>NC_067247.2:27945000-37945000 GCF_019359855.2 Lolium perenne
TAAAGTACGTGTGCGAGAGAGTACTAAAAACGCATGGTTGCCGAGTACTTAGATTTTTTTCCAAGTGTAATACACGAGTACCTATGATAGAAGGATAGTTGCAAAGCGACACCAGATCCACCCCAATTCATAGTCAAAACTTGTCAGGTTAGTCCGTATGTGTTTCATTGCTGCCATGCCCCGCGTATGACCAGATTTAGTGCGATAATGAGATGAGGCGAAGCCATCCTCTTGTCCTGGCGCAGCGGCCGGCATCCCCACGGCACCTAGGTCGCGCGGCGTATAGGAGGAGGGAGAAAGAGCAAGTGGTCGCGCGCCGCGGCACGGTGTGGCGATCAGCGCCTACTCCTGGTGGTGAACGTTAGGTGAAGTGACTCTTGTGAAAGTTAATAATGTGCATCTCTGCCTAGCTAGCAACTTACTGCTGAATCAGTGAACGGATATTTTTGTAGCATCTTAATCAATGGATGGTTTCTAAGTATGTATACTACTTCAGTTCAGAACACTAAAAGTAGAGAACAGTTCTATGCATGGTAGAAATGACATCTGACATTCATATGCCCTACTGTGTTCCATAGGATCGGGAACAAAAATCAAGTGTTGTTTCTCAACCTCTTGGGTGTATTCTGTTCCACCCTTGAAGCACCATCTCCTCCCAAAACACCAAAAAGATACATAATATTATAAGAGAGCTCTTCTATTCATTATCCTTTGCCTATACTTTTTTGTCCGCAGGGTAAATTCCCTGATCATGATTTCTATTAATTCCCTAATTCATTTGATTTTATTGACTCTCGAATTAACTGCATTTATTGCACAGACCCGCTTGCTCTTGAGTAAGTCATCATCTCAGACTTCGTTTGAATGGTACTGCATTTATCTTTCTGTTGTTTTTCAAATTTGTCCAAGTTGTTTGATGGTAGTAGTCCAAGAAAGCTGCAAATGCAAATGAATATACATAATTTTGTGCTTCGGTCAATATGAAGTGGCTGATATGCTCGCTGTCTTGATTGAACGTGCAAAGTCTGAGGGCCAAATTGAAGGGGTTATTCCTCATCTAGTTGATGGAGGCCTATCCATTCTTCAATACGCCGACGATACAATACTTTTTATGGATCACGACATGGACAAGGCTCGGAACCTAAAGTTAATTCTTTCTGCGTTTGAGCTCTTGTCGGGTCTGAAAATTAATTTCCATAAAAGTGAATTGTTCTGTTTCGGCGAAGCCCAAGACCATGTTGCAGAGTATGCTGAACTGTTTGGCTGTGGCCAAGGCCAATTTCCAATTAGGTACTTGGGAATTCCGATTCATTATCGGAGGCTTACCAATGCTGAGTGGAAATTGGTTGAGGAAAGGCTTCAAATTAGGTTAAGTAGTTGGAAAGGTAAATTGCTGTCCTTGGGAGGAAGATTAGTACTCATAAATGCGGTACTGAGTAATATGGTACTCTATATGATATCTTTCTTCCAACTTCCCAGAGGAGTCTTAAAACGGTTGGATTATTTCCGATCAAGATTCTTCTGGCAAGGGGATTGCGAGAAGCGTAAATATCGGCTGGCTAAATGGAGTGTGCTGTGTCGGCCCAAAGATCATGGAGGACTTGGTATTCAAGATCTCCAGATCAAGAATAGGGCACTTCTCGGTAAATGGTTGTATAAGCTACTTACCGAAGATGGCATATGGCAAACACTCCTTAAGAGGAAGTATATTGGCTCAAAGGCTTTATCTCAGGTTATTTGGAGACCAGGAGATTCGCATTTTTGGGCTGGTCTTATGGAAACAAAGAAGTTTTTCTTTCCATATGGTTCTTTCTCGATAAAGGATGGATCGGAAATTCGTTTCTGGGAGGATAAATGGTTGGGTAATACCACACTCCGAGAACAATATCCGGCTTTGTACAATATTGTGCGCCACAAAGGCGATACTATCGCCAAGGTGTTGGAAAATTTCCCACCAAATGTGGAGTTCAGAAGAAGTCTCATCGGTCCCAGACAAGCCTCTTGGCAGGATTTGTTACAGCGTCTTGAGTTAGTTCAATTGACGCAGGGACCGGATGTATTTCGCTGGAATCTTACCGGGAATGGTTCATTCTCAGTGGCTTCCATGTACAATGCTCTAATTCAGCCTAATATCCCGGTCGATAATAACTCGAAGGTTTGGAAGATGAAGATACCACTGAGAACAAAAATCTTTGCCTGGTATCTTCGTCGAGGGGTTATTCTTACGAAAGATAATCTTGCCAAACGCAACTGGCATGGAAGTAAAAAGTGTGTCTTCTGTCATCAGGACGAGACTATTAAACACTTATTTTTCCAATGTCAGTTTGCTAGGTCTATATGGTCAGCCGTCCAAATCGGGTCTACCTTATACCCACCACGTAGTGTTGCCAATTTATTTGGCAACTGGCTCAATGGTGTGGATGTTAGGTTTAAACGTCTTATTAGGATGGGAGCGATTGCAATTATTTGGTCGCTGTGGCTATGTAGAAATGACAAGATTTTCAATAATATTTCTTCTTCCTTTTTGCAGGTCATCTACCGGTGCACAGCTTTACTTCGTTCATGGATACCGTTGCAGCGTGTGGAGCACCGAGACCTATTTACGGAGGTGTCTTCACGGTTGGAGGATACGGCGAGGGATATTTTCTCCCAACATGGGTGGCAGCGTGACCTTCGGCTAGACCCTCCTACCTAGTTGTTATTACCGTTTTTTGAACTATGTTTTCATCTTTGAACCCTTTTGTGTGGTTTTGTAACGGATTCGTGTGCGGCTGTGTGCATCTTAGTTATGCAGAGGCCGGGTCTATTGCGCAAGTAATAAAGAGCCCATTTTCGAAAAAATGTTTTCCGAGACCTTGCTTCATTTGATAAGAGTGAATTAGTGTTATTAACGTTTGATATAACGGAACTGAAGGAAATAAAAAAATAATTCCATTCTAACTCATATTGACTTGTTAACACTTCCAGGAAGGAAGTGTGTTGAATAAGATGTTTCGTATGGCATGGTTCGTGGACCAACTTGTGTTTTCATTTCAATAACAGAAAGCTTGAGAAAGTTGACTTTGTCCTAACAGGAAGCATTCTCTTTTTGAGTCATTTGCATTTAGTTTTCTCTTTTTCGTGAAATAACTGATTAGGCTGTATCTAAACTTGTTCTTTGTCTAAAAATTATCCAGTTAGTTGAATGTCACTTTCCTTACACATAAACATATGGATATAGAATTGTATTAATTTAATTCTTGCATTTGTTTATTTTATTTTCAAGTTAGTTATTGTGTCATAATGGAATTGCCAAGTGGTTACTCATGTGGGCGACTACGGTTTGATTTAAAAGATTGATTGAACACATGTGTTTATTTTCTTTTCAAGTTAGTTATTGTGTCATAATGGCATTGCCAAGTGCTTACTCATGTGGGCGATGACGGTTTGATTTAAAAGATTGCTTGAACGATAAACACATCCTTCATATTGTTATTTTAGAAGCCTTGATCTTTTAAAAGTGCTAGAGAATAATTACAAGTAGGCATGTGGAAGGTGTATGATGATAATGACTTCTCTAATTTGATTCCAGTTGTCGGATTCTACACCCCTGTGCCCAGAGGAGAGCACCAGGATCCATCGTTGTTGCCTTGTTGGGCCCTAGCAAGTAGGACAGTCGTGAGGAGGCGGGAGAGGAGGAGAAAACAGAAGAGCAGCTGTCGCAGCTCTTTGATAAAGGGTCCAATGATATCGAGGAGGAGGACTCTGTCAGCGCCTTCGAACGCGTCAGTGATGGCATCAATTTCAGCTTAGGGCTCTACTCCTGAACACCTTACCTATTCTGGGCTGCTCCTAAACATTAGTATTGATAGGATTGAGGTGGTTGCCAAGCTGTGTTATCTTTCTTGTGTCTGGTGATGAGTTCGATGTGCATGCTAGCGTTTTAGGGGTTTAACGAGTCGAATTAGTTGTACTGTTATTTGATGGCAATACTTCAGAGTTAGGATGTAGCATCTTTTGTCATAATAATTGCGATAAGTATTAGATTGAACTGCAATTATAAAGAGTTATATGCCTCTCTGCCGCTGGCTAGTTGCAGATATTTCTTTGGTCTGCAGTTTATTTGTAGGATATACTGCATAATCTGTGCAAGCACTAGTCACTTGTTATAGGCAACAGTCAACAAATCATAGTTAAAACCTTGTCTCATTAAAACCGATGATGGATAATTGTAGGCTTACTGTTCTACCTGCGATCGCTGTAACTCTCATGGCCTTATGTCATTTATAATCTTAACACTTATAAACTTAAAATTATGCCTTTTTTTCACCTAGGGATTATGAAGAAGTTACTCTGGACGGTGGTGCTACCACACTCAACAGATATGAATGTACCCTGCTACCCAAAGATCAAAAGGTGGTCAATATTTCAGATAATGTTCCCAAGAGTGCACCAAATGAAGGATCGATGAAGGGTACAAGAAGCAAAGATAATGCCAGGAACTCAACGACATCTGATAGCAATGGGTGTGCTCCACCTTTGGAGAAAGTTGATTTTGAGTAATGCACTGTATATCATTTTCACTTACTCAAGACGGAGTGTCAGTACCAGTACTGCACCACTGTGGGGAAATGCATGATTTCAAGTGACGTTTGCATTGTTTAATAATAGGCTTTGTATGAAATTACAATTATATGGAATGGCTTCTCAAAGAAGTTGTGGGATCAACTGAACCCACAATTTCAACCTGGCACTGACACTGACCCCAGACAATTATATTACACACACAAATAGTCTTGTTTGAGACTTGGAACTCATTCGAATGGTTATTCCATTTATAACATAGATAGTAGACAATGTCGGAGAGAGCAACAAAAATACTTCATTGCTCATAATAATCATGTTTTATGGATTGGTTAGTTCACATGCTGCATGTCAGCTACTTGCCATCTAACTATACTTGTTATTTTTTTTCTTACCATTAATCAATTTTTTTTAATCTTTCTTATCATTAAATAATAGATATAAATCTAGTACTTATCAAGCACTGGCTTGGTTGCTCCATTCTATTTTTCTTCATCTGGCAGTCTAATGTCTGGATAGTGTACTTGTATGGGGTAGCTTTTACTGCAAAACAGTTACTCTTCTTAGCAGCAGTCCTGTGATACAAAGTTACAAAGTGACAAGGCATCGACTTGTCAATGCCTACATATTGTAGACTAGGGTTTTCAGGAAAGTAGAGAGCAAATAGATCTCGAGGGTTCAGCCGGAAAAGTACTCGACTGCTAGAAAACTAGGGTTGTGTTGACAATGTAATCGATCCTCTCTTTCTCCCTCGACTCCCCCTTATATAGGAGGCGAAGCCGAGGGTTTCGTGATGTACAAGTTACAAATACCGGGAGACTCTTTGAGTTCGTCCCGTAATAGTTACAAGTCATTATTCCTAATACAATTCTATCTTTCCAAACTATCTCTTAACTGGGCTTCCGGGCTTCATAAACTTCGGGTCGTGGGCCTTCAGTAAACCCCGGGTACCATCTTCGGCAGGCCCATTGGAAATGCCTATGCCACACAGTAATGTGAACTAATTTTCTATCTATTTGCTTTCAAATGGACCAATCTGTTTTGATGACCATGTTATACTTCAGAAATTTCTGCATTTCTATGCATCTCATTATTTCGTGTCGTTGTTCTTTTAAAGAGTAGTCCAATAATGCACTAGTTGATGGTTGTGCTTTTCCTCCTGCTGGGTAGTTGTATAGTCATTGTTGATACATTAGGGAAGAACTCAAATGTCAAACATTAGGAGGATGGTAACATAGTTGGCAAAGGAAATTATTCTAATTTTGATCTAGTCTGAAAACGCTAGATACTAATATAGATAGTAGACGATGCCAGAGAAAGCAAAAAAAAAAAGAATATGTTTTATTGCTTGTAATAAGTATGTTTTATGGATCAATCATTTGACGTTTATGGTGCATCTATCTACATACTAACTTTATCTTTCTTACCATTAAATAATACATATAGATCTATCGAACACCGGATTGGTGGCTTCATTCATTTTTCTACTTCTTGCCCGTTAACTGTGTTAATAGTGTGTTTGCATAGGGTTGGGTTTGCTGCAAAAAAAAGTTATTCTTCTTAGCAGTCCTGTGATGCAAAGTTACACACTAATGTGAATTAGAATTCTAACTACTTTCCTTACAATGGACCATTCTGTTTTGATGATCATGTTATACTGATTAGGTCATGTTATACTGATTAAATTGGATATTTCTGCATTTCTATGCATCTTATTATTTTGTGGTGTTGTATTTTAAAGAGTAGTCTAGTAGTACAATAGATGATGGTTTGGCTTTTCCTCCTACTGGGATTAATTTAGTGGTTCATTCACTCGGGGAGAACTCAAATGTCAATCAGGAGGATGGTAACATAGCTGGCAATGAGAATTATTCTGATTTTGATCTAGTCTCAAAACGCCAGATACTATATATAGTGAATACAGTTTGCTTCCCAACCACATAATCTTCTTATACAACTGTTGATGAACTTATCTTTTACACCGTAAACCTGGCTAGTCTTTCTCACAAGCTTGAAGCCATTTTGACAACAGAGCAGGAAATCTCTCTCCCGTTTGTCTTAATTTATATGAGGCTCTACACATATTAACACCATCATCCTCGTAACAATAGTCCAATCAGCATGTTTGTCCGTATATCTAGCTAGACCAGTGCCTTTACCCATATTACTTTGAACTGCCGGGAAATAAACGGGCGCGACGTACCTTCCTGCTAGCCTCGCTAGTATTACATAGTGATAATATCTAAGCATCGTGTCATGACATGTCATCTATAACAATGCATGGAAAATCTAGCCTTTTTCTTAGCAGACATGGAAAATCTAGCCGTGCTAGTTTATCTGAATTTTTTTAACTTTCAGCCCAACTCCAGCTCCAAAAGTCTCCAACACCCCAATCTCCTCAGGGCATCTTCAGCGGGGCGACCCAAGTGGTCCTGGGCTGTCTATTTCGGTCCGCTCGAATAGACGGACAACTCGCGCACGCTCCAGCGGGGCGACGCAAACGGATCGACTTAGGCAGACCGATCCATCTGTGCCCCTTGTCCTCCCTTTGACCTACCCGGTCCCTCCTGCCAGTGGGGCGAAGTCAACTTCTCCGCTGCCCCAAACCTTTGCCCGCTTTCTCCGCCGCCACCCTCAGGCGGCACCGTCGTCTACGCTTTCGGTTGCCATTGGAGTCAACAGTTCCTGTGCCGTGGTAGCTAGCGGTTGCCGGGCAGACTACACCGTCGACCCCTCCTGTCTGGCCGACAGCTTCCTCCACCGGCGTCGTCGACTACTCCCCATCCCACTGCGCGTAGCTGGAGTTGTCTGCGCAGTGTCCTCCACCCCACCAGGTGGAGCAGAAAATCTTCTGCGGTCGCAAAGCTTGGCCGGCTCGCTCGGCGGTGCGTCCACAATTTGCTCGTCCGGTCGCCACATCGATTTCCAAAAAAAAAACAAGGTACAAATCGCGTCCAAAGTTTCTTCTCCTCCGTTGCAGAGGCGGCCTGCAAGGATGTAGAGCGGGAATTTAGCGTGCTACAATCACGTTGAGGAATTGTTCGGCACCCTGACGGAACATGGAGCGCCGAGAGGATGTGGGAGGTCATGCAGCATGTGTCATCATGCACAACATTATCGTTGAGGATGAACGGGATGACATAATCTATGACGGTGACTGGAAATTTCAGGGTGAGTTGGTTGAGTCACAGGCAGGGACAACTTTTTAAAAATACTTCTTGCATATGCATAATTCATTCCGAGATCGAATCCCCCATGATCGCCTTCAAGCTGATTTGGTTGAGCACATGTAGACTCATGCGGGAAACCAACTTGGATATTCAATTTGGGTTGTCTTATTTGTAAAACTATGGGGTGTGATTGTGAAATATTTTTGTTGAACAATATTTAATTTTCTACGATTTAAATTGCCTTATTATTTGGAACTCAATGGTCAACTGGCCAGACCTGGCTAAAGCCAGGGCGGGCCGAATGGGCCGTGCCGCTGGACGCTCTGTCTGGACAGGCTAGACTGCGCAAGCCCGCGGCCGACGCAAACGGGCAGAAATAGACCGTTTAGGTCACCGGTTTGGGTCGGCCCGCTGAAGATGCCCTTATTATTTAAACTGGTTGAGCCCAAACAGTCCACCGTTTCCCTGACACACACTCCCACCGATACCACCATGACAGCGCCGCCTCAGCCCCGCGACTCGCCGCCGGCGCTCCCGGTCGAGCTCGTCGAAGAGACTCTGATCCGCCTCCCTCCCGACGAACCAGCCTGCATCCTCCGCGCCTCCGCGGCGTGCAAGGCCTTGAGCAGCCTCATCTCTCACCCCAGCTTCCGCCGCCGCACCCACGAGCACCATCAGACTCCCCCCGTCCTTGGCTTCCTCCACAATTGTCCTAAAGAGCACATCCCACGATTCATCCCCACCACCGCCTCGTCCTTCTCCCTCGCCGCCCCGGACTACACCACCTGGCGGGCCCTTGACTGCCGCCACGGCCGCGCCCTCTTCCTCTCCAAGGGCCAGGATACACAGGAATTCCTCGTGTGGGAGCCGATCACGGGCAGCAAGCAGCTTGTGCCGGTGCCCGCACTGTGCAAGAGCCGCTCCGGGACCGCGGCCGTGTTCTGCGCATCGGATGTGTGCGATCACCGTGACTGCCGCGGGGCTCCCTTCCAACTGGTCTTGATCTTCAATGTCCACGACCTCCGCGACGACCAGTTTGACTTACTGGCGTTCGTGTACTCGTCGGAAGCCGGCTCATGGGGCGAGCCTGCCTCGTTCCACGGCGAGTTCGACATGACCTTTAAAGATTATTACAGCGTCCTCGTCGGGAGGTCTCTTCTCTACTTCTTGTCTGATGATGGGTTCGTCGTGGAGTATGACTTGGCAAGACGAAGCCTGGCTGTGTTCGACGCACTGGACGTAGAAGGCCACTGGGAGCAACCAGATCCAGAGAATACTAAGGACATTAATCTCGTTCTAGCGGAGGACGGTGGAATGCGAGCTAGCCAAGTAGTGAACTCATATCTGAAATTTTGGACAAAGCCGGGGGCGAGTGACGGCCCTGATGCACCATGGTGGGTGCTAACCCGGGTTATCGACCTTGGCAATATTTTTCTCCAAGTTGGAGTTGTCCTAGAGGAAGGCACTGAAGTGCGTGTGGTCGGCTTTGCCGAGGAAGCAAATGTCATTTTCGTTGACACGGCTGGTGGCATATTCACAATTGATCTGAAGTCGGAGAAGGTGAGGAAGGTGTGCGATGATAATGGCTTCTGTAATATTATTCCAGTTGTTGGATTCTACATCCCTGAGCACCGATGGGATTCGGGCCCTAGTGAGGAGGCATGTGGTGAGAAGGGGGGAGAGGAGGAGAAAGCACTAGACCAGCCACCGCAGCTCTTTGATAAAGGGTCCAATGCAATCGAGGAGGGGGACTTTATCAACGCCTTCGAACGTGTCAGCTGCGACCTCAAGATTAGGTTAACGCTCTACTCCTAAACAACTCACATATTTCGAGCTGCTCTAAACATTTGCATGGATGCGATTGTGGAAACAAAGGGGCCTCCCATTAGTTTGGTACTCTTTAGGATCAGCTATTGGTTTCCATGTGTCCTTAGTTACTTTGGGCCTTTGTGTTTTGTAGTTTGGGACATGAGTTTAGAATGGTATAAGATGTTCTACTGCGAGGTGGTTGCCAAGCTGTGTTATCATTTTTTGTGTTTGCATTTTAGGGGTTCAATGAGTTGAATTAGCCGTACTGTTATTTGGTAACTATACTTGAGACTTAGAATGTACCATCTTTTTCATAATAATTGTGATAAAAAGTTAGGTTGAACTGCAATTGTGAAGAGTTGTAATACCTCTGGTGCTGCCTAGTTGCAAATATTCCTTTGATCTGCAGTTTATTTGTATGACATTGCATAATCTACTCAAGCACTAGTCACTTGCTATAAAGAGCAGTCAACACAACATAATTAACACCTTGTGTCATCAAAACCGACGATGAATAATTGTATCTTTGTTGTTCTACCACCGATCGCTATAACTTTCATGGCCTTGTGTCATTTATAATCTTAACACTTATAGACTAAAAATTATGCCTTTTTTCACCCAGGGATTATGATGAAATTACTATGGAGGAGGGTGGTGCTGCCACACTCAACAAATGTGAATGTGCCCTGCTACCCAAAGATCAAGAGGTGGTCAATCTTTCAGGTGATCCTCCCAAGAGTGCACCAAATGAAGAATTGGTGAAGCGTACAAGCAGCAAAGATGATGCCAGGAACTCAAAGACCTCTGATACCAATGATGTGTGTTCGCCAACTTTGGAGAAAGGTGATTTTGAGTAATGCACTATATATCATTTTCACCTACTTAAGATGATTGTTGGTAACATGATTTTTAGTGACGTTTGCATTGTTCACTACGTATGTATGAAATTACAATTCTATGGATTGGTTTCTGAAAGAAGTTGCGGGATCAACTGGACCCACAATTTTAACTTGGTAGTGGTACTGACACTGTTATATTACACACACAAAAATAGTCTTGTTTGAGACTTGGAAGTCATTCTAACTTATCTCTTTGAATGGATTGGCCATTCGACGTCTATGCTGCATGTCAGCTACTAGCCATCTAACTATATAATTATTTATAATTCTTACCATTAAATAGTATACATATATATTATCTTTCTTATCATTAAACAATAGATACAGATCTATCAAGCACTGGCTTGGTTGCTTCATTCCATTTTCTTCTTCTTGCAGTCTACTGTCTGAATAGTGTACTTCTATAGGGTAGCTTCTACTGCAAAAAAGTACTCTTCTTAGCAGTAGTCCTGTGATACAAAGTTACAAAGTAATGTGATCTAAAATTCTAACTATTTGATTTCAAATGGACCAATCTGTTATGATCATGCTATACTTAGTTGGAAATTTCTGCATTTCTATGCATCTCATTATTTCTTGTTGTTGTTCTTTTAAATGGTAGTCCAATAATAGAACAGTTAATGGTTGTGTTTTTCCTCCTGCTGGGGTAGTGATATAGTCATTGTTCATACATTAGGGGGGAACTCATATGTCAAATATTAGCAAGATGGTAACATAGCTGACAAAGAAAATTATTCTAATTTTGATCTAGTCTGAAAACGCTGGATACTATTATAGATAGTAGACGATACTGGAGAAAGCAAAAATGCATTATTACTCATAATAAGCATGTTTTATGGATATCAGCTACTTACCATATATCTATATATTAATTTTGAATTTCTTACCACGAAATAATAGATAAATCTATCATGCTCCGGCTTGGTGGCTTCATTTATTTTTCTTCTTCTTGCAGTTAACTGTGTTAATAGTTTACTTGTATAGGGCAGCTTTTACTGCAAAAACGTTATTCTTCTTAGCTGTCTCTTGATAAAAGTTACGCACTAATGTGAATTAGAGTTCTAACTATTTTCTTTCAAATGGACTAATCTGTTTTGATGATCATGTTATACTGATTAAGTTGGATATTTCTGCATTTCTATGCATCTCATCATTTCGTTTTGGTGTTCTTTTGAAGAGTAGTCCAATAGTCCAATAGTTGATTATTGGCCTTTACCTCATGCTGGGGTAATAGCGACAATGCCTATTATGCCATTTTCTTGACAAAATCGTTATAGGAACTACGTTACACAAGCTGCGGCACCACCAGCAAGCCCGGACGATCTCCCGGGCTGTAGGGACCTTATGTCAGCCCATGAATAGTGATATAATTATTAGGGAAAAAATTAAATGTCAAGAACCAGGAGGATGGTACGTAACATAGCTGGAGATGAAAATTATTCCGATTTTGATCTAGTATGAAACGCTACTATATACAGTAGTGAATACAAGGCCAAAGGCAAGCAACGTTTGCTGCCCAAGCACATAATCTTCTAATTTAACTGGTGAGAAAATTTTAAGTAAAATGGTTGACAGGCAAACAAACCAACAAATAACATTGACCAAATATGAAGATTTGTTACAGCTTATCATTGTCATCAGTCAAGTGTCAGGACAAAAGTAATGCATACCAACCGACAGATATTTCTGTGGTTAAAACTTGGAAGGGTTAGGATGGTGAACTATATGAAATATAAAAAAGAATTTAAACTGATTGGCAATTACTTGTCAAATTTTATAATTACAGAGTGACAGCAGATTGACAGCGATGATGACCTGACCCTGAGTTAAAGTTGCAAACTGATGTACCAGTAGAGTTGGCCCTTTGTAATCTCTGGAAGCAATAATAGATCAGTTTATGGTGCAATTTTGTTGCAAACTGACAACAGTTGAAGCCCACAACTCAACAAACAGTTAAGCTTACTAGCTGCACAAAATATCCGATGGTTACTAGGGTTACGAAGGCAACTAATTGCAAGAGATCATGGAGATAGCCAATTTGGCAGGCGCGTGTATCATTTGTGCTGGAGATACTCGTTTGATTGCCTGCTTATATGTGCATATACCACTCATAAACTCATATCTAGCTTGCTCATATGTATTCATAAGGGGATGAGTATATCCCCAAGGCCTACTGGATATTGAACTGTCTATCAGATTACTGTCCTATGGTAATACTGACATCCTTGTCTTGTTCTTCAGATTTGGCGAGAGAGTATTCGCAACAAAATGAGGTGGTGAAACTCAAAGAAAAGAACAACAAGAAGAAGGTAAGTGTAACCGTGTGTGCCGTGTGCGTGTGTATTTCGTTGCCTGCTTGTACTATCTGTTTTCCGCTTGGCATGAGATTTACAGTCGACAGTCCAATGTGATGTTCAGAATCAGTAGAATTCATAGTCACTGGGTGTCAAATGGTTTCAGGAAGAGCAGTCTAGCCAGAATGAACTCGAGGAATCGACCCTGATGCTGCTTCCATGATGATTTCGGAGGGTTGGGCACCTCAAATAAGTTGAATGATGCTTCAGGTAGTATCGCCTAGTCTGCATGTGTTAGCCGCAGACATGGTTGTTGGCTCCTGTTTGTAACTGCTACCCGACAGTGCCTGTGCAAGGAGGCTTAAACGTTAGAACGATCGGACTCTAATGAACGAGCGGCGACCATGTTGTAAGTTGAGGATCATCTGCGAAACATTCTCTCTTTCAGAAATTGGATAACTTTGTCCTACATCTGCCAAGACTTGGCTGTTCAAGTGCTCTGGTTTTCTCTCTTTCACAATATAGTTGCGTTTTTCTGCTCTTGCCGGCTCTGTGTTTTAAATGCTCTCATTTCCTAGTTACTGAGTAACGTATGCTTTGTAGCTAGTTCTGAGATGCAGGCTACTTGGTGAAAGATATATCGAGATACAAATAATAGTCTTATTTCCAAATAAAATAATAAATGTGTGTAGTCTGTACATCTCTTCTTTAACATAACAACCACAAGAAGTTTCAGTGTCATTTACTCTTATCCAGTACATAGACGCGTGAGGATGGTAGTCCTCCAAATGTTTGCAAGCATTTTTCAATCAGTTATTCTACTTCTTGACATCACTGCAGTTATTTTTAATCTTTGACATCACTAGCTGGTAGTCCTAGCTCTGGCACTGTCTAAGGTGTAGCCTGGACTTACGTTTAGAGCGCTTAAAAGTTGAAAAAGGAACCTAGGAGCATTGTTAAAAAATCGGCTGAGATACCGATTTATCGTGAATCGGGTGGTAGCCGATAAAATTTCAGCATATCGGCCTATTTATCACCGGGACCGATATGTTGGCTGATTTTCAGTATGGTAACCGATATTTCACCCGATTTTCAGTATGATGGCCGATATTTCAACTGATTTTCCGTGATATTTCGTTCAAATTTGGTCAGACAGTCAATATGTTCGTCCTATAGTCTTATAGAACTGCGCATTAACTTAAATTTTCCATTTTTGTTGATGCAAATGCAAGGAATCAGGATAATACTTCTATTCAATGCCCTAATATTATTTTTTACATAACATATTATAGAAAATTTAGTGTTAAAAATTACGATTTACAAAAAATAAACCGATAAATGATCGACCGATAGAATCGATTAATCAGCCGATAAACGATTAATCAGCTAATTAAAGGCCACTAATACATTAACGATTAACGATTTCTTGAGCATTGCCTAGGAGTACATGTGCCGGCAAAGAAATGGCATTCCAAATGTTAGAAAGATATGAAACTACACGTGTACATGTGATGTTTTTTTTTTCTGGGGTTGTTGTTTGCTTGATTTGTTTATGCTTAGCAGCGGTTCATTCCAAAGAAAAAAAAAAGAGGTAGAGGCCGCTCAGAAAGGATGTTCTCTTGTCCCCTCGGGACAACGCTTTCACTATATGGTTTTCACTCCTTTCTTTAAGCTAAACCTAGACCTCCCACTCCCACTCTCACATGGAGGCGAAGAAGATGGAGATTCCCATACTTAGTCTACCAAAGGATGGAACCATTCTAAGGTAGGACGCTAGAGAGCCTATCCCCGTATTTCAATTCAGATTTAATCCGCCTTAGATCACAGACCTGTTATCACCAGAATTTGACACGAGTCAGAGGTGGGCCGCGATCAAGATGGACTTGAAGAATATACGTGGAAGAAAGACGTGAATCGGCCTGTTATGCAAAGTTTGGGCTAGTTTGCCCGTGTATCTGTAACATAGTAGATTACGTGTCGGTTAGTTAGAGTTTGCCTCGTGCACGGTTGGGATTATTCCCACGTTAGAAAGTCTACGGACTATAAATATGTATCTAGGGTTTATGGAAAAAACAACAACCATCGTTCAACACAAATCAATCTAGGCGCATCGCCAACTCCTTCGTCTCGAGGGTTTCTTCCGGGTAAGCATCATGCTGCCTAGATCGCATCTTGCGATCTAGGCAGTACAAGTTTATTCGTTACCATGCGTTGCTCGTACTGAAGCCTTTTTGATGGCGAGCAACGTAGTTATCTTAGATGTGTTAGGGTTAGCATTGTTCTTCGTATCATATGCTATCGTAGTGCAACCCTTATACATCTAGCCGCCCTTACACCTATCTTAGGTGTAGGAGCGGCACCCCGCTTGATCATTATTTAGTAGATCCGATCCGTTACGGTTGCTCCTTGTTCTTCAAGGATTAGTTTAATATCTGCAATAGTTAGGCCTTACAAAGGGTTGGAGGATCCAGCGACGCGTAGGGTGTAGTTTGCTAGCCCTAGACAGGATGTTCCGGGGATCAACCTCGTGTTGGTTTTTAGGCCTTGTCTAGGATCGGCTTACGATCACCGTACGTGACCGCGAGGCCCAATCGTGAGTAGGATGATCCGATTATGCGGTGAAAACCCTAAATCGTCATAGATCGCTTTAGCTTTATCTTGATCAAGCAGGACCACCATATATTCGTACACCTCGTACGAATCATGGGTGGATCGGCTCTTTGAGCCGATTCACAGGATAACGTGAGAGCCGATCGAGGCTCGTATTTAATGTTTATGTGTATGCCATGCAGGAAACTAAGCGAGGCATCTCCATCACCTTCCTGACCAGGTATAGGTCAGGTGGCACGCCCTTGCACCAGCATCGGACGTGCGTGCCGGAGTCTTTGCGGGCCGTCGCTCGGAGGGACCAGGGCCAGCCGCAGCCCTAAGTTGTTCCCGGCTCTCCTGTGTTGCCCGTCGCTGCTCGCCAGTGGGTTTCTGACCGCAACACATTCTAGCACGCCCGGTGGGACAATCTTCGACATCAACCACATCGCCATCTACATCTGAGATGGCGGACGGCACCCCAGTCACGTACGAGGATCTGACCGACGAGCTCAAGAAGAAGTATGACGAGGTCAAAACGATCCTCGAAGCCGACCTCATCGGCTCTTTTCGCGGAACCCACTCACATGGTATTCACTGAACGGCTTGGGCCCCTCCCATCCAAGAACAAGCAAGCTGACTCCTCTCGGGAAGAAGACCTCGAGGGGATAAAAGATAACTGTGAAAGAGAAGAGGACAGATGCCACCGGCCAAGGTGGTGCCCGGATGGACTCAGCCGTTCCTAAAGACGTAGGGTTCAGCGACGGCGTGGTTTAGAGGAAGCTGAAAGTTAATACCTGCACGCGCTAAGGAAGACGCGGCCTGATCTGGCCGCAAAAGTTCGACGAACCCTGGATGAAGAGGGTCGACCACAAAGGGGAGTATGGCGCCCCAAACGAAGGAAAGCCGGTGATGAGACATCGGCTGGCACAACGAGATGTAAGCCTCTTTTGAGCAATACAATCAAAATAGGGGCCAATTCCAGCAATCGCCCCGTATTATCCTTGCCATACGCTTCGCCTGCGTTCAGCGTCGATCTAACAGGTGACGGAAGGCTGGGGTATGGGTTTACATCGGCTTGCAAGTTCAGGGAAATCGGCATTAGTCCTGACTGCAGAGCCGATGTTCAGGTATAATCCTACCGATAACGGCAGAGCCGATATCTGCAGTAACCTGACAGATTCGGCTCGGGGGGCACATGATCAGGTAGACAGACGCATGGGCAATAAAATATTAGGAGCCGACGGAAAATTGGCCAGTAAAAAAAAATTTGTAGCAAGTACAGCCGAAGCATTTGTCTCTGAAGGCCCTACTGAAGAAACGCGCCGAGGGCGTGAAGGGCGTCAACACGGACGCGATCTACCTCGGCGATCTCAGCCTCGTCGTCCTCGTCTTTACCCGTCACCAGCTGACTGCTCAGGGTACGAATTTAAGCCAGATCGGTCTTCAGATCGGCTGTGAGGCCTTTTGCTTCATCTTGAGAACGGGCAATAAGGGCTTCCTTGTCTTGGATAAGCTGCTTGGTCACCCTGACCCTCTCTTCAAGGCTCTCCAGCTCCTTGCGCAGGGTCTCGAGTTCGGCGCGATTGACAGAAGTGTCCGTCTTGGCGTCCAAAGCAGCCTTCTTCTCGTTGAGCCGTTGACACTTTTTCGCAATATCGGCTCTCAATGGAAGCTGGGTGTGGCGAAGAGTAATCCTTTGTCGAGCCGATTGCACCCTTGACTTGAAGACCGACAGAGTAACAGCTGGCCAGAGCTTCACTTGCAGTGTCATAGGGAGATGGGGCTGGATATCTTCGAGGATGCCTTTGACTTCCTCGGAATTTTCAATCAGGGTCTCAATTGAGGAAGAGAGCAAATCCTTGAGACGCTGGAGTGGACCATGGACCGTGCTAGGACTCGGCTCTCCACTTGCCTTGGAAGTAGTTGGTGCGATGGATTCTGGATCGAACGTCAACAAGCTCGAGAGATCACAACCCTGACAGGGCAAACAAAGCGAGTTTAGCATGCAACGAAGAAGGTGATAGAGCCAAGAAAAGGGGGTATACCTCTCCCAAGATAGGAGGAGCAGCCGATGTGGTGATAATCGGCTTTTCTGTGGACTTGGCTAGGTCAGCCACTTGGTCAGCTGCGATCGTCGAGGTGGCTAGGTCTAGGGTGGCGGACGGCATCAGTACCTCCTCGACGTCTCCGCTAGAGGTTTCTTCGGTCTGTAGGAGAAAGTGGTTAGCCGATCCAGATGACAATGGGTTAGCATGAAGTGTGACCGGGGAGATAATTACATTTGAGACCTCCTGGCTTGATGGAGAAGCTCGTGGATTTTTACGAGCCCTTTTGACGCATCGACGCTTCATGCGTGACCCCGATTTGGTCGGGGCTGGGGGAGCAGGAGGCTCGGGAGTCGACCTTTTCTTAGAAGCCGGCGCTGGCGAAGCCGTCTGGCTCTGGGTGGTGGACCTCTCGGAATTGCCCGAGCTCGAGTCCCTCTGGCTGGATTTTGCGGCCCCACTGGAGGTTTCCTCGGTGGAAGTCTGTAGAAAAGAATACGAGCATGTTGCAAAAGACTGGGAAAGCGAATATGAATGTGGACAGGGCACGAACCAACTTACGTGCAAGCTTTCTTGGGCAGGAGCTTTGTGCTTCAGGGTCTTCCTGGCAGCCACCTTCCTCACTGCCGTCCTCGCCTGAGTCGAGGCTCGGGGGGCAACTGGCCCCGAAGATGTGTTACTCTTGGGAGCCGATTTCGGTGAAATCGGCTGACTCTGCATTATGACTTTCTTCAGGGGTGGCGAGCTCTGGCAGAAGAGAACCACTGGTGCCGGAGGAAGGAATATGAAGGGGGAGCCATCGGCTTGCGTGGGAGCCGGGCCATCTTGTTGCTGCCAGGAGATGGAGTCAGGTCACAGACAATCACCATAAGCTGTTACAAGAAATATTTAAGTAATGGTACCTGGTCTGCAGGGATGTCATACTCGGCGTCAAGTTGTCTCAGCAGCGGTCCTAGGGCCCTTCTGAAGACATGGGTTTTCCACATGGACCACCAAGTCTCGAAACCATCGGTAGTGAAGGAGAAACGGAGGTCGTGGGGAATTGGAATGGCCAAAGCATCAAATAAGGTATAACACCTTTGGCCAGTTAGGATGTCAGGCAGTTTAGCTCTGCTTGCTGTCAGGTGGTGTAAGAAGAAGTGTGGAGGCACCTGTCCGAGACCAAGCTGTCGGGCTACCACTACCGGTTGGTAACACTCATAACCGGGCTTGATGATCCGGTTCGAGGTACTCATGCCAACAGGGAGGAAGCAAGGATGAATCATGATAGAATACAGATGCTGGGTGCTAGCGTCATCGGCAAAGTCATCCAATCGAAAGGAGACTGGGTTTTCAAAGTTCGCCGATTCAGTGTAAGGAAAGAACAGGGGGTTGTCCAAACCTTGGAAGAAAATCTTGAACCACCCTGCTGCTTCCTTAGGGATCAGCCTGCTGCCTGGGAGACCATACAAAGCTTGGCCATAGCTGGTGCATCGGATATCCTTTCCATTAACATCTGTAAAGGTGCAGGTGGTCAAAGGTGGGAAGTCTGGGATCTGGTTATGAAAGTATAGCTGCGCCCATAACTGAATAAACCACCAAGGGCCGCCAGTTTTAACTGTCTTTTGAGAGAACAGTTTGACAGACATCAGTTGAAGAGATCGATAGACCTCTCCAAGAAACAATTTGCCTAGGCCAAGTTGGGTGCCTTTAGCAAGTTCATAGGCCAGGGAAAGGTAGTTCTTGGTAGGGGCGAGTGATGGGCCACAGAATATGAAGTGCTCCAACCAGAAGTTCAGGAAGGCTGTGTGTTCTCTCTCTATCACAGGGCCTTTGTTTTTCATATAACGATTGAGGTAGGCACCCCAACTGGTACACTCTTTTTTAGAGGAAAGAGTGAAAGGGACTTTCGGCAGTTTGAATGCAGAAGGGCTTGGGGATGCAATGTCTAGGCCTGTGATCATGGCCACATCCAGCAGAGTCGGTGTCATAGGGCCATGGCCAAACATGAAGCAGTTCAGTGCATCAGACCAGAAGTAGCCGATGGTTTTCAGAATATTTTCATTCTTCTCAAGGGGAGACAATGATAATGACAAGGCATCGGCTATCCCTATGGTTTCCCAGGTGGCATAATGGGTTTTGGATACTCTATTGTACCATGCCACCCAACCCTCAGGAGGATTAGGCCAGGCTCGCAGGCAGTCGGCCCAGGAAGTCAGATCTAAGTTCTGATTCACGAAGGGGATTCTGTTAGCTTCGCATGAAATTAAGAGGGCGGGACTCTCGGAAGAACGAGGACCGAGGCACATAGAATTTGCGAGAGAAGGATGTGGCAATAGGATGTCTGAAACCTAAATTAATAGCGGAACAAAACATTAATTCAGGTGCTTGTTAGTAATCCTATGTCGATTCGAATGACGAGAGGAGGTTAAGGATTACCTTCAGACCGGAGACCATGGCGTCAGTATTGGATGATTCCGCCATTGGATGCGCTGTAGAGTTGGGGGCGGCGCGGTCGAGATCTGGGATGCAGGTGGTCGTGAGTTGGAACTGCTCAGGTGGCGATTTGGGGATCTGAGTTTGCTTTCTCAGACGGAGGTCGCAGGTTACCGTTTGGAGGGGCGGCTAGGTCGACCTTACTCGTATTTTTATGGTAGAGACCGATGCGATGCCATCGGCTCTTTTGGGAGATCGTTTGACTTTGACAATCGGCAAAAAAGTTGACTGGAAATACTTCTTCATTAATAAAGGAGGGTTTTTTACAATGAAGAGCCGATTGCTCAAGAAAAGAGGAACAAAAGAAGAGCCGATTGCTCGTGTACTACTAATCTTATTTTACTAATCCTCGCTGCCCTCGTCGTCGGCGTCGTAGCTGCCGCCGGTACTGCTTCCGGAGAACTCCTCGTCACTGCTGCCCCAGCCTTCGGCCGGAGCTTCTTCCTCTTCGTCATCATCGTCATCTTCGCTGTCCGCCCAAGCACAGAGGCGCTTCGCCGGCGGGTACCCAGCAGAGGAGGAGGAGTCGTCTTCCTCCTCTTCTTCCTCTACCTCCTCGTCTTCCTCTTCCTCCTCCTTATCGGAGGAAGTGGGGTTCCTCCATGAGTGGAGGTCATCCTCGCTTTCGCTCTCCAGTTCCCCTTCAATGAGGAACTGGGGATCGCCCTCCCCATCAGTCAGAGGCATGTCGCCATCTGACATGAAGTCAAAGTCCCACTCGGGCTCCGACATCGGCTCGCTCGAAGAAGATTGGAAAGAGAGGCCGGAGGAGACGGAGGAAGAAGAAGACATTGCTACAGGGAAAGAGGGCTTTTCGGTGTCGATAGCTAGAACAGAGGAAGGGGATGAAGAGGGCTAATCAATCGGCATGGTTAAATAATGAGGAGCCTAGTGGAGATTTAATGCCATTGCAGTTTCCGAGGAAGTGATGCTAAAGCTATCAAATTTTGCAGAGAGGTTGAGAAGACAAGGCATCATGATGAAGGATACTGCAACGGTTCTGCTCTGCCACGACATGACCCGACGAAGAAAAAGCAGAGTGATTTTGGAATTATCAATTCCAAAACCAGGGGGCATGTGTTATCACCAGAATTTGACACGAGTCAGAGGTGGGCCGCGATCAAGATGGACTTGAAGAATATACGTGGAAGAAAGACGTGAATCGGCCTGTTATGCAAAGTTTGGGCTAGTTTGCCCGTGTATCTGTAACATAGTAGATTACGTGTCGGTTAGTTAGAGTTTGCCTCGTGCACGGTTGGGATTATTCCCACGTTAGAAAGTCTACGGACTATAAATATGTATCTTGGGTTTATGGAAAAAATAACAACCATCGTTCAACACAAATCAATCTAGGCGCATCGCCAACTCCTTCGTCTCGAGGGTTTCTTCCGGGTAAGCATCATGCTGCCTAGATCGCATCTTGCGATCTAGGCAGTACAAGTTTATTCGTTTCCATGCGTTGCTCGTACTGAAGCCTTTTTGATGGCGAGCAACGTAGTTATCTTAGATATGTTAGGGTTAGCATTGTTCTTCGTATCATATGCTGTCGTAGTGCAACCCTTATACATCTAGCCGCCCTTACACCTATCTTAGGTGTAGAAGTGCACCCCGCTTGATCATTATTTAGTAGATCCGATCCGTTACGGTTGCTCCTTGTTCTTCAAGGATTAGTTTAATATCTGCAATAGTTAGGCCTTACAAAGGGTTGGAGGATCCAGCGACGCGTAGGGTGTAGTTTGCTAGCCCTAGACAGGATGTTCCGGGGATCAACCTCGTGTTGGTTTTTAGGCCTTGTCTAGGATCGGCTTACGATCACCGTACGTGACCGCGAGGCCCAATCGTGAGTAGGATGATCCGATTATGCGGTGAAAACCCTAAATCGTCGTAGATCGCTTTAGCTTTATTTTGATCAAGCAGGACCACCATATATTCGTACACCTCGTACGAATCATGGGTGGATCGGCTCTTTGAGCCGATTCACAGGATAACCTGAGAGCCGATCGAGGCTCATATTTAATGTTTACGTGTATGCCATGCAGGAAAGTAAGCGAGGCATCTCCATCACCTTCCTGACCAGGTATAGGTCAGGTGGCACGCCCTTGCACCAGCATCGGACGTGCGTGCCGGAGTCTTTGCGGGCCGTCGCTCGGAGGGACCAGGGCCAGCCGTAGCCCTAAGTTGTTCCCGGCTCTCCTGTGTTGCCCGTCGCTGCTCGCCAGTGGGTTTCTGACCGCAACAAGACCTTGGGCACCCTATAAACCGCTGAATGGACAACTAGCTGAAGTGCCTGCTTGGTACGGCTAAACACTTTTTTTTTTCTTATTTTCCACAATTTCTGGCTTTTTTAGGGAAACAACAGGACTCTACTGTGGATCTTTATTGATTTCAAACAATAGTTACATAGTTTATAAGGTTGTTCAAAAATAAAGTTAGGGGTTCATCGACCCAATTACAAGACCATTTATTCAAAAAAAAAACTAAACTTAGCTAAATCATTCGCCACCCTATTTGCTTACCTCAGACTATGTTTAAAATAAGTACTCTCAAATGTGGATGACATACCACACAGTCTGCATAGATCGAAGAAGATTCACTCCACCAAACTTGTTCTCCCATGCAAGCTTATATAGTCTCCATCGAAAACTCCGCTATAATGAAATTGCATCCATGGTTGATAGCTAGTGATAACCCTTCCTTCATTGCCATTGTCTCCGCTAAAGTTGCCGATACCACATGTGGTAAGAAGCAGCAATAAATTGCCCTTGGTAGTCACGGATAACCACACCCACAACGCCTTCAGACCAATATGATCAAAACCTGGAAGCAAATTGTCGCTACGCCAATTTGTAAGGCATCCTCGATAATCACATGAAAACCTAGTGCTTCCCACATATCTTGTGCAACAGGGCAAATAAAAATTAAGTGAAGGATCTCCTCCGCTCCTTGTTGACAGATCGGACATCCTCCAGAGCTGCCTATATGATGGTTTGCCAGTATGCATTTTAGGGTCAAGATTCCATGTAACGCGCGCCAAGAGAAATTTTTTGCTCGGAATTTTCAGCCGCCGGAGCACTTGCCAAACTGGGGTTTGTGGTGATCCTCCAGGGAGTGCCAGCTAATTAGCTCTCGGGGAAAAAAATGTGTCACCACTGTAGATAATAGCCTGAATTACAATAAACCTTCCATGTTTAGTGAAGCTCTGTGAAATAGAATCATCAAAACCTTGATCATTTATGGGAATTTGGAGAATCCTACCCACATCAATTGAGAAGAAATTTTCATTGAGAAGTTGCATGTCTCAACTTCTAGTGATTGGGTTAGTAAGCTCACTCACCTTAGTATAAACGGTTCGGCCCCTTGGTGTGATAACCATCCTGTCTTGGCTTGATGGAATCCACGATCAGTCCAAATATTCATCGAGTCTCAAATACCAACCCTCCAGATCATACCTTCCTTGAAAGTAGGGATCCCAGCAAGCATACTTTGCCAGGTAAAAGATGAGCCTGCCTTTGGACCCGCCTTTAAGATATCACCATGAAGATAGTATTTAGATCTTAACACTCGTGCATATTGAGAATTTGTTTCATTGATGAGTCTCCAAATCTTCTTTGCAAGCATGGCAAGGTTAAATGAATGATAGTCCCTGAATCCCATTCCACCTCTTTTCTTGGGAAATAAATTAAAGTCCCACCAGGCTAGGCAATGCATTTTATTACTACTTTATCATCACCCCACCATTATTGAAATATAGCATCCATCATCCGTTAACATACCCATTTCGGAATTTGAAACACATACATAGCATAAACAGGGATGGCCTGCACCACAGCTTTAAGTAAAATTTCATTGTCATCAATAGAGAGAAGCTTTTCCTTCCATCCATTAATACGCTGAATAATTCTTTCCGCAAAATGAAGGAAACAGTCGCCCCTCTCTCCACCAACAATTGTCGGGAGACCAAGATATTTACTCAAAAGAACCTCATTATCAATATGCAAGAGTTGACAAATCTCAGACCTTGCCAACACGTGAGTATTGGGGGAGAATAATATGTTAGACTTTGCAACACTCACCATCTATCCAGAATTGGCGCAATAGGTATCCAAAACTTGTTTCAAGGAAGTTGCATTACTCATGTGAGCTTTCATGAGAATAAGAGAATCATCGGTGAAAAGTAGATGTGAAACTGATGGTGCAATTTTGCACACCCTTACCCATCGATGCCACCAACTTCTTCTTTGTAAAATAATAATCTAGATAAACCTTCCGCATGAAGGAGGAATAAGTAAGGTGATAACGCGTCACCCTGTCGAAGACCTCACGAAGGAACAAACATATCCTTTTCTTCAGAATTAAATCTTACTTATATCTCATAGACCTCACACATGCCATCATAAGAGAGATCCAACCTCCTCCAAAATCCATTTTCCTCATCATGTTCTTCAAAAAAAATTCATTCAACACGATCATAAGCTTTATGCATGTCCAACTTTAGCGCATAATATCATGTTGTCCCAGCTCTCTTATTCTTTATAGAGTGTACACATTCATAAGGCATTAGTACATTGTTTATAATGAGATGCCCAGGGACAAATGCACTCTGCATAGGAGATATAATCTCTGGAAGAATTAATGTCCTTGAGATGAGGAGTGACACTACAAGAAAAGTTGCCATGGCCGACGAAGTTGAAGTCGCGCCGTGGTTGCTGGTGTACCATGGCCGACGATTTTGGGTCCCTCCGTGGTGCATGTCAAAACTTTTTTTTTTCTCGTTTTTGAGGCCACCTAGCCCGACGAAAGCGGCCAAAACGTCGCGTATGGTGGCCCGGGACGTGGTGCATCTCGAAATCTCGGGTTCGCCGGCCGAGTCAATGCAAATCCGCACCGCTGAGGGATGTAGGGCCCAGATGGCAGCCTCTCTGGCATTGTTTTTTTCTCGATCGCGCCATCTCATTCAACGTTCTCCGATCGAGCCGTTTACGATGCAGGATCATGGGTCCCGCATGTCATCCTCTATGAACCAAAATTCTTTCTATTCTTGGATTTTTTTTGACCCCCTGATTTCTGGCTACTTCCTTTTTCTTTTGATCCCTTGCCGCCTTGGAAACGTTGAGACCGCTGCTGCTAAATGGGACCCGCATGTCATCCTCTATGTGCAATCAACTTTCTTTTCTTGGAGTTTTTTTTGGCACCTCATATTTGGTCACTTGCCTTTTTTTTTCGATCCCCTGCTGCCTCTCAAACGGTGATACCGCTGCTGCTAAATGGGACCCGCATGTCATCCTCTATGTACTATAAAACTTTCTTTTCTTGGATTTTTTTTGGCACCTCATATTTGGTCACTTGCCTTTTTTTTCGATCCCCTGCCGCCTCTCAAACGGTGATACCGCTGCTGCTAAATGGGACCCGCATGTCATCCTCTATGTACTATAAAACTTTCTTTTCTTGGATTTTTTTGGCACCTCATATTTGGTCACTTGCCTTTTTTTTTTCGATCCCCTGCCGCCTCTCAAACGGTGATACCGCTGCTGCTAAATGGGACCCGCATGTCATCCTCTATGTACTATAAAAGTTTCTTTTCTTGGATTTTTTTGGCACCTCATATTTGGTCACTTGCCTTTTTTTTTTCGAACCCCCCCCGCCTCTCAAACGGTGATACCGCTGCTGCTAAATGGGACCCGCATGTCATCCTCTATGTACTATAAAACTTTCTTTTCTTGGATTTTTTGGCACCTCATATTTGATCACTTGCCTTTTTCTTTCGATCCTCGCCGCCTCTCAAACGGTGATACCGCTGCTGCTAAATGGGACCCGCATGTCATCCTCTATGGACTATAAAACTTTCTTTTCTTGAATTATGTTTGGCTCCCGATATTTGGTCACTTGCCTTTTCTTTCGATCCCCTGCCGCCTCTCAAACAAAGTGAGACCGCTGCAGCCTAAATGGGACCCGCATGTCATCCTCTATGAGCAATCAACTTTCTTTTCTTGGAGTTTTTTTGGCACCTCATATTTGGGCACTTGCCTTTTTCTTTCGATCTCATGCCACGTTTGAAACGTTGAGGAACCTGCAGGCTCATGGGACCCGCATGTCATCCTCTATGTGCTATAAAAGTTCATTTTCTTGGTTTTTTTCACCCTCTGATTTTTGGCAATTTCTTTTTTCTTTTGAACCCCTGCCGCCTCTCAAACGGTGATACCGCTGCTGCTAAATGGGACCCGCATGTCATCCTCTATGTACTATAAAACTTTCTTTTCTTGAATTATTTTTGGCTCCTCATATTTGGCCACTTGCCTTTTTCTTTCGATCTCATGCCACGTTTGAAACGTTGAGGAACCTGCTGGCTCATGGGACCCGCATGTCATCCTCTATGTGCTATAAAAGTTTCCTTTGTTGGATTTTTTTTCACCCTCTGATTTTTGGCTTGCCTTTTTCTTTTGATCCCCTGCCCCCTTTGAAACGTTGAGTAAGCTGTTGGCTCGAGGGACCCGCATGTCATCCTCTATGTCCATCAACTTTCTTTTCTTGGATTTTTTTTCACCCCCTAATTACTAGCTACTTTCTTTTTCTTTTGATCTCAAGCCGCATTACAAACATTGAGACCGCTGCTGCTAAATGGGACCCACATATCATCCTCTATGTACAATAAAGTTTCTTTTCTTGGATTATCTTTTGCTCCTGATATTTTGTCACTTGCCTTTTTCTTTCGATCTCATGCCGCCTTTGAAACGTTGAGTAAGCTGCTGGCTCATGGGTCCCGCATGTCATCCTCTATGAACAATAAAAGTTTCCTTTCTTGGAGTTATTTTTTACCCCTAATTTCTGGCTATTTGCCTTTTTCTTTTGATCTCCTGCCCCTTTGAAACGATGAGGACGTCATATGGCAGGTCGGTCCCACATGTCATCCTCTATGAACAATAAATATTTCCTTTGATGGATTTATTTTGAACCCCTAATTAATTTCTGGATATTTCCCCTGCCGCCTTGGAATCGTTGAGGATGCTGCTGCCTCATGGGTCCCGCATGTCATCCTCTCAGAACGGTAAATGTTTATTTTCTTGGATTTTGTTGACCAAACGATTTTTGGCTTATTTTTTCTTTCGATCACCTGCAGCCTTTAAAACGTTGAGGACGCCGCTGGCTCACGGGTCCCACATATCGACCTCTATGAACAATAAACGCTGAGGATGCAGCTGCCTCATGGGTCCCGCATGTCATCCTCTCAGAACGAAAATGTTTCTTTTCTTGGATTTTTTACCAACAGATTTTTGGTTTATTTTTTCTTTCCATCCCCTCGCCGCCTTTAAAACGTTGGACGACGCTCGTTGGCTCATGGGTCCCCGATGTCACCTCCCCGTACAAGAAACATATGATATCTTGATTATTTTGCAGACAATAAACAATGTATTGCGCTCTGAGCTATTTCAAACGGATAATTAAATCTTTATTTTTACATAAACAAACTTATATGTTGAATCTCCTTGTTTTTTTGTCTTTGCGAAGCATAGGACTTTCCTGTTTTAGAAAATTCGAACTTTCCTGTTTTGGAGTGGGCTGAAATTGTACGAGTCAAAAGGCCAAGCAGGATAGTTCGAAGGCCCAGATGTCCAGATGCAGCCCAATTGAAATCTTTCTTCTTGGATTTTTTTCACCCCCTGATTTCTGGCTACTTCATTTTTCTTTTGGTTCTGTGCCGCCTTGGAAACGTTGAGACCACTGCTGCAAAATGGGACCCGCATGTCATCCTCTACGTACAATAAAATTTCTTTTCTTGGATTATTTTTGGCTCCGGATATTTGGTCACTTGCCTTTTTCTTTCGATCCCGTGCAGCCTCTCAAACGGTGATACCGCTGCTGCTAATTGGGACCCGCATGTCATCCTCTATGTACAATCAAGTTTCTTTTCTTGAATTATTTTTGGCTCCTGATATTTGGTCACTTGCCTTTTTCTTTCGATCTCATGCCACGTTTGAAACGTTGAGGAACATGCTGGCTCATGGGACCCGCATGTCATCCTCTATGTACTATAAAAGTTCATTTTCTTTGTTTTTTTTCACCCTCTGATTTTTGGCTATTTCCTTTTTCTTTTGATCCCCTGCCGCCTTGGAAACGTTGAGTAAGCTGCTAGCTCATGGGACCCGCATGTCATCCTCTATGTCCATCAATTTTATTTTCTTGGATTTTTTTACTCCCTAATTTCTGGCTACTTTCTTTTTCTTTTGATCTCAAGCCGCATTTGAAACGTTGGGACCGCTGCTGCAAAATGGGACCCGCATGTCATCCTCTATGTAAATAAAGTTTCTTTTCTTGGATTATCTTGGGCTCCTGATATTTTGTCACTTGCCTTTTTCTTTCGATCTCATGCCGCCTTTGAAACGTTAAGTAAGCTGCTGGCTCATGGGTCCCGCATGTCATCCTCTACGAACAATAAAAGTTTCCTTTCTTGGAGTTATTTTTTACCCCTAATTTCTGGCTATTTGCCTTTTTCTTTTGATCTCCTGCCCCCTTTGAAACGATGAGGACGCTGTTGGTAGGTCGGTCCCACATGTCATCCTCTATGAACAATAAAACTTTCCTTTGATGGATTTATTTTGAACCCCTAATTAATTTCTGGCTATTTCCTTTTTTTCTTTGATCCCCTGCCGCCTTGGAAACGTTGAGGATGCCGTCGCCTCATCGGTCCCGCATGTCATCCTCTCGTAACGATAAATGATTTATTTTATTGGATTTTTTTACCAACTGATATTTGGTTTATTTTTATTTTCGATCCCCTGCCGCCTTTGAAACGTTGACGACGCTGCTGGCTCATGGGTCCCTGATGTCAACCTCCCCGTACAAGAAACATGTGATATCTTGATTATTTTGCAGACAATAAACAGTGTATTTCGCTCTGAGCTATTGCAAACGGATAAATTAAATCTTTATTTTTACAACTTATATCTTGAATCTCCTTGTTTTTTGTTTTGGCGAAGCATAGGACTTTCCTTTTTTTTTTGAGAAAAATCCGAACTTTCATGTTCTGGAGTGGGCCGAAATTGTACGAGTCAAAAGGCCCAGAAGGATAGTTCGAAGGCCCAGATGTCCAGATGCAGCCCAATTGAAATCTTTCTTTTCTTGGATTTTTTTCACCCCCTGATTTCTGGCTACTTCATTTTTCTTTTGATCTCAAGCCGCATTTGAAACGTTGGGACCACTGCCGCACAATGGGACCCGCATGTCATCATCTATGTACAATCAAGTTTCTTTTCTTGGATTATTTTTGGCTCCTGGTATTTGGTCACTTGCCTTTTTCTTTCGATCTCATGCCACGTTTGAAACGTTGAGGAACCTGCTGGCTCATGGGACCCGCATGTCATCCTCTATGTACTACAAAAGTTTATTTTCTAGGGTTTTTTTTTTCACTCTCTGATTTTTGGCTATTTCCTTTTTCTTTTGATCCCCTGCTGCCTTGGAAACGTTGAGTAAGCTGCTAACTCGTGGGACCCGCATGTCATCCTCTATGTACAATCAATTTTCTTTTCTTGGAGTTTTTTTACCACCTAATTTCTGGCTACTTTCTTTTTCTTTTGATCTCAAGCCGCATTTGAAACGTTGGGACAGCATGTCATCCTCTATGTACAATAAAAGTTTCTTTTCTTGGATTATTTTTCACCCTCTGATTTTTGGTCACTTGCCTTTTTCTTTCGATCTCATTCCGCCCTTGAAAACGTTGAGGAACCTGCTGGCCCATGGGACCCGCATGTCATCCTCTATGTACTACAAAAGTTTCTTTTCTTGGATTTTTTCACCCTCCGATCTTTGGCTATTTCCATTTTCTTTTGATCCCCGCCGCCTTGGAAACGTTGAGTAAGTCTTGATCGATGGGACCCGCATGTCATCCTCTATGTACAATCAAGTCTCTTTTCTTGGATTTTTTTTACCTTCTTATTTTTGGTCACTTGCCTTTTTCTTTCGATCTCATGCAGCCTCTGAAACGTTGAGGAAGCTGCTGGCTCATGGGACCCACATGTCATCCTCTATACTATAAAAGTTTCTTTTCTTGGATATTTTTAACCCACTAATTTTTGTCTATTGCCTTTTTCTTTTGATCCCCTGCCGCCTTGGAAACGTTGATTAAGCTGCTGACACAAGGGCCCCGCATGTCATCCTCTATGTACAATCAACTTGCAAGATCTTGGAGCGAAAGAGCTTGTATAAGTGGGACCCATATGTCATCCTCTATGTACAATAAAAGTTTCTGTTCGTGGATTATTTTTTGCTCCGATATTTGGTCGCTTTCCTTTTTCTTTTGATCTCATGCCGCCTCTCGAAACGTTGAGTAAGGTGCCGGCTCATGGGACCCGCATGTCATCCTCTATGTACAATAAAGTTTCTTTTCTTAGATTTTTTTTACCCCCTGATTTTTGCTAACTTGCCTTTTTCTTTTCGATCATATGCCGCCTTTGAAATTGAGGTCGCCGCTGGCTCATGGGTCCCACATGTCAGCCTCTATGAACAACAAACCTTTCCTTTGTTGGATTTATTTTTTACCCCTAATTTTTGGCTATTTGCCTTTTTTTTCTTTTGATCCCCTGCGGCCTTTGAAACGATGAGGACGCTGGCAGTGTCGGTCCCACATGTCATCCTCTATGAAGAATAAAAGTTTCCTTTTTGGATTTATTTTTGACACCTAATTTCTGGCTATTTGCCTTTTTCTTCCGATCCTCGCCGACTTCGAAATGATGAGGATGCAATGGCAGATCGGTCCCACATGTCAGCCTCTATGAACTATAAATGTTTCCTTTGTAGGATTTATTTTTTACCCCTATTTTCGGGCTACTTGCCTTTTTCTTTGAAACGTTGAGGACGCTACTGTCTCATGGGTCCCACATGGCATCCTCTCTGAACGATAAACCTTCATTTCTTGTTAACAATAGGTTTATCAGTATTATTTTCGCAGACTAATACAAGCTCTTTCGCTCCAAGATCTTGCAAGTTAATAGAATAAATCATGGAATTATTAGGATATGTTTTAAATTTCAAATCCACTTTATGAATTTTTGAAAATATCGTGATCTTTGTGGGTATGGAGCGATCAAGGATTTTCATATTGGCCATGAGCAGTTTCAAAAATTGCAACCCAATAATTCAAAATAAATACAAATAACTTTTATGTAGAATCTCCGTGTTTTTGTTTTTTGCCAATCATAGGATCTGTGGTTCTTTAGAAAAGGGCCAACATTGCATAAGCAGAAAGGCCCATTTGTAGTTATTGGGCTTCGACAGCCGGAGCAAGTAGGCCTATAGCAAATACCTTGTAGATGGCCGTTGGAACCCAAAAGTATTTGTTGCCTAGACTTAGATGCCAAACTCAGCCTTATTGACATGAACCTTGCTATGCACACGACAATTTCAGTCCAATCCATGTACGAAACACAAGATCCAACCCTTCGTGTGAGGAAGCAGGTGGCAGCACACCTCCAGATGCTCAATCGTACATACGCATATCATATAGGAGTTGTCATATGTACATCAGTTCCGTATTGACATGTTTTTTTCTTTGGTTCACATGTGGGGTCTGCACAGTCACCTAGGTCGCACATCTACTTCCTTGCTCGTAGTTGATGCATGTTCGGTTTGGGGATGGGGTGGAACCGAACACACCCCCGTGCCAGTGGATGTACTTTACCCTTTAGCGGCGAAAAAAATAGGAATGGTCCTCTCATGAGTATGATCAACAAGAGGTGGCTATATTATAAAGGACGTACACACATTGTAATTATAGTGCTGAAATAAAGTCAATCCTAAAACAGCCATGCATGGGTTATAATATGAAGGCAACACGAAATACAAAAGCAGGGCAGTGTTCAAATAAACTGATTCAAACTAGTACATACTAAAAATAGTGTACTACTTCTCAACACTTCAAGCATAATAAAAAAGTGTCACTGTTTTTTTAAAGGTAACACCGAACGGGCAATGTTTAAAGCAGGCTTAAACCACATAGCCGCTTGTCGGACACTATCCCAACCATCCTTGGGAAAGCTGATAACTCCCACAGTCTCACCTTCATCTGGCTGGAGGTTGCAGCGCAAAATTTTAGGGTATTGATTATAACGAATATTCCGGTACGCTGTGTAGACGCAATTTTTCCTCATGAATGGAACCAATGTGCCATCAGGAGCTTTGGATTCACGCTTCTTCAGGTTGGCAATGATTGGGTAATTGAGTCCGAGGAACAGAGAGTGGTCGCTGAGGCTGTTAACCCGCTCCAAAGAAAGTCCCCCGCACGTGCAGTAGATAAGGGATCCAGCTCAAAGACGTAGGTGGCAACAGGAGGATACTGCCGTAGCCGAAGCCCATTAGCAAGATAGGGAATGTCAGGAGGTACTTCAGCATTGGCAATCCCAATCTTGTTTACTGTAAGGATGATCATCAATCGCTTGTCATCAGCAGATGGAGCGAGGAACCACGCGTACTGCTGATCATCCACCACCGGTGGCGGGATTACAAACGGGAGCATCAGGTTTTCTGCAATATTAGAAATGGAGACGAATAGGGTGTTACTGGCAACCATATTCAAACAGCAGCATTGTTCATCGTTCATGCTCACAGTATAAATACGACTATGTAAGCTAAGGACATTGGTCATTCATGTGTTCAAATCGAGTGTCCAATATATCAGTTATACTGCATCCATCCCACGAAACTAGTCTAAACTTCGCCAAAACTAGACACTAGTTAGTGTATACACGCTATATACTACCTCTGTCCCACCGAAAGTGTCCGAGATTTGTCCAAATTCAGATGTATCTAGACAGTGAAAGCATATAGATACATTCAAATTTTGACAAATATATATCATCTTAAGTTTAAGTCCCTGTCTGTAGTTAATTCCCTTTGTCTTAAGTGATCTATTAGAGAGCTTCCCTGTGACCACCCGAAGGGTAAGAAATGTTTAACTGTATAAGTGGATTGCCTAGACCTTTCCATCAGTTCGGACTTTTGGTTGCGTTGGCTAGTCCATGAAGCTTGACATGGCGTCACAGCCAGGGTCTCGAGTTCGAGTCCTGGCTTTCGCAATTTATCCTAAAATTGTTGTTGCCCCCTCGGAGTCCACGTATATGCCTCTTGAGCTATACCTCTGAGTCTTTCCACATGTTGACTTGTCTCCCATCACACGTGAGGGGGGGTGTTGAATTGTATAAGTGGATTGCCGCCCTTGCGATCAGTTCGGACTTTTGGTTGTGTTGGTAGTGCATTAAGCTTGACAAGAAAGAAATGCCTTTTTATAGCTAACCCCAAGTCTGGTAACATTTGCAAAATAGGCATCAGATGCAGCTATCCATTCAGTAGAAGAATTTGCATTTTAGAGTTGAAGGTTCATAATCTCTTCTCTACTATTGATAGTAAAGGGTACACATGGTATTTGTTTACCTCATTTTCGCGTTCTAAAAAAGGTACGCCATATGGTTGTGCTAAGTTAAACTGATTTAAGTCTGTTCAAGTTTATCGAAAGTTATACTACCAACATCTAAAACATCAATATAGGTTCATATATTACAAAAGATATTTAGATTTTCTTTTCTCGAACACATGCCTAGTCGTGCATCATTATATATTAGAGCATACAGGGTTGTAGCAAGGCTACGAAAAACTGAGAAAGCAAAAAGAAAGAACTATATAGGGGACTACAGGCAGCTAACTTTGCTAGGCCTGCAGGTGCTAAATCTTATATATATATATGAGGTTGTAGATATTAGTCGTAAACTTACTCAAACTTAAATAACACTGAATTAGGAAAAAGATAACCTGAGTTATTTTGAATGAGGGGACGTCACAATCACTAATCAAAGATAATTGTGGGAAACTGAAATCTATTCAAGAAAATGGGAGAAATAATGTATCAAAAACAAAATTAATTATACCATTTTGCGCATTGTTCACCGATATAAACAAAGAACTGTTTGATCTGCATGTAGGTACATCCAATCAACGCTTTTTCCCCGATCTCTAGAAAATATAAGCTACGCATGTAATTACAACGATTTTCTTCTATTTTTCTGTTTCTACGTTAACATTTGAGATACTTGTTAATTACATCCATATTCTGCAGTTGCATAGAGTTACTAATTCAGGAATGCATTCACATACGGAGTATACTATGTTTGCTGATGACTGACTAGTACTAATTCATTGCAAGCAACGGTTCATTCATATTCAGATAAAGGATGTGATCGTTAAGTCATATACTTATGAAAGTCCTTATGCATCTCTCTGATGCAGATGGCGGGGGTCTCTCGTCCTCCTTTTGGAGGCAAAATCAATTAGTTATATATGAAACAATGGGTGTAAAAGGTTATCAAAAAGGGTGCCTTCATAGTGCTACGTTATCTTTTGAGATACTGGTTAATTACATCCATATTCTGCATTGGCGTAGAGTTACTAATTCAGGAATGCAATCACATACTGAGCATACTATGTTTGTTGGTGGCTAATTAGTACTACTAATTCATTGCAAGCAACGGTTCATTCATATTCAGCAAAAGGGGGTGTGATCATTAAGTCATTTAAGAAAGGTAAAATATAAACAAGGTAGTTCATTAATAACTTCATTGGTTAAGGCGGTGTATCATGCAATGCAAAAGGACTGAAAAAATACCATTTGCGGTGTCCCGGAAGTACGTGGAGCCATCAGTTTCGTCCACCGCAAAAACGTGGCCACCGAGTTCAATGGCATCACGGTAATTTGGATAATCAGTGCAGGTGTAAGGGCCTCCAAAGCATTCTCCGCCGCCACCCCTTCAAGGTAGAAAATCGTTTTGTCGAACAAGGCGATGAGCTTGTAATCTGCGTACCTCCCACCTTTTGTGGGCACGTGGCAGATTACAATCTTCAACAAATCAATTGCTGGACCCCAGTTAAAAGAGTATGCAGGTTGATATGAAAAACTACTATGATCGATCTTCGAAGCAGGTAGGGATGGAAGGGGGATATGTCGCTCGGTGTAGACGTTCATGAGGCACCACTGGTACCCATGATGATCGGCGGCGGCGATCCAGTCGCCGTTCGCGCCAAGCCATTTTCTGTCGTGCATGAACGGCACGGCGACAGAACGGCGAGGATGGTCGAGGGGCACCAGGTCGTACATGGTATCATGCAGACGAGATGCTGTCGCCCAATCCCAGTGTTCATCGAACCAATAAGCAGGCGGAGGCATCAGCAGGCAGGGTTCACCCCAATGGTGCATCTTACCTTCATCCTTGCTGATCCGGTCGTAGAGCTCCCTGGAACATGCGGCAAGTCGGACGGTGTAGGTAACGTCCAGATGCGCAGCGATGAGGTCGGTGTTGTCGCCGGTGAGAGCCTCCCAGTGGCCTTCCCCGCCGCCCCGGCAAAGCCTAGAATAATTCATCACGTGAAGATGGATTTAGGTGGATGGCGGATGCAACCGCGCTTGGGGATTTCGGAGGAGAGGGCGAGCGCTATGGAAGGAACGATGCGGCGTGGTGGGGATCGAGATACTGCGCGTGCGCGTGATTCTGAGAGGGTGAAGAAGAAGATGATAGACATGCAAGGGGCAAAAACTAGGTAGTACTCTAGGCTGCTGCTGCGACTGGGCGCCAATTTGACTGTTGGTATACTAGCACGCCACCCATCTATAAATTTGCGACGACGTTTGGTGCAGTGATGTCTCGTCACATCAGGTTGACCAGAGAGGTTTTTTTTTACAGTTTCCATTTCGATATATTTTTTGCCAATAATCATAGTTCTCTACATGCCAGAGACACGTACCTTAACACGTGGGCAGCATGCAACCGCGCGAGCACCAAAATGGAATGAGAAATATTTTAGAGCAGAACTTCATTTTCAATGCCTTTCCTAGCTTGGTTTGGAAACCGGACAGAGCTTCAGTGACTTGATGCTTCCAAGATACATTGTGACTGTGTCCCACCATCTACCATCCATTTGAGATCCAACGTTCCAAACTATCTCTTATTTCGAAGCTAAAAAAGAAAAACTATTCAGAAAATTTTGAAAAAAAATCCAGTAATATGTAGATTCCTTGTTTTAAAATCTATGAATATTTCATCCCATTCGGATGACTAGCTTGTGATTAAATAGATTCTTACGTACTCGAGCACTAGTTTAAACTAAATATATTTGCTCACAAACATATGATTCAAATCGAATGAAACTTCACCAAAATATAAATCGAAATATGCATGATTTACTGGAAGTTTTTCAAAATTTTCATGGTCCATGGGGTCCTCCAAAGTGCAAGCTTTTTTTTTTTCTTGGTTGGTACTTCAAAACCGAGTTTGGATGGTGGCAAGACTTGCACAAAGAGGATGTCAAAATTTTGGCCTTTGTGAACTTTGCAATCAACATCAAGTGTCGGACTCTCGAGAAAAAAATATGAGTTGGCGCCCACCTTTCTTTCAACCGTTGGTTCTCAATCCGAGGGTGGTCCAACTAGCTAATAAAATTGGCTTGGTATTCATGGTCTTGAACCAACGATTTGGCATGGCTTTCAATCGGTATGAGAGGTGATGTATGGAGGTGATTCATACGAGAGGGCAATAAAGAAATGTTTTGGCATCCTCGCAAAGCTAGTCTATTTGGAAAGAAATGAATAATTGGTTTTTCGCAACATTGCATGATACTAATTCATGATACTATGCATTGAAGGTGTTATATCATAGACTAGTATCAGTCTACGATACTTCCCATTGTGACTAGTCTAAGTGCTTTTGCACCATGAACACTAGCTATGCACAGACCTCAAAAAACACTTCTCCATCATTCTACTATTCACACTTTCTTTTTCTAATAGAACTATGTACCATTGTTTTTAATATAATCTTGTGTCGAGAGTATATATTTTTAAAATAGTCATTTATGTTTCGCATAAGCTCAAAGAGGGGTACTTACTTATGAGAGATATCTTTCAACTAATACGTTGTAGGAGTACTTTAATTATGTGAGCTATAGTGTGAAATGCTTACTAGAACGAGTACAAAAGGTGTTTGATAACATTACAGGCCACACGCCCAGTGTAGCCTGCATTGTAGGAGCATTACATCAATTTAACAACTACGGAGGAGTAGCCTAGGTAGAGATAACAGGCAAAGGAAATAGTTCAACAGATAGTACAACACAACTACGGAAAGGGAGTAGCCTAGGTAGAGATAAACATGCAAATGAAATAGTTCAACAGATACAAATCTTGCATTACAACACGAGTATTACATAAAGTACATCAACCCTTCTTTCTGGACCTGTGACGCGAAGGCAGGTTCCATTGCCGGGCGTTGGCGAAGCTTGGGATGAGCCACAACAGAACCTGCCGCCATGTCCATCTAATGTTGGTTTGGAAACCAACGATGACAGTCTTCTAATTCAAACTGAAGCGGCAAATTTCTGGAGAAGGAGGATATGCAAGGCCTACTGCATGGTGCGATGTGTAAACAGAGTTGCTTCTCGCCATATTTGGACGGTCATGTTCTGCCCCGTCTTCTACTGGAAGGATAATCGGATAGTTCACTCCAAGGAAGAGAGAATATGATCCAAGGGAAATAATCCTCCTCCATGGCCTCGGTGGCATCAACTGACTGGTGTCCATGCTGTACACCTCGCAGCCAAGTAAACCCTTACCATACCCGCGAATAGTGCGACCATGACGACCCTCAGAGGTAGCAGCAGCAGGTAAAATCCGAACCAGTCCAGTATAATCCCGCCCGTCAGTAACGCCCCGTGTATGGACCAGAAAAAGTCTAGAACCATCGTGAGATCGTGCTAACCACCAGGAGCCAAGATTGTACCGACCTTGTTCATCAAGTTCGCGGAATAGGTGCCGTGCTGATCAACAAAGGACCTTGCAAAGGAAAGCACAGCTTGAAGTCAGTTCAGCAAAACTTGATTAGTTCATTACATACATGAATAATGATGTAGCTAAAATACTGCCTCCGATCCAAATTAATTGACTCAACTGGATATGTCTAGCTAGATATGCACAAATTAATTGACTCAAGTTTGTCTAGCTAGATGCACTGGCTAGACAAAGCTGAGTCAATTTGATTTGGATCGGAGGGAGTACTTTATTTTGACTCAAAGGCATATCGCTGCTGATTTTGATTGAATATAGAGGGGGAAAGGTACAGGCATGACACGAAAACTGCACAACAAAAAGAAAAAGGCTAAAGCTAAATCTGAAACTAGCAGGTAATAGTGAAAACACATCATATGAGATGAGAAAAATTACCCCAAGAAAGTTGATTCCATGCATAAACTTCGCTGTCGAGTTACAGCAAATACAATACCCTTGTGGATGATTGCATCGGAGTAGCCGTACGCTAAGAATCAAGTTGTCAAGAACTGTCCATCTGCTAGAAGCACGGTGAAGGACTGCAATTGCCGCGTTGAAGATGGCAAGAACAGAGAAACTAGTATAATTTGAAGCAGCTGTTGGAACTCGGCAAATAGCTATCTTCGACGATTGAAGATGTTGATCATTAGACTCGAACACAAGTTTATCCGGGTGGATTTAAACTCACTTATTGGTGATAGAGGAATCCGGTGACCGGTGTACACATTGACAAGCTCCCAATTCCAGGGAAGCCAAGAAGGGCGATCCAATCTCCATTCGCGCCGCCCACATGCCGTACTCACCATCCGGAATCACGGCATCGGAAGAGATCCTGTCCAGCGGCGTCGGTTGGCACAAGGTACCCTTGCGATCTTTTACATCATGCTGCTTGTCCTTCGCGCACCCCGCCGCTTGAACTTGTGGACGCGGGAGAAGGGATTGTGCGCGGGCGGTACCTCGGTTTGGTGAGTATGAAGAACACAGGGCATGCCAAACGGCGGAGATGCGTGCGAGCTACACTTTGTGTTGCTGAATCATGATAAAACTTGCATGAACCGACGAGGCTCGCGGCGGTGATGACATCGCATCGGGATGCGATTTCTTCAAGGGGGCCATCAGGAAACACCCAAGAACTGCCACTCTCATTGATCGATCTCGCCATTCGAAGGATGCGGTCAAGTGGGTGTGGGGGTGTGGGAGTGGGACGCTGGCGTTTGGGTATGAGGTATTGGAGGACAGTGCGAGCGGCAGCTGGTAGAGCGATATGGATAAAAGTCCACAACTCCTACTAGTACCATCAAACAGGTGGCTCGAGATGATCCGAAAAAGGCATGGCGGCGGTGGTGCAGGGGCTGCTGGTGTAGGCGGGGTCGCCAGAGAAGATGGAGATGAAGAAGACGGAGAAGCAGGCAAAAAAAACAATTTGAATTGAAATCAATAATACGAGTACTACGGGCGTGCCTTCTCTCTCTGGTCTCTGCTGCACTACTGCACCTGTCGTGAAGGCGTGTGACCCGAGAAGAAGCTAATGTACTGTATACTGTCCTTGCACGCCGTGGAGCTGTATTTTGTCTCATCAAATCAGCTCTGGACAGTTTCAGCAGAGAAAAGATCCTTTGCCATCATCATGATATATTACCACGGGCCCACGGCAGTGCACATTCATCTTGTACTACCATATACTGTACTGCTCTATATGTTGCACAAACCACCACTTGGACATTTTTTTATGCAGTTTCCACCACTTGGTTATCTAATCAGCTAGTTAGTCATGTTGATAGCAAAATCGACAAGTGGGTTCAACATGTCAATGCTCCAATTAATGTTTTAGAAAAAATAAATTTTTCAAAATTCATACTTCTTTTATTTAGCTATTTAAAAATGCTTATTCATTTATTTCAACAAATATTGTGCGGTCTTGAATTTTTTTCAAACAAATATTATGGCATCGGGTTCGGGACTCCTGAAAAGGACTGGCCGTTGTACGGGAACCCGAAATGATGCCCACAACATAGTCGAAAGTGGCAAGGAACCCGTCGAGGTGGATGAACTCGGGAAACCTTGGTAGAGGTAGGGATCTTGAGGAGGCCATTAGGGTTAGCCTACCCCCCCAATAAGCGTATGAACGAAAAAAAAACACATAAGTAGTAGCTATTATTAAAAATTCACAAATATTACGCGCTTTTGAATATTTCAAAAGTATTGTGGCGTCATGCTGGCCTTGCCCGAATTTTACCTTTCAGGCTGGATGTCACGAGCATGATCACTCAACCAACCGGGTCCAAACATATATATACAATTGGCCTCCTCGAGCCTACACCGACCAGATTGTCGCTGAAACTGGATCATATAGTTTCTATTGGATTGATGTCCTAAGGAAATATTCCAACAACGGAAGTTGTTTGTTCGTTGTATTATATTCCTTTGGAATCTTGTTGGGCTTGTTTGGTTCGAAGAAAATTCATAGAAATTTTGTGGGATTCAAATCTCAGTGGCTCCTTTGATTCTTGAATACATGATAATTCATACTAATTCACGTGTTTTTTGTGTAGCACTACAACCAAAGAACATGCAATTCAAATTTGTGTGATTTCTCTCATATAGGATTAATTCAACATGCAATCATATTCAATTCCTACATTATTTCTATTTTAACATTTTGTACACATCATGCATGCGACCCAAACAATGCGTACATGGTGGGGGGGTTATTTCGTTGCAAAAGCAGTTGGTCACACCACAAACAAACATGCAACAATTAATCTAAATTCACGCGGTTTCCCCGCGATGCAACCAAACAATATTCGATGAAACTAAGCATGGCATAAACATATACAATACACACCATACATTTTGGCTGCTTTGATTATTCGCAAGATTTTCAAAGTGCGGGAATATGAAAATTGTATGATTAGAGAGTGATGATCATCTCCAAATATATAGGATTGAGAAACAACGGTATTTGGATCCAATAACATTTGATTGCGTGTGAAAACCAAAAGAAATACTAGTAGTAACATACGGTTACACAATGAAGGATTTTTTGTTTTTGTATAAAAATGTATTGTCAATGAATTCTGAAAATTGCAATCCTATGAATTAAACAATCAGAAATCGTGTCAGACTAATTCCTACGTTTCGAGATTCTAGTACGGAGTATGATTTCTTTGAAGGGGCGCAGAGGGACGTGGGTAGCAATGTCTAGTCCCTGTCTTGTCTCAGATACACTGTACTTACGTCAGACTAGTGTTGCTCATGAAGTCTTAATCTGACATACTCTGAAGCTAGATGCATCACCGTTTCCAGTCTCTGTCCTCGTTTTTTCGATCGGCAAAATAGACAGAAATAACCCAAAGTCGAAAAGATTGGAAAAAACAAACTTTCGACATACTAGCAAGATTGGGTTATTTTTGTCCAAATTCTCGTTTTTTTCTCTTGGCTTCCCTACCCTTGAATCCATGTCACTTACGTGTGTTGCCCATGCATGCGTCATGTCCCACACTTCAGTGAGCACAAGTGACGTGCTGTACGTACGCAAACTCCCAGCGATCTTCTTTGTCAAGAGAAGACGCATCAAGATTCAAGACCCGATCGTATTTCTTGCTTTCAGCCTGGGGTCCTCCATGTAAAAGTTAGGGATTTAGATGTAATTTCATGTTTATTTTGTGTGCTGTTGTAAACTGTTGATTTTTTATGTCCATTTCAATCTTGGTCAAATCCTAGGTTTGACCTAGATTTAAACAAGTATAAAACATGAAAATGAAAAAGTAAGCCTGGATCCTCCTTAGTCAATCCAAAATGAAGCTTTTGGGAGGTTTTAGAAATTTCCATGTTTGAAACCCAAAACCACTTCTTTTCATGCTAGACTTCATAAGACATAGTTTAGGGATAGGGGTAGATACATGATTTGTCTGGTTTCAGTATGTCTAGAGCTTGTTTATCCACTTGAATGCTTACTATATGACATAAGAAGACTATGTGCTATGGTTTTTTATTTATCTAATTTTTTTGAATTTTATGCCCATTTGAATCTTGGTCAAATCCCAGGTTTGACCAGGTTTTAAACATGTTTAAAACTTGAAAATGAAAAGGTGTAAGCATGGATCCTTTGTAGTCACTCTAAAATGAAGCTTTTGGGAGGTTCTCGAAATTTCCATGCATGCTTGAAACTCAAAACCACTTTTCTTCATGCTTGACTTCATAAGACAGAGTTTAATTAGGGTTAGGGGTAGATACACGATTTTTCTGGTTTGAATATGTCTAGACCTTGTTTATCAACTTGAATGTTTACTATATGACATAATTAAGAAGGCTATGTACGTGCTTTGGTTTTTCATTCTTTAGATTTTTGTCTGAATTTTTATGCCCATTTGAATCTTGGTCAAATCCTAGGTTTGACCAAGATTTAAATAAGTTTAAAACATGAAAATGAAAAGATAAGCATCGATCCTTCTTACTCGCTCTAAAATGAAGCTTTTGGTAGGTTTTTGAAATTTCCATGTTTGAAACCCAAAACCACTTCTCTTCATGCTTGACTTCATAAGACGAAGTTTAGGGTCGATAGGGGGTAGATACATGATTTGTCTGGTTTGAATATGTCTAGACCTTGTTTATGAACTTGAATGCTTACTATATGACATAAGAAGACTATGTGCTTTGGTTTTTTTTATTTTTTTATTTTATGCCCATTTTAATATTGGTCAAATCCTAGGTTTGACCAAGATTTAAACAAGTTTAAAACATGAAAATGAAAAGGTAAGCCTGGATCCTTCTTAGTCACTCTAAAATGAAGCTTTTCGGAGGTTTTTGAAATTTCCATGTTTGAAACCAAAAACCACTTCTCTTCATGCTTGACTTCATAAGACAGAGTTTAGGGTTAGGGGTAGATACATGATTTGTCTTATTTGAATATGTATAGACGTTGTTTGTCAACTTTTGAATGCTTACTATATATATATATATATGACATAAGAAGACTATGTGCTTTTATTTTTCATTTTTCTGATTTTTTTAATTTTATGCCCATTTAAATCTTGGTCAAATCCTGGTTTGACAATGATTTAAACAAGTTTAAAATATGAAAATGAAAAGGTAAGCATTGATCCTTCTTAGTCACTCTAAAATGAAGTTTTTGGTAGGTTTTTGAAATTTCCATATTTGAAACCCAAAACCACTTCTCTTCATGCTTGACTACATAGGACAAAGTTTAGGGTTAGGGAGTAGATACATGATTTTTCTTGTTTGAATATGTCTAGACCTTGTTTATCAACTTTAATGCTACTATATGACATAAGAAAACTATGTGCTTTGGTTTTTCATTTTTCTGATATTTTTTGGAATTTTGATGCACATTTGAATCTTGGTCAAATCCTAGGTTTGACCAAGATTTAAACAAGTATAGAACATGAAAATGAAAAGGGAAGCGTGTATCCTTCTTAGTCACCCTAAAATGAAGTTTTGGGAGGTTTTTGAAATTTCCATGTTTGAAACCCAAAACCACTTCTCTTCATGCTTGACTTCATAAGACAAAGTTTAGGGTCGATAGGGGGTAGATACATGATTTGTCTTGTTTGAATATGTGTAGACCTTGTTTATCAACTTGAATGCTTACTATATGACATAAGAGGACTATGTGCATTGGTATTTCATTTTTTGATTTTTATGCCCATTTGAGAATCTTGGTAAAATCCTAGGTTTGTTGAGCAAGATTTAAACAAGTTTAACATGTGAAAATGATAAGGTAATTAAGTCTGGATCTTTCTCTTAGTAACTCTAAAATAATGAAGCTTTTGGGAGGTTCTTGAATTTACCATGTTTGAAACCCAAAACCACCGTACTTCTGTTCATGCTTGACTTCATAAGACAGAGTTTAGGGTTAGGGGTAGATACATGATTTTTCTGGTTTGAATATGTCTAGACCATGTTTATCAATTTGAATGCTTACTATATGACATAAGAAGGCTATGTGCTTTGGTTTTTCATTCTTTCGATTTTTTTCTGAAATTTTATGGCCATTTGAATCTTGGTCAAATCCTAGGTTCGACCAAGATTTAAACAAGTTTAAAACATGACAATGAAAAGGTAATTAATCATGGATCCTTCTTAATTAACCAGCCAGTCTAATTAAAATGAAGCTTTTTGGGAGGTTTTTGAAATTTCCATGTTTGAAACCCAAAACCACACTTCTCTGCTTCATGCTTGACTTCATATATAATTAAGACAAAGTTTAGGGTTAGGGGTACATGATTTGTCTGGTTTGAATATGTCTAGACACCTTGTTTATGAACTTGAATGCTTACTATATGACATAAGAAGACTATGTGCTTTGGTTTTTTATTTTATTTATTTTTTATTTTATGACCATTTGAATATTGGTCAAATCCTAGGTTTGACCAAGATTTAAACAAGTTTAAAACATGAAAATGAAAAGGTAAGCCTGGATCCTTCTTAACTAGTCACTCTAAAATGAAGCTTTAATTTTGGGAGGTTTTTGAAATTTCCATGTTTGAAACCAAAAACCACTTCTCTTCATGCTTGACTTCATAAGACAGAGTTTATGGTTTTAGAGGGGTAGATACATGATTTGTCTTATTTGAATATGTCTAGCTAGACCTTGTTTATCAACTTTTGAATGCTTACTATATATATGTATGTGACATAAGAAAACTATGTGCTTTGGTTTTTCATTTTTCTGATTTTTTTTGGAATTTTGATGCACATTTGAATCTTGGTCAAATCCTAGGTTTGACCAAGATTTAAACAAGTATAGAACATGAAAATGAAAAGGGAAGCCTGTATCCTTCTTAATTAGTCACCCTAAAATGAAGTTTTTGGGAGGTTTTTGAAATTTCCATGTTTGAAACCCAAAACCACTTATCTTCATGCTTGACTTCGTCATAAGACAGAGTTTAGGGGTTAGGGGGTAGATACATGATTTGTCTAGCTAGTTTGAATATGTCCAGACCTTGTTTATCAACTTTAATGCTTACTATATGACATATAAGAAGACTATGTGCGCTTTGGTTTTTCATTTTTCTGTTTTTTTTATTTTATGCCCATTTGAATCTTGGTTAAATCCTAGATTGACTTCATAAGACAGAGTTTAGGGTTAGGGGTAGATATACACATGATTTTTCTGGTTTGAATATGTCTAGACCTTGTTTATCAACTTGAGTGTTTACTATATGACATAATTAAGAGCGCTATGTGCTTTGGTTTTTCATTCTTTAGATTTTTTGTCTGAATTTTTATGCCCATTTGAATCTTGGTCAAATCCTAGGTTTGAGACCAAGATTTAAATAAGTTTAAAACATGGAAATGAAAAGGTAAGCATCGATCCTTCTTAGTCGCTCTAAAATGAAGCTGAATTTTGGGAGGTTTTTGAAATTTCCATGTTTGAAACCCAAAACCACTTCTCTTCATGCTTGACTTCATAAGACGAAGTTTAGGGTCGATAGGGGGTAGATACATGATTTGTCTGGTTTGGATATATCTAGACCTTGTTTATCAACTTGAATGCTTACGATATGACATAAGAACACTATGTGCTTTTATTTTTTTATTTTTTTGTGCCCATTTGAATCTTGGTCAAATCCTAGGTTTGACCAAGATTTAAACAAGTATAGAACATGAAAATGAAAAGGGAAGTGTGTATCCTTCTTAGTCACCCTAAAATGAAGTTTTGGGAGGTTTTTGAAATTTCCATGTTTGAAACCCAAAACCACTTCTCTTCATGCTTGACTTCTTAAGACATAGTTTAGGGGTTAGCGGGTAGATACATGATTTGTATGGTTTGAATATGCCTAGACCTTGTTTATCAACTTTAATGCTTACTATATGACATAAGAAGACTATGTGCTTTGGTTTTTCATTTTTCTGTTTTTTTTTGAATTTTCTGCCAATTTTGTTTGACCAAGATTTAGACAAGTTTTACACGTCAAAACGAATAAGAAAGCCTGGATCCTTCTTAGTCACTCCAAAATGTACCAATTGATAGGTGCGTTAACTTTGCTTCATGGAAAAAATAATGTCATGTAAATGAGTTAACTTTGATTTCCTACCCTTGAATCCATAGGAAACTTTGTTCTAATGCACTATAATAATTAACCGAGCTTTTACACCAGCAGGTCTGTCACTTACGTGTGGTGCCCATGCGTGAGGTCCCACACTTCAGTGAGCACAAGTCACGTGCAATAGGTACGCAAACTCCCAGCCATTTTCTTTGTCAAGAGAAGACGCATCAGGATGCGTATTGGAAGTCTGTGGGTCCTTCTGGATCCTTCGGTTGTCCCTCTCACAAAAAAAAACAAATCTCTCTCATTCTCGGCCTCGCTCGACTCGCTCGCTCGCTCGCTCGCACCTCCTGCTCACTGACAAACCCTGCACAAAAGTCAACATCATCACCCGAAAAAGGGGAGACACATAATTCTCTCCCTTCTTCTCTCCTTCCGAGTGATCCCTCTTCCTCCGAGTTTCACTCGACGGGCAAACACACATGTGCTGCATAGTAGAAAAATCGACCTACGAATCTATAATTAAATAGGTTAAACTAGGGTTTTGCCCAGTACTACAGATCAAGGTTCAAAAAATCCAACTACGGGGTTCGAACAACCCCATTTCTAATCCAAGATTTTTTTCGACCTCATCCAATGGCCTCAAACTATAGGCCGGGTTAGCATCTAGTGCAGTATGTGTGAGAATGTACGCACTATGTGTGCTATAACTTGTGTGTCTTTGAAATTTGAACCAAATTTGAATAAGTTTGAAATATTTGAAATGGGGCTTTTGGCTTAAACGTTTGAAACCCAAAACGACTTCTCCTCATGCTAGACTTCATAAGACCGAGTTTAGGGTTAGGGGGTAGATACATGATTTGTCTGGTTTGAATATGTCTAAACCTTGTTTATCAACTTGAATGCTTACTATATGACATAAGAAGACCATGTGCTTTTGTTTTTCATTTTTCTATTTTTTAAAGAATTTTATGCACATTTGATTCTGGTCAAATCCTAGGTTCAACCAAGATTTAAACAAGTTTCAAGCATGAAAATGAAAACGTAAGCCAAGATCCTTCTTAATTAGTCACTCTAAAATATATGAAGCTTTTGGGACGTACTTGAAATTTCCATGTTTGAAACCCAAAACCAATTCTCTTCATGATTGACTTCATAAGACAGAGTTTAGGGTTTGGGGTAGATATACACATGATTTTTCTGGTTTGAATATGTCTAGACCTTGTTTATCAACTTGAGTGTTTACTATATGACATAATTAAGAAGGCTATGTGCTTTGGTTTTTCATTCTTTAGATTTTTTGTCTGAAGTTTTATGCCCATTTGAATCTTGGCCAAATCCTAGGTTTGACCAAGATTTAAATAAGTTTAAAACATGGAAATGAAAAGGTAAGCATCGATCCTTCTTAGTCGCTCTAAAATGAAGCTGAATTTTGGGAGGTTTTTGAAATTTCCATGTTTGAAACCCAAAACCACTTCTCTTCATGCTTGACTTCATAAGACGAAGTTTAGGGTCGATAGGGGGTAGATACATGATTTGTCTTGTTTGAATATGTGTAGACCTTGTTTATCAACTTGAATGCTTACTATATGACATAAGAGGACTATGTGCATTGGTATTTCATTTTTTGATTTTTATGCCCATTTGAGAATCTTGGTAAAATCCTAGGTTTGTTGAGCAAGATTTAAACAAGTTTAACATGTGAAAATGATAAGGTAATTAAGTCTGGATCTTCCTCTTAGTAACTCTAAAATAATGAAGCTTTTGGGAGGTTCTTGAATTTACCATGTTTGAAACCCAAAACCACCGTACTCGTTCATGCTTGACTTCATAAGACAGAGTTTAGGGTTAGGGGTAGATACATGATTTTTCTGGTTTGAATATGTCTAGACCATGTTTATCAATTTGAATGCTTACTATATGACATAAGAAGGCTATGTGCTTTGGTTTTTCATTCTTTCGATTTTTTTATTAAATTTTATTGCCATTTGAATCTTGGTCAAATCCTAGGTTCGACCAAGATTTAAACAAGTTTAAAACATGACAATGAAAAGGTAATTAATCATGGATCCTTCTTAATTAACCAGCCAGTCTAATTAAAATGAAGCTTTTTGGGAGGTTTTTGAAATTTCCATGTTTGAAACCCAAAACCACACTTCTCTGCTTCATGCTTGACTTCATATATAATTAAGACAAAGTTTAGGGTTAGGGGGTACATGATTTGTCTGGTTTGAATATGTCTAGACACCTTGTTTATGAACTTGAATGCTTACTATATGACATAAGAAGACTATGTGCTTTGGTTTTTTATTTTATTTATTTTTTATTTTATGCCCATTTGAATATTGGTCAAATCCTAGGTTTGACCAAGATTTAAACAAGTTTAAAACATGAAAATGAAAAGGTAAGCCTGGATCCTTCTTAACTAGTCACTCTAAAATGAAGCTTTAATTTTGGGAGGTTTTTGAAATTTCCATGTTTGAAACCAAAAACCACTTCTCTTCATGCTTGACTTCATAAGACAGAGTTTATGGTTTTAGAGGGGTAGATACATGATTTGTCTTATTTGAATATGTCTAGCTAGACCTTGTTTATCAACTTTTGAATGCTTACTATATATATGTATGTGACATAAGAAAACTATGTGCTTTGGTTTTTCATTTTTCTGATTTTTTTGGAATTTTGATGCACATTTGAATCTTGGTCAAATCCTAGGTTTGACCAAGATTTAAACAAGTATAGAACATGAAAATGAAAAGGGAAGCCTGTATCCTTCTTAATTAGTCACCCTAAAATGAAGTTTTTGGGAGGTTTTTGAAATTTCCATGTTTGAAACCCAAAACCACTTATCTTCATGCTTGACTTCATCATAAGACAGAGTTTAGGGGTTAGGGGGTAGATACATGATTTGTCTAGCTAGTTTGAATATGTCCAGACCTTGTTTATCAACTTTAATGCTTACTATATGACATATAAGAAGACTATGTGCGCTTTGGTTTTTCATTTTTCTGTTTTTTTATTTTATGCCCATTTGAATCTTGGTTAAATCCTAGATTGACTTCATAAGACAGAGTTTAGGGTTAGGGGTAGATATACACATGATTTTTCTGGTTTGAATATGTCTAGACCTTGTTTATCAACTTGAGTGTTTACTATATGACATAATTAAGAGGGCTATGTGCTTTGGTTTTTCATTCTTTAGATTTTTTGTCTGAATTTTTATGCCCATTTGAATCTTGGTCAAATCCTAGGTTTGAGACCAAGATTTAAATAAGTTTAAAACATGGAAATGAAAAGGTAAGCATCGATCCTTCTTAGTCGCTCTAAAATGAAGCTGAATTTTGGGAGGTTTTTGAAATTTCCATGTTTGAAACCCAAAACCACTTCTCTTCATGCTTGACTTCATAAGACGAAGTTTAGGGTCGATAGGGGGTAGATACATGATTTGTCTGGTTTGGATATATCTAGACCTTGTTTATCAACTTGAATGCTTACGATATGACATAAGAACACTATGTGCTTTTATTTTTTTATTTTTTTGTGCCCATTTGAATCTTGGTCAAATCCTAGGTTTGACCAAGATTTAAACAAGTATAGAACATGAAAATGAAAAGGGAAGCGTGTATCCTTCTTAGTCACCCTAAAATGAAGTTTTGGGAGGTTTTTGAAATTTCCATGTTTGAAACCCAAAACCACTTCTCTTCATGCTTGACTTCTTAAGACATAGTTTAGGGGTTAGCGGGTAGATACATGATTTGTATGGTTTGAATATGTCTAGACCTTGTTTATCTACTTTAATGCTTACTATATGACATAAGAAGACTATGTGCTTTGGTTTTTCATTTTTCTGTTTTTTTTTGAATTTTAGGCCAATTTTGTTTGACCAAGATTTAGACAAGTTTTACACGTAAAAACGAATAAGTAAGCCTGGATCCTTCTTAGTCACTCCAAAATGTACCAATTGATAGGTGCGTTAACTTTGCTTCATGGAAAAAATAATGTCATGTAAATGAGTTAACTTGGATTTCCTACCCTTGAATCCATAGGAAACTTTGTTCTAATGCACTATAATAATCAACCGAGCTTTTACACCAGCAGGTCTGTCACTTACGTGTGGTGCCCATGCGAAGTCACGTGCAATAGGTACGCAAACTCCCAGCCATTTTCTTTGTCAAGAGAAGACGCATCAGGATGCGTATTGGAAGTCTGTGGGTCCTTCTGGATCCTTCGGTTGTCCCTCTCACAAAAAAAAACAAATCTCTCTCATTCTCAGCCTCGCTCGACTCGCTCGCTCGCTCGCTCGCACCTCCTGCTCACTGACAAACCCTGCACAAAAGTCAACATCATCACCCGAAAAAGGGGAGACACATAATTCTCTCCCTTCTTCTCTCCTTCCGAGTGATCCCTCTTCCTCCGAGTTTCACTCGACGGGCAAACACACATGTGCTGCATAGTAGAAAAATCGACCTACGAATCTATAATTAAATAGGTTAAACTAGGGTTTTGCCCAGTACTACAGATCAAGGTTCAAAAAATCCAACTACGGGGTTCGAACAACCCCATTTCTAATCCAAGATTTTTTTCGACCTCATCCAATGGCCTCAAACTATAGGCCGGGTTAGCATCTAGTGCAGTATGTGTGAGAATGTATGCACTATGTGTGCTATAACTTGTGTGTCTTTGAAATTTGAACCAAATTTGAATAAGTTTGAAATATTTGAAATGGGGCTTTTGGCTTAAACGTTTGAAACCCAAAACGACTTCTCCTCATGCTAGACTTCATAAGACCGAGTTTAGGGTTAGGGGGTAGATACATGATTTGTCTGGTTTGAATATGTCTAAACCTTGTTTATCAACTTGAATGCTTACTATATGACATAAGAAGACCATGTGCTTTTGTTTTTCATTTTTCTATTTTTTAAAGAATTTTATGCACATTTGATTCTGGTCAAATCCTAGGTTCAACCAAGATTTAAACAAGTTTCAAGCATGAAAATGAAAACGTAAGCCAAGATCCTTCTTAATTAGTCACTCTAAAATATATGAAGCTTTTGGGACGTACTTGAAATTTCCATGTTTGAAACCCAAAACCAATTCTCTTCATGATTGACTTCATAAGACAGAGTTTAGGGTTAGGGGTAGATATACACATGATTTTTCTGGTTTGAATATGTTTAGACCTTGTTTATCAACTTGAGTGTTTACTATATGACATAATTAAGAAGGCTATGTGCTTTGGTTTTTCATTCTTTAGATTTTTTGTCTGAATTTTTATGCCCATTTGAATCTTGGTCAAATCCTAGGTTTGACCAAGATTTAAATAAGTTTAAAACATGGAAATGAAAAGGTAAGCATCGATCCTTCTTAGTCGCTCTAAAATGAAGCTGAATTTTGGGAGGTTTTTGAAATTTCCATGTTTGAAACCCAAAACCACTTCTCTTCATGCTTGACTTCATAAGACGAAGTTTAGGGTCGATAGGGGGTAGATACATGATTTGTCTTGTTTGAATATGTCTAGACCTTGTTTATCAACTTGAATGCTTACTATATGACATAAGAGGACTATGTGCATTGGTATTTCATTTTTTGATTTTTATGCCCATTTGAGAATCTTGGTAAAATCCTAGGTTTGTTGAGCAAGATTTAAACAAGTTTAACATGTGAAAATGATAAGGTAATTAAGTCTGGATCTTTCTCTTAGTAACTCTAAAATAATGAAGCTTTTGGGAGGTTCTTGAATTTACCATGTTTGAAACCCAAAACCACCGTACTTGCTCATGCTTGACTTCATAAGACAGAGTTTAGGGTTAGGGGTAGATACATGATTTTTCTGGTTTGAATATGTCTAGACCATGTTTATCAATTTGAATGCTTACTATATGACATAAGAAGGCTATGTGCTTTGGTTTTTCATTCTTTCGATTTTTTTCTGAAATTTTATGGCCATTTGAATCTTGGTCAAATCCTAGGTTCGACCAAGATTTAAACAAGTTTAAAACATGACAATGAAAAGGTAATTAATCATGGATCCTTCTTAATTAACCAGCCAGTCTAATTAAAATGAAGCTTTTTGGGAGGTTTTTGAAATTTCCATGTTTGAAACCCAAAACCACACTTCTCTGCTTCATGCTTGACTTCATATATAATTAAGACAAAGTTTAGGGTTAGGGGGTACATGATTTTTCTGGTTTGAATATGTCTAGACACCTTGTTTATGAACTTGAATGCTTACTATATGACATAAGAAGACTATGTGCTTTGGTTTTTTATTTTATTTATTTTTTATTTTATGCCCATTTGAATATTGGTCAAATCCTAGGTTTGACCAAGATTTAAACAAGTTTAAAACATGAAAATGAAAAGGTAAGCCTGGATCCTTCTTAACTAGTCACTCTAAAATGAAGATTTAATTTTGGGAGGTTTTTGAAATTTCCATGTTTGAAACCAAAAACCACTTCTCTTCATGCTTGACTTCATAAGACAGAGTTTATGGTTTTAGAGGGGTAGATACATGATTTGTCTTATTTGAATATGTCTAGCTAGACCTTGTTTATCAACTTTTGAATGCTTACTATATATATGTATGTGACATAAGAAAACTATGTGCTTTGGTTTTTCATTTTTCTAATTTTTTTTGGAATTTTGATGCACATTTGAATCTTGGTCAAATCCTAGGTTTGACCAAGATTTAAACAAGTATAGAACATGAAAATGAAAAGGGAAGCCTGTATCCTTCTTAATTAGTCACCCTAAAATGAAGTTTTTGGGAGGTTTTTGAAATTTCCATGTTTGAAACCCAAAACCACTTATCTTCATGCTTGACTTCGTCATAAGACAGAGTTTAGGGGTTAGGGGTAGATACATGATTTGTCTAGCTAGTTTGAATATGTCCAGACCTTGTTTATCAACTTTAATGCTTACTATATGACATATAAGAAGACTATGTGCGCTTTGGTTTTTCATTTTTCTGTTTTTTTATTTTATGCCCATTTGAATCTTGGTTAAATCCTAGATTGACTTCATAAGACAGAGTTTAGGGTTAGGGGTAGATATACACATGATTTTTCTGGTTTGAATATGTCTAGACCTTGTTTATCAACTTGAGTGTTTACTATATGACATAATTAAGAGGGCTATGTGCTTTGGTTTTTCATTCTTTAGATTTTTTGTCTGAATTTTTATGCCCATTTGAATCTTGGTCAAATCCTAGGTTTGAGACCAAGATTTAAATATGTTTAAAACATGGAAATGAAAAGGTAAGCATCGATCCTTCTTAGTCGCTCTAAAATGAAGCTGAATTTTGGGAGGTTTTTGAAATTTCCATGTTTGAAACCCAAAACCACTTCTCTTCATGCTTGACTTCATAAGACGAAGTTTAGGGTCGATAGGGGGTAGATACATGATTTGTCTGGTTTGGATATATCTAGACCTTGTTTATCAACTTGAATGCTTACGATATGACATAAGAACACTATGTGCTTTTATTTTTTATTTTTTGTGCCCATTTGAATCTTGGTCAAATCCTAGGTTTGACCAAGATTTAAACAAGTATAGAACATGAAAATGAAAAGGGAAGCGTGTATCCTTCTTAGTCACCCTAAAATGAAGTTTTGGGAGGTTTTTGAAATTTCCATGTTTGAAACCCAAAACCACTTCTCTTCATGCTTGACTTCTTAAGACATAGTTTAGGGGTTAGCGGGTAGATACATGATTTGTATGGTTTGAATATGTCTAGACCTTGTTTATCAACTTTAATGCTTACTATATGACATAAGAAGACTATGTGCTTTGGTTTTTCATTTTTCTGTTTTTTTTTTTTTGAATTTTCTGCCAATTTTGTTTGACCAAGATTTAGACAAGTTTTACACGTCAAAACGAATAAGAAAGCCTGGATCCTTCTTAGTCACTCCAAAATGTACCAATTGATAGGTGCGTTAACTTTGCTTCATGGAAAAAATAATGTCATGTAAATGAGTTAACTTTGATTTCCTACCCTTGAATCCATAGGAAACTTTGTTCTAATGCACTATAATAATCAACCGAGCTTTTACACCAGCAGGTCTGTCACTTACGTGTGGTGCCCATGCGTGAGGTCCCACACTTCAGTGAGCACAAGTCACGTGCAATAGGTACGCAAACTCCCAGCCATTTTCTTTGTCAAGAGAAGACGCATCAGGATGCGTATTGGAAGTCTGTGGGTCCTTCTGGATCCTTCGGTTGTCCCTCTCACAAAAAAAACAAATCTCTCTCATTCTCGGCCTCGCTCGACTCGCTCGCTCGCTCGCACCTCCTGCTCACTGACAAACCCTGCACAAAAGTCAACATCATCACCCGAAAAAGGGGAGACACATAATTCTCTCCCTTCTTCTCTCCTTCCGAGTGATCCCTCTTCCTCCGAGTTTCACTCGACGGGCAAACACACATGTGCTGCATAGTAGAAAAATCGACCTACGAATCTATAATTAAATAGGTTAAACTAGGGTTTTGCCCAGTACTACAGATCAAGGTTCAAAAAATCCAACTACGGGGTTCGAACAACCCCATTTCTAATCCAAGATTTTTTTCGACCTCATCCAATGGCCTCAAACTATAGGCCGGGTTAGCATCTAGTGCATAATGTGTGAGAATGTATGCACTATGTGTGCTATAACTTGTGTGTCTTTGAAATTTGAACCAAATTTGAATAAGTTTGAAATATTTGAAATGGGGCTTTTGGCTTAAACGTTTGAAACCCAAAACGACTTCTCCTCATGCTAGACTTCATAAGACCGAGTTTAGGGTTAGGGGGTAGATACATGATTTGTCTGGTTTGAATATGTCTAAACCTTGTTTATCAACTTGAATGCTTACTATATGACATAAGAAGACCATGTGCTTTTGTTTTTCATTTTTCTATTTTTTTAAGAATTTTATGCACATTTGATTCTGGTCAAATCCTAGGTTCAACCAAGATTTAAACAAGTTTCAAGCATGAAAATGAAAACGTAAGCCAAGATCCTTCTTAATTAGTCACTCTAAAATATATGAAGCTTTTGGGACGTACTTGAAATTTCCATGTTTGAAACCCAAAACCAATTCTCTTCATGATTGACTTCATAAGACAGAGTTTAGGGTTAGGGGTAGATATACACATGATTTTTCTGGTTTGAATATGTCTAGACCTTGTTTATCAACTTGAGTGTTTACTATATGACATAATTAAGAAGGCTATGTGCTTTGGTTTTTCATTCTTTAGATTTTTTGTCTGAATTTTTATGCCCATTTGAATCTTGGTCAAATCCTAGGTTTGACCAAGATTTAAATAAGTTTAAAACATGGAAATGAAAAGGTAAGCATCGATCCTTCTTAGTCGCTCTAAAATGAAGCTGAATTTTGGGAGGTTTTTGAAATTTCCATGTTTGAAACCCAAAACCACTTCTCTTCATGCTTGACTTCATAAGACGAAGTTTAGGGTCGATAGGGGGTAGATACATGATTTGTCTTGTTTGAATATGTCTAGACCTTGTTTATCAACTTGAATGCTTACTATATGACATAAGAGGACTATGTGCATTGGTATTTCATTTTTTGATTTTTATGCCCATTTGAGAATCTTGGTAAAATCCTAGGTTTGTTGAGCAAGATTTAAACAAGTTTAACATGTGAAAATGATAAGGTAATTAAGTCTGGATCTTCCTCTTAGTAACTCTAAAATAATGAAGCTTTTGGGAGGTTCTTGAATTTACCATGTTTGAAACCCAAAACCACCGTACTTCTGTTCATGCTTGACTTCATAAGACAGAGTTTAGGGTTAGGGGTAGATACATGATTTTTCTGGTTTGAATATGTCTAGACCATGTTTATCAATTTGAATGCTTACTATATGACATAAGAAGGCTATGTGCTTTGGTTTTTCATTCTTTCGATTTTTTTCTGAAATTTTATGGCCATTTGAATCTTGGTCAAATCCTAGGTTCGACCAAGATTTAAACAAGTTTAAAACATGACAATGAAAAGGTAATTAATCATGGATCCTTCTTAATTAACCAGCCAGTCTAATTAAAATGAAGCTTTTTGGGAGGTTTTTGAAATTTCCATGTTTGAAACCCAAAACCACACTTCTCTGCTTCATGCTTGACTTCATATATAATTAAGACAAAGTTTAGGGTTAGGGGGTACATGATTTGTCTGGTTTGAATATGTCTAGACACCTTGTTTATGAACTTGAATGCTTACTATATGACATAAGAAGACTATGTGCTTTGGTTTTTTATTTTATTTATTTTTTATTTTATGCCCATTTGAATATTGGTCAAATCCTAGGTTTGACCAAGATTTAAACAAGTTTAAAACATGAAAATGAAAAGGTAAGCCTGGATCCTTCTTAACTAGTCACTCTAAAATGAAGATTTAATTTTGGGAGGTTTTTGAAATTTCCATGTTTGAAACCAAAAACCACTTCTCTTCATGCTTGACTTCATAAGACAGAGTTTATGGTTTTAGAGGGGTAGATACATGATTTGTCTTATTTGAATATGTCTAGCTAGACCTTGTTTATCAACTTTTGAATGCTTACTATATATATGTATGTGACATAAGAAAACTATGTGCTTTGGTTTTTCATTTTTCTGATTTTTTTGGAATTTTGATGCACATTTGAATCTTGGTCAAATCCTAGGTTTGACCAAGATTTAAACAAGTATAGAACATGAAAATGAAAAGGGAAGCCTGTATCCTTCTTAATTAGTCACCCTAAAATGAAGTTTTTGGGAGGTTTTTGAAATTTCCATGTTTGAAACCCAAAACCACTTATCTTCATGCTTGACTTCGTCATAAGACAGAGTTTAGGGGTTAGGGGGTAGATACATGATTTGTCTAGCTAGTTTGAATATGTCCAGACCTTGTTTATCAACTTTAATGCTTACTATATGACATATAAGAAGACTATGTGCGCTTTGGTTTTTCATTTTTCTGTTTTTTTATTTTATGCCCATTTGAATCTTGGTTAAATCCTAGATTGACTTCATAAGACAGAGTTTAGGGTTAGGGGTAGATATACACATGATTTTTCTGGTTTGAATATGTCTAGACCTTGTTTATCAACTTGAGTGTTTACTATATGACATAATTAAGAGGGCTATGTGCTTTGGTTTTTCATTCTTTAGATTTTTTGTCTGAATTTTTATGCCCATTTGAATCTTGGTCAAATCCTAGGTTTGAGACCAAGATTTAAATAAGTTTAAAACATGGAAATGAAAAGGTAAGCATCGATCCTTCTTAGTCGCTCTAAAATGAAGCTGAATTTTGGGAGGTTTTTGAAATTTCCATGTTTGAAACCCAAAACCACTTCTCTTCATGCTTGACTTCATAAGACGAAGTTTAGGGTCGATAGGGGGTAGATACATGATTTGTCTGGTTTGGATATATCTAGACCTTGTTTATCAACTTGAATGCTTACGATATGACATAAGAACACTATGTGCTTTTTTTTTTGTGCCCATTTGAATCTTGGTCAAATCCTAGGTTTGACCAAGATTTAAACAAGTATAGAACATGAAAATGAAAAGGGAAGCGTGTATCCTTCTTAGTCACCCTAAAATGAAGTTTTGGGAGGTTTTTGAAATTTCAATGTTTGAAACCCAAAACCACTTCTCTTCATGCTTGACTTCTTAAGACATAGTTTAGGGGTTAGCGGGTAGATACATGATTTGTATGGTTTGAATATGTCTAGACCTTGTTTATCAACTTTAATGCTTACTATATGACATAAGAAGACTATGTGCTTTGGTTTTTCATTTTTCTGTTTTTTTATTTTTTGAATTTTCTGCCAATTTTGTTTGACCAAGATTTAGACAAGTTTTACACGTCAAAACGAATAAGTAAGCCTGGATCCTTCTTAGTCACTCCAAAATGTACCAATTGATAGGTGCGTTAACTTTGCTTCATGGAAAAAATAATGTCATGTAAATGAGTTAACTTGGATTTCCTACCCTTGAATCCATAGGAAACTTTGTTCTAATGCACTATAATAATCAACCGAGCTTTTACACCAGTAGGTCTGTCACTTACGTGTGGTGCCCATGCGTGAGGTCCCACACTTCAGTGAGCACAAGTCACGTGCAATAGGTACGCAAACTCCCAGCCATTTTCTTTGTCAAGAGAAGACGCATCAGGATGCGTATTGGAAGTCTGTGGGTCCTTCTGGATCCTTCGGTTGTCCCTCTCACAAAAAAAACAAATCTCTCTCATTCTCGGCCTCGCTCGACTCGCTCGCTCGCTCGCTCGCACCTCCTGCTCACTGACAAACCCTGCACAAAAGTCAACATCATCACCCGAAAAAGGGGAGACACATAATTCTCTCCCTTCTTCTCTCCTTCCGAGTGATCCCTCTTCCTCCGAGTTTCACTCGACGGGCAAACACACATGTGCTGCATAGTAGAAAAATCGACCTACGAATCTATAATTAAATAGGTTAAACTAGGGTTTTGCCCAGTACTACAGATCAAGGTTCAAAAAATCCAACTACGGGGTTCGAACAACCCCATTTCTAATCCAAGATTTTTTTCGACCTCATCCAATGGCCTCAAACTATAGGCCGGGTTAGCATCTAGTGCAGTATGTGTGAGAAAGTATGCACTATGTGTGCTATAACTTGTGTGTCTTTGAAATTTGAACCAAATTTGAATAAGTTTGAAATATTTGAAATGGGGCTTTTGGCTTAAACGTTTGAAACCCAAAACGACTTCTCCTCATGCTAGACTTCATAAGACCGAGTTTAGGGTTAGGGGGTAGATACATGATTTGTCTGGTTTGAATATGTCTAAACCTTGTTTATCAACTTGAATGCTTACTATATGACATAAGAAGACCATGTGCTTTTGTTTTTCATTTTTCTATTTTTTTAAGAATTTTATGCACATTTGATTCTGGTCAAATCCTAGGTTCAACCAAGATTTAAACAAGTTTCAAGCATGAAAATGAAAACGTAAGCCAAGATCCTTCTTAATTAGTCCACTCTAAAATATATGAAGCTTTTGGGACGTACTTGAAATTTCCATGTTTGAAACCCAAAACCAATTCTCTTCATGATTGACTTCATAAGACAGAGTTTAGGGTTAGGGGTAGATATACACATGATTTTTCTGGTTTGAATATGTCTAGACCTTGTTTATCAACTTGAGTGTTTACTATATGACATAATTAAGAAGGCTATGTGCTTTGGTTTTTCATTCTTTAGATTTTTTGTCTGAATTTTTATGCCCATTTGAATCTTGGTCAAATCCTAGGTTTGACCAAGATTTAAATAAGTTTAAAACATGGAAATGAAAAGGTAAGCATCGATCCTTCTTAGTCGCTCTAAAATGAAGCTGAATTTTGGGAGGTTTTTGAAATTTCCATGTTTGAAACCCAAAACCACTTCTCTTCATGCTTGACTTCATAAGACGAAGTTTAGGGTCGATAGGGGTAGATACATGATTTGTCTTGTTTGAATATGTCTAGACCTTGTTTATCAACTTGAATGCTTACTATATGACATAAGAGGACTATGTGCATTGGTATTTCATTTTTTGATTTTTATGCCCATTTGAGAATCTTGGTAAAATCCTAGGTTTGTTGAGCAAGATTTAAACAAGTTTAACATGTGAAAATGATAAGGTAATTAAGTCTGGATCTTTCTCTTAGTAACTCTAAAATAATGAAGCTTTTGGGAGGTTCTTGAATTTACCATGTTTGAAACCCAAAACCACCGTACTTCTGTTCATGCTTGACTTCATAAGACAGAGTTTAGGGTTAGGGGTAGATACATGATTTTTCTGGTTTGAATATGTCTAGACCATGTTTATCAATTTGAATGCTTACTATATGACATAAGAAGGCTATGTGCTTTGGTTTTTCATTCTTTCGATTTTTTCTGAAATTTTATGGCCATTTGAATCTTGGTCAAATCCTAGGTTCGACCAAGATTTAAACAAGTTTAAAACATGACAATGAAAAGGTAATTAATCATGGATCCTTCTTAATTAACCAGCCAGTCTAATTAAAATGAAGCTTTTTGGGAGGTTTTTGAAATTTCCATGTTTGAAACCCAAAACCACACTTCTCTGCTTCATGCTTGACTTCATATATAATTAAGACAAAGTTTAGGGTTAGGGGGTACATGATTTGTCTGGTTTGAATATGTCTAGACACCTTGTTTATGAACTTGAATGCTTACTATATGACATAAGAAGACTATGTGCTTTGGTTTTTTATTTTATTTATTTTTTATTTTATGCCCATTTGAATATTGGTCAAATCCTAGGTTTGACCAAGATTTAAACAAATTTAAAACATGAAAATGAAAAGGTAAGCCTGGATCCTTCTTAACTAGTCACTCTAAAATGAAGATTTAATTTTGGGAGGTTTTTGAAATTTCCATGTTTGAAACCAAAAACCACTTCTCTTCATGCTTGACTTCATAAGACAGAGTTTATGGTTTTAGAGGGGTAGATACATGATTTGTCTTATTTGAATATGTCTAGCTAGACCTTGTTTATCAACTTTTGAATGCTTACTATATATATGTATGTGACATAAGAAAACTATGTGCTTTGGTTTTTCATTTTTCTGATTTTTTTTGGAATTTTGATGCACATTTGAATCTTGGTCAAATCCTAGGTTTGACCAAGATTTAAACAAGTATAGAACATGAAAATGAAAAGGTAAGCCTGTATCCTTCTTAATTAGTCACCCTAAAATGAAGTTTTTGGGAGGTTTTTGAAATTTCCATGTTTGAAACCCAAAACCACTTATCTTCATGCTTGACTTCGTCATAAGACAGAGTTTAGGGGTTAGGGGGTAGATACATGATTTGTCTAGCTAGTTTGAATATGTCTAGACCTTGTTTATCAACTTTAATGCTTACTATATGACATATAAAAAGACTATGTGCGCTTTGGTTTTTCATTTTTCTGTTTTTTTATTTTATGTCCATTTGAATCTTGGTTAAATCCTAGATTGACTTCATAAGACAGAGTTTAGGGTTAGGGGTAGATATACACATGATTTTTCTGGTTTGAATATGTCTAGACCTTGTTTATCAACTTGAGTGTTTACTATATGACATAATTAAGAGGGCTATGTGCTTTGGTTTTTCATTCTTTAGATTTTTTGTCTGAATTTTTATGCCCATTTGAATCTTGGTCAAATCCTAGGTTTGAGACCAAAATTTAAATAAGTTTAAAACATGGAAATGAAAAGGTAAGCATCGATCCTTCTTAGTCGCTCTAAAATGAAGCTGAATTTTGGGAGGTTTTTGAAATTTCCATGTTTGAAACCCAAAACCACTTCTCTTCATGCTTGACTTCATAAGATGAAGTTTAGGGTCGATAGGGGGTAGATACATGATTTGTCTGGTTTGGATATATCTAGACCTTGTTTATCAACTTGAATGCTTACGATATGACATAAGAACACTATGTGCTTTTATTTTTTTATTTTTTTGTGCCCATTTGAATCTTGGTCAAATCCTAGGTTTGACCAAGATTTAAACAAGTATAGAACACGAAAATGAAAAGGGAAGCGTGTATCCTTCTTAGTCACCCTAAAATGAAGTTTTGGGAGGTTTTTGAAATTTCCATGTTTGAAACCCAAAACCACTTCTCTTCATGCTTGACTTCTTAAGACATAGTTTAGGGGTTAGCGGGTAGATACATGATTTGTATGGTTTGAATATGTCTAGACCTTGTTTATCAACTTTAATGCTTACTATATGAAATAAGAAGACTATGTGCTTTGGTTTTTCATTTTTCTGTTTTTTTTTTTGAATTTTCTGCCAATTTTGTTTGACCAAGATTTAGACAAGTTTTACACGTCAAAACGAATAAGTAAGCCTGGATCCTTCTTAGTCACTCCAAAATGTACCAATTGATAGGTGCGTTAACTTTGCTTCATGGAAAAAATAATGTCATGTAAATGAGTTAACTTGGATTTCCTACCCTTGAATCCATAGGAAACTTTGTTCTAATGCACTATAATAATCAACCGAGCTTTTACACCAGCAGGTCTGTCACTTACGTGTGGTGCCCATGCGTGAGGTCCCACACTTCAGTGAGCACAAGTCACGTGCAATAGGTACGCAAACTCCCAGCCATTTTCTTTGTCAAGAGAAGACGCATCAGGATGCGTATTGGAAGTCTGTGGGTCCTTCTGGATCCTTCGGTTGTCCCTCTCACAAAAAAAACAAATCTCTCTCATTCTCGGCCTCGCTCGACTCGCTCGCACCTCCTGCTCACTGACAAACCCTGCACAAAAGTCAACATCATCACCCGAAAAAGGGGAGACACATAATTCTCTCCCTTCTTCTCTCCTTCCGAGTGATCCCTCTTCCTCCGAGTTTCACTCGACGGCAAACACACATGTGCTGCATAGTAGAAAAATCGACCTACGAATCTATAATTAAATAGGTTAAACTAGGGTTTTGCCCAAGACTACAGATCAAGGTTCAAAAAATCCAACTACGGGGTTCAAACAACCCCATTTCTAATCCAAGATTTTTTCGACCTCATCCAATGGCCTCAAACTATAGGCCGGGTTAGCATCTAGTGCAGTATGTGTGAGAATGTATGCACTATGTGTGCTATAACTTGTGTGTCTTTGAAATTTGAACCAAATTTGAATAAGTTTGAAATATTTGAAATGGGGCTTTTGGCTTAAACGTTTGAAACCCAAAACGACTTCTCCTCATGCTAGACTTCATAAGACCGAGTTTAGGGTTAGGGGGTAGATACATGATTTGTCTGGTTTGAATATGTCTAAACCTTGTTTATCAACTTGAATGCTTACTATATGACATAAGAAGACCATGTGCTTTTGTTTTTCATTTTTCTATTTTTTTAAGAATTTTATGCACATTTGATTCTGGTCAAATCCTAGGTTCAACCAAGATTTAAACAAGTTTCAAGCATGAAAATGAAAACGTAAGCCAAGATCCTTCTTAATTAGTCACTCTAAAATATATGAAGCTTTTGGGACGTACTTGAAATTTCCATGTTTGAAACCCAAAACCAATTCTCTTCATGATTGACTTCATAAGACAGAGTTTAGGGTTAGGGGTAGATATACACATGATTTTTCTGGTTTGAATATGTCTAGACCTTGTTTATCAACTTGAGTGTTTACTATATGACATAATTAAGAAGGCTATGTGCTTTGGTTTTTCATTCTTTAGATTTTTTGTCTGAATTTTTATGCCCATTTGAATCTTGGTCAAATCCTAGGTTTGACCAAGATTTAAATAAGTTTAAAACATGGAAATGAAAAGGTAAGCATCGATCCTTCTTAGTCGCTCTAAAATGAAGCTGAATTTTGGGAGGTTTTTGAAATTTCCATGTTTGAAACCCAAAACCACTTCTCTTCATGCTTGACTTCATAAGACGAAGTTTAGGGTCGATAGGGGGTAGATACATGATTTGTCTTGTTTGAATATGTCTAGACCTTGTTTATCAACTTGAATGCTTACTATATGACATAAGAGGACTATGTGCATTGGTATTTCATTTTTTGAATTTTATGCCCATTTGAGAATCTTGGTAAAATCCTAGGTTTGTTGAGCAAGATTTAAACAAGTTTAACATGTGAAAATGATAAGGTAATTAAGTCTGGATCTTTCTCTTAGTAACTCTAAAATAATGAAGCTTTTGGAAGGTTCTTGAATTTACCATGTTTGAAACCCAAAACCACCGTACTTCTGTTCATGCTTGACTTCATAAGACAGAGTTTAGGGTTAGGGGTAGATACATGATTTTTCTGGTTTGAATATGTCTAGACCATGTTTATCAATTTGAATGCTTACTATATGACATAAGAAGGCTATGTGCTTTGGTTTTTCATTCTTTCGATTTTTTTCTGAAATTTTATGGCCATTTGAATCTTGGTCAAATCCTAGGTTCGACCAAGATTTAAACAAGTTTAAAACATGACAATGAAAAGGTAATTAATCATGGATCCTTCTTAATTAACCAGCCAGTCTAATTAAAATGAAGCTTTTTGGGAGGTTTTTGAAATTTCCATGTTTGAAACCCAAAACCACACTTCTCTGCTTCATGCTTGACTTCATATATAATTAAGACAAAGTTTAGGGTTAGGGGGTACATGATTTGTCTGGTTTGAATATGTCTAGACACCTTGTTTATGAACTTGAATGCTTACTATATGACATAAGAAGACTATGTGCTTTGGTTTTTTATTTTATTTATTTTTTATTTTATGCCCATTTGAATATTGGTCAAATCCTAGGTTTGACCAAGATTTAAACAAGTTTAAAACATGAAAATGAAAAGGTAAGCCTGGATCCTTCTTAACTAGTCACTCTAAAATGAAGCTTTAATTTTCGGAGGTTTTTGAAATTTCCATGTTTGAAACCAAAAACCACTTCTCTTCATGCTTGACTTCATAAGACAGAGTTTATGGTTTTAGAGGGGTAGATACATGATTTGTCTTATTTGAATATGTCTAGCTAGATCTTGTTTATCAACTTTTGAATCCTTACTATATATATGTATGTGACATAAAAAAACTATGTGCTTTGGTTTTTCATTTTTCTGATTTTTTTTTGGAATTTTGATGCACATTTGAATCTTGGTCAAATCCTAGGTTTGACCAAGATTTAAACAAGTATAGAACATGAAAATGAAAAAGGAAGCCTGTATCCTTCTTAATTAGTCACCCTAAAATGAAGTTTTTGGGAGGTTTTTGAAATTTCCATGTTTGAAACCCAAAACCACTTATCTTCATGCTTGACTTCATCATAAGACAGAGTTTAGGGCCGGGTTAGGGGGTAGATACATGATTTGTCAAGCTAGTTTGAATATGTCCAGACCTTGTTTATCAACTTTAATGCTTACTATATGACATATAAGAAGACTATGTGCGCTTTGGTTTTTCATTTTTCTGTTTTTTTATTTTATGCCCATTTGAATCTTGGTTAAATCCTAGATTGACTTCATAAGACAGAGTTTAGGGTTAGGGGTAGATATACACATGATTTTTCTGGTTTGAATATGTCTAGACCTTGTTTATCAACTTGAGTGTTTACTATATGACATAATTAAGAGGGCTATGTGCTTTGGTTTTTCATTCTTTAGATTTTTTGTCTGAATTTTTATGCCCATTTGAATCTTGGTCAAATCCTAGGTTTGAGACCAAGATTTAAATAAGTTTAAAACATGGAAATGAAAAGGTAAGCATCGATCCTTCTTAGTCGCTCTAAAATGAAGCTGAATTTTGGGAGGTTTTTGAAATTTCCATGTTTGAAACCCAAAACCACTTCTCTTCATGCTTGACTTCATAAGACGAAGTTTAGGGTCGATAGGGGGTAGATACATGATTTGTCTGGTTTGGATATATCTAGACCTTGTTTATCAACTTGAATGCTTACGATATGACATAAGAACACTATGTGCTTTTATTTTTTTTATTTTTTTGTGCCCATTTGAATCTTGGTCAAATCCTAGGTTTGACCAAGATTTAAACAAGTATAGAACATGAAAATGAAAAGGGAAGCGTGTATCCTTCTTAGTCACCCTAAAATGAAGTTTTGGGAGGTTTTTGAAATTTCCATGTTTGAAACCCAAAACCACTTCTCTTCATGCTTGACTTCTTAAGACATAGTTTAGGGGTTAGCGGGTAGATACATGATTTGTATGGTTTGAATATGTCTAGACCTTGTTTATCAACTTTAATGCTTACTATATGACATAAGAAGACTATGTGCTTTGGTTTTTCATTTTTCTGTTTTTTTTTTTTGAATTTTCTGCCAATTTTGTTTGACCAAGATTTAGACAAGTTTTACACGTCAAAACGAATAAGTAAGCCTGGATCCTTCTTAGTCACTCCAAAATGTACCAATTGATAGGTGCGTTAACTTTGCTTCATGGAAAAAATAATGTCATGTAAATGAGTTAACTTGGATTTCCTACCCTTGAAACCATAGGAAACTTTGTTCTAATGCACTATAATAATCAACCGAGCTTTTACACCAGCAGGTCTGTCACTTACGTGTGGTGCCCATGCGTGAGGTCCCACACTTCAGTGAGCACAAGTCACGTGCAATAGGTACGCAAACTCCCAGCCATTTTCTTTGTCAAGAGAAGACGCATCAGGATGCGTATTGGAAGTCTGTGGGTCCTTCTGGATCCTTCGGTTGTCCCTCTCACAAAAAAAAACAAATCTCTCTCATTCTCGGCCTCGCTCGACTCGCTCGCTCGCTCGCTCGCACCTCCTGCTCACTGACAAACCCTGCACAAAAGTCAACATCATCACCCGAAAAAGGGGAGACACCATAATTCTCTCCCTTCTTCTCTCCTTCCGAGTGATCCCTCTTCCTCCGAGTTTCACTCGACGGGCAAACACACATGTGCTGCATAGTAGAAAAATCGACCTACGAATCTATAATTAAATAGGTTAAACTAGGGTTTTGCCCAGTACTACAGATCAAGGTTCAAAAAATCCAACTACGGGGTTCAAACAACCCCATTTCTAATCCAAGATTTTTTCGACCTCATCCAATGGCCTCAAACTATAGGCCGGGTTAGCATCTAGTGCAGTATGTGTGAGAATGTATGCACTATGTGTGCTATAACTTGTGTGTCTTTGAAATTTGAACCAAATTTGAATAAGTTTGAAATATTTGAAATGGGGCTTTTGGCTTAAACGTTTGAAACCCAAAACGACTTCTCCTCATGCTAGACTTCATAAGACCGAGTTTAGGGTTAGGGGTAGATACATGATTTGTCTGGTTTGAATATGTCTAAACCTTGTTTATCAACTTGAATGCTTACTATATGACATAAGAAGACCATGTGCTTTTGTTTTTCATTTTTCTATTTTTTTAAGAATTTTATGCACATTTGATTCTGGTTAAATCCTAGGTTCAACCAAGATTTAAACAAGTTTCAAGCATGAAAATGAAAACGTAAGCCAAGATCCTTCTTAATTAGTCACTCTAAAATATATGAAGCTTTTGGGACGTACTTAAAATTTCCATGTTTGAAACCCAAAACCAATTCTCTTCATGATTGACTTCATAAGACAGAGTTTAGGGTTAGGGGTAGATATACACATGATTTTTCTGGTTTGAATATGTCTAGACCTTGTTTATCAACTTGAGTGTTTACTATATGACATAATTAAGAAGGCTATGTGCTTTGGTTTTTCATTCTTTAGATTTTTTGTCTGAATTTTTATGCCCATTTGAATCTTGGTCAAATCCTAGGTTTTACCAAGATTTAAATAAGTTTAAAACATGGAAATGAAAAGGTAAGCATCGATCCTTCTTAGTCGCTCTAAAATGAAGCTGAATTTTGGGAGGTTTTTAAAATTTCCATGTTTGAAACCAAAAACCACATCTCTTCATGCTTGACTTCATAAGACAGAGTTTAGGGTTAGGGGGTAGATACATGATTTTTCTGGTTTGAGTATGTCTAGACCTTGTTTATCAACTTAATTGAATGCTTACTATATGACAGAAGAAGACTATGTGCCTTGGTGTTTCATTTATTTTGATTTATTTTGAATTTTATGCCCATTTTTATGCCCATTTAAACAAGTTTAAATCATGAATATGAAAAATTAGTCACTCCAAAATGTAGCTCTTGAGAGGGTTTTTGAAATTTCCATGTTTGAAACCAAAAACCACTTCTCTTCATGCATGCTTTGACTTCGTAAGACAGAGTTTAGGGTTTGGGGTAGACAGCACGCGCCGACGCGTGGACGAAATTTATTCTCTGTCCCCCTGACATGCACTTGCCAGTGTCTTCAACAGTCTGACACGAGCAGTGAAGCTTTTATGGAGCCCAGCGGAGAGGGGCTCCATTTCTCGAGCGGTAGCTAGATGACATGGTGACATGCACCATGTCACCGTGTGACATGCGGCCTAAATCCAAATTTAAACATTGCGAAAAAATCTGAAAAAAATTATGCACGTTCACAGCTCATATTAAGATAACCCCTAAAAATTTCAGATCAAAATTCGGAACATACATCGAGAAACAAAAAAGAGAAACTCAGATGTGAATATAGTCTACAGAGAAACTCAGATTTGAATTCGGGAACTATTCATGACAGATTTCTCTTTTTTGTTTCTCGATGTATGTTTCGAATTTTGACTTGAATTTTTTAGGGGTTATCTTAATATCTATGAACATGCATGATTTTTTTCAGATTTGTTCGCAGTGTTCAAATTTGAATTTAAACCGCATGTCACACGGTGACATGCAATAGGTGCATGTCACCTGATCTGCGGTGACGCTGGGGCTAAAAAGAAGACCTTTCCACCTCATTTCCTCCACTGTTTCACATATTTTAGCTTCTATTTATGCGGTGCCGTGGAGGTGGGGGTCTGGTCGTCACCCTCCTCCTCCCCACCTCATTTCCTCCACTGTCTCGTAACTCCTTGATCTACTACTCCTATCCATATACATGCCACTCAAATGGATGTATTTGTAGATACATCCATTTTAGTGGCAGTTAATATGGACCGGAGGAAGTACTAATAATATGAGGCATGTTTTTGAGCTGGCCCTGTTTAGTAGAGTTTACATTTGAGAGTTACATCTTTCTACCACCATTATTTTTGATTTAGCTTGTCTTTTGTGCCCACCATTTTATCGAGCAGGGTTAATGCAAGATCCATAGCAAACTAGCTTCTCATGACATTTTTTTGGCGGAGTGCATCTTCTCATGGCGAGCTAGCGACTTTGCCACTAGAGTTTTTTTTGTTGAACTAGTACATTTTTTGGATTTTCCCATTTTATTTGTGCACAAGCTATGAGCCGCCCGCAATTCAGCACCATATATTGGCGGGATTTTCTAGTTCAATTGTTTTGTACTAGGATATTAGCAGGATGCTATCTTCTAGGGCTTTCATTTCCCCTATATCCAGCCCCACCCACGGACAAGCAAGGGCCTCTCTCCCTACCTCGCACCTAGTCCGTCTCGCTCCCTCTCAGTCCTCCATCCGTAGCCGACATCCACCGCGCCGGAGCCAGCTCAGCGACGCCGTCAACCACACTCCGTCCGCTTCGTCGGATCTGCTTCCCCGACTCACTGGTTCATCTTACCGGCTGGCGAGATCGGTACACAAAGCGCCACCATGATCCACCGAACCAAAACGAACGGCCAACGCGCCACCTCCCCAGTCGACCAAGGTTGAACACTTTGTCCGGCAACTTTTGTTATGTATTTGATTTCCGAGACTAGTTTATTGCTTGCTTCCACTGCTTGTTATTAGCATCTGTTTTTTTTTGTAATGCCTGCTAGATATTCCCCTCGAGAATGCCTACGAAGAATCTCGGAGGATAAATATCTTGCAGAATAAGATAATTGCAGCCAAGCTCGGCATACTGTGGAATGGGACAAAATCACCGCACCCCAAGTCGTTGCCGAGATTTTTCACCCGTGTGATGTGCCGCCAAAAGGACGATTCCGTGGGGCAGCTGCTGAAGGTATTTAGCCGCACCGCTCAAATTTCATATGTGTTGTTTGCTGATTGATTTGATGAACTTTGATTTGCAGCAGCTAGCCACCGCTCATGTTCCTAACAAAGACAAGGAGCGCGCCAAAGGATGCGTACATTGGTAGAAAGGAGGCGGGATTTGGTCCTATTGTTCTAGCAAGCAATCATTTGAGGGGCCGCCTAGGATCAAGACATCTGGATCCTCCTGAGCTCAACATTAAGGAGGTAATTTTATAATAGTGTTTTAAACATGACATAATCTAATGTACTGAAAGAGATCAAACTGTCAACTGGAGTGGAGTGGTATAGATGGTAGAGATATAGATATAGATTTCAGATTTCCTAATTTTTTCTTGAAAATAGGGTCGCCCCGGCCTCTGCATCCAAATGATGCACCCACCCTTTTATTGCAATGTTTTAGACTCCATTTAAGGTTTAGAAACTCATGGGTTGCTCAAAGTGGTGACATGAATCAACCAACATATTTCCTTTTAATCTGCTGATTGATTTTATGCATGGCAAATCGCAAGCAAGTGATCGCTCATGTCCTCGCCAAGCAGCATTGTAGCACAGATGTCCGTAGTTCCAGTTGATGCAAACGTTTGTAGGAACAAAACAGAAGGATGTGGCAATGGGGAAGCTAAGATTAGGCGTCTTCAAAAGGACTTGGATGTGGCCACTTGGCGGAACAAAGAAATGAACCGAGGATGGAATTCTACAATTCAAGATGGCCTACATGCTGTTGCTGATCTGCAGAAGCTAGTGGCTGGCAACTTGGTTACCGCTTTGGCTGATGCAGATGTCCATGAGATCAACTGGAAGATCTTGGAACAGGTGAAAGCACGAGCAGAAACTCTGCACTCATCTTTGCAGGTAGATGATTTTCAAAGGGTGATGCAAGAGCCGCTATATGAATAGATTGTTGTTTTCAGTTGATGATGTCCCTGGTTCTTTTGTTTACTTATGTGCTGGTAGTACTTAGGGGAACTAGCTTGTACAAGTAATTTTTTTCCGATAAAGTTGTACAAGTAAATGGCACATGCTTCGCATGTTTGACCAATTAAGTTAAAAAGCTTCACAAAATCCTGCGTCGAAGTTGTTTCACTAAAAAAAAGAGCTCTCACGAGCAAGGCACGTGTAATTTACTAGTATATACTAGTACTAGTAGAGATGGTACACCTAGACATTAGAGATTTTTTTGTTTTAAAGATATTTTTAATTGTGTACAAGATGGAAAATATAACTTTAGGGCATCCACAATGTTGCTATTGCCAAATCTGATACGATGGTGAATTTGGCTTCGGTGTGAAATATAGCAATAGCTCCACAATGTAGTGGTTCCAAATATTTATAACGTGGGACCCGCCATCAAGCTAAAACAACACATAAAGCCAATATGGAACTACTCTCACAATGTAGGGAACTATTTCCAAATGCCAAAAGTGAAATTTGGCATCGGAGCACCTACTTGCTCCGGTTCCTTGTTTTTCTGGTTTTGGAACTACCTCTACAATGTATGGAACTAGTTCCAAAAGCCAAAAATCAAATATGGAACCACTTTTGGCTACACGTTGTGAATGCTCTTAGCAAATTCCTAGTATTTTTCATGGTCGATGTAAAAAAAAGTATTTTTCATGGTTGATGTAAAAAAACAAGTTTTTTTCATGGTCGATGTAAAAAAAGAGAGAAAACATGTCTCATAAAAAGCCTTATGGTTAGCACATTTTTTTTTACGGAGTAACTCTTTTTTACATAGCCCAAATTACTATTCGATTTTCCATTGAAATATTTTATGTGTATAAAGCAAGCGAAGAAGTACACATGCATTTTTCGTTTTATTCTTTTTTGACAATTTTCAAAATGTATAGAAGATGAATTTCGAAATAAAGAGATCATATGCACCCAAGAACCAACAAGCATATCCCCTTGACCCCGAACATACTCAGGGCCCTTTTGTTGTGGTTTTTTTTTTTTTGCCTTTTTGGCTTTTGGATTTTGGAAGCCAAAAACAAATATTATATTCTTTTGGCTTCCAAAATCCAAAAGCCCAAAAGCCACACCCAAAGGACCCTCTGCTTCTGACCTGGGATTTCGTAGGCTAGGGTTCCACGCTTTTCCACCAACCAGTAATAATTTCAACTCGCCGCAAAATTCCCGCCGAAAACCCCCCTCCCGCTTCCAAAATTCAAAGCGATGTGAAATAAGTACAGTGTCGATCTTATCCCCCCGGACCGCTCAATTCAGACCTATCACCGGCGGCGCCGAACCCCGCATCTCTCTCTCTCACGCTTCCACCCTGCATGACCCACCGGATCATCTCACACGCCGGCGCCGGCCCACTGTCCCACTCCCACACCAGCACTACTGCCTTCTCATCGGCCACCGTCTCCCTTGCTTTTTAGCAAGCCGGAGTAGCTTCCACCTCCCCCACCCCCACCGACGACCACTCTACCATACGAGCTCCTCCGTAGCCGACTTCCACCGCCGCCTTGTCAGCGACAGTCACCATCGCCGGGTTCTCGTATCTTAATCCCCTACTCCTTCCGTCCACCGGACTGGAGAGATGGGCGCCCCCATGGTCCACGGCAGGAAACCAAAGCGTACACGCGCCCACTTCCAAGAAGGTTGATATGGCCGCATTCGTTATGCATGTGATTTCGAAAAGTATTTTTTTGCTTACTTGCACCGCCATCTCATTAGCATTTTTTTTGTAATGCATGCTAGATATTATTGCAATACAGAAGAATGAATTAAAAGAGAAACGGATACGGAATATATGTAGAAGATATGCAAGCCGTGTGGGCACAAGCATTTGTAACTCTATTGCCTCTAGTGCAAACCTGAACAAAATCGGAGAAGAACCCTTTCCCCTCCCCAAAGATAAAGAACAATGTTATGATTCACAATTTGATCCTGCTGAGCCTCTTGGAGAGCTGACTCAGGAAGATGCCTTGCCTGACCATTCTCCTCAACCCCACCAGGTGATTTCTGTGTTTTTACTTTGAGATATCTGTTGCAACTTCCATGTGTTGTATACTTGTATCCTGAATCCCACCAAACATGTTCACATGCCACCTCTAGGTCTCCTTAATGCATCATATATATGTTTCAGCATGCACGTCATCCTTTACTGTTCTTCATTCTATCCCATTTGCATATCATCATATATGGGACTTCTGTAGACTGAAATATCGTTTATGTGTGCTAGGAATCTGCAGCTTCAAGTAAGAATTTCGCAGGAACCACCAATGAGAGGAAGACCATTCAATATGCACCTGAATCGGTGATAGAACAGCTGCTACCAAAAAAGAAACCTGCTTCTGCTACTAGACAGTCTCAGGGATTCATGGCACTAGTTGAAGAAAATAACGAAAATGCTAAGAGTACTGAAATAAAAAAACGTGGTGAACACCCCAAGAGGTTGAATCAGCCACCTGTTACCAATCCAGTCAACCAGCGACAATCGGCAGCAGAACTAGTTTCCACAGCAACTTCTCAGCCACAATTGGCAGCTGAACCAGTTTCCACAGCAACTTCTCAGCCACAATTGGCAGCAGAACCAGTTTCCACAGCAACTTCTCAACAACAATTGGCAGCAGAACCAGTTTCCACGGCAACTTCTCAGCCACAATTGGGATCAGCGATGGCTGTGGTAGGAAATACTGCCCAAGGACACATCGTGCAGTCCCAATGACACAACCACAACTGCCAAACATCATAGCACAACATCAACAAACTGTTGATGATCTCCCACTGACCCATATTAGTCCTGCCATAGACAACTCCCCTGAGGATGAGCCCCACACCGAAGAAGGTACATTTTCCAATGCTTATAGTTTCATTCTCCGTTATAAAATTATACTTTATAGATAAATAAATAAATATATATATATAAATATAAATATATATATCTACCTTGATAGCTTGATGTAATGCTTAACTTTGTAGTTGCACCACGATCAAGAAAAACGAGGGATCCAACAGTAGGGAAAATGTTCGTAGCTAAGCTTGCTGGGATGGAATCAAGATTTCGCCTTTCATCTATCGTAGGTGGCAGAAGGCCACTGGACCCTTAAGAATCTTGTAAATTAGCATCGGATGTAGGAATTTTCGTCGTGAATGAAATTCCTATCTTCCCAACATGGAAAGAGCACGTAGACACCTCTGCGCATTTTGAAAAATTAGTGCACAGGTTACACGTAAGTCATCTTTCTCTTGGTAATGTTACTCATACTAGTATACCACATTGGCACGTCCCGTTCCTTCTAGCTTGTTGTTGGCTCTATGTATATCGCACCAACGGTTTATATTGTTGTGAACAGTTAATGTTCGAGTACGATGAGGACCAAGAGGAAGTAAAGCATGTTCTCAACAGTCTATTCTCAGACTGTCTGCTTGATGTCGCAGAAAGCTAAAGAAGAAATACTTCACTGGAAAGATTACTGGGAGTGTTCCAACTATATCTCCTTTTAAGCAAATGACTGACAAACAGTGGGGAGATCTTGTGAAGCACTGGTCTGATCCAAAGAATATGGTATGATTTGTAAGACTGAGACCAGATCACATCTTGGATTCTTATTTATAGCAGTGTCTCACTAGTCTCCTTTTTGCAGAATTTGGCTAAACAGAATCAGAAAAACCGCGGTAAACTACTTTTACCTAGCCGTACGGGATCTCGTAACCTTATAGTGCACATTCGGCAAAAAGTAAGGACATGTTGTTTTATACTGCTATTTAGAAATATTTTAGTAAAAGATCATGCAGAGTATATACACCACTTTGCAGCTTATATTATGATCCTCCATTTCAACCACGTTATTCGATTTATAAATGGTAGTACTAAAATGCAGATGTTACATAATGCAAGTAAAAGGGAACCAAACAAAGAGATGACTCTGCCAGAGATTTTTGAAGCATGCCAGAAGAACAAACTTGAAGTGATTGGAGAAGTCGCACAGAGTGTTCTTGTAAGTCTTCTAAAAGATTGAAATTTTGTGACGACTCACATCGCAACATGTAGGAGTAGTAAAGTACATGTCAATATGATATTATATATGTTTATTAAAATTCATGTGATGTGAATCAGACATGCCAAACTGTAGGAATAAAAGTAGGTCATACACATGATAAATCTACTATCAGCAAGTTTCTCTGTAGTAACTATCATGTTTACACATGTGTACGAACTGAATTTTTTGCAGGAAGATATGAAATTAGAGATGGCAAAACCCGGTAAAAACGGTCTGGAAAAAACCGATGAAGAATGTGTGAAGGCATTTTCTATGGCAATAAAAAAGAAAGGCATTGCCAAAAACACTTTCTTACGGAATGCTGGACTGCTGAAGTGCAAGTCCATGTCCAAGTCAAAGTATTTGCATGCTCAAGTTCTAGAGGAGCAACTCCAAGTAGAACGAGCTGCATCACCGCGCTAAGACTAGAAGTCGACAATTTTAGAACGATAGCAGCACAGAAGGAGGCCCTCTTTGGAGCAGGTTAGGAATGCTAGTAAGTAGTAAGAAGAGTATCTGCTAGATAATTGGAGATGAACGGGGACAAAGATGATGTCATTACCTTCGTCTTGTAAAATGGTTCCTTAGTCTGAGCATATTTCGTAGGTGCATTTATCTGCAATTGCTATGATCTTGGTGGTCGTTTCCTTGTTGTGATGTGGATTTTTTTTTGAACCGGAACCCTGCTGATTGTTAATATTATAAGTGGATTGCCTAGCCCTTTCCATCAGTTCTGACTTGTGGTTCCGTTTGCTCGTGGATGAAGCTTGACATGGTATCAGAGCCCATAGTCTCAAGTTCAGACTTTTGGTCGCGTTGGCTAGTGCATTAAAGCTTGACACTGATGATTTTCTGTGATCCATTGATTTCCAGCTTTCTACATATAGCCCAGGTCTAGAAGCTTGTCAACTGGTCTGGTTCATTCATCGTTGTATTGAGTGCAATGAACGGACAAGTGCTTCTCCTTTGTGTTGTGCCGCAACACAACAAACTGCTCCTCGCTTCAGACAAAGTAGTTGTGAACAAAGATACTTATGTATACTACCAAATTTCGACTCCATATAATCAATAGCTTAACAACCGTCTAATTCAAAATCTCAACACTGTAGCATATACCTCCTGCCTATTGAATACAATTATTTCACACACTGAAATATTTTGTACGCGTTTTGAATTGGAGAACATGGGAACCGACTTTGGTTTCTGATTATGACTTGATGTGACCCCAGGCCCTGGATTCCTGAGCAGAAGGTATGTGTAAAAACAAAGAGATTACGAAGTGCTAATTCCCTTTTTTTTTGTAAGTCCTGGTGGCATTGACACTCCTTTCTTACTTGCTATATTTTTTTGGTGTTTATATATAATAGAAAATTACCAGCTTATTGTCGAACCCGTTAGATTTTGGGCAATAATTGTTACGTGGCTGCTTCTTAATTAAAGTTTATCATGTCATGTAGATGGATTTGTGGAAGATGCAGCGGGTCGTTCTTCAGATCGTCTACATGGGATTCCCATCTACATGTATGTTCATGGTTTCATGGAGTACTTCAGCTCATAGCAGCCACATACGATCCTGCAAGATTTGCATTTTTTTTTGACCTTGCAAGATTTGCATTCAATGTATCGCCAAGGCGCGTCCGTGAGAACTCTAGAAACATCTTCGTCAGACTCGTTTTGGCGCATGCAGTTCCCGAGCGAATCCAATGAATTTTGACCGTTCTCTTAAAAAAAGGAACTTTGACCGTTGGATCAAGCGTTGGAGAACTGATGTGCCAACGGCCAATAATTATGATCGTGGTAACCGATTTTCAACGTGATGATGAATTGATGTGACATTTGGCCGTACTAGTACGGTCTCATATTTTTGTATTACTTAGTACTTGGACTGTGGCCAAATTTGAAATCTCATTCCAGCGGCAAAACTTCCCGCCCGAAAAATACAAATATTTCACACGCTTCTAACTTCCCATTCTACCCTCGTAAAGATGACAACAATGTCCATGTATAAGTCGGTTGGTGGGGGGTCTACCCGTCATTTTTTTTCGATCACCACCTCCCTAGCTCCGGAAACCCCCCGAAAAAAAATTCATTTCCCTCACTCTCTCCTCTGAGACCACCCACCGGAACTTCCCAAGTCCCTCTCTCTCCCACCTCCACACGGCCACCGCACCGGAACATCCCCGCCGGACTTCCCTGGCCTACCCGAGGCCTCGTGATCCTCGTCATTCGGCTGTCTGCCGGAGCCGCTTCATCGACGCCATCATCAACCGGACCGGATCATCCCCGCCGAACCTCGAAACCATATACTCATCCAGCAGTCTACCGCACTGCGGTATAGTCCACCCCACCGGAGCCGCTTCACCGGATCCGTCGTCCACCGCATCGGATCTAGCTCACCGACACCACTGTGCATTAACCGGATCTGCTTCACCGGCGCCGTGCATGATCTAAACTCTTCTACTGTTGCTTTTCTATTGCTTGCCTGCAAGTTCTTGTTTAATCTTGGGGGAACCTGTTTGTGCTAACGACGCGCCGTTACGTTTTTGCAGATGAGATGAGTAACCATGAAGTGTAATGGCCGTCTCTCCAACCCCAAGTAGCACATGTAGCGTACTTCATCACCGGATCTATCAACCCCAGGAAGATCTGCTGTGACTCCCACAGAGTGCTTCTCCTAATGTAAGTCCCTTGTTTTAGCGCCATGTTCTGGGTTCAGATGCTTGTTTGTCTGAAGCTCTTTTAGTTCATTCATAGCTATGACCGTAACACCTTGCTATTTTCTACTTCATTGCTAACTTTAAGCGATTGAACATTTTGGTTTGCATTCCCTGCTCTGTAGATGTAGCCATCATAACTTCTATCTTGCTCAGTCGTTGTTACAAAAATTATAGGTATTATAGTAACATCCTGCTATTATTTAGTTCATGGCCAATTTTAAGTAATTGTACATGTTGGTTCGCATTCCCTGCTCTATAGCTTTTGGCATCGTAACTTCTATATTTGGTTTACATTCCCTGCTCTGTAGATCTAGCCATCATAACTTTATCTTGCTCAGCCGTTGTTACAAAAATTATGGCCTGCTACTATGTTGTTTGTGCCAATTTTTTACTCCATGAACATGTTGGCTTGCATTCCCTGTACTACAGGTGATGCCATTGTTTTGTATCTAGTTCATTGTAAGCTAACAAAGTAAGGACTTAGTTTGGCATGCTGTCACTCTGCTATCTAGCCTGTAGTACAAATATACTTGTCATACTACTAGATAATAATTTTGCGTGCCATCTTGTTCTTCAAAAGCTGCATTATTGACTTGTTTCTCTGACTTGGCATGACGCTCACATATGGAAAGCTGAACATATTGGTTTGCATTCCCTCTTATACAAGTTCACAGGTGATCCCACTATATTCTGTATCTGTCCATCCTAAGCTCCAGCATTAACTATCCTCTATGTGTTGCTCATTACAAGTTTATATCCCGAAACATCTTGATTTGCATCCCCTTCACTATAAGTTCAGGAGTATTATTTAGTTCACGGCCAAAATGAAGTAATTGCACTTGGCACATGTTGGTTCACATTCCCTCCTCTTTAGCTTTTGCCATCGTAACTTCTATTTTTGGTTTACATTCCCTGCTCTGTAGATGTAGCCATCATAACTTCATCTTGCTCAGTCGTTGTTACAAAATTAAAAGCATGCTACTATGTTGTTCAAGCCAATTTTGTACTCCCCGAACATGTTGGTTTGCATGGGACTCGGCTTAGTAAGTCTGCTGTTTCATTCTAACATGCTCTGTTATATTGGTCACATTGGTATGCGGCATGCACTCTTTGTTTGCTTATTGTGCGCATTACAATGATCTTGTTATAACGACGAAATGATGAGTTCCAAATTCTTTGGCAAACAATATTGTAGTGTCTTTGCCTTTCCATTGTTGCTGTCTTAACTTGTAATGTCTTTGTTTCAGATATAGGTGCTGCATGGACAAATTAAAAGATTTGCCGGATCCCTTCATTGTATTGCTAGGTTTAATTACCATTCAATTTCTCTGGGTTCTGTAATATTCTTTCAATGCCTTGCAGCTGATGTAATATTTAGTTAGTTTTTATAGTTCTTTCGCGCATTTTTTCTTTGGTGCTTGTGGTAAGTGAGGCTATCCGACAGAAATCAATGCTGCGTAAATATTCTCAGTAGCTAAATCACGAATTCCCATCCCTTAAACGGCCCAATTAAGCGAAATCACATATGTGCCGGCCCGCAAAATCCTAAAGCGCCTATTAAGCCGGCATATAAACAGCAACTAAACGGGCTGGCCCACTTACTTATTGGGCCAGCCCACTTGATTTACTGTGGACCCCACACTTTTATTGGGCTGGCCCACTTGCTTTAAGGTGGACCCCACCCAGTACTGGGCCGGCCCACTAACTAGTTGGGCCAGCCCAATTGCTTTTGCGGTGGCCCCCACATACTAAACGGGCCGGCCCTTTAAGACGAAAGTGGGACCCACCTGTGTTTTTGGCCCGGCCCACTAGCGTGTTGGGCCGGCCCACTTGCTATATGGTGGACCCCACATACTAAATGGGCCGGCCCTTTAATAGGAAAGTGGGACCCACCTGTGTTTTTGGCCCAGCCCACTAGCGTGTTGGGCCGGCCCACTTGCTATACGGTGGACCCCACATATTAAATGGGCCGGCCCTTTAACAGGAAAGTGGGACCCGCCAGTGTTTTGGCCCGGCCCACTATCTTGTTGGGCCGACCCACTTGCTATATGGTGGACCCCACATACTAAATGGGCCAGCCCTTTAAGTGGAAAGTGGGACCCACCTGTGTTTTTGGCCCGGCCCACTATCTTGTTGGGCCGGCCCACTTGCTATATGGTGGACCCCACATACTAAATGGGCTGGCCCTTTAACAGGAAAGTGGGACCCACCGGTGCTTTTGGCCCGGCCCACTGGCTTGTTGGGCCAGCCCATTTGATCAAATGTGGACCCCACGTACTAAATGGGCCGGCCCGATAGCAGGAAAGTGGGACCCACATGCTAATTGGGCCGGCCCAATAACTTCTTGGGCCGGCCCAGTTGCCTTAATGTGGACCCCACTTTGTAAATGGGCCGGCCCGATACCAGGAAAGTGGGTCCCACATGTCTTGTGGGCCGGCCCTTTTGCCTGTTGACCGGTCAAACGAGTGCATTCGGCCCGGCCCACATGCTTAGTGGGCCGGCCCATTAAAGTTTTGACCAGTCAACTTTAGAGGTTAGGCCCGGCCCACGTAACTAATGGACCAGCCCAGCTATATAGTTGACCGGTCAAACTAAGTCAGCTGGCCCGGCCCGCTTAAGACGTGGCAGGCCTCGTGTGGGCCTACCATCTACCACGGGGTTTCAGCCGGTTAACGCCGTTAATCGCGATTAACGGCGTCTGCCACGTGTCAGTTTGCATGACGTCAGCAGTCAACGGGCTCCCGGAAACACTTGGGCAACGGTCCGATTTTCCGTGGCGGAAGGGCGCCCAAGCGCGACGGACCGAAAAAATCGTCGTAGGACTTTGCCTGACGCAGTTTCGACAACAGAACCCATATCGTCGGGTTAGGCCCATAGGCGACGAAAAATGCCCCTTAGTTGACGATTTTGGGACGTTGTCTATCAGAACTTTTCTTGTAGTGTGAGCATCTTGGATATAATTTTATACATAACATTGCATAAGCTAATAGGTTAGAATTGTGTTATCAGTTCTGGATCATCTGTCTTCAATATTAGCACAACAGTAGTGTTATTCCAGCCCTCGGGAATTATTACAATATTTAGAACATTTAGTATTTCATGTGTGATTTCGTCTCCACACACGCTCCATTTTGTTTTATAGAACACAACATGCAAAACCATCCGGACCCGAACTTTGAAATCTCATATACTGAATGTTGCGCATCTCACTACGGGAGAACAGGGCGTTGCCGTGCGCCACTTTGCACGGCAAAGACACCTATACGCACGGCAAAGGCTTTGCCGTGCGCGTGCGCACGGTAAAGTTTGCCCGGCAAAGGTAGCGACGGCAAAGCCAACGTTGCCGTGCGCGTGCTCGTTCTGCACGGCAAAGCCCTCTGCCGTGCGCTCAGTTCTCTGCCGTGCGCCAAAGTCTGTGCCGTGCGGCACTGCGTTGCCGTGCGCTGGATGCTTTGCCGTGCGCGCGTACGTTGCCGTGCGGCCAACACTTTGCCGTGCGCGCATACGTTGCCGTGCGGCTGCTCTGTGCCGTGCGCACGCTTTGCCGTGCGCCGCCTCGCACGGCAAAGTGCTTTGCAGCACACCCCCCAGGACCTCCCAGGTCTACAGGCTGCCGCCACGTGGCCCCTTTGCCGTGCGTGTGCACACGGCAAAGTGACCAAATGTCCTTTGCCGTGTGCACACGCACGGCAAAGGGCCCTGTTTTTTTCATTTTTTTGCTGTTTTTTGCTTATTCCCTGCATTTCAAATATAGCAATTGACAATAAAGCATATACTCATATAATCTTCAACATAACATCACCAAACACTACGGGAACACCACAAATACATCAAACACACATATTCATGCATTACATAGAGTCCATAGTCCATCCACACAAGTTACATAGAGTCCATAGTGCAATGTCCAATATTACAATCCATTACAAGCATACAATCCGACAAAGTGCACGAAGACCATGCCATCAACCTTGTCCTCCTCCGCTTCCGCCGGCCTCATCGTCATTTCCTTGTGACATATAATCTATAAGGTTGATGGAATGAACATTTGCATTTGCATATTGAACACTTGAACAAGTACAAGTACCGGGTTGTGCACAAGAGGACTCACCGCGGTTCATGCTCCGGATGATGTTCAAGTTGTTCACGGTGAGAGGTGTCCCCGGGCTCTGAGTGGGCGGTGGCGGCATCCACGGCATGGAGTAAGGTGGAGGAGCAGGAATACTCCCCGGTGGAGAAGACAGAGCCGTCTGGCTCATGAGCCAGCTCATCTGTGCCTGCTGCTGCTGCATCATCTGCTGCTGCTGTTGCATCTGCTGCATCATCTGTGTCTGCTGCTGCTGGTACTGCAGAATCTGCTGCTCCATCTGCGCCCTTTGCTCCTGGGCCGCCTGCTCCTTCGCTGCCATCTCCTCCTACGTTGTGTTGCCGCGATGTCATTAACATTTCAATGGAAAGCATGTAAAGGAAATGTAGAGACCCGAGGAAGAACATACCCGTAACCGCTCGACAGCTAGATCCGAAGCCCGTGGCCGGGGCTCTACCTCAGGCTGGCCGCTCTTACGACCACGACGGATCTGGCGGAGAGAGGGAACCCTCGCTGGGTCGACGCACCCGTCACCAAACCATAGGCGGCCATGCTTCAAGCCTTCTCCCGCAAGCACCGCGACCTCAGGGTCAAAGTCCTCGGCCTCTGGATTGGCGTCCTCGCCGTGCTTCTGCTTGAACTTGGAGACATACGCCGTGCACTGGGTCTCGGATTGCGGGTTAACCCACAAGGACCCCGTCTCAGGATCAGGCGTCTTCCTTTGCTTCATCTTCTTTAGCACGGCAAAGACGTTAGGCTTCGCTCCTGTCCTGACTTCCTGCAAAAGAGAACATGTAATTGAGTGAAGTGACACACCCTTGCGGAGTTAACAAATATATAACATGAATTCAAAGAATGAAGGAACCATTAATTTGCTCACCTCCTTCTGCAGGTGAAGAGAGATGGGGATGCTGCCTTGGATATGCGATCCACCTCGCATCTCTCGCCCGCTTCGCCTTGCCCTCCTCGTGCTTCTTGAGGTACCGGGGGCATGTCCACCACATGACCATCGCACGAAAGCACCTATCGTCGTTGCCGACGCATGCGAGGAGGGTTCTACATGCACAAGATAAACCCATTATGGTAAAATAAACTACATGGCGATAAAGAAATCAATAACACATAAATGCAAATACCTGCAAGTACTGCCACGGCTGCATGAGCGTGTCGCGAGCGTCCTCCTTACTCATGTGGACGAAGCGGTCGGCGTGCCAGTCGCGGACGCATTGAATACGTGCCTCGTAGTGCATGCCGCCACCCTCTTCCTTGCAAGCTGGTGTAGGACATCATCGCACGCATTCTCCTTGCCCTCGGCCCTCTTGAAGTATTTCTGCAACCATGCACATAGGTAAAACAAGGGGCATTAGTGCAATTATTGTGAACCAAGGAGAGTGTATGAATGGTAAGAAGTCAAAAGTCACGTACCTAATTTGGCAACAACCATATCCGCCGCGGTGCCGCGGCCAAGAGGATCTTCCGCGAGGCCGTAGTGCGCCCACCTCCAAGCTACGTCGCAGCCACCGTAGGGAAGTTGACTATCCCAGGGAAATACCACCTAAGTAGGCCCCCAAGGATGTTCGAGTACCCACGTGGCGGTCTCTGCGTCGGGTCTTCAAACTGGAACGAGCTGCACCATGAAACGACAACATCAATATGTATGTGATAATAATTTTGATAATGACAAAATTGCGATAACGAAATGCCAAAAAATAACATGTACCTCCTTCCATAGGGCACAAGAACAACGTGCCTGTAGCGCCAGCTTCTCAGCGAGGGGAGCTGTGTTATCCCACGCCGATATGGCTTCCTATCACGTGGCCTCAGCCTCTCCAAAGCTGGAACGTACTGGTAATCCTCCGGCTCACACCACTCTAGGCTTGGATCAGGATCGAACACTAAGTTCCCCAACCCCTCATCCTCCGAGAGGTCCTCCTCGTCCCCCTCCTCCTCCTGGTCCTCCCCACCCCCCTCCTCCTCCTGGTCCTCCCCACCCACCTCCTCCTCCTGGTCCTCCCCACCCACCTCCTCCCTCCTCGTCATCATCATCGGCTGCGGGAGGGGGCTAGGACTAGGAGTGAGTACCCGCGTCGCATTCTTCCTACGCGGCCGCCCGTGGGAGCGCCAGGAGGGGGGCTAGGAGGGGGGCTAGGGTGGGGGCCCCGCCTCGAAGTCCCTACACCTACCAAGTCCTTGAGCTTCTTTTTAAGACCGCCACCCCTTTTTTTTGGCGGCATGCTTCAATCACCTGCAAACACAAATGAAGAGAGTGGTTTATTAGTACGCAATATTGTAAAGAGATAAATATTAGTGAAAGCAACAGAAATATAAGTAGATGAACATTAATGAAAGCAACAAATAATGCAAAAGGATGAACATTAATTAATTAGTGGAAGCAACAAATAGCTACCATAGAGTTCTCTCAAATATAGCACGGAGTTCTTACAAATAACCTAGCTAGACAATCTCTATTACACGGAGTTATTACAAATAGGCTAGCCTCACAATTAATACTACATAGATCAGTAGCCTGTGTCGCCATCCGTGATTGGACCGCGTGTCTCCTCATCGTCATCAGGCTCGGCGAACCAATAATCATCAATGAAACCTGGAGGTGGTCCATCTCGCATCGAGGTCAATCCCTGCTTTGAACGCCTCGAGCAAACTCAGGTCTTCCGGGGCACAGACATCCTCGCCTTCATCTTCTCGCATTGTCTCCATCCATGCCCGCGTCTTCTTGTTCATCGTCTACGACCATGTCATCGATAGTCGGCAAGCCGATTGTGAAATGGCCGGGGAGCCCTTCTTCCTGATAAAACTCGACACTCCTTGCTGTGGGGTCTACGCGGCGGTAATCGTCCTTGTTTGGCGGGGGCGGCCTATTGCGTGAAGGCACCGTCATCACAACATCCCATCCATGTAGACGTTTTGTCGGGTTTCTGCACGCGTATGGGAGATAGAATACTTGAAAGGCCTGGGTTGCCAAGATGTACACATCCTCTCCCTTATAAATGGAGTTCCTTTCAACTTCGACCAACCCAATTTCAGGATCCCGTCTCACCCGACGTGGGTCAAACCAATGGCATTTGAAGACGACGGGATTTAGCCCTTTGTGAAACCCGTAATTCAGCTCGTATATACCCTCGACTCTTCCATAGTAATGGAGCCCATCATCACCTTGACATACCACCCCACTATTTATTGTCTTCGCGTTGGGCCGGCTTGTTGTGTATTGATGGGTGCAGGCGATACCCGTTCACGTCATAGGAGTTGAACGCTTCTACGGAATGGTCAAAGCCCCTAGCAATTTTTCTTAGCTCGACTTCATCTCTTTGTCGGTTCTTGCCTACAAGTTTAGCACAAGAAGTTTAGAACGAGAAATGACCGATAAATGTAGGAAGTGCTAGCTAATTTGGATAGAATAGTACCAAATTACAAAACCAGCTAATGAAACCGAAACCGCCGCCCTTATCGAAAATTTGCTTGGATTCTTCCTGGGTAGGCTCCCTGTGGGTATTCTTCCAATGTATAGCCTTGAATTTCCTATACCGATGAAAAGAGGAAGAGTTAGCCACGAACATACGAGTGAACGTTTGCGAATAATTAAATGGTTCGCACTTACTCGATGTACGGCTTCACTTCGACCATGGTGTTTAAGACATACGAGTGGATCAAGGTCCGCTCAGGTAGGTCCGTTCTGTACGGCTTCGAGCCACTTGACTTGCCACCAAGCCCCACGAAGATGCTAAGCTTGGGTACTTCTTCATTGTTGGCGGCATTTAAACGGAGGACCGGGTTGTGCTTTGTGGGAATGTTGGGATCATAGTGCTTAGTGGTGAAGTTTGCCACCTCCACGTTCAGGACTGCCTCGGCTATGGATGCTTCGATCTTGCATTTATTGCCAGTCATTTGACGGCTTTTGTGTTTCTCTCTCGGGACCAAACTGCCAACGGCCCCAATTCGGGCCCCCTTTAAGCACTCCTCCGCGAGGTGCAGGATCATGTGTTGCATCGGATTAAAAACCCTGGAGGAAAGATCTTCTCCAGATCGCAAAGCAACACGGGTGCCTCTTCATCCAGCTTCTCAATCACTTTAGTGTCTAACTCCCTAGCACAAATCTGGCGGAAGAAAAAACTCAACCTCGCTAGCACTCGCCAAGTCTTCTCAGGGACATAGCCTCGAATCATCACCGGCATTATCCGCTCAAGCCATATGTGGTAGTCATGACTCTTCAGTCCTTGTACTCGCAGCGTTTCAATGTTCAGGCCCCTCATCCAGTTGGCTGCGAACCCATCGGGGAAAAACAAGGAGTCCTTCATCCATTGGAAGACCTCCTTTTTTGGGCCTTTGTGAGGCAGAACGGAGCGTGTGGCTTAGTCCAAGTTTTTTTGGCACCATTAGGTGGCTGCATGTTCAACTCCGGCCTATCACACCACCTTTCTTGATCAATTCGAGCCTTTATGTTATCCTTCGTCTTCTCAGTGTCCACAATCGTGCTCCAAATGGCTTCACTGATATTCTTCTCGGTGTGCATTACATCAATGTTATGCGGGAGCTCGAGAAACTCAAAGTAAGGGAGCTTCCATAAGCACGGCTTGTGAGTCCATTGGTGTGTCTCCCCATATCCTAAGAAACCATTACCATCACGGCTAGGATGAAGAGCATCTAACTCGGACTTGATTTCCGTTCCGGTCTTCGGAATTGGCTTCGGGCCACGGACAACACGGCCTTTCTTGAAACTCTTTACATCACTCCCGTATGCATGCCTCCGCTCAAGGAACCGTCGAGCTTCATCAAAGCATGAATACTTGCCTCCCTTGTTTAGCCGTAAGAAAGTCACGGCACATGTTCGCACCGGTGGGCAAGGCCACTTCCCATGTGTACACCACCCGCGTAACAAAGCACGTGGCCGGCAGGTCATGCAGGACGTGTGGTACCACACATTCATAGCGAAGTCGTCGTTCTGTGTTGCGTCGTCTGCTCGGATCCCGCGCCCTTCCCGGCCACGAACCGAGTCATCCGCCAGCGGTTCCGTGTACACATTCATGTTCTTGCCGGGTATTTGGGCCTGGGATTATCATCGACACAAACATGTTCTCCGATCTCATGCGGACGCCGTGGGGAGGTTCATGGGAATAACAAACACTGGCCAACAACCGTATACCGCAGCCGACATACCATATGGATTGAACCCATCGGTAGATATCGCAATCGCTACGCTCCTCGGGTCACACTGCTTTCGGTGGAAATTTCTTCACAAAGTTCTTCCATGCAGTACCATCCGACGGATGTATCATCTTGTCGGTGTATCTGCTTTCCTTCCACGGCCCACCTCATCTGCCGGGCAGTATCCTCGGTCATGAAGAGCCGCTGGATCCTCGGTAGAACCGGAAGATAGCGGAGGATATTCTTGGCAACCGTGGTCCGCCTCTTCGACCATCACCATTGCGGTCTACCTCAAAGTACCTAGAGGAATTGCATTTGATGCAATAATTTGTGTCAGCGTGCTCCTCTCTGAATAGCATGCATCCCTTTGGACAAGCGTGTATCTGCTGAGATGACATCTTAAGGTCACTGAGCAATTTGGTCGAATAGTAGAAGTTTTGCGGCAAGAGGTGCCCTTTCGGCAGAAGGCTGCCTACGATGACCAGAAGTTCATCGAACCCATCTCTGCACAAGTTCCTATGGCACTTCAAGGCCATAAGGCGAGCGATGGCATCTAGTTGGGTAACCTCTGTATTTTCATGTAGGGGTTTCTGCGAAGCAAACAGAGCCTCATAGTACTCCTTTGTGTTTTCCTCCGGGTCCTCACTTGTCTCCGCATCCTGAGGTGTCTCCACCTCTACATGAGAGCTTTCAGGCACATTACCATTAGCCAAGTTTTCTAAGCACCTATCAAAACCAGTGTCATATTCCCCCCTAGGTTGAATCTGCCGCACCTCCTTCCTAGCACGTTTCTTTGCCTTTTCTCCATGGTAAGTCCAAATCCTGTAGGACGGTGTGAACCCAAACTTGATCAGGTGCATACTCATAGTTTCCTTGTCCTGTGCCTTTCGGTTAGCGCACTTACTACAAGGGCACCAAACACTTATAGGTCTGCTAGGGATGGCAAACGCCCTATCCACAAACTGCTCGGTCTTTTCTCCCCATTCATCAGTATAGTTCCACTGATTGATTCTGCCATCGTACATCCAGCCACGATTATCCATCCTCTAATCAGCAACAAAACAGACGAACATAGCATTTATATATCAAATAGGAAATAAATGCATCATATATTTATTTATGTTACGCGTGCATCAACCTGAAACTCTACTAGGTGGGCTCCTAGCAGCCGCCGGATCCGTAGATTGAGTACGTTCTCCGTGCTCTACTCGATCCGAGACAGAATTTCGGCAGCACCTCCCGCTGCTCTCCGATACACGTCTCGGCAAAAAGCCGAGAGGGGTGTGCATCCGGAGAACAACGGGGAGGCGCTACCGAAATCCTGTCTCGGATCGGGGTAGAGCACGGAGAACGTACCCAACTACGCATCCGCCGGCTGTCCCGATAAATGCCGTAAGAGTTACGGTTCATAATATGCGAGACCACTAATGCATATTTATCCGCGTAACCCTTACGGTCGGGAAGAGACGCCTAGGTATCGCGACAGACTTGGTGATCTAGACATAAAGAAAAAACCTAGGTACAAGAGAGGCGAACGGATTCTCACCCTCGAAGCGTGACCGACAGCCGGCGAAGAAGACCAATGACCCTCCGGCAACGCTCCTCAAGCACCCCGACAACGCCGGCCCCTGTGTCCACCTCGAAACATCGTCTGCATAGCGAGAAAAATAAATTAGTCATTCAAGTCAAGACTAAATTCTGCCTCAAATTCCTATTTGCTAAATGGCCCTAATTTTGACCTACCGAGACCTAAATTTTTCCGTACGCTCGTGTATGCAAATTTCACAAAATCAATGCATCTCAATGTGCTTTACGTGTCTTATCTTGATCCATGTAAAGGCATAAGGCAAAGTATTTTAACTTCATGCATGATATGAATAAAATACCAGCTCATGTCAAAATATCACACAAATAGCTCACAGATTTTCAAATTTATCTACATCTAGCAGCGTTCATTTCAATGTAACACACAAACAACCCGTCGGGTCGGGAACACACAAACACACCTTGCTGCAGAGATTGGCAGATTGGCGGAATGGGCAGTAGGCCGTCGTTTCGGGTCAGCAGGCCGTCGGGTCGAGGCAGCAGGGTGGAGGACCTCCCGTATCCCGCCGGAATCGGAGCAGGCGGCGGGGGCGGCGGCGGGACCTAGCTCCCTAGCTCGGCCGCGGTGGCGGTGGGGGAGGGGAGCAGCAGCAGCGGTGGGGGAGGGGAGCAGCAGCGGCGGTGGGGGAGGGGGGCGGGGAAGCAGCAGCGGCGACGGGGGAATGGCGGCGTGCGTGGCTGGCGGCAGTGGTTGGGGAGGGGCGGTGGTGTCCGTGGCTGGCGGCAGCGGCGGGGGAGGGGTGGCGGTGTGCGTGGCTGGCGGCAGCGGCCGGGGAGGGGCGGCAGTGGCTGGCGGCAGTGGTGGCGTGGATGCGGGCGAGGCGGCGCGGCGTGGATGCAGTGAAGGGCGAGGTCGATGCGTTTGTGGCTCAGGTGCCCCGACCAGGTACCTTATCCCCACACTTTGCCGTGCGCCGTTCTTTGCCGTGCGGCAAAGGGCCTTTGCCGTGCGGGCACTCTTTGCCGTGCGCATGGCGGCCTTTGCCGTGCGGGTAGAGTTCTTTGCCGTGCGCTCACAAGACGGCAAAGCATTTTTTTTTTACCACTTCTATAACACTAAGAATTTTATTTGTAAATTATCAATAACATTAAGTTTTATTTGTAAATTATATTAAACTTGTTTTTCAAAATGTGTATTATTTAATACTATATGTTTCATGTTTTTCAAGAAATGTGTGATTAACCATAACCCTAACCCTAACCCTAAATCCTAACCCATTGATCTAGCCACATTAATCATAACCCTAACCCTAAATCATATAACCCTAAATCATAACCCTAACCCTAAACCCTAACCCTAAATCCTAACACATTAATACTTAACCATAAATCCTAACACATTAATACTTAACCATGCATCATAAACCCTAACTCTAACCCTAAACCCTAAACCTATACCTAACCATAAATACTTACCCTTTAACCTAAATCTTTGGTTCTCCATGTGTATATGTACTAAACAAACCTAAAAGAATGAAAAGTTACATTGGTGCACCCTCGCGCGGAGAAATCTAGGGGGGTAGACCCGCCGGGGCACGCGTTCCGCTGTTTTGGGGGGAGGAGGGGGATAACGACCGCCGGAGCACCGGAACCCCACCAAACCTTGCATGTGGACCTATTCTATGTGTCAAAGTGTGATGCAAGGTGTGATTCACAAAATGGTGCATGGCATGGATCCCCGGTCTGACATTCCTCACCTTCGGGCGATAACACTTAACAGATTCCTGGACGTGTACGCTGAAGTGTCCCGCCGCGGGTATATCGGGGGCTGGACTGTGCCAAAGGGTGCCACACATGGTTTTCCATATGTCCATGGACTAAACAAAGCTAAACCTATGAAAAGTTACATTGGTGCACCCTCGCGCGGAGAAATCTAGGGGGGTAGACCCGCCGGGGCACACGTTCCGCTGTTTTGGGGGGAGGAGGGGGATAACGACCGCCGGAGCACCGGAACCCCACCAAAACTTGCATGTGGACCTATGATATGTGTCAAAGTGTGATGCTAGGTGTAATGGTGCAAAAGTAGCTCCCCTAAACCCTAAACCCTAAACTGGGGAGGCTTCGAGCCCTAAACCCCTCTAAATCCCTAAACCACGACGCCGGAGCTGCAGAACCATGCATCATAAACCCTAACCCTAACCCTAAACCCTAAACCTATACCTAACCATAAATACTTTCCCTTTAACCTAAACCCTAGCCCTAGCCCCTAAACCCTAGCCCTAACCCTACACCTAACCCTAACCAGTAGACCAGGCACACCGTCGATCGTGTGATAATGGCTCTAGCTGCTGGTATATGTGCCAAAGGGTCCCAATCTTTGGTTCTACATGTGTATATGTACTAAACAAACCTAAAAGAATGAAAAGTTACATTGGTGCACCCTCGCGCGGAGAAATCTAGGGGTAGACCCGCCGGGGCACACGTTCCATTGTTTTGGGGGAGGAGGGGGATAACGACCGCCGGAGCACCGGAACCCCACCAAACCTTGCATGTGGACCTATTCTATGTGTCAAAGTGTGATGCAAGGTGTGATTCACAAAATGGTGCATGGCATGGATCCCCGGTCTGACATTCCTCACCTTCGGGCGATAACACTTAACAGATTCCTGGACGTGTACGCTGAAGTGTCCCGCCGCGGGTATATCGGGGGCTAGACTGTGCCAAAGGGTGCCACACATGGTTTTCCATATGTCCATGGACTAAACAAACCTAAACCTATGAAAAGTTACATTGGTGCACCCTCGCGCGGAGAAATCTAGGGGGGTAGACCCGCCGGGCACGCGTTCCGCTTTTGGGGGAGGAGGGGACAACGACCGCCGGAGCACCGGAACCCCACCAAACCTTGCATGTGGACCTATGATATGTGTCAAAGAGTGATGAAAGGTCTAATGGTGCAAAAGTAGCTCCCCTAAACCCAAAACCCTAAACCGGGAGGCTTGAGCCCTAAACCCCTCTAAATCCCTAAACCACGACGCGCAGCTGCAGAACCATGCATCATAAACCCTAACCCTAAACCCTAAACCTATACCTAACCATAAATACTTTCCCTTTAACCTAAACCCTAGCCCTAGCCCCTAAACCCTAGCCCTAACCCTACACCTAACCCTAACCAGTAGACCAGGCACACCGTCGATCGTGTGATAATGGCTCTAGCTGCTGGTATATGTGCCAAAGGGTCCCAATCTTTGGTTCTCCATGTGTATATGTACTAAACAAACCTAAAAGAATGAAAAGTTACATTGGTGCACCCTCGCGCGGAGAAATCTAGGGGGGTAGACCCGCCGGGGCACGCGTTCCATTGTTTTGGGGGAGGAGGGGGATAACGACCGCCGGAGCACCGGAACCCCACCAAACCTTGCATGTGGACCTATATTCTATGTGTCAAAGTGTGATGCAAGGTGTGATTCACAAAATGGTGCATGGCATGGATCCCCGGTCTGACATTCCTCACCTTCGGGCGATAACACTTAATGATTCCCGGACGTGTACGTCAAGTGTCCGGCCGCGGGTATATCGGGGGCTAGACTGTGCCAAAGGGTGCCACACATGGTTTTCCATATGTCCATGGACTAAACAAACCTAAACCTATGAAAAGTTACATTGGTGCACCCTCGCGCGGAGAAATCTAGGGGGGTAGACCCGCCGGGGCACGCGTTCCGCTGTTTTGGGGGGAGGAGGGGGATAACGACCGCCGGAGCACCGGAACCCCACCAAACCTTGCATGTGGACCTATGATATGTGTCAAAGTGTGATGCAAGGTGTGATTCACAAAATGGTGCATGGCATGGATCCCCGGTCTGACATTCCTCACCTTCGGGCGATAACACTTAACAGATTCCTGGACGTGTACGCTGAAGTGTCCCGCCGCGGGTATATCGGGGGCTAGACTGTGCCAAAGGGTGCCACACATGGTTTTCCATATGTCCATGGACTAAACAAACCTAAACCTATGAAAAGTTACATTGGTGCACCCTCGCGCGGAGAAATCTAGGGGGGTAGACCCGCCGGGCACGCGTTCACTGTTTTGGGGGAGGAGGGGGATAACGACCGCCGGAGCACCGGAACCCCACCAAACCTTGCATGTGGACCTATGATATGTGTCAAAGTGTGATGCAAGGTCTAATGGTGCAAAAGTAGCTCCCCTAAACCCTAAACCCTAAACTGGGGAGGCTTCGAGCCCTAAACCCCTCTAAATCCCTAAACCACGACGCCGGAGCTGCAGAACCATGCATCATAAACCCTAACCCTAAACCCTAAACCTATACCTAACCATAAATACTTTCCCTTTAACCTAAACCCTAGCCCTAGCCCCTAAACCCTAGCCCTAACCCTACACCTAACCCTAACCAGTAGACCAGGCACACCGTCGATCGTGTGATAATGGCTCTAGCTGGTATATTTTGCAAAGGGTAGCCATAATTGGTTTTACATTTGTACATGTACTAAACAAACCTAAAAGTATGAAAAGTTACATTGGTGCACCCTCGCGCGGAGAAATCTAGGGGGGTAGACCCGCCGGGCACACGTTCATTGTTTTGGGGGAGGAGGGGGATAACGACCGCCGGAGCACCGGAACCCCACCAAACCTTGCATGTGGACCTATTCTATGTGTCAAAGTGTGATGCAAGGTGTGATTCACAAAATGGTGCATGGCATGGATCCCCGGTCTGACATTCCTCACCTTCGGGCGATAACACTTAACAGATTCCTGGACGTGTACGCTGAAGTGTCCCGCCGCGGGTATATCGGGGGCTAGACTGTGCCAAAGGGTGCCACACATGGTTTTCCATATGTCCATGGACTAAACAAACCTAAACCTATGAAAAGTTACATTGGTGCACCCTCGCGCGGAGAAATCTAGGGGGGTAGACCCGCCGGGGCACGCGTTCCGCTGTTTTGGGGGGAGGAGGGGGATAACGACCGCCGGAGCACCGGAACCCCACCAAACCTTGCATGTGGACCTATGATATGTGTCAAAGTGTGATGCTAGGTGTAATTCACCAAATGGTGCATGGCATGGATCCCCGGTCTGACATCCCTCACCTTCGGGCGATAACACTTAACAGATTCCTGGACGTGTACGGTGAAGTGTCCCGCCGCGGGTATATCGGGGGCTAGACTGTGCCAAAGGGTGCCACACATGGTTTTCCATATGTCCATGGACTAAACAAACCTAAACCTATGAAAAGGTATATTGGTGGAACCTCGCGGAGAAATCTAGGGGGTAGACCATCCGGGGCCCACAGACACCGTTTTTAGGGGGAATGACCCCTGAGCTCCGAAATGCAACCAAAACTTGCAACTGGACCTAAAACCTACCCTAACAAACCTAAGAGAATGAAAAAGTACATTGTGCACCCTCGCGCGGAGAAATCAACGGGGGTAGACCCGCCGTCCCGCTGTTTTGGGGGGAAGGAGGGGGACGGCCGCCGGAGCACCGGAACCCTGATATTTGTGGGGGATGAGCATGGAGACTAATTTTGTATTGCACATTGTCTTAAGTAACACTAATAAATAGTCATCAAAAAGTAAAACTAATAAAAAAATAAATATAAGTATTAGATGAAATAAAATAGAAAGAAAAACAAATAAAATGAAGTATGGCGCACGGCAAAGAAGGAGTGCACGGCAAAGGCGTCTTTGCCGTGCATTTTATCTGGCCGCACGGCAAAGGGAAGCCCACGGCAATGTCCCAGTCCTTTGCCGAGCACAGTTTCTTTGCCGTGCGGCCTCTGTTGGCTTTGCCGTCATGGTTTCTTTGCCGTGCGTGTTTGAGGAACTTTGCCGTGCGAGGGAACGTTGCCGTGCGGCATGGGTGAGGTTGCCGTGCTCTTTATCTTTGCCGTGCGCCACCCTGTAACTTTGCCGTGAACATATTCTTTGCCGTGCGTGCCTATTGCGGCGCACGGCAAAGAATTCTTTGCCGTGCGGTGCCTCACGGCAATGATATGCTGCACGGCAGCGCCTGATTTTCCTGTAGTGTCTTCAGCGGTAAAAGGAGTAAGAAGTCTATCATTCATAGCCGGAGTAACTCTGTTCTGCATTTTTTCCAGGAGAGCCAGCTCTCTAGCATGAACTTTCGAATTAAACAGGTTGGCAAAGTAATCAAAGATAAGCGGTTTCAGAGCCTCCCTACTTTCCATCCACTCATTGTCTCCATTCCTTAACCTCTTAATAGAAAATTCTTCCGTCAAGCCGAAGCGAAATTATGGAAAAATGAACTATTGCAGTCTCCGAGATTCAACATGTGACCTCTGTAGCCAGTGAACTTCCTCCTGTTCCATGAATAACTCTATTAGATTAGCCATTTCTTTTGCTTTAGCTTCATTTTCATCTGTGATCGGTGCACTCATAGCTGCATCCATCTCCCGCTGAGCTTTCCTCAAGCGATGATTGGACTTCTGTAAAATTGGTTTATCCCATGCATGCAACGCTGCATGCATATGGGCCAGCTTGGCCAGCACACCGTTAGGAGTTGCACTAGTAGCCGCAACCCAGGCCCCCTCAAACTCCTCTCGGAATCCCCCCTCTTTCAACCACCTTGCTTTGAATTGATTGGGCCCATTCCGACCACTATTCATATTACCTTGGTAGCCAGTATCTAGGAGAATTGGACGATGGCTCGACCTAGTATATTCCAGATGGCCCGACCTAGTATATTCCAGATGCTGCAACTTAGCTCCAGGATGCATGATTGACCAAGCACCATAATGAACCGCTCGGTCAAGTCGCTCACGGATTCGTCCTCTCTTTCATGTAAACTGATCACCATAAAAAACAATATCCTCCAACCCACAGTCACTAAGAACGTCTCGAAAAGCTTGCATGTATCCTTGTGGTCTCAGATTACCACCTTACTTCTCGTGAGAGAACATGGCCTCATTAAAAAAACCTAGGATAATCCAGGGAAGGTTTGAATTATTTTTGAACTCTCTTATTCTATCCCAGGTCATATATTTATCCTCCCATCGAGGTTTCTCGTAAATGCCATAAATCTCCAAATTTTTCTAGGACTCTCAACGACATGAACATCAATATACTTCGGATGAAAATAAATTTGTTCGATTTTAACTTCTCTTTTCCAAAAAAAAAGACTCCAACACCACTCTGTGTGGTAGTTGGGTTCACTATCTCGAAATCCATCTTCAATCTTCTACGCAAACATTCAACCGGATGGCTATCGAGATGAGTCTCTAACAAAAACAACACCTCGGGGGAATAACACCTTTGGATATCCAAGAGCGCACTAACTATCGGGTCATTCTCCAACCCCTGACAGTTGAGGCCTACAATCCTCATTGCGATCGGACGGGATCCTCGAAGGAACCCGCCGATCCTGTTGAAGTGGAGATTGCTCCGTCCTTCTTTGAGCATTTTTTTCACTCATTTGTTTCAGCATCACTCGTCAAATTATCTTTAGTTTCATCAACAACCATTACTGGAGGCATGCCTTGGTTTTCCCCCTCCAGGTCGTCCTTCTCATGTTAATGTTCTAAGAGTAGTATTCTTTATTTGCATTTACATCAAGAGGTTCTCTGTCCCGGACCTCTTCATCTTTATTTTTAACAGGGCTAGTGCATGTATCATCAAGTAGACCAGTTGGCCTTCAAGAGTCACCCCACTTCCGTTTTTCGTCGTCATACTCGCATGTCCCACACTCAACATGAATGTACCCCATAAAACCGCAGGCGCCATAGAACTTATGCATCTTTTCGTATTGGGCTTGATAGAATTCTTGTTGGCTCTCTCATGAGATTGAAACAAAGTGTACTAACACCTTTCTTACGTCTAGCTTGACTCGTGCTCGGGCCAAGTTGCACATGCCTTTAACATGAGTTTCTACAACCAATAACTTCCCAACCTTTTTTCTAGTAAGGTTCTTGATCAAAGCCTCATTCCTATATCCCACGGGTAGCTTGTGTTTTTGGGTCCACGTAGCAAAGGAGTGCATATCGACAACTTCTGGGTCAGTAAGCCCATCATATTTAATCCAATCTCCTAGAAAAAAAGCATTATATTGTAAACAGATTACCTCCAATGTGACGAAACTTGATTTTTTTTTGCTAGGCTCCAAGCCACTCTCATGTGTTGTTCAAAGGTTTGAGGTGAGAATTTTTTTTATGTATGGACTCTAGCAAGAGCCATACACTTGATACATTCCTTCAAAGTAGGTTCCTCCTCTCTTCGAACACCGTTCTGTTTATCAATTGCTATGAACACCGTTCTGTTTATCAATTGCTTCTTTGTTTGAAAAATGCTTTCCTTGATCTGAAATGCGAGTTATTCGGTGAAAGATGCATTTCACGTTTCTTTCCTGAAATCGCCACCGAGGAATTTTAATAAACACAATTTATTTTTGCAACACATTATTATTTGAGGGTTAATGGCAGACCACAGCGGTCCGACTCGAACCACCTGGCCCCCTCAAGCTGCACCTGGTTGAGCCATTCCACGCCCCCACCAATCCCCACCCACACACAGCGAGCACAATGGCAGGAGCGCCGCCGCGGGCCGACGCCGGCGCTCCCGAACCAGCGTGGCTCCTACGAGCCTCCCTCGTTAGCAAGGCCTGGGGCCGCACCATCTCCAGCGCCGCCTTCAGCCGCCGCCTCCACGAGTTCCATCGGACGCCCCCCGTGCTCGGCTTCCTCCATAACTGGCGTCGGCAACCCATCCCCCGCTTCATCCCCACCACCGCCTCGTCCTTCTCCCTCGCCGCCCCGGACTGCCGCTCCTGGCGGGCCCTCGACTGCCGCCACGGCCGCGCCGTCTTCCTCTCCGAGGACCAGAACGTTGCTCAGGAGCTCCTTGTGTGGGTGCGACCACCGGGGGCACTGCCATGACGGGGATTCCTTCGGATTGGTCTTGGTATTGACTGACTTGTCCATGGCCAATCCATACAACGACAAGGCGTTTGAGATATGGGCGTGCGTGTTCTCGTCCGAGACCGGTATGTGGGAGTGGGACAAGCTGAGCTCGACGATCAGGAGTTCTGCATGGAATTCACATCTTCTTCCAGCGTGCTCGTTGGGAGCTCTCTGCTCCACTTCATGTGTGGTGATGAGGTGATCCTAGAGTATGACTTGGCAAGGCATGGCATGGCCGTGATTAAGCCACCAAACTCAAACTACAGGGCAGGCCAGGTGGACAGATTTAACATCATGCGAATGGAGGATGGTGGTCTGGGAGCAGGCGAATACTTGGATCCGAATCTCAAACTATGGACAAGGGAGGCTAGCGACGGCGCTGATGCACAGTGGGTGCTGAGCCGGGTCATCTACCTAAGCAATTTGGTCCCAATTGGTGCTCCCCTGTATATATCCAGATGATTGTACAGTGCAGGTGATGGGTTTTGCTGAGGGAGCAAATGTCATTTTCTTATGCACGGTTGCAGGCCTATTCTAAGTCGACCTGCAATTAGAGAAGGCAAGGAAGGTATGCGCTAATCGTGGGTTTTGTAACTTGATTCCAGTTGTCAGCTTCTACACTCCTGTGCCCCAAGGCGAGCACCCGGTTCTGCCGTTCTTGGGCCCTAGTGTGGAGGCAGGTGGTGAGGAGGGGGGAGACAAGGAGAAAGTAGTAAAGCAGCCGCAACAGTTCTTTGATAAAGGCTCCAATGCTATCGAGCAGGGGGGCTTTGTCAATGCCCCTTCCAGCCACGCCCTTGAGACCAGGTTAGGATTCTACTCCCAACCGTGCCCAAGTGTGTGCACCAATGGATTGTGGAGAAAAAAAACTTCGAATTTGTTCATTGTTCATTTGGTTAGCTGTTGTTTTCATGTGTCCTTAATTAGTTCCTTTGAGTCTTTGAGTTGTGTAGTTTGGGAGGTGGCATCTAGTTGTTGCGGATTCTTGTGTTCGACATCAAGCAAATTTATAGTCTTGGTGTTTGAGGGATTCAACAAGCCTTTAGTGTTATTTCATAGAAATACTTGGGAGTTAGGTAATTGTGTTTGGCAGGGAGAATGCCTATGTGTGTTGGTGTTTCATGGAATTCAGGAGTTCAGTTAGCCTTGATGTCACTCCATGACAACACCTACGAGTGAGTTAGAACAGGTGATCCTTTTGACATGATCTGCATGTTGCTTGCAATGAGCATCGAATCAGCGTGCTCTTACTAGAATCATAAGTGCTTATCCTATTTGAGAAATTAGTACTCCTCTCTAGTATTAACTAGTGCCAAATGTCTCATCTATGTGCCTTTGGTACTTCGTAATTGTACTTTATAATCTGTGCAAACACTAGCTAGTTGTTGGAAAAGGAACTCAACAGAGCATAATTAGTACCTGGTGTAGGTAATTGTAGCTGTGCTGCTCTATCTCAGATTACGGTATCTTTCTGTCTTTCATGGCCTTATGTTATTACTCAAAATTGATATACGCTCGTGTTTGTTGTCACCTAGGGTTCCGAGTCACAGAGAAGGTTCTCTCGAGTATGCTAGCACCGAGTATGGGCGTGCCTTGCTATACGAAGCTCAAGCGATGAACGATCCTTTGGATAATGTTCCCAAAAGTGCATCAAATGAAGAATCTGTGATGGGTGCAACCAGCAAAGAAGATGTTGGGAACTTAAAAACCTCTGGTAGAGATGTTGAGGATGCCGCTCCTCCTTCTCAGAAAGGTAAACCTAAAGAAGTTACTCTTTATCATTGTCCCTTTCCTTGGACCATTGGTGCTGCTAGGGCTGCACCACTGTTTGGTGAAATACATGATTTTCTCTTAAGTTTGCATTGCTCTCTAGGTTTTTATATAAAATTCACTTATATGGAATAGTTTCTCAAAGATTTTTTGTGGGATCAACTGACCCCAGTTTCTAAAACCAGGAAAACTTGTGCTCTGACTTATTTTTTGTGACCTGGACTACGGCGGGCTTACGCCAGCCTGAACTTTTTATAGCCAACAAAAACACATGGTGGTACAAAAACAAGGGAGATGAGAGGCTCCTAGGTAGCTAGGCAGCTAGGAGAGAGAGCTACAGAGAGAGCGAGAGAGAGAGAGGAGAGTTTAGGGGGGATCATATCCATTACACCAAGAATTAAGGAAGGAGGTTGAGGAGGGAGAGTTACATCTAAAGGCCCAGAGCCTAATGTCCTGGATACATCTACGAGTAACCAAGGTGAGGCTTTCCACATCGTCGTTGAAAGTCTGAGCATTACGTCGCTTCCAAATATTCCAAGCAATGGCCGTGTTGATGGTGGCTTCCTCGTAGCTGCAGCTTTTCTTGAGGCAGAAGTCGGAGAAGCTGGAGTAGTCGGCGGGGTCGAAGCCGTGGTGGAAGAAGTCCCATACTTCAGTGGCCCGAGGGCAGAAGAGCAGCAAGTGGTCGGTATCTTCATCCACATTGCAGGAGAGGCAGGCGGCGGAGGTGGTGAGGTGATGCCGAAACCGCCGTTCGTTAGTGGGGAGCCGTTCCTTCCTAGCCAGCCAGCAGAAAATCTTGCACTTAAGAGGAGCTGCACTCCTCCAGATCACCGTCTCCATGACATCTATCTGCAAATGCCTGAAGGAGTGGACATAGAAACATTTGTTTGAGAGTTTTTTGTTAGAGAGGCGGGTGTGTCGAAGATCCGGCACGTCGAGCCGCAGGTCAACCAAGCTCAGCTCATGGGACAAAGCTCGAAAGTCCTCAGCCGCAGCAGCGGTGAGGCGAGGTCAAAGGATGGTGCGGAGGCCAGAGGACAGGGTAGTGGTTACATTAATGTGAGGGCGGGTAGAGTGGGAGAACAGGTTGGGGTATCGTTCATGCAGGGGTTGATCCCCAGCCAGAGATCCATCCAGAAGGCAGTTGAGGTCCCATTCCCCAAGGTGACCTTGGAGATAGAGCGAAAGGCTACAAGCCCGGCCACGATGTCTTTCCAAATGGGGGTATCGAGGTGGTGGCGGTCTCCCAGGTCGTGGGGGCCGTCCCAGCCGTACATCCGGCGAAACCAGGATGCCCAAGGGGCAGAAGAGTCGGTGTGAAGTTTGGTGAGAAATTTTGTGCTCTGACTTATGAGTTGACAATATTTTGAACATTTGTTCAGTGGCATATGGCAGCTAAATAGTGCACTTCCATGAGGTTGTTTGTACTACATACGAGCTCCTTTGTTCAGCAATCATGTGTTGCAAAAGTTATGCCATAAAGTGAGTAGTCAGTGTCCCTCATTTCCATCGGAGTTCTAAACATTTGCTTTTAAATGCACCAACACATTATTTGGGTAAAGTCTGTTTTTAACTTTAAGTTTGCACTGCAATGTTGTATAGGGTTGAGACTAAACGCTGACAAGAATTAGGGCACCTAAAGTGGAGAAGTGAATGCTGCTCAAGACTGTCTGAAAGGAATTGGAATTCAATGATGAAAAACGGCAGAGTGGGGATTAATTTCCCAGGCCTTGAAAACAACTCTTTTGAGTGAGTATTTTCGTAACTGCTATCTGTACCTGATAGTTTCTGTCGAATGATGCTTAGCATTGGAACAATTCAGTCTCATTTGCTAGAAAAACAGTACTCCTTCTGTTCTCTTTTCGCAGTAATTCCTTTTTTTTTTTTGTTTGGAACATTTTTGGTCAGCGTTTCATGGTAGTAGCTATAAATACTCTGTTTACCGCTGTTTCCCTCAACCGGAAGATAGACATCATCTAGCTGGTAAATATAAAGATCCTTTACATACGGATTACACATTAGCTGGTAAGCTTTTGTGTTGGCGGCCGAAATTAGCCAAACCTTTTGACTGAAGTTTTGAGTAGCTTTGGAGTTTCTATCAAGAGATTACATGCAGGAACTTGCTCTGTACCGGCACAGGTTTTTGTCTTGAGGTTGGTTTACGCCTTGGGTATCTACAAATCTGTAATGCAACAAAATCTTCTACTCCCTCATCTGATGACAAGTGTCTGAGTAAATCACCCATACTTTATTGTGGATAGGAGGGAGTAAAATGTTTCCTTTTATGTCGATGGTTATTAATCTGTGCATGTTTAGTAATAATTGCTGTTAATTAAAACGATTTACTATAACCTTAACCGCGGGCCACAAATCGTAGAGGCAAAAGGCCAGCCAGGATGAATGTCTATACATGGCACTGCATTGCCCTATAAAAGACACCCGGAGAGACACCATGGGCAGCAGCGGTTGGGTGGTAGGCACGCGAAGCTTCGGCCGCGCGTGTCTCCGTCCATCCTGCTCAGCTCAATTGGCCGGCCGGCCAGCCGGAGAGCAGAGGTTGGGGAGTCAAGCTGAGGCCGGCGGCGCTTGTCTCCTGCAATCCTGCTCAATTATATTACAGTACGTAGTTTGAAACAATTATCCGCCTGTTGATCGAGAGGCGCGCGGCCGGAATGGGGAAAAACAGCAAGTATGCCGTGGCGTGCTCCCTCATCGGTTCCATCATCTCCATCCTCTCCGGCTACGGTATATAAACTTCATTTCTCTCTGTATGCATGTACGTGTTCTCTTCTTTGATGCAAGCATGGTTGGGTAGATGCAGAGACGGGCGTGATGGCCGGCGCGTCGCTCTTCATCCAGGAGGACCTCAAGCTCACGGACACGCAGGTGCAGCTCCTCATCGGCATCCTCAACGTGTGCGCTTTCATCGGCTGCCTCACCGCGGGCCACGTCTCCAACTACGTCGGCCGCCGCCGCACCATCACGGTCGGGGCGTGCTTCTTCGTCGCGGGCTCCACCGTCATGAGCCAGGCGCACAACTTCGGGCTGCTCATGGCCGGACGCTGCGCCGCGGGCATCGGCGTCGGCTACGCGCTCATGATCGCGCCGGTGTACGCCACGGAGATCGCGCCCGCGGCCACCCGGGGCTCGCTCGCCGCCACGCCCGACGTCTGCATCAATCTCGGCGCTCTCGCCGGCTACACCTCCACCTACTTCTTCGGCAAGCTGCCGCTCGCGCAAGGCTGGCGCGCCATGCTGGGGCTCGGCGGGCTCCCCAGCGCCGTGCTTGCCCTTGGCGTGCTCTTCATGCCTGAGTCACCCCGGTGGCTGGCCATGCACGGCCGCGTCGAGGAGTCGAGGGCGGTGCTCCGGCAGCTTAGCGACACGCCCGAGGAGGCCGAGCTGCTATGGAGTAAGATCGCCCCCGTGGCCGTCGCGTCGCCGCAGAGCAGTGCCGGCGTCTGGAAGGAGATGTTCCTGCACCCGACTCCGCCCGTCCGCCGCATGCTTGTGGCCGGAGTGGGCATACTCTTCATGCAGCACCTCAGCGGCATCAACGGCGTGCAGCTCTACAGCCCGCGCGTCTTCAAGGATGCCGGGATCACCAGCCGCGACCACATCCTCGCCACCACCGTCTTCATGGGGCTGGCCAAGACGGTCTTCATCCTCTCGGCCATCCTCCTCGTCGACCGCGTCGGCCGCCGCCCGCTTTACCTCTCCAGCCTAGCCGGCGTCATCGTCTCGCTCACCTGCCTGGGCACCACCCTCACCATCATCAGGCGCGCCGAGCCCCACCACGCGGCGCCCTGGACTCTCCCGGTGGCCATCACCTCCGTCTTCACCTTCGTCGCCTCCTTCTCCATCGGCCTGGGGCCCATCACGGGATGCTACAGCTCGGAGGTCCTCCCGCTCCGGCTGCGCGCGCACGGCGTCAGCCTCGGCGTGGCGCTCAACCGGCTCACCAACGCCGCCGTGGCCCTCACCTTCGTCTCCCTCTCCGACGCCATCACCATGGGCGGGGCCTTCTTCCTCTACGCGGGTCTCGCCACCTGCATGGCCGCCTTCTTCTACTTCAACTGCCCGGAGACCAAGGGACGGCCGCTAGAGGAGATCGAGGAGATGTTCACCCACGGGTGGCGCGCCCGGCACCAGCTTTCGTCTCTGGAGATACCCGTCCGTCTATGAAAACAACCCGCCGATGATCGATCCATCAACAGACCACACATATTTCATTCACTTCTGTAACAACAATCTAAACACATTCCAAGCTATTATACCGTACACTAGGTGTACTCCATGTTACATTCAGTCAGCATCATATTTTGGGGTATAGAAAACAAAAAAAAAAGATTGGCGAAATTTAATAAAACCAATAGTTGAAATGAAAAGAAAACCCAAGATTAGGGGATATTCAAGTGAAACAGGAAACTAGGTGACAAGAATACACAATATTAGGGCAAATTTACTAAACCAAGAGTCTATGACAAAACAACCAAGAAAATTGAGTTTTACGTGCTCCCTCCATTCCAAAATAATTGTCGTAAGTTCTCAAGATACGGACCAGAGGTACTAGATGTTATTGGAAAATTAACGAGTTGGGGAAACCGACGAGTTCTAGGAGTTTAATAGAAATTTAAATTTTAGGGGTTTAATGGTAACACTATTTTAAAAATCTAACAATTCAACGTATTTTAGTATATTTTATTTAAAACTTTCTAAAACTACAGTAATTCATTAGTCATGTTAGTAATAATATGGGAAATATAAATGGATTTTTGCCCAGCCGTTGAAAGTTGGACTGAATTTAACGGAAAGCTCCAAGCAAGGGAGTGTCAATAGTCTTCTCGTCATTGAGTTGAGCTCGAGTGATCAAGTCATGATGTTATTTGATCTGAGATACCAAATATCCACGAGGAGAATGTGCGACCTCCAAGCCAAGAAAAGGCTTAGGGCGCGTCAGCGCCTTCATAGCAAATAATTTATGAAGGCGACACTTGATCAATGATATGGCAACGGAGTAACCACCAGTCAGTTTGATATCATCAACATACAACAATAGAATAGCACGTATTCGAGGATAAACTATGAGTGGATTTCGCATATTTTGGCAAAATTTGAACAAAAAGTTTAAGTACTCCCTCTGTCCTATAAAAAAATCCATAAAATGCCCTAAGTCACACTGTTAATTTCAAAAAGGGGTAGCAATACAACACATCGCTATAGTGATGTTTTGACATACTCTACAAAACACCTTTTGTCTGTTCATCATACCGTTTATATTCCAACAGCACTCTACAGAAGTAGTAATGATTAATTCTAGGTAAGCCGTCCTAAATCATCCTATTGGGAATCATTAGCTTGATTATAATTGTTGAGCATGATGTAGACAATCCGATCATAGAGCTAACAAAGTCTCGGACGATCGAAACTTCATACACGTGGTATATTTACGTGTGGTAAATATTTAGGTAAAATTACCTACTTTTAGTGTATATACTACTCGTAATTACAGCTTCTAATATCTATGTTTGTCACCGTATATGACAACTTCTAATATATATGGCCTCACGATTCCCGTTTTCGGAGCCAGGTAACTTCCGATCCACCTTACGGGACATGCTCTTTGTAACTCCGAACAAGAAGTTGGAAAGTGGAATAGAGAGGGGTTTAATATCAAGCCCTCTCCTTTCTAGGGTACACACTCATCTCACTTTACTTTTCTCAATCTAGTTCATTTTGTGTATTATTATATGCTGATATAACATGTTAATTAACTATTTTCACAAGCGAGGCATATGTCAAATCTCATCACCAGCCTCAAAGGAAGGATGATGAGATTCACATGTTTCATTTCACGCAGACAACAACCACGTCTGCAACAATGTAACCAAGAAATTTATATTTACTCCGCAACATACGTCTTTCCCACATTGTCATTTTTGTATTATCAATATATGTTGAACTATTTGTGAAAATCAAAATCTTCCATTGTTGAATCCTGTATATTTGTGTATGCTCAAATTGTAAATCTCCATTTAGAGAGTTCAGTAGCTCGGTTTGCAACTTGCATAGCTATTGCCACCAGCTCCAACCCTGCTGCTGAATTAACCATTTGCAATTAAGATCCATAGAACACAGTTGTCTGGTACAAACATGCGGGGCAATATCTTTATCCGGAACTATGTGCAACAGCGCCCTCACGTTATCCAACCATGTGCAATATCAAACCTATGGTTACTTGCTGACGGAGGAAAAAATACGTTGCTCAACAAGAGTCCTACCAATTACCCCGATCCATACTAGTGCTGGAAACAGTACGTGGCAAATTGCATGGTCTATCATCTTAGGAAACTTTTTAATTTTCATCCCCAACATGTACAAGCATCCGTGAGTGATTTCAAAATTATATGTTTTGCTTAATCAACAATTAGCATGCGCATGGCTGTGTGCATCATCATGATGCAGAAGCCGAGGTCCTATCCCCATTTCAAAAAAAAAAAACAATTAGATGTGCCATAAGCATGCAGTATGATAAGAGAACCATACCTGTTGCTAGATGAAAGGTGCTGCACAGAGCCAAATATATACTCCCTTCGTTCTAAAATAATTTGCTCAATTTTCTTTAGATACAAACATATCTACACATTAAAAATATATCTAAAATTCTAAATACAAGCATATTTCGATAAATTTGAACAGCTTATTTTGAAAAGGAGGGAGTAGCAGATCAGTGAGACCATTAAGTTGGAATGAAGCAATAAGTTATGAGCCCGTTATGGATTTTTTTTTTCTTCAACCGTTTTAGACTTTTAGGTGGTATATGGATGGTTCTAGAAAAGGGCAGCGGTACCAAACTATTACTGGTACTAACTACCCAATTTAAACTGTGCTAATTACCACCCATAATTGTCGTCCAAACGAATTGGAACACCCTAAGGAGGGAGTAATCTCTTGTCTATATATAGCCGTTATTGATTTTTATGCACACTATAAAAGATGTCCCTACCACGCCGGGAAGAGACAGCATCGCTCAGAGCAGAGATTGGGTGGTAGGCGCGTGAAGCTTAGGCGACACGCGTCTCCACCCATCTTACTCAATTATCTCTCTGCCTAGTGGACGTAACTTATATTTCCTACGTGGCAGTCTTATATCAGTTGACGTGAAGCAGCATGGGCAATCGCAACTATGCCGTGGTGTGCTGCATTATTGGTTCCTTCATCTCCATCATATCAGGATACGGTATATTTTAATCAAATATCTCTTTATGGATATGTGTTTTACTTAGTCTTCTCCTATTTCTCATTCCATGTTGAGTTGACAAGAATAGTCATTGCACGACAAGATTCAGTGTGATTCTATTTTCTTTCTCCGGGTGTAGCTTTTTTTTTCTATTTTTTGTTTGTATACTACTCGATGTTTTAAATAGCTGATTATAGGTTGGCTATAGCTCAAATATAATCTTCTAGAAACCCATTATGCTAAATAAGAAAACCCGCTAATTCCGGTTGTAACACCATTGCCCCTAATTTAGCCGCTTACCTTCATGTTTTTGTTCAAGTTCTCTTCTCTTGTTCATTTTATTTCTTGTTTTCTAAATTTCTATTCAATCTAATTTGAATAAAACTTGTGAGCTAAATGGTTGAATAGTTAAACGAGTTGTAGCTTGAATCATTTTTAAGTAATTGTTTTTACTTTTTTGCAAGATATGATTGAAATTTTCAATGGTTATTATAAAGCGTTAAATAGATTAGCCCGCTAAAGTCTTTCTTAACTGCTGGAAATAATAATCCCGCTAAATGCAATAGCTAACTATTTTAAACTGTGTATCACTGCTTCCTTTGCAATAATTGAAACCACGGTAAGAATTATAAAACAGAGGGAGTATATGTATCCACATACTTATTAATTTTATATAAACAATTGCTTTCCCTATCCAAATCATTGTCATTTAATATGAATCGTTGAGAGTATATTAGTATTTCTCTACATAACTTGTGAACATTATTAGTATTTACTAGTTGAGAGCTAACTCGGTGCTCAGTTAAAATTTACACCATTTAATTTGCATCGTGATTCATGCAAGTTATGAATTGCAACCAAAATTTGATAACATCATCTTGCTGAGAACGAAGTTAGTTTTCACTCGATTGAGAAATAATCACACTCATACATAAGTATCTTCATGTCTCACCGACTGAGCACTACAAATGTTCTTTTTTCTTTAGATACAAAAATGGAGGTATAGGGAATTCATATTTCCATTGTTCTTGGATGGTTGAATGATGTAGTGACTGGAGTCATGAGCGGTGCCATGCTGTTCATCCAGGAGGATTTCAAACTCAGCGACGAACAGGTGCAGCTCTTGACCGGCATTATGAATGTCTCCGCCATCGCCGGCTGCCTCACGGCCGGCCAAGTCTCCGACTACTTCGGCCGCCGACGCACCTTCTCCATCGCCGCCTGGATATTCTTCATAGGCTCTGTCCTGATGAGCTTCGCCGGCAGCTTTGGAATGCTCATGGCCGGCCGCTGTGTCACGGGCGTCGCCGTCGGCTACGCGCTCTCGACCGCTCCGGTATATGCGGCAGAGATCTCGCCCGCAAAGACGCGGGGCTCGCTCTCCTCCATCCCCGACATCAGCATCAACTTCGGCATCCTCATCGGCTACGTGGCCAACTACTTTCTCGGCAGGCTGCCGCTGACCTACGGCTGGCGCGCCATGTTCGGCATCAGCGCGCTCCCCAGCGCCATCTTCGCCGTCGGGGCGGTCTTCCTGCCAGAGTCGCCCCGGTGGCTAGTCATGCATGGCCGCGTCGACGAGGCTCTCGACGTGCTCCAGAAGCTATGCGCCACCGGTGATGAGGCCCAGGTCCTGTGGAACGAGGCCGCGCCGCCGGAGGAATGGAGCGGCGGCCTGGGCGTCTGGAAAGAGATGTTCCTGCACCCGACGCCACCCGTGCGCCGCATGCTCGTGGCCGGCATGGGTGTCCTCTTCGTCCAGCACCTCAGCGGCATCAACGGCGTGCAGCTCTATAGCGCGCGGGTCTTCAAGGCCGTTGGGATCGCCAGCACGAACGAGATCCTCGCCGCCAACATCGGGGTGGGTCTGGCCAAGACGGTCTTCATCCTCACCGCCATCCTCCTCGTTGACCGTGTCGGACGGCGTGGCCTATACCTCTCCAGCCTCGCCGGCGTCATCGTCTCGCTCTCCTGCCTTGGCCTAAGCCTCACCGTAATCGAGCACTCCAAGCCCAACCAGGACGTCCCGTGGCCCAGGGCGGCCATCGCTTCGGTATTCACGTTCGTGGCCTCATTCTCCATTGGCTTGGGGCCCATCACAGGCGCCTACAGCTCCGAGGTCATCCCGCTCCGGCTGCGCGCGCAGGGCGTCGGCGTCGGCGTGGCTTTCAACCGCGTCGCCAATGCAACTGTTGCCCTCACCTTCATCTCCCTCTCCAATGCCATCACCATGGGCGGCGCCTTCTTCCTCTTCGGATTCTTGTCAGTCGGAGCGGCCACATTCTTCTACTTCTTCTGCCCGGAAACCCAAGGCCGGCCGCTCGAGGAGATCGAGGAAGTGTTCAGACAGGGGTGGCGCGAGCGACGACACAACCTACACGGTCCTTTTCATGTATTCAAGCACACAGAAATGAGATGACCGATCAACCGGGCAATCCAGAGCTATCCTATGATGCAATGTCTCGTTGGAAACTTCCAACGCGCGGTGTTGTTTGCCTTAACTTAAACACGAGCCTAGCGTAGCTCCCGAAATTCCGTGCCAAAGCTTTTCATCATACAAATACAAATATAAGCCAAGAGCCAATCCACATGGTTAATCGCACAATTTAACCAAATTAAATGGATAATAGTATTAAAATTGCATAAATTAGCTAGGCTACTAATTGAGAAAATTACTACCACAAATGTCTTGAAGAAAGCCCACAATCAGTAAAGGTATTGAACCAAAGGTAACAATTAAAGGTATAGATGCATAAGAAATTAATATTGCTGCTACAATTACTGGTGCACGAATAATAATCATGAATAAGAGAAGATCCGGAATTTCAAACGAATCAACGGACTCAAAACCGTTGAGGAGCATCGTAAAGTAAGACGAAAGCATTGCCCAAAAAAAAAATGTGCCCGTGACAAACCACAGTAACCCATGCATCCATTCTTGGAGGTACAACGCCCGTGACAAACTACAGGAACCCATGCATCCATTCTTGGAGTTACAACGCCACTTGTTCAATAAGCATATGGTGAGCCAATCACCAAATTGAATGTGTGGCACGGTGTTACACAGAAGAAATGAGAGGACTATGTCGAGGGGAAGAAACACTAAGTTGGTCTAACCTAGTAATGGCACAACCTCAGGAGGTCCACGATCAATGTACTTCATGTAGATTGCGTTGAGCCCTCTACAACACCGAGGCGGAATTATATTTCCAATTTCCCGACATGCCACCCGAGCTGGTTAACATATGAGTACGCTACAAATAGACAAGTACATGTAGTTCAAACTTGGAGTGGGCTAGTTGTATGCCACAAGCCCTCTTGTGTCCATCATTGGCATATCACCTCATATTTCATGTCCATTATGGTTGGGCTAAGTCTCTCTACATGGAGGTGCGTTTGCAGCTATAACTTCATCCCAAAAGCCTAACATATCGAAGAGTTGGTCTAAGTTGCATCCAATAGTTGAGAGTGCTCCTTTGAGAGAGGGAGAGGAAAATACACAAGCCACCATTATCCGAGATTTCTTACCACTGTAAGAAAAAAAAGAGTACACATAAAAGCACCAAAATCTTGTGATAATAGAAAAGGGAAGAAGGAGAAGTGATTTATGTCATGATTGATGTGGTTTGTGATTTATTTTCTTATAGCTACTGATTTGAGGCTCATACGTGGTTGGATTGGCTCCGAAATTGGTGATCTCGTTCCTTACTTTGAGCACTTATATATGGTTAGCTAGAATGAGGTTTGGGATAGTGGTGAATTAGTTTTGAGAGTGGTTTTGTGAGTTCAAACTACTGCAGTTCCAGCTTAGAGAAATTTCAGTAGGTGAAAAATTTGAGAAGGAAAATGGTGTATGGTTCGGATTAAATTTGGTTTGGTTTGTGGGGAAGACGTGCAGTTTGATTTAGGTGTCTGCAAACAGTTGACAATTTACTAAGAGGAATAGAAATGTGATATCACTGCTTAATTTGTTGATTCATGCATCTTGTGGTTGTTGGCAACCATGATAAGTTTGTTTGTATATCTGTAGATGTTTTAGAGAATATTATATACTATCATCTCTCATTAATGAAGTTATCTAACCGGTCGGTCACAACCATGGTTTTTTACTCCTCAAAGTCCGAGGGGATTTTTCCATTTTAGCCATTGTTTCACTTGTGCATTTAATTGTGTTATTTCACCAATTTTTTGTTGACAAATATATCCTCAAAGTTTGCTGCAATACAAGTGGTATTTAGTGGTGTGTTAGTTCCCTCAGTCGCCCACAATTTACTCTTAGCCCATCCATAGAATGTGACACAACGTCTTCTCTTTGTCTTCCGCCCATTAGAGCAAGTTCAATAGTAGAGCCAATTGTTGGCTATAAGCCAAGTGTCATGTCATCTATAGTCATTCTAGAGCCAACATGTACAATAGTGAGCTATAAAATTGTACTACTTTATCTATGTATGGCCAACCATTCACTCTCACATAGTGCCTAGGAGCACGTGTTAGAGCTGGCTCTTGCATAAGAGCCCACTTCTCTTCTCTCTCATCCTCTCTCTCTTCCAACTAAGTAACAATATATTACTTTAATCCTTATAGCCAGCTGACTAGAACTTATTGTACTTGCCCTTAGACTACCCACAATAAAAGTATCATAGGTAGTATCATGCATTGCATGCATGCAAAAAGCTGATGTGGTGCTGCAACTAATGATAAAAGAGAGGATGGTAGTATCATAGGTAGATACCGTATTATAGCATTTCATTTAAAATAGATCTTGTACACAATTTTGCATTCAGATTCTACAAAATAATAAATACAAGATACCATGCATTTTAGAGGTAGTATCTTTCACTAGTACCATATGCTTGATACCGGTATATGATGCTACCCATTGTGCCTAGTCTTAATAGGAATTGGTGAACAAAGTGGCGGCTATAATTTCCCTATGCACTATGTTGTGCCCATCTACAAAATAACCCGCAAACCGGACGGTTTGGTCCTATCGCTCTCATATAAGACACAAACGATTACAGGGCTGGCCCTAACATATCAGGGGCCCGGTGCAAGACCAAAAAAGGCTCTATACACAAGCAATAGAGAAAAATATTATATTTAATTTAATTAAAAATTAATTATTTAACATAATCTTGGACTCTACTCACGATCTTATTGCATTTCAGCTTAAATTCTAGCTCTCACTTATGTTTGCACTCCACATATCTTCAACCTTCTGTCTTGATCAAGGGTCAAGCACATGAGGATTGGGGAATAAGGAAAGAGAAGTGGAGAACAAATCAAATCAAATCGGCAGGGATGAGCAAGAACAAACGAATCTTGAAGAATATATAGAAGGCGATTGTACTGACCGTTGCAAATTCGAGAGAGATTTCTTGGGAATCAATGAATCATGATCTCGGATCCTCCACCATTAATTCATTCAAAACCGCCCCATCGTCGGTGCCACAACGGTGATTGGGTTGGGGAACGGAAATGTGAAGAAAGAGGCTAGGGGAGAAGACAATGCGTACAGGTAAGTTTCCTCGCGAGACGCAACCCGGCCGGCCGGACCGAGTCAATGCCCTTTCCTTTTCTTTATCGATGATTCATCTTTTTGCCTACCTCAAACCCTATTGCAACGATTCAATCACATGTTCCACCCAACCGCCAACACACTATGGTCGATACCACAAACATACCTCCAGGGATGCCTCCTCCTCGGCTCCACGCAAGCATGTGATGTTGATGATGTAGGTGGCTAAAGTCTCGGTAGGACCTGAGTGCATCAGTGGCCATGTCTTCCTCAACAAAGAATGCATAAAGGTAGGACTCGACGAAATGGCGGATCTTGTTGATACTGTTGGAGATATGCCCAAGAGGCAATAATAAAAGTGGTTATTATATATCTTTATGTTTATGATAAATGTTTATATACCATGCTATAATTGTATTAACCGAAACATTGATACATGTGTGTTATATAAACAAAAATGAGTCCCTAGTAAGCCTCTTAACTAGCTTGTTGATTAATAGATGATCATAGTTTCATGATCATGAACATTGGATGTTATTAATAACAAGGTTATATCATTATATGAATGATGTAATGGACACACCCAATTAAGCGGAGAATAAGATTACGTCATTAAGTTATTTGATATAAGCTTTCGATACATAGTTACCTAGTCCTTTCAACCATGAGATCATGTAAATCACTTATACCGGAAAGGTACTTTGATTACATCAAACGCCACTGCGTAAATTGGTGGTTATAAAGGTGGGATTAAGTATCCGGAAAGTATGAGTTGAGGCATATGGATCAACTGTGGGATTTGTCCATCCCGATGACGGATAGATATTCTCTGGGCCCTCTCGGTGGAATGTTGTCTAATAAGCTTGCAAGCATATGAATGGTTCATAAGAGACCACATACCACGGTACGAGTAAAGAGTACTTGTCAGGAGACGAGGTTGAACAAGGTATAGAGATACCGATGATCAAACCTCGGACAAGTAAAATATCTCGTGACAAAGGGAATCGGTATCGTATGTGAATGGTTCATTCGATCACTAAGTCATCGTTGAATGTGTGGGAGCCATTATGGATCTCCAGATCCCGCTATTGGTTATTGGTCGGAGAGAGGTCTCAACCATGTCTACATAGTTCGCGAACCGTAGGGTGACACACTTAAGGTTTGATGTCGGATTAGTAGATATTGAATATATGGGATGGAGTTCGAAGTTTTGTTAGGAGTCTCGGATGGGATCCAGGACATCACGAGGAGTTCCGGAATGGTCCGGACAATAAGATTCATATATAGGAAGTCATTTTATAAGTTTGAAAATGATCTGGTGCATTTATGGAAGGTTCTAGAAGGTTCTAGAAAAGTCCGGAATAAATCACTATGGAAGGTGGAGTCCCGGAGGGACTCCACCAAGCTTGGCCGGCCAACCCTAGAAGGGTGGAGTCCCAGGTGGACTACACCAAGGTGGCCGGCCACCCCCTCCCAAGGAAAGGTGGGAATCCCACCTCGAGTGGGAATCCCACTGATACGTCCAAAACGTATCTACTTTCCCGAACACTTTTGCTATTATTTTGCCTCTAATTTGTGTATTTTGGATACAACTAACACGGACTAATGCTGTTTTCAGCAGAATTGCTCTGGTGTCTCGTTTTTGTGCAGAAATTCAACTTTCAGGAAAATCCCCGGAATTAATGTCAAAGGGCTTATTTTCCCAGAAGATTCACGGAGCCAGAAGGGCAGGCCAGGGGGGCCCACGGCCCCAACACCATGGGCCAACGCGGCCTAGGAGGGGGGTGCGCTGCCCTATGGTGAGGCTGCCTCGGCCAGCCTCCGACGCCCCCCTCTGGACTGTTTAAGGGTTTCGATCTAAAAACGCGAGACGAGAAGTCGAAATCGCCAGAAGACATCCAGAACGCCGCCACCATCGCGAAACTCCGTCTCGTGACCAGAAACTCCATTCTGGCACTCCGCCGGGATGGGAAATTGGAGGAGATCATCGCCATCATCACCACCGACGCCTCTCCATCGACCAACCATGTTTCCCCCATCCATGTGTGAGTAATTCCCCCGCTGTAGGCTGAAGGGGATGGTAGGGATTGGATGAGATTGGTCATGTAATAGCATAAGATTGTTAGGGCATAGTGCCTAGTGTACGTAATTGGTACTTTTATGATATTGTTGCAACTTGTTATGCTTAATGCTTGTCACTAGGGCCCGAGTGCCATGATCTCAGATCTGAACATGTTATTGTTTCATGATGATATTCATTGTTTTATAATCTTACCTGCAAGTTGTATACATGTATTGTTGTCCGGAACCCGAGGCCCCAAAGTGACAGAAATTGGGACAACCGAAGGGGAAGGCGGTGATATGAGGATCACATGTGTTCACGGAGCGTTAATGCTTTGCTCCGGTGCTCTATTAAAAGGAGTACCTTAATTTCCAGTAGATTCCCTAGAGACCCGGCTGCCACCGGCTGGTAGGACAAAAGCTGTTGTGCAAGTTTCTCATTGCGAGCACGTACGACTAAATATGGAACACATGTCTATGGATTGATTAGTACTTGGACACCGTTTTATTACTATCTGCAAATGCCCTGATTTGATTGTCACATGAGTTTCTCTCATCCATGCAACGCCCGTTCATCCATCCCTGTGCCTACAGTATTTTAATCCTGTTGTTTTCTATAATCACTACTGTTGTCTTTGTTACACTGCTGCTTATATTTCACTACTGCTACTGCTATAAAACTGTTACTACTGATAAACTCTTGCGAGCAGGTCTGTTTCCAGGTGCAGCTGAATTGACAACTCCGCTGTTAAGGCTTACAAGTATTCTTTGGCTCCCCTTGTGTCGAATCAATAAATTGGGTTTTACTTCCCGCGAAGACTGTTGTGATCCCCTATACTTGTGGGTCATCAAGACTTTTCTGGCGCCGTTGTCGGGGAGCATAGCTTTATTTGGAAGTTCACTTGGATTGATATTGTTCGCTGCAAATTATCCATCATGGGTAAATCTCGCGAACCTAAAGTCGCCATATTACCATGCACTACAAGAAAAGGTACAACTCTGAGTACCTCTGCTGCTCTTGATTCACCATCTGTGATAAGTCAACTTGTTTCACTGTCAACACCCGGATTTTTAAGTCCAGATGCCTATTATGACATTCATCGCAATCCCAGGAATATTGTTTTTGCGAGACATAATAGATTGATATCACAACACATCATTCATTACATACCATAATCGTCTTACAAATAAAGGATCACATGATCCATTCTCATTACAACAGTAGAAGTTCTATTTATTCATTACATAACACATAGCGGAAGCGAAAGTAGCGTAGTAGTAGTCCATCTATTCCACAGGCAACTGTTGACGTCAGGAGTGATCCTAGTTGTCGTAGACGTCCTGCTGTCCTTCTTCCGGGTTCTGGTACTCATCTTCATAGTCTGGCCATTTGAATAGCCAGGGACACAGCCATGAGTACTTTAAAGTACTCGCAAACTAATACTAAGGTAAATACTATCAACTATAATAAGGGGGGGTTCTAAGCTCTAGTTTCATTTGCATAAAGCCAGTTTTATTTCATAAACACGTTAATAATCAAAAACCTTCATTTGCTCAACTAACTCAAGTGGGAACATTAGTGTCATTCCCACAACTCAGTTGTGATTCAAAATCAAAGTCACCTTTCAATTCAAGTCACAATTCACCATTCATATTTTTAGAAAATTTCTGATGATGGAACAGTATGGCCTTTCCAACTGTCCATAACCGCGGACGCGGCTATTCGAATAGGTTTAACTCTGCAGAGGTTGTACACTTGTGCCACAACAATTGCAATATTTCGTCAGGGGTAACTGGCCCTGATTTATCGTACGCAGTACGCGAACTACCAATCCTAACCTTTCATTTACATACTCTAGTATAGGCACCTCTCCCCATGAGCTTGGCCTCCCAGTGAAGACACGCGGTCAGCCTGGGAACTGCACAGGGCTTGGGCCGGACATTCACCTCATTTCACGTCATTTCACATCACTTCACCAGTACGGAGGCAGCCTCAGCATAACCCCTATGACGCTTGTTTAGAGGGAACCCATACTAAAATACATAAGTTTCCAGCTAAGCCTTACCCAAATTCAGGTATTGTGGGGGTACTTGTAAAATTGGAATGGTATCGCATCCGAACCCAACCATCAGTTTTTGTAAAATTCACCAAGTCATTCACGAGTCATATTCACCTTCAAAATCTCTCAATAGAATGACTCATCATTCCAAGGTTTTCAAAGTCATTTCAATTCACAAGTTCCCAACTAGAGTAGTCACTTTTAATCTTGAGCACTAGCAACTAGTTATGAGGGGTGCTAAGTATCTTGGAGCTCGCTAGGCTAAGTGTGATGCTCTTGTACTACTCTATAATTCAACCAAGTGGATCATAAACCAAAAAGTAACTTTGATAAATCCAAAAGTAAATAAAGCTTGTAAGGTAAAACTGGGAAATAGGGTCATAAGCATAAAGTAAATGGGGTAATGCCTTGCTCATGGTGAGCTTTGCACTTTGCAAGAGTATTATCTTGCAAGAAGATTAGCTTGCCTTGGTTGGTGATGTGATCAAAGTTTTCTTGCTCTTCCTCTTGGTAGAAGACCTCTTCCTCTTGATAGTCTCCGGTACTAGCGTCTATAAACGAATACGAGGATACAATCACCAAACAACACTTAAGTATTCTTAATTAGCCTTAATGGCTCACATAATTGATCTAGCATCATTACTTAACATTTATCCAACAATTATTCTAGGGTTTCCTTATTTAACATTAGGAAAATAATTTCTTCTCATTGAAAATTGAACTTAGGGTTTCTCTTTAGTTTGGAGAAATAATTTCCTCTCATTGACTTCTTCTTAAGATTTAATTTCTCTTACGAATAATATATGACCTAGGTTGACCAAAGTCAACCTCTTCATACTTATCATTTGAGAAAATGATTTAAATGAGGTTCCATACCTCATGCATTTTAATACTAATATGGTAGTGATTTAATGCCACCAAATAATTCAATATGAGATTATGAGACCATGGTCACTACCTCATGTTGAATTACTTGAGAACAAGATTTAAATGAGAGGAATAACTCTCATATGATTTAACCCATAGTTGTAACTAATTTAGTAAAAACTATTATTGAGGTGATGCAATATTCTCAAATAACCAGGGATGATCCCATGTTGACCAAGGTCAACACTTCACACTTAGTATTTGAGAGAAGGGATTTAAATGAGATTCATCATCTCATGTGATTTAAATAACCATGGCAAAGTAAATACTATTTAGATTTAAAAACCTACAAGTGGGCAAGTATGAGCCTAAGCATTTAAAGGTCAACACATTACTTCATATCACTTGTGAGAATGATTTAAATGAGGTGCTACACCTCATAGATTTAAATTCTAAAATTTGAAATAGTTTAAATGAGCTAGTATTGACTACATAGCCAATATTTTGATTCTAGCCCATGATCATGTACAGAACCCATATCATATTTTTACATAGTAAATTAAGGTTTGTTAAATGTGAACTATTGCAATTGGATTTACTTCAAAATTCACAATGGTTGATTTTTAAGATTTATTTGAATACAGAAAAGTATCTGTTTTGTTATTTTTGCTATTCAAAAACTACACAACCTATGAGTTTGAATCCAGTGGGGTTAGTTAGAGCAAATCATAAGCTTTCCAGAACACTTTGATTTGCTAAATTTGAGTTTGTAGAATTTGAACTATTCAATTTATAGGACAGACCAGTATTGATTTTCAAACTAAAAGAATTAATTGAATTCAAATAAAAGGGCCAGCGCGGGAAAACAGAATGGGCCGAAACGAGGGGGAAGGGACTGGGCTGGCCCAACTACGCGTCTGGCGCGAGCGGGCCGCCTGACAAGATGGGGCCCAGGCGTCAGTGGGTTACTTCACCGAAACGGTATCCACTCACCTGAGCCGTGCGATCAGAAGCTGATCCGACGGTTGACCATCGTCGTCGTCGACGGGGGAGGAGGGCGTGCTGCGACGGCGAGGTAGGGGGTCGGCGGCTTGACGGGGCTCCGGCGAGGGGCGGCGCTGGTTCGAGGAGAGGTTGTAGATGACGAGGAGTTGAATGGTGGTCGCGGCGTCGCTTGGGGTGGCCTAAATCGAAGGGTGGTTCTGCGGCGGACTCCGGCGATCGACGTCTCGATTGGAGCGTTCTACTGCGCAATGTGGATGAGAGAGGGGTCGAGGAGGCTCAGAAGGAAGAGTGGAGCGAGTTTGGTGTGGAAGGAGAAGGCTGAGGGGGCCTCTTTTTATAGGAACGCGAGGTGCTGCGGGTGCACGGCAAGGTCGAGCATGGCTATGGCGATTGGGACGGCGAAGGGGCAAGGCAAAGCACGCGTGGGGTTGGCGACATCATGGCGGTCCTAGTGAGCTTGACGGCATGGCGAAAGGTGGGCTGAGGCATGCTGGCGATGTAGGTGTACTCGCGGTACCGTGTCGGAAGGCGATGATCATGGCGATGGCGATGGTGCACGCGCGGTCAGAGGAGCTTGTCTAGGCGTGTACTGGTGTGGTGTGGAGTGTGCACGCGCCAGGAGAGAGGGAGAGGAGGACGAGGGCGACTGGGCACGGTGGCGTCCTGGCGCGTCCAAGGTGCTGCTGGTGCACGCTCTGGCGTGGCCAGTCGTGGTGACCACGAGTCGTCCAGGGCGTTGTCGTGTTCTCTTTAACCTGGGACGATGTCTAGCGTGCTCAGCAGAGAGAGGGGAGCTAGGTTGGCAAGGTTATGTAGAGAGGAGAGGGCCAGGGTAGGGTTGAGCATGAGCATGTCCATCATGGCCGGCATGGTGGAGTTTTTGCTCGTTGGCTTCACCTTTTGCAGGGCTGCAGGGCATAGGATGATGCAGAGAGGGTACCAGTAGCACAATGATCAGAGATAGAAAGTGATTTAGGCAAAAACCCAGAGGTTAATAGCATGTATTGAAATTCTGGAACAATGCCTGCCATGTGTTTGTATAAATGGCCGCATGAGAAAAAGTTTTGAATTTTGAGAATCTTTTTGGTGGAGCTCCAACATATAATTAAAGTGAAAGATTGGTGGTGATGGTGCTCATTTTGGTGAAGGTTTGTGAGATTTCAAAAAGTGGATCATCTTCTCTTTAATTTAAAGTCCTCTCTTGTCAAACTTATTCTGGTCAACCTGGTCAACTTCAGCAGAGATGGTCAACATGAAAGTTGTTGACCTTGACATGGTCTTGGATGACATGGTCATAGTTGACCAAGTTTAGTTTAGGAAGATTCAAATGCAGGGGGGGTAAAGTAGTGAAGATTTTATAAATGGGTCATATGACCATTATCATATGTATGTCAAATTTGAAATTTCCCTTGATTTGAATCTGGTTTCTTTTATGCATTTGTGTTTGTTTTTGTTATATAAGAGTTTTAGAAACCATAAGTCAAGCAATGGTGGCCTTGGTTGGAGATTTGCAAATTTGGCTAAGTGTATGTGAGTGGATTTTGGGGATTTTCTCCCTATTTGATTTCTCCCCATTTGAGTTGACTTTTGTTGACTCTAATGTGTTTCTTATTAGTTTAGAAACATTTTCCAACCATTGAAACCAATTCAAATGGTCTTGTTCAAAGATTTGCAAAAATGGCCATAACACATAAGAGGTGATGTGTCAATTTTTATTATTTTTGAAAAGGGTTCACCTTGCTTTACTTGGACATGGGTTAGGGTCAATTTAGCATTGGATTAGGTTTAGAGAAGGTTTCCCAACATTTGGTCAAGGTTTAAAGTCATAGGGCAAAAATTGGATATTATGGCTATGTGTCACATATGCCTCTATGCATATGTTGCATTTGTGTTTTACTTTGACTTGGCTTGACTCAATTGGTGTTGTTGAGTGTTGAAATGGTATATAGGAGTGATCCAACCATTCACAACATGTATTAGGGTCAATATTTCAAAATTTCCCAAGTTTGCTATTTTACCCTCATATGCCTCTATGGCATTTTTAGTTTCTTTTTATTTTCTTTGGAAACCACTTGGATTTGGTTTGATAAGTACTAGGTAAGGTGTATGAAGGTTTTCCAAACCTCTAAGCAAAGTAGAAAAGCATAGGGTAAAGATTTATAAAAATAGCCATAGGCACATATACCTTTTTCTTATTTAATTTCCTTTTATTTCATTTTAACTAGTATGGTGAAAAGAGGGGTGAGGTTTAGGGTTTAAGATCACTTTAAATACTAATAACAAGCAATCATGGCAATAGCACAAGAATTAAGCAAGATCACTAAGCATCAAACTTAATTTGATAAAAGTTTTTGTTGGTTCCAAAATTTGGAACTAGGGAAATTCATTTGTTTTGTTTTGAATTTTTGGGATGTTACAAACCCTTCCCCCTTAAACAAATCTCGTCCCGAGATTTTAAGAAAAGTTAGGTTTCTAAGAGAGATTGACCATTTTATTAACATGAAGACATACTTGGCATAGTCTGGGGTGCTTCCTGAGCTTCAGTGGCAGTCATGTGGTAGAGACGGCCGTTGTTGTTGTTCTGGTTCCTTCTTCCGGCAAAGCAGCGCTGTTGCTGAGAGGTGCTGCGGTATTGGCGGCAATCCTGGCAAGCTTTTTGGGGCACTCATTGGAGAAGTGACCCACAACTCCACATTCATAGCAGTTGACGGTGGACTTGTCTTTGGGAATGATGGGGGTAGCATTGCTTCCAGTCCTTGGGGCAGTATTGCTGTTGTTGTTGTTGCCATTGTTGTTGTTGTTGTTGGGGTGGTTGTTGTTGTTGTTGTTGCCTCCGGGCTTCGGAGGTCCTCCGTTGTTGTTGGTGTAGTTGGGGCGATAATTCTGGGCAGGGGGCTTGTTGTATCTTGGGGTGAATCCTCCAGAGGAGTTGTTGCGGTACTTCTGGGTATGGTGGGGTCCATTCTGGTTCATCATTCGGCGCTTGCGGTTCTCATTGGCTTGATGTAGCTTTCCTTCCATCTGTATGGCTGAGTCCACGAGGGCTTCTAAGTCAGCGAACGGAATGTTCACCAACACAGTTTGCATCTCGTCGTGCAGTCCGTTCAGAAATCTTTCCTTTCTCTTCTCATTGGTGTCAGTCTCATCCGGGGCGTACCTTGACAGAGTGAGAAACCTGTCGCGGTATTCCACCACGGACATCCTTCCTTGTTTGAGTTCACGGAACTCGTCTCTCATCTTCTTGATCAATCCTTGAGGCACATGGTATTTGCTAAACTTCAGCTTGAAGTCTTCCCATGTCATCATCTGTCCCGCATTCATTGCACGGGCACTTGTCCACCAGGCTCTGGCAGGTCCTGACAGGTAGTGGGTGGCGAACAGTACTTTTTCTGCGGCTTCCACTCCCGCCACTTCGAGGTTGTTCTCCATGGTCTGGAGCCAGTCATCAGCATCAAGGGGCTCTTCAGTCTTGTTGAATATCGGAGGGTTGGTGTGCTGAAAGTTCTTCAGCTTTGATCCAGAATGATCATTGTTTCCGTGGCCTTGATTGTTCTGAGCTATCTGTTGCAGTGCAGCAATGTTGGCTTGGCGTTCAGCTCTCTCGACTTCTCGGTCTGCCATCAGGGTTTGCAGCAGTTGCATCATCGCGTCGTTGGTGCGATTGGGAGGGGCCATCTGAACATTGATGTAGATGATAAGATAAGAGGGAAATTTCTATGGTTTGTTTTGTTAAGTTTAAAGAGTTCATAATATTGAAAACTTGAGTAGTGTTGCTGGGGTAAAAACCAACAACACTTTTTCATTCATACCAAGCATCATACATTACAAATCTAACACACCGTTGGTTTGAAGAACCATTCATCGCTCTACGATATAAGGGGATCCTGATACAACTCACACATACGAAAGTGCTTTAAATGAAACTACTCTTCAGGGGGGATTCTTCATCTTCACGGGTAATGTGCTTGGCGAAAGGCGAGGGCGTTGTTCAACTCCTTGCGGGTCTTGTACAGCATGAAGTCGAGGTGTGCTACAAAGTGGTTCATCTCCGTGTGCGGGGGCATGGTCATCGGTCTTCCGGTGGGGTCATGTCTTGGGTAGTAGATGAAGCGAGTGTTCTTAATCTTGTTCTCATTTTGTCCACACAGACGAGAAATTGCTTCTTGCATAGCTCTGACTAGTCCTTCCTTCCAAGTATTTCCCGTTACAGAAAACCATATGGTTTCCCATATTGGGGTTCCAGGCTTCCTTCGTAGATCGGCAGAAACTTCCCACCGAGGTGGTCCTCCGGAGTTATTGTTGAGGGGTGTTCCGAAGAACTCGGGGTACGGGCGTCCTAGATAGTCCACTAGTTGCTTCAAGTCTTTCTCGAACATCAGGTTGCCTCCGTGACCAAGCTGATAAAACTCCCATTTGTACTCCATCTGTGAAGAATTATGATGAGTAAGTTAGAGAAGTGTGTCAAAATTTTAGGTAATAGTATAAGAAGAATAGAGCATAACTTTCTTATTTTGAAAAAGATCTCAATGATAAGAGGGAGAATAAGTTTTCTTAAATAGTCACTTCATTTGTTTTGGAACTAAAATTTTCAGACGTCCATTCTAACTAGGGTCTCCTAAGGTCAACAATGGCTCTGATACCAACTTGTCAACACCCGGATTTTTAAGTCCAGATGCCTATTATGCCATTCATCGCAATCCCAGGAATATTGTTTTTGCGAGACATAATAGATTGATATCACAACACATCATTCATTACATACCATAATCGTCTTACAAATAAAGGATCACATGATCCATTCTCATTACAACAGTAGAAGTTCTATTTATTCATTACATAACACATAGCGGAAGCGAAAGTAGCGTAGTAGTAGTCCATCTATTCCACAGGCAACTGTTGACGTCAGGAGTGATCCTAGTTGTCGTAGACGTCCTGATGTCCTTCTTCCGGGTTCTGGTACTCATCTTCATAGTCTGGCCATTTGAATAGCCAGGGACACAGCCATGAGTACTTTAAAGTACTCGCAAACTAATACTAAGGTAAATACTATCAACTATAATAAGGGGGGGTTCTAAGCTCTAGTTTCATTTGCATAAAGCCAGTTTTATTTCATAAACACGTTAATAATCAAAAACCTTCATTTGCTCAACTAACTCAAGTGGGAACATTAGTGTCATTCCCACAACTCAGTTGTGATTCAAAATCAAAGTCACCTTTCAATTCAAGTCACAATTCACCATTCATATTTTTAGAAAATTTCTGATGATGGAACAGTATGGCCTTTCCAACTGTCCATAACCGCGGACGCGGCTATTCGAATAGGTTTAACTCTGCAGAGGTTGTACACTTGTGCCACAACAATTGCAATAGTTCGTCAGGTAATCGCCCTGATTTATCGTACGCAGTACGCGAACTACCAATCCTAACCTTTCATTTACATACTCTAGTATAGGCACCTCTCCCCATGAGCTTGGCCTCCCAGTGAAGACACGCGGTCAGCCTGGGAACTGCACAGGGCTTGGGCCGGACATTCACCTCATTTCACGTCATTTCACATCACTTCACCAAGACGGAGGCAGCCTCAGCATAACCCCTATGACGCTTGTTTAGAGGGAACCCATACTAAAATACATAAGTTTCCAGCTAAGCCTTACCCAAATTCAGGTATTGTGGGGGTACTTGTAAAATTGGAATGGTATCGCATCCGAACCCAACCATCAGTTTTTGTAAAATTCACCAAGTCATTCACCAGTCATATTCACCTTCAAAATCTCTCAATAGAATGACTCATCATTCCAAGGTTTTCAAAGTCATTTCAATTCACAAGTTCCCAACTAGAGTAGTCACTTTTAATCTTGAGCACTAGCAACTAGTTATGAGGGGTGCTAAGTATCTTGGAGCTCGCTAGGCTAAGTGTGATGCTCTTGTACTACTCTATAATTCAACCAAGTGGATCATAAACCAAAAAGTAACTTTGATAAATCCAAAAGTAAATAAAGCTTGTAAGGTAAAACTGGGAAATAGGGTCATAAGCATAAAGTAAATGGGGTAATGCCTTGCTCATGGTGAGCTTTGCACTTTGCAAGAGTATTATCTTGCAAGAAGATTAGCTTGCCTTGGTTGGTGATGTGATCAAAGTTTTCTTGCTCTTCCTCTTGGTAGAAGACCTCTTCCTCTTGATAGTCTCCGGTACTAGCGTCTATAAACGAATACGAGGATACAATCACCAAACAACACTTAAGTATTCTTAATTAGCCTTAATGGCTCACATAATTGATCTAGCATCATTACTTAACATTTATCCAACAATTATTCTAGGGTTTCCTTATTTAACATTAGGAAAATAATTTCTTCTCATTGAAAATTGAACTTAGGGTTTCTCTTTGGTTTGGAGAAATAATTTCCTCTCATTGACTTCTTCTTAAGATTTAATTTCTCTTACGAATAATATATGACCTAGGTTGACCAAAGTCAACCTCTTCATACTTATCATTTGAGAAAATGATTTAAATGAGGTTCCATACCTCATGCATTTTAATACTAATATGGTAGTGATTTAATGCCACCAAATAATTCAATATGAGATTATGAGACCATGGTCACTACCTCATGTTGAATTACTTGAGAACAAGATTTAAATGAGAGGAATAACTCTCATATGATTTAACCCATAGTTGTAACTAATTTAGTAAAAACTATTATTGAGGTGATGCAATATTCTCAAATAACCAGGGATGATCCCATGTTGACCAAGGTCAACACTTCACACTTAGTATTTGAGAGAAGGGATTTAAATGAGATTCATCATCTCATGTGATTTAAATAACCATGGCAAAGTAAATACTATTTAGATTTAAAAACCTACAAGTGGGCAAGTATGAGCCTAAGCATTTAAAGGTCAACACATTACTTCATATCACTTGTGAGAATGATTTAAATGAGGTGCTACACCTCATAGATTTAAATTCTAAAATTTGAAATAGTTTAAATGAGCTAGTATTGACTACATAGCCAATATTTTGATTCTAGCCCATGATCATGTACAGAACCCATATCATATTTTTACATAGTAAATTAAGGTTTGTTAAATGTGAACTATTGCAATTGGATTTACTTCAAAATTCACAATGGTTGATTTTTAAGATTTATTTGAATACAGAAAAGTATCTGTTTTGTTATTTTTGCTATTCAAAAACTACACAACCTATGAGTTTGAATCCAGTGGGGTTAGTTAGAGCAAATCATAAGCTTTCCAGAACACTTTGATTTGCTAAATTTGAGTTTGTAGAATTTGAACTATTCAATTTATAGGACAGACCAGTATTGATTTTCAAACTAAAAGAATTAATTGAATTCAAATAAAAGGGCCAGCGCGGGAAAACAGAATGGGCCGAAACGAGGGGGAAGGGACTGGGCTGGCCCAACTACGCGTCTGGCGCGAGCGGGCCGCCTGACAAGATGGGGCCCAGGCGTCAGTGGGTTACTTCACCGAAACGGTATCCACTCACCTGAGCCGTGCGATCAGAAGCTGATCCGACGGTTGACCATCGTCGTCGTCGACGGGGGAGGAGGGCGTGCTGCGACGGCGAGGTAGGGGGTCGGCGGCTTGACGGGGCTCCGGCGAGGGGCGGCGCTGGTTCGAGGAGAGGTTGTAGATGACGAGGAGTTGAATGGTGGTCGCGGCGTCGCTTGGGGTGGCCTAAATCGAAGGGTGGTTCTGCGGCGGACTCCGGCGATCGACGTCTCGATTGGAGCGTTCTACTGCGCAATGTGGATGAGAGAGGGGTCGAGGAGGCTCAGAAGGAAGAGTGGAGCGAGTTTGGTGTGGAAGGAGAAGGCTGAGGGGGCCTCTTTTTATAGGAACGCGAGGTGCTGCGGGTGCACGGCAAGGTCGAGCATGGCTATGGCGATTGGGACGGCGAAGGGGCAAGGCAAAGCACGCGCGGGGTTGGTGACATCATGGCGGTCCTAGTGAGCTTGACGGCATGGCGAAAGGTGGGCTGAGGCATGCTGGCGACGTAGGTGTACTCGCGGTACCGTGTCGGAAGGCGATGATCATGGCGATGGCGACGGTGCACGCGCGGTCAGAGGAGCTTGTCTAGGCGTGTACTGGTGTGGTGTGGAGTGTGCACGCGCCAGGAGAGAGGGAGAGGAGGACGAGGGCGACTGGGCACGGTGGCATCCTGGCGCGTCCAGGGTGCTGGTGGTGCACGCTCTGGCGTGGCCAGTCGTGGTGACCACGAGTCGTCCAGGGCGTTGTCGTGTTCTCTTTAACCTGGGACGATGTCTAGCGTGCTCAGCAGAGAGAGGGGAGCTAGGTTGGCAAGGTTATGTAGAGAGGAGAGGGCCAGGGTAGGGTTGAGCATGAGCATGTCCATCATGGCCGGCATGGTGGAGTTTTTGCTCGTTGGCTTCACCTTTTGCAGGGCTGCAGGGCATAGGATGATGCAGAGAGGGTACCAGTAGCACAATGATCAGAGATAGAAAGTGATTTAGGCAAAACCCCAGAGGTTAATAGCATGTATTGAAATTCTGGAACAATGCCTGCCATGTGTTTGTATAAATGGCCGCATGAGAAAAAGTTTTGAATTTTGAGAATCTTTTTGGTGGAGCTCCAACATATAATTAAAGTGAAAGATTGGTGGTGGTGGTGCTCATTTTGGTGAAGGTTTGTGAGATTTCAAAAAGTGGATCATCTTCTCTTTAATTTAAAGTCCTCTCTTGTCAAACTTATTCTGGTCAACCTGGTCAACTTCAGCAGAGATGGTCAACATGAAAGTTGTTGACCTTGACATGGTCTTGGATGACATGGTCATAGTTGACCAAGTTTAGTTTAGGAAGATTCAAATGCAGGGGGGGTAAAGTAGTGAAGATTTTATAAATGGGTCATATGACCATTATCATATGTATGTCAAATTTGAAATTTCCCTTGATTTGAATCTGGTTTCTTTTATTCATTTGTGTTTGTTTTTGTTATATAAGAGTTTTAGAAACCATAAGTCAAGCAATGGTGGCCTTGGTTGGAGATTTGCAAATTTGGCTAAGTGTATGTGAGTGGATTTTGGGGATTTTCTCCCTATTTGATTTCTCCCCATTTGAGTTGACTTTTGTTGACTCTAATGTGTTTCTTATTAGTTTAGAAACATTTTCCAACCATTGAAACCAATTCAAATGGTCTTGTTCAAAGATTTGCAAAAATGGCCATAACACATAAGAGGTGATGTGTCAATTTTTATTATTTTTGAAAAGGGTTCACCTTGCTTTACTTGGACATGGGTTAGGGTCAATTTAGCATTGGATTAGGTTTAGAGAAGGTTTCCCAACATTTGGTCAAGGTTTAAAGTCATAGGGCAAAAATTGGATATTATGGCTATGTGTCACATATGCCTCTATGCATATGTTGCATTTGTGTTTTACTTTGACTTGGCTTGACTCAATTGGTGTTGTTGAGTGTTGAAATGGTATATAGGAGTGATCCAACCATTCACAACATGTATTAGGGTCAATATTTCAAAATTTCCCAAGTTTGCTATTTTACCCTCATATGCCTCTATGGCATTTTTAGTTTCTTTTTATTTTCTTTGGAAACCACTTGGATTTGGTTTGATAAGTACTAGGTAAGGTGTATGAAGGTTTTCCAAACCTCTAAGCAAAGTAGAAAAGCATAGGGTAAAGATTTATAAAAATAGCCATAGGCACATATACCTTTTTCTTATTTAATTTCCTTTTATTTCATTTTAACTAGTATGGTGAAAAGAGGGGTGAGGTTTAGGGTTTAAGATCACTTTAAATACTAATAACAAGCAATCCTGGCAATAGCACAAGAATTAAGCAAGATCACTCAGCATCAAACTTAATTTGATAAAAGTTTTTGTTGGTTCCAAAATTTGGAACTAGGGAAATTCATTTGTTTTGTTTTGAATTTTTGGGATGTTACATTCACCACCACAAGCTTCACATGCTGGTACTTCTACTGAATCTGAAAATTCTCATAATTTTGATGATGCTTCTGCTGTGCTTGATGATAGTGGTTCATTGGGATCTTTTCTAGATGCTACAATTGCTATGTCTAGACAAATTGAAAATACTGAAACTCCTAATGAAAATGCTGCTACACCTGTTAATTCACCTGAGTCTGTTGAATACTCTAGTGATGATCCTGATGAGGATTATGTTGAACTTGATGATGATTTTATTGATAAGTGCAATGCTACTACTGATGCAAGTAAAATTAAAAAGTTTCTTGCACAACATACTGTTAGATATAAACTATCTCCTGATCCTAAATTTTCCACATCTCCTATAAACATTAAGGATAAGGATTATGATTTTTCTCTTATCTATCTCATATAGCTATTGTTGAGAAAACACCCTTTTGTGGTACTGAAAAAGAAAGTGTTGTAGAACATATGAATGAACTTTCTACTTTGAGTAGCCTGTTTTCTGATGATATCAAGATGCGTACTTATTTTGTTGCTAAATTTTTTCCTTTCTCATTAAAGGGTGATGCTAAAACTTGGTATAATAGTTTGCCTCCTGATTCTATTGATAGCCCAAGTGGTTTGCTTGATGTTTTCTTTCGGAAATACTTTCCTGCTAGTGCTCAACATGTTGCTTTGCAGAAAATTTATAGTTTTGACCAGGAAGATGGAGAGAAATTGCCTGAAGCTTGGGCAAGATTTTGCTCTCTTATCAGAGCTCGACCTGGACATGATTTGGAAAAGCATGATTTACTTGATATATTTTATAGTGGACTAACCATTGAGTCTAGAGCATATTTGGATAGTTGTGCTGGTTGTGTTTTCAGGAAAAGAACTCCGGGCGAAGCTAAATAATTATTGGCTAGAATAGGCCGGAATCACAATGATTGGACTACACCTGAACCAACCCCGACGCCGATATTGAAGAAGAGGGGTTTTATTAAATTAAATAATGAAGATATGAGGGAAGCCAAGAAATCTCTTAAGGAGAAAGGTATTAAATCTGAAGATGTGAAGAACTTACCTCCCATAGAAGATTTATGCAAGATTACTCCCCCTTCATCCATGATTGAGGTAAACTCTCTTCAACGCTTTACTATGGAAGATATTCCGTATTCAAAACCTCCTGCTCAATGCTTAGATGAGTTTGATAATTATATTGTTAAGCAAGAAAATTTTAATATGAGAGTAGAGAATCATCTAATGGAAAATTCTCAAGCTATTAGTAAATTGCATGATATTGTGGAGAGAACCTCCAATGATGTTAAGATGCTTGTTAAACATTTTCATATGGTTCAAACTCAAATTGATCAACTCACTAAAGTGCAAAATGACTTGTTAAAAAATAATTCTAAAGAAAGACATGCTTATGAAGCAACAACTAGAGGCAGTGTTTCTACTCAGGATCCTCTATATCCTGAGGGGCATCCCAAAAGAGTTGAACAAGATTCTCAACGAATTGAACCTAGTGCTCCTTCTAATAAAAAGAAGAAGAAACATAAAAATATTGTAGAATCCTCTGAGCCTGTTAATGATCCTAATAGTATTTCTATTTCTGATGCTGAAACTGAAAGTGGTAATGAACATGATAAAGATAATGATAAGAATGATGCTTCTGATAAAGAAGAGGTTGAAGATGAACCTGAAAAGCATGCTAAAAATAAAAAGTATACTAAAGAAGATTTTATTGCTAAGAAACATGGTAATGAAAGGGAACCTTGGGTTCAAAAGCAAATGCCTTTTCCTGCTAAGAAACTAAAATCAAAGGAAGAAGAACACTATAATAAAGTTTGTGATTGGATGAAACCTTTGTTCTTGCAAATCCCTTTGATTGATGCTATTAAATTGCCTCCTTATTCAAAGTATATGAAAGATATTGTCTCTAACAAAAGGAAAATTCCTAATGAGGAGATTTCCACTATGCTTGCTAATTACTCTTTCAATGGCTGATACGTCTCCGACGTATCGATAATTTCTTATGTTCCATGCCACATTATTGATGATATCTACATGTTTTATGCACACTTTATGTCATATTCATGCATTTTCTGGATCTAACCTATTAACAAGATGCCGAAGTGCCAGTTCCTGTTTTCTGCTGTTTTTTGGTTTCAGAAATCCTAGTAACGAAATATTCTCGGAATTGGACGAAATCAACGCCCAGGTTCCTATTTTGCCCGGAAGCATCCAGAACACACGAGAACCGCCAGAGAGGGGGCACAGGCCCACCAAACCCTAGGCCGGCGCGGCCAGGGGGGCCCGCGCCCCCCTATAGTGTGGCCACCCCTTCGACCCTCTGACGCCGCCTCTTCGCCTATTTAAGGGCCCTCGACCTAAAACCTCGAGACGGAAAAGCCACGGTACGAGAAACCTTCCAGAGCCGCCGCCATCGCGAAGCCAAGATCTGGGGGACAGGAGTCTCTGTTCCGGCACGCCGCCGGAACGGGGAAGTGCCCCCGGAAGGCTCCTCCATCGACACCGCTGCCATCTCCACTACCATCTTCATCACCGCTGCTGCTCCCATGAGGAGGGAGTAGTTCTCCATCGAGGCTCGGGGCTGTACCGGTAGCTATGTGGTTCATCTCTCTCCTATGTACTTCAATACAATAATCTCATGAGCTGCCTTACATGATTGAGATTCATATGATGATGCTTGTAATCTAGATGTCGTTATGCTAGTCAAGTGAATTTTACTTATGTGATCTCCGGAGACTCCTTGTCCCACGTGTGTAAAGGTGACAGTGTGTGCACCGTGTGGGTCTCTTAGGCTATATTTCACAGAATACTTATTCACTGTTATGAATGGCATAGTGAAGTGCTTATTTATATCTCTTTATGATTACAATGTGTTTTGTATCACAATTTATCTATGTGCTACTCTAGCAATGTTATTAAAGTAGTTTTATTCCTCCTGCACGGTGTAATGGTGACAGTGTGTGCATCCGTGTTAGTACTTGGTTTATGCTATGATTATGATCTCTTGGGCTCTGTTCAGATGTTGATATTGGGGCTCTGTATTGGACATTCGGGACATTGGGCTCCCGAATACCTGGATTCTGGGCGTTTGGCTGGTGTAGGTATTGGGGCTAGGTATTCGGCCTTGATATCTCATGTTGGGCCGAACGGCAGAAAATATGGGCAGGCAATGTCGAGGGATATAGGTGGAGATTGGCTCGGTATTCGCTCGTTCGCTCCCCACGCACCGCTTCAGGCGGAACCCGCAGGCTCCAGGCGGAACCCGCTCGAACACGCAGGCTCCAGGCGGAACCCTACCGCCGGCGGCGGCGGCTCAGGTACCTCGCCCTCCCGCCCTCCCGCCCTCCCGCCCTCCATCTCCGCCTCAGAACGGATCCCTCGGCTTCCGCTCTACCTTCCTATCCCTCGCCGTCCGCCCTCCATCTCACTTTCTCCAACATTCGTCGCAGGTTTCGCAGGTGCTCCGGCGACCACCTCCCGAGCTCCGGTGACCTCCGTCTGCGCAGGTTTGTTCCGTAGGTCCGGTCGATCTGTTGTCCTTGCACTTTGTTTGGGGAGACGCATGTGTTGCCTGTGTTGTCCATGACCTCTGTGCATATTTATTTGATGCCTGTGTTGTGGGTTCCTATGTGATGCTTTGTGCAGATGCCATGCTACTTTAAATCGATCTATACAAATTGCATGCCATGCTAATTAACATTGATCTATATATTGTAGTTGCAAAATGTCGGATGAGTTAGCCATGGTTTCTTACATTACTGAAGAAAACAAAAGAAGAAAGAAGAGAAGGATTGTGTTCATGAAACATTTCTTTGAATCCACTCTTCTAGCCTTGTATTATGTTAGTACACAAAGGGTACCGTGGGATTTAGGGAGCTTTACCGACGATGAGCATAGACACTCGCTTAGAAAGTACTTGCTCAAAGATATGTATGATGGGTCCGAAGTTGCATGCTATGATCAGCTCCGTCTAACAAAAAGAAATTTCCATGATTTGTGCACTATGTTGCGTGAGAAGTGTGGCTTGCGTGAGAGCGTGTATGTAGCTGTGGAAGAAAAGGTTGCAATGTTCTTGCTTGTAGTTGGACATGGTTTGAAAATGAGGTTGTTGCGTGGGCAGTACAAGAGGTCATTGGGGACAATTAGTGCACACTTTTCTGAGGTTTTAACTGCTATACTATCTCTCCATAAGGAGTTCATTAAGCTGCCAGATCCTTCTTCCACACCTCCGGATGATTACAAATGGAAGTGGTTCCCCAATGCACTTGGAGCAATAGATGGATGCCATGTTGATGTTTGTGTTCATGTGGCTGACCAAGGGCGTTACAGAAATAGAAAACAAGACATCACCACTAACATGCTCGGTGTAGTTGATTGGAACATGAAATTTTTGTATGCCATGCCTGGCTGGGAGGGTTCAGCTTCTGACTCACGAGTCCTAAAAGATGCAATGAGAACAAGTCGCCAAGATGCATTTGCTGTACCTAATGGTACTACTCTTTAGCTTGCCCATTTGTTTGTATTTGCTTTGGTTCTTAACTAACTTGTGTGCCTGATTGACCATAGGAAAATATTACTTAGCTGATGCTGGCTACACCAATGGACCTGGCTTTCTTACACCATTCAGATCCACTAGGTACCATTTGAAAGAATGGGTAGCAAGTGCACAACAGCCCAAAACGGCCCACGAGCTGTATAACTTGCGGCACTCTCGTGCTAGAAATGTAGTAGAGAGAACATTTGGGCTGTGGAAGAAAAAGTGGGCTATCTTACGGTGTCCATGTTTCTTTCGCATAGAGGACCAGGTGTGTTACAAATGCTAACTAATATTTTGCAAATGAAAGATAGGCATATGCTAACTAAGAACAAATATTTTGCAGATTCGAATTATTAATGCTTGCTGTGTGTTGCACAACTATACAAGGGATAGGCAGTACATGATGGATGATTTATTACTGGAGGAAGTTGATGCAGAACTAGCAGCTCAGCCAATTGAGGCTGAAGATCATGTTGGTTACATTACAAGTGTTAGAGTTACTACTGCTTGGAAGAACTTTAGGAAGCAACTCGCTGATGACATGTTTGCGGATTACCTTGTTGCCCATGCAGAACTAGAGGTTTAGTAGGATGTATGAGTTAGCTAGCTAGTTGATGGTATTTTGGTGGTTGCCTTGTCCGTGGTGTTTTGGTATAGATAGCTAGCACCTTGGTTGGATATTATGTATGATGTGACCAGATTATATATATAATATAAGATTGATACATTGTGTTTGTCTACTATTGCATCTTTTTTGGTTGTGTAGGTCCATGGAGGAAGTACCAGCAAAGAAGTTTAGCAGGAATTACACACAATGGACTCAGGAGATGGACAACGCCTTGCTAGATGTATTTGTTGAGCATCACAACAATGGTGATCATGCCCAGAACGGATGGAAGTCACATGTGTACCGTGCTGCTATCAAAGCTGTTCGCGAAAAGTGTGGGGTCGATGTCACAAAGGAGAAAATTGTATCAAGGTTGAAAACTTTTGACAAGCACTATGAGGTAGTTAGCAAAATTCTTTCTCAGAGTGGATTTGGTTGGGACTGGGAAAAGAATGTCTTACAACTTGAGAGTGACGAAGTGTAGGAAAGATATGTGGAGGTATGAGACATGTCATAACTAATTATACTTCTATTTTGCCTGGGATTTGGTTTCTAACTTCAGATTGTATGTGTTTCCAGGCTAATGAAAAAGCAGCTCCATACAAGAACAAAGTAATCCACAATTGGAATGAGATATGTACCATTTACTCAAAAGACCATGCGATCGGGCTTGGTGCTCGCACAGGCGCTGAGTCGACTGATCCAGAGGTGATACAACCAGTTGTAGAAGGCAATGATACATCTCCTGAAGCAGTTGGTCCATCACCAAAGAGGCCACGTACTGGTGAAGCAATTATGTGCATGCTTGGAAGTTTGAAGACATCTTTTGATGATGCCATGAAGTCAACTGAGCCACTACAGCAGCCGCAGGTTACTCCTCCTTCCGTGATGCTTACTACAATTGAAGCCGTACCTGATATGTCCAGAACTGAACAACTGCGAGCTTATGCGAAACTTACTGTCAGTGAGCGTTTATTCCATTCACTTCTTGAGCTCCCGCTGGATGCTAGAAAGGAATGGCTGCTTATGTTACCTTGAATAACTTGTAACTGTATCGGAATTTCTATGTGAACCACCGTTTCTAGACTATGTCTTTTGTATGATTTGAGACAGTGATGTATCTCATCTTATGTGCTTGCTTTTGATGGATTATGAATGGAACTATATTTATGTTGTCAAATTTCTGTAAAAAATTATTGTTCGTACGTACTGTTATTCGTATATTCTTTGCTTGTTAATGAGACTGCAAAAATATTGTGCATGTTCTGTACATAACATAGTGTATATGATTGAATTCTCCTAGGACTGAAATACATCACTTTGAGCATCCGAACACCATTTGGCATTCAACTTCAATATCTACTCTAGTTCCGAATATCTAGCACATCCAAACAGAAAACATTGACATTCACTCTCAATATCAATATCCTGGGTATTGGACATTCGGGCCAATACAATGTCTAGCCCCCCAATATCAACATCCGAACAGAGCATTGTAGATTATGAAGTTAACTATTGCTATGATGGTATCGATGTGTTCTATGCCTCCTTTCTTAGCATGAAGGTGACAGTGTGCATGCTACGTTAGTACTTGGTTTAGTCGAGTTGATCTATCTTACACTCTAAGGTTATTTAAATATGAACATTGAATTGTGGAGCTTGTTAACTCCGGCATTGAGGGTTCGTGTAATCCTACGCAATGTGTTCATCATCCAACAAGAGAGTGTAGAGTATGCATTTATCTATTCTGTTATGTGATCAATGTTGAGAGTGTCCACTAGTGAAAGTCTGATCCCTAGGCCTTGTTCCTAAATACTGCTATCGCTGCTTGTTTCTTTGTTTCTTTGCGTTACTACTGCTGCGTTACTACTGCTTGTTTACTGTCCTGGGCAAAGCACTTTTCTGGTGCCGTTGCCACTGCTCATACTTATTCATACCACCTGTATTTCACTATCTCTTCGCCGAACTAGTGCACCTATTTGGTGTGTTGGGGACACAAGAGACTTCTTGCTTTGTGGTTGCAGGGTTGCATGAGAGGGATATCTTTGACCTCTTCCTCCCTGAGTTCGATAAACCTTGGGTGATCCACTTAAGGGAAAACTTGCTGCTGTTCTACAAACCTCTGCTCTTGGAGGCCCAACACTGTCTACAGGAAAAGGAGGGGGGGCGTAGACATCAATGGCAAAGTTCGAAAGAAGCTGGGCGACCCAGGTATACCGACTATTCCTTGTTCCATCAAGAATAATTATGTTAGAACTGCTCTATGTGATTTGGGAGCAGGTGTTAGTGTTATGCCTTTCTCTCTTTATAAGAGACTTTATTTAGATAAGTTGATACCGACTGATATATCTTTACAAATGGCTGATAAATCTACTGCTATTCCTGTTGGTATATGTGAGGATGTTCTTGTTCAAGTTACTAATAACTGCTTGATATTAACTGATTTTGTTGTGTTGGAAATGCCTGAAGATGATAATATGTCTATTATTCTTGGGAGACCTTTTCTTAACACCGCAGGGGCTGTTATTGATTGCAATAAAGGAAAAGTTACTTTCAATGTTTATGACAAGGAGCATACTGTTTATTTTCCCAAGAGGATTGATAAAGTATGTGGAGTTAATACAATTTCTAATGTGAGAACTATCAAAGTGGGAGTTATTGATTGTCCTATATATGAGCCTAAAGAAGGATATCAAAATATTATGATTGGATCCATATCAATGCAATACAAGGTAACATGATTGATTTGAGGTTTATTTCTTCTTATGTTATGTAAAATTTATTTGGTGACAAGACTTGATCAACCTTGTTAACAAGTATATTTTATATGCATAGAGGTTTCTTTCTTCCTCCACTTGTTTTACTCGCTGTAGCACTACTTGTTTTGCAAGGTTCTTTAATTTTTTAGAGGTTTGAAAATCTTTTTCTGCCCAGTAATAATAATTTTAACACCTAAAAATGTGAATTTTTCAAAGTTTTCAAAAATTTACGAAAATTATACCGTTGGTCTTATTTTTCGAAGAGCTACCTGGGAGCACCTGGGGCTGACCAGTGGGGCACCCCAGGGCTGCCCCCCATGTGCTGGCGCGGCCAAGGAGGGGGCGCGCCACCCTATGGTGTGGGCCCCTCCTTGCCCCACTTATTCATCTTTTCGTCCCATCTCACTCTCTCTCCCGAAAAAACTTGAACCAGCTTTCTCTCACTCGCGTTTTTGCTCAAGAACTCGGGATTTCTCGATCTCTTTGCTCAGCCCAGATTTTTGTCTGAAATTTGGCACATTTGCTCTCCGGTATGTGACTCCTCCGATTATCCAAATAGAATTTTGTTTGGTTGAGTATATCTTGAATATTTTGCTGCTGTAGGTAACATGTTTAGTGAGCTTGCATGCTTGTTCTAAGTTGTAAAAAATAGTTTTGATGCATGTTTAGTACTCTAGCAAGTTCCTATAGTAGTTTCCCTCAATTATATGTCTCCAAATCAACTTTTATAATGTTTGTTGAAAAATTTCAGAAAATGGAGTGGAATAGGAACCAACTAAACCAACAAGAATTGGAGGTGCAAGAAGTCATGAGAGTTCACCGCGAAGAGGGAGTATACCCCTCATACTACCCATGCGTTGATTTTATGAGGAGTGCAGGAATCTTGCGGGATGTTCAAAATCTGATCTCCAATGCAGGGTTGGAAAGTTTTGTTGTTGGTGAACCTTACCAATATGCAAAACTGACCATGTCAGTGGTGCAGGATTTTGAATTCAATTGGTCCCAAACTAACCCCATGGTTCGATACAAAATTTATAATAAAACTGTCAACTTGCCCTTTGATGATTTTTGTGCAGCAATTAGAGTGCCACAATGGGGATCGTGCGAGAAGGTTAGGGGACTGCCGCAGGAGCTCTTGAGTCTATACAAGATGATCTGTCAACGGAGAAGCTTCTCAGATAAGAGTGGAAAAATTGGTCAGTCACGGAAGAAAAAAAACTGAATGCATACATAGAGGGGGATGGCCATCATGCAGGGGACGGCATGGAGGAGGCCGAGGAACACCTCGACTTGTCATCCGATGCAGCAAGCTCTTCGCATCAACACTTCGGGCATGTGGAGCATTCACCCTTTTCTTCTGCACAGGGACCTTATTATGACCACACCATGTATGATCCACCGGTGTGGAACCCTGACCCTCGCTGGGGTTGAACTCCACTTAGGTCAAAAGCCTAAGCTTGGGGGGAGGTATACCGGCATCACTCATTCATTGCATATTATAATTTCTGGATACTTGTACATACTTGTTTAGCTTCTTAAAGTGGTTTCTAATAAGAGGGAGATGATATTTGGGGAAGTGCTGTTTGAAAACAGATTCTCGACTGATACCATAAAAATTCTAAAAAACAGCCAGAACGTTATTTTGTGAAGCCAATTTTTTTGCATGTTACCCAGGTTGTTATCTAACTTTCATTAGTTGAACACTTTTCGAGCTGGGCAGCGGAAGAATTTGTTAAAAATCGATTACTGTACTGCTGTCAAGTTTGATGAATTTCTGCCGCTTTGTGTTTATGTGACTCTTATAGTTTTCATTTTCTTGTTTTTGCTTTGTTTCTTTCCTAAAACACAAAAAGACCAAAAATATTTCTGTTGTTTCTCTTCATCATTTGCTTATTTTGGTTTCTTGCCTTTATTTTGCCTTATTTGCTATCGTTGGTTTGCTATAAGAAAATCCAAAAAGATTTTGCTTTGTTTGCTTGTTTCCTTTTGCTCTTGTTTCCAATTCGAAAACACCAAGAATATTTGTTGTTCTTCTTTGGTTTTGTAAAGTTCATTATGGAGTTCAGCGGTCTTCGGTGGCTGGAGCTTGGTTTTCATTCCATATTATTCAAGCTACACAAGTGAAAGGCAATAATGACGATCTACGACAATTCGACTGTGGTGAGAGACTGGTATGAACTCTATTTGTTTTCATTTTTGTACATATACTCATCCATGTGAGCATGCTTAGTTGGTTCATGTGAGGTATATGTCATTTAAGAAAGTCTAGTAGTTCATGATCTCTCATGTTTAGCTCCAATTTATTAATATGAGTAGCATGTCATAAATATTTGCTTGCATTGTTTTATTCATAAATAGGTATGACATTGTGGTATCCTCCTCTGAATAATTCACTTGAATCGACTTGGCACATGCTCACGCATGCATATGACTGAACAAAAAAGTCAATTAAGCCTCGATGATTTACTTTGCCTCAGAGTTCTTGTATCACTTTTATGCCTCCGTTAATTTATTTTGTCGCAAGCATGATTATGACAGTTATTGCTCTCTTGATTGTCGCTTCCCAGTCTATTGCTAGCCTTCACTTGTACTGAGCGGGAATGCTGCTCGTGCTTCCAAACCCCTGAAAACCAAGTTATTCCAAATTGTCCACCATAAATACCTATGCATGGCATTTCAAACCATTCCAAGTAAATTCTCATGTGCTACCTTTAAACCTTTAAAATGCTTCTCAATTTGTGTCGATGTTTTATAGCTTATGAGGAAGTATGTGGTGTTTATCTTTCGACCTTGTCATTTACTCCTGGCAGACTTTCATCAGTGGACTAGTGGCACATCCGCTTATCCAATAATTTTGCAAAAAGAGCTAGCAACGGGGTTCCCAGCCCCAATTAATTAACTTTCATCAATAATTCTCTTCACATGTTTTGCCCTGATTTATCAGTAAGCAACTTAATTTGGAAATAGACACTCCTCCATGGTATGTGAATGTTGGAAGGCACCCAAGGGTTCGGTTAGCCATGGCTTGTGTAAGCAAAGGTTGGGGGAGTGTCATCCATAATAGAACTAAAGTACGTGTGTAAACAAAAGAGAAGAGGGATGATTTACCTTGCTGGTAGAGATAACGTCCTTCATGGGAGCCGCTCTTGAAAGTCTGGTTGACGAGGTAGTTGGAGTGCCCACTACCATTCGTTGACAACAACAAACATCTCTCGAAATAATTTTACTCCTGTTTTAAAAATGAAAAGCTCTAGCGCATGTTAATCTCTGCTTCCCTCTGTGAAGGGTCAATATTTTACTTTTACATTGAGTCACCATCATTTCTTTGAGCACTTTCTTGAGAGCACAACTGTCATTCTTAGTATAATATGCTTGTACGTCCCAAAATGTGATTAACTGTGGTATAACTTTGATGCTTTTATCTTTGACAATCTCTACTTCCAGTCTTTCCATGAACATCAAAGGTGCCCGAGCATTTATGTTTTGCTGTACAAATACGGGCAAGCGAGATACCACTTTATCATATCCTTTTATGAACATTGCAATCTTGCTGATAGACATGATCCATGATGCTTATTATTAATTTGTTGGTACCTTTTTCCATGATTGACATAGCTATTAGATGACTTTATTTGCATGTATCTTATTATGAACTGCCTAAGTACTTGTTCATATCATGAGAATATTTACATCATATGAACAAATGTGTTCGTGAAAGTTCTTTTATCGCACTCAGTTATTAACAGAATTGCTTGAGGACAAGCAATAAGCTAAGCTTGGGGGGGTTGATACGTCCAAAACGTATCTACTTTCCCGAACACTTTTGCTATTGTTTTGCCTCTAATTTGTGTATTTTGGATACAACTAACACGGACTAACGCTGTTTTCAGCAGAATTGCTCTGGTGTCTCGTTTTTTGTGCAGAAATTCAACTTTCAGGAAAATCCCCGGAATTAATGTCAAAGGGCTTATTTTCCCAGAAGATTCACGGAGCCAGAAGGGCAGGCCAAGGGGGGCCCACGGCCCCCACACCATGGGCCGGCGCGGCGTAGGAGGGGGGCGCGCCGCCCTATGGTGAGGCCGCCTCGGCCAGCCTCCGACGCCCCCCTCTGGACTATTTAAGGGTTTCGATCTAAAAACGCGAGACGAGAAGTCGAAATCGCCAGAAGACATCCAGAACGCCGCCACCATCGCGAAACTCCGTCTCGGGACCAGAAACTCCGTTCTGGCACTCCGCTGGGATGGGGAATTGGAGGAGATCATCGCCATCATCACCACCGACGCCTCTCCATCGACCAGCCATGTTTCCCCCATCCATGTGTGAGTAATTCCCCTGCTGTAGGCTGAAGGGGATGGTAGGGATTGGATGAGATTGGTCATGTAATAGCATAAGATTGTTAGGGCATAGTGCCTAGTGTCCGTAATTGGTACTTTTATGATATTGTTGCAACTTGTTATGCTTAATGCTTGTCACTAGGGCCCGAGTGCCATGATCTCAGATCTGAACATGTTATTGTTTCATGATGATATTCATTGTTTTATGATCTTACCTACAAGTTGTATACACGTATTGTTGTCCGGAACCCGAGGCCCCAAAGTGACAGAAATTGGGAAAACCGAAGGGGAAGGCGGTGATATGAGGATCACATGTGTTCATGGAGCGTTAATGCTTTGCTCCGGTGCTCTATTAAAAGGAGTACCTTAATTTCCAGTAGATTCCCTAGAGGCCCGGCTGCCATCGGCTGGTAGGACAAAAGATGTTGTGCAAGTTTCTCATTGCGAGCACGTACGACTAAATATGGAACACATACCTATGGATTGATTAGTACTTGGACACCGTTTTATTACTATCTGCAAATGCCCTGATTTGATTGTCACATGAGTTTCTCTCATCCATGCAACGCCCGTTCATCCATCCCTGTGCCAGTATTTTAATCCTGTTGTTTTCTATAATCACTACTGTTGTCTTTGTTACACTGCTGCTTATATTTCACTACTGCTACTGCTATAAAACTGTTACTACTGATAAACTCTTGTGAGCAAGTCTGTTTCCAGGTGCAGCTGAATTGACAACTCCGCTGTTAAGGCTTACAAGTATTCTTTGGCTCCCCTTGTGTCGAATCAATAAATTGGGTTTTACTTCCCGCGAAGACTGTTGCGATCCCCTATACTTGTGGGTCATCACCCACCTTGGGTAGGTTTCATGTCATATGGAAGGTTTTGGTTTGGGGTCTTATTCGAAGACTTGTAGACCAACTCTTCGGTGTTCCACCTATATAATGAGGGACAAGGGGAGGGGGCCGGCCACAACAAAGCCACCTTGGCCGCACCCCTTAGTGGCCGGCCACCCCCTCTCCCCAAACCCTAGCCGCCCCTCCTCCTCCACCTCTCCTGCAAACGCTTAGCGAAGCTCCGCCGGAGATCTCCATCAACACCGCCACCACGCCGTCGTGCTGCCGGGATTCAAGGAGGAGCTACTACTTCTGCTGCCCGCTGGAATGGGGAGAAGGACGTCGTCTTCATCAACACCGAACATGTGACCGAGTACGGAGGTGCTGCCCGATTGTGGCACCGTCAAGATCTTCTACGCGCTTTTGAAAGCGGCAAGTGATCGTCTACCGCAGCAACGAGAGCCTCCTCTTGTAGTCTTTGGAAATCTTCAAGGGTTAGTCTCGTTCATCCCCTCGTTGCTCCCGTCTTCTAGATTGCATCTTGGCTTGGATTGCGTTCTCGCGGTAGGAAATTTTTTGTTTTCTATGCTACGAATACCTACAGTGGTATCAGAGCCGTGTCTATGCATAGATGGTTGCACGAGTAGAACACAATTGTTTTGTGGGCGTTGATGCTTATGTTGTCTTTAGTTTGAGTACTTTGCATCTTTGTGGCATAGTGGGATGAAGCGGCTCGGGCTAACTTTACATGACCGCGTTCATGAGATTTGCTCCACGCTCGACATGCAACTTGTATTGCATAAGTGGCTTTGCGGGTGTCTGTCTCTCCTACTATAATGAAGATTCAATTTACTCTTCTATTGACAACACTAGTATCACTGTTGTGGTTCATGTTCGTAGGTAGATTAGATCTCACTCGAAAACCCTAAACCACGTAAAATATGCAAACCAAATTAGAGACGTCTAACTTGTTTTTGCAGGGTTTGGTGATGTGATATGGCCATAATGTGATGATGAATATGTATGAGATGATCATTATTATATTGTGGCAGCCGGCAGGAGCCTTATGGTTGTCTTTAAATTTCATGTTGAGTAGTATTTCAAAGAAGTTGTAATAGTTGCTACATGGGAGAACAATCATGAAGACGGCGCCATTGACCTTGACGCTACGCCGACGATGATGGAGATCATGCCCGTTGATGATGGAGATCATGTCTGTGCTTTGGAGATGAAGATCAAAGGCGCAAAGACAAAGGGGCCATATCATATCACATATGAATTGCATGTGATGTTAATCCTTTTTATGCATCTTATTTTGCTTAGATCGCGACGGTAGCATTATAAGATGATCCATCTCACTAAAATATCAAGATAATAAAGTGTTCATCCTTAGTAGCTGACACGTGTACAGCACGCGACCGTTGGGAACCCCAAGTGGAAGGTGTGACGCGTACAGCAGTAAGTTTCCCTCAGTTAGAAACCAAGGTTTATCGAACCAGTAGGAGTCAAGAAGCACGTCGAAGGTTGATGGCGGCGAAGTGTAGTGCGGCGCAACACCAGGGATTCCGGCGCCAACGTGGAACCTGCACAACACAACCAAAGTACTTTGCCCCAACGTGACAGTGAGGTTGTCAATCTCACCGGCTTGCTGTAACAAAGGATTAGATGTATAGTGTGGATGATGATTGTTTGCAGAAAACAGTAGAACAAGTATTGCAGTAGATTGTATTCGATGTAAAAGAATGGACCAGGGTCCACAGTTCACTAGAGGCGTCTCTCCGATAAGAATAAGCATGTTGGGTGAACAAATTACAGTTGGGCAATTGACAAATAAAGAGGGCATGACCATGCACATACATGATATGATGAGTATAGTGAGATTTAATTGGGCATTACGACAAAGTACATAGACCGCTATCCAGCATGCATCTATGCCTAAAAAGTCCACCTTCAGGTTATCATCCGAAACCCTTCCAGTATTAAGTTGCAAACAACAGACAATTGCATTAAGTATGGTGCGTAATGTAATCAACAACTACATCCTTAGACATAGCATCGATGTTTTATCCCTAGTGGCAACAGCACATCCACAACCTTAGAACTTTCTGTCACTGTCCCAGATTTAATGGAGGCATGAACCCACTATCGAGCATAAATACTCCCTCTTGGAGTTACTAGCAAAAACTTGGCCGGAGCCTCTACTAACAACGGAGAGCATGCAAGATCATAAACAACACATAGGTAATAGATTGATAATCAACATAACATAGTATTCTCTATCCATCGGATCCCAACAAACACAACATATAGCATTACACATAGATGATCTTGATCATGTTAGGCAGCTCACAAGACCCGACAATGAAGCACAATTAGGAGAAGACGACCATCTAGCTACTGCTATGGACCCATAGTCCAGGGGTGAACTACTCACTCATCACTCCGGAGGCGACCATGGCGGTGAAGAGTACTCCGGGAGATGATTCCCCTCTCCGGCAGGGTGCCGGAGGCGATCTCCTGAATCCCCCGAGATGGGATTGGCGGCGGCGGCGTCTCTGGAAGGTTTTCCGTATCGTGGCTCTCGGTACTGGGGTTTCTCGACGAAGGCTTTAAGTAGGCGGAGGAGATAGGTCAGGGGGCGTCACGGGGGAACCACACAACAGGGCCGCGCGGGCCCCCTATAGGCCGCGCCGCCCTACTGTGGCGGCGCCCCGTGGCCCCACTTCGTGACTCCTTCGGTCTTCTGGAAGCTTCGTGTGAAAATAGGCCCCTGGGCGTTGATTTCGTCCAATTCCGAGAATATTTCCTTACTAGGATTTCTGAAACCAAAAACAGCAGAAAACAGCAACTGGCTCTTCGACATCTCGTTAATAGGTTAGTGCCGGAAAATGCATAAATATGACATAAAGTATGCATAAAACATGTAGGTATCATCAATAAAGTGGCATGGAACATAAGAAATTATCGATACGTCGGAGACGTATCAGCATCCCCAAGCTTTGTTCCTGCTCGTCCCGAGTAGGTAAACGATCACAAAGATAATTTCTGGAGTGACATGCCATCATAATCTTGATCATACTATTGTAAGCACATGTAATGAATGCAGCGATCAAAGCAATGGTAAATGACATGAGTAAACAAATGAATCATATAGCAAAGACTTTTCATGAATAGTACTTTGAAGACAAGCATCAATAAGTCTTGCATAAGAGTTAACTCATAAAGCAATAATTCAAAGTAGAGGTATCAAAGCAACACAAAGGAAGATTAAGTTTCAGTGGTTGTTTTCAACTTGTAACATGTATATCTCATAGATAGTTGTCAATGCAAAGTAATATAACAAGTGCAATATGCAAGTATGTAGGAATCAATGCACAGTTCACACAAGTGTTTGCTTCTTGAGGTGGAGAGAGATAGGTAAACTGACTCAACATAAAAGTAAAAGAAAGGCCCTTCGCAGAGGGAAGCATTGATTGCTATATTTGTGCTAGAGCTTTGGTTTTGAAAACAAGAAACAATTTTGTCAACGGTAGTAATAAAGCATATGTATCATGTAAATTATATCCTACAAGTTGCAAGCCTCATGCATAGTATACTAATAGTGCCCGCACCTTGTCCTAATTAGCCTGGATTACCTGGATTATCATCGCAATACATATGTTTTAACCAAGTGTCACAAAGGGATACCTCTATGCCGCCTGTACAAAGGTCTAAGGAGAAAGCTCGCATTGGATTTCTCGCTTTTGATTATTCTCAACTTAGACATCCATACCGGGACAACATAGACAACAGATAATGGACTCCACTTTAATGCTTAAGCATTTAGCAACAATTAATTTTCTCATATGAGATTGAGGATATTTGTCCAAAACTGAAACTTCCACCATGGATCATGGCTTTAGTTAGCGGCCCAATGTTCTTCTCTAACAGTATGCATGCTCTAACCATTCAAATAGTGGTAAATATCCCTTACTTCGGACAAGACGAACATGCATAGCAACTCACATGATATTCAACAAAGAGTAGTTGATGGCGTCCCCAGGAACATGGTTATCGCACAACAAGCAACTTAATAAGAGATAAAGTGCATAAGTACATATTCAATACCACAATAGTTTTTTAGCTATTTGTCCCATGAGCTATATATTGCAAAGGTAGAGGATAGAAATTTTAAAGGTAGCACTCAAGCAATTTACTTTGGAATGGCGGAGAAATACCATGTAGTAGGTAAGTATGGTGGACACAAATGGCATAGTAGTTGGCTCAAGGATTTTGGATGCATGAGAAGAATTCCCTCTCGATACAAGGTTTAGGCTAGCAAGGTTATTTGAAAAAAACACAAGTATGAAGCGGTACAGCAAAACTCACATAAAATACATATTGTAAACATTATAAGACTCTACACCGTCTTCCTTGTCGTTCAGTCCTTACTAGAAATTATCTAGACCTTAGAGAGACCAATTATGCAAACCAAATTTTAGCAAGCTCTATGTATTTCTTCACTAATAGGTGCAAAGTATATGATGCAAGAGTTTAAACATGAGCACAACAATTTCCAAGTATCAAATTATCCAAGACATTTTACCAATTACTACATGTAGCATTTCCCGTTTCTAACCATATACAATTTAACGAAGAAGATTCAACCTTCGCCATGAATACTATGAGTAAAGCCTAAGGACATATTTGTCCATATGCAACAGAGGAGTGATGGCATGTATTTCACACGTTCGTTGGGCAACCCCAAGAGGAAGGTATGATGCGCACAGCAGCAAGTTTTCCCTCAGAAAGAAACCAAGGTTTATCGAACCAGGAGGAGCCAAGAAGCACGTTGAAGGTTGATGGCGGCGGGATGTAGTGCGGCGCAACACCAGGGATTCCGGCGCCAACGTGGAACCTGCACAACACAACCAAAGTACTTTGCCCCAACGAAACAGTGAGGTTGTCAATCTCACCGGCTTGCTGTAACAAAGAGTTAACCGTATTGTGTGGAAGATGATTGTTTGCAGAAAACAGTAGAACAAGTATTGCAGTAGATTGTATTTTAGTAAAGAGAATTGGACCGGGGTCCATAGTTCACTAGAGGTGTCTCTCCCATAAGACGAACAGCATGTTGGGTGAACAAATTACAGTTGGGCAATTGACAAATAAAGAGAGCATGACCATGCACATACATATCATGATGAGTATAGTGAGATTTAATTGGGCATTACGACAAAGTACATAGACCGTCATCCAACTGCATCTATGCCTAAAAAGTCCACCTTCAGGTTATCATCCGAACCCCCTCCAGTATTAAGTTGCAAACAACAGACAATTGCATTAAGTATGGTGCGTAATGTAACTAGTGACTACATCCTTGAACATAGCACTAATGTTTTATCCCTAGTGGCAACAGCACAACACAACCTTAGAACTTTCTGTCACTGTCCCAGGTGTCAATGCAGGCATGAACCCACTATCGAGCATAAGTACTCCCTCTTGGAGTTACAAGCATCTACTTGGCCAGAGCATCTACTAGTAACGGAGAGCATGCAAGATCATAAACAACACATAAGCATAACTTTGATAATCAACATAACAAGTATTCTCTATTCATCGGATCCCAACAAACGCAACATATAGAATTACAGATAGATGATCTTGATCATGTTAGGCAGCTCACAAGATCCGACAATGATAGCACAATGGGGAGAAGACAACCATCTAGCTACTGCTATGGACCCATAGTCCAGGGGTAGACTACTCACACATCACACCGGAGGCGACCATGGCGGCGTAGAGTCCTCCGGGAGATGATTCCCCTCTCCGGCAGGGTGCCGGAGGCGATCTCCTGGATCCCCCGAGATGGGATCGGCGGCGGCGGCGTCTCTGGAAGGTTTTCCGTATCGTGGTTCTCGGTACTGGGGTTTTCGTCACGGAGACTTTTTATAGGCGGAAGGGAAGGTCAAGAGGTGGCACGGGGCCCCACACTACAGGCCAGCGCGGCCAAGGGGGCCGCGCCGCCTATGGTGTGGCCCCTCCGTGGCCCCTCTTCGTCTCTCCTTCGGACTTCGGAAGCTTCGTGAGAAAATAGGCCCCCTGGGCTTTGATTTCGTCCAATTCCGAGAATATTTCCTTACTAGGATTTCTGAAACCAAAAACAGCAGAAAACAAAGAATCGGCACTTCGGCATCTTGTTAATAGGTTAGTTCCAGAAAATGCACGAATATGACATAAAGTGTGCATAAAACATGTAGATAACATCAATAATGTGGCATGGAACATAAGAAATTATCGATACGTCGGAGACGTATCAGCATCCCCAAGCTTAGTTCTGCTCGTCCCGAGCAGGTAAAACGATAACACATATAATTTCTGGAGTGACATGCCATCATAATCTTGATCATACTATTTGTAAAGCATATGTAGTGAATGCAGCGATCGAAACAATGTATATGACATGAGTAAACAAGTGAATCATATAGCAAAGACTTTTCATGAATAGCACTTCAAGACAAGCATCAATAAGTCTTGCATAAGAGTTAACTCATAAAGCAATAATTCAAAGTAGAGATATTGAAGCAACACAAAAGAAGATTAAGTTTCAGCGGTTGCTTTCAACTTGTAACATGTATATCTCATGGATATTGTCAACATAGAGTAATATAATAAGTGCAATAAGCAAATATGTAGGAATCAATGCACAGTTCACACAAGTGTTTGCTTCTTGAGGTGGAGAGAAATAGGTGAACTGACTCAACATTGAAAGTAAAAGAATAGTCCTCCATAGAGGAAAAGCATCGATTGCTATATTTGTGCTAGAGCTTTGATTTTGAAAACATGAAACAATTTTGTCAACGATAGTAATAAAGCATATGCATCATGTAAATTATATCTTATAAGTTGCAAGCCTCATGCATAGCGTACTAATAGTGCCCGCACCTTGTCCTAATTAGCTTGGACTACCGGGTCATCACAATGCATTGTTTTTACCAAGTGTCACAAAGGGGTACCTCTATGCCACCTGTACAAAGGTCTAAGGAGAAAGCTCGCATTGGATTTCTCGCTATTGATTATTCTTCAACTTAGACATCCATACCGGGACAACATAGACAACAGATAATGGACTCCTCTTTTATGCATAAGCATATACCAACAATTAATAATTTTCTCATTTGAGATTTGAGGATTGTTGTCCAAAACTGAAACTTCCACCATGGAGCATGGCTTTAGTTAGCGGCCCGATGTTCTTCTCTAACATATGCATGCTTAACCATATGGTGGTAGATCTCTCTTGCTTCAGACAAGACGAACATGCATAGCAACTCACATGAAATTCAACAATGAAAAGTTGATGGCGTCCCCAGTGAACATGGTTATCGCACAACAAGCAACTTAATAAGAGATAAAGTGCATAATTACATATTCAATACCACAATAGTTTTTAAGCTATTTGTCCCATGAGCTATATATTGCAAAGGTGAATGATGGAATTTTAAAGGTAGCACTCAAGCAATTTACTTTGGAATGGCGGAAAAATACCATGTAGTATAGGTAGGTATGGTGGACACAAATGGCATAATGGTTGGCTCAAGTATTTTGGATGCATGAGAAGTATTCCCTCTCGATACAAGGTTTAGGCTAGCAAGGCTTATTTGAAACAAACACAAGGATGAACCGGTGCAGCAAAACTCACATAAAAGACATATTGAAAACATTATAAGACTGTACACCGTCTTCCTTGTTGTTCAAACTCAATACTAGAAATTATCTAGACCTTAGAGAAACCAAATATGCAAACCAAATTTTAGCATGCTCTATGTATTTCTTCATTAATGGGTGCAAAGCATATGATGCAAGAGCTTAATCATGAACACAACAATTGCCAAGTATCACATTACCCAAGACATTTATAGCAATTACTACATGTATCATTTTCCAATTCCAACCATATAACAATTTAACGAAGGAGAAACTTCGCCATGAATACTATGAGTAGAAACCAAGGACATACTTGTCCATATGCAACAGCGGAGCGTGTCTCTCTCCCATAAAGTGAATGCTAGGATCCATTTTATTCAAACAAAACAAAAACAAAAACAAACCGACGCTCCAAGCAAAGCACATAAGATGTGATGGAATAAAAATATAGTTTCAGGGGAGGAACCTGATAATGTTGTCGATGAAGAAGGGGATGCCTTGGGCATCCCCAAGCTTAGACGCTTGAGCCTTCTTAGAATATGCAGGGGTGAACCACCGGGGCATCCCCAAGCTTAGAGCTTTCACTCTCCTTGATCATGTTGCATCATACTCCTCTCTTGATCCTTGAAAACTTCCTCCACACCAAACTCGAAACAACTCATTAGAGGGTTAGTGCACAATAAAAATTAACATATTCAGAGGTGACACAATCATTCTCAACACTTCTGGACATTGCATAATGCTACTGGACATTAGTGGATCAAAGAAATTCATCCAACATAGCAAAAGAGGCAATGCGAAATAAAAGGCAGAATCTGTCAAAACAGAACAGTTCGTATTGATGAATTTTAAAATGGCACCAGACTTGCTCAAATGAAAATGCTCAAATTGAATGAAAGTTGCGTACATATCTGAGGATCATGCACGTAAATTGGCTTAATTTTCTGAGCTACCTACAGGGAGGTAGACCCAGATTCGTGACAGCAAAGAAATCTGGAACTGCGCAGTAATCCAAATCTAGTACTTACTTTTCTATCAACGGCTTTACTTGGCACAACAAAACACAAAACTAAGATAAGGAGAGGTTGCTACAGTAGTAAACAACTTCCAAGACACAAAATAAAAACAAAGTACTGTAGGTAAAAACATGGGTTGTCTCCCATAAGCGCTTTTCTTTAACGCCTTTCAGCTAGGCGCAGAAAGTGTGTATCAAGTATTATCAAGAGATGGTGTGTCAACCTTACCTTGGGCTTTACCCTTACCTTTCTTATTGTTTTTCTTTCCCTTTGATTTAGGAAATATATGATTTCCCCCTGGTATAGAGGTGAATTTTAGAGTGCCTTCTCCAACATCAATGACTGCTCCCAATAGTTTCAGCAGGGATCTTCCGAGTATGAGTTTTCCTGTTTCAACAACAAGATAATCAATGGATATTGTTCTTCCAAGAATGGTTGTATGCACACCTGTGGCTATTCCTTTAGGAATTATAGTAGAGTTATCAATGAGAGTTATTTCTTCTCCTCCTTCATCGACTCCCCAAAGTTTCAAAGATTTATAAATACTTTCAGGCATAAGGCAAAATTCATACATAATATCACAGTAGGCATGAAGAGTTTGATCACCGATAACAATTTTAACAGTAGGATCCCACAATGAAAGTTTAGAGTTCACTAAAACTTGTTCAAGATGATTACGAACGTGGCAATAGTTATCATCCAAGCGAGATGTACTTATCTCGAGATTGTTTAATCTACTATATATGCTAGTGAGGGCTGAATCAAAGTTATTAGCTGAATCATGTGATGCAACCAACTTCTTTATGGCATTAAAAGCTTGATCCCCATTGCAATGAAGGAAATCTCCTCCCACTAAAGTATCCAAAGCATATCTATAGCGAACCATAAGACCAAAATAAAAATTACTAAGGAGCAAACTTAGAGTCATTTGAGGTTCAGTTTTACGATAAGAAGTAAAAATTCTAGACCAAGCATCCTTAAAACTCTCCTCATCCCCTTGTTTAAAAGTGAAGACTAATTCTTCAGGCGAAGAAGTAACAGGTTCAGAGCTAGACATGGTAACAAAAGTAACTAATTTTTTTTGTATTTTTAATATAGAGTGCAAGACAGTAAATAAAGCAAACTAGATAAAGTAAATGCAAGTAACTATTTTTTTTGTGTTTTTGATATAGCAAACAAGATAGCAAATAAAGTAAAACTAGCAACTAATTTTTTTGTATTTTGATTTAGTGCAGCAAACAAAGTAGTAAATAAAACTAAGCAAGACAAAAACAAAGTAAAGAGATTGAGAAGTGGAGACTCCCCTTGCAGCGTGTCTTGATCTCCCCGGCAACGGCGCCAGAAAAAGAGCTTGATGGCGTGTATTTCACACGTTCGTTGGGCAACCCCAAGAGGAAGGTATGATGCGCACAGCAGCAAGTTTTCCCTCAGAACGAAACCAAGGTTTATCGAACCAGGAGGAGCCAAGAAGCACGTTGAAGGTTGATGGCGGCGGGATGTAGTGCGGCGCAACACCAGGGATTCCGGCGCCAACGTGGAACCTGCACAACACAACCAAAGTACTTTGCCCCAACGAAACAGTGAGGTTGTCAATCTCACCGGCTTGCTGTAACAAAGAGTTAACCGTATTGTGTGGAAGATGATTGTTTGCAGAAAATAGTAGAACAAGTATTGCAGTAGATTGTATTTCAGTAAAGAGAATTGGACCGGGGTCCACAGTTCACTAGAGGTGTCTCTCCCATAAGACGAACAGCATGTTGGGTGAACAAATTACAGTTGGGCAATTGACAAATAAAGAGAGCATGACCATGCACATACATATCATGATGAGTATAGTGAGATTTAATTGGGCATTACGACAAAGTACATAGACCGTCATCCAACTGCATCTATGCCTAAAAAGTCCACCTTCAGGTTATCATCCGAACCCCCTCCAGTATTAAGTTGCAAACAACAGACAATTGCATTAAGTATGGTGCGTAATGTAACTAGTGACTACATCCTTGAACATAGCACTAATGTTTTATCCCTAGTGGCAACAACACAACACAACCTTAGAACTTTCATCACTTGTCCGGTGTCAATGCAGGCATGAACCCACTATCGAGCATAAGTACTCCCTCTTGGAGTTACAAGCATCTACTTGGCCAGAGCATCTACTAGTAACGGAGAGCATGCAAGATCATAAACAACACATAAGCATAACTTTGATAATCAACATAACAAGTATTCTCTATTCATCGGATCCCAACAAACGCAACATATAGAATTACAGATAGATGATCTTGATCATATTAGGCAGCTCACAAGATCCGACAATGATAGCACAATGGGGAGAAGACAACCATCTAGCTACTGCTATGGACCCATAGTCCAGGGGTAGACTACTCACACATCACACCGGAGGCGACCATGGCGGCGTAGAGTCCTCCGGGAGATGATTCCCCTCTCCGGCAGGGTGCCGGAGGCGATCTCCTGGATCCCCCGAGATGGGATCGGCGGCGGCGTCTCTGGAAGGTTTTCCGTATCGTGGTTCTCGGTACTGGGGGTTTCGTCACGGAGACTTTTTATAGGCGGAAGGGCAGGTCAAGAGGCGGCACGGGGGCCCCACACTACAGGCCGGCGCGGCCAAGGGGGGGCCGCGCCGCCCTATGGTGTGGCCCCTCCGTGGCCCCTCTTCGTCTCTCCTTCGGACTTCTGGAAGCTTCGTGAGAAAATAGGCCCCTGGGCTTTGATTTCGTCCAATTCCGAGAATATTTCCTTACTAGGATTTCTGAAACCAAAAACAGCAGAAAACAGCAACTGGCACTTCGGCATCTTGTTAATAGGTTAGTTCCAGAAAATGCACGAATATGACATAAAGTGTGCATAAAACATGTAGATAACATCAATAATGTGGCATGGAACATAAGAAATTATCGATACGTCGGAGACGTATCAAGGAGCGTGTCTCTCTCCCACACAATGAATGCTAGGATCCATTTTATTCAAACAAAACAAAAAACAAAAACAAACCGACGCTCCAAGCAAAGTACATAAGATGTGACGGAATAAAAATATAGTTTCACTAGAGGAACCTGATAATGTTGTCGATGAAGAAGGGGATGCCTTGGGCATCCCCAAGCTTAGACGCTTGAGTCTTCTTCAAATATGCAGGGGTGAACCACCGGGGCATCCCCAAGCTTAGAGCTTTCACTCTCCTTGACCATATTGTATCATCCTCCTCTCTTGATCCTTGAAAACTTCCTCCACACCAAACTCAAAACAACTCATTAGAGGGTTAGTGCATAATCAAAATTCACATGTTCAGAGGTGACATAATCATTCTTAACACTTCTGGACATTTCACAAAGCTACTGAAAGTTAATGGAATCGAAAAATCCATCAAGCATAGCAAAACAGGCAATGCGAAATAAAAGGCAGAATCTGTCAAAACAGAACAGTTCGTAAAGACGAATTTCTAAGAGGCACCAGAATTGCTCAAATGAAAATGCTCAAATTGAATGAAAGTTGTGTACATATCTGAGGATCACTCACGTAAGTAAATTGGCATAATTTTCTGAGTTACCTACAGAGAATTAGGCCCAAATTCGTGACAGCAAAGAAATCTGTTTCTGCGCAGTAATCCAAATCTAGTATGAACCTTACTATCAACGACTTTACTTGGCACAACAATGCAACAAAATAAGATAAGGAGAGGTTGCTACAGTAGTAACAACTTCCAAGACTCAAATATAAAATAAAGGTGCAGTAGTAAAATCATGGGTTGTCTCCCATAAGCGCTTTTCTTTAATGCCTTTCAGCTAGGCGCAGAAAGTGTTTATCAAGTGTTATCAAGAGACGAAGCATCTACAGCGGGGTTTGGAGTTTTCTCAACCATGCATTGTATTTTGGATACGTAAGTTTCAGAGGCTCCCTTTTCATTAGTCTTGGGCTTGCTACTCTCATCAAACAAATTTTCAGGAACAAGCCAAGCATAATTATCATCTAGAGCTTCATGCATTCCTAGGAGCTTACAAGGTATTGGTGCTTTAATCTCCCCACCATCATTAACATTATTACTGTACTTAATTCTATTCATATCCATTTTTTCAAGTGTTCTTTTGAAATCGGTGATCATACCAAGCCTCTCATGCTTACTAAAAACTTTTCTAGCTTCTTTGGCTATATCCTCAAATTCTCGCACTAGGACTTTTAGAACAAAATCTCTCTTCTCTCCCCTCTCCATATCAGAAAGTGTAAGGAACATGTGTTGTATCATGGGGTTGAGACAAATAAATCTAGCATCCATCATGCGTACCAAACAAACCGAGGCATCTTCATAGGTAGGGACAGCTTTTGCCAGGGGTATATCTTTAAGATCTTCATGCATACTAACATGGGTGAAAAATTCTTCTATATTATCTCTTCCAATTATAGACCCTTGTCCCACATGTATATCTTTTAAAGTAAAATTAGGAGGAAACATGATGAAATAAGTAAATGCAAGTAAATAATTTTTTTGTGTTTTTAATATGGAGATTGCAAACAAGATAGCAAATAAAGTAAAGCTAGCAACTAATTTTTTTGTGTTTTGATATAATGCAGCAAACAAAGTAGTAAATAAAATTAAAGCAAGACAAAAACAAAGTAAAGAGATTGGAAGTGGAGACTCCCCTTGCAGCGTGTCTTGATCTCCCCGGCAACGGCGCCAGAAATTTAGCTTGACACGCGTACAGCACGCGACCGTTGGGAACCCCAAGTGGAAGGTGTGATGTGTACAGCAGTAAGTTTCCCTCAGTTAGAAACCAAGGTTTATCAAACCAGTAGGAGTCAAGAAGCACGTCGAAGGTTGATGGCGGCGAAGTGTAGTGCGGCGCAACACCAGGGATTCCGGCGCCAACGTGGAACCTGCACAACACAACCAAAGTACTTTGCCCCAATGTGACAGTGAGGTTGTCAATCTCACCGGCTTGCTATAACAAAGGATTAGATGTATGGTGTGGATGATGATTGTTTGCAGAAAACAGTAGAACAAGTATTGCAGTAGATTGTATTCGATGTAAAAGAATGGACCGGGGTCCACAGTTCACTAGAGGCGTCTCTCCGATAAGAATAAGCATGTTGGGTGAACATATTACAGTTGGGCAATTGATAAATAAAGAGGGCATGACCATGCACATACATGATATGATGAGTATAGTGAGATTTAATTGGGCATTACGACAAAGTACATATACCGCTATCCAGCATGCATCTATGCCTAAAAAGTCCACCTTCAGGTTATCATCCGAACCCCTTCCAGTATTAAGTTGCAAACAACAGACAATTGCATTAAGTATGGTGCGTAATGTAATCAACAACTACATCCTTAGACATAGCATCGATGTTTTATCCCTAGTGGCAACAGCACATCCACAACCTTAGAACTTTCTGTCACTGTCCCAGATTTAATGGAGGCATGAACCCACTATCGAGCATAAATACTCCCTCTTGGAGTTACTAGCAAAAACTTGGCCAGAGCCTCTACTAACAACGGAGAGCATGCAAGATCATAAACAACACATAGGTAATAGATTGATAATCAACATAACATAGTATTCTCTATCCATCGGATCCCAACAAACACAACATATAGCATTACAGATAGATGATCTTGATCATGTTAGGCAGCTCACAAGACCCGACAATGAAGCACAATTAGGAGAAGACGACCATCTAGCTACTGCTATGGACCCATAGTCCAGGGGTGAACTACTCACTCATCACTCCGGAGGCGACCATGGCGGTGAAGAGTCCTCCGGGAGATGATTCCCCTCTCCGGCAGGGTGCCGGAGGCGATCTCCTGAATCCCCCGAGATGGGATTGTAGGCGGCGGCATCTCTGGAAGGTTTTCCGTATCGTGGCTCTCGGTACTGGGGTTTCTTGATGAAGGCTTTAAGTAGGCGGAGGAGATAGGTCAGGGGGCGTCACGGGGGCCCCACACAACAGGGCCGCGTGGGCCCCCTGTAGGCCACGCCGCCCTACTGTGGCGGCGCCCCGTGGCCCCACTTCGTGACTCCTTCGGTCTTCTGGAAGCTTCGTGTGAAAATAGGCCCCTGGGCGTTGATTTCGTCCAATTCCGAGAATATTTCCTTACTAGGATTTCTGAAACCAAAAACAGCAGAAAACAGCAACTGGCTCTTCGGCATCTCGTTAATAGGTTAGTGCCGGAAAATGCATAAATATGACATAAAGTATGCATAAAACATGTAGGTATCATCAATAAAGTGGCATGGAACATAAGAAATTATCGATACGTCGGAGATGTATCAGTAGCACCGTTGCCAAGAATTGTCGTTTCGAAGCATCTCGTGATGATCGGGTGTGATAGATTCAACAAGTGCATACAACGGGTGCAAGCCAGTTTTGCACATGCGGATACTAAGGTTGCCTTGACGAGCCTAGCATGTACAGACATGGTCTCAGAACACGTGATACCGGAAGGTAGAGCATGAATCATATGATTGATATGATGAACAATTTAAGTGTTCGCCATTGAAGTTACATCTTGTCTCGTGATGATCGGACTTGGTGTGGTGGATTTGGTTCGTGTGATCACTAAGACAATTCGAGGGATATTGTTTTGAGTGGGAGTTCACCTAGATTTTTAATTTTGTTGAATTAAAATTTGAACTCAATTTGTCATAAACATTAGTCTAAACTATTGCAAATATATGTTGTAGATTATGGCGTCCCCAATCAATTTTAACCAATTCCTAGAGAAAGAAAAGCTTAAGAGCAACGGTAGCAACTTCACCGACTGGTTCCGTCATGTGAGGATTTTCCTCGCTGGTGGAAACCTGCAATATGTGCTTGATGCACCGCTAGGTGACCCTCCTGCAGAAACTGAAACCGATGAAGTAAAGAATGTTTACGCGACTCGGAAAATTTGGTACTCTCAAGTTCAGTGTACCACCCTATGCAGTCTGGAAGCCGATCTTCAAAAACGTTTTGAGCACCACGATCCTCATGAGTTGGTCAATGAGCTAAAAGCTATCTTTGAAACTCATGCGGCCGTGGAATGCTATGAAGCATCGAAACACTTCTTCAGCTGCATGATGTGTCGTCGTGGTGAACAGACAGATGCCATAGGATGGCTTAAGTTGGGGCCGAATGGGCGATAGAGGATTCGGGGGAGGGTTTTTGATTAGATAGGATGAACCTCCGGATGCTTTCCTCAAGAACTCAGCCAAAGGCAAAGGTAGAAGAAGAAACGCACAAGGAAGAACTCTGCTCTAGATCTTTCTCTTCATTGATCTCAACAGGATACCGGTTTGTGCATACAAGGTTTCTCTCTTGGTTTATTGTCCCGTGTATGGGTGTGCCCCCTCTCCTTATATAGGGGAGAGGGTGGCTTACAGGGGAAGAAACCCTAATGGCATCTTTGACTAGACAAACTACTTTACAAAGTTACTTTAATCATAAGTGACGCCAGGGTCTTCTTTAATCAGGGAGGCTGACGTCCTCCGGCTTCTTTCAGCGTCATCTTCCTCTTTGGTGCCAGGGCTTCGTTTAAAGCTACTTTGCTTAGCTCATCTTTGTCCTCTAGCTCTGAAGAGAATCTTTGACCAGTCTTGCCGACGTGCTACAGGGCACTTCTTACCGGTAGCCCGGTGTCTTCTTTACCTGGTTCTGGTATACCCCTCTTGGGGATACCGGCTTAGCTTTACTTAACCAAACACTTAACTTTGTGCTCCGGTATAAACATTAAACCGGTATCTTGATGGCTCAAACCATCCGGTTTGGCATGCCTTTGGCATACCGGGGGTCATCCCCCCAACATTAGTCCCCGAAGCTGGTATAGTCCGTTGGATTTTATCCAACAGACCATGCCAGGTTCCCATATCTTAAGGTACCGGTTTAATCTTTCCGGTGGTCAGTTTAGATCCCGGCATCTTTGCCGGACTCACGTCTTTTCTCTCTTTACAAAGTATTTTCCGGTATCTTATTCTCCGGTATCTTAGACATTAAATCTCTCCACGGTGAAGTCGAGAATTTCTCGGGTACAGTGACTGTCAGTGACATGCGCACTGTACCTGGCGCGCTAGTGTCAGGGGTCACTTCCCTTCGGCTTCTGCGCCAGCACTTATGGCGCCACACTGGATTCCTGCTACCGTTCCGGATCCGTGCGGCTTCCTTGTGGCATTCTATTTTCCACGCGTGTATCCTCGCGCCACGTGTCGGCCCACGAAGCGAACCGCCGCGGCCCAGCGGTTTCCAGCCCACTATCTCTTCTTCCTATATAAGGGGAAACTGCTCCTTCTTCCTCCTTTCTTCGCATTCTCAAGTCTCACGCGCACACAGAGCTCCTAGCCCTCTTGCGCCCTCGCCACTTTCGTTCATCGCCAGAGCTCCGCCGCCCGGCGAACTTCCGCCGCTGCTTCGCCGAGCCTAGCCAAGCTTCGCTGCGCGGAGATTCATTGCAGTGCACCTGTTGCGGCCGCACCGTTCGTGCTCCGACGACCTCTTCTCCGCTTTCTCGTCGCCGGCCTTCCTCAGCAACTACGAGCTTGCCGCCCCATCGGCGACCTTCTCCCTCAGCATCTCCGCCGCCTCAGGTTAGGCTCGATTCGCGCTTACCTCTATCTTCTTTGCTTTTCAGATCTTGGGCCGGTAGGGTATTTACTTCCTATTTTCTTTTGCTTTTTCTCTTACTCGTAGATCTTCGCGCAAGGGTAGATCTTGGGAAATCTGTTTTTCCGGGTAGATTCGTATGTCTAGCGAAGAGTCTCTTTTCGTGTCATCCTCCAGTAGCCAACAGAGCGAAGCTTCCGACGGGCTATCCGCTGATCTTGCCCGGATGGAAACCGACACCGGCAAAGATCAAGTGGCCGGCAGCTCTAGCCAAGCCCCCGGAGTAGATCTATCCGGTATCACACGCGGAGCCTGGAAAGGCTCCGACGTCACGCAGCACGAGATCGACTGGCTCTACCGGTCTAGAAGGATACCGGAAGGAGTATCCTGCCGGCTTCCCCGCGACGAGATCGAACCGGTACCCGAACCCGGTGAGTTCGTTGTGTTTCTTGCTCACTTCGAACGCGGCTTCGGCCTTCCTGCTTCTGATTTCTTCCGCCAAATTCTGGATTATTACCAACTCCAGCCTCACCACCTTCCCGGCAATGCCGTTTTTTACCTTTCTTGTTATGCCACCTTCATGGAGGGCTACATCGGCATCCGTCCCACTCGCGAGACTTTTGCTCGCTTCTTCTCTCTTCGGATTAACTCCGTTCAGGGCAAGGACATTCCTAAGCCCAAACCCCCCGTACAATGCGGGTCTTGTATCATCGGCTCCCGCCAAGGGAGCCCCTTCTTTAAATTCTCTGGTCTCGAGTCATGCCGGTTATGGCAAGGGACCTTGTCGTGGATGTGACCACGGCAGATGCTACAGGGGGTAGCACTTCGTTGATGCGAGGGAAAGGGAACATCGCCATCTACGGGTCGAGGTGCAAGAGACGCAAGGGTTTTACCCAGGTTCAGCCCCTCCGGAGAGTAAAAGGCCTACGTCCTGCTAGATCTTTATTGCTCAGTGGAGAATTACAATGGGGGGGGCTCAGTCGGCGGCTACGCCGAGAGCTTACAAAGGGAGATTGGATCTCAAATAAGGTGTCCTCTAGGGTTTAAGCTCGGGGGTTTATATAGGCACCCCCGATCTAGGGTTACATGGAGATAACTCCGAATCGTATCAGTTGCTACTAATCCGGGATCCGCTAACCCTCTTGCAAGTAATCTTCTTATCCAGTCGCGTAGATCACCTCCTTGGGGTTACGGCCCAGTCGCCTTAGGGCCCAGTCGCTTGGGCGACTGGCGGTCCGCCTGGGCCTCCGTCTTCATGGCGAGTGGGACTGGCGACCCACCCCCTATGGGCATATCCCCATCAGTAGTCCCCGAGCGCGGTGGTGACGAAGCGCGGATCTAGAACAAGTCTTGGAAAGGCACAGTGATGGATCAAGGTGAATCGCCACCGGGCTTCCGAAGATAAAGTTGTGAGCTTGGCGCCAGTCTCCAATCGTCAGAGCTTGGTCAGTCAGTCGGCGTATGACAGTCGGCGTCAGCCAGTCGTCATCTGACAGTCGGCGTTAGCCAATCGTCGTTTTGCCAGTCGGCGCGCATTCACCACAGAGACACGTGGAGGAGCCAACGGCTAGATTTCACGTTGACCGAGGCACGAACCGTTTGCATGTTGTTGACCGTTGGGCCTGACGTGACCGCTAACGGCTAGTTTAACGGCTATTCAGCCGGAGCCGGCGCAGATCTTGACCGTTGATTGCGGGGCGGCGATTCCGGGACGAATTAACGAACGGATTTCATCCTTAATCTGGGCGAGTGCGGGCGGTATAAAGGGTAGCCCCTGGGATTAGGGTTCATCACTCCTCCGCACTCTTCTCCCATCTTCTCCTCATCTCATCCTCATTCCAAGCTTCACACGCATCCATGGCGGCGAAAGGCTGGGGCAAGTCGAAGGTCACGCGGGAGTCTCTCCTCCCGTACGTCGCCTCCGGGGTCATCCCGGAGTTCAAGCAAGAGCGGTGGCGAGTTCCGCCGGCGAACGAGGTGGAACCCCTCCCGCGGCCCGGGGAGTTCGTGATCTTCCTGAGCTTCCTCGACCGTGGGTTCGCTCTCCCCACCTCCGACTTCCTCCGGCAGTTGTTAGCCTTTTACAGCATCAAGGTCTCCGACCTCGGGCCGCACATCGTCCAACAGATTTCGCTGTTCGTGGCATTGTGCGAGTGCTACTTGGGCTGTCCGCCCTATTTCCCACTGTGGGTATCAATCTTCCACGGGCGGGCGACTCGGGCCAGCAAGAGCAGCGAGGCGCTCATCCCGAACGGCGGAATCACCTTCCAGGTGAAGTCCGGAGAAAGCTTCATCGACATGGCGCTCCCCAAGAAGGTGCAATCGCAATGGCGCCGCTTCTGGTTCTACGCCAAGGAGTACACTCCCCCCGGCGAAGTCTGCATTCCTCAGTTCAGCCCCGAGCCCAGCATCCCGCGACGCCTCAACGTCCGGTCGCTGCCGCGCGAGCAGGAGGAGGTGGTGAAGGAGATGCGCCAGGCGATCCAGGCGCTGAAGGATAGCAGCCTGACGGCGGTCAATGTGTATAACTGCTGGCTCGGCCGGCGGTTGATCCCCCTGCGGTGCCGAGCTCACCCCATGTGGGAATACCGGGGGCAAAACGACTGCACCCGGTCGACGGCGACTGAGTGGGACGAGAGCGAGTACCGGAAGGCGCTCGCCAAGATCACCACGGCCACCTTTACCTCTTTTGAGGACGGCCTGCAGCCCTATTCCGAAGATACCCCGGCGCCTCAGGTAATGATTTGTACGGTGACTCCGCACGGCTTGGCCGCGTTTCTTCTCTTCTGACTTGTTTCCTTGATTCGAATGTAGCGCTGGCAGAAGGTCGCCGACCACCTTCCCCCCCTCGCCGGGAAGGAGCCTCCGGAAATGACCGAAGGCGAAGAAGAAGAGGTCGACGACGAGGAGGAGCGCACCGAGTCGGACTCCGAGGCGCGGGACTTCATCAGACTCCCGCGCGGGTCGAAGAGGGGTGCCGGGTCCTCGTCCCAGGGCGCGGTTGAAGAGGAGGCGACCTCCCGCCCAGAGGGCGAGGCGGAGCCTTCCAAGGAAGGGGCCGAGCCGCTGTTGAAGCGACTGCGCCCCACTCTCCTGGAAGGTTCCATGAGGCTTCAGCGCCCCTTGAAGGACGCGATTGATGCAGGAGCTCGGGCCGGTCCAGGCGTAAAGGCAATCCCCACGGTTAGGTAAGTACTCCTTGTCAAACTTGTTCTCCTTGCTGCGGGATTGGGTGTCGACTAACCTTGCCTCCCTGTAGGTCCAAGAAGAAGACTTTGGCGAAACCGGCCGCGGTTGGGGTGGCGGCCACGAGGGCGGCTGAGGCGAAGAAGAAGGCCGCGGAGAAGAAAGTGGCGCCATCCGACCTTGGGGGCGCGGGGTCGGCTCCGGAAGAGCCCGTCACCGCGAGCCAAGCTGAGAAGGTGAGCGCCAGCCACGCCGAGCCAACCGCCGAGGTCTTTCCTCTACCCAGCATGGTTCGCGGGGGCATGGCGGGCGCAGCGATGGGACCGGACGTTGTTCCACCCGTGGTGGAGGAGGGATCGGCGGACGTCGGGTCGACCGAGGGGCAGAAGGCGCCCGAGGTCGAAGAGAACATCGTCGAGGAGGGCGGCCTCTCGGAGCCGCTGAAGGAGCGCCGGTCCAAGGCTGCTAGGGACCGAGCCCCACCCAGTGACGCAGACACGCGGGCGGGCGAGGTGCCGTCGACTGAGGCGGTGATGCAGGCGGGAGAGGCGGCCGAGTCACGCCATCCACCGCCTTCTACCTTGACCTTCACTGAGCTCCACTCGGCGCTTGGTGAAGCACACGTGGTGAGTGTCTCTGAACTCGTAGTCTAGTCACCCCCAGTCCCCGAGGGTCGACTTGGTCTGAAAGGGCGAGTCGAGTCTCTCTTGTCCGTCTCATTTTCTTTTGTTGACCTTGGCACTATTTTTGGATTTGTGCAGGCGGAGGTTAAGCGATTGACCGCGCTTGTGGAGGAGGCGGCGCAAAAGAACCGCAAGTTGATTGCTCTGGGCAGTAAGTCACGCCCACTCGCCTTCCTCTCTCGGTATCACTGGCCCTGACTGAACTTCCGTTCTCACCGTCTTCTTTTTTTTGTAGCAGAGGCGCAGGCCAAGGCTCTTGCCGAGGCCCGGGAAGGATTCGTCAAGGAGTCTTTCTACCGCGAGGCCGAGTTCCGGGCGCAACAGGCCGAAGAGTCCCGGAAAAGGGCGAAGGCGGAGGTGGCGGAATTGACGAAGGTCTTGGAGCAGAAGGGTCGGGAACTGGAGGATGTCATCGCTGAGTACAAGGCGAAGCTGGAGGCCGCGACTGATGCGCGGGATTCCGCGCGTGGGGCTGCCGCGTCTCTTCGGGAGGAGGTTGCGGCCTTGAAGCAGCAGCATGCCAAGGAGTTGGCTGCGGAAAAGGAGGCGTCCGAAGGCATCGTCCTGGCGGTGCAGGCCGAGAAGACCAACTTCGAGGCTTTCGTCCGAGAGATGTCGCGGCATATTCTTGGTAAGTTCCTGTCTTTGCCCTTGTTGTTTTACTTGCCGGGGCTTCGAGTCCCCGAGCGTGGCGACTCGGCTTCGGGGGCCAGTCCCCGGGCGTGGCGAGTCGGCTTCGGGGGCCAGCCCCGAGCATGGCGAGTCGGCTTCGGGGGCCAGTCCCTGAGCATGGCGAGTCGGCTTCGGGGGCCAGTCCCCGAGCATGACGAGTCGGCTTCGGGGGCCAGTCCCCGGGCATGGCGAGTCGGCTTCGGAGGCCAGTTCTTATTTTTCTCTTCCTTGTGTTGTTTTGCTGTAGGTACGTGCGACTTCGTGGAGACGGCGACTCCGCGGGAATGCCTGTCGACTGCCACTGCGCGTATCATTGCCTCTGCGGGGGAGATACTTGCTGCGCTCCAGTACCTGAGTCCGCGGGAGGTGATTCCGCAGGACACGCCGTCCGTCTTCAAGGCCGTGTCCAATATTCCGGCCGTCGTTGACTGGCTTCGCCGCCCCTCCTGCCGTGTTGGCATTACCATGGCTCTGAGCATGGTGCTGGCGCACTACTCCGAGGGGTTCGACGTGGAGGAGGTCACCGCTGGCTTCCCCTCGGAGACTGGCGAGTTTGACGTGGCCGAAGTGCTGCGCTTGATGGATGCGGTGCGCCCCTTTGCCGACCGAGTACTGGCGACTGCGGATTTGGAGACTCACATCTCCAGCCAAGCGGCGCCTGGGGACGCGGAGAAGGAGCCGGGCCCGGTGGACTACCCCGCGGAGCGCCTCTTCCATGCCGCGGCCGCCGGCTCATTGTCTACGTATCCGGTCGTTCTGTATACGCCAAAGTTTCATCACAGCGATGATGGCGCCGAACATGTCGTAGAAGGGGCTCCGGGGCCGTCCTCGTAGGTCTCTAAGTCCCTGTGTAAGAAGTAACTTGAATTCCCGCGACCGGGTGTCAGTTGTAAATAAAGTGATAATTTTTGCTTAATTATAACTCAGTGGTTGCTTTTGAATTTATGTTATTTGTGGCGGCGATGCTCTGGAGTTTGTTCCGACTATCCATGGCCTTCAGGCCAGTCGCCTTGCGACCCCGATGAAGGCTATCGACTTGACTGTTTTCCTTTTCGAGCTGGGCGTCCCCAGTCGCAGTACGTAGTCGTTATAGTGCGAATAGCAGCCTCATGGGTGGAATAGCGGTAAGTTGTAGTTTGCGCTGTTTACATGTAGCGCGCCTCTCGTCGTGGCTCGGTGAGCCAGTCGCTAGGCGACTCCAAAGGGGGTCATTGCGGGCGTATTTTCCTTGGCGAGCCGCGGGTCCGTTTTGCGGGGTCCCTAGTCGAAGTACTTAGCCGCGCAATTCGCCAGCCTGAGGTAGAGGAGGGCATGGGTGTGCTGTATAGCGTAGCACAAGACGGTCGCCGTGGCCCGTGGGGCTGGCCGAGCGTGCGGCCCTGCTGTGGGTTCCAGTCGCCGTTTTCACCTGACGGCGTAAGGGGTGGTGGGTGATCGGACCTGGTGTTGCGTCCAGTCACACCGTCATGCCCTTGTTAGCCCGGCTACTTGGCCGATCGTGGACTTCACTCTTCCAGCAGCGGCGACCGAAGGTCTCTCAGTACCAAGTCGCTTGTCGCGGCGACTGGGCCGGTATGTACCGGGATGAGAGATGGAGTTATTTAGCGGGTGAAGGAGAGGCAGTCGGAGTTGGAGATCAATGCGGTCGGCGATTTTTATTAACCTCTGAATTTGCGGGCTACATTTTGTCCTTAGGTGTCAAACCGTCGAAGGAGGTTGACGTTCCAGGGGCGTTCCACCTCTTTGGTGAGCGGTTCGCCCTTGTCGTCCTTGCGGACGTCGATGAGGTAGTAGGAGTCATTGCCGAGTACGCGGCTGACGGCGAATGGTCCTTCCCAGGGCGGGGACAGCTTGTGCATGCCTTTCTTGTCTTGGATTAGCCGGAGTACGAGGTCTCCGACTTGGAAGGAGCGACTCCGAACGCGACGATTGTGGTAGCGTCGGAGATCCTGCTGGTAGATGGCGGTCCTGGAGAGTGCGAGGTCTCTGGCCTCGTCAAGGAGGTCGACGTCGTCTTGGTGAGCTCGCTCGTTATCTTCTTCAGCGTAGTTGGCGACCCGAGGCGAATCGTAGGCGATGTCCGTGGGCATAATGGCCTCGGCGCCATACACCAGGAAGAAAGGCGTGAAGCCAGTTGACCTGTTTGGTGTTGTGCGGATGCCCCACAGTACTGAAGAGAGCTCTTCTGCCCAGCAACCGGCTGCGCGTTCCAGGGGCACGACCAGGCGCGGTTTGAGTCCATGGAGGATGCTCTGATTTGCTCTTTCTGCCTGGCCGTTCGACTCGGGGTGGGCGACTGAGGCGAGGTCGAGTCGGATGCCCTTCTCTTCACAGAAGTCGGCCATCTCCCCTTTGGCGAAGTTGGTGCCGTTGTCGGTTATGATGCTGTGAGGGTAGCCATATCGATAGATGAGCTCGCGTAGGAACTTTGTGGCTGTCTTCCCGTCGCACTTCTTTATGGGCTTTGCTTCTACCCATTTGGTGAACTTATCCACCGCGACCAGGAGGTGAGTATATCCGCCGGGGGCTGTTTTGAATTTCCCCACCATGTCCATGCCCCAGACGGCGAAGGGCCAGGTGAGGGGAATGGTCTTCAATGCCGACCCTGGCATGTGCGACTGGCTTGCATACTTTTGGCACCCGGCGCACGAACGGATGAGCGCGACTGCATCTTCGTGGGCTGTTGGCCAGTAGAAGCCGTGACGGAAGGCCTTGGCGACGATTGAGCGTGCGCCTGCGTGGTGGCCGCAGTCCCCTGCGTGGATGTCGCGCAGAATGTTGCGCCCTTCTGCGGTAGCGACGCACCGTTGGAACACTCCCGAGACACTGCGCTTGTATAGTTCATTGTTGATGATGGTGAAGGACTTGCACCTGCGCACGATGGCCCGTGCTTTGGCTTCGTCCATTGGCAGTGTCTGGCGCTCGAGGTAGCTTATGTATGGCTCGGTCCAATCGATGCTGTCGGCGGCGAGTGCGACTAAGGTGGAGTCGGGAGCAGGTGGCTCGGCAATGTCCAGCTCGTGGGGTGCGCGCACCGAGGGGTGGCTGAGGATATCCAGGACGACGCCCGGAGGGGGTTGTAGTCGCTTGGACCCGATTCTGGCTAGTGCATCGGCTTCTTCATTCTTGCGCCTGTCGACCCATTCGACGACGTGGCCGGCGAAGGTAGCGCCGGCTTGGTCGACGGCGCGCTTGTACGCGATCATGTTGGCGTCGGTGGCGTCGCAGGTGCCGGAAGTCTGGCTGGCGACCAGGTCGGAATCGCCGAGGCAGCGCAGCCGTGTTGCGCCCATCTCTTTTGCAACTCGCATACCGTGGAGAAGCGCCTCGTACTCGGCCATGTTGTTGGTGCAGGGCTCGAATCTGAGTTGCAGGACGTACTTCACTGTGTCGCCCTTTGGTGATGTGAGGACGACTCCCGCGCCTGCCCCTTCGAGGTTTTTAGAACCGTCGAAGTGCAGTGTCCAGTGTTTAAGGTCCGCGGGGGAGCTTGGCTGCTGGGCCTCTTCCCAGTCGGCGAGGAAGTCGGCGAGTGCCTGAGATTTGATGGCATGGCGCGACTCGTAGGTGATGTTGTGGACGCCGAGCTCGACTGCCCACTTGGCGATCCGGCCAGTTGCGTCGCGGTTGCGGATGATGTCGGCGAGTGGCGTTGAGGCGACGACCTTGATGGGGTGCTCGTGGAAGTAAGGGGCCAGTCGCCTCTGGGCCCTGAGGACTGCGTACACCAGCTTTTGGTAGTGCGGGTACCGCTGCTTGGATTCGATTAGAGCTTCGCTGATGTAGTAGACCGGGCGTTGTACCAGTTGCTCCCTTCCCTCTTCCCTCCGTTCGACGACCATGACCGCGCTTATAGCGCGGTTCAATGCGGCGACGTATAGGAGCATAGTCTCTTTTGGCAGCGGGGCCGCGAGGATAGGGGCGTTCGAAAGGGCGTGCTGGAGTTCTTCTAGGGCCCGCTGCGCCTCATCTGTCCACCTGAATGATTCCGACTTCTTGAGCAAGCGGTAGAGTGGCATGGCCTTGTCGCCGAGCCGGGGTATGAAGCGACTGAGGGCGGCGACTCGGCCGGCGAGTTTCTGCGCGTCGACTAGGCAGGTCGGCTGCTTGGTGCGCATGACCGCCAGTGTCTTCTCCGGGTTGGGCTCGATGCCTCGTTTGGAGACGACGTAGCCTAGCAGCTGTCCGGACGGAACCCCGAAGGTGCACTTCAAAGGGTTGAGCTTGATCTTGTGCCGCCGTAAGTTGGCGAACGTTTCGGCGAGGTCATTGATGAGGTCGGTCTGGTGAGTCGATTTGACCACCACGTCATCGATGTAGACATGCACATTGCGGCCGATCTGGCTTTCCAGGCAGCTGTTCATGCACCGCTGGTACGTTGCTCCGGCGTTCTTGAGGCCGAAGGTCATGGACGTGTAGCAGTAGGCGCCTAGGGGCGTGATGAACGCTGTCTTCTCTTGGTCTTCCTTGGCCATCTTTATTTGATTGTACCCGGAGTACGCATCAAGGAAGCATAGCGACTCGGACCCGGCGACCGCGTCGATAATCTGGTCGATTCGCGGTAGGACGAATGGGTCCTTGGGGCATGCGCTGTTGAGGCTTGTGTAGTCGATACACATTCGCCACGTCTTGTTTTTCTTTAGCACCAGGACTGGGTTTGCCAGCCATTTTGGGTGTTTGATTTCGATGATGAAGCCGGCGGCGAGTAGCCGGTTTACTTCTTCGGCGATTGCGCGTCGCCGTTCTTCTCCTACAGGGCGCATTGCCTGCCTAACGGGTCGCGGGGAGGGATCGACGTGTAATTTGTGCTCAGCAAGTTCTCTCGGGACACCTGGCATGTCAGATGGTTTCCATGCGAAGATATCTCGATTCTCACGGAGGAACTTGATGAGCGCGCTTTCCTATTGGGCGGACAGGCCCGTCCCAATGGTAACTTGCTTACTTGGATCGTTTTCTACAAGATCTACTTGGCGAGTGCCTGTTGCGGGCTTGAAGGTTGCTGCGGACGAGTCGAGCTCGGTTGGCTTCTCTAGGATGGCGGGGTCGTTGCGGTCTACTGGGTACTTGGCGAGCTCGGTGGAGTTGTCTTGTTCGTCGGCGATGACGGCGTCGGCGAGCTTGGCGCTGTCATCCTCGCATTCCAGTGCCATCTCCGGATCGCCGTGGACGGTGATGACGCCTCGAGGCCCTGGCATCTTCATCATGTTGTATGCGTAGTGGGGGGTCGCCATGAAGCGGGCGAACGCCTGTCGGCCGAGTACGCAGTGGTAGGAGCTGCGGAAGTTTACCACCTCGAACGTTATCCGCTCGGTGCGGTAGTTCACGGGCGTGCCGAAGGTGACTGGCAACGTCACCTTGCCGATCGGGAAGGCCTTCCGCCCAGGGACGATGCCGTGGAACGTAACCTTGGTGTTCTCGAGGCGTGAGTCTGGTAAACCAAGCCGCTGGAAGGTTTCGTAGTACATGATGTTGATGGAGCTTCCCCCGTCCATCAGGGTTTTTGGTAGCCAGTAGTCGGCGACCTTGGGCCTGACGACTAGCGCCACTCGCCCGGGGTACTCGATGCGGGGGGCGTGATCTTCGCGGCTCCAGGTGATGCTTTGCTCGGACCAGTTGAGCCACCGGGGCACGTCGGACAGAATGACTGCATGTACCGCCACTGCCCTTGCGAGGACCTTCCTGTCCCGCCGGTCGCCGACCCCAGTGAAGGTATGGAGCGAGCCGGCGCTGCGACCGAAGCCTTCTCCCTTGTGCTGGTCTTGGTCTTTGGTGCGGTCCTTGTGCTGGTTGCCGCCGTCGTTTTCCTTGGCGCGGCGGGCCCTTTCTATCTGCTTGAGGGAGTAGCAATTTCCCGTCGTGTGATTGGCGGGTTTGCCCTCCTTGCTGTGATAGATGCATGGTGCATCTAGGAGGCTGCGGGCGTCGAAGCGCTTGGGTGGAGGCCGATCCTCTCGTGGTGCGCGAGTGTCGCGCCGGAACGATTTTGGTTCGCGCTGCTCGTAATCGGTGGTGGCGACCAGCTCGTTGTGTCCTCCCTCTCCGCGGCGCTTGCCGTTGTTAGACCGGCCGGCGAAGCGGTAGTCGCCACGTCGGGGCTCCATGTGCGCAGGGCGGCGGTTACGTCGCTGACCGTACTCGTCGTCCGAGTCGACTGTAGGGTCTTCGTCGGCGTAGCGGGTGGCGATGTCGAAGAGCTCGGAGATTGAAATATTATCCCTGCTGACGCGACGGAGCTTGGCGCTTAGTGGTTCGTATCGGCAGCAGCGTCGGAAGCAATAGATTGTCGTGTCCGTGCTGATGCCGCTGGAGGTCGTCCACATGTCCTGCCAGCGCTGTACCCACCGGCGGGTCGACTCGCGCGGGCCTTGGACGCAGCGATCCAGGTCTTCTATGGTTGTGGCACGGGTGTATGCGCTGGCGAAGTGCTGGATGAATGCCGCGCGGGCTTCTTCCCAGGAGTCAATGCTGTTGACGGTGAGGGTGTTGAACCAGTGGCGATTCACGCCGTCCATCATGAGAGGCAGGTAACGTGCTGCGAGTAGCTCAGAGTGGCCCTGGATCCCCATTGCCATGGCGTACGAGTCGATCCAGACCGTAGGGTCGATATGTGTGTCGTACTTCTCGATGTCGCGGGGTCCTTTGAACCCCACAGGGTACGTCTCGCCTCTGATCATTGGCCCGAAGCAAGCGGGGCCGATTCGGGTGAACGTGCTCTGGCGCGGGGCTTCATCGGCGTGGCGGTCGTTCAACCGATTACGCGCCCGCCATTCTTGGTCGTTGACGATGTGGGTTCAGGCGTCGACTGGCTGTCCGTTGGCGGCGACCATCACCCGCGCGGGGCGCGGCTCGATTCGGTTGTTAGACGAGTGGGCCGCGCGCGGTGCTGGCGGCGGGCCGTTGTTGGCGTTGACGATTGCGCGATTTGCCGCGTCCGACGACGCCGCGCGACTGGCGGATGTGCGCGAATAGAGTCGCCCTTGCGAGTCGGCTGCGGCGTGCTGCTGCTCCAATGCCTTGGCTACCAAAGCCTTGGCGTGCTGGACAAGGATTGCACCGTCTCCCGTTATGGGGATTCTTGCGAGGACGGCCTGTGCGGCTGCAACGTTGTCGGCTGGAGACGAGTGCAATGGTAGGCCGTTGGCGTCGACTTCTGCCCGAGGAACTTCGGGTGGTGGCGGTGGGGGTGGCGGATTTGCTCCGCGCGCCGCTCTATCTGCAGCAGCCCGACTTCCTTCTGGGATGTCAGGGTTCTGGATTCGGGCGACCCGGATTTCTCCGTCTGGGTCGTCGAAGTTAAGGCGCGCGCTGGGGAAGTCGTTTGCGCGGGCGCGCTCCATGCGCCGGCGGTTTCGCTGCTGACGATAGTGGGATACAGCTCTCACTTCATCTTGCTCGAGACGAAACTTCTCCCTTTCGGCGAGCTCCTTTTTCCTCTGCTCTTCGAGGGCCGCCCGGTGCGCCTCGATCTCGGTCGCGGTGGCGGTTGCAGGGAGGGGGGTGGTGAAGGCGTCGATTGGGATCTCTTCTTCGCCCCCTGCCATGAAGACTGCGGTCGGGTAGCGGTAGCGCGGGGCCTCAACGGAGTCCGAGTCGGAGTCGCTGCCGAAGAGGGAGAGGATGGAGTCGTCCTCGAAGCCACCTTCGAAGTCGCTTGGGTGGGAGACCAAGGAGATGGAGTCCTTGGTTGACGCCGTGGCAACAGAGCGGGCAGTCGGGGACGCAGCGGTGGACCCGGCAACCGACGTTATAGCGATGATGTCGGTGAAGTCGGCGTCGATCGCGGCGATGACGGAGTCGATGGCTGGGACGGTGTCGGTGGAGTCGGCGGCTGGGACGGTGTCGGCGGAGTCGGCGGCTGTCGAGGCAACGGTGGAGTTGGCGGTTGGTGCTACGACCGCCGACTCGGCGTCGTCTTCCAGGGCCGTCTCAGCCTCTGCGTATACCTCGCCGGTGACCGGGCGAGTAGCAGTGAGGAGCTGTCCTGGCGCGAAGGGGTCATGCGACCGACCGGGGCGAGGCTCAGCGGGGTCGCTGATGCCGGCGAGCCCAACGAAGAGGTTGATGGAGCCGATCGGCACCATCCAGGCGTGCTTGAGAGGCGACGAGGCGGGCCGGTAGGTGCTTGGCTGGATGTGGAAGAAATTGCCGGTGGCGATCATCCTGCCGGAAGCAACCGGCCGCCGCACTGGCGAGTAGGGCCTCGCCGTAGCTCGGAGGCTTGATGTCCCATGCCCCACGGTGGGCGCCACTATCGTGGATGTGACCACGGCAGATGCTACAGGGGGTAGCACTTCGTTGATGCGAGGGAAAGGGAACATCGCCATCTACGGGTCGAGGTGCAAGAGACGCAAGGGTTTTACCCAGGTTCAGCCCCTCCGGAGAGTAAAAGGCCTACGTCCTGCTAGATCTTTATTGCTCAGTGGAGAATTACAATGGGGGGGCTCAGTCGGCGGCTACGCCGAGAGCTTACAAAGGGAGATTGGATCTCAAATAAGGTGTCCTCTAGGGTTTAAGCTCGGGGGTTTATATAGGCACCCCCGATCTAGGGTTACATGGAGATAACTCCGAATCGTATCAGTTGCTACTAATCCGGGATCCGCTAACCCTCTTGCAAGTAATCTTCTTATCCAGTCGCGTAGATCACCTCCTTGGGGTTACGGCCCAGTCGCCTTAGGGCCCAGTCGCTTGGGCGACTGGCGGTCCGCCTGGGCCTCCGTCTTCATGGCGAGTGGGACTGGCGACCCACCCCCTATGGGCATATCCCCATCAGACCTTCTTCTACGTGAAGAACAACGGCGCCCCAGATCTCATCAATCTACCGGCCTTTAATCCGGCGCCGCCCACAAAGGTCAACTGGGCTACTTTCCTGGGACGAATCACATTGAAACGAACCGGGTAGTACGCTTCATGGAGAAGCTAAGGAAAGAGACAAACATCTGCTCTGACGACATCATCCGCACCTTCATCTCACGCCGGGTGCTTCCTCTTAAGCGCCGGGCTCATAAGATAAGCGAGATGTACGGTCTTGGCGATCCTACCAAGATCACCGGCCTCCCTCTAAGCAAGGAGGACATAGTCCTCAAGGCTAAGCAGATCTGCCAGACTGCCATGCCGGATGACTGGGAGTGGGGCTTCCTGCCTCTTAGCTCCACCAACCCTCCAACCGATGAAGTAAGAGATTGTGCAACCCGGGTTGTTGTACCGGTAACTTTTACGTTGTGGATAACTGACTTTTCATTTGTTTTCAGGCCAAAGACCGCTTCCCTCGCATCGAAGCGGAGCGGCGAGGCCCTTGCCGGAAGCGCCCTCTGGACGAGGTGGACCCAGATCCTTACATCCACTGGACTGACCTCAAGATGGGCCGGACCCACACCTCGCGCCCCGGTAACTTCTCGTCTGAAGCTCCCGGTTCCAGCGACGATCTCACTATGCTTGAGGTAGCTTTCTTTTCTGGTCTCTCATGCTTTACTGTTATTCCTCCTCTGTAGATGCTCCCTCAGCTAGCACCCAACCGCAGGTTCATGAGCATGCGGCTCCTTTGCAGGCCGAGGTCGGCCGCGAGTTCCTGGAGAAGCTCGTTCCCCAGGGCAAGAAGAACAAGGCCCCGGCACCTGATCCCGGCTCAAGCCAAGCTCCTCCCGCCAAACGCTTCCGGACGGAAGTCCTTGGGGGGAAAGAAGCAGGCAGGAGGCGCTACAAGGGGAAAACGATGCCGGTCTCTTCTGGGTAAGCTTTTGTTCCTCTGTTTGCTTTGTTTTTCAAACTCTTCCTTTTGGTTGCTTTTTCCGATCTTTTCTTTGTTTTTTTGTTCAGCCCTGCGCTTAAGCTCTCCAAGAGCGCCAGCGGCACGAAGCCGGAAAGCACTGAGGGAACCGCAAGGGCCTCAACTCCTCCTCCTCAGTCTAGCCCGGTACCATCTGGTACCGACAACCCTTCTGCCTCCCCTCTGGGAGGCACCTCAAGTGCGGGGCGCGTGGCCCCTACACCTCCTGAACACTGAGGAGGACCTCATCTCCCCTCCAGAAAAACAAGATACCGGCGCCAGCAACATCGGCGCCGATGCAGAAGCTGTCGGGCGGGCGGAACCTCTGTTTCCTCCCGTCCCGAAAAGAAAGAAGAAGAGGAGCTCGCACTCTTCCCCCTCCAAGGCCGCGCCGGACTGTTCCGCGCCGGCAAGCTCTACCTTGGGGCAGGGCGTACCATCGCCTCCGAAGACCTCGCCCGTGCCTCCGCCAGAAGCCCCGAACGTCGAGCTAAGCGGGGCCACCCCAACGCCGCCGCCAGAAATCCTTAAGATCACCAAGTTCCTCAAGCCGGAGGCTTCCAAGGGGAAGGCCACGGCTTCCGGCACTTCACCCACCGGCCCGCAGTCGTTGGTGCTGCACGTCAGCCCTGCCGCTGCTACGGCCGGAGAAAAACCTTCCGGTGTCTTGGGCCGGATCATCGAGCTGAAGCGCGAAGGCCGCGATCTGGGGCACTTGCTTCCATACGCTGAGAAGTGGAATGATCCGGATGTGTCCGCAACTACACGCGGCCTGGGGAAGGACCGGCTTCCGGCGCTGGACCCCTCTGGCCCTCGGTGCACCAAGGAGCACTTCATGCGGCTGCAGCGCGCGGTGAAGGAGCTGGACAGCGTGTGGTATGATGCCACCAACAACATGGTGGTAAGTTTCACCAAACTCTTTTCAATTTTTCAATTCATGCCGGTTTCTCTCTTTCCGGATCTTGTCTATCTTCCCAGTCCCCGAGTTTCGTGTTGAGAGCGTAGCTCTTAGCGCGAAACTTAGGTAAAAATCTTCAAAAAACTTGCATAGCCAGTCCCCGAGTTTCGGGTTAAGAACATAGCTCTTAGCGCGAAACTTAGGTTGAAACTCAAAAAACCGGCATAGCCAGTCCCCGAGTTTCGGGTTAAGAACATAGCTCTTAGCGCAAAACTTAGGTAGAAACTCAAAAAACCGGCATAGCCAGTCCTCGAGTTTCGGGTTAAGAACATAGCTCTTAGCGCGAAACTTAGGTAGAAACTCAAAAAACCGGCATAGCCAGTCCTCGAGTTTCGGGTTAAGAACATAGCTCTTAGCGCGAAACTTAGGTAGAAACTCAAAAAACCGGCATAGCCAGTCCCCGAGTTTCGGGTTAAGAACATAGCTCTTAGCGCGAAGCTTAGTTAACACTCTTTCTTGAACAGAGCACGGCCGACGCCCGGAAGCACCTCTTTGAGGAGCTTCTGTGGGAGCACCGGGACCTTGCTGAAGCGCACAGCAGGTGCCAAGGTGAGCTTCTATGCCTCCGGCATCTTCTTACCGGAAGGTTTTCTTTCTTAGTACTTATAACTTTCTGCTTAACAGCTATCCCGGAAGCTTCCATCGAAGCCCTCAAGACTCAGCTCGCCGCACTTCAAGGTACCGCTCCTTCTTTTCCGGTTAACTTGTTTCTTCTTCCTTTTACCAGCTGCAATTTTGTTAACGCTTTCTTTCCGGGCTCTAGGTGAAAAAGAGCAGCTCATCCGGGAGCATCGCGAGGCTCTGGACGCCCAGGAGGCTTACTCCAAGGGGCTGAAGGACCAGCTGATCTAGCTCGGGCTCAAGCACAATGAGGCGATGAAGGCCGCCCAAGCCGCCGCTGAGGCTAAGCTGAACGAAGCTCTGGAGGATGCCAACAACTCCACCGTGGTGCTGCGGGCGGAGCTAGAGGAGGGAGCCAAGGCGCGGAAAGCAGCCGAGGATCGGGCAACGCTCTTGGAGGGAGAGCAGAAGGAGTATGACCAACTGGTCATGCAGACCGACGCGCTTGCCCTCAGTAAGTTGTCTTCTTTCTTTTCCGGTTTTGCTTATAAGCTTGTATTTTCCAGTTTGATGTCCTTATCCTTTTCTCTTTGTCTTGCAGGGCTCTTCCCGGACTCGCAGCTCTACGCGCAGAAGAAGGTGACCGAGCGCCGGGTTCAGTAGGAGTTCAAGAACCCGGAAGCGCCGTGGGATCCTTATGACCATCTGGTCGCCCTCTCTGCGTGGGTCTCCCACATGCGCGCGGTGGACCGGAACCTTGCCGATCTGCCCGAGGTGGCGATTCACCTCTTCAAGGTGCTGTGGCCTGAGCAGGAGGTGCCGGCCAACCTAGCGCTTACCTCTGAGTGCCTGAAGGGTGCCAGCCGGCGAATCCGTGAATGGCAATGCTCAGCGGCTCGTGCCGGAGCGGATGCTGCGCTACGCGTCGCCTGCTCCTGGTACGAGGACTGGGACCTGGACGCCCTCCTTGGCTTGCGCGAAAATGCTCCAACCGATATGGATCCGGTCCTCACCGCGAAGCGGGAGGATCGAGCCTACCGGATCGCAGAGTACGCCCCGGTCCGCACCTTCATCCCCCCTCCTCCCGACGTCAATGACTACCTCAGCGACAAAGAAGAAGGAGAGGATGAGGAAGATGAAGATGCTGGAGCTGGTGATGCGCCTCCGGAAGCTCCAGAGGCCGGTGCCGTTCCTCCCGAAGCTCCTTCTGCTTAAGTATCTCCTGTAATATGTTTGCCCGTCCTGCTTACTTCAAAACAATGCTCATCAAATTCTACCCCGGTATACCGGGGTTTATGATTTAATATAAAACTTAGCCGTTCTTTTGGTTGTGCTACAACAATCTATGCCAGTATGTTATACCGGTAGCCTATTAACTTATGTTTGTCTATTGTCTTAGCATTTTGCTCGTTGTGTTGCTTTTATCTTGCACTGCAAAGATTCCGGAATTGTTTCTGCATCCAATCCAATGCACACTTGGCTCTTTTGCTTTGGCTCTGCCTACCTTCTCTGGGCGTTTTGGCGTATGAGCACAAAGTTCTTTTACCAAGCAAGCACTTTCTTGAACTTAGAAATAACTCGAAATTTTCACAAAAAAACGGTACAACCAGGGTTAGTTAAATTTCTTCGGATTATTCGTTCCCACTCTCTCTTTTCGCAGTTCACGTGCTTAATTCCTACCAGTTTATCTTGCTTGCCATGAAGCCGGGTTGCGGACAGCAGTAGAGTCGAAGACTCCGGTAGGTTTAGCACATTACTAAACCGGAAAGAAAAAATGTTCAACAAGCAACCGGTAAACTGAAAAAATAAACATATTGCATGCAATATCAGTAGGGGTAGTCCCCGAGATTCATTCGAGGTCCCGACATCTTTTATTCATAGAAAATAAGGTACAAAAAGGAACTTCTTACACCACAACTTCAAGAGTAGAAAGGACGCAACAGAGCTACGTTCCACGGACGCTTGGTCTCCTCTCCGGACCTGTCCGCCTTTCCTTTTTTCCATTCATGTGCATCGATCAGGTAATAGGCATCATTGTGGAGAGCTTTGCTCACATTGAAGGGTCCCTCCCATGGGGGTGAAAGTTTATGCCGTCCTTCAGTTCGCTGCACTAGGCGCAACACCAGATCTCCTTCCCAAAATACTCTCGGGTTAACCTTCCGGCTATGATAGCGTCTGAGGTTTTGCTGGTAAATGGCTGTTCTTGCCAGTGCCAACTCTCTTGCTTCTTCTAGCAAGTCCACATCGTTTTCTCTGGCCTCTTTTACCTCTTGCTCGGTATAGAGCTGCACTCTTGGTGAGTCATGGAGAATGTCGGTTGGTATGACCGCTTCTGCTCCGTAAACCATAAAGAATGGAGTGTATCCGGTGGACCGGTTTGGAGTCGTTCTTATGCTCCACAGCACTGATGGTAGCTCATCGAGCCAACACCCCGGTGACTTTTCCACCGCCTCGATGAGTCTTGGTTTGATACCGGAAAGTACCAAAGCATTTGTTCTTTCCACCTGGCCATTGCCTTGTGGGTGTGCCACTGAGCACAAATCCAACCGGATATTGTTATCCTCACTAAATCTTTTGAACTCACCTTGAGCAAAGTTGGTTCCATTGTCAGTGATAATGCTATGCGGGTAGCCATACCGCAAGATAACATCTTTTAAGAACTTCACCGCTGTGCGCCCATCACATTTTGCAATAGGTTTCACTTCTAGCCACTTGGTGAATTTGTCCACCATAACCAAGATGTGGGTCATATTTCCCCTTGCAGTTTTGAATGGGCCAACCATGTCCAGGCACCAAACAGCAAACGGCCAAGTTAACGGTATGGTTTTTAAATCGGATGCTGGGGTGTGATTTTGCTTGGCGTATCTCTGGCACCCATTGCATCTTCGTACTAGATCCTCAGCATTCTCCAAAGCAGTGGGCCAATAGAACCCATGCCGAAAAACTTTTGCCACTAGCGCCCTTGACGAAGCGTGATGCCCACATTCTCCTTGGTGAATCTCCTCAAGCATTTCCTTTCCCTCTTCCGGTTCCACACACCTTTGAAGGACACCGGTGACACTTCTCTTATACACCTCACCATTGATGATGGTGTATGATTTGGATCTCCTCTGGATCCTTTTGGACTCATTTTCGTCAACCGGCAAGGTGTCGTTGATCAAGAATTCCTTAATAGGTTTAACCCAAGATGGTGCCTCTCGAACCAGAAACACCGGTATGTCTATCTCCATGCTATCCACCAGCATTGTTTCCTCTGGTATGGACGCAGCAGTTCTCGAGTTTGCCGGAATAGTCCCCGGGTTTCCTTCATTGATATCCATTGGTACAACATGTGACTCCGGTACGAAGATGGATTCCGATTCCGAACTTGGTTTGATTGATGGTACCCTTAAGTGTGTCAAGGCTATTCCGGGAGGAATTTCTTGCCTAGATGAGCCTAGCTTGGACAAAGCATCCGCTGCTTCATTTTCCGCTCGTGGCACATGGTGAAACTCACAGCCTTCAAAGAAGCCGGCAATCTTTTGCACGTGAAATCGGTATGAAGCCATGTTGGCATCTTTTGCGTCCCAATCTCCAGAACATTGTTGCACCACCAGATCTGAATCTCCATAGCAAATGATCCAGTGCGCACCGATTTCTTTTGCGACCTTGAGCCCATGAATCAAAGCTTCGTACTCAGCGACATTGTTTGATGCCCTGAAATGTACTTGCAAAACATACCGGAGATGATCTCCCTTAGGTGAGGTAAGCACCACACCGGCACCTAGACCCTCTTTGAGTTTGGATCCGTCAAAGTGCATTTTCCAGTATTCTATTTTTTGGTCTGGCGGCTTGTATTGCATTTCCGCCCAATCAACAAGGAAATCAGCCAAAGCTTGCGATTTTATGGCATCCCTTCTTTCGTATACCGGTACGTATGGTGATATCTGAATTGCCCACTTTGCAATCCTACCGCTAGCATCTTTGTTGCACATGATATCGGAAATGGGTGCCTCACTCACCACTTTCATGGGGTGCTCTTCAAAGTAATGCTTAAGCTTTGTGGCGGCCATGAACACGCCATAAGTCATTTTCTGGAAGTGTGGGTAGTTTTGTTTTGAGAGGGAGAGCACCTCGCTCAGGTAGTATACCGGCCTCTGCACGGTTTTTCCTTCATCTTCTCTTTCAACAACAACCACTACACTCACAACCCGGTTTGTTGCTGCTATGTATAATAGCATAGGCTCTCTTTCTAGAGGTGAAGCCAGTATAGGCGATGTGGCCAGCATTGTTTTTACCTCTTTAAACGCTGCGTCTGCCTGAGGGGTCCATACGAACTTATCGGATTTTCTCATCAAAGCGTAGAGCGGCAAAGCCTTTTCTCCCAACCTGCTTATGAACCGGCTTAGCGATGCCAAGCTTCCGGTAAACTTTTGCACGTCCTTGAGATCGCGCGGTATAGTCATTCTTTCGATTGCCCGGATTTTTACCGGATTAACCTCGATGTCCCGGCTTGATACAAGAAAGCCTAGCAGTTTGCCGGCAGGAACACCGAAGGTGCATTTTGCCGGATTGAGTTTCATCCGGAATCTTCTTAAGTTATCAAATGTTTGCCGGAGGTCATCAATTAAGGTTTCTTTTACCTTAGTTTTTACTACGACATCGTCCACATACTTGCACATTTTTTCCGATTTGATCAAACAAGCATTTTTGCATACAGCGTTGGTACGTTGCACCAGCGTTGCGCAAACCAAAAGGCATAGTGACATAGCAATAAGCCCCGTGCGGGGTAATGAACGCAGTTTTTATTTGATCTTCCTTTTTCAGGGGAATTTGGTGGAAACCGGAATAAGCATCCAGGAAAGACAAGAGCTCACACCCAGCAGTGGAATCAATCACTTGATCGATCCAAGGTAAAGGGAAAGGGTCTTTTTGGCAAGCTTTGTTCAGGTTGGTGTAGTCGATGCACATGCGCCACACCTTTGGAGCTTTTGCTTCGAGGTTCTCATCTTTCTTCTTTTCGACTAGCACCGGATTGGCCAGCCACTCAGTATGCAGCACTTCCACGATGAAACCGGCAACCAACAACTTTGTCACTTCTTCTCCAATGATTTTCCTCCTGTCTTCAGCAATCCGGCGCAGCGGCTGCCTTACCGGCTTAGCGTCCTTCCGGACATTTAAAGAGTGCTCAGCCAGCTCCCTCGGAACACCTACCAAGTCATCAGTGGACCAGGCAAAGATATTCCGATTCTCACGGAGGAAGCTGACGAGCGCGCTTTCCTATGCCTCATTCATGCCGGCACCGATACGAACGGTGCGCTCAGGGTAAGCCGGGTCCAGCACAATGTCCTTTGTTTCTTTTGTCGGCTTGAATGCCGGTGTGCCCAAGTTTGCACTCATTGCCGCTAAGCTCAACTGTGAGGACTGAGCCAGCGCAACCGCAGTTTGCATCCTCCTCTTTTCCTCTGCAATCACCAGCGATTCTGCCAGGTTTGATCCGGCTGAAGCGGTTTCCAGTGAGACTTTGTAGTTTCCCACCACAGTTAAGGGTCCACGAGGTGTCGGCATCTTCATCTTGAGATAGGCCGTGTGAGTTGAGGCCATGAAAGCAGCCAATGCCGGTCTCCCAAGTAATGCATGGTAAGGACTATCTAAGTCCACCACCTCGAACTCAATGTTTTCAACCCGGAAATTGTCACGTCCTCCAAACGACACATCCACCCGGACTTTTCCAACTGGTGCGCAGGACAAGCCCGGAACGATTCCGTGGAAAGTTGTACGAGTTGGCTGAAGCATGTTTTCCGTTATGCCCAGCGTATGCATGGTGTGCCGGTACATGATGTTTATGCTGCTCCCATTGTCTATCAGCACTTTGCTGAACCTGACTCGAGTCGTTGGCCCTTGCATGATTGGGTCCAGGACAAGAGCATAACCACCCGGATTAGGCATTACCTTGGGGTGATCCTTGAACGACCAGGAGATCTCTTGATCTGACCACAGCATGTATTTTGGCACTGCCGGCATCACAGCGTTCACTTCCATAGAACGGCGATGCAGGCTTTGTCTGTCGGTTGGCTCAGTGACGAACACAACGCAGCACATATTTGGATCATGGTAAACATTCCGGCCTAAAGGTGCCGGTGGAGGTGGTTGGCCATTGCCTTCTCCCACCTGATGGACTTGCTGGTACTGTTGCCTGTTTGGCTGAGGCTGTACCAGTAAAGCATTTGCTCCGGTAAGCGGCGGTGGTGGTGGTAGTTGATGCTGATGTAGCATATCTTGAGATGGTGGTAGCATTGTGGAGCACCCTTGTGCTTGCGCATCTTTTACTGCTCCCTTGAGCATCAAGTACTTGGTCCAAGAACAATCCTTCGTCAGATGATTTGATGGGTGAGCCGGATTCGGAGTGTGCCACCGGCAAGGTTGATCCATCGCGGCTTCCATGGTATATTTCACAGGCCTGCCAATTATTTTTCTGGCCCCAGGGTTTCTTTTCGACCCATTGTTTCTTAGGACCCGCCCATGGCTGCGATCCGGTTCTTTGCCTCTGACTGCCGCTGGCCTCGGAGTTCTCTTGTACAGCAGCAACTTGTTGCGGACCGTATCTTCGATCCGGGAAATCTTCCCTTCTTTTGTTGTTCCGGTTATCCCGGTGTTGCTCTTGGCGCTGCTGAGGCGGGTTTGATTGTTCCGGCTCAGCTTGTACTGCCGGTTGCAATGGGTCTCCCAATGCGTAGTTATCTGCCACACGTATCATTTCCGCCAGAGTTACCGGCATGTTCCGCTGCAGCTTTTGCCACAACGGCGAACCTCTGCGGCATCCATTGCAAAACCAAGCAATGGCTTGTGCCTCTATCACCCCTTCACAGGAGTTTCTCGTGGAGTTCCACCGGGCCAGGTAGTCCCGGTCTGTTTCCTGCGGGCGCTGCACGCACAAAGCGAGCTGGTGAGGCCTGTTGGGCCTCCGGTATGTACTGCTGAAATTACTCACAAAAGCTTCCTCAAAGTCCAACCAACCGTTTATGCTTCCTGCCGGCAAGTTGTTCACCCAGAGTCGTGCCGGTCCCACCAGGAATGATGGTACAATTCTCACGGCCCAACGCCGGTTTCCTCCTCCAGCTACGGTTCCTCCGCCACCAGCGACGTGTACTGCGGTCACGTAATCCGCGAGCCAATCTTCCGGCTTAGTGGTGCCATCATATGTTTTCGTGTCACGGGGCAACTAGAAGTTGCGAACTGGTGGCTCCTCTTTCATGATCCTTGGACCAAAACATTTTGGGCCCGGAGGACCTTCTGCCTCGATCATTTCTGACAAATATACTCTATCCAGACGGTGCCTCGCATCCCGTTCTGGCATGTATCTTTCTCCCAGGTATTCTCCCAATGGGTTCCGGTGTGCTGTGAGTCTTGTTGAATCAGCCTCATCGTAATGTTCCGGTACCGCGGCCCTTGCCTGCCGGTACCTCGGGGGAAGCATTTCCTCCTCCTCATACGCCGCCCTTGCAGCTCTATAATTTTTCCCGGTTTCATATCTACCGGCATGATTGTTTCCGGCGTAGCCTCCTTTGGCGTAGCCTCGGTCTGCCCCTTGGCTTTTTCTACCGGCATCGTGTTGCCCGGCTTGTTGTTTTCCGGCAAGAACCGGATCATACACAGTCATCTGCTGCGCATTCATCTCTTTTTCTCTTCTTCTGTCCGGATGGGGGGACGATGCCTGCCCATGGGACTTTCTTCCGGCATTCTTTGTTGAACGCGCGGATTTTGAGGCCACAGCCTTGTTCAACTTAGCAAGCTGCTCAGCATTCTGCTGCTCAATTGTTTCTAGCAAATCTCTAACGCGCTCTTGCTGTTTTGCCAAAGCTTCTCCGGAAAGCGATTCACATAGCTCTACTGCAGCCTTAGCAGCTTTTATGGTTTTATCCGGGCTACTATACTTAGGTTTCTCTACGATGCTCACAGACGCAGAGGTACTTTTGCCGGCAAGAATTTCCTTACGCAAATCCTGATCTAGATTGCGAGCCTTAAGCCGGTTTTCCGGTATCCTAGCAGCATGAGCGCTAACTGAAGCAAAGCCATGGGCAGCGTTATACTCACGTAGGGTTAGGTTCAGCTCACGCTGCGCCTGGACGATGTCGGCGCCGTTCGCGAGCAGCTTCTGGCGTTGCGCCTCCAGCTCCGCCTGAGCCACTGCCGGGTCGATGTTCTGCGCGATAGGTGTAGCCAGCACGTTCATCGCCGCTTGGAGTGGTGTCTCCAGTGGTGCGGACGATGCTCCCGCAGCGCATGCGTCGCGCTCCAGCGGTGGCTTGGCCGGGCGGGTCGACGCCGCACGGCCAGCACCTTCATCCACAGCCTCCTTGCCTGCGCCGACCGCGCCAGTCATCATCACCTCCACGCTACCGGCAGCGCGGCCAGCACAGAGCCACCTTGGCGGATCCGGCGCCACCAGCACCGGCGAGAGGCGCTGGCGCACAGGGACAGTGCCGAAGTAGACACGGTGGCTGCCGAACTCGATGATGCGGCCGTTCTTGGGGAAGATGTCGCCGTTGGCGAAGCAGCCCACGTTGTCGTTGATGAAGTCCATGGAGTAGAGGCGCTGGACGAGCGCAGACACCGTCCGCTCGTCGGCGACCTCAAGGATGCCCGCCCGAATGTGAACTCTAGCAAGCGCCACTTCATGCCCCACGGTGGGCGCCAACTGTCGTCGTGGTGAACAGACAGATGCCATAGGATGGCTTAAGTTGGGGCCGAATGGGCGCTAGAGGATTCGGGGGAGGGTTTTTGATTAGATAGGATGAACCTCCGGATGCTTTCCTCAAGAACTCAGCCAAAGGCAAAGGTAGAAGAAGAAACGCACAAGGAAGAACTCTTCTCTAGATCTTTCTCTTCATTGATCTCAACAGGATACAGATTTGTGCATACAAGGTTTCTCTCTTGGTTTATTGTCCCGTGTACGGGTGTGCCCCCTCTCCTTATATAGGGGAGAGGGTGGCTTACAGAGGAAGAAACCCTAATGGCATCTTTGGCTAGACAAACTACTTTACAAAGTTACTTTAATCATAAGTGACGCCGGGGTCTTCTTTAATCAGGGAGGCTGACGTCCTCCTGCTTCTTTCAGCGTCATCTTCCTCTTTGGCGCCAGGGCTTCGTTTAAAGCTACTTTGCTTAGCTCATCTTTGTCCTCTAGCTCTGAAGAGAATCTTTGACCAGTCTTGCCGACGTGCTACAGGGAACTTCTTACCGGTAGCCCGGTGTCTTCTTTACCTGGTTTCGGTATACCCCTCTTGGGGATACCGGCTTAGCTTTACTTAGCCAAATACTTAACTTTGTGCTCCGGTATAAACATTAAACCGGTATCTTGATGGCTCAAACCATCCGGTTTGGCATGCCTTTGGCATACCGGGGGTCATCCCCCCAACATGATGGAAGAAGGCAGCTCCGTTAGTGAGCACATGCTCGCCATGACCGGGCATGCGAAGAAACTCAGTGACTTGGGAATAGTGATTCCTAACAGACTGGGGATTAATCGTGTTCTTCAATCACTGCCACCTAGTTACAAGAACTTTGTGATGAACTACAATATGCAGAGCATGAACAAAGGGTTACATGAACTCTTCGCCATGCTGAAATCTGCTGAGATTGAGATCAAGAAAGAGCACCAAGTGTTGATGGTCAACAATACCACCAGTTTCAAGAAACAGGGCAAGTCTAAAGGAAAATTCAAGAAGGGTGGCAAGAAAGCTGCCACGCCTCCTGTGAAACCTAAGAATGGCCCTAAGCCTGATGCTGAGTGCTATTACTGCAAGGAGAAGGGACACTGGAAGCGTAATTGCTCCAAGTATTTGGCTGATCTGAAGAGCGGCCTTGTCAAGAAGAAGAAAGAAGGTATATCTGATATACATGTTATAGATGTTTATCTTACTGGTTCTCGTACTAGTACCTGGGTATTTGATACTGGTTCGGTTGCTCGTATTTGTAACTCGAAACAGGAACTAAAGAATAAACGAAGACTATTGAAGGATGAAGTGACGATGCGCGTTGGAAATGGATCAAAAGTCGATGTGATCGCTGTCGGCACACTCCCTCTACATCTACCTTCGGGATTAGTTTTAAACGTCAATAATTGTTATTTTGTACCCGCGTTGAGCATGAACATTATATCTGGATCTTGTTTAATTCAAGACGGTTATTCATTCAAGTCTGAGAATAATGGTTGTTCTATTTTTATGAATAATATGTTTTATGGTCGAGCACCTGAAAAGAATGGTTTATTTCTATTAGATCTCGATAGTAGTGATACACATATTCATAACATTGATGCTAAGCGAATTAAATTGAATGATAATTCTACTTATATGTGGCACTGTCGTCTTGGTCATATTGGAGTGAAACGCATGAAGAAACTCCATACCGATGGATTACTAGAATCACTTGACTTTGAGTCACTTGATAGATGTGAAACATGTCTAAAGGGAAAAATGACTAAGACTCCATTCTCTAGTATTATGGAGCGAGCTACAGACTTATTGGAAATCATACATACCGATGTGTGCGGACCAATGAGTGTAGCCTCGCGCGGTGGTTATCGTTATGTTCTAACCTTCACAGATGATCTGAGTAGATATGGGTATATCTATTTCATGAAACATAAATCCGAAACTTTCGAGAAGTTTAAGAAATTCCAAAGTGAGGTAGAAAATCAACGTAACAAGAAGATTAAATTTCTACGATCTGATCGCGGAGGTGAATATCTGAGTTATGAGTTGCATGCATTTAAAGAAATGTGGAATACTTTCACAATTGACACCGCCGGGAACACCACAGTGAAACGGTGTGTCCGAACGTCGTAATCGAACTCTCTTAGATATGGTTCGTTCTATGATGTCTCTTACTGATTTGCCGTTATCATTTTGGAGTTATGCATTAGAGACAGCTGCATTCACTTTAAATAGGGCACCATCTAAATCCGTTGAAACGACACCGTATGAATTATGGTTTAATAAGAAACCTAAGCTATCGTTTCTTAAAGTTTGGGGTTGAGAAGCCTATGTAAAAAAGTTACAACCGGACAAGCTAGAACCCAAAGCGGAGAAATGCGTCTTCATAGGATACACTAAGGAAACTATAGGGTACACTTTCTATCACAAATCCGAAGGCAAAATCTTTGTTGCTAAGAACGGAACCTTTCTTGAGAAAGAATTTCTCACCAAAGAAGTGACTGGAAGAAAAGTAGAACTCGATGAGATTACTGAATCTTCTCTCGTTGATCAGAGTAGCGCAGTACCGGAAGTTGTTCCTGTACCGCCTGCACCAATAACAGAGGAAGCTAATGATAATGATCATGAAACTTCGAATGAGATAGCTACTGAACCTTGCAGATCGACAAGGGAATGTGCCACTCCTGATTGGTATGATCCTTGTCTAAATGTCATGATTGTGGACAACAATGATGAAGACCCTGCGACGTATGAAGAAGCGATGATGAGCCCAGATTCCAACAAATGGCAAGAAGCAATGAAATCCGAAATGGGATCCATGTATGATAACAAAGTATGGACTTTGGTAGACTTACCTGATAGCCGCAAGGCTGTCGAGAATAAATGGATCTTCAAAAGAAAAAACAGATGCTGATGGTAATATTACTGTCTATAAAGCTCGACTTGTCACAAAGGGTTTCCGACAAATTCAAGGTGTTGACTACAATGAGACTTTCTCACCTGTAGCGAAGCTAAAATCTGTGAGGATTTTGTTAGCAATAGCTGCATTTTTCGATTATGAGATTTGGCAGATGGATGTCAAAACGGCGTTCCTTAATTGAGACATTGAGGAAGAGTTGTATATGGTACAACCCAAAGGTTTTGTCGATCCTAAAAATGCTGACAAGGTGTGCAAACTTTAGCGTTCAATTTATGGACTGAAGCAAGCATCCAGAAGTTGGAACCGACGCTTTGATAAGGTGATCAAAGACTTCGGGTTTATACAGTGTCATGGAGAGGCCTGTATTTACAAGAATGTGAGTGGGATCTCTGTAGCGTTCCTGATATTATATGTAGATGACATATTATTGATTGGGAATGATATAGAACTATTAAGCAGTGTAAAAGGTTATTTGAATAATAGTTTTCAATGAAAGACCTTGGTGAAGCATCGTACATATTAGGCATCAAGATTTATAGAGATAGATCAAGACGCCTAATAGGGCTTTCACAGAGTACATACCTGGATAAGATTCTAAAGAAGTTTATAATGGATGAAAGTAAGAAAGGGTTCTTACCTATGTTACCAGGTAAGGTCTTGAGTAAGACTCAAGGTCCGGCTACGGCAAAATAAAGAGAAAGGATGAGTCAGATCCCCTATGCCTCGGCAGTAGGCTCTATCATGTATGCCATGCTATGTACTAGACCGGATATAGCACATGTTGTTAGTTTGACTAGCAGATATCAAAGTGATCCAGGAATGGAACACTGGACAGCGGTCAAGAATATCCTGAAGTACTTGAAAAGAACTAAGGATATGTTTCTTTGTTATGGAGGTGACCAAGAGCTCGTTGTAACCAGTTACACCGATGCAAGTTGGAACACTGATCCTGATGACTCTAAGTCTCAGTCTGGGTACATGTTTATATTGAATGGTGCTGCGATGGCTGGGCAAGCTCGAAGCAGTGCACGGTGGCGAAGTCTTCAACAGAATCGGAGTACATAGCGGCTTCAGAGGCTTCATCAGAAGCGGTATGGATGAAGAGGTTCATTGTAGAGCTCGGTGTGGTTCCTAGTGCATTGGACCCACTAGTCATATATTGTGACAACATGGGTGCCATCGCCAATGCACAAGAACCAAGGTCACACAAGAGGCTGAAGCATATCAAGCTGCGTTATCATTCGATTCGCGAGTACATCGAAGATGGAGAAGTAAAGATTTGCAAAGTACACACTGATCTGAATGTAGCAGATCCGTTGACTAAAGCTCTCCCTAGGGCAAAGCATGACCAACACCAGAATGCCATGGGTGTTAGGTACCTTACAATGTAATCTAGATTATTGACTCTAGTGCAAGTGGGAGACTGTTGGAGATATGCCCAAGAGGTAATAATAAAAGTGGTTATTATATATCTTTATGTTTATGATAAATGTTTATATACCATGCTATAATTGTATTAACCGAAACATTGATACATGTGTGTTATGTAAACAACAATGAGTCCCTAGTAAGCCTCTTAACTAGCTTGTTGATTAATAGATGATCATAGTTTCATGATCATGAACATTGGATGTTATTAATAACAAGGTTATATCATTATATGAATGATGTAATGGACACACCCAATTAAGCGTAGCATAAGATCACGTCATTAAGTTATTTGCTATAAGCTTTCGATACATAGTTACCTAGTCCTTTCAACCATGAGATCATGTAAATCACTTATACCGGAAAGGTACTTTGATTACATCAAACGCCACTGCGTAAATGGGTGGTTATAAAGGTGGGATTAAGTATCCGGAAAGTATGAGTTGAGGCATATGGATCAACAGTGTGATTTGTCCATCCCAATGACGGATAGATATACTTTGGGCCCTCTCGGTGGAATGTCATCTAATAAGCTTGCAAGCATATGAAAGGTTCATAAGAGACCACATACTACGGTACAAGTAAAGAGTACTTGTCAGGAGACGAGGTTGAACAAGGTATAGAGATACCGATGATCAAACCTCGGACAAGTAAAATATCGCGTGACAAAGGGAATCGGTATCGTATGTGAATGGTTCATTCGATCACTAAGTCATCGTTGAATGTGTGGGAGCCATTATGGATCTCCAGATCCCGCTATTGGTTATTGGTCGGAGAGAGGTCTCAACCATGTCTACATAGTTCGTGAACCGTAGGGTGACACACTTAAGGTTTGATGTCGTATTAGTAGATATTGAATATATGGAATGGAGTTCGAAGTTTTGTTCGGAGTCTCGGATGGGATCCAGGACATCACGAGGAGTTCCGGAATGGTCCGGAGAATAAGATTCATATATAGGAAGTCATTTTATAAGTTTGAAAATGATCCGGTGCATTTATGGAAGGTTCTAGAAGGTTCTAGAAAAGTCTGGAATAAATCACTATGGAAGGTGGAGACCCGGAGGGACTCCACCAAGCTTGGCCGGCCAACCCTAGAAGGGTGGAGTCCCAGGTGGACTCCACCAAGGTGGCCGGCCACCCCCTCCCAAGGAAAGGTGGGAATCCCACCTCAAGTGGGAATCCCACCTTGGGTAGGTTTCATGTCATATGGAAGATTTTGGTTTGGGGTCTTATCCGAAGACTTGTAGACCAACTCTTGGGTGTTCCACCTATATAATGAGGGACAAGGGGAGGGGGCCGGCCACAACAAAGCCACCTTGGCCGCACCCCTTAGTGGCCGGCCACCCCCTCTCCCCAAACCCTAGCCGCCCCCTCCTCCACCTCTCCCGCAAACGCTTAGCGAAGCTCCGCCGGAGATCTCCATCAACACCGCCACCACGCCGTCGTGCTGCCGGGATTCAAGGAGGAGCTACTACTTCCGCTGCCCGCTGGAACGGGGAGAAGGACGTCGTCTTCATCAACACCGAACGTGTGACCGAGTACGGAGGTGCTGCCCGATTGTGGCACCGTCAAGATCTTCTACGCGCTTTTGAAAGCGGCAAGTGATCGTCTACCGCATCAACGAGAGCCTCCTCTTGTAGGCTTTGGAAATCTTCAAGGGTTAGTCTCGTTCATCCCCCCGTTGCTCCCGTCTTCTAGATTGCATCTTGGCTTGGATTGCGTTCTCGCGGTAGGAAAATTTTTGTTTTCTATGCTACGAATCCCTACAGATACATCATAGTGTATGGATACCAATGCGTGATACCACATGAAGCGTGATCACATTGTATTCTCAGACCTCGACGATAAGGTCACCGTCTTGGTGAAGTTTCGGTGACAACTCTGTGGTGAACATCTATGTGTGTAGCCCCGTGATGTTAAACAGTTACGATAGCGACCATCGCGCCCTCACAGAGGTCTAACTCATCACCGCTTGAAGACAAGCATCACCAGCCTCAGCCAACTCGAATAGATTGGCTACAAGACGATGATGCATGGAGGGTTTTTGGAGGCAGGAACGGATCCAGGACTTGAACTTTGGGTGTTACAATTTTGACCAATACGTGTTTTGACTGGTTTAAGCATTGTGATGTGCCCAACGAAAAAGCATATATACGCCAACGAATGGACATATAATAGGGAAAATCTAGGTGTTCACCTATATGCCCATCCTTGCCTGCTTGGAGCTGTGGTGGACCATAGCCTCTTGCCGGCGAAAGGTTTTAGTTCCTTTTTTAAGTTATTTGCATTGTCTTGTTTAGGATAGTGAGGCGGCGGCTACGTCAGTCAGCTCTGTCCATGTTCCGGCGATGCACCTAGCACCGGTGGAGGGTGTGTGGAGTTATCTTTCCGGTGGATCTCTTGGGATCCGATTGTGTTCGTGTTAGTTGGTCTGATTGCAAGTCTAGCCCTTCCGATTTATGGCTCTCGTCTTTGGTGATGGTTGCTGCTCTGGTGTGCTGGTCTATTGGGGCCTTATCTTAGCATGACGATTTTCCGCCCGTCTACTACAACAAGCTCTATTACGACAATCTTTGTCTAGCACCAGTGAGGGAGGGCGAGGACGGTCGCGGCCCTTTGGCTCGCTCTAAACTCCACCAGTGATGCAAGTGGTTCATCATTAGGGTACCCTTTACTCTCTTTTGCCCAAAAAATGTAGTGCCCTTTACTGTCTTTTGTCCAAAAAAAAATTAGTTCATTTTCTTGGACAAAAGAGAGTAAAGGATACCCTAATGATGGACCACTTGTCCACTTGTATCTATAATCTTCACTAAGTGATTCAAAAAATTATTTGTAATTTTTATTATTAGGAAAAAAATCTGAAATAGTTGAATAAATGTAGCCAAGGGGTACAAGATGTTTCGGTCCTTTCATCAGGAGCATAAACTTGAGTTGCCAAGAACAATTATCCTTTACAGATTACACACTCTGACACGCGATGTTTTGGTTGATGGAAGAAAGCCATAGCTGCCAAGGGGTACATGGCCACGCACGGATCGTGTTAATTTCTTCCCATCCGATCCAAGTCAAGCTGCATGCGTAATGCCGTAATAATTAAGCTGTTCATCTCGTTTCCTCGTTGAGAGTTACTAGACGAATCGGATTAATTAAGCTGGACAAGTACATAATTCAGTTATAGTTTTCCCGTCTCCATGTCCAAATTAATTAACCAAGGTCGAATCGGTTTGGAACCGGCAACAGCTCTACATGCAGCATGCAAGACAGGCCGGATCATCAGTCCACCGTGGCATCCATCCATCGATAAAAGGAGCCGCCCGCCCAGCAGGTTGAGATCCAGTTTCTGCACACAACCTAGGCAAACGCGCTGAGATCTCCACACACATTTCAAACCCTAGCTCTCTACTCGACCACGCTCGCCGATTAGCCATGGATACAGGCTACGCCGCTCCGGCCGGTCACGTGCTCACCGACCGCTACCTCGCGGGCGAGATCGCCCGTAAGCCCATCGTCTCCAGCTTCATCTACCACGCAGACGTCTACTCTGCCGTCCCCGACGTCCTCGTCTCCGGCCGCCAGCACGTGCGCGACAGCGACGACAACGACGCCTACTTCTTCTACACCACCGTGCGCTACGCCGGCAAGAAGAAGACCCGGAAGCTGCGCAGGATCGACGGCGATCCTAGGAAGAGCTGCTGGCACTCCGAGAAAGGCAAGATTCCACTGGAAGGCAGCAAAACCGGCGGCTACGTGCAGGATTTCGTACAGGCGATCAAGGGCACGGACGGCCGCATCGAGAGGCTGGGGTGGCGCATGAAGGAGTACGGCCTCTCGACGGAGGAGCACGGAGACAGCGACCTCGTGCTCTGCAAGGTCTACCGCACGCCTCGAGAGCACACGACGGCGTCAACATCAACCACGTCGGCGACGCCGGTTCACGGCGTGCCTGTGTACTCCGATCCTGTCATCGACTCCAGGAAGAGGAAGGCCGCGGACGGCGGTGACTACCCTGACGATTCTTCTAAGCCGAGCGCGCTGCGGCGGCTAACCGAGGAGCACCCACCGACCGCCATGGCATCGGAGCCGGAGAGCATCGACATGGAGGACCCGATGTACTGGGAAGCGATGATCGACGAGAGAATCAGATTCAGAGATGCTATTCCCAACGCGCCCGGCCCGATGGAGGATCTTGAGGGCTACATGAAGTGCTACGAGGAGTACGTGATGAACATCGCCGCAGAAGCTGTCCGGAAGAATGCAGCCGAGCCAGAACCGGAGAGGGAAGATCACAGCTTCTTCCAGAGCATAGAACCCGCGGAGTTCCCCAGCTTCATTATTCCGCCGCCGATCGCGCCGGAGCCACAGAGCGCCCACGACGACTTCAACAAGTGGAGGTTCGAGATGTGCCGCCCACTGATAGACGACGAGGGAATCAGAGCCGCTTTGCCCAACGCGCCTGACCCCAACGAGGACCTAGACGGTTACATGAAGTGTTTAGAAGACTTGGTGATGGAGGCACGCCAAGAGTTGATCAACCAGGGAGCGCAGCAGCCAGAACCGGAGTGGGACATGGAAAAAGAGTTCCCCTTCTTGTATTAGAAATCACATGACCTTGTTTGCTAGTTGCTACACTACATCGATCAGTTGTACTATATATGTGTGTGTACTCTGTCAAGGATGATGTTTTTTGTGTTTAGGAAGAAAGGAACTGACAGTGAAACCAACATCTTGTAACTTGTTATGTTGCAAATTAGTACAAATTAAACTTGTCCCAGAACTAGCTTGCAGGAACCATAAGGATACAACTAGTCAACTTGTTTGTGAGTTTGAGAGTTACTGTGACGTGTAAACTTGATTGTATTTATAAATCCAAGTCAGGCAGAAACTCTCTCAACTTTTAAATGCATGCGTTACGACTGCAGTATGCACATTGTTCTGTCAATATATCATTGTTTAGCTTTGAAGGGAATTCAGACATCCAACTCAAAAACAGTGCCATATAAATGGAAAACACACTGAAGAATGTACAAGCAAGCTCTGAACTTAACTCTCGGATTTTTTTAACTTTGGAAAGGGAATTAGGAGCAATTGGCAAAGTTAATGTTTAGGGTACTTCTAGACAAACTGAATGTTAGAACACGTTAAACAGTTTTGCCCAAGCCCATGTGAGAGCTGACCTATATAAGGAGGGAGCCGGAGGAGAGCAAACCTAAATACACAACTCAACCCTAGGCGCTCATCTCCAGGAGATGGGTGAGAGACATTTCTGGGGGCATCTCCTTGCAAGCCATTGGCTAGTATTTATATTTATGGGATGTCGTACAGGAGACCAATCTGATGGTGGGACAACCTAATAAGCTTATCTGGCGTTGCAGGCATGTATAGAAAATGTAAAGCAGAGACTGAAACGAACTACATGTCCAGAAAGGAGGACCGAATAAATGCCCAAACTTAATGTGCTTCGAAATATCAATTGGTGGTTGCAACATCAAGGAAATAGAGAAAAGGGATCAATGTCGCCAGCGTGCAGCAACCACGCGATGTGCCCGTGGAGGCCAGGACACATCGTGGTCGACAGCGGCCATCAGGCTAGTAGGTAGCTAGGGTTAGCTATGACAGGAGACATCGCCCTGAGGGTTTCAAGAGGGAGAGGTGTGCGCCGGCAAGCAGAGAGGGGCTTGGGCAGCCAGCGAGGCTGGGGGTGGGAGAGAGAGAGGAGGTTGAGGGAGGTTACAGGGGGCGCTGAGTGAGGGATTTTTTTTGTTTTGTTCAGGAGAGGCGCGTGCATTCACTAGGAGAGAGAGGGCAGCCGCGCACGTGACAAGTCCAACATATTATTTCGATGGCAATGATAGTACGTGAGGTGCATCACAAACCACTATGTAAGTCCAACATATCAGTCCACACGGCGTTTCAAAGTAAACTGGCTTGGTTGATATGTTGGACTTACCACTGACCTGAATATACAAAAACTAAAGGCAGCTTACTAACTGCACTACAGAGTGTTGGTCTCAGTTGGCCAAACATCAACATGGTCGTCCCACATCAGGTACAGTGAAATTCCCAATAGCTGTCGCGACAAAATAAAACAAGGCTACCCAGAAAATAGTTAACTACCTGAAAAGTAATTACATCTATTTCTTCCTCTTTCTACCCTCACATTGCCTGGGATACAACAGACTGAGAAGACAAAGCACGGAGATAACCATAGACAAAAGAATTCAGCCTCGGCTAGCAGAAACCCACCATGAGACCCAAGGATGCACTCAGAATCGTAGGTACAAGAGAGAACAGCAATGCACTCAGAATCCTAGGTACAAGAGAGAACATAAGTTAGTAACCGAGTATTTTTCTTCAAGGAGACACAGGGCCTTCAAAATGGACAACATAAAGGGTCGAAAGGTAAACTCGTGAGCACTTATGTAGAATCAAGTTCGTCCAGAAAGTTTGCTGGTAGCTACAGAAGTTAGACCAAGCACAGATAGAAGCTAGAGCTTAATAATTCGCAAAAGAAGTCATAATCATGAGACCTGTGCATATACATGCTGCATATCTAGTTAGGCCTGTTAAAACAGAGCAAGCTAGACGAGCTATTTGAGTTCAACTTGTTCAAGCCCTAGCAGAGTGAGCAAACAAGCCTAACGAGATCCAGATCCTTATTCTGGGAGCTGGGCATCTTTGTCAAACATATGGAATTTTCATACATGAGTCAACATTGTTTATTAACAGCCCACATACACTTATTCCAGCTTACTAAATTTCCATATGAGATAGCATTATATTTTCTCATGTTAACAAGCTTTGGCTCTAGATTACTCAAGTTTTGTCCACGCTGAGCTCAAGTTAGAAGCAAGCACAAACGCCAACTTAGGTTTGTTTGAGCTCCCGCTCAAACTAGCCATTGTTGAACAACGTAGTAAATGGAAAGAAAGCCAACAGTTTTTTAGTCTGTGATGTTTATTAAGAAAAACAAAGAAACATCGAGCGGAGATTTTGATCACCTCTAAGCAAGTGTCACCAGCGGCGATGCGAATACAGGTCTGCCTACTTAGGTGGGATGAGAACTCATTCACTCAATGCTATGTCCTGACAAAGCTGAGTTGATACACTTGATGTCAACAGTGTACCACGAAAGCCTTCCTCAGCCGGTAGTACATCAGACTTCTGACCTGAAATTTCATCTGCAATATCGTATGAAAGCAAAAAAAAATATACAGTCAGCAATCACATGTTTTCAGGGATATCAAATCTCAGTAATTGTTACTTCACCTGCAATGTCACGGTTCTCAAACATTTCAGAGTCTTTGACCCATAAAACATCCCCAGGGAAAATGGTTTTATCAGCAAGAGTAGCAAAATCATCTTCAATCTCAAGAGGGCCTTTATGAAGCTTCTGGTTCTCCTTAACAATCTAAATATGACAACAGCAATATTTGGACCACGATTAAAACATAACAAAGCAAGATTTCAGCACCTAGACATAAGAGCAACCGGTGCATGTCATCCTTTAAATAAATTGGAGAGAAAGCAAACGATTATAGCATGAGTACATATATGATTACTTCTTGCACAGTTGAACAATTATCTGGAAAAAATTGTATCCCCCTTAGGTGAACACTGAGTTATTTGTCGATTGACTTGCCAGTAATATGAAATCAAATCGGTGATCACACAAGTATTGAACTGCATGCGCCGCCAGTTAACCCAAAACTTATGCTGTTGGGGGAAGGTGGCTCCAAATTCCTAAACTCCCCACACATCTAGGCTCATCAAGACCTTAATGGGAACGATGTAAGCCGCAGCTATTTTTATTAGTAGTGCATTGGCCAGGTCTTGAAATAAAGACTCCGATGCCATTTTGAATTGCATGCACTTACCTGTTAACCCAAAAGCTAAGCTGTTGAAAAAAGGTGGCAATATATTTCTGATAGCAAGTGCAAACTATAGCTCCAGTACTCCACTATGATGGTACAATGGTACGATGCCAACAGAAAGCACCAGTACTTTTAACTGGGACCAATCACACTGGTACTTGTTGATTGCAGCTAACAATGTTAAGCTTAAGTTTTAAGTTCAATTTTTTTTGACAGATCAAATTACTGAACCGCAAGGATTAACTGTTGAAATGAAACGCAAAGAGTCCTTTGCGTTTTCTCGAAAAGGATTAACTGTTGAAACAATAGCATTAAAAAAGGCCTCTCCAGTCCAGAAGGGTTTTAACTTTAAAGCAAGATTCACATCAGATACTAATTCAGAAAACCTCTTTCAGTTGAAACAGAATTAAGTTGTAAAGTCATTTTCTTGAATTCTAATGTTTTCTTCTTTTTTTCTGGAACACAATGAGCAAATAAACAGTTGTTTGGCTGTTTGCGTAAATAATATCTTCGATGTGCATGACATACCCCTAAAGATTCCCATATCATGAGTTTCAACTGATAGACTGTTGTAGAACCAGAGACTTTCAAACTGATTGAGTTCCCTGTGGTTGTTCTCCGGGAACGCTTTGAAGTCCGACGATCTGGAACAGGAACAGCTGAAGATGCTTCTCTAATTGATTTTGGTGCTTCTTTACCACGCACCAGATAAACATGAATATCTTCGTCCTGGTAATTGAGTTTCTCCACCAATGCACAGCTCTCTATTTCCCCAATACATTCTTCACAAACCTGGCATACAAAATTCAGAAGTAGAATTAGGAAGAAATATGGGGAAGTGCATCATATATGTGCAAGTCTTCAATTGCTTGAAAGTAACGCTGGATTTAAATCAAGTACTACAGGAATATTAACTTTCTGGAAAATTATCTTCGCAATAAAAAACATTCATATCCAAAATACACACCTCCTAAATTAGCCTACACAAACTACTCTGGTACTCCCACACCTACCTTGGTAACATTTGCTCATCCATCACTCTCCTTTCCAATTCCCTCATAGTAACAACTAAACCTTCTATCCTCTGACATACATGAACACTTTGACACTCTCTACCAAAATACCCAGTGTGCCCTTCATAACAGTCGTTCTAAATTCTACCGCCTAGACATATGGCTGTTGCCTGAACCCTTAGCAGTTGGCCTCCCCCCTCTCACCCACGACCTCAATCCCTCTGCTTTTGTCAGCCAGATTTTCATGATGGACTGGAACAAAACCTGCGTGCACAACTAATTAATGCAGCACCCGCAGAACAGCTTGCCCATTGCTCTTTTTTGCAGGCTGTCGAGCTGTCATATGAACCGAACAGCCGGTGCCTACTTAACAACACTTCCATCTTCAACAAGGGTGCTTGCAAAGCCCACCCAGCTCGCCAGGCCAGAAGTCTGTGCCCATGGGTATCATACGTTCCGAACAAAGTTCAGATCTACGGTTGGCTCTTATGTCCAGATCGCCCGAACACAAGAGTAAACCTCACAAAATTATAAACAGCACCTCCTATCCTCAGTGCACCTCCCCTATCGAGAACACGATACCCCTGTTTTCACCTGCCCCACTGCAGCAGCTACATGTGATCTGCCCGGTCTACCTAGCATTCAGACTCCTGCCAATATTCTTTAAGACGCTTCACTATCGCACCTCCCTTCTACAGTAATCAGTATGGCAATTCGCCCCTCTTACCACCCTATGGAAGAGATTTGGGACTCGCGCAACGGGTGATTGCCTTCAAAACTTTCTGGTAAACACCACTCAGCTAAAGCCTTAGATCTGAACTTGAACCTAATCAATTAAGCTCATCTGTGAAGCATAAGAATCAAGATTCTAGGCTTTCACAGCTGCGACTTGAGATGATTTATAGGACAGCTGTTGAAAAAGAATGATGTAGTACCATTGTTTGCTTCACATGATACTATACTAACAAGGCAGAATTGCTTTTAATTCTTGTAACATAATTTCATCAGGACTAACCCGCGTGAAAGAAGAGCATTGATCCATGGTCTATTTTATTCGACATCAATAGCATTCTTCAAATTTCATTCAATAATATGGCAAATGCTATTAGTTTGCTCCAACTTCTATTGATACAGTTTCTTGTTCATTAACTGTTCATGGTAGTGCTGTTGCTTACTTGTTCCCATTCTTATATTTTAACTAATCAAGTGTGCAAACCTGTATGGTGATGTGTTGCCCATCTGATAATTAGACATATTAACATAGGTACATTATGGTCAACCAACCATGCAAATCAATTATTGTAAAGAAGGTGATATCTACCTCTTAGCACAGCATATATTGACTCAAGAACATTTTGTTTACCTCAGGATCAGTTCTGACATAGGGTGTACTGTCCTCCAAATCACCATTTGCATCATTAATAGACTGATCTGGATGTTCGTCCAACATTACCCTTGCTTCAGGTGACTCGTGCAGTTTATCTTGAGAGCTTTTGCTCAAAACAATTTCAGCACATGTACCATCTGCATGTGCTACATTCCACTCCTCACAAAATGACATCCAATCAGATGCTGAGATGATTGCTAATCCATCAGTCTGAAAACAAAACAAATAACATAGTTAGTGCACTATATCCAGACTATTTGTTTTCATCTTGCAATGCCACATATCAACAAAATAAGGGCCCAAATTAAAGATTGTTGGACAAATGCAGCAGCAGTGGAAAGCAACTAACACAATTGTGTGAGGGCTTCATATTTTCTATCTAGTATCACAATGCATTTGTATTCATTACATCTTCATTAGATTTGCCTCAACAGATCCATACAAACTTTAAGAAACAAAAAAATAGTAGTTTGAAAACTGATGTCTCATATTTGAATGAGGAACAGAACATCATAGGGAATATCCACACGTGCATCTGAACTAAAAGGCTGGAGCTCAAGTTTTCAATCTGGGAGTCGCCATTGTAATTTCACTCCCCGAAGCAAGTTGGCCCAATGAGCACTACTGCCAAACAGACAATAAATTTTAAAAACAAGGGGTGACATGAAAGTAGCTGAAGGGCACACATATAGTAAGGTCATACTGCACACAGGCTACAAGTATCTTGAAGTTACAGGAGAGAGAGGAGAGGTAGAAAAGAGAAGTTCTGAAAAAGAAGAGCTTACATTCGATGTTTTCTGAGTGATGCTCCCACGCTTGCAAACTAGATCCAAAGGCCTTTGCAATAATCTTGAATGCTGAAAAATGGCCAAGATAATCAACAAGAAATAGTATACGGTTTATGCCAAATAACTAGAGATCAAAGGTACCGATATTGCAAATTACAGTCGGCAAAATAAATGGAGTCTGATACAGACCTATGCTAAACATATGAAAATGAAAAACAACCATGCATCAGTTACCCACCAGACATATATCAATTAAAGGGGATACAGACCTATGCTAAACATATCACTTAGTACCAAACTAAACCTTCACAACACTCTAGCAAAACCACACATTGACACAATATGATAATAAAACTTACTGTGAATTTTGAATTCTTACTATTACATCAACTAAGTAAGAGAAGCAAACATGTGTGATGCCACAAATTGTAAGGTAATTATGATGCGTGCTTATATTTGTGCCCTCTAAGGATGATTATCCCATTCAAGCATCTAGCCTTGCTTTTGTAGAATTGTTATATTTCTACAGTAATTCACTGGGAGACATATATAAGGACAGCATTATATATGTACGACTGTTGGACCTCACTCAGTGAACCAAACTGGTATAGCAGTATATCACACTTCCTTACCGGTGGATTAAAAATCATTTATTCGGTGCAAAACGTGTAAATCCTTGCCCAGATTATCCTGGCAATCAATTTCTACCATGAGTCTGCTCACAGGTCATAATGTAATGATATCTCCACCAATGCTTTACAAAAAAAAAATACTAATAATCATCTAATGATTTCACAATAGGAGAATAGCAAGTTAACTTCAAGCCATCTACGAGTTTACATACTAGAGATGTAGTCTTTTCTGGCCTTTTCAGAACAAAACACACGTGCAGGACTAGTCGGCAAAACCGAGACAGAGTTAGTTTACCTTCTCACATTTAAGTGAATTTATAGCAGCTTCAAGACTTTGAGGCTCGGGTAATGACGAAACATTTTTTCCAGTCGCTGTAATGTAAGATCTCCATTCCGACAACCATGAGGAAGGAACCAAATAATATTTTTCCCCAGGGTGAAGTGCTAAGCCTTTACCAGATATTAACTTTTCGTGTCTCTGTCTTTGCTTCAGTTTCACCGCTCTGAGAGATTAATACCGTGCCAAAAGAATATTAATATCAAAGATAAACTTCAAGTGAACAACCCATTATATCACATTAAGAAATCTTTTGTATTCTTTGCTCACCTAAGATTATCCTCCACAGAAGCGACAACTGACAATTTCTGGTCACAAATTTCGCATGGTTGACAATCTGATGGAAAAGTCACAATATCGTCAGCTTTCCTTGCACTGCTGGTTTCATATAGAAACATCCACAGGCTCTCCGGCACAGATACCCGCTTTGCCCCAGGAGCATGCTCTGGAAGAAGATTCCCATGGCTGCATCTTAGAGCACTTGTTGGTCCATTATCAGCATCAGAATTGATATCCACATTTTTCCTTCGCAACCAATGGGTCAACCTGGGAGCAACCAGGAAAGCAGATCAGTATAAGACTGGAGTGTAAAATTCATAAAACAACTGCCAGACATACTTAGGTAAACTCAATAAAAAAAACTATGATGATTGATAACACAGTGGAAATGCATTGTCCATCTACAAGAAACATATTACCAGGGCATAGCATAATATAACATGTTAGATAGTGGTTTCAACAACCTTTAAAAGGTAAAAGAAATTTACATTGAGCAACAACCTTTAAAAGGTAAAAGGTAAACACAAAGATACAAACTTTAAACATGACTCTTGTTAGTGGAATCGCAGATAAGAATTCTTACATAGACACACTATAGTACATCACTACAATGAAACACAAATTGGATAGGAATATAAGCAGAATAGTGTAGTTATATATAAATAGCTCTACAAAGGCAGCAGTTGAGGAGAAAAACTGAGACAAGGATGTCCTTTCCATACCATGCCTTCGAAACAAAGTTAGAAGGACCTTCAGGAATACTTCCTGCAAGCGCTGCTTCTGCAAGATTTTTTAATGATGCTTTTCGATCACGATAGACATCAGCAGACACTGCAGTTTTTGCTCCATCCTTGAGACACTCCATGCAAGCATCATCCTTGCTGAGTGTTGGTCCTCCTCCATACTAGTATATTTCCAATAAAAATGTAAGCAATATTCACCAAGAAGATTCCAGTAGCATTAGACGTTCAGAACTGGGCACAAAACATAGTGTTCTTGCAAATAATTGAAGTAAGACATTCTCACGAATAGCAAACATAACTCTGGAACAATCTGAGGGAACGATTCTTAGAAATGAATACAAGTGGAGCAATTTCTTACCTTGAAAAGTAGATTCGCCCAAGCTTTAGCCGACAATCGCTTCATCGATGTGACTTTAGATGCTGGAACCTTTCCATGTTCACATTGAATTGGACTGTTGTCAATGGAACTGCAGAACCAAAATGAAGCGGTAGTAAGGATATCTTGAGATTGAGACTACATCTTTTGAGAAGAATATATGTGCAACAAAGAGTAGTATGGCTGTCCAAAAACAGTTTCAGGTGAAACCCAGCGGCAAGCTGTGTAGTTCATGTTCCTTCATCAACATAGCTGCTAATCTAGTTCAAAAAATGAACTACGGTTTGACCATAACCCGATTTTGAACAACCCTGGCAAGGTGTAGCCATACAAAATTTTCAGCAGGGAAATCTAGAGAATCGCCACATATAGCACTTATATCACGGAGAACACATGTTCCACAAAACTATTGTGCGCCAAAATGGTTCACTATCATTACATTCTAGACTTGAGCTTAATTCGTTCACGGTTTGCTTCTCGTTACTGATCATGAATTGTGTAAACATGCAATGTAAAATATACTTCTGGTCGATTTACCAGTAATTTGGTAAATGTGCTCAAGCTCAGACATACGATGCTGAAATTTTCTTAGACGTACAGAAGAGAGTAGACCACTTTCATACTACTTCCTCTGTCTAGATATATATAAGGCTTATTTTGATTGGTTAAAAGTTAAGGCAGAGCTTTGACAAACAAGTAGTTCACTACTATATGGTTAATATGATGCAAAATCGCAATCGTGAAGTATTATTTTTAATACAAATCTAATGACATCAAATCTGAGTCACATGAATGGCCAAAGTCTTGTTTTAACCAACCAAAAATATATGTACATTCAATGAAAATCTGATCTAATCATCTAACCAAGAGCTTAAAAATGGACAATATTAGCAACTAGCAATAGCTGATGTTAACTACAAGACTAAGCCGCTTCTTCCAAGTTAATGATCCAAGCATAGATTAAACCTAGCAGTACAGACAGATGATGACATTACGAAGACTATAATCTACTATGAGGGTTGGTGTGTCCGTTCAATAAATAAATGTAAAATATAACAGACGTAATCAGAAGGAATAAGAGTTGTTCCACTAGTCAAGACTAGTCTATGAGTCAGTACTTGTGTTCCAACCAAAAACCTCAACTAGTCGTGTGACTAGTCCATGAGTCGGTACCCTGGAGACTACTCGTTATTCTGTCTCAGATACTTAATTGCAGCATATGCAATTTAATGCCCATCTTTTATTTATCATTCAGCAGATGTGTGGGCCATGACAAGCTAGAAACAACACTATTAATAGAGAACATTACAACAGTACAACATGGTCACAGCCTCAAGAGAACTGAGGAAGACACACTTGCATGGATTTTATTGTCGTGACACTGTAATAAAGCATTCAAATATGAAGGAAACAAATAAAAAGGAATTCTAGGGAACTCACGAGGGAGGGGTAGCACTATCTGCCCATTGGCGAAGCCAGTCTGCTGAAATCCAAAAATAAGAATCATCGTCTGGAGTAGCAGGTGCTTCTGTCAGAATAGATTTTACTTCCTGGCGCCTCTCTGTTACAGAGGCCAAAAAGCTATCTTTCTTACTTTTGTACTCCTCACATTCCTTTACATATGATGCATTCAACGCACCAATTTCATCCACAAAATGGTGTGGGAGTGAACTAGTATTGGCTTCCACAGTATTGTTGCTTTCAACACCATTGTCATCCTTACTTGAACGTTTGTACATTAACATGTAAGCATCTGTGGAAGAAAACATCTCTCCCATAGCAGAAGTCGATGCAGCCTCATGATTGTTACTGCCATTTGAAACAGAACCTTCTGTAGAAGTACCTTGAGATTTCTGTTCAGCTTTGTCAGATGACTTGCCTGGCTTTTCACCAAAAGGATGAGAACCAAGTTTGGATACACACTCGTCATCAAACTCCCACCACTGACCGCTACTTTCATCCTTTATATGTGCCACATAGTGCCCACTATTGGCAGCACTACCCTTGTGAATTAAAATAGCAGCAAGGTCATAGGTGTAATTAGATGAAGGGTCTGACAACCGCTTTCCCATATCTAAGCACCCCGGAAAACTGAATGCTGAAGATATCTTTTTCTTCGTTGTTGTCTGGGGATGAAATAAGTTAGAAAAAGATCTTGCACAAAAAGAGAGAAAGCACACAAGACAGAAGTGGAAGGAATCTATGGAGAAAAAAACTATGGAGTAGCTTCAGAGCAGGGTATATCACCTTTGGCAAGAAGACATAACGCTTGAGCTGAAAATTAACAACAGGAGGGAGCGAGCGAAGTTTTATACACCGAGTGGCATCCACCCTTTTCTTACATGCCTCACAGGAGTATTGGTTATCCCCATTCAGCGCCTCCACACTCAAGTAGTCGTCCAAACTTTCTTCTAGACTGCTTAAACCTTTAATGTTCAGCTCCAGTTCATAGAAGTCTTCCATTTTTGAAGACGCTTCAGAATCCCTTCCACATATTGAACACCTTAAGCATAAAATGTCTGACATCAGTTTCTCCACAAAATTAAGCAGTACAATGAATAAGCATGTCATATTACTTAGGTAACAAAATCACAGTTTCTGCCTGAGCACAATAGCTCATCTAAGCAGTAAGCACCAGATCATACAAAATAATGAAGCAAGTACAGAAGACTTGATATGAGAGAACAAAAAGACAGCACACTGCAATAATAATCTTGAAAATGTAAAACCCTCCAGAAGCAAAAAAGAAAAGGTTCAGTTCCCTTCCATTCCCAAATTCAACCTTGAAAGGACTAGCAAAATGTGGTTTGGAAATGCATCTGGGGTATTTGCCTACCGGGTAACATGCGACACACTCCCACGGAACAAATGCTGCACGATAGCTTTAGCGCCAGGGACCTTGGAGTGGCTGAGCGAGTGCTCGAGCAGAGACAGAAACAGGGTGAGGAACTCGTGACTGTCCTGCTGGACGCCGTTGTCGAGCTCCAGCGTCTTGATAAAAGGCGCCGAGTCGATGAAAGCCATCTTGCTGGAGTGCAGCTGCGCAAACAACCGGGCAAGCTGGTCGAGAACAGGGTGCTTCTCCAAGGTGTCTGGCTCCAGAGAGAAGATGCCTGCGCGGAAGGAGGTGTTCATGTAGAGGCACTGGAGTATGCTGTTGGCGTAGCATGTGGCGCCGAGATTAGTCAACCCGGCGGGTGTCTCGGTGGACTCGCGAAGGTCCTTGGACGGGTCGGGGCCGAGGCCACGGACGTGCTCGCTGAGTTTCTGCCATAGACCGGCCTTCCTGGCTCCGCCGGCACCAGCGGGGACCAGCCCGCAGAAGCAGTTGGGCGAGTCCTTGGTGTTCCCGTGGCAGCCCTGGCAGAGCGGCTTGCAGATGTTGTAGAGCTGCCGGATGTCGTCCGGCGTAACGGCGCCCGAGGAATGTATCCTCCTGCAGGCAGCACCCCCAAGCGAAGACACATTAGAAACAGAGAACATACACTGCAACCTGAAAGTTATTTTTTTTCAACTCTGGCGAATCTACCCAAAGGGAAGAAAGAAGGCAATGCGCGGTAGCACATACTTGAGGACGGCGCGGGAGGGGCTAGCGGAAGAGTCATCGTTGGCCCGTGGCCGCTTGTTCTTGTTGCGGGTGTTGTGGCCGCTCATTGTACCATCAACTGGAGGCGAAATTAATCAGAGCTCGCCGTCGCCGCCCTCCCCCTGCTGCGGGACAACAGAAGCTAGGGCATTAGCCGAGGCCGGGCGGAAGGAGGGGCGGATCTACCAAGAAACCGTGAAGGTCCCCTTCCTTCCTCCCTAGTGGGATCGATTTGACAAAGAGAATCGATCGCTGGATGGGGAAAAAAACCTAGCTTTACCTCAAATTGACGGACTGGAACGGGGTGGAGACGGCAGCAGTCCGGTGGGGCGGGGGAGAAGGGGAAGGACGGTGGAGGCGTGGGAGGCGGAGGGGCCGGAGTTGGGCGTCGGCGGCAGCTCTAGGTCCGGAAGTGGGGAGAGGAAGGGACTAGGGATCGCGTTCCGGCGGACTAGTAGGAGTAGTTTGTTGCCACACGATGGGAGGGAGTTGCCCCCAGCGTCCGATTGAGTCAGACCCCGTATAGAATCCTAAAACACGATTTAATGCTTCAAAATGCTCTTGTACATCACACCCTGCGAAAGGACACTGTATAACGGAATATTCCAGTTAAAGATCCACATGTCAGCCTGTTAAAAAATTGTCTTTTTACCATTCAATAAAAATCATCTAAATTACGCATTTTATAATATTTGGACCCTCGATATCTTGTGCATATTTATTGGGCAATGTATGAGGTAATTACCGACTTTCAAAAATATCAATACGGAAATGGGAAATGGAACAATTAGATAAGAGAAGTCTGGACATAATCGTAGATGATGGCCTACGATATTTACACATTTTGTCGCACCACATCAACGAAGTACTCCGGTCCTATCTAACAAAAACAAACAAAATGCTAAATTGGGGTAAAACCAGGTTTAAAAACTCCTAGATGGGATATTCTTGTAAAAGTTCCACTAAATGGGGTAGTATATCACAAATACGCAACTATAGGGTAAACAGTGGAATTCACTATTTTTCTTCACTTCTCCCCATCTCTTCTTCTCTACGCGACCATCATCTCCGCCGCCTGACCAACCCACCCTCCGGCAGCTGGTTGCAGCATCTAGCCGTTGTGTGCTCTGTCTGCCCCACCAACCCCGTGTGTTGCCTACCCGCTTGCCACGCCGCTCACCCGTCCCGCTGATTTCGTGTGATTCAAGTCAATTCAACTAGTGAGGACGACTCGTCAAGGACGCCTGCGTGCTCGGATTTTGGCAACTCTAGCAAAATTTGGCTAGATTCGGTGAATCCAGCAACAGTAGGGTAGAAACTTCCCTCCCGCCAACCGTCGACCAGTTTAGAGGGCCCCGTGGAAATGGCCTCTAGGGCTATGAATATAAACAATTACCGGTTAGTCGACTTATACGGTATTTGTTGTGGCCATTTTTTCCAAACCTTAGAAGTTAGTTATTTTAAGGGTTTGCCTAGTTATATGGGTTTTGCTAGAGATGTTCTAATAACTTGTTTTTTAAGATTTTTACTGAAAAAAATGTCCCCAAAAAGAAGAAAAAGGATCCACGGTCAGTCGATCTATGCACCCTATGGAATCGCGTGCTCGGGCACGAAATGCTCATGCGCGATTACTTCGTTGAGGTACTTATGTACATGCCTAATCTTTTTTACCGGTGATACCGAATGTGTAGAGAGTTGTTCGTGAAGATTGTTAAAACTTGCGAGGCAAATTCTCTTTTCTTTTACCGACCGGGATGATTGGCTTTACCTCGTCTCAAAGTGCTCTCGACAACTATGTGAATGATTGGCTATGTCATTCCAGCGGGATACATCCATGAGTATCTTCGCATTGGCAAAAATAGTACTCTCGAGTGTGTGTCTATGTTTGCCAAGGTGATGATTCGTGTGTTTGGGGCGGTGTATCTTCGATCTCGCAATGAAGAGGACACGAAGAGATTGATGTCACTCAATGAGCAACGAGGTTGGCAAGTGATGCATGTAAAATGCATGCATGAACTTTGTAGTTTATTGATGCATATTCCCACATATTAGCAACTTATATAATGTTATATCCATGTTTTATTGATTTTAGAGATTTACCAATGATTTCCTTTATTTTGATTATAACTCTGCAGAAGGGGAGTTCTTTATTTTGTATATTTTTATCTTTTAGAGACCTAAATGGAGTTTAAATGGATCTGTGATTTTTTTAGGATTATTTTTACATGAAGACAATGACGTGGAACACTTGGACCTTGGGAGGGGAGCCCGAAGACCCAAAAGAGTGTAGGTGGCATGGGCCCCACCCTAGGCCGTGCCATCCATGCTCTTTTCCTCCTCGAGGGTCGTCAGTCGTCCGCCTTCATCTTAGACTTGAAGTCTTGACCTAAAAGCGACTATAAAAAGGACCCTCGAGGCGTTCTCCGGGGAGGAGGCTACGAAAACATAGAAACACCTAAACAGAGCCAGATTCAGCGAATATTGGAGGGGGAACACCACCGGAGCCGCCGCCGGTGGGATCTCTACCTTCTTCAACATCTCCACCATCCCCATGATGAAGAGGGAGTAGTCCACCTCTGGACTATGGGTTTGTGGAAGTAGCTTGATCTATTTCTCTCGTGTGTTATCATTGATTTAGCACCATGTGAACTGCCCAACGTGATTATGGTCATCTATAAAATTTCTATGTGGTGGATCTTGATCATATGAGTTGATATATGAGATTGGAATTATATTATGTGTAAGATGTATTACTAGATGCATATTATGTACCCCGTTCTTAAGTGCTTGTTTTGATCCAACATATATGGGAGGGCGTGTGGGAGGTAACTTGTGTATTAGTTGGAGTAACATGGTTGTGATGATTGGATAGTGAAACAAATTTGAGATTCACTATGGTTTTTACCTTTCTTTTGTTACCTCACTAGGGATTAAGTGAATGCATGTGTTATAATTATCTAATGACAACTAAGATAATCTTGTTTGCTCAAGGTAGCACATATGTTATTCAAATACCATGTCAAAGTACCAAAGACTATACTTTGTTTATTCTTAATTCTAGATCGCATGGAGTTTTCCCTTTCTAGAGGAGTATATATAAGAGAGATGTGTTACATCGTCTCTAAAATAGGGTGTGATGCCCATATTAATGTTTATCATACACATAATGAAATTTCATCAATATTATATTGCTTGTGAATTATTTTATGTCCATTACACCTTATAAGAGAATAGTCAAGTGAACCCATGAATCTCAGTCCACTATTTATTATAAGAAACAACTTTCCAACATTTTTATCACGTTTATATTTTTGCATTCATTAAATCCAAAGATACAAAAATACTTTTACTATTATCAAACACAAACAAAAACCCAAATAGACCTATATCTTATTGTTTTTTAATTTGCTTGTCTAGTCATAGATTGTTTAACTTTATTTATTTACAAGTTTATTTCAGTTTTACTAATACAAAAACGTGTGCTTGACAACCGTATGATGGAGTTGGGGACACAAAGCAAAGACTTTGTTTTGTAGGTTGATTGAAGAGGAGAAGAAAAAGATATGTCTCCACCAATTCCCCGAGAATTCGATATAAACTCTCGAGTCATCCTTGTGGGAAAGAGATGCTTGCTACAATACTCCGCACTTGGAGCCCCAATGAGTTGGTACACACGAAGTTGTTGCTATCAGCGAGACATGCTAGGGAGCATAGATTGTATATTTGTATGCATTTTATATGGAAGAATTTTTTGATCAGATTGGACTTAGTGACCAGTGTTAGGGATGGTAGAGTCAATATGGCATGTGGAATTCAAGGAAATGTGTCATGGAATGGACAGTACACCGGGAAGAGCCATGATTTCACAATTGTTCTTGAAGTTGTGGCATCAGAGGACTTGTGAATTTGGCATTTATTTATTTGGGTCCCGGTTTCTCTCAATGACATTAATGTCTTCTAGAGATCTCATATTTTTGCCAGGTTCGAGTGGAGATGCTTTGACTTAAAACTACATAGTGAATGGACATGCCTACATTAATATCCTCCCAGTTTAAAGGCTACAATAATAGGAAAATAGATATGTGCATTGTATTTATGTATGTAAAATCTGGGAAAACTTAGAACATTTTGATAGAACTTGTCGAAGGGATTGAAATTCCACCCAAGCTGATGAATTAGGACTAGTTCATCATTTTGGGTGTTAAAACTTTGAAATGACCTTTAGTAGAAGTCCTCCATTAGGAGGGTAGAACTAAGACTCGTAAATAAAAATGAACCAACAACACACAACACATCCTTAATGAACAAGTAAAAACGTATGCTTAACTTACATTCTCTAGCCATGAATTCACACATGTGCCAAATAATTCTCTAGCACATGATCCATCAACGAAAACTCATACCAATTATATTATTAGCTTATTATATCCCATATCTTAGTCCATCTCATCTTATCTCGATCATCATCTCATCTGTCATTACTTGTGCTTGACAATTGTCAGATATCAAGGAAATCATCAATGTCTTAGACCCAAGCCATGATTTTCCAAACCTTGATCATTCAAAACAATGATCTGGTGAAATATTTCTATCTCAAGGTTGTCAGTCATAATCTTCCGAGAGAAGAGGGTTAGCAATTCTAGTGTTAACCTTAACCCTAGGATAAATATCCCATTTAGGGGTTAGATGAGGTGAACCCTATTGCCAGTTGACTAAAGTGTAATCTTAAAGATAATGGTATATTAAAGACTAGTAGAGCAAGGTGTAGTCTTGAGAAGACAAGTGGAGGTACCTAATAAGTAATTCTCTTAGTCATAGGGAATCAATCAAGTAGATGACACTTGATATCAAAGCAAGAGAATATGCAAAGCTTTAGTGATAAGCTTATTGGATTCACAAGGAAAAGGGTTATAGCTGCAACATCACCCATGATGCAAAACTGAAGGTCTACCATTGTTAACCCTTACCGGTGATGGGCTAAAAAAAAATTTGTCACTGATACGTTATCAGCTTCTCTGCGTGACCCCTACTGCGTGACCCCTACTGCTGATAAGCAAAATAATTATACGTCATTGGTTGTTGCTTCGGGAGCCAATTTGGCGAGCACAAAAAAAAGTGACGGTGAAGATTATCAAATCGACGTTGGTTTAGTACAGAAGTGTGACGGAGCATTATATAAGGGTGTCGTTGGCAAGTGTGACGGAGCATTATATACGGATGAAAATTTGACACACATGTTCATTTATGTGTCATTGATTTATGGTAGTACGTGATACGTCTCAAACGTATCTATAATTTATTATGTTCCATGCTACTTTTATGATGATACTCACATGTTTTATACACACTTTACATCATTTATATGCATTTTCCGGCACTAACCTATTGACGAGATGCCGAAGAGCCAGTTGTTGTTTTCTGCTGTTTTTGGTTTCAGAAATCCTACAAAGGAAATATTCTCGGAATTGGACGAAATCAACGCTCAGGGTTTTATTTTTCCACGGAGCTTCCAGAAGACCGAAGAGGATACGAAGTGGGGCCACGAGGTGGCGACACACCAAGGCGGCGCAGCCAAGGAGGGGTCCGCGCCGCCCTAGTGTGTGGGCCCCTCGTGACGCCTCCAACCCTGCCCTTCCGCCTACTTATAGCCTCCGTCGCGAAAACCTCTGGACCGAGAACCACGATACGGAAAACCTTCCAGAGACGCAGCCGCCGCCAATCCCATCTCGGGGGATTCAGGAGATCGCCTCCTGCACCCTGCCGGAGAGGGGAATCATCTCCCGGAGGACTCTTCATCACCATGATCGCCTCCGGATTGATGTGTGAGTAGTTCATCCTTGGACTATGGGTCCATAGCAGTAGCTAGATGGTTGTCTTCTCCTAATTGTGCTATCATGTTAGATCTTGTGAGCTGCCTATCATGATCAAGATCAACTATTTGTAATGCTACATGTTGTGTTTGTTGGGATCCGATGAATATGGAATACTATGTCAAGTTGATTATCAATCTATCATATATGTGTTGTTTATGTTCTTGCATGCTCTCCGTTGCTAGTAGAGGCTCTGGCCAAGTTGATACTTGTAACTCCAAGAGGGAGTATTTATGCTCGATAGTGGGTTCATGCCTCCATTGAATCTGGGACAGTGACAGAAAGTTCTAAGGTTGTGGATGTGTTGTTGCCACTAGGGATAAAACATCGATGCTTTGTCTAAGGATATTTGTATTGATTACATTACGCACCATACTTAATGCAATTGTCTGTTGTTTGCAACTTAATACTGGAAGGGGTGCGGATGCTAACCCGAAGGTGGACTTTTTAGGCATAGATGCATGCTGGATAGCGGTCTATGTACTTTGTCGTAATGCCCTGATTAAATCTCATAGTAGTCATCATGATATGTATGTGCATTGTTATGCTCTCTCTATTTGTCAATTGCCCAACTGTAATTTGTTCACCCAACATGCTATTTCTTATTGGAGATACACCACTAGTGAACCGTGGACCCCGGTCCATTCTTTTACATCTGAATACAATCTACTGCAATACTTATTCTTTACTGTTCTTCGCAAACAAACATCATCTTCCACACTATACATTTAATCCATTGTTTACAGCAAGCCGGTGAGATTGACAACATCACTGTTAAGTTGGGGCAAAGTATTTTGATTGAGTTGTGCAGGTTCCACGTTGGCGACAGAATCTCTGGTGTTGCGCCGCACTACACTCCTCCGCCAACAACCTTCACGTGTTCCTTGACTCCTACTGGTTCGATAACCTTGGTTTCTTACTGAGGGAAAACTTGCTGCTGTACGCATCACACCTTCCTCTTGGGGTTCCCAACGGACGTGTGCTTAACGCGTATCAAGACTGTTTTCTGGCGCCGTTGCCGGGGACCTGAAGAAAAGTTACACTACAGAGATCTCTAACTCCCACGTCAACTTCACGCCAGCAACTGTTTTCTGGCGCCGTTGCCGGGGAGATCAAGACACGCTGCAAGGGGAGTCTTCCACATCCAATCTCTTTACTTTGTTTTTGTCTTACTTTACTTTAATTTATTTACTGCTTTGTTTGTTCATCTTTACTATTAAATCTGAATACGTGGCTGCCTGGTGTCACAAACGGGTCAAAAAAAAGTTTCTTTTCGTAGGCCCAACTTCTCCCTAAAATTCCTCGCTCAAGCACGAAACTGTTCGAAGAGTTATTCTGCGGGCCAATAGAAGTTTTTTTCCGTAGGCCCAACTTCTCCCTAAAATCCCTCGCTCAAGCACGAAACTGTTTGGAAGAGTTATTCGGCCATCGCCATGAAAACAAACAAAAGAAATCCATGAAAAGACATACGAGCGACCAGATTGGATCTCGTGAAAAACCCAGCGACCTAGCTAGCCATCAAATCTGTACCGAAACAGAATCCCTTGCCTAAAATTGACAACCAAATTTTAACAGAGTCCGATCTCAGATCTATTTGCCAAATTTACATCTGAATGACAGAATCCAACATAGATAACATGCACGATCGCAGAAGGAATTGAAATGCTTGGATCAGATATGAAGATACGACCATAAGACCATACGAAGAGTTATTCTGCCCTCGCCTTGGAACCAAAAAGAAAATCCATGAAAACCGGCCGCGTTGGAACATCCAAACTGCGTCAAGCCTTATGATGTCCGTGAATCTGAGCCTCAATGAAAGCATGCGCCTTACTGTCCATACCGAATTAGTATTCACAATCGATGTCTATGCCGGCAATTTGTGTCTCCAACAGCATTGTATGACGGCCACCCATGTAAATATATATATATACAGTGGAGTGATCCGCTTGAGTCTAGCCATGCAGCTATCACTTGCATGGTGGTGTTGGCGCTCATTTTCTACATGAGTTTTCAAGCAACAAGTGCGGCACTCTGACTAAAAATAAGTACGTGTACAAATACCATGTCCTACACTTCGGCATAAAATCAATTACCAATTAAGCTTGATGGCATGCTAATTAGAATCAACCATTTTGGTATAATTTTTTTTCAAAACAGCAAAAGAACTAGGCGCTTATTTCATTCACAAAATACAAGGTCAATTTAAAAAAAAATCACAAAACACAAATTTCTAACAGTTGGGACTATTAGGCAGGCACGGGCGTGCTGCAATTCGAACAAAAACATTCAAAACTATCTACCTAATATTGAAAGCAGTGTCCGCTAGGTATGTAGAATGAATGCGAGTTGCTCGACCAAACACAGGCTCAATTGCAACTCCCTTTGCTCTGCATGATGCATTGACGGATCGTGGTACCCATGCATGCAATTATATTTCTAATATTATTTAAATAATTTGTTATCTTCCGCAGCAACGCGTGGGCATAATGCTAGTTATATCAAAAATACAAAAAAATAGTTACTTGCTTTACTTTATTTACTATCTTGTTTGCATTCTCCATATTAAAAACACAAAAAAATTAGTTACTTGTTTTACTTTATTTACTATCTTGTTTGCTTTCTTTATATCAAAAACACAAAAAAATTAGTTACTTGTTTTACTTTACTTAATTCCATGCATGTTTTTATTTCACTAGTTAGGCTTAATGGAAAACAACAAAAATATTAGAGATCTTTATAGTATTTATCTTGAGTTAGGACATGAGGTGTTTGAAGAGAAAATTAAAAAACATATGGAACTTTATATGCATGCTAATGGCAATATTATTAGTATGAATGCTTTGAACACTATTGTTGCTAATGCTATGGAAAATTCTAAGCTTGGAGAAGCTGGCTTTGATGATTCTTTACCTCCTATATATGATGATTATGGTGATGAGAATAATAATGATAGCTATTTTATTGAATTTTATCCCACTACAATTAATAGTAATTACTATGCTTATGTGGAGAGTAATAATTTTATGCATGTAGCTCATGATAAGAATGTTTCATGTGATAGTTACATGGTTGAGTTTGTTCATGATGCTACTGAAAATTTTTATGAGAGAGGACAATATGATTGTAGGGATTTTCATGTTACTAAAACACCTCTATTTTTGTTGAGAATCTTGAAGTTGCACTTGTGTTGCCTTTCTATGCTTGTTGCTTTGTGCTTTCAGTACTTGTTCCCTTACAAGATTCCTTTTCATAGGAAGTGGGTTAGACTTAAAAGTGTTTCTTATTTGTTGTTGATGCTCTCTTTTACTTCAACTCTTATTTCTTGCGAGAGCATCAATTAAATTACTCAGCCCATCTTAATGGCTATAAAGAAAGCACTTCTTGGGAGATAACCCATGTTTTTATTTTGCTATTGTTTTGATGTGTCTTGGAAGTTGTTACTACTGTAGCAACCTCTCCTTATCTTTAATTTATTGCATTGTTGTGCCAAGTAAAGTCTTTGATAGTAGGGTTGATCCTAGATTTGGATTACTGCGCAGAAACATATTTCTTACTATCATGAAATTGAGCAGCCCCGTCCGTAGATAATTTATAAAATCTGCCAATTTACGTGCGTGATCCTCAGATATGTACGCAACTTTCATTCAATTTGAGTTTTTTCATCTGAGCAAGTTAAGTGCCCCAGAAAAATTCGTCTTTACGGACTGTTCTGTTTTGACAGATTCTGCCTTTTATTTCGTATTTCCTATTTTGCTATGTTTGATGGATTTCTTTGTTCCATTAACTTTCAGTAGCTTTGTGTAATGTCCAGAAGTGTTAACAATGATTATGTCCCCTCTGAATATGTGAATTTTCGATTATGCAGTAACCCTCTAATGAGTTTGTTTTGAGTTTGGTGTGGATGAAGTTTTCAAGGGTCAAGAGAGGAGGATGATACAATATGATCAAGAAGAGTGAAAAGTCTAAGCTTGGGGATGCCCCCGTGGTTCAACCCTGCATATTTTAAGAAGACTCAAGCATCTAAGCTTGGGGATGCCCAAGGCATCCCTTCTTCATCGACAACTTATCAGGTCACCACTAGTGAAACTATATTTTTATTCCGTCACATCTTATGTGCTTTACTTGGAGCGTCTGTTTGTTTTTATTTTTGTTTTTGTTTTAATAAAATCGGATCCTAGAATTCTTTGTGTGGGAGAGAGACACGCTCCTCTGTTGCAAATGAACACATGTGTTCTTAGCTTTACTTTTAATGTTCATGGCGAAGGATGAAACTGCTTCGTTCATTATTATGGTTGGAAACGGAAAATGCTTCATGTGGTAATTGGTATAATGTCTTGAATAATTTGATACTTGGCAATTGTTGTGATCATATAGATCATGTTTAAGCTCTTGCATCACCTATTAATGAAGAACTACATAAAGCTTGTTAAAATTTGGTTTGCATGATTGGTCTCTCTAGAGTCTAGATATTTTCTGGTGAGGTGTTTGAACAACAAGGAAGACAATGTAGAGTCTTATAATGCTTGCAATATGTTCTTATGTAAGTTTTGCTGTACCGGTTCATACTTGAGTTTGCTTCAAACAACCTTGCTAGCCTAAGCCTTGTATTGAGAGGGAATACTTCTCGTGCATCCAAAATCCTTGAGCCAAAAACTATGTCATTTGTGTCCACCATACCTACCTACTACATGGTATTTCTCTGCCATTCCAAAGTAAATTACTTGAGTGCTACCTTTAAACTTTCATTCTTTGTCTCTGCAATATATAGCTCATGGGAAAATAGCTTAAAAACTATTGTGATAAAGAATATGTAACTTATGTATCTTATTTCTTATAAGTTGCTTGTTGAGCGGTAACCATGTTTCTGGGGACACCATCAACTATTACACCTTTGTTGAATATCATGTGAGTTGCTATGCATGTTCGTGTTGTCTGAAGTAAGGGTGATTTATCATGATCAAATGGTTTGAGTATGCATATTGTTAGAGAAGAACATTGGGCCGCTAACTAAAGCCATGAACCATGGTGGAAGTTTCAGTTTGGACATCAATCCTCAATCTCTTATGAGAATATTATCTGTTGTTGAATGCTTATGCATTAAAGAGGAGTCCATTATCTGTTTTCTATGTTGTCCCGGTATGGATGTCTAAGTTGAGAATAATCAAAAGCGAGAAATCCAATGCGAACCTTCTCCTTAGACCTTTGTACATGCGGCATAGAGGTACCCCTTTGTGACACTTGGTTGAAACATATGTTATGCAATGATAATCCATGTAAATCCAAGCTAATTAGGACAAGGTGCGAGCACTATTGGTAATCTATGCATGAGGCTTGCAACTTATAGGATGTCTTATGCATAACACATATGCTTTATTACTACCGTTGACAAAATTGTTTCTATGTTTTCAAAATAAAAGCTCTAGCACAAAAATAGTAATCCATGCTTCCCTCTGCGAAGGGCCATTCTTCTACTTTATGTTGAGTCAGTTTACCTACTTATTTCTATCTTAGAAGCAAACACTTGTGTCAACTGTGTGCATTGATTCTTACATACTTGCTTATTTGCATTCATCATATTACTTTGTGTTGATAATTATCCATGAGATATACATGTTGAAGTTGAAAGCAACCGCTGAAACTTATATCTTCCTTTGTGTTGCTTCAAATCTTTCTACTATGAATCTATTGCTTTGTGAGTTAACTCTTATGCAAGTCTTATTGATGCTTGTCTTGAAAATACTATTCATGAAAAGTCTTTGATATATGATTCAGTTGTTTAAATCATTGTCTTTACCATTGCTTCGAATCACTGCATTCATCTCATATGCTTTACAATAGTATTGATAAAGATCATGATAGCATGTCACTTCAGAAATTATCTTTGTTATCGTTTACCTACTCGAGAGCGAGTAGGAACTAAGCTTGGGGATGCTTGATACGTCTCAAACGTATCTATAATTTCTTATGTTCCATGCTACTTTTATGATGATACTCACATGTTTTATACACACTTTACATCATTTATATGCATTTTCCGGCACAAACCTATTGACGAGATGGTGAAGAGCCAGTTGTTGTTTTCTGCTGTTTTTGGTTTCAGAAATCCTTTCTCGGAATTGGACGAAATCAACGTCCAGGGTCTTATTTTTCCACGGAGCTTCCAGAAGACCGAAGAGGATACGAAGTGGGGCCACGAGGTGGCGACACACCAAGGCGGCGCGGCCAAGGAGGGGTCCGCGCCGCCCTAGTGTGTGGGCCCCTCGTGACGCCTCCAACCCTGCCCTTCCGCCTACTTATAGCCTCCGTCGCGAAAACCTCTGGACCGAGAACCACGATATGGAAAACCTTCCAGAGACGCAGCCGCCGCCAATCCCATCTCGGGGGATTCAGGAGATCGCCTCCGGCACCTTGCCGGAGAGGGGAATCATCTCCCGAAGGAATCTTCATCACCATGATCGCCTCCGGATTGATGTGTGAGTAGTTCATCCTTGGACTATGGGTCCATATAAGTAGCTAGATGGTTGTCTTCTCCTAATTGTGCTATCATGTTAGATCTTGTGAGCTGCCTATCATGATCAAGATCATCTATTTGTAATGCTACATGTTGTGTTTGTTGGGATCCGATGAATATGGAATACTATGTCAAGTTGATTATCGATCTATCATATATGTGTTGTTTATGTTCTTGCATGCTCTCCGTTGCTAGTAGAGGCTCTGGCCAAGTTGATACTTGTAATTCCAAGAGGGAGTATTTATGCTCGAAAGTGGGTTCATGCCTCCATTGAATCTGGGACATTGACAGAAAGTTCTAAGGTTGTGGATGTGCTGTTGCCACTAGGGATAAAACATCGATGCTTTGTCTAAGGATATTTGTATTGATTACATTACGCACCATACTTAATGCAATTGTCTGTTGTTTGCAACTTAATACTGGAAGGGGTGCGTATGCTAACCCGAAGGTGCACTTTTTGGGCATAGATGCAGGCTGGATAGCGGTCTATGTACTTTGTCGTAATGCCCTAGTTAAATCTCATAGTAGTCATCATGATATATATGTGCATTATTATGTGATACGTCTCCAACGTATCTATAATTTCTGATGTTCCATGCTTGTTTTATGACAATACCTACATGTTTTGTTCACACTTTATATCATTTTGATGCGTTTTCCGGAACTAACCGATTGACGAAACCCGAGAAAACCTTCCAGAGCCGCCGCCATCGCGAAACTCCAATTCGGGGGACAGAAGTCTCTGTTCCGACACCCTGCCGGGACGGGGAATTGCCCCCGGAGTCATCTTCACCGCCGTCTCCACTGCCATCTTCACCGCCATCGCTGTCTCCATGATGAGGAGGGAGTAATTCACCCCCGAGGCTGAGGGCTCTGCTGTAGCTATGTGGTTCATCTCTCTCTCTTTGTGATCTAGTTGAATATCATCTATGTGCTACTCTAGTGATGTTATTAAAGTAGTCTATTCCTCCTCCATGATGTAATGTTGACAGTGTGTGCATCATGAAGTACTTGGTATATGCTATGATTGTGATCTCTTGTAGATTATGAAGTTAACTATTACTATGATGGTATTGATGTGATTTATTCCTCCTTTCATAGCTTGATGGTAACCGTGTGCATGCTATGTTAGTACTTGGTATAATTGTGTTGATCTATCATGCACTCTAAGGTTAATTAAATATGAACATCGAATGTTGTGGAGCTTGTTAACTCCGGCATTGAGTTGCTCTTGTAGCCCTACGCAATTAGTGGTGTTCATCATCCAACAAGAGAGTGTAGAGTGGTTTTATTATGTGATCAATGTTGAGAGTGTCCACTAGTGAAAGTAGGATCCCTAGGCCTTGTTTCCAAACATCGAATCTCCGTTTGTTTACTGTTCCATTGCATGTTTACTCGCTGCCATATTTTATTCAGATTGCTATTGCCACTCATATTCATCCATATCATTTGCATCTCACTATCTCTTCGCCGAACTAGTGCACCTATACATCTGACAAGTGTATTGGGTGTGTTGGGGACACAAGAGACTTCTTGTATTGTGGTTGCTGATACGTCTCCGACGTATCGATAATTTCTTATGTTCCATGCCACATTATTGATGATATCTACATGTTTTATGCATACTTTATGTCATATTTATGCATTTTCTGGAACTAACCTATTAACAAGATGCCGAAGAGCGATTCTTTGTTCTGCTGTTTTTGGTTTCAGAAATCCTAGTAAGGAAATATTCTCGGAATTGGACGAAATCAACGCCCAGGGGCCTATTTTCACACGAAGCTTCCAGAAGACCGGAGAGTCAACGAAGTGGGGCCACGAGGCATCCAGAGGCTAGGGCGGCGCGGCCCAAGCCTTGGTCGCGCCGACCTGTCTCCTGGGCCCCTCGTGACGCCCCTTGACCTGCCCTTCTGCCTACAAATAGCCTTCGTCGCGAAACCCCCAGTACCGAGAGCCACGATACGGAAAACCTTCCAGAGACGCCGCCGCCAATCCCATCTCGGGGGATTCAGGAGATCGCCTCCGGCACCCTGCCGGAGAGGGGAATCATCTCCCGGAGGACTCTACGCCGCCATGGTCGCCTCCGGAGTGATGAGTGAGTAGTCTACCCCTGGACTATGGGTCCATAGCAGTAGCTAGATGGTTGTCTTCTCCTCATTGTGCTTAATTGTCGGGTCTTGTGAGCTGCCGAACATGATCAAGATCATCTATCTGTAATGCTATATGTTGTGTTTGTTGGGATCCGATGAATAGAGAATACCATGTTATGTTGATTATCAATTTATATCTATCTGTTGTTTATGATCTTGCATGCTCTCCGTTATTATTAGAGGCTCTGGCCAAGTTTTTGCTAGTAACTCCAAGAGGGGGTATTTATGCTCGATAGTGGGTTCATGTCTCCGTGAATCTAGGGGAGTGACAGAAACCTCTAAGGTTATGGATGTGCTGTTGCCACTAGGGATAAAACATTGATGCTATGTCCGAGGATGTAGTTATTGATTACATTACGCGCAATACTTAATGCAATTGTCTGTTGTTAGCAACTTAATACTGGAGGGGGTTCGGATGATAACCTGAAGGTGGACTTTTTAGGCATAGATGCATGCTGGATAGCGGTCTATGTACTTTGTCGTAATGCCCAATTAAATCTCACAATACTCATCATAATATGTATGTGCATGGTCATGCCCTCTCTATTTGTCAATTGCCCAACTGTAATTTGTTCACCCAACATGCTGTTTATCTTATGGGAGAGACACCTCTAGTGAACTGTGGACCCCGGTCCAATTCTCTATACTGAAATACAATCTACTGCAATTGTTCTACTGTTTTCTGCAAACAATCATCTTCCACACTATACATCTAATCCTTTGTTACAGCAAGCCGGTGAGATTGACAACCTCGTTGTTTCGTTGGGGCAAAGTACTTGGTTTGTGTTGTGCAGGTTCCACGTTGGCGCCGAAATCCCTGGTGTTGCGCCGCACTACATCTCGCCGCCATCAACCTTCACGTGCTTCTTGGCTCCTACTGGTTCGATAAACCTTGGTTTCTTACTGAGGGAAATTTGCCGCTGAACGCATCACACCTTCCTCTTGGGGTTCCCAACGGACGCGTGTCGAACGGAAAGACAATACGTCAACCACGCGCATCAAGCAAATTTCTGGCGCCGTTGCCGGGGAGATCAAGACACGCTGCAAGGGGAGTCTCCACATCGCAATCTCTTTACTTTGTTTTTGTCTTGCTTTACTTTATTTACTACTTTGTTTGCTGCACTAAATCAAAATACAAAAAAATTAGTTGCTAGTTTTACTTTATTTGCTATCTTGTTTGCTATATCAAAAACACAAAAAAATTAGTTACTTGCATTTACTTTATCTAGTTTGCTTTATTTACTATTGCTAAAATGAGTAATCCTGAAGTTGAAGTTCGTTCGTTTAAGCAACAAGGGGGAGAATGTTTAAGAGATGCTTGGTATAGAATTAGTGATGCCCATAATAGGTGCATTAAGAAACACTCCACCACTATCTTACTCAGGAATTTTTATGTTGGTATCTCTAGCTGGAATAGGTATGTTCTTGATTGTCTCGCGGGAGGTAACTTCCTAAGTACTCCTGCTTTAGAAGCTAGTTGCATTATTGAGAGTCTATTTGGAATACCACCTGTTAATGAAGTTAAGATTGAAACCTCTCTTGAAGATGTCATGAAAAAGTTGGAAACCATAGAGAAAAAATTTCTAAGTGTTGAAACTAAATTAGAAATGTTACTTGATAAAACTGATGAACTTGATAAATCCTTAGGAGGAATTGATGAAAGAATTAGTGTCCTAGGAACTTGTGTTGTCCATGATAATCAAACCAATAGGATTGGCGAACTTGAAAAAGCTATGGGAACCTTGGGTTTAACCTTTTCTTCTCTTAAATATAAGGAGAAAGCTTATGTGGGTAAGGAGCAAAAGTTTATGTATGTCTCTAAAGTGCCTAAACCAAAAAAAAATATTATTATAGGCCTAAAATTGACAAAGCCCTTAGTACCACTACAGATGGGGGAGCTTATGATAACAATGCTCCATCTCTTGATAACACTTGATACACACTTTCTGCGCCTAGCTGAAAGGCGTTAAAGAAAAGCGCTTATGGGAGACAACCCATGTTTTTACTACAGTAATTTTGTTTTTATTTTGAGTCTTGGAAGTTGTTTACTACTGTAGCAACCTCTCCTTATCTTAGTTTAGTGTTTTGTTGTGCCAAGTAAAGTCGTTGATAGTAAGGTTCATACTAGATTTGGATTACTGCGCAGAAACAGATTTCTTTGCTGTCACGAATCTGGGTATAATTCTCTGTAGGTAACTCAGAAAATTAAGCCAATTTACGTGAGTGATCCTCAGATATGTACGCAACTTTCATTAAATTTGAGCATTTTCATTTGAGCAAGTCTGGTGCCTCAATAAAATTCGTCATTACGAAATGTTCTGTTTTGACAGATTCTGCCTTTTATTTCGCATTGCCTGTTTTGTTATGTTTGATGGATATTTCGATTCCATTGACTTTCAGTAGCTTTGTGCAATGTCCAGAAGTGTTAAGAATGATTATGTCACCTCTGAACATGTATATTTTGATTGTTCACTAACCCTCTAATGAGTTGTTTTGAGTTTGGTGTGGAGGAAGTTTTCAAGGATCAAGAGAGGGAGATGATACAACATGATCAAGGAGAGTGAAAGCTCTAAGCTTGGGGATGCCCCGGTGGTTCACCCCTTCATATTTCAAGAAGACTCAAGCGTCTAAGCTTGGGGATGCCTCATCCCCTTCTTCATCGACAACATTATCAGGTTCCTCCCCTGAAACTATATTTTTATTCCGTCACATCTTATGTGCTTTGCTTGGAGCATCGGTTTGTTTTGTTTTTTTTGTTTTGTTTGAATAAAATGGATCCTAGCATTCATTGTGTGGGAGAGAGACACGCTCCGTTGTTGCATATGGACAAGTATGTCCTTAGGCTTTACTCATAGTATTCATGGCGAAGTTTCTTCTTCGATAAATTGTTATATGGTTGGAATTGGAAAATGATACATGTTGTAATTTGCTATAATGTCTTGGATAATGTGATACTTGGCAATTTTTGTGCTCACATTTAAGCTCTTGCATCATATACTTTGCACTTATTAATGAAGAAATACATAGAGCATGCTAAAATTTGGTTTGCATATTTGGTCTCTCTAAGGTCTAGATAATTTCTAGTATTGAGTTTGAACAACAAGGAAGACGGTGTAGAGTCTTATAATGTTCAGCTCCAGTTCATAGAAGTCTTCCATTTTTGAAGACGCTTCAGAATCCCTTCCACATATTGAACACCTTAAGCATAAAATGTCTGACATCAGTTTCTCCACAAAATTAAGCAGTACAATGAACTAAGGATGTCATATTACTTAGGTAACAAAATCACAGTTTCTGCCTGAGCACAATAGCTCATCTAAGCAGTAAGCACCAGATCATGCAAAATAATGAAGCAAGTACAGAAGACTTGATATGAGAGAACAAAAAGAGAGCACACTGCAATAATAATCTTGAAAATGTAAAACCCTCCAGAAGCAAAAAAGAAAAGGTTCAGTTCCCTTCCATTCCCAAATTCAACCTTGAAAGGACTAGCAAAATGTGGTTTGGAAATGCATCTGGGGTATTTGCCTACCGGGTAACATGCGACACGCTCCCGCGGAACAAATGCTGCACGATAGCTTTAGCGCCGGGGACCTTGGAGTGGCAGAGCGAACGCTCAAGCAGAGACAGAAACAGGGTGAGGAACTCGTGACTATCCTGCTGGACGCCGTTGTCCAGCTCCAGCGTCTTGATAAAAGGCGCCGAGTCGATGAAAGCCATCTTGCTGGAGTGCAGCTGCGCAAACAGCCGGGCAAGCTGGTCGAGAACAGGGTGCTTCTCCAAGGTGTCTGGCTCCAGAGAGAAGATGCCTGCGCGGAAGGAGGTGTTCATGTAGAGGCACTGGAGTATGTTGTTGGCGTAGCATGTGGCGCCGAGATTGGTCAGCCCGGCGGGCGTCTCGGTGGACTCGTGGAGGTCCTTGGACGGGTCAGGGCCGAGGCCGCGGACGTGCTCGCTGAGCTTCTGCCATAGGCCGGCCTTCCTCGCGCCGCCGGCGCCAGCGGGGACCAGCCCGCAGAAGCAGTTGGGAGAGTCCTTGGTGTTCCCGTGGCAGCCCTGGCAGGCCGGCCTGCAGACGTTGTAGAGCTGCCGGATGTCGTCCGGCGTAACGGCGCCCGAGGAATGTATCCTCCTGCAGGCAGCACCCCCAAGCAAAGACACATTAGAAACAAAGAACATACATTGGAACCTGAAACTTCTTGTTTTTTTCAACTCTGATGAATCTACACAAAGGGAAGAAAGAAGGCAATGCGCGGTAGTACATACTTGAGGACGGCGCGGGAGGGGCTGGCAGAAGAGTCATCGTTGGCCCGTGGCCGCTTGTTCTTGTTGCGGGTGTTGTGGCCGCTCATTGTACCATCAACTGGAGGCGAAATTAATCAGAGCTCGCCGTCGCCGCCCTCCCCCTGCTGCGGGACAACAGAAGCTAGGGCATTAGTCGAGGCCGAGCGGAAGGAGGGGCGGATCTACCCAGAAATCGTGAAGGTCCCCTTCCTTCCTCGCAAGTGGGATCGATTTGACAAAGAGAATCGATCGCTGGATGGGGAAAAAACCTAGCCCGTACCTCAAATTGACGGACTGGAACGGGGTGGAGACGGCAGCAGTCCGGTGGGGCGGGGGAGAAGGGGAAGGACGGTGGAGGCGTGGGAGGCGGGGCGGAGGGGCCGGAGTTGGGCGTCGGCGGCAGGTCTAGGTCCGGAAGTGGGGAGAGGAAGGGACTAGGGATCGCGTTCCGGTGGACTACTAGGAGTAGTTTGTTGCCACACGATGGGAGTTGCCCCCAGCGTCCGATTGAGTCAGACCCCGTATAGAATCCTAAAACACGATTTAATGCTTCAAAATGCTCTTGTACATCACACCCTGCGAAAGGACACTGTAAAACAGAATATTCCATTAAAGATTCACATGAGTTCATCCTTTTTAAACAATTGTCTTTTTCTCTTCACTTCTCCCCGTCTCTTCTTCTCTGCGCGACCATCATCTCCGCCGCCTGATCAGCCCGCCCTTCGGCCGCCGGTCGCGCCCAGTCGTTGTGCGCTCTGCCTGCCCCACCAACCCCACACGTTGCCTACCCACCTGTCGCGCCACTCACCCATCCCACTTATTCTGTGTGATTCAGGTCAATTCAACTAGCGAGGACGATGAGGACAACTCGTCAAGGACGCTTGCGTGCTCGGATTCTGGCAACTCTGGCAAAATTTGGCTAGATTCGGTGAATCCAACAACGGTCGCGATAGTTGGGTAGAAACTTCCCTCCTGCCAACTGTCGACCAGTTGAGAGGGCCATGTGGAAATGGCCTCTAGGACTGTGAATATAAAGATCTCGGAAGCGAACTTACAATGCCTTTTACAAAAGATTTACCGATTAGTCGAGTTATACGGCATTTGTTGTGGCCATTTTTCCACCCAAACTTTAAAAGTTAGTTATTTTAAGAGTTTGCCCAGTTATATGGGCTTTGCTAGAGATGTTGTATATTGCCCCTATGTGTGGTTTTGGTAATTAATGATAACTCCTATGGATTAATGTTTTCATTGAGTTTATATGAAGGAATATTTCATAGGTACTACTTGTAGTCCATATGTTGGATTCAGGTATGGATGCCATGAAGATAAATATATACCTTAAGTATTGGCATCAAGATCATCGACTTGAAGACATATATGTGATATGATCAAGAAGAAGAAATGAAGAAGGAGTTCTTATGTGGAGCTCAATATTTTTTATGATCTAGCTTATGTGATAAGCAATGAATGATCAAGATCTTGAGTGCTTGATTCCAAGTGAAGAATTCAAGTTATGGCTCTAAGTCGGTGTCATGATAGTCTCATAAGTTGAGTTATGGTTGACTAAGAATTAGAGCAAGCAAACAAATGAAGAATTCTATATACACCTCAAGATAGTATGATAGAGCATGATAAGATACAAGGTTGACCAATACAAAGAGTGAAGAACAGATTCAAGGTTGGTCAACACATGAAGCATGAAGAATGTGCCACGAGAAGTCATGTGGTATGGTAAGCCATGGCAATTATGCTTTATGAACTAACCCATCATATATGTTCCCTTGTGTTGTCTATGTGGGTTAGGTATCTTTCCATGGGCATGCATCAAAATTGTGCATCAATGGAGCTTTCCCATCATGGTGTATGGGAGAGCATTTGTGAGTCTTCACGAAGTAACGATGATCAAGTGAGGCATTCCGGCTTGAGTGGAGCTTGAAGAGTTATCATCAAAATCAAGCAGGACGTTCAAGGAAAAGATATGGCCTTGCTAGGTTTTCCTTTTACCGTTCTCAAGGTGGTTGTTGGGAGACCAGATTATAGGATAGATAGCCGCACTATCAAGAGGGGCTTTCGGTTGGGTAAATTGATCACATCGTCTTAGGGAGCTCAACCCTTTGCATGCTTTGCATTCCATAAATCTTGTTTTTTCTTGGTGTTTCTCTGTGTGAGGTTCTTGAGCTTGTTTCTAGCTTTACAACAAGCCCAAGTTCATCGAAAACAGAATCCATATGCATCTTCTATTGCGTTTTCATGTTTGCAGGTTTTACCGGTTTGATGTTTTATAGATAGGCAAAACATTTTATATTATTTTGTTTACTCAATGTTTGGAATATGATGTTTCTATGCATAATGTTTTAGATCTCGTTGTCTTGATTCCAACGAGCCCAAGATCATCGAAATCGGAGTCCGAATGCAAAAGTTATCGCGTTTTCGCCATGTGGCTCGGTATACCGAGTGCTGCTACCGGACAGCCCAGTAGCTGGCCCCGCCTGTCGGGTTGGCTACCGAAAATTCCGGTACTACCGGGTTCGGGGCTCATTTTGGCCCAAACGGTCATATTTTGGAGGGGCTATAAAAGGAGCTTCCTCCCCATTGTTCTTAGGGTTTTTAATCACGTTTTTTACCACCATTGTTAAACCTCTTGAGCTTGCTTCCTCTCCCTTCCCTCCCATGATTCTTGCTTATTTTTGAGGGATCTAAGAGAGGAGATCTAGATATACAACCTCCACTAATCTATTTCTCCTCTAAGTGAGGGAAACTCTTGGGATCTAGATCTTGGAGTCATTTGTTGATTTCCTCTTTGTTCTTCCTCTCTAATCTTATTCTAGCATTTGTTGCTTTGGTGGGATTTGAGTGTGAAGGATTTGAACACCTCCAGTGTTCTTGCTTTGCATCATTGCATAGTGTTGAGCTCTCCACCACGATTAGTTGAGTGAGAGACTGTGAGCTTGTTACTCTTGGAGGGAGACCTCCTAGTTGGCTTGGCGGTTGGTGCTCCGGTGATCTCTTCAAGGAAGATTGTGAAGAGGACCGGGCTTCTCCTTTGTGGAGCTTGTGAAGTGGTTTTGGAGCTTGCCATCTCCGGAGTGGAGGAAAAGCTAACCATAAGGAAATGCCCATTATCCTTCGTGGGTTTGGCTCGGAGAATAGGGTGAGCCTTCGTGGCGTTGGGGAATCCTTCGTGGAACCTCTACCCCTTCAAACGTGACGTACCTTCTTGCAAAGGAAGGGAACACGGGAATACATACTCGTCTCCGCATGCCTCGGTTATTTCTTTACCCGAGCTTACTTTCCTTGTGATAGCCATCGCGCTTGAAGTACATATATCTTACTATCACTTGTGCTACATATATCTTGTGTCTATCTTGCTTAGCTCTAGTTGTTGTTGTTGCACTTAGGTGAGCCTAGCATATTTAGGATTTGTGCTTGTAAAATAAACGTTAGTTTAATTCCGCATTCTTACAAGTCAAATCCATAAGAGTTTTTTTTAAAACGTCTATTCACCCCCCCCCCTCTAGGCGACATCTCGTCCTTTTATGTTCTAATAACTTGTTTTTTTCCACACAAAAATGTCCAGAAGAGTATGAAAAAGGATCCACGGTCAGTTGATCTATGCATCCTACGGAATCGTGTGCTTGGGCATGAAATTCTCATGCGCGATACTTATGTACATGCCTAATTTTTTTACCGATGATGCCTAATGTGTAGAAAGTTGTTTGTGAAGATTGTTGAAATTTGGGAGGCAAATTCTCTTTTCTTTTACCGACCGGGCTGATTGGCTTTAGCCCGTCCGAAAATTATATCGGCAACTATGTGAATGATTGCCTATGTCATTATAGCGGGATACAACCATGGGTATCTTCGCGGTGGAGGCGGGGGCGGAGGGGCCGGAGTGAGGCGTCAACGGCAGCTCTAGGTCCAGAAGTGGGGAGAGGAAGGGACTAGGGATTGTGTTCCATCGGACTACTAGTTTGTTCTTTGTTGCCACACGATAGGAGTTGCCCCAGCATCCGATTGAGTTCGTTAGAGCCAGTAGACCTCGTATTAAAATCAGGTATTAAGAGTCATGCTAAAACGGGAAACTTAAAACAAAGGCCAAGCTACATATAATCCTTTATTTTCAAGTAATTAGATTCATATTTAAAAGTTTTAAAAAAATCAAAATAAAATCGTAGAGATAGCCAATGATGTATTTCATAATGGTGTAAAATCTTGATACGTCTCCGACGTATCGATAATTTCTTATGTTCCATGCCACATTATTGATGATATCTACATGTTTTATGCATACTTTATGTCATATTTATGCATTTTCCGGCACTAACCTATTAACAAGATGCCGAAGAGCCGATTCTTTGTTTTACTGCTGTTTTGGTTTCAGAAATCCTAGTAAGGAAATATTCTCGGAATTGGACGAAATCAACGCCCAGGGGCCTATTTTGCCACGAAGCTTCCAGAAGACCGAAGGACTCACGAAGTGGGGCCACGGGGCGCCGCCACAGTAGGGCGGCGCGGCCTACAGGGGGCCCGCGCGGCCCTGCTGTGTGGGGCCCTCGTGACGCCTCCTGACCTGCCCTTCCGCCTACTTAAGGTCTTCGTCGCGAAACCCCCAGTACCGAGAGCCACGATACGGAAAACCTTCCAGAGACGCCGCCGCCGCCAATCCCATCTCGGGGGATTCAGGAGATCGCCTCCGGCACCCTGCCGGAGAGGGGAATCATCTCCCGGAGGACTCTTCACCGCCATGGTCACCTCCGGAGTGATGAGTGAGTAGTTCACCCCTGGACTATGGGTCCATAGCAGTAGCTAGATGGTCGTCTTCTCCTAATTGTGCTTCATTGTCGGGTCTTGTGAGCTGCCTAACATGATCAAGATCATCTATCTGTAATGCTACATGTTATGTTTGTTGGGATCCGATGAATAGAGAATACTATGCTATGTTGATTATCAATCTATTACATATGTGTTGTTTATGATCTTGCATGCTCTCCGTTATTAGTAGAGGCTCTGGCCAAGTTTTTGCTAGTAACTCCAAGAGGGAGTATTTATGCTCGATAGTGGGTTCATGCCTCCATTAAATCTGGGACAGTGACAGAAAGTTCTAAGGTTGTGGATGTGTTGTTGCCACTAGGGATAAAACATCGATGCTATGTCTAAGGATGTAGTTGTTGATTACATTACGCACCATACTTAATGCAATTGTCTGTTGTTTGCAACTTAATACTGGAAGGGGTTCGGATGATAACCTGAAGGTGGACTTTTTAGGCATAGATGCATGCTGGATAGCGGTCTATGTACTTTGTCGTAATGCCCAATTAAATCTCACAATACTCATCATATCATGTATGTGCATGGTCATGCCCTCTTTATTTGTCAATTGCCCAACTGTAATTTGTTCACCCAACATGCTTATTCTTATGGGAGAGACACCTCTAGTGAACTGTGGACCCCGGTCCATTCTTTTAATCGAATACAATCTACTGCAATACTTGTTCTACTGTTTTCTGCAAACAATCATCATCCACACTATACATCTAATCCTTTGTTACAGCAAGCCGGTGAGATTGACAACCTCGCTGTTACGTTGGGACAAAGTACTTTGGTTGTGTTGTGCAGGTTCCACGTTGGCGCCGGAATCCCTGGTGTTGCGCCGCACTACACTTCGCCGCCATCAACCTTCAACGTGCTTCTTGGCTCCTACTGGTTCGATAAACCTTGGTTTCTTGCGAGGAAAACTTGCCGCTGTACGCATCACACCTTCCTCTTGGGGTTCCCAACGGTCGCGTGCTGTACGCGTATCAAGACTGTTTTCTGGCGCCGTTGCCGGGGACCTGAAGAAAAGTTACATCACAGGGATCTCTAACTCCCACGTCAACTTTGCGCCAGCAACTGTTTTCTGGCGCCGTTGCCGGGGAGATCAAGACACGCTGCAAGGGGAGTCTCCACATCCAATCTCTTTACTTTGTTTTTGTCTTGCTTTACTTTTATTTACTTCTTTGTTTGCTGCACTAAAACAGAACACAAAAAAATTAGTTGCTAGTTTTACTTTACTTGCTATCTTGTTTGCTAAACTAAAAACACAAAAAAAAATAGTTACTTGCATTTACTTTATCTAGTTTGCTTTATTTACTATTGCTAAAATGGGTACTCCTGAAAATACTAAGTTGTGTGACTTCACAACCACAAATAATAATGATTTCTTATGCACACCTATTGCTCCACCTACTACTACAGCGGAATTCTTTGAAATTAAACCTGCTTTACTGAATCTTGTTATGAGAGAGCAATTTTCTGGTGTTAGTTCTGATGATGATGCTGCCCATCTTAATAATTTTGTTGAACTATGTGAAATGCAAAAGTATAAGGATGTAGATGGTGACTGATACGTCCAAAACGTAACTACTTTCCCGAACACTTTTGCTATTGTTTTGCCTCTAATTTGTGTATTTTGGATGCAACTAACGCGGACTAACGCTGTTTTTAGCAGAACTGTTCTGGTGTCTCGTTTTTGTGCAGAAATCCAACTTTCAGGAAAATCCTCGGAATTTATGCGAAAGGTCTTATTTTTCCAGAAGACTCACGGAGCCAGAAGGGCAAGCCAGGTGGAGGCCCGAGGGCCCCAGACACTAGGCCGGCGCGGCCCAGGAGGGGGCGTGCCGCCCTAGCGTCTGGCCCCCTCGGCCGGCCTCCGACGCCCTCCTCTGGACTACTTAAGGGGTTTCGATCTAAAAATCGCGACCAAGAAGTCGAAGTCGCCAGAAACCCTCCAGAACGCCGCCACATCGCGAAACTCCGTCTCATGAGCCAGAAGTCTCCGTTCTGGCACTCCGCCGGGACGGGGAATTGGAGGAGATCATCGCCATCATCACCACCGACGCCTCTCCATCAACCAGCCATGTTTCCCCCATCCATGTGTGAGTAATTCCCCCGCTGTAGGCCGAAGGGGATGGTAGGGATTGGATGAGATTGGTCATGTAATAGCATAAGATTGTTAGGGCATAGTGCCTAGTGTCCGTAATTGGTACTTTGATGATATTGTTGCAACTTGTTATGCTTAATGCTTGTCACTAGGGCCCGAGTGCCATGATCTCAGATCTGAACATGTTATTGTTTCATCATGATATTCATTGTTTTATGATCTTACCTACAAGTTGTATACACATGTCGCTGTCCGGAACCCGAGGCCCCGAAGTGACAGAAATTGGGACATCCGGAGGGGATGGTAGTGATGTGAGGATCACATGTGTTCACGGAGTGTTAATGCTTTGCTCCGGTACTCTATTAAAAGGAGTACCTTAATATCCAGTAGATTCCCTTGAGGCCCGGCTGCCACCGGCTGGTAGGACAAAAGATGTTGTGCAAGTTTCTCATTGCGAGCACGTACGACTATATATGGAACACATGCCTATTGATTGCTTTGTACTTGGACACCGTTTTATTATTATCTGCAAATGCCCTGCTATGATTGTTACATGAGTTTCTCTCATCCATGCAACGCCCGTTATCCGTCCCCGTGCCTACAGTATTTTAATCCTGCTGTTTACTATAATCACTATTGTTGTCTCTGTTACTCTGCTGCTGTTATTTCACTACTGCTACTGTTATAAAACTGTTACTACTGATAAACTCTTGCGAGCAAGTCTGTTTCCAGGTGCAGCTGAATTGACAACTCCGCTGTTAAGGCTTTCAAGTATTCTTTGTTTCCCCTTGTGTCGAATCAATAAATTGGGTTTTACTACCCGCGAAGACTGCTGCGATCCCCTATACTTGTGGGTCATCAAGACTGTTTTCTGGCGCCGTTGCCGGGGAGCATAGCTTTATTTGGAAGTTCACTTGGATTGATATTGTTCGCTGCAAATTCTCCATCATGGGTAAAACTCGCGATCCTAAAGTCGCCATATTACCATCCACTACAAGAAAAGGTACAACTCTGAGTACCTCTGCTACTCTTGATACACCATCTGTGATAAGTCAACTTGTTTCACTGCCGCAAGCTTCACTTGCTGGTACTTCTGCTGAATCTGAAAACTCTCATAATATTGATAATGTTTCTGCTGTGCTTGATGATAGTGGTTCATTGGGATCCTTTCTAGATGCTACAATTGCTAGGTCTAGACAAATTGAAAATACTGAAACTCCTGATGTTACTACACCTGTTAATTCACCTGAACTTGATTATTCTAGCGATGATCCTGATGAAGATTATGTGGATCTTAGTGGTGATTTTATTAATAGATGCAATGCTACTGCTGATGCAAGAAAAATTAAAAGTTTCTCACACAATATACTGTTAGACATAAGTTATCTCCTGATCCTAAATTTGCCACATCTCCTATATGCATTAAAGATAAAGATTATGATTTTTCTCTTGATCTATCTCATATAGCTATTGTAGAGAAAACACCCTTTTGTGGTACTGAAAAAAAGTGCTATAGAACACATGATTGAACTTTCTTCTATGAGTAGTTTGATTTCTGATGATGTCAAGATGCGTACTTACTTTGTCGCTAAAATTTTTCCTTTCTCATTAAAGGATGATGCTAAAACTTGGTATAATAATTTTCCTCCTGGTTCTATTAAAAGTCCAACTGATTTGCGTGATGTTTTCTTTCGAAAGTACTTTCCTGCTAGTGCTCAACATATTGCTTTACAGAAAATTTATAGATTTGACCAGGGAGATGAAGAGAAATTGCCTGAGGCTTGGGCAAGATTTTGTTCTCTTATCAGAGCTCGACCTGGACATGATTTAGAAAAGAATGATCTACTTGATATATTCTATAGTGGACTAACCGTTGAGTCTAGGGCATATTTGGATAGTTGTGCTGGTTGTGTTTTCAGGAAAAGAACTCCAGACGAAGCTGAAGAATTATTGGCTAAAATAGGTCGGAATCATGATGATTGGACTACACCTGAACCAACTCCAACGCCAATATTGAAGAAGAGGGGTTTAATTGAATTTAATGATGAAGATATGAGGGAAGCTAAGAAGTCTCTCAAGTAGAAAGGTATTAAATCCGAAGATGTGAAGAATCTACCTCCCATAGAAGATATATGTGAGATAATTTCCCCTTCATCCATGATTGAGGTAAACTCCCTTCAACGCTTTACTAGGGAAGATATTCCGTATTCAAAACCTCCTGCTCAATGCTTAGATGAGTTTGATAATTATATTGTTAAGCAAGAAAATTTTAATATGAGAGCAGAGAATCATCTAATGGAAAATTCTCAAGCTATTAGAAATTTGCATGATATTGTGGAGAGAACCTCCAATGATGTTAAGATGCTTGTTAAACATTTTCAAATGGTTCAAACTCAAATTGATCAACTCACTAAAGTGCAAAATGACTTGTTAAAAGATAATTCTAAAGAGAAACATGCTTATGAAGTAACAACTAGAGGTGGTGTCTCTACCCAGGATCCTCTATATCCTGAAGGGCATCCCAAAAGAATTGAACAAGATTCTCAACGCATTGAACCTAGTGCTTGATGTCTACTTCCCCCTCCTTTTCCTGTAGACAGTGTTGGGCCTCCAAGAGCAGAGGTTTGTAGAACAGCAGCAAGTTTTCCCTTAAGTGGATCACCCAAGGTTTATCGAACTCAGGGAGGAAGAGGTCAAAGATATCCCTCTCATGCAACCCTGCAACCACAAAGCAAGAAGTCTCTTGTGTCCCGAACACACCTAATAGGTGCACTAGTTCGGCGAAGAGATAGTGAAATACAGGTGGTATGAATATATATGAGCAGTAGCAACGGTGCCAGAAAATAGCTTGCTGGCGTGTAGTTGATGGTGGTAGTATTGCAGCAGTAGTAACACAGTAAAACAGTAAACAAGCAGCGATAGCAGTATTTAGGAACAAGGCCTAGGGATTAGACTTTCACTAGTGGACACTCTCAACATTGATCACATAACAGAATAGATAAATGCATACTCTACACTTTTGTTGGATGATGAACACATTGCGTAGGATTACACGAACCCTCAATGCCGGAGTTAACAAGCTCCACAATTAGATGTTCATATTTAAGTAACCTTATAGTGTAAGATAGATCAAAAGACTAAACCAAGTACTAACATAGTATGCACACTGTCACCTTCATGCATATGTAGGAGGAATAGATCACATCAATACTATCATAGCAATAGTTAACTTCATAATCTACGAGAGATCATGATCATAGCATAAACCAAGTACTAACACGGATGCACACACTGTCACCATTACATCGTGCAGGAGGAATAGACTACTTTAATAACATTGCTAGAGTAGCACATAGATAAATTGTGATACAAATACATTGCAATCATAAAGAGATATAAATAAGCACCTCACTATGCCATTCATCAGTGAATAAGTATTCTGTGAAATATAGCCTAAGAGACCCACACGGTGCACACACTGTCACCTTTACACACGTGGGACAAGGAGTCTCCGGAGATCACATAAGCAAAACTCACTTGACTAGCATAATGACATCTAGATTACAAGCATCATCATATGAATCTCAATCATGTAAGGCAGCTCATGAGATTATTGTATTGAAGCACATAGGAGAGAGATGAACCACATAGCTACCGGTACAGCCCCGAGCCTCGATGGAGAACTACTCCCTCCTCATGGGAGCAGCAGCGGTGATGAAGATGGCGGTGGAGATGGCAGCGGTGTCGATGGAGAAGCCTTCCGGGGGCACTTCCCCGCTCCGGCAGCGTGTCGGAACAGAGACTCCTGTCCCCCAGATCTTGGCCTCGCGATGGCGGCGGCTCTGGAAGGTTTCTGTGGTTTTCGTCGAACGTATCAGGGTTTTCGCGACGGAGGCTTTAAATAGGCGAAGAAGCGGCGCCAGAGGGTCGAAGGGGTGCCCACACCATAGGGTGGCGCGGGCCCCCCCTGGCCGCGCCGGCCTAGGGTTTGGTGGGCCTGTGCCCCCTCCCTGGTGGCTCTCGGGTGTTCTGGATGCTTCCGGGCAAAATAGGAACCTGGGCGTTGATTTCGTCCAATTCCGAGAATATTTCGTTACTAGGATTTCTGAAACCAAAAACAGCAGAAAACAGGAACTGGCACTTCGGCATCTTGTTAATAGGTTAGTTCCAGAAAATGCACGAATCTCTACTAATAAGTTACGGATTGGTGGTGTTGGTAGGTTAAGAAAACCGATTAATTTTTCGTCCGTCAAAAAAACCGGGGCTTGCGATGCCTTCCGATCTGCAACCTCAAAAAAACCAACTACGTCCGCGGCGTAGCGTTTGGTACATCAAAAAACGTTTTGATGGTCATACGTCAAAAAACCCGGTGTCCATCTTTTGTTACGTCTTGGTTTCCATCCCACTCTTCCTCTCATCACGGAACGTGTTAGTACCAAACTCTACTATACCAAATCAGAACCCGATCGGTTGCCTTATGATTTCTGCCCACCTCACATACATAGCCCAGAGGGTACCCAGAGGCGGCCGTCGGGGCTTAGGACGACTCAGGGCTGTGGCGGGGCGACCGTGCCATCTGCGGTGGCAGCGTTCTCCAGGGCAGCAGCTTGCCCATAGAGGTGCAGGCTGTGGAGATCGGCCGGCGGCGTGTCCAGCTAGAAGGGCGGCAGCGTGCAGCCGATAGCGGGCGGGAGGGCCTGGCCGCGAGGATTCGTTTCGGAACAGGGCCAGCTCGCCGGATTTTTGCATGCGGGAGGTGATATCAACGGGAGGGGACAGAGTACAGCCGCGTGCGAGACGAGAAGACAAGAAGACGGGTACCCGCTGGTGTCATCGTGGAGGCGACGCCAGGTTGATCCAACATGTAGATGCGTTTTTCAGAAACTGGTACCTCCGCTGCCCATTGACCGACGTCCACCAGGGTGAGGTTGGCCAGCCGGCACAAACGCCAAACATGCCCTTAAGATACTCGTACGAGGAGGAACAGCGGCGCAGCCTGAGATCTGCCCAGCCCGAGGTCGGCGCCGTCATCGATGGGCGGCTCAAGGTTGCAGCGCGTGAGCTCGACTACCCGTGTGCATGGCGGGGAGGCCAGCGGCAGGTGGTGACACTACTCGCAGCCGATGCGGACCTCTTCCAGACGGGCAACGGCCGGGTCAGCGGTTAGTTTGGCGACTCTGCAATCCAATTTCTGTCCGGCATGGGGTATCAGGCGTACCAACTCTTGGACACGTACACAACAATGGCTTAAAATTTCAGAGAATACAATTTGATAGATTAGATGGCTTAGACAGTTCACTTTGCTATGCGTGCGAGGGTTGTTGCTTTCACTCTGCAGCTTGTACAGGATGCCGTTGGCGAGAGAGAGCACACTCGCGCGGTGACGAGATGCGACAGAGCGGCGCCTTAACTTGCAAGGTACGTTCAGCTCGGCATGGGCGCAAGCGGATATGCATCACGCTCCGTAGGGACTGTAGGTCATGGACGACGCGGTCCCTGATATTCTCGTCGATCCTGCCTCAGATCATCTTGGCCTCAGCCGTTAGCTCGTGCGTGTCGCAGGTTTGCCATCGGGGCGATGAGTCTGCTCACCGTGGACGGAACACGTACAGACTAGCCTTTCTTCTCCTCGTCGCAATATCTTGGTTTCTCCATGCAATATAGGAGGAGCTCTAGAGACGATGATGGCGACGGCGACGGGCTTGGAATAGCGAGCGATGACTGATACTTTGTTTTTCTCGTTTCTCAGTTCAGAAAAAGAGGGTCGGACCACTTTTTTCAATACTTCAAAAAAACCACAGTTTTAGTAATACTACAGTTTCTAAAACTGAAGTATTAGCCAGAACCAAACAGCTCAAATTATTTTAAACTGCAGTATTCCTAGAAACTGCAGTATTCCTCAAAATACTTCAAATATACAGGGCTATCAAACAAGGCCTAAGGAGTTCAGAATTTGACAGATGTTGATAACTCAAATTTACCTATTGTATGTCTTAGGCAGTGGCTGAGTTTGCTCTAACTGCACTTCGATATTCTCTCAAAAAAAAAACTGCACTTCGATATTCAGAAATTCTGTTAGTTTTGAACTCAGTATAGGTCATGTGCCCCCTTAAGAAAAATATGTGCGACATTTTCTTCAATTACCATGTCGACTTTTGCTACTTTAAAACATGTTTAGTGAAATATTTTGTTTACAATAATTACTTCAAGATTTTGTAGTGCGACCATCTTTTCTTGACATGCCTTTCGTTCTTCAACATCCAGACCGTGTCGATGGCGCGTTGCCGTTGCCGCTCCTAACCAGAGTCAGCATTACCTTGTTGGTTGCGGACGAGAAGTCGTTAAACGGGTCAAAAAGGCCACATCGATCCCTCCGATCCCACATCCAGAGGAAGTCCTCAAGAACCACTCCGCTCCCACAAGCTACTCGACGTCCACGTCGAGATGAGGCTGAAGCCGGGGACACTTTATTAGAGAAGACGCCACCACCACTTGAACGCCACCGCAAAAACCATAAAATCAGGGGAATGGAGCCCTCCCGCCGACGGGGGCCGAGATCCACCTTGCATCCATGGCCCGAAGGCCAAGGAAGCGAGGCAGTTCTCCAGCGGTGCGGATAGGAGGCGAAATAACCCCAAACGCCTTGTGAGGGTACTCTCGACCGAAGGGGTACGGAACAACTATGTGTGGTTTCTTCTCTAAATAGTTTTGTCTGATAGTCATCATTCTTAATTTGACATGTCGTGGCAACGCACGAGCATTCAGCTAGTATGACATAAAGTGTGCATAAAACATGTAGATAACATCAATAATGTGGCATGGAACATAAGAAATTATCGATACGTCGGAGACGTATCAGCATCCCCAAGCTTAGTTCTGCTCGTCCCGAGCAGGTAAAACGATAACACAGATAATTTCTGGAGTGACATGCCATCATAAACTTGATCATACTATTGTAAACACATGTAATGAATGCAACAATCCAAGACAATGGTAATGACATGAGTAAACAACTGAATCATAAAGCAAAGACTTTTCATGAATAGTATTTTCAAGACAAGCATCAATAAGTCTTGCATAAGGGTTAACTCATAACGCAATAAATTCATAGTAGAGACATTGAAGCAACACAAAGAAAGATTAAGTTTCAGCGGTTGCTTTCAACTTGTAACATGTATATCTCATGGATATTGTCAACATAGAGTAATATAATAAGTGCAATAAGCAAATATGTAGGAATCAATGCACAGTTCACACAAGTGTTTGCTTCTTGAGGTGGAGAGAAATAGGTGAACTGACTCAATATTGAAAGTAAAAGAATGGTCCTCCAAAGAGGAAAGCATCGATTGCTATATTTGTGCTAGAGCTTTTATTTTGAAAACATAAAGAGAGCATAAAAATAAAGTTTTGAGAGGTGTATGTTGTTGTCAACGAATGGTAGCGGGTACTCTAACCCCCTTGCCAGACAAACCTTCAAAGAGCGGCTCCCATTTTATTTTATTTTTGGGTGGCACTCCTTCCAACCTTTCTTTCACAAACCATGGCTAACCGAATCCTCGGGTGCCTGCCAACAATCTCATACCATGAAGGAGTGCCTTTTTATTGTAGTTTTATTATGATGACACTCCTCCCAACCTTTGCTTACACAAGCCATGGCTAACCGAATCCTTCGGGTGCCGTCCAACAATCACATACCATGGAGGAGTGTCTATTTTTGTTAATTAATTTGGGACTGGGAATCCCATTGCCAGCTCTTTTTGCAAAATTATTGGATAAGCGGATGAAGCCACTAGTCCATTGGTGAAAGTTGCCCAACAAGATTGAAAGATAAACACCACATACTTCCTCATGAGCTATAAAACATTGACACAAATCAGAGGTGATAAATTTTGAATTGTTTAAAGGTAGCACTCAAGCAATTTACTTTGGAATGGCGGAGAAATACCATGTAGTAGGTAGGTATGGTGGACACAAATGGCATAGTGGTTGGCTCAAGTATTTTGGATGCATGAGAAGTATTCCCTCTCGATACAAGGTTTAGGCTAGCAAGGCTATTTGAGACAAACACAAGGATGAACCGGTGCAGCAAAACTCACATAAAAGACATATTGTAAACATTATAAGACTCTACACCGTCTTCCTTGTTGTTCAAACTCAATACTAGAAATTATCTAGACCTTAGAGAGACCAATTATGCAAACCAAATTTTAGCAAGCTCTATGTATTTCTTCATTAATGGGTGCAAAGTATATGATGCAAGAGCTTAAACATGAGCACAACAATTGCCAAGTATCACATTACCCAAGACATTTATAGCAATTACTACACGTATCATTTTCCAATTCCAACCATATAACAATTTAACGAAGAAGAAACTTCACCATGAATATTAAAAGCTAAGAACACATGTGTTCATATGCAACAGCGGAGCGTGTCTCTCTCCCACACAAGCATGATGTAATCCAATTTATTCAAACACAAACAAAAATAGAAACAAACAAACAGACGCTCCAAGTAAAGCACATAAGATGTGACCGAATAAAAATATAGTTTCAAGAGAAGGAACCTGATAATTTGTCGACGAAGAAGGGGATGCCTTGGGCATCCCCAAGCTTAGATGCTTGAGTCTTCTTGAAATATGCAGGGATGAACCACCGGGGCATCCCCAAGCTTAGAGCTTTCACTCTTCTTGATCATAGTATATCATCCTCCTCTCTTGACCCTTGAAAACTTCCTTCACACCAAACTTCTCATAAACTTCATTAGAGGGGTTAGTACATAATCAAAAACTCACATGTTCAGAGGTGACACAATTATTCTTAACACTTCTGGACATTGCTCAAAGCTACTGGAAGGTAACGGAACAAAGAAATCCACCCAACACAGCGAAAGAAGCAATGCGAAATAAAAGGCAGAATCTGTCAAAACAGAACAGTCCGCAAAGACGAATTTCTAATAAATACTTCCGTTGCTCAGATCAGAAAACTCAAAACTAATGAAAGTTGCGTACATATCTGAGGAACACGCACGTAAATTGGCATATTTTTCTGAATTTTCTACAGAGAAATCAGCCCAGATTCGTGACAGATAGAAATCTGTTTCTGCGCAGAAATCCAAATCTAGTATCAACCTTCGATTAGAGGCTTCACTTGGCACAACAAAACACAAAACTAAGATAAGGAGAGGTTGCTACAGTAGTAAACAACTTCCAAGACACAAATATAAAACAAAGTACTGTAGCAAAATAACACATGGGTTATCTCCCAAGAAGTTCTTTTCTTTATAGCCATTAAGATGGGCTCAGCAGTTTTAATGATGCACTCGCAAGAAATAATATTTGAAGCAAAAGAGAGCATCAAGAGGCAAAATCAAAACACATTTAAGTCTAACATGCTTCCTATGCATAGTAATCTTGTAAATAAACAAGTTCATGAAGAGCAAAGTGACAAGCATAGGAAGATAAAGCAAGTGTAGCTTGAAAAATTTCAGCACATAGAGAGGTGTTTTAGTAACATGAAAATTTCTACAACCATATTTTCCTCTCTCATAATAACTTTCAGTAGCAACATGAGCAAACTCAATAATATAACTATCACATAAAGCATTCTTATCATGAGTCTCATGCATAAAATTATTGCTACTCCCAACATAAACATAGTCAATTTTATTAGTTGTAGTGGGAGCAAATTCAACAAAGTAGCTATCATTATTATTCTCATCAAGTGTTGGAGGCATAGTATAATCACAACAAAATTTACTCTCCATAGTAGGTGGCACCAAAAGACCACTATCATTATAATCATCATATATGGGAGGCAAAGTATCATCAAAGAAAATTTTCTCCTCAATGCTTGGGGGACTAAAAAGATCATGAAAACCAGCTTCCCCAAGCTTAGAACTTTCTATATTATTATCAACAATGGTGTTCAAAGCGTTCATACTAATATTACTACCAGCATGCAAATAAGATTCAATAGGTTTTTTAATTTTCGCGTCAAACAATCCATGTTTTAAATCAGGAAATAGAATAAGAAGCTCATTCTTGTCCATTATGCCAAACTAGTGTAAACAAGAAACAAAAAGATGCAATTGCAGGATCTAAAGGAAATAGCTTTGAGTACTTACAACGGCGGAAAATAGCTTGGTAGCCGAGGTCCGGAGTGTGAGTACCTTTTACCTTTCCTCCCCGGCAACGGCGCCAGAAAATAGCTTGATGTCTACTTCCCCCTCCTTTTCCTGTAGACAGTGTTGGGCCTCCAAGAGCAGAGGTTTGTAGAACAGCAGCAAGTTTTCCCTTAAGTGGATCACCCAAGGTTTATCGAACTCAGGGAGGAAGAGGTCAAAGATATCCCTCTCATGCAACCCTGCAACCACAAAGCAAGAAGTCTCTTGTGTCCCCAACACACCTAATAGGTGCACTAGTTCGGCGAAGAGATAGTGAAATACAGGTGGTATGAATATATATGAGCAGTAGCAACGGTGCCAGAAAATAGCTTGCTGGCGTGTAGTTGATGGTGGTAGTATTGCAGCAGTAGTAACACAGTAAAACAGTAAACAAGCAGCGATAGCAGTATTTAGGAACAAGGCCTAGGGATTAGACTTTCACTAGTGGACACTCTCAACATTGATCACATAACAGAATAGATAAATGCATACTCTACACTTTTGTTGGATGATGAACACATTGCGTAGGATTACACGAACCCTCAATGCCGGAGTTAACAAGCTCCACAATTAGATGTTCGTATTTAAGTAACCTTATAGTGTAAGATAGATCAAAAGACTAAACCAAGTATTAACATAGCATGCACACTGTCACCTTCATGCATATGTAGGAGGAATAGATCACATCAATACTATCATAGCAATAGTTAACTTCATAATCTACGAGAGATCATGATCATAGCATAAACCAAGTACTAACACGGATGCACACACTGTCACCATTACATCGTGCAGGAGGAATAGACTACTTTAATAACATTGCTAGAGTAGCACATAGATAAATTGTGATACAAATACATTGCAATCATAAAGAGATATAAATAAGCACCTCACTATGCCATTCATCAGTGAATAAGTATTCTGTGAAATATAGCCTAAGAGACCCACACGGTGCACACACTGTCACCTTTACACACGTGGGACAAGGAGTCTCCGGAGATCACATAAGTAAAACTCACTTGACTAGCATAATGACATCTAGATTACAAGCATCATCATATGAATCTCAATCATGTAAGGCAGCTCATGAGATTATTGTATTGAAGCACATAGGAGAGAGATGAACCACATAGCTACCGGTACAGCCCCGAGCCTCGATGGAGAACTACTCCCTCCTCATGGGAGCAGCAGCGGTGATGAAGATGGCGGTGGAGATGGCAGCGGTGTCGATGGAGAAGCCTTCCGGGGGCACTTCCCCGCTCCGGCAGCGTGCCGGAACAGAGACTCCTGTCCCCCAGATCTTGGCCTCGCGATGGCGGCGGCTCTGGAAGGTTTCTGTGGTTTTCGTCGAACGTATCAGGGTTTTAGCGACGGAGGCTTTAAATAGGCGAAGAAGCGGCGCCAGAGGGTCGAAGGGGTGCCCACACCATAGGGTGGCGCGGGCCCCCCCTGGCCGCGCCGGCCTAGGGTTTGGTGGGCCTGTGCCCCCTCCCTGGTGGCTCTCGGGTGTTCTGGATGCTTCCGGGCAAAATAGGAACCTGGGCGTTGATTTCGTCCAATTCCGAGAATATTTCGTTACTAGGATTTCTGAAACCACAAACAGCAGAAAACAGGAACTTGCACTTCGGCATCTTGTTAATAGGTTAGTTCCAGAAAATGCACGAATATGACATAAAGTGTGCATAAAACATGTAGATAACATCAATAATGTGGCATGGAACATAAGAAATTATCGATACGTCGGAGACGTATCAGTGCTCCTTCTAAGAAAAAGAAGAAGAAACATAAAAAAGGTTGTAGAATCCCCTGAACCTGTTAATGATCCTAATAGTATTTCTATTTCTGATGCTGAAACTGAAAGTGGTAATGAACATAATAATGATAATGATAATGATAAGAATGATGCTTCTAATAAAGAAGAAGTTGAAGATGAACCTGAAAAGCATGCTAAAAATAAAAAGTATACTAAAGAAGATTTTATTGCTAAGAAACATGGTAATGAAAGGGAACCTTGGGTGCAAAAGCAAATGCCTTTTCCTGCTAAGAAACTAAAATCAAAGGAAGAAGAACACTATAATAAATTTTGTGATTTGATGAAACCTTTATTCTTGCAAATCCCTTTGACTGATGCTATTAAATTGCCTCCTTATTCAAAGTATATGAAAGATATTGTTACTAACAAAAGGAAAATCCCCAATGAGGAGATTTCCACTATGCTTGCTAATTACTCTTTCAATGGCAAGGTTCCAAAGAAGTTGGGCGACCCAGGTATACCTACTATTCCTTGTTCTATTAAGAATAATTATGTTAAAACTGCTCTATGTGACTTGGGAGCTGGTGTTAGTGTTATGCCTTTTTCTCTTTATAAGAGGCTTTATTTAGATAAGTTGATACCTACTGATATATCTTTGCAAATGGCTGATAAATCTACTGCTATTCCTGTTGGTATATGTGAGGATGTTCCTGTTCAAGTTACTAATAACTGCTTGATATTAACTGATTTTGTTGTGTTGGAAATGCCTGAAGATGATAATATGTCTATTATTCTTGGGAGACCTTTTCTTAACACCGCAGGGGCTGTTATTGATTGCAATAAAGGAAAGGTTACTTTCAATGTTGATGATAAGGAGCATACCGTCTATTTCCCCAAGAGGATTGATAAAGTATGTGGAGTCAATACTATTTCTAATGTGAGAACTATCAAAGTTGGAACTATCGATTGTCCTATATATGAGCCTAAAGAAGGATATCAAAGTCTTATGATTGGATCCATATCAATACAATTCAAGGTAACATGATTGATTTGAGGTTTATTTCTTCTTATGCTATGTAAAATTTATTTGGTGGCAAGACTTGATCAACCTTGTTAACAAATAATTTTTATATGCATAGAGGAGGTAAACAACATCTCTTTCTTCCTCTACTTGTTTTACTTGCTGTAGCACTTTTGTTTTGCAAAGTTCCTTGGTGAATTAGAGATTTCAAAATTTTTCCTGTCCAGTAATAATAAACTTAATACCCAGAAATGTGCATTTTTCAAAGTTTTCAGAAATTCACAAAAATTATACCGTTGGTCCTATTTTTCGAAAATACACCTGGGAGCACCTAGGGATGATCAGTGGGGCACCCCAGAGTGGCACCCCACAAGCCGGCGCGGCCAGCAAGGGGGGCGCGCCACCCTGATGTGTGGGTCCCCCTTTGCCCCACTTTAGCATCTCTTCCTCCCAGACTCTTCTCTCTCCCGAAAAAATCGACACCAGCTTTCTCTCACTCGCGTTTTTGCTCAAGAGCTCGGGATTTTTTGATCTCTTTGCTCAGCCCAGATTTCTGTCTGAAATTTGGCACATTTGCTCTCCGGTATGTAACTCCTCCGATTATCCAAGTAGAATTTTGTTTGGTTGAGTATATCTTGAATATTTTGCTGCTGTAGGTAACATGTTTAGTGAGCTTGCATGCTTGTTCTAAGTTGTATAAACTAGTTTTGATGCATGATTAGTACTCTAGCAAGTTCCTATGGTAGTTCCCCTCAATTATATGTCACCAAATCAAATTTTATAATGTTTGTTGAAAATTTCAGAAAAGGAAGATGGATAATTTCAACTTTGGAGAAGTGTTTAAGAGAGAGACAACCAGCACCGGAAGGCCCTCTAGGACCGCCACCCGATTTAGGCGATCCTACAATGAGGATGTCATCGCACCAAGCTTCGAGCCCGAAGAAGACAATGGAGTTCCTAATGCTTCATCTTTCCCATGTTATGATTTTCTGAGCAATGCAGGATTGATGGATGATTTCTTCACCCTCGTCAACAGGGCGGGCTTAGCCGCCTACGTGGGAGATGAAAGGGAGCAATACTACATGCTCACCAAAATCTTTGTTGAGAGCTTCAAGTTCCACAACAAGCACTATGGCCCAACAGTTGCATTCAAGATTTATGGTGATCCCATTACTATGACATTGGAAGAATTTTGTGTTGCATTGGATATTGCCCCTGTAGGTACATCAAGGAAGATTGAGGACAACCCCCGGGTCTTGTTGGAGCTCTATCGAGGGATCGCCAATGATGATTGTCGCACCATTCAGCGTGGCAAGATAAGAAACATCCAACTCCCCGCCATTAAGTACTTTGCCTATTACATTGCTACTAGCATTTTTGGTAGGGAGAACACTAGCAATATTTCTAGCTACCATCTTGCTTTCTTAATTGCTGCACTTACTGGAGGGACACCTTATCATCTAGGTTCTCTTATTGCTCGCCGCTTGTCTAACAGGGGGCCTATTTTTGGAGGAACCATTGCATCGCGCATTTTAGCACATTTAAGACTTCCTCTTGATTCTAATGATGTGACATTAACTCCTAGGAGGCTTGATATTGCTGCTATGAAGAGCCATCATTTTGTTACCGCTGATTCCACTCCAGATAATTTGGTCTATAGAATGTTGTTTGCTGACGGGGATGAGAAGGAAATCCTTTGCCCCAGCCAGATTTGTTCAGTATTGACAGGGAACCATGGTCGCGCTCTAAGGAGGAGGTGGAGGAAAAGATGAAGATACAAGGCTTCCACCAGCAGCATGACTCCGAGGACGCCGAGCCCTCCTACGACCACACCGTCACGTATCCGGGTGCTTCTTCTAGCACATACCCGGAATATGATCCATCTTCGTCGTACTACGGAGATGCTACTTCATGGGCACCATGGGGTTGAACTCCACTTGGGCCAAAAGCCTAAGCTTGGGGGGAGGTATACCGGCATCACTCATTCTTTACATATTATGGTTGCTGGATACTTGTATATACTTGTTTAGTTTGTTTGAGTGGTTTTCTAATGAGAGGGAGATGATATTTGGGGAAGTGCTGCCTGAAAACAGATTCTGGACTGTTACCGAAAAAATTCTAAAAAATAGCCAGAATGGTATTTTGCGAAGCCAATTTTTGTGCATGTTCCCCAGGTTGTTATCTAACTTTCATTAGTTGAACACTTTTCGATTTGAGCAGTGGAAGAATTTCTTAAAAACCGAGTACTGTACTACTGTCAAGTTTGATGAATTTCTGCTGCTTTGTGTTTATGTGACTCTTCTAGTTTGCCATTTTCTTGTTTCGCTTTGTTTCTTTCCCAAAACACAAAAAGACCAAAAATATTTCTGTTGTTTCTCTTCATCATTTGTTTGTTTTGGTTTCTTGCATTTATTTTGCTTTATTTGCTATCGTTGGTTTGATATAAGAAAATCCAAAAAGATTTTGCTTTGTTTGCTTGTTTCCAATTCGAAAACTCCAAAAATATTTGCTGTTCTTCTTTGGTTTGTAAAGTTCATCTTGAGTTCAATGGTCTTTGGTGGCTGGAGCGTGGTTTTCATTTCATATTATCCAAGCTACACAAGTGAAAGGCAATAATGACGATCTACGACAATTGGCTTGTGGTGAGAGGCTGGTATGAACTCTATTTGTTTTCATTTTTGTACATATACTCATCCATGTGAGCATGCTTAGTTGGTTCATGTGAGGTATATGTCATTTGAGAAAGTCTAGTAGTTCATGATCTCTCATGTTTAGCTCCAATTTATTAATATGAGTAGCATGTCATGGATGTTTGCTTGCATTGTTTTATTCATAAGTAGGTATGACATTGTGGTATCCTCCTCTGAATAATTCATTTATATCGACTTGGCACATGCTCACGCATGCATATGACTGAACAAAAGTCAATTAAGCCTCGATGATTTACATTGCTTCAGAGTTCTTGTATCACTTTTATGCCTCCGTTAATTTATTTTGCCGCAAGCATGATTATGACAGTTACTGCTCTCTTGATTTGTCGCTCCCCAGTCTATTGCTAGCCTTCACTTGTACTGAGCGGGAACGCTGCTCATGCTTCCAAACACCTGAAAACCAAGTTGTTCCAAAGTGTCCACCATAAATACCTATGCATGGCATTTCAAACCATTCCAAGTAAATTCTCATGCGCTACCTTTTAAACCTTCAAAATGCTTCTCAATTTGTGTTAATATTTCATAGCTCATGAGGAAGTATGTGGTGTTTAACTTTCAACCTTGTCATTTACTCTTGACGGACTTTCATTATGGACTAGTGGCACATCCGCTTATCCAATAATTTTGCAAAAAGAGCTGGCAATGGGATTCCCAGTCCCAAATTAATTAACCTAAATAGACACTCCTCCATGGTATGTGATTGTTGGACGGCACCCGAAGGATTCGGTTAGCCATGGCTTGTGTAAGCAAAGGTTGGGGGGAGTGTCATCATAATAAAACAAAAATAAAAAGGCACTCCTTCAGGGTATGAGATTGTTGGCAGGCACCCGAGGATCCGGTTAGCCATGGTTTGTGAAAGAAAGGTTGGAAGGAGTGCCACATAAACACAGAAATAATTCATGGGAGCCGCTCTTGGAAGTCCGGTTGGCGAGGTAGTTGGTGTACCCATTACCATTCGTTGACAACAACAAACACCTCTCAAAATAATTTTACTCATGTTTTAAAAATGAAAAGCTCTAGCGCATGTTAATCCCTGCTTCCCTCTGCGAAGGGTCAATCTTTTACTTTTATGTTGTGTCTCCATCCTTTCTTTGAGCACTATCTTGAGAGCACAACTGTTATTCTTAGTATAATATGCTTGTCTCAAAATATGATTGATTGTGGTATAACTTTGATGCTTTTATCTTTGACAATCACTATTTCTAGTCTTTCTATGAACTTCAGAGGTGCCTGAGCATTTATGTTTTGCTGATCAAATATGGGCAAGCGAGATACCACTTTATCATACTCTTTTATGAACATTGCAATCCTGCTTATAGACATGATTTATGATGCTTATTATTAATTGTTGGTACCTCTCCATGATTGACATAGCTACTAGATGATCTTATTTGCATGTATCTTATTATGAACTGCCTAAGTGTTAGCCATAGCATGAGAATATATACATCATATGAACAAATGTGTTCGTGAAAGTTCTTTTATCGCATCAGTTGTTAACTGAATTGCTTGAGGACAAGCAATAAGCTAAGCTTGGGGGGAGTTGATACGTCCAAAACGTATCTACTTTCCCGAACACTTTTGCTATTGTTTTGCCTCTAATTTGTGTATTTTGGATGCAACTAACGCGGACTAACGTTGTTTTCAGCAGAACTGTTCTGGTGTTTCGTTTTTGTGCAGAAATCCAACTTTCAGGAAAATCCTCGGAATTTATGCGAAAGGTCTTATTTTTCCAGAAGACTCACGGAGCCAGAAGGGCAAGCCAGGTGGAGGCCCGAGGGCCCCAGACACTAGGCCGGCGCGGCCCAGGAGGGGGGCGCGCCGCCCTAGCGTCTGGCCCCCTCGGCCGGCCTCCGACGCCCTCCTATGGACTACTTAAGGGGTTTCGATCTAAAAATTGCGACCAAGAAGTCGAAGTCGCCAGAAACCCTCCAGAACGCCGCCACATCGCGAAACTCCATCTCGGGAGCCAGAAGTCTCCATTCTGGCACTCCGCCGGGACGGGGAATTGGAGGAGATCATCGCCATCATCACCACCGATGCCTCTCCATCAACCAGCCATGTTTCCCCCATCCATGTGTGAGCAATTCCCCCGCTGTAGGCCGAAGGGGATGGTAGGGATTGGATGAGATTGGTCATGTAATAGCATAAGATTGTTAGGGCATAGTGCCTAGTGTCCGTAATTGGTACTTTGATGATATTGTTGCAACTTGTTATGCTTAATGCTTGTCACTAGGGCCCGAGTGCCATGATCTCAGATCTGAACATGTTATTGTTTCATCATGATATTCATTGTTTTATGATCTTACCTACAAGTTGTATACACATGTCGCTGTCCGGAACCCGAGGCCCCGAAGTGACAGAAATTGGGACATCCGGAGGGGATGGTAGTGATGTGAGGATCACATGTGTTCACGGAGTGTTAATGCTTTGCTCCGGTACTCTATTAAAAGGAGTACCTTAATATCCAGTAGATTCCCTTGAGGCCCGGCTGCCACCGGCTGGTAGGACAAAAGATGTTGTGCAAGTTTCTCATTGCGAGCACGTACGACTATATATGGAACACATGCCTATTGATTGCTTTGTACTTGGACACCGTTTTATTATTATCTGCAAATGCCCTGCTATGATTGTTACATGAGTTTCTCTCATCCATGCAACGCCCGTTATCCGTCCCCGTGCCTACAGTATTTTAATCCTGCTGTTTACTATAATCACTACTGCTGTCTCTGTTACTCTGCTGCTGTTATTTCACTACTACTACTGTTATAAAACTGTTACTACTGATAAACTCTTGCGAGCAAGTCTGTTTCCAGGTGCAGCTGAATTGACAACTCCGCTGTTAAGGCTTTCAAGTATTCTTTGTCTCCCCTTGTGTCGAATCAATAAATTGGGTTTTACTACCCGCGAAGACTGCTGCGATCCCCTATACTTGTGGGTCATCAGTGACATTATAAAATTAAAATTGTTTCCTTTCTCATTAAGAGGAAGAGCTAAAGATTGGTTGCTATCTCTGCCTAAGAATAGTATTGATTCATGGACTAAATGCAAGGATGCTTTTATTGGTAGATATTATCCTCCTGCTAAAATTATATCTTTGAGAAGTAGCATAATGAATTTTAAACAATTGGATAATGATCATGTTGCCCAAGCATGGGAAAGAATGAACTCTTTGGTTAAAAATTGACCAACCCATGGACTGACTACTTGGATGATCATCCAAACCTTTTATGAAGGACTGAATTTTTCTTCGCGGAACCTATTGGATTCAGCTGCTGGAGGTACCTTTATGTCCATCACTCTTAGCGACGCAACAAAGCTTCTTGATAATATGATGATTAATTACTCTGAATGGCACACGGAAAGAGCTCCACAAGGTAAGAAGGTAAATTCTGTTGAAGAAACCTCTTCCTTGAGTGATAAGATTGATGCTATTATGTCTATGCTTGTGAATGGTAGGACTAATGTGGATCCTAATAATGTTCTGTTAGCTTCATTGGCTGCTCAAAAAGAATATGTTGATGTGAATTTCATGAAAAATAACAATTACAATAATTCTAGGCCTTATCCTGCTAATGGTAACTCTTATGGTAGATATGTTTCACCTAATGAGAAAAAGATGTTAGAGATTGAAAGATCCACCAAGAGCTTTATGCAATCACAATATGAGCAAAATAAATTGTTTACTAAAACTATGAATGAACAATCTACCTTGTTGAAGAATATAGGAAATCAACTTGAAAATTTGAATATGGAGATCTCTGGGTTGCAAACTAAACTTGCAAATGCTGAAAACCGAATCTCATACATGTCTGCGTCACAATCTTCTTTAATTAATAAAATGGCTGCTAAACCTGAGGATATTGATAATAAAATTGTTACTACAGCAAATGCCATCCAAGTTAGAATTAATGAGAATATAAGATTGATGGCCGAATTGCGTGCTAGGTGGGAAAAAGAAGAAAATGCTAAAGAAGATAATATAGCTAAAGTTTGGACTATTACCACCACTAGTAATGCTAATGCTCCACATGTTGCTGCACCTCTGATGCGTGTAGTTGACACGTCCGTTGGGAACCCCAAGAGGAAGGTGTGATGCGCACAGCGGCAAGTTTCCCTCAGTAAGAAACCAAGGTTTAATCGAACCAGTAGGAGTCAAGAAGCACGTTGAAGGTTGATGGCGGCGGGATGTAGTGCGGCGCAACACCAGAGATTCCGGCGCCAACGTGGAACCTGCACAACACAACCAAAGTACTTTGCCCCAACGAAACAGTGAGGTTGTCAATCTCACCGGCTTGCTGTAACAAAGGATTAACCGTATTGTGTGGAAGATGATTGTTTGCAGAAAACAGTAGAACAGTATTACGATGGGATTGTATTTCAGTATAGAGAATTGGACCGGGGTCCACAGTTCACTAGAGGTGTCTCTCCCATAAGATAAACAGCATGTTGGGTGAACAAATTACAGTTGGGCAATTGACAAATAAAGAGGGCATGACCATGCACATACATATTATGATGAGTATAGTGAGATTTAATTGGGCATTACGACAAAGTACATAGACCGCTATCCAGCATGCATCTATGCCTAAAAAGTCCACCTTCAGGTTATCATCCGAACCCCCTCCAGTATTAAGTTGCTAACAACAGACAATTGCATTAAGTATTGCGCGTAATGTAATTAGTGACTACATCCTTGAACATAGCACCAATGTTTTATCCCTAGTGGCAACAGCACATCCATAACCTTAGAGGTTCTTGTCACCCCTCCAGATTCACGGAGACATGAACCCACTATCGAGCATAAATACTCCCTCTTGGAGTTACTAGCATCAACTTGACCAGAGCATCTACTAATAACGGAGAGCATGCAAGATCATAAACAACACATAGACATGAATTGATAATCAACATAACAAGTATTCTCTATTCATCGGATCCCAACAAACGCAACATATAGAATTACAGATAGATGATCTTGATCATGTTAGGCAGCTCACAAGATCCGACAATGAAGCACAATGGGGAGAAGACAACCATCTAGCTACTGCTATGGACCCATAGTCCAGGGGTAGACTACTCACACATCACTCCGGAGGCGACCATGGCGGCGTAGAGTCCTCCGGGAGATGATTCCCCTCTCCGGCAGGGTGCCGGAGGCGATCTCCTGGATCCCCCGAGATGGGATCGGCGGCGGCGGCGTCTCTGGAAGGTTTTCCGTATCGTGGCTCTCGGTACTGGGGGTTTCGCAACGGAGGCTTTAAGTAGGCGGAAGGGCAGGTCAGGAGGCGGCACGAGGGCCCCACACCACAGGGCCGCGCGGCCAAGGGGGGGGGCGCCGCCCTAGGGTGTGGCCACATCGTGGCCCCACTTCGTCTCCTCTTCGGACTTCTGGAAGCTTCGTGGCAAAATAGGACCCTGGGCGTTGATTTCGTCCAATTCCGAGAATATTTCGTTACTAGGATTTCTGAAACCAAAAACAGCAGAAAACAAGAATCGGCACTTCGGCATCTTGTTAATAGGTTAGTTCCAGAAAATGCACGAATATGACATAAAGTGTGCATAAAACATGTAGATAACATCAATAATGTGGCATGGAACATAAGAAATTATCGATACGTCGGAGACGTATCAGCATCCCCAAGCTTAGTTCTGCTCGTCCCGAGCAGGTAAAACGATAACACAGATAATTTCTGGAGTGACATGCCATCATAACCTTGATCATACTATTTGTAAAGCATATGTAGTGAATGCAGCGATCAAAACAATGTATATGACATGAGTAAACAAGTGAATCATAAAGCAAAGACTTTTCATGAATAGCACTTCAAGACAAGCATCAATAAGTCTTGCATAAGAGTTAACTCATAAAGCAATAATTCAAAGTAAAAGCATTGAAGCAACACAAAGGAAGATTAAGTTTCAGCGGTTGCTTTTAACTTGTAACATGTATATCTCATGGATATTGTCAACATAGAGTAATATAATAAGTGCAATAAGCAAATATGTAGGAATCAATGCACAGTTCACACAAGTGTTTGCTTCTTGAGGTGGAGAGAAATAGGTGAACTGACTCAACATTGAAAGTAAAAGAATGGTCCTCCATAGAGGAAAAGCATCGATTGCTATATTTGTGCTAGAGCTTTGATTTTGAAAACATGAAACAATTTTGTCAACGGTAGTAATAAAGCATATGTATCATGTAAATTATATCTTACAAGTTGCAAGCCTCATGCATAGTATACTAATAGTGCCCGCACCTTGTCCTAATTAGCTTGGACTACTGGATCATCGCAATGCACATGTTTTAACCAAGTGTCACAAAGGGGTACCTCTATGCCGCCTGTACAAAGGTCTAAGGAGAAAGCTCGCATTGGATTTCTCGCTATTGATTATTCTCAACTTAGACATCCATACCGGGACAACATAGACAACAGATAATCGACTCCTCTTTTATGCATAAGCATGTAACAACAATTAATAATTTTCTCATATGAGATTGAGGATATTTGTCCAAAACTGAACCTTCCACCATGGATCATGGCTTTAGTTAGCGGCCCAATGATCTTCTCTAACAATATGCATGCTTAACCATAAGGTGGTAGATCGCTCTTACTTCAGACAAGACGAACATGCATAGCAACTCACATGAAATTCAACAAAGAGTAGTTGATGGCGTCCCCAGTGAACATGGTTATCGCACAACAAGCAACTTAATAAGAGATAAAGTGCATAATTACATATTCAATACCACAATAGTTTTTAAGCTATTTGTCCCATGAGCTATATATTGCAAAGGTGAATGATGGAATTTTAAAGGTAGCACTCAAGCAATTTACTTTGGAATGGCGGGAAATACCATGTAGTAGGTAGGTATGGTGGACACAAATGGCATAGTGGTTGGCTCAAGTATTTTGGATGCATGAGAAGTATTCCCTCTCGATACAAGGTTTAGGCTAGCAAGGCTTATTTGAAACAAACACAAGGATGAACCGGTGCAGCAAAACTCACATAAAAGACATATTGTAAACATTATAAGACTCTACACCGTCTTCCTTGTTGTTCAAACTCAATACTAGAAATTATCTAGACCTTAGAGAAACCAAATATGCAAGCCAAATTTTAGCATGCTCTATGTATTTCTTCATTAATGGGAGCAAAGCATATGATGCAAGAGCTTAAACATGAGCACAACAATTGCCAAGTATCACATTACCCAAGACATTAATAGCAATTACTACATGTATCATTTTCCAATTCCAACCATATAACAATTTAACGAAGGAGAAACTTCGCCATGAATACTATGAGTAGAAACTAAGGACATACTTGTCCATATGCTACAGCGGAGCGTGTCTCTCTCCCATAAAGTGAATGCTAGGATCCATTTTATTCAAACAAAACAAAAAAACAAAAACAAACCGACGCTCCAAGCAAAGCACATAAGATGTGATGGAATAAAAATATAGTTTCAGGGGAGGAACCTGATAATGTTGTCGATGAAGAAGGGGATGCCTTGGGCATCCCCAAGCTTAGACGCTTGAGTCTTCTTGATATATGCAGGTGTAAACCACCGGGGCATCCCCAAGCTTAGAGCTTTCACTCTCCTTGATCATGTTGCATCATACTCCTCTCTTGATCCTTGAAAACTTCCTCCACACCAAACTTAGAACAACTCATTAGAGGGTTAGCGACAATAAAAATTAACATGTTCAGAGGTGACACAATCATTCTTAACACTTCTGGACATTGCATAAAGCTACTGGACATTAATGGATCAAAGAAATTCATCCAACATAGCAAAAGAGGCAATGCGAAATAAAAGGCAGAATCTGTCAAAACAGAACAGTTCGTATTGACGAATTTTATCGAGGCACCAGACTTGCTCAAATGAAAATGCTCAAATTGAATGAAAGTTGCGTACATATCTAAGGATCACTCACGTAAATTGGCATAATTTTCTGAGTTACCTACAGAGAAAACAGCCCACATTCGTGACAGCAAAGAAATCTGTTTCTGCGCAGTAATCCAAATCTAGTACTACCTCCATTTCAAGGATTAAGGCGTCCTCGTTTTACGAGTTTTTTGTTTGATCAAGAATTACTTCAAATAGATAAAAATTATTTGTATAAAATTAATATCATTAAAAAGTGTTCTTCAATACGAATCCAACGATACTAATTACATATAATATAATCAAGATTTTGTGGCTCAATTTTTATGGTCAAAATTTGTCTTGAAATACGCGTGTGCCTTATTCCTTGAAACGGAGGTAGTATGAACTTTTCTATCAACGACTTTACTTGGCACAATAAAACACTAAACTAAGATAAGGAGAGGTTGCTACAGTAGTAAACAACTTCCAAGACACAAAATAAAAACAAAGTACTGTAGGTAAAAACATGGGTTGTCTCCCATAAGCGCTTTTCTTTAACGCCTTTCAGCTAGGCGCAGAAAGTGTGTATCAAGTATTATCAAGAGACGAAGTGTCAACATCATAATTTGTTCTCATAATAGAATCAAAAGGTAACTTCATTCTCTTTCTAGGGAAGTGTTCCATACCTTTCTTGAGAGGAAATTGATATTTTATATTACCTTCCTTCATATCAATGATAGCACCAACAGTTCGAAGAAAAGGTCTTCCCAATATAATGGGACAAGATGCATTGCATTCAATATCCAAGACAACAAAATCAACGGGGACAAGGTTATTGTTAACGGTAATGCGAACATTATCAACTTTCTCCAAAGGTTTCTTTGTAGAATGATCAGCAAGATTAACATCCAAATAACAATTTTTCAATGGTGGCAAGTCAAGCATATTATAAATTTTCTTAGGCATAACAGAAATACTTGCACCAAGATCACATAAAACATTACAATCAAAATCTTTAACCTTCATTTTAATGATGGGCTCCCAACCATCCTCTAGCTTTCTAGGAATAGAGGCTTCGCGCTCTAGTTTCTCTTCTCTAGCTTTTATGAGAGCATTTGTAATATGTTGCGTGAAAGCCAAATTTATAGCACTAGCATTAGGACTTTTAGCAAGTTTTTGCAAGAACTTTATAACTTCAGAGATGTGGCAATCATCAAGATTCAAACCATTATAATCTAAAGCAATGGGATCATCATCCCCAATGTTAGAAATTTTTTTAGCAGTTTTATCACAGGCAGTTTCAGCAGTTTTAGCAGTTTCGGGCAGTTTCTCGCGCTTTGCATTAGAAGTGGAAACATTGCTAACACCAATTCTTTTATTATTAATAGTAGGAGGTGCAGCAACATGTGTAGCATTAGCATTACTAGTGGTGGTAATAGTCCAAACTTTAGCTACATTCTTCTCTTTAGCTAGTTTTTCATTTTCTTCTCTATCCCACCTAGCACGCAGTTCAGCCATTAATCTTATATTCTCATTAATTCTAACTTGGATGGCATTTGCTGTAGTAACAATTTTATTTTCAATATCCCTATTAGGCATAACTTTCGATTTCAAGAGATCAACATCAGAGGCAAGACTATCGACTTTAGAAGCAAGTATATCAATTTTCCCAAGCTTTTCTTCAACAGATTTGTTAAAAGCAGTTTGTGTACTAATAAATTCTTTAAGCATGGCTTCAAGTCCAGGGGGTGAACTCCTATTATTGTTGTAAGAATTCCCATAAGAATTACCATAGCCGTTGCCATTATTATAAGGATATGGCCTATAGTTGTTACTAGAATTGTTCCGGTAAGCATTGTTGTTGAAATTATTATTTTTAATGAAGTTTACATCAACATGTTCTTCTTGTGCAACCAATGAAGCTAACGGAACATTATTAGGATCAATATTAGTCCTATCATTCACAAGCATAGACATAATAGCATCAATCTTATCACTCAAGGAAGAGGTTTCTTCGACAGAATTTACCTTCTTACCTTGTGGAGCTCTTTCCGTGTGCCATTCAGAGTAGTTGATCATCATATTATCAAGAAGCTTTGTTGCTTCACCAAGAGTGATGGACATAAAGGTACCTCCAGCAGCTGAATCCAATAAATTCCGCGAAGAAAAATTTAGTCCTGCATAGAAGGTTTGGATGATCATCCAAGTAGTCAGTCCATGGGTTGGGCAATTTTTAACCAGAGATTTCATTCTTTCCCATGCTTGTGCAACATGTTCAGTATCCAATTGTTTAAAATTCATTATGCTACTCCTCAAAGATATAATTTTAGCAGGGGGATAATATCTACCAATAAAAGCATCCTTGCATTTAGTCCATGAATCAATACTATTCTTAGGCAGAGATAGCAACCAATCTTTAGCTCTTCCTCTTAATGAGAAAGGGAACAATTTTAATTTTATAATGTCACCATCTACATCTTTATACTTTTGCATTTCACATAGTTCAACAAAATTATTAAGATGGGCAGCAGCATCATCAGAACTAACACCAGAAAATTGCTCTCGCATAACAAGATTTAATAAAGCAGGTTTAATTTCAAAGAATTCTGCTGTAGTAGCAGGTGGAGCAATAGGTGTGCATAAGAAATAATTATTATTTGTGGTTGTGAAGTCACACAATTTAGTATTTTCAGGGTTGGCCATTCTAGCAACAGTAAATAAAGCAAACTAGATAAAGTAAATGCAAGTAACTAATTTTTTTGTGTTTTTGATATAGCAAACAAGATAGCAAATAAAGTAAAACTAGCAACTATTTTTTTTGTATTTTGATTTAGTGCAGCAAACAAAGTAGTAAATAAAACTAAGCAAGACAAAAACAAAGTAAAGAGATTGAGAAGTGGAGACTCCCCTTGCAGCGTGTCTTGATCTCCCCGGCAACGGCGCCAGAAATTTGCTTGATGCGTGTAGTTGACACGTCCGTTGGGAACCCCAAGAGGAAGGTGTGATGCGCACAGCGGCAAGTTTCCCTCAGTAAGAAACCAAGGTTTAATCGAACCAGTAGGAGTCAAGAAGCACGTTGAAGGTTGATGGCGGCGGGATGTAGTGCGGCGCAACACCAGAGATTCCGGCGCCAACGTGGAACCTGCACAACACAACCAAAGTACTTTGCCCCAACGAAACAGTGAGGTTGTCAATCTCACCGGCTTGCTGTAACAAAGGATTAACCGTATTGTGTGGAAGATGATTGTTTGCAGAAAACAGTAGAACAGTATTGCAGTAGATTGTATTTCAGTATAGAGAATTGGACCGGGGTCCACAGTTCACTAGAGGTGTCTCTCCCATAAGATAAACAACATGTTGGGTGAACAAATTACAGTTGGGCAATTGACAAATAAAGAGGGCATGACCATGCACATACATATTATGATGAGTATAGTGAGATTTAATTGGGCATTACGACAAAGTACATAGACCGCTATCCAGCATGCATCTATGCCTAAAAAGTCCACCTTCAGGTTATCATCCGAACCCCCTCCAGTATTAAGTTGCTAACAATAGACAATTGCATTAAGTATTGCGCGTAATGTAATTAGTGACTACATCCTTGAACATAGCACCAATGTTTTATCCCTAGTGGCAACAGCACATCCATAACCTTAGAGGTTCTTGTCACCCCTCCAGATTCACGGAGACATGAACCCACTATCGAGCATAAATACTCCCTCTTGGAGTTACTAGCATCAACTTGGCCAGAGCATCTACTAATAACGGAGAGCATGCAAGATCATAAACAACACATAGACATGAATTGATAATCAACATAACAAGTATTCTCTATTCATCGGATCCCAACAAACGCAACATATAGAATTACAGATAGATGATCTTGATCATGTTAGGCAGCTCACAAGATCCGACAATGAAGCACAATGGGGAGAAGACAACCATCTAGCTACTGCTATGGACCCATAGTCCAGGGGTAGACTACTCACACATCACTCCGGAGGCGACCATGGCGGCGTAGAGTCCTCCGGGAGATGATTCCCCTCTCCGGCAGGGTGCCGGAGGCGATCTCCTGGATCCCCCGAGATGGGATTGGCGGCGGCGGCGTCTCTGGAAGGTTTTCCGTATCGTGGCTCTCGGTACTGGGGGTTTCGCAACGGAGGCTTTAAGTAGGCGGAAGGGCAGGTCAGGAGGCGGCACGAGGGCCCCACACCACAGGGCCGCGCGGCCAAGGGGGGGGGCCGCGCCGCCCTAGGGTGTGGCCACCTCGTGGCCCCACTTCGTCTCCTCTTCGGACTTCTGGAAGCTTCGTGGCAAAATAGGACCCTGGGCATTGATTTCGTCCAATTCCGAGAATATTTCGTTACTAGGATTTCTGAAACCAAAAACAGCAGAAAACAACAACTGGCACTTCGGCATCTTGTTAATAGGTTAGTTCCAGAAAATGCACGAATATGACATAAAGTGTGCATAAAACATGTAGATAACATCAATAATGTGGCATGGAACATAAGAAATTATCGATACGTCGGAGACGTATCAACCTCCTACAATTAATGGTAAAATAATTGGTGTTGGCAATGTTTCCACTTCTAATGCAAAGCGTGAAAAACTGCCTGAAACTGCTAAAACTGCTGAAACTGCCTGTGATAAAACTGCTGAAATTTTTTCCAACCTTGGGGACAATGATCCCATTGCTTTAGATTATAATGGTTTGGATTTTGATGATTGTCACATCTCTGAAGTATAAAGATCTTACAAAAACTTGCTAAGAGTCCTAATGCTAGTGCTATAAATTTGGCTTTCACAAAACATATTACAAATGCTCTCATAAAAGCTAGAGAAGAGAAATTAGAACGCGAAGCTTCTATTCCTAGGAAGCTAGAGGATGGTTGGGAGCCCATCATTAAGATGAAGGTCAATGACTTTGATTGTAATGTTTTATGTGATCTTGGTGCAAGTATTTCCGTTATGCCTAAGAAAATCTATAATATGCTTGAGAGTTGATAATGTTCATGTTACCGTTAACAATAACCTTGTCCCCGTTGATTTTGTTGTCTTGGATATTGAATGCAATGCATCTTGTCCCATTATATTGGGAAGACCTTTTCTTCGAACTGTTGGTGCTATTATTGATATGAAGGAAGGTAATATTAAATATCAATTTCCTCTCAAGAAAGGTATGGAACACTTCCCTAGAAAGAGAATGAAGTTACCTTTTGATTCTATCATTAGAACAAATTATGATGTTGATGCTTCGTCTCTTGATAACACTTGATATACAATTTCTGCGCCTAGCTGAAAGGCGTTAAAGAAAAGCGCTTATGGGAGACAACCCATGATTTTACTACTGCACTTTTGTTTTATATTTGAGTCTTGGAAGTTGTTACTACTGTAGCAACCTCTCCTTATCTTAGTTTTGTTGCATTGTTGTGCCAAGTAAAGTCGTTGATAGTAAGGTTCATACTAGATTTGGATTACTGCGCAGAAACAGATTTCTTTGCTGTCGCGAATCTGGGCATAATTCTCTGTAGGTAACTCAGAAAATTATGCCAATTTATGTGAGTGATCCTCAGATATGTACGCAACTTTCATTCAATTTGAGCATTTTCATTTTAGCAAGTCTGGTGCCTCTTAGAAATTCGTCTTTACGAACTGTTCTGTTTTGACAGATTCTGCCTTTTATTTCGCATTGCCTGTTTTGCTATGCTTGATGGATTTTTCGATTCCATTAACTTTCAGTAGCTTTGTGCAATGTCCAGAAGTGTTAAGAATGATTATGTCACCTCTGAACATGTGAATTTTGATTGTGCACTAACCCTCTAATGAGTTGTTTTGAGTTTGGTGTGGAGGAAGTTTTCAAGGATCAAGAGAGGGAGATGATATAATATGATCAAGGAGAGTGAAAGCTCTAAGCTTGGGGATGCCCCGGTGGTTCAACCCTGCATATTTCAAGAAGACTCAAGCGTCTAAGCTTGGGGATGCCCAAGGCATCCCCTTCTTCATCGACAACATTATCAGGTTCCTCTAGTGAAACTATATTTTTATTCCATCACATCTTATGTACTTTGCTTGGAGCGTCTGTTTGTTTTTGTTTTTGTTTTGTTTGAATAAAATGGATCCTAGCATTCTTTGTGTGGGAGAGAGACACGCTCCGCTGTTGCATATGGACAAATATGTCCTTAGGCTTTACTCATAATATTCATGGGAAGGTTGAATCTTCTTTGTTAAATTGTTATATGGTTGGAAACGGGAAATGCTACATGTAGTAATTGGTAAAATGTCTTGGATAATTTGATACTTGGCAATTGTTGTGCTCATGTTTAAGCTCTTGCATCATATACTTTGCACCTATTAATGAAGAAATACATAGAGCTTGCTAAAATTTGGTTTGCATAATTGGTCTCTCTAAGGTCTAGATAATTTCTAGTAAGAGTTTGAACAACAAGGAAGACGGTGTAGAGTCTTATAATGTTTACAATATGTCTTTTATGTGAGTTTTGCTGTACCGCTTCATACTTGTGTTTGTTTCAAATAACCTTGCTAGCCTAAACCTTGTATCGAGAGGGAATACTTCTCATGCATCCAAAATCCTTGAGCCAACCACTATGCCATTTGTGTCCACCATACCTACCTACTACATGGTATTTCTCCGCCATTCCAAAGTAAATTGCTTGAGTGCTACCTTTAAAATTTCTATCCTCTACCTTTGCAATATATAGCTCATGGGACAAATAGCCTAAACACTATTGTGGTATTGAATATGTACTTATGCACTTTATCTCTTATTAAGTTGCTTGTTGTGCGATAACCATGTTCCTGGGGACGCCATCAACTACTCTTTGTTGAATATCATGTGAGTTGCTATGCATGTCCGTCTTGTCTGAAGTAAGTGCGATTTACCATGAGTTGAATGGTTTGAGCATGCATACTGTTAGAGAAGAACATTGAGCCGCTAACTAAAGCCATGATCCATGGTGGAAGTTTCAGTTTTGGACAAATATCCTCAATCTCATATGAGAAAATTAATTGTTGTTGAATGCTTAAGCATTAAAGAGGAGTCCATTATCTGTTGTCTATGTTGTCCCGGTATGGATGTCTAAGTTGAGAATAATCAAAAGCGAGAAATCCAATGCGAGCTTTCTCCTTAGACCTTTGTACAGGCGGCATAGAGGTACCCCTTTGTGACACTTGGTTAAAACATATGTATTGCGGTGATAATCCAGGTAATCCGAGCTAATTAGGACAAGGTGCGGGCACTATTAGTATACTATGCATGAGGCTTGCAACTTGTAGGATATAATTTACATAACACATATGCTTTATTACTACCGTTGACAAAATTGTTTCTTGTTTTCAAAACCAAAGCTCTAGCACAAATATAGCAATCAATGCTTCCCTCTGCGAAGGGCCTTTCTTCTACTTTTATGTTGAGTCAGTTCACCTATTTCTCTCCACCTCAAGAAGCAAACACTTGTGTGAACTGTGCATTGATTCCTACATACTTGCATATTGCACTTGTTATATTACTTTACATTGACAATATCCATGAGATATACATGTTATAAGTTGAAAGCAACCGCTGAAACTTAATCTTCCTTTGTGTTGCTTCAATACCTTTACTTTGAATTATTGCTTTATGAGTTAACTCTTATGCAAGACTTATTGATGCTTGTCTTGAAAGTACTATTCATGAAAAGTCTTTGCTATATGATTCATTTGTTTACTCATGTCATTTACCATTGCTTTGATCGCTGCATTCATTACATGTGCTTACAATAGTATGATCAAGATTATGATGGCATGTCACTCCAGAAATTATCTTTGTTATCGTTTACCTACTCGGGACGAGCAAGAACTATGCTTGGGGATGCTGATACGTTTTCGACGTATCAATAATTTCTTATGTTCCATGCCACATTATTGATGATATCTTAATGTTTTATGCATACTTTATGTCATATTTATGCATTTTCCGGCACTAACATATTAACAAGATGCCGAAGAGCCAGTTGCTGTTTTCTGCTGTTTTTGGTTTCAGAAATCCTAGTAAGGAAATATTCTCGGAATTGGAAGAAATCAACGCCCAGGGGCCTATTTTGCCACGAAGCTTCCAGAAGACCGAAGGAGTCACGAAGTGGGGCCACGGGGCACCGCCACAGTAGGGCGGCGTGGCCTACAGGGGCCCGCGCGGCCCTGCTGTGTGGGGCCCCCGTGACGCCTCCTGACCTGCCCTTCCGCCTACTTAAGGTCTTCGTCGCGAAACCCCCAGTACCGAGAGCCACGATACGGAAAACCTTCCAGAGACGCCGCCGCCGCCAATCCCATCTCGGGGGATTCAGGAGATCGCCTCCGGCACCCTGCCGGAGAGGGGAATCATCTCCCGGAGGACTCTTCACCGCCATGGTCGCCTCTGGAGTGATGAGTGAGTAGTTCACCCCTGGACTATGGGTCCATAGCAGTAGCTAGATGGTCGTCTTCTCCTAATTGTGCTTCATTGTCGGGTCTTGTGAGCTGCCTAACATGATCAAGATCATCTATCTGTAATGCTACATGTTGTGTTTGTTGGGATCCGATGAATAGAGAATACTATGCTATGTTGATTATCAATCTATTACCTATGTGTTGTTTATGATCTTGCATGCTCTCCGTTATTAGTAGAGGCTCTGGCCAAGTTTTTGCTAGTAACTCCAAGAGGGAGTATTTATGCTCGATAGTGGGTTCATGCCTCCATTAAATCTGGGACAGTGACAGAAAGTTCTAAGGTTGTGGATGTGCTGTTGCCACTAGGGATAAAACATCGATGCTATGTCTAAGGATGTAGTTGTTGATTACATTACGCACCATACTTAATGCAATTGTCTGTTGTTTGCAACTTAATACTGGAAGGGGTTCGGATGATAACCTGAAGGTGGACTTTTTAGGCATAGATGCATGCTGGATAGCGGTCTATGTACTTTGTCGTAATGCCCAATTAAATCTCACAATACTCATCATATCATGTATGTGCATGGTCATGCCCTCTTTATTTGTCAATTGCCCAACTGTAATTTGTTCACCCAACATGCTTATTCTTATGGGAGAGACACCTCTAGTGAACTGTGGACCCCGGTCCATTCTTTTAATCGAATACAATCTACTGCAATACTTGTTCTACTGTTTTCTGCAAACAATCATCATCCACACTATACATCTAATCCTTTGTTACAACAAGCCGGTGAGATTGACAACCTCGTTGTTACGTTGGGACAAAGTACTTTGGTTGTGTTGTGCAGGTTTCACGTTGGCGCCGAAATCCCTGGTGTTGCGCCGCACTACACTTCGCCGCCATCAACCTTCAACGTGCTTCTTGGCTCCTACTGGTTCGATAAACCTTGGTTTCTTACTGAGGGAAAACTTGCCGCTGTACGCATCACACCTTCCTCTTGGGGTTCCCAACGGTCGCGTGTTGTACGCGTGTCAAGACTGTTTTTTGGCGCCGTTGCCGGGGACCTGAAGAAAAGTTACATCACAGGGATCTCTAACTCCCACGTCAACTTTGCGCCAGCAACTGTTTTCTGGCGCCGTTGCCGGGGAGATCAAGACACGCTGCAAGGGGAGTCTCCACATCCAATCTCTTTACTTTGTTTTTGTCTTGCTTTACTTTTATTTACTTCTTTGTTTGCTGCACTAAAACAAAACACAAAAAAATTAGTTGCTAGTTTTACTTTACTTGCTATCTTGTTTGCTAAACTAAAAACACAAAAAATTAGTTACTTGCATTTACTTTATCTAGTTTGCTTTATTTACTATTACGAAAATGCGTACTCCTGAAAATACTAAGTTGTGTGACTTCACAACCACAAATAATAATGATTTCTATTGGTCTGGCTCGTAGATCCAGATTAAGTGTGTGCTCGGCAAGTTCCCTGGGTACTCTTGGCATGTCAGCTGGATACCATGCGAAGATTTCCCAGCGCTCACGGAGGAACTCGACGAGCGCGCTTTTCTACGCGCTTTGGTCACGATGGATGTTGTCTTCTTGGGATCCGTCGGGTGAAATTTGTACTTCTTTGGAATCCTTAGAGGTGTCGAAAGATTGCTCTTGCAAGAATCTACATCCATCTGGCAACACATCGTGATTGGTGGTAAGCTTGGTCGCTTCGTACTAATCTTGCATTCTGAATGACTCGGAGAGCTTGTGAAAATACTTGTCGCACTTATCTGACAGGGCGAAACTTCCCTTGACCGTTATCGGGCCCTTAGGTTCAGGAATCCTCCACAACATATAAGTGTAGCGTGGTACTGCCATAAATTTGGCATACGCGGGTCGTCCCAAGAGAGCACGATATTGTGACGGCTAGTCGATGACCTCGAACTCGAGCTTTTCTTTTTTGAAGTTTTCTATTGTTACGAACTGCACGTCGAGTGCTATCTTGCCTAAGGGGTAGGTTAGTTTCTCGGGTGTTATGCCGTGAAACGTGTATCTGTTGGTGTTAGGTTGGCAAGCGAGATATTCATCTTTCTCAATGTATCCGCGTAAATGAGGTTTATACTACTTCCACCATCGATGAATATTCAAGAGACATCATATCCTTCAATAACTGCTGGTAACAACATTGCTGAGTGTCCCGACCATGGCACCTGGGGTGGGTGATCCTCTGTGGTGAATCCTATTGGTTGACCTGACCAGTTAAGGTACTCGATAGTTGGTGGCGGTGCCGGCACTGCCATGTTCACCTGCCGAGAAATCAGCTTTTGCAATATGTTCGGCGGTCTGCCCTTCTGGATCATCGTTACTGCTCCCCTTGTTCATGTGAACTCCTCGTCAGTGTTTGAAGGACCCGCAATTTGCAACTGATGTTGGTTTGCACTGGTGATTGCGGGTGATGGTGGCAATGATAGGTGCACCTCGCTCCTTGGTCCTTGCACGTATCCCATGTTCATCGCCTCTGCTTGCGTGTTCTCTGTCGCCCTTCGCAGAGCTTGAAATGTTCGACAGTCCTTCTGAAGGTGACCCGATTGACTCCTCCCATCAGAACCAACGTAGAGAAATGCATCTGGCACGGTCCATTCAAGAGTTCTTAGGGTGACACATTGTATGGCCTGTGGATACCTAGGTCAATTATTTTGTCTTCTAGAACTTGGTGCATCTCTATTGTTACTTCGTTGCTCATTGCTCATGCGATAATCATCGCGATGGTTGTTACCATTGGTACTGCGGAAGCCAGCCGATAGTTGGCTGGGATCGTCGTATTTCGTAAAGTTACGTAAACGTCGCCTGTGTCGATTGCTATTTCTATCGCGATCTTCTTCGTGTGAGCGATGCCATTTATTCTGGACAACATCTTCACCATCAGCCCATATGTTTGCTATTTCCATGAGCTCTGCCACCGTTCTTGGGCTAGATCTTCCCAACTCCTCGATGATGTCTCTTCTACGGATGCCTGCGATGAATGCGTCAATTACCCTTTCATCAGACACATGCTCAGCCGTGTTTTTGATAAGACTCCACCGCTGGATGTATGCTCGCATCGATTCGCCTGATTTTTGCGTGCATGTTCTCAGTTGCTCGATCGATGCTGGTTATTTCCAAGTGGACCTGAAGTTCTGCACAAACAGGCTCTCGAAGTTTTCCCAGCTATCTATGGATCCTTCTAACAACTTCCTCATCCAAGATCTTGCGGCTCCGCTAAGGTGCACTTGAATGCTCTGCATAGCTGTTGCTCTTGTGCTGCCCATCAGCTTCACCGTTTCCAGATAATCGACCAACCAATTTTCTGGATCTTGAAATCTGTCGAACTTTTTATAGCTATCGGATAGTTTAAAACTAGTGGGTACTCGAGTCCTGCAAACCCTACGGGTAAAGCAAGGGAGTCCACAGTTCCTCTTCACCGTCCTCCGTTATTTGGCGATTTTCCCGGCTTCTATTTTCTCGGCCTCTTTCTTCTCGTGCTCTGTCGACCCGATCTTGGGCCGTGGTGTTCCTCACGTCCCCTTCTCTCTGAATGTCTTGAGCTGCCACTACTGTCCGTAGAGGACTATGTTGTCTTGGACTATTACAACGTAGAGAACTTGTGGGTTGTTGTACTACTTCACTCCCTGCTATTGCTACGCCCATGACACCAATTCCTGCCATAGCAGTTTGATATAGTGATGCTCGAGGATCACCCTAGGGTGGTCTAGTTGCCATCAGGTATGCGTGTGTGTTGCGGTCAGAAACCCACCGGTGAGCAGCGACGGGCAACACAGTAGAGCCGGGAGGCTCCCAGGACTACGGCTGGCCCTGGTCCCTCCGAGCGACGGCCCGCAAAGACTCGGCACGCACGTCCGATGCTGGTGCAAGGGCGTGCCACCTAACCTATACCTGGTCAGGAAGGTGATGGATGTGCCTCGCTTAGTTTCCTGCATGGCATACACGTAAACATTAAATACGAGCCTCGATCGGCTCTCAGGTTGTCCTGTGAATCGGCTCAAAGAGCCGATCCACCCATGATCCGTACGAGGTGTACGAATATATGGTGGTCCTGCTTGATCAGAATAAAGCTAAAACGACCTACTACGATTTAGGGTTTTCACCACATAATCGGAACATCCTACTCATGATTGAGCCTGGCGGCCACGCACGGTGATCGTAAACCGACCCTAGACAAGGCCTAAAAACCAACACGAGGTTGATCCCCGGAACATCCTGTCTAGGGCTAGCAAACTACACCCTACGCGCCACTGGATCCTTCAACCCGTTTGTAAGGCCTAACTATGCAGATATTAAACTAATCTTTGAAGAACAAGGAGCAATCATAACGGATCGGATCTACTAAATAATGATCAAGCGGGGTGCCGCCCTTACACCTAAGATAGGCGTAAGGGCGGCTAGACGTCTCAGGGTTGCACGACGATAGCATATGATACGATGAACAATGCTAACCCTAACATGTCTAAGATAACTATGTTGCTCGCCATCAAAAAGGCTTCAGTACGAGCAACGCATGAACATCGAATAAACATGTACTGCCTAGATCGCAAGATGCGATCTAGGCAGCATGATGCTTACCCGGAAGAAACCCTCGAGACAAGGGAGTTGGCGATGCGCCTAGATTGATTTGTGGTGAACGTGATTGTTGTTTATTTCATAAACCCTAGATACATATTTATAGTCCGTAGACTTTCTAACGTGGGAATAATCCCAACCGGGCACGAGCCAAACTCTATCTAACCGACACGTATCCTACTATATTACAGATACACGGGCAAATTAGCCCAAACTTTGCATATAAGGCCGATTCACGTATTTCTTCCATGTATATCCTTCAAGCCCATCTTGATCGCGGCCCACCTCTAACTCGGTCAAATTCTGGTGATAACACATGCCCCCCTGGTTTTGGAATTGATAATTCCAAAATCACTCTGCTTTTCTTCGTCGGGTCATGTCGTGGCAGAACCGTCGCAGTATCCTTCATCATGATGCCTTGCCTCTTCCACTTCTGCGTGTCCTGGCAATTTTTTTTTCCGTTGGGCACCACTTCCTCGGAAACTGCTATGGCATTGAATTTCCACTATATCCCCTTTTATTTAACCGCTCCAAACAGTTCGCTCCTTCATCCCCTTCGCATTAGCACTCCAAAAGCCCTCCTGCGCCACCATGTCTTCTTCCTCCTCTGCCTCATCGGGTCCTTCCACCCAATCCTCCTCCTCCCGCGAGCCGACGCCGGAGTGGAACCCGGAGGAGACCCATGCAGCCAACATCCGCCGCGCCATCGAAGCCGGGGAGGAATCCAGTCACGATTTCTCCGTCTGGTCTGAGGACGACAAGTCCTCGACCGACGGGGAAAGTGACCTCCGCTTCCTCGCCGACGGGGAAACGGAGGAGGAGAGCGATGACGATCACTTCTCCTGCAATGACTTCACCTCCCCCGAGGAGGAGGAGGAGGAGAAGGAGGAGGAGGAGGACGACACCTCCTCCGACGAACCGCCGGCCAAGCGCTTCTGCCCCTGGCCGGGGAACCTCAGCGACTTCGACAGCGACGACGACGACGCTGACGAGGAGGACGAGGACAACGAGGGCCCGGCCGGCGGTCACTGCAGCAGCGACGACGAGCCCGCCGGGAGTAGCGCCGACAGCGGCGACGACGGCGACGACGAGGGCAGCGACGGCCCGTAGATAGGACGCTTAGCATAGGATCAGCAGTAGTAGATGGGGCAATGTACCCCCTAGTATCTCCTTTTGAGAGCAATCAGCTCTTTATGTAAGAAATCATGTTTATCAATGAAGAATTTCCCCCAGTTTGATTTTGCCGATTTCCTTTAAGCTAATTTAGCCGATTCCCCCTCATACTGACTTTGCCGATTGTTTACTTAGCCAATGCTCAATGAGCCGATAGCAACGCATCGGTTCTTCACAATCTATCCTTCAACTCTTCAACTGATGACTTTGAGATCTGGTGGATAATGTGGAAGACCCTTGCCTTCAAGAGAGCCCTTAAATCCCTCCCACCAGCTCCAGTGATCCTCTTCTGCGTGAATTCCCATTTTTGAAGAAGGTTGCGATGAAGGACCAGCCGATGACACCCCAATCGGCTTCTAAAACAGAGCATCTACCAGGCCAGCTGCCCCCCGAGCCTCAGTTAAGGTGAGAACAGTGGCGAGGATACACATTTCAGTCTAAGGGCCTTGAACTCAGGCAACTTAGCCATTCCTACGAGCGTAGCTGAGAAGGTGGCCAACTTAGCCAGGCCGACGGTAGATACACCAGAGCCGATCACCTTTTCTTCCTTTGAAAGCCGATATTGCAGACGAAATACCAACGGCTTAATGAGCAAAGGGCTGCCTTGCATGCCAAAACTGACGCTTCTGACAGTACTGCTGAACTGGCGCAAAGGGTTGGAAGTCCTCGAAGAGAAGGTTCGGGCACCAAAATCGGCTCATTGCAGCTGAGGAAGCTCTCATTGTTCACTCCCTCGAGGAAGTAGAAGGCCTCACAGCTGAACTGAAGACCGACCTGGTGAAAATCCGCGTCTTGAACACGCAGCGGGTAGATCTTGTGTAGTTGTACTAGAGTCGATGGCTGTGCATCGGCTTTGAGCTCTAAAGTCGATGTCCGTGCATCGGCTGTATACCATGAAATTTTTTTTTACTGGCCGATTTTCTATCGGCCCTCAATATTTCACTGCACATGTATCGCACATGTTCGTCTGACTAGGTGCCCCCCGAGCCGAATCTGCCAGGTAACTGCGGATATCGGCTCTGTAGTTAGCCAAGGCACTGTATTTGAACGTCGGCTCCGTTAGGACTAATGTTGACTCTCATCAGCCGACGTAAAACCGCTGCCCATTAGATCGACGTTGAACACAGGCAGAATGTGTGGTGAGGATAATTTTGGCCGATTGCTGGAACCGGCCTCCATGTCGATTGAATCGCTCAATGAAGGTTTTGTAATGTTTCTCCATAGATCTTTGGGGCCGATCCCAAGGATCGGCCTCGCCACGTTTGCCCATAAGTTTGTTCTTGTTATACGGTCAGGCCGGTGGATAACACCAGCCTAACCCCATCCTTTGTCACGTCGATGCGCTCGCAGTCGTCCAAATTGATGCCTGAGAGTGGCTCTTGGCCTGCTGTCTCCCAAGCGTTCATGCCAGCCGTTGAAATCTCGGCTGAGTCATCTGCATGGACGACCTCTACCTCATCTCCATCCCACTGTATTACGCATTGGTGCATCGTGGACGGAATGCAACAGTTGGCGTGGATCCAATCTCTTCCTAGCAGGACAGCATATGTGCTCTTGCTATCGACAATAAAGAACGTCGTAGGGATGGTTTTCCTTCCTACGGTCAGATCCACGTTCAGAACACCTTGTGCGTCAGACGCTTGGCCATTGAAATCGCTCAATGTCACGTTGGTCTTGATCAGATCCGAGCTAGAGCGTCCCAACCGACGTAGCATGGAGTATGACATAATGTTGACTGCCGCTCCGGTGTCCACCAGCTTCTTGTTGACAGGCTGCCCATTGATATAACCTCGCAAGTACAGGGCCTTCAGATGTCTGTAGCTTCTTTCTCGTGGCTTCTCAAAGATAACTGGCCGTGGGCCGCAGTCAAGTTGTGCCACAGGTGATTCGTCTAATCCTGGAGCACTAAACTCCGTCGGAAGGATGAACACCATGTTCGTGCCAGCCGATGTTTCATCATCGGCTTTCCTTTGCTTGGGGCGCCACTCCATTTTTTGTGGTCGACCCTCTTCATCCAGGGTTCGTTGAATTTTCGCGGCCAGATCAGGCCGCGCCTTCCTTAGCGTGTGCAGGTATAACCTTTCGGCTTCCTCCAAGCCACGTAGTCGCTGAACCCTACGCTTTTGGGAACGGCTGAGTCCATCAGGGCACCACCTTGGCCGGTGGTACCTGTCTTCTTCTTCCTCATCATCGTCTTCCAAATCCTCGAGATCTCCCACCCGAGGGGACTCAGCGTGCTTGTTCCGAGGCGGGAGAGGCCCTAGACGTTTGAACACGGACACGTTAGCTGCATCCTTCCTCTTCTGTGTACATTCTGGGCAGTTGCCGATTGTAGGCAATCGGCTCATTCCTGAATCCCAGCAGTGTCTGAAGAAGGGGCAGTCCCAGTGCCTATCCTCGTCGTCTCGCTCTCTTGACTTTTCCTTGGCGTGGCGCTCATATCTCTCCTCGTCGCGATCATGCCGACGACGTCTCCTGGCGTCCCTAGCCAGACGATCTCTTTCATCATCATCGTTGGGTCGTCGGCGTTGGTCATATTGACTCACATACTTGTTGAGGAGGTGATCAGAGAGAGGTCGCTGATATCTCACGTTCCTCACTTCTCCCTCTGTGATGTAGCGCTTGCCATCGTGACGGAGCCGATCGCGTGGAACGGCTTCCTCTGTGTCCTTGCTACGAGAGCAGCTGCCCTCGTCTCCGCCCTTACCAGAGTGGTATCCAGGTCCTACCATGTTGATGTTGAACGAGAATCCTGGCTGGCACCCTCCAGGGTAAGTGCACTCCACCATGTTAACGGCGGGGAAGGGGTGAGTGTCGACTTTCATGGCGTACTGGTTGAAAATTAGACGTCCTTGTTCTATCGCCATTTGGATCTGCTGACGCCACACCCTGCAGTCGTTGGTAGTATGGGAGAACGAGTTATGCCATTTGCAGTATGGCTTTCCGTTCAGCTCCTGTACCGTGGGGATTTTGAGGCCTTCGGGTAACTTCAGCTGCTTCTCCTTAAGTAAGAGGTCGAAGATTTGCTCAGTTTTAGTTACGTCGAAATCAAACCCTCTGGGCGGACCTGGTGGCTTAACCCATTTGCAGGATATGGGGGTCGCCCCCGAGTCCATTCAGCCACTGCTACCTCTTGATCTCCCGCGGACCCTTCATCTTCATCTGCTTCAACCAAGACTACCGCATGCTTGAATTTGTCCTGGTACAAGTCTGGGTGGCGCTGTTCATATAACGTCAGTTTCTGAACCATGTGCGCTAGTGAAGGGTAGTCTGCTTGGGAGGCCATATCCTTGATTGGTGATGCAAGGCCCACCACTGCCAACTCGACTGCTACTTTTTCAGTCACACGAGCCGAATAACATCGGTTCCTAACAGTTTTGAAGCGCTGGACGTATTCTGCCACAGTTTCTCCACGCTTCTGACGTACTTGTGCTAGATCGGCAATGCCGGCCTCGGAAGCCTCTGAGTGATACTGCATGTGGAACTGCTCTTCCAACTGCTTCCACGTCCGGATTGAGTCTGGTGGCAGCGATGTGTACCACCCGAAAGCTGATCCTGTGAGGGACTGTGCGAAGAACCTCACACGCAGCTCATTGATACGTCTCCGACGTATCGATAATTTCTTATGTTCCATGCCACATTATTGATGTTATCTACATGTTTTATGCACACTTTATGTCATATTCGTGCATTTTCTGGAACTAACCTATTAACAAGATGCCGAAGTGCCGATTCTTTGTTTTCTGCTGTTTTTGGTTTCAGAAATCCTAGTAAGGAAATATTCTCGGAATTGGACGAAATCAACGCCCAGGGGCCTATTTTTCCACGAAGCTTCCAGAAGTCCGAAGACGAAACAAACTGGGGCCACAGGGTGCCCAAACCCTAGGGCGGCGCGGCCCCCCCTTGGCCGCGCCGCCCTGTCATCTGGGGCCCCTGTGCCCCCTGCTGACTTGCCCTTCCGCCTACTTAAAGCCTCCGTGACGAAACCCCCAGTACCGAGAGCCACGATACGGAAAACCTTCCAGAGACGCCGCCAACGCCGATCCCATCTCGGGGGATCCAGGAGATCGCCTCCGGCACCCTGCCGGAGAGGGGAATCATCTCCCGGAGGACTCTACGCCGCCATGGTCGCCTCCGGTGTGATGTGTGAGTAGTCTACCCCTGGACTATGGGTCCATAGCAGTAGCTAGATGGTTGTCTTCTCCCCATTGTGCTATCATTGTCGGATCTTGTGAGCTGCCTAACATGATCAAGATCATCTATCTGTAATTCTATATGTTGCGTTTGTTGGGATCCGATGAATAGAGAATACTTGTTATGTTGATTATCAAAGCTATGTCTATGTGTTGTTTATGATCTTGCATGCTCTCCGTTATTAGTAGATGCTCTGGCCAAGTTGATGCTAGTAACTCCAAGAGGGAGTATTTATGCTCGATAGTGGGTTCATGTCTCCGTGAATCTGGAGGGGTGACAAGAACCTCTAAGGTTATGGATGTGCTGTTGCCACTAGGGATAAAACATTGGTGCTATGTTCAAGGATGTAGTCACTAGTTACATTACACGCAATACTTAATGCAATTGTCTGTTGTTAGCAACTTAATACTGGAGGGGGTTCGGATGATAACCTGAAGGTGGACTTTTTAGGCATAGATGCATGTTGGATGGCGGTCTATGTACTTTGTCGTAATGCCCAATTAAATCTCACTATACTCATCATGATATGTATGTGCATGGTCATGCCCTCTTTATTTGTCAATTGCCCAACTGTAATTTGTTCACCCAACATGCTGTTTATCTTATGGGAGAGACACCTCTAGTGAACTGTGGACCCCGGTCCAATTCTCTTTACTGAAATACAATCTACTGCAATATTTGTTCTACTGTTTTCTGCAAACAATCATCTTCCACACAATACGGTTAATCCTTTGTTACAGCAAGCCGATGAGATTGACAACCTCACTGTTTTGTTGGGGCAAAGTACTTTGGTTGTGTTGTGCAGGTTCCACGTTGGCGCCGGAATCCCTGGTGTTGCGCCGCACTACATCCCGCCGCCATCAACCTTCAACGTGCTTCTTGGCTCCTCCTGGTTCGATAAACCTTGGTTTCTTTCTGAGGGAAAACTTGCTGCTGTGCGCATCATACCTTCCTCTTGGGGTTCCCAACGAACGTGTGAGTTACACGCCATCAAGCTCTTTTTTTGGCGCCGTTGCCGGGGAGATCAAGACATGCTGCAAGGGGAGTCTCCACTTCTCAATCTCTTTACTTTGTTTTTGTCTTGCTTAGTTTTATTTACTACTTTGTTTGCTGCACTAAATCAAAATACAAAAAAATTAGTTGCTAGTTTTACTTTACTTGCTATCTTGTTTGCTATATCAAAAACACAAAAAAATTAGTTACTTGCATTTACTTTATCTAGTTTGTTCTATTTACTGTTGCTAAAATGGCCAACGCTGAAAATACTAAGTTGTGTGACTTCACAAGCACAAATAATAATGATTTCTTATGCACACCTATTGCTCCACCTGCTAATACAGCAGAATTCTTTGAAATTAAACCTGCTTTACTGAATCTTGTTATGCGAGAGCAATTTTCTGGTGTTAGTTCTGATGATGCTGCTGCCCATCTTAATAATTTTGTTGAACTATGTGAAATGCAAAAATATAAAGATGTAGATGGTGATATTATTAAACTAAAATTGTTCCCTTTCTCATTAAGAGGAAGAGCTAAAGATTGGTTGCTATCTCTGCCTAAGAATAGTATTGATTCATGGACTAAATGCAAGGATGTTTTTATTGGTAGATATTATCCCCCTGCTAAAATTATATCTTTGAGGAGTAGCATAATGAATTTTAAACAATTAGATACTGAACATGTTGCTCAAGCTTGGGAAAGAATGAAATCTCTGGTTAAAAATTGCCCAACCCATGGACTGACTACTTGGATGATCATCCAAACCTTCTATGCAGGACTAAATTTTTCTTCACGGAATTTATTGGATTCAGCTGCTGGAGGTACCTTTATGTCCATCACTCTTGGTGAAGCAACAAAGCTTCTTGATAATATGATGATCAACTACTCTGAATGGCACACGGAAAGAGCTCCACAAGGTAAGAAGGTAAATTCTGTCGAAGAAACCTCTTCCTTGAGTGATAAGATTGATGCTATTATGTCTATGCTTGTGAATGATAGGACTAATATTGATCCTAATAATGTTCCATTAGCTTCATTGGTTGCACAAGAAGAACATGCTGATGTAAACTTCATTAAAAATAATAATTTCAACAACAATGCTTACCGGAACAATTCTAGTAACAACTATAGGCCATATCCTTATAATAATGGCAACGGCTATGGTAATTCTTATGGGAATTCTTACAATAATAATAGGAACACACCCCCTGGACTTGAAGCCATGCTTAAAGAATTTATTAGTACACAAACTGCTTTTAACAAATCTGTTGAAGAAAAGCTTGGGAAAATTGATATACTTGCTTCTAAAGTCGACAGTCTTGCTGCTGATGTTGATCTTTTGAAATCAAAAGTTTTGCCTAATGAGAATCATCATAATAAAATTGTTACTACAGCAAATGCCATCCAAGTTAGAATTAATGAGAATATAAGATTAATGGCTGAACTGCGTGCTAGGTGGGATAGAGAAGAAAATGAAAAACTAGCTAAAGAGAAGAATGTAGCTAAAGTTTGAACTATTACCACCACTTGTAATGCTAATGCTACACATGTTGCTGCACCTCCTACTAATACTAATAAAAGAATTGGTGTTAGCAATGTTTCCACTTCTAATGCAAAGCGCGAGAAACTGCCTGAAACTGCTAAAACTGCTGAAACTGCCTGTGATAAAGCTGCTGAAATTTTTTCCAACATTGGGGATGATGATCCCATTGCTTTAGATTATAATGGTTTGAATTTTGATAATTGCCACATCTCTGAAGTTATAAAGTTCTTGCAAAAACTTGCTAAAAGTCCTAATGCTAGTGCTATAAATTTGGCCTTTACACATCATATTACAAATGCTCTCATAAAAGCTAGAGAAGAGAAACTAGAGCGTGAAGCCTCTATTACTAAAAAGCTAGAGGATGGTTGGGAGCCCATCATTAAGATGAAGGTTAAAGATTTTGATTGTAATGCTTTATGTGATCTTGGTGCAAGTATTTCTGTTATGCCTAAGAAAATTTATGATATGCTTGACTTGCCACCGCTGAAAAATTGTTATTTGGATGTTAATCTTGCTGATCATTCTACAAAGAAACCTTTGGGTAAAGTTGATAATGTTCATATTACCGTTAACAATAACCTTGTCCCCGTTGATTTTGTTGTCTTGGATATTGAATGCAATGCATCTTGTCCCATTATATTGGGAAGACCTTTTCTTCGAACTGTTGGTGCTATCATTGATATGAAGGAAGGTAATATAAAATACCAATTTCCTCTCAAGAAAGGTATGGAACACTTCCCTAGAAAGAGAATGAAGTTACCTTTTGATTCTATTATGAGAACAAATTATGATGTTGATACTTCGTCTCTTGATAATACTTTATACACACTTTCTGCGCCTAGCTGAAAGGCGTTAAAGAAAAGCGCTTATGGGAGACAACCCATGTTTTTACCTACAGTACTTTGTTTTTATTTTATGTCTTGGAAGTTGTTTACTACTGTAGCAACCTCTCCTTATCTTAGTTTTGTGTTTTGTTGTGCCAAGTTAAGCCGTTGATAGAAAAGTAAGTACTAGATTTGGATTACTGCGCAGTTCCAGATTTCTTTGCTGTCACGAATCTGGGTCCACCTCCCTGTAGGTAGCTCAGAAAATTAAGCCAATTTACGTGCATGATCCTCAGATATGTACGCAACTTTCATTCAATTTGAGCATTTTCATTTGAGCAAGTCTGGTGCCATTTTAAAATTCGTCAATACGAACTGTTCTGTTTTGACAGATTCTGCCTTTTATTTCGCATTGCCTCTTTTGCTATGTCGGATGAATTTCTTTGATCCACTAATGTCCAGTAGCATTATGCAATGTCCAGAAGTGTTAAGAATGATTGTGTCACCTCTGAATATGTTAATTTTTATTGTGCACTAACCCTCTAATGAGTTGTTTCGAGTTTGGTGTGGAGGAAGTTTTCAAGGATCAAGAGAGGAGTATGATTCAACATGATCAAGGAGAGTGAAAGCTCTAAGCTTGGGGATGCCCCGGTGGTTCACCCCTGCATATATCAAGAAGACTCAAGCGTCTAAGCTTGGGGATGCCCAAGGCATCCCCTTCTTCATCGATAACATTATCAGGTTCCTCCCCTGAAACTATATTTTTATTCCATCACATCTTATGTGCTTTTTCTTGGAGCGTCGGTTTGTTTTGTTTGAATAAAATGGATCCTAGCATTCACTTTATGGGAGAGAGACACGCTCCGCTGTAGCATATGGACAAGTATGTCCTTGGTTTCTACTCATAGTATTCATGGCGAAGTTTCTCCTTCGTTAAATTGTTATATGTTTGGAATTGGAAAATGATACATGTAGTAATTGCTATAAATGTCTTGGGTAATGTGATACTTGGCAATTGTTGTGCTCATGATTAAGCTCTTGCATCATATGCTTTGCACCCATTAATGAAGAAATACATAGAGCATGCTAAAATTTGGTTTGCATATTTGGTTTCTCTAAGGTCTAGATAATTTCTAGTATTGAGTTTGAACAACAAGGAAGACGGTGTAGAGTCTTATAATGTTTTCAATATGTCTTTTATGAGAGTTTTGCTGCACCGGTTCATCCTTGTGTTTGTTTCAAATAAGCCTTGCTAGCCTAAACCTTGTATCGAGAGGGAATACTTCTCATGCATCCAAAATACTTGAGCCAACCACTATGCCATTTGTGTCCACTGTACCTACCTACTACATTGTATTTTCCGCCATTCCAAAGTAAATTGCTTGAGTGCTACCTTTAAAATTCCATCATTCACCTTTGCAATATATAGCTCATGGGACAAATAGCTTAAAAACTATTGTGGTATTGAATATGTAATTATGCACTTTATCTCTTATTAAGTTGCTTGTTGTGCGATAACCATGTTCACTGGGGACGCCATCAACTATTCATTGTTGAATTTCATGTGAGTTGCTATGCATGTCCGTCTTGTCTGAAGTAAGAGAGATCTACCACCCTATGGTTAAGCATGCATATTGTTAGAGAAGAACATTGGGCCGCTAACTAAAGCCATGATCCATGGTGGAAGTTTCAGTTTTGGACATATATCCTCAATCTCAAATGAGAAAATTATTAATTGTTGTTACATGCTTATGCATAAAAGAGGAGTCCATTATCTGTTGTCTATGTTGTCCCGGTATGGATGTCTAAGTTGAAGAATAATCAATAGCGAGAAATCCAATGCGAGCTTTCTCCTTAGACCTTTGTACAGGCGGCATAGAGGTACCCCTTTGTGACACTTGGTAAAAACATGTGCATTGTGATGATCCGGTAGTCCAAGCTAATTAGGACAAGGTGCGGGCACTATTAGTACACTATGCATGAGGCTTGCAACTTATAAGATATAATTTACATGATGCATATGCTTTATTACTACAGTTGACAAAATTGTTTCATGTTTTCAAAATCAAAGCTCTAGCACAAATATAGCAATCGATGCTTTTCCTCTATGGAGGACCATTCTTTTACTTTCAATGTTGAGTTAGTTCACCTATTTCTCTCCACCTCAAGAAGCAAACACTTGTGTGAACTGTGCATTGATTCCTACATATTTGCTTATTGCACTTATTATATTACTCTATGTTGACAATATCCATGAGATATACATGTTACAAGTTGAAAGCAACCGCTGAAACTTAATCTTCTTTTGTGTTGCATCAATGCTTTTACTTTGAATTATTGCTTTATGAGTTAACTCTTATGCAAGACTTATTGATGCTTGTCTTGAAGTGCTATTCATGAAAAGTCTTTGCTTTATGATTCACTTGTTTACTCATGTCATATACATTGTTTTGATCGCTGCATTCACTACATATGCTTTACAAATAATATGATCAAGATTATGATGGCATGTCACTCCAGAAATTATCTGTGTTATCGTTTTACCTGCTCGGGACGAGCAGAACTAAGCTTGGGGATGCTGATACGTCTCCGACGTATCGATAATTTCTTATGTTCCATGCCACATTATTGATGTTATCTACATGTTTTATGCACACTTTATGTCATATTCGTGCATTTTCTGGAACTAACCTATTAACAAGATGCCGAAGTGCCGATTCTGTTTTTCTGCTGTTTTTGGTTTCAGAAATCCTAGTAAGGAAATATTCTCGGAATTGGACGAAATCAACGCCCAGGGGCCTATTTTTCCACGAAGCTTCCAGAAGTCCGAAGACGAAACGAAGTGGGGCCACAGGGTGCCCAAACCCTAGGGCGGCGCGGCCCCCCCCCTTGGCCGCGCCGCCCTGTCATCTGGGGCCCCTGTGCCCCCTGCTGACTTGCCCTTCCGCCTACTTAAAGCCTCCGTGACGAAACCCCCAGTACCGAGAGCCACGATACGGAAAACCTTCCAGAGACGCCGCCAACGCCGATCCCATCTCGGGGATCCAGGAGATCGCCTCCGGCACCCTGCCGGAGAGGGGAATCATCTCCCGGAGGACTCTACGCCGCCATGGTCGCCTCCGGTGTGATGTGTGAGTAGTCTACCCCTGGACTATGGGTCCATAGCAGTAGCTAGATGGTTGTCTTCTCCCCATTGTGCTATCATTGTCGGATCTTGTGAGCTGCCTAACATGATCAAGATCATCTATCTGTAATTCTATATGTTGCGTTTGTTGGGATCCGATGAATAGAGAATACTTGTTATGTTGATTATCAAAGCTATGTCTATGTGTTGTTTATGATCTTGCATGCTCTCCGTTATTAGTAGATGCTCTGGCCAAGTTGATGCTAGTAACTCCAAGAGGGAGTATTTATGCTCGATAGTGGGTTCATGTCTCCGTGAATCTGGAGGGGTGACAAGAACCTCTAAGGTTATGGATGTGCTGTTGCCACTAGGGATAAAACATTGGTGCTATGTTCAAGGATGTAGTCACTAGTTACATTACGCGCAATACTTAATGCAATTGTCTGTTGTTAGCAACTTAATACTGGAGGGGGTTCGGATGATAACCTGAAGGTGGACTTTTTAGGCATAGATGCATGCTGGATGGCGGTCTATGTACTTTGTCGTAATGCCCAATTAAATCTCACTATACTCATCATGATATGTATGTGCATGGTCATGCCCTCTTTATTTGTCAATTGCCCAACTGTAATTTGTTCACCCAACATGCTGTTTATCTTATGGGAGAGACACCTCTAGTGAACTGTGGACCCCGGTCCAATTCTCTTTACTGAAATACAATCTACTGCAATATTTGTTCTACTGTTTTCTGCAAACAATCATCTTCCACACAATACGGTTAATCCTTTGTTACAGCAAGCCGGTGAGATTGACAACCTCACTGTTTCGTTGGGGCAAAGTACTTTGGTTGTGTTGTGCAGGTTCCACGTTGGCGCCGGAATCCCTGGTGTTGCGCCGCACTACATCCCACCGCCATCAACCTTCAACGTGCTTCTTGGCTCCTCCTGGTTCGATAAACCTTGGTTTCTTTCTGAGGGAAAACTTGCTGCTGTGCGCATCATACCTTCCTCTTGGGGTTCCCAACGAACGTGTGAGTTACACGCCATCACTCATCTGCCGCTGAGATTGTGCCCAGCTGTGCCAAATATCGGCTCACATGCTTGATGGAGCTGGAACCATCTGATCCATTAAACTTGGAGAAATCAGGGAGCCGATATTTGGGTGGTAGCGGGATCAACTCGTACTCGTTGGGGTACGGCTTGGAATAGCCGATTGTCCTCCTTTTCGGTACCATGCCGAACTGGTCTCTCAGGATGGTACTGATCTGATCCGCGGTGCTGGCTGCAGGAGTCGAACTCTGAAGATTCGCCGGAGTGGCATACTTAGCCAGCCATGCTTGCTTTTCCAGCTCTGAGCCAACTGCAGGAGCTGAGCTCTGGAGGTTTGTCGGAGTGGCATACTTAGCTAGCCACGTCTGCTTCTCAAGATCTGTTCCCGAAGTTCCTCCTGTTGTTCCAGAAGTCCCTGCTGTTGCAGTCTGGTTTGTGAGTGCCCAGTTACTGCAGTCTGGCACGTATGTGCACGTGTATCCGTGAGGGATCTCCTTAGGCGCCTCATGCAAGAACTGGTAGTCACTAGGGTCACCACCGATCTTGTAGACGACGTATGCCGGTGAATTCGGCACTTCTGGTGCTGCCAACGCGAATGGCAGCGGTGGATGGGACTGGAGTGGCATCTCTCCTTGGTAAGTCCCGAGAGCTGGTCCTGACGGAGAGTACTGATGCCTCATGATTTCCTGGATCACCCGAAGAGCGACACGCTCCAAAGTGTTCACCAGGCTCTCAGAATGGCGGTGTAGCGAATGAGCTACCATGAAGTTAACCTCCTGACGCAGGGACCTGGTGCGTTCTTCTGACGGGGCGGACAGGTCCACCCCATCGAGCGCGCCTTCAGGTGAGAACCCTTTCCACCTGATGCCATGTGAGCGGGTTCTGTGAAAAGAGCCGATGAGGTCGGCTTCGAGGATTGCTTTGACCTCGTCATACTTCTTCTTGAGCTCCTCGGTCAGATCCTCGTACGTGACTGGAGTGCCGTCCGCCATCTCAGATGTAGATGGCGATGCGGTTGATGTCGCAGATTGTCCCACCGGCGTGCCGAATGTGTTGCGGTCGAAACCCACCGGCGAGCAGCGACGGGCAACACAAGAGAGCCGGGAGGCTCCTGTGAGTGCGGCTGGCCCTGGTCCCTCCGAGCGACGGCCCGCAAAGACTCGGCACGCACGTCCGATGCGGGTGCAAGGCGTGCCACCGACCTATACCTGGTCAGGAAGGTGATGGATGTGCCTCGCTTAGTTTCCTGCATGGCATACACGTAAACATTAAATACGAGCCTCGATCGGCTCTCAGGTTGTCCTGTGAATCGGCTCAAAGAGCCGATCCACCCATGATCCGTATGAGGTGTACGAATATATGGTGGTCCTGCTTGATCAGAATAAAGCTAAAACGACCTACTACGATTTAGGGTTTTCACCACATAATCGGAACATCCTACTAGTTATTGAGCCTGGCGGCCACGCACGGTGATCGTAAACCGACCCTAGACAAGGCCTAAAAACCAACACGAGGTTGATCCCCGGAACATCCTGTCTAGGGCTAGCAAACTACACCCTACACGCCACTGGATCCTTCAACCCGTTTGTAAGGCCTAACTATGCAGATATTAAACTAATCCTTGAAGAACAAGGAGCAATCATAACGGATCGGATCTACTAAATAATGATCAAGCGGGGTGCCGCCCTTACACCTAAGATAGGCGTAAGGGCGGCTAGACGTCTCAGGGTTGCACGACGATAGCATATGATACGATGAACAATGCTAACCCTAACACGTCTAAGATAACTACGTTGCTCGCCATCAAAAAGGCTTCAGTACGAGCAACGCATGAACAGCGAATAAACATGTACTGCCTAGATCGCAAGATGCGATCTAGGCAGCATGATGCTTACCCGGAAGAAACCCTCGAGACAAGGGAGTTGGCGATGCGCCTAGATTGATTTGTGGTGAACGTGATTGTTGTTTATTTCATAAACCCTAGATACATATTTATAGTCCGTAGACTTTCTAACGTGGGAATAATCCCAACCGGGCACGAGCCAAACTCTATCTAACCGACACATATCCTACTATATTATAGATACACGGGCAAATTAGCCCAAACTTTGCATATAAGGCCGATTCACGTATTTCTTCCATGTATATCCTTCAAGCCCATCTTGATCGTGGCCCACCTCTAACTCGGTCAAATTCTAGTGATAACAGTGTGTAGCCATGTATCCTACCTCTGGTGTTTTAGGCATTATATGTCCTCTCGTATCTATCGACGAAAAGGACATGTCGAGATTTTGGACTAGATTTTCTAGCTCAGTTTCGGGTATGCCTGCCATCCGAAATCGTGCTCTTCCGCGGTTGCCTCTGTGGTTATCTGCTGAGTTCCTCGAGTGTGTACATAAGTTACCTCTGCGTTCGCTAGAAACATCCTTCTCTCATCAAGTTTCCGTTGCAACTTTTCCAACTCGCGTCTTGCACGATTGAGTTTATATTGATATACTTGTAGCGCTGTTGCCGAGGCTTGTGTGGTCATCGGCTCTGTACCGTTTATAGCTCTTGTAGCTCTATCTCATGCTTCTTGCGGTAGCTGCATCTTTTCTCTTGGCTGAGCTCCCACATACTTGTTTCATGTTCCCCTTGTGAGATCTACGGGATCGACGTAGGGGTTACCCAGATTGTCGAAAGCCTCAGATTGTTCGTCTTCGCCAAACTCACGACCCGATGCCGTAAGCACAGACTTGATGGTATGTTGAGTTTGCGCCGTCCAGCTCAAGATCTTAAATCGTCGGGTTCTTGCCACGTGACGCTAAGTTTGGCGTCCGCTCGTTATGCATAGGATAGGTGACTGATGTCTACGCACGCTTCTATTCCTGTAGACAGTGTTGGGCCTCCAAGAGTAGAGGTTTGTAGAACAGCAGCAAATTTCCCTTAAGTGAATCACCCAAGGTTTATCGAACTCAGGGAGGTAGAGGTCAAAGATATCCCTCTCAAGCAACCCTGCAATTAAGGTACAAGAAGTCTCTTGTGTCCCCAACACACCTAATACACTTGTCAGATGTATAGGTGCACTAGTTCGGCGAAGAGATAGTGAAATACAAGTAATATGGATGATTATAAGTAGTAATTTCTATCTGAAATAAAAATGGCAGCAAGCGAACATGTAGCAGAACTTGTTGGAAACGGTGTTTCAATGCTTAGAAACAAGGCCTAGGGATCATACTTTCACTAGTGGACACTCTCAACAATGATCACATAATAAAACTACTCTCAAACACTCTCTTGTTGGATAACAAACACCATTCATTGTGTAAGGCTGCAAAAGCACACCTCAAGCCGGAGTAAACAAGCTCCACAACGTCATAAAGAAATCACACATGATGCGCACACTTTCACCATCACACCATGGAGAGTGACTCCGGAGTTCATATTAGAGTAACCTCTAGAGTGCATAATAGACAAGAGCAAAATCTACATATTCAACTAGATTACAAAGCTCATGATCACATAAAGATCACACCATGGGAGAGAGAGATGAACCACATAGCTACCGGTAGAGCTCTGAGCCTCGGGGGAGAACTACTCCCTCCTCATCATGGGAGACAGCAACGGCGATGAAGATGGCGATGGACTCGATGGAGATGGCTCCGGGGCAATTCCCCGTCCCGACAGGGTGCCGAAACAGAGATTCTGTCCCCCGAAACTTGTCGTCGATGGCGGCGGCGCTGCGGAACCCTTCGTGGAATATGACTAATATCTTTAGGGTTTTCGCATCTGGGGCAATATATAGGCAAAGGGGCGATGTCGGTGGAGTCCCGAGGTGGGCTCCCCACCTGGCGGCGCGACAGAGGGGTGGGCCGCGCCCCCCTATGGTGTGGCCAGCTCGTGGCCCGCCTTCGTCTCTCCTTCGGACTCCGTGAAGCTTCTGGAAAAATAGGGACGTGGCCTTTTGTTTCGCGCAATTCCGAGAATATTTCCTGTGTAGAATTTCTGAAACCAAAAACAGCAGAAAACAGGAACTGACACTTCGGCATCTTGTTAATAGGTTAGTCCCAGAAAATGCATAAAAATGATATAAAGTGTATATAAAACATGTAGCAATTGGTATAATATAAGCATGGAACATCAGAAATTATAGATACGTTGGAGACCTATCAAGCATCCCCAAGCTTAGTTCCTACTCGCCCTCGAGTAGGTAAACGATAAAAAGAATAATTTCTGAAGTGACATGCTACCAACATAATCTTGATCAATACTATTGTAAGGCATACGAGATGAATGAATTGACTCAAAGCAATGGTCTATAGTTTGCCAACAAAAAGATAATGACTAAACAACTGAATCATATAGCAAAACTTTGCATGAATAGTACTTTCAAGACAAGCATCAAAAAGTCTTGCATAAGAGTGAACTCATAAAGCAATAGATTCTTAATAAAGGGTCTTGAAGCAACACAAAGGAAGATTTAAGTTTCAACAATTGCTTTCAACTTTCAACATGTATATCTCATGGATAATTGTCAACACAAAGTAATATGATGAGTGTAAGCAAGCATATAAGAATCAATGCACACAGTTGACACAAGTGTTTGCTTCTAAGATAGAAAGAAGTAGGTAAACTGACTCACCATAAAGTAAAAGAAAGGCCCTTCGCAGAGGGAAGCAGGGATTAAATCATGTGCTAGAGCTTTTCAAGTTTTGAAATCATAGAGAGCATAAAAATAAAGTTTTGAGAGGTGTTCGTTGTTGTCAACGAATGGTAGTGGGCACTCTAACCCCCTTGTCAAACAGACTTTCAAAGAGCGGATCCCATGAAGGACGTTATCTCTACCGGCCAGCAAGGTAGATCATCCCTCTTCTCTTTTGTTTACACATGTATTTTAGTTTTATTTATAGATGACACTCCTCCCAACCTTTTGCTTTCACAAGCCATGGCTAACCGAATCCTCGGGTGCCTTCCAACATTTCACATACCATGGAGCAGTGTCTATTTGCAAAATTAAGTTGCTTACTGATGAATCAGGGAAAAACATGTGAAGAGAATTATTAATGAAAGTTGATTAATTGGGGCTGGGAACCCCGTTGCCAGCTCTTTTTGCAAAATTATTGGATAAGCGGATGAAGCCACTAGTCCATTGGTGAAAGTCTGCCCAACAAGATTGAAAGATAAAACACCACATACTTCCTCATGAGCTATAAAACATTGACACAAATAAGGAGTAATAAAGTTTGAATTGTTTAAAGGTAGCACATGAAGTATTTACTTGGAATGGCAGAAAAATACCACATAGTAGGTAGTTATGGTGGACACAAATAGCATAGATTTTGGATCAAGGTTTTGGATGCACGAGAAACATTCCCTCTCAGTACAAGGCTTTGGCTAGCAAGGTTATTTGAAGCAACACAAGTATAAACCGGTACAGCAAAACTTACATAAGAACATATTGCAAGCATTATAAGACTCTACACTGTCTTTCTTGTTGCTCAAACACTTTTACCAGAAAATGTCTAGACCTTAGAGAGGCCAATCATGCAAACCAAATTTCAACAAGCTCTATGGTAGTTCTCCACTAATAGGTTTAAACTTCATGATGCAAGAGCTTAAACATGATCTACTTGAGAGCTCAAAACAATTGCCAAGTATCAAATTATTCAAGACAATATACCAACTACCACATGAAGCATTTTCTGTTTTCAACCAAATAGCAAGAAACTCTCAAAACAAATATAAGTGAAATAAGAGAGTACTTTCTATAAAATAACTAATAGCTATGAACAAGAGATACATGAAAACCAAGAGCTAGAAGCTACACAGTGCGAAAACTGAATACTCAACAAATATAAGTGAAGAATATGAGTATTCAAATGAAAAAGCGGAGCGTGTCTCTCTCCCAAACAAGATAGATAAGATCCAATTTATTCAGAGAACTAAGATAACAAAACGAAAATAAAAGCACGCAGACGCTCCAAGTAAAGCACATAAGATGTGACGAAATTAAAATATAGTTTCACTAGAGGTGACCTGATAAGTTATTGATGAAGAAGGGGATGTCTTGGGCATCCCCAAGCTTAGACGCTTGAGTCTTCTCGAAATATGCAAGGATGAACCTCGGGGGCATCCCCAAGCTTAGACTTTTCACTCTTCTTGATCATATTATATCATCCTCCTCTCTTGATCCTTGAAAACTTCCTTCACACCAAACTCAAAGCAATCTCATTAGAGGGTTAGTGCATAATCAAAAATTCACATGTTCAACAAGGACACAATCATTTCCAACACTTCTGGACATTACCCAAGGTTACTGAAATTTAATGGAGCAAAGAAACCCACTCAAACACAGTAAAAGAGGCAATGCGAAATAAAAGACAGAATCTATCAAAACAGAACAGTCCGTAAAGACGAATGTTTTCGAGGCACTTAACATGCTCAGATGGAAAATCTCCAGTTAAATGAAAGTTGCGTACATATCTGAGGATTACTCATGAATTTTTTCAAGATTTTACGATTTTTCTACAGAGAGAACAACTCAAAACCGTGACAGCTAAAAATCTGTTCCTGCGCAGAAATCCAAATGTAGTATCAACTTTCTATCAAAGACTTTACTTGGCACAACAATGAAACAAACACGTTAAGGAGAGGTTGCTACAGTAGTAACAACTTCCAAGACACAACAAAATAGTAGCAAAATAAAAACATGGGTTATCTCCCAAGAAGTGCTTTCTTTATAGCCATTAAGATGGGCTCAGTAATTTTAATGATGCTCTCGCAAGAAATAAGAGTTGAAGCAAAAGAGAGCATCAAAAGCAAACAAGAAACACTTTTAAGTCTAACCCACTTCCTATGAAAAGGAATCTTGTAAATAAATAAGTCATGTAAGCATAATGCAATAAGCATAAAAAAACAAGACAAGCGCAACTTCAAGATTTTCAGCAAAAAGAGAGGTGTTCTAGTAACATGGAAATCCCTACAACCATATTGTCCTCTCTCATAAAGATTTTCAGTAGCATCATGAACAAACTCAACAATATAACTATCACATGAAACATTCTTATCATGAGCTACATGCATAAAATTATTATTCTCCACATAAGCATAGTCATTACTATTAATTGTAGTGGGAGCAAATTCAATAAAATAGCTATCATTATTATTCTCATCACCATAATCATCATATATAGGAGGCATATTGTAATCATAATTAATTTTCTCCTCAATAGTAGGTCTGAAAATATGATAGTCATCATTGTAATCATCATATATAGGAGGTAAAGTATCATATCAAAGTAAATTTTCTCCTCCATGCTTGGGGGACTAAAAATATCATGCTCATCAAAACCAGCTTCCCCAAGCTTAGGATTTCCATAGCATTAGCAACAATGGTGTTCAAAGCATTCATACTAATAACATTGCCATTAGCATTCATATAAAGTTCCATAGGTTTTTTAATTTTCTCTTCAAACACCTCATGTCCTAACTGAAGATAAATACTATAAAGATCTCTAATATTTTTGTTGTTTTCCATTAAGCCTAACTAGTGAAATAAAAACAAGAAACAAAAAGATATAATTGCAGAATCTAAAGGAAATAGCTTCGAGCACTCACACACCGTCAACGGTGCTAGGAAATAGCTTAGTAGTCGGAGGATGTGAATACCTTTTACCTTACCTCCCCGGCAACGGCGCCAGAAAATAGCTTGATGTCTATGCACGCTTCTATTCCTGTAGACAGTGTTGGGCCTCCAAGAGCAGAGGTTTGTAGAACAACAACAAGTTTCCCTTAAGTGAATCACCCAAGGTTTATCGAACTCAGGGAGGTAGAGGTCAAAGATATCCCTCTCAAGCAACCCTGCAATTAAGATACAAGAAGTCTCTTGTGTCCCCAACACACCTAATACACTTGTCAGATGTATAGGTGCACTAGTTCGGCGAAGAGATAGTGAAATACAAGTAATATGGATGATTATAAGTAGTAATTGCAATCTGAAATAAAAATGGCAGCAAGCGAACATGTAGCAGAACTTGTTGGAAACGGTGTTTCAATGCTTAGAAACAAGGCCTAGGGATCATACTTTCACTAGTGGACACTCTCAACAATGATCACATAATAAAACTACTCTCAAACACTCTCTTGTTGGATAACAAACACCATTCATTGTGTAGGGCTGCAAAAGCACACCTCAAGCCGGAGTAAACAAGCTCCACAACGTCATAAAGAAATCACACACGATGCGCACACTTTCACCATCACACCATGGAGAGTGACTCCGGAGTTCATATTAGAGTAACCTCTAGAGTGCATAATAGACAAGAGCAAAATCTACATATTCAACTAGATTACAAAGCTCATGATCACATAAAGATCACACCATGGGAGAGAGAGATGAACCACATAGCTACCGGTAGAGCCCTCAGCCTCGGGGGAGAACTACTCCCTCCTCATCATGGGAGTCAGCGGCGGCAATGAAGATGGCGGTGGTGTCGATGGAGATGACTCCGGGGGCAATTCCCCATCCCGGCGGCGTGCCCGAACATAGATTCTGTCCCCCGAAACTTGTCATCGATGGCGGCGGCGCTGCGGAACCCTTTGTGGAATATGACTGATATCTTTAGGGTTTTCGCTTCTGGGGAAATATATAGGCGAAGGGGCGATATCGGTGGAGTCCCGAGGTGGGCTCCCCACCTGGCGGCGCGACAGAGGGGTGGGCCGCGCCCCCCTATGGTGTGGCCAGCTCGTGGCCCGCCTTCGTCTCTCCTTCGGACTGCGTGAAGCTTCTGGAAAATAGGGACGTGGCCTTTTGTTTCGCGCAATTTCGAGAATATTTCCTGTGTAGAATTTCTGAAACCAAAAACAGCAGAAAACAGGAACTGACACTTCGGCATTTTGTTAATAGGTTAGTCCCGGAAAATGCATAAAAATGATATAAAGTGTATATAAAACATGTAGCAATTAGTATAATATAAGCATGGAACATCAGAAATTATAGATACGTTGGAGACGTATCAGTGACACCGTCGTATAGATCGGCGAAGACCTCCCGGCTAGTACTGGAGTTAGTTGTGTTGGTGAAGTCGAAGTTGGTGAAGCTCTCGGAGTCGCTATCTTGGGATAGATCGGTTTCCGTTACCGACCCGAAAGTCATCCCGTCGAATAGATCGACGAGTTTTCCGCTATCAGCGGGCCTGATGATGCGTGGTGGCGAGGTCTCCTCGTCGCCTGACTCAACGGATGACGCTGACGATCCCGAGTAATCAGGCTCGACCGCCAACTGTTCCGAAAAAATCGATGCCAAAAAACGGTGCGATAACTCTTTCCCGACGAGGAAGTGGAAACTCCCGAACTTATCTCCATTGATTCCTCCAGATTGGCATATGCGTGCAAACGGGCGAGAGGGTGAGGAACAAAATCGACAAGACCAAATTGGATCTGTTTGTCTCCTTCCATCGCGTTGCTTGATGCCGATGATGATGTTGATGATGCCATCGAGATCAGGACCTTGCTACCTCCAATTCCCACAGACGACGTCAATTAATGAGGTATCGACTCGTGAATGCCTACGGATTGTAGACTTAGGGTTTCATAGAAAGTAGAGGGCAAGTAGATCCCGAATGTTGTAAGACGAACAAAGGCTTCCAACTCAACGATGCTACGGTGGTTAGGGTTTGCAATGACTTGATCCTTATTTTGACCCCATCTTCCCCTTTATATAGGAGGTGAAGCCGAGGGTTACAACGTGTCGTACAAGTACAAACTATCGGGCCGCACTGGGCCTTTCCCTATATTGATACAAGTTTCCATAACAACTCTACTTTCCCAATCCGAAACATCTTTAATCTTCTGGGCCTCCAAAGTTTCGAGTCCATGGGCTTTCTTGTTCAACTATGGACCAGGGGTATTCATGCGACATGCCCCTTAGGCATATCTATGTCACCAACTATGCTGCCATGGCAGGGCCAGAGATGAGGATCTGGCTTAGGACATGGTTGCGCAAGCACCACTGTTAGTGGTGGTGCCGCTTTGCTGGTGTGCTTGATGGTGGTCGAGATCTGCTAAGATCGTGTCATTGCACTAGCTAGGAACCGATGAAAACTCCATGCATGGACTATAATATTTTGGGAGGTGATATGTATACTAACCCCTCCGAGGATGAACTAGTGATGCATCACGAGTTGTAGTTTTTGGGGTTAGCTCGTGGTGGATCGGTAATTATGATATATGCTATTAGGCACTGCCACCCCCTACGATGAACTGCCTATGTTCTAATTCTGTCATCCGGTCAGCTCACCTCTCATAGGAAACGATTACGATATGAACGGCTAGTGTTGCAACTAAACAACAGGAACTAGCTTTAGCCTTCCATAGAATGGTGTATTGCAGCCAAGACACTAGACGTTTTCTCCCATGTGCAGAAAAGTGTATTATGGGCAGCCAAACGGAGTGGTGAAGTTGATTTTTGACATACCCTCTCGAAGACAAAAAGAGTCGCGGCATAGCAATCACGCCTTAAAGATCCTAATGGTGAGCTCGCGACGCCCCTGAACTTACGGCCAGGAGCAATACCCACCGCTAGCGGAGAGCTTGGAATCTGACTACACGCCCGTGAACTTGGCCGAGCATCATCGGCACGCTGAACATGAAACTAAAACTTGGAGCCAACTCAGTAGCTCCAGGGCACGACAAATAATTCAAGTGGATGCTTCGTGGAGTGGCACACAATGGTGACACTTAGTTTCTTAACACATGGCAGGAAGAAAGTTTGCCTAAGGCACACAAAATTTTCTCTATAATGCCCTCAGTCAATTTAAAATTATTCTAATATTCATACAAGTCGAGTGATTTTATTTTATAGAAAATTCATATGATTGCTACAATATTATCACTTGATAAAAATGTTGTAGTAAAATTCGTATTCTTCTGATAAGGTTAGTGCAGGTGTATGTTTGCATCCGTGCTATGTCTCTAAAAATGTTGTAGGAAAATTCATATTCTTCTGATAAGGTTAGTGCATGTGCACGTTTGCGTCAGTATTATGCCTCTAAAAATGTTAGATATCTTAATTAGATTATTTTATTTTAAAAATGTTTCAATTATTATGGTCTTATTAAGAATGAATTTCCAATAAAATTCTCGTTTTAATCGAAGTGGTAAAATACCAACCGCTCAGCCTGGTTGAGCCGAACCAGTCCACCGTCTCCTCCATCCAGAACCAGAACCAGACCCAGCGAGCACCATGGCAGCGCCGCCAGGCCGCCGCGCCTCGCCGGCGGTGCTCCCGGACGAGCTTGTCGAAGAGATTCTCCTCCGCCTCCCGCCCGACGACCCGGCCTGCCTCTTGCGCGCGTCCGTCGTTTGCAAGTCCTGGAGCAGCGCCATCTCCCACCCCAGCTTCCGCCGCCGCCTCCACGAGCTCCACCGCACACCCCCCGTGCTCGGCTTCTTCCACAACTGGTACGAAGATGGCGGCCCCCGTTTCGTCCCAACCACCGCCTCGTCCTTCTCCCTCGCCGCTCCAGATTGGCGTTCTTGGCGGGCCCTCGACTGCCGCCACGGCCGCGCCCCCTTCCTCTCCAAGTGCCTGGATACTCAGGAAATCCTCCTGTGGGAGCCAATCACGGGCGCACTGCAGCGCATACCGGTGCCCGCCAAGCTCGCGAGGTCGAACGCGGCTGTGCTTTGCGCAGTTGACGGGTGCGACCACCGCCTCTGCCTCGGTGGCCCTTTCCGCGTTGTTTTCGTCTTCTCCGGCGGGGAAGACACTGATGAGTATGACGACGAGGACTATGTCACTTCGGCTTGTGTGTACTCCTCGGAGACTAGCACCTGGGGCGAACTGACCTCGGTGCCCGGCAAGTACTCCATGTGGTTTACACATTTTTCAAGCGTGCTCGTGGGGAGGTCTTTGCTCTACTTCATGTCCAACAATGAGTTCATCCTGGAGTACGATTTAGCAAGGCACGGCTTGACTCTGTTGGACACACCATCAACAGACTCCAGCCGCGCGTATGCGTGGGCATTTAACCTCATGCTAGCGGAGGACGGTGGACTGGGAGTTAGCGAAATTGTCGATCCACTTCTCAAGCTGTGGTCAAGGGGGGCAAGTGATGGCACTAATGCACGATGGGTACTAAGCCGGGTCATCCACCTGGGCAATTTGCTTCCTATTGGCTTTCTGGATGTAGATGATAGACTGTGCGTGGAAGGCTTTGCCGTGGGAGCAAATGTAATTTTCATCAGTGCGGCTGCTGGCCTCTTCAGAATTGAGCTACAGACAGAGCAAGTGAGGAAGGTGTGCGGTGATCGTTGCATTGGCGATTGTAATCTGATTCCAGTTGTCAGCTTCTACACTCCACATTCTAGCCTCCAAGCACTCAGGGGCAAACAACACGACCTATTGTTGCCGCTGAACCCAACTGAAGATAGGGGTGGTGTGGAGGCAGGAGAGGAGGAGGAGAAAATACTAGAGCGGGCGCAGGAGCTGTTCGATAAGGGGTGCAAGGCCATTGAGGATAGGGACTTCACCAACGCCATTGACTGCTTCAGCCACGCCCTCGAGATCAGGTTAGTGTTCTACTCCCAAACTCCTCTTCTCCCAGTCAGGCTACAGCATATGTACAGATGATGTATGCTGGTGTTTGGTTGCATGGGTATGACAGTGAGCATGATGATGTATGTTGGTGTTTGATGGATTAGTGGGTCCAGTTAGCCAATGTTTCCTGATAACACTTGCCTGGGAGTTAGGTCCTAGCATCTTTTGCTATGATATCTGTACCTGAGAAACATGAAATCGAAGTCCAAGTGCTTGAGGGGTATGTGTTATCCTATTTTAGAAGGTTTTATATATATATATATATATATATATATATATATATATATATAGGAATGGCTAGTTGCAAATATTTTATCGTTATTTATATGTACTTCAGAATTGTATTTAATAGTCTGTGGAAGTACTAGTCAGTTGATAGCACCTTGCATCATGAAAATGGTTGATGGAATAATCATGGCTATGTTGTTCTACCTCAGATTACATTAACACTCATGGCCATCTGGTTATGTTATATCCTTAAGAATGATGCATTGACAAATTTACACCCTCCCGTCATGTAGGGTTTCACATTATGGAGAACTTGCCCCGGAGTGTGCTAGCACGTTTTACAGATACGGACATGCCTTGGTATGCAAAGCTCCAAAGGTGAAAAATCCTTCCGATAAGGTTTTGAAGAGTGTACCAAATGAAGAATTAGTCAAAACTACAGCTACTACAAGCAAAGATGATTCTGGGAGCTCAGAACCTTCTGGTTGCAGTATTGAACCTGTTCTACCTTCAGAGAAAGGTGATGCTGAAGAAAAATTGTACTGTATATCACTTGCATCACTCTGGGACGTATATCACTGTATTTTGCATTTCTTTCTATTTTTCGTATTGATATTGTCTTGCATTAATGTTTTCTTTGAGAAAGCCATGGGGTTAGTTGACATGACACTACTACTGCTCCATACACTGAGATACACCTGCATCCTTATTATCTAGTAGTATGTGGTTGATAACACATTACTACTACAATTTCTTGAATCTTCACCATCATTCCGCACAAGATCATTTAATAAATTTTGTTTTGTTAATGGATCTAAGGTGAAATTTGTGCACCATAAGATGCAGAAACTCATAAAAGGGCTTTTTATGAATTGACCATACATGGATGTGTCTGGTTCTATATGTCTGTTATTTGCCTTCGACAATTATATATTTACTTTTGTCTTGTACAGCTGGAATGGCAATGCCAGATTAAATAAGTATAGATCTATGGATCGCTGGATTTATTCTATTTGTTAAGAGTTCCTCTTTTTGCAACCATGTCTTACAGAAACTAAGCAAGATCTGAATAATCCATTACACTTCCATCAAAATTCCAATTATTTCCTTTGAATGCGCTAATGCATTATATGTTCACAGTGTACTGATTAAATTGGATTACTTGCGCATCTGTATCCATCCAGCAGCAAGTTCACTTAACTGAAAATTGGAAGCAAATTTTGGTGTCGTACTCCCAACTTACTTCACTGAATTTTTGTTAACCTGTAAAGAACCACTATTGACAAATGAGTAAATTTAATTCAGTGAACTTTTGTTAAGCAAGTTCAGTTAACTGATTTTTTTTTTTTATATTTGCAAACACAAACCAAGAGAAGAGCAGAAAACCATGCATTAGGTGCAAAATAGATTCATGCAGAAGCATAGAGAAGGAGAAGATGTTGGTTTCATTGTCAGTTCCTTTCTCCCGGAACACAAAAAACATCATCTTTTACAGATTACAAACACATAGTACAGATGATATGAAGCAACTAGCAAACGAGGTCATCTGTTTTCTAGCTAATACAAGAACGGGAACTCGTGTTCCATGTCCCACTCCGGTTCTGGCTGCTGCGCTCCCTGGTTGATCAACTCTTGGCGTGCCTCCATCACCAACTCTTCTAAACACTTCATGTAACCGTCTAGGTCTTCCTCCGGGTCTGGCGCGTTGGGCATGGCGGCTCTGATGCTCTCCGTCATGCACACCTTGAACAGTTGTTGGTCGTGGGCGCTGCGTGGCTCTGGCGCCATCGAAGGAATCATCAAGCTCGGGAACTCCTGCTCCATGCTCTGGAAGAAGCTGTGATCTTCCCTCTCCGGTTCTGGCTCGGCTGCATTCTTCCGGACAGCTTCTGCGGCGATGTTCATCACGTACTCCTCGTAGCACTTCATGTAGCCCTCAAGATCCTCCATCGGGCCGGGCGCGTTGGGAATAGCATCTCTGAATCTGATTCTCTCGTCGATCATCGCTTCCCAGTACATCCGGTTCTCCATGTCGATGATGCTCTCCGGCTCCGATGCCATGTCGGTCGGTGGGTGCTCCTCGGTTAGCCGCCGCCGCACGCTCGGCCTCGGCGTAGAAGAATCCTCAGGGTAGTCACCGCCGTCCGCGGCCTTCCTCTTCCTGGAGTCGATGACAGGATCGGAGTACACAGGCACGCCGTGAACCGGCGTCGCCGACGTGGTTGATGTTGACGCCGTCGTGTGCTCTCGAGGCGTGCGGTAGACCTTGCAGAGCACGAGGTCGCTGTCTCCGTGCTCCTCCGTCGAGAGGCCGTACTCCTTCATGCGCCACCCCAGCCTCTCGATGCGGCCGTCCGTGCCCTTGATCGCCTGTACGAAATCCTGCACGTAGCCGCCGGTTTCGCTGCCTTCCAGCGGAATCTTGCCTTTCTCGGAGTGCCAGCAGCTCTTCCTAGGATCGCCGTCGATCCTGCGCAGCTTCCGGGTCTTCTTCTTGCCGGCGTAGCGCACGGTGGTGTAGAAGAAGTAGGCGTCGTTGTCGTCGCTGTCGCGCACGTGCTGGCGGCCGGAGACGAGGACGTCGGGGACGGCAGAGTAGACGTCTGCGTGGTAGATGAAGCTGGAGACGACGGACTTTGCGGCGATCTCGCCCGCGAGGTAGCGGTCGGTGAGCACGTGACCGGCCGGAGCGGCATAGCCTGTATCCATGGCCGATCTGCGATCGAGCTTGGTCGATCGACTAGAGCTAGGGTTAGAAATGTGGCTTTTGCGTAGGTTGTCTGCAGAAAGTCTCAACCCGGCCGGCCCCCTTTTTATCGATGGATGCCACGGTGGACTGATAGTCGATCGTGTGTCTTGCATGCTGTATGCAGAGCTGGGGCCGGTTCCAAACCGATTCGACTTTGGTTAATATAATTGGCTTGGTTAATTAATTTGTACATGGAGACGGGAAAACTATAACTGAATTATGTACTTGTCCAGCTTAATTAGTCCGACTCGTCTAGTAACTCGCAACGAGGAAACGTGATCAGCAGCTTACTTGGATTGGATGTGAAGAAATTAACACGATCCGTGCGTGGCCTGCTATGACTTGCCCTTCTCCTGGGAGATGATCCTGAGGTGCAGCCACGACGTGATGCCGTTGTCGTTCATGTTCTGAAACTAAAAAATTCACCTGACTGCAAAACGTTGTATAATTGTATTCCGTCAGTTAGAGTAATTTCTCACTGACTTATTAGTATAAGGAGAGGAGTTTCGCCTTCACCTCTGTAAATCTTGGGTATAATGGCGTAGATTTTCTGACGAGACGGAGAAATCTATAAAAATGAGGAGCCGAGATGGCGCTCGAGGTCGAAACGAGCCTGAGTGGCGCGCCTTGTTGAGGGGGGCGCGCCACCTGGTCTCTTTCGGGCCTCGTGGATCCCCTCTCGTGCTTCTTTGGCCCGCGGTTCTTCTCTTGATGAAAAATTCATCATGTATTTTTTTCCTTTGATTTTTAGGCGTCCAAAAGGTCCGTGAAACAACAAAATACAAAAAGGAGGTTTTCTCCCTCCTATACATTAAATATTAATGAAAAAGAATTTGTAGGAAAGTCCCATAAATCAAATAAAAAGCATAAATAAAAAGTCATTATATTGCTGATGTAAAATGCACGGACCAGATGTCCAAATTGGGAGAACAACGGTACATTGTCGATGACATACCCTTGGGTCTGGGTTTCAGACCAAGGTCGTTTGGGATGAAGCCGCTGCCATGGATCGTACTCCTTCATGGAGGCCTCGTCGTGGTCGATGTGGTAGGCCTATGGATCACCGGAATCAGTGACCTATAGCACATGAGAAAGGGGATCGAAGTTGGACGAGCATACCTGGTCCATCAGCGTCAGGAGGGGTCACAACATTTCCTCGAACAGGTTCCGGGGAATGGGCATGTTCTACGGCAGGATGGCCCGAGCCTTTCTGAAGAGGGACCAGCTCCCAGATCCCCGCTAGGAGTTCGGTTAAGGTCTAGGTGAGGGCCCCCCGATAAAGCCCTTGCTGAATAGGTTGTTCGTGACCACGTATGTGAGCCGCTAAGGCGGGAAAGCGGTGCATGGACATGCATTGCGCGGCAAAGTGTAGCCAGTGGCAAATGTGGCGGTCGTGGATGTAGGGGTGGTCGTGCGGCCTGGGAACTTACACTAGTAGGAAAAGGGTCATCGGTGGCGCACCAAATACCGCATTCTGTGGCGCATGGGTGGTACGCCATAGAATCTTCGCCATAAAAATAAGAATTTCGTGGTGCACCAGCCCATGCGCCACATAATTAAAACATTTTGTGGTGCACCAGCCACGGTGCACCATAGAACCATGTGGCGCATGTGGCCTAGGTGCGCCACAGAAATAGGTGTGCCACTAAATTTGTTTTTGGTGCGCCACAAAATAATCTACACGTATACACGATTTTGTACTGCCTGATGTACATATACATGTTTTATACATGTTTTATACAGTTATATATACAGGTATATGCAGATATAATATAGACATCATGTATACTAGACAGATATAATACGGAAATTCGTCTTAGCTTCCGGGAGCATTTGCTCCCAGATTTTTAGCGAGTAAATTTTTTTTCAAAACTTTTCAGAAAATTCCGAAAAAAATCATGCACGTACCTGACCATGGCACGCACCACCTTTTGAAATATCGCCGTGAAATGTCATCGTATGCGTTCTGGGCAAAAATAACAAATTTCCAGATCTGAGATTCAAATTTTTGGATCTCATTTCATGTCAGAAATTTGTCATTTTTGCCTAGGGCGCATACGATGACATTTCGCAGCGACATTTTACACGGTGGTGTGTGCCATGGTCAGGTATGTGCATGATTTTTCCGGAACATTTTGATAAGTTTTCCATTTGTTTGATTTTTCGAAAAATCCGGGAGCAAATGCTCCCGGGAGCCAAATCACCGCTGCCGATATAATATAGCAACATTATACATCATCATCACATTACTTAGAGCCCGATCGAGTTATACATATAGCTCCAAGTACCAAATTTGTACATACAACTCATAATCCATACAAAGGTCATCATCTCGAGATACAAATGAAGTGACACCGGCCGCCGCCTACACTAGGATGAAATAGAGTACCGCCGATTCGACCGGTGCTTCCTCCACTTGGCAAACGCCTCGTCTCTAGTCGTGTATCCTTTGTAGCAGTTGCCGCTGAACTTGTGCACCTGTTTCTTATAGTCCTCCCACTCCTCGTAGACTCCTGTAATCCGCCCCTCGAACACAACGTAATACATCATCTCTATGGACACAAGGTATATTAGTATATAATGCAATGGAAAGAATTAGAGGGTTCACATGCATACATATTCACAAAAATTAAAGCAAGAAAATAATAAAAAACCTAAAAGATATATAACATCGGTATTACATAAGTAATTAAGTTCAACGACAACGACTACAATAGTTTAACATGCGTCGGCCCAGCGCCCTGCATCTTCGCCGGCTCAGGTCCTCAGCATATGCGGCAGTGACGAAAGTAGCAAGGCTAGGCAGAGTTGGCGAGGACGACATGTATTTATCCATGGAGATAAATGCTCAGTCCTCTCCTCTCTGCAATAATCCCATGAAGGATACTGGGATGGGTCCTCGGTGCCTCCAGTCTGCAAGTGAGCCGGCGGCGCAAGTCGAATACAGTATATATAATCGCATCATGTAAGGGTATTTTACCCTTATCCATTATTTTGGTAACAATGACACCGTGCTAGAGTATTTGACCTAATACGTTTACAAGGATTATCTCAGGTATTAGGCAAAGAGGCATAAATGGTGTATCGAAGGAACAAGAAGGCTAAAGGAGACCCCCCACTTCAACAACAATCGAAAAGGGGTCTACAGCAGAAATCCGGTCAGCCGGCCACCAGACCGGCGAGTCCGGCGTGCGGTCCGGTCGACCGGGCGCCAACCGGGCTTCAAATGAGCGCCTAAGCGATCCGGTCATCGGCCCGGTCTGCCGGCCTCCAGACCGGCGGGCCCGGCGTGTGGTCCGGTCGACCGGGCGCCAACCGGGCGCCAATCGGAGGAGCTCCTGGACGAGGCAAAGTGTCCCCCGGTCTGGATCCGGTCTACCGTCCAGTCTGGACCGGCACGTCCGGTCCCTGGCCCGGTCCGCCCGGCCTCTGCACCGGACAGTCCGGTCAGTGGTCCGGTTGACCGGGTTTGTCGGGAGAAACGATGAGGTGGCAAGTGACCAACGGCCATATTTCGAAGAACACTATAAATAGGCCTTCTCCTACCTCTAAACAGTTAGGCACTACACTACAAGCTGTTCTTGAGCTCTCTCTCTCTCTCTTACTCCATTACTAGAAACACCAAAAGCCTCCGATCTCCCTCCTCCACCCAAACTCAAATCCCTCCGGGGAAACGTTAGAGGAGGACCCGATCTACTGTTCTACCAAGCCAAATCTCATTCCCCCTTGTATTCATCGAGAAGCTTGCTTCCTAGGGTTCCTTGGAAACCCTAGGTGGGCAAGAGGAGTCCGGAAGCATCCGGGCTGTGGATTTGCTCCGGGCAAGATTGTGAAGGTTTGGAGGCTACCTCAAAGTCTACCACAAGTGAGTGAGCTATTCCTTCGTGGGATAGGCTCCGGAGAATAGGGTGAGCCTTCGTGGCGTGGGGAATCCTTCGTGGGACCTCCACCCCTCCAAACGTGACGTACCTTCTTGCAAAGGAAGGGAACACGGGAATACATCCTCGTCTCCGCGTGCTATCGGTTATCTCTAACCGAACTCCTTACTTGTGATTTAACTGCCTGTGAGAGCCTTCGTGCTCGAGTTAGTTGTATCCTCATATAGGTTGCTTCACCTAGTTTGCATTAGGCTCACCTTTATATTCCGCAAAGCCTGATATTGCAAAGAAAGAATTAAAATCTGTAGAAACCTATTCACCCCCCTCTAGGTTTACCATCTCTATACTTCCAATTGGTATCAGAGCCTGGACTCTTATTAAGGGCTTCACCGCCTTAAGAGTGAGATGGATAAACTATTCGAGGGTCTAGATGAAAACTCTAACCTTTCGGTTAAAGAGATGAAATCTAGATTCTTGGCATATGATGCCGAGAAGAAGAAAAAGGAGGATGAACTGCAAATCCAAATGGCAGAGATGTCTGCCATGCTTAAGAACTTTACTAGTGGGCCTCCTAGTACGGCTTCGGCCTCCCTAGGGAGCTATCGTGAAGTCAACCATGACTATCCCAAAAACACTTCACCCATGCCTCATATAAACCATAGTGGGAATGTTCCCCATTTTTATGGAACTCACTTTCCTTTTTGGAAATCTTCTATGGAATCTCATATTCGCAGCTGCAGCGTGGAGTTATGGGAGATCATTGTTCATGGATACCGGGAGCCACAAGATCCCATTCGGTTGACCTCCACCGAATTCTACAACCGCCAACTCAACGCCTCCGCACGTGACAAGATTAGGAGTGGCATCAACCGCAAGCTCCTTGATCAAGTCAATGACATAGACTCCGCTAAAGAGTTGTGGGATCGAATCATAGTACTCCAAGAGGGAACCGATTTGATCCAATCAGCTCTTTATGAGACCGCAAAGCAAGAGGCTCATCAATTCATGATTCGAGAAGGAGAATCCGTGGCCGATGCTTATGCAAGGCTTGGTGCTCTTAGAGTAACGGTCAAGGGACTTGGAGTTGAGAAGTACAATGACGGCTTCGAGATGAATGAAGCATTCATAAAGTCCAAGGTCATTGCTATGATTGCCGTCAATCAAGAAGACACCAACCTTGCACTCAACTTGCAAATCATGACCAAGAGTGCCGATCTCAACTCCGATGATCTAGTCTCCTATGTGGCCGCCAATCAAAACATGGCCAAAGCGGGCTCATGGCAATGAACCGTGTTGATGAAGCCTCACACAACCATGAAGCGCCACACAACCTTGCTCTCAAAGCTAGGGCCGATCATGGAAGCAAAGAAGACTATGAAATTGAAGAAGATGAAGAGATGACTTCAACTAGTGACATTGCTACCGACTTTGCTTTCTTTGCCAAGAAATACAAGGCAAAGTTCCCAATGCTCCTCAATGACAACAAGAAGAAGAGAACTTGCTACAATTGTGATGAAGATAGCTACTTTGCAAATGAGTGCCCTTATGAGAAAAGGGTAGACAAGCCAAGATTCATCAAAGGGGTCAAGCCAAGATTGAAGCCAAACCCAATCAACGATCGATACAAGAAGAACAAGGGAAGAGCCTTTGTTGTGGCCGAGTACTTGTCCGATGATGAAGAGGAAGATGAGGAGAAGGAGGTCGGGGTGGCCGGTTTGGCTTTCTCTAAGCCCGGGTCACTGTTCACATATGACTACTCCAAGGAATACTCCACAAAGAATGATGTTAGATCTTCCTTCATGGCAAGAACAACTCAAGATGATGACTCCGATGACTATCCCTCCTCTACAATGTTAGATGCACCCTTCGTGGTGAAGCTCTTGTCAAGTTTGATTTATTGATGGACTCACTCAAGGAAAAGGATGAGTTCATTGAGGAATTAGAATATCATTTGAATGAGAAGGAACGGAGATTCAATCTCCTAAGACAAGAGCTAAAAACCGAAAGGTGCATATCTCAAGGCCTTAAGAAACAAATTGAAACTTATGAACTTGATAAAGTTAAGGACCTAGAAACTATTGATAGGGCTCAATCATTGACTCAAGAGCTCAATGCCTCAAAGGAGGAGCTTGAAGTTGCTCATGCGTCTCTCACTAGGGATCTTGACCACCTTGAAAAGGCTAACAAGCTTGTTAAGGATGAGCTCAAGAAACTTGGAGAGAACCATGACCTACTCCAAGAAACCTACAAAAAGGCTCTTGGATCAATGAAGGATCCCATTGTTGTTGAAAAGCTTGCTTGTTCCTCCACTTCCTTTACTAGTGAGCATGCTAAACTTGTTGAGGAACATGTTCGTTTACAAGAGGAACTCTCTTTGCATGTTGAGACCAATGCATATCTTGAATCCTTGGTGACCAAATATGGTCTTGACTATCATCCTAATGAATCTTCTTGTGAGCAAGCATCTATTCTTGAGGAAAATGTTAGGTTAACAAAGGAACTTGCAAAGTTCACCACCGCCAAGAACAAGATGGGATTGGATGACCTCTTGCGTAAGCAAAGGTCAAACAATCAAAAGTTTGGACTTGGATATGTTCCCAAGTCTCACAAGAAGAACAACTACAAGAAGGAGAAACCCGCTCAAGATAAGAACAAGAAGGTCACTAATAATGGCAAAGCCTCAAAGGGCAAAGCCACTAATGGTGACCGCACGGGGCCAAACGATCACTATGCATTATTTGTTGATTATTATGGTGATGTCTATGCTAACTATGTTGGTCCTCCTAATGGCTATGCTTATAGAGAGTACTCAATTTGGGTACCAAAAGATATTGTTGCCATTGCAAAGGAACCCATTAATCGATGGGTTCCTAAATCCTCTACTTGATTTTGTAGGGGTATTCCTCCGGTGGTCCAAAATGGGTGTTTGATAGCACCAATCATATGACCGGAGAAAGAGGTGTGCTTGATCAATTCATTGAAGATATCAACAAGAAGTCAAGCATCACCTTTGGTGACAACTCAAAAGGAAAGGTACTTGGGTATGGCAAGGTAGCAATCTCTAAGGACTTGTGCCTTGAGACGGTTATGCTTGTTGAATCCCTTGGCTATAACTTACTTTCTATATATCATCTTGCCGATGCCGGTTACAATTCATATTTCACTAATTATTGTGTGAAAGTCTTTAGGAGTGATAATCTCAAATTGGTCCTTGTTGGATATGTGGAGAACAACCTTTACGTGGTTGACCTCTCGAAAGAGAGCTCCTCTCCCTCCACATGTCTAATGGCGGCCAAGCATGACGAAGGTTGGTTGTGGCATCACCGCCTTGGTCATGTTAACATGAGAAATCTTAAACAACTCCTAAAGGGTGAGCACATTGTGGGACTAACCGGCATTTCTTTTGAGAAAGATCGTGTTTGTAGTGCATGTGTAGCCGGGAAGCAACTCAAGAAGAAACATCCTATCAAGAGTATTGTCACCACATCTAGGCCCTTGGAGCTCCTCCATTTGGATCTCTTTGGGCCATCACATTATGATACTCTTGGTGGGAGAAAGTATGGACTTGTCATTGTTGATGATTACTCAAGATACTCTTGGGTCTTTCTCCTTAAGTCTAAGGACGAGACCCATAGAGAGTTCATCACCTTCGCCAAGAAAGCTCAACGTATGTATGAATCCGAGATCAAGGCAATTAGGACCGACAATGGCACCGAGTTCAAGAACTACACTATGCAAGAGTTTGTTGATGATGAGGGCATCAAGCATGAGTTTTCGGCGCCATTGATATCTACTTCCCCCTCCTTTTCCTGTAGACAGTGTTGGGCCTCCAAGAGCAGAGGTTTGTAGAACAGCAGCAAGTTTTCCCTTAAGTGGATCACCCAAGGTTTATCGAACTCAGGGAGGAAGAGGTCAAAGATATCCCTCTCATGCAACCCTGCAACCACAAAGCAAGAAGTCTCTTGTGTCCCCAACACACCTAATAGGTGCACTAGTTCGGCGAAGAGATAGTGAAATACAGGTGGTATGAATAAGTATGAGCAGTAGCAACGGTGCCAGAAAATAGCTTGCTGGCGTGTAGTTGATGGTGGTAGTATTGCAGCAGTAGTAACACAGTAAAACAGTAAACAAGCGGCGATAGCAGTATTTAGGAACAAGGCCTAGGGATTACACTTTCACTAGTGGACACTCTCAACATTGATCACATAACAGAATAGATAAATGCATACTCTACACTTTTGTTGGATGATGAACACATTGCGTAGGATTACACGAACCCTCAATGCCGGAGTTAACAAGCTCCACAATTAATGTTCATATTTTAGTAACCTTGTAGTGTAAGATAGATCAAAAGACTAAACCAATTACTAACATAGCATGCACACTGTCACCTTCATGCATATGTAGGAGGAATAGTACACATCAATACTATCATAGCAATAATTAACTTCATAATCTACAAGAGATCATGATCATAGCATAAACCAAGTACTAACACGGATGCACACACTGTCACCATTACATCGTGCAGGAGGAATAGACTACTTTAATAACATCACTAGAGTAGCACATAGAATAGTAGTGATACAAAACTCATATGAATCTCAATCATGTAAAGCAGCTCATGAGATTATTGTATTGAGGTACATGGGAGAGAGATGAACCACATAGCTACAGCGGAGCCCTCAGCCTCGGGGATGGATTACTCCCTCCTCATCATGGAGGCAGCGATGGCGGTGAAGATGGCGGTGAAGACGGCGGTGGAGATGGCTCCGGGGGCAATTCCCCGTCCCGGCAGGGTGCCGAAACAGAGTTCTGTCCCCCGAATTGGAGTTTCGCGATGGCGGCGGCGCCCCTGGAGTCTTTCTGGAGTTTCGTCAATTGGTACTGCGTTTTTAGGTCGAAAGGGATTTTATAGGCGAAGAGGCGGCGCAAGGGGGCACCTGGGGGCGCCACACCCTAGGCCGGCGCGGCTAGGGTCTGGCCCGCGCCGCCATGTGGTGTGGTGGCCCCCTGGCCCCTCTCCGACTCTTCTTCGGTGTTCTGGAGCCTTCCGGGAAAAATAGGAGGTTTGGCGTTGATTTCGTCCAATTCCGAGAATATTGCCCGAACAGCCTTTCTGGAACCAAAAACAACAGAAAACAGGAACTGGCACTTCGGCATCTTGTTAATAGGTTAGTTCCAGAAAATGCACGAATATGACATAAAGTGTGCATAAAACATGTAGATAACATCAATAATGTGGCATGGAACATAAGAAATTATCGATACGTCGGAGACGTATCAGCATCCCCAAGCTTAGTTCTGCTCGTCCCGAGCAGGTAAAACGATAACACAGATAATTTCTGGAGTGACATGCCATCATAATCTTGATCATACTATTTGTAAAGCATATGTAGTGAATGCAGCGATCAAAACAATGTATATGACATGAATAAACAAGTGAACCATAAAGCAAAGACTTTTCATGAATAGCACTTCAAGACAAGCATCAATAAGTCTTGCATAAGAGTTAACTCATAAAGCAATAATTCAAAGTAAAGGCATTGAAGCAACACAAAGGAAGATTAAGTTTCAGCGGTTGCTTTCAACTCATAACATGTATATCTCATGGATATTGTCAACATAGAGTAATATAATAAGTGCAATATGCAAATATGTAGAAATCAATGCACAGTTCACAAGTGTTTGCTTCTTGAGGTGGAGAGAAATAAGTGAACTGACTCAATAATGAAAGTAAAAGAATGGTCCTCCATAGAGGAAAAGCATCGATTGCTATATTTGTACTAGAGCTTTGATTTTGAAAACATATAGAGAGCAATAAAAGTAAAATTTCGAGAGGTGTTTGTTGTTGTCAACGAATGGTAGTGGGCACTCTAACCCCCTTGCCAGACAAACCTTCAAAGAGCGGCTCCCATTTTATTTTATTTTTGGATGGCACTCCTTCCAACCTTTCTTTCACAAACCATGGCTAACCGAATCCTCGGGTGCCTGCCAACAATCTCATACCATGAAGGAGTGCCTTTTTATTTTAGTTTTATTATGATGATGACACTCCTCCCAACCTTTGCTTACACAAGCCATGGCTAACCGAATCCTTCGGGTGCCGTCCAACAATCACATACCATGGAGGAGTGTCTATTTTTGTTAATTAATTTGGGACTGGGAATCCCATTGCCAGCTCTTTTTGCAAAATTATTGGATAAGCGGATGAAGCCACTAGTCCATTGGTGAAAGTTGCCCAACAAGATTGAAAGATAAACACCACATACTTCCTCATGAGCTATAAAACATTGACACAAATCAGAGGTGATAAATTTTGAATTGTTTAAAGGTAGCACTCAAGCAATTTACTTTGGAATGGCAGGAAATACCATGTAGTAGGTAGGTATGGTGGACACAAATGGCATAGTGTTGTTTGGCTCAAGGATTTGGATGCATGAGAAGTATTCCCTCTCGATACAAGGTTTAGGCTAGCAAGGTTATTTGAAACAAACACAAGGATGAACCGGTGCAGCAAAACTCACATAAAAGACATATTGTAAACATTATAAGACTCTACACCGTCTTCCTTGTTGTTCAAACTCGATACTAGAAATTATCTAGACCTTAGAGAAACCAATTATGCAAACCAAATTTTAGCAAGCTCTATGTATTTCTTCATTAATGGGTGCAAAGTATATGATGCAAGAGCTTAAACATGAGCACAACAATTGCCAAGTATCACATTACCCAAGACATTATAGCAATTACTACATGTATCATTTTCCAATTCCAACCATATATCAATTTAACGAAGAAGAAACTTCGCCATGAATATTAAAAGCTAAGAACACATGTGTTCATACGAACCAGCGGAGCGTGTCTCTCTCCCACACAAGCATTTATTCAAACAAAAACAAAAACAAAAGCACACAGACGCTCCAAGCAAAGCACATAAGATGTGACGGAATAAAAATATAGTTTCAGGGGAGGAACCTGATAAGTTGTCGATGAAGAAGGGGATGCCTTGGGCATCCCCAAGCTTAGACGCTTGAGTCTTATTGATATATGCAGGGGTGAACCACTGGGGCATCCCCAAGCTTAGAGCTTTCACTCTTCTTGATCATAGTATATCATCCTCCTCTCTTGACCCTTGAAAACTTCCTTCACACCAAACTTCTCATAAACTTCATTAGAGGGGTTAGTACATAATCAAAAACTCACATGTTCAGAGGTGACACAATCATTTTTAACACTTCTGGACATTGCTCAAAGCTACTGGAAGGTAATGGAACAAAGAAATCCACCCAACACAGCGAAAGAAGCAATGCGAAATAAAAGGTAGAATCTGTCAAAACAGAACAGTCCGTAAAGACAATTTTTTAATAAATACTTCCGTTGCTCAGATCAGAAAACTCATAACTAATGAAAGTTGCGTACATATCTGAAGAACACGCACGTAAATTGGCATATTTTTCTGATTTTTCTACAGAGAAAACAGCCCAGATTCGTGACAGATAGAAATCTGTTTCTACGCAGAAATCCAAATCTAGTATCAACCTTCGACTAGAGGCTTCACTTGGCACAACAAAACACAAAACTAAGATAAGGAGAGGTTGCTACAGTAGTAAACAACTTCCAAGACACAAATATAAAATAAAGTACTGTAGCAAAATAACACATGGGTTATCTCCCAAGAAGTTCTTTCTTTATAGCCATTAAGATGGGCTCAGCAGTTTTGGTGATGCACCCGCAAGAAATAGTATTTGAAGCAAAAGAGAGCTTCAAGAGGCAAATTCAAAACACATTTAAGCCTAACATGCTTCCTATGCAGAGGAATCTTGTACACAAATGAATTCATGAAGAACAAAGTGACAAGCATAAGAGGATAAAACACGAGTAACTTCAAGATTCTCAACATAAAGAGGGGAAACTTAATATTATTAAGATGCATATAACCATATTTCCCTCTCTCATAATAACTTTCAGTAGCATCATTGATGAAATCCACAATATACCCATCACTTAAAACATTCTTATCATGGTTCATATGCATAGAAGTATCATTAATTTTGGCATAAGAAGAGTTATTCTCATTAATAGTAATTGGAGCAAGATTATTATCAAGAATTTGAACATGGTAAACAAGTTGCATATTAAAAGAATTGTTTTTGGTAATCCAACCATGACTATGACAAGTTTCATAAGGGTAGTTATAACCTATATCATAGCATTCTTTATAATAATCATCAAAGGTCGGAGGCACAGTGTCATCATAAGAAATAGAATAGTTATCTTTCACAGTTGGTTTATCTGTGTCCATACCATCATTGTTATTAGAAGGAGATGTATCAAACACATAATGATCAGTAGCAAAAGGATTTTCAAACACCTCTTCCCCAAGCTTAGAGCTTTCTATATCATTATGGGAGGAAGCATGGATAGCACTGACACTATGGCAATTATTATCATTTTCAGAATTAGTTTCCCAGAGATTTGTAATATCAAAAGTAGTGTGCTCATTCAAATCATGATCGCTAATGTATGTAAAGGGCATAGGAAGATCATCGTATTCAGATTCATTATCACAATAATCATTAGGAGCAACATACTTACGGTTACCTAGCGTTATCTCATTCACGCGGGGATACGCCGTTACCTCTTTCTTTTTCTTCTTCTTCTTCGTTCCCTTCTTCTTATTCTTCTTCTTATCTTCCTTCTCCTCGTTCCCTTCTTTAGGAGGAAGAGGCTTGAAGGATGGCTTGTCCGCATAACCTGATTTACTTTCAGAAACAATAGAAGAAACTTGGGAGGATCCCTCCTTTTCATTAATTAGTTGAAAACACACAGCGGTCCTATTATATTTTGGCAAGGTGTCATCTTCTAAAATATTTTGTATGTAAGTATTTGTATGGCTATTATCAATGCAATAAGAAAAACACCCATGCAGGACATCATCAATATCAAGATCACTCATATGTAACAAAGAGATTTTTCTCGACAGTTCTTCATACCCCAAAAATAAAGTAAGTTCATCATGTTGATTAGGAGTAATTTCATCATCACAATACAAATTTGCAGCACTCATTGGGTTCAAATTATCATTGGAGGAGCATTGAAAATTAAAATGACCCACTTCATGGCAAACTTCACAAATAAAAGGATAGAGGGCACAAACTTTTTTACCAAGATCATCTAAAGCCCTAAGCCACTTTCTAGTTTTTTCATTAATATGATGCATGCAATATTCATCTTTGACTTGATTAATTCCACAAGGTCTATGCATTCCACAAAAATTAACATGCTTATAGGAAATAGCATTCATTCTTCATGCAAGCCTCTTTAAAAGGTTCATGATACTTATCAAAATTCTTCTTAGGCAATTCAAAATGAGAAGCAAAGGCTTTATAAAGATTTGCAGCAACTTGAGAGTCAAGACCATAAGTAGCACTCATATTTCGAAATTTATCGGTATCCATAAAAGCTTCAATGCATTCATAATCATAATTTATACCTGACTCTTTACCTTCATTATTCTCCCATCCTTCAGCGTTCTCCTTAATCCGATCAAGAAGATCCCACCTAGCTTCAACCTCCTTGCTTGTGAAAGATCCCTCCGAACACGCGTCCAGATAGTCCTTGTGTTGTCCTGAAAGCCTCGCATAAAAATTATTAACAATAACATTACGGGGGAGCTCATGAATGAGACATTTGAGCATTAGTGACTTCAATCTCCCCCATGCTTGAGAAATACTCTCTCCATCACGAGGATAAAAGTTATAAATATAATTCCTATCAATATGCACTTCATGAGGAGGATAAAATTTAGAATAAAAGAGAGATGCAATTTCCTCCCAACCAAGAGAATGACTATTCTCCAACAATTTATACCAATGCGCCGCTTTACCAGACAGCGAAACAGAGAATAGCTTCTTCCTCACTTCATCCATAGAGATACCTGCACACTTGAATAACCCGCATAATTCATGCAAAAACAGTAAATGATCTTTAGGATGGACAGTTCCATCCCCTTTATAGTGGTTGTCCATAACACGTTCAATAATTTTCATAGGTATTTTATACGGAATACTTTCAGCAGGTGGATTTAAAATATCAGAAGCATCATTAGAGTTATCGCATATGGGAGATAAAGCATTACCAGAGCAAAATATTTCTTCCAAAGCTGAGGAGCAAAAAAGATTATTTTTATATAAACTAGCTTCCCCAAGCTTAGACTTATCCATAGTATTAGCATTAATTGCATTCATACTAATAACATCGCTACTAGCATGCAAATAAGGTTCCATAGGTTTTTTAATTTTCGCATCAAACAATTCTAAATCAGGAAAAAGACTAAAAAGCTCACCAATTTTTTTGTTGTTTTCCATTATGCCTAACTAGTGTAAAACAAGAAACAAAAAGATGCAATTGCAGGATCTAAAGGAAATAGCTTCGAGTACTTACAACGGCGGAAAATAGCTTGGTAGCCGAGGTCCGGAGTGTGAGTACCTTTTACCTTTCCTCCCCGGCAACGGCGCCAGAAAATAGCTTGATGTCTACTTCCCCCTCCTTTTCCTGTAGACAGTGTTGGGCCTCCAAGAGCAGAGGTTTGTAGAATAGCAGCAAGTTTTCCCTTAAGTGGATCACCCAAGGTTTATCGAACTCAGGGAGGAAGAGGTCAAAGATATCCCTCTCATGCAACCCTGCAACCACAAAGCAAGAAGTCTCTTGTGTCCCCAACACACCTAATAGGTGCACTAGTTCGGCGAAGAGATAGTGAAATACAGGTGGTATGAATAAGTATGAGCAGTAGCAACGGTGCCAGAAAATAGCTTGCTGGCGTGTAGTTGATGGTGGTAGTATTGCAAAGAAGTAGTAACACAAGAAACAAAGAAACAAGCGGCGATAGCAGTATTTAGGAACAAGGCCTAGGGATTACACTTTCACTAGTGGACACTCTCAACATTGATCACATAACAGAATAGATAAATGCATACTCTACACTTTTGTTGGATGATGAACACATTGCGTAGGATTACACGAACCCTCAATGCCGGAGTTAACAAGCTCCACAATTAATGTTCATATTTTAGTAACCTTGTAGTGTAAGATAGATCAAAAGACTAAACCAAGTACTAACATAGCATGCACACTGTCACCTTCATGCATATGTAGGAGGAATAGTACACATCAATACTATCATAGCAATAATTAACTTCATAATCTACAAGAGATCATGATCATAGCATAAACCAAGTACTAACACGGATGCACACACTGTCACCATTACATCGTGCAGGAGGAATAGACTACTTTAATAACATCACTAGAGTAGCACATAGAATAGTAGTGATACAAAACTCATATGAATCTCAATCATGTAAAGCAGCTCATGAGATTATTGTATTGAGGTACATGGGAGAGAGATGAACCACATAGCTACAGCGGAGCCCTCAACCTCGGGGATGGATTACTCCCTCCTCATCATGGAGGCAGCGATGGCGGTGAAGATGGCGGTGAAGACGGCGGTGGAGATGGCTCCGGGGGTAATTCCCCGTCCCGGCAGGGTGCCGAAACAGAGTTCTGTCCCCCGAATTGGAGTTTCGCGATGGCGGCGGCGCCCCTGGAGTCTTTCTGGAGTTTCGTCAATTGGTACTACGTTTTTAGGTCGAAAGGGATTTTATAGGCGAAGAGGCGGTGCAGGGGGGCACCTGGGGGCGCCACACCCTAGGCCGGCGCGGCCAGGGTCTGGCCCGTGCCGCCATGTGGTGTGGTGGCCCCTGGCCCCTCTCCGACTCTTCTTCGGTGTTCTGGAGCCTTCCGGGAAAAATAGGAGGTTTGGCGTTGATTTTGTCCAATTCCGAGAATATTGCCCGAACAGCCTTTCTGGAACCAAAAACAACAGAAAACAGGAACTGGCACTTCGGCATCTTGTTAATAGGTTAGTTCCAGAAAATGCACGAATATGACATAAAGTGTGCATAAAACATGTAGATAACATCAATAATGTGGCATGGAACATAAGAAATTATCGATACGTCGGAGACGTATCAGCCATACACCCCTCAACAAAATGGTGTTGTTGAAAGGAAGAACCGGACTATCATTGAGATGGCAAGAACCATGTTGAGTGAATTCAACTCACCCCACAACTTTTGGGGAGAAGCCATCTCTACGGCCGTCCACTACTCCAACCGGCTCTTCCTCCGTCCTCTCCACAACAAAACTCCATACGAGCTTCTTACCGGTAACAAGCCTAATGTCATGTACATTCGTGTTTTTGGATGCAAATGTCTTGTTAAGAACAACAAAGGAAAGCTCGGTAAATTTGAAACTAGAACTATAGAGGGTATATTTGTTGGATATGCGGAGAACTCTCACGCCTATAGATACTACAACCGGTCCACCGGGACTATTGAAGTATCTTGTGACGTGGTGTTCTTGGAGGATAATGGCTCCCAAGTGGAGCAAGTTGTTCCATGTGTTGCAGATAATAATGATGATCCATCTAGTGCCATCAAGCATATGGGCATTGGACACATCCGACCCATGGAAGTTCATAATGATGATCAAGATGATGGAGTAGATGTATCAAGCACGGCTCAAGTGGAGCCTAGCTCAACTCAAGCCGAACCATCAAGTGCAACTCAAGAACCATCCTCTACTCAAGATGAGTCACGTTCCGAAGAACAAGAAGAAAACCCTCATTCCACGGAGCAAGACCATGATGATGATCAAGAAACATCCTCAACTCATGATCAAGCTCAAGTGATCCCTCATGATCAAGCACTAGGAAGAGATGAGTTCATTGATCATGAAGGAACCATTCGGAAGATCAAGGCCGCTACAAGGGCAAGTGACATGAAAGTGGATCAAGTCCTTGGTAGCATCTCAAGAGGAGTGGTAACTCGTAGACACCATGCATTACTTATCACTTATTGTCAACATCATGCTTTTGTGTCTAGTTTTGAACCACTTAAGGTACATGGAGCTTTGGTTGATCCGGATTGGGTAATTGCCATGCAAGAAGAATTGGAGTGTTTCACTCGTAATGAAGTATGGTCTCTAGTTGAGAGACCCAAGGATCATCGCATCAATGTTATTGGGACCAAATGGGTATTCAAGAACAAGCAAGATGAGAATGTCATTGTCATACAAAACAAAGCAAGGTTAGTGGCGCAAGGGTTTGCCCAAATAGAAGGTATGGATTTTGAGGATACCTTTGCGCCGGCAGCCCGTCTTGATAGAAAGCAGGGCTGTAGGCTTTAGGTCAAAAATAAGCTATTCGTCTTTTGCTTGCATTTGCATCTTTCCACAATTTCAAACTATATCAAATGGATGTGAAAAGTGCATTTTTGAATGGTTCCCTAAAAGAAACCGCATATGTGGCTCAACCCTCGGGTTTCGAAGATCCATGCCGACCCAACCACGTGTATTTACTCCATAAGGCACTCTACAGTCTCGAGCAAGCTCCACGTGCTTGGTATGAGTTCCTTAGGGATTTCTTACTACATGATGGGTTTTGCATGGGTACGGTCGATTCCACCCTTTTCACCAAGCGGGTTAAAGGGGGTGGCCTATTTATATGTCAAATATATGTTGATGATATTATCTTTGGTGGAACTAACCCCAATTGATACGTCTCCGACATATCGATAATTTCTTGTGTTCCATGCCACATTATTGATGTTATCTACATGTTTTATGCACACTTTATGTCATATTCGTGCATTTTCTGGAACTAACCTATTAACAAGATGCCGAAGTGCCAGTTGCTGTTTTCTGCTGTTTTTTGGTTTCAGAAATCCTAGTAAAGAAATATTCTCGGAATTGGACGAAATCAACGCCCAGGTTCCTATTTTGCCCGGAAGCATCCAGAACACACGAGAAGGACCAGAGGGGGGGCACTGGGCCCCCAGACCATAGGCCGGCGCGGCCCAGGCCCTGGCCGCGCCCGCCCTATAGTGTCGTCGCCCCTTCGACCTTCTGACGCCGCCTCTTCGCCTATTTAAGGGCCCTCGACCTAAAACCTCGACACGGAAAAGCCACGGTACAGAAACCTTCCAGAGCCGCCGCCATCGCGAAGCCAAGATCTGGGGGACAGGAGTCTCTGTTCCGGCACGCTGCCGGAACGGGGAAGTGCCCCCGGAAGGCTCCTCCATCGACACCGCTGCCATCTCCACCGCCATCTTCATCACCGCTGCTGCTCCCATGAGGAGGGAGTAGTTCTCCATCGTGGCTCGGGGCTGTACCGGTAGCTATGTGGTTCATCTCTCTCCTATGTACTTCAATACAATAATCTCATGAGCTGCCTTACATGATTGAGATTCATATGATGATGCTTGTAATCTAGATGTCGTTATGCTAGTCAAGTGAATTTTACTTATGTGATCTCCGGAGACTCCTTGTCCCACGTGTGTAAAGGTGACAGTGTGTGCACCGTGTGGGTCTCTTAGGCTATATTTCACAGAATACTTATTCGCTGTTATGAATGGCATAGTGAAGTGCTTATTTATATCTCTTTATGATTGCAATGTGTTTTGTATCACAATTTATCTATGTGCTACTCTAGTGATGTTATTAAAGTAGTTTTATTCCTCCTGCACGGTGTAATGGTGACAGTGTGTGCATCCGTGTTAGTACTTGGCGTAGGCTATGATTATGATCTCTTGTAGATTATGAAGTTAACTATTGCTATGATAGTATTGATGTGATCTATGCCTCCTTTCTTAGCATGAAGGTGACAGTGTGCATGCTATGTTAGTACTTGGTTTAGTCTTATTGATCTTTCTTACACTCTAAGGTTATTTAAATATGAACATTGAATTGTGGAGCTTGTTAACTCCGGCATTGAGGGTTCGTGTAATCCTACGCAATGTGTTCATCATCCAACAAGAGAGTGTAGAGTATGCATTTATCTATTCTGTTATGCGATCAATGTTGAGAGTGTCCACTAGTGAAAGTGTAATCCCTAGGCCTTGTTCCTAAATACTGCTATCGCTGCTTGTTTACTGTTTTACTGCGTTACAACTACTGCGTTACTACTGCTGCGTTACTACTGCTTGTTTACTGTCCTGGGCAAAGCACTTTTCTGGTGGTGTTGCTACTGCTTATATATATTCATACCACCTGTATTTCACTATCTCTTCGCCGAACTAGTGCACCTATTAGGTGTGTTGGGGACACAAGAGACTTCTTGCTTTGTGGTTGCAGGGTTGCATGAGAGGGATATCTTTGACCTCTTCCTCCCTGAGTTCGATAAACCTTGGGTGATCCACTTAAGAGAAAACTTGCTGCTGTTCTACAAACCTCTGCTCTTGGAGGCCCAACACTGTCTACAGGAAAAGGAGGGGGCGTAGACATCAAGCTATTTTCTGGCGCCGTTGCCGGGGAGGAAAGGTAAAAGGTACTCACACTCCGGATCTCGGCTACTAAGCTATTTTCCGGCGCCGTAAGTACTCGAAGCTATTTCCTTTAGATCCTGCAATTGCAACTTTTTGTTTCTTGTTTACACTAGTTAGGCATAATGGAAAACAACAAAAATATGAGAGATCTTTATGAACTTTATCTTGAATTAGGACATGATGTGTTTGAAGAGAGAATTAAAAAACCCATGGAACTTTATATGCATGCTAATGGGAATGTTATTAATATGAATGCTTTGAACACCATTGTTGATAATAATATAGAAAATTCTAAGCTTGGGGAAGCTGGTTTTGATGAGCATGATATTTTTAGTCCCCCAAGCATTGAGGAGAAAATTTTCTTTGATGATACTTTACCTCCTATTTATGATGATTATAATGATAGTAGCCTTTTGGTGCCGCCTGTTATGGAGGATAAATTTGATTATGATTAGAATATGCCTCCTATATTTGATGATAATAATAATAATGATAGCTACTTTGTTGAATTTGCTCCCACTACAACTAATAAAATTGATTATGCTTATGTGGGTAGTAATAATTTTATGCATGAGACTCATGATAAGAATGCTTTATGTGATAGTTATATTGTTGAGTTTGCTCATGTTGCTACTGAAAGTTATTATGAGAGAGGAAAATATGGTTGTAGAAATTTTCATGTTACTAAAACACCTCTCTATGTGCTGAAATTTTTGAAGCTACACTTGTTTTATCTTCCTATGCTTGTCACTTTGCTCTTCATGAACTTGTTTATTTACAAGATTCCTATGCATAGGAAGCATGTTAGACTTAAATGTGTTTTGAATTTTCTTCTTGATGCTCTCTTTTGCTTCAAATACTATTTCTTGCGAGTGCATCATTAAAACTGCTGAGCCCATCTTAATGGCCATAAAGAAAGAACTTCTTGGGAGATAACCCATGTGCTATTTTGCTACAGTACTTTGTTTTATATTTGTGTCTTGGAAGTTGTTTACTACTGTAGCAACCTCTACTTATCTTAGTTTTGTGTTTTGTTGTGCCAAGTGAAGCCTCTAATCGAAGGTTGATACTAGATTTGGATTTCTGCGCAGAAACAGATTTCTATCTGTCACGAATCTGGGCTGTTTTCTCTGTAGAAAAATCAGAAAAATATGCCAATTTACGTGCGTGTTCCTCAGATATGTACGCAACTTTCATTAGTTTTGAGTTTTCTGATCTGAGCAACGAAAGTATTTATTAAAAATTCGTCTTTACGGACTGTTCTGTTTTGACAGATTCTACCTTTTATTTCGCATTGCTTCTTTCGCTATGTTGGGTAGATTTCTTTGTTCCATTACCTTCCAGTAGCTTTGAGCAATGTCCAGAAGTGTTAAGAATGATTGTGTCACCTCTGAACATGTGAGTTTTTGATTATGTACTAACCCCTCTAATGAAGTTTATGAGAAGTTTGGTGTGAAGGAAGTTTTCAAGGGTCAAGAGAGGAGGATGATATACTATGATCAAGAAGAGTGAAAGCTCTAAGCTTGGGGATGCCCCGGTGGTTCACCCCTGCATATATCAAGAAGACTCAAGCGTCTAAGCTTGGGGATGCCCAAGGCATCCCCTTCTTCATCGACAACATTATCAGGTTCCTCCTCTGAAACTACATTTTTATTCCATCACATCTTATGTGCTTTGCTTGGAGCGTCGGTTTTGTTTTGTTTTTGTTTTTGTTTGAATAAATGCTTGTGTGGGAGAGAGACACGCTCCGCTGGTTCGTATGAACACATGTGTTCTTAGCTTTTAGTATTCATGGCGAAGTTTCTTCTTCGTTAAATTGTTATATGGTTGGAATTGGAAAATGATACATGTAGTAATTGCTATAAATGTCTTGGATAATGTGATACTTGGTAATTGTTGTGCTCATGTTTAAGCTCTTGCATCATATACTTTGCACCCATTAATGAAGAAATACATAGAGCATGCTAAAATTTGGTTTGCATATTTGGTCTCTCTAAGGTCTAGATAATTTCTAGTATTGAGTTTGAACAACAAGGAAGACGGTGTAGAGTCTTATAATGTTTACAATATGTCTTTTATGTGAGTTTTGCTGCACCGGTTCATCCTTGTGTTTGTTTCAAATAACCTTGCTAGCCTAAACCTTGTATCGAGAGGGAATACCTCTCATGCATCCAAAATACTTGAGCCAACCACTATGCCATTTGTGTCCACCATACCTACCTACTACATGGTATTTCTCCGCCATTCCAAAGTAAATTGCTTGAGTGCTACCTTTAAATTTCCACTCTTCACCTTTACAATATATAGCTCATGGGACAAATAGCTTAAAAACTATTGTGGTATTGAATATGTACTTATGCACTTTATCTCTTATTAAGTTGCTTGTTGTGCGATAACCATGTTCACTGGGGACGCCATCGACTACTCTTTGTTGAATTTCATGTGAGTTGCTATGCATGTTCGTCTTGTCTGAAGTAAGAGAGATCTACCACCTTATGGTTAAGCATGCATATTGTTAGAGAAGAACATTGGGCCGCTAACTAAAGCCATGATCCATGGTGGAAGTTTCAGTTTTGGACAATATCCTCAATCTCATATGAGAAAATTATTAATTGTTGTTACATGCTTATGCATAAAAGAGGAGTCCATTATCTGTTGTCTATGTTGTCCCGGTATGGATGTCTAAATTGAGAATAATCAATAGCGAGAAATCCGATGCGAGCTTTCTCCTTAGACCTTTGTACAGGCGGCATAGAGGTACCCCTTTGTGACACTTGGTTAAAACATGTGTATTGCGATGATCCGGTAGTCCAAGCTAATTAGGACAAGGTGCGGGCACTATTAGTATACTATGCATGAGGCTTGCAACTTGTAAGATATAATTTACATGATACATATGCTTTATTACTACCGTTGACAAAATTGTTTCATGTTTTCAAAATCAAAGCTCTAGCACAAATATAGCAATCGATGCTTTTCCTCTATGGAGGACCATTCTTTTACTTTTATTGTTGAGTCAGTTCACCTATTTCTCTCCACCTCAAGAAGCAAACACTTGTGTGAACTGTGCATTGATTCCTACATACTTGCATATTGCACTTACTATATTACTCTATGTTGACAATATCCATGAGATATACATGTTACAAGTTGAAAGCAACCGCTGAAACTTAATCTTCCTTTGTGTTGCTTCAATACCTTTACTTTGATTTATTGCTTTATGAGTTAACTCTTATGCAAGACTTATTGATGCTTGTCTTGAAGTACTATTCATGAAAAGTCTTTGCTATATGATTCACTTGTTTACTCATGTCATATACATTGTTTTGATCGCTGCATTCACTACATATGCTTTACAAATAGTATGATCAAGGTTATGATGGCATGTCACTCCACAAATTATCTTTGTTATCATTTTACCTGCTCGGGACGAGCAGAACTAAGCTTGGGGATGCTGATACGTCTCCGACGTATTGATAATTTCTTGTGTTCCATGCCACATTATTGATGTTATCTACATGTTTTATGCACACTTTATGTCATATTCGTGCATTTTCTGGAACTAACCTATTAACAAGATGCCGAAGTGCCAGTTCCTGTTTTCTGCTGTTTTTGGTTTCAGAAATCCTAGTAAAGAAATATTCTCGGAATTGGACGAAATCAACGCCCAGGTTCCTATTTTGCCCGGAAGCATCCAGAACACACGAGAAGGACCAGAGGGGGGGCACTGGGCCCCCAGACCATAGGCCGGCGCGGCCCAGGCCCTGGCCGCGCCGCCCTATAGTGTCGTCGCCCCTTCGACCTTCTGACGCCGCCTCTTCGCCTATTTAAGGGCCCTCGACCTAAAACCTCGACACAGAAAAGCCACGGTACAGAAACCTTCCAGAGCCGCCGCCATCGCGAAGCCAAGATCTGGGGGACAGGAGTCTCTGTTCCGGCACGCTGCCGGAACGGGGAAGTGCCCCCGGAAGGCTCCTCCATCGACACCGCTGCCATCTCCACCGCCATCTTCATCACCGCTGCTGCTCCCATGAGGAGGGAGTAGTTCTCCATCGAGGCTCGGGGCTGTACCGGTAGCTATGTGGTTCATCTCTCTCCTATGTACTTCAATACAATAATCTCATGAGCTGCCTTACATGATTGAGATTCATATGATGATGCTTGTAATCTAGATGTCGTTATGCTAGTCAAGTGAATTTTACTTATGTGATCTCCGGAGACTCCTTGTCTCACGTGTGTAAAGGTGACAGTGTGTGCACCGTGTGGGTCTCTTAGGCTATATTTCACCAATCATAACAAAGCTTTTGAGCTATTGATGACTAGGAAATTTGAGATGTCCATGATGGGAGAGTTGAAGTTCTTCGTAGGCTTCCAAGTGAGGCAACTTGCAAAAGGCACCTTCATCTCTCAAGAAAAGTATGTGAGGGACATGCTCAAGAAATTCAACATGACCAATGCAAGCCCAATGAAGACACCCATGCCCGTAAAGGGACAACTTGGCTCATGTGACGGTGAGAACGATGTGGACATAAAGGTATACCGCTCCATGATAGGATCCTTGCTCTACCTTTGTGCTTCTAGGCCGGATATCATGCTAAGTGTAGGGATGTGTGCTCGTTTTCAATCCGCTCCTAAGGAGAGCCATTTAATGGCGGTCAAACGGATTCTAAGATACCTTGTTCTCACTCCTACTCTCGGGCTATGGTATCCAAAGGGGTCAACCTTTAAACTCATTGGCTATTCGGATTCCGATTGGGCCGGTGATAAGGTTGACCGGAAGTCTACCTCCGGGGCTTGCCAATTTATTGGCCGGTCATTGGTGAGTTGGTCATCCAAGAAACAAAACTCCACCGCTCTATCCGCCGCCGAAGCCGAATACATATCCACGACATCTTGTTGCACTCAATTGTTATGGATGAAGCAAACCTTGAAAGACTATGGTGTGTCTCTTGGTACGGTGCCTCTTCTTTGTGACAATGAAAGTGCAATAAAGATCGCCAACAACCCGGTTCAACATTGTCGCACCAAACATATTGACATTCGCCATCACTTCCTACGTGATCATGTTGCCAATAAGGATATTGATCTCACTCATGTGGGAACAACCTACCAATTGGCGGATATTTTCACTAAGCCTTTGGATGAAGCCCGTTTTGTTAACTTGAGAGGAGAACTTGGTATTCTTGATCCTAAAAACTTGGATTGATTAACTTCTTGCACTATATTCTTGCATTTATCTTGCTATCTAGCTTAGAGGCATAGCACATATGGGGATAGTCATCCTACCATGTCTTGGTATGATGCATACCTATGTGTGCAACATAAATAGATCAAATGTCATTATATGGACCCAAGCATGTCTCTTCGAGGTCTCATGACATTTGCGCTTTCACATAGGGGGAGTAATCCCCCGCCCCTCATTGAGCCTTCATTACAACTTGATTTGACTATATAAGGCCAAATGATCTTATTGCAAAAATCATTTCAAAATGACTTATGATTCTTGATATATGTTTCGAATCATGCACATTGTTGCTATTTGCATCTTGTTTGGATTTTCTCTCCAATGGGTATGCCTAGAGAACTTTGTGTTTCCAACCCCATGTCTATGCTCATCTCATCATCATCTATCTATCTATATGTACATGTCATCATCTGAGCATTCACACACATTTACACAAATAATAGGGGCAAAACGAGGCAAAACGAGACAAAACTGAGCAGTTAGTCCCAGGCCGGTCTCTGGCCCGGTTGGACCGGCCTCTGGGCCGGACCAGCCGGCGCCAGATCCGGTCGACCGGGTGCCCGACCGGCCGTGCGGCCTGATATGTGTTGGGAGGGGATACCCCTTTGGGGTCATCTTCCTCATTACCCCCCAACTCCCAAACCTCCATGGCCGCCGCATCCACCACCTCCACCACGATCTAGGACCTTCCCACCACAAGGATTTCCCCAAACTCCTCCAAACCATAGATCGGGGTCCCTTGGAACATCTCCACCAAAGGATTTGGTCCCTCTCAAGCTATTTTGGGAATTTTTGGAGTTCTTGGTTTTCAAGCCCTACCTAGTGTTCTTCTTGCTCTCTTGATCAAGGAGGACCATGTCTTCGGGTAATGTACTCTCCCTTCCTCCCTATTTTCTAGTCCTCATCACCCATTGCAATTCTTGACAAGATTTGAGGAAATTTTAGGGTTAGGGTTAGGGTTTGTAAGTCCTCATGCCTTTAGAGTGTCTCACAACACAATGCACATACTCCACTCTATTGCTATAGTCTATATCCAAGTTTCTGAGTTTTTGCATAAATTTGTGGTAGAAAATCTACCAAAACATCCTACACATGCATACTAATCGTTTGAAGGAAAAAGACATGCATACTAGAAAACTTGGGACAAACATATGAACAAAGGTGTAACTTGCCTTAGTAATATTTGATGATGATTTCTTCTTCGTGAACTTTTCCGCACTCCGAATAAATCTAACGCATAGAGAAATAAACACGCAATAAACAACCATTGCAAATAAAAAGCCAAATAAAACAATGATGTGTAAACAAATACCGAAACATGTAAAACTTGATTTAATTCCAAAAATATTTTAAATTCACACAAAAACAATTTACAAAAATTATAACATTCAGGTACATCACAATTATCATTTTCCAAAAGATTAAATTAATAGGATTTTTGTATAACTTTTGATATGTTTGAAATAAGGTTGAAAGGCTAAAATTACAAACAGTCGTATTAATATAATCATAAATTCTAAATTCCAAAGCCATACTGTAGATATTAAAATTATAAAACTAACGCAAAAAGATTGAACCAAAATGGAGTTAGGGTTATTTAACTATGATTTTTCAAAGTATTATCGATTTCGCAATTTAGAACTCGTCGCGATGAACGTGCTCCGTTGGATCTGCATATGACGACTCTAGATGCTCCTGTCCGTGTAGTCTTCATGCTTTGGTTGATGTCACGGCGACCGCTGCTCCGACGTTGCGTGAAGTAGTGATGCAATTCGATCTTAAATATTCTTTTCAATTATGGATTTAATAGAGACACAACCAAAACGGGTTTCAAATCAAAAATTTAAACTTACAGATTTGATAAAATCTAGATTTATAAAAACTAGTACCAATAGATCTTTTAATTACGAATTCAACGCAAGAAATAAAATCTAAAACGAACCTATAGATTTGAAGATATTAAATTGTAAAGTTTTAGCCGGAGGAGGAGCTAGCTCAAGTAACGAACTGATCGATTGGATCGTGGCATTACAAGCGAGAGAAAAAAAAACTTTGTCCTGCTACCGGTTCACGGATACGTACAAATACATCTATAGCATTGTCCTGGGAGCGTTACCGGTAGACGGCGAAGGAGATATGCGGCGACGGTGTGGATGGCGGCGACGGCGTGGTGGCCTCCAACTCTGAAGGTGACGACGAGGTGCGGCTCGACCAGAAGATCCCGTTCCCGTCTTCGTCAGCAGTTCTTGTACTCCTGAATGACGGCGGTTTGTCGCTGAATTCCTCCGTCTCCGACGAACCTCCGGCGTTCCCGTCTGCCTAATCCTGTGGTTCTGTGCGAGGGGAAAGAAGATTAGGAGATGCAGGATAACAGCATGAAAGGTTGGGTAAAAAGGTGGGACGAGGAGATCCTGGAATCTTCGTTCCCGAGCTCGGTGGTGGTGCTCCGGCGAGATTGGAAAATCCAATTTTCGTTGTATAGAGTTTACGATTTTTTGAAAAACCAAGAGGGGTTGCTGCGGCGGATTATATAGAGGGGATTTCGTGGAGTAGGGGTCACAGAATTTAAACGGAATCGTGGCAAATCGAGATGTCTTGTCGGTATTGATTCAGTTACAGGGATGAAGGGGCGTGGGATTTAAGAAGGTTTGCAGGTATATCGCAGGTGAAGAGGAACCGCTCGGGTCGTCCCCTCCAGGGCGGCTCGGGGCGGAACCCTAACCCCCCCGCCGCCGCCTTCCCTTCCCCCTCCTCCTCCCTCCTCGCCGTCCCCTGAGGCTGCCGCCGGCGAAGCCTGGCGCGGTCGGTGATGGGGGCGGCGGGGATTCGCGCACGGTCCCCTGGGCGGCGGTAGGAGGCACGCCTCCGCGCCGGGGGGGATGATCCCGAACCCGGCGGTTGTTGGTGGCGCGGCCATCTCATCACGTCTTCGCCGCGGCCTCGCCGGGCGGGCGATGATGGGGGCGGCGGCGCGGCTCTCTCCTCCGTTCCTCGCCGCGGTCTCACCGGGCAGGCGGTTTGGGGGCGGCGGCGCGGCCCTGGATCCTGGCGGCGCGATCCTCTCCTTCCTTCCTCGCCTCGGCATCGCCGAGCGGGTGGTGATGGGGTGGATCTCGTGCTGCTCCTCCTCAAGGTCTGGATCACGGCACAAAGGGCGGCGGCCCTGGATGGTGGTGACGGCGTCGACCTGGTGGCAGGTGGCGGGCGTCAGGGGCGATGGAGGTGCTTGGAAGCCGGCGATGGTGTCGCCGGTGGAGGGTTGGGTTGGCCAGCCCGGGATGGTCGCCGATGTGGGGGTCCGACCTGAATAAAGGCGGCGGTCCTAGGGCCTCTCTTGCGGGAAGAGGAGGACCTACCGGAGGCCTGGACTCGTGATCTGGCCGGAGGGTTGAGTTCCGGAAGGCTCCGCCGACGAATGTAACAACGCTTTACCTGGAGTTTGCTGGATCGGAGGTATTCGGTCGTGCGCGCCCATGCGTTTATTCCGACCGTTTGGTTCTGGAGGGAGCGGCGCGAAGCTCTTTTTCTGTGTTGACATCAAGTGACTATGGATCCATGATGAAAGTCGGAAGAAGAGAATTTCTTAAAGGCCGGAGGGGAGGACTAGCTAAGGGAGGTTCAAGTCTTCGCGCTGTTGAGGGGCTTGCTTGGTGTCCCGGCTTCACAGCAGCGGTTTGGAAGTGGGGGCGGCAACACAGGTGAAGCGCAGAGTCCTACCTTTCAGGGTGAAAACCCAAGGTCTGACCTTAACTGGTTGTGCCTGGCAGTGACCTTGGTGGAGGCATTGTTTTGAGAGCGGGGACTATCTTCAGGGTGAAAACCTAAGATCTTTGATCGGGCGACGACGGTGTTTGAGCACTGTTCCCTTCTTGAAGGCGTTGTTTTTTGGAGTCTGTAATTCAGGTGTTGTCATGGTGGTGGATGTATTGCTGTTGTTAGGTCCGAGATACTGTAGCGGGACTTTAGTTTCTTAGTTTTCTTTTCATTTTTTTTGGCTGTGTGCATCCGTAGTGCCATTAGGGTGGTGCGTTGTTGCAGAGGCTGGGTGTAATTGGTATCTTCTTGATATTAATATATTCCCTTTATCGAAAAAAGTTACAGGGATGAACTCAGTATAGGAGATGGACTCCAGGAAGATGATGACAGGTGGGTCCATGTAATGAAAAAAAAATAATTGGAGGCCATTGATTGGCTGGAGCGATGTGCACGGCCGCTCGTGCATCTAGTCGTGGTTGCACTGGCCGTTCAGGTACGTGGAGTCTATCTCTTCTATTTTTTTTTTTTGCTTCCTTTTATTTAGGAAAAACTATACAGATAATTATTCAATTAAATCTCAAAAACCAAAACATGTAAATTGGACATACGGAAATCCCTTTTCCGTCTGAAATAAAATATGCAAACATATTTTGCACACTTTGGCTATATAGCTACTTGTGCATTTTTTTATAACATAGTGGAGTTTTAGTTTCAATCACTCAATCAATTCAAATATACACGGAATACAAAATAAATCATTTTTAATGAGATTTAAAATATAAAGAAAAAGCCAACATTAATCATGATGAAGTCATATTATCATCTCTCTTTGATTTTCCCAAAATACAGAATGCTACTTAGATGCAAATAACACCGAACAGAAGCTTCTCCAAAAATTTACTTTTAATTAGAAATGTCATATTATTTTCTCTCGTGAAACATTGGAAAATATTTGGAAAGATCCAAGAATTCAAATAATAATCAAACAGGCATATCAAGCATTAATCCACCATAATTTGGGAAAGTCATTTTATTCCCTCTCTTTATACATTTAGTATGGTTGGATAATTTTTTTAGTTCAAACTAAAGAAACCAAGTGGTTGAAACAAAATGATTTTTTTATTTGGATAATCATGTTAATCCACTCGTATAAAAAATATATATGTTTTAAAGAAAGGTAGAAAAATAAAATTCAAACAAGTCATGAAAATTTCTTTTCATTCATAATTCCAATCAAAGTCAAACAATTCAATCAACTTAATTTAATAATTTTAACATTCCAAAATTAGGAAAATTTTGGGATGTTACATACTACCACCCTTAAAAGGAATCTCGTCCTCGAGATGCGAGAAGGTTAGAAAGAAAGAAACGGTTTGTGGAGAAACTAGGGTTCTACCACCCTTAAAAGGGTTTTCCTCGGCGTTGCAAAAATTCTATGGTTTCACTCTGTAGCCTCATCTTATGTTGGTAGCTCTTTTTTTTTGACTTCTTCAAAGATCCTATCTTGAGGATGTCTTAATTTCGTTGTCTTGTCTTGCACATATGGATGAACATGTGAGGTTGACCACCTTGATGTGATGATTGCTTCTTGTTGGACTTAAAATGCTTGCTTCTTAGGACACCATGTTGAGTGCCCTTCTCCGGGTTTTACTTAAGGTAGAAGATCATTTTCATTGTGTCCGTTGTTTTGTAGTCTTTCTCCATGTTTTTTAGATGTTCTTCTAGTCTCCAAGTCTTATCCATATCGTGAATCCATTGTCTCAGTGTTTAAGATAGGGAGAATAGACTATAGAAAAGAGAGAAAGATATGTTGGTACCCAATACAAACAATTTTATTTTGATTTTTTTTATCTTTTGTTGTCAACAAAATAAAAAAATGACAACATACATTTTATCGCTCCTAACGTTGTAGCGGAGTCTATCTAGATTTGGTTCCTAAGGAATTTGAAATCTTCGTAGTCTTCATAGTCTTGAGAAGTGTCTTTGTAGTCTTCTAGTCTTCCGAATCTTCATAGTACTTCATGGTCTTCGGAGTATTCGGTAGACTATCGTTGAAGAGTCATTGCCGCGAACATTGTAGATCTGACTTGCTGCAAGATATCGTCTTTAGTAGTATCTTGAAGTGGGCAATGATCAACTATTAATTTTGAAAAGAGAAGAGATTAGAAAATTTTCACTCTCAAGATGGAAGATGAGTAGTACTAGATTATTTTAATAATTACTTAAAAATTATATTAGTCCTAAGGTTTTCCAATGCTAAGGTCACGTCCTACAGTCAACATGTGCTCTGATACCATCTGTAGCAACCCCGGATCTGGTAGGATCCAAAGTCCCTGTGATTAAACATGCTAGTCCCTGGATCATTAGCTAGCACTCACAGTCGATGAATTATCATGTAAAACACAAGTCTTTATTACACGATTCGAATAATCCAGAGTACAAATAATTACAACTTGCATAGCCAAAGGCTAGCCCAATACAACGGAAAACGAAATAACAACTTGGAGTCCCATCAATGCCACAGGCTCGTTGAGTGTAGACTCGCGACCTACGCATTCTCACAAGTTGTCGAATAACCTGCAACATGAAAGGTTGCAGCCACGAGAGTGGTCAATACTTTGAATGTATGGCAAATTACACCGAGAAGAGAAAAATTGACTACATCTACATGCAAGGCAGACAAGAGAAGGCTTGAGTTTTATTTGCGTAAAGCCAATTTTTACAAAGTTAAATGGAGAAAATCTTTTACCCTACTTTGCAAAACATTGATAAATAATATTGGCCGAGTGGAGTACATGGATATTACACACCAAGTGTCCAAATCAACCTAACACTTGGATATGACACACCAAGTCCCAAACACTTGGATATTACACACCAAGTCCCGAGCACTTGGATATTACACACCAAGGCCCCAAAAACCCACCTATGAACGATATTACACACGCCATAGGGTTTTAAAAACTCCTTTGAAAAGAGAGAGGAAATCCTTCAGAGGCTCCATCCTTCAGATGCTCAAATTGTCCTTTTACCGTGGACACGACTGATCGATCAGGTTAACACTCTCGAGACGTTGCGCTCTTTACCCACAATTCACAACCAAGCCTTTTTGCCAAAATTCTTCATCTTCATTAAGGCCAGGACGAGGTCACGACGAAGCTTTTCCTTAGTAGCCCCTCTACCTTCCAGATCCGCCCGTGCCCAAAATTCCTCCCAATGGCGGTACCCAGGCGAGGTTTCCCACTAAGTACTTAGCCAAGACAGAGCCCATATTGTATTGTGGTTGCACTGGAAGCTTCTGACATCCGGAACATGGCAGACTTCTTTGATCCTGGGCGGCAGTCCTCCACCAATCTCCACACTCGTCCCGTCAAAACCATTCCGTCCAGAATAAAACTTAGTTTTATTTTGAAGAAGACTTTTGGGAGAAAAGTTGCGCTCATAAACAGAGCTCAAGTACTTAGAAAATTTTCTTGTTTCGAACCCTTTCGATATTTATATAGCATAAGCATAGCACTTAGAAAAATTTAGGGATTCCTATGGCCATGATATCAAAGTGGAATTATTTCTAAGTATAATTCTACTCATGGCAATCTACAAAATAGCACGCGAATTGTAAAATATTTACCAAGTAAAATCTACCAAAACATCCTACACATGCATACTAATCGTTTGAAGGAAAAAGACATGCATAGTAGAAAACTTGGGACAAACATATGAACAAAGGTGTAACTTGCCTTAGTAATATTTGATGATGATTTCTTCTTCGTGAACTTTTCCGCACTCCGAATAAATCTAACGCATAGAGAAATAAACACGCAATAAACAACCATTGCAAATAAAAAGCCAAATAAAACAATGACGTGTAAACAAATACCGAAATATGTAAAACTTGATTTAATTCGAAAAATATTTTAAATTCACACAAAAACAATTTACAAAAATTATAACATTCAGGTACATCACAATTATCATTTTCCAAAAGATTAAATTAATAGGATTTTTGTATAACTTTTGATATGTTTGAAATAAGGTTGAAAGGCTAAAATTACAAACAGTCATATTAATATAATCATAAATTCTAAATTCCAACGACATACTGTAGATATTAAAATTATAAAACTAACGCAAAAAGATTGAACCAAAACGGAGTTAGGGTTATTTAACTATGAGTTTTCAAAGTATTATCGTTTTCGCAATTTAGAACTCGTCGCGATGAACGTGCTCCGTTGGATCTGCATATGACGACTCCAGATGCTCCTGTCTGTGTAGTCTTCATGCTTTGGTTGATGTCACGGCGACCGCTGCTCCGACGTTGCGTGAAGTAGTGATGCAATTCGATCTTAAATATTCTTTTCAATTATGGATTCAATAGAGACACAACCAAAACGGGTTTCAAATCAAAAATTTAAACTTACAGATTTGATAAAATCTAGATTTATAAAAACTAGTACCAATAGATCTTTTAATTACGAATTCAACGCAAGAAATAAAATCTAAAACGAACCTATAGATTCGAAGATATTAAATTCTAAAGTTTTAGCCGGAGGAGGAGCTAGCTCAAGTAACGAACTGATCGATTGGATCGTGGCATTACAAGCGAGAGAAAAAAACTTTGTCCTGCTACCGGTTCACGGATACGTACAAATACATCTATAGCATTGTCCTGGGAGCGTTACCGGTAGACGGCGAAGGAGATATGCGGCGACGGTGTGGATGGCGGCGACTGCGTGGTGGCCTCCAACTCTGAAGGTGACGTCGAGGTGCGGCTCGACCAGAAGATCCCGTTCCCGTCTTCGTCAGCAGTTCTTGTACTCCCGAATGACGGCGGTTTGTCGCTGAATTCCTCCATCTCCGACGAACCTCCGGCGTTCCCGTCTGCCTAATCCTGTGGTTCTGTGCAAGGGGAAAGAAGATTAGGAGATGCAGGATAACAGCATGAAAGGTTGGGTAAAAAGGTGGGACGAGGAAATTCCCTAACAACCCTGTTGCAGTTATTTTCTCTATGTGTCAACTAATGGATGATTGGAATCTTCTTCAGAAAGAAAAGGTCCAAAAGCTCGTGCGACGGGTGTCTGATCGGATCCGGAGCATTGCGAGCGAGATGTTTTGCAGAAACCATGGGTGGGCGCCTATGACGAGGAGGATCGGTGTCGGTTGATTCAAATTCAGAGTTTTTGAGTTGAATCTGTGTGTGGTCTTCTTTGCTGATATTTTGGTTGTACTGGTTGGTTGTAGAGTTGTACTTGGCTCTGTTTAGATGGTTTTATCTAGTTTTATGTGGCTAAGCCTGTAGAGGTTTAGTTTCTATGTCTTTTAGAGCGCCTGTTTTTCTTCCTTGTATAAACAGACTCCAATTTCTTAAATGAAATTGGGGGCCATGTGGCCCCTGCAATCAAAAAAAAAAAAAAAAAAAAAAAAAAAAAAAAAAGGAGATCCTGGAATCTTCGTTCCCGAGCTCGGTGGTGGTGCTCCGGCGAGATTGGAAAATCCAATTTTCGTTGTATAGAGTTTACGATTTTTTGAAAAACCGAGAGGGGTTGCTGCGGCGGATTATATAGAGGGGATTTCGTGGAGTAGGGGTCACGAATTTAAACGGAATCGTGGCAAATCGAGATGTCTTGTCGGTATTGATTCAGTTACAGGGATGAACTCGTATAGGAGATGGACTCCAGGAAGATGATGACAGGTGGGTCCATGTAATGGAAAAAAAATAATTGGAGGCCATTGATTGGCTGGAGCGATGTGCACGGCCGCTCGTGCGTCTAGTCGTGGTTGCACTGGCCGTTCAGGTACGTGGAGTCTATCTCTTCTATTTTTTTGTTTTTGTTTTTGCTTCCTTTTATTTAGGAAAAACTATACAGATAATTATTCAATTAAATCTCAAAAACCAAAACATGTAAATTGGACATACGGAAATCCCTTTTCCGTCTGAAATAAAATATGCAAACATATTTTACACACTTTGGCTATATAGCTACTTGTGCATTTTTTTATAACATAGTGGAGTTTTAGTTTCAATCACTCAATCAATTCAAATATACACAGAATACAAAATAAATCATTTTTAACGAGATTTAAAATATAAAGAAAAAGCCAACATTAATCATGATGAAGTCATATTATCATCTCTCTTTGATTTTCCCAAAATACAGAATGTTACTTAGATGCAAATAACACCGAACAGAAGCTTCTCCAAAAATTTACTTTTAATTAGAAATGTCATATTATTTTCTCTCGTGAAACATTGGAAAATATTTGGAAAGATCCAAGAATTCAAATAATAATCAAACAGGCATATCAAGCATTAATCCACCATAATTTGGGAAAGTCATTTTATTCCCTCTCTTTATACATTTAGTATGGTTGGATAATTGTTTTAGTTCAAACTAAAGAAACCAAGTGGTTGAAACGAAATGATTTTTTTATTTGGATAATCATGTTAATCCACTCGTATAAAAAAAATATATGTTTTAAAGAAAGGTTGAAAAATAAAATTCAAACAAGTCATCAAAATTTCTTTTCATTCATAATTCCAATCAAAGTCAAACAATTCAATCAACTTAATTTAATAATTTTAACATTCCAAAATTAGGAAAATTTTGGGATGTTACATTGCAATTCTTGACAAGATTTGAGGAAATTTTAGGGTTAGGGTTTGTAAGTCCTCATGCCTTTAGAGTGTCTCACAACACAATGCACATATTCCACTCTATTGCTATAGTCTATATCCAAGTTTCTGAGTTTTTGCATGAATTTGTGGTAGAAAATTTGGGCAACTCCTCACAAGTCGACAGATCTGGTCACCAGCCCGGTCAACCGGCCTCTCAACCGGCCGGCCCGGCGTGCCGCCCGGTCAACCGGATTGGCAACCGGCTCGTCCGGTCTGCCGCCCGGTTGGACCGGCCTGTGCGCCGGATCGCCCAGTTTTCGCACAATCTCATCAATACACTTGGAAATATGCTATGCTTTTTGGCTTCCCTCTTATTGATGACATGTACACTTACCCCACTGCTATCATCGCTCTATTCTCTCATTCACAGGTAGTTGGAGTGGTGAACCACGTGGTACTGTTGCCAAGAGAGGACGGACTGCTGAGAATCCACCCCGCCGTGCTAGTGGTCGCGTACCCACTGCAGCTCATCAGACTACTGACACTGGCAGCTCGGAGAGGAGAAGAACCAAGTCAGTTGGTGGTAAGAAAAAGGATAAGCATGCCGTCCAAGAGGATGATGAAATAATGCCAGATTTCAATCTTGCGGATGCACACCGTGGTGATTGGCGGGAAGTGAGGGCGGTGAATCCGTACCGCTATGAGCACCGGACTTACACTGGTGGGGACAAGTTCTTCTGGACCAAGACACAAACAGCCCTATGGAATGGTTTCTATGATACTCAAGAGTGTATGAAGAATGGTGTTGTTGTGATGCCCAAGGCCATCAACCTGAAGAGCTTGCCTTGCATGAGGCCACAAAGTACCGCTTTGTGGTTGAAACCTTGAAGGGTATGGGACTATATGATCTTGTGTGCCTGATACGTCTCCGACGTATCGATAATTTCTTATGTTCCATGCCACATTATTGATGATATCTACATATTTTATGCACACTTTATGTCATAATTATGCGTTTTCTGGAACTAACCTATTGACGAGATGCCGAAGGGCCGATTCTTTGTTTTTCTGTTTTTGGTTTCAGAAATCCTAGTAAGGAAATATTCTCGGAATCGGACGAAATCAACGCCCAGCATCTTAGAATCCCCGGAAGCATCCAGAACACCCGAGAGCCGCTAGAGGGGGGCCACAGGGGCCCCAGATGATAGGCCGGCGCGGCCCAGGCCCTGGCCGCGCCGCCTTATGGTGTCGTCGCCTCGTTGACCTTCTGACGCCGCCTCTTCGCCTATTTAAGCCCCCTCGACCTAAAACCTCGAGACGAAAAAGCCACGGTACGAGAAACCATCCAGAGCCGCCGCCATCGCGAAGCCAAGATCTGGGGGACAGGAGTCTCTGTTCCGGCACGCCGCCGGGACGGGGAAGTGCCCCCGGAAGGCTTCTCCATCGACACCACCGCCATCTCCATCAACGCTGCTGTCTCCCATGAGGAGGGAGTAGTTCTCCATCGAGGCTCGGGGCTGTACCGGTAGCTATGTGGTTCATCTCTCTCCTATGTACTTCAATACAATAATCTCATGAGCTGCCTTACATGATTGAGATTCATATGATGATGCTTGTAATCTAGATGTCATTATGCTAGTCAAGTGAATTTTACTTATGTGATCTCCGGAGACTCCTTGTCCCACGTGTGTAAAGGTGACAGTGTGTGCACCGTGTGGGTCTCTTAGGCTATATTTCACAGAATACTTATTCACTGTTATGAATGGCATAGTGAAGTGCTTATTTATATCTCTTTATGATTGCAATGTGTTTTGTATCACAATTCATCTATGTGCTACTCTAGTGATGTTATTAAAGTAGTTTATTCCTCCTGCACGGTGTAATGGTGACAGTGTGTGCATCCGTGTTAGTACTTGGCGTGGGCTATGATTATGATCTCTTGTAGATTATGAAGTTAACTATTTCTATGATGGTATTGATGTGATCTATGCCTCCTTTCGTAGCGTGAAGGTGACAGTGTGCATGCTACGTTAGTACTTGGTTTAGTTGTGTTGATCTGTCGTGCACTCTAAGGTTATTTAAATATAAACATCGAATATTGTGGAGCTTGTTAACTCCGGCATTGAGGGTTCATGTAATCCTACACAGTTAGTGGTGTTCATCATCCAACAAGAGGGTGTAGAGTATGCATTTATCTATTCTGTTATGTGATCAAAGTTGAGAGTGTCCACTAGTGAAAGTATGATCCCTAGGCCTTGTTCCTAAATACTGCTATCGCTACTTGTTTACTGTTTTACTGCGTTACTACTGCTGCGTTACTACTGCTTGTTTACTGTCCTGGGCAAAGCACTTTTCTGGTGCCGTTGCTACTACTTATTTATACCACCTGTATTTCACTATCTCTTCGCCGAACTAGTGCACCTATTAGGTGTGTTGGGGACACAAGAGACTTCTTGCTTTGTGGTTGCAAGGTTGCATGAGAGGGATATCTTTGACCTCTTCCTCCCCGAGTTCGATAAACCTTGGGTGATCCACTTAAGGGAAACTGGCTGCTGTTCTACAAACCTCTGCTCTTGGAGGCCCAACACTGTCTACAAGAATAGAAGCACCCGTAGACATCAGTGCCTAAAGCCCGATGATGCACAAGAAGATCCTACCTATTGTCCCCTCCTAATCCGTCAGTTCCATTGCACCGTCTTCTTCCATGATGATGCGGACCGCACCATGACTTGGATGACTGGAAGGGAGAAGTACTCCTGCACCTACACTCAGTTCTGTGCGGCCATGGGTTTTGCTGGTGACCGTGCTCAAGGGTACATAATTCATACTCGGCCTAAGATGACTCGAGGTGACATCTCCTTTTGCTATCCCACTAACCCCACAGCTGGGCCTCCCACTATCTCTGGGATGTACTACTCATATCTTGTTCTTGCCAAGATGTTCCGTGAGAGTCTCATCGGCAAGTCAGGCGATACTAGTGAAGTCAGGAACTACCACCTGAATCTGATGTACTATTGCCACCCTGCCAGGATAAGGAAGATTGATGGTTGTGATCTTATTCACTGTGAACTGAAGCGTGCAGTTATGGACCGCATGACTCCCAACTATGCTCAGTATGTTCAGCGGCTCATCAACTACATTGTTCCTGCTCCTCTCAACACTCTTGATGAAAGGGTCATCATGGAACCATTCAGGTTCCCTACTCAGGACAGTCGCCCGGAAGTCCCTTCCATGATGCCCTCCAATGAGTGCCGTTCCAAGGAACAACATGATCCTGCAGCAAGCTCCAGCTACTCTCGGCGCCCTCAGCGTGGTGCCGCTCGCTTCTTCTCCAGCATGTGGTAGATGTGCAAGAATACCAATGATGTTGCACATCAGAGTCTTGCCTTGAACCAGGAGACACGGAGGAGACAGAGTGAGTTCATGGCTGCACGGAATGCTCCAGTTCGTCCTTCTGGCCCTGAGATGGAGCCTGTGGTTGCACCTGCTTGGGAGATGCCTCCCATTACTGATGAGATGCTCCAGAACTTCGACCTGTCCATGTATGCTCATGGTGGCCCTCCTCCTCGGACTGCTCGTGCTCCTACTCCTACTGATGATGATGGTGATGAGGATGACGGTGGTGCAGCTGCGCGTGATGATGGCGAGAGCTCCTACTCCGTCGGGCATGAGTTCTATTGATGGGTGCGATAGCATCTCTCCTCTTTTCTTCGCCTTTTTGGTGTTCCGATGCCAAAGGGGGAGAAGAGAGTAGAGTCTAGGACCACGGGGTTCTTTTATTATCACAAGCCATGGGAGTTGCCTAGGGCGCATACGATGACATTTCGCAGCGACATTTTACACGGTGGTGTGTGCCATGGTCAGGTATGTGCATGATTTTTTCGGAACATTTTGATAAGTTTTCGATTCGTTCTGATTTTTCGAAAAATCCAGGAGCAAATGCTCCCGGGAGCCAAATCACCGCTGCCGATATAATATAGCAACATTATACATCATCATCACATTACTTAGAGCCCGATCGAGTTATACATATAGCTCCAAGTACCAAATTTGTACATACAACTCATAATCCATACAAAATTCATCATCTCGAGATACAAATGAAGTGACACCGGCCGCCGCCTACACTAGGATGAAATAGAGTACCGCCGATTTGACCGGTGCTTCCTCCACTTGGCAAACGCCTCGTCTCTAGTCGTGTATGCTTTGTAGCAGTTGCCGCTGAACTTGTGCACCTGTTTCTTATAGTCCTCCCACTCCTCGTAGACTCCTGTAATCCGCCCCTCGAACACAACATAATACATCATCTCTATGGACACAAGGTATATTAGTATATAATGCAATGGAAAGAATTAGAGGGTTCACATGCATACATATTCACAAAAATTAAAGCACGAAAATAATAATAAACCTAAAAGATATATAGCATCGGTATTACATAAGTAATTAAGTTCAACGACAACGACTACAATAGTTTAACATGCGTCGGCCCAGCGCCCTGCATCTTCGCCGGCTCAGGTCCTCAGCATATGCGGCAGTGACGAAAGTAGCAAGGCTAGGCAGAGTTGGCGAGGATGACATGTATTTGTCCATGGAGATAAATGCTCAGTCCTCTCCTCTCTGCAATAATCCCATGAAGGATACTGGGATGGGTCCTCGGTGTCAACACCCGGATCTTTAAGTCCTGATGCCTATTATGCCGTACATCGCAATCCCAGGAATAATGTTTTTGCGAGACATAATAGTAAGTAGCATAGAGTCATCATTTATTACAACACATATTGTCTTACAACCATAGATCACATGATCCAATATTACACGAATATATTGTTCAAAATCACAAATAGCAGCGGAAGCGAAGTAGTAGTGGATGATCTATTCCACAGGCAACGCTTGACGTTAGAAGACGATCCTAGTTATCGTAGACGTCCTGTTGTCCGTCATCCTGATACTGGTGCTCTCCTTCATAGTCTGGCATTTGAATAGCCAGGGCAAAGCCATGAGTACTTTTAAAGTACTCGCAAAACTAACTCTAAGATAACATACTCATTAAGTGTAAGAGGGTGCTAAGCTCTAGGTTTATTTGCATAAAGCAAGGTTTTAGTTTCATAAATCTTTGGTAAAAAGCCTAACTCATGTGCTAGACCAACTCAAGTGGGAACATTAGTGTCATTCCCACAACTCATTATGGATCACCATAATGTCACCTTTCAAACCACCATTCATTTCTAGAACCAAAACATTTTAATGATAACAGAGATAGTATGGCCTTTCCAATCGTCCGTAACCGTGGACACGGCTATTCGAATAGGTTTAACACTCTGCAGAGGTTGTACTCTTGTGCCACAACTTTTGATTACATCCGTCGAGGATAACCTCGAATCGTCGTAACACAGTACGCGGATCATCAACCGAAACCTTTCACTTATATACGCTAGTATGAGCACCTCTCCCCATGAGCTTGGCCTCCCGGTGGAAACCGCAGTTAACCCGGGAACTGCACAGGGCTTGGGCCGTGCATTCACCTCATTTCAACATCAATCCACAAGTAACGGAGGCAGCCGCAGCGTAACCCCTATGATGTTTGTTCAGAGGGAACCCATACTAAAACACACAAGTTTCTAGTTAAGCCCTACCCATAATCAGGTATTGTGGGGGTACTTGTATAATTGGAAGGGTATCGCATTCGAACTCAACTATCAGTTTTATCAAAAATCACCATCTTCTCTTGGTCATATTCACCTTCAAAAATCTTTCACTTCAGTTCAAAATCACACATGTTCCCATCTAGAGTAGTCAATTTTAGTTCTTAGCAATAGCAACTAGTCATGAGGGGGTGCTATCTAGCTTTATTTGCTTAGGCTAACTTTGATGCTCTTGTTCTATTCTAGACAAGAGAATCATAAATCAAAAGTACTTTGAAAATAAATAAGCAAAAGCAAAAGTAAGTAAAAACATGGGATAGGTAATACATAAAAGTAAAGTGTGATGGTGCCTTTGCTCTTGTAGAGCTAAGCACTTGTGTTTAGCAAGGGTTAGCTTGCCTTGAGCTGGGTAGTTATCGAAGTTCTCTTCTTCTTCCTGAGAGTAGCCCTCCTCCTCTTGGTATTCCTCGTTACTAGCGTCTATATACGAATGCGAGGTATAAATACTAAACCAAGCTCACATACTATGCTAGAAACACTCAAAGAGTTCACACACTAGTCCTAGTATCAATCAAACATGGCATGGTGGATTATTTGGTTTGTCTTTATTTGAAAGAGAAATAATTTCCTCTCATTATTCCTATTTCTTATATTTGGTAAGTAAGTCTTTAAAAGAATTTCATTTCTTTGCATTACCTAATATTAAGATTTAATCTCTCCATATAATAATAAGGTATGAAATATAGGTTGACCCCAAAGTCAACATTTCATATCTATTATATGTGAGTTCAATTTAATTGAAGTGCTATACTTCACATATTTTTAAAACTTAACATTTAAATGGATTAAAATCTCTAAGTAATAATTCTCAAGGGTTCATTAGCCTAAGTCTTTCCCCCTGGTTATTAGTACTTAGGATCAAAATTTAAATGAGAGGTAATTCTCATATTGGGGTTGAGTTTGAATTCCACTTTAAAATGCTCTAGAAATGACTACATAGCCATTTTATTTGATCTAGTCCATGATCATACAAACAACAGGGCTATGTTATTGCATAATCAATTTGAGGACATCATTTGTGATTTATTAGAATTGGAATTACTTCAAAATCTATTTTGGTTGAATTTTAAATAAAGTTTGAATGTGCAAAAGTCCCTGTCTTGTCTTTTTTGTCAAATTAAATCTACAAAGAAAATGGAGATGGGGCCAGTGGCATTGGATAGGTAAATTCATGGGCTTTCCAACGGTATAAAGTTTGCTAGATTTGGTTTGGTAGAAATCAAACTATTCAAATTTTACTAAACAATCAGCAGAGCAAACTTTGGATAAAGAATAAACTGGATTTGAATTGGTGGGCTCGGCGGGAAAAGTTAATGGGCCGAAACGAAATTTGGCAGCACTTCGCAGCCCAACACGCGGCTGGCGCGCTCGGGCCGCGCTGACAGGGTGGGGGCCACCTGTCGGCGCCTATTTAAACGCCGAACCGGTATTTTCTATCTCGACCGTAGGATTAGAAAGAGGATCAACGGCGGGGGAGCGTCGTCGTCCCCGGCGGGATTCCGACGAGGTCACGGCGGCAGTAGGGGGTCGGAGAGCCTACCAGGCCGATGCAGGACTCAGGCAGTATGCGCGGTGAAGGTGTAGTAGATGGGGAAGAGCTTGGGAGCAGCGGCGGGGCTTGGGGTGGCGCCAATCGTCGACGGTGAGCTGCGTCCCCCGGCGGCTCCGATCTTGAAATTGCTCCTCCTCCGGCGGCAATCGATCAAGCTATGGTGGTGAGGAAGATCAGTGGTGAGAGGGGAGTCGAATGGTGTGTGGAGAGCTTGCTGGGAGGGCCTCTATTTATAGTGGCGAGGGGTGCCGCGGGGTGCTGCAAGGGCGCGGCCATGGCGTGGCGTTTCCGACGAGCGAAAGGGCAAGCGAAGGACGGCTATGGCTAGCCGGTGTACTGGAGATGCTCAACCTGTATCGAGGCAGGGAAAAGAGTGATGGGAGAGCTCGAGCGCTGGCAATGTCTATCACTGGGCGCGCGGCATCATTTTGGTCTATGGCGACGGCGACGATGCAGGGCAGGCACGGGCGTTCGTCTAGCTTGTAGAGGGTGCAGAGGCGATGCTCGACGCGGTGATAGGGATGCAGGGCGAGGACGGTAGCGGTCGAGTGCGTGGCGTCCTTGCGCGTCCAGGGCGTGATCACCACGCCGGCTGGCACGTCCTGGCATGTTTTGGACGCGGGCGTTCTGGGCAGTGCCGTGCAATGGCGATCGATCCAGTGGTACGGGCGCGATCCTTATGCATCAGAGATGCTCGCAGACATGGAGAAATGACGAGGGAGAGGCCAGGGAGAGGGGTGCCAAAGGTGGCCGGCATGGCATTGTGTAGCATGTTTTAGGGTTTCTCCTCGACTTTAATCGGCCATGCAAGTACTGGGCTAGAGGCAGGGGGTGTAGGGGAGGCTGATGATCACTTTGCAAAAGTGGTTTAGGGTCAAAACTGCTGGATAATAGCATGTAACACTTATTCTAGAAGCTGCCTGCCACCTGTTCGATAAAATGCCCGCATGAAAATTTATTTTGAAATTTGAAAATCTCTTTGGTGAATCTCATTTATATAATTGTTGTGATGTATTGGTGGTGGTGGCACTCAATTTGGAATTGATTTGCAACTTTTCAAAATTGGGGTGATCTTCTTCTCTCTCTCGGGTTCCCTCTTTGCCCTCTTATTCTGGTCAACCTAGTCAACTTTAGGGAGGGTGGTCAACATCAAAGTTACTCACCTTGACATGGTCTTGGATGACCTGGCTTTAGTTGACCTTGCTTAGTTTAAGATTTGAGAAATACAGAGGGGTAAAGTGGTGAAGAAAATAAATTTGGGTTATGTGACCATTATCACATGTATGAAGGAATCTTGATTTCTTTTGATTTGATTCTTGATCCAAGGATGCAAAAGGGTTAGTTTATCATATTGAAGCCTTTTAGAAGCAATGGGGCAAGCAGACTTGGCCTTGGTTGAGGATTGGTTATTTTACATAGAGTGTATGTGAGTGAGAGAGGGGTTTTTCCCAATTTCTTTATTTCTCCTCAATTTAGGGTTTAGTGAACTTTGTTAGGGTTCACATAGCAAGGTTTACACATACTAACACTCATCATGGCAATTGCACAAAAGAATAATCACTCAAATGCATTTATCTATATGTGGCCCTATATGCATAGAAAAAGTTTTTGTTAATTGCAAAAATTTGAGTTTGGGGAATTTCTCTTCCTTGTTTATTATGGTTGAAACTTGGGATGTTACAAACCCTTCCCCCTTACAAAAGATCTCGTCCCGAGATCTGAGAAAACTAGGTACTAAAGAGATCTGGGTACTCAGTCCTCATAAAGTCTTCTCTCTCCCAAGTGGCTTCTTCTTCGGTGTGGTTACTCCATTGGATCTTCAGAAACTTGATACTTCGAGTACGAGTGGTTCTGAAAGCTTCTTCCAAGATGCGAATAGGTACTTCGCGGTATGTCAGATCTTAGTTGATATCCACAGCTTGATGGTCGATGTTCTTGAAAACCTCTGTCTTCTCAGGCACTTCTAAACACTTCCGGAGTAGCGAGATGTGAAACACATTGTGCACCGCTGACATTTCTTCCGGTAACTCCAGCTGATAGGATACTTCTCCTCGGCGACTCAGGACTTTGAAAGGTCCGACATATCGGGGTGCGAGCTTTCCTCGAAGTTGAAATCTCTGCATTCCCTTAAGAGGGGACACTTTGAGATATACGAAATCTCCGATCTCGAAGGTCATCTCTCGGCGTCTCTTGTCGGCGTAGCTCTTCTGTCTTGATTGGGCTGTCTTGAGATACTCGCGGATCTTGTGAACCATTTCTTCGGCTTCTCGGAGAATATCTGGTCCAAAGATTTGACTCTCTCCTACTTCCGACCAATTCAGAGGGGTACGGCACTTCCTTCCATACAAGCTTGAAGGGGGCCATCTGCAAGCTGGCTTGGTAGCTGTTGTTGTACGAGAATTCTGCGTACGGCAAGCAGTCTTCCCACTTGGATCCATACTCTAGCACACATGCTCTTAACATATCTTCTAGTATCTGGTTGACTCTTTCAGTCTGTCCATCTGTCTGCGGGTGATAGGCTGTGCTGAAATTCAGGCGAGTTCCGAGTCCTTCATGTACTTTCTGCCAGAATCGAGAGGTGAATTGGGATCCCCTGTCGGATACTATTGACTTCGGGGTTCCGTGCAGGCTGACTATCCTTGAGATATATAGCTCTGCGAGTCTCGGTCCTTGATAGGTGGTCTTGACGGGGATGAAGTGGGCGACTTTGGTCAGTCTGTCGACCACTACCCAGATGGAATCATTTCCTTTATTAGACTTGGGCAGTCCGGTGATGAAGTCCATTCCTACGGAGTCCCACTTCCATTCGGGAATCTGTAGGGGTTGCAGCAGTCCTGCGGGGCGTTGATGTTCTGCTTTGACTCTTTGACAGATGTCACACTTGGCGATATAGCTTCCAATTTCTCTCTTCATTCCATGCCACCAGAATTGTTCCTTCAAATCCTGGTACATCTTGGTTCCTCCGGGGTGAATGGAGTATAGGGTGTCGTGAGCTTCTTTCAGGATAACTTGCTTCAATTCTGAGTCTGACGGCACGCAAAGGTGCTTGTTATACCATAGCACTCCTTCTTCATCTACGGTGAATCCTGGTGCTTTTCCGGCGGCTATTTGGTTCTTGATTCCGGCAATGCTAGCATTTCCTTTCTGAGCTTCTTTGATCTGACTAATCAGGGTGGGTTGAAGTTCAATGCTGGCGAGGTATCCTTCGCTAACCAGTTCAAGTCTAAACTGTTCAAATTCTTCAAACAGGCTAGGCTGCTCAATTGCTAACAGGGAGTTCAACTGACACGGCAGTCTACTCAGAGCATCCGCTACCACGTTGGCCTTCCCGGGGTGATAGTGGATTTCCATGTCGTAATCCTTGATTAACTCTATCCATCTGCGCTGTCTCATATTCAGCTCCTTCTGCGTGAAGATATACTTCAGGCTCTTGTGATCCGAGTAAACCTCGCATCGATTTCCCATGAGGTAATGACGCCATACTTTCAGCGCTAACACCACCGCTGCTAGCTCTAAGTCATGGGTTGGGTAGTTCTGTTCATGCGGCTTCAGCTGTCTTGATAGGTAAGATATCACTTTGCCTTCTTGCATCAGCACACATCCAAGACCAATCTTGGAGGCGTCACAGTACACATCGAAGGGCTTGGTAATGTCCGGCATAACCAGTATTGGGGCTGTTGTCAATCTTAGCTTGAGCTGTTGAAAGCTCCCTTCACACTTGTCGGTCCATTCGAACTTCCGGTCCTTCTTCAACAATTGAGTCATTGGTCTTGCTATGCTCGAGAATCCTTCAACGAATCGGCGGTAGTATCCCGCCAATCCGAGAAAAGCACGGACTTCGGTCTGAGTGGTTGGGGCTTTCCATTCTTCAACAGTCTTGATTTTTGCGGGGTCAACGGCAATTCCTCCGGCTGACAAGATGTGACCCAAGAATCCGACTTCTTTCAACCAGAATTCACACTTGCTGAACTTGGCATACAACTGATGTTCCCGAAGGGTATCTAGGACCACTTCCAAATGTTGCTCATGTTCTTCCTCGGACTTGGAGTATATGAGGATGTCGTCGATGAAGACAACCACAAACTTGTCCAGGAAGTTCATAAAGATCTTATTCATGAGATTCATGAAGTAAGCGGGGGCATTGGTCAATCCAAATGACATGACATTGTACTCATACAATCCATATCGGGTGGTAAAGGCAGTTTTGGGGACATCGGTGGCACGAATCTTCAACTGATGGTATCCCGTCCGCAGATCAATCTTTGAGAATACTCGGGCTCCGGTCAGCTGGTCAAACAGATCTTCTATCTTGGGCAATGGATACTTGTTCTTAATGGTGACATCGTTAAGCTTACGATAGTCCGTAACCAAACGAGTGGCACCGTCCTTTTTATCCACAAACAAAACTGGCGATCTCCAGGGTGACGCACTTGGTTGAATCAGACCTTTGAATAGCATATCATCCAGCTGCTTCTTCAGTTCCACTAACTCTGCCGGGTTCATGCTGTAGGCTCTCTGGGCTATAGGTCCGGTTCCGGGGATTAACTCGATGATAAACTCGTTATCCCGATCTGGGGGCATACCGGGTAGATCATCCGGGAACACATCAGGATATCGACAAACGACCCTGATCTGATCCAAGGTGGGTTTGGCTAGGCTTTGGTTACAGGTAAATTTTCGGGGCATCTTTTCAGATATGTGTTCGACTATTATTCCGGTGCTACTAGTCATGGTGATGGCCTTCTTGGCACAATCAATCAGTCCATGATGTTTCGCCATCCAGTCCATTCCCAGGACTACTTCCAAACCTTTGGCTCCCAGAACAATCAAATTTGCATAGAAATCTATTTCATGTATTCTGATTGGCACATCTTTGCAAATTTTTCTAGCTTTAGTTGTTGATCCAGGAATTTGAACTATCATGACATGCTTCAAACTGATGGGTTGAATCTTACTAGTGCATGCAAAATCTTCGGTAATGAATGAATGCGATGCTCCAGAATCAAACAGCACTCTTGCGGGTATTGAGTTAACAGAAAACATACCCAGCACAACGTCTGGGGCTTCCTGAGCTTCTTCTGCATTCATGTGGTAGAGGCGGCCGTTGCGGTTGTTCGGGTTGTTGGGGGCGAACTTCTTGTTGGTGGTGACACGACGCTGCTGCTGCGCAGGGCCTGAGGTGTTGGCGGCGGTCTTGGCGAGCTTCTTGGGGCACTCATAGGAGAAGTGCCCGGCCACTCCGCACTCGTAGCAGTTGTAGGTGGACTTGTCCTTGGGGGTGATGGGAACAGCGTTGCTCCCAGTCCTTGGAGCAGTGTTGGAGTTATTGTTGGGGGCGCGAGGTGGGGCGCGGTTGAAGTTGCTGTTGTTGTTGTTGTAGTTGTTGTGTCCTCCTGACCTGGGGTTTCCTCCACTCCGGTTCTGATAACTCGGACGTGGATTCTGCATCGGGGGCTTGTTGTTTCTTGGGGCGAACCCTCCACCTGAGTTGGGGCGATACTTGTGATTGTTGCTGGGCCCACTCTGGTTCATCATACGGCGCTTGCGGTTCTCATTGGCTTGGTGTATCTTTCCCTCCATCTGAATGGCGGAGTCAACGAGTGCTTCTAAGTCAGCAAAGGGGATGTTGATCAGTACCGTCTGCATCTCATCATGCAGTCCATTCAGAAACCTTTCCTTCCTCTTCTCGACGGTGTCCGTCTCATCCGGGGCGTACCTTGACAAAGTGAGGAACTTGTCGCGGTATTCTACCACGGTCATTCTGCCTTGCTTCAGTTCCCTGAACTCATCCCTCATCTTTTTAATCAAACCCGGGGGCACATGATACTTGCTAAACTTGAGTTTGAAGTCTTCCCAAGTCATCAGGTTCCCCGCATGTAAGGCGCGGGTACTTGTCCACCAGGCACGTGCAGGTCCAGCCAGATAGTGGGTGGCGAACAACACCTTCTCGTTGTCCTCCACTCCGGCAACCTCGAGATTGTTCTCCATAGTCTGGAGCCAATCATCAGCATCGAGGGGTTCCTCCGTCTTGTTGAACACCGGTGGGTTAGTGTTCTGGAAGTTTTTCAGCTTTGACCCTGGGTGGTCGTGGTTTCCGTGGCCTTGATTGCCCTGAGCAAGTTGTTGAAGTGCAGCTAGGTTGGCTTGCCGTTCAGCTCTCTCAACTTCTCTATCAGCCAACATCTGTTGCAACATCTGTAGCATTGCCTCCTGAGTCATGTTGCGAGTTGGGGGTGCCATCTGAACAGTGATAGGGATCATGAGATAAGGGGGGAATTGTCTATGGCTCATTTTGGGATAAAATACAACTTAAACTTGATTCATAATAATAATAATATTACACACACACAAACATAGTCATGGAGGTAGCACATATTACAAGCCAATTGTTCAGGAGGGTTTTAAGAACCCTTTCAACAAACTACGATACATGGGGTGGGTACAAAGGACCAATACATAACACGGGGCGCAAGTGCTCAGACGGGACTACTCGCCATCGACGTTGATAGGGTAGACATTGTCTACCCCGGCATCGAGGTGCTCGTGGCCATCCTCGTAAGGGTGGAACTCCAGGTCGTCGTCTTCCTCCTCCTCGTAGTCGTCGTCGTTGCTGACGTAGGAGTAGCCGTCCCCCTGGATGTTCTCCCCTTCACCTTCGCCTTCCAGCTCCCGGATCTGCTCAGCATGTGCAGCGATGGTCGCCTTCAGAGTGGCGATCCTGGCCTTCAGGCGGTTGATGGCGTGATCCTTCTTCTGGTTGGCACGGCGGAGTGCCCTGCGTTCTCCGGCGATGACCTTGATGGTCTCCGCCTGCTGCGCCAACTGGATGTGAGTGTGGTTGGCGTATTCGCGGGAGTTGTCGAGGTCGATGCGGGTCTCACTCAGCATGAAGTCAAGATGATCAACATGGTGGCGAAGCTGCGGGTGTGACGGCAGGTTCATTGGCACTCCGAGTGAGTTGTGCCTTGCATAGTGCACAAAGCGACTGTCGGTGAAGTCCATGAAGTTTTGCCCGCACAGACGTGCGAGTCCTTCCTGAAGTCCTCTTGCGAGACCATCCGCCCAGTTGTTCTCCCTGAAGGAGAACTGGATCCTTGCGCTCATTGGGAGCGTGAACCTTCCACGAAGGTCCACCATGATCACCCACTGAAGTTGACCACCGGGTTGGTCATTCAGCATTCCGCCAAAGACTTCCGGTGGTGGGCGCCCGAGGAACTCGGAGAGGGAGAAGAGGTCCCTCTCGAAGATGATCTCTCCACCGTTCCCCAACTGATAGAACTCAGTCTGGGGAAAGGGCTGCGCGTCCACGACGTGATCCATCTGTAGAGAGATGAGATGATTAAGTTAGATAAGTGCAAGTGTTCCAAATTTTAATTCTATTAGAAGAAGGGCATGAATTTAAAGTTTGTAAAAGACTCTTCAAGGTAAGGAGGTGAATAAGATTTTCATAACTAGTTAACTCATGGAATTTGAAACTAAGTTTTTGAGCGTCCATTCTAACTAGGGTCTCCTAAGGTCAAACAACAGCTCTGATACCAACTTGTCAACACCCGGATCTTTAAGTCCTGATGCCTATTATGCCGTACATCGCAATCCCAGGAATAATGTTTTTGCGAGACATAATAGTAAGTAGCATAGAGTCATCATTTATTACAACACATATTGTCTTACAACCATAGATCACATGATCCAATATTACACGAATATATTGTTCAACATCACAAATAGTAGCGGAAGCGAAGTAGTAGTGGATGATCTATTCCACAGGCAACGCTTGACGTTAGAAGACGATCCTAGTTATCGTAGACGTCCTGTTGTCCGTCATCCTGATACTGGTGCTCTCCTTCATAGTCTGGCATTTGAATAGCCAGGGCAAAGCCATGAGTACTTTTAAAGTACTCGCAAAACTAACTCTAAGATAACATACTCATTAAGTGTAAGAGGGTGCTAAGCTCTAGGTTTATTTGCATAAAGCAAGGTTTTAGTTTCATAAATCTTTGGTAAAAAGCCTAACTCATGTGCTAGACCAACTCAAGTGGGAACATTAGTGTCATTCCCACAACTCATTATGGATCACCATAATGTCACCTTTCAAACCACCATTCATTTCTAGAACCAAAACATTTTAATGATAACAGAGATAGTATGGCCTTTCCAATCGTCCGTAACCGTGGACACGGCTATTCGAATAGGTTTAACACTCTGCAGAGGTTGTACTCTTGTGCCACAACTTTTGATTACATCCGTCGAGGATAACCTCGAATCGTCGTAACACAGTACGCGGATCATCAACCGAAACCTTTCACTTATATACGCTAGTATGAGCACCTCTCCCCATGAGCTTGGCCTCCCGGTGGAAACCGCAGTTAACCCGGGAACTGCACAGGGCTTGGGCCGTGCATTCACCTCATTTCAACATCAATCCACAAGTAACGGAGGCAGCCGCAGCGTAACCCCTATGATGTTTGTTCAGAGGGAACCCATACTAAAACACACAAGTTTCTAGTTAAGCCCTACCCATAATCAGGTATTGTGGGGGTACTTGTATAATTGGAAGGGTATCGCATTCGAACTCAACTATCAGTTTTATCAAAAATCACCATCTTCTCTTGGTCATATTCACCTTCAAAAATCTTTCACTTCAGTTCAAAATCACACATGTTCCCATCTAGAGTAGTCAATTTTAGTTCTTAGCAATAGCAACTAGTCATGAGGGGGTGCTATCTAGCTTTATTTGCTTAGGCTAACTTTGATGCTCTTGTTCTATTCTAGACAAGAGAATCATAAATCAAAAGTACTTTGAAAATAAATAAGCAAAAGCAAAAGTAAGTAAAAACATGGGATAGGTAATACATAAAAGTAAAGTGTGATGGTGCCTTTGCTCTTGTAGAGCTAAGCACTTGTGTTTAGCAAGGGTTAGCTTGCCTTGAGCTGGGTAGTTATCGAAGTTCTCTTCTTCTTCCTGAGAGTAGCCCTCCTCCTCTTGGTATTCCTCGTTACTAGCGTCTATATACGAATGCGAGGTATAAATACTAAACCAAGCTCACATACTATGCTAGAAACACTCAAAGAGTTCACACACTAGTCCTAGTATCAATCAAACATGGCATGGTGGATTATTTGGTTTGTCTTTATTTGAAAGAGAAATAATTTCCTCTCATTATTCCTATTTCTTATATTTGGTAAGTAAGTCTTTAAAAGAATTTCATTTCTTTGCATTACCTAATATTAAGATTTAATCTCTCCATATAATAATAAGGTATGAAATATAGGTTGACCCCAAAGTCAACATTTCATATCTATTATATGTGAGTTCAATTTAATTGAAGTGCTATACTTCACATATTTTTAAAACTTAACATTTAAATGGATTAAAATCTCTAAGTAATAATTCTCAAGGGTTCATTAGCCTAAGTCTTTCCCCCTGGTTATTAGTACTTAGGATCAAAATTTAAATGAGAGGTAATTCTCATATTGGGGTTGAGTTTGAATTCCACTTTAAAATGCTCTAGAAATGACTACATAGCCATTTTATTTGATCTAGTCCATGATCATACAAACAACAGGGCTATGTTATTGCATAATCAATTTGAGGACATCATTTGTGATTTATTAGAATTGGAATTACTTCAAAATCTATTTTGGTTGAATTTTAAATAAAGTTTGAATGTGCAAAAGTCCCTGTCTTGTCTTTTTTGTCAAATTAAATCTACAAAGAAAATGGAGATGGGGCCAGTGGCATTGGATAGGTAAATTCATGGGCTTTCCAACGGTATAAAGTTTGCTAGATTTGGTTTGGTAGAAATCAAACTATTCAAATTTTACTAAACAATCAGCAGAGCAAAATTTGGATAAAGAATAAACTGGATTTGAATTGGTGGGCTCGGCGGGAAAAGTTAATGGGCCGAAACGAAATTTGGCAGCACTTCGCAGCCCAACACGCGGCTGGCGCGCTCGGGCCGCGCTGACAGGGTGGGGGCCACCTATCGGCGCCTATTTAAACGCCGAACCGGTATTTTCTATCTCGACCGTAGGATTAGAAAGAGGATCAACGGCGGGGGAGCGTCGTCGTCCCCGGCGGGATTCCGACGAGGTCACGGCGGCAGTAGGGGGTCGGAGAGCCTACCAGGCCGATGCAGGACTCAGGCAGTATGCGCGGTGAAGGTGTAGTAGATGGGGAAGAGCTTGGGAGCAGCGGCGGGGCTTGGGGTGGCGCCAATCGTCGACGGTGAGCTGCGTCCCCCGGCGGCTCCGATCTTGAAATTGCTCCTCCTCCGGCGGCAATCGATCAAGCTATGGTGGTGAGGAAGATCAGTGGTGAGAGGGGAGTCGAATGGTGTGTGGAGAGCTTGCTGGGAGGGCCTCTATTTATAGTGGCGAGGGGTGCCGCGGGGTGCTGCAAGGGCGCGGCCATGGCGTGGCGTTTCCGGCGAGCGAAAGGGCAAGCGAAGGACGGCTATGGCTAGCCGGTGTACTGGAGATGCTCAACCTGTATCGAGGCAGGGAAAAGAGTGATGGGAGAGCTCGAGCGCTGGCAATGTCTATCACTGGGCGCGCGGCATCATTTTGGTCTATGGCGACGGCGACGATGCAGGGCAGGCACGGGCGTTCGTCTAGCTTGTAGAGGGTGCAGAGGCGATGCTCGACGCGGTGATAGGGATGCAGGGCGAGGACGGTAGCGGTCGAGTGCGTGGCGTCCTTGCGCGTCCAGGGCGTGATCACCACGCCGGCTGGCACGTCCTGGCATGTTTTGGACGCGGGCGTTCTGGGCAGTGCCGTGCAATGGCGATCGATCCAGTGGTACGGGCGCGATCCTTATGCATCAGAGATGCTCGCAGACATGGAGAAACGACGAGGGAGAGGCCAGGGAGAGGGGTGCCAAAGGTGGCCAGCATGGCATTGTGTAGCATGTTTTAGGGTTTCTCCTCGACTTTAATCGGCCATGCAAGTACTGGGCTAGAGGCAGGGGGTGTAGGGGAGGCTGATGATCACTTTGCAAAAGTGGTTTAGGGTCAAAACTGCTGGATAATAGCATGTAACACTTATTCTAGAAGCTGCCTGCCACCTGTTCGATAAAATGCCCGCATGAAAATTTATTTTGAAATTTGAAAATCTCTTTGGTGAATCTCATTTATATAATTGTTGTGATGTATTGGTGGTGGTGGCACTCAATTTGGAATTGATTTGCAACTTTTCAAAATTGGGGTGATCTTCTTCTCTCTCTCGGGTTCCCTCTTTGCCCTCTTATTCTGGTCAACCTAGTCAACTTTAGGGAGGGTGGTCAACATCAAAGTTACTCACCTTGACATGGTATTGGATGACCTGGCTTTAGTTGACCTTGCTTAGTTTAAGATTTGAGAAATACAGAGGGGTAAAGTGGTGAAGAAAATAAATTTGGGTTATGTGACCATTATCACATGTATGAAGGAATCTTGATTTCTTTTGATTTGATTCTTGATCCAAGGATGCAAAAGGGTTAGTTTATCATATTGAAGCCTTTTAGAAGCAATGGGGCAAGCAGACTTGGCCTTGGTTGAGGATTGGTTATTTTACATAGAGTGTATGTGAGTGAGAGAGGGGTTTTTCCCAATTTCTTTATTTCTCCTCAATTTAGGGTTTAGTGAACTTTGTTAGGGTTCACATAGCAAGGTTTACACATACTAACACTCATCATGGCAATTGCACAAAAGAATAATCACTCAAATGCATTTATCTATATGTGGCCCTATATGCATAGAAAAAGTTTTTGTTAATTGCAAAAATTTGAGTTTGGGGAATTTCTCTTCCTTGTTTATTATGGTTGAAACTTGGGATGTTACACTCGGTGCCTCCAATCTGCAAGTGAGCCGGTGATACGTCCAAAACGTATCTACTTTCCCGAACACTTTTGCTATTGTTTTGCCTCTAATTTGTGTATTTTGGATGCAACTAACACGGACTAACGCTGTTTTCAGCAGAACTGCTCTGGTGTCTCGTTTTTGTGCAGAAATCCAACTTTCGGGAAAATCCTCGGAATTTATGCAGAAGGCCCTATTTTCCCAGAATAATGACGGAGCCAGAAGGACAATTGAGGTGGAGGCCCGAGGGCCCCACACCATAGGGCGGCACGGCCCAGGGGGGGCCCGCGCGGCCCTGTGGTGTGGCCCCCTCGGCCGGCCTCCGACGCCCTCCTTCGGACTATTTATCGGCCTCGACCTAAAAACGCACGGGGAGAAGTCGAAGTCGCCAGAAACCCTCCAGAACGCCGCCACATCGCGAAACTCCGTCGCGGGAGCCAGAAGTCTCCGTTCTGGCACTCCGCCGGGACGGGGAATTGGAGGAGATCATCGCCGCCATCACCGCCAACGCCTCTACATCAACCAGCCATGCTTCCCCCATCCATGTGTGAGTAATTCCCCCGCTGTAGGCCGAAGGGGATGGTAGGGATTGGATGAGATTGGTCATGTAATAGCATAAGATTGTTAGGGCATAGTGCCTAGTGTCCGTAATTGGTACTTTGATGATATTGTTGCAACTTGTTATGCTTAATGCTTGTCACTAGGGCCCGAGTGCCATGATCTCAGATCTGAACATGTTATTGCTTCATCAAGATATTCATTGTTTATGGTCTTACCTATAAGTTGTATACACATGTCGCTGTCCGGAACCGATGGCCCCGGAGTGACAGAAATCGGGACAACCGGAGGGGATGGTAGCGATGTGAGGATCACATGTGTTCACGGAGTGTTAATGCTTTGCTCCGGTACTTTATTAAAAGGAGTACCTTAATATCCAGTAGTTTCCCTTGAGGCCCGGCTGCCACCGGCTGGTAGGACAAAAGATGTTGTGCAAGTTTCTCATTGCGAGCACGCACGACTATATATGGAACACATGCCTATTGATTGCTTTGTACTTGGACACCGTTTTATTATTATCTGCAAATGCCCTGCTATGATTGTTACATGAGTTTCTCTCATCCATGCAACGCCCGTCATCCGTCCCCGTGCCTACAGTATTTTAATCCTGCTGTTTACTAAAATCACTACTGCTGTCTCTGTTACTCACATCGTTATTTAACTACTGCTACTGCTATAAAACTGTTACTACTGATAAACCCTTGCGAGCAAGTCTGTTTCCAGGTGCAGCTGAATTGACAACTCCGCTGTTAAGGCTTCCAAGTGTTCTTTGTCTCCCCTTGTGTCGAATCAATAAATTGGGTTTTACTTCCCTCGAAGACTGTTGCGATCCCCTATACTTGTGGGTCATCAAGACTATTTTCTGGCGCCGTTGCCGGGGAGCATAGCTTTATTTGGAAGTTCACTTGGATTAATATTGTTCGCTGCAAATTCTCCATCATGGGTAAACCTCGCGATACTAAGATCGCCATATTACCATCCACTACAAGAAAAGGTACAATTCTGAATACCTCTGCTGCTCTTGATTCACCATCTGTGATTGATAAACTTGTTTCACCGCCACATGCTTCGCATGCGGGTACTTCTGCTGAATCTGAGAACTCTCATAATATTGATAATGTCTCTGCTGTGCTTGATGATAGTGGTTCATTGGGATCCTTTCTAGATGCTACAATTGCTAGGTCTAGACAAATTGAAAATACTGAAACTCCTAATGCTACTACACCTGTTAATTCACCTAAACTTGATTATTTTAGTGATGATCCTGAGGAAGATTATGTGGAGCTTAATGATGATTTTATTGAAAAATGCAATGCTAGTACTGATGGAAGAAAAATTAAAAAGTTGCTTGCAGAACATGCTGTTAGATATAAACTGTCTCCTGATCCTAAATTTGCCACATCTCCTATAAACATTAGGGATAAAGATTATGATTTTTCTCTTGATCTATCTCATATAGCTATTGTTGAGAAAACACCCTTTTGTGGTACTGAAAAAGAAAGTGCTGTTGAACACATGACTGAGTTATCTACTCTAAGTAGCTTGTTTTCTGATGATGTCAAGATGCGTACTTACTTTGTTGCTAAAATATTCCATTCTCATTAAAGGATGACGCTAAAACTTGGTATAATAATTTGCCACCTAGTTCTATTAAAAGTCCAAAAGAATTGCTTGATGTTTTCTTCCGCAAATACTTTCCTGCTAGTGCTCAACATATTGCTTTGCAGAGAATTTATAATTTTGACCAGGGAGATGAAGAGAAATTACCTGAGGCTTGGGCGAGATTTTGCTCTCTTATTAGAGCTCGGCCTGAGCATGATCTGGAAAAGCATGATTTACTTGATATATTTTATAGTGGACTAACCATTGAGTCTAGGGCATACCTGGATAGTTGTGCTGGTTGTGTTTTCAGGAAAAGAACTCAGGGCATATTTGAAGAATTATTGGCTAAAATAAGCCAGAATCATGATGATTGGACTACGCCTGAACCGACTCCAACGCCAATATTGAAGAAGAGGGGTTTAATTAAATTGAATGATGAAGATATGAGGGAAGCCAAGAAGTCTCTCAAGGAGAAAGGTATTAAATCTGAAGATGTGAAGAATCTACCTCCTATAGAAGATATATGTGAGATAATTCCCCCTTCATCCATGATTGAGGTAAACTCCCTTCAACGCTTTACTAGGGAAGATATTCCGTATTCGAAACCTCCTGCACAATGCTTAGATGAGTTTGATAATTATATTGTTAAGCAAGAAAATTTTAATATGAGAGTAGAGAATCATTTAATGGAAAATTCTCGAGCTATTAGTGAATTGCATGATATTGTGGAGAGAACCTCCAATGATGTTAAGATGCTTGTTAAACATTTTCATATGATTCAAACTCAAATTGATCAACTCACTAAAGTGCAAAATGACTTGTTAGGGAATAATTCTAAAGAGAAACATGCTTATGAAGTAAGAACTAGAGGTGGTGTCTCTACCCAGGATCCTCTATATCCTGAAGGGCATCCCAAAAGAATTGAACAAGATTCTCAACGCATTGAACCTAGTGCTCATTCTAGGAAGAAAAAGAAGAAGAAACATAAAAATGTTGTAGAATCCTCCGAACCTGCTAATGATCCTAATAGTATTTCTATTTCTGATGCTGAAACTGAAAGTGGTAATGAACATGATAATGATAATGATAATGATAAGAATGATACTCCTGATAAAGAAGAGGTTGAAGAAAAACCTGAAAAGCATGCTAAAAATAAAAAGTACACTAAAGAAGATTTTATTGCTGAGAAACATGGTAATGAAAGAGAACCTTGGGTGCAAAAGCAAATGCCTTTTCCTGCTAAGAAACTAAAATCAAAGGAAGAAGAACACTACAATAAATTTTGCGATTGGATGAAACCTTTATTCTTGCAAATCCCTTTGACTGATGCCATTAAATTGCCTCCTTATTCAAAGTATATGAAAGATATTGTTACTAACAAAAGGAAAATCCCAAATGAGGAAATTTCCACTATGCTTGCTAATTACTCTTTCAATGGCAAAATTCCAAAGAAGTTGGGCGACCCAGGTATACCTACTATTCCTTGTTCTATTAAGAATAATTATGTTAAAACTGCTCTATGTGATTTGGGAGCCGGTGTTAGTGTTATGCCTTTTTCTCTTTATAAGAGACTTTACTTAGATAAGTTGATACCTACTGATATATCTTTGCAAATGGCTGATAAATCTACTGCTATTCCTGTTGGTATATGTGAGAATGTTCCTGTTCAAGTTACTACTAACTGCTTGATATTAACTGATTTTGTTGTGTTGGAAATGCCGGAAGATGATAATATGTCTATTATTCTTGGGAGACCTTTTCTTAACACCGCAGGGGCTGTTATTGATTGCAACAAAGGAAAGGTTACTTTCAATGTTGATGATAGGGAGCATACCGTTTATTTTCCCAAGAGGATTGAGAAAGCGTGTGGAGTTAATACTATTTCTAATGTGAGAACTATCAAAGTGGGAACTATTGATTGTCCTATATATGAGCCTAAAGAAGAATATCAAACTCTCGTGATTGGATCCATATCAATACAATTCAAGGTAACATGATTGATTTGAGGTTTATTTCTTCTTATGCTAAGTAAAATTTATTTGGTGACAAGACTTGATCAACCTTGTTAACGAATACCTTTTATATGCATAGAGGGGGTAAACAACATCTCTTTCTTCCTCCACTTGCTCTAGTTGATGTAGCACTTTTAATTTGCAAAGTTCTTTAGTTATTTGGAGATTTCAAAAATTTTCCTGGCCAGTAATAATAAACTAAATACCCAGAAATGTGAATTTTTCAAAGTTTTCAAAAATTCACAAAAATTATACCGTTGGTCCTATTTTTCGACGAGGCACCTGGGAGCACCAGAGGATGACCTGTGGGGCACCAGAGGGCGCCAAACCACAGGCCGGCGCGGCCAAGGAGGTGGCCGCACCACCATGTGGTGTGGGCCCCCCTTTGCCCCACTTTGTCATCTCTTTCTCCCAGAACCTTCTCTCTCCCGAAAAAACTCGTACCAAGTTCCTCTCTCTCGCATTTTTGCTCCAGAGCTCCAGATTTCTCGATCTCTTTGCTCAGCCCAGATTTCCTGCTGAAATTTGGCACATTTGCTCCTTGGTATATGACTCCTCCACCCATCCAAGTAGAATTTTGTTTGGTTGAGTATATCTTGAATATTTTGCTGCTGTAGGTAACATGTTTAGTGAGCTTGCATGCTTGTTCTAAGTGGTAGAAACTAGTTTTGATGCATGATTAGTACTCTAGCAAGTTCCTATGGTAGTTTCCCTCAATTATATGTCACCAAATCAAATTTTTATATCATTTGTTGAAAATTTCAGAGAAGCTATGAAGAAGTTCAACTTTGGAGAGTTGTTCAAGAAAGGGACAACCAGCACCGGGAGGCCTTCTAGGGCCGCCACCCGGATTAGGCGATCATACAATGAAGACATCATCGCGCCTAGCTTCGCGCCCGAAGAGGACAACGGGCCTCCTAATGCTTCTACTTTTCCATGCTATGATTTTCTAAGGAATGCAGGGATATTGGAGGATTTCTTAACCCTTGTCAACATGGCAGGGTTAACCACCTATATGGGAGACGAAAGGGAGCAATACTATATGCTCACCAAAATCTTCGTCGAGAGTTTCCAGTTCAACAACAAACAATATGAGCCGACGGTTGCATTCAGGATCTATGGTAATCCTGTTACTATGCAATTGAAGGATTTTTGTCGTGCATTGGATATTGTCCCTGTAGGTACAGCAAGTAGGATCGATGACAACCCCCGGGACTTGTTGGAGCTCTACCGAGGGATCACCGATGATGATTGTCGCACCATTCAGCGGGGCAAGATAAGGAACATTCAACTCCCCGCTATTAAGTATTTTGCATACTATATTGCTACTAGCATTCTTGGTAGGGAGAACACTAGCAACATTTCTAGTTACCATCTTGCTTTCTTGAATATTGCACTTACTGGTCAGACATCCTATCACCTTGGTGCTCTTATTGCTCGCCGCCTGACTACCGGGGGCCTATTTTGGGGGAACTATCGCACTGCGTGTTTTAACATATCTAAATCTTCCTATTGATCCTAATGATGTACCATTGGCCCCTAGGAAACTTGATATTGTTGCTATGAAGAGTCATCATTTTGTTACCACTGATTCTACTTTAGATAATATGGTGTATAGAATGTTGTTTTCTGACGGGGATGAGAAAGAAATTCCTCTTCCCCAACTAGGTTTGTTAAGTATTGACAGGCAATCATGGTCGTGCACTAAGGAGGAAGTGGATGAGCATTTGAAGATAAAAGACTTCCACCAGCAACATGACTCCGAGGACGCCGGGGCCTCCTACGACCACACCGTCACATATCCGGGTGCTTCTTCTAGCACATACCCGGAATACGATCCATCTTCGTCATACTACGGAGACACTACTTCATGGGATCGATGGGATTGAACTCCACTTAGGCCAAAAGCCTAAGCTTGGGGGGAGGTATACCGGCATCACTCATTCTTTGCATATTATGGTTGCTGGATACTTGCACATACTTGTTTTGTTCGTTTGAGTGGTTTTCTAATGAGAGGAAGATGATATTTGGGGAAGTGCTGCCTGAAAACAGATTCTGGAACGTTACTGTAAAAATTCTCAAAAATAGCCAGAGCGTCATTTTGAGCTGCCAATTTTTGTGCAGGTTCCCCAGGTTGTTATCTAACTTTCATTAGTTGAACACTTTTCGATCTGAGCAACGTAAGATTTATGTAAAAATCGATTTCTGTACTGCTGTCAGGTTTTGGCAGATTTCTGCCATCCTGCTGTTATGTGTTTCTTTTAGTTTGCTATTTCTTGTTTTCGCTTTGTTTCTTTCCCAAAACACAAAAAGACCAAAAATATTTCTGTTGTTTCTCTTCACCATTTGTTTGCTTTGGTTTCTTGCATTTGTTTCACTTTATTTGCTATTGCTAGTTTGCTATAAGAAAACCCAAAAAGATTTTGCTTTGTTTGTTTGTTCCCTCTTACTCTTGTTCTCAAATTCGAAAACACCAAAAATATTTGCTGTTCTTCTTTGGTTTGTAAAGTTCTTTATGATTTCAATGGTCTTCGGTGGCTGGAGCGTGGTTTTCATTTCATATTATCCAAGCTACACAAGTGAAAAGGCAATAATGACGATCTACGACAATCTGATTGTGGTGAGAGGCTGGTATGAACTCTATTTGTTTTCATTTTTGTACATATACTCATCCATGTGAGCATGCTTAGTTGGTTCATGTGAGGTATATGTTATTTGAGAAAGTCTAGTAGTTTATGATCTCTCATGATTAGCTCCAATCTATTAATATGAGTAGCATGTCATGGATGTTTGCTTGCATTGTTTTATTCATAAGTAAGTATGGCATTGTGGTATCCTCCTCTGAATAATTCATTTATATCGACTTGGCACATGCTCACGCATGCATATGACTGAACAAAAAGTCAATTAAGCCTCGATGATCTATATTGCTTCAGAGTTCTTGTATCACTTTTATGCCTCCGTTAATTTATTTTGCCGCAAGCATGATTATGACAGTTACTGCTCTCTTGATTTGTCGCTCCCTGGTCTATTGCTAGCCTTCACTTGTACTGAGCGGGAACGCTGCTCGTGCTTCCAAACACCTGAAAACCAAGTTATTCCAAAGTGTCCACCATAAATACCTATGCATGGCATTTCAAACCATTCCAAGTAAATTCTCATGCGCTACCTTTAAAACCTTCAAAATGCTTCTCAATTTGTGTTTATGTTTCATAGCTCATGAGGAAGTATGTGGTGTTTAGCTTTCAACCTTGTCATTTACTTTTGACGGACTCTCATATGGACTAGTGGCACATCCGCTTATCCAATAATTTTGCAAAAAGAGCTGGCAATGGGATTCCCAGTCCCAAATTAATTAACTTAAATAGACACTCCTCCATGGTTTGTGATTGTTGGACGGCACCCGAAGGATTCGGTTAGCCATGGCTTGTGTAAGCAAAGGTTGGGGGGAGTGTCATCATCATAATAAAACTAAAATAAAAAGGCACTCCTTCATGGTATGAGATTGTTGGCGTGCACCCGAGGATTCGGTTAGCCATGGTTTGTGTAAGAAAGGTTGGAAGGAGTGCCAAATAAATATGCAATAATTCATGGGAGCCGCTCTTGAAAGTCCGGTTGGCGAGGTAGTTAGTGTACCCATTACCATTCGTTGACAACAACAAACACCTCTCAAAATAATTTTACTCCTGTCTTTATAAAAATGAAAAGCTCTAGCGCATGTTAATCCGTGCTTCCCTCTGCGAAGGGTCAATCTTTTACTTTTATGTTGTGTCTCCATTATTTCTTTGAGCACTATCTTGAGAGCACAACTGTCATTCTTAGTATAATATGCTTGTCTCAAAATATGATTGATTGTGGTATAACTTTGATGCATTTATCTTTTGACAATCACTACTTCTAGTCTTTCTATGAACTCCAAAGGTGCCCGGGCATTTATGTTTTGCCAACCAAATACAGGCAAGCGAGATACCACTTTATCATACTCTCTTATGAACATTGCAATCCTGCTTATATACATGATTCATGATGCTTATTATTAATTGTTGGTACCTCTCCATGATTGACATAGCTGTTAGATGATCTTATTTGCATGTATCTCATTATGAACTACTTAAGTATTAGCCATTGCATGAGAATATATACATCATATGAGCAAATGTGTTCGTGAAAGTTCTTTTATCGCTCAGTTGTTAACTGAATTGCTTGAGGACAAGCAATAAGCTAAGCTTGGGGGAGTTGATACGTCCAAAACGTATCTACTTTCCCGAACACTTTTGCTATTGTTTTGCCTCTAATTTGTGTATTTTGGATGCAACTAACACGGACTAACGCTGTTTTCAGCAGAACTGCTCTGGTGTCTCGTTTTTGTGCAGAAATCCAACTTTCGGGAAAATCCTCGGAATTTATGCAGAAGGCCCTATTTTCCCAGAATAATGACGGAGCCAGAAGGACAATTGAGGTGGAGGCCCGAGGGCCCCACACCATAGGGCGGCGCGGCCCAGGGGGGGCCCGCGCGGCCCTGTGGTGTGGCCCCCTCGGCCGGCCTCCGACGCCCTCCTTCGGACTATTTATCGGCCTCGACCTAAAAACGCACGGGGAGAAGTCGAAGTCGCCGTAAACCCTCCGTAACGCCGCCACATCGCGAAACTCCGTCGCGGGAGCCAGAAGTCTCCGTTCTGGCACTCCGCCGGGACGGGGAATTGGAGGAGATCATCGCCGCCATCACCGCCAACGCCTCTACATCAACCAGCCATGCTTCCCCCATCCATGTGTGAGTAATTCCCCCGCTGTAGGCCGAAGGGGATGGTAGGGATTGGATGATATTGGTCATGTAATAGCATAAGATTGTTAGGGCATAGTGCCTAGTGTCCGTAATTGGTACTTTGATGATATTGTTGCAACTTGTTATGCTTAATGCTTGTCACTAGGGCCCGAGTGCCATGATCTCAGATCTGAACATGTTATTGCTTCATCAAGATATTCATTGTTTATGGTCTTACCTATAAGTTGTATACACATGTCGCTGTCCGGAACCGATTGCCCCGAAGTGACAGAAATCGGGACAACCGGAGGGGATGGTAGCGATGTGAGGATCACATGTGTTCACGGAGTGTTAATGCTTTGCTCCGGTACTTTATTAAAAGGAGTACCTTAATATCCAGTAGTTTCCCTTGAGGCCCGGCTGCCACCGGCTGGTAGGACAAAAGATGTTGTGCAAGTTTCTCATTGCGAGCACGCACGACTATATATGGAACACATGCCTATTGATTGCTTTGTACTTGGACACCGTTTTATTATTATCTGCAAATGCCCTGCTATGATTGTTACATGAGTTTCTCTCATCCATGCAACGCCCGTCATCCGTCCCCGTGCCTACAGTATTTTAATCCTGCTGTTTACTAAAATCACTACTGCTGTCTCTGTTACTCTGCTACTGTTATTTAACTACTGCTACTGCTATAAAACTGTTACTACTGATAAACCCTTGCGAGCAAATCTATTTCCAGGTGCAGCTGAATTGACAACTCCGCTGTTAAGGCTTCCAAGTGTTCTTTGTCTCCCCTTGTGTCGAATCAATAAATTGGGTTTTACTTCCCTCGAAGACTGTTGCGATCCCCTATACTTGTGGGTCATCAGCCGGCGGCGCAGGTCGAATACAGTATATATAATCGCATCATGTAAGGGTATTTTACCCTTATCCATTATTTTGGTAACAATGACACCGTGCTAGAGTATTTGACCTAATACGTTTACAAGGATTATCTCAGGTATTAGGCAAAGAGGCATAAATGGTGTATCGAAGGAACAAGAAGGCTAAAGGAGACCCCCCACTTCAACAACAATCGAAAAGGGGTCTACAGCAGAAATCCGGTCTGCCGCCCGGTCAGCCGGCCACCAGAGCGACGAGTCCGGCGTGCGGTCCGGTCGACCGGGTGCCAACCGGGCTTCAAATGAGCGCCTAAGCGATCCGGTCATCGGCCCGGTCTGCCGGCCTCCAGACCGGCGGGCCCGGCGTGTGGTCCGGTCGACCGGGCGCCAATCGGGCGCCAACCGGAGGAGCTCCTGGACGAGGCAAAGTGTCCCCCGGTCTGGATACGGTCTACCGTCTGGTCCCTGGCCCGGTCCGACCGGCCTCTGCACCGGACAGTCCGGTCAATGGTCCGGTTGCCCGGGTTTGTCGGGAGAAACGATGAGGTGGCAAGTGACCAACGGCCATATTTCGAAGAACACTATAAATAGGCCTTCTCCTACCTCTGAACAGTTAGGCACTACACTACAAGCTGTTCTTGAGCTCTCTCTCTCTTACTCCATTACTAGAAACACCAAAAGCCTCCGATCTCCCTCCTCCTCCACCCAAACTCAAATCCCTCCGGGGAAACGTTAGAGGAGGACACGATCTACTGTTCTACCAAGCCAAATCTCATTCCCCCTTGTATTCATCAAGAAACTTGCTTCCTAGGGTTCCTTGGAAACCCTAGGTGGACAAGAGGAGTCCGGAAGCATCCGGGCTGTGGATTTGCTCCGGGCAAGATTGTGAAGGTTTGGAGGCTACCTCAAAGTCTACCACAAGTGAGTGAGCTATTCCTTCGTGGGATAGGCTCCGGAGAATAGGGTGAGCCTTCGTGGCGTGGGGAATCCTTCGTGGGACCTCCACCCCTTCAAACGTAACGTACCTTCTTGCAAAGGAAGGGAACACGGGAATACATCCTCTTCTCCGCGTGCTATCGGTTATCTCTAACCGAACTCCTTACTTGTGATTTAACTGCCTGTGAGAGCCTTCGTGCTCGAGTTAGTTGTATCCTCATATAGATTGCTTCACCTAGTTTGCATTAGGCTCACCTTTATATTCCGCAAAGCCTAATATTGCAAAGAAAGAATTAAAATCTGCAGAAACCTATTCACCCCCCTCTAGGTTTACCATCTCTATACTTTCACATCATGATCCATATTTGCTCCTTTTTGCCCATGAAATATTAGTTGCAGGAAAAAAGAACTTGAATTTTTCAGATTTCTTAAATTGTTGCGACGATCACATGAAGAGGCCGCAAGCAAGATCCATCCAATAAATGAGACCGTGTATTAAATGCAGCAAGCACATGCATGTATCAAGGTGGTGGACCCCATATGCATGGCACACACATAGGCCATGGAATCCATGCAGATGTGCATGCAGGGCCTTCACTAAACAAGTCCAGACGGACATATACATCAAGGCCTAGCTAAGGCCCAATCAATATATGCATCCAAGGCCTTTGACAATACTAGCAGAAATACAACACAACCAGGTAAGGAACGAGCTAGAGACGGTTTTTAGTCCCACATCGCCAGCGGATGGTGCTTGAGAGCAGCTTATAAGGGAATCTGTTGTAGCCATATAAAATGCTAAGAACACACGTAGGGCTGCGGCACACACAGCGCCGGCGCATCTAGCAAAGATTATTACCCTTTTTTTACTATTAACATCAAGTGTATATGGACGTGTGTGCTGTTTTCTAAGTTGCAGCTGGAGGTGTATATGGACGCGTGTGTTGTTTTGAATGCTTCAATTCCTCCCTTACTAGTGTCCCTTTGTACATGCTCTTCTTCTATAAAATACCAAGTGGGGTGAAAGAAAAAATGGATAATTTTTTTTCATTTGTTTAATTTCTGTAATGTGTTGTAATAATTATAATTCAATTTGAATAATGTAATGACAATGTATCATGTGTGTTAAATCAATAAAGCAATGTCAACACCAAGCTATGGCATAGTTAAGATTGCGAAGAGGGTTTATGAGCAGAATGTAGCAATATTGTGACAAGAGTTGCACCAAGCTTCTATGTCAGAACTATGTCTGCAGTGGCAACAACATGGAGAATTGGAAATAGTGTAAATGACTTTGGAATTGTTAAAAAGCCATGGAATGAGCTAATGACAATCTGATCTCTGCCGAGCCTTCTCCAGAGAGTTGCAGCACATGATTCACCATCTGTGAAATGTGATAACAGCTAGCTAAATGTAAAAAAGCGCCCTTTGACATTTGTCATTTCTTTTTGAATTTTCCAATATGTGCCTGGAGGGTTGTAAAAAGTTGTTTCCACTCCCTACTCACCTCGAATAAGCAATGCTGCTGATGACATGGTCGTGGCAAGGATTGGTCTAGGATTTTGGGGAAACATTGTTTGTAACTGCGCCCTGACAATTCCTGTTCATTTGTTGTTTGTCGGTGGGCATTGAGAAACATTATGTTTGAGAAAGAGTGAAAATATCACCTGATTGTTGCATCAGGTAGAAGAAGTTAAGTGACACTTTGTTTTTTCCTCTGTTTCTCAAGACTCGTCTATCTTCCTACTAGAAACATGGTTACGGAATCTTTTGTCTGGAAACATGGTTACGGAATCTTTGTTTGAGAAATGTTTGATAGTAACTAGATTCTGAGACAAGTATAATCTGTAATTTGCAACATAATAAGTCATTTCACGGTCATTTCCTTTAATCTGGAACATGGGAAACATCATCCTTTACAGATTACACACACAGTACAACTGATGTAGCAAATGTGATTTTTTCTAACAAAAAATGCATCGATTCAGCCAGCAGTACATGACTCCTAGAGGAGTTAACCTTCTGTACGTATCATCTATTCTCAATCTTTTGCTATGTACTGCTAGTGCTAAGCTGGTGGCTCATCGTTCATTGAGATCTTCTCTGCAGTTGGGAACTGGTAACTTATCCTTTTCTTCGTGGCCAAAATTACAGTCGGACAATTAAGAGGTCATGGAGGCTTTGTCACCTCAAAGAAGTAAATGCTGCTAAAGACAATTACTGTGGCCACTAAGGTAGCAACGATCCTAGTAACTAAGAAGATCGTCCTCACTAGCATATTTCTCTCAACCACACTGAAACATCGTTGTACTCCAGCAATAATGCTGCTATACACTCACAGCAGAAAGTTCAGTTAACTGAATATTGGAAGCAAATATTGGTGTCCTACTGTACTACCAACTTATTTCACTGAATTTTTGTAAACCTGTAAAGCAACACTATTGACAAATGAGTAAATTTAATTCAGTGAACTTTTGTTAAGCAAGTTCAGTTTGTAAAACAATGTAATGTAGGGTATTGGATCGCACGCCTCATCCAGGGCTGCATCCTTGTATTTATATTGATGTTGACGTACAGTACAAGGCAAAGGAAGATATACATGGTAGGTGCTAACCTCTAGCTAATTACAAGGGATTCTAGTCTAGATATGTTAGGTACAACCAATTATACAACCACGTCAATATTATGTTTAACATCCTCCCTCAATCTCAACCGGTTCCAACAAGTTGAGATTGTGTCTGCATGTCTCAAAAGCTGGTAGTGCAAGGGGCTTTGTAAAGATATCTGCCACCTGATCTTTGGAGGAGATGAATTTAACCTGAAGTTGCTTTCGCGCCACTCTTTCACGAACAAAGTGGAAGTCAACCTCAATGTGTTTAGTACGAGCATGAAACACTGGATTAGAAGATAGATATGTCGCCCCAATGTTGTCACACCACAGAATAGGTATTCTTTTCTGAGGAACTCCAAGCTCCTTGAGAAGAGACTGTACCCATATAATCTCAGCTGTCGCATTGGCTACTGCCTTATATTCAGATTCAGTACTTGATCTTGAGACAGTGGCTTGCTTCCTGGCATTCCAGGCGATCAAATTGCAACCATAGAAGATGGCATATCCCCCCGTAGATCGCCTGTCATCAATGCTTCCAGCCCAATCAGCATCAGAGAAAGCTGACAAAAGTGTATCAGGTGTGCTGGAGATACTCAGTCCATGGCCAATGGTGAGCTTGACAAAGCGAAGTATGCGTTTGACCGCAGTCCAATGAGGATCACGAGGAGCATGAAGGAACTGGCAGACTTTATTCACAGCAAATGATATATCTGGTCTGGTGAGCGTCAGGTACTGCAGTCCACCAACTATACTGCGGTAACGAGTGGCATCATCAGCACTAAGAAGAGCACCCTCATGAATCGAGAGCTTATCAAGGACAGTCATAGGAGTCGTCGCAGGTGTACACTTAAGCATATTGGCACGCTGAAGAAGATCCATGGCGTACTTCCTCTGTGTAAGAACAAGGCCAGAGCGCTTGTGATGTACCTCAATACCAAGGAAAAAATGAAGCTTACCAAGGTCCTTGACAGCAAACTCAGCTCGCATGGCAGTAATCAGACATTGAGTGGCAACAGGAGAGGAACTGACAACAATAATGTCATCCACATAAACCAAGAGGAACATAGTGAAACCAGGCTTGGTGAATATGAACAGCGAGGTATCAGCTGCGGAGGAGCGGAAGCCAAGAGAGCCCAATACAGAACTGAGGCGGGCATGCCATGCGCGGGGGGCCTGCTTAAGTCCATAGATAGCTTTCCGAAGATGGCACAAGTGAGAAGGACGAGTAGCATCCTCAAACCCGGGTGGCTGTCGCATGAAAACCTCCTCCTCAAGAACTCCATTTAAGAATGCATTCTGGATATCAAGTTGTTGCAGATGCCAGCCACGAGACACAGCCAATGACAGGAGAAGGCGGATGGTGGTAGGCTTAACCACCGGGCTGAAGGTGTCTTCATAGTCCTGACCATAACGCTGCCGAAACCCCTTTGCGACTAGGCGCGCTTTATAGCGCTCAATAGAACCATCCGAATTCCTCTTGATCTTGTACACCCATTTGGAGTCAATAATGTTCACACCTGGACGAGGAGGTACAAGCTGCCAGGTGCCATTTTGCTGAAGTGCAGAGAATTCTGTGTCCATTGCAGCTTTCCATTGAGGACTGCGGAGAGCTTCACGGAGATCGCGTGGTTCGGCTGATGCTCGCTCAGCTGCATGAGCCATGCAGATGGAATTCCAAGCCACGGTACCGTCTGTACGTTGCTTGGGCTGGCGCAGTCCGTGCTGGAGACGCGTAACGGGCCGAGGCGGGGCGGGAGCTGGCGACGGAGGGGCAGCAGGCACCACAGGCGACGGCAAGTCATGGGCCGGTGGCCCACTGGGCGGGGTGAACTCCAAGCGACGCGGAGTAAGGACAGAGTCCTGGGCGACGAGGCGAGAGTGGGCCGGCGTCCCCGGGCTGGCGGAAGGCCCAACATGGGGAGGCACGGGTAGCGAGGCGCGATCGACGTGAACAGCGCCCTCCTCATGCAGATCGTCGTGAGCTTCAGGGACCAGTAATTCCAGGCGAGCGCCACGTCCATTTCCTGCACCATGGTTAGGCAATAGCAGCGAAGTATGTGCAATATCATCAAATTGGCCAATGGAAGGGGATGCATGATTAGGAGTGTCATGTGGTTGGGTGGGTAATTGGGAAAAAGGAAAATTCCCTTCATCAAAGACGACATCACGAGAAATATAGATTCTGTTTGTGGGGACATGTAAACACTTATACCCTTTGTGAAGAGAGCTGTACCCTAGGAAAACACATTTCTTGGAGCGAAACTCCAATTTCTTGGAGTTGTAGGGGCGGAGATGAGGCCAACACGCGCAACCAAACACGCGGAAGAACGTGTAGTCGGGGGCCTCACCAAGGAGACGCTCTAAGGGGGACTGCATATGGATGACACGGGTAGGGAGTCTATTAATGAGAAAACATGCTGTGGTGAAGGCATCACTCCAAAAGCGAAAAGGAACCGAGGCATGAGCAAGAAGGGTCAAGCCCGTCTCAACAATGTGGCGATGTTTGCGCTTGGCTGTACCATTTTGTTGGTGTGTGTGAGGGCAAGATACCCGATGAGAGATGCCAATGTTGCTAAAGAAACGATCAAGTTTGATATACTCGCCTCCCCAGTCCGTTTGCACATGAATAATTTTCTTATTAAGCATACGCTCAACATGGTTTTGAAATTGCAGGAAAATATCAAAGACATCACTCTTGCGTTTAAGAAGATATAACCATGTAAAGCGACTATAGCCATCAATAAAACTCACATAATAAGTGTGTCCACTAACAGAAGTTTGGGCAGGACCCCATACATCGGAGTAGATTATTTCAAGTGGTGAAGAAACTACATGACTCGAAAGGGAAAAAGGCAACTGATGACTCTTGCCTTGTTGGCAAGCATCACAAATTACATTATGACTTAAATCCGAAGAAGGAAGCTGTCGATGACTCAAAATGTGCTTAACTATAGGTGTAGCAGGATGACCTAAACGACAGTGCCACTGATCATATGACACTTTTATTCCACTGAAAACTTGTTTGGATGAAGACTCATCAAGCCGGTAGAGACCGCCATGGCACCGACCACTAAGCAGAATTGCCCTCGTGTGCAGGTCCTTAACAAGAAAGAAATCAGGGTGAAATTCAATGAAAACTCGATTATCAATAGTGAAGCGACGAACGGACAAGAGACTACGGGTGACAGATGGAACATGCAAAACACCTTTAAGATGCAGTGATCTAGATGGAGTAGGAAGTTTAGAATGGCCAATATGATGTATGTGCATACCATTGCCGTTTGCTGCATGGACCTGATCGGTGCCGGTGTAGGTGTCCCTCACGGTGAGCTTGTCGAGATGGTTGGTGAGGTGGTCGGTCGCGCCGGTATCCATGTACCAGCCGGAGTCGACGTTGTAGGCGCCAGTCTGTCCCTGAGTCGTCGCTGCAGCAACTTGACGCTCCATGTACCGGCCATCGTTGTCGACCCCGAGGTAATCTTGCTTGAACCGCTTGAAACAGCTCGAAGCTTTGTGGCCGGGCTTGTCGCAGATCTGGCAGATCGGCCTGCTCCCGCCACCTCCGCCTCCGCCGGACGGACGTGCACCGCGGTCACCATCTCCACGTCCAGCAGAGCCACGGTAGTCACCACCTCCGCCACGGTAGCCCCCGCCTCCACCGGCGGAGCGGGATCCTCCGCCTCCACCAGAACCGCCAGACGGCTTGGGAGCGAAGGTAGGTTGCGGTGTAAACCGCGGATCAGGGCCGCGGTAGTCACCAGGGCGTCCGCCTGATTTGCCCTGGCTGCGGTAGGAGGCGTTCGCGGACTGAAAGCCGCTGCGATTGCCACGAAGCTGGGCCTTGCGCGCCTCAACCCGCTGCTCTGTGTTCAACAACTGAGCATACAGATCGCGGATGGAGATCGGAGTAGTGCGGTTGGAGACCACCTCGAAGAGGGAGTCGTAGTCATCGTCAAGTCCGGACAGCACGTACGCGACGAACTCCTCCTGCCGAAGAGGGTAGCCAATCGCCGTCAGGGTGTCGGAGAGCGTCTGGATTTTGTTGAAGTAGTCCGACGCCGACATGTCCAGTTTCTCCAGATCATGGAGTTGCCCGCGTATCGCCATGTATCTCGCGGTAGACTGCGAGGAGAAGCTCGCTGCAAGGGCCGCCCAGGCTTCGGTGGCGGTAGTGGCGAACAGGATCATCCCCTGGACGCGCTCGGTGGAGGTAGACACAATCGCGGACAGGATTGCCGCGTCCTGTTGATGCCAGGCCGTGAACTCGGGGTTGTAGATGCGCCGCGGGGCCTGAGCATCATCCGCAGCCTTGGGGTTGTCGATCTCCTCCGAAGGGCAGGGAAAGGAGCCCTCGACGAAGCCCAGAAGGAGATGACTCCGGAGCGTGTGCATCACCTGCGCACGCCAAAAAAGATAGTTGTCGCCGCTCAGCCTTACAGTGATGAGAGGAGCGAAGTTGAAGGGGCCGCTCGTGGATGAAGACGACGACGAGCCAGGGGTGGTGGTGAAGTTTAGGCTCGGATTGACCAGCCGTGTGCTGCTCTTGGAGCCCGAGGAGGCCATGCTTGAGGCCGATGAAGTCATGGCGGCGCTGAGATTGGGGTAGATCGGATCAGATCAGAGGTAGGCTCTTGATACCATGTAAAACAATGTAATGTAGGGTATTGGATCGCACGCCTCATCCAGGGCTGCATCCTTGTATTTATATTGATGTTGACGTACAGTACAAGGCAAAGGAAGATATACATGGTAGGTGCTAACCTCTAGCTAATTACAAGGGATTCTAGTCTAGATATGTTAGGTACAACCAATTATACAACCACGTCAATATTATGTTTAACACAGTTAATTGTTTTTTTTTGTATTTGCAAACAAAAACCAAGAGAAGAGCAGAAAACCATGCATTAAGTGCAAAATAAATTCATTACTACAAGTAGTAAACACACAAACATTCATGCAAGATCATAAAGAAGGAGAAGATGGCTTGGCATCCCTGCCATCTCATCATCCCTCCAAGCTAGTTCTGAGACGAGTTATATTTGTAATTTGCAACATAACAACAAGTTACAAGATGTTGGTTTCATTGTCAGTTCCTTTCTCCCGGAACACAAAAAACATCATCTTTTACAGATTACAAACACATAGTACAGATGATATGAAGCAACTAGCAAACGAGGTCATCTGTTTTCTAGCTAATACAAGAACGGGAACTCGTGTTCCATGTCCCACTCCGGTTCTGGCTGCTGCGCTCCCTGGTTGATCAACTCTTGGCGTGCCTCCATCACCAACTCTTCTAAACACTTCATGTAACCGTCTAGGTCTTCCTCCGGGTCTGGCGCGTTGGGCATGGCGGCTCTGATGCTCTCCGTCATGCACACCTTGAACAGTTGTTGGTCGTGGGCGCTGCGTGGCTCTGGCGCCATCGAAGGAATCAAGCTCGGGAACTCATGTTCCATGCTCTGGAAGAAGCTGTGATCTTCCCTCTCCGGTTCTGGCTCGGCTGCATTCTTCCGGACAGCTTCTGCGGCGATGTTCATCACGTACTCCTCGTAGCACTTCATGTAGCCCTCAAGATCCTCCATCGGGCCGGGCGCGTTGGGAATAGCATCTCTGAATCTGATTCTCTCGTTGATCATCGCTTCCCAGTACATCGGGTCCTCCATGTCGATGCTCTCCGGCTCCGATGCCATGGCGGTCGGTGGGTGCTCCTCGGTTAGCCGCCGCCGCGCGCTCGGCGTAGAAGAATCCTCAGGGTAGTCACCGCCGTCCGCGGCCTTCCTCTTCCTGGAGTCGATGACAGGATCGGAGTACACAGGCACGCCGTGAACCGGCGTCGCCGACGTGGTTGATGTTGACGCCGTCGTGTGCTCTCGAGGCGTGCGGTAGACCTTGCAGAGCACGAGGTCGCTGTCTCCATGCTCCTCCGTCGAGAGGCCGTACTCCTTCATGCGCCACCCCAGCCTCTCGATGCGGCCGTCCGTGCCCTTGATCGCCTGTACGAAATCCTGCACGTAGCCGCCGGTTTCGCTGCCTTCCAGCGGAATCTTGCCTTTCTCGGAGTGCCAGCAGCTCTTCCTAGGATCGCCGTCGATCCTGCGCAGCTTCCGGGTCTTCTTCTTGCCGGCGTAGCGCACGGTGGTGTAGAAGAAGTAGGCGTCGTTGTCGTCGCTGTCGCGCACGTGCTGGCGGCCGGAGACGAGGACGTCCGGGACGGCAGAGTAGACGTCTGCGTGGTAGATGAAGCTGGAGACGATGGGCTTACCGGCGATCTCGCCCGCGAGGTAGCGGTCGGTGAGCACGTGACCGGCCGGAGCGGCGTAGCCTGTATCCATGGCTGATCGGCGAGCGTGGTCGAGCAGAGCTAGCTAGGGTTTGAAATGTGTGTGGAGATCTCAGCGTCTTTGCGTAGGTTGTGTGCAGAAAGCCAGAAACTGGATCTCAACCTGGGCGGGCGGCTCCTTTTATCGATGGATGCCACGGTGGACTGATGATCGTGTCTCTTGCATGCTGTATGCAGAGCTGGTGCCGGTTCCAAACCGATTCGACCTTGGTTAATTGGCTTGGTTAATTAATTTGGACATGGAGACGGGAAAACTATAACTGAATTATGTACTTGTCAAGCTTAATTAATCCGACTCGTCTAGTAACTCAACGAGGAAACGGGATGGCGAGCAGCTTAATTATTACGCGTGCAGCTTGATTTGGATCGGATGGGAAGAAATTAACACGATCCGTGCGTGGCCATCTACCCCTTGGCAGTTATGGCTTTCTTTCATCAGCCAAAACATCGTGTATCAGAGTGTGTAATCTGTAAAGGATAATTGTTCTTGGTAACTCAAGTTTATGCTCCTGATGAAAGGACCGAAACATCTACATTTTTGGGCAAAAGAAAGTAAAGGGTACCCTAATAATGAACCACGTGCATCACTAGTGGAGATTAGAACGAGTTGAAGGGCCGCAACTGTCCTCGCCCCTCCCTCACTGGAGCTAGACATAGACAAAGCTTATCGTAGTAGAGTTTGTTGTAGTAGACGGATGAAACATTGCTAATATAAGGCCCCAATAGACCAGTACACACCAGAGTAGCAACCATCGCCAAAGACGGGAGCCATAAATCGGAAGGGGCAGACTTACAACCACAACAACTAACATGAACACATATTGGATCCCAGGAAATACGCCGGGAAGATATAACTCCACACACCTTCCACCGGTGCTAGGTGCACCGCCGGAACAGGGATAGGGCGGAGAGGATCTTATACAGACTGACGTAGCCGCCGCCTCACCATCCTAAACAAGACAATGCAAATAACTTAAAAAAGAAACTAAAACCTTGCGTCAGCAAGAGGCTATGGTCCACCGTAGCTCCAAGCAGGGACGGATCCAGCTTAGGTTATTGGTGTACAGTTGAACACATAGGTTTTTCCTATTATATGTCCATTGGTTGCATGCGTATATATGCTTATATGCTTTTCCCTTAAACCAGTCAAAAACACGTATTGGTCAAAATTGTAACACCCAAAGTTCAAGTCCTGGATCAATCCCTGCCTCCAAAGCCTCAAGGGCACTGGAGGCGGGACGGACCGACAGCTTCACCCGCGAGGGGGCCGAAACCCAAGATTGGTATTTTAAGAGGCTCCTCTCTCTCTCTCTCTCCCAGAAATTTTGCCAAAAGAGACCACATGTCCCAATTCATTGATAAAAAGGATCACCTCTGAGGTAAATTGACAAAAAAGACCACGTCGTGCGTGGCGGCAGGCCCCTCAGCCGACACGTGGAGCTTGCCACCGGGGGAAGAGGCGGCAGGGGCCCGCCGACCAGAGGGCGCAACAGTGGCGCCCTCGTCATCCGCGACCACCCTTCCTCTCCCTCTTGCGGCCGCAAGAGGAAGTCATCAAAGAAGGAGGCCGCCGCCGCGAACCAGCTCACCGAGGAGGAGGCCAAGCGCGCCGAGGACGTCGCGGTGGCGAAGGCGATCACCAGGTCGCTCAACGACCTGGTCCCCGCCGACAACGCGCTCCCCATCGACGCCGCGCTCGACTACTCCAGGCGGGACTGGGAGCGGCAGGAGGCGGAGCAGCAGCGTCGCCTGTTGGACCTTGCTGCCGCAAGGCAATGCACCGTCCGCTCCGCCGCACCGGTCGCCGCAACGAACGTCGCGCCCAAGCCCGTGCCGCTAATCATGCTCGAGGAGAGCAGCGACGACGAGCTCTACCGGCCGAAGACGCCACGCACCAGCGACCCTGACCAGGGTTCTAGCCGCTGGTACGAGGCGCCGCCGCCCGAGGGCGCCGACAACTCGAGCGACGACGACGACGACGGTGGCGACTACACGGCCTTCTACCGCCATTTCGGCATGTAGAAGGCCATTATTAGTTTTAGTTTATGTTTCCATATGGCAGAATTCAGCCTATATATGTACGAACTCGCCTATATATGTTAAATATCTTTAAATTTTGCTTATGTTTGAACGAATTTCACCTTGTTTCGTTAGAATTCGCTGTTTTTTGTCAAAACTTTTCATCCATCCTGAACTCGTCGCTGGAAAAATGGGCCTCCCAGACCAAAAAATACATCCATCTGATGCTAAATAGCGCCGGATTTCGACCTGAGGAGCCCATCCGCTGGAGATGCTCTAATATTTTTCATAGTTTAAAATAGCGGGCTAATTCATTTAGCCGCGATTTTTTTGGAGGCTATAGAAGGCTATAACCGGGTTATAGCGGGCTATTCCATTTAGCCTTTTTAAACAATTTGAAATATTTCATACCAAAAGAAGAGGAAAACTATGACTCAAATACGGTTCGTGATACAAATTATTCAACTATTCAAGTCAAATAAGTATTCAGTTATTCAACTCACAAGTTTTACCTAATTATATTGAACGCAAATTCGAAAAATAAGAAATAAAAAAGAGAAGAGAAGAGAAATTTAAAATGCAGGATGTTTAGTGGCTAAATTAAAGGCTAAATAGGGGCTAAATTGGGCTATAGCCGGCTATTAGTGATTTTTTCTCATTTAGCCTATAAAGGGCATAGCCGCAGCGGCAGGTCTCCCGAAAGACTATGATATTTTTCCTTTCAAAATCCAAGTCATATCAAGATCCAAGTGCCAGTAATACTCTACCTTCCTTGAGGTTGACATAGCCTCCTGTTTTTGTCCCTTACTTGTCAGACTTTAATTTTCACTTTTCACCTTCCCAAGGTGCTGAGAAGCCTGATGAAATGTCCAACTTAGCACTAGCTGCACACGACCAAGTGATTGAAATGTTAGTACAGTTGGTATGCAAGAGCATCTCCAGCTGCTCGATGTAAAGCGGATACAAAATGTATTTATATTGGTATGTTTGGATCAGACTGCGAACATCGGCTTAGCCTCGTTGTCTAAAATATCCGTTTGGATAGGGGCATCCAGCGGCCTGACGCATTTTATGCTACCTTAACCAAAGATCTAATTTTGAACCAAATTGACCAACATGCCATATATAAATAATAAAATAGTGGTTCTAAATTTGTCAAATTCTAGTCAATCACCAAGTGCACATAGGTACAAGCTAGGCAAGTTGCAAAAGGAGCACAAGATAAATAGGATAGGTGTGGGCCATCAAGCGTCACGTTCGCAGATGGTGGCTCGTTTCTTCTCGAACCATGCCCTTTTCTCCGGCTCTATGATGATCAAGTTGGCAAACATGATCCGGTTTTCCTCCCCAAGCAACTTATTCACGGGCTCCATCTTCTGGGCATCCATGTCATGCTTGGTGAGGTCGATGAAGGTGGCGGCGGTGGCCTCCTTCTCCTAGCGCCGCTTCTTGTCCCTCTTGGCTAGGGCCTCTTGTGTCTTGGCCATCATCTTCTGCAGGGTCTCGCTCAATGCGAGGGCCTATGCCTCATGGTTCAGATCAACCTTGGTGGCCTTGTGGGCCCTTGGTCGAGATGGAAGAGCCTTTTGGCTCGGGGCTTCATCTTCGCCGTTGAACTCGACGAGCATGGAAGATATCACCAAGAATTCCATATGAAAGCATGCGAATAGATGCAGAACATTTCTGGTAAGAGGTGAAGCCTAGCTTATCGGTGGCATTGGGCCTACATTGGAAGTAGGGGTCATAATCCGTGATGCCCCGTAGAATGAGTGTGAATAGTTCTCTTGACATCCGGTAGCGACGCCAGAACATGTTCTCCTTGATCAGTGAGGTGGAAGTAGTCTTTATAGAGCCGAGCATGCACACCAGCTCGGTTGCATGGCAAGTTGTCAAAGCGTCCCTTCGTTGAGCCCCGGTACACCGAAATCTGGTTGGCACGGTGGTCGTGGAGGATGGTGGCCGCATCTACCATCAGCTGCGATGTCTCGTCGGACTCCTCGTCGGAAGAGGTGTCTATGCATTCGTTGCGGAGCATCTCGAGTGACTGCCTGATACATCTCAAACATATCTACCTTTTCAAGTACTTTGCTCGATGATTTTCTCAGGAATCTCACCATACTTGGATAAAATTGCTGAATCTGACGCTGTTTTTCCAAGTCTTCTTTCTGTCTATTTTCGCAGAATATAAAATCTAGAAAAAAACCACACATGTTTTTCACCAAAACAAGGAGCCTGGGGCTTTGTACTCACACGAGGGGGCCCACCAGGCCCATAAGAGCACAGGTGGTGCCCCCCTCTACTAGGCGCGCCACCCATGCCCTTTCTGCCTTGGAGCATCGTATCGACCTCTCCTTTGGCATACCCCCATATTTACCTAAAAATCTAGGCACCCAGAAGCACATCACCTGTGGAGATATAGACCGCCGGCACATCCACAATCTTTGTTTCGAGGGGCAGATTGGGCCTACTCTCCACGTCGGAGAGGGGGATTTCGAGTTCTTCTCCGCCATCATCGCCAACATCGTCATCACCAACAACCATGTGCTCACTCTCCATCATCATGTGTGAGTAGTTCTCTGTAGGTATGTGAGGTTGAAGGGGATTGCATGAGATTGATCATGTAATCATCCATATGTATCAAGATTTGAGGTATTTGTCTTGAGGATATTCTTGTATGAGTGTTGGTGCACTTTTGCTATGTTTAATGCTCGTTGCTAGGGCTCAAGTGACATGATTTCAGTACCGAACTTCTATTGCCCCATCATATATATGAGTTTGGTATCTATCTGCAAAGAGTATTGTATATTATTGTGTTGAACCTACGAACCATAAAGTAACAGTTAGGGAAAACAATGGGGATATGCCATAGTTTGAGTATATTGTGTGCTCATGAAGTGTTAATGCTTTGTTTCAGGCTATTTGAAAGGATAGACCTTAATTGCATATAGTTTCAAGTTGGCCCCGATGAAATGGGTAGGCAGAAAATAGATGTTATGTAAATTCTCTTGGTCAGTATGCATAACTATATTGGATCACACAACTAAATTAGAGATGAATGCCATGTTATTAGGATTACATTATATGATCAATATTATTCATGCAACACCCCACTATCACCTCATGCCACCACCTTTAACCACTGAAAGTTGCACATCACTACTCCCTCCGTCCTAGTTTGTAAGTCATAATTTTTGAATATCTTGGCCCAAGGTACTAGTTGATTGGGTCTCATTTTCTCTCTCTCTCATTGGTGCATGCAGCCCCTTTCTCTCCCTCATTGGTGCATGCATTCTCTTTCTCTCCCTCATTGGTGCATGCAACCCCTTTCTCTCACTCGTTAAATAAAATTATGCCTTAGAGGGTTATGGGACAAATAGTTTTTGGGAATATGACTTACACTCTAGGACGGAGGGAGTACTTCCGGTGAAAACTGGAAATCTACTGCTATTGTTTACTGCTTGTTCTACTGCAATAAATCACCAATTGCTTTGCGAGTTTATTGATATACAAGTGTGGTCGAGAGTGATGTCTCAATTGCTAAAGTCTTATTGATATTTTTGTGTTTCCCTTGAATCGAACTATAAATTTGGGTAATACTTCCCATCGAATATTTCAGCGATCCCCTATACTTGTGGGCATCACTGCCCGATATCCATATGCGAGGCACCAACACCAGATCAATGTCACAAGTCAAACTGGTGCAAAATGGCCGAAAATGATGTTCCAAAAGTTCAGCGGGATCATCCGCGCAATTGACCGGACAAGTCCTAGGCATCGAGGCTGGTAGCCTCTCGACGCAGATGAGCGGCTAACAAAGGCGCGAGCGAAGCGGGCAGTCCTCTCCACTAGCCCAACTCCATTAGGTTGGTGCCAACGCGGGAGAGAGGCGGGGCGGTATCGCCCGGCGGCGGGCGGGAGGCGGGCGGGAGTGGGGCGGGACGGGAGGGAGGGGCGACGGCGGGGCGCCTGGCGGTATCGCCCGCTCCCGCCCGGCTACCGCCCGCGTTGGGGGCGAGAGCGAGGCGGGAGCGAGGCGAGAGGCGGGGCGGCGTGATGGCGGGGTGGGGCGAGAGGCGGGGCGAGAGGGAAGGGCTGAGGTGGCGCGTTCTGATTGGTCGTTGGGTAGCCGTTGAGGTAGCCGTTGGTGGTTCAAAAAAATCCGAAAAAAAACCCCAAAAATTCATCCCAACCCCCTATAAATACCCCCATATGTTTTCAGTCATTCCACACCTCCACTCTCCATTTCCACTCCACTCAACGCCATGTCTTCGTCCAGCAGCAGTTCGAGCGACGGAGTGGAGGGTGATTTCATCGCTGCATTCCAGGCGGAGTATGAGGAGGAGATGCTCAACGAGGAGGTGGTGCCAAGACGTCGACGCCGCCGAGAGTTCATCAGGCGTGATCGTCTGGGTGCCCACGATCGGCTCTTCGAGGACTACTTCGCCGACGACTGCAACTATCCTCCGAGCTACTTTCGGCGAAGGTATCGGATGAGACGATCCATCTTCCTGAGCATTGTGGCTAGATTGGGTGAATACTCTCTGTATTTCACCCAAAGAAATGATGCTCTCAACCGTGCTAGTTTTTCTCCCCTACAAAAGTGTACTGCGGCTTTGCGTCTATTAGCTTATGGAGCCGCTACCGATACAATAGATGAGTGGCTTAAGTTAGCTAGAAAAACTTCATCAGATTGTCTAGATAGATTCTGTGAAGGCATCATTGCCTGTTACGGGGAACACTTTTGCCGTCGCCCAACTGTGGAGGATACTCAGCGGCTTTTAGCGAAAGCAGAGGAGCGTGGCTTTCCGGGCATGTTAGGGAGCATCGATTGCATGCATTGGCAGTGGAGGAACTGCCCAGTGGCTCATGCCGGTCAATTCACAAGGGGAGACATCTGATGCGTGTGGTTGGCACGTCCGTTGGGAACCCCAAGAGGAAGGTGTGATGCGCACAGCGGCAAGTTTCCCTCAGTAAGAAACCAAGGTTTAATCGGACCAGTAGGAGTCAAGAAGCACGTTGAAGGTTGATGGCGGCGAGATGTAGTGCGGCGCAACACCAGGGATTCCGGCGCAAACGTGGAACCTGCACAACACAACCAAAGTACTTTGCCCCAACGAAACAGTGAGGTTGTCAATCTCACCGGCTTGCTGTAACAAAGAGTTAACCGTATTGTGTGGAAGATGATTGTTTGCAGAAAACAGTAGAACAAGTATTGCAGTAGATTGTATTTCAGTAAAGAGAATTGGACCGGGGTCCACAGTTCACTAGAGGTGTCTCTCCCATAAGACGAACAGCATGTTGGGTGAACAAATTACAGTTGGGCAATTGACAAATAAAGAGAGCATGACCATGCACATACATATCATGATGAGTATAGTGAGATTTAATTGGGCATTACGACAAAGTACATAGACCGTCATCCAACTGCATCTATGCCTAAAAAGTCCACCTTCAGGTTATCATCCGAACCCCCTCCAGTATTAAGTTGCTAACAACAGACAATTGCATTAAGTATTGCGCGTAATGTAACTAGTGACTACATCCTTGAACATAGCACTAATGTTTTATCCCTAGTGGCAACAGCACATCCATAACCTTAGAGATTCTTGTCACCCCTCCAGATTCACGGAGACATGAACCCACTATCGAGCATAAATACTCCCTCTTGGAGTTACTAGCATCAACTTGGCCAGAGCATCTACTAATAACGGAGAGCATGCAAGATCATAAACAACACATAGATATAACTTTGATAATCAACATAACAAGTATTCTCTATTCATCGGATCCCAACAAACGCAACATATAGAATTACAGATAGATGATCTTGATCATGTTAGGCAGCTCACAAGATCCGACAATGATAGCACAATGGGGAGAAGACAACCATCTAGCTACTGCTATGGACCCATAGTCCAGGGGTAGACTACTCACACATCACACCGGAGGCGACCATGGCAGCGTAGAGTCCTCCGGGAGATGATTCCCCTCTCCGGCAGGGTGCCGGAGGCGATCTCCTGGATCCCCCGAGATGGGATCGGCGGCGGCGGCGTCTCTGGAAGGTTTTCCGTATCGTGGCTCTCGGTACTGGGGGTTTCGTCACGGAGACTTTTTATAGGCGGAAGGGCAGGTCAAGAGGCGGCACGGGGGCCCTGATACGTCCAAAACGTATCTACTTTCCCGAACACTTTTGCTATTGTTTTTCCTCTAATTTGTGTGTTTTGGATGCAACTAACACGGACTAACGCTGTTTTCAGCAGAACTGCTCTGGTGTCTCGTTTTTGTGCAGAAATCCAACTTTCGGGAAAAACCTCGGAATTTATGCAGAAGGCCCTATTTTCCCAGGAAACTAACGGAGCCAGAAGGGCAATTTAAGTGGAGGCCCGAGGGCCCCACACCATAGGGCGGCGCGGCCCAGGGGGGGCCCGCGCGGCCCTGTGGTGTGGCCCCCTCGGCCGGCCTCCGACGCCCTCCTTCGGACTATTTATCAGCCTCGACCTAAAAACGCAGAGAGAGAAGTCGAAGTCGCCAGAAACCCTCCAGAACGCCGTCACATCGCGAAACTCCGTCGCGGGAGCCAGAAGTCTCCGTTCTGGCACTCCGCCGGGACGGGGAATTGGAGGAGATCATCGCCGCCATCACCGCCAACGCCTCTACATCAACCAGCCATGTTTCCCCCATCCATGTGTGAGTAATTCCCCCGCTGTAGGCCGAAGGGGATGGTAGGGATTGGATGAGATTGGTCATGTAATAGCATAAGATTGTTAGGGCATAGTGCCTAGTGTCCGTAATTGGTACTTTGATGATATTGTTGCAACTTGTTATGCTTAATGCTTGTCACTAGGGCCCGAGTGCCATGATCTCAGATCTGAACATGTTATTGTTTCATCATGATATTCATTGTTTATTGATCTTACCTGCAAGTTGTATACACATGTCGCTGTCCGGAACCGATGGCCCCGAAGTGACAGAAATCGGGACAACCGGAGGGAATGGTAGCGATGTGAGGATCACATGTGTTCACGGAGTGTTAATGCTTTGCTTCGGTACTCTATTAAAAAGAGTACCTTAATATCCAGTAGTTTCCCTTGAGGCCCGGCTGCCACCGGCTGGTAGGACAAAAGATGTTGTGCAAGTTTCTCATTGCGAGCACGCACGACTATATATGGAACACATGCCTATTGATTGCTTTGTACTTGGACACCGTTTTATTATTATCTGCAAATGCTATGCTATGATTGTTACATGAGTTTCTCTCATCCATGCAACGCCCGTCATCCGTCCCCGTGCCTACAGTATTTTAATCCTGCTGTTTACTAAAATCACTACTGCTGTCTCTGTTACTCTGCTGCTGTTATTTCACTACTGCTACTGCTATAAAACTGTTACTACTGATAAACTCTTGCGAGCAAGTCTGTTTCCAGGTGCAACTGAATTGACAACTCCGTTGTTAAGGCTTCCAAGTGTTCTTTGTCTCCCCTTGTGTCGAATCAATAAATTGGGTTTTACTTCCCTCGAAGACTGTTGCGATCCCCTATACTTGTGGGTCATCAAGACTATTTTCTGGCGCCGTTGCCGGGGAGCATAGCTTTATTTGGAAGTTCACTTGGATTAATATTGTTCGCTGCAAATTCTCCATCATGGGTAAACCTCGCGATACTAAGATCGCCATATTACCATCCACTACAAGAAAAGGTACAATTCTGAATACCTCTGCTGCTCTTGATTCACCATCTGTGATTGATAAACTTGTTTCACCGCCACATGCTTCACATTAGGGATAAAGATTATGATTTTTCTCTTGATCTATCTCATATAGCTATTGTTGAGAAAACACCCTTTTGTGGTACTGAAAAAGAAAGTGCTGTTGAACACATGACTGAGCTATCTACTCTTAGTAGCTTGTTTTCTGATGATGTTAAGATGCGTACTTACTTTGTTGCTAAAATATTTCCATTCTCATTAAAGGATGACGCTAAAACTTGGTATAATAATTTGCCACCTAATTCTATTAAAAGTCCGAAAGAATTGCTTGATGTTTTCTTCCGCAAATACTTTCCTGCTAGTGCTCAACATATTGCTTTGCAGAGAATTTATAATTTTAATCAGGAAGATGAAGAGAAATTGCCTGAGGCTTGGTCGAGATTCTGCTCTCTTATTAGAGCTCGACCTGAGCATGATTTGGAAAAGCATGATTTACTTGATATATTTTATAGTGGACTAACCATTGAGTCTAGGGCATACCTGGATAGTTGTGCTGGTTGTGTTTTCAGGAAAAGAACTCCAGCATTTACGCTGAAGAATTATTGGCTAAAATAAGCCGGAATCATGATGATTGGACTACGCCTGAACCGACTCCAACTCCAATATTGAAGAAGCGGGGTTTAATTAAATTGAATGATGAAGATATGAGGGAAGCCAAGAAGTCTCTCAAGGAGAAAGGTATTAAATCTGAAGATGTGAAGAATCTACCTCCTATTGAAGATATATGTGAGATAATTCCCCCTTCATCCATGATTGAGGTAAAATCCCTTCAACGCTTTACTAGGAAAGATATTCCGTATTCGAAACCTCCTGCACAATGCTTAGATGAGTTTGATAATTATATTGTTAAGCAAGAAAATTTTAATATGAGAGTAGAGAATCATTTAATGGAAAATTCTCAAGCTATTAGTGAATTGCATGATATTGTGGAGAGAACCTCCAATGATGTTAAGATGCTTGTTAAACATTTTCAAATGATTCAAACTCAAATTGATCAACTCACTAAAGTGCAAAATGACTTGTTAGGGAATAATTCTAAAGAGAAACATGCTTATGAAGTAACAACTAGAGGTGGTGTCTCTACCCAGGATCCTCTATATCCTGAAGGGCATCCCAAAAGAGTTGAACAAGATTCTCAACGCATTGAACCTAGTGCTCATTCTAGGAAGAAAAAGAAGAAGAAACATAAAAATGTTGTAGAATCCTCTGAACCTGTTAATGATCCTAATAGTATTTCTATTTCTGATGCTGAAACTGAAAGTGGTAATGAACATGATAATGATAATGATAATGATAAGAATGATACTCCTGATAAAGAAGAGGTTGAAGAAGAACCTGAAAAGCATGCTAAAAATAAAAAGTACACTAAAGAAGATTTTATTGCTGAGAAACATGGTAATGAAAGAGAACCTTGGGTGCAAAAGCAAATGCCTTTTCCTGCTAAGAAATTAAAATCAAAGGAAGAAGAACACTATAATAAATTTTGCGATTGGATGAAACATTTATTCTTGCAAATCCCTTTGACTGATGCTATTAAATTGCCACCTTATTCAAAGTATATGAAAGATATTGTTACTAACAAAAGGAAAATCCCCAATGAGGAAATTTCCACTATGCTTGCTAATTACTCTTTCAATGGCAAAGTTCCGAAGAAGTTGGGCGACCCAGGTATACCTACTATTCCTTGTTCTATTAAGAATAATTATGTTAAAACTGCTCTATGTGACTTGGGAGCCGGTGTTAGTGTTATGCCTTTTTCTCTTTATAAGAGACTTTACTTAGATAAGTTGATACCTACTGATATATCTTTGCAAATGGCTGATAAATCTACTGCTATTCCTGTTGGTATATGTGAGAATGTTCCTGTTCAAGTTACTACTAACTGCTTGATATTAACTGATTTTGTTGTGTTGGAAATGCCGGAAGATGATAATATGTCTATTATTCTTGGGAGACCTTTTCTTAACACCGCAGGGGCTGTTATTGATTGCAATAAAGGAAAGGTTACTTTCAATGTTGATGATAGGGAGCATACCGTTTATTTTCCTAAGAAGATTGAGAAAGCGTGTGGAGTTAATACTATTTCTAATGTGAGAACTATCAAAGTGGGAACTATTGATTGTCCTATATATGAGCCTAAGGAAGAATATCAAACTCTCGTGATTGGATCCATATCAATACAATTCAAGGTAACATGATTGATTTGAGGTTTATTTCTTCTTATGCTATGAAAAAGTTATTTGGTGACAAGACTTGATCAACCTTGTTAACGGATACTTTTTATATGCATAGAGGAGGTAAACAACATATCTTTCTTCCTCCACTTGCTCTAGTTGCTGTAGCACTTTTAATTTGCAAAGTTCTTTAGTTATTTGAAGATTTCGAAATTTTTCCTGGCCAGTAATAATAAACTAAATACCCAGAAATGTGCGTTTTTCAAAGTTTTCAAAAATTCACAAAAATTATACCGTTGGTCCTATTTTTCGATGAGGCACCTGGGAACACCAGAGGATGACCTGTGGGGCACCAGAGGGCGCCAGACCACAGGCCGGCGTGGCCAAGGAGGTGGCCGCGCCACCATGTGGTGTGGGCCCCCCTCTGCCCCACTTTGTCATCTCTTTCGCCCAGAACAGTCTCTCTCCCAAAAAAACTCGTACCAAGTTCCTCTCACTCGCGTTTTTGCTCCAGAGCTCCGGATTTTTCGATCTCTTTGCTCAGCCCAGATTTCTGTCTGAAATTTGGCACATTTGCTCTTCGGTATGTGACTCCTCCACCCATCCAAGTAGAATTTCGTTTGGTTGAGTATATCTTGAATATTTTGCTGCTGTAGGTAACATGTTTAGTGAGCTTGCATGCTTGTTCTAAGTGGTAGAAACTAGTTTTGATGCATGATTAGTACTCTAGCAAGTTCCTATGGTAGTTTCCCTCAATTATATGTCACCAAACCAAATTTTTATGTCATTTGTTGAAAATTTCAGAGAAGCTATGAAGAAGTTTAGCTTTGGAGAGTTGTTCAAGAAGGGGACAACCAGCACCGGGAGGCCTTCTAGGGCCGCCACCCGGATTAGGCAATCATACAATGAAGACATTCTCGCGCCTAGCTTCGCGCCTGAAGAGGACAACGGTCCTCCTAATGCTTCTACTTTTCCATGTTATGATTTTCTAAGGAATGCAGGGATACTGGAGGATTTCTTAACCCTTGTCAACAGGGCAGGGTTAACCACTTATATGGGCGATGAAAGGGAGCAATACTACTTGCTCACCAAAATCTTCGTCGAGAGTTTCCAGTTCAACAACAAACACTATGAGCCAACAGTTGCGTTCAGGATTTATGGTAATACTGTGACTATGCCATTGAAGGATTTTTGTTGTGCCTTGGATATTGCCCCTGTAGGTACAGCAAGTAGGATTGATGACAACCCCCGGGACTTGCTGGAGCTCTACCGTGGGATCACCGACGATGATTGTCGCACCATTCAGCGGGGCAAGATAAGGAACATTCAACTCCCCGCCATTAAATATTTTGCATACTACATTGCTAATAGCATTCTTGGTAGGGAGAACACTAGTAATATCTCTAGCTACCATCTTGCTTTCCTGAATATTGCACTTACTGGTCAAACCTCCTATCACCTTGGTGCTCTTATTGCTCGCCGCCTGACTACCAGGGGGCCTATTTTTGGAGGAACCATTGCACTGCGCGTTTTAACATATCTTAATCTTCCTATTGATCCTAATGATGTGCCATTGGCCCCTAGGAGACTTGATATTACTGCTATGAAGAGTCATCATTTTGTTACTACTGACTCTACTTTAGATAGTATGGTGTATAGAATGTTGTTTTCTGACGGGGAGGAGAAGGAAATCCCTCTTCCCCAACCTAGTTTGTTGAGTATTGACAGGCAGTCATGGCCGTGCACTAAGGAGGAGGTGGATGAACATTTGAAGATAAGAGACTTCCACCAGCAACATGACTCCGAGGACGTCGGGACCTCCTACGACCACACCGTCACATATCCGGGTGCTTCTTCTAGCACATACCCGGAATACGACCCATCTTCATATTACGGAGACACTACTTCATGGGATCGATGGGATTGAACTCCACTTAGGCCAAAAGCCTAAGCTTGGGGGGAGGTATACCAGCATCACTCATTCTTTGCATATTATGGTTGCTGGATACTTGTACATACTTGTTTTGTTCGATTGAGTGGTTTTCTAATGAGAGGAAGATGATATTTGGGGAAGTGCTGCCTGAAAACAGATTCTGGAACGTTACCGTAAAAATTCTCAAAAATAGCCAGAGCGTCATTTTGAGCTGCCAATTTTTGTGCAGGTTCCCCAGGTTGTTATCTAACTTTCATTAGTTGCACACTTTTCGATCTGAGCAACGTACGATTTTTGTAAAAATCGATTTCTGTACTGCTGTCAGGTTTTGGCAGATTTCTGTCATCCTGTTGTTATGTGTTTCTTTTAGTTTGCTATTTCTTGTTTTTGCTTTGTTTCTTTCCCAAAACACAAAAAGACCAAAAATATTTCTGTTGTTTCTCTTCACCATTTGTTTGCTTTGGTTTCTTGCATTTGTTTCGCTTTATTTGCTATTGCTAGTTTGCTATAAGAAAACCCAAAAAGATTTTACTTTGTTTGTTTGTTTCCTTTTGTTCTTGTTTCTAATTCGAAAACACCAAAAATATTTGCTGTTCTTCTTTGGTTTGTAAAGTTCTTTATGAGTTCAATGGTCTTCGGTGGCTGGAGCGTGGTTTTCATATTATCCAAGCTACACAAGTGAAAAGGCAATAATGACGATCTACGACAATCTGATTGTGGTGAGAGGCTGGTATGAACTCTATTTGTTTTCATTTTTGTACATATACTCATCCATGTGAGCATGCTTAGTTGGTTCATGTGAGGTATATGTTATTTGAGAAAGTCTAGTAGTTCATGATCTCTCATGTTTAGCTCCAATTTATTAATATGAGTAGCATGTCATGTATGTTTGTTTGCATTGTTTTATTCATAAGTAAGTATGGCATTGTGGTATCCTCCTCTGAATAATTCATTTATATCGACTTGGCACATGCTCACGCATGCATATGACTGAACAAAAAGGTCAATTAAGCCTCGATGATCTATATTGCTTCAGAGTTCTTGTATCACTTTTATGCCTCCGTTAATTTATTTTGCCGCAAGCATGATTATGACAGTTACTGCTCTCTTGATTTGTCGCTTCCTAGTCTATTGCTAGCCTTCACTTGTACTGAGCGGGAACGCTGCTCGTACTTCCAAACACATGAAAACCAAGTTATTCCAGAGTGTCCACCATAAATACCTATGCATGGCATTTCAAACCATTCCAAGTAAATTCTCATGCGCTACCTTTAAAACCTTCAAAATGCTTCTCAATTTGTGTTTATGTTTCATAGCTCATGAGGAAGTATGTGGTGTTTAGCTTTCAACCTTGTCATTTACTTTTGACGGACTCTCATATGGACTAGTGGCACATCCGCTTATCCAATAATTCTGCAAAAAGAGCTGGCAATGGGATTCCCAGTCCCGAATTAATTAACTTAAATAGACACTCCTCCATGGTTTGTGATTGTTGGACGGCACCCGAAGGATTCGGTTAGCCATGGCTTGTGTAAGCAAAGGTTGGGGGGAGTGTCATCATCATAATAAAACCAAAATAAAAAAGGCACTCCTTCATGGTATGAGATTGTTGGCAGGCACCCGAGGATTCGGTTAGCCATGGTTTGTGAAAGAAAGGTTGGAAGGAGTGCCAAATAAATATGCAATAATTCATGGGAGCCGCTCTTGAAAGTCCGGTTGGCGAGGTAGTTAGTGTACCCATTACCATTCGTTGACAACAACAAACACCTCTCAAAATAATTTTACTCCTGTGATTTCAAAAATGAAAAGCTCTAGCGCATGTTAATCCCTGCTTCCCTCTGCGAAGGGTCAATCTTTTACTTTTATGTTGTGTCTCCATTATTTCTTTGAGCACTATCTTGAGAGCACAACTGTCATTCTTAGTATAATATGCTTGTCTCAAAATATGATTGATTGTGGTATAACTTTGATGCATTTATCTTTTGACAATCACTACTTCTAGTCTTTCTATGAACTCCAAAGGTGCCCGGGCATTTATGTTTTGCCAACCAAATACAGGCAAGCGAGATACCACTTTATCATGCTCTCTTATGAACATTACAATTCTGCTTATATACATGATTCATGATGCTTCTTATTAATTGTTGGTACCTCTCCATGATTGACATAGCTGTTAGATGATCTTATTTGCATATATCTCATTATGAACTGCTCGAGTATTAGCCATAGCATGAGAATATATACATCATATGAGCAAATGTGTTCGTGAAAGTTCTTTTATCGCTCAGTTGTTAACTGAATTGCTTGAGGACAAGCAATAAGCTAAGCTTGGGGGGAGTTGATACGTCCAAAACGTATCTACTTTCCCGAACACTTTTGCTATTGTTTTGCCTCTAATTTGTGTGTTTTGGATGCAACTAACACGGACTAACGCTGTTTTCAGCAGAACTGCTCTGGTGTCTCGTTTTTGTGCAGAAATCCAACTTTCGGGAAAAACCTCGGAATTTATGCAGAAGGCCCTATTTTCCCAGGAAACTAACGGAGCCAGAAGGGCAATTGAAGTGGAGGCCCGAGGGCCCCACACCATAGGGCGGCGCGGCCCAGGGGGGGCCCGCGCGGCCCTGTGGTGTGGCCCCCTCGACCGGCCTCCGACGCCCTCCTTCGGACTATTTATCGGCCTCGACCTAAAAACGCAGAGAGAGAAGTCGAAGTCGCCAGAAACCCTCCAGAACGCCGTCACATCGCGAAACTCCGTCGCGGGAGCCAGAAGTCTCCGTTCTGGCACTCCGCCGGGACGGGGAATTGGAGGAGATCATCGCCGCCATCACCGCCAACGCCTCTACATCAACCAGCCATGTTTCCCCATCCATGTGTGAGTAATTCCCCCGCTGTAGGCCGAAGGGGATGGTAGGGATTGGATGAGATTGGTCATGTAATAGCATAAGATTGTTAGGGCATAGTGCCTAGTGTCCGTAATTGGTACTTTGATGATATTGTTGCAACTTGTTATGCTTAATGCTTGTCACTAGGGCCCGAGTGCCATGATCTCAGATCTGAACATGTTATTGTTTCATCATGATATTCATTGTTTATTGATCTTACCTGCAAGTTGTATACACATGTCGCTGTCCGGAACCGATGGCCCCGAAGTGACAGAAATCGGGACAACCGGAGGGAATGGTAGCGATGTGAGGATCACATGTGTTCACGGAGTGTTAATGCTTTGCTCCGGTACTCTATTAAAAGGAGTACCTTAATATCCAGTAGTTTCCCTTGAGGCCCGGCTGCCACCGGCTGGTAGGACAAAAGATGTTGTGCAAGTTTCTCATTGCGAGCACGCACGACTATATATGGAACACATGCCTATTGATTGCTTTGTACTTGGACACCGTTTTATTATTATCTGCAAATGCTCTGCTATGATTGTTACATGAGTTTCTCTCATCCATGCAACGCCCGTCATCCGTCCCCGTGCCTACAGTATTTTAATCCTGCTGTTTACTAAAATCACTACTGCTGTCTCTGTTACTCTGCTGCTGTTATTTCACTACTGCTACTGCTATAAAACTGTTACTACTGATAAACTCTTGCGAGCAAGTCTGTTTCCAGGTGCAACTGAATTGACAACTCCGTTGTTAAGGCTTCCAAGTGTTCTTTGTCTCCCCTTGTGTCGAATCAATAAATTGGGTTTTACTTCCCTCGAAGACTGTTGCGATCCCCTATACTTGTGGGTCATCAGGCCCCACACCACAGGGCCGCGCGGCCAAGGGGGGGGGGGCCGCGCCACCCTAGGGTGTGGCCCCCTCGTCGCCCCTCTTCGTCTCTCCTTCGGACTTCTGGAAGCTTCGTGGAAAAATAGGCCCCTGGGCTTTGATTTCGTCCAATTCCGAGAATATTTCCTTACTAGGATTTCTGAAACCAAAAACAGCAGAAACAAAGAATCGGCACTTCGGCATCTTGTTAATAGGTTAGTTCCAGAAAATGCACGAATATGACATAAAGTGTGCATAAAACATGTAGATAACATCAATAATGTGGCATGGAACATAAGAAATTATCGATACGTCGGAGACGTATCAGCATCCCCAAGCTTAGTTCTGCTCGTCCCGAGCAGGTAAAACGATAACACAGATAATTTCTGGAGTGACATGCCATCATAATCTTGATCTTACTATTTGTAAAGCATATGTAGTGAATGCAGCGATCGAAACAATGTATATGACATGAGTAAACAAGTGAATCATATAGCAAAGACTTTTCATGAATAGCACTTCAAGACAAGCATCAATAAGTCTTGCATAAGAGTTAACTCATAAAGCAATAATTCAAAGTAAAGGCATTGAAACAACACAAAAGAAGATTAAGTTTCAGCGGTTGCTTTCAACTTGTAACATGTATATCTCATGGATATTGTCAACATAGAGTAATATAATAAGTGCAATAAACAAGTATGTAGGAATCAATGCACAGTTCACACAAGTGTTTGCTTCTTGAGGTGGAGAGAAATAGGTGAACTGACTCAACATTGAAAGTAAAAGAATAGTCCTCCATAGAGGAAAAGCATCGATTGCTATATTTGTGCTAGAGCTTTGATTTTGAAAACATGAAACAATTTTGTCAACGGTAGTAATAAAGCATATGCATCATGTAAATTATATCTTATAAGTTGCAAGCCTCATGCATAGTGTACTAATAGTGCCTGCACCTTGTCCTAATTAGCTTGGACTACCGGATCATCACAATGCATTGTTTTTACCAAGTGTCACAAAGGGGTACCTCTATGCCGCCTGTACAAAGGTCTAAGGAGAAAGCTCGCATTGGATTTCTCGCTATTGATTATTCTTCAACTTAGACATCCATACCGGGACAACATAGACAACAGATAATGGACTCCTCTTTTATGCATAAGCATACACCAACAATTAATAATTTTCTCATTTGAGATTTGAGGATTGTTGTCCAAAACTGAAACTTCCACCATGGAGCATGGCTTTAGTTAGCGGCCCAATGTTCTTCTCTAACATATGCATGCTTAACCATATGGTGGTAGATCTCTCTTACTTCAGACAAGACGGACATGCATAGCAACTCACATGAAATTCAACAATGAAAAGTTGATGGCGTCCCCAGTGAACATGGTTATCGCACAACAAGCAACTTAATAAGAGATAAAGTGCATAATTACATATTCAATACCACAATAGTTTTTAAGCTATTTGTCCCATGAGCTATATATTGCAAAGGTGAATGATGGAATTTTAAAGGTAGCACTCAAGCAATTTACTTTGGAATGGCGGAAAATACCATGTAGTAGGTAGGTATGGTGGACACAAATGGCATAGTGGTTGGCTCAAGTATTTGGATGCATGAGAAGTACTCCCTCTCGATACAAGGTTTAGGCTAGCAAGGCTTATTTGAAACAAACACAAGGATGAACCGGTGCAGCAAAACTCACATAAAAGACATATTGAAAACATTATAAGACTCTACACCGTCTTCCTTGTTGTTCAAACTCAAAACTAGAAATTATCTAGACCTTAGAGAAACCAAATATGCAAACCAAATTTTAGCATGCTCTATGTATTTCTTCATTAATGGGTGCAAAGCATATGATGCAAGAGCTTAATCATGAGCACAACAATTGCCAAGTATCACATTACCCAAGACATTTATAGCAATTACTACATGTATCATTTTCCAATTCCAACCATATAACAATTTAACGAAGGAGAAACTTCGCCATGAATACTATGAGTAGAAACCAAGGACATACTTGTCCATATGCTACAGCGGAGCGTGTCTCTCTCCCATAAAGTGAATGCTAGGATCCATTTTATTCAAACAAAACAAAAAAACAAAAACAAACCGACGCTCCAAGAAAAATCACATAAGATGTGATGGAATAAAAATATAGTTTCAGGGGAGGAACCTGATAATGTTGTCGATGAAGAAGGGGATGCCTTGGGCATCCCCAAGCTTAGACGCTTGAGTCTTCTTAGAATATGCAGGGGTGAACCACCGGGTGCATCCCCAAGCTTAGAGCTTTCACTCTCCTTGATCATGTTGCATCATACTCCTCTCTTGATCCTTGAAAACTTCCTCCACACCAAACTCGAAACAACTCATTAGAGGGTTAGTGCACAATATAAATTGACATATTCAGAGGTGACACAATCATTCTTAACACTTCTGGACATTGCATAATGCTACTGGACATTAATGGATCAAAGAAATTCATCCAACATAGCGAAAGAGGCAATGCGAAATAAAAGGCAGAATCTATCAAAACAGAACAGTTCGTATTGACGAATTTTAAAATGGCGCCAGACTTGCTCAAATGAAAATGCTCAAATTGAATGAAAGTTGCGTACATATCTGAGGATCATGCACGTAAATTGGATTAATTTTCTGAGCTACCTACAGGGAGGTGGACTCAGATTCGTGACAGCAAAGAAATCTGGAACTGTGCAGTAATCCAAATCTAGTACTTACTTTTCTATCAACGGCTTAACTTGGCACAACAAAACACAAAACTAAGATAAGGAGAGGTTGCTACAGTAGTAAACAACTTCCAAGACACAAAATAGAAACAAAGTACTGTAGGTAAAAACATGGGTTGTCTCCCATAAGCGCTTTTCTTTAACGCCTTTCAGCTAGGCGCAGAAAGTGTGTATCAAGTATTATCAAGAGACGAAGTGTCAACATCATAATTTGTTCTCATAATGGAATCAAAAGGTACCTTCATTCTCTTTCTAGGGAAGTGTTCCATACCTTTCTTGAGAGGAAATTGATATTTTATATTACCTTCCTTCATATCAATAACAGCACCAACAGTTTGAAGAAAAGGTCTTCCCAATATAATGGGACAAGATGCATTGCATTCAATATCCAAGACAACAAAATCAACGGGAACAAGGTTATTGTTAACGGTAATGCGAACATTATCAACTTTACCCAAAGGTTACTTTGTAGAATGATCAGCAAGATTAACATCCAAATAACAATTTTTCAGCGGTGGCAAGTCAAGCATATTATAAATTTTCTTAGGCATAACAGAAATACTTGCACCAAGATCACATAAAGCATTACAATCAAAATCTTTAACCTTCATCTTAATGATGGGCTCCCAACCATCCTCTAGCTTTTTAGGAATAGAGGCTTCGCGCTCTAGTTTCTCTTCTCTAGCTTTTATAAGAGCATTTGTAATATGATGTGTAAAAGCCAAATTTATAGCACTAGCATTAGGACTTTTAGCAAGTTTTTGCAAGAACTTTATAACTTCAGAGATGTGGCAATCATCAAAATTCAAATCATTATAATCTAAAGCAATGGGATCATCATCCCCAATGTTGGAAAAAATTTCAGCAGCTTTATCACAGGCGATTTGTAGCTTTAGCAGCTTCAGTGCTTTTTCGCTTTGCATTAGAAGTGGAAACATTGCTAACACCAATTCTTTTATTAGTATGAGTAGGAGGTGCAGCAACATGTGTAGCATTAGCATTACTAGTGGTGGTAATAGTCCAAACTTTAGCTATATTCTTTTCTTTAGCTAGTTTTTCATTTTCTTCTCTATCCCACCTAGCACGCAGTTCAGCCATTAATCTTATATTCTCATTAATTCTAACTTGAATGGCATTTGCTGTAGTAACAATTTTATTATGATGATTCTCATTAGGCAAAACTTTTGATTTTAAAAGATCAACATCAGCAGCAAGACTATCGACTTTAGAAGCAAGTATATCAATTTTCCCAAGCTTTTCTTCAACAGATTTGTTAAAAGCAGTTTGTGTACTAATAAATTCTTTAAGCATGGCTTCAAGTCCAGGGGGTGAACTCCTATTATTGTTGTAAGAATTCCCATAAGAATTACCATAGCCGTTGCCATTATTATAAGGATATGGTCTATAGTTGTTACTAGAATTGTTCCTAAGCGTTGTTGTTGAAATTATTATTTTTAATGAAGTTTACATCAACATGTTCTTCTTGTGCAACCAATGAAGCTAACGGAACATTATTAGGATCAATATTAGTCCTATCATTCACAAGCATAGACATAATAGCATCAATCTTATCACTCAAGGAAGAGGTTTCTTCGACAATTTACCTTCTTACCTTGTGGAGCTCTTTCCGTGTGCCATTCAGAGTAATTGATCATCATATTATCAAGAAGCTTTGTTGCTTCACCAAGAGTGATGGACATAAAGGTACCTCCAGCAGCTGAATCCAATAAATTCCGTGAAGAAAAATTTAGTCCTACATAGAAGGTTTGGATGATCATCCAAGTAGTCAGTCCATGGGTTGGGCAATTTTTAACCAAAGATTTCATTCTTTCCCAAGCTTGAGCAACATGTTCAGTATCTAATTGTTTAAAATTCATTATGCTACTCCTCAAAGATATAATTTTAGCAGGGGGATAATATCTACCAATAAAAGCATCCTTGCATTTAGTCCATGAATCAATACTATTCTTATGCAGAGATAGCAACCAATCTTTAGCTCTTCCTCTTAATGAGAAAGGGAATAATTTTAGTTTAATAATATCACCATCTACATCTTTATATTTTTGCATTTCACATAATTCAACAAAATTATTAAGATGGGCAGCAAGATCATCGTAACTAACACTGAAAATTGCTCTCGCATAACAAGATTCAAGAAAGCAGGTTTAATTTCAAAGAATTCTGCTGTAGTAGCAGGTGGAGCAATAGGTGTGCATAAGAAATCATTATTATTTGTGGTTGTGAAGTCACACAACTTAGTGTTTTCAGCGTTGGCCATTTTAGCAACAAGAATAAAACAAAGTAGATAAAGTAAATGCAAGTAAACTAATTTTTTTGTGTTTTAGATATAGCAAACAAGATAGCAAATAAAGTAAAACTAGCAACTAATTTTTTTGTATTTTGATTTAGTGCAGCAAACAAAGTAGTAAATAAAACTAAGCAAGACAAAAACAAAGTAAAGAGATTGAGAAGTGGAGACTCCCCTTGCGGCGTGTCTTGATCTCCCAGAGCAACGGCGCCAAGAAATTTGCTTGATGCGTGTGGTTGGCACGTCCGTTGGGAACCCCAAGAGGAAGGTGTGATGCGCACAGCGGCAAGTTTCCCTCAGTAAGAAACCAAGGTTTAATCGGACCAGTAGGAGTCAAGAAGCACGTTGAAGGTTGATGGCGGCGAGATGTAGTGCGGCGCAACACCAGGGATTCCGGCGCCAACGTGGAACCTGCACAACACAACCAAAGTACTTTGCCCCAACGAAACAGTGAGGTTGTCAATCTCACCGGCTTGCTGTAACAAAGAGTTAACCGTATTGTGTGGAAGATGATTGTTTGCAGAAAATGAGAACAAGTATTGCAGTAGATTGTATTTCAAGAAAGAGAATTGGACCGGGGTCCACAGCTCACTAGAGGTGTCTCTCCCATAAGACGAACAGCATGTTGGGTGAACAAATTACAGTTGGGCAATTGACAAATAAAGAGAGCATGACCATGCACATACATATCATGATGAGTATAGTGAGATTTAATTGGGCATTACGACAAAGTACATAGACCGTCATCCAACTGCATCTATGCCTAAAAAGTCCACCTTCAAAGTTATCATCCGAACCCCTCCGCATTAAGTTGCTAACAACAGACAATTGCATTAAGTATTACGCGTAATGTAACTAGTGACTACATCCTTGAACGTAGCACTAATGTTTTATCCCTAGTGGCACAAAGACATCCATAACCTTAGAGGTTCTTGTCACCCCTCCAGATTCACGGAGACATGAACCCACTATCGAGCATAAATACTCCCTCTTGGAGTTACTAGCATCAACTTGGCCAGAGCATCTACTAATAACGGAGAGCATGCAAGATCATAAACAACACATAGATATAACTTTGATAATCAACATAACAAGTATTCTCTATTCATCGGATCCCAACAAACGCAACATATAGAATTACAGATAGATGATCTTGATCATGTTAGGCAGCTCACAAGATCCGACAATGATAGCACAATGGGGAGAAGACAACCATCTAGCTACTGCTATGGACCCATAGTCCAGGGGTAGACTACTCACACATCACACCGGAGGCGACCATGGCGGCGTAGAGTCCTCCGGGAGATGATTCCCCTCTCCGGCAAGGTGCCGGAGGCGATCTCCTGGATCCCCCGAGATGGGATCGGCGGCGGCGGCGTCCCTGGAAGGTTTTCCGTATCGTGGCTCTCGGTACTGGGGGTTTCGTCACGGAGACTTTTTATAGGCGGAAGGGCAGGTCAAGAGGCGGCACGGGGGCCCCACACCACAGGGCCGCGCGGCCAAGGGGGGGGGCCGCGCCACCCTAGGGTGTGGCCCCCTCGTCGCCCCTCTTCGTCTCTCCTTCGGACTTCTGGAAGCTTCGTGGAAAAATAGGCCCCTGGGCTTTGATTTCGTCCAATTCCGAGAATATTTCCTTACTAGGATTTCTGAAACCAAAAACAGCAGAAACAAAGAATCGGCACTTCGGCATCTTGTTAATAGGTTAGTTCCAGAAAATGCACGAATATGACATAAAGTGTGCATAAAACATGTAGATAACATCAATAATGTGGCATGGAACATAAGAAATTATCGATACGTCGGAGACGTATCAACATCAAACACCCTACCATAATCTTAGAAGCCGTTGCGTCGTATGATCGTTGGATCTGGCATGCCTTTTTTGGAGTGGCCGGGTCCAACAACGACCTCAATGTACTCAACCAGTCGCCGTTGTTCACTGATGTGCTTAGGGGAGAAGCACCCGTAGTGAACTTCACGGTGAATGGACACGAGTACAACTATGGTTACTACCTTGCCGACGGCATCTACCCCTCCTGGCCGGTGTTCATGAAAGGTGTTACTCTTCCACAAAATGAAAAGCAGCGAGTGTTCACTTCTGCTCAATCAGCGCATCGCAAAGATGTCGAGTGTGCCTTTGGAGTGTTGAAGGCTAGGTTCAACATTCTAGCAGTTCCGGGACGCTCCTACTCGAGGCGTACTCTTGGATTGATCATGCGTGCATGTGTCATTCTGCACAACATGATCATCGACAATGAGCGTGGACAAAATTTGGACAACATCTATGAGACAGTTGCTTCAAATGTCGGCCCTGCAATACACCACCATGCACCACCAAGCCTAGCAGCCAGGATTCAGATGGACACCGAAATGAGGGAGTCACCGATGTATACCGATGTATACACAGCTCCAGCATGATTTGATGGAGCATGTGTGGGCTAATTCCTAGATTATGTAATTTTTTCAGATTTGTATGTAATCTTTTCAGATTTTTATGTAATTTTTTTTATGATGTAATCGGTAACAATTTTAGTTTAATAAAATAATTTCCTTGCATTATTTATATTGTTGTAATGTGAAAAAGAAATGCTGATGTTGAAGAGAGAGAAAAGCTGACGTGGAGGAGAGAGAACTAAAGCTGGCACTATAGCCTGTGCATTGGCACCGTGGGGTGAGAGTGGGGTGAGAGTGAGGAAAAAAGCTGACGTGGCGGGTGAGAGTGAGGCTATGCATTGGCACCAGCCTAAGGCGGTGTCGCGGTGAGATAGTGGGGTGACAGCGTTGTCCTTGGACTGCAAAGGAAGGGAGGGGGACGTGAACGAAGGCGTTCGATTTCGATGTCCTCGATGTGCGGGACCGTCTAGTAATACAAGATCAAACGTTGCGTCTTCCGTTTTCTGACTAAAATATAGACCATTTTTAGATGGTGTAAATCGTAAAGGTGTTTTCCGTTTGCGTCGGGCCGCGGAGAGATGCCCTGATGCCTCCGAGGCCATCACTGAATATGACCGTCCGATCACAAGTCTAATCGGACCGAGGATCCAACGCGTCCTAGTAGCCCCTACTGTTACCACCGACGCCTCCAGCTGCCGTCCTGCCGACCTTAGCAGCGGTGCGGCGTCACCGCCGCCGGCGCCTCCACCCCCACCCCACACAAAGCACCACGGCCTCTCACGCGCGCCGCCGCCGACGCCTCAACGCTCGCCGCCCCCACCCCCACCCTCAGCAAGCACCACGGCCTCTCACGCGAGCCGTCGCCGACGCCTCAACCCCTCCCCCCAATTCCCCTCCCCTACCAAGCATCTCGGCCACTCACGCGCGTCGCCGTCCCCGTCATCCCTCGTCGGGGCATCGTGTTCCCGCCGTCTCCACCCCGGCCGCAGTGTTTGGCCATTGAGTTTTGAGGTATGAGGTTGTTTTTCCTCCATTCGATTAGCCAAATCCCAACAGACCTTCACAACTTCTCGGTGTGCAGGTACGCGCCCGACGCACCATCTAGATCTGCCCCCTGATGGAGAATGATCCTGGAGACGGGGACGATCTGGGATCAGGGTGGTTTGAGGTGAAAAAGGTGAGATACATTCTCGTTTACTTGACCAGCTCTGTTGATTCTAGTCCATAGGATGATTGAAATTCTACACTCAATGTAACCATGTTGGTAAATGCAACGATCAAGGTCTTTAGTGGGGGCACTAGGGCAAGTTTGATTCATCTAAGATGCTCCAAGGCTATGGGCTTTTCCAAAATGTACCTTGTATTGTGTGTGTGTTTATCGCCTATCGTGTTTTCACTCTTGCTGCTGGTGCTGCTATTAACTTGCTTTAATTTCGTTTGACAGAAACATCGATCCAGCTCAAAATTCACATTGCAGAGATCTTCAGGAAGTTCCATCCATAAAACTCCAAACTCGTCATCGTGGTCTCAGGCCAACTTCACCAGTGACAGTTCAAGGTGGTATGACAGGCTGCAGTACCCACCTCAGAGCACAAGTAATAATGTCTCTGTTGATGAATTGAGCATTAGAGAAACAACTAAGGTTCACCGTGAGGAATGTGTTGATGTAGGTGCTAGTAACCTGACGAATGGATCCAGTGTTTCAGCTTCGCAGGATGTAGTAGAAAACAGTGAAGAACTGCAGTTAGCTCAAGAAACAAGCGATCCTCCCAAAACTGGCATGATTGACCGCAGAGATCCTTCAGTGCCTCATGAATCCCCCAACTGTTCAAGTGGTCTTGCAAAACCTATAGAACGTTCTGATCATGTCAAAGGCTCTCCAAAAGCAGAGCCAGTAGGTGTTTTGTCCAACTCTTCTGTCAAGTTCGGTAATTTTGATGAAGTCCCAGGTATAACAATACCCTCAGACGCCTTCACTGATAGTAATTCTTCTATAAAGTACATGGATGATGAAGATGCTACACAGTTTGTAAATGAATCCAGAGATGAAAGTAATCTTGAAGATGAGATGAATCCTGTACAAAACGTTGATACGTCTCCTACCATGATTCATGCAGTGGAGGCACCCACTGAAAATAAGAGAAATCCATTGGATATATGTGAAATACCAGATTGTCCCATAGATGCTAGTGGTCCAACTACCTTAGCGGACCCTGTCTCCCTGTCCTCCTCAAACAATGACCTTGAAGTTCCAGTTACATCTTCCTCGGTTGCATCCACGGAAAGCCAAACGTTACTTCATGATCATGCAATGGTTCCTGTAGATTTTGGAGGGGAAATTGCTGAGGGCAAAGAAAGATTCAGGCAGAGGCTTTGGTGTTTCCTTTTTGAGAATCTGAATAGAGCTGTGGATGAACTATACTTACTCTGTGAATTGGAATGTGACATGGAGCAAATTAATGAATCTATGCTGGTTCTTGATGAAGCTATATCTGATTTTCGAGAACTGAAGTCCAGGGCAGAACATTTTGATAACACCAAGAAATCCACTGGTTTACCAAAGGAAGAGATGCCAATGGCTGTGAAAGCTGACCACCGGAGACCTCATTCATTGTCTTGGGAGGTCTGTATTCTCCTCAGTCCATCAATATACCTTCTCGTTGTTCACTTTCACACTACACCTGTTCTTTTTTGTCTGCAAAATTTTGCAATATGCGTATATGATTGCTTCTTATCATTTCTTATCTCTTTTATGATAATTTTCAGAAAAATACTTATGCTAGAAAACAGGGCTACTATGTTAGTGATATTTTTTTTTGTTAGTTATGTTAAGTGTGGTATAGGTTTAGCCCTAAAAGGAAGTGCGGATGTTTATAGGATGTTTTGGTGAATGTGGTCAATTCTGTATGTTTCTCGTATGTATCTCAGTATTGGAATAATATGAACAAGTTGTGAAGAGACATTTTCCGATATATCGTATATGCAGGTCAGACGGATGACAAGTTCACCACACAGGCAAGAGATATTGTCTTCATCTCTTGAGGCCTTCCAGAGGATTCAGTTAGAACTGGCACGCAAGCAGGCTGGTATCTCAGCAGAGAGCTTTTCATCCAGCTCTTCTGGAGAAGTTTCAGGTATTTCGGCAAAGCTGACTACAGCGTCAGCAACAGTTGGGAATATCAGTTTGAAAGTGGAGAGTCAGGTGAAACTTCCAGATAGTAGTGAGAAAAAAGTTACTGAAGAGAGACAAAGTAAGGAGGCATTCAAGCCCGGTAGATCATTCCCACCAAGTATGCCTGCATCTTCTGGGAGTAGAAGAGGGGCACTAGAACCAATATCTGAGATAACTAAACACGCTTTAAAGGATAGGATATTGCCAGATAACAAATCTGACAGGCTGAAGTCAACGGATATTGTGAAAAGGAGTACATCCCACCTTGAAAAGGAGAAGCAAAATACGGCACAGTGGAAGTCGATGGATGCCTGGAAGGAAAAAAGAAACTGGGAAGATATACTGAAATCTCCTGTTCGGAGTTCCCGTGCATCTCATTCCCCTGGTGTTGGCAGAAGAGTAACAGAGCGTGGTCGTGTTCTACATGATAAGCTAATGTCTCCTGAAAAGAAGAAAAGAAGTGCCTTTGATACGAAAAAAGAAGCAGAAGAAAAGCATGCACGGGCTTTGCGGATCAGGAGTCAACTAGAAAGTGAGAGAGTTCAGAGACTACAACGTACCACTGAAAAGTTAAGCCGTGTCAATGAATTACATGCTGTGCGCAGCTCAAAACTTCGAGAAGTAATGAATGCAAGGCATCAACGTGGTGAATCTCGTCATGAAGCACATCTTGCCCAAGTTGCAAAAAGGGCTGGTGATGAGAGTATTAAGGTCAGCGAAGTTCGTTTTATTACATCACTGAATGATGAAACTAAGAAATTCTTGCTGAGGCAGAAACTTCATGATTCTGAAATGCGGAGAGCTGAAAAGCTACACGTGATCAAAACAAAACAGAAGGAGGACTCTGCAAGAGAAGAGGCTGTATTGGAACGAAGAAAGTTCCTTGAAGCTGAGAAAATGCAGCGCCTTGCTGAAATACAGCGTAAGAAAGAAGAAGCAATAGTTAGAAGAGAAGAGGAGCGCAAAGCATCTAGTGCTGCACGGGAAGCGAAGACTGCTGAGCAGCAACGGAGAAAAGAGATAAGAGCTAAATTGCAACAGGAGGAAGCTGAACTTTTAGCACAAAAACTAGCTGAAAAGCTCCGTGAAAGTGAGCAGCGCCGGAAGTATTACCTTGAACAAATACGTGAGAGAGCTTCAATGGATTTTAGGGATCAGACTTCACCTTTTCAGCGCCGCTTCCCAAGTAAAGATAGCCAAAACCGTTCTGCGTCCGCTAATAGTGGTGAAGATTCACAGATAGTAGGCAACGCCAGCAGTGCAGAGTCTATGGTTAAATCATCCAATGCCACACAGATGAAACGAAGGATTAAGAAGATACGACAGAGATTAATGGCTCTCAAGCATGAATTTGTTGAACCAGCCATAGGTGAAAATACAGGAATTGCACATAGGGCTGCTCTAGGAGCTGCCAAAGGTAAGTTAAGTAGATGGCTTCAGGACTTGCAAAGACTTCGTCAAGCTAGAAAAGAAGGTGCTGCGAGTATTGGTTTGATTGTCGGTGACATGACAAAGGTACTAATTATTGATTACATATTGTACCATACTATGATAGCAAAGATGGTTACTAATAGCCCTTTTTGTTTATTTTTGAACAGTTCTTAGAAGGAAAGGATCTCGAACTGCATGCTACTAGACTAGTTGGTTTGCTTGATTTCATTGGGTCTGCTTTACCTGCCTCACACACTTCAAGGCCAGTAGCTTGTCCAGTCACTGTCTACCTTTTGCGCCTGCTGAGAGTGTTACTCTCACTTCCAGCTAATCGAACCTATTTTCTAGTACAAAATCTTTTACCTCCGATTATTCCCATGCTATCTGCATCCCTAGAGAATTACATTAAGGTGGCAGCATCAAACTCCGGAAGTTTGAATCTTCCGTCAAGTAAAACTTCAACAGAGAACATGGAGACAGTTGGTGAAGTTTTAGATGGCTTTTTATGGACTGTGACCGTGATTGTTGGCCACTTATATGTTGATGACGAACAACTTCAAATGCAGGAGGGTCTGATTGAACTGATCGTAGCTTATCAAACAATTCATCGTCTGCGAGATCTTTTTGCCCTTTATGATAGGCCCCAGGTGGAAGGGTCCCCACTCCCATCAACCATACTATTCGGTCTCAACCTTCTGACTGTCTTAACATCCAAACCAGGGAACTTCTCTGCCATCGATTGGGAGTCCTGCAAATGCAGAATTCCAGCTGGTAATCTAGCTCATGAATGTGAATATCTTAGTTCACTAGACCTACGATTTGGCAACCAGTTGATGACAAGGGACGAGTCTGGAGATGCCAAATTACCATCTACCAGTTGTGATCTTCCGAAATGTGATGACTGCGGGTTTAGTGTACTTGTTGAAGATAACAAGTCCGCGGAACAACACGAGTGTTCCGTTCTAGGAGATAGAAGATCATTGGATGAAGCTAGGAAAGATTTGTTAGGTTTCTCTTCTGGCTCAAAAAATTCGAAATCTACATCCGAAATACAAACATCTCATTTGGGAGATACATTAGATCAGCATTCCGAACTTTTTGCTCGGAGAGATGAAAATAATACTGTGGATGGTCGCCTTGAGGGAAGAAATATGAATAATAAATGTACAGCTATGAATGGAAGTCCTGGAAAAGGCAATGAAATAAATCTGAAACAACCTGCGGTGCTTGTACTTTCTGCCATGGCTGAGACAGGCCTGGTTAGTCTGCCTTCACTTTTGACGGCAGTGTTGCTGCAGGCAAACAACAGATCATCATCCGACCAGGTTTGTGTTTCTGCTTGTTTAAGGTGCAATGCTTTCTTCAGAAATGTTGTTTTATCTCCAAACTCAATTAGTGTTTAGACCTTAAGAGTCGCTTTGCAAGATTGCATTGGGATGTCTATAGAAGCAATGCATTTTGATATATAGGATTGAAGATATTTCAGCTCCAAAGTAGTAGCCATTTTTGTTTCATGAACACCAAATATGCCAAAAGGGTTGTTGTTTACTGGCATACTATTGTTCTTAAGATTTAGTAGCATGTAAGGAGAAAAAAAAAATCTTTTGATACCATATAAAATAGCTTTTTGGGTACCTAGCAGGCAATTTCAATGCTGGTTGCATTGATATATTGTTAGTTTTTTCTTGCTAGAAAAATGACAGCTGAATTTTTCAGGCTTCAGCGGTTCTTCCATCAAATTTTGAAGAAGTTGCCACTGGTGTATTGAAAGTTTTGAACAATGTGGCATGTTTGGATATCACCCTTCTGCAGTGCATGCTGGTAAGCAGTTGTATCCAGGGCTGGGTATCATTGTTACTGCCTTCTTGCTTGTTTCGTATTCTGAGTAGATGAATTTCGAGCTCCAAAATGTAGCCTAGGAAGGCAAAACAAAAGAACCTTGAACTATTTATAGTGTCAGTAGATACTAGTCATCCATAAGGATCTCATGCAGAATTAGTTGTTGGCAAAGTGGCAACATCCTAATGTGGGAGCCCTGAAGATCTTAATAATCTATTTTTCCACCTACATTAGCTTGTTTCTTACTGGTTATGAATTATTTTCAGGCTAGATCAGATCTGAAGATGGAATTCTTTCATTTGATAAGTTTTCTTCTGAGTCATTGCATGAATAATTGGAGAGTACCAAATGATCAGGTAATGTGTAGGTTATTGCATTTACAAGCATGTTTTCCGTGTAATCTCAGCAGTTTGCATGAGCTATCTATGGTGCTTATTGGATGTCCATCCCTGGAGGGCCCTCTCTATGGTTCTTTTTAAGTAGTGATTTTTGTTGAACCAGATTGTTTCATTCAAGTATTGTAGTAGTTACTTTCAGTTTTAAGTTTTTTCCATGCAAATCAGTTCTTCCTTGGCTGATGGTAGCAAGTAACATATGGAGTTCATTATTACTTGTTGTCTTTTACTGATATTGCTGTGGTATCTTTGTCATTGGACCGCTATTCCTAATTGGTAGAAAAATAAATTGGATACTGATATGTGTGGTCGTTTAAGTACTGTGGGATGCTGTCATTTCTAGCCAGAACAGTTTGCACTGTATCAACTATCAACCAAAAAAAACTATCAACCATTCTACAAAAACAGAGATGGGCATGAAGCAAATTTCTGGCACTGAGAGTGATAGTTCTATCCCATGGTCTGCTATGGTATTTTATCATTATTAATTTAAAAGGAATATTTATGTGTTAAAATGGCTCCTTTTCAATTCTCTTCTGCTTACCCAGTGAAATTGACTAGTACTAATGGTGTACCAGTTTCTAGGCAAATATTTTCGAGTAATTCTAGCTGTAAGTGTGTGCTCATTTTCCAGGTTGGTTTACTGCTGCTAGAATCTATACTGCTTCTTGGCTACTTCTCCTTGTTCCATGCCGGTAATCAAGCAGTTCTTCGATGGGGTAAGAGCCCCACAATACTCCACAAGGTAACCAATTGTTTTATCTAGCCACGTATTGCTTGATTTCTGGAGACTGTTGGTCGGTTCTGACGAGTTAAGAAACAGGTGTGCGACCTGCCTTTTGTTTTCTTCAGCGACCCCGACTTGATGCCCATCTTGGCTGCTGCTCTCACCGCTGTTTGTTATGGCTGTGATCAGAACAGAAGCGTAGTGCTTCAAGAAATAAGCTCAGATATGCTCCGTTCTTTGCTTCGGTCCTGCAGAGCCTCAGGACTGGCTTCAGATTCCGTTGCAGTGGATGGTTCTGGAGCCAATAACTCTGGTGATAGTATCTCACCGGATACCAGAAACTCGCAATCTGACATCTCGATACGATCAAGCCGCAAAGGTATGCGGCCAGTTTTAGGAAAAGGCGTTTCAGGGGCCATCAGACTAAACAGAAATAAGAATCAGAAGGATGGCAGAGGAACACGGACCGGTGACGATGTGCCTCCGAAACAAAGGGCTGAGGAAGGTTCAGCTGTTTTTATGTTGCATAGGAAAATCCCGGCATTTTTCTTGGACAGAGCAGAAGAATTCTTCTGCAGCGTCCCGTAACGAAAACATTGGGTATCACAAGCTGACCAAGCAGACCATTACAAGAAGCTATGCTGCCTTCGTGTTTTTGAGGCGTGGGACTAATGTACCATGAAGCAATGACTTATCAGAGTGGCGATCACGGGATTTGATTGTCGAAAGGACATGGCCGTTTTCAGGAGGCTGGTTTGAGGCTGCATGACCTGTTGTTTTTTGTTTATATCCCGGGGGCTAATTAAAGATGAGAGGTCAGTAAGTTGTCTTGTAGAGAATAAGTCCGTGATGCTGTGTTGTTTATGCCTCCGTCCTGTCATATTAGCCTGTTCCTCTTTCGCCAAATAATTGTATAGAAAAGGGGTAATACTGGAGTATCAAACTCTGGCGCCTACACATGAAGAATACATCATGTATTACTCGGGAACTGGCACAACGTGCTGTTGATGAACATAGATGCAATATTGCATTCAGTTTTTTGAAATGAATAGAAACAGCAAATATTACAGCAGCATATGACAAGATTGCCTCCAAGTCTCAGACAAAGCGGCACTTAAGGTGTTAAGCAGGCCGATCATACATACAGAAAAGAAGAATCAAATGCATTGTTGATAGATAGGTCATTGGCTCCTCTTAAGCATTGAATTAATTTCGCAGCAAAAGGAAAGGAGTTCTTTATTATCTCAAATATTGCTCCAAGAAGATGTTACCAAAATAGTTTGCGGTGGGACTCTGCATAAGTATAGCCTAGAAGAACGAAAAGTAAACATGTAAACAATAATCAATCTCCACGAAAGACAAACTAAGGAGTAGTGTATGATGCCCGATTCGATCACTGCTGGAGAAAGAACTCATTGGATGGCCTCCACTGGGTACAAGCAAAATGTGAGCTTCTGCATTTAGCACTGTCTTTTTGTTGTGTTGATGCTATAATGTCTTGACAGGATGGCAAACCATCTACCTCCCACAGGAACATCATCCGAAGTTCAGGACTACTGTTGCTTCATAAAAGGGAAAACAAGACTATCATGGACAACAACTGGACAGAAACGCTTGGTGAACTCCTCTGGCTCAACAATTGTGTAGATTGTTTCAAGCTCCGCCGTCTTAGGATCGTAGTAGCCTAACGACGTCCCGGAGTTGAGCAACATCCGTCCATCAGTTGGGTCGACGCATAGCAGCGTCGTCCGTTGTGACGAGTACTCTGACGAAAACTTGTCAAGCTCTATACGGCACTCCAAACACCAATCCCCGTTGTCGTGGCCTCTGCCGTTGCTGTCTTCGCCGTTGATGTCGTCATCGTTGCAGTGACTGTCGTTGTTGTTTTCATCGTCGCTGCCACCATTGTCGCCGTCGTCACCGTTGCTGTTGTCATCGTTGTTGTTTTCGTCGTCGCCACCACCATTGTCGCCGTCTTCGCCATTGCTATCGTCATCATCGCAGTCGCTGTCGTCGTCGTTCCTCTTCCAAACGTCAATGGCGTTCTTGTCTTGGTCAGAACACGCCATGCAGATGGTGCCGTAGAGCTCGAGGATGGAGACACGGCCACCACTGCCATGGGTCGGGGGACCCTGCAGGACCTCAAATTCTCTGTCCCAGATGTCAAACGCCACCAGTTCGCACACGGCGGAGCATGGACCGAGCTTAGGCTCGACCACCCAGTAAATCTTGCCGTCCGCGTAGACGGGCGGCACGTCCATGGCCACGGGTCTCGGGGGAGGGTCGGCCAGAAACCAGCCTTGTCGTAGATACCGCACATTGCACTCTAGCTTGTAGTCTCGAGTCTCCATGTTCTTCTCCTCATAGGCAAGGGACACCAAGATGTGGTCGTCGTAGTCAGAGTCATACCCAAGCGCAATACGACCGGCGAAGGACGTGTCTTCCCTTTCGATCTCTTCTATGTATACCGATTCATTGTGGCCTGTGGTAGGGTTGCACAGGAGGTCACGCCCGTTACAGCTCACTAGGTTCAGGCCATGGCAAGGCTGGGAACACTGTAACATGCCTGGATTGTCGAATGGTACGGCGCATTGCCAGTGTGGATAGTTGATGTGATCCTCCAGGTCAGTGAATCGGCCCAGAAAGGGGTCACTGACGAGCTTGATCCGCGGGCGTGTCGCGTGGACGGCGGCGTGCGATCGCACGAAACGCTCCGTGGTGACCATGGCGCGCCATTCCCTGCACACAAGGCTCAGCTGCGAGACGGACCGTGCAGGCAGCCACTTGAGGACGTCGGACCAAGCTTTGGTCACCGGGGAAGAAAACACCATATCCTCAATGGTGTTGCCCAAGGTAACGAGGCTCTCTTCAAACAATCCAATCGCCGGGTAATTGAAGGTATCATCAAAATCGCCAGCGATGACCTCATCCGCCTTGAGAAGAATCTCTGGTACCCCCTCGCCACTAAGGTCCACCGTGAACACCTTGCAGGTACCTGTGCCCAACATAATCTTCTTGTGTGATCCATTGCCCCCGCTACAGCTACACATCCCGAGCGGAGCTATCCAGTCTGATCGCAGCTGCGTCCTCTCCGGCTCCGGCCAAGCCGTTGGGTCGATGCAGCAAAGCTGCTCCCACCGTCGTGCCACGTAATCCCGCAGCAGCCACACATGGCAAGGGCCATCCTTGTCGCTGCGAAATACGCATAGGCAGCCGTCCAGCTCGGTCATCCTGAGAGGAGCCTTCCCCGGAGGACACGGCGGCTGCAGCAGCGTAGCAAAGGTCTCGTCGCCGACGTTGAAAGTGAGGATGACGCCATCGTCCCGGCACAGGAAGTGTAGACGCCCGTGCATGAACACGGCTGGGTTCTCCTCTTCCACCACGCACATCGGAGGCTGTGAGGCGGCGGGTCGCCAGTACGCCGCCGTGTCACCGTTAAGGACGAAGACCTCGCAGCTCGGGGCGGCCCCCTTATGCTCTTGACTGAAAATACGGACTGCTTTGTACCGATGATTCGCGGAGCAGTAACCAAAGCCGTAAGCTACTTGGAGGTAGAAGGGCAGATCAATCGGGTTGCAACCGGGATTCATCTTGAATGGCGCTCGGCTGTCGGGTAGAGGATGCACCTCGCCGGTGGATGGGTTGCACAGGAAGTAGCCGCCGTCGTTGACGCAGCGGAGGAGCACGATGCCATGGAGTGGCTTGGTGAGTGGGGCGGGGCGCGAGAAGTTGTTGGGGGCGAGCTTCCTGACGGCCGGGGTGCCTGCAGGCTGCCAAGCGTAAAATTGGTACTTGGACGTGGACTCGGGCTCGAACGTCGGGCTGAAGAAAAACCTAGGCTTGTCGCCGTTGTTGGCTTGCCGGAGGTGGAGCCTGACGAAGAGCGCCGACGAGAGCGTGGCGTCCCAGGAACGAGACACGCACCGGAAGCGGCCGACTGACTTGGCGGGCATATAGGCGAAGATCTCCGTGACGACGTCGTGTGGCAACAGCGGCGAGGTACCATCGTCCTGCTGATTAGCCATGGTTCTAAATTTGATTGACACACAGGAACTTAAACCGTGTGAAGCAAATAAAGGAGAACGATACTGGGTTCCTATGCGAACACGAACTAAGAAATCATAAGTTTTTTTTTTTTGCGAATCTCTAAGAAATCATAAGTAGGATTGTATGAAAGTTGGAATAATAGTGGATGAAAAGGATCCGTTTGGCTAATCTCGCCTTGTAACTTTATTCGTAGTCGGTTTAGGCTGCACATGGCCTAGCTTGTACCCGGCTTCGCGCTGTTTCTCTCCTTAATCGCGAAAAAAATACCAATTAGGAGAGCTTGCGTGCGCTGTGCGCAACACATAACCTTGTACCAGGCTTCGTCGTTTCTCTTACTACCTGAAATTAGCTTTTTTTTTTACAGGAACATGAGCTTTATTCATTAGTCACATAGGTTTTTACAATCCTTTGCAACCAGAGAACCCGAACACAGCCAGGGACTAAGTCACATAAAATACTACTGACGCTTGATTTTCCCACTTGCGCCAAAACATGTGCCGCACCATTGCTCACGCGTTCCACCTTTGAGACGATAATGTCTCGAAAGATCCTTAGTAATTCTCTTGCCGCTAGTATAAGAGCCCAGCGCGTGGACTGTTCAACCTCTTCAGAAGATAAGACGTGAACTGCACGCAGACAATCGGATTCAAATATCGCCGTCCATCGCCGAAGCTTAATCAAAAGACGAAGGGATTCTAGACAGGCAAGCACCTCGGCCTCTTCCGCACTGCTGCACACATGAATAAACTTTCATTCAGAGAGGATCACCTGCCCTAGATGACACGGATAATCACCCCTATTCTGCCATGCTTTGATGCAGCAACCTAGCCGGCGTCGACGTTAGCTTTGATCGTTCCCTCAGACGGCGCAGACTAGGAGGAAATGTGACCACTATCCTTGCCTCCCAGGGATACCGCCGCAAAAGAGGTATGATAATTCACAAAAAGTTGTATAGACACCGAAATTGAAGCCTTCCCGTCTCCATGAGTTACATTGTTGCGATGATGCCAAACTCGCCAGAGTAAATAGATGACCTTAGTCTGCACATCTTTCGTGGAATAACCAAGGAGATGGAAGAACCATTCTGTTTCGATGTTCGAGAAAGCCTCATGGGGAGGGAGAGCCCACTAGCCTCGAAGCTCCCCCAGTGCCCTCGCAAGTGTACAACGCACCAGCGCATGATGGGTGTCCTCCTTTTCGCAACCACATATGCCGCATATAGGGTTGACGGTGGAGATTCTCCAATGTAAACACGTTAGTACTCCCAGCGAATCCGTTGCCGTCCGCCATGCAAGCACACGAAGCTTCTGTGGGACTCTCGCCTTCCACATTAGGTTCCAAACGCTGGGACCTCGACTATCCCTAGCTCACTTGTTAGGTCTGGCAGCAGAAAACAATTTTTTTTAACTATACATGAACCATAATACGCCCAAGATCTATACATGTAGTAATACAGTAATGGAGGTGATATCGGTAACGTACCCTCATAGACCAATAGCGGTTAAAGTCCGCTAGAACGTGGACGCTGTAGTCGAACAGTCACTCCCGACCTCAGGGTCGTGAAGAAGTCCTCTCCCCGACGTCAAGTACCGCAGGCGCAACACCTCGTAGTTTCGCACGCGTACGATGCTCAACGACGCTCCCGGCTCCGTTCCAGCGAAGTTGCGGAAGTAAATATTCTGGATCCGGATCCCGATAGCGCTCCCACGTATCGGGTGGAGTTGTCTCCGTCCTATGCAGTTCTTCGGGGAACCGCACGGAGTCAGAAACTAGAGAGATATTTCTCTATTTAATTGTGTATTTAATTTCCCCAATGGACCTATATATATAGGGGGCAAGGGAGGTACTAGACAACATAGGTAGGCAATGTGGGACTAAAGGAAAGAGGAGAGGAAGGAGGAGGGTTGGTCGGCGCGCCGCACGCGCCAGATGGCTCCCAAGTGCACGAGATCAATTGTAGTACTTTTCAATAGGAAAGGTTATCAAACGCACGAGAAGCTGAAGGTATTGGTTAGCAAGTTTGACAAATAAATATTAAAAATGATGTAGTAGTTTTGGTGTTTTTAGTGTATAGTTTGCAATAAAATAAAGAACTGAAAGTAAATAGCAATATGTAAATGCTCTCAATAAGAGAAAGCCCAATACTCTATGAAGCAAGAGGACAAGATCAAGTGTGTGTGAACTTATATGTGACAAGTGTTCCCGAGAACGGCATGGATTTACTAGCATTTAGAGTTCTACACAACGTGGTAAATATCTTGTCAAGTTTCATTCCCTTAGGGGCGGAGCCTAAATTAGGTGCAGCCATATATATGAGCAAGTACACCCTTTATGATGGGTCCTAGAGCCATTTTATGAGCAAGTATATGAATCATTAAGACATAAATATCTCATCATAGCAATTAGATCATGGGTCCCCGATATAAACCCCTCTAATGCAACTCAAAGTATTGGAAAACAGTTTCTGTTATTCTGTCCCTTCCAACACTCATCATCATTATATTAAAGTGCAACCCTCTGAGCCCATATAGGTGAAGTAATATGCAGTTAACATTCGCATAAAACCATCATAGCATAAAAGTCAGATACTCATTGCACATCATATAGAATCATAGCCAGATCATCCTATGCCCTCAAGAACATGGGGAACTACTCACAAGTTCCAAACATAATGTGAACCAGAGGCATAATGGTTACAACACAATCTGGAATTATAATATCTCCACCAAATAAAGACAAAGTATCAATCACAAACATGCAACTAGCCTTTGAAACAATATCCGGGGTTCAATCAAACACAAACTATGAGGGGTGAAGTTGATCTCGGAGATGGTGATGGTGGTGATGATGGTGCTGATGGAGATATCGATGGAGATGCCTCCCCCTACGTCAAGGAGGAGTGGTGGTGACGATGGCATTGATTTCCCATTCACCGATCAGGATCTGCCCTCTCCCGGAGTAGCTAGGAGAGGACTTTCGCCTCCGCCGCCGCCTCAATAGTCATTAAAAGAGAATGGAACATCCATTTAAAAAAGATTAGTTAGAGGCTTTGATATTTTTGAAAAGTCTTTGCTGAATCTTCTAAAAAACCAGCATGCCCAAGGAAACTTCTTATACCTTTAATATCCCGTGGGTACGGTAGCTTCTCTATGGCTTCTATCTTACCGCGGTCCGCTTCAATGCCTCTTCCTGAAACTCAGTGTCCAAGGATTACACCTTCTGGTACCTAGCACTTTTCCATATTTAGGACTAAGTGTTGGTCCTCACACCGATGCAGAACTTTGTTAAAATTGAATAGGCAATTATTGAAATAGGTACCATACACAGAAAAATCATCCAAGCATTACATAAACCAAATGACATTCTTCTATAAGCAAAAGTACCAAAGGTACAAGTAAAAGTAGTCTTTTCTTGATCATCTGTGTGCATTGGAATTTTAGAGAAACCAGAATAACCATCTAGATAGCAAAAATGTGAGTGTTTAGATGATTTTTCTAGCATTTGATCAATGAATGGCAAATGATAATGATCTTTACAAGTAGCTTTGTTTAGTTTTCTAAAATCAATGTACATTCTATAGCCAGTAACAGTACGCTGAGCTACAAGTTTATTTTTGAAACCACAATGATTCCATCTTTCTTAGGTACACAATGAACTTGATTTACCCATTTACCATCATCTATGGGATAAATAATACCAGCTCAATGAGTTTAATTACCTCTTTCCTTACCACTTATTTCATTTTTGGATGAAGACATCATTGGTAATCAACAACGGGCTTTGCATCTTCTTTCAAGTTAATTTTATGCATGCATAAAATGGGACTGATACCTTTCAAATGTCTATCCTATGAGCGTGTAGTACCTCAAGTAATTTTGTTTCTTCTTCCCCCGAATGGTTAGCACTAATAATAATATGATATATTTTCTTCTCATCAAGGAATGCATATTTCATATCTTCGGGCAAAGGTTTTAATTTAAAACTAGGATCCTCTTTTGGTGGTGGTAATTCTACTAGATTATCAGATGGAATATGCAATTTTAATTGCGGTGGTTGTGAGATAATATTTGTTCTAGTGCTTATCTTTCCCCATACTAAATGGCTCCTCCTGATTAAGTACATATCGTTCCACCGTGTCCGATGAAGCGACTGCCACAGAAGAAAGAGTTTCCACCATATCTTTTTGGAATTTTTCTTTTTCTAAACGCTTATTAGTAAACTTTGAAAAGTTAAACTAATCTTTCACCAGCACATTTAATGAATACTTTATCTTTTGGTAAACTTATTCCAGCACCCACAATATTTAAAAATGGTCTACCAAATATGATATATAGGACAAAATGAATCTTGAGAGTAACCAAGTACTATAAAATTAGCGGGGTATTTATCTTTCCTACTAATACTTCAAAATCTCTAACCATACCTAGAGGGCAAATATAATCTTTATTAGAAAGTTGAATAGTTATACTTGTATCTTCCATGTGTATGTGATCAATGTCGGTCTTAATTTCAAGATAGAGGATATGGTATCACACTTATACTTGCTCTAGTATCACAAAGACCATGATAGCATGAAGTTCCAATAGCACATGATATAATCGGTTTGCCAACTTTTGTGGTATTACCTTGAATTATCTTGGTGGAATCTTCACATAAATAGACATCACAAGGAGTTTCTTCATTTAATTCCTTGATGACCAAAACTTGGTGCTTCACCTCAACTTGTTCATATGGTTCGTGACATGTTCTAGCACTCCTGTTTGCAACAGTAATGAGTAAATTTTCCTTCACTCTCCTTGGATATGGAGGAGTTTCAACATATTCTTCTATTATGACAGATGATACTTGATTTACCTGCTTCTCAACTTTAGAAACATCTGCAGATTTTTTAAGAGGTTGAATATAAACATCAAATCCTTTTTAGGGACATTCCAATGATTAGAAAAAGATTTAGTAACTTCTACCAACACATGAGCATCAAGGACAAAGCTAATCTTAAGCTCTTCAAACAATATAGTAGTAGAGAAGTTCTCTACACATGAATATTCATATTCAAAATGAGATTTGTTACCTTTATCAAGATCCCAAGCAATAGTATTATTAGCAATAGTATCCAATAAATCCCTTGCTTCTTTTTTAGTTCTATTAGTAAAACTCCCTTCAGAAGAATTATCTAAGAATTCCCTATGATGTTGGGGTAGCCTCACATATAATACTCTCAGGAATACCATGACAAGGGTTCTCACAGTTGAAGTCCTATGCTCTTCATTCAAACCATAGGCTAAATATCTTGTTGTTGCCTGCCAAAACCCACCGGCGAGCAGCGACGAGCAACACGAAGAGCCGGGAGGCTCCCAGAACTGCTGGTAGGCCCTGGTCCCTCGGGCGACGGCCCGCAAAATCCGGCACACGTCCTGGCTGTTGCGAGGGCGTGCCACCTGACCTATACCTGGTCAGGAAGGTGATAGATTGCTTCAATTAGTTTCATGCATGGCAGACACGTAAACATTAAATCTGAGCCTCGATCGGCTCTCAGGTTACCCTGTGAATCGGCTCAAAGAGCCGATTGACCCATGGTTCGTATTGGATCTACGATAACATGGGGATCCTGCTTGATCAATACCAAGTTAAATCGATCTACGACAGTCTAGGGCTTTCACCGCATAATTGGAACGTCCTACGCGTAGTTGAGCCTGGCAGATACGAAAGATAACAGAAAACTAGTCCTAGAAGAGGCCTAAAAACCAACACAGAGTCGATTCCCGGAACAACCCCTCTTGGATCGGCAAACCATACCTTACGCACTACTGGATCGTTCAACCCGTTTGCAAGGCCTAACCATGCGGATATCAAACTAATCCTTGGAGAACAAGGAACAACCATAACAGATCAGATCTACTAAATAAAGACCAAGCAAGATGCTGCCCTTACACCTAAGATAGGTGCAAAGGCAGCTAGATATTTAGGGGCAGCATAACTAAGCAAACATATCAGAAAAGTATCGATGTTAGCCCCAAAACATCTATGATAACAGTATTACTCGCCATCAACAAGGCTTCAGTACGAGCAACACAAAACAACGAATAAAATGATACTGCCCAGATCGCAAGATGCGATCTGGGCAGCATGACGCTTACCCGGAAGAAACCCTCGAAACAAGGGGTGGCGATGCGCCTTGATTGTGTTTGTTGTGAACGTGATCGTCCTCCTTTCTCAATAACCCTAGGTACATATTTATAGTCCGTAGACTTTCTATCTTTGGAATAAACCTAACTGTGTACGAACCAAACTCTATCTCTTAATTCTAAACTGAAACGTGATCTACCATAATGTACAGATATACGGGCAATCTAGCCCAAACTCTCGCACGAGGCCAATTCAGAAACACTTTATGTGCATATCCTCTAAGCCCATCTCAATCACGGCCCATCTTCTAATTTGGCTAAAATCCGGCGATAACACATGCCCCCCTGGTTTTGGCAATAATAATTCCAAAACCACTCTGTTTTCCTTCATCGGGTTACGAGCAGAACCGCTACAGTGCCTTTCCATCTTGCCTTCTCAACTTCTCCGTACTGCACGATTTGACAGTTTTGGCACCGCATCCTCGAAAACCGCCACAACATTGAATCATCTCCCACTGTATCCCCTTTATTTAACCTCATCCGAGTAGTTTTCCTCCTCATCCTCTTGTTCTGCATTAGCAATCGAAACTCCCCTCCTCTGCAACCATGGACTCCTCCTCTGCCTCCTGCTCTTCGGGTCTCTCCTCCCAATCCTCCTCCTCCCGTGAGCCGACGCCGGAGTACGACCCGATAGCGGCGTACGAGGCCCTCGCCCCACTGTGGTGGGACGAGGCGGATTGGGATTTCGCCGTCAGGTCAGAGGATGACGAATCCTTGACCGACGGGGAGGATAACTTCCAGTTCCTCGTTGACGGGGAGTTGGAGGAAGAGAGCGACGACGACGCTTTCTCCTGGGGCGAGGACATCTCCTCCGACGAAGAGGATGAAAGGGAGGACGACACCTCCTCCGATGAATACCCGCCGGCGAAGCGCTTCCGCGCTGGGTCGGAGGACGACGACGACGAAGAAGAAGAAGCCCCTGCCGACGGCTTCAGCAGCAGCGACAAAGACATCGCCGGCTGCAACGCCGATGGCAGCGAGGACGGCGACGACGAGGGCAGCAACGGCAGCGACGGCGCCGGCCCCTAGATTAGGGACTACTAGAATAGGGCTAGTAGTAGTACATTAGGTAGCAGATCTCCCTTTTGTGAGCAATCGGCTCTTATTGTAAAAACCCCTTTTAATCAATGAAGCATGCTTCTATGTCTGATTTTTCCGATTGTCAAAGTAGGTCAACGCACAGAGAGCCGATAGCAACGCATCGGTCTTTTACCATAAAACGCCAGTGAGGCCAGACTCAGTTACCTATTTAGACAGGTCCAAGCGGACATTCCCCAAATTCAGACGGTAACCTGTGACCCTCGTCTAAAGGACCAAACTCAGATCTCCAATTGCCCATCGAACAGATTCAACTCGCGGCAACGCGAATCCCAGATCCCCAACCGCGCAGATTCATCTCCGCCAGCGAATCAGATGGCGGAATCGTCCAACGCCAACGCAACGGTCTCTGGCCTGAAGGTAATCTTTAACTGCCCCTCGCCATCCGAGCATAGTGTTAGAACTAATAGCAAACATCTGAATTAATGCCTTATTCGACCATTAATTTTAGGTATCAGACATTCTGTTGCCGCATCCTTCTCTTCCAAACTCTCTTTGTCTTGGCCCCCGTACTGTCGAGAGTCCTGCCCATCTGATTTCTTGCGAGGCCCATAGGATCCCCTTCGTGAACCAGAATTTAGATCTAACTTCTTGGACCGACTGCTTACGAGCCTGGCCTAACCCTCCTGAAGATTGGGTTTCCTGGTACAGTAGAGTATCCAAAACTTACCAATCCAAATGGGAAACCACAGGAATAGCCGATGCTCTATCCTTATCATTGTCTCCCCTTGAGAAGCATGAAAACCTTCTAAAAACCATCGGCTACTTCTGGTCTGATGCTCTGAACTGCTTCATGTTTGGCCACGGCCCCATGACACCAACTCTGCTAGATGTGGTAATGATCACTGGCCTAGACGTTACATCCCCCAGCCCCTCTGCTTTTATGCTGCCAAGGGTCCCTTTCAAACTCTCTTCCAAAATAGAGTGCACAAACTGGGGTGCTTACCTTCGACGCCACATGAAAAATAAAGGCCCTGTAACAGAGAAAGAACACACGGCCTTCCTAAATTTCTGGTTGGAACACTTCATATTTTGTGGCCCTTCACTTGCTCCGACCAAGAATTATCTTCCCTTGGCCTATGAACTTGCCAGAGGCACCCAGCTTGGTATCGGCAAACTGTTCCTTGGAGAGGTCTATCTCCAACTAATGTCCGTCAAATTATCTTCCCAAAAAAACAGTCAAAACAGGAGGTCCCTGGTGGTTTATTCAGCTATGGGCTCAGCTGTATTTCCAGAACCATATCCCAAACTTCCCACTTTTGGCCACTTGCACCTTTCCAGATGCTAACGGGAAGCAGATCCGATGCACTAGCTACGACCAAGCCTTGTATAGCCTTCCAGGTAGTAAACTGATCCCCAAGGAAGCATCAAAGTGGTTCAGCATTTTCTTCCAAGGCCTGGACAATCCTCTCTTCTTTCCTTACACGGAATCTGAAAATTTTGAAAACCCAGTCTCCTTCAGGCTAGACAGCTTTGCCGATGACACCAGCACCCGACAATTGTATTCCACCATGATCCATCCCTGCTTCCTTCCAGTTGGCATGAGCACATCAAACAGAATAATCAAACCTGGTTATGAGTCCTATCAGCCGGTCGTAGCAGCCCAGCAGTTTGGTCTTGGGCAGGTGTCTCCCCATTTCTTCCTCCACCACTTAACAGAGAGCAGAGCTGACTTGCCCGATCTCCTCACCGGTCAGAGGTGTTACTCCTTCTTTGATGCTCTAGCCATCCCAGGCCCTAACAACCTGTCTTTCACCTCGTCAACCGATGGTTTTGAGACCTGGTGGTCAATGTGGAAAACTCATGCCTTCAGGAGAGCTCTGGGACCGTTGCTGAAACAACTCGATGCTGAATATAATATCCCCGCAGAACAGGTACTACCCCTCGCAAATTTTCTTGAAGTGGCTTACAATGATTTTTATAACCTTGCTCTGTCTCCTTGCAGTAACAAGATGGTCCAGAACCTACATATGATGACGGCTCCCCCTTTGAATTCATCCCACCGGCTCCTGTGGTCCTCTTCTGCAAAAGCTCTCCACCCTTGAAAAAGGTCGTGATGCAGAGCCAGCCGATTTCACCAAAATCGGCTTCCAAGAGCAAAGTATCTTCCGGGCCAGCTGCCCCCCGAGCCCCAACCAAGGCGAGAACGACGGTGAGGAAGGTAGCCGCCAGGAAAACTTTGAAGCGCTGGAGCCCTTCTCCAGATCAAGAGAGCTTGCACGTACGTTGACCCATGCCTTGACTGATTTCATGTATCCTTATGGGCTTCTGCAAACATGCTTGTGCTTACTAACTCTTTTTTATAGGCCTCCACCGAAGATAACTCCAGCAAGGAAACACAATCCAATCGAGGGGATTCGAGCTCAGGCAACTCTGGGAAAATCACCACGCAGAGCCAGCCAGATTTGCCACCATCGGCTTCCAGGAAAAGGCCAGTTCCTGAACCTGTTGTCCCCAAGCTCCAATCAAAGCGGGGCAGGGCGTGAGCACCAAGAGGACTCGAAAGGAACCGCAAGCCCCTTCATCAAACCAAGAGGCTTCAAATGTAATTACCCTCCATACTCTCCCCGGCTCATCTTTCATGCTAATCCATTGATGCTCACATCGGCTAACCACCTCCTTTGCAGACTGATGACACTTCTAGTGGGGGAGTCGAGGAAGTACAGATGCCCTCCGCAAACCTGGATCCAGTAATCCCTAAAGGTGCCGTTGACAAGGTCGCCAATTTGGCCAAGCCTCCAGCAGAAACACAAGAGCCCATTACCTCATCATCGGCTGTCCCCCTGGTCTCAGGAGAGGTATACTCCTTTCGTTTGGCTTACCCTTCCCTTTTGCTGCATACTGACGCTGTTTCTGTTTGTCAGGGTCGTGACCTCTCGGGCTTGCTAACGTTCGACCCTGAATCCATCGAACCAGCTCCTTCTACGGCATGCGATGAACCACGACCCAGCGCTGTCCTACGTCAATTCCAGCGTCTCAAAGCCTTGCTTTCCTCCCCGATCGAGACGTTGGTCGAAGACCCCGAGGAAGTGAAGAGCGTTCTTGAAGAAATCCAGCACCATCTCCCGGTAACGTTGCAGGTGAAACTTTGGCCAGTTGTGACTCTATCTGTCTACGGGTCAAGGGTGAAGTTAGCTCGTCAGAGAATCGATCTACGCCACGCCCAACTTCCGTTGAAAGCCGACATTGCAGACAAATGTCAGCGGCTCAATGAGAAAAAGGCGGCCTTAGATGCCAAAACTGACACCTCTGTCAGCACCGCCGAACCTGAGACCTTGCGAAAGGAATTGGAGGACCTTGAAGAGAGGGTCCGGGCAACCAAACAGCTTATTTACGATAAGGAAGCTCTTATTGCCCGCTCCCAAGATGAAGAAGAAGGCCTCAAAGCTCAACTGAAAACTGATCTGGCAGAAATACGTGCCCTGAACAAACAGCTAGCTAGTGACGGGCGAGGACGAAGATGACGAGGCCGAGATCGCCGAGGTGGATCGTGTCCGTGCTGACGCCCTCCGTGCCTTCGAGGCATTTCTTCAGTAGAGCCTATCCATGTAACCTGATACCTGCTCGTAACAGTTTGTACCTCTAGAGTCGATGGCTGCGCATCGGCTTTTTAGTCTAAAGTCGATGTCTGTGCATCGGCTGTGCTTTGCGTCCTGTTGCTTTGTATATATATATTTTTTTTACTGGCCGATTTCATGCATCGGCCCCCATATTTCACTGTCCGTCATCCCACATACTTGGGAAATATTTCTTGAGATGCTGACCATTGACAGCCACTGGGAACTTCACACCGCTCAGCTCCTCGAGCATGTATGCGTTACCCTTTAAAACTTGGCCGACCCTGTACGGCCCGTGCCAATTTGGAGACCATTTACCATACGTTGCATCCTTAGTCCCCAATGGCAATACAGCTTCCCATACCAGATCACCAACGTGGAACTCCTTTGGTCTCACCTTCTTATTATATGCGCGAGCTACCTTGGCTTTGTTCTCTTTAATTTTCTCAAGCGACCACAGTCTAAGTTCCGTTAGATCCTCAATGCTATCACTCATCAGGGCTGCATATTCTTCAGTTGTTAAATCATTCTGAAATGTAATACGTCTCGACCCAGCCGTGATTTCCCAGGGCAATACGGCTTCTTGTCCATAGACCAGATGGTATGGCGAGATTTTTATCGCTCCATGACATGACATGCGGTAAGCCCACAAAGCCTCTGACAGTACCTCGTGCCAACGTCTAGGGTGCTCGTCGACTTTCCTCTTAATCAGCTTGATAAGGCTCTGGTTGGACGCTTCAGCTTGCCCATTTGCTTGAGCATAGTATGGAGACGATCGGATCAACTTAATTCCCATGTCCTCGCAGAACTTTCTAAACTCGTGAGAAACGAAGACCGAACCTCCATCGGTCGTGATAGTCTGGGGAATCCCGAATCTATGAATGACATGTTCTTTCACGAAATTGATAACATCTTTCGATGCCACTGACTTCATAGGGACGGCCTCCACCCATTTAGTGAAATAATCTGTAATGGCCAAAATCCACATATGGCCTTTGCTCGATGGAGGATTGATTTTGCCGATCATATCCATGCCCCAACCTCGAAATGGCCAAGGCTTGATGATGGGGTTCATTGCTGATGCGGGTACCGTCTGAATTTTCCCAAACTTCTGACACGCTTGACACCCTTTATAGTACTTAAAACAATCCTCAAGCATGGTGGGCCAATAAAACCCCGATCGCCTGATCAACCATTTCATCTTATGAGCCGATTGGTGAGTTCCACAGGCGCCTTCGTGTACCTCGTGTAAGAGCCGATTTGACTCGGCTGGTCCCAGACATCTGAGAAGTAACCCTTCCAAAGTCCTGTAGAACATGTCATCCCCAATAAGGACATACTTCATTGCCTTGTACCTTATCCGTTTAGGTGCCCCCGAGCCGAATCTTTCAAGTAATTGAAGATATCGGCTCTCCAGTCATCCGATTCCAGGAACTGTACCTGAACATCGGCTCCACCTGCTACGTCCTTGTAGCCTGACGCCATCTGTGCGAGATCGTTCGCCTCGGTATTTTGCGACCTCGGGATCCAATTGAAGTTTATGTACCTAAATTGTGCCATCAGCTCGCGGCATTGCATCCATAATGGGAAGAGCGACTCGCTCTCACATTTGTATTCCTCCGTGAGTTGGGAAATCACCAATTTTGAGTCTCCAAAAAGTTCCACTGCTTCTGCCCCGGCTTCTATAAGCAACTCCATTCCCTTGCGTATTGCTTCATACTCAGCGACATTGTTGGTGCAAGGGGTAGGTAGCCTGATGGAGAAGGAATATGTTGCCCCCCGGGGCGACACGAGTAGAATGCTGATGCCACAACCATCATCACAAACCGATCCATCGAAAAACATGGCCCATGCACGCACAGACAGTGCTGCTATATCAGTGTTGATTCGTTCAACAATAAGATCGGCCAACGCGTGTCCCTTGACTGCTTTCGCAGGCTGATACCGGATATCAAATTCCGATAATGCAAACATCCACTTACCGAGTCGGCCTTTCAACACAGGAGCCGACAGCATATGTTTGATGACATCTGATTTGCATATGATGACAATTTCCGCTGACAGCACGATGTGACGAAGCTTGGTGCAGGTAAAAAATAGGCAGAGGCACAACTTCTCGATCTCAGGGTACCTAGTCTCTGCATCTAACATCCTTCTACTGATGTAGAAAGCGACTCTCTCCAGACCATCATAAACTTGCACCACCACTGAGGCGATGGAAGTGTTAGCTACTGACAAGTAAATATAGAATGGTCTGTCTTGCTGGGGCGGAACCAACACAGGTGGCTTCGTTAGATACTCTTTAATCTCGTCAAATGCTCGCTGTTGCTCTGCCCCCCAGCGAAACTCCTCATCAGATTTAATTTTTACCAATCCCATGAACGGCTCGATTCGCCCTGACAGATTGGAGATGAACCTTCTGACGAAGTTGATTTTGCCGATGAGACACTGGAGTTCCTTCTTCGTGGTAGGTGGCTTCATTGTTCGCACTGCCTCCTGACTTTTCAGGCCGATCTCAATTCCGCGTTCATGAACCAAGAAACCCAAGAATTGACCGGCCGTTACACCAAAAGCACACTTCTTTGGATTCATTCTTAGCCCGAATTTTCTAGTTCGGTCCAGGATGCGTCGCAAATCCTCCAAGTGTCCTTCTACTGAAACAGACTTGACTACCACGTCATCAATGTAAATCTCCACCAACTTGCCGATCAGATCATGAAAGATGTAATTCATGGCTCTTTGGTATGTTGCGCCGGCATTTTTCAGTCCAAATGTCATGACTACATATTCAAACAAACCCACCGAACCTAGTACTCTGAATGCAGTCTTGTGTATATCTTCTGGAGCCATAAAAATTTGGTTGTAACCGGCATTGCCATCCATGAAACTTAAAACCTTATGACCAGCAGCTGTATTGATCAATGTCTCTGCTACCGGCATTGGATACTCATCCTTTGGAGTGGCTCTATTGAGATCCCAAAAATCTATGGCGACGCGCCATCGGCCGTCCTTTTTCTCTACAGGTACGATACTGGAAATCCACTCAGCATACCTGCATGGCCTGATGAACCCGGCGTTCAACATTTTATCGATCTCTTTCTTGACTTCTTCTAAAATTTCGGCCTTCATCTGTCGTGCTCGCTGCTGGAACGGCCGAAATCCTTTCTTAAGAGGGAGCCGATGCTCAATGATGCTCCTGTCTAACCCGGGCATCTCTGTGTAATCCCAGGCAAAGCAATCTGGGTATTCTTTCAACAAAGCTATCATCAGGCCCCTCAGATGCGGATCTAACTTTTTGCTGATAAATGTTGGTCGTGGCTTATCCCCAGGACCAATGTCAATCTCTTCTAGCTCATCAGCCGATGTAAATCCATATCCTAGCTTTCCGTCGCCTGCTAGATCGATGCTGAACACAGGCAAAACGTATGGTGAGGATAATTTGGGCCGATTGCTGGAATCGGCCCCCTTTTCGATTGCATTGCTCAATGAAGGTTTACAACTTATTTGTGCTCTACTACGGGAGGGAGTCTCCCTACTACGACTACGTGACATGCTTGAGGTGAGATCATTGATTTTTATTTTTTGGGGCCGATCGCAGGGATCGGCCTTGCCACGTAAGTCCATTGACTTTGCTCTTGCTACTCTGTCAGGCCAGTGGATAAGACCAGCCTCACCCCGTTTTTTGTAGCTTCGATGCGCTCACAGCCGTCCAAACTGACTCCAGAGATCGGCTCTTGGTCTTCTACATCCCAAATATTCATGCCAGCTATTGAGATCTCGATCGAGTCATCTGCATGAACGACCTCCACTTCATCTCCATCCCATTGTATCAGACATTGGTGCATTGTGGATGGAATGCAGCAGTTGGCGTGAATCCAATCCCTCCCTAGCAGGACAGCGTAGGTGCTTTTGATGTCGACGATGAAGAATGATGTAGGGATGGTTTTTCGGCCCACGGTTAGATCCACGTTCAGAACGCCTTGCGTTTCTGATGCTTGGCCGTTGAAGTCGCTTAGTGTGACGTTGGTTTTGATCAGATCTGCGTTAGAGCGTCCCAAACGCCGTAGCATGGAGTATGGCATTATATTGACTGCCGCTCCCGTGTCAACCAACATCTTGCTGACAGGCTGCCCGTTGATATAACCTCTTAGGTACAGGGCCTTCAAATGTTTGTAGCTCTTCTCTCGTGGCTTTTCAAAGATAACTGGCCGTGGGCCGCAGTCAAACTGTGCTACCGGCACTTCTTCGGTTCTTGGAGCACAAAACTCCGACGGAAGTATGAACACCATATTTGTGCCAGCCGATACCTTCGCATCGGCTTTTATTTGTTTGGGGTGCCATTCTTTCTTCTGTGGACGAATCTCCGTCTCCAAAGTTTGTTGAATTTTCACGGCCAGATCGGGCCGCGCTTTCCTCAACGTGTGCAGGTATTGCGCCTCGGCTTCCTCCAAGCTACGTAGCCGCTGAACCCTACGCTTTTGGGAGTGACTGAGTCCATCAGGGCACCACCTTGGCCGGTGGTATCTGTCTTCTTCATCTTCTGACTCCTCGAAATCTTCCACTCGAGATGACTCAGCTCGTCTGTTCTGAGATGGGAGAGGCCCTAGACGCTTGAACACTGAAACCTCACATGTGTCCTCCTTCTGCTGTCTACATTCCGGGCAGTTGTCGATTGTAGGCAATCGGCTCATTCCTGAATCCCAGCAGTGCTTAAAGAAAGGACAATCCCAGTGTCTGTCCATGTCTTCCTGCTCTCTTGACTTCCCCTTAGCGCGGTGCTCATATCCTTCATCGTCTCTATCATACCAACGATATTTTCCGTTGTCTACATCAGACCGACGATATCTTTCGTCATCTATGTCGTACCGCCGGCGTCGGTCGTACTGACGCTCATATTTGTTAAGGAGATGCGCGGAGAGCGGTCGTTGATACCGCACGTTTCTCACTTGTTCCTCGGTGATGTACCGTCTGTCATCATATCGGGGCCGGTCGCGTGGGCCGGCCTCCTCCTTTTCCTTGCCACGGGAGTGACCGATTTCTTCTTTATCCCTGCCATGGTGGTATACAGGCCCTTCCATGTTAACATCGAATGAGAAATCTAACTGACGCCTCGTGGAGTGATTGTGTTCCACCATGTTGACGCCAGGAAACGGTTGCGTGTCCACTTTCATGGCAAACTGACCAAGGATCAAACGGCCTTGTTCTATCGCCGTTTGGATCTGCCGACGCAACTCTTTGCAGTCATTGGTGATATGGGTGACCGAGTGATGCCACTTGCAGTACGGTCTCCCGTTCATTTCTTGCGCCGTAGGGATTTTATGGCCTTCGAGTAACTTCAGCTGTTTTTCCTTAAGCAATAAATCGAATATCTGCTCAGCTTTGCTTACATCGAAGTCAAACCCTTTTGCAGGCCCTTGTTGTTTCACCCATTTGCAGGACACGGGATCTGCCCCCCGAGCCCATTCAGCCACGGCTACTTCCTGGTCTTCTACAGAGTCCCCAACTTCTTCTGTCTCGACCAGGCCTATCGGGCGTTTGAACTTTTCTTGGTACAATTCTGGGTGGCGCTGCTCATACAATGTTAATTTCTGGACCATGTGCGCCAGTGAATTGTATTCCACTTGGAAAGCCAGATCCTTGATCGGCGCTGCGAGGCCCAACGCTGCCAGATCGACTGCTTCTTTCTCAGTTAAACGAGCCGAATAACATCGGTTCTTGACAGTCCTGAAACGCTGAATGTATTCCGACATCGTTTCTCCCCGCTTCTGCCGCACATGTGCTAGATCGGCAATGCCAGCCTCGGTAGCTTCTAAGTGATATTGAACATGAAACTGCTCTTCCAGTTGCTTCCACGTCCGGACTGAATCTGGTGGCAACGAGGTGTACCACCCAAAAGCTGGTCCTGTGAGAGATTGCGCAAAAAACCTTACACGTAACGGGTCTGATGCTGAAATCATGCCCAACTGTGCCAAATATCGGCTCACATGCTCAATTGAGCTAGACCCTTCTGATCCATTGAACTTTGAGAACTCAGGGAGCCGATACTTGGGCGGCGATGAATCAAATCATATTCGTTGGGGTACGGCTTGGAATAGCCGACTGTTCTCCTCTTTGGCAGGATGCCGAACTGGTCTCTCAAGATTGTACTGATTTGTTCCACGGTATGAGCTGCAGGGGCTGAGCTTTCATGACTCGTTCCGGTGGCATATTTAGCTAGCCACGCATGTTTATCGGCGTCCGCTCCAGAAATCCCTCCTGCTGCAATCTGGTTCGTGCGCGCCAAGTTATTGCAGTCCGGCACGTATGTGCACACGTATCCATGTGGGATTTCTTTAGGCGGCTCATACATGAATTGGCAATCGCCAGGATCGCCTCCAATCTTGTAGACGACGTATGCCGGTGAACCCTGTGGCTCTGGAGCTGCAAGCGTGAATGGCAGCTGCGGTCTGGTCTGGAACGGTATTTCTCCCTGGTGAGTCCCTAGGGCAGGCCCTGACGGAGAGTACTGATGCTTCATGATTTCCTGAACCACGCGAACCGCAATGCGCTCGAAAGCGTTCACCAGGCTCTCAGAATGACGGTGTAGAGAATGAGCCACCATGTAATTAACTTCCTGGCGCAGAGCTCTGGTGCGTTCCTCTGAAGGGACAGACAGATCTACTTCATCGAGAACGCCTTCGGGTGATAACCCTTTCCACCTAATGCCATGTTTACGGGTCCTCTCGAAAGAGCCGATGAGATCGGCTTCGAAGACAGCTTTAATATCATCATATTTCTTCTTGTGCTCCTCAGTCAGATCTTCATACGTGATTGGTCCGTCCGCCATCTCAGCTGCAGATGTTGACGCGGTTGCTGTAGAATGTCCCACCGGGCGTGCCAGAATGTGTTGCCTGCCAAAACCCACCGGCGAGCAGCGACGAGCAACACGAAGAGCCGGGAGGCTCCCAGAACTGCTGGTGGGCCCTGGTCCCTCGGGCGACGGCCCACAAAATCCGGCACACGTCCTGGCTGTTGCGAGGGCGTGCCACCTGACCTATACCTGGTCAGGAAGGTGATGGATTGCTTCAATTAGTTTCCTGCATGGCAGACACGTAAACATTAAATCTGAGCCTCGATCGGCTCTCAGGTTACCCTGTGAATCGGCTCAAAGAGCCGATTGACCCATGGTTCGTATTGGATCTACGATAACATGGGGATCCTGCTTGATCAATACCAAGTTAAATCGATCTACGACAGTCTAGGGCTTTCACCGCATAATTGGAACGTCCTACGCGTAGTTGAGCCTGGCAGATACGAAAGATAACAGAAAACTAGTCCTAGAAGAGGCCTAAAAACCAACACAAGAAATGATTCCCGGAACAACCCCTCTTGGATCGGCAAACCATACCTTACGCACTACTGGATCGTTCAACCCGTTTGCAAGGCCTAACCATGCGGATATCAAACTAATCCTTGGAGAACAAGGAACAACCATAACAGATCAGATCTACTAAATAAAGACCAAGCAAGATGCTGCCCTTACACCTAAGATAGGTGCAAAGGCAGCTAGATATTTAGGGGCAGCATAACTAAGCAAACATATCAGAAAAGTATCGATGTTAGCCCCAAAACATCTATGATAACAGTATTACTCTCCATCAACAAGGCTTCAGTACGAGCAACACAAAACAACGAATAAACTGATACTGCCCAGATCGCAAGATGCGATCTGGGCAGCATGACGCTTACCCGGAAGAAACCCTCGAAACAAGGGGTGGCGATGCGCCTTGATTGTGTTTGTTGTGAATGTGATCGTCCTCCTTTCTCAATAACCCTAGGTACATATTTATAGTCTGTAGACTTTCTATCTTTGGAATAAACCTAACTGTGTACGAACCAAACTCTATCTCTTAATTCTAAACTGAAACGTGATCTACCATAATGTACAGATATAGGGGCAATCTAGCCCAAACTCTCGCACGAGGCCGATTCAGAAACACTTTATGTGCATATCCTCTAAGCCCATCTCAATCACGGCCCATCTCCTAATTTGGCTAAAATCCGGCGATAACACTTGTCAAGTTTCATTCTCAAGGATTCTACACAACATGGTAAATATCTTGTCAAGTTTCATTCTCTTAGGGTCGGAGCCTAAATTAGGTGCAGCCATAGATATGAGCAAGTACACCCCTTATGATGGATCCTAGAGCCATTTTAATGAGAAAGTATAGGAATCATTAAGACATAAAGGTCCCATGATAACAATCAGATCATGGGTCCCCGACATAAACCCCTCGAATGCAACTCAAAGTATTGGAAAACGGTTTCTGTTATTCCGTCCCTTCCAACCCTCATCATTATATTAAAGTGCAAACCTATGAGCCCATATAGGTGAAGTAATATGCAATCGACGTTTGCATAAAACCATCATAGAACAATATAAAAGATAAAAAAATTGATCAAATACTCATTGCACATCATATAGAATCATAGCTAGATCATCTATACCCTCAGAAACATGGGGAACTACTCACAAGTACCAAACATAATGTGGACCAGAGGTATAAAGATTACAACACAATCCGAAATTATAATCTCTCCACCAAATAAATACAAAGTACCAATCACAAACATGCAAATAGCCTTTAAAACAATATCCGTGGTTCAATCAAACACAAACTATGAGGGGGATGAAGTTGATCTCGGAGATGGTGATGGTGGTGTTGATGGAGATGTCGATGCACATGCCTCCCCCTACGTCAACGAGGAGTGGTGATGACGATGGCGTCGATTTCCACTTCACCGGAGGCACCAATGCGAGAGGATCTACCCTCTCCCATAGTAGGAGAGGACTTTCGCTTCCGCCGCTGCCTCAATAAATTTCGGGAAAATATGGCTTAGGTTTTCTGGCGAGATGGAGACGTATGTAAAAAGGGGGACCTGAGACGATGCTCGAGGCCCATTTGGGCATGGGTGGCGCGCCCAGCCAGGTAGGATGCGCCACTTGTGCTCTTTTGGCCCTCGTGTGCTTCATTGGCCCACGGTCTTTCTCCCGGTGAAAATCCGATTAAGTATTTTTCTTTCGATTTTTAGGTGTCTAGAAGGTCCCGAAACAGCAAAATACGAAAAAAGAGGTTTTATGCCTCCTAGAATTTAAATACCAATGAAAGGGACTTTGTAGGAAATCCGCGTAAATCAACTAAAAATGCATAAATGAGGATGTATAATGGAAAATATCATTCTAAACTAATCATATGAGTCACAATATTGATGATGCAAAATGCACGAATCAGCACCCCCTTCCTCCGTTCGGCTGGGTGGGCTGGCCCATTTGGCTGGGTTGGCCACCCATTTCCTTTTTTTCTTTTCTTTTTTCCTTTTCCATTTCTTTTTATTTGTCCCCTTCTAGGGGGGCCTAATAAAATAGGGATGCCCTTTTTAATTAAAATAGAAATCATTTTTTATTAAATTAAATATATTTCAATATACTGATTCATCCAATCAAATACTAAACATATCCTTAATTACCATTAGTCTGAGACACCTCTCGAACTGTCCGAACACCTTTCAGATTTCACTGGAACCCTATTCCGGATTTATCTCTCAACTCCGATGAATCCAAAACCATCTGTAGTTTCGTTGAACCCTTAAGTGTGTTATCCTACGGTTCGGGAATAACATAGCTATGATCCGGCGACTAGGTCACCGACCATATGATCACTAGGGGGGTCTAGAGAACCATTTCAATCACTATGAATTCCACGAAGATATGATCGTTGTTTGAACATATGCAAATAGTCCTACTCCTATTGTTCATTCAATATAGGCACTTGTCCGAGACATGATCATCAGTATCACGATGTCTAGTTTGATCTCGTTACCGACAAGGCTATTTCACTCGTTCACATGCTATTATATCCCCATGAACTAGTCATTAGGTGCATAGCTTTCATGGATATAATCTCACTTAGTGGGCCCTTTTAAAGTATCTTCCCGTCACGTGGATGGAACAAATCCCGCTCTTGATAACGTAGGCATCAACCATTGCACCTTTATGATCACCCTATCGGTTGAAACAACTAAAGCAACCTCCGGAGATGGTGATTAATACGATCTCACGGTCTAAGGATTAACTTACTATGCACTTGATATAAACATCGTAACATTGAAATCCATACGGTATGATCGTGTTACAATAGTTTTGTTGCGGGTATGTCCACCATAACATTGTCAATGATGTGTGTGTCCATGATCGGGAAAACTTTGACCAACAATTGACCTCAATGAACCAGTCATGCACTTGTATGCTTACTAGGGACTTTTGGTTGTTTACAATACCACATGTGTATTCGTGTTTTCCTCATAATACATTTATAGCATGGCATTAAACCAATTATGAACATTTGGACATATAATATATCCATTATTATTTGTCTCTAGAGCACTATCTCAAACATCAATCTATCCAGGAGCGGGGGTCCAGGGCGGCGAGGGAGAAGGATGAGCTGGTGGTGGGAATGAAGCGGGGAACGTGCTCGCACTTCCAGTTGTGGAGGAAGCCGATTAAGGTCTTGATGAACCGTCGGTGGAACCCGGGGCTGGAGATGGTGCGGCGGAAGGTCTTGCAGGCGAATGAGGCGCGAAGGAGGCAAGAAGGTTCGTCGGGTGGGAGGCGGAGGAGGATCTCTTCGAAGAGCTCGTCGGGGATCCCCAGCGGCGAGTCACAACGGGTTGGCGGCGCTGCCATGGTGCCCGATGGGTCTAGGTACGGGTGGGGAAGACATGGATTGGAACCATTCAGGTTAACCAGTTTTAGGGCTCCTTTGATTTGAAGAAAATATTGAGAAAACATAGAGGGTTAGGAAATTTTTCATAATTATATGTTGTTCAATCGTTTGATTCATAGCAATGGAGGAAAGTAAAATCAAAGAAACTTTTTCTTTGGATCTGAGTTTAAGGTAATACATATAGGAAAATAAAATCCAGTTTTTTTAGAGCGCTTGAGCCGTTGGGCGCAATGGTTGTACTCGCATTTTGAAGAATGATACGTCTCAAACGTATCTATAATTTCTTATATTCCATGCTACTTTTATGATGATACTCACATGTTTTATACACATTATATGTCATTATTATGCATTTTCCGGCACTAACCTATTGACGAGATGCCGAAGAGCCAGTTGCTGTTTTCTGCTGTTTTTGGTTTCAGAAATCCTACAAAGGAAATATTCTTGGAATTGGACGAAATCAACGCCCAGGGTCTTATTTTTCCACGAAGCTTCCAGAAGACCGAAAGGATTACGAAGTGGGGTGACGAGGCGCCGCCACGCCAGGGCCGCGCGGCCAAGGGTGGGGCCGCGCCGCCCTGTTGTGTGGGGCCCTCGTGTCGCCCCTAAACCTACCCTTCTGCCTACTTAAAGCCTTCTTCGCGAAACCCCCAGTACCGAGAGCCACGATACGGAAAACCTTCCAGAGACGCAGCCGCCGCCAATCCCATCTCGGGGGATTCAGGAGATCGCCTCCGGCACCCTGCCGGAGAGCGGAATCATCTCCCGGAGGGCTCTTCATCGCCATGATCGCCTCCGGATTGATGTGTGAGTAGTTCACCTCTGGACTATGGGTCCATAGCAGTAGCTAGATGGTTTTCTTCTCCTCATTGTGCTATCATGTTAGATCTTGTGAGCTGCCTATCATGATCAAGATCATCTATTTGTAATGCTATATGTTGTGTTTGTTGGGATCCGATGAATATTGAATACTATGTCAAGTTGATTATCAATCTATCATATATGTTGTTTATGTTCTTGCATGCTCTCCGTTGTTAGTAGAGGCTCTGGCCAAGTTGATACTTGTAACTCTAAGAGGGAGTATTTATGCTCGATAGTGGGTTCATGCCTCCATTGAATCTGGGACAGTGACAGAAAGTTCTAAGGTTGTGGATGTGCTGTTGCCACTAGGGATAAAACATCAATGCTTTGTCTAAGGATATTTGTGTTGATTACATTACGCACCATACTTAATGCAATTGTCTGTTGTTTGCAACTTAATACTGGAAGGGGTTCGGATGATAACCTGAAAGTGGACTTTTTAGGCATAGATGCATGCTGGATAGAGGTCTATGTACTTTGTCGTAATGCCCTGATTAAATCTCATAGTACTCATCATGATATATGTATGTGCATTGTTATGCCTTCTTTATTTGTCAATTGCCCAACTGTAATTCGTTCACCCAACATGCTATTTATCTTATGGGAGAGACACCACTAGTGAACTGTGGACCCCGGTCCATTCTTTACATCTGAAATACAATCTACTGCAATTGTTCTTTACTGTTCTTCGCAAACAAACATCATCATCCACACTATACATATAATCCTTTGTTTTCAGCAAGCCGGTGAGATTGACAACCTCACTGTTACGTTGGGGCAAAGTACTTTGATTGTGTTGTGCAGGTTCCACGTTGGCGCCGGAATCCCTAGTGTTGCGCCGCACTACACTCCGTCAATAACAACCTTCACGTGTTCCTTGACTCCTACTGGTTCGATAACCTTGGTTTCTTACTGAGGGAAAACTTGCTACTGTATGCATCACACCTTCCTCTTGGGGTTCCCAACGGACGTGTGTTAACTGCACGCATCAAGCTCTTTTTCTGGCGCCGTTGCCGGGGAGATCAAGACACGCTGCAAGGGGAGTCTCCCACATCCAATCTCTTTACTTTGTTTTTGTCTTGCTTTACTTTACTTTATTTACTTCTTTGTTTGCTCTTATATCAAAAACACAAAAAAATAGTTGCTAGTTTTACTTTATTTACTGTCTTGTTGTCCATATTAAAAACACAAAAAAATAAGTTACTTGCATTTACTTTATTTAGTTTGCTTTATTTACTACTGCTAAAATGGGTACTGTTGAGAATACTAAGTTGTGTGACTTCACTAGCACAAATAATAATGATTTCCTATGCACACCTATTGCTCCACCTGCTACTACAGCAGAATTTTTTGAAATTAAACCTGCTTTACTAAATCTTGTTATGAGAGAGCAATTTTCTGGTGTTAGTTCTGATGATGCTGCTGCCCACCTTAATAATTTTGTTGAACTTTGTGAAATGCAAAAGTATAAGGATGTAGATGGTGACATTATAAAATTAAAATTGTTTCCTTTCTCCTTAAGAGGAAGAGCTAAAGATTGGTTGCTATCTTTGCCTAAGAATAGTATTGAATCATGGACTAAATATAAGGATACTTTTATTGGTAGATATTATCCTCCCGCTAAAATTATATCTTTGAGAAGTAGCATAATGAATTTTAAGCAATTAGATAATGAACATGTTGCTCAAGCATGGGAGAGAATGAAATCTTTGGTGAAGAATTGCCCTACCCATGGACTGACTACTTGGATGATCATCCAAACCTTCTATGCATGATTGAATTTTTCTTCGCGGAACCTATTGGATTCAGCTGCTGGAGGTACATTGTCGAGGGTGCTCCTCAGCAATGCCCTCCGATAGGGGCTTAGTATTGATGGAATCCTGCAAGCTGATACGAGACATCGGTTCACAGACAAGCGGGGAGAGCGATTTACCCAGGTTCGGGGCCCTCGATGAGGTAAAACCCTTACGTCCTGCCTGTCTATTCTTGATTATGATGATAATGGGGTACAATGGGGTGCCGAATAGTTCGGCTGAGATCTCGTCGAGTCGGCTAAGTGCTAAGGTGACCTAGCTCTAAGCTTCTGTTGGCTAAGATCGCTAAGATTGATTGTGTCCCTCGGCAGCCCCTCTCCTGGCCCTTATATAGAAGGCCAGGTCTCAAGAGGTCTAATCGAGTACGACTAGGTTTACAGTAGATCTATCTCTAAACTTTCCTTGTTCGGCTCCTTCCGTGCCTTGTTCTTCAAGGAATCTTCCGCTGCACCGGCCTAGTGACCCACCTTGCCATCGGGTACCTTCATGGGCCTCCAGCTGGACCGTACAGGGTAGAGCAACGTCGGTTACCCGAAGGGTAGTGCCCACGTCAGTAGCCCCCGAATATCTAGCCGAACATAGTTCAGGTAGAGACTGAAGCATGTCTTCTTCCGATGTCCTTCTCCTCAATCGTTCTTGTTTTCCTTCTTTCTGCATCATCTTCTTCTATCGGGTGCGCGTCGGCGCTCCCGATGGGAGTAGCCCCCGAGTCTAGGTACGGATGCTTGCAATCCGTGCGTAGACTCAAGTTGTACCACTCGAACATTTTTCTCTGCCGAAGTTTTTCTGCAAGTCTTCGTAGGTCATCCGATATATTTTCCTCATGCAAGGGATAATGAGTAACGTGCCCAACTTTTGCTGGTTAACTGCCGACGGCAAAACAATGTTACCCTACACAGAATCAAGTCCCCGGGCATGATCCTGGAGTGCGAAAAAAGTTCTGTCGGGTGCGCGTCCAGCGCTCCCGATGGGAGTAGCCCCCGAGTCTGGGCACGGGTGCTCGCAACCGGGTGCAGACTCGAGTCGAACAATTATCTCTTCTTTCAAGGCCTTCTTTTCTTTTTCTTCGAGTCCTCATTTTGTCGGGTGCGCGTTCAGTGCTCCCGATGGGAGTAGCCCCCGAGTCTAAGTGCAGATGCTTTGCAATCTGTGCATAGACTCAAGTTCACCATCCGATACTTTTTTCATTCCTTCGACTGTCTTTGACAGCGCCCATGATGTCACTGATGACGCGCCGCTGCCGTGGCTCGATTGACAAGACTTGACCTAATGGGCCCACCCTAGTTCTGCGCGGGCAGTTTTTAGGATTTGACCAGTGCACGCGCAGCGACCGAGGCGTTTCCTCGATTTTCGCGCGACGTGGGAATAATGGGCCACCGGTTCCATTCCCTTTTCGAGCGCCACGTGTACAGCTAGGTCCGCTCCACCTCCCACGACGTCCGTGGAGTTATGGCCACGATCTCACGCAAATTCTTATGGCATAAATAGAGGGCTTCCTCGTTTTTACTTTTCACGCCTCTTACTGCTCATCTTCTTGCTCAAACCTTCTTGCCTCCTCTGCTCCTTCTTCAGAAGCTCTGTACGCCATGGGCAAGAAGAAGAACACCAGTACCTCGGACGCGGCCAAAGTCAGCCGCAACTGGAGCGCCTCCGCTATCTCCAGCCGCGATGTGAACAAACTGCGCTCCCTCGGCTTCATCTCCGCATCTGAGGACGACATCCGTCTCCCAGGTGCTGTTACTCGCCCACAACCTCCGAAGGGCTTCACCGTTATGTTCGTTGCCTTTCTGTTTCGTGGCCTCTCTCTTCCTGCCCACGAATTCCTTCGCTCCCTTCTATTCTTCTACGGGATCCAGCTTTGGCAGCGGACACCAAATTCCATTTTGCATCTCTCTATCTTTATTACTGTCTGTGAGGCCTTCCTTGGCATTGATCCCCACTGGGGTCTTTGGAGAAAGATTTTTTTTGAAGCGTCACAACGACAGCAATGGCCCCCCCGTCGTCGGTGCCGTTGGCTTTGTTGTCAGGAAGGAAGTCGATTACTTCGACTATCCAATGAAGGAATCCGTCCAGGGCTGGCGCAACAAATGGTTATACTTGCGAGACCCTGTGGTGCACGGGCGGCGCTCAAACCTTCCCCCTTTCGAAGATGTCTTGATAGCTAAGCCGAAGAAGTCCTGGCGAAACATCCTTTCTCCCGAAGAGATGGTGGTAGCTGACAGGCTTTTTGACCAAGTCGTCGTTTTGAAGAATACGGGGGGCTTGACGATGTGCGGCACTGAAGTAGTCTCAGTGTTCCTGCAACGTCGAGTACAGCCACTAATGTCTCGTCCCCACCAATTATGGCTTTACACTGGCAAAAGCGACAAGTCCAGGGTTATCTCTGCCGACCTTTCGGCTGAGGAGCTCCGAGACGAAGTCCACCGTCTGACATGCCTCAGCATGAAGGACAATATTATCTTGGCATCGGCTCGTCCTCCTTATGATCTTCACCATCTTCCAATTGAGGTAATTCTTCACCATTTTTTTTGCTTGTTGTTGTTGCTTCTATCTTTTACTGCGCTTTACAGGCCTTCTTCTCCCGACAGGCCCCCTCCGTTGCTCAATGCTACCCTCCTCCACCCGAAAGTGGCGTGGAGCCGGAGGATGATGATGACGACTCGGAGGAGACCGAAGATGTCCAACACGCCCTTGAGGACAGTGATGTTCAAGAAGGAGATGCTGTCGAGGACGATGCCTTCGTTAGGAGCAGCGACGCAAGCAGGTACACAACGATTTTATTACATCGGCTGAATCAAGTCCTAGCGGACAGGATGATGATGCTGTTAGGACCGCTTCGCCTCCTCCTATCCAGGAAAGTTTGACAGGTTTTTTCGCTGCTAAAGATGACCTGGACCTGTAAGCATTTTTAGCCCTTTCCTGACGTACTTTTTGCCGTCTTGTATGCTAATTGCGCATTCTTCTTAAGTAGCTCTGATGATGACGATGAAGTTCCTCTTGCGAAGAGGGCTAAATTATCTATTGGAAGAAAGGCATCAGCTTCAGAGCTGAATCCTTCGCCTGCCAAGTCGACGCCTCCCACAAGGACGGTCGTGGAGAGAATTCCTGTGTCGAAGGTTATCCCTCCCAGCGATGCTCCTACTTCGTCGGCTGGCCGTGACCACGTAAGTATTTAATCTATCTTGCTTTTGCTGAGTTTCGTTTGTCGACTGAATCCCCTTGAGTTCTCTTACTTCAGCCAATTTATGCCACAGTCGACGCTGTAGTAGATTTCGCCAAGCAGTTTACCCGACTCGAGGCTGAAAACACCCAGCTTCGAAAGACTGTCAAATCTTCGGCTGATCAGGTGCTAGAGGCCAACAGGCTTGCCACCGACGCCAAGAATGAAAATGTCTTGTTGAAGGAGGAGCTGAAGAAACTGAAGCGGCAGATGAAGGATGAACAAGATGCCAGGCGCGCGGCAGCGATTGCAACCGACAAGAAGGAAGGCATTCTCCGCGAATCCATCAAGGAGTTATTGGGTAAAATTCTTGACACGTTCCTTTTTTCTTTCTTGGTATTGCCTTACTGTCTACTGATCTGTCTTCCTTTCAGAGGCTGCCAATATAACCATCACCCGACGCCACCAACTCCGAGAGGACTCTACAGCCGATGCCCTGTCGCTTGCTACTGAGTCTAATGTCCAAGTCTTTGGACTTCTGCAAAAGACTAAAGGGGCGCTGTCGAGGCTATACTCGATGATCTTCCCGAAACAGAAGCAGGACAAGAGTCTTGGCGAGATGGCGGATGCTTTTCTTGTTGATTCTTCCGAACCTGTGGAGGTACTGAAACGTCGCTCCCGCTTGTTTGGGGCGGTTCTTACTTTCCAGCTGCTAATGGGTCATGGGATGGGGTCTGAATTGGAGAAGTTATCTAAAGCATTGCCTGTCGATGATGACAACCATTTAGTCGACCTTGAGCCTTTCAAAAGATCGGCAGTAACCTGTGCCAATCAACTCCTGAAGCTGGTAGATGAAGCACAAGCCAAGCCTATTCCTGAATCTGCCCCTGGCTCATCATCGGCGAACCCTTGAACTCTTGCTTGACTTATTGTAAATAAGATCAACCGTAATTTGACTTAGTCCTATTTTATTTTGGCTCTGTTGCCAATTCGAACATCCTTTTGAATGTATCATATATGCCAAGCGCTCCCGATGGGAGTTTTTATGTTAATGCTGGTCTGAATGCTGGTCTGAACTGGGAACTGTACTGCAGATTCCTTCATCTTCTTCCCGTGCCGAGCTTTTTCCAAATCCTTCGAGTAACGATGAATCAGACCTTGTTCGCCGCTTACGTGACCAAGTGTCTTGTCTAAATAAAGACATCACTTCTCTTCGCGCGATGGCAGCCCTGGTGAAGAAAAAGGGGGAGATAGCGACTGCTATCGAACAATACGCTCTCGATGGTCCTCGTGTTGCTACCAAAAGTTTGGGCTGTAAGTATTAGCCCATCTTCTGATTCCTGACATAGCTTGAATGTTCTTTTAACTGACATTCGTTCCTTTCCAGTCATAGCTTCAGACGCAACTGAGGAGAACAAGAAGATCCATGAAGAGGTCGAGGCGATGACTGACGTTGCGCACCCGAAGCACGATTTATGGCTGCATCGTCCGAAGGCTGTTGTCATGGCGAAGTTTAAGTACCGGGTGGGGAAGGCGCATTATTACTTTGATAAGTTCCACGCTCATCTCACGATGGTTTGGAACACCTTGTTCCCTCTGGACCAAGCACCCGAAACTTTGTCTGCCCTGTTCACCCGATTCAAGTCTCCCGAAAGGATTCGACAGTTGGTGCGGAAAGAACTCATGGCTGGTGCTGAGCTTGCCTTTGCTTCGATATTGGCGTGCCATCCGTCTTTAGACTTGGGAGCCGTAGCAAACACTGAGAGGAGTTTAGGCCAATATTATGATGTTGCTAGAGGTCCTGCTTACACCATCGTTTCTCGGATGGAGTCATGCCTGGAGAAGGATCTGAAGGCCCACTGGGACCGGGGAGCCCGATCATGAATGTAATAGCCTTATACCTGCATAGGATTGTTTTGTATAAATTTACTGCGTACGTTGCACGCTATGTTAGTTTGATTGATATTGTCGAGGGCGGCTGAGTGATCAGTTCAACCTGCTCTCTCGACGACTTCGTTGAATTATGCAATGTTATTGCGAAGCCTGTATGTTCATTTTGTAAGAGCGAGACCCGTCGACTTAGTCGAGGGAATTAGACGCTTGGCTTCGTCACGCGGTGCACCGGTTTGAGCCTTATTTTGTGATAATGTAACCATCGACTGCAGTACTCGTGTATTTTCTCGAGGCTTGGATTGGTTGTTTTTGTGCATCATTAATCTTAGCTCTCGTTGAGAGTATTTAATTAATGACACTGTGTAAGTGTATTTCTTAGGCCAGCGCTCCCGATGGGAGTAAGAGCCGATGGCAGGGCCTCATACGGTATGTTCGAGTGATAAGGCCTGGGGCAAGAAAAAAGGTAGAAAACCTGATTAGAACTTTTATTCATAGTGCAAAAGCAACCTTAAGGGCTGTCGAGTAATTAAAAACAGTCGTATCCTATGTATAGAACCGTCGCAAATGTGCGATGTTCCATGGATTCTCAACGTCTTTTCCTGAAGCTGGGTTTTTGAGCCGATAGGCTCCTCCTGGTATCACTTCGGTGACGATATACGGTCCTTCCCATGGGGATTCGAGTTTCAAGGGTCTCTCTTGCTTCCGCCAAAGTACCATATCCCCGACATTAAAGCTTCGACTGTGTATTCCTCGGTTGTGATAATTTCTCAGCGCCTGCTGGTAGACCGTCATTCTTGCCAAGGCAATACCTCGTGCCTCGTCGAGGAGGTCCACAGCGTCCTGTAGCGCGATATTGGAAGAGGATTCCGTGTATGCTGTCACCCGAGGTGCTTCAAACCGAACGTCGGCTGGTAGGACTACCTCGGCTCCATGCACCAAGAAGAATGGGGTGTACTGAGTCGACCTATTTGGTGTAGTACGCAAACTCCAAAGTACGGATGGTAACTCTTCGACCCAGGCTCCAGCTGCACCTGTAAGGCGTTTCTTGAGGCCATCCCCTATGAGACCGTTGATCCTTTCCACCTGGCCGTTGGTCTGTGGGTGGGCCACTGATGCAAACTTTAGTTTGATTCCTCCGTCATCGCAAAATTTTTGAAACTCTTTCGAGTCAAAGTTGGTTCCGTTGTCTGTGACGATACTGTGAGGCATACCAAATCAACATGTTATTCCCCTGAAGAATTGGACTGCTGTTTTTGCTTTCTGGTTTCGCACCGGTACTGCCTCGATCCACTTTGTGAATTTTTCGACTGCGACCAATAGATACGTGTGTCCTCCAGGCGATGATCTTGGCAGCGGTTCAACTTGGTCGAGTCCCCATTGAGCGAACGGCCACGCCAGAGGTATCGTCATCAGGTCTGTGGCAGGGGCGTGTGGTTTTGGTGAAAATCGCTGACAGGGGTCGCACTTCATGACCAGATCTCGAGCATGCGATGCCGCTGTTGGCCAGTAAAATCCCGCTCCGAAGGCCTTCGCCACGAGGGCCCTGCTTCCTGCGTGGTGTCCGCAAGTTCCTTCGTGTATCTCGCGCAACAGTGCTCTTCCATCGTCAATGGCAATGCATCTTTGGAAAATACCGGAAATGCTGCGCTTGTAAAGTTCACCGTTCACTATGGTGAAGGCTTTCGATCGTCTAACGACTCGTCTCGCTTCTATCGGATCCTCTGGTAACTCCTGCTTTGTTAGATACGCTAGGAACGGCTTGGTCCATAGTGGCTAGAGGAGGAGGACTTGTTCGGCAGGAGGGGTTGGAGATTGTTCGGCAGCTTGCTGCGAGCTCACCTCCAATTCATCAGCCGACGGTTTTGGAGGTGCCGACGCCTTCTCTTTTATTGATCGCTGAGTGATCACTTCGTAAAACACTCCGTCTGGAATAGGGGAGCACATGGACCCGATGTTTGCCAAAGTGTTGGCTTCCTCGTTGCTGGCTCTGCCGATATGTTTGAGCTCACATCCTTCGAATTTAGCTTCCATGTTTTGATACAGCTGCCGATAGGCGATCATGTTGTCGCTGACCGCGTCGCACAGGTTCATCGACTGCTGCACCACCAAGTTTCAGTCTCCATAGATTTCCAGACGAGTTGCCCCGCATGCCTTTGCCATCTTCATTCCGTGCAGCAGCGCTTCGTATTATGCTTCATTGTTCGTCGGCAGTGAGAAATTCATACGTAGTATGTACTTCATCTTATCTCCCTGCGGTGATATCAACACCACTCATGCTCCTGCACCTGTGCTTCGTTTTGACCCGTCGAAGTACATTATCCATGACCCCGACATGTCGGGTGCTGCTGGTGTCTGTGATTGGATCCAGTCTGCCACAAAATCTGGGAGGATTTGGGATTTTATCGCTGTTCGATTGACGTAAGTTATGTCGTGTGGTGCTATCTCGATAGCCCATTGGGACACTCGACCTGTGGCCTCTGAATTAGTCATTATGTTCTTCAGTGGTGCTTCGCTCACGATGATAATCGGGTGCTCTGTGAAGTAGTGCCGTAACTTGCGAGCTAACCTCCACACTGCGTATGCCAGCTTCTGATGATGGGGGTACCTCTGTCTTGCGGGTGTGAGCACTTCACGGGCCTCTGCACGCTATGAACTCTCCCTGCTTCTTCTCGTTCGACGACCAAGACGCTGCTAAAGACTTGGGCTGTCGCAGCTATATACATGAGCAGTGTTTCCTTCTCACGGGGGGTTACAAGGACTGGAGATGTCGACAAGATTTTCTTCAGATTGTCGAAGGATTCCTGCGCCTCCTTTGTCCACTCGAACTTTTCTGATTTTTTCATCAAATTGCAGAAGGGCAAAGCTTTTTCTCCTAGCTTGGCGATGAACCTGCTGAGCGCTGCTAATCGTCCTGCCAGTTGCTGCACTTGGTGCAGATTCTTTGGCGGCTCCATGTCGAGAATAGCTTTGATCTTCAAAGGGTTGGCTTCAATCCCCCTGGCTGAGATGAAGTACCTGAGTACTTGTCCCCCTGGTACTCCAAAGAAACATTTTTTGGGATTCAATTTGATTTTATACATGTCTAAGTTGTCGAAAGTTTCCCGCAAATCATTGACGAGAGTGGCAGTGTGCTTTGTCTTCACCACGATATCGTCGATGTAGACTTCGATGTTCCTCCCGATCTGCTCTCCAAGGCAAGCCTGCATGCAACGTTGATAAGTTGCTCCTGCGTTTTTCAACCCGAAGGTCATGACGTTGTAACAGAAAACGCCGTGTGGGGTGATGAACGCGGTTAGCTCCTGGTCTTCTTTCTTCAGCTTGATCTGATTGTATCCGGAGTACGCATCAAGGAAGGAGAGGCGATCACATCCGGCTGTGGAGTCGACTATCTGATCAATACGAGGTAGCGGGAAGTGGTCTTTTGGACAGTGTTTGTTGAGGCCGGTGTAATCGATACACATACGCAGAGCGGTGGTGTCCTTTTTGGGCACCATGATAGGGTTGGCCACCCACTTAGATTCCTTGAGCTCTCGGATGAATCCTGCTTTACGGAGTCGATTGACTTCCTCGCCAATTGCTCTCCTCTTAGGTTCGGAAAATCGGCGCATTGACTGCTGCACTGGTTTGGCTGTCGGGTCAACATTAAGGGCGTGCTCAGCGAGTTCCCTGGGGATACCTGGCATGTCGGATGGTTCCCATGCAAATATCTCCCAGCGCTCATGGAGGAACTCGATGAGTGCGCCTTCCTATGCGACCGTAAGGTCAGCCAACGTATTGACCATTTTCTTCGGGTCAGTGGGATGCACCTGCAGCTTCTTGGCTTCCTTTGTAGCATCGAATTCATCGGATCTTACGTTTCGATTGTCGGCTGGTGGTTGCGTATGATCTGTGGCAGCGTCGATTGCATTGAGTTCTTCCTTGGCACCGAACTTCGAGGCGATCTTCTGGAACTCTCTATCGCAGGTGTATGATCGAGCAAAGCTCCCATGAACGGTTATTGGGGTCCCGTTGTTGCCTGGCATCTTCAGTTTTAGGTACGCATAATGAGGTACGGCCATGAATTTGGCAAACGCGGGCCTGCCGAGGATGGCGTGATATTGAGACTCCCAGTCGACTACTTCGAACTCGATCTTCTCCTTCCTGAAATAGTTGGGCGTACCAAAGACTACATCCAATGATGTTTTACCAAGAGAATAAGCGGGTCGAGTCGGTATGATGCCATGGAACCCTGTGTCAGACTCTCTTAGCATGTCGACTGTTAAACCCATTGCTCTCATTGTGTTGGCGAATAGTAGGTTCAAGCCACTTCCTCCATCCATGAATACTTTGCTCATATTGTACCCTCCAATCTGCGCCTCAAGGACAAGGGCTGCATGACCTGGTCTAGGGACGGCTTTCAGGTGGTCTGTCCTGTCGAAGGAGATGCTTTGCTCCGACCAGTCGATGAATTCGGGTGTGTCAACCATAGCCACTTCTGCATACTTCACTTCTCGCGAGAATTTCTTGATTTCCCTTTTTGAAAAGCTAGTTTTATGGATCATGTTGACCTGTCCGCGTGGCTCTGGGAATGCTTCGGCTCGTACATACTCGTCTCTTTCCATTGGTTCGTACGGCTCTGGTACATACGGTTCTGGCGGATGGCCGTAAGATCTTGTCCTCTTCTCCATCATGTGAACTCTTGATATGGCTTCGGCTCTAAGATCATCACAGAACTGTCGAATCTCCAGGAAGTGTCGGCAGTTCCTTAGTAGGTGACTGGATTTCTCTCGACCATCCTTCGGGTCAATGTAGGAGTGGAGGTAACATGGTGCCTCGAGTTGCTCCGTAGCCGATAAACACGGCGAACGGGTGCGACCGTGGATCGGTTGCATGTCCTGCTGCCTTCGTTCGGACTAGCGAGGGTGAGTCGCTGTACGTTCTTCCTCTCCATGGTGCGAATCCCTTCGTCTTTTCCTTCGTCCCGTTGCGAGGTCGAAACTTCCTCGGCTGCCTCCCCGCGCATTTCTGGGCGGGATTTCCAAGGTTGCCGCCAGAACGTCACCTGCCGAGACTGAGGTTCTCGAGCCAGATGTACTTGCCCTAGGGAGGCGAAGAAAGCCTCCGGAGTCGATGATGAAGTGAACGCCTCCGAAAGTTTTGGTCATGCCGTCATGCGATTCTGCAGAGATCGAATGCGGCGGCTCGAGATGTGGTACGAACTCAAAGGATCCGCAGCGGATCGGGTCTTTTGGATCTGGTGGCGTTGGCGACTCGAGTACGAACGCCGCATACGTGACTGGTATTGCCGATGACCTGCCTTGTGCCGACAGGGTTCCCACAGACGGCGCCAATTGTCGAGGGTGCTCCTCGGCAATGCCCTCCGATAGGGGCTTAGGGTTGATGGAATCCTGCAAGCTGACACGAGACTTCGGTTCACAGACAAGCGGGTAGAGCGATTTACCCAGGTTCGGGGCCCTCGATGAGGTAAAACCCTTACGTCCTGCCTGTCTGTTCTTGATTATGATGATAATGGGTTACAATGGGGTGCCGAATAGTTCGGCTGAGATCTCGTCGAGTCGGCTAAGTGCTAAGGTGACCTAGCTCTAAGCTTCTGTTGGCTAAGATCGCTAAGATTGATTGTGTCCCTCGGCAGCCCCTCTCCTGGCCCTTATATAGAAGGCCAGGTCTCAAGAGGTCTAATCGAGTACGACTAGGTTTACAGTAGATCTATCTCTAAACTTTCCTTGTTCGGCTCCTTCCGTGCCTTGTTCTTCAAGGAATCTTCCGCTGCACCGGCCTAGTGACCCACCTTGCCATCGGGTACCTTCATGGGCCTCCAGCTGGACCGTACAGGGTAGAGAAACGTCGGTTACCCAAAGGGTAGTGCCCACGTCATACATTTATGTCCATTACTTTGGGGGTGGCAACAAAACTTCTTGATAATATGATGATCAATTACTCCGAATGGCACACTGAAAGGGCTCCACAAGGTAAGAAGGTAAATTCTGTTGAAGAAACCTCCTCCTTGAGTGATAAGATTGATGCTATTATGTCTATGCTTGTGAATGGTAGATCTAATGTTGATCCTAATAATATTCCTTTAGCTTCATTGGTTGCCCAAGAAGAACATGTTGATGTGAACTTCATTAAAAGTAATAATTTCAACAACAATGCTTATAGGAATAATTCTGGTAACAACTATAGGCCATATCCTTCTGCTAATAGTAATGGTTATGGTAATTCTTATGGTAATTCTTACAACAATAATAGGAGTGTACCCCCTGGTCTTGAAGCCGTGCTTAAAGAATTTATTAGTACACAAACTACTTTTAACAAATCTGTTGAGGAAAAGCTTGATAAAATTGATATTCTTGCTTCTAAGGTTGATAGACTTGCCTCTGATGTTGATCTTTTAAAATTGAAAGTTATGCCTAATAAGGATAATGATAATAAAATTGTTACTACAGCAAACGCCATCCAAGTTCGAATTAATGAGAATATTAGATTGATGGCTGAATTGCATGCTAGGTGGGAAAGAGAAGAAAACGAAAAACTTGCTAAAGAGAATAATGTAGCTAAAGTTTGGACTATTACCACCACTAGTAATGATAATGCTTCACATGTTGCTACACCTCCTACTATCAATGGTAAAATAATTGGTGTTGGCAATGTTTCTACTCCTACTGTAAAGCGTGCAAAATTGCCTGAAACTGCTAAAACTGCTGAAACTGTTTGTGATAAAACTGCTGAAATTTTTCAAAATATTGGGGACAATGATCCCATTGCTGTAGATCATAATGGTTTAGATTTTGATGATTGTCACATCTCTGAAGTTATAAAATTCTTACAAAAACTTGCTAAAAGTCCCAATGCTAGTGCTATAAATTTGGCCTTTACAAAACATATTACAAATGCTCTCATAAAAGCTAGAGAAGAGAAACTAAAACTTGAAACTTCTATTCCTAGGAAGTTAGAAGATGGTTGGGAACCCATCATTAAGATGAGGGTCAATGATTTTGATTGTAATGCTTTATGTGATCTTGGTGCAAGTATTTCTGTTATGCCTAAGAAAATCTATGATATGCTTGACTTGCCACCATTGAAAAATTATTATTTGGATGTTAATCTTGCTGATAATGCTATAAAGAAACCTTTGGGGAGGATTGATAATGTTCGTATTATGGTTAACAATAACCTTGTCCCCGTTGATTTTGTTGTCTTGGATATTGAATGCAATGCATCTTGTCCCATTATATTGGGAAGACCTTTTCTTCGAACTGTTGGTGCTACCATTGATATGAAGGAAGGTAATATTAAATATCAATTTCCTCTCAAGAAAGGTATGGAACACTTCCCTATAAAGAGAATGAAGTTACCTTATGATTCTATTATTAGAACAAATTATGATGTTGATGCTTCGTCTCTTGACAATACTTGATTCACACTTTCTGCGCCTAGCTGAAAGGCGTTAAAGAAAAGCGCTTATGTGATGTTGATGCTTCGTCTCTTGACAATACTTGATTCACACTTTCTGCGCCTAGCTGAAAGGCGTTAAAGAAAAGCGCTTATGGGAGACAACCCATTATTTTACTACAGCACTTTTGATTTATATTTTAGTCTTGGAAGTTGTTACTACTGTAGCAACCTCTCCTCATCTTTATTTTATTGCATTGTTGTGCCAAGTAAAGTCTTTGATAGTAAAGTCAATACTAGATTTGGATTACTGCGCAGAAACAGATTTCTTACTGTCACGAATTTGAGTAGAATTCTCTGTAGGTAACTCAGAAAAATCTGTCAATTTACTTGCGTGATCCTCAGATATGTACGCAACTTTCATTCAATTTGAGATTTTTCATCTGAGCAAGTTAAGTGCCCCAGAAAAATTCGTCTTTACGGACTGTTCTGTTTTGACAGATTCTGCCTTTTATTTCGCATTGCCTGTTTTGCTATGTTTGATGGATTTCTTTGTTCCATTAACTTTCAGTAGCTTTGTGCAATGTCCAGAAGTGTTAAGAATGATTATGTCACCTCTGAATATATGAATTTTCAATTATGCACTAACCCTCTAATGAGTTTGTTTCGAGTTTGGTGTGGAGGAAGTTTTCAAGGGTCAAGAGAGGAGGATGATATACTATGATCAAGAAGAGTGAAAAGTCTAAGCTTGGGGATGCCCCCGTGGTTCATCCCTGCATATTTCAAGAAGACACAAGCATCTAAGCTTGGGGATTCCCAAGGCATCCCCTTCTTCATCGACAACTTATCAGGTCACCTCTAGTGAAACTATATTTTTATTCAGTCACATCTTATGTGCTTTACTTGGAGCGTCTGTTTGTTTTTGTTTTTTGTTTTTGTTTGAATAAAATCGGATCCTAGCATTCTTTGTTTGGGAGAGAGACACGCTCCGCTTTTTCGTATGAACACATATGTTCTTAGCTTTACTCTTAATGTTCATTGCGAAGCTTGAACTACTTCGTTCATTGATATATGGTTGGAAACAGAAAATGCTGCATGTGGTAATTGGTATAATGTCTTGAATAATTTGATACTTGGCAATTGTTGTGCTCATATAGATCATGTTTAAGCTCTTGCATCATGTACTTTGCACCTATTAATGAAGAACTACATAGAGCTTGTTAAAATTTGATTTGCATGATTGGTCTCTAGAGTCTAGATATTTTCTGGTTAAGGTGTTTGAACAACAAGGAGACGATGTAAAGTCTTATAATGCTTACAATATGTTCATATGTGAGTCTTGCTGCACAGTTTTATACTTGAGTTTGCTTCAAACAACCTTGCTAGCCTAGCCTTGTATTGAGAGGGAATTCTTCTCGTGCATCCAAATCCTTGAGCCAAAAACTATGCCATTTGTGTCCACCATACCTACCTACTACATGGTATTTCTCCGCCATTCCAAAGTAAATTACTTGAGTTCTACCTTTAAAATTCTATTCTTTGTCTTTACAATACATAGCTCATGAGAAAATAGCCTTAAAAACTATTGTGGTGAAAAATATGTACTCATGTATCTTTTCAGTGTACCAAATTTCCACTAGATCTGCCCACTGTGTTGGTGGTATTCTGCCTTTACACCTGATAACCCACAAGTATAGGGGATCGCAACAGTCTTCGCGGGAAGTAAAACCCAATTTATTGATTCGATACAAGGGGAGACAAAGAATACTTGAAAGCCTTAACAACGGAGTTGTCAATTCAGCTGCACCTGGAAACAGACTTGCTCGCAAGAGTTTATCAGTAGTAACAGTTTTATAGCAGTAGCAGTAGTGAAATAACAGCAGCAGAGTAACAAAGACAGCAGTAGTGATTATAGTAAACAGCAGGATTAATATACTGTAGGCACAGGGATGGATGAATGGGCGTTGCATGGATGAGAGAAACTCATGTAACAATCAAAGCAGGGCATTTGCAGATAATAATAAAACGGTATCCAAGTACTAATCAATCAATAGGCATGTGTTCCATATATAGTCGTACGTGCTCGCAATGAGAAACTTACACAACATCTTTTGTCCTACCAGCCGGTGACAGCCGGGCCTCTAGGGAATCTACTGGAAATTAAGGTACTCCTTTTAATAGAGCACCGGAGCAAAGCATTAACACTCCGTGAACACATGTGATCCTCATATCACCGCCTTCCCCTCCGGTTGTCCCAATTCTTGTCACTTTGGGGCCTCGGGTTCCGGACAACGATACGTGTATACAACTTGCAAGTAAGATCATAAAACAATGCATATCATCATGAAACAATAACATGTTCAGATCTGAGATCATGGCACTCGGGCCCTAGTGACAAGCATTAAGCATAACAAGTTGCAACAATATCATAAAAGTACCAATTACGGATACTAGGCACTATGCCCTAACAATCTTATGCTATTACATGACCAATCTCATCCAATCCCTACCATCCCCTTCAGCCTACAGCGTGGGAATTACTCACACATGGATGGGGGAAACATGGCTGGTCGATGGAGAGGCGTCGGTGGTGATGATGGCGATGATCTCCTCCAATTCCCCGTCCCGGCGGACTGCCAGAACGGAGTTTCTGGTCCCGAGACGGAGTTTCGCGATGGTGGCGGCGTACTGGATGGTTTCTGGCGATTTCGACTTCTCGTCTCGCGTTTTTAGATCGAAACCCTTAAGTAGTCCAGAGGGGGGCGTCAGAGGCTGGCCGAGGGGGCCACACAGTAGGGCGGCGCACCCCCCCTCCAGGCCGCGCCGGCCTAGTGTGTGGGGGCCCTGGGCCTCCCCCAGGCCTGCCCTTCTGGCTCTGTGAATCTTCTGGAAAAATAAGCCCTTCGACATAAATTCCGGGGATTTTCCTGAAAGTTGAATTTCTGCACAAAAACGAGACACCAGGGCAATTCTGCTGAAAATAGCGTTAGTCCGTGTTAGTTGTATCCAAAATACACAAATTAGAGGCAAAACAATAGCAAAAGTGTTCGGGAAAGTAGATACGTTTTGTACGTATCAACTCCCCCCAAGCTTAGCTTATTGCTTGTCCTCAAGCAATTCAGTTAACAACTGAGTGCGATAAAAGTACTTTCACGAACACATTTGTTCATATGATGTAAATATTCTCATGATATGGCAAGTACTTAAGCAATTCATAATAAGATACATGCAAATAAAGTCATCTAATAGCTATATCAATCGTGGAAAAGGTACCAACAAATTAATAATAAGCATCATGAATCATGTCTATCAGCAGGATTGCAATGTTCATAAAAGGATATGATAAAGTGGTATCTCGCTTGCCCGTATTTGTACAGCAAAACATAAATGCTCGGGCACCTTTGAAGTTCATGGGAAGACTGTAAGTAGAGACTATCAAAGATAAAAGCATCAAAGTTATACCACAGCTAATCATATTTTGGGACAAGCATATTATACTAAGAATGACGGTTGTGCTCTCAAGAAAGTGCTCAAAGAAAGGATGGAGACTCAATGTAAAAGTAAAAGATTGACCCTTCGCAGAGGGAAGCAGGGATTAACATGTGCTAGAGCTTTTCATTTGTAAAATAGGGGTAAAATTATTTTGAGAGGTGTTTGTTGTTGTCAACGACTGATAATGGGTACTCTAACTACCTCGTCAACCAGACTTTCAAGAGCGGCTCCCATGAAGGACGTTATCTCTACCAGCAAGGTAGATCATCCCTCTTCTCTTTTGTTTACACGTGTATTTTAGTTTCATTATGGATGACACTCCCCCCAACCTTTGCTTACACAAGCCATGGCTAACCGAATCCTCGGGTGCCTTCCATCTTTGCTTACACATACCATGGAGGAGTGTCTATTTGCAATATAAGTTGCTTACTGATAAATCAGGGCAAAACATGTGAAGAGAATTATTAATGAAAGTTGATTAATTGGGGCTGGGAACCCCGTTGCCAGCTCTTTTTGCAAAATTATTGGATAAGCGGATGTGCCACTAGTCCATTATGAAAGTCTGTCAGGAGTAAATGACAAGATTGAAAGATAAACACCACATACTTCCTCATGAGCTATAAAACATTAACACAAATTGAGAAGCATTTTGAAGGTTTTTAAAGGTAGCACATGAGAATTTACTTGGAATGGTTTGAAATGCCATGCATAGGTATTTATGGTGGACACTCTGGAATAACTTGGTTTTCAGGGGTTTGGAAGCACGAGCAGCGTTCCCGCTCAGTACAAGTGAAGGCTAGCAATAGACTGGGAAGCGACAATCAAGAGAGCAGTAACTGTCATAATCATGCTTGCGACAAAATAAATTAACGGAGGCATAAAAGTGATACAAGAACTCTGAGGTAAAGTAAATCATCGAGGCTTAATTGACTTTTTTCAGTCATATGCATGCGTGAGCATGTGCCAAGTTGATTCAAGTGAATTATTCAGAGGAGGATACCACAATGTCATATCTATCTATGAATAAAGCAATACAAGCAAATATTTATGACATGCTACTCATATTAATAAATTGGAGCTAATCATGAGAGATCATGAAATACTAGACTCTCTTAAATGACATATACCTCACATGAACCAACTAAGCATGCTCACATGGATGAGTATATGTACAAAAATGAAAACAAATAGAGTACATACCAGCCTCTCACCACAATCGGATTGTCATAGATCGTCATTATTGCCTTTTCACTTGTATAGCTTGAATAATATGAAATGAAAGCTAAGCTCCAACCACCGAAGACCATTGAACTCCAAAATGAACTTTACAAAACCAAAGAAGAATAGCAAATATTTTTGGTGTTTTCGAATTGGAAACAAGAACAAAAGGAAACAAGCAAACAAAGCAAAATCTTTTTGGATTTTCTTATAGCAAACCAACGATAGCAAATAAAGAAAAATGAAAGCAAGAAACCAAAATAAACAAATGGTAAAGAGAAACAATAGAAATATTTTTGGTCTTTTTGTGTTTTAGGAAAGAAACAAAGCAAAAACAAGAAAATGAAAACTAAAAGAGTCACATAAACACAAAGCAGCAGAAATCTACCAAACTTGACAGCAGTATAGTAATCGATTTTTAAGAAATTCTTCCGCTGCCCAGCTCGAAAAGTGTTCAACTAATGAAAGTTAGATAACAACCTGGGGAACATGCAGAAAAATTGGCTTCATAAAATAACGTTCTGGCTGTTTTTGAGAATATTTTTGGTATCAGTCCAGAATCTATTTTCAGGCAGCACTTCCCCCAAATATCATCTCCCTCTTATTAGAAAACCACTTTAAGAAGCTAAACAAGTATGTACAAGTATCCAGCAACCATAATATGAAAAGAATGAGTGATGCCGGTATACCTCCCCCCAAGCTTAGGCTTTTGGCCTAAGTGGAGATCAACCCCAGCGAGGGTCAGGATTCCACGCCGGTGGATCATACATGGCGTAGTCATAATAAGGTCCCGGTGCAGAAGAAAAGGGTGAGGGCTCCCCATGCCCAACATGTTGATGCGAAGAACTTGCTGCATCGGATGACGAGTCGAGGTGTTCCTCAGCCTCCTCCGTGCCATCTCTTGCATGATGGCCATCTCCCTCTATGTATGCATTCAGTTCACCTTCCGTGACTGACCAATCCTTCCTGGAATCAAGGTTGAACAGAACAGGTGCAGGCAATCCTACTAGTTTTTCAGTTTTCTTAGTTGTTCTCCAAGTTTTCTTGTAAAATGTTATCTTGTAAGACAGGTTACTCAAATTAGACAAATCAGAAAAAAATTCATGCTTAATCATGGAGACTATGTCAAGTTTCTCTATGGAGAGCTGAATATCAAGATGGTGAGGTTCTACACCATGCATAGCTAATAAACGAGAGGCGATGAGACCTCCACAAATTCCGCCCTTCTCACGGTTAGTAGCAAGTCTATAGGCTATCAAAGCACCCAAATTATAAGTCCTATCACCTTGTAATGCAGCAGCTAGAAAAGCTAAATCCTGGATAGATAACTTACTTGCATTCTTTCTAGCAAGAACGCACTTGGTGATGAAATAAGCAAAGTAGCGAATAGCTGGGAGTTGAATACTACTAATTTTACCACCATCCTCTGAGAAGCTTCTTCCATGACAAATCATCTTGTAGAGACTCAAGAGCTCCTGCGGCAGTCCCCTTATCTTCTCGCATGATCCCCATTGTGGCACTCTAATTACTGCACAAAAATCATCAAATGGCAAGTTGACAATTTTATTATAAATTTTGTATCGAACCATGGGGTTAGATTGAGACCAATTGAATTCAAAATCCTGAACCACAGACATGGTCAGTTTTGCATATTGGTATGGTTCACCAACAACAAAACTTTCCTACCCTGCATTGGAAATCAGTTTTTGAACATCTCGCAGGATTCCTGCACTCCTCATAAAATCAATGCACGGGTAGTAAGAGGGGTATACTCCCTCTTCGCGGTTAACTCTCATAACTTGTTGCACCTCCAATTCTTGTTGGTTTAGTTGATGACTATTCCACTCCATTTTCTGAAATTTTTCAACAAACAATATAAAATTTGATTTGGTGTCATATAATTGAGGGAAACTACTATAGGAACTTGCTAGAGTACTAAACATGCATCAAAACTAATTCTTACAACTTAGAACAAGCATGCAAGCTCACTAAACATGTTACCTACAGCAACAAAATATTCAAGGTATACTCAACCAAACAAAATTCTACTTGGATAATCGGAGGAGTCACATACCGGAGAGCAAATGTGCCAAATTTCAGACAGAAATCTGGGCTGAGCAAAGAGATCGAGAAATCTTGAGCTCTTGAGCAGAAACGCAAGTGAGAGAAAGCTGGTGCGAGTTTTTTCGGGAGAGAAAGTGAGATGGGAGAAAGAGATGAAGTGGTGGGGCAAGGAGGGCCCCACACAACAGGGTGGCGCGCCCCCCTTGCTGGCCGCGCTGGCTTGTGGGGTGCCACCCTGGGGTGCCCCACTGGTCATCCCCAGGTGCTCCCAGGTGTCTCTTCGAAAAATAAGACCAACGATATAATTTTTGTGAATTTTTGAAAACTTTGAAAATGCACATTTCTGGGTGTCAAAATTATTATTACAGGGCAGAAAGAGATTTTCAAACCTCTAAACAACTAAAGCATCTTGCAAAATAAGTAGTGCTACAGCAAGTAAAGCAAGTGGAGGAAGAAAGAAATGTTGTTTAGCTCTTCTATGCATATAAAATGTACTTGTTAACAAGGTTGATCAAGTCTTGCCACCAAATAAATTTTACATAACATAAGAAGAATTAAACCTCAAATCAATCATGTTACCTTGTATTGTATTGATATGGATCCAATCACAAGAGTTTGATATTCTTCTTTAGGCTCATATATTGGACAATCAATATCTCCCACCTTGATAGATCTCAAATTAGAAATTGTATTAACTCCATATACTGTATCAATCCTCTTGGGAAAATAAACAGTATGTTCCTTGTCATCGACATTGAAAGTAACTTTTCCTTTATTGCAATCAATAACAGCCCCTGCGGTGTTAAGAAAAGGTCTCCTAAGAATAATATACATATTATCATCTTCAGGCATTTCCAACACAACAAAATCAGTTAATATTAAGCAATTATTAGTAACTTGAACAGGAACATCCTCACATATACCAACAGGAATAGCAGTAGATTTATCAGCCATTTGCAAAGATATATCAGTTGGTATCAACTTATCTAAATAAAGTCTCTTATAAAAAGGAAAAGGCATAACACTAACACCCGCTCCCAAATCACATAGAGCAGTTCTAACATAATTATTCTTAATAGAACAAGGAATAGTCGGTATACCTGGGTCGCCAAGCTTCTTTGGAACTTTGCCATTAAAAGAGTAATTAGCAAGCATAGTGGAAATCTCCTCACTAGGAATTTTCCTTTTGTTAGAGACAATATCTTTCATATACTTTGAATAAGGAGGCAATTTAATAGCATCAGTCAAAGGGATTTGCAGGAATAAAGGTTTCATCCAATCACAAAATTTGTTATAGTGTTCTTCTTCCTTTGATTTTAGTTTCTTAGTAGGAAAAGGCATTTGCTTTTGAACCCAAGGTTCCCTTTCATTACCATGTTTCTTAGCAATAAAATCTTCTTTGGTATACTTTTATTTTTAGCATGCTTTTCAGGTTCTTCTTCAACCTCTTCTTTATCGGAAGCATCATTCTTATCGTTATCTTTATCATGTTCATTACCACTTTCAGTTTCAGCATCAGAAATAGAAATACTATTAGGATCATTAACAGGCTCAGAGGATTCTACAACAGTTTTATGTTTCTTTTTCTTTTTCTTGGATGGAGCACTAGTTTCAGTTCGTTGAGAATCTTGTTCAACTCTTTTGGGATGCCCTTCAGGATATAGAGGATCCTGGGTAGAAACACCGCCTCTAGTTGTTACTTCATAAGCATGTTTTTCTTTAGAATTGTTTTTTAACAAGTCATTTTGCACTTTAGTGAGTTGATCAATTTGAGTTTGAACCATATGAAAGTGTTTAACAAGCATCTTAACATCATTGGAGGTTCTCTCCACAATACCATGCAATTCACTAATAGCTCAAGAATTTTCCATTAAATGATTCTCTACTCTCATATTAAAATTATTTTGCTTAACAATATAATTATCAAACTCATCTAAGCATTGAGCAGGAGGTTTTGAATACGGAATATCTTCCCTAGTAAAGCGTTCAAGAGAGTGTACCTCAATCATGGATGAAGGGGGAGTTATCTTGCATAAATCTTCTATGGGAGGTAGATTCTTCACATCTTCGGATTTAATACCTTTCTCCTTAAGAGACTTCTTGGCTTCCCTCATATCCTCATCATTTAATTTAATTAAACCCCTCTTCTTCAATATAGGTGTCGGGGTTGGTTCAGGTGTAGACCAATCATCATGATTCCGGCCTATTCTAGCCAATAATTCTTCAGCGTCGTCTGGAGTTCTTATCCTCAAAACACAACCAGCACAATGCTGGCGTGCAGTTGACGTGGGAGATAGAAATCTTTGTGGTGTAACTTTTCTTCAGATCCCCGGCAACGGCGCCAGAAAAAAATGCTTGATGGCGTGTACAGCACACGTCCGTTGGGAACCCCAAGAGGAAGGTGTGATGCAGACAGTAGCAAGTTTTCCCTCAGAAAGAAACCAAGGTTTATCGAACCAGGAGGAGCCATGAAGCACGTTGAAGGTTGATGGCGGCGGGATGTAGTGCGGCGCAACACCAGGGATTCCGGCGCCAACGTGGAACCTGCACAACACAACCAAAGTACTTTGCCCCAACGAAACAGTGAGGTTGTCAATCTCACCGGCTTGCTGTAACAAAGGATTAGATGTATAGTGTGGATGATGATTGTTTGCAGAAAACAGTAAAACAAGTATTGCAGTAGATTGTATTCGATGTAAAAGAATGGACCGGGGTCCACAGTTCACTAGAGGTGTCTCTCCCATAAGATAAATAGCATGTTGGGTGAACAAATTACAGTCGGGCAATTGACAAATAGAGAGGGCATGACAATGCACATACATGATACGATGAGTCTTGTGAGATTTAATTGGGCATTACGACAAAGTACATAGACCGCTATCCAGCATGCATCTATGCCTAAAAAGTCCACCTTCAGGTTATCATCCGAACCCCTTCCGGTATTAAGTTGCAAACAACAGACAATTGCATTAAGTATGGTGCGTAATGTAATCAATAACTACATCCTCGGACATAGCATCAATGTTTTATCCCTAGTGGCAACAACACATCCACAACCTTAGAACTTTCTCACATCGTCCTGCATTTAATAGAGGCATGAACCCACTATCGAGCATAAATACTCCCTCTTGGAGTTAAGAGTAAAAACTTGGCCAGAGCCTCTACTAATAACGGAGAGCATGCAAGATCATAAACAACACATAGGTAATAGATTGATAATCAACATAACATAGTATTCTCTATCCATCGGATCCTGACAAACACAACATATAGAATTACAGATAGATGATCTTGATCATGTTAGGCAGCTCACAAGATCCGACAATGAAGCACATGAGGAGAAGACAACCATCTAGCTACTGCTATGGACCCATAGTCCAGGGGTGAACTACTCACTCATCACTCCGGAGGCGATCATGGCGGTGAAGAGTCCTCCGGGAGATGATTCCCCTCTCCGGCAGGGTGCCGGAGGCGATCTCCAGAATCCCCCGAGATGGGATTGGCGGCGGTGGCGTCTCAGTAAGGTTTTCCGTATCGTGGCTCTCGGTACTGGGGGTCTCGCGACGGAGGCTTTAAGTAGGCGGAAGGGCAACACGGGGGGCCACACGAGGGCCCCACACACCAGGGCCGCGCGGCCAAGGCCTGGGCCGCGCGGCCAAGGCCTGGGCCGCGCCGCCCTGTTGTGGCGGCGCCTCGTGGCCCCACTTCCTTTCCCCCTCGGTCTTCTGGAAGCTTCGTGCAAAAATAGGACCCTGGGCGTTGATTTCGTCCAATTCCGAGAATATTTCCTTTGTAGGATTTCTGAAACCAAAAACAGCAGAAAACAGCAACTAGCTCTTCGGCATCTCGTTAATAGTTTACTGCCGGAAAATGCATAAATACGACATATAATGTGTATAAAACATGTAGATATCATCAATAATGTGGCATGGAACATAAGAAATTATCGATACGTCGGAGACGTATCAGCATCCCCAAGCTTAGTTCCTGCTCGTCCCGAGCAGGTAAACGATAACAAAGATAATTTCTGGAGTGACATGCCATCATAACCTTGATCATACTGTTGTAAGCATATGTAATGAATGCAGCGATCAAAACAATGGTAATGACTTGAGTAAACAAATGAATCATAAAGCAAAGACTTTTCATGAATAGTACTTCAAGACAAGCATCAATAAGTCTTGCATAAGAGTTAACTCATAAAGCAATAAATCAAAGTAAAGGTATTGAAGCAACACAAAGGAAGATTAAGTTTCAGCGGTTGCTTTCAACTTATAACATGTATATCTCATGGATATTGTCAATGTAAAGTAATATAACAAGTGTAATATGCAAATATGTAGGAATCAATGCACAGTTCACACAAGTGTTTGCTTCTTGAGGTAGAGAGAAATAGGTGAACTGACTCAACATAAAAGTAAAAGAAAGGTCCTTCAAAGAGGAAAGCATCGATTGCTATATTTGTGCTAGAGCTTTTATTTTGAAAACATGAAACAATTTTGTCAACGGTAGTAATAAAGCATATGTATCATGTAAATTATATCTTACAAGTTGCAAGCCTCATGCATAGTATACTAATAGTGCCCGCACCTTGTCCTAATTAGCTTGGGTTAACACTGATCATCATTGCATAACATATGTTTCAACCAAGTGTCACAAAGGGGTACCTCTATGCCGCCTGTACAAGGGTCTAAGGAGAAAGTTCGCATTGGATTTCTCGCTTTTGATCATTCTTCAACTTAGACACCCATACCGGGACAACATAGACAACAGATAATGGACTCCTCTTTTAATGCTTAAGCATTCAACAACAGTTAATATTCTCATAAGAGATTGAGGTTTTCTGTCCAAACTGAAACTTCCACCATGATTCATGGCTTTAGTTAGCGGCCCAATGTTCTTCTCTAACAGTATGCATACTCAAACCATTTGATTGTGAAAATCGCCCTTACTTCAGACAAGACGAACATGCATAGCAACTCACATGATATTCAACAAAGAGTAGTTGATGGCGTCCCCAGGAACATGGTTATCGCTCAACAAGCAACTTAATAAGAGATAAAGTGCATAAGTACATATTCAATACCACAATAGTTTTTAAGCTATTTGTCCCATGAGCTATATATTGCAAAGGTAAAGAATGGAAATTTTAAAGGTAGCACTCAAGCAATTTACTTTGGAATGGCGGAGAAATACCATGTAGTAGGTAGGTAGGTATGGTGGACACAAATGGCATAGTGGTTGGCTCAAGGATTTTGGATGCATGAGAAGTATTCCCTCTCGATACAAGGTTTAGGCTAGCAAGGTTTATTTGAAACAAACACAAGGATGAACCGGTGCAGCAAAACTCACATAAAAGACATATTGTAAACATTATAAGACTCTACACCGTCTTCCTTGTTGTTCAAAACTCAATACTAGAAATTATCTAGACTTTAGAGAGACCAAATATGCAAACCAAATTTAGCAAGCTCTAGGTGTTTCTTCATTAATGGGTGCAAAGTATATGATGCAAGAGCTTAAACATGAGCACAACAATTGCCAAGTATCAAATTATTTAAGACATTTTAGAATTACTACATGTAGCATTTCCCAATTCCAACCATATAACAATTTAACGAAGAAGATTCAACCTTCGCCATGAATACTATGAGTAAAGCCTAAGGACATATTTGTCCATATGCAACAGCGGAGCGTGTCTCTCTCCCACACAATGAATGCTAGGATCCATTTTACTCAAACAAAAACAAAAACAAAAACAAACAGACGCTCCAAGCAAAGCACATAAGATGTGACTGAATAAAAATATAGTTTCAGGGGAGGAACCTGATAATGTTGTCGATGAAGAAGGGGATGCCTTGGGCATCCCCAAGCTTAGACGCTTGAGTCTTCTTAAAATATGCAGGGGTGAACCACCGGGGCATCCCCAAGCTTAGAGCTTTCACTCCTCTTGATCATAGTATATCATACTCCTCTCTTGACCCTTGAAAACTTCCTTCACACCAAACTTCAAGCAAACTCATTAGAGGGTTAGTGCACAATCAAAAATTCACATGTTCAGAGGTGACACAATCATTATTAACACTTCTGGACATTGCACAAAGCTACTGGACATTAATGGATCAAAGAAATTCATCCAACATAGCAAAAGAGGCAATGCGAAATAAAAGGCAGAATCTGTCAAAAACAGAACAGTCCGTAAAGACGAACCTGGAAGGGGCACTTAACTTGCTCAAACAGAAAAACTCAAAACTAATGAAAGTTGCGTACATATCTGAGGATCACACACGTAAATTTGCAGATTTTTTTGATTTTTTTACAGAGACTTCTGCGCGAATTCGTGACAGACAGCAATGCTGTTTCTGTGCAGCAATCCAAATCTAGCATCAACTTTACCATAGAGACTTTACTTGGCACAAAAACATGATAAGGAGAGGTTGCTACAGTAGTAAACAACTTCCAAGACTCAAATATAAAACAAAGTACTGTAGTAAAAACATGGGTTGTCTCCCATAAGCGCTTTTCTTTAACGCCTTTCAGCTAGGCGCAGAAAGTGTATATCAAGTGTTATCAAGAGATGGAGCATTGACATCATTACCGGGGGTGTTGGGAGTTTTATCAATTTTAGGCCTATAATAATTCTTGGGTTTAGGCACCTTAGAGACATACATGAATTTTTGCTCTTTACCCACATAAGCTTTCTCCTTATATTTAAGAGAAGAAAAAGTTGAACCCAAGGTTCCCATAGCTTTTTCAAGTTCGCTAATCCTATTGATTTGATTATCATGGACAACACGGACACTAATTCTTTCATCAATTCCTCCTAAGGATTTATCAAGTTCATCAGTTTTATCAAGTAACATTTCCAATTTAGTTTCAACACTTGGAAATTTTTTCTCTATGGTTTCCAATTTTTTCATAACATCCTCAAGAGAGATTTCAATTTTAGTTTCATTAACAGGTGGTATTCCAACTAGACTCTCAATGATGTAACTAGCTTCTAAATCAGGTGTACCTAGGAAATTACCCCCCGAAAGAGTATCAAGAACATACCTATTCCAACTAGATATACCAACATAAAAGTTCCTAAGTAGGATAATAGTGGAGTGTTTCTTAGTGCACCTATGATGAGCATCACTAATTCTATACCAAGCATCTTTAAAACTTTCTCCACCTTGTTGTTTAAACGAACGAACTTCAACTTCAGGATTACTCATTTTAGCAGTAGTAAATAAAGCAAACTAGATAAAATAAATGCAGGTAACTAATTTTTTTGTGTTTTCGATATAGAGTGCAAGATAGTAAATAAAGTAAAACTAGCAACTAATTTTTTTGTGTTTTGTTTAAGTGCAGCAAACAAAATAGTAAATAAAGTAAAGCAAGACAAAAACAAAGTAAAGAGATTGGATTGTGGAGACTCCCCTTGCAGTGTGTCTTGATCTCCCCGGCAACGGCGCCAGAAAAAATGCTGCTGGCGTGCAGTTGACGTGGGAGATAGAAATCTTTGTGGTGTAACTTTTCTTCAGATCCCCGGCAACGGCGCCAGAAAAAATGCTTGATGGCGTGTACAGCACACGTCCGTTGGGAACCCCAAGAGGAAGGTGTGATGCAGACAGTAGCAAGTTTTCCCTCAGAAAGAAACCAAGGTTTATCGAACCAGGAGGAGCCAAGAAGCACGTTGAAGGTTGATGGCGGCGGGATGTAGTGCGGCGCAACACCAGGGATTCCGGCGCCAACGTGGAACCTGCACAACACAACCAAAGTACTTTGCCCCAACGAAACAGTGAGGTTGTCAATCTCACCGGCTTGCTGTAACAAAGGATTAGATGTATAGTGTGGATGATGATTGTTTGCGTAAAACAAGAAACAAGTATTGGCAAGAGATTGTATTCGATGTAAAAGAATGGACCGGGGTCCACAGTTTACTAGAGGTGTCTCTCCCATAAGATAAATAGCATGTTGGGTGAACAAATTACAGTCGGTCAATTGACAAATAGAGAGGGCATGACAATGCACATACATGATACGATGAGTATTGTGAGATTTAATTGGGCATTACGACAAAGTACATAGACCGCTATCCAGCATGCATCTATGCCTAAAAAGTCCACCTTCAGGTTATCATCCGAACCCCTTCCGGTATTAAGTTGCAAACAACAGACAATTGCATTAAGTATGGTGCGTAATGTAATCAATAACTACATCCTCGGACATAGCATCAATGTTTTATCCCTAGTGGCAACAACACATCCACAACCTTAGAACTTTCTCACACGTCCTGCATTTAATGGAGGCATGAACCCACTATCGAGCATAAATACTCCCTCTTGGAGTTAAGAGTAAAAACTTGGCTAGAGCCTCTACTAATAACGGAGAGCATGCAAGATCATAAACAACACATAGGTAATAGATTGATAATCAACATAACATAGTATTCTCTATCCATCGGATCCCGACAAACACAACATATAGAATTACAGATAGATGATCTTGATCATATTAGGCAGCTCACAAGATCCGACAATGAAGCACATGAGGAGAAGACAACCATCTAGCTACTGCTATGGACCCATAGTCCAGGGGTGAACTACTCACTCATCACTCCGGAGGTGATCATGGCGGTGAAGAGTCCTCCGGGAGATGATTCCCCTCTCCGGCAGGGTGCCGGAGGCGAGCTCCAGAATCCCCCGAGATGGGATTGGCGGCGGCGGCATCTCAGTAAGGTTTTCCGTATCGTGGCTCTCGGTACTGGGGGTTTCGCGACGGAGGCTTTAAGTAGGCGGAAGGGCAACGCGGGGGGCCACACGAGGGCCCCACACACCAGGGCCGCGCGGCCAAGGCCTGGGCCGCGCCGCCCTGTTGTGGCGGCGCCTCGTGGCCCCACTTCCTTTCCCCCTCGGTCTTCTGGAAGCTTCGTGCAAAAATAGGACCCTGGGCGTTGATTTCGTCCAATTCCGAGAATATTTCCTTTGTAGGATTTCTGAAACCAAAAACAACAGAAAACAACAACTGGCTCTTCGGCATCTCGTTAATAGGTTAGTGCCGGAAATGCATAAATACGACATATAATGTGTATAAAACATGTAGATATCATCAATAATGTGGCATGGAACATAAGAAATTATCGATACGTCGGAGACGTATCACACAACTATCCAGGTATTCCCTAGACTCAATGGTTAGTCCACTATAAAATATATCAAGTAAATCATGCTTTTCCAAATCATGTCCAGGCCGAGCTCTGATAAGAGAGCAAAATCTCGCCCAAGCCTCAGGCAATTTCTCTCCATCTTCCTGGTCAAAATTATAAATTCTCTGCAAAGCAATATGTTGAGCACTAGCAGGAAAGTATTTCCGAAAGAAAACATCAAGCAAATCTTTTGGACTATCAATAGAATCAGGAGGCAAACTATTATACCAAGTTTTAGCATCATCCTTTAATGAGAAAGGGAAAATTTTAGCAACGAAATAAGTACGCAACTTAACATCATCAGAAAACAAGCTACTCAGAGTAGATAGCTCAATCATGTGTTCTACAGCACTTTCTTTTTCAGTACCACAAAAAGGTGTTTTCTCAACAATAGATATATGAGATAGATCAAGAGAAAAATCAAAATCCTTATCCTTAATATTTATAGGAGATGTGGCAAATTTAGGATCAGGAGACAGTTTATATCTAACAGTATGTTGTGAAAGAAACTTTTTAATTTTACTTGCATCAGTAGTAGCATTGCATTTAACAATAAAATCATCAAGTTCCACATAATCCTCATCAGGATCATCACTAGAGTATTCAACAGACTCAGTTGAATTAACAGGTGTAGCAGCATTTTCATTAGGAGTTTCAGCATTTTCAATTTGTCTAGACCTAGCAATTGTAGCATCTAGAAAAGATCCTAACGAACCATCATTATCAAGTACAGTAGAAGCATCATCAAAATTATAAGAGTTCTCAGATTCAGCAGAAATACCAGCATGTGAAGCTTGTGGTGGTGAAACAAGTTTATCTATCACAGATGGTGAATCAAGAGCAGCAGAGGTACTCAGAGTTGTACCTTTTCTTGTAGTGGATGGTAATATGGCGACTTTAGTATCATGAGGTTTACCCATGATGGAGAATTTGCAGCGAACAATATCAATCCAAGTGAACTTCCAAATAAAGCTATGCTCCCCGGCAACGGCGCCAGAAAATAGTCTTGATAACCCACAATTATAGGGGATCGCAACAGTCTTCGCGGGAAGTAAAACCCAATTTATTGATTCGACACAAGGGGAGACAAAGAATACTGGAAAGCCTTAACAGCGGAGTTGTCAATTCAGCTGCACCTGGAAACAGACTTGCTCGCAAGAGTTTATCAGTAATGCTTTTATAGCGATAGTAGTGAAATAACAGCAGCAGAGTAACAAAGACAGCAGTAGTGATTATAGTAAACAGCAGGATTAAAATACTGTAGGCACAGGGATGGATGAATGGGCGTTGCATGGATGAGATAAACTCATGTAACAATCAAAGCAGGGCATTTGCAGATAATAATAAAATGGTATCCAAGTACTAATCAATCAATAGGCATGTGTTCCATATATAGTCGTACGTGCTCGCAATGAGAAACTTGCACAACATCTTTTGTCCTACCAGCCGGTGGCAGCCGGGCCTCTAGGGAATCTACTGGAAATTAAGGTACTCCTTTTAATAGAGCACCGGAGCAAAGCATTGATACGTCTCAAACGTATCTATAATTTCTTATGTTCCATGCTACTTTTATGATGATACCTACATGTTTTATACACACTTTATGTCATATTTATGCATTTTCCGGAACTAACCTATTGACGAGATGCCAAAGAGCCAGTTGTTGTTTTCTGCTGTTTTTGGTTTCAGAAATCCTACAAAGGAAATATTCTCGGAATTGGACGAAATCAACGCCCAGGGTCTTATTTTTCCACGAAGCTTCCAGAAGACCGAAGGGATCACGAAGTGGGGCGACCAGGCGCCGCCACACTAGGGACGCACGGCCAAGGGTGGGGCCGCGCCGCCCTAGCGTGTGGGGCCCCTGTCAGCCCTCCGACTCCTCTCTTCCGCCTACTTAAAGCCTTCGTCGCGAAACCCTCTGTACCGAGAGCCACGATACGGAAAACCTTCCAGAGACGCCGCCGCCGCCAATCCCATCTCGGGGGATTCAGGAGATCGCCTCCGGCACCCTGCCGGAGAGGGGAATCATCTCCCGGAGGTCTCTTCATCGCCATGATCGCCTCCGGATCGATGTGTGAGTAGTTCACCCCTGGACTATGGGTCCATAACAGTAGCTAGATGGTTGTCTTCTCCTCATTGTGCTATCATGTTAGATCTTGTGAGCTGCCTATCATGATCAAGATCATCTATTTGTAATGCTACATGTTGTGTTTGTTGGGATCCGATGAATATTGAATACTATGTCAAGTTGATTATCAATCTATCATATATGTTGTTTATGTTCTTGCTTGCTCTCCGTTGCTAGTAGAGGCTCTGGCCAAGTTGATACTTGTAACTCCAAGAGGGAGTATTTATGCTCGATAGTGGGTTCATGCCTCCATTGAATCTGGGATAGTGACAGAAAGTTCTAAGGTTGTGGATGTGCTGTTGCCACTAGGGATAAAACATCGATGCTTTGTCTAATGATATTTGTGTTGATTACATTACGCACCATACTTAATGCAATTGTCTGTTGTTTGCAACTTAATACCGGAAGGGGTTCGGATGATAACCTGAAAGAGGACTTTTTAGGCATAGATGCATGCTGGATAGCGGTCTATGTACTTTGTCGTAATGCCCTGATTAAATCTCATAGTACTCATCATGATATATGCATGTGCATTGTTATGCCTTCTTTATTTGTCAATTGCCCAACTGTAATTTGTTCACCCAACATGCTATTTATCTTATGGGAGAGACACCACTAGTGAACTGTGGACCCCGGTCCATTCTTTACATCTGAAATACAATCTACTGCAATTGTTCTTTACTGTTCTTCGCAAACAAACATCATCTTCCACACTATACGGTTAATCCTTTGTTTTCAGCAAGCCGGTGAGATTGACAACCTCACTGTTACGTTGGGGCAAAGTACCGATTGTGTTGTGCAGGTTTCACGTTGGCACCGGAATCCCTGGTGTTGCGCCGCACTACACTCCGTCACCAACAACCTTCACGTGTTCCTTGACTCCTACTGGTTCGATAAACCTTGGTTTCTTACGGAGGGAAAACTTGCTACTGTACGCATCACACCTTCCTCTTGGGGTTCCCAACGGACGTGTGTTAACTGCATGCATCAAGCACTTTTTCTGGCGCCGTTGCCGGGGAGATCAAGACACGCTGCAAGGGGAGTCTCCCACATCCAATCTCTTTACTTTGTTTTTGTCTTGCTTTACTTTATTTTATTTACTGCTTTGTTTGCTCTTTATATCAAAAATTAAAAAAAAATTAGTTGGTAGTTTTACTTTATTTACTGACTTGTTCTCCATACTAAAAACACACAAAAATTAGTTACTTGCATTTACTTTATTTAGTTTACTTTATTTACTATTGCTAAAATGGGTACTCCTGAAAATACTAAGTTGTGTGACTTCACAAACACAAATAATAATGATTTACTACTGCAGCAGAATTCTTTGAAATTAAACCTGCTTTACTAAATCTTGTTATGAGAGAGCAATTTTCTTTTGTTAGTTCTGATGATGCTTCTGCCCATCTTAATAATTTTGTTGAACTTTGTGAAATGCAAAAGTATAAGGATGTAGATGGTGACATTATAAAATTGAAATTGTTTCCTTTCTCCTTAAGAGGAAGAGCTAAAGATTGGTTGCTATCTTTGCCTAAGAATAGTATTGATTCATGGACTAAATGTAAGGATGCTTTTATTGGTAGATATTAACCTCCCACTAAAATTATATCTTTGAGAAGTAGCATAATGAATTTTAAGCAATTGGATAATGAACATGTTGCTCAAGCATGGGAAAGAATGAAATCTTTGGTAAAGAATTGCCCTACCCATGGACTAACTACTTGGATGATCATCCAAACCTTCTATGCAGGATTAAATTTTTCTTCGCGGAACCTATTGGATTCAGCTGCTGGAGGTACCTTTATGTCCATTACTTTGGGGGCGGCAACAAAGCTTCTTGATGATATGATGACAAATTACTCTGAATGGCACACGGAAAGAGCTCCACAAGGTAAGAAGGTAAATTATGTTGAAGAAACCTCCTCTTTGAGTGATAAGATTGATGTCATTATGTCTATGCTTGTGAATGGTAGATCTAATGTTGATCCTAATAATGTTCCTTTAGCTTCATTGGTTGCCCAAGAAGAACATGTTGATGTGAACTTCATTAAAAATAATAATTTCAACAACAATGCTTATAGGAATAATTCTAGTAACAACTATAGGCCATATCCTTCTGCTAATAGTAATGGTTATGGTAATTCTTATGGAAATTCTTAAAACAATAATAGGAGTGTACCCCCTGGTCTTGAAGCCATGCTTAAAGAATTTATTAGTACACAAACTGTTTTTAACAAATCTGTTGAAGAAAAGCTTGGTAAAATTGATATTCTTGCTTCTACAGCAAACGCCATCCAAGTTCGAATTAATGAGAATATTAGATTGATGGCTGAATTGCATGCTAGGTGGGAAAGAGAAGAAAACGAAAAACTTGCTAAAGAGAATAATGTAGCTAAAGTTTGGACTATTACCACCAGTAGTAATGATAATGCTTCACATGTTGCTACACCTCCTACTATCAATGGTAAAATAATTGGTGTTGGCAATGTTTCTACTCCTAATGCAAAGCGTGCAAAACTGCCTGAAACTGATGAAACTGCTGAAACTGTTTGTGATAAAACTGCTGAAATTTTTCGAAATATTGGGGACAATGATCCCATTGCTGTAGATCATAATGGTTTAGATTTTGACGATTTTCACATCTCTGAAGTTATAAAGTTCTTACAAAAACTTGCTAAAAGTCCCAATGCTAGTGCTATAAATTTGGCCTTTACAAAACATATTACAAATGCTCTCATAAAAGCTAGAGAAGATAAACTAAAACTTGAAACTTCTATTCCTAGGAAGTTAGAAGATGGTTGGGAGCCCATCATTAAGATGAGGGTCAATGATTTTTATTGTAATGCTTTATGTGATCTTGGTGCAAGTATTTCTGTTATGCCTAAGAAAATCTATGATTTGCTTGACTTGCCACCATTGAAAAATTGTTATTTGGATGTTAATCTTGCTGATAATGCTATAAAGAAACCTTTGGGGAGGATTTGTAATGTTCGCATTACGGTTAACAATAACCTTGTCCCCGTTGATTTTGTTGTCTTGGATATTGAATGCAATGCATCTTGTCCCATTATATTGGGAAGACCTTTTCTTCGAACTGTTGGTGCTACCATTGATATGAAGGAAGGTAATATTAAATATCAATTTCCTCTCAAGAAAGGTATGAAACACTTCCATAGAAAGAGAATAAAGTTACCTTATGATTCTATTATTAGAACAAATTATGATGTCGATGCTTCATCTCTTGATGTTACTTGATTCACACTTTCTGCGCCTAGCTGAAAGGCATTAAAGAAAAGCGCTTATGGGAGACAACCCATTATTTTACTACAGCACTTTTGTTTTATATTTGAGTCTTGGAAGTTGTTACTACTGTAGCAACCTCTCCTTATCTTTATTTTATTTCATTGTTGTGCCAAGTAAAGTCTTTGATAGTAAAGTCAATACTAGATTTGGATTACTGCGCAGAAACAGATTTCTTGCTGTCACGAATTTGAGTAGAATTCTCTGTAGGTAACTCAGAAAAATCTGCCAATTTACGTGCGCGATCCTCAGATATATACGCAACTTTCATTCAATTTGAGCATTTTCATCTGAGCAAGTTAAGTGCCCCAGAAAAATTTGTCTTTACGGACTGTTCTGTTTTGACAGATTCTGCCTTTTATTTCGCATTGCCTGTTTTGCTATGTTTGATGGATTTCTTTGTTCCATTAACTTTCAGTAGCTTTGTGCAATGTCCAGAAGTGTTAAGAATGATTATGTCACCTCTGAATATATGAATTTTCAATTATGTACTAACCCTCTAATGAGTTTGTTTCGAGTTTGGTGTGGAGGAAGTTTTCAAGGGTCAAGAGAGGAGGATGATACAATATGATCAAGAAGAGTGAAAAGCTAAGCTTGGGGATGCCCCCGTGGTTCATCCCTGCATATTTCAAGAAGACTCAAGCATCTAATCTTGGGGATGCCCAAGGCATCCCCTTCTTCATCGACAACTTATCAGGTCACCTATAGTGAAACTATATTTTTATTCAGTCACATCTTATGTACTTTACTTGGAGCGTCTGTTTGTTTTTATTATTGTTTTGTTTGAATAAAATCGGATCCTAGCATTCTTTGTGTGGGAGAGAGAGACACGCTCCGCTGTTGCATATGAACACATGTGTTCTTAGCTTTATTCTTAATATTCATTGCGAAGGTTGAACTACTTCGTTCATTGATATATGGTTGGAAACGGAAAATGCTGCATGTGGTAATTGGTATAATGTCTTGAATAATTTGATACTTGGCAATTGTTGTGCTCATATAGATCATGTTTAAGCTCTTGCATCATGTACTTTGCACCTATTAATGAAGAACTACATAGAGCTTGTTAAAATTTGGTTTGCATGATTGGTCTCTAGAGTCTAGATATTTTCTGGTTAAGGTGTTTGAACAACAAGGAGACGATGTAAAGTCTTATAATGCTTACAATATGTTCATATGTGAGTCTTGCTGTACCATTTATACTTGAGTTTGCTTCAAACAACCTTGCTAGCCTAGCCTTGTATTGAGAGGGAATTCTTCTCGTGCATCCAAATCCTTGAGCCAAAAACCATGCCAATTGTGTCCACCATACCTACCTACCACATGGTATTTCGCTGCCATTCCAAAGTACATTACTTGAGTGCTACCTTTAAAATTCTATTCTTTGCCTTTACAATACATAGCTCATGGGAAAATAGCCTTAAAAATTATTGTGGTGAAGAATATGTACTTATGTATCTTATTTCTTAATAAGTTGCTTGTTGAGCGGTAACCATGTTTCTGGGGACGCCATCAACTTTTACCTTTGTTGAATATCATGTGAGTTGCTATGCATGTTCGTCTTGTCTGAAGTAAGGATGATTTTCATGATCAAATGGTTTGAGTATGCATATTATTAGAGAAGAACATTGGGCCGCTAACTAAAGCCATGATCCATGGTGGAAGTTTCAGTTTGGACAATTAATCCTCAATCTCTTATGAGAATTTTATCTGTTGTTAAATGCTTATGCATTAAAAGAGGAGTCCATTATCTGTTGTCTATGTTGTCCCGGTATGGATGTCTAAGTTGAGAATAATCAAAAGCGAGAAATCCAATGCGAACTTTCTCCTTAGACCTCTGTACAGGCGGCATAGAGGTACCCCTTTGTGACACTTGGTTGAAACATATGCTATGCAATGATAATCCATGTTAATCCAAGCTAATTAGGACAAGGTGCGGGCACTATTAGTATTCTATGCATGAGGCTTGCAACTTATAGGATGTCTTATACATAACACATATGATTTATTACTACCGTTGACAAAATTGTTTCTATGTTTTCAAAATGAAAAGCTCTAGCACAAAAATAGTAATCCATGCTTCCCTCTGCGAAGGGCCATTCTTCTACTTTATTGTTGAGTCAGTTTACCTATTCTTTCTATCTCAGAAGCAAACACTTGTGTAAACTGCGTGCATTGATTCCTACATGTTTACCTATTGCACTTGTTATATTACTTTGTGTTGACAATTATCCATGAGATATATATGCTGAAGTCGAAAGCAACTGCTGAAACTTATATCTTCCTTTGTGTTGCTTCAAAGCTTTCTACTAAGAATTTATTGCTTTATGAGTAACTCTTATGTAAGTCTTATTGATGCTTGTCTTGAAAGTATTATTCATGAAAAGTCTTTGCTACATGATTCATTTGTTTACTCATTGTCTTCATCATTGCTTCGAATCGCTGCATTCATCTCATGTGCTTTACAATAGTATTGATCAAGATTATGATAGCATGTCACTTCAGAAATTATCCTTGTTATCGTTTACCTACTCGAGGGCAAGTAGGAACTAAGCTTGGGGATGCTTGATACGTCTCAAACGTATCTATAATTTCTTATGTTCCATGCTACTTTTATGATGATACCTACATGTTTTATACACACTTTATGTCATATTTATGCATTTTCTGGCACTAACCTATTAACGAGATGCTGAAGAGCCAGTTGCTGTTTTCTGCTGTTTTTGGTTTCGGAAATCCTACAAAGGAAATATTCTCGGAATTGGACGAAATCAACGCCCAGGGTCTTATTTTTCCACGAAGCTTCCAGAAGACCGAAGGGATCACGAAGTGGGGTGACGAGGCGCCGCCACACTAGGGCCACGCGGCCAAGGGTGGGGCCGCGCCGCCCTAGCGTGTGGGGCCCTTGTCAGCCCTCCGACTCCGCCCTTCCGCCTACTTAAAGCCTTCGTCGCGAAACCCTCTGTACCGAGAGCCACGATACGGAAAACCTTCCAGAGACGCCGCCGCCGCCAATTCCATCTCGGGGGATTCAGGAGATCGCCTCCGGCACCCTGCCGGAGAGGGGAATCATCTCCCGGAGGTCTCTTCATCGCCATGATCGCCTCCGGATCGATGTGTGAGTAGTTCACCCCTGGACTATGGGTCCATAGCAGTAGCTAGATGGTTGTCTTCTCCTCATTGTGCTATCATGTTAGATCTTGTGAGCTGCCTATCATGATCAAGATCATCTATTTGTAATGCTACATGTTGTGTTTGTTGGGATCCGATGAATATTGAATACTATGTCAAGTTGATTATCAATCTATCATATATGTTGTTTATGTTCTTGCATGCTCTCCGTTGCTAGTAGAGGCTCTGGCCAAGTTGATACTTGTAACTCCAAGAGGGAGTATTTATGCTCGATAGTGGGTTCATGCCTCCATTGAATGCAGGACAAAGGATGTGAGAAAGTTCTAAGGTTGTGGATGTGCTGTTGCCAATAGGGATAAAACATCGATGCTTTGTCTAAGGATATTTGTGTTGATTACATTACGCACCATACTTAATGCAATTTTCTTTTGTTTGCAACTTAATACCGGAAGGGGTTCGGATGATAACCTGAAAGTGGACTTTTTAGACATAGATGCATGCTGGATAGCGGTCTATGTACTTTGTCGTAATGCCCTGATTAAATCTCATAGTACTCATCATGATATATGTATGTGCATTGTTATGCCTTCTTTATTTGTCAATTGCCCAACTGTAATTTGTTCACCCAACATGCTATTTATCTTATGGGAGAGACACCACTAGTGAACTGTGGACCCCGGTCCATTCTTTACATCTGAAATACAATCTACTGCAATTGTTCTTTATTGTTCTTCGCAAACAAACATCATCTTCCACACTATACGGTTAATCCTTTATTTTCAGCAAGCCGGTGAGATTGACAACCTCACTGTTACGTTGGGGTAAAGTACTTTGATTGTGTTGTGCAGGTTCCACGTTGGCGCCAGAATCCCTGGTGTTGCGCCGCACTACACTCCGTCACCAACAACCTTCACGTGTTCCTTGACTCCTACTAGTTCGATAAACCTTGGTTTCTTACTGAGGGAAAACTTGCTACTGTACGCATCACACCTTCCTCTTGGGGTTCCCAACGAACGTGTGTTAACTGCACGCATCAAGCATTAACACTCCGTGAACACATGTGATCCTCATATCACCGCCTTCCCCTCCGGTTGTCCCAATTCTTGTCACTTTGGGGCCTCGGGTTCCGGACAATGATACGTGTATACAACTTGCAGGTAAGATCATAAAACAATGCATATCATCATGAAACAATAACATGTTCAGATCTGAGATCATGGCACTCGGGCCCTAGTGACAAGCATTAAGCATAACAAGTTGCAACAATATCATAAAAGTACCAATTACGGATACTAGGCACTATGCCCTAACAATCTTATGCTATTACATGACCAATCTCATCCAATCCCTACCATCCCCTTCAGCCTACAGCGGGGGAATTACTCACACATGGATGGGGGAAACATGGCTGGTCGATGGAGAGGTGTCGGTGGTGATGATGGCGATGATCTCCTCCAATTCCCCGTCCCGGCGGAGTGCCAGAACGGAGTTTCTGGTCCCGAGACGGAGTTTCGCGACGGTGGCGGCGTACTGGATGGTTTTTGGCGACTTCAACTTCTCGTCTCGCGTTTTTAGATCGAAACCCTTAAGTAGTCCAGAGGGGGGCGTCAGAGGCTGGCCGAGGGGGCCACACAGTAGGGCGGCGCGCCCCCCCTCCAGGCCGCGTCGGCCTAGTGTGTGGGGGCCCTGGGCCTCCCCCAGGCCTGCCCTTCTGGCTCCGTGAATCTTCTGGAAAAATAAGCCCTTCAACATAAATTCCGGGGATTTTCCTGAAAGTTGAATTTCTGCACAAAAACGAGACACCAGGGCAATTCTGCTGAAAACAGCGTTAGTCCGTGTTAGTTGTATCCAAAATACACAAATTAGAGGCAAAACAATAGCAAAAGTGTTCGGGAAAGTAGATACGTTTTGGACGTATCAACACCCTTTTGCAATATTCTGGCTCATAGTCAATTCATTATCGAAGTGCTTGCTCTTTAGATAGCATTTGAAATCCTTCCACTTTTTAGTAGCAGAACTCAATACCCAAGCCTTCATAGATTCAAGAATAATGAAAAAAAAACTTTGTTGTGTTCCACAACTTCTCTTTATCATACTTGGGCACCTGACTCCAGATCGTGTATGCTAGTGATATCTCCTTCCCTTTAGCCAAGCTTCCAATGAAATTCGTCAGCCTGCTAGTCTTGGGACCACATGGCTGTCCAAGGTGGTTGAACACCAGGTTTACCTTGGCATTTGGATCATATTCAAGCCAAAATCTCTTGAGCTTAGTAGGCCCTCTTTCACCTCTTTTTTTCTTTGCTTAAACAAATACACAAAGTACATAACTTAAATCAGTAAGCAAGCGCAGAGAATACTTGTGTGTCCAACAATTCTACTATAGTGCTCTAAGAACATACTATAACCTGGTGTTGAAACATTCATCATGGGGTTAGCTTGCGTTTCCTCATTTTCTTCTTCACTTTCATGATGTGATTCGTGACCTTGTGTTTCCTCATTTTCTTCATCATACATTGTGTCATTCTGGATTGAAAATACAAGCATTATAATACATTGCTATTCTGGCTGAATAATAATAGGCTTGCATTCAACTTACTTGGAGAGGGAAATTATAGCTTCCATTATTTGCAGCTAAACTTAGGAAACTTGGAAATACTTGTGTGTCCAACAATTCTTTTGGACCTGCAAGTAATAAGAGCAAATTAGTATAATGATTGGACCTCTCAACAAATAAACTATTGGTTCTTACTGTACCAACTAACCTAGTTTTCATCATCACTATCATTATTGGATTTCATATCGAAGTAATCCCTAACTGGAGGAGACACGACGACATGCCATTGAGGTTCTGTAGGATCTTGCACATAATAGACTTGCTTGGCTTGACTTGCAAGTATAAATGGTTCCGAAGATATATCTCTTGCATCATACAAATGATTGAAGTTCACTAGAGTTATTCCAAATTTGTCGTCCCTCTTTACTCCGATAGGTCTAATCCAATCACACTTGAATAGAACCACATGTCTTTTATTTGAATAGTTCAGTTCAATAATTTATACGATTCTGCCATAATATTGAACATCTCCTAGGGCTGAATTTTTATATTTGGCACTGGAGTAGCTAGAAGTCTTTGCACACAGTGATACACCATCACATTGCGTGGACTTGCCTTGACCATGTTTACTCGTATGGAAATGGCACCCATTTATAGAGTAGCTGTTGTACTTCTTTACCATCATGTATGGCTTCTGAGCTAAGAGGAACACTTCTTCATGAAATTCAACCCCTTTCTCAATTTCTGCATTTACATGATCTGCAAACCATGTGTGAAAGTTACTATGGTGGGCTGATTCCACATATCTTCTTGTCTTCTTGTTTTTAGCACCATATAGTATTTGTAGGTGCTTCTGTGTGTAGCTACTGATCTTCGGATAGTTGAAGAGCACATATCGCTGTGATTATGTCCATGACACATGATCTAATTCACCAACAGTAAATGTAGACAAAGGACGTCCAATTTTCAGCAAATAGTCAGAATTGGAATTGTTTGTTGGCATGGAACCATTGTGACGTGCAGGACGGTTCAGTTTTGTGTTTGCACCATGTAGATACCTAGAACAAAATGTCATGCTTTCATCAAATACGTAACCTTCTGCTATTGACCCTTCGGGGTGACTCATAGTATGCACCTTATTCTTGAGATTTCCTATGAACATCTCAGGTGACCACATGTCCCTAAATTGTGCTGGTCCAGCAAGTCTAACTTTCGTTGCTAGATGGATAGTTAGATGCTCCATTATGTCGAAAAAGGTTGGAGGAAATATTTTCTCTAACTGGCACATTATTTCTGGAATGACAGCTTCCATCTTTGTACCTCAACAACATTGATAACCTTTGCACACACAATCTTGAAATAGTTGCTTAGTTGTACCAAGGGCATAGCAACAGTTTCTGGCAGACTTCTACTGATAGCCAAGGGAAACAGGTCTTGCATTATAATGTGACTGTCATGGGTTTTAAGACCTATAAGTCTCTTCTCCTCCATGCTAACCTTGTCATACAAGTTCGAGGCATGTCCATCAGTGAACCTAGCATGCTTAATGATTGTGCAGAATACTTTCTTTGTATCTGAACTCATATAGTAGGGTGCATGTGGAAGGTCTGGTTTAGGTTGAGTCTCATCAACATGCAAGCCTTCTCTTATTCTCCTAGCCGTTGATTGGTGATTAATTAGATGTAGTACTTGGCTTGGTGTCTGATTCATGTGTATATGCTGGAGAATCCTCGTCTACCTTACTGAATATTTCTCGCTTGATTCGTGGTTGCCCCGCATTGGTACTAGCTGTCCACGGCTACTAGTTTCGTGGTATTCCAAGTAAACCAAATTCCCATTTTATTTTCGGTAGTCATAGCTTGACATTCAGATTCGGTATTATTGCGTTGCTTGTTGAAAAACCATCTGTGGTTTGCCGACATTCATCATTTGCTATTCCTCTTCTATTTAGTCACCACGAATTAATAACCACGGTCAAACCTTTCACGAATTAATTGGTGGTCTCCAATGGTAACTTGCGCTGATGTTTGTTTGGTTCTGTTAATGCCGTGGAGATTTACTTGATAAGTGTAATGAAATTATCCATTGGTGATATCTGCCCCTAGTCACCTGATCTTGGGTGTTCCTTGGTAATATTCACTTTGTGGATCCTTTTAAATAGTCTGTTAGTTTTTCCATCTATTAACCATTAGCCAGAAATTTGGTCTTTCACTGGCAGTATGTCCTCTTGGTTATGCTGTATATTGCGGTTTACCTCCCCCCACTCAAGTCTTTCCTCTTTATTTGTTCGAGTATCCATTGTGTAACTCTTCTGCTATTTAACTTACATAATGCTATATACACATTGTGATTTGTCGATCATATTTTAATGCTTATGTATGTCATGAAGTACTTACCATCCTGTAGAATGGTGAGGGAAAACAACATTTTGGTAATAGTAATGTCGATGTATGCGCAATATGATAACAATACTATCAGTTTCTATTGAATTTGTTTAGCCTACCTTACTGAATATTGCTTTATGATTCAGTGATGTGTCTTTCCATGGCATGATTCAGCTAGACTAAAATCATGTTCTTACACTGCGATTCCACTGAATATTGCTATGCACTTGTAATTGCTACTAACCTAGATACTGAATATTGCTTAGCTTACTGATGATGATGGTTTACAGGTTTCAGGGACACTATGGCAAACAATGTGGATGTGATTGACATCAGCAGTGGAGATGATGCCAGTGACACCTTCACCGATGATGAAGACATCATTAGTGAAGATGACACTGACATTATCCCTACTGATGATGATGGTGACATGTGCAGTTGTGAAGGCGGCAGTTTCGATGATGACATGTGCACTTGTGATGGCGATAGTAACAGCAGCAGTTCCGATGATGATATGAGTAGCGTCGACGGTGACTCTAGCAGCAGCGATGATGAGGAAGAAGATGAGCTGAAAGTTGCACTCCCAGAGTACATGGCTAGAGGTACTAATCTTCATGATTACTTACAACATCTAGCTTACTTGAACATTCAAAATACAGCTGCTTTCTACCTATATGTGACCAAATATTTATGAATGCATGTAGCGCCTGATATTGGAAGGCGTCGTCGCTTTGATAAGTACTCCATCTTTGGAAACTATATGAGGATGAATCCTAGTCAAGTTCAAATACTGAGCCAGCAAGCAAGAGACTACCCATATCCACCAATCAAACACTATGTGCTCAAATTGACAAAAATCACAGTCATGAACAATAGATGTCAGATGGTATGTTCCTTCTTTCTGTCATGTATCATGTATCTAACTGTATTTCTGTTTGATCAGTAATCTATCCTCCTCAAGTATTGTATGTGGTATTTACTTGATGTAGTGCAAGGATAGAATCTTGATTTATAACTTGGATTGGATCTTACTTTACAGGTTTTTGGACATAAGTTCTATGTTGACTACCTCAACAACTACCTACAAGTTCCTATCCAGGTTGTTGTGAACTGCAACCGGAGCGAGCAACAAATGTATGTCTGGATGAAGATTGGGAAGAAAGGAAGTGCAATCATGACAACTGGATGGAAGGAAGTAGTGCATGCATTCAACTTGATGAGGGGACAAATCTGTGTTTTCAGTTTTAGAGATCAGCTAGGTACGAGGTTCCAAGATGCTCAAGCTAGGCTCAGGCTTGTTATTCTCCCTCTTGGCAACTAAAATGCCATTGTTCTAGCCTCTTTTGTAATTTTCGTGAAGTTGGGATGTTAACTGTATGGACCTTTTAGTAAGTATGGACTGTTAATTACGTATCAGCTAATGTATGGACTGTTAAGTATTATGAACTGTATGGTTCTTTTGTGCACTGCTATAAGATGAACTGCTACAAGTTATTGCACTGATTTTTGCTATATTATGAACTGTTAACTATTATGAAGTTATTGCACTGATTTTTGCAGGCAGTTTCCAAAGTGCCTGAGAAGATCATGCATATCTTTGCAGGCAGTTTCTAAAGTGCCTGAGAATATCATATCTTTGCAGTCACTATGAAAAATTGCCTTGTAAGATATGATCTTTCCTGGCACTTTTGAAACGCCCCAGAAAATATGATCTTTTCAGGCACTTTGCAAAAATGCCTCAAAAAATCTTCTCTTTTCCCGCACTTTGCAAAAAATGCCTCAAAAGATGATTTTCCCGGACACTTTGCAAAACTGCCTCTAACAGAGTGCCTGGAAAAATCTGACGTGACATAGTGTGTTGGACGTATCGCCGGCGAGCATGCATATGGCACGACACATCTTATGACATATCTTCTCACATCAATCTATTTATATATCTAATTGCCACTGCACGCTTTGGCTGGTGGTGGGGCCGTAGCAGGCTAGGGTCGTGTCTAGTGATTCCACCGACGCATCGTGTGGGGCCGTGTCTAGTGATTCCGAGGAGGCCGCGCGGAGTCGCATCGAGGGTGAGGATCTCGCTGGACGATGTTCGACGCGTTTCCAGGCATGCCAGGGTCGTTATCCACGATCGCGTTGGGGCTAGAGCCTAGCCGCGTGGTTTCGCCGGCGTCCACCGCCACGACCAAGGCCAGTCGACTCTGCGTGTGTTGCACGACAGCGCCGGTAGAAAGTGGAGGTGGCCACGGAATAGCACGTGGGGAGCTCGACGACGACGAAATAGAATGGGGCCGCGGCAGCCCAGACGAAATACAAAGTGGAGGCGGCCACGAAATTTTCAGAAATGAGGTTTGAATTATTTTTGGGGTAAATGAGGTTTGAAATTTGTCGTTCAAACACAGGACCACTTGCAGGAAAGCGGCTCTCAGGGCATCTCCAACGGGACGACGCATATCAGACGTCCAAAAGTGGTCGCGCGTCCGTTTACGTCTCCCCGCGGACATATTTTGATAGCGCGTTCATTTCCATCTGGGTGTGCTCCCAGTGGGGTGATCCATTTTTTATTTTCCAATAATATTTAAAAAGCATAATGTAGTACAAACTACAGTATATACAAGCCCTAGGCTACTTGCTGCCCGACGGCCCGGCCCCGTTGTTGCGTCTCTCCCTCGTCTACTTGTCTTCCGCCCGCCGTGCGACCTCTAGAGCTCGGTGCGCCGCCACATCCTTTAGCAGGCGCCGCCAGAGCGTCTCGTTCGCGGCATCCTCGACCTTTTGAGCGTCTCGAAGGAGTCGAATAACGGCCTCTGCTCTGCCACCCTCTCCTCCGGGGTAGACGCATCAGGATCATCAGATGACCATGAGATGTCGGAGGAGTCGTCCTCTCCCTACGGCGTTTCATCTCGGCGTCGAACGTCGCGTGGGCTGCCCGCTCCTCCTCTGCTTCCCGCTCCGCGTCAGACATGAACTTCACGTCCTTGGCCGCATCGAGGACGTTGTCGCTGCTTTCGTCGTCCTCCAACTCCTCGTCGGAGCTCTCGACCGGGGAGGTGGAGTCGGAGGTGGAGGCGTGGTAGCCTGGCTACGGACGATGCTGCTCATGGCAAAGGTGGAGGTTGTGCGGCGGCGGCAGGCCACAACGCCTCGCCACCGGCGCTCCCGGTCGACCTCGTGGAAGAGATCCTGCTCCGCCTCCCTCCCGACGAACCAGCGTTACTCCTACGCGCCTCCCTCGTCTGCAAGGCCTGGGGCTGCGCCGTCTCCCACCCCAGCTTCCGCCGCCGCCTCCCCGAGCTCCACGGCACAGCCCCCGTGCTCGGCTTCCTCCACGACTGGAGTCACAAGCGTATCCCCAACTTCGTTCCCACCACCGCCTCAGCCTTCTCCCTCGCCGCTCCGGACCGCCGGATCTGGCGGGCCCTTGACTGCCGCCACGGCCGCGCCTTCTTCGTCACCGAGCCCAAGATCTGCGAAACCAGGGGACTCCTCGTGTGGGAGCCAGTCACAGGCGCTCAGCTGCGCGTACCGGTGCCCGCGGCGTTCGGGAACATGGATGCGGACATGCTGATGTACCCGAGCGCGGCCGTGTTCTGCGCAGCGGCTGGGTGCGACCACCACGGCTGCCACGGAGGTCCCTTCCGCGTGGCCTTCGTCTTCACCGTCGATCCACACAATGACGACTACGAGGAGTATGTCACGTCGGGATGTGTATACTCGTCGGAGACTGAAACGTGGGGCGAGCTGACCCCGATGCACTGCGAGTTCGGGATGGACTTCGGAGATTTTTCCTCTGTGCTCGTTGGGAGGTCGCTGGTCTACTTCATGTCCAACGGGAGGGCGATCCTCGAGTATAACTTTCAAAGGAATGAACTGGCTGTTATCGACACACCAGACACACCAGACTACGAGTATCGAGAGATGTTTAGCCTCATGCTAGCAGAGGATGGAGGGTTGGGAGTTATCCAAGACTTGGATTCACACATCAAGTTGTGGTCAAGGGAGACGAGTGACAACACTGATGGACAATGGGTACTGAGCCGGGTTAATCGGCCTGGGCAATTTGCTCCCAGTTGAAGCTCTCGTGAATGCAACAACTAGTATGTTCGTGTTGGGCTTTGCTGAGGGAGCAGATGCCATTTTCGTTGACACGGTTGTTGGCCTCTTCACAATCGAGCTACTGTCCCAACGGGTGAGGAAGGTGTGCGGTAAGAATGGCTTCCACCAATTGGTTCCAATTGTCGGCTTCTACACCCCTTTGTCCCGGAATAAGCACCAGGATCAGCTACTGTGGAATGCTTATTGTGATTAGCATTGTACCAAATTGCAGTTGCTGGAGGGATAGGTGCTATCCTATTTGAGAAATGTTATATGCCTTCCCAGTGCTAGCTAGTTACAAATATCTCACCACTCAGCAGTTTGTTTGTGTAGTACGTCATAATCTTCTCAAACCCTAGAAAGTTGTTAGAAAATGCAGTCAACATGACGAAGTTATCGCCTTGTATCATCAAATTAGTTATTGGAATATTTGTAGTTGTCCTGTTCTATCAACAACTTTCTGCCTTATGTTATAACCTCAAAATGGGAATGGGCCAACCCAGCCCTAGCCTAGGACCTAGCCCCACCCCAGGGCCAACTTTAGGAGACATGGGTCGACCCATTTCAAGTAAATCATGTGGCCTTGCTGACCCAATGGGTATCAAGCACTGGTTTAAATTCTACATGTAATATAAGCCTTGCAGATATATTACGGGCTTATAACTATGAAAAAGACTTTTCAGCAGTGTTACAGAAAGCAAATATCTAAACAAAACTGTGTCTAAGCAAATATCTAAGTAAAACGCGTGCAACCACGGCGACTGCCATGGGGGTCCCTACCGCGTGGTATTCGTCTTCAGGAAATCCTCTGGCTATGATGACGACGAGCATGTCACGTCAGCGTCTGTATACTCGTCCGAGAACCCTGACGCGCTTTGAGTACGCCATGGAGTTCCAGTATTATTGAAGCGTGCTCATCGGGAGATCTCTGCTCTATTTTATGTAAATGGACGCAAGCGACAGCACTGATGCACGATGGGTAGTGCTTGGTTGCTCGTGTTGGGCTCTGCCGAGGGAGAAAATGTCATTTCCCAATAACGGTTGCTGGCCTCTTTGCGATACTACCTAATGTAGACAATAACATCTCCGTGTGTCGTTGCCTGCCACGATCGATTGCAGCTACGCGACCGCGGCATCCAATTGCACCAACCCGACCGTGGCCGTGTTCTGCGTAGCGGACGCGTGCGACCACCGCGACTGCCATGGGGGTCCCTTCCATGTCGTCTTCGTCTTCACGGAATCCCCCGAGTCTGAGTCTGAGTACGACAGTGACGACGAGGGGTATCTCACGTCAGCGTGTGTATACTCGTCCGAGACAGGCACCTGGGGCAAACCAGCCTCGACGCATGTCGAGCTCGCCATGGACTTCCAGTATTATTCGAGCGTGCTCGTTGGTACATCTCTGCTCTATTCATGTCTGCCACTGGGTTGATCGTGGAGTTCGACTGGGCCAGGCATAGTCTAAGTGTGTTCGAGGCACCAGAGGAGGGATGTACCCTCATGCTAGCGGATGATGGTGAATTGGGTGTTAACGAGCTAACTGAAGGCTTCAATCCACGTCTCAATCTATGGTCAATGGTTGCAAGCGACGATGCTGATGCGCAATGGGTAGTGAGCTGTGTCATCGACCTGGAAAAGTTGCTCCCGGTTGGTGCTCTCTCGAGTGTTGCTGGGGTGCTCGTGTTGGGCTTTGCCGAGGGAGCAAATGTCATCTTCCTCAACACGGTTGCAGGCCTCTTCGCGATCGAACTACGGCCGGAGCGGGTGAAGAAGGTGTGCGACGATTGTGGCCCCTGTCGTTTGATTCCGGTTGTCACCTTCTACACTCCTGTGCACGGAAATAGGCACCATGACCTGCCTTTGTTGTTGAATGCTACTGAGGTTGCAGGTGGTCAAGAGGAAAGAGGGGAGGAGAAAACAGTAGAGCAGGTTCAACAGTTGGTCGACAATGGGTTCAATGCAATCAAGGAGGGGACTACATCAACGCCTTTCAACTTCTCAGCAATGTGCTCCAACAGGTTAGGGTTCTATTCTTTTAAGCTGCTAGCCCTGCTCAAGTTTGCCAATGTATATACGGCATGTGCGAATGTAGCTCCCAACTGATCCTGTGCTCTTTTGGATCAGTTATAGTTTCCATATGTTTTTAGTTGCTTAGAGCCTTTGATTTTTCTTGTTTGGCCCTATACATGAGGATTAGTGAGGTTTAAGATGTTTGTATGGTATTTAAGATGGATGTTTCTATGGTATAATGTGATTGCCCTATGTTTGCCCAGCCGTGAGTACATTACTGTTTGAAGGGTTAGTGAATCCAGCTTAATGTTGTGTGCATCTCTAATACTAGCACCTTGTGTAATCATCAAATTGGTTGATATTGTGGTTGTGTTGTTCTATCATAGATCACAGTAACTTTCTGTCTTATGGTATTATGCTAACAATTGTAGGCTGAAATTCTATGCTTTTGTTGTCAGGGTTCCACCATGTGGAGACGTTGCTGCAGCTGCACATCTACGGGCATGGATGCGCCTTTGTGATACGAAGCTCTGGAGATGACTAATCCCAGGACTGCATGAATGAAGAGTCCGTGAAGAGTTCAGAGTTCAGCTGCAATCAGTAAAGATGAAGCTGGGAACCATTATGTGGTGTTAGCACATCTTTTTCCCGGCGGTGCCATGGTTGCAACACTGTGTGGTGAAATGCCTGATTTCCCCAAATTTGCCTAGTTCTCTGGGTATTTGTATGAAATTTCACTTGTAAGGAATGTTTTCTCAAAAAAAAAAAATTCTCCAGTGGTGGCACAAGATGCTGGCACATGGCAAACCATATTACAAGCACAGAAGAACGGTCGTCTACTGTTGCGCACGAAAGGGTGTTCAGGACTAGAGTTGGAACTGTTTGGCGTGTGGACATATATATTTTTCATCATCATTCCACAGGAAACCATTTAGTTGTTTTGCTAATTGACTTGTTCAAATTTTCAACGTAGATACTGGACAATGTAGCAGAAAGCATAATAAACCGCTTTATTGCTCATAAAAAGCTTGCTTGCTCATTGAGCGTATTTCAGACGAGCTATGTCTGGTGGTACCAATGTACCATGCCAATCACCAAGGGACGTTCAATCTTCGACTCAACTTGCTTCTGATTATTGTTAAAGAAAAGTTGCTTCTGGTGTCTTATTTTAAGTTTGTAACTTATAAACTGATTACAGTGAAAGTAGAGGATCTGAACTACAGCTATGTCTACAGTTACAGTGAATGAATCGTTCGTTCTTCGTGAGATGACACCGTTAGTAAAACAATATTCTCCCCTCCCTGATAAAAACCTTGACTTAGTGATGTGAAGCCAAGGAACAAGACCAAAAGCAAGCATGATTCATGACTAACTTTATACCCCTCAGCTTATGCAGAAAATTAAGCAAAAGCATCTCCTAAACAAACAAAGCAGAAAATTAATTGTTGACACAATACAAAGATTTGCTACTGGAAAAGTGCAAAACATTGGCATCAGGGCAGTACACGGCGATGAGCACACATTTGAAACTTGAAAGGGGTTGTGTTAAACTGATTGCGAACTTTCTGAAATACAACAGCAGTTGTTGTTAAGCTGATTGGATATTACATGTACAGTTTCATAATTACATGGTCGTGGAAACTTGACAGCATCGGTGGCCGTGCCAATTTACATCTTCACACCGCCTGTGCACGGACCTGAGTTAACAAGAGTTACAAAATGATACACCATTAGAACCGGCCTGCTGCAATCTCTGGAAGCAGCAATAGATCAGTTTGTTGAACTTGAACAAACTTGTGAAGAATCATCTGCCATGACATGATTTAGTAGGAGGTGGCTCAAGAGATTTTGTGTTCTAGTCCTTGAGGCTCTCCTGAACCAAAATGGAGCTTGCAGACAAAAGTTCCTGCTACGGCAGACAATCATCTTTTTCAGTCATATATCACCAAGTCACTCAAAAAGCAAAAAAGTTGATGACAAGCTTCATGAAATAAAGTTTTCATTGTAGACTCCAACACCAAGAAAACAAATAAACTAAATATTAAATCCAATAAGTTAACGGGATAATGCTTGAGATCAGGAATGCAACTACAACAGCTAAACAAACATAAAACAAATTGTAGGTAAGCGGTACTTACCAGAGAAGGCAGGCATACAAGCTCATGATGCAAAAGATCATTCAGCCTTCCAATGCATACCTCTGAACCTGCAAGGTAGAACAAAGTTATATCATGTTAATCAAAACAAACACAAGTGGTCAAAGAGCATCCCTGGCAGTTACATTCAACACTAGGGCGAGATACTGAAGATACGTTCAGAACAAACACCTCAGGTTTCTACAACTTCCTTAACATACCCCCACACAAGGAGCATGTCAAGCCTTATCCAGACTGACACGGGGAAGACATGAACGAGACATAATCATAGATGGAAAAGCTGTTTGGAAGGGAGCATGCTACCTCAAGCATATTTTCCTCGATAAAGCAATTCAGCCCCATGCTTGCAGCATCTGCACCATTGTGTTGCAGGATCCTGAGCTTCCCTTCCTATAGTTCAAAACCAGTGGAAACATCAGTAGGTGCAAATAATACACCACCTTCATTGATGATCTAGTTGTTGATTCACCTTAGTCCCATAAACAAGACCACCTCCAGGGGAAGGATGAAAGCAGGCAACATTGACTTCATCTTCAGCACTAGGAAGAACTCTTACCAGCTCCATGTCCGAAACTCTGTAAACCTAAAATAATGGAAAGAACAATGAGATTACATCATAGCCAGGACATTCGAAGTTATGAACTATTAATAGAAAATGGTTTTGAATACCAAGTATAAAAAAGATATGTTTAACTGTAATGCCAGGACAGGCAGCCTATTGCCTCAAGAAAAGGTATAGTCAATTTATCATACGTACAGGGAAGACGTGAACGAGACATAATCGTAGATGGAAAAGCTGTTTGGAAGGTATCGTCACTGATGTGCAACCTATACCATGGGGTGTGTTAATCATACGTACCTCCAAGATAGTATATACAGGGACTCCAGTTGTCTCCCCATCCATAACAATGCTCCTAAGCAGCGAGCTATGGCGACGGCCATATGCCAACAGTATGTGTTCTGATGTAGGTGAGAACTGCATCACAGAAAAGGCATTAAGCTTAGATTACATTGTGAGAATTAAGCCTTATATTTCCAGGGTAGGTCCGGAATGCATAAGGCGATGCAGAACAAAAATCTGATTAAAAAATTCCAATACTGGAACTGAAGATGAAAATGGTATTTTCCCATTTTTTTGGGCCAATAGCTGAGCTCCCACATATCCTGGACACACTGCATGGCAGTACACTGCATACAACTCATCAAACAGAGGTTTTTCTAACGGCATATGTCCTACGCAGTTAATATGGGAATTGAAAATGAAAAAGCTTGAGATATTGCTTAGTAGGACCATGCAAACAGCTCCGCTTTCGTAATAATTAGTACTATGGCAATGGAAAAAAAAAGTAAGCGCATATCTAATCACATCACCTAGACCAAATCTAGTTGGTAACTTGGTATGACTACCTGATTGTGTCATAAAGAATAGAAGAATCTACCAGAAAGGTTATGGATATGGACAGCACTATCGTTCTCAAGCTTCTGTGTGTGCATACAAAACCAAATTCCGGTTAAATTATAATTCAGTATATCTTCACATACCTGCAGTAAGCTACCTTAACAAAAGGAGAAGAAACCATATGTGCTAAATCGTCCGTGCCGGTATTAAAAGAGAACTCTTACTGAAATACTATGTGCTTTCCATGTAATGTTAGTTAGTTTTCTTTGATTTGCTCTTGTGCTTGCTGGGTGCAGAACCAAGAACGAGAGTAGGGAGGCGAAAAAGAAGAGAGGAAGAAGTCACGCAAGAGATGGGAGAAATCTTTGGAGTTAAAGAACAGGGCTGTTTGCTGCTTGTCATGTGTTCAATTGTTCTGTATTTCTTCTCTGTTATCCTCTGACAAGGATTCTTGTTTGTGTTTTTGAGAAACGGGAGAAAGGATTCTTGTTTGTGTTTTTGAGAAACGGGAGAAAGGATTCTTGTTTGCTCGTAGTTAAAAGGACTAAATAACTGTATCATGTGGCTTATTCTGAGTTTTGGCTTGCCTTTCACGCGTGTGAAGTGAGGCATGATAACCTTGCAGGCAGTGATTATGCGGCAACTGTGCACCCTCTAAACCTATACTATTATACTAACGTGGCCAATTTGGGCACTCAACATAGGCCCACTTGCATCCTGAATTCCTGATACAAACTGCAAATTCTTTTCTCAACAGAAAACAAATAGATACGAACACACAGAAACAGAAGTGAAGAAAATAACCTGAATGGAAGTTAAACAATGGGCCGCCCTTATTGCTCTTGATGTGAGAATTTCTCCAAATCTGCAAGGAAAACACATTCACAACTTCAAAATCAGGAGACCATTTAGGTTAATAAAAAATAAACTGTGTAATAGAACAGTCAACAGTGAGAAAAATTACGTTGCCTCCTCGAGAGAATAAACCCGAAGCTCATAAATAACTCCATGAGAGGGAAGTGGGTGACGAGTTGGTGATGTTCCAGCTCCTGTAGACTCGTACTGCACAGGTAATTGGCTACCCTGGTCACCTTCTGTTTGAGGCAGCAAGCATGCAACACAAGCTACGAGAAACCGTCCACAAGGGGAGAAATGGGCACCCATTTCACTGCAACAAATAATAATTTATGAGTAAGTAGAGAAGTGCCAAGTCCGTTCAACATAAAAGCATGGTTGCCCTTAGGTGAGTCGACCAAATATAACATATGTTCATAAATATAGCATCCTAATCCTATTTACAACTGTTCTGTAGCATTACTAAATATGCACCAGTTGTTGCTACCATTAGTTATGTAGCAGTTCATAAATGAGGTTCGAATGGAGTAAAGATCCATCTCTGTATGTACAATAGTAATGACATTGATTGACAACAGGAAGAGAACTAACAGCTTATCTTGTACAGGAAAGAGAACAAAAGAAACCAAAGCACAATGGATCACCTGCAAAGAACAGCATGAGAGATTGTCAAGCAGCACGCCCCGAGTTGTAATGTACCACATGGATCCTTGATATCATGCCGCCATACTCTAAGCTTCACTGTACATGGTAATTCAGCAGCCCCAGCAGAAAATAGTGAGGTTGTAAGTTCTGATCCAACACCTAAGGAGGCAGCATGAGCCTCAGCTTCATCAATTTGTGGACCCAGCTGTGGACTCCCAATCCCAGGTACAGAGGCCAAAGCATGAGGGCGTGAGGCATAGTGTCGATTTGATCCTCTAGCACTGCCAGTGGAAATCGGGATCGATGAAGAAGCGCCTGGATGTTCAAACAATTCATGCATTATGATTTCCTAGTAAAGTTAGCCATGGTAATACCACCAAGCCTTAGGATTTTAAGGACAGTATTATTCGGAATTGCAGGGTGCAAACCTGTATGACTTTGGGCCATCAACCAACCATGCAAAAAAGGCAGTTCCCAGCTACGCGAGTCACTGAAGAGGTCGTGATGGTGATTTCCACCCTCTGAATTTCTTAGAAACATTTGAACATCTAACCCACTAGTGGTAAATGAATTCCCTGGCATACGATGAACAGCAGATCCTGAAGGCCTGGCTATTGCAGGTAATGGCACACTGTTGCTCGTGGAAGGCATTTGAACATCATTAGACATTGATGGTTCCCCTGGACATACATCCATAGGGGTTACAAACTGGTCAGACTGCTGGTTTTCAGCATCTGATGATGAACTCTGCTGCGCATTGGTTGAACCACTAGCCAAGTCATTACGAGGAATATATAGACTTCCATCATCCCTGAGGAATGCAGGCCAAATTAGGCAAGGTGATGACATGTTAGACTCAAGATGTGGATAGCCTCTAGAGTTGATGTTTGCAAAAAACAAAGCCGAGGGATAGTTTGAATAGCCAGTGGATGTTGCGTGGGTCAGCTGTGAGTCTGCAGAGTCAAGATTGTTAACCTGAAATTTAAGGTGCATATGAGTTAACAAAAAAAACATATAACATGAACGCATAAATGCAGTGTAAAGGATATTTGTATTCTACATTTCTACCTCTGCCGTTAGAAGATATGGAGCACCATGAGGATGAAAATGCACAGCTCTCAACGAACGGCGAGTTCTTAATATAATGGTCGGGGCTTCCGACCCTCGCCGATTGTAGTTCCATATGTACAACTGACACATAAATTAGGTAAAGTTATTTTATTAGCTGTTCATATAACAATTACATACAGAATATTTAGCTAGAGTTCAACACTAGGAGTCCTACTTTGTGACCTGATGCAACTGCCAGAATCTCCCCCCTTGCATGAAATGCAATGGATGCAATTGGCCTACCTGTCAACGGAACATAACAGGAAATTAGTGTTGCTTTAGAAATGCCAATTGACAGAAGCTAACAATGACACATGGAGCTAGAGACTATTTAAAGGATATTACTGAAGTCCTGAGATCCAATACAGTCTGAGGTGTTGGCATCCCAAAGACGGACTTCATGATCCAAACTCCCACTGGCAAGTATGTCAGAATGTAATGGATGGTATCTAACCTGCAACAGAACAACACCTTAATAAACATGGTTCTGAGATTCTAGCGATAAACAGAACTGTAAATTATTACACTCCATTTTCCTAATTTACTTATGAAAAGACTCCAGAAGTATGTGGTTAAGTGGAGAATATGCAATACAGGCATGAAAAAGACAAAAGTGGTACTTCTTGGATGAATGATTATAAAAAACACTTTACCACATCGCTATTAGGGCCCTATAATCAATAGCTTAATCCCTATCAAAACACGCTACAAAATTGTGCCAGTCAAGGAAGAACATACCACCCAAGGTGTGCGTCGATGCCCACCCAACACTTTCAAACATTTCCCAGTTTGGCAGTCGATTATTTTAACAGTATGGTCACCACTGGAGAAAAGAGAGTTAGTTTACATAACTATGTTTAGTTCATATATTCAGTTGGGCAATAAACTTACTGTGTGGATGCAAGTGTTTTCCCATCCGAACTGAATGCAGCTGCAATAGTTGACCTAGGGGGTGGCATAAGAGGGCAATACTTTGCAGACCAGCGATGCAAGGATTGTGATTCTGCCCTGTGCACAGCAAGTTTAGAAATATCAGACAGTGGACAGAAAACGTCAGATCAGACGTATAAGTTTGCAGCCCAGGAGTCAATACAGAAACATTTAGGTGAAAAGAGAGATTACTTACCACGAAAATAAATCATGTTTAGGATCTGTTGCCAAATATCTTAACTCTGTGAAACCAGCGCCACTAGTAGGAGGCTTATTCCAATGCCTTTTAGCTTGGTGCTTTGTTCGAGGAGACACCTCCCGGTGACTTAATAGATGAAATATGTTTCTGATAATATGGACAATGCAAAGGTTATATTCAATTAGTGGCAATGTTAATACAATACTACCAGCGAACTTTATCTAAGTGATTCTTGCAACAATATTCACAAAAAGGTCTAATGCAGTTTTTTTTCCATAGAATTGATTACAGGAGCCATGTAGAATAGCATCATGTGATCACCCTAGCAGGCCATATCCAATGACACTAGCAGCAAAATACCATGGCATTAACAATACTGGAGGTAAAATCATAGGTCGACACTAGCAACTAAGCCACCTTTTGAAAAGGATAGATGCCTAGCAGGGCATCTATTCTCATGAGTCGGCATTAGCAAATGTGCAAGTTCCTAGGTCACAAAACCAGGCTTTTACTCTGGTGACATTTAAGACCAGTATTGCACTAAACCTTGCTAAGCATAAATTCTTATGCCATAGCTTGCAAAACTAGTTCCAAAAATACACCAATTTGTGACACTAGCCACTTTTGACATTTCTGCAAAGTGTATACTTAACAGCAGTTCATCTGACTGAGCATGTAGGGTTAGCACTCCTTTTTTTCTGATTTTGTTTTCAATACAATCAGCGGCCTCACACCATGCCAGAACCTATTGTGCTAACCTGCGGATGATTTCCTGGAATCTTATAAATATTGTTCCATAGTGATTTTTGTCTAATAGTGAAAATTGCTAGAAATTAATCATTAAAAACATAAAAACGAACGAAACTCTGAAGTGACCATCAAACTCAGTAAACTCAACTCTGTTCCTATGTCAAATATTGCACATTCGTGAAACATTGGTTGACGAGATGCAATCAGAAGTTACAGAACTGAACATATACGTCGATCCACAACATGCAACTTCTTTTAGCAACTGAATTGACGCTTGCTCTCAATAAAACTACTAGTTCGTATTTGTTAAATTCTTGTGCGAGGGGCTAACTTGTCTAGCCAAAAATGCAAATAGATAACAATAGAATGAAGAACTATTTACCTTTGCCTCAATCTTCTTGGTGAAGTGGTTTGACTAGGGACTGACCCAGAGAATGATGCCGCAGCAGAACTACGTTTCGAGTCTTCTACCCAATTTTCATCCATTTTCAGTCCTATATTCGCCTAAAATTAAACTGCCCACCAAACAATAATTTTAGATACTGATCGAATTCTATGAAAGAGCAGAAGTTAAGGGGAACGGTTTTTAGGATGATGCTTCAGCAAAACAACTTGGGTCTCACTGGAATGCTAACTCGAGAATCATAAGAAACTAACATGTGAGAAGCTGCACAGTTCAACGAAATTAACATGGAAGGAGTGGCCAGAGTCAGACACTATATCCTTATTTATACAGCCCATCTTCTACTGTACAAAAGTGGGTAAAAGAGGTAAAGATATCACATCAGATTTAGGGCATCATCTTATCCACTCACAAGCTGACCTAAGGTGGCGCGGGCATACACTTGGTAGCTAGGCCCTAAGGCTGGTACGATATTCTACAAATCAATAACGAACAGAAAAGACAAATACATATAATGTCCATGCAGAGCCCAACTAGACATGGACAATTGGACAGTACGAACTATCATAATTTGTAGGATGATAGTTCATTAGTTAGCTACCTTGTTGAAATATGTTGATATAGATATTAAATTTTTAGATCATCAGAGTAATATGATATGATCAATATTGGGAAATAAAAAAAAAAGTAATCACAACAGCCGAGAATATCAAGCTATAGTGCGTACCATTTCATCACAACTCTAAACAGAGTGACTCATTCGCTATATTTTTTTCCTTTTGGACCTGCTATTTCTTGGAACGGCGCTTCTGCTTTAGGCATTTAAGGACCTATACCCTCAACTGAGCTTTTCTCCTTAGATAGCTTCCTGTCTATGGATCTGGCTGGACTTAATTTTATGAATTTACCTAGCAGTAGAACTAAGTTGTTCAACGCAGAGTAGATCAATAGCTCTGCAGTGAACCGCTAAGAGAGACGACCACGGTTGAACACCAAGGAATAAGAAATGAACGCCGATGCTCGGAGTTCCAATACAACCACGGTCACCAACGAAAGGAATTAAACCAAGGATAAAAGCATCGGCAGGGGGCTCTAAGGCTACATATTACCATAGGATATTCTAGAATTTACTAATCAGGTTAAAATACATACACTGTCAACACAGAAATAGAGGAACCTAGCACCACGAGTGGGCTTTTCTATTTAGAGAATTTCCTGCGCATGGATTTTGGCTGGACTCACTTGATTCTAGGATTTTTCGTGCTAGTATAATTTACAGGTGCCCAAAGCAAGCACAGACGAGTAGCTCCGCAGCGGGCCGTCAAGAGAGGCAAACGCGGCTCGGCGCCGAGTAAGAAATGAGCATCGATGCTTGAAGCAGAAAAGGGGATGAACCAAGGGTGAATGAAAGCAGTGCTACGCAGAGAATCCTATGTTGTACGCAAATTGTATAGTGGGCGTAGCAGAATTGCGGAGATCACCGCCCCTGCAAATTCCCTAAGCAAGCAAATAGAGGCGCCAACCAATTCCTTGAGCAATCCAAGCTTCCGCCGCAACCCGGCCAATTCCCTCCCAACTTCGACCCAGGGGGCAAGCAGCAAGCACCCGGCAATCGTCAACGATGCATCGCAGCGAGTTTCCGCCGGAATTGGACGGCCGGGGCGGCGGCAGCAGCTCAGATCCAGCGCATCAATTTGGCGAGAACGAAAAAGCAAAAGCGGGCGTAGACGTGCATGGGGGAGGGCATAATCGTGGGGGAGAAGGCGGGGGAGTACCTCGGCGGAGCAGGAGGCGCGGCGGCCGGAGCGCCGTCCGCCGGGGGAGCGGATGGGGGAGGGGGGCGACGGAGGGGCAGCTAGGTCGGGCGAGAGAGAGAGATATGGGGAGGGAGGAAAGAGAGAGTTGGCCTCCACGCGGTAGGGAAGAGAGGCCGAGTCTACATTCTCCCGCGAGCGTCTACCGGGCCTGGCCCAAGACCAGACGCCCCGCGTCCATGGAGAAAGTTCAGCTTTGGCAGAACTGGTCAAGATTTGCAAGTTTCAGAAAATTTCAGGAGCAACCAAGTTTCACAAAAACTTCATCTCAACAGAACCAGACCAGCAACAAACAAAACGTTGCACAAGGCTGCACAACAGTACATTATACAAACAGCTCCATCACAAGGAACAAGCATCAGATGATGCTTCCAAAGGTCTCAACCCATCTGCATTCTAACCTCATGGTAGTGCGATACATATTCCGGACGAAAATGATGTTCAGGGAAAACAAAAACCATACAAATCGTGCTCAGAATCCTTATGTTTCCTTTCTTGTTCCCCCCCTAGCGTAACCGAAGATTCACTTCTTCTTGTTGATGAGGTACACAAGGTCACCCAGATGCTGCACTCCGAGGCCTGCCTTTTCGCATCCTTCGAAGAAAATCGACTGGTCTTTGCCAATCCTTCTACGCCAACTCATCAGAAACACCGGGTACGTCACGACCACTTGTTCTCCTGCCAGTGGGATCATAAAACATTCACTCAACACATTCTCGCATTGCCACTGTACCAGTTGCACAGAATGAAATGTTCGACAAGTACCTGATTTAGTTGTAATGTTTGTGCAGCCAGCTCTTTTCCCGTTAAGGTCGGATTCTTTCAGAAGGAACGATAGCGTCTTTATCAGGTTCGGATACTGCTTAACATCTACAGAGCCACACGGTGTACCATATCAGTGAACTGGAATCGTACCGAGATGCGATTGGCAGAAAACAAGGTGTGCACTTACATAGTAGAATATCACTGGCGATCACCATATTCCAATCGGGGCGGAGGACGGGGAACGGATCTCCCCAGGTGTCTGAGTAGAGAAAAGTATCAAACCATAGTTTTCCCCTTTCGAGCAGTTCATATTTACAAAAATAGATAAGTTTATGGTTTTCTTACGGCGGATGTGAGGTAACAGATCCAAATTATTAACTCTGCAGTTGTGAGCTATATTTTCTTCAATGTCCTTGTCGCCATAATCAGAAGTCGTAATATCAACTCCATATGTTTTTCGCAGGAAAATGGCTAAAGCCCCTGTTCCACTAAAACACAGTAAATCATTTATTATAGTCTATAACATATTTGAGTCTTAGAAAAGGACGGTGTCACATACTTTAACAAGGAAGCATACATTTTGTAAATGGAAAGCGCTATGCAGACTATCTTTTTCTTGATGGGAGGTAGGTAGACAGCATATTTCCGTACTAATAAGTCTTGATGGTATGATATAAGCTCAACATATGCTCAAGTACTCTACTAACAATAAATAAGTCAAGACCATATAATTACGATGAAACACAATACAAGCCACACGCACACGCAAAGTTCAGGTATAATTTATAGTACACTGATTTAGTAATTTCTCTTTAGAATCAAACAATAGAATAGTTTTGGACATCACTTATAAATATAGCATGCTCTAGATAAACCACGTGTTTAATGATGGAAAAAAGTACCAGTCTGTGCAACATAACTTTCATACCTTCCTAGTTCCAGGATTCGTTGACCCTCAAGGACTGATGGATTCTTAGCTAGCCAGGCAGCAAAGAAAAATGTCCCAGGCCATAGCAAATTGGCATTTAGCTGATGACATGAAAATTCTCTGATGCTCAAGTCCTACACAACATTTTTTTCGTAATGGTGAGCAACATGAACAACTTGGACAATGAGAGGCTTAATATTTTTTGAGCTTTCGACTTCACTTGCATAATTTTGCTTGCAAGAATTAGAAGATCCTACCATATTTCAGCTACTGATTCAGACAAGAACATTTTGCCTCCAATCAGCAACCAATATTCATGGATCCTTAACATAATCAATAATGCCATGCTCATGAGAAACGTTTTTGCACATTATAAAACAAGATAGACTAATACTCTCCCCTCACAATACATGTTCCAGAATCTGTATCTATCACTCAAACATTTTAAGGTTTGAACATTAGTATAGACAAATTTACAAGCATCTATAGTACCAAACTGATATTACTAGCTCAATGCAATTTATTCTGACATGAGGGGAGTACTACATGATACAGAATCACAACATCCATTACCCATACATTACCAACATTTGCACTAATAGAATATACCAGTTTGCGGCTACTAACATTTCACCCAACAGAAAATGCAAAGGTTGACAGCCATCCAAAGAAGAAGAATAAACTGATGCCTCCATATTACTAACCCGTTACCACCGAGACGATACTACTAGTCATGCTAAATTAAATCAGTCAGCAGTCAGGCAGTCAGCTACAGTTTCAGATGGTAACTCATGTACACACTTCCCAAAGCATAGTGATCAGGCATCTATTTTCTGTACTATAAAGATTCCAGGTCTACTCATGCAGTTCAGCATGCTTCTGAACATAATTTTCCTGGTCGATCTGCTTGCTCACAGGCTGCTTAGAACGGCAGGATTGAGAATGAGGTTTTGGGAAATTTACCAGGCCTGGGAACTTGTGGAGCCTCTCCTCGTACTCCAGCGCCTGCTCCTGGTTCTCCCCGTCGGCGCTCACCTGCGCCTGGTCTTCAATCGCGGGAAAGGGGGGCGAAGGAAACAGGCGGTCAGACAGGAGCACATGGTGGGCGGCGGGGCACGGGGGTCTCGGGTTACTTTACCTCGCCGGCCGTCGTCGTCGCTGTCGTCGTCGGCGTGGAAGAGAGAGGCGGCGGAGAAGACGGCGGTGTCCATTGGTGGACTCGTGTGCTTGCGCAGCTCACTCGGGTTTTCGGTCGGAGGACGGGGCTGCGCTGTGGGCTGGGCTGGATAACGCAAGCGAGTTGGCGTGGGCTTTGGAGGGTTTGCGCTGGGCTGGAGTAACCAGTCCCAAACCAAACCTACATTCTGAAATCCGCTGACTGATGCTAAAAAAATGAAATCCGCTGAATGATCTAGGTTGTGGAAAAAAAACTAGATTGTGAAATCCCCTCGAAAATTCTAGGTTGTAGAAAAAAATTCTAGCCCAAAAAATAACCGTTTTTTCTTGCCATGATTAGCTCTCTCAAATTACTTTGGACAAAGGACGAAGGCTCATTTTGATTTTTATTGTTAAAAAAAGTTATTTGAGAAAAAACACCCAAAGCCAAAGGGCATCTAAACACTGTTTTAAAGAATGAAACATGGAACATGTTGTATACTCCCACGTATCGACGATGATCGAACTAGCAAGGCAGTAGATCAAGAATGGTGATGCGCCATAGCAGCTCCCTTGGTTTCCGTGTCGAACGTCGTCCATTGTCAGCGCAACTTATACTTCCTCCTGCCCAAAATATGTTGCATATAAGGTTTGGTCAAAGTCAAACTTCGTAAAGTTTTATCATCTATATCGATAAAAAAATACTAACATATACAAAAAATAAATAATATTTGTAGAATTGTCATTAAATATATTTTTATATTATATGCATTTGGCATAGTAAACTTTTTGTATTATTATCTATATTCTTGGCCAAAGTTTGTACAGATTTACTTGCACGAAAAATTATGCGCAACATAAAATTGGCAGGAAGGAATACTACTCACTCGGTTACTCCGATCATGTCCTGATTTTAGTTCAAACACTCCCTCCGATTTATAATAAGTGTTGTGGTTTTAGTTAGTTTTAGTTTTGAAACGCATCAAGCAAGTCTAGACAAGTTGAACCTTGTAGCTTATGCTCTTCCACCGGATCTGCGTGGTACTATACTAAGATCCATTGGTATGGACGCAGGGTGCAGATCTAGTAAAATTAACACACACACACACACACACATAAAAACTGTACCACTTGATCTCGAACAAAATAGCTATAGTCCAGAGTGACAAAACCGTACAGGTTGCTTCTGAAAAACAAAACCGTATGGTATATATAGGCTCTCATGGCTGGTACAGAATAGGCAGCGGTGCATTCAAAAAACATCACCGCTCCATGCTCGTCCCTCGATCCAATGGAGCTATACACTCGACCTAAAATACTCGGCCTAACAATAACTACTCGGTACCCTGCAAAAACTTCTCGATCTAATCAAATCATACGCGCGCTTGCATATAGCATGCACGTACGTCGTCGCCGGTCCGACTGACTGGCCGGATTACATGATGGAGCACATCGGCACCGAGCTGTGCGCCGCGTAGCCGTAGGGGTCGGGGTCTGCCGCCCAGCCATCGTAGCCTCCGGCAGCGTACGGGTATACCCCGGCGGCGGTGGGTGGGAGTAGTAGGCGTGCGGCGGTGGCTGCGGGTGGGAGTAGTAGGCGTGCGGCGGCGGCGCGCCCCAGCCGAGGTACGCTTGCGACGGGCCGTATTGCGGCGCGGCTGTCGTCCCGGGGTAATGGTAAGGCGCCGAGCCGTCGCTGACGACCTCGGCTCGCCTCTTCATCTTGCGCCAGATGCGCCGCCTGAGCGCCCACGCGTCCGCCGTCCCGTGCACCACCACCAGGCCCTGCTCCGGCGACGCCCACACGCTCTCCACCCCTACACATGCAAAATCAGATCGATCGGTGTACGTACATATCATCTTGCTGAAGATAGACATATATATACGAAGTGTACGTACCACGGAGCTTCTCGACGGCCTTCCTGGTCTTCTTCGCGCACACTGAGTCGTCCACGTGCATCCTGAGCACCACCGGCCACGCCGCCATTGCTGATCTGGTTCGTTACCTCGCGAGTCTCGGCTGGGAATGGACGACTGCAGTTCCTTGGTGGTCGTGCTTTTGTGCGGCGACTGCCTGGATTTTATAGGGGCGCGGCGGCCAGATAACGGGAAAGGAATCCCCTTGCGATCGGATAGTTTGCCGTGGATTGGAGATATGTTGATCGGCATGGGATCAAAGTTTCCTTTTTAACCTGACTGCTTGAATTTTGCTTTCCATCCACTGTGTGTGCTCGGCACGCGCGCTCGCGGAACGGAGGGCGCACCGCCTCGGCGTCCTTCCTTTTTCCGGCATAGTTATTGTCGGTTGGAAATGGAGCACGTACTCCACCGCGCGCATATCCGATCGAGTATCACCTGGTGACGTTAGTGTTCTTTTAGTAGAACGGAGAGCTTTATTTAAACCTGAAATCTTCCGGGCGTGCGTGTGCCAGGCGGAAGTCTCAAGCACTCACGAGAGCGAACGCACGACCGGTCAATCATGGTGGGCCAGGTGCTTTTCTGTCGGGTGGAACACGTGGTCGACGTGGTTTGCGCGGCCCGGGAACACAGCGCACTGCACTATCTGAATTCTGGAGCCGTCGAGCGCTAGTCTTACACGACATGGAACATCGCGCACGGAAATTTCCCTTGGTTCCGATCTTCGTCACACCAAAGCTCCAAAGCAGCGCCGGCGAGCATGGACGTTGGGCGGGTGTAGGATCGCCGGCGCTGCTCACGCCTTCCAGCATCGCGCCTGAGAGAGCAATTTTAGTACCCTACAAAGTAACTTTGAAATCCGGAGCAACTTTACTGCCTAACAAAGCAATTTCGGAACCTGACGCAGCAACTTTACTGCCCAATAAAGCAACTTTGGAACCCGATGGAGCAACTTCGGAACCCGACGGAGCAACTTTGGAATCGGACGAGGCAACTTTGCTGCTCAACAGAGCAACATCGAAACCCGACAGAGCAACTTTGGGACCGGAAATAGCAACCTTGGTGTTTGCGGCACATTCTTGGTGTCCAATAGGGTATCTTTTTTTTTCGCGAAAGGAGGAGATAGTATTAACCCAAAGTTCTTACAGAAAGACCCAGACAAAAAAGGAAATTACAAGTAACTCCTTCTTCTAGGTCCCGACGAGGACAGCGCGCTGGAGCCGTCGGTGACGCGCCGCTGCCGCTGCTCCGCTTCACGCCTTGGATAGGAGCCAGCCCCGAGGCAGCCGGGAAGTCGCCAATCGCCGGGCCCAAAGACCCTACTCGCCTGAACGTCGTCGCCGTCGCTTTGGGAGTCAACGCCATCTTCTCCTTGATCTCCTTCAACATCCGGATCCCCCGCCACCAAGGAACCGGTCGGGGCACTGCGAAGCCGACAGATCCGAAGACCGGCGGCCTCGAGGAAGTCAGCCGCGGCGCGACGAAGCTCCGCAGAGCGCCACCGCGAGAGGGAACGCAGACCGACACCAAAACCTCCACCGACACCACCTTCTCCTCCATGGCGCCGCCGGCCGAGGGCCTACCTAACCCTGCGCTATGTACAGGCCGGGATCTACGGTTTCCCCCACCTCCCGCCGGCGAGGCGGCCGTCGGAGGCGAGGGAACCCGGAGATCTCCGGCGAGCGAGGCGGGTTGACTGGCTGCTCTCACAAATCGCCTATCTAACACTGTAGCGGGAGATAGGGACGGTCCAAGCTCCGTCTGGTTTCCAATAGGGTATCTTAGGTGCCTTAGTGTGCAACTCTAGTGTTGGCAATGCCCAACAGGCAATTTCGATGTCCGACTACTACTTTGATGTACCGAAGTTGCTTACCATTTATTTGGCAGGTTGCCTACCACTGTAATGAAGGTACCTAAAACTGCACTAAAGTTCCATACTATTATCATGAACGTGCTCTTTGCTTTTGTGGTTGTTTTCTAAGTTGTGCACCATTTTTGTATAGTTTCATGTCATTGTAATATTGTTTTTAAAGTTATTTATTTGTGAACTTGCGAAGTTGCATTTTCTTGTTGTAAAGATATCAACCATTGTTGCGAAGTTATTTACGAGTGTTTTCAATCTTTTTTTGTCACGTATCAAAATTGCTTAGTTGCTAGCCTAAGTTGCTTTATAGCACACCAAAGTTGCTTCTTAAGTTTTTTTGTCGAAATATATGCAAGTGGTATCTAGTTTTAGAGATCTTGTCACGAGGATTCTAAATGTGAAAGCGGATCATAATTTCAATACACGGTTTAAAAGTTATAGTTTTTTAAAATAAATCTATAATATCTAGCTGGTCTACGTATTTGATATATGCCAAACTCGTATGAGCTGTATGAGTTGCATGCACGTTTAAGAGAAAGAAAGACGTACTAGCGCGTTTAGAGTGGGAAGCAGCAAATTAATCATTGAATCTTTCCGTTTTTATCAGCGGGGATAAAAGTTTCCTAATATGGGGGTATGCTCGGCGGTGCAAATGAGCACGCGACCGCCCACTAGATGTATCCTTATTTAAAGGGAATTTTTTAGATCAGCAGAACCCGATTAAACTTAGTTCAACACTAAGTTATCTATCTCGATTGCTAAGATACAGAAATTTTAAGAGAGGTGAGTTTCCTTCATACTATTCATATAAAACATGTCATTTTTACCTAAACTACATACTTTCGAATTTGGGTATAAAAAATTATATTTTTTTGATAAAGGAAATATATTAATAGCAAGATGATAAAAACTACATCTAGCTTCTGCAACAACACAATGTCTGAAGCAAGTCAAGACATTAAGGATGCACATAGCAAAAAAAAAAACTAAAGAAGAAGAAAAAAGGAAAAGAAAAAGTCCCCGCCAAAGTAATCAGTGATACGCAGCAAAAGCACCACCAGTGATGACGACACCTATAATCTGAAAAAGGTTCTCCAAAACGATGACTACAAACACCATCATCGTCCGATCCAACCATCATGGTTAGATCCTGAGCTTTCACTCTGCAGAATGTCCAATCTCCAAACAATGTTTTCAACAAGGAAAAGACTAGGAAGCCGCCGTTGCCAGGTATAACCTCGAAGGTCAGCCTAAGGGTTTTCACCCCGAAAAACCGATACCACCAAGAACGAAATCCCCCATTGTTATTGCCTCCACTCGCCGAGAACACTGCTACATAACACCGATCATCCGACATGCGTACTTCTCCTGATCTGATGTGAGTGCTCCCAGAAACCTTCACGAAATCTCGAATCGACTTGAGCATGCGAGATGGAACATGTCAAATCAATCCGATCTTCAACAAACACGAACACCATTATCCCACCGACAACACTTTGGAAAACGCAGCAAACAAGGCGACAAGGCGGATCCAAAGTGAATGGGGTCACGACAAGCCAAACACGCACACACGCCATCTAGACGAATTGCCTCAAGTGTGTCGGACTGAAGCAGCCCACCATGGGGCATACCATCAAGACGCGTATTGACTTGCCACTGCCAGGCAACAGGAGTGCAGTGCAGGTGCAGCTCTCTATTTCATACAGAAATGTCTTTCTACCGTGCACGGGACCTCCCTTGCACGTTTCAACCATTGATTTCACTGAGTTATGTGCTTTCTGATTCGTGTTGCGTATATCATTAAGTTTCGTTGTGTTTCGGAAAAATAATTTGCATTCATATGCAATGAAACTTGATGATATGGTGCACGGAAGGCCCCGTGCATGGTACATTTGTTGCTCTCATGTTTCATACCTATCATGTGATCTATCGGGTGCGTTTTCTGTTTTTTTCGCGCTCTCGCGAATTAACGTCCATTTCAATGCAACTTATAGGAGAAACACATAAAGTCCAAACAAATTGAGGCTACATTTGGTAGCAAATTATTTTTGAAGTATTTTAGGAATACTGTAGTTTCTTAAAATATCACAGTTTCAAATACTTTAATATTTTTGGCTGTGAGTTAAAGCTATGGTATTAATACTTCAGTGTCTCTCAAAACGTTCTGTTTTTGAAGTATTAAAAAACAATTTTGGACTTCTTTTTTCTGAATCTGAAGTATTGCTAGCCCATTCAGTTAGTTAAATACTATGGTTTTGTGACACTCCGGTCATAGAAAAAGTTTTTTTTAGAGGGAGTGACATATGGCTTGATTTTATTGATAATTAAACATACTTATATCGTTTATCAGGAAAGGCAAAATAAAGCTCGGAGGCTCAACATCCCAAATACAAGAAATAAGATTTAAGAAACTATGCCTCTCAATTGCATGTGCGACCTTTGACGGTAAATAAAGTTCACCTTTGCATCACTACGGGAAAACATGTCGTTGTTGTGCGACTAGTTGCATGGCAAAGAAGCCCATATGCACGGCAAAGCCTTTGCCGTGCACCGCCGCACGGCAAAGATCGGACGGCAGCAATCTCGACGGCAACGAGATCTTCGCCGTGCGGCTCGCACATGTTGCACGGCAAAGGCTTTGTCGTCCAGCTAGCTCTCTGCCGTGCGCCCGGTACGTTGTTGTGCATGCGTTCTTTGTCGTGCGGCGTGGACACTTTGGCGTGCGGGAAAGCTTTGCCGTGCGATGAAGCACCGTAATCCCACCAAATCTTGCATGTGAACCTATGATATGTGTGAAAGTGTGTTGGAAGGTATAATGGTGTGAAAACAGCTCCCCTAAACCTGAAACCCTAAACTAGGGAGGCTTCGAGTAACGCAATTGCAGCTGCTGACAAGGGAGCTACAAAACCCTGCATCATAAACCCTAACCCTAAACCTTAAACCTATCCCTAACCCTAAGTCCTAACCTTGACCCTAAACCCTAGCCCTACTCCTAAATCTTAACCCTAACCCTACCCTAAACCTAACCCTAACCAGTTGATCAAAGCACCTCGTGTGATAATGGCTCTAGCTGCGGGTATGCCGGAGGCTACCATGTGCCAAAGGGTCCCAATCTTGGTTTTCCATGTGTATATGTCCTAAACAAATCTAAAACAATGAAAAAGTACATTGGTGGACCATCGCAAGGAGAAATATAGGGGGTAGACCCACCGGGGCACACATACCGTTGTTTTTTGGGGAGGAGGGGGAGAACGACCGCCGGAGCACCGGAATCCCACCAAATCTTGCATGTGTACGCATGATATGTGTGAAAGAGTGTTGCAAGGTATAATTGTGTGAAAATATCTCCCCTAAACCCTAAATCCTAAACTGGGGAGGCTTCGAGCCCTAAAGCCCCGAGACCCTAAACCATTAACTACACGTGCTGACACAGGAGCTGTAAAACCCTGCATCATAAACCCTAACCCTAAACCCTAAACCCTAAACTTATCCCTAATGCCAAATCCTAACCTTGACCCTAAACCCTAGCCCTACCCCTAAATCCTAACCCTAACCCTAACCCTAAACCTAACCCTAACCAGTAGATCAAGGCACCTCGTGTGATAATGGCTCTAGAGACGGGTATGCCGGAGGCTACCATGTGCCAAAGGATCCCAATCTTGGTTTTCCATGTGTATATCTCCTAAAAAACCTAAAACAATGAAAAAGTACATTTGTGGATGCTCGCACGGAGAAATCTAGGGGGTAGACCCATCGGGGCACACATACCGCTGTTTTGGGGGGGGGGGGGAGAGAACAACCGCCGGAGCACCGGAATCCCACCAAATCTTGCATGTGTATCTATGATATGTGTGAAAGTGTGTTGAAAGGTATAATGGTGTGAAAATAGCTCCCATAAACCCTAAATCCTAAACTGGGGAGGCTTCGAGTAACGCAACTGTAACTGCTGACACGGGAGCTGCAAAACCCTGCATCATAAACCCTAACCCTAACTCTAAACCTATACTTAACCTTGACCCTAAACCCTAGCCCTACCCATAAATCCTAACCCTAACCCTAACCCTAAACCTAACCCTAACCAGTAGATCAAGGCACCTCGTGTGATAATGGCTCTAGTTGCGGGTATGCCGGAGGCTACCATGTGCCAAAGGGTCTCAATCTTGGTTTTCTATGTGTATATATCGTAAACAAATTTAAAACAATGAAAAAGTACATTGGTGGACCCTCGCGCGCAGAAATCTAAGGGGGTAGACCCGCTGGGGCACATATACCGCTATTTTTGGGGGGAGGAGGGGGAGAACGACCGCCGGAGCACCGAAATCCCACAAAATCTTGCATGTGGACCTATGATATGTGTTAAAGTGTGGTGGAAGGTGCAATGGTGCAAAAATATCTCCCTGGTGTGACCTTTCTCACATTTGGGCGATAACACTTAGCAGATTTTCCGAAACGCGGATTGCTCCGAAACCCTGATATATGTGGGGTGATGAACATGAAGAGTAATTTTGTATTGCACATTGTCTTAAATAACACTAATAAATAGTCATCAAAAAGTAAAACTAATTAAAAATATATAAGTATTAGATGAAATAAAATAGAAAGAAAAATAAAGAAAATGTCTATTGGCGCATGGCAAAGAATAAACGCACGGCAAAGGCAACGTTGCCGTGCAACCAAGCTGCGCGCACGGCAAAGGGTGTGCCACGGCAACGCGCAAAGCTTTTGCCGTGCAATGATTCTTTACCGTGCGGCGTGTTGGGACTTTGTCGTCGATATTTCTTTGCCTAGCGCTGTCTTCGGACTTTAACATGCAGGGTTTCGTTGCCGTGCGCTCCGTTCAGACGTTATCGTGCATATTTTTTTTGTCGTGCATGCTGCTTGCTGCGCACAGCAAAGATTTCTTTATTGTGCATGGGTGCACGACAAAGATGTCTTTGGCGTGCATGAGCACACGACAATGATTTACTGAACGGCGGCCCATGTTTTTCCCCTAGTGCATAACCTATTGCCAGGATGGCACAACCATAGAAAATAGCAGCTAATGATGTAGATGAGAACCCACCATATAGCATCGTCTCAATTACCTGTGAGTTATGTAATTGAATAATAAAATTATTGCACCCGATGTGCTGCCCTAAACAACACCCCCCCTGACGTAGAGCATAAGCCAGTTTTAGAAAAAGTTTGCTGCTAAACTAGGCCTCACCTAGTTTGACACAAAAGTTTTTGTCAATGTGCTTCGTTCAAAATTACTTTGCATTTTGGGTTTAAACTAAGTCAAAATTTGTAAAGTTTGATAAAATGCCAAGAAAATGTTATCAACGTCTACAATGTCAAATTTATAGTACTCCGTATTATAATCGTCCCAAAGTATATTCCTACAATACTATAGGCATTAGTAAACAATGTAAAGTTTAGTACTGTTTATTGAGAAAATTATTAATGTTTACAATATCAGATATATATATATATATCATGATAAATCTAATGGTATTAATTTGACATTTTAGATGTTGATATTTTCCTAAGTAATTGATCAAACCGTAATTGATTGACTGGAGTTGTGACAAGTGAATTACGCGAGATTGGTGAAGCAGAATCAAAACGCACTTTATTGATTCAAAATACGAGGAACCATAACGGCGCTGGTCCGGAAAGAGAAAGGAAAACACAAAACTGTGTAGGCTTATGGCTAGCAAGGAGGCTCAGGCAGCGGTAAATCCAAAAAAACAAAACACCGCTCCCTAGCTACTCGATGTCGAACCAATGGAGCCATACACTCTGACCTAAGATCGACTGATCGATCAGCTCACAAAAGATTGAGTGATCGATCTACTCACTGCAAAAACTCTCTGTCTAAATAGAGCTCATGCATGCATGCGCATCGCCCCTCACATGATGGAGCAGGACGACACCGTGCTGTGCGCCGCGTAGCCGTAGGGGTCCGGATCAGCCCAGCCGGCGCCGTAGCCTCCAGCAGCGTACGGGTACGAGTTCACTGGTGGCGGGTGGGAGTAGTAGGCGTGCGGCGGCGGCGGCGGCGGCGCCGAGCCCCAGCCGTAAGCCGGCAGCTGCGGCGGGCCGTAGTGCGACGCAGCCGTCGTCGTTCCCGGGTAGTAGTAGGGAGCCGAACCGCCGTCGCTGACGATCTCGACGGGCCTTTCCATCTTGCGCTCGATGCGCCGCCTCAGTGCGTACACGTCCGCCGTCCCGTGCACCACCACCAGGCCCTGCTCCGGCGACGCCCACACCCTGCTCACCCCTGCACACACATACAACTCACGCGTCAGATCGACCGGCGTAGACGTCAAACTTGACCAAGATACACACGAAGCGTACGTACCGCGCAGGTTCTCGACGGCCTTCCTGATCTTCTTCACGCACTTTGAGCAGTGCACGTCCATCCGGAGCTCCACCGGCGCCATTGCGCTCCTTCTCCTTGATCCCTGGACTACAAATAATGGACTCGACCTCTCAAACTCCGCCGCTAGCTGCCGGTGATTGCTAGGTCATAAGCGTATGGCTCCGTTGGGTTTTATAGGGAGGCGCGGCGAGGGATCACCGGGAAAGGAATCGGTTGGCGTGATACGACAATTGATGCCGTCGATCGGATCGGTTGCGGTGGATCGGAGATACGTTGATCTGCCTCGGATCAAAGTTTCCTTAATGCGCCTCCTTGAATTGTGCTTTCCATACTGTGCTCGTTGCGGCGGCGATGGCGCCGCCTCCTCCTCATTCATTTCCCGAGATTAGGTAATACACCTCTTGTCGGCTGGGATTTGGGAATGGCGAGCAGCGGGAGATCAAGCACATCACAATACCTTTCCAAGCCCGCGCGTCTCCTTTTGCTTCCTTGGGCCACATATCTCGCGTTCTTGCATGGGCCCGGGCTTGTGTGTCCAGGCTTTTTATTGGCGCTAACTTCACCACCGGTTCTTAGGATTGGCCCGGTACAAGCCAATTTAGGTCGTCTAAAAAACCAATTTGAGAATTTTCATGTTCTGATCTATTTTTATTTCACCCTTTTCAAACCAATTTGTGATATCTCATCGAGATGATGGCACTAGGAGTCACACAACTTATCATGTGGGTGCCGCTAAGTCAGCGAAGTTGCAAAATGGATAAACCGGTTACTTAACTTGTGAGTCATGTGCAAGCACGGAGCTAGGGGTGCGAGTTAGGGCCACGGGCTCCCTTATGCTGGGATTTTTTTTGAAAGACCCCCTCAAGTATATGTGGATTGGTCCCTAAATTTTCTAAATATTGACTATATGCCCCTTCAAAGTAATCTTATGTCTAGTTGAACCCCTCCAAATAATTTTCCTGGCTCCATCCCTCATGTGCACTCATGGTCATAAAACAGTTTGCTGCCCAATTTTTGGCAAACCCCGGTCACGCATGTGTCATGTGAGGCTAGAGGTGACATAAAATTTATAGAACCCCTAACTTGATATTCAACTAAGTCAACATGGTGTTGACTTGCTCATGATATGCCAGCTCCCCTTGATGGCGGAAGTGAGCGGGGTACCTGTGAGGTCGGGAGCAGGGCTAGCCGCGCCGACGAGCAGCATACATGTGGATGTGCCGGCAAGGCAGACTCCTAGGAGTCTAGGACCACACCTCGTCGACCTCCCTCTTCAGCGCGTGTTGGCCCTTCACGTCGACTACTAAAGCTTCGTGGCGTCTCTCTTGTCCGAATATCAAAGGTATGATATAAGCGCCCCAGAGCTGACCCCGCCCTATTCTCCTCTTCGCCATCCTCTAACGGAGTAACAGTGACGTCGTCGATGCTATGGAGCTCCCCATACCCCTGCAGACCTCATCCTCGAGCTCCTAGTGAGCCACTGTCGCTCCTCTATTCCTCGCATAGATGGCTCGGCACAACGGCGGCAGCAGAGAATTGTTTGAGGAGGCGAATAAAGAAGACAATTAACAAATGGAAAAAGGCCAAAAACAAGGAAGAAGTGATATCAAAATATTTTTTCATTGATTAAACCATTATTCTCTGACTAATTGTCGATGACAAAAGGATGTACAATGATATATATTACTCCCTCCGTTCCATTCTATAGTGCTTATAGTTTTTTGGCACGGAAATTAGCACAAAAGTATTCTTTACATAAGACCCCCTGGCTTAACGATTTGAGATCAGAGTAAAATGAGGGAAATCGATAACTTCTGAAATTAACATAACACATCTCACAAATATCTCTGTTTGACTCTCCATATATGTGCAGCTAGGTTCTACTATTAAGGAAAGAAAAACAATGCTTCCTAAATCTAAGAAATCGTTGGGGTCATGCATTAGGAATCTCAATTAATTGTTTCTCTTTTGTATGAATTTTTTTCATGCATGTCATGTGGGAGCTAACCGGTAGAGGGGGTAATTAAATAAAAAATCCAAGCTACAACCTTATATTCTGAAACAAATGGCAAAAATCTATAGGCATTATAAAAAGGAACGGAGGGAGTACTAAAAAGGAAAAAATCTAGACAATAGGAGATAGAACAACTAGCACTTCTCTCAATTAAAGTCCACTCTACGAGATGCTTCATCAAACTCATGTATAATTACATTTGTTCGATATTCCAACAACAATCTCCTTTTCAATGTATGTTTTCAAGCAATCTCTTAGGAATCCATCTTCCATTTTGTTCTTAAGACTTATTTTCACACATTTTATTGCTGAAAATGTGCATTCAGTGGTTGCGGTTGAGGCCGGTAAAATAAGAACAAGGCAAAACGATCTGATAATTAAAACTGAGTTAGTACTTTTAGTAATGATTAAATCAACTCGTATAGCAACAAAGAGCAATATATACCTATTAATCAAGTGGTAATCACGGAAAACCAAAACTGATCATGGGTGCATATGCACCTGGTATGTATAAAATATATTTTAAAAAGTAAAAAAATTTAGGAAAAAAATTTAGCATGTAGAGGGGCATGTTCTATGTGTACACGTAAAGTTTCACGTAAAACCAACAATTTTTGTACCCTGTGCAAAAAAGATAAATAATGCCTCGAGAAATAGACTATTTTAACACCAAAAATTTGTCTTTTTAGTACAGGGCACAAAACATATCGCTTTTTGCTGAAACAACTTTGTGAACATGTAACATGTCAAGGTATACACGAGGCATTTTATTTTTATTTTTTTGACATTTGGAAATATGTTTAATATGCATTTCAAATAAAGGGTGCATATGCACCCGGGTGCAGAAACACCCTGTCCTGGTAATCATCATTTTTTCCGGTTGCTTCAATTTGTTGACAAAGCTGTGATATAGTTCTCAAGTATATGATGCTCATAATGTGGCAATTGACATATCGGAATCTCCCTTTCTTGTTCTTCAAAATCAGCGGGATAAAATTTAGAAGCTACAAAACACACATTATCAATGAAGGAAGTCCACATACCCCCCCAGGTTTCAGGGTTGGAACAGAGAACCCCCCCCCCCCCCCCCATGTATGAAGTGGATCACTTAACCCCCTCACGTTTCCTAAACCGGTTAAATTACCCCCTCAGCCCTTTGATGGTTGTTTCAAGGTGATCTGGACAGTGGTTTTGCCACGTAGATCAGAGGAAAAAAGGGTGGGGAGAAAAGTCCAGTCCGACCGAGTCCTGCATCTGAGGTCGCGCCGCCATCCACACCACCCTCCGCTGCGCCGCCGGCCACACCATCCTCCCGCTGCGCCGCCGGCCACACCATCCCGCCGTTGCGCAGCCGGAGTTGCTGCGCCTCCGCGCACAACATCCTGCCGATGCGTCGCCCTTGTTGCCCCGGAGTACAGGTCTCGATTGTCGGCGAATCGTTGGACGAAGACTCTCACACGGCCGCCCTTGCCGCCGGCAATGGAACCGTCCCTGCCCCTGCCCCTGCCCCTGCTCCTCTGTCAGCTTGGAGAAGATTACCTGAACAGGAGAAGAAAAGTTTCAGTTTTAGCCAAATGTTGTTGTATTCATAGAGTCCCAGTTTTAGACAAATTTTGTTGTATTGAGAGTATGTAGAGTTAGGAGATCTCTTGTATCCTGTAAACATGAATAAGATGGTTCACTACAGAGTATGTAGAATAATTATGTGCAGTGATGTGCAATTATTCAACGATGGTGTACTGAATAAGATGGTTGCACTACAACTCTTGAATAATCATGTGCAATTCTTGAATAATTATGTGCAATATTCTGCTACCAAGAGTGATGATCTTGACAAGATGGTTCACAGAGAAATGTTGACTGTCATATATAAACTACCAAGAGTGCTGATACTTGACTACATTTAACACAGGGTACTAACACAGAGCGCCTTAGGCGTGCATCCTTATATTGTTTTTTCAGCTATTGTAACAAGACTGGTACTTTGGTGTGTGTGTGTGCGGCTGTGTGCATCATGTTATGCAGAGGCTGGGTGTAATTCTAAAGTAATGAAAGCGCCCTTTATCGAAAAAACAAGCAATCTGATCAAATCCGAAATGTATTCAATGACCATCAACTGAACCTCCAGGCAACCACCTGTTATTTGAGTGCATTTGCACACTAAATCTGAGAACATATATACACTACAATAAAAGTTCACTCTCATATAACAGAATCGCAAAGTGACCTATCATTTAACTTTAATTTGACACAAGTGACAAAATTGAGACCAAAAAAGTGACAAAATTGGAAATTGACTACTCTTGTCCATGTCCACCTTCATTGCCACATAAGTACCACTTCAACCTCCCGCGTTTTGGCACACGTTCTGTCACTACCTCGGACATTGGAATTGTTTGAGTTCTTCGAATTTGCATACTGGCAGAAGATTGACTAGCTCCATCAATTGGTTGAGAACTTGATTGTCCAGCTCCATCACATGATCTCTTTTGCTTCTTCTTTGGTGGAACAAAAGGCCTAGGTTGCTGCCTTGGCTGGACACGCATCAGAGCTTGCTGTTGGGCATGTCCTGGAGCTTGGGCATGTCCTGGAGCTTGGTTCTTGGAAATACTTTTCTTCTCGACATAGAGCACATGTTTTTCTTGCTGTTGCGCATGTTGTTGCTGGGCAGAAGAGCTAGCTTCCTGATACGCGTACAGCACGCGACCGTTGGGAACCCCAAGAGGAAGGTGTGATGCGTACAACAGCAAGTTTTCCCTCAGTAAGAAACCAAGGTTTATCGAACCAGTACGAGCCAAGAAGCACGTTGAAGGTTGATGGCGGCGGAGTGTAGTGGCGCAACACCAGGGATTCCGGCGCCAACGTGGAACCTGCACAACACAACCAAGATACTTTGTCCCAACGTAACAGTGAGGTTGTCAATCTCACCGGCTTGCTGTAACAAAGGATTAGATGTATAGTGTGGATGATGATTGTTTGCAGAAAACGATGAAACGAGTATTGCAGTTGATTGTATTCGATGTTAAGAATGGACCGGGGTCCACAGTTCACTAGAGGCGTCTCTCCCATAAGAATAAGCATGTTGGGTGAACAAATTACAGTTGGGCAATTGACAAATAAAGAGGGCATGACCATGCACATACATGTTATGATGAGTAGTGTGAGATTTAATTGGGCATTACGACAAAGTACATAGACCGCTATCCAGCATGCATCTATGCCTAAAAAGTCCACCTTCAGGTTATCATCCGAACCCCCTCCAGTATTAAGTTGCAAACAACAGACAATTGCATTAAGTATGGTGCGTAATGTAATCAACAAATATATCCTTGGACATAGCATTGATGTTTTATCCCTAGTGGCAACAGCACATCCACAACCTTAGGGGTTGCTGTCACTCCCAGTTTAATGGAGACATGAACCCACTATCGAGCATAAATACTCCCTCTTGGAGTTACAAGTATCAACTTGGCCAGAGCCTCTACTAGCAACGGAGAGCATGCAAGATCATAAACAACACATAGATGATATTGATAATCAACATAACATAGCATTCACTTATTCATCGGATCCCAACAAATGCAACATGTAGCATTACAGATAGATGATCTTGATCATGTTAGGCAGCTCACAAGATCCAACAATGATAGCACAATTAGGAGAAGACGACCATCTAGCTACTGCTATGGACCCATAGTCCAGGGGTGAACTACTCACTCATCACTCCGGAGGCGACCATGGCGGTGAAGAGTCCTCCGGGAGATGATTCCCCTCTCCGGCAGGGTGCCGGAGGCGATCTCCTGAATCCCCCGAGATGGGATTGGCGGCGGCGGCGTCTCTGGAAGGTTTTCCGTATCGTGGCTCTCGGTACTGGAGTTATTATCGACGAAGGCTTAAGTAGGCGGAGGAGGTAGGTTTAGGGGCAACGCGAGGGGCCCACACAACAGGCCGGCGCGGCCAGGGCCTGGGCCGCGCCGCCCTGGTGTGGCGTCGTCTCGTCGCCCCACTTCGTTTCCTCTCCGGACTTCTGGAAGCTTCGTGGAAAAATAAGATTCTGGGCGTTGATTTCGTCCAATTCCGAGAATATTTCCTTACTAGGATTTCTGAAATCAAAAACAGCAGAAAACAGCAACTGGCTCTTCGGCATCTCGTTAATAGGTTAGTGCCGAAAAATGCATAAATATGACATAAAGTATGCATAAAACATGTAGGTATCATCAATAAAGTGGCATGGAACATAAGAAATTATCGATACGTTGGAGACGTATCAGCATCCCCAAGCTTAGTTCCTGCTCGTCCCGAGTAGGTAAACGATAACAAAGATAATTTCTGAAGTGGCATGCCATCATAATCTTGATCATACTATTGTAAGCACATGTAATGAATGCAGCGATCCAAGATAATGATAAATGTAATGAGTAAACAACTGAATCATATAGCAAAGACTTTTCATGAATAGTACTTTCAAGACAAGCATCAATAAGTCTTGCATAAGAGTTAACTCATAAAGCAATAAATTCAAAGTAAAGGTATTGAAGCAACACAAAGGAAGATTAAGTTTCAGCGGTTGCTTTCAACTTGTAACATGTATATCTCATGGATATTGTCAACATAAAGTAATATAATAAGTGCAATATGCAAGTATGTAGGAATCAATGCACAGTTCACACAAGTGTTTGCTTCTTGAGATTGAGAGAAATAGGTGAACTGACTCAACATAAAAGTAGAAGAAAGGCCCTTCGACGAGGGAAGCATCGATTGCTATATTTGTGCTAGAGCTTTGGTTTTGAAAACAAGAAACAAATTTGTCAACGGTAGTAATAAAGCATATGCATCATGTAAATTATATCCTACAAGTTGCAAGCCTCATGCATAGTACACTAATAGTGCCCGCACCTTGTCCTAATTAGCTCGGATTACCTGGATTATCATCGCAATACATATGTTTTAACCAAGTGTCACAAAGGGGTACCTCTATGCCGCCTGTACAAAGGTCTAAGGAGAAAGCTCGCATTGGATTTCTCGCTTTTGATTATTCTCAACTTAGACATCCATACCGGGACAACATAGACAACAGATAATGGACTCCTCTTTAATGCTTAAGCATTCAACAACAATTAATTTTCTCATATGAGATTGAGGATATTTATCCAAAACTGAAACTTCCACCATGGATCATGGCTTTAGTTAGCGGCCCAATGTTCTTCTCTAACAGTATGCATGCTCAAACCATTCAACTCATGTTAAATCACCCTTACTTCAGACAAGACGGACATGCATAGCAACTCACATGATATTCAACAAAGAGTAGTTGATGGCGTCCCCAGGAACATGGTTATCGCACAACAAGCAACTTATAAGAAATAAAATGCATAAGTACATATTCAATACCACAATAGTTTTTAGGCTATTTGTCCCATGAGCTATATATTGCAAAGATAGAGGATAGAAATTTAAAGGTATCACTCAAGCAATTTACTTTGGAATGGCGGAGAAATACCATGTAGTAGGTAGGTATGGTGGACACAAGTGGCATAGTGTTTGGCTCAAGGATTTTGGATGCATGAGAATTATTCCCTCTCGATACAAGGTTTAGGCTAGCAAGGTTATTTGAAACAAACACAAGTATGAACCAGTACAGCAAAACTCACATAAAAGACATATTGTAAGCATTATAAGACTCTATACCGTCTTCCTTGTTGTTCAACCCTTACTAGAAATTATCTAGACCTTAGAGAGACCAATTATGCAAACCAAATTTTAGCAAGCTCTATGTATTTCTTCATTAATAGGTGCAAAGTATATGATGCAAGAGCTTAAACATGAGCACAACAATTGCCAAGTATCAAATTATTCAAGACATTCTACCAATTACTACATGTAGCATTTCCCGTTTCCAACCATATAACAATTTAACGAAGCAGTTTAACCTTCGCCATGAACTATGAGTAAAGCCTAAGAACATATTTGTCCATATGCAACAGCGGAGCATGTCTCTCTCCCACACAATGAATGCTAGGATCCATTTTATTCAAACAAAACAAAAACAAAAACAAACAGACGCTCCAAGCAAAGTACATAAGATGTGATGGAATAAAAATATAGTTTCACTAGAGGAACCTGATAATGTTGTCGGTGAAGAAGGGGATGCCTTGGGCATCCCCAAGCTTAGACGCTTGAGTCTTCTTAAAATATGCAGGGGTGAACCACCGGGGCATCCCCAAGCTTAGAGCTTTCACTCTCCTTGATCATATTGTATCATCTCCCTCTCTTGATCCTTGAAAACTTCCTGCACACCAAACTCAAAACAACTCCTTAGAGGGTTAGTGCACAATCAAAATTCACATGTTCAGAGGTGACATAATCATTTTTAACACTTCTAGACATTGCACAAAGCTACTGAAAGTTAATGGAATAGAAAAATCCATCAAGCATAGCAAAACAGGCAATGCGAAATAAAAGGCAGAATCTGTCAAAACAGAACAGTCCGTAAAGACAAATTTCTAAGAGGCACCAGACTTGCTCAAATGAAAATGCTCAAATTGAATGAAAGTTGCGTACATATCTGAGGATCACTCACGTAAATTGGCATAATTTTCTGAGTTACCTATAGAGAATTAGGCCCAGGTTCGTGACAGCAAGAAATCTGTTTCTGCGCAGTAATCCAAATCTAGTATGAACCTTACTATCAAAGACTTTACTTGGCACAACAATGCAACAAACTAAGATAAGGAGAGGTTGCTACAGTAGTAACAACTTCCAAGACTCAAATATAAAACAAAAGTGCAGTAGTAAAATCATGGGTTATCTCCCACAAGCGCTTTTCTTTAACGCCTTTCAGCTAGGCGCAGAAAGTGTGTATCAAGTATTATCAAGAGATGATGCATCTACAGCATTTTCACAATTTATCCCATTAGGTATCTTAGATGCTCCTTTTTCTATAGTGGTATTAAGAGTTTTATCAATTTCAGGCCTATAATAGTTTTTTGGTTTAGGCACCTTAGAGACATACATGAACTTTTGCTCCTTACCCACATAAGCTTTCTCTCTAAACTTAATAGACGAAAAAGTTGAACCCAAGGTTCCCATAGCTTCTTCAAGTTCACTAATCCTTTGGGTTTGATTATCATGAATAGCACAAGCTTCTAAGATGGCAATTCTCTCATTAATTCCGCCTAGAGATCTATCAAGTTTATCAGTGCTATCAAGTAATGCTCCCAAATTAGTCTCAATACTTGGAAGATTTTGCTCTATGGTTTCCAACTTTTTCATGACATCTTCAAGAGAGGTTTCAATTTTAACTTCATTAACAGGTGGTATTCCAAATAGACTCTCAATAATGCAACTAGCTTCTAAGGCAGGAGTACCTAGGAAGTTACCTCCCGCGAGACAATCAAGAACATACCTATTCCAACTAGAGATACCAACATAAAAATTCCTGAGTAGGATAGTGGTGGAGTGTTTCTTAGTGCACCTATTATGGGCATCACTAATTCTATACCAAGCATCTTTTAAACATTCTCCCCCTTGTTGCTTAAACGAACGAACTTCAACTTCAGGATTACTCATTTTAGCAATAGTAAATAAAGCAAACTAGATAAAGTAAATGCAAGTAACTAATTTTTTCTGTTTTTAATATAGAGAACGCAAACAAGATAGTAAATAAAGTAAAGCTAGCAACTAATTTTTTTGTATTTTGTTTTAGTGCAGCAAACAAAGTAGTAAATAAAAGTAAAGCAAGACAAAAATAAAGTAAAGAGATTGGAGGTGGAGACTCCCCTTGCAGCGTGTCTTGATCTCCCCGGCAACGGCGCCAGAAAACAGTCTTGATACGCGTACAGCACGCGACCGTTGGGAACCCCAGGAGGAAGGTGTGATGCGTACAGCAGCAAGTTTTCCCTCAGTAAGAAACTAAGGTTTATCGAACCAGTAGGAGCCAAGAAGCACGTTAAAGGTTGATGGCGGCGGAGTGTAGTGCGGCGCAACACCAGGGATTCCGGCGCCAACGTGGAACCTGCACAACACAACCAAGATACTTTGTCCCAACGTAACAGTGAGGTTGTCAATCTCACCGGCTTGCTGTAACAAAGGATTAGATGTATAGTGTGGATGATGATTGTTTGCAGAAAACAGTAGAACGAGTATTGCAGTTGATTGTATTCGATGTTAAGAATGGACCGGGGTCCACAGTTCACTAGAGGCGTCTCTCCCATAAGAATAAGCATGTTGGGTGAACAAATTACAGTTGGGCAATTGACAAATAAAGAGGGCATGACCATGCACATACATGTTATGATGAGTAGTGTGAGATTTAATTGGGCATTACGACAAAGTACATAGACCGCTATCCAGCATGCATCTATGCCTAAAAAGTCCACCTTCAGGTTATCATCCGAACCCCCTCCAGTATTAAGTTGCAAACAACAGACAATTGCATTAAGTATGGTGCGTAATGTAATCAACAAATATATCCTTGGACATAGCATTGATGTTTTATCCCTAGTGGCAACAGCACATCCACAACCTTAGGGGTTGCTGTCACTACCCCAGATTTAATGGAGACATGAACCCACTATCGAGCATAAATACTCCCTCTTGGAGTTACAAGTATGAACTTGGCCAGAGCCTCTACTAGCAACGGAGAGCATGCAAGATCATAAACAACACATAGATGATATTGATAATCAACATAACATAGCATTCACTTATTCATCGGATCCCAACAAACGCAACATGTAGCATTACAGATAGATGATCTTGATCATGTTAGGCAGCTCACAAGATCCAACAATGATAGCACAATTAGGAGAAGACGATCATCTAGCTACTGCTATGGACCCATAGTCCAGGGGTGATGTAACCTCCCAAGTTTCAACAAAATGAACAAGAGAGAATTCAAGAATCCAAAATTTGGGGCCAACAAAAACTTTTTCTCATCATATAGGTTTATGCATATAGATCACCTTATTAATTATTTTGAGTGTGCAATTGCCATGATGTTTGCTTATGAGTTCTCTCTCACTCTAAAACCCTAGCAAGGATCACTTGATCTTCCCAAAGTCAAATAAAAGAAATAGAAAAGAAATATGAAAAGTCAACTTTACACACACATAAGGCCTATGCCATTTTTGCAAATACTTAATCTAGGCCAATTTGGTTTGCACCATTACTTGTAATTGGTTACTAAACACTTTTTAACACCTTTGGAATCAAGCCAACTCAATTCAAACCAAAATCAAACTCAATTTCCAAGTCACATGCAATATGGTCACTTGTGCCATTTTTACCCTGATGGCCACTTTGAGCCCCTGGTTTTCTTCTTTCCACTTCTAAACTTTGTCAAACCTTTTCACCTCATCCAAGACAACATCAAGCACTACAACTTTGCCCAAAACCACCACCCCAAATTCATCACCAATTTCAAATGGGAAGCAAGCAAAGTTGGAACTTTTTCACTTAAACAAGATCATATGCAAAATGTGATTTTGCATCCCAACTCCATTTTGACCACCACCACCACCAAAATGCTCCCTCTAATATATGTTTTCAACCCACCAAAAAGAATTTCAAAATTCAAAAATATATTTCTTTCGGGCATTTCCACAAACACTTGGCAGGCAGGGTATCAATTTGAGCCCATACCTCATTTTCTACTTGGACTTGGTCCAACCTTGCACTCTCTGCACCCTGGAGCCTCCCTCTCACCTCACCACATCTTTTCACCACTTGCCACCACCTCTGTTGCTCGACATTGACCAAGGATGGCCATGCCGTGGCATGGCAATGCCACCCTCATGCCATCCTCACCTCTGGTCAATTCCAACGTGCCACACCGTGTCAAATCTCTCCCTCTCACTCCCCTGATGCTGCCCAGCCACTGCCCCGACGAAGCCAGGCACCAGAGACGTCAGCACACGCGCGCCCAGTGGCGCCCAGAACACGTCCATGCCGCGCCAGAGCGCGCCTGGCGCCGACCCTGGACGCCCAGAGCGTGACGACGCCCCGCGCCCCTGCGTCACCTCCGCCCTCACGCTCACCGCCAGTAGACGCACCACGGCGCCCTGCATCGCCTGGACACGCGCACGAGGCCGCGGGAACGCCGTGGACGACGACCGCGTCCACGACCATCCGCCACTGTACCCCACGGACGCGTGACGCACTCCACTGTGCTTGACCACCGAACGCTGTTCGGAGCTCGCCGTGACGTTCCCTGAGCCTGCCTAGACACGCCCATGCCCTCGCCCACGCCGTTGATCGACGGGAGCGCGCCAGAGCCACCGTCACCATGACCGTCCGCCCTGGCTCGGAGCCGCTATAAAAGGAGGACTCCTCCGTCCAAACTGAGCACGCCAATCGCCTCCACTCATCCTCAGAACTCCCCCTGCCACCTCAATTTCATAGATACGCCGCCGGAGACCGCCAATCGCAAGATCGACGCCGCCGCCCGTACACGGAGGCCGCCGGAGCAGGAGGCCGCCATTGGAGACGCCGCTGCTTCCATCTGCTTCACCGTCGTCGACAACGTTGCTGTGCACCTCGCCCTCGACCGCCGGAGCTCCGACGAGCTCGCCGACCCCCTGCCGCCGTCGCGGTGAGTTCCCCCTCTCGCCGGAGACGAAGGCCATCCTCGACCGTGCGATCTCCCTCTAATCCTACGGTCCACCTCCCCCGTACCGTTTCGGTGTTTTAAAACACACTGACGTGTGGTCCCCACACTGTCAGGCGGCCCGCTGCGCTGGACGCAGTACTGGGCCGGCCCAAGTTCTTTTCCCGCGCAAGCCCACCTATTTGATTTCAAATTTGGAAATTAGATAAAATATACAATCTGATGCAAACTTTGAAATTCAATTGTGACAAATCTACTGGGCCAAATTTTGCAAACTTTATATTTTTGGAAACCTTATGAAATTATCTACACCTTGCCACTGGATAGAACCCTAGATCTTTTGTAGAATTAAAGTGACAAAATAAACAAGGCAGGGACTTTTCTGCCTTATAATAATTCTTAAAAATCAACCATAAATGCTTTTCAGTTAATTCCACCTCCAATAATTCACTTTTCACTTATACTAATTGTTTCTACAAAAATATGCCATGCTTTCTTTGGATGATCATGGTTTAGTTGAATTAAATGCCTTATGGCTATTTTCTAGTCAAAGATATTGTCCAAAACTATTAAGAAATCTTATGTGGGAGTTTTCCCTCATTTAAATCTTGTCACCACCAACTCCAAATGAAGTGGAGACTCTGGTTATTTAGGTCCCATAGGAATTGTTGGTGATATTAAATCTTTGTTATGCTAGACTTAAATGGTATGAGGTGCTCACCTCATTTAAATCTTTTTCTCCAAATGCTAAGTGTGAAGAGGTTGACTTGGGTCAACCTAGGTCACATATTATGCATAAGAGAAATTAAATCTTAATAAGATAATGAGAGGAAATTATTTCTCTAAATAATTCAAAGTAACATTTAAGTTTAGTATGAGAGGAATTTATTTTTCTTAAATAATAAGAAAAACACATCCACCAACTTTTTAGCCAAATGTGATGCTAGTTTAGGTGTGTGAACCATGTTTGTGCATAGTTTAGTAGATTAGTTTGGTGTGATGATTGTGTACCCGTATTCGTATTTTAGACGCTAGTACCGAGGAGTACCGGGAGGAGGAGGAGGTCTACTTCCGGGAAGAAGTAGACCACTTTGACCAGTTTCCCAACCAAGGCAAGATAATACTCTTGCAAAGTGCAAAGCTCACCATGAGCAAGGCATTACCCCATTTACTTTATGCATATGATCCTATTTCCCAGTTTTACTTTACAAGCTTTATTTACTTTTGTTTTATCAAAGTACTTCTTGATTTATGAATTACTAGATCGGTATGGAGTTAGTACAAGAGTATCAAACTTAGTCTAGAAGCAAAGCAAATACTTAGCACCCCTCACACATAGTGGCTAGTGCTAAATTTAAGATGACTACTCTAGATGGGAACATGTGTCGATGAAATGAGGATGGTTGAAAACCTTGGAATGATTAGTCATTTCCATGGAAAGATTTTGAAGGTGAATATGACACCGAAGTTGACTTGGTGACTTTGGCTAAAGCGATGATTGATTGGATGCGATACCATTCCAATTTTTGAGTACCCCCACAATACCTGATTATGGGTAGGGCTTAGCTGGAAATTTATGTGTCTTAGTATGGGTTCCCTCTGAACACACATCATAGGGGTTATGCTTGAGGCTGCCTCCGTTGTTGAGAAATGATGTGAATTGAAGGTGAATTGTACGGCCAAGCCCTGTGCGGTTCCGGGTTAACAGTTGGTTTTCACCGGGAGGCCAAGCTCATGGGGAGAGGTGCCTATACTAGGGTGTGTAAGTGAAAGGTTAACGGTTGATGATCCGCGTACTGAGTTACGATTATTCAGGGTTTTACCTCTGACGGATGTAATCAAATGTTGTGGCACAAGTGTGCGACCTCTGCAGAGTGTAGAACTATTCGAACAGCCGCGTCCGCGGATATGGACAATTGGAAAGGCCATTCTGTTTCCGTCATCAGAATTTATATCTTTGTGACTGGTGTTTTTGAACTTGAACTTGAACGGTGACTTTGACTTTGTATCACAACAGAGTTGTGGGAATGACACTAATGTTCCCACTTGAGTTAGTTAGCACTTGGGGAGTTGTTTACAAAAGTGTTTATGAAATAAAATTGGCTTTATGCAAACAAACTTAGAGCTTAGAACAATTATGTCAATGCTAGTACTTACTTTAGTGTTAGTTTGCGAGTACTTAAAGTACTCACGGCTTTGTCCCTGGCTATTCAAATGGCCAGAATATGAAGCCGAGCAGCGATGCGAGGATGACGATCAGCAGGACGTCTACCACAACTAGGAGCTTCTAACGTCAAGCGTTGGCCTGTGGACTAGAGAGTCCTTGTATCTTACGCTTCCACTATGAACTTGTGTTTGTTCGTTGATCATTAGATCAACTATTTGTGTAATATGGATCATGTGATTCCAAGTTGTAAGACATTATGGTTTGTAATGAATGATGACTGTGATACTTAACTATTATGCCTCGCAACAACAATTTCCTGGGATTGCGATGTATGACATAATAGGCATCCGGACTTTAAAAATCCGGGTGTTGACAAGTTGGTATCAGAGCCATTGTTTGACCTTAGGAGACCCTAGTTAGAAATGGATGTTCTGAAAAATTGAGTTTCAAAAAGGAATGAAGTATTTCTGAAAATTTTAATCTTTGTCTTCTCCTTGAGCTCTTTGGAAAAACAAGAAGTCATGCTCTTCCTTAGAAATATAACTAAAATTTTGCCACACTTGTTCACTTCTCTAACTTAATCCTTTACTTCACTTTCAGATGGAACCCGTGAACACGAAGTTTTACTAGCTTGGGAATGGGGGAAGCTTGATCTTCGAGCACGACCTCAACGCCCTGTCCGACCACCTGGGTCGCCCGCACCCAGAGTTCCACGGATCGCAGATCGCGAACCAGCCAGGAGGCGAGCTGCAGTGGATCATCACCGCTGACTTGAGGGGCAAGATGGAGCCTCCCACTTCTGAGAGGATCCTCTTCTCCTTCATGGAGAGCAACTGGCTGGACGGACTCGCTCGCGGACTTCAGGAGGGACTCGCACGCCTGTGCGGGATGAGCGGGGAGGCACTTAAGCACCCTCGCTTTTCGCACCTTGCGAGGCGTAACTCTGCTGGAGAGCCCATGGACATGACATCTCACCCGGAGCTGAAGCACCATGTGGAGCATCTCTACTTCTTGATTTACTACACTCAGCAGGATCTCGACCACTCCCGTGAGTACGCCAACCAGACTCACGCCCGCATCATCGAGCAAGGCGACTGCATCAAGATGCTCGCCAAGGACCGCAGGACTCTCCGCCAGCAGCGCGCAAAGAAGGATGCCACTATCACCCGCCTCCGCGCGAAGATAGCCGCACTCGAGGCCACCTTGTCAAGGCCCGGGAGGAGCAGATGAAGAAGATGGAGGAAGATGGAGAAGACATTCGGGGAGGAAGCAACTACCGAGTGACGACAACGACTTCGAGGAGGATGAGAACACCGAGGGGAAGACTACGACTTCCGGACGACGATGATGATGACCACACCCCCATCGATGTTGATGAGGAGGAGGAGTAGTTCACCTATGCACTATCGTAGGTGTGAGTTGTATCCCGCCCCATGTATCGTAGCTTGGAGAAGAAGGGTTCTTAAAACCCTTAGTGTGCTAGCTTGTAATATGTGTTGTTTGCTATGAATGAATGTATGTTGTGTCATCATGAAAAGACTTCAAGTTTTAAGCTTTGAACTTAAACACAAAACAAGCCATAGAAATTTCCCTCTTATCTCATGGTCAATCTCGATACTCGAGATGGCCCCTCCAACTCGCAACACGAATCAAGACGCTATGATGCGGATGTTGCAAGTTATGCGGAAGATAGAGAAGCAGAAAGAGCTGAAAGGCAAGCCAACATTGCAGCACTCCAACAGCTTGTCAACAACAATCAAGGCCACCATGATCATCCAGGATCCAAGCTCAAGAACTTCCGAATACCAACCCGCCGAGTTTTCAGCAAGGCGAGGAACCACTTGATGCAGATGATTGGCTCCAAACTATGGAGAACAATCTAGAAGTAGCTGGAGTGGAAGAGAATGAGAAAGTGCTGTTTGCAACGCACTACTTAGCAGACCCGCAAGAGCTTGGTGGACAAGCACCCGTGCCATGAACGCGGGACAGTTCATGACTTGGACTGATTTCAAGCTCAAGTTCAGCAAGTACCATGTGCCCCCGGGTCCGATAAAGAAGATGAGAGATGAATTCCGTGAATCGAAGCAAGGCCGGATGTCCGTGGTGGAATACCGCGACAAGTTTCTCACACCGTCAAGGTACGCCCGGATGAGACCGACACTGCGAGAAGAGGAAGGAAAGGTTCCTGAATGGACCGCATGATGAGATGCGGACTATGTTGATCAACATCCCCTTTGCCGACCTCGAAGCCCTCGTTGACTCCGCCATCCGGATGGAAGGCAAAGCGCACCAAGCCGGCGAGAACCGCAAGCGCCGCATGATGAATCGAGTGGGCCTAGCAATGCCCCAAGGTACCGCCCCAACTCAGGCGGAGGCTTCGGGACCAACAAGCCCAATGCACGGATGTCACGTCCGGTTTATCGGAACCGGAGTGGAGGAAACCCCGAGCCGGGAGGCCACTACAACAACAACACCAACAACAACTTCAACCGCGCTCCGCCGAGAGCCCCCAACAACAACAACGGCAACAACAACACCAACACCGCACCAAGGACCGGGAGCAATGCAATCCCCGTCGCGAACAAGCAGGACAAGACCACCATCACTTGCTATGAGTGTGGTGTAGTGGGGCATTACTCCAATGAGTGTCCCAAGAGGCTCACCAAGCTCGCAGCAACCCCGCACCACCAGCTCGGCAACGCCGTGTCTCCACCGGCAAGAAGTTCGCCCCAACAACCCGAACAACCGCGGAGGTCGCCTCTACCACATGAATCTTGAGGAAGCCCAGAAGCACACGACGTGGTGCCGGGTATGTTCTCTGTTAACTCAATACCAGCAAGAGTGTTGTTTGATTACGGAGCATCGCATTCGTTCGTTACGAAGATTTTGTGTGCACTAGTAAGATTCAACCAATCAGCTTGAAACATGTCATGGTAGTTCAAATACACGGATCAACAACTAAAGCTAGAAAATTTTGCAAAGATGTACCCATCAGAATCCATGAAATAGACTTTTATGCAAACTTGATTGTTACGGGAACAAAAGGATTGGAAGTAGTCCTGGGTATGGACTGGATGGCGAAACATCATGGATTGATAGACTGCGCCAAGAAGGCCATCACCATGACAAGTAGCACCGAATAATAATCGAACACCTATCTGAAAAACTACCAAGAAAATTCACCTGCAATCAAAGTGTAGCAAAGCCAACTCTGGATCAAATCAGGGTCGTTTGTCGATACCCTGATGTGTTTCCGGATGATCTACCCGGTATGCCCCCGGATCGGGATATCGAGTTTATCATCGAGTTAATCCACTGAGAACAGGACCTATAGCCCAGAGAGCCTATAGCATGAACCCCTCAGAGTTGATGGAACTGAAAAAGCAACTGGATGATATGCTGTACAAAGGTCTGATTCGACCAAGTGCGTCGCCTTGGAGATCACCCGTTTTGTTTGTGGATAAAAAGGACGGTGCCACTCGTTTGGTTACGGATTATCGTAAGCTTAACGATGTCACCATCAAGAACAAATATCCCTTGCCAAAGATAGAAGACCTGTTTGACCAGTGACCGGTGCCCAAGTTTTCTCAAAGATTGATGCGAGGACAGGTTACCATCAAGCTGAAGATCCGAGCAACGAGATATTCCAAAGACTGCCTTTACCACCGGATATGGACTGTATGAGTACAATGTCATGTCCTTTGGACTGACCAATGCCCGCTTACTTCATGAATCTCATGAACAAGATCTTTATGGAATTCCTGGATAAGTTTGTCGTTGTCTTCATCGACGACATCCTTATCTACTCCAAATCAGAAGAAGAACATGAGCAACATTTGGAAGTGGTTCTAGAAACCCTTAGACAGCATCAGTTGTACGCCAAGTTTAGCAAATGTGAGTTTTGGTTAAGAGAAGTGGGATTCCTGGGACACATCTTGTCTGCAGGAGGAATTGCTGTAGATCCCGCAAAAATCAAAACAGTTGAGGAATGGAAGGCCCCAACCACCCAGACTGAAGTCAGAGCATTTCTAGGATTGGCGGGATATTACCGCCGATTCGTTGAAGGATTTTCAAGCATCGCAAGACCAATGACTCAACTGCTGAAGAAGGACCGGAAATTTGATTGGAATGACAAATGTGAAGAAAGTTTTCAGCTACTCAAGCTCAGATTAACCACAGCCCCAATATTGATCATGCCCGATGTCACCAAGCCATTTGATGTCTATTGTGATGCATCCAAGACTGGACTTGGATGTGTGTTGATGCAAGAAGGCAAAGTGATATCTTACCTATCAAGGCAACTGAAGCAACATGAACAGAACTATCCAACCCACGACTTGGAGTTAGCAGCCGTAGTGTTAGCCCTGAAGGTTTGGCGTCATTACCTCATGGGTAATCGATGCGAGATATATTCCGATCACAAGAGCCTGAAGTACATTTTCACCCAGAAAGAGCTGAACATGAGACAGCGCAGATGGATAGAGTTAATCAAGGATTACGACATGGAAATTCACTACCACCCCGGCAAGGCCAATGTGGTAGCGGATGCCTTGAGCAGACTGCCGTGTCAGTTAAACTCCATGATCGCAATAGAGCAACCAAGCCTGGACCAAGAGTTTGAACAATTCGGACTAGAGCTAGTGAGCGAAGGATTCCTCGCTTGACATTGAACTCCAACCCACTTTGATGAGCCGATAAAAGAAGCCCGGAAGGGAAATGCCAGCATTGACGGAATAAAGAGTCGGATAGCTGCGGGAAAGGCACCGGGATTCACCGTAGACGAAGCCGGAGTTCTTTGGTACAAAGAACGTCTCTGCGTACCATCGGACTGCGACTTGAAACAAGTCATGTTGCAAGAAGCCCATGACACCCTTTATTCAATCCACCCGGAGGTACCAAGATGTACCAAGACCTGAAGGAACAATTACGGTGGCACGGAATGAAGCGAGAGATAGGAAGCTACATCGCCAAGTGTGATATCTGTCGGCGAGTCAAAGCGAACATCAACGACCCGCAGGGCTGTTGCAACCTTCTGATTCCTGAGTGGAAGTGGGATTACGTCGGTATGGACTTTATCACGGGATTGCCCAAATCTAGCAGAGGAAATGACTCCATTTGGGTAGTCATCGATAGGTTAACCAAGGTTGCACATTTCATCCCTGTCAAGACCACATACCAAGGCCCAAAGCTAGCTGAGTTATACATATCCAGAATAGTCAGCCTGCACGGAACACCGAAGTCAATTGTGTCAGATAGAGGATCACAATTCACCTCAAGATTCTGGCAGAAAGTGCATGAAGGACTAGGAACCCGTCTGAATTTCAGCACAGCCTACCACCCACGGTGATCGACGGACAGACTGAGAGAGTCAACCAGATCCTAGAAGATATGTTGAGAGCCTGTGTGCTAGAGTACGGATCCAAATGGGAAGACTACCTACCCTATGCAGAATTCTCCTACAACAATAGCTATCAAGCCAGCTTACAGATGGCCCCCTTTGAAGCCCTGTACGGAAGGAAATGCCGTACCCCTCTGAACTGGTCGGAAGTCGGAGATAGTCAAGTCTTCGGCCCCGATGTTCTCCGCGAAGCCGAAGAGAAGGTGCACAAGATCCGCGAGTACCTCAAGACCGCCCCGATCCAGACAAAAGAGCTACGCCGACAAGAGACGCCGAGAGATGACATTCGAGATCGGAGATTTTGTGTATCTCAAGGTCTCACCCCTCAAAGGAATGCAGAGATTCCAACTTAAAGGAAAGCTCGCCCCCAGATATGTCGGACCATTCAAGATTCTGGATCGCCGAGGAGAAGTCTCATATCAGTTGGAACTACCGGAAGAGATGTCTGCCGTACACAATGTGTTTCACATCTCACTACTTAGGAAGTGCCTAGAAGTGCCTGAGAAGACCGAAGTATTCAAGAACATCGACCACAGAGCCATTGATATCAACAAGGACCTAACCTACCGCGAAGTGCCTATTCGCATCCTGGAAGAAGCATTCAGGACCACCCGCACTGAAGTATCAAGTTCTGAAGATACAATGGAGTAACCACACTGAAGAAGAAGCAACTTGGGAACGCGAGGAAGATATGAAGAAGGAATACCCAGATCTCTTTAGTACCTAGTTTTCTCTAGATCTCGGGACGAGATCTTTTGTAAGGGGGAAGGGTTTGTAACCTCCCAAGTTTCAACAAAATGAACAAGAGAGAATTCAAGAATCCAAAATTTGGGGCCAACAAAAACTTTTTCTCATCATATAGGTTTATGCATATAGATCACCTTATTAATTATTTTGAGTGTGCAATTGCCATGATGTTTGCTTATGAGTTCTCTCTCACTCTAAAACCCTAGCAAGGATCACTTGATCTTCCCAAAGTCAAATAAAAGAAATAGAAAAGAAATATGAAAAGTCAACTTTACACACACATAAGGCCTATGCCATTTTTGCAAATACTTAATCTAGGCCAATTTGGTTTGCACCATTACTTGTAATTGGTTACTAAACACTTTTTAACACCTTTGGAATCAAGCCAACTCAATTCAAACCAAAATCAAACTCAATTTCCAAGTCACATGCAATATGGTCACTTGTGCCATTTTTACCCTGATGGCCACTTTGAGCCCCTGGTTTTCTTCTTTCCACTTCTAAACTTTGTCAAACCTTTTCACCTCATCCAAGACAACATCAAGCACTACAACTTTGCCCAAAACCACCACCCCAAATTCATCACCAATTTCAAATGGGAAGCAAGCAAAGTTGGAACTTTTTCACTTAAACAAGATCATATGCAAAATGTGATTTTGCATCCCAACTCCATTTTGACCACCACCACCACCAAAATGCTCCCTCTAATATATGTTTTCAACCCACCAAAAAGAATTTCAAAATTCAAAAATATATTTCTTTCGGGCATTTCCACAAACACTTGGCAGGCAGGGTATCAATTTGAGCCCATACCTCATTTTCTACTTGGACTTGGTCCAACCTTGCACTCTCTGCACCCTGGAGCCTCCTCTCACCTCACCACATCTTTTCACCACTTGCCACCACCTCTGTTGCTCGACATTGACCAAGGATGGCCATGCCGTGGCATGGCAATGCCACCCTCATGCCATCCTCACCTCTGGTCAATTCCAACGTGCCACACCGTGTCAAATCTCTCCCTCTCACTCCCCTGATGCTGCCCACCATCGCCCCGACGAAGCCGAGGCACCGAGACGTCGGCACACGCGCGCCCGGTGGCGCCCGTAACACGTCCATGCCGCGCCGAGCGCGCCGGCGCCGACCCTGGACGCCCGAGAGCGTGACGACGCCCCGCGCCCTGCGTCACCTCCGCCCTCACGCTCACCGCCAGTAGACGCACCACGGCGCCCTGCATCGCCTGGACACGCGCACGAGGCCGCGGGAACGCCGTGGACGACGACCGCGTCCACGACCATCCGCCACTGTACCCCACGGACGCGTGACGCACTCCACTGTGCTTGACCACCGAACGCTGTTCGGAGCTCGCCGTGACGTTCCCTGAGCCTTCCTAGACATGCCCATGCCCTCGCCCACGCCGTTGATCGACGGGAGCGCGCCAGAGCCACCGTCACCATGACCGTCCGCCCTGGCTCGGAGCCGCTATAAAAGGAGGACTCCTCCGTCCAAACTGAGCACGCCAATCGCCTCCACTCATCCTCAGAACTCCCCCTGCCACCTCAATTTCATAGATACGCCGCCGGAGACCGCCAATCGCAAGATCGACGCCGCCGCCAGTACACGGAGGCCGCCGGAGCAGGAGGCCGCCATTGGAGACGCCGCTGCTTCCATCTGCTTCACCGTCGTCGACAACTTTGCTGTGCACCTCGCCCTCGACCGCCGGAGCTCCGACGAGCTCGCCGACCCCCTGCCGCCGTCGCGGTGAGTTCCCCCTCTCGCCGGAGACGAAGGCCATCCTCGACCGTGCGATCTCCCTCTAATCCTACGGTCCACCTCCCCCGTACCGTTTCGGTGTTTTAAAACACACTGACATGTGGTCCCCACACTGTCAGGCGGCCCGCTGCGCTGGACGCAGTACTGGGCCGGCCCAAGTTCTTTTCCCGCGCAAGCCCACCTATTTGATTTCAAATTTGGAAATTAGATAAAATATACAATCTGATGCAAACTTTGAAATTCAATTGTGACAAATCTACTGGGCTAAATTTTGCAAACTTTATATTTTTGGAAACCTTATGAAATTATCTACACCTTGCCACTGGATAGAACCCTAGATCTTTTGTAGAATTAAAGTGACAAAATAAACAAGGCAGGGACTTTTCTGCCTTATAATAATTCTTAAAAATCAACCATAAATGCTTTTCAGTTAATTCCACCTCCAATAATTCACTTTTCACTTATACTAATTGTTTCTACAAAAATATGCCATGCTTTCTTTGGATGATCATGGTTTAGTTGAATTAAATGCCTTATGGCTATTTTCTAGTCAAAGATATTGTCCAAAACTATTAAGAAATCTTATGTGGGAGTTTTCCCTCATTTAAATCTTGTCACCACCAACTCCAAATGAAGTGGAGACTCTGGTTATTTAGGTCCCATAGGAATTGTTGGTGATATTAAATCTTTGTTATGCTAGACTTAAATGGTATGAGGTGCTCACCTCATTTAAATCTTTTTCTCCAAATGCTAAGTGTGAAGAGGTTGACTTGGGTCAACCTAGGTCACATATTATGCATAAGAGAAATTAAATCTTAATAAGATAATGAGAGGAAATTATTTCTCTAAATAATTCAAAGTAACATTTAAGTTTAGTATGAGAGGAATTTATTTTTCTTAAATAATAAGAAAAACACATCCACCAACTTTTTAGCCAAATGTGATGCTAGTTTAGGTGTGTGAACCATGTTTGTGCATAGTTTAGTAGATTAGTTTGGTGTGATGATTGTGTACCCCGTATTCGTATTTTAGACGCTAGTACCGAGGAGTACCAGGAGGAGGAGGAGGTCTACTTCCAGGAAGAAGAAGACCACTTTGACCAGTTTCCCAACCAAGGCAAGATAATACTCTTGCAAAGTGCAAAGCTCACCATGAGCAAGGCATTACCCCATTTACTTTATGCATATGATCCTATTTCCCAGTTTTACTTTACAAGCTTTATTTACTTTTGTTTTATCAAAGTACTTCTTGATTTATGAATTACTAGATCGGTATGGAGTTAGTACAAGAGTATCAAACTTAGTCTAGAAGCAAAGCAAATACTTAGCACCCCTCACACATAGTGGCTAGTGCTAAATTTAAGATGACTACTCTAGATGGGAACATGTGTCGATGAAATGAGGATGGTTGAAAACCTTGGAATGATTAGTCATTTCCATGGAAAGATTTTGAAGGTGAATATGACACCGAAGTTGACTTGGTGACTTTGGCTAAAAAGCGATGATTGATTGGATGCGATACCATTCCAATTTTTGAGTACCCCACAATACCTGATTATGGGTAGGGCTTAGCTGGAAATTTATGTGTCTTAGTATGGGTTCCCTCTGAACACACATCATAGGGGTTATGCTTGAGGCTGCCTCCGTTGTTGAGAAATGATGTGAATTGAAGGTGAATTGTACGGCCAAGCCACTGTGCGGTTCCGGGTTAACGATTGGTTTTCACCGGGAGGCCAAGCTCATGGGGAGAGGTGCCTATACTAGGGTGTGTAAGTGAAAGGTTAACGGTTGATGATCCGCGTCTTGAGTTACGATTATTCAGGGTTTTACCTCGACGGATGTAATCAAATGTTGTGGCACAAGTGTGCGACCTCTGCAGAGTGTAGAACTATTCGAATAGCCGCGTCCGCGGATATGGACAATTGGAAAGGCCATTACATTTCCGTCATCAGAATTTATATCTTTGTGACTGGTGTTTTTGAACTTGAACTTGAACGGTGACTTTGACTTTGTATCACAACAGAGTTGTGGGAATGACACTAATGTTCCCACTTGAGTTAGTTAGCACTTGGGGAGTTGTTTACAAAAGTGTTTATGAAATAAAATTGGCTTTATGCAAACAAACTTAGAGCTTAGAACAATTATGTCAATGCTAGTACTTACTTTAGTGTTAGTTTGCGAGTACTTAAAGTACTCACGGCTTTGTCCCTGGCTATTCAAATGGCCAGAATATGAAGCCGAGCAGCAGTACGAGGATGACGATCAGCAGGACGTCTACCACAACTAGGAGCTTCTAACGTCAAGCGTTGGCCTGTGGACTAGAGAGTCCTTGTATCTTACGCTTCCGCTATGAACTTGTGTTTGTTCGTTGATCATTAGATCAACTATTTGTGTAATATGGATCATGTGATTCCAAGTTGTAAGACATTATGGTTTGTAATGAATGATGACTGTGATACTTAACTATTATGCCTCGCAACAACAATTTCCTGGGATTGCGATGTATGACATAATAGGCATCCGGACTTTAAAAATCCGGGTGTTGACAGGTGAACTACTCACTCATCACTCCGGAGGCGACCATGGCGGTGAAGAGTCCTCCGGGAGATGATTCCCCTCTCCGGCAGGGTGCCGGAGGCGATCTCCTGAATCCCCTGAGATGGGATTGGCGGCGGCGACGTCTCTGGAAGGTTTTCCGTATCGTGGCTCTTGGTACTGGAGTTATTATCGACGAAGGCTTAAGTAGGCGGAGGAGGTAGGTTTAGGGGCGACGCGAGGGGCCCACACAACAGGCCGGCGCGGCCAGGGCCTGGGCCGCGCCGCCCTGGTGTGGCGTCGTCTCGTCGCCCCACTTCGTTTCCTCTCCGGACTTCTGGAAGCTTCGTGGAAAAATAAGATCCTGGGCGTTGATTTCGTCCAATTCCGAGAATATTTCCTTACTAGGATTTCTGAAACCAAAAACAGCAGAAAACAGAATCGGCTCTTCGGCATCTCGTTAATAGGTTAGTGCCGGAAAATGCATAAATATGACATAAAGTATGCATAAAACATGTAGGTATCATCAATAAAGTGGCATGGAACATAAGAAATTATCGATACGTTGGAGACGTATCACTTCCTGTAACAAAACATTGTACGAGTTAGATAAGTAGAAGAAAAATTTATACATTGTTGAATGACAAAATAAATAGTAGAAGAATTCCTAACCTGGGTTGTTGCTTCATCTCTTTTTTTCTACTTCTCTTGGCTGCTTTATTCTGCTGCGCACGTTCATTCACAACATCTGGATTACCATTGCACTTTCTTTTGTTATGGTTTTTGGAGCCACACATTGAGCATCTTTGAATGCAGCCTTTTCTTGACAATTTGTTGCCTTTAGGCTTCTCCTGCTCTTCCCTTCTTCTCTCTGTCTTAGGACTTCCTAGCATTTTCATTTTAACCGGTGGAAAAGGCCTATGATTTGTAGCTACTGGCCAACTCTCCTTTCCCTCTACTGGTTCCAATACATGGCTGTATACCTGGTCATACACATCTATCCTGTAACATGGAGCAATGAAATCATCCAAGTCCTTGTGTACAGTGTAGATAACACTTATAGCATGGCAACATGGCAAACCAGATAGATCCCAATATCTGCAACTGCATGTTTGTCTCTCCAAGTTGACAGTGAATCTTCTCCAAGTCCCTTCCATTACTTCAAATCCTTCAGTGCCATTGTACAAAACTTGGCAGATATTTGATCTTTTCACATTCAGCTTCAGTTTCTTGAATATATTGGGGCATATTGTACCAGACCACCCTTTTGACTTTTCCTTATTCTCTGCAATTCTAGCCATCACCTTTCTCCTGATGATTTCCATGGAAGAAATAATTGGATAAAATCTCTGTCTCATGATTGCGTTGTTGAATGACTCACATAGATTATTTTCCACGGAATCACAGTAGGAACCAAGCCTAAAAAATGCTCTACACCAATGTTCAGGAGAAGTTTTCATCATATCCTTTGCACCCTCGGGTGTCTTCTGTGCTAGATTGGCCCTGTTGTAGTTGAACTGGATCCTATCACATGATTTAGCACAAGCCCAAAACATTTTTTTGGAATATCTTGTCTCTGTGCAATTTTCTCCAATTTGCATAAATATGCCTGGCACAATTTCTGTGTTCCGCCTCTGGGATTATCTCACTAACTGCCTTGATAAGGCCCTTCTGCTGATCAGAAATGATAACCCATCCATCACCTTGGTTATTTATTTGTATGTCTTTTTGAAGGAGTGACAAAAACCAATACCAGCTGTCATGATTTTCTCCCTCAACTGTTGCCCATGCAATTGGATACATTTGGTTGTTTGGATCTCTGCCAATTGCACACAAGAGCTGCCCACTTACTGCACCTTTTAGGAAACATCCATCAAGCCCAACAATTCTTCTGCAGCCAGATAGAAACCCTCTTTTGCAACCATCAAGGCAAACATACATCCTTTCAAACACTGGTTTGTCAGTCACATCAGGATTTAGAGTAACTGCCACTGTGCTTCCGGGGTTGCTTCTGACAAGTTCAAGATGGTAGTCAAACACTCTGGAAAATTCTCCATTTGTTGAATCAACAATCCTCTCCATCACTAGCTTCTTTGCTCGTTTGCATTTGGATGCACTGACATCAGCTAACAAGTCTTCTAACACAGCCTCTTGCATCTTCTCTATTTTCCAACCAGGGTTATCCTTGATCTCCCTAAAATATTTCTCTGCAATTATTGTACTAGTAACCAGCCTGTTGTCCCTTATTGGTAAGCAAGTATGTACATTGTTGTACACACCCACAGTGAACCATTGTGACCTATTGGGAACAAGTGAGCCGTAAATTCTCCATTTGCAAGATGGCCAACTGCATATTGTCGACACTCTGTTTCTCTCATCCTTTGGAAATAACAAGTGATGGGAATGCTTTAATCCATAATTGACTACGGCTTGTTTGAATTCTCTGCTATCATGGAAAACCTACCCAAGCTCAAACTCTTTCACATCTGCATTCTCATCATAAACTCTGTGTTTTGTCCTCCTTGTTCTCACATTCCTTCTCCATCACTGTCTTCATCATATGACAATTCATCTTCGCTGTTGAAGCACTCACTGCCATCATCTTGATCTAGCTTCATGTTTTCTGGAACAATGAATTCTTCATGAACCTTTGTTGTTTTCACCTCATCCTCTCCCAACATTTTTCTTCTCACTCTATTCTTCAACTCCAATGCTTGTTGTCGGTAACAGATTGCCTCATCATCATCATCTGCACTGAGGATAGATTGCCTCATCATCATCATCTGCACTGCTATCCTCACTATCTACTTCATGGACACCATCGTAGTCACTGTCTGAGCTCTCTCCACAATCTTCTTCTTCATGTGCACTGCTCTTTATATTCTCCTTGCCTTTGCCCTTAATTGGTGCCCTCACAACTGGCAGTTTCATTGATCTCCTCTGCTCTACATTCTCTGCTTCAATAACCATTTCTGAAATTGCTATGGTTTGGTGCTCACGTTGATGCTCTACTTGATGATCCTCATGCTCAACTTGATGCTCAACCTGATGCTCTACTTGATTCTGTACTTGATGATCCTCATGCTCAACTTGATGCTCAACCTGATGCTCTACTTCATTCTGTACTTGATGATGTCCATGATCAACTTGATGCTCAACCTGATGCTCTACTTGATTCTGTACTTGATAATGTCCATGATCAACTTGATGCTCAACCTGATGCTCTACTTGATTCTCTACTCCATTTTCTTCTTCATCACTATCAAATGCAGCATTGTCTGACATCCTTGCATAGATGTCAACATAGCCATCAGCAACTCTAGTCACATGCCTACCCATTGAGTTCACAGTGGTATTGTCATCTAGACTACACAAGCAATTACAATTGTGCTTCTTATCAATCAGTCTCCAAGATAGCCGCGTCGCATGTAAATCTTTATCTGAAATACTCACATAATCAGACAAGTTCTTTTTCAGTTCTGCCAGTGAGAGCTTGGCAGTTGACACTACTGAGCAGCTACTCCTTCCACCTATGTGTTGCCAATCATTCCCAACATATTCCAACTTCCCGCGATAATGAAATCGAACACATAAACTCTCCATTCTACAAAAAAGAACAGAAAACATGCAAATTTTAGTACGGCCCATATGGCATAATTGAACATTGCTAAATTCAGAGAAAGACATTATCAAAAACTGATTCTAGTTGGTTACAGCAGATACCTTGTGTGAATCTATTTCTATGTTCAACTCTACTTGTTAAATCTTGCAGTTGTTTATATTTTTTATTTTTTCACAATTGATTGGTACTCCTACAAGTAGGAACAGAGAAACAACAAATTCAGTCAACCGTCTGCCTGCTATCAACTTAGTTCAATGCAGTGACACAACGTTTGACAATGAAGTGTTCCAACATTCTGCTATCAAGCTAATCCAGTAAGAAAAAAGAACCATCTTTAGGTAAGGTCCCGTACCAGAATATTGATGATCTTGGCGTTGCCGCTGCTGGCCACCCTCCTCGTCCTTCCCGTTCACTACGCCCAACTGTCAAAAACCAAGGCTTTTTGAAAATCAAAATCCCACAAAATCGGAAGAAAAAACAAACAGTATTGGCACTAAAAACTACCCCAAATCCAATCTCCAGATTTGCATCCTCAAATTGACCCATCCACGAGCCCCTACTCTTCCCGTTCCTCCGTACTTGATTTCCCCTCCACAGAATTAGGGGAAAGGGTTTGCTACTTTGGGGAAGAAGGAGCACCAACCTGCACTGATTCGAGGATCGCCCTCGAATCGTCAGCGTCGGCCGCCGATCATCGGAGAGGCAAGCGGCGACGGGAGAGACGAGCGGCGCTGAAGCAGAGAGGAGCAGAGAGGAGCGAAGCGGCGCCGCGCTGGGTTGGACCGGAACAGAACAAAAACGACCAGGTACTTGACCCAAACCCTCCACGTGGACCTCCAAACCAGCCATCAGACTTCAAAACCGCCTGCAGGGGCTAATTAACCGGTATGTAATACCTGGGGGGTTAAGTGTTCCACCTGAAACCTTGGGGGGTTCTCCGTTCCAAAGATGAAACCTGGGGGGCATCTGGACTTCTTTCCATTATCAATGAATGAAGTGAATGGGTTTTTAGGTCCAACGAAGTGCACATAATGAGAAGCATCATCTCTTGTTTGCAATTCTACTTTTCTGCGTGTTGATCGACAACAATCATGAAAATATCACACAGATAATGGTGCTCAATTGTACTCGTATTCTCTGCACGAGAATTATGAAATCCACATATAACTCAGCAAATTCTGGAGTTTTAACTCCACGTTTCCCACAAAACGAAAGCACATAACTTTTAAGCTTGCTCCGACCATTATCTCTTAGCTTATGAATCAACAATTTTGTAGTCTTCACATCATCCATGGTATTCACAATATCTTGAGACTTTAGTTGCGACTTTTTGCATAACACATATGTGATTCCCATAAGTTCTTTCATGACATGTACAATAAATATGAAGTCAAAATACATCATCAACTTAATAATGTCAGACCTTGCTCGTGCTAAAGGTGAAGTACCTGAACCTTTATAAGTAGCAATTGCTTTAAGTACCAAAAATGTAGGTTGTTATACTTTCAAGAGTTTGCAAACAGACGCATAGTGACACAAGGCCGCTTTGAAGTTCCAACTTGATTAGCCCCACTTGAAGTTTCAAGATCACCAAGGTCAATGAGATGCTCCATGTCAGCAACTTGATTAGCATGCAACTCATCATTTCTCTTACTAGAAGACACAACTATAGTGACACCAAGAGCAGAGATGGTCAATAAAGTTGTGAACATCAGACACTCCTTTAGATGCGGCAACGAGAGTAGTTGCAATTCATGAGAAAAATAATAAATATAATAGGCATAAGGACACTTTTCAATTACTTTGGCTCGTAGTCCGTTCCACTCCCCACACATATTACTAGCACCCTCATATCCTTGTCCACGAAGTTTGCTAACATCTAATTGATGATTAACCGAAAGTGCAGATAGTTCATGCTTTAAAGTAGCTGAAGATGTATCCAAAACATGAACAATACCAAGAAAATGCTCTCGAGTGAAACCATTTTTTATCAACAAAATGAATGACAATTGCCATTTTGTCTCTATTTGATTCATCCCATGACTCATCAACAAAGCAAACATAACTTAGCATCACCGATTTATTTACAAATTTCACTTTGCACATTAGAAGCAATGATATGCAGAATCTCAATATGAACGGCATGAGATGTATACTTAGCATTATGTGGAGCATTAAGTGTCCCAATTTCAGCATCCTAAGAAGCTATTAATTTCACCATTTCAAGGAAATTGCCTTGGTTTATTGAGTCGAGACTTTCTTCGTGACCTCATAAGGGGAAAACTTGGAATGCTAAACACCATAATACATCACCCACCCTATTCCTTTTGATGTCCTCCTCGGTTTGATTATTTACTAGTTGTTCCATAGGATATGGCTTATTCTTCAGATCATCATAGCATTTGACTACATAATTATGAGCAGATTTACTGTCCTTTCCCATATGAGTTATGAATGCACAATACTTTCCATTGTTAACTTTCTTCCACTTTATGAGCCCTTCCACCGTAAATTACTAGACCATTTCTTTCCAAATGGCTTCTTGCAAAATAGAAATCATGGAAAACAAATTGACTACATCTTTTGTAGGTAGTTATCTAATAACCAAGGAAAGGTCTTAAGCCAATGGTATTGAAACTTGCATGAATGGTTTGCTGCATCATCAAGAGGCTACCCATCTTTGTGAAATTGTTATGGCCCATGCTTCATATATGCCAAATGAGCTCAAGAATACGACACTTTATTGATCATAACAAATCGTTACATAGAGTCTGCCCGGTACAATCCGGAGCAAAGTTACTAAAAACAGTAGAAATAAAAAGCCCGGCAGAGTCATAGGCGACTCATAGCAGCTAGATATATGACCAAACCTCATAGCAGCTAGATTTGTCAAAAATCATGGCATCCGACTAAACCTCATTTCTAGAATCCTTTCATTTCTCTATTACGGAATCAAATAAAGATTCACGTGTAAATCACATCGACTCGGTGTCCGGCATGACATTGCAATCCTCCGCGGGCTTATTTTAGTCACGTACGGAGCTGCTCTTGTGCCTTAATCTCAAGGAAAACGAAATACAACATGATGACGAGGAAATACGCAACGCGTTGCATCATCGTCTTGTACTTATCACTCTGCAGTGTACGTACAAGACAAGTAGGACGACGAATCACCAACCCAAACTGTCGGCACAGCCAGGTAGATCATGCACAGCAAGTCGTAGGGTCTTTGGCTCTTCGATCTCATTCTCTTGTGCTGCCACGATCCTTCCATCCATGTTGGGACAAGCCCGTTCGTCATTTTGCGTTTCGTTTGCTCGAAGCATTATTCGTCGTCGCATAAAAAAGATTCAACCGGCGGAGTATCCGAAAACCAATACGGTAATTCCGCTGGTACAATACGGCGAATGTGGACAAATATTAGGGGAATCTCACCGTATCCAAGGCCAACGAAGCGGCGACCGGCGGCGGCGGCAGGGGCCAAACTGGAAAGTGCCGACGAATATCCCCTGCGGCCGGGCCCACCCGACAGCGACCCTGCGCCCAATCATCCATCCATCCCGACCCTGACCCTGGCCGCCGGCCCCCTCCATTTCTACTTCCTCCTCCGCCATCCATCCATCGCCGCGACATTCCTTCTCCATCCCCAATCCAATCCAATCCGAAAATTTCCTGGGCATGAAGTTCGGCAAGGATTTCCGGAACCACCTGGAGGGCACGCTGCCGGACTGGAAGGACAAGTACCTCGCATACAAGGCGCTCAAGAAGCTCATCAAGACGCTGCCCCCCGACGCCGACGCCGACCAGCCCACTCTTCCTCCTCCTCCCGCCGGGGATGGGGACGGAGCCGCGGCGGCGGAGGAGGGGCTCGGGTTCGGGGACGTGGCGCTGGGGAACTGGTTCGCCAGGATCCTCGACGTCGAGCTCCAAAAGCTCAACGACTTCTACATCGAGAGGGAGGAGTGGTACGTCATCCGCCTCCAGGTACGCACACCCCCCCCCCCCCCCCCCCCCATCCTTCTCCTCCCTATCCCCGCCCTCTTCCCGCCGAGATTACGGCTACGATGCACCTGCGCCTAGACCCGTGGGATTTTTTTCGAGAATTTAGACCCGTGGGATTAGTGGGGACCGGGATTTGGATCCTGTTGATTTCGGGCTGGGCAGGGGAATTAATGGCTGAATCGTGGGTGGGCAATTGGGTTGTAGTACCACGCGATCTCTCCAGTTTTAGGATTCCTAGGAATTTCCCAGACAGTGGTGTACCAGTTGTGGCATTAATCCGTGATTTGGTTTCATGAGGAGTAACTGGCCACTTGATACAAACTGTAACTGCAAAACGGCCTTATCTGGTCATCATAGAAACATAGTAGTAGTAGGTAATAAGGTGGACATGTTTCTGTTGTTCATTACAGTACAATGGCATGTGACCTTTCTGTATGACAGAGCAGTCGCTCTACAATTCATATCCATCAGACATGCTTCTGTTTTTCAATAGAGTATATGAGCGAATTAGATGGCATGTGGCCTTTCTGTAATTAGGTGGATATGTTTCTGATGTTCATTAGAGCATCCATTAGAAAAGGCAGCCAAATCTGGTACTCTGAATTTAACTGCCACAAGTGATACTTTCAATACTCCTTTAAGTGATGGCCTGAAAATTTCGGTCAACTAGACTAGGGATATTAAGGCTCCAGTCAAGCAGATATCATTTGTCATGTTTAACAATAAAAATAAACGCAAATCCATTAGCACGGAAACAGAGTTTAAATCCTGCAAGTTGGTTTGTTCCATGTTCATTACGAGGCTGAGTGTGAAATATCGGTCACGGAGGACTAGGTGAGTAGCAATGGCAGCTCCAGTTATTCCACTAAACCAAGACCCAGAACCAATAGAAACAACAGCACTTGGCCTTTGCCCGAAGAACTAAGTGTACCATTTCTTTGCTGTATGGATCATACAGACACAGCTGATTGAGCAGTTTAGATCGTGTAATGTTTGAGGATGTTGTTCCATACTTCTCAACTTATCTGGTGAAATGCCTAAACAGTCTCTTTATCGTGTAGTTCTTGACTTCATAGTAGTTCTGATCTTTTGACTGAACCTCATGTAGTGAGAAGTAGCCGGTTACTTCTCATCAAGCCATCTTATCTATCTTCTTGTAAATCTGTCTGGTGTTGAGCCCATTGAGCATATTTTCATAGATGTGGATATGATGGAGCTATAGAATCTAATAAACATGTGAGGTATTGAGAGGAAGTTGTGCTAACAACATGAAACACCATTCTTGATATGTTCTCCAGTCAGCCCTTCGGACCGATTCCCTTTCTATTTTGAAATCTACAGTTTCTGAATGTTACTGTCCATTCTTGGCATTTCTTATTTATATTTTATCTGGATTATTTTGCACTCTAGGTAGTACCGTACTAGATAATTGTGGTGTACTATTTTCTTTTATTTTCACTCGCAGTTTGCTTGTCTCTAGGTGCTCAAGGAGAGGATTGAGCGAGTCAAAGCCAAGAAGAATAATGCTTTTGCTTCCAGGGCTGAGTTCACTGAAGAGATGCTAGAGATACGTAGAGATTTCGTGCTCATACACGGCGAAATGATACTTTTGCAGACCTACAGTTCCCTAAATTTTGCTGGTGAGCACACGGAACCAAATTAGCCAAGCTTTAGTGTTCTACCGTCATAACTAGTATCCTGACACTTTGTGTATGCAGGGCTAGTGAAGATACTGAAGAAGTATGACAAAAGAACAGGCGGCGTGCTCAGCCTACCTTTCACTCAACGCGCTCGTCACGAGCCATTCTTCACCACTGAACCCTTAAGAAGGCTTGTTAGAGAATGTGAGGTTAACCTTGAACTCCTTTTCCCGGTCGAAGAAGAAGTACTCGAGGCTGGTTCCTCTTCAAAGCTGCAGTCTCACAATACTGTGGGTAGTCATGACCCAGCGTCATCTTATGACACAGAAACCTCGAAGGTGTACCAAAGCACACTCGCAGCAATGAAAGCGATAGAGGGCCTTAAGAAGGCCAGCTCTACTTATAATGCCCTCTCTCTTTCTAGATTCTTCAATGGAGAGGACGGTGAAGCTTGTTCTGGCGCTATCACTTCTGAGAGCTCGCTGTTAGATTCCTTGACAGATTCCCAGGTTGAAGATGCCGATAAGGATGGTAAAGAGGTGCAATCAAAGGACCAGAGCGCTGCTCAAACAGGCCATAACACTGAAACGGATCGACGCGGTGGATAATCAGTCTTTACGTGCTATGTTTCTAGTTGCCCCTGATTAGTGTAAATGATAGCACCGTTGTACCACCAATAAGTTGGATGTTCAGGCAATCTTTGAAGTGTCTAACCATAAGCCATATTTTAATTTGCATTTTGGAGTGTTGGAGCTTAGGCAGAGAGTGAGTCATTTAGCTGATTTGGAAGGAACTGTATACAGTTACAATCTCTCTGTTTGGCAGAGTTTTCTTGTATAGCAAAGTAAAGTGTTCCCAGTTCATTTCTGGTACAGCTACTGATTTGTTGCCTTCAGTATACCACTCATACAACGACTCCTTCATTATCTATAAACCAATATATGACATGAGCCTATACAACTGAAGATAGAAACAATCAATTGACAGCATGACAAACCAGCATAAACACATATTCGTCTACTAGACAGTACTCCCTCCATTATAAATAAATGTCTTGGTTTTGCTTAGATGCAAATACATCTAGATCCATTTTATCTGTAGATACATCCGTATTTGGAAAAAAGTTAGACACTTATTTCAGAACGGAGGAAGTAGGTCCCAACACACAAACAGACGCATGCGCTCATGCACACACGAATTTTAACTTCTCCTGGCAAACAATCATTGGACATCATAGCAGTTTGCATATATTAGGTATAAAATGCTTCAATCATAACAAGTTCATACACCTGATTAAGCGTTCAACACTTGACAAAGATAAAAGGATTCACATGGAGACAAGGCAGAATGGTGTCCGAAGATTCAGAAAACACTACATGGTTGTTCAGACCAAACCTTCAGAACACAAAGCCATACTTTTTTCCGGCTATTGGACTAAGTTATTAATTGAGGAATACCAGCAGAATTTATGTGTTTCAGCAGGAGGAAACCACCACGGATAGTACTTCACAAATAGCATTATTAATGCCGGATTTATGCCAAGCACGAAGCCATCTCCTCGGAAAGGAAGGCACAATTTAAGTGAAGCATGTTGCGCTAGCACTATCTGGCTGGTGCCGATCAGGCGGCGTCGTCAATGTTGCTTCCGGCGACGTCGACGACGAAGCGGTACCTGACATCGTTGCGCTCGAGCCTCTCGAGCGCCTGATTAACGTAGTCCATCTTGACGACCTCGATCTGCGAGGTGAGCCCCTTGTCGGCGAAGAACTGGAGCACCTCCTCCATCTCCTGCATGCTCCCGATGAAGCTGCCGGTGATGGTCTTCCTCCCCATCATCACCAGGTGGGACAGGAAGCTGAGCGGCGCCGGGGTGACGCCCATCAGGACCAGCTTCCCGTTCAGCTGGAGCAGCGCCAGGTAGGGCTCCAGCGGGTGGTCCACGGGCACGGTGTCGATGATGTAGTCCAGCGAGTCGGCGGCGGCGGCCATCTGGTCCCCGTCGGAGCTGACGATGTATGCGTCCGCGCCCAGCTCGTCCATGGCCTCGGCGCGCTTCTTGTCCGACGAGCTGATCACCGTCACGTGGTGGCCCATGGCCTTTGCCAGCTTCACGCCCAGGTGGCCGATGCCGCCCAGCCCTAGGATGCCGCCGCGGAGGCCTGGGGTCGTCAGACCGAAGTGCTTCAGCGGGCTGTACGCCGTCACGCCGGCGCACAGCAGCGGCGCCGCCTGCTCCGGCGCCAGCCCGGCTGGGATCTTCACCACAAATCTGCGTGGAAATGCAACAGTCTAAACTTAAATTACGGTCTATATGAATGTCTGGTCAGACAATAGTGAGTGCAACGATTTTGTTATCAGGATTATGTAGCGGGGTAACTCACTTCTGGTCGACGACCATGGCGGAGGAGAAGCCGCCCTGCGTCGGCCTACCGTCGGTGTAGACGTCGTTGTACGTCCAGATCTTCTTGCTGCAGTACTGCTCGTCGTTGGCATTGCAAGGCCGGCAACTGCGGCAGCACCCGACGATCCCGCCCACGCCGACCATGTCACCAATGGTGTACTTGCTCACCTCCGGCCCGACCTCCTCCACCACGCCTACCATCTCATGCCTACATTTTATTTCTCAGTCACCAACAATCTATTATGTACATTCAAAGTACGTGACTGACAAACAGAAAAAAGAAAAATGGACCAGCAAATCCCACAAAAATAGAAACATCCAAACCTATGTGTTTATATCTAGACAAACTATGAGCATCCGATATTCCTATTTTGATTGCCCGTTACGGCCGATAGAGTGGAGACTAGTCAACTTTTTTTTTTATGTATGGCCCACAAACTAGAGTTTATCGGGTCTCCATTAAGTCCTTAGAGGGGGATCCGTTGCCTACTATTCCCGCCTAGGGGGACTTCTTTTCGCCTTCTACGTATGATGGCTTCTCCCAGAAGCTACCCTCGCTCAGCTTCTCTGAGAAGCATGTCTCCAAAATTTGTTTAAACTTCTAAATTAGTCTTCCCAATACTAGTAAATTTAGTAGATGAACTTTTCGGAGAAACTGAGGGAGGGTAGCTTCTAGGAGAGAAATTTTGTCAAAAAGGACCACCTGCCTGTGAACGGAAATGCCAAAACTGCCGTGGCGGCAGCACGGCCAGGCGACGCGTGGCACCTGCCTGCCGCCGGCGGCAGGGCCTGCCGCCGTCAGTCCTGGCGGCACGTCCGCCTCCGTGAGCCGACTGTCGACGCAGCGACGCCGACGTCGCCCTGCCGCCCGTGCCGGTGGCGGCACGCTGAGCTGGCAGGCTTGCCGCCACCACCGGTGGTGGCATGTCCTGCTGCCCCCGACAGCCCTCCACAGCGCGCTGACGGCGCTGATTCCCACGTACTTTTTCGAATTATTGTACTGCTTGGCTGATTGCACTGATTGAGGCATGTTCTGCTAAATTTTCCCGCCTAATTCTCTCGCTCAGTTCGCTATAAAAGCCAGCGTCGAGTGTGCCTAATTCTCTCGCTCAGTTCGCTGATATTATTTGGTACACAAGTGCTCATACCTTAGCCAGCATGAGTGTGCCTTGCTCAGACCAGGATTTTAGACCGATGAAGGGAAAGAATGCAACTTTGCCGCCGGGGGTTAGAGCAGAGAGGTGTTGGTGCGGCCGCCTTGCGAAGGTGAAGGAAGTGGTGGATTTTTCGGATAAGTTCGGCATGAAATATTTCATGTGCGCATACTACGATCATGATCCACCCGCACATACAAGTTCATCGTCCTCGAGACCTGCGGTATGTTGTAACAGCATGATTAAAAATCATATTTGTATGTCATTAATTTTCATTTATTAATCGTCTTATTTTTGTTGCAGTCTCCGCCGCCCCTTTGCAACTGGTTTCACTGGATAGACCAGGAGCAGCCGGATTGGGCGCGCCGTGAGGTGGAGGAAAAACAGAGGCGTGCGTGGGCAAGGTTCCATGAGGAGGAGCGTTTCAAAAAGGCTATTGCTAATGATAAAGCAGAAAGAGAGAGACAGATACAAAAATTAAGGGCAGAGCAAGCTCGAAATCGCGAGGTAAATCAGAAGCGGATGGATGATGAGGCTGCACGTAGGTATGCAGAGGAAGAGGTGCGCAGGGAGGCCCGTGAAGCGGAAAGAAAGAGATTAAGAGAAAGGACTGCTGAGGCGCAGGCAGCAAAAGAACGCGGCGACAAGACTGGAAGATGGCCACGCTGGACGCACCGAAATTCATTGCTTATGGTCATGGTCTGCAGGAAGTCAGGGTCCATTGGACCTGGGACCGCCCTCTGGGGAGGACCTACTCCTTCTTCATCCGACGATGATTCGGACGAAGATGAACGAGCATCATCATCCAACGCCTCAGGCAATCCCTCCACATGTTCGCTGATGTCGACGACCGCGGACCAATATCCTGGGTCAACATTATGGTGGCTAGGCATCTGCTCCGATGGGTCGATGCTACGAGCAGCGGTGATGGCAAGCTGATCCGACAGGCCGGTGCTAGGGCCTGCGGTGATGGACAGCTGCTCTTCTGCAGCGCTCCTACTGCTTCCAGCATCATCAGTAGCTGAAATAAACTTCACATACACCATCGGCCGTCCGTACATAGCAGCACCAGGTGTGCTTGTAAACCTCATGTACGTACGCCAATTTGTATCATTTTTTACCTCCCGCAAACCCCAACGGGCAGGTCCATTCCCTTCTACGACGATAAGAGCCTCAACCGTCATCCTCTGTCCACGCATCCCCTGACCAAATGGGGCCCGGATGATTTTTCTTACATCCGCAAATGCTCTATTGACCATATCTATCACTGCAACTTCCATCGAGTCGCAGTTCGAGAAATCCACCCCACCGAATTCGTCACGTACGACGTCCCCATAGTACACTACCAAATTTTCCATCGTACCTACCGCACAACCAGATTTTTAAAATAATATTAGTAACATCCTACCTTAAATCATATTACTGTTTTAATACTTTCATTACAACACTTATTCTAACATGGCGGTAAGACTTTACGAAAATAATTATTCCTTCCTTTTCTAAATATTAAAAGACAAAATATTAAAAGACATCATATATATACCTTAATTTGCAGATAGATATTCTTCCTAACATTAAAATTTGCGAGTTAAAGCATGCTCCTAACATACGGTTATTAGTTCAACAAATTATCCATCTCTTTAATTTTCAGTCATACATGCAATAATAGTACGCTGCACTACGTGTTGTTCTATTTCAAATTAAATTACATCCTTCATAAAATCTCACTCTCTGTACATAATATGCTAATACAATGTTGCTTGCCTAATTAGTAGAGTAAAATATACTACACTACACCACAAATAGCAACAGCTAACATATGCATGTACGAATAAAATTGGCGATCTACAAGAACTCACCTTAATTTTCTTCTTTCGCTGCTTCGTGCACCCAATTAGCGGCTCAATCAGTGACTCAATTAGCTAATCAATCACTAAAGAACAATGGCATGGGAGGGCTGCTTCGAGCTGTTCTTCTGTGAGCTCTCGTACGCGAAGAAAGATGAAAACGTATGAGAGGAATAGCTGGCCAGCTGCTACTTATAAAGGACGTGAAACAACCACTTTCGGTGGTCACGATCCTGTACCAGCGGCGGACGTCAACTCATGTCGGAGAATCATACAATCAATTTTCTGTACAACTACAGTCTCTAATATAGCTGAAAGTGCAAAAACTTGTGCCAAATAGACTCAAACCGGAGCAAACAGCCTCAGAATCAGAGACAGCCCGAATCTGACACAGTTTGCGTGGAAATCAGCGCCATCAGCATGGGAATCAGCGCCGTTAGCGCGCTGTGGAGGGCTGTCGGGGCAGCAGGACGTGCCACCACCGGTGGTGGCGGCAGGCCTGCCAGCTCAGCGTGCCGCCACCGGCACGGGCGGCAGGGTGACGTCGGCGTCGCTCCGTTGTCGGTCGGCTCACGGAGGCGGACGTGCCGCCAGGACTGGCGGCGGCAGGCCCTGCCGCCACCGGCTCCTGCGGCAGGTGCCACGCGTCGCCTGGCCGTGCTGCCGCCACGGCAGTTTTAGCATTTTCGTTCACAGGTGGTCTTTTTTGACATTTCAGTGGGGCAGGTGGTCCTTTTTGACAAAATTTCTCTAGGAGAAGCCTTTCTAGAAGCCAAAAAAAAAATGTGCCTAACGGGTACTCGCCAACAATCCCGGTGAGGTCCACATCCCTACCAATGGTAAGTAAATCCATGCGGGTACCTGTTCCCATAGGGAAAACGGACGGGCTTATGCCCAAGAAAATCCCAACATCAACCTTGCAGAATTCAGGCTATGTAATGCACGTTGTACAATGCCTATCAGTTAAATGATATTTAGCACAAAAAAAACATCAAACCTTGCAGCAGATGTTGTTGTACTTACCCAGGGACCATGGGGTACTTGGAAATCCCAAAGTGGTTCTTGGCCTGGTGGATGTCAGTGTGGCAGATGCCGCAATACTTAACCTTCACCAGCACGTCTTCAGGCCCTGTTTTCCTGTTTCACATCATGGAAACAGACAAAAATAAAAGTTAAATGATTAGTTCTTGCAAGATGGTTGGTTAGTTTTTTCATGGTAAAACGGATCCTAAGGTACATCAGACATTTGCACATACATTTTGTTTGGTTGCCCACAAGTGTCAACGTGTCATTTAGTTTCCGGCACTCATATAGCAATCGACACGAAATCTTTTTATAACGAGATCAACAATAAATCTTTGCTCAACTAATACGCAGGACTATTTAGCAGTCTGTTTCTATGAGACGACAGTAGGAATGTGAGCAATACACTAGTATTCCGTGATAGTTATAAAACGGACACCACCTAAATTATTGGCGTGTAACATTATGAAGCAACACCCCCTGTGTTTCCAATTAATCTATATTATGGGTATATTAAAGCCTAACTTTATGAATTTTGACCCAATAGGAAAAAATATCAAAATATATAATAGAAAATGCATATAACATGAAATTATATTTTATGATGATTTTAATAATATTAATTTTATGTTCTAAACATTTTATTAAACTTTACAAAGTTTGACTTTTAACTAAACCCAAATCACATGGTAACTAAAAAAAAAGGAGTGAGTACGTTTCTTTTGGCTATCTAAACTTTTATTAAACTCGGTTTTTGTACTCCAGTGTTAATAAAATTGCACACTACAAGGTGGTTGAAGCAGACCGGCAGAGGCCAAATGCCCAGGGCGAAGCTAGAAAAAATCTCCATTGGTGTCATTCTTAAGAATCTGCTGGTGTCATTGTCTAGTGCTAAGAATTTTTCTCTAATTCTAAAGGGGATTAGTACAAATCCATTGGTGTCATTTGACAATGGACACCAATGGTTGTATGCTAGCTCCGGCCCCAGCCTCATCCTTGATATATAAGAGCATCCCCACTCGTTGGCGCTCCCCACGCCCAAATCCGGCGAAATTTTCGTCCGGATTGGAGGAAGATTTGGCGTGGGGAGGAGTAGTTTCCCAGTCGTGTGCTCCCCAAGCGGCGTTTCTCGGGGAAAAAGAGGATGGCTCGGGGAATCCGGACGAAAGAGGAGACACGTGGGCGTGGGCGGTTGGTTTAGCTTCATCCGGAGTCCCCGGGAGACCCCAGGGAAACCGAGGATGGCATGGGGAGTCCGGACGAAAATAGGCTCAAATCCGGACCAAAACGAGGAACCGGGGGCCTGACTGGGCCGTTTTTCGCCGTCCGGATGAAAAAAAGTGGCCATGGGGGGCTCTGTGGGGAGACGAGTGGAGATGCTCTAAGCGTTAGAAGAACACGAGGCGGGGCAGACTTCCATGTCTCTCTACTTTATTAGTATTACACTATACTATAGATAGGGGAGAGCATTTGCTTGTTTTAGAAAACAAAAACAATTGCAGTCTTGACAGTGCAATGATTTGTGCACAGGTCATGTATATATAGACTGATCTGTAGATTAAGATAATCGGAAGTCGGCCCCCTAGAAATATAATAGACATCTCTTTAAAATAAACAAAGCTAGAGATGCGACCCTGACATGTAATCCGGAGATGCGATCAACGCATGTTTTGTCTGTTTTCTAACATAAACACATGCATGTTGAGGTAACAGGAGAAGCTGGACCAGCCAGCGCGCCCCGGGACAACTTCAGAGCACTGTAGCTATACTATATGCTACATTGTGCTGCTGTAAGCCTGATCGCCAGGTCCAGCTCCAGTAGCAGAACGATGAAGGTTGCAAGCTTTGCCTCGAAACCAGGACGCGGTTGTTGCTGGGTTGGAACTTGGAAAGCGCTCTTGCCGGTCTCTACGCGTCAGATTTCATGTGACCAATGGAAGACAACATCCAGGAGAACAGCAAATGCAGGAGGAAGAATAAGAATAAGAACCGAAATGTCGATTGGCATGGTACCTGAGGGGGTATGTGTAGGGGGAGAGGTGGCCGTCGGCGTCCCTGGCAGCCCACCCGGTGGCCGTCCTTTCCGAGGCGTCGACGCTACCCATTCTCCGGCCACCGAGCACAGAGACGAGAGAGATCTGAGCTCTGAGGTGAGGTGTGAGCGCGAGGGATGCTGGTTTGGAAGTGAAAAGAACTTGCTGAAAGGTTGAGACTTGAGAGGGCTATGTTATGTAGGGAGAGGCAAAGCTGTGACGGTGACCGGTAATGGCGAGTAGGTGGATTGCATTGCCACCTGACAGGGTAAGAAAACGGGGCAAGTGACAGCAAACTGAAACGCGGAAAATTAGTACTCGCACGCTATGTTTGATCTCCCCTGACAAGTTTAAATGATATATCAGTACGACAAGACTATAATATGAACGTTTAGCCAGTCTTTGAAACGTGTAACCAACCATAGGTCGTGTTCTGTCTGGAATCATTTTAGCTGGTTTGGAAGGTCTCTGTGTAGCAGAACAGTGTTCCCAGTTCTTCACATATTATATTGTGATCAAGTCATATCTATGAAGGAAGATATCCAGCACCAATTAGAAATGACAGCGAATGCACCAAACTGGTATCAGTACACTAATACGGAGTAGTATGGTATTCACTTAGTCTTGTATGTCACTTCAGTTCACCTTGAGCTGACAACATTGTACACAGTTAGTAAAGAGCAGGGAGAAAGAGGCCTTGGGAGAGGCAAGCTGTGACGGTGAGCACTGACCGGCAATGGCGAGCAGGTTGATTGGGTTTGCCACCTGACAGGGTAAGAAATGGGGGCAAGTGACAGCAAACTGAAACGCGGAAGCAGAGCAAAGCGGTGGAAAATTAGTGTTCGCACGCTATATTTGATCTCCCCTAACAAGTGTAAATGATATCAGTACGACAAGACTAGTAATATGAATGTTTTGTCACGATATTTCCAACTTTCTCTGTCTATCAAGGTTTCTGTATAGTGGAACAAAGTGTTCCCAGTTCTTCACTTTTCTGATGTCGGCGAAGCACTCAAGTCTGGAGCAAAATGCTACCTTCAGCAAATTATATTTCTGATTCAATCGTACCAATGAAGCACAGGCAAGATAAACAGCTAAAACTAACATCAGTTAACACACAGTATGGTATTCCTGTAGTCTTATCTGTCACTCGAGTTCATTTAGAGCTCACAACATTGTACACAGTTAGTAAAAAGAGGACGTGGGACAGCTGCAGTGCGGGCATGAATAAACCCCCTTAAAATGGGGAAAGAGTGGAACTTCCAGTAATACACACACATTTTTACAGCGTTATCTATGACAAAATGAAGGTCACGGTTTCCCCCGGTCACCACCCTACACACAGGCTGTCACTCTTGGTCATTGTTTTCTTACATCAGAGATTGCAGGAACCTTGGCCGGGTAGCTAGACAGGTCCACGTCCAGCAGGTCCGAGAGGTCGTACATTCCTCCAGGTGGGTCAACTTTGTGCCTGATTGGAGTGGTCATCGATTCATCCTGGTCTACCTGGTTTGATGGCACGCTTGAGGTCACTGGAATCACGGTGATGCCAGCCAACTCTACATCCCGACTGCTTGGCACTGCGCTGGCAGAAGGATACTTTGCCGGTGTATTCTCTCCCTCGTTGTGGTTGTAGAGCACATATTCATTGTAGGTAGGAGCAAACTACATGAAAATGGAGCTGATTAGACCAAGATAAAGGCAAACTACAGCTACAGTACACGGGAATGTAGCCTGTTCGATTGTTAAATTTTAAATACTACAAAGCTGCTACAGAAACACTGAATAATTGAGCACAAAATACAGGGGAATGAGCGTCTAGGATCATGGTTACCTGGTGAACTGTGTCGTGGTAGAAATCGTTGAATTTTAAAGCATGAATAAGGCTTTCCCTGAAACCACCAGACGGGCGGGCATTTGGACCTGCATACTCCTTGTAGGGAAAGGCAAATAGGTGACCAATGGCTGCTATGAGCATCTCAACGCACAATACATAGTTCTGGAGATCAGCAGCCTTTTCGGTGTTCTTGATAAATCGAGACTTGGCAGCAAGGAAAACCAGGACACCCTACAATGCATAAATTCAAATTATTGCATGGATAAAACTTGCCGTGACAGCACAATTCCTTAACAACATCATACTGTAAAAAAGCAATGTGACTATACGGGGATAAGAACATGAAAACAAGGATTGCTATTCTATATTTACCTGCCAGTATGTGAGAAACACCACTGATTTGATTATGATGAACTTTGGGACAGGATTATATGGCCGAAGTAGATCTCTGCATGCCGCATAGAACAATGCAAGAGCATATAACGCCATCGAATATGAGATTGTGTATATAATAGTGATGTATAAATAGGATTGATTGGGGCTGAAGTTTCCATCTTCATATTTTCCTTTAGCGTAGAGTATGAATGTAATAACCACCAAGATAGGCTTAAGAATAACGAACTGCAAACAGCCTTGTTTGCATCTCCGTATAAAACGCCTGTTCAGTGACATAAAAAAATCAGTTACCCTCTCATAATTGTGAAAAAACAGCTCTTGAAGGATGCTACTGAGAAATGGTCTGCCAATGCATAAATTGTTATGATAACCACTTATTATGCGGAAGGACACGTACGCACCCATCTAGAGGAATCGCTGGAAAACAGCAAGTCATCAGAAACCACGATGGCTTCAGGGTTTTGCCATTCAAGCTCACAACCACAGCACCAGGCCCTCCCACCCATGCTAAGCAGAGCGAAAAGAAATTGTAGATGACCCAAGCATCATACCTGAAACATTTAAGAGAGGAAAATTAAGCATAAAATGGATATATTCATGCAGTGCTTACTTTAGGTACTTGCTGAAACATTGGATTGGAAATAAACAGGCGAAACAGCATATGGACATCTCACATAAACAATCAGTAAGATAAATAACACCTAAACTTGGCCTATGGTGTGCTAACTCAGGTAAAGGTGTGCTTAGCAAGCACAGACAAGGATGGAATAGCCACCGTAAAAAAAGGATGGAATGGCCAGTATCTCATAAATTATACCCGGCTACCCGTTTGGTCATTACATGCAGAGTTGTTCAAACCATCTGGGCAGCATATGAATTCAGGTCATGCTTAAGTTGATGTATGTATTATCATATTATAACCTGGAATATTAATTTGCAACTTAACACGACAGAAGATCATTCATCACTAATTCCTGACTAGTTATTATCTATCATTCTATACTCCCTAGGATGGCTGTTAAAGCTAACGGCAGCATGAACCCTCTTGCACTCTAAATAATGTGGGTCTGTGATGACCAGGTTATACACATTAAAATATGGACGCGGTTGTGCACAAGGCATAATGGATCCCTCCAATCTTCACTAAAGATGATCGGCTAAACCCATGAGCAGTCAGCAGAACGGTGATATTGATAGCATATCTCAGTCGATTTGGATAATAGGTAGAGTTGATAAGAGTGCTTAGGACTACCACATGTCATATCTTATAAACTAAAAATCATGCAGTAATCCACTGTTTGTGCACAACTCACAGATGCCAGACCATAAATTTGACATGGTAATAGAAAAAGGAGAAGTTTGCACACGTGTGCCATTACAGAAAGCAACCAAAATGCTTCTGCTGATCACATGTCCCAACAGGTGAGCAATACTAGCTGATACCACAATCTCAAATTGAGCCCATCGATTTACATAATGGTGCCAAAGAAGTTTGAATTGCAAGAAAATGACTTACATTTCTCGGATAGAGGTAAAATATATTGCATTGTCTGGTAGGATAAGGGAAATGAATGACATCACTGCATAGACCTGCAAAACAATGAGGGTCTTCAGAGCTAATACGCACAACAAAAAAGGACTGATAAATAAGCGAACACAATTGGGTATGAAGCGTAAGATTAAGGGTGTGTTCTCTTTGTGGCCAAAACATGCCTTGCCAATTTTTGGGCTATGACCAAAACTTTGGTTCTTGTTAGGATGGTTGCCTACTTTTTGGCATGTGAAATGGCTTCTTACTAGTTCATTTTTAGCGAAAGTTGGCCAACTCATGGGCACAAAAAACCTGGCTGACAAAATGTTTGGTGGGGCAATCTTGGGCTCAAACCAAACATACCCTAAATGCATAGCTGGTGAACAATAAACTGCTGACAAGCAGTTATTGCTCAAACAGCGGTTGCATCAAAGTTACCAAATATTCATATAAGAACAGTGTTGTGGCGGCAGAAAATGCACTCGGAGATGACATGACAACTTGGTTTAGCAATTTCTATCAAACAAACCCCCAGGCCGCAAACAATCATTTAGAAAACCGTTGAAGCAGGCTTACGTTTCTAACAGAACTTGGCCAGTTCGATGAATTAACTAATTTGCTTATTCAGGGCAGAGCAGAGCAGCAAGAGTTGCAAATCCATGCTGATCCGCTGTCCGAATAGGCTTAATTTGCACATCTATAATGATTTATATAGCTGGGAAAAGATGCAGGACTCCTGCCCCTCCCAAACTGTATAACGAGCTCAGATACCACCACATGTTGTTCAGAGAGCGCTTCATATCCAGAATTGTAATCTCAGCCGCGCTACCACCGCAAATTCGCGTCAGAGCCGAGCTTGGACACCGATCACGACCTAAGAGCAGCAACCAATCCGGCCCGCAGATGGATGAACAAACCTAGCTCCCTAACGCGTTCGGATTCAATCAGAGGTCAGAACCTTCAGGTGAGGAATCCGCGTAGATGGTCTCGTATCTTAGCTTGCAGGCACGAATTCACCCCCCGGAATAATTTGGAAAAATATATTACGGCGTCGGTAGCGACAGATCTGACGCGAGAGGAGGAGCTAGGCTCGCGTGCGCGGAGGAGGCGAGGAGAAGGCGTACCGGGACCATGAAGATGATGCGGACGATGAAGCGCTGGAAGATTGGCTCGGCGTAGTGGAGCAGGTGTCGGTAGATGTGTCCGAGCGCGATGACGGTGGCCGCCGCGGCGCACAGCAGCGCCGCCGCCGTGTACGCCACCGCCGCCCAATCCATCGGGGCGGGGCGAGACCGGCACCACCAGGGCAGAGCAGACCACGTCGGCGAGCGGGACGCGGCGGCGAGGGGTCGGCTGTGTCGCGAGCGCCCGCGCGCTGTCTGGTCCGGGTTTGGTTGCGGGTGGTTGGGCAAACTTTTGGGGCGCGAGAGGGGAAGGAAGGAAGGAGAAAGGGGTTAACAGTGCGCGAGCGATGAGGTGTTTGTTGTTAATGTCGCATCGGATTTCGCAGCCGCGGAGATTATACTAGTTTATGTGTTTTTCCTCTTTGATTTGAACATGCCGTCAACCCCGTACCGGAAGCAAGATCGTTCGTACTACTACAGTTTGCATAGTTTTCGTACGGTGCTTCCTTCACCTGAAAGAACTCCATCGTGATTGCACGCGTGATCTGAACGGAAACTGCGCAATCGGCAACCGAAAAATTGCTACTACGAGTGAATCTAAACAAAATTGCTACTACGATGGTGCACGAGACTCTCGAGTACGTGTGTGAACAGAACTCGCTGAGTTGATCCAAATCTTAACACCAAACCTCTAGCACACGTAGACTCGACGAGACCCACCACTCCATGGAAGCGACGACCAGACGAATCCTTGCCCTCCTAAACGCCACCGGCGAAATCGCCGCCGACAAAGAGGACGACAAGGCTGGAATACCTTATTTTTGTCCCGCACAACGCCATCATAGCCACCATAGCGACAAGGCTGGTTGACCAAACTCTAACTTTAGATACATTCTACAGTGTCCAGCGTATGTTCGGGGCCTCACCCCCTCCCACCACCGAAGCGGCTAGTAGAGGAGGGCGGGACACATCGATTCCCGATCGTAGATATCGAGAACGAGACGGATGGGTGCCGGCGGCTGCTAGGGTTTCCACCCTAGCCGCCGCATATCTTTTCTTTCACGGGAGAGACGAGGCTCTCTTTTTTGATGTTTGATACGTAATCTATTTACCACTACCCCAAGATAGCGTTAGAATCCACTTGCAAGTGCCGATTATGACGCTGATGTGCAAGCTAAGTAAAGCTAAGCAACGCTTCTGTCGACGTTCTTGGGCAGTGCTGCGACCGACAGCGATGTCAACGTCCGAATATATTTCCCAGCCCGAAATTCAGTGCGGCAGCTGCTGGTACTACTACCTAGTAGGAGTACCAATTAATCTGTGCATAATGTTTTATTTTAGCAAGTTGGCATCTGCCTGATTGGTTCTGTTAGCACCTGCTTGGTTTCGTTGTTATATTGTGGCTGTCTGCAATCAGATAACAGTTCGTGTGCTCAATGAAACAGCTTATCATCTTAGCTAATCATTAGCTACGCCTAGGCCATGCTGTTGCTTACTGGCTCTGAACGGTCTGCAGGTGTAGGGCAATATGATTTTATTTATTTTATTTTATCTGGAGAATTATGCAACAGATGATGCAATGACAGGATGCAGTGGTTGCATGGAGCCAGCTTGACGGCGATAACTACTGTCGACTTGTTCTCCTCACCAGCCGTGCTTAACCACTGCTTAAAGCGTGTACAACAGAATGGACGGCCGATTTTATTAACACCTACTCCCTCCGTTCTTTTTTAATTGACTCAGATTTAGTACAACTTTGTACTAAATTTGAGTCAATTAAAAAGGACCGGAGGGAGTACTTGATTAATCACAAAGGCAGTGCAAGGTAGTTTTAGCACCACCGCCCGCCGTTTAGACAGGATCACTTCGCCGTCGCTCGCCTCGGACTAAGGTTGTAAATGGTACGGATTTCCACTCCATATCCGCATCCACGTCCGTTTTTTAGGATATGGTGTGCATTTTTAGAAATTCGACGGACATAGATGCGAATGTGGATATTGTTCAAGCGGATATTCAACGGATACAATAGATAATTCACTTTTACCCTTTTGTTCCACAATAGATATCCGATGGATGTGGATTATCCGACACTTTCTGCGGATAATATCCGCTGTCCTCAAAGAGGATAATCCGACAAAATTTGTCCAACCCTAAATAGACAACGCAGTTAGTGTTTTGGGACCACCTATGCATGTTGTGTCGGCACGACAAGTTGATTTATTGTACAAATAAGTGTGCAATTTGGATATAGTCTAGTGTTACATTTTTCTGCTTACTTTTTTTTGCATAAAAGAATCATATTTCTAATTTTATATATGTATTTTATCGAATATCAACTTCTGATCTCACAGACCACTCCGAAACCGTTACATATCCGCAATCCGATATAATCCTCATTCGAATCCGCATCAAACCATTAATAGCTCTGATCCGAAATAAAATATGGTGAAGGATATGCAAATAGCAGTATCTGATCCGATCCGTTTACACCCCTACCTCGGACCCTACCACAACTAGGGACACCCGTGATCTGTTCACCATTTGCATAGCCAACATTGAGGTGCAAAATTGGATATGTTTGGCCATTGCGTCGGCATGGATATTGACCACTAGAAAGCATATATGACCATTGGCTCATGCTGTACATAGATGAACCGCACTAGCTCGACCGATTATTTCTACAAGAACGTCATCAAGACTTCGTCGGACAATGACTCAGACAGTGATATCAAACTGATGATGGTTGCTGCATCCCTCATCCATGAGCAGAACGGGAGGCAGAGGTCACATTTCAAGGGGTCGACGAGGCCATGCGGAATCGAGAAGGTGGCCAAATCGCCTCTTCAAAGACTACTTCCATCCTACCCCGAGCATGTATGTCAAGAAAGTTGTTCGTCACTATTCTCGAAGGTGTGAGGGACCACGACTCGTGGTTCGAATGAAAGGGACTATGCCGCCGGTAAGCTTGACTTCTCTTCTTACCAACAATATGGCGAAACAATTCGCATGCTTGCATATATGGAGCTCCCGGTGATTTTTTTGATGAGCACTCTCGCATGAGCGAGACCACATGCATTAACTCGATATATAAGTTCTGCAAAGCCGTGATTACAGTGTTCGGCGATGGTTACCTTAGAGTGTCAACCCCTTGAGATTAGTTGGCCCGTTAGAGATGCCCTTAGTACCAAACTGATTCTGATACACACTCTAGAGTGCGTTTTAATTTGGATAGGAAGCTATAGCTTTTGATTCAAACAATTTTGTTCATAGGGACGTGATTCGCTAGTTTTATTATTCCTCGTGTAATTAACGATGTACTGTGTGTGAGTTGAAATAAAATGTGCCATGATGCCTTTCTTTTTTCTAAAAAAACTAGTTCCTACTATCCAAATTGATTGATTTAACTTTATCTAGATATGAACGGAGTTTGTGAATAGATACATCTATTTCAAACAAAGTTGAATCAATTATTATAAATCATTCGAACAGAAGAAGCCCTGGTTCCCAATCGCACAATGGGCTGAGCCCAACATCGGAGTGGGTTACGCGGATGCTACCTGCTTGGGGGCTGGGCTGAAATAATAGGATTATATTGACACGACTTGGTCAGATACTCAGATGCGCCGTAGCCAGCTTCTGAAAAGAAGGATCGGGAACCAAGATCTCGGCCGGCCATGGCGACGTCCAAGAGGCGCGCAGCCGACTTCGTCCCGCCGCTATCTCCCCAGCCGCCGCAGAAGAAGACGACGATCCCCATCTCCCCGATCAAGCCGTCGCCGAGGTTGCGCCACCAGTACATCTCACACGACCTGATACACAACATCCTGAGCCGCCTCCCGCCGAGGTTTGTCGCCCGCTGCCGGTCCGTCTGCAAGGACTGGCTCGCCGCGATATCCGACCCCGATTTCTTCGTCGCACACCTCCAGGCTGCCAAGAGGAGGCCGTCGCTGCTCATGGTGCCGACCACCTCCAACGAGAGGTGCGCCTTCCCTCTCTTTATGGGGTTCTACAGGTACTGCGTCGGCGTCGAGGCCGAGCTGATGTACTTCAAGAACTTCTCTAGAATCGTCTGCATGCGCAATCCTCCGGTGCACTGTGACGGTCTGATCCTCATCACCGCCAATGTCGAGCGGATGATGATCTGCAACCCGGCGATGAGGGAGGTCGTCAGCCTGCCGCGTGCAAGCAACGGCAAGCGAAACTCATTCGGGGGGAAACTTTCTCTTTTTTATATCTCTTCGGGCGCTGCAACAGTTCGCTCCACTTTGCCTCGAGGGCGAGCCTAGGGTTCGATCCACGCAGCAAGAAGTACAAGGTGGCTAGGTTCTTCTACCAAAACCTCACGGGCTACGACATAGTCTGCAAGTTCGAAGTGCTTACTCTAGGCACCAATGTGTGGCGGCGGACGGCCGATGATCCGCCATATCCAATCTCCGGGCGAACTCCGGTTCATGTGCAAGGCTCCATATACTGGATACTAACTGATATGTCGCACGGGTTTCTCCGGTTAGTTTGGCCGACGAGAAGTTCAGCCTAGTCCCGTGCCCTCAAAGCGATTACAAACCCGCACGTTTCGTGCAATCGGAGAGCGAGCTCTGCTGCACCTCCTTCTGTGAGCAAAAGAGGGATCTGGAGGTTTGGAGCTTGAGTGTTGGGCGAGACAACCCTGAATGGACTCGGCGCTGCACACTGTTGATTACACCTGATTTGCTTTTTCGTAACTTTGGTTGGCTGACGAGGTCTCCTAAAGTTGTTCTTCGTGGGAGGGTGTTGATCCTGACGGCAGAGCGGAATGTGTACCAGTATGACATGCACACAAGTAGGATAGAGAAAATAGCTTCGGACAGGTCTTACCAAAAGAACGCGGTTCGACATCTCACTAATTATGTTGAGAGTTTCGTATGTGTTAGTAAACTTTGACATTTTACTTTTTTCTTTGTATTTTGAAGCAAAGTAGTTGTGGCTATGTCTTCGTGGTCTTAGACAAGGAGACCCTCTCTCCCCTTTCCTTTTCAACATTGTTGCTGATGTCCTCCAGCAGATGCTCCGCCTGGCCTCCCTTGCTGGCCTTCTCCTCCACCCCCTTGTCGATGACCTTCCTTGCCCCGTCCTCCAGTACGCCGACGACACCCTCATCATTATTCGAGCCATCCCGGACCATGTCGCCAACCTCAAACATATCCTAGACGACTTCTCTGCTGCCACTGGTCTGACCATAAACTTCCATAAGAGCACCTTTGTGCCCATTAAAATCGATGCCTCTATCACCACATCTATGGCTGCCACCTTCGGTTGCCCGATATCCACCTTCCCCCAAACATACCTGGGACTTCCGCTCTCCCCCTATAAACTGCGCTTTGGCGACTTCGCACCCATCATGACCAAAAGCGACATGCGCCTCTCTGGGTGGCGAGGTCGTTGCCTTCCCATAGGCGGCCGCCTGATCCTCGTCAACTCCGTCCTCACCTCTATGCTCTCTCACGCCATGTGTGCTGGGCTCCTCCCAGCTGGTGTTATTGAGGCCATTGATAAGCGACGGCGCGCCTTCCTCTGGACTGGCGAAGAATCTTGTCATGGTGGCCAGTGCAAGGTAGCCTGGGACGATGTCTGCGTCCCCAAACATCTTGGGGGTCTCGGAGTCATATCCCTCCCAGCCCAGAACTCCGCCCTTATGGCAAAATTCCTCACCAAACTTCACTCTGACACATCGGCTCCTTGGGCCTCCTGGTTCCGCCGCATGTACGGATGGCACAATTCTCGTGATCTGGGTGATCACCACTACCTCGACACCCCCATCTGGAAGGATATTGTGGCGGGGCTCCCCTCCTTTCGCTCTATCTCCAAAGTCTCTCTGGGCAACGGGGCTTCCACGGCTTTCTGGGTTGATTGTTGGCTTGGGGACCAAACCCTCCAAGAGCGTTTTCCTAACCTCTTCTCTCACTCTACCCGCCCCAACATTAACGTCGCGACCACTCTTTCCCTGGGCCTCCGCAGCTCCCTTGGACCGCGCCTCACGGCTGCCGCGGCTGATGACCTTCGAGCTTTGTCTATCGAGCTGAACTCTGTGGAGCTCCGCCCTGACGCTCCGGACACACGTGACGCTCGCCTCTCTGACAAAAAACTCTCAAACAAATGTTTCTATGTCAACTCTTTCAGGCATTTGCAGATTGATGACGTGGCGCCAACGGTTTGGCGGAGTGCTGCCCCATTAAAGTGCAAGATCTTCTGCTGGCTTGCTCGGAAAAGGCGTCTGCCCACTAACGAGCGACGGTTTCGACACCACCTTTCTACCTCTGCTACCTGTCTCTCCTGCAACCTGGATGAAGATGTGGACCACCTCCTGCTCTTTCTCGCCCCCAGCAGTCGAAATCTGGGACTACTTCCTCCAAAATTTCAACCCAAGCATGTACACGGGGTTCTCTGACTTCTGCCTCAGACGGAACTGCACCTACGAGGAATCCACCATCAACACTGCCATCGCCTGGAACATCTGGAAGCGGAGAAACGCAAGGACCTTCAATGGCGTAGTTGAAAATCTTTCACTTGTATCTCGCCGTTGTATTGAGGATATTAGGCTCTGGGCCTATAGATGCACCACCCCCTCCTCTACCTCCTTTCTTAATTCTTGGTGTAATGGGTATGATCCCCCCTGAACTCTCTAGGCTAGCTCTCTCTCTGCCCCTCTGCCCCTCTCAAGCTATGTAATGAAACCCGTTCCGCAGCTTTGATATATAATTGTTCAGGCTGGCGTAAGCCCGCCGTAGCCCAGGTCAAAAAAAAGAGAAAAAGACGAGAGTGAATGGCAATCTCGAGTTCAATGAGTTCATGTTCTTTCATTAGGTAGGAAAAGTTTGTTGCAAATAGGCAAGATCCACTTATCAAAGTGACACCAAACATCCAACACGGTTTTAGTAGTAGCCTATGGCACTACAGGAAATAGATTCTTTGCCGAGTATCTAAAATACACGGCAAAGTCCTAAAACTACTCAGTGAAAGCTTCGACGTGTAAAACACTCTGCCAAGAACACACAGGGAAGAATCCCTCGGCGAAGAACACACCGTTACCAACAATACCAGTATATCACTGATAAGGGAAGTCTTCTCCTAGGATGGTTTCGGATGTATTTGGCTCGATGAACCGTGCGACTCCCACACCATAAGATGATACTTCTTTGACCTATAGTTACACTAAAAATTTATACTTGTTTTCCACCCTTTTAAAACAAAATTGGTTTACGTTTCATTTTTCTATTTCTTAGATTGCATACTAATTAAACCACATATAATTGTTCGTTAAACATACTAGTTATGTTCTTTGTTGTCAAACCATTGGGATATATGCTATACTATTTTATTGTGGTCAACTGTGTTTTAGATGTTCTAGTGGTTCAATAATTAGTTAGTTCATGTTGAAATTATGTACAAGTTATTATCGTTCATAGCAAACATAATAAAAATGTCTGCATTTGTATTTTTGATTGTTTTTGGTATGTGTTGTGCATGAAATGTGTAGTCTATTCTTGAATAGTAATCGGCATTTAACTGTATCATTTAGCAAGTCAAGACACATCATATACATGTATTTTGTTTAAAATTAAAGGGGCCGAAGGGAATAAACCCTTGGCTTACTTTTGTAGGAGATTTTAGTGAGTACAACCACAGTTGCGAGTGCGGAGCCTCGAACCTAGGCCGACAGCCGTGCATCAGCCCATGCCCACCATTATGACTATGCCTCATTTCTCTCAACTCAAGAATTTTACATAAAGAGAAATATAGTGCTTCCTCCATAAAAAAAGATATTGTCGATTTTTCTAAATTTAGATGTATCTAGAATTCTAGACGCGATTTAGCCTATAGATACATTCAAATTTAGACAAGTTCGCGGCATCCTTTTTGAAACTGATGGTGTATAAACAATATGATATTATACTGACTATAAATGAATTGCGGACACAACCAAAACTTTCATATTGGCCATACCAGGACCGTTAACTAATAATACTATCTTCGCTTTAAAATGTAAGCTTTTTAAAGAAACTAATAATACTATCTTCGCTTTGAAATGTAAGCATTTTTAGAAAGCTAGGTAATATCCGTCTGCGGTCGACTAATTGATGGCTCTAGGCCTCTAGGGTTGGTTTTGAGGCCATACCCAAAACCAAAAAAGGATTTTATGAAGATGCGTTTCAAGTCATTTTTTGTAAAACCTACTCTCTTTTTTTGAAGATAAAACCTACTCTTCTTCTTCCAAAGAATGTGTATATTTAAGTACTTGCACTTACATCAACCATAACGAAAGCGTGGTTGCGTATTTTTTTAGCACGAATACAACACCATTTCCTCTCTTTTATATTAGTTGTCGTTAATTTAATACAACTTTGTACTGAATCAAAGGTAACTAATATGGAATGGAGTGGAGAGAGTACTCCTTCGCAAAATGGTTTTGTTTATCGTATTAAATAATATGTGTAAAGTAAACAATAGAATTACCCTTGGATAAAATATTGTTATTTTCTCCCTAGTAGCAACAACACATCTACAATCTTAGAAGTTATTGTCACTTTTCCAGAAAAATAGAGGCATGAACCTATTATCGAGCATAAATTCTCCCTCTTGGAGTCACCAACATTTACTTGGCCAGAGCAACTACTAGCAACAGAGAGCATGCGAGATCACAGATAACATATGACAAATATATATAAACGATCTCAACAAAGTATTCAATATTCATTGGATCCTAGCAAACACAACATGTAGCATTACATAAAGATGATCTTGATCATGATAGGCAGCTCACAAGATCTAAACATGAGGCACAAATTGGAGAAGATAACCTATGGACCCATAATCCAGAGATGAACTACCCATGCATCACTTCGGAGGGAGGCATGGAGATGTAGAGGCCTCCGGTGATGATCTCCCCCTCCGGCAGGGTGCCGGGAATAAATAAATGCTACTTTCTACACTCTTTTGTTGGATAACAAACACCATTCATTGTGTACGGCTACAAAAGCACACCTCAAGCCGGAGTAAACAAGCTCCACAACATCCGGAGTTCATATTAAAGTAACCTCTAGAGTGCATAATAGACCGTTGCAATTTAGACCGAGTACTAACATAGCATACACACTGTCAACAATAGCTATAAAAGGGGGAATAGATCGCATGACTGGCGCATTATACATAGGCTATGGTAACAGCGCGCGAGTTTAATCCTGCCCTAATTTTGATGTATTCGATGATGTAATAAATATACTAAAATAAATGGTAGTTTTCATGAAAGTTCTGCGATAAACAAATACGGGCTTCTACGGAAAAGGAGTTGTATTGTATTCATCATAGAAAGAAGGAAGACTGCGTTTTCATTTATAGTCCAACATAAGTGCAAGTACTGGTACTTAGATATGCATATCGCTGAAAGAGTAAGAAGATTAACGGAATAAGTTTTAAAGAAATGACTTGAAAATCTTTTTTCGTTTGGCTATAGCCTCAACCAACTCTAGGCCCGTCAATTAGCCAACCATAGACATATATTAGTAAATGTCCGTGTTGTCGTCAATATGCAAGTTGTGGTTGCATCCACAATTCATTTATAGTTAGCTATTACATATATACATCATATTTTTCATACTGTAACTCTCATGAAATTCTTGAGCCGAAGTATGCATGAATATGATGTGTCTTGGTTTCCTCAATGATACAATTAAATGGCGATTGTTATTTAAGATTAAACTAACATGTCATTTCTGCAACCGGGAGCATATGCTTCTGCTTTTTGAAATGAACTTTAAACACATTATAAACTATCAAAAAATTCCGATAAAAGATATCACGCATACATCTTGATGCTATATGTTTGTGAAGTTCTTTCACGGAAAAACAACATTTTTTGTGTTATGTGTGAAAAAGACAAGGAGATTGTCGGTTTTTTGAGAAACTTGGCATACTCATATAGAATATCGACATATATGTGCGAAATTTTTGTTCAGATTCTTTTTCTATTTTAATATGCTTTTTTTGTGGTGGCAGGAGCATATGCACTCAAGATCAAAAGTGCATTTCCGTTATTTCATGCACGACACATATAAAAAACTAATAAATACACGTGCATAAATTTTAATTATGTTCGTTATGAATGATAATAACTACATAATTTTGACGTGAACTAATTATTGAACCAGTTGAACATCTAATCTAAGACAATATTGACAAAACAAAAATAGTATAGGATATATTCCAACGATTTGATGACAAACTTCTTGTAAACGGGGATGAAGAAATGGTTCCTTGCAACAATTGACAAAATTATTGTATGAGAACTAACAAAATTCTTGGCAAAACATAAAATTCTAAGACACAATTGACAAAATACTCCAATTTTATCGAGCGAAGAGTGAATCTGTATGAAGTGCTTATTTATTTCAAAATACTTCAATTTTTAACAATGTTGAGAAAATCGCTTATCGGGTTCAACTCGGTCGGCTGACGATTAGCGATTAATAGGCAAATCGGACGATTAATCGGGCGATAAATGAGTTAATCGGACGATAAATGAATTTATCGGCTAATCGATGACCACTGAATAGGGATTAATCGGGCGATTAATCGTTGAATCGGACGATTTTTTGAACAGTGATTTTTAAACTGATGCATGTTCATGTGTATAAATTTTGACATATTTATACGCCGTGTATTAAATGCACATGTGTGATTTATGTAAATATTTTTTGAAAGGAAACTGGTGTGGGGGGACTCCAATGGCGAGTCTTTTTAAATAATAAAAACACAAATTCAGGTCCATGAGTAATTCAATGTGGGTGGATGGGTTGTACATCCATTCTTAAGAAAGAGTTTGTATTTAAATATTTCATATTTATTATAGTTTATAACATCATTTTTTATGTGGGACCACATGCTCCTGCAAGAAACTTTGAATTACCGCCTCACAACATACTACTAATATATTGTATAAGTTTTCGTTTGCATGACAACAAAATTTATGTAAACTTTGAATTACTGCCTCACAACATACCACATTTTTTATCTTATGTACCTCCATTAAGATATTTGCTAGACCATATGCATGGGAAATATCTATTGAGATATTTAAGCATTTCATAAAAATAAATATGTGAGCACACATGCACATAAAGAGAGAGATACATTGATTCATGCAAGGGCCACAAAATAATCGCGGAGGCATGCGATATTCCCCCTCCTTAGTTTCCTTGATTTAAGGGGACTTTATTGATTTGTTTTGTATAAGACCAACATAAGGAAAAAATAGTATTGTTTTACTACAAAATTTGTTTAATTTAGCACAAATACATTTTCAATGATAGATGGTGAAGTCTATAATGAATAACACATATAGTTATTAAAAAAAATGTGTGGTTATATATGAAAATTAAGCAATATAAAAGTTAACCAATTTTGTTTTAAAAGAGTAGAAACAAGTATAAAAATTTAGTATAAAGATAGTCCCAAGAAGTATTATCTTCTTTTATGGTGTGAAAGTCGTGTGACTCATTGAACAAAATGCACCAAATAAATTATGTGTGAAGCCATCTCCATCATGGTTGAGGAATGGTACGTATTTTTGTCCATGGTGAGATCCATAGCTGAAGTTGTTGATCTCGCCTCTTTCATCTTGTTGCCGTGTCAGGCTTTTCCTAGCTGATGAAAGTCGTGAACTCATGGAACTGGAGATTGCCATTTGTTTGAACAACAGTGATTCGAAGCCCCCAATCCTTGTAGCATGGTCCATGGGTCATAACCCAGGGTGAACCATGCACTCCATACTCTTCCAAGTCTGAAGTCATTGCCCCTACTTTCACCAAGTTGTCTACCTAGAACGTTGATGCAAAATTTCATCCATGCCCTAATCCAAATTGTAAGATATAAGTACGGTTCATGATCTAGACAGTGAACATACCAAGGATGCTTGTAATTGCAAACATAAGAATGTGTATCAACAAGTGTATACACAGGATTTAGCTCACAAGTGATGATGGAAGGTGGTTGGAGACTGATACGTCTCCAACGTATCTATAATTTCTTATGTTCAATGCTAGTTTTATGACAATACCTACATGTTTTATTCACACTTTATAATATTTTTATGTATTTTCTGGGACTAACCTATTTACAAGAGGCCACAGTTCCAGTCCCTGTTTTATGCTATTTTTTTATTTCAGAAAAGTTGTTTTACAAATATTCTCGGAATTGGACGAAACAAAAGCCCATGGCCCTATTTTCCACGGAGTGTTCCAGAAGACCGAAGAGGAGTTGAGGAAGGCCAGCAGGGGGCCCTCCCCATATGGCGGCGCGGGGGGCCCCACTGCCGCGCCGAGACGTGGGGAGGGAGCCCTCTGGCGCCCCCGACGCTGCCCCTTCGCCTATTTATTCCTTCGTCCCCGAAAACCCTAGTACCGAGAGCCAAAATACCAGGACAGTTCCAGAGACGTCGCCGTCGTCAACCCTAACTCGGGGTGTTCAGAAGATCTCCTCCGGCATCCTGCCGGAGAGGGGAATCATCACCGGAGGGTGATACGTCTCAAACGTATCTATAATTTCTTATGTTCCATGCTACTTTTATGATGATACTCACATGTTTTATACACACTTTATGTCATATTTATGCATTTTCTGGCACTAACTTATTGACAAGATGCCGAAGAGCCAGTTGCTGTTTTCTGTTGTTTTTGGTTTCAGAAATCCTACAAAGGAAATATTCTCGAAATTGGACGAAATCAACGGCCAGGGTCTTATTTTTCCACGAAGCTTCCAGGGACCGAAAAGATTACGAAGTGGGGCGACGAGGCGCCGCCACGCCAGGGCCGCGCGGCTAAGGTTGTGGTCGCGCCGCCCTGTTGTGTGGGCCCCTCGCGTCGCCTCTAAACCTACCCTTCCGTCTATAAAAAGCCTTCGTCGAGAAAACCCCAGTACCGAGAGCCACGATACGGAAAACCTTCCAGAGACGCCGCCGCCGCCAATCCCATCTCGGGGGATTCAGGAGATCACCTCCGGCACCCTGCCGGAGAGGGGAATCATCTCCCGGAGGACACTTCATCACCATGATCGCCTCCGGATTGATGTGTGAGTAGTTCACCCCTGGACTATGGGTCCATAGCAGTAGCTAGATGGTTGTCTTCTCCTCATGTGCTATCATTGTTCGATCTTGTGAGCTGCCTAACATGATCAAGATCATCTATTTGTAATGCTACATGTTGCGTTTATTGGGATCCGATGAATATGGAATACTATGTTATGTTGATTATCAATCTATCATCTATGTGTTATTTAAGATTTTGCATGCTCTCCGTTGCTAGTAGAGGCTCTGGCCAAGTTGATACTTGTAACTCCAAGAGGGAGTATTTATGCTCGATAGTGGGTTCATGCCTCCATTTAACTGCAGGACAAAGGATGAAAGTTCTAAGGTTGTGGATGTGTTGTTGCCACTAGGGATAAAACATCAATGCTTTGTCTAAGGATATTTGTGTTGATTACGTTACGCACCATATTAATGCAATTGTCTGTTGTTTGCAACTTAATACTGGAAGGGGTGCGGATGCTAACCTGAAGGTGGACTTTTTAGGCATAGATGCATGCTGGATAGCGGTCTATGTACTTTGTCGTAATGCCCAATTGAAATTCACACTACTCATCATGATATGTATGTGCATTGTTATGCCCTCTTTATTTGTCAATTGCCCAACTGTAATTTGTTCACCCAACATGCTATTTCTTATTGGAGAGACACCACTAGTGAACTGTGGACCCCGGTCCATTCTTTTACATCGAATACAATCTACTGCAAACATTGTTCTTTACTGTTCTTCGCAAACATCATCTTCCACACTATACATCTGATCCTTTGTTACAGCAAGCCGGTGAGATTGACAACCTCACTGTTACGTTGGGGCAAAGTACTTTGATTGTGTTGTGCAGGTTCCACCTTGGCGCCGGAATCCCTGGTGTTGCGCCGCACTACACTCCGCCACCAACAACCTTCACGTGCTTCTTGACTCCTACTGGTTCGATAACTTTGGTTTCTTACTGAGGGAAACTTGTTGTTGTACGCATCACACCTTCCTCTTGGGGTTCCCAACGGACGTGTTCTTCACGCGTATCAAGCACATTTTCTGGCGCCGTTGCCGGGGAGATCAAGACACGCTGCAAGGGGAGTCCTCCACTTCCAATATCTTTACTTTGTTTTTGTCTTGCTTTACTTTATTTTATTTACTGCTTTGTTTGCTTTATATCAAAAATACAAAAAATTAGTTACTTGTTTTACTTTATTTACTATCTTGTTTGCGTTCTCCATATTAAAAACACAAAATAATAGTTACTTGCATTTACTTTATTTAGTTTGCTTTATTTACTATTGCTAAAATGGGTACTCCTGAGAATACTAAGTTGTGTGACTTCACTAGCACAAATAATAATGATTTCTTATGCACACCTATTGCTCCACCTGCTACTACAGCAGAATTTTTAGAAATTAAACCTGCTTTATGAAATCTTGTTATGAGAGAGCAATTTTCTGGTGTTAGTTCTGATGATGTTGCTGCCCATCTTAATAATTTTGTTGAACTATGTGAAATGCAAAAGTATAAGGATGTAGATGGTGACATTATAAAATTAAAATTGTTTCCTTTCTCCTTAAGAGGAAGAGCTAAAGATTGGTTGCTATCTTTGCCTAAGAATAGTATTGATTCATGGACTAAATGTAAGGACGCTTTCATTGGTAGATATTATCCTCCTGCTAAAATTATATCTTTGAGAAGTAGCATAATGAATTTTAAGCAATTGGATAATGAGAATTTTTCTTCGCGGAACCTATTGGATTCAGCTGCTGGAGGTACTTTTATGTCCATCACTCTAGGCGCCGCAACAAAGCTTCTTGATAATTTGATGACTAATTACTCTGAATGGCACACGGAAAGAGCTCCACAAGGTAAGAAGGTAAATTCTGTGAAGAAACCTCCTCCTTGAGTGATAAGATTGATGCTATTATGTCTATGCTTGTGAATGGTAGATCTAATGTTGATCCTAATAATGTTCCTTTAGCTTCATTGGTTGCTCAAGAAGAGCATGTTGATGTGTGATACGTCTCCAACGTATCCAAAATTTCTGATGTTTCATGCTTGTTTTATGACAATACTTACATGTTTTGCTCGCACTTTATAATGTTTTCATGCGTTTTCCGGAACTAACCTATTAACAAGATGCCACAGTGCCAACTCCTGTTTTCTGCTGTTTTTGGTTCCAGAAAGGTTGTTCGGGCAATATTCTCGGAATTGGACGAAATCAACGCCAAAGATCTTATTTTTCCCGGAAGGCTCCAGAACACCGAAGGGGAGTCGGAGGAGGGCCAGAGGGCCACCACACCATAAGGCGGCGCGGCCAGGCCTGGGCCCGCGCCAGCCTATGGTGAGGAGCCCCCAGGCGCCCCCTTGCGCCGCCTCTTCGCCTATTTAACCCCTTTCGACCTAAAAACGCGATACCTTTTGACGCAACTCCAGAAAGACTCCAGGGGCGCCGCCGCCATCGCGAAACTCCAATTCGGGGGACAGAACTCTCTGTTCCGGCACCCTGCCGGGACGGGGAAGTGCCCCCGGAAGCCATCTCCATCGACGCCACCGCCTCCATCATGCTCCGTGAGTAGTTCCCTCATGGACTACGGGTTCTAGCAGTAGCTAGTTGGTACTCTCTATCCCATGTACTTCAATACAATGATCTCATGAGCTGCCTTACATTATTGAGATCCATCTGATGTAATCGGTGTTGTGTTTGTTGGGATCCGATGGATGATACATTATGATTAGTCTATCTATAAAGTTTGTGAAGTTATTGTTGCTGCAATCTTGTTATGCTTAATGCTTGTCACTAGGGCCCGAGTGGCATGATCTTAGATTTAAGCTCTATACTTATTGCTTAGATTGTATCTACAAGTTGTATGCACATGTCGCTGTCCGGAACCAAAGGCCCCGAAGTGACAGAAATCGGGACAACCGGAGGGGATGGCGGTGATGTGAGGATCACATGTTTTCACCAAGTGTTAATGCTTTGCTCCGGTGCTCTATTAAAAGGAGTACCTTAATATCCAGTAGATTCCCTTGAGGCTCGGCTGCCACCGACTGGTAGGACAAAAGATGTTGTACAAGTTTCTCATTGCAAGCACGTATGACTATATATGGAAAACATGCCTACATAATTAATAATCTGGATGTTCTGTCTTAATGCTTTGAATCCTATCAATTGCCCAACTGTAATTTGTTCACCCAACACTTGTCACTTGTTATTGGAGAGTTACCACTAGTGTAGATCGCTGGGAACCCCGGTCCATCTCTCATCATCATATACTCGTTCTATATGTCATTGGAAGTAGTATCAACTATTTTCTGGTGCGATCGCCTCTCGTATTCTTATCTTTGCTCTTTGTTATTCTTGACATTACTACTCTCATATTACTGCTGCTTTCACATCACCCCTGGTACTAGTGCTTTTCCAGGTGCAGCTGAATTGACAACTCAGTTGTTAAGGCTTATAAGTATTCTTTACCTCCCCTTGTGTCGAATCAATAAATTTGGGTTTTACTTCCCTCGAAGACTGCTGCGATCCCCTATACTTGTGGGTTATCAAGACCGTTTTCTGGCGCCGTTGCCGGGGAGGCATAGCTCTACTCATAAGTTCACCTGGGGAGTACACTCTACCTCTCTCTCTATTTTTATTTTGTTTTATTTTGTTTTGCTTAGTTTACTTTTATCTAGTTTATTTCTGTCTAGTGTTATTTTGCTTAGTTTACTTTTGCTTAGTTTCTTTTTGTCTTGTTTTATTTTATACCCAAAAATCCATAAAAATTTGAAAAACCTAAAAATTAAAAACTGCTGTTATGGGAGAACCCATAACCTACTTGTAGCTTATAGAATATTATAATAATTATAGAGAATCAAGAACTGGTAAAGTAATGAGTGCTATGATAGAAAAATTGAATACAATTTCTAAAATCTTGCTTAAACGCCATGATATAAATTGTTGCTCTAAAGAGGATACTAAACATCTTAAATTTCAATGTGGCTTTAGTGAAAAAGTTTTAATTAAGAACTATAATTGGAATAACTATATTCATCTTGGGTTCGAAGAGGTAGAACAATTTGTCATATTTATGGGAGCCTCTGAGATAGAATCCTTCATGGTTAAAAATTATGAAACTTGTGTTGTTTGTAAGGACCTTAAAATTATGTCTCTTCTATCCTTAATTTTTGCAACGAAAGTTACAGTGATAATCGTTATATCATTGATTATAAAGAGAGACTCATTAATGCACAAGAATGCACTCACAACTTGCAGGAACCAGTGGAAGAAGAAATTGATGAACCTGAAAGCTCATTGGATGAAAAAGAGGAGGAAATTGATGAACCTGAAAGCTCATTAGATGAAAAAGAAGAGGAGAGTGATGAACAAAAGGAGAAAGAATGGATTAGCTACCCATGCCAACCTTCTAATGAGAGTAACTCTTTATCTCTTACACTATTTGATTGTCCTCCATGCTTACCGAAAGAGGTTGAATGTTATGTTCCTGTGGATTCTCTTGAAATATTCCCTATGAGTAAAACTTGTGAGAATAATTATGCTACTGTTATTTATGATAATCCATGCTACTTTGATAAATCTTATGATAATGCTTTGTTTGTGCCTGATGTCGAAATGCATGGTACTAAAGAGTTTTGCGTAGCAAATGTTTATGATAAATCTTTAGATGATGGTCATATGTTACTTGATAATATTAATTGTACTACTAATGAAAATGGGATTGGAGAAGTCTTGACTTTATCTAGGAGTCCCATATCTCTTGAGATTGATCAATCATCATGTTATATTATTGATAAAAGTGGATTTGAAGGTTTTAATCCCACTATTTTTGAGCTTGATAAAAATTATATGTTTATGGATCATGAGAAACATACTTTATGTGATAGTTATATTGTTGAGTTTATTCATGAAGCTACTGAAAATTATTATGAGAGAGGAAAATATGGTTGTAGAAATTTGTATGGCACTAAAACACCTCTCTATATGCTTAAAATTTTGAAGTTACTCTTGTTTTATCTTCTTATGCTTGTTACTTTGTTCTTCATGAATTTATTTGTGTACAAGATTCCTATGCATAGGAAGTGGGTTAGACTTAAATGTGTGATGGATTTGCTTGTTGATGCTCTCTTTTGCTTCAACTCTTATTTCTTACGAGTGCATCATTAAAATTGCTTAGCCTATCTTAATGGCTATAAAGAAAGAACTTCTTGGGAGATAACCCATGTGTTTATTTTGCTACTGTTTTGTTGTGTTTTGGAAGTTGTTGCTACTGTAGCAACCTCTCCTTATCTTTATTTTATTGCAATGTTGTGCCAAGTGAAGCCTCTAATCGAAGGTTGATACTAGATTTGGATTTCTGCGCAGAAACAGATTTCTATCTGTCACGAATCTGGGTTGAATTCTCTGTAGGTAACTCAGAAAAATCTGCCAATTTACGTGCGTGTTCCTCAGATATGTACGCAACTTTCATTAGTTTTGAGTTTTCTGATTTGAGCAACGGAAGTACCTCTTTAAAATTCGTCTTTACTGGATGTTCTGTTTTGGCAGATTCTGTCTCTGTTTTTTGCATTGTCTCTTGTGGACTTTAAGCAAGGCTTTCTAGACGTGGAGAACTGTAGCTAATGCTTTATTGAGTTCTTGCAATGTGTCACTACAGGACTAAAAGTGGATTCAAGTTTTTTGAGTACTAACCCCTCTAATGAAGTTTATGAGAAGTTTGGTGTGAAGGAAGTTTTCAAGGGTCAAGAGAGGAGGATGATATATGATCAAGAAGAGTAAAAAGTCTAAGCTTGGGGATGCCCCCATGGTTCATCCCTGCATATTTCAAGAAGACTCAAGCTTCTAAGCTTGGGGATGCCCAAGGCATCCCCTTCTTCATCAACTTATCAGGTTTCTTCTATTGAAACTATATTTTTATTCGGTCACATCATATGTGCTTTACTTGGAGCGTCTGTATGTTTTTGTTTTTGTTTGTGTTTGAATAAATTCGGATCCTAGCAATCCTTGTTTGGGAGAGAGACACGCTCCGCTTTTTCATATGAACACTTGTTCTTCGTTTTACTTTTAATGTTCAATGATAAAAGTTGGAAGCTACAACACTTACTATTGTTTGGTTGGAAACAGAAAATGCCTCATATTGTCTTGGATAATTTGACACTTGGCAATTGTTTTGAGCTCTCAAGTAGATCATGTTTAATTTCATGCTTCATGTAGTTTTAATCTATTAGTGGAGAACTACCGTAGAGCTTGTTAAAATTGGTTTGCATGATTGGTCTCTCTTAAGGTCTAGATATTTTCTGGTAAAAGTGTTTGAGCAATAAGGAAGACAGTGTAGAGTATTATAATGCTTACAATATGTTCTTATGTAAGTTTTGCTGTACCGGTTCATACTTTTGTTTGCTTCAAACAACCTTGCTAGCCTAAGCCTTGTACTGAGAGGGAATGCTTCTCGTGCATCCAAAACCTTGAGCCAAAAACTATGCCATTTGTGTCCACCATACCTACCTACTATGTGGTATTTCCTGCCATTCCAAAGTAAATTGCTTGAGTGCTACCTTTAAACAATTCAAACTTTATCACCTCTGATTTGTGTCAATGTTTTATAGCTCATGAGGAAGTATGTGGTGTTTATCTTTCAATCTTGTTGGGCAACTTTCACCAATGGACTAGTGGCTTCATCCGCTTATCCAATAATTTTGCAAAAAGAGCTGGCAATGGGATTCCCAGTCCCAAATTAATTAACCTAAATAGACACTCCTCCATGGTATGTGATTGTTGGACGGCACCCGAAGGATTCTGTTAGCCATGGCTTGAGAAAGCAAAGGTGGGGAGGAGTGTCATCATAATAAAACTAAAATAAAAAGACACTCCTTCATGGTATGAGATTGTTGGCAGGCACCCGAGGATTCGGTTAGCCATGGTTTGTGAAAGAAAGGTTGGAAGGAGTGCCACCCAAAAATAAAAATAATTCATGGGAGCCGCTCTTTGAAGGTTTGTCTGGCAAGGGGGTTAGAGTGCCCACTACCATTCGTTGAGAACAACAAGCACCTCTCAAAACTTTACTTTTATGCTCTCTATATGATTTCAAAACTTGAAAATCTCTAGCACATGATTTAATCCCTGCTTCCCTCTGCGAAGGGCCATTCTTTTACTTTATGTTGAGTCAGTTTACCTACTTCCTTCCATCTTAGAAGCAAACACTTGTGTTAATTGTGCATTGATTCTTACATACTTGCTTATTTGCATTCATCATATTACTTTATGTTGACAATTATCCATGAGATATGCATGTTGAAAGTTGAAAGCAATCGCTGAAACTTATATCTTCCTTTGTGTTGCTTCGATGCTTTTACTTTGAATCTATTGCTTTATGAGTTAACTCTTATGCAAGACTTTTGATGCTTGTCTTGAAAGTATTATTCATGAAAAGTTTTGCTATATGTTATATATTTGTTAGCAACTATAGATCATTGCCTTGAGTCACTTCATTCATTTCATATGCTTTGTAATAGTATGATCAAGGTTATGTAAGTAGCATGTCACTACAGAAATTATTCTTTTTATCGTTTACCTACTCGAGGACGAGTAGGAACTAAGCTTGGGGATGCTGATACGTCTCCAACGTATCCATAATTTCTGATGTTCCATGCTTATTTTATGACAATACTTACATGTTTTGCTCGCACTTTATTATGTTTTCATGCGTTTTCTGGAACTAACCTATTAACAAGATACCACAGTGCCAGTTCCTGTTTTCTGCTGTTTTTGGTTCCAGAAAGGCTGTTCGGGCAATATTCTCGGAATTGGATGAAATCAACGCCAAAGATCTTATTTTTCCCGGAAGGCTCCAGAACACCGAAGGGGAGTCAGAGGAGGGCCAGAGGGCCACCACACCATAAGGCGGCGCGGCCAGGCCTGGGCCCGCGCCAGCCTATGGTGAGGAGCCCCCAGGCGCCCCCTTGCGCTGCCTCTTCGCCTATTTAACCCCTTTCGACCTAAAAACGCGATACCTTTTGACGAAACTCCAGAAAGACTCCAGGGGCGCCGCCGCCATCGCGAAACTCCAATTCGGGGGACAGGACTCTCTGTTCCGGCACCCTGCCGGGATGGGGAAGTGCCCCCGGAAGCCATCTCCATCGACGCCACCGCCTCCATCATGCTCCGTGAGTAGTTCCCCCATTGACTACGGGTTCTAGCAGTAGCTAGTTGGTACTCTCTATCCCATGTACTTCAATACAATGATCTCATGAGCTGCCTTACATGATTGAGATCCATCTGATGTAATCGGTGTTGTGTTTGTTGGGATCCGATGGATGATACATTATGATTAGTCTATCTATAAAGTTTGTGAAGTTATTGTTGCTGCAATCTTGTTATGCTTAATGCTTGTCACTAGGGCCCGAGTGGCATGATCTTAGATTTAAGCTCTATACTTATTGCTTAGATTGTATCTACAAGTTGTATGCATATGTCGCTGTCCGGAACCAAAGGCCCCGAAGTGACAGAAATCGGGACAACCGGAGGGGATGGCGGTGATGTGAGGATCACATGTTTTCACCAAGTGTTAATGCTTTGCTCCGGTGCTCTATTAAAAGGAGTACCTTAATATCCAGTAGATTCCCTTGAGGCCCGGCTGCCACCGGCTGGTAGGACAAAAGATGTTGTACAAGTTTCTCATTGCGAGCACGTATGACTATATATGGAAAACATGCCTACATAATTAATAATCTGGATGTTCTGTCTTAATGCTTTGAATCCTATCAATTGCCCAACTGTAATTTGTTCACCCAACACTTGTCACTTGTTATTGGAGAGTTACCACTAGTGTAGATCGTTGGGAACCCCGGTCCATCTCTCATCATCATATACTCGTTCTATATGTCATTGGAAGTAGTATCAACTATTTTCTGGTGCCATCGCTCTGCGTATTCTTTACGCTACCGTGTTACTTGTTACTCTTTGCTCTCATATTACTGCTGCTTTCACATCACCCCTGTTACTAGTGCTTTTCCAGGTGCAGCTGAATTGACAACTCAGTTGTTAAGGCTTATAAGTATTCTTTACCTCCCCTTGTGTCGAATCAATAAATTTGGGTTTTACTTCCCTCGAAGACTGCTGCGATCCCCTATACTTGTGGGTTATCAATGTGAACTTCATTAAAAATAATAATTTCAACAACAATGCCTATCGGAATAATTCTAGTAACAACTATAGGCCATATCCTTCTAATAATGGTAACGGTTATGGTAATTCTTATGGTAATTGAACGGATCGTAGCGAACAAGAGGGGGGGTGAATGGTGCTACGGCACGTTTTAGTCTTTTTTCAAGTTTTATGCAACAGAAGGTAAAGGTGTGACTTTTAGCAATGGGGGTGATCCTACAATGAAGCTAGAGCATGTGCAACAAGTAAAGGAATCAACAAGATAAAGAAAGTAAGGAGCGAGACAACCGGGGGGGGGCGCGAGGCGAGTCGAGGTTTGTTTCCCGCAGTTCCCTCCACTAAAGGAGGTACGTCTGCGTTGAGGAGGTGCTAGTCTCACACAAGAGACTAGGCGGCCACACCACGAAGGAAGGCCTCACCCTCTTCCTCGAGAGAGCTCCACGGAGGTGTTCTCCCTCTTCCACTAAGGCACCGGTCGAGGCGGTGATTCCTTCACAAGGTTGGGGCGAGCTCCACACACAAAAGGATGCTCCCAACACCCTATGGAGCTAGTGCATCACCAAGCTAGACTCCATAGCTGCACATCTCCAATGCTCCACCATAGGAACCCATCACCAATGCTCCACCATAGGAACTCTTCCAATACTCTACCAAGAAACTCTCCAAGGTTCCACCAAAGTAACTCCCCAATGCTCCACCAAAGGAACTCTTCTCCAAGATCCACCAAAGGAACCCTACCACCAAGATCCACTAAGGAATAGCTAGTATTTGTGAAATCTCTCTTGGTAGAACTATAGATCGGGGTCTCCTCCACCTATCCTCAAAATTAGGACAAGATTGGTTGGAGGGGGAAGGAGATCCTCAAGGATTAAGCTCGGCAACAATGGAGGAGAGAGAAGGGGAAGAGATAAAATCGGGTGGGGAAGAAGGGGCCCTTAAATAGGCTCCTCCAAATCCAGCCGTTATGTCCAGATTTGGCCTAAGCGGTACTACCGCTTTGGGGTAAGCGGTACTACCACTCTGAGTTCAAATTCGATCCAGATCTGGTCAAAGGACACAGAGCGGTACTACCGCCCGCGGTACCGCTCGAGGTACCGCAATAGGGTCCAGACCTTACTGGATCCAGAGCGGTACCAGGGCGGTACTGGAGCGGTACGACCGTAACGCGTTACGGTACCTCGAGCGGTACCGTGAGCGGTACTACCGCTCATGAGCGGTACTACCGCCCCAGGTACTGCAGGGGTACCGCAACTTGTTCTGGGGGACGAATTCAGCGCAGACTCAGAGCGGTACCGAGGGCGGTACCTATAGAGGTAGCGGTACTACCGCTACAGGTACCGGTAGTACCGGCCTGGCTAAATCTGGTTTTCTTCCCTTTTTCTTTCCAACTTTGTTACCTCGCAAAACACACACAAAACCGGAAAACCTATCAACTACGCTTCAGTCTTCCGATCTTGACGCATCCGGCGAGGTCACCGTATACTTGCAAATATAACAATGATACTCAAGGCACACGATGAGATTGCTCAAGTGTTGTCATCAAACACACAAAACTTGGGGTATGAATTTTGCTCTTACAATCTCCCCCTTTTTGGTGTTTGATGACAACACAAGAGTTGACAATAACATATGATAGTATGATGAGAACATTAGATTTGCAAAAACTAGACGGAGCTCCCCCTACACATGTGCATATCATGAATATGTATTTGAATACAAATACACATGTTATAGAGACACCACTCCCCCTAGTTTTTACAAACCAAGCACATATGCAACATAGATAGATGACATGTTCACTACAAGAGATGGGGGATTTGTTGACGAAAACCCTGGTGACAAAAATGCATACCGTCATGGATGTGTCCTTATAGGTGACGAATTCATCTTTCGTCAAGCATTTAAGGTAATGCTTGACGGTATGATTTTTCGTCAAGAAAAAATCGTCACCCATTACCCAAGCGGGAAGGGCTTCCATCGTGTCTGTTAATAGGTGACGAAATCAAAGATCGAGGTGACGAAATAATACTAAGTTACTTTATTAAATGTTATTAGTTTTATATATCATGCGTGACCCACTTGTCAGGAACATATTTAATTAAGTAAAAATTGTGGTTTGGAAGAATCGAACAAGGGCTTCGGCGTGACCGACGCGGAGTCTTACCGCTAAGGTAGATATGGAATTTTGATCTGGATCCGTAAGTAGTCTATTCTACATATTTATTTCAATGGTGTGATCTAGATGTTACGACATAATAATTCCCTTATTAATATTTATGTCGGCCGAGGGTGCCTCGTTTAAGTCGCGCCGCTAGCAGACACGGCCTATATAGGTGCTCTTGCTAACAGTCGAATCGACTAGGGTTCTCGTCGAGGTGAGAAGAATTCCGTGAAGGCTCCATTGTGGTGGCGGCGAGACGCATCATCGGTGAGTTCTCCTGATTGTTCGTTAGGTCTAGATTTTTTAATCAGTTGTCAAGATCTGTTCTGAAGAACGTTGGCATGTTCTTAACTGAATTGTAGGCAATGGATTGAAGTTGGATAACTGATGGCACCAAGAAGTTCACAACAAAGTACATGGCAGGTGTTAGGGATTTCATCAAGTTTGCGCGAGAACACTTGGACAATACAGATGAACCAATCTTGTGCCCTTGCAAGGACTGCCTAAATCTGATACGTCGGGATATAAAAACGATCGAGGATCACTGCTATTGTTCTGTATGTCCATGACGTATACAAGATGGACTAGACATGGGGAAGATTTTAGTGATGACGAAGGGCGGGATAGAAACGATGATGGTGCGTATGATAGTGACAACGATGAAGAGGAAGACAATGGTGATTGTTATGTTGATGATTCGTCTAGTATGATCGATGAACTGCAGAAGTCTGGAAATAAAGGTCCTGACCTGCCAAATCTGTATGCTAATCTAATTGAGTCAGCGAAAAAAGAACTTTATGAGGGATGCACCTCTTTCACTAGGTTGTCATTCATTATTAAGCTCCTTCATGTCAAATCATACAGCCGGATAACAAACAGAGGATTTGATCTCTTACTTCAGCTTTTACGTACAGCTTTGCAGATGTGGACTTTCCCAAATCATATGCTGATGCTAAGAGTGTTCTTTCTGATGTTGGGCTTGGTTATGAGACAATTCATGCATGCAAGTTTGATTGTTCTTTATTTTGGGGAGATCACAAGGACGATACGAACTGCCATGTTTGTGGATTATCAAGATATAGAGACCCTACTGGAAAAAGAAAATCCCTCACAAGGTGTTAAGGTACTTTCCTATAATTAAAAGGTTGCGAGAGACTATTTGTTAAAAAGGAAATGTCGACACATACTAGATGGCACAAACAGAAGACGGTTGTTGAGCCCAATGTCTTGAGGCACCTGCTGATGGTGAGGCATGGAAGCACTTTGATGGCAAGTTTGATTGGTTTGCTAAAGATCCTCGTAACATAAGACTAGGTTTTGCCACAGACGGCTTCAGTCCTTTTGGAAGTATGAGTAATCCTTACAGTATGTGGCCTGTTTTTGTGATTCCTTACAACTTCCCACCATGGATGTGCATGGATCAATCGAATTACATGATGGCATTGCTAATCCCCGGAAAGTATTCCCCAGGGAAAGATTTTCATGTATTTATGCAGCCACTGATAAAAGATATGATGCAGCTATGGAGTGGTGTGGAGACATTTGATGCATGCACAGAGGAATATTTCCCATTGCATGCTGCATTTCTTTGGTCTATTCATGATTATCCTGGATATGCCACTATGTCAGGCCGAAGCACAAGAGGATTTCATGCGTGTGTGCATTGCGATGAGAATCCTTGCGCTGAACCTTTGAAAAACAAAATTGGATATATTGGGCATCGGCGATTTCTTGATAAAGATCACCCATACAGGAAAAGCAGACTTTTCAATGGTACAACTGAGACTAGAGATCCACCAAGGAAGTACACACCCAAAGAGGCAGCTGCGAAGGATTTTGAACATGGGAAAAATCCAATAAGTAGAAAGCGGAAGCGTGCAACTGTACCCGGTGAACCAACATGGCACCTGAAAGTCAGCTTACATCATCTACCGTACTGGCCAGAACTTAAGATAGCTCACAACTTAGATGTGATGCATATTGAGAAGAACATATGTGACAATATTGTTGGTACACTACTTGAACTTGAGGGCAGGAATAAGGACACTGTTAGTGCTAGAATTGATTTGAAGAAATTCAAAATGTGGAAGAAGTATTGGTTGAAGAAAATTGTGAAGGATGATGATGATGCAGCAGTAACTTATGCGAAGCCCCCTGCACCGTGGACGCTTTCGAAGGAACAGAAGAGACATTTGTGTAGGTATTTGGCAAACACTAGGTTCCCAGAGATGGTTATTACGCAAAGCTGGGGAAGATGTGTGAATATTGATGGTTGTAAGGTTACCGGTATGAAGACGCATGATTGCCACATACTTCTGCAGCGAGTGTTGCCGGCTGGGCTCAAGGGAATTGCATCTAAGGAAATGTATGTGGCTATTGCAGAGCTAGGAAGATTTTTTAGGGAGCCGTGTGCCAAAACCCTGAAAGTTGATGTGTTGAATCGATTGAAGGTTGAAATTGTTGTGATCCTATGCAAACTTGAGAAGCTCTTCCCCCCAGCTTTTTTTGATGTAATGGTGCACTTAGCTATTCATCTTCCTGAGGAGGCTCTTTCGAGGGGTCCTGTTCATTATGGTTGGATGTATCCAGTTGAGAGAAGATTAGGTTATCTAAAGTCTACGGTCCGTAACAAAGCAAGGCCAGAAGGTTCTATCGCAGAGAGCTACATTGTTGATGAGTGTTTGATTTTTTGCTCTAGATTTTTCAAGGATGGCACAGAAACAAGATTTAACAAAGATGATAGGAACCAAGACATACGGAGAAAACCTGATCCTGACGAGATGGAAGTATTTCCAGTTGGAGCTAAAGGTCTTGGGAAATCCATTTTGAAACATTTTGACAAGGAATTTGACAAAATGGTTTGGTATGTGCTGAACAACTGTGACGATGTAGAACGTTATATCAAGTAAGTAGTTAGCTTCACTTTAATAACTACTTCTCAATGTTGCAGACATAATTGTCCTGTATTTCATATGTGTTTTTTCTATGTTTCAGTGAATTCCGACAAGAATTGGGAGGTAGGGGTGTGCGTGACATCGAGGAGACGGTTCAGAGAGAGTTTGCAGGTTGGTTTGCAAACCATGTGAGACAGCTTGGACAATGCATCGAAGATTTGAAGTCTCGGCTCTTTGGGCGGACCGGCGTGTAGTAGTATACGCTGGTTGCAACGTAAAGGGTGCGAGGTTTCGCACGCTTACTCGGGATAAAGACACGAAGACTCAAAATTCGGGCGTAGCGACTAAGGGATCTTTTGGTGATGCGGATGAGACCGACTACTATGGTGTTCGCAAGAAGTTCTTGAAGCTGCATGGGACTAACAAACACGGTGACAGGTCCGTGTACTTGTTTCGTTGCGACTGGTTCGACCTTGCGGGCAAGGGTTCCAAGATAAAAGATGATGGTTTTTTTAAAAGCGTTAACACTTCTATCCTATGGTTCAAGAATTCACCGTTCATATTGGCCAGTCAAGCTGAAACATGCTTCTATTTGGAGGATACAAAGTTTGGTGATCCGTGGAAAGTGGTGCAGAAGTTCAGCCATAGACATGTGTACGACGTTCCAGAATTAGAAGATGGTAACGATGATGCATTCGTACGGAATGAAGACGCATACCAGGAGGATGAAGGTTCAGTCGACCATACATTTCATGATGTTGTCGACCTAGACGAGGAAGCAGAGGTGGAAGCAGAGGAGGATGATCATCGTGCTGCTGAAGTTGTACGTATTCATGATGCTCGTACAATCCGTGAACTAGAGAATGGGGAAGATAGTCCCAATGTTGACATGGATATGAGCGAAGATGAACTAGAGAATCAGGAAGATAGTCTCATTTTGGAAGAGAACATACATGATGACGAGGGAAAAAATTCAGATGAAGATAGTGATTTAGATTGATAGAAACATGTAATGCATACAACTATATGTTTTGTTCCAAACATTTGAAATGTTCTTATTTTAGATGTTTACGATCTCGAACTTGTCATTGAATTATCCATAAGGGTTTAAGAGCAAATTAATATAAGCAAAAATATGGACAAATATAAGAAAGCCAACATGTCGGTAACATAACTTTGACAATGGTTTTAATTAATCGACACTTGACACGATTACAACCAGCAGCACGATATGACTAACTATTGTTTTAACACAAGCAAAATCGACAATCGCATAAAGAGTCTCACAACTTAATTTAAACCTAAAGGGGCTGCATAGTTGGACACACGGGCACCATGAATCACGGACTAGCTACTCCAGATCGATTTCAGGCACATGGGTAGCAAACAAGTAAACCCCTGCATTTCCCAGGTAAAGCAAGAACAGCATCTTGTCACCCATCTGAAGGTGTTTTTCCTTGTCCATGAACTCCTTCCACCCACTGACACAGAGACGACCATCGTCTGAAGAAATTGCGTAGGACGCATGCACCAAAGTACTGGGATGGCACACAATACTGATTGCACCATATTGTTCCATATCTTTAGGAACCAAACGGCTAGGGATTTTCTGTTCCAACAGTAGGGACATAGTTTAGTTAAGACTTGTACGTAATGTAGGTCGCAAACTTAATGAAATGATATGATCTACTGCTTACCACGTGTTTGTTGTAATTTTCGCTGTTTGTCCAATTCAGAGTATGCAGCATTGGGACAACTAGTGCTCCTTGATCATAATCTCCAGCATTGTGGTACTCAACAAGGTAGTCCAAGTTGTCCACCTGAAGAATGACGGTATGCATCATCCTCCAATTTATCATTGTTCCATCAGTACTACTGAGCGAGTCAACAATGTCACGCTTCGTACGGGACAACTGGTGTTGTGGGTATACTTCATGGGTGTACCATCGACAGTGCCTAGATCCGGCAAGCCCGGGTGGCCCACGGATGGTGATGAGGCATGTGGCCCATCGGGCGGCCCAGTTGCTGTTGATCATGAAGGAAGAAGTCCAGCCCAGGATCAGCAGGCCGGATCCGTACCGACCTAGGAGTGACCCGGATCCAGGGAGGCCCATGAGGAACCCGGATCCAGTACGACGTGTATGGAAGGCGGATCCGTGACGTGCACGGCAAGATATTGTACCGTAGCTAGGCTATCTGTAATCCGGCTAGGACTCTCCATGTAAACCCTAGATCCGTGTGCCTTTATAAGCCGGATCCCGGGAGCCCTAGAGACACAACCACAACTCATTGTAACAACGCGAAAGCGCCCAGATAATTCCAGACAAGCAGCAGTAGGCCCTGTCATCGTGCAGGTGTTCCGAAGCTGGGTAACTCGCGTACCACCGTCCCGTGTGCACTCCGCCCTATAGCCCCTACTTCTTCTCCCCCTCGTGAGGATCCCTCCTCCGAGGTACCGTCGATTAGGCAACGACAGTTGGCGCCCACCGTGGGGCCTGTGGCGTCTGGAGGCCGGAACCGGGAGGGTTCCGCCATGGGAAGCTACGACGACACCATCGCTGTGGGGCGCGTCCTTTACGCCGGGAATCTGCCGATCGTCCCTCCGGATGAGTGCTGGATTCCGGCTAGGACAAACCCCGTCAAGCTCTCCATCGTCCCAATTGGCGGCATTCACATCTTCATCGGGGAAACCGTCGATTCCGACGGAAACCCACTGGTAAGTAACGCAGACGCGACCGCCGCAGAGCTGGACGCCAGCCGCGAAGATCCGATCTGAGATGCGAGGAGCTTCCCAAGGAAGATTCCGCCTCGGATTTGGAAATTTCAAAGCCCACCCAATCCGCCCCCGAGCAGAAACAAAGGTGGAAGACCAATGCGAGATCCGCCTGGGTCTCCCAGGTGTTAGAAAAGCAGAGGTGCCACTTCGTACACTTCTTGGCCCATACCGCCGGAACCGCCCCTCAAGAAGACGGAGCTGGTCCTGAGCAGGTAGAGGCACCGGAAAACGGCGCAGATCCGGATCAGGCTCAGCTTGTCGGAGAAAGCGAAGCTCCGGTTGAAGAAGTCGATTTTGGGCAATCGAGCCCAATTTCCGGCGACACCCCGTCCACGGAATCTGATGACTTCGTTCGCAAGATAAGGGAGTAAGGATTCGGCGATCAGGCTGAAGTCGACTCCGCCCAGCCCAAGCAGGTTCTCGCAAGGGTAGCAGCGCTGGGACAAAAGGGATCCGGAGAGCAAGTCAGCCAATCTGAGCCCCACCAATCGCATCAAGGATCTCCACTGTCTCGGGTGCGACCCCAAATGGATTGTCCCTGGGAGGAATTCTTGTATGGAGAGGAGTTGGCCGCGCGAGCAGTTCTTAACACACCTATAACCCCGGGCGACGCCGCAGATCTGGAGGCCCTAGAGACCGCCGTAAAGGAAATGCTGGCCACAGCCAAGAGGCTCGCCGATACCGAAGCTGCGTTAAGGATAGGAAGGGCAGATCATGCAGCACGGACGGAAAACTTCGAGAGACGGGACCGCGAGATTGCTGCCACACTCGAGCAGGTCAAGAGCATGAGGGCTGAGTGGGAGGTAAAGATGACCTATGCGCAGGCGGAGGCCGATCGAATTGTTAGAGAAGCAATTCCGCCTCGCAGAATACCCTTCAACACGCCCGCAGATCACCAGCCGGAAACTCCAAAGGACAACATGCGAAAGCTGCGGAATTGCTGAAGAAGAAGGACGAAGAAGTTGACATCAACTATCTCCGCACACTTGTCGCTTCAAAGCAATGCAGCGAGAACAAGGCGAATACTTCGCGCGAGGTTGGAATCCAATCCGGATAACTGTGTATCTACCGCGCGAAGGACGATGAATCGCACACCGGATCCTCGGAGCGCGAGAAGAAGGGCCAGGGAGCACCCAAATCCGATCCCCGTTCCGTCCACGTACGCCTCCGTCGGATCCAAGGAGGGGAAAGGACGCGATGTACTCCGGAAGAGACAAATACCGCAACCCCTCACCTCCACCCAACGGTTACCGCGACCCCCTCGCCGCCGTAGTCCAGCCGGAAACACCAGGCCCGTAGGGCATGGTGCGCTTGTTATCCGCGACAACGTGCTGCCAAGAAACAGAAACAGGGAGCGCTTGCCGGAACCCCGCCGGAATCAGAACAATGTTCATGAGCCCGAGCCCAGGAGGAGTCGGAATGAAGATCGCGGTCCAGAGCCTCGCCGGAACCGCGATCCGAACCTCGTCGGAGCCGTGATCCGAACCTCGCAGGAGCCGGGACCCGAGCCTCGTCGGAGCCGTGACCCGGAGCCTCGCCAGGAACGACCAGGGCAGCCGGCGCCAAGGCGAAGGCAGCCACAGAGCCGGAGTCGGCACCGGGAAGGCCGAGGAGATTCGGATGGCGGAAGCAAGAAGTCAGACCGCCCACCTCGCAGTCTCCCTCACCACCACCTAGCGGTGGCGGCGGAGGTGGAGGCGGAGGCAATGGCCGGAGATCTCGCGCTCGCTCCAAGTCTCCTCGCCTCGGCTCGCGCGACGCGCGGGACCGCCTTAACGAGCACGTAACCGACTACATTGGTCCGAAGTGCTTTGGCAGATGATTCGAGAGGAACCAAAGCCAAGGATGAACCTCAAGCTACCCGGAAATCTGAAGCATTATGATGGCACCGAAAGGCCGGATACCTGGATTGAGGATTACTACAATGTCAGTAACCTTCGCCGGAGGAACCCCTAACATCGCACGCCGCATGCTCCGATTGTACCTTGTAGGTCCAGCCCGGATCCGCTCAGCGACCTCGAGAAGAACTCCATCTTTTGCTGGTTCGACCTGAAGAACGCTTTTGAGAAACACTTCAGGGGCACCTACAAGAGACCTGCCACAACAAGCGACCTACGAGGCTTGCATCCGTAAGAAGGGCGAAACATCAAGGAATTTCCTTACCCGATGGTTGGCATGCGAAACGAGTGCGAGAACGTTGACAACCGCACAAAGAATGCACGCCTTCATTGGGGGCTTGCAGCGAGGAGGATTGCTGCGACACAAGCTAACCTGCATGGTCAATGCAAATCAACTGACGTTGGATGACATGATCACCATCGCTAGCGATCACACTGCCGCCGACGACGACGCAGGCGGTGATCTCGCAGCCACAGCAATCCCCCTGCACCAACAAAAGAAGAACCGTGACAACGGCGGCAGCAGCAGCCATAAGCGCAAGAACCACGATGACCGAGAAGAGTGGCGGATCCGAGATGGTCGCCATGGCGTTTCAACGCGGAGGTCCAGGAGGCGGAAGAGGACGCGGACGCGGAGGCGGAGCCGGCGGGGGTCGCCAGCATACCTCCGAGGTCACCGCTGCCGGATCCCGCGCACCGCAAACCTATGAGGAGTACGAGAGACATGCCCTGCACGGCCCATCTGGATCCGGTTACGGGGAAGTCCACTCATACCAACCGCAACCGCAAGTGGGTCAACGATCTAAAGAACGACCCGGAGGCCGGATACAAGCGCGCCCGGAAGCACCGCCCTCGCGGAAAAGGTGGCAAGGGCAAGAACAAGGACAAGGAGGACGATAGTTCCGAGGCGATGGACGAGGATGATAACTCGCCGGATCCCAAGGCGGGATCCGCAGGAAAATCCAACCCATTCGACAAAAAGAGCGTGGGGGCTTACCACACTTTCCTCGGAACCCCAACGATGCGCGCCTCCAAGTCAGCTACCCGGATCCCTGAACGCCATAGTTCCGGCCGTGCCGCAAGACGTCAGTGGTCGGAAATCCCGTGCACATTTGATCGGAAGGATCATCCCGCAATTGTGCCGAAGGAATGCTACGCCTTGGTTGTAAGTCCCCGCATCGATGGGTATGACTTCTCCAAGTGCCTCATGGATGGTGGAGCTAGCACGAACATCATGTACCTGGAGACTCTAGAGCGGATGAACCTCACCAAGGAACAGCTCAAACACAGCACCACCGAGTTTCATGGCGTGGTTCCGGGTAAGAAGGCGAACTCCCTCGGCGGCATCACACTTCCCGTGGCTTTTGGCGATGTTCATAATTTCCGCGAAGAAAAGATCACGTTTGAAGTTGTGCCCTTCAAGAGCTCCTACCACGTCATCTTCGGCGAGCCCACCTACCACAAGTTCCACGCAAGAGCGTGCTACATCTACAACAAGCTCAAGATTCCGGTCCTAAAGGCATGATTACCGTATCCGGAGACTACAAAAAAGCTCATGAGTGCGAGTTAGGCGAAGCCGCCTTCGCAGAGTACGTGATATCCGGAGAAGAGCTGAAAGGCTACGAGCCGCGGTGGATCCGGCGAGATGCAGACCACCAAGAAGCAAATCTCCGAGCAGAAAACCTCCTTCAAGCCCGCGATAGAAACCAAGAAGCATGACCTCATCCCGGGTGACTCTTCCAAGCAGGTTTCGATCGGAGCCAACATGGACCCCAAATAGGAAAGCGCGCTCGTCGAGTTCCTCCGCGCTAACATGGATATCTTCGCATGGCAACCTTCGACATGTCCAGTACCTAGGGAACTCGCCGAGCACTACCTCAACATAAATCCGGGGCCAAACCGGTGAAGCAAGCTATGCGACGCTTTGGAGATAAGAAGCGCCGCGCCATAGGAATGGAACTAGCAAAGTTACTAGAAGCAGGTTTTGTAATAGAAGTTATCCATACCGATTGGGTCGCGAATCCCGTCCTTGTACCCAAAAGAACACTGAAATACTAAGAATGTGCATCGATTACTCGCTTGAACAAACATTGCCCGAAGGATCCGTTCCCCTTGCCGCGCATTGACCAAGTCATTGATTCGACGGCGGGGCGGAACTTCGTGTTTTCTTGATGCGTATTCCGGGTATCATCAGATCCGGATGAAGGAATCCGACCAAAAGGCGACTTCATTCATTACCCCCTTTGGTACTTACTGCTATGTTACTATGCCATTTTGGTTTGAAAAATGCAGGTGCTACTTACCAACGTACGATGCGGCGGTGCTCGAAGGACCAAATTGGCGGAACGTGCACGCTTACGTCGACGACATCGCGGTCATGACCCGGAAAGGATCCGACTTGATCAGCGATCTCACGAAACCTTCGACAACCTCCGCAGGTACAAGATGATGTTGAATCCGCTGAAGTGCGTCTTTGGCGTGCCAGTAGGAAAACTCCTTGGCTTCATAGTCTCTCACGTAGGCATTGAGGTTAACCCGGAAAAAATCAAGGCAATCCCGTGCATCAAAAGGCCAACTTGTCTCAAAGATGTGCAACGACTAACTGGTTGTGTTGCAGCAATCGATGGGTTTGTCGGCCGTCTTGGCGAGAAGGCACTACCTCGTACAAGCTGCTGAAGAAAAGCAGACAAATTTGTGCAGGGACGACGCAGCCGATGCAGCTCTTCGAGGGTTGAAGGAAATACTCACCTCCCCGCCTATCTTGGCAGCTCCGGTAGAGTCGAGCCAATGCTCCTTTATCTGGCAGCTACCAACAAAGTCGTCACCTCGTCATCGTGGTGGAGCGAAAGGAAGAAGGTCATGAATATGACGTCCGAGAGACCTGTCTACTACATCGGCGAGGTGCTGATGGAATCAAAAGCAGAGATATCCTCACTTTCGAAGCTAGCTTATGGCGTGTTCCTAGGCAGCCGGAAGCTGAGGCATTATTTCCAAGAGCATCCGATGTGATCGTGAGCAAGGCTCCGCTGTCAACAATTCTCAACAACGCTGACGCAACAGGACGTACGGCTAAATGGGGCATCGAATTATCCGCCTTCGACATCGCTTACAAGCCAAGGACTGCGGTAAAATCCCGAGGTTACGGCGAGATTTCGTTGCGAGATTGGACGAAGCTCCGGATGCAAGTCCTGGAGCCGGAACCAGAAACATGGGTCATGCACTTCGACGGATCCAAGCAGCATCAAGGCTCAGGAGCCGGAGTCACCCTGAAGTCCCCTACCGGAGAAGAACTGCAGTATGTTTTGCAGATCCACTTCGAAGCTACAAACAACATGGCGGAATATGAGGCTTTACTGCACGGTCTGCGCATCGCTAAGGAAATAGGGATCAAGCACATCATATGCTGTGGAGATTCCGACCTGGTGGCACAGCAAGTAGCCGGAACCTGGAACGCCAGAAATTCCGTCATGGCGGCCTACAGAGACGAAGTTGACGAGCTCGCCAAGTGCTTCCTCGGATACGAAGTCAAGTACGTCAGAAGAGACGACAACACAGCGGCAGACATGCTATCCAAGCTCGGATCCGGCAGAAACCAATTCCGCCTGGCATTTTCTGGAGCATCTCCGGATACCCTCAGTTAAGGGCGCTAACCCGGAAAACCCAGAGGTGGCAGTGTCTCCGGCTAGGGAAGTGATGGCCATCATTCCGGCTTGGACCCAGCCTTTCCTGGACTACCTCATCGATCAGAAGTTGCCAGAGGACGAGGTCCTCGCACGACAGATCGTCAGGCGAGCATGAACCTACACAATAGTTGATGGACAGCTCTACAAACGAAGTGCGACGGGGGTATTTCTTAAATGCGTCTCCAATCAAGATGGCATTGAAATCCTCAGAGAGATCCACGCAGGGGACTGCGGGCATCACGCCGCTCCCAGATCACTCGTTGCAAAAGCTTTTCGGTTAGGTTTCTATTGGCTTACAGCTAAAGAAGACGCTGATAAAATAGTCAAGACCTGCCGAGGTTGTCAGTACTACGCTACTCAACCAAACGCTCCAGCCCAAGAGCTGAAAACCATACCTATCACCTGGCCATTTGCGGTCTGGGGGCTTGATATGGTTGGTAAGTTAAAAAAATCATCTCCTGGCGGTTTTGAGTACCTCCTGGTCGCTGTTGACAAGTTCAGCAAATGGATCGAGGCTAAGCCAGTGAGAAAAGCCGACGGTGCTACGGCACTAAAATTCGTCTGCAGCCTCGTGATGAGATTCGGCATCCCGCACGGCATAATCACGAGATAATGGCACGAACTTTGCTCAAGGAGAATTGAGGGATTATTGTGAGACAATGGGGATACGGCGGACCTCGCAGCTGTGGCTCATCCACAGTCCAATGGTCAGGTTGAAAGGGCTAACGGCCTAATATTATCAGGAATTAAACCACGCCTTGAAGGACCGCTGCGACGAGCAGCCGGAGCTTGGGCTGACGAGTTGGAGGCTGTTCTGTGGAGTTTACGAACTACCCCTAACAGATCAACAGGGTTTACCCCTTTTTTCCTGGTATACGGATCCGCCGTACTTCCCTCCGACATCATCCACGATTCACCGCGAGTTTCCGCCTACAATGAAGAAACAGTGACGAGGCCCGACAGCTATCGTGGACCTGATCGAGGAAGCTCGGAACTTAGCGAGATCAGAGATCCGCCATCTATCGACAAAAGCTCGACGTTATCACAGTCGTCGAGTTCGGAAACGCTCCTTTATGGCAGGAGACCTGGTCCTCCGCCTTCGACAGGTGAAAGACCATAAGCTGCAATCTCCGTGGGAAGGACCCTTCGTCGTTAGCAAAGTGCTTCATAACGGGTCGTACTACCTTGTCGATTTCCGCGAGTTAAGGGATAGACCTGCTAACTGGCACCGGAAACGCAAGCGTGAGGATCCGGATGACATCTACGATGAAACAGATCGCCCTTGGAATATCGCACAGCTACGTCCTTTCTACACTTAGCATACATTTTCCGAGTTCTAAACTCTGTAATAGTTATACATGATCAATGAAATAAAGCTTTTGGTTCACTCCTTGAGTCCTTTACCTCCTTTACTTGTTCATTTTAGATCGTGTATGTTTTTTCCAACTAAAACCGCAGAGCTGGATTTTTTCCGCCTAGGCGTGTATGAAAGTTGTGATTTTCAAAATCGTCCTTTAGGACGTAAGCTTAAGTTTTCTGATTAAGTTGTTATCTGTTGCGAACTCGTGGATTCCTAGTAGCGATTTCCGGCACCTATGCACAGGGGCTTGTTTCCGCGGTTATGGACGGACTGCCATTGGGCTTCGTCGCCGCTGGCGAGCGTTTCCGGCTAAGGTTTTCCGGCTCGTGGAAGGTCAAGCGAGCAAGCCGGAAAATAACGAAGTCAGCACTTGCTTTCCAACATAAAACGAAACATGCACATAACATTTAACGGATAGCAGGATAAGTGTTTCCGCCCCATGCATAATTGTTTCGTTCCTAGCTACTTAAGAATTTAAAGTCTTATTACAAACCCTCGGCGGGCCAAAATGATGCATTGCTTTTCCCGCAGAATAAAAGTTCTCACTCCCCCTTAGCCGGAGAAGTCTTGCCCTCTCGGATCTAGTACCTTGGCGCCTTCGGCCGGAGAAGATCCGTCTTCTTCACTTTCCTTTACATCGGAAGCAGCAGTGCTGGTCTTGGGTACTTCTTGGGGCGCATCCTTGGAGCTGGTCCAGGTAAACTCGGCTCCGGATTCCGCAGGTCGCGCACAGGCGTCGAGATCCTTCAAAAGTTCCGCTTCTAAGGGCTCGTCGGCGGCGAGGACGACCTTGTCGTAGAATTCCTCGTGCCGGATCCTGCGCGCGATGCGGGTGTCGTAGCCGCTCACTGCATCCAGCAGCTCGCCGACGTCCACATCCGGAGGAACGCCCGTGGTCACTTCATCAAGATCAAGACCCGGAGTATGTGCTAGGCACATGGTCAAGGCCATTGCAGCTGCGCCTCGGGCTGAAGATGCTTGTAGATCGATCACCAGCTCCGTGCAACGTCCATCTTACCAATAAGCTTGCGCACGTCACAAGTGCGGCTCCTTTTGATGTTCAAATTATGGCATATTTTGCGGGAGGCGGAGATGAGATCCTTGCAGTCATCACCCGCGAGTTGCGTAAGATCGTCTCGTGGGAACAAATTCCGGCGCTGTTCGGGTACCCAAGCGGCTCTACATAAAAAGATAATCAGGATATAAGCATGCAATTTGAGCGCAAAGTAAAAAAGAATCGGAGCAAATATCTTGACAAGGTTCCGATATCATACCCAAGATGTTCTCATTGAGCAAGTCCCAGTGCTGCTCCATTGTCTCCATAAATTTCCGGAGTCCGTTGAGCTCCTTTTGCTGCCTCTGATGGTCTCGCCGTCGGCATTCTTTTTCAGCTCCAGCTCGCCCTTCTCCCCGATATGCTCGGAGTTTTTCTCCGCCAGCTGCTTTCGGCCTGCTCCCTCTTAAGTTCCGCCTCCTTTAGCTTCGTCTCCAATTCTTGGTACGAGGAGCGCAGGTTCTCAAGTTCGATCGAAGCTGTTGCAAGGGAGGAGGATGCGCCTATAATCATATACGTTAACAGCAAATTTGAAGTCGGAATTTGGTTAATAACGAAGAAGGCGGAAACCAACCTTGGGCGTCTGCCAGTTGTTTAGCCAGTTCCGCATTCTCATCCTTCAGGGTCCGGATATTTTCCGCCTGACTCAGAGTAACGCGGCGCTGCAGGGCAATGTTCTTGTGCAGCTCGTAGTGCAGCGCCTGCTTGTTCTGTAAAATTTAAACAAGGCAGAGTAAAAATTCCGCTTTGTAGCGATGGTTTCTTTTAAAGCATCATTGCCGGAACTTTTCCGCCATAATGCTTGGGGGCTACTGGTCCATTCTAAAAAACTTTCCCGGAAGTAATTTTTCTCTAAGCATTTAAGCGCTAACTACTTTTTGAGTTTCCGCCTACATGCTTGGGGGCTACTGGGGAGTACCTTTTGCTTGCGAGATAAGTTGATCGCAGAATCGGCCAATGTTTTTCTTGAAGTCCTGGATCTCCGATGTCCTGAATCCGGCTTCCCCGTGCGTTGTTCAGCATGGCGTTGAGCAGGTCTTGTTCAAGTTCCCACTTCTCCGCCTCAGTCAGCTTGTTAAAAAACTTGGTGGCATACGCCTTGGGGGTGGAAGTGGTGTCCGCCGGATCTCCGAAGTTCTTCGGAAAAACGACTATGTCGCCAGCGCCCTCTCCAGCCTTCTCGGAAGTGACTTCCGCATCTCCTCGGCCTTGTGTTTCCGCCTCTTCTTGGGCAGGGCTTTTGGCCTTGGGATCTTCTTCCTCCACGTGCCCGCTGCTAACCGGAATTATCTCCGGTGGAGTGTTAGCGGCAGGCGGGGGAGATGGGTCAGCCTGAGGAGGCGACGGTTGAGGAGTTGGGTGGGAAGCACCGGTGGAATCGGAGTAGAGGGACCAACAGCCGGAGATTTCTTCATGTACTTCGTAATGGGCTCCTGGCTGGTGGTCCGCGTGGCAGCGGTTTTCGGATTCCTGCAAACAAGTGAAAGGGTTTAGACAAGAAATAATTTCGCTAAGTAAAAATCGCATCATGCTCGGAAACTCACGGGGCGCCGGGAATGATGGGGCGTGTGCCCTGGCCAGCCGTCGAGAGCATCCGTAGACGCGCACGCTCCGCCTTCCTTGAGTCAAGCGGAGGTGGTTTCGTCGTCTTTGGCTTCTTGGCGGAGGCCTCGCCGCTAGCTCCGGCCGTAGCCGGAAGCCTTGGCGCGGGGACGCTTTGTAGGTCGAGGGGTCGCCTTGCGGGGCGCCTGGTCCTCTTCCTCCTCGTCGTCTTCCGGAGCCTCCTCCGCCGTGTCGCTGGTGACGGGGACGCGAATGATGGTGCGGAAGTTGTCCTCCGCCAAAGTATTGAGCTGGAAGGAAAATGAACAGAAGTTAGAGTTATCCTTGTGAAGTTTGAAGCAACGGAAAGAACGAAGCTTACCGGAGGACACTGATCGTTCGTGTAGATATCCTTGAACAGTTCCGGGACCTGTTGGCCCCTCGGAATCTTCACCAGCGTCTTGAATCTTCTTTTCAGAGAGTCAGCGGAAGATCATGGCGGGTAACCCGGAGAAGATCATCTGCCCGGTGTAAGCGCACATCAACCGCGCGTTGTAGCGAAGGGGCTGGATTCTCCGGGTAAACCAGCTAAGTGTGTGGGCTCCGGTAAGTCCGTCGTGGACTAGCCAGGAGATTCTCCGCGCAGCTTTCTCCAAGGTTGGAGTCGTGGCGAGTGGAGGGACGAAGCTCCAGCTTGCAAGTTCTTCCGGAGGTTCGTTGACGAACTGGGGAAGGCCTTCGTGGACATCCGGAACAGAGCATTCTTCTCGTAGAACCATCCGGCGTTCCGGTACGGACGGACTCGTGTGAATCATGGGGAGGATACATACGATTAGGGCGGAGCATAAACGTCATGCTTCCGCAGTTCACCATTGCTTTGTCCTTAGTTTCTTTCTTCACTCGGAAAAAGAATTGCCACAACTTGACATCTGGCCGGATCCCAAGATGTCCTTCGCAGAGAGTCACGAAGTTGGACAAGAGAAGGTATGAATTGGGGCAAATGTTGTGGGGCTGGAGCCCGTAGGTGTTGAGGATGGAGAGGAAAAATTCCGAACAAGGGAGTGAAAGTCCGCGTTCCACCCAAGCCTTGGTCATGACAACTTCTCCGCTTACGGCTTGGGGGCGTCGGAGTCACGAACGAAACTCCGGTGTGTGGAGATCATTCCCTCGTTCGGAGCTCTCTAAGCTCCACGTCGGTGGTTGCGCAAGGCCACCATTGACCTCGTTCTCCTTCACGGATCCGGGCCTTGGACGCCCTCTTGTTTTCCGCCTCCGCACCTTTGCCGCCATCCGAGCTTGTCCCTCGAGTTCTTCTTGGAGCTCTTGGAGGGTAGGGATCCGGCTTGGAGCGGTGCTTTGGAAGATGCGGAAAAAGGTTGAGCTAGTCTGATGTCGGAAACATACGGTGGCAGGAATGATATAGGATCCGGGCATAGGGGTTCTATTTGGTTGGGATCCGGGCTACTCGAAGAGCTACCAGTGCAAAGTGACGATTCGAGTGGCATGCTTCCGGCTGCACCCATACAAAGTGTCTGAGTACCCGGATCACTAAGCCTATCTTCTACACTAGGTTGTCTTCTACAAGTCCGGCGTACTTACCGCTAATGGCGCGGTGGCGCGACGGAGCTCCGGTGGAAGATGAGGTCGCCGAACTTGAAGGAAATCGGCCCGCGTGACCACGAATCGGCGGCGGAACAAGTTTCCCGTTCAAACGTGAGAATCTTGGAGCGAGGGAAGCCTTGGTTCGGCGGCACTCGAAGTTCACCGGGGCGAAGTTCGCCGGAATCAAGATCTGGCGGGCGGCGCGGCGCGAGGAGGAAGACGATGTGGTGAGAGGGGGTGAAAGAATGAATTTTTACCGGGCCGCGGGGTATTTATAGGCCGCGCTCGGAGATTCGGGATCCGGATCCAACGGTGGAAACTGAACGGTCGCGCCGTTGGATGGATGACACGTGTTTAGGTCAAATGCGGTAAAACGACGTGGATGTAACTTAACCATGCACTCCCGAAAATTCCGGCTGAAGATTTGCATCTGCGAAACTTTAGCGCGGGAAATGAGGAAGTTGTGCGCGGGAAATACGGAATTTCCGTTGTTAAGCATGATCTGAAGACGAAGGATTTCCGAAACCGTTAGAGTCTTTTAAGATTCCGGGTGATTCTGTGAAAATAAGATTGGCTTTCGTTCAAGCAGGGAGTAACCCGGAAATGTTCTTTGGAACGTCGATGGATGAAGTCCCTCAGGATGGGAGCATTTTCCGGCTATAAGTTGGAAAAAGAAGAAAATGCAAAGTTGGAGCTCTTCAAGTTTCTCCGCGTTACCAACGTTGGCCGGAGATCATGATGGACCAGCAAGTCGGAAACCGCAGGGGAAACTCGGAGAACTCTGGGGGCTACTGTTGTGGGTATACTTCATGGGTGTACCATCGACAGTGCCTAGATCCGGCAAGCCCGGGTGGCCCACGGATGGTGATGAGGCATGTGGCCCATCGGGCGGCCCGATTCTTGTTGATCATGAAGGAAGAAGTCCAGCCCAGGATCAGCAGGCCGGATCCGTACCGACCTAGGAGTGACCCGGATCCAGGGAGGCCCATGAGGAACCCGGATCCAGTACGACGTGTATGGAAGGCGGATCCGTGACGTGCACGGCAAGATATTGTACCGTAGCTAGGCTATCTGTAATCCGGCTAGGACTCTCCATGTAAACCCTAGATCCGTGTGCCTTTATAAGCCGGATCCCGGGAGCCCTAGAGACACAACCACAACTCATTGTAACAACGCGAAAGCGCCCAGATAATTCCAGACAAGCAGCAGTAGGCCCTGTCATCGTGCAGGTGTTCCGAAGCTGGGTAACTCGCGTACCACCGTCCCGTGTGCACTCCGCCCTATAGCCCCTACTTCTTCTCCCCCTCGTGAGGATCCCTCCTCCGAGGTACCGTCGATTAGGCAACGACAACTGGTAGTAAGCTGCATAATTAAAATAACTGACATAAGATGGAATAATTAATATGATCAATCATTCTGTCCAAAGGTGGAAAATTACCTGGATGGATTAGTGGTTCAGTTCCAGTTATTACAAGAGTATCCTGACCAGATGAGTTAACTCTGAAAATTAACTCCATGCCAACCTTAAAATTGTACACTCTAGCAAATTCGTTCCAAAATCTTCCGTTGATATAGGTTCTGCCAGCTCTGTTGGTAACATTAACAACAAATGCATGGCCATCTTTGGTTTTGAGTGCAGCTTCAAAAGTTGTCCTGTGGGAGGTCTGGACACCATACTTCTTAAGGAAATACGGTCTATAGTAGCAAGGGATGACCTAAATTCAGTAGAGTTAATACAAAAGTAAGTTAAATATGCGTCTACTCGGATAATCACCGAGTCTCAGATCTTGGACTTCTATCAGCACATATCTGAACTTCTATCAGCACATATCTGAACTTCTATCAGCACATATCTGAACTTCTATCGGTATAGGACTGAACTACCGATACCTCTATCTCTAACAGCTACAACTATCGTAAAACTGGTATGAACGTAAAAGTTATCACAACTATCGTAAAACTCAACCATAAATAAGCGGTTAATACATATGGTGACCAACAATTATCACACACATCTGAATAATAGTACTAAACTAGCAATAACTACTAGGATCACGTGTTAAACTTTGATGTGGCGGCGAATTAATAAAACATCTGAATGAATTTTAAACTTATAAGTGCATGTACCGTCTTCACCTCAAAACCCTCTTGTAGTGTTTGCACGAAAAAACCTAACGCGACTCCCCCTCCGCCGCACATCCCCTTCTTGTCAAAGCAAACTGGACACTGCAAAAAATATGAAGAAAGATTACAAATCAGAAACAACGATCGATCGCGAGACGTACATGTTATTTATGTACTCCACTAGTAGGCGCCATCCTTGGTCTCGACGCGGAGCGAGAGTCTTACAAGTATCGCCGGCGAGAGACGTGGCGAGATCTGGCGGCGAGAGACGTGGCGAGATCTGGCGGCGGCTGAAGGAGGTCGTGATATGATGGCAAGTTATATCGTGGAGTAAATTTCGGTAGGTCAATAGGAGTGCAAATGGGCGGTGCTGGGTTTTGACGTGACAACACGATCGAATGCGCGTCAGTTGGACTAGACCCGCGTCAGTTTTCTCTTCGTCTACCGTGTCAATATTCGCACGGAGTAATTAATGGGGATGATATTTATCCCCTTCCCCCTCCCCTACCGTCTCAATATTCGCACCGCATCCTGGTTTCCACACTTCTCGTCGTCTCCTCTCCCTCATTATCTTCGTCTCCCGCTGCTGCGTCGCCATGGACATGGATGAGCAGCAAATGTACAAATGGGCTAGCACGCGCGCAGTCCACATCCACGACGAGGAGGACCTGGAGGTGGTCTACACCAACGACCCCTGGGAAGTGCGCCGCGTCCTCCACATGTACACGGAGTGGCTCATGGAGGACGAGCACAAGTTCGTCGGCCTCGACTTCGAGTACACCAACCATCGAGCCGAGGACGAGAAGAAGATCGCCGTGGTTCAACTCTGCATGCGTCGACATGTGCTGGTGTTCCACTACGCAGCGTAAGAACTAATCCCCTTTTTTAATCTTTCGATTGGGGTTTTTTACTTGCCGCCATTCTGTCTCTCTTTGATTTTCGTTAGACATTGTTCCCGAAAATCAGTACATTCCCGATCTAAATCTGCTAGACATTGTTCCAGAAAAGCAGTACATTCCCGATCTAAATCTGCTACACATTGTTCCCAATTTATTAATTTGTTTCATCTTCGTCTCCTCTGTAGGTTCTTGCATATTTGTAACTGATCTGTGACTAGTACATTACTTTGTTTACTGCAGTGCTAACTGGTGGGAGTCTCCGGCTATCTGCGATTTCTTTCGAGAAGGCGCTACGTTTGCGAGTGTTGACATCCGTGGTGACAAGAGAGTTCTGTGGAGGACATGGCACATGGAGATTCCTTCTGAGTACTACGTCGATCTCCAGGACGAGTACTTCAAGTACACTGGTCATGCGAGGGCTGGCATGGCTAGCATGGCAGCAAGACTCATTGATTCATGGTTCGGTGATATGAAGAAGAAGTTCCACCACCATCGGCACAGACTGTGGGGGGACTTCCCACTTCCAAATATGAACATCGAGTATGCAGCCATTGATGCTTGGGTCTCGTACGAGCTCTACCGTAAGATCGTGGTCGACAGAGTCCTGCTGATGGTGGATTGATCATCTCTTCTGCTGCATGACCCCCTGATCTTTTGGTTTGGTCTCCCTCCTGCGTGAGGTGCTTTTGGCTAGTAGTCCGTTCTTTTGAAACTGTAAATATTTTGCCATGATATGTTAACAATTGTCTTGGGAGGTTTCAATTTTATGTTGTGTACATCCTAGTACTTCAAAGTGCTAGTAAACTAAATGTTCAGAAAGCAAGAGAGTTCTTCAAAATCAAAACATACCAGACGTAAAAATCACCAAAAATTGTGATTCAAATTTTCTTTATGACTTTTACTCATTTATCTGAAATTTTTCATCGAAAAAATCTCAAAGTGGTGAACAATAACATAATATGGTGGCCCCATGGTGGACATGTGTCGAACGAGGGGTTTTCGGATGAAAAGAAGGGGAAATCGCCAAAAACTGACCAAACCACCATGGATTTGGGCATGATTTGGCACCCTTGTGCACATTGTGATATGACACCTTGGTTGCTATGGGTTTTGATTTTTTGGATTTGGTGGCATGGTGTCCCCATGGTGGACATGTGTCGAACGAGGGGTTTTCGGACGAAAAGAGGGGGAAATCGCCAAAAACTGACCAAACCACCATGGATTTGGGGCATGATTTGGCACCCTTGTGCACATTGTGATATGACACCTTGGTTGCTATGGGTTTTTATTTTTTGGAGTTGGTGGCATGGTGTCCCCATGGTGGACATGTGTCGAACGAGGGGTTTTCGGACGAAAAGAGGGGGAAATCGCCAAAAACTGACCAAACCACCATGGATTTGGGGCATGATTTGGCACCCTTGTTCACATTGTGATATGACACCTTGGTTGCTATGGGTTTTGATTTTTTGGAGTTGGTGGCATGGTGTCCCCATGGTGGACATGTGTGGAACGAGGGGTTTTCGGACGAAAAGAGGGGGAAATCGCCAAAAACTCACCAAACCACCATGGATTTGGGGCATGATTTGGCACCCTTGTGCACATTGTGATATGACACCTTGGTTGCTATGGGTTTTGATTTTTGGAGTTGGTGGCATGGTGTCCCCATGGTGGACATGTGTCGAACGAGGGGTTTTCGGACGAAAAGAGGGGGAAATCGCCAAAAACTCACCAAACCACCATGGATTTGGGGCATGATTTGGCACCCTTGTGCACATTGTGATATGACACCTTGGTTGCTATGGGTTTTGATTTTTTGGAGTTGGTGGCATGGTGTCCCCATGGTGGACATGTGTCGAACGAGGGGTTTTCGGACGAAAAGAGGGGGAAATCGCCAAAAACTCACCAAACCACCTTGGATTTGGGGCATGATTTGGCACCCTTGTGCACATTGTGATATGACACCTTGGTTGCTATGGGTTTTGATTTTTTGGAGTTGGTGGCATGGTGTCCCCATGGTGGACATGTGTCGAACGAGGGGTTTTCGGACGAAAAGAGGGGGAAATCGCCAAAAACTCACCAAACCACCTTGGATTTGGGGCATGATTTGGCACCCTTGTGCACATTGTGATATTACACCTTGGTTGCTATGGGTTTTGATTTTTTGGAGTTGGTGGCATGGTGTCCCCATGGTGGACATGTGTCGAACGAGGGGTTTTCGGACGAAAAGAGGGGGAAATCGCCAAAAACTCACCAAACCACCATGGATTTGGGGCATGATTTGGCACCCTTGTGCACATTGTGATATGACACCTTGGTTGCTATGGGTTTTGATTTTTTGGAGTTGGTGGCTTGGTGTCCCCATGGTGGACATGTGTCGAACGAGGGTTTTTCGGACGAAAAGAAGGGGAAATCGCCAAAAACTGACCAAACCACCATGGATTTGGGGCATGATTTGGCACCCTTGCGCAAATTGTGATATGACACCTTGGTTGCTATGGGTTTTGATTTTTTGGAGTTGGTGGCATGGTGTCCCCATGGTGGACATGTGTCGAACGAGGGCTTTTCGGACGAAAAGAGGGGGAAATCGCCAAAAACTCACCAAACCACCTTGGATTTGGGGCATGATTTGGCACCCTTGTGTACATTGTGATATTACACCTTGCTTGCTATGGGTTTTGATTTTTTGGAGTTGGTGGCATGGTGTCCCCATGGTGGACATGTGTCGAACGAGGGGTTTTCGGACGAAAAGAGGGGGAAATCGCCAAAAACTCACCAAACCACCATGGATTTGGGGCATGATTTGGCACCCTTGTGCACATTGTGATATGACATCTTGGTTGCTATGGGTTTTGATTTTTTGGAGTTGGTGGCTTGGTGTCCCCATGGTGGACATGTGTCGAACGAGGGTTTTTCGGACGAAAAGAGGGGGAAATCGCCAAAAACTGACCAACCCACCATGGATTTGGGGCATGATTTGGCACCCTTGCGCACATTGTGATATGACACCTTGGTTGCTATGGGTTTTGATTTTTTGGAGTTGGTGGCATGGTGTCCCCATGGTGGACATGTGTCGAACGAGGGGTTTTCGGACGAAAAGAGGGGGAAATCGCCAAAAACTCACCAAACCACCATGGATTTGGGGCATGATTTGGCACCCTTGTGCACATTGTGATATTACACCTTGCTTGCTATGGGTTTTGATTTTTTGGAGTTGGTGGCTTGGTGTCCCCACGGTGGACATGTGTCGAAAGAGGGTTTTTCGGACGAAAAGAGGGGAAAATCGCCAAAAACTGACCAAACCACCATGGATTTGGGGCATGATTTGGCACCCTTGTGCACATTGTGATATGACACCTTGGTTGCTATGGGTTTTAATTTTTTGGAGTTGGTGGCATGGTGTCCCCATGGTGGACATGTGTCGAACGAGGGGTTTTCGGACGAAAAGAGGGGGAAATCGCCAAAAACTCACCAAACCACCATGGATTTGGGGCATGATTTGGCACCCTTGTGCACATTGTGATATGACACCTTGCTTGCTATGGGTTTTGATTTTTTGGAGTTGGTGGCATGGTGTCCCCATGGTGGACATGTGTCGAGCGAGGGGTTTTCGGACGAAAAGAGGGGAAAATCGCCAAAAACTGACCAAACCACCTTGGATTTGGGGCATTTAAAGTCACCACATTACCCTACAACAGAAGTTTCACTTGGAAAAAGGTTTGACAACCTCTTAGTGCAATTAGGTCAACCTAGGTTTCACCAAACACTCAAACTTTCATATAAAATTGAAAATTTGTTGAAATCTTTCCAAACCTTGTGTATTGGCCAATGTGTGGCTAACACTTTCCATGGAAAATAACAAACTAGAATTTTTTTTGTTTCCCTACCAAAGCACTCACAAAAGTGAGGTGCGTAGTGAAAGATTATGCCCGTCTACCTCGAACGGGCAGTTCTTGACCATTTTTTGAGGTACATAACTTGAAATGGACTGAAATTTGGCATAAGGGTGCATCAACATGTGGGTAATGACGCTAGCATGCTATCTTGGCAGTTTGGTTTGAAAATTTTCAAAAATTCATCCCCTAAACTCAAGAAGAGGCTATGCGTGATCACTAATTCGTATTTCAAATATTTTAGAGTTTTTAATACCCATACTGAAAATTCTGTGCCAGCCCATCCGTCATGCGTGGGACCCATGTCAAAGTAATGGGAAAGTGGACTGACTACATGCAGCAATCCACGTTTTCACACCCACGCGTCGTACAGTAGGAACCCAAACGGCAGCACCTACTGTATATCCATCGGCCCCATCGTCTCTCCCACCCGCAACTTCTATTCCCCAATCTCTGGCGAAAAACCCTGCTTGCACCTCCACCAGCGCAACACCGACCTCCCCTTCCACCGAAGATCCCGAAGATGAAGCGTGTTCGCGGAGACGAGCCGGAGGCGAGTGCGGTCGTCAACGTCGACAGAGGCGACGACGAGGGTCCGGTAGTAGTCGACGTCGCGGAGGCGGGATCTTCTTCCGGAACTGGAGCCGCTCTTCGCCGCGCCGTGACCGTGGAGGGCTCCGCCCAACCGGCCGTCGTCGCCATCGCTGATGAGGCCAAGGGAGACGTCCTCGCTCCCGCGGCACAAGCAGATGACCAGGGCTTCGATCCGAATGACCCGTTCTACCGCCACTCCAGGCAGTACCGCGAGCTATATGGCCCCAGAGAGTGCGACGAGTTCGAAGAGGAGGCCTCCGACAACCGCAGCGAGGTACTCTACTATTCCGATCGATCCCCTGTTTTTCTTGATCTTACTGTTCACCATAGGGTTTGCTCATAGGGTAGATTGATTTGCCCTGTCTGCGACTTCTTGTACAAATTGATGATTCTGGGGTTCTTGCTCATCTGATTTATGGTTTGTAGTTACTAGATCTGTAATATTTGATGCACATCTTGATTCAACTGTAATGATTCCTTTTGTGTGATGAATCATACCTGCTTAGTGTAACGCTCACTGCATTTCAAACTTAAATTCATCTGAATATGAATCATACCAGAGTGATTATGATTACAAGAATTATATTATAGGTACTATTAATTGATCTGATACATGGATTTTATAATCACCATTTGTCTTAAACTGGTGCTTATTTATACGATGAAACCATAGTGTGTACATCATTTTTATTTGGGGAACAAATGAATTATCAGTTGCATGTAATTTATGACCATAATTTTTGTTCAATTCCTGCTTATTGACGTCATGAATCCATATTGTTTTATGAATCAGTACATCTTCAGGGAACAAATGATTGATCCCTGATCCATGAAATTTATAATCACCATTTTCTCTTAAATTGGTGCTTAGTTATAATACTGAAATAATGATTGGACTACCCATGAACAAGTTGTGACAACAGTTTAAATTGGTGGTTATTTATATTAGTGAAGTAATTATGTATGGTTGGATCTGGATCATAAATGTTGATTCTACATGATTAATTCTTAATAATGTTCATACAAAAATATTTAATGCTTCAATTGTATTTCAGTTAATTTCATTCTCTCACTTATTCTTTACTTTCAAAATCGCAGGAAGACTCTGAGGACATTGACAGCGACAAGGAGGACCGGGACCGGAAGAGCCGCTTCTGCTCGAAGAAGTCGAAGACCTGCCAGATCCCTTTCCGTCGTAACGGAAAGCCACATTGCCCATTCTGCGGCAGGGTTTTCCCGAACGATCTCGAGTGTCCGATCCAAAGACGCGACGGAGTTGGAAAAGGTAGCAAGCGTAAGCACAAGCCTGCTAGCAAGGCGAAGCACGCTGCCTTTGGCAAGTTCCTCGGGGACTACGTCAGATCGGCCTCATCCCGCTCGTCGGTCCAGCTGTTGGCCCTCATGTTCTCCACTAAATTTAGTTTCTGTTTAGTTGTTCCCCTGGAGGTTCATGGTTAAACTATGTCATGTTTCAAAGACTATGTTCTACTTTTGTTATTTGGAACCTGGGCAACCATACCCAGTTGTTTAACTTCCAGCCTAGTGGGCTTGTTCTGTTTTTCCCAAGGCCCGGGGAAGTACATATTAATTTGCAAAAAATGAACAATTAAAATCAGTGAAAATTGAACTGGCAGTAGAAAAAATGCAGGACCAAATAGTCAATCGTAAAGTGTACCCCCTACATAATCCCACTATACAATCCCTTCACACAAGAGCGACCAGGATAGCGAAATGACATAAACACACAATGGGCACACACAAATTGTAGACTAAAACAATTATATCATATGATAAAGATTATATCATATGATGTCAACTGAAACTTCAATACCACCACGGCCGCCCTGGTTGAAAAGAATGAGAACAACATTCCCAGATTCAAAGTTATACTCCTTAGTAAACTCCGACCAGCAGGAATCGAACTTCATCCTTCCATCAGTAGTAGTGTAGTATGCACCCTGAGGGTGGTAGCCATAGTCATCAACAAAAAAACATGCCTCCCCGCTTTCAGAGATATTCAAGGACCTAACAACTTCCTTCGGTATACGCTGAATAATAAAAATTAAATTATATATGGGAAGGATATAAAGGATAACTAAGATTACATAAAGAAAAGGAGAATTATACCAGTCCATTGCCCTTCAAATCAGTATTCGTCAAGGTGTGCACAAAAACAACACCAAGACCAAGACCACGCTCACGGAGAAGTTGTTCCTTCTTCAATGTTTGAGCAGTAGTAAGCATAACACCTTTAGTGTGGACAACTGCAGTTGGAATTTCTGCATACAAATTAAAAATTAATAAAAGAATAAAAAAAGAGGAGATATAACATCAGTTATATTAAAAAAAAATGGGCAACACATGGTAAAGGATAAAACAGAATTACCATCGACACGATGCTTTTCAGTGCCATCAGGACCTTCTGCAAAAATCCCAAACAGTTCAGGAGCACTATCAAACCCAAACATGATACAGTCACCAACTTTCAGGTCGTAGTCATGAAGAAATTTTTGGTATCCACTACCAAAAACACGTGTCTTCGAACTGCCTTTTTTAACATGAAATTTGTACTTCACTTCATCCGATGTAACGACAAAAAAGATATTACCAACAAGGTTGTTGAACTGCCTCCTCACAAAACAAGGCACAGTCTGAAAAAACAGTAGAACAAAAATGCAGAAAATAAGGATATAGTCTAGAATCTGTCAACAAAAAAGATACATTCTAAAAAGGATATATACCATAAAGTCATCAAATCTGCTTCCAAGATAACAACGAAATGAACTGAGAGTCTCCCGCCTCTGCTGACAATGATTGCCCATCGAACCACAAACAACACAGTTCATCCTGTGTATATTTAGCAATTACCAAAGCTAGTAAAAAATACAGGTAGGTAGGGCATATTCATAGAAATCTATCCATAGATCTGAAACCATACACACATATATCCATAGATCTGAACAAACAAGATTATTCAGAGGACAAAAAGGATTTTCAACAAACAGAGAAAAAGGAGGTGAGGTGAAGTAGTGACATGTAAAAACATATTTTCCTACCTCTCAAAACAAACGAAAATCTTCAGAGAGAAAAGAGTTTTTCAGCACAAAAGAGAGAGAGAAAGAAGATGAAGGAGACTTGCTTCACCGCATGAACAAGGGAGGGCAGAAGGCAAAACCAACCAGGGGCATTATAAATACAATAAGTAGTAGTAACTGCCTACAACCGCTATTTAATGAGGCTGTGGGGTAGATGGTGGTTGCTATCCTGTAAGTTCAAAAGTCAAACACAAAGTATCTCATGCAAAAATGGAGCCCACTGCTATTATGTAATCTCTGTCAATAAGTTCACAATGGCAAAACATCAAAGACACCGAAAAATACATTGAATCATAAAGTTGCACTTCAAAATTATTTAAAACCATATGATTTACAACTTCAAATGTACAACAAAATGTTGACTACATGCCTTTGTTCGGACTATAGGTTAGGTCAGAACAATTATGGCATGTTAGTCATTTTTTCAACATACATAAAAAACAAATGCTCATTTGTGGACGAAGTGCACAATTATACCAAAGTAGGCATCACTTCAACACATCAAACTACACCAAACCTCATGAAAAATTAAAATTTGAATTTTCCACATGAATGTCACAACATTTACTCAGTCCCACTAGTTACTGATGATTTTACATTGAATTTAGCATTTATTATGAGTTTTACTCGTTTTCTGTCATTTTTTAATAAAAAAATCAACAAACACCTAAAATTGTCAGAAAAATCTGAAACTCCTTAGGCACACATACCTACCCTTCATGACCACTCACAAAAATTTGCAGCTCAATCTGAGTCTTTGAAGTGCAGTGTCGTTGCCTATTCGACGGTACCTCGGAGGAGGGATCCTCACGAGGGGGAGAAGAAGTAGGGGCCATAGGGCGGAGTGCACACGGGACGGTGGTACGCGAGTTACCCAGCTTCGGAACACCTGCACGATGACAGGGCCTACTGCTGCTTGTCTGGAATTATCTGGGCGCTTTCGCGTTGTTACAATGAGTTGTGGTTGTGGTTGTGCCTCTAGGGCTCCCGGGATCCGGCTTATAAAGGCACACGGATCTAGGGTTTACACGGAGAGTCCTAGCCGGAATACAAGTTGCCTAACTACGGTACAAAGTCTTGCCATGTACGTCAAGGATCCGCCTTCCTCCAAGTACGTGCAGGATCCGGATACTTCATGGGCTTCAACGGATCCGGCCTCCTTCGTAGGTTGGTTAGGATCCGGCTTCTGCGTTCTGAGGCTGGACCTCATCCTTCATGATCTACAGCAACTGGGCCGCCCGATGGGCCACATGCCTCACCACCTACTATGGGCCACCCGGGCTTGCCGGATCTTGGCCATGCCGTTGATATACCCATAAAGTATACCCACAACAGTAGCCCCCGAAGTTCTCCGAGATTCATCATTCCTCCGACTTCATTCTGCTCGGAAACGAAGAGAATCTTGAAGAGCTTCAAAACTTCTTACTTGATTCCGGGTTCACTCCTCCGGAAATCCTTCATCTTCGGATCACGCACAACAACGGAAAGTCCACTTTTCCCGCGCACAACTTCCTCATTTCCCGCGCTAAATTTTCGCAGATGCGAATTTTTAGCCGAAAATTTCGGAAGTGCATGGTTAAGTTACCTCCACGTCGTTTTACCGCACTTGACCTAAAACACGTGTCATCCATCCAACGGTGCGACCGTTCCGTTTCCACCGTCGGATCCGGATCCCGAATCTCCGCGCGCGGCCTATAAATACCCCGCGGCCCGGTAAAAATTCATTCTTTCACCCCTCCTCACCACTTCGTCTTCCTCCTCGCGCCGCGCCGCCCGACGGATCTCGATTCCGGTGATCTTCGCCACGGTGAGCTTCACGCGCCGCCAAACCAAGACCCCTCTCGCGCCAAGATTCCTGCGGTTGAACGGGAATTTCCCTCCGCCGCCGATTCGTGGTCTCGCGGGTCGGTTTCCTTCAAGTCCGGCGACCCCATCTTCACCGGAGCTCCGTCGAGCCACCGCGCCATTAGCGGTAAGTGCGCCGGCCTCGTAGAAGATAGACTTAGACTTAGTGTAGAAGATAGACTTAGGTGATCCGGGTACTCAAACACTTTGTATGGGTGCAGCCGGAAGCATGCCACTCGATTCTTCGCATTGTACTGGTAGCTCTCCGAGTAGCCCGGATCCCAATCAAATAGAACCAATATGCCCGGATCCCATATCATTCCTGCCACCATATGTTTCCGACACTAGACTAGCTCAACCGTTTTCCGCATCTTCCAGCACCGCTCCAAGCCGGATCCCCTCCCTTCAAGAGCTCCAAGAAGAACTCGAGGGACAAGCTCGGATGGCAGCAAAGGTGCAGGAGGTGGAAAACAAGAGGGCGTCCAAGGCCCGGATCCGCGAAGGAGAACGGGGTCAGTGGTGGCCCTGTGCAACTACTGATGTGGAGCTTAGAGAGCTCCAGAACGAGGGCATGATCTCCACCCATTGGAGTTTCACGCGTGACTCCGACGTCCCAAAGCCCGAAGTCGGAGAAATTGTCATGACCAAGGCCTGGGTGGAACGCGGACTTTCACTCCCCTGCTCGGAGTTCTTTCTCTCCGTGCTCAACACATACGGGCTCCAACCCCACAACATCTGCCCAAACTCATACCTTCTCCTATCCAACTTCGTAACTCTCTGCGAAGGGCATCTTGGGATCCGGCCAGATGTCAAGTTATGGCAATTCTTTTTCCGGGTGAAGAAAGAAACCAAAGACAAAGCAATGGTGAACTGCGGAAGCATGACGTTTATGCTCCGCCCTAGTCGCATGTATCCTCCCCACGATTCGCACGAATCCGTCCGGTACTGGAACGCCGGATGGTTTTATGAGAAGAATGCTTCAGTTCCGGACGTTCATGAAGGCCTGCCTCAATTCATCAACGAGCCTCCGGAAGAGCTCGCAAGCTGGAGCTTCGTCCCTTCGCTCGCCCAAACTCCGATCTTGGAGAAGGCAGCGCGGAGAATCTCCTGGCTAGTCCACGACGGACTCACCGGAGCCCAGCTCACACTTAGCTGGTTCTCCCGGAGAATCCAGCCTCTACGCTACAACGCGCGCCTGATGTGCGCTTATACTGGGGCGGACGATCTTCTCCAGGTTACCCGCCACGATCTTCCGGCCGACTCTCTGAAGAGAAGGTTCAAGACGCTGGTGAAGATTCCGAGGGGCCAACAGGTCCCGGAACTGATCAAGGACATTTACACGAACGACAAGTGTCCTCCGGTAAGCTTTGTTCTTTTCATTGCTTCAAACTTCACAAGTTTTTGGATGTTAACTCTAACTTTTATTCATTTTCCTTCCAGCTCAACACTTTGGCGGAGGAAAGCTTCCGCACCATTCTTCGTGTCCCCGTCAGCGGCGACGCGGCGGAGGAGGCTCCGGAAGACGACGAGGAGGAAGAGGAACAGGCACCCCGCAAGGCGGCCCCTCGACCTACAAAGCGTCCCCGCGCCAAGGCTTCTGGCACTGAAGCCGGAACTAGCGGCGAGGCCTCCGCCAAGAAGCCCAAGACGACAAAACCACCTCCGCTAGACTCGAGGAAAGCAGAGCGTGCGCGCCTGAGAATGCTTTCAACAGCTGGTCAGCGCACGCGCCCCATCATCCCCGGCGCCCCGTAAGTTTCCGAACATGATGCAACTTTATCTTGGCGAAATTATCTCTCGTCAAAACCCTTTCACTTGTTTGCAGGAATCCGAGTGCCGCTGCCACGCGGACCACCAGCCAGGAACCCATCACGAAATATATGAAAAAATCTCCGGCTGTTGGTCCTTCTACTCCAGTTCCACCAAGTGCCTCCCACCCAACTCCTCAACCGTCGCCCCCTCAGGCTGATCCATCTCCCCCTCCTGCCGCAAATACTCCACCGGAAATAATTCCGGTTAGCAGCGGGCATGCGGGCGGAGAAGATCCTAAGGCCAAGGGCCCTGCCCAAGAAAACGCGGAAGTACAAGGCCAAGGAGAGGCTGAAGTCACTTCTTCCGAGAAGGCTGGAGAGGGCGCTGGCGACATGGTCGTTTTTCCGAAGAACTTTGGAGATCCGGCTGACACCACTTCCACCCCCAAGGCGTATGCTACCAAGTTTTTCAACAAGCTGTCCGAGGCGGAGAAGTGGGAACTTGAACAGGACCTGCTCAACGCCATGCTGAACAACGCCTGGGGGAAACCTGACTCCAGGACATCGGAAATCCAAGACTTCAAGAAGAACGTCGGTCAGTTCTTTGACCAGCTCATCTGCAAGCAAAAGGTACTCCCCAGTAGCCCCCAAGCATGTAGGCGGAAACTCAAAAAATAGTTAACGCTTATATGCTTTAAGAAACATTACTTCCGGGAAGGTTACAAAATTGGATCAGTAGCCCCCAAGCATGTAGGCGGAAAAGTCCCGGCAATAATGCTTTGGAGAAAACCACTTTTTACAGGCGGAATTTTTATTCCTGCTCTGTCTATGTTTTACAGGAACAGCAGGCACTGCACTATGAGCTGCACAAGAACATTGCGCTTCAGCGCCGCGTTACTCTGAATCAGGCGGAAAATATCCGGACTCTGAAGGATGAGAATGCGGAACTGACCAAGCAACTGGCGGACGCCCAAGGTTGGTTTCCGCCCTCTTCGTCATTAGTCATATTCCGACTTAGAACTTGTTGTTAACTTATGTTATTATAGGCGCATCCTCTTCCCTTGCTACAGCCTCATCTGAACTTGAGAACCTGCGCTCCTCGTACCATGATTTGGAAACGAAATTAAAGGAGGCGGAACTAAAGAGGGAGCAGGCCGAGAAGCAGCTGTCGGAGAAAAACTCCGAACATATCAGGGAAAAGGGCGAGCTGTTGCTGAAGAAAAATGCTGACAGCGAAACCATCAAGAGGCAGCAGAAAGAGCTCAATGGTCTCCGAAAATATATGGAGACCGCGGAGCATCACTGGGACTTGCTCAACGAGAACATCTTGGGTACGATACTGAAACCTTGCCCAGATGTTTTCTCCGACTTTTTACTTTACGCTCAAACTGCATGCTTATATCCTGATTATCTTTTATGCAGAGCCGCTTGGGTATCCGGAACAGCGCCGGAATTTGTTCCCACGGGATGACCTTCTTCAACTCGCAGGCGATGACTGCAAAGATCTCATCTCCGCCTCCCGCAAGATATGCTATAACTTATCCATCAAGAGGAGCCGCACTTGCAACGTCCGGAAGCTTGTTGGAAAGATGGACATTCTTCCGGAGCTGGTGACGGATCTACAAGCATCATCAGCCCGAGGCGCAGCTGCAATGGCCTTGACCATGTGCCTAGCACATAATCCGGATCTTGATCTTGATCAAGTGACCACGGGCGTTCCTCCGGATGCGGATGTCAACGCGCTGCTGGATGCAGTGAGTGGCTACGACACCCGTATCGCGCGCAGGATCCGGCATGAGGAATTCTACGACAAGGTCGTTCTTCCCGCAGACGAGCCCTTGGAAGTGGAACTTCAAAAGGAGCTCGAGGCGAAGGCGCGATCCGCGGAATCCGGGACCCAATATACCTGGACCAGCTCCAAGGACGCTCCCCATGAAGAACCCAAGACCAGCACTGCAGCTTCTGAAGAAAAAGAAAGTGACGAAGACGTGTCTTCTCTGGCCGAAGGCGCCAAGGAAAATGATACAGAGGGCAAGACTTCTCCGGCTAAGGGGGAGTGAAAACTTTTATTCCTGCGGGAAAGACAATGCATCATTTTGGCCCCAGCGAGGGTTTGTAATAAGACTTTAAATTATTAAGTAGCTAGGAACGAAACGATTATGCATGGGGCGGAAACACTTATCCTGCTATCCGTTAATATTATGTGCATGTTTCGTTTTATGTCGGAAAGCAAGTGCTGACTTCGTTGTTTTCCGGCTTACCCGCTTGACCTTCCGCGAGCCCGAAAACCTTAGCCGGAAATGCTCGCCAGCGGCGACGAAGCCCAATGGCAATCCGTCCATAACCGCGGAAACAAGCCCCCAGGCATAGGTGCCGGAAATCGCTACTAGGAATCCACGAGTTCGCAACAGATAACAACTTAATCAGAAAACTTAAGCTTACGTCCTAAAGGACGGTTTCGGAAATCACAACTTTCATACACGCCTAGGCGGAAATCTCCAGCTCTGCGGTTTTAGTCGGAAAAAAAACATACACGATCTAAAATGAACAAGTAAAGGAGGTAAAAGACTCAAAGAGTGAACCATAAGCTTTATTTCATTGATCATGTATAACTATTACAGAGTTTATAACTCGGAAAATATATGCTAAGTGTAGAAAGGACGTAGCTGTGCGATGTTCCAAGGGCGATCTGTTTCATCGTAGATGTCATCCGGATCCTCACGCTTGCGTTTCCGGTGCCAGTTAGCAGGTCTATCCCTCAGCTCGCGGAAATCAACAAGGTAGTACGACCCGTTATGGAGCACTTTGCTAACGACGAAGGGTCCTTCCCATGGAGATTGCAGCTTATGGTCTTTCACCTGTCGAAGGCGGAGGACCAGGTCTCCTGCCATGAAGGAGCGATTCCGAACTCGACGACTGTGATAGCGTCGGAGCTTCTGCTGGTAGATGGCGGAGCGTTGATCAGCTAGGTTCCGAGCTTCCTCGATCAGGTCCACAGATAGCTGTCTGGCCTCGTCAGCTGTTTCTTCATTGTAGGCGGAAACTCGCGGTGAATCGTGGATGATGTCGGAGGGAAGCACGGCTTCGGATCCGTATACCAGGAAAAATGGGGTGAACCCTGTTGATCTCTTAGGGGTAGTTCGTAAACTCCACAAAACAGCCTTCCAACTCGTCACCCAAGCTCCAGCCGCTCGTCGCAGCTGGTTCTTCAAGGCGCGGCTTAATTCCTGATAATATTAGACCGTTAGCCCTTTCAACCTGACCGTTAGATTGTGGATGAGCCACAGATGCAAGGTCCAGTCGAATCCCCATTGTGTCACAATAATCCCTCAACTCTCCTTGAGCGAAGTTTGTGCCATTATCTGTGATTATGCTGTGTGGGATGCCAAATCTCATCACGAGGCTGCAGACGAATTTTAGTGCCGTAGCACCATCGGCTTTTCTCACTGGCTTTGCCTCGATCCACTTGCTGAATTTGTCAACAGCGACCAGGAGGTATTCAAAACCGCCAGGAGATGATCTTTTTAACTTACCAACCATATCAAGCCCCCAGACAGCAAATGGCCAGGTGATAGGTATGGTCTTCAGCTCTTGGGCTGGAGCGTTTGGTTGAGTAGCGTAGTACTGACAACCTCGGCAGGTTTTTACCAGCTTGTCAGCATCTTCTTTAGCTGTGAGCCAGTAGAATCCTAGCCGGAAAGCTTTGGCAACGAGGGATCTGGGAGCGGCGTGATGCCCGCAATCCCCTGCATGGATCTCTCTGAGGATTTCAATGCCATCTTGATTGGAGACGCATTTGAGAAACACCCCTGCTGCACTTCGTTTGTAGAGCTGTCCATCAACAATTGTGTAGGTTCTCGCTCGTCTGACGATCTGTCGCGCGAGGACCTCGTCCTCAGCAACTTCTGATCGATGAGGTAGTCCAGGAAAGGCTGTGTCCAAGCCGGAATGATAGCCATCAATTCCCTAGCCGGAGACACTGCCACTTCTGGGTTTTCCGGGTTAGCGCCCTTCACCGAGGGTATCCGGAGATGCTCCAGGAAAATGCCAGGCGGAATTTGCTTCCTGCCGGATCCGAGCTTGGATAGCATGTCTGCCGTTGTGTTATCGTCTCTCCTGACGTACTTGACTTCGTATCCGAGGAAGCACTTGGCGATCTCATCAACTTCGTCTCTGTAGGCCGCCATGACGGAGTTTCTGGCGTTCCAGGTTCCGGCTACTTGTTGTGCCACCAGGTCGGAATCTCCACAGCATATGATGTGCTTGATCCCAATTTCCTTAGCGATGCGCAGACCGTGTAGTAGAGCCTCGTATTCCGCCATGTTATTTGTAGCTTCAAGTGGATCTCGCGTAACGTCATGCAGCTTCTTCTCCGGTAGGGGACTTCAGTGGTGACTCCGGCTCCTGAGCCTTGATGCTGCTTGGATCCATCGAAGTGCATGACCCATGTCTCTGGTTCCGGCTCCAGACTTGCATCCGGAGCTTCTGTCCAATCTGCAACGAAATCTGCCAAGACTTGGGATTTTACCGCAGTCCTGGGTTTGTAAGCGATGTCGAAGGCGGATAATTCGATGCCCCATTTAGCCGTACGTCCTATTGCGTCAGCGTTGTTGAGAATTGTTGACAGCGGAGCCTTGCTCACAACTGTAACTGGGTGCTGTTGGAAATAGTGCCTCAGCTTCCGGCTGCCCAGGAACACTCCATAGGCTAGCTTCTGAAAGTGAGGGTACCTTTGTTTTGACTCCGTCAGCACCTCGCTAATGTAGTAGACAGGTCTTTGGACGTCATATTCATGACCTTCTTCCTTTCGCTCCACCACGATGACGAGGCTGATGACTTTGTTGGTAGCTGCCAGATAAAGGAGCATTGGCTCTGACTCTGCTGGAGCTGCCAAGATAGGTGGGGAGGTGAGTATTTCCTTCAACCCTCGAAGAGCTGCGTCACTGCGTCGTCCCAGCATAAATTTGTCTGCTTTCTTCAGCAGCCTTGTACAGAGGTAGCGCCTTCTCGCCAAGACGGCTAACAAACCTGCGATTGCTGCGACGCAACCAGCTAGTCGTTGCACATCTTTGAGACAAGTTGGCCGTTTGATGCACAGGATTGCCTTGATCTTTTCCGGGTTAACCTCAATGCCTCCGAGAGACTATGAAGCCAAGGAGTTTTCCGGCTGGCACGCCAAAAACGCACTTCAGCGGATTCAACATCATCTTGTACCTGCGGAGGTTGTCGAAGGTTTCTGTGAGGTCGCTGATCAAGTCGGATCCTTTCCGGGTCATGACCGCGATGTCGTCGACGTAAGCGTGCACGTTCCGGCCAATTTGGTCCTTCAGGCACCGCTGCATCGTACGTTGGTAAGTAGCACCTGCATTTTTCAAACCAAAAGGCATAGTAACATAGCAGTAAGTACCAAACGGGGTAATGAATGAAGTCGCCTTTTGGTCGGATTCCTTCATCCGGATCTGATGATACCCGGAATACGCATCAAGAAAACACAGAAGTTCCGCCCCGCCGTCGAATCAATGACTTGGTCAATGCGCGGCAAGGGGAACGGATCCTTCGGGCAATGCTTGTTCAAGCCAGAGTAATCGATGCACATTCTTAGTATTTCAGTGTTCTTTTTGGGTACAAGGACGGGATTCGCGACCCAATCGGTGTGGATAACTTCTATTACAAAACCTGCTTCTAGTAACTTTGCTAGTTCCATTCCTATGGCGCGGCGCTTCTTATCTCCAAAGCGTCGCATAGCTTGCTTCACTGGTTTAGCCCCCGGATTTATGTTGAGGTAGTGCTCGGCGAGTTCCCTAGGTACTCCGGACATGTCAGAAGGTTGCCATGCGAAGATATCCATGTTAGCGCGGAGGAACTCGACGAGCGCGTCTTCCTATTTGGGGTCCATGTTGGCTCCGACTGAAACCTGCTTGGAAGAGTCGCCTTTGATGAGGTCGTGCTTCTTGGTTTCTATCGCGGCCTTGAAGGAGGTTTTTTGCTCGGAGATCTGCTTCTTGGTGGTCTGCATCTCAGTCGGATCCACCGCGGCTCTGTAGCCTTTTAGCTCTTCTCCAGATATCACAGACTTTGCGAAGGCGGCTTCGCCTAACTCGCACTCATGAGCCTTTTTGTAGTCTCCGGATACGGTAATCATACCTTTAGGACCCGGAATCTTGAGCTTGTTGTAGATGTAGCACGCTCTTGCGTGGAACTTGTGGTAGGTGGGCCTGCCGAAGATGACGTGGTAGGAGCTCTTGAAGGGCACAACTTCAAACGTGATCTTCTCTTCGCAGAAATTATGAACATCGCCAAAAGCCACGGGAAGTGTGATGCTGCCAAGGGAATTCGCCTTCTTACCCGGAACATGGCCATGAAACTCAGTGGTGCTGTGTTTCAGCTGCTCCTTGGTGAGGTTCATCCGCTCTAGGGTCTCCATGTACATGATGTTCAGGCTGGCTCCACCATCCATGAGGCACTTGGAGAAGTCATACCCATCTATGCGGGGACTTACAACCAAGGCATAGCATTCTTTTGGCACAATTGCGGGGTGATCCTTCCTATCAAATGTGCACGGGATTTCCGACCACCTGACGTACTGCGGCACAGCCGGGACTATGGCGTTCAGGATCCGGGTAGCTGACTTGGAGGCGCGTACTGTTGGTGTCCCGAGGAAAGTGTGGTAAGCCCCCACGCTCTTTTTATCGAATGGGTTGGATTTTCCTGCGGATCCTGCCTTGGGATCCGGCGAGTTATCATCCTCATCCATCGCCTCGGAACTATCCTCCTCTTTGTCCTTGTTCTTGCCCTTGCCACCTTTGCCGCGTGGGCGGTGTTTCCGGGCGCGCTTGTATCCTGCCTCCGGGTCGTTTTTTAGATCATTGACCCACTTGCAGTTGCGGTTGGTGTGAGTGGACTTCCCTGTAACCGGATCCAGATGGGCCAGGCAGGGCATGTCTCTGTACTCCTCGTAGGTTTGCGGGGCGCGGGATCCGCCAGCTGTGACCTCGGAGGTATGCTGCTGACCCCTGCCGGCTCCGCCTCCACGTCCGCGTCCTCTGCCCCCTCCTGAACCTCCGCGTTGAAACGCCATGGCGACCATCTCGGATCCGCCACTCTTCTGGTCATCAGGGTTCTTGCGCTTATGACTGCTGCTGCTACCGTTATCACGGTTCTTTTTTTGTTGATGCAGGGGGATTGCTGTAGCTGCGAGATCACCGCCTGCATCGTCATCGGCGGCAGTGTGATCACTGGCGATGGTGATCATGTCGTCCAACATCAGTTGATTTGCATTGACCATGCAAGTTAGCTTGTGTCGCAGCAATCCTCCTCGCTGCAAGCCCCCAATGAAGGCATGCATTGCTGTGCGGTTGTCGACGTTCTCGCACTCGTTTTTGCATGCCAACCATCGGGTGAGGAAATTCCTCGATGTTTCGCCCTTCTTCTGGATGCATGCCTGCAGGTCGCTTGTTGTGGCAGGTCTCTTGTAGGTGCCCCTGAAGTGTTTCTCGAAAGCGTTCTTCAGGTCGAACCAGCAAAAGATGGAATTCTTCTCGAGGTCACTAAGCCAGATCCGGGCTGGACCTACAAGGTACAACTGAAGCATGCGGCAGGCGATGTTAGGGGTTCCTCCGGCGAAGGTTACAGCATTGTAGTAATCCTCAATCCAGGTATCCGGCCTTTCGGTGCCATCATAATGCTTCAGATTTCCGGGTAGCTTGAGGTTCATCCTTGGCTTTGGTTCCTCTCGAATCATCCTGCCAAAGCACTTCGGACCAATGTAGTCGGTTCTGTACTCGTTAAGGCGATCCCGCGCGTCGCGTGAGCCGTGGCGAGGAGACTTTGAGCGAGAGCGAGATCTCCGACCATTGCCTCCGCCTCTACCTCCGCCGCCACCGCTAGGTGGTGGTGAGGGAGACCTGCGAGGTGGGCAGTCCGACTTCTTGCTTCCGCCATCTGAATCTCCTCGGCCTTCCTGGTGCTGGCTCCGGCTCCTGTGGCTGCCTTCGCCCTGGCGCTGGCTGCCCTGGTCGTTCCGGCGCGGCTCCGGGTCACGGCTCCGGCGAGGATCTGGGTCACGGCTCCGACGAGGTTCTGGATCGCGGTTCCGGCGAGGTTCTGGACCGCGGTCCTCATTCCGACTCCTCCTGGGCTCGGGCTCATGAACATTGTTCTGGTTCCGGCGAGGTTCCGGCGAGCGCTCCCTGTTTCTGTTTCTTGGCAGCACATTGTCGCGGATAACAATCCCACCATGCCCTGGGGGCCTGGTGTTTCCGGCTGGACTACGGCGGCGAGGGGGTCGCGGGTAACCGTTGGGCGGAGGAGAGGGGTTGCGGTATTTGTCTCGTCCAGAGTACATCGCATCCTTTCCCTTTCTTGGATCTGACGAAGGTGTCTTTGACGGAACGGGGATCGGATTTGGGTGTTCCCTGGTCCTCCTTCTGCGCTCCGAGGATCCGGTGTGTGATTCATCGTCGGGATGCCGGTCAGCGTGGGCGTCCTTCTGCGTGGTAGATACACAGTTATCCGGATTGGATTCCAGCCTGCGCGAAGTATCCGCCTTGCTTTGCTGCTGCATTGCTGAAGCGACAAGTGTGCGGAGATAGTTGATATCAACCTCTTCGTCCTTCTTCTTCAGCAATTCCGCAGCTTTTTGCATGTTGTCCTTTGGGGTTTCCAGCGGCTGGTGCTCTGCAGGCGTGTTGAAGGGTATCCTGCGAGGCGGAATTGCTTCTCTAACAATTCGATCGGCCTCCGCCTGCGCATAGATCATCTTTACTTCCCACTCAGCCCTCATGCTCTTGACCTGCTCGAGTGTGGCAGCAATCTCGCGGTCCTGTTTGTCGAAGTTTTCCGCCAATCCTGCAGCTTCTGCCCTCTCTTCCCTTAACGCGGCTTCGGTATCGGCGAGCTTCTTGGCTGTGGCCAGCATTTCCTTTCTAGTGGCCTCTAGGGCCTCCAGATCTGCGGCGTCGCCTGGGGTTATAGGTGTGTTAAGGACTGCTCGCGCGACCATCTCTTCTGCTGACAGGATTTCCTCCGAGGAAGGATCCCTGTGGGGTCGCACCCGAGACATTGGAGATCCTTGTTGGGATGGTTGGGGGTCGGATTGGCTGGTTGGCTCTTCAGATCCAGTTTGTCCCAGCGCTGCTACCGTTGCGAGAACCTGCTTAGGCTGGGCGGAGTCGACTTCAGGCTGATCGCCGAAACCGTACTCCCCTAGCTTGCGGACGAAGTCATCGGACTCCATGGAGGGGGTATCTCTGGAAATTGGGCTCAGATTGCCCAAAATCGACTCTTCAACCGGAGCTTCGCTTTCTCCGACAGGCTGAGCCTGATCCGGATCTGCGCCGTTTTCCGGTGCCTCTACCTGCTCAGGACCAGCTCCGGCTTCTTGAGGGGCGGTTCCGGCGGTATGGGCCAAGAAGTGTACGAAGTGGCACCTCTGCTTTTCTAACACCTGGGAGACCCAGGCGGATCTGCATTGGTCTTCCACCATTGTTTCTGCACAGGGCGGATTGGGTGGGCTTTGAAATTTCCAGATCCGAGGCGGAATCTTCCTTGGGAAGCTCCTGCATCTCAGATCGGATCTTCGCGACAGCGTCCAGCTCTGCGGCGGTCGCGTCTGCGTTACTTACCAGTGGGTTTCCGTCGGAATCGACGGTTTCCCCGATGAAGATGTGAATGCCGCCAATTGGGACGATGGAGAGCTTGACGGGGTTTGTCCTAGCCGGAATCCAGCACTCATCCGGAGGGACGATCGGCAGATTTCCCGCGTAAAGGACGCGCCCCACAGCGATGGTGTCGTCGTAGCTTCCCATGGTGGAACCCTCCCGGTTCCGGCCTCCAGACGCCACAGGCCCCACGGTGGGCGCCAACTGTCGTTGCCTATTCGACGGTACCTCGGAGGAGGGATCCTCACGAGGGGGAGAAGAAGTAGGGGCCATAGGGCGGAGTGCACACGGGACGGTGGTACGCGAGTTACCCAGCTTCGGAACACCTGCACGATGACAGGGCCTACTGCTGCTTGTCTGGAATTTTCTGGGCGCTTTCGCGTTGTTACAATGAGTTGTGGTTGTGGTTGTGCCTCTAGGGCTCCCGGAATCCGGCTTATAAAGGCGCACGGATCTAGGGTTTACACGGAGAGTCCTAGCCGGAATACAAGTTGCCTAACTACGGTACAAAGTCTTGCCGTGTACGTCAAGGATCCGCCTTCCTCCAAGTACGTGCAGGATCCGGATACTTCATGGGCTTCAACGGATCCGGCCTCCTTCGTAGGTTGGTTAGGATCCGGCTTCCTGTTCCTGGGCTGGACCTCATCCTTCATGATCTACAGCAACTGGGCCGCCCGATGGGCCACATGCCTCACCACCTACTATGGGCCACCCGGGCTTGCCGGATCTTGGCCATGCCGTTGATATACCCATAAAGTATACCCACAACATGCAGCTTGCTTGAAAAAGAGCCCTTCACCGACATGATCGATGTGGGTCCACACATGGATCGACCCAACCAACATGAGGTTCCACAAGTGTTTTCAGACAAAATCTCACATGTGTGAACAATAACATGTATATGTGGGATGTGTTCTCACATATACCTCACATGCAAAAGGTTTTACAACTTCCGGGGTCGACGATTCGACCGTTATGCCGAAAATGCCCTCACTTGTGTAAATTCACATCAAACTACACCAAACCTCATTTAAAATTTAAATTTGAATTTTCCACATGAATGTCACAACATTTACTCAGTCCCACTAGTTACTGATGATTTTACATTGAATTTAGCATTTATTATGAGTTTTACTCGTTTTCTGTCATTTTTTAATTAAAATATACATGTACAGTTCCATTTTCAGAGTAATATTTTTTCTTTCACGGCAAAAACTTGTTCCCTCCAAATTGTAGTACGCCGGCTGCCAAAACGCCCAAATTTTTTGTTCCCTCCACTCCTCCCGCGCACCCCACCTATCAAATATTTCGCCCTCCCTTATATACGTCGTGCCTCTACCCCATGATTTACGAGCATCTTAACTACCCACCCCCCCGACCTCATCCTCTCGTGCTCACCCCGATCCGGTGTCTTCGCCGGACGTTCTTCCATCTCGCATCTATCTCCCCGCCGGTGGTCGCCATGGCCGGCAATCGTCGAAACGTCTGGGAAGGAAAATCGCGCACACACGCCGAAGAAGGCGCCCGGCTCGAAGAAACGCCAAGGTAAATCTGTCGGTGATCGGCTTGTTGTTGTGTTTTTCGGATGGTTAGATCGAGAGATCGGTTTTACATGTCTACCACGCCCGTTTGACCTATATCTAGATCTTGCATATTTGATAGATCCAATCCCGACATCATACGTATAGGGTTTATCGTTTTTATTGCAGAGACAATCATGCCGTGCTATACAATCTTTGCCATCCCGCTGTTGTACAATCTTTTGCATAGACAATTGTTTGTCGAAACACTTAACTGAACTAATTCTAGCCGTTGCCGAAAACAGCCTGACGAGCTACAGTGAACAACGACATTGCTTCGTACTTTTATTCCTCGGTTTCGAGGGAAGCAGAGTTTGATCTAGAACAATTGTTTGCTGTTTTCTATGGAACTAGTTAGTTTGCACGTGCAGTGCACGTCTTAACAATGTAATGAAGTTTTTTTAATCATGTACTTTGTTTCATCAGTCTATTTATTTCCACAATTTTTGTTTATCTATGTCTTTCAAAAGTCAAAAATCAAATTTCAGCACATATCTGAACTTCTATCAGCACAAATCTGCACTTCTATCAGCACATATCTGAACTTCTATCAGCACATATCTGAACTTCTATCGGTATAGGACTGAACTACCGATACCTCATTACGTGCATACCAAGCCCGCCAAGCAACCAGAAGGGTAGTATCCACCATGTGAGGTGGTAGTTGTCCAATAACAGACTGAAACCAGCTATCAACAGACATGCATAATTCAGTGTGCGAGGGGAGTCTCATGTGTCAATTATTTGTTACGAGTAGATATCTAAAAGCACATGATGTCCCTTAGCCTGGCATATGCCCCCTCTTATGTTTTGTTCGCCGACATCATACGTAGACTCTTATGTTTTCAATCATTTGCTGCTGTACAATATTTTGCAAAGACAATTATTTGCTGTTTTCTATGGAATTGGCCCCCTCTTATGTTTTGTTCACGCTCCGCTCTTCCGATTATTTCAGCGGAGACACAAAACCCCGTCAAGCCGGCATATGAGCTTGCCAAGGAGAAACAAATGCAAGAAAATGTAGTACGCATGGAAAAAAATTTCGCTGAAAGATATGGACCTGGCCACAAATTTCGTAAAGATTTCTCTCTGGTTTTGCACGTACATTAGTGTATGGTGGGGTACAAATAGGAACTAGTAACAATCTAAAGGACACAAACTGCGAAGAGATGGAGGTCGAAGAGGACCCTTCGTATGAACCGAATCCGTAAGAGATAGCTACCGCCGATGATGATCTTCATTCAGATGAGGATCGGCGCACTGTCGGCAAAACTTCAGCTCAGTGTCCGTGGAACTATGTCCGAACTATGATAGGAAATACGTACATGCTAAATGTTTCCTACTAATGTAGCCTCTACTTTGCTTGTAGATAGTTGCTTCTTCTCGCAATAGTTGCACGAAGAAGCGATCCATACCTGAAGTTGCACCATCCAACATTGCAACAAGATCAATGGCAACAACCGAACTCGAAGTCGGGTCATCCGATGAGCCGACGGCCACCGCTGGTCCGAACACCGAAGGAGCACCCTCACCTAACCAGATCATGACATCTGGAGGCAGCACCTCATCTCCTGAGGACAATCAAATTGTAAACTTTGAGCGGCAAGGTATGAAAATTTGTAAAAACTAAACACTGTACCGCATATTTTCATATAAAAGAGAATCATTTCATATCTCTTCTTTCAGAGACATTGACAACATCTAGCGGTAGTAAGAGAAAGAGAGGTGGACGCAGACGTACCATGGGCCATGGACTACATGAGTACACAAGAAGACATGGTGGCAATAAGATGCCAATTGAATTCACCGGTGTCGGGAGACCCAAGGATTATGTCCAACAAAGAAAGCCGAGCAATGAGGTTGGTATTCACATCCGTGAAAAAATGCCGCTTGCAACACACTGGACACAAGACAAGAAAGATGAAACTCTCAAACATGTCATTCCTCATGCTATAAGTACGAGCGGTGAGTCCCTGTACAATCTTGGTTTAACCTAATTAGTATGCTACATGATCAACTATCTAAGAATCTACCGATTAATGCATCACTATTTTGAAGGGAAAGTTTATTATGGACAAAAATAATGAGGTGGCTCAAGATGTGTGCACCGATATGTCGCAAGTTAGTATTCGAGCTCCGATATCGGCTTAAAAAGGAGTATTGGCCGAAAATTAAAAATCTCACACTGGAGCAAGCAAATCTCAAGAAGCCAGATCATGTAGAAGAGAAAAGCTGGAAAGAACTGGTGAAAAGATGGTTTGATGAGAAGTACCAGGTACATAAACGTTATTCCTTTCAATAACAGCTACTGAATTCTAACATTTCTCTGATCTGGATAAATAAAATGCATGTACTGAACATAGGGACTGTGTGTAATAAATGGAAAGAACAGAGAAGCTGTGAAACAGTTCCATACCACCGGATCTCGAAGCTATGTTGCTCACTCGGGAACATCTAGTAAGTGTTCTGAATTTCCCAATACAAGTTCATACTTCGTCATACACAAAGTGTACAATGGTAATGTGCATTCTACATTTTTTCAAGCAGAAGGCTAAAGCAGGAAGAAGAAACCTCTCCAATTGAATTTTTTAGAATCACACACACTAACAAGGATAACATTATGAGTGTCAAGCAAAAAGTGAATATGTAATAAATATTTATTATTAGCAAAATATAATATAATCCATTTTTGTATGTTGTCCATGCAATGATTGTAATCTTTATGCAGGATCAAATGGTGGCAAAAAAAGCGGCGCCACGCAATGAAGATGAACCTGATTTGACTGATTTGCAAATAGTTCAGCTAGATCTCAGCGAGAACTGCCCATCCACCACCTGCAACAAAGACATTCCTACCAAGATTGGGCGTCGCAACAAGTTCCAGGAAGTCTTCTGCCTCAGCTACACGCATCCGAGAGCTACAACAAAGATCGGCAGATCAAGAGCAGAACTCCATACGAGCGGTGAAACGTACCACAGTGAGATGCAGGCAAGACTGCAAGAACAAGATGAAAAATTTGAAGAGATCAGGAAGAAGCAGGAGGAAGAACTTGAAGCTGTGAAGAAAGCCCAAGAAGAAAAGACTCTGGCTTATGAAAAGAGGCTGACAGAAATGGATGCCGTGCTTAATTTGCTCTTGAGGACATCCCAGCCACCATCCATGTCTCAATCCCAGGGCAACTAATCTATTGCACCACCATCCTACAACATTATTAATCATAGGTCTTTTAATTTCTTTGTGTTCCAATTGTAATTTTCTTATGAATCTTTCGGTCTGTGAGAGACATATATACTTCTTGTGCCACCATTTAAGTATGATATTTATTGTCTACTTTTTGATATTTCGCCAGTTTTTTTGTTTCCCAAATTTCGCAAATAATTCAAATGCTCTCAAATTTTGTCAAATTCAAAAGGTGACGGAAAATGTCACAACGTCACTATTAAATGAAACCACGTGGCACCAATTTCTGGTCCCACTTGTCAGAATTTGTGGGTCCCACCAGTCAGCATTATTGGGACCCATATGTCGGCAACAACCTGGTCCCACTTGTCTGAATTTTGTGGATCCCACCGGTCAGAATATTGTGGGTCCAGCTTGTCATAATATTTTGTGGGTCCCACCAGTCAGCACCATGCCGGTCCCACATGACAGATATCCATGTCAGCGCCGTCGGACCCATGTTGTCAGAAGCCAAATGGACCCACATGTAAGGCCACGTATGCTTTTTTTGGACCAATCAGAAACTTCCCAAGATTTAGATATTGACAAAAGTTGCAATTTTTGGTGACAAACCTATCTGTCAACAATGAACCTTTGATGTTGACGAATTTGCAGGTCGTCACCATCAAACATTTGACGTTGACGAAAAAATGCATACCGTCACCCCCGATATTTTATGACGGAGCTTCCTTGACGAACCCCATGACGATCAAATTTTGTCACCGCGAAGTAATCCTTGACGAAAATTGGCCTTAACATGACGAAAGTGATTTGTCAAAAAAATTGTTTTCCTTTGTAGTGGTTCAAGAGGCATATGCACAATATGGAGGCAACATAAGATCATATACGGAGATTTGGGTGAAGTTATCATACCATAGCCTTGAGAATACCCAAACTCACAATAAGATGCCCCCATAGGGTTGTTGATGTAGCCATAAGACAAGATAAGCAACTAGGACCAAACGGCTACAAACAACAAAGGTCTCCATCCACCTAGGAACTTCTCCCCCTTTGGCATCGGAACACCAAAAAGGAGGGTGACGAAACTAGAGAGATGGAGAAAAAGAACATACAACCAAGCTTGCAAAAATCACGAGAAAACAAGCTTGATGGAGGTTCTTAAAACAAGAAGAAGAAAGCAAAGAAGAAAGACAAAACAAGGTCACGAAGAACCGAAAAACCCTCAAGGAGGGGGTGTTGGTGGCCGAAGCCACCGTGTAAGAGTATAGTAGTTGTGAGGTCGCGTAGATGTATCTAGGACTCACGGACTACAACTCAACATGAAGCTCATAAGTCACTTAATTGACAAATAGCAAATGTTTTGGATTTCTTTATGCATTTTGGGGGAGTGATAGCTCAATGGATTTAAACCGAACTCCCCCTATGTCCATGCGTGCCTTTCATCTAGATATGACAGTAAGATTGGTATGTGCGCACGACGATCAAGCAAAGTTCGACGGGTCAATGATATTTAGCTCATGCCTCAACTCAATAAAGCGCTTCTCATCCAAGGGCTTCGTGAAGATGTCCGCCAATTGCTCCTTGGTGCCAATATAGGATAGTACAATATCTCCGCGAGCAATGTGGTCCCGGATGAAGTGGTTCCGTATCTCAATGTGCTTCGTCTTGCCATGAAGAACCGGATTGTAGGCGATCTTGATTGCGCTCTCATTGTCACACAAAAGAGGCACCTTTCTATACTTGAGTCCATAATCCCGCAAGGTTTGCCTCATCCATAAGATTTGAGCACAACTACTCGCCGCGGCAATATACTCGGCTTCCGCGGTGGATACGGAGACACAATTTTGCTTCTTCGAGGACCAACACACCAAAGATCTTCCAAGAAAGTGACATGCTCCGGAGGTAGACTTCCTATCAATCTTGTCGCCCGCCCAATCGGAGTCGGTGAAACCAACCAGTGCAAAGTCCGTGTCCCTTGGGTACCATAGTCCGAAGTGTGGGGTATCAACTAAATATCGAAAGATCCTCTTGACCGCCACAAGGTGGGTTTCCTTCGGACTTGCTTGAAACCGTGCACACATACCAACGCTCAACATGATATCCGGGCGAGAGGCACAAAGGTAGAGAAGCGAACCTATCATCGAACGGTAGAGCTTGGTATCCACCGCCTTGCCGCCTTCGTCAAGAGTGAGTTGACACTTGAGTTGCATCGGACTTCCGATCCCCTTGGCGTCCTTCATATCAAATCGCTTGAGCATGTCTTGGAGGTACTTCGCTTGATTGATGAAGGTGCCTTGTCGCATTTGCTTGATCTCGAACCCAAGGAAGTACTTGAGTTCACCCATCATTGACATCTCAAACCTATTTGTCATCAACATAGCAAACTCATCGTTGAATTTTGTGTTAGTAGAGCCAAATATGATGTCATCTACATAGAGTTGGCATACGAAAAGCTCCCCATTGACCTTCTTAGTAAAAAGAGTGGGATCGATTTTCCCCACTTGGAAACCACGGTCTTCAAGCAACTCCTTGAGATGCTCATACCAAGCTCTAGGAGCTTGTTTGAGACCATATAGGGCCTTTTTGAGCTTGAAGACATGGTCCGGGAAATGGGGGTCCTCAAACCCCGGGGGTTGCTTCACATATACTTCCTCATGTAGAGGACCATTAAGAAAAGCACTCTTAACATCCATTTGTTGCAACTTAAAGCCATGATGTGAGGCAAAGGCCAAAAGGATACGGACGGACTCGAGCCTTGCAACGGGTGCAAAGGTTTCACCAAAGTCCACGCCTTCGACTTGAGAATAGCCTTGTGCCACTAATCTTGCTTTGTTGCGGATGACCGTGCCACTTTCATCTTGCTTGTTCTTGAAGATCCACTTGGTGCCGATAACATTGCGGCAATGATCGGGTCGCTTCATGAGAGTCCATACATCATTCCTCTTGAAGTTGTTGAGTTCCTCTTGCATTGCATTCAACCAATCGGGATCTTTGAGAGCATCATCAACTTTGAGTGGTTCCACTCTAGAGACAAAGGCATGGTGCGCACAAAAGTTTGCAAGTTGCCTCCGAGTGGTGACATTTCTCTTTAGATCACCAATGATGTTTTGCAAGGAATGAGACTTGAGACGCAAGTGTCTTGTAGTAGGATCTTCATGGCGAGTGTCGGCTTGAGGAGATGGTTCTTGTGAGTCCTCTTGGCCTTCATCACGGTTTAGGTCCTCGCCTTGACCTCCATTGTCGTTGAAAGAGGCAACCTTGTCATGAGATCCGGATGGCTCGGGGGTATAGGGAATATCATTGTCCATGAAGATTGTCCCCGAACCACTCGGAGAAGAACTTGAAGCTTGACCTTGGTCACTTGATGTTGGGTGTTGAGGTAGACGAGCTTGCGGTGTATGTTGTTCTTGAGCTTGTTGAGGTGAACTTGGACTTGATTGTTGTTGTAGATGTCGAGGTTGATCTTGAGGTTGAGGTTGAACTTGAGGTTGTTGTAGAGGTTGACTTGCATTTGTTAGATCAACGGAAGAAGCTTGGCCTTATGTTGTAGATGGCTCCACTTGGGTGGAACTTGGTCCTTCCCCGGTACTCATAGAAGGTAGCGTTTGAGATAGGCGAATGCCTACACCCATCCTTCCTATGGTATCCGGGGGAATTGCATCTCCTTTCTCACAAGAAGCACTTCGCTCCTCCAAAGATCTATCATCTTCATCGAACGTCACATCACAAGATTCTACAACACGTCCACTTGACTTGTTGAAGACTCTATAGGCGTGAGAGTCCGTAGCATAGCCAACAAAAATTCCTTCTTGAGCTCTTGAATCAAACTTGGATAGGCGTGTGTCCTTGACAAGTATGTAGCATTTGCATCCGAAGACCTTGAAGTATGACACATTAGGCTTGTTGCCGGTGAGGATCTCATATGGTGTCTTCTCAAGACCTTTGCGAAAGTAGAGGTGATTAGTAGCATGGCAAGCGGTAGAGATAGCTTCCGCCCAAAAATTGTAGTTGGACTTGTATTCCATCATCATGGTTTGAGCGGCTTCGATCAAGGTTCGATTCTTCCTTTCGGCGACCCCATTTTGTTGGGGAGTATATGGCGTGGAGTATTGGTGTTCGATTCCTTCCTCGCCGAGGAAGTCATCCAATGTGTAGTTCTTGAACTCCGTTCCATTGTCGCTCCTTATTGCGAGAATCTTGTTGTCGTACTTGCGTTGAACTTGGTTGGCAAACTCCATCATGGTCCGTTGAGTCTCACTCTTGTACTTGAAGAAGAATACCCAACAATAGCGTGAATAGTCATCAACGATGACGAGGCAATACTTCTTTCCTCCAAGACTTTCATGAGATGGTGGACCAAAGAGATCAACATGTAGGAGCTCCAAGCATCTTGTGGTAGAGATAATAGTCTTGGCCTTGTGAGGAGCTCCATGCATCTTTCCTTGTACGCAAGCCCTACAAACACGATCCTTGCAAAAAGAGACATCTTCTTTTAGTCCGAGAATGTGGCCACCCTTGTGGAGACTTTGCAAAGTCCTCATGTTGACATGGGCTAGTCGGTGATGCCATAACCAACCCTTGTCACCTTTGGCGAATAGGCAGAGAGCGGAGGACGTTGTCTTTCTGGAGAAATCAACAACGTACAAACCGTTCTCTACATATCCAACAAAAGCTACATTGAGTGTCTTGCTCCACAAGAGGACCACCATATGTCACGTCTGCGTTGAGGAGGTGCTAGTCTCACACAAGAGACTAGGCGGCCACACCACGAAGGAAGGCCTCACCCTCTTCCTCGAGAGAGCTCCACAGAGGTGCTCTCCCTCTTCCACTAAGGCACCGGTCGAGGCGGTGATTCCTTCACAAGGTTGGGGCGAGCTCCACACACACAAGGATGCTCCCAACACCCTATGGAGCTAGTACATCACCAAGCTAGACTCCATAGCTGCACATCTCCAATGCTCCACCATAGGAACCCATCACCAATGCTCCACCATAGGAACTCTTCCAATACTCCACCAAGAAACTCTCCAAGGCTCCACCAAAGGAACTCCCCAATGCTCCACCAAAGGAACTCTTCTCCAAGATCCACCAAAGGAACCCTACCACCAAGATCCACTAAGGAATAGCTAGTATTTGTGAAATCTCTCTTGGTAGAACTATAGATCGGGGTCTCCTCCACCTATCCTCAAAATTAGGACAAGATTGGTTGGAGGGGGAAGGAGATCCTCAAGGATTAAGCTCAGCAACAATGGAGGAGAGAGAAGGGGAAGAGATAAAATCGGGTGGGGAAGAAGGGGCCCTTAAATAGGCTCCTCCAAATCCAACCGTTATGTCCAGATTTGGCCTTAGCGGTACTACCGCTTTGGGGTAAGCGATACTACCGCTCTGAGTTCAAATTCGATCCAGATCTGGTCAAAGGACACAGAGCGGTACTACCGCCCGCGGTACCGCTCGAGGTACCGCAATAGGGTCCAGACCTTCATCGATCCGCAGCGGTACTGTGGCGGCATCGAGCGGTACGACCGTAACGCGTTACAGTACCTCGAGCGGTACCGTGAGCGGTACTACCGCTCGTGAGCGGTACTACCACCCCAGGTACTGCAGGGGTACCGCAACTTGTTCTGGGGGACGAATTCAGCGCAGACTCAGAGCGGTACCGAGGGCGGTACCTATAGAGGTAGCGGTACTACCGCTACAGGTACCGGTAGTACCGGCCTGGCTAAATCTGGTTTTCTTCCCTTTTTCTTTCCAACTTTGTTACCTCGCAAAACACACACAAAACCGGAAAACCTATCAACTACGCTTCAGTCTTCCGATCTTGACGCGTCCGGCGAGGTCACCGTGTACTTGCAAATCTAACAATGATACTCAAGGCACACGGTGAGATTGCTCAAGTGTTGTCATCAAACACACAAAACTTGGGGTATGAATTTTGCTCTTACAGTAATTCTTACAACAATAATAGAAATGTACCCCCTGGTCTTGGAGCCATGCTTAAAGAATTTATTAGTACACAAACTGCTTTTAATAAATCTGTTGAAGAAAAGCTTGGTAAAATTGATATTCTTGCTTCTAAAGTTGATAGTCTTGCTGCTGATGTTGATCTTTTAAAATTGAAAGTTATGCCTAATGAAAATAAAGATATTAAGTCATTTGCTACAGCAAACGCTATCCAAGTTCGAATTAATGAGAATATTAGATTGATGGCTGAATTGCGTGCTAGGTGGGAAAAAGAAGAAAATGCTAAAGAGAATAATGTAGCTAAAGTTTGGACTATTACCACCACTAGTAATGATAATGCTTCACATGTTGCTACACCTTCTACTATCAATGGTAAAATAATTGGTGTTGGCAATGTTTCTACTCCTAATGCAAAGCGTGCAAAACTGCGCAAGAATCGCTAAAATCATTGAAACTGCTTGTGATAAAACAGCTGAAATTTTTCAAAATATTGGGGACAATGATCCCATTGCTTTAGATCATAATGGTTTAGATTTTGATGATTGTCACATCTCTGAAATTATAAATTTCTTACAAAAACTTGCTAAAAGTCCCAATGTTAGTGCTATAAATTTGGCCTTTACAAAACATATTACAAATGCTCTCATAAAAGCTAGAGAAGAGAAACTAAAACTTGAAACTTCTATTCCTAGGAAGTTAGAAGATGGTTGGGAGCCCATCATTAAGATGAAGGTCAATGATTTTGATTGTAATGCTTTATGTGATCTTGGTGCAAGTATTTCTGTTATGCCTAAGAAAATCTATGATATGCTTGACTTGCCACCATTGAAAAATTGTTATTTGGATGTTAATCTTGCTGATAATTCTACAAAGAAACCTTTGGGGAGGATTGATAATGTTCGCATTACGGTAAACAATAACCTTGTCCCTGTTGATTTTGTTGTCTTGGATATTGAATGCAATGCATCTTGTCCCATTATTTTGGGAAGACCTTTTCTTCGAACTGTTGGTGCTATTATTGACATGAAGGAAGGTAATATTAAATATCAATTTCCTCTCAAGAAAGGTATGGAACACTTCCCTAGAAAGATAATAAATTTAGCTTTTGATTCTATTATTAGAACAAATTATGATGTTGATGCTTCATCTCTTGATAACACTTGATACACACTTTTTGCGCCTAGCTGAAAGGCGTTAAAGAAAAGCGCTTATGGGAGACAACCCATTATTTTACTTCTGCACTTTTATTTTATATTTGAGTTTTGGAAGTTGTTACTACTGTAGCAACCTCTCCTTATCTTTATTTTATTGCATTGTTGTGCCAAGTAAAGTCTTTGATAGTAAGGTTCATACTAGATTTGGATTACTGCGCAGAAACAGATTTCTTGCTGTCACGAATTTGAGTAGTATTCTCTGTGCGTAACTCAGAAAAATCTGCCAATTTACGTGAGTGATCCTCAGATATGTACGCAACTTTCATTAAATTTGAGAATTTTCATCTGAGCAAGTTAAATGCCCTAGAAAATTCGTCTTTACGGACTGTTCTGTTTTGACAGATTCTGCCTTTTATTTCGCATTGCCTGTTTTGCTATGTTTCATGGATTTCTTTATTCCATTAACTTTCAGTAGCTTTGTGCAATGTCCAGAAGTGTTAAGAATGATTATGTCACCTCTGAACATGTGATTTTTTTTATTATGCACTAACCCTCTAATGAGTTTGTATCGAGTTTGGTGTGGAGGAAGTTTTCAAGGGTCAAGAGAGGAGGATGATACAATATGATCAAGGAGAGTGAAAGCTCTAAGCTTTGGGATGCCCCCTTGGTTCATCCCTGCATATTTCAAGAAGACTCAAGCATCTAAGCTTGGGGATGCCCAAGGCATCCCCTTCTTCATCGACAAATTATCAGGTCACCTCTAGTGAAATTATATTTTTATTCCGTCACATCTTATGTGCTTTACTTGGAGCGTTTTTTTGTTCTTGTTTTTGTTTTGTTTGAATAAAATTGGATCCTAGCATTCATTGTGTGGGAGAGAGACACGCTCCACTGTTGCATATGAACACATATGTTCTTAGCTTTATTCTTAATGTTCATGGCGAAGGTTGAAACTGCTTCGTTCATCATTATTATGGTTGGAAACGGAAAATGCTACATGTGGTAAATGGTATAATGTCTTGAATAATTTGATACTTGGCAATTGTTGTGCTCATATAGATCATGTTTAAGCTCTTGCATCATATACTTTGCACCTATTAATGAAGAACTACATAGAGCTTGTTAAAATTTGGTTTGCATGATTGGTCTCTCTAGAGTCTAGATATTTTCTGGTAAGGTGTTTGAACAACAAGGAAGACAATGTAGAGTCTTATAATGCTTGCAATATGTTCTTATGTAAGTTTTGTTGTACCGGTTCATACTTGTGTTTGCTTCAAACAACCTTGCTAGCCTAAGCCTTGTACTGAGAGGGAATACTTCTCGTGCATCCAAATCCTTGAGCCAAAAACTATGCCATTTGTGTCCACCATACCTACCTACTACATGGTATTTCCCCGCCATTCTAAAGTAAATTACTTGAGTGCTACCTTTAAAATTCTATTCTTTGTCTTTACAATATATAGCTCATGGGAAAAATAGCTTAAAAACTATTGTGGTATTGAATATGTACTTATGTATCTTATTTCTTATAAGTTGCTTGTTGAGCGGTAACCATATTTCTGGGGACGCCATCAACTATCACCTTTGTTGAATATCATGTGAGTTGCTATGCATGTTTGTCTTGTCTGAAGTAAGGGTGATTTATCATGATCAAATGGTTTGAGTATGCATATTGTTAGAGAAGAACACTGGGCCGCTAACTAAAGCCATGAACCATGGTGGAAGTTTCAGTTTGGACACTAATCCTCAATCTCTTATGAGAATATTAATTGTTGTTGAATGCTTATGCATTAAAGAGGAGTCCATTATCTGTTGTCTATGTTGTCCCGGTATGGATGTCTAAGTTGAGAATAATCAAAAGCGAGAAATCCAATGCGAACTTTCTCCTTAGACCTTTGTACAGGCGGCATAGAGGTACCCCTTTGTGATACTTGGTTAAAACATATGCTATGCAATGATAATCCATGTAAATCCAAGCTAATTAGGACAAGGTGCGAGCACTATTGGTAATCTATGCATGAGGCTTGCAACTTATAGGATATCTTATACATAACACATATGCTTTATTATTACCGTTGACAAAATTGTTTCTATGTTTTCAAAATAAAAGCTCTAGCACAAATATAATAATCCATGCTTCCCTCTGCGAAGGGCCTTTCTTCTACTTTTATGTTGAGTCAGTTTACCTACTTCTTTCTATCTTAGAAGCAAATACTTGTGTCAACTGTGCATTGATTCTTACGTGTTTACCTATTTCACTTGTTATATTGCTTTGTGTTGACAAATATCCATGAGATAAACATGTTGAAGTTGAAAGCAACCGCTGAAACTTATATCTTCCTTTGTGTTGCTTCAAAGCTTTCTACTAAGAATTTATTGCTTTATGAGATAACTCTTATGCAAGTCTTATTGATGCTTGTCTTGAAAGTACTATTCATGAAAAGTCTTTGCTATATGGTTCAGTTGTTTACTCATTGTCTTTACCATTGCTTCGGATTGCTGCATTCATCTCATGTGCTTTACAATAGTATTGATCAAGATTATGATAGCATGTCACTTCAGAAATTATCTTTGTTATCGTTTACCTACTCGAGGACGAGTAGGAACTAAGCTTGGGGATGCTTGATACGTCTCAAACGTATCTATAATTTCTTATGTTCCATGCTACTTTTATGATGATACTCACATGTTTTATACACACTTTATGTCATATTTATGCATTTTCCGGCACTAACCTATTGACAAGATGCCGAAGAGCTAGTTGCCGTTTTCTGCTGTTTTTGGTTTCAGAAATCCTACAAAGGAAATATTCTCGAAATTGGACGAAATCAACGCTCAGGGTCTTATTTTTCCACGAAGCTTCCAGAAGACCGAAAGGATTACGAAGTGGGGCGACGAGGCGCCGCCACGCCAGGGCGGCGCGGCCAAGGGTGGGGCCGCGCCGCCCTGTTGTGTGGGGCCCTCGCGCCGCCTCTAAACCTACCCTTCCGCCTATAAAAATCCTTCGTCGAGAAAACCCCAGTACCGAGAGCCACGATACGGAAAACCTTCCAGAGACGCCGCCGCCGCCGATCCCATCTCGGGGGATTCAGGAGATCGCCTCCGGCACCCTGCTGGAGAGGGGAATCATCTCCCGGAGGACTCTTCATCACCTTGATCGCCTCCGGATTGATGTGTGAGTAGTTCACCCCTGGACTATGGGTCCATAGCAGTAGCTAGATGGTTGTCTTCTCCTCATGTGCTATCATTGTTCGATCTTGTGAGCTGCCTAACATGATGAAGATCATCTATTTGTAATGCTACATGTTGCGTTTGTTGGGATCCGATGAATATGGAATACTATGTTATGTTGATTATCAATCTATCATCTATGTGTTGTTTAAGATCTTGCATGCTCTCCGTTGCTAGTAGAGGCTCTGGCCAAGTTGATACTTGTAACTCCAAGAGGGAGTATTTATGCTCGATAGTGGGTTCATGCCTCCATTTAATCTGGGACAAAGGATGAGAAAGTTCTAAGGTTGTGGATGTGTTGTTGCCACTAGGGATAAAACATCAATGCTTTGTCTAAGGATATTTGTGTTGATTACGTTACGCACCATACTTAATGCAATTGTCTGTTGTTTGCAACTTAATACTGGAAGGGGTGCGGATGCTAACCTGAAGGTGGACTTTTTAGGCATAGATGCATGCTGGATAGCGGTCTATGTACTTTGTCGTAATACCCAATTGAATTTCACACTACTCATCATGACATGTATGTGCATTGTTATGCCCTCTTTATTTTTCAATTGCCCAACTGTAATTTGTTCAACCAACATGCTATTTCTTATTGGAGAGACACCACTAGTGAACTGTGGACCCCGATCCATTCTTTTACATCGAATACAATCTACTGCAAACATTGTTCTTTACTGTTCTTCGCAAACATCATCTTCCACACTATACATCTGATCCTTTGTTACAACAAGCCGATGAGATTGACAACCTCAATGTTACGTTGGGGCAAAGTACTTTGATTGTGTTGTGCAGGTTCCACGTTGGCGCCGGAATCCCTGGTGTTGCGCCGCACTACACTCCGCCACCAACAACCTTCACGTGCTTCTTGACTCCTACTGGTTCTATAACCTTGGTTTCTTACTGAGGGAAACTTGCTGCTGTACGCATCACACCTTCCTCTTCGGGTTCCCAACGGAGGTGTACTTCACGCGTATCAGAGGGCTCTACATCACCATGCCCGCCTCCGGACTGATGCGTGAGTAGTTCATCCTTTGACTACGAGTCCATAGCAGTAGCGAGATGGTTGTCTTCTCCTATTGTGCCATCATGTTTAGATCTTGTGAGCTACCTATCATGATCAAGGTCATCTATTTGTAATGCTACATGTTGTGTTTGTTGGGATCCGATGAATATGGAATACTATGTCAAGTTGATTATTGATCTATCATATATGTGTTTTTTATGATCTTGCATGCTCTCCCTTGCTAGTAGAGGCTCTGGCCAAGTTGATACTTGTAATTCCAAGAGGGAGTATTTATGCTAGATAGTGGGTTCATGTCTCCATTGAATCTGGGGGAGTGACAGCAACCCCTAAGGTTGTGGATGTGTTGTTGCCACTAGGGATAAAACATCAATGCTTTGTCTAAGGATATTTGTATTGTTTACATTACACACAGTACTTAATACAATTGTCTGTTGCTTACAACTTAATACTGGAAGGGGTGCGGATGCTGTAGGGATTCGTTGCATAGAAAACAAAAAATTTCCTACCGCGAGAACGCAATCCAAGCCAAGATGCAATCTAGAAGACGGGAGCAACGAGGGGATGATCAAGACTAACCCTTGAAGATTTCCAAAGCCTATAAGAGTAGGCTCTTATTGCTGCGGTAGACGATCACTTGCCGCTTGCAAAAGCGCGTAGAAGATCTTGATCACGGTGCCACGATCGGGCAGCACCTCCGTACTCGGTCACACGTTCGGTGTTGATGAAGACGACGTCCTTCTCCCCGTTCCAGCGGGCAGCAGAAGTAGTAGATCCTCCTTGGAATCCCGACAGCACGACGGCGTGGTGGCGGTGTCGATGGAGATCTCCGGCGGAGCTTCGCTAAGCATATGCGGGAGAGGTGGAGGAGGAGAGGTAGCTAGGGTTTGGGGAGAGGGGGCTTGGGCGCCGGCCCTCAATGGGGTGCGGCCAAGGCTGAGCCAAGAGTGGCCGGCCACCCTCCCCTTGTCCCTCATTATATAGGTGGAAGCCCCAAGAGTTGTAGTCCAAGTCTTCGAATAAGACCCCAACACCAAAACTTCCCAAAGGTGGGAAACCTACTCAAGGGGGGAGTCCTACCCAAGGTGGGACTCCCACCTTTCCTTGAGGTGGGGCTGGCCGGCCACCAAGGTGGAGCCCACCTGGGACTCCTCCCCCTTAGGGTTTGGCCGGCCATGCTAGTGGAGTCCCTCCGGGACTCCACCTTCCATAGTGCCTTTCTTCCGGACTTTTCTAGAACCTTCTAGAACCTGCCATAAATGCACCGGATCATTTCCAAACTTGGAATATGACTTCCTATATATGAATCTTATTCTCCGGACCATTCCGGAACTCCTCGTGATGTCCTGGATCCCATCCGAGACTCCGAACAAAACTTCGAACTCCATTCCATATTCCATATCTACTTAAAAACGACATCAAACCTTAAGTGTGTCACCCTACGGTTCGCGAACTATGTAGACATGGTTGAGACTTCTCTCCGACCAATAACCAATAGCGGGATCTGGAGATCCATAATGGCTCCCACATATTCAACGATGACTTAGTGATCGAATGAACCATTCACATACGATACCAATTCCCTTTGTCACGCGATATTTTACTTGTCCGAGGTTTGATCATCGGTATCACTCTATACCTTGTTCAACCTCGTCTCCTGACAAGTACTCTTTACTCGTACCATGGTATGTGGTCTCTTATGAACTTATTCATATGCTTGCAAGACATTAGACGACATTCCACCGAGAGGGCCCAGAGTATATCTATCCGTCATCGGGATGGACAAATCCCACTATTGATCCATATGCCTCAACTCATACTTTCCGGATACTTAATCCCACCTTTATAACCACCCATTTACGCAGTGGCGTTTGATGTAATCAAAGTACCTTTCCGGTATAAGTGATTTATATGATCTCATGGTCATAAGGACTAGGTAACTATGTATCAAAAGCTTATAGCAAATAACTTAATGACGTGATCTTATGCTACGCTTAATTGGGTGTGTCCATTACATCATTCAACAATGACATAACCTTGTTATTAATAACATCCAATGTTCATGATCACGAAACGATGATCATCTATTAATCAACAAGCTAGTTATACAAGAGGCTTACTAGGGACTCCTTGTTGTTCACATAACACACATGTATCAATGTTTTGGTTAATACAATTATAGCATGGTATGTAAACATTATCATAAACTCAAAGATATTATAATAACCATTTTATTATTGCCTCTTGGGCATATCTCCAACAGTCTCCCACTTGCACTAGAGTCAATAATCTAGTTTACATTTGTAAAGATATAACATCTTGGCCTTCCGGTGCTTTATCATGTTTTGCTCATGGGAAAAGTTTTAATCAACGATTCTGACATGCTCAGAAACGTATGTATTTTGCAATTCATTTGCGTCTTAACGCATCACTCATTTTCCAAATGAGTCGGCATTAAATATGTTTTGGTCTTCTGGTGGAACCTTAATTCCGCGGTCTGAAATATGTCACTAATATTGTCATACACAATATAGCTTCAAAGTTCTGACACTATCGGAACTACACCAAGTTCTCAAAGAACCTCTTGACTTAACATCCTCAGTCATTGTCAAAACAATGACATACTCTGCCTTCGTTTGTAGAATCCGTCACAATATTTAGAACTCTTCTAAATCTAGCATAGACAACTTCTAGCTCATTTTGCTACCTTTTAAACAACACTTAGTCTAATTTGAGATTGAGATTTTATTTTCATATGTGACAAATCAAATATCGGTGCAACATCTTACAGCGATTTATTTGTCATTTCTCCATACAAAACTATATATATATATATATACATGGTTCTTCTTAAGTACTCAAGAATATTCTTATTGTTTTTCAATGATCATCACATGAATCATTCTGGTACATGCTCATAACACTTTTAGAGCATAGGACATCTGATTGTGTACATATTATTCGTGATCTATAATTACTCATGTGTTTTTACTCATTGAGTGTCAGATACACTCAATTCTTGTTAAACCTTCACATGACAAGAACATTTTCTTAATATTTCTATATTGAACTACTTCAATATCCATCCTATGTACTTTGACTTAAACTTATTTTTGTGTTTCAATCTATCTTCATAGATCTTGACACTAAATTTGTTTAAGTCCATATCCTTTCATTGAAATTAATTCTCAATGAAACCTTTTTAATCAAGTATATAATTACATCATTTATAACTAACTATATGTCATCTACATAAAGTATTATAAATATGTCGGAGCTCTCCCACTTAATTTCTTGCAAATGCAAGACTTTTCATCGTCTCTGATGAAATCAAAAACTCTTTGACTATTTCATCTGGTGAAGATTCCAACTCCGCGATACTTACTTCATCCAATTGAAGTTCGTATACCTATCTAGTATTCCACGGACCAGCAAAACTCTTGGTTGTATCTTGTATACACCTTTAATACACACTTCTGATAAGTAATGTATTTTGCCATCCTACTAACATATCTCATAAAGAAATATGTAGTGATTACTAGAATAATCCATATAGACTATAAGAATTGCTATGGAAGATCTAATCTTTTCATAGTCAACTCTTTGAACTTTGTCGTAAACAACTTTTCGATAAGTCAAGCTTCTTCAAGGATATTTCATCCAAGTCCATCAATTTTATAGATCCATTTACTTTCAAAAAGTATTCATCTATCTTGGATTTCATGGTGTATAGCCATTTTAACGGAGTCAGGGCCCATCATAACTTCTTTGTTTGTAGTTGGTTTATCATTGTTCACAATCAATCCTTTGTCCACAAATCATTTATTTGATCACAAAGTAAACCATACCTACAAGGTTCAATATGTACTTCGATCTCCATGGCTAAAACACTTTGTAGTCATGGGAGCCATGATCGTCGTGGTCGCTTCCGGAATCAATTTCCGATGCTGCGCTACTCTGATCATTATGCTCAGGTTCATAAACCTTATCAAGTTCTATTGTCCTCCCACTCAAATATTTTGCTAGAAACAATTTCTTGGAAATAAGAAACATTGACAAACACTTTTGTCTTTGTCTCCATAGTGGGAAGAATTCCCAATTTAATTCTCTGGGATAACCAACAAAGACATTCATCCGATTTTGGTTGTAAACTTATTTACTTATGCTATGCATACCAAAATTTAAGAAAAGACTATTAGGATTCATACCCATGCCATAACTCGTATGGTGTCATTTCAATGGATCATGATGATGCTCTATTAAGTCTAAAAGCGGTAGTTACTAAAGTATAATCCACAAAAAATATAATGGCATCAATATTTTATCTCATCATTGATCCAACAAGGTTTGGATACATCTCTCGGATACTGTATCATCATTATGATACTCCAAGAAATGTGAGTTGTAGAACAATTTCATGACTCTCTTAGATGTTCGCTAAAACTCGTAATTCAAATATTTTCCCAATGATCCAATCATAGATATTTGACTTTTCTATTACGATGATTTCCACTTCATGCTGAAATTTATTTGAATCCATTCAAATGTTTCAAACTTCTTCCTTATCGAATATATCCACATATATATACTCAATTCATTGTTGGAAGTTTTCATGAAGTAGAAGAATCTCCCGCACACAACTATGCCCAGTGAGCCACATACATCATCATGTATGTTTTCACTAAGTTAGTTACTCGTTCAACTCTTGGCCTATGAACGGTATTTTAGTCATTCTCTTTAGAAAAGATTTGCAAGCGCCAAACGATTCAAAAAATCAAATGTCTCCAAAAATCCATTTGCATGGAGTTCCTTCATGCGTTCCTTTCTAACATGACCTAAATGGCGGTTCCACAAATACGTGGAATTCAAATCATTTGCCTTATGGCATTTTAGCGTCAGTATTATGTGTGTGTTTCACCATTAAGATTTATAATAACTTATCCATCGTACATGAAGTAATGTCATAATTTGAACAACTCATTTTTTTCATTTGACCAGAGCAAAATAACAATTATTAAGTTCTTTATTATAAATCCTAAGGGCTAGATAGAATGCCAACGACGAACATAATAACACTTTATTTTGTTCCAGACGTGCATTCCTATTATATTCCTTGTCAGTCAGTTAGGCCATTGTATTCTTGTATTGCGTTGTTTTGTATGACACTTTATACCAACCAATGTGGTACAAATACCCAAGAATTTCATTGTGTGACCAAACGAGGAATACATCCATAACATGTATATCATTTATATACACCTGAGCTAGACTTTCTAGTCTTTTCTTTCTTTCTGCCAATAATCTTTTGTAGTTTCTCTTTTAGCTTTCCTCATTATTCAGAAAAACACTTCAACATCAATAACTTCTAGGTTTGTTGGTCAAATACCAATAACCTTGAGGTTCTTACTTTGAAGTTGATCATCATATGACAAGTGTTCCGGATTTCACTATTAGTAACCTTGTAATATGATGAACAATTTCACTCATAATTTTATCCATTGTATCATGATGACTTTCTGAGACCATGTCTGTACATGCTAGGCTCATAAAGTTTAATCTTAGTATTCGCATGTGCAAATCTGGCTTGCACCCGTTGTAAGCACACATGGAATCTATAACACCCGATCATCACGTGATGCTTCGAAACAACGAGTCTTAGCAACGGTGCATACTAAGGACAATCACTTCATGGATATGCGAATATCGTTAGTGCCCCAATAGTTGGAGGATTGGGACGCCTTGCGTCTTCAACCTTCGTACACTCCCATAAAACTTATGAGTTTATGTAGTCTCACCAAATTATATTCTATCATCTTGCAATAAGGTCTTAGATATCACATATATCTCATACCTTGATTATTTCTGAAAACTAAATTTTCAGCTCCTTACTTTTCAAACAGATTTGAACTTCAAGTTCTACGGAGACAAGATAACTTTAGGTACTAATTGAAACCACAACTCTTTGAATCAACAATGCGAGGTTTACTAAAAGTTTGCAGTAGGGCTTAATCATTTCTTAATTCTTTAACAATACGGTACCAGTCCGTAAAGTTTCTTGTCAGACTTAACAATATTTCTATCTCAATTACAAGACTAGCGCATGGAAGAGAACGGATGCCAATACTACAAAATTAATTCAAAATACTACTCAGACTATGTTTATGATAATTAGTTCATGTTTTAATCTAATTACTAATGAACTCCCACTTAATACAACATCCCTCATAGTTGTTAAGTGGTACACGATCCAAATCCACTACACCAAAACCGATCATCACGTGAGATGATGTAGCTTCAATGGTGAACATCAACATGTTGATCATATCATCCATATGATTCGTGTTCAACCTTTCGGTTTCCGTTGTCCCGAGGCCATGTCTATACATGCTAGGCTCGTCAAGCAAACCCAAGTATTCCGCGTGTGCAACATGGCTTACACCCGCTGTATGTTGAGTTTATCACACCCGATCATCACGAGATGCTTCAAAACGACAAACAATGCAACGGTGCATACGAGGGGAGAACACTTTATTATCTTGATATTAATGTGAGGGATCATCTTATAATGCTACCGTCGCGTTTTAAGCAAAATAAGATGCATAAAGGATTAACATCACATGCAATTCGTATGTGATATGATATGGCCCTTTAGTCTTTGTGCCTTCGATCTTCATCTTCAAAGCACGGACATGATCTCCATCATCAACGGGCATGATCTCCATCATCGTCGGCGTAGCGTCAAGGTCCATGGCGCCGTCTTCATGGTTGTTCACCTCATGTAGCAACTATTACAACTACTTTGAAATACTACTCAACATGAAAATTAAAGACAACCATAAGGCTCCTGCCGGTTGCCACAATACAATAATGATCATCTCATACATATTCATCATCACATTATGGCCATATCACATCACCAAACCCTGCAAAAACAAGTTAGACGTCTCTAATTTGGTTTGCATATTTTACGTGGTTTAGGGTTTTCGAGTAAGATCTAATCTACCTACGAACATGAACCACAACGGTGATACTAGTGTTGTCAATAGAAGAGTAAATTGAATCTTCACTATAGTAGGAGAGACAGACACCCGCAAAGCCTCTTATGCAATACAAGTTGCATGTCGAACGAGGAACAAGTCTCATGAACGCGGTCATGTAAAGTTAGTCCGAGCCGCTTCATCCCACTATGCCACAAAGATGCAAAGTACTCAAACTAAAGACAACAATAGCATCAACGCCCACAAAACCATTGTGTTCTACTCGTGCAACCATCTATGCATAGACACGGCTCTGATACCACTGTAGGGATTCGTTGCATAGAAAATAAAAATTTCCTACCGCGAGAACGCAATCCAAGCCAAGATGCAATCTAGAAGACGGGAGCAACGAGGGGATGATCAAGACTAACCCTTGAAGATTTCCAAAGCCTATAAGAGTAGGCTCTTATTGCTGCGGTAGACGATCACTTGCCGCTTGCAAAAGCGCGTAGAAGATCTTGATCACGGTGCCACGATCGGGCAGCACCTCCGTACTCGGTCACACGTTCGGTGTTGATGAAGACGACGTCCTTCTCCCCATTCCAGCGGGCAGCGGAAGTAGTAGATCCTCCTTGGAATCCCGACAGCACGACGGCGTTGTGGCGGTGTCGATGGAGATCTCCGGCGGAGCTTTGCTAAGCATATGCGGGAGAGGTGGAGGAGGAGAGGTAGCTAGGGTTTGGGGAGAGGGGGCTTGGGCGCCGGCCCTCAAAGGGGTGTGGCCAAGGCTGAGCCAAGAGTGGCTGGCCACCCTCCCCTTGTCCCTCATTATATAGGTGGAAGCCCCAAGAGTTGTAGTCCAAGTCTTCGAATAAGACCCCAACACCAAAACTTCCCAAAGGTGGGAAACCTGCTCAAGGGGGGAGTCCTACCCAAGGTGGGACTCCCACCTTTCCTTGAGGTGGGGCTGGCCGGCCACCAAGGTGGAGCCCACCCGGGGACACCTCCCCCTTCGGGTTTGGCCGGCCATGTGAGTGGAGTCCCTCCGGGACTCCACCTTCCATAGTGCCTTTCTTCCGGACTTTTCTAGAACCTTCTAGAACCTGCCATAAATGCACCGGATCATTTCCAAACTTGGAATATGACTTCCTATATATGAATCTTATTCTCCGGACCATTCCGGAACTCCTCGTGATGTCCTGGATCCCATCTGAGACTCCGAACAAAACTTCGAACTCCATTCCATATTCCATATCTACTTAAAAACGACATCAAACCTTAAGTGTGTCACCCTACGGTTCGCGAACTATGTAGACATGGTTGAGACTTCTCTCCGACCAATAACCAATAGCGGGATCTGGAGATCCATAATGGCTCCCACATATTCAACGATGACTTAGTGATCGAATGAACCATTCACATACGATACCAATTCCCTTTGTCACGCGATATTTTACTTGTCCGAGGTTTGATCATCGGTATCACTCTATACCTTGTTCAACCTCGTCTCCTGACAAGTACTCTTTACTCGTACCATGGTATGTGGTCTCTTATGAACTTATTCATATGCTTGCAAGACATTAGACGACATTCCACCGAGAGGGCCCAGAGTATATCTATCCGTCATCGGGATGGACAAATCCCACTGTTGATCCATATGCCTCAACTCATACTTTCCGGATACTTAATCCCACCTTTATAACCACCCATTTACGCAGTGGCGTTTGATGTAATCAAAGTACCTTTCCGGTATAAGTGATTTATATGATCTCATGGTCATAAGGACTAGGTAACTATGTATCAAAAGCTTATAGCAAATAACTTAATGACGTGATCTTATGCTACGCTTAATTGGGTGTGTCCATTACATCATTCAACAATGACATAACCTTGTTATTAATAACATCCAATGTTCATGATCACGAAACGATGATCATCTATTAATCAACAAGCTAGTTATACAAGAGGCTTACTAGGGACTCCTTGTTGTTCACATAACACACATGTATCAATGTTTCGGTTAATACAATTATAGCATGGTATGTAAACATTATCATAAACTCAAAGATATTGTAATAACCATTTTATTATTGCCTCTTGGGCATATCTCCAACAGATGCTAACCCGAAGGTGGACTTTTTAGGCATAGATGCATGCTGGATGGCGGTCTATGTTCTTTGTCGTAATGCCCTAAGTAAATCTCATAGTAGTCATCATGATATGTATGTGCATTGTTATGCCCTCTCTATTTGTCAATTTCCCAACTGTAATTTGTTTACTCAACATGTTATTTATCTTATTGGAGAGACACCACTAGTGAACTGTGGACCCCGGTCCATTCTTTTACATCTGAAATACAACCTACTGCAATCATTGTTCTCTTTTATTTTCTGCAAGCAAACATCACTTTCCACATCATACGTTTAATTCTTTGTTTTCAGCAAGCCGGTGAGATTGACAACCTCACTGTTAAGTTGGGGCAAAGTAGTTTGATTGTGTTGTGCAGGTTCCACGTTGGCACCAGAATCCCTGGTGTTGCGCCGCACTACACTCCTTCACCAACAACCTTCACGTGATCTTCATCTCCTACTGGTTCGATAACCTTGGTTTCTTACTGAGGGAAAACTCGCTGCTGTACTCATCATACCTTCCTCTTGGGGTTCCCAACGGACGTGTGCTTTACCGTCACAAGCAGAGACCCCCCATTTGCTATAGAAGAGAAGTGTCTGTGTTTTGCCTTTGTTTCTCTTTATTTATGTTTAGGTCAATTAGAAAACACCACACTATTAAGAGGGGCGTGATACGTCACCAACGTATCTATAATTTCTGATGTTCCATGCTAGTTTTATGACAATACCTACATGTTTTGCTCACACTTTATAATGATTTTATGCATTTTTCGGAACTAACCTATTAACAAGATGCCACAGTGCAGCTCCTCGCTCGCTGTTTTTGGTTCCGTAAAGGTCGTTTCGGGCAATATTCTCGGAATTCGACGAAACGAAAGCCAAACATCTTATTTCACTGAAACGGACCAGAACACCGAAGGGGAGACGGAGAGGAGGCTCAGGGCCCCCAGACACAGGGCCGCGCGGGTGGGCCCCTGGCCGCGCCGGCCTATGGGGAGGGCGCCCTGGTGCCCCTCCGACGCCGCCTCTTCGCCTATATAACCCCTCGTGACCTAAAAACCCGACACCAATTGACGAAACTCCAGAAAGGCTCCAGGGGCGCCGCCGCCATCGCGAAACTCCAATTCGGGGGACAGAAGTCTCTGTTCCGGTACCCTGCCGGGACGGGGAATTGCCCCCGGAGTCATCTCCATCGACACCACCACCATCTTCATCGCCGTTGCTGTCTCCCGTGATGAGGAGGGAGTAGTTCTCCCCCGAGGCTGAGGGCTCTACCGGTAGCTATGTGGTTCATCTCTCTCTCCCATGGTGTGATCTATATGTGATCATGAGCTTTGTATCACTATTAATCTATGTGCTACTCTAGTGATGTTATTAAAGTAGTCTATTCCTCCTCCATGATGTAATGTTGACAGTGTGTGCATCATGTAGTTCTTGGCGTAGGTTATGATTGTAATCTCTTGTAGATTATGAAGTTAACTATTACTATAAATGATGAGCCGATTTAGTCGAAACTTGCACATATTTCACAAAAATATGGTACACTATTTATAATGCACAACTTGAGACATGATGATAAGATGATTTTGCTCTAGGTTTGCAAAATATCGTATAAGCAAAGAGCCAAGACACCCCTCCCTACTCTAGGTTTCTTGTGAAGGAGGAGGCTCCCCGTGGGCAACAAATGTGCAAAAACCCTGGCAAACCCCTCTCCCCCCTATCCACCCGCCTCGCCTATAAACCCTCCTCCGCGCTCCACAGCCGAGAGCAGCCATCCGTTCCATTTCTTATCTCCTCCCTCCCCCTCCCCCAATGGCTTCCCTCCTCACGCTCCCGTCCCTCGCCCTCGCCAACCCTAGCGGCAGCGGCGCGCCGGCCCTCCGCCTCCGCGCCGCCTTCCGCTGCTGGGCGCTCGGCCGCCGCTGGGCCGGCGCCGCCGCCGCCATCGCCTCGCCCAACTCCGTGCTCAGCGAGCACGCCTTCAAGCGCCTCGGCCTCGGCGGCAGCGACGACGACGAGGATGAGGACGGGTTCGGGAGCGACAGCGAGGGGGGCGCGGGGGAGGCCGCGCTGCAGGGGGACGCGGATGAGCTCGCCATTTCCAGGCTCGGCCTGCCCGACCAGCTCGTCGCCACCCTCGAGAAGCGCGGGATTACACACCTCTTCCCCATCCAGGTCAATTCAACGAGTTTCCCGAGCGTACTTGGCCTTTTGAGCCGCTTAATTGTTGTGTTTTAACGGAATTTGCAGGTTAGACTGTTCGGAGGGGAGTGGTTTTTGTCTGTCGCTGTAGGAATTTGTGAACTCAGTAGTAGGTGTAATTGCAATTCGTCGTGCGTAGGCTTGTGTTGAGCTGTTGAGAGGGGTTTGCACATATAAGTGTTTAGTCAGCAAAGCAGACTAAAGTGTCTTTACAACCAAATTGCCAAATGCCAACACTGCACACTAAGTAACATTCCACCCAAACCAGCCTTGTGTTGAGCTACGAGCTGAGAGCAGGCTGTATTAGATAACTGGAACTTGCTCTCGTTAGTTTGGAAACGAGACAATGGTGTTGTAATGAAGTTGCCAAGTGCTGACACTTATGCCTGATAACATTTACCTTTAGCATGGGCCTTGTAACATTTCACCCAAATTATAATTAAACTATCAGTATCCAAGCGACCATGGAGTGTGTTAACAGCACTTTGTATCGACATTTCGAAATGCACAGGGTTGTACTAAATTGCCCTGTTCTCACACACACACACCAACAAGTGTTTGCAGTTGTTAGATTTGCTACTGTGAAATAGGAATTAGGGACAGTTGTGCAATTTTCTCCATTTTATTATATGGCGCTGGAAAGTTTGGATAAGTGGATAACACATTCTTCTAGTAATGTCCGTCAACAGAATGCATTGCAAGTAAAAGATGATGTATATAGTTGTATAAATGAATTTTCCTTTATATTGCGTACTATATAACACATGTTTTCACTGTGCTTATTTTACTCTGTAAGGTGCTTATTTGCTGATTTTGTCTTGTCTCCTCCAGAGGGCTGTGTTGGTTCCAGCACTTGAGGGTCGTGACCTGATCGCAAGAGCAAAGACTGGGACTGGAAAGACCCTGGCCTTTGGTATACCCATGATCAAGCAGATAATTGAGCAGGATGAAGCGGGGCGGAGTCTTGGGTACCCATCTATCTTGTTTTGCAGCTGCATTTCGTGCAGCATTAGTATCAGTTGATAATTCACATCCTTAACCCTAACTGTGTTTTTCCCTTTTGCTAGGCGAGGTCGTACTCCACGAGCGCTGGTCCTTGCACCCACTAGAGAATTGGCTAAACAAGTTGAGAAAGAAATAATGGAATCGGCACCAAAGCTTAGTACGGTGTGTGTTTATGGTGGTGTCTCGTATAATACCCAGCAGAATGCACTCTCCCGTGGTGTTGATGTTGTCGTAGGAACTCCGGGTCGCCTGATTGATTTGATAAACGGTGGAAGTCTTAAGTTGGGAGAAGTTAGGTACCTGGTCCTTGATGAGGCTGACCAGATGCTTGCAGTTGGGTTTGAGGAAGATGTCGAAACAATATTGCAACAGGTGCCAGCGGATCGACAAAGCATGCTTTTCTCTGCGACCATGCCTAGTTGGGTGAAGAAACTGTCCAGGCGGTACTTGAACAACCCTTTGACGATTGATTTGGTATGACCTTTCACATTCATTTTCTTCCCTATTTTCCTGGACTTCTAGTTGGTCTGGTTGTTTTGCTTTGGTACTTGCTCGTGAAAAGTAGCCCATGAATCAGTGTCATCTAGTTAAGCGCATTCTTACTTACATATAGTCAGGTCTTATTTCCTGTGGTTCCTTCATTTAGTGTGCCATTAATGCAAATTCTGGGCACCAAACTTGGCATGTTGACACATGTGACCCATGAGATTGTCTGCCGCACATTTTTTTTGTTAAGCTATGTAAGACTGAAATATTGGTTTTAATTCATAGTCATGGTGCATGGATACAAACTGCAAGAAGTTTACTACACATACCCATATCTCCTGAAACTCATGAAAGGAAACTTTGATGGATTTTTATTTTTGACATGCATTGGCCAGGAAATTATATAGTATTACTCCATCTCATCATATAAGATGTTATTACAACCTACTAACTCCTGTGTTGGTTGTAATAACATCTTATATTATGGGACGGAGGGAGTACTTTCTTAGTTTCTGTTTGCTTAAATGGAAACGTTTCCTTCCCACTTGTAAAAAGAACAAAGCAGAGATAAGAGATAATAAGACTGGCCTTGAGCATGCTACTTGTACTGAAGATTCATGCCGCTGCTTTCTGAGATAGAAACTGCAATGCTTTACTTCTCCTTTTTGTTCTAATCAGTCATTTGGTGTCCCCATGTGCTTAATTAGGTTGGCGATAGTGATGAAAAGCTAGCTGAAGGGATCAAACTCTATGCTATCCCACTGACGACGACATCGAAGCGCACCATTCTTAGTGATCTAATTACGGTATGTTAATACTGTCCAATGGTTTTTACCTGTTTCTTTGTGCTAACTTTTTTTCTCTTATTTTCTGCTCTACCTTTTTATCTACCCCTTGGGATAATAGAAATAAAGCAGATAGGTAGGACATACATGGTTTATTCGATTTGCATAAATAGTTTTACTTTTGTACGCTGACATACTTTTCCAAAGAATTTAGTTTTTACTTTCCTTGATTGCTTTCATTCCTTTAAGTTTGCTTGGAGCTGAAGTCTTTTTTCTCCACAAAATCAGTTTACCAGTTACAAATTAGAACTACTCATCTCAACTGGGTCTAAATTCCAAATGGTTTTGCGCTTTGAGTCCTGAGGGTACCTGATCTTTTAGCAGCCCCTGAGAGATTTGTTGGGACCTTTAGTGTTTCAAACACAGGCAAATTAGATTTTTAATAATACCCTGATTTTATCACTTCATTTTTATTAGTGCAGTGTTACTGAAAATCTTATGTTGTCAGGTATATGCAAAGGGTGGGAAAACTATTGTTTTCACTCGGACGAAACGCGATGCAGATGAGGTATCATTGGCATTGACAAGCAGTATTGCTTCTGAGGCACTTCACGGTGATATTTCACAACATCAGCGTGAGAGGACATTAAATGGTTTTCGCCAGGGGAAATTTACTGTTCTGGTGGCAACTGATGTTGCTTCTCGTGGTCTTGATATACCAAATGTTGATTTGGTAGGTTTGAGAAGTCTCTTCATTTTAATCTGATTCTAGATGCATATTTCTGTAAAGCACCACCCGTCCTAAAAACAATCTTATCTTTGAGCTCTGGTTGTTGACTGTTGAAAAACATACAGCTTTGAAGCATATATTATGTTGGACAACTTGTGTTTACCAGATTATTACTTGTGGAATAGGACAATTGGTGCAAATTCCAAGATATCTCTTGCACATTCTGTAAAACATTCAGCCTCACACACTTGTTTATTATTAGCAGTGCTAAACTTGGGTTACTTGCAATTAGGGTGGCACTGTTTGTTATCAGTTTCTGTTAATAACTCATTAAATGCATTGCAGTATTCTGCCATGTCAACTGGATTTTAGCAGATAAGGACTAATCAATGAGAGATATTTCCTTTGTTGCAGATTATCCATTATGAATTGCCAAATGATCCAGAGACTTTTGTTCATCGTTCCGGGCGCACTGGGCGAGCTGGGAAAGCAGGAAATGCTATCTTAATGTTTACAACCAATCAGCGAAGGACAGTTAAATCACTTGAACGTGATGTCGGATGCAGATTTGAGTTTATTGGCCCTCCAACAATGGAAGAAGTACTGGATTCATCTGCAGAGCATGTCATTGCTACCCTGCGAGGTGTGCACCCCGAGTCCATTCAATACTTTGTTCCAGCAGCTGAGAGACTAAGGGAAGAACTAGGACCCAATGCTCTTGCTTCTGCATTGGCACATCTGAGTGGATTTTCTCAGCCACCTTCTTCACGTTCTCTGATCAGCCATGAACAGGTAAAAACTGACACAAGGAGATTACACATATGCATGGTTTATATATTTAATTCCACCAGTTTAACTGGTCCCTCTGATCCATAATAAGTTCCGTTTAAAAATTGAACTTTTTGTACTAAAACCACCAACATTTTTTATGGATCGGAGGGACTATTTTTCATAGTTAAGTAAGCAAACATTTTACCTGTTCCACTATTAGTGGAACCCAGGTGTTCTTGCTTTAAACTTATAAGTTTCTTCTAGACTTCAGATTGTATCCAGTTGATGTTATATAACTACTAGTACAGTCTACTAGTATTGGAATTACCTCTATAATGAGGGTTATCAAACAATCATCTAGCAAAGCTACATAGCTTTGTTGTGCATTTACCTTTTCTTACATTTTGCTCTTAAGCAAGAAACCTTCAAATGCTTTCATTAACTCTATGAAAATGCAGGGATCGGTGACATTGCAACTAATCAGGGATCCGGAATATGCAAGAGGTTTCTTTTCTCCTAGATCCGTCACCGGTTTTCTATCTGATGTTTCTCCAGCTGCTGCTGATGAGGTTGGAAAAATATACCTAATAGCAGATGAGCGGGTGAGTTATTTCGCCATTTACTTCTGTGCATTTGTTCCATGATATAGTTTTGAAACTGGTGGGCAGTGGCCGTTACTGTTTCCTTGGAGTTCACATATTCTCCATCCAATGCTTATTACTTCCAGTAGGCTACTACTAGTATTTAGTCTATCATTTTTCTTTAGAGAAAGAAAGTTGCATGCACAGTAACTGAACCACCATTATAGGGCACAACCTCTTCTCATTGTCTCCTTTGTTCAAATAAATTTTAAATCTTTTCTACACGTTGCTGTTTGTACCAGGTCCAAGGAGCAGTCTTTGATTTACCTGAGGAGATTGCAAAGGATTTGCTTAGTATGGAACTGCCCACAGGAAACACCTTAAGCAAAGTAACAAAGGTAACTTTTGGATCTTGATCTTCTGAAGTTAATTACTGTAGATAATTCGCGTGGGGAAATCTTGATGGCTTGATGTGGCAAGTGGCAACACAATGACATCTCTTGTTTAATTACTGAAAATTCTGGTCAAGATAAATTAAATCAAAAGCCTAGTTCCATACTGCTTTATTTTCTATACTGTATTATATCTTTACCTCTAGGCAAGCCAAAGTGACTTTTTTTCTTATTGGATTTCTATTATCCCATGAAATAGGAAATAATAAATTAACAACAAACTACTCTTGCACTACACATATTATATGGTGAAGTACTTATCATGCTCTTGTTGTATATGTGATGTTTGTTTGTTATGAGCTAGTGTGGTGACTGTTCATTTTACTTTGTGCTTGCAGCTGCCAGCGTTGCAAGATGATGGCCCTGCTACTGATTCTTATGGTCGATTCTCAAACTCAGACCGGGGTTCTAGGAACCGACGGGGGTCCAGGGGCGGTTTTGGCGGGGCCCCAAGAGGCCGTGGTGGTTGGGACTCTGATGGTGAAGGATTTCGTCGTGGTGGCAGGACCTCCAAACCTGACAACGATATCTGGTCAGATGATGACTTTTCAGGTGGTGCCAGAAGATCCTCCGGTGGCCGTTCATCATCCTCTGGTGGCCGCTCATCTTATGGTGGGCGTGGTGGCTCATCATCCTTCGGTGAACGATCATCGTCATTCGGTGACCGCTCATCATCTTATGGTGGCCGTGGCGGCGGCTCATCCTTTGGCAGCAGGGACAGGTAATCTTCACAAAATCACTCAAATAACATCAGAAAATGCTCTGTAGATACACGGTCTTCCATGTATAAGTTCTTAGTTATTCATTTGCATTTTGAAGTGGCATGTCATCGTCCTGATTCCTTTGCATCCATGATTCTCTTTCCGCCATTGAACACCTAATGTGATATTTTTATCAAGTTACCTCCAGTATATATGAACACCTCATGCGAGTACTTATTACCTAGTGCTAGCCAGTGAAACTGATGATAAAACTTTGGGTAGCTAGCTCTTGGTGCAGCCTTTCTGAATCATGATCAAAACTTACTTTTACCATTTCTTCAGCACGAAATGAAAGCTTTCTTCCGCTAACACTCTCCCGCCATTTGCATCAGCAGAAGCTTCAGTGGTGCTTGCTTCACATGTGGACAATCAGGGCACAGAGCATCAGACTGCCCAAACAAGTAGACAGTGCGGACAACGCACAGCTTGCCTGCAGCATGGGGTTGCTCCATCTGGGCCTGATCAGTTTCTCCAACAAGCGGCTGGACAGTTGAACAGAACGCCAAGGAAAATTCGAAGATCCGCCTCCCTGTTGATCTGATCTACACATGCCTGATGATGGATGGAGCAATACATACAGTTTTTGTGTGGTCGAGGAAGATTTTTTGCATGCTGCTGAGTGCTGACCCACCGTAGGAGAGCCGAGCCTTCTGTTAAGTTATTCGTGTAATAGGGTATTATAGGGACGCTGTTTTACTTTTTAAATTTTGTTGCTGCCACTTGTTGGACTTCACGATAGAATGTATGTTAACACTACATGAACCTTGTAAAGTTCTACAGAACCAAAAATATTCAGAACTATTCACCGTCAGTTACTTAGAACCACTATTGTCAAAGTGTAATGTGAAACAGCTCTGCAGCTTCTTGTTAGGACGTCGATGTTTGATGTTCGTTCTAGATGGTTTTGCATCGGTTGTTCTGCTCCGTACCTTTGATCTTTGTGAGATGAATGTATGTTAACACTACATGAATCTTGTAATGTTCTACGGAAGAAAAACATCCAGAACTATTCACCTCAGTTATAATCTCTGTTGTTAAAATGTGATATGTCAAACAACTGCAGCCTCCGGTTGGACATCAATGCATGTTGTACAATGGTTTGTGTCGGTTGTTCTGGGCAGCTCTGCAGTACTTTTGACCTTTGCGAGATGAACCAGTTATGAAGGTAATGCCGGCTTGGTCAATAGCTCAATATAGTGTACGAGAATTGATTTAACACATTGTATGAGACATGGTTCAACATGGTGGTTGATGGTTGGCAGTGATGCCAAACTAGTTGACCTGGAGGCTCTGAAAAACAGTGATACTGTTTTTTTGACGTAAGAAAAACAGTGGTGCTTGATCGTTGGTGACTCTTGTTGCTTGGGATGATGCGTTGCTTACGGTGATGTGATCTGTGCGGCTGTGCACGCGAAACGTGTGAAATGTTCATGAAGTTGGATCGAAGGTGGACACGGTCGCGCGTGTACGTCGGGAACGGTGGGTCGATGGGAGGGTGGTTGGTTGGCACCAACATATCTGACGGCAGCCAAGGACGCCCAACAGCCCGAACCATATGTGACATCAGTGCATCATGCCAGGTCTGAAAATGGGCGTAAAAGGAGTTAGATGCTCAGGTTTCGTGCTAATCTCATCGTAATCATGCCATTGACCACGCTACGAGAACGGTCGTTCGTGCAAACTGAAATTGTACTTTCTCCTATACACAATAAGTTAGCACACTTTTTATACTAAGCTTTTCGGTACTTATTATAGATCGGAGGAAGCACCAAATTTTACGTGAATGTTTGCATTTGTTTGAATTTATTTTAGAATTTAATCAGAGTTATTCTTTCAGTGGTAGATGATATATCCGACGAGATGTCTATGATTTTTTTCGATAAAGGATGCTATTACTTCAAGAAGCAATTACATCCAGCCTCTGCATAACCAGGATGCACACAGCCGTTTGTTGTCTCAAGAGTCCAGAGTTACAAAAATAAAAAGGCGAAATACATATCGGAACGATGAATCATATGACGCCTAAGATGTGGGAGGAGCTACTATCCGTAGACTATGCTGCCACCCATGTAGGGAAAAAGTATCCCTCGCCGTATCCTCCAACCGTGTACAGACCTCCGTAAATAGGTCTCGGTTCTCCACACGCTGAAGAGGTAACCACGAACGGAGAATACCTGTGCATCTGTAGATGACCTGCAACAAAGAGCTGATGATGTATGATGAGTTCATCAAACTTGAGACATGCTGGTCGAGTTACTCACGGATGCTGATACGGGTAGGGTGTATCGTGCGTTCATATGAAATGCACATACGTATGTGTGAACAGTGAACGTATGTTTGTTTAAAAACAAAGAACGAACGTTGTTTGTGAAATTTATCTTTACCGAATAGATACGTGGCAAAGGTAACGGCAAGCACGTACCTCGCGTGCATGTGTACGCGTCTTCCGTACGGGCACGAAGAAGACACGACGCGGCTCTGGCTGCCATTCACCGTTTCACGGGCCGTCCGTGCAAACGGATGGAATGCACACGCAGCGTGCGCCAAGTGTCAGATCTCCACATACAGACACACGCCTTGCGCAGATTAGCCCAGCAAATGACGTGTCCAGAAGAGTAAACTAGTATGAAGCCACGTCAACGTTTGATAACGGCGATAGACATATTTCGGTAGGAGTAACTGCCATCGACGTGAACACGTGTATAGATGCGTGCGCCTTGCATCGGTACAGGTCGACATCGGAGAGTACGAAGAAAGCTACTGCTCGTTTTAGAATTAGCAGCAGTTTGTCCACGGTCACACTCCAGATTCTAGATGAAGATGGTTAGACCTTAAACGGACTTGTTAAATTCGCCAGGGTTGACTTCACTGGGCTACTGTTAATTAGATCTTCGGACGGGTTTCCTTTGTCTGCAAGACATGTGGAATCGAATATCTTGGGGCGAGTTAGCTGCTTGACGTTACACACCTTAATCGAACTAGTGTGCAGTGTACAGTATACTCATTGCTTAATCTGTGTTGAGCTATTTTTCTAGGTACTTTGCTTACGTGGCATCTTGTTTATTGATAAAAGAGAGTGATGTTGTATCTTACCTATAGTATTTTCTATGAACACTGTCTATGATAACATGCTAAGAAAAAATCTATAATAACGTGCTAAGAACCAACCCGTTGTGAACACTTCACCCTGCAAATCAATTCCTACTGCTATCGTGCATGCATTCGAATAGATTAACTCCGACCTGAAGTACTAAGGAGTACTTATGTGTTGCGCTCTACTCCCTCCGTCCACAAATAAGTGGACACACGCGATTTTCAAGAGACCTTAAACTTTTTGTAAAGAAATCCCTCATTCCTTCAATCAATCTGCTCATTAATTAAGATGATGCTTTGATTTAGGCGCTAATAAATGTTGTGCATGCTAGTAACCAATAAAACAACATTGAGAAACCAAAAATGATTAATGGGAGCTGAGATCAAGACATGCACTAGGGGCCTAAACGTAAAAAATATACCAAAAAGTCTAGATGTACACTTATTTGTGAATTTTTTAAAAGACAAGATGTCCACTTATTTGTGGATGGAGGGAGTACTTTGTAAAAAAAAGAGTGTTGCGACTTTACATCGCGTCTTTGCTGGTACCAGTTCTCTGTCCTCATCCGGTTCTACCATGACGATTCCTACAAAATTAATCACAGTATCTCACTTTTTTTTTCTAACTTGTTTTGTCCCTTTAGTCAACCATAAGCGCATCTCCCCATGTACCCCCGAGCCTATTGGGGTGCATGTCACATTTTAGGTTAACACCAGTGCGCCTAATTTAACGGTTGGATTTGGAGCCAATACAACGAAGGGCGGATCCAGATTAAAATCAAGAGGGGGAAAATGTGCTAACTAGGGGAAAATCTCATGCTGGGGGGGTGGGGGTGGGGGGGGGGGGGGGGGGGCAAATGACACTTTAAGGTTGCCATTACAAAGGAACAAAAAATTGAGGGAGGGGGGGGGGGGGGGGCATCTGCCCACATGGCTTGGTCCATGCTGCCTGCTGGGAGGAACTGAGGATGAGGCTGTGTGACAAAGGTGGAGTGGGAAGGGGGAAGCATAGCCTCTCTTTATATCTTGACGAGGGAAGGACGAGGCGGTTCCCCTTCGCTTGCACTTATCTGCATGATGCGTGGTGCAACTACGAAGCGCCGCGGAGAAGGAAAGTCATGGTGGGATCGAGCAATGCGGGCAGTGAATGTGACCACTCCGTCCCCTGGGTATCCCCGCACACTCGAGTGGTCTGTGCTGACAGCACAACGCTGCGTCAAGCGGCACGTGGCTAAAGACCCCAGCGATCCCTGGCCCCACGCGCTTGAAAGGCGTACCCCAACAACTAAATCCCAAAGGCCCGGGGATGGCAGGAAGAGCGACTGTCTGTGCATGACGAGCGAGTTGCCGGGCCACGCCCGGGGGCTACTGTCGGCAGGATAAAAACCAGGGTCCCACCCAGCCGGGCATGTGGGTGGACTTACTGCTCGATGATATAAGACATGTAACGCGTGACGCTCTGTTAGAGGAAGAAGACGAAGGAGAAAGTGACACCTCGCAGGCAAACCAAGAAGGTGGGGAGTTCCACTCTCATGGCCGGGGAAAAGGGATGTGGCAGAGTTTCTCGAAGATGTCGTTGGTCACTCTGGATCCGTCCATGAATACAACCACCGGTAACCACATGCTAGACCCTACGTACAAGGTGTTGGACGGGTGTGCCGGTGCCTCGTGCCACGTCGGATGTTGCTGGTGGAGCTGACATGGCTGCGGCTCAAATGGTGGTTTCCTCTTTAAATACATTCCCCGGATACCGTTGAAGTAGGTCGCTATCTTTGATGGAAGTGGTGGTACTATCCACCTTCAACGCGACGCGGGACCAGAGGAATATCCCTCTTTATAGTGGCCAAGCGGCAACGCTCATAGCCTCGCTGGTCCGCGGTCCTCCTAGAATGAGGCATCCCGCTAGTGGTAGGCGACACTGAAGGCCCAACATCGCCGGGAAGCTCTAGCGACGCTAGCAGCGATGCTCCACCGTCATATGCACGAATCAAGTGCAGGCGGGAGCAGATGCAACATACCAATGGGAAAACGACGATGGGGTTGGCCTTTCGCGCGCCTCGCCCGACGACGAGTAAGCTAAGTTTTAGCTAAAAATTAGCCGTTTCCATTCAACTATGTAAAATATAACTAAAATTGAATGAAAATCACGAGAGCGGACGAATAGCGCCCGGGCTTGAGTGATCTGGAAATCATGAACCGTAGTGGGTGGTGATGCGGACATGCAGGGGCATTAAATGAGGCATTATCAGTAATGGTAAATGGACGGAATACAGAGTATGAATGTTGATGGTATCGCGTGAACAGGGTCGCGTACGTAGTAAATCGGGCAGGTGCGGAAGTGTAGCATTAATTCCTCGGCGGAGCGTGGAACAGGTACAGGATGTGTGCGGTACATTATCTGCCGTCTAGGCTTAGCAAGTTAATCTATGAGCTCCTGTGCGGGAAACCTAGCGACCGCATCTTCCAGCTCCCCTCGGCCCTCGCCGCGCTCCGCTCGGTTCTTAGTGCCAGGTGAGACTGCATGTGGCGGCTCTCCATCACCGCGCTGGAGAGGCAAGACTGCTTGTTGTGGTCAGTGGCGCGCAGATGGCCGCCGTCTTCTTCGGAGATCCTGAGCGGCTGAGCCGAGGTGAGGAAGATATCTGCTTTACTTTTGTCTATCCACATCTGCGCGCTCGAATCAAAGGAAGACCGTGGCTTACGATCTCCTCTCTGATTTCTAATTTCCTTAGCTTGCAAGCTCTGCTGGCGCAAGTGATGGTCGGCGGGGGTGAAGTGGAAGCTGTCGTTGGCTGTTCCTCACTGGCAGAGCGCGCGGCAATTCAGTGGCAGGGGATTGCAGCCAGAGGGATCTGTGGCCGAGGTTGATGATGTTGGTGAGCGTGCTGTCGCCTCTTGATGGAGAGGAGGTACCGTTCCTTTCCTCATCAGACCCTCTCTGCTTTTGTATAACTGCACGCTCTGCTGATTTCCCGTAATTCAGTCTGTACTTTGGATCCATGAAATTTAGTCTGCACTTTGTTCTATTTTGGGGGAAATATATTACGCAATTCAGAGTAGAAACACTAGTTTAACTTGTTGCCACAAAAACTGTTAAATACCTGAACTCTGCTATAAATCTTGGCACCATTTTTATGTTAAATACATCTGGTTAGAGTACCTGAGCTACTTTGTTTGTGGGGACTATCGGTAGTTTTTTCCTAGTTTCAGTAGTTGTTTTTTTAAGATATATATCTAATTGGTTTTGGCAGAATGCGACGTGAAAAAATGGCTGCCACTATTTTGCTCTCTCATCTGCAACAGAAAAAAGTTTAATACATGGCATCTGTCCCCCGCGATGACTTGACTATTTCATTCGCAGACATCGGGTAGGGAGGGCACCGCCCGAAAGAACATTAAACTCTGCCCGCGTCACAACGCTCGAGCTAACCTTGCATGACTTCCCAACCAGGAGGAATCATGAGGACATTGTCCCAGAAGTGGGTGTTACGTTTGATTTGATTAGAGATGCTTAGGACTTCTACAATCTGTATTCATGGGAACGGGGGTTCAGGGTAAGATATGGTAAAAGCAGGCTCAATGTCGACCGAGTGAAGTGCATGCAAGAAATATTCTACGGGTGTTTGGTGAGTGAGTTCTGGTGCCCTTTTTGATGTGTTTCCCGCCTTGCTATTCGAGCACCAAAAATCAAGAGATCAAACTTGTTATAAAAAAAATGATCCACCGAGAGTAATCTTTTTATTTATTCCGCCAATTGCAGGGGAAGCCCTGGGCCACAACCTCGCATTTCACCAGGTGCCTTTGCCCAGCCCTCATCAGGTTGTTGCGTTCGAAAGGATAATGGATGGTACATATGCGAGCATAGGGATGTCTGCCTCGTTTGGTGAGCGGGTGCATTGACCGTCGCACAAAAGACTTGGTTAAACAGTTGAGGGAAAATAATGTCAATCTTGGGAAGGTGTACAGTATTGTAGGAAGTTTCTTCAGGAAAATGGGGAATGTACCATTCACAAAAAGGGCATTGAAAACTCTTTGTGGCAAGATCAGTAGCGAGCAAGCAGATGACAACGTTCTGTCTCCCGCAGCCCGTGCTTCCCCTGTTGATTTTGTTTACCCGTGATTATTGATTAACTCGATGCTTACATTTTGAACTGCAGTGGTTTATAAAGTCGGCCAACCTATGGAGAAACACGCAGCAAAAATTTACACACGGACAATGTTCGAGAAGTTCCAGGATTTTCTTTACAAGTCTGGGTCTTACTATGTCGACCAGGTGGTGCCAGGGGAGAGGTATGTGGCAAAACATTTTGACAGCGATATTCGGGAGAAGTGGTGCAAGGTGCAGTATGAGGTTTCAGTGAGCGATGGATATTACACTTGCGAATGCGGCATGTATGAGCACATGGGCATGCTCTGTTGCCATGTGCTTAAGGTGGAATCCACATCATGTTTACATTTTATTTTCCCTTTGACGTGGCAGACGCAACTGGTAAACTATGTGGGGCATGACGTACATTTTCCAGTTGCAGGTTCTTGTCCACCTTAGGTTCGTTGAGATTCCAGCCCTGCATGTGATGAAGAGATGGACGGTAGACCCGCAAGACGTTTTGCCCTTGCACCAGGTGTAGTACCAGAAAGACTAGGGTCTAATGACATCATTCAGTCATTCCCAGCTGTACCTTAACTACATGGAAGTGGTGAGGTTAGGGGATGTAAATGTTGATGCATACACCACATCAATGGAGTCCATAAAGGTGGTCGAGCCAAAACTCGTGAAGGTCGCTGTTGAAGGGGATGGTTTGGGTCTTGAGGAGAGACTTAGCGCAAAGAAAGCTCGGCTTGAGGGAGCGGCGGCCCAGATTTTTGTGCAGCACATCCCCCAGGACAATGGAGGTGGTGATGCAATAAGCCTGGATGCAGCTCTTCTAGCTCCATCGAAGAACATAAGTGGAGGGAGGCCAACCAGTAGCCGCGACAGGCCGCTGTATGAGACTACCTCGAAGCGAACAAGATTCTGCATAATATGCAGGCTCCCTGGGCACAAGAGCACAACATGTCCAGATCGCCCTCCCGGGGTTGCGAAGCCTCGGAAAAGAAGCAAAATGATCCAATTGCGGTCTACCTGGGCACCATAAGGCAAACTGTGATGCAAAGAGCACAGCGGTTTGGAGGGGCTCGTGTTTTTGTGCTGCATTTTCTTTTACTTCCCTGTGAGAAAAATTGCTTTCGCATTCTGCTATCAGCAAAAGACAAAAGTGTGATGTAATTTATTTGTTATTGAGGGTAGAAGAACATTAGCCCGGCCCCAAGGGGGATCAATACTTTACGAATAGGATCATTACTGTAAAAACATTGGATTCTCGAGGGAGACTTGTGTAGGATCTCCTTATTAGGTGAAATCATAAGATCAGATCATAAGAAACATAGTTACAAATTGCGGAAAATAGAATAAAATTATACAACACACTTATGGATTATATCTACAACTTTTAAAAAATTTAGCTCAAAACTTAATTTACATTTAGAGAAACAAAAAAAGATAAATTCTGCAGTGAATAGTGCCGGGTGAATAGTATTTCACACTATTCATTCCCAGATTTGTCCTTTTTAGCTATCTAAATGTATGTTGAATTTGAAGCAGAGGTTTTTTGGTGTTGCACATATAACATAGATGTATGTTGTCAATTTTTTTGAATTTTTTTAAACATGTTTTTTGTCTTTATTTTTTTAATCTTATAGATCCTATCTAAAGCAAGATTCTACCCAAATTTGATCTTATAAACCATATATAAGCAGATGGGAACAGGATGTGCCGGATGCTGTTCAACCGTGCCCATCTCCTCGCATCTTGTACCGAGTCTACCAAACTGCGTACTGTGCACAGACCACTGGCCTACCGCGTGACACTGTTTCCTTTTTGGTTCGCATATGCAGGTTTGCTTACGGTCCAGGTGGTTGGCTCCCCCTGCCACCAGTATTGACCAGTAGAATTACTGCATCTTATACAGCACAGATTATGACGTCAGTCAAAGATACCAACGGAGTGATGTAGTATGGATATGCGGTGCACTCAAGCTCGGGCGTACTTCGGAGTTTTCGGAAAATCACCTTCTTCGTTTGAATTTGTCTCGACTCCTAAAAATTATAGGATGCGCTGACCATCTTCAAATGGAGGGAGCACGTGTTGATGCCTTCGATAGTTCATAGCCGATGATGTTGTTTTGCATCGTCTATTTAGAGAACGGCGTAAATAATGGGGAGCCGCAAGTATTTGGAGTAGATTAAATAGCGCATTAGCCCAAATTTTAACTTGAGATGAGAATCAACATGTAGTTGGGTGGTTAAGAGGGCAGTGGCACCCCCAGCTCACCTGTGTTCAAACCTCAGATTTAACACTTTCATATCTCATCAAAGGCGGAATATTATTCTGTGAGAGACGATGTTCCCGTCAATAGCGAGACGTCTGTGGTGACTTCGTCAATCTCAAGATCCGTCGGATGAAGTTTCTTTAACTCGGTCTCTCGGAGGTACTTATTGGGTAAGATGTGCATGTGTTCATAGGGGTGAGCGTATGTGTGTATATATGAGTGTCTACGTCTGTACTTGTCTCACAATTTTTTCTTAAACTTGAGACCTCCTACTTTAATACCATATTAAGTTAATGCATTTATATTTTAACCATATATATTGCCGCTGAGCAGCCGACGCGCGGAGACGTGAAGACCAAGTCGCGTGTTTGACCCACCATTATTGGCTAATCATCGATCCATGGATACACGCGCACTCCATCGACCTCCTCTGAGGCTCTGAGTGAGTGCTACTCCAAGGTTGTCCGTGCTGTGTACGCGATAACCCGGCGCTCATTGCAATTAACAGTATGGTAATGTATATTCCGCCGCAGCTAGATCGAGCGGTTTATCGCGGTGATTGCACGGGCCAAAGGGTTACATTACATGATGCATGCATGCAGGAGAAGGGAGACGGAACGGGATACAATGACGTGACATATGGTGCCACGAATAAGGCCGCCGGCCGGCGCGGCATTCCTCCACTCCTGTATCTGTCTACCGACATCGAGACGCTCTATGCGTCTGCCCGGACCAGATCGACTTGCTGCCTGCGGGGCCGGCTATGGCGAAAGGACTTCCGCCAGGTGTGTGGCGCGGCACACGACGCCACGGCAGGTAAATATCCTTCCCAACATATACGTAGGTAGGAGGGAGATGAAAACACGTACGTACATCGCTGCTGGGAACGTCGCCACCGCGGGTTCATTGTCACCGTTGCCCATGGTGGTGCAGAGGTCACTCAATTCCCATAGTTCTACGATGAAGCAGTTAGATAAAGGCGAGTAGTCACCTCGAGAGTCGAGACGTTCAACAAAATAGTTATAATCCGCTTTCCGATGTAAAAGTCTGAACGGACGGGATTTTGGTGGCCTGCGCTCACAAACAGCCAAGCACGCAATCGTCGGGATGAGGTAGCCTAGAGAGTGTCATAACTACAGTGCCAGTGAATGATCCTTAGTTTGACGAGATCATCTCTTAGACTTTGTGTGCTATGTAAATATGAGGGAGCTCCAAATTCTTAATTGTGTTAGTTGTTTTCTTGAATCGGCAAATGATTAAAATGTGGCACGATCTAATGCCAAAGATTGTCTATAAGATGTTCTCCTATGCGCATGCACATTGCTTGCACGTTATATTTGGTCTTGCAGACACTCCTTTTTTCTTTCCATGTCATATGAGGCTATAACTCTTTAACACAATACTTCTAAATGTTTAACAATTTCCTTGAGCATCTTCCAATTTCCTTTTTCTTTTGTTGTGCTCGAAGATAATGATGGGTGCAACTATGCATAACCTTGGTGAAGGATACACCAAGGATGCTAGAGAAGGCAAATCCTTCAAGAGGGCGAGGGGGAGGCCGTTCAAGGGGCACTTCCATGACGAAGTTTGTCCAACTCACTCCACTGAGGTGATAATGGCACAAGGGTTGGATTTGCTTTCAATTCCTCATGGATTTTGTCCTTACCTTAGCACCGTTCCTTGGGACATCGCCTTGAAGATCAACACATGCTGCTCCTAGATGGTGTAGTTGACGGACGTGAACGGTAGGGTTACCATGGATCAAGGGTGGGCTGGATCTTCCATTGGTCATGGACCTGGCCATGGGTAGCCCGGCCCGGTCGGCCCGGCCTGAAATTCCCGGGCCAAGCCCGACCCGACCATGCCTATGGGCCGGGCCTGGGCCAGATATTTTGGCCCGATGGTCAGCATGGGCCGGGCCTGGGCCATCATTTTGCGTGATTTAAGGAAGCGGTCCGGCCCGAGGCCCGACGGGCTTTCCTTATGATGGGTCGGGCTTGGGCGAAGATTTCTGGCCCGACGGTCGGGCCGGGCCGGGCCTGGGCCAAGATTTTCTGCATCGGGCCTTGGTCGGCCCGGCCCGAGAAATGCTCATGTGTAATTGGTCACGACATCCAAATTGGGTACTTCCTGACCTTCAAGGTGCTTAAGGGCGATGTCTACAAGGTCACAGTTTTTAACTACATCATGACCGAGGTGATCAAGAAATTTCCATAACATGATCAAGCCTTTTCCATATTCGATTAGTGAATATTGCTTATGTATGTGTGTGTTTGAACTTTGTTTTATCATATGGGTTTAAAGACTATGTTTAGTTTTTGTCGTATGAACTAAGTTGTTGGTTTAATATGTTTAATATGCTACAACTTATATTATAGTCTTGTTATCGCTTCATAACCATGCATAAAATGGCCGGTATCCTCTCACATGGGGAAGAAGTTATCACACCCCTATATTTTGCACAAAACCAAACAATGATTCATTATCTTGCAAGTCTAAAACAGATCACCGAATGTCGAGCTTCTTTTTCTCCCACAGTACGAAAATAGGTTTGCAGAAAACCAAACTATAAACAAATCCAAGCCATGTTTTCTCATGCAACGGCGGACTAAGTCGTCCGAGAGTGGAAACCCATGTGACCAAGCAACAATATATTCAGCACGAATGAGATGAGTTCTTCACGTTTATCTATTCTTACACGCGGTGTTTTGGGGATTTCGGCACACATGAGATCAGAGGATCCTATTGGAAATCCTCACACCTCCGTCAGGTTGCCGGTCAGCCCTCGTCCACTCGCTCGATCTGTAGGTACCGGCCGTGACATAATGACCCTGTTGACCCATCGTCCTTCCTAAATTAACAACACAGCGGGACGCACGCACGTACGAACGAGCCCAATGAACCGAGAGCTAGCTTGTCTTCACGCCAATGGCGTTTCCTCCTCTCTGATTACTAAAGTCTGAAAGAATTATCTTTCTGTAAATAGAAATATGTGGCCGGAGTAGGGAGTTGGTTACCGGCCGGTAACCGGAATTCACAGCCCCTCCGGTAAATGAATTAAATCTCATTCCATTTGAATTTGATTTGAATTTAGAATGATTAGTTTGTCCAACCTAAACCGTATGTGTTCCCTCTCCACTATAATCCCATGCCCCAATTCATGTCCGAATCTTTCACTTCCCTCTCCTCCAGTAGCGGAGCTGCGCCTGGTGCTACCGGTGCTGTAGCACCGGTCCAGCAGCTGCACTGCAAAGAGTGTGTATAGATATCAAGGGTACAAAGATGAAATTTCTAGATGTTCAGCACCACTAAGCCAATATTAGCACCACACTTTTGTTGTTCCTGGCTCCGCCGCTGTTCTCCTCCAAACCTTATTTTCAAAATATTTATATATTTTTCAGTTTGAAATTTAAATTTTGTTTGAGAATCTCGTTTGGTATTTGACCGGTAACCGTGGTTACCGGAAATCCCAGTCCTCTCTGTGATTTTTTCAAACTGGTATCCAAAACCCAGGACACAGCAATTTGAGCAGGCATCCTAGACCGGCAATGACACGCTAAATATTAAACAGGAACGCGCTAGTTTCAGTATCTGTGCATGCACAGCACAAGGGTACGTAAAAAAAACACGAAAAGGTCAAAGCCTGCCTGCCGATCCAACGGTTACTATGGAGAAGAAAAGGCACACCGAATGGTGGGCCCTCCGTCCCAATATGCTACTTGGAGTACTATTGTACTGCTGCTGCTTGCAGTATTTTTGAAGAAAAATTGCAGAAAGATAGCATGGGCATGCCTCATTGCCTCACCACACTGCCTAAGTTTAATGCCCAAGTGTCGAATCCCAAAATGTTTATGTGTTCGGTTGGAAATGGAGCCTCATTTTGATGTGGAGCGGTTCATCAAAGTTCTCCAGTTTTACCGAGTTTTATCGAACATCATCTGACAGATGAAGTCTGAAACATTTGCACACCACATGTGCAGCCAGATGCGATATATTCTGCTGTAGCACGAGAGAAAAGTTATTTGGTTGGAGAAAGAAAATTACACACAACTGAGTAACTAGAAGCTACAAGTAGCAGTGTCATTTTCCAATCAAGCAGAAAGTATATGATTGTCCGTGTAAACTTGGAGTAAATTAATCCCCCAAATGCAAGCAAGTCTTCCAAGGTTTAGCATAAAGCCGCCCACCCTCCGCCTCCCACTCCAACCATCTCCCCTTGCTCTGCTTCCCCGGTCCCTTCCTCCCCAAGCTGCCTTGCGGCTGCAGCTCGCGCAGCCAACTCCTCTCGCCGCCGCCGCCACTCCTCCCCTATAAATCCTCCGCTTCGCCGTACTTCTCCTCAGACCACGACGCAAACCGTTGCCCACAACTCCGCCTCATCCTCACCACGCTTGCTCATCTTCTGCTAGCTTCTTGCTTGCAGTACCAAGCTAGAGTACACGACAGCGCAGTGCAGAGCAAGCCATACAAGAATCTACCTGCGGCCATGTCCGCGCAAGTGGCGGCGCCGGTACCGGCCGCGGAGAAGGCTACGATGGCGGCAGCGGCGGCGTGGCCGTACGTGGAGTACATGGCGCGGTGGGAGCGGCAGGTGGAGCGGCGGCAGCTGTTCCTCCGGAGCTACCACTTCTCCCGCGACGCCGACCACCACCTCTCGCCGCGCGCGCGCACGCGCCGCGTCGTCTGGGCCGGGGCGCGCCGGCTGCGCCGGGCAGCGGCCACGGGGCTCCGCCGCCTCCGCGCGCGCATCCGCCTCTGCTTCGGCTGGGCAGCACCCGCGCTCCGCCGCCGCTCCTCCTCCTCTCGCCGGGCCGGCCACAGGTTCCGCTACGGCCGCCTCCCGCGGTCCACCGCTGCGTCCGTCTGCTTCTGGTAGTGCCAGCCCTGGACGCCGCCGGCATGGGTCGAGCAGAGCTACGAAGCCAACGCGGCATCACTCGTTGCCTTGTTGGTTTCTGAGTTTAAGCTTAGCTACTTAATTACTGCATCAAATTAAGAAGTTAGCAGTTGTTTGCTCACTGCCTTTGACGAGAGATCACAGTTAGACGGGGTTCCCAGGCCTGAAGCTGGGTGTAAAAAGGAGTCAGATTAATCAGTATTGACCAAAAGAAAAATCGGCTGTGATTATTTCGTTCAAGAACATGCAAGAATTGTATGTCAACTCTGTGAAATTAGTCGGTAACCGGAACCAAAGCAACGTGTTGCGCAGCCAATCAGGCAATGCGACTCACAAGTAGTCCTTGTCACTGAATTGTACGGACTACTCTGGGTTTCACTACAAGTGTACGTGCACTTCGGTGTTTTTATTTTTCACTAAGTTGTAATCGTATTTCGGTGTACTCGAATTTGTACGTAATTCTCTATGTTTTGTACGTAAGTGTATTTATGTTTTTACTGAGTTATACTTCGAAATACACTTTTGAACCCATCTGCATATACTCGTGCTACCTTAAAAAACAATTTAAAATGTCAAAAAAAAAAGTTCAAACAGAATTTCACGTGTACATGTTTACATTCTATGTGCACGCGGCAAGTTTCTCGGACAATCGACTTTTTTATGTCTTGTGGGAAAAAGATAAACAAATATCTTATTAGTAGTTTTTTTAGCACCGGATTTTCCTTTTCTTTTTACGTATGAGACAAGAAATATAGTTTTTCGTGAAACGACTTTGCGAGCTAATAGAACATCAAGATGCACGCGCTACATATTTTGTTGGATTTTTTGACATTTTAAAATAGGTTTAAATACATTTTTTGTCAGTTATACTTGTACTTGTTGGATTTATTCATAACTATACTTGAGTTTCACTAAGTTGTACTCGTACTTCAGTTTTATCTTATTTTATACCTCTACTTCGGTTTCTAATATTTATGTAATATTTTACGTACTTTAGGTAAAGAGGGAAACATTTTAGTGCACTTCAGATTTTTTTTCAAACTTTTAGTTTTCTAAATTAAAATATTTTTAAAATCTGAACATTTTTTTTGAAATTTGAACGTTTTTCAAATTTGAAAGTTTTTTGAATCCTATTATTTTTAGAATATTTTTAAAATCAAAATAGAAATAAAGAAAATAAAACATAAAAAACAAAATAGAAATAAAAAACAAAAAGGAAAGAAAAAAGAGAAAACATACCTAGGCCAGCCCACACCCGCCTAGGTACGTTTCAAGCAAGTTAGTCTAGAAATTCTATATGAGGATGCAAATTGATCAGTCTAGAAATACTTATGAGGACACAAATTGATCATCTCGCGCGTTGGTAATAAAAAGGTAAGATACTCGGTTGAGGTGTGAACTGAATTTCAAACAAGTTAATAAGATATACATGGAGGGGCGAGGGTGCTGGTAGCCACTAGACCCGTAAGACTATCTAGCCTGATAAGGAACATCGGCTAAAGGAGTCCTTCAAGCCCCTTCAATGTCCAGCCTAGTGCACACCCAATTGAATGTACACATGCGAGAGGTGGAGGCAGAGTTTTACTCAGAACACGATCAATGCTATCCTCATATAGAATTACTAAATGAAGATCTCGCCGCATTGCAGCATACATTTCTTAAAAGTATACTAATTTATGAGTTTGTGAAATTTGGTAAAAAATTCTTCAAACATGAACGTGAAATCGAAGGTTTACAACAAGCAAAACTTAAAACCGATACACATATTTTTCACATATAATTTATTTTAATTTAAAATATGATTGTGATGATTAGAAGAGAGTAGGTGAAAAAATATGAAGGGGCGTGAGTGAAAGCCACATCACCTGCAAAAGTTGCATTGCTAGAGCGCACGAAAGCAACCAACAGGTCATCCTGGAAAAACGATCGATTCGAGCATTCCTCTTAGGCACGGCCGGGGAGTGCTTTGACCCGCGCTATGGCCACAACATGGAGGGAACTTAGCCATCCAATTAGTTATTTTTTCTCTTCCCAGATGCATGTGGGCCACCAATCGGGTACTTGACGTAGGCATATTGTTATCGAAGAAAATAACATTAAATTAATTTTGAAAATAATTAACATTTATTTCCTACAAATACTTATAAGAGGTGTATATCTTACCAACTTGTTTGAAATTCAGTTCATACTTGCAGAGTATCCATGTATTGATTGGTTGCCATCATTGCAATAACCTTTTCTGGAACTTACAGTAAATTTTTCTTTTCACTGATAAATTTGCGAAGTAAATAAAAATTATTCTAAAGCTTGCATTGAAGAGAGTGGACGACAAAGTAACTACAGCGAGCAGGAGGAGGTCGCACACTCGCAGAGAAGAGGAACAAAGCGGGAGGACGCCGCCGCCTAGGGTTCGCACGGGCCGCCGCCCAATCCTCCCGTCCATCGCCGCCGCCGGCGGATCTGGTGGCCGACGCCGCGCTCCAAAGCTCCCCCTCGCCGGTTCGGCGCCTCGTCCTGCCTCGCCCCCTCGATTCCCGCCGCCAGGAAGACGACCCGACGAGGCGCTCAGGCTCTCGCCGCTCGACCGGGCGCCGTCGCCGTGGTCGACAACGGGCTCGCGCTCCCGGACGCATAAGGTCGCCCACCAGTAGGGGCTCGGCCGCCCGCTCTCAGGCAACGCCCCCATGGCAGCTCCCATTCCCAGCAAGGTATGTTCCGCACGCCCCCATTCTCTGTCTTTTTTTTTTGTTCTTGTTGTTGTTTGAACTAGCTAATCACAACCAAGGTAGCTATAATGCCAAACCGAGAGTACAATTTCCGTTTGAGCCCTAGGTTATATTGTAGACTGGAGAAGTCGGTAGATTTCAGATTCTAAATTCCCTTTTGAATGTGTTTTCCTTACCACACTGCTTATGGATGGCGATCATTTTAGATTCATTTTTCCATGTTTCCAGCTATTATTACTCCCTCCGGTTCATATTAATTGACTTTAATATGAATGTATCTAGACACATTTTAATTCTAAATACATTCATATTGAAGTCAATTAATATGAACCGGAGGAATATTTCAGTTTGGCACAGGCATTTATAGAAAATAGATTGAATTATATATTATACTAGTATACTGTATCAAAATTTTACAAGATTTTGTCCCTGTATCACCTTTCTTGTTTTGAAAGTAGCATGGGTCGTTTTGGGCATATGCAACACAGAGGGCCACTGTAGGATCAATGGATGAGGATTATCTGATTACCATCTCAGATAATTTTTCGGCATGGTTAAGTGGCAGACTTACTAATAATGATGATGCTGAGCGTCTGAATTGTGTGGAAGGTGAGCGTTTTCTTTTTGTAATAAAAATACTGTGGAGTGGTGAAAAAGTGTGAACGGTAGCAGAGTTGGTAATGCTTAAGTGATGACCTTAGTAAATGCTAAGCATACATAGTATTCGAACCAGACGAACGATGTAACCATGAGAGTAATTCAGGATGGGCTGGTGTATGCTGTGCTTATGCTGGTGACGTTTGTCGGTTGCAAAAATAGTGTAGGAACTTATAATTGTTTAATTTATTTCCCCGAGCTGTATTCGTTCATTAAGTGTAGGGAGATCGCCAAATTAATAGCTTATTGTTTCCAATAAAAGCAATCGATCGTATGATATGATATTCAATGCCCGCTCCCTTTCTCCCTTAAAAGGACAACCACTCTTAGACTAAACCATGTGCGTTCTTGGCTGCGGGTTACTAAAAACTAGTTTGATATCAAGTCATTCTCCTGTATATATCTTGGGCTTTCTTAGAGAGAGAGAGATAGTGTGAGAGTTCCTCCACTCGTTGAGGTACAAACGTTTATTTAGTGGAGATTTTGCTTAATCTTGAGATGGATTCAACACACAGAGATAAATCAAACCCTCTTGCCTGCGGAACTCGTATGCTCAAATCACTGGTGAGGCCTGATCCTTGTTTAGCCTCGAGTTATAATCTTGGATCTAGGATATATTCTGTGGTCATTTTATGATTTGAGTTTGAATCTGGGTCCTTAAGGTATTTTTATGGGGTTTGATTTCAAGTTAACCACGAAGGAGACTGGTATCCTTTTTGTTTTCTGGTTTGGTGAAATCATTTGGGTCACACTAGTGTTGCTTTAACCTTAAAGACAATGCGTAAGTGTTACTTCCTTGCTTAGGAACAGCATTTCATGAGAATACCATAGGTAATTGAGCTAGGGTTATTACCCTGGAGCCAGGGCTTGTAGTTCAAACTTATGATCTTGCAGTTGACTAAGGAAATTTTGGCTGAAAGTTATGATCTTCAAAGTGCGCGGTTAAAATTATGTTCACTGTTGTTGTTTTAGCTTGGATCTGGATCCTCTGGGTCATTTCTGGATTTGGGGTTCCAGGTAAGTCATGGAGGCGATGGATCCTTTGTTTTCATGAAATCATTTTAGTGACGTGTTTGTGTTGCTTTAATCTAAGATATTGTGGAAGTGCTACTTCTTACTTAGAAACACTACTATATGTAAACTTGTTATGAGCATTACTCATTTTTGATGATTCCATCTCTTTTCTGCATGGCCTTCTTCACACGAAATATGATCGTTTGATGCATCTATATACCTTGCTTAAGGAGCTTAATGAGTGTATGAACCAAGCCCATGACCAATCTGTTCTAACTTTATAGTCAAGTTTGAACAGTAGCTGCGCTCATGTATAATTTAGTTCAAGTACTAATTCCTTTTTCTACCATGTTTCTATTCGTAGTTGTTTTTTTCTCTTTTCTTTTCGCATGTGGAATTCAGTGGAACAAGAATAATCCTGGATTCTAACTTCTAAGCCGAGCCACAGTAACTTGATCTAATATCCATGAGTTAATCACACATTTTACCGTCTGGATTATCACCCTGTAATTTATATGATAAAAAATCAATGGTTTGTTCGAACATGGTTACTCTTCCAGTACCCAAGTTTTATGTGTACGATATATTGCTAGTCGGTGGGAAAGTTGTGTTTGATAAATGGTAACACACAACTTGGTTTTGTTCCATACTTCTGTTATCTACATCCAGATAAATGAAAGCAACTTATATGATTGGTCAATGTGTTTGCAGGCAGAGTCTGTGTCCTGCTACTGCAGGGTAGATGGAGGCCTTAAAACTGTTGTCAATGCTAGAAAGTTTGTCCCTGGTGCTAGGCTGTGCATGCAACCTGATGTCAAACTGAACAAGCGCAAGTCAAGGAGCTCACGCAAGGAGAGGTCCCGAACTCAGGCGCCACTTCTTCCTGGTCTTCCTGACGACCTGGCTATTTCGTGTCTCATGCGAGTTCCTCGATCCGAGCACCCTAATCTTCGTCTAGTCAGTAGACGATTGAGCCGACTTTTGTCCGGGAATTATTATTACTCACTGCGCAAGAAATTTGGCATGGCAGAAGAATGGGTTTATGTTTTCAGAAGGGATTGTGATCATAAGATATCATGGCATGCCTTTGATCCGGTGCAACGGCTCTGGAAGCCACTTCCTCCTGTTCCACCAGAGTATTCAGAAGCCGTGGGCTTTGGTTGTGCTGTTCTCAGTGGCTGCTATTTGTACTTATTTGGTGGCAAAGACCCAGTACGAGGATCTATGAGGCGCGTCGTGTTTTACAATACTCGGACAAACAAATGGCACCGAGCTCCAGATATGCTACGGAAGCGCCACTTCTTTGGCTCTTGTGTCATAAACAACTGCCTCTATGTTGCTGGCGGGGAGTGTGAAGGGATACAAAGAACTTTAAGATCTGCTGAGGTTTACAATCCTAACAGGAATAGATGGTCTTGCATTACTGAAATGAGCACAGGGATGGTGCCTTTCATTGGAGTTGTACATGATGGAAAGTGGTTTCTAAAAGGGCTTGATTCCCATCGCCAGGTTGTGAGCGAGGTCTATCTGCCAACAACCAACATGTGGTCAACCATTGGTAATGAAATGGTTGCAGGTTGGCGGAATCCAAGCATTTCTCTTAATGGACGTCTTTATTCAGCGGATTGTCGGGATGGCTGCAAGCTAAGAGTTTATGATGCGGACACAGGATTGTGGACGAGATTCATGGACAGTAGGCGCCATCTGCGCAGCTCACGAGCTTTTGAAGCTGTGGCTTTGATCTCACTGAATGGAAAGCTCTGCATTGTCCGTAATAACATGAGCATCACCCTTGTTGATGTCTCTGACCCAACAACAGTTATTGAGATTGACAGTGCCCGCATGTGGGAAATTTTTGCTCGGAAGGGCCAGTACAGGTCTTTCATGGCGAACTTGTGGTCGACAATTGCAGGTCGTAGTTTGAAGACCCACATTATCCATTGTCAAGTGCTCCAGGTTTGAGTATTTCTGTGTGTTAAGTGGAAGCATGTTCAGATGTATTTATTTTTGTCGGCAAAGATACTCTGATTTTGGAAGGATGTTCAAATACGAGTGCCAGTAAGACAGTACCCAGCATTGCACGAAAGAGATGACATGCTGCCAGAATGAAAATCAGCCAATACAGGTCTTCCATGGCAAACTTGTGGTCGACAATTGCAGGTCGTAGTTTGAAGACCCACATTATCCATTGTCAGGTGCTCCAAGTTCGAGTATTTCTGTCTGTTAAGTGGAAGCAGGCTCAGATGTATTTATTTTTGGCGGCAAAGATACTCCGATTTTGAAAGAACCCCTCAATTATATGTTCAAATATGAGTGCCAGTAAGACAGTATCCATCATTGCAGGAAAGAAATGGCATGCTGCCAGAATGAATACCTGTTGAATCTGTTAGTACAAATTCTCTGAGATATTGAGCAAGTTGCATGATATTTATCAAAGAGGAGACCAGAGCCTTGGTTGTCTATGAAAGTCAGGGTGGTTTGTGAGCGGAAGGTGAACCTTCCATAACATCAATGGTGTATAATTTGTCTTTTTATATTGCATTACAACAATATTCTGAATTAAAGTTTCGTCTATGAATTCGGCGATAGCTTTTATGTAGCTTTATCTACTTCATTCCCTAACTTCATTATAGAGATCCTGAGGAAAAGAATTGGGTTTTCACCGAGCTGAAACAGTATGCTGATGGTTCTACTAAACTAAAACTATTGTTTTTTTTAGCTATTTTGTCTCCTTATTCTTTGTTTAAAAAAAGAAGATTTAGTTATGATTGGAAATCAACTATTTTGTATCTTCAGCCCTAGATCATTTACTCATATTTTTAAAATGGGAATACTTAATCCAATACAAAATTATGAGTATGCACTTCCTTCTTTGGAAGGTAAACAGTGGGAGAGCTTCCAGCTGCATTTTTATTTATTAATGATATGGTACAAGATATTTACATGTAACCTGAAAAGTACTGAAAAAAAGAAAACAAAACTTAGGTTTGCCAGCAGAAGGGTATGACAAAAAGATGTGAACCAGAGTTTAGCGTTACACAAGCATAGGTCCGAAGCTGGAACTTTTTTCTGCCTAGCAGATTTCTGGTATTTAGCATGTCATGAAGTAATAACCAGAACAAAAAAATTATGCTTAGATTGACAAGGCAACTTCCATATCCATTTGAAGTGAGGTTAAGCAGGTTAGTAACCAATCATCATTTTATGGGCATTAGGTGAGGAGAATTCAGTCCTGCCCCAAATATAGCTAATCTTGTGCATGTCTAGCGAGAGATGTCTCTCTAGACTAAGCGAGCACAAAGATCTTAGGGTTCATGTTATCATTGCCTTAGCCGAGGTGTGTCCATATATTTCGTATACTCATTTGCATTTGCCTATGTACGTGTGTAGGTCCTTCAAGACATACTATCGACCAAACTTATTTTTGCGGGGGATTGTCCATTAAAAATTTTAGATATTTTTTTATGTCAATAGGTGGCACGCATCAATATTTTCTAAGAACTTTTTTCTATGGAAAACGCTTTGCTTCCGCCGGGGGATCGCACGCGACCCATCCGCCAGGTTAGGGTTCGAGCGACCGCATGGACCCACCACACGGACCTCCACATCTTATCTCTTTCCTCTGTCTCTCTCTTCCTCATCTCCCTATACTCATACGATTCCCCGTCCGCCATCCACCCCTCAACAGTGGTTCCCCGTATGGCCGCCCATCAGTTCCTCATGTCGCCGCCCGCCGCTTGTTCCCGGTGTCGATCTCTGGTGGTTCCCTGCATAGCCGCCCGCAGCTACGTTCACGGCATCCTCCCTCGCTGCTGCTCTCCGTCGTCGCCGACCGCCGCAGGTCGCAACTCCCTGGCGTCGCCACCCGCCGCTGCTCCCACGCGCTGCTCATGGCTGGTGGCGCGGTTCCAGGCTGCTCCCTTTCCTCGCCGCGGCCGCCCTGGCAGTGGAGCTCGCGGTGGCCCGGCCGCTGTTGTTGCGAGGGCGGGCCGGCGTTGCTGCGAGGCTAGGCCGGAGTTGCTGCGAGCACTGGTCGCCGGAGCTACGGACAAATGATGGCGGTGCTCGTCGGAGCTCCGAACTAAGGCCTTCGATGCTACAAGGGCCGGCCGGTGTTGCTGCGAGCGGGTGCTGGCGGTACTACCAACCATGGGCGGGCCGCAGTGGTGCAGCCATAAGTCGAGGTGCTACAAACAGTGGCCGGCGGTGCTACATACGGTGGCCAGCGATGCTACCAGCGACAACCGGTGGTGCTACATACGGCGACGAGCGGTGCTACATACAGCACCGGCGATGCTACCAGTGGAAACCGACGGTGCTATATACGTCGACTGGCGGTGCTACCAGCGGAAACCGGTGGTGCTACATACGGCGACCGGCGGAGCTACCAGCGGAAAATGGCGGCGCTACATACGACAACCGGCGGTGCTACCAGCGACGACCCGCGATGCTACCAGCCGGAGCTACGAATGACCACCGGCGATGCTACCTGCGGTTGCCGGCGATGCTGCCGTCCGTGGGCGGTGGTGCTACCAACCAGAGATGAGGTGCTGCAAGTGGCAGTCGTAGATGATGTGCGCCGGCAAGGTCTCTCGCCGGAGCTCTGAGCGACGGCGGTGGGGGCGGCAACACGTGCGTCGGTGAGTGGATGAACGCACCGAGAAGGGAAGACAGAGGAGGGCCTTCGCCTTTTCTTTGGAGTTTTTCTCCAGTGCGCGTGTATGGTCCTGGTGGGACACGTGTCGACAGCTGGAGGTGGGGGATCGGAAACCCAAATCCCCCGGGGGACGCTCAGTACTATCCTTTTTCTATAACATATATATGGCAGGCATGTCAATTTTATTTGCAGCATTGTCGATCAAAATTTGAAGATTTGTCTGTATCATTATCTGACACGCATCGATAGTTTGCATGTACACTATTTCTACCATGTATCTGACACAAATCCCAAGCAACAAAATTACGTTACTTACAGATAAAATAGATAGAAAGAATAGATAGATAGATAAATAGATTGAACATTTACAACTGTTCACATCAGTAGTTAAAATCGCTACTGTCAAAGAGTAATGTGAAATGTCAAACATTCTGCTGCTTCTGGTTTGAACATCAAAGTTGGATGTAGAAAGTTCCGTATCGGTTTTTCCCGGCAGCTCGCCGTGATTTTGATCTCGGTCTCGGTGGGATGACGGTACGTCTGTGTTTGGTCAATGCAGTGTACGACAGGTGATTTTAACGTCTTGCAAGTTGTAAGAGGCACGACTCAATATTATGGTGGTTGATGGTTGGTCAGTGATTCCAAACTACCAGATTTTGGTACCTAGAGGCTGGAGAAAATAACTTTGGTGAGTGTGGATCCTAATTCAAGAGGGCTCGTGACTCTTGTTGTTTCTTGGGATGATGTCTTTGCTTACGGCGGTGTGATCAGTGCTGCTGTCCATGGTGGACCGATCCAAGTCGCACACGGTCGCGAGACGCGGGTGCATATATTTAGGCCAGTGGGTCGATGAAGAGTGGTTGGTGGTAACGATATCGGACGGTAGCGGAGGACGTCCAACCATATATTCAGGCCAGGTCCGAAACAAGGTATAAAAAGAGTCAGATACTCAGGTTCCGTGCAAATCACACCATGATAAACATGCTGTTGACCACGAGAAATGAACCGTTTATGAAAATTAGTGGGCAACCAGAACCAAGCCAACGATGTCTTTACTGAAGTAATAGTGCGAAAATACACGGTGGCACCCAGGTTCGGATTATCCAAGTTACTGTAGCCGTACAAAATTCATATTTCTAGGGTTCCAAAAATTTTGAATAATTTTTTCTTCATGTAGCGCACGTATGTAAGTGCCATTTTTCATACTCAAATTCAAAATTATGTAGCTTATGGAAATAATGACAAGTTTTAGAAGAATAGTATGAAAGAAACTCACCCGCACATTAATTTCTGTAACTTAGGGGTGGGACAACTACGTAACTTACTGCCGAACTAAGTTTAATCACATTCCGCAATACCCATGCTCCAAAAAATCGCTTACCGTACTAGTGGCGCGTTCAGTTGCGTGAGCCCAATTTGGCGGTCCCTATGACGTGCTTCCTAGGTCTTATCCCATTGCAAACCGGCTCCCGGCCACATTTTGCGTGTTGTTTGGTTGTTCGTGGATTTTTTTTTTGGCTAAGTGGAGATTTCAGCTGAGACTATTTGGTTGCACTGTTTGCAGTCCATCAAGCATGCCAAAAGCAGGCAACAACTGTTTGGCTGCCAGCTGGATACCGAGTATGATAACCTCTTCTCATATGTGGTGCGATTACGCGGCAGTGATGAATATCACAGAAGTGAACATTCGAATTCAAACATACTGGTTAACTAGTAAGTAGAGTACCATAGTTAAGATCGACACATAATAAGTTTACACATGGCCGACATAGCATAAATCCAGACACAACCGACACAACATTAGGTCGGACACGGTCAACACTACCATAGCTGACCACCATCACTCTTCCTCTACCATGACCCTCCTGGTGGCATCTTCATGGTCCGGGTACCTGGTCATGACGTCACAGTAAGAGTAGTTGAAGATGACACTCGGTACACGATCAACGCTTCCTTGTGGAAGGTGATGAAGGCCAACCCTCAGTTTATGGGCAATGGCAATGGTTGCCCACTCCTGATCGATGATGCTTTTTCACCGTCAAGCTTACTCAGTACAGCCCAATTGCATCATGTTGGTGACCTGGGTGATCGTGAACGAAATCTTTCCGAACCATGGCACGAATGCCTTAGGGATTGGGCACGAGCCCAAGGTAGGTTGCAAGATAACCCGGATGAAGTGCTCCGGATCCTCCTTGTCATGGAAGTGGCCAATATTGGTCGGCCTTCCTTGAGGTCTCTTGCTTGACCCCTCGTCGGTAACCTCCGCAGGTGCACCAAGGTCCATTATAGCCTATACAAAAAATAAGAGCCTTTCATACATGGTGCAAATACATTGGTAGAGCTCGGGGCCCCTCTAACCTCAAGGATTGCGCATTGTGTGTTCTGTTCCATTGAGACCAGTACTATGAGTATGAATAACTAGCAAAACAAGACATACCAATACATTAGAATGTCCTCAGATTAATTATGCACATAGATTGGTAGAGTTGGTGTGACACGAACCAGAAAGATTGCATAACCCATATGCTTGTAGAGAGGTTCTCTTGCCACATGCCCTATAATTTGGAAGTGGCATTTCTGCAGCATTGGCTAACAAGAAGGCCGCATATTAGACTGATCACACTCAGGACACCACAATCTATTCTATCCAACCAAGTACTTTTCCTAAGGATTTTTTTGTGTGCAATGTTCAAGGTTGGATAACATCATTGCAGCATTAGTAGGGTGAAAAATTTCAATACTTGCCAAAAGCATCGATTAAGAACATATGAAGCCTTATAGAAACTAGCATCCTGGCCTAGAGCTTAGAGATGCCTTGGAACCAAGGAACATGCAATACTAGTGTGTTTTTGCACGACCCTAGGTACCGCAGAGCATCTGATACGGGCATAAAGGTCAAGGTGAAGCCCAATTTCAGGACTCCACCGAGCTAGTTATCTTAGCTATCGTATTTTATATCTATGGTCATATGTGGGCCAATTAGGGATTTTATTGAGTTGCGTCAGTTTGGTTTGGGCCTGTACAAACCAAGGTAGAGAGGCCCACTAGGGCTGGCCGGCCAACCCCCTCATATAAGGGCTTGGATGGCTAGGGTTTAGGGTAGAACTAGTTTGAGTTAAGTCTAAACGCTATTGCGTGTGTGCTTGGTGAGGCATCCCTCCCGGGACGGTGCCGCCGTTTATCTATTATAGTTGCTGCGGAGGTTCTTGTGTTGATGAAGGATTGTCATGCTTTAATCTTGAGGCGTGGTGATCTCCATCACATTGCTTGCTGGATCTATCCCTTACTTCAGGTTGCGTTCCACGTGTAATTGGAGGTATCTATCTACCCGGGTTCTCGCTGTGAAAGATCGAGCAATGATACGTCTCCGACGTATCGATAATTTCTTATGTTCCATGCCACATTATTGATGTTATCTACATGTTTTATGCACACTTTATGTCATATTCGTGCATTTTCTGGAACTAACCTATTAACAAGATGCCGAAGTGCCAGTTCCTGTTTTCTGCTGTTTTTGGTTTCAGAAATCCTAGTAACGAAATATTCTCGGAATCGGACGAAATCAACGCCAAAGATCTTAGAATCCCCGGAAGCATCCAGAACACACGAGAGGGACCAGAGGGGGGGCACAGGCCCACCAAACCACATGGTGGCGCGGCCTAGGGGGGCCCGCGCCCCCCTATGGTTTGGCCAGTCCTTCGACCCCCCTGTCAGCCCTCCTGCGCCGCCTCTTCGCCTATATAAAGCCCCTGGATCAGAAACCCTGAGGCGTTGGACGAAAACCACAGAAACCTTCCAGAGCCGCCGCCATCGCGACGCCAAGATCTGGGGGACAGGAATCTCTGTTCCGGCACGCTGCCGGAGCGGGGAAGTGCCCCCGGAAGGCTTCTCCATCGACACCGCTGCCATCTCCACCGCCATCTTCATCACCGCTGCTACTCCCATGAGGAGGGAGTAGTTCTCCATCGAGGCTCGGGGCTGTACCGGTAGCTATGTGGTTAATCTCTCTCCATGTACTTCAATACAATGATCTCATGAGCTGCTTTACATGATTGAGATTCATATGAGTTTTGTATCACAATTCATCTATGTGCTACTCTAGTGATGTTATTAAAGTAGTTCTATTCCTCCTGCACGTGTGTAAAGGTGACTAGTGTGTGCACCGTGTGGTTCTTGTCGTAGGCTATGATCATGATCTCTTGTAGATTGTGAAGTTAACTATTACTATGATGGTATTGATGTGATCTATTTGGTTATGTTGATCTATCTTACACTATAAGGTTACTTAAATATGAACAAATTGTGGAGCTTGTTAACTCCGGCATTGAGGGTTCGTGTAATCCTACGCAATGCGTTCATCATCCAACAAGAGTGTAGAGTATGCATTTATCTATTCTGTTATGTGATCAATGTTGAGAGTGTCCACTAGTGAAAGTATGATCCCTAGGCCTTGTTCCTAAATACTGCTATCGCTGCTTGTTTACTGTTTCTTTGCGTTACTACGCTGCAATACTATCACCATCAACTACACGCCATAAGCTATTGTCCTGCACCGTTGCTACCGCTCATACTTATTCATACCACCTGTATTTCACTATCTCTTCGCCGAACTAGTGCACCTATTAGGTGTGTTGGGGACACAAGAGACTTCTTGCTTTGTGGTTGCAGGGTTGCATGAGAGGGATATCTTTGACCTCTTCCTCCCTGAGTTCGATAAACCTTGGGTAATCCACTTAAGGGAAAACTTGCTGCTGTTCTACAAACCTCTGCTCTTGGAGGCCCAACACTGTCTACAGGAAAGGAGGGGGAACGTAGACATCAAGCACTTTTCTGGCGCCGTTGCCGGGGAGGAAAGGTAAAAGGCACTCATACTTCGGTTCCAGGTAAAGTACTTTTCTGGCGCCATTGTGTTTGTGCTCGAAGCTATTTCCTTTAGATCCTGCAATTGCAACTTTTTGTTTCTTGTTTACACTAGTTAGGCATAATGGAAAACATCTGTGAGCTCTTTGTACTATTTCCTGAGTCAAGACATGAATGGTTTAATGCGAAAATTAAAAAACCCATGGAACATGTTAGCATGAATACTTTGAACACCATTGTTGCTAATGATATGGAAAATTCTAAGCTTGGGGAAGCTGGCTTTGATGAGCATGATATTTTTAGTCCCCCAAGAATTGAGGAGAAAATTTTCTTTGATGATACTTTGCCTCCTATTTATGATGATTATAATGATAGTGGTCTTTTGGTGCCACCTACTATGGAGAGTAAATTTTGTTGTGATTATACTATGCCTCCTACACTTGATGAGAATAATAATGATAGCTACTTTGTTGAATTTGCTCCCACTACAACTAATAAAATTGATTATGCTTATGTGGGTAGTAATAATTTTATGCATGAGACTCATGATAAGAATGCTTTATGTGATAGTTATATTGTTGAGTTTGCTAATGTTGCTACTGAAAGTTATTATGAGAGAGGAAAATATGGTTGTAGAAATTTTCATGTTACTAAAATACCTCTCTATGTGCTGAAATTTTTGAAGCTACACTTGTTTTATCTTCCTATGCTTGTTACTTTGCTCTTCATGAACTTGTTTATTTACAAGATTCCTTTGCATAGGAAGCATGTTAGACTTAAATGTGTTTTGAATTTGCCTCTTGATGCTCTCTTTTGCTTCAAATACTATTTCTTATGAGTGCATCATTAAAACTGCTGAGCCCATCTTAATGGCTATAAAGAAAGAACTTCTTGGGAGATAACCCATGTGTTATTTTGCTACAGTACTTTGTTTTATATTTGTGTCTTGGAAGTTGTTTACTACTGTAACAACCTCTCCTTATCTTAGTTTTGTGTTTTGTTGTGCCAAGTAAAGCCGTTGATAGAAAAGTAAGTACTAGATTTGGATTACTGCACAGTTCCAGATTTCTTTGCTGTCACGAATCTGGGTCCACCTCCCTGTAGGTAGCTCAGAAAATTAAGCCAATTTACGTGCATGATCCTCAGATATGTACGCAACTTTCATTCAATTTGAGCATTTTCATTTGAGCAAGTCTGGTGCCATTTTAAAATTCGTCAATACGAACTGTTCTGTTTTGACAGATTCTGCCTTTTATTTCGCATTGCCTCTTTCGCTATGTTGGATAAATTTCTTTGATCCATTAATGTCCAGTAGCATTATGCAATGTCCAGAAGTGTTAAGAATGATTGTGTCACCTCTGAATATGTCAATTTATATTGTGCACTAACCCTCTAATGAGTTGTTTCGAGTTTGGTGTGGAGGAAGTTTTCAAGGATCAAGAGAGGAGTATGATGCAACATGATCAAGGAGAGTGAAAGCTCTAAGCTTGGGGATGCACCCGGTGGTTCACCCCTGCATATATCAAGAAGACTCAAGCGTCTAAGCTTGGGGATGCCCAAGGCATCCCCTTCTTCATCGACAACATTATCAGGTTCCTCCCCTGAAACTATATTTTTATTCCATCACATCTTATGTGCTTTTCTTGGAGCGTCAGTATGTTTCTTGTTTTTGTTTTTGTTGAATAAATTCTTGTGTGGGAGAGAGACACGCTCCGCTGGTTCGTATGAACACATGTGTTCTTAGCTTTTAATTTTCATGGCGAAGGTTGAAACTGCCGTTAATTGTTATATGGTTGGAATTGGAAAATGATACATGTAGTAATTGCTATTAATGTCTTGGGTAATGTGATACTTGGCAATTGTTGTGCTCATGATTAAGCTCTTGCATCATATGCTTTGCACCCATTAATGAAGAAATACATAGAGCATGCTAAAATTTGGTTTGCATATTTGGTTTCTCTAAGGTCTAGATAATTTCTAGTATTGAGTTTGAACAACAAGGAAGACGGTGTAGAGTCTTATAATGTTTTCAATATGTCTTCTATGTGAGTTTTGCTGCACCGGTTCATCCTTGTGTTTGTTTCAAATAAGCCTTGCTAGCCTAAACCTTGTATCGAGAGGGAATACTTCTCATGCATCCAAAATACTTGAGCCAACCACTATGCCATTTGTGTCCACCATACCTACCTACTACATGGTATTTTCCGCCATTCCAAAGTAAATTGCTTGAGTGCTACCTTTAAAATTCCATCATTCACCTTTGCAATATATAGCTCATGGGACAAATAGCTTAAAAACTATTGTGGTATTGAATATGTAATTATGCACTTTATCTCTTATTAAGTTGCTTGTTGTGCGATAACCATGTTCACTGGGGACGCCATCAACTACTCTTTGTTGAATTTCATGTGAGTTGCTATGCATGTTCGTCTTGTCTGAAGTAAGAGAGATCTACCACCTTATGGTTAAGCATGCATATTGTTAGAGAAGAACATTGGGCCGCTAACTAAAGCCATGATCCATGGTGGAAGTTTCAGTTTTGGACATATATCCTCAATCTCAAATGAGAAAATTATTAATTGTTGTTACATGCTTATGCATAAAAGAGGAGTCCATTATCTGTTGTCTATGTTGTCCCGGTATGGATGTCTAAGTTGAAGAATAATCAATAGCGAGAAATCCAATGCGAGCTTTCTCCTTAGACCTTTGTACAAAGTGGCATAGAGGTACCCCTTTGTGACACTTGGTTAAAACATGTGCATTGTGATGATCCGGTAGTCCAAGCTAATTAGGACAAGGTGCGGGCACTATTAGTACACTATGCATGAGACTTGCAACTTGTAAGATATAATTTACATGATACATATGCTTTATTACTACCGTTGACAAAATTGTTTCATGTTTGCAAAATCAAAGCTCTAGCACAAATATAGCAATCGATGCTTTTCCTCTTTGGAGGACCATTCTTTTACTTTCAATGTTGAGTCAGTTCACCTATTTCTCTCCATCTCAAGAAGCAAACACTTGTGTGAACTGTGCATTGATTCTTACATACTTGCTTATTGCATTTGTTATATTGCTTTGCATTGACAACTATCCATGAGATATACATGTTATGAGTTGAAAGCAACCGCTGAAACTTAATCTTCTTTTGTGTTGCTTCAATGCTTTTACTTTGAATTATTGCTTTATGAGTTAACTCTTATGCAAGACTTATTGATGCTTGTCTTGAAGTGCTATTCATGAAAAGTCTTTGCTTTATGATTCACTTGTTTACTCATGTCATATACATTGTTTTGATCGCTGCATTCACTACATATGCTTTACAAATAGTATGATCAAGGTTATGATGGCATGTCACTCCAGAAATTATCTGTGTTATCGTTTTACCCGCTGGGACGAGCGAGAACTAAGCTTGGGGATGCTGATACGTCTCCGACGTATCGATAATTTCTTATGTTCCATGCCACATTATTGATGTTATCTACATGTTTTATGCACACTTTATGTCATATTCGTGCATTTTCTGGAACTAACCTATTAACAAGATGCCGAAGTGCCAGTTCCTGTTTTACTGCTTTTTGGTTTCGTAAATCCTAGTAACGAAATATTCTCGGAATCGGACGAAATCAACGCCAAAGATCTTAGAATCCCCGGAAGCATCCAGAACACACGAGAGGGACCAGAGGGGGGGGCACAGGCCCACCAAACCACATGGTGGCGCGGCCTAGGGGGGGCCCGCGCCCCCCTATGGTTTGGCCAGTCCTTCGACCCCCCTGTCAGCCCTCCTGCGCCGCCTCTTCGCCTATATAAAGCCCCTGGATCAGAAACCCTGAGGCGTTGGACGAAAACCACAGAAACCTTCCAGAGCCGCCGCCATCGCGACGCCAAGATCTGGGGGACAGGAATCTCTGTTCCGGCACGCTGCCGGAGCGGGGAAGTGCCCCCGGAAGGCTTCTCCATCGACACCGCTGCCATCTCCACCGCCATCTTCATCACCGCTGCTACTCCCATGAGGAGGGAGTAGTTCTCCATCGAGGCTCGGGGCTGTACCGGTAGCTATGTGGTTAATCTCTCTCCATGTACTTCAATACAATGATCTCATGAGCTGCTTTACATGATTGAGATTCATATGAGTTTTGTATCACAATTCATCTATGTGCTACTCTAGTGATGTTATTAAAGTAGTTCTATTCCTCCTGCACGTGTGTAAAGGTGACTAGTGTGTGCACCGTGTGGTTCTTGTCGTAGGCTATGATCATGATCTCTTGTAGATTGTGAAGTTAACTATTACTATGATGGTATTGATGTGATCTATTTGGTTATGTTGATCTATCTTACACTATAAGGTTACTTAAATATGAACAAATTGTGGAGCTTGTTAACTCCGGCATTGAGGGTTCGTGTAATCCTACGCAATGCGTTCATCATCCAACAAGAGTGTAGAGTATGCATTTATCTATTCTGTTATGTGATCAATGTTGAGAGTGTCCACTAGTGAAAGTATGATCCCTAGGCCTTGTTCCTAAATACTGCTATCGCTGCTTGTTTACTGTTTTACTGCGTTACTACTGCTGCAATACTATCACCATCAACTACACGCCAGCAAGCTATTGTCTGGCACCGTTGCTACTGCTCATACTTATTCATACCACCTGTATTTCACTATCTCTTCGCCGAACTAGTGCACCTATTAGGTGTGTTGGGGACACAAGAGACTTCTTGCTTTGTGGTTGCAGGGTTGCATGAGAGGGATATCTTTGACCTCTTCCTCCCTGAGTTCGATAAACCTTGGGTAATCCACTTAAGGGAAAACTTGCTGCTGTTCTACAAACCTCTGCTCTTGGAGGCCCAACACTGTCTACAGGAAAGGAGGGGGAACGTAGACATCAAGCAACACCTAGGAGGATCTGCTGAATGTGCTATTGAATATAATCATCGGTAATTGCAACATATATGAAACACAATAATCAAATATACGGCCTTATTCACTGGACACAAAAATTTCAAAGATGGAGTTGACGAACCTAGTTCATTGCTAAACCATGGGTGTTAGTACAATGTACATGGTTCAGTAACCCCATCCCGATATTTTGGTGTCCTAGTTCAATAATCGGCTAAAGAACAATGTACATGTAAATGACCCTCATAGTTCTATTGGACAAACAAACCTCAGGGACGGAGTCAGTGAACCTAGTGTGTTGCTAACAATCTATATTAGTATAATGTACATGGTTTGCTCACTCCATACAGGAGTTTATTGTTCTCTTTTCAATCATCGGCCACAACCAATTAGCACCATCACAGTGAGAAGCAAAGTGGGTCTCATACTTGGACAGATAAATCATAGGATGGAGTGAACCAACCTAGTACCTTGCTGACCATGATTGTTAGTACAATGCACATGGTTTTCTCACTCCATCCCTGGAGTCCGTCGTCCTGTTTTTAATCATCGGCCAATTGTAAACATTGTAGGTATCATATCAAATCTGCACTCAACAATCTATGAGATAATCAAACATTTAGCAAATACTAAGCACACCGCTTTTGGAAGAGTGCAACATTTGGTAAATGCTGATCATCCTACTCCATATATGAACGTGCAATGCTAAAATCATCGGCCTATGTAACATGCATGTAGGCACGATTGAAAAACGGTAGTGCAAAAACCCTATCCCCTGCACATCTACAATAATTCTAGTTTTGATCTTCTGCTTCAGATCTAAATGGAATGTATCGTGCATACTAGCAAAAAAATATTAGATCGAAGCAAAGTATAACCGCGATTCTCAAACACGTTACCAGATTGTCCTAAATTGCAACATACCGCAACTAACCCGCAAATCTAACCCTACTCTACCGGATAGATTAGTGTGCATTTCATTGCAATTTGCAACAGTGTGCGTGTGTGCCTGCAGATTCACGGAAAATGAACGTTAGAGGACATGATATAGATGCTTACCGCCATTGGAGACGACCGCAAGGTCAAGGTCGTCGTCCTGGTCGCGGTCGCAGTGTAGGTGGAGGTTGCGCTCGTGGTCGGTGTCGCCTTCCTCTCCACTCTCCATGTCCGGTTTCCGCTCTTCCTTGTCACGATGATGCAGCGGATTCATCGGTGGATTCATCGGTGGTAGTTCAAGCGATGACGTTCGATGTGATAGATAGTGGTGAGAGTGGAGAGTGAGAGGAAGGAGTGGGGTCGGTGAGGGAATTTATGACGCGTGTTCCCAAAAGGATTCGGCGTCACCCTCTTCTTCCGCACGTGTGGAAGAGCAACCACAAGATCCGATTTTGTTTCTAGAATATGAGCCAAAATGAACTACAACCTACCAAATACGCACTAAAAACACATCGTCGAGGTGTAGTTGTAAACGAGCAGCGACATAGGACACATTTGCCTTTGCCTGCCCTTAACAGGATATCCATGCTGATGATGCAATGTACGCTCCGTGCACCAAGTGTCAGCCAGACACCATACACACGCCGTGCGCATATTAACCAAGCAAAATGACGCGTTGAGACGAACAAATCCACGGGGCACCTCAGCATTTTTGAGAACGACACTACAGAAAATATTTAGGCAGTAACTGCCATCGACGTGGACACGTGTTAAATAAATATACAAGTAAGCCGAGAGTACAATACAAAGAAAGCTAGTAGAGAAATTAGCTTTTGTCCACGGTGCTACTCTAGATTCCAGCGGAAGTTGGGGTGTTTTTAAATCGAGAGGGTTGACTTGGATTTTACATGTTCAGTGGGTTTTCTTTGCTCGCAAGACATGTGGAATCGGATATTTTTAGGGGCGATCTACTCGACGTTACACACATACACCTTCCTAATCGTATCCATCTGACACTGTAGGCTGATCTGGGTTCTGACAGAAGCTAAGTGAACTAATTTCTCTGGCTGATATGGAGCTCGTGTGCGAGTTTTCAACCTACACAGATCTGATGACACAAGAAGATTAACTAGCCAGCATCGGTTTCACACCGACCATGTTGTAATCGTGCATGTGTGATGTGTCCATACGAATGACTCGCAATCGCAGCTGGAGCAGGAGCAGCCGGCATCAGCGACATTTGACGGCACTACCCTTTCTGTCAACCACAGTTGGAGGGTTTACAAGAAATGTCGTATAATTTGTTTGTTTTACTTGGTCCAGCCGTCTAGGGCAATGCATTTTACACTTAAACTTATGGTGCGCACGAATCCCAAAGCAGCTAAATCGTGCATTGTACTTCTCCTATCCCACCAAAATGTCTCAACTTTAAATGATAAATTTCAGACATTTTGGTGTAATGGAGAGGTACATTATCTGCTCTCCAACTCCTTGCAGCAATTTTACTTCACATTACGACACATTACATATAATAAACGGACTAGCAATGTGCTACTGTACATAATGTACGGAAGAAGCATACTTGTACTCCGTTCCCGAGAATGTACTAGAGTAGAGGTAGAGCAGCCAGCCAGCCGGCCGGTGTGAAGACCAAGTCAAGTCGGGCGTTTGACGCACCATCATTGGCTGATCATCATTCTTCCCCGCTCCCGGAATTACGTACACGCGCACACTCAACCTACAGTAACGGCATCTCAACGACATCTCAAGCTGTGCGACCTATTCAAACATTAAAAGTGAACGCACGCGTATGTTTGTGTTGGGTCATGGACATAAAATTTATCGTTGGATTACACTTAACCGTTTACGTCTGGGTGCACCCAACGGCCCAACGCATCTTGTTCGTTGAGGCTGGCCATGTGTTCTACCCAATCACATCACAAATTGATGATCAAATTTCACCAAAACAGTACAATATTTAAAAATAGACATATTAACTATGAGAAGAGAGGTTCAAACTAATGTTTAAACAAATTACAGAAACAATCCACTTCTTCGCAGAGGCCCCCGCCTCATCATCGTCACGGCGGCACTTCCTGCTTGTCACCTCTTCGAACGAGCTCGTCGCGTCCGACGAGCTTGTGTCCCCCTCTAACGAGTTGTCATTCGGGTCTTCCTTGTCGTCGGTGTACACCACAGTGGAAGGAGGCAAAGTGTGTGTGATTACCAGCTCCTACGCAAACATATGATTTTTATTGAGCCGTGGCAGGAAGCCGAGAAGGCGGCGCACAAATCAAAGATGGCGGCGGTTGCTCTTCCACGGGTTTTGTGTTTGGGAAGGCGCCTCGATCGTCGTGGTTGCCATTCCAATGGTTGCTCTTCCACGGCGGTTGCACACTTGCGGCGCTATTTCGTTAATCCGGTGCCCCTTGGATTGGGATTGATCTTGGGCCGCACCGGTACGAAACACGAATGGACACATTTGATTTCGCTCTCCCCGACCTGCAGGGCCACCTAGTAATACAAGGTCGCGCATTGCATCTGTGCAGCGTCAAGGCAGACGCATTCGCGGAGAATATTTGGGTCGCATTTACATCCCCACGGCAGACTGGACATTTTGTGTCGGGCCACTGGGCTGGACTGCAGACCCATTTATCGACCGCTCGAATACAAACAGTGACTTTTCTTCGTTTACATCCGGCCGCTGGAGATTTCCTAAGCAATCCGTCACCACCATACAATATGGTACAAGCGAACAAATGAGCTCCTCTCTCTCTGTAGCAGATTTAAACGATCATCGTGGTTGTCCATGCTGTAAAAGTATCTTTAGCCATCATGGGAGATTTGAGTTCTGCGTGGCCCAAAAATCTGCCTAACGTTCATAGACCAACCCTGACCCATGGGGTGGCCTACTGGCCTGGGGCCGCTAGACACAAGCCGCTGCCAACTACATGTATGATATCGATACATGAAAGGTGCCGCTAGCCAGCGACCTAGCCCCATTTCTCCTGCCACATCGCCTCTCATCCACATGACCTCTTCCATCCCCGCCAAATAGGGCTGCTGTCATCATCACTCTTGACGCGAATAGTTTTGCGTCGAATACACCTAGCCCTAGCCGCTGCCCCCTGCCTTGACTGCCCTTCTCGCCACTCCTCTTGACTCGTGACAACCTCACACTCTAGCTTGCATAAAACCACGACTAGCTCTAGTTTTGGGGTTGTTTGTAAATTTTGGAGGGATCCCACTTATGAGATCATGAAAATTGCAAAAAACCCACCACATTTGGAGAATTACTTCAAAAAAAAAAGACCACCGGTGCTTGGGTTTTTCGCAAATACCCACCAGGATTGGGTCACACCGTCGCAAAAGACCCGAACCATCCCTAAAAATAAGTTGACCATGTTTCTGGAATGTGGGACTCACCTATTAGTTTGGTGATTAAACGAGCATCAAAAAAGAAAAAATGCTTTCTGTTACGTGTTTAGCTTAAAAGGGATGATGATTTTTAAAACTTAACGTAAAGTGGTGACAGAAACCCTAGCCGCAATTATTGTGGATATATTTTGTAATTTTGTAGTGCCATCGCAACAAATTAGGGTGAAACTACCCTTCTAATCATCCAACTACATCGGTGTGTTTAAAAAGGTTTTTTGTTGTTGAGAAAACTGTGTTTAAAAAGGTGCCAAAGGGAGGATGGGTACATGCGTCCATACAGTACATTTGATCCAAGAAATGAATTATCACTCGTGGCATACGATCGGCGAGCGAGCTAGCTGGAGGGAACGGGCCGGATAACAAGCACAATTCTGGACGTGACATGGTGCCACGGATAAGACCTGCCGGCCCGGCGCGGCGTTCCTCCACTCGTGTATCTTTCAGTCGACATCGTCGCCGTGCGTGCAGTGCTTGCTGACTTGCCGGCCGGCTGCCGCGCGGCACGACTTTTGCCAGGTGTGTGGTGCGGCACGCGACGCCACGGCAGCTAGCCAAGAAACTTCCCAACGTACGTACGTAGACCCGCCCGGTCGACAACAAAATGTCTCCGTGGAATGCTGGAATGCTCGATTAGATTTAAGATGCAGACACCTATAGCTATTGATAAGGGGAATTTTACGCTACAACTTAGAGATAAAGTAGAAGGTGGATTACAAATACTCTTCAGATCGAATGCTGCAAGTGCAGCACGCTTCAGATGGAATATGTAAACCAAATATATTTCTTGTTTGTTAATTAATTCAAACCCTTCAGATCGAATGCTGACCCTGCAAGTTCAGCACGCTGGGAACGACGTGGTACAACCTCGACGTACGGGCACGCCGTCCGTCGAGCTGCTGGTCAGCCCTCGTCCACCCGCTCCATCTCTAGGTACCGGCCATGACATAATGACCCCTGTTGACCATCGTCATTAGTAAGTTAACAACCAACACCGGGACGCACGCACGTATGATGCCAGGGCTAGCGTGCCTGTCGTCAGGCCAATGTCGTTTCCTCCGTTTTGCTAAAATCTAAATCTGTGTCCTGACACTGCAATCTAAATAATTTGAGCATGCATTAGACTCGCTTTCACGCGCTAGTTTCAGGCTTTCTGCATGCACTCCACGAGGGCAAAAGGAACATAAAAGGGTCAAAGCCTGCGTGCCTGCCGATCCAACGGTTACAAGAGTATAAAAGGCACACCAAAGAGTGGGCCCTCCGTCCTAGGAGGCTGGAGTATTGCACTGCTGCTGCGTGCACTAGTATTTTTGGAGAAAAAATTTGCAGACACGGCATGGGCATGGCATATGCCTCGTTTTTAGTTAGAAGGTTTATAATGACAGCCAGAAGGGCATCTTCAGCAGTCTCATGCAAACGAAGCTAATTTGTTTGTTTTGGTCCATAATCATAGAAAATGAGTAAAACTCAGCCCAACAATTCAAAGTGATCGGTTTGTTTGCATCGACGCATTTGCGTCCCTAATTTGGGCACAAAATGCGCCGCCGCGGACACGGCGTGTGCCCCTGTAATTTGGCCTTGGGCCCGCCTAGCAAACGGATCAAAGTAGACACGAGTTCGAAATGGGTGAGGCTGCTAAAGATGCCCTTACAACAAACATAATCAATATGAGATGCCAGCTTTATAACACAAGCAAAGAAAAAACAACACTGGACGTGGCCAATCCGATCTAAGCACTCTTTTGATTCAAAATATAAGAAAAGCATAGGAATAGGAAATGCATACGATTAAGATGTCATAACTATTTGAATCATATGAGAAGGTGAAGTATCTTTGATTGTAGCAAAGGATTTTTCATGAGATATGAGCTAATGCTTTTAGCTTGTAGGATTTGCACTACAATATTCCAATAAGATTAGTTCATATGAAATATGTTCCTATGAATCAAACACCTTATGTAGGAAAATTTTCATACGATCCAAATCCTGCACAAATCGTATGAACCAAAGGAGCCCTAAATGAAGTTAACCTTATATAGGTTGATGGAGTATTTCATCTGTTGCACGGGATGGACGCGAGATCTGAACGAAGATAACTTGATGTAGGCTAAGGAGCATTGTCTTCTGTTGTACATGACATGAGCGATACCAAGCATGTCTAGACCAATAAACCTTAAACACACTAACTTTGCTGCCTAAGGGAACTCGACAACGGGCCCACAACCTAAAGGTGAATGATATAATAGAATGTCATCCTCCTTGGCATAAACCAAGGTTTTGCAAAGCTTTCACCCACACCCCACACACCAGCAACCCTAGAGCGAGGCCTATTCACTAACCAAACTACCAACATCAACCAAAAGCGCTAGGGAGAAATTATCGGCATCAACTGTGGCCTGATGCCGACCTAGCAAGCCCCCTAGGCATTAGGACAAGCGCCATCAGCAAAATGTGATGACCTGTATAAGCAGCCATGCTGGTTTTGCTAGAGGAGTGTGACAACGAATAGATCAAAGGGTGATTTAAAAGACACTACAATTGTAGCACACCCCAAATGAGGGCACCAAGAGAAGGGGATTCTCGCAGAGGGGCGAAGTCCATCAAGGCAGAAAAAAGAAGATCTTCATGGTGATGCCTTCAGCAAGGGAGGGTATCGTCACTACCAATGGCTATTGCCATGCGGAATTTTTGCCGAGACCCATCTAAATGAAGCATCCAACCGCTGCCACAAGGACGCAGAGCGAACTCGAGACGATGCGGCTGAACCACCAACTCAGGAAGTGCAGTGGTCTAGCGGTAACTAGGATCACCCGCAGAATGCACCCCAGATCCAGAGGCCCGTGCCCTCTAGGCAGGCCCGGGTAGATCTGGCCATGGGCAGCCCGGCCCGAGCGGCCCGGCCCGACCCGGCCCGAAAAACTCTGGCCTGGGCCGAGATATGTTGGCCCGACACCCGGCGGCCGGCCCGGGTAGCCCGAAACCGAGATTAAGCCTACGGCCCGCCCGCGGCCCGACGGCCCGGCGGGCTTGGTGTGTTTTTGGCCGGGCCGGGCCGGGCTTGGGCCGAATTTTTTCGCGTCGGGCCTACCTCGGGCCGGCCCGAGGCCCGGCCCGGCCCGACACATGCCCAGGTATGGGCCCGGGCCAACCCATATTCTCCTCGAGCACTTGAGCACAACGGCACTACAGCTCCTAAAATGATGGTGCAAACTACTAGAAGCTACAAGTAGCAGTGTCATTTTCCAATCAAGCAGAAAGTGTATGATTGTCCGTGTAAACTTAGAGTAAATTAGTCCCCAAAGTGCAAGCAAATCTTCAAGGTTTAGCATAAAGCCGCCCACCCTCCCCCTCCCACTCCAACCATCTCCCCTGACTGACTGCTTCGCCTCTCCCTTCCCCTCCAAGCAGCTGCCTGCTGCTAGCTAGCTAGCTCCTCCTCCCGCCGCCGTCGCCAGACAGCCAGCCGCCACTCCTTCCCTATAAATCCTCCTCTTCGCCGTACTCCTCCTCAGACCGAAAACCTCTGCCACCACTCCTCATCACGCTTGCGCTTAAGCATCTTGTTCTAGCTTCTTGCTTCAACCGAGACAAAGAGAGCCGCGCAGAAGGCAGCAAGCCGGCCAAGAATCTACCTGCGGCCATGTCCGCGCAAGTGGCGGCACCGTCAGCAGCGTCTGCTGCGGAGAAGGCTACGATGGCGGCGACGGCGGCGTGGCCATACGTGGAGTACATGGCGCGGTGGGAGCGGCAGGTGGAGCGGCGGCAGCTATTCCTCCGGAGCTACCACTTCTCCCGCGACGCCGACCACCACCTCTCACCACGCGCGCGCACGCGCCGCGTCGTCTGGGCCGGGGCGCGCCGCCTGCGCCGAGCCGCCGCCACTGGGCTCCGCCGCCTCCGCGCGCGCCTGCGCCTCTGCTTCGGCTGGGCCGCGCCCGCGCTCCGCCGCCGCTCCTCCCCCCGGCGTGCCGGCAACGGGTTCCGCTACGGCCGCCTCAACCGCCCCACCGCCGGGAAGGCGGCGCCGGCCTCGGCCGCCGCGTCCGTCTGCTTCTGGTAGCCGGCCCGCGACGCGAGCGGCATCGTGCAAGGAAAGCTACAAATCCAACGGCGGCCAACGCAGTAGCACTTGTTGGCTTCCGAGTTAAGCTTAACTACATAGGTACAAGTAAAAAAATTAGCCGGTGAATGCTAGCAGTCACTTCTTCTGCTCACTGCTTGATTAGAGAGGATTATTACTCAAACAGGGCGCCTGTATGCTCAAGAGGATTGATTGTATCCTCTACATGTTTTTTCGTTCTTTTTGATGTTTGATTTGGATGGATGAAGTGTGTAGTTTGCTCAAGTTATCTCTGAAAGCAAAAAAAAAAAGTTTGATTCCTCTGTTCTTGGGGGTGTTTGATGTCCCTGTTCAAATCTTAAGTGAAACTGCGCATTTTTCTGAGCTGATGTCTTAGAAAAAAGAATCTGCTTCCTCTGTTTCTGTGGACTGATTGTGTTATCGACATTTTTATTCCTTCCTTTTGATGTTTTATTTGAATGGATGAAGTGTGTAGTTTGCTCAACATAAAATCTGGGAAAGAAAAAAATGTTCCTCTGTTATTGGGGGTGTTTGTTGCCCATCAGTCCATGCTCGTTTTTTAAACTGAAACTGCTGTATTTTTCTGAGCTGACCCTGAGGAAAAAACCTCTGTCATGATTCCTCAGTTCTTGGGGTTTTGTTTGATCACCCTGTCAATTTCTTACCTTTCAGAGGGAAATTCAAATTACTGTTGTGTGCACTCCACCTGGTGCAGAAAAATATGCATGCAATTCAGCCATTCAGGCAACACCGTTTTCCTATGACAGTAGAGACAAAATTTCAGACATTTTTCAGTGCAATACTATTTGTTTGGTGGTAACGAAATCAGTGCCCAATCATGGGTGCCATGCATGCAAACAATGTGAGGATGAGACATGTGTCTGTTTTCAGCGAGTGACCAAGTCTTGGCCAGCTTCTCGTCACAGGCCTGCAGTCAGTTTTGAAGTGGGTGAGAATGGGATGAGCGTCCTGTGGTGGTGAGGTGAGGTGAGCCACACCGAGGTGTCGCCCCCGGCTTTATTTCGAGTGCGCGTCGCGGTCAAAAGGAAGAAGAGGATGCCATTGCTGCGGCATCTTCCTTTCTTCCTCACTCATTTCCTTGTTTGTCTCATCTTTTCCCTGTGATACTTTACAATGAGACGATGCCCTCTTATTTCTTTCTTCGAAGTCCAAATTACATTTCTTCCGTTGGTTTGAAGTTGTGGACATAATTATTTTTCAGACAATTTGAACAGCTGTTCTGGAGACCAATTTTGTGTGCAAGAAATGCTGCTTAATGGGAATATCCCTCCACAAACGAACATAACACATGCCATTATTTAGAGGTTTCCTCTGATTGCACAACGTCTCCCCGCCCCTTCGTCTCTCGCGACAGGAGGCGGATACAACCTCTCCCGCCCCCATATCTCCGCCAGCGTGAGGGCTGGTCTTCTCTCTCTTCGCTTGCCGCTCCGGCGGCAGGAGGGAGGGAGGACCTCACTCCTTTGGTCTAGTCTACTTTATACATGTCTCCTTTGGTGCACCGTTGCTGCTCAGAACGGAGCCCGGGCGAATAAATCCGCCTCACCTCTGCTCCTACACTAGAGCCGATCTTCATAATGACGTTTCGGAGTTGATGCCATCGTGTGCTTATCGATCATTCATATCGGTGGCTTGGTCTTCTCGCCTTTCTTTGGATTTGTCTTGGCGTGTCGCTAGCGTTCGTCGTTATCCTTGGTGACGCTTGGGGCCGCGGCGAGGTGGATGCTCTAGAGCTAGAGCAAGGATATTAGTCTGAAGTGGTGGATTTGTCGTTGTTTCTCGACTTCGTCAATGGGATGCAACGGATTTAGGTCTAAGGTAGCACGGGACGTCGATGTGTCACAACGAAATGTGCCTGATTTATAAAACTTCATTAGGGATGGTCATCTTTTGGATTTGGCAATGGTAGAGGCTCGACGTCCATTCCAACACATGTATAGTTGGCGTAGGAATTTGGCGGCGGCTCCTGGCTTTGACTAGTGCAAGAAATTCTAGAGGTATTTTTCTGTAAAGTATTGAGAACACACTTGTTTTCTCCTAGTTTGTCTGTTAGTATCTACGTTTATTAGCGTCTACGTTTATTTACTGATCTAAGCATAGTTTTTTATTAATAAAATATGTAGTTGCTCTAAAAAAATACATGCCATTATTTCTCCGGTCATTCCTGCATGTGCACGTGCCATCGCCATAATGGACCAACGGGTTTACTTGGGTACGAGCGTGAAGATTGTCTGCAGCCACAGCTATGTCCAAAACGACTTCATGACCATGCCGGCCGGCCGGTACGACCGTACTAGCACTGGGTCAGTACTGATCCGAAGCATGAATCTATACCTAATAATAAAGGAGCTAACGTTTCCGTGGTTTGGTCCGTCCTAGGTTTCTGCCAAAATTTTCGTCAACGCTTTTTTCTGGACCGTTTTACCCTCCCACCGAACCGCATAATACTGTCCAATGCCACCCCAGGTACCGGTTCGGTAGTTCTTTTATGTCCATCCTAGGATGAACGAACAAGGCTCGCGCAAAGCTGACGAACGGCCCAATTCCCTGTCCCAATCCCATCTCAATCTCAATCTCAATCGGGCCGATTCACGACCACGAGATGCACGGAACTGATCGATTCCTTTCCGTCTAGCATCTTTTTATATTCTTCTTATTAGTCCCACCTCGGGTACTTATAGAGATTTCCATCGGCTTAAATAGATGCATATTAACTGGATTATCACCAAGGTGTTCAAAATAACAATGTTGGCTCGAGAAATTAACTGGACGGTGGCACAGAGGATTTGGCACATCCGGCGGTGTTGGGGTAGAGAGAGCCCGGTGCGCTCGCCCAGGAATTCGATAGGAAGCCGCGGGAGATGGAAGAAGGCCGGCGGCAGTCGAGCTTGCCAGCCCGGCCGCCCGGACGACGGATCAGATAACGAGTGAAAAATTAACCAAACGTTCGTGAGAGATGTCGCGGCCTCGGCTTAAGTCAGCGGGAGAGAATGGGATGCGGAGGTTTCGACAGCGGGGCGAGAGAGAGAGTTGAGGAAAGAGGACGCCTGCGGCGCGCTAGCGGAAGAAGGCAAGAAGCTAGCGACCTGCTAGGGCAAGGAATGGTACTCTCGTGAGCGTGGGTGGTGGGCTGCTTGCTGGCCCTTGGCCAGTCTGGGCCGAATCTTGTCTATTTTTTCTCTTTACAAATAAAAGTATTTCTGGATTTTAAAGGATAAAAAAATGCAAATTAGAAAAATTGCCTAGCTATGATAAGTTTGTTTAACAATAGATTATGTGGGCTTGCAAATTATTTATTAGATACTTCTTTCTATGCTTGTAAAAATTATGTTTACATGTGGCCAAGATCTCTTTAAATCACTATTGGAGCCGATTTATTATCTTTCTTTCATCTGCTCTATCATGAGCCATAGAGCCGTGGCTGCGGTGGTTGCCGCCAGTCGGTCCGACAACCATAGGTCCTCGAGTGACCTCCTACATGTGCGGCATCCAGGCACATCCAAACCACCGAACCGAACCCTCCGCTGTCACGTGTGCCCGACTGACGATGTCTTCGCCACACTCTATTTCTGTCGAAAGGGACCATCTGCTGGAGGCAGTTGTTAGCGGTGTGAACAGTCGGCAATGCTCACACATGCTATTGGCTCTACGCAATTGGCAAGCATCACCCATAGTGTATATACGTAGATTTTTCTTTCCAGCTGCAACACACGGGCCTGTTTGTTTTTCCATATATTTAACGAGTGATTTGTTGCATGATGATTATTTATTTTATAACGATATAATTAAAATTACAATTTAAACCCGTCGCAACGTACGGGCACTCTTGCTAGTAAAAGTAAATGATACGAAGAACTCATCAAAGACGATGATATACACAACATTGTGTAATTGACGGACACACGAAATCATAATCGCGCTAGTGTGGAGTACTCTCTCCGTTCTTATTTTACTTCGAGTTCTGAGTTTAGTCGACGTCGATCAAATTTTGTAGAATGTGACTAGAAATACAAGAATAAATATTAAAATCCATCGTACCAACAACAAAAGTAATACATGAAGGTTTATATCATTGATTTTATTATTATTTTTTGCGAAAAGGATCCTGACATTAAAAGGAACATCCAACTATACAAAGCATACCAATAAAAATGAAAATTACAACAAAACTCTTGAGAAGCCTTTCATCTTCAACCCCAGACCATGTTTGACGGCGAGCCGTCACTGCTGTTCCTCCCTAAACCGGCCTGACATCCATCCTAAAGACGTACACGAATGAAAACCCGTTTTTTTTCGAACACGAATGAATAACCGTTGATGAAACCAGAAATTTTTTATTGGCCAAGATGTCGCCGCCACTACTAAATCTTAACCCTAAAACCAGAAAAACGGAGATATTAACGATTTTTCAAAATATTTCGTCAAACTTTGTAAATTTTAACTTTAATAATAATCTAGAAAAACGAATTAAATAAATGGAGGGAGAACTCGGTTAAGCACTCCAGCGTCATCGAGTTCAGTCCCTGTCAGTATGATTGTCGCGCCCCATACGCCAAATCAGTTGCCGGCCAAACCACGTTGGACTGCAACCGTATAATAAAGCGTCGTAGGGCCGATCACCTCCATGTTTGTACTATAATCCAGTATTATGTCTATCCATTATCCGAAGCCAGGGCGATGAGACCGACCGATCTTGATTAGCCGGAGGATGGATGGCCCCGACGGCATGTGATATTTTTCTGTGCGTGCATGATCGTCCGTTTAATTAATCCGATGTGTACGTGTGTATGATGATCGTTGTATGATTGCTCGAGTCCGGAATTTCGTGGCGAAGTACGTAAGTATTATTCTATTTCTGGAGATGAGTACGGCCTGAAATGAATGAAATCATAAAAACACGATGGAGCGGTTTGGTCGACGTACGTCGATGTTTCTTGTTTCTTTGATTCTTGATATTCCGAGTTCCTAAAAAAACTGTCACTTTAGTTCTACAATTTCGATTTGCTACCACTTTAATTTTTTTCGCATAAATTTGATTCCACTGTAAGTTTTGTTTTGCAGTGTGCACTAATTAACACGAATTGAGACGGCGAATCTGCTGAGCGAGACCCACATGTAGGATTGACGTGGCTAAATCTGAGCAACTTTCTAAGTTAAAATTATTTAAATATCTAAAAATCAAGGCATCTGGAAAAAGAAAGCTATCCAAAAAATTGCCGACCCCTACCGATGGTCGGCGGCGCTGGCCCCTAGCGGAGGTCGCTATGTTGCCCCTCGAGGAGGTCGTCGTGCCGGCCCTGATGAAGGTCCCCATCGCCGCCCCTCGTGCGCTGACCTTGGTAGAGGTCGCCCTCTCCACCCCTCGCGCGCCAGCCTTGGAGGAGCTCCCTGTCGCCCCCCCTCCCCCCCCCCCCAGCGCCGTAACAACGGGGATCGATGCACCGCAGTAGCGGAGTACCAAAAACCGCGAGCAAAACAATGGGAATTCATCTGTACAAAAAGTGTCGATGTAATCCGAAAACATTGAGGCTTGGTGATCTACAGCGGGGATGACGTCGACCCCTAGTAACCTAGCGCCGCCGTCCTCCACGGCGCCCACCGCCGCCGCCCCTACCCTTCCAGTCATCGCCGCTGCCTCCCCTCTCCGACAGCAACAACCGCTTCCTCCCCTCTCTGCTCCGCAAGTTTCCAGCGATTCGCGACCGATTGTCGAGCGAGCTGCGATCCTTCGATTTGTTCGTGATGGGATCATCATCCGAACTCCGGGGATAGCGACTTGGGATTCTTTGGTGGCTAGATTTTGCGATTTGAATCATAATTTCATCTCTGAAGTTGATTTCAATGTTGCAGATATACCGATCGGGTCCGCGCGGGAATTCGGTGGCGTCCAAATTTTGTTTGGTCCGAGTCTGGGCTGTGGGTTAGACCGAATTTTTCTGGGTCGAGCCCAACGCTCTCGCTCTAGCACGGCCCGCAGCTGCTCGCGGATTTTTTCGCGCGATGGATCTGGAGCTTCTTCAGATGCGGCAATGGCGGCTTCTGTTGGGCCTCAGCCCAGCACTGTTCAAGGCGGATCGCCTTTTCACCGAGATACGGAGAGGGTCTGTGTTAACCCTAGTTCAGTTGGCACCGGAGCAATTGTCTTTGTTGCATCGCCTCCTTCCCCCAGATCCGACCTCACCCATCCACCGCCTCTCCGCCGCTGGTCTGGAACGGTCGCCGGCGACAACAGATCCTACGCGCAGATCACCGCTCTTCCGCGGATGGATCGGCGGTTCGGAGGGCCGCGCAGATCTCCTCCGAGGAGGAATAACTACTTTGGCTACCGTCCGCGAGTTGGATCTGAGGCTGATAGAAGAGACGAACAACGCCGGTGGGAAGAGGAGCGTCGCCGTGATGAAGAATGGCGTCGTGACGAGGAGATCCGGCGTCGTGATGAAGAGCGGCGACAGGCGGATCAAGAGCGTCTCCGCTTTGAGGAACGCAGAAGATCTGATGAGCGTCGTCGTCTTGACGATGAGCGGCAACGTGAAGCGACTCGCATCTCCGAGCATGTCGCGCGTGAACGTGCTCTGGCTGAAAGATCTCGCAAGGAAGATGATCTGCGTGCTCGTGATAGATGGGCGCACCGTTCCGAGATGGTTCCTGGAGCTTCCCCCAACCCCAACTCCGCCAGATCTGCTGATGTAAGTCCTGTAGCCCCCTCCTTGCCATCATCTAATACTATTGCTGTAGATGTGTTAGGAGCTGGCTCTCAAAATCAATCTCAGCATAGATCTGCTATGGTCGCGGACAGCTCTCAATCTCTTGTCTCTCTGCCGGAGCCGGTGGGGTCCTCTGTACCACCACCAGCTCCTGCATCCATGCCCTCTGCAAGTAGAAGGCCTGATATTCCTATTAGAAATCTTGCATGCTTTGTTTGTGGAGGAGATCATCACATTTCCATTTGTCAAGAACGTGATCCATGGGAATACAATGCCCCTTTCTTCGGGAGTGAGGAATTTGGCTCTGGGTTCTATTCCATTCCTGTTCCTGATGAAGATAATTATCCGGTTGAGCAGCTCAATTATGCCCACATTACAGTTGAAAAATGTGAGGTGAATTGCAGAAACATAGAGCATGAATTCAATGTCTGGGCAGAATCGATGAAGATCAACTGGCGATTTTTTGCTAAGGAAGTTTCGGCTACAGAGTTCAGGACTCGATTTCCTTCAGCAAAAGCAATTGAAGAACTTGCCATTTTGGGAAATTGTTCATGCGAACTGTCCCTGGTGCTATTATCAGTTTGGAGAAGTGGGCTGGAGATATTGAACCTATTTCTGTTATGCAAGAAGCTTGGTTCAGAATAAAAGGGATCCCTATGAAGTTCAGAAACAAGTCTACAGTTTACTATGCTGCCAGCCTTGTTGGCAAGCCTCTAGCCCTTGACAAGAATTTCCTCAGACACTTTGCTTATGTGAGAGTCAAGATTGGCAGCCAGGACTTATCTCTGGTTCCCAATTCCAGGATTGGTGAGATTAAGAAAGGTTTCTATGAATTTCAATATTCCAGAGAGTTGTTTGAGCCATCTTCTAATACTGGTAACAAGCCAGCTGTTCATACTGATGTCCAAGGCACTGAGGGTGATCAAGGCACCCCTAAAAGACAGAGAATGGGTCTGCAAAACTCAGATGCTGGATCCCAATCAGCTCCTCCAAAGGTTTCTGGAACTCATACTGGGACACACAGACAATCTTCTATGCAAGCTTCTCAAGTTCTTATGAAAGATACAGGCAAAAGGAAGTTATTTGAAAGGGACCTCACTTGCTATCCTGATGAGATTCCCTCTTCTTGTGCCACTGCTAGTGACAAGGTATCAACTTGTCAATGCCTATGGATTGTAGGCTAGGGTTTAGTTAGAAGTAGAGGGCAAGTAGATCTCGAAGGTTTCAGCCGAAAAGTACTCGACGATTATGAAAACTAGGGTTTGTAACAATGATTCGATTATCTCTTCGTCCCTCGACTCCCCCTTTATATAGGAGGCGGAGCCGAGGGCTTCGTTTTGTACAAGTCACAGAGTCCGGGACGGTTTCTAACTCACCCCGCCAGATTACAAATAACACTTCCTATTACAACTCTAACTTTCCTTAATATATCTTGGGCTCCCGAATCTTCTTATTCTTCGGGTATTGGGCCTTCAGTAAACCCCGGGTACTATCTTCGGCAGGCCCATTTGGGATGCCTATGTCAGTAGCCCCCGAGATTTTGCTTGAATCGTAGAGTCAGGGAAAATCTCCACTGTTTATTTTTATTCGAGAGCTTTAACTTTTTTATATTTCTTCACATAAAATTCTATATTGTACAGGGATACTGGTAGTTGGGGCTAGTTCATCTGACGGATCAGGTACTAGTTAACTGCTCTAGTGGCAATCCGCAAAAACCTACTTCGAGATCACGTCCCTGGACATGATCTCGGGATACTGGTGTAAACTTCGACAGGTGCCGCTTAAGGTCTTACCATTCGTCGAGTCCCAGTCAAATTTATCGAGTACCTAACGCGTCCGTTAGGATTTTCTTCGTATCTGTTGATACGGATAAAAGTAGCGTAGCGCAGTCTTCGGCGATGCCACGCCAAAGCAGTAACGGATCTGGGGTCTTACCTTCGCAAATTTGCGGCATTCAGAAATTGATCGCAACTTCGGCGTTCTGAGAATATATTGTCGAGTGCTTTTCCGGCTGTTGGAATGGCACATTTTATCGAGTCAAATATGACTTATATTGCTCTCCCGATGGGAGTATATGTAGAGTTAATTATAACTCGAAATATACTCTCTTGCTTTTCTATCTTTTTTCTTTTTTTAATTTCATCGGGTACGCGAACAGCGTTCCCGATGGGAGTAGCCCCCGAGGCTACAGCCAAGAACTTGTGCTTGGTTGTAGGCTCAACATTTTAGTCCACCTTGTCGTATATTGTCATTATTTCGCAATATGATCTTTTTTCATCTCTCGGGTGCGCGAACAGCGCTCCCGATGGGAGTAGCCCCCGAGGCTACAGCCAAGGACTTGTGCTTGGTTATAGGCTCCCGCAATTTCTATACTGCCATACTCGAAATTTTACTTTTTGTCGAAGTAGCCCCCGAGCATTTGGGCAAAAACTTGTATTTGATCAAAGGCTCTCGAAGTATTTGATAACCTCTCATGTCGCCAATCTTGTTTTATTTTTCTTATCGGCATGCTTCCCTTAATCAAATTTACTTCATCTCTGTTAATAGTCGTGATTTTTCTGCCTTGTGGGTCCATTGTTTCCACCATGTTAACACGTCGTGCAAGTGGGGGACACACGTCCTCCGCTTTTCCTGGCGCACGTACGGTAACGCCTATCTCAGTAAAAATACCTTTTTACCCTTTTATCTAGAAGATCTTTTTTCACCACACGATTTCTTCATCCAACGGTGCATTGCTTCGCCCGATTCTTATATAAACCTTTCTTCAACCTCCGTTCACTCCTTCGCTTGCGCCGCACATCTGTTCCTCTTTCCAAAAACTTCCCCTGCGCCCAACTCTCTTTGATCTTCCGCACGAACATTGCTTTTCCAGTGCCATTGATGCCACCGCGCACGCGACTCACTCGCCACAGCACTCCAGAGTCCAAGATGGCCGCTGAAGACCTTGAGTGGGAGAGATCTAAAATCTCCAACCAAGACATCAACACGCTGAAGAGGCTTGGCCTGATGAAGAAAGAGGACGCCATCCGCTTTCCCAGCGAAGAAAGCTACCCAAACCCTCCAATGGAGTACCAGGTTAGTTTCGTTGATCACCTCATCCGCGGCCTTTCTGCCCCAATTCACGATTTCCTCCGCGGCCTTCTTTTTGTTTATGGGATTCAGCTGCACCAGTTGACCCCCAATTCCATCCTCCATATTTCCATTTTTATCACGCTGTGCGAATGCTTCCTCGGAATCCCTCCTAACTGGGCTCTGTGGAAACGCATTTTCTGCCTCCGCCGCAATGGCTCCCACAACGCCACTTATAACATAGGCGGCGTTGTTATCTGTGTACGAACTGACGTTGATTACTTCGACGTCAAATTTCCTGATTCTGTCCAAGGGTGGCGCAAAAGGTGGCTCTACATACATGAAGAAAGTGCCAACTCTGTGGAACACAACAAAGTCCCTTTCGACGGAAGTGCCAAAATTCAGCGCCGCCGCTCCTGGGATGCTGAAGCTTCCGAAGAAGAGAAAAAGGCGACAGAAGCACTTATGTCTCGTATTCATCAGCTTCAAAATACTCGAGGCAAAGAACTGTCTGGTGTTCAAATCACTGCCTACTTCCTTAGGATTAGAGTGCAGCCTCTTCAGGCTCGCAAAAATCCCCTTTGGACGTATTCTGGTGAAAACGACGCCAATAGACTCTCCAGTGATCTTTCTGCAAAGGACTTGGAGAAGCTGATTCGAAGAATTTCCCGCTTGGCCAAGAAGGATCCTATTCCCTCCTCCTGCCGCGTGGAACCATACAGCTCCGCCAATCCTCTCCCTGAGGTATTTTGTCTTCTCGAATTTTTGTCTTGTTCCGAACTTTCCCTGCATTTCATTAATTTTTCTGTTGTCGCTATTTTCCTGCAGAACCATCCTACCATGGCTTCCCTTCCTCCTCTTCCTGAGGATGGAGAAGTCGAAGAACAGGCTATCGTTGCCGAAGACAACCAAGGTTCTTCTCTTCCTGAAAGTGAAGTCGCAGGTTCCCACAAATCTGCGGCTTCCCATGAAAAAGAAGTTGAATCTGACGCCAGCGAGTCGACGCAATCCCTTCCTCCTGCTGTTTCCCCAAGGAACAAAAGGAAAAGGAATGACGCCGAGGGTTCTGGCACTTCTAAAGCCGAAAAAGTTGTTCCTTCTCATCCGAAGGCAGCTTATAATCCTTATATTGAATCCCTCGTCAGTTCGTAAGTCATTTTTATTTCTCCTTACTTCTGTACTCGAAATGTTTATCTTGTCTTGCTTTTTATACTGTCGATGTTTAATCAACAGTGATGACGAGGAAGAAATACCAACTGTTGACGTGGCTCCTCGGACAAGCACGTCACATACTGTACTTGCCTCAGACACGCTAGTTGAAGGAGAAGAATCCTCGCCTCCTCAACGAAACGTCGTCACCACAACTCCGCCAGCAAGCCCCCTTGCTCCTTCACCAAAAAGGACAAGGATTGAAACGATTGTTGAACCTGCCCCTCAATTGGGCAGCTCTTCGACTCTGCTCTTAGACGATGTAAGTTTGTCGATATCTATATTTCCTCTATTTTGCTTTTTCACGCCTTCACTCTTTTTTTCATGCCGATGTTTCTCTTGCTGTGTTCTTCTTTGACAGCCCATGATCAAAGAGCTTCTCCGCATCGGATCCCAATTCATTGGGTACCGTGAGTATGCGAGCAGAACCGAAGGTAACAATTTTTATACTTGCCGTTTTTTCTTGACTTTTTGCTCCTGTTGTTTGTCGCGATTTTTGATCTTTCTTCTTTTTATTTTTTATCTCGACAGAGAAACTTGCAGAGGCCAACAAACGTGCCGACGCACTTGCTCAAAAACTTGAGCAAAGTGAGGCGGCTCGTAAGAAAGCCGAACTTGTTGCTAGCGAACCTAAAGACGAGGCTGATGAAGCCAAAGCAAAAGCTGCTAGTGTCGAGGAACTGCAGAAAAAACTTGAGGATGCTGAATCTGCTTTAACCGAGCATATAGCTGCACAAGCTGCTCGTGAACAAGGGATCCTCAAGCGCCTGAAATCACAAAGTCGACGCACGCACAGTAATACCATTGATCCCTTCTATTTTTATGAGAACCGCTGTTTCTTGTTGTTGACCAATGTTTTGTTTCCTGTGGCAGACCAAACAAACCAAGATTTTGATCTGGAGAATCCCGTCAATGACCCTCTCCTTGATGCACTTTCTTATCTAGAGCTTCATGGGTCCGAAATTCGTGAAGGCGTGGCAAATGCTAATGCAGGATTGTCGGCGCTGTTCCCCTACTTCTTCCCGAAGAAAGAGGAGCCCCCGACTTTCCTTACCCTTGCCAAGAGCTTCAATTCATCAGAAGACCTTGGATTGAAGATGCGTCAAGAAAACATGAAGATTGCTGTCGAAAGCACTGTTGCCCTGGTTGCTGACAGCCAACAGACTGTTGATTGGACGAAAGTTGGCGACACCGATCAAATAGAGCAATCGAGATGGAGGTCACTGATCAAGGCAGCCAAGCCCAACACGAAGAAAATCTTGGCATATCTTGGGATCAAACCAGCTTCGACTCCTAGCTCATCAAGGCCGGAGGTCTAGTTGCATGCCTCTTTGTTTTTTCTTTCTCTGTTTCTTTTGCTCTTGTCGCCAAAGTAGTTATTTGGCGACACGTACTTCGTTAGCTCCACTGTAAGGCCTTTGTAATTATTCCGAAAGATTAATGAAAACTCTATCTTTTGCTTGTTGATTGATGTTGTCTTTTAAATTTCAGTTGGTATTTGATAACTACACTCCATCTTCCACTCCTTCCAATGTTTCGCCTTCTTCTTCTCGCTCAAAGAGAACTCTTGCTGATGCTACACCTGTCGAAGATTCCTTGCCGCGAGAATTGAATGAACTTCGGCAGCAACTTCAGTATGCAAAGAAGCAAACACTTGTGATGATGGAAAAATCTCGTAAGTCATCTGAAGCCGAAAAAATTGCACTTCAGCAAGCTCGCGAGGCCGTGGCTGCTAAGGAAATCGCTGCTTCCGAGGCTGAAAAGGCGACTACTCGAGAAAATTTCATGCTCGAGTTGATGAATGAAGCCAGTGCGGATATGTCGGGTATGCTTGTTTCATCCTCAATATCTTCCGTCTTCATGCTACGTCTCTTAAAATTTTTCTGCTCTGTTGTTTTAATAGGTTCCTTTACTGATGCTGTTGCCGAAGAAGAGAGGGTAAATACTAGGACAAACCTCCTTGTTAACCTTTCCCTTGATCATGGTTCTCTGTTTTGGGCTACCCCAGAGAGGACCCGCCAGATTGTCAGATTTCAGGATCGCGCCTCTCAAACTCGCGACTTCCTTGACTTCTGTACCAAGACCTTGTCTATGGTTTATAACTCCATGTTTCCTCGGAACGTTCAACCAAAAACTCTTCCCGAGTTAATGGAGAAATTCAAGGATGCCCACAGGATCCATGATTTTGTCAAAGCTCAGCTGGTAGTTGGCGCCAGATTTGCTCTTATCATGCTTCAGATCTGCCACTCAAATCTTGACCTGACCCAAGTTGTTGCGAAAGTTCATCAGAAGGTAAAGCGCCGAAGAGTTGGTGTCGACCGAATTAACACGAAGGTTTCGCCTATAGCCGAAGAAATGATTGAAGACCTTCTTCGGATGGATGCCGACTTTTTTGCCGATGGTCATTATGCTGATTTTCTTGGCGCTGCTCCTGAAGAAAACAGAATTACCCTTGATGACATACTGAATCATGACTAATTATTTTCCTTTTGTAGATAACTCTTCTTTGTAACCCATGATTGTGATTATATTGTGAAGCAATCATTATATTTCTATATTTGTCTAGCCCCCGAGTGTTTCGGTGGCTATTTACTGTATTTGTATATTGCGAGGTTTTGAACCAAGGCATTTATTTAATATGTATTTATGGCGAATATCAGCCCCCGAGCTTCTTTATTGAGTACTATTTTGTATTTTTATTGACTCACGAGGTATTTTAATACCAAGGCAAGGCTTTTCTTTTTCGATGAACTATATTGAAATTCGTCGGGTCAGAGACTTTGAGCATGTCGATAAAGAAAAGTTATATTGACACTATCTTTATTATATTGCAGCACCGCGAGCCCGCCTCATTAAAAACCTTTCCCGGCCCCACTCGGTGCCCCGAAAAAGGAAAAGAGTGCGTCTGAAAACTCGCGGGCGTTTCAGTACATTGAAGTTTTACAAGGACTATATTTCAACTCTAGGCATAGAACCGCCTGAGTTGCGCCACGTTCCAAGGGTTTTGCTCTTCCACCCCTGTCTTCTTGTCCTTTATCCTGTATGCTCCTCCTCCGATTACTTCCGTGACAATGTAAGGGCCTAGCCATGGTGACTCGAGTTTTTCATGACTTTTTTGCATGAGCCGAAGAACTAGGTCTCCCACCTGAAAGGATCTTGGCCGCAAACGTCGACTGTGATAATTCTTCAAGTCCTGTTGGTATTTGGTTACCCGAGACAGTACTTCATCTCTAGCTTCATCAAGTGCATCGATGTCATCTTCTAGTGCTTTTCTCGACACCTCTTCGTCATATTCGACGACTCGTGGAGAGTTGTGCTCTATCTCGATTGGTAATACTGCTTCTGCTCCATGAACCAAGAAGAACGGAGTTTCCTGTGTTGCTGTGTTTGGTGTTGTTCGTATGCTCCATAATACACTGGGCAGCTCCTCTGGCCAGGTGTGTCGAGCTTTTTCCAGTGGCGCTAATAAGCGTTTCTTAATGCCGTTGCAGATGATTCCATTAGCTTTCTCGACTTGTCCGTTGGTCTGCGGGTGCGCAACTGACGCAAAGTGTAATTTGATACCCACTTCTTCGCAATAATCTTTGAATTCGTGGGATGTGAAGTTGCTGCCATTGTCTATGACGATGCTATGGGGCACTCCAAATCTGAAAACGAGGCCTTTTATGAATTTTACTGCAGATGCTCCGTCTGGTGAATTTATCGGCTTTGCTTCTATCCACTTTGTAAATTTGTCGATAGCTACTAGCATGTACTCTTTTCCTCCCGGCCAGGATTTGTGTAACTTGCCCACCATATCAAGTCCCCATTGGGCAAAGGGCCATGACAATGGTATTGGTGTTAATTCTGCTGCTGGAGAGTGAGGTTTTGCGGCAAACCTTTGACACGCGTCACAAGTTCTTACTATTTCCTTAGCGTCCTCGATTGCTGTCAACCAGTAGAATCCTGCCCGAAAAACCTTGGCTGCAATAGCTCGACTACTTGCGTGGTGGCCACATATTCCTTCGTGTACATCCTTCAGAATTATTCTTCCTTCTTCGGGTGTGACACACCTTTGCAGGACGCCCGAAATACTTCGCTTGTACAATTCTCCTTTGACCACCGTGAAAGCTTTGGAGCGTCGAATTACTCGCCTTGCCTCAACTGGATCATCGGGTATTTCTTTCCTGAGGATGTATGATATGTACGTCTGCATCCATGGTATCTGTATCACCATGACCAGGTCCTGATCTTCTTCTTCCTCTTGCTCTTCCTTGGTAGCCCCCGAGGATTTCTTCTCCTTCTTTTTTGATTTTGTTGATTTTGTAGATCTCTCTGTTATCTCTTCCCAAAATACACCTGGCGGAACTGCAAGGCATTGCGACCCGATGTTTGCAAGAACGTCGGCTTCGTCGTTGCTCAATCTGCTAATATGATTTACTTCGCATCCATCAAACATCTTTTCGAGCTCGTTGTACACCTCCTTGTATGCCATCATGCTATCATTGACTGCGTCACATTGGTTCATGACTTGCTGAGCTACCAATTGTGAGTCGCCAAAGATTTTTAATCGAGTTGCACCGTAAGCTTTCGCCATCTTCATCCCGTGTATGAGAGCTTCATATTCTGCTTCATTGTTAGATGCGTTAGGGAACGTCATCCGAAGGATGTACTTCAACTTGTCGCCTTCAGGTGATATGAGTACTACTCCTGCGCCAGCTCCTTCTAGTCTTTTGGACCCATCAAAGTTCATGGTCCAGGTTCTCGACAAGTCTGGAGGTCCTGTGTTTTGCAACTCCATCCACTCCGCGATGAAATCCGACAGAACTTGTGACTTGATTGCTTTTCTTTTTTCATACGTGATGTCCCGAGGGGAAAGTTCTATTCCCCAAAGGGAGACACGACCCGTAGCTTCTGGATTGTTTAGTATATTTGACAAGGGAGCTTCATTGACCACTATGATCGGGTGTGCCGAAAAATAGTGGCGCAATTTTCGTGTTGTTGTGAACACTCCATATGCTAGCTTTTGGTACTGAGGGTACCTTTGTTTTGAGGGCGATAAAACTTCGCTGACGAAGTATACTGGCCTCTGCACGCCGTGAAGTTTTCCTTCTTCCTCCCTTTCGACAACTAGCACCGTGCTCACCACTTGGGGCGTGGCTGCGATATACAGCAGGAGAGGTTCCTTTTCCTTCGGCGCCACCAAAATTGGTGGTGTCGAGATTGTGCGCTTCAAATCCTCGAAAGCTCTGTCGGCCTCTTCGTTCCACTGGAATTTATCTCCTTGCTTTATCAGAGCGTAGAATGGTAACGCTTTTTCTCCCAGCCTGGCGACAAATCTACTCAAAGCTGCGACTCGTCCAGTTAGCTGTTGTATTTCTTTCAACTTTGTTGGCTTTCTCATTGTTATGATAGCTTGTATCTTATCGGGATTTGCTTCAATCCCTCTTGCTGAGACTAGAAATCCCAGAAGTTCTCCTGCTGGGACGCCAAAGGAACACTTCGTCGGGTTCAGCTTGAGGCAGAATTTGTTGAGGTTGTCGAAGGTTTCCTTTAGATCCTCAATCAGTGTTGCCCCCTCTTTTGATGTTATGACGACATCGTCGATGTATACTTGCACATTTTTCCCGATCTGTGTCGCCAAACACTTCTGCATCATCCTCTGATATGTTGCTCCCGCGTTTTTTAAACCGAAAGGCATTGTTCTGTAACAGAACACGCCGTAAGGTGTTATGAACGCTGTTTTGGCCTCGTCTTCTTCTTTTAATCTGATCTGGTTATAACCAGAGTATGCGTCCAGGAAGGAAAGACGTTCACATCCAGCCTTTGGACAATGTTTATTGAGACACGTAAAGTCGACGCACATGCGAAGGACTATCGTGTGTTTCTTCGGCACCATCACTGGGTTAGCTACCCATGTGGCTTCTGTAGATATCTCTTTGATAAAACCAGCTTCCTCAAGTCGATTTACTTCTGACAGCATAGCTTTGCGGTTTGGTTCCGAAAAACGTCGCAGAGGTTGTTTGATTGGTCTCGCTAATGGATCCAAGTTTAGGTGGTGCTCGGCAAGTTCCCTGGGTACTCCTGGCATGTCAGCTAGACACCATGCGAAGATTTTCCAGTGCTCACGGAGGAACTCGACGAGCGCGCTTTCCTATGCGATATCCATGTCGTTTGCGATAGATGTCGTCTTTTTCGGGTCTGTCGGGTGAATCTGCACCTCCTTAGAATTTTTCCTGGTATTGAAAGTTGATTCTTTATTTGGCCTTCCAACGTCTGGCAGTACATCGTAATCGGTCATGCTTTTTGACGCCAAATACTCAGCTTGCATCCCGAAAGTTTCTGATAGCCGATGAAAATCCTTATCACACTTATCGGCTAAGGCAAAGCTTCCTTTGACTGTGATTGGTCCCTTTGGTCCAGGCAACCTCCACAACAGGTATGTATAGTGTGGCACCGCCATAAATCTAGCATATGCTGGTCGTCCCAACAGAGCGTGGTATTGCGACGGAAAATCTACGACTTCGAATTCCAGCCTCTCGATTCTATAATTTTCTCGGGTCCCAAACTGAACGTCGAGATTGATCTTCCCCAATGGATAACTTGGTTTCTCCGGTGTGATGCCATGGAACCTTGTGTCTGTTGGCTTCAAGTTTGCTAAGGATATGTTTATCTTCCTCAATGTATCTGCATACATAAGGTTTAGGCTGCTGCCGCCATCTATGAACACTCGGGAGACATCAAATCCTGCGATAACCGCCGCGAGAATGAGTGCCGATCGCCCGGTCGAGGACTTGCTGCGGGTGATCTGCTATTGTGAAGCCAATATCTTGTCCCGACCAATTAAGATACTCAACTGTTGGTGGAGGCATTTTTTCTGCCATAAACACCTGTCGTGAGATTACTTTCTGAGCTCTATTGGACGGCCTTCCCTTCTGAATCATTGACACCGCTCCGTTGGAGTTAGGATCAACATAAGGTGGTGGTGGAGGTGCTGCCGCTATTCTGAGCTGATGCCGATTGTCGTCTGTAATCGCGGGAGGAGGCGGCAAGTGAATCTCGCTTCTGGTTTCTCGAGGATTTCTCTGTGTTGCCCGCGCGTTAGCGTTCTCTGCATATCTTAGCATTGCCTGAAAATTTCGACAGTCTTTCTGCAGGTGCCCTGACTGTCTTTTACCGTTGCTGTCGAGGAAAAAGTGCATTTGACACGGCCCATTCATCATCTCTTCGGGACACGAAAGGCCTTGGGAACCTAGGCCCGCTATTTTACTCGTTGTTGCGAGAATCATCCCTGTTATCGCCTCGCTGTTCACTGCTTCTCTGATAATCATCTCTGTTGCTTCCTCCTGTGTTTGCCCGAAAACCTGCCAAAATTTGCCCTGGAGCGTCATAGTTCGGGTACTGCCGAAGAAATCGTCGCCTTGGTTGATAATTTCGACCACGGTCCTCCTCTGGCGACCTGTGCCGTTTGTTGTGGACAGCGTCTTCTCCATCTGCCCATCTGTTTGCTATCTCCATTAACGCAGATACTGTCTTTGGATTGGTCCTTCCTAAGTCCTCGACAAAATCTCCACGCCTGATTCCTGCGACAAACGCATCTATTGCTCTCTCGTCAGATATATTTTCTGCCGAGTTTTTGATGATATTCCACCTTTGGATGTACTTTCTCATTGGCTCATCTGGCTTTTGTCGACACGCTCTCAACTCCTCTAACGACGCAGGTTTTTTGCACGTGGATCTGAAGTTCTTGACGAACACATCCTCGAAACTTTCCCAGCTGTCGATAGATCCTGGAGTGAGTTTCTTTATCCAAGATCGTGCGGCTCCACTCAAATGCACCTGGATGCTTTGCATAGCTGTTGCCCTGGTTCCTCCTGTGAGCTTCACTGTCTCGAGATAATCAACTAGCCAATCCTCTGGATCTTGAAGGCCGTCGAACTTCTTGAAGTTGTCGGGTAACTTGAATCCTGAGGGGACTCGAGTTTTTCGGACTCTCCTCGTGAAGCATGGCAAGCCGCACATATCTTCGTCATTAAGCTCCGGAGATTGCCGATGATCCCGTCTGCTTTGCCGCGCTCTGTCGACCCTTGCTTGTGCTACTGTGTCTCTTGCTCCACTTGGTCCTTCGAGTCTGCCGCTGTTGCTGCTGCGGGTCGTGGACTATTTTGCCTTGCCGCTCCTTCGGGAGGCGTTGATACAAACGCCTGTCCCCATAGCTCCAACTCCTGCTACCGCCATATTGTATAGTGTCTCCCTTGGATCACTCCGGAGGTGGTTTAGATGCGAGGATAAAAGCATGTGTCGCCATATACCCAGCCTCTCGGTGTCTTAGGGATGATGTTTCCTCTTGTGTCTATCGACATGAAGGACATGTCGAGGTTTTGGACCAAGTGCTCTCTTTACGCTTCGGGTATATGTTGCAACCTTGATCTTGCTCTCGTTCGCGCCTCTCTGTGGTATCACCCCAAGTTCTAGATTGTCGACTTAGATCTGCCCTCCTCCTGCTAGATGCAGAAGCTGCTTCCTTTCTTCTGTTTAACTCAGCTGTCTGTTTTTCCAATTCTCTTGCTGCTCGTGCGAGTCTATATTGATATGCTTGCAATTCCTCTGGTGTGGCTGTGGTGGCCATTGGTTCTGAACCGTTCATAGCTCTCGTGGCTCTATCCCACGCTGCTTGCGAAAGCTGAACTCTGTCTCGCGGCTGCGGCCCGACGTATTTATTGCCCAGGCCTTGTCGCAGATTGGAGGGATCGACGTATGGATTTCCCAGATCGTCGAAAGCCTCAGATGTTTCCTCTTGATCTTCAATGGCATAAATCTGATGATACTTTGTACTCAGATCTATGTTGGGTTTGGTGACATCATCGTTGAGATTGATGAAGACCTTACCCACTGTGATAGATTTGTCGATGAAGTCGTAACTGTCGACATCGCTTGAGCCATCGCTTATATATGAGTCCGCAGATGACTCAAACGACATGTCGTTGAAGATCTTGGCGAGTTTCTCTCTTGCTCTGGTGCTGACGTAGCGTGTCGACGAAGTTTCTTCTTCGCCTGACTCGGTTGACGATGTATAGCTTGAAAAATCGGAATCGACCGCCGACGTTCCCGACGAAATCGGAATTTCGACACGATACGATCCTTCCTTCTCGACGCGAAAGTGAAACCTTCCGAACGTCATCTCCATGGGCTCCGCCAGATACGCATATCCATCCAAACGGGAGGGTGGGTGAGGAACAAAATCGATAGGACCAACGGCGATCTGTTTACCTCGATCCATTGTGTTGCTCGCGGTTGACGATGTCGAAGATCTTGAACGTGCCATCGAGATCAGATCCTTACGCCTCTAGTTCCCACAGACGGCGCCGATTGACAAGGTATCAACTTGTCAATGCCTATGGATTGTAGGCTAGGATTTAGTTAGAAGTAGAGGGCAAGTAGATCTCGAAGGTTTCAGCCGAAAAGTACTCGACGATTATGAAAACTAGGGTTTGTAACAATGATTCGATTATCTCTTCGTCCCTCGACTCCCCCTTTATATAGGAGGCGGAGCCGAGGGCTTCGTTTTGTACAAGTCACAGAGTCCGGGACGGTTTCTAACTCACCCCGCCAGATTACAAATAACACTTCCTATTACAACTCTAACTTTCCTTAATATATCTTGGGCTCCCGAATCTTCTTATTCTTCGGGTATTGGGCCTTCAGTAAACCCCGGGTACTATCTTCGGCAGGCCCATTTGGGATGCCTATGTCAGCTAGCCCTTCCTCTCTTACTGATGTGCACAAAGAGGTGGTTGGTGCTCTTGCATCCATTCCATCTCAGTCTGGTGAAAGTTCTTCCTCTCAGAAGGCAGCTGACTCTTATAAGCAGTTCCTCACCTCTCTGGCAAGATCTGGCAGTGACAAGGCTTTTACAATTCAGAAAGAGTACAAGGAACTCTTAGATCCTATTGTGGAAAATGTGAATGAAAACAATGATTCCTCTGAAGAGTTGGTTGACTATGGTAGCAGTGATAACTCACAGAGGTCTGATACACCTTATCTGACACAGGGACAGGGGATTCTGGCATTGGCTGCTCCTTCTCTTATAAATGAAAGAACTGCTGTAGTTATTCCTGTTGATGGCTCCCAGCCAGAACCAGAATCACAAGAGGACCCTCTCTCTCAGGTTGATAATCCTCCAATTGATAATGTCTCTTCAGGTGGCAACGTCTCTCTCAATGCTGGTGGTGATCAGCAGCAGCCTGCACCTAGGATGAGCTCCAGAATTGATTCTATGGGCACTCACACTGTCAGAATTGGTGCTAGGACCATGGGGACTGTTGAGTCTTCTAACATCCCAGGTACAAATCTAAACACCTTTAATTCTTTTGCTTTACTGGATGATGAAACTATCATGTCTAGGGCTCTTGAGATGGGTGTTGATCCTGCTTCTTTCTCTCTTGAAAAAGTTAGTTACCTGAAAGATCTAGAAATCGCTAGACATAATATAAATGATATGCAAAAATCTTCTGTTCATACCAATTCTGAGATATCAGACCAAGTTCTCTTGCTGGGTCTTGGTGATATTTCATGTGAGAGTGACAGGGATCTGGAGGAGGATGATTTCACTCCTGTTTTATCCAGAAGAAAGAAGAAAGCCAATAAATCAGTTTGCAAGGTTGGAAGGAATGGGTCACAGTCAAAATCAAGTGACACCATTGTGGGGGCACAGTCAAAATCAAGTGCTGCCCAGGTGAAAGCCAACATTGACCACCCTTTGTGTGGCATTGTGGCTGGAACCAGGAGAAGGAAGAAAAATCCAAAATATCTATGATAGGTGCCTCTTTAAATTGCAGAGGGGTTGGGAAGAAAGGGATGAGCATTTATCTTGCTGATTTGATTAAGGACCAACAGCTTGATTTCATTGGTCTCCAAGAAACCATCAAAAAGGACTACTCTCCTGCTTTTCTCAGGAGAATTGACCCTGGAGGTGATTTTGATTGGAAATGGATCAGCTCTGTGGGTATAAGTGGAGGTATCCTGGGTGGTTTTAGGCTATCCAGGTTTACCATTTGTGATACTTCAGTGGGCAGATTTCACATCAAGGTTTCTTTGCTTGACCTGAAGATTAATGTAAAGTGGTGCTTGATTATAGTATATGGAGCTGCTCAAGCCTCTGAAAAAGAGGATTTTTTGATGGAACTTGGGAACATTTGTAGTAATCAAACTCTACCAATTTTGGTAGGGGGTGACTTCAATCTTCTGAGATTTTCCAGTGAGAAAAACAAGGCTATGATGCATAACAAGTGATCTGACATATTCAATTCCATCATTAACACTTGTGCCTTAAGAGAAATTCACATGACTGGTGGCCAGTTTACTTGGTCCAATAATCACAGTGATCCCACTTTGGAGAAATTGGATAGATTCTTGATGAGCAGTTCATGGGAAGATCTTTTTCCTCTTGTAACTGTCCACAAGTTGGTGAGAGATATGTCTGATCACAACCCATTAATTCTTGACACTCTTGATATCAAAGTTAAAAAAAGAGACTTCAGATTTGAAAAAAGATGGCTCAAAGAGGACAGCTTCCTTGCCAGAGTGAAGAGATGTTGGGAACAGCAGATATTTGCCAGTAACAGCTTGGACAGAATAGTTAAAAAGTTGAAAAATGTCAAAAAATCTTTGAAAGGTTGGGGTGCCAATTTGAGAGGGGCAGATATTAAAAAGAAAAATGATATAACTGCTGAATTAAAAGAACTTGAGGATTTGGAGGAAGTGGGACCCTTATCTCCTAGTCAAAGGGAAAGAAGGGCTTCCCTCCAACTTAATTTGTTGGAAGTGCTGGATAATGAGGAATCCTTTTGGAGACAGAGATCAAGAGAGAATTGGCTCCTTTATGGGGATAGCAATTCTGCTTTTTTCCATAAAGCTGCTAATGGGTGTAAAAGAAAGAGAACTATTTTCTCTTTGAAAAAGGTGACTCTATTGTTCTTGGTGATGCTGCTTTGCTGGAGCATGCCACTGACTTTTACAAAGATTTGTTTGGTCTTGTGAATGATTCTGGTATCAGGCTAAGTGGAGATGTCTGGTCTGATGAAGAAAAACTGAACGATGTTGATAGAGCTGGGTTGGATATAAATTTTTCCTTGGAGGAAATTAAAGATGTCATTGACCACATGGAGAAAAATAAAGCTGCTGGCCCTGATGGTTTTCCCATTGAATTTTATCAACATTGCTGGGATATTGTCAAGTTTGATGTCCTGCATGTTTTCAAAGATTTGTTTGAGCACAAAATTGACCTGTGTAGGATCAATTATGGGATTATCACTCTGATTCCCAAATCTGCTGATGCTGACATTATTCAAAAATTTAGACCCATATGTCTGCTCCAAGTGTTCTTCAAGATTATAACAAAAGTCCTGACTGTTAGAGCAAATCCTGTGATGAGTAAACTTTTACTTCCATGTCAGATTGCTTTCATCAAAGGTAGATTCATCTCTGATGGAGTAATGTTGCTTCAAGAAATTCTGTGAGAGAGCAAATTCAGGAAAAAACAGGGGATTGTCTTGAAAATAGACTTTGAAAAGGCATATGATAAAGTGAACTGGGGATTCCTGTTTGACTGTTGTGAACAGAAGGGTTTCAGTGATAATTGGTTGACTTGGATCAAGAAATCTGTAGCTGGTGGGACCCTTAGTGTCAAAGTCAATGACAAGGTGGGCCCATATTTCACTAGTCATAAAGGTGTGAGACAAGGTGACCCTTTTGCCCCCTTTCTGTTTAATATGGTTGCTAATAGCTTGGCCAAAATGGTACATTTGGCACAATCCAATGGCTTGATTATCAATGGGCAGATAACTTGGTGCGAAAGAACTGCAATTCTTCAGTATGCAGATGACACTATTTTGCTACTGCAAGATGATGCTCAACAAGCTGTTAACTTAAAGCTCCTGCTCTATATCTTTGAAGCTATGTCAGGTCTGAAAATAAACTTTGAGAAAAGTGAAGTTATGTTGATCATGGAAGATGATATTAAGCAAACTTTCTATGCTGAATTATTCAACTGTCAGAAAGGTAATTGGCCCATCAGGTACCTGGGGACTCCTGTTTGTGCCAGAAGAGCTTCAGTAGCTGACATGAGATTCCTGGGAGAGAAAACCAAGAAAAAGATGAGTGGCTGGATTGGTAATTCCATGTCCATTGGGGGGGGGTTGATTAAGATTGATGCTTGCCTTGCTAGCACTGCTGTGTATCAGATGTCACTGAGACTTTTGCATAAAACAACTATTGAACAAGTTGATAAGCCTATCAGGTCTTTTTTCTGGGCTGGTAGTGCTGATAAGAGAAAATATCACTTCGTTAAGTGGAGATGGATCTGTAAACCCAAACAGAAAGGTGGTTTGGGAGTAAAGGACTTATCCAGATTCAATATTAGTTTGATGTGCAAATGGTGGTGGAAATTGGAGCATGACACTGGTCCTTGGCAAGATTTTATGAGATTAAAATACTTGAATCACAAAGGCATTTACTATGCAAAACATAGACCTGGAGACTCTCCCCTCTGGGGTGATATGTTGAAAGTTAAAGATCTGTATCTCTGTGGCAGGAGAATGAAAGTTGGGAATGGAGAATTAACTAGCTTCTGGGGTGACTCTTGGTGCAGCATTAATCCTCTTAAGGAGATGTTCCCTGTTCTGTTTGATATCTGCAATGAACAACACATCACTGTTGCTGATGCAGCCAATATGGGGTGGAGATTTTCTTACAGAAGATGGCTACCTCCTGATTTGATTATTCAAGAGGCTGGTTTATTTCAGTTATTAAATCAATCCCAATTATCTCAGGAGAAGGACTCCCCTAGATGGAAATGGACTAAAAAGGGCAATTTCACTGTAAAATCTGTGTATAAGCAGATCAGTGGTGGAGGTCGAGACAGATCCTTTAGGCATCTCTGGAAAAGTAAAGTTCCTTTGAAAATCAAAATTTGGCTTTGGCTGATCTGGCATAATGCTATTGCCACTAAAGATAATTTGCTTAAACGCAATTGGCCTGGGGACCCCATCTGTCAGTTCTGTAATGAACATGAATCCATCATTCACCTCTTTTTTGGCTGTTCTGCTGCCAAGTTTGTGTGGAGTGCAATAGCCACTGCTATCAAAGCTCCTACTCGACCTGGGAGTTTTTCCCAATTTTTCTGGTGGTTCCCTCAGTTCTCTCATGCTAGTCGCAACACTCGGATTCTTTGGTTTGGCTGCTTGTGTCTTTGGGCCATTTGGAAACTAAGAAATAAATCCTGTTTTGAAAAAGTTAATCGGTTCACCGATTGACATCATCGATTCTGTTTTGTTTTCATGAATTATTGGTCAGGTCTCCATGGTGAGCAGGATGCTTTGGAGCTTCGTGCTGGAGCTGATGGACTTCTGCGCCTTGCTGCTGCGGCGGGAGATGGAAATCCACCTGCGAGGAGTTCTGGACGAGCTAATCAGTTGCGCCTGGAGGATAAGGATTCTGATGATAAACATGAAGACTCAACAACCTCCTGAAGTCGTTCGCTGTGCGATCTAGGATGTTCCCCAGTTCCTCTTGTTGCCGTGCCCTTTTGAGCTGTTCCCTTGTCGCTGTCAAAGTTATCGTTTTCTTGTAATATACTTCCTGGTTTTGTAATATTTGTCCTGAACGTTAGCATTAGGCGGCGATCCCCTCCCCCTGCTGAAAAAACTGATATTGTATTTTCGTTATCTCCATGGTAATGAAAATTCGATCCCACGTGGGTCGTTTGGAAAAAAAAAATCCGAAAACATTGCTAACCTTAACAAATCTAGTATGCATGAGCAACAATGGTGGCGTCCGGTCAAGAGGTCGCCCACGCCGGCCCTTGCTAGTGGCCGGCCGCGCTGCGCGCGCCGGCCCTGCCGTAAGTCCCAGTATAGCTGGCACCGAAGCTGAGGAAGGAGATGCCCCCCCCCCCCCCCTCCCCATATTTGTTTTTGTATTCTCTTAGAATATCTTGTCTTTTTTTTTTTGGCTCACAAATGGGATGTTGGCCTCCTCGGGTCCCTCTAGTCAGAAACGTTGTCAACTCTCTTGTTCATCCATTTGAGATAAGTACACGTTGGAAAAAAACTTGCACTAGTGTGACAGGTTTATGCAATTTTTTTTGTGAAGTGGTAGCAAATTGGAATTTTGGCATTAAATTGGTAGTTTAATGCTGAGAACTCTGATATTCGTCTCTTGAGACTCTAGCCTGTGGGTTGTGGGTGATGATAAAGACAGGAAGGACCGATAATTAATCATCCTCCTGCGTCAATAATTCTAGACTTACGGATTTAGTTTGGAGGCGTAAGCTAGCTACCTCGTTGGCATACCACTCTCCTCGATCTCGTCTGGGGAACCTAACACGGAGACAAAATTTTGAAACCAAAGTGAAGCTTCAAAAGAAGAAGGGGAAAAAAGCAGCCTGTTTGAAACGAGCATCCAGCTGACAGAGCTCACTTTGAGGTGACCTACCGCGTTTTATTACAAGCTGTGAAAAGACGTACGGCACGCGTACAATTATGCAGCCAATTTTCTCTTTCACGGGAAAAAAAAATACAACTTTCGGTTGTAAATACGGGCACGGTCGCTCTACATACGGGACATGAGAAAACGGCAGGCGGCGTTCAAGGCTTGGTCCTCCTCTCCGGCCGCTAGGTGGGCGAACCACTCAATTGCTCATCATGCCATGCGCAACAAGGCCCATTTGGCTCTCCCTTGACGACTTGACTCTCGGCGTGAAGAAAAAAACTTCACGTGAGCCGATCATCACGATTCTTCATAGTCACGGAGGCTGAAAATGTTTGTTGACTCTCGAAAGTTGTGGTGCCGTCGATCCAAGGTCGTCAAGCATCATGTCGATCCACGCTGCAATTTGTTAGCCCCTTTTCATCCCTTGATATAACATGCTCCGACCCTGGCTAAAAGAATATAGCAATCGTGTAGACAAGTGACCATCTGGCCGGGCGGTACTTAAGGATGATCGTTATACTTACTATCGGTGTGTTTGGTAGACTGCATGATTTCTTGTGAATCTAGGAAAGGCTCTCGGGACATATCTGGTATGAAAGGGTAGTTAGGCATGTTGTCCATTTTATTTGGTGGTCTGTGAAGATTTTTTTGGTCCAACAAAGACGCAAGCCCCTGCCTGTTTTGTTGTATGCGAGCATAGTTAAGGCTTACCTCCTGCCCACATGGTAACCTCACCTCTTGTCTACATGGGGACCTTCGGACGAGTGGCACACAACAGCTAGCGCGGGCCTTCGACGGTGCCCGAGGGAGGCTCCAACCCTTGAACAACAAGTCTTTCAAGAGCGCCTAATGGTCAAACACACCGTCCCATCGTCCCGGAGGCAACAGGGTAGCGTTGCGGTGGGGAGAGGTGAAATGAAATCTCCATTGCAGATATCAATATGTTTTAAGTAAATATTAGTTAAAATTTTCGAATTTTGACTTTGTAACCATAAACACAAAGGCGCCGTGCGCGTCATAGGGCCGGTCGATTGGCACCTTCGCGTTATTAGTATAAAATCCATTATTTTTCTTGTTTCTTGGTCCACTAGTAGAAAACAGACATATAGTCCCGGTGCGTTTAGGCCTTTAGTCCCCTTTTGCAACCGGGACTGGACCTTCGGGACAAAAGGCCCTCCCCTTTAGTCCCGATTGTAATATAAACCGGGACTAAAGGCCCCGCCACGTGGGCTGGCGTGCGTCGGGACGAAGGACCTTTAGTCCCGGTTTGTAACACGAACCGGGACTAAAGGCTATTTCGTTAATTTTTTTTATCCATTTGGTTTTCTAATTATTTTTCACTCCCTATTTTTTCTATTTTTTTCAGAATTTTTAGTATTTTAGTTATTGGCCAAGTTTAGTCTCTAACTACACTTAATCTCTAGTTAAATCACTTACCCGTGGTCAAACTTCCCGCTCGGTCACCCATCCTCCCACTACTCCAACACTAGCACTCTTAACTTCTGAGTTCCTTCCCGTCCTGCTTCCAAGTGCTTCGCGCGCATGTTGTTGATACTAGTATCATATCAATTCTATTAACATGTTGGCCGATGTCACACTTCTTTATTGTTTGAATTTCAAATAATTGTTTTAATAAACAAAAATAATGATGTAATAATAATCTTGAATAAATAAATATTAACTTTTTTATTTGTATTATAATTACTTTTTTATTTTTTATTTTTTTAATATTTTTTTTGCCAAACCTAAAACCTGAAAATTTGAAAATCTAAAAATTGGCTAACTTTATGGTTAAGTAATAGTAATCTTTATGCAGGATGCAATTATTAATTTAAAATTTTAAAAAATATAAAATACTGAATTTCTGGCAGAAACTAAAATCTTCCCACTTTCATATTTTTATTTGGAATTTTGAGAATCTAAAAATTGGCTAACCGGGTAAACCCTGGTGAATTCGGATGTAACTTTTTCCCACGATCATTTGATATATTATACGTTTTTTTCCGACGTCGTATGCAAAAGTTAATGCCGGTTTACCTTTTTCTAAACTTTTCTTGCAAAAAAAAGTTGAAATTTAAATTTATTAAATTCCCGTAATAGTTGGTTGCGTAACATACAGGAATCTCAAAAGATTTTATTTTTTGAATTTTCTATCATTTTCTTTTGTATTCTACAAAGCTAAAAAAAGCGATCCACGTGGGAGGGGGTGTGGAGGTGCGTAGGGAGCCAAAAAACCTAGAAATCCTTTAGTCCTGGTTGGCAAAACGAATCGAGACTAAAGGCTTTTGTCCCGGAGGCAGCCTGCCGCCACCCCTTTAGTCCCGATTCGTAATACCAACCGGGACTAAAGGTTCCAAACAAACCGGAACTAAAGGCTTTCTAGGATGAACCGGGACCAATGTCTCTCATTAGTCCCGGTTCGTTTTTAAACCGGGACTAAAGCTCACAGGGTGCTGGATGAAGACCTGTTTTTTACTACTGGTCTGACACCGTATCTTCATTCTCTTGTTTCTTGACATGATGGCTCAGCCTCTGACTGTGTGAGTAGGAAAGGAAATACATGACGCTTTAATTCGGGAAGCGCGCTGAGCTACCTCGTTGCCATGTTCACTTTGATCTGGTCTGTGGAACCTAACGCGGAGACCAAATTTTGAAACCAAAGCGAAGCTTCGAAAGAAGCATATATGCAGCAGCTTGTTTGAAATGAGCAAGGACAGATCTCACTTTTGAGGCGAGCTACTCGATCGCTTTAATAGAGAGAGAAGCTAGAAAAGACTTACGATGTCTGCTATAGCTAAATTCCGTTGCGTTTGGTCGCACGACGCACACGATCGATCGACATGCCTAGCTTGATTTAGCGCTCGTCACTTGGGACAATGGGGCCACAAATGCTTGATCCTCCTCTCCGCTGTGTGAACTACTCGATCGATTGCTCATCATGGCATGGGCAACATGGCCATTTCGCTCTCCCTTTACGACTTGACACTGGACGACGAATAATTCACGTAAGCCGATCATCAAATTTCACGGAGGATGGCAGTATTGGTTGACTACAGAAATTTCATGGAGGGTTTCATTCCCCTCCTGGCAACGCTCCGGTGGCATCGGAGCTTTCGAGGTATGACGGATCACGACCCCTTGCCAAAGGAATGTATATGTATCTATTCTAGCAACGATTTTCGCTACGGAACAATTATCTAGGGAGAATGGTGAATCCAAAGAAAACCCACTTTACATGTCAGCAGGGCTGTCACATACTCACATGTCCTTTGTTTCCCACGATCCATACTCTAGGGGGGTCCCTTGAGTATACCCTAGGGGAAATAAATTCCCTAGAGTTTATTCGAGCCTAGGGTTATTTTCAATTTTCAGTAGTGTAAACAACAGTCCCGCATCGGAAGATGCAACCCACCGGTGAAGAAGATTACATACCACAAAGTCGGAGCAACACCCTGATACTTAATAGCTCACACTGGCTCGTCGATGCCGCCAACCACACTAAGAAGGGACATGAGCTGTAGAGTCCTTTTTTGATGCATGCAGCCACCTCATCATGACGGCGCCACACCGCCACCACAACTACCTATAACTTTATCACCGAGTGGATGCAGGATATGGGGTTCCCCTACCTCTTGCCCTGGAGCAGGAGACGGAGGAGATGTCCGGGAACTAGTGGTCTCGCCGGCAAGAGGCGAAGAAACTTGCGGTGGCTGCTAGGGCTTTTTGGAGGAGGGGAAAACATGTCATGGTGTAGTCTTTGTAGTGTGTGCGTGTATTAGGGCATGTACAGTTGTCATAACAGTTGCTGCCGCCTAGGATTTGAGGTGAGGTGGAAGAGGGAGAATTACGAGAGAGAACAAGGGCGTGTGCAACTAGGAAGACAATCGATAGGCATGAAAATCACTTGCTATCGATGGCCTTTTGGCCGTTGTACGTGGGCTGTATATAATTTTCAACTTCCCTCCCTTGCCCCACAAATTGTATCATGCAATTGTTAGTTTCTTCTGCGAACACCCAAAAAAAAAAAACAACCTCACTATACAAGACATCTATAACACCATCTGTAAATGACATGGAGGGTTGCTACAGTCGATGATTGTCTAAACTATTGAACATTTGCATACCTTCTTTTGTGAGTTATTGTTCCACCCACGGTTCAAAAAATCGTCTGATTCAACGATTAATTGGCCGATTAATCGCTACTCGGTGGTCACGGGTTAGCCGATAAACTCTCATTTATCGCCCGATTAATCGACCAATTTGCCTACTAATTGCTAATCGCCAGTCAACCGAGTTGACAACGATAAGCGCTTTCCTCAACATTGGTTCCACCGTGTTAGCGCATGCACGATGTAGTCATACCTAAGCTTTCTATAAGTGATGCTAGCCAGTATGTTTGGTGACGTGAGGGAGAGAAAAGTAGGAAAGAGAAAGAGGATGTCAGTAAAGTTGTAGATGATAGACTCGCGTGAAAGTCGCTCGCTAGCTAACATCGATTACTTCCGTTCTAAAATGTAGCTTTCTAAAAAGACTTGTACTCCCATTTTATTTTGTTTTATTGATGGCTGCCAGTAATTTCGGCACCAAAAGTAATGCTCCCATTTTCTACAGGGCAGCTGGAGGTGCTTAAGAAAACAAATCTGATTGGTCAACGGGTAATTAGCTAATTTTGGGCTGGTACAAATAGCAATTGGGGCCGGAGCCACGCCCAGGACAACAAGGGCCACGGCCCTGGGCGCAGCGAGAATTTCAGCCTACCATCAGGTGAAAAACAAATTGGCCCAGGGCGAAGCCCAGGCCTGTCCCAACTTTCTTTCTCTTCGCTGGCTCACTCGACCGGGCGAGAGAACCGGAACCCTCCCCTCGTTTGCTTGGTCACCTGGCCGGCTGGCCGGCTGGCTGGTGCCTCAAAATGGCTCCGATCCTACTTGGCCGCCGCCTCCGGCCCTCCGCCCATGCCTGGCCTCTGCCTTCTGATCCGTCTCCTCTGCTCTGCCACTCCCGCGAGATCGTCGGCCGGCGTCGCCATAGCCTGACTTGGCATGACACTGCCTGTCTGCCTCCTCTGCTCCACCACCCCGACTCCTGCTGATTGACCCTCCTCCTCGGCAGTGCTCGGCTGCGGCACGACACCTCGGCACTTCTGCTGCGGCTCCTCTCAAGTCTTAACTTGGTAACTCCTGCCTATTTGGCTGATTTAGGCATTGAGTAATGGTATGCTTTAACAACTGTTTTTAATCAATTTCATGTTTTATTATGAGTGAAAACGATGAAGAAGAGATTTTATCCATTGGTCTCAACACCGGACCAATCAACAAATGCTTATCCTCAATCCGAAGAAACTCCTCAAACTGGAGATTCTTTTTAAACACAATATTAAACTGAAGATGCTACCTAAACTAAATCAACTCCCCAAACTGAAACTTCAATCTCAACATATGCAAAACTTGTACTGTTGGTGAGGTCATTCGAGGCTCGGATGAACTAAATGACTGACTTGGAACTATCTTTTGTATCCCGTACAATTGTGTACAGTTTTTAGTCATCTTTTATGTATATTCATGGACCGTTAACAATGGATTTGAAATATATGTTCAGATTTGCCATCGTACCAAATTTTATGTGCTATTACAAGAGTTTTTTAGTACTTGTTTTGTGCTTAATTTTTTGCTTTGGGGCTTGCTCCAATCCTAGCTCAGCATAGCAAGAAAAACAGTCTATTGTAGAGGGTGTTTTTACTGTTGTCTACTGGTGACATGGAAAGCTGTTACAGACAACAGCTTCTTAATGGTCCTGCTATCTTGATCGACCGTCCCTTTCATAGAAGAAGAAAAAAACACTTTGTGGACTTGGAATGTAAGACTTAGACTAGGTCTTTCATGTCGCTGTTGTGCCCGTTCCCATATCTCCCCACCTAACAAACCGTTGGTGCTCACCTTGTGACTTTTATTTCCAATCAGTACCTTCGGATTGCCAGACTTGTGAGCAGCACAAGAGAATTCTATCATGTCGGAGATGATCTTCTCAGCTGTGGTTGGTGACCTGGCTGGTAGGGTGATATCTCTTCTTGCTGGCCAGTTCAAAGGCCAAGAGAGCACGGAAGCTAAGCTCCAAAGGATTTGCTATATGCTCGTCAAGGTTCACAGCGCAATAGAGGAGGCCAGAGGGAGGCAGATAACAAACTTCGGCACCCTCGAGTGGCTCTCGGAGCTCAACGATGGTCTGTACCAAGGCCGCTACTTGCTCGAAACTGTCGGAAGCAGAGAGCAGGATACGGCTGAAGATGATGAGCCCGCTGACAAGGTAGTTGCTGCACAACCTTTCTCTCTGTCGTTGTTCAATCCTGCAAAGCGCGTGCGAGTAGCTGCGTGCAGGGTGAGGAACCTATTGTCTCGCCATGATGTAGGTGTTCATGAGAGGATAGATAGAGTGGTAAAGATCTTGGAAACCATGTCCGGTGATCTCAAGGAGTTCCTGATGCTCCTGCAGACCTGCCAGCAGATCCATCGTCCTTTAGCCACTAACATCTTTGTTGAGGGGCAGATGTTCGGTCGACATGTCGAGAAAGAGAGGATCATCAACTTCTTGCTGTACAATGGTGCTGGAAAACTGGGCGTGCTTCCGATTGTCGGGGACATGGGAGTTGGGAAGACCACACTTGCGCAGCATGTATGCGATGACGAGAGGGTGCGTAGCCACTTCCCAGTAATCATGTACTCCAGATTCGCGTGTACTTTAGTTATGGCACGGGGTGAGACAACGTTTGTCCTAGAATCCAAGCACGCACTTGGAGATGTCAAACAGTTTATCGAGTCAGTGCATGGGTTGAAGGAGAATTACCTCACCAAGAGGTTCCTGATAGTATTTGAGGATGTTGACATGCCGAAGAAACAGATGCTAGAAGAGTTACTGCCGATCCTACGACAACATGGAAAACATGGAAGCAAGGTCATCATCATCACCAGCAACAGGGATGTCGTGAGCAATATGGGGACGGTGCAGCTGATCAACCTGAAGGTCATGCCGCATCCAGAGTACTGGTTCTTCTTCAAGGCACACGCTTTTGCCGGCAGAGACGTCGAGGAGGACCCAAGGATGGTGGCAGCGGGCAAAGCGATCGCGAGGAAGCTGAACGGGTCATTCTTTGGAGCCAAGATCGTCGGAGCGGTGCTGAAAGCCCGTCCCGATCCTAGGTTCTGGTGCAAGGTCTTGAGAAGCAACATAGGGGGTATGTCTCTGCTGGGCGATGGCATGGGGTATATCTCAGATTTGGCAGAGAACTTGCTTCCCAGTCACGCAGGCATGTGCGAGTTGACCATTTCTAAGAATCCGTTCACCTCGCAGACAGAACTTGCTAGCTTCGATGATCTGTGTCAGGTTAGTCCTTCCGCTAGTGCTGCCCGGCCGGATGATGGTTTGGCAGGTGATATCCAGTATGCAAAAGTATTGGTGTGCAGGACAGTTTTGCCATTCCAATCCTTGTACTACACTGCACATTGCGCTGTGCACGGGGCGGACGATTCGTCAAAGTTTGTCAGAATTGGAGGAAGTGGTAGATTTGCCCATGTACCCTGTCAAGAAAAGGTTTTTCCATATTAGGATCATGAAGATCTGAAACGAACTAATGCTTAATGCCGTAGAATCTGATGAAGAGGAGGATAGCTTCGTAAGATCAATGCAACCGTCGACATGGGAGAATGTTCGTCGTAGAGCTCTGTTTTGAGTTATTTTTTTTTTTCAATTTTCCTTGGCGAATGTAGGAGCCTGCTTGTCTTGCTTCCCTGCTATATGCATGAAATTGGCGGCCTCGATAGCTGGAACGTGGCGCTTGACATGTACAATGACAAATCGCGAGTCTCTATGTGGCGTTCAGAGCTTTGACAGTTACTTGATTCTAGTTAGAAGCCGGCATGTCATGTGCCATCAACCAAGTCTGAATCTCTGTTCCTCTGTTCTTGTGAGTGTTTGATGTCCCTGCCCATTTCTTAACTTTTCAAGTGAAATTGAAGTTACTGTGTGTCCACGTAGCTCACGAATCATTCATGCAATTCAGGCAAGACCATTTTTCTATAACATTATAGACAAAATTCAGACATTTTTCAGTGTAATGCTTATTTGGTGGCCACGAGTTCAGTTCCAATCATGCAGCGGCTTGTGGTGGTGAGTTGAGCTACAGTGACTCTCGCCCAGCTTTATTTCTAGTGCATGTCCCCATGAAAAGGAACGTCAGCAAGACAGCAACAAGCCAACAACCGGAAAGGAAGAAGAGGATGCCATTGCATCGGCAGCCTCTTTCTATCTTTGTGGCCCTTTTAGATGAAGATGATTACCTCTTACCTCTTACCAGGTGACCAAACTGAATTTTGCCTGTACTTTAAGTTGTGAACACGATTTTTTTTATCATTTGATTGAATGCGATTCTGAGAACAAGTTTTTGCGCAAAAAATGAGGTTTGTATTGCAAAAATCCCTTCCCAAACGAAGATGACACATGACATTATTTTCACTTCTCGGTGACTTTGAACTTTGTGGGACTTAATGTAATTTACTTTTTGTGGAATGTAACTTACACTTTGCGAAATCACATTTGTGCCAGTGCATCCTGGCCCCTTACGCATACATACCTTCCTGTTGGCTGAGTGCACCTGGCATTCGGTCCAGGAAATAATTGTCGTTGACTACTTGGCTCTTCAAACTTGTTCAAAGTCATGGAGGATGAAAATAATAGTCGACTCTGGAAATTTGTCATGACATCGATTCACGGTCGTAAAGCATGAGCCAATTTGCAAGCTCCTTTTTTCTTCTTGATATTATACCCCGACTCTAGTAAAAAAAAAAGCAATCATTTCACAGCTGTTCCAGTTTTCCTGAACTAGTTATTCCAAGGCAAAGATTAATTCAATGAAATATTTGATTTTACGGTATTAATATATGCCAACCATACCGCAAAACAGGTTTGCAGTTTATCTTGAACCGCTTTTACGGTACTCCCCTGATCCCTTTTAATTGACTCCTACTTTGTACCTACATGGGATGCTCTAATTCTCTTGTGTTCTTTCAGGATAGATCAACAGCCAAAGTCTAAACTGCTCCGGGTTTGACTCCCTCGGCTGGCATGCACGCAAGCATATACCTGTCATTGGAAGCGGCGCCTAATTTGAACTCTACTGAATTTAGCCAGACTGTAGCCTGCACCAAGCGTTTGTGTCAAGTGCCAACTCTCTTCCTGAAAGTGTGTTTTTCCTTTTTTTGAAATTCTTTTTTATCATTAGTGTAAACATAGGCTGAGGCTTGAGCACACGGCCTGCATGCCCGGTTTCATGCGTATAGCGCTGGGAAACAAGACAAGCAAAAGCTCCTACATTCACCAAAGAGAACATAGAAGAAAAAAATATTCAACGGTACACTCAGACACAGAGCATTCAGCACTGCACAAACCAGTTATGGGGGCGATTGCATTGGCATTACGAAGCTATCCTAACTTCTTTGCATCAGATTCTATGGACATATCCTTTTCTTGAAGGAAGTATGTGGGCAAGGGCAAGTCTAGTGCCACTTCCTCCAGTCGTGATGAACTTCGATAAATCATCCCCTCCGCTCACAGCGCAATGAGCGGTGTAGTACAAGCACTGGAATGGCAAAATAGACCTGCACAAGAAGACATTTGCCAACCTGAAATCATCAACTGCCAAGTAGTCAGTACCAGGACTAGGCTGACACAGATCATCCAGCCTAGCCAGTTCTGTTTGCGAGGGGAATGGATTCTTAGAGATGGTCAGCCTGCACATGTTTGCGTGACCCGGAAGCAAGTTCTCTGCCAGATCTGCAATGTGTACCATACCATCACCCAGCAGAGACAGGCCCCCTATGTTGCTTCTCAAGACCATGCGCCAGAACCGGGGATCGGGACGGGCTTTCAACACCGCTCCCGCGATCTTGGCTCCGAAGAATGACCCGTTTAGCTTCCTCGCGATCGCCTTGCCTGCTGTCACCATCCTCAGGTCCTCCTCGACGTCTCTGCCTGCAAACGCGTGTGCTTTGAAGAAGAACCAGTACTCCGGATGCGGCAGGACCTTCAGCTTGATCGGTTGCATGGTCCCCATGCTTGCGACACTGCCATTTCTGGTGATGATGATGATCTTGCTTCCGTGTTTTCCATGCCATCGTATGATCGGCAGTAACTCTTCTTCTAACATCTGTTTCTTGCGCATGTCGACGTCCTCGAATACCATCAGGAGCCTCTTGGTGAGGTAGTTCTCCTTGACCACATCAATAAAATTATGTGCTGCTCCAAGTCCGTGTTTGGATTCTAGGACAAAGGCTGGCTCGCCTGTTGCCATGGCTAAGGTATGCGAGGAACTGGAATACATGATCACTGGGAAGTGGCTACGCACCCGTTCATCATCGCAGACATGCTGCGCAAGGGTGGTCTTCCCAACTCCCATGCCGCCAACAATCGGAAGCACACCCAGTTTTTCACTACCATCATGCAGCAAGAAGGTGATGATCCTCTCTTTCTCGACATGGCGGCCGAACATCTGGCCCTCGATGAAGATATTAGTCGCTAAAGGACGGCGGATCGGTTGGCAGCTCTGTAGGAGCATCAGGAACTCCTTGAGATCACCGGATACGGTCTCCAATATGTGTACCACTCTATCTATCTTCTCATGAGCACCAACATCGTGGCAAGACAACAGTCTCTTCACACTGCACGCTGCTACACGCGCGCGCTTCGCGGGATTAAACGATGAAAAGGAGAAAGGCTGTGCAGCTACTACCTTACGAGCATGCTCATCCTCTTCAGTTTCTTCCAGCTCTCTGCATCCGACCGTGTCTAGCAGGTAGCGGCCTTGGTGCAAACCATCGTTGAGCTCCGATAGCCACTCGAGGGTGCCGTAGTTCGTGATCTGCCTCCCTCTGGCCTCCTCTATTGCGCTGTGAACCTTGATGAGCATGTAGCAGATCTTGGCCTTCAAACTGACCAACAAGAAAAGATATCAACCTACCTGCTAAGTCTCCGACAACCGCCGAGAAGATGACCTCTGCCATGATAAAATTTCCTAGTCTCTCCGGTGTGCTAGCTGATTGTAAGTCACCTGGCACACTAGTCTGCTTGGCAATCCTAAGGCTCTAGTTGAAAAATCACAAGTCATGGTGAGCACCAATGGTCTGTCAGGTGGAGAGATACGGAAATTTGCACGAGAGCGACACTGAAGACTTTAGCGCTCTCAGTCCATGTTACAGTGCCAGACTACAAAGCGAGTTTTCCTTCTATGAAAGTCGAGATTACACAACCAGTTGTCGCGGTTTTATTTGAAGTGACCTACACGTTGGACAGAAAGGCCCCCTAGCTCACGGGTGATCGTGGCCGCGAGCAATCCTTCTGCACCGCATAACTCGAGCTAGCCTTAACCGCGACCTCCACAGCGAACGTTTTCGTCCGCCATGACCGGAAATGCGTCTGGCACCACCTCCAGCGGGGCGAAGCAAAGTGACCGGACCGTCCGCGGAGACGCAAACCTGGCCCAAATATGCGCATCGGATACGTCTCTGCGGACGCTGCGTGGACGCGCAAAGTGTCCGCTCGCGTCTGGTGCGTTTCGTCGGGCGATCCTGCGTGGACGCGCAAAGTGTCCGCTCGCGTCTGGCAGCGATCCTGCGTCGATGCGTATTCTCAAACGCGCCAGTGACTACGCCGCTGCGTCGCTTCGGCAGCCTGCACCACGTCAATGGCGATGCCTCGGCTGCCAAGCGGCCGCAACCCACCTCCGCCAACCACGCTAATGGCGACGCCACGCGTCCCGTGGCCACCGCATGCCTCCGGCCTATATAAAGGGGGCGCGCGTTCTTCTTCCTCATCCACTCCTCCAAAGAAACCCTAGCCGCCACAAAGCTCGACCGTAGCGCCGCCTAGGTGTTCCTGCGACGCAACCAGGCCTGTGAGGAAGTCCATGGCCGGTCGAGGCCGCGGCCCTGGGCGCCCCCGGGGCTGGGGCATGGGCCGTTGTGGTGGAGCAGCTATGGCCCCACGCGCGCCGTCGCCTGTGCCCTCCTCGTCTTCGCAGGAGGACCGCTGCTTCGAGTTCCTCCTCCACATCGACGACGACCCACTCGGCATCAAGCGGCTCCCGAACAAGTTCGTCGAGTTCGTCGATGGCGTCGAGCCGGCGCATTTGCAGCTACGGGAGGCCAACTGCAACTTCTGCCGCTGGACCGTGGAGGTCTTGTTCGACGGGCAGGGCAAGATGTACATGCACACGGGGTGGGACAAGTTCACCCGCGACCTCGAGCTCGAGCGCGGCTGCCAGCTCACCTTCCTCTACGAGGGTGATGGCGAGATGATCGTCAAGATGTTCGACGACACGGCGTGCCACAAGCACTACCACACCGGCGAATCCGGCTCGGATACCGATAGCTAAGAACTTAAAGTGTTCTTTCTTTGCAGCGAATCTGGCTACAGGCCAGACGAAGCCAGTAGTGGAGGTTTCTGGATGTTCGTCCTCGGTAGAACCAACAAGGGCACCATCTCCCGCTGGATTTTCTAGTTTGGATGACTGAGTGTGCTCTCGAATGTTCTTTATTGGCAGCGAACATACGGAAATCAACACAACTGGTTTCCTCATTTTGCAATGTTTTATTTGTGTCCACCATGGTTCAAACTATGTATTAGTTTGTGTAAAACCATGTTCTAATATATAATATTTGGAACTATGTTTAAATGGAGTAGAGAAAAAAAATAAGAAAAAAATAAATGCGTCGCCCCGCTAGAGCAACCTTCAGACGCAAACGAACGCGCGAACAAAAAATATCATTTTATCGTCCGCAGCGCTTGTCCGCGGACATTAAAATACGTCACGCCGCTGAAGATGCAGTAAGTTCTACCATGGTCGGATTCGACCGGTGCGACGGTCACCCGTAAGCTAGCCTTGCCCCACGTTGGAACAAGTAATATTCAGAACTAATGATACCGCATAATGTTTTTTCTGGCCACCAACAATCTTTCCTACTTATAAAAGACTCAGTTCATGGTCGTGCGTTCACACCCCCTCACCTCTCAATCTGATAGATGGGCTCACGCAAACAATCCAATCTCCAATCTCCAATCTACATCTATCTACATCTACATCTACACTACTATTAAAAGAGCCAGAGGGCAGATCCAGCCAATCTTGACCATCTAATCACTGAAACCAACGGCTTCGATTATTGCTAAAACATTGTTAGACGCCATAAACCCATAATCGCACCTCTAATCAATCAAACCGCTTTTTTCTCTAAATAATCAAAACTCCCCTCGCCTGCTTCCTTTTTCCCGAACCGACACCACACGCCGCCACGATCCCCACTAACGCCCCCTGCAAGCGCGCCTACTCCTGCTCGCAGCCGCCCTGCACGCTGCCGCCCTGCCTGCCGCCACGGCCATGCACGCGAGCCGAGGTTTGCCCGGAGCCGCCCTGCACGGGAGGACATCTGGGGAGCCTCGGACGCCAACAGCGTCGAATCTCCATCGAGCACCGCAGGCTGCTCCGTCTCCGAGACCCGCCGTGTTTCCCAGCTCCTCCCGACCTCCCCCAATGGACCCTCCTGCGGCCTTGGCCAGCGTTCCGGCACCCAGCGGCCGTAGTCAAATCCCGTGCCCGCCAAATTGCTCCGTCAGGTGCCTTCCCGTTGGTACTGACCATATTACCTTCGGTCAGTTGTTCTACCTCTTGTTATTACGATAAGTTTTAGAAAAGAGTAATGCAACATGTGTTCACTGTAGTTTTCTACAAAGCAGAGGACGCGAACATTCTTGAATCGCTTAGTAGATGGGGCATCAGACATCGTCTCTGACGATGTGGCTATGTTCATTCGACCACACGAAGATGAACTGAATGGTGTTTCGGTGATTCGTCAGGCTTAGTGAAAAATATGTCCAAAAGCGCCATCATGAGAACCATATGCGAAGAAATTGATACTGAGGCGATCAGTCCAGTTTTCGTGGAGGTAGGGTCTCAAGTCTCAAGTGTGGAGACGACGGTTCACGCCTGAGCATGGGTGCAAGGGATGAGAGATCGAACGGATCCAGTACTGAGATGCGGCTGGCGTGTCTCCTATTGTGCCTACTCACGCGACATGGTTTGTGCTTTCGCTAAAATTTTGCAGATGGCTCATGTAGTGATTTGTCTTTGTTACTGCTCATCCTGGTGCTTATGTTTGATGTAGGTCATAAATGATGACAAATGTGAATAATTAGTCCATACTACGCATATTGCACGCCTGCCCTGAGAGTTTGTTCAGTTATCTATGTTCATATTATGTTAGCTGATTTGTTTGAATTCTGCAACGTTTGAAAGATTGATTATTGAATAATTTTACTATAGATAACTATTTTTTTTGTTATTGTTACTGGTTGATCAATTTTTATGTGATGTTGAAGTGCCGACGATTGTATGAACTATATAAAAATATGTGATGCTAGATCATGTGAAGTAACATACTGGTGTATAAACTTGCATTGACACGTGCGGGAAACTTCCAAAGTATCTACATATTACTAACTTTTGGTAGTTCAAGAAGGAAATAGAAACATGTTTCGTGGTTAGTGAATGACTTATCTAGATTACAAAGTGAAATTCTTAGTACGGATAATACCTCTCACATGGAGGTGTACTTGGTTCCAGGATAAATGGTGGATTTATTTCTGCTTGAAGGGCCAGAACAATGAGACAAAGTGGTTGATTTTGTGGAAACAATTAATGTTCTTGGCGAACCGAACTTTTGTCTTTTATTGGCTCAGTTGTGGTGCACAGGTAGGTCATTAGCTTGCTATGGAGGTAAGGAATTGGTTCCCTATCACTTATTCATCTTGGTTTGGAAGTTGCTTTCGACCGCTTTATTTACTTTTATCTTAACAAAATATCTGAATTATTGCATGGTATAGTATGGCGATATTTCCCAAAATACATATTTGTTGATATATTTTTTCATGCCAGTGAACAGTGAACATCATTTTTGGCCGTCAGAAACCTTATTCTTGATCTACACGTGTGTCCTTGAAAATATTCAGTGATTTTATACTGATACCTAATTATGTAGTTTGTTATTTTATACCGAAACATGATTAAGTAGTTTGTGATTTTGGACTGAAACCTGAATTGCCGGTTAAGTAGTTTGTTGTGATTTTATACCGAAATCTGATTCTTGATTTACACGTATGTGTAGTGGAAATATTCATTGAAAGTAGATTCTCTTGTTTGCGATATAAGAATGGACTTTTGATAGCTTATATACCGTTTCCCGAGGATCTTTACAATATTTGTAGTTTATATGACATGTATAGGGACAAAATCTTGGATGCTGATACTAATGGGTATGAGAGCTTCAATGCTCAAAATGTCTGCACATAGGACATAGATATGTACATCTCTTATTTAGGATGTTCTTTTATTTAACCAGGAGCATGTGCTCCCGGGTTTCATTTAGAAATATTGTTTCCGGTGGTGCTAAAATGACTGACATAATTTGATAAAACATCTTTAGCTATTACATATAAAGATTGCAACCCAATGTCTGAAGCAGGAAAATATTATCCAAGTTTCTACATGTTTTCCCTTTCGTGCTAGGTACACAGTATCTGCTGCCCCTGCCGTCAGCCGCCGTTTGTCACCGGAAATTCTGAGGTTTTCTCCAATCTCCATACAATTTTTAATTATGCAATATTTGCAATAACCAGATTCATACAGTGATTAATTTGTTATTTATTAGTTCCGTATCTATACTGCTTCAGATTCATGACTGTAGTCAAATAGCCATTGCCTGAATTGTGCCAAAACAGTTCTACAAGTAGAGCATAATCTGTTTCTATGTTCCGTTGATGTGATTACTCTTGTTCGGGAATATGTTCTTCTTTGTCAGACAAATCTTCCTTTTTTTTTTGAGAGAATGAAGCTGTTTTCTTAAGGACGAATCGATGCATCAGTTTCTTCTCATGTAAATTAATTACCAGGATGTCAAGGCAGGTTTGTTGAAGCTCTTTTTTTTGGTTTCCTTTCTTGGAAACTTCCCTTAAAATACTTGGTCATGTATCACAGATAGTTATAACTACAAGTGAGAATTTGTTTTTCCATATTTTAGATACCTAGATTTGTGCTTTGATGCTCTGTTTCAGGATGTAGTTCTTTTCGAGAGAATACATTGTTTTCCAGAAGAGTACTCTTTTGCATGCAATGCAATATCTCAGTTACATGTTCAAGGATCACCTGAGAGTGAATTACCTGTGCAAGGGATTGTCTTAGATTTGCTATTATGATAGTTTTCATGGAGGCCTGCAACACCGCAAATGGGAGTTACTTAAGAAAGCTTCTGCAGGTAACCTACATTATGTGTCACAAACTCACGATACTGTTTGAAAGTCTATTTGTTGGGCCTTTAAGCTATTCAAGCAAAAAACAACATTATATCATTGGTTATTATGTCTAGGGGTACAAGTTACATGCCATCTTCCAATAGCACATTCTAAACCTGCAACATCACTGGCTTTCTGGACATCACAAACATGCAAAGCCAAGGTGATTAACAACTGATGTGTTTAACAATTGCAGTGTTGCTGGACCCAGTTGATTAAATTGTGCCATATTTGCAGAAACTCATCTTGGAAGCCTCCGGAACCATGATGGATCAAGGTCAATGTTGATGCGAGTTTCTTCCAGGACTTGGGTAACGTTTGTTGTGGGGGCACTGGAAAAGATCATGACGGAACCATCTTATTCTCAGCCTGGGGAGGAATGGAAGGTGCTCTCATGGTTAAACTTCTGGGGAAATTGCTTGCCTGCAACCCTGCATGGTGCAGAGCTCAGCAAAAACTTATCTGATCTTGCCCTTATTTTTCAATCTGACGTTGTCTCATTTATCCGAGCTTTTGACCCGTTGAAGCAATGCAGATCTCCTCTAAGCATTCTTGAGATGGATTTGTTGCTCTGCACAAGTACCATTCCGAGTTTCAGACTGAGCAAGGTGAATCACCGAGACAAGGAAATTATTCCTCTTGCTAAGCTAGGCCATAGTGTATTAGTGTGTCATGTACTGGTGTGATGCTTAATTCAGTACTGACCGGTTGAGCAAAATTGTAAGAACTTGGTTTTTGTGAATTTGTAAGATCACTCTTTCACAAAGAAAGGATAAATGATATCTTCTTATGTGAGGGTTTATTTTCTGTTAAATTCTTAACTTGGTATGTCTTCCAGGAAACTATATTTTGTTTCAAACTTTCAATCAAAAATATTTGTTGATTCCATTAACTTGAGTCTATGATTATATGTTGAAGGAAAATGAATTGGATTCGAATAAGATGGCTGTTATTTCTGTAAGAACATATTTAGGTCTTTATAATCCAAACACTTACTGTAATCTTGCACGGGCAAATGCGCGTCAAACTAATATAAAGCCAGGATGCTTTACTCATTTTATGCACACCAACTATTGTGATAAAAGAGATGAAATCTTGCCCTTCCATGTTTAGTAAAATTATTATTATTATCTATCGTATTTGCTAAATCATATCTCCGTTATAAGGATCTGATTGAGCATACTCCTATTGATATTCTGTTGTGATGTACCTTCCATTTTTAGTTATTATTTTTCTAATGATATTTGACTTGTTCTGTGAATGATTGATATATGTCCTATATGACATGTGTGTGGCATGTGCATATTTACTATATTTATCAACTAGCAAAAATGGCGTGCTGCTGGTCTTCGTGTCTTACTAAATGAAACTGTGTCGCTTTCATAAAACAAGGTGCCCCAATAATCCAATGAGAATTCTTTGTGAAATTATATCAATATACTTTCAGGGTTTATCTTGTGTGTTTGAGGAGGAGTATGTTGATCTGGCAACTATTATTTTCAAGATAGACTTAATATACGGAGTACATGTCAAACGCTAGAAGTGCTAAAATTATTTTCAAGACAGAGCAACATCATCAATTTTTCTTTATTTTCCAGGAAGATCCAAAGTGATAATTTTTTAATGCATTTATTGATTTATGAGACGTGCGTTGCACGTGCACGTTTACTAGTCCAAAGAAAACGCCAGGTAGAATCGAGACTACTCCAGAATCCCCTCATCGGTAAAAAAAAAAAAAACTTAAAAAGTCACGATGCCCTCTCCCTACCCCTGTCTCCGCCTGGCCACCTCCTCCTCCCGGCTCTAATCCGCCTCCTCCTGCAGTGTCCAATCAATGGATGTCGACCGCCATTCAAATTTCAAATTGAATCTTATCCCCGAGCATTTCCTCTCACTATGTCTTATTGTCTTTCCCTTCAAATTTCATTTCCTCCACTCACGCACCGGCATGTCTCTGTCGGTGTACTCGCTCGAAGCCATCAGAATTGTGTGCAGACCGCGCCCTCTGCTGGCGCTGGCAGAATTGCACGCCGAGACCGCGCTCGCTCGCCGTCGGTGTTTCGAAGCCATCAGACTTGTGTGGAGGCCGCGCACCCTGCTGGTGGAATTGCTCGCCGAGACCGTGGAGGCCGCGCTCGCTCGCGGCTCGCCGTCTGTGTGAGAGCGTGGAGGCTTAGCCCCTGCCGTCATCCTCGCTCCCTGTCATCGGGACAGCCTAGAGGTTGCACCCTGCCGGCGCGTTCGCTCTCTGGTGCCGGACCGTGTCGAGGTCGCACCCTCTGTGTGCGCGCTCGCTTTGAAGCTTGCATCGCGTCCACGACAAGGGCAGCACCGTGTCGTATCGATGGACAAGTCCGAGCGCTTCGCAGCCTCACCAGTCTACTTCGCCGCTTCTTGTACATCTCGACAAGGTATAGCTCTGAGTTCATGCCCTTCCATCTTGACGGAGGGCTGCAAAATGGGTTTCTGAAAGTATGATACATCTCCCAGAACATGAGAAATCTGTACCTTTCTTTGGTTACTTCAAACATTTAGTACACACGTGTGATCAGAGATAGGGGTGGGAAGAAATTGCATAAGGTAGTCATGAGAGAATTAACATTGTTCATAAACAAAAAAACGTTGACCAACGGGGGAATGATCTCTCCCTTGGCTATACGTTGTTAGGTAGGATGAGACTTTCCCGGTTTATTCATCCCTGCAGCGAAATTACCGCGCATGGGGGATTCGAACCCGGGTGGGCTGGCTGCGCACTCGCTTGCCTTGCCACTGAGCTAGAGCTCAGTTCTCATTAACGTTGTTCATGATCTTGGATGGCTAGATCATGATAGAACTATGCTCTTGTAGTCATGAGTGAAGTAATGTGCGGCTGCCAAGTTTTTTGGAATTCGACCGCTAGAACATTGATATGATTATGTTTGGTAAATATACTCTAGATATTTTAGATCTAGATATTTCAGATTTCATTACTTCAGATTAGAAGAACCTTCAGGTTTCGTTGCAGTGCTGAACCACTGCAAAAAGTTTGTTCAAACATATCAAAATTTTATGATCTTTTGATGATAACGCTTGTAGTACTATAAGTACACAAGGTACCTCTGAATATACTTACTTGCATGAGAACATTATGTATATGCAGAAAGAGTCTTTTCTGGCCATGCATGTTTTGTTCAGTTTCATATACAATGATATTTTTTTAGAGGATATACAATGATATTTAATTGTACCTATACATATTGCCTCATCCAAGTTTATATAAACATATTAACAAATGTCATTAGCAGGTAGGAGTAATACTTTACGGACTGAAGACAAGATTGACAATCAAAACCTGGATAACAGGATTCTAATGTATAAGGGACAAGGTAAGTGTTTATCAAGTTTTTTGTGTAACTAATCGTCAGTGATTCATTTTGTGTTGATGATATTCTAACTTACTAAAAAAATGTACAGGTTCTTCTAAATCTGAGTTATACCAAGGGCCGAACCTTAATATAAAGGATGGCATACATATTGATCCATATGATCAGATTTATCGCAGTCTTCCCAATAGTGAAAATTTTCCGGAGCACCAAATGTCAAGGAGAGATGCTGTTGCAAGTTATGGTCGTCCTAACACATCTGAATGTGGTCAACTGAAGATATGCTGTCCAAATGTTGGTACCCGGTTCAAGATCAGTCCATCGGACATATATGTTTCACCAATTTCATCAGAAGATCAGGCTGCTAATATTGCTTAAATAGTGTTTGCTAAATACTACAAAGTGTCAGTAATGTTCTTGATTAAGGATTAACTAGGGTCTACCAGTTTTTACAGATAGTTTTTCTGTTTTTGATATCATTCCTTTTTTGTTTTTATGTGCAAGTTGCCTCCATCGATGTCTATTTTTTTTACAGACGCGTGAATATAGTAGCTTCTTATGGAATGATGACATGAGCTTCCTATGCTTCACGAGTAGAATTTTTTGCATTGGCCAAAGTTCTATTATCAAATGTTCTATGCACTTGCTGCATACGAAAGTTTTTATATGCATTTTCCAAACAGATACTGAACCTATTATGTCTCCATGTAAATTTTCTTATGGTTGGGAATATTCTGGCAAGGTTAGAAGTACCAGAGCTATAATTACCTGCAATATCAGGGTCAGTTTTTTAGTAACCTTTGAATTTTACCTTGCAATGCAGAGGTAATGCTAATGCATACGGTTTTTCTTGTGACTGGTTGTATACTGATTGAACATTCTGTATATAACTTGCCTGTTTTGTTTACTATCTGAATCTACAGTTATGCCATATCTTCTCCTAAATATTTCTGTGCAGCTTTAATTTTGCAGCCTGCATACTACATTAGTAGGGTGCACTTTGCTCCCAATATTGCAGCCTATGCAAGAAGAAAGACTCTAGGGAATGACATGAGCTTTTGAGTCAAGTAGATGGAGCATTGATGTAATAATTTGGTATTTGAAATTTGTGAGCTAGGATGTGTTTGTATGTACGTTCAGACTTTCAGATTTAATATTTGGCATGTTTCATTGTGATAAGTTATATGTTATGAATGCCAGTTGTTACATCCATTGATCTATTTTTTTTTTCTGAACAGGAAGCAGGGCCACGAAGGCCCCAGAATATTGGCAGGTACATATTACAGTGAGGCCCTTTGACAACTCTCACCCTGAGAAACCTAAGATTTGAAGAATGGCCCTCACACTTTACAAAACACAGCCCGAGACAAGAAATAGAAAAGCAATCTGGTCCCTGAGATGCTCCGTCACCAGACGCCGGCGTCCTCAAGGCGTTGCCGTCGAGGAACAGGGCGCCGACGCTCGAACACCCATCTCTGGCGTAACTCCGTCGCCTCTAGACGCCAGGAGACCACCGGGGACGAACCACTTGGTGGAATCCGGACGCCGAGCACCAGCAGCTAGGAAGAGAGGCCTCCGAACTGGAGGTTGTAGCAAAGCCGCCATGCCGGCAGAAGATCGTAGAGGCAAGCAAGCCATCCACGTGGTTGAGCTCGAAGAAGAAGAACCTGTGAAGAAGCCGATGATGGTTGAAGAAGAGCAGAAGCCTCCTCCTCACCACCGCGGTAGGCCAGGAGCCAGTGCCCTTCCGAACTGTTCTTCACTGACCCGCGCTGGCGAGCTAGACTCCTTGCAAGATCCAGAGCTGAGGAGCACCGCCTACGAACCCCCTCGCCACCAAGGCTGGCCGAGCGGTAAGCGGAGATCCAACCTGCTCCCTCGTTGGTAGATCTCTCAAAGCCTCCATGGCTGAGAGATCCCACAGCTCGGCAGCTTCTCTGGAGCAGAATAAGGCTCAGAAACGCCTTATTGGAGGAGGAGCTGGTGCTTCGCTGTTCCGCCCATGGCTCCGACCACCGGAGCAGGAGCAGAGGAAGGAACACCCCTAGGACGCCGAAGATCTGGCGGAGAAGATCCGCGGAGGCGCTCCATCTACGGAGCATACGCCCAGACACAGGCATGAAGGCAAAAGCCAGAAAAACCTACAGATCTACAACCTATCTACTCCGGCACGTGCACCAGACCAACTCCGGCCAGCTAGCCTGGCGGAGCGGCCGTCGGCGGCCCAGTCAACGGTGGTGGACTCTCAAGAGCACCGTAGAGGGAGTAGAGCGGTTCGGGGCGGGGGGGAATCGACATCCATTGATCTATATATGTACCACTTTTGCTCAGCACTAACTACATCAAATGGAAAGAATAACAGTGTGATCACCAATTGATGCTTGACTGAAATGGGATGACGGACTGATTATGATGTTGGAAAATGCTGCTGTGACTCTTTTCCTTGCAATACTGTCATATGTTTCTTTTGTGTTTCCGTAGCGTAGCACGTGCACGCTACTAGTTGAAACTAAAATTCTAGACAGAAAACTTATTCTGACTTTGTGTGGTGTAGTGACTAACGCAGTGGAAGGATTGAATATGTCCAATATTATCTCGATGGTTACACAAATGAGGTGATTTTGTTATATCATTGATTTCCTATTTGAATAAACTTTATAATGCTATATTTGTTTTCTAAAAATGGGCAAATGTTTAACTGATCAAATTAGTGGTCAAAGTTTAGACATGCCAAACAAGAGTGGCACCTCCATTCGGACGGAGGAAGTATGATTATAAAAACCAAAATGTAAAAATGGAAAATGAAAGAAACAAATTGAAAGGAAATTAAAAGGAAAGCAAATAAAGAGAACAAAAAAAAGCAGGTAAAGGGGAAAAGAAAATAAGAAGAAAAGAATAAGTAAATGAAATTGATAAAAACAATAGAAAAAAGATACTGATAGATGACGCTGGGGCGTCATGCAGGAAATGCAAAACATCTCAAGGCGGCGAATAGGACTCCCCCACCGCACCTACACCTGGTCACTCGGTCAGCGTGTTGCACACTCGTTAGGCCTTATTTGATACTAGAGTTATGCGAGTATTAGTGGGGAGATGATCCCCCAAGGGATCGGGTGAAACCTTTATCTTCACCCAATCCTCTCAAATCTTAATAAAACCCTAATCTCTATTCCACTAGGTAGGGGTAGTGTACTAGAATTAGGGAATGCACTAGGATTTGTGGGGAAATGGCAAAATGTGGAGATTAAAATAGACTACTACACTAGAACCAACCATTTTTTTAGAAACTAGTGGCAAATAGGGTTTGCTGGGGATTATCCCCACTAATCTCACAAAAAATCTAGTACGAAACAAGGTCTTAGTGGGCATTCCGTGGGCCATGGATACCTTTGATCAGTAAAGGTTTAATTCTCGTGCACTTGTCTCGTTCCACCCCATGGGCTTTTACTTTTATCATGGAAATTTATGTTCTTACTCTAACTGATTCAATGTTTTTTTCTTAAAGAAAAGACAACAAGGATTCGATGGCATGTGCTTGCCATCCTATTTAATAGAACAGAAGTTTTGAAATGCTTATGGATAGTACATGGAGGTAAATGCAATATAAATTTTCTTTAAAACATGTCACAATCTTGTGTTGTGACATTTATGAAACATCCTAAAACATTTGAGGTGTCTCACAATGAGATAAAAAACACAATTGTTTCTAAAGATCATGTTGTCGATGGTTATATCTTTCTGTAAGATGGTTGAATAGCCGTCTAAATCAAGGTTTTAGAAATTCTTGCTCAGATGATTAAGGGTTTTTTGATTGAAAATATTTGGAAAACACGGGACTAGGAGACAAATATGTAGGGATTCGTTGCATAGAAAACAAAAAAATTCCTACCGCGAACACACAATCCAAGCCAAGATGTAATCTAGAAGACGGTAGCAACGAGGGGATTATCGAGTCTCACCCTTGAAGAGATTCCAAAGCCTACAAGTTGAGGCTCTTGTTGCTGCGGTAGACGTTCACTTGCCGCTTGCAAAAGCGCGTAGAAGATCTTGATCACGGCGCCACGAACGGGCAGCACCTCCGTACTCGGTCACACGTTCGGTTGTTGATGAAGACGACATCCACCTCCCCGTTCCAGCGGGCAGCGGAAGTAGTAGCTCCTCTTGAATCCGACAGCACGACGGCGTGGTGTCGGTGGTGGTGGAGAATCCCGGCGAAGCTTCGCTAAGCGTGCGGGGAAGAAGGAGGAGTGGGGTGGCTAGGGTTTGGGGAGAGGGGGGCGCCGGCCATCTAGGTGGTGCGGCCACCTTGTGCTTGTTGGGGTGGCCGGCCCCCTCCCCTTGGCCCTCATTATATAGGTGGAACACCCAAGAGTTGGTCTACAAGTCTTCGAATAAGACCCCAAACCAAAACCTTCCATATCACATGAAACCTACCCAAGCTAGGACTCCCACTAGAGGTGGGATTCCCACCCTTCCTTGGGAGGGGGTGGCCGGCCCCCTTAGGGGAGTCCACTTGGGACTCCTCCCCCCTTAGGGTTGGCCGGCCATGGAGGTGGAGTCCCTTTGGGACTCCGCCTTCCAAAGTGGTTTCTTCCGGACTTTTCTAGAACCTTCTAGAACCTTCCATAGAACCTTCCGGATCATTTTAAATCTTATAAAATGACTTCCTATATATGAATCTCATTCTCCGGACCATTCCGGAACTCCTCGTGATGTCCGGGATCTCATCCGGGACTCCGAACAAATATTCGAACTCCATTCCATATTCAAGTTCTACCATTTCAACATCCAACTTTAAGTGTGTCACCCTACGGTTCGCGAACTATGCGGACATGGTTGAGTACTCACTCCGACCAATAACCAATAGCAGGATCTGGAGATCCATAATGGCTCCCACATATTCAACGATGACTTCAGTGATCGAATGAACCATTCACATACGATACCAATTCCCTTTGTCACGCGATATTTTACTTGTCCGAGGTTTGATCATCGGTATCACTCTATACCTTGTTCAACCTCGTCTCCTGACAAGTACTCTTTACTCGTACCGTGGTATGTGGTCTCTTATGAACTTATTCATATGCTTGCAAGACATTAGACAACATTCCACCGAGAGGGCCCAGAGTATATCTATCCGTCATTGGGATGGACAAATCCCACTGTTGATCCATATGCCTCAACTCATACTTTCCGGATACTTAATCCCACCTTTATAACCACCCATTTACGCAGTGGCGTTTGATGTAATCAAAGTACCTTTCCGGTATAAGTGATTTACATGATCTCATGGTCATAAAGACTAGGTAACTATGTATCAAAAGCTTATAGCAAATAACTTAATGACGTGATCTTATGCTACGCTTAATTGGGTGTGTCCATTACATCATTCATATAATGATATAACCTTGTTATTAATAACATCCAATGTTCATGATTATGAAACTAATCATCCATTAATCAACAAGCTAGTTAAGAGGCATACTAGGGACTTCTTTGTTGTTTACATATCACACATGTATCAATGTTTCGGTTAATACAATTATAGCATGGTATATAAACATTTATCATAAACATAAAGATATATAATAACCACTTTATTATTGCCTCTAGGGCATATCTCCTTCAGTCTCCCACTTGCACTAGAGTCAATAATCTAGATTACATTGTAATATACCTAACACCCATGGCATTCTGGTGTTGGTCATGCTTTGCCCTAGGGAGAGCTTTAGTCAACGGATCTGCTACATTCAGATCAGTGTGTACTTTGCAAATCTTTACTTCTCCATCTTCGATGTACTCGCGAATCAAGTGGTAACTCAGCTTGATATGCTTCAGCCTCTTGTGTGACCTTGGTTCTTGTGCATTGGCGATGGCACCCATGTTGTCACAGTAGATGACTAGTGGGTCCAATGCACTAGGAACCACACCGAGCTCTACAATGAACCTCTTCATCCATATCGCTTCTGATGAAGCCTCTGAAGCCGCTATGTACTCTGATTCTGTTGAAGACTTCGCCACCGTGCACTGCTTCGAGCTTGCCCAGCTTACTGCAGCACCATTCAATATAAACACGTACCCAGACTGTGACTTAGAGTCATCAGGATCAGTGTTCCAACTTGCATCGGTGTAACCGCTTACAACGAGCTCTTGGTCACCTCCATAACAAAGAAACATATCCTTAGTTCTTTTCAAGTACTTCAGGATATTCTTGACCGCTGTCCAGTGTTCCATTCCTGGATCACTGTAATATCCCAGGTAATGGGGTTACAAAAATAGAGGAAATAGATGTGTGCATTGCATTCATGCATAGAAAATCTGGGAAATTTTCGCGCTTTAAAGTAAAACAGTCACAGTAACTGAAGTTTCACTTGACCTTGGTGGAATTGAAGTAGCTCATCAAGTCAAGCGCTATAAACCTCAATGTGACTTTGCTAAAACCTTGTATTGGGTAGAGATGATTTGATCTAAGGGGTTAGATCAAATGGAACTAATAATCAACACAACAACACTTTACTCAATAAATTGCTTGATCTTATTAAAGATCATAACATGGTATTCCTTGCCATAACATATGAACATACATCTACTTGGAAAACAAGTAACAATAAAATGGAGAAACCATTCCTGACTTATCTTTTCCATGTCTTAAAACTAATCCATAATCCTACCATGAAACCTCATGGTATTCATTCCACTTCAACATTGGAATTATAACAAGAATATCCACTCCAGAAATAGATATTGTTCTCCATTCCAAGTTATTACACATCAAACTTAGAGAGGTGAGAGTTCTATAGTATTTATTAGAGAAGCAATTGAAAACCTTAAGCTAAAACCCTGGATATACATCCATGTATTCAAATCATCATCTTTAAGAGGAACCCTAGGATATAATTCAAGACCTTCCTTAGAGAGAGAAACCATATATGTTAAACATAGATATTGATGATTACATCAACCTTTATGGAGCCTAACTTTAGGTAGTATTAAAGACCTTCCCAAGTGAGAGAGACCAATCATACTAATTCTAGCTTGACCTATTTAAGAATCAAGGACAACCTTTGAACTAAAGTAATAGGAACCACCATTTCATCTTGGAGTGGTGTGGTACCCTATTACCACATGGAATAATACCATATCCATGAATTGATAAGGTGAGGAAGAGACTAACCCAATTAAGCTAGACAAATGGAACCTGAGCCTAGATACCTAAGGAGATATTAGGAGTACACCATAAACCCTTGAATAAACTATTCCTATGAGAGAGAGCTCAAGCTAAGGTGTTACACTCAAGAAAGTTAAGCCAACACTTGAATGTGAGGGAGAGAACTATCCATATACCCAGATGATAAAATCAACATTGTTTAAGTAGAACCTTAACAAAATATATCAGGCATTCTCCTGGGATATAATCTATTGAAACAACTATAGCCATGTCCACCCTAGAAACAATAAGAGAGATATTATACCCTAGTTGATCAAGACAATACTTGATCTTAGAAGTGAGAAACCTAACTCAGGAGAGATATACTTTAGGAAGCCAAACCTTGATCATTATAACTTGAGTGATGATCATAAACCCTTGATACGTCTCCGACGTATCGATAATTTCTTATGTTCCATGCCACATTATTGATGATATCTACATGTTTTATGCATACTTTATGTCATATTTATGCGTTTTCCGGAACTAACCTATTGACGAGATGCCGAAGGGCCAGTTATTTCATTTTCTGCTGTTTTTGGTTTCAGAAATCCTAGTAAGGAAATATTCTCGGAATCGGACGAAATCAACGCCCAGCATCTTAGAAATCCACGAAGCTTCCAGAACACCCGGGAAGGACCAGAGGTGGGCCACTGGGCCACCAGACGCCAGGGTGGCGCGGCCCAGGCCTTGGCCGCGCCCCCCTAGTGTGTCACCGCCTCGTCGACCTTCTGACGCCGCCTCTTCGCCTATTTAAAGGTCCCTGACCTAAAACTTCGATACGGAAAAGCCACGGTACGAGAAACCTTCCAGAGCCGCCGCCATTGCGAAGCCAATCTGGGGGACAGGAGTCTCTGTTCCGGCACGCCGCCGGGACGGGGAAGTGCCCCCGGAAGGCTTCTCCATCGACACCACCGCCATCTTCATCACCGCTGCTGTCTCCCATGAGGAGGGAGTAGTTCTCCATCGAGGCTAAGGGCTGTACCGGTAGCTATGTGGTTCATCTCTCTCCTATGTACTTCAATACAATAATCTCATGAGCCGCCTTACATGATTGAGATTCATATGATGATGCTTGTAATCTAGATGTCATTATGCTAGTCAAGTGGATTTTACTTATGTGATCTCCGGAGACTCCTTGTCCCACGTGTGTAAAGGTGACAGTGTGTGCACCGTGTGGGTCTCTTAGGCTATATTTCACAGAATACTTATTCACTGTTATGAAGAGCATAGTGAAGTGCTTATTTATATCTCTTTATGATTGCAATGTGTTTTGTATCACAATTTATCTGTGTGCTACTCTAGTGATGTTATTAAAGTAGTTTATTCCTCCTGCACGGTGTAATGGTGACAGTGTGTGCATCGTGTAGTACTTGGCGTAGGTTATGATTGTGATCTCTTGTAGATTATGAAGTTAACTATTGCTATGATAGTATTGATCTGATTTATTCCTCCTTTCGTAGCGTGAAGGTGACAATGTGCATGCTATGTTAGTACTTGGTTTGGTTGTGTTGATCTGTCATGCACTCTAAGGTTATTTAAACATGAATATCGAATATTGTGGAGCTTGTTAACTCCGGCATTGAGGGTTCGTGTAATCCTACACAGTTAGTGGTGTTCATCATCCAACAAGAGAGTGTAGAGTCTAGCATCTATTTATCTATTCTGTTATGTGATCAATGTTGAGAGTGTCCACTAGTGAAAGTATAATCCCTAGGCCTTGTTCCTAAATACTGCTACCGCCGCTTGTTTACTGTTCTACTGCATCTGTACTGTCCGCAATATTACCACCATCAACTACACGCCAGCAAGCACTTTTCTGGCGCCGTTACTACTGCTCATACTTATTCATACCACCTGTATTTCACTATCTCTTCGCCGAACTAGTGCACCTATTAGGTGTGTTGGGGACACAAGAGACTTCTTGCTTTGTGGTTGCAGGGTTGCATGAGAGGGATATCTTTGACCTCTTCCTCCCTGAGTTCGATAAACCTTGGGTGGTCCACTTAAGGGAAACTTGCTGCTGTTCTACAAACCTCTGCTCTTGGAGGCCCAACACTGTCTATAAGAATAGAAGCACCCGTAGACATCAAGCACTTTTCTGGCGCCGTTGCCGGGGAGGAAAGGTAAAAGGCACTCATACTCCGGTTCCAGGTAACTAAGTACTTTTCTGGCGCCATTGTGTGTGTGCTCGAAGCTATTTCCTTTAGATCCTGCAATTGCATCTTTTTGTTTCTTGTTTACACTAGTTTGGCATAATGGACAACAGTGAGCTTCTTATTTTATTTCCTAAGTTAAGACATGAATTGTGTGATGCGAAAATTAAAGAACCTATGGAGCCTCAATTGCATGCTAGTAGCAATGTTATTAGTATGAACGCAATCACTGCTAATGCTATGGATAAGTCTAAGCTTGGGGAAGCTAGTTTTTGTGATCTTTTTAGTTTCCCATCTTCAGGGGAGAAAATTTGTTCTGATAATGCTTTATCTCCCATATGCAATAACTCTAATGATGCTTGTGATATTTTAAATCCACCTACTGCAAGTACTGCTTTCAAGATACCCATGAAAATTATTGAACGTGTTATTGATAACCGCTATGAAGGGGATGGAACTGTCCATCCTGGAGATCATTTACTGTTTTTGCATGAATTATGCGGGTTATTCAAGTGTGCAGGTATCTCTATGGATGAAGTGAGGAAGAAGCTATTCTCTTTTTCGCTGTCTGGTAAAGCGGCGCATTGGTATAAATTGCTGAAGAATAGTCATTCTCTTGGTTGGGAGGAAATTGCATCTCTCTTTTATTCTAAATTTTATCCTCCTCATGAAGTGCATATTGATAGGAATTATATTTATAACTTTTATCCTCGTGATGGAGAGAGTATTTCTCAAGCGTGGGGGAGATTGAAGTCACTAATGCTCGAATGTCCCATTCATGAGCTCCCCCGTAATGTTATTGTTAACAATTTTTATGCGAGGCTTTCAGGACAACACAAGGATTATCTAGACGCCTGTTCGGAGGGATCTTTCACAAGCAAGGAGGTTGAAGCTAGGTGGGATCTTCTTGATCGGATTGAGGAGAACGCTGAAGGATGGGAGAACAACAAAGGTGAAGAGTCAGGTATAAATTATGATTATGAATGCATTGAAGCCTTTATGGATACTGATAAATTTCGAAATATGAGTGCTACTTTTGGTCTTGACTCTCAAGTTGCTGCAAATCTTTATAAAGCCTTTGCTTCTCATTTTGAATTTCCTAAGAAGAATTTTGATAAGTATCATGAACCTTTTAAGGAGGCTTGCATGAAGAATGAAATTGTTGTTAATTATTGCAATAAGCATGCTCAAACTCCTAAGAATGCTATTTCCTATAAGCATGTTAATTTTTGTGGAATGCATAGACCTTGTGGAATTAATCAAATCGAAGATGAATATTGTATCCATCATATTAATGAAAAAACTAGAAAGTGGGCTAGGACTCTAGATGATCTTGGTAAAAAAGTTTGTGCCCTCTATCCTTTTATTTGTGAAGTTTGCCATGAAGTGGGTCATTTTAATTTTCAATGCTCCTCCAATGATAATTTGAACCCAATGAGTGCTGCAAATTTGTATTGTGATGATGAAATTACTCCTAATCAGCATGATGAACTCACTTTATTTTTGTGGTGTGAAGAGCTCTCGAGAAAAATCTCTTTATTACATATGAGTGATCTTGATATTGATGACGTCCTACATAGGTGTTTTTCTTATTGCATTGATAATAGCCATACAAATACTAACATACAAAATATTTTAGAAGATGACACCTTGCCAAAATATGATAGGACCGCTGTGTGTTTTGAACTAATTAATGAAAAGGAGGAATCCTCCCAAGTTTCTTCTATTGTTTCTGAAAGTAAATCAGGTTATGCGGACAAGCCCCCCTTCAAGCCTCTTCCTCCTAAAGAAGGGAACGAGGAGAAGGAAGAGAAGAAGAAGAAGAAGAAAGGAACGAAGAAGAAGAAGAAGGAGAATAAAAAGAAAGAGGTAACGGCATATCCCCGTGTGAATGAGATAACGCTAGGTAACCGTAAGTATGTTGCTCCTAATGATTATTATGATAATGAATCTGAATACAATGATCTTCCTATGCCCTTTACATACATTAGTGATCATGATTTGAATGAGCACACTACTTTTGATATTGCAAATCTCTGAGAAACTAATTCTGAAAATGATGATGATAATAATTGCCATAGTATCAGTGCTATCCATGCTTCCTCCCATAATGATATAGAAAGCTCTAAGCTTGGGGAAGAGGTGTTTGAAAATCCTTTTGCTACTAATCATTATGTGTTTGATACATCTCCTTCTAATAACAATGATGGTATGGTCACGGATAAACCGACACTACAAGAGATGGGGGATTTGTTGACGAAAACCCTGGTGACAAAAATGCATACCGTCATGGATGTGTCCTTATAGGTGACGAATTCATCTTTCGTCAAGCATTTAAGGTAATGCTTGACGGTATGATTTTTCGTCAACAAAAAATCGTCACCCATTACCCAAGCGGGAAGGGCTTCCATCGTGTCTGTTAATAGGTGACGAAATCAAAGATCATGGTGACGAAATAATACTAAGTTACTTTATTAAATGTTATTAGTTTTATATATCATGCGTGACCCACTTGTCAGGAACATATTTAATTAAGTAAAAATTGTGGTTTGGAAGAATCGAACAAGGGCTTTGGCGTGACCGACGCGGAGTCTTACCGCTAAGGTAGATATGGAATTTTGATCTGGATCCGTAAGTAGTCTATTCTACATATTTATTTCAATGGTGTGATCTAGATGTTACGACATAATAATTCCCTTATTAATATTTATGTCGGCCGAGGGTGCCTCGTTTAAGTCGCGCCGCTAGCAGACACGGCCTATATAGGTGCTCTTGCTAACAGTCGAATCGACTAGGGTTCTCGTCGAGGTGAGAAGAATTCCGTGAAGGCTCCATTGTGGTGGCGGCGAGACGCATCATCGGTGAGTTCTCCTGATTGTTCGTTAGGTCTAGATTTTTTAATCAGTTGTCAAGATCTGTTCTGAAGAACATTGGCATGTTCTTAAGCTGAATTGTAGGCAATGGATCGAAGTTGGATAACTGATGGCACCAAGAAGTTCACAACAAAGTACATGGCAGGTGTTAGGGATTTCATCAAGTTTGCGCGAGAACACTTGGACAATACAGATGAACCAATCTTGTGCCCTTGCAAGGACTGCCTAAATCTGATACGTCAGGATATAAAAACAGTCGAGGATAACTGCAATTGTTCAGGTATGTTCATGACGTATACAAGATGGACTAGACATGGGGAAGGTTTTAGTGATGACGAAGGGCGGGATAGAAACGATGATGGTGCGTATGATAGTGACAACGATGAAGAGGAAGACAATGGTGATTGTTATGTTGATGATTCGTCTAGTATGATCGATGAACCTGAAAGTCCGGAAATAAAGGTCCTGACCTGCCAAATCTGTATGCTAATCTAATTGAGTCAGCGAAAAAAGAACTTTATGAGGGATGCACCTCTTTCACTAGATTGTCGTTCATTATTAAGCTCCTTCATGTCAAATCATACAGCCGGATAACAAACAGAGGATTTGATCTCTTACTTCAGCTTTTACGTACAGCTTTGCCAGATGTGGACTTTCCCAAATCATATGCTGATGCTAAGAGTGTTCTTTCTGATGTTAGGCTTGGTTATGAGACAATTCATGCATGCAAGTTTGATTGTTCTTTATTTTGGGGAGATCACAAGGACGATACGAACTGCCATGTTTGTGGATTATCAAGATATAGAGACCCTATTGGAAAAAAGAAAATCCCTCACAAGGTGTTAAGGTACTTTCCTATAATTAAAAGGTTGCAGAGACTATTTGTTAAAAAGGAAATGTCGACACATACTAGATGGCACAAAGAGAAGAGGGTTGTTGAGCCCAATGTACTGAGGCACCCTGCTGATGGTGAGGCATGGAAGCACTTTGATGGCAAGTTTGATTCAACTGTAATGATTCATTTTGTGTGATGAATCATACCTGCTTAGTGTAACGCTCACTGCATTTCAAACTTAAATTCATCCGAATATGAATCATACCAGAGTGATTATGATTACAAGAATTATATTATAGGTACTATTAATTGATCTGATACATGGATTTTATAATCACCATTTGTCTTAAACTGGTGCTTATTTATACGATGAAACCATTGTGTGTACATCATTTTTATTTGGGGAACAAATGAATTATCAGTTGCATGTAATTTATGACCATAATTTTTGTTCAATTCCTGCTTATTGACGTCATGAATCCATATTGTTTTATGAATCAGTACATCTTCAGGGAACAAATGATTGATCCCTGATCCATGAAATTTATAATCACCATTTTCTCTTAAATTGGTGCTTAGTTATAATACTGAAATAATGATTGGACTACCCATGAACAAGTTGTGACAACAGTTTAAATTGGTGGTTATTTATATTAGTGAAGTAATTATGTATGGTTGGATCTGGATCATAAATGTTGATTCTACATGATTAATTCTTAATAATGTTCATACAAAAATATTTAATGCTTCAATTGTATTTCAGTTAATTTCCTTCTCTCATTTCTTCTTTACTTTCAAAATCGCAGGAAGACTCTGAGGACGTTGAGAGCGACAAGGAGGACCGGGACCGGAAGAGCCGCTTCGTTCTGAAGAAGCTGAAGACTGGCCAGATCCCTTTCCGTCGTAACGGAAAGCCACATTGCCCATTCTGCGGCAGGGTTTTCCCGAACGATCTCGAGTGTCTGATCCAAAGACGCGACGCGAGCTGGAAAAGGTAGCAAGCAAAAGCACAAGCCTCGCTAGCAAGGCGAAGCACGCTGCCTTTGGCAAGTTCCTCGGGGACTACGTCAGGGTGGCCTCATCCCGCTCGTCGGTCCAGCTGTTGGCCCTCATGTTCTCCACTAAATTTAGTTTCATTTAGTTGTTCCCCTGGAGGTTCATGGTTAAACTATGTCATGTTTCAAAGACTATGTTCTACTTTTGTTATTTGGAACCTGGGCAATCATACCCAGTTGTTTAACTTCCAGCCTAGTGGGCTTGTTCTGTTTTCCCCAAGGCCCAGGGAAGTAAAACACTTAACTTCCAGCCTAGTGGGCTTGTTCTGTTTTTCCCAAGGCCCAGGGAAGTACATATTAATTTGCAAAAATGAACAATTAAAATCAGTGAAAATTGAACTGGCAGTAGAAAAAATGCAGGACCAAATAGTCAATCATAAAGTGTACCCCCTACATAATCCCACTATACAATCCCTTCACACAAGAGCGGCCAGGGTAGCGAAATGACATAAACACACAATGGGCACACACAAATTGTAGACTAAAACAATTATATCATATGATAAAGATTATATCATATGATATCAACTGAAACTTCAATACCACCACGGCCGCCCTGGTTGAAAAGAATGAGAACAACATTCCCAGATTCAAAGTTATACTCCTTAGTAAACTCCGACCAGCAGGAATCGAACTTCATCCTTCCATCAGTAGTAGTGTAGTATGCACCCTGAGGGCGGTAGCCATAGTCATCAACAAAAAAACATGCCTCCCCGCTTTCAGAGATATTCAAGGACCTAACAACTTCCTTCGGTATACGCTGAATAATAAAAATTAAATTATATATGGGAAGGATATAAAGGATAACTAAGATTACATAAAGAAAAGGAGAATTATACCAGTCCATTGCCCTTCAAATCAGTATTCGTCAAGGTGTGCACAAAAACAACACCAAGACCAAGACCACGCTCACGGAGAAGTTGTTCCTTCTTCAATGTTTGAGCAGTAGTAAGCATAACACCTTTAGTGTGGACAACTGCAGTTGGAATTTCTGCATACAAATTTAAAATTAATAAAAGAATAAAAAAAGAGGAGATATAACATCAGTTATATTAAAAAAATGGGCAACACATGGTAAAGGATAAAACAGAATTACCATCGACACGATGCTTTTCAGTGCCATCAGGACCTTCTGCAAAAATCCCAAACAGTTCAGGAGCACTATCAAACCCAAACATGATACAGTCACCAACTTTCAGGTCGTAGTCATGAAGAAATTTTTGGTATCCACTACCAAAAACACGTGTCTTCGAACTGCCTTTCTTAACATGAAATTTGTACTTCACTTCATCCGATGTAACGACAAAAAAGATATTACCAACAAGGTTGTTGAACTGCCTCCTCACAAAACAAGGCACAGTCTGAAAAAACAGTAGAACAAAAATGCAGAAAATAAGGATATAGTCTAGAATCTGTCAACAAAAAAGATACATTCTAAAAAAGGATATATACCATAAAGTCATCAAATCTGCTTCCAAGATAACAACGAAATGAACTGAGAGTCTCCCGCCTCTGCTGACAATGATTGCCCATCGAACCACAAACAACACAGTTCATCCTGTGTATATTTAGCAATTACCAAAGCTAGTAAAAAATACAGGTAGGTAGGGCATATTCATAGAAATCTATCCATAGATCTGAAACCATACACATATATCCATAGATCTGAACAAACAAGATTATTCAGAGGACAAAAAGGATTTTCCACAAACATAGAAAAAGGAGGTGAGGTGAAGTAGTGTCATGTAAAAACATATTTTCCTACCTCTCAAAACAAACGAAAATCTTCAGAGAGAAAAGAATTTTTCAGCACAAAAGAGAGAGAAAGAAGATGAAGGAGACTTGCTTCACCGCATGAACAAGGGAGGGCAGAAGGCAAAACCAACCAGGGGCATTATAAATACAATAAGTAGTAGTAACTGCCTACAACCGCTATTTAATGAGGCTGTGGGGTAGATGGTGGTTGCTATCTGATGTCTACTTCCCCCTCCTTTTCCTGTAGACAGTGTTGGGACTCCAAGAGCAGAGGTTTGTAGAACAGCAGCAAGTTTTCCCTTAAGTGGATCACCCAAGGTTTATCGAACTCAGGGAGGAAGAGGTCAAAGATATCCCTCTCATGCAACCCTGCAACCACAAAGCAAGAAGTCTCTTGTGTCCCCAACACACCTAATAGGTGCACTAGTTCGGCGAAGAGATAGTGAAATACAGGTGGTATGAATATGTATGAGCAGTAGCAACGGTGCCAGAAAATAGCTTGCTGGCGTGTAGTTGATGGTGGTAGTATTGCAGCAGTAGTAACGCAAAGAAACAAGAAACAAGTAGCGATAGCAGTATTTAGGAACAAGGCCTAGGGATTAGACTTTCACTAGTGGACACTCTCAACATTGATCACATAACAGAATAGATAAATGCATACTCTACACTCTTGTTGGATGATGAACACATTGCGTAGGATTACACGAACCCTCAATGCCGGAGTTAACAAGCTCCACAATTCAATGTTCATATTTAAGTAACCTTAGAGTGTAAGATAGATCAATACGACTAAACCAAGTACTAACGTAGCATGCACACTGTCACCTTCATGCTAAGAAAGGAGGAATAGATCACATCAATACTATCATAGCAATAGTTAACTTCGCAATCTACAAGAGATCATGATCATAGCATAAACCAAGTACTAACACGGATGCACACACTGTCACCATTACATCGTGCAGGAGGAATAAAACTACTTTAATAACATTGCTAGAGTAGCACATAGATAAATTGTGATACAAATACATTGCAATCATAAAGAGATATAAATAAGCACCTCACTATGCCATTCATCAGTGAATAAGTATTCTGTGAAATATAGCCTAAGAGACCCACACGGTGCACACACTGTCACCTTTACACACGTGGGACAAGGAGTCTCCGGAGATCACATAAGTAAAATTCACTTGACTAGCATAACGACATCTAGATTACAAGCATCATCATATGAATCTCAATCATGTAAAGCAGCTCATGAGATTATTGTATTGAAGTACATAGGAGAGAGATGAACCACATAGCTACCGGTACAGCCCCGAGCCTCGATGGAGAACTACTCCCTCCTCATGGGAGCAGTAGCGGTGATGAAGATGGCGGTGGAGATGGCAGCGGTGTCGATGGAGAAGCCTTCCGGGGGCACTTCCCCGTTCCGGCGGCGTGCCGGAACAGAGACTCTTGTCCCCCAGATCTTGGCTTCGCGATGGCGGCAGCTCTGGAAGGTTTCTGTGGGTTTCGTCGAACGTATCAGGGTTTTCGCGACGGAGGCTTTAAATAGGCGAAGAGGCGGCGCAGGAGGGCTTCTGGGGGGCCCACACTATAGGGCGGCGCGGCCCCCCCTCTGGCCGCGCCAGGGTGTGGTGTGGGGCCCCCAGGGCTTCCCTCTGGCGGCTCTCGGGTGTTCTGGATGCTTCCGGGCAAAATAGGAACCTGGGCATTGATTTCGTCCAATTCCGAGAATATTTCTTTACTAGGATTTCTGAAACCAAAAACAGCAGAAACAGAACTGCACTTCGGCATCTTGTTAATAGGTTAGTTCCAGAAAATGCACGAATATGACATAAAGTGTGCATAAAACATGTAGATAACATCAATAATGTGGCATGGAACACAAGAAATTATCGATACGTCGGAGACGTATCAGCATCCCCAAGCTTAGTTCTGCTCGTCCCGAGCAGGTAAAATGATAACAAAGATAATTTCTGGAGTGACATGCCATCATAACCTTGATCATACTATTTGTAAAGCATATGTAGTGAATGCAGCGATCAAAACAATGTATATGACATGAGTAAACAAGTGAATCATAAAGCAAAGACTTTTCATGAATAGCACTTCAAGACAAGCATCAATAAGTCTTGCATAAGAGTTAACTCATAAAGCAATAATTCAAAGTAAAAGCATTGAAGCAACACAAAGGAAGATTAAGTTTCAGCGGTTGCTTTCAACTTATAACATGTATATCTCATGGATAATTGTCAACATAGAGTAATATAATAAGTGCAATATGCAAGTATGTAGGAATCAATGCACAGTTCACACAAGTGTTTGCTTCTTGAGGTGGAGAGAAATAGGTGAACTGACTCAACATAAAAGTAAAAAGAATGGTCCTCCATAGAGGAAAAGCATCGATTGCTATATTTGTGCTAGAGCTTTGATTTTGAAAACATAAAGAGAGCATAAAAATAAAGTTTTGAGAGGTGTATGTTGTTGTCAACGAATGGTAGCGGGTACTCTAACCCCCTTGCCAGGCAAACCTTCAAAGAGCGGCTCCCATTTTATTTTATTTTTGGGTGGCACTCCTTCCAACCTTTCTTTCACAAACCATGGCTAACCGAATCCTCGGGTGCCTGCCAACAATCTCATACCATGAAGGAGTGCCTTTTTATTTTAGTTTTATTATGATGACACTCCTCCCAACCTTTGCTTACACAAGCCATGGCTAACCGAATCCTTCGGGTGCCGTCCAACAATCACATACCATGGAGGAGTGTCTATTTTTGTTAATTAATTTGGGACTGGGAATCCCATTGCCAGCTCTTTTTGCAGAATTATTGGATAAGCGGATGAAGCCACTAGTCCATTGGTGAAAGTTGCCCAACAAGATTGAAAGATAAACACCACATACTTCCTCATGAGCTATAAAACATTGACACAAATCAGAGGTGATAAATTTTGAATTGTTTAAAGGTAGCACTCAAGCAATTTACTTTGGAATGGCGGAAAAATACCATGTAGTAGGTAGGTATGGTGGACACAAATGGCATAGTGGTTGGCTCAAGTATTTTGGATGCATGAGAAGTATTCCCTCTCGATACAAGGTTTAGGCTAGCAAGGTTATTTGAAACAAACACAAGGATGAACCGGTGCAGAAAAACTCACATAAAAGACACATTGTAAACATTATAAGACTCTACACCGTCTTCCTTGTTGTTCAAACTCAATACTAGAAATTATCTAGACCTTAGAGAGACCAATTATGCAAACCAAATTTTAGCAAGCTCTATGTATTTCTTCATTAATGGGTGCAAAGTATATGATGCAAGAGCTTAAACATGAGCACAACAATTGCCAAGTATCACATTACCCAAGACATTATAGTAATTACTACATGTATTATTTTCCCATTCCAACCATATAACAATTTAACGAAGAAGAAACTTTGCCATGAATACTAAAAGCTAAGAACGCATGTGTTCATATGCAACAGCGGAGCATGTCTCTCTCCCACACAAGCATGATGTAATCCAATTTATTCAAACACAAAAAAAAAAAAGCATACAGATGCTCCAAGTAAAGCACATAAGATGTGACCGAATAAAAATATAGTTTCAAGGGAGGAACCTGATAATGTTGTCGATGAAGAAGGGGATGCCTTGGGCATCCCCAAGCTTTGACGCTTGAGTCTTCTTAATATATGCAGGGGTGAACCACCGGGGCATCCCCAAGCTTAGAGCTTTCACTCTTCTTGATCATAGTATATCATCCTCCTCTCTTGACCCTTGAAAACTTCCTTCACACCAAACTTCTCATAAACTTCATTAGAGGGGTTAGTACATAATCAAAAACTCACATGTTCAGAGGTGACACAATCATTCTTAACACTTCTGGACATTGCTCAAAGCTACTGGAAGGTAATGGAACAAAGAAATCCACCCAACACAGCGAAAGAAGCAATGCGAAATAAAAGGCAGAATCTGTCAAAACAGAACAGTCCGTAAAGACGAATTTCTAATAAATAATTCCGTTGCTCAGATCAGAAAACTCAAAACTAATGAAAGTTGCGTACATATCTGAGGAACACGCACGTAAATTGGCATATTTTTCTGATTTTTCTACAGAGAAAACAGCCCAGATTCGTGACAGATAGAAATCTGTTTCTGCGCAGAAATCCAAATCTAGTATCAACCTTCGATTAGAGGCTTTACTTGGCACAACCAAACACAAAACTAAGATAAGGAGAGGTTGCTACAGTAGTAAACAACTTCCAAGACACAAAATAAAACAAAGTACTGTAGCAAAATAACACATGGGTTATCTCCCAAGAAGTTCTTTCTTTATAGCCATTATGATGGGCTCAGCAGTTTTAATGATGTACTCGCAAGAAATAGTATTTGAAGCAAAAGAGAGCATCAAGAGGCAAATACAAAACACATTTAAGTCTAACATGCTTCCTATGAAAAGGAATCTTGTAAATAAACAAGTTCAAGAAGCATAATGCAACAAGCATAGAAAGATAAAACAAGTGCAGCTTCAAAAATTTCAGCACATAGAGAGGTGTTTTAGTAACATGAAAATTTCTACAACCATATTTTCCTCTCTCATAATAACTTTCAGTAGCAACATGAGCAAACTCAACAATATAACCATCACATAAAGCATTCTTATTATGAGTCTCATGCATAAAATTATTACTCTCCACATAGGCATAATCAATTTTATTAGTTGTAGTGGGAGCAAATTCAACAAAGTAGCTATCAAATATAGGAGGCATATTGTAATCATAATCAAATTTATCCTCCATAATAGGTGGTACTAAAAGACCACTATCATTATAATCATCATAAATAGGAGGCAAAGTATCATCAAAGAAAATTTTCTCCTCAATGCTTGGGGGACTAAAAAGATCATGAAAACCAGCTTCCCCAAGCTTAGAACTTTCTATATTATTATCAACAATGGTGTTCAAAGCGTTCATACTAATATCACTACCAGCATGCAAATAAGATTCCATAGGTTTTTTAATTTTCGCATCAAACAATCCATGTTTTAAATCAGGAAACAGAAATAGAAGCTCATTCTTGTCCATTATGCCAAACTAGTGTAAACAAGAAACAAAAAGTTGCAATTGCAGGATCTAAAGGAAATAGCTTCGAGTACTTACGGCGCCGGAAAATAGCTTAGTAGCCGAGATCCGGAGTGTGAGTACCTTTTACCTTTCCTCCCCGGCAACGGCGCCAGAAAATAGCTTGATGTCTACTTCCCCCTCCTTTTCCTGTAGACAGTGTTGGGCCTCCAAGAGCAGAGGTTTGTAGAACAGCAGCAAGTTTTCCCTTAAGTGGATCACCCAAGGTTTATCGAACTCAGGGAGGAAGAGGTCAAAGATATCCCTCTCATGCAACCCTGCAACCACAAAGCAAGAAGTCTCTTGTGTCCCCAACACACCTAATAGGTGCACTAGTTCGGCGAAGAGATAGTGAAATACAGGTGGTATGAATATATATGAGCAAGAGCAACGGTGCCGAGAAAATAGCTTGCTGGCGTGTAGTTGATGGTGGTAGTATTGCAGCAGTAGTAACACAAAGAAACAAGAAACAAGTAGCGATAGCAGTATTTAGGAACAAGGCCTAGGGATTAGACTTTCACTAGTGGACACTCTCAACATTGATCACATAACAGAATAGATAAATGCATACTCTACACTCTTGTTGGATGATGAACACATTGCGTAGGATTACACGAACCCTCAATGCCGGAGTTAACAAGCTCCACAATTCAATGTTCATATTTAAGTAACCTTAGAGTGTAAGATAGATCAATACGACTAAACCAAGTACTAACGTAGCATGCACACTGTCACCTTCATGCTAAGAAAGGAGGAATAGATCACATCAATACTATCATAGCAATAGTTAACTTCGCAATCTACAAGAGATCATGATCATAGCATAAACCAAGTACTAACACGGATGCACACACTGTCACCATTACATCGTGCAGGAGGAATAAAACTAGTTTAATAACATTGCTAGAGTAGCACATAGATAAATTGTGATACAAATACATTGCAATCATAAAGAGATATAAATAAGCACCTCACTATGCCATTCATCAGTGAATAAGTATTCTGTGAAATATAGCCTAAGAGACCCACACGGTGCACACACTGTCACCTTTACACACGTGGGACAAGGAGTCTCCGGAGATCACATAAGTAAAATTCACTTGACTAGCATAACGACATCTAGATTACAAGCATCATCATATGAATCTCAATCATGTAAAGCAGCTCATGAGATTATTGTATTGAAGTACATAGGAGAGAGATGAACCACATAGCTACCGGTACAGCCCCGAGCCTCGATGGAGAACTACTCCCTACTCATGGGAGCAGCAGCGGTGATGAAGATGGCGGTGGAGATGGTAGCGGTGTCGATGGAGAAGCCTTCCGGGGGCACTTCCCCGTTCCGGCGGCGTGCCGGAACAGAGACTCCTGTCCCCCAGATCTTGGCTTCGCGATGGCGGCGGCTCTGGAAGGTTTCTGTGGGTTTCGTCGAACGTATCAGGGTTTTCGTGACGGAGGCTTTAAATAGGCGAAGAGGCGGCGTAGGAGGGCTTCTGGGGGGCCCACACTATAGGGCGGCGCGACCCCCCCTCTGGCCACGCCAGGGTGTGGTGTGGGGCCCCCAGGGCTTCCCTGTGGCGGCTCTCGGGTGTTCTGGATGCTTCCGGGCAAAATAGGAACCTGGGCGTTGATTTCGTCCAATTCCGAGAATATTTCTTTACTAGGATTTCTGAAACCAAAAACAGCAGAAAACAGGAACTGGCACTTCGGCATCTTGTTAATAGGTTAGTTCCAGAAAATGCACGAATATGACATAAAGTGTGCATAAAACATGTAGATAACATCAATAATGTGGCATGGAACACAAGAAATTATCGATACGTCGGAGACGTATCACTATCCTGTAAGTTCAAAAGTCAAACACAAAGTATCTCATGCAAAAATGGAGCCCACTGCTATTATGTAATCTCTGTCAATAAGTTCACAATGGCAAAACAACAGCACACTGAAAAATACATTGAATCATAAAGTTGCACTTCAAAATTATTTAAAACCATATGATTTACAACTTCAAATGTACAACAAAATGTTGACTACATGCCTGACAAGGTATCAACTTGTCAATGCCTATGGATTGTAGGCTAGGGTTTAGTTGGAAGTAGAGGGTAAGTAGATCTCGAAGGTTTCAGCCGGAAAGTACTCGACGAATATGAAAACTAAGGTTTGCAGACAATGATTCGATCCCTTTTCGTCCCTCGCCTCCCCCTTTATATAGGAGGTGGAGCCGAGGGATTCGTGCTATACAAGTTACAGAGTCCGGGACGGTTTCTAACTCATCCCGCCAGATTACAAATAACACTTCCTATTACAACTCTTGACTTTCCTTAATATATCTTTGGGCTCCCGAATCTTCTTATTCTTCGGGTAGTGGGCCTTCAGTAAACCCCGGGTACTATCTTCGGCAGGCCCATTTGGGATGCCTATGTCAGTAGCCCCCGAGATTTTGCTTGAATCGTAGAATCAGGGAAAATCTCCACTGTTTATTTTTATTCGAAAGCTTTAACTTTTTTATATTTCTTCACATGAGATTCTATATTGTACAGGGATAATGGTAGTTGGGGCTAGTTCATCTGACGGATCAGGTACTAGTTAACTGCTCTAGTGGCAATCCGCAAAAACCTACTTCAAAATCACGTCCCTAGACATGATCTCGGGATACTGGTGTAAACTTCGACAGGTGCCGCTTAAGGTCTTACCATTCTGTCGAGTCCCAGTCAAATTTATCGGGTACCTAACGCGTCCGTTAGGATTTTTCTTCGTATCTGTTGATACGGATAAAAATGTGAGCGCAGTCTTCGGCGATGCCACGCCCAGCAGAACGGATCTGGGGTCTTACCTTCGCAAATTTGCGGCATTCAGAAATTGATCGCAACTTCGGCGTTCTGAGAATATATTGTCGAGTGCTTTTCCGGCTGTTGGAATGGCACATTTTATCGAGTCAAATATGACTTATATTGCTCTCCCGATGGGAGTATATGCAGAGTTAATTATAACTCGAAATATACTCTCTTGCTTTTCTATTTTTTCCTTTGTTAATTTCATCGGGCACGCGAACAGCGTTCCCGATGGGAGTAGCCCCCGAGGCTACAACCAAGAACTTGTGCTTGGTTGTAGGCTCAACATTTTAATCCACCTTGTCGCTATATTTTCATTACTTCCCAATATGATCTCTTTCTCCTTCTCTCTCTTTTTTTATCTCTCGGGTGCGCGAACAGCGCTCCCGATGGGAGTAGCTCCCGAGGCTACAGCCAAGAACTTGTGCTTGGTTGTAGGCTCCCAATTTCTATATTGCCCTAGTCGAAAGTTTACTTTTTGTCGAAGTAGCCCCGAGCATTTGGGGAAAAATTTGTTTTTGATCAAAGGCTCCCGAAGTATTGAATAATTCTTCCTGTCGCCAATCTGTTTTAACTTTTCTTGTCGACATGCTTCCCTTAACCAAATTTACTTCATCCTTCTCGAATAGTCGTGATTTTTCTGCCCTGTGGGTCCATTGCTTCCACCATGTTGACACGTCGTGCAAGTGGGGGACACACGTCCTCCGCTTTTTCTGGCGCACGTACAGTAACGCCTATCTCAGTAAAAATACCTTTTTACCCTTGTATCCAGAAGATCTATTCTCACCACACGATCTCTTCATCCAACGGCATACTGCTTCACCCGATTCTTATATAAACCTTTCTTCAACCTCCGTTCATCCCCTTGCTTGCGCCGCTCACACCATTCCTCTTCGCAAAACCTCTCCCTGCGCCCAATCTTTCTCTCGATCTTCCGCACGCACACACATTACTCTGCCATTGCCGTTGATGCCACCGCGCACGCGTCTGACTCGCCACAGCACTCCGGAATCCAAGATGGCCGCCGAGGATCTTGAGTGGGAGAGATCCAAAATCTCCAACCAAGACACCAATATGCTGAAGAGGCTTGGCCTCATGAAGAAGGAGGACGCCATCCGCTTTCCTAGCGAAGAAAGCTACCCCAAGCCTCCAATGGAGTATCGGGTTAGTTTTGTTGATCATCTCATCCGCGGCCTCTCGACCCCAATCCACGATTTCCTCCGCGGTCTTCTTTTTGTTTATGGGATTCAACCGCACCCGGTTGACCCCAATTCCATCCTTCACATTTCCATCTTCATCACTCTTTGCGAATGTTTCCTCGGAATCCCTCCCAATTGGGCTCTGTGGAAACGTATTTTCTGCCTCCGCCGCAATGGCTCCCACAACGTCACTTATAACATAGGTGGCGTTGTTATCTGTGTTAAATCGACGTCGACTATTTCGACGTCAAATTTCCTGATTCTGTCCAAGGATGGCGCAAAAAGTGGCTCTATATTCACGAAGAAAGCGCCAACTCTGTTGAGCACAACATAGTTCCTTTTGACGGAAATGCCAGAATCCAGCGCCGCCGCTCCTGGGATGCCGAAGCTTCCGAGGAAGAGAAAAGGCGACAGAGGCACTCATGTCCCGTATTCGCCAACTTCAAAACACTCGAGGCCAAGAGCTGTCTGGTGTTCAAATCACAGCCTACTTCCTTAGGATTAGAGTGCAGCCTCTTCAGGCTCGCAAAAATCCCCTTTGGACGTATTGTGGTAAAAATGACGCCAACAGAATCTCCGGTGATCTTTCTACCAAGGATTTGGAGAAGTTGATTCGAAGACTTTCTCGTCTGGGTAAAGACCCAATTCCTTCCTCTTGTCGCGTGGAACCGTACAGCGCCGCCAATCCACTCCCCGAGGTATTTTGTCTTGCCGAGTTTTTACCTTATTTTGCACTTTCTCTGCACCTCATTATATTGTCATCTCTTTTAATTTTTCCTTCTGGTCACTAATTTTTACAGAACCATCCTACCATGATTTCCCTTCCTCCTCTTCCGGAGGGTGGAGAAGTCGAAGAACAGGCCATCGTTGCCGAAGATACTCAAGCTTCTTCTATTCGTGAAAGTGAAGTCGCGGGTTCTCACAAATCTGCGGCTTCTCATGAAAAAGAAGTTGAGTACGAAGCCGTTGAATCGACGCAATCCCTTCCTCCTGCTGTTTCTCCCAAGAACAAAAGGAAGAGGACTGATGTTGAAGATTCTGGCACCTCTAAGGCTGAAGAAGTTGTTCCTTCTCATCCGAAGGCAACTTACGATCTTTATGCTGAATCCCTCATCAGCTCGTAAGTCGTCTTTATTTCTCTCTATTTTTGTACTCGAAATATTTAGCTTGTCTTGCTTTTTATGCTGCCGATTTTTTGATTATTAGCGATGACGAGGAAGAAGTTCCAACTATCGACGTGGCTCCTCGGACAAGCACGTCACGTACTGTACTTGCCTCAGACACGCTAGTTGAAGGAGAAGAAACCTCGCCTCCTCAACAAAACGTCGTCACCACTACTCCGCCATCAAGCCCCCTTGCTCCTTCGCCAAAAAGGACAAGGGTTGAAAAGATTATTGAACCTGCCCCTCAGTTGGGCAGTTCGTCGACTCTGCTCCTAGATGATGTAAGCTTGTCGACATCTATATTTTCCTTATTTTGTTTTTTCACACCTTTTCTCTTTTTCATGCCGATGTTTTTCTTTCTGTGTTCACGTTGAACAGCCTATGATCAAGGATCTTCTCCGCATCGGTTCCCAATTTGTTGGGTACCGTGAATATGCTAATAGAGCCGAAGGTAACGACTTTTGTACTTGCTGTTTTTCCTTGATTTTTTACTCTTGGTGCTTGTCGCGATTTTTGATCTTTCTCCTCTCTTTTTTCATATCTCGACAGAGAAACTTGCAGAGGCTAACGAACGCGCCGACGCACTTTCTCGAAAACTTGAGCAAAGTGAGGCGGCTCGCAAGAAAGCGGACCTCGCTGCTAGCAAAGCCAAGACCGAAGCTGATGAAGCCAAGGCGAAAGCTGCTGGTGTCGAGGAACTGCAGAAAAAGCTTAAGGATGCTACAGCTGCTTTAGATGAGCACAAAGCTGCGCAAGCTTCTCGTGAAGAAGGAATCCTCAAGCGCCTGAAGACTCAGAGTCGCCGTACTTTCGGTAATTTTACTGCTCCCTTCTATTTTTAGGAAAATCTTTGTTTTTTGTCTTTTCACTAATACTTTGTTTCCTTGACAGTCCAAACAAACCAGGACTTTGACCTGACGAATCCTGTCGATGATCCGGTCCTTGACGCACTTTCCTATCTGGAGCTTCATGGGTCCGAGATTCGGGAAGGTGTATCGAATGCTAATGCAGTATTGTCGGCATTGTTCCCCTACTTCTTCCCGAAGAAGGAGGAGCCTGCGACTTTCCTCAACCTTGCCAAGATGTTCAATACACCGGAAGACCTTGGACTGAAGATGCGCCAAGAGAATATGAAGGTTGCCGTTGAAAACACTGTCGCCTTGGTTGCTGACAGTCGACAGACTATCGACTGGATGAAAGTTGGCGACACCGAGCAAATAGAACAATCAAGGTGGAAGTCGCTGATCAAGGCAGCCAAGCCCAACACGAAGAAGATCTTGGCCTATCTCGGGATTAAGCCAGCGTCGACTCCTAGCTCGTCAAGGCCGGAGGTCTAGTTGCATGCCTCTATTTTTCTTTGTTTCTTTTGCTTTTGTCGCCAAAGTAGTCGTTTAGCGACACGTATTTCCTTAGCTCCACTGTAATGCCCTTGTAATTATTCCAAGAGATTAATGAAAAATTCTATCTTTGCTTGTCGTTTGATTTTATCCTGTTTATATTTCAGTTGATATTTGATAACTATACTCCAACTTCCGCTCCTTCCAATGTGTCGCCTTCTTCTTCTCACGCGAGGAGAACTTTTGCTGATACTGCACCTGTCGATGATACCTTGTCGCAAGAACTGGACGAACTTCGACAGCAGCTTCAGTATGCAAAGAAGCAAACACTTGTGATGATGGAACAATCTCGCAAGTCATCTGAAGCCGAAAAAGTTGCTCTCCAGCAAGCTCGCGAGGCCGTGGCTGCCAAGGAGTTTGCTGCTTCCGAGGCTGAAAAGGCGACTACTCGAGAAAATTTCATGCTCGAATTAATGAATGAAGCCAGTGCAGATATGTCGGGTATGCCTGTTTCATCCTCTGATATCTTTCATCTTCATGCTATTGTCTCTTAAAGGTTTCCACGTCTTTGTTCTGATAGGTGCCTTTACTGATGCTGCTGCCGAGGAAGAGAGAGTAAGTGCTAGGACAAACCTCCTTGTTAATCTTTCCCTGGATCATGGTTCTTTGTTTTGGGCTACCCCGGAGAGGACCCGCCAAATTGTCAGATTTCAAGATCGCACCTCTCAAACTCGCGATTTCCTTGACTTCTGTACCAAGACCTTGTCCATGGTTTACAACTCCATGTTTCCTCGGAACGTCCAACCAAAAACTCTTCCTGAATTGATGGAAAGGTTTAAGGATGCTCGCAGTATCCATGACTTTGTCAGAGCTCAACTAGTAGCTGGCGCCCATTTGCTCTTATCATGCTCCGAGATCTGCCACTCGAAACTTGACCTTACCCAGGTTGTCGAGAAGGTTCACCAAAAGGTAAAACGTCGGAGAGTTGGTGTTGACAGGATTAACACGAAGGTTACGCCCATAGCCGAAGAAATGATTGAGGACCTGCTTCGGATGGATGCCGACTTTTTTGCCGATGGCCATTATGCCGATTTTCTTGGTGCTGCTCCTGAGGAAAACAGAGTTACTCTTGATGACATACTGAATCAAGACTAGTTATTTTCTTCTTGTAGATACTTCTTCTTTGTAATCCATGACTATATTGTAAAGCAATCATTATATTTCTCTGTTTGTCTAGCCCCCGAGTGTTTCGGTGACTCTTTATTATATTTGTATATTTGCGAGGTTTTAAACCAAGGCATATATATACTTAAGGTGAATATGAGCCCCCAAGCTTTTTACTGAGTACTATTTTGTATTTTTATTGACTCACGAGGTATTTGAATACCAAGGCAAGGTTTTTCTTTTGTCGATGAACTATATTGAAATTCGTCGGAGCAAAGATTTTGGTCATGTCGATAAAGAAGAAAAGTTATATTGTCACTATCTTTATTATATTGCAGCACCGCGAGCCCGCCTCATTAAAAACCTTCTCCGGCCCCACTCGGTGCCCCGAAAAAGGAAAAGAGTGCGTCTGAAAACTCGCGGGCGTTTCAATACATTGAAGTTTTACAAGGACTATATTTCGACTCTAGGCGTAGAACCGCCTAAGTTGCGCCACGTTCCAGGGGTTTGGCTCCTCCACCCCTGTCTTCTTGTCCTTTATCCTATATGCTCCTCCTCCGATTACTTCCGTGACGATGTAAGGGCCAAGCCATGGTGACTCGAGTTTTTCATGACTTTTTTGCGTGAGCCGAAGAACTAGGTCGCCCACCTGAAAAGATCTTGGCCGCAAACGTCGACTGTGGTAATTCTTCAAGTCCTGTTGATATTTGGTTACCCGAGATAATACTTCATCTCGAGCTTCATCAAGTGCGTCGACGTCGTCCTCTAGCGCTCTTCTCGATGTTTCTTCATCATATTCAGCGACACGTGGAGAGTTGTGCTCTATCTCGATTGGTAGTACTGCTTCTGCTCCATGAACCAGAAAAAACGGAGTTTCCTGCGTTGCTGTGTTTGGTGTTGTTCGGATGCTCCACAACACGCTTGGTAGTTCTTCTGGCCAGGTATGTCGAGCTTTTTCCAGTGGTCCTAACAAGCGCTTCTTAATGCCATTGCAGATGATACCATTGGCTTTCTCGACTTGCCCATTGGTTTGAGGATGTGCAACTGACGCAAAGTTCAGCTTGATACCCACCTCTTCGCAATAATCTTTGAATTCATGGGATGTGAAGTTACTGCCGTTGTCTGTGACGATGCTATGGGGCACTCCAAATCTGAAGACGAGGCCTTTTACGAACTTTACTGCGGATGCTCCATCTGGTGAATTTATCGGCTTCGCTTCTATCCATTTTGTAAACTTGTCGACAGCTACTAGCATGTACTCCTTTCCTCCTGGCCAGGATTTGTGTAACTTACCCACCATATCAAGTCCCCATTGAGCAAAGGGCCATGACAATGGTATTGGTGCTAGCTCTGCTGCTGGAGAGTGAGGTTTTGCGGCAAACCTTTGACATGCGTCGCAAGTTCTTACTATGTCCTTGGCGTCCTCGATTGCTGTCAACCAATAGAATCCTGCTCGAAAAACTTTGGCTGCGATAGCTCGACTACTTGCGTGGTGGCCACATATTCCCTCATGTACATCCTTCAGAATTATTCTTCCTTCTTCTGGTGTGACGCACCTTTGCAAGACGCCTGAAATACTTCGCTTATACAATTCTCCCTTGACCACCGTGAAAGCTTTGGAGCGTCGAATTACTCGCCTTGCCTCAACTGGATCGTCGGGTATTTCTTTCCTCAGGATGTATGATATGTACGGCTGCATCCACGGTATCTGTATCACCATGACCAGGTCCTGATCTTCTTCTTCGTCCTCTTGCTTTTCCTTGGTAGCCCCCGAAGGTTTCTTCTCCTTCTTTTTTGATTTTGTCGACTTAGTGGATCTCTCTGTTATTTCTTCCCAGAATACACCTGGCGGGACTGCAAGGCATTGCGACCCGATGTTTGCAAGAACATCGGCTTCGTCGTTGCTCAATCTGCTAATATGGTTTACTTCACATCCATCGAACAACTTCTCGAGTTCGTTGTATACCTCCTTGTATGCCATCATGCTATCATTGACTGCATCACATTGGTTCATAACTTGCTGTGCCACCAGCTGTGAGTCGCCAAAGATTTTTAGTCGAGTTGCTCCGCAGGCTTTCGCCATCTTCATTCCATGTATGAGAGCCTCGTATTCTGCTTCATTGTTAGATGCGTTAGGGAACGTCATCCGGAGGATGTACTTCAACTTGTCGCCTTCAGGTGATATGAGTACTACTCCTGCGCCAGCTCCTTCCAGTCTTTTGGACCCGTCGAAGTTCATGGTCCAAGTTCTCGATAAATCTGGAGGTCCTGTATTTTGCAACTCCATCCACTCTGCGATGAAGTCCGGCAGTATTTGCGATTTTATTGCTTTTCTTTTTTCATACGTGATGTCACGAGTGGAAAGTTCTATTCCCCAAAGGTATACACGACACGTAGCTTCTCGTTTGATCAGAATATTTGACAATGGAGCTTCATTGACAACTATGATCGGATGTGCCGAAAAATAGTGGCGCAATTTTCGTGCTGTCGTGAATACTCCATATGCTATCTTTTGGTACTGTGGATACCTTTGTTTAGATGGTGATAGAACTTCGCTGACGAAGTATACTGGCCTCTGCACACCGTGGAGTTTTCCTTCTTCTTCCCTTTCGACAACTAGCACCGTGCTCACCACTTGGGGTGTGGCTGCGATATATAGCAGGAGGGGTTCCCTTTCTTTTGGTGCCACCAGAATTGGCGGTGTCGAAATTGTGCGCTTCAAATCCTCGAAAGCTCTGTCGGCTTCTTCGTTCCACTGAAATTTATCTCCTTGTTTTATCAAAGCGTAGAACGGCAGTGCCTTTTCTCCCAGCCTAGCGACGAATCTACTCAAAGCTGCGACTCGCCCCGTTAGCTGTTGTATCTCCTTCAACTTTGTTGGCTTCCTCATTGTTACGATAGCTTTGTATTTTGTCGGGATTTGCTTCAATCCCTCTTGCTGATACTAGAAACCCCAAAAGTTCTCCTGTTGGGACGCCAAAGGAACACTTCGTCGGGTTCAGTTTGAGGCGTAACTTATCAAGGTTGTCGAAGGTTTCCTTGAGATCCTCGATCAGCGTTGCCCCCTTTTTTGATGTTATGACGACATCATCAATGTATACTTGCACGTTCTTCCCAATCGTGTCGCCAAACACTTCTGCATCCTCCTTTGATATGGTGCTCCCGCATTTTTTAGACCAAAGGGCATTGTTCTGTAGCAAAACACGCCGTAAGGTGTAATAAACGCGGTCTTTACTTCATCATCTTCTTTCAATCTGATCTGGTTATAACCAGAATATGCATCCAGGAAGGAAAGACGTTCACATCCAGCCGTGGAGTCGATAATTTGATCGATCCTGGAGGGGAAAGTGATCCTTTGGACAATGTTTATTGACACACGTAAAGTCGACGCACATGCGAAGGACCTTAGTGTTTTTCTTCGGCACCAGCCACGGGATTTGCTACCCATGTGGCTTCTGTGAATATCTCTTTGATAAAACCAGCTTCTTGTAGTCGATTAATTTCGACAAGATGGCTTTGCGGTTTGGTTCCGAAAACGTCGCAAAGGTTGTTTGATTGGTCTCGCTAATGGATCCAAGTTTAGGTGGTGCTCGGCAAGTTCCCTGGGTACTCCTGGCATGTCAGCTGGACACCATGCGAAGATTTTCCAGTGCTCACGGAGGAACTCGACGAGCGCGCTTTCCTATGCGATATCCATGTCGTTTGCGATAGATGTCATCTTTTTTGGGTCTGTCGGGTGAATCTGCACCTCTTTTGAATTTTTCTCGGTACTGAAAGTTGATTCTTTGTTTGGCCTTCCAACGTCCGGCGAGACGTCGTAATCAGTCATGCTTTTTGACGCCAAGTACTCAGCTTGCATCCCGAAGGTTTCGACAACCGGTGGAAATCCTTGTCGCACTTATCGGCTAAGGCAAAGCTTCCTTTAACCGTGATTGGTCCCTTTGGTCCAGGCAACCTCCACAACAAGTATGTATAGTGTGGCACCGCCATAAATCTAGCATATGCTGGTCGTCCCAACGAGAGCGTGATATTGCGACGGAAAATCCACGACTTCAAACTCGAGCCTCTCGATTCTATAATTTTCTCGGGTCCCAAACTGAACGTCGAGATTGATCTTTCCCAATGGATAACTTGGTTTCTCCGGTGTGATGCCGTGGAACCTTGTGTCTGTTGGTTTCAAGTTTGCTAAGGATATGTTCATCTTCCTTAATGTATCTCGCATACATAAGGTTTAAGCTGCTGCCGCCGTCTATGAACACTCGAGAGACATCAAATCTCGCGATAATGCTTCTTGACGAGAATAAGTCTTGACTGCCCTCTGGTCGAGGAACTTGCTGCGGATGATCTGCTATTGTGAAGCCGATATCTTGTCCCGACCAATTAAGGTACTCAACTGTTGGTGGAGGCATTTTCTCTGCCATAAACACCTGTCGTGAGATTACTTTCTCGAGCTCTATTGGACGGCCTTCCCTTACGAATCATCAACAACTTGCTCCATTGGAATTAGGATCAACATAAGGTGGTGGTGCAGGTGCTGCCGCTATTCTGAGCTGATGCCGATTGTCGTCTGTAATCGCGGGAGGAGGTGGCAAGTGAATCTCGCTTCTGGGTTCTCGAGGATTTCTCTGTGCTGCCCGCGCATTAGCGTTCTCTGCATACCGCAACATTGCTTGAAAATTTCGACAATCCTTCGCAAGTGCCCCGACTGTCTTTTTCCGTTCTTTGTCGAGGAAAAAATGCATCCGGCACGGTCCGTTCATCATCTCTTCGGGGGACACGAAAGGTCTTGGGAACCTAGGCCCGCTATTTTGCCTGTTGCGTGAATCATCCTCGTTATCACCTCGCTGCTCATCGCTTCTCTCGGTAATCATCTCTGTTGCTTCCTCCTGTGTTTGTCCGAAAACCTGCCGAAATTTGTCCTGGAGCGTCGTAGTTCTGGTACGTCCGAGGAAATCTTCGCCTCGGTTGATAGTTTCGACCGCGGTCCTCCTCTGGCGACCTGTGTCGTTTGTTGTGGACGGCGTCTTCTCCGTCTGTCCATTTATTTGCTATCTCCATTAACGCGGATCTTGTCTTTGGATTGGTCCTTCCCAAATCTTCGACGAAATCTCAACGCCTGACTCCTGCGACAAACGCATCTATGGCACTCTCGTCGGATATATTTTCTCGCTGAGTTTTTAATGATATTCCACCTACGGATGTACTTCCTCATTGGCTCATCCGGCTTCGTCGACACGCTCTCAACTCCTCTAACGACGCGGGTTTTTTGCACGTGGATCTAAAGTTCTTGACGAACACATCCTCGAAACTTTCCCAGCTGTCGATGGATCCTGGAGCGAGTTTCTTTATCCAAGATCGTGCGGCTCCACTCAAATGCACCTGGATACTTTGCATGGCTGTTGCCCTAGTTCCTCCTGTGAGCTTCACCGTCTCCAGATAGTCGACTAGCCAATCCTCTGGATCTTGAAGGCCGTCGAACTTCTTGAAATTATCGGGTAACTTGAATCCTGAGGGGACTCGAGTTTTCCGGACTCTCCTCGTAAAGCATGGCAAGCCACACATATCTTCGTCGGTCAATTCCGGAGATTGCCGATGATCCCTTCTGCTTTGCCGCGCTCTCGTCGACTCTTGCCTCGTGCCTTTGTGTCTCTTGCTCCACTTGGCCCTTCAGGTGCTGCCGCTGTTGCTGCTGCAGGTCGTGGACTATTTTGCCTTGCCACTCCTTCGGGAGGCGTTGATACAAACGCTGTCCCCATAGCTCCAACTCCTGCTACCGCCATATTGTACAATGTTTCCCTTGGATCACCTGGAGGTGGTTTAGACGCAAGGATAAAAGCATGTGTCGCCATATACCCAGCCTCTCCGGTGTCTTAGGGATGATGTTTCCTCTTGTATCTATCGACATGAAGGACATGTCGAGGTTCTGGACCAAGTGTCTCTTTCTGCTTTCGGGTATGTGTTGCAGCCTTGATCTTGCTCTGTTCCGCGCCTCCCGGTGGCTATCACCCGTAGTTCTAGATTGTCGACTTAGATCTGCCCTTCTCCTGCTGGATGCAGAAGCTGCCTCCTTTCTCCTGTTCAACTCAGCTGTCTGTTTTTCCAATTCCCTGGCAGCTCGTGCGAGCCTATATTGATATGCTTGCAATTCTTCTGGTGTGGCTGTGGTAGCCATTGGTTCTGTGCCGTTCATAGCTCTCGCGGCTCTGTCCCACGCTGCTTGTGAAAGTTGAACTCTATCTCGCGGCTCTGGCCCGACGTATTTGTTGCCCAGGCCTTGTCGCAGATTGGAGGGATCGACGTATGGATTTCCCAAACTGTCGAAAGCCTCAGATGTCTCCTCTTGATCTTCAATGGCGTAAATCTGATGATACTTTGTACTCAGATCTACGTTGGGTTTGGTGACATCATCGTTGAGATTGATGAAGACCTTGCCCACTGTGAGAGATTTGTCGATGAAGTCGTAACTGTCGACATCGCTTGAGCCATCGCTTATATATGAGTCCGCAGATGACTCGAACGACATGTCGTTGAAGATCTTGGCGAGTTTCTCTCTTGCTCTGGTGCTGACGTAACGTGTCGCCGAGGTTTCTTCTTCTCCTGACTCGGTTGACGATGCATAGTTTGAAAAATCGGAATCGACCACCGACGATCCCGACGAAATCGGAATCTCGACACGATACGATCCTTCCTTCTCGACGCGAAAGTAAAACCTTCCGAACGTCATCTCCATGGGCTCCGCCAGATACGCATATGCATCCAAACGGGAGGGTGGGTGAGGAACAAAATCGACAAGACCAGCAGCGATCTGTTTACCTCGATCCATTGTGTTGCTTGCGGTTGACGATGTCGAAGATCTTGAGCGTGCCATCGAGATCAGCTCCTTACGCCTCTAGTTCCCACAGACGGCGCCAATTGACAAGGTATCAACTTGTCAATGCCTATGGATTGTAGGCTAGGGTTTAGTTGGAAGTAGAGGGTAAGTAGATCTCGAAGGTTTCAGCCGGAAAGTACTCGACGAATATGAAAACTAAGGTTTGCAGACAATGATTCGATCCCTTTTCGTCCCTCGCCCCCCCCTTTATATAGGAGGTGGAGCCGAGGGATTCGTGCTATACAAGTTACAGAGTCCGGGACGGTTTCTAACTCATCCCGCCAGATTACAAATAACACTTCCTATTACAACTCTTGACTTTCCTTAATATATCTTTGGGCTCCCGAATCTTCTTATTCTTCGGGTAGTGGGCCTTCAGTAAACCCCGGGTACTATCTTCGGCAGGCCCATTTGGGATGCCTATGTCAATGCCTTTGTTCGGACTATAGGTTAGGTCAGAACAATTATGGCATGTTAGTCATTTTTTCAACATACATAAAAAACAAATGCTCATTTGTGGACGAAGTGCACAATTATACCAAAGTAGGCATCACTTCAACACATCAAACTACACCAAACCTCATGAAAAATTTAAATTTGAATTTTCCACATGAATGTCACAACATTTACTCAGTCCCACTAGTTACTGATGATTTTACATTGAATTTAGCATTTATTATGAGTTTTACTCGTTTTCTGTCATTTTTTAATTAAAATATACATGTACAGTTCCATTTTCAGAGTAATATTTTTTCTTTCACGGCAAAAACTTGTTCCCTCCAAATTGTAGTACGCCGGCTGCCAAAACGCCCAAATTTTTTGTTCCCTCCACTCCTCCCGCGCACCCCACCTATCAAATATTTCGCCCTCCCTTATATACGTCGTGCCTCTACCCCATGATTTACGAGCATCTTAACTACCCACCCCCCCGACCTCATCCTCTCGTGCTCACCCCGATCCGGTGTCTTCGCCGGACGTTCTTCCATCTCGCATCTATCTCCCCGGCCGGTGGTCGCCATGGCCGGCAGTCGTCGAAACGTCGGGGGGAAGGAAAATCGCGCACACACGCCGAAGAAGGCGCCCAGCTCGAAGAAACGCCAAGGTAAATCTGTCGGTGATCGGCTTGTTGTTGTGTTTTTCGGATGGTTAGATCGAGAGATCGGTTTTACATGTCTACCACGCCCGTTTGACCTATATCTAGATCTTGCATATTTGATAGATCCAATCCCGACATCATACGTATAGGGTTTATCGTTTTTATTGCAGAGACAATCATGCCGTGCTATACAATCTTTGCCATCCCGCTGCTGTACAATCTTTTGCATAGACAATTGTTTGCCGAAACACTTAACTGAACTAATTCCAGCCGTTGCCGAAAACAGCCTGACGAGCTATAGTGAACAAGGACATTGCTTCAGACTTTTATTCCTCAGTTTCAGAGGGAAGCAGAGTTTGATCTAGAACAATTGTTTGCTGTTTTCTATGGAACTAGTTAGTTTGCACGTGCAATGCACGTCTTAACAATGTAATGAAGTTTTTTTAATCATGTACTTTGTTTCATCAGTCTATTTATTTCCACAATTTTTGTTTATCTATGTCTTTCAAAAGTCAAAAATCAAATTTCAGCACATATCTGAACTTCTATCAGCACAAATCTGAACTTCTATCAGCACATTTCTGAACTTCTATCAGCACATATCTGAACTTCTATCGGTATAGGACTGAACTACCGATACCTCATTACGTGCATACCAAGCCCGCCAAGCAACCAGAAGGGTAGTATCCACCATGTGAGGTGGTAGTTGTCCAATAACAGACTGAAACCAGCTATCAACAGACATGCATAATTCAGTGTGCGAGGGGAGTCTCATGTGTCAATTATTTGTTACGAGTAGATATCTAAAAGCACATGATGTCCCTTAGCCTGGAATATGCCCCCTCTTATGTTTTGTTCGCCGACATCATACGTAGACTCTTATGTTTTCAATCATTTGCTGCTGTACAATATTTTGCAAAGACAATTATTTGCTGTTTTCTATGGAATTGGCCCCCTCTTATGTTTTGTTCACGCTCCGCTCTTCCGATTATTTCAGCGGAGACACAAAGCCCCGTCAAGCCGGCATATGAGCTTGCCAAGGAGAAACAAATGCAAGAAAATGTAGTACGCATGGAAAAAAATTTCGCTGAAAGATATGGACCTGGCCACAAATTTCAGAAAGATTTCTCTGGTTTTGCACGTACATTAGTGTATGGTGGGGTACAAATAGGAACTAGTAACAATCTAAAGGACACAGATGAAGAGATGGAGGTCGAAGAGGACCCTTCGTATGAACCGAATCCGTAAGAGATAGCTACTGCTGATGATGATCTTCATTCGTATGAGGATCAGCGCACTGTCGGCAAAACTTCAGCCAGTGTCCGTGGAACTATGTCTGAACTATGATAGGAAATACGTACATGCTAAATGTTTCCTACTAATGTAGCCTCTACTTTGCTTGTAGATAGTTGCTTCTTCCGCAATAGTTGCACAGAAGAAGCGATCCATACCCGAAGTTGCACCATCCAACATTGCAACAAGATCAATGGCAACAATCGAACCTGAAGCTGGGTCATCGATGAGCCGACGGCCACCGCTGGTCTCGAACACCGAAGGAGCACCCTCACCTAACCAGATCATGACATCTCGGAGGCAGCACCTCATCTCCCGAGGACAATCAAATTGTAAACTTTGAGCGGCAAGGTATGAAAATTTGTAAAAACTAAACACTGTACCGCATATTTTCATATAAAAGAGAATCATTTCATATCTCTTCTTTCGCAGACATTGACAACATCTCAAGCGGTAGTAAGAGAAAGAGAGGTGGACGCAGACGTACCATGGGCCATGGACTACATGAGTACACAAGAAGACATGGTGGCAATAAGATGCCAATTGAATTCACCTGGTGTCGGAGACCCAAGGATTATGTCCAACAAGAAAGCTGAGCAATGAGGTTGGTATTCACATCCGTGAAAAAATGCCGCTTGCAACACACTGGACACGGTACAAGAAAGATGAAACTCTCAAACATGTCATTCCTCATGCTATAAGTACAGATGGCGGTGAGTCCTGTACAATCTTGGTTTAACCTAATTAGTATGCTACATGATCAACTATCTAAGAATCTACTGATTAATGCATCACTATTTTGAAGGGAAAGTTTAATATGGACAAAAATGATGAGGTGGCTCAAGATGTGTGCACTGATATGCTGCAAGTTAGTATTCGGCAGTTCCGATATAGGCTTAAAAAGGAGTATTGGCCGAAAATTAAAAATCTCACACTGGAGCAAGCATATCTCAAGAAGCCAGATCATGTAGAAGAGAAAAGCTGGAAAGAACTGGTGAAAAGATGGTTTGATGAGAAGTACCAGATACATAAACGTTATTCCTTTCAATAACAGCTACTAAATTCTTACATTTCTCTGATCTGGATAAATAAAATGCATGTACTGAACATAGGGACTGTGTGTAATAAATGGAAAGAACAGAGAAGCTATGAAACAGTTCCATACCACTGGATCTCGAAGCTATGTTGCTCACTGGGAACATCTAGTAAGTGTTCTGAATTTCCCAATACAGTTCATACTTCTGTCATACACAGTGTACAATGGTAATGTGCATTCTACATTTTTTCAAACAGAAGGCTAAGCAGCAGGAAGAAGAAACCTCTCCAATTGAATTTTTTAGAATCACACACACTAACAAGGATAACATTATGAGTGCTGAAGCAAAAAGTGCATATGTAAGAAATATTTCTTATTAGCACAATATAATATAATCCAGTTTTGTATGTTGTCCATGCAATGATTGTAATCTTTATGCAGGATCAAATGGTGGCAAAAAAAGCGGCGCCACGCAATGAAGATGAACCTGATTTGACTGATTTGCAAATTGTTCAGCTAGTTCTGAGCGAGAAAAGCCCATCCACCACCTGCAACAGCACATTCCTACCAAGATTGGGCGTCGCAACAAGTTCCAGGAAGTCTTCTGTCTCAGCTACACGCATCCGAGAGCTACAACAAAGACTGGCAGATCAAGAGCAGAACTCCATACAGGCAGCTGAAATGTACCACAGTGAGATGCAGGAAAGACTACAAGAACAAGATGAAAAATTTGAAGAGATCAGGAAGAAGCAGGAGGAAGAACTTGAAGCTGTGAAGAAAGCCCAAGAAGAAAAGACTCTGGCTTATGAAAAGAGGCTGACAGAAATGGATGCCGTGCTAAATTTGCTCTTGAGGACATCCCAGCCACCATCCATGTCTCAATCCCAGGGCAACTAATCTATTGCACCACCGTCCTACAACATTATTAATCATAGGTCTTTTAATTTCTTTGTGTTCCAATTGTAATTTTCTTATGAATCTTTCGGTCTGTGAGAGACATATATACTTCTTGTGCCACCATTTAAGTATGATATTATTGTCTACTTTTTGATATTTCGCCAGTTTTTTTGTTTCCCAAATTTCGCAAATAATTCAAATGCTCTCAAATTTTGTCAAATTCAAAAGGTGACGGAAAATGTCACAACGTCACTATTAAATGAAACCACGTGGCACCAATTTCTGGTCCCACTTGTCAGAATTTGTGGGTCCCACCAGTCAGCATTATTGGGACCCATATGTCGGCAACAACCTGGTCCCACTTGTCTGAATTTTGTGGATCCCACCGGTCAGAATATTGTGGGTCCAGCTTGTCATAATATTTTGTGGGTCCCACCAGTCAGCACCATGCCGGTCCCACATGACAGATATCCATGTCAGCGTCGTCGGACCCATGTTGTCAGAAGCCAAATGGACCCACATGTAAGGCCACGTATGCTTTTTTTGGACCAATCAGAAACTTCCCAAGATTTAGATATTGACGAAAGTTGCAATTTTTCGTGACAAACCTGTCTGTCAACAATGAACCTTTGATGTTGACGAATTTGCAGGTCGTCACCATCAAACATTTGACGTTGACGAAAAAATGCATACCGTCACCCCCGATATTTTATGACGGAGCTTCCTTGACGAACCCCATGACGATCAAATTTTGTCACCGCGAAGTAGTCCTTGACGAAATTGGCCTTAACATGACGAAAGTGATTTGTCAAAAAAATTGTTTTCCTTTGTAGTGCGACTGTGAAAGATAACTATTCTATTTCTTATGATGACACTGTGCCTCCGACCTTTGATGATTATTATAAAGAATGCTATGATATAGGTTATAACTATCCTTATGAAACTTGTCATAGTCATGATTGGATTACCAAAAACAATTCCCTTAATATGCAACTTGTTTACCATGTTCAAATTCTTGATAATAATCTTGCTCCAATTACTATTAATGAGAATAACTCTTCTTATGCCAAAATTAATGATACTTCTATGCATATGAACCATGATAAGGATGTTTTAAGTGATGGGTATATTGTGGATTTCATCAATGATGCTACTGAAAGTTATTATGAGAGAGGGAAATATGGTTATAGGCATCTTAATAATATTAAGTTTCCCCTCTTTATGTTGAGAATCTTGAAGTTACTCGTGTTTTATCCTCTTATGCTTGTCACTTTGTTCTTCATGAATTCATTTGTGTACAAGATTCATTTTCATAGAAAGCATGTTAGACTTAAATGTGCTTTGAATTTGCCTCTTGATGCTCTCTTTTTGCTTCAAATACTATTTCTTGCGAGTGCATCATTGAAACTGCTGAGCCCATCTTAATGGCTATACAGAAAGCACTTCTTGGGAGATAACCCATGTGTTTATTTTACTACAGTAATTTTGTTTTATATTTGAGTCTTGGAAGTTGTTCCTACTGTAGCAACCTCTCCTTATCTTATTTTATTGCATTGTTGTGCCAAGTAAAGTCTTTGATAGTAAGGTTCATACTAGATTTGGATTACTGCGCAGAAACAGATTTCTTGCTGTCACGAATCTGGGCCTAATTCTCTGTAGGTAACTCAGAAAATTATGCCAATTTATGTGAGTGATCCTCAGATATGTACGCAACTTTCATTCAATTTGAGAATTTTTATTTGAGCAAGTCTAGTGCCTCTTTAAAATTCGTCTTTACGGACTGTTCTGTTTTGACAGATTCTGCCTTTTATTTCGCATTGCCTCTTTTGCTATGTGGGATGGATTTCTTTGTTCCATTGACTTCCAGTAGCTTTGTGCAATGTCCAGAAGTGTTAAGAATGATTGTGTCACCTCTGAACATGTGAGTTTTTGATTATGCACTAACCCTCTAATGAGTTGTTTTGAGTTTGGTGTGGAGGAAGTTTTCAAGGGTCAAGATAGGAGGATGATATAATATGATCAAGGAGAGTGAAAGCTCTAAGCTTGGGGATGCCCCGTGGTTCATCCCTGCATATTTCAAGAAGACTCAAGCGTCTAAGCTTGGGGATGCCCAAGGCATCCCCTTCTTCATCGACAAATTATCAGGTTTCTTCTCTTGAAACTATATTTTTATTCGGTCACATCTTATGTACTTTACTTGGAGCGTCTATTTGTTTTTGTTTTTGTTTTTGTTTTTGTTTGAATCAATGCTTGTGTGGGAGAGAGACACGCTCCGCTGGTTCGTATGAACACATGTGTTCTTAGCTTTTAATGTTCATGGCGAAGGTTGAAACTACTTCGTTAATTGTTATATGGTTGGAATCGGGAAATGCTACATGTAGTAATTGATAAAATGTCTTGGATAATGTGATACTTGGCAATTGTTGTGCTCATGATTAAGCTCTTGCATCATATACTTTGCACCTATTAATGAAGAAATACATAGAGCTTGCTAAAATTTGGTTTGCATAATTGGTCTCTCTAAGGTCTAGATAATTTCTAGTAAAGAGTTTGAACAACAAGGAAGACGGTGTAGAGTCTTATAATGTTTACAATATGTCTTTTATGTGAGTTTTGCTGCACCGGTTCATCCTTGTGTTTGTTTCAAATAACCTTGCTAGCCTATAACCTTGTATCGAGAGGGAATACTTCTCATGCATCCAAAATCCTTGAGCCAACCACTATGCCATTTGTGTCCACCATACCTACCTACTACATGGTATTTCTCCGCCATTCCAAAGTAAATTGCTTGAGTGCTACCTTTAAACAATTCAAAATTTATCACCTCTGATTTGTGTCAATGTTTTATAGCTCATGAGGAAGTATGTGGTGTTTATCTTTCAATCTTGTTGGGCAACTTTCACCAATGGACTAGTGGCTTCATCCGCTTATCCAATAATTTTGCAAAAAGAGCTGGCAATGGGATTCCCAGTCCCAAACTAATCAAACTAAATAGACACTCCTCCATGGTATGTGATTGTTGGACGGCACCCGAAGGATTCGGTTAGCCATGGCTTGAGAAAGCAAAGGTGGGGAGGAGTGTCATCATAATAAAACTAAAATAAAAAGGCACTCCTTCATGGTATGAGATTGTTGGCAGGCACCCAAGGATTCGGTTAGCCATGGTTTGTGAAAGAAAGGTTGGAAGGAGTGCCACACAAAAATAAAAATAATTCATGGGAGCCGCTCTTTGAAGGTTTGTCTGGCAAGGGGGTTAGAGTGCCCACTACCATTCGTTGACAACAACAAACACCTCTCAAAAATTTACTTTTATGCCTTCTATATGTTTTCAAAATCAAAGCTCTAGCACAAATATAGCAATCAATGCTTCCCTCTGCGAAGGGCCATTCTTTTACTTTTATGTTGAGTCAGTTCACCTATTTCTCTCCACCTCAAGAAGCAAACACTTGTATGAACTGTGCATTGATTCTTACATACTTGCATATTGCACTTGTTATATTACTTTACATTGACAATATCCATGAGATATACATGTTACAAGTTGAAAGCAACAGCTGAAACTTAATCTTCCATTGTGTTGCTTCAATGCCTTTACTTTGAATTTATTGCTTTATGAGTTAACCCTTATCACTACTAGGGAAAAGCCTATAGGTGGAGGCAAGTTGTGCCGGTGCACCACCTTGTGCATGCGCCGGTGGAAAGGATTGCCGGCGCACCACATTTCAGCCGTGCCGGCGATGAAGGGATACTGCCGGCGCACCTCGGGGAAAGGCTCGCCGGCGCTATTTCCTGGCATGGCCCAGGCCGATTCGGGCCAGGCCCAAGAATCATTGCCGGCGCACCGGCCCAGTGGTGCGCCGGTGGAAAGTTTGCTATTGCCGGCGCACCCCTGGGCCGGTGCGCCGGCAATGATTCTTGGGCCTGGCCCGGTTGTGATATAGCCGAAAGGTATATGTTGCCGGCGCACCATGGTCCAGTGCGCCGGCAATAACCTGGCAGTTATTTCAGCCACCAACCAGCCCACTCACTCACACACTCACTACACTCCACTTCTCCACACAAACCCGAGCCTTCTCCCAACCCAGCTCATTTTTGCCCATTTCTATCCCCAATTTCACCAATTTGACCAAACAAAATCAAAATTTTTGAGCAAATCTTCCCTTCCTACATGCATCTCCCACATCCCCCTATGTAGATCTAGATCTACTATCCCGCATTGACCGCTCAATCTAGATCTAGATCTAGAAAGTCGGCTTCCATACGCCATTGTCGCGGCGCGTCGTCTCGATCTTATCGACGAATATATCAAACAAATAGGTGATTAATGAACAAATTAAGGAATGAAATCGATGTATGTTGGACATTTGAAGAAAAGCTCTCGTGTGTGGCATATATATATGTTGTGCTTGTGCTTGTGTGTGTGTTGGCGTTGAAAATGAGTTGCCAACGTTGCGCCGAAATGTTGATTCTTCAAGTTTCCGTTTCGGCACATTTACGGCGCTCCTATGTCCTACCGTGTAGGAAGGTCATGCCGAAATTTTCCGTGAAAACTACCGACGGATGCATGGTTCTAATGAATTATGTAATCTTACCATGCAGGCGATAATGGTTATCGAGATGAGTGAAAGCATCGTGATGAGATATCTGAAACACGCGATCATCGACATGTATGAAAATAACCGCACGGAGGTATTGTGTCCGTGCCGGAGATGCAAACGAGGGAAATGGTTTGACCCGTATTCAGGAAAGTTGCAGGGGCACCTGCTCACTAATGGTTTCATGCATGGGCACACTCAATGGATGAGTGATGATGGCGCGGAGGTCAATGGGGCGACGGCGGCAGGTGGTAAAAATGGCCGGCAAGAAGGAGGGCATCATGATACTGATGACGATGAAGAGTTTGTCGCACATGACGATAACCTTGACGACGACAATAACCTTGACGACGACAATAACCTTGACGACGACGAAGAGGTGCCGCTAGCTTCAGTCGTGCGGGACCCTCATCTTCAAGATCTGCTTCTCGAAAAGACGAAAGGCGCCAAGCGGAAATCAAAGCTTGAGCAACTCGAGATAGACTCGAATACTCCGTTGTACGACTCAGGTCGCGGGTTGGGGGAGTCTCGCTTGAGAGTAGCTCTCGATGTGCTGCAGATGAAGGCGAAACACGGATGGACGGACACAAGCGTCGACGACATCCTGGAATACGTGAAAGATCTCCTTCCTGCCGGGAACACGTGTCCTGGTAGTCTAGCCGAGGCCAAGAGAATCACGTGCCCTCTCGACTTACCCCACGAAAAGTATCACGCCTGCATCAACGACTGTATCATGTATCGCAAGGAGCACATGGACAAGACCAAATGTCCTGTGTGTGAAGCTGAACGGTACAAGAAAGGGAAGAAGAAAGCTCCTCGGAAAGTTGTGTGGTACTTCCCGCTCGCCCCCCGGCTTCAACGGTTCTACGCGGACCGCAAGGAAGCAAAGCTCATGCGCTGGCACGCAGAAAGAAAGGAGGCAGTGTTGAATGATAAAGAGCGGATTGAGCACCCAGTGCTAACGCACCCTTCGGATGCAAGCCAGTGGAAAGCATTAGACAATGAATTCGGAAGTTTTGGGGCAGATCCCAGAAACATCAGGTTGGGTGCGAGCACGGACGGATTCAATCCGTTCGGAAACCAGAGCAGCACACATAGCACATGGCCCGTGTTTGTATGGATCTACAACCTCCCGCCCTGGTTGTGCATGAAGAGGAAGTACATACAGATGAGTATGCTAATTCAAGGGCCGACACAGCCAGGAAACGATATCAACATGTATCTCGAACTATTAAAGGAGGAGCTTGAAACGTTGTGGGCGGAGGAAGGGGTAGATACATGGGACGCCGTCGCGGAAGAATATTTCCCTTTGAGAGCCGCGTTGATCACGACGGTGCAGGACTACCTCGGATACGGTTACATTTCGTGCCAGGTGTGCCATGGACACAAGGCATGTGTCAGGTGCATGGAAGAGACGATGTTTTTGCAGCTTGGTAAGGATGGCTCTTCGAAAACAGTTTACATGGGGCATCGAAGGTGGCTACGTAAAACTGACCCGTGGAGAAAGCGTGGAGATCTGTTCGATGGTACAAATGAACCCCGAGGACCTCCACGTAAGAAGAGCGGCGAAGAGATCGATACATTACCGAAAGGTTGGAAGGAGTGCCTGCGCCGGGAAAGATTCGTCAAAAGCACGGAGAGAAGAAGAAGAAAAAGGAAACGACGCCGCTCATTGGTGTATGGAAAAGGAGGTCCGTGTTTTGGGACTTGCCGTCGGAAAATTCTCGATACACCTCACTGCCTTGCTGTCATGCATATGACCCAGACCGTGTGCGAGAGCTTGCTTGGCACTCTTCTCACCATGCCGGACCGGACCAAAGATGGGCCGAAAGCAAGACAGACCTGAAAGTTTTGGCCATCGGGGAAGAGCTTCAGATCCCGCCGGCCCAAGAGGGACGATCGGAGGAGGAGGCGGACGGCGGTCGAAGCGCAAAAGGATTAAGCAGCCAGACTATTACCGTCCCCCTCCCCGCTTCACTTTTAGTCCGGCCGAGGTCGATCAATTTTTCAATTGCCTTGTAGGAGTCGAGTGCCCTTCGGTTACTCCGGGGTAATAAGCGAGATACATGGACCCCAAGAAACGAAACTTCAGCGGCATGAAGTCTCATGACTGTCACGTGATGATGACGCAGATTCTTCCGGTTGCAATCCGAGGTATAATGGATGACCATGTCCGTGCAACGCTGGATCGGGCTCTGTAACTTCTTCGATGTCATAACTCGGAAGTCGATAAGCGTGAAGAAACTCGCAAGGCTCCAGGAAGAGATCGTGGTGATCCTATGTGAGATGGAGATGTACTTCCCGCCCGCATTCTTTGACGTGATGGTCCATCTCTGTTGGTCCATATAATGGATGATATCGTCAGTCTAGGGCCGGCATTCTTACACAACATGATGCCGTTTGAAAGAATGAATGGGGTCATTAAAGGATACGTTCGTAACAGGTCACATCCAGATGGAAGCATCGTACAGGGCTGGCTCACCGAAGAGTGCATCTCTTTCTGCACGAATTATCTAGACATCGAGGACCCTGTTGGTTTGCCTCAAAACAAGTACCTCCGTAGGTTCGAGGGAGTAGGCCACAAAAATGGAAGGAAGGAACTGCACGTGCACAAGTCAGTAAGGAGATCCGACACTTACAGGCCAAACTTAGTAGCGCTACAACACATTTACTTGATCGATCCTTGGTTGAAAGAGCACAAAACCATGATAGAGAACAGTGGCAAGCCGATGATGACGGAAGCAGAAATATACAGAGAGCACAACTCCTCTTTCGCGCGCTGGTTCAAAGACCACATTGTTGCTAATCCCCCACCAATGGATTCTGACAAGGATAAACTAGTATTGGCCTTGTCACATGGCCCCGCGCCCAACATCATGACTTACCAAGCGTACGATATCAACGGGTACACATTCTACACGGAAGAAAAAGACAAGAACAGTGTTTACCAGAACTCAGGGGTAACGATGGATTCCTGGACGGGTGACGTAAAGACTAGATACTACGGAAGAATCGAGGAAATCTGGGAGCTTAGCTACGCTGGGAGAAAGTGCCGATGTTCCGTATCAGATGGGCTAAGAGCGTCAGAAAAGAAGACCGGTATTTCACCACCATGTTTCTACCCGAAGCCAACAAATCAAAGTCCACGAACGCCACCGCGCAGAATGAGCCATGGGTACTGGCAGAACACGTGCACCAATGCTTCTTCATAACCGACCCATCCAGGCCTAGCCGTGTTATCGTGAGGAGAGGCAAGAGGACCATCGTCGGAATGGATGGAGTCGCCAACGAGGAAGACTTCGAAGGACAAGTCGGAGACCCAATGATGGAAGAATCCGAGGACGAAGACACAACATACACCACAAGAAGAAGCAGGACCACGCTACCGAGGTCAGGTCGACCCTTCAAAAGAAGAAGTCACGACACGGGGCTAAATTATTCAACGACGAGCAAGAAAAGCAAGAAGAAAGCGAAACACTCTTCTCAATCAATGATGTAAAAATTTATTTGCAATCTATAAATCATATTTTGTGTAATTCATAACTACTCATATGGTCATGGCCAATATTTTATGTATGACTAATTAATATTGTGTTGGTCAATATTTTGTGTATGTATATATAACTCATATATATATCTTCATGTTTTTACATAACTCATGCATATTGCTTCATTATTATCTTGAAAAGATAAGAAAAATAAAATACTACAGTATTTGGGGTAAAAGAAAAGAAACATACAATAAAGAGAAAAGAAATAAATTTTTGGGGTAAAAGAAAAGAAACATACAATAAAGAGAAAAAAATACTACAGCTGATCCAGGGTTATTGCCGGCGCACTGTGCTTATTAATTCGCCGGGGGTATACTTGTCCCCGGCGAACCAGGTATGTGGTGCGCCGGCAATAACCCTGGATCAGCTGTAATTAGGACTTAACCTTTTTTCCCCTTCTTCTCCCCGCATAGCCACATCTCCAACCCCCACCGTCGAGCGCCGCCGTTCTATCGCCACCTCAAGTCCCCCTCTCGAGCGCCGCCGTTCTGCGCCCCGCCACCGCCCTCCACCATCCCCTCGACCATCCCCCACCACCTGCCACGTACGCCGCCGCGGAAGACCCGTGGAGAAGGAGGTGCCGCGCGCCATTGGAGAAGGAGGTGCCGCGCGCGAGGGACGTCGGCGCCGCCGTTGGAGAAGAAGGAGCCGCGCGCCATTGGTGAGCTTCCCGCTCCCCTTCCCTCTCCCCTTCCCTCCCCCTTCCCTCTCTGTTTAGCTAGGGTTCTTCCTCATCTCCGGTGACCCAAGCCGGTTAGGGTTCTTCCTCGTCTCATACCCTGGTTCATTTAATTCGTGTTTAATACCCTGGTTAAATTTGAATGCTAAAATTGGTTTGAAAAGCTAAAATTTGATGTGCAACAAAATTGCCCAAAAAGGAAGTTTGAATGCTAAAATTGGTTTGAAAAGCTAGCAGTATTGTTCTCTGGTTTTGGTTCTTTATGTTCATAGGAGGTTAATTGCTAGCAGTAGCAAAAAAGGAAGTTGCAGTAGGAAAAAAGAAAATGAACATAGGTTTGGTTCAAACATGAAAAAAGAAAAATGAACAGAGGTTTGGTTCAAACAAGAAAATGATTTTAGTTGCAGGTATGTTAGTTCTTCATTAAATGAAAATGAAAATGAAAATGAAAATGGTTTTGCTAAATGGTTAAATGAAAATAAAATGCTCATGCTTATGCTACTGCAATCAAGTTGAAAATGAACTTTATATATGTTGGTTTTGCTAAATGGTTAAATGAAAATAAAATGCTCATGCTTTTGCTAAATGGTGTTGCATGCTCATGCTAATAATATGAATGAAATTCATAGGTTAATTTGTTCTCTGGTTTGAAAAAGGAAAATGAATGCTAGCAGTATGTTAGTTCTTGATTAAATGCATTCTCTGGTTTGCTAGGTAAAGAAGCAGCAGGTTTAGCTCACCAAACCATTTATAAAATGCCCAGAAAATGCTAGCATCTTGACTGGTGTTCTCTGGTTTAAAAATGCTAGCATTTTGGTTATGGTACTGCCAATTCATATAAAGTTCATAGGAGAAAAGAATGCTACTGCATTTATTCTCTGGTTTCATAATGGTTCATGCTATATATATGAAATGCTCTCTGTAATTTTTCAACTAGAAATAAAATGATGCAGTAGCTTTAAATGATATAGCAATAAAGTTGAAAATGAACTTTATATATGTTGGTTTAGTTGGTTTAGATGAAATGCAAATGAAGTAGCTAGCTACTTTATGCTACTTTATGAAGTAGGTTTAGTTCATAAAAAGAACAAGTGCTGTTGAAAAAAGAAAATAAAATGCATGCTACTGAATTAAGAATGCTAGCAGTAGCAAGAAAATTCTTTAATAAAAATGCATGCTACTGTCAAATTATGTTAGCAATAAAAATAAAATGCTCTCTGGTTTTGCTCTCTGGTTTGCTAAAATGACACATGTGAGCTTCTCTGGTTCATTTAAAAGAAAATGAATGCTAGCAGTAGGTTTCATTTAATTGATTTAGTTAAATGCTAAAAATTGTTCTCTGGTTGGAAATTGTGATATAGAAATAACTAAATGAAAAAATGTAAATAGCTAGTATTAGTTGGTTTAGTTGATAAAATTTATTCTCTGGTTGGTTTAAAAAGAACAAGTGCTATGTTCATTCTCTGGTTCATTTAAAAAGAACAAGTGCTATGTTCATTCAGAGAACTAGTATACATTTAAATTATATAGATGTTCATGCTATTCTATAAATTCTATAGATGTTTGCTGGCTAAAATTCTGGTTCAATTCATTCTTTTAAATTCATTCTCTGGTTCAATTCATTTATGCTTGTTTGAGAATTTGAGATATGGTGGTATGGTGGTTCAATTCATTCTCTGGACAAAAGAAAATGCCATTGCAGAGAAAATGGTCCCCTTAACCAGAGAAAATGGTCCTCTGTAGAAATGGAGAAATGTTTCCTAGAGCAAAAGCATGTTTCACCTAGCTTGTTTGATATGCTCTAAAATTTATGGTATTATCTTGATGTTTAAAACTTCTATTGAATTTGAAATTAGTATTGCAAGAGTGTAGGATGCTGCTAATTGTTGATGTACATGTTTTGTGGTTTGAACAATTCTTCGGTTGAATTTGGAATTAGCCTAGCTGGAGTGTATGATGCTGCTAAGCAGAGTTTGATGGAGGTTGTCAAGTGTTATTCACTATGTTCATTCTCTGGTTTTAAATGGAGGTTGTCAAGTGTTATTTTTATGCTGATGTAAAATGCCACTGTAATGTATATGCTAAAAAGCTAGCTACTGTAATTTATGTGGTGATGGTTATGGTGATGGCATGGTTATGGAGATGGTTATGGTTATGGTTATGGCATTTCTATGTTTGCATTTCTGTTACAGGGATTGAGTTGCTATTGAGTGCCGGAATGTCGATTCATTTCCGTTCCGGCAATTCTAGCACTCGGCATGACCAATTTTTAGCAAAGGTCATGCCGAATTTTTCCGTGAATTCTAACTCTTTTTCGTCTTCTATTAGTGCAAGCCACCATGTCGTCTCAAGAAGAGTTAGAGGAGCACTACAATAGGCACTTCTTTAGGACGGAGGAGGATGCCGAGGCCGCTGGTGTTGGCGGCGACGAGGACCATGAGATGGAGGATGCCGCTGGGGTTAGTGCCGACGAGCCGAGCGGCAACGAGGCAAGCGCCGCCGCCGGGGGTAGTACCTACGAGCCTAGCGGCGATGAGGCAACCGGCGCCGCCGGGGTGGCGGCGAGACAAGCGGCGACGATCCTAGCGCCGCCGCCGGGAGTAGTGGCACCGGGACAAGTGGAGCCAAGAGGCCGCGGAAGGCAAGGCGCCAAAACACGGTCGGCACCGGCAGAGACACGATCCACAGAGGTGGACCCCGCCTGGTTTGCCGGTGTTGCCTAAGGATGTTGCCAAGGGGTACGGCAACCAACTGGCATGTATCCTCCGAGAGGTCGTCAATCTCAACGAGACGGACCTCCGAGCTGAGAGCAAAGCGCCTTTGCGAGCCCAGCTCATTGCGAGGTTGCACGCACGATACAAGTTCCTAGGCGACTACGCCTCCAGTCATCAAACCAACAACATTGTGAACTCACAAGCCCTCCTGAAGTTCACCAAACACCTCAGCAGCTATAAGTACATGGTGCGGAGGCTGATTGCGGAGGGCACTGGTTTCGAAGAGGTCCACTCCGCCTTTCCGCATGTCACCCAGGCGGACTTTGATGCTTTTGTGGCCAATGAAGAGCTACAAGCAACCAAGAATCGCAAGTTGTGGGGGAAGGAAATGCGGGAGCTTAACATCGGCAACCACAACCTTGGGAGCCGTGGGTACGAGGGAAAGGAGCCCTATTGGGCGAAGGAGGACGAGGCATATGTAAATGCCGGCATTGAGAACCCCTGGCTCAAGTACAAGGACCCGCTTGAAAGAAGATTCATCAGGTCCCGGTACCATAAGAAGAAACTAACCGGGGAACTTGTCACGGACCCGAAGGTCGTAACCGACATAATTTGGTTCACGAACGACCAGAAGGTCCTGGCGTTGGAGAAAAAACTGGTAAGCAATTTACCGGTTTTATTAGATCAAGTATCGTTCATATAATAGTAGCAACATTTCTAAATGGTTCGCGTTTCTTCCGCAGGAAGAAGAAAGACAAAGACTTTCTCAAGCCTCCCAAGGTGACGAAGGCTCCTCGTCCCAGGCGTCGACGGGCAGGGTAGCCTGGGACAAGCCTCTCGTACGGGCGCTAAACATTGTTAATGAGCATTCACCGACGAGAAGGCCGCATAGAGGCCGTGTGGCTGGCGCCGGTACAGGCTACAAGCATGGTCACTATGGCTTGTCGTCTGCGGCCGATAAAATTGCGCGTAATGAGAGGAAGCAGCGGGAGGCGGAGGAAATGAGGGAGTCAATCCTAGCCCAAGTCCAAGCTGGTTTGGTACCGCAACTGGTACCGCAACTCAAAGCTACACTCGTACCTGAAGTCAAAGCTGAAGTCGCCGCTGGAGTCCAAGCAGATTTCAACGCTATGCAAGCGTGGTATGAGGGTGGCAAACAAGGCCCCGAAAATGCAAGTGGTTAGCTTCAACGGCAGCAACTCGATGGTGCCGCCGTCCGCCGGCAATGACAATGTTATAATGGAGACTCCTCCGGCCGCCGGCAATGTCGCTGGTGCTAGGGATTCACCATCCATGCCGGGTAGGAGCCCCTCCGTCACTTGCACGCCCGCCGCCGCATGTGCTGGCCCGTCGACATTAGCCGAGCTCAACGCCCTCAAGGTAATTAACTAATGTGTACATCAAGTTAATATATTAGTTTCGTCATCCTTGCCCTCTCTCTAACGCCATACACATGTTCTCGCAGGCGCTCTCGACGCCATGCACCTTTTTGATGAGAGTAAACGACGAAATCAAAGACGTCGCGAGGGGGTCCATCATTCGACCCCTGGATAAGAAGTGGCACACACGAGATATGGCGGATGACGTTTACCGGGTTGAAGTGGATCGGGCGTTACCGGGCTATGAGGATTTGTTTCCTCCTAATCAACCGCATGGTGCCGATGACGATAGCCCGTTGAATCTGGCCTCACTGAAGGGTTGGGTACTGCTATGGCCGAAGACCCTAATTCGGATCAACACCTACTCGGGGTCGACGGCAAGCAAAGACAAGCACCTTGCGGCGCCACATGTCAGCGTCCCTCCACGACAGCCAGCGGCGCCTGTGGTCATCGCCCCACCAGAACGGCCAGCTGCGCCAGAGGTCAGCGCCCCACCACAACAGCCAGCTGCGCCAGAGGCCGAGGAATATGAACGTGACAACTTCCAATGGGATATTCCTACGTCTTCACAAGTTGTCCATGAGGATGCGCCGGGCTTCAAATATGTGTGCTCCAAGAAGCTGTTCGATTCTCAAGAAACGGCTGATGAGGAGGAAAATCCTGAGGAGGTCGCCACCGCCGCCATCAAAAATATGTTGAGCCCAAACACACTCCGTGCTACGGCCACTACGGCGATGGATGGTCCAGCACTACAACCCAAGAAGAGGAAGAGGGCAAATAAGAAGGACGCCCAAGACAAGGCGGCGGCGGCCAAATCCAAGGACAAGGTCCCACTCCTTGACAAGTTGCCAAACAATTGGCGACCTCGGCATCACTTGGGTCAACCGATGCTGCCGGAGCATGTCGTGAAGAAACTCACCCCGGATATGAGGAGCTTGCATGAGACTGTCTTGCATGTGGAGAACCTTCTTCTCAAATCAAAAGATCCTGGTTACCCTCTCTTCGTGGCGAAGGTGCCAACTGGCATGAACTTCGTCGAGAAGTACCCCGCGGACTTGTGCTTCATCCGGTTCAACGACATCTTCAGCATCTATCGCATGCAAGCGCTCCACTTTAGTGTGGTTCGCCTAGTTGCTCTTAGCATGTCTTCCCAGATTGTTAAGGAGGGGACGCCGACCATCGCGATCATGGACCCCTTCTATATGCGGGAGAGCATCATCTGCAACCCTGGGGATCACGCGATTGCCACCCAGCAGGTCGAGGATTTCATGCTGGCGAACATTAAGAAGGGCGCCATTCTCATCCCTTACTTCCCCGAGTAAGTAATCACTCGCTAGTCCCCCATCACCATTCTATCCTATATCTCCATTTGCATTTCCAAAGGTTAATCCGTGTGTTTTCCGCAGAGACAAGTTCTGCACCCTCATCGTCGTGCACCCGCAACACTCGCATGCAGTCTATCTCGACTCGGGTAGGGACCGCAAGAAAGACTACTCCCACATCAGGGCCCTTCTCAATGATGCTCTCACCGGCTTCGCCAACAAGGCAGGCCCCCTCAAAGTAGAGAGGAAATCCCGAGGAGGCTTCGTCTTAACCCACACAACCAACTTCCCCTGCCTCAGGCAGTCGATGCCCGACAATGGGATGGACGCGTGGTACGCCATCCTTCAGATGCAGGAGTACATAAAGTACGCAGATGACATGTTGCTGCCAGATAATCTCAGAAACAGGTTTGCAAACATGGCGGATGTCCTTGATAGAGAGATTAGAAAGAACTGGGGTCGCATCCAGCAGTTCATTTGCACGATAATCCTGCAGGATGTCAACAGTAGGTCTGGCGAGTTCTTCTACGGCTATGGTCTACCACCTAATGACGAGATAGACCTCCGCTTGGAGATGTCGCGTGATGAGAGGCCGTTCAACTCGCTTGAGGGCTGCCGTCCATTCCCCCCTAGGCGTACAACCTGATCCTACGACGGGAACACTTGCTAAAGCTTGAACGATATGTCCTTGAACTTCCGTACTGTCATAATTGTTATATATTCCCATAGAATCGACTAGTTGCTTTTATTTAGTTGTATGAATGTGCATGTGAACATGTGTCTGTAGTTTCATTTACTTTGCTATATATTTCAAGATTATGGCGTACATAGCTTAATAATTATTTGCATTTACTCGACCACTACTTGCCTCGTATTTGGAGTTCGCCGATGATTAGAATGTTCGGTCAATCGTACACTGGGGTGGAGCCGGTGAGCCTTGGTGCGACGGCCACAAGTATCAATCTATTGTGCATCCTACCTAGCCTCACTGACTCCATCCCTGGATGTTAATATTTGTTTCGACCGACAAAGTATGAGGCACGCTATTTAATTCGTACTACTTGTCTTCTATTTGAGTTCGCACTTCTTAATTGCATTGGCCGATGATTAAAATGTTCGGTCACTTGTACACTCCGGGGTGGGGCCAGTGAGGCTTGGTGTGAAGGCCACAAATATCAATCTATTGTGCATCCTACCTAGCCTCACTGACCCCATCCCGGTATGTTATTATTTATTTCGACCAACAAAGTATGAGGCACATGCTATTTAGTTCATACTACTTGTCTCTTATTTGAGTTGGCACTTGTTCATTGCATTGGTACTAACGTTTTACTTGTCTTGTGAATGGAGATGCCGACGACATATGTCGTGTACAAGGGGAGGGTTCCTGGAGTCTACGACGACTGGGAGGACTGTCGGAGACAGGTGCACCGTTTCAGCGGCAACAGCTACAAGGGATACCCCACTAGGGTGGAGGCGGAAGGAAGATACGCCCGTTATCTAGCGGGAGAGATGAGGGACATGAGGAGGAACCGGATGAAGACCATGGCCTTCGTGATGATGGTCATGACCATGTTGGTCATGTTCTATGTGATTCTAGTTTAGGTTAGGACCTACATTGTGAGGTGTATGACGATACTTGTGACGACTATGTACCAAGACTTCTAACTTTGTGAAACTTCGTCGTTCGGTGTTGCATATGCACATGTGTTGTATGAATCAACACATTCCGAAACGAGACTTGCGTATTTGTGTACTGATACCGAAATGAAACTTGGCTCTCTATGTGCTTCTCATATTGCATGTAATACTGTATAAATATGAACTGCGTTGTAAATATATACTGCTGTCAAAATTGTATTGTAATATGCTGGAAAAAAGTGGAAAAAAGAATTTTCGAATTAATTGCCGGCGCACCTAAATGAAACATTGCCGGCGCACGTAGCATGCGCCAGTGCTGGAAGCACTACTGCCGGCGCACCTGATAGTGCGCCGGTGGAATAGATCTTTGCCGGCGAAGCAGGGTGGTGCGCCGGCAGTAGCTGAGATATCGCCGGCGCACTACCTGGTGCGCCGGCAGTGTCCGTTTATCACCGGCGCGTTCGCACCGGCGGGCTCGTGGTGCGCCGGCAATGGGGGTTTTAGGTGCGCCGGCAATGGGCCTTTCCCTAGTAGTGTATGCAAGACTTATTGATGCTTGTCTTGAAAGTACTATTCATGAAAAGTCTTTGCTATATGATTCATTTGTTTACTCATGTCATTACCATTGTTTTGATCGCTGCATTCATTACATGTGCTTACAATAGTATGATCAAGGTTATGATGGCATGTTGTAGGAGAACGTTGCATAGAAAACAAAAATTTTCCTACCGCGAACACGCAATCCAAGCCAAGATGCAATCTAGAAGACGGTAGCAACGAGGGGTTTATCGAGTCTCACCCTTGAAGAGATTCCAAAGCCTACAAGAGGAGGCTCTTGTTGCTGCGGTAGACGTTCACTTGCCGCTTGCAAAAGCGCGTAGAAGATCTTGATCACGATCCCTCCGGCGCCACGAACGGGCAGCACCTCCGTACTCGGTCACACGTTCGGTTGTTGATGAAGACGACGTCCACCTCCCCGTTCCAGCGGGCAGTGGAAGTAGTAGCTCCTCTTGAATCCGACAGCACGACGGCGTGGTGTCGGTGGTGGTGGAGAAGTCCGGCGGAGCTTCGCTAAGCGTGCGGGATTTGGTGGAGGAGAGAGGCCGCTAGGGTTTGGGGAGAGGGGGCGCCGGCCACTATAGGGGTGCGGCCACCTTGTGGTTCTTGGGTGGCCGGGCCCCTCCCCTTGGCCCCTCATTATATAGGTGGAACCCCAAGTGTTGGTCTCCAAGTCTTCGAATAAGACCCGAACCAAAAACCTTCCATATGGTGGGGAAACCTACCCAAGCTAGGATTCCCACTAGAGGTGGGAGTTCCACCTCCCATATGGGGTGGTGGCCGGCCCCCTAAGGGGGAGTCCACTTGGGACTCCACCCCCACTAGGGTTGGCCGGCCATGGAGGTGGAGTCCCACCGGGACTCCACCTTCCTTGGTGGTTTCTTCCGGACTTTTCTAGAACCTTCTTGAACCTTCCATAGAACCTTCCACGTCATTTTCATTCACATAAAATGACATCCTATATATGAATCTTATTCTCCGGACCATTCCGGAACTCCTCGTGATGTCCGGGATCTCATCTGGGACTCCGAACAAATATTCGAACTCCATTCCATATTCAAGTTCTACCATTTCAACATCCAACTTTAAGTGTGTCACCCTACGGTTCGCGAACTATGCGGACATGATTGAGTACTTACTCCGACCAATAACCAATAGCGGGATCTGGAGATCCATAATGGCTCCCACATATTCAACGATGACTTTAGTGATCGAATGAACCATTCACATACAATACCAATTCCCTTTGTGACGCGATATTTTACTTGTCCGAGGTTTGATCTTCGGTATCACTCTATACCTTGTTCAACCTCGTCTCCTGACAAGTACTCTTTACTCGTACCGTGGTATGTGGTCTCATATGAACTCATTCATATGCTTGCAAGACATTAGACGACATTCCACCGAGAGGGCCCAGAGTATATCTATCCGTCATCGGGATGGACAAATCCCACTGTTGATCCATATGCCTCAACTCATACTTTCCGGATACTTAATCCCACCTTTATAACCACCCATTTACGCAGTGGCATTTGGTGTAATCAAAGTACCTTTCCGGTATAAGTGATTTACATGATCTCATGGTCATAAGGACTAGGTAACTATGTATCGAAAGCTTATAGCAAATAACTTAATGACGAGATCTTATGCTACGCTTAATTGGGTGTGTCCATTACATCATTCATATAATGATATAACCTTGTTATTAATAACATCCAATGTTCATGATTATGAAACTAATCATCCATTAATCAACAAGCAAGTTTAAGAGGCATACTAGGGACTTCTTGTTGTCTACATATCACACATGTACTAATGTTTCGGTTAATACAATTATAGCATGATATATAAACATTTATCATAAACATAAAGATATAAATAATAACCACTTTATTATTGCCTCTAGGGCATATCTCCTTCAGTCTCCCACTTGCACTAGAGTCAATAATCTAGATTACATTGTAATATACCTAACACCCATGGCATTCTGGTGTTGGTCATGCTTTGCCCTAGGGAGAGCTTTAGTCAACGGATCTGCTACATTCAGATCAGTGTGTACTTTGCAAATCTTTACTTCTCCATCTTCGATGTACTCGCGAATCGAGTGGTACCGCAGCTTGATATGCTTCAGCCTCTTGTGTGACCTTGGCTCTTGTGCATTGGCGATGGCACCGATGTTATCACAGTATATGATTAATGGGTCCAATGCACTAGGAACCACACCGAGCTCTACAATGAACCTCTTCATCCATACCGCTTCTGATGAAGCCTCTGAAGCCGCTATGTACTCTGATTCTGTTGAAGACTTCGCCACCGTGCACTGCTTCGAGCTTGCCCAGCTTACTGCAGCACTATTCAATATAAACACGTACCCAGATTGTGACTTAGAGTCATCATGATCAGTGTTTCAACTTGCATCGGTGTAACCATTTACAACGAGCTCTTGGTCACCTCCATAACAAAGAAACATATCCTTAGTTCTTTTCAAGTACTTCAGGATATTCTTGACCGCTGTCCAGTGTTCCATTCCTGGATCACTTTGATATCTGCTAGTCAAACTAACAGCATGTGCTATATCCGGTCTAGTACATAGCATGGCATACATGATAGATCCTACTGCCGAGGCATAGGGGATATTACTCATCCTTTCTCTTTCTTCTGCCGTAGCCGGTCCTTGAGTCTTACTCAAGACCTTGCCTGGTAACATAGGTAAGAACCCTTTCTTACTTTCGTCCATTCTAAACTTCTTTAGAATCTTGTCCAGATATGTACTCTGTGATAGCCCTATTAGGCGTCTTGATCTATCTCTATAAATCTTGATGCCTAATATATACGATGCTTCACCAAGGTCTTTCATTGAAAAACTATTATTCAAATAACCTTTTACACTGCTTAATAGTTCTATATCATTCCCGATCAATAATATGTCATCTACATATAATATCAGGAATGCTACAGAGCTCCCACTCACTTTCTTGTAAATACAGGCCTTTCCATGACACTGTATAAACCCGAAGTCTTTGATCACCTTATCAAAGCGTCGGTTCCAACTTCTTGATGCTTGCTTCAGTCCATAGATTGAACGCTGAAGTTTGCATACTTTGTCAGCATTTTTAGGATCGACAAAACCTTTGGGTTGTACCATATACAACTCTTCCTCAATGTCTCCATTAAGGAACGCCGTTTTGACATCCATCTGCCAAATCTCATAATCGAAAAATGCAGCTATTGCTAACAAAATCCTCACAGATTTTAGCTTCGCTACAGGTGAGAAAGTCTCATCGTAGTCAACTCCTTGAATTTGTCGGAAACCCTTTGCGACAAGTCGAGCTTTATAGACAGTAATATTACCATCAGCATCTGTTTTTCTCTTGAAGATCCATTTATTCTCGACAGCCTTTCGGCTATCGTAAGTCTACCAAAGTCCATACTTTGTTATCATACATGGATCCCATTTCGGATTTCATGGCTTCTTGCCATTTGTTGGAATCTGGGCTCATCATCGCTTCTTCATACGTCGCAGGTCCTCATCATTGTTATCCACAATCATGACATTTAGACAAGGATCATACCAATCAGAGTGGCACGTTCCCTTGTCGATCTGCGAGGTTCAGTAGTTTCCTCGTTCGAAGTTTCATGATCATTATCATTAGCTTCCTCTCGTTGCCGGTGTAGGCGGTACAGTACAACTTCCAAGATCAGCTACTCTGATCAATGAGTATAGATTCATCAATCTCATCGAGTTCTACTTATCTTCCAGTCACTTCTTTAGTGAGAAATTCTTTCTCAAGAAAGGTTCCGTTCTTAGCAACAAAGATTTTGCCTTCGGATCTGTGATAGAAAGTGTACCCTATAGTTTCCTCAGGGTATCCTATGAAGACGCATTTCTCCGCTTTGGGTTCTAGCTTGTCCGGTTGTAACTTCTTTACATAGGCTTCGCAACCCCAAACTTTCAGGAACGACAGCTTAGGTTTCTTATTAAACCATAATTCATACGGTGTCGTTTCTACGGATTTTGATGGTGCTCTATTTAAAGTGAATGCGGCTGTCTCTAATGCATAACTCCAAAATGATAATGGCAAATCAGTAAGAGACATCATAGAACGAACCATATCTAAGAGAGTTCGATTACGACATTCGGACACACCGTTTCGTTGTGGTGTTCCCGGCGGTGTCAATTGTGAAAGTATTCCGCATTTCTTTAAATGCATGCCAAACTCATAACTCAGATATTCACCTCCACGATCAGATCGTAGAAATTTAATCTTCTTATTACGTTGATTTTCTACTTCACTTTGGAATTTCTTAAACTTCTCGAAAGTTTCAGATTTATGTTTCATGAAATAGATATTTCCATATCTACTCAGATCATCTGTGAAGGTTAGAACATAACGATAACCACCGCGCGATGCTACGCTCATTGGTCCGCACACATCGGTATGTATGATTTCCAATAAGTCAGTAGCTCGCTCCATCATACCAGAAAATGGAGTCTTAGTCATTTTACCCATTAGACATGCTTTGCATCTATCAAGTGACTCAAAGTCAAGTGATTCAAGTAATCCATCAGTATGGAGTTTCTTCATGCGTTTCACTCCAATATGACCAAGACGACAGTGCCACATATAAGTAGAATTATCATTCAATTTAATTCGCTTAGCATCAATGTTATGTATATGCGTATCGCTACTATCGAGATCTAACAGAAATAAGCCATCCTTTTGTGGTGCTCGACCATAAAAGATATTATTCATAAAAATAGAACAACCATTATTCTCAGACTTGAATGAATAATCGTCTTGCATTAAACAAGATCTAGATATAATGTTCATGCTCAATGCAGGTACATAATAACAATTATTTAGGCTTAAAACTAATCCCGAAGGTAGATGTAGAGGAAGTGTGCCGACTGCGATCACTTTGACCTTGGATCCGTTTCCAACGCGCATCGTCACTTCATCTTTCAGCAGTTGTCGTTTATTCTTTAGTTCCTGTTTCGAGTTACAAATATGAGCAACCGAACCAGTATCAAATACCCAGGTACTAGAACGAGAACCAGTGAGATGAACATCTATAACATGTATATCAGATATACCTTCTTTCTTCTTCTTGACAAGGCCACTCTTCAAATCAGCCAGATACTTGGAGCAATTACGCTTCCAGTGTCCCTTCTCCTTGCAGTAATAGCACTCAGCATCAGGTTTAGGGCCATTCTTAGGTTTCACAGGAGGCGTGGCAGCTTTCTTGCCACCCTTCTTGAATTTTCCCTTAGACTTGCCCTGTTTCTTGAAACTGGTGGTCTTGTTGACCATCAACACTTGGTGCTCTTTCTTGATCTCAATCTCAGCAGCTTTTAGCATGCCAAAGAGTTCAGGTAACTCCTTGTTCATGTTCTGCATATTGTAGTTCATCACAAAGTTCTTGTAACTTGGTGGCAGTGATTGAAGGATACGATTAATCCCCAGTCTGTTAGGAATCACTATTCCCAAGTCATTGAGTTTCTTCGCATGCTCGGTCATGGCGAGCATGTGCTCACTAACGGAGCTGCCTTCTTCCATCATACAGCTGAAGAAATGTTTCGATGCTTCATAGCATTCCACGGCCGCACGAGTCTCGAATATAGCTTTTAGCTCATTCATCAACTCATGAGGATCGTGGTGCTCAAAACGTTTTTGAAGATCGGATTCCAGACTGCACAGGATGGCACACTGAACTTGAGAGTACCGAGTTTTCCGATTCTTGTAAACAGCTTTTACTTCATCGGTTTCAGTTTCTGCAGGAGGGTCACCTAGCGGTGCATCAAGCACATATTGCAGATTTCCGCCAGAGAGGAAGATCCTCACATGACGGAACCAGTCGGTGAAGTTGCTACCGTTGCTCTTAAGTTTTTCTTTCTCTAAGAACTGGTTAAAATTGATTGGGGACGCCATCTCTACAACATATATTTGCAAAAGTTTAGACTAAGTTTATGACAAATTGAGTTCAAATTTTAATTCAACATAATTAAAAATCTAGGTGAACTCCCACTCAAAACAATATCCCTCGCATTGTCTTAGTGATCACACGAACCAAATCCACCGCACCTAAGTCCGATCATCACGAGACAAGGTGTGATTTCAATGGCGAACACTCAAAGTGTTCATCATATCAACCATATGATTCATGCTCTACCTTTCGGTATCACGTGTTCCGAGACCATGTCTGTACATGCTAGGCTCGTCAAGGCCACCTTAGTATCCGCATGTGCAAAACTGTCTTGCACCCGTTGTATGTACTTGTTGATTCTATCACACCCGATCATCACGAGATGCTTCGAACCGACAAGACTTGGTAACGGTGCTACTAAGGATGAACACTTTATTATCTTGAGATTTTAGTGAGGGATCATCTTATAATGCTACCGTCGCGATCTAAGCAAAATAAGATGCATAAAAGGATTAACATCACATGCAGTTCATATGTGATATGATATGGCCCTTTTGTCTTTGCGCCTTTGATCTTCATCTCCAAAGCACGGACATGATCTCCATCATCTTCGGGCATGATCTCCATCATCGTCGGCGTAGCGTCAAGGTCAATGGCGCCGTCTCCATGATTGTCCTCCATGTAGCAACTATTACAACTACTTTGAAATACTACTCAACATGAAATTTAAAGACAACCATAAGGCTCCTGCCGGTTGCCACAATACAATAATGATCATCTCATACATATTCATCATCACATTATGGCCATATCACATCACCAAACCCTGCAAAAACAAGTTAGATGTCTCTAATTTGGTTTGCATATTTTACGTGGTTTAGGGTTTTCGAGAGAGATCTAATCTACCTACGAACATGAACCACAATGTTGATACTAATGTTTTCAATAGAAGAGTAAATTGAATCTTCACTATAGTAGGAGAGACAGACACCCGCAAAGCCTCTTATGCAATACAAGTTGCATGTTGAACGAGGAACAAGTCTCATGAACGCGGTCATGTAAAGTTAGTCCGAGCCGCTTCATCCCACTATGCCACAAAGATGCAAAGTACTCAAACTAAAGATAACAAGAGCATCAACGCCCACAAAACCATTGTGTTCTACTCGTGCAACCATCTATGCATAGACACGGCTCTGATACCACTGTAGGAGAACATTGCATAGAAAACAAAAAATTTCCTACCGCGAACACGCAATCCAAGCCAAGATGCAATCTAGAAGACGGTAGCAACGAGGGGTTTATCGAGTCTCACCCTTGAAGAGATTCCAAAGCCTACAAGAGGAGGCTCTTGTTGCTGCCGTAGACGTTCACTTGCCGCTTGCAAAAGCGCGTAGAAGATCTTGATCACGATCCCTCCGGCGCCACGAACGGGCAGCACCTCCGTACTCGGTCACACGTTCGGTTGTTGATGAAGACGACGTCCACCTCCCCGTTCCAGCGGGCAGCGGAAGTAGTAGCTCCTCTTGAATCCGACAGCACGACGGCGTGGTGTCGGTGGTGGTGGAGAAGTCCGGCGGAGCTTCGCTAAGCGTGCAGGATTTGGTGGAGGAGAGAGGCCGCTAGGGTTTGGGGAGAGGGGGCGCCGGCCACTATAGGGGTGCGGCCACCTTGTGGTTCTTGGGTGGCCGGCCCCCTCCCCTTGACCCCTCATTATATAGGTGGAACCCCAAGTGTTGGTCTCCAAGTCTTCGAATAAGACCCGAACCAAAAACCTTCCATATGGTGGGGAAACCTACCCAAGCTAGGATTCCCACTAGAGGTGGGAGTTCCACCTCCCATATGGGGGGGTGGCCGGCCCCCTAAGGGGGAGTCCACTTGGGACTCCACCCCCACTAGGGTTGGCCGGCCATGGGACTCCACCTTCCTTGGTGGTTTCTTCCGGACTTTTCTAGAACCTTCTAGAACCTTCCATAGAACCTTCCACGTCATTTTAATTCACATAAAATGACATCCTATATATGAATCTTATTCTCCGGACCATTCCGGAACTCCTCGTGATGTCCGGGATCTCATCCGGGACTCCGAACAAATATTCGAACTCCATTCCATATTCAAGTTCTACCATTTCAACATCCAACTTTAAGTGTGTCACCCTACGGTTCGCGAACTATGCGGACATGATTGAGTACTTACTCCGACCAATAACCAATAGCGGGATCTGGAGATCCATAATGGCTCCCACATATTCAACGATGACTTTAGTGATCGAATGAACCATTCACATACAATACCAATTCCCTTTGACACGCGATATTTTACTTGTCCGAGGTTTGATCTTCGGTATCACTCTATACCTTGTTCAACCTCGTCTCCTGACAAGTACTCTTTACTCGTACCGTGGTATGTGGTCTCTTATGAACTCATTCATATGCTTGCAAGACATTAGACGACATTCCACCGAGAGGGCCCAGAGTATATCTATCCGTCATCGGGATGGACAAATCCCACTGTTGATCCATATGCCTCAACTCATACTTTCCGGATACTTAATCCCACCTTTATAACCACCCATTTACGCAGTGGCGTTTGGTGTAATCAAAGTACCTTTCCGGTATAAGTGATTTACATGATCTCATGGTCATAAGGACTAGGTAACTATGTATCGAAAGCTTATAGCAAATAACTTAATGACGAGATCTTATGCTACGCTTAATTGGGTGTGTCCATTACATCATTCATATAATGATATAACCTTGTTATTAATAACATCCAATGTTCATGATTATGAAACTAATCATCCATTAATCAACAAGCTAGTTTAAGAGGCATACTAGGGACTTCTTGTTGTCTACATATCACACATGTACTAATGTTTCGGTTAATACAATTATAGCATGATATATAAACATTTATCATAAACATAATGATATAAATAATAACCACTTTATTATTGCCTCTAGGGCATATCTCCTTCACATGTCACTCCAGAAATTATCTTTGTTATCGTTTACCTGCTCGGGACGAGCAGAAACTAAGCTTGGGGATGCTGATACGTCTCCGACGTATCGATAATTTCTTATTTACATGTTTTAAGCATACTTTATGTCATATTTATGCGTTTTCCGGAACTAACCTATTGACGAGATGCCGAAGGGCCAGTTGCTGTTTTCTGCTGTTTTTGGTTTCAGAAATCCTAGTAAGGAAATATTCTCGGAATCGGACGAAATCAACGCCCAGCATCTTAGAAATCCACGAAGCTTCCAGAACACCCGGGAAGGACCAGAGGTGGGCCACTGGGCCACCAGACGCCAGGGTGGCGCGGCCTAGGCCTTGGCCGCGCCCCCCTAGTGTGTCACCGCCTCGTCGACCTTCTGACGCCGCCTCTTCGCCTATTTAAAGGTCCCTGACCTAAAACTTCGATACGGAAAAGCCACGGTACGAGAAACCTTCCAGAGCTGCCGCCATCGCGAAGCCAAGATCTGGGGGACAGGAGTCTCTGTTCCGGCACGCCGCCGGGACGGGGAAGTGCCCCTGGAAGGCTTCTCCATCGACACCACCACCATCTTCATCACCGCTGCTGTCTCCCATGAGGAGGGAGTAGTTCTCCATCGAGGCTAAGGGCTGTACCGGTAGCTATGTGGTTCATCTCTCTCCTATGTACTTCAATACAATTATCTCATGAGCTGCCTTACATGATTGAGATTCATATGATGATGCTTGTAATCTAGATGTCATTATGCTAGTCAAGTGGATTTTACTTATGTGATCTCCGGAGACTCCTTGTCCCACGTGTGTAAAGGTGACAGTGTGTGCACCGTGTGGGTCTCTTAGGCTATATTTCACAGAATACTTATTCACTGTTATGAAGAGCATAGTGAAGTGCTTACTTATATCTCTTTATGATTGCAATGTGTTTTGTATCACAATTTATCTGTGTGCTACTCTAGTGATGTTATTAAAGTAGTTTATTCCTCCTGCATGGTGTAATGGTGACAGTGTGTGCATCGTGTAGTACTTGGCGTAGGTTATGATTGTGATCTCTTGTAGATTATGAAGTTAACTATTGCTATGATAGTATTGATGTGATCTATTCCTCCTTTCGTAGCGTGAAGGTGACAGTGTGCATGCTATGTTAGTACTTGGTTTGGTTGTGTTGATCTGTCATGCACTCTAAGGTTATTTAAACATGAATATCGAATATTGTGGAGCTTGTTAACTCCGGCATTGAGGGTTCGTGTAATCCTACACAGTTAGTGGTGTTCATCATCCAACAAGAGAGTGTAGAGTCTAGCAACTATTTATCTATTTTGTTATGTGATCAATGTTGAGAGTGTCCACTAGTGAAAGTATAATCCCTAGGCCTTGTTCCTAAATACTGCTACCGCTGCTTGTTTACTGTTCTACTGCATCTGTACTGTCCGCAATATTACCACCATCAACTATACGCCAGCAAGCACTTTTCTGGCGCCGTTACTACTGCTCATACTTATTCATACCACCTGTATTTCACTATCTCTTCGCCGAACTAGTGCACCTATTAGGTGTGTTGGGGACACAAGAGACTTCTTGCTTTGTGGTTGCAGGGTTGCATGAGAGGGATATCTTTGACCTCTTCCTCCCTGAGTTCGATAAACCTTGGGTGGTCCACTTAAGGGAAACTTGCTGCTGTTCTACAAACCTCTGCTCTTGGAGGCCCAACACTGTCTATAAGAATAGAAGCACCCGTAGACATCAACCCTAAGAACTTGAGGTAATGAAATCAAGAACAAGTTGATCATGTCTAACCATGATCATGCTCTTGGGTTATGTAAGGATAAGTTAAATACTAATAGGATAAGTAGATGTCATTAACCACATGAAATTATAAGGAGATCAATAGTAAGCAACCCTAGGCTTATATTCCAACCTTTACTTGTGAACCACTTGGTGATCATAAAGTAGACTCCTACCATATCAACATTTTATAAATTAAAGGACCTAAGAAAACCTTAGAGTTAAACACTATACTTTATATGGTGAGAAACCATACATCCATATGACCAAAGTTAACTATAAAAGAACCATAACTACTATAGTTACTTTAATAATTAACTGAGGATAATAATAGAAGTTAATTGGTAGAAGATAAAACCAATTCTCAAATCCTTAGTAATTAAAAGAGAACATAAACAATTAAGCAAGTAACCATAGTATTTTGGTTAAGGGGGGATCAAACCCTCGCAAATACAATATGATGTCATCTCAATTCTACAACCCAGAATAATACCTTAAACCTAGTTTGTGTATCAATTGAGTGATCACAACTAAAACCTAAGCCACAACTAAGTTCCAAACCATGCATCATTTTGTGAATATGGTTAGAACCCTATAGTTGCTCATTAGTTAATCCTTATGTTTCAATTATTAAACATAAGAAACACCTAATGCTAAATCCCATAATTAAAACCATAGGTAGTGATCAACCACTTATCTTAATAACCAAGACCCAACTATGAGGAGAGTAATACTTACTCAAAGTATTTCAAGATGCTATTAAAATACAATAATAGTGCTATCTGGAAATAGGATTATAATCCAAACTACAAGATCTTAATAATAAAGGTTCACATAAAATCATATGCAAAGGGCTAAATTCTCAATTGAGAGACCAAACCCTAATGATAAACCCTAAAACACTTAGAGTAGAAATTCTCAATTCTAATAATTCCAAACAGAGTTGATTACACAAGAAAAAGAAAATTAAAGTGAGTGCCTAAAATCATATGTAATTAAAAATTGCAATAAAGTTCACATATGTGAAATGATTATTCAAAAACAATACAGTAATACAATGACTCTTGTATTAATCCTCATGAAAGCCAAATTGTTAAACACCTGCAAAACAAACAAGAATTCAAATGTGAATTAAAACAGATTATAAATTAGAAAAGGAAAACAGAAAAAATAACAGAAATGGAAAAAGAAAAGGAGAGGAGAAATCTCACCTGGACCTCCTCTGGCCGCAGCAGCCCACCAGCACAGCCCACCAGAAGCCCAACCTTCTCAGCCCAGCACGGCCCAAACATGCCCAGATACCCTTTCGTGTGGATAAGAGCGAGGAGAGCATCGTCTCCTTCTTCGCCACCGTCGACGCACAGGAGGACGCCACCGCGACGACGAGAGCCACGTCCCGGCCGCCATTCTTGACCTCCACGAGCAACGACGACCGCAGTGGCCATATAAATACGCGGAGGAAACCCAGGAGCCCCTTTCTTCTTCTTTTCGTCGTTCTGGCCGAAACCCTAGCCGCCGGCCACCATACCGCCACGCCGATTCCGACCACCCCGGAGCTCGCCGTTGAGCTCAGGAGGAGCGCCTCAACGTCCTCGATCATCTGGTACAGCCACACATCAAGGGGAGCTCGGAGGAGAAGCAATTTCACCGTTCCCTTCCGTGGTTCTGCGGAGGAAATGGCGACCGCCGCGTTGATTCCGACCTCCATCGACCCCAGCAACAATCCAGGAAGCATCCAGGTGATCTTCCGCTTCTCTGGAGCCCCGAATCGCATCCCAGCTTGCGTTGTAGCTCATCCGCGCCGTAGCTCATCGAAAACCGCTGCGGTTCATGATCGTCGGCAAGGCTCCGGTGGTCATTTCCGGGCGGCGCCGCCACGTAGAGGCTTTACACGCTCACGCGCATCGTACGCGCTAGCTCGCGCTGCTCCGCGCTCGCCGGAGCGCCGAGTCCGTCCTCGACTAGGCGCTGGTGGTGGCCTTGGTTGCCACATCACCGCCACGGTGGCAGCCAACATGGCGACTGGCCCACCAGTCAGCCTCTGGGGGTAGTCTAGCCCAGGTGCGTTTAGTAGTTCTCTGTTTTAATTCTAATCCTATTTAATTACTGCAACTTCAAATGAATTTAGAAAATTCACATTAATTCAGAAATATATAAATGAGACATCAAAATTCTTAGAAAAGTAAACTCTATCCAATAAAAATATAAAATGAAATTTTTATTTTTAATAAAAATTCAATTATTAAATACTTATTATTTAAGCCTTTAATTTTAATTCTAAATTCAATTAAAATTCAATAATTAGTAAAAATTTCCAAAATTAAATAAAAACCAATAAATAAATAAAGAAAACATTAAAACTAATTTTCTTTATTTGTTACTTTGTTAAATAATTATTAGAGAGATTTAAAACCTGATTAACAATTACCCTAATTATTAATTGTTTAAAAAGTATAAAATGCCAAATTCAATATCATTTAATTTACAAGTTACTAATAACTTCAACTTTAAATTGAAGTTATTAATCATAGAACCATAGGGTAAATAGCAAACCCTAATTCCTTTTGAAATGATGTTACAACCCTATCATTTCATGTGTAATCCTAAAACCCTAATCCATTCCGGAACCCTAGGAACACTATTTCATGTGAACCTTAATTTGCTTCTAAACCTGAACCCTAGGTTAAGGCATGTGATGAAGAGACATTGTATTCATACCTAGATCCATAATTAGCCACTAAATGCAAATCCAGATCCACATAAAATATAGGAGCCTATCACTAAGACTTTAGCATTCCATGTGTTCATCCCCTCAAACCTAGATGATCAAATAGGAACACCTAAGTCTAAACCCTAATTCCTATCATCAAAAGTATCAACCTTACTCATACATATATAGCATCACACCATTGTGATGAACTCCATTAGGAACCATGCTAATATTGACATCATATCCCATACACACTAAACCCTATTAGTGTGAGATAATTATTAAACATCCTATTTAGGAAACCACTATTCCTTACTTAGTGAATCCAATAACAAAACCTAGACAACCTCAACCTTAATTGTAATACTTCTTATTAATTAAGAAGTATGTTCTTCAAAAGTTATTCTTTTGAAGAAAATAAGGAATCATCATCAACCCTGCCTTATAAGGACCTATAAACCCTAGCCAGCTATCACTAGCAAGATAAACCAACCTTGATAGCAACTATTTATAATAAATTGCTCAAGATGCCTAGGCTTAACTCCACCTTACAAGCCCTTGGAGTTGATGAATCCAACCTTGTTAGGATCCATCTACTACTTACTCCAGAAACCAATTAGAACCATAGAAAACCATAGAACTCCACAACCCTTATTATCATACTTGTTCTTTATTAAATAACATGTTCTTCATAAGTTATTCTTTTGAATTACATAATAAGTAATCATCAACCATGCACTACAAGACATAAAATTGACAACTGCTCTTTACTTATTATACAACTACCATTTCTGGGTGTGTATGATTGTTACTATGCATTTACCACCTTCTTATGATTCTAAAACAAACAACCCTGAATCAGAACCTTGTTTGTGAATCACTCTAAAAGTGCAACACACCCTAAACCAATCATTACCACTCACTAATCCTAAATCATCGGGGTTAGGACACGCTTAGAACGATTGCATCTCATACTTATGCATTATTGCATCCTTGCCAATCTTTTAAACATCGTCCTTACCGGACGATGATGCTATTTCAGAATTTGGAGTTATTGCGTATCGAAGACCTTGCCTGCATAATCTTGCAGTCAAGAAAGGCAAGTTCATCACTTGCTCATGTCATTCGAGTATTTTTACCAAATTACTTGAAAAGTACTATGTTTATCACTATTGCATAAAAACCAAAACCACTATTTTCATAACTATGAATATGACTATGTGGTGGGCAATGGAACCATGGATTGTGTTGATATGGTGGAGGTTCCATTGCAAGGGTTTATATCCATCTAGGATTAAACAACAAATGTCGTCCAGTGATTCTTGTGCCGTAATACCCGTGTTAACCATAAGATCTGGAGTGGGACGGAATAGTCAATCGTATTTCCACCTCTTGTACATCAACGGATGCGCTTGCCGTAGACACTTGTATCCTGAGGGACAAGCGGTGGGCTGGGGAAGCCTAAAGTCCCCACGGTAATGTGGTCTATGATGGATTGTAAGATGTCCGGAACGGTCTATCCATGATTGATAGGGGAGGGCATATAAAATTGTTCGGAACGGTCTACCTTAATCGGTATAGGGGAGAACAAATGCCCGGAACGGTCTCATCATGGATATAGGGGAAGACAATCTTACAAAAGGGTGGGTGTGCGAGGTAGCGGAGGAATATGATTGGCTATGACCTTATACCGGGCCTCACCAAAGGAAGTGTGGACGAGAACTAGACTCGGTTGGCACCAAGGTTAAGATCTCTTATGGGTAAAGCAACACACCTCTGCAGAGTGTAAAGAACCGTGACCTGTCACTCCCTGTTCCGGGATATGGAACTGCGAACGCTGCCGGAAAGGAGCTCCATGAAGTTCTAGTAAACCGGTGAAGGCTGACGGACATAGTTCTTCTGAATAAAAGCAACCTTTTGAAGAAATGGTTATGAAAACCTGCATTGGTATTAGACTTTCTGGTCTAATGCTGTAGCTAGTGCATTAAACACCTCTTTCCTATAATGAACTTGTTGAGTACGCTCGTACTCATCCCACTCTTAAATCCCCTGCTTAGATATGGAGGCATCGAAGGAGGATCTACAGTGCAACTCGAAGGCTGAGGAGTCAACAACTACTTCAAGAGACAGGACCCTGTCAGAGAAGTCAGATACCACATCCAACAAGGAGAAAACCTAGATTAGCAATAGAAAGGAACTTTCTTCCTAAACCTAGCTCCTATTTAGCTAGAATCTATGCTTAGCCTCTATAGCTAGTTAAATACTCTACAATTAGAGTTCGTGATAAGACAAGACTACGAGTCGTTCTTCTGGAGTTTATTTGCAGTTTTACCTCATTGTAAAGTAGGAGGCTGTGATGATCTTATGTAACAGAGTCAATGTTGTAATTCTATAGACATGCCTTGGACCCGCATATGTTTCTGTTGTACCACTCTGAGCGATATAATACTAGTGGAACAGTGTTTCATTGGTGTTATATCAGACTTGCATACTACACCATGCAGTGGTATGCCGGGTCACCACAGTTGGTATCAGAGCAAATGCTTTGACCCTAGGATTAAAACCATTTAAAGGAGACATATAGGATTGGTAGTGTCTATAGGAAGTTGTCTTAGCCAAACCAAATACTTCTTATGACTTGAGATGGATATTCACTTGAGAATAATCCTGACACACTTAAGTCAACATTTCTTCCCTATCTTTCCTAAGGGAAATTAGTTAGCTAATCCTAAAACATGTAGCACATCAATAAGTTCTTAAAACAATAGATGAGTAGATCACAATTGGTATACAATACATGGTAGTCCAAAGAAAGGATACAACCATAAGGAAGATATCCTATTGGAAGATGTGTACCAACATATGTTATGATTAAGTAAGAGTTATCCAGACCTGTAATAGAAGTGATATCAAATAATAAAGATAAGTATAGTAGGAAGATAGCCTACTAGAAGGTGTAAACCAATACAAGTAATGGGTAAGTAGATTATCCCAACTTGTGAAACAACTGATAGTAAGTAATAAAAAACAAGTGATATGAGGTAGTATAGACCATGATGAGAAATCATGGAAAATAAGGAAGAGGGAAAGGAATAATATATGCTTATTTACAAGGTAGAGTTGTTAATCATATATGATTCACCTGAGAATCGTTATGTGATGGACTAGAACATCTTAAATATACAGGAGTAGTACAATAAGAAGCCAGATGTTAAACAATAATGTAAGAATTGTGTTCCAAAACAATAAGAAGTATGCCAAGCACATCATAACCATATAGTCTTATGATAGTATAAACACTTAGAAGTATAGGAGCTATATCCTAATAAATAGGTGTTTAGAGTAGACATGATAGAACTTAGAGATACCATGTGAGGTAGTCCTCAACAAAATGGAAGTTAAGTAGTACTTCCAGAGAAAATTAGGTTAACCTTAACTATCCTAGACCACTTTGTTTCAAGTTTATCTCATTGCAAATGTGCAATTAAGGTAAATGCTGAGACAAATAGTAGAAATCCACCTATTTGTACTAAGTATCACGATATAAACCTATCTTATGTGGTGTTATATACTACACATCAGAGCCTGATGTTTAGAGATGTCTTACTCAACTATTTTATTCAGGCTTATGATGATATGTATTATAAGCACAAAGCTGAATCTTCTTGCATTTTATTGGATTTTCATTGTTTGACTAGATCCATACATGAAGTTTGACTTTGGTATGCAAATGCATGTTGCAATATCAAGTTCTTACTTGATGCTATAGATCTACAGGGTAATGGTATTTGTGTGAGGAAGTGACGAATTCTAAAGATTCTGAATACAAGATGAAGGTTCATTAGAAGAAAGGAAACAAAGTTGTGGGAAGCAACCACAATATTCAGAAGGTAGTATCAACCAAAACTCATGCTTTGCCTCAACAGATGAGTACTTTAGTACATAAGAAGCATGAAGGTGAGAAATCTTGTGATTATGGTGAAGCTGAAGCAGATCCATAGTGAACATAGAAGAGGGAATGCATGGGAAATCACTTAAGATACTATATTCATAGTGTCAGCTAGTGGTTATCTTGCAAAATAAACCCTGAAGAAAGGGAGATGACATATGAAACCATAGCAGATATAAGAAGAGCATAGTTGATATCAGAAGACCACAATGGGTATAGGATCAATACTGCGAGATAAAGTAAAAGATGTCTCGTCCAGTTGATCAGAATCTATAATAGAATCCATTTTTAGTTAACAAATAGCCACAATTGGTATCAAGTAGTCCATCATTGGATTAATTGTACCAAGAAGTTGTAAACAAATAAAATTTTGCCAGCCAAATAACAATGACCTATAATCATTTAGTCGAAGGATTAACCTTGGATGTCCACAATTGAGTGGATACACCACAAGGATTCTTCACAAGACCTTAGAAGAATATAAACCATAAGTTAGACCCAGACCAATATTCTAACCATAAGTCCACTGGATGGAAGAAAAGGAGTTGAAGACCATAAGAAAACTCTAAGGGGTAGAGTAAAGATTGAGTTGGCTGTATAATAACTCAATACTTTGAGCAAGATAGTTGATGAAGGTCTGAACTGAGAGGAAGTTTGATCTTATTTTCATAAGATTGTGAACACTACTTTCAGAAGGATGTCAGACCAGAAGTCGAGATTTATACCTCGAGGAAGCAAGAAGTGGATTATAACTTGAGAAAGTGAGTAATAGTTACTCAGAAGTACGATAGCTCAAGTCAGATATGTTTAATGAAGTTGGACGAAGAAAATGCCATAGACCAAATACAGCTCAAGAAGGCCAAAGAATGAAGTAGATTGACAATACCAAAACTAAAGTCTATTTGAAACATTCCTTTCATGGAACCTAAATAACCTAAAATAGTTATAGGTATTAACTATAAACCATGATTGGATGGACTAAATGAGTCCAATCCATTCTTAGAGGAATAAACCATCATGATCAATTCCATGTTAAGTACCTTACTTAGTACCATTATTGCAGTTTTGGTAGTAAGGGAAAACAAAGACCTATTTACCAATTAGGAGTATGTTATCAAACTAGTCTTCAGTTAAGACTAGCAGCATCAGAAGAAGTCCCAATCATTGAATATTCAATGAGAAAGGAGACAAGATTATGATATTAAAAGAAATCGTGGTATTGAACTAAGAAACCATGACTCAGAGACAGACACTCATGGATTCCAGGAAGAATCTGGACAAGGGATATATTCAATGATATCCAGTAAGATCACTACGGAGTTCGAGAAAAGTTTAAGTCTGCATAAGTCAGAACCACACTCCGGAAACGTGAGAGAGTTCAAACTTCGAGGACGAAGTTTAGTTTAAGGGGTAGAGACTGTAATATCCCGGGTAATGGGGTTACAAAAATAGAGGAAACAGATGTGTGCATTGCATTCATGCATAGAAAATCTGGGAAATTTTCGCGCTTTAAAGTAAAACAGTCACAGTAACTGAAGTTTCACTTGACCTTGGTGGAATTGAAGTAGCTCATCAAGTCAAGCGCTATAAACCTCAATGTGACTTTGCTAAATCCTTGTATTGGGTAGAGATGATTTGATCTAAGGGGTTAGATCAAATGGAACTAATAATCAACACAACAACACTTTACTCAATGATAAATTGCTTGATCTTATTAAAGATCATAACATGGTATTCCTTGCCATAACATATGAACATACATCTACTTGGAAAACAAGTAACAATAAAATGGAGAAACCATTCCTGACTTATCTTTTCCATGTCTTAAAACTAATCCATAATCCTACCATGAAACCTCATGGTATTCATTCCACTTCAACATTGGAATTATAACAAGAATATCCACTCCAGAAATAGATATTGTTCTCCATTCCAAGTTATTACACATCAAACTTAGAGAGGTGAGAGTTCTATAGTATTTATTAGAGAAGCAATTGAAAACCTTAAGCTAAAACCCTGGATATACATCCATGTATTCAAATCATCATCTTTAAGAGGAACCCTAGGATATAATTCAAGACCTTCCTTAGAGAGAGAAACCATATATGTTAAACATAGATATTGATGATTACATCAACCTTTATGGAGCCTAACCTTAGGTAGTATTAAAGACCTTCCCAAATGAGAGAGACCAATCATACTAATTCTAGCTTGACCTATTTAAGAATCAAGGACAACCTTTGAACTAAAGTAATAGGAACCACCATTTCATCTTGGAGTGGTGTGGTACCCTATTATCACATGGAATAATACCATATCCATGAATTGATAAGGTGAGGAAGAGACTAACCCAATTAAGCTAGACAAATGGAACCTGAGCCTAGATACCTAAGGAGATATTAGGAGTACACCATAAACCCTTGAATAAACTATTCCTATGAGAGAGAGCTCAAGCTAAGGTGTTACACTCAAGAAAGTTAAGCCAACACTTGAATGTGAGGGAGAGAACTATCCATATACCCAGATGATAAAATCAACATTGTTTAAGTAGAACCCTAACAAAATATATCAGGCATTCTCCTGGGATATAATCTATTGAAACAACTATAGCCATGTCCACCCTAGAAACAATAAGAGAGATATTATACCCTAGTTGATCAAGACAATACTTGATCTTAGAAGTGAGAAACCTAACTCAGGAGAGATATACTTTAGGAAGCCAAACCTTGATCATTATAACTTGAGTGATGATCATAAACCCTAAGAACTTGAGGTAATGAAATCAAGAACAAGTTGATCATGTCTAACCATGATCATGCTCTTGGGTTATGTAAGGATAAGTTAAATACTAATAGGATAAGTAGATGTCATTAACCACATGAAATTATAAGGAGATCAATAGTAAGTAACCCTAGGCTTATATTCCAACCTTTACTTGTGAACCACTTGGTGATCATAAAGTAGACTCCTACCATATCAACATTTTATAAATTAAAGGACCTAAGAAAACCTTAGAGTTAAACACTATACTTTATATGGTGAGAAACCATACATCCATATGACCAAAGTTAACTATAAAAGAACCATAACTACTATAGTTACTTTAATAATTAACTGAGGATAATAATAGAAGTTAATTGGTAGAAGATAAAACCAATTCTCAAATCCTTAGTAACTAAAAGAGAACATAAACAATTAAGCAAGTAACCATAGTATTTTGGTTAAGGGGGGATTAAACCGTCACAAATACAATATGATGTCATCTCAATTCTACAACCCAGAATAATACCTTAAACCTAGTTTGTGTATCAATTGAGTGATCACAACTAAAACCTAAGCCACAACTAAGTTCCAAACCATGCATCATTTTGTGAATATGGTTAGAACCCTATAGTTGCTCATTAGTTAATCCTTATGTTTCAATTATTAAACATAAGAAACACCTAATGCTAAATCCCATAATTAAAACCATAGGTAGTGATCAATGATGTCTACGGGAGCTTCTATTCTTGTAGACAGTGTTGGGCCTCCAAGAGCAGAGGTTTGTAGAACAGCAGCAAGTTTCCCTTAAGTGGATCACCCAAGGTTTATCGAACTCAGGGAGGAAGAGGTCAAAGATATCCCTCTCATGCAACCCTGCAACCATAAAGCAAGAAGTCTCTTGTGTCCCCAACACACCTAATAGGTGCACTAGTTCGGCGAAGAGATAGTGAAATACATGTGGTATGAATATATATGAGCAGTAGCAACGGCGCTTAAAAGTGCTTGCCGGGCGTGTGGTTGATGGTGGTAATATTGCGGACAAGACAGATGCAAGAGAACGATAAACAAGCAGCGATAGCAGTATTTAGGAACAAGGCCTAGGGATCATACTTTCACTAGTGGACACTCTCAACATTGATCACATAACAGAATAAATAGATAGATGCTAGACTCTACACCCTCTTGTTGGATGATGAACACCACTAATTGCGTAGGGCTACAAGAACCCTCAATGCCAGAGTTAACAAGCTCCACAATATTCGATATTCATATTTAAATAACCTTAGAGTGCACGAGAGATCAACACAACCAAACCAAGTACTAACATAGCATGCACACTGTGACCATCACACTATGAAAGGAGGAATAGATCACATCAATACCATCGTAGTAATAGTTAACTTCATAATCTACAAGAGATCACAATCATAGCATAAACCAAGTACTTCATGATGCACACACTGCCAACATTACATCATGGAGGAGGAATAGACCACTTTAATAACATCACTAGAGTAGCACATAGATGAATTGTGATACAAAACTTATATGAATCTCAATCATGTAAGGCAGCTCATGAGATTATTGTATTGAAGTACATAGGAGAGAGATTAACCACATAGCTACCGGTACAGCCCCGAGCCTCGATGGAGAACTACTCCCTCCTCATGGGAGACAGCAGCGTTGATGAAGATGGCGGTGGAGACGGCGGCGATGTCGATGGAGAAGCCTTCCGGGGGCACTTCCCCGTCCCGGAGGCATGCCGGAACAGAGACTCCTGTCCCCCAGATCTTGGCTTCGCGATGGCGGCGGCTCTGGAAGGTTTCTCGTACCGTGGCTTTTCCGTATTGAGATTTTAGGTCGATGGGCTTCTTATAGGCGAAGAGGCGGCGTCAGAAGGTCAACGAGGCGACGACACAACAGGGGGGCGCGGGCCCCCCCTTGGCCGCGCCAGGGTCATGTGTGGTGGGCCTGTGGCCCCCCTCTGGCCTCTCTCGGGTGTTCTGGAAGCTTCACGTGATCCTAAGATGTCGGGCGTTGATTTCGTCCGATTCCGAGAATATTTCCTTACTAGGATTTCTGAAACCAAAAACAGCAGAAAACAGCAACTGGCCCTTCGGCATCTCGTCAATAGGTTAGTTCCGGAAAACGCATAAATATGACATGAAGTATGCATAAAACATGTAGATATCATCAATAATGTGGCATGGAACATAAGAAATTATCGATACGTCGGAGTCGTATCAGCATCCCCAAGCTTAGTTTCTGCTCGTCCCGAGCAGGTAAACGATAACAAAGATAATTTCTGGAGTGACATGCCATCATAACCTTGATCATACTATTGTAAGCATATGTAATGAATGCAGCGATCAAAACAATGGTAATGACATGAGTAAACAAATGAATCATAAAGCAAAGACTTTTCATGAATAGTACTTTCAAGACAAGCATCAATAAGTCTTGCATAAGAGTTAACTCATAAAGCAATAATTCAAAGTAAAGGCATTGAAGCAACACAAAGGAAGATTAAGTTTCAGCGGTTGCTTTCAACTTATAACATGTATATCTCATGGATAGTTGTCAATGTAAAGTAATATAACAAGTGCAATATGCAAGTATGTAGGAATCAATGCACAGTTCACACAAGTGTTTTTTCTTGAGGTGGAGAGAGATAGGTGAACTGACTCAACAATAAAAGTAAAAGAAAGGCCCTTCGCAGAGGGAAGCATTGATTGCTATATTTGTGCTAGAGCTTTGGTTTTGAAAACAAGAAACAATTTTGTCAACGGTAGTAATAAAGCATATGTGTTATGTAAATTATATCTTACAAGTTGCAAGCCTCATGCATAGTATACTAATAGTGCTCGCACCTTGTCCTAATTAGCTCGGATTACCTGGATTATCATTGCAATGCATATGTTTTAACCAAGTGTCACAAAGGGGTACCTCTATGCCGCCTGTACAAAGGTCTAAGGAGAAAGCTCGCATTGGATTTCTCGCTTTTGATTTTTCTCAACTTAGACATCCATACCGGGACAACATAGACAACAGATAATGGACTCCTCTTTTATGCATAAGCACTCAACAATTATTAATTTTCTCATATGAGATTGAGGATATTTGTCCAAAACTGAAACTTCCACCATGGATCATGGCTTTAGTTAGCGGCCCAATGTTCTTCTCTAACATTATGCATGCTCTAACCATTCTAGCGGTAAATCTCCCTTACTTCAGACAAGACGGACATGCATAGCAACTCACATGATATTCAACAAAGAGTAGTTGATGGCGTACCCAGGAACATGGTTATCGCACAACAAGCAACTTAATAAGAGATAAAGTGCATAAGTACATATTCAATACCACAATAGTTTTTAGGCTATTTGTCCCATGAGCTATATATTGTAAAGATGAAGAATAGAAATTTTAAAGGTAGCACTCAAGTAATTTACTTTGGAATGGCGGAGAAATACCATGTAGTAGGTAGGTATGGTGGACACAAATGGCATAGTGGTTGGCTCAAGGATTTTGGATGCATGAGAAGTATTCCCTCTCGATACAAGGCTTAGGCTAGCAAGGCTATTTGAAACAAACACAAGGATGAACTGGTGCAGCAAAACTCACATAAAAGACATATTGTAAACATTATACGACTCTACACCATCTTCCTTGTTGTTCAAAACACTTTACTAGAAAATATCTAGACCTTAGAGAGACCAATTATGCAAACCAAATTTTAGCAAGCTCTATTTATTTCTTCATTAATAGGTGCAAAGTATATGATGCAACAGCTTAAACATGAGCACAACAATTGCCAAGTATCACATTATTCAAGACATCATACCAATTACTACATGTAGCATTTCCCGTTTCCAACCATATAACAATTAACGAAGCAGTTTCAACCTTCGCCATGAAAATTAAAAGCTAAGAACACATGTGTTCATATGAACCAGCAGAGCGTGTCTCTCTCCCACACAAGCATTTATTCAAACAAAAGCAAAAACAAAAACACACAGACGCTCCAAGTAAAGTACATAAGATGTGACCGAAAAAAAATATAGTTTCAAGAGAAGGAACCTGATAATTTGTCGATGAAGAAGGGGATGCCTTGGGCATCCCCAAGCTTAGACGCTTGAGTCTTCTTGAAATATGCAGGGGTGAACCACCGGGGCATCCCCAAGCTTAGAGATTTCACTCTTCTTGATCACATTGTATCATCCTCCTCTCTTGACCCTTGAAAACTTCCTCCACACCAAACTCGAAACAACTCATTAGAGGGTTAGTGCATAATCAAAAATTCACATGTTCAGAGGTGACACAATCATTCTTAACACTTCTGGACATTTCCCAAAGCTACTGGAAGTTAATGGAACAAAGAAATCCATCCAACATAGCAAAAGAGGCAATGCGAAATAAAAGGCAGAATCTGTCAAAACAGAATAGTTCGTAAAGACGAATTTTATTGAGGCACCAGACTTGCTCAAATGAAAATGCTCAAATTGAATGAAAGTTGCGTACATATCTGAGGATCACTCACGTAAATTGCCATAATTTTCTGAGTTACCTACAGAGAATTAGGCCCAGATTCGTGACAGACAGAAATCTGTTTCTGCGCAGTAATCCAAATCTAGTATCAACCTTTCTATCAAAGACTTTACTTGGCATAACAATGCAACAAAATAAGATAAGGAGAGGTTGTTACAGTAGTAACAACTTCCAAGGCTCAAATATAAAACAAAGTACTATAGCAAAATAAACACATGGGTTATCTCCCAAGAAGTTCTTTCTTTATAGCCATTAAGATGGGCTCAGCAGTTTTAATGATGCACTCGCAAGAAATAGTATTTGAAGCAAAAGAGAGCATCAAGAGGCAAATTCAAAACACATTTAAGTCTAACATGCTTCTTATGAAAAGGAATCTTGTAAATAAACAAGTTCATGAAGAGCAAAGTAACAAGATCAGGAAGATAAAACAAGTGTAGTTTCAAAAATTTCAGCACATAGAGAGGTGTTTTAGTAACATGAAAATTTCTACAACCATATTTTCCTCTCTCATAATAACTTTCAGTAGCATAATGAGCAAACTCAACAATATAACTATCACATAAAGCATTCTTATCATGAGTCCCATGCATAAAATTATTACTCTCCACATAAGCATAATCAATTTTATTAGTTGTAGTGGGAGCAAATTCAACAAAGTAGCTATCATCAAATATAGGAGGCATATTGTAATCATAATCAAATTTATCCTCCATAACAGGCGGCACTAAAAGACTACTATCATTATAATCATCATAAATAGGAGGCAAAGTATCATCAAAGTAAATTTTCTCCTCAATGCTTGGGGGACTAAAAAGATCATGCTCATCAAAACCAGCTTCCCCAAGCTTAGAATTTTCCATATCATTAGTAACAATGGTGTTCAAAGTGTTCATACTAATATGTTCCATGGGTTTTTTAATTTTCGGATCAAACCATCCATGTCTTAAATCAGGAAATAGAATAAGAAGCTCATTGTTGTCCATTATGCCTTACTAGTGTAAACAAGAAACAAAAAGATGCAATTGCAGGATCTAAAGGAAATAGCTTCGAGCACACACACAATGGCGCCAGAAAAGTACTTAGTTACCTGGAACCGGAGTATGAGTGCCTTTTACCTTTCCTCCCCGGCAACGGCGCCAGAAAAGTGCTTGATGTCTACGGGAGCTTCTATTCTTGTAGACAGTGTTGGGCCTCCAAGACCAGAGGTTTGTAGAACAGCAGCAAGTTTCCCTTAAGTGGATCACCCAAGGTTTATCGAACTCAGGGACGAAGAGGTCAAAGATATCCCTCTCATGCAACCCTGCAACCACAAAGCAAGAATTCTCTTGTGTCCCCAACACACCTAATAGGTGCACTAGTTTGGCGAAGAGATAGTGAAATACAGGTGGTATGAATATATATGAGCAGTAGCAACGGCGCCAGAAAAGTGCTTGCTGGTGTGTGGTTGATGGTGGTAATATTGCGGACAATACAGATGCAGTAGAACAGTAAACAAGCAGCGATAGCAGTATTTAGGAACAAGGCCTAGGGATCATACTTTCACTAGTGGACACTCTCAACATTGATCACATAACAGAATAAATAGATAGATGCTAGACTCTACACCCTCTTGTTGGATGATGAACACCACTAATTGCGTAGGGCTACAAGAACCCTCAATGCCGGAGTTAACAACCTCCACAATATTCGATATTCATATTTAAATAACCTTAGTGTGCACGACAGATCAACACAACCAGACCAAGTACTAACATAGCATGCACACTGTGACCATCACACTATGAAAGGAGGAATAGATCACATCAATACCATCATAGTAATAGTTAACTTCATAATCTACAAGAGATCACAATCATAGCATAAACCAAGTACTTCATGATGCACACACTGCCAACATTACATCATGGAGGAGGAATAGACCACTTTAATAACATCACTAGAGTAGCACATAGATGAATTGTGATACAAAACTCATATGAATCTCAATCATGTAAGGCAGCTCATGAGATCATTGTATTGAAGTACATAGGAGAGAGATTAACCACATAGCTACCGGTACAGCCCCGAGCCTCGATGGAGAACTACTCCCTCCTCATGGGAGACAGCAGCGTTGATGAAGATGGCGGTGGAGACGGCGGCGGTGTCGATGGAGAAGCCTTCCGGGGGCACTTCCCCGTCCCGGCGGCGTGCCAGAACAGAGACTCCTGTCCCCCAGATCTTGGCTTCGCGATGGCGGCGGCTCTGGAAGGTTTCTCGTACCGTGGCTTTTCCGTATCGAGGTTTTAGGTCGAGGGGCTTCTTATAGGCGAAGAGGCGGCATCAGAAGGTCAACGAGGCGACGACACAACAGGGGGGCACGGGCCCCCCCTTGGCCGCGCCAGGGTCATGTGTGGTGGGCCTGTGGCCCCCCTCTGGCCTCTCTCGGGTGTTCTGGAAGCTTCACGTGATCCTAAGATGCTGGGCGTTGATTTCGTCCGATTCCGAGAATATTTCCTTACTAGGATTTCTGAAACCAAAAACAGCAGAAACAAAGAATCGGCCCTTTCTGCATCTCGTCAATAGGTTAGTTCCGGAAAACGCATAAATATGACATGAAGTATGCATAAAACATGTAGATATCATCAATAATGTGGCACGGAACATAAGAAATTATCGATACGTCGGAGACGTATCAATCAACCACTTATCTTAATAACCAAGACCCAACTATGAGGAGAGTAATACTTACTCAAAGTATTTCAAGATGCTATTAAAATACAATAATAGTGCTATCTGGAAATAGGATTATAATCCAAACTACAAGATCTTAATAATAAAGGTTCACATAAAATCATATGCAAAGGGCTAAATTCTCAATTGAGAGACCAAACCCTAATGATAAACCCTAAAACACTTAGAGTAGAAATTCTCAATTCTAATAATTCCAAACAGAGTTGATTACACAAGAAAAAGAAAATTAAAGTGAGTGCCTAAAATCATATGTAATTAAAAATTGCAATAAAGTTCACATATGTGAAATGATTATTCAAAAACAATACAGTAATACAATGACTCTTGTATTAATCCTCATGAAAGCCAAATTGTTAAACACCTGCAAAACAAACAAGAATTCAAATGTGAATTAAAACAGATTATAAATTAGAAAAGGAAAACAGAAAAAATAACAGAAATGGAAAAAGAAAAGGAGAGGAGAAATCTCACCTGGACCTCCTCTGGCCGCAGCAGCCCACCAGCACAGCCCACCAGAAGCCCAACCTTCTCAGCCCAGCACGGCCCAAACATGCCCAGATACCCTTTCGTGCAGATAAGAGCGAGGAGAGCATTGTCTCCTTCTTCGCCACCGTCGACGCACAGGAGGACGCCACCGCAACGACGAGAGCCACGTCCCGACCGCCATTCTTGACCTCCACGAGCATCGACGACCGCAGTGGCCGTATAAATACGCGGAGGAAACCCAGGAGCCCCTTTCTTCTTCTTTTCGTCGTTCTGGCCGAAACCCTAGCCGCCGGCCACCATACCGCCACGCCGATTCCGACCACCCCGGAGCTCGCCGTTGAGCTCAGGAGGAGCGCCTCGACGTCCTCGATCATCTGGTACAGCCACACATCAAGGGGAGCTCGGAGGAGAAGCAATTTCACCATTCCCTTCCGTGGTTCTGCGGAGGAAATGGCGACCGCCGTGTTGATTCCGACCTCCATCGACCCCAGCAATAATCCAGGAAGCATCCAGGTGATCTTCCGCTTCTCTGGAGCCCCGAATCGCATCCCAGCTTGCATTGTAGCTCATCCGCGCCGTAGCTTGTCGAAAACCGCCGCGGTTCATGATCGCCGGCAAGGCTCCGGTGGTCATTTCCGGGTGGCGCCGCCACGTAGAGGCTTTACACGCTCACGCGCATCGTACGCGCTAGCTCGCGCTGCTCCGCGCTCGCCGGAGCGCCGAGTCCGTCCTCGACTAGGCGCTGGTGGTGGCCTTGGTTGCCACATCACCACCACGGTGGTAGCCAACGTGGCGACTGGCCCACCAGTCAGCCTCTGGGGGTAGTCTAGCCCAGGTGCGTTTAGTAGTTCTCTGTTTTAATTCTAATCCTATTTAATTACTACAACTTCAAATGAATTTAGAAAATTCACATTAATTCAGAAAAATATAAATGAGACATCAAAATTCTTAGAAAAGTAAACTCTATCCAATAAAAATATAAAATGAAAATTTTATTTTTAATAAAAATTCAATTATTAAATACTTATTATTTAAGCCTTTAATTTTAATTCTAAATTCAATTAAAATTCAATAATTAGTAAAAAATTCCAAAATTAAATAAAAACCAGTAAATAAATAAAGAAAACATTAAAACTAATTTTCTTTATTTGTTATTTTGTTAAATCATTATTAGAGAGATTTAAAACCTGATTAACAATTACCCTAATTATTAATTGTTTAAAAAGAATAAAATGCCAAATTCAATATCATTTAATTTACAAGTTACTAATAACTTCAACTTTAAATTGAAGTTATTAATCATAGAACCATAGGGTAAATAGCAAACCCTAATTCCTTTTGAAATGATGTTACAACCCTATCATTTCATGTGTAATCCTAAAACCCTAATCCATTCCAGAACCCTAGGAACACTATTTCATGTGAACCTTAATTTGCTTCTAAACCTAAACTCTAGGTTAAGGCATGTGATCAAGAGACATTGTATTCATACCTAGATCCATAATTAGCCACTAAATGCATATCCAGATCCACATAAAACATAGGAGCCTATCACTAAGACTTTAGCATTCCATGTGTTCATCCCCTCAAACCTAGATGATCAAATAGGAACACCTAAGTCTAAACCCTAATTCCTATCATCAAAAGTATCAACCTTACTCATACATATATAGCATCACACCATTGTGATGAACTCCATTAGCAACCATGCTAATATTGACATCATATCCCATACACACTAAACCCTATTAGTGTGAGATAATTATTAAACATCCTATTTAGGAAACCACTATTCCTTACTTAGTGAATCCAATAACAAAACCTAGACAACCTCAACCTTAATTGTAATACTTCTTATTAATTAAGAAGTATGTTCTTTAAAAGTTATTCTTTTGAAGAAAATAAGGAATCATCATCAACCCTGCCTTATAAGGACCTATAAACCCTAGCCAGCTATCACTAGCAAGATAAACCAACCTTGATAGCAACTATTTATAATAAATTGCTCAAGATGCATAGGCTTAACTCCACCTTACAAGCCCTTGGAGTTGATGAATCCAACCTTGTTAGGATCCATCTACTACTTACTCCAGAAACCAATTAGAACCATAGAAAACCATAGAACTCCACAACCCTTATTATCATACTTGTTCTTTATTAAATAACATGTTCTTCATAAGTTATTCTTTTGAATTACATAATAAGTAATCATCAACCATGCACTACAAGACATAAAATTGACAACTGCTCTTTACTTATTATACAACTACCATTTCTGGGTGTGTATGATTGTTACTATGCATTTACCACCTTCTTATGATTCTAAAACAAACAACCCTGAATCAGAACCTTGTTTGTGAATCACTCTAAAAGTGCAACACACCCTAAACCAATCATTACCACTCACTAATCCTAAATCATCGGGGTTAGGACACGCTTAGAACGATTGCATCTCATACTTATGCATTATTGCATCCTTGCCAATCTTTTAAACATCGTCCTTACCGGACGATGATGCTATTTCAGAATTTGGAGTTATTGCGTATCGAAGACCTTGCCTGCATAATCTTGCAGTCAAGAAAGGCAAGTTCATCACTTGCTCATGTCATTCGAGTATTTTTACCAAATTACTTGCAAAGTACTATGTTTATCACTATTGCATAAAAACCAAAACCACTATTTCATAACTATGAATATGACTATGTGGTGGGCAATGGAACTATGGATTGTGTTGATATGGTGGAGGTTCCATTGCAAGGGTTTATATCCATCTAGGATTAAACAACAAATGTCGTCCAGTGATTCTTGTGTCGTAATACCCGTGTTAACCATAAGATCTGGAGTGGGACGGAATAGTCAATCGTATTTCCACCTCTTGTACATCAACGGATGCGCTCTACGTAGACACTTGTATCCTGAGGGACAAGCGGTGGGCTGGGGAAGCCTAAAGTCCCCACGGTAATGCGGTCTATGATGGATTGTAAGATGTCCGGAACGGTCTATCCATGATTGATAGGGGAGGGCATATAAAATTGTTCGGAACAGTCTACCTTAATCGGTATAGGGGAGAACAAATGCCCGGAATGGTCTCATCATGGATATAGGGGAAGACAATCTTACAAAAGGGTGGGTGTGCGAGGTAGCGGAGGAATATGATTGGCTATGACCTTATACCGGGCCTCACACCAAAGTAAGTGTGGACGAGAACTAGACTCGGTTGGTGATACGTCTCCGACGTATCGATAATTTCTTATGTTCCATGCCACATTATTGATGTTATCTACATGTTTTATGCACACTTTATGTCATATTCGTGCATTTTCTGGAACTAACCTATTAACAAGATGCCGAAGTGCCGATTCTTTGTTTTTCTGCTGTTTTTGGTTTCAGAAATCCTAGTAAGGAAATATTCTCGGAATTGGACGAAATCAAAGCCCAGGGGCCTATTTTCTCACGAAGCTTCCAGAAGTCCGAAGGAGAGACGAAGAGGGGCCACGGAGGGGCCACACCCTAGGGCGGCGCGGCCCCCCCTTGGCCGCGCGGCCCTGTGGTGTGGGGCCCCCGTGCCGCCTCTTGACCTGCCCTTCCGCCTATAAAAAGTCTCCGTGACGAAACCCCCAGTACCGAGAGCCACGATACGGAAAACCTTCCAGAGACGCCGCCAACGCCGATCCCATCTCGGGGGATCCAGGAGATCGCCTCCGGCACCCTGCCGGAGAGGGGAATCATCTCCCGGAGGACTCTACGCCGCCATGGTCGCCTCCGGTGTGATGTGTGAGTAGTCTACCCCTGGACTATGGGTCCATAGCAGTAGCTAGATGGTTGTCTTCTCCCCATTGTGCTATCATTGTCGGATCTTGTGAGCTGCCTAACATGATCAAGATCATCTATCTGTAATTCTATATGTTGCGTTTGTTGGGATCCGATGAATAGAGAATACTTGTTATGTTGATTATCAAAGTTATATCTATGTGTTGTTTATGATCTTGCATGCTCTCCGTTATTAGTAGATGCTCTGGCCAAGTTGATGCTAGTAACTCCAAGAGGGAGTATTTATGCTCGATAGTGGGTTCATGTCTCCGTGAATCTGGAGGAGTGACAAGAACCACTAAGATTACGGATGTGCTGTTGCCACTAGGGATAAAACATTAGTGCTATGTTCAAGGATGTAGTCACTAGTTACATTACGCGCAATACTTAATGCAATTGTCTGTTGTTAGCAACTTAATACTGGAGGGGGTTCGGATGATAACCTGAAGGTGAACTTTTTAGGCATAGATGCAGTTGGATGACGGTCTATGTACTTTGTCGTAATGCCCAATTAAATCTCACTATACTCATCATGATATGTATGTGCATGGTCATGCTCTCTTTATTTGTCAATTGCCCAACTGTAATTTGTTCACCCAACATGATGTTCGTCTTATGGGAGAGACACCTCTAGTGAACTGTGGACCCCGGTCCAATTCTCTTTACTGAAATACAATCTACTGCAATACTTGTTCTACTGTTTTCTGCAAACAATCATCTTCCACACAATACGGATAACTCTTTGTTACAGCAAGCCGGTGAGATTGACAACCTCACTGTTTCGTTGGGGCAAAGTACTTTGGTTGTGTTGTGCAGGTTCCACGTTGGCGCCGGAATCACTGGTGTTGCGCCGCACTACATCTCGCCGCCATCAACCTTCAACGTGCTTCTTGACTCCTACTGGTCCGATTAAACCTTGGTTTCTTACTGAGGGAAACTTGCCGCTGTGCGCATCACACCTTCCTCTTGGGGTTCCCAACGGACGTGCCAACCACACGCATCAAGCAAATTTCTGGCGCCGTTGCCGGGGAGATCAAGACACGCTGCAAGGGGAGTCTCCACTTCTCAATCTCTTTACTTTGTTTTTGTCTTGCTTAGTTTTATTTACTACTTTGTTTGCTGCACTAAATCAAAATACAAAAAAAATTAGTTGCTAGTTTTACTTTATTTGCTATCTTGTTTGCTATATCTAAAACACAAAAAAAAGTAGTTTACTTGCATTTACTTTATCTAGTTTGTTTTATTTACTATTGCTAAAATGGCCAACGCTGAAAACACTAAGTTGTGTGACTTCACAACCACAAATAATAATGATTTCTTATGCACACCTATTGCTCCACCTGCTACTACAGCAGAATTCTTTGAAATTAAACCTGCTTTACTGAATCTTGTTATGCGAGAGCAATTTTCTGGTGTTAGTTCTGATGATGTTGCTGCCCATCTTAATAATTTTGTTGAATTATGTGAAATGCAAAAATATAAAGATGTAGATGGTGATATTATTAAACTAAAATTGTTCCCTTTCTCATTAAGAGGAAGAGCTAAAGATTGGTTGCTATCTCTGCCTAAGAATAGTATTGATTCATGGACTAAATGCAAGGATGCTTTTATTGGTAGATATTATCCCCTGCTAAAATTATATCTTTGAGGAGTAGCATAATGAATTTTAAACAATTAGATACTGAACATGTTGCTCAAGCTTGGGAAAGAATGAAATCTTTGGTTAAAAATTGCCCAACCCATGGACTGACTACTTGGATGATCATCCAAACCTTCTATGCAGGACTAAATTTTTCTTCACGGAATTTATTGGATTCAGCTGCTGGAGGTACCTTTATGTCCATCACTCTTGGTGAAGCAACAAAGCTTCTTGATAATATGATGATCAATTACTCTGAATGGCACACGGAAAGAGCTCCACAAGGTAAGAAGGTAAATTCTGTCGAAGAAACCTCTTCCTTGAGTGATAAGATTGATGCTATTATGTCTATGCTTGTGAATGATAGGACTAATATGGATCCTAATAATGTTCCATTAGCTTCATTGGTTGCACAAGAAGAACATGTTGATGTAAACTTCATTAAAAATAATAATTTCAACAACAATGCTTACCGGAACAATTCTAGTAACAACTATAGACCATATCCTTATAATAATGGCAACGGCTATGGTAATTCTATTTGGTAATTCTTACAACAATAATAGGAATTCACCCCCTGGACTTGAAGCCATGCTTAAAGAATTTATTAGTACACAAACTGCTTTTAACAAATCTGTTGAAGAAAAGCTTGGGAAAATTGACATACTTGCTTCTAAAGTCGATAGTCTTGCTGCTGATGTTGATCTTTTAAAATCAAAAGTTTTGCCTAATGAGAATCATCATAATAAAATTACTACTACAGCAAATGCCATTCAAGTTAGAATTAATGAGAATATAAGATTAATGGCTGAACTGCGTGCTAGGTGGGATAGAGAAGAAAATGAAAAACTAGCTAAAGAAAAGAATATAGCTAAAGTTTGGACTATTACCACCACTAGTAATGCTAATGCTACACATGTTGCTGCACCTCCTACTCATACTAATAAAAGAATTGGTGTTAGCAATGTTTCCACTTCTAATGCAAAGCGCGAAAAACTGCCTGAAACTGCTAAAACTGCTGAAACTGCCTTTGATAAAGCTGCTGAAATTTTTTCCAACATTGGGGATGATGATCCCATTGCTTTAGATTATAATGGTTTGAATTTTGATGATTGCCACATCTCTGAAGTTATAAAGTTCTTGCAAAAACTTGCTAAAAGTCCTAATGCTAGTGCTATAAATTTGGCTTTTACACATCATATTACAAATGCTCTTATAAAAGCTAGAGAAGAGAAACTAGAGCGCGAAGCCTCTATTCCTAAAAAGCTAGAGGATGGTTGGGAGCCCATCATTAAGATGAAGGTTAAAGATTTTGATTGTAATGCTTTATGTGATCTTGGTGCAAGTATTTCTGTTATGCCTAAGAAAATTTATAATATGCTTGACTTGCCACCGCTGAAAAATTGTTATTTGGATGTTAATCTTGCTGATCATTCTACAAAGAAACCTTTGGGTAAAGTTGATAATGTTCGCATTACCGTTAACAATAACCTTGTTCCCGTTGATTTTGTTGTCTTGGATATTGAATGCAATGCATCTTGTCCCATTATATTGGGAAGACCTTTTCTTCGAACTGTTGGTGCTGTTATTGATATGAAGGAAGGTAATATAAAATATCAATTTCCTCTCAAGAAAGGTATGGAACACTTCCCTAGAAAGAGAATGAAGGTACCTTTTGATTCCATTATGAGAACAAATTATGATGTTGACACTTCGTCTCTTGATAATACTTGATACACACTTTCTGCGCCTAGCTGAAAGGCGTTAAAGAAAAGCGCTTATGGGAGACAACCCATGTTTTTACCTATAGTACTTTGTTTTTATTTTGTGTCTTGGAAGTTGTTTACTACTGTAGCAACCTATCCTTATCTTAGTTTTGTGTTTTGTTGTGCCAAGTTAAGCCGTTGATAGAAAAGTAAGTACTAGATTTGGATTACTGCACAGTTCCAGATTTCTTTGCTGTCACGAATCTGAGTCCACCTCCCTGTAGGTAGCTCAGAAAATTAAGCCAATTTACGTGCATGATCCTCAGATATGTACGCAACTTTCATTCAATTTGAGCATTTTCATTTGAGCAAGTCTGGTGCCATTTTAAAATTCGTCAATACGAACTGTTCTGTTTTGACAGATTCTGCCTTTTATTTCGCATTGCCTCTTTCGCTATGTTGGATGAATTTCTTTGATCCATTAATGTCCAGTAGCATTATGCAATGTCCAGAAGTGTTAAGAATGATTGTGTCACCTCTGAATATGTCAATTTATATTGTGCACTAACCCTCTAATGAGTTGTTTCGAGTTTGGTGTGGAGGAAGTTTTCAAGGATCAAGAGAGGAGTATGATGCAACATGATCAAGGAGAGTGAAAGCTCTAAGCTTGGGGATGCACCCGGTGGTTCACCCCTGCATATATCAAGAAGACTCAAGCGTCTAAGCTTGGGGATGCCCAAGGCATCCCCTTCTTCATCGACAACATTATCAGGTTCCTCCCCTGAAACTATATTTTTATTCCATCACATCTTATGTGCTTTTTCTTGGAGCGTCGGTTTGTTTTTGTTTTTGTGTTTGTCGGGGGGAAGACCCCGGATAGGGCAATGGACGCGGAGCAGCCGGCTGGCCACTGGCCGGCTCGCGGCAAAGGCCGGCTGAGGAGCAGCCGGCTGGCGCCGTGGCCGGCTGGTCTGGAAGCCGGCTGGCTCTAGGTCCTAGTCGGCCTGGCTACGGCCACCAATGCTGTAGTTGGGCCGGCTTCTACAAGCCATATCCGACTGGGGTTTGTACCTCAGACCGACTCGAGGCTGGCGAGTCTTGCACTGGAAGGAACCGGGTAGGTGATCCGGGTTCCCAAAGTCCACGCTGACTCCATCTTCCGTAAAGCGCGGGGCACTGTGGAGCAATAGTGCCGCGCGCCGGACAGGCCGTCAGGGCTTACGACGATCCGTACTGGCTACAGTGGCTGACGGCGACAGGGACACCTCCTCCATACCGCTGACCGTGGCAGCCGGATGGGACAGGCCACGATGCCTCAACCACTCCTGACGTCACCGCCTCGGGAAGGAGCGGAAGCCGAAGCCGGCCCAGCCGGCCAGTAAACTATAGGGTCTTATATGTAAAGTGCCGGTGCCTATATAAGCCGCACTACCCCCTCTCGTGCAGGGGATCGATCATTTATTGCTTTCACCCACCTACAGAGCTGCCCTGTGAGAGAGACCATCGTCTCCCTTAGCCTCTCAGGAGCAGCCGGACACAGCTCTAGGAGCACCATTGTACTGTGTGATCATCATATACACTCATAGCAGGAGTAGAGGTTTTACCTCCATCGGAGGGCCTCGAACCTGGGTACGTCGCCGTGTCGCTCGTGCCCATACCCGCATCCGGATACCGCCGTGAGATCCCTCAGGAACCACTTCGATTAGCCACCCTATGGCATATGCCGTGACGATACCACGACATTTGGCGTCCACCGTGGGGCCTTCAGCATCCTCGGCCGGTGTCTTCATCCGGACGGGCCTCACCACCACCACCGGCGAGCGAGTCGCTTCAGGCTTGATCTGGAGATTCGGCTCCCTCGACTGTGTCAGCGACAACGCTGGCTGCTTCGCTGACCGGCCCTTCCCAGCCGGCGGCAGCGTCATCTCCTTCGGCGGCTTCGACGTCTACGTCGCCACCGTCGCACCGCCGCGCTACCTGCGGCAGGTGCTGCGCTGCGCTAGCCCTCCTCCGCGAGCCGGCAGCAGCGCTCCCGCCAGCCCCGCCGTCGTGCAAGTCATGATGGCTGGCGACGAGCTCCCCACCAAGAACCCGCGCATGCGCGGCCCCAACCTGGAGCGCAACGTCGACCCCAACGCCTCCGGCTCGGGCCCGAAAGCGCCACCACCACCGTCCCGGCTGGATGCAGTCCGGGCAAAACTGAGCACCCCACTCACGCCTGGTGCCGACCCCACCGCCATCGAGGCGGACTTGGAGGCGCACCGCCAGCTCCTCCTCAAGCAAACCGAAGAGCTGGCTGCTGCTAAGCGCCAGATGGAGATCACCCAGCGCGAGTACAACCGCGCCCACGGCCTCACTCCAGGCGGCGACGAGCCAAGCCGAGCTGGCCACATCCGCCGCAGGGGCCGCGACCTTGGCGCTGAGATCGCCCGCGACGGCGCTCCTTCGCCGGCTGTTATCACCAGAATTTGACCAAGTCAGAGGTGGGCCACGATTGAGAAAGACTTGAAGATATACATGGAAGGAGAAACAAGAATTGGCCTTATACACGAAGTTGGGCTGAATTGCCCATTGTATCTGTAATTTAGTGGATCGTATCTTTAGATTAAAAGTTAGAGTTTTACTCGTGCACGGTTAGGTGCACGTCCGAATTAGAAAGTCCGCCGGACTATAAATATGTATCTAGGGTTTATGGAATAAACAACAACACAACGTTCACCCCAAAAACAAACCAATCTCGGCGCATCGCCAACTCCTTCATCTCGAGGGTTTCAATCAGGTAAGCGACATGCTGCCTAGATCGCATCTTGCGATCTAGGCAGCACAAGCCCCACGTTGTTCATGCGTTGCCCGTGCTGAAGCGTCTTTGATGGCGGGCAACGTAGTTATCATAGATGTGTTAGGGTTAGCATAGCTCTTCGTATAAACATGCTTACGTAGTGCAACCCTCGCATGTCTAGCCGCCCTCACGCCTATCTCAGGCGTGGGGGCGGCACCCTGCTTGTTCATCATCTAGTAGATCTGATCCGTTACGATTGCTCCTTGCTCCGCAAGGATTAGTTTAATATCTGCAATAGTTAGGCCTTACGAAGGGGGGGAGGATCCAGCGGCACGTAGGGTGGCATTCGCAAGTCCTAAACAGGATGTTCCGATGATCAACGTCACGTTGGTTGTGTGGCCTTGTTTAGGATCGGCTTACGAGCACCGTGCGTGGCCGCGAGGCCCAACCTGGAGTAGGATGATCCGATTATGCGGTGAAAACCCTAAATCGTCGTAGATCTCATTAGCTTTATCTTGATCAAGCAGGATCACCAAGTATTCGTGCACCCCGTACGGATCATGGGTGGATCGGCTCTTTGAGCCGATTCACAGGATAGCCTGAGAGCCGATCGAGGCTCGGATTTAATGTTTACGTGTATGCCATGCAGGAACTAAGCGAGGCATCCCCATCACCTTCCTGACCAGGTATAGGTCAGGTGGCACGCCCTTGCACTTCGCATCGCCGCGTGTGACCAGAAGAGCATTGCGGGCCGTCGCTCGGAGGGGTCTCAGCCAGCCGCAGCTCTAGGCTCTTCCCGGCTCTACCGTGTTGACAGGCCGCTGCCCGCCGGTGGGTTTTGGCGATCAACACATTCTGGCACGCCCGGTGGGACTATCATCTACATCAACCACATCGCCATCTACATCTGAGATGGCGGCGGACGGCACGCCAGTCACCTACGAGGAGCTGCCTGCTGAGCTCAAGAAGAAACATGACGAGATCAAGGCCACCCTCGAAGCCGACCTCATCGGCTCTTTTCAGAGAACCCGTACCCATGGCATCAGATGGAAGGGGTTCTCACCACAAGGTGCACTCGATGGGATAGATCTCTCTGCCCCGTCGGAGGAACGCACCAGGGCCCTTCGGCAGGAGATCAACTACTTGGTGGCTCACTCGCTACACCGCCACTCTGAAAACTTGGTCAACGTGTTGGAGCGTCTCGCTCTGCGCGTGATCCAGGAGATCATGAGCCACCAGTACTCGCCGTCAGGACCAGCTCTCGGGACGCACCAAGGAGAGTTGCCACTCCAGTCCCGTCCACCGCTGCCATACGCGTTGGCAGCACCAGCTGAAGTGCCGGCTACACCGGCATTCGTCGTTTACAAGATCGGTGGTGACCCTAGTGACTACCAGTTCTTGGCTGAGGCGCCCAAGGAGATCCCTCAAGGATACGCATGCACGTATGTGCCAGATTGTGGCAACTGGCCACTCTCAAACCAGGCCACAACGTCAGGGACTCCGGCGCAAACAGGAGGAACGTCAGCAACAGAGCTTGAGAAGCAGACGTGGCTAACTAAGTACGCCACCCCGACGAAACTCCCGAGCCCAGCTCCTGCAGTTGGCTCAGAGCTGGAAAAGCAAACATGGCTGGCTAAGTACGCCACCCCGGCGAATCTTCAGAATACATCTCCTGCAGCCAGCACGGTGGATCAGATCAGTACCATACTGAGAGACCAGTTCGGCATTATGCCGAAAAGGAGGGCAATCGGCTATTCCAAGCCGTACCCCGACGAGTACGAGATGATCCCGCTGCCACCTAAATATCGGCTCCCTGACTTCTCCAAATTCAGTGGATCGGATGGCTCCAGCTCCATCGAGCACATCGGCCGATATTTGGCGCAACTAGGACCGGCTTCAGTGTCGGATCAGCTACGCGTGAGGCTCTTTTCACAGTCCCTCACAGGATCGGCTTTTGGATGGTATACCTCTTTGCCAGCAAACTCCATCCAGTCTTGGAAGCAATTGGAAGAACAGTTCCATACGCAATACCATTCAGAAGCTTCCGAGTCTAGCATTGCCGATCTAGCACAACTACGTCAGAAGCGCGGAGAAACGGTGACAGAGTACATCCAGCGCTTCAGGAATCTTAGGAACCGATGTTATTCGGTTCGTATAACTGAAAAGGAAGCAGTCGAATTGGCAGTAGCTGGCCTTGCAACACAGCTCAAGGACATGGCCTCCCAAGCGATTATCCCTCGCTGGCGCACATGGTTCGAAACTATCAGCATATGAACAGCGCCACCTGCACTGTACCAAGACAAGTTCAAGCGTGCAGTAGTCATGGTCGATACAGAGGAAGGTGAAGTGCCTGCGGGAGACCAAGAAATAGCAGTGGCTGAGTGGACTCGGGGAGGAACTCCCGTATCCTGCAAATGGGTAAAGCCACCAGGGCCGCCCAGGGGATTTGATTTTGACGTGACCAAGACTGAACAAATCTTCGACCTCCTGCTTAAGGAGAAACAGTTGACGATTCCTGAAGGTCTCAAGTTCCCTACGGCGCAAGAGCTAAACGGAAAGCCGTACTGCAAATTCCACAACTCGCTTTCCCATGCCACCAACGACTGCAGGGTGTGGCGTCAGCACATCCAAGCGGCGATAGAGAAGGGGCGTTTAATTTTCAACCAATACGCCATGAAGGTAGACACCCAGCCCTTCCCCGCCGTTAATATGGTAGAAGTCATCTACCCCGAGGGCTGCCAGCCAGGTCCCACGTTCAGCGTCAACATGGTAGGGCCTGGGAACCACTCTGGCAAAGATGGAGATGAGGGCAGCTGCTCTCATAGCAAGGACACAGAAGAGGCCGCTCCACGCGATCGGCTCCATCATGATGGCAAGCGCTACGTCACAGAGGGAGAAGTGAAGAACATAAGATATCAGCGACCTCTCTCTGATCACCTCCTCAACAAATATGTGAGTCAGTATGACCAACGCCGACGGTCCAACTATGATGATGAAGGAGATCGTCTGGCTAGAGAAGCCAGAAGACATCGTCGGCAGGATCGCGATGAGGAGGAGCACGAGCGCCGTGCCGCGGACAGGCCAAGGGAGCAAGATGACAACGCCAGACACTGGGATTGCCCTTTCTTCAGACACTGCTGGGATTCAGGAATGAGCCGATTGCCCACAATCGGCAATTGCCCAGAATGCAACAAGAAGAAGAAGGAGGCAGCCAACGTGTCTGTGTTTGAGCGCTTAGGGCCTCTCCCACCACCAAGCAAACGCGCTGGGTCACCTCGTTGGGCAGATCTTGAGGATTCAGAAGACGAGGGACTAGAAGAAGAAGAAGACAGGTACCACCGTCCAAGGTGGTGCCCTGACGGACTCAGCCGTTCACAGAAACGCAGGGTTCAGCGGTTGCGCGGCCTGGAGGAAGCCGAAAGGTTATACTTGCATACGCTAAGGAAGGCACGGCCTGATCTGGCTGCAAAGGTTCAGCGAGCCCTGAATGAAGAGGGTCGTCCACGGAGAATGGAGTGGCGCCCCAAACAAAGGAGAGCCGATGATGAAACATCGGCTGGCACGAACATGGTGTTCATCCTCCCTTCAGAGTTCAGTGCTCCAGGGTTAGATGAGACATCCGTGGCACAACTTGACTGCGGCCCACGGCCGGTTATCTTTGAGAAGCCACAAGATAAGAGCTACAGGCATCTGAAGGCCCTGTATTTGCGAGGATATATCGATGGGAGGCCTGTGAACAAGATGCTGGTAGACACCGGAGCGGCAGTTAACATCATGCCGTATTCTATGTTACGTCGGCTGGGACGCTCTAGCTCGGATTTAATCAAGACCAATGTAACATTGAGCGATTTCAACGGCCAAGCGTCTGAGGCACAGGGAGTTCTGAACGTGGATCTGACCGTAGGAAGGAAAACTATCCCTACAACGTTCTTCATCGTCGATAGCACGAGCAGTTATCTTTGTCTTTGTTGGGAAGAGATTGGATCCACGCCAACTGCTGTATTCCCTCCACGATGCACCAATGCATAATACAGTGGGATGGAGATGAGGTAGAAGTCGTCCAGGCCGATGATTCAGTTGAAGTTTCAACGGCTGGCATGAACGCATGGGAAGCAGCAGGCCAAGAACCCCTCTCAGGCATCAACTTAGACGACTGCGAACGCATCGATGTGACAAAGGGAAGGGTTAAGCTGGTTTTATCTACCGGCCTGACCATGTAGTCAAAGCAAAGCGACGTGTAACTTGGCGAGGCTGATCCTTGTGATCGGCCCCAAAGGTCTATGAAGGGACAGTACAGAACCTTCAGTCAGCGCTCTAATCATTATGGAGGCCGATCCCAGCAATCGGCCAAAATTATCCTCACCACATGTTCTGCTTGTGTTCACCTTTGACCCTATCAGGAGCCGACGTGCGAGTTACAGAGCCGATATCCGCCATTCTTTAACAGATTCGGCTCGGGGGGCACCTGAATACTGGAACAGATGCAGGGGTACATGTGTGCAATGAATACTGGGGGCTGATAGGAGAAAATCGGCCAGTAAAAAGAAAAAAAAAACAAAAAATTACAGCCGATGCAAGGGCATCGACTTTAGAATTGAAAGACAGCCGATGCGCAACCATCGACTTTAGTAGAAATTATGCAATGTCTATCGAGTCTCCACCAGATCCAGGCCAACGGTGGTACCTTCTGTTGCCTCGAGTGAGTAAAACAATGGAAACTTCTTCAGCTACTTCGAGCCGATCCGGGTTCCTGAACCCCGTTGTCAAGGATTTTCAATCTTTGGGGCTAGTTCAGCTGAGACGGAAGATTATCGGCTGACGGAAGGAGAAAAAGGATCGGTTTTGGCGCATTCTCTTTGACATTCTCGCCTCGAGTAAGGCTCGGGGGGCAGCAGGCCTGGTGGGTGCTCTCTTTTGCTCTGTTTAAAGAGCCGATTGGGGATACTATCGGCGGATCCTTCATTGCAACCTTCTTCACGATGATGAGTACTGAAGAGGATTATTGGGTTTGGTTAGAAAGTTCAAAGGCTTTCCTGAAAGATCCTGCATCAGTTGAGGAAGGGAAGGGTGAAATTCAAAGGACCGATGTGGTACTATCGGCTCATTACGCATTGGCAAAGGGGACGAATCGGCAAGGTCAGTAGAAGGAGGAATCGGCTAAATTAAACTCAAAGGAAATCGGCAAGATCAAATTGGGGAAAGTTCTTCATTGATTAGATTTCTTACATAAAAGAGCTGATTGCTCTCAAAAGGGAGTACTAGGGGATACATTGCCCCATCTACTACTACTGGCCCTATTCTAGAAGTCCTATCTACGGGCCATCACTGCCCTCGTCGTCGCCGTCGCCGCCGCTGTCGGCGCTGCTCCCGGCGGGCTCGTCGTCGCTCCAATGGCCGCCGACCGGGTCCTCGTTGTCTTCATCCTCTTCGTCAGCGTCGTCCTCGTCGCTGTCGAAGTCGCTAAGATTGCCCGGCCAAGGGCAGAATCGCTTGGCCGGCGGCTCGTCGGAGGAGCTCTAGTTGTCGTCCTCCTCCTCCTCTTCCTGCTCCTCCTCCTCACCGGAAGAGGTGAAGTCACAGGAGAAGCTGTCGTCGTCGCTCTCCTCCTCCGTTGCCCCAACGGTGAGGAAGCGGAGGTCGCTCTCCCCGTCCGTCGAGGACTGGTCGTCCTCGGACCAGATGGAGAAGTCGTGGTCTGGCTCCTCCCCGGCCGCAATGGCGCGGCGGATGTTCGCTGCATGGACCTCTGCCGGATTGTACTCCGGCGTCGGCTCACGGGATGCGGAGGACTGGCTGGAAGGACCCGATGGAGCAGAGGAGGAAGAGGACATGGTGGCAGGAGGGCTTTTGGAGTGCTAGTGCGATGGAGATACGGAGGAGAACTGTGCGTAGCGGTTAAATAAAAGGGGATATAGTGGAAATTCAATGCCACAGCAGTTTCCGAGGAAGAGGTGCCTAAGAAAAAAAAAAACTGCCGAATCACGCGGAGAAGTTGAGGAGGCAGGGCATCATGATGAAAGATACTGCGACGGTTCTGCCACGACATGACCCGACGAAGGAAAACAGAGTGATTTTGGAATTACCAATTCCAAAACCAGGGGGGCATGTGTTATCACCAGAATTTGACCAAGTCAGAGGTGGGCCACGATTGAGAAAGACTTGAAGATATACATGGAAGGAGAAACAAGAATTGGCCTTATACACGAAGTTGGGCTGAATTGCCCATTGTATCTGTAATTTAGTGGATCGTATCTTTAGATTAAAAGTTAGAGTTTTACTCGTGCACGGTTAGGTGCACGTCCGAATTAGAAAGTCCGCCGGACTATAAATATGTATCTAGGGTTTATGGAATAAACAACAACACAACGTTCACCCCAAAAACAAACCAATCTCGGCGCATCGCCAACTCCTTCGTCTCGAGGGTTTCAATCAGGTAAGCGACATGCTGCCTAGATCGCATCTTGCGATCTAGGCAGCACAAGCCCCACGTTGTTCATGCGTTGCCCGTACTGAAGCGTCTTTGATGGCGGGCAACGTAGTTATCATAGATGTGTTAGGGTTAGCATAGCTCTTCGTATAAACATGCTTACGTAGTGCAACCCTCGCATGTCTAGCCGCCCTCACGCCTATCTCAGGCGTGGGGGCGGCACCCTGCTTGTTCATCATCTAGTAGATCTGATCCGTTACGATTGCTCCTTGCTCCGCAAGGATTAGTTTAATATCTGCAATAGTTAGGCCTTACGAAGGGGGGGAGGATCCAGCGGCACGTAGGGTGGCGTTCGCAAGTCCTAAACAGGATGTTCCGATGATCAACGTCACGTTGGTTGTGTGGCCTTGTTTAGGATGGAAACTACGAGCACCGTGCGTGGCCGCGAGGCCCAACCTGGAGTAGGATGATCCGATTATGCGGTGAAAACCCTAAATCGTCGTAGATCTCATTAGCTTTATCTTGATCAAGCAGGATCACCAAGTATTCGTGCACCCCGTACGGATCATGGGTGGATCGGCTCTTTGAGCCGATTCACAGGATAGCCTGAGAGCCGATCGAGGCTCTGATTTAATGTTTACGTGTATGCCATGCAGGAACTAAGCGAGGCATCCCCATCACCTTCCTGACCAGGTATAGGTCAGGTGGCACGCCCTTGCACTTCGCATCGCCGCGTGTGACCAGAAGAGCATTGCGGGCCGTCGCTCGGAGGGGTCTCAGCCAGCCGCAGCTCTAGGCTCTTCCCGGCTCTACCGTGTTGACAGGCCGCTGCCCGCCGGTGGGTTTTGGCGATCAACACCGGCTCCGTCCGCGGAGCTCCCCGTCTACAACACCCCCGACAAGAACGTGCGCGCGGCAAAAGCCGCCGCGGAAGAGCTGAACCGCCTCGAAGGCGAAGAGTTACGCCGCCAGACCTGGCGGGTGACTGAGCTGCTCACCGCAGCCAACAGGCAGATCGCCGACCCCAGGTATGTCAATGCCCCCAGAGCTTCTCACGCTCGTGGAGCTGCAGGCAACGACAGGGAAGGCGCCAGGGACACGGCCGAGTCCTCCTCCCCAGCACCAAGCCGGCGCCATGATTCCCGGGCCACGCACAGCTCGGGCCGGCCAAGCCACCAGCCGAGCGGCAGCAGCCGCAGCCGGCCCCCTCCAAGCCGGAACCAGGAGCAAGACTCCGGGCCCCGCCGTCATCACCGAGCGGCTCCAGAAGCAAGCGGCGCGCGCCAGCCGGCACACTCCCGGCTGGGCCCGCGCATTGAGCCCGCCGACGCCCGAGATCGCCTCGACCGGCTGGTCGAATCCCGCATTGCGGAAGAAGAAGCTCCAGCCGGCCCAAAGTGCTTCGGGCCTCGCATCGCCAACGAGCCCACGCTCGAAGGCTTCACGCTCCCCCGTGACACCCCCAAGTACGACGGCACCGCCAAGCCGGAGGACTGGCTGCAGGACTACTCCACCGCAGTCGGCATCGCCAAAGGCAACAAGCGCTGGGCCGTGCGCTACTCCCCCCTGATGCTGGTCGGCTCCGCCCGCACGTGGCTCAACAACCTGCCAGCCGGCAGCATAAACGGCTGGCTCGACTTCGAAGCGGCCTTCATCAGCAACTTCACCGGCACCTATCGCCGGCCGGGTCGCCCCCAGCAGCTCGAGATGTGCAAGCAGGGCCCCGACGAGACGGATCGCGCGTACCTGACGCGTTGGTGCGAGATGCGCAACTCCTGTGAGGGCGTGCACGAGATCCAGGCCATCAGCTTCTTCATGGGAGGCTGTCGGCCCAACACCATGCTGTGGCACAAGTTGCGCCGCAGTGACCCCAAGTCGATGGCCGCCTTGATGGCCATCGCCGACAAGTACGCGCTGGCTGAGGAAGCCGGCAAGGCGCCGGCTGACGTTTCGCCGGCCCCCACCAGAAGGGACAACAACAAGCCGGCCGAGGGCGCCTCGCACGGCAGCCGGCGGGACAACTACCGCGGCAAGCGTCACCTACATCATCTTCACCTCCGAGCCCGAGGACAGGACGAGCCAAGAGCGCCGTTCCCTCGAAGTCAACGCGGTCATACCGCCGGTCCCCCAGTACCTAAACTGGTCAGAGCAGGCCATCACTTTTGATCGCCGCGACACACCGGCTGTCCTGCCGAAGCCGGGCAGCTACGCCATGGTCCTCGACCCCACCATCGGCACAACCCGGCGCAGCGTGCGTTTCTCGCGCGTCCTCATCGACGGCGGCAGCAGCATCAACATCCTCTACCGCGACACCGCCCGCAAGCTGGGCATCCAGGAGGCCGAGTTGCGCCCCACCCCCACCGTCTTCCATGGCATCGTGCCAGGCCATTGCTGCCAGCCGATCGGCCGGATCACGCTGGAGGTGATGTTCGGGAAGCCGGACCACTTCCGCACCGAGAGAATCGAGTTCGAGGTGGTGGACCTCGTGAGTCCCTACCACGCGCTCCTGGGCAGGCCGGCCCTGACCAAGTTCATGGCGGTGCCCCACTATGGGTACCTGAAGATGAAGCTGCCTGGCCCCAAGGGGGTCATTACCGTAGCCGGCGATTATCGCCGCTCCATGGACTGCGCCACGCAGAGCTCCAAGATGGCCCAGACGCTGGTCATCGCCACCGAGAAGCAGCTTATCCACGACGCCGTCGCCCTCGCCAAAGCCGCGCAGACAGACATGCCGGCTGCGGGCAACCCGGCTGGGACGACTCACTTCCAGCCGGCCGACAACACCAAGATCCTGCTGGACCCGGCGCAGCCGGACAAGTTCGTCACCATCGGTGCCGGCTTGAACAAGAAATAGGAAAGCGAGCTCACCAGCTTCCTCCGTGAGAATCGGGACATCTTCGCGTGGACTCCAAGAGACATGCCGGGTGTGCCGAGGGAGTTGGCTGAGCACCACCTCCACGTCCGGCCTGAAGCCAAGCCGATGAAGCAGCCTCTCAGGCGCTTCGCCGAAGAACGAAGGAAGGCCATCGGTGAAGAAATCGCCCGGCTCCTAGCTGCCGGCTTCATCATGGAAGTGCTGCACCCGGACTGGTTGGCGAACCCGGTCCTGGTTTTGAAGAAGAACGGCTCCTGGCGCATGTGTATCGACTACACCAGCCTGAACAAGGCGTGCCCAAAGGATCCCTTCCCCCTGCCGCGCATAGATCAAGTCATAGACTCGACTGCCGGCTGTGAACTGTTGTCTTTCCTAGACGCCTATTCAGGCTACCACCAGATTCCTTTGAATCCGGCTGATCAAATAAAGACTTCGTTCATTACCCCGTATGGGGCTTATTGCTACACGACTATGCCGTTCGGCTTGAAAAATGCAGGCGCCACCTACCAAAGGTGCATGCAAAAATGCTTGCAGGATCAAATCGGCAGAAACGTTCACGCATATGTGGATGATGTCGTTGTAAAGACCAAGGAGACGACTACCCTCCTTGATGACCTGAGAGAAACCTTCACCAATTTGAGAAGATTCCGGATGAAGCTCAACCCGGCCAAGTGCACATTCGGCGTGCCGTCTGGCCAGCTCCTTGGCTACCTCGTCTCTCAGCGAGGGATCGAAGCCAACCCGGACAAGATCAGTGCCCTGGAGAAGATGGAACTGCCGCAGTGCCTCAAGGACGTCCAGAAGTTTGCTGGCTGCCTGGCCTCCTTGAGCCGCTTCGTCAGCCGGCTGGGGGAGAAGGCACTGCCCCTGTATCAACTAATGAGGAAGGCGGACAAGTTCGTCTGGTCACCGCAGGCGGATGAGGCCTTCCGTGACTTGAAGCGCGTGCTCTCAACCGCGCCAATCCTTGCAACGCCGGGTTCAATGGAGCCGATGTTGTTGTACATCGCAGCCACCAATCGAGTGGTTAGCGTTGTCCTGGTGGTGGAGCGCAGAGAAGCCGGCAACAGGGAGCAGCTGGTTCAGCGCCCAGTCTATTACCTTAGCGAAGTGCTCTCCCAGTCGAAGCAAAATTACCCCCACTACCAGAAGGTCACCTACGGCGTCTACATGGCGGCCAAGAAGCTCAAGCACTACTTCCAAGAGCACCCCATCAGGGTGGTTGCCACAGCGCCCTTGGCAGAAATCATAGGCAGCAAGGATGCCAACGGCCGGGTTGCCAAGTGGGCCCTGGAGCTAGCCGCCCACACCATCCTCTACGAGCCACACACAGCCATCAAGTCGCAGATCCTCGCAGACTTCTTCGTCGACTGGGCCGAGATGCAGTACCTGCCGCCTGTGCCGGATTCCACACACTGGAAGATGCACTTCGATGGCTCGAAGATGCGCAACGGCTTGGGAGCCGGCATCGTCATCACCTCTCCCAAGGGAGACCGGCTGGACTACGTCCTGCAGATCCACTTCGCCGCATCCAACAATGTGGCGGAGTACGAAGCGCTCATTCATGGGCTGAAGCTGGCCAAGGAGATTGGCGTGCGTCGCATACTCTGCTTCGGCGACTCCGACTTGGTTATACAGCAAGCATCGGGCGACTGGGACGCGAAGGACGCCAACATGGCCTCATACCGCTTCCATGTCCAGCAGTTATCCGGCTTCTTCGACGGCTGCGAATTCCACCATGTGCCACGAGCAAACAACGAAGCGGCCGATGCCTTATCCAAGATTGGCTCAACCCGGCAAGCCATTCCGCCGGGTGTCGCCTTGGCGGTTCTCAAGAAGCCGTCCATCATACCGTCACCGGACTCGGATTCAATATTCGTGCCGGCTGACCCGGGAGCTGCTCAGCCGAACCCGGGGGCTTCATCGCCCAAGTCGGGGGCTAACAAGCCAAACCCGCCGGCTAGCATGCCGAACCCGGGGACTTCTCAGTCCAACCCGGGGGCTTCATCGCCAAACTCGGGGGCTAGCAAGCCGAACCCGCCGGCTAGCAAGCCGAACCCGGCGACCATGCAGTCGAATCCGGAAGCTCCCACGCAGGAGGCCCTGTTGGTCAGCGTATTCGAGATAAGATGCGTACCTTCATGGGCACAAGAATTCCTCTCCTACCTCACCGACGGTGTGCTGCCTGATGATAGAGTCCAGGCCAGGCAGATTGAGAGAAGGGCCAAGGCCTATACCATCATCAACCACCAGCTGTACAAACGCAGCGTAAGTGGGGTGTTCCAGCGGTGCGTCGAGCCGGCTGAAGGGATTGAACTCCTACGGGAAATCCATCAAGGCGAGTGCGGACATCACGCCTCATCCAGAGCCATAGTGGCCAAAGCCTTCCGGCACGGTTTTTACTGGCCGACTGCGCTCAGAGACGCAGAAGATTTGGTGAAGAAGTGCAACGGCTGTCAGCGCTTCGCAAAGCAAAGACACCAGCCGGCTTCCGCCTTGAAAACCATCCCTATCACATGGCCGTTTGCCGTATGGGGCTTGGATATGGTAGGCCCATTCAGAACAGCGCGAGGCGGCATGACACACCTCTTGGTGATGATTGACAAATTCACCAAGTGGATCGAAGCCAAGCCAATCAAGAAACTGGACGGGTCCACAGCCGTCACATTCCTCAAGGAAATCATTGTGAGATTCGGCTACCCCCACACCATCATCACCGACAACGGCACCAACTTCTCCCAAGGCATCTTCTCTCGCTATTGTGGGGAAATGGGGATCCGGATGGCCCTATCTTCTGTGGCACACCCAGAGTCCAACGGACAAGTGGAAAAGGCTAACGGCTTAGTCCTAGCCGGCATCCGGCCCCGGCTGGTGGAGCCGCTCGAGCGAGCAGCCGGCTGCTGGATTGAAGAACTGCCCAATGTGCTGTGGAGCCTGCGCACAACGACAAACCGCTCAGTCGGCTTCACACCATTTTTCCTCGTATACGGGGCCGAAGCCGTCTTGCCGACTGATATCGAGCATGACGCGCCAAGGATCAAGCTCTACACAGAAGCCGAAGCCAAAGAAGCTCGCGAAGATGGAGTTGACCTGGTCGAAGAGGCCCGGCTGCTGGCTGAGTCTAGATCTACTATCTACCAGCAAAGCCTCCGACGCTATCACAGCCGGAAGGTCCAGCCCTTAGCATTCCGAGAAGGAGACTTAGTGCTCCGGCTGATCCAGAGGACAGCCGGACAGCATAAACTGTCATCCCCATGGGAGGGTCCCTTCATCGTGAGCAAGGCAGTAGGCAATGATTCCTACTATCTCATAGATGCCCAAGAGGCTAAGAAAAACAAGCCGGACAAGGCTGACGAGGAGACTAAACGTCCCTGGAATGTCAGGTTACTCCGCCCATTTTACACATGAGAGCAGGAATGTATGTATCCCTTGTATCCCTTTTGTGAGTTATGAAAAAGCTTGCGCCAAGAGCGCTGTTTCCGACAAGTTTTTCGCGTACTTTACCTTGTTTCGCCAATTGGCTTGAACCCTCTCACGCGGTCGGCTCAGTAACGTGATCCGGTTTCCGACAGCCGGCTTCCGACCCAGCTACAGACCGCAACCCGGCTGTCCGGCTGGCGGGAGTAAGGCCTAGGGAGCCGGCACGCGAAAAACGACTAAGGGAAAGAGTAAAAGCGAGTTGCAACTTTTCATAAAAGTGCCGGATTGCCGAATTCAGCTCGTTCGACTGAAATACTGTCGGCCTCACCCAGCGGCCCGCTCTTGATCCGGCGACGGATCGCAAGTCGGACGTACGACCGGCAAGGGCACAGCCAAAGAGTGGGGCGGATGGGAAAAAGCGAACGAGTCGAAAGAAAGCAACTCGGCACACAGATGATTAACAAACACATTAAAGCGTGCCTTAATAAAAGGATAATAACATTGTCTTACATATGCACCCGGCATCCCGGGATTTAGCAATTGTCTTGGCAAAAGCATAAGGAAACAGGTAAAAGCTAAGCGCCGGCTGGATCAGAACCAGCCGGGGGAGCATCAGCAGAGCCGGCCGCCGGGTCATCCTCGGGCACGTCGTCCGCCTCCTCGTCCTCAGCCGCCTCCTCCTCGTCGTCAGACGGCGGATTCGGATCCGCGACGAAGATGGACTTGTCGACGAAGTCGGCAATGGCGCAGGCGCGGGCAAGCCGAGCAGTCTTGTTCTCCGCCGGGAGCTTGTCCTCCACGTCGGCGCGCCGAAACTCCAACTGGTCGAGGCTAACCTCGTTATACCAGGAGAGCACAAAAGATAGCGCCATATCGGCTCCGGCGCGCGTGGCCGACTCCTTCCAGTCCAAGAAGCGGCCGGGAGCCCTGTCCAGCCAAGCGATGAGATTGGAGAGATCTTCTGGCAGCGTCTCCGTCGGCCACAGCAGTCGGATCAGCTCCTCCGCCGCCTTCCGCAGCTCCCAGCCAAGCTTGGTGACCGGCTCCACGCGGGCGGCGATGGACGCCAGATAGTCGTCCATGGTGAAGCAGTCGGAGCTCTGCTCCCCAGTGGCCTGCCGGCGATCCTCCCGCGCCCTGGCAACAGCCGCTAACGCCTCCTCCTGCGCCTCAGGGAAGGCCGCTGCAAAGAAGAAAAGCATGTCAGAAGCCATCAAAGCCGAAATAAGCTGAAAAATGCAAATTTTCGAAGTCCTAAAGTAAGCCTGGCGGCAGCCGGCAAGATCCGACTGCCCCCAGCCTGAAGATGGAGATTCCAAAGCTCTAAAGAAAGCCTGGCGACAGCCGGCAAGAACCGACTGCCCCCAGCCCGAAGATGGAGATATCGAAAAAATCAAGTTTCTGCCGCCGGTTGCCAACCTAAGCCGGCAGCCGACGGCCGAAAGCCGGCAAAGGGGAAGGCATAAGACAAAAGACTCACCCGCCAAGCCGCGGTCGAGCGCGCTAAGTTCCTCCAACCACCGCTTGGCGGTGGCCGACAGCTCGTTGGACTTGGTGGTCACCTCTTGCTGGAGCGAAAGCCGTTGCCGTTCCACCTCCTCCAACCGCTTGCTCAGACCCTCCAGCTTTTCCTCCTGTTCCTTCTTGAGGGCGGCAAGTTCCTTGAGATGGTTAGCCTCAAGAAGGCGCAGCCGTTTCAGCTCCCCGTCAGCCACCTTCAGCTTGGCGGCAGCAGCCCGGTTCGCCTCCTCACTTGTGGCGCATTGAGCGCGGGCAACTCGGAGGTCCGACTCAAGCTGCGGGACCCGGGCGGCCTCAGCTGCAAGCCGGCAAAAACAAGCCGTCAGTAAAACAGAAGCGTAAAAGAGTAAAGGCAAAGAAGAGAAAGCCTCACCCTTGACGACCTCCAGCTCACGAGCCAAGGCGGCCCGCTCGATCTTGGCCCGGTGGTAGCTAGTCACCACCTGGTTGTACAAGAAGGTGCGCCGCTCCTCAACCATCTGAAAGAATCAGTTGCTTAGACGAAACCTGGACTGGCTTCAGGCAGCCGGCCCACGTCTCGGAGGGCTACCAGGACAAGAAAATTGCAAAAGAAAAGAAAACACACCTTCTCGGCATCCTCCAGCGTCGCCAGCTGGGCAAGGGTCTCGGCGGCTTTGGTCTTGAGGCTGGCGCGATAGCCGGAGAAAAGCATCTTCATGGGCGCCGTGCCAGGCTGCCCCTCCCGGCTGAGTACCTCGCAGGAGTTCGCCCGGTGCCATGCCTTCTCCATAGTTCCTGCCGAGCCGAAGCTGGAGTCGGAGGCGGATGGCACAGCCACCAACCGGGCACCCTTGGCCACATGAAGGCCCTCAGACGGGCCCGCTGGGCCCTCTGTCCTCACCAGAGCCTGGGAGTCGGCGTCCTTTGAGCGCGATGGCTCCTCCCTCGCCGGCTCCTTCCCGGTCGGCTCCCTCCTCGTCGGCTCCGAAGCTGGAGGCGGCGCGGTCGAAGCAGTCGGCCCGGTGGGAGCCGTCGCATCCGGCGCTTGAGGCGCTCCTTTCGGAGAACTCTCCAGCACCACGACGTTGGGCGCGGGCCCGCCGACTCCGGTCGAAGGCAGCGCAGCCCCACCAGCTCCAGCTCCGGCCGCAGATGGCATGCCCCTGCCAGCTCCGGCTGCCCGCTCCACAAACGGGGCGCGGCGCGGAAACATGTCGTCTAGGGTCGGCCGGCGCGCCGACTGACCCTGGTCTCCACCGCCAGGTGCCGCAGAAGGCGCGGCAGAAGAAGACGCCCCCGCAGAAGGTGGCGTGGCCGCAGGCGGCACGTTAGCAGCCGGCGGCGTGCGCGCGCGTGCTGAAGGTTGCGGGGTTGGCTCCCTCCTTTGCCGCTGAAGCGGCGACGTGACGGGAGGAGCCTGCCGAGAGCCGCCTCCCTGGGTAAACTTAATCGCGGCCCTAGTCGAACAAGCAAGAAAAGATAAATACAGAGAGGAAGGAAAGAAAAGGAATCAAACAACAGAGGAAAAAGAACTCACCCGGCTTTCTCCGGGACCTTCTTGGGCGCCAGCCGGCGCTGTTTCTTGGCCCTCGCCTCCGAAGCGGCCGTGGACCCGACGCCGGCCCGTTTCCTCCCCTTCGGCGCAGAAGTTGCCGTGCTCGTAGGCGGCGCCGCGCGCAGAGGCACCGCCGGGATGGGCCCTGTGCCGGATTGGGCCGGCTCCGCCTGCGGCTGCTCTTGCTCCTGCTCCTGCCCATGCTCAGGCGAAGGCGGCGGGTTATGCTCCCCCTGGCCACCCTGATCCTGCGCCACCGGCAGATCGTCGTCGCCAGCTTGGTCGCCGGCCAAGTCAGCCGGGTCAACGTGATCCGGCATCCAAACCTTCGTCGCCAAATCGCCATCCTCGATGCCTTGGCGGGTGAAAAGCTGAAAACAAGATAAATATTGAGTCGGCCATGCTGCCGCAAGTCGGAAGACGGAAAAACATCAAACTTACCAGTTCAGGCGGCTGCTCCCGATCGTAAGGTGGCAGCCCCCAGTCCCAGTTGTCCGGCATGTTGGCCTTGGTGATGTTGTTCACCCGGTGAGCCACCTGGGACTTGGAGAGCTCCAACTTCGACGTCCGTGTCGGGTCGAGCCGGCCGGACATGTGGCCGATCTTGTGGACGCGCCACTGGAGCGGTATGACCCGGCGCGAGATGTAGGTGCAGAGGAGGTCCTCGGCACTCAGCCGCCCCCCCCGTGAAGCACTCGCCCAGGAAGTCCCACAGGAGGTTCACCTCCGCGTCCGGGTCCGAGGACTTGGGGTTGTAGCCCCAGTTGGTCCGGCTGACTGGCGGAGCCGGGTTGAATTCCGGCAGGTTGAGCCGGTCGAAGGCCGGGCTCTCGTTCCGCACATAAAAGAAAGACATCTGCCAATTCTTTACAGAATCGACAGTCGGAATCCGCGGGAAGGACGTACCCGTACGGGGATAGATGGAGGCGGCGCCGCAGGTCCTCAGGCGGCCTTCGGTCGTCTGCGCCTTGATGTAGAAGAGCCGGCTCCAAAACTCCACGTCCGGCCACAAGCCGGCGTAGCCTTCCATGAAGGCCACGTAGCAGCTGAGGAGGATCATGGCGTTGGCCGGCAGGTGGTGCGGCTGCAGGCCGAAGTGATCGAGGAACCGGCGGAAGAAGTTGGAAGCCGGCAGACCCAATCCGCGGTCGAGGTGCGCGCCGAAAACCACGCGTTCGCCGGGCTCCGGCCGAGGCTCCTCCTCCGCGCCCGGCGCCCTGGTAATCACCCCCGCCGGGATGCGGCGGAGGCGCACGAGCCGGGCAATGTCGTCGTCCTGCATATAGGAACCCTTCCAGGAGCCGCTCGGCTGAGCCATCGAGGACGAAGAAGAAGAGGAGGTCCAAGAGAGGCGGAAGGGCGAAGAAGAGCCGCTCCTCGCCGGAGGAGATCGCGGTGGAGAGGTGCGCGCCGTCGATGCGCGTGGCCCCGTGGCGCCGGATTGGCGGGTTTGCGGCGGTAGCTCGGCGGAGGATCGTCGGAGCGACCGCTCGCTGAGGTTCGCCAGAAGAACGGAAGAGGAATGGCGTCGGAGCAGCGAAGAGCTCGAGTGAAGAGAAGGAGCGAGGCAGGAGCGCAAGGAGGAAGAAAGGGGCAAGTGCCGCCTCGATACCGCCCCCGCGGCATTTATAGCCGACCGCGGCGGGCGGTTGGCCTCCAAGTGGCCGACGTGGGCCACGTCTCCGGATTTACTGCGCCGTAACTCCTCCCACGACCGCTACCGTTACCAGAAACGGCCACACCATGTCGCCCACTACCGCACCGGATCCGGAGGGACATTGATGTGACCAGACGAACCGGCGGCAGAGCCCTGGCGTCAGGCCGGTCAAGTCGGGCGCAGGACCCGAGGCGGCGGAGACTCCGGCGCGCAGCGAGCCGGAGCCGGACAAGAAGTTCCACTCGAGCCAAAATTCATCAGCAAGGCGGAGGCGCCATCAGATCTTGCGAGAAAGCAAAAACTGTACAAGTATAAAAGGCGGCCGGCTAGAAGCAGCCGGCAGGAACGAGCCGGATGAGGGCGCAGCCGGCTGAATGGAAATTCTCAGTCGGCCCCTCCAAGTGCCGTCTAATATATCCGAGAAACCAGGAAAACCTGCCTAGGTCCTTCTAAACGCAGGACCTTGCCAGCTTCGGGGGCTAATGTCGGGGGGAAGACCCCGGATAGGGCAATGGACGCGGAGCAGCCGGCTGGCCACTGGCCGGCTCGCGGCAAAGGCCGGCTGAGGAGCAGCCGGCTGGCGCCGTGGCCGGCTGGTCTGGAAGCCGGCTGGCTCTAGGTCCTAGTCGGCCTGGCTACGGCCACCAATGCTGTAGTTGGGCCGGCTTCTACAAGCCATATCCGACTGGGGTTTGTACCTCAGACCGACTCGAGGCTGGCGAGTCTTGCACTGGAAGGAACCGGGTAGGTGATCCGGGTTCCCAAAGTCCACGCTGACTCCATCTTCCGTAAAGCGCGGGGCACTGTGGAGCAATAGTGCCGCGCGCCGGACAGGCCGTCAGGGCTTACGACGATCCGTACTGGCTACAGTGGCTGACGGCGACAGGGACACCTCCTCCATACCGCTGACCGTGGCAGCCGGATGGGACAGGCCACGATGCCTCAACCACTCCTGACGTCACAGCCTCGGGAAGGAGCGGAAGCCGAAGCCGGCCCAGCCGGCCAGTAAACTATAGGGTCTTATATGTAAAGTGCCGGTGCCTATATAAGCCGCACTACCCCCTCTCGTGCAGGGGATCGATCATTTATTGCTTTCACCCACCTACAGAGCTGCCCTGTGAGAGAGACCATCGTCTCCCTTAGCCTCTCAGGAGCAGCCGGACACAGCTCTAGGAGCACCATTGTACTGTGTGATCATCATATACACTCATAGCAGGAGTAGAGGTTTTACCTCCATCGGAGGGCCTCGAACCTGGGTACGTCGCCGTGTCGCTCGTGCCCATACCCGCATCCGGATACCGCCGTGAGATCCCTCAGGAACCACTTCGATTAGCCACCCTATGGCATATGTCGTGACGATACCACGACAGTGTTGTTTGAATAAAATGGATCCTAGCATTCACTTTATGGGAGAGAGACACGCTCCGCTGTAGCATATGGACAAGTATGTCCTTGGTTTCTACTCATAGTATTCATGGCGAAGTTTCTCCTTCGTTAAATTGTTATATGGTTGGAATTGGAAAATGATACATGTAGTAATTGCTATAAATGTCTTGGGTAATGTGATACTTGGCAATTGTTGTGCTCATGATTAAGCTCTTGCATCATATGCTTTGCACCCATTAATGAAGAAATACATAGAGCATGCTAAAATTTGGTTTGCATATTTGGTTTCTCTATGGTCTAGATAATTTCTAGTATTGAGTTTGAACAACAAGGAAGACGGTGTAGAGTCTTATAATGCTTTCGATATGTCTTTTATGTGAGTTTTGCTGCACCGGTTCATCCTTGTGTTTGTTTCAAATAAGCCTTGCTAGCCTAAACCTTGTATCGAGAGGGAATACTTCTCATGCATCCAAATACTTGAGCCAACCACTATGCCATTTGTGTCCACGATACCTACCTACTACATGGTATTTTCGACCATTCCAAAGTAAATTGCTTGAGTGCTACCTTTAAAATTCCATCATTCACCTTTGCAATACATAGCTCATGGGACAAATAGCTTAAAAACTATTGTGGTATTGAATATGTAATTATGCACTTTATCTCTTATTAAGTTGCTTGTTGTGCGATAACCATGTTCACTGGGGACGCCATCAACTTTTCATTGTTGAATTTCATGTGAGTTGCTATGCATGTCCGTCTTGTTTGAAGTAAGAGAGATCTACCACCATATGGTTAAGCATGCATATGTTAGAGAAGAACATCGGGCCGCTAACTAAAGCCATGCTCCATGGTGGAAGTTTCAGTTTTGGACAACAATCCTCAAATCTCAAATGAGAAAATTATTAATTGTTGGTATATGCTTATGCATAAAAGAGGAGTCCATTATCTGTTGTCTATGTTGTCCCGGTATGGATGTCTAAGTTGAAGAATAATCAATAGCGAGAAATCCAATGCGAGCTTTCTCCTTAGACCTTTGTACAGGCGGCATAGAGGTACCCCTTTGTGACACTTGGTAAAAACAATGCATTGTGATGACCCGGTAGTCCAAGCTAATTAGGACAAGGTGCGGGCACTATTAGTACACTATGCATGAGGCTTGCAACTTATAAGATATAATTTACATGATGCATATGCTTTACTACTACCGTTGACAAAATTGTTTCATGTTTTCAAAATCAAAGCTCTAGCACAAATATAGCAATCGATGCTTTTCCTCTATGGAGGACCATTCTTTTACTTTCAATGTTGAGTCAGTTCACCTATCTCTCTCCACCTCAAGAAGCAAACACTTGTGTGAACTGTGCATTGATTCCTACATATTTGCTTATTGCACTTATTATATTACTCTATGTTGACAATATCCATGAGATATACATGTTACAAGTTGAAAGCAACCGCTGAAACTTAATCTTCTTTTGTGTTGCTTCAATATCTCTACTTTGAATTATTGCTTTATGAGTTAACTCTTATGCAAGACTTATTGATGCTTGTCTTGAAGTGCTATTCATGAAAAGTCTTTGCTATATGATTCACTTGTTTACTCATGTCATATACATTGTTTCGATCGCTGCATTCACTACATATGCTTTACAAATAGTATGATCAAGATTATGATGGCATGTCACTCCAGAAATTATCTGTGTTATCGTTTTACCTGCTCGGGACGAGCAGAACTAAGCTTGGGGATGCTGATACGTCTCCGACGTATCAATAATTTCTTATGTTCCATTCCACATTATTGATGTTATCTACATGTTTTATGCACACTTTATGTCATATTCGTGCATTTTCTGGAACTAACCTATTAACAAGATGCCGAAGTGCCGATTCTTTGTTTTCTGCTGTTTTTGGTTTCAGAAATCCTCGAAACGAAATAATCTCGGAATTGGACGAAATCAAAGCCCAGGGGCCTATTTTCTCACGAAGCTTCCAGAAGTCCGAAGGAGAGACGAAGAGGGGCCACGGAGGGGCCACACCCTAGGGCGGCGCGGCCCCCCCTTGGCCGCGCGGCCCTGTGGTGTGGGGCCCCCGTGCCGCCTCTTGACCTGCCCTTCCGCCTATAAAAAGTCTCCGTGACGAAACCCCCAGTACCGAGAGCCACGATACGGAAAACCTTCCAGAGACGCCGCCAACGCCGATCCCATCTCGGGGATCCAGAGATCGCCTCCGGCACCCTGCCGGAGAGGGGAATCATCTCCGGAGGACTCTACGCCGCCATGGTCGCCTCCGGTGTGATGTGTGAGTAGTCTACCCCTGGACTATGGGTCCATAGCAGTAGCTAGATGGTTGTCTTCTCCCCATTGTGCTATCATTGTCGGATCTTGTGAGCTGCCTAACATGATCAAGATCATCTATCTGTAATTCTATATGTTGCGTTTGTTGGGATCCGATGAATAGAGAATACTTGTTATGTTGATTATCAAAGTTATATCTATGTGTTGTTTATGATCTTGCATGCTCTCCGTTATTAGTAGATGCTCTAGCCAAGTTGATGCTAGTAACTCCAAGAGGGAGTATTTATGCTCGATAGTGGGTTCATGTCTCCGTGAATCTGGAGGAGTGACAAGAACCACTAAGATTACGGATGTGCTGTTGCCACTAGGGATAAAACATTAGTGCTATGTTCAAGGATGTAGTCACTAGTTACATTACGCGCAATACTTAATGCAATTGTCTGTTGTTAGCAACTTAATACTGGAGGGGGTTCGGATGATAACCTGAAGGTGGACTTTTTAGGCATAGATGCAGTTGGATGACGGTCTATGTACTTTGTCGTAATGCCCAATTAAATCTCACTATACTCATCATGATATGTATGTGCATGGTCATGCTCTCTTTATTTGTCAATTGCCCAACTGTAATTTGTTCACCCAACATGCTGTTCGTCTTATGGGAGAGACACCTCTAGTGAACTGTGGACCCCGGTCCAATTCTCTTTACTGAAATACAATCTACTGCAATACTTGTTCTACTGTTTTCTGCAAACAATCATCTTCCACACAATACGGTTAATTCTTTGTTACAGCAAGCCGGTGAGATTGACAACCTCACTGTTTCGTTGGGGCAAAGTACTTTGGTTGTGTTGTGCAGGTTCCACGTTGGCGCCGGAATCACTGGTGTTGCGCCGCACTACATCTCGCCGCCATCAACCTTCAACGTGCTTCTTGACTCCTACTGGTCCGATTAAACCTTGGTTTCTTACTGAGGGAAACTTGCCGCTGTGCGCATCACACCTTCCTCTTGGGGTTCCCAACGGACGTACCAACCACACGCATCAGTTGGCACCAAGGTTAAGATCTCTTATGGGTAAAGCAACACACCTCTGCAGAGTGTAAAGAACTGTGACCTGTCACTCCCTGTTCTGGGATATGGAACTGCGAACGCTGCCGGAAAGGAGCTCCATGAAGTTCTAGTAAACCGGTGAAGGCTGACGGACATAGTTCTTCTGAATAAAAGCAACCTTTTGAAGAAATGGTTATGAAAACCTGCATTGGTATTAGACTTTCTGGTCTAATGCTGTAGCTAGTGCATTAAACACCTCTTTCCTATAATGAACTTGTTGAGTACGCTCGTACTCATCCCACTCTTAAATCCCCTGCTTAGATATGGAGGCATCGAAGGAGGATCTACAGTGCAACTCGAAGGCTGAGGAGTCAACAACTACTTCAAGAGACAGGACCCTGTCAGAGAAGTCAGATACCACATCCAACTGCAAGGAAAAAACCTAGATTAGCAATAGAAAGGAACTTTCTTCCTAAACCTAGCTCCTATTTAGCTAGAATCCATGCTTAGCCTCTATAGCTAGTTAAATACTCTACAATTAGAGTTCGTGATAAGACAAGACTACGAGTTGTTCTTCTGGAGTTTATTTGCAGTTTTACCTCATTGTAAAGTAGGAGGCTGTGATGATCTTATGTAACAGAGTCAATGTTGTAATTTTATAGACATGCCTTGGACCCGCATATGTTTCTGTTGTACCACTCTGAGCGATATAATACTAGTGGAACGGTGTTTCATTGGTGTTATATCAGACTTGCATACTACACCATGCAGTGGTATGCCGGGTCACCACAATCACTTTGATATCTGCTAGTCAAACTAACTGCATGTGCTATATCCGGTCTAGTACATAGCATGGCATACATGATAGATCCTACTGCCGAGGCATAGGGGATATTACTCATCCTTTCTCTTTCTTCTGTCGTAGCCGGTCCTTGAGTCTTACTCAAGACCTTGCCTGGTAACATAGGTAAGAACCCTTTCTTACTTTCGTCCATTCTAAACTTCTTTAGAATCTTGTCCAGATATGTACTCTGTGATAGCCCTATTAGGCGTCTTGATCTATCTCTATAGATCTTGATGCCTAATATATACGATGCTTCACCAAGGTCTTTCATTGAAAAACTATTATTCAAATTACCTTTTACACTGATTAATAGTTCTATATCATTCCCAATTAATAATATGTCATCTACATATAATATCAGGAATGCTACAGAGCTCCCACTCACTTTCTTGTAAATACAGGCCTCTCCATGACACTGTATAAACCCGAAGTCTTTGATCACCTTATCAAAGCATCGGTTCCAACTTCTTGATGCTTGCTTCAGTCCATAGATTGAACGCTGAAGTTTGCATAATTTGTCAGCATTTTTAGGATCGACAAAACCTTTGGGTTGTACCATATACAACTCTTCCTCAATGTCTCCATTAAGGAACGCCGTTTTGACATCCATCTGCCAAATCTCATAATCGAAAAATGCAGCTATTGCTAACAAAATCTTCACAGATTTTAGCTTCGCTACAGGTGAGAAAGTCTCATCGTAGTCAACTCCTTGAATTTGTCGGAAACCCTTTGCGACAAGTCGAGCTTTATAGACAGTAATATTACCATCAGCATCTGTTTTTCTTTTCAAGATCCATTTATTCTCGACAGCCTTGCGGCTATCAGGTAAGTCTACCAAAGTCCATACTTTGTTATCATACATGGATCCCATTTCGGATTTCATGGCTTCTTGCCATTTGTTGGAATCTGGGCTCATCATTGCTTCTTCATACGTCGCAGGGTCCTCATCATTGTTATCCACAATCATGACATTTAGACAAGGATCATACCAATCAGGAGTGGCACGTTCCCTTGTCGATCTGCGAGGTTCAGTAGTTTCCTCGTTCGAAGTTTCATGATCATTATCATTAGCTTCCTTTGTTGCCGGTGTAGGCGGTACAGGTACAACTTCTGGTACTGCGCTACTCTGATCAACGAGTATAGATTCATCAATCTCATCGAGTTCTACTTTTCTTCCAGTCACTTCTTTAGTGAGAAATTCTTTCTCAAGAAAGGTTCCGTTCTTAGCAACACAGATTTTGCCTTCGGATCTGTGATAGAAAGTGTACCCTATAGTTTCCTTAGGGTATCCTATGAAGACGCATTTCTCCGTTTTGGGTTCTAGCTTGTCCGGTTGTAACTTCTTTACATAGGCTTCGCAACCCCAAACTTTAAGGAACGACAGCTTAGGTTTCTTATTAAACCATAATTTATACGGTGTCGTTTCTACGGATTTCGATGGTGCTCTATTTAAAGTGAATGCGGCTGTCTCTAATGCATAACTCCAAAATGATAACGGCAAATCAGTAAGAGACATCATAGAACGAACCATATCTAAGAGAGTTCGATTACGATGTTCGGACACACCGTTTCGTTGTGGTGTTCCCGGCGGTGTCAATTGTGAAAGTATTCTGCATTTCTTTAAATGCATGCCAAACTCATAACTCAGATATTCACCTCCGCGATCAGATCGTAGAAATTTAATCTTCTTGTTACATTGATTTTCTACTTCACTTTGGAATTCCTTAAACTTCTCGAAAGTTTCGGATTTATGTTTCATGAAATAGATATACCCATATCTACTCAGATCATCTGTGAAGGTTAGAACATAACAATAACCACCGCGCGATGCTACACTCATTGGTCCGCACACATCGGTATGTATGATTTCCAATAAGTCAGTAGCTCGCTCCATCATACCAGAAAATGGAGTCTTAGTCATTTTTCCCATTAGACATGCTTCGCATCTATCAAGTGACTCAAAGTCAAGTGATTCAAGTAATCCATCAGTATGGAGTTTCTTCATGCGTTTCACTCCAATATGACCAAGATGACAGTGCCACATATAAGTAGAATTATCATTCAATTTAATTCGCTTAGCATCAATGTTATGTATATGCGTATCACTACTATCGAGATCTAACAGAAATAAGCCATTCTTTTCAGGTGCTCGACCATAAAAGATATTATTCATAAAAATAGAACAACCATTATTCTCAGACTTGAATGAATAACCGTCTTGCATTAAACAAGATCCAGATATAATGTTCATGCTTAACGCGGGTACAAAATAACAATTATTTAGGCTTAAAACTAATCCCGAAGGTAGATGTAGAGGAAGTGTGCCGACAGCGATCACATCAACTTTGGATCCGTGTTTCCAACGCGCATCGTCACTTCATCTTTCAGTAGTCTTCGTTTATTCTTTAGTTCCTGTTTCTAGTTACAAATATGAGCAACCGAACCAGTATCAAATACCCAGGTACTAGAACGAGAACCAGTGAGATAAATGATACGTCCAATTTGCATCACTATTTTATATCATAATTTGCTGTTATGCATTGATATATTTCATATTTGGAGATAATACTTATGTTATTTCATTTATTTTGCATGTTTCATGATTATTGGAGGATCGCGCACCGGAGTCAGGATTCTGCTGGAAAAAGCGCCGTCAGAACACAATATTTCGGAAGATCAACAGTTGATGGAAATTATATGAAAAATCCTATTTTCCAGAAGACGAAGGGAGCCAGAAGGGGGAGCCGAGGGGACCCGAGGTGGGCCCACCCCATAGGCCGGCGCGGCCCAAGGCCTGGCCGCGCCGCCCTGTGAGGAGGGGCCCACAGCCCCCTCTCGCCTCCTTTTCTTCGCGTATGCCTTCGTCCCAAAAACCTAAGCTCCAGAGGGTACCTCGCGAAGAGTCACAGCCGCCTCTGCGGGGCGGAGAACACCAGAGAGAAAAGAGCTCTCCGGCAGGCTAAGATCCGCCGGGGAAATTCCCTCCCGGAGGGGGAAATCGACGCCATCGTCACCGTCATCGAGCTGGACATCATCTCCATCACCATCATCATCATCTTCATCATCATCACCGCCGTCTCCACCGGTGCACATCGCCACCGCTGTAGTAATTTGGGTTTGATCTTGATTGTTTAATAGGGGAAACTCTCCCGGTGTTGATTTCTACTAGTTATTGATGCTATTGAGTGAAACCGTTGAACCAAGGTTTATGTTCAGATTGTTATTCATCATCATATCACCTCTGATCATGTTCCATATGATGTCTCGTGAGTAGTTCGTTTAGTTGCCGGGGAGTGAAGCACTATTGGTAAGTGGAATTGGTAAGGGAAATTTCTACTGTTTGTGCTGATTTTATTTCTGCCTGCTGCTATAATTCATTATGGAGAGATCTTCTCTTGAGTGTTTATTTGGGAAATCTACTACTACTGCAAAGGTAGTGGATGAGGCACCAGGTAAGGAAGAAATACCATACAAAATACCTATGAAAATTATTGAACGTGTAGTGGATAATCGTTATACATGGGATGGAACTGTCCACCCTGGAGATCATTTACTGTTCTTACATGAATTATGCGGTTTATTCAAGTGTGCAGGTATTGCTATGGATGAAGTGAGGAAGAAACTATTCTCTATATCGCTGTCTGGTAAAGCGGCGCATTGGTATAAATTACTGGATAATGGGGATTCTCTTGAATGGAATGATATTGTGCCCCGGTTTTATTCTAAGTTCTATCCTCCGAGTGAGATTCACAAAGATCGGAATCGCATATATAATTTTTGGCCTCATGAAGGAGAGAGTATTGCCCAAGCATGGGGGAGATTGAAGTCTTTAATGCTCAAATTCCCCATTCATGAGCTTCCTGGTAATATTATTATTGATAATTTCTATGCAAGACTTTCTTTTGAAGACAAGACCTTGCTGGATACCTCTTGTTCTGGATCATTCACGCGCAACAAGGAAGAGTTTAAAAGGGACCTTCTTAATCGGATCCAGGAAAATACTGAAGGATGGGAGAACGACAAAGATAGAGAATCAGGTATAAATTATGATTATAAATGCATTGAAGCTTTTATGGATACTGATAAATTTCGTAATATGAGTGCTACTTATGGTCTTGATTCTCAAGTTGCTGCAAATCTTTATAAAGCTTTTGCCTCTCATTATGAATTGCCTAAGAAGAATTTTGATAAGTATCATGAACCGTATAAAGATAAAATTGATTCATCTATAAATAAATGTGTTGTAGTTGAAACTGTTGATCATGTTATTCCTGAAGCTTATATTGAAAAAACTCCTTTCCCTGCTAAAATGAAGGAGTACTCTGTTATAAATAGTGCGGTTCATAAAAGTGAAAAGAAACCTATAGAACCTGAAGAACAAATAAAAGTTGAACCTGCTGTTGCAATAGTTAAAGATCTTGTGACTGAAAATGTGGAGGATGGTCATATTATTTTCTGTGAAGATGCCTCTAACATTGTTTCACATCCTAATAAGTCCAAGCAAGCTAGTGTTCCTATGCTATCTGTTAGAATTGGTGATCATTGTTATTATGGTTTATGTGATATTGGTGCAAGTATTAGTGCTATTCCTTATGAGCTTTACACGGAGATTATGCACGAAATTGGTTCTTGTGAACTTGAAGATATTGATGTGGTTATTCGGCTGGCTAATAGAGAAACTATCTCTCCAATTGGTATTGTTCGAGATGTGGAAGTTCTATGTGGTAAGATTTAATATCCTGCTGACTTTTTGGTACTTGGTTCTGCTGCTAGTAAATATTGTCCTATCATTTTTGGTAGACCTTTTCTAAATACTTGTGGAGCTATTATAGATTGCAAGAAAGAGAAAATTTTGACTAAATTTGCTGGTGAATCTTATGAGTTTAACTTCTCTAAATTTACCAAAACTCCTTATAGAATTGATTCACTAATAGTGATTTTAAAGTTGAACAGTGTGCATCTATTGCTCTTGCTCCTAGTAATCCTTTGCAGCAACATTTGGAGAATAGTGAGAGTGAAGTTTTTAGGGAAGAAAGAGATGAGCTTGATGAAATTTTCCTTCGTCAACCTATTCTTAAGCATGATTTACCGGTAGAAGATCTGGGTACAACACCACCACCAAAGGAAGATCCTGTCTTTGATTTAAAACCATTGCCTGATAATCTTAAATATGCTCATATTGATGATAAGAAAATATATCCTGTTATTATTAGTTCTAAGCTTTCAGAGTTTGAAGAAGAAAGGTTATTGGAAATACTGAAGAAACACCGAGGTGCTATTGGCTACACTCTTGATGACTTGAAGGGGATTTCTCCCTCTATTTGCCAACACGCCATTAATATGGAAGATGATGCGAAGCCTGTTGTGGAACCTCAGCGTCGTCTAATTCCTAAGATGAAGGATGTGGTAAGAAATGAGGTATTAAGACTTCTTGAAGCTGGTATTATATATCCTATTGCTGATAGTAGATGGGTTAGTCCTGTGCATTGTGTTCCTAAGAAAGGAGGAATGACTGTTGTGCCTAATGATAATGATGAGCTCATACCTCAAAGAGTAGTTGTAGGGTATAGAATGTGCATTGATTATCAAAAAGTTAATAAAGTTACTAAGAAAGATCATTACCCTTTGCCTTTTATTGATCAAATGTTAGAAAGGTTATCTAAAAATACTCATTTTTGCTTTCTTGATGGTTATTCTGGGTTCTCACAAATTGCTGTTAAAACTAAGGATCAAGAGAAAACCACTTTCACTTGTCCCTATGGAACTTATGATTATAGACGTATGCCTTTTGGTTTATGTAATGCTCCTGCTACTTTTCAAAGATGCATGTCTGCTATTTTTCATGGCTTTTGTGAGAGTATTGTAGAGGTATTCATGGACGATTTTTCCATCTATGGGAATTCTTTTGATAATTGCTTGCAGAACCTTGATAAAGTTTTGCAGAGATGTGAAGAAACTAACCTTGTTCTTAATTGGGAGAAATGCCACTTTATGGTTAATGAAGGAATTGTATTGGGACATAAAATTTCCGAGAGAGGTATTGAAGTTGATAGAGCTAAAGTTGAAGCAATTGAGAAGATGCCCTATCCTAGGGATGTTAGAGGTATTCGTAGTGTTCTTGGTCATGCTGGGTTTTATAGGAGGTTTATTAAAGACTTTTCCAAGATTTCAAAGCCTCTTACTAATCTTCTTCAAAAAGATGTACCTTTTGTTTTTGATGATGATTGTAAGGAAGCTTTTGAATCTCTAAAGAAAGCCTTAACAACTGCTCCTATAGTTGAACCTCCTGACTGTAACTTACCATTTGAAATTATGTGTGATGCTAGTGATTTTGCTGTAGGCGCTGTTCTTGGACAGCGAGTAGATAAAAAATTGAATGTTATTCATTATGCTAGTAAAACCCTTGATGCTGCTCAAAGAAATTATGCTACTACTGAAAAAGAATTGTTAGCTGTAGTCTTTGCTTGTGATAAGTTTAGATCTTATATTGTTGATTCAAAAGTTACTATTCATACTGATCATGCTGCAATTAGGTACCTTATGCAAAAGAAAGATGCTAAGCCAAGGCTTATTAGATGGGTACTTCTGTTGCAAGAATTTGATTTACATATTGTAGATAGGAAAGGTGCTGATAATCCTGTTGCTGATAATTTGTCTAGATTGGAAAATATTGCTTATGATCCTGTTCCTGTTAATGATAGTTTTCCAAATGAGCAATTGGCTGTAATAAAGGTGAGCTCGCGAGACAGTCCTTGGTATGCTGATTATGCTAACTTTATTGTTTCCAAGTACTTGCCTCCAACCTTTTCAGCCCAGCAAAGGAGGAAATTCTTTTATGACTTGAGGCATTATTTTTGGGATGACCCACACTTATATAAAGAAGGAGTGGATGGTATTCTGCGAAGATGTGTTCCCGAATATGAACAACAAGAGATATTGAGTAAATGTCATGGTAGTGCTTATGGAGGACATCATGCCGGAGATAGAACCGCGCAAAAGGTTCTACAATCAGGTTTTTATTGGCCAACTCTCTTCAAAGATGCAAGGAAGTTTATTTTATCTTGTGATGAATGTCAAAGCGTTGGTAATATCTCCAGACGCAATGAAATGCCTATGAATTATACTCTTGTTATTGAACCGTTTGATTGTTGGGGGTTTGACTTCATGGGACCTTTTCCCTCTTCAGAAGGTAACACTCATATACTTGTTGCTGTTGATTATGTTACTAAATGGGTGGAAGCCATACCTACAAAAAGTGCTGATGGTGAGACTTCTTTAAGAAGTCTTTTAGATATTATTTTTCCTAGATTTGGAGTTCCTAGATATATTATGACAGATGGAGGTTCTCATTTTATTCATGGTGGTTTTAGAAAAACTCTTGCTAAATATGGTATTAATCATAGAATTGCTTCCGCTTATCATCCTCAAACTAGTGGGCAAGTAGAACTATCAAATAGAGAAATTAAATCTATCTTGCAAAAGACTGTTAATAAAACTAGAAAGAATTGGGCTAGTAAATTGAAGGAAGCACTATGGGCTTATAGAACTGCTTATAAAAATCCCATGGGTATGTCACCTTATAAAATGGTCTATGGAAAAGCTTGTCATTTACCTTTAGAACTAGAGCACAAGGCTTATTGGGCGGTTAGAGAATTAAATAAAGATCCTAAACTTGCCGGTAATAAGAGGTTGCTGCAATTAAGTTCTCTAGATGAATGGAGAAGTGAAGCTTATGAAAATGCTAAACTCTTTAAAGAGAAAGTTAAGAAATGGCATGATAGAAGGATTATCAAAAGAGAATTTAATATTGGGGATAAAGTCCTATTGTATCGGTCTCGTCTCAGATTCTTTGCAGGGAAATTACTCTCGAAATGGGAAGGACCATATGTTGTTGAGGAGGTGTATCGTTCAGGAGCAATTAAAATTAGCTCTCTCCAAGGCAATGCCACACAAGTGGTGAATGGACAAAGACTCAAGCATTATATCTCGGGTGATTCTTATAATATAAATGTTGATGTTATTCGAGTGGAAACACCGGAGGCTTTCATCAAAGGTCAAATCGACAGTCCACCAGAACTCGACTTTGAATAGGTAACAGTACATGTAATAAAAAGTTCGCGATTTACTTTCCGAACAATATTTTTGCTGTTTTTGGAAAATATGAAAAATTACGAGATCGAAACGGAGTGGAGGAGACGCACGAGGGCGTGCCCCCATAGGCCGGCGCGGGCCCCAGTTAGGCCGCGCCGCCCTATGAGCTGGCCGCCTCGTCGCCTCTTTCCGACTCTGGTTCGACCTGGTACTTTCCTTATGACATACAAATTCCTGCTATATAATCCCCCGGACCCCTGGAGGTCCGTATATCGTTTTCTCGACGTGTTTTGTTTCGAGTTGTTTCTGCCAGGATTTGCTTCGGATCTAGAGGTATCATGTCTTGGTCGGAAACTCCGAAGGACAGCTCCTACAAGGACGTCAACAACTTGTACATGAACAAGCTGAGGATGTACCCCAAGGAGTTACTGCTCATTGATGGGGAGCTGCAGATCAAAGATGTCCAGGGTCCTAAGGGAGAAAGAAGCTTGGAAGACAGGATGGAGAAGCTAGAACAAGAGGTCTTCAACTATAAGAAGATGGATGAGCGTGAGGTGGATATCTTCCACAAGATTGTGTCTGAACTCATTGCTGAACACGAGAGGGAAACTGCAAAGCTATGGGGCGACATCCTCTCACTTCAAGACACCACCAACAAACTCCAAGCTCAACTCTATGACGTTCAGAATTAGAACTGTGAGTATGAAAACAGGTTTAAACACATAAGCCATGCTACTAGTTTCAGGATTCCCGAGACCAAGATGTCGTTTGTTGATAGAGAGCCTCTTCCTTGGAAGTCTGATGATGGGAATTCATCACCATCATCGCCGAAGGAGTAATTCATCATCGGTATTGGCATCCCCTTGGTTTGTTCCAAGCTTGGGGGAGTGCCGTGGTATCACATCATCACTACCTTTTACTTTTTACTATCAAGTAGTGTCATATCATGAGTAGGTAAGTTATCATATAAGATGGGTTGCAGTGTGGAAGTATCTCCCCTTTAGTTGGTTGTCTATGTATCCCTTGGTGTGAGTTATCGTTATGAAATATTAATGAGAAGTCTATTCATTTACATATTGCACACCTTATTTTAGTTTGCAATCTCTATTATATGATTGATCTTGATTTTAGTATTGGTATCACTTTGGGAGCATTGAATAAATCTATTTGGTTTTGGCAAACTTAGCATTGGTCAATAGCAACAACACCTTGAGGTTTAAGTAGAAAAGAGAGATACATGTAGTTGTTTCATTGTCTTCCTTTCTTGTTAGCTCATAGCTTATTATTCTGAAGTTAAAATTGTTTGTGCTTACAAGGAAGATGCATGATTGTTTCTATCACATGTATATTTGTTTGTTTCCATCAACTCTTGTGCTTGCTAATTAACCTTGCTAGCCAAAAACCTGTACTGAGAAGGAATACTTCTCGTGCATCCAAACCTCAACCCAAACCTATGCCATTTGTGTCCACCATAACTACCTACTTCATGGTATTTCCTGCCATTCCAAGTAAATACTTCGTGTGCTACCTTTAAATAATTCAAAACTTACTATCTCTTATTTGTGTCAATGTTTTATAGCTCATGAGGAAGTATGTGGTGTTTTATCTTTCAATCTTGTTGGGCAACTTTCACCAATGGACTAGTGGCTTCATCCACTTATCCAATAACTTTGCAAAAAGAGCTGGCAATGGGATTCCCAGTCCCAAATTAATTAACCTAAATAGACACTCCTCCATGGTATGTGATTGTTGGACGGCATCCGAAGGATTCGGTTAGCCATGGCTTGAGAAAGCAAGGAGGGGAGGAGTGTCATCATCATAAAACTAAAATAAAAAGGCACTCCTTCATGGTATGAGATTGTTGGCAGGCACCCGAGGATTCGGTTAGCCATGGTTTGTGAAAGCAAGGTTGGAAGGACTGCTAAACCAAAATAAAACTTAATGGGAGCCACTCTTCGAGAGTTTGTCGGGCAAGGGGGTTAGAGTACCCGCTACCAGTCGTTGACAACAACAAACACCTCTCAAAATGTTACTTTTACTCTCTTTATATGATTTCAAAACTGGAAAAGCTCTAGCACATGATTTAATCCCTGCTTCCCTCTGCGAAGGGCCTATCTTTTACTTTATGTTGAGTCAGTAAAACTATTTCCCTCCATCTCAAGCAAGCATTTGAGTTGTTGTGATCAAACCATTATATTGTGATTTGCTTCATCATGTCTTTTACTCTTCCTTGTTTAGTACAAGTTTTATCTAAATGAATATAGCTTTGCAAGTTATCAACGATCATGAAGAGACTATTATGATTGAGTATGCAAGTTGTGCCATATAAACTTTAACATGAGAGCGCTGCTCGATAGATAAAAATAACCTGTTAATTGTTCTCTGACCAAGAACGAAGTTTGCCATCACCAACTATGATCTCTTATGCACCTTTATTTGTGATTACCTTATACTTGTTTCAAGTTGAATTATATGAGGAAGATGTTTACTAGAATGTCTTGTGTGAATGAATATGATGCTTCTTGTCCGTATTTGATTTATCGACTCTTCACTCCATAAACATGTGGTCCTGTTTACCGAGTTCAGTTTCGCTTGGGGACAAGCGAAGTCTAAGCTTGGGGGGAGTTGATACATCCAATTTGCATCACTATTTTATATCATAATTTGCTGTTATTCATTGATATATTTCATATTTGGAGATAATACTTATGTTATTTCATCTATTTTGCATGTTTCATGATTATTGGAGGATCGCGCACCGGAGTCAGGATTCTGCTGGAAAAAGCGCCGTTAGAACGCAATATTTCGGAAGATCAACAGTTGACGGAAATTATATGAAAAATCCTATTTTTCCAGAAGATGAAGGGAGCCAGAAGGGGGAGCCGAGGGGACCCGAGGTGGGCCCACCCCATAGGCCGGCGCGGCCCAAGGCCTGGCCGCGCCGCCCTGTGAGGAGGGGGCCCACAGCCCCCTCTCGCCTCCTTTTCTTCGCGTATGCCTTCGTCCCAAAAACCTAAGCTCCAGAGGGTACCTCGCGAAGAGTCACAGCCGCCTCTGCGGGGCGGAGAACACCAGAGAGAAAAGAGCTCTCCGGCAGGCTAAGATCCGCCGGGGAAATTCCCTCCCGGAGGGGGAAATCGACGCCATCGTCACCGTCATCGAGCTGGACATCATCTCCATTACCATCATCATCATCTTCATCATCATCACCGCCGTCTCCACCGCTGCACATCGCCACCGCTGTAGCAATTTGGGTTTGATCTTGATTGTTTAATAGGAGAAACTCTCCCGGTGTTGATTTCTACTAGTTATTGATGCTATTGAGTGAAACCGTTGAACCAAGGTTTATGTTCAGATTGTTATTCATCATCATATCACCTCTGATCATGTTCCATATGATGTCTCGTGAGTAGTTCGTTTAGTTCTTGAGGACATGGGTGAAGACTAGATGTTAGTAGTGAAGTATGGTTGAGTAATATTCAATGTTATGATATTTAAGTTGTGGTGTTATTCTTCTAGTGGTGTCGTGTGAACGTCGACTACACGACACTTCACCTTTATGGGCCTAGGGGAATGCATCTTGTACTCGTTTGCCAATTGCGGGGTTGCCGGAGTGACAGAAACCTGAGCCCCCGTTGGTATATCGATGCAGGAGGGATAGCAGGATCTCAGAGTTTAAGACTGTGGTTAGATTTATCTTAATTACTTTCTTGTAGTTGCGGATGCTTGCAAGGGGTATAATCACAAGTATGTATTAGTCCTAGGAAGGGCGGTACATTAGCATAGGTTCACCCACACAACACTTATCAAAACAATGAAGATTAATTAGCCGTATGTAGCGAAAGCACTAGACTAAAATCCCGTGTGTCCTCGAGAACGTTTGGTCATTTTAAGTAAACAAACCGGCTTGTCCTTTGTGCTAAAAAGGATTGGGCCACTCACTGCAATTGTTACTCTCGCACTTTACTTACTCGTACTTTATTCATCTGTTACATCAAAACTCCCTGAACACTTGTCTGTGAGCATTTACAGTGAATCCTTCATCGAAACTGCTTGTCAACACCTTTTGCTCCTTGTTGGGATCGACATTCTTACTTATCGAAGATACTACGATACACCCCCTATACTTGTGGGTCATCAATAAACATCTATAACATGTATATCAGATATACCTTCTTTCTTCTTCTTGACAAGGCCGCTCTTCAGATCAGCCAGATACTTGGAGCAATTACGCTTCCAGTGTCCCTTCTCCTTGCAGTAATAGCACTCAGCATCAGGTTTAGGGCCATTCTTAGGTTTCATAGGAGGCGTGACAGCTTTCTTGCCACCCTTCTTGAATTTCCCCTTAGACTTGCCCTGTTTCTTGAAACTGGTGGTCTTGTTGACCATCAACACTTGGTGCTCTTTCTAGATCTCAATCTCAGCAGCTTTTAGCATGCCAAAGAGTTCAGGTAACTCCTTGTTCATGTTCTGCATATTGTAGTTCATCACAAAGTTCTTGTAACTTGGTGGCAGTGATTGAAGGACACGATTAATCCCCAGTCTGTTAGGAATCACTATTCCCAAGTCACTGAGTTTCTTCGCATGCCCTGTCATGGCGAGCATGTGCTCACTAACGGAGCTGCCTTCTTCCATCATAGAGCTGAAGAAATGTTTCGATGCTTCATAGCATTCCACGGCCGCATGAGTCTCAAATATAGCTTTCAGCTCATTCATCAACTCATGAGGATCGTGGTGCTCAAAACGTTTTTGAAGATCGGATTCCAGACTGCACAGGATGGCACACTGAACTTGAGAGTACCGAGTTTTCCGAGTCGCGTAAACAGCCTTTACTTCATCGGTTTCTGTTGTGGGTATACTTCTTGGGTGTACCATCGACAGTGCCTAGATCCGGCAAGCCCGGGTGGCCCACAGACGGTGATGAGGCATGCGGCCCATCGGGCGGCCCAGTTGCTGTTGATCATGAAGGAAGAAGTCCGGCCCAGGATCAGTAAGCCGGATCCGTACCGACATTAGGAGTAACCCGGATCCATGGAGGCCCATGAGGAACCCGGATCCAGGACGACGTGTATGGAAGGCGGATCCGTGACGCGCACGGCAAGATATTGTACCGTAGCTAGGCTGTCTGTAATCCGGCTAGGACTCTCCATGTAAACCCTAGATCCGTGCGCCTTTATAAGCCGGATCCCGGGAGCCCTAGAGGCACAACCACAACTCATTGTAACAACGCGAAAGCGCCCAGATAATTCCAGACAAGCAGCAGTAGGCCCTGTCATCGTGCAGGTGTTCTGAAGCTGGGTAACTCGCGTACCACCGTCCCGTGTGCACTCCGCCCTATGGCCCCTACTTCTCCCCCTCGTGAGGATCCCTCCTTCGAGGTACCGTCGATTAGGCAACGACAGTTGGCGCCCACCGTGGGGGCCTGTGGCGTCTGGAGGCCGAAACCGGGAGGGTTCCGCCATGGGAAGCTACGACGACACCATCGCTGTGGGGCGCGTCCTTTACGCCGGAAATCTGCCGATCGTCCCTCCGGATGAGTGCTGGATTCCGGCTAGGACAAACCCCGTCAAGCTCTCCATCGTCCCAATAGGCGGCATACACATCTTCATCGGGGAAACCGTCGATTCCGACGGAAACCCACTGGTAAGTAACGCAGACGCGACCGCCGCAGAGCTGGACGCTGTCGCGAAGATCCGATCTGAGATGCAGGAGCTTCCCAAGGAAGATTCCGCCTTAGATCTGAAAATTTCGAAGCCCACCCAATCCGCCCCTGTGCAGGAAACAACGGCGGAAGACCAATGCAGATCCGCCTGGGTCTCCCAGGTGTTAGAAAAGCAGAGGTGCCACTTCGTACACTTCTTGGCCCATACCGCCGGAACCGCCCCTCAAGAAGCCGGAGCTGGTCCTGAGCAGGTAGAGGCACCGGAAAACGGCGCAGATCCGGATCAGGCTTGTGGGGACCCCGGACTAGCTGTCCGAAACACCCTGTTATGTATACAGTTCACGATCCCATGATCAGTGCGCCGTGAACACATAACCGAACTGATATCAAATTACACCATCCATTACAAAGCGGAATAAGAAAATTACAACATGGTCACATGACCAATACTTACATAATAGCCTCGAAGGGCCTAACTAAACATCAGAGTAGCATCATCACTTCAACAGCGCAGTACCCAAGTCATCTGCCATAACCCTACAGAACAGCGGGCGGGAGACGTTCCTAGCCCGCATAGACGTCGTCAACTCCTTCTTCATCTGTCGAACTCCTTCAAGTCTGGCCAAGTAAATAGCCAAGGACAAAGCCGTGAGTACATTTGGAATTGTACTCGCAAACCATCAAGAAGGTGATAAAAATTCTAACTAGAGAAGGCAAGAGAGGAAAAATAGTTTCTCTCGTGGATGTAGCATGTGGAAGAGAAATAGTTTCTCTTGTGGATATAGCATCCCGGCATCTCGAATGATGGGGACACTAAGGGAGTCCTATTACATCTCTATACCTTTGTTAAAGAAGAGGTAGCATACCGCCATCTCAATTGATGGGGATACTAGGAAAGTCCTATGACATCTCTATATCTTTGTTGAAGAAGATACTTCAAAAGATAAACTACGACATCTCTATATCTTTGTTGAAGAAGATACTTCAAAAAATAAACTACGACATCTCTATATCTTTATTGAAGAAGAGTCCCTCTACATGAAACACTAGGAAGGGTCACCCAATTTTGTTTCATTTTCCTCGACCATCTCCATATGGTCGGCACTAGCCTTTCCGTACCCTTCCGGTACATCCAACACACACATTTCCTTTGGAAATCATTTTCTAAACCAAAACTCGACACAGCTCGGTAACGGCCATCCCAACCGTCCATGACCGCGGACGCGGCTATTCGAATAGTTTTAACTCTGCAGAGTGTGCGCACTTTCCCCACAAGATCTGATAAATCCGCCGGGATCATCCCCGGTTCGTCATACGAAAGTATGCGAGTCTCGGATAATCAGTCGAAGCCTTTCGCCTATTCAACTTAGCAAGAGGTCCTACCCTATGGAGTATGTACCTCCCCGGCACCGTGGCAGCTCACCTCCCTTTGAGCGTGGCTCCATCGCCAAGCCAGGAGACCCATAGTGTCTTCCGGACGGGTCAGCCCCGAAGGCCTCCCGTTATACGATTGTCTCCAACTACGACAACCCGGACTCGGGGGTAACCGTACCCTTGTATAGTTGTGCGGTGCCTCATGCTAAGAAGAACAAACGTCAAGCTAAGCCCCGTGCCCACGTTGGAGTAGTGTGGTTGCGCGGGTTAATTGTTCCGGGCGAATACAGAGAACCATGTGTCGTTTTTCTCAAAAACCCAAGTCACACACACATTTCCTCTTTCCAACCATCTTTGTCAAGATCCTTTCCTTTCATAAACCATACGCTTGGGTAAGATTGCCTCACCCAAGGTTTTCATAAACATTTACAACAAGGAAAACCTTGAGGGGTTCCCAACCTATAGTTTCATGAGTTGAACTAGTATTGCACTACGGCCGAGATGAGAGTCATCCCGCCATAGATGAGGTATAAAGGGGTAGTGGAGTGGATCATACTTGCTTAAGGTAAGCATGTATTATGACAACACAAGGAGGAATATACTCTCAGATTTGTGGTGCTAATTACACAACTTAGATAGTGGAGTGTCACTATCCAACATATTCTCCAAGATGGTACAAGGCATACTCCTCTCAAGTTGAGAATACACCAAGATCATGACATTGATACCTCTATACTACAAAGGGGGTGGGTGCGGTGTAAGTTAATATCTTGAGATGGAACATGCTCAAGTTGAGCATACAAGATCACCAAGTGGAATAGCACGGCCATGTTACCATGCATCCCATAACACAAGGACAATAGTGGAGCATCACCACTAGGGAGTACCCCACTTGCAATCACACAAAGATGACATAAATAGAGATAATAACACACATAGAATGAAGGCGCTTTGAACATCAACAAATGACATCCAACTAGACACCGGATCAGAGATCAAAAGATGGCTTGCCTTGGCTTATTTGTCCCTGTACTTCTTCAACTCCATCAATATAAGAATCCCAACAATATAAAAAAAATCCTTGTCCAATTCCACTTCTTCTTCTTCTCCGGAATTGCTCGCGTCTATCGCCGGAAAATATAAAAGGAACACAATCAATCACATTGCACCAACAAAACAAACATACAACAACCATAATTTAACCATTCAATAAAGAGCTACCATACAAAGGACTTATAGATACCACAAACAACTTAAAGAAAACCCATGTTATTTACCTAGTAAAGGTATGAGAGTATCACAACTTAGCAATTGCCTCTCTCGGTTATCACCATAGTATAAACCAAACATCCCCTGGTAGATAACATCATAAAGAGGACAAAAGCGTTAGTTTGACATCAAATACATTCACAAAACATTTTCAAACATTTTTGGAAAAAGTAGAAAACAGTTTTCCTAACTTAGTTTGCTCACATAACACCACACAAGAATAGGAAGCAAATGATATGCCCTACCATTTGAAAACTTAAGCAAAACAAAAGAGCTAATGTTAAATTGCAGAGATTTTGTTTTGCAAACATAAAACAAAGGTTGCCCATTTCTAATAAAAAGAGTTGGTCAAGGTTTTTCAATAAACCCAACAAGTTTTGGTCCAACAATGCATGTCACACATATACCTTACTAACAGTAACGAAAATGCATGAACAGAGACTAACACTATTTTTCCTAGATGGCCAGTACTAATACAAGACTAACCCAATTGGAAACACCCAAAAATATCAAACCTACAATTTTAGGAATTTCTTTGAATCTGACTGTACAGAAAACAAGATCTGTAAGCCATAAATCGTAGAAACATCCTAAAAATATGAGGCCACTGGCATATGAAAGGTAATTAAACAGAGATTCACACGCAATTGGATTTGGGTTCAAAATATTTCTGAAACTCTCACAAATGGATTTACAAGTTCACTGCATGTTTTCACCATTTGCTTTAACTATGGAGTTGCAGAACAGCTAAAGGTTTGAAACTTGTTTGAGATGATTAAGAAAACATTCAGCAATCCTACAGAAGTGGAATCACTCAATTAGGTTCAAAAATGGATTTTTGATGAATTAAAAGCTAACAGCCATGTCTGCAGAACATACAGAATAAGTTTAATTCACCACAAATCGTACACAACTCAAAAAAATATGAGGTCAGCTGCATCTGAAAGGTATTGTAAAGGTGGTTCTTACCCAACAGGTTTCATTCAAAAATTCGTTTCCAAGCTCCCGATTTAATTCGACAAAGTCAGATCTGACCAGATTTTGATCTGTGAACCATTTCAATTCCATTAGGTCATTTGAAGTGAACCCAACGCTAAAATGAAGGTACTGGAGAGGGCTTTCACCCAAAATTGAGTTTGCTCAAAAAGGTTTTGTAAAACGGAAGAAATCTAACAAACAATGATTCTGCATGTTTGCAGAACTTTATTTATCATGCAAAATCCGTAACGAATTTGAGGATGAGACCAACGCCAAGTTGTAGATATTTTCAGTACCTATCTGCAGAACTTTGAACCACTCGATTTGGATCTGCACACGAGATTTGGCGGATTTTACAAGATCGTACCAGAATCTGAAACAGCAAGAAACAGAAATTACTGCAATGTTTTGGACGAACTTTGCTCAAGAACTTCAGATCTGAGGATAGCTCAACCTTCTCCATGCTTGGACCAACATGCACCTGCATCAAGATCCAATCTTAGCAATGGAGGGAGAAGAAGAGGAGATTAAACCATCTAAGGTTAGGGAGAAGAAGGAGAGGGAGGCTCTCATGGTGAGGATGAGCTTGAGGGAGGGGGAGAGCTTCATCTTGGTGGCTTGCCATGGCTATGGCCGGCCATGGGAGCAAGGGGAGCACCATTTTCGTGGGGAAGTGGAGGAGGAGAGTGTGAGGGAGTGGAGGAAATAGTAGGGAGTGAAAAGAAATGAGGCAAAGGGGAGGAGTGGAGAGGAGTGGAGAGTGGGAAATGAGAGCAAGTGAGGAGGGAGTGGGCTGCCAAGCCCCTTTATATAGAGGGAGAGGGGTGGGTTGGCTGCCTCCTCATTGATTGAGTTGGTTGGGAGGTAGCCTCCTCATTGATTGAGTTGGTTGGGAGGCTGCCCATTTATGGATTGGGGTAGGTGGGAGGCATGGCTTGTATAAGAAGGAAAAGGGAGATAGTGCTGGCCGAATTTTGAATGCAAACACAAATTGGCCGGCTCCATTCTTGCCAAACAAAAATGAACAATGAGAGAGAGATGCACATCATCCATGTGCATGATGTTGAGGAGGTAATGTTGATGGAGGTTGAGACATAGAGATAGAAATGGAGAGTGAGAGTGATATGCATTAAAAGGAAAATTTGTTATCACTTTGTTTGTGGCAAACAAATGATGGAAAGAGATAGATCCAAGGTTTAGAGGGGTAGTGATGGAAGTACAGATACAATACCAATGGTGAATATGGTGGCATAAAATCAATTCAAGAGGTCAAGGTGTTGATGGAAAAGAATGGGGGAGTGAGATAGGTATGAGGAAAAATAAGTTGTTCTAAAAAAAAGAGGTCAATTGGGAGTGGTTTGAAATACTCCCTGAGTCTAGGGTTCAGTTGAAGGGAGTCCATTTGAAAGTATCAAATGATCATCCATTTGATCAAGAATTGGAGGATGAGGGGATACAATGTGGTAAATCAGTGATGTGCATAAGATGTATAAGGATTGTCATTTGAAAAAAAAGAATTTATTTGAAAGGGATTTGAAACACCTCAATTGGGAATGAACTCAAGTGGAATGGAATTTGAAAATGTTGAGAGAAACTAGTTGGAACATAGGAGGTCAAAATGTTCTACTTACTTTCTCAAGTGAAGTAGAGTTTTTCTCAAATGTAAAATAAGCAAGAGGAAGACAAGAAATGGTATAGGTACCATAAACAAGCCTTTTGTAAAATGGAAAAAAAAATAGAAAATAATGTTTTAGAAATCAGTACTTGGTAGAAATGGGATGAAAAACAAAACCCATTTCAGTTCTTTGTTTTCTTTGAAGAAATATCCTGAAAAGATTTTATAAAACTAGAAGTAGTTTTGTGATCAAAACTAGAGAAGGAAAAACAATAGGGTTTTTGAGAAAGAAAACTAATTTAGGGAGGAGTGTTCTCAAGGGTAGATGGTGGCCTCAAAATGTACCCATCATTCCCAATCTTGGTTTTGTGAAGATTAAACTTGAATAAAAACAAGAGGTAAAAGTGAAGGAAGTGACCTTGAGGTAAAACATTGGATAGGGTACAAGATCAAGTTGAATATATGAGCTGCAAGGATTGACTGAGACATGCAAGACGTGGAGGTTGAAGAGGATGTTGCATAGATGAGATCCATGCATTGAGGTCAACAATAACAGTGGTGGTTGCTTAGATATCAACTGCCAAAGTCTGGAACTTATAAGCTTGCCAAAACAGATTGTTGACTTGGCTTCAGAATCAACCTATGATGAGTGGGTATAAGAGAAGGATGTGATGAGGGTAGATGATCCCAAATTTTGGATTCAAGGATGGTTTGAGCTGGACTAACACAAATAGGAATATCAAGATGGCACACTCATGTTGCCATCAGGAGAAGAGTTAGATGTAGTAAAAAGGAAAACAATTTTACCTAAGTCACACATGTGTTTTATTAGGTGAGTTGTATGTTTGACCACTAGAGGTGTTGTTCTTTGAGGTACTCAACACAGAACTCAACAAGAAAACAAGACAATATATCTAGCGGCAGATCAAAGCAATTCATCACAACAAACAAATCAAGGCAACTCATCTAAATTAGTCTATAGAAAAAAGTTTTTGTTCCCCCTAATTTTTGAAATATGGACAATTAATCAAGGTTGCAAAAGTTGGGGTGTTACAGATCTTCCACCCTTAAAATAATCTCGTCCCGAGATTACTGAGCATAGAACTGGAGGGGTTGTAAAGTTTAACGAAAATTAGACTCCATTTTTATGCCTTTGTGTGGAGAGGGTCGCAACTTCAGGTTGTGAGAGACATGATGGATTTCTGACGATGGCGAGCTTCATGAAGAGGCTGACGACTCCGTGCAGATGTTGGATCTATACCTTCTTAATGATTCTAGCGGGGTTCATGATTGCGGGAGAGTTAGTGCACCCAATGGTGCTTGAGCAGGGTTGAAAACTTTTTAGAGTTAGCTTAAATTTAGTGGAAGACGAAGTCTTCCACCCTTAAAATTGTTCATCGGGGAGGGGGCGTTAAAAACTGTAAGCTTCGGCCACGGGTCTTGTCGGGCGCTTTTTTGGAGAAGCCATTGATCTTTGGAGTTGAACATCTTCAGCGGGCGTTGAGTAGTCCACGGCTTCAAGAGGGGTTAGTGCATCCCACATTTCCAACGATGTGTTAGAAAGGTTTAAAATGTTAGGGTTAGCTCCAACTTTTAGTGGAAGACTTCCACCCTTAAGATTTTTCATCGGGCTTTCGGAAAATCTTAGAGCTTCTGCCTTGCGGTCCTGTCGGGGGCTTCTGAAGGAGTCATCGATCTTCCGTACTCAGTTGAAGAATCTTCAGGGGCGACGTGCAGACCGCAACTTCAAGAGGCACTCACGGTGTTAACTAAACCATAGGGGACGCGCCGTGAGTTAATAAGTTGATGAAACGGCTGGTTGGTACCCATATGAAGCAGCAACAGGGGTCGTCGAAGACAATCTTCAGCTTGAGGGTCGGTGCTGACTTCAGTAGCAACTAAGAAGTTAGCGGGTAAACTACGCCTAAAGTCTTGAGTCTTGAGGTATCTTCAGGAGCCTTCACTTGATGAGGACCAGATGAACCATGTGATGTAGCTTGGCTTTGACGCTATTGTTCACTCAACTTGTTAGACGGTGTGTTAGAGGGTAGTTTTCAAGAAAATATCCTCGAGGTTAGCGCGATTATGCTCCAAGGTTAGTCCAAATTAGTATGTCTTCTCGCAAAGGTGCAGTCATTCTTGAAGGTAGGGCTTCTTCTTTCTTGGCGTTGTCGAGATGCTCCAGCTGATATTGAAGGAAGTTAGCGTAGATGGGGGTTTGGGTTAGTTTTCCTGATGTTTGAAAAACAACTGCTAACGGGGGTAGAGTTAGAGCTTTTCGTTAACTTATCCAACTAACTAACAGTTAGCAAAACATCGGCGAGGTAGGTGAGGGTGAAAACATCTTTGGGAGGCTTTCTAAGCTAGTTTATCACACTAAGGGTGTTTTTCAGACCGAAAAGCCAAGACAATTATACACACAACAAACAAACAAAAGACACTCAAGGCAGCACACAAGGGAACTACAAGCAATCATCAAACCAGGCATGGTAACCTAAGTACCCATGGAATGCCTAATGCGTGGGGGTAGCTCAATCAAAGCGATTGAGTTTGTCCTATCCATCCTATTGGTTTGGGGGCTGGTCACATATGTTGCCATCTTCATTTTGCTTTTATGGACTCCAACATGGATTTTCGGGGCAGTTGGTTGCGAAGCAGGCCTGGTGTTCGGTCTTCTATGTTGAGGCGGAGGAGAAAACTGCGTAGTCTTCTTGCTCAACATCCCGGGAACGTGAGGTCTTCGAAGAGGTAGTTGTTGAGGTACTCCCGAAATCGTCAACTTCTTGTAGCTGGCCTAAAAATTATTAGTCAAGAACTGAGGACTTGATCCCAGATGACTGCAAAAAGTGCAAGTCCACGGAGGAAGAAGGTCAGCTCCTTGACAGACTTTGGTGACAACCAAAGACATGATGTTATCATCCCAACAAGCACCCGGCTACGTCGGCATCCAATCTTCAATAGCTGCAGTTGGAGATATATGAGTCTTCCTGAGGGATTGAGCCATCTTCGAGTTCGAGTCTCCAGTCTGAGTTGGGGACATCGTCCAATATGTAGGTTTGAATTGGCTGAGACAATAGAGTAAGAATTTTCAAACCTTTTTATAAAGCGGAGAGGTAAGAATTTTAGAAGCTTTGAATAAATAAGAGGAGTAGAAGCTATACTTCCGACTAAAGAAACAATTTGTTTTGTAAATAGTTTTGTCCAAGTACTTGTTTCCTAACTAACGTCCATGCTAACTAAGGTCTCCTACAGTCAGGATGGCTCTGATACCAGCTCTGTGGGGACCCCGGACTAGCTGTCCGAAACACCCTGTTATGTATACAGTTCACGATCCCATGATCAGTGCGCCGTGAACACATAACCGAACTGATATCAAATTACACCATCCATTACAAAGCGGAATAAGAAAATTACAACATGGTCACATGACCAATACTTACATAATAGCCTCGAAGGGCCTAACTAAACATCAGAGTAGCATCATCACTTCAGCAGCGCAGTACCCAAGTCATCTGCCATAACCCTACAGGCAACTGACTGGGGAGACGTTCCTAGCCCGCATAGACGTCGTCAACTCCTTCTTCATCTGTCGAACTCCTTCAAGTCTGGCCAAGTAAATAGCCAAGGACAAAGCCGTGAGTACATTTGGAATTGTACTCGCAAACCATCAAGAAGGTGATAAAAATTCTAACTAGAGAAGGCAAGAGAGGAAAAATAGTTTCTCTCGTGGATGTAGCATGTGGAAGAGAAATAGTTTCTCTTGTGGATATAGCATCCCGGCATCTCGAATGATGGGGACACTAAGGGAGTCCTATTACATCTCTATACCTTTGTTAAAGAAGAGGTAGCATACCGCCATCTCAATTGATGGGGATACTAGGAAAGTCCTATGACATCTCTATATCTTTGTTGAAGAAGATACTTCAAAAGATAAACTACGACATCTCTATATCTTTGTTGAAGAAGATACTTCAAAAAATAAACTACGACATCTCTATATCTTTATTGAAGAAGAGTCCCTCTACATGAAACACTAGGAAGGGTCACCCAATTTTGTTTCATTTTCCTCGACCATCTCCATATGGTCGGCACCAGCCTTTCCGTACCCTTCCGGTACATCCAACACACACATTTCCTTTGGAAATCATTTTCTAAACCAAAACTCGACACAGCTCGGTAACGGCCATCCCAACCGTCCATGACCGCGGACGCGGCTATTCGAATAGTTTTAACTCTGCAGAGTGTGCGCACTTTCCCCACAAGATCTGATAAATCCGCCGGGATCATCCCCGGTTCGTCATACGAAAGTATGCGAGTCTCGGATAATCAGTCGAAGCCTTTCGCCTATTCAACTTAGCAAGAGGTCCTACCCTATGGAGTATGTACCTCCCCGGCACCGTGGCAGCTCACCTCCCTTTGAGCGTGGCTCCACCGCCAAGCCAGGAGACCCATAGTGTCTTCCGGACGGGTCAGCCCCGAAGGCCTCCCGTTATACGATTGTCTCCAACTACGACAACCCGGACTCGGGGGTAACCGTACCCTTGTATAGTTGTGCGGTGCCTCATGCTAAGAAGAACAAACGTCAAGCTAAGCCCCGTGCCCACGTTGGAGTAGTGTGGTTGCGCGGGTTAATTGTTCCGGGCGAATACAGAGAACCATGTGTCGTTTTTCTCAAAAACCCAAGTCACACACACATTTCCTCTTTCCAACCATCTTTGTCAAGATCCTTTCCTTTCATAAACCATACGCTTGGGTAAGATTGCCTCACCCAAGGTTTTCATAAACATTTACAACAAGGAAAACCTTGAGGGGTTCCCAACCTATAGTTTCATGAGTTGAACTAGTATTGCACTACGGCCGAGATGAGAGTCATCCCGCCATAGATGAGGTATAAAGGGGTAGTGGAGTGGATCATACTTGCTTAAGGTAAGCATGTATTATGGCAACACAAGGAGGAATATACTCTCAGATTTGTGGTGCTAATTACACAACTTAGATAGTGGAGTGTCACTATCCAACATATTCTCCAAGATGGTACAAGGCATACTCCTCTCAAGTTGAGAATACACCAAGATCATGACATTGATACCTCTATACTACAAAGGGGGTGGGTGCGGTGTAAGTTAATATCTTGAGATGGAACATGCTCAAGTTGAGCATACAAGATCACCAAGTGGAATAGCACGGCCATGTTACCATGCATCCCATAACACAAGGACAATAGTGGAGCATCACCACTAGGGAGTACCCCACTTGCAATCACACAAAGATGACATAAATAGAGATAATAACACACATAGAATGAAGGCGCTTTGAACATCAACAAATGACATCCAACTAGACACCGGATCAGAGATCAAAAGATGGCTTGCCTTGGCTTATTTGTCCCTGTACTTCTTCAACTCCATCAATATAAGAATCCCAACAATATAAAAAAAATCCTTGTCCAATTCCACTTCTTCTTCTTCTCCGGAATTGCTCGCGTCTATCGCCGGAAAATATAAAAGGAACACAATCAATCACATTGCACCAACAAAACAAACATACAACAACCATAATTTAACCATTCAATAAAGAGCTACCATACAAAGGACTTATAGATACCACAAACAACTTAAAGAAAACCCATGTTATTTACCTAGTAAAGGTATGAGAGTATCACAACTTAGCAATTGCCTCTCTCGGTTATCACCATAGTATAAACCAAACATCCCCTGGTAGATAACATCATAAAGAGGACAAAAGCGTTAGTTTGACATCAAATACATTCACAAAACATTTTCAAACATTTTTGGAAAAAGTAGAAAACAGTTTTCCTAACTTAGTTTGCTCACATAACACCACACAAGAATAGGAAGCAAATGATATGCCCTACCATTTGAAAACTTAAGCAAAACAAAAGAGCTAATGTTAAATTGCAGAGATTTTGTTTTGCAAACATAAAACAAAGGTTGCCCATTTCTAATAAAAAGAGTTGGTCAAGGTTTTTCAATAAACCCAACAAGTTTTGGTCCAACAATGCATGTCACACATATACCTTACTAACAGTAACGAAAATGCATGAACAGAGACTAACACTATTTTTCCTAGATGGCCAGTACTAATACAAGACTAACCCAATTGGAAACACCCAAAAATATCAAACCTACAATTTTAGGAATTTCTTTGAATCTGACTGTACAGAAAACAAGATCTGTAAGCCATAAATCGTAGAAACATCCTAAAAATATGAGGCCACTGGCATATGAAAGGTAATTAAACAGAGATTCACACGCAATTGGATTTGGGTTCAAAATATTTCTGAAACTCTCACAAATGGATTTACAAGTTCACTGCATGTTTTCACCATTTGCTTTAACTATGGAGTTGCAGAACAGCTAAAGGTTTGAAACTTGTTTGAGATGATTAAGAAAACATTCAGCAATCCTACAGAAGTGGAATCACTCAATTAGGTTCAAAAATGGATTTTTGATGAATTAAAAGCTAACAGCCATGTCTGCAGAACACACAGAATAAGTTTAATTCACCACAAATCGTACACAACTCAAAAAAATATGAGGTCAGCTGCATCTGAAAGGTATTGTAAAGGTGGTTCTTACCCAACTGGTTTCATTCAAAAATTCGTTTCCAAGCTCCCGATTTAATTCGACAAAGTCAGATCTGACCAGATTTTGATCTGTGAACCATTTCAATTCCATTAGGTCATTTGAAGTGAACCCAACGCTAAAATGAAGGTACTGGAGAGGGCTTTCACCCAAAATTGAGTTTGCTCAAAAAGGTTTTGTAAAACGGAAGAAATCTAACAAACAATGATTCTGCATGTTTGCAGAACTTTATTTATCATGCAAAATCCGTAAAGAATTTGAGGATGAGACCAACGCCAAGTTGTAGATATTTTCAGTACCTATCTGCAGAACTTTGAACCACTCGATTTGGATCTGCACACGAGATTTGGCGGATTTTACAAGATCGTACCAGAATCTGAAACAGCAAGAAACAGAAATTACTGCAATGTTTTGGACGAACTTTGCTCAAGAACATCAGATCTGAGGATAGCTCAACCTTCTCCATGCTTGGACCAACATGCACCTGCATCAAGATCCAATCTTAGCAATGGAGGGAGAAGAAGAGGAGATTAAACCATCTAAGGTTAGGGAGAAGAAGGAGAGGGAGGCTCTCATGGTGAGGATGAGCTTGAGGGAGGGGGAGAGCTTCATCTTGGTGGCTTGCCATGGCTATGGCCGGCCATGGGAGCAAGGGGAGCACCATTTTCGTGGGGAAGTGGAGGAGGAGAGTGTGAGGGAGTGGAGGAAATAGTAGGGAGTGAAAAGAAATGAGGCAAAGGGGAGGAGTGGAGAGGAGTGGAGAGTGGGAAATGAGAGCAAGTGAGGAGGGAGTGGGCTGCCAAGCCCCTTTATATAGAGGGAGAGGGGGTGGGTTGGCTGCCTCCTCATTGATTGAGTTGGTTGGGAGGTAGCCTCCTCATTGATTGAGTTGGTTGGGAGGCTGCCCATTTATGGATTGGGGTAGGTGGGAGGCATGGCTTGTATAAGAAGGAAAAGGGGAGATAGTGCTGGCCGAATTTTGAATGCAAACACAAATTGGCCGGCTCCATTCTTGCCAAACAAAAATGAACAATGAGAGAGAGATGCACATCATCCATGTGCATGATGTTGAGGAGGTAATGTTGATGGAGGTTGAGACATAGAGATAGAAATGGAGAGTGAGAGTGATATGCATTAAAAGGAAAATTTGTTATCACTTTGTTTGTGGCAAACAAATGATGGAAAGAGATAGATCCAAGGTTTAGAGGGGTAGTGATGGAAGTACAGATACAATACCAATGGTGAATATGGTGGCATAAAATCAATTCAAGAGGTCAAGGTGTTGATGGAAAAGAATGGGGGAGTGAGATAGGTATGAGGAAAAATAAGTTGTTCTAAAAAAAAGAGGTCAATTGGGAGTGGTTTGAAATACTCCCTGAGTCTAGGGTTCAGTTGAAGGGAGTCCATTTGAAAGTATCAAATGATCATCCATTTGATCAAGAATTGGAGGATGAGGGGATACAATGTGGTAAATCAGTGATGTGCATAAGATGTATAAGGATTGTCATTTGAAAAAAAAGAATTTATTTGAAAGGGATTTGAAACACCTCAATTGGGAATGAACTCAAGTGGAATGGAATTTGAAAATGTTGAGAGAAACTAGTTGGAACATAGGAGGTCAAAATGTTCTACTTACTTTCTCAAGTGAAGTAGAGTTTTTCTCAAATGTAAAATAAGCAAGAGGAAGACAAGAAATGGTATAGGTACCATAAACAAGCCTTTTGTAAAATGGAAAAAAATAGAAAATAATGTTTTAGAAATCAGTACTTGGTAGAAATGGGATGAAAAACAAAACCCATTTCAGTTCTTTGTTTTCTTTGAAGAAATATCCTGAAAAGATTTTATAAAACTAGAAGTAGTTTTGTGATCAAAACTAGAGAAGGAAAAACAATAGGGTTTTTGAGAAAGAAAACTAATTTAGGGAGGAGTGTTCTCAAGGGTAGATGGTGGCCTCAAAATGTACCCATCATTCCCAATCTTGGTTTTGTGAAGATTAAACTTGAATAAAAACAAGAGGTAAAAGTGAAGGAAGTGACCTTGAGGTAAAACATTGGATAGGGTACAAGATCAAGTTGAATATATGAGCTGCAAGGATTGACTGAGACATGCAAGACGTGGAGGTTGAAGAGGATGTTGCATAGATGAGATCCATGCATTGAGGTCAACAATAACAGTGGTGGTTGCTTAGATATCAACTGCCAAAGTCTGGAACTTATAAGCTTGCCAAAACAGATTGTTGACTTGGCTTCAGAATCAACCTATGATGAGTGGGTATAAGAGAAGGATGTGATGAGGGTAGATGATCCCAAATTTTGGATTCAAGGATGGTTTGAGCTGGACTAACACAAATAGGAATATCAAGATGGCACACTCATGTTGCCATCAGGAGAAGAGTTAGATGTAGTAAAAAGGAAAACAATTTTACCTAAGTCACACATGTGTTTTATTAGGTGAGTTGTATGTTTGACCACTAGAGGTGTTGTTCTTTGAGGTACTCAACACAGAACTCAACAAGAAAACAAGACAATATATCTAGCGGCAGATCAAAGCAATTCATCACAACAAACAAATCAAGGCAACTCATCTAAATTAGTCTATAGAAAAAAGTTTTTGTTCCCCCTAATTTTTGAAATATGGACAATTAATCAAGGTTGCAAAAGTTGGGGTGTTACAAGGCTGAGCCTGCCGGAGAAAGTGAAGCACCGGTTGAAGAGTCGATTTTGGACAATCTGAGCCCAATTTCCGGAGATACCCCCTCCATGGAATCTGATGACTTCGTCCGCAAGCTAGGGGAGTACGGTTTCGGTGATCAGCCTGAAGTCGACTCCGCCCAGCCTAAGCAGGTTCTCGCAACGGTAGCAGCGCCGGGACAAACTGGATCAGAAGGGGCAACCAACCAATCTGACCCTCAGCCATCCCACCAAGGATCTCCAAGGTCTCAGGAGCGACCCCGCAGAGATTCTTCCTCGGAGGAGCTCCTGTCAGCTGAAGAGATGGCCGCGCGAGCAGTTCTTAACACACCTATAACCCCGGGCGACGCCGCAGATCTGGAGGCTCTAGAAGCCACTAGATAGGAGATGCTGGCCACCGCCAAGAAGCTCGCCGAGACCGAAGCCGCGCTAAGGGAAGAAAGGGAACGGGCTGCAGGTTTGGCAGAAGATTTCGACAGACAGGATCGCGAGATTACTGCCACACTCGAGCAGGTCAAGGGCATGGCGAAAGAGTGGGAAGTAAAGATGATCTATGCGCAGGCGGAGGCCGATCGAATTGTTAGAGAAGCAATTCCGCCTCGCAGGATACCCTTCAACACGCCCGCAAATCACCAGCCGCTGGAAACCCCAAAGGACAACATGCAAAAAGCTGCGGAACTGTTGAAGAAGAAGGACGAAGAAGTTGATATCAACTACCTCCGCACACTTGTCGCTTCAGCAATGCAGCAGCAGAGCAAGGCAGATACTTCGCGCAGGTTAGAATCCAATCCGGATAACTGTGTATCTACCGCGCAGAAGGACGCCCACGCTGATCGACGACCCGATGATGAATCACACACCGGATCTTCGGAGCGCAGAAGAAAGACCAGGGAACACCCAAATCCGATCCCTGTACCATCAAAGACGCCACCGTCAGATCCAAGGAAAGGCAAGGATGCAATGTACTCCGGACGAGATAAATATCGCAACCCCTCCCCTCCGCCCAACGGTTACCCGCGACCCCCTCGCCGCCGTAGTCCAGCCGGAAACACCAGGCCCCCGGGGCATGGTGGGATTGTTATCCGCGACAACGTGCTGCCAAGAAACAGAAACAGGGAGCGCTCGCCGGAACCTCGCCGGAACCAGAACAATGTTCCTGAGCCTGAGCCCAGAAGGAGTCGGAATGAGGACCGCGGTCCAGAACCTCGCCGGAGCCGTGACCCAGAACCTCGCCGGAGCCGTGACCCGGAGCCTCGCCGGAACGACCAGGGCAGCCAGCGCCAAGGCGAAGGCAGCCACAGGAGCCGGAGCCAGCACCAGGAAGGTCGAGGAGATTCAGATGGCGGAAGCAAGAAGTCGAACCGCCCACCTCGCAGGTCTCCCTCACCACCACCTAGCGGTGGCGGCGGAGGTGGAGGCGGAGGGAATGGTCGGAGATCTCGCTCTCGCTCAAAGTCTCCTCGCCACGGCCCGCGCGACGCCCGGGACCACCTTAACGAGTACAGAACCGACTACATTGGTCTGAAGTGCTTTGGCAGGATGATTCGAGAGGAACCAAAGCCAAGGATGAACCTCAAGCTACCCGGAAACCTGAAGCATTATGATGGCACCGAAAGGCCGAATACCTGGATTGAGGATTACTATAATGCTGTAACCTTCGCCGGAGGAACCCCTAACATCGCCTGCCGCATGCTTCAGTTGTACCTTGTGGGTCCAGCCCGGATCTGGCTCAGCGACCTCGAGAAGAATTCCATCTTTTGCTGGTTTGACCTGAAGAACGCTTTCGAGAAACACTTCAGGGGCACCTACAAGAGACCTGCCACAACAAGCGACCTGCAGGCTTGCATCCAGAAGAAGGGCGAAACATCGAGGAATTTCCTCACCCGATGGTTGGCATGCAGAAACGAGTGCGAGAACATTGATAACCGCACAGCAATGCACGCTTTCATTGGGGGCTTGCAGCGAGGAGGACTGCTGCGACACAAGCTAACTTGCTTGGTCAATGCAAACAAACTGACATTGGATGACATGATCACCATAGCCAGCGATCACACAACCGCCGATGATGACGCGGGCGGTGATCTCGCAGCTACAGCAATCCCCCTGCATCAACAAAAGAAGAACCGTGATAACGGTAGCAGCAGCAGCCATAAGCGCAAGAACCCTGATGACCAGAAGAGTGGCGGATCCGAGATGGTCGCCATGGCGTTTCAACGCGGAGGTCCAGGAGGCGGAAGAGGACGCGGACATGGAGCCGAAGCCGGCAGGGGTCAGCAGCATACCTCTGAGGTCACTGCTGGCGGATCCCGCGCTCCGCAAACCTACGAGGAGTACAGAGACATGCCCTGCCTGGCCCATCTAGATCCGGTTACAGGGAAGTCCACACACACCAACCGCAACTGCAAGTGGGTCAATGATCTAAAGAACGACCCAGAGGCAGGATACAAGCGCGCCCGGAAGCACCGCCCACGCGGCAAAGGTGGCAAGGGCAAGAACAAGGACAAAGAGGATGATAGTTCCGAGGCGATGGATGAGGATGATAACTCGCCGGATCCCAAGGCAGGATCCGCAGGAAAATCCAACCCATTCGACAAAAAGAGAGTGGGGGCTTACCACACTTTCCTCGGGACTCCAACAGTACGCGCCTCCAAGTCAGCTACCCGGATCCTGAACGCCATAGTTCCGGCTGTGCCGCAGTATGTCAGGTGGTCGGAAATCCCGTGCACATTTGATAGGAAGGATCACCCCGCAATTGTGCCAAAGGAATGCTATGCCTTGGTTGTAAGTCCCCGCATAGATGGGTATGACTTCTCCAAGTGCCTCATGGATGGCGGAGCCAGCTTGAACATCATGTACCTGGAGACTCTAGAGCGGATGAACCTCACCAAGGAACAGCTCAAACACAGCACCACTGAGTTTCATGGGGTGGTTCCGGGTAAGAAGGCGAACTCCCTCGGCAGCATCACACTTCCCGTGGCTTTTGGCGATGTTCATAATTTCCGCGAAGAGAAGATCACGTTTGAAGTTGTGCCCTTCAAGAGCTCCTACCACGTCATCTTCGGCAGGCCCACCTACCACAAGTTCCACGCAAGAGCGTGCTACATCTACAACAAGCTCAAGATTCCGGGTCCTAAAGGTATGATTACCGTATCCGGAGATTACAAAAAGGCTCATGAGTGCGAGTTAGGCGAAGCCGCCTTCGCAGAGTCTGTGATATCTGGAGAAGAGCTGAAAGGCTACAGAGCCGCGGTGGATCCGACTGAGATGCAGACCACCAAGAAGCAGATCTCCGAGGAGAAAACCTCCTTCAAGGCCGTGATAGAAACCAAGAAGCACGACCTCATCAAAGGCGACTCTTCCAAGCAGGTTTCGGTCGGAGCCAACATGGACCCCAAATAGGAAGACGCGCTCGTCGAGTTCCTCCGCGCTAACATGGATATCTTCGCATGGCAACCTTCTGACATGTCCGGAGTACCTAGGGAACTCGCCGAGCACTACCTCAACATAAATCCGGGGGCCAAACCAGTGAAGCAAGCTATGCGACGCTTTGGAGATAAGAAGCGCCGCGCCATAGGAATGGAACTAGCAAAGTTACTAGAAGCAGGTTTTGTAATAGAAGTTATCCACACCGATTGGGTCGCGAATCCCGTCCTTGTACCCAAAAAGAACACTGAAATACTAAGAATGTGCATCGATTACTCTGGCTTGAACAAACATTGCCCGAAGGATCCGTTCCCCTTGCCGCGCATTGACCAAGTCATTGATTCGACGGCGGGGGCGGAACTTCTGTGTTTTCTTGATGCGTATTCCGGGTATCATCAGATCCGGATGAAGGAATCCGACCAAAAGGCGACTTCATTCATTACCCCGTTCGGTACTTACTGCTATGTTACTATGCCTTTTGGTTTGAAAAATGCAGGTGCTACTTACCAACGTACGATGCAGCGGTGCCTGAAGGACCAAATTGGCCGGAACGTGCACACTTACGTCGACGACATCGCGGTCATGACCCGGAAAGGATCCGACTTGATCAGCGACCTCACAGAAACCTTCGACAACCTCCACAGGTACAAGATGATGTTGAATCCGCTGAAGTGCGTCTTTGGGGTGCCAGCCGGAAAACTCCTTGGCTTCATAGTCTCTCACAGAGGCATTGAGGTTAACCCGGAAAAGATCAAGGCAATCCTGTGCATCAAAAGGCCAACTTGTCTCAAAGATGTGCAACGACTAACTGGTTGCGTCGCAGCAATCAGTAGGTTTGTTAGCCGTCTTGGCGAGAAGGCACTACCTCTGTACAAGCTGCTGAAGAAGACAGACAAATTTGTCTGGGATGATGCAGCTGACGCAGCTCTTCGGGGGTTGAAGGAAATACTTACCTCCCCACCTATCTTAGCAGCTCCAGCAGAGTCAGAGCCAATGCTCCTTTATCTGGCAGCTACCAACAAAGTCATCAGCCTCGTCATCGTGGTGGAGCGAAAGGAAGAAGGTCATGAATATGACGTCCAAAGACCTGTCTACTACATTAGCGAGGTGCTGATGGAGTCAAAACAAAGGTACCCTCACTTTCAGAAGCTAGCCTATGGAGTGTTCCTGGGCAGCCGGAAGTCGAGGCACTATTTCCAAGAGCACCCAGTAACAGTTGTGAGCAAGGCTCCGCTGTCAACAATTCTCAACAACGCTGACGCAACAGGACGTACGGCTAAATGGGGCATCGAATTATCCGCCTTCGACATCGCTTACAAGCCCAGGACTGCGGTAAAATCCCAAGTCTTGGCAGATTTTGTCGCAGATTGGACAGAAGCTCCAGATGCAAGTCTGGAGCCGGAACCAGAGACATGGGTCATGCACTTCGATGGATCCAAGCAGCATCAAGGCTCAGGAGCCGGAGTCACCCTGAAGTCCCCTACCGGAGAAGAACTGCAGTATGTTCTGCAGATCCACTTCGAAGCTACTAATAACATGGCGGAATATGAGGCTCTACTACACGGTCTGCGCATCGCTAAGGAAATTGGGATCAAGCACATCATATGCTGTGGAGATTCCGACCTGGTGGCACAACAAGTAGCCGGAACCTGGAACGCCAGAAACTCCGTCATGGCGGCCTACAGAGACGAAGTTGATGAGATCGCCAAGTGCTTCCTCGGATACGAAGTCAAGTACGTCAGGAGAGACGATAACACAGCGGCAGACATGCTATCCAAGCTCGGATCCGGCAGGAGGCAAATTCCGCCCGGCATTTTCCTGGAGCATCTCCGGATACCCTCGGTGAAGGGCGCTAACCCGGAAAACCCAGAGGTGGCAGTATCTCCGGCTAGGGAAGTGATGGCTATCATTCCGGCTTGGACACAGCCTTTCCTGGACTACCTCATCGATCAGAAGTTGCCTGAGGACGAGGTCCTCGCAAGACAGATCGTCAGACGAGCAAGATCCTACACAATTGTTGATGGACAGCTCTATAAACGAAGTGCAGCAGGGGTATTTCTCAAATGCGTCTCCAATCAAGATGGCATTGAAATCCTCAGAGAGATCCACGCAGGGGACTGCGGGCATCACGCCGCCCCCCAGATCACTCGTTGCAAAAGCTTTTCGGTTAGGTTTCTACTGGCTCACAGCTAAAGAAGACGCTGACAAAATAGTCAAGACCTGCCGAGGTTGTCAGTATTACGCTACTCAACCCAATGCTCCAGCCCAAGAGCTGAAGACCATACCTATCACCTGGCCATTTGCGGTCTGGGGGCTCGATATGGTTGGTAAGTTAAAAAGATCATCTCCTGGCGGTTTTGAGTACCTCCTGGTCGCTGTTGACAAGTTCAGCAAATGGATCGAGGCAAAGCCAGTGAGAAAAGCCAATGGTGCTACAGCACTAAAATTCGTCTGCAGCCTCGTGATGAGATTCGGCATCCCACACAGCATAATCACAGATAATGGCACGAACTTCGCTCAAGGAGAATTGAGGGATTATTGTGAAACAATGGGGATACGACTGGACCTCGCATCTGTGGCTCACCCACAATCCAATGGTCAGGTTGAAAGGGCTAACGGCCTAATATTATCAGGAATTAAACCACGCCTTGAAGGACCGCTGCGACGAGCAGCTGGAGCTTGGGCTGATGAGTTGGAAGCTGTTCTGTGGAGTTTACGAACTACCCCTAACAGATCAACAGGGTTTACCCCTTTTTTCCTGGTATACGGATCCGAAGCCGTGCTTCCCTCCGACATCATCCACGATTCACCGCGAGTTTCCGCCTTGTTGACTGCCAAAACCCACCGGCGGGCAGCGACCGTCAACACAGGTAGAGCCGGGAAGAGCCTAGAGCTACGGCTGGCTGAGACCCCTCCGAGCGACGGCCCGCAATGCTCTTCTGGTCACACGTCCGATGCGAAGTGCAAGGGCGTGCCACCTGACCTATACCTGGTCAGGAATGTGATGAAGATGCCTCGCTTACTTTCCTGCATGGCATACACGTAAACATTAAATACGAGCCTCGATCGGCTCTCAGGTTATCCTGTGAATCGGCTCAAGGAGCCGATCCACCCATGATTCGTACGGGGTGCACGAATATATGGTGGTCCTGCTTGATCAAGATAAAGCTAATGAGATCTACGACGATTTAGGGTTTTCACCGCATAATCGGATCATCCTACTCCAGGTTGGGCCTCGCGGCCACGCACGGTGATCGTAAGCCGATCCTAAACAAGGCCTAAAAACCAACATGAAGTTGATCCTCGGAACATCCTGTTTAGGACTTGCGAACGCCACCCTACATGCCGCTGGATCCTCCCCCCCTTTGTAAGGCCTAACTATTGCAGATATTAAACTAATCCTTGTAGAACAAGGAGCAATCGTAATGGATCAGATCTACTAAATAATGATCAAGCGGGGTGCCGCCCCCACACCTGAGATAGGTGTGAGGGCGGCTAGACATGCAAGGGTTGCACTACGTAAGCATGTTATACGGAGAACTATGCTAACCCTAACACATCTATGATAACTACGTTGCTCGCCATCAAAAACGCTTCAGTACGAGCAACGCATGAACAACGTGGAGCTTGTGCTGCCTAGATCGCAAGATGCGATCTAGGCAGCATGTCACTTACCTGATAGAAACCCTCGAGACGAAGGAGTTGGCGATGCGCCGAGATTGGTTTGTTTTGGGTTGAACGTGAGTTGTTGTTTATTCCATAAACCCTAGATACATATTTATAGTCCAGCGGACTTTCTAATTCGGACGTGCACCTAACCGTGCACGAGTAAAACTCTAACTTTTAATCTAAGATGCGATCTACTATATTACAGATACATGGGAAAATTAGCCCAACTTCGCGTATAAGGCCAATTCTTGTTCTTCCTTCCATGTATATCTTCAAGTCTATCTCAATCGTGGCCCACCTCTGACTCGGTCAAATTCTGGTGATAACACATGCCCCCCTGGTTTTGGAATTGGTAATTCCAAAATCACTCTGCTTTCCTTCGTCGGGTCATGTCATGGCAGAGCAGACCTGGCGCAGTATTCCTCATCATGATGACCTGTCTTTCAACTTCTCTGCCAAATTCGATAACTTTGGCATCACTTCCTCGGAAACTGCAATGGCATTAAATTTCCACCAGGCTTCTCATTATTTAACCGTGCCGACCGATTAGCCTGCCATCGGCAACAAAAAACCCTCTTCTCCCTCAGCCATGTCGTCTTCTTCCTTGCCTTCCGCTTTCCTCCAATCCTCTTCCTCAAGCGAGTTAGTCCCAGAGCACGACAAGATGGAGGCGTACAACCGCCAGGCTCCCAAACATTGGGACAAGCAAGAGTGGAATTTCGACTTCGTGCCGGAGGGTGAGGACCTCGTCTGGTCAGATGGGGACATGCCCCTAACCGACGGGGAAGATGACCTCCGGTACGTGGTTGACGGAGCACTGGAGGCGGAGAGCGACGACGACGACCCTCCCTTCCGGGGTAAATTCACATCCGTCACCAAAAGAGAAGAAGAGGATATCGAAGACGAAGACATCTCCTCCGACATGAAGAAGGAACAGGAGGACGACACTTCCTCCGACGAACCGCCGGCGAAACGCATCCGGGGCTGGGCTTGGTCAGACGAGGACGATGATGATGACGAGGAAGAAGCCTCCGCTGAAGGTTACAGTAGCAGCACCGAGGGATTCGTCGACAGCAGCAACGAGGGATTCGTCGACAGCAGCAACGAGGGCAGCTACCCCAGCGACGGCGAATACGGCAACAGCCCTTAGAATAGGGACCTACTAGCATAGGATTAGCAGTAGCACTCTGTCCCTTTTGTCGAACAATCGGCTCCTCTTTGTAAGAAATCTTATTATCAATGAAAATTTCTCTTGATTTTGCCGATATTCTTTATGCCGATTCAGCCGATTTTCCCCAACTGACCTTGACGGTCGCTAGCCAATGCTTAATGACCAGCGAGACAAGCTAATTCAGCCATCCTTCCAAGTTAACCAGCCCTGCCGATGACGATAGCACTGGGTGCAGCCGACCGCAGCAGACCGGCTTCCTTTGATTTTGAGCGGACGTCCCCAAGAGAGTCCCGGAACTGTCGCTGAATCAGCTTGGATGCTGAAACTGATGACTCTGTAACCAAGCATCATTCTCCAGAACAGCCGCAACGTAGAACCAGCTGATTCCAACAAAATCGGCTCTCAAAGCCAAAAACCTCTTGGGCGAGTCACCCTCGGAGTCCCATCCAAAGCGAGCCAACTATATCGCCATTGGTTTCCATGTTGTAATACAGAAACAGCCGATTCCAACAAAATCGGCTCTCTAAAGATATTTTAGAGCGAGCTGCCCCCCGAGCCTCTATCAAGGCGAGCATATCAGTGGACTAACCAACGTGTCGCCATTGGTTCCCAAGTCACGCAAAACCAGCCGATTTCAACAAAATCGGCTCTCCAGCAGAGAACCTTTCAGGTGAGCTGCCCCCCGAGCTTCTTCAGTCCACTTCTCGCGCCTTGCAGGTCAGATCGGCCCCTTTCCTTTGGTGGACTTGATACCACCTGGTCATGATCCCTCGAACTGCCCCAGCTGAAGAGAGAATCCGGAGGTCTTTGAAGGGAGGATCCACTTCCTGCTCCATTGATCCTCTTGGGTCGATGGCCACGTATCGGCTTCGAAATTTTTTATTTGGCCGATTTTTCTTAATCGGCCCCCAATGTTTCACTGCACGCATGTTTACACATGTTTATCTGCACATGTTCTTCATCTGACTGTATGCCCCCCGAGCCGAATCTGCCAAATGACTGCAGATATCGGCTTTTATGGTTAGTCAGGGCACTGCACTTGCACATCGGCTCCGTAAGGATTCATGCTGACTTTCATCCGCCGACGTGGCCGCTGCCCAGTAGATCGTTGCTGAACACAAGCAAAACATGTGCTGAATATGCGGTGAAGATAATTTTGGCCGATTGCTGGAATCGGCCTCCATATCCATTGGAGCGCTGACTGAATGTTCTGTAATGCTCCTTCATAATTTATAGAGCCGATCACAAGGATCAGCCTCGCCTTGTTTGCTCACTGGTGTGTTCTTGCTACTCGGTCAGGCTGGATAAAACCAACCCAACCTCTGACTTTATGCGCTTGCCGTCGTCCACCTTGAGTGCATCGTATAATCGTGGAGCACTAAGCTCCGTCGGAAGGACGAGCACCATATTTGTGCCAGCCGATGTTTCATCATCGGCTTTCCTTTGTTTGGGGCGCCACTCTATTCTCCGTGGACGACCCTCTTCATCCAGGGTTCGCTGAACTTTTGCAGCCAGATCAGGTCGTGCCTTCCTTAGCGTATGCAAGTATAACCTTTCGGCTTCCTCCAGGCCGCGCAAACGCTGAACCCTGCGCTTTTGTGAACGGCTGAGTCCGTCAGGGCACCACCTTGGACGGTGGTACCTGTCTTCTTCTTCTTCTAGTCCCTCGTCTTCGGAATCCTCAAGATCTGCCCAACGAGGTGACTCAGCGCGTTTGCTTTGTGGCGGGAGAGGCCCTAAGCGCTTGAACACAGATACATTGGCCGCCTCCTTCTTCTTCTGGTTGCATTCTGGGCAGTTGCCGATTGTGGGCAATCGGCTCATTCCTGAATCCCAGCAGAGTCTGAAGAAGGGGCAGTCCCAGTGCCTGGCGTTGTCATCTTGCTCCCTTGATCTTTCCGTGGCACAGCGCTCGTGCTCCTCCTCATCGCGATCATGCCGACGATGTCTTCTGGCTTCTCTAGCCAGACGATCTCCTTCATCATCATAGGTGGACCGTCGGCGTTGGTCATACTGACTCACATACTTGTTGAGGAGGTGATCCGAGAGGGGTCGCTGATATCTTATGTTCTTCACTTCCCCCTCTGTGACGTAGCGCTTGCCACCATGATGGAGCCGATCGCGTGGAGCGGCCTCCTCTGTGTCCTTGCTATGAGAGCAGCTGCCCTCATCTCCATCTTTGCCAGAGTGGTTCCCAGGTCCTACCATGTTGATGCTGAACGAGGGACCTGGCTGGCAATCCTCAGGGTAGGTGACTTCTACCATGTTAACGGCGGGGAAGGGCTGGGTGTCGACCTTCATGGCGTACTGGTTGAAAATTAGACGCCCCTTCTCTATCGCCGCTTGGATGTGCTGACGCCACACCCTGCAGTCGTTGGTGGCATGGGAGAGCGAGTTGTGCCATTTGCAGTATGGCTTTCCATTCAGCTCTTGCGCCGTGGGGAATTTGAGACCTTCAGGTATCTTCAACTGCTTTTCCTTGAGTAGGAGGTCGAAGATTTGCTCAGTCTTGGTCACGTCAAAATCAAATCCCCTGGGCGGGCCTGGTGGCTTTACCCATTTGCAGGACACGGGTGTCCCTCCCCGAATCCACTCAGCCGCTGCTACCTCTTGGTCTCCCGCAGGAACTCCGTCTTCCTCTGCATCGACCAGGACTACTGCACGCTTGAACTTGTCTTGGTACAGGTCCGGGTGGCGCTGTTCATATGCTGATAGTTTCTGAACCATGTGCGCCAGCGAGGGATAATCTGCTTGGGAGGCCATGTCCTTGAGCTGCGTTGCAAGGCCTGCTACTGCCAACTCGACTGCTTCCTTTTCAGTTATACGAACCGAATAACATCGGTTCCTAAGATTCCTGAAGCGCTGGATGTATTCTGTCACAGTTTCTCCGCGCTTCTGACGTAGTTGTGCTAGATCGGCAATGCTAGACTCGGAAGCTTCTGAATGGTATTGCATATGGAACTGTTCTTCCAATTGCTTCCAAGACCAGATGGAGTTTGCTGGCAAAGAGGTGTACCATCCGAAAGCCGATCCCGTGAGGGACTGTGAGAAGAGCCTCACGCGTAGCTGATCCGACACTGAAGCCGGTCCTAGTTGCGCCAAATATCGGTCGACGTGCTCGATGGAGCTGGAGCCATCTGATCCACTGAATTTGGAGAAGTCAGGGAGCCGATATTTAGGTGGCAGCGGGATCATCTCGTACTCGTCGGGGTACGGCTTGGAATAGCCGATTGCCCTCCTTTTCGGCACCATGCCTGTCGTGGTATCGTCACGGCATATGCCATAGGGTGGCTAATCGAAGTGGTTCCTGAGGGATCTCACGGCGGTATCCGGATGCGGGTATGGGCACGAGCGACACGGCGACGTACCCAGGTTCGAGGCCCTCCGATGGAGGTAAAACCTCTACTCCTGCTATGAGTGTATATGATGATCACACAATACAATGGTGCTCTTAGAGCTGTGTCCGGCTGCTCCTGAGAGGCTAAGGAAGACTATGGTCTCTCTCACAGGGCAGCTCTGTAGGTGGGTGAAAACAATAAATGATCGGTCCCCTGCACGAGAGGGGGTAGTGCGGCTTATATAGGCACCGGCACTTTACATATAAGACCCTATAGTCTACTGGCCGGCTTGGCCGGCTTCGGCTTCCGCTCCTTCCCGAGGCGGTGACGTCAGGAGTGGTTGAGGCATCGTGGCCTGTCCCATCCGGCTGCCACGGTCAGCGGTATGGAGAGGAAGTGTCCCTGTCGCCGTCAGCCACTGTAGCCTGTACGGCTCGTCGTAAGCCATGATGGCCTGTCCGGCGCGTGGCACTATTGCTCCACAGTGCCCCGCGCTTTACGGAGGATGGAGTCAGCGTGGACTTTAGGAACCCGGATCACCAACCCGGTTCCTTCCTGGCAAGACTCGCCAGCCTCAAGTCGGTCTGAGGTACAAACCCCAGTTGGATATGGCTTGTAGAAGCCGGCCCAGCCACAGCATTGGCGGCCGTAGCCAGGCCGACTAGGACCTAGAGCCAGCCGGCTTCCGGACCAGCCGGCCACGGCGCCAGCCGGCTGCTCCTCAGCCGGCCTTTGCCGCGAGCCGGCCAGTGGCCAGCCGGCTGCTCCGCGTCCATTGCCCTATCCGGGGTCTTCCCCCCGACATTAGCCCCCGAAGCTGGCAAGGTCCTGCGTCCAGAAGGACCTAGGCAGGTTTTCCTGGCTTCTCGAATATATTAGACGGCACTTGGAGGGGCCGACTGAGAATTTCCATTCAGCCGGCTGCGCCCTCATCCGGCTCGTTCCTGCCGGCTGCTTCTAGCCGGCCGCTTTTTACACTTGTACAGTTTTTGCTTTCTCGCAAGATCTGATGGCGCCTCCGCCTTGCTGACGAATTTTGGCTCGGGTGGAACTTATTGTCCGGCTCCGGCTTGCGGCGCGCCGGAGTCTCCGCCGCCTCGGGTCCTGCGCCCGACTTGACTGATCGACGCCTGGCCGGCGGTCGGTTCGTCTGGTCACATCAATGTCCCCCCGGATCCGGTGCGGTAGTGGGCGACGTGGTGTGGCCGTTTCCGAAAACCGTCGTGGACGTGGGAGGAGTTACGGCGCAGTAAATCCGGGGACGTGGCCCACGACTGCCACTTGGAGGCCAACCGCCCGCGGCAGGAGGCTATAAATGCCGCGGGGGAGGCATCGAGGCGGCCACTTGCCATTCTCTTCCTCCTCGCGCCCCTGCTTCCATCGCTCTCTGCGCGCTCGAGCTCGCCGTTGCCCCGGCGAACGCCTCCCGCTGGCGAACTCCGGCGGGCGAATCTTCACCGATCCACCGCCGCCACTCCATCAATCCGGCGCCACGGGGCCGCGCGTCTCGACGGAGCGTCCTCAGCCGCCGTTGTCGCCGCCGCGGTCGCAAGGTTCTTCCTCGCCGTTTAGTCTCTCCTGGTCATCTTCTTCCTCGACCTCGTCAATGGCGTCCCCCAGCGGATCGTGGAGGGGCTCCTACATGCGGGAGGACGACGTCGAACGACTGGTGCGCCTCTGGCGGATCCCGCAGTCGGTGATCACGCGGGTGCCCGGCGAGGAGGTGGAGCCCGAGCCGCGGCCCGGCGAGCGCGTCGTCTTCGGCGCGCATCTGGATCGCGGGCTGGGCCTGCCGGCTTCGACGTTCTTCCGGCAGTTCCTCGACCACTTCGGCCTTCAGCCGCATCACCTGCCGGCCAACGCGTGCGTCCTCCTGAGCTGCTTCGTGGCGTTCATGGAGGCTTACGCCGGCTTGTGGCCCGACATCGACTTCTGGAGCCGGCTCTTCTTCTTGAAGGCGCAGACCAACGACGGCCGCCTGCGAGCCTGCGGCGCCGCCTCGATCTACACCCGGCCTGGTACGCCTTTCCCTAAAATCCCCACCGTCGACTCGGTGAAGAACTGGCAGATGTCGTTCTTCTACGTGCGCAACGAGGGGGAGCTCGTCGATCGGATCAACTTGCCGGAGTTCAACCCGGCCCCTCCAGTCGGCCGGATCAACTGGAGCCACAACGCCCGCTCGTCGGATCAGAACGCCGAGGTGAATCTGCTTTGGGACTTCCTGGCGACAGCCACCGATGGCGGGCTGACTGCCGAAGATCTCCTCTGCACCATCGCCGAGCGCCGGGTGCTGCCGCTCCAGATGCGCACCCACAAGATCGGGCACATGTCCGGCCGGTTCGATCCGAACCGGACGTCCAAGGCGCCGCTCACCAAGGCCCAGGTGGCCAGCCGGGTGAACCACATCACCAAGGCGAACCTGTCGGAGGACTGGAGTTACGGGCTGGTGCCCTGCGACAGGGACCGTCCACCGGCGCGGGTAAGCCTCGTGTCTTCGCCATTTTCCGGCTTGCGGTTGCGAGGCCGACTTCCTTTTTCTTCTGCCGACTTTCGGCTTGTCATATGCTTATGTTTTCTCTGTCTTTCTAGCTTTTTGAGCGCCAGAACGCCGAGGACGGCGACCTGGCGACGAGGAGGTGGACGCCGGATCACGTCGATCTGGCTGACCAAGCCGGCGACCATGCCGGCGACGACGACCTGCCGCAGGCGCCTGATCTAGGCGGCCAGGGGGAGCACAATCCGCCCCCCTCACCAGAGCAGCAGGAGGAGGAGGAGCCGGCGACGTCCGGCACGGGGCCAATCCCCGCCGTGCCTCTGCGTACGAGGCCACCAAGCACCACGGCGACTTCGGCGCCCAAGGGCACGAAGCGAGCCGGCTCCACCGCCGCCTGGGAGGCGAAGGCGAAGAAGCAGCGCCGGCAGCAGCCGAAGAAGGTCCCGGAGCAGGCCGGGTGAGTTCTCTTTCTTTTTCTTGTTTGATTCCTTTTCTTTCCTTACTTTCATGCTTATTGTCTTTCTGTTTGTCCGGCTAGGGCCCCTATCAAGTTTGCCCAGGGCGGCGGCTCCCAGCAAGCTCCGCGCGTTGTGTCGCCGCTTCCCCGCCAGAGGAGGGAGCAGACGCCGCAGCCTTCCTCGCGCGCACCTACGCCGCCGCCGCCTGCCACCGGGGCGCCTTCCTTCGCCGTGCCGCTGGCCTCAGCGCCTGATCGCGGCACGCGGGTCGAGCCGACGCGGCAGCCGACGCTGGACGACATGTTCCCGCGCCGGACACCTCTTACGGACCCAGCCGGCGGGGCCGGGCGGGAGCATGCCGCCTTCAACCGGAGCCGGAGCCGGCAGGGCTGCTCCTCGAACCGGCGTTGGCAGGGCTACGCCGCCCGCGGCCGGAGCCGGCACCGAGCCCACCGTGGTGGAGCTGGACGAGAGCCGGAGGGCGCCCCGAGCGCCGGAGACAAGCTGGGCCGGCTGGGCCATCCGCTGCGCCGGAGCGACGCCGCCGCCGCAGCCGACGACAGAGGAGCCAGCCAGGCGGGAGCCGGCGAGAGACGAGCCGGCGCGCATGGAGGGCGCCGACTCGCGCGCGCTGGTGAGGACGGGGACCCCATCGGCGTCACCGCAAGGCCTGCACGTGGCCAAGGGCGCACTTCTTCTTCAGGTGCCGTCCGCCTCCGACTCCAGCCTCGGCTCGGCTGCCACCATGGAGCAGGCGTGGCTCCGCGCCGACTCCTACGAGGTGACCAGCTGGGAGGGGAACCCCGGCCAAGCATCGGTGGAGATGTTCTTCTCCAGCCTGCAGGCCAATCTCAAGGCCAGGGCAGCCGAGGCCGCGGCTAACGTTGCCAAGGTGGAGGAAGCCGGCAAGGTAAGCTTCGTCTGTTTTTGATCTGATCATTATCCTGGTAGCCCTCCGAGGCATGGGCCGGCTGCTTGGAGCCGGCACGGGTTTCGCCTGATCGAGTTAACTTTTTCTTTTCCTTAGGCTGTGATGGACCGGCGCACCACTTTGTACAATCGCGCCGTCACCCATTACCACAAGGCCAAGCTGGACCGGGCCGACTTGGCCCGCGAGCTGGAAGCCGTCAAGGGTAAGCTCTATACTTCTTTCGACTTGATGTCTTATTTTCTTTCAGTCTTGGTTGGCTGACATTTCTTTCTGGCCGCCTCGCAGTTGAAGCCGCCAAGGTCCCGCAGCTGGAGTCGGATCTCCGAGCCGCTCGCGCCCAGTGCGCCGAGAGCGAGGAGGCGGGCCGATCCGCCGCCGGCAAGCTCAAGCTGGCTGAGCAGGAGCTGACGCGGCTGCGCCTGCTGGAGCAGAACCATCTCACCGAGCTCAACTCCCTCAGGACGGCGGAGAAGGCGAAGGTGGATGATCTGAGCCGGCGGCTGACGGAGGTGGAGAAGCAGCGGCTTGCGCTGCAGGAGGAGGTCACCGCCAAGTCCACAGAGCTGACGGCTACCGCCAAGCGTTGGACCGACGATTTCAGCGCGCTTGATCGTGGCTTGGCGGGTGAGTGCATCTTTATGTTCCTTTCCCTTTGCCAGCTTTCGGCTGTCGACTGCCGGCTTTCGTTGGCAGCCGACAGCAGAAACTTCTGATTTCTTCGCTATCCTCATCTTCGGGCTGGTGACAGTCGGTTCTTGCCGGCTACCGCCAGGCTTTTCCTTTTGGCTTAGGACTTCGAAAATTTGCATTTTTCAGCTTATTTCGGCTTTGATGGTTTCTGACTTGCTTCTTCTTCTTGCAGCGGCCTTCCCGGAGACGCAGGAGGCGGCTTTGGCAGCCGTTGGCATCGCGCGCGACTCCAGGAGGCGGGAGACCGGCGAGGGCAGCTCGGAGTACTTCTCCATGGAGGACCACCTGGCGTCCATGGCTGCCCGCATCGAGCCCGTCACCAAGCTCGGCTGGGAGCTCCGGAAGGCGGCTGAAGAGCTGGTGCCCATGCTGTGGCCTGAAGAGGCGGCGCCGCAAGATATCTCCGGCCTCATCTCCGCGATGGAGCGGGCGCCGGACCGCTTCCTCGACTGGAAGGAGTCGGCCACGCGCGCCGGTGCCGACATGGCGCTGTCCTTCGTCCTCTCCTGGTACAACGAGGTGGACTTGGGGCAGCTTGAGTTCCGGCGAGCCGGCGTGGAGGACAAGCTCCCAGCCGATCTCAAGGCCGCCCGCCTTGCTCGAGCCAGCACCATCGCCGACTTCGTCGACAAGGCCCTCTTCGTCGCGGACCAGAACCCTCCTCCATCCGATGGAGATTATATGGACGATGAGGAGGCGGAGGACGTGCCCGAGGACGACCCGGCAGCCGGCTCCGCTGATGCCCCTCCGGCTTAGATTTCCTGCTTTCCAGTTGTTCTTTTGCCAAGACAGTTTATTAAATCCCCGGGATGCCGGGTGCAGATGTATGAATATTATCGCCCTTTAATTATGTCACACTTTAATATGTTTGTTAATCATTTGTGTGCCGAGTTGCTTTCTTTCGACTCGTTCGCTTTTTCCCATCCGCCCCACTCTTCGGCTGTGCTCTTGCCGGTCGTACGTCCGACTTGCGATCCGTCGCCGGATCAACAGCGGGCCGCTGGGTGAGGCCGACAGTATTTCAGTCGAACGAGCTAAATTCGGCAATCCGGCACTTTTATGAAAAGTTGCAAGTCAACTCGCTCTAACTCTTTCCCTTAGTCGTTTTTCGCGTGCCGGCTCCCTAGGCCTTACTCCCTTGAGGACAGCCGGGTTGCGATCATAGCTGGATCGGAAGCCGGTGTCGGAAACCGGATCACGTTGCGAGCCGGCCGCGTGAGAGGGTTCAAGCCAATTGGCGAAACAAGGTAAAGTACGCGAAAAACTTGTCGGAAACGGCGCTCTTGGCGCAAGCTTTTTCATAACTCACAAAAGGGATACAAGGGATACATACATTCCTGCTCTCATGTGTAAATTGGGCGGAGTAACCTGATATTCCAGGGACGTTTAGTCTCCTCGTCAGCCTTGTCCGGCTTGTTTTTCTTAGCCTCTTGGGCATCTATGAGATAGTAGGAATCATTGCCTACTGCCTTGCTCACGATGAAGGGACCCTCCCATGGGGATGACAGTTTATGCTGTCCGGCTGTCCTCTGGATCAGCCGGAGCACTAGGTCTCCTTCTCGGAATGCTAAGGGCTGGACCTTCCGGCTGTGATAGCGTCGGAGGCTTTGCTGGTAGATAGTAGATCTAGACTCAGCCAGCAGCCGGGCCTCTTCGACCAGGTCAACTCCATCTTCGCGAGCTTCTTTGGCTTCGGCTTCTGTGTAGAGCTTGATCCTTGGCGCGTCATGCTCGATATCAGTCGGCAAGACGGCTTCGGCCCCGTATACGAGGAAAAATGGTGTGAAGCCGACTGAGCGGTTTGTAGTTGTGCGCAGGCTCCACAGCACATTGGGCAGTTCTTCAATCCAGCAGCCGGCTGCTCGCTCGAGCGGTTCCACCAGCCGGGGCCGGATGCCGGCTAGGACTAAGCCGTTAGCCTTTTCCACTTGTCCGTTGGACTCTGGGTGTGCCACAGAAGATAGGGCCATCCGGATCCCCATTTCCCCGCAATAGCGAGAGAAGATGCCTTGGGAGAAGTTGGTGCCGTTGTCGGTGATGATGGTGTGGGGGTAGCCGAATCTCACAATGATTTCCTTGAGGAATGTGACGGCTGTGGACCCGTCCAGTTTCTTGATTGGCTTGGCTTCGATCCACTTGGTGAATTTGGCAATCATCACCAAGAGGTGTGTCATGCCGCCTCGCGCTGTTCTGAATGGGCCTACCATATCCAAGCCCCATACGGCAAATGGCCATGTGATGGGGATGGTTTTCAAGGCGGAAGCCGGCTGGTGTCTTTGCTTTGCGAGCGGCGACAGCCGTTGCACTTCTTCACCAAATCTTCTGCGTCTCTGGCGCGATCGGCGATAAAAACCGTGCCGGAAGGCTTTGGCCACTATGGCTCTGGATGAGGCGTGATGTCCGCACTCTCCTTGATGGATTTCCCGTAGGAGTTCAATCCCTTCAGCCGGCTCGACGCACCGCTGGAACACCCCACTTACGCTGCGTTTGTACAGCTGGTGGTTGATGATGGTATAGGCCTTGGCCCTTCTCTCAATCTGCCTGGCCTGGACTCTATCATCAGGCAGCACACCGTCGGTGAGGTAGGAGAGGAATTCTTGTGCCCATGAAGGTACGCATCTTATCTCGAATACGCTGACCAACAGGGCCTCCTGCGTGGGAGCTTCCGGATTCGGCCGCATGGTCGCCGGGTTCGGCTTGCTGGCCGGCGGGGTCGGGGTGCTTGCCCCCGTGGTTGGCGATGAAGCCCCCGGGTTGGACTGAGAAGTCCCCGGGTTCGGCATGCTAGCCGGCGGGTTTAGCTTGTTAGCCCCCGTCTTGGGCGATGAAGCCCCCGGGTTCGGCTGAGCAGCCCCCGGGTCAGCCGGCACGAATATTGAATCCGAGTCTGGTGACGGTATGATGGACGGCTTCTTGAGAACCGCCAAGGCGACACCCGGAGGAATGGCTTGCCGGGTTGAGCCAATCTTGGATAAGGCATCAGCCGCTTCGTTGTTTGCTCGTGGCACATGGTGGAATTCGCAGCCGTCGAAGAAGCCGGATAACTGCTGGACATGGAAGCGGTATGAGGCCATGTTGGCGTCCTTCGCGTCCCAGTCGCCCGATGCTTGCTGTATAACCAAGTCGGAGTCGCCGAAGCAGAGTATGCGACGCACGCCAATCTCCTTGGCCAGCTTCAACCCATGAATGAGCGCTTCATATTCCGCCACATTGTTGGATGCGGCGAAGTGGATCTGCAGGACGTAGTCCAGCCGGTCCCCCTTGGGAGAGGTGATGACGATGCCGGCTCCCAAGCCGTTGCGCATCTTCGAGCCGTCGAAGTGCATCTTCCAATGTGTGGAATCCGGCACAGGCGGCAGGTACTGCATCTCAGCCCAGTCGACGAAGAAGTCCGCGAGGATCTGCGACTTGATGGCTGTGCGTGGCTCGTAGAGGATGGTGTGGGCGGCTAGCTCCAGGGCCCACTTGGCAACCCGGCCGTTGGCATCCTTGCTGCCGATAATTTCCGCCAAAGGCGCTGTGGCAACCACCTTGATGGGGTGCTCTTGGAAGTAGTGCTTGAGCTTCTTGGCCGCCATGTACACGCCGTAGGTGACCTTCTGGTAATGGGGGTAGTTTTGCTTCGACTGGGAGAGCACTTCGCTAAGGTAGTAAACTGGGCGTTGGACCAGCTGCTCCCTGCCGGCTTCTTTGCGCTCCACCACCAGGACAACGCTAACCACTCGGTTGGTGGCTGCGATGTACAACAGCATCGGCTCCATTGAAGCCGGCGTTGCAAGGATTGGCGCGGTTGAGAGCACGCGCTTCAAGTCACGGAAGGCCTCATCCGCCTGCGGTGACCAGACGAACTTGTCCGCCTTCTTCATTAGTTGATACAGGGCAGTGCCTTCTCCCCAGCCGGCTGACGAAGCGGCTCAAGGAGGCCGAGGCAGCCAGCAAACTTCTGGACGTCCTTGAGGCACTGCGGCAGTTCCATCTTCTCCAGGGCACTGATCTTGTCCGGGTTGGCTTCGATCCCTCGCTGAGAGACGAGGTAGCCAAGGAGCTGGCCAGACGGCACGCCGAATGTGCACTTGGCCGGGTTGAGCTTCATCCAGAATCTTCTCAAATTGGTGAAGGTTTCTCTCAGGTCATCAAGGAGGGTAGTCGTCTCCTTGGTCTTTACAACGACATCATCCACATATCCGTGAACGTTTCTGCCGATTTGATCCTGCAAGCATTTTTGCATGCACCTTTGGTAGGTGGCGCCTGCATTTTTCAAGCCGAACGGCATAGTCGTGTAGCAATAAGCCCCATACGGGGTAATGAACGAAGTCTTTATTTGATCATCCGGATTCAAAGGAATCTGGTGGTAGCATGAAAATGAATCTAGGAAAAACAACAGTTCACGGCCGGCGATCGAGTCTATGACTTGATCTATGCGCGGCGTGGGGAAGGGATCCTTTGGGCACGCCTTGTTCAGGCTGGTGTAGTCGATACACATGCGCCAGGAGCCGTTCTTCTTCAAAACCAGGACCGGGTTCGCCAACCAGTCCGGGTGCAGCACTTCCATGATGAAGCCGGCAGCTAGGAGCCGGGCGATTTCTTCACCGATGGCCTTCCTTCGTTCTTCGGCGAAGCGCCTGAGAGGCTGCTTCACCGGCTTGGCTTCAGGCCGGACGTGGAGGTGGTGCTCAGCCAACTCCCTCGGCACACCCGGCATGTCTCTTGGAGTCCATGCGAAGATGTCCCGATTCTCACGGAGGAAGCTGGTGAGCTCGCTTTCCTATTTCTTGTTCAAGCCGGCACCGATGGTGACGAACTTGTCCGGCTGCGCCGGGTCCAGCAGGATCTTCTTGGTGTTGTCGGCCGGCTGGAAGTGAGTCGTCCCAGCCGGGTTGCCCGCAGCCGGCATGTCTGTCTGCGCGGCTTTGGCGAGGGCGACGGCGTCGTGGATGAGCTGCTTCTCGGTGGCGATGACCAGCGTCTGGGCCATCTTGGAGCTCTGCGTGGTGCAGTCCATGGAGCGGGGATTATGGCCGGCTACGGTAATGACCCCCTTGGGGCCAGGCAGCTTCATCTTCAGGTACCCATAGTGGGGCACCGCCATGAACTTGGTCAGGGCCGGCCTGCCCAGGAGCGCGTGGTAGGGACTCACGAGGTCCACCACCTCGAACTCGATTCTCTCGGTGCGGAAGTGGTCCGGCTTCCCGAACATCACCTCCAGCGTGATCCGGCCGATCGGCTGGCAGCAATGGCCTGGCACGATGCCATGGAAGACGGTGGGGGTGGGGCGCAACTCGGCCTCCTGGATGCCCAGCTTGCGGGCGGTGTCGCGGTAGAGGATGTTGATGCTGCTGCCGCCGTCGATGAGGACGCGCGAGAAACGCACGCTGCGCCGGGTTGTGCCGATGGTGGGGTCGAGGACCATGGCGTAGCTGCCCGGCTTCGGCAAGACAGCCGGTGTATCGCGGCGATCAAAAGTGATGGCCTGCTCTGACCAGTTTAGGTACTGGGGGACCGGCGGTATGACTGCATTGACCTCGAGGGAACGGCTCTGCTGGCTCGTCCTGTCCTCGGGCTCGGAGGTGAAGATGATGTAGGTAGCATCTTCGGCCAGATATCGGCCGTCATGGTGCACTTGGTTAGCCTCGTGGTGCTCGAGGTTGGCGTTCTCTGTGCCGGCTTGGCCACCCGGCCCGCCGGCTGGTGGAGGCGGGGGGGGGAGGCGGGAGGGGTTCACCGCTTGTCAGCCGCTTCATGAAGTGGCAATCGCGGGTGGTGTGGTTGGAGGGGTTCTTGCCGCTGTGGTACTTGCACGGCGAGTCGAGCATCTGCTCGAAGGTGTACTTCGGCTTCCACTGCCGGTCTTGCTTCTGGCGGCGGCTGCCGCCTGCCGCGTTGTCTGCCACGGCGGCCACGTGGGCGGAGCCGTACCGGCGGTCCGGCTGGTCGCTGTGACGCTTGCCGCGGTAGTTGTCCCGCCGGCTGCCGTGCGAGGCGCCCTCGGCCGGCTTGTTGTTGTCCCTTCTGGTGGGGGCCGGCGAAACGTCAGCCGGCGCCTTGCCGGCTTCCTCAGCCAGCGCGTACTTGTCGGCGATGGCCATCAAGGCGGCCATCGACTTGGGGTCACTGCGGCGCAACTTGTGCCACAGCATGGTGTTGGGCCGACAGCCTCCCATGAAGAAGCTGATGGCCTGGATCTCGTGCACGCCCTCACAGGAGTTGCGCATCTCGCACCAACGCGTCAGGTACGCGCGATCCGTCTCGTCGGGGCCCTGCTTGCACATCTCGAGCTGCTGGGGGCGACCCGGCCGGCGATAGGTGCCGGTGAAGTTGCTGATGAAGGCCGCTTCGAAGTCGAGCCAGCCGTTTATGCTGCCGGCTGGCAGGTTGTTGAGCCATGTGCGGGCGGAGCCGACCAGCATCAGGGGGGAGTAGCGCACGGCCCAGCGCTTGTTGCCTTTGGCGATGCCGACTGCGGTGGAGTAGTCCTGCAGCCAGTCCTCCGGCTTGGCGGTGCCGTCGTACTTGGGGGTGTCGCGGGGGAGCGTGAAGCCTTCGAGCGTGGGCTCGTTGGCGATGCGGGGCCCGAAGCACTTTGGGCCGGCTGGAGCTTCTTCTTCCGCAATGCGGGATTCGACCAGCCGGTCGAGGCGATCTCGGGCGTCGGCGGGCTCGATGCGCGGGCCCAGCCGGGAGTGTGCCGGCTGGCGCGCACCGCTTGCTTCTGGAGCCGCTCGGTGATGACGGCGGGGCCCGGAGTCTTGCTCCTGGTTCCGGCTTGGAGGGGGCCGGCTGCGGCTGCTGCCGCTCGGCTGGTGGCTTGGCCGGCCCGAGCTGTGCGTGGCCCGGGAATCATGGCGCCGGCTTGGTGCTGGGGAGGAGGACTCGGCCGTGTCCCTGGCGCCTTCCCTGTTGTTGCCTGCAGCTCCACGAGCGTGAGAAGCTCTGGGGGCATTGACATACCTGGGGTCGGCGATCTGCCTGTTGGCTGCGTTGAGCAGCTCAGTCACCCGCCTGGTCTGGCGGCGTAACTCTTCGCCTTCGAGGCGGTTCAGCTCTTCTGCGGCGGCTTCTGCCGCGCGCACGTTCTTGTCGGGGGTGTTGTAGACGGGGAGCTCCGCGGACGGAGCCGGCGAAGGAGCGCCGTCGCGGGCGATCTCAGCGCCGAGGTCGCGGCCCCTGCGGCGGATGTGGCCAGCTCGGCTTGGCTCGTCGCCGCCTGGAGTGAGGCCGTGGGCGCGGTTGTACTCGCGCTGGGTGATCTCCATCTGGCGCTTAGCAGCGGCCAGTTCTTCGGTTTGCTTGAGGAGGAGCTGGCGGTGCGCCTCCAAGTCCGCCTCGATGGCGGTGGGGTCGGCACCAGGCGTGAGCGGGGTGCTCAGCTTTGCCCGGACTGCATCCAGCCGGGACGGTGGTGGTGGCGCTTTCGGGCCCGAGCCGGAGGCGTTGGGGTCGATGTTGCGCTCCAGGTTGGGGCCGCGCATGCGCGGGTTCTTGGTGGGGAGCTCGTCGCCAGCCATCATGACTTGCACGACGACGGGGCTGGCGGGAGCGCTGCTGCCGGCTCGCGGAGGAGGGCTAGCGCAGCGCAGCACCTGCCGCGGGTAGCGCGGCGGTGCGACGGTGGCGACGTAGACGTCGTGGCCGCCGAAGGAGATGACGCTGCCGCCGGCTGGGAAGGGCCGGTCGGCGAAGCAGCCAGCATTGTCGCTGACGCAGTCGAGGGAGCCGAATCTCCAGATCAAGCCTGAAGCGACTCGCTCGCCGGTGGTGATGGTGAGGCCCGTCCGGATGAAGACACCGGCCGAGGATGCTGAAGGCCCCACGGTGGGCGCCAAATGTCGTGGTATTGTCACGGCATATGCCATAGGGTGGCTAATCGAAGTGGTTCCTGAGGGATCTCACGGCGGTATCCGGATGCGGGTATGGGCACGAGCGACACAGCGACGTACCCAGGTTCGAGGCCCTCCGATGGAGGTAAAACCTCTACTCCTGCTATGAGTGTATATGATGATCACACAATACAATGGTGCTCTTAGAGCTGTGTCCGGCTGCTCCTGAGAGGCTAAGGAAGACTATGGTCTCTCTCACAGGGCAGCTCTGTAGGTGGGTGAAAACAATAAATGATCGGTCCCCTGCACGAGAGGGGGTAGTGCGGCTTATATAGGCACCAGCACTTTACATATAAGACCCTATAGTCTACTGGCCGGCTTGGCCGGCTTCGGCTTCCGCTCCTTCCCGAGGCGGTGACGTCAGGAGTGGTTGAGGCATCGTGGCCTGTCCCATCCGGCTGCCACGGTCAGCGGTATGGAGAGGAAGTGTCCCTGTCGCCGTCAGCCACTGTAGCCTGTACGGCTCGTCGCAAGCCATGATGGCCTGTCCGGCGCGTGGCACTATTGCTCCACAGTGCCCCGCGCTTTACGGAGGATGGAGTCAGCGTGGACTTTAGGAACCCGGATCACCAACCCGGTTCCTTCCTGGCAAGACTCGCCAGCCTCAAGTCGGTCTGAGGTACAAACCCCAGTCGGATATGGCTTGTAGAAGCCGGCCCAGCCACAGCATTGGCGGCCGTAGCCAGGCCGACTAGGACCTAGAGCCAGCCAGCTTCCGGACCAGCCGGCCACGGCGCCAGCCGGCTGCTCCTCAGCCGGCCTTTGCCGCGAGCCGGCCAGTGGCCAGCCGGCTGCTCCACGTCCATTGCCCTATCCGGGGTCTTCCCCCCGACAATGCCGAACTGGTCTCTCAGTATGGTACTGATCTGATCCGCTGTGCTGGCTGCAGGGGTTGAACTCTGAAGATTCGCCGGGGTGGCGTACTTAGCCAGCCATGTTTGCTTTTCCAGCTCTGAGCCAACTGCAGGAGCTGGGCTCTGGAGTTTCGTCGGGGTGGCGTACTTAGTTAGCCCCGTCTGCTTCTCAAGCTCTGTCGCTGACGTTCCTCCTGTTTTTGCCGGAGTCCCTGATGTTGTGGCCTGGTTTGAGAGTGCCCAGTTGCCACAATCTGGCACATACGTGCACGCGTATCCTTGAGGGATCTCCTTAGGCGCCTCAGCCAAGAACTGGTAGTCACTAGGGTCACCACCGATCTTGTAGACGACGAATGCCGGTGTAGCCGACACTTCAGCTAGTGCTGCCAACGCATATGGCAGCGGTGGACGGGACTGGAGTGGCAACTCTCCTTGATGCGTCCCGGGAGCTGGTCCTGACGGCGAGTACTGGTGGCTCATGATCTCCTGGATCACGCGCAGAGCGACACGCTCCAACACGTTGACCAGGTTTTCAGAGTGGCGGTGTAGCGAGTGAGCCACCAAGTAGTTGATCTCCTGCCGCAGGCCCCTGGTGCGTTCCTCCGACGGGGCAGAGAGGTCTATCCCATCGAGTGCACCTTGCGGTGAGAATCCCTTCCATCTGATGCCATGGGAACGGGTTCTCTGAAAAGAGCCGATGAGGTCGGCTTCGAGGGTGGCCTTGATCTCGTCATATCTCTTCTTGAGCTCGTCAGGCAGCTCCTCGTAGGTGACTGGCGTGCCGTCCGCCATCTCAGATGTAGATGGCGATGTGGTTAATGTAGACGATTGTCCCACCGGGCGTGCCAGAATGTGTTGACTGCCAAAACCCACCGGCGGGCAGTGACCGTCAACACAGGTAGAGCCGGGAAGAGCCTAGAGCTGCGGCTGGCTGAGACCCCTCCGAGCGACGGCCCGCAATGCTCTTCTGGTCACACGTCCGATGCGAAGTGCAAGGGCGTGCCACCTGACCTATACCTGGTCAGGAAGGTGATGGGGATGCCTCGCTTAGTTTCCTGCATGGCATACACGTAAACATTAAATACGAGCCTCGATCGGCTCTCAGGTTATCCTGTGAATCGGCTCAAAGAGCCGATCCACCCATGATTCGTACGGGGTGCACGAACATATGGTGATCCTGCTTGATCAAGATAAAGCTAATGAGATCTACGACGATATAGGGTTCTCACCGCATAATCGGATCATCCTACTCCAGGTTGGGCCTCGCGGCCACGCACGGTGATCGTAAGCCGATCCTAAACAAGGCCTAAAAACCAACATGAAGTTGATCCTCGGAACATCCTGTTTAGGACTTGCGAACGCCACCCTACGTGCCGCTGGATCCTCCCCCCTTTGTAAGGCCTAACTATTGCAGATATTAAACTAATCCTTGCAGAACAAGGAGCAATCGTAACGGATCAGATCTACTAAATAAAGATCAAGCGGGGTGCCGCCCCCACACCTGAGATAGGTGTGAGGGCGGCTAGACATGCAAGGGTTGCACTACGTAAGCATGTTATACGAAGAACGATGCTAACCCTAACACATCTATGATAACTACGTTGCTCACCATCAAAGACGCTTCAGTACGAGCAACGCATGAACAACGTGGGGCTTGTGCTGCCTAGATCGCAAGATGCGATCTAGGCAGCATGTCGCTTACCTGATAGAAACCCTCGAGACGAAGGAGTTGGCGATGCGCCGAGATTGGTTTGTTTTGGGTTGAACGTGAGTTGTTGTTTATTCCATAAACCCTAGATACATATTTATAGTCCAGGGGACTTTCTAATTTAGGCGTGCACCTAACCGTGCACGGGTCAAGCTCTATCTTCTAATCTAAGATGCGATCTACTATATTACAGATACAAGGGCAAACTAGCCCAAACTCCGCATATAAGGCCGATTCACGTATTTCTTCATTATATAATCTTCAAGCCCATCTTGATCGCGTCCCACCTCTGACTTGGTCAAATTCTGGTGATAACAGAAAGACACAAGGAAGAACTCGCTCTAGATCACCATGTTCATTGATTCTCACAAGTTACAGGTTTGTGCTTCGTGCCTTGCTACTATCGTGCGTCGCTTGTCTCTCTCTGTGTTCCGCGCCCGTAAGGAGGGCTGCCCCCTCTCCTTATATAGGGGAGAGGGTGGCTTACAGGGCAAGAAACCCTAATGGCATCTTTGACTAGACAAACTACTTTATAAAGCTACACCGGCATTCACGTAAACATTAAATACGAGCCTCGATCGGCTCTCAGGTTATCCTGTGAATCGGCTCAAGGAGCCGATCCACCCATGATTCGTACGGGGTGCACGAATATATGGTGGTCCTGCTTGATCAAGATAAAGCTAATGAGATCTACGACGATTTAGGGTTTTCACCGCATAATCGGATCATCCTACTCTAGGTTGGGCCTCGCGGCCACGCACGGTGATCGTAAGCCGATCCTAAACAAGGCCTAAAAACCAACATGAAGTTGATCCTCGGAACATCCTGTTTAGGACTTGCGAACGCCACCCTACGTGCCGCTGGATCCTCCCCCCCCTTTGTAAGGCCTAACTATTGCAGATATTAAACTAATCCTTGTAGAACAAGGAGCAATCGTAACGGATCAGATCTACTAAATAATGATCAAGCGGGGTGCCGCCCCCACACCTGAGATAGGTGTGAGGGCGGCTAGACATGCAAGGGTTGCACTACGTAAGCATGTTATACGGAGAACTATGCTAACCCTAACACATCTATGATAACTACGTTGCTCGCCATCAAAAACGCTTCAGTACGAGCAACGCATGAACAACGTGGAGCTTGTGCTGCCTAGATCGCAAGATGCGATCTAGGCAGCATGTCACTTACCTGATAGAAACCCTCGAGACGAAGGAGTTGGCGATGCGCCGAGATTGGTTTGTTTTGGGTTGAACGTGAGTTGTTGTTTATTCCATAAACCCTAGATACATATTTATAGTCCAGCGGACTTTCTAATTCGGACGTGCACCTAACCGTGCACGAGTAAAACTCTAACTTTTAATCTAAGATGCGATCTACTATATTACAGATACATGGGCAAATTAGCCCAACTTCGCGTATAAGGCCAATTCTTGTTCTTCCTTCCATGTATATCTTCAAGTCTATCTCAATCGTGGCCCACCTCTGACTCGGTCAAATTCTGGTGATAACACGCCTACAATGAAGAAACAGCTGACGAGGCCAGACAGCTATCTGTGGACCTGGTCGAGGAAGCTCGGAACTTAGCTGACCAGCGCTCCGCCATCTACCAGCAGAAGCTCCGACGTTATCACAGTCGTCGAGTTCGGAAACGCTCCTTTATGGCAGGAGACCTAGTCCTCCGCCTTCGACAGGTGAAAGACCATAAGCTGCAATCTCCATGGGAAGGACCCTTCGTCGTTAGCAAAGTGCTTCATAACGGGTCGTACTACCTTGTTGATTTCCGCGAGCTGAGGGACAGACCTGCTAATTGGCACCGGAAATGCAAGCGTGAGGATCCGGATGATATCTACGATGAGACAGAACGCCCTTGGAACATTGCACAGCTACGTCCTTTCTACACTTAGCATACTTTTTCCGAGTTGCAAACTCTGTAATAGTTATACATGATCAATGAAATAAAGCTTATGGTTCACTCTCTGAGTCTTTTACCTCCTTTACTTGTTCATTTTTAGATCGTGTATGTTTTCCGACTAAAACCGCAGAGCTGGATAATTCCGCCTAGGCGTGTATGAAAGTTGTGATTTCCAAAACCGTCCTTTAGGACGTAAGCTTAAGTTTTCTGATTAAGTTGTTATCTGTTGCGAACTTGTGGATTCCTAGTAGCGATTTCCGGCACCTATGCCTGGGGGCTTGTTTCCGCGGTTATTGACGGATTGCCATTGGGCTTCGTCGCCGCTGGCGAGCGTTTCCGGCTAAGGTCTTCCGGCTCGCGGAAGGTCAAGCGAGTAAGCCGGAAAACAATGAAGTCAGCACTTGCTTTCCGACATAAAACGAAACATGCACATAATATTAACGGATAGCAGGATAAGTGTTTCCGCCCCATGCATAATCGTTTCGTTCCTAGCTACTTAAGAATTTAAAGTCTTATTACAAACCCTCGCTGGGGCCAAAATGATGCAACTTGTTTCATTGTTTAAAACAGGAACTCTACTCGGAGTCCTCCTCTTCAGGTTGCTGGTAGGTGGAGCCGTCATCGCTGTCACCAGATCCGGCTTCAGAGTCGTCTCCAGAGTTTCCTCCGGAATGCTCGCTGCTTGACCCGGATCCTTCCCCATAATACTCTGGCTCGCCCGCCTCCTCCTCTGCATCGGAAAATCCTTCGGGTAGATTGTGCTTGTTATACTAGAACGAGTGATCCACTCGCCTGACAAACAATTGCTCATAGCCTTCGGTTTCCGCGAGGAGGGCACCCATGTCGGAACTCTTGGGGGCTCCGCGTGCAACATCCGCCAGATTGAGCGAGGGGAAGTGAGCCTTGCAGGTGGCCAGGACTAAGGAGGCGGCTCCGCGTGCTGAAGATTTTTGCCAGTCTTTGATGAAATCCGGCACCTGTCGCATAAGTTTGGTCATCGTATCGATGACTGTGGTTTTGGCTTTCTTCAGAGACAGAGCCGCGGCGATTCCGCGACAGGCTTCAAACAACGCGTCAATTGAGATCCGCGCTTCGTCGTATGCCTCCGTCCTCTTCAAATTTGACTCTTTTGACCACTCAAAGCCAAGGCTTGCTGTGAAAGAAGGAGGTTCAGTTCCGTTAGAGAGAAAGCATACCAGATACTCGGAGCAGCGGCGCGGAAAGAACACTTACGGAAGATAAGTTTGTCGATGGCTTCCGCCTCCGCTTCCAGAGCTTTGTTCTTGGAAACTGTGGAAATCACGCGGCCCTGGCTTCTCTCCAGTTTTTCATTCAGCTCCGCCAGGTCACGGGCATGCTTCTCGGAGAGCTCTTTCCTCGCCTCAGTCTCCTTGCTTGCGGATTCTTGCATGAAGGTTCTGAGGGACTCGTTCTCCGCCTCAAGCACCTTGACCTTGGCGGAAAGCTCGTCGAACGAGGAGTGCTTAGCAGTTTCTTCTGAAGGCAGCCAGTTAACATATTATGCATCTTAGACAACTATGTTAAGCACAAAAAGTAAAAGACCCGGATTTCGTACCTTGAAGGCGGGTCTCAAGCAGCTGGATATCTTTCTTACTGTTTTCCGCATGCTGGCGCAGTCCCTCGATGTCGGGGGGAAGACCCCGGATAGGGCAATGGACGCGGAGCAGCCGGCTGGCCACTGGCCGGCTCGCGGCAAAGGCCGGCTGAGGAGCAGCCGGCTGGCGCCGTGGCCGGCTGGTCCGGAAGCCGGCTGGCTCTAGGTCCTAGTCGGCCTGGCTACGGCCACCAATGCTGTAGCTGGGCCGGCTTCTACAAGCCATATCCGACTGGGGTTTGTACCTCAGACCGACTCGAGGCTGGCGAGTCTTGCACTGGAAGGAACCGGGTTGGTGATCCGGGTTCCCAAAGTCCACGCTGACTCCATCTTCCGTAAAGCGCGGGGCACTGTGGAGCAATAGTGCCACGCGCCGGACAGGCCATCATGGCTTACGCTGATCCGTACTGGCTACAGTGGCTGGCGGCGACAGGGACACTTCCTCTCCATACCGCTGACCGTGGGCGCCGGATGGGATAGGCCACGATGCCTCAACGGCTCCTGACGTCACCGCCTCGGGAAGGAGCGGAAGCCGGAGCCGGCCAAGCCGGCCAGTAAACTATAGGGTCTTATATGTAAAGTGCCGGCGCCTATATAAGCCGCACTACCCCCTCTCGTGCAGGGGATCGATCATTTATTGCTTCCACCCACCTACAGAGCTGCCCTGTGAGAGAGACCATCGTCCCCCTTAACCTCTCAGGAGCAGCCGGACACAGCTCTAGGAGCACCATTGTATTGTGTGATCATCATATACACTCATAGCAGGAGTAGAGGTTTTACCTCCATCGGAGGGCCTCGAACCTGGGTACGTCGCCGTGTCGCTCGTGCCCATACCCGCATCCGGATACCGCCGTGAGATCCCTCAGGAACCACTTCGATTAGCCACCCTATGGCATATGCCGTGACGATACCACGACAGATGGCGCCCACCGTGGGGCGTTCAGCATCCTCGGCCGGTGTCTTCATCCGGACGGGCCTCACCATCACCACCGGCGAGCGAGTCGCTTCAGGCTTGATCTGGAGATTCGGCTCCCTCAACTGCGTCAGCGACAACGCTGGCTGCTTCGCTGACCGGCCCTTCCCAGCCGGCGGCAGCGTCATCTCCTTCGGCGGCCACGACGTCTACGTCGCCACCGTCGCACCGCCGCGCTACCCGCGGCAGGTGCTGCGCTGCGCGAGCCCTCCTCCGCGAGCCGGCAGCAGCGCTCTCGCCAGCCCCGCCGTCGTGCAAGTCATGATGGCTGGCGACGAGCTCCCCACCAAGAACCCGCGGATGCGCGGCCCCAACTTGGAGCGCAACATCGACCCCAATGCCTCCGGCTCGGGCCCGAAAGCGCCACCACCACCGTCCCGGCTGGATGCAGTCCGGGCAAAACTGAGCACCCCGCTCACGCCTGGTGCCGACCCCACCGCCATCGAGGCGGACTTGGAGGCGCACCGCCAGCTCCTCCTCAAGCAAACCGAAGAACTGGCTGCTGCTAAGCGCCAGATGGAGATCACCCAGCGCGAGTACAACCGCGCCCACGGCCTCACTCCAGGCGGCGACGAGCCAAGCCGAGCCGGCCATATCCGCCGCAGGGGCCGCGACCTTGGCGCCGAGATCGCCCGCGACGGCGCTCCTTCGCCGGTTCCGTCCGCGGAGCTCCCCGTCTACAACACCCCCGACAAGAACATGCGCGCGGCAGAAGCCGCCGCAGAAGAGCTGAACCGCCTCGAAGGCGAAGAGTTACGCCGCCAGACCAAGCGGGTGACTGAGCTGCTCAACGCGGCCAACAGGCAGATCGCCGACCCCAGGTATGTCAATGCCCCCAGAGCTTCTCACGCTCGTGGAGCTGCAGGCAACGACAGGGAAGGCGCCAGGGACACGGCCGAGTCCTCCTCCCCAGCACCAAGCCGGCACCGTGACTCCCGGGCCACGCACGCAAGCTCGGGCCGGCCAAGCCACCAGCCGAGCGGCAGCAGCCGCAGCCGGCCCCCTCCAAGCCGGAACCAGGAGCAAGACTCCGGGCCCCGCCGTCATCACCGGCCGGCTCCAGAAGCAAGCGGCGCACGCCAGCCGGCACACTCCCGGCTGGGCCCGCGCATCGAGCCCGCCGACGCCCGAGATCGCCTCGACCGGCTGGTCGAATCCCGCATTGCGGAAGAAGAAGCTCCAGCCGGCCCAAAGTGCTTTGGGCCCCGTATCGCCAACGAGCCCACGCTCGAGGGCTTCACGCTCCCCCGCGACACCCCCAAGTACGACGGCACCGCCAAGCCGGAGGACTGGCTGCAGGACTACTCCACCGCAGTCGGCATCGCCAAAGGCAACAAGCGCTGGGCTGTGCGCTACTCCCCCCTGATGCTGGTCGGCTCCGCCCGCACATGGCTCAACAACCTGCCAGCCGGCAGCATAAACGGTTGGCTCGACTTCGAAGCGGCCTTCATCAGCAACTTCACCGGCACCTATCGCCGGCCGGGTCGCCCCCAGCAGCTTGAGATGTGCAAGCAGGGCCCCGACGAGACGGATCGCGCGTACCTGACGCGCTGGTGCGAGATGCGCAACTCCTGCGAGGGTGTGCACGAGATCCAGGCCATCAGCTTCTTCATGGGAGGCTGCCGGCCAAACACCATGCTGTGGCACAAGCTGCGCCGCAGTGACCCCAAGTCGATGGCCGCTTTGATGGCCATCGCCGACAAGTACGCGCTGGCCGAGGAAGCCGGCAAGGCGTCGGCTGACATTTCGCCGGCCCCCACCAGAAGGGACAACAACAAGCCGGCCGAGGGCGCCTCGCACGGCAGCCGGCGGGACAACTACCGCGGCAAGCGTCACAGCGACCAGCCGGACCGCCGGTACGGCTCCGCCCACGTAGCCGCCGTGACAGACAACGCGGCAGGCGGCAGCCACCGCCAAAAGCAAGACCGGCAGTGGAAGCCGAAGTACACCTTTGAGCAAATGCTCGATTCGCCGTGCAAGTACCACAGCGGCAAGAACCCCTCCAACCACCTCACCCGCGACTGCCACTTCATGAAGCGGCTGACAAGCGGTGAACCTCTCCCGCCTCCCCCCCCGCCCCCACCAGCCGGCGGGCCGGGTGGCCAAGCCGGCGCAGAGAACGCCAACCTCGAGCACCACGAGGCTAACCAAGTGCACCATGGCGGCCGATATCTGGCCGAAGACGCCACCTACATCATCTTCACCTCCGAACCCGAGGACAGGACGAGCCAAGAGCGCCGTTCCCTCGAGGTCAACGCGGTCATACCGCCGGTCCCCCAGTATCTAAACTGGTCAGAGCAGGCCATCACTTTTGATCGCCGCGACACACCGGCTGTCCTTCCGAAGCCGGGCAGCTACGCCATGGTCCTCGACCCCACCATCGGCACAACCCAGCGCAGCGTGCGTTTTTCGCGCGTCCTCATCGACGGCGGCAGCAGCATCAACATCCTCTACCGCGACACCGCCCGCAAGCTGGGCATCCAGGAGGCCGAGTTGCGCCCCACCCCCACCGTCTTCCATGGCATCGTGCCAGGCCATTGCTGCCAGCCGATCGGCCGGATCACGCTGGAGGTGATGTTCGGGAAGCCGGACCACTTCCGCACCAAGAGAATCGAGTTCGAGGTGGTGGACCTCGTGAGTCCCTACCACGCGCTCCTGGGCAGGCCGGCCCTGACCAAGTTCATGGCGGTGCCCCACTATGGGTACCTGAAGATGAAGCTGCCTGGCCCCAAGGGGGTCATCACCGTAGCCGGCGACTATCGCCGCTCCATGGACTGCGCCACGCAGAGCTCCAAGATGGCCCAGACGCTGGTCATCGCCACCGAGAAGCAGCTCATCCACGACGCCGTCGCCCTCGCCAAAGCCGCGCAGACAGACATGCCGGCTGCGGGCAACCCGGCTGGGACGACTCACTTCCAGCCGGCCGACTACACCAAGAAGATCCTGCTGGACCCGGCGCAGCCGGACAAGTTCGTCACCATCGGTGCCGGCTTGAGCAAGAAATAGGAAAGCGAGCTCACCAGCTTCCTCCGTGAGAATCGGGACATCTTCGCATGGACTCCAAGAGACATGCCGGGTGTGCTGAGGGAGTTGGCTGAGCACCACCTCCACGTCCGGCCTGAAGCCAAGCCGGTGAAGCAGCCTCTCAGGCGCTTCGCCGAAGAACGAAGGAAGGCCATCGGTGAAGAAATCGCCCGGCTCCTAGCTGCCGGCTTCATCATGGAAGTGCTGCACCCGGACTGGTTGGCGAACCCGGTCCTGGTTTTGAAGAAGAACGGCTCCTGGCGCATGTGTATCGACTACACCAGCCTGAACAAGGCGTGCCCGAAGGACCCCTTCCCCCTGCCGCGCATAGATCAAGTCATAGACTCGACTGCCGGCTGTGAACTGTTGTCTTTCCTAGATGCCTATTCAGGCTACCACCAGATTCCTTTGAATCCGGATGATCAAATAAAGACTTCGTTCATTACCCCGTATGGGGCTTACTGCTACACGACTATGCCGTTCGGCTTGAAAAACGCAGGCGCCACCTACCAAAGGTGCATGCAAAAATGCTTGCAGGATCAAATCGGCAGAAACGTTCACGCATATGTGGATGATATCGTTGTAAAGACCAAGGAGACGACTACCCTCCTCGATGACCTGAGAGAAACCTTCACCAATCTGAGAAGATTCCGGATGAAGCTCAACCCGGCCAAGTGCACATTCGGCGTGCCGTCTGGCCAGCTCCTTGGCTACCTCGTCTCTCAGCGAGGGATCGAAGCCAACCCGGACAAGATCAGTGCCCTGGAGAAGATGGAACTGCCGCAGTGCCTCAAGGACGTCCAGAAGTTTGCTGGCTGCCTGGCTTCCTTGAGCCGCTTCGTCAGCCGGCTGGGGGAGAAGGCACTGCCCCTGTATCAACTAATGAAGAAGGCAGACAAATTCGCCTGGTCACCGCAGGCGGATGAGGCCTTCCGTGACTTGAAGCGCGTGCTCTCAACCGCGCCAATCCTTGCAACGCCGGCTTCAATGGAGCCGATGCTGTTGTACATCGCAGCCACCAACCGAGTGGTTAGCGTTGTCCTGGTGGTGGAGCGCAAAGAAGCCGGCAGGGAGCAGCTGGTCCAACGCCCAGTCTACTACCTTAGCGAAGTGCTCTCCCAGTCGAAGCAAAATTACCCCCACTACCAGAAGGTCACCTACGGCGTCTACATGGCGGCCAAGAAGCTGAAGCACTACTTCCAAGAGCACCCCATCAAGGTGGTTGCCACAGCGCCCTTGGCGGAAATCATAGGCAGCAAGGATGCCAACGGCCGGGTTGCCAAGTGGGCCCTGGAGCTAGCCGCCCACACCATCCTCTACGAGCCACGCACAGCCATCAAGTCCCAGATCCTCGCGGACTTCTTCGTCGACTGGGCTGAGATGCAGTACCTGCCGCCTGTGCCGGATTCCACACATTGGAAGATGCACTTCGACGGCTCGAAGATGCGCAACGGCTTGGGAGCCGGCATCGTCATCACCTCTCCCAAGGGAGACCGGCTGGACTACGTCCTGCAGATCCACTTCGCCGCATCCAACAATGTGGCGGAGTATGAAGCGCTCATTCATGGGCTGAAGCTGGCCAAGGAGATTGGCGTGCGTCGCATACTTTGCTTCGGCGACTCCGACTTGGTTATACAGCAAGCATCTGGCGACTGGGACGCGAAGGACGCCAACATGGCCTCGTACCGCTTCCATGTCCAGCAGTTATCCGGCTTCTTCGACGGCTGCGAATTCCACCACGTGCCACGAGCAAACAATGAGGCGGCTGACGCCTTGTCCAAGATTGGCTCAACCCGGCAAGCCATTCCGCCGGGTGTCGCCTTGGCGGTCCTCAAAAAGCCGTCCATCATACCGTCACCGGACTCGGATTCAATATTCGTGCCGGCTGACCCGGGGGCTGCTCAGCCGAACCCGGGGGCTTCATCGCCCAAGTCGGGGGCTAACAAGCCAAACCCGCCGGCTAGCATGCCGAACCCGGGGACTTCTCAGTCCAACCCGGGGGCTTCATCGCCCAAGTCGGGGGCTAACAAGCCAAACCCGCCGGCTAGCATGCCGAACCCGGGGACTTCTCAGTCCAACCCGGGGGCTTCATCGCCCAAGTCGGGGGCTAACAAGCCAAACCCGCCGGCTACCATGCCGAACCCGGGGACTTTTCAGTCCAACCCGGGGGCTTCACCGCCAAACTCGGGGGCTAGCAAGCCGAACCCGCCGGCTAGCAAGCCGAACCCGGCGACCATGCAGTCGAATCCGGAAGCTCCCACGCAGGAGGCCCTGTTGATCAGCGTATTCGAGATAAGATGCGTACCTTCATGGGCACAAGAATTCCTCTCCTACCTCACCGACGGTGTGCTGCCTGATGATAGAGTCCAGGCCAGGCAGATTGAGAGAAGGGCCAAGGCCTATACCATCATCAACCACCAGCTGTACAAACGCAGCGTAAGTGGGGTGTTCCAGCGGTGCGTCGAGCCGGCTGAAGGGATTGAGCTCCTACGGGAAATCCATCAAGGAGAGTGCGGACATCACGCCTCATCCAGAGCCATAGTGGCCAAAGCCTTCCGGCACGGGTTTTACTGGCCGACTGCGCTCAGAGACGCAGAAGATTTGGTGAAGAAGTGCAACGGCTGTCAGCGCCTCGCAAAGCAGAGACACCAGCCGGCTTCCGCCTTGAAAACCATCCCCATCACATGGCCATTTGCCGTATGGGGCTTGGATATGGTGGGCCCGTTCAAAACAGCGCGAGGCGGCATGACACACCTCTTGGTGATGATTGACAAATTCACCAAGTGGATCGAGGCCAAGCCAATCAAGAAACTGGACGGGTCCACAGCCGTCACATTCCTCAAGGAAATCATTGTGAGATTCGGCTACCCCCACACCATCATCACCGACAATGGCACCAACTTCTCCCAAGGCATCTTCTCTCGCTATTGCGGGGAAATGGGGATCCGGATGGCCCTATCTTCTGTGGCGCACCCAGAGTCCAACGGACAAGTGGAAAAGGCTAACGGCTTAGTCCTAGCCGGCATCCGGCCCCGGCTGGTGGAGCCGCTCGAGCGAGCAGCCGGCTGCTGGATTGAAGAACTGCCCAATGTGCTGTGGAGCCTACGCACAACGACAAACCGCTCAGTCGGCTTCACACCATTTTTCCTCGTATACGGGGCCGAAGCCGTCCTGCCGACTGATATCGAGCACGACGCGCCAAGGATCAAGCTCTACACAGAAGCCGAAGCCAAAGAAGCTCGCGAAGATGGAGTTAACCTGGTCGAAGAGGCCCGGCTGCTGGCTGAGTCTAGATCTACTATCTACCAGCAAAGCCTCCGACGCTATCACAGCCGGAAGGTCCAGCCCTTAGCATTCCGAGAAGGAGACCTAGTGCTCCGGCTGATCCAGCGGACAGCCGGACAGCATAAACTGTCATCCCCATGGGAGGGTCCCTTCATCGTGAGCAAGGCAGTAGGCAATGATTCCTACTATCTCATAGATGCCCAAGAGGCTAGAGAAAACAAGCCGGACAAGGCTGACGAGGAGACTAAACGTCCCTGGAATGTCAGGTTACTCCGCCCATTTTACACATGAGAGCAGGAATGTATGTATCCCTTGTACCCCTTTTGTGAGTTATGAAAAAGCACGCGCCAAGAGCACCGTTTCCGACAAGTTTTTCGCGTACCTTACCTTGTTTCGCCAATTGGCTTGAACCCTCTCACGTGGTCGGCTCAGTAACGTGATCCGGTTTCCGACAGCCGGCTTCCGATCCAGCTACAGACCGCAACCCGGCTGTCCGGCTGGCGGGAGTAAGGCCTAGGGAGCCGGCACGCGAAAAACGACTAAGGGAAAGAGTAAGAGCGAGTTGACTTGCAACTTTTCATAAAAGTGCCGGATTGTCGAATTCAGCTCGTCCGACTGAAATACTGTCGGCCTCACCCAGCGGCCCGCTCTTGATCCGGCGACGGATCGCAAGTCGGACGTATGACCGGCAAGAGCACAGCCAAAGAGTGGGGCAGATGGGAAAAAGCGAACGAGCCGAAAGAAAGCAACTCGGCACACAAATGATTAACCAACACACTAAAGTGTGACATAATTAAAGGACGATAGCATTCATACATGTGCACCCGGCATCCCGGGGATTTAATAGATTGTCTTGGCAAAAGAACAACTGGAAAGACAGGTAAAACTAAGACGCGGCTGGAGAAGGGCCAGCCGGAGGAGCGTCCGCGGAGCCGGCTGCCGGATCGACTTCGAGCTCGTCTTCCGCCTCCTCATCTTCCATGTAGTCCTCATCGGATGGAGGAGGGTTCGGGTCCGCAACGAAGAGGGTCTTGTCGATGAAGTCGGCGATGGTGCTGGCTCGAGCAAGGCGGGCGGCCTTGTATTCGGCCGGGAGCTTGTCCTCCACGCCGGCTCGCCGGAACTGGAGCTGCCCCAGGTCCACCTCGTTGTACCAGGAGAGGACGAAGGACAGCGCCATGTCGGCACCAGCGCGCGTGGCCAACTCCTTCCAGTCGAGGAAGCGGTCCGGCGCCCGCTCCATCGAGGAGATGAGGCCGGAGATATCTTGCGGCACCGCCTCTTCAGGCCACAGCATCGGCACCAGCTCTTCAGCCGCCTTCCGAAGCTCCCAGCCGAGTTTGGTGATGGGCTCGATGCGGGCAGCCATGGACGCCAGGTGGTCCTCCATGGAGAAGTACTCCGAGCTGCCCTCGCCGGTCTCCCGCCTCCTGGAGTCGCGCGCGACGCCAACGGCTGCTAAAGCCGCGTCCTGCGTCTCCGGGAAGGCCGCTGTAAGAAGAAGCAAGAAAGAAACCATCGAAGCCGAAATAAGCTGAAAAATGCAAATTTTCGAAGTCCTAAGCCAAAAGGAAAGGTCTGGCGGCAGCCGGCAAGAACCGACTGCCACCAGCCCGAAGATGAGGATAGCGAAGAAATCAGAAGTTTCTGCTGCCGACTGCCAACGAAAGCCGACAGCCGAAAGCCGGCAAAGGGAAAGGAACATAGAGATGTACTCACCCGCCAAGCCGCGATCAAGCGCGCTAAACTCGTCGGTCCAACGCTTGGCGGTAGCCGTCAGCTCTGTGGACTTGGCGGTGACCTCCTCTTGCAGCGCAAGCCGCTGCTTCTCCACCTCCGTTAGCCGCCGGCTCAGATCATCCACCTTCTCCTTCTCCGCCGTCCTGAGGGAGTTGAGCTCGGTGAGGTGGTTCTGCTCCAGCAGGCGCAGCCGCGTCAGCTCCTGCTCAGCCAGCTTGAGCTTGCCGGCGGCGGATCGGCCCGCCTCCTCGCTCTCGGCGCACTGGGCGCGAGCGGCTCGGAGATCCGACTCCAGCTGCGGGACCTTGGCGGCTTCAACTGCGAGGCGGCCGGAAAGAAATGTCAGCCAACCAAGACTAAAAAGAAAATTAGACATCGAGTCGAAAGAAGCATAGAGCTTACCCTTGACGGCTTCCAGCTCGCGGGCCAAGTCGGCCCGGTCCAGCTTGGCCTTGTGGTAATGGGTGACGGCGTGATTATACAGAGTGGTGCGCCGGTCCATCACAGCCTAAGGAAAAGAGAAAGTCAGTCGAACAGGCGAAACCCGTGCCGGCTCCAAGCAGCCGGCCCATGCCTCGGAGGGCTACCAGGATAGTAATCAGATCAAAAACAAATGAGGCTTACCTTGCCGGCTTCCTCCACCTTGGCAACGTTAGCCGCGGCATCGGCTGCCCTGGCCTTAAGATTGGCCTGCAGGCTGGAGAAGAACATCTCCACCGATGCTTGGCCGGGATTCCCCTCCCGGCTGGTCACCTCGTAGGAGTCGGCGCGGAGCCACGCCTGCTCCATGGTGGCAGCCGAGCCGAGGCTGGAGTCGGAGGCGGACGGCACCTAAAGAAGAAGTGCGCCCTTGGCCACATGCAGGCCCTGCGGCGACGCCGATGGGGTCCCCGTCCTCACCAGCGCGCGCGAGTCGGCGCCCTCCATGCGCGCTGGCTCGTCCCTCGCCGGCTCCTGCCTGGCCGGCTCCTCTGTCGTCGGCTGCGGCGGCGGCGTCGCTCCGGGCGCAGCGGATGGCCCAGCCGGCGCGATCGTCTCCGGCGCTGAGGGCGCCCCTCCGGGCTCTCATCCAGCTCCACCACGCCTGGGCCTGGTGCCGGCTCCGGCCGCGAGCGGCGCAGCCCTGCCAACGCCGGTTCGAGGAGCAGCCCTGCCGGCTCCGGCTCCGGTTGAAGGCGGCATGCCCCGCCCGGCCCCAGCGGCTGGGTCCAGAAGAGGTGTCCGGCGCGGGAACATGTCGTCCAGCGTCGGCTGCCGCGTTGGCTCGACCCGCGTGCCGCGGTCAGGCGCTGAGTCCAGCGGCACGGCAAAGGAAGGCGCCCCTGCGGCAGGCGGCGGCGGCGTAGGTGCGCGCGAGGAAGGCTGCGGCGTCTGCTCCCTCCTCTGGCGGGGAAGCGGCGACACAACGCGCGGAGCTTGCCGGGAGCCGCCGCCCTGGGCAAACTTAATAGGGGCCCTAGCCGGATAAACAGAGAGAAGATAAGCATAAAAGTAAGGAAAGAAAAGGAATCAAACAAAAGAGAGAGAGAGAACTCACCCGGCCTGCTCCGGGACCTTCTTCGGCTGCTGCCGGCGCTGCTTCTTCGCCTTCGCCTCCCAGGCGGCGGTGGAGCCGGCTCGCTTCGTGCCCTTGGGCGCCGAAGTCGCCGTGGTGCTTGGCGGCCTCGTGCGCAGAGGCACGGCAGGGATTGGCCCCGTGCCGGACGTCGCCGGCTCCTCGTCCTCCTGCTGCTCCGGTGAAGGGGCGGATTGTGCTCCCCCTGGCCGCCTAGATCAGGCGCCTGCAGCAGGTCGTCGTCGCCGGCCTGGTCGCCGGCTTGGTCAGCCGGATCGACGTGATCCGGCGTCCACCTCCTCGTCGCCAGGTCGCCGTCCTCGACGTTCTGGCGCTCAAAGAGCTAGAAAGACAGAAAAAGCATGAGCAAATAACAAGCCGGAAGTCGGCAGAACAAAAAGGAAGTCGGCCTCGCAGCCGCAAGCCGGAAATTGGCAAAGACACGAGGCTTACCCGCTCCGGTGGATGGTCCCTGTCGTGGGGCGCCAGCCCGTAGTTCCAGTCTTCCGCCAGGTTCGCCTTGGTGATGTTATTCACCCGGCTGGCCACCTGGGCCTTGGTGAGCGGCGCCTTGGACGTCCGGTTCGGGTCGAACCGGCCGGACATGTGCCCGATCTTGTGGGTGCGCATCTGGAGCGGCAGCACCCGGCGCTCGGCGATGGTGCAGAGGAGATCTTCGGCAGTCAGCCCACCATCGACGGCTGTCGCCAGGAAGTCCCAAAGCAGGTTCACCTCAGCGTCCTGATTCGACGAGCGGGCGTTGTAGCTCCAGTTGATCCGGCCGACTGGAGGGGCCGGGTTGAACTCCGGCAAGTTGATCCGGTCGACGAGCTCCCCCTCGTTGCGCACGTAGAAGAACGACATCTGCCAGTTCTTCACCGAGTCAACGGTGGGGATTTTGGGGAAAGGCGTACCGGGCCGGGTGTAGATCGAGGCGGCGCCGCAGGCTCGCAGGTGGCCGTCGTTGGTCTGCGCCTTCAAGTAGAAGAGCCGGCTTCAGAAGTCGATGTCGGGCCACAAGCCGGTGTAAGCCTCCATGAACGCTACGAAGCAGCTCAGGAGGACGCACGCGTTGGCCGGCAGGTGGTGCGGCTGCAGGCCAAAGTTGTCGAGGAACTGCCGGAAGAACGTCGAAGCCGGCAGGCCCAGCCCGCGATCGAGGTGCGCGCCGAAGACGACGCGCTCGCCGGGCTCCGGCTTGGGCTCCACCTCCTCGCCGGGCACCCGCGTGATCACCGACTGCGGGATCCGCCGGAGGTGCACCAGTCGTTCGATGTCGTCCTCCCGCATGTAGGAGCCCCTCCACGATCCGCTGGGAGATGCCATTGTCGAGGTTGAGGAAGAAGATGACCAAGAGAGGCGGAACGGCGAGGAAGAGCCTTGCGACCGCGGCGGCGACAACGGCGGCTGAGGACGCTCCGTCGAAACGCGCGGCCCCGTGGCGCCGGATTGACGGAGTGGCGGCGGCGGATCGGTGAAGATTCGTTCGCCGGAGTTCGCCAGCGGGAGGCGTTCGCCGGAGCAGCAGCGAGCTCAAGCGCGAAGAGGAGAGCGATGGGAGCAGGAGCGCGAGGAGGAAGAAAGAGGCAAGTGGCCGCCTCGATGCCTCCCCCGCGGCATTTATAGCCTCCTGCCGCGGGCGGTTGGCCTCCAAGTGGTGGTCGTGGGCCACGTCCCCGGATTTACTGCGCCGTAACTCCTCCCACGACCACGACGGTTATCGGAAACGGCCACACCACATCGCCCACTACCGCACCGGATCCGGGGGGACATTGATGTGACCAGACGAACCGACCGCCGGGCCAGGCGTCAGACCAGTCAAGTCGGGCGCAGGGCTCGAGGCGGCGGAGACTCCGGCGCGCCGCAAGCCGGAGCCGGGCAATAAGTTCCACTCGAACCAAAATTCATCAGCAAGGCGGAGGCACCATCAGATCTTGCGAGAAAGCAAAAACTGTACAAGTATAAAAAGCGGCCGGCTAGAAGCAGCCGGCAGGAACGAGCCGGATGAGGGCGCAGCCGGCTGAATGGAAATTCTCAGCCGGCCCCTCCAAGTGCCGTCAAATATATTCGAGGAGCCAGGAAAACCTACCTAGGTCCTTCTAAACGCAGGACCTTGCCAGCTTCGGGGGCTAATGTCGGGGGGAAGACCCCGGATAGGGCAATGGACGCGGAGCAGCCGGCTGGCCACTGGCCGGCTCGCGGCAAAGGCCGGCTGAGGAGCAGCCGGCTGGCGCCGTGGCCGGCTGGTCCGGAAGCCGGCTGGCTCTAGGTCCTAGTCGGCCTGGCTACGGCCACCAATGCTGTAGCTGGGCCGGCTTCTACAAGCCATATCCGACTGGTGTTTGTACCTCAGACCGACTCGAGGCTGGCGAGTCTTGCACTGGAAGGAACCGGGTTGGTGATCCGGGTTCCCAAAGTCCACGCTGACTCCATCTTCCGTAAAGCGCGGGGCACTGTGGAGCAATAGTGCCACGCGCCGGACAGGCCATCATGGCTTACGCTGATCCGTACTGGCTACAGTGGCTGGCGGCGACAGGGACACTTCCTCTCCATACCGCTGACCGTGGGCGCCGGATGGGACAGGCCACGATGCCTCAACGGCTCCTGACGTCACCGCCTCGGGAAGGAGCGGAAGCCGGAGCTGGCCAAGCCGGCCAGTAAACTATAGGGTCTTATATGTAAAGTGCCGGCGCCTATATAAGCCGCACTAGCCCCTCTCGTGCAGGGGATCGATCATTTATTGCTTCCACCCACCTACAGAGCTGCCCTGTGAGAGAGACCATCGTCCCCCTTAACCTCTCAGGAGCAGCCGGACACAGCTCTAGGAGCACCATTGTATTGTGTGATCATCATATACACTCATAGCAGGAGTAGAGGTTTTACCTCCATCGGAGGGCCTCGAACCTGGGTACGTCGCCGTGTCGCTCGTGCCCATACCCGCATCCGGATACCGCCGTGAGATCCCTCAGGAACCACTTCGATTAGCCACCCTATGGCATATGCCGTGACGATACCACGACACTCGATTTCCGCGATCTGCTCCAGCACGTGCACGCGCAGATCTTCGTGCAGTTTCCGCGTGGTCTGCGAAGCAGCAAAGAGTTAGTCGGATATTAAAGTCTCGGGAGCTAGCGAAGAATCCGCCTAAAGGTACATTTTGGGAAAGCATTGGCTAATACATGTTACACGGAACTATATCACCCAGTGCTTGGGGGCTAGTATTACCTGCCGCACTTCCTTGTGCTTGGCGAAAAAATCCTTCAGGCTGTCCTCCAGGTCCGCGAGCTCTCGCATCTCCTCGTCCGGCTTTCCCCACACCTTGTTCAGCATCGCGGAAACTTCCGCGTGACGTTGTGCAAGGGTAAGCTTTTGGAGGGACGGAGTTGGTTGGAGGTTGACTCGAGTTGCGTTGGTAACTTGGAGGAGCTTAACTTTTTGCTCTTGCTCTTCTCCAGTAGGCCCCGCGAAAGCGGAGCTTGGCTGATCTGGCGGAGGAATGGGTGAGGAGGTCCCCTTGGCGGAGTCGCCCTGGTGAGCGGGATCCTCAGGAATGTCATCAAGGTCGATGACGTCTTTCGGATCCGGCTTGGAGGTGGATGAAGCCTTGGGCGGAACTTCAACTTCAGGAGTGATAGGAAAAGAAGCCGGAGATGGCTTGGCTTTCTTCTTCGGGACCCTTGGGGCCTTGGGGGGCTGGCTTCCGGAACTTCAGGAAAAACATAAAAGTATAAGAGCGAGCGTGAAACCAGAACTTGGGTCTCGGAAGTAGACGCTTACCCGGAAGGCTTGAAGAAATGCTGGATGGCAGGCTGCCCCTTGTTGCTGGTATTAATCAGCGAGAGGCGCTTCTTTTCCGCCTCAGCTTTCCGGGTAGCCGCAATGCTGAGCGTTTCGCGAGGGTGTTTCGCATAAGGGCTGGAAGGGGCTGGCTTCTTCCTCTTCGCAGGACGTGGGGCTTCAGGAGCTTCAGCCTCCGATGCGGCTTCCGGATCCGCGTTGCCGGTGGATGGGACTCGGAGGAGAGTTCCGAGTTCATTTTCTTCAAGCGCCTCGAGCTAATGCAATGTTACACTTAGGCAAAAAAGTGGATGCGAAGAGAAACAAAAGATTAAAGTCAAGACGACGTACCGCGGTTCCGGATCCATTCGTATGAATGTCTTTGTTGCACACGTGAACGTGTAGTTCACGTGGGATTTTGAGGAGGAGCCGGATCCTCTTGTCGATGGCGTCGGCGGAAAGATTATCTTTTGTGGCGCGCATCTCGTCGTCGCGCCCTGTGTATTCAAACATCAGGCGGTCCCTGTGTTGCAGCGGCTGGATCCGCTTTGTGAACCAGGAAAGGGTTAAATCCTTCCCCGTTAGCCCCTCCTCCGTAAGCTTGCAGATCCGCCTGACAGCGCGGGTCAGCTGAGGCGAGTCGGAGAAGTGGGGGCAGTGCGTCCATGACGGAAGCTCGGTGGCGGGGCAGTTCTTGAAAGGCGGTAGCTTCTTATCACTCGCGGGGTCGGAGACGTCCTTCAAATAGAAGAAACCCCCAGACCAGTATCTCGCGGATTCGTGGCGGTCGGTGGGGGGGTAGACGCGGCCCGGGCGGATTATGAAGGTGATGGATCCGCAAGTCGCCAACTCGGAAGTCTGGCGGATCTTCTCTTTCTTGACAGAAAAATAGTATTGGAAGAGGGGAAGCTCTGGAGTTACCCGGAGGTGGCCTTCGCAGAGAGCGACGTGGTTGCTGATGGCGAGCACGCTATTCGGAGATATGTTGTGGGGTTGGAGCCCATACGTCTTCAGAATCTCCAGGAAGAAGTCCGAAGGCGGAAATGAAAATCCGCGCTCCACCAGTGCCTTCGTCAGCACCATCTCGTCGTCCCTTGGAGCCGGAGCTGGTTCATCTGGAACTGACCTCCAGCTTCCGGGTTGCAGGAAGCCCTCCGCCTCGAGGTTCTTCAGCTCCATCTCGGTGGTGGTACAGGGCCACCACTTTCCCTTAGCTTCGGAGTCTCGCTTGCGGGCTTTCGACTTCTTGGCGACCTCTTCCGCCTGCTGCTCCGTTTGACCCGCCCCGGAGGTCTTTTCCGGGTGAGCAGAGGTCCCCTCAGCTTCCTTGCCGGAATCCTTTGAAGGATCCAGCCTGACTGGAACGAAGGGAGGAGGGGCGGAGGAGATTGGGGTCGCCATGATTGGATCCGAGGTCGGAGGCGGAGTCGTTGAAGACATCTGAAGAAAAAGGTTTGGCGGAAATTTTCTTTAGTCGGATCCCACATCGTCTTCTCCAAGTTCACCCCTACCAACTACGGCGCGAAAGTGAAGCTCGAAGGTTTACCGTAATGGCGATGCGGTGGTCGGAGTTGCCGGCGACGAAGATTTCCGCGCGGTGGCTCGCCGGAGTTAAGAACACGAAGAACACTGCGGTGCTGGGCTCGCTCCGGTGATGCTCCGGTGACTGTTCCGGCGGGATCCGGCACGGCGGAGAGAAGACTCGCGGCGGCGCTCGGCAGAGAGGTGAGAAGGGGGGTGAATGAGGGTAAGGGGTCTCGACGGCTGATATTTATAGGCGGGGGGACGAGATTCGTGCTCCGCATCCTGTGGTCGGAACGCAAGCGTCGCGCCGTTGGATGCGTGACACGTGTCCCAAACCCTAGCGGTAAAAATGGCTAGAGATAAGTTACCGCGCAAATCGCGCGAAAATGGCGCCAGAATTGGCGGAACCGTTTGAGTCTTTTAAGATTCCGGGTAGTTGCGTGAAGATAAGTTGGCTCTCATTCGCAAGCTGGGAGTAACCCGGAAATGTTCTTTGGAACGTCGATGGATGAAGTCCCGCAGGATGGGAGCATTTTCCGGCTGTAAGTTGGAAAAAGAAGAAAATGCAAAGTTGGAGCTCTTCAAGTTTCTCCGCGTTGCCAACGATGCCGGAAACCTAAGGTACAAGCATGGCTATCTACGTAATGTGTACCTATCGTGCTACAAAGTCTAGCACAAATCTAGTGTAGACTGGATGATGAGAGAGAAGAAAGAGAAACCAGGAAGCTATTCCTTCCGCTATCCTAGATGCATAGTCTGAATGTGAGCCTGAAATTCATATCCTAGATGCTTAGTCAGAATATGAACTTGAAATTTTGTGATATGGTGGAATCCGATGAAACAGTGCCTATCAAGTCTGATCCAGCCGGCAAAGTAAGTACTAGTACTTCGAGAGGGGATATTCTGCAATTAGTTGCACCCACACCCTATTTTTTGTTGACACACTTTCAAGTTTCCAAAAAATGTAAACTAAAATTTTAGACATACATCATGCAGGTGAAACTCGGAGAACTCTGGGGGCTACTGTTGTGGGTATACTTCTTGGGTGTACCATCGACAGTGCCTAGATCCGGCAAGCCCGGGTGGCCCACAGACGGTGATGAGGCATGCGGCCCATCGGGCGGCCCAGTTGCTGTTGATCATGAAGGAAGAAGTCCGGCCCAGGATCAGTAAGCCGGATCCGTACCGACATTAGGAGTAACCCGGATCCATGGAGGCCCATGAGGAACCCGGATCCAGGACGACGTGTATGGAAGGCGGATCCGTGACGCGCACGGCAAGATATTGTACCGTAGCTAGGCTGTCTGTAATCCGGCTAGGACTCTCCATGTAAACCCTAGATCCGTGCGCCTTTATAAGCCGGATCTCGGGAGCCCTAGAGGCACAACCACAACTCATTGTAACAACGCGAAAGCGCCCAGATAATTCCAGACAAGCAGCAGTAGGCCCTGTCATCATGCAGGTGTTCTGAAGCTGGGTAACTCGCGTACCACCGTCCCGTGTGCACTCCGCCCTATGGCCCCTACTTCTCCCCCTCGTGAGGATCCCTCCTCCGAGGTACCGTCGATTAGGCAACGACAGTTTCAGTTTCTGCAGGAGGGTCACCTAGCGGTGCATCAAGCACATATTGCAGATTTCCGCCAGAGAGGAAGATCCTCACATGACGGAACCAGTCGGTGAAGTTGCTACCGTTGCTCTTAAGTTTTTCTTTCTCTAGGAACTGGTTAAAATTGATTGGGGACGCCATCTCTACAACATATATTTGCAAAAGTTTAGACTAAGTTTATGACAAATTGAGTTCAAATTTTAATTCAACATAATTAAAAATCTAGGTGAACTCCCACTCAAAACAATATCCCTCGCATTGTCTTAGTGATCACACGAACCAAATCCACCGCACCTAAGTCCGATCATCACGAGACAAGGTGTGATTTCAATGGCGAACACTCAAAGTGTTCATCATATCAACCATATGATTCATGCTCTACCTTTCGGTATCACGTGTTCCGAGACCATGTCTGTACATGCTAGGCTCGTCAAGGCCACCTTAGTATCCGCATGTGCAAAACTGGCTTGCACCCGTTGTATGCACTTGTTGATTCTATCACACCCGATCATCACGAGATGCTTCGAAACGACAAGTCTTGGCAACGGTGCTACTAAGGATGAACACTTTATTATCTTGAGATTTTAGTGAGGGATCATCTTATAATGCTACCGTCGCGATCTAAGCAAAATAAGATGCATAAAAGGATTGACATCACATGCAGTTCATATGTGATATGATATGACCCTTTTGTCTTTGCGCCTTTGATCTTCATCTCCAAAGCACGGACATGATCTCCATCATCTTCGGGCATGATCTCCATCATCGTCGGCGTAGCGTCAAGGTCAATGGTGCCGTCTTCATGATTGTCCTCCATGTAGCAACTATTACAACTACTTTGAAATACTACTCAACATGAAATTTAAAGACAACCATAAGGCTTCTGCCGGTTGCCACAATACAATAATGATCATCTCATACATATTCATCATCACATTATGGCCATATCACATCACCAAACCCTGCAAAAACAAGTTAGACGTCTCTAATTTGGTTTGCATATTTTACGTGGTTTAGGGTTTTCGAGAGAGATCTAATCTACCTACGAACATGAACCACAACGTTGATACTAATGTTGTCAATAGAAGAGTAAATTGAATCTTCACTATAGTAGGAGAGACAGACACCCGCAAAGCCTCTTATGCAGTACAAGTTGCATGTCGAACGAGGAACAAGTCTCATGAACGCGGTCATGTAAAGTTAGTCCGAGCCGCTTCATCCCACTATGCCACAAAGATGCAAAGTACTCAAACTAAAGATAACAAGAGCATCAACGCCCACAAAACCATTGTGTTCTACTCGTGCAACCATCTATGCATAGACACGGCTCTGATACCACTGTTGGGATTCGTTGCATAGAAAACAAAAAATTTCTTACCGCGAACACACAATCCAAGCCAAGATGCAATCTAGAAGACGGTAGCAACGAGGGGATTATCGAGTCTCACCCTTGAAGAGATTCCAAAGCCTACAAGATGAGGCTCTTGTTGCTGCGGTAGACGTTCACTTGCCGCTTGCAAAAGCGCGTAGAAGATCTTGATCACGGCGCCACGAACGGGCAGCACCTCCGTACTCGGTCACACGTTCGGTTGTTGATGAAGACGACGTCCACCTCCCCGTTCCAGCGGGCAGCGGAAGTTGTAGCTCCTCTTGAATCCGAAAGCACGACGGCGTGGTGTCGGTGGTGGTGGAGAATCCCGGCGGAGCTTCGCTAAGCGTGCGGGGAAGAAGGAGGAGTGGGGTGGCTAGGGTTTGGGGAGAGGGGGCGCCGGCCATCTAGGTGGTGCGGCCACCTTGTGCTTGTTGGGGTGGCCGGCCCCCTCCCCTTGGCCCTCATTATATAGGTGGAACACCCAAGAGTTGGTCTACAAGTCTTCGAATAAGACCCCAAACCAAAACCTTCCATATCACGTGAAACCTACCCAAGCTAGGACTCCCACTAGAGGTGGGATTCCCACCCTTCCTTGGGAGGGGGTGGCCGGCCCCCTTAGGGGAGTCCACTTGGGACTCCTCCCCCTTAGGGTTGGCCGGCCATGGAGGTGGAGTCCCTTTGGGACTCCGCCTTCCAAAGTGGTTTCTTCCGGACTTTTCTAGAACCTTCTAGAACCTTCCATAAAACCTTCCGGATCATTTTAAATCTTATAAAATGACTTCCTATATATGAATCTTATTCTCCGGACCATTCCGGAACTCCTCGTGATATCCGGGATCTCATCCGGGATTCCGAACAAATATTCGAACTCCATTCCATATTCAAGTTCTACCATTTCAACATCCAACTTTAAGTGTGTCACCCTACGGTTCGCGAACTATGCAGACATGGTTGAGTACTCACTCCGACCAATAACCAATAGCGGGATCTGGAGATCCATAATGGCTCCCACATATTCAACGATGACTTCAGTGATCGAATGAACCATTCACATACGATACCAATTCCCTTTGTCACGCGATATTTTACTTGTCCGAGGTTTGATCATCGGTATCACTCTATACCTTGTTCAACCTCGTCTCCTGACAAGTACTCTTTACTCGTACCGTGGTATGTGGTCTCTTATGAACTTATTCATATGCTTGCAAGATATTAGACAACATTCCACCGAGAGGGCCCAGAGTATATCTATCCGTCATTGGGATGGACAAATCCCACTGTTGATCTATATGCCTCAACTCATACTTTCCGGAAACTTAATCCCACCTTTATAACAACCCATTTGCGCAGTGGCGTTTGATGTAATCAAAGTACCTTTCCGGTATAAGTGATTTACATGATCTCATGGTCATAAGGACTAGGTAACTATGTATTGAAAGCTTATAGCAAATAACTTAATGACGTGATCTTATGCTACGCTTAATTGGGTGTGTCCATTACATCATTCATATAATGATATAACCTTGTTATTAATAACATCCAATGTTCATGATTATGAAACTAATCATCCATTAATCAACAAGCTAGTTAAGAGGCATACTAGGGACTTCTTTGTTGTTTACATATCACACATGTATCAATGTTTCGGTTAATACAATTATAGCATGGTATATAAACATTTATCATAAACATAAAGATATATAATAACTACTTTATTATTGCCTCTAGGGCATATCTCCTTCAAAATAGGATTATAGCGGTGGAACCCCTTCAATCCTACAGTATTAGGAAAGAAATAGGATTATCGGTCAATTAATAGCCTAGGAAGAAAACAAATAACACATAAAATTGAAGTTAATGGGATTTTTTTTCCAAATAGGGTGGAAAGAAATTCTTGGGAAAAGTTCCTTTTAATCATGTAATTCAAGACCATTACAGAAAAAGTAGTAACTAAAATCCTAGTCCTAAAAATCTTACTATAAATGTTTCTTTGAATTAGAGGAGTCAGATGCTAATACCCACAAACCGTTCTTTCTTCGGATATATCTCATATGTAGTTGTCTATGTTAGTAACATAACAAATTTTATCTACAACCAACGGTGAAGCTCCCAATAGGAAAATGTATGGCAACTATCCTACCTTAACTTTTTTCTGAATACATTCAGATGTACTTGTTTTTTCTGGACTATTTAGGTAGTTATACACCGAAAACAGACTTTGTATGAGAAACTTATGCTTGTTTTAGTGAAATATGTGCAAAATCGATTTCAAACCGGAAACAATAACTAGTGTACCAAAACCATAGACTCATTTTCTACTTTAGAACGAATAAGTTTGTTTTCTTACATAGACTTATCATGGATCTTATTATATAGACGACAAACTTGAGCTATTCATTATTCATACGCAGGGAAATGAGGATTTGAGAGATTTTTTGAAATTTGATAGGCACAATATGTCTTCATTGAGTTAACATTTCTTTTACCAGTGGCGGCAACAACAATTGAAAGGTATTTAACAGCGACAACAATCAAGAACGAGTTGCGGATCCTATTCAAAAATCTTGACCGATATAATTACAAAAGATTTTTTTAAATAATTTTTGTCCTTTGAGCTAGCATTGTTGGTATGTAAATACTTCTACTAAATTTTATTTTTTGTTCTAATTGATTGTGTTGTCAGAGTCATATATATAGCAAAAATGTGATATGACTATTTTGTTTTTTACATCATTTTAAGAGTTCGTTCCACCTCAAATTAATTCCGTCGTTCGCCACTGTCTAGAGCAAGGTGACATCTATCTGTACGCTACATTCTCTTGGGAGGTCATCAAGTTGCCGCGGATGAGCAGATTGGTCACCTACTGGGAAAATGCAAAGTATTGGTCATCAAGTTGTATGTTTGTGATACCTTTGTCACTCCGTTACGGCGGTCGTTAAGTTGCTGATGTGACTAACTATTTTTACAAATTCACCCTTAGGATTTTGTTTCTTGTAAATGCGAGGTCCTTTCTGGAACTGGTTTTTGATGAAGGACCTAGAATTTAGGAAAAATAAAATCATAAGCGGGTATTTGTAAAAATGTCAGCCACGGTGTTGACTTACTGCCCTCTATGATGGAATGACCAACGTGTCACAAACATACAACTTAGTGACCGATACTTTGCATTTTTGCAATTGGTGACCAATCCGCGTATGCGTGCCAACTTGATGACCTTCCAAGCATTTTACTCTTTCTTTTGCGCTGCTGCTGCTGTTATTCGTTTCGTTCTCTACAAGTACAAAGTACAAACACGCGTCCAGGCATCCACGCACACACTAACCGCCATTAGAGTACTATTCAGATCCTAGCTAGCTAGCCAGCCAACACGCACGTCGGAATTGCGTGCGCGCTCTCCGTCACGTACCGGCTTCCCCAGCGTCCGGGCTAATCTGCTCAGCCGGTGACGGCGTAGTGGGCGTGTAGGCGGGGGACGGCATCGGCGCACGCACCACGGCGTCCTCAACGTCCTCATCCGTCGCCTCCCGCTCCGACGACGGGTCGCTCCTCCTGTCGTACCGCTGCACCACGAGCACGGACGCCGTCGCCGAGAACTCCGCCGTCGCCAGGTAGCTCCCCACGGGGCCCAGCTCCGGGCAGTCGCTCTTGTCCACGAGCGGCACCGCCCGCGCCGACCGCCCGGTCACCACCAGATTCTTGCCTTTCCCCAACGCCTTGATCGCTGACGCCACCTCCTGCCGCTCGCGCGCAACCACTTCCTCGTACTTGACAGACGCGCCGGGGACAATGTGCTTTTGTATTGCCTCCTCGTCCATCGCGGCGAGCTCGTCCGCGGCGCCGGGTTGTTTCGCCGTCGCCGCCGCCGCAGCCGCCGCCGCCGCGGCCGTGAAGCAGGCCACGGTGAGCTCGATGCCAGGGTGCTCGGCCATGCGTACGGCGTAGGCCAGTCCCTCGCGGTCGTCGGGCCCGCCGAAGAAGAGCATCAGCACGGTGTAGGAGACGTCAGGCGCCGAGACCTGCGACATGCCGCCGAGTGCCCGGTCCACGAGCACTGCCACAGAGCAGGGCGCCTTCCGGAGCACGCGCACGTTCACGTGGTGGTACGCCCGGCCCACGCTGGCCACCGTCGTCCCATTGTGGCAGAGCAGCTTGTGGAAGGGGAGCACGATCAGGGCGGCGCGCTTGTGCACCGCGGACGAGATGATATCCTCGTGGATGGTGGCCAGGTCGGAGATTGCCGTCATCGGCTTCACCGTCACGGTACTCAAACGCTGGAACGCCTCGAATGCCACCTGCACCTCCTCCCCACCGGCACCGCCCTTCCGCCCGCGCCTGCTCGAGAACGGCATGCCGTTGCGGCGCGCGCGCTGCACCATGGAGATCGCCGACGACCGCTCCGAGAGCTCCACCAGGTGCATGGCGTACATAGTGACCTTGCTCCGCCTTGTGCCGCGGGAGGCCTCCACCAGGTTGATCAGCGTCGGGATGCCTCGGCTGCCGTGGAAGCACGCCAGCACGCGCAGCTCGCTGTCGGCGTCCGCATCGTCGCGCTCCACAGTGCGGTGCATGTACGACACCTCCTGCCGGGCCGGCCTGTACACGGCGCTGATGGCGGGCGTGGTGAGGAAGGTGGTGACGAGGCACATGAGCACCATGATGGCGAAGGCCTCCTCGTTGAGCACGTTGCGGTCGCGGCCGATGTTGAGCACGATGAGCTCCACGAGCCCCTTGGTGTTCATCATCAGCCCCAGCGCCACCGCCTCGCGCAACGGCACCCGCATCAGTAGCGACGTGAGCACCGTGCCTCCGATCTTGCCGACGCACGCCGTCGTGATGACGAGCACCAGGAGCCCCCACGACTTCACGCCGGTGATGGTGGCCACGTTCGTCTTGAGCCCGCTGGACACGAAATAGAGCGGCAGGAACAGAGACGACACGAGGTCCTCAATCTTATCTGTGAGCGCGCCGGCGAAGGCGCCCTCCTTGGGGACCAGGACGCCGATGACGAACGCGCCGAACAGCGCGTGGATGCCGATGGTATCGGTGACAAGGCCGGCGCAGAGGACGATCGCCATTGTGCCGCACACGAATGACTCCTTCACCGGCTCGCCGTCCGGGGACCGGCGCGCCATGTACCTGAGCAGCGGCCGCACAAGCAGGGTGGCAAGGCCGACGAACGCGGCCCCCGAGAGGAAGACGTAGATGGACACGAACGGGGAGCCGGAGCCCGAAAGCGCGATGGCGAGCGCCAGCAGGATCCATGCCGTGATGTCGTTGACGGCGGCCGCCGACATGGCCATGCGGCCGAGCTCGGTGGTGAGGAGCTTGAGCTCGGCGAGGATGCGGGCGAGCACCGGGAAGGCCGTGATGGATAGCGCGACTCCCATGAAGACGATGAGCGGACCGCGCGGGGCGTCGGGCGTGATGGCGGCGCGGACCACGAGAGAGGAGCCAACTCCGAGGGAGAACGGGAAGGAAATCCCGACCACGGCGATGGCCAGGGCGCGATGGCCGGTGCGCCGGAGCGAGGCAGGGTCCAGCTCTAGGCCGACGAGGAAGAGGAAGAAGAGCAGGCCGATGTTGGCCAGCGTGTCGAGCACCGTCAGACTCTCCCTGGGGAAGACGTTGTCAAGGAACACCTTGCTCCGGCCCAGCGCCGACGGCCCCAGGAGGACGCCGCCCTGCATTTAGGCATCAATCGCAAACGTGATCAGCTCACGGCAGCAACAGTATCATTTAGTGGGGAATCTTGGTTGAAAATGTAGGGTATGCATAATTTTAGAAGATATCTTTAGTTGCAAAATTTGCCATGCAAGTACAATGTAGAGCTTAGGTTGTTGCGTGAATCGTTTAGCTTCATTTCAAGAGTAATTTGCTTCTATCATATAGAAAATTTTGACCTTTCATCATCAACCATGGTCTTTTTTTTTTTTTTTTGAGAAACACAGTACAAACGCAGACGCTCACATACACGCGCAAACACTCACCCCTATGAACGCACATACGCACACCCTACCCCTATGAGCACCTCCGGAAGACTGAGCCGGCGGATTGTATCTTGAAATTAACGAAGTTACCACAGGCGCCTCGCTATCGACGGGAACGTCGCCTCCCACTGAATGAATATTCCGCCTTTATGAGACACACAGATGTCAAACCTGGGGTTTGAACTCTGGTGGGCTGGGGGTACAACCACCCTCCTAACCACCCAACCTCAGGTTGGTTCTCCATCATCAACCATGGTCGAGGCATGCAAATTGGACGGTTTTGTTGCAAAAAATGAAGGGTAGACTCGAGCCTATCGAAACCTCCCTGATAAATTCGGCCCTGGTATCATTAGTATTAAGAGGCAGAGAGTTTTTTTTTTCTTTACAAGAATGAGCTTTTTGTTCTTCCTAAAACTGAGCAGGGATGTCTTTGAGTATTTTCCAGGAATATTGTAAGATTTTATGGTTTTGCTAGTTCTTAGCTAGTTCTCACCTAGCTGACAACTAGTTCGTGCTCACTCAAATTTTACACCATTTAATTGCATCGTGATTTATACATATAAGTTAAAAGTTGAGTCGCGACTTAGTGTTTTAGTTGCAAATGTGGTTGCAACTGATATTTTTTAAGTACAAGTGGACATGCAATTAAGAAAAGTGCTTCAGAATGTTAAATTTGCTTTGTGATTCATGCTAGTTATGAGTTGCAACATGGTTGCAATTGAAATTTGATGACATCATATGACTAAGAAGTTTAAGAACAAAGTCGACTGAAAACTAATCACACCCTAAATTTCATGCATATACTAATTCACATTTATTATTTTAATTGTATTTAACCTTCTTATATTTATATTTATTTTATATTTATATTATTTTTACAGAAGGGCGTACCATCAGTTGAAACCACCCCCACATGGTGATCGATACTCCATCCATCAGTCCTCAAATATGAAGTGCATACATTTTGTTATAAATCAAAAGGTTTTTAAGTTTCAACAAGTTTATAGAGAAAAATATCAACACTTATAACATCAAATGAATATCAACATATCTACCATGAAAAATGTTTGCATTGTGAATTTATTAGTATTACAGATGTTTAATTTTTTTTCTTCTATATAATGGACCAAACCAAGAAAAGGTTGACTTTTCACCAAATTTATACGCCTTATAATTTGAAATAAATGGAACACTTGTTTTGGCTGGGATTGAACTAGAAACTAAATTGCATGCTTGTATGTTCATTGACCACAGTAAAATTCAACCGATAGTCATGGGACCAAAATTAGTATCTTTTCCATCTATATGACAATTTGGCTTCCCAAATTTAGAAAAATGTAGTTTGTTGTCTCTACTAGTAATTAACTTGTGAAGTTGCTTCGTTTAGAAATCAACTTAGATATAAGAAATCTCAGATCAAACTACTCATGGGCGGACAAGTAAAGCTCTACTAGTATTGCATTTGGCTTCTAATTACCTCCTCTGTTCACTAATATAAGCTAGCTAATTTAGCTTGCTAAAACATTTTATATGGAGAGAGTACTAATTATGTGCAGCACTGCTCCAAACTCACTAACTAGTGAATCACCGGCAGTGCCAAACTAGGCAAGGACAAAAATAGAAGATGACTAAGAATAGGCAGGGCCACAGGCGAACATTTCAAGCTACAAACCCGGGAGTATTTTGTAGGGTCCAAAGCTTAATCAAAATGCTATTGCTGCTGTAGTAACATACTCATCAAATACAATACTTACCGCAATAAAATTGTATCTAAATGAGTTATGATCACTACACAAAAGCTACTAGCAACTATACCCAGTTTTGCTAAATGATGATGACTCGGAACAAATGATGATGAGTTAGCATGGAACTGCAAATGCTCATTAATTCAGCCTAGTGCCATCATTTTATTTTTTCATGGGAAGCCAATATAGCTCCGGGTTTCACTATTATCAGATAACGGAACAAAGATCCGAGTATGAGGCCTTCCAAGACCATATCGAAAGAACAAAAGAAAAGCAAAAGAAAACACTGAAATTCAGAAACCTAAGCACCAAGCTAGCCTAACAGAACTATCAGCCACGCACAAGATCCTAGTAGCATCATGATTGTCCCAAAACGAAAATGCTTCCGTTAACCAAACTATTGAATCTTCTAGGGAAGAAATTACTACTTTATAATTAGATCGTGCAAGCAAACAAGTAAATAGACAAACAAACAAAAGGAGCTAGCGGTGAAATGTGGACGAAATATTACTGTGGCTAACCCAAAAAAAAAAAAGCTCAATCACGGTGAGAATGCGTCGGCTTGCACGACGCACGGCGATGAGGAAATAACTTACGATGATCTCTGCGATGACGCGCGGCTGGCGGAGCGGGCGGAGGGCGAAGGCGAGACCACGGGTGACGGCGACAACAAGGCAGATCTGCACGATGACCAGAGGCAGCGAGAAGCGCAGCGGGTTGTCCCCCTGCCACACCCCCTCCGACGTCGCCTTCATGGGCACGTAGTAGGGCATCGCTGCCGCGTCATCATCCGCGCCGGCGACGCCGGCCGGCGCCATTCCCGCCAACCTCATCTCTGTTACGAACTCACACGGCGGCGCGGTCGTTTCTGACCGGAGACGCTGTCTGCACGGTGGTGGCCTCAGGCTAGCCCAGGGGCATCATGCGTTCAATCGTCGATCACCGGTGCATGTAGGGCAAGAAGCTAGGAACTGGGACCAAGATCCTCGGAGGAACAAGTGGGAGAGAGCGCAAAACCAGTGTTAACCTCACACCACGTGTGTAAGTATGTGGCTCTGTAACCAAGTCCTCGTCCTTCTCTCTGGCAAAAACACACATACAGTTAACCTTGGACAAATATAGCCAGTGACTGTGAGGTGATCGATATGGAGCTCTCGACTCCGGAGATAATTAGGTTAAGAGCACAGTTAATTGTTGGCAGAGGTTGTGATAGCCTCTTCACTTGGTTCGTCCATTCTTATTATAGACAGGTGATAAACAAACGCCACTAGATAGTATTAATATCTATTTTCCACTCTCACAATGAGTCACATCGAAATTATTGTTGTCAAGGGATTTCTTTTGGAACTCTATGTAGCACTGTACTTTGGCCTTGCTCGGCCTTCTCCTCTTTCTTAATACATATGACATGCAGCTCTCTTCTGCATGGTTCGAAAAAAATTTATACTCCTATAGATTTGTTCGCCAGTAAATGTCTAGAAGCCTCTCCATCGTGCAACCTGCATTAATGCATTCTAGGCGAGTTTTCATCAAGTCGTATGCGATAGTGGCATGTTTAGCTTTTTATATTATGATTTTGGCTCGGTGTGGCGTTTCTCTTGCAGAACATTTCTCGCATGTTTTTGAATCATGTGGAGAATGGATTTACATGTTACCGAATATTTAGAAATCAGATCTCTAATTCCCAAGAAGCATGTGTTGTAGAATCTTCCTAGTATGATGTACTTGTTGCAAACGCAAAGTTTCATCTAGAAAAAGTTTCTTCAATCAACATCTTACAAAATAAAAGCGAGAGGATACATCCTCTAGGGCAGAATTTTAGCCTCACTACAGCTTTGAGTGAACATGAACATATTTTCACCGATATCCTTAGGCTCCACCCTATTGAGCGGGCACCATATACCACCTAGTGAATGGGCGACTACATTGGTTTCTCCGATAAAATCTTTCGTATCACTTAAGTGCGGCTCTATGCAAGATCATTCCCGCTCCAGCCTAACCAATCTTCATGATTTTTTCTCTAATAACTTTAGTTTACATCACTTCCAAATAGGATCGAAACAAGGCAGCCATGGTGCACCATTTTGTATGATCTTGTGCTGCTTAACACCAAAGACCATTGGTTTATACTAGGTTACCATGGGAGGGAGAAGTGGTGTTCGGTGACCGCTCAGATCAACGGAAGATTAACATGGAAAAAGAGGAAAAGATTGGCGCATATGCTGTCACGAGTCACTAGGGAAATTCTAAGACCAAGCACATTCGAACTATAGATTTTTTTTTTGAGTTTGTAATATCATTTTAACCTTCTAGAGAATAGTTGGCCTCAAGCTGATTTCCTTCTTGTTTGTTTTAGAATCAGGGAACACCTCAAAAGCTACATATAAACCTTGGGTAGAATACTATGAATTGTTAACTTACCTAGTTTGGGGAACACATTACACACCTTATACACATGTTTAACATCTAAATATAACACAAATGGGATCCTCTCCTACTGTTACTCGGTAAAAAATACACTAGAGATCTCTATGAAGATATTCCTCCGACTGTATACATCATATATTTCTACCAGAAACAGATATAATTCTCCATTTCTATAATTCTCTATTTCTATGTTTGTAAATTATCAGATTCCTAATAAGATAAAATTTAGATAGATATCTTATAGAATGAAGCGACAATATCAACAAACAGAAAAGCACAACATAAATTAATAAGAGCAAACCTATATTTTTTGTTGATAGAAAAGCACAACATATATTAATAATTAAAAACCTTGGCATGTGTTTAACAATGCTAACTAACAAATGTGAAATATATAAGATAAGATTGAAGTTTAATATTTTTTCTGAATGAGTATAATTGTTTAGCATAAACATTATTTATTTTAACTCATACAGAACATCTTTCGTTCACAAGATGACATATGGCAAGGAAACAAATCGAAATCATTAAGGAGGTTTATAAGTGGGCTATTGGTGGAACAAACAGAAAAACAGAAAAAAAGCAAAATCCATTATGCATGATTTCAAGCCCAAAACTACAATATTGTATGCCTAGAATTACAAATTTTGGATAATGTAATTCCGTAGTAATGGAGTATAAGTTGCTACGCTGGGACTTGAAAAAGAACAAACAATGAAAATTAACACTACATGATTTAAAAAACTCTAATTACACTATTATTTTCCCAAGTTTACATATTATAGATCATGTAAAAACTAGGGTAATAGGTTGTAACATGTGTCACTTAAAAAATTGACCAAAATGCAAGTAAAATGTATCACCTAATTTAGTGTTGTTATACGCCATGAATCTTATATATATATATGTCAAATGTATTGTACCGCTATGTTATTTAGGTGGCATATGCAACCCATACCACATCTCTATAAATAGCCAAATTTAAGGGAAAATGAATTCTATTGGGAAAGAATCGACCCAGACCGTGAAAATAACATCTAGTCTGACAAAAAAAAGTAGATGAGGCCTTGTGACCGCTGCCAAAATTGTAGGACAAAATTTGACTTATCTCTACTAATATAAAACAGGCGAGAGCGGCAGATCCAAATCATCAGAGCCGTCTAATTCTCTAATACACCGGTTCAGATTAGTAGAAAAACAGTGTTAGACGCCCACGATCCCACGCTCATGCACCAAAAACAATCAAACCGCTACACAAGTTCATCCCGCAAATGCAGCGGCCCGCAAGCCGCCGATCTGCACATCCCCGCTCACCACTCCTCATGCGCCTCCCGCGCTGCATCGCCCGCCATCAGTCCACACTCGCCAGGACACCGCCGCCCTGCATTGCCCCACGCCCACGCACACGGCCGCATGGCCCTCACCTCCCCTACTGCCTCGCTGGCGCACGGCAGCCTGATCGCCGGCGCACGCAAGCCGCCACCACGTCGTCCCACACGCTGTCTCGCCGCCCTCGCGTACGCCGCCGTCCGCGTTCTCTGCCCCAACGCCTCCGTGCACTCCGCTGCACCGCTCCCTGCAGTCTCCCTGATGGGCGCGATTAAAGAGGTGAAAGATTGAGGAGGCGGCGGTGAGTGACTCTCGACCTCGACTTGGACGCCCCAACTAGAGTCTAGAGGAGGAACAGAAGTAGGGCGCCCATATCTGATCTCTCTTCATGTTTGTCCAGGTTTTGATCTCTGAACTTTCTTCATGCCGGTGCAGATTTTTAATCTTGATGATTGAAATGAAGACATGGAGACGTCGCGGTTCCTACATCGACATCAGCCCTCAGAACGCGGAGGACATGAGAATCCAAGGTAGATGGTTTTGTGCTTCCAGTTAAGAAATGGACTCTTCTGAAACTTTTGAATTATTGCATGTTCATGTTTGATATGTAGAGCTGATGAAGATAGTGCATAAGAGGTACTCATTAAATTGACAGCACCACATAACTTTTTGCTTGATTGTGACAAAATAAGAAACAATGCTTAATGGCTCACATAACTCAGCATAGTTGTTATACTCTGGACAGTATAGTTCGTCTAACCATAGGAGCTGATTGCGTTGAATGAATGAGCGAGGAAGACATACAAGTCAAAAGTGATTGACCTATTGTATGGTTGATGGGAAAAGGGGGTTCCGTTCAAATCTAACTACCGCATTTAGCTTAGTGTTATTATATGATCATTTACAGGGCAGAACACAACTAATAGTTTCCTGTATTTTCCATGTTGAGGTGATTCCTCGAAGCTATGTATATGCTCCCTGACCGATTTGGATCTTGGATGGTTAATCAGTGTATAAACCTAGCAGTAGTTCCGTATTTTTAGATTGTACACGCAGCTACTGAAAATCAATTTTATATGTTTGGCGGAAAATTGGTATATGATGTTGGCCCAGGCGACCGCTCAACCAATCACCCTGAAATTGCCACCCTTTGTCAAAGAGGCTATCATCATGTTCCTTCTCAACGATCTTGTTCTGCATAATAACACAAGAGTCATCGAACAATAGGCCGTCGAGATTGGAGCACAACAAATGTCTACATCCTCGCTACAACTCTTTTTTCGCAATCCTCCGATATTTCTCTTCTCCAGTGTTGCGTATTGTCTTCACAAATGTAGACCATGCATGATAGATACCATTAACTAGATAGTATCCCTTGTTGTATGCATGTAAATCTCATAGTGAAACTCTAGAGCATATCCTCCTGCAAGCCTAGAGAATACCGGAGAGCGTTGAAGCATGTTGATGTCATTATTCGAACTTGCCATGCCAAAGTAAGAATGCCAAATTCAAAGATCCTGTGATGCGAAAACCTCAAGTACGATAGTGCACCCATCAACATGTCCTTTATATTGCCCCCGCCAAGCAAAATGACATTTCATACACTCCCAATGAATGCAATATATGCTTCCAAATTTTCTTGAAAACTCTCTTGACTCATAGATCGATAAAGGCTTGGCAATTTCGGAAATATTTGGCTCTCTTAGGTAATCTACGTCCAACACCTGAACCATTGCCTCACAGAAGTTTCACATCCAGACAATGCATGTGGTGTATCATGTGCATGCACTCATCAACAAGATCACAGTCAACACTATACGCAAACACTTTAATATACATAAAGATTTTTTCGTAAGAAGTGAAGTCAATCTTACTAGAGGTATCTTTTTTGCATTTGAAGTATGGATCAATGATCCCTCACCTCGTTGAGAATAATCATGAAAACCTTTTTTTTGACTTCCGAAAGCGGCGTCGAAAAATATACTGAGGGATAGTGGATCGGTAGAATGGAAGTAGTCATTCTAGAGTCGGACATGGTCGAGTTCTGAATTGTGCTTCGAATTGGCCTTACGTGGCCTCTTGGAGCCCTTGAACCTCTGGGGCTTCTTCTCCATGTGCTTATGGACGAGGGTTGTCGCGGTCATTAAAATATTGGTATCAATGAGGTCACACTCCTCATCCAATGATGTGTATCCAAGAAATGTTTTTTGTAGAACTTGATCAAGCTACTGCCCATATATGTACAACATAAAGGTTATAAATTGTTTCTAGATCGATGTATATGCGGGCACATGTTAGCATGAAAATAGGGGTGAAGTTCGTACCTCAAAAAATGCTGAGAAAACGGCCAAATAGGTCATGCGAGTCGTAGTTAACCGGCACGTCCGAGCCTATGGCTTGTGAAGTTGACCTGTCCTTGCCAGATCTAAGAAGACATCCACCAAAATGAACCACCCCCGGCGAAGGGGTGGAATCTTGTAGCAGTGGCCACGGGGAAGAAAGCATGGGACGATGACGGGGATGGCTGCAAGGCCTAAGCTCCTCCGGCGGTGCCTAGGGTGTACACACAATGCCAGCAAGAGAAGTAGCCTCCGACAAGCAGTGTCTATTCAATTTTGGGGGGTGGAGTGGTTTTTATGCCACTGGCAGGGGGCGGGGAGGACAAGAGGAGACCACATTTAGAGCCCATCTTTCGGCTGGGAATGTGACCTCGTGGACCGGTCTGCGGTTGGGTCGTACCGCTGAATTGTGCCCCCTTTTAGTGAGGACATGTTCGCACCACCTAGGTCTATTTGCGTTGAGCCCCCGGAGATACCCTTAAGCATGCACGATTACTAGGTAAAAAAGTTCATACACTAGAAATTTCTATCAAGATATTTGCGAGACCATATCACGAATACTAGGACAAAACTATGATGAACTTTTGCTATATATGGTCAAAAAGTACCTCGCACTTAGAAAGTTGAGCTTTAGCTGAACATCCAACGAAATTAATGGACGTTGTCAACAAATAAAAAATCTAGCATGTACAATAATGTTTCAATTTAATGAACATATATTTTCATTGATATAGGATAGAACTATTAAAATAATACGTCTAATGTTAGAAAACATTGTTATGTCTGTAACTATGTGATGACCCACAAGTATAGGGGGTGTATCGTAGTATCTTCGATAAGTAAGAATGTCGATCCCAACGAGGAGCAGAAGGTGTTGACAAGCAGTTTCGATGAAGGATTCACTGTAAATGCTCACAGACAAGTATTCAGGGGGCTTTGATGTAGCAGATGAATAAAGTACGAGTAAGTAAATTGTGAGAGTAACAATTGCAGCAAGTGGCCCAATCTTTTTTAGCACAAAGGACAAGCCGGTTTGTTTACTTATAATGACCAAACGTTCTTGAGGACACACGGGATTTTAGTCTAGTGCTTTCGCTACATACGGCTAATTAATCTTCATTGTTTTGATAAGTGTTGTGTGGGTGAACCTATGCTAATGTACCGCCCTTCCTAGGACTAATACATACTTGTGATTATACCCCTTACAAGCATCCGCAACTACAAGAAAGTAATTAAGATAAATCTAACCACAACCTTAAACTCTGAGATCCTGCTATCCCTCCTGCATCGATATACCAACGGAGGTTTAGGTTTCTGTCACTCCGGCAACCCCGCAATTGGCAAACGAGTACAAGATGCATTCCCCTAGGCCCATAAAGGTGAAGTATCGTGTAGTCGATGTTCACACGACACCACTAGAAGAATAACACCACAACTTAAATATCATAACATTGAATATTACTCAACCATACTTCACTACTAACATTTAGATTTCACCCATCTCCTCAAGAACTAAACGAACTACTCACGAGACATCATATGGAACATGATCAGAGGTGATATGATGATGAATAACAATCTGAACATAAACCTTGGTTCAACGGTTTCACTCAATAGCATCAATAACAAGTAGAAATCAACACCGGGAGAGTTTCCCCTATCAAACAATCAAGATCGAACCCAAATTGTTACATCGGTGACGATGTGCAGCGGTGGAGACGGCGGTGATGATGATGATGATGGTGATGGAGATGATGTCCAGCTCGATGACGGTGACGATGGCGTCGATTTCCCCCTCCGGGAGGGAATTTCCCCGGCGGATCTCAGCCTGCCGGAGAGCTCTTTTCTCTCTGGTGTTCTCCGCCCCGCAGAGGCGGCTGTGACTCTTCGCGACTTATTCCCTGGAGCTTAGGTTTTCGGGACGAAGAAATACGCAAAGGAGAGGAGGCCAGAGGGGGCTGTGGGCCCCCTCCCCACAAGGCGGCGCGGCCAGGGCAGGGCCCGCGCCGGCCTGTGAGGGGGGCCCATGGTGGCCCTCCTCGGCTCCTCCTTCTGGCTCTCGTCATCTTCTGGAAAAATAGGATTTTTCATATAACTTTCGTCAATTGTTGATCTTCCGAAATATTGCATTCTGACGGCGCTTTTTCCAGCAGAATCCTGACTCCGGTGCGCGATCCTCCAATAGTCATGAAACATGCAAAATAGATGAAATAACATAAGTATCATCTCCAAATATGAAATATATCAATGAATAACAGCAAATTATGATATAAAATAGTGATGCAAATTGGACGTATCAACCCCCCCAAGCTTAGACTTCGCTTGTCCCCAAGCGAAACTGAACTCGGTAAACAGGAACACATGTTTATGGAGTGAAGAGTCGATAAATAAAATACGGACAAGAAGCATCATATTTATTCACACAAGACATTCTAGTAAACAACTTCCTCATATAATTCAACTTGAAACAAGTATAAGGTAATCACAAATAAAGGTGCATAAGAAATCATAGTTGGTGATGGCAAACTTCGTTCTTGGTCAAAGAACAGTTAACAGGTTATACTTATCTATCGAGCAGCGCTCTTATGTTAAAGTTTATATGGCACAACTTGCATACTCAATCATAATAATCTCCTCATGATCATTGATAACTTTCAAAGCTATATTCATTCAGATAAAATTTATACTAAACAGGGAAGAGTAAAAGACTTGATAAGGTAAATCACAATATAATGGTTTGATCACAACAACTCAAATGCTTGCTTAAGATGGAGGGAAATAGGTTTACTGACTCAACATAAAGTAAAAGACAGGCCCTTCGCAGAGGGAAGCAGGGATTAAATCATGTGCTAGAGCTTTTTCAGTTTTGAAATCATATAAAGAGAATGAAAGTAACATTTTGAGAGGTGTTTGTTGGTGTCAACAACTGGTAGTGGGTACTCTAACCCCCTTGCCAGACAAACCTTCAAAGAGCGGCTCCCATTTTATTTTTATTTTTGTGTGGCACTCCTTCCAACTTTTCTTTCACAAACCATGGCTAACCGAATCCTTCGGGTGCCTGCCAACAATCTCATACCATGAAGGAGTGCCTTTTTATTTTAATTTTATTATGATGACACTCCTCTCCACCTTTGCTTTCTCAAGCCATGGCTAACCGAATCCTTCGGGTGCCGTCCAACAATCACATACCATGGAGGAGTGTCTATTTAGGTTAATTAATTTGGGACTGGGAATCCCATTGCCAGCTCTTTTTGCAAAATTATTGGATAAGCGGATGAAGCCACTAGTCCATTGATGAAAGTTGCCCAACAAGATTGAAAGATAAAACACCACATACTTCCTCATGAGCTATAAAACATTGACACAAATAAGAGATAATAAATTTTGAATTATTTAAAGGTAGCACACGAAGTATTTACTTGGAATGGCAGGAAATACCATGTAGTAGGTAGTTATGGTGGACACAAATGGCATAAGTTTGGGTTGAGGTTTGGATGCACGAGAAGTATTCCCTCTCAGTACAGGTCTTTCGCTAGCAAGGTTAATTAGCAAGCATAAGAGTCGAGGGAAACAAACAAATATACATGTGATAGAAACAATCATGCATCTTCCTTGTAAGCACAAACAATTTTAACTTCAGAATAATAAGCTATGAGCTAACAAGAAAGGAGGACAATGAAACAACTACATGTATTTCTCTTTTCTACTTAAACCTCAAAGTGTTGTTGCTATTGACCAATGCTAAGTTTGCCAAAACCAAATAGATTTATTCAATGCTCCCAAAGTGATACCAATACTAATAACAAGATCAATCATATAATAAGAATTGCAAACTAAAATAAGATGTGCGATATGTAAATGATAAGACTTCTCATTAATATTCCATAACGATAACTCACACCAAGGGATACATAGACAACCAACTAAAGGAGAGATACTTCCACACTGCAACCCATCTTATATGATAACTTCCCTACTCATGATATGACACTACTTGATAGTAAAAAGTAAAAGGTAGTGATGATGTGATACCGCGGCACTCCCCCAAGCTTGGAACAAACCAAGGGGATGCCAATACCAATGATGAATTACTCCTTCGGCGATGGTGGTGATGAATTCTTGACAAGCTTCTCAACAAGCTCCTGAAGCTCATCAATCTTGTACATGAGGTTGCGGATCATCTCTGAATTGTGCTCGACGCGGTTAAGAAGTATGTCCGACGGCGAGTCCTAACTCTTGGAGTTATTTCCCCACTCTTCAACCTCAGGCTTAATCCTTCCTGCAGTGTTAGAACGATCTATATCCCAATTGCTAGGCAATGCTGCCTTGGGAGTTCTTTCAATTTGACTATTGTAAATTAGATTGCGGAAGGGATGGTAAGTGCCTGAAGAAGATGTCTTTGGAGCTAGGTAATGACGTGGAACCCTTTCTCCAGTGCGAATTCTTGCGCTCCTCTTTGTACTAAAAGGGTTATCCACCACCTCGATGCTTGCGATGGTAGCACGCGGGTACGCGCGCGAGTCTTCCTCCACTTCTTCTTCTTCTTCTTCCTTGACGCTCTCGTCCACCTCTTTCCACTCGGGATCTTGAATATCTTCATCCGAAAGCCCCTTGCCCTTGTTCTTGGAGACCATGGTGCTTCTAGATTGAAAACAGATCCTGGCAGAAACAGCTCGAAACAAAACACGTCGAGAAAACGATATACGGACCTCCAGGGGTCCGGGGGATTATATAGCAGGAATTTGTATATCATAAGGAAAGTACCAGGTCGAACCAGAGTCGGAAAGAGGCGACGAGGCGGCCAGCTCATAGGGCAGCGCGGCCTGGCTGGGACCCGCGCCGGCCTATCGGGGCACGCCCTCGTGCGTCTCCTCCACTCCGTTTCGATCTCGTAATTTTTCATATTTTCCAAAAATACCAAAAACATTGTTCGGAAAGTAAATTGTGAACTTTTCATTACCAGTACTGTTACCTATTCAAAGTCGAGTTCTGGCGGTCTGTTAATTTGACCTTTGATGAAAGCCTCCGGTGTTTCTACTCGAATAACATCAACATCTACATTGTAAGAATCACCTGAGATATAATGCTTGAGTCTTTGTCGATTCACCACTTGTGTGGCATTGCCTTGGAGAGAGCTAATTTTAATCGCTCCTGAACGATACACCTCCTCAACAACATATGGTCCTTCCCATTTCGAGAGTAATTTTCCTGCAAAGAATCTGAGACGAGACCGATACAATAGGACTTTATCCCCAATATTAAATTCTCTTTTGATAATCTTCTATCGTGCCATTTTTTAACTTTCTCTTTAAAGAGTTTAGCATTTTCATAAGCTTCACTTCTCCATTCATCTAGAGAACTCAATTGTAGCAACCTCTTCTTACCGACTAGTTTAGGATCTTTATTTAGTTCTCTAACAGCCCAATAAGCTTTGTGCTCTAGTTCTAAAGGTAAATGACAAGCTTTTCCATAAACCATTTTATAAGGTGACATTCCCATGGGATTTTTATAAGCAGTTCTATAAGCCCATAGTGCTTCCTTCAATTTACTAGCCCAATTCTTTCTAGTTTTATTAACAGTCTTTTGCAAGAAAGATTTAATTTCTCTATTTGATAGTTCTACTTGCCCACTAGTTTGAGGATGATAAGCGGAAGCAATTCTATGATTAATACCATATTTAGCAAGAGTTTTTCTAAAACCACCATGAATAAAATGAGAACCTCCATCAGTCATAATATATCTAGGAACTCCAAATCTAGGAAAAATAATATCTAAAAGCATTCTTAAAGAAGTCTCACCATCAGCACTTTTTGTAGGTATGGCTTCCACCCATTTAGTAACATAATGAACAGCAACAAGTATATGAGTGTTACCTTCTGAAGAGGGAAAAGGTCCCATGAAGTCAAATCCCCAACAATCAAACGGTTCAATAACAAGAGTATAATTCATAGGCATTTCATTGCGTCTGGAGATATTACCAACCCTTTGGCATTCATCACAAGATAAGATGAACTTCCTTGCATCTTTGAAGAGAGTTGGCCAATAAAAACCTGATTGTAGAACCTTTTGCGCGGTTCTTTCTCCAGCGTGATGTCCTCCATAAGCACTACCATGACATTTACTCAATATTTCTTGATGTTCATATTCGGGAACGCATCTTCGCAGAATACCGTCCACTCCTTCTTTATATAAGTGTGGGTCATCCCAAAAATAATGCCTCAAGTCATAAAAGAATTTCCTCCTTTGCTGAGCTGAAAAGGTTGGAGGCAAGTACTTGGAAACAATAAAGTTAGCATAATCAGCATACCAAGGACTGTCTCGCGAGCTCACCTTTATTACAGCCAATTGTTCATTCGGAAAACTATCATTAACAGGAACAGGATCATAAGCAATATTTTCCAATCTAGACAAATTATCAGCAACATGATTATCAGCACCTTTCCTATCTACAATATGTAAATCAAATTCTTGCAATAGAAGTACCCATCTAATAAGCCTTGGCTTAGCATCTTTCTTTTGCATTAAGTATCTGATTGTAGCATGATCAGTATGAATTGTAACTTTTGAATCAACAATATAAGATCTAAACTTATCACAAGCAAAGACTACAACTAACAATTCTTTTTCAGTAGTAGCATAATTTCTTTGAGCAGCATCAAGAGTTTTACTAGCATAATGAATAACATTCAATTTTTTATTTACTCGCTATCCAAGAACAGTGCCTACAGCAAAATCACTAGCATCACACATAATTTCAAATGGAAAGTTCCAATCAGGAGGTTCAACTATAGGAGCAGTTGTTAAGGCTTTCTTTAGAGTTTCAAAAGCTTCCTTACAATCATCATCAAAAACAAAAGGTACATCTTTTTGAAGAAGATTAGTAAGAGGCTTTGAAATCTTGGAGAAGTCTTTAATAAACCTCCTATAAAACCCAGCATGACCAAGAACACTACGAATACCTTTAACATCCCTAGGATAGGGCATCTTCTCAATTGCTTCAACTTTAGCTCTATCAACTTCAATACCTCTCTCAGAAATTTTATGTCCCAATACAATTCCTTCATTAACCATAAAGTGGCATTTCTCCCAATTAAGAACAAGGTTAGTTTCTTCACATCTCTGCAAAACTTTATCAAGGTTCCGCAAGCAATTATCAAAAGAATTCCCATAGACGGAAAAATCATCCATGAATACCTCTACAATACTCTCGCAAAAGCCATGAAAAATAGCAGACATGCATCTTTGAAAAGTAGCAGGGGCATTACATAAACCAAAAGGCATACGTCTATAAGCATAAGTTCCATAGGGACAAGTGAAAGTGGTTTTCTCTTGATCCTTAGTTTTAACAGCAATTTGTGAAAACCTAGAATAACCATCAAGAAAACAAAAGTGAGTATTCTTAGACAACCTTTCTAACATTTGATCAATAAAAGGCAAAGGGTAATGATCTTTCTTAGTAACCTTATTAACTTTTCGATAATCAATGCACATTCTATACCCTACAACTACTCTTTGAGGTATGAGCTCATCATTATCATTAGGCACAACAGTCATTCCTCCTTTCTAAGGAACACAATGCACAGGACTAGCCCATCTACTATCAGCAATAGGATATATAATACCAGCTTCAAGAAGTCTTAATACCTCATTTCTTACCACATCCTTCATCTTAGGAATTAGACGACGCTGAGGTTCAACAACAGGCTTCGCATCATCTTCCATATTATTGGCATGTTGGCAAATAGAGGGAGAAATCCCCTTCAAGTCATCAAGAGTGTAGCCAATAGCACCTCGGTGTTTCTTCAATATTTCCAATAACCTTTCTTCTTCAAACTCTGTAAGCTTAGAACTAATAAAAACAGGATATATTTTCTTATCATCAATATGAGCATATTTAAGATTATCAGGCAATGGTTTTAAATCAAAGACAGGATCTTCCTTTGGTGGTGGTGTTGTACCCAGATCTTCTACCGGTAAATCATGCTTAAGAATAGGTTGACGAAGGAAAATTTCATCAAGCTCATCTCTTTCTTCCCTAAAAACTTCACTCTCACTATTCTCCAAATGTTGCTGCAAAGGATTATTAGGAGCAAGAGCAATAGATGCACACTGTTCAACTCTAAAATCATTATTAGGCAGATCAGCTTTATAAGGAGTTTTGGTAAATTTAGAGAAGTTAAACTCATAAGATTCACCAGCAAATTTAGTCAAAATTTTCTCTTTCTTGCAATCTATAATAGCTCCACAAGTATTTAGAAAAGGTCTATCAAAAATGATAGGACAATATTTACTAGCAGCAGAACCAAGTACCAAAAAGTCAGCAGGATATTTAATCTTACCGCATAGAACTTCCACATCTCGAACAATACCAATTGGAGAAATAGTTTCTCTATTAGCCAGCCGAATAACCACATCAATATCTTCAAGTTCACAAGAACCAATTTCGTGCATAATCTCCGTGTAAAGCTCATATGGAATAGCACTAATACTTGCACCAATATCACATAAACCATAATAACAATGATCTCCAATTCTAACAGATAGCATAGGAACACTAGCTTCCTTAGACTTATTAGGATGTGAAACAATATTAGAAGCGTCTTCACAGAAAATAATATGACCATCTTCCACATTTTCAGTCACAAGATCTTTAACTATTGCAACAGCAGGTTCAACTTTTATTTGTTCTTCAGGTTCTATAGGTTTCTTTTCACTTTTATGAACCGCACTATTTATAACAGAATACTCCTTCATTTTAGCAGGGAAAGGAGTTTTTTCAATATAAGCTTCAGGAATAACATGATCAACAGTTTCAACTACAACACATTTATTTATAGATGAATCAATTTTATCTTTATACGGTTCATGATACTTGTCAAAGTTCTTCTTAGGCAATTCATAATGAGAGGCAAAAGCTTTATAAAGATTTGCAGCAACTTGAGAATCAAGACCATAAGTAGCACTCATATTACGAAATTTATCAGTATCCATAAAAGCTTCAATGCATTTGTAATCATAATTTATACCTGATTCTCTATCTTTGTCGTTCACCCATCCTTCAGTATTTTCCTGGATCCGATTAAGAAGGTCCCTTTTAAACTCCTCTTTGTTGCGTGTGAATGATCCAGAACAAGAAGTATCCAGCAAGGTCTTGTCTTCAAAAGAAAGTCTTGCATATAAATTATCAATAATAATATTACCAGGAAGCTCATGAATGCGGCATTTGAGCATTAAAGACTTCAATCTCCCCCACGCTTGGGCAATACTCTCTCCATCATGAGGCCAAAAATTATACATGCGGTTCCGATCCTTGTGAATTTCACTTGGAGGATAGAACTTAGAATAAAACCGGGGCACAATATCATTCCATTCAAGAGAATCCCCATTATCCAGTAATTTATACCAATGCGCCGCTTTACCAGACAGCGATATAGAGAATAGTTTCTTCCTCACTTCATCCATAGAAATACCTGCACACTTGAATAAACCGCATAATTCATGCAAGAACAGTAAATGATCTCCAGGGTGGACAGTTCCATCCCCTGTATAACGGTTATCCACTACACGTTCAATAATTTTCATAGGTATTTTGTATGGTATTTCTTCCTCACCTGGCGCCTCATCCACTATCTTTACAGTAGTAGCAGATTTTCCAAATAAAAACTCAAGAGAAGATCTCTCCATAATGAATTATGGCAGCAGGCAGAAATAAAATCATCACAAACAGTAGAAGTTTCCTTACCAATTCCACTTACCAATAGCGCTTCACTCCCCGGCAACGGCGCCAGAAAATAGTCTTGATGACCCACAAGTATAGGGGGTGTATCGTAGTATCTTCGATAAGTAAGAATGTCGATCCCAACGAGGAGCAGAAGGTGTTGACAAGCAGTTTCGATGAAGGATTCACTGTAAATGCTCACAGATAAGTATTCAGGGGGCTTTGATGTAGCAGATGAATAAAGTACGAGTAAGTAAAGTGCGAGAGTAACAATTGCAGCAAGTGGCCCAATCCTTTTTAGCACAAAAGACAAGCCGGTTTGTTTACTTATAATGACCAAACGTTCTTGAGGACACACGGGATTTTAGTCTAGTGCTTTCGCTACATACGGCTAATTAATCTTTATTGTTTTGATAAGTGTTGTGTGGGTGAACCTATGCTAATGTACCGCCCTTCCTAGGACTAATACATACTTGTGATTATACCCCTTGCAAGCATCCGCAACTACAAGAAAGTAATTAAGATAAATCTAACCACAACCTTAAACTCTGAGATCCTGCTATCCCTCCTGCATCGATATACCAACGGGGGTTTAGGTTTCTGTCACTCCGGCAACCCCGCAATTGGCAAACGAGTACAAGATGCATTCCCCTAGGCCCATAAAGGTGAAGTATCGTGTAGTCGACGTTCACACGACACCACTAGAAGAATAACACCACAACTTAAATATCATAACATTGAATATTACTCAACCATACTTCACTACTAACATTTAGACTTCACCCATGTCCTCAAGAACTAAACGAACTACTCACGAGACATCATATGGAACATGATCAGAGGTGATATGATGATGAATAACAATCTGAACATAAACCTTGGTTCAACGGTTTCACTCAATAGCATCAATAACAAGTAGAAATCAACACCGGGAGAGTTTCCCCTATCAAACAATCAAGATCGAACCCAAATTGTTACATCAGTGACGATGTGCAGCGGTGGAGACGGCGGTGATGATGATGATGATGGTGATGGAGATGATGTCCAGCTCGATGACGGTGACGATGGCGTCGATTTCCCCCTCCGGGAGGGAATTTCCCCGGCGGATCTCATCCTGCCGGAGAGCTCTTTTCTCTCTGGTGTTCTCCGCCACGCAGAGGCAGCTGTGACTCTTCGCGACTTATTCCCTGGAGCTTAGGTTTTCGGGACGAAGAAATACGCGAAGGAGAGGAGGCCAGAGGGGGCTGTGGGCCCCCCTCCCCACAAGGCGGCGCGGCCAGGGCAGGGCCCGCGCCGGCCTGTGAGGGGGGCCCATGGTGGCCCTCCTCGGCTCCTCCTTCTGGCTCTCGTCATCTTCTGGAAAAATAGGATTTTTCATATAACTTTCGTCAATTGTTGATCTTCCGAAATATTGCATTCTGACGGCGCTTTTTCCAGCAGAATCCTGACTCCGGTGCGCGATCCTCCAATAGTCATGAAACATGCAAAATAGATGAAATAACATAAGTATCATCTCCAAATATGAAATATATCAATGAATAACAGCAAATTATGATATAAAATAGTGATGCAAATTGGACGTATCACTATGCTAACTAACAGTTTTAAATATATGAGGCAATATCAAAGTTAATATATCTATCATAAAGTAGTATAAATGGTTAGTACAAAAGTTATTGTATTTTAACTTGACATCCAAAGTTTTTCTGAGCAGTCCACAAGAGGGTGAGGAGCTTCCTGCAGCTAGTGTCACAACTTCCAAGAAATGTTTGGTCTTTGGTTGTCTTCTCCTATCATTCCAGAGCAAGTTGTGGGCTCAAATAATATTATTGAGTATTAATTAACATGTGTTTGGCACTAGCCGTCAAAATATGTTACACATGGACATGTTGGAGAGTGTACAATCATATTTGAAGTTGTGGCTTCATAAGATGTATGAATTTGCCACTTCTTATTCAGGATGGCTAGTTCACATAATGATATCAGCGTGTTCTCTAGGCTTGGGGAAGGCCATTCTAAGGATATCTAGTTAGAGATCAATGAGTTCAATATTAAAAGGATTACTATCTTACCGATGGGATCTATCCACCTAGGTTTACATTTGTGATGATAACCAGGAAACCCATAGACAATAAACACGCCAGATTTGCTAAAGAGCAAAAGCATGCCAGGAATGATGTGGAACAAGCATTTGTTTTGCTCCAGACTCATTCGTCTATTGTTTGGTATATATACTACCTAACATGGATCATTGACACCATGTGGGAGGTGATGATTTATTTGCTGGAATTTTTGGGCATTTGGCCTTTGGCCCATCGCCTATTATCAAATTATAAAACTCACATGGCCTATTCCAAAAAAACAGTGGCAGCACTAGTGGGGACTAAAGTTTAGTCCCACATTGCTAGTAGGGAGAGAGTTGGAGTGGTATATAAGGTGGGTTGTTCTAGTCCTAGTAAGTGAGTGAGAAGAGAGAGAGCCCTCGCGCACTCCTCCTCCTTTGCCGCCCGCCTCGCCACGCCTCATCACGACGCGCCGCGCCGTGGGTTGCGGGAATCTCGCCGAGCTTATCTTGACCCTAGCCGCCGGTGTGAGACACATACGCGACTACCTATTTCCAGTTCATTGGGCCGCCGCCTTCATCTTCCTCATCCCGTCCGTCGGCGTGCACCAACTGCCGGGACAGTAGGCCTCCAGAACCCTGCCTCTCGTGAACCTGTACGGGTGAGGGGCAATCAGGTTTTTGGGGAGCGCTCCGGCGCGACTACTGAAATCACGACGTCGTCATCAGACGACGAGTTCCTCCACACCGACAACTTCTTCCCGGGCCTCAGCAACTTCTTTGACAACCTCAACATGGGCGACAACAACGCGGCTGCGAAGTATGTGATCTTGTCATTTCTCTTTCAGTTTCTGTTAGAGTTTCTTCTTCTACTTTCTGTGGTAGATGCGATCGGTTTGTCTTGTTTAGCTGTGATCTATTCATCTACCTTACTAGTCTGCACGATTAGTTTATTTCTTATTTTCATAGTCATGATTTATCAATTACTTGTACGGATAATTTCATACGGATATTTGCTCTTATATTCAACAATCCAAAAACCTGATTATAGGAAAATCAGTTCAAGCAGCGTTGCTGCCGCTACTCGACCTCCCCTCTTTGATGGTATGCATTACAAGAGGTGGCGCACAAAAGCAGTTCTATGGTTTACAAACCTAGGATGTTTTAGCGCCACAGATGCTAGACCTGAGGGGCCTCTTTCTGCAGAGGAATAGGAAAAATTTGAGAAGGTCGACGCCATGTTTAAGGCGGCCTTGTTCAATATTTTTGGGGAAAACATTGTTGACCCGTACATGGCTTTCGACCATAGTAAAGATGTGTGGGATGCGCTCGAGGCCAAATTTAGGGTCTCGGATGCTGGCACTGAATTGTATAGCATGGAGCAATACTATGAATACATGATGACTGATGAGCGCTCCGTGGTTGAGCAAGCTCATGAGCTTCAGTCCCTTGCCAAAGAACTCGAGCAGTCTAAGTGTACCTTACCGGAAAAATTTGTGGCCGGTGGCATTATTGCCAAGCTTCCTCCCTCGTGGAGGAACTTTGCTACTTCTCTGAAACATAAGAGACAGGAGTTTTCCGTTTCGGATCTCATTGGCTCGCTTCATGTGGAACAGAAGGCGAGAGCAAAGGACACACGCTCTCATTGTTTTGAGGGAGGTTCTAGTGCCAATGTGGTACAGAAGAAGAACTTCCAATCTCACAAGTCTAAGAATAAGAACAATGGAAAAGGCAAGTTTGACGAGAAGAACAAAGCCTCCAACTCAACCAACTTCAAGAGGAAGACTCCTTATAAGAAGAAAGGGAACTGCCATGTTTCTGGCGCTCCTGGACATTGGGCTCCTGATTTCCCAGAACGCCATGATCGGCTCGGGAACAGCGGCAAGTTTGCAAATGTTGTTATTGGCGTTGATACTGAGATGAATGATGTTGGGTACGGTATTTCTCATACTATCCTTTCAGTATGTAATTCTCCTGATTGGTGGATATATACCGGAGCCAATACACATGTATGTTTTGATGTCTCTATGTTTTCTTCTTATCAGGTCGCAAGGACTTCCTCCGTGATGATGGGAACAGCTCACGTGCTTCTGTTCGTGGTGTTGGTACGGTGGATCTGAAGTTTACTTCGGGAAAGACCATCCAGCTGAAGAATGTGCAACACGTTTCCTCCATTAATAAGAATCTAGTTAGCGGATCGCTTTTATGTCGAGATGGTTTTAAGTTAGTTTTTGAGTCCAATAAAGTTGTAATTTCCAAATGTGGACAATTTGTTGGAAAGGGTTATGTGTGCGGAGGCTTGTTCCGCTTATCTTTGTCAGACTTATGTACTCAAATTATTAATCTTGTTTGCAATGATAGTGAGTCCGATATTTGGCATTCACGACTTTGTCATATTAATTTTGGGTGCATGACGCGGCTAGCTAATATGAATATAATTCCTAAATTTTCTATTGTCAAGAAATCCAAGTGCCAAGTATGTGTGCAAGCTAAGCAACCACGTAAGTCTCATAATACTGCGGAGGCAAGAGACTTGGCACCGCTGGAGCTTATACATTCAGATCTTTGTGAAATGAATGGTGAATTGACAAAAGGAGGGAAAAGATACTTCATGACTTTAATTGATGACTCTACTCGATATTGTTATGTGTACCTCCTGAAATCTAAAGATGAAGTTCTTAATCACTTCAAAATCTTTAAAGCTGAAAGCAGAAAACCAACTTGATCGAAAGATCAAGCGTCTAAGGTCTGATTGTGGTGGAGAGTATTTTTCCAATGAGTTTGATTCTTTTTATGCGGAACATGGTATTATCCATGAGAGGATGCCTCCCTACTAACCTCAGTCAAATGGAGTGGCCGAAAGAAAGAACCGTACTCCAGCTGATTTGGTTAACGCCATGTTAGATACATCGGGTCTATCCAAGGCATGGTGGGCGGAGGCGATATTGACTACATGTCATGTCCTAAACCGTGTCCCCCACAAAGAACAAAACCATTACCCCTTTTGAGGATTGGGAAAGGAAAAGGTTGAAACTCTCTTACCTACGAACTTGGGGTTGTATGGCGAAAGTAAATGTGCTGATACCCAAGAAGCGCAAGCTTGGACCAAAAACCATGATTGTGTTCTTCTGGGATATGCATTTCATAGCATTGGCTACGGATTTTTGATAGTAAAATGTGAGGTATCCGACATGCATGTTGGTACAATTATGGAGTCGAATGATGCGACTTTCTTTGAGGGCATCTTTCCTATGAAAGAAACGTCTAGCTCATCAATTTAGAAGATGCCCAGTTCATCTACTCAGAAATTATTTCCTGAACCTACCATGGCTATAGAACACTTTGATAATCCTATGGAGGATGACAATGAAGCTCCCAAAAGGAGCAAGAGACAGAGGACTGCAAAGTCCTTTGGATATGATTTCATTGTGTACCTCGTGGATGACACTCCCACTTCTATTTCAGAAGCCTATGCATCTCTGGATGCTGAATAATGGAAGGAAGCTGTCTGTAGCGAGATGGATTCCATCTTAGCCAATAGAACTTGGGAAATTACTGATCGTCCTTATGGGTGCAAACCTGTAGGATGTAAATGGGTGTTCAAGAAAAAGCTTAGGCCTGATGGTACTATTGAAAAGTACAATGCACGTCTTGTGGCCAAGGGTTATACCCAGAAAAAAGGTGAAGATTTATTTGATACATACACACCTATTGCCAAATTGACCACCATTCGAGTGCTACTATCCTTGGATGCCTCACATGGTCTTCTCGTTCATCAAATGGATGTTAAGACTGCTTTCCTAAATGGAGAGCTTGAAGAGGAAATTTATATGGAGCTGCCTGATGGATTTGTAGTAGATGGTCAAGAAGGAAAGGTGTGTAAATTACTGAAGTCTTTGTATGGGCTTAAGCAAGCGCCTAAGCAGTGGCATGAGAAGTTTGGAAGAACTTTAACCGCTGAAGGCTTTGTTGTAAACAAAGCTGACAAGTGTTTATACTATCGCCATGGTGGGGGCGAGGGAGTTATTCTTTGTCTCTATATCGATGACATATTGATATTCAGGACCAATCTTACTGTGATTAAGGAGGTCAAGGAGTTCCTATCTCGTTGTTTTGAGATGAAGGACTTGGGAGTAGTTGATGTGATCTTAAACATCAAGCTGCTGAAGGATGACGATGGTGGGATTACATTGCTTCAGTCCCACTATGTGGAAAAGATCCTGAGTCGCTTCGGGTATAGCGACTGCAAATCTTCTCCAACGCATTATGATCCTAGTGTGATAATTCTTAAGAATAAAAGAATTGCTAGAGATCAATTGCGATATTCGCAGATCATTGGCTCGCTTATGTATTTAGCTAGCGCCATGAGGCCTGACATCTCCTTGGTTGTTAGTGAACTCAGCCGTTTTGTGTCTAGACCTGGAGATGTTCATTGGCATGCTCTTGAGAGAATTTTGTGCTTGAGGATTATAGTGATGCAAATTGGATATCTGATGTTGATGAGACTAAAGCCACAAGTGGCTATTTGTTTACACTTGGAGGTGGCGTTGTTTCCTGAAAGCCTTGCAAGCAGACCATCATTACGAGGTCAACTATGGAAGCAGAACTCACAGCATTAGACACAACCACTGTTGAAATAGAGTGGCTTCGTGGGCTCTTGATGGACTTACCTGTGGTTGAGAAACCAATACCCGCTATTCCTATGAACTGTGATAATCAAACTGTGATCGTCAAAGTAAACAGTTCTAAGGATAATATGAAGTCATCAAGACATGTGAAGAGGATACTGAAAACTGTCAGAAAAATGAGAAACTCTGGAGTTATAGCGTTGGATTATATCCATATGTCTAGAAACCTGGCAGACCCCTACACAAAGGGACTATCATGAAATATGATAGAAAATACATCGAGGGAGATGGGTATGAGGCCCACACTATGAGTTGCCCACGGTGGTAACACACTCTATGTGATCGGAGATCCCGTGAATTAGAGATGTGAGACAAGCTGTTGGTAAGCTGGGAGGAGAGTATATATCCCTATAGCAATTTTACCACTCCGTAAGATGCAATACTCTCCTAATCTGCATGGCAGGTTGATAATTATCTTAATGTGTTCTTTGTGGCTTATTTTAGCAAAGATGTTGTCCTGCAGAACATCTTTTGAAGAACACACCTATATGATTCTGTTTGTTAAACGTTGCAATCTATGAGAGTTTGTGCTCTCTAGTAAACTCATGAAAGGCCCTGGAGTATGACGTATAAGCTCCAAGCCGCGAGGAAGCCTCGCGGCAGCCTAGTATCGGTCTAGGCTTTGTATGAAGCTAGTGCGTAGAAAACTTGTAGTTCAAGGCATAGTCCACTATCCAAGTTGCAATCTAGTGTAATATGATGCTTTAAGTGGAAGTTCAACTTAACAGTCTCCACAACATACCTATATATAAAACAATGTTCCATAAACTTATTGATGAGATGTGCCAATGAGAGTTTGTGGGGGATTGCTGAAATTTTTGGGCATTTGGCCTTTGGCCCGTGGCTCATTATAAAATTCTGAAACTCACATGGCCCATTCCAAAAATCAGTGGCAGCACTAGTGGGGGCTAAAGTCTAGTCCCACATTGCTAGTTGGGAGAGAGTTGGAGTGGTATATAATTTGGGTTGTTCTAGCCCTAGTAAGTGAGGGAGAAGAGAGAGAGCTCTCGCGCACCCCTCCTCCTCTGCCGCCCGCCTTGCCTCGCCATGCCTCGCCTCATCACGACGCGCCGCAGGTTGCGGGAATCTCGCCCGAGCCGAGATTATCTTTTTGCTGTTTGGAAATTAATTCTGTAATCAATTACGAGTCATTAACGGACGTTAACACAGCTGTTTTGCCTTCCTTTTTTTCTAGATCGTGGGTGTGCCGACTCGGACGCGGGCTGCGCCCCACGACCTTCCCGGACTGCACTACATAAGACCCTGCGCAACCCTAGCCGCCGGTGTGAGATGCATACACGACTACCTGTTTCCAGTTCATTGCGCCGCCACCTTCGTCTTCCTCATCCCGTACGTCGGCATGCACCGACTGCCGGGACAGTACACCTCCGGAACCCTGCCTCTCGTGAACCTGTACGGGTGAGGGGCAATCAAGTTTTTGGGGAGCGCTCCGGCGCGACTACTGGAATCACAACGCCGTCATCGGACGACGAGTTCCTCCACACCAACAACTTCTTCCCGGACCTCAGCGACTTCTTCGAGAACCTCAACATGAGGGACAACGACGCTGTTGCGAAGTATGTGATCTTGTCGTTTCTCTTTCAGTTTCTGTTAGAGTTTCTTCTTCTACTTTCCGTGGTAGATGTGATCGGTTTATCTTATTTAGATGTAATCTGTTTATCTACGTTACTAATCTGCACGATAAGTTTATTTGTTATTTGCATAGTCATGATTTATCAATTACTTGTACGGATTATTTCATATGGATATTTGCTCTTATATTGAACATTCTTATGTCATCATGCACCGCACGATAGCTGAGTCCAAGCATGATCTGTCTACGATCAAGATTGGGAATTTCATGGCGAGTTGATTAAGCCCTAGGGAAGAAGACATCGTTACAATAGTTACTCCATGTGCATCATGAAATCCATGACCAAGAACTCACTTTCGACATCAAAATGATTTGGTTGGCCACATGTGGAACCATGTAGGAAACCCACCATAGGCCCCTTGTATATATAACAAATTCAATTGTTGAATTTTAATCTTTTTAACAATATACAAACAATTTTTATAATCTTTTCATGTTGTTGAATTTTTATTTGTACAATAATTGATGTTTGTATTGCCAACTGGCCAAATAACCAAGGTTGCTAAAAAATTAGGTCCGCACAGACAATATAGGTGGTCGCATTGGGGGTAACTACGAGCCCAAGTGGACATGGATCAAACGGATGTCCGTGCGGACACCCAAACAGACCAAATCAGAGGATGAGGATGAGGATGAGACTACCATTTGCATGTTCCATGGAAACAATTGTAATTCTTTTCTCACCAAAGTGATTCAACATGATACACGATAAATATTATTTCCTTTGATCCATAATAAGTGTCGTTGATTTAGCACACTAAATTAGTGACACTTATTGCGAATATGGGAATGTAATATATCAGAATAATTAATTGATGGGATAGTCTATCCAAAAGCGCAAGACAATGTGCCCTTGCAAATGAATTTTTGTGTGTTTCTTTTCTCTTATAGGAGCAAGGCATGCGTGCAAGCAGTAATCTAATATCCCACACTGACATCATCACAATAATGGTAGAATCCAAAATTTTAAAATGATTTATATCCAAACCTTTTTTCCAATTCATGATCTATTTACACTGCATTCGTCTCGACAATGGCTTCAAAATTAGATCTCGTATTGTTATGTTTTTAAGAACTTCTTTTTGGTAATTATATCCAATTGCTCATAGTGGCTTCTGGCTTGAGTCATACTCTCTCTCTTTCTCTACCCATCTTGACATCTAGTAAAGCTTTAATTTCCCAGACTCACACTGAATTCTAGCTAATTTGGGTTCTAATTTTCGTTTACAACTCTTGAGTCTAGTTTCATTGAACTTTGGAGAATATCACACGGCACGTACACAAAAATGGAACTTTGTATGTACAATTAGTACAATCTAGCTACACGGCACCGAGCAACGAAGAAACTGATCTAAACAAAGAGCCAAAACGAACCAAGAATATCATGCAGCTGCAACTGCCCCAGCTGGTGCCAAAACCGCAGATCTTCCTCGGCTCGCTCCTCCCCCGGCGACCACGAGCCTCCACCGCGTCATGCTCGCTGAGCTCCGCCATCTTCTCCGAGTGCTCACTGATAATACTTGCGGCACGTTCATCTTCCGGGAGAACGATCTGGTACCCGTCCTTGAGCGCGTCCATGCCATCCCCATCAAGCAGCAGCTGCCAGAACGCGCCGCCGACGAGCGGCCCGCCCTCCGACGCCGACTCGTATATCACGTCGAGCACAGTGCCGAGAAACCGGTCCCTCCTCGTGGTGGCGTTCTCGCCGCCCTCCTGGTCCTCCCAGATGAACTTTCCGTACTCGGTGACGAGCAGCGGCATGCCGAGATGCTGCTCGGTGTCTTGCACGTGCGACGCCGTCCAGTTCCGGAAGAAGGCGGCCTGCTCGTCGGCGGTGGTGCCCCAGAGCCAGACGTCCGGGTAGAGGTGGATGGTGGCGAAGTCGATCCCGGGCGCCCGGTGCGTGGCGATGAAGTTGGTGCCGTAGTAGATGCTCCACGGGTTCAGGGCCTTGCTCTCGTGCGCGCCGTCGCCGTAGAAGCCCTCCAGCCCCGCGGTGATCAGGTGGTTGCCGTCGATGGTTTTGAGGTAGGGAGACATCTCCTCAACCCATGACTGGACCAGGGCGCCGGTGGGTTCGGCGTTGCACCGCGGCTCGTTCATCAGCTCCCACCCGAAGATGGCCGGGTCGTCCCTGTAGGCCACGCCGGTCACCGTGTTCACCCTCGTCAGCACCGTCTGCATGACACGTACGTGGAGAAAGTGACATTTCAGACATGAAACCGTGACGAAAATGGAAGGTGAAACTTACACGTAGGACGTCATTCCAATCGCGTACCTTGACGTGGTTCTTGTAGTAGGACTTGACGAGGGTGGAGTTGAAGAAGTCGTCGGCGGAGGTGAGGTTGTGGCCGCCGCCGGCGCCGGCTCCGGCTCCGGCAACGTCCTCCCTGGCCCACTGGACGTACTGGCGCTTGCCGCCGAAGTCGTCGAAGTTGTTGGTGAGGCAGAGGAGGAGGTAGATCCCGTGCCGCCTCGCCTCGGCGACGACGAAGTCCAGCCCCTGCACACGAAGCCAGCAATACAACTTGTCATTTTGCACTCGAGCTAGCGCGCCTTGCATCTGTCGGCACGTAACGTCACCGTCGAGACATATCGATCATCGATCGGTGCCGGCTAGCTAATCACCTGGAACATGTCCTCGTGGTAGACGCCCGGCGACGACTGGAGGGGCCTGTCGCCGCCGTCGCTGAAGGCCCATGTCCGCGCCAGGTTGAGGCCGTGCGCCGCCGCCTGCCGGAACGCCGCCACCACCTTGCCCCTCTGCGACGGGTCCGACGCCATCTCCATGAGCCAGTACGCGTTGAACCCGCTCAGGTACACCGTCCGGTCACCGTCGCCCACCACGAAGCGCGTGCCGTCCACCCGCACCATGCCGTCTTCGCCGGCCTGGCCGGCCGCGGCGGCGATCAAGACATACCACGGCACGGCGAGGACGAAGGAAATAATGAGGAGGAGGCTGATGGCGGCAGCCAGCGCTCGCGTCTTCATCGATCACGCCTTTGTCTCCGCCGCTGCTTACGGATGCACGCCGCTCACCTTTGATCTGCACACGCACGGCGTCTTCGCAGAAACAAACGCGTGCAGTTTCGCCGGCGAGGTTGTGCGCGGCCGGCGAGCGTATTAGTAGAGGCCGAAGCTATGCCTAGAACGTGCACACCTCAGATCATACGTGTACAACCAAGACGTTACGTGACCTCAGATGAACAGCGCCCTTGAGGGTGACTGGTCTGCTGTAATTAATCTTGCCCTCCTCATGAAACCCATTTTCACAGCACCCTACTTAATTAAGGTACAGTATTTTATTTTTCAAAATCAGCATGGATATGCATGCTACCACTTCATCACAATTACTTGCGTTCTAGTCTTATACGCACTTGATCTCGTGAATCTAGATATTTTCTCTATATTCTTGATTAAACTTGACAAATTTTGAGTTTGACTAAACCTAGCTAGAACGCGAAGTAAGTAAAAGCGGAGGAAGTATGGGTGTGACTAACTCTGAGTTAATTGAGAATTAAGATAATACTCAGTCATTGTAATGTCATGGATGACTAGTACGATATAATCACGAAGAAATCCAATAACGAGATCTTTTTTATTAGTTGCAACTCATATTCGAGCTTTTTCTCAGTTGCTACCCATGTCCGGGACCGGAGTTTTTCTTAGTTGCAACCCTATGTGCAATTAGAGAATTAAGCTAATAATACTCAGCTAGGTAATGTCATGAATATGACAAGTAGGAATGAAGAAGCAATTAATCGAACAGGTTGAGATTTGTTCTCAATTGCAACCCATGTCCAGAAGTTTTTCTTTGTTGCAACCCTACATGCAATTAGAAAAATCCGTTTTGCAACATACTCCCTTATCGACGCGATTCCTTGCCACTCACTTGAGCATTTCGTACTAGGCCCGCGTTGAATAAAATGGAACCGATCGAGGGAGTACGTTGCAACTCATGTTTGCATGAATCACGGTTCAATCATATGATCTATCTAGGATTCGATTGAGAATTAATATTTTTAAAATTAGACTAATTCTGAATCAACCAGAAATTAGCAAAACCGGGGAAGTATACTGCGGGACTTCATTAATTATATTGCTTTCATCGTCGTGTAGCTTGGATCGAGCTCTATTTGACGTGTAGGTAGGAATCTCCGGGCTCACAGAAAAGAGGAGAAGACAGCTTTGGAAAGGGCCGCGACTGGTATAAAGCCCGCACCTCAGTCGGCCGGAACTAAGGGCATCTCCAGCGGCGCGACGCAAACGGATGCTGAGCGATCGTTTGTGTCCGCCGTGACCGGAAATGCGTCTGGGGTCTGTTCCAGCGGGGCGACGCAAAGTGACCGGGCCGTCCGCGGAGACGCAAACCTGGCCCAAATATGCGCCAGGTTTGCGTCGCGGCGGACGCTCGGCGGTCGCTCCAAGCGTCCGCTCGCGTCCCCACGGACCCTCATGGCAGCGACCTAGGTTCGATCGGCCTCCAATTCACAACCGCCGGCGACCAACCGCCGCAATGGAGCGCCGAACCGCCGCGGAAGAGCAACCGCCGGCCTCTTCGTTTTACGCGCAGCCGTTAATCCGCGCACATCATAACCCCCGCGTCTACGGTAATTCAAGTTCAACCGCCTCCTTCTTCTTCCTCTTCTTCTTCTTCTCCAACACCGGCACGCCATGCGCGACTACACGCTGCCGTCCGACTCGGACAGCGAGGGCAAGTCGCCCGGATTCCTGCATTGGTGGGAATCGCCGGCGACGCCAAGCGATCTGGGCTCCACGCCCAGCTACCCTACCTCCACACCGAGTGAGGACGAGGAGGAGGGAGGCGGCAATGGCACCGAAGGCCAGGAGGAGGACGAAGGCGGCGCTGCCAGCGACGCCGACGACGAGGAGGAGGGCCAGGAGGAGGAGGAGGACTCCGACACCAAGGCGGACGACAAGGCGGCGGCAACGAAGAAGTCCAGGGCGCTGGCGCGGGTGGCGCGTCGTCGTCCGTTCACCGACGACGATGACGAAGACGGCATTTCTTCCAGCTTCAAGTCCTCGACGGGCGCGTCGTCCTCCAGTTCGGACGACGAGGTGACAAGCAAGAGGCGGAGGAGTTTCCACGACGACGACGACGCAGGGCCTTCGAAGAAGAAGGCCAAAAAATAGTTTTAGTTTATATGTTTTTAAATTTATTCTTATTTGTATGTTAAATATGTTTGAATCTAGTCGATTGACGTATCCGGTTAATTGTTTAGGCTATAATCTATTCGATTGGACCAACATGACATCATGAGTTCATCTTTTTCGCGTTTAACTTGATCATTCAACTATAAAAGTAGCACAAAAAAAAAAGTTGCATGTCCAAAATACGTCGGACCACTGGAGGCAGCCCCCGATGCAAACGGACATTTCCCCCCTTGCGATCAATTTGGCGTCCGCGGGGTGACGCAAACGGACGCTCGCGACCACTTTTGAGCGTCCGTTTGCGTCGCGCCGCTGGAGATGCCCTAACAGGATTCCGAACCAAACATACACGGATGCACACACTAGCTGGCTGGCTAGTGACGTAACTGTAATATGTGTCGACGGACAGGGAGAGGAGTTGTCCGTGGCGGCTTTGTCTCGACGCGCGTGCGTACGTGGCTGCCGGCACGGTTTTGAGCGCCACGGTCGACACGTACGGCGACGGCGAGTGGCTGCCCGGCGAGGTTCGGAGCATGGTACCTAACCTAGGTTGGAGTTGGCTCGATCGGACACTACCGCGCGCGATTGGAGACGAGGGCGAATCTTCGCTCGGGGCACGGCCGGTGGACATTTGGTCGTACGACGCGGCGTCGAAGTCGAACTAGCTGCTACCTCCATACACAGAGTCTGCGTACATAATACGAGAAAATCTATATAATCCCCGCCGGCACTAAAAACTTATCCCAGATTTACATAGAATATAAGCAAAAAAAAGTGTCTTGATTTATTTTGGGTTTGCTTCAAGCAAGTATGCATGGTGTCACACAGGGCCAGGCCGGCAAAATTCGAGGTCCTGTGCAAGACTCTAAAATGGGGTCCTACCTCGCCAAAAAAAACCAACTAAGAAATAATTATAATATATATTTCTTAGACGGATTTCAAACTAAATAAATACTCTTGGCATCCGTATGTTCCGAACTTGTGGTAAGACCATCTTAAAAAAATGGTAAGAGAAAGGATGTACTCCCTCCGTTTCGTGAACTAGTTTTTTACACGGAGATTAAAGAACACACATTAAGGGAAACAAAAACTACGCCAGGTTTGGGCAGGATTACCACTAAACAATTAACGTGAGAAAATAGAGAATTTAGCATAAGATGAGGAAAGACAAACTAATCCCTTAAAAATTATCCAGACAAGTGGTGCAATGCAACACCTATTCTGAAATTATTCTCAAAAAATGATATAGCTTATATCTAAAAACGGTGGGAGTACTCCTTCATTGCCATAATATAGTGCATATAAAGTTTTACAAAATTCAACCATTGTGAACTTTGACCAAGTTTTTTTGTGAACGCTATTTATATCCATAATACCAAGTATATATCATATCAAAATATACATCGTGATGAATCTAATGGTGTTAATTTGGTATTCTAGGTGTTAATACTTTTTGCTACATGATTGATCAAATTTTACATTGTTTGACTTTCAAAAAATCTTATACGCACCACATTTTGGCAAGGAGGGAGTAGTTTCTAAACCTGATCGTACCCGGCGGCTCAAAAAAAATCTAATAGATTTGATCATTCAAACCATTCAGGATTTTGAAACTCGGAAAATATTTTCGAAATGTCAAAGGCTTATAGGATTCAAAGCTATCCCAGTAAGTACATGAACGTCAATAATTATGTTATAATAACCTCCTCCATATCAGTCCTTCTTTTTCTTTTGTGCGCGCTTTTCGCCTGCCTTCCCGACCACGGATAGGCTACGGCCCCATTGTGTGAATACCACATCAAGGTGACAGGATTCGAACCTATGGCCCTCTGTACCCAAAACAGATGCGCTGACCAGACTGCGCTACACCTCGTCTCCCCCTCAGAACATATGGATCTACCCGATCGATAAAGCCTCGAACCGCAGCGTTGTTTCATCAGAGAGCCCAGATTAGATAGAGGATCTATAACGCTAGTTGCGGTCCAACTCTTACTGAGCAGAGTAATCGATAGAGTTACCGAGGCGAGGTTATCATCATCTGGAAATTCCTTCCTGGAAAACACATAGTTTGGCTCGTGTGGCAGAATACTGCCTTTAAAAACGCCCTATACTTCAACTGCCGGAGTTGGGTTGCGTGCGTACTTCTATTCCGCTGTCGGAAGTAAAGTTGGGTGCGAGGGAACGCCCCAATGGATAAGTAGCAGCGAGTTGCGGTCCTGTTCGGTTGACAATTCACACCAGCTGGGCCGAGATTGTTTTTTATTTAGCATTTGTAAAACGCTAACTTAGAAATATTGGGTTTCCAAATATTTGGGGCCTTGCGAGGCCGCACGGCCCACACTACTGTGGGCCCAGGTGAAAGTGCATGGAGCCCCCGTGTGTGGTTTTGGTAATTAATGACAATCCCTATGGACTAATGTTTGCATTGAGTTATATTTGTAGGAGTTTTCCATAGGCAATGCTTGAACCATTTGTTGGCTTCAAGGTTGAATAAGAAGAAATTGATGAAGTATATCAAGTGTCAAGTATGTCTTGAAGAAGAAGATGAAGTGAGCCCTCAAGTTACTTCAAGACATCAACATAATGAAGTGCATGTTCAAGATAAGCCAACTCGAAGAGATCATAAGCTTGAAGCTTGCCATGAAGAAATGAAGTGCAAGTTCAAGATGAGCCATCTCGAAGAGATCCTTTGCTTGAGTCTTGCCATCCATATGGTGATCATGGATATGTGAAGATGCGCTCAAGAAGAAGCTCTCCCATGGTGGATTATGGGGGAGCAATCCACAAGACTTCGTCAAGCAAGCACAATCAAGAAAGGCGTTCCATCTTGTTGCGGTCAAGACCGTCATCATCAAGCTCAAGTGGAATTGCCTTATTTATTGCCATGAATTTGTTGTGCTTTGACTCCCATGTGTCTTCCTTGCATTTTATGGATCTAATTTATCTATTCAAATTTCCTTAGCATTTTTAGTAGATATAGGTAGCGTGATGATCCTAGTTTTGTGCATTTTGTATCCATATTCTAAATCCTAGATAATGCACTAATCTTGGGGGAGCTCTCCTATATTTGTTATAATGCTTAAACTTCTCTTGATCATTATCAAAAATTTGGTATTGGGAGACATAAATTGTCTTTTTGGTAATGTGCCATCATAAAAAGTTTCGAGGGTTTGGTTTATTTGTTGGAAACTTGCTCTCTTGGGAGTTGGTTATCTCATTCCTTTGTGTTTAGGTTTAATTAGCTTCTTATAATGAGATAATTCTTTGGAGTCAATCTTGTGTTGATTTGATTCTTTGATATAATTTGGACAACCATTGTCTCTTGATTTATTTGGTGTTTTGTACAAATTATATCTTTCTTTGGTTCTTGAAAGTATTGTGCATGCATATTTAATATATGTATATCTTATGGCATGTGTTACTTTCTTTGATCCAATATATAGCGTAAACTCCATCGAATCCTAATTTGATTAAGATGTGCATGAAATTTAATTTCATATCTATATGCACATAGTACTGTGGAATTTTTCCTATATGTTGTAGTGTGTCTAACTTCTTCGGACCCAATTAGTTTGGGGACCATTTTGTACAATGGATATGCATTGGATGCCTGTCTCACTCTTGGAAAGAAGTGGTGACTCAAGGGTAACTTGAGTCAAACTAGGATGGTCAACGAACACATATCTACTACATCCATACCAATGCTATCTCGGTAACAAGTATCTTCTCATGCATATTTTTCTAGCATCCAACCATGTGGTTGCATCTTGGCATGAATCTCTTGATTTGCAAATATTGTGCTTCTTGCAAAAAAAATTCTTAATGAAACCTCTTTATTGTGAATGTGAGTAATTTGAGATGAGTGCATTTTTTGGGAAGTATATTAAATCATGCTCATGATTCATCCATCCCAACTATGCCTATCTAGCAATTTTATTGCATATCAATTTCTCAAGGCTCTCACGTGTGCAATATAGATGAAAGTGCAAATTTAGTTATTTCTTTTGGTATCCTCGTTTGTGATACTTGTTGCCTCTCTTAATGCATCCCAACTATCTTCTATCCCTTGTTGATATTTGTGATGTTTTAGATGTTTGTGGTTGAAGTTCATGAATGTACAATAATATAAAATTGAGCCTTTGGCCATGCTATTAAGCAAATATTCTTATTGGTATATTGCATGACGTCATTTTGGATATCATGCTATATTTCTTGCGTATCTATTTTGTGTGTGCATGTTTCTTTGTGGATAAATATCTTTGTGATATTGCCCACTTAGAGAAACTTATACACATAAGAGATGATACATCTCCTTTTGATATCTTATTTATTTATTGCGTGATTGATTGGTCATGCTAAGCAATATAATTCATTGAAGACTATGATGATGTTTTTTTCTCATCCTTGTAATAGTCTTATAATATGCTTTATCATGCCTTTCACATATCCTCTTGGTTGAGCCTTTTATTATGGTGCCTCGTACTTGTTGCTCAACCATTTGTTTGTTGCAAGTGTTAAGCTTATTTTTGTATCTATGATCTATTGAAAATGTTTGTGTTTTAAATGGTAATGAGGGAGTGAGGATTCCATGTTATGCATATTGTATTCAAATGCAACATTTTAATTTATGCATGTACCTTGGGGAGCTTCCTCATTTGATTTAAAGCACTATCTTGTGGTGAACATTAGAGTTTGAATCACTTGGTATTTTTTTTGCTTTTGAATGATATTATGGGAGTGATGATTCCATGTTTGTGCACTTTATACTCCAATGAAAATTGTCTAGTTTTGTGCACAAACCTTGGGGAACTTCCTCATATTATTTAGAGAAATCTTCTTGATCTTATCATAATATCTATCTTTCTTTTGGTATCTTCTTTGTGGTTCATTTGGTTGCTTGCTTCATTTGTTGAAGCTTCTTGACTTTGTTATCTTTTTTAATCTTTGATCCTTTCTATAGTGTGATTCCTTCAGAATATTCGTCATTGGATACGTGCATTCGATTCCACTCAAATTATGTGAAATGGACACGCTATGGAGGAACTCTCACTATATTGGCCTTCTAAATTTTTCACCCATTTCGGCAATTGGTGCCAATGGGGGAGAAGTTTATAGGGTTTAAGGGAATTTGGTTATGTCGTTGCTTTGTGCTTAAGCATGTGCCTTTATTGCATTGCATCTTGTTGCTTTGCATAGTTGAATAGTTAGAGGAAACTCCACTAGGCTTTGAATGACAATATATGCAATGAAAGTCAAGATCATTCACACATGCATATATTATGGGGGAGTTTGCTCTATATATTCAACTTGTTTGATACTTAAATTCCTTATATAAACCCTCTCAAAGAGATTGTCATCAGTTACCAAAATGGGGGAGATTGAAAGTGCATGGATCCCCCATGTGTGGTTTTGGTAATTAATGAAAATCCCTATGAACTAATGTTTGCATTGAGTTATATTTGTAGGAGTTGTCCATAGGCAATGCTTTAACCATTTGTTGGCTTCAAGGTTGCAATAATAAGAAATTGATGAACGATATCAAGTGTCAAGTATGTCTTGAAGATGAAGATGAAGTGAGCCTTCAAGTTACTTCAAGACATCAACATAATGAAGTGCATGTTCAAGATGAGCCAACTCGAAGAGATCATAAGCTTCAAGCTTGCCATGAAAAAATGAAGTGCAAGTTCAAGATGAGCCATCTCGAAGAGATCCTTTGCTTGAGTCTTGCCATCCATATGGTGATCATGGATATGTGAAGATGCGCCGAAGAAGAAGCTCTCCCATGGTGGATTATGGGGGAGCAATCCACAAGACTTTGTCAAGCAAGCACAATCAAGAAAGGCGTTCCATCTTGTTCCGGTCAAGACCGTCATCATCAAGCTCAAGTGGAATGCGCAAGGTTAAGAGCTTGTGCTTATAGTGTTCATGGATATGTGAAGATGCGCCGAAGAAGAAGCTCTCCCATGATGGATTATGGGGGAGCAATCCACAAGACTTCGTCAAGCAAGCACAATCAAGAAAGGCGTTCCATCTTGTTGCTGTCAAGACCGTCATCATCAAGCTCAAGTGGAATGCGCAAGGTTAAGAGCTTGTGCTTATAGTGTTCATGGATATGTGAAGATGCGCCGAAGAAGAAGCTCTCCCATGGTGGATTATGGGGGAGCAATCCACAAGACTTCGTCAAGCAAGCAGAATCAAGAAAGGCATTCCATCTTGTTGAGGTCAAGATCGTCTTCATTGAGCTCAATTGGAATGCACAAGTATAAGGTTTGCTCTTGATAGGGTTTCTTCTCACTAGTCTCATAGTTAGTTGGAGACCGGTTTATAGTTTAGTTGCCGTACTATCAAGAGGGCTCTCGAGTGAGTAACTCGATCGTATCCTTTGGAGAGCTCAAACCTTTGCATCCTTGCATCACCTTTCTTGGTTATTATTTGAGTCTTATCCATGTGATGTTTTAGAGCTTGTGCTTATTCTCATGACAAGCTCTAGTTCATCGAAAACGAATTTCGCATAAATCACTTGTTGCGTTTTCGAGTTTGGTGCATCACCTTTCTTGGTTGTTATTTGGGTCTTATCCATGTGATGTTTTAGAGCTTGTGCTTATTCTCATGACAAGCTCTAGTTCACCGAAAACGGATTTTGCATAGATCACTTGTTGCGTTTTCGAGTTTGGTGATTTTCTCGGTTTTTCATGTTGAGGTATTGCACCTCTAAATATAATAGAAAATCACCCCCACTAGTTTCCATATTTTCAAAAAAATTGGTTTCACTCTATTCGGAGCTACCAATCTTAAGTTTATAGCAGGCCGGATTTTCCGGGCCGGATATTTGCAAAATATCCGGCCCCTGAAATTTGGCTAAGGACTCGAGGCGATGCGGCTCAGTAATACCCTGGCATGAGGCCGGATTTTTGGCCGGACTTTTGACCGGATTTTCCCCTGGGCCGGACTTTTTGGGGGGACCGGATTATCCGGCCCCAACTTAGGCCGGATTATCTGGCCCTGGATTTGCCCCAACGACTCGATTTTCTTGGGGGTATAAATACCCCCCTTCTTCCTCCTTGGGCTGGTGCTTCTTCTACTCTCTCTCTCTCTCTCCTCCATTGTTGATCTTGAGAAGCTTGCCCTATCTCTCTATCCCTCCATGATTCTTGCCCCCTTTTGAGGGAAAAGAGAGAGGAGATCTAGATCCATACTTTGACCAAACCAAATTATCTCTTTGTGAGTGAATCTTTGGGATCTAGATCTTGGAGAATTTTGTATTCTCCTCGTTGTTCTTCCTCTCTTATTCCCCCAATAGCTTTTGTAGATTTGTTGGAATTTGAGAGAGAAGGATTTGAGCATCTTTGTGGTGTTCTTGCCATTGCATTTGGTGCATAGGTTTGAGTTCCCCACGGTGATTCGTGGTGGTGAAAACAAGAAGGTTGTTACTCTTGGGTTCTAGGAACCCTAGACGGATTCTAGGCCTTTGTGGCGATTTGTTGGGAGCCTCCAATTAAGTTGTGGATGTGTGCCCCAATCTTTGTGTAAGGCCCGGTTTCCGCCTCGAAGGAAATCCCTTAGTGGAACCGTGACCTAGGCCTTTGTGGCGAGGGTCACCGGAGAATAAGGTGAGGCGCCTTCGTGGCGTTCGGTGTGTGGTGTGAGTACTGCATCCTGGGGTGAGACCTTTGTGGCGTTGGTGTGCATCGAGCAACCACACCTCAAGGTGAGCCTCTTGTGGCATTCGGGAGCACTAAGCCACCGCACCTGTCCAACGGAGATTAGCACTTGCAAGAGTGTGAACTTCGGGATAAATCTTCGTCTCCCGCGTGCCTCGGTTATCTCTATACCCGAGCTCTTTACTTATGCACTTTACTTTGTGATAGCCATCGTGCTTGAAGTTATATATCTTGCTATCACATAAGTACCTTGTATTGCTTAGCATAAGTTGTTGGTGCACATTGGTGAACCTTTGCTTAGAATAAGTTGTTGGTGCACATAGGTGAACCATAGTATATAGGCTTTGGGCTTGACAAAGTAAACGCTAGTTTTATTCCGCATTTGTTAAGCCCATCTCGTAAAAGTTTTAAATCGCCTATTCACCCCCCTTCTAGGCGACATCCGTGTCCTTTCACCAGGCCTTGTGTCAGACAGACCCACGTGTTACCGGCGGTTGCATTAGGGCATCTTCAAGGGGGGCGACACATTTTGAACGCTTAAAATGGTAACGCGCTTCCGTTTGCGTCAAAACGCAAACATAAAAATTATCTTTTTTTACCGCGTTTGTTTGCTTCTGGGTGTGCTTCTAGCGGACGACTCATATTGTTTTTCAACAAATTTTACATTCAACTGTACATATGAAATAAAACAAGAAGGGACAAGGCCCTAGACTACTTGTCGCCCCTCGGGGCGGTTGACGCCCCGGCCCTTTCGTTACCTCGCTCCCTCCTCATCAACTTCTCTGCCGCCCGCCGCTCCATCCGCCGCGTGGTCGCCAGAGCTCGGTGGGCCGTCGCGTCCTCCCATAGCCGCTGCCGCAGCGCCTCGTTGGCGGCATCCTCGGCCTTCTTCACCGTCTCGAAGGACAAGACTAAGGCCCTCTGCTTTGCTGCCTTCTCCTCCTTCTCTAGTCATCGTCGTCATCGGACTCCTCCTCTGCGGCCGCCGCCTCCCTGCGACATTGCTGCTCCATGTCGAACACCGCATGGGCTGCCTGGTCCTCCTCTGCCTCATGCTCCGTGTCAGCCATGAACTTCACTTCTATGGCCATGTTGATGACGTTGTCCACGCTATCTTCTTTCTTGTCGTTGGAGCTGTAGGTCAGGGGAGGCGGAGTCGGATGTGGAGACGGAGGTGGAGGCGCATTAGTCTAGCCGCGTTCGCCGCTGCTCATGGCAAAGGTAGAGGACAGGTGCGAGGCGGCGCTATGGTGGAAGTTGTGCGGCGGCTAGGGTTTGTGTGTATGAGATGGGATAGGGCAGTCGAGCGCGCACCCCTCTTTATATACACCGGAGGCAGCCGAGGGGCGCGACACGCGTGACATCGCCATTAAATTCTTCGGCAGAGGTGGGTTGCAGCCGTTCGGCAAGCGAGTCATCGCCATTAACGTGATGCAAACTGCCGAAGCGACGCCTCATCGCTAGCACTGGTGCACCTGAGAAGACACATCGACATACGTCGCTGCCAGGCGGGTCCGTGGAAGAAGCGAGCGGTCACGCGGCGTATTTAGTTGAATTTCTTGACTCCGCGGTGCTGGTTATCGAGTTTATGGCGCCGCCGACCATCCAAAAAGTAAAAGATGGCGTCGGCATTTACTTATTATGCTCTCTTCTAATAGTCACTACGGGAAAATCAGGCGCTGCCGTGCAGCCAAACTTTGCCGTGAGCTGCTGCACGGCAAAGATTTCTTTGCCGTGCGTAGCAGGAAGAGCGCACGGCAACGAAAAAATGCACGGCAAAGTATTAGCGCAGCGCACGGCAAAGAAACATATCACGGCAAAGAAAGAAATGGCGCACGGCAAAGAAGTGTCTCACGGCAAAGAATTGGAGAAGCGCACGGCAAAGATTTTGCGACGGCAAAGTCCCTGCAAGCCGCACGGCAAAGAAACAGCGCACGGCAAAGGCCTGGGCACTGCCGTGCGGCCAAACTTTGCCGTGCAGACAGACAAGTTGCACGGCAAAGGGTCCTTTGCCGTGCGCTTCTCCCTTTGCCGTGCGCCATTATACTTTTTTTTTGTTTTTCTAACTATTTTATTTCATCTACTACTTATATTTATTTTGTTAATTAGTTTTTCTTTTTGATGACTATTTATTACACTATGTGAAATACAAAATTAGTCTCCATGCTCATCCCCCACATATATCAGGGTTCGGTGCTCGTGGCCGTCCCCCTCCTTCCCCCCAAACAATGGGACGGCGGGTCTACCCCCTAGATTTCTCCGCGCGACGTTCCACCAATATACCTTTTCATAGGTTTAGGTTTGTTTAGTCCATGGACATATGGAAAACCATGTGTGGTACCCTTTGGCACAGTCTAGCCCCCGATATACCGCGGCGGGACACTTCACCGTACACGTCCGGGAATCGGTAAGTGTTATCGCCCGAAGGTGAGGAATGTCAGACCGGGGATCCATGCCATGCACCATTTGGTGAATTACACCTAGCATCACACTTTGAAACATAGAATAGGTCCACATGCAAGGTTTGGTGGGGTTCCGGTGCTCCGGCGGTCGTTCTCCCCCTCCTCCCCCAAAAGCAAGGAACGTGTGCCCCGGCGGGTCTACCCCCCTAGATTTCTCCGCGCGAGGGTGCACCAATGTAACTTTTCATTCTTTTAGGTTTGTTTAGTACATATACACATGTAGAACCAAAGATTGGGACCCTTTGGCACATATACCAGCAGCTAGAGCCATTATCACACGATCGACGGTGTGCACGGTCTCTTGGTTAGGGTTAGGTGTAGGGTTAGGGCTAGGGTTTAGGGGCTAGGGCTAGGGTTTAGGTTAAAGGGTAAGTATTTATGGTTAGGTATAGGTTTAGGGTTTAGGGTTAGGGTTAGGGTTTATGATGCATGGTTCTGCAGCTCCGGCGTCGTGGTTTAGGGATTTAGAGGGGTTTAGGGCTCGAAGCCTCCCCAGTTTAGGGTTTAGGGTTTAGGGGAGCTACTTTTGCACCATTAGACCTAGCATCACACTTTGACACATATCATAGGTCCACATGCAAGGTTTGGTGGGGTTCCGGTGCTCCGGCGGTCGTTATCCCCCTCCTCCCCCAAAACAAATGAACGCGTGCCCCGGCGGGTCTACCCCCTAGATTTCTCCGCGCGCGACGTTCCACCAATGTAACTTTTCATAGGTTTAGGTTTGTTTAGTCCATGGACATATGGAAAACCATGTGTGGCACCCTTTGGCACAGTCTAGCCCCGATATACCCGCGGCGGGACACTTCAGCGTACACGTCGAGGAATCTGTTAAGTGTTATCGCCCGAAGGTGAGGAATGTCAGACCTGGGATCCAAGGCCTGCTACATTTTCTGAATCACACCTTGCATCACACTTTGACACATAGAATAGGTCCACATGCAAGGTTTGGTGGGGTTCCGGTGCTCCGGCGGTCGTTATCCCCTCCTCCCCCAAAACGGAACGTGTGCCCCGCGGGTCTACCCCTAGATTTCTCCGCGCGAGGGTGCACCAATGTAACTTTTCATTCTTTTAGGTTTGTTTAGTACATATACACATGTAGAACCAAAGATTGGGACCCTTTGGCACATATACCAGCAGCTAGAGCCATTATCACACGATCGACGGTGTGCACAGTCTCTTGGTTAGGGTTAGGTGTAGGGTTAGGGCTAGGGTTTAGGGGCTAGGGCTAGGGTTTAGGTTAAAGGGTAAGTATTTATGGTTAGGTATAGGTTTAGGGTTTAGGGTTAGGGTTAGGGTTTATGATGCATGGTTCTGCAGCTCCTGTCGTGGTTTAGGGATTTAGAGGGGTTTAGGGCTCGAAGCCTCCCCGGTTAGGGTTTAGGGTTTAGGGGAGCTACTTTTGCACCATTAGACCTAGCATCACACTTTGACACATATCATAGGTCCACATGCAAGGTTTGGTGGGGTTCCGGTGCTCCGGCGGTCGTTATCCCCCTCCTCCCCCCAAAACAATGAACGCGTGCCCAGCGGGTCTACCCCCCTAGATTTCTCCGCGCGAGGGTGCACCAATGTAACTTTTCATTCTTTTAGGTTTGTTTAGTACATATACACATGTAGAACCAAAGATTGGGACCCTTTGGCACATATACCAGCAGCTAGAGCCATTATCACACGATCGACGGTGTGCCTGGTCTACTGGTTAGGGTTAGGTGTAGGGTTAGGGCTAGGGTTTAGGGGCTAGGGCTAGGGTTTAGGTTAAAGGGTAAGTATTTATGGTTAGGTATAGGTTTAGGGTTTAGGGTTAGGGTTAGGGTTTATGATGCATGGTTCTGCGACTCCTGGCGTCGTGGTTTAGGGATTTAGAGGGGTTGAGGGCTCGAAGCCTCCGCTGATTTGGGTTTAGTGTTTTTGTGAGCTTCTTTTGCACCATTAGACCTAGCATCACACTTTGACACATATCATAGGTCCACATGCAAGGTTTGGTGGGGTTCCGGTGCTCCGGCGGTCGTTATCCCCCTCCTCCCCCAAAACAATGGAACGCATGCCCGGCGGGTCTACCCCTAGATTTCTCCGCGCGAGGGTGCACCAATGTAACTTTTCATAGGTTTAGGTTTGTTTAGTCCATGGACATATGGAAAACCATGTGTGGCACCCTTTGGCACAGTCTAGCCCCCGATATACCCGCGGCGGGACACTTCGACGTACACGTCCGGGAATGCATTAAGTGTTATCGCCCGAAGGTGAGGAATGTCAGACCGGGGATCCATGCCATGCACCATTTTGTGAATCACACCTTGCATCACACTTTGACACATAGAATAGGTCCACATGCAAGGTTTGGTGGGGTTCCGGTGCTCCGGCGGTCGTTATCCCCCTCCTCCCCCCAAAACAGCGGAACGTGTGCCCCGGCGGGTCTACCCCCCTAGATTTCTCCGCGCGAGGGTGCACCAATGTAACTTTTCATAGGTTTAGGTTTGTTTAGTCCATGGACATATGTAAAACCATGTGTGGCACCCTTTGGCACAGTCTAGCCCCCGATATACCCGCGGCGGGACACTTCAGCGTACACGTCCAGGAATCTGTTAAGTGTTATCGCCCGAAGGTGAGGAATGTCAGACCGGGGATCAATGCCATGCACCATTTTGTGAATCACACCTTGCATCACACTTTGACACATATCATAGGTCCACATGCAAGGTTTGGTGGGGTTCCGGTGCTCCGGCGGTCGTTATCCCCCTCCTCCCCCAAAAAAGCGGAACGTGTGCCCCGGCGGGTCTACCCCCCTAGATTTCTCCGCGCGAGGGTGCACCAATGTAACTTTTCATTCTTTTAGGTTTGTTTAGTACATATACACATGTAGAACCAAAGATTGGGACCCTTTGGCACATATACCAGCAGCTAGAGCCATTATCACACGATCGACGGTGTGCCTGGTCTACTGGTTAGGGTTAGGTGTAGGGTTAGGGCTAGGGTTTAGGGGCTAGGGCTAGGGTTTAGGTTAAAGGGTAAGTATTTATGGTTAGGTATAGGTTTAGGGTTTAGGGTTAGGGTTAGGGTTTATGATGCATGGTTCTGCAGCTCCGGCGTCGTGGTTTAGGGATTTAGAGGGGTTTAGGGCTCGAAGCCTCCCCAGTTTAGGGTTTAGGGTTTAGGGGAGCTACTTTTGCACCATTAGACCTAGCATCACACTTTGACACATATCATAGGTCCACATGCAAGGTTTGGTGGGGTTCCGGTGCTCCGGCGGTCGTTATCCCCCTCCTCCCCCCAAAACAGCGGAACGCGTGCCCCGGCGGGTCTACCCCCCTAGATTTCTCCGCGCGAGGGTGCACCAATGTAACTTTTCATTCTTTTAGGTTTGTTTAGTACATATACACATGTAGAACCAAAGATTGGGACCCTTTGGCACATATACCAGCAGCTAGAGCCATTATCACACGATCGACGGTGTGCCTGGTCTACTGGTTAGGGTTAGGTGTAGGGTTAGGGCTAGGGTTTAGGGGCTAGGGCTAGGGTTTAGGTTAAAGGGTAAGTATTTATGGTTAGGTATAGGTTTAGGGTTTAGGGTTAGGGTTAGGGTTTATGATGCATGGTTACTGCGGCTCAAGGCGTCGTGGTTTAGGGATTTAGAGGGGTTTAGGGCTCAAGCCTCCCCGGTTTAGGGTTTAGGGTTTAGGGGAGCTACTTTTGCACCATTAGACCTAGCATCACACTTTGACACATATCATAGGTCCACATGCAAGGTTTGGTGGGGTTCCGGTGCTCCGGCGGTCGTTATCCCCCTCCTCCCCCAAAAAATGGGTAACTTTTGCCCGGGGGGTTCTACCCCCCTAGATTTCTCCGCGCGAGGGTGCACCAATGTAACTTTTCATAGGTTTAGGTTTGTTTAGTCCATGGACATATGGAAAACCATGTGTGGCACCCTTTGGCACAGTCTAGCCCCCGATATACCCGCGGCGGGACACTTCAGCGTACACGTCCAGAATCGGTAAGTGTTATCGCCCGAAGGTGAGGAATGTCGACCGGGGATCCATGCCATGCACCATTTTGTGAATCACACCTAGCATCACACTTTGACACATAGAATAGGTCCACATGCAAGGTTTGGTGGGGTTTCGGTGCTCCGGCGGTCGTTATCCCCCTCCTCCCCCAAAACAATGAACGTGTGCCCCGGCGGGTCTACCCCCTAGATTTCTCCGCGAGGGTGCACCAATGTAACTTTTCATAGGTTTAGGTTTGTTTAGTCCATGGACATATGGAAAACCATGTGTGGCACCCTTTGGCACAGTCTAGCCCCCGATATACCGCGGCGGGACACTTCAGCGTACACGTCCGGGGAATGCATTAAGTGTTATCGCCCGAAGGTGAGGAATGTCAGACCGGGGATCCATGCCATGCACCATTTTGTGAATCACACCTTGCATCACACTTTGACACATAGAATAGGTCCACATGCAAGGTTTGGTGGGGTTCCGGTGCTCCGGCGGTCGTTATCCCCCTCCTCCCCCCAAAACAGTAACGTGTGCCCCGGCGGGTCTACCCCTAGATTTCTCCGCGCGAGGGTGCACCAATGTAACTTTTCATAGGTTTAGGTTTGTTTAGTCCATGGACATATGGAAAACCATGTGTGGCACCCTTTGGCACAGTCTAGCCCCCGATATACCCGCGGCGGGACACTTCAGCGTACACGTCCAGGAATCTGTTAAGTGTTATCGCCCGAAGGTGAGGAATGTCAGACCGGGGATCAATGCCATGCACCATTTTGTGAATCACACCTTGCATCACACTTTGACACATATCATAGGTCCACATGCAAGGTTTGGTGGGGTTCCGGTGCTCGGCGGTCGTTATCCCCTCCTCCCCCAAAACAATGAACGTGTGCCCCGGCGGGTCTACCCCCCTAGATTTCTCCGCGCGAGGGTGCACCAATGTAACTTTTCATTGGTTTAGGTTTGTTTAGTACATATACAAATGTACAACCAAATGTTGGGACCCTTTGGCACATATACCAGCTGACTAGAGCCATTATCACACGATCGACGGTGTGCATGGTCTCTTGGTTAGGGTTAGGTGTAGGGTTAGGGCTAGGGTTTAGGGGCTAGGGCTAGGGTTTAGGTTAAAGGGTAAGTATTTATGGTTAGGTATAGGTTTAGGGTTTAGGGTTAGGGTTAGGGTTTATGATGCATGGTTCTGCAGCTCCGGCGTCGTGGTTTAGGGATTTAGAGGGGTTTAGGGCTCGAAGCCTCCCCAGTTTAGGGTTTAGGGTTTAGGGGAGCTACTTTTGCACCATTAGACCTTGCACCACACTTTGAAACATATCATAGGTCCACATGCAAGGTTTGGTGGGGTTCCGGTGCTCCGGCGGTCGTTATCCCCCTCCTCCCCCAAAACAGCGGAACGCGTGCCCCGGCGGGTCTACCCCCCTAGATTTCTCCGCGCGAGGGTGCACCAATGTAACTTTTCATAGGTTTAGGTTTGTTTAGTCCATGGACATATGGAAAACCATGTGTGGCACCCTTTGGCACAGTCTAGCCCCCGATATACCCGCGGCGGGACACTTCAGCGTACACGTCCAGGAATCGTAAGTGTTATCGCCCGAAGGTGAGGAATGTCAGACCGGGATCCATGCCATGCACCATTTTGTGAATCACACCTTGCATCACACTTTGACACATAGAATAGGTCCACATGCAAGGTTTGGTGGGGTTCCGGTGCTCCGGCGGTCGTTCTCCCCTCCTCCCCCAAAAGCAATGGAACGTGTGCCCAGTAGTCTACCCCCCTAGATTTCTCCGCGCGAGGGTGCACCAATGTAACTTTTCATTCCTTTAGGTTTGTTTAGTACATATACACATGGAGAACCAAAGATTGGGACCCTTTGGCACATATACCAGCAGCTAGAGCCATTATCACACGATCGACGGTGTGCACAGTCTCTTGGTTAGGGTTAGGTGTAGGGTTAGGGCTAGGGTTTAGGGGCTAGGGCTAGGGTTTAGGTTAAAGGGTAAGTATTTATGGTTAGGTATAGGTTTAGGGTTTAGGGTTAGGGTTAGGGTTTATGATGCATGGTTCTGCAGCTCCGGCGTCGTGGTTTAGGGATTTAGAGGGGTTTAGGGCTCGAAGCCTCCCCAGTTTAGGGTTTAGGGTTTAGGGGAGCTACTTTTGCACCATTAGACCTTGCACCACACTTTGACACATATCATAGGTCCACATGCAAGGTTTGGTGGGGTTCCGGTGCTCCGGCGGTCGTTATCCCCCTCCTCCCCCCCAAAACAGCGGAACGTGTGCCCCGGCGGGTCTACCCCCCTAGATTTCTCCGCGCGAGGGTGCACCAATGTAACTTTTCATTCTTTTAGGTTTGTTTAGGACATATACACATGGAGAACCAAGATTGAGACCCTTTGGCACATATATACCCGCAGCTAGAGCCATTATCACACGATCGACGGTGTGCCTGATCTACTGGTTAGGGTTAGGTGTAGGGTTAGGGCTAGGGTTTAGGGGCTAGGGCTAGGGTTTAGGTTAAAGGTTAAGTATTTATGGTTAGGTATAGGTTTAGGGTTTAGGGTTAGGGTTAGCTGTTTATGATGCATGGTTCTGCAGCTCCGGCGTCGTGGTTTAGGGATTTAGAGGGGTTTAGGGCTCGAAGCCTCCCCAGTTTAGGGTTTAGGGGAGCTACTTTTGCACCATTACACCTTGCATCACACTTTGACACATATCATAGGTCCACATGCAAGGTTTTGTGGGGTTCCGGTGCTCCGGCGGTCGTTCTCCCCCTCCTCCCCCCGAAACAATGAACGCTGTGCCCCGGCGGGTCTACCCCCCTAGATTTCTCCGTGCTAGGGTGCACCAATGTACTTTTTCATTCTATTAGCTTTGTTTAGGACATATACACATGGAGAACCAAGATTGGGACCCTTTGGCACATGGTAGCCTCCGGCGGTTGTTCTCCCCCTCGTCACCTCAAAACAGCGGTATTGTGTGTGCACCGACAGTTATTGTTAGGATTTAGGTGATCGAGTTTTGCACCCCTATAGTTATAAGAAAACATGGTAAGAACATTATTAAAAAGTACTCATGCATGTTGGAAAAACAGGTTTAATTTAATTTGAAATAAAATAAAATTTTCACATATGAAAATTGAAATGGTAAAATAAAAAAAAAACGTTGCCGTGCACTAGCGCACGGCAAAGGACAAGGGCGCACGGCAAAGCGCCCTGGCGCACGGCAAAGCCTTTGCCGCACGGCAAAGGGCATCGCGCGCACGGCAAAGACCGTTTGCACGGCAAAGAGGCAATAATTAACCACATCTCGTGCCGACCACAGCCTCCACCTCCACACGCGCGCTAGCCACCTCTCTGCATCTCCTCCAACGCCGCCGCCGCCCACGCCTCACCTCCGCCGCCGCCGTCCGCTGCCCCGCCCACGCCTCACCTCTCTCCCCACCCTCCCGAGCCCCACCCGCGCCGCCGGAGTCGCCCACGCCGCCACCGCCGCGGGCCCCTCCCCGGCTGCTGCTGCCGCGCGCCCCGGGTGCTCTCGGCGGCTCGCGCGCCGGCCAGCTGCTGCTCGCCCGCCGGCCTGCTGCTGGTGCTGCTCGCCCGCCCCGGCCCCTGCCCTCCTCCTCCACCTCGGGCAGCTGCTGCTCGCGCGCCGGCCTTGTGCTGGTGCTGCTCGCCCGCCCCGGCCCCTGCCCTCCTCCTCCACCTCGGCCGGCTGCCCCCTCCTCCACCTCGGGCCCTGCCCTCCTCCTCCACCTCGGCCGGCTGCCCCCCTCCTCCACCTCGGCCCCTGCAAAATCGACAGGTTAGTTGTAGCATCTCCCTTTTTATTGCTACTGGACATGTACATCATTGTAAGGACAGAGAATGAGAGAAGCGCATCAATCATCTTGGATCGGCTTTTGTTCAAAATTTGTTTGGAAATGATGAACTGCAAAATCAACCGGAGGGAGTAGCTCTTTAGGTTAGTTGTAGTTGTAACGGGTATTGTCCTAGTTATTTGTAAGAGAATGAGAGAAGCGCATCAATCATCTTGGAGCGCCGCTTGATTATCCAGCCGTTGCGAAGCACGGGTATTGTCCTAGTTATTTGTAATGATGTAGTGCTAGAAATTATTTGTAATCGACCGGAGGGAGTAGCTCTTTAGGTTAGTTGTAGTTGTAATTATTTGTTGGTAGTGATGTAGTGCTAGAAATTATTTGTAGGTTAGCTATGTAGGTAGTTAAAATAAATATGCATGCTAATTGTTGTAGTTTTTCTCATTATGCAGACGATGTTTCGAGGTGGACACAGGGGCCTGTGTTGTCGTGGTGCTTGATGAGCGTTGCTTAGAGGGACCTTTTTTCCGGAGTGGATTTTGCCGGAGGGTTGTTGATCTTCTTCGCCGGCTGTCGATCACGCTTCGAGGGTGAGAATCCGTTCGCCTCTCTTGTACCTAGGTTTTTTTTTGTGTCTAGATCACCAAGTCTGTCGCGATACCTAGGCGTCTCTTCCCGACCGTAAGGGTTACGCGGATAAATATGCATTAGTGGTCTCGCATATTATGAACCGTAACTCTTACGGCATTTATCGGGACAGCCGGCGGATGCGTAGTTGGGTACGTTCTCCGTGCTCTACCCGATCCGAGACAGGATTTCGGTGGCGCCTCCCCTTGTTCTCCGGATGCACACCCCTCTCGGCTTTTTGCCGAGACGTGTATCGGGAGAGCAGCGGGGAGGTGCTGCCAAATTCTGTCTCGGATCGGGGTAGAGCTGGGAGAACGTGCTCAATCTGCGGATCCGGCGGCTGCTAGGAGCCCACCTAGTAGAGTTTCAGGTTGATGCACGCGTAAAATAAATAAATATATGATGCATTTATTTCCTATTTGATATATAAATGCTATGTTCGTCTGTTTTGTTGCTGATTAGAGGATGGATAATCGTGGCTGGATGTACGATGGCAGAATCAGTCAGTGGAACTATCTTGATGAATGGGGAGAAAAGACCGAGCAGTTTGTGGATAGGGCGTTTGCCATCCCTAGCAGACCTATAAGTGTTTGGTGCCCTTGTAGTAAGTGCGCTAACCGAAAGGCACAGGACAAGGAAACTATGAGTATGCACCTGATCAAGTTTGGGTTCACACCGTCCTACAGATTTGGACTTACCATGGAGAAAAGGCAAAGAAACGTGCTAGGAAGGAGGTGCGGCAGATTCAACCTAGGGGGGAATATGACACTGGTTTTGATAGGTGCTTAGAAAACTTGGCTAATGGTAATGTGCCTGAAAGCTCTCATGTAGAGGTGGAGACACCTCAGGATGCGGAGACAAGTGAGGACCCGGAGGAAAACACAAAGGAGTACTATGAGGCTCTGTTTGCTTCGCAGAAACCCCTACATGAAAATACAGAGGTTACCCAACTAGATGCCATCGCTCGCCTTATGGCCTTGAAGTGCCATAGGAACTTGTGCAGAGATGGGTTCGATGAACTTCTGGTCATCGTAGGCAGCCTTCTGCCGAAAGGGCACCTCTTGCCGCAAAACTTCTACTATTCGACCAAATTGCTCAGTGACCTTAAGATGTCATCTCAGCAGATACACGCTTGTCCAAAGGGATGCATGCTATTCAGAGAGGAGCACGCTGACACAAATTATTGCATCAAATGCAATTCCTCTAGGTACTTTGAGGTAGACCGCAATGGTGATGGTCAGAAGAGGCAGACCACGGTTGCCAAGAATATCCTCCGCTATCTTCCAGTTCTACCGAGGATCCAGCGGCTCTTCATGACCGAGGATACTGCCCAGCAGATGAGGTGGGCCGTGGAAGGAAACAGATACACCGACAAGATGATACATCCGTCGGATGGTACTGCATGGAAGAACTTTGTGAAGAAATTTCCATTGAAAGCAGGTGACCCGAGGAGCGTAGCAGTTGCGATATCAACTGATGGGTTCAATCCATATGGTATGTCGGCTGCAGTATACAGTTGTTGGCCAGTGTTTGTTATTCCCATGAACCTCCCCCCTGGCGTCTGCATGAGATCAGAGAACATGTTTGTGTCGATGATAATCCCAGGGCCCAAATACCCGGGCAAGAACATGAATGTGTACCTGGAACCGCTGGTGGATGACTTGGTTCGTGGCTGGGAAGGTCGCGGGATCCGAACATATGACGCATCAAAGAAGGAGTACTTCGATATGTATGTGTGGTACCACACGTCCCTGCATGACCTGCCAGCACGTGCTTTGTTCTGCGGGTGGTGTACACATGGGAAGTGGCCTTGCCCACAGTGCAGACAGGCCGTGACTTTCTTCTGGCTAAACAAGGGAGGCAAGTATTCATGCTTTGATGAAGCTCGACAGTTCCTTGAGCGGAGGCATGCATACAGGAGTGATGTAAAGAGTTTCAAGAAAGGCCGTGTTGTCCGTGGCCCGAAGCCAATTCCGAAGACCGGAACGGAAATCAAGGCCGAGTTAGATGCTCTTCAGCCTAGCCCTGATGGGAATGGTTTCTTAGGATATGGGGAGACACACCAATGGACTCACAAGCCGTGCTTATGGAAGCTCCCTTACTTTGAGTTTCTCGAGCTCCCGCATAACATTGATGTAATGCACACCGAGAAGAATATCAGTGAAGCCATTTGGAGCACGATTGTGGACACTGAGAAGACGAAGGATAACATAAAGGCTCGAATTGATCAAGAAAGGTGGTGTGATAGGCCGGAGTTGAACATGCAGCCACCTAATGGTGCCAAAAAAACTTGGACTAAGCCACACGCTCCGTTACGCCTCACAAAGGCCCAAAAAAGGGAGGTCTTCCAATGGATGAAGGACTCCTTGTTTTTCCCCGATGGGTTCGCAGCCAACTGGATGAGGGGCCTGAACATTGAAACGCTGCGAGTACAAGGACTGAAGAGTCATGACTACCACATATGGCTTGAGCGGATAATGCCGGTGATGATTCGAGGCTATGTCCCTGAGAAGACTTGGCGAGTGCTAGCGAGGTTGAGTTTTTCTTCCGCCGCATTTGTGCTAGGGAGTTAGACACTAAAGTGATTGAGAAGCTGGATGAAGAGGCACCCGTGTTGCTTTGCGATCCGAGAAGATCTTTCCTCCAGGGTTTTTTAATCCGATGCAACACATGATCCTGCACCTCGCGGAGGAGTGCTTAAAGGGGGGCCCGAATTGGGGCCGTTGGCAGTTTGGTCCCGAGAGAGAAACACAAAAGCTTCGTCAAATGACTGGCAATAAATGCAAGATCGAAGCATCCATAGCCGAGGCAGTCCTGAACGTGGAGGTGGCAAACTTCACCACTAAGCACTATGATCCCAACATTCCCACAAAGCACAACCCGGTCCTCCGTTTAAATGCCGCCAACAATGAAGAAGTACCCAAGCTTAGCATCTTCGTGGGGCTTGGTGGCAAGTCAAGTGGCTCGAAGCCGTACAGAACGGACCTACCTGAGCGGACCTTGATCCACTCGTATGTCTTAAACACCATGGTCGAAGTGAAGCCGTACATCGAGTAAGTGCGAACCATTTAATTATTCGCAAACGTTCACTCGTATGTTCGTGGCTAACTCTTCCTCTTTTCATCGGTATAGGAAATTCAAGGCTATACATTGGAAGAATACCCACAGGGAGCCTACCCCGGAAGAATCCAAGCAAATTTTCGATAAGGGAGGCGGTTTCGGTTTCAAAGAGCTGGTTTTGTAATTTGGTACTATTCTATCCAAATTAGCTAGCACTTCCTACATTTATCGGTCATTTCTCGTTCTAAACTTCTTGTGCTAAACTTGTAGGCAAGAACTGACAAAGAGATGAAGTCAGAGCTAAGAAAAATTGCTAGGGGCTTTGACCATTCCGTAGAAGCGTTCAACTCCTATGACGTGAACGGGTATCGCTTCCAGACCCATCAATACACAACAAGCCGGCCCAACGCGAAGACAATAAATAGTGGGGTGGTATGTCAAGGTGATGATGGGCTCCATTACTATGGAAGAGTCGAGGGTATATACGAGCTGAATTACGGGTTTCACAAAGGGCTAAATCCCGTCGTCTTCAAATGCCATTGGTTTGACCCACGTCGGGTGAGACGGGATCCTGAAATTGGGTTGGTCGAAGTTGAAAGGAACTCCGTTTATAAGGGAGAGGATGTGTACATCTTGGCAACCCAGGCCTTTCAAGTATTCTATCTCCCGTACGCGTGCAGAAACCCGACAAAACGTCTACATGGATGGGATGTTGTGATGACGGTGCCTTCACGCAATAGGCCGCCCCCGCCAAACAAGGACGATTACCTCCGCGTAGACCCCTCAGCAAGGAGTGTCGAGTTTTATCAGGAAGAAGGGCTCCCCGGCCATTTCACAATCGGCTTGCCGACTATCGATGACATGGTCGTAGACGATGAACAAGAAGACGCGGGCATGGATGGAGACAATGCAGAAGATGAAGCTGAGGATGTCTGTGCCCCGGAAGACCTGAGTTTGCTCGAGGCGTTCAAAGCAGGGATTGACCTCGATGCGGATGGACCACCTCCAGGTTTCATTGATGATTATTGGTTCGCCGAGCCTGATGACGATGAGGAGACACGCGGTCCAATCACGGATGGCGACACAGGCTACTGATCTATGTAGTAGTAATTGTGAGGCTAGCCTATTTGTAATAACTCCGTGTAATAGAGATTGTCTAGCTAGGTTATTTGTAAGAACTCCGTGCTATGTTTGAGAGAACTCTATGGTAGCTATTTGTTGCTTCCACTAATTAATTAATGTTCATCCTTTTGCATTATTTGTTGCTTTCATTAATGTTCATCTACTTATATTTCTGTTGCTTTCACTAATATTTATCTCTTTACAATATTGCGTACTAATAAACCACTCTCTTCATTTGTGTTTGCAGGTGATTGAAGCATGCCGCCAAAAAAAAGGGGTGGCGGTCTTAAAAAGAAGCTCAAGGACTTGGTAGGTGTAGGGACTTCGAGGCGGGGCCGAGCTACTACCCCCCCTCCTAGCCCCCTCCGTCGCTCCCACAGGGCGGCCGCGTAGGAAGAATGCGACGCGGGTACTCACTCCTAGTCCTAGCCCCCCTCCCGCAGCCGATGATGATGACGAGGAGGAGGACCAGGAGCACCACGGGGGTTGGGAGGACCAGGAGGAGGAGGTGGGTGGGGAGGACCAGGAGGAGGAGGGGGGTGGGGAGGACCAGGAGGAGGAGGGGGACGAGGAGGACCTCTCGGAGGATGAGGGGTTGGGGAACTTAGTGTTCGATCCTGATCCAAGCCTAGAGTGGTGTGAGCCGGAGGATTACCGGTGCGTTCCAGCTTTGGAGAGGCCGAGGCCACGTGATAGGAAGCCATATCGGCGTGGGATAACACAGCTCCCTCGGCGGAGAAGCTGGCGCTACAGGCACGTTGTTCTTGTGCCCTATGGAAGGAGGTACATGTTATTTTTTGGCATTTCGTTATCGCAATTTTGTCATTATCAAAATTATTATCACATACATATTGATGTTGTCGTTTCATGGTGCAGCTCGTTCCAGTTAGAAGACCCGACGCAGAGACCTCCACGTGGGTACTCGAACATCCTTGGGGGCCTACTTAGGTGGTATTTCCCTGGGATAGTCAACTTCCCTACTGGTGGCTGCGACGTAGCTTGGAGGTGGGCGCACTACAGCCTCGCGGAAGATCCTCTTGGCCGCGGCACCGCGGCGGATATGGTTGTTGCCAAATTCTGGGTACGTGACTTTTGACTTCTTACCATTCATACACTCTCCTTGGTTCACAATAATTGCACTAATGCCCCTTGTTTTACCTATGTGCATGGTTGCAGAAATACTTCAAGAGGGCCGAGGGCAAGGAGAATGCGTGCGATGATGTCCTACACCAGCTTGCAAGGAAGAGGGTGACTGGCATGCACTACGAGGCACGTATTCAATGCGTCCGCGACTGGCACGCCGACCGCTTCGTCCACATGAGTAAGGAGGACGCTCGCGACACGCTCATGCAGCCGTGGCAGTACTTGCAGGTATTTGCATTTATGTGTTATTGATTTCTTTATCGCCATGTAGTTTATTTTACCATAATGGGTTTATCTTGTGCATGTAGAACCCTCCTCAGTACGTCGGCAACGACGATAGGTGCTTTCGTGCGATGGTCATGTGGTGGACATGCCCCCAGTACCTCAAGAAGCACGAGGAGGGCAAGGCGAAGCGGGCAGAGATGCGAGGTGGATCGCATATCCAAGGCAGCATCCCCATCTCTCTTCACCTGCAGAAGGAGGTGAGCAAATTAATGGTTCCTTCAGTCTTTGAATTCATGTTATATATTTGTTAACTCCGCAAGGGTGTGTCACTTCACTCAATTACATGTTCTCTTTTGCAGGAAGTCAGGACAGGAGCGAAGCCTAACGTCTTTGCCGTGCTAAAGAAGATGAAGCAAAGGAAGACGCCGATCCCGAGACGGGGTCCTTGTGGGTTAACCCGCAATCCGAGACCCAAAGTGCACGGCGTATGTCTCCAAGTTCAAGCGAAGCACGGCGAGGACGCCAATCCGGAGGCCGAGGACTTTGACCACGAGGTCGCGGTGCTTGCGGGAGAAGGCTTGAAGCATGGCCGCCTATGGTTTGGTGACGGGTGCGTCGACCCAGCGAGGGTTCCCTCTCTCCGCCAGCATCCGTCGTGGTCGTAAGAGCGGCCAGCCGAGGTAGAGCCCCGGCCACGGGCTTCGGATCTAGCCGTCGAGCGGTTACGGGTATGTTCTTCCTCGGGTCTCTACATTTCCTTTACATGCTTTCCATTGAAATGTTAATGACATCGCGGCAACACAACGTAGGAGGAGATGGCAGCGAAGGAGCAGGCGACCCAGGAGCAAAGGGCGCAGATGGAGCAGCAGATTCTGCAGTACCAGCAGCAGCACACGATGATGCAAGAGATGCAACAGCAGGGCGAGATGATGCAGCAGCAGCGAGCACGGATGAGCTGGCTCATGAGCCGACGGCTCTGTCTTCTCCACCGGGGAGTCTTCCTCCTCCACCTTACTCCATGTGGATGCCGCCACCGCCCACTCAGACCCCGGGGACACCTATCACCGTCAACAACATGAACATCATCCGGAGCATGAACCTCGGTGAGTCCTCTTGTGCCCAACCCGCTACTTGTACTTGTTCAAGTGTTCAATATGCAAATGCAAATGTTCATTCCATCAACCTGCTTATAGATTTTATGTCACAAGGCAATGACAATGAGGCCGGCGGAAGCGGAGGAGGACAAGGTTGATGGCATGGTCTTCGTGCACTCGTCGTCGTTGCAATGGATTGTTCGCACTTGTTATGGATTGTAATAATGGACATTGCTATGCATGAACTATATGTGTTCGATGTGGACTCTATGTAACGGATTGTATGCATGAACTATGTGTGCTCGATGTATTTGTGGTGTTGTTGATGTGTTTGGTGATCTTATGTTGATATATATGTTATATATGCTATATTTGTGAAATGCAATATTTGAAATGCAGGGATAATTGAAAAATAGCAAAAAAATGAAAAAACCAGGCCCCTTTGCCGTGTGTGTGCACACGGCAAAGGACATTTGGTCTCTTTGCCGTGTGCACACGCACGGCAAAGGGGCCACGTGTCGCCCAACTGTGCTCCTGGGAGCTCCTGGGGGGCGTGCCTGCATGGTTCTTTGCCGTGCGTGGCAGAGCAACGGCGCACGGCAAAGCTTCGCACGGCAAACATTGTTGCGCACGGCAACGCAGGGCGCACGGCAAAGAAGCAGGACGCACGGCAAAGAAACGGCGCACGGCAGCGATGGCGACGCACGGCAAAGATGCCTCGCACGGCAGCGTCCGCAGCGCACGGCAGAGATGGCGACGCACGGCAAAGGGCGTTGCCGTGCAATCCGTCCATGCGCACGGCAAAGGCGGCTTTGCCGTCGAAGACTTTGCCGTGCAAACTATGCCGTGCGTGCACGCACGGCAAAGCCTTTGCCGTGCGTATAGGCCTCTTTGCCGTCCAAAACCTCGCACGGCAAAGCCTGTTTCTCCCGTAGTGAGTGGTCCCTTGGTATTCAGGTTGTGGCCGTACAGCATCCGCAGAGACACATCCGAGATACATATTTAAGCCGCTTTTACGTCTCCATAGTCTATAGATAGCCCGATTACTATGCATCAGACCGATGAACTAAGTATAGACGCATTTTTCAACCTCGTGGTAGCAATTAAACGGAGGCGAGATGCCCTTAGCAATGGATGACTTGGCCGCCGGACCACGGACACAGCCCATCGTAGTCATCAAGCTCATCGCGTACTGATTGCTGGCTTCCAAAGAAGTACTACGACTACGAGTGTCAGTATGTAAGTTAGTGGACCGTGTCAAGCCGGCCGGCACGTTTCGGGAGAGAATTAGGATGGGTGCCTGCCGGCACACATACATACGCTTCTTCCGCCTGCCGTGCAGGTGGCAACGCAATTGTCCATCCAGATATATACTACTCTCGGCAACCATCCAACCGAACCAACAAAGCCAAAATTGGTCGCAATCTTCAGCCAGTCACTCGGCAGTATATTTTGGTCCGATTGATGCCTGTCCGTTCTTGGTGTTGTGGCTGGCACGATTAGTAAAGCACCTCGGTCCTCTAGGAAGCGCGAGCTCACGTTTACGTTTCTTGTCTTCATTACGGTTACATCGTTCTTTTTACCACACTAGTTGAATGCCCGTGCGCTGCCACGGGTCTTTCAAAAAATTTCTTACCGTACTTATGTTGGCACATGAAAATTCACATGCATAGAAATATATAATCGCACAATATTCCAAAACAGAGAAGATTCCTATTTTCTTAAGTGTATTTTGATAAAAATATATAGTTTGATGTTACACACACGGAAGGAACAAACTAACAATTATCTCGTATTTACTATGATTTTACTTCACTTGTATTCGCGAGATTGCCGATGTCGCGCTCGTGCCATCATATGTTCACTGAGGATACAATTTACTTGACAACAATGTGTTTTCGATCCTCCCTTTTTGGCGGTTTATGCTTTCTCTTCATGGCATTTGCCAAGTTACACTTGTCTTGAAAACAATGTATCGCCATGCTCTCTTTTTTGTGTGTTTTATACTTTCTTCCGTGGTTCTCCATCTCCACCCTTATAATATATCTAGGCATAAACATTAATACCAATAATTTAGAAGGAGAGCCTTGCAATATTGATAATTGCACCGCATTCGGCATGGTAGCAGTGATTGCCTGAGGCCCCTTCCCGTCAAACAACTTGTGGTGACAAATGATGTAGTTAATAGCATAAGAGATGATCCGAACATAACCAAGCATCTGTTATAATTTTGATGTGCTTAAATACATGTAGTAACTCACAATTTAATTGCAAGCTATTGAAGTAGCAAAATTTTGTATGTCAACTAAAAATAAAAAGTGACTGAGGCGCATCCTAGAGCCATCTCTCTTCCTAGTGTAGTTAGCATAATTATAACTCACTTCAGTCCTATTGATTTTTTTGTTGATAAAACAGCATTTATCTCGTGATCTTACCAAATCTAGATGATCACACCAATGATATCCCTAATAAAACTGCATCCACACCATGCAAATTCAATTAGCTAGCAGTGAATACTTTCTTCTCCCTATAAGCACCATATAGTTCACTCCTGAATGTAAAGAGATACATACTCAACATGGATATTGGGGGCAATCTGCATTAGTCACACATGATTACATGAATATATGTAAAATGCTCATGCTAAAGGTAAAATGAAGAGACACTGGAAAAATTCGATGGCAGTACTTCCGGCTTGAGATTAGTAAGCAAAGGCATCAGAACAAAGTACATGAGCACAAGCATTATATCGATCATATATCCAAGTGATGTTAACAATATAATTAGTAAAGCAACCAAATTAGCAGGCCAAACAAGCAAAGAAATTTAGGTAAAATGATATCAAATCTGCGTATGTGCAGCAACATGTACTATGTGTCATAATCCATTTTTTCTCTATGAGGATAGAAATGCATTTGATCAAAATGCCTATTATTCTCTTCAAAACTGGTTTCATTATTAGTTGGTCTGAATGTAGCCCTCCTCTATGTGTTCATCACCATTTTGTTGAGGCGCAATAAAAAAGTACACAATCCAAAGTGAACTACACCCCCTGGCTTATTTTAGCGATTTCGAATTAGATATTTAGAGTTCTAGTGACACTTTGAAAGAGTGTTCAGTTTTCATCCTGCGTAAAAAGGTCCAGGTCCAAAGAAGTAGACTTGGAAAATAAAAAAAGAAATAAGTGGAAAATTACTCTGTAATATCACAAAAACCAAGCTATTTTGCTGTGAACTACAAAGACCCCTCAGAATATAGATGTGCTATGTTCATCTATAACATATTATTATCCTGCACCCAAATAGTGTGAACTACAAATAAATTTGTGCACAGATCCTACTAATTTGTATTTTTTTTCCCCAGAACACCAACACAGAGTCGCTCAATGTAGCAGCAATAATATTGAGTTAGCACAAACAGTGGCAGCAACAGTGATGACAATATTAATACGACAGCAAATCAATCATCGACCAAGAAAAACTAAATTCCAAGGATCATAATTTGTGAATTAACGTTGTGACCTTCAGCAGCTAGGTTCTCATGTATCTCTAGTGAGAAAGACATTCCCTTTGTCCCTACACATGTTCAGCTCCATAGTTCCCAACCGCAGACCCCTTGTAGTAGTGTGATGCTATGATTATGTCCCTTAGCTCTCACCGCATCTTCTACAGGAAAAAGAAGCAAAGTTTTTCAATCAGCATTTACCAATCACCTCAATGTAGTTCCTACAGTCATGATCATGCTTGTAAAGCAGCAAGTTATTAGCAATCTGTATTTGATTCAAAAGAACTGGAAGTACAAATGTATTTAAAACAACAAAGTTTTGCTCAACTTCATTGACGAATACAATGCACCAAATCAGGATGCACGTAAATACGTGGCCAAGGCTTAATACGCAAAATACTTAATGTTTGTGATTGAAATTTCTAGAAGCAGGCAGTAATAAATATATGTGACCATGTTACTTGCATTGCAAATACATTGACCACTGTGATAATATTATTTGCATTTGTCGGGGCGCCCGTTACCCATCGGATGTAGCTCATATGGCATTGCTACTGCTGTCGGTCACTACTCCTTCTCTTGTGGTCATTTGCCTCCACGCCCGCTGGCACATCAAGTTTTGGCACTACTGTCATCACACAATTACATACTGTTAATGCCCCATCAATTAGAAAAACGGCCGCAATCAAGAAAAAAATGTACACAGGTCTAACTCACCAGCATGAAATTTAACATTTCCATTTCCTTCCTCGCCTTCCACATGTTCAGTAGCTAAACCAGATACATCAACTCCATTTGAATTCATAGAATCAGACCACCTTTCAAATTTCTCTGTCATATTAGTCTGAAAATAGGGATAGAGCACGCCAGGCACTTCCCCTACTGTGCATGTGCAGGTTCGGCACCTTAGCGGCGAACTTGATAGGCTCGGGGACTTCATCATAATAAGCAGTTCCTCGGTAGTTGATGGTGACAACCGAGAAATGGCATCCAACCACAAGGTTCAGCACCTACGGTAAACCCTTGGGTCTTTCCTATCATGTCTTTTCTTCTTCCTGGAGCCTATTCTAGTGCGCTATAGATCTATATTCCACCAGTCAACACATATCACATTATCCAAGGGCATATATGAAGTTAAGAACATTGGGCAGAGCAATAGGCCAATGACCCAAATCAGAAAGTTTTGAGTAAAGGTGAGTATGCCCATAGTTAGAGATCACTGCATCTTGCATCACAACCATCCCGGAGGCATCAACTGAAACTTCACTGCAGTTCAAATCACACAGATCATCATGGCATTGAGCAGAAAAATGTGGAGCAGGGAAGATACAGTACCGGTCCTCTCCAGCATGTACATCCACACACATCCTCTTGTTGATTCCTTTGTCACACTTATCTGAAAACAAGGCCATGTCGAGAAATTAACAAAAGATTTCCTCAAAAAAAAAAAAATTTAACAAAAGCACGAGGTTGCTCATCAAGGCTTTATCTGTTGTTGAAATAGTCAGAGACGACAGTGAATAGAGGAGCTAAGGGCTCTGAACCAATCGTTCAAGGGAATTGGCAAGTAGGGAGGTGGATGGGGACTTACGCAGGTGTAGGGATGGAGATGGGAGCCTGTCATCGACCAAGGAAGTCGATCTGGAGGCGGCAGCGTACCTGATCAGCGCTATGTGTCATCATTGGAGCGAGCTCGATGGCCGACAGAGGAGATGCAACAGCCACCCTTGACATCAGGGTTATTTCCGAAGAGGAAGAAGGGTTACGGGCGTGAAGGTGAAGGGAGGATGGGTAATGTGTGGCGCGATCCCCACCGCCATTTATGCCACCCTCTCTGCTCTTGGCTGTGTGACGATGACAGCTTCGTTGCCGCTGGGGGCCCCGCTCCTCCATCGTAGAGGTCGGAGTGGATCTTCTCGGAGCTCCCCTCGTGAGCCGTACACCGGAGCCTCATCCGCCTTAGCCAGCATCGGGTTTGGCGTGGGCTCTCCTCCCCAATCGCCTCCGTCGCACTCGCGCCCGCCTCCGCATCGATAGCTTTAGCGGCGAGGACGCCCCCGCCCCTACTACTCCTCGTTTGCAGGAGGTGTCTTCGCTCGTGCGTAGGTGGTAGAACGGCCGGCGGCTTGGGGCCTGAGGGATGTGGCACGCCAAGGGCAGAGGGGGCGGCGGCGGGGTGGTGGAACCCTAGGTCGGGGGCATGGCGACTCGCTCGGGATTTGGATCGAGTGGGTGTCTCCTCGCTCGGGAGAGAAGAGGTAATGCAGACTGACTTTTGAAATCAGGAGGGGCTAAAAATGAGAAAAACAACGATGGTGGGAGCGCGACGATGGACGAACGGGCGACGTACCACCTGACGACGGAACCTCTTCGCGTTTTTTATTTTACCACATTTACCTTGTTACTTGTTTTACTTGTGTTTCCTTGTGTTTGCATCATTTAGGGTTCTAATTTGATCTTCCTCACATTTACGTTTCTGTATAAAGCCTCAAAATTAAAAAGAGAAAATCTTTGAGTACCTCCTATACAACACCTCCCACCCCCTAGAAATAGGTAAAGGAAGGCGTATCACAGGGGTATTTTTTTTTCTATTCACTTCATTGGAGTTCTAAAGTGAAAACATGAACACAAACGAAGTCGTATTGAAATGAAATAAAAAAAGGGAGGACTACCTCTTGGTTTAAAGAAAATGGAGGAGATGGATCGAATTCAGTCTTTTGTTTCCTTTCATTGATGATCTTCAACACATCTATTTCAATCCCCCTCCCACTCCCCCCCCCCCCCCCACCACCCCCACCCCACGCGCACACACACACATAGTGGCTTCAACCTAGTTTTTAGAAAGCAACCAAACAAAATGGAAAAAAGATGAGTCAGATCATGTTTTTGAAGCCGAAAATACCTACAGGCTACCAAAAACATCCTTCGTGATGCGTTAAAGAGGGGATCTCCTCACCGAGGTAATTCTCTCTATCGCTTTTACAGAGATTTTCTCTAAAATTTACTAGTGCGCACGGTAGCTACGCAGTAATATCGATTCCCCATCGACCGATGCATGTGTAACCACCTCTGCAACGTTTAACCTTTATCAGGTCAGCACTTAATTACCATCGAATGGTCGGTCATGTTTCAAACTTTGTGTAAAGTGAGAAGAAAGTCCACTTATAGTCCTTGAACTCTCGAGGAAGTTCACTTGTTGTCCTAAAAAGTATTTCTAGTTAAGAACAGACCTTGAACTCTTACAATTAATGGTTCACTTTTCATCCCTCGTCGGTTGAGTTGAGAAAATCACTAGCGTGGAAAGAAGAAACAGTCAAGCAACTGAATTGGTTTTAAACCAGACAATCCCAAACTAGTGGAGATGTCGAACCAAACATCGTAGTGCAAAAAATTGAAACCCTCGTGTCCCTAAACCAGTCTTTTGTTTAATTTCTTTCTCTCCCAATTCACTTGAAACATCATGCCACGAAGGCTTGCTTGCTTGCTTTTTTCCTATGAGATCATCATGCCTCTCTACCCTTGCATCATTGCCTTGAGATTTTTGCCACCGATGAAAGATATTTTTTTAGCTTAATCAGGATGTAAAGTGAATGGTTTCGAGAGTTCAATGTTCATCTTGAACCAAATAGAAATTCTAGGAGAAAAGGTGAATTTTCACTAGAATTCAATGACCAAAAGTGAACTTTCTTCAAATGAGAACCATCTTCACCATTTTATCACGTTTGCACGATCGAGTTGACACCGCACCGGAGGTAAAATCAGTCAAACAAGCTTCTTCCGCACGACTTCAGTCAGGAGCCGCAATGGTACAAGCCCAGATGCCAAAAGAAAAAAAAAGCTGATCGATCGTTTTCGGTCTCACCATCTAATGAGATCTTGAAAACAGCTCAGAAAAGCACCCAACTAAATGCGATGAATGACAAAGACCTTGCTCCTGTAGTTCAATGTGAATGCTTCTGCTACTGCAACTAGAACTACATAACATATTCGTACGGCCGGGGTATAATACAAGATCTTCCCGTTATAATTTTGTATCGTTGGTTTAGATTAAATTTGAACTAAGACAATGTTAAGAATTATGGAACGGAGAGAGTAACTGGGTACCTTCCATGTATGCAATAAATACTTTTCTACTATGCGAAATACGGATGGACACGGAATCCGTAACCGTGAGTGACATCCTCTGATGTATATTTTATGTTTATTGTTTGATGTGATTGTGCTGAGGTGTATGTGCACTAGTTTCTTCATATTACTTGTTTCGTGCCATCTGTGTAAGGCAGTTGGTCCTGTACACGATCGAGATAGCTGGCCATCTCTATGGCCGCGGCCGGTGACGACGAAATTATTGAGGCCAATGATCGTGCCGAGTTTGCCGTCGGAGTTGTCTACGGATGGATGGCTTGCTCGGACACATCACCCATCTCTTTTTTACGTGGATCTCTCCTGTCAGTGCACACATATACTTGGTCATTTCAGACCCGTCTCACTCTGAACAACTCTTTTCACCTCAATTTTTCGGTGATTGGATGAATTGTCGGTATAAACAATATATGAATAAAATGAAATTATGCTACTCCCTCCAAACCGATATATATGTTAGGGTATTACATTTTTAGAGAAAAAATTGACCATTAATTTGATCAACATAATAATGGTTGTGAAATCGTTTCCTTTGCTAAATAAAAAGGTAGAAGTTTTGGTCGTTTCGTGGCATCAGTAGCATCGTATTCCTACTATATTTTTAAGTATTTGTGGCATGCATGTGCTAGAGCATGAATGCAAGATCGATCGATCGCCGCGCGCGGGACCTCGGAAGGTTGATGAATTGAATCAAATTAATGCAGGTAGCTATGAACTGTGATCGTTTCCTCCATCCTTCTTGGACGGTCATCCAATCTGGAAGGAATACCACAAGAAATTTGCAAAATCATAACCAAAACGATACCGCGAGAAAGTAATTAAACTAAATTAAATTGCATATCACGTCGATCTCACTCTGAACAACTCTTTTCACCTTAATTTTATTGGATGATCTTTGCATAGGATTTTTTTTCGATAAAGAGAATATATTAATATCAAAAGATACCAATTACATCCAGCCTCTGCAACAACGCACCAGCCTAATGATACTACGGATGCACACAACAACAAAAAACTAAGAAACAAAGGTCGCGCTACAGTATCTCGGGCCTAACAACAGCAATACATCCACCGCCAAGACAACACCTGAAATACATACTCTCCAAAAACGACGCCTTCAAGAAGGGAACATTGCTCTAACACCGTCGTCGCCCGATCAAAGATCTTAGGTTTTCACCCTGAAGATAGTCTCCGCTCTCAAAGCAATGCCTCCAACAAGGTCATTGCCACAGGCACAACCAGTTAAGGCTAGACCTTGGGTTTTCACCCTGAAATGTAGGAATCTGAACTTCACATGTGTTGTCGCCCCCACTTTCATACTGCTGCTGTGAAGCCCGGAACACCAAGCAATTCCCTCATCAGTACGGAGACTTGAATCTCCCTTAGCTAGTCCTCTCATCCGGCCTTCATGAAATTCTCTTCTTCCGACATTCATCATGGATCCATAGTCACTTGGTCAACACAGAAAAAGATCTTCACGTCGCTCCCTCCAGAACCAAACGGTCGGAATAAAAGCATGGGTGCGCACGACCGAATACCCACCGATCCAGCAAACTCCAGGCAAAAAGCATTGTTACGTTCGCCGGTGGAGCCTTCCGGAACTCAACACTCCATCCTGATCGAGAAGAGCAAACCTCAGGTCAGTCTTCATCTTCGCCTAAGAGAGACCCTAGGACCGCCGCCTTTATACAGGTCGAGCCCTCGCGCCGGCGACCATCCTTCCGCCGGAGACACCAAGCACAGACCGCGTTGTTCGGAGACACCGCACACGCCATGGTCACCGCCGTAGCCGAACGCCAGTCGTCGACCGGCGAAAATCGTCGCCGGCTTCCATGCCTCTCCACCTCACCGCCAGTACGCGGTGACAGATCGAAAAGACCCGGCACCACCATCCACAGACCGGCCATCTCCGGCGAAGAAGAGGGCCGCCTCCACCATCGAACCCAAGGATGTTGCCCCGGGCGACCTCGTGCCGCGAGAGAATCCCGAGATCATCACCATGCACTGGCGAGAGGCGGAGGGGATGGCGCAGATCGCTGCCCACCACCATCCAACACCGGCGTGCCGCCGACGGGAGGTGGGGGAGCCATAGCACAGATCAAGTCTGGCCGCCGGCACCCCGCCATCCACGTCCGACCGCCGCCGCCGAGCCATCCACACGGGAGTCAGGGCGGCCGCCGCCGCAGCGTCGAGGGAAGATCCCGGCCGCTGTCTGCTGCGCGCCATGAGGAAAGGCCGCCGCCGCCACGCCCCATGGTCTTTGCCCGGCGGCGCCACCGGCTGCGGCGGCGGGAGGCGGTAGGGTTTCGGGAGGGAACCCGAAAAAAATAGGATATAAACTGTCGGTATCAAAAATATACTAGTAAAATGGCAACTATACTCTTCGTTCAGCTCCGTTTACTGGATTATTTTTGAGCAACAATACTGAAAAATGAACCTGTGGCCCATGGAACTTTTAGCAAACTTTATTTTGCTAAATAAAAAAGTAGAGCAAGTTTTTGTTGTTGTACCTAACTTACTCGTGGCATCAGAAGCATCATGCAATATTTTTAAATATTTGTGGCATGTACTTGAACATGAATACAAGATCAAATTAATGAAAGTAGTTGAGAATTGTTACCATTCTCTTGATCCTTCCTGGGCGGTCGCCGTATCTCCTAGAAGAACATCACAAGAAAATTGCAGTATCTTAACAAAAACGACACCACGAGGAAATTATTAAACTAAATTAAATGTCATATCACGTGATAAACGCGATACGAGAACAATAATTTCTACCTGAATGACTTGTCTCTCAACTAGCACTTTCAAAGGAAAAAAGTCAAACCTTTGCCTCTCGACCATTGTTGTTCTTACCCCTCATTTAAAATTGTTTGATGATGTGGTAGTTATCTCTCAAACATGGCACTATAATTTTAGGAAGATGAATATTTTGATATTAAGAAATATGGGGCGAAAGGCGATCCAAAGCCTATCTAGGGTTCCCAAACTCACCTCGCGGGTGACGCTGTCGTTCCGTTCCGCTTCTAGTGGCCCTCACGGCCTTGAGGTGAGTGGGACCACGGTCCCTCGCTAGGAGGAGGTTTTCCATTTCTTGTTTTTTCTAGAAAGTTTCAGTGTCTTCCTCAAAATATGGTCAGGTGTCGGTGACAACATGAAAGCATAATAAGGTCCTCCCTGCCCTATCCCCGCTCTGACGATGTGCCTAGCACTGGTGGAGTTGTCTTTCCAGCTTATCTCCTAGGATCATGTCGGTGTCCGTGTTCGTTGGTGTAGTTTCAAGTTTCTCTTCTGATTGCAATGCATTTGGCACTGCTATTCCGCATCCCTTTTCATAACAACAAAAATTACAAGTAGGACAAAAACAGACAGTGAGCAACATAGAAAATGATATATTTGTGTATAAAAAATTGATCATATTTCGAGAAAGTAGCGGTGAATGGCAAAATGATTTAATGGGCTCCCGAGTGACCTTCTTAAATTTTTATTAGTTTGGGACTCTTGTATGGATGTTGATGATAACTTATAGACCGGTCATCATTTTCGCAAAAAGAAAGAAATTTGGAGAATGTTGAATCCAAATTATTGAAAGTTCCTGCAAACATTTTAGAATGGATATAGTAGAAAAACAGGAACATCCGTAAAAGTTATTTGTGGACCAGTGTTGATTTATAATTCTACTTCCTTTTTTTTCTTGACTTCTCCTGATTTTTAGTAAATATTTTTTAAAACAAATTACGTTTTAAATGTTATTGCTCTTCAAGTTCTCTAAAATAATTTTTGTTCAGATTTCATTTTCTAATATTATTATGTGAAACATGGACACGCTATCAATCAAAGAGTTTATGCAGGGAGGGGCCAAATTTATCTGGTTTTAGAAGTTAATGGCCAAGTTGGTCAGTTCTATAGTTTAGGGACCTAAACTTAACCAATATTTAAAGGATAAAATATAGATCATTTTCTCTTTAAAAAATAAGAGTAACTACAATCTGCAGCTTGGGGCCGTATTCATCCCAGCAATATGGGGCCGCATGTCAGGCGCAGAGTTGGGAACTGTAGAAGGTACACGCTTTTGTAGAAATTCTTTTAACAGGAAAAACAGCATGGAATTTATAACACGCCTTTTCGCAGAATTGTCCGACAATTACTGAGAAAGACACTACCAGCACGACCTTCTATGATTCACAACTAATCACCGACCAAGATAAGAAAATGACAGATTGATGTTGTCTTCATTTATTCGTAACAGATCCCTGCAATGTGCAATCAACACGTTTATACTAAGCTATCAGTGTGTTGCTCTTGTAGACTAAAACTTCACGGTCACCATAGTTACAGCCGTAATCATGCTTGAATGTTGTCAGGGTAGTGTAGGTGACCTCTCGGTCTATACTAATTATCTCTTATCAGCTACCAGAAGGATACATACCACGTATTTTTCTCATCTGAAAGATTTTTGTCCCTAGTTTCAGGAAACAGCAGGTGAATTTCACAGCGATGCAGCACTGTTACCAAACTTGAAGTCTGAATACTCCATATGTGTTCGGTTTCAGAAGATCGCAGAAGCACAAGTGCAGAACAAAATACAAAACGAAATTTCCATTTGCAAAGTTGATTCAATGTTGGTACAAAGATCAGAAAATTAAAGAGTGGCCATGTCTGCAGAGCGACTCAAACTACAAAAAGATCTTAGTTCAACGGGTGGGACCGAAAAAAGAGAAAATTACATGCGATCCTGGAAATATCAACAGAAATACAGAAGATTCAGAATTCAAGTCCATTCTCTCTAGCAGCGTCAGCAAGTGCTTTGATGCGGCCGTGGTACAGGAAACCCCCTCGGTCGAAAACAACTTTGGTAATTCCCTTCTCCAAGCAAGACTTGGCAATCACCTCGCCAATCTTTTGTGCCACTTCCTGCAAACCAAGCATTACAATAATTAGCTTTCAGCAGAAACTAAGCATTGTCTTTCAGCAAAGAAACAGCTGCAGAAGCATATTTCAGTTTGTTGATTTTAGTCAGAATTGCAACAGACTAATTTAATATTTTTGTCCAGAAAGCATGATGGGCCTATATATTGACGTGAAGAGCATTGGTGGTATGAGTATAGCCTGGAAGCATTACCTATCATTGAAAAACTGGATGCCTAAAATCAGCAAAAGTAAACAATAGAAGGTATATTGAAAAAGTGGATGCCTAAAATCAGCAAAAGTAAACAACAGAAGGTATAAGCATATTTTTCATTTTCTTTGCGTGCAGAGCAGCGACCTCTATAAGCTTATTTCAGAGATACATCAGTACACCATTAATCTTTCTAGAAGCTACTACCCAGCTAATATGGCTCTCATGATCTCACTGAGTCCAGGCTTTGACAGGGTGGAATAATCTGAGCAAGACTGTTTCATTGATCGAAAGAATATCAAACTGCAAACAATTGTACAATCATCTAGTGCAAAAGTTTACTCATGAACCATGATTCGCATCACCCACTTATAAATAATAAGGCAACAGAGAGAATAGTGCATCAAAGATGAACCTGGATTTGGTTGATTATAAAGAGATTTATTATAGGAGATGATGATGAACAGCCAGTTTGACAGTAAGTCCTTACTGACACTGTGACACAAGTTTTCTTTTTCAAAGTAGCTGCCAGTTAAATATGGTATAGAGTTCTATACAGTTGCAATTCTGTGAAAGGGAGCATAGAACCACAAAACAAGTTAACCAACCATTTGCATTTTTAGCAGTGGTATTAGCTCAGTATGAAACAAAAAGGTATGGATAACTCAAAACCAACTTACAGTTGTTGGCCCAGCAGAGTACTCGAGGTCCTTTGAAAGAGATTTGTGCATTGTTGAGGCTGAAGCCAGAGTGCACGACTTTGTATCGTCGATCACCTGAGCATATAAATGCTTGTTTGAGCGGAAAATGCTGAGTCTTGGCCTCTCCGTGGTGCCGCTAACCTGAAAAGAGATGACACAAAGGCCTGATTCCACTGACAAAGCTTATGCAGTGTAATGCACGTCACGCCCTTCATCACCCATTGAACTGTCTTTTTTTCTTGCGTCGCGTGCTACGCTAACTTTTCCAATACATATCTCAAAAGCTCAATTTTCGTGCCAACTGCATAGCTTGCATTTCGTGCAAGATAAAAGTTAGCCATCTCTTCTCTAGCGTCTACCTCACAAATCTAAATCTGAGCTGGCATAGCGCTAGATACAATTTGAGTGGCCTATTATAGATGCGCTAGCTACATTACAACCTCTTGACTATCTCTGTACCCAATGGCAGTCATTGGTACAAACACTTCTCTGTACAACTATATGGAAGACACTTGTGTGGTAATTGGTAAACTACATGCATTAGCCAGAGCTCAACTGCGGAATCATACATCTTGCACAATTTTACCAATAATAAAGACACCCACGTTTAAGCTACTGCCACAACAATGTAGAGACATTTCGTCGAGCATGTTAACGACATGGCATTGCCCTATGAACTACACGCAGAGAACCCGCGTTCTTCCAATGAAACCTGTGGCCAAGCATTAGCAAAGAGCAAGAAACTACCTTCTTGCGGAGGCGGACATGGCGGGCGATGCGGTCGGCCTGGGGCGTGGACACCTTGGCCTTGGCGAGGACAACCAGGGAGGCCCGCCGCGCCGGCGAGTGCGAGGGCGCGTAGGCGGACGGGAGGTGGTTTCCTGACACGAAGGCGGGGAAGGAGTGGGTGGCGCCGGCGAGCGCCGGTGAGGCTAGCATGGCTCACTTGCTCGCTGCTCTGCTCGGCACTGGGGTTCGTCGTCTCACGCGCCTAATGGCTCGCCTTATCCTATCCACTGTGTCGTCTTTCTTTAAGCTGCTGGACAGAATTACAGAAACAACCTTGTACTCTACGGATTTTGTTTTCAGAAGATCGACTGTTTGAACTCGGCCCGACATATATGTGAGAAAGAATGTTACTAGAGAGTAGTAAATTGCATTTAGCAAAGGGAGTGGACACAATGGAGCCTAGCTAGATGTAGTTCTTTATTTTCAAACACTTCAAATTTGTATTTTAAAGTTTTAAATAAATTTTGGAGGTAACAATGATGTATGCTATAAACGTGGAAAATCTTAATGTGAACTACTCTATATTCTGGGCTATACAACAATGACAAGATCTGACAACCTATATAGTGTTGAAATACGTACTATTCACTCTAAAATTTGGCAGATTTTGTCATTTATGTGTAGCTTAGAATACAAACTTGTTCGCATTGAGATCTTGCACATTTGTAGCATACCTCATTAGCAACCTCGAAATTTTTGTCTAAGATTTATTTTAAAATACTAATTTTTAGTGTTTTAAAATAAAGTATTACATGTAGCTCGACCTCCTTTTCAAGTTTCCCATTTAGCATACTAGATGATTCCCCGCGCGTTGCTGCAGGAACATCTGCATAAATTTACTATAAATATTATCTTACCAAAAAAAATTGAATCCTCGACATACCAATTTACCTTTTTAAGAAACTTTCATATGTTGAATTCTAAGTGTTCACTTAGAAGAGTTCAACCAGCATATATTGTTAAATATAGGTAGATTGTATTTATCAAAACAACATAATTGCAAATGAATCAGATACCTTCATTCATCGTCAATTTTATAACTCTATAATGGAAGACATGGGGCATTCATTGAATCAGTAGCTCATTAGTTTATCCTTCCGGACGAAACACCATGGAAACGAAGAAAAGGTGGAAGAGCAGTAATTTGTCCAACACAGTTGGAGGCCCAAACAGGGAGTTAACAGCCAACGCAATTTGCATTCATCCGTACTCATAGGTCGATTTCAACTGAGGGTGAAAATTCTTCGTTACTTGCTCTAACATCGATGAAATGTCGAAGGAGGCTCTGATATGTGTGTGTCCGTAACTCGTCATGAAAACATTCGCATGCTGATTAGAATAAGAGCTTCAATAACATAAGATGGAGAGGCAAATTAATGTAGATTCCGTTTGACATCCTGTAATGTATAATGTATACGTATGCCCGATGATGAGTGAATATGAATAGAACTACTCAAAAAGTTTTGTATTGAGGGAAATCTAAATCTATAATAACAGATCGAGACACAACATCTAGTAAGAAGCTGTCACTCTAGTGCAGATGCATCGCTTATCCATACAAATTTAATAGAGATGAATAAATTAAGAAACAAAAGGATAGTCTCAAGCGGGTTTGAGGGACAGAACCTGATTTTTTTTTGTTGCTATATGGTAGATCAGAAGGTGCATAGCCAAAACGACTACCTAAATAGATCCAATCTGCAAAGTGAAATATATAAGATACCAATTCACAATACTTAGCGTACATCATTCACAGAAAGTACAAAGCTGTTGCACATCCTACTGCTAACGAAGAAACACTTTGGCCATTTGGCCATGGTGGAGCGGCTAGGATCCTCGGCCAGGTCGCTAGAGTGCAGGCTGAGGGCGGCTCCTTGTGTGGCGAGGGCGTGAGGCTGATGGATACGGGAGAATAAAAAGGCAACAGATCGGCGACCGCTCTCTTGCCTCGCAAGCTTGGACGATTTGTTTCCGCCATTACTGCGGACGAACTTAATGGATGTTGCACAGATCGTGGGGAAGAGGAAGAGATCATCCCGTTCCTCCGCTGCTGAAATTGGAAGAAGACGAATAGTGGTGGTCTGATGTAGGCTTTAACTGTGTGGGCTTTTTTTTAATTCGAGAATAGCTTCTATCTTTCCGGGAGTGCGCTTGATTGGCATGGTTAGCGATAATTGTTGCTGACAAGGATGACTAAGATGGGGCCAGATGACGTGGAAGAATTGCTTAGGTGGCAGGTTATGATTGCTCAATGATGCTTAATGAGGTGGATACCTTGCATATGCAGGAAAATGGGATCACCTATTAAGAATAGAAAGATATGAGTTGCAACTTGTACTACTTATTTTCAGAAAAAGAAAAAAACTTAAATCAACGGTTCCATCTAATATTTGAACTTAACTTGTACCATGCATAGAGGCGGATCCAGGAATTAAATTTTGGGTGCTCAAATTCTAACCAACACAATACACAAAGGTGAAAAACAAAATGGTCCATGCTTCACGCTAATGATATAAGAAATTCAAAGTTTGTGTTAGATTTAGACAAGACAACTGACATACGCAGACTAAGAAATACCACATGCAATACATTTGTCGACTATAGACGTGATAATTTCGCAGAAACTTTTGGGTATACATTGGTACACACATGACCAATTGTGGATCATTTACCGTTGTAGCTGGTTTAGACGACTAACACTGGTAGAAGAGCAAAATTTATGTAGTTCCATGAGAATTATATGGTATATTTGGAATAAGGCGGTGGCGAACCAAGGATGAAAAATAAAGGGCATACACAAAGCAATCTGAGCAAAGTTCTAGACCATTTAAGTTACACACCATGTAATATAAGAGAACTGAGGCAAACTAGTAAGGTAGTTTTATAGCACTTTATTTTGTGAAGCCATGTCGATCCGGTTGTTTGCGTTACACTGAATTTTCGTGACTTAGCTGCAAACCTATGAGATAAGGCCTCTTAGTGATGGATTGAGTGTCGCTGCATTTTTATGGTTCTTTGTTTCCATGCTAAGAAAACTTTGACCTCTCATCATATGTACTGATTTATTGGTAAGAAGAAGGAATAACCGCAGAAGGGTAGGCTCAAGCCTATTGAAGTCCATCTACTAAATTCAGGCCTAAAATTAAGCAATCTAATTTGAAAATTAGTTAGTGTTAGTATTGTTTGGTTGAAAGTGCAAGTTATTGCCAACATAGAATCTGAACAAATTACTCTATTGATATTATTCGTAGAAATTATAGATATCTACCATGGCAAATGATATATGGTGAACACATTTACATATCGCGCACTGTGTTGATATACATACCGGTTCCATCTTCCTTGAGTAATTGAGCCTAAAAGTTAATTGGCTAGAACCTTAAGGGATAGGCTAGCAGTGGCACACCTAATTTCGTTAGCAGTGGAGGAGAGGAGGAGGTGCGCCACTGCTATTTCGTTGAGGTGCGCCACTGCTAAAAATGCGTTATTCGTAAACATATGAAATTTGGATTTGGATCTAGATCTGGCACGATTTTTTTCAAATTTCATTCTAGTATGCATCTTGGCACGTTCTCTGTGACGGGAAGCTCTGCATGCAGCTGGAGAGGGGGAAAGGGTCGGCGTCCGAAGAGAAGGGAAGGAGAAGAGGAGGGAGGAAGAGTGGATAAGAAGGAGAAGGAGGAGATGAGGAGGAGGAGTGGAGGAGAAGGAGGTGGACGCCGGAGTTGGAGAGAAAGTGGAGGAGGAGGCTGGAGTTGGAGAAAGAGTGGAGGGAGGAGGCCGGAGTTGGAGGAGGAGGGCCTGGAGGAGGATGCCGGAGTTGTAGGATGAGGGGGTGGAGAAGGAGGAGGCCGAAGTGGAGGAGGATGCTGGAGTTGGAGGATGAGGCCGGAGTGGAGAAGGAGGAAGTAGTTGGAAGAGGAGGGAGTGGAGGAGGAGGAAGGAGTTGGAGGAGTAGTAGGGATGAGGAGGAGATGATAGAGGAGAGGAGGAGGAGTGAAAGAGAAGAGGATGTAGGAAATATGTGAAGGAGGAAGGTGGGTGGAGGTAAGAATATATGGGCGCGGGCTATTTTGAATTTTGGAGGGGGGAAGATTAGCATTGGCGCACCACAAGGCTTGGTATGCCACCACCAGTTTTTTCTTTTTGATTTTTTTGCTTGAAAACTAAACGCTGAAAAATTCTTGTTTTCTTTTTGATTTTGTGTAATCTAAAAACTCGCTAAACATCCATAGGGGGTTGAAATCAGATGTAAATTTTTGTGTAGATACATTTTCATATGAAAAGTTTTTCATCGGAGGTCATACGCAACCAGAAAATGTGTTTTACTGATACATGACATAATTTTGCAAAAAAATCAAAATTCATTTTTATTAATTTCTCTTGCAACAAAATGACATAACACGTGAACATCTAGAAGGATTTTTTATCAATTTATTCTATTTTAGAAAAAAAACTAAAAAGCGATCAGCGGAGTGTGTGTGGCAGGATTTTTGGCATATTTTTCCTATTTTCAAAAAAGGCCCAGATATATCAGCGGTGCGCCATTGCTTAGTGTGTCACCACTGGTAGTGGTGTCGCAGTGCAAGGCTCGACTGTAACCATGGAACAATTTTTTAAGAAAACAAGCACAGTACAAATGTAGATTGCCTCCTGCCTCCACCATGTATCGGTAAAACACAGTACAAACGACCACCGTAGGAGCTCGTATGCAACCATAAAACATCAGCTGCTCGTCCGTCCACCGTGCCAACTCCGAGCCGCCTGCCTCCACCATCGCAGCCCTCCGCACCACCATCTCTCCGCGCGAAGAGGAGACGAGAGGAGCCCGCCCACATTCGGTGGTCGGGTGCCACCACCACCGCCGGCACCAGCGGCAAGAAGAGGTCGAGGATCTAGGTTTTTTTTTTTTTTTTTTGCTTGGGGAGGTGCCCTCCAAAACCGCACGCGCGAGGATCTAAATAAATGTGGTGTCTAGCCTAGCCCAAAATACGGCATAAAACCACATATCAGCCGGTGTGTCTAACTAGAGTTGCTCTTACTAACTTAAAAGTTCAGGCCGAGAAAACCAACTCATCGAGCTTTGGTCGTGTTCGTGTCCTCGTACGAGGCATACATGCAATGGACGCGCAGCTAGCGTACAAACTACAAAGGGTCCGGATAGAAAGCTGCCGATAACGATGACCTACAGCTTCGACTGATAGGATGATGCATGACAACTGAAGCCATGCGCATATGGCAGTGCATGCACACTGACTCGGAGGCCGGCGTGGGTGCATGGCCGACACGCAGCACTGGGCAGCGATGATGTGTAGTGTAGTACATCCACCTACGAACGTCGGTACACGCTCGGATAGTTCAAGCTTATCCGTGCGCGTCAGCTATAAAATGTCCAGGCGGGAGATCCTGACGACTCGTGTGTTCGTCGATCTACGTTTTCCCTGGCAATTTTCGACACAAGAACAATCCAGCTGCTACTGCTAGGTAGATCGACATGGGTTCCCTGATGGCTGGGTGGAGCTCACACGTGCTCCAGGACGACAACAAAGGTACTCCCGATTCCAAAGTGCACCGATCGATGGTTCACATTAATATTCATCTTGATTTCTATGATCGATATGCAGTTGGTTTCATGAGGAACCGGTCGCTGACCAAGGAGGAGGTGAAGGCCTTCTGGCGGCAGCACAAGAAGCCGGAGGTCGACAACGACGGCGGGACCGTCGAGGTCACCCCGCCGCCGCTTGCTTCATCTCCACACGTAGTTGCCGATTTTATAAAATCGCCTGCGTCGGATTTGGGCTCGTCAATTGATCTGGCTAAGTAGTGATTATGTTTCTCCTCTGCTCGCATGTGTTCGTCAGCCGGAGAGCCCGAGGTCGCTGCGTCCGTCCACTCTGTCTCACGTCCGCTCATCGCCGCCGGAGATGACTCGCACCGACGGCGGCGACACCGACGCTGCTGATAGCCCCAGCACGAGCCGCGACTGGTACGTATCTAGCTTCAGCATTTGTACATATATAGTACGTACATATACCGAAGTCCTATTCAGACGTCACCACCCCAAAAGAAAGTTCCGAAATCAAGTCAACCAGCGATCAGCATTGAAATTTCCATATTTAACATGATGGTATCATATTTGTGTGCGTGCCCTTTCATTCGCACAGGTGGACGAGGAGCAGCTGGGCGTTCCTCAACGAGCCGCCGCCGCCGCCACAGCGCGCAGGAGGAGGCGTTGGGCAAGGCGCCACCGCCGCCGTCTGACCCTACTTATCGTGCTCGTGCCACGACTCACCATAACCGGCGACGCCGAACCAACAGTCGTACACGTGCTTAACTAATAAGTGGCAGTACTGCCACCTTCTGTACGTGCGCCGGTCGATCTGATGCGGAGCGGAGACCTGCTAAACTAGCTAGCTAGCTAAGCTTGATATTCGTCTAAGTACACCCCAAACCGTATGAGCGGTAGCTATCATGCGTGTAGCAAGTAAATTACGTTGTAATCTTTGTGAATCTCACGGTTATGGCGCAGCGGCCAATACTAATTGTTGGTGCCTCTTTGTGAATCTTGTGTACTCTTTGTGAATCTCACGGATGGTTCGGATCGCGCCACGATGGTCAGCCAGGTCGTGACCGATGGACTGCAGTCTCACTGATTTGTTGGTGCCTCTGGCGCACCGGAATGCCATCGTGTTTAACCTTTCAGTGGAGTCCATAATCAGGAAAAGCCCAGGATACAACATGGAGTAAAGCGGGCCTCATTAGCAGATACCCCATCACGCACCGCATCTCAATTTATGCCGGTTGTGACCTAAAATATGGCCCGCTCAGGGCATCTCCAACGGGGCGACCCAAACCGCGCCCGCGCGTCCGGATCGAACAAAAATGCGGCCCAGCGCGCGGACCCATCCCTAAAACGGATGGCCGCGGCGTCCGGGAAGATCCAAACCCGGCCCAAATCTGGGACGAGTTTGCGTGGCCGCGGACACCGAATGCTGGTCGCTCGCGTCCACCCTTTGTCCGCCCCTGGCCCGCCTGTCTGTCTCCAAAAACAGAAACACTCCACTCCAGTCCCAAAACCTAGAGATGGCCAACCTGCCGACTGCCCCCGCCACCGCCAGCACCGCCACCATCGGAGACGAGGCACAGCTCGCGGACGTTGCCGCTCCTCTCGTGTCGGAGGCTTCTGAACTGGATGCTCCGGTGGTCGTGGAGCCCGGGCTGGCGACGAAGAAGGCGAAGCTCGACCTCACCGCGGAGCAGAGGAAGATCGAGAGCAAGAAGCGGGGCGACCGCCGCAGGGCGCTCGAGCAACAGAAGAGGGATGTCGCTGCCGCGGAGGAGCGGCAGCGGGCGGCGGAGCAGCTCCTCCAACTCAAGACGGAGGCGAAGACGAACGTCATGCAAGAGCATGCCATGCTCTTTTACGGCCACGCAGCGCTCGCTCAGCACTTGATCCTCCCGGGCGCCAGCACGGCCTGTGGGGGGGGGAGCTCGGCGTCGTCCGTGACCCGGCCCCTTCCTCCAAGGTCGACACCCCTGCCGACTGCCCCGTTTGGGTACACGCCCGGCCCGCAGGAATTGGGGGCGCAGTCGGCGCGGTACGCGTACCCGTCACGGGATGGATCACCGGAGGTGGGCGAGTCCTTCACGGGGCCGTCTCCTTCGTCCATTGACCTGAACCGTGCGCCGGCGAACTCCAAAGGCCCCAAGCACATGGGATCAGCAGCGATGACCGGAGCACGCAACCTGCTCGACGATTTGTCGGCCGAGCGCGCGCCGCCTCCGATGCAGGCCCCTTCGTCCTACATGCAGGCAATGCCGACCACCATGCCCTATGCTTCAACCGAGCAGGCTCCTCAGCCACCTCCCATTGACACACATCAGGCAACACTGCCTGTCCCGGCAGCATTAACATCGACGACGAGCCGTTGTTCGGTCAGGAGCTCACGCAAGTGATGTCTACGGGAGCTTCTATTCTTGTAGACAGTGTTGGGCCTCCAAGAGCAGAGGTTTGTAGAACAGCAGCAAGTTTCCCTTAAGTGGATCACCCAAGGTTTATTGATCTCAGGGAGGAAGAGGTCAAAGATATCCCTCTCATGCAACTCTGCAACCACAAAGCAAGAAGTCTCTTGTGTCCCCAACACACCTAATAGGTGCATTAGTTCGGCGAAGAGATAGTGAAATACAGGTGGTATGAATAAATATGAGCAGTAGCAACGGCACCAGAAATGTGCTTTGCTGCCCAGGACTGGCGTGTGGTTGATGGTGGTAATATTGCAGGCAGTAGAAACGCAGTAAAACAGTAAACAAGCAGCGATAGCAGTATTTAGGAACAAGGCCTAGGGATCATACTTTCACTAGTGGACACTCTCAACATTGATCACATAACAGAATAAATAGATAGATGCTAGACTCTACACTCTCTTGTTGGATGATGAACACCACTAACTGTGTAGGATTACACGAACCATCAATGCCAGAGTTAACAAGCTCCACAATATTCGATGTTCATGTTTAAATAACCTTAGAGTGCATGACAGATCAACATAACCAAACCAAGTACTAACATAGCAATGCACACTGTCACCTTCACGCTACGAAAGGAGGCATAGATCACATCAATACCATCATAGCAATAGTTAACTTCATAATCTACTAGAGATCACAATCATAGCCTACGCCAAGTACTAACACGATGCACACACTGTCACCATTACACCGTGCAGGAGGAATAAACTACTTTAATAACATCACTAGAGTAGCACATAGATAAATTGTGATACAAAACACATTGCAATCATAAAGAGATATAAATAAGCACTTCACTATGCCATTCATAACAGTGAATAAGTATTCTATGAAATATGGCCTAAGAGACCCACACGGTGCACACACTGTCACCTTTACACACGTGGGACAAGGAGTCTCCGGAGATCACATAAGTAAAACTCACTTGACTAGCATAATGACATCTAGATTACAAGCATCATCGTATGAATCTCAATCATGTAAGGCAGCTCATGAGATTATTGTATTGAAGTACATAGGGAGAGAGATTAACCACATAGCTACCGGTACATCCCTTAGCCTCGATGGAGAACTACTCCCTCCTCATGGGAGACAGCAGCGGTGATGGAGATGGTGGTGGTGTCGATGGAGAAGCCTTCCGAGGGCACTTCCCCGTCCCGGCGGCGTGCCGGAACAGAGACTCCTGTCCCCCAGATCTTGGCTTCGCGATGGCGGCGGCTCTGGAAGGTTTCTCGTACCGTGGCTTTTTCGTATCGAGGTTTTAGGTCGAGGGGGCTTAAATAGGCGAAGAGGCGGAGTCGGAGAGTCGAAGAGGCGGTGAGAGGGTAAGGCGGCGCGGCCAGGGCCTGGGCCGCGCCGGCCTACCTCCTGGGCCCACCAGGGCTCCCCTCTGGCGACTCTCGGGTGTTCTGGAAGCTTCGTGGAAAAATAGGATGCTGGGCGTTGATTTCGTCCGATTCCGAGAATATTTCCTTACTAGGATTTCTGAAACCAAAAACAGCAGAAAACAAAGAATCGGCCCTTCGGCATCTCGTCAATAGGTTAGTTCCGGAAAATGCATAAATATGACATAAAGTATGCATAAAATATGTAGATATCATCAATAATGTGGCATGGAACATAAGAAATTATCGATACGTCGGAGACGTATCAGCATCCCCAAGCTTAGTTTCTGCTCGTCCCGAGCAGGTAAACGATAACAAAGATAATTTCTGGAGTGACATGCCATCATAATCTTGATCATACTATTGTAAGCACATGTAATGAATGCAGCGATCAAAACAATGGTAATGACATGAGTAAACAAATGAATCATATAGCAAAGACTTTTCATGAATAGTACTTTCAAGACAAGCATCAATAAGTCTTGCATAAGAGTTAACTCATAAAGCAATAAATTCATAGTAGAGGTATTGAAGCAACATAAAGGAAGATTAAGTTTCAGCGGTTGCTTTCAACTTGTAACATGTATATCTCATGGATAGTTGTCAATGCAAAGTAATATAACAAGTGCAATATGCAAGTATGTAGGAATCAATGCACAGTTCACACAAGTGTTTGCTTCTTGAGGTGGAGAGAGATAGGTGAACTGACTCAACAAAAAGTAAAAGAAAGGTCCTTCAAAGAGGAAAGCATCGATTGCTATATTTGTGCTAGAGCTTTTATTTTGAAAACAAGAAACAATTTTGTCAACGGTAGTAATAAAGCATATGTATTATGTAAATTATATCTTACAAGTTGCAAGCCTCATGCATAGTATACTAATAGTGCCCGCACCTTGTCCTAATTAGCTCGGATTACCTGGATTATCGCAATGCACATGTTTTAACCAAGTGTCACAAAGGGGTACCTCTATGCCGCCTGTACAAAGGTCTAAGGAGAAAGCTCGCATTGGATTTCTCGCTATTGATTATTCTCAACTTAGACATCCATACCGGGACAACATAGACAACAGATAATGGACTCCTCTTTAATGCATAAGCATGTAGCAACAATTAATTTTCTCATATGAGATTGAGGATATATGTCCAAAACTGAAACTTTCACCATGGATCATGGCTTTAGTTAACGGCCCAATGTTCTTCTCTAACAATATGCATGCTCTAACCATAAAGGTGGTAAATCGCCCTTACTTCAGACAAGACGAACATGCATAGCAACTCACATGATATTCAACAAAGAGTAGTTGATGGCGTCCCCAGGAACATGATTATCGCACAACAAGCAACTTAATAAGAGATAAAGTGCATAAGTACATATTCAATACCACAATAGTTTTTAGGCTATTTGTCCCATGAGCTATATATTGCAAAGGTAAAGGATTAGAAATTTAAAGATAGCACTCAAGCAATTTACTTTGGAATGGCGGAGAAATACCATGTAGTAGGTAGGTATGGTGGACACAAATGGCATAGTGGTTGGCTCAAGTATTTGGATGCACGAGAAGTATTTCCTCTCAGTACAAGGCTTAGGCTAGCAAGGTTGTTTGAAACAAACACAAGGATGAACCGGTACAGCAAAACTCACATAAAAGATATATTGTAAACATTATAAGACTCTACACCGTCTTCCTTGTTGTTCAAACTCAATACTAGAAATTATCTAGACTTTAGAGAAACCAATTATGCAAACCAAATTTTAGCAAGCTCTATGTATTTCTTCATTAATAGGTGCAAAGTATATGATGCAAGAGCTTAAACATGAGCACAACAATTACCAAGTATCACATTATCCAGAACATTTTACCAATTACTACATGTAGTATTTCCCGTTTCCAACCATATAACAATTAACGAAGCAGTTTCAACCTTCGCCATGAAAATGAAAAGCTAAGAACACATGTGTTCATACGAACCAGCGGAGCGTGTCTCTCTCCCACACAAGCATTTATTCAAACAAAAACAAAAATAAAAAACATACAGACGCTCCAAGTAAAGCACATAAGATGTGACCGAATAAAAATATAGTTTCAAGAGAAGGAACCTGATAATTTGTCGATGAAGAAGGGGATGCCTTGGGCATCCCCAAGCTTAGATACTTGAGTCTTCTTTAAATATGCAGGGATGAACCATCGGGGCATCCCCAAGCTTAGACTTTTCACTCTTCTTGATCGTAGTATATCATCCTCCTCTCTTGACCCTTGAAAACTTCCTTCACACCAAACTCGAAACAAACTCATTAGAGGGTTAGTGCATAATCAAAATTCACATGTTCAGAGGTGACACAATCATTCTTAACACTTCTGGACATTGCCCAAAGCTACTGGAAATTAATGGAACAAAGAAATCGATCCCACATAACAAAAGAGGCAATGCGAAATAAAAGGCAGAATCTGTCAAAACAGAACAGTCCGTAAAGACGAATTTTATTGAGGCACCAGACTTGCTCAAATGAAAATGCTCAAATTAAATGAAAGTTGCGTACATATCTGAGGATCACTCACATAAATTGGCATAATTTTCTGAGTTACCTACAGAGAATTTTGCCCAGATTCGTGACAGCAAAGAAATCTGTTTCTGCGCAGTAATCCAAATCTAGCATCAACCTTGCTATCAAAGACTTTACTTGGCACAACAATGCAATAAAATAAGATAAGGAGAGGTTGCTACAGTAGTAACAACTTCCAAGACACAAATATAAAACAAAGTACTGTAGCAAAATAACACATGGGTTATCTCCCAAGAAGTTCTTTCTTTTTAGCCATTAAGATGGGCTCAGCAGTTGTAATGATGCACTCGCAAGAAATAGTATTTGAAGCAAAAGAGAGCATCAAGAGGCAAATTCAAAACACATTTAAGTCTAACATGTTTCCTATGAAAAGGAATCTTGTAAATAAACAAGTTCATGAAGCATAATGCAACAAGTATAGAAAGATAAAACAAGTGTAGCTTCAAAAATTTCAGCACATAGAGAGGCGTTTTAGTAACATGAAAATTTCTACAACCATATGTTCCTCTCTCATAATAATGTCCAGTAGCATCATGAGCAAACTCAACAATATAACTATCACATAAAGCATTCTTATCATGAGTCTCATGCATAAAATTATTACTCTCCACATAAGCATAATCAATTTTATTAGTTGTAGTGGGAGCAAATTCAACAAAGTAGCTATCATTATTATTCTCATCATCAAATATAGGAGGCATATTGTAATCATAGTCAAATTTATCCTCCATAACAGGTGGTACCAAAAGGCTACTATCATTATAATCATCATAAATAGGAGGTAAAGTATCATCAAAGTAAATTTTCTCCTCAATGCTTGGGGGACTAAAAAGATCATGCTCATCAAAACCAGCTTCCCCAAGCTTAGAATTTTCCATAGCATTAGCAACAATAGTGTTCAAAGCATTCATATTAATAACATTCCCATTAGCATGCATATAAAGTTCCATGGGTTTTTTAATTCTCTCTTCAAACACATCATGTCCTAATTCAAGATAAAGTTCATAAAGATCTCTCATATTTTTGTTATTTTCCATTATGCCTAACTAGTGTAAACAAGAAACAAAAAGATGCAATTGCAGGATCTAAAGGAAATAGCTTCGAGCACGCACAGAATGGAGCCAGAAAAGTACTGTTACCTGGAACCGGAGTATGAGTGCCTTTTACCTTTCCTCCCCGGCAACGGCGCCAGAAAAGTGCTTGATGTCTACGGGAGCTTCTATTCTTGTAGACAGTGTTGGGCCTCCAAGAGCAGAGGTTTGTAGAACAGCAGCAAGTTTCCCTTAAGTGGATCACCCAAGGTTTATCGATCTCAGGGAGGAAGAGGTCAAAGATATCCCTCTCATGCAACTCTGCAACCACAAAGCAAGAAGTCTCTTGTGTCCCCAACACACCTAATAGGTGCACTAGTTCGGCGAAGAGATAGTGAAATACAGGTGGTATGAATAAATATGAGCAGTAGCAACGGCACCAGAAAAGTGCTTTGCTGCCCAGGACTGGCGTGTGGTTGATGGTGGTAATATTGCGAGTAGAAACGCGAGAAAACAGGACACAAGCAGCGATAGCAGTATTTAGGAACAAGGCCTAGGGATCATACTTTCACTAGTGGACACTCTCAACATTGATCACATAACAGAATAAATAGATAGATGCTAGACTCTACACTCTCTTGTTGGATGATGAACACCACTAACTGTGTAGGATTACACGAACCCTCAATGCCAGAGTTAACAAGCTCCACAATATTCGATGTTCATGTTTAAATAACCTTAGAGTGCATGACAGATGAACATAACCAAACCAAGTACTAACATAGCATGCACACTGTCACCTTCACGCTACGAAAGGAGGCATAGATCACATCAATACCATCATAGCAATAGTTAACTTCATAATCTACTAGAGATCACAATCATAGCCTACGCCAAGTACTAACACGATGCACACACTGTCACCATTACACCGTGCAGGAGGAATAAACTACTTTAATAACATCACTAGAGTAGCACATAGATAAATTGTGATACAAAACACATTGCAATCATAAAGAGATATAAATAAGCACTTCACTATGCCATTCATAACAGTGAATAAGTATTCTGTGAAATATGGCCTAAGAGACCCACACGGTGCACACACTGTCACCTTTACACACGTGGGACAAGGAGTCTCCGGAGATCACATAAGTAAAATCCATTTGACTAGCATAATGACATCTAGATTACAAGCATCATCGTATGAATCTCAATCATGTAAGGCAGCTCATGAGATTATTGTATTGAAGTACATAGGGAGAGAGATTAACCACATAGCTACCGGTACAACCCTTAGCCTCGATGGAGAACTACTCCCTCCTCATGGGAGACAGCAGCGGTGATGGAGATGGCGGTGGTGTCGATGGAGAAGCCTTCCGGGGGCACTTCCCCGTCCCGGCGGCGTGCCGGAACAGAAACTCCTGTCCCCCAGATCTTGGCTTCGCGATGGCGGCGGCTCTGGAAGGTTTCTCGTACCGTGGCTTTTTCGTATCGAGGTTTTAGGTCGAGGGGGATTAAATAGGCGAAGAGGCGGAGTCGGAGAGTCGAAGAGGCGGTGAGAGGGTAAGGCGGCGCGGCCAGGGCCTGGGCCGCGCCGGCCTACCTCCTGGGCCCACCAGGGCTCCCCTTTGGTGACTCTCGGGTGTTCTGGAAGCTTCGTGGAAAAATAGGATGCTGGGCGTTGATTTCGTCCGATTCCGAGAATATTTCCTTACTAGGATTTCTGAAACCAAAAGCAAGAAAAACAAGAATCGGCCCTTCGGCATCTCGTCAATAGGTTAGTTCCGGAAAATGCATAAATATGACATAAAGTATGCATAAAACATGTAGATATCATCAATAATGTGGCATGGAACATAAGAAATTATCGATACGTCGGAGACGTATCAGCAAGCCGCAGCTGCACAAGCTGGAGGTCACCACGTAAGCAAAAGAACCAGCAACTACACGGAGAAGGAGGACAAGGTGCTCGTCGATGGATGTTTGACCATCGGGCAAGATGCATTGACGGGTGCCGAGCAGAAGGGGACCGCATTCTGGCGCCGGATCTATGATTACTTCCATGATCATCGCAAATACGGACAGGAGCCATTTGAGAGCTATCGCTCCAAAAGAGGTGGGGAGCAATTCAAACGGAATGCAACAAGTTTCAGGCGGCGTATGAACACGTGAAGCGGATCCCCGTTAGTGGCATGGGTGTGAAGGACTTGGTATGATTCTTAAACCTCAACTTAGTCATCCAATGTTTGCACATATGTTTATCATTGTTGTCTTGCTTTGCTCTAGGTGTGGCAAGCTTTGGAATGGTACAAAGCCAACAATGGAGACAAGACCTTTGCCTTCCCTCATTGTTGGAAGCAACTCCATGGCACCCCCAAGTTCCAGGAGGGGTTCGAGGGGTACATGGCGACCTTGACTGGCAACAAGACCGCCAAAGATCCCACGGTCATTGACCTTGATGGTGGGCAGCCTTGCGGTAGCTCCGCTTCTCGTGCAAGTCGTCCTCGCGGCCACAAGGCAACCAAAGCCGACTTGAAGCGTGATGCCTCGTCCATGCTATTGTTTGGCACTTTGAAGGAGATGCATGCCGACAAAGAGGTGTCCACGGACAAGAGGGATGCGAGAAGGCGCCGGGAGAAAGATGAGGACAAGAAGAACTACTTCGATGTCCAAAAGAAGAAGCTTGAGATTGAAGAGGTCAAGGCCAAGACCAAAGCTAGAGAAATTGAGCTCAAAGAGAGAGAAATTGAGCTCATAGCAATGGCAAGGGCCCAAGAGGTGGAGTTGAAGGCGAAGAAGTTGAGCTCAAACGGCAAGCCGAGGACAACCTGATCATGAACGCCGACTTGACCAACATGAGCGAGGCGAATAGAGCTTGGTTCGAGAAGAGGCAGAAGGAGATCCTAGAGCGCCCAAATTGAGTTCACAATCTCAATTTGTAATTTTTATATTTCTTCGAACTATGCCACATTTCATTTCTTCATCATGCAACAGTTTATTTGATATTATTCTATAATTTCAAGATATTATTCTATATTTGTTAGATACTATTTATAAGTATGCGTGGCCAGATGGCCTATTTCTCAAAGAAATATGCAAAATGGCCAAATGGGTGGCCGCTGCGTTGGGCGCACGGCGCGACCCAAACGCATGCGCGGACGCGGGGCTCCGTCCGCGCGTCCGCGCGGCCACCCAAACGGCCCAAAACGGACGGCCCAGCGCATCCGTTTTGGTCGCCCGGTTGGAGATGCCCTCAGAGGCTGCAACCAGACCCACATAGCAAAACGCAATGTGGTAATACCTTACGGCGGGAGTGAGGGGCTAGATGTGGCACCCGGCTCCCATCCATTTCTGCCTCTTCCGCCTCCCACCACCGCCACAACCAAATCGGCGCCGCCTGCAGCTTTCTCGCCTCCAAACCTCCACCTACTCCCCCAATGATAGGAGCCAATTTCGCGCATGGTGGGCGCACATCTCCGAGAAAGTGCGCCAGTGAGGCGCACTATCACGCCAAAATCCGCGCTCAACCGCTGGTTCAACCTCCTCCCAAGCGAGTAAGAGCAAGTACAATAAGGTACAGTCAGCTGGCTATAAGAGATACTCCCTCCGTTTCTTTCTATAGTGCCTATAGATTTTTGGCATTTGTTTCACAATATAAGACTGTAGCTTGTTTTTTTTTCAATTAACCCCTCCACCGGTCAACTCTCACACGACATGCATGAAAAAATCCATACAAAATAGAAAACAATTAATTGAGATTCCTAATGCATGGCCCCAAGGATTGCTTAGATTTAGGAAGCAATGTTTTCCTTTCCTTAATTAAACCTGGTTTCACATATATGGAGAGTCAACCAGACAAATTTGTAGGATTTGCTACGGTAAGTTAGGAAGTTATCGATTTCCCTAATTTTAGTCTGATCTCAAATCGTTCAACCAGGGGGTCTTGTGTAAAAAATACTTTTACGCTAATTTCCGTGCCAAAAATCTATAGGCACTATAGAAAGGAACGGAGGGAGTAAAAATATAATAAGTTTGCTTAGTTGGAGGAGAGAGATTAGGAGAGAGAAGGGAAGTGGGCTATTATCTACTAATAGTCAGCTCTAGCACGTGCTCCTAGGCACTATGTGAGACTAAAAGGTGGGTCATGTAATATAAAAATACTACAATTTTATAGCTTACTATTGTACATGCTAGCTATAAGTTGACTATAGATAATGTGGCAAATTGTTATAGCTGGCTGCTGGCTATACTATTATTGTTGCTCTAACGGTGGCGACAATGACTTGGAGCACTTGGAACTCGGGAGGGGAGCCCAGAGTAATTAAATTTAGGGCACCGCTAGTAATCGGCTCCCGATATTTGCTCCCTATCGGACCAGAATTTTACGGTAGGTTTGAAAGGTGTTTGACCCTAGTATTCTCAGCTCTGCGCGCGTGGTTCTTTCCGTAATCAGAGGGATTGATTACATGCTTGGTTTGTAAAACTGCTCCCAATAATTACTCCCGTGAAGCACGCGCATGCATATTTTTCTTTAAAAACTGCTCCCAGTAACCGCTCCCATAATGCTCCCCTTAACTTCCTCTTCAGAATTGATTCTTCGTTAGAAGAGGACTAAAAGGACACATAAAAGCTGAGTTACATGGGAAGTCTGTGTGAAGCATATTTTTTTAGTAAGAAGCATATTTTTTAATAAGAAGAAAAATATTATTAGAGCAAGTACAATAAATTTTAGTCAGCTGACTAAAAAATTAAAATAACATATTGGTATTTAGTTGGGGGATAAAGAAGAAGAGAGAGATTGTAAGTTGTGTGTATGAAAGGTGGGTTATCATTAAGAAAGTAGTACATTCCCAACTATTATAATTGTTGGCTACATATTAGCTATAAATGATATGACATCTTGCTTATAGCCAACAACCGGCTATACTATTGAAGTTGCTCTTACATCGGTAGTATTGTAATTTGTGCACAGATTTATTTTTAGATTTCGGAGCAACCAAGTTGGCAGTAGGAAGCACACGCGACCCTAGTAGAATCCATGGTCTGGGAAGTGATGTAATCGTTGGATTTTCCGAAGCATGCCAATTTGTTGTAAAGAAGCATACTTCCTCCGTTCTCAAATAATTGGACATCTAGCTCTAAACTTTGTCCACAAAAAAATGTACTTCTATCTTTTTAATACTCTACTTCGTAATTTGTCATGAAAAACCAGCCTATACACTTATTTATGAACGAAGAGAGTTTTCATGGAGAGCGTCCCATTTTGGAACGTGTCGGTGCCGTCCACGATCGATCCAGACATAACAATCCATGCAAATGGTACGGTCAATATACATCAATATGCAGTGTCATCAGGCATACCTCATTTATCTTGTCAGATTTAAATAAGAGAAAGAATAACCATGCCAACTAACAATAATATGGGAACAGAAAATGTCAGGAAAAGTCCATAGATCAATGCTTGTATAGCAGTACTTTTGTTATCATTGATAATACAGAACAAAATTTTGACTAAATAAATTGTAGCCGATGCTACGTTAGCAAAAGACGGACACTTTTTTCCTACTCCCTCCGATACATAAAAAGTGTCGGAGCTTTAATTTAAATTTAGACTAAATTGAACTGAAGTCGCAAAACTTAATATGAATAGTAGGGAGTAGTAAATTTATCAAACACCGTGTATACATAGAAGAGTGACGATCAATCGGTTAACAAACCGTACAATGTGAGGGCTATGAACCAGCTTCCCAAGGGAACCACGAATTGCATCGATCAACATGCACTTCAAGAACAAACTGTGGAGTTCATCCATAGAATCAAGATTTGGGCGTCCATGGACAAGATCAAAGGTGCACGTCGATGAGTAAGAACAACACGAGTTAAGTGAGACGAATGACCACAAGAGCTTCGTACGTGCTGCCATATACCATTGGCCGAACGTACACGCGATTAAAATTTCTGTTTAGGGAGACCTAGCTTTCTACGTATAAGCGCACTCATAAACGAAGGCCGGCACGCAATGGAAACACCGATGCACTCGGTAGCAAGTCATAGACGGCGTCTCATTTTGGACCGTGTCGGTGCCGTCCACGATCGATCGTGCCATAATCAGCCATGTAAAATTGCAAATGGTAGCGGTGGTTGCACAAGACGGTAGCGGAGGCTACACGTCGATCGCCGGTGCTCTCGCGGATGCACCGCGCATGTGTACGAAGCGGTAAACCATACACGTGAACAGGGCTGGTCTATAGATATCGGAGCCCCTAGGACGAAACGACATCGAGAACCCATTGTTCACAATAACGTAGTTTTCTTATGGCAGGGGGCCATGGCCCCCCTACTTCGAAATTTCTTAAAGATATTTATTTATATTAAATTTATGTATATTACTTAAAGTTTAAGCATGATTGGTGTTCTAGCCCTTAACTATCTCCGTCACACATAAAAGACTTAAAAAAATTAGTATTGGGCAAGAGAAATATTAGGATAATACAATAAGAAACTAAGGAATATTTACATTTGAAAGATCCATGGTGTTCGAAATCTTGAAGAAGACGATTGAAAATATTTATTTCTATTGATCGAGTGAACTATGTTTTTTTTTGTTGAAAGACGTTGGAGTAGAGGCTCGGTAAGCTGCAACTTGAACCTTGTATATTTTATAGAATTATTCGAAACTTTACATCCTAAAGCGTAAAATTTAAAATAATTTTTTCGTAAAAGGCACGGTAAACTGTAGCTTAGGCATTTGTATTTTCTAGAATTACTTTAAACTCTACAACATAAATATAAGTATATATATCAAGTAAGTAAAGAAATCTTGGGCTGGGGTCCTCACTCCTGAAGGCCTAGGGCGAGCGCCCTTTGCCCTGACCTATGGTACAATCAAGTACAATTTTTGAGGATAAACATATGCACCGCACTGCACAATGCGTTGCTCCTAAGCTTAAATTGCTATAGCTAATCGGTCGAAATCCTTGAAAAAAGACCGACCTTTATGAAGGGAAGGTCATTCTCTCCGCACGCGACAAGTGACACGCTGTGGTGCCAGAAATTTCCTTAAAATTGATCTTCCTGCTCGCCATGTTTCGCAAGGGGAAGCCATGTGGGTACGAGGGAGAGAAGGACAGGGGAGGGTGGGTTGTCTCACCTTTTTTCCTGTTAATTTTGATTCGTTTTTTTAATGAAATATCTTGAGAACCGTAAGTTCAAATTACAAACCGTTTTCACTTTTGTGATCCTCATGTTGAGATCTTCAGAACTAGATCCATGTTGATAGGTTTTGAGATAATAAAGAAAATCGTACTTCCAATACTAGTATGCTATACTCATGGTGTGTACCTAACTGTACTCGTGCTTGAACTGATAAGTACTTCTGTTTTTAGAGTATTTTATGCATTTTTTCACTTTACTCAGTAATTGTACTTGATTGTACCAGTACTTGCTCGTTTGCGCAACTGTATTTCTGTACCAGTACTTGCTTGTGAGCGCGACTGTCTGTACATATACTTCATCGTCCATGTGGTTGTACTTGTACTTACTCATGTGTGTACGTTTATACGTGTACTCGCTCATATGTGCAATTGTACTTGTACTCGTTCGTGTGTAGTTATATTTCTGCATATGTACTCACTCTTGTAGTAATTGTACTCTGTTGTTTATTGAGTTGTACTTTGCTTTGTTATGTGACTATACTCGTGCTTTATACCTAATTGTACTCGAGTGTTTACTACGTTCTATTTGCATTTCGATATATGTAATTGTACTCAGGTTTTCACTGAGATATCCTTGTGCTCGCACATATTGTTCGCGTTGGCCAGTCAGCCGCAAACGAACACGTACTTGAACTGGCTGGTTTACCTACAAATAGGTACAGGCTCGTGGAAGTATAGGTACATCGATCTGAATACGCACGTTAGTCAACTTCCAAATTCCATTGATTTGTTCGGGCATGGGATTTGGCACGCTGTAGGATCAGTACAGTTTTTTTTTATAGAAAATTCGGAGTTAATATATAAATTTTATGCGACCGGTGATCGAGCAGATAGAAATAAAAAAAAGCTAGTTTTGAGGACCTGCGGGATACAGCACCGCCCTGCTGATGGCGTATGCGATATTGGACAGTAAAATGGCATCGTCATCCTCCTTGCTCATCGGATTCTTCATGGCGCTCCCCTGGAACAAGAGAATGTCGCACTCGTCGGGCAGATCAGAGGCAGCGCTTAGCTTTTCGGACGCCGCGTCGACATATGCCCGGCACGGAACTCGTGGAGCGCGGCCGCCAGCATACCGTCCATCTCCCTGTATATGCTGAGGCACGCCTGGAGGTTGTGGACGAGATCGGCAAGGACGAGCACCATCGACGTGACGTTGGCCGCGACGACCGTGAGCTCGCGAGTGTCCTTGGCGGAGAGCATGCCCACGCAGGTCTCCTTGGACAACCGCCCGGTTATGTATATCGTGGCGCATGCCTTGGTGATTAGAGCATCTCCAACCGTTTGAGGCCTCCGGGCGAAAATCCGGATATAAGAAACGCCGGATTAGATGTAAAAAGGGCGTGGGGACAACATTTTCCGAGTCGCACCCCAGCATTCGTCGATATTTTCAAAAAATCGTCTTCCCGCTACACAAAAGGATCGCCAAAAGTTCGGCGATCGGATCAGCCACACTCCAGCGATCGAAACAGAAACTAGAGGATAACATACTCATTGATCATAAGTGCACATAATGAGGAATTTGTATTGATAAAAAGGAAATCGAAGAAATTATTTTTTCCTCCTTACTAAAACTCATGAGTGTAATAATAACAATCTTACCAGAATATCATCAAGACACGAACTTACATGGAATGGTGAATAATAAAACATTGACTCGACCGGGTATGTGGCAAAACTCATGTTTTTTTTAAATGACACTAAATGGCTCAAGCTTTTTTCTCAAGGTTCTATCCTGCAGCAATAACCAACTCATGATTCAATACTCCTCACCTATGGCCAAACCGCCTAAAGTTAAGATATTTTCTGGATTCAATGCAACCATCAAGACTAAACCTTTCATAAAATGCATGTAGTTGCTAGGTAAAATCTTTTCTCTGTTTTCTGCTCCACATCTCCATAGCAGCATATGCTTCTGCCACTTTCTTATATAGCAAGCACCTAGATATGAGGAACTCTCATTTATATACAACTAGTTGATACCCCGCGCATTGCGGCGGGCATTAGAGATGATTTTCTTGTATTCCAAAAAATGGTATGAACAATTAATGGAAATAAATCTTCATTTGCATATATTGTTATGAAGTGGAAGGATATAGTTATTTATATGCCTTTGGTTGTACGTTTGTTTTGGGAATCATATTTTAAAAAAATAGCACAAACGCACTTGAATTCAAAACATTAAGTCGTCTTTTTTTATGTGATGAACTGAGCCAATTGATCAAGGTTATCAGTATCTAGCAGTAAGGATTAAAACGTGTGGATTGAGATAGTGGGAAATTCTCCAGTCCAGTGACATAAATACCCGTGCGTTCAAAATTCTTTCCTTGTCAAAGGAGAACAATTTGATACTTGGCCTCTCTAGTAAGGTGATAAGTATATCTATGCTAACATCAAGAGCGAGCCCAGTTGCGCCGAAGTCCCAAGATTAAGTACCGAAGGTGCAATTCCAGTACATATTGTCATGCGACATGCGTGTCAGGTTCTTCTCAATCACAAAGCACGCAGTGAGTCTCCTCGGTGACCTGATTGTGGACAGCTGAAGCATGTCTGTTGTTGAAGAGCAGCCAGGCAAAAGCTTGTTATATAAAATTCATAGACGGGTTTAATAAGGAGAAAATCATTCTTGGACTGAAAGTTTGGCTTGTAGATTTTGGTCCAGGCCGCAAGCGATTTAGATTTTCCTGACAATTCAGATTTCCCACAAAGCAAATTTAAAGAGAAATGAACATTAGGCTGAAACAAAGACATGTAGGGATGAACTAAACATGGGGGTGTTAGCAAATGCATTTTTGAGAGACTGACCATCGGTGAAACGCTAGGTGCTTGCTGGAGCAAACTAATTTAACTGAAGCAGAACAATATCCGTGCTGTCAGTCGGTCGTTACAACTAAAGTGTTGCTCGTTCAGTCGGCAAGAAATGAAGAAGCTGTACGTAGAAATAGTCAAAAAAAATCTTGTAACGTGTTAGCAGTGTTGGTAGGGAATATGAGATAGTAACTTTTCCGGAGGCAAACACTAACATTAGCAAACAACGTTGTTCAAAACACACATTAGCAATGAACTGTGGGGTAAAATGAAGGGACAATCACCTATGAATTTGATGGCACAAGAGATAGATCCAGAGAAAGATTCAACGGCACAGGGCGCCCAAGCCTTTCTTCATGAACCTGGTAATAGAACAATTTCTACACTGTTCAATGAACGGCGATCCACCTCCACCCGCTGGAAAGAGAGAGATTGAGAGGAGAAGGAAGGATAAGAGCATGAAGAGGGGCGGCTCACTTATGTTGGAATCTCTGCGCTTCTTGCTACTTGGGGAATACATCCGGCAACACCAGCAGGTAACGGATACAGCGAGCATGTTGCTGGAGAGGAGCGAATGAGGGGTCTGAAGAAGAGGCAACCAAGGGGTTAAAATACAGGATCGACCTCAAGAGTCATCCGACTGAAGCCATTAAAATCCATAGAACACGTCGTAGGAGATGTCGGGACATCGGGCGTTACCATCCAATAGAGGGAGGAGTAAAAACGCCAGGTTCATGGGAAATCGAGATGCATCCGCTATTATCTGGCTGGAGGCATCCAACAGTTTCCGGTGGAAGATCGGGAGGCACGCGATTAATGCGGCGGCTGGAACAGTATTTCTTTTCTTTGCTTAGTGCGGCTGTCCAGGAAGAAGACAGGGATAAATCGGAGATGGGCTGGGCCGGTTGAGCTAACAGGGATTTCCGTTCTGGTGGAGAACTAACCGGCCAGACGTGCACGCTCCGAGTTTTGTTTTCTTCTTTTTATTACCGAGTGATGATACCTGGTACCGCATGAGATTAGGACTAAGACGGTAAATCAAGACCGCATATTCAAAGTCTGAAGGACGGGGATAATTGGGGTGACGTGGAGGAACAAATTTTGAGCTTGCAAACATTAAATGCTTAGTGGGGATGAACTTTATAGATATTATAGATATCTTAATTTTGTTAAAGAACGAAATAATAACTAAACATATGAGAGAACATGATTAACTACAGGTTGCCAGAGTTGGAAAAATCAGTGCTCAAATAGAATATATGCCTCAGACCTAAAAATTTCTTAAACAATCATAATATTCTAAACATCTACCAGGCTGCATGGTAAATTTGCAATATATAAAAATAAGCGAAACATGTGTGGATATAGCTGCAGTGATTGTGTACATTTATCTTAGCTAGGAATTTCATCAAACACCTTGTATACCCATATAAAACTGGATCTGCACAAACAAAGATGAGATTTTCTAGGGTTCCTCCACTTTGACCTCAACCTTGAGGAGGGAGATGAGACACACCAGCGTGTGGGGCGACCTGCTCTCCTCCCAGCAACATTTCTTTGACAGAGAGAGATGTGTAGAGAGAGGGGGGACGGGGAGAGAGAACCTACAGTTCTCCTTTGAAAAGGAGGTGGAGGGCGGAGGAGGGTAGGTTGTTCCACTGGCCAGCGTCCTTGATGACGCCGAAGAGGTGGAGCAGGCCATGAAATCGCAGGTCGCGGTTGCCTTCTTCATCTCCCTAGGCCGGTCCCTCTCCCCACGGCTAGGCCAGGACGCAAGCGCGCGCTCACGCGCGGGACGACAGCGAGCTGGAGCAGCATCGGCTCTGTGTGCGACGAAGGAACCAGGGCGGGGCGCACACTGCGAGGTGGCCATGGGCAAGGTGCGGCACATGCGTTAGGGCCATGGAGGCAGGAATTGGGGGAGCAGATACAGACGGAATTGGGGGCTAGGGTTGTACGGGGATTGGGCAACAAGCCCTTTTAGTCTTACTGGGGGTGGATTTTTTTGTCCGGCCCAACCCTTCCTGCACCGAAGACAAGCATACCTGCGGCTACCGACGGCTGGGCCCGGACGCTGGTGGGGCCCACGAACAGCCTCAGAAGAGTAGGTCACGTCCGTTGCATGGATTTATCTAGCAGTCCTGAGCCAACAATCAACGAACGATATTTGTCAGGCACGAAAGATCCGACGGCTGAGAAGCTAGGTGCGCTGTGAGAGCCCCACGGGGGTGCAGCAATTATACCTTTAGATGCATGCGAGGAAAGGAACGAAAAAACTAACAGTAATTGGAATGAAATCAATACATGGAAGTAAATGGATAGTACTAATCTCAGTTTTGTCTAGATACAAATGTATAGTATTTTAGCTATTGATACAACCATATCTAGAAAAAAACCGAGACACCTATTTTTAAACAAATGGAGTATTATATATGTTTGACTTTACCAAATCAATTGGATATTAATGATGGAATTCAAATAAGAGTGATAAATGAGTTGCTAGCTTTTAATTAAATACATAAATAAGACACTCCATCTTTTTTATGAATAAGGGACACACGCTTTCCATTATTTATCTTCCATCAAAGATTAGTTCGAAATTTACATGGATTATTAGACAAAAATTGGTACCGTAAGAATGTGTTTTTAATATAAATTTCAACGATAACAATTTTGTATAATACAATTGAGATATTGTTGCTCAAATTGTACGTCAAATATGAATCTTGGAAAACATGTGGGTATTATTGATTGAAAGGAGGGAGTAGACGGAAAGTGTTGGCAAGAGGTATTGGCAACGCATCGAGGATAAATTCTTCCAATTGATGTCGCCTCTCCTTACTACACCCACCCACTCCTACCTCTCGCTCCAAGGCCGATGGGACACCATCAAGACGGCGTGCAGCCGGTGGGCAGGTTGCATCGAGGGTGTGAGGAACGCGCCACCGAGCGGTGCCAACACCGACGATTGGGAAGCTATCGCGCAACAAAGGTTTCGGGAGATGCCGGGTTTGAAGCATGTACCGTTCAAATTCTCTCATTCCGATGCCCTACTTGAGCACAATCCGAAATGGAAGTTGAGGGAACAAGAGGCGCCACCGCCAAAGCACAAGCTTATCGATTTGGAAGAGGTGGAGGAGGATGACGTGATTGAGACCAAGAAGAACAAGGACAAGAGGCCGGATTGATGCAAGTCGACTAAAGAGAATATCAAGAGACAAGGAGAGGCCGCTTCATTGTCTGTCAAGATCGATGTGATGGTCAAATCCAAAGAGGCGTTGTTGATCAAAACTATGGTGGTGAAGAAGGAGATGATGGAGGCGAAGGCAAGGGAGAAAGAGGCAAAGTGGGCGACACTCCTGGAGGATGCAAAGCGCAAGGCCAACATTGAGGAGAAGAGAGAACGCGCCAAGGAGCACCGTGCCATTGCCGAGCTCATCGTGGTGGAGAATGCCACTATGTTGATGAACCCGGCCGCCATGGATGAGGAGACCCGTGAGTGGTGGAAGCTGACGAAGACGCAGATCTTGGCGCGGGGGAGGAAAGCTACATGCGCTGCCATGGCTGCCGCGATGACTCCCGGAGGTGGAGACGCTACAGCGAGCGGCGGCGGCTATGTCGGTGCGCCGGCAAACGACGGTGACGTGTGATCACTTCCCTCTTTCATGATGTGATGTCTGGTCTTCTTTTGGTGCCCTTTTTCATGTATGATTGTGTACTTTGAATAATCTATTTTCCATGGTTATGTTGTTGCATTTGAGAATTATCGAATAATTTGCATAAACCCTGTGTTTGCGGTTTTTGGTTGCGGGCCGAAAAAGGGATGCGTAGTCCAGACGCGCCACACGCGGCCCGCATAACAGCATATTCTTGAATATGCTGTTATGGAGGCTGCATTTGGCACGTCTGGACTGCGCGGCCATTTTTTTGCCTCCGTAATGCGTTTGGGGTGGCCTGGATAGGCGGATTTGGGGTTTGCGGTTTGGGGGATCTGCTAGAGATGCTCTAAGCTGCTAGCCATTAGTTTGCAAACCATTATTCAGAGGTTGATTCATGAAAACCAATATGGTTTTATCAAATCCAGGACAATTCCACATTGTTTGGCATGGGCCTATGAGTATTTGCACCATTTTCATAGATCTAAAAGGAAGTGATTGCTCTCAAACTAGGTTTTGAAAAGGCCTTTGACAAAGTGGATCATACTTTCATTCTGGATGTTCTGCAAACAAAGGGTTTTGACAACTTATGGTGTCTTTGGATTAAGCAGGTGTTTAATTCCGCCTCCTCTGCTCCTCAATGGAATTCCTGGTAGCTCTTTCAAATGCAGAAGAGGTGTTAGGCAAGGAGATCCATTATCCCCTTTGTTATTTGTTCTTGCTGCTGATGTACTACAGTCCTTGATCAATCACGCATTGGCTGAAAAGTTACTGAAGAGGCCCTTAAATTTGCAGTGCTCACCCTCCTTCCCCATTCTCCAATATGCAGATGGTACCCTTATTATCATGGAAGCAGATGTTATTCAGCTCCAGCATCTCATTGAGGTTTTACAGACTTTTGGGAATGCCACTGGTTTAAAAGTGAACTATGCAAAATCCAATCTCATTCCTATTAACATTCAAGAGTCCAGGGTGCATCTTTTTACCACTGCTCTTCAATGTCAGTTGGGTGATATGCCTTTCACATATTTGGGTCTGCCTCTAAGTACTACTAAGCCAAAGAAGGAGTGTTTTCTTCCACTGATTCAGTGCATTCAAAAAAGGCTACCTGCTTGTAATATGTATATCAATTATGGCAGTAAGCTTAGGATGCTAAAATCCGTTCTCTCTTCTTTGACTATGTTTTATCTCTGCTCCCTAAAAGTCTATCAGTGGATTCTAGTTGAAGTGGACAAATATAGGAGACATTGTCTATGGAGAGAAAAGGACTTGCAAAAGAAAAACCCTCCTCTAGCACCCTGGGATCTTGTTTGTAAGCCCAAGAAACAGGGGGGTCTTGGGGTTCTTAATTTGGCAGTTAAAAATGACTGTTGACTGATGAAGCATGTCCACAAGTTCTACAATCATACTGATTTTCCTTGGGTTAGTCTTGCTTGGGAGCTATTATACCACTACACTACCACCTGCTAGGTCCAGGGATATCTCCTTTTGGTGGAGAGATTGTCTGAAGACCTTGCCCACATATAAGAATTTTTATATATGCTCTTTTGTACAGGGTAATTCAATTCTCTTATGGAAAGATAGCTGGACAGATGTCCCTTTGCAACAGAAATGGCCACATTTATTCTCTTTTGCCAAGAATGAGTCCATCTCCCTTAAGGAGGCTCTTGCTTTTCCTCATGTTCCAGAGTTGTTTCACTTGCCTATCTCTGAGGAAGCACTGGTTCAATTGAATTTGTTCCAAGCACTGCTGCAAGAATTATTGCCAAGTGCAGACACAAAATCTTGGACTATGTTGGGCAATTCTTCAGTACAAGTCTCAAAGGTCTATAAGAGGCTCATGGGAGATGTGGTGGCCATTCCAGACTTGAATTGGATGTGGAAAGGATGTTGTCAACAGAGACATAAGGTCTTTTTTTGGCTTCTTATTCACAATAGGCTTAACACCAGAGCCCTTCTACAACGAAAGAATTTTGTGATGGCTGACTATTTTTGTGTCATGTTCAACCAGCAACATCTGGAAACAAGGGATCACTTGTTCTTTCAGTGCCCCTTTGTTATATTATGTTGGCAATACCTCTCTCCTCTCTGGGTTCCCCCTCCATCTGGACAATTTGATCTCCAAGAAGTCTTGTCTAGTTTGAAATTGTCTATATGCAAGCCGTTCTTCATGGAGATTATCATGCTGGTCACTTGGTCTATTTGGATCACACGCAACTTTATCTTCAAGGTTGCTCCTCCTGGTGTCTACAGATGTCGGAAGAAGTTTAAAAATGAGCTTGCCCTTCTAGTTCATCAAGCAAAAAAGTCCTATCATGGCATAGTTTTTTGGGTGGAAAATTTTAGATTGCTTTTTTCCTTTGGGCCTGGAGCCTCTTGCCTTCTGTTTTCTGTTGCTTCTCTCAAGCAACTGTTTTATGTTGTAGACTCTTGTTTTCTTTCATATAAATAAAATAAATAAAAATATACAGTGGGAAAACCCACTGATCATTCTCAAAAAAAATACAAAGCCTTCAGTTATATGCGCTTCCTTCTTGTCACTGGTTTATAATGTCGATGATTAAATGTTAACGATATGAACTGCATCTACCTACTTTTTTCGAGCAACTATGCTTCTACGTACATCAAAATTTGTATGCGTGTTCGTTCTTTTGATATTTCTATGTTAAACCACAGCTAACTACATCTCTATTCTATACACACGGTCATAACGATCTTGTTTAGTAACACTGCATAAGATAAAGAGAAGCAAAGGTGTGCGACCTCGTGTTCTCGATCGCTTTTCCTCAGTGTTCTCTAGTATGATTACTAATTATTTGAACTTAAATTATTGTTAATTTTTTTCTTGTTAGCCTTTGCTCACCTTCTTATTAATTATTTACAAAACTTCTATTGGTATTATCGCAACAGCATGGAAGAAACATCGTTGCAAAATAAAAAGGAAGCGCACCTTTAACTTCTCAATTCATGTATTCGCAAGGATAAATGGATAAATCTACTATGCTTTCGAAGATATGTCTTGTCTTCATTCATGTCTCCGCAATGATAAGTGGAGAAATTTAGTAACCTCGCGAAGATGATGACTTGAAAGAAATTTCCACCTTCATTTGCTCACCGAGACAAAGTCGTAACCAAGAAATACTACAGATTGTCTTGTTTTGTGTATCTTTCTCTTCTTTCACCAATGCATGTATATATATGATGTATCTGACATGCAATAAAATTGAGATTTAAAACTGTATTTGCATAAGTGTTTAGCTAAGCATATAGCCTTAGCTCTAAGAATTTCATTGATTGAGGATTACCACATGATAACTTACCCATGGTGCCTAAATTCTTGGTTCAATCCGTCTCGCTTGACTCTTTGATTGAGTCAGTGCAAGTCGAATTAGCATCACATGTCCATGATAAGTGAAACTTAGTTTTCTGCCGGGTTACATAGTAGTCTAGGTTAAGTGTTCCGCTCAGCCATTCTAACTTAGTGAAAAGATAACAAAAACAATTTAAACATATCGGTAAAACAAACGAATGCGAGGAGATATGTAAATGTTCCTACATGGCAATGTAGTCGACGACATGGCCAGGGCCGGTCCATAGATTTCTGTGGCTCTAGGGCGAAACGACACCAAGAACCCCTTTTCATAGTGGCTAAGCTTTTCTAGGACAGGGGGCGGTGGCCCCTCTACTCTGAAAAATTCCTTAAAGATATTCATTTATATTAAATTTATATATCTTACTTAAAGTTTAAGCATGATTAGTTTTCTAGGCCCCTTAACAATCTCAGTCAAGCTTCACCACTTGGTCACACACACAAAAACTAAAAAAAAATATTATTCAGCAAGATAAATATTAGGGTAATGCAATAAAAAACAAAATAATATTTAGTTTTGAAAGATCCATGGTCTTCAGAATATTGGTGAAGATGTATGAAACTATTTATTTCTATTGATCGCACGAACTATATACCATGATTATTATTTCTACCAATAGCTACTTGTGTACACGTGTATTGTTTGCGAGAAATAGAAATAATCAGAGAAGAGAAAAAATTATGAGGGTCGGCGTTGTTCTGCACATTTGAGAAGGAGTCGGAGTATAGGAAGATACAACTTCAACCTTCTATATTTTCTAGAATTATTCCAAACTCTATTGCCTAAAGAGTATAAATATAAGTGTACTAAGTGTACAAACAAATCTTGGACTCGGGCCCTAACTGTTGAGGGCCCGGGGCGAGCGCCCCTCTGCCCCGTCCTATGGGCCAGTCCTGGGCATGGCATACATTTCCATACGTGGGAGGCCAGAGCAGCGAGGGAGCTCGGTGTACCACGCGCGAGAAGCCCACCTGGAGGAGCTGACCGGAGGCTGGCACGACAAGGATGAGATGGCCAACGGAGGCAGTGTGGTAGCGGCATTTGACAAGGGGTAACTGAAAGGACACGGATGTCGCCTAGAGGGGGGGTGAATAGGCGATTTAAAACTTTTACGAGATGGGCTTAACAAATGCGGAATAAAACTAGCGTTTACTTTATCAAGCCCAAAGCCTATATACTATGGTTCACCTATGTGCACCAACAACTTATGCTAAGCAATACAAGTAACTTGTGTGATAGCAAGATATATAACTTCAAGCACGATGGCTATCACAAAGTAAAGTGCATAAGTAAAGAGCTCGGGTATAGGAATAACCGAAGTGATACGGAGACAACGATGTATCCCGAAGTTCACACTTTTGCGAGTGCTACTCTCCGTTGGAGCGGTGTGGAGGACAAGTCACTCCAAATGCACGAGGGCCACCGTATTCTCCTCGAGAATTCCCACCAAAAGGGATTTCCTCGAACCACTATGTAACCTTAGGGAGGTTACCGAACCCGCACAAAGCTTGGGGCTATCTCCACAACTTAATTGGAGGCTCCCAACAAATTGCCACAAAGGCCTTGCCCTTGAAGAATCTCCACAACTTAATTGGAGTCCCCAAGAACACCACAAAGATGCCACAAAGGCCTTGCCCTTGAAGATTCTCCACAACTTAATTGGAGTCCCCAAGAACACCACAAAGATGCCACAAAGGCCACTAAGCCGTCTAGGGTCCAAAGACCCAAGAGAAACAACCTTCTTGCTTTCACTTCCACGAATCACCGTGGAGAACTCAAACCGATGCACCAACTAATGCAATGGCAAGAACACCACAAAGATGCTCAAGTCCTTCTCTCTCAAATTCCAACAAAGCTACAAAAGCTATTGGGGGAATAAGAGAGGAAGAACAAATAGGAGGAGGAACACCAAATTTCTCCAAGATCTAGATCTAGTGGATTCCCCTAACAAAGAGAGGGATTTGATTGGTGAAGATGTAGATCTAGATCTCCTCTATCTTTCTCTCAAATAGATGCAAGATTCATGGGAGGGAGAGGGAGATAGCAAGCTCAAAGAAGGTCAACAATGGAGGCAAAAACGAGCTCAAACGGTTGGGAAACTTTGGGGAAGAATACCCCCTTAAATAGGGCAAGAGAAACCTGCCCGTTATGCAGAAAACTCGTCAAAACCGGAACTTCCGGTCATTTGGGGCGGAACTTCCGCCCCCCGGAAGTTCCGGCCAACTTCCGGGTGAAGTAGGGCGCCCCCGGAATGCTCCCGGTATGTTTTCTGCATGCAGATTCGTCATTTCCGGAAGTTCACCGGAAGTGTGGCCGGAACTTCCGGCCAACTTCCGGCCAAAAAACGGTTTCACGGAAACTTGAATAACTTTTACATCCGGACTCCGATTTTGATGATCTTGGGCTCGTTTCGAAGCTAGTAACAAGCTCTACAAGATCATGCAGGGAACCATCATAGTCCAGTAAGGTAGGATAGAAATAAATGATGAAAGGTTTGACCTATCTAAAAAAGACATGCCGGTAAAACCTCCAACCTCGAAAATGCAACAACTTGAGTTAGGAAACTCGGATTTGGGTGAAACCAATTTTGTTGTAAAGAAGATGTCAAGAGCTACCCCACAAAGAGTGAAAAGCTTAATAACAAGTGGGGTAGGTTTTTCTATGTATTTTAGAGTGAAACCTCTCAATATGAGAAACCGAGAAAAACTCCAATGTCGAAAACGCAACAAGTGATTCATGCGGAATCCGTTTTCGATGAACTAGAGCTTGTCATGAGAATAAGAACAAGCTCTAAAACACCATATGGATACGATACAAATAACAACCAAGAAAGATGATGCAAGGATGCAAAGGTTTGATCTCTCCGAAGGATACGATCGAGTTACTCACTCGAGAGCCCTCTTGATAGTACGGCAACTAAACTATAAACCGGTGTCCAACAACACTATGAGACCGGTGAGAAAGAAACCCTATCAAGAGCAAACCTTATACTTGCGCATTCCACTTGAGCTCGATGATGACGATCTTGACCGCAACAAGATGGAACGCCTTTCTTGCTTGTGCTTGCTTGACGAAGTCTTGTAGATTGCTCCCCCATAAACCACCATGGGAGAGCTTCTTCTTCGGCGCAACTTCACATATCCATGATCACCATATGGATGGCAAGAGTCAATCAAAGGATCTCTTCAAGATGGCTCATCTTGAACTAGCACTTCATTTCTCCATGGCAAGCTTCAAGCTTATGATCTCTTCGAGTTGGCTCATCTTGAACTTGCACTTCATTTCTTCATTCTTCATCATGTTGATGTCTTGAAGTAACTTGAGGGCTCACTTCATCTTCATCTTCAAGACATACTTGACACTTGATATCCTTCATCAAATTCTTCTTATTGCAACCTTAAAGCCAACATATGGTTCAAGAATTGCCTATGGACAACTCCTACAAATATAACTCAATGCAAACATTAGTCCATAGGGATTGTCATTAATTACCAAAACCACACATGTGGGCTCCATGCACTTTCAGTAACCTTGGCAATGCCCAAAGATGATGGACTTGAGTTTTTAGGAAAGAAGAGCGCTGGTGATTTCGAAGACCGATCATCCAAATTAGGTAGCCGACAAAAAGTATGACCAAGGGCAAAGTTGCCGATATTGTATTATGAATTAGGGTTACATAGGTGTTGTGCGGTTGTCTATCTAGATTTCTTCCCCGGTGGCTCCTCCTACCTATTACATAGTGAGCTAGGTCTCAGAGTCTGCACTCGGGTTGGTTACATGGCGGTGTCTTTGTTTACCCGATATGGGCCTAGCCTGCCTATTTAACATAGTTCTCGGGCTTCGACTCCATGCTATATTGTTATTGGCTTCGTGTATTCCTTCGTGGATCCGCACCAGGGATGATAACGTCGAGTACCTAATATGGTATACCCATGTCAGTAGACCCGAGACTCTATTTGAGTCGTAGACTCGAGTCGAGTCTAAATCTTTCACTTCTTTCCTCATAACTTGAATCTGTAATTGATTTATCATTTCAAACGATATTAAATGTTACATAATCGTAGGGATATTGGTAAACAAGTCTGATGCATCCGACGGATCGGGAATGAGTTAATTGTCTGAACAAATTTGAGTAAACCTACTTCAAACTCGAGTCTCCGGACATGAATTTGGATAACTGGTGTAATTTAGCCCGGGCCACGAAGGTCTTATCGAGTTATGAATTCCAATAAAAGTATTTAAGGTACCTGACATGTCCGTCGGGATATTTGATGATATCGACGACGACATGGATAATTTTCTAGCATATCTTAGTCTTGGGCGATACTACACCTCGCGGGATGGATCGTGATAATCTTATCTTCATGCTGAAAAGCACGACTTCCGGACATGTTATCACGACGGACACGGTCCGGATGTCTTGTTTGGCTAATGCATTACCCAAAGTTCATAGGTTGTTTTTTTATTGGGTGCTTATAGCCCCGATGGGAGTAAAGGACGAGATGATGTTCGTAAGTGGTTACCACTGAACATGTACTCGAAACTATAATATTTTGTACTTCACATTATACTTGAATTGTCGAAGCTTCCTTTCAATCGGATGCGCGACCAGCATTTTTGATGGGAGTAGCCCCGAGATTGTGCTTGAGTATTTATAGTAAAGTATAAGCTTGAAACCCTTTTACTCATAGTTGTCTTTACTTTTCTTATTTCTATGGGGTATGCGTTCAGCATTTTCGATGGGAGTAGTTGCCGGGACATGACATATCTTTATCGATATGGTGTAGGTGTACCGTGTCTATTCGTGTGGCTACGTGGTCTCATGTATTGGCATTAGTAGGTGCGGCAGTTGTTCGGATCTCCTGTTAAGCTGGGTGTAGGTTAGTGTGGTGGTTAGTGTTTGGATTAACTTCATTTAAAAAAAGTTAGCAGAGCGGTGTGGCAGAGCATTTGGCGAGCCCCTCCAGATGCTCGTATATTTGTCCATTTTCTAGTAGCTTCGGCTCCACTTACGGAGCCCCGGGACCTCGGCGAGAGGATGGCGATGACAACGCTGCTGGATAAGGATGCATGCATATTGTTTGTGTAACCAATCTGCTCCAACACTGAATCAGGTCAGCAATCCTTATCTTACTTTCTCTCTCTCTCTCGTCCCTATCTCTCTCCACAGTAACTGAGAGAGGCGACCAGAGAGGCGACCAACTCTCCGGCGCCGGTTCCGGCTGCTTCTCCGTCCCGAGGGCCTCGTGCTCGTCGGTGGTGGAGGAGTGGCCGGATCCGGCGTCCGGGTTTGTATAGCAGTAGACTAGGTACAGTCTTCGGTGCTAGAGTATGCCCTCCCTGCTTCTCTGCTCCGGCGGCGGCGGTGGCGGGCTTCAATAATATGCCTCCAGATCTGAGGTTGGTGAGGTGGTGTCTGCCTTTGTCAATCGAAGATCTGGCCGGCCTGTGTGTGTGTCCAGGCGGAGTCGTTGAGGTGGCGGCGGCGGCTCGGCTGGGGACTTTTGTTCCCCTCTCTCCGCTCCCTCTTCGCCGGCATCTTCTCCATCTCCGGCGTGGGGTGCGAGGGGATTTGTATAGGAGTATCGCCGGTACTAGTTGCCGGCAGGATCCAGAGACTGGCTTGGCCGACGCGGGCTGTGTGGCTGCGGGCGGGCGACGCGCTGGTTTTCCATCGACCTTGTCGATCGGCTCCGGTGGCGTGGCGACTCGGATGAGCACGGGGTTCTCCCCGGCCGACGTTCCCCAAAGGAGGCAATCCCGCCGGGCGCGGTGGGTGCGGTTTGAGGTCCACAAAGCAGCGGTGTCTGCGAGGGTGCTCCTCCGAGTTTTGGTGTGTGGATTCCTTCTCCTTCCCTTCCGGTGTCTTCGACGGCGGCGGCGGCGGGAGATGCTCATCGGCGTCTTGCACAGAGATCTTCAGGGCTTCAATGTAATTTTCTTTTTTCGCAAGGTCTTTTGTGCAAAATGTAGGCCCAGCTGGTGCTTCTGGGTTGTTCGTGTTGTTGCTGCGTTGTAACCAAATGTTGATTAATGTATGCGTGGTAACTTCCTCAAAAAAAGGTCAGCAATCCTTTGTTCGATCGATCGCTTGTAGAACTAAACTTAAGTATATGATAAATTAATGGAATCTGATAGTGACGCTTTGATCAGCAGCCAATTGCATGGTAGATAAGCACAGCGACAACTTCGGCCCCAGGTTTTCGAACTGAAACCGCTGCACAAGCCCAGTGCCACTTCACGACAGTCCGGATAAGATCGACAATCTGTGTGCTCACTGCTGGTCCGGTATGGTACACCGCCTTAACCCTTCCGAAGTCAAGGGTTCAAGCCCCGCTGCATACATATATAAGACGACAAGATCGATGATGCTTATCACTACTCATTTCTCAGTACTCACCAATTCTACATACAAGCTGCAAGCTTCTGTCATCTGTCCGAAATATTTTGATCTCTGTTCTTTGTGCTTCGAAAGAAGAAGTTGCTAGCTATCACAGGATTCCTGCTAGATGGGGTCTCTGATGGCCGGCTGGGATTCGCCTATTCTTGGCGACGACACCAAAGGTACGCTGTACGCGAGTACACGATTCAGTTGCTGCTTTGCAGCCATGGATGTACTTCTGTTGCTCTAGTCGTGAAAAAACTAACTGTATGCATGCTGCACGTATGCGTAACAAAGCAGCTCGTAGAATGAGGAGCCGGTCGCTGACGAAGGAGGAGGTGGAGGCGTTCTGGCGGCAGCAGGGGAAGCCGGCGCCGGAGGAAGGCGTCACCTCGCCGCTTGCCTCCCCTCGTCCAACCATGGTATGCACTACTTCCAAAACTGATGGCCCGGCCGTTTGCTCTTATGAAATCTTGCCAATTGAACATCTCTGAATTGGTTGCATCAATCTGGTTTTGTTCTGCTTATGCAGGAGAAGAGCCCGCTGGGGAGCTCGAAACAGAGGAGCATGTCTCCCGTGGCTCGTGACGCGGCCGCCGACGACGCCGAGGGTAGTCCCGGCAAGAGCCGAGACTGGTACGTGGCCGTGACCAATAACTCAACCAGTCGCCCGTGATGACACTCTACTTTATTCTGACGTGGTGGCGTGTGCAGGTGGACGAGGAGCAACTGGGCGTTCCTGAACGAGCCGCCGCTGGAGGAGGCGCCGGGCACGGCGCACAGCTACACGCCGCAGTTCCATGTCGCCGCCGGAGGCCAGATCGCCACCGGCAACGTCTGACTGGATTTACAGACTAGTACCACGCTACGCTGATGGACTATCTGTACGGCCCACTGTGTGCACCGTGTTGATGTGCCACGGGCTCGCTACTTGTCCTCCGTGTAAATACGTACTTCAGTATATTTGCAAACACATATGTGAGTGATGTGTATGTAAAAAAGGTAAATAATGTATATTTCTACTAGGAAGTGGCGCATAAAGGACTGCCCATCTAAGAGCATCTCCAATAGATGATGTGAAATAGGACAACTAAAAGAGGTGCCTCTAGAAAGCTTTTTTTTTTTTGTTTTGTTTTACAATATGGTGTATTTTAGGGAACCTGTGCTGAAGTAGATAATGTAAAATAGGGCACATTCCGCAAACTTCAATCAAATTTTTACACTTCGAATTCAGCATCGACACTCAAAATTCGATCAAACTTGCACTTTAACTTTGATTTCCATTTATACTGAGACGTTGACACTAGACATGACATTTCGACTAAACCAAGTTCGACATTGACTTAACAAAACAACGACTAAACAATAAGCAATGACTATTTTAACTAAACCTTGACGAACGCTCACTCTTGGTGACAAGGGATTAACTTATCAATGCCTACGGATTGTAGACTAGGGTTTAGTTGGAAGTAGAGGGCAAGTAGATCTCGACGGTTTCAGCCAAAAAGTACTCGACGATTAATAAACTAGCGTTCTATTGACAATGGATTCGATTCTCTCTTTGTCCCTCGACTCCCCCTTATATAGGAGGCAGAGCCGAGGATACCGTGTTACACAAGTTTACAGATTCTGGGAGACTCTCTGAGTTCAACCCGTAAAGTTACAAATCTCTATATTTCTTAATACAACTCTATCTTTCCTTAACAAATTGGGCTTCCGAACTTCGTATTCTTCGACCTGTGTGCCTTCAGTAAACACCGGGTACTATCTTCGGCAGGCCCATTGGGGATACCTATATCAGTAGCCCCCGAGATTTTGCTTGAATCGAAGAATCAGAGAAAATATCCAACTTTATAATCATCATATAACTTCTTCGAGTTATCACATTTCTTTAAATAAACGGTCATATATTGTACAGGGATAACGGTAATTGGGGCTAGTTCATTTGACGGATCATGTACTAGTTAACTTCTTTAGTGGCAATCCGCAAAAACCTACTTCAAGATCACGTCCCTGGACATGATCTCGGGATACTGGCGTAACTCGACATGTGCCGCTTAAGGTCTTACCATATGTCGAGTTCCAGTCATGTTTAATCGGGTACCTAACGCGTCCGTTAGGATTTTTCTTCGTATCTTTTGATACGGAAAAAGTAGAAAAACGATGTCAGAGAAGGTGCCACGCCGCTCAGGACGGATCCGGGGACTTACCTTCGCAGAGTTTTGCGGCATTCAGAGATTATTCACGACTGAGGCGCTCTGAGAATATATTGTCGGGTGCTTTTTCGTCTGTTGGAATAGCACATTTTGTCGAGTCAACGGATGACTTATCTTGCCTTCCCGATGGGAGTATATGAAGAGTTATTTGTACAACTCGAAATATGCTCATCATACTTTTTATAATTTCATCGGGATACGCGAACAGCGTTCCCGATGGGAGTAGCCCCCGAGGCTACAGCCAAGGACTTGTACTTGGTTGTAGGCTCAACATTTTCACGCTTCTTGTCGCTATATTGTCATCTTTTTTGAGTTTTTTTTATTTCTCTCGGGTGCGCGACTCCGCTGCCGGAGAGTGCGGTTTTGCAGCAAACCTTTGGCACGCGTCACAAGTACGTACTATGTCCTTTGCATCCTCGATTGTTGTTAGCCAATAAAACCCTGCTCTGAAAACCTTGGCTGCTATAGCTCGATTGCTTGCGTGATGTCCGCACACTACTTCGTGTACATCTTTCAAGATTAGCCTTCCCTCCTCGGGTATGACGCATCTTTGTAGCACTCCCGAAATACTTCGTTTGTAAAGCTCTCCTTTTACCACAGTGAAGGTTTTAGAACGCCTGATAACTCGCCTTTCCTCGATTGGATCGTCGGGCAGTTCCTTTCTCAAGATGTACGCTATGTAAGCCTGCATCCAGGGAATCTTCACCACCATTACCACGTGTGGTTCTTCCTCTTCTTCCGATGGTACTGTTTTAGCCCCCGAGGCTTTTTCGACCTTCTCCTTTTGCTATTTCTTCACCTTGGTTGATCTTTCAGCTATATCCTCCGAAAACACGCTAGGTGGAATTGCGAGACACTGCGACCCGATGTTTGCGAGAACATCGGTTTCGTCGTTGCTGAGCCTACTAATATGATTTACCTCGCATACATCAAACAGCTTTTCGAGCTCATTGTATACTTCCTTGTATGCTATCATGCTATCATTGACTGCGTCGCATTGATTCATCACTTGTTGAGCCACCAATTGTGAATCGCCAAAGATTTTTAATCGAGTTGCGCCACAAGCTTTCGCCATCTTCATCCCGTGTATCAATGCTTCATACTCTGCTTCATTATTGGATGCAGTTGGAAACGTCATCCGTAGCACATACTTCATCTTGTCGCCTTGAGGTGTTACTAATATGACGCCTGCTCCTGCTCCTTCTAATCTTTTGGACCCGTCGAAATTCATAGTCCAAGTTCTCGACAAATCTGGAGGTCGCGTGTTTTGTAACTCCATCCACTCTGCGATGAAGTCTGGTAAAATCTGTGACTTTATTGCTTTTCTTTTCTCGTATGTGATGTCCCGAGGGGAAAGTTCTATTCCCCAAAGGGAGACACGACCCGTAGCTTCTGGATTGTTTAGTATGTTGGATAAGGACGCCTCATTGACCACTATTATCGGATGTGCCGAAAAATAGTGTCGCAATTTTCTTGCGGTTATAAACACTCCATATGCCAACTTTTGATACTGCGGGTACCTCTGTTTTGAAGGCGATAAAACTTCGCTAACGAAATATACCGGCCGCTGCACTCCGCGGAGTTTTCCTTCTTCTTCTCTTTCGACCACAAGGACTGTGCTGACCACCTGAGGCGTGGCTGCTATATATAACAGGAGAGGATCCTTCTCCTTAGGCGCCACCAGGATTGGTGGTTTCAAGATTGTGCGCTTGAGATCCTCAAAAGCTCTGTCTGCTTCTTCATTCCACTGAAATTTGTCGCCTTGTTTGATTCAAGCGTAAAATGGCAACACCTTTTCTCCTAGCCTGACGACGAATCTGCTTAGAGCTGCGACTCGCCCAGTGAGCTGTTGTATTTCCTTCAGCTTTGTTGGTTTCCACATTGTTACGATGGCTTGAATTTTTTCTGGATTGGCTTCGATTCCTCTTGCTGACACTAGTAACCCGAGAAGTTCTCCTGCAGGAACGCCAAAAGAGCACTTTGTCGGATTCAGCTTGAGGCATAACTTGTCAAGGTTGTCGAAGGTTTTCTTCAGATCCTCGATCAATGTTGACCATTTCTTTGTTGTTATAACGACATCGTCTATGTATACTTGTACGTTGATGACCCACAAGTATAGGGGATCGCAACAGTCTTTGAGGGAAGTAAAACCCAATTTATTGATTCGACACAAGGGGAGATAAAGAACACTTGGAAGCCTTAACAGCGGAGTTGTCAATTCAGCTGCACCTGGAAACAGACTTGCTCGCAAGAGTTTATCGATAATGCGATTTATAGCAGAGTAGTAGTGAAATAACAAAGAAAGAGTAACAAAGACAGCAGTAGTGATTATAGTAAACAGCAGGATTAAAATACTGTAGGCACGGGGACGGATGACGGGCGTTGCATGGATGAGAGAAACTCATGTAACAATCATAGCAGGGCATTTGCAGATAATAATAAAACGGTGTCCAAGTACAAAGCAATCAATAGGCATGTGTTCCAATTATAGTCGTACGTGCTCGCAATGAGAAACTTGCACAACATCTTTTGTCCTACCAGCCGGTGGCAGCCGGGCCTCTAGGGAAACTACTGGATATTAAGGTACTCCTTTTAATAGAGTACCGGAGCAAAGCATTAACACTCCGTGAACACATGTGATCCTCACATCACTACCATCCCCTCCGGTTGTCCCGATTTCTGTCACTTCGGGGCCATCGGTTCCGGACAGCGACATGTGTATACAACTTGCAGGTAAGATCAATAAACAATGAATATCATGATGAAACAATAACATGTTCAGATCTGAGATCATGGCACTCGGGCCCTAGTGACAAGCATTAAGCATAACAAGTTGCAACAATATCATCAAAGTACCAATTACGGACACTAGGCACTATGCCCTAACAATCTTATGCTATTACATGACCAATCTCATCCAATCCCTACCATCCCCTTCGGCCTACAGCGGGGGAATTACTCACACATGGATGGGGGAAACATGGCTGGTTGATGTAGAGGCGTTGGCGGTGATGATGGCGATGATCTCCTCCAATTCCCCGTCCCGGCGGAGTGCCAGAACGGAGACTTCTGGCTCCCGCGACGGAGTTTCGCGATGTGGCAGCGTTCTGGAGGCTTTCTGGCGATTTCGACTTCCCCCCGTGCGTTTTTAGGTCGAGGCCAATAAGTAGTCCGAAGGAGGGCGTCGGAGGCCGGCCGAGGGGGCCACACCATAGGACCGCGCGGGCCCCCCTAGGCCGCGCCGCCTTATGGTGTGGGGCCCTCGGGCCTCCACCTGATTTGTCCTTCTGGCTCCGTCAGTATTCTGGGAAAATAGGGCCTTCTGCATAAATTCCGAGGATTTTCCTGAAAGTTGGATTTCTGCACAAAAACGAGACACCAGAACAGTTCTGCTGAAAACAGCGTTAGTCCGTGTTAGTTGCATCCAAAATACACAAATTAGAGGCAAAACAATAGCAAAAGTGTTCGGGAAAGTAGATACGTTTTGGACGTATCAACTCCCCCCAAGCTTAGCTTATTGCTTGTCCTCAAGCAATTCAGTTGACAACTGAGCGATAAAAGAACTTTCACGAACACATTTGCTCATATGATGTATATATTCTCATGCTATGGCTAATACTTAAGCAGTTCATAATGAGATATACGCAAATAGGATCATCTAACAGCTATGTCAATCATGGAGAGGTACCAACAATTAATAATAAGCATCATGAATCATGTATATAAGCAGGATTGCAATGTTCATAAGAGAGTATGATAAAGTGGTATCTCGCTTGCCCGTATTTGATCGGCAAAACATAAATGCCCAGGCACCTCTGGAGTTCATAGAAAGACTAGAAGTAGTGATTGTCAAAGATAAAAGCATCAAAGTTATACCACAATCAATCATATTTTGAGACAAGCATATTATACTAAGAATGACAGTTGTGCTCTCAAGATAGTGCTCAAAGAAATAATGGAGACACAACATAGAAGTAAAAGATTGACCCTTCGCAGAGGGAAGCAGGGATTAACATGCGCTAGAGCTTTTCATTTCTAAAATAGGAGTAAAATTATTTTGAGAGGTGTTTCTTGTTGTCAACGAATGGTAATGGGTACACCAACTACCACTGGTGGAAAAACAGGCTTCGGGTGAGCCCCATAAGTCGCGATGCTGCAGGAACCGCGACTAATGGTACCTTTAGTCGCGGTTCGGGAGGAGAACCGCGACCAAAGGCCTGGGCCCAGGGCGCTCGGTGGCCAGCCGGTGCACGTGGGGGGTCTTTAGTCGCGGTTGGCCAGGCCAACCGCGACTAAAGGTGCCCGAAGGCCTTTAGTCGCGGTTGGCCAGGCCAACCGGGACTAAAGCCCCTCCCCTATATATACCCATCCAGCAGCCAACACTTAGCCATTTGGTGCCATTCTCTTCACAAGCTTCACAAGTGGGTGTTAGGTTTGCTTTTGGTTCCTCTTATGCACATAAGGTGTTTGATGAAATGCCCCAAGAGCATGAAACAAACATGATATGAAGTGTTGGAGCCACACTTGAGCTTTCTCATTTATTTTTTCCTCCTCGATCGCGGTTAGCAACTTGAACCTTTGATGTGTCGTTGATAAAATGTGCATGTGTGTGTAGTTCATTGTTTAATTTATATTGTTTGTAGCTAGTTAGTTTAACAAATGCATGATGGTTAATTATATATTTTATATTATAATAATGCAGATGAATCGACAATGGATGTACGGTAACCGACTCTCCGGCGAGTTCAGTGCGGGTTTGAAAGATTTCCTCGTAGTGGCTAATGCGAACAAGGTGGGGGTTTTGTTATCTGTCCATGTGTTAAATGTAAGAATCGAAGGGTTACTCTTCCTCAAGAGATGTTCACATGCACCTGCTTCGGCACGGTTTCATGCCAAGCTATAATTGTTGGACCAAGCATGGAGAAAGAGGGGTTATAATGGAAGAAGATGAAGAAGGGGATGATTTCATCGATGAAAGCTATCTTGCTCATTTCGGTGATACTTTCATGGAGGATGCTGAAGGTGAAGGGGAAGGTGAAGGGGAAGGTGAAGAAGAGGCACGTGATGATCCCGTTGATGATCTTGGTCGGACCATTGCCGATGCACGGAGACGCTGCCAAACCGAAAAAGAGAGGGAGAATTTGGATCGCATGTTAGAGGATCACGGAAGGCGCCGTACCCCGAATGCGATGATGGTCTGAAAAAGCTGGGCTGCACACTGGATTTGCTTGAGATGGAAGGCACAGTGCAGGTGTAGCTGACTCGGCATTTGAAAACTTGCTGAAAATGTTGAAGAATATGTTTCCAAAGAATAACGAGTTGCCCGCCACTACGTACGAAGCAAAGAAGGTTGTACTGCCCTCTAGGTTTAGAGGTTCGAAGATACATGCATGCATCAACGATCGCATCCTCTACCGCGGTGAATACGAGAATTTGAATGAATGCCTAGTATGCATCGCATTGCGTTATAAGATCGAGGCGATGACCCCGGTGACGATGTTGAGGGCCGAAACCCGGGAAGAGGGTTCCCGCCAAGGTTATGTGGTATGCTCCTATAATACCATGGTTGAAACGTCTGTTCAGAACAAAGAGCATGCCAAGTTGTTGCGATGGCACAAAGAGAACCGTAAGTCGGACGGGGAGTTGAGACACCCCGCAGATGGAACGCAATGGAGAAAGATCGATAGAGAGTTCAAAGATTTTGCAGCTGACGCAAGGAACATAAGATTTGGTCTAAGTACGGATGGCATGAATCCTTTTGGCGAGCAGAGCTCCAGCCATAGTACCTGGCCGTGACTCTATGCATCTACAACCTTCCTCCTTGGTTGTGCATGAAGCGGAAGTTCATTATGATGCCGGTGCTCATCCAAGGTCCGAAGCAACCCGGAACGACATCGATGTGTACCTAAGGCCATTAGTTGATGACCTTTTACAGCTGTGGGGCAGACCTGGTGTCCGTGTGTGGGATGAGCACAAAGAAGAGGAATTTGACCTACGAGCGTTGCTTTTCGTAACCATCAACGATTGGCCTGCTCTTAGTAACCTTTCGGGACTGTCAAATAAGGGATACAATGCATGCACGCACCGCTTACATGAGACCGAAAGTGTACATTTGCCAAATTGTAAGAAGAACGTGTACCTTGGGCATCGTCGATTTCTTCCGAAAGGTCATCCAAGAAGAAAGAAAGGCAAGCATTACAACGGCAAGGCGGATCACCGGCCGAAGCTGCGGAACACACCGGTGCCGAGGTATTTGATATGGTCAAGGGTTTGAAAGTCATCTTTGGAAAGGGTCCTGGCGGACAATCAGTTCCGAAGGGAGCCGACGGGCACGTAGCCATGTGGAAGAAGAAATCTATATTAGGGAGCTAGAATATTGGAAAGTCCTAGAAGTCCGCTACGCAATCGACGTGATGCACGTTACGAAGAATATTTGCGTGAACATCATAAGCTTCTTGGGCGTGTATGGGAAGTCAAATGATACAAAGGAAGCACGTCAGGACCAGCAAAGATTGAAAGACACTGATTACCAGCATACGTAACGGTTTCAAGGTCGTGCCAGCTACGCTCGACCAAAGAAGAGAAGGTCATCTTTTTTGAATGCACGAGCGGTATGAAAGGTCCCGTCGATTCTCGTCCAATATAAAGGGAATAATAAACATGGCGGAGAAAAAGTTCCAAAACACTGAAGTCTCACGACCGCCACGTGATTATGACGCAATTGCTTCCGATTGCTTTGAGGGGCTCTCTGCCGGAAAATGTTCGAGTAGCCATTGTGAAGCTATGTGCATTCCTCAATGCAATCTCTCGAAGGTAATCAATCCGGAAGTTCTACCACGGTTACGTAACGATGTGATCCAATGTCTTGTCGATTTCGAGTTGGTGTTCCCGCCATCCTTCTTCAATATTATGACGCACCTCCCGGTTCACCTAGTCGATGAGATTTCCATTCTCGGTCCCGTATTTCTACACAATATGTTCCCCTTCGAGAGGTTCATGGGAGTATTAAAGAAATATGTTCGTAACCGTGCTAGGCCGAGGAAAGGAAGCATCGCCAAGGGCTATGGAAATGAGGAGGTTATTGAGTTTTGTGTTGAATTTGTTCCTGACCTTAAGCCGATTGTGCTTCCTGAATCGCTGCACGAGGGGAGACTAAGTGGAAAAGGCACGATGGGAAGGAATTCAATGATATGTATGGACGGCCATTCTCTCGATCGAAGCACACCACACGCTTCGACCAATTCCAGCTTGGTGGCTCCGTACTTTGAGAAACACAAGAATATTTTACGCTCGGACAACCCTGGGAAGCCCGAATCCTGGATTAGGAAGGCCCACATGGAGACTTTCGGCGGTTGGTTGAGAAAACATTTAATGAGTGACAATAAGGTTGTAGATCAGCTGTACATGTTGGCCAAGACACCATCTTCGACTATAACGACTTTCCAAGGGTACGAGATAAATGGGAATACATTTTACACGATCGCCCAAGATAAAAAGAGCACCAACCAAAACAGTGGTGTCCGCTTTGATGCAAGAACCGAGAATGGGCAAAAGGTCACATATTATGGTTACATAGAGGAGATATGGGAACTTGACTATGGACCCTCCTTTAGGGTCCCTTTGTTCCGGTGCAAATGGTTCAAGCTAACAGAGGTGGGGTAAAGGTGGACCAGCAATACGGAATGACAATGGTGGATTTCAACAATCTTGGTTATCTTGACGAACCATTCGTCCTAGCGAAAGATGTCGCTCAGGTTTTCTATGTGAAGGACATGAGTAGCAAACCGAGGAAACGGAAAGATAAGAAAACGATCGGTACATCGTTCGATGATCAAAGCGCCACATTGTTCTTTCAGGGAAAAGAAACATCGTGGGAGTGGAGGACAAGACGGACATGTCGAAGATTATAATATGTTTGCTGAAATTCCGCCCTTCAAAGTGAACACCGACCCAAGCATTAAGTTAAATGATGAGGATGCTCCATGGATACGGCACAATCGTAAGCAAGCGGGGACACAAGGGAAGAAATGATGTGTAATAATTTATTGTACCAAACTTTGTTGAATGAATCATGTGAATTATATTACCCGTGATGTGTTTGGTGTCCATTTTCGAATGATTCAATTGACTCGAGATAGCACCGATGATACATGAAATTTGGAGTGACTAAGTCATACTCCCGCATACATGAAATTTGGAGTGACTAAGTCATACTCCTGCATATAGGAAATTTGGAGTGACTAAGTCATAATCATAAATACATGAAATTTGGAGTGATTTAGTCATACTCCTGCCTAGGCGTATAATATGCATACTCGTAGTCTTCGTAGCCGCCGCCATTGTACCGGTAGTCGTCGCCTTCTAAGTTGCCGGCGTCGTCGTCGCTGCCGTCGTGCTGCCGTCGTCGGGCGGCGCTCGTGGCTCGAATCGAGGGTAGCGCAGCGGGGATATCGCCAGCCGTGATGTAGTCCATGACGCTCTGCGAGAGTCCGCCGTACCACCATAGCCGACGGCCGGCCTCGTGGAAGTTTCCGGGAGGCGACCGTCCTCCTCATACCTGGCGAGCGCCCTCTCACGCCGATTGATGAAGAAGGCGTCCCAAGTATGCTGGTTATCGGGATGCCAGCGGGGATTCATCCGCTGCTCCGGCGTGAGGTCGAGGTAGTAGTGGTTCGTGATGGCCGCCCGGCGCGCAGCACTCGAGGACGGGAGGGACCGGCACGCCGCCGGCGCTTAGGCTCCAAATTTCTGAGGGACGCGGTAGCCCGGAGGGCAAGGGTAGTTCGAGGCGCAAAGCTCCTCCACCCGCCGGTAGGTTAGAGTGGGTGCGGTGGAAGCCATGAGAGAGTGATGAGAGATTGTAGAGATGTGATGCTGGCCAAGCTTCTGGGCTACCTATATGTAGTGACAAATGGCGGGAAAAATGGGAGGCGGGAAAGACAGGAGGCGGGAAGAAAGAGGCGGGGAGAAAGTGGCGGGAAGAAATTGGCGGGAAAAAATTGGCGGGAAGAAAGAGGCCGGAAGAAATTGGCGGGAAACAATTGGCGGGAAGAAAGAGGCGGGAAGACAGGGAAGAAATGGCGGGAAGACGAGGAGGGAAGAGGGGGTCGGCGGAAAGAGGCGGGAAGAGGGGGCCAACGAACTTTTGAATTGAATTAGTTTTATTTTTATGAATTTTTGATAATTTGTATTTTTAAATTTTTGAATTGAATTAGTTTTATTTTTCTGAATTTTTTGATATATTATTTGTATTTTTAAGATTTTGAATTGAATTAGTTTTATTTTCATGAATTTTTTGATATATTATTTGTATTTTTAAGATTTTGAATTGAATTAGTTTTATTTTTATGAATTTTTTGATATATTATATGTATTTTAAACATTTTGAATTGAATTAGTTTTATTTTTATGAATTTTTTGATATATTATATGTATTTTTAACATATTGAATTGAATTAGTTTTATTTTTCTTAATTTTTTGATATATTATTTGTATTTTTAACATATTGAAATGAATTAGTTTTATTTTTCTGATTTTTTTGATATATACTTTGTATTTTTAAAATTTTGAAATGAATTAGTTTTATTTTTCTGATTTTTTTGATATATTATTTGTATTTTTAAGAATTTGAATTGAATTAGTTTTATTTTTCTGATTTTTTTGATATATTATTTGTATTTTTAAGAATTTGAATTGAATTAGTTTTATTTTTCTGATTTTTTTGATATATTATTTGTATTTTTAAGAATTTGAATTGAATTAGTTTTATTTTTCTGAATTTTTTGATATATTATTTGTATTTTATGATTCTGAAATGAATTAGTTTTATTTTCTGAATTGAAAAGAAAAGTAATTTGAAAAAAGACGTTAAGTCGCGGTTGGCCTCGCCAACCGCGACTAAAGGGTCCTTCAGCGCGGGAACGAAAAACCCGGCGAAAAAACCCTTTAGTCGCGGTTGGTCTGGCCAACCGCGACTAAAGGGTACCCTTTAGTCGCGGGTCGCCTCCCCAACCGCGACTAAAGGGGGGTTATAAATACGCGCGCGGCGCCACGCGCTAGTTCCTCTTCTTCTCCGCCGCGCCTCCTCGTTTCTCTGCAGAGTCCATGCTCGCCGCCGCGCCTCCTCGACGCCCTCGTCGCCGCGCCGAACTCCTCCGCCGCCGCCGTACGTTGCTGCGCGCCGTCGCCCCCGCTCCTCCCTCTCGCCGTCGCCGCGCGCGTCTCCCCGCCCGCTCCTCCCCTCTCGCCATGCCGGCCGCGCGCGCCGGCCCGCCTCTCGCTGCGCCAACGCCGCGCGCCTCGCCCACGGCAGCGCGCGGCGCCGCCTCGCTCGCCCGCCCAACGCCGCTCTCGACCGCCGGCGCCGGCGCCTGTGTTGCCGCGCATGCACGCGCGGCCACGCGGTACAGAGAGATCGTGTGGGGCGCCGGCCGCCTTTTTTTTTTAGTTTTTTAGGTTTTTTTAGTTTTAACTAGTTAATTAGTTTTAGAAAACGGTAAAATTTGATAATTAACAAAAAAACTATAAACTTAAAAAGAACTAAATTTTGTAAACTTAACAAAAAGAACTATAAACTTAAAAAGAACTTATCATAAAAGTTTTCGGGACTATATACTTAACAAAAAGAACTATAAACTTAAAAAGAACTAAATTTTAAGAACTTAAAAAGAACTATAAACTTAAAAAGAACTAAATTTTGTAAACTTAACAAAAAGAACTATAAACTTAAAAAGAACTTATCATAAAAGTTTTCGGGACTATATACTTAACAAAAAGAACTATAAACTTAAAAAGAACTAAATTTTAAGAACTTAAAAAGAACTAAATTTTAACTATATACTTAACAAAAAGAACTTAAAAAACTTAAAATTTTGTAATTTTGTAATTATGTTTGTTATTTTTAATTTTAACTATATAATTAACTATAACTCCTTCGTCGTTGTCGCCGTGGTGTCGCCGCCGTACCGTCGCCAACACCGTCAACGCCGTCAAACGCTACCTATTCATAAAAATGTAACGCCGTCAACGCTACCGCCTCTATTCAACGCGCCAACGCCAACGCCGTCAACGCGCCACCGCCACCGCGAGGGTTATGTGTCCTCGTCACCGCCACCGCCCTTTCGCCACCGCCCTTTCGCCACCGCCACCGTTCTCTCGGTCACGCGGTCACTGCGTCCCCCCTCTCTCGCCTCCCTCGTCGCCGTCTCTCTTTATATGTAGAAGAGATGTGATAATGCTGGCATATACACAATTAATTTGTTTTGACTACATGTTTTCAAGACTGACATATGGCGGACGATAGAGCTGACCCAATTCTGGACAACTATGATCCGGACGCTGAAGACCATATGTTCGGCATCATCAAAGGCGATATTCCATATGTGCCGACCGGAGAAGAAGAAGATGATATCTCTTCTTATCTGAACCTTGAGTGTGAAGATGAAGGGCGCCGTCAGCAAGCAGATGATGCCGAAGAAACGTCGATAAACGACGATCTTCAATTGGAAGTAGCAACCACCTCCGGCGTCGAGGTATATATATATACATATTGAGCGTCTGGTGATAGAAACTAACTGATTTGAATAAATATGTGTGTACTAACGCGCGCGACTCTCTTTCTTATTTTAGCCCTCGGCCGGATCGTCGAAAAAATCGAGTACGTCGTCAAAGCGTGGCGCAACCAAGACGATGAAAGCAGGAGAAACATGCACCATCGATGTTGTCGACGAAGCAACCGGCAGGCCGCTGGAGCCCAGCAAGAACGCCACCAAGTTTGTCAGCCAATGCGGAGCCGTTGTTAGAGACAACGTCTCGATCACCCGCCAGGAGTGGAATGAGCCAAAGAAGGCACGTGTTGGTTTCACTTTTGTCGATAAGAGAGAAAAAAAAGATTGCTTCAACAAGCTTATGGAACATTTCGTTCTACCTCCGGAATACCGCAAATACGATGAGGAGGGTAACAAGATTGCGGAAAACAAGAAGAGGCGCAAGCTAGTCAAACAGTTCGCTCTTTCTAGGATGGCCAACGCATTCCGGAAATACAAGCAAAATCTAGCCCATGACTTTGTCAACCAGGGCAAGACTCCGGATTTCAAAGGACAATATGAGAAACTGCAACATGATTGGCCAGAATTTGTGAAGCAAAAGAAATCGGAGCAGTTCCTTGAACTATCGAAAAAAAATAAGGAAAATGCGGCCAAGAAGGAGTACAATCATAAAATGGGGCCAGGAGGGTATCGCTTTTGGCAGCCTAAGTGGGAGAAAATGGAGAACGAGCTGAGGGCGCGAGGAATCCGTCCAGGTACGGAGGGATGGGACCCAAGGGCCAAAAGCTGGTGGTACGGGCATGGGAGATCGCTGAACCCGGAGACAGGGGAGTGTGTTTACCAGGGCAAAATAATTACACCCACCAAAAAGCTTATTGAGGCAATGAGGGAGGCTCAAGAGGGAGGATCAGGTTCAACAGAGAGAACGACGCCCTGACAAAAGCCCTCGGGAATCCTGAACACGGAGGACGTATACGAGGCATGGGGCCCATTCCGTGGAAAGTAGGGTTCCCCCAGAACGATGACCCGTACGGTTACAGAAGCCGTAAGAGAAAGATGGATCGGGATGCAGATGTTGTGGCGAAGTTGGTAACGGAAATGGATGTGATGAAGAAAACCGTGAGTGTACTAGTCGCCGAAAGAGATGTAGCTCGGGCGCAGCATGCTGAAGATCATCCAATGGATCTCGGAAGCCAGCAGCGGAGAAGAAGCAGCGTGGCTTCCACGGAGGCCTCACCGGTTGGTGCACCGACGATAGAAATTACTGCACCGGAGCCTCTGGTGGTCGAAATTACTGCACCGGAGCCTCCTCGCTACCCCGTGGACGATATAAAGGAGATGAAAGCATGTCATCTGTATTATCCTATCGGGAACATGTCCATGAAGGTAGCCATCGGCAGTGCTTTGCCACCTGGAGCACTCCACCACAACAACCCCATTCAAGATGGCTATGCTCGTGTGACGGTGGAGGAGATAGTCCAAGGGTTTGAGGACCTGGACATTGACATTGCTACACCTGAAGGGGTGAAAAGACTTGGAGATGTCAAGCGCCAGTTCATTCTATGGCAGAAGAAGTTTATCAAGTTTCCAGGCGAGGCGCCAACAAGTCCACCCCCCTACGGTGGTGGTGGTGGCGGTGGCGGTGGCGGTGGCGGTGGCGGTGACGGTGGCGGTGGCGGCGGTGGTGGTGGTGCTTCACCTAATACACCTCCTTCACGTCAGCCGACGCCGCCCCCCAGTCCTCGTCCGGCGGGTAAGCAGACGCCGCCCCCCAGTCCTCGTCCGGCGGGTAAGCAGACGCCGCCCCCTAGTCCTCGTCCGGCGGGTGATCAGCAGACACCGCCCCCCAATCCACCTCCGGCGAAGAAGCAGAAGCAGTCCTGGGTTATTAACCCGGACCCTTATGTACCTAAGAAAACAAAGATACGAGCCATCACCGAAGCCTCTCATCCCGAGGCCTTGGGAACTTAGTGTCGAGGAAAATGCAGCGGCCGTGGCTGCTCAAGATGAGAAATGGAAGGAGGAGTGCAAGAAGAAAAGAGAGGGCGAGCCCAAGCCAGTATATTCTGACAAGCAAAAGCAGTGGGCTAAGTCATTTTTGAACACACCGTCCCAAGCCGCGAAGAATCTGCCTGACGACTATTTACGTGAACTTCGTAGGCAAGCACTCGCGTTCAAGAACAGGAAAGAGTTGGCGGAGAAGAAAGCCTTGGAGGACGAGGCCGAGTCAAAATTAGAAAGGGGGAAAGAAGTTGCCCAGCTCGGGGAACAAAGTAAACAATCGATCGCCCCGCTCATAGTGCAAGCCGCCGATCCGGATGCCCCCGATATCATAGCAGCTGCGGCAGCACATGGATTGACTGTAACGAGTGCCAGAGAACAAGCGGCCGAGTTAGGTATCACTCTTCGTGCACTGCTAGGCCTTGATGAGGCGCCAATGAAGGACGTAGTATTTACATATGTGAAGAATGGCCCTCTCATCGAGCCTGCGCAGGAAGAGGATCTACCTCGACAAATGAAAGGTCTGCTAAATTGGTACAAGGGTTACATAAAACATAAAAACGCCAAAGAGTATATCTATGCGGAAGTTAGATATGAGCATCACTTCAAACATTACGGGGTACAAAGTCATCTGAGTGAATTGTTCCAGCTGTTCAATCTGCGCGACCTCGACAAATCTATCATCGGTTGCTACGTTACGTAAGTGATTTATTAATTTCTACCCCATCTCGTTCATTGCACCTCGCACCGTCCTAACTATCTTGTTGTGTACGCTATTATGCAGAATGAAGAAGCGGGAAATGCGAATAAGGAACATCCATGATGTTGGGTTCATTGACCCACAAATCGTTAATTCATATGTGTTAGAACACCACCCCGCCGACGTGGAGGATGACCTGTGGCGGTTTATTAGAAAACAAAGCAACGAGAAAAGTGATATTCTATTTCCTTACCATTTTGGGTGAGTGTTTCTGTCTTGAGCACATTCTCTTTTGTTTACTCCATGCATGGTATGTGGCTAATCGATGAGTTATGCATGACTGTGCATGTATCGTGTCCGCAGGTTCCACTGGATTCTTATGGTAATTAAAGTTCAGACCTCCTCAGTTCTTGTCCACGACTCTCTGAATATGGATCCGGCGCTTTGGGGCGACATGAGAAAAATGATGCAAAAGTAATTATTTTCATTCATTTGCGCTCTATATCGATCGGCCTATTTCGTTCATCATTTCCTAATATCAAGTAACTAATTAATAACTCTCTTGTTTATTTAATTTTCTTTGCCTCGTAGGGTTTGGAGACGGTTCGTAGATACCAAGGTCGGTGAATTCAAAAAAGAGCTACATTTTAAAATGGCAGTGCGGACGACTGGGGATATTCAGCCACCGGGGACCAATCTATGTGGATACTATGTTTGTGAGAGGATCCGGAGATACTGCAATGAGCGGGACCAGACGTGTGAGAACAACATCCTGAGGAATAACCTCCGGAAGACGCTTAGTCCAGAAGCTCGCTTCCGACCACTCTATTACGATGACGTAGAACTTTATATGCACCAGAATTTGTAACTAACTTGTTCAAAATTGTATATGGTCATCCGATATTGAATATATATTGTATATGGTCATCCGATATTGAATATATATTGTATATTCCTCTTGAATTCTTTTTGGTTCTAATTTCAAATTTGTTTGAAATTGTACATTCATATGCATGTATGTATACAGTACCGTAGAATATGTGAAACTCCTTCAAAATTAAAACCCAAAAGAAATAAAACAATACAAATTAAAAAGAAACCAGATTTAGGGGGAGGGGGCTAAAACCTAAACCTGCGGAGGCCTTTAGTCGCGGTTGGCCGGAAGAACCGCGACTAAAGGTCCTCCGCCTGGCGCCGCCTGCGGCCCCCGTGGACGGGCCTTTAGTCGCGGTTCGTAAGGAACCGCGACTAAAGGGGGGGGCCTTTAGTCGCGCTGCTTTGGTCGCGGTTGCGCCACCGCGACTAATGGCAGTTGCCAACCGCGACCAAAGCCCTTTTTTCCACCAGTGTACCTTGCCAACCGGACTTTCAAGAGCGGCTCCCATGAATTATTTGCATGTTTATGTGGCACTCCTTCCAACCTTTCTTACACAAACCATGGCTAACCGAATCCTCGGGTGCCTGCCAACAATCTCATACCATGAAGGAGTGCCTTTTTATTTTAGTTTTATTATGATGATGACACTCCCCCAACCTTTGCTTACACAAGCCATGGCTAACCGAATCCTTCGGGTGCCATCCAACAATCACATACCATGGAGGAGTGTCTATTTAAGTTAATTAATTCGGGACTGGGAATCCCATTGCCAGCTCTTTTGCAAAATTATTGGATAAGCGGATGTGCCACTAGTCCATATGAGAGTCCGTCAAAAGTAAATGATAAGGTTGAAAGCTAAACACCACATACTTCCTCATGAGCTATGAAACATAAACACAAATTGAGAAGCGTTTTGAAGGTTTTAAAGGTAGCGCATGAGAATTTACTTGGAATGGTTTGAAATGCCATGAATAGGTATTTATGGTGGACACTCTGGAATAACTTGGTTTTCATGTGTTTGGAAGCACGAGCAGCGTTCCCGCTCAGTACAAGTGAAGGCTAGCAAAAGACTAGGGAGCGACAAATCAAGAGAGCAGTAACTGTCATAATCATGCTTGCGGCAAAATAAATTAACGGAGGCATAAAAGTGATACAAGAACTCTGAAGCAATATAAATCATCGAGGCTTAATTGACTTTGGTTCAGTCATATGCATGCGTGAGCATGTGCCAAGTCGATATAAATGAATTATTCAGAGGAGGATACCACAATGCCATACTTACTTATGAATAAAACAATGCAACAAACATCCATGACATGCTACTCATATTAATAAATTGGAGCCAAACATGAGAGATCATAAACTACTAGACTTTCTCAAATGACATATACCTCACATGAACCAACCAAGCATGCTCACATGGATGAGTATATGTACAAAAATGAAAACAAATAGAGTTCATACCAACCTCTCACCACAATCAGATTGTCGTAGATCGTCATTATTGCCTTTCACTTGTGTAGCTTGGATAATATGAAATGAAAACCATGCTCCAGCCACCGAGGACCATTGAACTCATAAAGAACTTTACAAACCAAAGAAGAACAGCAAATATTTTTAGTGTTTTCGAATTAGAAACAAGAACAAAAGAAAACAAGCAAACAAAGTAAAATCTTTTTGGGTTTTCTCATAGCAAACTAGCAATAGCAAATAAAGCGAAACAAATGCAAGAAACCAAAACAAACAAATAGTGAAGAGAAACAACAGAAATATTTTTGGTCTTTTTGTATTTTGGGAAAGAAACAAAGAAAAAACAAGAAATAGCAAACTAGAAGAAACACAGAAAAGCGAGATGGCAGAAATCTGCCAAAACCTGACAGCAGTACAGAAATCGATTTTTACAAAAAGCTTACGTTGCTCAGCTCGAAAAGTGTTCAACTAATGAAAGTTAGATAACAACCTGGGGAACCTGCACAAAAATTGGCAGCTCAAAATAACATTCTGGCTGTGCACACGAATTTTTCTAGTAACAGTCCAGAATCTGTTTTCAGGCAGCACTTCCCCAAATATCATCTCCCTCTCATTAGAAAACCACTCAAAGAGACTAAACAAGTATGTACAAGTATCCAGCAACCATAATATGCAAGGAATGAGTGATGCCAGTATACTTCCCCCCAAGCTTAGGCTTTTGGCCTAAGTGGAGTTCAATCCCATCGAGACCATGAGGTAGTATCTCCGTAGTACGACGAAGATGGATCATATTCCGGGCATGTGCTAGAAGAAGCACCCGGATACGTGACGGTGTAGTCGTGGGAGGCCTCGGCGTCCTCGGAGTCATGCTGCTGGTGGAAATCTTGTATCTTCATATGTTCATCCACCTCCTCCTTAGTGCACGACCATGATTGCCTGTCAATACTGAACAAACCTGGTTGGGGAAGAGGGATTTCCTTCTCATCCCCGTCAGCAAACAACATTCTATAGACCATATTATCTAAAGTAGAATCAGCGGTAACAAAATGATGACTCTTCATAGCAGCAATATCGAGTCTCCTAGGGGTCAATGGCACATCATTAGGATCAAGGGGAAGTCTTAAATATGTTAAAACGCGCAATGCAATAGTTCCTCCAAAAATAGGCCCCCTATTAGACAGGCGGCGAGCAATAAGAGAACCAAGGTGATAAGATGTCCGACCAGTAAGTGCAATATTCAAGAAAGCAAGATGGTAACTAGAAATATTGCTAGTGTTCTCCCTACCAAGAATGCTAGTAGCAATGTAATATGCAAAATACTTAATGGCGGGGAGTTGAATGTTCCTTATCTTGCCACGCTGAATGGTGCTACAATCATCGTCGGTGATCCCTCGATAGAGCTCCAACAAGTCCCGGGGGTTGTCATCAATCCTCCTTGCTGTACCTACAGGGGCAATATCCAATGCACGACAAAAATCTTCCAATTCCATAGTAACAGGATTACCATAGATCTTGAATGCGACTGTCGGCTCGTATTGCGTGTTGTTGAACCTGAAGCTCTCGACGAAAATTTTGGTGAGCATATAGTATTGCTCCCTTTCGTCTTCCACGTAGGTGGTTAAGCCCGCCCTATTGACAAGGGTGAAGAAATCATCCAATATCCCTGCATTTCTCAGAAAATCATAGCATGGAAAAGATAAAGCATTAGGAGCCCCGTTGTCCTCTTCGGGCGCGAAGCTAGGCGCGATGATATCCTCATTGTACGATCGCCTAAGCCGGGTGGCGGCCCTAGAAGGCCTCCCGGTGCTGGTTGTTCCTCTCTTGAACAATTCTCCAAAGTTGAACTTCTTCATCTTTCTTTTCTGAAATTTTTCAACAAGTGATATAAAACTTGATTTGGTGACATATAATCAAGGGGAACTACTATAGGAACTTGCTAGAGTACTAATCATGCATCAAAACTAGTTTATACAACTTAGAACAAGCATGCAAGCTCACTAAACATGTTACCTACAGCAGCAAAATATTCAAGATATACTCAACCAAACAAAATTCTACTTGGATAGGCGAAGGAGTCACATACCGGAGAGCAAATGTGCCAAATTTCAGACAGAAATCTGGGCTGAGCAAAGAGATCGAAAAATCCTGAGCTCTTGAGCAAAAACGCGAGTGAGAGAAAGCTGGTTCGAGTTTTTTCGGGAGAGAGAAGATGCTGGGAGAAAGAGATGAGATAGTGGGGCAAGGAGGGGCCCACACCACAGGGTGGCGCGCCCCCTCCTTGGCCGCGCCGGCCTGTGGTGTGGCACCCTGGGGTGCCCCACAGGTCATCCTCTGGTGCTCCCAGGTGCCTCGTCGAAAAATAGGACCAACGGTATAATTTTTGTGAATTTTTGAAAACTTTGAAAAATGCACATTTTTGGGTATTAAGTTTTTATTACTGGCCAGGAAATTTTTTGAAAACTCTAATTAAGTAAGGAAATTTGCAAATCAAAAGTGCTACAGCAACTAGAGCAAGTGGAGGAAGAAAAAGATGTTGTTTACCTCCTCTATGCATATAAAAAGTATTTGTTAACAAGGTTGATCAAGTCTTGCCATCAAATAAATTTTACATAGCATAAGAAGAAATAAACCTCAAATCAATCATGTTACCTTGAATTGTATTGATATGGATCCAATCACGAGAGTTTGATATTCTTCTTTAGGCTCATATATAGGACAATCAATAGTTCCAACTTTGATAGTTCTCACATTAGAAATAGTATTGACTCCACATACTTTATCAATCTTCTTGGGGAAATAGACGGTATGCTCCTTATCATCAACATTGAAGGTAACCTTTCCTTTATTGCAATCAATAACAGCCCCTGCGGTGTTAAGAAAAGGTCTCCCAAGAATAATAGACATATTATCATCTTCAGGCATTTCCAACACAACAAAATCAGTTAATATCAAGCAGTTATTAGTAACTTGAACAGGAACATCCTCACATATACCAACAGGAATAGCAGCGGATTTATCAGCCATTTGCAAAGATATATCAGTAGGTATCAACTTATCTGAGTAAAGTCTCTTATAAAGAGAAAAAGGCATAACACTAACACCGGCTCCCAAGTCACATAGAGCAGTTTTAACATAATTATTCTTGATAGAACAAGGAATAGTAGGTATACCTGGGTCGCCCAATTTCTTTGGCACTTTGCCATTGAAAGAGTAATTAGCAAGCATAGTGGAAATTTCCTCATTGGGGATTTTCCTTTTGTTAGACACAATATCTTTCATATACTTTGAATAAGGAGGCAATTTAATAGCATCAGTCAAAGGGATTTGCAAGAATAAAGGTTTCATCCAATCACAAAATTTATTATAGTGTTCTTCTTCCTTTGATTTTAGTTTCTTAGCAGGAAAAGGCATTTGCTTTTGGACCCAAGGTTCTCTTTCATTACCATGTTTCTCAGCAATAAAATCTTCTTTAGTGTACTTTTTATTTTTAGCATGCTTTTCGGGTTCTTCTTCAACATCTTCTTTATCAGAAGCATCATTCTTATCATTATCTTTATCATGTTCATTACCACTTTCAGTTTCAGCATCAGAAATAGAAATGCTATTAGGATCATTAACAGGTTCAGAGGATTCTACAACATTCTTATGTTTCTTTTTCTTTTTCTTAGATGGAGCACTAGTTTTAGTTCGTTGAGAATCTTGTTCAATTCTTTTGGGATGCCCTTCAGGATATAGAGGATCCTGGGTAGAGACACCACCTCTAGTTGTTACTTCATAAGCATGTTTCTCTTTAGAATTATTCCCCAACAAGTCATTTTGCACTTTAGTGAGTTGATCAATTTGAGTTTGAACCATATGAAAATGTTTAACAAGCATCTTAACATCATTGGAGGTTCTCTCTACAATATCATGCAATTCACTAATAGCTCGAGAATTTTCCATTAAATGATTCTCTACTCTCATATTAAAATTTTCTTGCTTAACAATATAATTATCAAACTCATCTAAGCATTGTGCAGGAGGTTTCGAATACGGAATATCTTCCCTAGTAAAGCGTTGAAGGGAGTTTACCTCAATCATGGATGAAGGGGGAATTATCTCACATATATCTTCTATGGGAGGAAGATTCTTCACATCTTCAGATTTAATACCTTTCTCCTTGAGAGACTTCTTGGCTTCCCTCATATCTTCATCATTTAATTTAATCATACCCCTCTTCTTCAATATTGGCGTTGGAGTTGGTTCAGGCGTAGTCCAATCATCATGATTCCGGCCTATTTTAGCCAATAATTCTTCAAATAATTGCCCTGGAGTTCTTTTCCTGAAAACACAATCAGCACAACTATCCAGGTATGCCCTAGACTCAATGGTTAGTTCACTATAAAATATATCAAGTAAATCATGCTTTTCCAAATCATGATCAGGCCGAGCTCTAATAAGAGAGCAAAATCTCGCCCAAGCCTCAGGCAATTTCTCTCCATCTCCCTGGTCAAAATTATAGATTCTCTGCAAAGCAATATGTTGAGCACTAGCAGGAAAGTATTTACGGAAGAAAACATCAAGCAATTCTTTTGGACTTTTAATAGAATTAGGTGGCAAACTATTATACCAAGTTTTAGCGTCATCCTTTAATGAGAATGGAAAGATTTTAGCAACAAAGTAAGTACGCTTCTTAACATCATCAGAAAACAAGCTACTCAGAGTAGATACCTCAATCATGTGTTCAACAACACTTTCTTTTTCAGTACCACAAAAGGGTGTTTTCTCAACAATAGCTATATGAGATAAATCAAGAGAAAAATCATAATCTTTATCCTTAATGTTTATAGGAGATGTGGCAAACTTAGGATCAGGAGACAGTTTATATCTAACAGCATGTTCTGCAAGCAACTTTTTAATTTTTCTTGCATCAGTAGTAGCATTGCATTTTTCAATAAAATCATCATTAAGCTCCACATAATCTTCATCAGGATCATCACTAGAATAATCAAGTTCAGGTGAATTAACAGGTGTAGTAGCATTAGGAGTTTCAGTATTTTCAATTTGTCTAGACCTAGCAATCATAGCATCTAGAAAAGATCCCAATGAACCACTATCATCAAGCACAGCAGAAATATTATCAATATTATGAGAGTTTTCAGATTCAGCAGAAGTACCCGCATGTGAAGCATGTGGCGGTGAAACAAGTTTATCAATCACAGATGGTGAATCAAGAGTAGCAGAGGTACTCAGAGTTGTACCTTTTCTTGTAGTGGATGGTAATATGGCGACCTTAGTATCGCGAGGTTTACCCATGATGGAGAATTTGCAGCGAACAATATCAATCCAAGTGAACTTCCAAATAAAGCTATTCTCCCCGGCAACGGCGCCAGAAAATAGTCTTGATGACCCACAAGTATAGGGGATCGCTGATGTCTACGCCCCCTCCTTTTCCTGTAGACAGTGTTGGGCCTCCAAGAGCAGAGGTTTGTAGAACAGCAGCAAGTTTTCCCTTAAGTGGATCACCCAAGGTTTATCGAACTCAGGGAGGAAGAGGTCAAAGATATCCCTCTCATGCAACCCTGCAACCACAAAGCAAGAAGTCTCTTGTGTCCCCAACACACCTAATAGGTGCACTAGTTCGGCGAAGAGATAGTGAAATACAGGTGGTATGAATATATATGAGCAGTGGCAACAGCACCAGAAAAGTGCTTTGCCCAGGACAGTAAACAAGCAGTAGTAACGCAGCAGTAGTAACGCAGTGAAACAGTAAACAAGCAGCGATAGCAGTATTTAGGAACAAGGCCTAGGGATCATACTTTCACTAGTGGACACTCTCAACTTTGATCACATAACAGAATAGATAAATGCATACTCTACACTCTCTTGTTGGATGATGAACACATTGCGTAGGATTACACGAACCCTCAATGCCGGAGTTAACAAGCTCCACAATTCAATGTTCATATTTAAATAACCTTAGAGTGTAAGATAGATCAATACGACTAAACCAAGTACTAACATAGCAAGCACACTATCACCTTCACACTATGTAGGAGGAATAGATCACATCAATACCATCATAGCAATTGTTAACTTCATAATCTACAAGAGATCATAATCATAGCATACGCCAAGTACTAACACGGATGCACACACCATCACCATTACACCGTGTAGGAGGAATAAACTACTTTAATAACATCACTAGAGTAGCACATAGATAAATAGTGATACCAAACTCATATGAATCTCAATCATGTAAAGCAGCTCATGAGATTATTGTATTGAGGTACATGGGAGAGAGATGAACCACATAGCTACAAATGGGAGCCCTCAGCCTCGGGGGTGGATTACTCCCTCCTCATCATGGAGGCAGCGATGGCGGTGAAGATGGCGGTGAAGACGGCGGTGGAGATGGCTCCGGGGGCAATTCCCCGTCCCGGCAGGGTGCCGGAACAGCGACGTCTGTCCCCCGAATTGGACTTTCGCGATGGCGGTGGCTCTGGATGGTTTTCTCTGTTTCCGTCGAACTCCTCGAGGTTTTTAGGTCAGGGACGATTAAATAGGCCGAGAGTCGGAGTCGGAGGGGCCACGGGCTGCCCACACCATAGGGGGGCGCGCCCCCCTTGGGCCGCGCCGCCCTGGGGTGTGGGGCCCCCCTGGCACCCCTCTGGCCTTTCTCCGGTGCTCTGGAAGCTTCGCGTATTTCTAAGACTTTCGGTGTTGATTTCGTCCGATTCCGAAAATATTTCCTTACTAGGATTTCTGGAACCAAAAACAGCAGAAAACAGCAACTGGCCTTTCGGCATCTCGTCAATAGGTTAGTTCCGGAAAACGCATAAAAATGATATAAAGTGTGAACAAAACATGTTGGTATTGTCATAAAACAATCATGGAACATCAGAAATTATAGATACGTTGGAGACGTATCAGCATCCCCAAGCTTAGTTCCTACTCGTCCTCGAGTAGGTAAACGATAAAAGATAATTTCTGAGGTGACATGCTACCAACATAATCTTAATCATACTATTGTAAAGCATATGAGATGAATGCAGCGATTAGAAACAACGTAAATGCAATGAGTAAACAATTGAATCATATAGCAAAGACTTTTCATGAATAGTACTTTCAAAAAAAGCATCAATAAGTCTTGCATAAGGGTTAACTCATAAAGCAATAAATTCATAGTAGAGATATTGAAGCAACACAATGGAAGATTAAGTTTCAGCGGTTGCTTTCAACTTGTAACATGTATATCTCATGGATAGTTGTCAATGCAAAGCAATATAACAAATGCAATAAGCAAGTGTGTAAGAATCAATGCACAGTTCACACAAATGTTTGCTTCTTGCGGTAGAGAGAGATAGGTGAACTGACTCAACAATAAAAGTAAAAGAATGGTCCTTCAAAGAGGAAAGCATCGATTGCTATATTTGTGCTAGAGCTTTTATTTTGAAAACATAAAGAGAGCATAAAAATAAAGTTTTGAGAGGTGTATGTTGTTGTCAACGAATGGTAGCGGGTACTCTAACCCCCTTGCCAGACAAACCTTCAAAGAGCGGCTCCCATTTTATTTTATTTTTGGATGGCACTCCTTCCAACCTTTCTTTCACAAACCATGGCTAACCGAATCCTCGGGTGCCTGCCAACAATCTCATACCATGAAGGAGTGCCTTTTTATTTTCATTTTATTATGATGACACTCCTCCCAACCTTTGCTTACACAAGCCATGGCTAACCGAATCCTTCGGGTGCCGTCCAACAATCACATACCATGGAGGAGTGTCTATTTTTGTTAATTAATTTGGGACTGGGAATCCCATTGCCAGCTCTTTTTGCAAAATTATTGGATAAGCGGATGAAGCCACTAGTCCATTGGTGAAAGTTGCCCAACAAGATTGAAAGATAAACACCACATACTTCCTCATGAGCTATAAAACATTGACACAAATCAGAGGTGATAAATTTTGAATTGTTTAAAGGTAGCACTCAAGCAATTTACTTTGGAATGGCAGGAAATACCATGTAGTTGGTAGGTATGGTGGACACAAATGGCATAGTGTTGTTTGGCTCAAGGATTTGGATGCATGAGAAGTATCCCCCCTCGATACAAGGTTTAGGCTAGCAAGGTTGTTTGAAGCAAACACAAGCACGAACTAGTACAGCAAAACTCACATAAAAGACATATTACAAGCATTATAAGACTATACATCGTCTTCCTTGTTGTTCAAACACCTCACTAGAAAATATCTAGACTCTAGAGAAACCACTCATGCAAACCAAATTTTAACAAGCTCTATGTATTTCTTCACTAATATGTGCAAAGTATTTGATGCAAGAGCTTAAACAAGAGCACAACAATTGCCAAATATCAAGTTATTCAAGACATCATACCAATTACTACATGTAGCATTTTCCGTTTCCAACCATATAATAATTAACGAAGCAGTTTCAACCTTCGCCATGAATATTATGAGCTAAGAACACATGTGTTCATACGAACCAGCGGAGCGTGTCTCTCTCCCACACAAGCATTTATTCAAATAAAAACAAAAGCAAGAAACATACAGACGCTCCAAGTAAAGTGCATAAGATGTGACGGAATAAAAATATAGTTTCAGGGGAGGAACCTGATAATGTTGTCGATGAAGAAGGGGATGCCTTGGGCATCCCCAAGCTTAGACGCTTGAGTCTTCTTGACATATGCAGGGATGAACCACCGGGGTATCTCCAAGCTTAGACTTTTCACTCTTCTTGATCATAGTATATCATCCTCCTCTCTTGACCCTTGAAAACTTCCTTCACACCAAACTTCTCATAAACTTCATTAGAGGGGTTAGTACATAATCAAAAACTCACATGTTCAGAGGTGACACAATCATTCTTAACACTTCTGGACATTGCCCAAAGCTACTGGAGTTTAATGGAACAAAGAAATCCATCCCACATAGCAAAAGAGGCAATGCGAAATAAAAGGCAGAATCTGTCAAAACAGAACAGTCCGTAAAGACAAATTTTTAATAAATACTTCCGTTGCTCAAATCAGAAAACTCAAAACTAATGAAAGTTGAGTACATATCTGTGGAACACGCACGTAAATTGGCATATTTTTCTGATTTTTCTACAGAGAAAACAGCCCAGATGAGTGACAGATAGAAATCTGTTTCTGCGCAGAAATCCAAATCTAGTATCAACCTTCGATTAGAGGCTTCACTTGGCACAACCAAACACAAAACTAAGATAAGGAGAGGTTGCTACAGTAGTGAACAACTTCCAAGACACAAAATAAAAACAAAGTACTGTAGCAAAATAACACATGGGTTATCTCCCAAGAAGTTCTTTCTTTATAGCCATTAAGATGGGCTCAGCAGTTTTAATAATCCATTCGCGGGAAATAGTATTTGAAGCAAAAGAGAGCTTCAAGAGGCAAATTCAAAACAAATTTAAGTCTAACATGCTTCCTATGAAGAGGAATCTTGTACACAAATGAATTCATGAAGAACAAGGTGACAAGCATAAGAGGATAAAACACGAGTAACTTCAAGATTCTCGACAAAAAGAGGGGAAACTTAATATTATTAAGATGCATACAACCATATTTCCCTCTCTCATAATAACTTTCAGTAGCATCATTAATGAAATCCACAATATACCCATCACTTAAAACATTCTTATCATGGTTCATATGCATAGAAGTATCATTAAATTTGGCATAAGAAGAGTTATTCTCATTAATAGTAATTGGAGCAAGATTATTATCAAGAATTTGAACATGGTAAACAAGTTGCATACTAAGGGAATTGTTTTTGGTAATCCAATCATGACTATGACACGTTTCATAAGGATAGTTATAACCTATATCATAGCATTCTTTATAATAATCATCAAAGATCGGAGGCACAGTGTCATCATTAGAAATAGAATAGTTATCTTTCACAGTCGGTTTATCTGTGTCCACACCATCATTGTTATTAGAAGGAGATGTATCAAGAACATAATGACCAGTAGCAAAAGGATTTTCAAACGCCTCTTCCCCAAGCTTAGATCTTTCTATATCATTATGGGAGGAAGCATGGATAGCACTGACACTATGGCAATTATTATCATCATCATTTTTAGAATTAGTTTCCCAGAGATTTGCAATATCAAAAGTAGTGTGCTCATTCAAATCATGATCGCTAATGTATGTAAAGGACATAGGAAAATCATCGTATTCAGATTCATTATCACAATAATCATTAGGAGCAACATACTTACGGTTACCTAGCGTTATCTCATTCACGCGGGGATACGCCGTTACCTCTTTCTTTTTACTCTCCTTCTTCTTCTTCTTCTTCTTCTTCTTCTTCGTTCCCTTCTTCTTCTTCTTCACTTCCTTCTCCTCATTTCCTTCTTTAGGGGGAAGAGGCTTGAAGGGTGGCTTGTCCGCATAACCTGATTTACTTTTAGAAACAATAGAAGAAACTTGGGAGGATTCCTCCTTTTCATTAATTAGTTCAAAACACATGGCGGTCCTATCATATTTTGGCAAGGTATCATCTTCTAAAACATTTTGTATGTAAGTATTTGTATGGCTATTATCAATGCAATAAGAAAAACACCCATGCAGGACATCATCAATATCAAGATCACTCATATGTAACAAAGAGATTTTTCTCGACAGTTCTTCACACCCCAAAAATAAAGTAAGTTCATCATGCTGATTAGGAGTAATTTCATCATCACAATACAAATTTGCAGCACTTATTGGGTTCAAATTATCATTGGAGGAGCATTGAAAATTAAAATGACCCACTTCATGGCAAACTTCACAAATAAAAGGATAGAGGGCACAAACTTTTTTACCAAGATCATCTAGAACCCTAAGCCACTTTCTAGTTTTTTCATTAATATGATGGATGCAATATTCATCTTTGACTTGATTAATTCCACAAGGTCTATGCATTCCACAAAAATTAACATGCTTATAGGAAATAACATTCTTAGGAGTTTGAGCATGCTTATTGCAATAATTAACAACAGTTTCATTCTTCATGCAGGCCTCTTTAAAAGGTTCATGATACTTATCAAAATTCTTCTTAGGCAATTCAAAATGAGAAGCAAAGGATTTATAAAGATTTGCAGCAACTTGAGAGTCAAGACCATAAGTAGCACTCATATTTCGAAATTTATCGGTATCCATAAAAGCTTCAATGCATTCATAATCATAATTTATACCTGACTCTTTACCTTTGTTGTTCTCCCATCCTTCAGCGTTGTCCTCAATCCGATCAAGAAGATCCCACCTGGCTTCAACCTCCTTGCTTGTGAAAGATCCCTCCGAACACGCGTCCATATAGTCCTTGTGTTGTCCTGAAAGCCTCGCATAAAAATAATTAACAATAACATTACGGGGGAGCTCATGAATGGGACATTTGAGCATTAGTGATTTCAATCTCCCCCACGCTTGAGAAATACTCTCTCCATCACGAGGATAAAAGTTATAAATATAATTCCTATCAATATGCACTTCATGCGGAGGATAAAATTTAGAATAAAAGAGAGATGCAATTTCCTCCCAACCAAGAGAATGTCTATTCTCCAACAATTTATACCAATGCGCCGCTTTACTGCACAAATAAACAGAGAATAGCTTCTTCCTCACTTCATCCATAGAGATACCTGCACACTTGAATAACCCGCATAATTCGTGCAAAAACAGTAAATGATCTCTAGGATGGACACTTCCATCCCCTTTATAGTGGTTGTCCATAACACGTTCAATAATTTTCATAGGTATTTTATACAGAATACTTTCAGCAGGTGGATTTAAAATATCAGAAGCATCATTAGAGTTATCGCATATGGGAGATAAAGCATTATCAGAACAAATTTTCTCCCCTAAAGATGGGAAGCTAAAAAGATCACAAAAACTAGCTTCCCCAAGCTTAGACTTCTTCATAGCATTAGCAGTAATTGCATTCATACTAATAACATCGCTACTAGCATGCAAATAAGGTTCCATAGGTTTTTTAATTTTCGCATCAAACAATTCTAAATCAGGAAAAAGACTAAAAAGCTCACCAATTTTTTTGTTGTTTTCCATTATGCCTAACTAGTGTAAACAAGAAACAAAAAGTTGCAATTGCAGGATCTAAAGGAAATAGCTTCGAGTACTTACAACGGCGCCGGAAAATAGCTTGGTAGCCGAGGTCCGGAGTGTGAGTACCTTTTACCTTTCCTCCCCGGCAACGGTGCCAGAAAATAGCTTGATGTCTACGCCCCCTCCTTTTCCTGTAGACAGTGTTGGGCCTCCAAGAGCAGAGGTTTGTAGAACAGCAGCAAGTTTTCCCTTAAGTGGATCACCCAAGGTTTATCGAACTCAGGGAGGAAGAGGTCAAAGATATCCCTCTCATGCAACCCTGCAACCACAAAGCAAGAAGTCTCTTGTGTCCCCAACACACCTAATAGGTGCACTAGTTCGGCGAAGAGATAGTGAAATACAGGTGGTATGAATATATATGAGCAGTGGCAACGGCACCAGAAAAGTGCTTTGCCCAGGACAGTAAACAAGCAGTAGTAACGCAGCAGTAGTAACGCAGTGAAACAGTAAACAAGCAGCGATAGCAGTATTTAGGAACAAGGCCTAGGGATCATACTTTCACTAGTGGACACTCTTAACTTTGATCACATAACAGAATAGATAAATGCATACTCTACACTCTCTTGTTGGATGATGAACACATTGCGTAGGATTACACGAACCCTCAATGCCGGAGTTAACAAGCTCCACAATTCAATGTTCATATTTAAATAACCTTAGAGTGTAAGATAGATCAATACGACTAAACCAAGTACTAACATAGCAAGCACACTATCACCTTCACACTATGTAGGAGGAATAGATCACATCAATACCATCATAGCAATTGTTAACTTCATAATCTACAAGAGATCATAATCATAGCATACGCCAAGTACTAACACGGATGCACACACCATCACCATTACACCGTGTAGGAGGAATAAACTACTTTAATAACATCACTAGAGTAGCACATAGATAAATAGTGATACCAAACTCATATGAATCTCAATCATGTAAAGCAGCTCATGAGATTATTGTATTGAGGTACATGGGAGAGAGATGAACCACATAGCTACAGCGGAGCCCTCAGCCTCGGGGGTGGATTACTCCCTCCTCATCATGGAGGCAGCGATGGCGGTGAAGACGGCGGTGGAGATGGCTCCGGGGGCAATTTCCCGTCCCGGCAGGGTGCCGGAACAGCGACTTCTGTCCCCCGAATTGGATTTTCGCGATGGCGGCGGCTCTGGATGGTTTTCTCTGTTTCCGTCGAACTCCTCGAGGTTTTTAGGTCAGGGATGATTAAATAGGCCGAGAGTCGGAGTCGGAGGGGCCACGGGCTTCCCACACCATAGGGGGGCGCGCCCCCCCTTGGGCCGCGCCGCCCTGGGGTGTGGGGCCCCCCTGGCACCCCTCTGACTTTTCTCCGGTGCTCTGGAAGCTTCGCGTATTTCTAAGACTTTCGGTGTTGATTTCGTCCGATTCCGAAAATATTTCCTTACTAGGATTTCTGAAACCAAAAACAGCAGAAAACAGCAACTGGCCTTTCGGCATCTCGTCAATAGGTTAGTTCCGGAAAACGCATAAAAATGATATAAAGTGTGAACAAAACATGTTGGTATTGTCATAAAACAATCATGGAACATCAGAAATTATAGATACGTTGGAGACGTATCAATCGCAACAGTCTTCAAGGGAAGTAAAACCCAATTTATTGATTTGACACAAGGGGAGACAAAGAACACTTGGTAGCCTTAACAGCGGAGTTGTCAATTCAGCTGCACCTGGAAACAGACTTGCTCGCAAGAGTTTATCAGTAGTAACAGTTTTATAGCAGTAGTAGTAGTGAAATAACAGCAGCAGAGTAACAAAGACAGCAGTAGTGATTATAGTAAACAGCAGGATTAAAATACTGTAGGCACGGGGACGGATGACGGGCGTTGCATGGATGAGAGAAACTCATGTAACAATCATAGCAGGGCATTTGCAGATAATAATAAAACGGTGTCCAAGTACAAAGCAATCAATAGGCATGTGTTCCAATTATAGTCGTACGTGCTCGCAATGAGAAACTTGCACAACATCTTTTGTCCTACCAGCCGGTGGCAGCCGAGCCTCTAGGGAAACTACTGGATATTAAGGTACTCCTTTTAATAGAGTACCAAAGCAAAGCATTAACACTCCGTGAACACATGTGATCCTCACATCACTACCATCCCCTCCGGTTGTCCCGATTTCTGTCACTTCGGGGCCATCGGTTCCGGACAGCGACATGTGTATACAACTTGCAGGTAAGATCAATAAACAATGAATATCATGATGAAACAATAACATGTTCAGATCTGAGATCATGGCACTCGGGCCCTAGTGACAAGCATTAAGCATAACAAGTTGCAACAATATCATCAAAGTACCAATTACGGACACTAGGCACTATGCCCTAACAATCTTATGCTATTACATGACCAATCTCATCCAATCCCTACCATCCCCTTCGGCCTACAGCGGGGGAATTACTCACACATGGATGGGGGAAACATGGCTGGTTGATGTAGAGGCGTTGGCGGTGATGATGGCGATGATCTCCTCCAATTCCCCGTCCCGGCGGAGTGCCAGAACGGAGACTTCTGGCTCCCGCGACGGAGTTTCGCGATGTGGCGGCGTTCTGGAGGCTTTCTGGCGATTTCGACTTCCCCCCGTGCGTTTTTAGGTCGAGGCCAATAAGTAGTCCGAAGGAGGGCGTCGGAGGCCGGCCGAGGGGGCCACACCATAGGGCCGCGCGGGCCCCCCTAGGCCGCGCCGCCTTATGGTGTGGGGCCCTCGGGCCTCCACCTAATTTGTCCTTCTGGCTCCGTCAGTATTCTGGGAAAATAGGGCCTTCTGCATAAATTCCGAGGATTTTCCCGAAAGTTGGATTTCTGCACAAAAACGAGACACCAGAACAGTTCTGCTGAAAACAGCGTTAGTCCGTGTTAGTTGCATCCAAAATACACAAATTAGAGGCAAAACAATAGCAAAAGTGTTCGGGAAAGTAGATACGTTTTGGACGTATCATACGTTCTTGCCAATCTGTGTGGCGAGACACTTCTGCATCATTCGCTGATATGTTGCTCCCGCGTTTTTCAATCCAAAGGGCATTGTTCTGTAGAAGAACACGCCATAAGGTGTTATAAAAGCTGTTTTGACCTCGTCATCTTTTTTTAATCTGATCTGGTTATAACCAGAGTATGCATCCAGGAAGGAAAGACGTTCACAGCCTGCCATGGAATCGATAATTTGATCGATCCTTGGGAGGGGAAAGTGATCCTTTGGACAATGTTTATTGAGACACGTGAAGTCGACGCACATGCGAAGGACCTTCGTGTTTTTCTTCGGGACCAGTACGGGGTTAGCTACCCACGTGGCCTCTGTATGTAACTCTTTGATAAAGCCAGCCTCTCTTAGTCTATTGATTTATGACAACATAGCTTTGCGATTTGGTTCCGAAAAACGCCGCAAAGGTTGTTTTATTGGCCTCGCCATTGGATCCAAGTTAAGGTGGTGCTCGGCGAGCTCCCTGGGTACTCCTGGCATGTCAGCTGGACACCATGCGAAGATTTCCCAGCGCTCACGGAGGAACTCAACGAGCACGCTTTCCTATGCGAGGTCCATGTTTGCTGCGATGGATGTTGTTTTCTTGGGATCTGAACCTCCTTAGAATTATTGGTAGTGCTAAAGGTTGGTTCCTTGAGTGGCCTCCCCACATCTGGCAACACATCATAGTCAGTTGTTAGCCTTGATTCCATATACTCTGCTTGCATCCCGAAGGTTTCCGACAGTCGATGAAAATCCTTGTCGCACTTATCAGCTAGCGCAAAACTGTATTTTACTGTAATCGGTCCCTTGGGTCCAGGGAGCCTCCACAACAAGTATGTGTAATGTGGTACCGCCATAAACCTGGCGTAGGCTGGTCGTCCCAAAAAAACATCAAACTGTAATTCTCCCGGGTCCCAAACAACAAGTATGTGTGATGGGAAGTCGACAACCTCAAACTCCAGCCTTTCGATCCTGTAATTCTCCCGGGTTCCAAACTGAACGTCGAGATTGATTTTCCCTAGCGGATAACTCGGCTTGTCTGGTGTAATCCCATGGAAGCGTGTGTCAGTTGGTTTCAAATTTGCCAAGGATATATTCATTTTCCTCAATGTATCTGCGTACATAAGGTTTAAGCTGCTGCCTCCATCTATGAATACTCGTGAAACGTCGAATCCTGCGATCACCGCTGGTAGAATCAATGCTGATTGCCCTGGCCGAGGAACCTGCTGCGGGTGGTCTGCTATGGTAAAGCCAATATCTTGCCCTGACCAATTTAGGTACTCAATTGTTGGTGGAGGCATCTTTTCTGCCATGAACACTTATCGCGAAATTACTTTCTGAGCTCTGTTAGATGGCCGAGCTTTCTGAATCATCGAAACCGCGCCACTGGTGTCGATATAAGGAGGTGGGTTTGGAGCTGCCGCTATTTATAACTGATGTCGATTTGCGTCTATAATTGCGGGTGGAGGTGGAAGGTGGATCTCACTTCTTGGCCCCTGAGGGTTTCTAGGTGTTGCCTGTGTGTTGGCGTGCCCTGCATATCTCTGCATTGCCTAAAAAGTTCGACAGTCCTTCTGCAGATGCCCTGACTGCCTCTTTCCATTGTTATCGAGATAAACGTGCATTTGGCATGGTCCGTTTAAGAGGTCCTCGGGTGAGACATACGGCCTCTGAGACGTGCTTGCCACTTCTCTGAAGATCGTCTCGATTGTTTCCTCCACGGTTTCCTCGAAATCCAGCCGATATTTGGCCAGGAGCGTCATAATTTGAGAACTGCCGAGGAAATCGTCGCCTATTGAGTTTCGACTGTGATCCTCCTCCGGCGACCTGTGCCGCTTGTTGTGAACAACATCTTCTCCATATGCCCACCGAATCGCTATCTCCATAAGTGCTAATATTGTTTTTGGGTTAGTTCTTTCCAGATCCTCGACAAAGTACCTCCTTCGAATACCAGCAACAAATATGCATCTATAGCTCGCTCGTCAGATATATTCTCTGCCGAGTTTTTTATGATGTTCCATCTCTGGATATACGTTCTCATTGACTCGTCGTACTTCTGTCTGCAGGCCCTCAACTGCTCCAGCGATGCAGGTTTCTTGCATGTGGATCGAAAATTCTTCACGAATATGTCCTCAAAACTTTCCCAACTGTCGACAGACCCAGTAGGCAGCTTCTTTATCCATGATCGTGCGGCTCCACTTAAATGTACTTGAATGCTCTGCATGGCTGTTGCTCTAGTTCCACCCATCAACTTCACCATCTCGAGATAATCAACTAACCAATCCTCAGGATCTTGCAGGCCGTTGAATTTCTTGTAATTATCGGGTAGCTTAAACCCTGATGGAACTCGAGTTTTGCGGACTTGTCTTGTAAAGCACGGGAGCCCACACAAATCCTCTTCATCAACCTCTGGTGAGTGCCGACGTTCCCTTCTATCTTGTTGCGCTCTATCCACTCTTGCTTGAGTTGCCACATCTCTTGCCCCACTCGTTCTTGCGGGATCTTGTACCGCTGCAGTGGGTCGTGGACTATTTTGTCTTGCTGATCCTTCGGGAGGCCTGCTTGCAAACGCTGTTCCCATCACTCCAACTCCTGCCATGGCCATGTTATACAATGGTTCCCTTGGGTCTCCAGGAGGTGGTCTGGACGTCAAGATGAAAGCTTGCGTCGCCATGTATCCAGCTTCCGGTGTTTTGGGAATAATATTTCCCCTTGTATCTATTGACATAAAGGACATGTCGAGGTTTTGAACTAGGTTCTCCCTTTCAGCCTCAGGTATATTTTGCAATCGAGATCTTGCCCTGTTCCGAGCTTCTCTGTGACTGCTTCCCGAAGTTCCTGATTGTCGTCTCAACTCAGCTCTTCGCCTACTTGACGCAGAAGCTGCGGCTTGTCTCTTGTCCAACTCGATTTTCTGTTTTTCAAGTTGCCGTCTGGCACGGGCGAGCCTATATTGATACGCTTGTAATTCTTGAGCTATCGCAGTTACAATCATTGGATCTGTACCGTCAATGGTTCTTGCAACTCTGTCCCACACTACTTGCGGAAATTGCACCATCTCTCGCGTTCCAGGCCCGACATATTTGGTTCCCAAACCTCGCATGAGATCGGCGGGATCGATATATGGGTTTCCTGCGTCGTCGATGTTCTCTGATGTCTCCTCATGTGGTTGGCTTGTATCTCCTATTGCATAGATCTGATGATATCTTGAACTTCGACCTTGTTCGGGATTGGTGACACCGTCATATAGATCGGTGAAGACCTCTCCAACAATAGTGGATCTGTCGATGAAGCCGAAGCTGTCGATGCTGTCAGAGTCGCTGCTTATATTGGAGTCCGCAGACGACTCGAAGGACATATCGCCAAAGATCTTGATGAGCTTCTCGCTTGCCGTAGACTCGATGAAGCGTGGTGACGAAATTTCCTCGTCGCCCGTCTCGCATGGTGATGACGAATCCGAAAAATCGGAATCAACCGCCGACGATCCCGACGAAAGCGGAACCTCGAGACGATACGATCCTTCTTTTTCGACACGGAAGTGGAACCTTCCGAACGTCATCTCCATAGGCTCCTCCAAGTACGCATATGCATCCGAACGGGAGGGCAGGTGAGGAACAAAATCAACTAGATCAGTTTCGATCCATTTACCTCTATCCATCGCGTTGCTTGCTACTGACAAAGTCGATGATCTTGAACGTGCCATCGAGATCAGCTCCTTGTCGCCTCTAATCCCCAAAGACGGCACCAACTGACAACGGATTAACTTATCAATGCCTACGGATTGTAGACTAGGGTTTAGTTGGAAGTAGAGGGCAAGTAGATCTCGAGGGTTTCAGCCGAAAAGTACTCGACGATTAAGAAACTAGGGTTATGTTGACAATGGATCTGATTCTCTATTTGTCCCTCGACTCCCCCTTATATAGGAGGCGGAGCCGAGGATACCGTGTTACACAAGTTTACAGATTCCGGGAGACTCTCTGAGTTCAACCCGTAAAGTTACAAATCTCTATATTTCCTAATACAACTCTATCTTTTCTTAACACTAATTGGGCTTCCGAACATCGTATTCTTCGACCTGTGGGCCTTCAGTAAACCCCGGGTACTATCTTCGGCAGGCCCATTGGGGATGCCTATGTCACTTGGTGTCCTAGAAATCGAATCCAAGACATAGGACCCTACATTGCCATCGCCGATGTCGTTCCAAAAATTGGAATGATGATTCAGATGGGGCCTCGCCTCGTCAACATTCTTTCTCCCGCCTCGCTGGCCTTCTTCTTCACCGCCGCCTCCCTAGAAGAAAAGAACTCCTCCTCTGGTTGCACGTGGTCCGACTGCTCCCGACAGAGCTGCACCATGGACATATCATTGGTCTCCTCTGCCCGGAGATGCTAACACGCTCGGCGGTTGGCCCGCTCTTGCTCCAGCAAAACCAAGGTTGATGCGTGGCGTGAGGAACTCTGCCTCCATTTTGCTCTGCACCTCCGAAAAGTTCATCTCCGCCCATGGCAGGTTGAAGTGTCACGCCGCCACATTTTACGCTCGTGCGGCGAGGTTGACGGAGGGGAAGGTCGCCATCCACCACAGCTGCGAGGCAATGGTTATCTCAGCCGTGTAATTGTCGGAGGGCTGCAACTGGACACCGAGGTAGCCGATCTAGCTTCGGACACAGCGGCGCGATGGCATCAATTTGGCTGCGATTCGCCCTGATCCGGTGGGAAAACGGATATTCATGACGAGGTGTCTATAGATCGGGCGAGTCTGAGGGCACGCAGGACTCGGCGGCGATGGTATCAAGGGAGGCGGCGGAGCGGGGCTACGGGCTGCTGCAAGTGGATGTGCGGAAGGAAGCGCCCGAGGGCATTCAGCTAGCGGTTGGGATATTTTTGGTTACGTCAGTGAGGGTGGTATGCAAGTATAGGGCATATGTCCCAAATATACATCACTTACCTAGATACGTCACCAAAACAGTTAGGGCATCTGTTGGATAGCTTTTTTTGGTCCATGCAATGTAAAAGTTAGAGCATCTCCAGTCGCATCCCCCAAATGACGTCCGGCAATAGCGCCGGATTGCCGTTTGGGGGACGTCCGGACGAAATTTTCGTTTGGAGGAGGTCCCTTTCCTAGCCACGTCCCTCAAACGCGACCTCCAAACAAAAAAGCAAGTGTAGAAGTCGTATCCGGCGTCCCTGATGGAGTCTCTATACACAGGGGATGGGCTAGGGACGCCGGACAATATTTGAGGGACGTCCGGAGCGAAACGGCTTTGGGGCATGCGACTGGGACGTTTTTTTGCCGGCGTTCTCCAAATCCCTTTGGGGGACGCGACTGGAGATGCTCTTAGATGGTATGTTGTATGGTATGAACGAAAACAAAGAGGTGAGGTAGAAGAAGCTACTGTCCCTTTTCCGGTGGTGTCTAGGTGTAGAAGGAGTCGATCCCCCCTCCCCAGGAGCACCTTATATACGGTGTCAAGGTTACAGCTGAACGGAGGAAGGGGAAAACCCTCGACTTTGGGACCTTCGGAAATTGGAAGTTATCTAGATTCATTTGGGGTGTTGTTGAGTTTTAGATATCCAATTGGTTTTTACTTTCCCAAGTAAAGTTGCAAACTTAGTTGTTGTCGGTATAACCTTCTGTCATTTGGTCGTTCTGGAATACAAGAAATGGTGCTTATTTCGTTCATGTATATCCCAGTGATCCGACCATGGGTAGTGTACTAGATTTCTAGTTTGATTAACAAATGGGTTGGCTTGCAGAAAACAAATTTCACGTGTGGCCAGCGCATCTCAGCGTGGCACAGCGCTTGGTAAAAGTGGTAACTGTATGTTTCGATAGAAGAAAAGGCTAGGCTCTGTCAAGAATAATTGGACCAGCTAAGAAAAAAAAATCTGAGAAAACAAAAGTTCGCAAAAAGAAGGACTGGGTTTATGTAGAGTTTTAGAGTTATGTTTGTGTCCCATGTTTTGGCGTAATAAGAAGTAAGATGCTAAAAGTCCCAGATTTGTGTAACTCTATGATGGACGGGTAGAAGGTGATGCTTCCTGAAGGATTTTTGTTATGTCAGGTTATTTTATCTCTCTCTAGAGCTTTCCACTTTGGTGGGTTTTGAAGAGATGTAACCTCACCTGTGATGATACTTGTGGTTTCCTTTCGAATGAAATCCAAGAGCTCCTTAGTTCGAAAAAAGGCCTACTGTCTGCAAAACATACAAGTGTCCTACCAAAAAAGCTATAGTTATGGACTGGATTTACAACATAAAATTAGGACTATAGGTGGCTTGATCTGAAGCAAAGAGGAAAACATGTGGCTCACCTCCTCCTCAATTTTGCACAAACCGGCTGATTCCACCGTTTTGACTTCATCCCGTAATTAACTTTCAGTCCATAACTATTTGAGTGGAAAAAAAAGACCTAGGCATCCACAAGGTGATCTAGAGTTTTCCGCCCCGATCAACGGAGTTCCCTCCGGTGTGGGGTTCTTCTCCGTTCTCCTCCAGGCTCCTTCTCCGAGATCGCTTACAATACGTGTCCCCGGCTCTCTTGGGACGGTTTTTGACTCCTCGTGGATCTTTGGTCGCGGTGTGTGGTTCTTATGGTTATGGTTTGGTTTCTTCGAAGTGTCTTGTTTTGATCATGGTGAGTCCAACGACTCCGACAAATCAAACGAGTGTATCTGGGAGCAAAAAGTTTGAGGTGATTGGCGACATGATGTAGGGTCTAGGTATTGAGGAAGATGAGTTGGATGATCTTGTGTTCGAGGAGGAGGAATCGGCTCCCAAACTCGGGATCAAGTGGATGGCATTGGTAAAGGTACATACCGCAAATCCGTTCAGTCCTATTACTTTTGAGCAACATATGAGAACGCCTTGTCTTAGGCTCAGAATATTGAATTCAATCATCTAGAGGGTGATATGTTCACGATTCAATGTTTTTGTTTGGAAGAACCAACCCGTGGTTGGATGGTTAGGAGGGCAGTGGCACCCCCAGCTGACTAGAGTTCAAATCCCATATTTGACACTTTGGTGTCTCATAAAGGCGGAATATTCTTCAGTGGGAGGCGACGTTCCCGTCGACAGCGAGGCGCCTGTGGTGACTTCATCAATCTCAAGACCCATTGACATAGGCATCCCCAATGGGCCTGCCGAAGATAGTACCCGGGGTTTACTGAAGGCCCACTACCCGAAGAATAAGAAGATTCGGAAGCCCAAGATATTATTAGGGAAAGCTAGAGTTGTAATAGGAAGCATTATTTGTAATCTTGCGGGATGAGTTAGAAACCTTCCCGGACTCTGTAACTTGTACAATACGAATCCCTCGGCTCCGCCTCCTATATAAGGGGGGGTCGAGGGACAAAGAAAGCATCGAATCATTGTTTCTCAAACCCTAGTTTCATAATCATCGAGTACTTTTCGGCTGAAACCTTCGAGATCTACTTGCCCTCTACTTCCAACTAAACCCTAGTCTACAACCCGTAGGCATTGACAAGTTAATACCTTGTCAATTGGCGCCGTCTGTGGGAACTAGAGGCGTCAAGGATCCGATCTCGATGGCACTTTCAAGATCGTCGACTTCATTAACCGCAAGCAACGCGATGGATCGAGGTAAACAGATCGCAACTGGTCTTGTCGATTTTGTTCCTCACCCGCCCTCCCGTTTGGATGCATATGCGTATCTGGAGGAGCCTATGGAGATAACATTCGGAAGATTTCACTTTCGCGTCGAGAAAGAAGGATCGTATCGTGTCGAAATTCCGATTTCATCGGGATCGTCGGCGGTCGGTTCCGATTTTTCAAGCTATACATCGTCAACCGAATCAGGAGAGGAAGAAACTTCGACGTCACGCTTCATCAGCACCAGGGCAAGAGAAAAACTTGCCAAGATCTTCAGCGACATGTCGTTTGAGTCATCTGCGGACTCCTATATAAGCGATGACTCAAGCAGTGTCGACAGCTTCAATTTCATCGACAAATCCACTACAGTGGGCAAGGTCTTCGCCAATCCTCATGATGGTGTCACCAAACCCAGCATAGATCTGAATACAAAGTATCATCAGATTTATATCATCGGAGAGCCAAGCCGTGACCAGGAGGAAACATCTAAGGCTTTCGACGATTTGGGAAATCCATACGTTGATCCCTCTGATTTGCGGCGAGGCCTAGGCAATAAATATATCGGGCCACAGCCGCGAGATAGAGTCCAACTTCCGCAAGCAGCATGGGATAGAGCCGCAAGAGCTATGGATGGCTCAGAACCAATGGCCACCACAGCCACGCCAGAAGAATTACAAGCATATCAATATAGGCTCGCGCGAGCTGCAAGGGAATTGGAAAAACAGACAGCTGAGTTAAACAGAAGAAAGGAGGCAGCCTCTGCATCAAGTAGGCGAAGGGCAGAGCTGAGTCGACAATCTAGAACTTCGGGTGATAGCCACAGGGAGGCTCGGAACAGAGCAAGATCAAGGTTACAAAAAGTACCTGAAGGAGAAAGAGAGCACTTGGTTCAAAACCTCGACATGTCTTTTATGTCGATAGACACGAGAGGGAACATCATCCCCAAGACACCAGAAGCTGGGTATATGGCGACACAAGCTTTTATCCTTGCATCCAGGCCACCACCAGGAGATCCAAGGGAGGCACTGTATAACATGGCAATGGCAGGAGTTGGCGCCATGGGAACGGCATTTGCGTCAACACCTCCCGAAGGAGCAGCAAGTCAAAATAGTCCACGACCTGCGGCAGCAACAGCAGCAGCTCCCGAAGGACCAAGTGGAGCAAGGGACACGGCAGCACAAGTAAGGATCGACAGAGCGCGACAAAGCAGAAGGGAACATCGACAGTCCCCAGAGCTAAACGACGAGGATATGTGTGGTTTGCCATGCTTCACAAGGAGAGTTCGAAAAACTCGAGTCCCTTCAGGATTCAAGTTACCCGATAACTTCAAGAAATTCGACGGCCTTCAAGACCCAGAGGATTGGCTAGTTGACTACCTCGAGACGGTGAAGCTCACAGGAGGAACCAGAGCAACAGCTATGCAAAGTATCCAGGTGCATTTGAGTGGAGCCGCACGATCTTGGATAAAGAAACTTCCTCCAGGATCTATCGACAGCTGGGATAGCTTCGAGGACGTGTTCGTCAAGAACTTCCGGTCCACATGTAAAAAACCTGCATCATTAGAGGAGCTAAGAGCGTGCCGACAAAAGCCAGACGAGCCAATAAGAAAATATATCCAAAGGTGGAATATCATCAAAAACTCGGCAGAAAATATATCTGACGAGAGAGCAATAGATGCGTTTGTCGCAGGGATCAGGCGTGGAGATTTTGTCGAGGATTTGGGGAGGACCAATCCAAAGACAGTATCCGCATTAATGGAAATAGCAAATAGATGGGTAGATGGGGAAGATGCTGTTCACAACAAACGGCATAGGTCGCCAGAGGAAGACCGCGATCGAAATTATCAACCAAGGCGACGATTTCCTCGGCAGTACTCGAGCTATGATGCTCCAGGACAAATCTCGGCTGGTTTCCGAGCAAGCGCAGGAGGAAACAACAGAGATGAGTACCAGAGAAGCAACGAGCAACGAGGCGACAATAGAGATGACTCTCGAAACAATAGGAAAAATAGCGGGCCAAGGTTCCAGAGGCCTTTCGTGTCTCCCGAAGAGATGATGAACGGGCCGTGTCAGATGCACTTTTTCCTCGACAGCAACGGAAAAAGACAGTCAGGACATCTGCAGAAGGATTGTCGCAATTTCCAGGCAATGCTAAGGTATGCAGGGCATGCTAATGCTCAGGCAGCACAGAGAAATCCTCGAGAACCCAGGAGTGAGATTCACTTGCCACCTCCTCCCGCGATTACGGACGACAATCGACATCAGCTCAGAATAGCGGCAACACCTCCACCACCGCCTTACGTTGATCCTAACTCTAACGGAGCGGTCTCGATGATTCAGAAGGGAAGGCCATCCAATAGAGCTCGGAAAGTAATCTCGCGGCAGGTGTTCATGGCAGAAAAAATGCCTCCACCAACAGTCGAGTATCTTAATTGGTCAGGGCAAGACATTGGCTTCACCATAGCGGATCATCCACAGCAAGTTCCTCGACCAGGGCAGTCAGCACTCATACTACCAGCGGTCATCGCAGGATTTGACGTATCTCGCGTGTTTATAGATGGCGGCAGCAGCTTAAACCTTATGTACGCAGATACATTAAAGAAGATGAACATATCCCTAGCAAACTTGAAGCCAACAGACACGAGATTCCACGGTATCACACCAGAGAAGCCAAGCTATCCGCTGGGGAAGATTAATCTCGACGTTTAGTTTGGGACCCGAGAAAATTACAGAATCGAGAAGTTGGAGTTTGAAGTCATAGATTTCCCGTCACAGTACCACGCTCTGTTGGGACGACCAGCATATGCTAGATTTAAGGCGGTACCACATTACACGTACCTATTATGGATGATGCCTGGACCTAAGGGACCAATCATAGTCAAAGGAAGCTTCGCCCTAGCCGATAAATGTGATAAGGATTTTCATCGAATATCAGAAACTTTCGGGATGCAAGCTGAGTATTTGGAGTCAAGGCTCATGACTGACTACGACGTGCTGCCAGACGTTGGAAGGCCAAATAAAGAATCAACTTTCAACACTGAGAAAAATTCTAAGGAGGTGCAGATTCACCCGACGGATCCAAAAAAGACGACATCCATCGCAAACGACATGGACCTCGCATAGGAAAGCGCGCTCGTCGAGTTCCTCCGTGAGAACTGGAAAATCTTCGCATGGTGTCCAGGTGACATGCCAGGAGTACCCAGGGAACTTGCCGAGCACCACCTAAACTTGGATCCACTAGCGAGACCAATAAAACAACCTTTGCGATGTTTTTCGGAACCAAACCGCAAGGCTATGCTGTCAGAAATTGATCGACTAAGAGAAGCTGGTTTTATCAAGGAGCTGCACACAGAGGCCACATGGGTAGCAAATCCAGTGTTGGTGCCGAAGAAAAACACTAAGGTCCTTGACATGTGTGTCGACTTTACGTGTCTCAATAAACATTGTCCAAAGGATCACTTTCCCCTCCCGAGGATCGACCAAATTATCGACTCCACTGCAGGATGTGAACGTCTTTCCTTTTTGGACGCATATTCTGGTTATAACCAGATCAGATTAAAAGAAGAAGATGAAGTAAAAACAACGTTCATCACACCTTACGGCGTGTTTTGCTATAGAACAATGCCCTTTGGTTTGAAAAACGCGGGAGCAACATATCAGAGGATGATGCAGAAGTGTTTGGCGACACAGATTGGAAAAAATGTGCAAGTGTACATCAACGATGTCGTCATAACGTCAAAAAAGGGGACGATGCTGATCGAGGATCTCAAGGAAACCTTTGACAACCTCGACAAATTCTGCCTCAAGCTGAACCCGATGAAGTGCTCCTTCGGCATCCCAGCAGGAGAACTTCTTGGGTTCCTAGTTTCAGCAAGAGGGATTGAAGCAAATCCCGACAAAATACAAGCCATCGTAACAATGAGGAAGCCAACAAAGTTGAAAGAAATACAGCAACTAACTGGGTGAGTCGCAGCTTTAAGCAGATTCGTCGCCAGGCTGGGAGAAAAAGCGTTACCGTTCCACGCTTTAATAAAGCAAGGGGAGAAATTTCAGTGGAACGAAGAAGCCGATAGAGCTTTCGAGGATCTGAAACGCACAATCTCGACACCACCAATCTTGGTGGCTCCGAAGGAAAAGGAACCTCTCCTGCTGTACATTGCAGCCACACCCCAGGTGGTTAGCACGGTGCTAGTCGTCGAAAGAGAAGAAGAAGGGAAACTCCATGGAGTGCAAAGGCCGGTATATTTCATCAGTGAAGTTTTATCGCCTTCCAAACAGCGGTACCCGCAGTACCAGAAACTAGCATATGGAATGATTACAACGGCAAGAAAGTTGCGCCACTATTTTTCGGCACACCCGATAATAGTAGTCAATGAAGCACCTCTTTCAAATATACTGAACAATCCAGAAGCTACAGGGCGTGTCACTACAAGAAAAGTTCTGATAGACAACGTCTCAAAATCGTCCGCTAGGGGTATTTTTCGTCGCCTATGGGCCTAACCCGACGATATGGGTTCTGTTGTGGAAACTGCGTCAGGCAAAGTCCTACGACGATTTTTTCGGTCCGTCGCGCTTGGGCGCCCTTCCGCCACGGAAAATCGGACCGTTGCCCAAGTGTTTCCGGGAGCCCGTTGACTGCTGACGTCATGCAAACTGACACGTGGCAGACGCCGTTAGCTGGCAGTTAACGGCGTTAACCGGCTGAAACCCCGTGGTAGATGGTAGGCCCACACGAGGCCTGCCACGTCTTAAGCGGGCCGGGCCAGCTGACATAGTTTGACCGGTCAACTATATAGCTGGGCTGGTCCATTAGTTACGTGGGCCGGGCCTAACCTCTAAGGTTGATCGGTCAAAACTTAAATGGGCCGGCCCATTTAACATGTGGGGTCCACCTTACAAAGAATCGGGCCGGCCCAAGAAGCAAGTGGGCCGGGCCAAAACACAGTGGGTCCCACTTTCCTGTTAAAGGGCCGGCCCATTTAGTGTGTGGGGTCCACCATATAGCAAGTGGGCCGGGCCAAAAACACAGGTGGGTCCCACTTTCCAGTTAAAGGGTCGGCCCATTTAGTATGTGGGGTCCACCATATAGCAAGTGGGCCGGCCCAACAAGAACGTGGGCGGCGCCAAAAACACAAGTGGGTCCCACTTTCTGTTAAAGGGCCGGCCCATTTGGTGTGTGGGGTCCACCATATAGCAAGTGGGCGGCCCAACAAGATAGTGGGCCGGGCCAAAAGCACGTGGGTCCCACCTTCCTGTTACACGGCCGGCCCATTTAGTATGTGGGGTCCACCATATAGCAAGTGGGCCGGCCCAACAAGATAGTGGGCCGGGCCAAAAACACAGGTGGGTCCCACTTTCCAGTTAAAAGGCCGGCCCATTTAGTATGTGGGGTCCACCATATAGCAAGTGGGCCGGCCCAACAAGATAGTGGGCCGGGCCAAAAACACAGTGGGTCCCACCTTCTGTTAAAGGGCAGCCCATTTACCATGTGGGACCACCATATAGCAAATAGGCTGGCCCAACAAGATAGTGGGCCGGCCCAATAAGCATGTGGATCCCACTATCGTGTAACCGGGCCGGCCTACTAAAGAAGTGGGCTGGCCCAAAATGAAAGTGGGTCCCACACTACTGTAAGTGGGCCGGCCCAATCTGTTGTAGTGCCCTACTTGTTTGACTAGTCAACTTGCATTACATTTCATGAGCCTAAAATCTGATATCAATGATACACACAAGAAAATACACAAATAAAGCAAGTAGGAAAATTACAAGGCAATTAATGTGCCCAAACAAAAAAATTACATAGAATCATTGAGGACTTCTATTAGCATCATCAATAACACGTTGACATTTGGCAATCGCCTTGATTGAATCTTGTGTACTCTTTGTCAACATATCGACTACAGATCTTAAAGCAGCAATACCATGTCTTTTATAAAGTACAGCCTTGAGATATTTACTTGTTTGATGAAAGCAATGGTCTAGGTTGACGGCTATGAGAAGATGCATCGGAAGAAATATCGAACTTTTTGTGGGCCTCACTTCTAATGAAGATTGCTTCATCACAAGCGCATTCTGATAATAATGCAAAAAGAGTTAAACGATGAACTATGCAAACATTTATTATGCAATGTAGATATAAGATAATAACAAGTTGCATAAATAAGACAATGTATGGAACTTGTACTAAGCACAAACTTACATCATAATGTTGCACAGCGTCGCTACAGATCCTTTTTTGGCGACTATCTTCTAATGATGACTGCTTGATTAAAACTGCATTCTGGTAACATTGCAAACATAGTTACAACAATTAACTATTCAAACATGTATTACGCAATGTAGAGATCAGATAACAGACATGTAGCGAAATAAGCACAAGATAAGATAAGATGCATGTACTAAGCACATCTTGGCTCGTGCAGGTCCTTCTCTTGCGTGCACTAGTCGTGGTCAACATGCCTGTCATTTTAGGTTCAGCCATCAAGTGAAATGCTAATCCTCCTCGCTCCATTGTCCTTAATCTGTGTTTAGATATCACATTTAAGACCAAGTCAGCTGGTTTCAAATAACAAAAAACTTGAGCTGCCAAATGAATAAGCCAATATTTACCAGATATCAGATTAAAACCAACTAGATGTTGCTTTGCATGAGATACGAATTTCAGACATTCAGATTTAGAGTAGGATAATGCCAAGGTTTTCCACATAAAGTAAACTGGCATTAAGAATGACCAAATGTCAGGTTCAAATCACCTTCGCAGTTTCTCCAAGACAAGCATATCAAATAGGCATAAACATAGTAAAGCATGAATGGCATTGCTATGGCAGGGTTCCAAGTGTTAATCTCTTGCATAAGGAACAATGCATATAGGTTATAGATAATAACGGAAGTAAGCGCCAAAATTACCAACCAAGAACTCAGATTCCAACCTTCCCTAGCGTCCCCGCTGTTAATGTTGGATGTTCTAATAAGTGGTTCGCATGATCAATCCCTAGAAAAAATAACATTGACAAGTCGGTCTACGATAATACAAAGACCAGACATGCACGCAGCAATAACTATATAAGCTAAAGACGAGGTATAAGAGCAAGCAGATTGGAAATGCACATAGCATGATTATAAAAGCAGTGTGAGAATAGCAGACACAAGAAAACAGCTAGCAGCTAGCGGTGAGCTAATGACGTGGTATAAGAACAAGCAGATTGGAAATGCCCATAGCATGACTATAAAAGCAGTGCGACAATAGCATGCAGTACAAAAATAGTAGGCAGCAAATGAATGGGTATAAGGCTATAAATATGTGGATGCACACAGGTGTCAGTAGAATGAACAGGATGGTAGCGACCGGATAATGCTTTTGTACTGTACAATATTTAAACAAACTTCATGCGAAGCAACACATCAAGAAAGTTAACGGCATATGAGATCTGCAAATAACTACACAAAACATGGCTAAAGAAACACCGCGATCTAACGGGCCAGCGTACTAACCAAGCTGCGGCGGGGTGGACGTGGGCGGCCACTTGCATTCCAGCGGCGCCGAACGCGGGAGACGATGAATCGACCCTGTTTCAGTAGAAGCGGGCGTTAGTGAAGCAGATCTGGTTGGCTGGCAAGGGATTCGGTGAAGTTGATACAGCCGCTGCGCCGAGGTAGTCGGTGGCGAGGTCGGCGGTGAAGCAGATCCGTCGGTGGCGAGGTCGGCGGTGAAGCAGATCCGTCGGTGGCGAGGTCGGCGGTGAAGCAGATCCGTCGGTGACGAGGGCGGCGGGGGAGCGGATCAGGTGGGTGGACAGCCAACACGATCAAGGCTACGCCGTGGAGGAGTATGCCGGCGGCGAAGCAGATCTAGTACTGTAGAGAGTCAGAGCTTTGGCGTGTGAGAGTATTTTTGAGCTAATGGGGAGAATGGTTGGTGGGTGGGTGTGGGCCTGTGGGGAGGGTTCGGGATCTAGGCAAGATATTTCATTGTTACCGAATGAGCCCTCCATGGTCGGTGGGTTGTAGCTTCCGGACCAGGGTTAAAAGGGTAAAACTGGTCACGGGATTTTCGAATGGATGCGGCGGGATGATTTGGCGCGCGGCCGAAATTTTCAGTTTCAAGCTACGAGCAGAACGACAAAAATAATGTTCTTCCCCAGGGAGCTCTCATTTCTTCCTCTTCTCTTTCTCTCTCGTGTCTCTCCCACTCCCCCGGCTCCTCTCCCCCTTCTCTCCGGCGGCCTCGCCGGCCGGAGACGAGGCCAACTTCTCTCTGTATATTGTACACCCTCCGAACTAAATTAATTGATTCAACTTTCCTTAGACGTGTATGTATCTAGAGTAAAAACATGTGTGGATACATCCATATTTAGATAAGCAAAGTTGAGTCAGCTAATTTGGATCCGAGGGAGTTAGTGTTGTTGTAAGCTTAGATCCAGTGTTTCCCATGAGCAGAATGGCGCAATGGAGTTGGGGATCTCGTCATCGGCTTCAGATCTGGCCTATGGTGAATCTGGCGGATCTTGCCGGCCAAACCCCGATCTGGTGCCATCAATGTGATGGCGCTAACGGTGAGGCTTGCTTTGTTCAGTGCTTCAGATCTAGTCAATGGGGAAGTCAAGCTGCTAAAGTTCACAAGCTCGGGGCATACGACGGCGTCATCCGTCTTGCCCGTGCACATCTTGGCCTTTCAGCGGCCCTTCTCAGAGCCAATATGCCGTTCTTTGAGGCCCTTCTTCTCCTTCGTCCTGGCGACTACCGGCGACACCGTCCCAAGTGGTGCGTCCCCGGCGACGGAGTTGCTGGAAAGGATGCGGAGTAGAGATCTGATGTGCGGTCGAGAAGGACTCGATTGATTTTCTTCTATATGTTTTGGGGTCCTTTTTGTAAAGTTGCGGGTTCTATTAGTTATTGTCTAGTACTTTTGGTCCTCTATGTAATTTTTTGGACTAGTTTCCATTGGCACTGATAAACTTGAATTTTGACAAGTTCACAGGGAAAAAAATTCCTTTGCACATATGGCCTATCATGTATAAACATTCTTGAGATTTAAACTATATGTAATGTGCCATGCATTAACCCTAAACCATATATATGTAACTAACCCTAGCTGATCAAACCCAACTTAATTAAAACAAATAACCCTAAACTATACGCATGCACTTTATGCGCATAGGCGCGGGTGCCTCTAATAATGTGTGTGCGCACTCGATCGATGATCCCTAAACCTTATACAACCCTGAAACCCTAATCCCTAATCCCTAAACCCTAAACACCCTAAACACTAAACCCTATACCCTAAACCCTAACCCTAACCCTAAACCCTAATTAAACCCTATATATAGGCCAACGACACTTAATTGTGCATCAAGCAGCCGGGGGTGCCTCGCGGTCCTCTAATTAAATTAAATGTGCCATGCATTAACCCTAAACCATATATATGTAACTAACCATAGCTAATCAACCCTACTTAATGAAAACACATAACCCTAAAGTATACTAGCTATAACCCGATCTAATAAAAACATGCTCTATATATAGCAGCTAGCTAGCAAACCTTAGATTAACACCAATTAATATATACATGGCCTATATCGATCATGTTGTATAACATATCCCTGAGATTCATTAATTAATTATATAATTATCGTGATAAATTAATTAACTCTATCTTTGACAAGTTCTCTCGAATGAAAACACATTTGATTAAGTTGCCTCATAATATATATATAATTAGTGTGCATGCATGGCCTACCATGCATTCGTGCATATATTTTAATGTATATTTGAACATATTCTTGGGGATTTCAATCTCTCTCTCTCGATCATCTATATATCGTTGGTGACCAGAAAAACACACATATATATGCATGCAATTTATGCGTAAAGGCGCGGGTGCCTCTAATAATGTGTGTGCGCACTCGATCGATGATCCCTAAACCTTAAACAACCCTAAAACCTTAAATCTCTAATCCCTAATCCCTAAACCTAAACACCCTAAACACTAAACCCTAAAACCTAGACCCTAAACCCTAACCCTAACCCTAACCCTAAACCCTAGCTAACCCTAAACCCTAATTAAACCCTATGTATAGGCCAACGACACTTTAATTGTGCATCGAGCAGGCCAGGGGTGCCTCGCGGTCCTCTAATTAAATTAAATGTGCCATGCATTAACCCTAAACCATATATATGTAACTAACCCTAGCTAATCAACCCTACTTAATTAAAACACATAACCCTAACTACACTAGCTAGCTATAACCCGATCTAATAAAAACATGCTCTATATATAACAGCTAGCTAGCAAACCGTAGATTAACACCAATTAAAATATACATGGCCTATATCGATCATGTTGTATAACATATCCCTGAGATTCATTAATTAATTATATAATTATCGTGATAAATTAATTAACTTGAATTTTGACAAGTTCTCTCGAATGGAAACACATTTGATTAAGTTGCCTCATAATATATATATAATTAGTGTGCATGCATGGCCTACAATGCATTCGTGCATATATTTTAATGTATATTTGAACATATTCTTGGGGATTTCAATCTCTCTCTCGATCATCTATATATCGTTGGTGGCCCAAAAAACACACATATATACGCATGCACTTTATGCGTAAAGGCGCGGGTGCCTCGATCTAATAATGTGTGTGCGCACTCGATCGATGATCCCTAAACCTTAAACAACCCTAAAACCCTAAATCCCTAATCCCTAATCCATAAACCCTAAACACCCTAAACACTAAACCCTAGAGCCTAGACCCTAAACCCTAACCCTAACCCTAACCATCTGCCCTAGCTAACCCTAAACCCTAATTAAACCCTATGTATAGGCCAACGACACTTAATTGTGCATCGAGCAGCCCAGGGGTGCCTCGCGGTCCTCTAATTAAATTAATTAAATGCGCCATGCATTAACCCTAAACCATATATATGTAAATAACCCTAGCTAATCAACCCTACTTAATTAAAACACATAACCCTAAACTATACTAGATATAACCCGATCTAATAAAAACATGCTCTATATATAGCAGCTAGCTAGCAAACCGTAGATTAACGCCAATTAAAATATACATGGCCTATATCGATCATGTTGTATAACATATCCCTGAGATTCATTAATTAATTATATAATTATCGTGATAAATTAATTAACTTGAATTTTGACAAGTTCTCTCGAATGAAAACACATTTGATTAAGTTGCCTCATAATATATATATATAATTAGTGTGCATGCATGGCCTACAATGCATTCGTGCATATATTTTAATGTATATTTGAACATATATATTCTTGGGGATTTCAATCTCGATCTCTCTCTCGATCATCTATATATCGTTGGTGGCCCAAAAAACACACATATATACGCATGCACTTTATGCGTAAAGACGCGCGCGGGTGCCTCTAATAATGTGTGTGCGCACTCGATCGATGATCCCTAAACCTTAAACAACCCCTAAAACCTTAAATCCCTAATCCCTAATAATCCCTAATCCCTAAACCCTAAACACCCTAAACACTAAACCCTAAACCCTAACCCTAACCCTAACCCTAACCCTAAACCCTAGCTAACCCTAAACCCTAAACCCTAGACCCTAAACCCTAGACCCTAAACCCTAACCCTAACCCTAACCCTAACCCTAACCCTAACCCTAAACCCTAGCTAACCCTAAAACCCTAATTAAACCCTATGTATAGGCCAACGACACTTAATTGTACGTGCATCGAGTAGGCCAGGGGGTGCCTCGCGGTCCTATAATTAAATTAAATGTGCCATGCATTAACCCTAAACCATATATATGTAACTAACCCTAGCTAGCTAATCAACCCTACTTAATTAAAACACATAACCCTAAACTATACTAGCTAGCTATAACCCGATCTAATAAAAACATGCTCTATATGTAGCAGCTAGCTAGCAAACCGTAGATTAACACCAATTAAAATATACATGGCCTATATCGATCATGTTGTATAACATATCCCTGAGATTCATTAATTAATTATATAATTATCGTGATAAATTAATTAACTTGAATTTTGACAAGTTCTCTCGAATGAAAACACATTTGATTAAGTTGCCTCATAATATATATATATATATATAATTAGTGTGCATGCTTGGCCTACAATGCATTCGTGCATATATTTTAATGTATATTTGAACATATTCTTGGGGATTTCAATCTCTCTCTCGATCATCTATATATCGTTGGTGGCCCAAAAAACACACATATATACGCATGCACTTTATGCGTAAAGGCGCAGTGCCTCGATCTAATAATGTGTGTGCGCACTCGATCGATGATCCCTAAACCTTAAACAACCCTAAAACCCTAAATCCCTAATCCCTAATCCCTAAACCCTAAACACCCTAAACACTAAACCCTAGACCCTAGACCCTAAACCCTAACCCTAACCCTAACCCTAACCATCTGCCCTAGCTAACCCTAAACCCTAATTAAACCCTATGTATTGGCCAATGACACTTAATTAATTAAATTAATTAAATGCGCCATGCATTAACCCTAAACCATATATATGTAACTAACCCTAGCTAATCAACCCTACTTAATTAAAACACATAACCCTAAACTATACTAGATATAACCCGATCTAATAAAAACATGCTCTATATATAGCAGCTAGCTAGCTAGCAAACCGTAGATTAACACCAATTAAAATATACATGGCCTATATCGATCATGTTGTATAACATATCCCTGAGATTCATTAATTAATTATATAATTATCGTGATAAATTAATTAACTTGAATTTTGACAAGTTCTCTCGAATGAAAACACATTTGATTAAGTTGCCTCATAATATATATATATATAATTAGTGTGCATGCATGGCCTACAATGCATTCGTGCATATATTTTAATGTATATTTGAACATATATATTCTTGGGGATTTCAGTCTCGATCTCTCTCTCTCTCGATCATCTATATATCGTTGGTGGCCCAAAAAACACACATATATACGCATGCACTTTATGCGTATAGGCGCGGGTGCCTCTAATAATGTGTGTGCGCACTCGATCGATGATCCCTAAACCTTAAACTTAACAACCCCTAAAACCTTAAATCCCTAATCCCTAATAATCCCTAATCCCTAAACCCTAAACACCCTAAACACTAAACCCTAAACCCTAGACCCTAAACCCTAACCCTAACCCTAACCCTAAACCCTAGCTAACCCTAAACCCTAAACCCTAGACCCTAAACCACCCTAGACCCTAAACCCTAACCTAACCCTAACCCTAACCCTAACCCTAACCCTAAACCCTAGCTAACCCTAAACCCTAATTAAACCCTATGTATAGGCCAACGACACTTAATTGTGCATCGAGCAGGCCAGGGGGTGCCTCGCGGTCCTCTAATTAAATTAAATATGCCATGCATTAACCCTAAACCATATATATGTAATAACTAACCCTAGCTAATCAACCCTACTTAATTAAAACACATAACCCTAAACTGTACTAGCTAGCTATAACCCGATCTAATAAAAACATGCTCGATCTATATATAGCAGCTAGCTAGCAAATTAAACGGTAGATTAACACCAATTAATATATACGACATGGCCTATATCGATCATATGTTGTATAACATCTCCCTGAGATCCATTAATTAATTATATAATTATCGATGATAAATTAATTAACTTGAATTTTGACAAGTTCTCTCGAATGAAAACACATTTGATTAAGTTTCCTCATAATATATATATAATTAGTGTGCGCACCCAATCGATGATCCCTAAACCTTAAACAACCCTAAAACTCCCCTAAACCCTAAACACCCTAAACACTAAACCCTAGACCCTAAACACCCTAAACACTAAACCCTAAACCCTAGACCCTAAACACCGTAAACACTAGACCCTAAACCCTAAACCCTAAACCCTAAACACCCTAAACACTAATTAAACCCTAAACCCTAGACCCTAAACACCCTAAACTAAACCCTAGACCCTAGCTAAACACCCTAAACACTAAACCCTAAACCCTAAACCCTAGCTAACCCTAAACCCTAATTAAACCCTATATATATGCCAATGACACTTAATTGTGCATCAAGCAGGCCAGGGGTGCCTAGCTCGCGGTCCTCTAGTTAAATTAAATGTGCCATGCATTAACCCAAAACCATATATATAACTAACCCCTAGCTAATCAAACCCTAGTTCATTAAAACACATAACCCTAAACTATACTAGCTAGCTATAACCCGATCTAATAAAAACATGCTCGATCTATATATAGCAGCTAGCTAGCAAATTAAACTGTAGATTAACACCAATTAATATATACGACATGGCCTATATCGATCATATGTTGTATAACATCTCCCTGAGATTCATTAATTAATTATATAATTATCGATGATAAATTAATTAACTTGAATTTTGACAAGTTCTCTCGAATGAAAACACATTTGATTAAGTTTCCTCATAATATATATAATTAGTGTGCATGCATGGCCTACCATGCATGCATTCGTGCATATATTTTAATATATATTTGATCGAACATATTCTTGGGGATTTCAATCTCTCTCTCTCTCGATCATCTATATATCGTTGTTGGCCAAAAAAACACACACATATACACATGCACTTTATGCGCAAAGGCGCGTGTGCCTCTAATAATGTGTGTGTGCGCACTCGATCGATGATCCATAAACCTTAAACCCTAATTAAATAAACCCTAATCCCTAATCCCTAAACCCCTAAACACCATAAACATTAAACCCTAGACCCTAGACCCTAAACCCTAACCTCCTAACCCTAAACCCTAAACCCTAATTAAACCCTATATATAGGCCAATGACACTTAATTGTGCATCAAGCAGGCCAGGGGTGCCTTAGCTCGCGGTCCTCTAATTAAATTAAATGTGCCATGCATATATATATGTGTTTAATATAGGGATTTCAATCGCTCTCTCGTATGTAGATCTCTCTCTACCTCTCTCTCTCTCTGTCTCTCTCTCTCTCTCTCTCTCTCTCTCTCGTTAATTGGTGGCCAACAACACACACATGCACTTTGTGCGCAAAGGCATGCGCCTCTAATAATGTGTGCGCAGTCGATCAATCTAGTTTTGATTAATCATAGCACACAAATAAAGAAGTTGTATTTGAATCCACACAACCTAATCTAAAACACATAACCCCTAACATGGCCTAATTAATTAACCCCTTCTCTCTACCTAATTAGTGGAAATTGCACAAAATCAAAAGGGGTCCCTCACTAATTGTGCATATCTGCTAGATTGTGATAAACTTTTGCCCCATATATATTTGGTGGATGGGTGCATCTTGGCATGTAAAACAATTAGTGTTTGCAAATGGCGTTGTCAAAATTTATGTACAAATGATTTCTTTCCATCCAAAGTGCATAAAATGGTAGTTTTAATGAAGAAAGTACAAATAAAACAGCTCAACATGCTTCCACACCCCGATTTCCACACGAAGTAGAGCATATTTAAAGGATAATTCCAGAGTTTTACTATTTTTCAAGCAACTTTGCTAATTTTCCCCCACTCACATGACTTTATGTCGATTTAACCAAAATATGGCGAATTTAAACTACATGGGCGGGATAGTTTGAACTGTGCGCGCGGCAAAGGGAACCGCCTATTCCTCAACCTTGTGCACGGCAAATTACACACGCAACTCCATTAAACGCCACCTACCGACCTTAATTATCACCCCGGCGACCCGGCCGCATGACCCCCCACCCACCCCTACACAACTTATCCCCGTCCGTGCGAAGAGCTTCCCCTCCCCGTCCCGTCCGTGCGAAGAAGAAGCTTACCCTCCCCGTCGTTCTTCTCGAGACGCACCGGCGGTCAAGTTGATCCACGGTAGGGCTGCTATCTCTAGCTCAATCATGTATCGGGCAAGACGGCCTAACGATTTATATTTTCTTGATGCTGCTAAAAAAATTCGTCTGTATGCTCGAACTAATTGGCACTTTATAGTTTTCCGCTTGATTTGTCATCGATCAATTTGTTCATTTGCGTGGGCATATAGAGTCAGTTCTGCACTCGATCCGTTAATTTGCTGAAATGCCATGGCAGAGTTTTGTACACGATCTGTTTGCTAAAATGTCGATGGGCATTTTTTGTTTTGTACTCGACATGATTGCTGAAATGCATAATCATGTAGTATAGTTTTGTACTCGATGGATATACATTTCCTACTTCGCCTTAAATTAATCACCAACCACTGTATCTCATAATTAAACAGATGGACAGAACTTGGATATTACATGGACATTTATGTCCCCCTTCATATATAAATGGTGTTCAACCCTTTATGGGGTTTATTAGAGCTCATGAAGGTCACAACCTGGACGTGTATTGCCCGCGCTGCACATGTATGAATGGTGAGAAGAGGCCTCACCCTGTAGTGGCAGATCATTTACACATTTTTGGGATGGACCGCACATATGTTAGGCGGGTTTAGCATGGTGAACCATATAATGATCCTTTAGCAGGAGAAGCAGATCTTGCTCACACTGTATGTGTGCTAGCATATGTAGTTAATTATTTATATTGATGCTGCCGCTGTTTCAATCAATAGTTTGCATTACTGTGCAAGGTTCTGTACTCAAATTTAACTTGTTGCAGATGGATGGACGGGAAGGAGAGAAAAAGCGCTTGCTTCAGGAAACGGGTTTCAGCTCTGGGACATGTGCTGTGCCAGATGAGAAGGTAAATATGTAAAACGGCATTTGTTCAGGTTGCATCCCTTAGATGTTTGTCTAATCGGTTGATGTACTAATTGCAGAAGCATAGAGTTGAAGAGGTCTCTCAGTTTGATGGGAGATTTGAAGATGAATCTCAGTTTGATGCACCTGTGGATGGTACTAATGACGAGCCTTTCATAGACGAAGGTCCTGCACCTGAGATTATCCAGCCTACAGAAGGAGGCCGTGGACCGACTACACAGCTTTGCGTTGAAGTGGATGCACGCCGGAGATCATCAGGGGCATCCGGGTAGTCTCAAGACCACCCAGCCCTGATGCACCTGTGGATGGTACTGATGACGAGCCTCTCATAGACGAAGGTCCTGCACCTGAGATTATCCAGCCTACAGAAGGAGGCCGTGGACTGAGTACACAGCTTTGCGTTGAAGAGGATGCACACCCGGAGATCATCAGGGGCGTCCCGGTAGTCTCAGGACCACCCAGCCCTGATGCAAAATGTTGAGCTACTTTATGATTCGTACTCTTATGTTCTGGTGCTGTAGTATGTTATGATTTGTACGCCTTTGGCGCTAGATTAAGCATTCAGTGGATGATCGCGTTGCAAAATTCGACACCCACACAATCAGTTCATCGTATGAGTAGTAGCACAATTACTTCTACAGCGATTCCTGCCAGCGCATTAGTTGGTAGCATGAAACACTTTCAGGTACTCCCCTCTGATTCATATTAATTGACTCAATTCTGTCTAGATATGGATGTATCTAGATGCATTTGTTAACTAGACTAACAAACTTGAGTCAGTTAATATGAATCCGTGTAAACCGCCCAGTCCTCGAGCAGCTAGTTTATTGACTCTGGACTCCAAGCCTCTCGCGGCAAGCCATCGACGAAGCTTTGACCAGATCTTGGCCCGCAATTTTTTGTGTGTGGCGAATAGCAAAGCTTTGACCAGTTCCTCTCGGGATGCAGCACGCCGGTGAGCTTGCACGGTTGCCATGAGCACTTTCTGGCGGAACTTCCTCTTCAGCGCCCTCAAGCCGCTGCTGCGAGACAGCACGCAGTGCCTCGAGGTGGACAGAATTCTGGATCTCAGGGCGGGGGGTCCGCATCGTCCGGGAACGATCTCCAGCGGGTTAACGAGGACATGCATGGCGGCCAGGGGATTTTTTTTTTTTGGTTTGAGCTTGGGATTTGGTGTTTTTTTGGATAGGGGAGGAGGAACCGAGGAAGAGGAAGGAACAGCCGCGTGCTTGGCGCGTGGCGGTGTGCTTGAATTTCGAATTTTTGTGAAATGTTTCATTTCCCCGCTACAATTCGGGGGTTTCTTGACGCGCCAATGCGTCCCGCCGGGCAGCTTCAAGTGAATTTGGGGTGCCACGCTATGGGCCCTAGTTTCAGTGAGACATGTAATGACTAGTCACATCAGTAAGTTCACTGTGTAATAAAATATGTTACCCCTCCCCTTTATGTAGCACCCCTTCTCTCCCGATCGAGTGCCGATTGCCGACGGATGCAAGCCGCTAGCTCGATCCCCTCCTTTCGCCTCCACCGTCCAGGCATCCAGCTTGGAGGGGCAAGCTGCATCTAGACCAAGCGGATTAGGTAGGACTAGTAATGTTCTTTCCTTTCTCGAGATCGGTTCTTTTTTCCTCTCCTCGATATCTTGCGCATCTCTTTCCTATTCTGGGCGAAGGGGTGTCTTTCTGGTCACCCTCGAGCTGGGAGTGATTGATGGGGGTGGGGGCGGGGGCTACCTTTGCTTGGATTGGGGTGTTCTTCCTTTATTTGTCGACATTTGCAACCTTTGTAGTTTCTGCTGATCCTCACTGTATCTTTTGTCGCCTTGTACAGAAAGGTAAGACCTCGGCGGTGGGGGCAATGGAGCGTAAGGCCACCACGCATGTGGGCAGTTGGCTGAGCCCGAGCTGCGTCCCCAGCCCCGCGGCTGTACTCCGTTTGCTTATCCACTCTTTACCTTTTAAGTGTCTCTCTCGCATCCTCAATCTGCTCCTGTTCTGGAATATGCTTAAAGTAGCACATGTCTTCAGGTGTTTGTGCGTAAAGCCTCCGTGACACCATGCTCTATATTCTCTGTATCAGGTTGGTACCTCCAGGTTCCGTGCTGAGGCTATGGGGAACGAGAATAGCGCCCCACCTGCTGCAGGAGCATGGCCCGATCTGCAGCACAAGAAGCGAAATGCCACTGCCGAGCTGGGCATGGACCGCCCAGGTAATTTTTTTAACCAACTTACCATGATGTAGTCTGAATCTGATACTCCCTCGCATCCAAATTAATTGACTCAACTATCTGTAGATACGGATGTATCTAGATGTGTTTTAGCTCTAGATACTATCGCCTCCATCCCAAAGCTTTGGGCTTATATTATTTTTAGAAAGTCAAACTATACCATGTTTGACTAAGCTTTTACCAAAAATCAGTAACATGCAAAATACAAAATTAATATCATTAAATAGATAATAAAATATATTTTCCTACGATATCTACACAGTATTATATTTGTTGATAGAATGTTCTAAAATTTTGGTCAAACTTTGCTTGTTTTGATTTCTCAAAAATAAATAAGGCTTAAGCTTTTGGATGGTGGTAGTACATTCATATCTAGACAAACCTGAGTTAACTAGTTTTTTGTCTGTCCATAGCTAGTGTTCACGCTGCAAAAGGCTAAGAGCATCCACTATATGCATCAGTCTATCTCATACAGTAATTCAATATCACTGCTGAGGTCTGCCTTTTGTTTTGCTATTCATATGCAGACTGAAACTTTAGGGCCTTTACTCAAAAGGAAGATTAAAACTGCGGCTGATCAGGCTGCCAGTATGTTGATGCCGCCCCCATCTTCTAAATGCCTCTACAAGCACAAGGCCACGCGCCAGCTGGGTGGTGATCTTTTAATGAATATGGTATATTTTCTTAATCCACAAAACATGCCTTGATTTTTCTCTGTTTATTGTCGGTTTTTTCTATGCTTGCCAAAAGTTTACAACAACAACAACAACAACCAAGCCTTTCAGTCCCAAACAAGTTGGGGTAGGCTAGAGTTGAAACCCATAAGATCTCGAAGCCAAAAGTTTAGAAACACCAAATTCGTTTGCTTACAATCATCATACAGTAATGTTCTGAAGGAGATATGCCCTAGAGGCAATAATAAAGTGGTTATTATTTATATCTTTATGTTTATGATAAATGTTTATATATCATGCTATAATTGTATTAACCGAAACATTAGTACATGTGTGATATGTAGACAACAAAGAAGTCCCTAGTATGCCTCTTAACTAGCTTGTTGATTAATAGATGATTAGTTTCATAATCATGAACATTGGATGTTATTAATAACAAGGTTATATCATTATATGAATGATGTAATGGACACACCCAATTAAGCATAGCATAAGATCTCGTCATTAAGTTATTTGCTATAAGCTTTCGATACATAGTTACCTAGTCCTTATGACCATGAGATCATGTAAATCACTTATACCGGAAAGGTACTTTGATTACACCAAACGCCACTGCGTAAATGGGTGGTTATAAAGGTGGGATTAAGTATCCGGAAAGTATGAGTTGAGGCATATGGATCAACAGTGGGATTTGTCCATCCCGATGACGGATAGATATACTCTGGGCCCTCTCGGTGGAATGTCGTCTAATGTCTTGCAAGCATATGAATAAGTTCATAAGAGACCACATACCACGGTACGAGTAAAGAGTACTTGTCAGGAGACGAGGTTGAACAAGGTATAGAGTGATACCGAAGATCAAACCTCGGACAAGTAAAATATCGCATGACAAAGGGAATTGGTATCGTATGCGAATGGTTCATTCGATCACTAAAGTCATCGTTGAATATGTGGGAGCCATTATGGATCTCCAGATCCCGCTATTGGTTATTGGTCGGAGTGAGTACTCAACCATGTCCGCATAGTTCACGAACCGTAGGGTGACACACTTAAAGTTGGATGTTGAAATGGTAGAACTTGAATATGGAATGGAGTTCGAATATTTGTTCGGAGTCCCGGATGAGATCCCGGACATCACGAGGAGTTCCGGAATGGTCCGGAGAATAAGATTCATATATAGGAAGTCATATTCCAAGTTTGGAAATGATCCGGTGCATTTATGGCAGGTTCTAGAAGGTTCTAGAAAAGTCCGGAAGAAATCATCATGGAAAGTAGAGTCCCGGAGGGAATCCACCTTGCATGACCAGCCAACCCTAAAGGGGAGGAGTCCAAGGTGGACTCCTCTAGGGTGGCCGGCCAACCCCCCTCATGGAAGGGGGGAATCCCACCCCAAGTGGGATTCCCACCTTGGGTAGGTTTCCCTACATATGGGAGGTTTCATTGTTGGGGTCTTATTCGAAGACTTGGATACCAACACTTGGGGATTTCCACCTATATAATGAGGAGGAGAGGGAGGGGGCTGCCCACTCTTGGCCGCACCACCTAGGGCTGCCCTTGGCCGGCGCCCTAGCCTCCCCCTCTCTCCCCAAACCCTAGCGGTCTCTCTCCTCCACCACATCCCGCACGCTTAAGCGAAGCTCCGCCGGATTTCTCCACCACCACCGACACCACGCCGTCGTGCTGTCGGATTCAAGAGGAGCTACTACTTCCGCTTCCCGCTGGAACGGGGAGGTGGACGTCGTCTTCATCAACAACCGAACGTGTGACCGAGTACGGAGGTGCTGCCCGTTCGTGGCGCCGGAAGCGATCGTGATCAAGATCTTCTACGCGCTTTTGCAAGCGGCAAGTGAACGTCTACCGCAGCAACAAGAGCCTCATCTTGTAGGCTTTGGAATCTCTTCAAGGGTGAGACTCGATACCCCCTCGTTGCTACCGTCTTCTAGATTGCATCTTGGCTTGGATTGCGTGTTCGCGGTAGGAAAATTTTTGTTTTCTATGCAACGTTATCCTACATGTTCATCTACTCCAGTTCCCCTAACCCAACAAAAAATGATGTTAATTACGATTTTTAGATTAAAAGAGCACCATTAGGCGCTGTTAATTACGACTTTGAGATTAAAATGTCATTTGCAATTGTTAATTACAATTTTGAGACAAATGGTTAGTTTAACCTCGATCTCTTCTGCTCTCCATTTATCCCAACCGAACAAAAATTTAACCATTCCATTCCTCTGAAATGGAACCATTCCATTCCATTCCATGCTGTTTCAGAACCGAACACACCCTTGCATTGTTGTGAACTGTTGTCCATACACGGCCATACCCTTCCACTTACATCCAGCACTATATGCATCATTCTGTCTCAGAGTCATTCAATATCACTGTTGAGATCTGTTCCCATTCTTATGCAGGCTGAAACTGCTGCGCCTTTACTCAAGTGGATGCAAAATGAGGCTAATGAGGCTGCTGTGAGGACGATGGTGCCGGCACCATCTTCCGAAAACCTCTACAAGCACGAGGCCATGGGCCAGCTGGGTGGTGACCTTTTAATGAATCTGGTATATTTTCTTAATCCACATACATGATTTCATTATTATCTGTTTAATTACTGTTGGCTTTGTCTAATGCTTACCAAAAGTTCAGAAACACTGCGTTTGCTTACAATCATCATACACTAATTTTTCACTTTTCAGTATGTCTCATCCAGTATATAAACTGTTGATTTCCATTGGCTTCTTTTGTAATCATTTGCATTGTTGTCGACTGTTCTCTATGCACAACCCTATTCTTCCACTTACACCCGCACTATTTGCATCAGTCTATCTCATAGATTTATTAAATATCAATGATGAGTTCTGTTGCTATTCATATGCAGGATGAAACTTCTGTGCCTCTACTCAAATGGATAAAAAATGATCCTGATGAGGCTGCTTTGTGAAGACGATGGTGCCGCCACCATCTTCTCGAAAACCTCCTCAAGCACAAGGCCACGGGCCACTGGGTGGTACCCTTTTCAAGAAGCGAGATATATTTTCTTAATCCTCATACATGATTTGATTTTTGTCTCTGTTTATTGCCGGCTTTGTCTAATGCTTACCAATAGTTCAGAAACACACACACCTATTCTTACACTTACATCCAGCACTATATGCATCGGTGTCTCATAGATTCATTTTATATATCACTGCTGATGTCTCGTTGCTCTTCAATTTTCATATGCAGACCGAAATCGCTAACCCTTCATCGGTCAAAAGGATTGCAACCGCTGCCGATGAGGCATCTGCAGAGGCTGCCACCAAGTTACTGTCAGCCCCACCTTCGGATGCTTATATAAGCTCAAGTCCAAGGACCAGCCGGGCCGTAACCATCCAAGGGTTCGGGTATATTTTCTTAAGACACATATACATGCAATGATTTATGTCTGATATTATCACCGGATCTGTCTAATTCTTTTTGTAATTAGGAAACACCAAATTAGCATGTTTATATTCATCATACACTAATTTTTCACTGCTCAGTTTGTAACATAGTGTTATGCACTCGCTTGTCAACATTTGCATTGCTCTGAACTATGCACTTTACACAACCTAATTCTTCCACTTACATTCAGCGCTACGCACCCGGTAGTACCTCCCATGTTTCCTTCACCATCCCGATGTCGAGCTTATGGGAATATGGCGGGCCCATGTACATACCCCGCATATAACACCTCCTATGGCTCTATCTACCTTTCTAGTAGCTCCTTCACAGAGTTACAGTATGTATTCTCGGTGGTTTAGCATGAATTGGCATATAGTAAAGTCTTGTTTTTAGTCTTCCTCGCTTCTTACATTTGTATCAATTTTCACATGCAGATCGTACCTTGTGAACTTCGTCCAATGATTAACCAGATGTGTCCGCATGAAGGGTCTTTCACTATGCATGGCAATGGCAAATTGATGAACACCTACACGGTCTATGAGGTGTATGTCTACAAGACGCAGGCCATCACATATTTGTATGGACATGATTGGAGAAAGTTTGCTTTTGACTACGGTCTCAAGAACGGCGACGAGCCGAGGATCGTAAACTCAAACGGGCAGATATACGTAACTGCTTACGTAGTTGGAGACACTTCCAAATATATAATATGTAACTTTTTTCTACTCATATCTTTTGATAACTGTTCGAGCGCTTGTTCTAAACCATTCCCTCTGTTCTAGCTTGCTGGGTTTAACATGATCAAAGCTGCAGATCCCCGATGGAACATGAGCGGATGTCACAAAGGGCAACCACACCAGCACCGGCACCGGCTTCCCACTCTCCCGCATCAGCACCGGTTCTGTACCAGCTCCGCGTTCTGCATCTACCCAGCAGTCCCCTACATCAGCATTGGTTCCTGTAGAGGCCCCATATACTACACCTGCCCAGCAGGCTCCTGCATCAGCACTGGTTCCTCTAGCTGCACCGTTTACTGCACCTGCCCAACAGTCTCCTGCATCAGCACCGGTTCCTCTACAGCACCGTTCATCGCACTCGCCCGCAGTCTCCTCGCATCAGCACCAGCTCATGTACCAGCCCAGGCTCCCGCACCTGCCCCAGCCAGATCACCGAGGTCTCGGCTCATTGCCGTGGCCACCCGTGTGGTGACCAGGACGCATCTGAAGGCTATGTTCGTGAGTATATGACAAGATAACCGCTCTTATCTTGATGTCTTCTCTGCTCAAAGTCTCACATGGTTCGGTGCATTGGTGCCATTGACTAATTTTTGGTGGTATCTCTTGCTTTGAATCAGTAAATTGCCTAAAAGTATCTCCAAGGATCTCAATGCTGGCCGAAGGGGCAAGATATCCCTCGTCATGGAGAGTGAAGGTCTCACCGTGGAGGGACGGTACTCCGTCGATCCCACAGATGGCCGCTTGGCTGTTACTTCCAGGTGGAAAAAGTTCATTGACGGTGCCAAACTTCGCATTGGATCAAAGTTGAAGGTCAAGATCTTTCGATGCCGCCGTGACATGCTGGTCATAAAGTTCGCGGTTGTCTAGTTCTCGTTGCCCCATGAGCCCTTAGCAAATGCATTTGTAGTTATACTTATATAAGGTTATCTTATCTCGAACTGCTAATTAATTGTATGGGTGGTAAAACTCGGCAAGCTTTTGCTCTTAGCAAGTATGTATGTATGATCAGCTATTATGATAACTAATGTTTGTGTTCATCTTAATTTGCATTTCCGTTTTAGAAAAAAACTTAATTTCTATTTTGGCTGACCTGTTAGAGAACTATCGTATTGAATCCACAACATGATTCAAATAGATTCATTACACCGAGCCACATGTCTTGACCTTGCTATACACTACTTCCATTAATCAGTGCAAGAAGGCTTACCTGAGCTGCCTGAACCATGGCAGATTCGAATCCACCTTATCTATCTAGAAATACAACCTTTGCGTAAAGAGGATTTGCAGGTATGGGGAGGCTGACATTGGGGACCCATGAGCCAGCGTCATCAACGTTTTAAAGGTGGCGAGGAGATCGAAAGAAAAAATAAGCCAAAAATCAGTTGGTAAACACATTCAAGAAAAGAAACATTTACCTGTCTGAGAGGATGACAAGCGGGACCCATGAGGCAGCAGCATCCTCAACTATTTCAAGGCGGCAGGGGATCAAAAGAAAAAAAGAAATAGCCAGAAATTAATTAGGGTCAAAAATAAATCCATCAAAGGAAACTTTTATTGTTCATAGAGGATGACATGTGGGACCGACTTGCCAGCTGCGTCGTCATCGTTTCAAAGGGGGCAGGGGATCAAAATAAAAAGGCAAATAGCCAGAAATTAGGGGAAAAAATAAATCCAACAAAGGAAACTTTTATTGTTCATAGAGGATGACATGCGGGACCCATGAGCCAGCAGCTTCCTCAACGTTTCAAAGTCGGCATGAGATTGAAAGAAAAAGGCAAGTGACATAATATCAGGAGCCAAAAATAATCCAAGAAAAGAAACTTTATTGTACATAGAGGATGACATGCGGGTCCCATTTTGTAGCAGCGGTCTCAACGCTTCCAAGGCGGCACAGGACCGAAAGAAAAATGAAGTAGCCATAAATCGTGGTGTGAAAAAAATCCAAGAAAAGAAAGATTTCAATTGGGCTGTATCTGGACATCTGGGCCTTCGAACTATCCTGCTGGGCCTTTTGACTCGTACAATTTCAGCCCACTCCAAAACAGGAAAGGTCGGATTTTTCTCAAAAAAAAAAAATAGGAAAGTCCTATGCTTCGCAAAAACAAAAAACAAGGAGATTCAACATATAAGTTTGTTTATGTAGATATAAAGATTTAATTTATCCGTTTGCAATAGCTCAGAGCGAAATACAACGTTTATTGTCTGCAAAATAAAATATCACATGTTTCTTGTACGGGGAGGCTGACATCGGGGACCCATGAGCCAGCAGCGTCGTCAACGTTTCAAAGGCGGCAGGGGACCGAAAATAAAAAAAAGCCAAAAATCAGTTGGTAAAAAAATACAAGAAAAGAAAACATTTATCGTTCTGAGAGGATGACATGCGGGACCCATGAGGCAGCAACATCCTCAACGTTTCAAAGTCGGCATGAGATCGAAAGAAAAAGCCAAGTGACATAATATCAGGAGCCAAAAATAATCCAAGAAAAGAAACTTTATTGTACATAGAGGATGACATGCGGGTCCCATTTTGTAGCAGCGGTCTCAACGTTTCCAAGGCGGCACAGGACCAAAAGAAAAATGAGGCAGCAGCATTCTCAACAATTCCAAGGCGGCAGGGGATCAAAAGAAAAAAAGGAAATAGCCAGAAATTAATTAGGGGTCAAAAATAAATCCACCAAAGGAAACTTTTATTGTTCATAGAGGATGACATGTGGGACCGACCTGCCAACAGCGTCCTCATCATTTCAAAGGGGGCAGGGGATCAAAAGAAAAAGGCAAATAGCCAGAAATTAGGGGTCAAAAATAACTCCAAGAAAGGAAACTTTTATTGTTCGTAGAGGATGACATGCGGGACCCATGAGCCAGCAGCTTACTCAACGTTTCAAAGGTGGCATGAGATCGAAAGAAAAAGGCAAGTGACCAAATATCAGGAGCCAAAAATAATCCAAGATTTATTGTACATAGAGGATGACATGTGGGTCCCATTTTGCAGCAGCGGTCTCAATGTTTGTAATGCGGCTTGAGATCAAAAGAAAAAGAAAGTAGCTAGTAATTAGGGGGTGAAAAAAAATCCAAGAAAAGAAAGTTGATGGACATAGAGGATGACATGCGGGTCCCTTGAGCCAACAGCTTACTCAACGTTTCAAAGGGGGCAGGGGATCAAAATAAAAAGGCAAGCCAAAAATCAGAGGGTGAAAAAAAATCCAACAAAGGAAACTTTTATAGCACATAGAGGATGACATGCGGGTCCCATGAGCCAGCAGGTTCCTCAACGTTTCAAACGTGGCATGAGATCGAAAGAAAAAGGCAAGTGACCAAATATGAGGTGCCAAAAAAAACTCCAAGAAAAGAAAGTTGATTGCTCATAGAGGATGACATGCGGGTCCCATTTAGCTGCAGCGGTCTCACTGTTTCAGAGGCGGCAGGGGATCGAAAGAAAAAGGCAAGTGACCAAATATCAGGAGCCAAAAATAATTCAAGAAAAGAAAGTTTTATAGTCCATAGAGGATGACATGCGGGTCCCATTTAGCAGCAGCGGTATCACCGTTTGAGAGGCGGCAGGGGATCGAAAGAAAAAGGCAAGTGACCAAATATGAGGTGCCAAAAAAAAATCCAAGAAAAGAAAGTTTTATAGTACATAGAGGATGACATGCGGGTCCCATTTAGCAGCAGCGGTATCACCGTTTGAGAGGTGGCAGGGGATCGAAAGAAAAAGGCAAGTGACCAAATATGAGGTGCCAAAAAAATTCCAAGAAAAGAAAGTTTTATAGTACATAGAGGATGACATGCGGGTCCCATTTAGCAGCAGCGGTATCACCGTTTGAGAGGCGGCAGGGGATCGAAAAAAAGGCAAGTGACCAAATATGAGGTGCCAAAAAAAACTCCAAGAAAAGAAAGTTGATTGCACATAGAGGATGACATGCGGGTCCCATTTAGCAGCAGCGGTCTCAACGTTTCCAAGGCGGCAAGGGATCAAAAGAAAAAGGAAGTAGCCAGAAATCAGGGGGTCAAAAAAATCCAAGAATAGAAAGAATTTTGGTTCATAGAGGATGACATGCGGGACCCATGATCCTGCATCGTAAACGGCTCGATCGGAGAACGTTGAACGAGATGGCACGATCGAGAAAAAAAACAATGCCAGAGAGGCTGCCATCTGGGCCCTACATCCCTCGGCGGTGCGGATTTGCGTTGACTCGGCCAGCGAACCCGAGATTTCGAGATGCACCACGTCCCGGGCCACCATACGCGACGTTTTGGCCGCTTTCGTCGGGCTAGGTGGCCTCAAAAATGAGAAAAAAAAAGTTTTGACATGCACCACGGAGGGACCCAAAATCGTCGGCCATGGTACACCAGCAACCACGGCGCGACTTCAACTTCGTCGGCCATGGCAACTTTTCTTGTAGTGTGTCTCCCTTTGGGGAATAGAACTTTCCCCTCGGGACATCACGTATGAAAAAAGAAAGGCAATCAAGTCGCAAGTTTTGCCAGATTTCATTGCAGAGTGGATGGAGCTGCAAAACACGGGACCCCCAGATTTGTCGAGAACTTGGACTATGAACTTTGATGGATCCAAGAGAGTAGAAGGAGCTGGCGCAGGAGTGATACTTATATTCCCCGAAGGCGACAAGTTAAAGTATGTCCTACGGAAGACGTTTCCAAACGCATCCAACAATGAAGCAGAATACGAAGCCCTCATACACGGGATGAAGATGGCGAAAGCTTGTGGCGCAGCTCGACTAAAAATCTTTGGCGACTCACAATTGGTGGCTCAGCAAGTTATGAACCAATGTGATGCAGTCAATGATAGCATGATAGCATATAAGGAGGTGTACAATGAGCTTGAGAAGCTGTTTGATGGATGCGAGGTAAACCACATCAGTAGGTTGAGCAATGATGAAGCCGACGTTCTCGCAAACATCGGGTCGCAGTGCCTTCCAATTCCGCCAGGTGTATTTTGGGAAGAAATAGCGGAGAGATCCACAAAGCCGAAGAAGGCGCAGAAAAAAGCAAAGGAAGAAAAAACTTCGGTGCCCCTCAAAGAAGCCGTGGAGGACGAAGAGGACCAAGAGCTTGTGATGATGGTAGAAGTTCCTTGGATGCAAGCGTACATATCGTATATCCTCAGGAAAGAAATACCTGACGATCCAGTTGTGGCAAGGCGAATTATTCGACGATCCAAAGCTTTCACAGTGGTCAAAGGGGAGTTATACAAGCGAAGTATTTCAGGCGTCCTGCAAAGGTGCGTCACACCCGAAGAAGGAAGGATAATCCTAAAGGATGTGCATGAAGGAATATGTGGTCACCACGCGAGCAACCGAGCTATTGCAGCCAAGGTTTTTCGGGTAGGATTTTACTGGTTGACAGCAATCGAGGATGCAAAAGAGATAGTACGAACCTGCGACGCGTGCCAGAGATTCGCCGCAAAACCACACTCTCCGGCGGCAGAGCTGATGCCAATACCATTGTCGTGGCCCTTTGCCCAATGGGGACTCGATATGGTGGGCAAGTTGCACAAAGCTTCGCCAGGAGGATATGAGTACCTGCTGGTTGCTGTCGACAAATTCACCAAGTGGGTAGAAGCGAAGCCAATAAATTCACCAGATGCAGCGTCAGCAATAAAGTTCGTGAAAGGCCTCGTTTTTCGGTTCGGAGTGCCTCATAGCATTGTCACAGACAACGGTACTAACTTTACAGCTAAGGAGTTCAAGGCATACTGCGCAGAAGTAGGCATTAAATTGCACTTTGCGTCAGTAGGACATCCACAAACCAATGGCCAAGTCGAAAAAGCCAATGGTATCATCTGCAACGGCATTAAAAAACGTCTGCTAGGACCCCTTGAAAAAGCTCGACATACCTGGCCAGAAGAATTGCCAAGTGTTTTGTGGAGCATCCGAACAACACCAAATACGGCGACACAAGAAACTCCGTTTTTCCTCGTCCACGGAGCCGAAACAGTACTACCAATTGAAATAGAGCATAATTCTCCAAGAGTAACAGAGTATGACGAGGAAACATCACGAAAAGCTCGGGAGGACGATATGGATGCACTCGATGAAGCTCGAGATGAAGTACTATCACGAGTTACCAAGTACCAGCAGGACTTGAAAAACTACCACAGTCGACGATTGCGGCCCAGATCTTTCCAGGTCGGTGATTTGGTCCTGCGGCTCAACCAGCAAAGCACTGAAAAGCTCGAATCACCATGGTTGGGACCTTACGTCGTCACGGAAGTCATCGACGGAGGAGCATACAGGATAAAGGACAAGAAGACATGGGTTCCCGAGAAAAACCCCTGGAACGTGGCGCAACTCAGGCGGTTCTACGCTTAGAGTCGAAATATAGTCCTCCTCTGTAAAAATACAATGTACTGAAATGCCCGCGAGTTTTCAGATGCACTCTTTTCCTTTTCGGGGCACCGAGTGGGGCCAGAAAGGTTTTTAATGAGGCAGGCTCGCGGTGCTGCAATATAATAAAGATAGTGGAGACATACTTCTTATTCTTCGACGGGCTCGGGGGCTCACTGCCTTCAAGTTACAAAAAATACACAATATAGATAAACTAGACTCACCGAAATATTTCGCCTTGGTACAAGAATACCTCGCTAAATAGAACATCGGGAGCTAACAACTATAAATATAGTGTACTCATCAAAATCCTATTGCTTTGGTCTGAAAACCTCGCAACAAAAATATAGAATTTCACCACCAAGACACTCGGGGCCTCATAACCCATCGACAGAAAAATAAATACATCTTCTTGCAACAAGAGAAAAATCTTCGAGATAGCAAAACAGTATAAACTCCAGCCAAAGGCTCGGGGGCTCCAACAACATAGGCCACTTTTCAATATAAACAAATTCCTCGGAACAAAAAGAGATTGACAAGATATAGACATGATTACTCGCAATATAGTACAGCTCAGTTAAGGCCTAAAATACTATCTATGGATAAACCTCTGGTCGTTTTGCGTTCAGCATAAGTCCCCTTGACGAAGAATTCTGAATCCATCCGAAGAAGTTCATCCATCATTGACTCAGCCACTGGAGTCACCATGTCATTGATTGTGTCAATATCATTTTTTTGCCGCGATTTCTTGGCCAAGCAATCAGCAACAATCTTCGTCAGGTCCAATTTGGGATGGCAAATGTGTATCATAATCATGGCGAACCTTGCTCCAGCAGTTAGTTGAGGTCGCACAAAGTTATGAATACGAGGGGCATCTCTAAATTTTTCCATCAGTCCAAGAAGAGTTTCGGGAGCCTCATCTCGAGGAAATAAAGTCTTGTAAACAAGGGTTAAGGTTCTCGTGCAGAAGTTAAGAAATTCGCGCACCTGACAAGCGCGATCTTGGAACCTGACAATCTGCTGGGTTCGCTCAGGAGTGGCCCAGAACAGACAACCATGGTTAAGAGAAAGATTGACAAAGATATTCGTTCTGACATTCACTCTTTCATCTTCAGCGGCAGCGTCGAGAACCGAGCCTATCAAGCGACAAAGCAGGAAATTTAAGGGGAGGCACAGTAAAAAAAAGAAGCAGTATGAGGTTGGAAAAACATACCTAGCATATCCGCGCTAGCTTCAGATATTAGCTTGAGCATGCTATTTTCTCGGGTAGTGGCTTTCTCAGCTTCCGACACAGCAGCATTCTTGGCAGCTATGGCCTCTTTGGCTTGTTGGAGAGCAATCTTTTCTCTTTCGGATGCTTTTCGAGATTGTTCCATCATTGCCAGAGTCTGTTTTTTCATGGACTGAAGTTGTTGGCGCAGTTCTTGCAAATCATGCGACAAATGTTGGCTTGAAGAACCTTCGATGAGGTTATTATCGACCAGCGTTTGCTTCGAGAAGGAGGAAGCAGGAGAAGTATCGGCAGGATGAGGATTGGCAGAGTAGTTATCAAATATCAACTGGAAAAGAAAATTTCAATATCAAATGATTGCACAAGACAGCATTCCATTGATCTTCAGGAAATTTACATGGATATTACAGAAGGAGTTCTTCAAAGGGACTACTAAGGTAATTGTCGCCAAAGCTAATATGGCGACAATAGCAAAAGAAACAGAAAAAATAAAGAAAGAAAAAGAAGAGGCATTCAACTAGACCTCCGGCTTTGATGAGCTAGGAGTCGAAGATGGCTTGATTCCGAGATAGGCCAGGATTTTTTTCGTATTGGGCTTTGCCGCCCTGATCAGTGATTGCCATTTTTGGTCTCCATCTGTTCTGTGTCGCCCACTTTTGCCCAGTCGATAGTTTGCTGGCTGTCAGCAACCAAAGCGACAGTACTCTCGACAGCAATCTTCATGTTTTCTTGGCGCATCTTCAGTCCAAGATTTTCTGGTGGATTGAAGTCCTTGGCAAGTGCAAGGAAAGTCTTGGGTTCCGTTTTCTTCGGGAAGAAGTAGGGGAACAGCTGAGACAATCCTGCGTCAGCCTGTTCAATGCCTTCATGAGCTTCGGTTCCATGAAACTCGAGGACAGAGAGTGCGTCCAGAAGAGGATCGTTGTCGGGATCTTCAAGCTCAAATTCTTGGTTTGTTTTACCTGTCACAGAAAATATATGTTGGTCGACAAACAAGTAAAGAAAAGCAAGTCTAAAAAAGATAGAATGGATAGATAAACTTACCGACAAAGCACCGATTCTGCGTGTTCAAGCGCTTGATGATCGCCTTTTCACGAGTGGCCTGCGCGGCTTTATGTTCGTTCAAAGCAGTTTCGGCATCATCAAGTCTTTTTTGCAGATCTTCGACACCAGCAGCTTCAGCCTTGGCCTTATCAGCCTCTGCTTTAGCTTTGCCAGCATCAAGTTCAGCCTTCTTGCGAGCCGCTTCGCTTTGCTCTAATTTCTGAGCAAGCGTGTCGACAAGCTTGTTGGCTTCCGCAAGTTTTTCTGCCAAAATAGTTAAGAATCGTCAAAATTGCGACAAAACAGGAGCAAGAAGTTATAAACAAGGGCCAGCAAAGAGTTATTACCTTCAGTCTTGCTGGCATACTCACGGTACCCAATGAATTGGGCACCGATGCGAATAAGCTCTTTGATCATAGGTTGTCAAAGAAGGACAAAGAAAGAAAACGTCGGTATGGGAAAAATATGATGGCATAAAGAAGCAAACAGAGGAAATATAGATAGTGACAAGAAAATTAAGAACTTACATCATCCAAGAGAGGACTAGAGGAGCTACCCAATTGGAGGGTAGGCTCCGAGATTGTTTCAACCCTTGTCCTTTTTGGTGAAGGGACAAGGGGGCTTGACGGAGGAGTAGGAGCGCCGACGTTTTGTTGAGGAGGCGAGGATTCCTCTCCCTCGACTGGCGGCTCCGAAACAACTAGAGTATGTGACGTACTCGTTCGAGCAGCCACATCAAAAGCTGGTACTTCTTCCTCATCATCACTGCGATTAAATGTCGGCAGCATAAAAAGCAAGATAGACAAAAATCTTCGAGTACAAAAATAAAGGGAAATAAAAGGTAACTTACGAGCTGATGAGGGCTTCGAGGTATGGATCATAAGCTGCCTTTTGACGTGAAGGAACAACTTCTTCGGCTTTGGAGGTGCCGGAATCTTCGACGTCATCCCTTTTCCTTTTGTTCCTTGGAGAAACAGCAGGGGGAGGAGATTGTGCCGATGTAGTGCCTTCGGAGGCAGCCTCCTTTTCAGAAGATCCCGCAGATTTTTGAGAATCTACGGGTTCATTCACAAAAGAGGGGGCATCTTGGTTGTCGTCGGTGACAACGGCCCTTTCATCGACTTCTCCACCTTCAGGAAGGGGAGGAAGCGAGACAAGATTTGGATGGTTCTATACAAAACACAGGGGAAGATGTCAAAAAAGGAGTAACAAAAAAGATAGCAAGGCAATAACAAATCAATCGACAAAAGTTACCTTGGGAAGCGCATTGGTGGCGCTATATAGTTTTACACGGCAAGAAGAGGGGACAGGATCTTTTTTGCTGAGGGAGGAGATTTTTCGGACAAGCTTCTCTAAGTCCTTGACCTCTAAATCCGCCGACAACCGATCTGCGTCCTTGTCGCCAGCGTACTTCCAGAGAGGGTATTTGCGAGCCTGAAGAGGCTGCACTCTGGTTCTAAGAAAATACGCCGTGATTTGAATACCTGACAGCTCTTTGCCGCGAGTATTCTGCAACTCATGGATGCGAGTCATGAGGGCTTCTGTCGATATTTTTTCTTCCTTGGTAGCCTCTGCATCCCAGGAGCGGCGGCGAAGGATTTTCTCGGCACCATCGAAAGGAGGGATGCTGTCTTCAGCACATCCATGGTTTTCCTCCTGAATGTACAACCACTTCTTGCGCCACCCTTGAACTGAGTCAGGGAGTTTAACGTCGAAGTAATCGACTGTGGGGCGAACGGAAATAACAACGCCGCCTATATTATAGGCGACATTGGGAGAGCCATTGCGGCGACAAAAGAAAATGCGCTTCCATAGCGCCCAGTTAGGCTGGACGCCAAGGAAGGCCTCGCAGAGGGTGATGAAAATGGAAATATGGAGTATAGAATTGGGCGTGAGGTGGTGAAGTTGCAGACCATAAACAAAAAACAATCCACGGAGGAAAGGATGAATGGGGGCGGAAAGACCGCGGATGAGATGGTCAACGAAACTTACCCGATACCCCATTGGAGGGGTTGGGTAGCTTTCTTCACTAGGGAAGCACAGCGCCTTGGGCTTCTTGCTGATCCCCAGCTTCTTCAAGAGGTTGATGTCCTGGGTGGAAATTTTGGACCTTTCCCACTCCGCGCTTCCCAGATCTACGGCAGCCATTGACGATTCAGGCGTGCTGTGTTTGATCAACCGACGCGGTGGCATCAACAATGGCGCAGGAATGCAGCTTGGAAAAGATGAGCTCAGGGAGTTGTGGGGCGCAGGAGGAAGTTTTGCAGAGGAGAGCAGGAGAACGGCGCGGCTCGAGGAAGAAGAACGGGATCTTATATAGAGGTGCGGCGAAGCGGCGGACCGTTGGATGGAAAAAGTGTGCGGCAGATGATAACCACGTGGAAACAGGGGTAAAAAGTATTTTAATCTTGGAGAAGTTACAGTACGTGCGCCAGGAAAAGCGGAGGACGTGTGTCCCCCACCTGCACGACGTGTCAAGATAATGGATAAATTGGGCCCGCAAGGCAGCGGGAGAAGACTTTTCGCGATTTTCGGACTCGCAATCGTGGCTATCGTCAGCAATAACGTCACCTTGGCAGAAGAAAAATTCGACTCGACAGCTTCATAAAAAGGCGACATGGAAAAATATTGGAGAGCCTTTGATCAAATGCAAGTTTTTGATCAAATGCTCGGGGGCTACTTTGAAAAAATGAAAAGTTTAAGAAAGACAAAATAGAAATGGCGTGAGCCTATGATCAAATACAAGTATTTGTTCATAGCCTCGGGGGCTACTCCCATCGGGAGCGCTGTTCGCGCACCCGAGAAATTATAAAACTTCGGGAGTGAAAAAAAATATAGCAGCATAAGGCGTGGAGCCTACACCCAAGCACAAGTCTTTGGCTGTAGCCTCGGGGGCTACTCCCATCGGGAACGCTGTTCGCGTGCCCGATGAAATTATAAAAAAGAAAAAAAAAGAATGAAAAGAAGAAAGATAGAAGAGCAAAAGAATATATTTCGAGTTATAAATAACTCTGCATATACTCCCATCGGGAGAGCAATATAAGTCATCTTTGACTCAATAAAATGTGCCATTCCAACAGCCGAATAAGCACTCGACAATATATTCTCAGAACGCCAAAGTTGCGATCAATTTCTGAATGCCGCGAAACTTTGCGAAGGTAAGACCCCAGATCCGTTCTGTGAGGCGTGGCGCCGTCTCTGACATCGGTTTGCTACTTTTATCCGTATCAACAGGTACGAAGAAAAATCCTAACGGACGCGTTAGGTACCCGATAAAAATGACTGGGACTCGACAGAATGGTAAGACCTTAAGCGGCACCTGTCGAAGTTTACACCAGTATCCCGAGATCATGTCCAGGGACGTGATCTTGAAGTAGGTTTTTGCGGATTGCCACTAGAGCAGTTAACTAGTACCTGATCCGTCAGATGAACTAGCCCCAACTACCATTATCCCTGTACAACATAGAAATTTATGTGAAGAAATATAGAAAAGTTTTAAGTTGTCGAGTAAAAATAAAAAGTGGAGATTTTCCCTGACTCTACGATCCAAGCAAAATCTCGGGGGCTACTGACATAGGCATCCCCAATGGGCCTGCCGAAGATAGTACCCGGGATTTACTGAAGGCCCACTACCCGAAGAATAAGAAGATTCGGAAGCCCAAGATATTATTAGGTAAAGCTAAAGTTGTAATAGGAAGCATTATTTGTAATCTTGCGGGATGAGTTAGAAACCTTCCCGGACTCTGTAACTTGTATAATACGAATCCCTCGGCTCCGCCTCCTATATAAGGGGGGGTCGAGGGACAAAGAAAGCATCGAATCATTGTTTCTCAAACCCTAGTTTCATAATCGTCGAGTACTTTTCGGCTGAAACCTTCGAGATCTACTTGCCCTCTACTTCCAACTAAACCCTAGTCTACAACCCGTAGGTATTGACAAGTTAATACCTTATCACCCATCGAATTAGTTCTTCGACGCAGTCTCTTGGAGGTGCTCATAGGGGTAGGGTGTGCGTGCGTGCGTTCATACGGGTGAGTGTGTGCGCGTATGTGTGAGCGTCTTTGATTGTACTATGTTTCGCAAAAAAAAATTGTTTGGGAGATTGGCCGAAAGTGAAAGAGGGTGGTCCATGGTTATTCCGACAAAACGCATTTTGCATAGAGGAGTATGATGGGTTATCTTCCCGAGAAATCATAGACCTAAATTTCTTTGATACATGGATCCAAATTCATAAGTTAACTGTAGGATATCGGACGGGTATAGAAGGGTGATTCCTGAAGGATTTTTGTTATGTCAGGTTTTTTATCTGTTTGTAGTACTTTCTAGTTTGGGGGTTCTTGAAGAGATGTAAGTTCACCTGTGATTATATATACATGTGGTTTCTTTTGAATGAAAGCGGAAGCTAGGAGCTCCTTATTTCGAAAAAAAAGGCGAACTGTCTGCACCGCGTACAATTGTCCTCCCAAAAATGTTACACTTCTGAAGTGGATTTACAGCATAAAATTTGGGCTCCAGGGGCTTGATATGAAGCAAAAAGGAAAAAAGCGTGGCCCACCTCCTCCTCAATTTTGCACCACCCGGCTGATTCCACCGTTTCGACATCATCCGGTAATTAACTTTCAGTCCGTAACTTACAGCCGGTACAATTAATACGCACAGTACGAATCCGTGTACAATACATATGTTGCAAAACACAGTCCGATTAGAATTGCTTGACGGAGAACGCTGATGAATCCGTGTAGAGCCGCGGGAGGAGGCACGCACGGGCAACGCATTTACGCTGATGAATCTGTCTAGAGTATAGTCTACAATACATGTGTTGGCGTGTTGCAAAACACACAGTCCGAATAGAATTCCAAAAAAGGAACCCTGTTACTCACCAATTAGCTGGGTTGCCAGCCGGTACGAACGTACACAGGCATGATATAAGCCGGAGTAGCCCTCGTACGAACCCTAAGTAAGCTAAGAAAGACATCAGGTGATCAAGCGAGATAGATTGATCGAGATCATGGCGCCAGCTTCCCGCACCTTACCTCCGGGCTACTCCTTTTGCCCGCCGGACAGTGAGCTCACCGACCGCCACCTCCGTGACGAGCTCGCCGGCAAACCCGTCCCCGGCTGCATCCACCGCGTCGACGTCTACTCCGCGGATCCCGAGCACTTGGTGGCGAAGCTCGCGCACGCCCCGGGTACCGGCACGGGGGACAAGCCACCGGTGTGGTACTTCTTCAGCCCGGTGCGCAGCGCCGCCGTACGCAAGACCGCCGGACGGAGGAAGGCACGTGCGGTGATCGGAGGGACATGGCACCAGGAGAACAAGAAGGCCGTCAAGGGCAGCGCTGTCGGCGGATACGTCAAGACCTTCACCTACTTCAACAAGTTCTCCTCAGGGATGCCGGAAAGATGGATCATGAGGGAGTTCGATATTCCTCCGCAAAATGGAGGCGGCGATCGCGTTCTGTGCAAGATTTACCGGACGCCGCGCCCGACCAAGTCGAGGGCTTCGGCATCCACCACCACGTCCTCCTCCTTCGTGTCTGACTACGGCGGTTCCAGGAAGAGGAAGGCGGCGAGCGACCACCCGGACGCTCCGACTCCAAGCGCGCGGAGAACGGACGATGAGGACTACTTCCAGTTCCCGGAGAACGTGTTCATGGAAGGGTCCAGCGAATTCGAGCACAACTACGGGACAGCCACGCACACGCCGGGAGGCGAGATGATGGAGTTGCCGCAAAAAAGCTACTTGCCGTCCTCAGAGTTTTATGGCACAACGGAAACGCATGGAAGCGATCTGGAGGTCCTGCCGTCCATGGAGTTGGTGCCAGAAAGCTTCTTCCCGTCCTCAGATTTCTACGGCACAAGCAACACGCAGGGGCAGGGAAACGACGACAACTTCGCGGAGAACGTCGGGCACGTGTTCATGAACGGGTCCGGCGAATTCGAGCACTACGGCGCGGCGGCGCACTACTACGGGACGGCGACGCACGTGCCGGGAGGCGAGACGATGGAGTTGCCACCATGCGCGCAAGAAAGCTTCCTGCCATCGTCAGAGTTCTACGGCGCAACGGACACGCAGGGAGGCGATCTGGATGTCCCGGCGTTAATGGAGTTGGCGCCATGCGCGCAAGAAAGCTTCTTGCCGTCATCAGAGTTCTACGACACGGCTCACTATTACGGGACGGCGACGCAAGTGCTGGGAGGCGAGATGATGGAGTTGCCGTCGTCAGAGTTCGACGGCACACAGCACATGCCGGGAGGCGAGACAACGCAGTTGCTGCCATGCGTGCAAGAAAGTTCCTTGTCATCGTCGGAGTTATACTGGACGGCGGCGGAGATGCAGGGAGGCGACATTGATCTCGACGAGCTGTTGAAACAACCAACAAATACTACAAATTACCAGCTGTCAGAGGAGGAGATTCAAGCCCTCATCCTTGAGGTGACTAAGTGATATGGGCAACAGGAGGAAGAGATAGTTGGTTTAGCTAGATTGATCTTGTGCTTGTCTGATTTTGGAGGCGTGTAATGTTTGTTGTAAGCTGCCCCAGATTACCGAGTAGGCCAGATCAAATTCATGTAAAGCTACACTTGTATTTGTGTGAATGAAATATTATTATGAATCAATGGAACATCATTTCTTGTTCAGGCACTCTTTGAACATTTAATTTTCCATCTCCTAGACTGAATTTTCGTGTACATTCTCAACTCTTGTGTTCTTGGGTTCCAACCTGAATGTTTCGTGGCAGAGTATGTTGTGTAACGTACTCTTGCAAGTTTTCTTGTTTTCAGATCAACAATTACATGTCTTACAGAGTAGTACCTTATTGTTTTAATGAGTTGTGTCAGAGTTCTGTTGACAGGTTCAGAAACAGAGAAGGCTATATAGTAATTATAAAATATTATTTGGAATAGATTGTTAGCACATCTTGTCTCAGTCCTCTGAAATTTCTTCCTGTGTTCTTTTTAAGGCAGTCAAATTAAGCTATGATCCGCCCGTCATTTTCCATATCAGACATGAAGAACACACACCATGAATTTTGAATAGAACAAAGTAGTTTAGTAATGTTCTTTTCTAACTCACAGGCACATGGGGAGGTCTATCCGAATGACATTCTTATCATCTTAGTGCAACTCGACAGGTATCCTAAATCCTAATATGAGATACCTTGGTGTCTTTAGATGATGAACAGTACCTACGCCTCATAGATAAATACCAGCAGACAAGTCATAGAGCTGTATTTGTTAGATACTATTGTAGATCCTCACCATATCGCTGGTGAGCAATTTCTCAGAATATAGGGTTGGGGAGAGTCGGGACTTTTAGTTTCTGAAGCTTTGATGCCCTCATCCTCTTGCCATCTACTTCTCTGTGAACTACAACGTACAGTTTCCACATTAGTTCTCCTATTTTTCTAGGTATTTCTATTTTCGTGCCCTCGGTTTCTTAGTTGTGCTCAGTTTTCCCCAGCTCCTTAGTTTTTCCTCAGTTTTCCCCAAGACCTTGTCTGAAACCATCACAGGTGCTGTAACGGCCGGTTGCCCGACGGTTGACCGTTATCTTCTGACTAGTGGGGCCACGTAGAGCCCGCAAAGACACGTCAGACCATCCATCTTTGTTTGACCGTAAGCATCGCTGTATCCCTGACCAAAACGCGCACGAGTGGGGCTTCGGTATATCGAATGACAAGTGGGCCATGGCGCTGATACAAGGGGCAATACACGGGTAGGAATAGATTTTTAAACGGAGCTCTACAGCTATGGCACGGAGGAGGTGGCATGCGGGGTGCCGAGATGAGATCGACGTCCACAAAGAACTGCATGAGGCGAGACCAGACGCATTAGATAGATATGAACTAGACGCGTTTAACCATGCAAAGAAGAGAAGAAATGGTCGACGACATCGACGACTACCTCAAAACTTTGACTGACCGTGTCCGACACGAACGCGAGCAATGTAGAGAAAACTAGTGTCTCTCCTTTCTGGCGTGTATAGATGGGTGCTAGAAGAGTGTGGTGGCGAAGGGAAAGACCTCGCGGTGGTCTGTGGCGTCCAACATAGCGGGGCGGCGTGGCCGTGCCCACATCGGCGTGGATGCATGTTCGGTATTGGCATCAGCATGTACGTTCGGCATTGGCCTCGGCGGTATCTCTGGTGTGTCAGTGATCGAATGAGGGGATGGGATTGAGGGTGCATCCCGACGGTGACCTAGCAGTGGCGGCGAGCATAGCCGTTCTGACCATGCCGATATCGGCATCGGCAAAGTTTGGAGGCTGTGGTGCTCGAATCAAGGAGGGATTTGTTTCTTGTACGCCAAAAGTGATTTGAAACAAGTTTCGTGTTGAAGGTTAGGTAACGAAAGTTTGTAACTAAGCCCAAAATTATACTAGCGCCATGGTGAGGTTCTTTTTGATAGAGCTATACGGTTGGGCAAACTTTTTTGACACTTTTTAGATAGGGTTCCTTGTTGTTACACGTATGGCATCATGTATGGCAAATTTGGGGTCATTTGGAGATGTTCGAAAAAATCACTTTGCTTAAACGCATGCCGTTTCGTCTCACTGAAACCAGCTTTTCTAACAAGGTGATTTATTCTACCTTCTCTAAATGAACTCAAATTTCATACAGCTGATCTTCTATACATAGATAGATATATTGTTTTGTTTTTATATTTTTTGAACTTTTTATTTCCCTTTATAATAACCAATTGATTTTCAGGTCAAAACCTCGAAAACAGCATCATGTATGACATCATTTTCGCCATAAACTTCAAATTTTGTGAAACTTTCCCTTTTAGATATTCCTTGTTGTTATAGATATGGCATAATGTATGCCAAATTTGGTTAGGTCTCACTGAAACCAGCTTTTGTAACAAGTTAGGTTTTTTCGACCTTCTCAAAAGGGATTTTTTTTCTACCTTGTCTAAATGACCTCAAAAATCATACAGACGATCTTCTATACAAAGATAGGTAGATTGTTTCGTTTTTACATTTTTTTGAACTTTTATTTCCCTTTATAATACCCATTTATTTTCAGGTCAAAACCTCGAAAGTTAACATAACTAGATGGTGAACCCTTCCAAACTTCAAATACAGAGATAGATAGATTGGTTCGTTTATCATTTTTTGCGTGAAAATTAATGGCTACAACAAATCGGTGATGGTTTATCATTTTTTTCGTGAAAATTAATGGCTATAACAAATCGGTGATGGTTTATCATTTTTTCGTGAAAATTAATGGCTACAACAAATCGGTGATGGTTTATCATTTTTTGCGTGAAAATTAATGGCTACAACAAATCGGTGATGGTTTATCATTTTTTGCGTGAAAAGTAATGCCTAAAAGAGTTTATAATTTTTAGCGCGTGAAAATGAATACAGAAAACCGCCCTTTAGCATACTTAGAGAGTGGAAGGTAACCGCCGACAGAGAGAGAGAGGGGTTATCTTGCCCGTTAGATCATACGATCAACGGTCGGCGGGCACGATCCGCGTGACATGGGCTAGACCAATCAGGGCAATGTTGCACGTGTGAGAGAATTTGTGGAGGGAGAGGGCAAAACTGAGTAGTATCAAGAAACCAAGGGCACCTATGTAATAAACAGACTAAGGGATTCAAATATGAGATTTAAAAAATGGAAAATGCGTGTTTTGTACAATAAAACCCATCTTGGCCTATCTCAAACTATTTGCAATACAAATATACATGGTGTGAGAATTGTGGCCTCATTTAGACAAAGTATGTTTTGTGGAAAGCTGTTTTGGGAATGGCTTATTGTGAAAAACCATGCACCTTCATAGCTACTAGGTGATTTGAGAAGGCCTTTGAGAAGTGGCAATTTGTGGTAAAACTTGATTTATCTATGACTTATCTATGTTTTGAGAACTGGCAATTTGTGGTAAAGACTCCATGAGTATGTGCCACTATTTTTTGGAATTTTTTGCACATTAAATGACTCATTTAACTAGTTAATCCCATTTGTTGACTGTCTGTTGACCAGCTACTTGAGGGTAAAACTGAGCATATTGCACTAGCCAGTATTAGCACTCAAGGGGAAAACTGAGCACACACAAAATGCTAGTATAATACTCGAGGTTATACCTGAGTATATCTAAATTTCCAGGGTTAGACTCGAGGACGCGTGTTGCGGTGTAGAAATGGAAGACGTGCAGTGGACGCGTGTCGCATTGCAGAAGTCCAAGACGTGCAGACGTGCAGCGGTGGACGCGTAGGACGCGGGTCGCATTAACCACCCCTTGTCTTTATAGACGCCTCCTCCCACTATCTCTGTCACTCTCACTCGCCTACGCAACGCCGCCTCTCTCACATCCCATCATCTTCTCCAAAGCAAAAAACCCTCTCCCTCTCCCTCTCCTCTATCGGCGAGATGGACAAGGAGAATGTCAATCCCATCGTCCACGGCGCCGTCGGCTCCAAGCGCGACGCCTCCCTCTTCGACGCCGTCCCCTCAACGGACGTCGCCGCCGTCCCCTCAACGGACGTCGCCGCCGCCTCCGCCGGTACATCGGAGGCTGCTGCCGCCGGTGGCGGTCAGATCCCGCCGGGATATGACCCCTACGAGCCGGTGCCGTACGTCCTGCCCCCGTACCCCTACGACACCTCCATGGAGGACCCATGGAACGAGGTAACTACGGTTTGCTTCCTTTTTTGTTCCCCATTCCTTTTTGAACCCTATTTGTGCTGGTGTAGATGGATCTGTGGATGGATGAGTATTGGGCTAATATTTGCGCCGATTTTATTCCATTTTGCTTTGATCCCTCCTTGATTTCGTTTAAGATTTGGGGTTCGGCCGTTCGGTTAATTTATGCAAATAATAATGGGATCTCAATCAGTTAATTTATGCAAGTAATCATAGGATCTCAATCAGTTATTTTATGCATGAATCAAAAGATATCAACCGTTTAATTTTGCAAATAATCTGGAATGTGTTCAAGTTCAGATCTGGAATCTGTTTCTTTGCCTATGATGAATCGGTGGGCACAAATTTTTACAGGGAGGGTTGATGCGTGTAGTTGACACGTCCGTTGGGAACCCCAAGAGGAAGGTGTGATGCGCACAGCGGCAAGTTTCCCTCAGTAAGAAACCAAGGTTTAATCGAACCAGTAGGAGTCAAGAAGCACGTTGAAGGTTGATGGCGGCGGGATGTAGTGCGGCGCAACACCAGAGATTCCGGCGCCAACGTGGAACCTGCACAACACAACCAAAGTACTTTGCCCCAACGAAACAGTGAGGTTGTCAATCTCACCGGCTTGCTGTAACAAAGGATTAACCGTATTGTGTGGAAGATGATTGTTTGCAGAAAACAATAAAACAAGTATTGCAGTAGATTGTATTTCAGTAAAGAGAATTGGACCGGGGTCCACAGTTCACTAGAGGTGTCTCTCCCATAAGATAAAAGCATGTTGGGTGAACAAATTACAGTCGGGCAATTGACAAATAGAGAGGGCATAACAATGCACATACATGTCATGATAAATATAGTGAGATTTAATTGGGCATTACGACAAAGTACATAGACCGCTATCCAGCATGCATCTATGCCTAAAAAGTCCACCTTCAGGTTATCATCCGAACCCCTTCCAGTATTAAGTTGCAAAACAACAGACAATTGCATTAAGTATGGTGCGTAATGTAATCAATAACTACATCCTTAGACATAGCATCAATGTTTTATCCCTAGTAGCAACAGCACATCCACAACCTTAGAACTTTCTGTCACGGTCCCAGAGTCAATGGAGGCATGAACCCACTATCGAGCATAAATACTCCCTCTTGGAGTTAAGAGCAAAAACTTGGCCAGAGCCTCTACTAATAACGGAGAGCATGCAAGATCATAAACAACACATAGGTAATAACTTGATAATTAACATAACATAGTATTCTCTATCCATCGGATCCCGACAAACACAACATATAGTATTACAGATAGATGATCTTGATCATGTTAGGCAGCTCACAAGATCCAACAATGAAGCACAATGGGGAGAAGACAACCATCTAGCTACTGCTATGGACCCATAGTCCAGGGGTGAACTACTCACTCATCACTCCGGAGGCGACCATGGCGGTGAAGAGTCCTCCGGGAGATGAATCCCCTCTCCGGCAGGGTGCCAGAGGCGATCTCCTGAATCCCCCGAGATGGGATTGGCGGCGGCGGCGTCTCTGGAAGGTTTTCCGCATCGTGGCTCTCGGTACTGGGGGTTTCGCGATAGAGGCTTTAAGTAGGCGGAAGGGCAGGTAAAGAGGCGGCACGAGGGGCCCACACCATAGGTCGGCGCGGCCAGGGCCTGGGCCGCGCCGCCCTATGGTTTGGCCACCTCGTGGCCCCACTTCGTCTCCTCTTCGGTCTTCTGGAAGCTTCGTGGCAAAATAGGACCCTGGGCGTTGATTTCGTCCAATTCCGAGAATATTTCGTTACTACGATTTCTGAAACCAAAAACAGCAGAAAACAGCAACTGGCTCTTCGGCATCTTGTTAATAGGTTAGTTCCAGAAAATGCACGAATATGACATAAAGTGTGCATAAAACATGTAGATATTATCAATAATGTGGCATGGAACACAAGAAATTATCGATACGTCGGAGACGTATCAGCATCCCCAAGCTTAGTTCTGCTCGTCCCGAGCAGGTAAAACGATAACAAAGATAATTTCTGGAGTGACATGCCATCATAACCTTGATCATACTATTTGTAAACATATGTAATGAATGCAGCGATCAAAACAATGGTAATGACATGAGTAAACAAGTGAATCATAAAGCAAAGATTTTTCATGAATAGTACTTCAAGACAAGCATCAATAAGTCTTGCATAAGAGTTAACTCATAAAGCAATAAATCAAAGTAAAGGTATTGAAGCAACACAAAGGAAGATTAAGTTTCAGCGGTTGCTTTCAACTTATAACATGTATATCTCATGGATAATCGTCAACATAGAGTAATATAATAAGTGCAATATGCAAGTATGTAGGAATCAATGCACAGTTCACACAAGTGTTTGCTTCTTGAGGTGGAGAGAAATAGGTGAACTGACTCAACATAAAAGTAAAAAGAATGGTCCTTCAAAGAGGAAAGCATCGATTCCTATATTTGTGCTAGAGCTTTTATTTTGAAAACATGAAACAATTTTGTCAACGGTAGTAATAAAGCATATGTATCATGTAAATTATATCTTACAAGTTGCAAGCCTCATGCATAGTATACTAATAGTGCCCGCACCTTGTCCTAATTAGCTTGGACTACCGGATCATCGCAATACACATGTTTTAACCAAGTGTCACAATGGGGTACCTCCATGCCGCCTGTACAAAGGTCTAAGGAGAAAGCTCGCATTTTGGATTTCTCGCTTTTGATTATTCTCAACTTAGACATCCATACCGGGACAACATGGACAACAGATAATGGACTCCACTTTAATGCATAAGCATGTGGCAACAATTATTATTCTCATATGAGATTGAGGATATACGTCCAAAACTGAAACTTCCACCATGAATCATGGCTTTAGTTAGCGGCCCAATGTTCTTCTCTAACAATATGTATGCTCCAACCATTAAGGTGGTAGATCTCTCTTACTTCAGACAAGACGGACATGCATAGCAACTCACATGATATTCAACAAAGAATAGTTGATGGCGTCCCCAGAAACATGGTTATCGCACAACAAGCAACTTAATAAGAGATAAAGTGCATAAGTACATATTCAATACCACAATAGTTTTCAAGCTATTTGTCCCATGAGCTATATATTGCAAAGGTGAATGATGGAATTTTAAAGGTAGCACTCAAGCAATTTACTTTGGAATGGTAGAGAAATACCATGTAGTAGGTAGGTATGGTGGACACAAATGGCATAGTGGTTGGCTCAAGGATTTTGGATGCATGAGAAGTATTCCCTCTCGATACAAGGTTTAGGCTAGCAAGGTTATTTGAAACAAACACAAGGATGAACCGGTGCAGCAAAACTCACATAAAAGACATGTTGTAAACATTATAAGACTCTACACCGTATTCCTTGTTGTTCAAACTCAATACTAGAAATTATCTAGACTTTAGAGAGACCAAATATGCAAACCAAATTAGCAAGCTCTAGGTGTTTCTTCATTAATGGGTGCAAAGTATATGATGCAAGAGCTTAAACATGAGCACAACAATTGCCAAGTATCAAATTATTCAAGACATTTTAGAATTACTACATGTAGCATTTTCCAATTCCAACCATATAACAATTTAACGAAGAAGAAACTTCGCCATGAATACTATGAGTAAAGCCTAAGGACATACTTGTCCATATGCAACAGCGGAGCGTGTCTCTCTCCCACAAAGTGAATGCTAGGATCCATTTTATTCAAACAAAACAAAAACAAAAACAAACCGACGCTCCAAGAAAAGCACATAAGATGTGATGGAATAAAAATATAGTTTCAGGGGAGGAACCTGATAATGTTGTCGATGAAGAAGGGGATGCCTTGGGCATCCCCAAGCTTAGACGCTTGAGTCTTCTTAGAATATGCAGGGGTGAACCACCGGGGCATCCCCAAGCTTAGAGCTTTCACTCTCCTTGATCATATTGCATCATACTCCTCTCTTGATCCTTGAAAACTTCCTCCACACCAAACCCGAAACAACTCATTAGAGGGTTAGTGGACAATAAAAATTAACATGTTCAGAGGTGACACAATCATTCTTAACACTTCTGGACATTGCATAAAGCTACTGGACATTAATGGATCAAAGAAATTCATCCAACATAGCAAAAGAGGCAATGCGAAATAAAAGGCAGAATCTGTCAAAACAGAACAGTTCGTATTGACGAATTTTATCGAGGCACAAGACTTGCTCAAATGAAAATGCTCAAATTGAATGAAAGTTGCGTACATATCTGAGGATCACTCACGTAAATTGGCATAATTTTCTGAGTTACCTACAGAGAATTTTGCCCAGATTCGTGACAGCAAAGAAATCTGTTTCTGCGCAGTAATCCAAATCTAGTATGAACTTTACTATCAACGACTTTACTTGGCACAACAAAACACTAAACTAAGATAAGGAGAGGTTGCTACAGTAGTAAACAACTTCCAAGACACAAAATAAAAACAAAGTACTGTAGCAAAATAACATGGGTTGTCTCCCATAAGCGCTTTTCTTTAACGCCTTTCAGCTAGGCGCAGAAAGTGTGTATCAAGTATTATCAAGAGATGAAGCATCAACATCATAATTTGTTCTAATAATAGAATCAAAAGGTAACTTCATTCTCTTTCTAGGGAAGTGTTCCATACCTTTCTTGAGAGAAAATTGATATTTAATATTACCTTCCTTCATATCAATAGTAGCACCAACTGTTCGAAGAAAAGGTCTTCCCAATATAATGGGGCAAGATGCATTGCATTCAATATCCAAGACAACAAAATCAACGGGGACAAGGTTATTGTTAACCATAATATGAACATTATCAACTCTCCCCAAAGGTTTCTTTTTAGCATTATCAGCGAGATTAACATCCAAATAACAATTTTTCAATGGTGGCAAGTCAAGCATATCATAGACTTTCTTAGGCATAACAGAAATACTTGCACCAAGATCACATAAAGCATTACAATCAAAATCATTGACCCTCATTTTAATGATGGGTTCCCAACCATCCTCTAGCTTTCTAGGAATAGAAGTTTCAAGTTTTAGTTTCTCTTCTCTAGCTTTTATGAGAGCATTCGTAATATGTTTTGTGAAAGCCAAGTTTACAGCGCTAGCATTGGGACTCTTAGCAAGTTTTTGTAAGAACTTTATAACTTCAGAGATGTGGCAATCATCAAAATCTAAATCATTATGAGCTACAGCAATGGGATCATCATCCCCAAGGTTGGAAAAAATTTTAGCAGTTTTATCACAAGCAATTTCAGCAGTTTTAGCAATTTCAGGCAGTTTTGTACGCTTTGCACTAGGAGTAGAAACATTGCCAACACCAATTATTTTACCATTAATAGTAGGAGATGCAGCAACATGTGAAGAATCAACATTACTTGTGGTGGTAATAGTCCAAACTTTAGCTACATTTTTCTCTTTAGCTAGTTTTTCATTTTCTTCTCTATCCCACCTAGCACGCAATTCAGCCATTAATCTTATATTCTCATTAATTCTAACTTGGATGGCATTTGCTGTAGTAACAATTTTATTTTCAATATCCTCAGGTTTAGCAGCCATTTTATTAATTAAAGAAGATTGTGACGCAGACATGTATGAGATTCGGTTTTCAGCATTTGCAAGTTTAGTTTGAAACCCAGAAATCTCCATATTCATATTTTCAAGTTGATTTCCTATATTCTTCAACAAGGTAGATTGTTCATTCATAGTTTTAGTAAACAATTTATTTTGCTCATATTGTGATTACATAAAGCTCTTGGTAGATCTTTCAGTTTCTAACATCTTTTCCTCATTAGGTGAAACATATCTACCATAAGAGTTACCATTAGCAGGATATGGCCTAGAATTTTGAGCAACCAATGAGGCTAACGGAACATTATTAGGATCAACATTAATCCTATCATTCACAAGCATAGACATAATAGCATCAATCTTATCATTCAAGGAAGAGGATTCTTCAACAGAATTTACCTTCTTACCTTGTGGAGCTCTTTCCGTGTGCCATTCAGAGTAATTAATCATCATATCATCAAGAAGCTTTGTAGCCGCCCCCAAAGTGATGGACATAAAGGTACCTCCAGCAGCTGAATCCAATAAATTCCGCGAAGAAAAATTTAGTCCTGCATAGAAGATTTGGATGATCATCCAAGTAGTCAGTCCATGTGTTGGGCAATTTTTAACCAAAGATTTCATTCTTTCCCAAGCTTGAGCAACATGCTCAGTATCTAATTGTTTAAAATTCATTATGCTACTCCTCAAAGATATAATTTTAGCAGGGGGATAATATCTACCAATAAAAACATCCTTGCATTTAGTCCATGAATCAATACTATTCTTAGGCAGAGATAGCAACCAATCTTTAGCTCTTCCTCTTAATGAGAAAGGAAACAATTTTAATTTAATAATATCACCATCTACATCTTTATATTTTTGCATTTCACATAGTTCAACAAAATTATTAAGATGGGCAGCAGCATCATCAGAACTAACACCAGAAAATTGCTCTCGCATAACAAGATTCAAGAAAGGTGTTTAATTTCAAAGAATTCTGCTGTAGTAGCAGGTGGAGCAATAGGTGTGCATAAGAAATCATTATTATTTGTGGTTGTGAAGTCACACAACTTAGTATTTTCAGGAGTACCCATTTTAGCAGTAGTAAATAAAGCAAACTAGATAAAGTAAATGCAAGTAACTAATTTTTTTGTGTTTTTGATATAGAGTGCAAGATAGTAAATAAAGTAAAACTAGCAACTAATTTTTTTGTATTTTGATTTAGTGCAGCAAACAAAGTAGTAAATAAAACTAAGCAAGACAAAAACAAAGTAAAGGGATTGCGATGTGGAGACTCCCCTTGCAGCGTGTCTTGATCTCCCCGGCAACGGCGCCAGAAATTTGCTTGATGCGTGTAGTTGACACGTCCGTTGGGAACCCCAAGAGGAAGGTGTGATGCGCACAGCGGCAAGTTTCCCTCAGTAAGAAACCAAGGTTTAATCGAACCAGTAGGAGTCAAGAAGCACGTTGAAGGTTGATGGCGGCGGGATGTAGTGCGGCGCAACACCAGAGATTCCGGTGCCAACGTGGAACCTGCACAACACAACCAAAGTACTTTGCCCCAATGAAACAGTGAGGTTGTCAATCTCACCGGCTTGTTGTAACAAAGGATTAACCGTATTGTGTGGAAGATGATTGTTTGCAGAAAACAATAAAACAAGTATTGCAGTAGATTGTATTTCAGTAAAGAGAATTGGACCGGGGTCCACAGTTCACTAGAGGTGTCTCTCCCATAAGATAAAAGCATGTTGGGTGAACAAATTACAGTCGGGCAATTGACAAATAGAGAGGGCATAACAATGCACATACATGTCATGATAAATATAGTGAGATTTAATTGGGCATTACGACAAAGTACATAGACCGCTATCCAGCATGCATCTATGCCTAAAAAGTCCACCTTCAGGTTATCATCCGAACCCCTTCCAGTATTAAGTTGCAAAACAACAGACAATTGCATTAAGTATGGTGCGTAATGTAATCAATAACTACATCCTTAGACATAGCATCAATGTTTTATCCCTAGTAGCAACAGCACATCCACAACCTTAGAACTTTCTCACCGTCCCGCATTCAATGGAGGCATGAACCCACTATCGAGCATAAATACTCCCTCTTGGAGTTAAGAGCAAAAACTTGGCCAGAGCCTCTACTAATAACGGAGAGCATGCAAGATCATAAACAACACATAGGTAATAACTTGATAATTAACATAACATAGTATTCTCTATCCATCGGATCCCGACAAACACAACATATAGTATTACAGATAGATGATCTTGATCATGTTAGGCAGCTCACAAGATCCAACAATGAAGCACAATGGGGAGAAGACAACCATCTAGCTACTACTATGGACCCATAGTCCAGGGGTGACCTACTCACTCATCACTCCGGAGGCGACCATGGCGGTGAAGAGTCCTCCGGGAGATGAATCCCCTCTCCGGCAGGGTGCCGGAGGCGATCTCCTGAATCCCCCGAGATGGGATTGGCGGCGGCGGTGTCTCTGGAAGAATTTCCGTATCGTGGCTCTCGGTACTGGGGGTTTCGCGACGGAGGCTTTAAGTAGGCGGAAGGGCAGGTAAAGAGGCGGCACGAGGGGCCCACACCATAGGTCGGCGCGGCCAGGGCCTGGGCCGCGCCGCCCTATGGTTTGGCCACCTCGTGGCCCCACTTCATCTCCTCTTCGGTCTTCTGGAAGCTTCGTGGCAAAATAGGACCCTGGGCGTTGATTTCGTCCAATTCCGAGAATATTTCGTTACTAGGATTTCTGAAACCAAAAACAGCAGAAAACAAAGAATCGGCTCTTCGGCATCTTGTTAATAGGTTAGTTCCAGAAAATGCACGAATATGACATAAAGTGTGCATAAAACATGTAGATATTATCAATAATGTGGCATGGAACACAAGAAATTATCGATACGTCGGAGACGTATCAAGGGTTCAGCGAACCATTTCTGTGTACAAATCTGTTGTGCATGAGCTTTGGTTCGCTTACACCGTCCCTGTAGACATATAATCGTGTCCACTCTAACTGAGGCTGCCTCTGTTTTTCCTAACTTTGTTATCATGCACGTTAGTCATCGTTGCAACTCATTCACTAATAGTTCCCGTTTGATATGGATCAGCTGTCTGGCAGCGATGTCGGCAGCGACGATGAGCACCATGACGTCAAGACTCGCCAGGTGCTGCGGAGGCTGCAGGTCGGCAAGTACGTCTCCTACTTCACCGTTGACAAGGGTGTCTACAGGTGCCCCTTCTGCACTAGGAGGCTCGGCGGCACTGACTTCAACTGCCTCCTCACGCACGCCGAGAACATCGGCAACACCAACCCCAAGGTCGGCGCATCGGTGAACCCCCACTCCTTCCGCGCCAAGCACTTGGCGCTCGGCATGCACCTCCGCAGCATCCAGCGGGTGGAGATCTCCGACGGGCGCATGCCTCCGCTCAAGCCCAAGGCTCCCAAGGGGAGCAACAAGTGGAGGCAGAGGCAGATGGGGTAGGCGGAGTCCTGGACGTGTGCTGCTGCTGTCTCCTCCATTTTGTTGTTGGGATCCCTTTGTTGTTAGTTAGGGATCCCTCGCTGTTATGTTGTTAGTATGATGGTGCTGTGAAGAACCTCGAACCCTACTATGTTTGGCTGCTGAATGCAGCTTATTATCTAGGGAGGGATCCCTATTATCTATCCCTATTCTACTATATGACCTTGTGAATTTATCGTACATTCCCTGTAGATTTGCTTCTAGATTTAACTACATACATATGGACCAGATGGAGTACTAGATTGGGCTCCCTACTAGATTTGCTGCCATATTGGGCAAACAACGAGGGCCAAAAGGCACAAATAATAATTGAAGAAAGACAGAAATGCAAGCTTCTCTAGATTTGATACTAATTAGGTGAAAAAAAGGCAGAGAGAAGGAGGCAGAAAAGGTACTCTTAAAAGGGAAATGCCAATGGCCGAGAGAGACAAAACCCAGCTCCTGCTCACGTGCAACCAAACGCTATCTCATCCTGTCCCACGCGGTCCCTTTCTACCAGCCCCACGCGACGCGGGCCCACACGACGCGGCCCCACACGTCAGCACGGAACGGTCAACTTAACGGGAATCCTGCCGTCTGAGCTGCTTCTGCGGGTTTCACACAAGCACTTGGGGAAAACTGAGGAAAAACTAAGGAGCTGGGGAAAACTGAGCACAACTAAGGAACCGAGGGCACGAAAATAGAAATCCCATTTTTCTAATATACAAACAGGGGTCTTCAACACTCCTCCTCTACACGGAAAAAATGTACTCCCTCCGTTCCTTTCTATAGTGCCTATAGATTTTTGGCATTTGTTTCAGAATATAAGATTTTAGCTTAGCTTTTTTTGAATTACCCCCTCCCCGTTCAGCTCCCAAATCATTCAACTCCCAAATTTATTATGGTAAGTTAGGAAGATATGGATTTCCTAAATTTTACGTTGATCTCAAATCGTTTAGCTAGGGGTTTTGTGTAAAAAATACTCTTGCGCTAATTTCCGTGCCAAAAAACTATAGACACTATAGAATGGAACAGATGGAGTATCATTTAGCCCCATCTTTGTCGCAAATTCTCAGAAAAAACACTAACTCCTTTGGTTAATACACCAGCTAGTTGATTTACAGATTTAACAAAGCTTACCCGAAGTGCCCCCACATCGAGTTTCTCCTTAATAAAATGTCACACAATTCCAACATGCTTTGTTCTATCATGATGGACTAGGTTGTTAACTATATTGATAGTAGCTTGATTATTGCAGTGAAGCTGAAGAGATGCATCACCATACAAGTGTAGTTCTATAAACAATATCCTCAACCACATTAACTAACATAATCCGGATGTCATTGATCTAATTTTTGTTGGATATAGTGCCCTGAGGCAAGGTCATACCCATGGGTACAAGGTCATCCCCGTGGGTACGAGGTCATACTTGCCCTACCCGTGGGTAAATATAAATGGGTAGAGTATGGGTATACCAATGGGTACAAGGTCATACACGTGTCCTACCAGTGACATAACGGGTAAGGTATGCCGGTATGGGTAATACCAATGTGTAGAAAAGTGCGCTCATACCCTGCCTATATAGATACGAAACCCGCAGATACATGTACCCGTGGATAAAATTGTCATCCTTACCCAGAAGGAAGCCCATTAGGCGGTCGGCCAACCCCCCAAGTGGATAAGGGTGGGGGCGCCCTAGGTTATGGTTTGGGCGCATGGGTCTTCCTTGGCCGAGTCGCCCCTCCCTTTGGCCCAGCGTCCACCTCCCCCTCCCCCCATATAAGTAGGAGCCTTGAGGGAGAAGAGCACACAATTTCCCTTGTGGGAAAAGGAGAGCTCCCTTGAGACGCCTCTCCTCCCCCCAACCCTCTCTCTCACTCTCTTGTTTTCTCTCCCGCAAGCGGTTCCTGGAAGAGCTGCACACAGAGGGATTTAACTTCACCCCAGTACGCCATCGTGTTGTTGGTGTTCCAATACAGAAGATCTATTTCTATAATCTTGGCTGGATCACGGAAGTCATCGTCGAACATCGTACGTGTGCGAGACCATGGAGGTGCTGCCATTTGTGGCGACCCCAAGGTCGGCGACGAGTACAACTATATTATCCAAGTTCCGGTGGAACGTTAACTGCTTTCGGTCTATGAGGATACATCACCAAAATAGTCTCAGTTATAACATCACTCTTAGACAGATCTAAGCATTCAGAGTACGCTAGTTTGAAAAATTATAGTTTTCTATTGTGAGTCCCTTCAAATTCTACCTCCGATGCGGATCGAGCGACAACACTTTGTTTTTCGCTCTTCTAACTAACGAGGCTGCTACCAATAAATAGATAGTAGCCTGACATAGACATTCTATCATCCAAACATCCAGTTCATTTAGCATATGTGTATCCCTCTGTTCTCATGTGCCCATGATTAGAAAATGGGACCCCTTCCCCGTGCAGCCTTTGAAATATCACAATATTATTTTTGCAGCATCCAAATGGCCAGACTAGGGATCATGCATATATCAGCTTACAACACTAACATCGTATGCAATATCTGGACTTGTGTGTGATATGTAAATTAAACGGCCAACTAACCTCTAATATTGAGACTTTTCTTCTAGATCACGCGAGTCGGATAGAATATTATGATTCTGCTCAACTGGTGGTGCTGCTGGTTTACATCTTATCATGCATGTCTCATCAAGCAATTCAAGCACACATTTTCTGTGTGAAAGGTAAATACCATGTCTCCCGTATGACACCTCAATTCCCTAGAAGTAGCGAAGGGAACCCAAGTCCTTGACTTCAAATATTCTTGCTAGTGTCTTTTTCAAGCTTCGTATTTCCTCATCATCATTCCCCGTATTTACTAAATCATCAACACACACCCCAAGCATATATAGAAATCTTATCATTATGAATTCACAATAATAAAGTGTGATCAACATTGCTTGTCCATATCCCAAACAACAAATTTCCTTTGTAAACCTTCCATATCTCAAATTCTAGCCCATTTAAACTATTTCAAAATTAGGGTTTCAAATCTATGAGGTGTAGCACCTCATTTAAATCATCTTCCAAAGTGTTATGAAGTAATGTGATGACCTTAGTTGCAAGGTCTCATACTTACTTGCTTGAGGATCTTAAATCAAATAGTTATTTAAAATGCATGAGGTATAGTATCTCATTTAAACCCTTTCCCCAAAAAGTAAATATGAAGTGTTGACCTTGGTCAACATGATCTCATACTTAGTATTTGAGGAAATTAAATCTAAACAAGGTTCAATGAGAGGAAATTATTTCTCCAAAACTAAATAGAAAGCCTAATCCATATTTCAATGAGAGGAAATTATTGTCCTAACACTAAGTAAGAAAACCCTAGCATAATTTTGGATAAATGTTAAGTGATGATGCTAGGTCATCTTGAGTGAGCCCTTAAGGCTAAGCTAGTCTACTTAAGTATTGATTGGTGTTTGTATCCTTGTATTCGTTTATAAACGCTAGTACCAGAGACTATCAAGAGGAGGAGGTTTTCTCCCAAGAGGAAGAAGAAGAGAACTTTGATCACTGCCCCAATCAAGGCAAGCTAATATTCCTGCAAGTTACTCTAGTGCAATGCTCCACAAGAGCAAGGCACCATTACATACTACCTTATGCTTAATGATCCTATCCCAAGTTTTTACCTTACAAGTTTTGACTTTGGTTTATCAAAGTCTATTTTTGATTCATGATTCACTTGGTTTAGTTATGGAGTAGTACAAGAGCATCACACTTAGCCTAGAAATCTACAAGCAAATTAGCACCCCTCATGAATAGTTGCTAGTGCTAAAACTAAAAGTGACTACTTTAGATGGGAACTTGTGAAAACCAATGACTTTGAAAACCTTGGAATGATGAGTCATTCTATTGAAAGATTTTGAAGGTGAATGTGACTTGTGAATGACTTGGTGAATTTTACAAAATTGATGGTTGGGTTCGGATGCGACACCATTACAATTCTTAAGTACCCCCACAATACCTGAATCTGGGTAAGGCTTAACTGGAACCTTATGTATTTTAGTATGGGTTCCCTCTGAACAAGCGTCATAGGGGTTATGCCGAGGCTGCCTCCATTGAAAGTGAAATGACATGAAATGAGGTGAATGTCCTACCCAAGCCCTGTGCAGTTCCCAGGTTGACGGTTTGTCTTCACTGGGAGGCCAAGCTCATGGGGAGAGGTGCCTATATTAGGGTATGTAAATGAAAGATTATGATTGGTGGTTCGCGCACTGAGTGCGATAAATCAGGGCCAGTTACCCCTGACGAACTATTGCAATTATTGTGGCACAAGTGTACGACCTCTCCAGAGTGTAAACCTATTCGAATAGCCGCGTCCGCGGTTATGGACAGTTGGAAAGGCCATACTGTTCCGTCATCAGAACTTTTCCAAAAATATGAGTGGTGACTTGTGACTTGAATTGAAAGGTGACTTTGACTTTGAATCACAAGTGAGTTGTGGGAATGACACTAATGTTCCCACTTGAGTTAAGTTAGGCAAATGAAGAGTCTTATTTATTAAATGCTTATGAAGTAAAACTGGCTTTATGCAAATGAACCTAGAGCTTAGCACCCCCTTACCATAGTTGATAGTACTTACATTAGTATTAGTTTGCGAGTACTTTAAAGTACTCATGGCTTTGTCCCTGGCTATTCAAATGGCCAGACTATGAAGATGAGCCCCAGTACCAGGATGAAGGACAACAGGACGTCTACGACAACTAGGACCACTCCTGACGTCAATAGTTGCCTGTGGAACAGATGGACCAAAACCGCTACTTCGTTTCCGCTATGTGTTTTGTAATAGGATCTCTAGATCCTCTATGTTGTATTAAGACTGGATCATGTGATCCTTTGTTGTAAGACGATTATGTTATGTGATGAATGATGTTATGTGATACCAATCTATTATGTCTCACAAAAACAATATTCCTGGGATTGCGATGTACTGCATAATAGACATCTGGACTTAAAAATCCGGGTGTTGACAAGTTGGTATCAGAGCCATTGTTTGACCTTAGGAGACCCTAGTTAGAATGGACGTCTGAAAAACTTAGTTTCAAAACAAATGAAGTGAATATTTATGAAAACTTATTTTCACTCTTATCCTTGAGATCTTTTTCAAAATGAAATTAATGCCCCACTTTTCCTTGTAATTACTACATAAAAAATTTGACACACTTTCTCACTTCTCTAATTCTTCATAGATGGAGTACACCTGCAAGTCCTATCAGCTTGGCCACGGAGGAAACCTAATGTTCGAGAAGGATTTGAAACAACTGGTTGAATATCTAGGACGCCCGTATCCCGAGTTCTTTGGAGTACCACTCAACAATCCATCGGGAAGACAACCTCGGTGGGAAGTTATTGCAGATCTGAGAGGAAAGCTAGGAGCCCCAATATGGGAAACCATCTGGTTTTCTTGGAAGGATGGAATAGCTAGAGCCATGCAAGAAGCAATTGCCCGTCTGTGCGGACAGAATGTGAACAAGCTCAAGAACACTCGCTTCATCTACTACCCAAGACATGATCCCATGGGAAGACCAATAACCATGCCACCACAGCCGGAAATGAACCACTATGTGACATACCTGGATTTCATGCTGTACAAGAACCGCAAGGAGTTGGACAACGCCCGCGCCTTTGTCCAAGCACATTACCCATGAAGATGAAGAAACCACCATTCCGGATGAAGAGTAGTATCACTAAAGCACTTGTGTAGGTGTGAGTTTGTATCAGGATCCCCTTGTATCGTAGAACGAATGAATGGTTCTTCAAACCAACGGTGTGTTAGCTTTGTAATATGTGATGCTTGGTATGAATGAAAAAAGTGTTGTTGGTTTTTACCCCCGCAACACTACTCAAGTTTTCAAGTTATGAACTTTTTAAACTTTAACCAAACAAACCATAGAAATTTCCCTCTTATCATCTATCTCAATGTTCAGATGGCCCCACCAACCCGCAGCACCAATCAGGATGCAATGCTGCAGATGCTGCAGATGATGATGGCAGACCGAGAAGCTGAGAGAGCTGAACGACAAGCCAACATAGCTGCACTGCAACAGATAGCCCAGAACAATCAAGGCCATGGAAACCATGATCATCCTGGATCCAAGTTGAAGAACTTTCAGAACACCAACCCACCTATGTTCAGCAAGACTGAAGAGCCACTTGACGCAGATGACTGGCTCCAGACAATGGAGAACAACCTGGAAGTTGCGGGAGTAGAAGCCGCAGAGAAAGTACTGTTCGCCACCCACTACCTGTCAGGACCTGCCAGAGCCTGGTGGAAAAGTGCCCGTGCAATGAATGCGGGACAGATGATGACCTGGGAAGACTTCAAGCTCAAATTCAGCAAGTACCATGTGCCCCAAGGACTGGTCAAGAAGATGAGAGACGAGTTCCGGGAACTCAAACAAGGAAGGATGTCCGTGGTGGAATACCGCGACAGATTCCTCACTTTGTCAAGGTACGCCCCGGATGAGACCGACACCAACGAGAAGAGGAAGAAAAGATTTCTGAATGGACTGCATGATGAAATGCAAACTGTGTTAGTGAACATTCCGTTCGCTGACTTGGAAGCCCTGGTGGACTCCGCCATACAGATGGAAGGAAAGCTTCACCAAGCCAACGAGAACAGCAAGCGAAGAATGATGCACCAGAATGGACCCCACCATACACAGAAGTACCGCAACAACTCCTCTGGAGGATTTACCCCAAGGCACAACAAGCCACCTGCTCAGATGTATCGCCCAAACTACACCCCCAATAATGGAGGACCCCCGATGTTGTGGGTATACTTCATGGGTGTACCATCGACAGTGCCTAGATCCGGCAAGCCCGGGTGGCCCACAGAGGGTGATGAGGCATGTGGCCCATCGGGCGGCCCAGTTGCTGTTGATCATGAAGGAAGAAGTCCGGCCCAGGATCAGTAAGCCGGATCCGTACCGACATTAGGAGGAACCCGGATCCACGGAGGCCCGTGAGGAACCCGGATCCAGTACGACGTATATGGAAGGCGGATCCGTGACGTGCACGGCAAGATATTGTACCGTAGTTAGGCTATCTGTAATCCGGCTAGGACTCTCCATGTAAACCCTAGATCCGTGCGCCTTTATAAGCCGGATCCTGGGAGCCCTAGAGGCAGAACAACAACTCATTGTAACATCGCGAAAGCGCCCAGATAATTCCAGACAAGCAGCAGTAGGCCCTGTCATCGTGCAGGTGTTCCGAAGCTGGGTAAATCGCGTACCACCGTCCCGTGTGCACTCCGCCCTATGGCCCCTACTTCTTCTCCCCCTCGCGAGGATCCCTCCTCCGAGGTACCGTCGATTAGGCAACGACAGTTGGCGCCCACCGTGGGGCCTGTGGCGTCTGGAGGCCGGAACCGGGAGGGTTCCGCCATGGGAAGCTACGACGACACCATCGCTGTGGGGCGCGTCCTCTACGCCGGAAATCTGCCGATCGTCCCTCCGGATGAGTGTTGGATTCCGGCTAGGACAAACCCCGTCAAGCTCTCCATCGTCCCAATTGGCGGCATACACATCTTCATCGGGGAAACCATCGATTCCGACGGAAACCCACTGGTAAGTAACGCAGACGCGACCGCCGCAGAGCTGGACGCTGTCGCGAAGATCCGATCTGAGATGCAGGAGCTTCCCAAGGAAGATTCCGCCTCGGATCTGGAATTTTCAAAGCCCACCCAATCCGCCCCTGAGCAGGAAACAACGGTGGAAGACCAATGCAGATCCGCCTGGGTCTCCCAGGTGTTAGAAAAGCAGAGGTGCCACTTCGTACACTTCTTGGCCCATACCGCCGGAACCGCCCCTCAAGAAGACGGAGCTGGTCCTGAGCAGGTAGAGGCACCGGAAAACGACGTGGATCCGGATCAGGCTGAGCCTGTCGGAGAAAGCGGAACTCCGGTTGAAGAGTCGATTTTGGGCAATCTGAGCCCAATTTCCGGAGATACCCCCTCCATGGATACTGACGAGTTTAACCGCAAGCTAGGGGAGTACGGTTTCGGTGATCAGCCTGAAGTCGACTCCGCCCAGCCTAAGCAGGTTCTCGCAACTGTAGCAGCGCTGGGACAAACTGGATCTGAAGAGCCAACCAGCCAATCCGACCCTCAGCCATCCCGCCAAGGATCTCCAATGTCACGGGAGCGACCCCGCAGGGATTCTTCCTCGGAGGAACTCCTGTCGGCTGAAGAGATGGTTGCGCGAGCAGTTCTTAACAAACCTATAACCCCGGGCGACGCCGCAGATCTGGAGGCTCTAGAGGCCACTAGACAGGAAATGCTGGCCACAGCCAAGAAGCTCGCCGACACCGAAGCCGCATTAAGGGAAGAAAGGGCAGAAGCGGTAGGTTTGGCGGAGCACTTCGACAGACAGGATCGCGAAATTACTGCCACACTCGAGCAGGTCAAGAGCATGGCAAATTCGTCTGGGACGACGCAGCCGACGCAGCTCTTTGGGGGTTGAAGGAAATACTCACCTCCCCACCTATCTTGGCAGCTCCAGCAGAGTCAGAGCCAATGCTCCTTTATCTGGCAGCTACCAACAAAGTCATCAGCCTCGTCGTCGTGGTGGAGCGAAAGGAAGAAGGTCATGAATACGACGTCCAAAGGCCTGTCTATTACATTAGCGAGGTACTGACGGAGTCAAAGCAAAGATACCCTCACTTTCAGAAGCTAGCTTATGGAGTGTTCCTAGGCAGCCGGAAGCTGAGACATTACTTCCAAGAGCACCCAAGAATCAGCTTGTGAGCAAGGCTCCGCTGTCAACAATTCTCAACAACGCTGACGCAACAGGACGTACGGCTAAATGGGGCATCGAATTATCCGCCTTCGACATCGCTTACAAGCCTAGGACCGCGGTTAAATCCCAAGTCTTGGCAGATTTCGTCGCAGATTGGACAGAAGCTCCGGACTCAAGTCTGGAGCCGGAACCAGAAACATGGGTCATGCACTTCGATGGATCCAAGCAACATCAAGGCTCAGGAGCCGGAGTCACCCTGAAGTCCCCTACCGGAGAAGAACTGCAGTACGTTCTGCAGATCCACTTCGAAGCTACAAACAACATGGCGGAATACGAGGCTCTACTACACGGTCTGCGCATCGCTAAGGAAATTGGGATCAAGCACATCATATGCTGTGGAGATTCCGACCTGGTGGCACAACAAGTAGCCGGAACCTGGAACGCCAGAAACTCCGTCATGGCGGCCTACAGAGACGAAGTTGATGAGATCGCCAAGTGCTTCCTCGGATATGAAGTCAAGTACGTCAGGAGAGACGATAACACAGCGGCAGACATGCTATCCAAGCTCGGATCCAGCAGGAAGCAAATTCCGCCTGGCATTTTCCTGGAGCATCTCCGGATACCCTCGGTGAAGGGCGCTAACCCGGAAAACCCAGAAGTGGCAGTGTCTCCGGCTAGGGAAGTGATGGCTATCATTCCGGCTTGGACACAGCCTTTCCTGGACTACCTCATCGATCAGAAGTTGCCAGAGGACGAGGTCCTTGCGCGAAAGATCGTCAGACGAGCGAGATCCTACACAATTGTTGATGGACAGCTCTACAAACGAAGTGCAGCAGGGGTATTTCTCAAATGCGTCTCCAGTCAAGATGGCATTGAAATCCTCAGAGAGATCCACGCAGGGGATTGCGGGCATCACGCCGCTCCCAGGTCCCTCGTTGCCAAAGCTTTCCGGCTATGATTTTACTGGCTCACAGCTAAAGAAGATGCTGACAAGTTGGTAAAAACCTGCCGAGGTTGTCAGTACTATGCTACTCAACCAAATGCTCCAGCCCAAGAGCTGAAGACCATACCTATCACCTGGCCGTTTGCGGTCTGGGGGCTCGATATGGTTGGTAAGTTAAAAGATCATCTCCTGGCGGTTTTGAATACCTCCTGGTCGCCGTTGACAAGTTCAGCAAATGGATCGAGGCTAAGCCGCGAGAAAAGCCGATGGTGCTACGGCGCTAAAATTGCCTGCAGCCTCGTGATGAGATTCGGCATCCCACACAAGATAATCACGGATAATGGCACAAACTTCGCTCAAGGAGAGTTGAGGGATTATTGTGAGACAAAGAGGGATACGGCTGGACCTTGCATCTGTGGCTCACCCACAATCCAACGGTCAAGTCGAAAGGGCTAACGGCCTAATATTATCAGGAATTAAGCCGCGCCTTGAAGAACCGCTGCGACGAGCAGCTGGAGCTTGGGCTGACGAGTTGGAAGCTGTTTTGTGGAGTTTACGAACTACCCCTAACAGATCAACAGGGTTTACCCCATTTTTCCTGGTATACGGATCCTAAGCCGTGCTTCCCTCCGACATCATCCACGATTCACCGCGAGTTTCCGCCTACAATGAAGAAACAGCTGACGAGGCTAGACAGCTATCTGTGGACCTGATCGAGGAAGCTCGGAACCTAGCTGACCAGCGCTCCGCCATCTACTGCCAGGCTCCGACGCTATCACAGTCGTCGAGTTCGGAATCGCTCCTTCATGGCAGGAGACCTGGTCCTCCGCCTTCGGCAGGTGAAAGACTATAAGCTGCAGTCTCCATGGGAAGGACCCTTCGTCGTTAGCAAAGTGCTTCATAACGGGTCATACTACCTTGTTGATTTTCGCGAGCTGAAGGATAGACCTGCTAATTGGCACCGGAAACGCAAGCGCGAGGATCCGGATGACATCTACGACGAAACAGATCGCCCTTGGAACATCGCACAGCTACGTCCTTTCTACACTTAGCGTATTTCTTCCGAGTTACAAACTATGTAATAGTTATACATGATCAATGAAATAAAGCTTATGGTTCACTCTCCGAGTCTTTTACCTCCTTTACTTGTTCATTTTTAGATCATGTATGTTTTCCGACTAAAACCGCAGAGCTGGATTTTTCCGCCTAGGCGTGTATAAAAGTTGTGATTTTCAAAAATCGTCCTTTAGGACGTAAGCTTAAGTTTTCTGATTAATTTGTTCTCTGTTGCAAACTTGTGGATTCCTAGTAGCGATTTCCGGCACCTATGCTTGGAGGCTTGTTTCCGCGGTTATTGACGGATTGCCATTGGGCTTCGTCGCCGCTGGCGAGTGTTTCCGGCTAAGGTCCTCCGGCTCGCGGAAGGTCAAGCAGGCTAGCCGGAAAACAATAAAATCAGCACTTGCTTTCCAACATAAAACGAAACATGCGCATAATATTAACGGATAGCAGGATAAGTATTTCCGCCCCATGCATAGTCGTTTCGTTTCCTAGCTACTTAAGAATTTAAAGTCTTATTACAAACCCACTCTGGGGCCAAAATGATGCAACTTGTTTCATTGTCTAAACAGGAACTCTACTCGGAGTCCTCTTCTTCAGATTCCTGGTAGGCGGAGTCGTCGCCGTCGCTGTCACCGGATCCGGCTTCGGAGGCATCACCAGAGCCTTCTCCGGAATGCTCGACGCTTGACCCGGAGCCTTCGCCATAATACTCTGGCTCACCCTCCTCTTCCTCCTCTGCATCGGAAAATCCCTTGGGCAGATCGTATTTGTTATACCAGAACGAGTGATTCACTCGCCTGACAAACAACTGCTCATAGCCTTGGGTTTCCGCAAGGATGGCACCCATGTCGGAACCCTTGGGGGCTCCGCGTGCAACATTCGCAAAGTTGAGCGAGGGGAAGTGAGCCTTGCAGGTGGCCAAGACCAGGGAGGCGACTCCGCGTGCGGAAGATTTTTGCCAGTCCTTGATGAAATCCGGCACTTGTTCCATAAGATTGGTCATCGTATCGATGATTGTGGTTTTGGCCTTCTTCAGAGACAGAGTCTTGGCGATTCCGCGACAGGCTTCAAATAACGCGTCAATAGAAATCCGCGCTTCATCGTATGCCTCCGTCCTCTTCAGGTTCGACTCTTTTGACCACTCGAAGCCAAGGCTCGCTGTGGAAGAAGGAGGTCCAGTTCCGTTAGAAAGAAAGCATATAAGGCAGTCGGAACAACGACACGGAAAAAAGCTTACGGAAGATAAGTTGGTCGATGGCCTCCGCCTCCGCTTCTAGAACTTTGTTCTTGGCTACCAAGGAGATCATGCGACCCTGGCTCTTCTCTAGTTTTTCGTTCAGATCCGCCAGGACGCGGGCATGCTTGTCGGAGAGCTCCTTCCTCGCCTCAATCTCCTTGTTGGAGGATTCTTGGATGAAGGTTTTGAGGGATTCGTTCTCCGCCTCAAGCACCTTGACCTTGGCGGATAGCTCGTCAAACTTGGAGTGCTTGGCAGTCTCTTCTGCAGGTAGAAAGTTGCACATATTATGCATCCTGAACAACTATGTCAGCACAAAAAGTAAAGACCCGGATCTCGTACCTTGAAGGCGGGTCTCAAGCAGCTGGATAGCTTTTTGGCTATTTTCCGCGTTCTGGCGCAGCCCCTCGATCTCCGTGATTTGCTCCAGCACGTGCACGCGCAGATCTTCGTGCAATTTCCGCGTGGTCTGCGAAGCAGCAAGGAGTTAGTCGGATATTAAAATCTTGGGGGCTAGCGAAGAATTCAAAGTCTTGGTATAAAAATTTTAAATTTCCGCCTAAAAGTACATTTTGGGAAAGCATCGGCTAATACATGTTACACGGAAATATATCACCCAATGCTTGGGGGCTAGTATCACCTGCCGCACTTCCTTGTGCTTGGCGAAAAACACCTTCAGGCCGTCCTCAAGGTCGGCGAGCTCTCGCATCTCCTCGTCCGGTTTTCCCCACACTTTGTTCAGCATGGTGGAAACTTCCGCGTGACGCTGTGCCAGGGTAAGCTTTTGAAGGGACGGAGTCAGTCGAGGGTCGACCCGAGTCGCGTTGGTGACTTGAAGGAGCTTTACCTTTTGCTCCTGTTCTTCTTCTGTGGGCTCCGCGAAAGCGGCGCTTGGTTGATCTTGCGGAGGAACAGATGAGGAGGTCCCCTTGGCGGAGTCGCCATGGTGAGCGGGATCTTCAGGAAGGTCATCAAGGTTGATGACATCTTTCGGATCCGGCTTGGAGGCGGATGAAGCCTTGGGCGGAACTTCAACCTCGGGAGTAACAGGAATAGAAGCCGGAGATAGCTTGGCTCTTTTCTTCGGGACCCTTGGGGCCTTGGGGGGCTGGCTTCCGGAGCTTCAGAAAAAACATAAAAGTATAAGTAAGAGTTTGAGCGTGAAACCAGAACTTGGATCTCGGAAGTAGGCGCTTACCCGGAAGGCTGGAAGAAATGCTGGATGGCAGGCTGCCCCTTGTTGCTGGTATTAATCAGTGAAAGGCGCTTCTTTTCCGCCTCCGCTTTCCGGGTAGCCGCAGTGCTAAGCACTTCGCGGGCGCGTTTCGCATAGGGGCTGGAAGGAGCTGGCTTCTTCCTCTTAGCAGGGCGTGGGGCCTCGGGAGCTTCCGCCTCCGATGCAGCTTCCGGATCCATGTTGCCGATGGAAGGAACTCGGAGGATAGTTCCGAGTTCGTTTTCTTCAAGCGCCTCGAGCTAATGCAAAGTTAAACACTTAGACAAAAAAGTTTGAATGCGAAGAGAAACAATAGACTAAAGTCAAGACGACGTACCGCGGTTCCAGAACCATTCGTGTGAATGTCTTTGTTGCACACGTGAACGTGAAGTTCACGTGGGATTTTGATGAGGACCCGGATCCTCTTGTCGATGGCGTCGGCGGAAAGATTGTCTTTTGTGGCGCGCATTGGGTCGTCGCGCCCTGTGTATTGGAACATCAGGCGGTCCCTGTGTTGGAGCGGCTGAATCCGCTTGGTGAACCAGGAAAGGGTTAAGTCTTTCCCCGTCAGCCCCTCCTCCATCAGCTTACAGATCCGCCTGACGGCGCGTGTGAGTTGGAGCGATTCGGAAAGGTGGGGGCAGTGCGACCATGCCGGAAGCTCGGTGGCGGGGCAGTTCTTGAATGGCGGCAGCTTTCTTTCGCTCGCGGGGTCGGAGACATCCTTCAAGTAGAAGAAACCCCCAGACCAGTACCTCGCGGATTCGTGGCGGTCGGTGTGGGGGTAGACGCGGCCCGGGCGGATCATGAAGGTGATGGTTCCGCATGTAGCTAGTTCGGTGGATTGCCGGATCCTCTCCTTCTTGACAGTAAAGTAATACTGGAACAGAGAGAGCTCGGGGGTTACCCGGAGATGGCCTTCGCAGAGGGTGACGTGGTTGCAGATTGCAAGCACGCTGTTCGGAGAAATGTTGTGGGGTTGGAGCCCATAGGTCTTCAGAATCTCTAGGAAGAAGTCTGAAGGCGGAAATGAAAAACCGCGCTCCACCAGTGCTTTCGTCAGCACCATCTCGTCGTCCTTGGGGGCTGGAGCTAGTTCATTCGGAATTGACCTCCAGCTTCCGTGTTGCAGGAAGCCCTCCGTCTCGAGGTTCCTCAGCTCCATGTCGGTGGTGGTGCAGGGCCACCATTTTCCCTTGGCTTCGGAGTCTCGTTGGCGAGCTTTCAACTTTTTGACGACCTCTTCCGCCTGGTGCTCCGTTTGATCTGCCCCGGAGGCTTTCTCCGGGTGAGTAGAGGTCCCTTCAGCCTCCTTACCGGAATCCTTTGAAGGATCCAGCCTGACTGGAACGAAGGGTGGAGGGCGGAGGAGATTGGGGTCGCCATGATAGGTTCTGAGGTCGGAGGCGGAGTCGTTGAAGACATCTGAAGAAAAGGCTTTGGCGGAAACATTTTTTAGTCGGATCCGGCATCGTCAACCTAACGATCATCCCTACCAACTACGGCAAAGGGTCGAAGCTCGGAGAACTTACCGTAATGGATTTCGCGGTGGTCGGAGTCACCGGCGACGAGGTTTTCGTACGGTGGCTCGCTGGAGTTAAGAACACGATGAACACCACGGTGGTGAAATCGCTCCGGTGATGCTCCGGCGAATTTTCCGGCGGGTTCCGGCACGGCGGAGGAGGAGCTCGCGAGCGGCGCTGCGTGGAGAGGTGAGAAAGGGGGGTGAATGAGGAGTTAGGGTTGACGGTGGATATTTATAGGCCGGAGGGACGAGATTCGTGCTCCGCATCCTGTGGTCGGAATGCAAGCGTCGCACCGTTGGATGTGTGACACGTGTCCAAAACCCTAAACGGTAAAAATGGCTAGAGATAAGTTACCGCACAAATCGCGCGAAAATGGCGCCGGAATTGGCGGAACCGTTTGAGTCTTGTAAAGATTCCGGGTAATTGCGCGAGGGTAAGATGGTTCTCATTTGACGCAGGGGCAACCCGGAAACGGGAGCATTTTTCCGACTAAAAGTTGGGAAAGGAAGAAAATGTGAAGTTGGAGTTCTTCAAGTTTCTCCGCGTTACTGACATTGTCGGATACCATGATGGACTAGCAAAGGCGGAAATAGCAGGCGAAACTCGGAGAACTCTAGGGGCTACTGTTGTGGGTATACTTCATGGGTGTACCATCGACAGTGCCTAGATCCGGCAAGCCCGGGTGGCCCACAGATGGTGATGAGGCATGTGGCCCATCGGGCGGCCCAGTTGCTGTTGATCATGAAGGAAGAAGTCCGGCCCAGATCGCAAGCCGGATCCGTACCGACATTAGGAGGAACCCGGATCCGCGGAGGCCCGTGAGGAACCCGGATCCAGTACGACGTATATGGAAGGCGGATCCGTGACGTGCACGGCAAGATATTGTACCGTAGTTAGGCTATCTGTAATCCGGCTAGGACTCTCGATGTAAACCCTAGATCCGTGCGCCTTTATAAGCCGGATCCTGGGAGCCCTAGAGGCAGAACAACAACTCATTGTAACATCGCGAAAGCGCCCAGATAATTCCAGACAAGCAGCAGTAGGCCCTGTCATCGTGCAGGTGTTCCGAAGCTGGGTAAATCGCGTACCACCGTCCCGTGTGCACTCTGCCCTATGGCCCCTACTTCTTCTCCCCCTCGCGAGGATCCCTCCTCCGAGGTACCGTCGATTAGGCAACGACACCCGAAGCCCGGAGGCCAACAACACCAACACTAGCCCGAGGACTGGAAGCAATGCTACTCCCATTGCCCCAAAGGATAAGTCAATGATAACCTGCTATGAATGTGGAACTGTGGGTCATTAATCCAATGAATGCCCCAAGAAACTGGCCAAGACTGCCCCCAACACTGCTGCACCTGCCCAGCAACAGCGCCGCTTCGCAGCCAGAAGGAACCAGAACAACCACAACGGCCGTCTCTACCACATGAATGCCACCGAAGCTCAGGAAGCACACCAGGCCATGCCAAGTATGTTTTTATGTTAATCCAATTGCTGAATCTCTCTTAGGAACCTAAATTTTCTTAAAATCTTGGGACGAGATTTGTTTAAGGGGGAAGGGTTTGTAACGTCCCAAATTTTCAAACAAAGAAGAAAATGAATTTCCTTTTTTCAAAAAATGAGAACCAACAAAAACTTTTCTTACTTATGGTGCTATGCATAGTGCTCATACCTAATCCTTGTGTTATTGCCATGATTGTTTGTTTATTGCATTAAACACTTTTCCCAAAACCCTAAACCCTAACCTTCTCAAAACCAAATAGGATCAAATATGAAGAGACTAAAATAAAATAAAAAAGACATATGTGGGCATATAGCCCTAGTATGCAAATCTTGACCTTTGCCCTAGACACTCTTCCAAATTGTTGTGAACCATGGTTAAACCCCCCTAAACCCTAAGCCATGATCATTTGGATCAAAGTGAGACATATAAGAAAAAGAGAAAATGCAAATAGCTTCACATATGAGGCTATGGCTATTTTTGTAAAACTTTACCCTAGGCCCTTCTACCTTGTTTAGAGGATTGGAAAACCTTAATAAACACTATCTAGTACTTAGCAAATCACATCCAAGGTGAAACAAAAGAAAATAAAAAGAAAATAAAAATGTCCATAGAGGCATATGAGAAGAAATGGCCAAAATAGGAATTTAAGAATTGACCCTAAGACTTAGTGTGAATGGTGGGATCACTCCTCTATACCATTTCAACACTCAACAACATCAATTGGGTCAAGAAAAATCAAATCAAAAATCAAAGAAATGAAATTTGCATGTTGCATGTGATGATGGTCACATGTGACAATTTTAACAACATACCCACTTTGAGCCCTTGTATTAAGAAATTCTTAAACCAAACCCTGCCAACTCTTTGCACCTCATCCAAGACCTCATCAAGATGAACAACTTTGGTGTTGACCACCTTGACCAGATCTTTGACCATTACTCAAAATAGTCAACCCAAGATGCTATGTTGAAACAGATTCTAGATTCCCCCACTTTTTAGAAATTTCACCAAACCTCTCCAAAATTCAAACCAATGCCACACATTGTTACCCCACATCATATAGAAGCCATCCATGCAGAAATTTGATCAAAATTAAATACAAGAGAGACCTTTGCTTTGGGTATAAGAAGTACACATAGAGAGGAATAAAGATACAAGTCACTTTATCCCTCACTTTTTCACTTTTCCTCTCTCTCTCTCTCTCTTCTCCTCCTTGATGGTACACCTTGTACCCTAAAAGCACCTCAATGAAGTGACCAAACCTTGGATGATCATCATCACACAAAATCATGCCAAGGACTATGCATGTGTCACATACACTTTTCACTTTAATCAATGGTGCACCCTCTAGCCCTCTCCAACCATGCTCCCTATGTCAAAAACACTCATCACACCTCAACTAAATGTGCAGCACTCAAAGAACAAGAAAATCCTACACACAAGGACCATGCCAAGCCCATGCCATTGAATTGGACATCACCATGCTAACCCATGCCATCCTACCCCTCTGGTCACCCTCACCTTGTCATTTAGACTTGACTCATCACACTGATCATAACCATGCCATAGTTGACCCAAGGAGAGCCCTGCACCCCTCCCATGCCACCCCATGTCAGCATGGTGAGCACCATCATGCCACCCCTGCCTCTGGTCCTCTCCTCTCTCGCTCACCTTGCCAAACTAGCTTCCCTATCTCTGCAAAGCATGCCAGACATGATCCCAAGCCAAATCATGCACGACAACGCCCTGGCCTCGACGTGATCACCACGCCCAGACGCGCCAGTGTGCACTGGCACGCCACTGGACGCACCAGTACACTGTGTCACCTCGTCGCCGTCGTCCTCCCCTCCCTCTCTCCTTGCGCACGCGTGATCACCTCGACGCCAGCTACATCCTAGACACGCTCCAGAGCCCGCTCGTGCACCGTCGACGTCGTCCTCTTCAAAGATTCACCGCTAGTACCCGTGCCAGACATGGACGCAACCGGAGCTATCATGTCCCCCTTTCGCCGCGCCAGCACGCTCCCTAGGACCGCCATGATGCCTGCAACGCCACGCGCACCTCGCCTTGCCCCTTCACAGCTCCAGACGCCATAGCCACCGTCGACATCGCCCGCACCCCACGGCCACCTCTCGACCCTATAAAAGGAGAGCCCCCGCGCCTTCACTCTCCACCCCATCTCGCTCCCCATCTTCTTCTCGATCTCCTCCACTCCTTTTCCGTCCACATTATCCACCAGAGCACACCAATTCATCGCCAGAGCCCGCGGAACCACCGCAGACGCCGTCGTCGAATTCGCCCACCCCCGGAGCTCCCACGACCACCGCTGACATCGCCATCATCCGCAACGTCATCCTGCCTCGTCGCCGAGCCTCGCCGGAGCCCAGGATCGCCGCTGATCCCTTCCTCCGCCATGGCAGTACCCCCCTCTCGTCGACGTAGACGATGCACGTAAGCCGCACGATCTCCTTCTGATCATACGTCCCACGTTCATCCATACCGATTCGCGTTTAAAGAGTCATTGACAGGTGGAGCCCACCTTGTCAGGCGGCCTGCTCGCGCTGGACACGTAGTTGGGCCAGCCCAGTTCCTTTCCCCTCGTTCTGGCCCGTTTACTTTCCCGCCTGAGCCCAAAATTTGAATTCGTTTAATTCCTTTTAGTTTCAAATTCAATACTAGTGCTCACTTAGAATTTGAATAACTCTCAATCCACTCGACAAAATTTGATGAACTTTATATTGTTGGAAAGCTTATGAAAAGCTCCATCCAACCCCACAGGTTTGAACCCTAGATCTATTGTAGATTTTGAATAGTAAAAATAACAAGTCAGAAGGTTTTCCAAATTCAAATAAATTTATAAAATCAACCATATTTAATTTTAACGTGACTCCAATTGCTATATTTCACATTTCCAAGTCACTAATTGATTATGAGAAAATATGATATGGGTACTATATATGATCATGGGCTAGAGCAAAATATTGGCTATGTAGTAAAATTCTAGCCCATTTAAACTATTTCAAAATTAGGGTTTCAAATCTATGAGGTGTAGCACCTCATTTAAATCATCTTCCCAAGTGTTATGAAGTAATGTGATGACCTTAGTTGCAATGTCTCATACTTACTTGCTTGAGGATCTTAAATCAAATAGTTATTTAAAATGCATGAGGTATAGTATCTCATTTAAACCCTTTTCCCCAAATAGTAAATATGAAGTGTTGACCTTGGTCAACATGATCTCATACTTAGTATTTGAGGAAATTAAATCTTAACAAGGTTCAATGAGAGGAAATTATTTCTCCAAAACTAAATAGAAACCCTAATCCATATTTCAGTGAGAGGAAATTATTGTCCTAACACTAAGTAAGAAAACCCTAGCATAATTTTGGATAAATGTTAAGTGATGATGCTAGGTCATCTTGAGTGAGCCCTTAAGGCTAAGCTAGTCTACTTAAGTATTGATTGGTGTTTTTATCCTTGTATTCGTTTATAAACGGTAGTACCAGAGACTATCAAGAGGAGGAGGTTTTCTCCCAAGAGGAAGAAGAAGAGAACTTTGATCACTACCCCAATCAAGGCAAGCTAATATTCTTGCAAGTTACCCTAGTGCAAAGCTCCACAAGAGCAAGGCACCATTACATACTACCTTATGCTTAATGATCTTATCCCAAGTTTTTACCTTACAAGTTTTGACTTTGGTTTATCAAAGTCTATTTTTGATTCATGATTCACTTGGTTTAGTTATGGAATAGTACAAGAGCATCACACTTAGCCTAGAAAGCTACAAGCAAATTAGCACCCATCATGACTAGTTGCTAGTGCTAAAACTAAAAGTGACTACTTTAGATGGAAACTTGTGAAAATCAATGACTTTGAAAACCTTGGAATGATGAGTCATTCTATTGAAAGATTTTGAAGGTGAATATGACTTGTGAATGACTTGGTGAATTTTACAAAATTGATGGTTGGGTTCGGATGCGATACCATTACAATTCTTAAGTACCCCCACAATACCTGAATCTGGGTAAGTCTTAACTGGAACCTTATGTATTTTAGTATGGGTTCCCTCTGAACAAGCGTCATAGGGGTTATGCCGAGGCTTCCTCCATTCAAAGTGAAAGGACGTGAAATGAGGTGAATGTCCTACCCAAGCCCTGTGCAGTTCCCAGGCTGACGGTTTGTCTTCACTAGGAGGCCAAGCTCATGGGGAGAGGTGCCTATACTAGGGTATGTAAATGAAAGGTTATGATTGGTGGTTTGCGCACTGAGTGCGATAAATCAGGGCCAGTTACCCCTGACGAACTATTGCAATTGTTGTGGCACAAGTGTACGACCTCTGCAGAGTGTAAACCTTTTCGAATAGCCGCGTCCGCGGTTATGGACAGTTGGAAATGCCATACTGTTCCGTCATCAGAACTTTTCCAAAAATATGAGTGGTGACTTGTGACTTGAATTGAAAGGTGACTTTGACTTTGAATCACAACTGAGTTGTGGTAATGACACTAATGTTCCCACTTGAGTTAAGTTAGGCAAATGAAGAGTCTTGTTTACTAAATGCTTATGAAGTAAAACTGGCTTTATGCAAATGAACCTAGAGCTTAGCACCCCCTTACCATAGTTGATAGTACTTACATTAGTATTATTTTGCGAGTACTTTAAAGTACTCATGGCTTTGTCCCTGGCTATTCAAATGGCCAGACTATGAAGATGAGCCCCAGTACCAGGATGAAGGACAGCAGGACGTCTATGACAACTAGGACCATTCCTGACGTCAACAGTTTCCTGTGGAACAGATGGACCACAACCGCTACTTCGCTTCGCTATGTGTTTTGTAATAGGATCTCTAGATCCTCTATGTTGTATTAAGACTGGATCATGTGATCCTTTGTTGTAAGACAATTATGTTATGTAATGAATGATGTTCTGTGATATCAATCTATTATGTCTCGCAAAAACAATATTCATGGGATTGCGATGTATGGCATAATAGGCATCTGGACTTAAAAATTCGGGTGTTGACATGCGGTGAAACTGTTGTTTTGTGGCAAAATCTCAAAGATCTGTGTGCAAATTTAGTGTTAAAGGAGGAAGATTATTCTTGTAGATAGTTATTAAATAGTAATGCGAAGTTTACTATTAGATATATGTATTTGGCTTTAAAAGCTTGTGTGGTGAAGTGGTCACGTCGGAAATGCGGTGGATAAAAGTGCCTTTAAAAATAAAAATATATTGTGGTTGACCTTTCATAGAAATATTTGACGAAAGATGTTATGATTAGGCGAGGCTGAAAGGGTAAGGATAATAAATGTGTATTTGGTGATGAACTAGAAACTATTAATCATATCCTCCTTAATTGCAAGTTATCTAGATCTGTTCGGGGTGTTGTTAAGTGTGTGACTAGAGTTTTAGATATCCAATTGATTGTCTACATTCCGAAGAAAATTTAGAAACTTAGTTTCCATCGCTATTACTGTTGTTATTTGTTCATTGTGGAATACAAGAAATTGTGCTTGTTTCAATCATGTATAACCTAGTGGTCTTATCGTGGTAGTGTACCAGATTTCTAGTTTGATTAACAAATGGGTTGGCTTGCAGAAACCAAATGTGTGGCCGACGCATCTCAGTGTGGCGCGGTGCTTGATAAAGGTGGTAACTGAACGTTTTGATAGAATAAAACGCTAGGATCCACTGTCAAAAGGAATTGGAATCGGCTGAGAAATAGCTGAGGAAACAAACGGTCCCAAAAAGGAGTGGGTCTATGGAGAGTTATTGAGTTGTGTTTGTGTCCTAGGTTTTGGTGTAATAAAAAGTAAGATTCTAAAAGTCCTAGGTTTGTGTAAGTCCATGATGGACTGTAGAAGTTGGTGATTCCTGGAGATTTTTTGTTATGTCAGATTTTTTATGGATTTGCTAGAAATCATGCGCCTGATTTTTAGTATGTCTCATTCGATTCCTTAGCTATTAAATTTGTTTTGTGTTTCATGTTGATATGACAGTTGTCAGTGTGTTGCAATTGCGATTTTTCTAGTTGCACCATGGGCTACAACTAGAATTTTCCTAGTCACAACAGAGTTTTTCCTAGTTACAAGTAGATTGCAATTCATATTTTCTTAGTTGCAAGTGTGTTATGAGAAGAAAATATTCACACCGTTAAATTTGCTTCAAGATTCGTACTAGCCTATGAGTTACACATGAGTTGCAACTAGATTGTAACTGGGACTTGATGTTGTCATGTCACTGAGATTTTGTTACGTCTAAGTTGCCTAAGATCTAGACATGCCCTTTTTTTATCTGTTCGTAGAGCTAACAGTTTGAGGGTTCTAATAGCAGCTCTGGCAGCTACCGTAAAACACGAAGTGTAAACAGACAAGTTTAGTTCGCGGAAAACATGATTTCGGTGGTTGCGAGAGCCGACGCAGTGCCGCTACCGTAAACGCAAACCGGGAAAAGCATAACTAAATTTTGACAGTTCATGATAGCATATGCGACAGTTTAAGATAATGTTTGCAAACATGTTCGCATCAAATCACACCCAAAAAAATATTAACACATCAATGCATGGAACGCTCATTCCGCACCGCGTTCCTCCGAAACGCCTCCACCAAATGTAGCACCACCACTCGCCATAGCACCTTCATCGAATGTAGCTTGTCCCATGGCTTGCCTCCGCCTTGCGATGATCTCCATCCTTCTCAAGTCCCACCACTCTCTAGTGAATGCATCCATCAAGCTTGGATCCATCGTCATTGTTCGCTTCTCCTCGGTAAGAAGCTCGGCACTTGCTTTCTTCTCCTCTAGAGCAATCTTCCTCTCCTCTAACTCATGGATCCCCTTCCACCTTTCTTGCTTCATCTTATTCTTCTTATCCTTCATGAGCATTTTTACCTCCAAGATTTCATTGCGGTTGATTCCTTTGACTTCGTCATCTCTTCAATTTTGGATGCCAAGTTGGCATTTTCTTTCTCAATTTTGATCCACGCTTTTGCCTTCTTGTTTCCATCCGGCCTCCCCTTCTTCCTTCATCCTTCCACATCACAATCATCCAACTTAAGAAAAGCTCCCTTTTGTGGTTTTGCTTCTTCCTCCCTCAACTTCCACTTATCCATATGCTCAAGCAACTTTCAACAATGTTGAAGATTGAATGCTTTCCCTTTGGCGCCGACCATTTCCTTGTACATTTTCATTGCAATGGATTCAATTTCATCTATGGTTCTACCACTTGGTAAAGGTAGAGCTCGGACTTGCTCTACTAAAACGGCTACAAGAAGACTTGATCACATCCCACCGTTCTTGTAGTGATCGATAGGTGCGCTCCACCAGTATCTCCACGGGAGGCAAGATCTTGAAAAACATGTCCTCAATTCTAATCCAATATCACTTCCCGGTTTGATCCGTGCCGTCGATCGCATCGAGTGACACTTGTGACCACGCCTTGCACAAGATTGTGTCTTCGATCACGATGTAGTTGATAGCCCTCCTCTTTTTTGCCTTGGCCTCACCATACCCTCCTTGATCGACCTCCTCCAACTCCTCCTCGTCCACCTCACCGTCCTCATCATCGACCTCCTCCTCCACCTTGTCACCTCCCGTCCTGGGATACTTTGAAATCGGAAACTATGAGCTCCTTAATTCAAAAAAAAAGCCCTACCATTTGTAACACGTACGTCCTCCCAAAAATACTATACATACGGGATGGACTTACAGGAAGAAGTTATGGGCTGTGTGCAACACGTACAAGTGGCTTGAGTTGAAGGCTTGAAGCAAGAAGGAATAAAACGTGGCCCAGCTCCTCCTTGCACCAACCGGCTGATTCCACCGTTTCCACCTCATCCCGTAATTTTGAGTCCGTAAGACTGTAACTAACTTTCAGTCCGTGACTTACAGCCGGTACATGCTGGTGTAAAATACACAGAATACGAATCCGTGTACAATACACATATTGCAAAACACAGTCCGATTAGAATTGCTAAAAAGGAACCTGTTAGTCGCCAATTAGCTGGGTTGTCAGTCCGATTAGAATTGCACAACACTGGCATGATATAAGCCGCATTTACTCTCATGCGAGCCCTAAGCTAAGACATCACGCGATCAAGCGAGATAGAGAATTAGAGATTGATCGTGATCATGGCGCCTGCAGCTTCCCGCACCTTAGCTCCGGGCTATACGTTTTGCCCGCCGGACAGTGAGATCACCGACCACCACCTCCGTGACGAGCTTGCCGGCAAACCCGTCCCCGGCTGCATCCACCGCGTCGACGTCTACTCCGCGGATCCCGAGCACTTGGTGGAGAAGCTCGCGCACGCCCCGGGTACCGGCACGGGGGACAAGCCGCCGGTGTGGTACTTCTTCAGCCCGGTGCGCAGCGCTGCGAGACGCAAGACCGCCGGAGGGAGGAAGGCACGTGCGGTGACCGGCGGGACATGGCACCAGGAGAACAAGAAGGCCGTCAAGGGCAGCACTCTCGGCGGATGCGTCAAGACCTACACCTACGTCAACAAGTTATCCTCAGGGACGCCGGAAAGATGGATCATGAAGGAGTTCAACATATCTCCGCAAAATGGAGGCGGCGATCGCGTTCTGTGCAAGATTTACCGGACGCCGCGCCCGACCAAGTCGAGGGCTTCGGCATCCACCACCACGTCCTCCTCCTTCGTGTCTGACTACGGCAGTTCCAGGAAGAGGAAGGCGGCGAGCGACCACCCGGACGCTCCGACACCAAGCGCGCGGAGAACGGACGATGAGGACTACTTCCAGTTCCCGGAGAACGTGTTCATGGAAGGGTCCAGCGAATTCGAGCACAACTACGGGACAGCCACGCACACGCCGGGAGGCGAGATGATGGAGTTGCCGCAAAAAAGCTACTTGCCGTCCTCAGAGTTTTATGGCACAACGGAAAGGCATGGAAGCGATCTGGAGGTCCCGCCGTCCATGGAGTTGGTGCCAGAAAGCTTCTTCCCGTCCTCAGATTTCTACGGCACAAGCAACACGCAGGGGCAGGGAAACGACGACAACTTCGCGGAGAACGTCGGGCACGTGTTCATGAACGGGTCCGGCGAATTCGAGCACTACGGCGCGGCGGCGCACTACTACGGGACGGCGACGCACGTGCCGGGAGGCGAGACGATGGAGTTGCCACCATGCGCGCAAGAAAGCTTCCTGCCATCGTCAGAGTTCTACGGCGCAACGGACACGCAGGGAGGCGATCTGGATGTCCCGGCGTTGATGGAGTTGGCGCCATGCGCGCAAGAAAGCTTCTTGCCATCGCCAGAGTTATACGGCGCGGCGCACTACTACGGGACGGCGACGCAAGTGCTGGGAGGCGAGATGATGGAGTTGCCGTCGTCAGAGTTCGACGGCACACAGCACATGCCGGGAGGCGAGACAACGCAGTTGCTGCCATGCGTGCAAGAAAGTTTCTTGTCATCGTCGGAGTTCTACTGGACGGCGGCGGAGATGCAGGGAGGCGACATTGATCTCGACGAGCTGTTGAAACAACCAACAGATACTGCAAATTACCAGCTGTCAGAGGAGGAGATTCAAGCCCTCATCCTTGAGGTGACTAAGTGATATGGGTAACAGGAGGAAGAGATAGATGGTTTAGCTAGATTGATCTTGTGCTTGTCTGATTTTGGAGGCGTGTAATGTTTGTTGTAAGCTGCCCCAGATTACCGAGTAGGCCAGATCAAATTCATGTAAAGCTACACTTGTATTTGTGTGAAATATTATTATGAATCAATGGAACATCAATTCTAGTTCAGCTACTTTTTGAACATTTTATTTTGCATCTCATAGACTGAATTTTCGTGTGCCATTCTCAACTCTTGTGTTCTCGGGTTCCAACCTGAATGTTTCGAGGCAGAGTATGTTCTGTAATCATGTAGTACTCTTGCAAGTGTTCTTGTTTTCAGGTGAACAATTACATGTCTTACAGAGTAGTACCTTTTTTTTAATGAGTTGTGTCAGAGTTTTGTTGACAGGTTCAGAAACAGAGAAGGCTGTATAGTAATTAGTAAATATTATTTGGAATAGATTGTTAGCACATCTTGTCTCAGTGCACTGAAATTTCTTCCTGTGTTCTTTTTAAGGCAGTCAAATTAAGCTATGATCTGCCCGTCATTTTCCATATCAGACATGAAGAACACACACCATGAATTTTGAATAGAACAAAGTAGTTTAGTAATGTTCTTTTCTAACTCACAGGTACATGGGGAGGTCTATTTCCATCTGTGAAATCTGAATGACATTCTTATCATCTTAGTGCAACTCGACGGGTACCCTAATATGAGATACCTTGGTGTCTTTAGATGATGAACAATACCTACACCTCATAGATACACTCTTCATTCTTCTGAAAGAATACCAGTAGTCAAGTTTTTGAGGCTGAATCAGTGGGTTTCCCCACTGAGTTGTATTTATTAATTTTTCAGTAAAAGAGTATGTACAGTAAGAAAAAAAGGAGTTGCTAGAGATTAGCAAACAACCTCTGTCTACAGGCTACAAGCCTAAAATAAAAGAAAGTAAAAAAGGTTGGATGTTACCGAAATCTCTCAACCCAATTTCTGAATCCACCATAGGACTTCCTGGTGGCTTTATGCAAAAGGAGAGACAACTCATCCTTCAGCTTCTTCCTGCATCTGTTTAGGCTTGGAGGAATACCCTTGAAAATATAGTCATTGCGCGTAGTCCAAATCGACCAGGCAGTGAGTATGATAATCTCCATGAAGAAAGGTTCTGGATGAAGCTCTGAATATCATGATTATGAGGTGAAACCCAGGTAGGGCATAGGTACTGCCAACATATATGTGCAAAGGGGCAGAGAAAGAAGAGATGATTCGTTGTTTCCAGATCCCCATCAGCACACAATATGCAAGAATAGTCATCCATGAAGTAATTATTTCGCTGCAACATTGCTTTGGTGTTTAGTCTATTGTGCAAGAGAAGCCAGAAAAACACTTTATGTTTCTGTTGGCAGCAGCTTTGCCAAACCCATTGGAAGGCTGGCAGTGTACCTCCTCAATTCATTTGCGATTTATACACAGAAGAGACCTGAGAGTGTCAGTTCTTCCAGAAATAGCCCAAGAATCAACATTATTATCTTGAGTTGGGGTTAGACTTGCTAGTAAGGCTTGGAACAAGTGAAACTGAATCACAACTTCTTCTGACAGTGGCAAATGGAATAGGTCTGCAACATCTGGTGAGATGAGGGCTTGCTTAAGAGAGATTGTTTCACTGATGCAGTAAGAATACAAATGTGGCCAAGTATCCTTCAATGGCTGCTGAGACCACAGGCATCTTGCCAAAGAAGAATGGAACCAGCAGTCAATTCATAGAGCTGTATTTGCTAGATACTATTGTAGATCCTCACCATATCGCTGGTGAACAATTTCTCAGAATATAGGGTTGGGGAGAGTGGGCACTTTTAGTTTCAGAAGCTTCGATGCCCTCATCCTCTTGCCATCCACTACTTCTTCGTGAACTACAACATACAGTTTACACTTATTCCTCCTATTTTTCTAATATACAAACAGGGTCTCCAACACACCCCTCTAGATGGGGAAAATGTATCATTTAGCCCCATCTTTGTCGCAAATTCTCAGAAAAAAAACACTAACTCATTTGGTTAATACACCAGCTAGCTGATCTATAGATTTAACAAAGCTAACCCGAAGTCCCCCCACATCGAGTTTCTCCTTAATAAAATGTGTGTCAATTCCAACGTGCTTTTTTCTATCATGATGGACTAAGTTGTTAACTATATTGATAGTAGCTTCATTATCACAGTGAAGCTGAAGAGATGCATCACCATACAAGTGAAGTTCTATCAGCAATATCCTCAACAACATTAACTAACATAATCCGGATGTCATTGATCTAAATTTTGTTGGATATAGTGCCCAGAGACAAGGGCATACCCGTGGGAACGAGCTCATACACGTGCCCTACCCGTGGGTACAATATAAATGGGTAGGGTATGTGTATACCCATAGATACAAGGTCATACCCGTGCCCCTACACGTGACTTAACAGGTAGGGTATTCCGGTATGGGTAATACACATGGGTACAAAATTGCGCTCATACCCTGCCCATACGGGTACGGAACCCACAGATACACGTACCCGCGAATAAAATTGCCATCCTTAACCGAAGGGGATCCCATTAGGCGGCCGACTAACCCCTCAAGTGGATAAGGGTGGGGGCGCCCTAGGTTGGGGTTTGGGCGCATGGGTCTTCCTTGGCCCAACCGCCCCTCCCTTTGGCCTAGCCAGCCACATCCCCCTCCCCCTATATAAGTAGAAGTCTTGGGGGAGGAGAGCACAAAATTTCCCTTGTGGGAAAAGGAGAGCCCCCTTGAGACGCCTCTCCTCCCCCTCCCCCAACCCTCTCTCTCACTCTCTTGTTTTCTCTCCTGCACGCGGTTCCTCGAAGAGCTGCACACAGAGGGAGTTAACTCCACCCCAGTACGCCATCGTGTTTTTGGTGTTCCAATCCAGAAGACCTACTTCCGTAATCTCGGCTGGACCAGAGGTACGGGAGTCATCGCCGAACATCGTACGTGTGCGAGACCATGGAGGTGCTACCATTTGGGGTGCCTGACGTAGTATAAGGATTGAACAAGACCCCGAGGTCGGTGACGAGTACAACTATATTATCCATGTTCCGGCGGAACATTAACTGCTCAGTTTATGAGGATACATCACCGAAGCAGTCTCTGTTAAATGCATCACTCTTAGATAGATCTGAGCGATCAGAGTACTCTAGTTTGATAAATTATAGTTTTCTATTGTGAGTCCCTTCAAATTCCGCCTCCAATGGGGATCAAGCGACAACACTTTGTTTCTTGCTCTTCCAACTAACGAGGCTGCTGCCAATAAATAGACAGTAGCCTGACGTGGACATTCTATCATCCAAACATCTAGTCCATTTAGCATATGTGTATCCCTCTGTTCTCATGTGCCTATGATTAGAAAATAGGATCCCCTTCTCCAGGCAGCCTTTAAAATGTCGCAATATTCTTTTGCGGAATCCAAATGACCAGACCAGGAATCATGCATATTTATAACACCAACATCGTATGCTGGATCACTTGAGTCTGATAGAATATGATGATTCTGCTCAACTAGTGTTGCCGTTGATTTACATCCTATCATGCATGTGTCATTACACAAGTCAATCACATATTTACTCTCTGAAAGGTAAATAGCTTGTGCCCCATATGCCACCTAAATTCCCATGAAGTAGTGAAGGGAACTCAAATCCTAGACTTCGAATATTCTTGCTAGTGTCTTTTAGAAGTGTCCTATTTCCTCATCATTATTCCCACTTTTGGCGAGGCTTAATGAAATTTGAAAATATTTTTAAAGAAATGTAGGAAATTAGTGGGTAATTTCCATTTATATTGTACCCATGGGTAGGGCACGAGTATGACACATACCCTACCCATTTATATTGTACCCATGGGCAATATAAACCCTAAACCCTGGCAAGGTTTTGGGAGGGTCTGTGGCTGGGGACTAAGCCTTTTTGTGAACAATTTAGTAAGTTTTATTATATTTTGTCTAGTAAAAATATTATAATTTCGAGAGTGTTTGGGAAAGGATGGTTCAAGCATTGCCTATGGACAACTCCTACAAATATAACTCAATGCAAGCATTAGTCCAGAAGGATTATCATCAATTACCAAAACCACACTTGGGGGCTCCATACACTTTCAATGTCCCCCATTTTGGTAATTGATAACAATCTCTTTCAGATGGTTTATATAAGGAATTTAATTAACCGGCATGTTGAATACATAGAGAAAACTCCCCAATCATATATGCACGTGTGAATGAACTAACTTGAATTTCATTGCATATATTGGCATTCAAAACCTAGTAGAGTTTCCTCTAAATATTCAACCAAGCAAGGCAAAAAGATGCAAAGCCTCAAAGGAAAATGATAAAACACAAAGCAAAGACATTAGCTTAGCTAATTCCCTTAAACCCTCCAAACTTATCCCCCATTGACATCCATTGCCGAAATGAGTGAAAAAATCTAGGAAGGTCAATATAGTGAGAGTTCCTCCATAAGGTGTGTATTTCTCATAGTGTGAGTGAAACCAAATGCACATATCCAATGATGAATATTCGGAGGAATCACACTATAACAAGGATCAAATATTGCAAAAAGATTACAAAGTCAAAAAGCTTCAACAAATGAAGCAAGCAATCAAATGAACCAAAAAGAAGATATCAAAAGAAAGATAGATATTATGATAAGATCAAGAAGATTTCTCTAAATAAAATGAAGAAGCTCCCTAAGGTTTGTGCACAAAAAAAGACAACTTAAATTTTAATATGGGTGCACAAACATGGAATCATCACTCCCACAGTATCATTCAAAGCAAAAGATACCAAGTGAAATAAACTCTTATGATCAATGCAACAATGTACTTTAAATAAAATGAATGAGCTCCCCAAGGTATCTGCATAAATTAGAATGTTGCATTTTAATACAATATGCATAACATGGAATCCTCACTCTCTTATTACCATTTAGAACACAAACATTTGCCATAGATCATAGATAGAAAATTAAGCTTAACACTTACAACAAACAAATAGTTGAGCAACAAGTAAGAGGCACCATAATAAAAGGCTCAACCAAGAGGATATGTGAAAGACATGACAAATCATATTATAATACTATTAGAAGGATGAGCAAATAGAATCATCATATTAAATGAATTATATTGGTTAGCATGACCAATCAACACACAGAAAATAAATAAGATATCAAATGGAGATGTGTCATCTCTTACGTGTATAATTTTCTCTAAGTGGGCAATATCACGAAGATTTTTATCCACAAAGAAACTTGTACACACGAAGTAGATACCCAAGAAATATAACATGATATCCAAAACAAAGTCATGCAATATATAAATAATATTTTTTGCTTAATAGCATGGCCAAAGGCTCAATTTTATCTTATTGTACATTCATGAACTTCAACCACAAACACATAAAATACATCACGAATGTCAACAAGGGATAGAAGATAGTTGGTTTGGTTTGAGAAAGGCAATAAGTATCACAAACGAGGATACCAAAAGAAATAGCTCAATTTGCACTTTCATCTATATTGCACATGTGAGAGGCTTGAGGAATTGATATGCAATTCGGTATGGATGAATCATGAGCATTATTTTGTATACTTCCCAACATATGTGTGAAAGGATCGTATGCCGCACCTAGAGGGGGGTGAATAGGTGCTAACCAATTTTTAGTTCTTTTTTAATTTAGGCTTGACACAAAGGTAAATTATCTAGATATGCAACTAAGTGAATTTACCTATATGACTAGGTAATCAACTAAGCAAGATATAGCTACACAATATAAGAGATAGAATAGGATAGAGGTAACCGAGAGTGGAGCACGTGGAGACACGGAGATGATTCCCGTAGTGGCCTAGCCCACTTCCACTAAGGGATTTCCTCGAGGCGGAAACCGGGTCTTTACAAGGTTCTTGGGGCACACATCCACAACCAAATTGCAGGCTCCCAAATCTGTAACAACACAACAATCAACAACAATACATCAACACAAAACAACTAGGGATCCAAAGAGGAACACTAGCAAGAGGGCCCTCAAACAAATGAGGGGGAAATGTAAATCGCTTCGGTGAGGATGTAGATCGGTGTCTTCTCCTTCGAATCTCCAAAGATCAAGAGCTTTGGTTGGGGGAGGGAGGAGATCTTGCAAATCTTGTGTTCTTGAGGTGGCTCTAATGGTGGTGTAGCTTGGCAGATTTTTGTGCAATGATTGAGCAAGGAGCAAGGTAGAAGAATGGGGTATAAATACCCCCCTCCAAATTCCAGCCGTTGGAGATTCCGGGGGGGATAATCCGGCCTAAGTTGGGGCCGGATAATCTAGCCCTACCAAAAATCCGGTCCCTGGGAAAATCCGGCCAAATATCCGGCCAAATGTCCGGCCCATGTCCAGAGCTGCATCGCCTCAGGTCCTTAGCCGATTTGGGGGGGGGGGCGCGGATATTTCTGAAATATCCGGCCCGGGGATTATCCGGCCCTGGGGAAAATCCGGACAAATATCCGGCCAAAAATCGCCCCTGTCCAGGGTAGTACTGAGCCACTTTTCCACGAGTCCTTAGCCAAAAAATGGGGGCCGGATATTTTGGAAATATCCGGCCCGGATTATCCGGCCTGGTGAAACTTTTCCAGCTTTCTTTTGACTCGTTTTTCCACATCTGTCACACATATACATGTATCTATATAATCCCTGCACCACTTCATCAAACATTAGTGTATCACATACATTGTCATCAAACACACAAAACATATTATGAGAGATGTTCTTTCAATCTCCCCCTTTTTGGTGTTTGATGACAATATACGGATTTGCAAGAAAATCACTATAGAGAGAAAGCATGTTGGCAAAACATAGAGGCACTCCCCCTACATGTGTGCATACAAGTAATTTGCATTTGAATACAAATACACAACACATAGGTGTGAGGTGCCTCAACATAAGAGGTATCTGATGCGTGTGGTTGGCACGTCCGTTGGGAACCCCAAGAGGAAGGTGTGATGCGCACAGCGGCAAGTTTCCCTCAGTAAGAAACCAAGGTTTAATCGGACCAGTAGGAGTCAAGAAGCACGTTGAAGGTTGATGGCGGCGAGATGTAGTGCGGCGCAATACCAGTGATTCCGGCGCCAACGTGGAACCTGCACAACACAACCAAAGTACTTTGCCCCAACGAAACAGTGAGGTTGTCAATCTCACCGGCTTGCTGTAACAAAGGATTAACCGTATTGTGTGGAAGATGATTGTTTGCAGAAAACAGTAGAACAAGTATTGCAGTAGATTGTATTTCAGTAAAGAGAATTGGACCGGGGTCCACAGTTCACTAGAGGTGTCTCTCCCATAAGACAAACAGCATGTTGGGTGAACAAATTACAGTTGGGCAATTGACAAATAAAGAGGGCATGACCATGCACATACATATTATGATGAGTATAGTGAGATTTAATTGGGCATTACGACAAAGTACATAGACCGTCATCCAACTGCATCTATGCCTAAAAAGTCCACCTTCGTGTTATCATCCGAACCCTCCAGGATTAAGTTGCAAAGCAACAGACAATTGCATTAAGTATGGTGCGTAATGTAACTAGTGACTACATCCTTGAACATAGCACTAATGTTTTATCCCTAGTGGCAACAGCACAACACAACCTTAGAACTTTCTGTCACTGTCCCAGGTGTCAATGCAGGCATGAACCCACTATCGAGCATAAGTACTCCCTCTTGGAGTTACAAGCATCTACTTGGCCAGAGCATCTACTAGTAACGGAGAGCATGCAAGATCATAAACAACACATAAGCATAACTTTGATAATCAACATAACAAGTATTCTCTATTCATCGGATCCCAACAAACGCAACATATAGAATTACAGATAGATGATCTTGATCATGTTAGGCAGCTCACAAGATCCGACAATGATAGCACAATGGGGAGAAGACAACCATCTAGCTACTGCTATGGACCCATAGTCCAGGGGTAGACTACTCACACATCACACCGGAGGCGACCATGGCGGCGTAGAGTCCTCCGGGAGATGATTCCCCTCTCCGGCAGGGTGCCGGAGGCGATCTCCTGGATCCCCCGAGATGGGATCGGCGGCGGCGGCGTCTTCCGGAAGGTTTTCCGTATCGTGGCTCTCGATGCCGGGGTTTCGTCATGGAGGCTATTTGTAGGCGGAAGGGCAGGTCAAGAGGCGGCACGGGGGCCCCACACCACAGGGCCGCGCGGCCAAGGGGGGGGCCGCGCCGCCCTAGGGTGTGGCCCCTCCGTGGCCCCTCTTCGTCTCTCCTTCGGACTTCTGGAAGCTTCGTGGAAAAATAGGCCCCTGGGCTTTGATTTCGTCCAATTCCGAGAATATTTCCTTACTAGGATTTCTGAAACCAAAAACAGCAGAAACAAAGAATCGGCACTTCGGCATCTTGTTAATAGGTTAGTTCCAGAAAATGCACGAATATGACATAAAGTGTGCATAAAACATGTAGATAACATCAATAATGTGGCATGGAACATAAGAAATTATCGATACGTCGGAGACGTATCAGCATCCCCAAGCTTAGTTCTGCTCGTCCCGAGCAGGTAAAACGATAACACATATAATTTCTGGAGTGACATGCCATCATAACCTTGATCATACTATTTGTAAAGCATATGTAGTGAATGCAGCGATCAAAACAATGTATATGACATGAGTAAACAAGTGAATCATAAAGCAAAGACTTTTCATGAATAGCACTTCAAGACAAGCATCAATAAGTCTTGCATAAGAGTTAACTCATAAAGCAATAATTCAAAGTAAAGGCATTGAAGCAACACAAAAGAAGATTAAGTTTCAGCGGTTGCTTTCAACTTGTAACATGTATATCTCATGGATATTGTCAACATAGAGTAATATAATAAGTGCAATAAGCAAGTATGTAGGAATCAATGCACAGTTCACACAAGTGTTTGCTTCTTGAGGTGGAGAGAAATGGGTGAACTGACTCAACATTGAAAGTAAAAGAATGGTCCTCCATAGAGGAAAAGCATCGATTGCTATATTTGTGCTAGAGCTTTGATTTTGAAAACATGAAACAATTTTGTCAACGGTAGTAATAAAGCATATGCATCATGTAAATTATATCTTATAAGTTGCAAGCCTCATGCATAGTGTACTAATAGTGCCCGCACCTTGTCCTAATTAGCTTGGACTACCGGATCATCACAATGCATTGTTTTTACCAAGTGTCACAAAGGGGTACCTCTATGCCGCCTGTACAAAGGTCTAAGGAGAAAGCTCGCATTGGATTTCTCGCTATTGATTATTCTTCAACTTAGACATCCATACCGGGACAACATAGACAACAGATAATGGACTCCTCTTTTATGCATAAGCATATAACAACAATTAATAATTTTCTCATTTGAGATTTGAGGATTGTTGTCCAAAACTGAAACTTCCACCATGGAGCATGGCTTTAGTTAGCGGCCCAATGTTCTTCTCTAACATATGCATGCTTAACCATAAGGTGGTAGATCTCTATTACTTCAGACAAGACGAACATGCATAGCAACTCACATGAAATTCAACAATGAATAGTTGATGGCGTCCCCAGTGAACATGGTTATCGCACAACAAGCAACTTAATAAGAGATAAAGTGCATAATTACATATTCAATACCACAATAGTTTTTAAGCTATTTGTCCCATGAGCTATATATTGCAAAGGTGAATGATGGAATTTTAAAGGTAGCACTCAAGCAATTTACTTTGGAATGGCGGAAAATACCATGTAGTATAGGTAGGTATGGTGGACACAAATGGCATAGTGGTTGGCTCAAGTATTTTGGATGCATGAGAAGTATTCCCTCTCGATACAAGGTTTAGGCTAGCAAGGCTTATTTGAAACAAACACAAGGATGAACCGGTGCAGCAAAACTCACATAAAAGACATATTGAAAACATTATAAGACTCTACACCGTCTTCCTTGTTGTTCAAACTCAATACTAGAAATTATCTAGACCTTAGAGAAACCAAATATGCAAACCAAATTTTAGCATGCTCTATGTATTTCTTCATTAATGGGTGCAAAGCATATGATGCAAGAGCTTAAACATGAGCACAACAATTGCCAAGTATCACATTACCCAAGACATTAATAGCAATTACTACATGTATCATTTTCCAATTCCAACCATATAACAATTTAACGAAGGAGAAACTTCGCCATGAATACTATGAGTAGAAACCAAGGACATACTTCTCCATATGCTACAGCGGAGCGTGTCTCTCTTCCATAAAGTGAATGCTAGGATCCATTTTATTCAAACAAAACAAAAAACAAAAACAAACTGACGCTCCAAGAAAAAGCACATAAGATGTGATGGAATAAAAATATAGTTTCAGGGGAGGAACCTGATAATGTTGTCGATGAAGAAGGGGATGCCTTGGGCATCCCCAAGCTTAGACGCTTGAGTCTTCTTGATATATGCAGGGGTGAACCACCGGGCATCCCCAAACTTAGAGCTTTCACTCTCCTTGATCATGTTGCATCATACTCCTCTCTTGATCCTTGAAAACTTCCTCCACACCAAACTCGAAACAACTCATTAGAGGGTTAGTGCACAATATAAATTGACATATTCAGAGGTGACACAATCATTCTTAACACTTCTGGATATTGCATAATGCTACTGGACATTAGTGGATCAAAGAAATTCATCCAACATAGCAAAAGAGACAATGCGAAATAAAAGGCAGAATCTGTCAAAACAGAACAGTTCGTATTGACGAATTTTAAAATGGCACCAGACTTGCTCAAATGAAAATGCTCAAATTGAATGAAAGTTGCGTACATATCTGAGGATCATGCACGTAAATTGGCTTAATTTTCTGAGCTACCTACAGGGAGGTGGACCCAGATTCGTGACAGCAAAGAATTCTGGAACTGTGCAGTAATCCAAATCTAGTACTTACTTTTCTATCAACGGCTTAACTTGGCACAACAAAACACAAAACTAAGATAAGGAGAGGTTGCTACAGTAGTAAACAACTTCCAAGACACAAAATAAAAACAAAGTACTGTAGGTAAAAACATGGGTTGTCTCCCATAAGCGCTTTTCTTTAACGCCTTTCAGCTAGGCGCAGAAAGTGTGTATCAAGTATTATCAAGAGACGAAGTGTCAACATCATAATTTGTTCTCATAATAGAATCAAAAGGTACCTTCATTCTCTTTCTAGGGAAGTGTTCCATACCTTTCTTGAGAGGAAATTGATATTTTATATTACCTTCCTTCATATCAATAACAGCACCAACAGTTCGAAGAAAAGGTCTTCCCAATATAATGGGACAAGATGCATTGCATTCAATATCCAAGACAACAAAATCAACGGGGACAAGGTTATTGTTAACGGTAATGCGAACATTATCAACCTTACCCAAAGGTTTCTTTGTAGAATGATCAGCAAGATTAACATCCAAATAACAATTTTTCAGTGGTGGCAAGTCAAGCCTATTATAGATTTTCTTAGGCATAACAGAAATACTTGCACCAAGATCACATAAAGCATTACAATCAAAATCTTTAACTTTCATCTTAATGATGGGCTCCCAACCATCCTCTAGCTTTTTAGGAATAGAGGCTTCACGCTCTAGTTTCTCTTCTCTAGCTTTTATGAGAGCATTTGTAATATGATGCGTGAAAGCCAAATTTATAGCACTAGCATTAGGACTTTTAGCAAGTTTTTGCAAGAACTTTATAACTTCAGAGATGTGGCAATCATCAAAATTCAAACCATTATAATCTAAAGCAATGGGATCATCATCCCTAATGTTGGAAAAAATTTCAGCAGCTTTATCACGTGCAGTTTCAGCAGCTTTTAGCAGCTTCGTGCAGTTTTTCGCGCTTTGCATTAGAAGTGGAAACATTGCTAACACCAATTCTTTTATTAGTATTAGTAGGGGGTGCAGCAACATGTGTAGCATTAACATTACTAGTGGTGGTAATAGTCCAAACTTTAGCTACATTCTTCTCTTTAGCTAGTTTTTCATTTTCTTCTCTATCCCACCTAGCACGCAGCTTCAGCCATTAATCTTATATTCTCATTAATTCTAACTTGAATGGCATTTGCTGTAGTAGTAATTTTATCATCTAAATCCTCAGGTTTAGCAGCCATTTTATTAATTAAAGAAGATTGTGATGCAGACATGTATGAGATTCGGGTTTCAGCATTAGCAAGTTTAGTTTGCAACCCCGAAATCTCCCTATTCAGATTTTCAAGTTGATTCCCTATATTCTTCAACAAGGTAGATTGCTCATTCATAGTTTTAGTAAACAATTTATTTTGCTCATATTGTGATTGCATAAAGCTCTTAGTGGATCTTTCAATTTCTAGCATCTTTTCTTCATTAGATGAAGCATATCTACCATAAGAATTACCATTAGCAGGGTATGGCCTAGAATCATTGTGATTGTTATTTTTAATGAAATTCACATCAACATATTCTTTTTGAGCAACTAATGACGCTAACGGAACATTATTAGAATTAACATTAGGCCTACCATTCACAAGCATAGACATAATAGCATCAATCTTATCACTCAAGGAAGAGGTTTCTTCGACAGAATTTACCTTCTTACCTTGTGGAGCTCTTTCCGTGTGCCATTCAGAGTAATTGATCATCATATTATCAAGAAGCTTTGTTGCTTCACCAAGAGTGATGGACATAAAGGTACCTCCAGCAGCTGAATCCAATAAATTCCGTGAAGAAAAATTTAGTCCTGCATAGAAGGTTTGGATGATCATCCAAGTAGTCAGTCCATGGGTTGGGCAATTTTTAACCAAAGATTTCATTCTTTCCCAAGCTTGAGCAACATGTTCAGTATCTAATTGTTTAAAATTCATTATGCTACTCCTCAAAGATATAATTTTAGCAGAGGGATAATATCTACCAATAAAAGCATCCTTGCATTTAGTCCATGAATCAATACTATTCTTAGGCAGAGATAGCAACCAATCTTTAGCTCTTCCTCTTAATGAGAAAGGGAACAATTTTAGTTTAATAATATCACCATCTACATCTTTATATTTTTGCATTTCACATAGTTCAACAAAATTATTAAGATGGGCAGCAGCATCATCAGAACTAACACCAGAAAATTGCTCTCGCATAACAAGGTTCAGTAAAGCAGGTTTAATTTCAAAGAATTCTGCTGTAGTAGCAGGTGGAGCAATAGGTGTGCATAAGAAATCATTATTATTTGTGGTTGTGAAGTCACACAACTTAGTATTTTCAGCGTTGGCCATTTTAGCAACAGTAAATAAAGCAAACTAGATAAAGTAAATGCAAGTAAACTAATTTTTTTTTGTATTTTTGATATAGCAAACAAGATAGCAAATAAAGTAAAACTAGCAACTAATTTTTTTGTATTTTGATTTAGTGTAGCAAACAAAGTAGTAAATAAAACTAAGCAAGACAAAAACAAAGTAAAGAGATTGAGAAGTGGAGACTCCCCTTGCAGCGTGTCTTGATCTCCCCGGCAACGGCGCCAGAAATTTGCTTGATGCGTGTGGTTGGCACGTCCGTTGGGAACCCCAAGAGGAAGGTGTGATGCGCACAGCGGCAAGTTTCCCTCAGTAAGAAACCAAGGTTTAATCGGACCAGTAGGAGTCAAGAAGCACGTTGAAGGTTGATGGCGGCGAGATGTAGTGCGGCGCAATACCAGTGATTCCGGCGCCAACGTGGAACCTGCACAACACAACCAAAGTACTTTGCCCCAACGAAACAGTGAGGTTGTCAATCTCACCGGCTTGCTGTAACAAAGGATTAACCGTATTGTGTGGAAGATGATTGTTTGCAGAAAACAGTAGAACAAGTATTGCAGTAGATTGTATTTCAGTAAAGAGAATTGGACCGGGGTCCACAGTTCACTAGAGGTGTCTCTCCCATAAGACAAACAGCATGTTGGGTGAACAAATTACAGTTGGGCAATTGACAAATAAAGAGGGCATGACCATGCACATACATATTATGATGAGTATAGTGAGATTTAATTGGGCATTACGACAAAGTACATAGACCGTCATCCAACTGCATCTATGCCTAAAAAGTCCACCTTCAGGTTATCATCCGAACCCCTCCAAAGATTAAGTTGAAAAGCAACAGACAATTGCATTAAGTATGGTTCGTAATGTAACTAGTGACTACATCATTGAACATAGCACTAATGTTTTATACCTAGAGGAAACAGCACTACACAACATTATAACTTTCTCACATCGTCCTGTGTCAATGCAGGCATGAACCCACTATCGAGCATAAGTACTCCCTCTTGGAGTTACAAGCATCTACTTGGCCAGAGCATCTACTAGTAACGGAGAGCATGCAAGATCATAAACAACACATAAGCATAACTTTGATAATCAACATAACAAGTATTCTCTATTCATCGGATCCCAACAAACGCAACATATAGAATTACAGATAGATGATCTTGATCATGTTAGGCAGCTCACAAGATCCGACAATGATAGCACAATGGGGAGAAGACAACCATCTAGCTACTGCTATGGACCCATAGTCCAGGGGTAGACTACTCACACATCACACCGGAGGCGACCATGGCGGCGTAGAGTCCTCCGGGAGATGATTCCCCTCTCCGGCAGGGTGCCGGAGGCGATCTCCTGGTTCCCCCGAGATGGGATCGGTGGCGGCGGCGTCTCCGGGAAGGTTTTCCGTATCGTGGCTCTCGGTACCGGGGGTTTCGTCATGGAGGCTATTTGTAGGCGGAAGGGCAGGTCAAGAGGCGGCACGGGGCCCCACACCACAGGCCGCGCGGCCAAGGGGGCCGCCGCCCTAGGGTGTGGCCCCTCCGTGGCCCCTCTTCGTCTCTCCTTCGGACTTCGAAGCTTCGTGGAAAAATAGGCCCCGGGCTTTGATTTCGTCCAATTCCGAGAATATTTCCTTACTAGGATTTCTGAAACCAAAAACAGCAGAAACAAAGAATCGGCACTTCGGCATCTTGTTAATAGGTTAGTTCCAGAAAATGCACGAATATGACATAAAGTGTGCATAAAACATGTAGATAACATCAATAATGTGGCATGGAACATAAGAAATTATCGATACGTCGGAGACGTATCAGCATCCCCAAGCTTAGTTCTCGCTCGTCCCGAGCAGGTAAAACGATAAACACGTATAATTTCCGGAGTGACATGCCATCATAACCTTGATCATACTATTTGTAAAGCATATGTAGTGAATGCAGCGATCAAAACAATGTATATGACATGAGTAAACAAGTGAATCATAAAGCAAAGACTTTTCATGAATAGCACTTCAAGACAAGCATCAATAAGTCTTGCATAAGAGTTAACTCATAAAGCAATAATTCAAAGTAAAGGCATTGAAGCAACACAAAAGAAGATTAAGTTTCAGCGGTTGCTTTCAACTTGTAACATGTATATCTCATGGATATTGTCAACATAGAGTAATATAATAAGTGCAATAAGCAAGTATGTAGGAATCAATGCACAGTTCACACAAGTGTTTGCTTCTTGAGGTGGAGAGAAATGGGTGAACTGACTCAACATTGAAAGTAAAAGAATGGTCCTCCATAGAGGAAAAGCATCGATTGCTATATTTGTGCTAGAGCTTTGATTTTGAAAACATGAAACAATTTTGTCAACGGTAGTAATAAAGCATATGCATCATGTAAATTATATCTTATAAGTTGCAAGCCTCATGCATAGTGTACTAATAGTGCCCGCACCTTGTCCTAATTAGCTTGGACTACCGGATCATCACAATGCATTGTTTTTACCAAGTGTCACAAAGGGGTACCTCTATGCCGCCCGTACAAAGGTCTAAGGAGAAAGCTCGCATTGGATTTCTCGCTATTGATTATTCTTCAACTTAGACATCCATACCGGGACAACATAGACAACAGATAATGGACTCCTCTTTTATGCATAAGCATATAACAACAATTAATAATTTTCTCATTTGAGATTTGAGGATTGTTGTCCAAAACTGAAACTTCCACCATGGAGCATGGCTTTAGTTAGCGGCCCAATGTTCTTCTCTAACATATGCATGCTTAACCATAAGGTGGTAGATCTCTATTACTTCAGACAAGACGAACATGCATAGCAACTCACATGAAATTCAACAATGAATAGTTGAAGGCGTCCCAGTGAACATGGTTATCGCACAACAAGCAACTTAATAAGAGATAAAGTGCATAATTACATATTCAATACCACAATAGTTTTTAAGCTATTTGTCCCATGAGCTATATATTGCAAAGGTGAATGATGGAATTTTAAAGGTAGCACTCAAGCAATTTACTTTGGAATGGCGGAAAATACCATGTAGTATAGGTAGGTATGGTGGACACAAATGGCATAGTGGTTGGCTCAAGTATTTTGGATGCATGAGAAGTATTCCCTCTCGATACAAGGTTTAGGCTAGCAAGGCTTATTTGAAACAAACACAAGGATGAACCGGTGCAGCAAAACTCACATAAAAGACATATTGAAAACATTATAAGACTCTACACCGTCTTCCTTGTTGTTCAAACTCAATACTAGAAATTATCTAGACCTTAGAGAAACCAAATATGCAAACCAAATTTTAGCATGCTCTATGTATTTCTTCATTAATGGGTGCAAAGCATATGATGCAAGAGCTTAAACATGAGCACAACAATTGCCAAGTATCACATTACCCAAGACATTAATAGCAATTACTACATGTATCATTTTCCAATTCCAACCATATAACAATTTAACGAAGGAGAAACTTCGCCATGAATACTATGAGTAGAAACCAAGGACATACTTCTCCATATGCTACAGCGGAGCGTGTCTCTCTTCCATAAAGTGAATGCTAGGATCCATTTTATTCAAACAAAACAAAAAACAAAAACAAACTGACGCTCCAAGAAAAAGCACATAAGATGTGATGGAATAAAAATATAGTTTCAGGGGAGGAACCTGATAATGTTGTCGATGAAGAAGGGGATGCCTTGGGCATCCCCAAGCTTAGACGCTTGAGTCTTCTTGATATATGCAGGGGTGAACCACCGGGGCATCCCCAAACTTAGAGCTTTCACTCTCCTTGATCATGTTGCATCATACTCCTCTCTTGATCCTTGAAAACTTCCTCCACACCAAACTCGAAACAACTCATTAGAGGGTTAGTGCACAATATAAATTGACATATTCAGAGGTGACACAATCATTCTTAACACTTCTGGATATTGCATAATGCTACTGGACATTAGTGGATCAAAGAAATTCATCCAACATAGCAAAAGAGACAATGCGAAATAAAAGGCAGAATCTGTCAAAACAGAACAGTTCGTATTGACGAATTTTAAAATGGCACCAGACTTGCTCAAATGAAAATGCTCAAATTGAATGAAAGTTGCGTACATATCTGAGGATCATGCACGTAAATTGGCTTAATTTTCTGAGCTACCTACAGGGAGGTGGACCCAGATTCGTGACAGCAAAGAATTCTGGAACTGTGCAGTAATCCAAATCTAGTACTTACTTTTCTATCAACGGCTTAACTTGGCACAACAAAACACAAAACTAAGATAAGGAGAGGTTGCTACAGTAGTAAACAACTTCCAAGACACAAAATAAAAACAAAGTACTGTAGGTAAAAACATGGGTTGTCTCCCATAAGCGCTTTTCTTTAACGCCTTTCAGCTAGGCGCAGAAAGTGTGTATCAAGTATTATCAAGAGACGAAGTGTCAACATCATAATTTGTTCTCATAATAGAATCAAAAGGTACCTTCATTCTCTTTCTAGGGAAGTGTTCCATACCTTTCTTGAGAGGAAATTGATATTTTATATTACCTTCCTTCATATCAATAACAGCACCAACAGTTCGAAGAAAAGGTCTTCCCAATATAATGGGACAAGATGCATTGCATTCAATATCCAAGACAACAAAATCAACGGGGACAAGGTTATTGTTAACGGTAATGCGAACATTATCAACCTTACCCAAAGGTTTCTTTGTAGAATGATCAGCAAGATTAACATCCAAATAACAATTTTTCAGTGGTGGCAAGTCAAGCCTATTATAGATTTTCTTAGGCATAACAGAAATACTTGCACCAAGATCACATAAAGCATTACAATCAAAATCTTTAACTTTCATCTTAATGATGGGCTCCCAACCATCCTCTAGCTTTTTAGGAATAGAGGCTTCACGCTCTAGTTTCTCTTCTCTAGCTTTTATGAGAGCATTTGTAATATGATGCGTGAAAGCCAAATTTATAGCACTAGCATTAGGACTTTTAGCAAGTTTTTGCAAGAACTTTATAACTTCAGAGATGTGGCAATCATCAAAATTCAAACCATTATAATCTAAAGCAATGGGATCATCATCCCTAATGTTGGAAAAAATTTCAGCAGCTTTATCACAGGCAGTTTCAAATAGCTTTAGCGCTTTCGTGCAGTTTTTCGCGCTTTGCATTAGAAGTGGAAACATTGCTAACACCAATTCTTTTATTAGTATTAGTAGGGGGTGCAGCAACATGTGTAGCATTAACATTACTAGTGGTGGTAATAGTCCAAACTTTAGCTACATTCTTCTCTTTAGCTAGTTTTTCATTTTCTTCTCTATCCCACCTAGCACGCAGTTCAGCCATTAATCTTATATTCTCATTAATTCTAACTTGAATGGCATTTGCTGTAGTAGTAATTTTATCATCTAAATCCTCAGGTTTAGCAGCCATTTTATTAATTAAAGAAGATTGTGATGCAGACATGTATGAGATTCGGGTTTCAAAGATTAGCAAGTTTAGTTTGCAACCCCGAAATCTCCCTATTCAGATTTTCAAGTTGATTCCCTATATTCTTCAACAAGGTAGATTGCTCATTCATAGTTTTAGTAAACAATTTATTTTGCTCATATTGTGATTGCATAAAGCTCTTAGTGGATCTTTCAATTTCTAGCATCTTTTCTTCATTAGATGAAGCATATCTACCATAAGAATTACCATTAGCAGGGTATGGCCTAGAATCATTGTGATTGTTATTTTTAATGAAATTCACATCAACATATTCTTTTTGAGCAACTAATGACGCTAACGGAACATTATTAGAATTAACATTAGGCCTACCATTCACAAGCATAGACATAATAGCATCAATCTTATCACTCAAGGAAGAGGTTTCTTCGATGTAATTTACCTTCTTACCTTGTGGAGCTCTTTCCGTGTGCCATTCAGAGTAATTGATCATCATATTATCAAGAAGCTTTGTTGCTTCACCAAGAGTGATGGACATAAAGGTACCTCCAGCAGCTGAATCCAATAAATTCCGTGAAGAAAAATTTAGTCCTGCATAGAAGGTTTGGATGATCATCCAAGTAGTCAGTCCATGGGTTGGGCAATTTTTAACCAAAGATTTCATTCTTTCCCAAGCTTGAGCAACATGTTCAGTATCTAATTGTTTAAAATTCATTATGCTACTCCTCAAAGATATAATTTTAGCAGAGGGATAATATCTACCAATAAAAGCATCCTTGCATTTAGTCCATGAATCAATACTATTCTTAGGCAGAGATAGCAACCAATCTTTAGCTCTTCCTCTTAATGAGAAAGGGAACAATTTTAGTTTAATAATATCACCATCTACATCTTTATATTTTTGCATTTCACATAGTTCAACAAAATTATTAAGATGGGCAGCAGCATCATCAGAACTAACACTTAAAATTGCTCTCGCATAACAAGGTTCAAGAAAGCAGGTTTAATTTCAAAGAATTCTGCTGTAGTAGCAGGTGGAGCAATAGGTGTGCATAAGAAATCATTATTATTTGTGGTTGTGAAGTCACACAACTTAGTATTTTCAGCGTTGGCCATTTTAGCAACAGTAAATAAAGCAAACTAGATAAAGTAAATGCAAGTAAACTAATTTTTTTGTATTTTTGATATAGCAAACAAGATAGCAAATAAAGTAAAACTAGCAACTAATTTTTTTGTATTTTGATTTAGTGTAGCAAACAAAGTAGTAAATAAAACTAAGCAAGACAAAAACAAAGTAAAGAGATTGAGAAGTGGAGACTCCCCTTGCAGCGTGTCTTGATCTCCCGGCAACGGCGCCGTAAATTTGCTTGATGCGTGTGGTTGGCACGTCCGTTGGGAACCCCAAGAGGAAGGTGTGATGCGCACAGCGGCAAGTTTCCCTCAGTAAGAAACCAAGGTTTAATCGGACCAGTAGGAGTCAAGAAGCACGTTGAAGGTTGATGGCGGCGAGATGTAGTGCGGCGCAACACCAGTGATTCCGGCGCCAACGTGGAACCTGCACAACACAACCAAAGTACTTTGCCCCAACGAAACAGTGAGGTTGTCAATCTCACCGGCTTGCTGTAACAAAGGATTAACCGTATTGTGTGGAAGATGATTGTTTGTAGAAAACAGTAGAACAAGTATTGCAGTAGATTGTATTTCAAGAAAGAGAATTGGACCGGGGTCCACAGTTCACTAGAGGTGTCTCTCCCATAAGACAAACAAGATGTTGGGTGAACAAATTACAGTTGGGCAATTGACAAATAAAGAGGGCATGACCATGCACATACATATTATGATGAGTATAGTGAGATTTAATTGGGCATTACGACAAAGTACATAGACCGTCATCCAACTGCATCTATGCCTAAAAAGTCCACCTTCAGGTTATCATCCGAACCCCCTCCAGTATTAAGTTGCAAAGCAACAGACAATTGCATTAAGTATGGTGCGTAATGTAACTAGTGACTACATCCTTGAACATAGCACTAATGTTTTATCCCTAGTGGCAATAGCACAACACAACCTTAGAACTTTCTGTCACATCGTCCTGTGTCAATGCAGGCATGAACCCACTATCGAGCATAAGTACTCCCTCTTGGAGTTACAAGCATCTACTTGGCCAGAGCATCTACTAGTAACGGAGAGCATGCAAGATCATAAACAACACATAAGCATAACTTTGATAATCAACATAACAAGTATTCTCTATTCATCGGATCCCAACAAACGCAACATATAGAATTACAGATAGATGATCTTGATCATGTTAGGCAGCTCACAAGATCCGACAATGATAGCACAATGGGGAGAAGACAACCATCTAGCTACTGCTATGGACCCATAGTCCAGGGGTAGACTACTCACACATCACACCGGAGGCGACCATGGCGGCGTAGAGTCCTCCGGGAGATGATTCCCCTCTCCGGCAGGGTGCCGGAGGCGATCTCCTGGATCCCCCGAGATGGGATCGGCGGCGGCGGCGTCTCTGGAAGGTTTTCCGTATCGTGGCTCTCGGTACTGGGGGTTTCGTCACGGAGGCTATTTGTAGGCGGAAGGGCAGGTCAAGAGGCGGCACGGGGGCCCCACACCACAGGGCCGCGCGGCCAAGGGGGGGGCCGCGCCGCCCTAGGGTGTGGCCCCTCCGTGGCCCCTCTTCGTCTCTCCTTCGGACTTCTGGAAGCTTCGTGGAAAAATAGGCCCCTGGGCTTTGATTTCGTCCAATTCCGAGAATATTTCCTTACTAGGATTTCTGAAACCAAAAACAGCAGAAAACAGCAACTGGCACTTCGGCATCTTGTTAATAGGTTAGTTCCAGAAAATGCACGAATATGACATAAAGTGTGCATAAAACATGTAGATAACATCAATAATGTGGCATGGAACATAAGAAATTATCGATACGTCGGAGACGTATCAGTATCCAACATGAGCTCAAACAAGAGACATAGACATATATGAAGTTGAGATAAGGTGATAGAAATCATACCCATATGGAGATATATAATACGGATATATAGCATCACACACAATATAATAACCTTGATCTCAACATATAGAAATCTGAAAACCTTAACAATGTCTCACACCACATATAGCACATAGTTTTAAATGGAACAAACCAAACCAAATAGTTCAAATAAGAGGGAACACAAGCAATAAAGGAATGATAAACGCATATGCTTGTGCCCAAACCATGCAAATCCCCGAGAGAAGTCCTAATAGAACACTTCTCCCCCTTTGGCATCGAGACGCCAAAAAGGGGAAAAGCGCAATGCTACTCGCCCCATGGAGATCACTCGGAGCCCTCTTCGTCCTCGGACTGGTACGCCTCTTCCTCTTCTTCATCTTCAGTGTCAGGGGCATCCGGAGAGCTGCGAGTGTAGTTGGCCCTCTGAATGCAGTCCTCAAGATCATTCCACAGAACCTGTGAAGAGTGCCACCCACTGTAACCTGGGTGAACTGGAGGCTGAGGCGGAGGTCCTTGCTCACCACTGAGATTATGAAGAATGACCGCCTGAGTATGCTGAATCTCAGAACGCTCTCGGCTGGCCGCATAGTTCTCCTTATGAATCTCAATATTCATGCATAGAATGTGACGCTGAAACCAACTAAGCTTCCTCACTTGCTTCTTCCATGGCAGGAAGATCAGCATGGCGAGCAGGAGCAAAACCACTAGTACGAGCATCTCCCATAAAGGAGTCATGAGCAGGTGAACCATGGGGAACCGGCTTAAGCTTGTAAGCCTTCTTGACAGTGTGCTTCACCAATGGGAATCGGCTCAAGTCTTCATCCATGGCCACAAGGTTGTTGATGAGGAGCTGGATATATGGTGCATATGGCATGGTGGTCTGGGATACCATGGCATCATGAATCTCATTAAAGATGAAGTCCATGATATCAAGAGAGAAGTCATGGTCCTCATTACTATCACGAGCACACCTAAGGATGAGGTGCATAAGATCCACAAGAGCTCCAAGGAGTGCATCATTGTTTCCACCACTTGGAGAAATGGTGGCTCGAAAGAAACGGAGCACCTGACCGTAAATAGGAAGCAGCCCCTTGGTAGTACCAACCACTCCAGACGAGTTATAGAGATCAAAAAGCACATTTTTATCCGTCTTCTGAGGACCATGGAGGCGACGGCCTCCTTCTGCAGGAAGTCCAAGAATAGAGGCAAACCGGCGCAAGGTTGCCTCACAATGAGTGGAGCCAGACATCCATACCATAGTGCGCTCAGCATCTTTCTTGATGTCCAGAGTAGCAAAGAATTTCTTAATCAACTCTGGACTGTAGTCACACTGAATCTTCATCAGATCCTGCAAGCCCATCCTACCAGTCACCCAGATGGCATCCTCAAAATGATTATTGACTGCCAGAAGATCCACATTGATTGCTTGCATGGGTCGCACTTTCCTCATGGGCTCATAAATATCCTTGTAGATGAACTCCTGCTCCAAGCACCAGAAGCGCCTGCCCTCTATCTCATCATCCCTTGGAAGGTCTTCATACCAGTTCTTCATATGGATTGCTGCATAAGAGACAATGTCCATTGTCTTGTAGTTTTCCCTAGGTGCCTTGTTCTTCTGCCTTGAAGCTATGGACTTGCGAGGCGCATTCGGTGCGAATTCATCACTTGACCGAGCATGCCTTGGGCGTCTCCGCGAACCCCAAGAAACACTACCTGTGAACAACAAAGACGGATAGCAAAGAGAAGATAATGCTCATAAGTCATGTATGATACAGTAATGTACTCTAGAAACATACTATAAGTCGGTAGAAGTCTAGACAAGATGGATTGAATCAACACTGCAGCGGCGATGAAGCTCCAGGCCGGATAATCCGGTGTCCCCGAGGGGCGGATAATCCTGCCTAATCCGGTCAGCGCGGGGGGCGGATAATCCGGCCCTGTGGATCTTGCAGAAATTGCAATCAAAAACTTGTCTACGACCAGATCGGCCTCATAGCATGCAACATGAGTATACTACACACGATTTGGAACAACTAGACACCATCTCCACCAAGAAAATAGCACATATAAATCACAACACCTAGGGTTAGGGATTGTGAGTCATACCCGCATCCATTGGGGAAGCCGCTTGGAGAAGATGATAGCTAGGGAGGAGAGGCACCCGATCCACCCAAAAACTCCGAGAGGGAGCGGACGGGGCGGCTCCGGCGAGGAGGAGGAGCTCCGGCGGCTATGGGGGAGAGAGAGGGCGCGTGGGGGGAACTGGTTGCTGTGGCAACTGTCCACCCCGCGGCCTCTCTAAATCCCCTCGCAACCAGCCCAGGCTAGATAATCCGGCCCAAAGTAAGGGCGGATAATCCGGCCGGGCCGGATTTTCCGGGGTGCCACTAGGCCGGATTATCCGGTTTTCTGGAAATTTCCAGAACACCGGAAATCCTGCCTATCTTTAGTTGGTTATTTGCATAAACCCATATGTGATGCAATAATGTATCATGTCACATATAAGATGCATATTTACCAATAAGATGGGCAACCTAGATCATCCGACCGAAAATCCTCAAACTCCAAGTTTTTACCAAAAATGACATATGAGCAAGATGGAAATGGCTTATAGATGAGTGTAGGCTTAGGTTTAGAAGGCACAAACTGTTAATGGTACATGATCACTCAAGTTTGCAAGATATGAGCAAATAAGGCCAAACTAGAGTGATTTCCAATAAGAACAAGGAGTTGTCAAATAAAAGGCGATAAGATCCAAATAACTCTAACTCTTCACAAAGAAGAGTGTGGTGGCCTAGGCCACCATATATGAGTGTTATGGCATGGCACCGCGAAGATATATCTTGGGTCCAAGCCACTACTCATCATTGAAGCTCACATATCAACCTATGATATAAAGAGAATGATTTCTTAATGTTGGCATTATGGGGGGAGGGATAGCTCAATAATTTAAACCGCACTCCCCTATTTCCATGCCCACATCTAAACCAAATAAAGTTTTGAGACAAAGGTGTGTTTGCAAGATGGTCAAGCTATACTCCTTGAATCAATGGTATTTAGCTCATTCCTCAAATAAGAGAACCTTGCTTCATCAAGAGGCTTCGTGAATATATCGGCAAGTTGATCTTTGGTAGGAACATAGATGAGCTCAATATCACCACGGGCAACATGATCCCTAATGAAATAATTCCGGATCTCAATATGCTTCGTTCTTGAATGTTGCACCGAATTATAGGCAATCTTGATGGCACTTTCATTGTCACATAATAGAGGCACTTTGTCACAAATGACACCGTATTCCTTTAAAGTTTGCCTCATCCATAACAATTGAGTGCATTCACTTGCGGCGGAAACATATTCGGCTTCGACGGTGGAGAGAGATATACAATTTTGCTTCTTAGAAGACCAACACACCAAGGACCTACCAAGGAATTGGCAAGCCCCGGAAGTTGATTTCCTATCATCCTTGTCTCCCGCCAAATCCGCATCGTTGTATCCATTGAGAATAAAACTTGAGCCTTTAGGGTACCAAATACCATATCGTGGGGTATCAACCAAATACCGAAAGATTATTTTGAGAGCCATCATGTGGCTCTCCTTAGGAGAAGCTTGATACCTTGCACACACACCAACACTCAACACTATGTCCGGTCTAGATGCACAAAGGTAAAGCAAGGATCCAATCATGGAGCGATATACCTTTTGATCCACCTCTTTACCATTGGGATCAAGTGCAAGATGACACTTAGTAACCATAGGAGTGGCTACACCCTTCAACTCGGTCATCTTGAACCTCTTGAGCATGTCTTGGAGATATTTTGCTTGATTGATGAAGGTTCCTTCCCTCAATTGCTTGATCTCAAAACCAAGGAAGAACTTCATCTCTTCCATCATAGACATCTCAAACCTATCGATCATAAGCTTTGAGAATTCATCATTGAAAGCTTTGTTAGTAGAGCCAAAGATAATATCATCAACATATAATTGGCAAACGAAAAGCTCCCCATTGACCCTCTTAGTAAAAAGAGTGGGATCGATTAGCCCAACATCAAACCCACGGTCTACCAATAATTCTTTAAGGTGCTCGTACCAAGCTCTAGGAGCTTGTTTGAGACCATAAAGTGCTTTATCAAGCTTATAGACATGGTTAGGGAAGTTGAGATCCTCAAACCCCGGGGGTTGCTTAACATAAACCTCTTCATGCAAAGGACCATTAAGAAATGCACTTTTCACATCCATTTGTTGTAACTTAAAGTTATGATGCGATGCATAAGCAAGAAGGATACGGATGGACTCAATACGAGCAATAGGAGCATAAGTCTCTCCAAAGTCAATTCCTTCAACTTGAGAGAAACCTTGAGCCACCAATCTTGCCTTATTCCTCACAACATTTCCAAACTCATCTTGCTTGTTCTTGAAAATCCATTTAGTGCCTATAACATTGCGGCACCCCTTTGGCTTCTCTACTAAGGTCCATACTTTGTTGCGCTTGAAGTTGTTGAGTTCCTCATGCATAGCTTCCAACCAATCTGAATCTTCAAGGGCTTCAAATACTTTCTTGGGTTCCACTAAGGAGATATAAGCATGATGATTGCTAAAGTTGGCCAAGTGCCCTTGTGGAAACACTTGCCCTTACATCACCAAGGACCTTGTCATGTGTGTGTTCACGAATTTCAAGGTTCCTTTCTCTTCTTGCTAGACGACGGGCCTCGATCTCCTCCTTGGTTCTTCTTGGCCTTGGAGGTATCACTTGATCAACTTGATCATTTGGGTCCCCGTCTTGACCTTCAACTTGAGCTTCCTCAATTTCTTGAGAGTGCTCAACATCATGTACTTGATCTTGGACATTATGAGGTGAATGACATAAATTGAATGGATCCTCATTGGAGCCATCATGAATGCTTGGTTGATCTTGTCCTTGATCTTGCACACAAGAGGGAGGGTCTTGTTCTTGTTCTTGGGTTGGTGCATCATTTGCTTCACTAGATGGGGTTTGTTGATGTTGAGAATATGAGGGCTCCACCGTGGTAGAGCATAGTCCTTCCCGAGACGCCACACTGTGTCCCTCAATGGGGCGGAAAAATCCCACACCCATTCTTACTATGGCATCTTGAGGTATTTCATCACCTGTACAAACATCAACTTGCCCTACTTGGGAGCCATCATTTTCTTCAAACCTCACACTACAAGATTCGATGATAATCCCGGAGGATACATCAAAGACTATATAAGTGTGAGATTCGGCACCGTAACCAAGAAATATACCCTCCAAAGCTTTAGGAGCAAATTTAGATAAGCGAACTCCTTTGATTTTGTAGAAACACTTACACCCGAACACCTTGAATTATGAGATATTAGGCTTGTTCCCGGTGAGTATTTCATATGGAGTCTTGTTCAAGCCCTTGCGGAGATAGAGCTGGTTAGAGGAGTGGCAAGCGGTGGAGATGGCTTCGGCCCAAAAGTTATAGCGGGATTTATACTCCGCCATCATAGATCTTGCCATATCCATAAGAGTCTGGTTCTTCCTCTCCGCAACACCATTTTGTTGAGGGGTGTAAGCAGCGGAATATTGATGTCGAATCCCCTCATCACTAAGAAAATCATTGAGTGTATAGTTCTTGAACTCGGAGCCGTTGTCACTTATTATTGCCATAATGAGGAGGTTGTGTTGGCGTTGCACCTCGGTAGCAAAGTCAATGAATATTTGTTGAGTCTCATCTTTCGTCTTGAGAAAGTAGACCCAAGTGTATCTTGAGTAGTCATCAACAATCACCAGGCAATGTTTCTTCGCACCAAGACTTGCATGTGAGACGGGACTAAAGAGATCCACATGAAGGAGCTCCAAGATCCTCTTGGACGAGATGATAGTCTTGCTTGGATGCGGAGAGTCATGCATTTTGCCTTCAACACAAGCCCTACAAACACGATCTTTGGCAAAAGACACATTTTCCATTAGTCCCACAATATGGTTCCCCTTGTGAAGACTTTGCAAAGTTCTCATGTTGACATGGGCTAAGCGGCGATGCCACAACCAACCCACATCCGCCTTTCCGAATAGGCACATCGCACTTGTCGTGGTGGTCCCCGAAAAGTCCACCACATACAAGTTGTGTTCGCGATACCCAACGAAAGCGACTTTTAGAGTCTTGCTCCACAAGAGGACCACAATATCATTATCAATAAAGACGGCGAAACCCATCTTGCCAAGGGCGGAAACGGAAAGTAAATTGTAACCAAGGGTTTTGACAAGCATGACATCCACAAGAGTAATGTTGTGTGCAACCACAACCTTGCCAAAACCCAATACCTCGGATGTAGAATTATCGCCAAAGGAGACGGTGATATTATTTATATTGGGCCTCAACTCCTTGACGAGGTTCTTGCCGCCGGTCATATGACTTGTACATCCACTATCAAGTACCCATTTTGAACCTCCGGCGGCAAAGTCCTACATGAGATCAATTCTTGGATTTAGGTACCCATTTCTCAATGGGTCCTCTTTTGTTAGCAACAAGGGTCTTTGGGACCCAAATAGACCAAGCAACATAACCATCATATGGGCCAACATATTTAGCATAAACATCACCATAAAAATCTTTAAATAGAACATAGTGAGGGTTATCAATTCCCGCATCATCATCATTAATGGTTTTGCCCTTAGGGGTTTCACCATTAGTGGTGGCTTTCTTTTTCTCATGTGCGGGCTTGGCCTTTTTCTTGTTTGCCTTTTTAGCCTTGGCATTAAAACCAAGTCCCTCCTTCCCATTGTTTGACCTTTGCTTACTCAAAAGATCATCCAAGGAAATTTTACTTTGGGGAGAGGAGGCCTTAGCAAGTTCATCCTTCAACCTAGCATTTTCCTCAATAATATTTGCATGATCACATGAAAGAGTAGAGGTACTAGGTATGTCATATGAAGCAAGCCTAATTTGAAGTTGCTCATAAGACTTGGAGAGGAGAGGGTATTCACTCTTCAAGGCTTTGTGAGCCTTGTCTAGTTCATCTAGATCCTTCACAAGTTTCTCATGATCAACACCAAATTTGGCCTTTTCCTTTATAAGAACGTTAGTCTTAGATCTAGCAAGATCTCTAGCTTTAGTGAGCTTGTTAATTTTATCTTGAGGCTCTTCAAGATTTTCTAGCCTCTCTTCAAGAGACGCTATGGTTTCTTGACATTCCTCAAGATCATTTTTGAGAGCATGTATTTCAAGAGAGTCTTCTCTCTCTATTTGGCATTTTTTCTCAAGAGTATCATTTAGTTGAGCTATACGAACCATGAGATTTGAAACATGCTTTTTAGTGTTACCTTGTAAGTTAAGAATGAAATCATCAAACTCTAGCATTTCTTGATTCACTTTTAGACTAGCAAGATCAACCCCTAGATCATTTGAAATGTTAGGCGTAGAGGGGTTAGGAGATGATACCTCAGAAGATTTAGCCATGAGGCAACTTTATTCCTCCACATGAATGACCTCATTGGGAGATTCACTTGGTGATGAAGAGTTAGTGGATAGGGAGGAAAGGGCAACCAATCCATTTGAGGTTGCATCTTCTTCATCATCAACATCATCATCTCCGGAGGTATACTCTTCTTGAGTTGATAGCACAATTGATGTGTCCAAGGTGGACCTTGCCATGAAGCAATGTGCATTCTTGATTTGAGGATTCTCATTGGGGGGTTCAAAGAGAGAAGAAGAGGGAATGTTGGTAGTGACAATGGCGGCCACTTCCTTTGAGCTTTCTTCTTCATCATCATCACTAGAACTTGCAACTTCATCGGAAGAGTATTCTTCTTTAGTTACTAACACAATCCTTGAGGGCCTCTTGCCCTTCTTGCTCTTGTTGTAGAATTTCTTGTTGGGGGCCTTTGAATACTTGCCCTTTGAGTCTTTGCTCTTGTCCTTGGGAATGAGCCTTCCACCATGAGTCTCCCTATTCTCATAGGGGCATTCGGCAATGAATTGGCGCTTGTCATCACAGTTGTAGCATGATCTTGTTCTTGGACTCATGCTAGTGAACCCACTTTTGTGGTTTCTCTTGATGTTGTCTTCCTTGGCCTTGGAAGGATCAATCCAAAAGGATTTTGCATGGAAGGACATGTGATCGTTGTAGTTGAGTTCCAAGTCTTCCGGATAGTACATACTCCAAGAAGCCCTATATTGATCTTGAGGGATCACTTCTTCTACGGAGTTGACCGTCAAGGCAAGGTTGGACCCTTTTGTCATCCCAAGAGCACGGTTGCGAGAATCATGAGAGTTTTGCTCAAGAACCTTGAGAACTTGCATCTCGTGCACGGCTTGTTGAGAGGTGAGAGAGGGGAAGCATTCTCTACCGACTAGAGTCTTGACATCAATGGGTTCAAACGGCATCATGCAATCGATGTACTTATCCTTGATCCAAGATTCATTGATGTGGGTGGCACCAACATTCCGGAAAGCATCGGCAACGGTGAGAAGTCTTCCATACATGTCTTCATGATCTTCATCCGGTAGCCTCAAGAAACCTTCGGCTTTATTCCGAAGAGCATTATACTTGTTCCTTCTCATGCTCTCACTTCCAATGCAACTAGCGGCCAAACCATCCCAAGCTTCCTTGGCGGTGGTGAAATTCCGAACACGAGACAAATCCTTTGTCCCCACACTAGTTTGAATCATGTGCAAGGCAGTGTTGTTGAGTTGACTGTCAACCGCTTATCTTCTAGTCAACTTTTCGGGGTTGTAGGGCTTGAAGCCTTCCACGATGATTCTCCAAAGTTCATTGGAGGCACTGCGAACATGAGAGCTAAACTCAAATTGCCAAGTATCAAAATCATTAACGGAAAACTTAGGAGGGTCGCCCTGAATGTTTATATGAGGATGGGGAACCGGTATATCGGGAGATAGGAAAGGCGGAGCCACTCGATTGTAGCTCTCACCTCCACTAGTTCCCCTAGGATATGCAATGGGAGATTTGATAGTGTTTAAGTTATCACCATCCACGGGTTTGGTAGAGGAGGGTAATTCCGAACCATCTCCCTCTTCTAACAAACCCGTGACATTTACCTCTACGGTGGGAACCTTGGGAGGGGCCAGAGTCAAAAGCTCGGAAATCATTTTTCGCATGCTTTCCATTTGAGCTTCCATGGAAGTCCTCAACGAATTGAAATCATCCATGGAGACCATTTTAGCGGCCCCTTCCGCAGGCTCTTCGTCCGGCATACTCTTAGGCGGTTAAGCCCGAAATAAGAGCCGAGGCTCTGATACCAATTGAAAGGATCGTATGCCGCACCTAGAGGGGGGTGAATAGGTGCTAACCAATTTTTAGTTCTTTTTCAATTTAGGCTTGACACAAAGGTAAATTCTCTAGATATGCAACTAAGTGAATTTACCTATATGATAAGGTAATCAACTAAGCAAGATATAGCTACGCAATATAAGAGATAGAATAGGATAGAGGTAACCGAGAGTGGAGCACGCGGAGACACGGAGATGATTCCCGTAGTTCCCTTCCTTTGCAAGAAGGTATGTCTACGTTTGGAGGAGTGTGGTTGCTACGAAAGCCAAACCAACAGCCACGAAGGCTTCACTCAGATCTCCTATGAGCAACGCCACGAAGGCCTAGCCCACTTCCACTAAGGGATTTCCTCGAGGCGGAAACCGGGCCTTTACAAGGTTCTTGGGGCACACATCCACAACCAAATTAGAGGCTCCCAAATCTGTAACAACACAACAATCAACAACAATACATCAACACAAAACAACTAGGGATCCAAAGAGGAACACTAGCAAGAGGGCCCTCAAACAAATGAGGGGGAAATGTAAATCGCTTCGGTGAGGATGTAGATCGGTGTCTTCTTCTTCGAATCTCCAAAGATCAAGAGCTTTGGTTGGGGGAGGAAGGAGATCTTGCAAATCTTGTGTTCTTGAGGTGGCTCTAATGGTGGTGTAGCTTGGTAGATTTTTGTGCAATGATTGAGCAAAGAGCAAGGTAGAAGAAGGGGGTATAAATACCCCCCTCCAAATTCCAGCCGTTGGAGATTCCAGGGGGGGCGGATAATCCGGCCTAAGTTGGGGCCGGATAATCCGGCCCTACCAAAAATCCGGCCCCTGGGAAAATCCGGCCAAATATCCGGCCAAATGTCCGGCCCATGTCCAGAGCTGCATCGCCTCAGGTCATTAGCCGATTTTGGGGGGGGGGATATTTCGGAAATATCCGGCCCGGATTATCTGGCCCTGGGGAAAATCCGGACAGATATCTGGCCAAAAATCCGACCCCTGTCCAGGGTAGTATTGAGCCACTTTTCCACGAGTCCTTAGCCAAAAAATGGGGGGCGGATATTTTGGAAATATCCGGCCCGGATTATCCGGCCTGGTGAAACTTTTCCAGCTTTCTTTTGACTCGTTTTTCCACATCCGTCACACATATACATGTATCTATATAATCCCTGCACCACTTCATCAAACATTAGTGTATCACATACATTGTCATCAAACACACAAAACATATTATGAGAGATGTTCTTTCAATGTGCTCATCTCAATTTACTCACATTTGCAATAAAGATGTTTCATTAAAATCTTTGCAAGAAGCATAATATTTGCAAATCAAGAGATTCATGCCAAGTTAAAACCACACGGTTGGATGCTAGAAAAATATACATGAGAAGATACTTGTTACCGAGATAGCATTGGTGTGGATGTAGTAGATATGAGTTCGTTGACCATTCTAGCTTGCCTTAAATTACCATTGAGTTGCCACTTCTTCCTAAGAGTGAGACAGGCATCCAATGCATCTCCATTGTACCTAACACAAAGATAAGTACAACATAGTCCCCAAACTAATTGGGTCTGAAGTAGTTAGACACATTAAAACATATAGTACAAACTCCACATAATTATGTACATATATAGATATGAAATTGAATTTCATACACTTCTTAGCCAAATTAATATTTTATGGAGTTTAATTAAATCAAGAAACAATGGTTGTCCAAATTATATCAAAGAATCAAATCAACACGGGATTGACTCCATAGGCTTATCTCATTACAAGAAGCTAATTAAACTCAAAGACAAGGAATGAGATAACCAACTTCATAGGCAAGTAAGAAGCACACCATATACAAACACATACTATGAACAAAACTAACACATGCAAAGGGGCGAGTAACTTTTAATATAAATGAGTTGAGCACATGTTACCGCAAGGAAGAACATTGGATATATGATAGAATCAAGATAACCAAAAGACTTGGCTTGAGATAATATAAATGATGAAGATCTATTAATTCTTCATGATTTATCCAAGTCTACAATGCCCTCCAACAAGCACCTATTGATCAAGTTTTGGCTTGTTGGTCCCCAACCACGTTGGGTCCTAAGAGGTTAGTCACAATAGGCTTGGCAACCCAAATGTTTATTTTCTTGACACCACTTTGAGCACCAACGTATTTGGCAAACACATTCCCACCCTCATACTTATGAAGTGAATAAACATCATCAATATGATGATAGGGTTGGATGAGGTACCAATAGTGCAAAAGGAGGAGATGTGGCCCTTATCACGACATATGTAGCATGTTCTTCTCTTCTCCTTCTTGTCACTAGATTTATCCACAATGGGAGAACTTGCTTAATTCTTCTTGGGAAGTGGCCTATCTTCAACTTGAGGTTGAATATGAGTTTGAGCTTGAGGCAACTTACCTTTTTGCTTCTTCTTCAAAGGGCAAGATCTAACATGGTGCCCTTCAATATTGCGCTTGAAGCAAAAAATCTTGGTCGGGTCTTTGACTTGTACTTGGCCCTTATTCTTCTTCTTGTTCTTGTTGTTGGATTTGAATCCAAGTTCACTCTTGTCATTGGGGGGTTGTTGCACACTCAACATCGTGTCAAGTTTGCATTTCCCTTCATGACTCTTTACCAAGTCGTTCTTCAAGGAAATGACTTGGGCCTTGAGCTCTTAGATTTCCTCTAAATGGTTAGTAACAACACAAATACTAGAATAATTATAACCTTCATTGTTAGAGCAACAAGGCAAGGAAGATAATTCATCACAAGATTTAGCAATACTATGAGTGGATGAATTACTAGGACTAGCACATGGCAATATAGTATTTTGAGTATTAGTGCTAGTGTCCACATGAGGCTCACAAGATGTTAGCTTTGACATGATAGCCTCATGATCTAGCCTATCATGGGAAGCTATAAGATCCTCATGGGAGTGAGAAAGATTTCCATTAATTTCTTCCAATTTACCGGCCAATTGCTAGTTAGCAATTCAAGTTGAGCCCTTAGCTCAACATTCTTCTTTAATATAGATGCTTCACAAGAGGTAGAGTTATTAGCACAAGCATCATCATTAATAGCAATAGGAGAATTCAAGTTGGTATGCTCTTTTAGATAAGAACCTTTAAGTTGCTCATGCGACTCGGTGAGTTTGGTGAGCACACTCTCAATGACCCTTGAGCACTCTTTGAGTTGCTCAAAATCCTCAAAGAGTTTAGAATTAACAAACACAAGCTTATCATTCCTAGCTTTATCTCATTTGCTACCTCAAGAACTATATCATGGTTTTCCTTTTCTATAGAAATTCTAGAGCAAAGGTCTCCTCAAGGGATTCCTTGGTGGTTTGTTCTTCTTCAAGGTCATCCTTTAGGGATGCCAATTCATCGTCATACTCATGTTCAAGGGAACCCATTTTAAAGATGGTGTTCTTGTGCATCCAAGTAAGTTTTTTGGCTCTCAATGGCAATAGTCAAGATTTCAAAGAAGTGAGAGAAAGTAATTATATCTTTGCAAACAACACTATAGACGAGCTTACCCTTATCCCATAGAGAGGCAACCTAATATTCTTCTTCATGCTCATCCTCGTCCTTATCAACATGAGAAATATTAGGTTTCATGGTACGAGATATAGTGGACCCCTTGGCCATAAGGCATAGATGAGAACCGTGAGATAATGATGAAGATTTACTTGACACTCCATCCAAAATATTGTCTTGACCAATAAAATCTTCGGTTTCCTCCACATTGTTAGTCACATAACAACTAGAGGAAATAGAATAATTTTTATCATGGAAACAATACAAAGCAAGCATATCATCATGAGATTTGTTCAAGCAATTTACACATGATATGCAAGGACTATCAACACAAGCATGTATGTCAATTATAGTTCTAGAAGTGTTTAAGTCAGAAGATGAAGCATTGCAATGAGATAGAGATGAAGGATCATCGATGGTAAGCTCAATATCAACATTGCAACATATGAAAGCTTGCTATTTGCAAAGAAAAGGTTTAAGGGCCCATGTTTAGTGAGGTGATTATATTGGCTTCGAATATTTGGAAACAAAGGAATCATTGGATTTTCGAACATAAGACACCTTCTTTCAAAGGTTGGAAAGATGGTTTTGTTCTAGACGTCACCATGCTGAAGCATAGGGTGAAGAGCTCTCTTGCTGACAACTTGTCATCATGGCTTAGTTCCCTTCTGTAACTTTTTTTCCTATAAATTTTTTGTATATAGTTTGAACTTGGGTTGAGTAATAAAGGGCTACGGGGAGTTCCCCTGAAGTAGAAAAGGTTTCAAAAAACATTGCAACTTTCATCACCACTCAACATATCATTACATTGTGTCTTGCCACGCATTGGTGAAGTGGATGAATATAAGAACTTATCACGGCCGGAAGTAGAAGCAATGCAATCATACTTAATAATATTGGACACATCATATTTATCTTGAATCTTTGTCCATAACTCGTGAACGCTCCAAAAATGCAAGAATGTAAAAAACACCTACATCCATCAAAGCATTCATAAGAACATTAGAAGCATACACATTTAGATATAAGTTTTTCTCATCCTCTAAAGATAGATTTTGGGAATCCATAGGAGGAGAAAAACCTATATCTACAATTCACTCCATATGAGGGTCAATGTCTCGAAAATGACTAAGCATGCAAAACTAACAAACATCATAATTTAGCATGCGAAACTTCCAAACATCATAATTTGTGCCATCAAATGTAAAAGTGTCATCATGCACTCCCCTAGCCGACATCTTTACTAAAGGCGCTGAAGACGGTGGGGCCCACCAGAATCAACCCTGGTGGTCAACAACCGGCGGTGAGCCGCCGATGGACACACAACGGCGGTGATATAACGCTCCCCTGGACGCGCGGGTGAGCACGTTCTACGCGCGAGGACGCGGGCTACGTCCTAGTGGCGGCGCTGCTCTGTTTGCGTCGCCGGAGCTTGGCCGGCTGCAGGCCCGAACGGCGGCGCGAGCATTATCTCGGTGCGGAGGCGCTATTGCGGGCTAGAGAGCGAGGCGGGTGCACTGTGACGAGCAACAGCTCACCACGGAGCCTTAGGGCTCGTCGGCGAGGTCGGGGGAGGGCTTGCGATGTTGGGGGCTTCGATGCACGCGGCGGCCGGACACGGAGAAGAAGGGTCCGGCGGTGGTGATTTTGGCCATTCCTGGTTGATTCCTTCGGCCAGGAGGTTCATGGCGGCGAGGCGGAGCTCCCATGTGTCACATAGGAGCTCAGGGAGGCGCGTAGCGACGGGGGCACCCAGCATCCATGGCTAGGGTTTCGGGCTCTCGGGAGCGCGCGAGATAGAGCGAGGGGGAGATGGAGTGGGGCATCTAGGGTTTGTCCTGATGGTGCAGGGGGTCTTGTAGACAACGGAAGATGCGGCAACGCGCATCTTGGCATGTGGCGAGCGATTGGAGGTTGCCACCGAGCAGCTTGAGTGAATGGAGGTAGGGGATGAAGTGGGGGATTTTACAAATAACCCCCTAGGGGTGGGGTTGGGCTAAGCTGGGCCTTTTCTGGGCTGTGCAAAGTGGAGAGAGGAAGAGGAGAGTTGGGCTAAGGCCCAAAATAGAGGGGTGTTTCCTTTTCTCTTTTTCTTAATTCTGAAATCTCTTTTCAAACTCCTTTTGCTATTTGAAATTTGTTTGAAGATTCAAATGTTGTGAAACTTTCTAAACACTATGGCCTTCTTGACAGAAAGTAGTGGAAATAGTTTGAGCATTTGAAAATAGGGAGAGATTTGAACCAACCTTAGGGTTTTTCAAATTATTTCCTTAATGCAATTTTCATAGCAATATATCATGATGCTCATGATGCAGAAACAAACCCTAATTTAGTTTTAGCTAAAACATGGATGTTAGAGAAGGCCTCACCTTATTGTCCGGTGACCCTTACCACAAAGGCCTATGTCACGGTTCCACTAAGGGATTTTCTTCGAGGCGGAAATCGGGCCTTACACAAAGGTTGGGACATACATCCACAAATTAATTGGAGGCTCCCATGAAATTTACACAAAGGCATCAAATCCGTCTTGTGTTCGAAGAACCCAAGAGTAACTACTTTCTTTCACTTCCACGAATCACCATGGAGAACTCAAACTGATGCACCAAATGGAATGGCAAGAACACCACACAGATGCTCAATTACTTCTCTCTCAAATTCCAACAAAGCTACACAAGCTATTGGGTGAATAAGAGAGGAAGAACAAAAAGGATGAGGAACACCAAATTTCCCTTCCAAGAACTAGATCTAGGGATTCCCTCACAAAGAGGGGAATATGATTGGTGTGATTGTAGATCTACATTTCCTCTCTCTTTTCCTCAAATATGAGCAAGAATCAAGGAGGGATTGGAGGGAGAGGAATCTTCTCAAAGTCAAAAATGGAGTAGGAGGAGAGAGGGAGAAGCAACCAGCCCAAAGAGGAAGAAGGGGTCTATTTATAGTCCCCCACAAAAATATGGCCGTTGGGACTTTCAAGGCCGGAATATCCATCCCCCCCCCCACCCCAGAACATCCGGCCAGGCATGAAATTTCCGGCAAAATTTCTGGGGGGTGTACTGTAAGCCCAGACACTAAGTCCTTAGCCATTTTTCGGGGGCCTGAAATTTCAAATAATCCGGGGGCGGAAATTCTACCCCCCTGAAAACTAGCATGGATGACAAAATGAAAATGTCTATAACTTGAGCGTCCGGACTTCGATTTCAATGATATTGGGCTTGTTTAGAAGCTAGTAACAAGCTCTACAAGATCATGTAGGAATCGTCATAGTTCAGTGGAGAAGGATAGAAACAAATGATAAACGATTTTACTTATTTATAAAAAGACCAACCGGTAAAACCTCCAACCTTGAAAACGCAACAAGTTTCCCGTGCAAAATCCGTTTTCAATGAACTACAGATTGTTATGAGAATAATCACAAGCTCTAAAACATCACATGGATAAGATACAAATAACAACCAAGAAAGATGATGCAAGGATGCAAAGGTTTAAGCTCTCCGAAGGATACGATCGAGTTACTCACTCGAGAGCTATCTTGATAGTACGACAACTAAACTATAAACAGACTCCCACTACACCATGGGACCGATATGAAAGAAACCTTATCAAGAGCAAACCTTAACCTTGCGTGTTCCTCTTGAGCTCGATGATGACGATATTGACCGCAACAAGATTGAACATCTTTCTTGATTGTTCTTGCTTGACGAAGTGTTGTGGATTGCTCTCCCATAATCCACTATGGGAGAGCTTCTTCTTCGGCGCATCTTCAAATATCCATGATCACCATATGGATGCCAAGCTTCAAGCATATGATCAGTTGGCTCATCTTGAATTTGCACTTCATTTTTTCATTCTTCATCATGTTGATGTCTTGAAGTGAAACTTGAGAGCTCACTTCATCTTCATCTTCAAGACATACTTGAAACTTGATATTCTTCATCAATTTCTTCTTATTGCAACCTTGAAGCCAACATATGGTTCAAGCATTGCCCAACTCCTACAAATATAACTCAATAAAAACATTATTCCATAGGCAATATCATCAATTAACAAAACCACACATGGGAGCTTCATGCACTTTTAGTTGTGGAATACAAGAAATTGTGCTGGTTTCCATCATGTATGACCTAGTGGTCTTATTGTGGTAGTGTACCGGATTTCTATTTTGATTAACAAATGGGTTGGATTGCAGAAAACAAACGTGTGGCCGACGCATCTCAGTGTGGCGCAATTCTTGGTAAAAGGTGGTAATTGAACGTTTTGATAGAATAAAAGGCTAGGATCTACTGTCAAGAGGAATTGGAATCGGCTGAGAAAAACCTAAGCAAACAAAAGGTCGCAAAAAGAAAGAGTGGGTCTATGGAGAGTTTTAGAGTTGTGTTTGTGTCCTAGGTTTTTGGTGTAATAAAAAGTAAGATGCTAAAAGTCCCAGATTTGTGTAAGCCCATGATAGACTGTAGAAGTTGGTGATTCCTGGAGGTTTTTTGTTATGTCAATTATTTTACGAATTTGCTAGAAATCATGCGCCTGATTTTTAGTATGTCTCATTCGATTCCTTAGCTATTAAATTTGTCTTGTGATTCGTGTTGATATAACATACTAATGGGTTGCAATTGAGATTTGTCTAGTTGCAATGGGTTACAACTGGAAATTTCCTAATCACAACAGAGTTTTCCCTGGCTGCATGTAGGTTGTAATTGAGATTTTCTTAGTTGCAAGTGTGTTGTGACTGAGAAGCAAATATCCACACCGTTAAATTTGCTTTAAGATTCGTACTGGCATACGAGTTACACATGAGTTGCAACTAGATTGTAATTGGGACTAGTTGATGTCATGTCACTGACATTTTGTTAAGTCTAAGTCGCCTAAGATCTAAACGTGCCCTTTTTTATCTGTTTGTAGAGCTAAAAGTTTGGGGGTTCTAAGTAGATATAATCTCACCTGGGATACTTTTGCTTTCATTTTGAATGAAATTGGAAGCTATGAACTCCTTAGTTCGAAAACAAAAAGCCCTAGAGTCAGCAACACGTACAAGTGTACTCCCAAAAATACTACACCTACGGGATGGACTTACATGAAGAAGTTATGGACTGTCTGCAACACGTACAAGTGGCTTGAGTTGAAGCAAAAAGGAATAAAACGTGGCCCAGCTCCTCCTCAATTTTGCGCCAACCGGCTGATTCCACCGTTTCCATCTCATCCCGTAACTTTCAGTCCGTAAGACCGTAACTAACTTTCAGTCCGTGACTTACAGCCGGTACATGCTGGTGTAAAATACACATAATATGAATCCGTGTACAATACACATATTGCAAAACACAGTTCGATTAGAATTGCTGAAAAGGAACCCTGTTGGTCGCCAATTAGCTGGGTTGTCAGTCCGATTAGAATTGCACAACACAGGCATGATATAAGCCGCAGTTGCCCTCGTGCGAACCCTAGCTAAGACGTGTGACCCGATCAAGCGAGATAGAGATTGATCTTGAATCGTGATCATGGCGCCAGCTTCCCGCACCTTAGCTCCGGGCTATACGTTTTGCCCGCCGGACAGTGAGATCACCGACCACTACCTCCGTGACGAGCTCGCCGGCAAACCCGTCCCCGGATGGATCCACCACGTCGACGTGTACACAGCGGATCCCGAGCACTTGGTGGAGAAGCTCGCGCACGCCCCGGGCACCGGCAAGGGCAAGACGCCGCCGGTGTGGTACTTCATCAGCTCGGTGCACTGCGCCGCCGGACACAAGACCGCTGGAGGGAGGAAGGCTCGTGCGGTGGTCGGCGGGACGTGGCACCAGGAGAACACGAAGGCCGTCAAGGGCAGCACCCTCGGCGGAGAGGTCAAGACCTTCACCTACGTCAACAAGTCCTCGTCAGGGACTGAGAGACTTGGATGGATCATGAAGGAGTTTGACATCCCGCCGCAAAAAGGAGGCGGCGATCGCGTTCTGTGCAAGATTTACCGGACGCCGCGCAAGACGAAGTCGAGGGCATCGTCATCCACCACCACGTCGTCCTCCTTGGTGTCTGACTACGGCGGTTCCAGGAAGAGGAAGGCGGCGAGCGACCACCCGGACGCTCCGACACCAAGCGCGCGGAGAACGGACGATGAGGACAACTTCGCGGAGAACGTCGGGCAAGTGTTCATGGACGGGTCCGGCGAATTTGAGCAGTACTACGGCGCGGCGGCTCACTACTACGAGACGACGACGCACGTGCCGGGAGGCAAGACGATGGAGTTGCCGCAAGAAAGCTTCTTCCCGTCCTTAGATTTCTATGGCACAACGGAAACGCAGGGAGGCGATCTGGAGGTCCTGCCGTCCATGGAGTTGACGCCAAAGAACTTCTTCCCGTCGTCAGATTTCTACGGCACAACCAACACACAGGGGCAGGGAAACTACGACAACTTCACGGAGAACGTCGGGCACTCTTTCAATTTCATGCAAGGGTCCGGCGAATCCGAGCACTACGGCGCGGCGGCGAACTTCTACGGGACAGCGACGCAGCACATGCCGGGAGGCGAGACGACGCAGCACATGCCGTGCGCGCAAGAAAGTTTCTTCCCATCCTCGGAGTTCTACTGGACGGCGGCGGAGATGCAGCAGTGGGGCGACAGTGAACTCAACGACCTGCTGAAACCGCCAACAGATACTACAGATCACCAGCTGTCAGACGAGGAGATTGAAGCCCTGATGCTTGAGTTCGGTAATTGATACGGGTAACAGGAGGGAGAGATCGATGGTTTAGCTAGACTGATCTTGTGCTTGTCAGATTTTGGAGGCGTGTAATGTTAATTTGTTGTAAGCTGCCCCAGATTACCGAGTAGGCCAGATCAAATTCATGTAAAGCTACACTTGTATTTGTGTGAAATATTGTTATGAATCAATGGAACATCAATTCTAGTTCAGCTACTTTTTGAACATTTTATTTTGCATCTCATAGACTGAATTTTCGTTTGTCATTCTCAACTCTTGTGTTCTTGGGTTCCAACCTGAATGTTTCGAGGTAGAATATGTTCTTGCCCATGGAAACATTGAGGTGTCGGTTTGTTGGAGACGCTCTGTGATTTCTGCTGTAATGTATTCTTGCAAGTTTTCTTATTTTGAAAAGAACATTTACATAGCAGACTCTTTTTTGTTAATGAGTTGTGTAAGAATTGTGTTGACAGGTTCATTAATGAGAAGGCTGTGTAGTAATTGGAAAATAATATTTGGAATAGATTGTTAGGACATCTTGTCTCAGAACCCTGAAATTTCTTCATGTGTTCTTTTTAAGGCAGTCAAATGAAGCTATGATCTGCCCCTCATTTTCCATATCTGACATGATGAACACACAGCATGAATTTAATTTAGAATAGAACAAAGTAGTTTAGTAATATTTTTTTCTAACGCACATGGGGAGGTCTATTTCCATCTCTGAAATCTGAATGAAAATTCTTAACATCTTACTACAAGTCGACAGGTATCCTAACATGAGATACCTTGTTGCCTTTAGATTATGAATAGTATCTACGCCTGATAGGTACACTCTCTGTTCTACTGAAAGAACACCAACAAACAAGTCGGAGAGCTGCATTTGGTACATACACTCTTCATTCTTCTCAAAGAATACTACGAGCAGATCAGATACTTTTGAAACATTTGATTTTGCATCTTATACAGGATCTTCAAATGTTTCCATGGGCAGGAGCACAATTGCTGTCAAATATCCTGTGTTTCTTAGTCGACAAGTCGATATGTATACACCACTCTTATTCAAATGATGTGAACAGGGGGGGTGGAAATGCAGTATTTGGGTCATCTTGTGTATCTCATTAACAAGAACAGAAGGATATGGCAAATATCATTTGGTTGCCTGAATGGCAACACGGAAATGCTGGATTTTCGACGAACACTAGGAAACTAGAGCAAACATTGGACCTAATCGTTGGTTTGATGGTTTCATCGATGACGTACTTGGAGCTACAGATGTCTGCTGTCTCTTTCTTGCTGATGAGCAACAAACATCGGTGACATGTTATTTTTTGATGCACATAGCCAAGCCAGCCAATGTTTTTGTGATGAGTATTATGTAGCTAATGTACTCAGGTTTTCTCCATTTCAAAATATATGTAACTTGTTCCTCAATATAGCCAGCCTTTTGCATGATCCTGAATTGAACTTGGGTCATGCACATATGGGTGACATGTGCCATGTTGGCAGTGATTCAATATTCATGTATTTGGAGGCAACTGAAATCGGTGGAATTAAAAAAAGTTGTAGGTAAAAACAATGCAAGACCGATAGACTAGTTAAGTACAGGTCAAATCCTTTAAAAGCAGTACAGAGAGAACATATCAAGTTCTAGGTAACACGCCAATAATTCATACATTATATAGTTCGTACAATACCATGTGCAGTTCACAGTAGAGAGCTGAATAGGTACAATTTCCCAACAACGGATAACAAATACCAGCTACAGCTTATCCAAAAGGGGATTTTAGCATGCATTTGGTGTGTCGGGCGATACTCCTGAGCTGCTATCACAGCGTGACCACGAGGATCCGCTGAAGTAAGCTTCAGATGCGAAGTATCATATGGTGTCTATGTACAAAAAGCCATGTTTAAGATCTCTATTCATTACGGACTGCAACCATATGTTGCAGCTGATGTAGTGCCAATCATGAACAATCCATCAGAGTTCAGATGTTAAACCGGAGGACATTGCGGCTCTGCTGGTGAGTGCAGGCCTCATCGTCACCAGAGCAGATTCATTCGCACCAGCTCTAAGCGCTATCCTGCCAGCTTCAAGGAATCTAGCGACAGCATCCTCTGCATAGCGATTTGCTTCCACTACAGTCATTGTCTTGCCAATATCTGGATAGGTGTTGAGCACATGGTCACCGTTAATCTGAGAGGCAAGTTGAATCAACTCCACTTGAAACTCCGAGAGAGCTTTGTCTTCATTAGCACCGAACGGTCGAAGAGACTTTGTGACCTCTGGTAGTTTCTCTGTTTGGGTAAAAAGTAGTATATGTGATTTAGGATGCCAATAGAATTAGTATATCCAGAAATCAACATAGCAACTGTAAGCATTGTAAACTCCAACAACTGAACATGTTAAAAGATAGTAACACCAATTTTCTATTGTGAAAATTCACTAACCAGAGATGGCATATGCCAATAAAATGGTAACTCAAGCATGTGGAGTAACAAATTGAACTATAACCTCCATTTCAAGGAATAAGGAGCACGCAAATTCCAAGACGAACTTTGACCATAAAATTTGAGTAACAAAATCCTGATTATATATTATATGTAATTAGTATCGTTGGATTCGTATTGAAAAGCACTTTTTAATGATACTAATTTCATACAAACAATATTTTTCTATTTAAAGTAATTCTTGGTCAAACAAAAAACACATAAAACGAGGGCGCCTTATTCCTAGAAACGGAGGTAGTATTTACCTGGACAATCAGTTCTTGGCGTTTTTCGAATTTTGAGGTAATTCTCAAAGGTCCCAGCCCATGCATCCCTCTTTGTCAGAAAGTTAGAATGTAAATTAAATAGCTTCTTCACTGTTGCAGGAATGGATGAATGCTCATACTGCGAGTTCGCTTGCGGGCCATTTGGTTCATGGATCACTGCACAAATTTAAAGCAACATAGTTAATACTACTAAGGTAATGATATATAGAGAAAAACACGAAAAGGAAACATTTATGTGGTTACAAACTAATTCCCCTAGAGGGTTACAAACTAATTCCCCTAGAGCATATAGCCACATAGTTACCAGATGGAGAGGGTTAAGGTATTGGTTCAAGTTCCAAGTTTTGCCTAGTTAAAAGAAAGGGGCAAACAGGAGGCTAGATGGCATTAGAATGAAACAGCAAGCAAGCAAGCCCACCTCCTGATGACAAAGCCTGTAAGAATGGCTACTTGTTCAACTACATGTCGGCATGGATTGCCACTTGGCAGGCATGCAAGACGGTAATTGCAGCACACATCATCAGTAAGATAAGTACTACAAATCCTGAACCATTGAGATGCAACATTTCTAGTACTTGCCAAACAAACAGAGTAAAAACAACTGAATGCTTCTATGCTAGATGAACAACAAACTCAATCTTCTGACGTTAGTTCATTCCAGTTGCTAGTGTTAACAGACATGGAAATTCAAAGGAAAATTAGAAGGTGATGAATCAAACATGGCAAGTACTCACCAGTGCCCTTTTCAACCCACGGCGAGATGAGGAAGCTTGGCACGCGCACCCCAAGTCGCTCAAACTTGAAGTAGTAAGGGTCGGGGCCAACAATCCCATCTGGCTGCGGCACTCCCTCCACCGGTGTGGGGACATGGTCATAGAACCCTCCATGCTCATCGTAGGTGATGATGAGGGCCGTCTCGTTCCACTGCGGGCTGGCTCGCAGCGTCTCGTAGACCTCCTTGACAAACCTCTGCCCCCTGGCGACATCATGCGACGGGTGGTCGTCGTTGGCGGGGAACTCCTTGCAATCGAAGTACCTCTGCTCAATCACAACGTAATTGGGCAGGTTGCCCTTGGCTGCGTCGTGCTTGAACTTGAGGCTGTACTGGTGGAACTTGACGAGGTGCTTGAGTCGGCGCAGGCTCTGGTAGAATAGCGTGGCGGGGATGTTCTGGTAGTAGATGCCGAAGGAGAGGCCGTTCTCGTCGAGGCTGTCGAAGATGGTCTTCTGCGGGAATCCGTTGATGAGGTCCTTGCGGGCGTTGAAGGTGAGGCCGTGGGAGGTCGCCGAGTGGACGAAGAGGCGGTTGGGCTGCGTGGAGGTGGGCACGGACGCGAACCATCGGTCGAACACGGCGAACTCGTCGGCGAGCGCGGCGTAGACGGGGACGGAGTCGGGCGCGAAGCCGCTCATGACGTTCTGCGGCATGCCGAGGCCCATGGCGCGCGCGTTCTGCGCGAAGCCGGACATGGGGGCGGGCGACGCGGAGGTGTCGGCGGAGCCGAAGATCTGCTCGCGGATGTCCTCGAAGCCGTGGCCGGGGTCGGAGTCGACGTAGCCGGCGCGGTCCGTGACGAAGATCTCGGGGGAGGCCGGGTCGGAGAGGTTGAGGCGGTTGGACTCGGCGCCCGTGAGGCCGTCGATGTCGGGGCGGCCAGAGCGCAGCCAGCCGAGGACGTGGTCGAAGCTGCGGTTCTCCATGACCACCACCACCACCGTCTTGACGGGGGAGTGGATCTCGTGCTTCTTCCGGAGGCGCCGCTTCTGGTTGCGGCTGCCGTGGTGCGCGGCGTCCAGGCAGTGCGCCGACGCGACCAGGGCCAGGAGGAGCGCCCCCGCGAGGAGGTGGCGCCGCCCCGCGCGGCGCGCTCCGGCGAGCATGGCGCCGGAGCCGGACAGGGTCGACGGCGACGGCGGCGGTGAGGGTTGGTGTTGGGGCGAGTGGTTTAGTTAATCCCAGTTTAATTCAAGTGGACTTGGCCTTTGGTTTCGCGTGCCGAATACTTCCTCTTGTACCACAGTGGGTAGTTAAGCTGTTGGGCGGAAAGGCTGACATGTGGGTCCCAGTTTGGTGCTAAAGTGGGGGCCCGCTGTCATTGTGTCAGTGCTGGACTATTGTTGGGTGGGTGCGGCCAGAGCGCAGGCCCACAGGTGCTCGGTTAGGTCGGGCTGACTGGTAGGGACATGGGTTGGTGGGTCCGGGAGGGCAGGGTCAGAGTAGGTTGTTTGATTTGTTCTTGGCGTGGCTTACATAATGTGAATGGATATGCTACCAGAATCTCAAGATTTTTCCCATGCTTTTATGTGGACTGTGCTACAGCCACACACTTGGATGAGTTTTGATAGAATTTTATTACTCCATCACTGTTCAACTCTTATCAGTTCATTTCTCTTAAATCAGAATTACACAGCCGTCATGTAACATGTCAAAATCTTACCATTAATATACCTCACAAATATCTTGTTCCCGTTTTTTTAAGTCCACCGATCTGTTCATAATCTTCAACAACAGTACAAGCAAAACCAAAAAAAAAATACAAAAAATAGACCACCTAGCGACGACTATAAACACTCGAACAAGCCGATGGCACGCTGGCGTCCTCACATGTCCCTCATTGGAGTCGAATAAACACTATCGTAGTAAAGCTTGTTGTAGTCGATGGACTGCAAGTTATCGTGCTAGGGGCCCTAAAGAATCAATGCACGAGAGTAGCAGCAAAATCGCCGATGAAAAAAAAACGTAGATTAGAAAGAACGTGGACCAAATTCAGCGAGATTCACTAGAGACACAAACCTCTAGGCGCCCTTCGCCGACGCTAGATGCATCACCAGACCTGAGGATAGACGGAAAGGACTTTATTCCATCTTCAAAGAGTTGCCATCGCAACGTCTTCCTAAATATGACACAAACTCTAAACAAAAACTACAAAAGAAGGAGCCCTCCTACCGACGAGGAACGGGATCCCCCACACGTAGGCTACAAGAGGCGAGGCAAATCCACAGCGGGGCCAGCCAGGGTAGGAAAACACTCATAGAACCCTAATAGCATGTGTGGATCACTGGTCACCAATCATAGTATGCGAGAAAGAAAATTGATGTCAAAAGGAAGGTAGAATTTGGGTTAGGCGAGAGCTAGATTTCCGAACTCGTTTTAACACAAATCATGCCCATCCTATGCTATTCAATTATTTGTGAAAAATAAAATAATAAAATAAAATGGCACCTTTGTATATGTATGCTTGCGGTCCAATCAATCATCCACATTCCATGCGATGGCAATCATACCTCGCTGATGCATGCTAGTACTCGTGTTTGCGTTCTTTTTTAAGCTTTCGCTTCTTATGTTTCACTATCGGGCAAAGCTTCTCAACGGTTTCTAATCAAATTATAATAATCAGACAAATCAGTTCGATGGTTTCAGCAGACACGACAACGGAGGTTAAGGAAGTGTCTTCTAGCTGCGTATTGAAATTGTAGCTGCTTGAAAAGAAAAAAGTCTGCACGCTTCAATCAGGTACCAGAACTGGCCTGAGGTCACCTGGCAATTTCCCTGCTGTTTTTTTTTATCTAAAAGGATATGCTACAAGACTCAGCAGATACTATATCGCTTTGCTTTTATGTGGACTGCACTAGGACCACACGCTTGGATGTCTTCTTTGAGGCTTTATTATTTACGTCACTGGTGAGTGACCAACTGTACTAAGTACAAAAAAATGTACTAAGTTCCTAAACTACAATCACGCAACTTGTAATTTTCTTTTCATTTTGTTTTAGTACATTTTTTAACGCATAATAAGGATTGGCGAGCTGACAAGTTAATTACAAAGAGGACTAAACAAAAACAAAAAAAGAAAAATATGGTGTAGTCCTCAGCTTCTACAAAAAAAAAGACCCATAAAAGAATTTGTAAAATGCAATGAGGTCCATCTCCACCGGAGATAACGCTGAGCTCGACGCCATGGCTACCCGTGCCGTCACCACTTGTAAATGGCTTGATTGCCACGACAGAGCTCCATAAGATCCCCCCCCCCCCCCCCTAGCTCGTCAGCCGGGAGGAAGAAAGTGGGATGGAGCCAGCACGATGCCACCACAACAGCTTGGAGGGGCCGCCCTTCGACCATAAAAGTTCCGCTCCCTCCTCATCATTGAGTTCTAGAGTCGGTCAGGCTAGGCCAAGATCCAATGCTGCTCCTGATGGCGTTGCCTGCCGGAGTGGGCTACAAAAAGGGGCCCTGACCTTTCCTATACATGGTAGAAGTAGGTTAGCTTTGGCTCTGGAGGCGGGAAGAGCTTCGCCGCCGAGGTCTCTATAAGTAAGATTGTTTGGTCACCCCAATACGAATATGTTTGGTAATTGGTTAAATAGAGTTGATAGACAATCTAAGGCTTTTATCCGTATTGGGGTCTATGCCTTATGTTGGCCTATATGGAAGGTGAGGAATGATATTATTTTTAACAAAAAATAATCTTTTCACTTTTTGCAGGTTATCCATATGGTGTCACATTGGGTTCAGCTGTGGGCTCTACTGTCACCGGAGCAGCAGCGGGGTGCTATGGCTTCTTGATGCACATGGTCGCTCAGGATATCTTGTGCCTGGCTGGCTGGTGACACAATAGACGACTACGTTGATGTGTAGTCATACTTTGTTTTCTATTTTTCGTTGGTTGATTCTTGTATCAATTCTAGGTGATGAGTGAGATGTTTTGAACTATGTACTCGTAACTTTTTAATAAAAGGCCGTGATGCAGGAGTCGGATCCAAATCCCATTTCCAAAAAAAAACAGTTTTCACTCGACACGGCACCAAAGCGGTCACCAACAGTTCTAACTCGACACGGCACGTAGTTCAAAGATTGATTGGACAGTCGCACGCACGGATCGAAAATGGCCGGTAAAAAAGGCCACCGCCGTGGCCACAATCACTTGTTACGTACAAATAATCAACATCACATGCCTGTTCAGTCCAATCTACTACTAACAGGCGATCGATCTTTAACGACTAAACGCCTTCATTACCACGTACTACTCCACTCCGGCGATCGCCCATCGCACTAGTAGAAAACCTCTCATCAATATCGGTTTCAGAGGGGCATTCGTACCGGTTGAGCAACCGGTATAAATTATCCGGCACTAAAGGCCCCCTTTCGTACCGGTTGCTTACGAACCGGTATAAAAAGGGCCTCCATGTGGGCCACCAGGAGAGCTCAGGGCCAGGGAGCTTTGGTACCGGTTGGTAATACGAATCGGTACCAAAGGTTCCTACCCGCGGCAGGGAATTTGCCCGAATCTCTGTCGCGGCAGAGAATTGAAGTTTTAGGGTTTTTGGAGGGGTTTAGGGATATCGGTTTGTTTCATATCGCGTCGATGCACCAGAAACGCGTTTGGGTTTAGGTAGTACATGAAGATCAAGATGATGCATAGCAAGTTGGTGCATATAATATAACACACATGTAATTGCATAAGATCGCAAATTAAATAGCACTATGCATGAAGATCGATCTTCATGCATAGTGGTACTCTCCGAGGCGTACTCTATATATGTCTATTACATGTAGCATAGTGGTACTCTTCGAGTCAACTATATATGTAACATGTACATCTTCATTCATAGTGGAACTCTGCGAATGGTGGTATGACGTCTCGAAGGAAAAATCCCGCTAATTCCTCGCCTATTGCTATGAAGCGGTCATCGATTGAGAGCTTGTTCCGCTTTCTTGCCAACTATAAAAGAATAAGATACAAATGAATACATGAGCTTTGTGTGTTTGTAAATATATATATTCAAACCACAATGAAACAACTATTACTGAAACTCAGCACAACTTATGATAAGAAAACAAATTTGTGAATATTGTTTTCGCACCTCTTTATTTCTTTCATTATTCATTCTCTCGCTGACAATTCTGCGGATGTACTCGCAAACGAAGAATCCACAGAGATCATTCTCTTCTAGTTGTTGCGGGCATTTCTTTACAAGAATATAATTCAATCAAACAATAGTCAAGTATGATAATTAAAGGTGTGTGGACCTAGGTAGTACTACTTACTTTCGCACGCCATCGCAGCTTCGGTGTCCATTCATGGGACTTATCTTCCTTGATGAAAGTTTCCCATACGCTGCCCGACGAAAGAAAATGCATAAAAGAGTCATCAATTAGTTCATAGCAGGAAATTAACGAAACAAACCGATAAGAATTAAAATTACCTTTTGAGCATTAAATAACAAGACAAGTATAGTTCCGATTTTTTGCTTAGTGAGTCAAAGACTTCAACTTCTCCAATGTGCATATTGATGACGAGAAGAATAAAGTGAAACCTACGCACGTTTAAATATGTAGTGTCATATATATAAGTCATTAGTTAAAATTTTGACATACGGTGAGCAAAATATAATGTGTTATAAGACAGTAAGACTCACTCGAAGTTGTAAGGCCAAATTATTAGCTTTTTGTCACGTTGTCGCTTCAAAAACCTTAGCAAAGTCTCCGGTGTATCCTTGTTATAGAGGGGGTCTTCTATGGTTTTAACATGCATTGTGTGCGGGTCAATGAACCCAATGTCCGTGATTTCGTCCCTTTTGCATTCGAGCATCTTCGATCTGCATAATATAGCGCACAAAAGATTATAATCTGAAGACAATGAACGAGCTGAGCTAAAGACTTCTCAAATTAAATAAATAAATCACTTACAGACAATAGCAACTGATGATTGATTTGTCGAGGGCCCGGAGATTGTATAACTGAAAGAGTTCGCCGAAGTCAACGTTCACACAGTATTCCTGGAAGTAGTGCTCTTCCCTAACTCGCACCATGATAGTCTCGATCCCTTCCTTTGAGGCATTAAGGTACCACGAATGCAAGTTACGCATACATGTTGGTACCTTCCTGAGATTCTCGACCAAATCTTTCCCTTGAACAAATTGATATGCTCGTTCAGCGAAGGCGTAATCAGTTGTGTCTTGTCGAGAACTTTGAACGGGCTTCCCGTCAAACACCTTGAGAGGGGCGACCGATTGAACGGGTTGTTGTCCGAGCTGGTAGACTTGGTGTATCCCTTTTATCTCCCTGATACCCGATTGAACGGGTTTTGTCGCCTCGATCATCTTGTCATACGACCTTTCAATAGAACGCGCATAGTCAGATGGCGGCGATGGTACAGGGTCATATAGGTATCTCTGGCACTTTCGGTGCAAAAAAAATTTCACCTCGGCCTCAACGGCTTCCCTGTTTTCCTCGACACTTTTTTCCCAAGGTAACTTCTCAATGGGCGGCTGTGGTTTCTCCTTTCTAGATCTCTTCCTGGGCGGCGTACCTTCCGCTTAACGGACGTTGTCTTACGCGGAGGATCTCGAGATGGTGGACTCACGCTGGGGTCCCTCTCAGGTAGGTGTGGACTTAGCTGCTCACGAGGACTGCCACCAGGAGGAGTCGATGGCATTTGCTGCTCATGTGTAGGAGTCGGTGGCCTTTGCAAAAGGACGACGTACTTCTTCGGCCATAGGGCGAAACCGTGCTTGACATCGGCCAGTGTCCTCTCATCTTCACCTCTAGGAATATCAAGCTCCACTGTTTCAAAACCCGGAACAACTTCATCCACCCCGACACGAACACAACCAGGTGGAATGGGCATATGATGGTGCATTGCTCCATCTTCACTTGGGTACACATAGCCGACCGCCGCCTTAACGGACACGGTCCTGAATAACATATGTAGCGCGCAATCTGTCTTCTCTGTGACATAAACGGGGTAGCTTCCTCCACATCCGTCAAGATGCGAGGAACCGACACTGCTTCTTCGCTGAGATGGGGCAGCATCGGCTTGTGGATCCTGTAGAAACAGCGGCTGATCAGGTGCCCTCTGTTTTTTCTCAAGAGCCTCCACCCTATTTAACAATTCCGTTAATGTGTCGGCGTCCTTCTTCTTCTTTCGCGAACGGCTTCTATAAGTGTCAGCGCTGTCTGGCTACGCTTCCTTCATGGTGAGACCTGGGCGAGCTCGTACCCATCCAACGTGTTCAGGGTTCCCCAGAGCGAGTGTCAGCTCATCATTCTCTCGATCGGGAATGTACTCTCCCTTTCTGACCTTTTCAATTGCATCTACAAGCTTCGGTACAATTGCCTCAATTTTTTCCTTCCATTTTCCCTTCGCAACGATCAGCCATGTCTTTGGGTCCAACCCTGCCCCATGAGCGAACAACCAGAACTTGGACCGTTCGGGCCAGTCCCATGTCTGTGGAGTGATTCCTGCATTCATCAGTTTATTTTCAAACGCTGTCCACTTCGGAATGGCACTCTTGTAGCCACCTGACCCCAAATGATGCGGAAGTTTCTTCTTTGAAGCATTTTCGGTATTTTTCTTCAATCGGGACACAAAAGTAGACGATTGCTTATTGTTGTCTGCCAAAACCCACCGGCGAGCAGCGACGGGCAACACGGAGAGCCGGGAGGCTCCCAGGACTGCTGGTGGGTCCTGGTCCCTCGGGCGACGGCCCGCAATGCTCCGGCACACGTCCAAGCTGGTGCAAGGGCGTGCCACCTGACCTATACCTGGTCAGGAAGGTGATGGATTGCTCCGACTAGTTTCCTGCATGGCATACACGTAAACATTAAATACGAGCCTCGATCGGCTCTCAGGTTATCCTGTGAATCGGCTCAAGGAGCCGATCCACCCATGATTCGCATTGGATCTACGATAACATGGTGGTCCTGCTTGATCAACATTAAGTTAAAACAATCTACGACGATTTAGGGTTTTCACCACACAACCGGAACGTCCTACACGTAGTTGAGCCTGGCAGACACGAAAGATCATAGAAAACCAACCCTAGACAAGGCCTAAAAACCAACGTAGAGTTGATTCCCGGAACATCCCCTTTAGGCTCAGCAAACTATACCTTACGCACTACTGGTTCATTCAACCCGTTTGCAAGGCCTAACCATATGGATATCAAACTAATCCTTGAAGAACAAGGAACAACCGTAACAGATCGAATCTACTAAATAAAGGCTAAGCAAGGTGCTGCCCTTACACCTAAGATGGGTGCAAGGGCAGCTAGATATCCAGGGGTAGCATGACTAAGCAAATACATCAAGAAAGTACCAATGCTAACCCTAACATATCTATGATAACGGTGTTGCTCGCCATCAAAAAGGCTTCAGTACGAGCGACACATAAACGACGAATAAACAAGATACTGCCTAGATCACAAGATGCGATCTAGGCAGCATAGCGCTTACCCGGAAGAAACCCTCGAAACAAGGGGTGGCGATGCGCCTAGATTGGTTTGTTGTGAACGTGATCGTCCTCCTTTCTCAATAACCCTAGATACATATTTATAGTCCGTAGACTTTCTAACTTGGGAATAAACCCAACCATGTACGAGCTAAACTCTATCTCTTAATTCTAACCGACACGTAACCTACTATAATTTACAGATACACGGGCAATCTAGCCCAAACTCTTGTACAAGGCCGATTCATGAATATTTTCCGTGTATATTCTCCAAGCCCATCTCAATCACGGCCCACCTCCTGACTTGGTTAAAATCTGGTGATAACACATGCCCCCCTGGTTTTGGCAATGATAATTCCAAAACCACTCTGTTTTTTTTTTCTTCGTAGGGTCATGTCGTGGCAGAGCAGAACCGTCGCAGTATCCTTTCATCATGATGCCTTGCCTTCTCAACTTCTCTGCACGATTTGACAGTTTTTGGCACTACTTCCTCGGAAACCGCTGTAGCATTAAATCTCCGCTATATCCCCTTTATTTAACCGCGCCGAGCAGTTCGCCTCTTCATCCTCTTGCTCCGTACTAGCCATCGGTAAAAAAACCCCTCCTCTGCAGCCATGTCTTCCTCCTCCTCCTCTGCCTCATCGGGTCTCTCCTTCCAGTCCCTCCTCCTCCAGCGAGCCGATACCAGAGTACGACCAAATGGCACAGTACGGGAAGGAGGCCCCCGAGCATTGGGACGAAAGGGAGTGGGACTTCACCGTCAGGGTGAGCGACGACCTACCCCTGACCGCCGTCGGGTCAGACGATGACCCCTCCCTGACCGACGGGGAGGCGGACCTCCGGTTCCTCGTCGACGGGGAATTGGAGGCGGAGAGCGAGGACGACCTCTTCTCCTGGGCCAGCTTCACCTCCTACGACGAGGAGGAGGAAGAGGAGGATGACGCCTCCTCCAACGAGCCGCCGGAGAAACGCTTCCGCGCCGGGTCGGAGGACGACGACGACGATGATGATGAGGAGGAAGAAGCCCCTGCCGAGGGCTACGGCAGCAGTGACGAGGACGTTGCCTGCAGCAGCGCCGACGGCAGCTACGACGGCGACGACGAGGGCAGCGACGGCCCATAGAGTAGCATCTACTAGTATAGGACTAGTAGTAGTAGTAGATTGGTCAATAGACCTCTCTTTTGTTCTTCCTTTCTCGAGCAATCAGCTCTTCAGTGTAAAAAATCCCCTTTATCAATGAAGAAAATGTTTTCATTCGATTTTGCCGATAGTCAAAGTAAGTCAACACTCAAAAGAGCCGATGGCAGCGCATCGGCCTTTACCATAAAACGCGAATAAGGCCAAACTTAGTTGCCTGTTCAAACGGTAACCTGCGACCTCTGTCTGAAGGAGTAAACTCAGATCCCCAAACCGCCGCTCGAACAGATCCAATTCACCGCCACGCGAATCTCAGATCTCAACCGCACCAATTCAACCCCGCAGCGAATCCAATGGCGGAATCATCCAACACCAACGCTACGGTCTCTGGCCTGAAGGTAATCCTCAACCGCTCCTCGCCATCCGAACATAGTGTTAGAATTAACAGCAAACACCTGAATTAATGTTTCATCTCATCATTAATTTTAGGTATCAGACATTTTGCTGCCGCATCCGTCTCTTCCAAATTCTCTCTGTCTTGACCCTCGTTCTACCAAGAGTCCTGCCCATTTGATTTCTTGCGAGGCCAACAGGATCCCCTTTGTCAACCAGAACTTAGATCTAACTTCCTGGGCCGACTGCTTACGAGCCTAGCCTAATCCTCCTGAAGATTGGGTGTCATGGTACAGTAGAGTATCTAAAACTCACCAAGCCACATGGGAAACCACAGGAATAGCCGATGCTTTATCCTTATCACTGTCTTCCCTTGAGAAACATGAAAACCTTCTGAAAACCATCGGCTACTTTTGGTCTAATGCCCTGAACTGCTTCATGTTTGGTCATGGCCCCATGACACCAACTCTGCTAGATGTGGCCATGATAACTGGTTTAGACATTGCATCCCCAAGTCCTTCTGCTTTCATGCTGCAAAAGGTCCCTTTTACACTCTCCTCCAAAACAGAGTGCACAAACTGGGGTGCATATCTTAGACGCCACATGAAAAACAAAGGCCCTGTAACAGATAAGGAACACACGGCCTTCCTGAATTTCTGGTTGGAACATTTCATCTTATGTGGCCCTTCACTTGCCCCAACCAAGAACTATCTTTCTTTGGCCTATGAACTTGCCAAAGGCACCCAACTTGTCATCGGTAAACTGTTCCTTGGAGAAGTCTATCGATATCTCCAACTGATGTCTGTCAACCTGTTTTCCCAAAAGACAGTCAAAACAGGAGGCCCCTGGTGGTTTATTCAGTTATGGGCTCAGCTGTATTTCCAGAACCAGATCCCAAATTCTCCACCTTTGACCACTTGCACCTTCCCAGATGCTAATGGGAAACAAATCCGATGCACTAGCTACGGCCAAGCTCTCTATAGCCTTCCAGGCAGCAAACTGACCCCCAAGGAAGCATCAGAGTGGTTCAGGATTTTCTTCCAAGGCCTGGATAATCCTCTGTTCTTCCCTTACACTGAATCTGAATATTTTGAAAATCCAGTCTCCTTCAGGCTAGACAGCTTTGCCGATGACCCCAGCACTCGGCACTTGTATTCGATTATGATCCGTCCTTGCTTCCTTCCGGTTGGCATGAGCACCTCCAACAGGATCATCAAGCCTGGTTATGAGTCTTATCAGTCGGTCGTAGTAGCCCGGCAGTTTGGTCTTGGGCAGGTGTCTCCACACTTCTTCCTCCACCACCTGACAGAGAGCAGAGCTGAGTTGCATGATGTCCTTACTGGCCAGAGGTGTTACTCTTTCTTTGATGCTCTGGCCATCCCAATCCCTCACAACCTCTCTTTCACCTCATCAACTGACGGTTTTGAGGCCTGGTGGTCTATGTGGAAGACTCATGCCTTCATAAGAGCTCTGGGACCGTTGCTGAAGCAACTTGATACTGAATATGATATCCCTGCAGAACAGGTACCACCACTCACAAATTTTCTTGCAGTGGCTCACAATGATCTTTTGTAACCTTGCTCTGTCTCTTTGCAGCAACAAGATGGTCCAGAACCTGCACATGATGACGGCTCCCCCTTCAAGTTCCTCCCACCAACTCCGGTGGTCCTTTTCTGCAAAAGCTCTCCTCCTCTGAAGAAGGTCGTGATGCAGAGCCAGCCGATTTCACCAAAATCGGCTCCCAAGAGCAAAGTGTCTTCCGGGCCAGCTGCCCCCCGAGCCTCAACCCAGGCGAGAACAGCAGTAAGGAAAGTAGCTATCAGGAAGACCTTGAAGCGCCAAACCCCTACTCCGGCTCAAGAAAGCTTGCACGTAAGCTGATCCATGCTTTGACCGATTTCATCTACCCTTATGGATATGCTTGTGCTTACTAACTCTTCTTTTACAGGCCTCCACTGAAGACAACTCCAGCGAGGAGACACAATCCAATCGAAGGGTTTCGAGTTCGGGGAACTCCGGGAAAGCCACCACGCAGAGCCAGCCAGATTTGCCACCATCGGCTTCGAAGAAAAGGTCAGTTACTGAACTTGTTGCCCCCCAGGCTCCAACCAAAGTACGTACAAAGAGCCGATGCATCAAAAGAGCTCGAAAGGAACCGCAAGCCCCTGTATCAAATCAAGAAACTTCAAATGTAATTACTCTCCATACTCCCCTCGGCTCATATTCCATGCTGACCCATCACTGCTCGTGTTGGCTAACCATTTCCTTTGCAGACTGATGACACCTCTAGTGGGGAAGTTGAAGAGGTACTGATGCCATCCGCCACCTTGGACCTAACCACCTCTAAGAGTGTAGCTGACAAGGTTGCCGACTTGGCGAAGCCCATAGCAGAAACACAAGAGCCGATCATCTCATCATCGGCTGTCCCTCTGGTCTTAGGAGAGGTACACTCCTATTTCCCTTGGCCCTACCCTTCTCTTTTACTGCATACTGACGCTGTTCTCGTTGTTTGTCAGGGTTACGACCTCTCAAGCTTGCTAGCGTTCGACCCTGAATCCATCGAACCAGCTACTTCTAGGGAAAGTGAAGAACCAAAACCCAGCGCTACCCATGGTCAACTCCAGCGCCTCAAAGCCCTGCTCTCCTCCTCAATTGAGACATTGGTTGAAAACCCCGAGGAAGTGAAGAGCATTCTTGAAGACGTCCAGCCCCATCTCCCGGTGCCGTTGCAGGTGAAGCTCTGGCCAGTGGTGACTCTGTCTGTCTTCAGGTCAAGGGTGAAGTTTGCTCGTCAGAGAATCGACCTACGCCACGCCCAGCTTCCGTTGAAAGCCGATATTGCAAACAAATGTTAGCGGCTTAATGAGAAAAAGGTCAGCCTTGGACGCCAAAACTGACACCTCTGTCAGCATTGCTGAACTTGAGGCCTTGCGAAAGGAGTTGGAGGACCTTGAAGAGAGGGTCCGGGCAACCAAACAGCTCATCCATGATAAGGAAGCCCACATTGCACGCTCCCAAGAGGAAGCAGAAGGCCTCAGAGCTGAACTGAAGACTGATCTGGCCGAAATACGTGCCCTGAACAGACAGCTGGTGACAGGCAAGGACGAAGACGATGAGGCCGAGATCGCCGAGGTGGATCGTGTTCGTGCTGACGCGCTCCATGCCCTCGAGGCATTCCTTCAGTAGAACCCCTCTATGTAACCTGATAACTGCTCATATGAGCTTGTACCTCTAGAGTCGATGTCTATGCATCGGCTTCTTAGTCTGAAGTCGATGTCTGTGCATCGGCTGTACTTGTGTCTCGTTGCTTAAATTTTTTTACTGGCCGATTTCATGCATCGGCCCCCACATTTCACTGTCCATCATCCCACATGCTTGGAAAGTATTTCTTGAGATGTTGACCATTGACAGATACTGGGGATTTGACAGATACTGGCCTTGTATCTTATCCGTTTAGGTGCCCCCCGAGCCGGATCTTTCAAGTAATTGAAGATATCAGCTCTCCAGTCATCTGGTTCCAGGAACTGTACCTGAAAATCAGCTCCTTCTAACCCAGGCATCTCTGTGTAATCCCATGCAAAGCAATCTGGGTATTCTTTCACAGAGCTATCATCAGGCTCCTCAAATGTGGATATAACTTTTTGCTGATAAAAGTTGGTCGTGGCTTATCCCCAGGACCAATGTCAACCTCTTCTAGCTCATCAGCCGATGTAAACCCATACCCTAGCTTTCCGTCGCCTGCTAGATCAATGTTGAACACATGCAAAACGTATGGCGAGGATAACATGGGCCGATTGCTGGAATCGGCCCCCATTTTGATTGCACTGCTCAATGAAGGTTTACAACTTGTTCGTGCTCTACTACGGCAAGAAGTCCCGTCACTAAGACTATGTGACACGCTTGAGTTGAGATCATTAGTTTTTATTTTTTGGGGCCGATCGCAGAGATCGGTGATACGTCTCCGACGTATCGATAATTTCTTATGTTCCATGCCACATTATTGATGATATCTACATGTTTTATGCATACTTTATGTCATATTTATGCATTTTCTGGAACTAACCTATTAACAAGATGCCGAAGAGCTAGTTGTTGTTTTCTGCTGTTTTTGGTTTCAGAAATCCTAGTAAGGAAATATTCTCGGAATTGGACGAAATCAACGCCCAGGGGCCTATTTTGCCACGAAGCTTCCAGAAGACCGGAGAGTCAACGAAGTGGGGCCACGAGGTGGCCAGGAGGTAGGGCGGCGCGGCCCCACCCTTCCGCCTACAAATAGCCTTCTTCCCGAAACCCCCAGTACCGAGAGACACGATACGGAAAACCTTCCAGAGACGCCGCCGCCGCTAATCCCATCTCGGGGGATTCAGGAGATCGCCTCCGGCACCCTGCCGGAGAGGGGATTCATCTCCCGGAGGACTCTACGCCGCCATGGTCGCCTCCGGAGTGATGTGTGAGTAGTCTACCCCTGGACTATGGGTCCATAGCAGTAGCTAGATGGTTGTCTTCTCCTCATTGTGCTTAATTGTCGGGTCTTGTTAGCTGCCGAACATGATCAAGATCATCTATCTGTAATTCTATATGTTGTGTTTGTTGGGATCCGATGAATAGAGAATACCATGTTATGTTGATTATCAATTTATATCTATGTGTTGTTTATGATCTTGGATGCTCTCCGTTACTAGTAGATGCTCTGGCCAAGTTGATGCTTGTAACTCCAAGAGGGAGTATTTATGCTCGATAGTGGGTTCATGTCTCCGTGAATATGGGGGAGTGAGAGAAACCTCTAAGGTTATGGATGTGCTGTTGCCACTAGGGATAAAACATTGATGCTATGTCCGAGGATGTAGTTATTGATTACATTACGCGCAATACTTAATGCAATTGTCTGTTGTTAGCAACTTAATACTGGAAGGGGTTTGGATGATAACCTGAAGGTGGACTTTTTAGGCATAGATGCATGCTGGATAGCGGTCTATGTACTTTGTCGTAATGCCCAATTAAATCTCACTATACTCATCATAATATGTATGTGCATGGTCATGCCCTCTCTATTTTTCAATTGCCCAACTGTAATTTGTTCACCCAACATGCTGTTTATCTTATGGGAGAGACACCTCTAGTGAACTGTGGACCCCAGTCCAATTCTCTATACTGAAATACAATCTACTGCAATACTGTTCTACTGTTTTCTGCAAACAATCATCATCCACACTATACATCTAATCCTTTATTACAGCAAGCCGGTGAGATTGACAACCTCGCTGTTTCGTTGGGGCAAAGTACTTGGTTTGTGTTGTGCAGGTTCCACGTTGGCGCCGGAATCCCTGGTGTTGCGCCGCACTACATCTCGCCTCCATCAACCTTCACGTGCTTCTTGACTCCTACTGGTTCGATAAACCTTGGTTTCTTACTGAGGGAAACTTGCCGTTGTGCGCATCACACCTTCCTCTTGGGGTTCCCAACGGACGCGTGTAGAACGGAAAGACAATACGTCAACCACGCGCATCAAGCAAAATTTCTGGCGCCGTTGCAGGGGAGATCAAGACACGCTGCAAGGGTAGTCTCCACATCGCAATCTCTTTACTTTGTTTTTTTCTTGCTTAGTTTTATTTACTACTTTGTTTGCTGCACTAAATCAAAATACAAAAAATTTAGTTGATAGTTTTACTTTATTTGCTATCTTGTTTGCTATTTCAAAAACACAAAAAAATTAGTTACTTGCGTTTACTTTATCTAATTTGCTTTATTTACTACTGTTAAAATGAGTAATCCTGGAGTTGAAGTTTGTACGTTTAAGCAACGAGGGGGAGAATGTTTAAGAGATGCTTGGTATAAAATTAGTGATGCCCATAATAGGTGCACTAAGAAACACTCCACCACTATCCTACTTAGGAATTTTTATGTTGGTGTCTCTAGCTGGAATAGGTATGTTCTTGATTGTCTCGCGAAAGGTAACTTCCTAAGTACTCCTGCATTAGAAGCTAGCTGCATTATTGAGAGTCTATTTGGAATACCCCTGTTGATGAAGTTAAAATTGAAATCTCTCTTGAAGATGTTATGAAAAAATTGGAAACCATAGAGAAAAATTTTCCAAGTGTTGAAACTAAATTGGAAATGTTACTTGATAAAACTGATGAACTTGATAAATCCTTAGGAGGAATTGATGAAAGAATTAGTGTCCTAGGAACTTGTGTTGTCCATGATAATCAAACCGATAGGATTGGCGAACTTGAAAAAGCTATGGGAACCTTGGGATCAACCTTTTCTTCTCTTAAATATAAGGAGAAAGCTTATGTGGGTAAGGAGCAAAAGTTTATGTATGTCTCTAAAGTGCCTAAACCAAAAAAATATTATTATAGGCCTAAAATTGACAAAGCCCTTAGTACCACTACAGATGGGGGAGCTTATGATAACGATGCTCCATCTCTTGATAATACTTGATACACACTTTCTGCGCCTAGCTGAAAGGCGTTAAAGAAAAGCGCTTATGGGAGACAACCCATATTTTTACTACAGTACTTTGTTTTTATTTTGAGTCTTGGAAGTTGTTTACTACTGTAGCAACCTCTCCTTATCTTAGTTTAGTGTTTTGTTGTGCCAAGTAAAGTTGTTGATAGTAAGGTTCATACTAGATTTGGATTACTGCGCAGAAACAGATTTCTTTGCTGTCACGAATCTGGGCAAAATTCTCTGTAGGTAACTCAGAAAATTATGCCAATTTACGTGAGTGATCCTCAGATATGTACGCAACTTTCATTCAATTTGAGCATTTTCATTTGAGCAAGTCTGTTGCCTCAATAAAATTCGTCATTACGAACTGTTCTATTTTGACAGATTCTGCCTTTTATTTCGCATTGCCTGTTTTGATATGCTCGATGGATTTTTCGATTCCATTGACTTTCAGTAGCTTTGTGCAATGTTCAGAAGTGTTAAGAATGATTATGTCACCTCTGAACATGTATATTTTGATTGTGCACTAACTCTCTAATGAGTTGTTTTGAGTTTGGTGTGGAGGAAGTTTTCAAGGATCAAGAGAGGGAGATGATACAACATGATCAAGGAGAGTGAAAGCTCTAAGCTTGGGGATGCCCCGGTGGTTCACCCCTGCATATATACAGAAGACTCAAGCGTCTAAGCTTGGGGATGCCCAAGGCATCCCCTTCTTCATCGATAACATTATCAGGTTCCTCCCCTGAAACTATATTTTTATTCCATCACATCTTATGTGCTTTGCTTGGAGCGTCGGTTTGTTTTTGTTTTTGTTTTTATTTTGTTTGAATAAAATGGATCCTAGCATTCTTTGTGTGGGAGAGAGACACGCTCCGCTGTTGCATATGGACAAATATGTCCTTAGGCTTTACTCATAATATTCATGGCGAAAGTTTCTTCTTCGTTAAAATGTTATATGGTTGGAATTGGAAAATGATACATGTAGTAATTTGCTAAAATGTCTTGGGTAATGTGATACTTGGCAATTGTTGTGCTCATGTTTAAGCTCTTGCATCATATGCTTTGCACCTATTAATGAAGAAATACATAGAGCATGCTAAAATTTGGTTTGCATAATTGGTCTCTCTAAGGTCTAGATGATTTCTAGTATTGAGTTTGAACAACAAGGAAGACTGTGTAGAGTCTTATAATGTTTACAATATGTCTTTTATGTGAGTTTTGCTGCACCGCTTCATCCTTGTGTTTGTTTCAAATAGCCTTGCTAGCCTAAACCTTGTATCGAGAGGGAATACTTCTCATGCATCCAAAATACTTGAGCCAACCACTATGCCATTTGTGTCCACCATACCTACCTATTACATGGTATTTCTCCGCCATTCCAAAGTAAATTGCTTGAGTGCTACCTTTAAATTTCTATCCTCTACCTTTACAATATATAGCTCATGGGACAAATAGCTTAAAAACTATTGTGGTATTGAATATGTACTTATGCACTTTATCTCTTATTAAGTTGCTTGTTGTGCGATAACCATGTTCCTGGGGACGCCATCAACTACTCCTTGTTGAATATCATGTGAGTTGCTATTGATACGTCTCCGACGTATCGATAATTTCTTGTGTTCCATGCCACATTATTGATGTTATCTACATGTTTTATGCACACTTTATGTCATATTCGTGCATTTTCTGGAACTAACCTATTAACAAGATGCCGAAGTGCCAGTCCCTGTTTTCTGCTGTTTTTGGTTTCAGAAATCCTAGTAACGAAATATTCTCGGAATCGGACGAAATCAACGCCAAAGATCTTAGAATACCCGGAACCATCCAGAACACCCGAGAGCCGCCAGAGGGGAGCCCTGGGGGCCCCACACCACACCCTGGCGCGGCCAGAGGGGGGGCCGCGCCGCCCTATGGTGTGGGCCCCCCAGAAGCCCTCCTGCGCCGCCTCTTCGCCTATATAAAGCCTCCGTCGCGAAAACCCTGATGCGTTCGACGAAAACCACAGAAACCTTCCAGAGCCACCGCCATCGCGAGGCCAAGATCTGGGGGACAGGAGTCTCTGTTCCGGCACGCCGCCGGAACGGGGAAGTGCCCCCGGAAGGCTTCTCCATCGACACCGCTGCCATCTCCACCGCCATCTTCATCACCGCTGCTACTCCCATGAGGAGGGAGTAGTTCTCCATCGAGGCTCGGGGCTGTACCGGTAGCTATGTGGTTAATCTCTCTCCATGTACTTCAATACAATGATCTCATGAGCTGCTTTACATGATTGAGATTCATATGAGTTTTGTATCACAATTCATCTATGTGCTACTCTAGTGATGTTATTAAAGTAGTTCTATTCCTCCTGCACGTGTGTAAAGGTGACTAGTGTGTGCACCGTGTGGTTCTTGTCGTAGGCTATGATCATGATCTCTTGTAGATTGTGGAGTTAATTATCATTATGATGGTATTGATGTGATCTATCTGGTTATGTTGATCTATCTTACACTATAAGGTTACTTAAATATGAACAAATTGTGGAGCTTGTTAACTCCGGCATTGAGGGTTCGTGTAATCCTACGCAATGCGTTCATCATCCAACAAGAGTGTAGAGTATGCATTTATCTATTCTGTTATGTGATCAATGTTGAGAGTGTCCACTAGTGAAAGTATAATCCCTAGGCCTTGTTCCTAAATACTGCTGAGTTACTACTGCTTGTTTACTGTTTTACTGCGTTACTACTGCTGCAATACTACCACCATCAACTACACGCCAGCAAGCTATTTTCTGGCACCGTTGCTACTTATTCATACCACCTGTATTTCACTATCTCTTCGCCGAACTAGTGCACCTATTAGGTGTGTTGGGGACACAAGAGACTTCTTGTTTTGTGGTTGCAGGGTTGCATAAGAGGGATATCTTTGACCTCTTCCTCCCTGAGTTCGATAAACCTTGGGTGATCCACTTAAGGGAAAACTTGCTGCTGTTCTACAAACCTCTGCTCTTGGAGGCCCAACACTGTCTACAGGAAAAGGAGGGGGAAGTAGACATCAAGCACTTTTCTGGCGCCGTTGCCGGGGAGGAAAGGTAAAAGGCACTCATACTCCGGTTCCAGGTAAAGTACTTTTCTGGCGCCATTGTGTTTGTGCTCGAAGCTATTTCCTTTAGATCCTGCAATTGCATCTTTTTGTTTCTTGTTTACACTAGTAAGGCATAATGGAAAACATCTGTGAGCTTTTTATTCTATTTCCTGAGTCAAGACATGAATGGTTTAATGCAAAAATTAAAAAACCCATGGAACATGTTAGCATGAATACTTTGAACACCATTGTTGCTAATGATATGGAAAATTCTAAGCTTGGGGAAGCTGGCTTTGATGAGCATGATATTTTTAGTCCCCCAAGCATTGAGGAGAAAATTTTCTTTGATGATACTTTGCCTCCTATTTATGATGATTATAATGATAGTGGTCTTTTGGTGCCACCTACTATGGAGAGTAAATTTTGTTGTGATTATACTATGCCTCCTACACTTGATGAGAATAATAATGATAGCTACTTTGTTGAATTTGCTCCCACTACAACTAATAAAATTGATTATGCCTATGTGGAGAGTAATAATTTTATGCATGAGACTCATGATAAAAATGCTTTATGTGATAGTTATATTGTTGAGTTTGCTAATGTTGCTACTGAAAGTTATTATGAGAGAGGAAAATATGGTTGTAGAAATTTTCATGTTACTAAAACACCTCTCTATGTGCTGAAATTTTTGAAGCTATACTTGTTTTATCTTCCTATGCTTGTTACTTTGCTCTTCATGAACTTGTTTATTTACAAGATTCCTATGCATAGGAAGCATGTTAGACTTAAATGTGTTTTGAATTTGCCTCTTGATGTTCTCTTTTGCTTCAAATACTATTTCTTGCGAGTGCATCATTAAAATTGCTGAGCCCATCTTAATGGCTATAAAGAAAAGAACTTCTTGGGAGATAACCCATGTGTTATTTTGCTACAGTACTTTGTTTTTATTTTGTGTCTTGGAAGTTGTTTACTACTGTAGCAACCTCTCCTTATCTTAGTTTTGTGTTTTGTTGTGCCAAGTTAAGCCGTTGATAGAAAAGTAAGTACTAGATTTGGATTACTGCACAGTTCCAGATTTCTTTGCTGTCACGAATCTGGGTCCACCTCCCTGTAGGTAGCTCAGAAAATTAAGCCAATTTACGTGCATGATCCTCAGATATGTACGCAACTTTCATTCAATTTGAGCATTTTCATTTGAGCAAGTCTGGTGCCATTTTAAAATTCGTCAATACGAACTGTTCTGTTTTGACAGATTCTGCCTTTTATTTCGCATTGCCTCTTTTGCTATGTTGGATGAATTTCTTTGATCCATTAATATCCAGTAGCATTATGCAATGTCCAGAAGTGTTAAGAATGATTGTGTCACCTCTGAATATGTTAATTTTTATTGTGCACTAACCCTCTAATGAGTTGTTTCGAGTTTGGTGTGGAGGAAGTTTTCAAGGATCAAGAGAGGAGTATGATGCAACATGATCAAGGAGAGTGAAAGCTCTAAGCTTGGGGATGCCCCGGTGGTTCACCCCTGCATATATCAAGAAGACTCAAGCGTCTAAGCTTGGGGATGCCCAAGGCATCCCCTTCTTTATCGACAACATTATCAGGTTCCTCCCCTGAAACTATATTTTTATTCCATCACATCTTATGTACTTTACTTGGAGCGTCTGTTTGTTTTTTGTTTTTGTTTGTGTTTGAATAAATTGGATTACATCATGCTTGTGTGGGAGAGAGACACGCTCCGCTGTAGCATATGGACAAGTATGTCCTTGGTTTCTACTCATAGTATTCATGGCGAAGTTTCTCCTTCGTTAAATTGTTATATGGTTGGAATTGGAAAATGATACATGTAGTAATTGCTATAAATGTTTTGGGTAATGTGATACTTGGCAATTGTTGTGCTCATGATTAAGCTCTTGCATCATATGCTTTGCACCCATTAATGAAGAAATACATAGAGCATGCTAAAATTTGGTTTGCATGAGTGGTTTCTCTAGAGTCTAGATATTTTCTAGTAAGATGTTTGAACAACAAGGAAGACGATGTATAGTTTTATAATGCTTGTAATATGTGTTTTATGTGAGTTTTGCTGTACTAGTTCGTGCTTGTGTTTGCTTCAAACAACCTTGCTAGCCTAAACCTTGTATCGAGAGGGAATACTTCTCATGCATCCAAATCTTTGAGCCAAACAACACTATGCCATTTGTGTCCACCATACCTACCTACTACATGGTATTTTCCGCCATTCCAAAGTAAATTGCTTGAGTGCTACCTTTAAAATTCCATCATTTACCTTTGCAATATATAGCTCATGGGACAAATAGCTTAAAAAACTATTGTGGTATTGAATATGTAATTATGCACTTTATCTCTTATTAAGTTGCTTGTTGTGCGATAACCATGTTCACTGGGGACGCCATCAACTACTCCTTGTTGAATTTCATGTGAGTTGCTATGCATGTTCGTCTTGTCTGAAGTAAGAGCGATCTACCACCTTATGGTTAAGCATGCATATTGTTAGAGAAGAACATTGGGCCGCTAACTAAAGCCATGATCCATGGTGGAAGTTTCAGTTTTGGACATATATCCTCAATCTCAAATGAGAAATTTATTAATTGTTGTTACATGCTTATGCATAAAAGAGGAGTCCATTATCTGTTGTCTATGTTGTCCCGGTATGGATGTCTAAGTTGAGAATAATCAATAGCGAGAAATCCAATGCGAGCTTTCTCCTTAGACCTTTGTACAGGCGGCATAGAGGTACCCCTTTGTGACACTTGGTTAAAACATGTGCATTGTGATGATCTGGTAGTCCAAGCTAATTAGGACAAGGTGCGGGCACTATTAGTATACTATGCATGAGGCTTGCAACTTGTAAGATATAATTTACATGATACATATGCTTTATTACTACCGTTGACAAAATTGTTTCATGTTTTCAAAATCAAAGCTCTAGCACAAATATAGCAATCGATGCTTTTCCTCTATGGAGGACCATTCTTTTACTTTTATTGTTGAGTCAGTTCACCTATTTCTCTCCACCTCAAGAAGCAAACATTTGTGTGAACTGTGCATTGATTCTTATATACTTGCTTATTGCATTTGTTATATTGCTTTGCATTGACAACTATCCATGAGATATACATGTTACAAGTTGAAAGCAACCGCTGAAACTTAATCTTCCATTGTGTTGCTTCAATGTCTCTACTATGAATTTATTGCTTTATGAGTTAACTTTTATGCAAGACTTATTGATGCTTGTCTTGAAGTGCTATTCATGAAAAGTCTTTGCTTTATGATTCATTTGTTTACTCATGTCATTACCATTGTCTTGGATTGCTGCATTCACTACATATGCTTTACAAATAGTATGATCAAGATTATGATGGCATGTCACTCCAGAAATTATCTTTGTTATCGTTTTACCTGCTCGGGACGAGCAGAACTAAGCTTGGGGATGCTGATACGTCTCCGACGTATCGATAATTTCTTGTGTTCCATGCCACATTATTGATGTTATCTACATGTTTTATGCACACTTTATGTCATATTCGTGCATTTTCTGGAACTAACCTATTAACAAGATGCCGAAGTGCCAGTCCCTGTTTTCTGCTGTTTTTGGTTTCAGAAATCCTAGTAACGAAATATTCTCGGAATCGGACGAAATCAACGCCAAAGATCTTAGAATACCCGGAACCATCCAGAACACCCGAGAGCCGCCAGAGGGGAGCCCTGGGGGCCCCACACCACACCCTGGCGCGGCCAGAGGGGGGGCCGCGCCGCCCTATGGTGTGGGCCCCCCAGAAGCCCTCCTGCGCCGCCTCTTCGCCTATATAAAGCCTCCGTCGCGAAAACCCTGATGCGTTCGACGAAACCACGTAAACCTTCCAGAGCCGCCGCCATCGCGAGGCCAAGATCTCGGGGACAGAGTCTCTGTTCGGCACGCCGCCGGAACGGGGAAGTGCCCCCGGAAGGCTTCTCCATCGACACCGCTGCCATCTCCACCGCCATCTTCATCACCGCTGCTACTCCCATGAGGAGGGAGTAGTTCTCCATCGAGGCTCGGGGCTGTACCGGTAGCTATGTGGTTAATCTCTCTCCATGTACTTCAATACAATGATCTCATGAGCTGCTTTACATGATTGAGATTCATATGAGTTTTGTATCACAATTCATCTATGTGCTACTCTAGTGATGTTATTAAAGTAGTTCTATTCCTCCTGCACGTGTGTAAAGGTGACTAGTGTGTGCACCGTGTGGTTCTTGTCGTAGGCTATGATCATGATCTCTTGTAGATTGTGGAGTTAATTATCATTATGATGGTATTGATGTGATCTATCTGGTTATGTTGATCTATCTTACACTATAAGGTTACTTAAATATGAACAAATTGTGGAGCTTGTTAACTCCGGCATTGAGGGTTCGTGTAATCCTACGCAATGCGTTCATCATCCAACAAGAGTGTAGAGTATGCATTTATCTATTCTGTTATGTGATCAATGTTGAGAGTGTCCACTAGTGAAAGTATAATCCCTAGGCCTTGTTCCTAAATACTGCTGAGTTACTACTGCTTGTTTACTGTTTTACTGCGTTACTACTGCTGCAATACTACCACCATCAACTACACGCCAGCAAGCTATTTTCTGGCACCGTTGCTACTTATTCATACCACCTGTATTTCACTATCTCTTCGCCGAACTAGTGCACCTATTAGGTGTGTTGGGGACACAAGAGACTTCTTGTTTTGTGGTTGCAGGGTTGCATAAGAGGGATATCTTTGACCTCTTCCTCCCTGAGTTCGATAAACCTTGGGTGATCCACTTAAGGGAAAACTTGCTGCTGTTCTACAAACCTCTGCTCTTGGAGGCCCAACACTGTCTACAGGAAAAGGAGGGGGAAGTAGACATCAGCTATGCATGTTCGTCTTGTCTGAAGTAAGGGCGATTTACCACCTAATGGTTAGAGCATGCATGTTGTTAGAGAAGAACATTGGGCCGCTAACTAAAGCCATGATCCATGGTGGAAGTTTCAGTTTTGGACATATATCCTCAATCTCATATGAGAAAATTAATTATTGCTACATGCTTATGCATAAAAGAGGAGTCCATTATCTGTTGTCTATGTTGTCCCGGTATGGATGTCTAAGTTGAGAATAATCAATAGCGAGAAATCCAATGCGAGCTTTCTCCTTAGACCTTTGTACAGGCGGCATAGAGATACCCCTTTGTGACACTTGGTTAAAACATGTGCATTGCGATAATCCCGGTAATCCAAGCTAATTAGGACAAGGTGCGGGCACTATTAGTATACTATGCATGAGGCTTTCAACTTGTAAGATATAATTTACATAACACATATGCTTTATTACTACCGTTGACAAAATTGTTTCTTGTTTTCAAAACCAAAGCTCTAGCACAAATATAGCAATCGATGCTTTCCTCTTTGAAGGACCATTCTTTTACTTTTATTGTTGAGTCAGTTCACCTATCTCTCTCCACCTCAAGAAGCAAACACTTGTGTGAACTTTGCATTGATTCCTACATATTTGCATATTGCACTTGTTATGCTACTTTACGTTGACAATATCCATGAGATATACATGTTATAAGTTGAAAGAAACCGCTGAAACTTCATCTTCCTTTGTGTTGCTTCAATGCCTTTACTTTGAATTATTGCTTTATGAGTTAACTCTTATGCAAGACTTATTGATGCTTGTCTTGAAAGTACTATTCATGAAAAGTCTTTGCTTTATGATTCATTTGTTTACTCATGTCATATACATTGTTTTGATCGCTGCATTCATTACATATGCTTACAATAGTATGATCAAGATTATGATGGCATGTCACTCCAGAAATTATCTTTGTTTATCGTTTACCTGCTCGGGACAAGCAGAAACTAATCTTGGGGATGCTGATACGTCTCCGACGTATCGATAATTTCTTATGTTCCATGCCACATTATTGATGATATCTACATGTTTTATGCATACTTTATGTCATATTTATGCATTTTCTGGAACTAACCTATTAACAAGATGCCGAAGAGCCAGTTGCTGTTTTCTACTATTTTTGGTTTCAGAAATCCTAGTAAGAAAATATTCTCGGAATTGGACGAAATCAACGCCCAGGGGCCTATTTTGCCACGAAGCTTCCAGAAGACCGGAGAGTCAACGAAGTGGGGCCACGAGGTGGCCAGGAGGTAGGGCGGCGTGGCCCCACCCTTGGCCGCGCCGACCTGTCTCCTGGGCCCCTCGTGACGCCCCCTGACCTACCCTTCCGCCTACAAATAGCCTTCGTCGCGAAACCCCCAGTACCGAGAGCCACAATACGGAAAACCTTCCAGAGACGCCGCCGCCGCTAATCCCATCTCGGGGGATTCAGGAGATCGCCTCCGGCACCCTGCCGAAGAGGGGATTCATCTCCCGGAGGACTCTACGCCGCCATGGTCGCCTCCGGAGTGATGTGTGAGTAGTCTACCCCTGGACTATGGGTCCATAGCAGTAGCTAGATGGTTGTCTTCTCCTCATTGTGCTTAATTGTCGGGTCTTGTGAGCTGCCGAACATGATCAAGATCATCTATCTGTAATTCTATATGTTGTGTTTGTTGGGATCCGATGAATAGAGAATACCATGTTATGTTGATTATCAATTTATATCTATGTGTTGTTTATGATCTTGCATGCTCTCCGTTACTAGTAGATGCTCTGGCCAAGTTGATGCTTGTAACTCCAAGAGGGAGTATTTATGCTCGATAGTGGGTTCATGTCTCCGTGAATCTGGGGGAGTGAGAGAAACCTCTAAGGTTATGGATGTGCTGTTGCCACTAGGGATAAAACATTGATGCTATGTCCGAGGATGTAGTTATTGATTACATTACGCGCAATACTTAATGCAATTGTCTGTTGTTAGCAACTTAATACTGGAAGGGGTTCGGATGATAACCTGAAGGTGGACTTTTTAGGCATAGATGCATGCTGGATAGCGGTCTATGTACTTTGTCGTAATGCCCAATTAAATCTCACTATACTCATCATAATATGTATGTGCATGGTCATGCCCTCTCTATTTGTCAATTGCCCAACTGTAATTTGTTCACCCAACATGCTGTTTATCTTATGGGAGAGACACCTCTAGTGAACTGTGGACCCCGGTCCAATTCTCTATACTGAAATACAATCTACTGCAATACTGTTCTACTGTTTTCTGCAAACAATCATCATCCACACTATACATCTAATCCTTTGTTACAGCAAGCCGGTGAGATTGACAACCTCGCTGTTTCGTTGGGGCAAAGTACTTGGTTTGTGTTGTGCAGGTTCCACGTTGGCGCCGGAATCCCTGGTGTTGCGCCGCACTACATCTCGCCGTCATCAACCTTCACGTGCTTCTTGACTCCTACTGGTTCGATAAACCTTGGTTTCTTACTGAGGGAAACTTACCGCTGTGCGCATCACACCTTCCTCTTGGGGTTCCCAACGGACGCGTGTAGAACGGAAAGACAATACGTCAACCATGCGCATCAATCGGCCTTGCCACGTACGTCCATAGACTTTGGTCTTGTTACTCCATCAGGCCGGTGGATAAGACCAGCCTCACCCCGTTTTTTGTAACTTCGATACGCTCACAGCCGTCCAAACTGACTCCAGAGAGTGGCTCTTGGTCTTCTGCTTCCCAAATGTTCATGCCGGCTGTTGAGATCTCGACGGAGTTATCTGCATGGACGACCTCTACTTCAGCTCCATCCCACTGTATCAAGCATTGGTGCATTGTGGTTGGAATGCAGCAGTTGGCGTGAATCCAATCCCTCCCTAGCAGGACAGCGTAGGTGCTTTTGCTGTCAACGATGAAGAATGATGTAGGGATGGTTTTTCGGCCTACGGTTAGATCCATGTTCAGAACGCCTTGTGCTTCTGATGCTTGGCCGTTGAAGTCGCTTAGTATGATGTTGGTTTTGATCAGATCCTCTGTAGAGCATCCCAAACGTCGTAGCATGGAGTACGGCATTATATTGACTGCCGCTCCGGTGTCAACCAACATCTTGCCGATAGGCTGCCTATTGATGTAACCTTTTAGGTATAAGGCCTTCAGATGTTTGTAGCCCTTCTCTTGTCGCTTTTCAAAGATAATCGGCCGTGGACCACAATCGAACTGAGCTACCGACGCTTCTTCTGTTCTTGGAGCGCAAAATTCTGCCGGAAGGATGAACACCATATTTGTGCCAGCCGATGTCTTTTCATCGGCTTTCATTTGCTTGGGGCGCCACTCTTTCTTCTGTGTACGACCCTCTGCGTCCAAAGTTTGCTGGATTTTCACGGCCAGATCGGGCCGCGCTTTTCTCAACGTGTGCAGGTATTGCCTCTCGGCTTCCTCCAAGCTACGTAGACGCTGCACCCTACGCTTTTGGGAGTGACTAAGTCCATCAGGGCACCACCTTGGCCGGTGGTATCTATCTTCTTCTTCTGATTCATCTTCATCTTCTAGCTCCTCTAGATCTTCCACCCGAGATGGCTCAGCTTGTTTGTGCCGAGACGGGAGAGGCCCTAGATGTTGGAATACTGACACGTCGCCTACATCTTTCTTCTTCTGTCTACACACCGGGCAGTTGTCGATTGTAGGCAATCGGCTCATTCCTGAATCCCAGCAATGCTTAAAGAAAGGACAATCCCAGTGCCTGTCCATGTCTTCTTGCTCCCTTGACCTTCCCTTAGCGCGGCGTTCGTATCCTTCGTCGTCTCTATCATGCCGACGATACTTTCTGTCGCTTATACTAGACCGACGATCTCTTTCGTCGGCTGTGTCATACCGCCGGCGTCGGTCATACTGACGCTCATATTTGTTAAGAAGGTGCTCGGAGAGTGGTCGTTGATACCGCACACTTCTCACTTGTTCCTCGGTGACGTACCGTTTGTCATCATATCGGGGCTGGTCACGTGGGCCGGCCTCCTCCTTGTCCTTGCCACGAGAACAACTGCTCTCTTCTTTGTCCCTACCATGGTGGTATACAAGCCCTGCCATGTTAATACTGGACGAGAAATTTGGCTGGCGCCTCACGGAGTGACTGCACTCCACCATGTTGACGGCAGGAAACGGGTGCGTGTCCACTTTCATGGCATACTGACCAAAGATCAGACGGCCTTGTTCTATCACCATTTGGATTTGCTGACGCAACACTTTGCAGTCACTGGTGGTATGGGTGAACGAGTTATGCCACTTGCAGTACGGTCTTCCGTTCAGCTCTTGCACCGTAGGGATCTTATGGCCTTCGGGTAACTTCAGCTGTTTCTCCTTAAGCAGTAAATCAAATATCTGCTCAACCTTGCTTACGTCGAAGTCAAACCATTTTGGAGGCCCTTGTGGCTTCACCCATTTGCAAGACACGGGGTTTGCCCCCCGAGCCCATTCAGCCATAGCTACTTCCTGGTCTTCAGCAGAGTCTTCAGTTTCTCTTGTCTCAACCAGGCTTATAGGGCGTTTGAACTTGTCTTGATACAATTCTGGGTGGCGCTGTTCATATAATGACAATTTCTGAACCATATGCGCCAGTGAAGTGTATTCCGCTTGGCAAGTCAGATCCTTGATCGGCGCTGCGAGGCCCAACACTGCCAGATCGACTGCTTCTTTCTCATTCAAACGAGCCGAATAACATCGGTTCCTTACAGTCCTGAAACGCTGAATGTATTCAAACACCGTTTCTCCACGCTTTTGTCGCACTTGCGCCAGATCGGCAATGCCAGCCTCGGTAGCTTCTGAGTGATATTGCATGTGAAACTGCTCTTCCAGCTGCTTCCACGTCCGGATTGAATCTGGTGGCAATGAGGTGTACCACCCAAAAGCTGGTCCTGTGAGGGATTGTGAGAAAAACCTCACACGCAACTGGTCTGATGCAGAGATCATGCCCAACTGTGCCAAATATCGGCTCACATCCTCAATTGAACTAGAGCCGTCCGACCCACTGAACTTTGAGAACTCAGGGAGCCGATACTTGGGCGGCGGTGGTATCAAATCATATTCGTTGGGGTACGGCTTGGAATAGCCGATTGCCCTCCTTTTTGGCACCATGCCGAACTGATCTCTCAAGATTGCACTGATTTGATCCACTGTAGGAGCTGCAGGGGCCGAGCTTTGATGACTCGTTGCAGTGGCATATTTAGCTAGCCACGCCTGTTTATCGGCCTCCACTCCAGTAATCCCTCCTGCCGCTCCAGAAATTCCTCCTACCGCTCCGTAAATTCCTCCCCGTCGTAATCTGGTTCGTACGCGCCAGGTTATTGCAATCCGGCACGTACGTGCACATGTATCCATGCGGGATTTCTTTAGGCGGTTCCAGCAGGAACTGGTAATCAGCAGGATCGCCTCCAATCTTGTAGACGACGTACGCCGGTGAACCCGGCGTCTCTGGAGCTGCTAGCGAGAAAGGCAGCTGTGGTCTGGTCTGGAACGGTATTTCTCCCTGGTGAGTCCCTAGGGTAGGTCCTGACGGGGAGTACTGATGCTTCATGATTTCCTGAACCACGCGTACCGCAACGCGCTCGAAAGTGTTTACCAGGCTCTCAGAATGACGGTGTAGCGAATGAGCTACCATGTAGTTAACTTCCTGGCGTAGAGCTCTGGTGCGTTCTTCTGAAGCGGTAGACAGATCCACCCCATCGAGAGCGCCTTCAGCTGAGAACCCTTTCCACCTAATGCCACGTGTACGGGTTCTCTCGAAAGAGCCGATGAGGTCGGCTTCGAAGAGAGCTTTAAGATCATCGTATTTCTTCTTGTGCTCCTCTGTCAGATCTTCGTACGTAACCGGTGCGTCCGCCATCTCAGTGGCAGATGTTGACATAGTTGCTGTAGAATGTCCCACCGGGCGTGCCAGAATGTGTTGCCTGCCAAAACCCACCGGCGAGCAGCGACGGGCAACACGGAGAGCCGGGAGGCTCCCAGGACTGCTGGTGGGTCCTGGTCCCTCGGGCGACGGCCCGCAATGCTCCGTCACATGTCCAAGCTGGTGCAAGGGCGTGCCACCTGACCTATACCTGGTCAGGAAGGTGATGGATTGCTCCGACTAGTTTCCTGCATGGCATACACGTAAACATTAAATATGAGCCTCGATCGGCTCTCAGGTTATCCTGTGAATCGGCTCAAGGAGCCGATCCACCCATGATTCGCATTGGATCTACGATAACATGGTGGTCCTGCTTGATCAACATTAAGTTAAAACAATCTACGACGATTTAGGGTTTTCACCACACAACCGGAACGTCCTACACGTAGTTGAGCCTGGCAGACACGAAAGATCATAGAAAACCAACCCTAGACAAGGCCTAAAAACCAACGTAGAGTTGATTCCCGGAACATCCCCTCTAGGCTCAGCAAACTATACCTTACGCACTACTGGATCATTCAACCCGTTTGCAGGGCCTAACCATATGGATATCAAACTAATCCTTGAAGAACAAGGAACAATCGTAACAGATCGAATCTACTAAATAAAGACTAAGCAAGGTGCTGCCCTTACACCTAAGATGGGTGCAAGGGCAGCTAGATATCCAGGGGTAGCATGGCTAAGCAAATACATCAAGAAAGTACCAATGCTAACCCTAACATATCTATGATAACGGTGTTGCTCGCCATCAAAAAGGCTTCAGTACGAGCGACACATAAATGACGAATAAACAAGATACTGCCTAGATCGCAAGATGCGATCTAGGCAGCATAGCGCTTACCCGGAAGAAACCCTCGAAACAAGGGGTGGCGATGCGCCTAGATTGGTTTGTTGTGAACGTGATCGTCCTCCTTTCTCAATAACCCTAGATACATATTTATAGTCCGTAGACTTTCTAACTTGGGAATAAACCCAACCATGTACGAGCTAAACTCTATCTCTTAATTCTAACCGACACGTAACCTACTATAATTTACAGATACACGGGCAATCTAGCCCAAACTCTTGTACACGGCCGATTCATGAATATTTTCCGTGTATATTCTCCAAGCCCATCTCAATCACGGCCCACCTCCTGACTTGGTTAAAATCTGGTGATAACACTTATACCTCTTAAATGCGGGCCAGTGATCTTTTATCTTCACTAGATTATCATCGAATACTGGATCTTCATTCTTATATTTGTCCCATAAATTTTTCTTCCAGGTCTGGAATTGTATGGCCATCTTCTTCCATGTCCATTCCTTGACTTTATTCTTCTGGCCTTCCGTCATGTCTTCCGGTAGGCTGAACTTTGTCAGTAGCGTGTCCCAAAGAAAAATTTGCATCGTGTCGTTGACATAACTAGCACCACTCTCCGTGTTCTTCGGCTTATGCCACTCTTGAATGTTGATCGGTACATGGTCCCTAACAACAACTCTAGCTTGACTTGTAAATTTGCGGCAAACTCTTTGGGATGCTCTGGTTCACCATTAGCCTTGAATGCCGTGAGGGCTAACCTGCCCTCGCCCTTTAGCACCCGCGTCGGGCCTCGTTTTGTTCTAACAGACTTGCTCGATGATCCAGAAGGCTAAAAGAAAAAAATATTCGTTAATAAGTGCAATACAAATAAATGAATGCATCTAGGGATGAACATAGACTAATTGATACATAGATATACACCTCCCCGGAGTTTGTGATGGACACTTCATTGTCTCTTTGTAATATCCCAGGTAATGGGGTTACAAAAATAGAGGAAACACATGTGTGCATTGCATTCATGCATAGAAAATCTGGGGAATTTTCGCGCTTTAAAGTAAAACTGTTACAGTAACTGAAGTTTCACTTGACCTTGGTGAAATTGAAGTAGCTCATCAAGTCAAGTGCTATAAACCTCAGTGTAACCTTTGTTAAAACCTGTTTTGGGTAGAGATGATTTGATCTAAGGGGTTATATCAAATGGAATTAAAATCAACACAAGAACTTATTAATCAAGGATCAACTACTTGATCTTATTAAAGATCATAACATGATATTCCTTGCCATAACATATGAACATCCATTTAATTGGAAATCAAGTAACAATAATTGGAGAAACTATTCTTCACTTATCTTTTCCATGTCTTAAACAAATCCATGATCCTACCATGAACCTCATGGTATTTGTTGTACTTCATTCTTGGAAACATGACAAGGAGATCAACTCTAGAAATATATATTCTTCTCTATTCCAAATAATTAAGTATCAAACCTAGAGAGGTGAGAGTTCTATTATAATTATTAGAGAAGCAATAACAAACCTTGAGCTAAACCTTGGATATACATCCAAGTATTCAAATCATCATCTTTAAGAGGAACCCTAGGATATTATTCAAGACATTCCTAGAGAGAGAAACCATTTATGTTAAACATAGATATTGATGATCACATCAATCCCTATGGAGCCTAACCTTAAGTTAGCATTAAAGTCCTTTCCAAAATGAGAGAGACCAATCATACAAAACATAGCTTTACCTATTTAAGAATAAAGGACAACCATTGAACTAAAGTATTAGGTTGTAAACCATTTCCCTTGGAGTGGTGAGATAACCTAATACCACATGAAATAATACCATATCCATGAATTGATAAAGTAAGGAAGAGATTACTCCAACTAAGTTAGACAATTGAATCTTTAGCTCAGCTACCTAAATAAATATTAGGAGTATACCATAAACCCTAGAATAATTATTCCTGTATGAGAGAACTCAAGATCTGGTGTTACACTCAAGTTAGTTAAGGAAACACTTGGTTCTAAGGGAGAGATCTATTCAAATATTCAAAAGGTTAAACTATCATTTCTTGAGAGAACCCTAAGTTGATATCTCAGGCATTCTCCTAGGATATAATCTGTTGAGACCACCATAACCATGTCCAACCAAGATACTATAAGAGAGATATTATACCCTAGGTGATCAAGACAATACTTGATCTTAGAAGTGAGAAACTTAGATCATGAAAGATACCTTAGGAAACCAAACCTTTGATCATTACAAAATTGGGTAATGATCATAAACCCTAAGAACTTGAGGTAAGGATATTTAGAACAAGTGGATCATCCCTAATCCATGACCATGCTTTGGAGAAATAGGAGTATAATCCAAATGCTAACACTTATATGAACAGTAGATATTATTCATCACATGAAATCATGGGGAGATCACTAGTAAGCAATCCTAGACTTATATCCCAACCTTTAATTGTGAACCACTTGGTGATCACAAATAGAATCCTACCATATCCATATTTCATAAATCAATAAACCTAAGAAAACCTTAGAGTTAAACACTATACTTTATATGGTGAGAAACCATACATCCATATGACCAAAGTTAACTATAAAAAGAACTATAATTAATGTAGTTACTTTAATGATAAGTTGGGGATAATAATAGGAGATAATTGGTAGAAGATAAAACTAATTCTCAATATCATCCTAACTAGAGGAGAACATAAAATGTTAAGTAAATAACCACCTTATCATGGTTAGGGGAGATTAAACCCTAGCATGCAATATGGTGTCATCTCATCTCTAAAACCAGAATTGCAACCTCAATAATATCTTATGCTTGAATTCATGAACATAAGAAACCCTGTGCTATATTTTATAATTAAAACCCATAAGTGGTGATCAACCACTTATCATTTTGACCAAGACCAAACCCTGATGAGAGTAATACCTACTCTAAGTATTTCAAGGTGTTATTAAAATAATAGTACAAGTATTAACCTTGAAATAAAAATTAAGATAAACCTCATAAGACCTTAACAAGCAAGTGCTCACATAAATTCATGTGTAAGTGACCAACAATCTCAAATGAGAGATCAAGTCCCTAGTGACATTTTAGCACATGAAGTTATGCCATCCAAATCACTCTCTTATGAGAAATTCATAAATAAACATTACTTTGGAATTGTTTCTTGCAAGATAAAACCAAATAAAACTCTATATATCAGTAAGTAAGATCAACAATCATTGGGAAAGTAATTTGGATATTTCCAAGGGCAATATTCAAACTAATGCATATATGGTTATTTAATTCAAATCCCAATAGTAATTAATAAACCAATGCTCTAGTATTCCTATTGAATTTTATAATACACCACAATAATCTTTAAAGTATCTGCAGTGCCTTGTACTAATATTTGTATGAATCAAATAAGCAAGACCTGCAAAATAGAAAGGAATTCAAATCAGAATTCAAAACAGAATTATAAAATAGAAAAAGAAAATAGATAAAAGAAAAAGAGGAGGAAAACCACCTGGACCCTTACCTGGCCGTGGCAACCCACCAAGCAGCCCATCAACATTGGCCCAACACAGCCCATCACGGCCCGAGTACCCCTTCACGTGGATAAAGACGAAGGAGACGTCATCGTCTTCGTCTTCGTCCTGGACGCGCGGGAGCTCGCCACCGCGACGCCGACGCCACGTCCCGCGGTCGCCGCCGACGCTGCTGACCGCCAGCACACACCTGGAACCCTATAAATGGCGTGGACGCCCTCAATTTCTCCTCTCTTCGTCTCGTTTGCGCCAGAAACCGAAACCCTAGCTCGCCGGTATTCCTTCCGTCCCACCAATTCCGGCCATCCCAGGGCCAACCGCTAGGTCCAGGAGGTGCGCCTTGTCGCCCTCATCATCCTGGTGGAGTACCGCGTCCAGGGGAGCTCTGGGGAGGGAGAAATCGACCGTTCCCTTTCGCGGTGCTGCGAGAGAAATGGCGACCGCCGCGACGTCTCCGTCTCCAATCAACGCCGACGGCCCTACAGGTAGTTTCCAGGTGATTTTGCGCGTCATTTGAGCATCCTATCGAGCCCTAGCATGCGTCGTAGCTCGCTCTCACCGTCGGCCACCGTGCGCCGCCATCGGACATAGACGCCGCCGCCGCTCCGGCGACCATTAGGGAGCGGCGCCGCCACCATCATGTCCGTCTCGTCGCCCTGATTCTAACGAGCCCGCGCATGACCCCGCAGGAGCAGCCCAGCGCCGGCGACCGTCGGTAACTGGCCGTCGGCCAGCTTTTCCCTGCCACCTCGACGCCACCGTGGCGGATGACGTGGCTAGGACCCCACCAGTCATTGACTGTGGGTGTACCCTGGCCGGGTGTAATTAGCCATTTCATTTCAAATTTAAATTCCAGAAAATACTGCAACTTCAAATAATTATAGAAAAATCATATTAACTCAGAAAAATAAAAATAAGACATCAAAATTCTTATAAAAGTAAATTATATTTAATAAAAATATAATATGAAATTTTTATTTTTAATAAAGATTTAATTGTTTAATACTTGTTATTTAAAGCCTTTAATTTTAATTCTAAATTCAGTTAAAATTCAAAAATTAGGAAAAAGGTATAAAATAAATAAAAACCAGAAAGTAAATAAGGAAAACATTAAAATTAATTTTCCTTTACTATTAACTTATTAAATTATTATCAGAAGAATTTAAACCCTAGTTAATTATTAATTATTTAAAAATAATAAAATGCCAAATCCAATATTAATTTTATTCCAAAGTTATTAATAACTTCAATCTTAAAGTGAAGTTATTAATTCAAGAACTTTAGGGTATTTAGAAAACCCTAATTTCATAAGTAATAGAACCCAGAACCCATAATTTCATGTGGGACCCTAAAACCCTAATACCATTAGGCAACCTAGCTCCATTTATTCATATGAACCCTAATTTGTTCCTAACCTAAACCCTAGGTTAGGATAAGTGATCATGATATTTTCCTTTTGATCCATAGAACCATAATTAGCAAATAAATACTTACCATGTTCACATAAAATGTAGGAGCCCTATTATCCATAATTCAGTATTCCATGTATACATACCTCTCCTACCTAGTTAATCAAGTAGGGTGAGCCAAGTGTAAACCCTAGATCCTATTACTAAAACACCAACCTTAATCATTCCTACTTAGCATCACACCATCGTGATGAATTCTTATAGCAATCATATCTAATGTTTAGCATTACATACTACACTCCACTAAACCCTACAAGTGTGAGGTACTTAGGAACCATCCCATCTAAGAGCCAACCATTCTTTACTTAGTGAATCCAATAGCAAACCCTAGACAACCTCAACCTTAATTATAATACTTCTTATTACTTAAGAAGTATGTTCTTCAAAAGTTATTCTTTTGAAGTAAATAAAGACTCATCATCAACCCTCGCTTATAAGAACCTATAAACCCTAGCTAGCAATCACCAAACCGATAAATTAACCTTGATAGCAACCTTGTATGGATAATTGCTTCGGATGCCTAGGCTTAACTCAACCCTACCAGCCCTAGGTATTGATGAATCCAACTATGTTGTGATCCATCTAATACCTACTCCAGAAACTAAATGGAACCATAAACAACCATAGAACCCCTCAACCTAATTATCATACTTGTTCTTTATCAAAGGACAGGTTCTTCAAAAGTTATTCTTTTAAAGTATATGATAATTAATCATTAACCATGTCATATTATACTAAAATTGACCACTGTTCTTTACTTGTTAACATTATGTCAATTATCATTCTTTGTGTGCTCAATTGATTATTATGCTTTATCATATAACTTGTACATGATACCAAGTAATCCAACCTTAATAAGAACCTTGTTTGTGAATCACTCTAAAAGTGCAACACACCCTGAATTAATCATCACAACTCACTAATCCTAAATCATCGGGGTTAGGTCACGCTTAGAGCGATTGCATCTCATACTTATGCATTCTTGCATCCTTGCCAATCTTTTAAACATCGTCCTTACCGGACGATGATGCTATTTCAGAATTTGGAGTTATTGCGTATCAAAGACCTTGCCTGCATAATCTTGCAGTCAAGAAAGGCAAGTTCATCACTTGCTCATGGCATTTGAGTATTTCTATGAAATTACTTGCAAAGTACTATGGTTATCACTATTGCATAAAAACCAAAACCACTACTTCCATAACTATGAATATGACTATGTGGTGGGCAATGGAACCATGGATTGTGTTGATATGGTGGAGGTTCCATTGCAAGGGTTTATATCCATCTAGGATTAAACAACAAATGTCGCCAGTGATTCTTGTGCCGTAATACCCGTGTTAACCATAAGATCTGGAATGGGACGGACTAGTCAATCGTATTTCCACCTCTTGTACATCAACGGATGCGCTTACCGTAGCAGTTGTATCTGGCGGAACAACCGGAGGGTGGGGATCCCACTCTAATTCCCCACGGTAAAGCATTGCTTGCCGTAGTAGTTGTGTCTTGCGGAACAACCGGAGGGTGGGGATCCCTCTCTAATTCCCCACGGTAATGCGGTCTATGATGGGTTGCAGCTACCGGCGTAGGAGTGTATGGTAGAGCCCAGATCGCTGCCGTGGTCGGGGTCCACCCTGAAATCTACGGGAATAATGGGACCGGCGTGGACCCAGGGTCGGGGCATGCAACAAAGGGTGGGTGTGCGAGGTAGCGGAGGAATATGATTGGCTATGACCTTACTCCTGACCTCACACCAAAGGAAGTGTGGACGAGCCTGCAACTCGGTTGGCAACAAGGATAAGATCTCTTATGGGTAAAGCAACACACCTCTGCAGAGTGTAAAGAACCGTGACCTGTCACTCCCTGTTCCGGGATTTGGAACTGCGAACGCTGCCGGAAAGGAGCTCCATGAAGTTCTAGTAAATCGGTGAAGGCTGACGGACATAGTTCTTCTGAATAAAAGCAATCTTTTGAAGAAATGGTTACGAAAACTTGCATTGGTATTAGACTTTCTGGTCTAATGCTGTAGCTAGTGCACTAAACACCTCTTTCCTATAATGAACTTGTTGAGTACGCTCGTACTCATCCCACTCTTAAATCCCCTGCTTAGATATGGAGGCATCGAAGGAGGATCTACAGTGCAACTCGAAGACCGAGGAGTCAACAACTACTTCACGAGACGGGACCCTGTCAGAGGAGTCAGATACCACATCCAACAAGGAGAAAACCTAGTTTAGCCATAGAAGGGAACTAGCTTCCTAAACCTAGCTCCTATTTAGCTAGAGTCTATTCTTAGCCTCTGTAGTTAGTGAAATACTCTACAAATAGAGTTCGTGATAAGACTAGACTACGAGTCGTTCTTCTGGAGTTTATTTACAGTTTTACCTCATTGTAAAGTAGGAGGCTGTGATGATCTTATGTAATGAGTCGATGTTGTAATTCTATAGACATACCTTGGACCCGCATATGTTTTTGTTGTACCACTCTGAGCGATATAATACTAGTGGAACGGTGTTTCATTGGTGTTATATCAGACTTGCATACTACACCATGTAGTGGTATGCCGGGTCGCCACAGTTGGTATCAGAGCAAATGCTTTGACCCTAGGATTAAAACCCTTTAAAGGAGACCTATAGGATTGGTAGTGTCTATAGGAAGTTGTCCTAGGTAAACCAAATATTTCTTATGACTTGAGATGGATATTCACTTGGGAATAATCCTGACACACTTGAGTCAACATTTCTTACCTAACTTACCAAGATAAAGTAAAGTTAGTCAGATAATCCCAAACATGTAGCACATCATTAAGTCCTTAAAACAATAGATGAGTAGATCACAGTTGGTATACAATACATGGTAATCCAAAGAGAGGATACAACCATAAGGAAGATATCCTATTGGAAGATGTATACCAACACATGTTATAATTAAATAAGAGTTATCCAGATCTGTAATAGGAATGATATCAAGTGATAAAGATAATTAAGATGTCCTAATAGAAGATGTAGACCCAGATAAATAATGAATAAGTAAAATTATTCAAACTTGTAAAACAACTGATAGTAAGTGATAAATATGAGTTATATGAAGTAATATAGACCATGATAAGTCAATCATGGGAAATAAGGAAGAGTGATAGGAATAATATATGTCTACTTACATGGTAGAAATAGTAATCACATATGATTCACTTGAGATTCATTATGTGATGGAATAGAACATCATAAACATTTAGGAGGAGAACAATAAGAAGTCAAGTGCTAAACAAATAGTACAAGAATTGTGTTCCAAAACAATAAGAAAATGTGCCAAGCACATCATAACCATAGTTTTATGATAGTATAAACACTTGGAAGTATAGGAGCTTTATCCTAATAAATAGGTGTTTAGAGTAGACATGATAGAACTTAGAGATACCATGTGAGGTAGTCCTCAACAAAATGGAAGTTAAGTTCGTACTTCCGAAGAAAATTAGGTTAACTTCAACTATCCTAATTAAAACCCATAAGTGGTGATCAACCACTTATCATTTTGACCAAGACCAAACCCTGATGAGAGTAATACCTACTCTAAGTATTTCAAGGTGTTATTAAAATAATAGTACAAGTATTAAACTTGAAATAGAAATTAAGATAAACCTCATAAGACCTTAACAAGCAAGTGCTCACATAAATTCATGTGTAAGTGACCAACAATCTCAAATGAGAGATCAAGTCCCTAGTGACATTTTAGCACATGAAGTTATGCCATCCAAATCACTCTCTTATGAGAAATTCATAAATAAACATTACTTTGGAATTGTTTCTTGCAAGATAAAACCAAATAAAACTCTATATATCAGTAAGTAAGATCAACAATCATTGGGAAAGTAATTTGGATATTTCCAAGGGCAATATTCAAACTAATGCATATATGGTTATTTAATTCAAATCCCAATAGTAATTAATAAACCAATGCTCTAGTATTCCTATTGAATTTTATAATACACCACAATAATCTTTAAAGTATCTGCAGTGCCTTGTACTAATATTTGTATGAATCAAATAAGCAAGATCTGCAAAATAGAAAGGAATTCAAATCAGAATTCAAAACAGAATTATAAAATAGAAAAAGAAAACAGATAAAAGAAAAAGAGGAGGAAAACCACCTGGACCCTTACCTGGCCGTGGCAACCCACCAAGCAGCCCATCAACATTGGCCCAACACAGCCCATCACGGCCCGAGTACCCCTTCGCGTGGATAAAGACGAAGGAGACGTCGCCGTCTTCGTCTTCATCCTGGACACGCGGGAGCTCGCCACCGCGACGCCGACGCCACGTCCCGCGGTCGCCGCCGACGCTGCTGACCGCCAGCACACACCTGGAACCCTATAAATGGCGTGGACGCCCTCAATTTCTCCTCTCTTCGTCTCGTTTGCGCCAGAAACCGAAACCCTAGCTCGCCGGTATTCCTTCCGTCCCACCAATTCCGGCCATCCCAGGGCCAACCGCTAGGTCCAGGAGGTGCGCCTTGTCGCCCTCATCATCCTGGTTGAGTACCGCGTCCAGGGGAGCTCTGGGGAGGGAGAAATCGACCGTTCCCTTTCGCGGTGTGATGTCTACGTTCCCCCTCCTTTCCTCAGAGATGGTGTTGGGCCTCCAAGAGCGTAGGTTTGTAGAACAAAGAAAGCAAGTTTTCCCTTAAGTGGATACCCAAGGTTTATCGAACTCAGGGAGGAAGAGGTCAAAGATATCCCTCTCATGCAACCCTGCAACCACAAAGCAAGAAGTCTCTTGTGTCCCCAACACACCAAATAGGTGCACTAGTTCGGCGAAGAGATAGTGAAATACAGGTGGTGTGAATATATATGAGCAGTAGCAACGGTGCCAGAAAATAGCTTGCTGGCGTGTAGTTGATGGTGGTAGTATTGCAGCAGTAGTAACACAGTAAAACAGTAAACAAGCAGTAGTAACGCAGCAGTATTTAGGAACAAGGCCTAGGGATTACACTTTCACTAGTGGACACTCTCAACATTGATCACATAACAGAATAGATAAATGCATACTCTACACTTTTGTTGGATGATGAACACATTGCGTAGGATTACACGAACCCTCAATGCCGGAGTTAACAAGCTCCACAATAATGCTCATGTTTAAGTAACCTTATAGTGTAAGATAGATCAAAGGACTAAACCAAGTACTAGCATAGCATGCACACTGTCACCTTCATGCATATGTAGGAGGAATAGATCACATCAATATTATCATAGCAATAGTTAACTTCGCAATCTACAAGAGATCATGATCATAGCATAAACCAAGTACTAACACGGTGCACACACTGTCACCTTTACACACGTGCAGGAGGAATAGAACTACTTTAATAACATTGCTAGAGTAGCACATAGATAGTAGTGATACAAAACTCATATGAATCTCAATCATGTAAAGCAGCTCATGAGATTATTGTATTGAGGTACATGGGAGAGAGATGAACCACATAGCTACAGCGAAGCCCTCAGCCTCAGGGGTGAATTACACCTCCTCATCATGGGGGCAGCGATGGCGGTGAAGATGGCGGTGAAGACTGCGGTGGAGATGGCTCCGGGGGCAATTCCCCGTCCGGCAGTGCGGAACAGAGAGTTGTCCCCCGAATTGGAGTTTCGCGATGGCGGCGGCGCCCGGAGTCTTTACGGAGTTTCGTCAATTGGTACCGTGTTTTTAGGTCGAAAGGGCTTTTATAGGCGAAGAGGCGGCGCAGGGGGCACTGGGGGCACCACACCCTAGGCCAGCGGCCTAGGCCTGGCCCGCCGCCATGTGGTGTGGTGGCCCCTGGCCCCTCTCCGACTCTTCTTCGGTGTTACGACGCTTCCGGGAAAAATAGGAGGTTTGGCGTTGATTTCGTCCAATTCCGAGAATATTGCCGTAACAGCCTTTACGGAACCAAAAATAGCAGAAAACAGAACTGCACTGTGGCATCTTGTTAATAGGTTAGTTCCGGAAAATGCATGAAAATGATATAAAGTGTGAACAAAACATGTTGGTATTGTCATAAAACAAGCATGGAACATCGGAAATTATAGATACGTTGGAGACGTATCAGCATCCCCAAGCTTAGTTCCTACTCGTCCTCGAGTAGGTAAACGATAAAAGATAATTTCTGAGGTGACATGCTACCAACATAATCTTAATCATACCATTGTAAAGCATATGAGATGAATGCAGCGATTCGAAACAATGTAAATGCAATGAGTAAACAAGTGAATCATATAGCAAAGACTTTTCATGAATAGTACTTTCGAGACAAGCATCAATAAGTCTTGCATAAGAGTTACTCATAAAGCAATAAATTCATAGTAGAGACATTGAAGCAACACAATGGAAGATTAAGTTTCAGCGGTTGCTTTCAACTTGTAACATGTATATCTCATGGATAGTTGTCAATGCAAAGCAATATAACAAATGCAATAAGCAAGTATATAAGAATCAATGCACAGTTCACACAAATGTTTGCTTCTTGAGGTGGAGAAAGATAGGTGAACTGACTCAACAATAAAAGTAAAAGAATGGTCCTTCAAAGAGGAAAGCATCGATTGCTATATTTGTGCTAGAGCTTTTATTTTGAAAACATGAAACAATTTTGTCAACGGTAGTAATAAAGCATATGTATCATGTAAATTATATCTTACAAGTTGCAAGCCTCATGCATAGTATACTAATAGTGCCCGCACCTTGTCCTAATTAGCTTGGACTACCGGATCATCACAATGCACATGTTTTAACCAAGTGTCACAAAGGGGTACCTCTATGTCGAATGTACAAAGGTCTAAGGAGAAAGCTCGCATTGGATTTCTCGCTATTGATTATTCTCAACTTAGACATCCATACCGGGACAACATAGACAACAGATAATGGACTCCTCTTTTATGCATAAGCATGTAACAACAATTAATAATTTTCTCATATGAGATTGAGGATATATGTCCAAAACTGAAACTTCCACCATGGATCATGGCTTTAGTTAGCGGCCCAATGTTCTTCTCTAACAATATGCATGCTTAACCATAGGGTGGTAGATCTCTCTTACTTCAGACAAGACGGACATGCATAGCAACTCACATGAAATTCAACAATGAATAGTTGATGGCGTCCCGAGTGAACATGGTTATCGCACAACAAGCAACTTAATAAGAGATAAAGTGCATAATTACATATTCAATACCACAATAGTTTTTAAGCTATTTGTCCCATGAGCTATATATTGCAAAGGTGAATGATGGAATTTTAAAGGTAGCACTCAAGCAATTTACTTTGGAATGGCGGAAAATACCATGTAGTAGGTAGGTATGGTGGACACAAATGGCATAGTGTTGTTTGGCTCAAGGATTTGGATGCATGAGAAGTATTCCCTCTCGATACAAGGTTTAGGCTAGCAAGGTTGTTTGAAGCAAACACAAGCACGAACTAGTACAGCAAAACTCACATAAAAGACATATTACAAGCATTATAAAACTATACATCGTCTTCCTTGTTGTTCAAACACCTTACTAGAAATTATCTAGACCTTAGAGAGACCAAATATGCAAACCAAATTTTAGCATGCTCTATGTATTTCTTCATTAATGGGTGCAAAGCATATGATGCAAGAGCTTAAACATGAGCACAACAATTGCCAAGTATCACATTACCCAAGACATTTATAGCAATTACTACATGTATCACTTTCCAATTCCAACCATATAACAATTTAACGAAGAAGAAACTTCGCCATGAATACTATGAGTAGAAACCAAGGACATACTTGTCCATATGCTACAGCGGAGCGTGTCTCTCTCCCATAAAGTGAATGCTAGGATCCATTTTATTCAAACAAAACAAAAACAAAAACAAACCGACGCCCAAGAAAAAGCACATAAGATGTGATGGAATAAAAATATAGTTTCAGGGGAGGAACCTGATAATTTGTCGATGAAGAAGGGGATGCCTTGGGCATCCCCAAGCTTAGATGCTTGAGTCTTCTTGAAATATGCAGGGATGAACCACCGGGCATCCCCAAGCTTAGAGCTTTCACTCTTCTTGATCATAGTATATCATCCTCCTCTCTTGACCCTTGAAAACTTCCTCCACACCAAACTCGAAACAACTCATTAGAGGGTTAGTGCACAATAAAAATTCACATATTCAGAGGTGACACAATCATTCTTAACACTTCTGGACATTGCATAATGCTACTGGACATTAGTGGATCAAAGAAATTCATCCAACATAGCAAAAGAGGCAATGCGAAATAAAAGGCAGAATCTGTCAAAACAGAACAGTTCGTATTGACGAATTTTAAAATGGCACCAGACTTGCTCAAATGAAAATGCTCAAATTGAATGAAAGTTGCGTACATATCTGAGGATCATGCACGTAAATTGGCTTAATTTTCTGAGCTACCTACAGGGAGGTGGACCCAGATTCGTGACAGCAAAGAAATCTGGAACTGTGCAGTAATCCAAATCTAGTACTTACTTTTCTATCAACGGCTTAACTTGGCACAACAAAACACAAAACTAAGATAAGGAGAGGTTGCTACAGTAGTAAACAACTTCCAAGACACAAAATAAAAACAAAGTACTGTAGCAAAATAACACATGGGTTATCTCCCAAGAAGTTCTTTTCTTTATAGCCATTAAGATGGGCTCAGCAGTTTTAATGATGCACTCACAAGAAATAATAATTGAAGCGAAAGAGAGCATCCAGAGGCAAATTCAAAACACATTTAAGTCTAACATGCTTCCTATGCATAGGAATCTTGTAAGTAAACAAGTTCATGAAGAGCAAAGTAACAAGCATAGGAAGATAAAACAAGTATAGCTTCAAAAATTTCAGCACATAGAGAGGTGTTTTAGTAACATGAAAATTTCTACAACCATATTTTCCTCTCTCATAATAACTTTCAGTAGCAACATTAGCAAACTCAACAATATAACTATCACATAAAGCATTCTTATCATGAGTCTCATGCATAAAATTATTACTCTCCACATAGGCATAATCAATTTTATTAGTTGTAGTGGGAGCAAATTCAACAAAGTAGCTATCATTATTATTATTCTCATCAAGTGTAGGAGGCATAGTATTATCATCATAAAAATTACTCTCCATAGTAGGCGGCACTAAAAGACCAATATCATTATAATCATCATAAATAGGAGGCAAAGTATCATCAAAGTAAATTTTCTCCTCCATGCCCGGGGGACTAAAAAGATCATGCTCATCAAAACCAGCTTCCCCAAGCTTAGAATTTTCCATATCATTAGCAACAATGGTATTCAAAGTGTTCATACTAACATGTTCCATGGGTTTTTTAATTTTCGCATTAAACCATTCATGTCTTGACTCAGTAAATAGAACAAAGAGCTCACAGATGTTTTCCATTATGCCTTACTAGTGTAAACAAGAAACAAAAAGTTGCAATTGCAGGATCTAAAGGAAATAGCTTCGAGCACAAACACAATGGTGCCAAAAAGTACTTTACCTGGAACCGGAGTATGAGTGCCTTTACCTTTCCTCCCCGCAACGGCGCTTTAAAAGTGCTTGATGTCTACGTTCCCCCTCCTTTCTCAGAGACAGTGTTGGGCCTCCAAGAGCAGAGGTTTGTAGAACAAAGAAGAAGTTTTCCCTTAAGTGGATACCCAAGGTTTATCGAACTCAGGGAGGAAGAGGTCAAAGATATCCCTCTCATGCAACCCTGCAACCACAAAGCAAGAAGTCTCTTGTGTCCCCAACACACCAAATAGGTGCACTAGTTCGGCGAAGAGATAGTGAAATACAGGTGGTGTGAATATATATGAGCAAAGAGCAACGGTGCGTAAAATAGCTTGTCGGGCGTGTAGTTGATGGTGGTAGTATTGCAGCAAGAGTAGTAACACAAAGAAACAGTAAACAAGCAGTAATTAGCAACGCAGTATTTAGGAACAAGGCCTAGGGATTACACTTTCACTAGTGGACACTCTCAACATTGATCACATAACAGAATAGATAAATGCATACTCTACACTTTTGTTGGATGATGAACACATTGCGTAGGATTACACGAACCCTCAATGCCGGAGTTAACAAGCTCCACAATAATGCTCATGTTTAAGTAACCTTATAGTGTAAGATAGATCAAAGGACTAAACCAAGTACTAGCATAGCATGCACACTGTCACCTTCATGCATATGTAGGAGGAATAGATCACATCAATATTATCATAGCAATAGTTAACTTCGCAGGAGGAATAGAACTACTTTAATAACATTGCTAGAGTAGCACATAGATAGTAGTGATACAAAACTCATATGAATCTCAATCATGTAAAGCAGCTCATGAGATTATTGTATTGAGGTACATGGGAGAGAGATGAACCACATAGCTACAGCGAAGCCCTCAGCCTCAGGGGTGAATTACTCCCTCCTCATCATGGGGGCAGCGATGGCGCCGAAGATGGCGGTGAAGACGGCGGTGGAGATGGCTCCTGGCAATTCCCCGTCCGCAGGTGCCGAACAGAGAGTTCTGTCCCCGAATTGAGTTTCGCGATATGGCGGCGGCGCCCTGGAGTCTTTCTCGAGTTTCGTCAATTGGTACTGCGTTTTTAGGTCGAAAGGGCTTTTATAGGCGAAGAGGCGGCGCAGGGGGCACTGGGCGCCACACCCTAGGCCGGCGCGGCCTAGGCCTGGCCCGCGCCGCCATGTGGTGTGGTGGCCCCCTGGCCCCTCTCCGACTCTTCTTCGGTGTTCTGGACGCTTCCGGGAAAAATAGGAGGTTTGGCGTTGATTTCGTCCAATTCCGAGAATATTGCCAGAACAGCCTTTCTGGAACCAAAAATAGCAGAAAACAGGAACTGGCACTGTGGCATCTTGTTAATAGGTTAGTTCCGGAAAATGCATGAAAATGATATAAAGTGTGAACAAAACATGTTGGTATTGTCATAAAACAAGCATGGAACATCGGAAATTATAGATACGTTGGAGACGTATCACGGTGCTGCGAGAGAAATGGAGACCGCCGCGACGTCTCCGTCTCCAATCAACGCCGACGACCCTACAGGTAGTTTCCAGGTGATTTTGCGCGTCATTTGAGCATCCTATCGAGCCCTAGCATGCGTCGTAGCTCGCTCTCACCGTCGGCCACCGTGCACCGCCGTCGGACATAGACGCCGCCGCCGCTCCGGCGACCATTAGGGAGCGGCGCCGCCACCATCATGTTCGTCTCGTCGCCCTGATTCTAACGAGCCCGCGCATGACCCCGCAGGAGCAGCCCAGCGCCGGCGACCGTCGGTAACTGGCCGTCGGCCAGCTTTTCCCTGCCACCTCGACGCCACCGTGGCGGATGACGTGGCTAGGACCCCACCGGGTCATTGATCGGTGGGTGTACCCCCCGGCCGGTGTAATTAGCCATTTCATTTCAAATTTAAATTCCTTAAAATACCGCAACTTCAAATAATTATAGAAAAATCATATTAACTCGTAAAAATAAAAATAAGACATCAAAATTCTTATAAAAGTAAATTATATTTAATAAAAATATAATATGAAATTTTTATTTTTAATAAAGATTTAATTGTTTAATACTTGTTATTTAAAGCCTTTAATTTTAATTCTAAATTCAGTTAAAATTCAAAAATTAGGAAAAAGGTATAAAATAAATAAAAACCAGAAAGTAAATAAGGAAAACATTAAAATTAATTTTCCTTTACTATTAACTTATTAAATTATTATCAGAAGAATTTAAACCCTAGTTAATTATTAATTATTTAAAAATAATAAAATGCCAAATCCAATATTAATTTTATTCCAAAGTTATTAATAACTTCAATCTTAAAGTGAAGTTATTAATTCAAGAACTTTAGGGTATTTAGAAAACCCTAATTTCATAAGTAATAGAACCCAGAACCCATAATTTCATGTGGGACCCTAAAACCCTAATACCATTAGGCAACCTAGCTCCATTTATTCATATGAACCCTAATTTGTTCCTAACCTAAACCCTAGGTTAGGATAAGTGATCATGATATTTTCCTTTTGATCCATAGAACCATAATTAGCAAATAAATACTTACCATGTTGACATAAATTGTAGGAGCCCTATTATCCAGCATTCAAGCATTCCATGTATACATAACTCTCCTACCTAGTTAATCAAGTAGGGTGAGCCAAGTGTAAACCCTAGATCCTATTACTAAAACACCAACCTTAATCATTCCTACTTAGCATCACACCATCGTGATGAATTCTTATAGCAATCATATCTAATGTTTAGCATTACATACTACACTCCACTAAACCCTACAAGTGTGAGGTACTTAGGAACCATCCCATCTAAGAGCCAACCATTCTTTACTTAGTGAATCCAATAGCAAACCCTAGACAACCTCAACCTTAATTATAATACTTCTTATTACTTAAGAAGTATGTTCTTCAAAAGTTATTCTTTTGAAGTAAATAAAGACTCATCATCAACCCCTGCTTATAAGAACCTATAAACCCTAGCTAGCAATCACCAGCCAGATAAATTAACCTTGATAGCAACCTTGTATGGATAATTGCTTCGGATGCCTAGGCTTAACTCAACCCTACCAGCCCTAGGTATTGATGAATCCAACTATGTTGTGATCCATCTAATACCTACTCCTTAAACTAAATGGAACCATAAACAACCATAGAACCCCTCAACCTAATTATCATACTTGTTCTTTATCAAAGGACAGTTCTTCAAAAGTTATTCTTTTAAAGTATATGATAATTAATCATTAACCATGTCATATTATACTAAAATTGACCACTGTTCTTTACTTGTTAACATTATGTCAATTATCATTCTTTGTGTGCTCAATTGATTATTATGCTTTATCATATAACTTGTACATGATACCAAGTAATCCAACCTTAATAAGAACCTTGTTTGTGAATCACTCTAAAAGTGCAACACACCCTGAATTAATCATCACAACTCACTAATCCTAAATCATCGGGGTTAGGTCACGCTTAGAGCGATTGCATCTCATACTTATGCATTCTTGCATCCTTGCCAATCTTTTAAACATCGTCCTTACTTAGACGATGATGCTATTTCAGAATTTGGAGTTATTGCGTATCAAAGACCTTGCCCGCATAATCTTGCAGTCAAGAAAGGCAAGTTCATCACTTGCTCATGGCATTTGAGTATTTCTATGAAATTACTTGCAAAGTACTATGGTTATCACTATTGCATAAAAACCAAAACCACTACTTCCATAACTATGAATATGACTATGTGGTGGGCAATGGAACCATGGATTGTGTTGATATGGTGGAGGTTCCATTGCAAGGGTTTATATCCATCTAGGATTAAACAACAAATGTCGCCAGTGATTCTTGTGCCGTAATACCCGTGTTAACCATAAGATCCTGAATGGGACGGACTAGTCAATCGTATTTCCACCTCTTGTACATCAACGGATGCGCTTACCGTAGCGCTTGTATCTCCGGAACAATCCTGAGGGTGGGGATCCCACTCTAATTCCCCACGGTAAAGCATTGCTTGCCGTAGTAGTTGTGTCTTGCGGAACAACCGGAGGGTGGGGATCCCTCTCTAATTCCCCACGGTAATGCGGTCTATGATGGGTTGCAGCTACCGGCGTAGGAGTGTATGGTAGAGCCCAAAGATCGCTGTCGTGGTCGGGGTCCACCCCGAAATCTACGGGAATAATGGGACCGGCGTGGACCCGTGGTCGGGCATGCAACAAAGGGTGGGTGTGCGAGGTAGCGGAGGAATATGATTGGCTATGACCTTACTCCTGACCTCACACCAAAGGAAGTGTGGACGAGCCTGCAACTCGGTTGGCAACAAGGATAAGATCTCTTATGGGTAAAGCAACACACCTCTCGCAGAGTGTAAAGAACCGTGACCTGTCACTCCTCGTTCCGGGATTTGGAATCGCTGAACGCTGCCGGAAAGGAGCTCCATGAAGTTCTAGTAAATCGGTGAAGGCTGACGGACATAGTTCTTCTGAATAAAAGCAATCTTTTGAAGAAATGGTTACGAAAACTTGCATTGGTATTAGACTTTCTGGTCTAATGCTGTAGCTAGTGCACTAAACACCTCTTTCCTATAATGAACTTGTTGAGTACGCTCGTACTCATCCCACTCTTAAATCCCCTGCTTAGATATGGAGGCATCGAAGGAGGATCTACAGTGCAACTCGAAGACCGAGGAGTCAACAACTACTTCACGAGACGGGACCCTGTCAGAGGAGTCAGATACCACATCCAACAAGGAGAAAACCTAGTTTAGCCATAGAAGGGAACTAGCTTCCTAAACCTAGCTCCTATTTAGCTAGAGTCTATTCTTAGCCTCTGTAGTTAGTGAAATACTCTACAAATAGAGTTCGTGATAAGACTAGACTACGAGTCGTTCTTCTGGAGTTTATTTACAGTTTTACCTCATTGTAAAGTAGGAGGCTGTGATGATCTTATGTAACAGAGTCGATGTTGTAATTCTATAGACATACCTTGGACCCGCATATGTTTTTGTTGTACCACTCTGAGCGATATAATACTAGTGGAACGGTGTTTCATTGGTGTTATATCAGACTTGCATACTACACCATGTAGTGGTATGCCGGGTCGCCACAGTTGGTATCAGAGCAAATGCTTTGACCCTAGGATTAAAACCCTTTAAAGGAGACCTATAGGATTGGTAGTGTCTATAGGAAGTTGTCCTAGGTAAACCAAATATTTCTTATGACTTGAGATGGATATTCACTTGGGAATAATCCTGACACACTTGAGTCAACATTTCTTACCTAACTTACCAAGATAAAGTAAAGTTAGTCAGATAATCCCAAACATGTAGCACATCATTAAGTCCTTAAAACAATAGATGAGTAGATCACAGTTGGTATACAATACATGGTAATCCAAAGAGAGGATACAACCATAAGGAAGATATCCTATTGGAAGATGTATACCAACACATGTTATAATTAAATAAGAGTTATCCAGATCTGTAATAGGAATGATATCAAGTGATAAAGATAATTAAGATGTCCTAATAGAAGATGTAGACCCAGATAAATAATGAATAAGTAAAATTATTCAAACTTGTAAAACAACTGATAGTAAGTGATAAATATGAGTTATATGAAGTAATATAGACCATGATAAGTCAATCATGGGAAATAAGGAAGAGTGATAGGAATAATATATGTCTACTTACATGGTAGAAATAGTAATCACATATGATTCACTTGAGATTCATTATGTGATGGAATAGAACATCATAAACATTTAGGAGGAGAACAATAAGAAGTCAAGTGCTAAACAAATAGTACAAGAATTGTGTTCCAAAACAATAAGAAAATGTGCCAAGCACATCATAACCATAGTTTTATGATAGTATAAACACTTGGAAGTATAGGAGCTTTATCCTAATAAATAGGTGTTTAGAGTAGACATGATAGAACTTAGAGATACCATGTGAGGTAGTCCTCAACAAAATGGAAGTTAAGTTCGTACTTCCGAAGAAAATTAGGTTAACTTCAACTATCCTAATTAAAACCCATAAGTGGTGATCAACCACTTATCATTTTGACCAAGACCAAACCCTGATGAGAGTAATACCTACTCTAAGTATTTCAAGGTGTTATTAAAATAATAGTACAAGTATTAAACTTGAAATAGAAATTAAGATAAACCTCATAAGACCTTAACAAGCAAGTGCTCACATAAATTCATGTGTAAGTGACCAACAATCTCAAATGAGAGATCAAGTCCCTAGTGACATTTTAGCACATGAAGTTATGCCATCCAAATCACTCTCTTATGAGAAATTCATAAATAAACATTACTTTGGAATTGTTTCTTGCAAGATAAAACCAAATAAAACTCTATATATCAGTAAGTAAGATCAACAATCATTGGGAAAGTAATTTGGATATTTCCAAGGGCAATATTCAAACTAATGCATATATGGTTATTTAATTCAAATCCCAATAGTAATTAATAAACCAATGCTCTAGTATTCCTATTGAATTTTATAATACACCACAATAATCTTTAAAGTATCTGCAGTGCCTTGTACTAATATTTGTATGAATCAAATAAGCAAGATCTGCAAAATAGAAAGGAATTCAAATCAGAATTCAAAACAGAATTATAAAATAGAAAAAGAAAACAGATAAAAGAAAAAGAGGAGGAAAACCACCTGGACCCTTACCTGGCCGTGGCAACCCACCAAGCAGCCCATCAACATTGGCCCAACACAGCCCATCACGGCCCGAGTACCCCTTCGCGTGGATAAAGACGAAGGAGACGTCGCCGTCTTCGTCTTCATCCTGGACACGCGGGAGCTCGCCACCGCGACGCCGACGCCACGTCCCGCGGTCGCCGCCGACGCTGCTGACCGCCAGCACACACCTGGAACCCTATAAATGGCGTGGACGCCCTCAATTTCTCCTCTCTTCGTCTCGTTTGCGCCAGAAACCGAAACCCTAGCTCGCCGGTATTCCTTCCGTCCCACCAATTCCGGCCATCCCAGGGCCAACCGCTAGGTCCAGGAGGTGCGCCTTGTCGCCCTCATCATCCTGGTTGAGTACCGCGTCCAGGGGAGCTCTGGGGAGGGAGAAATCGACCGTTCCCTTTCGCGGTGTGATGTCTACGTTCCCCCTCCTTTCCTGTAGACAGTGTTGGGCCTCCAAGAGCAGAGGTTTGTAGAACAGCAGCAAGTTTTCCCTTAAGTGGATACCCAAGGTTTATCGAACTCAGGGAGGAAGAGGTCAAAGATATCCCTCTCATGCAACCCTGCAACCACAAAGCAAGAAGTCTCTTGTGTCCCCAACACACCAAATAGGTGCACTAGTTCGGCGAAGAGATAGTGAAATACAGGTGGTGTGAATATATATGAGCAGTAGCAACGGTGCCAGAAAATAGCTTGCTGGCGTGTAGTTGATGGTGGTAGTATTGCAGCAGTAGTAACACAGTAAAACAAAGAAACAAGCAAAGAGTAACGCAGCAGTATTTAGGAACAAGGCCTAGGGATTACACTTTCACTAGTGGACACTCTCAACATTGATCACATAACAGAATAGATAAATGCATACTCTACACTTTTGTTGGATGATGAACACATTGCGTAGGATTACACGAACCCTCAATGCCGGAGTTAACAAGCTCCACAATAATGCTCATGTTTAAGTAACCTTATAGTGTAAGATAGATCAAAGGACTAAACCAAGTACTAGCATAGCATGCACACTGTCACCTTCATGCATATGTAGGAGGAATAGATCACATCAATATTATCATAGCAATAGTTAACTTCGCAATCTACAAGAGATCATGATCATAGCATAAACCAAGTACTAACACGGTGCACACACTGTCACCTTTACACACGTGCAGGAGGAATAGAACTACTTTAATAACATTGCTAGAGTAGCACATAGATAGTAGTGATACAAAACTCATATGAATCTCAATCATGTAAAGCAGCTCATGAGATTATTGTATTGAGGTACATGGGAGAGAGATGAACCACATAGCTACAGCGAAGCCCTCAGCCTCAGGGGTGAATTACTCCCTCCTCATCATGGGGGCAGCGATGGCGGTGAAGATGGCGGTGAAGACTGCGGTGGAGATGGCTCCGGGGGCAATTCCCCGTCCGGCAGGGTGCCGGAACAGAGAGTTCTGTCCCCCCGAATTGGAGTTTCGCGATGGCGGCGGCGCCCCTGGAGTCTTTCTGGAGTTTCGTCAATTGGTACTGTGTTTTTAGGTCGAAAGGGCTTTTATAGGCGAAGAGGCGGCGCAGGGGGGCACCTGGGGGCACCACACCCTAGGCCAGCGCGGCCTAGGCCTGGCCCGCGCCGCCATGTGGTGTGGTGGCCCCCTGGCCCCTCTCCGACTCTTCTTCGGTGTTCTGGACGCTTCCGGGAAAAATAGGAGGTTTGGCGTTGATTTCGTCCAATTCCGAGAATATTGCCAGAACAGCCTTTCTGGAACCAAAAATAGCAGAAACAGAACGGCACTGTGGCATCTTGTTAATAGGTTAGTTCCGGAAAATGCATGAAAATGATATAAAGTGTGAACAAAACATGTTGGTATTGTCATAAAACAAGCATGGAACATCGGAAATTATAGATACGTTGGAGACGTATCAGCATCCCCAAGCTTAGTTCCTACTCGTCCTCGAGTAGGTAAACGATAAAAGATAATTTCTGAGGTGACATGCTACCAACATAATCTTAATCATACCATTGTAAAGCATATGAGATGAATGCAGCGATTCGAAACAATGTAAATGCAATGAGTAAACAAGTGAATCATATAGCAAAGACTTTTCATGAATAGTACTTTCGAGACAAGCATCAATAAGTCTTGCATAAGAGTTACTCATAAAGCAATAAATTCATAGTAGAGACATTGAAGCAACACAATGGAAGATTAAGTTTCAGCGGTTGCTTTCAACTTGTAACATGTATATCTCATGGATAGTTGTCAATGCAAAGCAATATAACAAATGCAATAAGCAAGTATATAAGAATCAATGCACAGTTCACACAAATGTTTGCTTCTTGAGGTGGAGAAAGATAGGTGAACTGACTCAACAATAAAAGTAAAAGAATGGTCCTTCAAAGAGGAAAGCATCGATTGCTATATTTGTGCTAGAGCTTTTATTTTGAAAACATGAAACAATTTTGTCAACGGTAGTAATAAAGCATATGTATCATGTAAATTATATCTTACAAGTTGCAAGCCTCATGCATAGTATACTAATAGTGCCCGCACCTTGTCCTAATTAGCTTGGACTACCGGATCATCACAATGCACATGTTTTAACCAAGTGTCACAAAGGGGTACCTCTATGCCGCCTGTACAAAGGTCTAAGGAGAAAGCTCGCATTGGATTTCTCGCTATTGATTATTCTCAACTTAGACATCCATACCGGGACAACATAGACAACAGATAATGGACTCCTCTTTTATGCATAAGCATGTAACAACAATTAATAATTTTCTCATATGAGATTGAGGATATATGTCCAAAACTGAAACTTCCACCATGGATCATGGCTTTAGTTAGCGGCCCAATGTTCTTCTCTAACAATATGCATGCTTAACCATAGGGTGGTAGATCTCTCTTACTTCAGACAAGACGGACATGCATAGCAACTCACATGAAATTCAACAATGAATAGTTGATGGCGTCCCCAGTGAACATGGTTATCGCACAACAAGCAACTTAATAAGAGATAAAGTGCATAATTACATATTCAATACCACAATAGTTTTTAAGCTATTTGTCCCATGAGCTATATATTGCAAAGGTGAATGATGGAATTTTAAAGGTAGCACTCAAGCAATTTACTTTGGAATGGCGGAAAATACCATGTAGTAGGTAGGTATGGTGGACACAAATGGCATAGTGTTGTTTGGCTCAAGGATTTGGATGCATGAGAAGTATTCCCTCTCGATACAAGGTTTAGGCTAGCAAGGTTGTTTGAAGCAAACACAAGCACGAACTAGTACAGCAAAACTCACATAAAAGACATATTACAAGCATTATAAAACTATACATCGTCTTCCTTGTTGTTCAAACACCTTACTAGAAATTATCTAGACCTTAGAGAGACCAAATATGCAAACCAAATTTTAGCATGCTCTATGTATTTCTTCATTAATGGGTGCAAAGCATATGATGCAAGAGCTTAAACATGAGCACAACAATTGCCAAGTATCACATTACCCAAGACATTTATAGCAATTACTACATGTATCACTTTCCAATTCCAACCATATAACAATTTAACGAAGAAGAAACTTCGCCATGAATACTATGAGTAGAAACCAAGGACATACTTGTCCATATGCTACAGCGGAGCGTGTCTCTCTCCCATAAAGTGAATGCTAGGATCCATTTTATTCAAACAAAACAAAAACAAAAACAAACCGACGCTCCAAGAAAAAGCACATAAGATGTGATGGAATAAAAATATAGTTTCAGGGGAGGAACCTGATAATTTGTCGATGAAGAAGGGGATGCCTTGGGCATCCCCAAGCTTAGATGCTTGAGTCTTCTTGAAATATGCAGGGATGAACCACCGGGCATCCCCAAGCTTAGAGCTTTCACTCTTCTTGATCATAGTATATCATCCTCCTCTCTTGACCCTTGAAAACTTCCTCCACACCAAACTCGAAACAACTCATTAGAGGGTTAGTGCACAATAAAAATTCACATATTCAGAGGTGACACAATCATTCTTAACACTTCTGGACATTGCATAATGCTACTGGACATTAGTGGATCAAAGAAATTCATCCAACATAGCAAAAGAGGCAATGCGAAATAAAAGGCAGAATCTGTCAAAACAGAACAGTTCGTATTGACGAATTTTAAAATGGCACCAGACTTGCTCAAATGAAAATGCTCAAATTGAATGAAAGTTGCGTACATATCTGAGGATCATGCACGTAAATTGGCTTAATTTTCTGAGCTACCTACAGGGAGGTGGACCCAGATTCGTGACAGCAAAGAAATCTGGAACTGTGCAGTAATCCAAATCTAGTACTTACTTTTCTATCAACGGCTTAACTTGGCACAACAAAACACAAAACTAAGATAAGGAGAGGTTGCTACAGTAGTAAACAACTTCCAAGACACAAAATAAAAACAAAGTACTGTAGCAAAATAACACATGGGTTATCTCCCAAGAAGTTCTTTTCTTTATAGCCATTAAGATGGGCTCAGCAGTTTTAATGATGCACTCACAAGAAATAATAATTGAAGCGAAAGAGAGCATCCAGAGGCAAATTCAAAACACATTTAAGTCTAACATGCTTCCTATGCATAGGAATCTTGTAAGTAAACAAGTTCATGAAGAGCAAAGTAACAAGCATAGGAAGATAAAACAAGTATAGCTTCAAAAATTTCAGCACATAGAGAGGTGTTTTAGTAACATGAAAATTTCTACAACCATATTTTCCTCTCTCATAATAACTTTCAGTAGCAACATTAGCAAACTCAACAATATAACTATCACATAAAGCATTCTTATCATGAGTCTCATGCATAAAATTATTACTCTCCACATAGGCATAATCAATTTTATTAGTTGTAGTGGGAGCAAATTCAACAAAGTAGCTATCATTATTATTATTCTCATCAAGTGTAGGAGGCATAGTATTATCATCATAAAAATTACTCTCCATAGTAGGCGGCACTAAAAGACCAATATCATTATAATCATCATAAATAGGAGGCAAAGTATCATCAAAGTAAATTTTCTCCTCCATGCCCGGGGGACTAAAAAGATCATGCTCATCAAAACCAGCTTCCCCAAGCTTAGAATTTTCCATATCATTAGCAACAATGGTATTCAAAGTGTTCATACTAACATGTTCCATGGGTTTTTTAATTTTCGCATTAAACCATTCATGTCTTGACTCAGGAAATAGAACAAAGAGCTCACAGATGTTTTCCATTATGCCTTACTAGTGTAAACAAGAAACAAAAAGTTGCAATTGCAGGATCTAAAGGAAATAGCTTCGAGCACAAACACAATGGTGCCAAAAAGTACTTTACCTGGAACCGGAGTATGAGTGCCTTTTACCTTTCCTCCCCGGCAACGGCGCCAGAAAAGTGCTTGATGTCTACGTTCCCCCTCCTTTCCTGTAGACAGTGTTGGGCCTCCAAGAGCAGAGGTTTGTAGAACAGCAGCAAGTTTTCCCTTAAGTGGATACCCAAGGTTTATCGAACTCAGGGAGGAAGAGGTCAAAGATATCCCTCTCATGCAACCCTGCAACCACAAAGCAAGAAGTCTCTTGTGTCCCCAACACACCAAATAGGTGCACTAGTTCGGCGAAGAGATAGTGAAATACAGGTGGTGTGAATATATATGAGCAGTAGCAACGGTGCCAGAAAATAGCTTGCTGGCGTGTAGTTGATGGTGGTAGTATTGCAGCAAAGAGTAACACAAGAAACAAAGAAACAAGCAGTAGTAACGCAGCAGTATTTAGGAACAAGGCCTAGGGATTACACTTTCACTAGTGGACACTCTCAACATTGATCACATAACAGAATAGATAAATGCATACTCTACACTTTTGTTGGATGATGAACACATTGCGTAGGATTACACGAACCCTCAATGCCGGAGTTAACAAGCTCCACAATAATGCTCATGTTTAAGTAACCTTATAGTGTAAGATAGATCAAAGGACTAAACCAAGTACTAGCATAGCATGCACACTGTCACCTTCATGCATATGTAGGAGGAATAGATCACATCAATATTATCATAGCAATAGTTAACTTCGCAGGAGGAATAGAACTACTTTAATAACATTGCTAGAGTAGCACATAGATAGTAGTGATACAAAACTCATATGAATCTCAATCATGTAAAGCAGCTCATGAGATTATTGTATTGAGGTACATGGGAGAGAGATGAACCACATAGCTACAGCGAAGCCCTCAGCCTCAGGGGTGAATTACTCCCTCCTCATCATGGGGGCAGCGATGGCGCCTGAAGATGGCGGTGAAGACGGCGGTGGAGATGGCTCCGGGCAATTCCCCGTCCGGCAGGGTGCCGGAACATAGAGTTCTGTCCCCCGAATTGGAGTTTCGCGATGGCGGCGGCGACCCTGGAGTCTTTCTGGAGTTTCGTCAATTGTTACTGCGTTTTTAGGTCGAAAGGGCTTTTATAGTCGAAGAGGCGGCGCAGGGGCACCGGGGGCGCCACACCCTAGGCCGGCGCGCCTAGGCCTGGCCCGCGCCGCCATGTGGTGTGGTGGCCCCTGGCCCCTCTCCGACTCTTCTTCGGTGTTCGGACGCTTCCGGGAAAAATAGGAGGTTTGGCGTTGATTTCGTCCAATTCCGAGAATATTGCCGTAACAGCCTTTCTCGGAACCAAAAATAGCGTAAAACAGAACTGGCACTGTGGCATCTTGTTAATAGGTTAGTTCCGGAAAATGCATGAAAATGATATAAAGTGTGAACAAAACATGTTGGTATTGTCATAAAACAAGCATGGAACATCGGAAATTATAGATACGTTGGAGACGTATCACGGTGCTGCGAGAGAAATGGAGACCGCCGCGACGTCTCCGTCTCCAATCAACGCCGACGACCCTACAGGTAGTTTCCAGGTGATTTTGCGCGTCATTTGAGCATCCTATCGAGCCCTAGCATGCGTCGTAGCTCGCTCTCACCGTCGGCCACCGTGCACCGCCGTCGGACATAGACGCCGCCGCCGCTCCGGCGACCATTAGGGAGCGGCGCCGCCACCATCATGTTCGTCTCGTCGCCCTGATTCTAACGAGCCCGCGCATGACCCCGCAGGAGCAGCCCGGTAGCCGGCGATCGGTTGAATCGGCCGTCGGCCAGCTTTTCCCTGCCACCTCGACGCCACCGTGGCGGATGACGTGGCTAGGACCCCACCAGTCATTGACTGTGGGTGTACCCTGGCCGGGTGTAATTAGCCATTTCATTTCAAATTTAAATTCCAGAAAATACTGCAACTTCAAATAATTATAGAAAAATCATATTAACTCAGAAAAATAAAAATAAGACATCAAAATTCTTATAAAAGTAAATTATATTTAATAAAAATATAATATGAAATTTTTATTTTTAATAAAGATTTAATTGTTTAATACTTGTTATTTAAAGCCTTTAATTTTAATTCTAAATTCAGTTAAAATTCAAAAATTAGGAAAAAGGTATAAAATAAATAAAAACCAGAAAGTAAATAAGGAAAACATTAAAATTAATTTTCCTTTACTATTAACTTATTAAATTATTATCAGAAGAATTTAAACCCTAGTTAATTATTAATTATTTAAAAATAATAAAATGCCAAATCCAATATTAATTTTATTCCAAAGTTATTAATAACTTCAATCTTAAAGTGAAGTTATTAATTCAAGAACTTTAGGGTATTTAGAAAACCCTAATTTCATAAGTAATAGAACCCAGAACCCATAATTTCATGTGGGACCCTAAAACCCTAATACCATTAGGCAACCTAGCTCCATTTATTCATATGAACCCTAATTTGTTCCTAACCTAAACCCTAGGTTAGGATAAGTGATCATGATATTTTCCTTTTGATCCATAGAACCATAATTAGCAAATAAATACTTACCATGTTCACATAAAATGTAGGAGCCCTATTATCCATAATTCAGTATTCCATGTATACATACCTCTCCTACCTAGTTAATCAAGTAGGGTGAGCCAAGTGTAAACCCTAGATCCTATTACTAAAACACCAACCTTAATCATTCCTACTTAGCATCACACCATCGTGATGAATTCTTATAGCAATCATATCTAATGTTTAGCATTACATACTACACTCCACTAAACCCTACAAGTGTGAGGTACTTAGGAACCATCCCATCTAAGAGCCAACCATTCTTTACTTAGTGAATCCAATAGCAAACCCTAGACAACCTCAACCTTAATTATAATACTTCTTATTACTTAAGAAGTATGTTCTTCAAAAGTTATTCTTTTGAAGTAAATAAAGACTCATCATCAACCCTGCTTATAAGAACCTATAAACCCTAGCTAGCAATCACCAGCCAGATAAATTAACCTTGATAGCAACCTTGTATGGATAATTGCTTCGGATGCCTAGGCTTAACTCAACCCTACCAGCCCTAGGTATTGATGAATCCAACTATGTTGTGATCCATCTAATACCTACTCCAGAAACTAAATGGAACCATAAACAACCATAGAACCCCTCAACCTAATTATCATACTTGTTCTTTATCAAAGGACAGGTTCTTCAAAAGTTATTCTTTTAAAGTATATGATAATTAATCATTAACCATGTCATATTATACTAAAATTGACCACTGTTCTTTACTTGTTAACATTATGTCAATTATCATTCTTTGTGTGCTCAATTGATTATTATGCTTTATCATATAACTTGTACATGATACCAAGTAATCCAACCTTAATAAGAACCTTGTTTGTGAATCACTCTAAAAGTGCAACACACCCTGAATTAATCATCACAACTCACTAATCCTAAATCATCGGGGTTAGGTCACGCTTAGAGCGATTGCATCTCATACTTATGCATTCTTGCATCCTTGCCAATCTTTTAAACATCGTCCTTACCGGACGATGATGCTATTTCAGAATTTGGAGTTATTGCGTATCAAAGACCTTGCCTGCATAATCTTGCAGTCAAGAAAGGCAAGTTCATCACTTGCTCATGGCATTTGAGTATTTCTATGAAATTACTTGCAAAGTACTATGGTTATCACTATTGCATAAAAACCAAAACCACTACTTCCATAACTATGAATATGACTATGTGGTGGGCAATGGAACCATGGATTGTGTTGATATGGTGGAGGTTCCATTGCAAGGGTTTATATCCATCTAGGATTAAACAACAAATGTCGCCAGTGATTCTTGTGCCGTAATACCCGTGTTAACCATAAGATCTGGAATGGGACGGACTAGTCAATCGTATTTCCACCTCTTGTACATCAACGGATGCGCTTACCGTAGCAGCTTGTATACAGTGAACAACCGGAGGGTGGGGATCCCACTCTAATTCCCCACGGTAAAGCATTGCTTGCCGTAGTAGTTGTGTCTTGCGGAACAACCGGAGGGTGGGGATCCCTCTCTAATTCCCCACGGTAATGCGGTCTATGATGGGTTGCAGCTACCGGCGTAGGAGTGTATGGTAGAGCCCAAAGACTGCTGCCGTGGTCGGGGTCCACCCTGAAATCTACGGGAATAATGGGACCGGCATGGACCCAGGGTCGGGGCATGCAACAAAGGGTGGGTGTGCGAGGTAGCGGAGGAATATGATTGGCTATGACCTTACTCCTGACCTCACACCAAAGGAAGTGTGGACGAGCCTGCAACTCGGTTGGCAACAAGGATAAGATCTCTTATGGGTAAAGCAACACACCTCTGCAGAGTGTAAAGAACCGTGACCTGTCACTCCCTGTTCCGGGATTTGGAACTGCGAACGCTGCCGGAAAGGAGCTCCATGAAGTTCTAGTAAATCGGTGAAGGCTGACGGACATAGTTCTTCTGAATAAAAGCAATCTTTTGAAGAAATGGTTACGAAAACTTGCATTGGTATTAGACTTTCTGGTCTAATGCTGTAGCTAGTGCACTAAACACCTCTTTCCTATAATGAACTTGTTGAGTACGCTCGTACTCATCCCACTCTTAAATCCCCTGCTTAGATATGGAGGCATCGAAGGAGGATCTACAGTGCAACTCGAAGACCGAGGAGTCAACAACTACTTCACGAGACGGGACCCTGTCAGAGGAGTCAGATACCACATCCAACAAGGAGAAAACCTAGTTTAGCCATAGAAGGGAACTAGCTTCCTAAACCTAGCTCCTATTTAGCTAGAGTCTATTCTTAGCCTCTGTAGTTAGTGAAATACTCTACAAATAGAGTTCGTGATAAGACTAGACTACGAGTCGTTCTTCTGGAGTTTATTTACAGTTTTACCTCATTGTAAAGTAGGAGGCTGTGATGATCTTATGTAACAGAGTCGATGTTGTAATTCTATAGACATACCTTGGACCCGCATATGTTTTTGTTGTACCACTCTGAGCGATATAATACTAGTGGAACGGTGTTTCATTGGTGTTATATCAGACTTGCATACTACACCATGTAGTGGTATGCCGGGTCGCCACAAGCTTGGTATCAGAGCAAATGCTTTGACCCTAGGATTAAAACCCTTTAAAGGAGACCTATAGGATTGGTAGTGTCTATAGGAAGTTGTCCTAGGTAAACCAAATATTTCTTATGACTTGAGATGGATATTCACTTGGGAATAATCCTGACACACTTGAGTCAACATTTCTTACCTAACTTACCAAGATAAAGTAAAGTTAGTCAGATAATCCCAAACATGTAGCACATCATTAAGTCCTTAAAACAATAGATGAGTAGATCACAGTTGGTATACAATACATGGTAATCCAAAGAGAGGATACAACCATAAGGAAGATATCCTATTGGAAGATGTATACCAACACATGTTATAATTAAATAAGAGTTATCCAGATCTGTAATAGGAATGATATCAAGTGATAAAGATAATTAAGATGTCCTAATAGAAGATGTAGACCCAGATAAATAATGAATAAGTAAAATTATTCAAACTTGTAAAACAACTGATAGTAAGTGATAAATATGAGTTATATGAAGTAATATAGACCATGATAAGTCAATCATGGGAAATAAGGAAGAGTGATAGGAATAATATATGTCTACTTACATGGTAGAAATAGTAATCACATATGATTCACTTGAGATTCATTATGTGATGGAATAGAACATCATAAACATTTAGGAGGAGAACAATAAGAAGTCAAGTGCTAAACAAATAGTACAAGAATTGTGTTCCAAAACAATAAGAAAATGTGCCAAGCACATCATAACCATAGTTTTATGATAGTATAAACACTTGGAAGTATAGGAGCTTTATCCTAATAAATAGGTGTTTAGAGTAGACATGATAGAACTTAGAGATACCATGTGAGGTAGTCCTCAACAAAATGGAAGTTAAGTTCGTACTTCCGAAGAAAATTAGGTTAACTTCAACTATCCTAATTAAAACCCATAAGTGGTGATCAACCACTTATCATTTTGACCAAGACCAAACCTGATGAGAGTAATACCTACTCTAAGTATTTCAAGGTGTTATTAAAATAATAGTACAAGTATTAAACTTGAAATAGAAATTAAGATAAACCTCATAAGACCTTAACAAGCAAGTGCTCACATAAATTCATGTGTAAGTGACCAACAATCTCAAATGAGAGATCAAGTCCCTAGTGACATTTTAGCACATGAAGTTATGCCATCCAAATCACTCTCTTATGAGAAATTCATAAATAAACATTACTTTGGAATTGTTTCTTGCAAGATAAAACCAAATAAAACTCTATATATCAGTAAGTAAGATCAACAATCATTGGGAAAGTAATTTGGATATTTCCAAGGGCAATATTCAAACTAATGCATATATGGTTATTTAATTCAAATCCCAATAGTAATTAATAAACCAATGCTCTAGTATTCCTATTGAATTTTATAATACACCACAATAATCTTTAAAGTATCTGCAGTGCCTTGTACTAATATTTGTATGAATCAAATAAGCAAGATCTGCAAAATAGAAAGGAATTCAAATCAGAATTCAAAACAGAATTATAAAATAGAAAAAGAAAACAGATAAAAGAAAAAGAGGAGGAAAACCACCGGACCCTTACCTGGCCGTGGCAACCCACCAAGCAGCCCATCAACATTGGCCCAACACAGCCCATCACGGCCCGAGTACCCCTTCGCGTGGATAAAGACGAAGGAGACGTCGCCGTCTTCGTCTTCATCCTGGACACGCGGGAGCTCGCCACCGCGACGCCGACGCCACGTCCCGCGGTCGCCGCCGACGCTGCTGACCGCCAGACACACCGGAACCCTATAAATGGCGTGGACGCCCTCAATTTCTCCTCTCTTCGTCTCGTTTGCGCCGAAACCGAAACCCTAGCTCGCCGGTATTCCTTCCGTCCCACCAATTCCGGCCATCCCGGGGCCAACCGCTAGGTCCGGGAGGTGCGCCTTGTCGCCCTCATCATCCTGGTTGAGTACCGCGTCCGAGGGAGCTCTGGGAGGGAGAAATCGACCGTTCCCTTTCGCGGTGTGATGTCTACGTTCCCCCTCCTTTCTGTAGAGATGGTGTTGGGCCTCCAAGAGCGAGAGGTTTGTAGAACAAGCAAGTTTTCCCTTAAGTGGATACCCAAGGTTTATCGAACTCGGGGAGGAAGAGGTCAAAGATATCCCTCTCATGCAACCCCGCAACCACAAAGCAAGAAGTCTCTTGTGTCCCCAACACACCAAATAGGTGCACTAGTTCGGCGAAGAGATAGTGAAATACGGGTGGTGTGAATATATATGAGCAAGTAGCAACGGTGCCGAGAAAATAGCTTCTTTGGCGTGTAGTTGATGGTGGTAGTATTGCGACGATAGTAACACGAGAAACAAGAAACAAGCAAAGAGTAACGCAGCGGTATTTAGGAACAAGGCCTAGGGATTACACTTTCACTAGTGGACACTCTCAACATTGATCACATAACAGAATAGATAAATGCATACTCTACACTTTTGTTGGATGATGAACACATTGCGTAGGATTACACGAACCCTCAATGCCGGAGTTAACAAGCTCCACAATAATGCTCATGTTTAAGTAACCTTATAGTGTAAGATAGATCAAAGGACTAAACCAAGTACTAGCATAGCATGCACACTGTCACCTTCATGCATATGTAGGAGGAATAGATCACATCAATATTATCATAGCAATAGTTAACTTCGCAATCTACAAGAGATCATGATCATAGCATAAACCAAGTACTAACACGGTGCACACACTGTCACCTTTACACACGTGCAGGAGGAATAGAACTACTTTAATAACATTGCTAGAGTAGCACATAGATAGTAGTGATACAAAACTCATATGAATCTCAATCATGTAAAGCAGCTCATGAGATTATTGTATTGAGGTACATGGGAGAGAGATGAACCACATAGCTACAGCGAAGCCCTCGGCCTCGGGGGTGAATTACTCCCTCCTCATCATGGGGGCAGCGATGGCGGTGAAGATGGCGGTGAAGACTGCGGTGGAGATGGCTCCGGGCAATTCCCCGTCCGGCGAGTGCGGAACAGAGAGTTCTGTCCCCCCGAATTGGAGTTTCGCGATGGCGGCGGCGCCCTGAGTCTTTCTGGAGTTTCGTCAATTGGTACCGTGTTTTTAGGTCGAAAAGGGCTTTTATAGGCGAAGAGGCGGCGCAGGGGCACTGGGGCACCACACCCTAGGCCAGCGCGGCCTAGGCCTGGCCCGCGCCGCCATGTGGTGTGGTGGCCCCCTGGCCCCTCTCCGACTCTTCTTCGGTGTTACGGACGCTTCCGGGAAAAATAGGAGGTTTGGCGTTGATTTCGTCCAATTCGAGAATATTGCCAGGAACAGCCTTTCGGAACCAAAAATAGCAGAAAACGAGGCTGCACTTGTGGCATCTTGTTAATAGGTTAGTTCCGGAAAATGCATGAAAATGATATAAAGTGTGAACAAAACATGTTGGTATTGTCATAAAACAAGCATGGAACATCGGAAATTATAGATACGTTGGAGACGTATCAGCATCCCCAAGCTTAGTTCCTACTCGTCCTCGAGTAGGTAAACGATAAAAGATAATTTCTGAGGTGACATGCTACCAACATAATCTTAATCATACCATTGTAAAGCATATGAGATGAATGCAGCGATTCGAAACAATGTAAATGCAATGAGTAAACAAGTGAATCATATAGCAAAGACTTTTCATGAATAGTACTTTCGAGACAAGCATCAATAAGTCTTGCATAAGAGTTACTCATAAAGCAATAAATTCATAGTAGAGACATTGAAGCAACACAATGGAAGATTAAGTTTCAGCGGTTGCTTTCAACTTGTAACATGTATATCTCATGGATAGTTGTCAATGCAAAGCAATATAACAAATGCAATAAGCAAGTATATAAGAATCAATGCACAGTTCACACAAATGTTTGCTTCTTGAGGTGGAGAAAGATAGGTGAACTGACTCAACAATAAAAGTAAAAGAATGGTCCTTCAAAGAGGAAAGCATCGATTGCTATATTTGTGCTAGAGCTTTTATTTTGAAAACATGAAACAATTTTGTCAACGGTAGTAATAAAGCATATGTATCATGTAAATTATATCTTACAAGTTGCAAGCCTCATGCATAGTATACTAATAGTGCCCGCACCTTGTCCTAATTAGCTTGGACTACCGGATCATCACAATGCACATGTTTTAACCAAGTGTCACAAAGGGGTACCTCTATGCACTTTGTACAAAGGTCTAAGGAGAAAGCTCGCATTGGATTTCTCGCTATTGATTATTCTCAACTTAGACATCCATACCGGGACAACATAGACAACAGATAATGGACTCCTCTTTTATGCATAAGCATGTAACAACAATTAATAATTTTCTCATATGAGATTGAGGATATATGTCCAAAACTGAAACTTCCACCATGGATCATGGCTTTAGTTAGCGGCCCAATGTTCTTCTCTAACAATATGCATGCTTAACCATAGGGTGGTAGATCTCTCTTACTTCAGACAAGACGGACATGCATAGCAACTCACATGAAATTCAACAATGAATAGTTGATGGCGTCCCCAGTGAACATGGTTATCGCACAACAAGCAACTTAATAAGAGATAAAGTGCATAATTACATATTCAATACCACAATAGTTTTTAAGCTATTTGTCCCATGAGCTATATATTGCAAAGGTGAATGATGGAATTTTAAAGGTAGCACTCAAGCAATTTACTTTGGAATGGCGGAAAATACCATGTAGTAGGTAGGTATGGTGGACACAAATGGCATAGTGTTGTTTGGCTCAAGGATTTGGATGCATGAGAAGTATTCCCTCTCGATACAAGGTTTAGGCTAGCAAGGTTGTTTGAAGCAAACACAAGCACGAACTAGTACAGCAAAACTCACATAAAAGACATATTACAAGCATTATAAAACTATACATCGTCTTCCTTGTTGTTCAAACACCTTACTAGAAATTATCTAGACCTTAGAGAGACCAAATATGCAAACCAAATTTTAGCATGCTCTATGTATTTCTTCATTAATGGGTGCAAAGCATATGATGCAAGAGCTTAAACATGAGCACAACAATTGCCAAGTATCACATTACCCAAGACATTTATAGCAATTACTACATGTATCACTTTCCAATTCCAACCATATAACAATTTAACGAAGAAGAAACTTCGCCATGAATACTATGAGTAGAAACCAAGGACATACTTGTCCATATGCTACAGCGGAGCGTGTCTCTCTCCCATAAAGTGAATGCTAGGATCCATTTTATTCAAACAAAACAAAAACAAAAACAAACCGACGCTCCAAGAAAAAGCACATAAGATGTGATGGAATAAAAATATAGTTTCAGGGGAGGAACCTGATAATTTGTCGATGAAGAAGGGGATGCCTTGGGCATCCCCAAGCTTAGATGCTTGAGTCTTCTTGAAATATGCAGGGATGAACCACCGGGGCATCCCCAAGCTTAGAGCTTTCACTCTTCTTGATCATAGTATATCATCCTCCTCTCTTGACCCTTGAAAACTTCCTCCACACCAAACTCGAAACAACTCATTAGAGGGTTAGTGCACAATAAAAATTCACATATTCAGAGGTGACACAATCATTCTTAACACTTCTGGACATTGCATAATGCTACTGGACATTAGTGGATCAAAGAAATTCATCCAACATAGCAAAAGAGGCAATGCGAAATAAAAGGCAGAATCTGTCAAAACAGAACAGTTCGTATTGACGAATTTTAAAATGGCACCAGACTTGCTCAAATGAAAATGCTCAAATTGAATGAAAGTTGCGTACATATCTGAGGATCATGCACGTAAATTGGCTTAATTTTCTGAGCTACCTACAGGGAGGTGGACCCAGATTCGTGACAGCAAAGAAATCTGGAACTGTGCAGTAATCCAAATCTAGTACTTACTTTTCTATCAACGGCTTAACTTGGCACAACAAAACACAAAACTAAGATAAGGAGAGGTTGCTACAGTAGTAAACAACTTCCAAGACACAAAATAAAAACAAAGTACTGTAGCAAAATAACACATGGGTTATCTCCCAAGAAGTTCTTTTCTTTATAGCCATTAAGATGGGCTCAGCAGTTTTAATGATGCACTCACAAGAAATAATAATTGAAGCGAAAGAGAGCATCCAGAGGCAAATTCAAAACACATTTAAGTCTAACATGCTTCCTATGCATAGGAATCTTGTAAGTAAACAAGTTCATGAAGAGCAAAGTAACAAGCATAGGAAGATAAAACAAGTATAGCTTCAAAAATTTCAGCACATAGAGAGGTGTTTTAGTAACATGAAAATTTCTACAACCATATTTTCCTCTCTCATAATAACTTTCAGTAGCAACATTAGCAAACTCAACAATATAACTATCACATAAAGCATTCTTATCATGAGTCTCATGCATAAAATTATTACTCTCCACATAGGCATAATCAATTTTATTAGTTGTAGTGGGAGCAAATTCAACAAAGTAGCTATCATTATTATTATTCTCATCAAGTGTAGGAGGCATAGTATTATCATCATAAAAATTACTCTCCATAGTAGGCGGCACTAAAAGACCAATATCATTATAATCATCATAAATAGGAGGCAAAGTATCATCAAAGTAAATTTTCTCCTCCATGCCCGGGGGACTAAAAAGATCATGCTCATCAAAACCAGCTTCCCCAAGCTTAGAATTTTCCATATCATTAGCAACAATGGTATTCAAAGTGTTCATACTAACATGTTCCATGGGTTTTTTAATTTTCGCATTAAACCATTCATGTCTTGACTCAGGAAATAGAACAAAGAGCTCACAGATGTTTTCCATTATGCCTTACTAGTGTAAACAAGAAACAAAAAGTTGCAATTGCAGGATCTAAAGGAAATAGCTTCGAGCACAAACACAATGGTGCCAAAAAGTACTTTACCTGGAACCGGAGTATGAGTGCCTTTTACCTTTCCTCCCCGGCAACGGCGCCAGAAAAGTGCTTGATGTCTACGTTCCCCCTCCTTTCCTGTAGACAGTGTTGGGCCTCCAAGAGCAGAGGTTTGTAGAACAGCAGCAAGTTTTCCCTTAAGTGGATACCCAAGGTTTATCGAACTCAGGGAGGAAGAGGTCAAAGATATCCCTCTCATGCAACCCTGCAACCACAAAGCAAGAAGTCTCTTGTGTCCCCAACACACCAAATAGGTGCACTAGTTCGGCGAAGAGATAGTGAAATACAGGTGGTGTGAATATATATGAGCAGTAGCAACGGTGCCAGAAAATAGCTTGCTGGCGTGTAGTTGATGGTGGTAGTATTGCAGCAGTAGTAACACAGTAAAACAGTAAACAAGCAGTAGTAACGCAGCAGTATTTAGGAACAAGGCCTAGGGATTACACTTTCACTAGTGGACACTCTCAACATTGATCACATAACAGAATAGATAAATGCATACTCTACACTTTTGTTGGATGATGAACACATTGCGTAGGATTACACGAACCCTCAATGCCGGAGTTAACAAGCTCCACAATAATGCTCATGTTTAAGTAACCTTATAGTGTAAGATAGATCAAAGGACTAAACCAAGTACTAGCATAGCATGCACACTGTCACCTTCATGCATATGTAGGAGGAATAGATCACATCAATATTATCATAGCAATAGTTAACTTCGCAGGAGGAATAGAACTACTTTAATAACATTGCTAGAGTAGCACATAGATAGTAGTGATACAAAACTCATATGAATCTCAATCATGTAAAGCAGCTCATGAGATTATTGTATTGAGGTACATGGGAGAGAGATGAACCACATAGCTACAGCGAAGCCCTCAGCCTCAGGGGTGAATTACTCCCTCCTCATCATGGGGGCAGCGATGGCGCTGAAGATGGCGGTGAAGACGGCGGTGGAGATGGCTCCGGGGGCAATTCCCCGTCCGGCAGGGTGCCGGAACAGAGAGTTCTGTCCCCCGAATTGGAGTTTCGCGATGGCGGCGGCGCCCCTGGAGTCTTTCTGGAGTTTCGTCAATTGGTACTGCGTTTTTAGGTCGAAAGGGCTTTTATAGGCGAAGAGGCGGCGCGGGGGCACTGGGCGCCACACCCTAGGCCGGCGCGGCCTAGGCCTGGCCCGCGCCGCCATGTGGTGTGGTGGCCCCCTGGCCCCTCTCCGACTCTTCTTCGGTGTTCTGGACGCTTCCGGGAAAAATAGGAGGTTTGGCGTTGATTTCGTCCAATTCCGAGAATATTGCCAGAACAGCCTTTCTGGAACCAAAAATAGCAGAAAACAGGAACTGGCACTGTGGCATCTTGTTAATAGGTTAGTTCCGGAAAATGCATGAAAATGATATAAAGTGTGAACAAAACATGTTGGTATTGTCATAAAACAAGCATGGAACATCGGAAATTATAGATACGTTGGAGACGTATCACGGTGCTGCGAGAGAAATGGAGACCGCCGCGACGTCTCCGTCTCCAATCAACGCCGACGACCCTACAGGTAGTTTCCAGGTGATTTTGCGCGTCATTTGAGCATCCTATCGAGCCCTAGCATGCGTCGTAGCTCGCTCTCACCGTCGGCCACCGTGCACCGCCGTCGGACATAGACGCCGCCGCCGCTCCGGCGACCATTAGGGAGCGGCGCCGCCACCATCATGTTCGTCTCGTCGCCCTGATTCTAACGAGCCCGCGCATGACCCCGCAGGAGCAGCCAAATAGCCGGCGACCGTCGATCGGCCGTCGGCCAGCTTTTCCTCTGCCACCTCGACGCCCACGTGGCGGATGCCGTTGCTAGGACCCCACCATTCATTGACTGTGGGTGTAACCATGGCGGGTGTAATTAGCCATTTCATTTCAAATTTAAATTCCAGAAAATACTGCAACTTCAAATAATTATAGAAAAATCATATTAACTCAGAAAAATAAAAATAAGACATCAAAATTCTTATAAAAGTAAATTATATTTAATAAAAATATAATATGAAATTTTTATTTTTAATAAAGATTTAATTGTTTAATACTTGTTATTTAAAGCCTTTAATTTTAATTCTAAATTCAGTTAAAATTCAAAAATTAGGAAAAAGGTATAAAATAAATAAAAACCAGAAAGTAAATAAGGAAAACATTAAAATTAATTTTCCTTTACTATTAACTTATTAAATTATTATCAGAAGAATTTAAACCCTAGTTAATTATTAATTATTTAAAAATAATAAAATGCCAAATCCAATATTAATTTTATTCCAAAGTTATTAATAACTTCAATCTTAAAGTGAAGTTATTAATTCAAGAACTTTAGGGTATTTAGAAAACCCTAATTTCATAAGTAATAGAACCCGGAACCCATAATTTCATGTGGGACCCTAAAACCCTAATACCATTAGGCAACCTAGCTCCATTTATTCATATGAACCCTAATTTGTTCCTAACCTAAACCCTAGGTTAGGATAAGTGATCATGATATTTTCCTTTTGATCCATAGAACCATAATTAGCAAATAAATACTTACCATGTTCACATAAAATGTAGGAGCCCTATTATCCATAATTCAGTATTCCATGTATACATACCTCTCCTACCTAGTTAATCAAGTAGGGTGAGCCAAGTGTAAACCCTAGATCCTATTACTAAAACACCAACCTTAATCATTCCTACTTAGCATCACACCATCGTGATGAATTCTTATAGCAATCATATCTAATGTTTAGCATTACATACTACACTCCACTAAACCCTACAAGTGTGAGGTACTTAGGAACCATCCCATCTAAGAGCCAACCATTCTTTACTTAGTGAATCCAATAGCAAACCCTAGACAACCTCAACCTTAATTATAATACTTCTTATTACTTAAGAAGTATGTTCTTCAAAAGTTATTCTTTTGAAGTAAATAAAGACTCATCATCAACCCTGCTTATAAGAACCTATAAACCCTAGCTAGCAATCACCAGCCAGATAAATTAACCTTGATAGCAACCTTGTATGGATAATTGCTTCGGATGCCTAGGCTTAACTCAACCCTACCAGCCCTAGGTATTGATGAATCCAACTATGTTGTGATCCATCTAATACCTACTCCAGAAACTAAATGGAACCATAAACAACCATAGAACCCCTCAACCTAATTATCATACTTGTTCTTTATCAAAGGACAGGTTCTTCAAAAGTTATTCTTTTAAAGTATATGATAATTAATCATTAACCATGTCATATTATACTAAAATTGACCACTGTTCTTTACTTGTTAACATTATGTCAATTATCATTCTTTGTGTGCTCAATTGATTATTATGCTTTATCATATAACTTGTACATGATACCAAGTAATCCAACCTTAATAAGAACCTTGTTTGTGAATCACTCTAAAAGTGCAACACACCCTGAATTAATCATCACAACTCACTAATCCTAAATCATCGGGGTTAGGTCACGCTTAGAGCGATTGCATCTAATACTTATGCATTCTTGCATCCTTGCCAATCTTTTAAACATCGTCCTTACCGGACGATGATGCTATTTCAGAATTTGGAGTTATTGCGTATCGAAGACCTTGCCTGCATAATCTTGCAGTCAAGAAAGGCAAGTTCATCACTTGCTCATGGCATTTGAGTATTTCTATGAAATTACTTGCAAAGTACTATGGTTATCACTATTGCATAAAAACCAAAACCACTACTTTCATAACTATGAATATGACTATGTGGTGGGCAATGGAACCATGGATTGTGTTGATATGGTGGAGGTTCCATTGCAAGGGTTTATATCCATCTAGGATTAAACAACAAATGTCGCCAGTGATTCTTGTGCCGTAATACCCGTGTTAACCATAAGATCTGGAATGGGACGGACTAGTCAATCGTATTTCCACCTCTTGTACATCAACGGATGCGCTTACCGTAGCAGTTGTATCTGGCGGAACAACCGGAGGGTGGGGATCCCACTCTAATTCCCCACGGTAAAGCATTGCTTGCCGTAGTAGTTGTGTCTTGCGGAACAACCGGAGGGTGGGGATCCCACTCTAATTCCCCACGGTAATGCGGTCTATGATGGGTTGCAGCTACCGGCGTAGGAGTGTATGGTAGAGCCCAGCACTGTCGTCGTGGTCGGGGTCCACCCTGAAATCTACGGGAATAATGGGACCGGCGTGGACCCAGGGTCGGGGCATGCAACAAAGGGTGGGTGTGCGAGGTAGCGGAGGAATATGATTGGCTATGACCTTACTCCTGACCTCACACCAAAGGAAGTGTGGACGAGCCTGCAACTCGGTTGGCAACAAGGATAAGATCTCTTATGGGTAAAGCAACACACCTCTGCAGAGTGTAAAGAACCGTGACTGTCACTCCTGTTCGGGATTTGGAATCGCTGAACGCTGCCGGAAAGGAGCTCCATGAAGTTCTAGTAAACCGGTGAAGGCTGACGGACATAGTTCTTCTGAATAAAAGCAATCTTTTGAAGAAATGGTTACGAAAACTTGCATTGGTATTAGACTTTCTGGTCTAATGCTGTAGCTAGTGCACTAAACACCTCTTTCCTATAATGAACTTGTTGAGTACGCTCGTACTCATCCCACTCTTAAATCCCCTGCTTAGATATGGAGGCATCGAAGGAGGATCTACAGTGCAACTCGAAGACCGAGGAGTCAACAACTACTTCACGAGACGGGACCCTGTCAGAGGAGTCAGATACCACATCCAACAAGGAGAAAACCTAGTTTAGCCATAGAAGGGAACTAGCTTCCTAAACCTAGCTCCTATTTAGCTAGAGTCTATCCTTAGCCTCTGTAGTTAGTGAAATACTCTACAAATAGAGTTCGTGATAAGACTAGACTACGAGTCGTTCTTCTGGAGTTTATTTACAGTTTTACCTCATTGTAAAGTAGGAGGCTGTGATGATCTTATGTAACAGAGTCGATGTTGTAATTCTATAGACATACCTTGGACCCGCATATGTTTTTGTTGTACCACTCTGAGCGATATAATACTAGTGGAACGGTGTTTCATTGGTGTTATATCAGACTTGCATACTACACCATGCAGTGGTATGCCGGGTCGCCACACTCTTCTAATTTGTTCAGACTCAAGTCCCTCGCCGAAATCATTCAGAAAGTCTTGGAACTCGTTGTCATCTCCATCGGGTTCCGGACCACGGGCACTATCATAGATCAATTTCTGCACCGCTTCTTCCCCCTCCTCATCTCGGACGAAGGTGCCGTCCTCCATACCTCAATGTCACTACAAAATTAAGAAAGCAATTATATTTCATTCATCATGGATAACAATTGAAGAAAGCAAAAAACCCTAACCCTAACACTAACTATATTTCGCGGCGGCACCACCACGGCCACGGACTCGGCGTTCCCCCTCCTCCTCCGCCACCGCCACACACTCGGCCTTTGGATCCGCCACACACTCGGCTTTTGGATCCGCCACACACTCGGCGTTCCCCCTCCTCCGCTGCCACCGCCACAGACTTGGCGGCACCGCCACACACTCGGCGTTCCCCCTCCTCCTCCGCCACCGCCACGGACTCGGCGGCACCGCTACGCACTCACCGGCATGGCCACTTACTCGGCGGCACCACCACCCTCTCCATGCCATCGTCGCCCACCTCGACTGCACCAGGTGCTCGACCAGCCGGCCTGCCCAACCCCGCCACAATCGTCACCACCTATAGGGGCACCACGCGCACCCGAGCCCTGCCGCCCACCGCGGCATGGCAGCAGCAACACGACACGGCACAACAGCAATAAAGACGCGACGCAGTAGCAGAAAGGCAGGCGCGCGGTGGTTTAGACATTTTGTCGAACACTCTACGCGTGCGGTGGCGACGAAGCGGCGGCGCTGGCCTTGGCGCCGGCATAGGCGTCTCCGTCTGTGGCGCTGCAGAGCCCTCCTTGCCAGCCTGGTCTCGCAGCGGCGTGCGCGGCGTGGAGCGCGGCGGCGGCGCAGCTAGTTGCTAGGCCACGTGACAACGCCGGAGGAGGAGGGGTAGAGGGGCGGGCGCGCTCACCTTGGCCGGGTTGCCGCGCGCGGAGGAGGAGAGCGGTGGGCGACGGCGAAGGCGACGACGCGGGCGACGGCGACGGCGTGTCGGCTCTGCGGCGAAGATGGCGACGGCGTGGGCGTGAGCGACGGCGTGGGCGACGGCGTGGGCGCGGGCGGTCTCTGCGCGTCTGCGTGTGTGAGAATGGAGGATTTGGGGGAAATTTTGCCCCCGCGGCTAAGTGAAACAGAGGGGAACCCCTTTGGTACCGGTTGGTACCACCAACCGTACGAAAGACCTTTCGTACCGGTTGGTGGTACCAACCGGTACCAAAGGGTTTTTTTTGTTTTCTTTTTTCTTTTACTGTTTTCTTTTCTTTTGCTGTTTCTTTTCTATTTCTTTTTTCTTTTCTGTTTCTTCTTTCTTTTCTGTTTCTTTTTCTTTTCTTTTGTGTTTCTTTTCTTTTCTTTTTATTTTCTATTTCTTTTCTTTTCTATTTGTTTTCTATTTCTTTTTCTATTTCCGTTTGTGTTCTTTTCTATTTCTTTTCTATATCCTTTTTTATATTTCTTTTCTATTTCTTTTCTATTTATTTTTTTCTTTTCTGTTTCTTCTTTCTTTTCTGTTTCTTTTTCTTTTCTTTTGTGTTTCTTTTCTTTTCTTTTTATTTTCTACTATTTTCTATTCTATTTGTTTTCTATTTCTTTTTCTATTTCCGTTTGTTTTCTTTTCTATTTCTTTTCTATATCCTTTTTATATTTCTTTTCTATTTATTTTCTATATATTTTCTAATTCTTTTCTATATATTTTCTATTTCTATTCTTTACTCCCGCCACGACGCTGTCTGCGCGGGAAACTTTCCCGCCACGTACGACGTCGCGCGGGAAACTTTCCCGCCACGACGCCGCACGGGAGAAAAAATGCGGGAAAGAAAGGGCGGGAATAAAATTTTATTACGATTGAACTCGAAATAAAAGTACATAGCTAAACTGAAAATTAAGATACAGTGCCAGATTTGACTGTTGGATTCATTCAGTCATACTTGTGCCTAGCCCTATAGTAGTCGCAACTGTAGTCGTCGTAGTCGCCGTCATCATCGTCGCTGGCATCGGGGTCGCGGTAGTCGAACCTCGGCGGGAGAGCACGCGTGGGCTGGGATTGAGGGTAGCGCAGGCGGGGGCCACGGTAGGTCATGACACCCTGGAGAGTCCGGCCATGCCACCACAGCCGCCGGCCGGCCTCGTTGAAGTTCGAAGGAGGCGGGCCGCCCTCCTCCTTCCTGGCAAGCGCCCTCTCACGCCGATTGATGAAGAAGCTTTCCCAAGTCGGTTGTAGTCGGGATGCCACTGGGGATTCCTCCGCTGCTCTGGCGTGAGCTCGAAGTAGTAGTGGTTCGTGATGGCCATCTCGCGCGCCACACCTAGAGGCACTGGAGGGACCGGTACACCTCCGACGCTTAGCAACCAGCCGGTCGGGACGCGGTAGCCCGGCGGGCAGGGGTAGTTCGAGGCGCAAAGCGCCTCCGCCTCCCGGGGGGTTAGAGATACGATGGAAGCCATGGGAGAGAATGATGAGGTTTGCAGATATGAGTCTAGATGTGATATGTAAATGGAGGCCAATCCTACATATATATAGTGAAAAAATGGCGGGAAGACAGAGGCGGGAACCGATGGAAAGCGCGGGAAGAAAATAGGCGGGAAGACAGAGGCAAACCTTCAGTACCGGTTGGTGGGTGCAACCGGTACTAAAGGTGTTTTTCTGTCATGTAACAAAACTGCCGGTGGGATAAGGACGCGTGGGTAACCTTTAGTACCGGTTGGTGGGTGCAACCGGTACTAAAGCTGTCGGCATGATAAGGACGCCCTGCTCGATGAGATAAAGTATGTAGCGCACGACGCCCTGTCGGTGGGATAAGGACGCGTGGGTAACCTTTAGTACCGGTTGGTGGGTGCAACCGGTACTAAAGCTGTCGGCAGGATAAGGACGCCCTGCTCGATGAGATAAATTATGTAGCGCACGACGCCCTATCGGAGGAAGAAGAAGACAAAGTAGAAGCGGCGCCGTGCCTATAAAAGGAGCATCGATACGCCATGGGAAGCAGCTCAACAAGCCAACATGGATGGAGAGTTTCATCACCATGGATGGAGAGTTTCATCACCATGGATGGAGGAAAGGGTTGGGAAATCTCCCGTGGCGGAACTTGTCGAAGATGCCCTTGGTGCACATGCCCTATGGAATCTTCGGAAGTTCCGCCTCGGAAAAATTTCCCTGCAAGCCCGTGAAAGACTCCATCTCCTCTAACAATGTTGGGGAAAGGGTTGGGAAATATCCCGTGGCGGAACTTGTCGAAGATGCCCTTGGTGCACACACCCTATGGCATCTTCGGAAGTTCCGCCTCGGAAAAATTTCCCTGCAAGCCCGTGAAAGACTCCATCTCCTCTAACAATGTTGGGGAAAGGGTTGGGAAATCTCCCGTAGCGGAACTTGTCGAATATACCCTTGGTGCACATGCCCTATATATGGCATATTCGGAAGTTCCGCCTCGGAAAAATTTCCCTGGAAGCCCGTGAAAGCTACTTAACTAGTAAAACAAGCCAACCATCTCCATTGTTAATATCTTACATACAGTAACATCATTACACAAAAGTGATTTCCATATTGAGATACACAAGTTATGATCCCTATATGTAGCTAGCTAGTCTTCTGAGTTTTCTTCGTCTGTTTCCCTTTCTTCTTACTGCGACGCAACCATGGACAATCTTCATTGTTTAAGATGATGCTTGGGTCAATTTTTACCTTGAAGGGTGGAATATCGTATAACTTATTATAATCTTCTGACATGTCTGTCTTGTCCTCTACTCCCACGATGTTTCTTTTTCCTGAAAGAACTATGTGCCGCTTTGGCTCATCGTATGATGTGTCCTCTTGCCTTTCTTTTCTTTTTTTTCGGTTTGCTAGACATATCCTTCACATAAAAAACCTGAGCCACTTCACTGGCTAGGACGAATGGTTCGGTGTTGTACCCTAGATTCTTGAAATCCAATGTAGTCATTCCGTACTGCGGGTCTACCTGTACCCCGTCTTTCAGGTTGAACCATTTGCACCGGAACAAAGGGACCTTGAAATTAGGTCCATAGTCAAGTTCCCATATCTCCTCTATGTACCCATAATATGTGACCTTGTTCCCATTGCCATCTTCTGCATCAAAGCGGACACCACTGTTTTGGTTGGTGCTCTTTTTGCCTTATGCGAAAGTGTAAAATATGTTCCCATTAATCTCGTACCCTTGAAAAGTCGATATAGTAGAAGATGGTTGCTTGGCCAACAAGTACAGCTGCTCATCATCGGTGACATTCATGAGACGTGTTTGCAACCAACTGCCGAAAGTCTTCATGTGTTCTCCATCAATCCAATCTTCACGTTGCTCCGGGTATTTAGAGCGTAAGATATCCTTGTGTTCCTCTTTGTACGGAGCCACCAAGATGGAATTATGTAGAACTGTGTAGTGTGCTTGAGTGAAAGAGTGTCCGTCCATACACGTTGCTGATTTCTTTCCTAGCGTGCCTTTTCCACGCAGTCTCCCCTCATAGCGCGATTCAGGAACACTGATCGGCTTAAGGTCAGGAATAAAGTCAACACAAAACTCAATGACCTCCTCTGTTCCATAGCCCTTGGAGATGCTTCCTTCTGGCCTAGCATGGTTATGAACGTACTTCTTTAAGACTCCCATGAATCTCTCAAAGGGGAACATGTTGTGTAGAAATACAGGACCGAGAACGCCAATCTCTTCGACCAGGTGAACTACGAGATGCATAATATTGAAGAAGGATGGTGGGAACACCAACTCGAAGCTGACTAGACATTGGACCACATCCTTCTGTAAATTTTGTAGAGTAAGTGGATTGATCACCTTCTGAGAAATTGCATTGAGGAACGCACATAGCTTCACAATGGGTACTCGAACATTTTCCGGCAGAAGCCCCCTCAATGCAACCGGAAGTAATTGTGTCATAATCACGTGGCAGTCATGAGACTTTAGGTTTTGAAACTTTTTCTCTGACATGTTTATTATTCCCTTTATATTCGACGAGAAGCCAGACGGGACCTTGATGCTACTCAGGACTTCAAAAAAGATCTCCTTCTCCTCTTTGGTAAGAGCGTAGCTGGTAGGACCTTGATACTTCTCTGGATTCAGGTTGTTTCCTTCGTGGATACTTTGCTGGTCCTGCCGTGCATCCGGTGTATCTTTTGTCTTCCCATACACGCCCAAGAAGTTTAGCAGGTTCACGCAAAGATTTTTCGTCACGTGCATCACGTCGATTGCAGAGTGAACCTCTAAGAATTTCCAGTAGGGTAGCTCCCAAAATATCGACTTCTTCTTCCACATGGGTACGTGTCCGTCAACATCATGCGGAACAGATTGTCCGCCGGGACCCTTTCCGAAGATCACTTTTAAATCCTTGACCATATCATATATAACTTCCCCAGTAGGGCGGGTAGGCTTCGTTCGGTTATCTGCCTCACCTCCGAAATGCTTTCCTCTCTTTCTTACGTGATGTTGTTTTGGAAGAAATCGACGATGCCCTGTACACATTCTTGTTTCCCAAATAATTACTGTCAGTCTCACCTAAACAGTGTGTGCATGCATTGTATCCCTTGTTTGACTGCCCTGAAATGTTACCAAGAGCAGGCCAATCATTGATGGTTACAAATAACAACGCTCGTAGGTTAAATTCCTTTTGTTCGTGCTCATCCCACACAGGTACACCTTCGTCACGCCACAACTCTAAAAGTTCTTCAACCAATGGCCTCAGGTACACATCAATGTCGTTGCCGGGTTGCTTCGGGCCCTGGATGAGCACTGGCATCATAATGAACTTCCGCTTCATGCACAACCAAGGAGGAAGGTTATAGATACATAGAGTCACTGGCCAGGTGCTATGACTGGAGCTCTGCTCCCCAAAAGGATTAAAGCCATCTGTACTTAGACCAAATCTTAAGTTCCTTGCGTCATCTGAAAATGACTTGAACTCTCTGTCGATTTTTCTCCACTGCGACCCGTCAGCGGGGTGTCTCAGCATCACATCTTTCTTACGGTCCTCTTTGTGCCGTTGCAACAACTTGGCATGCTCTTTGTTCTGGAACAAACGTTTCAACCGTGGTATTATAGGAGCATACCACATCACCTTCGCAGGAACCCTCTTCCTGGGGGTGGACCCGCCCTCAACATCGCCAGGGTCATCTCGCCTGATCTTATACCTCAATGCACTACATACCGGGCATGCATTCAAATTCTCGTACTCCCCGCGGTAGAGGATGCACTCATTGATGCATGCATGTATCTTCTGCACCTCTAATCCTAGAGGGCAGACAACCTTCTTTGCTTCGTACGTGCTAGAGGGCAATACGTTCTCCCCTGGAAGCATCTTCTTTATTATTTTCAGCAACTTTTCAAATCCCTTGTCAGAAGTACCATTATCTGCCTTCCACTGCAGCAATTCCAGCGTGGTACACAACTTTTTCTGACCATTTTCGTAATTTGGGTACAACAGTTTGTTGTGATCCTCTAACATTTTCTCCAACTTCAACCTCTCATTTTCATTTCCGCAGTTCATCTTCGCATCAAGAATGGCCCGACCCAAATCGTCATCCGGGTCATCAAAAATCGGCTCATCGAAAATGGGCTCTTCTTCAGCTTCGTCTTTCCCCATTCTACTATCACCGTCTTTAGTGAATATGGGATAGTTGTCACTATCCTCTTCTTCTTCGTTGTCTTCCAATATAACCACTCTTTCTCCGTGCTTGGTCCAACAATTATAGCTGGGCATGAAACCGTTCTCCAGCAGGTGGACGTGAAGGGTCTTTGAGGTAGAGTAATCCTTCATATTCTTACAGGAACTACATGGACAATACATGAAACCATTCGACCGCCTGTTTGCCTCAGCCTTGTTGAGAAAATAATGCATGCCATTAATGAACTCGGAATGGCACCGGTCACCGTACATCCATTGTCGACTCATCTGCATTTTATATGTATATCAAAAATCATTAAGTACACAACATTGTGGATATATGAGTGACCAACTTAATTAATATTCAAGTTCATCACATAAAACTAATTGTTTTTATAAAAAAGAAGAGGGGCTCACCGAGGTGGTACCGTGCCGGCTAGGGGACGACGCTGGCGATCGACGGCGGTGAGGACGTGGATGATACTAATTAAAACGTACAAAACATACCATAATTTCAGCTCAAATTGCATATAATAGAAATAAAATCCCTAACTTAGGCATTTCATCGAACACCTTGCTAGCACTAGAAAAATAGTACGACTTAAAACTACCAAAGAAATGAGCTAAATTAAGAACGCCGGAAGGAAGGATGATATTGCTAACCCTTGGATAGATGTATGCCGTTAATCTTATTAAAATGGTGGAGAAAAATGAAGATTATTGGAGTGTGAGAGGTGCAAAATATTTGAAAATGTGGGAGAGGATGAGAAGGAAATGAGATGCAGGGAGCTCGGGCGGGGCGGCGCGCGCTGATATAGCACAAACCCTTTAGTACCGGTTCCTTATATGAACCGGTACTAAAGGTGCAGCCCTGGCCCCACCTCCGCCTGGAAAATGGGCTCAAACCCTTTCATACCGGTTCGTAACACGAACCGGTATAAAAGGATCTTAACGAACCGATATTGATGTTTCACGCATGGAACCGGTATTAATGCCGCCTTTAATACCGGTTCCTTTTAGATGGATGCCCATTCCATCGATGGATATGCCTAGTACGTCGCCATGGCGTGGCGTCGCTGTCGCGTCGAGCCGCTAGAGCTAGCCGTGCTCTCCTTCCGTTTTCATGTGTGGCCGGCCGGTACGACACGCTCCCCACTTTTGATGATTGGATTGGATTGGATAGGTGCTGCCCATGCGTGGCTCGTCCTTCCTTGGGTGCAGATGTTTCCGTGACACGCGCGGTGGCGGCGCAAACGGCGATGCGTGCGCTGCACCGCGCTCATGCGGACGGCACGGCGGTACGCGTGCACGATACGGACTCAGCCAGGCAGGTAGGGGTGTGCGTCCAAGACCAACAACTTCGCATGCGTCTGTTTTCGGTCGGGTTTCCCTGGTTTTTCCAGCTTTTTTCCTGTTATTCCTTATTTTTTAATCTGAACATTTCATATTATCAGCGTTATGTAAATTTCGAACATTTTTAAATCGTACAAATTTGAAATTTCTTCAATTTTGATAAATGTTCAAATTTAAAAATCGAACAATTTTCATATTTAAACAAATTTTAAATTGATTATTTATAAATCCAAACTTTTAAAAAATCTGGAAGATTTTAGAATCTGAAGAAAATTTTGAAATATAAGGTCTTTAATATTTTTATGATAATTCTAAATCTAGGTACATTTTTGTTTCACCAAATCATCGAATTACGAAATAATTTGATACAAAACTGTTTCCACCTTCCAATTGTGAATAGTCATTACTCCGAGAAATAAAAAAAGACAAATCCAATATTAACAAGGATAATGGACCAAATTCAAAGTCCAAAAAGGTTAAATTGAGGACTATTCACCACTTACATTTTCCCCTTTTGCTAGATCTCGGCTGGCCGAGAACTTGCTTGGAGCTCAATCGATTGCTCCACCCTTTGGACCAGAGCGCTGGGATTCGTGCTTCATGGCCATCTTATCCACAACCTACCTTGTATATCTCTTCCCCATCCCCCTAACACCCTTTGGGAACTGGAAACAGAGAACTTGTTGTTTTCTTTTGTTTTTGCAGGACAACTTAGATGGAAATGATTGACTTGATCTAGGTACGTGGTCCATCCTTATCAAGAGAGGAGGAGGAGAGACCATCGAGTCGGAGCCGATGACGTTGCGGATGGCCGCGATGGAAACTGGGACGTTGTTGACCACCAAAACCCACCGACGAGTAGCGACGGGCAACACGAAGAGCCGGGAGGCTCCCAGGACTGCTGGAGGGCCCTGGTCCCTCGAGATCGACGGCCCGCAAAGATCCGGCACGCACGTCCGATGCTGGTGCAAGGGCGTGCCACCTGACCTATACCTGGTCAGGAAGGTGATGGATTGCTTCGACTAGTTTCCTGCATGGCATACACGTAAACATTAAATACGAGCCTCGATCGGCTCTCAGGTTGTCCCGTGAATCGGCTCAAGGAGCCGATCCACCCATGATTCGTATGAGATCTACAATAACATGGTGGTCCTGCTTGATCAATATTAAGTTAAAACGATCTACGACGATCTAGGGTTTTCACCACATAACCGGAACGTCCTACACGTGATTGAGCCTGGCAGACACGAAGGATGATAATAAATCAGCCCTAGACAAGGCCTAAAAACCAACGTGGAGTTGATTCCCGGAACATCTTATTTAGGACTAGCAAACTATACCATACGTGCTACTGGATCCTTCAACCCGTTTATAAGGCCTAACTATGTAGATATTAAACTAATCCTTGAAGAACAAGGAGCGATCGTAACGGATCGGATCTACCAAACAATGACTAAGCAGGGTGCCACCCATGCACCTAAGGTTGGTACAAGGGTGGCTAGATATCCAGGAGTAGCATGACTAATCAAATACATCGAGAAAGTACCGATGCTAACCCTAACATATCCATGATAATGGTGTTGCTCGCCATCAAAAAGGCTTCAGTACGAGCAACACATGAACGACAGATAAACAAGATTCTGCCTAGATCGCGTCTATCGCAAGACGCGATCTAGGCAGCATAGCGCTTACCCGGAAGAAACCCTCGAAACAAGGGGTGTCGATGCGCCTAGATTGGTTTTGTTGTGGATGTGTTCGTCTTCTTTCTCAATAACCCTAGATACATATTTATAGTCCGCAGACTTTCTAACGTGGGAATAATCCCAACCGTGTACGAGCTAAACTCTGCTTTTAATCCTAACCGACACGTATCCTACTATATTTACAGATACACGGGCAATTCAGCCCAAACTCTTTATACAAGGCCAATTCATGAATAATTTCTACGTATATTTACTAAGCCCATCTCAATCACGGCCCACTTCTGATTTGGTTAAAATCTGGTGATAACACATGCCCCCTGGTTTTGGTAATGATAATTCCAAAACCACTCTGTTTTTTCTTCGTCGGGTCATGTCGTGGCAGAGCAGAACCGTCGCAGTATCCTTCATCATGATGCCTTGCCTTCTCAACTTCTCCGCGTGATCTGACAGTTTTTTTTTCTTTTGGCACCACTTCCTCGGAAACTGCTGTGGCATTGAATCTCCACTATATCCCCTTTTATTTAACCGCGCCGAACAGTTCGCCTCTTCATCCCCTTGCTCTGTTCTAGCCATCGGCACCAAGAAACCCCCATCTCCTGTAGCCATGTCTTCCTCTTCCTCCTCCTCCGCCTCGTCGGGTCTTTCTTCCCAATCCTCCTCCTCTTCCTCCTCCCGCGAACCCACACCGGAGTGGGATCTGATGGCGGCGCACAATGAGCGCGCCCCGGAGGAATGGGACCAGGAGGACCACGACACCTCCGTCTGGTCTGAGGACGACAAGTCCTTGACCAGCGGGGACGATGACCTCCAGTTCCTTGCCGATGGGGAACTGGAGGCGAAGAGCGAGGATGACTCGTTCTCCTGGGACGACTACACTTCCTTCGAGGAGGAGGAAGAAGAGGAGGACGACGACTCCCTCGAAGATTATCCGCCGGCGAAGCGCTTCCGCGCCGGCTCAGATGACGACGACGACGATGATGAGGAGGAGACTCCCCATGAGGGCTACGGGAGCAGCGACGAGGAGCCCGCCGGCAGCAGCGCCGACGGCAGCTCCGACGACGACGAGGGAAGCAACGGCCCGTAGAGCAGCACCTATTAGTATAGGTCTAGTAGTAGTAGCAGATTGGTCAATAGACCTTTCTTTTGTTCTTCCTCCCTTGAGCAATCGGCTCTTTCTTTGTAAGAAATCCCCTCTATTAATGAAGAAAATATTCCTCTATCGATTTTGTTTTCTCATCAAATTTGCCGATTGCCAAAGTAAGTCAACGCGCAAAGAGCCGATGGCAGCGCATCGGCCTTTTCCATAAATCGCGACTAAGGCCAGATCAATTGCCTGTCTGCACAGTAACTTGCAACCTTCGTCTGAGAAAATAAACTCAGATTCCCCAAATTGCCGTCCAAACAGGTTTAATCCTTGTCCATGCCAACCTTAGATTTCAAACGCACAGATTCAACTCCTCAGCGAATCCAATGGGAGAATCATCCCAATGCCACGGTCTTTGGCCTGAAAATAATCTGTTATCTGCTCAATTGAGCTTGTTCCTCTAGAGTCGATGATTATGCATCGGATTTTTATATCCTGAAGTCGATGTCCGTGCATCGGCTGTACTGGTGTCTATATTTCTAAAGTCGATGTATGTGCATCGGCTGTGATTTGTATATAATTTTTTTTTACTGGCCGATTTTATGCATCGGCCCCCATGTTTCACTGTCCGTCATCCCACATGCTTGGGAAATATTTCTTGAGGTGTTGACCATTGACGGCTACTGGGAATTTAACACCGTCCAGCTGCTCGAGCATGTATGCATTACCCTTCAAAACTTGGTCGACCTTGTATGGACCGTGCCAATTAGGAGACCATTTACCATATTCTTTATCCTTAGTCCCTAATGGCAACACAGCTTCCCATACTAGATCACCAACCTGAAACTCCTTTGGTCTCACCTTCTTATTGTATGCACGGGCTACCTTGGCTTTGTTTTCCTTAATCTTCTCCAACGACCAAAGTCTAAGTTCTGTTGAATCCTCAATAGTATCACTCATCAGGGCTGCATATTCTTCAGCTGTTAGATCATTCTGAAACGTAACACGTCTCGATCCAGCCGTAATTTCCCAAGGCAATACGGCTTCCTGCCCATAGACCAGCTGGTATGGCGAAGTTTTTATAGCTCCATGGCATGACATGCGGTAGGCCCACAAAGCTTCTGACAATACCTCATGCCAACGCCTAGGGTTCTCGTCAACTTTCCTCTTAATCAGCTTGATAAGGCTCTGGTTGGACGCTTCAGCTTGCCCGTTGGCTTGAGCATAGTATGGAGACGATCGGATCAATTTAATTCCCATGTCATCACAGAACTTCCTGAATTCCTTAGAAACAAAGACCGATCCTCCATCGGTCGTGATAGTCTGGGGAATCCCGAATCTATGAATGACATGTTCTTTCACAAAATGGATAACATCTTCCGATTTTACCTTCTTCATAGGAACGGCCTCCACCCATTTAGTGAAGTAATCTGTAATGGCCAAAATCCACCCGTGGCCTTTGCTCGATGCAGGATGGATTTTACCGATCATGTCCATGCCCCAACCTCGAAACGGCCAAGGTTTGATGATGGGGTTCATTGCTGATGCGGGCACCATCTGAATTTTCCCAAACATCTGACACGCTTGACACCCTTTATAGTACCTAAAGCAGTCCTCAAGCATGGTAGGCCAGTAAAACCCTGATCGCCTAATTAGCCACTTCATCTTATGAGCCGATTGGTGAGTTCCACAGGCGCCTTCATGCACCTCGTGCAAGAGCCGATTAGATTCGGTTGGTCCCAGGCATTTGAGCAGTAACCCTTCTAACGTCCTGTAGAACATATCATCTCCTATAAGGACATATTTCATGGCCTTATACCTTATCCGTTTAGGTGCCCCCGAGCTGGATCCTTCAAGTAATTGAAGATATCGGCTCTCCAGTCATCCTGTTCCAGGAATTGCACCTGAACTTCTGACCCATCTGGTATGTCCTTATAGCCTGACGCCATCTGTGCGAGATCGTTGGTCTCGGTATTTTGAGATCTTGGGACCCAATTGAAGTTGATGTACCGAAACTGTGCCATCAGTTCGCGGCATTCCATCCATAATAGGAAGAGTTACTCACTCTCGCACTTGTATTCGTCCGTGAGCTGGGAAATCACCAACTTGGAGTCTCCAAAAAGTTCCACCGCTTCTGCCCTGGCTTCCAGAAGCAACTCCATTCCCTTGCGTATTGCTTCGTACTCAGCGACATTGTTGGTGCAAGGGGTAGATAACCTGATGGAGAAGGAATATGTTGCCCCCCGAGGCGACACGAGCAGAATACCGATGCCACAACCATCGTCACAAGCCGATCCATCGAAGAACATAGCCCATGCACGTACATATAGTGCTGCTATATCAATATTGATTCGTTCAGCGATGAGATCGGCCAACGCTTGTCCCTTGACTGCTTTCGCAGGCTGATACCGGAGATCAAACTCCGATAATGCAAACATCCATTTACCAAGTTGGTCTTTTAAAACAGGGGCCGACAACATATGTTTGATGACGTCTGATTTGCATATGATGATGATTTCTGCTGTCAGAAAGATGTGACGAAGCTTGGTGCAGGTGAAAAACAAGCAGAGGCATAACTTCTCGATCTCAGGATACCTCATCTCTGCATCCAACATCCTCCTGCTGATGTAGAAACCCACCTTTTCCAGACCCTCATACAGTTGCACCACCACTGACGCGATGGAAGTGTCAGCTACCGATAAGTAAATATAGAACGGTCTATCTTGCTGAGGCGGAACCAGCACAGGCGGAGTCGATAGATACTCCTTAATCTCGTCGAACGCTTGTTGCTGCTCTGCCCCCCAGTGAAACTCGTCATCAGACTTAATTTTCACCAATCCCATAAATGGCTCAATTCGTCCCGACAGATTGGAGATGAATCTTCGGACGAAGTTGATTTTGCCGATGAGGCATTGGAGTTCCTTCTTCGTGGTAGGTGGTTGCATGGTGCGTACTGCCTCCTGGCTTTTCAAGCCAATCTCGATTCCACGTTCATGAACCAAGAAACCCAAGAACTGACCGGCCGTCACCCCAAAGGCACACTTCTTTGGAATCATTCTTAGCTCGAATTTTCTGGTCCGGTCCAGGATGCGTCGCAAATCCTCCAAGTGCCCTTCTACGGAGACAGACTTGACCACCACGTCATCAATGTAGATTTCCACCAATTTGCCGATTAGATCATGAAAGATGTAATTCATGGCTCTTTGGTATGTTGCACCGGCATTCTTCAGTCCAAAAGTCATGACTACATATTCAAACAATCCCACTGAACCTGGTACTCTGAATGCAGTCTTGTGTATATCTTCTGGAGCCATGAAGATCTGGTTGTAGCCGGCGTTGCCATCCATGAAACTTAAGACCTTATGACCGGTAGCTGCATTGACCAATGTTTCTGCTACCGGCATGGGATATTCATCCTTTGGAGTGGCTCTATTGAGATCTCGAAAATCTATGGCAACGCGCCATCGGCCATCCTTTTTCTGTACAGGCACCACATTGGTAATCCTTTCAGCGTACCTGCACGGCCTGATGAACCCGGCGATCAACATTTTCTCGACCTCCTTCTTGACTTCTTCTAGGATATCGGCCTTCATCTGACGTGCACGTTCCTGGAACGGCCGAAATCCTTTCTTGAGAGGGAGCCGATGCTCAATGATGCTCTTGTCTAACCCAGGCATCTCTGTGTAATCCCATGCAAAGCAATCTGGGTATTCTTTTAACAGAGCTATCATTTGGCTCCTGAGATGTGGATCTAGCTTTTTGCTGATAAAAGTTGGTCGTGGCTTATCCCCAGGACCAATGTCAACCTCTTCTAGCTCATCAGCCGATGTAAACCCATACCCTAGCTTTCCGTCGCCTGCTAGATCGATGTTAAACACAGGTAAAACATATGGCGAGGATAGTATGGGCCGATTGCTGGAATCGGCCCCCATTTTTATTGCATTGCTCAATGAAGGTTTACATCTTGTTCGTGCTTTACTGTGACTACGTGACATGCTTGAGATGAGATCACCACTTTTTATTTTTTGGGGCCGATCGCAGGGATCGGCCTTGCCACGTATGTCCGTTGCCTTTACTCTTGCTATACTGTCAGGCCGGTGGATAAGACCAGCCTCACCCCGTTTTTTGTCACGTCGATGAACTCGCAGCCGTCCAAACTGATTCCGGAGAGTGGCTCTTGGCCTCCCGTTTCCCAAATGTTCATGCCAGCCGTTGATATTTCGGCTGAATCATCTGCATGGACGATCTCCACTTCATCTCCATCCCACTGTATCAAGCATTGGTGCATTGTGTATGGAATGCAACAGTTAGCGTGGATCCAATCTCTCCCTAGCAGGACAGCGTAAGTGCTTTTACTGTCGACGATGAAGAATGACGTAGGGATGGTCTTTCGGCCTACAGTTAAATCCACGTACAGAACGCCTTGTGCTTCTGATGCTTGGTTGTTGAAGTCATTCAATGTGACGTTGGTCTTGATCAGGTCTGCACTAGACCGTCCCAAACGACGTAGCATGGAGTATGGCATTATATTGACTGCTGCTCCCGTGTCGACCAGCATCTTGTTGACAGGCTGCCCGTTGATATAACCTCCCAAGTACAGGGCCTTCAGATGCCTGTAGCTCCTTTCTCGTGGCTTCTCAAAGACAACTGGTCGTGGGCCGCAGTCGAGCTGAGCTATAGGTGCCTCTTCTACTCCTGGAGCACAAAACTCCGATGGAAGAATGAACACCATGTTCGTGCCAGCCGATGTCGTATCATCGGCTTTCTTTTGTTTGGGGCGCCACTCTTTCTTCTGTGGACGACCCTCCTCATCCAGAGTTTGCTGAATTATCGCGGCCAAATCAGGCCGCGCTTTCCTTAACGCGTGTAGGTATCGTCTCTCGGCTTCCTCTACGCTACGTAGTCGCTGAACCCTACGCTTTTGAGAATGGCTGAGTCCATCAGGGCACCACCTTGGTCGGTGGTATCTATCTTCTTCTTTATCGTCATCTTCTAACTCCTCGAGATCTTCCACCCGAGAGGACTCAGCTTGCTTGTTCCGAGATGGGAGAGGCCCTAGACGCTTGAACACTGACACGTCTCCTGCGTCCCTCTTTGTCGGGGGGAAGACCCCGGGTAGGGCAATGGACGCGGAGCAGCCGGCTGGCCACTGGCCGGCTCGCGGCAAAGGCCGGCTGAGGAGCAGCCGGCTTGCGCCGTGGCCGGCTGGTCCGGAAGCCGGCTGGCTCTAGGTCCTAGTCGGCCTGGCTACGGCCACCAATGCTGTAGTTGGGCCGGCTTCTACAAGCCATATCCGACTGGGGTTTGTACCTCAGACCGACTCGAGGCTGGCGAGTCTTGCACTGGAAGGAACCGGGTAGGTGATCCGGGTTCCCAAAGTCCACGCTGACTCCATCTTCCGTAAAGCGCGGGGCACTGTGGAGCAATAGTGCCACGCGCCGGACAGGCCGTCAGGGCTTACGACGATCCGTACTGGCTACAGTGGCTGACGGAGACAGGGACACCTCCTCCATACCGCTGACCGTGGCAGCCGGATGGGACAGGCCACGATGCCTCAACCACTCCTGACGTCACCGCCTCGGGAAGGAGCGGAAGCCGAAGCCGGCCGAGCCGGCCAGCAAACTATAGGGTCTTATATGTAAAGTGCCGGTGCCTATATAAGCCGCACTACCCCCTCTCGTGCAGGGGATCGATCATTTATCGCTTTCACCCACCTACAGAGCTGCCCTGTGAGAGAGACCATAGTCTTCCTTAGCCTCTCAGGAGCAGCCGGACACAGCTCTAGGAGCACCACCAGCATCGTGTGATCATCATATACACTCATAGCAGGAGTAGAGGTTTTACCTCCATCGGAGGGCCTCGAACCTGGGTACGTCGCCGTGTCGCTCGTGCCCATACCCGCATCCGGATACCGCCGTGAGATCCCTCAGGAACCACTTCGATTAGCCACCCTATGGCATATGCCGTGACGATACCACGACATTTGGCGCCCACCGTGGGGCCTTCAGCATCCTCGGCCGGTGTCGTCATCCGGACGGGCCTCACCACCACCACCGGCGAGCGAGTCGCTTCAGGCTTGATCTGGAGATTCGGCTCCCTCGACTGCGTCAGCGACAACGCTGGCTGCTTCGCTGACCGGCCCTTCCCAGCCGGCGGCAGCGTCATCTCCTTCGGCGGCTTCGACGTCTACGTCGCCACCGTCGCACCGCCGCGCTACCCGCGGCAGGTGCTGCGCTGCGCTAGCCCTCCTCCGCGAGCCGGCAGCAGCGCTCCCGCCAGCCCCGCCGTCGTGCAAGTCATGATGGCTGGCGACGAGCTCCCCACCAAGAACCCGCGCATGCGCGGCCCCAACCTGGAGCGCAACATCGACCCCAACGCCTCCGGCTCGGGCCCGAAAGCGGCACCACCGCCGTCCCGGCTGGATGCAGTCCGGGCAAAGCTGAGCACCCCGCTCACGCCTGGCGGAGACCCCACCGCCATCGAGGCGGACTTGGAGGCGCACCGCCAGCTCCTCCTCAAGCAAACCGAAGAACTGGCTGCTGCTAAGCGCCAGATGGAGATCACCCAGCGCGAGTACAACCGCGCCCACGGCCTCACTCCAGGCGGCGACGAGCCAAGCCGAGCTGGCCACATCCGCCGCAGGGGCCGCGACCTTGGCGCTGAGATCGCCCGCGACGGCGCTCCTTCGCCGGCTCCGTCCGCGGAGCTCCCCGTCTACAACACCCCCGACAAGAACGTGCGCGCGGCAGAAGCCGCCGCAGAAGAGCTGAACCGCCTCGAAGGCGAAGAGTTACGCCGCCGGACACGGCGGGTGACCGAGCTGCTCAACGCAGCCAACAGGCAGATCGCCGACCCCAGGTATGTCAATGCCCCCAGAGCTTCTCACGCTCGTGGAGCTGCAGGCAACGACAGGGAAGGCGCCAGGGACACGGCCGAGTCCTCCTCCCCAGCACCAAGCCGGCGCCATGATTCCCGGGCCACGCACAGCTCGGGCCGGCCAAGCCACCAGCCGAGCGGCAGCAGCCGCAGCCGGCCCCCTCCAAGCCGAAACCAGGAGCAAGACTCCGGGCCCCGCCGTCATCACCGGCCGGCTCCAGAAGCAAGCGGCGCACGCCAGCCGGCACACTCCCGGCTGGGCCCGCGCATTGAGCCCGCTGACGCCCGAGACCGCCTCGACCGGCTGGTTCAATCCCGCATCGCGGAAGAAGAGGGGCCAGCCGGCCCAAAGTGCTTCGGGCCGCGGATCCTCAACGAGCCCATGGTCGATGGCTTCCAGCTCCCGCGCGACACGCCCAAGTACGACGGCACCGCCAAGCCGGAAGACTGGCTGCTGGACTACTCCACGGCAGTCGGCATCGCCAAGGGCAACAAGCGCTGGGCTGTGCGCTACTCCCCCCTCATGCTACTCGGCTCCGCCCGCACGTGGCTCAACAACCTGCCAGCCGGCAGCATAAACGGCTGGCTGGACTTCGAAGCCGCCTTCATCAGCAACTTCACCGGCACTTATCGCCGGCCGGGTCGCCCTCAACAGCTTGAGATGTGCAAGCAGGGCCCGGACGAGACGGATCGCGCGTACCTGATGCGCTGGTGCGAGATGCGCAACTCTTGCGAGGGCGTGCACGAGATGCAAGCCATCAGCTTCTTCATGGGCGGCTGCCGACCCAACACCATGCTGTGGCACAAGCTACGCCGCAGCGAGCCCAAGACGATGGCCGCCTTGATGGTCATCGCAGACAAGTACGCGCTGGCAGAGGAAGCCGGCAAGGCGCCGGCTGATGTTTCACCGGCCCCAGCAAGACGGGACAACAACAAGCCGGCCGAGGGCGCCTCGCACGGCAGCCGGCGGGACAACTACCGCGGCAAGCGTCACAGCGACCAGCCGGACCGCCGGTACGGCTCCGCCCACGTGGCCGCCGTGGCGGAACAACGCGGCAGGCGGCAGCCGCCGCCGTAAGCAAGACCGGCAGTGGAAGCCGAAGTACACCTTCGAGCAGATGCTCGACTCGCCGTGCAAGTACCACAGCGGCAAGAACCCCTCCAACCACACCACCCGCGACTGCCACTTCATGAAGCGGCTGACAAGCGGTGAACCTCTACCGCCTCCACCCCCGCCTCCACCAGCCGGCGGGCCGGGTGGCCAAGCCGGCGCAGAGAACGCCAACCTCGAGCACCACGAGGCTAACCAAGTGCACCATGCCGGCCGGTATCTGGCCGAAGACGCCACCTACATCATCTTCACCTCCGAGCCCGAGGACAGGACGAGCCAAGAGCGCCGTTCCCTCGAGGTCAACGCGGTCATACCGCCGGTCCCCCAGTACCTAAACTGGTCAGAGCAGGCCATCACTTTTGATCGCCGCGACACACCGGCTGTCCTACCGAAGCCGGGCAGCTACGCCATGGTCCTCGACCCCACCATCGGCACAACCCGGCGCAGCGTGCGTTTCTCGCGCGTCCTCATCGACGGCGGCAGCAGCATCAACATCCTCTACCGCGACACCGCCCGCAAGCTGGGCATCCAGGAGGCCGAGTTGCGCCCCACCCCCACCGTCTTCCATGGCATCGTGCCAGGCCATTGCTGCCAGCCGATCGGCCGGATCACGCTGGAGGTGATGTTCGGGAAGCCGGACCACTTCCGCACCGAGAGAATCGAGTTCGAGGTGGTGGACCTCGTGAGTCCCTACCACGCGCTCCTGGGCAGGCCGGCCCTGACCAAGTTCATGGCGGTGCCCCACTATGGGTACCTGAAGATGAAGCTGCCTGGCCCCAAGGGGGTCATTACCGTAGCCGGCGATTATCGCCGCTCCATGGACTGCGCCACGCAGAGCTCCAAGATGGCCCAGACGCTGGTCATCGCCACCGAGAAGCAGCTCATCCACGACGCCGTCGCCCTCGCCAAAGCCGCGCAGACAGACATGCCGGCTGCGGGCAACCCGGCTGGGACGACTCACTTCCAGCCGGCCGACAACACCAAGAAGATCCTGCTGGACCCGGCGCAGCCGGACAAGTTCGTCACCATCGGTGCCGGCTTGAACAAGAAATAGGAAAGCGAGCTCACCAGCTTCCTCCGTGAGAATCGGGACATCTTCGCATGGACTCCAAGAGACATGCCGGGTGTGCCGAGGGAGTTGGCTGAGCACCACCTCCACGTCCGGCCTGAAGCCAAGCCGGTGAAGCAGCCTCTCAGGCGCTTCGCCGAAGAACGAAGGAAGGCCATCGGTGAAGAAATCGCCCGGCTCCTAGCTGCCGGCTTCATCATGGAAGTGCTGCACCCGGACTGGTTGGCGAACCCGGTCCTGATTTTGAAGAAGAACGGCTCCTGGCGCATGTGTATCGACTACACCAGCCTGAACAAGGCGTGCCCAAAGGATCCCTTCCCCCTGCCGCGCATAGATCAAGTCATAGACTCGACTGCCGGCTGTGAACTGTTGTCTTTCTTAGATGCCTATTCAGGCTACCACCAGATTCCTTTGAATCCGGCTGATCAAATAAAGACTTCGTTCATTACCCCGTACGGGGCTTATTGCTACACGACTATGCCGTTCGGCTTGAAAAATGCAGGCGCCACCTACCAAAGGTGCATGCAAAAATGCTTGCAGGATCAAATCGGCAGAAACGTTCACGCATATGTGGATGATGTCGTTGTAAAGACCAAGGAGACGACTACCCTCCTTGATGACCTGAGAGAAACCTTCACCAATTTGAGAAGATTCCGGATGAAGCTCAACCCGGCCAAGTGCACATTCGGCGTGCCGTCTGGCCAGCTCCTTGGCTACCTCGTCTCTCAGCGAGGGATCGAAGCCAACCCGGACAAGATCAGTGCCCTAGAGAAGATGGAACTGCCGCAGTGCCTCAAGGACGTCCAGAAGTTCGCTGGCTGCCTGGCTTCCTTGAGCCGCTTCGTCAGCCGGCTGGGGGAGAAGGCACTGCCCCTGTATCAACTAATGAGGAAGGCGGACAAGTTCGTCTGGTCACCGCAGGCGGATGAGGCTTTCCGTGACTTGAAGCGCGTGCTTTCAACCGCGCCAATCCTTGCAACGCCGGGTTCAATGGAGCCGATGCTGTTGTACATCGCAGCCACCAACCGAGTGGTTAGCGTTGTCCTGGTGGTGGAGCGCAAAGAAGCCAGCAACAGGGAGCAGCTGGTCCAGCGCCCAGTCTATTACCTTAGCGAAGTGCTCTCCCAGTCGAAGCAAAATTACCCCCACTACCAGAAGGTCACCTACGGCGTCTACATGGCGGCCAAGAAGCTCAAGCACTACTTCCAAGAGCACCCCATCAGGGTGGTTGCCACAGCACCCTTGGCGGAAATCATCGGCAGCAAGGATGCCAACGGCCGGGTTGCCAAGTGGGCCCTGGAGCTGGCCGCCCACACCATCCTCTACGAGCCACGCACAGCCATCAAGTCGCAGATCCTCGCGGACTTCTTCGTCGACTGGGCTGAGATGCAGTACTTGCCGCCTGTGCCGGATTCCACGCATTGGAAGATGCACTTCGACGGCTCAAAGATGCGCAACGGCTTGGGAGCCGGCATCGTCATCACCTCTCCCAAGGGAGACCGGCTGGACTACGTCCTGGAGATCCACTTCACCGCATCCAACAATGTGGCGGAATATGAAGCGCTCATTCATGGGCTGAAGCTGGCCAAGGAGATTGGCGTGCATCGCATACTCTGCTTCGGCGACTCCGACTTGGTTATACAGCAAGCATTGGGCGACTGGGACACGAAGGACGCCAACATGGCCTCATACCGCTTCCATGTCCAGCAGTTATCCGGCTTCTTCGACGGCTGCGAATTCCACCATGTGCCACGAGCGAACAACGAAGCGGCTGACGCCTTGTCCAAGATTGGCTCAACCCGGCAAGCCATTCCGCCGGGTGTCGCCTTGGCGGTTCTCAAGAAGCCGTCCATCATACCGTCACCGGACTCGGATTCAATATTCGTGCCGGCTGACCCGGGGGCTGCTCAGCCGAACCCGGGGGCTTCATCGCCCAAGTCGGGGGCTAACAAGCCAAACCCGCCGGCTAGCATGCCGAACCCGGGGGCTTCATCGCCAAACTCGGGGGCTAGCAAGCCGAACCCGCCGGCTAGCAAGCCGAACCCGGCGACCATGCAGTCGAATCCGGAAGCTCCCACGCTGGAGGCCCTGTTGGTCAGCGTATTCGAGATAAGATGCGTACCTTCATGGGCACAAGAATTCCTCTCCTACCTCACCGACGGTGTGCTGCCTGATGATAGAGTCCAGGCCAGGCAGATTGAGAGAAGGGCCAAGGCCTACACCATCATCAACCACCAGCTGTACAAACGCAGCGTAAGTGGGGTGTTCCAGCGGTGCGTCGAGCCGGCTGAAGGGATTGAACTCCTACGGGAAATCCATCAAGGAGAGTGCGGACATCACGCCTCATCCAGAGCCATAGTGGCCAAAGCCTTCCGGCACGGTTTTTACTGGCCGACTGCGCTCAGAGACGCAGAAGATTTGGTGAAGAAGTGCAACGGCTGTCAGCGCTTCGCAAAGCAAAGACACCAGCCGGCTTCCGCCTTGAAAACCATCCCCATCACATGGCCGTTTGCCGTATGGGGCTTGGATATGGTAGGCCCATTCAGAACAGCGCGAGGCGGCATGACACACCTCTTGGTGATGATTGACAAATTCACCAAGTGGATCGAAGCCAAGCCAATCAAGAAACTGGACGGGTCCACAGCCGTCACATTCCTCAAGGAAATCATTGTGAGATTCGGCTACCCCCACACCATCATCACCGACAACGGCACCAACTTCTCCCAAGGCATCTTCTCTCGCTATTGCGGGGAAATGGGGATCCGGATGGCCCTATCTTCTGTGGCACACCCAGAGTCCAATGGACAAGTGGAAAAGGCTAACGGCTTAGTCCTAGCCGGCATCCGGCCCCGGCTGGTGGAGCCGCTCGAGCGAGCAGCCGGCTGCTGGATTGAAGAACTGCCCAATGTCTTTGTGGAGCCTGCGCACAACGACAAACCGCTCAGTCGGCTTCACACCATTTTTCCTCGTATACGGGGCCGAAGCCGTCTTACCGACTGATATCGAGCACGACGCGCCAAGGATCAAGCTCTACACAGAAGCCGAAGCCAAAGAAGCTCGCGAAGATGGAGTTGACCTGGTCGAAGAGGCCCGGCTGCTGGCTGAGTCTAGATCTACTATCTACCAGCAAAGCCTCCGACGCTATCACAGCCGGAAGGTCCAGCCCTTAGCATTCCGAGAGGGAGACCTAGTGCTCCGGCTGATCCAGAGGACAGCCGGACAGCATAAACTATCATCCCCATGGGAGGGTCCCTTCATCGTGAGCAAGGCAGTAGGCAATGATTCCTACTATCTCATAGATGCCCAAGAGGCTAAGAAAAACAAGCCGGACAAGGCTGACGAGGAGACTAAACGTCCCTGGAATGTCAGGTTACTCCGCCCATTTTACACATGAGAGCAGGAATGTATGTATCCCTTGTATCCCTTTTGTGAGTTATGAAAAAGCTTGCGCCAAGAGCGCTGTTTCCGACAAGTTTTTCGCGTACTTTACCTTGTTTCGCCAATTGGCTTGAACCCTCTCACGTGGTCGGCTCAGTAACGTGATCCGGTTTCCGACAGCCGGCTTCCGATCTAGCTACAGACCGCAGCCCGGCTGTCCGGCTGGCGGGAGTAAGGCCTAGGGAGCCGGCACGCGAAAAACGACTAAGGGAAAGAGTAAAAGCGAGTTGACTTGCAACTTTTCATAAAAGTGCCGGATTGCCGAATTCAGCTCGTTCGACTGAAATACTGTCGGCCTCACCCAGCGGCCCGCTCTTGATCCGGCGACGGATCGCAAGTCGGACGTACGACCGGCAAGGGCACAGCCAAAGAGTGGGGCGGATGGGAAAAAGCGAACGAGTCGAAAGAAAGCAACTCGGCACACAGATGATTAACAAACACATTAAAGCGTGCCTTAATAAAAGGATAATAACATTGTCTTACATATGCACCCGGCATCCCGGGGATTTAACGAATTGTCTTGGCAAAAGCATAAGGAAACAGGTAAAAGCTAAGCGCCGGCTGGATCAGAACCAGCCGGGGGAGCATCAGCAGAGCCGGCCGCCGGGTCATCCTCGGGCACATCGTCCGCCTCCTCGTCCTCAGCCTCCTCCTCCTCGTCGTCAGACGGCGGATTCGGGTCCGCGATGAAGATGGACTTGTCGACGAAGTCGGCAATGGCGCAGGCGCGGGCAAGCCGAGCAGTCTTGTTCTCCGCCGGGAGCTTGTCCTCCACGCCGGCGCGCCGGAACTCCAACTGGTCGAGGCTAACCTCGTTATACCAGGAGAGCACAAAAGATAGCGCCATATCGGCTCCGGCGCGCGTGGCCGACTCCTTCCAGTCCAAGAAGCGGTCGGGAGCCCTGTCCAGCCAAGCGATGAGCTTGGAGAGATCTTCTGGCAGCGTCTCCGTCGGCCACAGCAGTCGGATCAGCTCCTCCGCCGCCTTCCGCAGCTCCCAGCCAAGCTTGGTGACCGGCTCCACGCGGGCGGCGATGGACGCCAGATAGTCGTCCATGGTGAAGCAGTCGGAGCTCTGCTCCCCAGTGGCCTGCCGGCGATCCTCCCGCGCCCTGCCAACAGCCGCTAACGCCTCCTCCTGCGCCTCAGGGAAGGCCGCTGCAAAGAAGAAAAGCATGTCAGAAGCCATCAAAGCCGAAATAAGCTGAAAAATGCAAATTTTCGAAGTCCTAAAGATCCGACTGCCCCCAGCCTGAAGATGGAGATTCCAAGGCTCTAAAGTAAGCCTGGCGGCAGCCGGCAAGATCCGACTGCCCCCAGCCTGAAGATGGAGATTCCAAAGCTCTAAAGTAAGCCTGGCGGCAGCCGGCAAGATCCGACTGCCCCCAGCCTGAAGATGGAGATTCCAGTCCTAAAGTAAGCCTGGCGGCAGCCGGCAAGATCCGACTGCCCCCAGCCCGAAGATGGAGATATCGAAAAAATCAAGTTTCTGCCGCCGGTTGCCAACCTAAGCCGGCAGCCGACGGCCGAAAGCCGGCAAAGGGGAAGGCATAAGACAAAGACTCACCCGCCAAGCCGCGGTCGAGCGCGCTAAGTTCCCCCAACCACCGCTTGGCGGTGGCCGACAGCTCGTTGGACTTGGTGGTCACCTCTTGCTGGAGCGAAAGCCGTTGCCGTTCCACCTCCTCCAACCGCTTGCTCAGACCCTCCAGCTTTTCCTCCTGTTCCTTCTTGAGGGCGGCAAGTTCCTTGAGATGGTTAGCCTCAAGAAGGCGCAGCCGTTTCAGCTCCCCGTCAGCCACCTTCAGCTTGGCGGTAGCAGCCCGGTTCGCCTCCTCACTCGTGGCGCATTGAGCGCGGGCAACTCGGAGGTCCGACTCAAGCTGCGGGACCCGGGCGGCCTCAGCTGCAAGCCGGCAGAAACAAGCCGTCAGTAAAACAGAAGCGTAAAAGAGTAAAGGCAAAGAAGAGAAAGCCTCACCCTTGACGACCTCCAGCTCACGAGCCAAGGCGGCCCGCTCGATCTTGGCCCGGTGGTAGCTGGTCACCACCTGGTTGTACAAGAAGGTGCGCCGCTCCTCAACCGTCTGAAAGAATCAGTTGCTTAGACGAAACCTGGACTGGCTTCAGGCAGCCGGCCCACGTCTCGGAGGGCTACCAGGACAAGAAAATCGCAAAAGAAAAGAAAACACACCTTCTCGGCATCCTCCAGCGTCGCCAGCTGGGCAAGGGTCTCGGCGGCTTTGGTCTTGAGGCTGGCGCGATAGCCGGAGAAAAGCATCTTCATGGGCGCCGTGCCAGGCTGCCCCTCCCGGCTGAGTACCTCGCAGGAGTTCGCCTTGTGCCATGCCTTCTCCATAGTTCCTGCCGAGCCGAAGCTGGAGTCGGAGGCGGACGGCACAGCCACCAACCGGGCACCCTTGGCCACATGAAGGCCCTCAGACGGGCCCGCTGGGCCCTCTGTCCTCACCAGAGCCCGGGAGTCGGCGTCCTTTGAGCGCGCTGGCTCCTCCCTTGCCGGCTCCTTCCCGGTCGGCTCCCTCCTCGTCGGCTCCGAAGCTGGAGGCGGCGCGGTCGAAGCAGTCGGCCCGGTGGGAGCCGTCGCATCCGGCGCTTGAGGCGCTCCTTTCGGAGAACTCTCCAGCACCACGACGTTGGGCGCGGGCCCGCCGACTCCGGTCGAAGGCGGCGCAGCCCCACCAGCTCTAGCTCCAGCCGCAGATGGCATGCCCCTGCCAGCTCCGGCTGCCCGCTCCACAAACGGGGCGCGGCGCGGAAACATGTCGTCTAGGGTCGGCCGGCGCGCCGACTGACCCTGGTCTCCGCCGCCAGGCGCCGCAGAAAGCGCGGCAGAAGAAGACGCCCGCGAGAAGGTGGCGTGGCCGCAGGCGGCACGTTAGCAGCCGGCGGCGTGCGCGCGCGTGCTGAAGGTTGCGGGGTTGGCTCCCTCCTTTGCCGCTGAAGCGGCGACGTGACGGGAGGAGCCTGCCGAGAGCCGCCTCCCTGGGTAAACTTAATCGCGGCCCTAGTCGAACAAGCAAGAAAAGATAAGTACAGAGGAAGGAAAGAAAAGGAATCAAACAACAGAGGAAAAAGAACTCACCCGGCTTTCTCCGGGACCTTCTTGGGCGCCAGCCGGCGCTGTTTCTTGGCCCTTGCCTCCGAAGCGGCCGTGGACCCGACGCCGGCCCGCTTCCTCCCCTTCGGCGCAGAAGTCGCCGTGCTCGTAGGCGGCGCCGCGCGCAGAGGCACCGCCGGGATGGGCCCCGTGCCGGATTGGGCCGGCTCCGCCTGCGGCTGCTCTTGCTCCTGCTCCTGCCCATGCTCAGGCGAAGGCGGCGGGTTATGCTCCCCCGGCCGCCACGATCCTGCGCCACCGGCAGATCGTCGTCGCCAGCTTGGTCGCCGGCTAAGTCAGCCGGGTCAACGAGATCCGGCGTCCAGACCTTCGTCGCCAAGTCGCCATCCTCGATGCCTTGGCGGGTGAAAAGCTGAAAACAAGACAAGATAAATATCGAGTCGGCCATGCTGCCGCAAGTCGGAAGACGGAAAAACAGCAAACTTACCAGTTCAGGCGGCTGCTCCCGATCGTAAGGCGGCAGCCCCCAGTCCCAGTTGTCCGGCATGTTGGCCTTGGTGATGTTGTTCACCCGGTGAGCCACCTGGGGCTTGGAGAGCTCCAGCTTCGACGTCCATGTCGGGTCGAGCCGGCCGGACATGTGGCCGATCTTGTGGACGCGCCACTGGAGCGGTATGACCCGGCGCGAGATGTAGGTGCAGAGGAGGTCCTCGGCACTCAGCCGGCCCCCCGTGACGCACTCGCCCAGGAAGTCCCACAGAGGTTCACCTCCGCGTCCGGTCCGAGGACTTGGGGTTGTAGCCCCGATTGGTCCGGCCACTGGCGGCGGAGCCGGGTTGTATTCCGGCAGGTTGAGCCGGTCGAAGGCCGGGCTCTCGTTCCGCACATAAAAGAAAGACATCTGCCAATTCTTTACAGAATCGACAGTCGGAATCCGCGGGAAGGACGTACCCGTACGGGGATAGATGGAGGCGGCGCCGCAGGTCCTCAGGCGGCCTTCGGTCATCTGCGCCTTGATGTAGAAGAGCCGGCTCCAAAACTCCACGTCCGGCCACAAGCCGGCGTAGCCTTCCATGAAGGCCACGTAGCAGCTGAGGAGGATCATGGCGTTGGCCGGCAGGTGGTGCGGCTGCAGGCCGAAGTGATCGAGGAACCGGCGGAAGAAGTTGGAAGCCGGCAGACCCAATCCGCGGTCGAGATGCGCGCCGAAGACCACGCGTTCGCCGGGCTCCGGCCGAGGCTCCTCCTCCGCGCCCGGCGCCCTGGTAATCACCCCCGCCGGGATGCGGCGGAGGCGCACGAGCCGGGCAATGTCGTCGTCCTGCATATAGGAACCCTTCCAGGAGCCGCTCGGCTGAGCCATCGAGGACGAAGAAGAAGAGGAGGTCCAAGAGAGGCGGAAGGGCGAAGAAGAGCCGCTCCTCGCCGGAGGAGATCGCGGTGGAGAAGTGCGCGCCGTCGTTGCGCGTGGCCCCGTGGCGCCGGATTGGCGGGTTTGCGGCGGTAGCTCGGCGGAGGATCGTCGGGGCGACCGCTCGCTGAGGTTCGCCAGAAGAGCGGAAGAGGAATGGCGTCGGAGCAGCGAAGAGCTCGAGTGAAGAGAAGGAGCGAGGCAGGAGCGCGAGGAGGAAGAAAGGGGCAAGTGCCGCCTCGATACCGCCCCCGCGGCATTTATAGCCGACCGCGGCGGGCGGTTGGCCTCCAAGTGGCCGACGTGGGCCACGTCTCCGGATTTACTGCGCCGTAACTCCTCCCACGACCGCTACCGTTACCAGAAACGGCCACACCACGTCGCCCACTACCGCACCGGATCCGGAGGGACATTGATGTGACCAGACGAACCGGCGGCAGAGCCACAGCGTCGAGCCGGTCAAGTCGGGCGCAGGACCCGAGGCGGCGGAGACTCCGGCGCGCAGCGAGCCGGAGCCGGACAAGAAGTTCCACTCGAGCCAAAATTCATCAGCAAGGCGGAGGCGCCATCAGATCTTGCGAGAAAGCAAAAACTGTACAAGTATAAAAAGCGGCCGGCTAGAAGCAGCCGGCAGGAACGAGCCGGATGAGGGCGCAGCCGGCTGAATGGAAATTCTCAGTCGGCCCCTCCAAGTGCCGTCTAATATATTCGAGAAGCCAGGAAAACCTGCCTAGGTCCTTCTAAACGCAGGACCTTGCCAGCTTCGGGGGCTAATGTCGGGGGGAAGACCCCGGGTAGGGCAATGGACGCGGAGCAGCCGGCTGGCCACTGGCCGGCTCGCGGCAAAGGCCGGCTGAGGAGCAGCCGGCTTGCGCCGTGGCCGGCTGGTCCGGAAGCCGGCTGGCTCTAGGTCCTAGTCGGCCTGGCTACGGCCACCAATGCTGTAGTTGGGCCGGCTTCTACAAGCCATATCCGACTGGGGTTTGTACCTCAGACCGACTCGAGGCTGGCGAGTCTTGCACTGGAAGGAACCGGGTAGGTGATCCGGGTTCCCAAAGTCCACGCTGACTCCATCTTCCGTAAAGCGCGGGGCACTGTGGAGCAATAGTGCCACGCGCCGGACAGGCCGTCAGGGCTTACGACGATCCGTGCGCTACGGTGGGCTGACGGAGACAGGGACACCTCCTCCATACCGCTGACTGTGGCAGCCGGATGGGACAGGCCACGATGCCTCAACCACTCCTGACGTCACCGCCTCGGGAAGGAGCGGAAGCCGAAGCCGGCCGAGCCGGCCAGCAAACTATAGGGTCTTATATGTAAAGTGCCGGTGCCTATATAAGCCACACTACCCCCTCTCGTGCAGGGGATCGATCATTTATCGCTTTCACCCACCTACAGAGCTGCCCTGTGAGAGAGACCATAGTCTTCCTTAGCCTCTCAGGAGCAGCCGGACACAGCTCTAGGAGCACCACTGTACTGTGTGATCATCATATACACTCATAGCAGGAGTAGAGGTTTTACCTCCATCGGAGGGCCTCGAACCTGGGTACGTCGCCGTGTCGCTCGTGCCCATACCCGCATCCGGATACCGCCGTGAGATCCCTCAGGAACCACTTCGATTAGCCACCCTATGGCATATGCCGTGACGATACCACGACACTCTTTTTCTATCTACACACTGGGCAGTTGCCGATTGTAGGCAATCGGCTCATCCCTGAATCCCAGCAATGCTTGAAGAAAGGACAATCCCAGTGTCTGTCCACGTCGTCCTGCTCTCTTGACTTTTCCTTGGCACGGCGTTCATACCTTTCGTCGTCTCGATCGTACCGACGATATTTCCTGTAATCCATAAGCTAGACCGATGATCGTTTTCGTCGTCGCTGTCGTATCGCCGGCGCTGGTCGTACTGACGCTCATATTTGTTGAGGAGGTGCTCGGAGAGAGGTCGCTGGTATCGCACGTTCCTCACTTGCTCCTTGATGACGCGTAAAGCACACGCTCGTTGGGAACCCCAAGTGGAAGGTGTGATGCGTACAGCAGCAAGTTTCCCTCAGTAAGAAACCAAGGTTTATCAAACTAGTAGGAGTCAAGAAGCACGTTGAAGGTTGATGGCGGTGGGATGTAGTGCGGCGCAACACCAGGGATTCCGGCGCCAACGTGGAACCTGCACAACACAACCAAAGTACTTTGCCCCAACGAAACAGTGAGGTTGTCAATCTCACCGGCTTGCTGTAACAAAGAATTAACCGTATTGTGTGGAAGATGATTGTTTGCAGAAAACAGTAGAACAAGTATTGCGATGATTGTATTTCAGTAAAGAGAATTGGACCGGGGTCCACAGTTCACTAGAGGTGTCTCTCCCATAAGACAAACAGCATGTTGGGTGAACAAATTACAGTTGGGCAATTGACAAATAAAGAGAGCATGACAATGCACATACATATCATGATGAGTATAGTGAGATTTAATTGGGCATTACGACAAAGTACATAGACCGCCATCCAACTGCATCTATGCCTAAAAAGTCCACCTTCAGGTTATCATCCGAACCCCCTCCAGTATTAAGTTGCAAAGCAACAGACAATTGCATTAAGTATGGTGCGTAATGTAATCAACAACTACATCCTTAGACATAGCATCAATGTTTTATCCCTAGTGGCAACAGCACAACACAACCTTAGAACTTTTCATCCTTTGTCCCGGTGTCAATGCAGGCATGAACCCACTATCGAGCATAAGTACTCCCTCTTGGAGTTACAAGCATCTACTTGGCCGCAGCATCTACTAGTAACGGAAAGCATGCAAGATCATAAACAACACGTAGATATAACTTTGATAATCAACATAACAAGTATTCTCTATTCATCGGATCCCAACAAACGCAACATATAGAATTACGGATAGATGATCTTGATCATGTTAGGCAGCTCACAAGATCCGACAATGATAGCACAATGGGGAGAAGACAACCATCTATCTACTGCTATGGACCCATAGTCCAGGGGTAGACTACTCACACATAACACCGGAGGCGACCATGGCGGCGTAGAGTCCTCCGGGAGATGATTCCACTCTCCGGCAGGTGCCGGAGGCGATCTCTGGATCCCCGAGATGGGATCGGCGTTGGCGGCGTCTCTCGGAAGGTTTTCCGTATCGTGGCTCTCGATGCTGGGGGTTTCGTCACGGAGGCTTTAAGTAGGCGGAAGGGCAAGTCAAGAGGCGGCACGGGGGCCCACACCATAGGCCGGCGCGGCCGGGGGTGGGGCCGCGCCGCCCTAGGGTTTGGCCACCCCGTGGCCCCTCTTCGTCTCGTCTTCGGACTTCCGGAAGCTTCGTGGAAAAAGACGCCCACGGGCTTTGAATTCCTCCAATTCCGACAATATGTCCATACTCGGATTTCTGAACCCAACTACAGCAGAACAAAGAAGCGGCACTTCGGCATCTTGTTAATAGGTTAGTTCCAGAAAATGCACGAATATGACATAAAGTGTGCATAAAACATGTAGATAACATCAATAATGTGGCATGGAACATAAGAAATTATCGATACGTCGGAGACGTATCAGCATCCCCAAGCTTAGTTACGCTCGTCCCGAGCGGTAAAACGATAACACGTATAATTTCTGGAGTGACATGCCATCATAACCTTGATCATACTATTTGTAAAGCATATGTAGTGAATGCAGCGATCAAAACAATGTATATGACATGAGTAAACAAGTGAATCATAAAGCAAAGACTTTTCATGAATAGCACTTCAAGACAAGCATCAATAAGTCTTGCATAAGAGTTAACTCATAAAGCAATAATTCATAGTAAAAGCATTGAAGCAACACAAAAGAAGATTAAGTTTCAGCGGTTGCTTTCAACTTGTAACATGTATATCTCATGGATATTGTCAACATAGAGTAATATAATAAGTGCAATAAGCAAGTATGTAGGAATCAATGCACAGTTCACACAAGTGTTTGCTTCTTGAGGTGGAGAGAAATAGGTGAACTGACTCAACATTGAAAGTAAAAGAATGGTCCTCCATAGAGGAAAAGCATCGATTGCTATATTTGTGCTAGAGCTTTGATTTTGAAAACATGAAACAATTTTGTCAACGGTAGTAATAAAGCATATGCATCATGTAAATTATATCTTATAAGTTGCAAGCCTCATGCATAGTGTACCAATAGTGCCCGCACCTTGTCCTAATTAGCTTGGACTACCTGGATTATCACCGCAATACATATGCTTTAACCAAGTTTCACAAAGGGGTACCTCTATGCCGCCTGTACAAAGGTGTAAGGAGAAAGCTCGCATTTGGATTTCTCGCTTTTGATTATTCTCAACTTAGACATCCATACCGGGACAACATAGACAACAGATAATGGACTCCTCTTTTAATGCTTTAAGCATTCAACAACAATTAATTCTTTTCTCATTAGAGATTTGAGGATGTTTGTCCAAAACTGAAACTTCCACCATGGATCATGGCTTTAGTTAGCGGCCCAATGTTCTTCTCTAACAATATGCATGCTCAAACCATTCAACTCAGTGTAGATCGCCCTTACTTCAGACAAGACGAACATGCATAGCAACTCACATGAAATTCAACAATGAAAAGTTGATGGCGTCCCCAGTAAACATGGTTATCGCACAACAAGCAACTTAATAAGAGATAAAGTGCATAATTACATATTCAATACCACAATAGTTTTTAAGCTATTTGTCCCATGAGCTATATATTGCAAAGGTGAATGATGGAATTTTAAAGGTAGCACTCAAGCAATTTACTTTGGAATGGCGGAAAATACCATGTAGTAGGTAGGTATGGTGGACACAAATGGCATAGTGGTTGGCTCAAGTATTTTGGATGCATGAGAAGTATTCCCTCTCGATACAAGGTTTAGGCTAGCAAGGCTTATTTGAAACAAACACAAGGATGAACCGGTGCAGCAAAACTCACATAAAAGACATATTGAAAACATTATAAGACTCTACACCGTCTTCCTTGTTGTTCAAACTCAATACTAGAAATTATCTAGACCTTAGAGAAACTGATTACCCACAAGTATAGGGGATCGCAACAGTCTTCGAGGGAAGTAAAACCCAATTTATTGATTCGACACAAGGGGAGACAAAGAACACTTGGAAGCCTTAACAACGGAGTTGTCAATTCAGTTGCACCTGGAAACAGACTTGCTCGCAAGAGTTTATCAGTAGTAACAGGTTTATAGCAGTAGCAGTAGTGAAATAACAGCAGCAGAGTAACAGAGACAGCAGTAGTGATTATAGTAAACAGCAAGATTAAAATACTGTAGGCACGGGGATGGATGACGGGCGTTGCATGGATGAGAGAAACTCATGTAACAATCATAGCAGGGCATTTGCAGATAATAATAAAACGGTGTCCAAGTACAAAGCAATCAATAGGCATGTGTTCCATATATAGTCGTGCGTGCTCGCAATGAGAAACTTGCACAACATCTTTTGTCCTACCAGCCGGTGGCAGCCGGGCCTCAAGGGAAACTACTGGATATTAAGGTACTCCTTTTAATAAAGTATCGGAGCAAAGCATTAACACTCCGTGAACACATGTGATCCTCACATCGCTACCATCCCCTCCGGTTGTCCCAATTCTTGTCACTTCGGGGCCATTGGTTCCGGACAGCGACATGTGTATACAACTTATAGGTAAGACCATAAACAATGATTATCTTCATGAAACAATAACATGTTCAGATCTGAGATCATGGCACTCGGGCCCTAGTGACAAGCATTAAGCATAACAAGTTGCAACAATATCATCAAAGTACCAATAACGGACACTAGGCACTATGCCCTAACAATCTTATGCTATTACATGACCAATCTCATCCAATCCCTACCATCCCCTTCGGCCTACAGCGGGGGAATTACTCACACATGGATGGGGGAAACATGGCTGGTTGATGTAGAGGCGTTGGCGGTGATGATGGCGATGATCTCCTCCAATTCCCCGTCCCGGCGGAGTGCCAGAACGGAGACTTCTGGCTCCCGCGACGGAGTTTCGCGATGTGGCGGCGTTCTGGAGGGTTTCTGGCGACTTCGACTTCTCTCCTGGTGTTTTTAGGTCGAGGCCGATAAATAGTCCGAAGGAGGGCGTCGGAGGCCGGCCGAGGGGGCCACACCACAGGGCCGCGCGGGCCCCCCCTGGGCCGCGCCGCCCTATGGTGTGGGGCCCTCGGGCCTCCACTTCAATTGCCCTTCTGGCTCCGTTAGTTTCCTGGGAAAATAGGGCCTTCTGCATAAATTCCGAGGTTTTTCCCGAAAGTTGGATTTCTGCACAAAAACGAGACACCAGAGCAGTTCTGCTGAAAACAGCGTTAGTCCGTGTTAGTTGTATCCAAAATACACAAATTAGAGGCAAAACAATAGCAAAAGTGTTCGGGAAAGTAGATACGTTTTGGACGTATCAACTCCCCCCAAGCTTAGCTTATTGTTTGTCCTCAAGCAATTCAGTTAACAACTGAGCGATAAAAGAACTTTCACGAACACATTTGCTCATATGATGTATATATTCTCATGCAATAGCTAATACTTAAGCAGTTCATAATGAGATACATGCAAATAAGATCATCTAACAGCTATGTCAATCATGGAGAGGTACCAACAATTAATAAGAAGCATCATGAATCATGTATATAAGCAAGATTGCAATGTTCATAAGAGAGTATGATAAAGTGGTATCTCGCTTGCCTGTATTTGATTGGCAAAACATAAATGCCCGGGCACCTCTGGAGTTCATAGAAAGACTAGAAGTAGTGATTGTCAAAAGATAAATGCATCAAAGTTATACCACAATCAATCATATTTTGAGACAAGCATATTGTACTAAGAATGACAGTTGTGCTCTCAAGATAGTGCTCAAAGAAATAATGGAGACACAACATAAAAGTAAAAGATTGACCCTTCGCAGAGGGAAGCAGGGATTAACATGCGCTAGAGCTTTTCATTTTTATAAAGACAGGAGTAAAATTATTTTGAGAGGTGTTTGTTGTTGTCAACGAATGGTAATGGGTACACTAACTACCTTGCCAACCGGACTTTCAAGAGCGGCTCCCATGAATTATTGCATATTTATTTGGCACTCCTTCCAACCTTTCCTGCACAAACCATGGCTAACCGAATCCTCGGGTGCCTGCCAACAATCTCATACCATGAAGGAGTGCCCTTTTATTTTAGTTTTATTATGATGATGACACTCCCCCCAACCTTTGCTTACACAAGCCATGGCTAACCGAATCCTTCGGGTGCCGTCCAACAATCACAAACCATGGAGGAGTGTCTATTTAAGTTAATTAATTTGGGACTGGGAATCCCATTGCCAGCTCTTTTTGCAAAATTATTGGATAAGCGGATGTGCCACTAGTCCATATGAGAGTCCGTCAAAAGTAAATGACAAGGTTGAAAGCTAAACACCACATACTTCCTCATGAGCTATGAAACATAAACACAAATTGAGAAGCATTTTGAAGGTTTTTAAAGGTAGCGCACGAGAATTTACTTGGAATGGTTTGAAATGCCATGCATAGGTATTTATGGTGGACACTCTGGAATAACTTGGTTTTCATGTGTTTGGAAGCACGAGCAGCGTTCCCGCTCAGTACAAGTGAAGGCTAGCAATAGACTTGGGAGCGACAAATCAAGAGAGCAGTAACTGTCATAATCATGCTTGCGGCAAAATAAATTAACGGAGGCATAAAAGTGATACAAGAACTCTGAAGCAATATAAATCATCGAGGCTTAATTGACTTTTTATTCAGTCATATGCATGCGTGAGCATGTGCCAAGTCGATATAAATGAATTATTCAGAGGAGGATACCACAATGCCATACTTACTTATGAATAAAACAATGCAAACAAACATACATGACATGCTACTCATATTAATAAATTAGAGCTAAACATGAGAGATCATGAACTACTAGACTTTCTCAAATAACATATACCTCACATGAACCAACTAAGCATGCTCACATGGATGAGTATATGTACAAAAATGAAAACAAATAGAGTTCATACCAGCCTCTCACCACAATCAGGTTGTCGTAGATCGTCATTATTGCCTTTTCACTTGTGCAGCTTGGATAATATGAAATGAAAACCACGCTCCAGCCACCGAAAACCATTGAACTCATAAAGAACTTTACAAAACAGAGAAGAACAGCAAATATTTTTGGCGTTTTCGAATTTAGAAACAAGAACAAAAGGAAACAAACAAACAAAGCAAAATCTTTTTGGGTTTTCTTATAGCAAACTAGCAATAGCAAATAAAGTGAAACAAATGCAAGAAACCAAAGCAAACAAATGGTGAAGAGAAACAACAGAAATATTTTTGGTCTTTTTGTGTTTTGGGAAGGAAAACAAAGCAAAACAAGAAATAGCAAACTAAAAGAAACACAGAAAAGCGAGATGGCAGAAATCTGCCAAAACCTGACAGCAGTACAGAAATCGATTTTAACAAAAATCTTACGTTGCTCAGATCGAAAAGTGTTCAACTAATGAAAGTTAGATAACAACCTGGGGAACCTGCACAAAAATTTGCAGCTTAAAATGACGCTCTGACTATTTTTGACGATTTTTACAGTAACGTTCCAGAATCTGTTTTCAGGCAGCATTTCCCCAAATATCATCCTCCTCTCATTAGAAAACCACTCAAACGAACAAAACAAGTATGTACAAGTATCCAGCAACCATAATATGCAAAGAATTAGTGATGCCGGTATACCTCCCCCCAAGCTTAGGCTTTTGGCCTAAGTGGAGTTTAATCCCATCGATCCCATGAGGTAGTGTCTCCGTAATATGAAGATGGGTCGTATTCCGGGTATGTGCTAGAAGAAGCACCCGGATATGTGACGGTGTGGTCGTAGGAGGTCCCGACGTCCTCGGAGTCATGTTGCTGGTGGAAGTCTTTTATCTTCAAATGTTCATCCACCTCCTCCTTAGTGCACGACCATGACTGCCTGTCAATACTCAACAAACCAGGTTGGGGAAGAGGGATTTCCTTCTCCTCCCCGTCAGAAAACAACATTCTATACACCATACTATCTAAAGTAGAGTCAGTAGTAACAAAATGATGACTCTTCATAGCAGTAATATCGAGTCTCCTAGGGGCCAATGGCACATCATTAGGATCAATAGGAAGATTAAGAAAAGTTAAAACACGCAGCGCAATAGTTCCTCCAAAAATAGGCCCCCTGGTAGTCAGGCGGCGAGCAATAAGAGCACCAAGGTGATAAGATGTATGACCAGTAAGTGCAATATTCAGGAAAGCAAGATGGTAGCTAGAGATATTACTAGTGTTCTCCCTACCAAGAATGCTAGTAGCAATGTAGTATGCAAAATATTTAATGGCGGGGAGTTGAATGTTTCTTATCTTGCCCCGCTGAATGGTGCGACAATCATCATCGGTGATTCCACGGTAGAGCTCCAGCAAGTCCCGGGGGTTGTCATCAATCCTACTTGCTGTACCTACAGGGGCAATATCCAGGGCACAACAAAAATCCTTCAATGGCATAGTCACAGTATTACCATAAATCCTGAACGCAACTGTTGGCTCATAGTGTTTGTTGTTGAACTGGAAACTCTCGACGAAGATTTTGGTGAGCAAGTAGTATTGCTCCCTTTCATCGCCCATATAAGTGGTTAACCCTGCCCTGTTGACAAGGGTTAAGAAATCCTCCAGTATCCCTGCATTCCTTAGAAAATCATAACATGGAAAAGTAGAAGCATTAGGGGGACCGTTGTCCTCTTCAGGCGCGAAACTAGGCGCGAGGATGTCTTCATTGTATGATTGCCTAATCCGGTGGCGGCCCTAGAAGGCCTCCCGGTGCTGGTTGTCCCCTTCTTGAACAACTCCCCAAAGCTAAACTTCTTCATAGCTTCTCTGAAATTTTCAACAAATGACATAAAAATTTGGTTTGGTGACATATAATTGAGGGAAACTACCATAGGAACTTGCTAGAGTACTAATCATGCATCAAAACTAGTTTCTACCACTTAGAACAAGCATGCAAGCTCACTAAACATGTTACCTACAGCAGCAAAATATTCAAGATATACTCAACCAAACGAAATTCTACTTGGATGGGTGGAGGAGTCACATACCGAAGAGCAAATGTGCCAAATTTCAGACAGAAATCTGGGCTGAGCAAAGAGATCGAAAAATCTGGAGCTCTGGAGCAAAAACGCGAGTGAGAGGAACTTGGTGTCGATTTTTTCGGGAGAGAGAAGAGTCTGGGAGGAAGAGATGGCAAAGTGGGGCAGAGGGGGACCCACACCACATGGTGGCGCGGCCACCTCCTTGGCCGCGCCGGCCTGTGGTCCGCGCCCTACGGTGCCCCACAGTCATCCTCTGGTGCTCCCAGGTGCCTCGTGGAAAAATAGGACCAACGGTATAATTTTTGTGAATTTTTGAAAACTTTGAAAAACGCACATTTCTGGGTATTTAGTTTATTATTACTGGCCAGGAAAATTTTTTGAAATCTTCGAATAACTCAAGAACTTTGCAAATTAAAAGTGCTACAGCAACTAGGGCAAGTGGAGGAAGAAAGATATGTTGTTTACCTCCTCTATGCATATAAAAGGTATTCGTTAACAAGGTTGATCAAGTCTTGTCACCAAATAAATTTTACATAGCATAAGAAGAAATAAACCTCAAATCAATCATGTTACCTTGAATTGTATTGATATGGATCCAATCACGAGAGTTTGATATTCTTCCTTAGGCTCATATATAGGACAATCAATAGTTCCCACTTTGATAGTTCTCACATTAGAAATAGTATTAACTCCACACGCTTTCTCAATCCTCTTGGGGAAATAAACGGTATGCTCCCTATCATCAACATTGAAAGTAACCTTTCCTTTATTGCAATCAATAACAGCCCCTGCGGTGTTAAGAAAAGGTCTCCCAAGAATAATAGACATATTATCATCTTCAGGCATTTCCAACACAACAAAATCGGTTAATATCAAGCGAGTTAGTAGTAACTTGAACAGGAACATTCTCACATATACCAACAGGAATAGCAGTAGATTTATCAGCCATTTGCAAAGATATATCAGTAGGTATCAACTTATCTAAGTAAAGTCTCTTATAAAGAGAAAAAGGCATAACACTAACACCGGCTCCCAAGTCACATAGAGCAGTTTTAACATAATTATTCTTGATAGAACAAGGAATAGTAGGTATACCTGGGTCGCCCAACTTCTTTGGCATTTTGCCATTGAAAGAGTAATTAGCAAGCATAGTGGAAATTTCCTCATTGGGGATTTTCCTTTTGTTAGTAACAATATCTTTCATATACTTTGAATAAGGAGGCAATTTAATCGCATCGATCAAAGGGATTTGCAAGAATAAAGGTTTCATCCAATCGCAAAATTTATTATAGTGTTCTTCTTCCTTTGATTTTAGTTTCTTAGCGGGAAAAGGCATTTGCTTTTGCACCCAAGGTTCTCTTTCATTACCATGTTTCTCAGCAATAAAGTCTTCTTTAGTGTACTTTTTATTTTTAGCATGCTTTTCAGGTTCTTCTTCAACCTCTTCTTTATCGGGAGTATCATTCTTATCATTATCATTATCATTATCATGTTCATTACCACTTTCAGTTTCAGCATCGAAATAGAAATACTATTAGGATCATTAACGAGTTCGAGAGGATTCTACAACATTTTTATGTTTCTTCTTCTTTTTCTTCCTAGAATGAGCACTAGGTTCAATGCGTTGAGAATCTTGTTCAATTCTTTTGGGATGCCCTTCAGGATATAGAGGATCCTGGGTAGAGACACCGCCTCTAGTTGTTACTTCATAAGCATGTTTCTCTTTAGAATTATTCCCTAACAAGTCATTTTGCACTTTAGTGAGTTGATCAATTTGAGTTTGAATCATTTGAAAATGTTTAACAAGCATCTTAACATCATTGGAGGTTCTCCCCACAATATCATGCAATTCACTAATAGCTTGAGAATTTTCCATTAAATGATTCTCTACTCTCATATTAAAATTTTCTTGCTTAACAATATAATTATCAAACTCATCTAAGCATTGTGCAGGAGGCTTTGAATACGGAATATCCTCCCTAGTAAAGCGTTGAAGGGAATTTACCTCAATCATGGATGCGGGGGAATTATCTCACATATATCTTCAATAGGAGGTAGATTCTTCACATCTTCAGATTTAATACCTTTCTCCTTGAGAGACTTCTTGGCTTCCCTCATATCTTCATCATTCAATTCAATTAAACCCCTCTTCTTCAATATTGGAGTTGGAGTTGGTTCAGGCGTAGTCCATTCATCATGATTCCGGCTTATTTTAGCCAATAATTCTTCAGCGTCATCCGGAGTTCTTTTCCTGAAAACACAACCAGCACAACTATCCAGGTATGCCCTAGACTCAATGGTTAGTCCACTATAAAATATATCAAGTAAATCATGCTTTTCCAGATCATGCTCAGGCCGAGCTCTAATAAGAGAGCAGAATCTCGACCAAGCCTCAGGCAATTTCTCTTCATCTTCTGATTAAAATTATAAATTCTGCAAAGCAATATGTTGAGCACTAGCAGGAAAGTATTTGCGGAAGAAAACATCAAGCAATTCTTTCGGACTTTTAATAGAATTTGGTGGCAAATTATTATACCAAGTTTTAGCGTCATCCTTTAATGAGAATGGAAATATTTTAGCAACAAAGTAAGTACGCATCTTAACATCATCAGAAAACAAGCTACTAAGAGTAGATAACTCAGTCATGTGTTCAACAGCACTTTCTTTTTCAGTACCACAAAAGGGTGTTTTCTCAACAATAGCTATATGAGATAGATCAAGAGAAAAATCATAATCTTTATCCCTAATGTTTATAGGAGATGTGGCAAACTTAGGATCAGGAGACGGTTTATATCTAACGGCATGTTACGCAAGCAACTTTTTAATTTTTCTTGCATCAGTAGTAGCATTGCATTTTTCAATAAAATCATCATTAAGCTCCACATAATCTTCCTCAGGATCATCACTAAAATAACCAAGTTCAGGTGAACTAACAGGTGTAGCAGCATTAGGAGTTTCAGTATTTTCAATTTGTCTAGACCTAGCAATTGTAGCATCTAGAAAGGATCCCAATGAACCACTATCATCAAGCACAGCAGAAACATTATCAATATTATGAGAGTGTTCAGATTCAGCAGAAGTACCCGCATGCGAAGCATGTGGCGGTGAAACAAGTTTATCTATCACAGATGGTGAATCAAGTGCAGCGGAGGTATTCAGAATTGTACCTTTTCTTGTAGTGGATGGTAATATGGCGATCTTAGTATCGCGAGGTTTACCCATGATGGAGAATTTGCAGCGAACAATATTAATCCAAGTGAGCTTCCAAATAAAGCTATGCTCCCCGGCAACGGCGCCAGAAAATAGTCTTGATTACCCACAAGTATAGGGGATCGCAACAGTCTTCGAGGGAAGTAAAACCCAATTTATTGATTCGACACAAGGGGAGACAAAGAACACTTGGAAGCCTTAACAACGGAGTTGTCAATTCAGTTGCACCTGGAAACAGACTTGCTCGCAAGAGTTTATCAGTAGTAACAGGTTTATAGCGATAGCGATAGTGAAATAACAGCAGAGTAACAGAGACAGCAGTAGTGATTATAGTAAACAGCAAGATTAAAATACTGTAGGCACGGGGACGGATGACGGGTGTTGCATGGATGAGAGAAACTCATGTAACAATCATAGCAGGGCATTTGCAGATAATAATAAAACGGTGTCCAAGTACAAAGCAATCAATAGGCATGTGTTCCATATATAGTCGTGCGTGCTCGCAATGAGAAACTTGCACAACATCTTTTGTCCTACCAGCCGGTGGCAGCCGGGCCTCAAGGGAAACTACTGGATATTAAGGTACTCCTTTTAATAAAGTACCGGAGCAAAGCATTAACACTCCGTGAACACATGTGATCCTCACATCGCTACCATCCCCTCCGATTGTCCCAATTCTTGTCACTTCGGGGCCATTGGTTCCGGACAGCGACATGTGTATACAACTTATAGGTAAGACCATAAACAATGATTATCTTCATGAAACAATAACATGTTCAGATCTGAGATCATGGCACTCGGGCCCTAGTGACAAGCATTAAGCATAACAAGTTGCAACAATATCATCAAAGTACCAATAACGGACACTAGGCACTATGCCCTAACAATCTTATGCTATTACATGACCAATCTCATCCAATCCCTACCATCCCCTTCGGCCTACAGCGGGGGAATTACTCACACATGGATGGGGGAAACATGGCTGGTTGATGTAGAGGCGTTGGCGGTGATGATGGCGATGATCTCCTCCAATTCCCCGTCCCGGCGGAGTGCCAGAACGGAGACTTCTGGCTCCCGCGACGGAGTTTCGCGATGTGGCGGCGTTCTGGAGGGTTTCTGGCGACTTCGACTTCTCTCCTGGTGTTTTTAGGTCGAGGCCGATAAATAGTCCGAAGGAGGGCGTCGGAGGCCGGCCGAGGGGGCCACACCACAGGGCCGCGCGGGCCCCCCCTGGGCCGCGCCGCCCTATGGTGTGGGGCCCTCGGGCCTCCACTTCAATTGCCCTTCTGGCTCCGTTAGTTTCCTGGGAAAATAGGGTCTTCTGCATAAATTCCGAGGTTTTTCCCGAAAGTTGGATTTCTGCACAAAAACGAGACACCAGAGCAGTTCTGCTGAAAACAGCGTTAGTCCGTGTTAGTTGTATCCAAAATACACAAATTAGAGGCAAAACAATAGCAAAAGTGTTCGGGAAAGTAGATACGTTTTGGACGTATCAGAAACCAAATATGCAAACCAAATTTTAGCATGCTCTATGTATTTCTTCATTAATGGGTGCAAAGCATATGATGCAAGAGCTTAATCATGAGCACAACAATTGCCAAGTATCACATTACCCAAAACATTTATAGCAATTACTACATGTATCATTTTCCAATTCCAACCATATAACAATTTAACGAAGGAGAAACTTCGCCATGAATACTATGAGTAGAAACCAAGGACATACTTGTCCATATGCTACAGTGGAGCGTGTCTCTCTCCCATAAAGTGAATGCTAGGATCCATTTTATTCAAACAAAACAAAAAACAAAAACAAACCGACGCTCCAAGAAAAAGCACATAAGATGTGATGGAATAAAAATATAGTTTCAGGGGAGGAACCTGATAATGTTGTCGATGAAGAAGGGGATGCCTTGGGCATCCCCAAGCTTAGACGCTTGAGTCTTCTTAATATATGCAGGGGTGAACCACCGGGGCATCCCCAAGCTTAGAGCTTTCACTCTCCTTGATCATGTTGCATCATACTCCTCTCTTGATCCTTGAAAACTTCCTCCACACCAAACTCGAAACAACTCATTAGAGGGTTAGTGCACAATATAAATTGACATATTCAGAGGTGACACAATCATTCTTAACACTTCTGGACATTGCATAATGCTACTGGACATTAGTGGATCAAAGAAATTCATCCAACATAGCAAAAGAGGCAATGCGAAATAAAAGGCAGAATCTGTCAAAACAGAACAGTTCGTATTGACGAATTTTAAAATGGCAACAGACTTGCTCAAATGAAAATGCTCAAATTTAATGAAAGTTGCGTACATACCTGAGGATCATGCACGTAAATTGGCTTAATTTTCTGAGCTACCTACAGGGAGGTGGACCCAGATTCGTGACAGCAAAGAAATCTGGAACTGTGCAGTAATCCAAATCTAGTACTTACTTTTCTATCAACGGCTTAACTTGGCACAACAAAACACAAAACTAAGATAAGGAGAGGTTGCTACAGTAGTAAACAACTTCCAAGACACAAAATAAAAACAAAGTACTGTAGGTAAAAACATGGGTTATCTCCCATAAGCGCTTTTCTTTAACGCCTTTCAGCTAGGCGCAGAAAGTGTGTATCAAGTATTATCAAGAGACGAAGTGTCAACATCATAATTTGTTCTCATAATAGAATCAAAAGGTAACTTCATTCTCTTTCTAGGGAAGTGTTCCATACCTTTCTTGAGAGGAAATTGATATTTTATATTACCTTCCTTCATATCAATGATAGCACCCACAGTTCGAAGAAAAGGTCTTCCCAATATAATGGGACAAGATGCATTGCATTCAATATCCAAGACAACAAAATCAACTGGGACAAGGTTATTGTTAACGGTAATGCGAACATTATCAACTTTACCCAAAGGTTTCTTTGTAGAATGATCAGCAAGATTAACATCCAAATAACAATTTTGCAGCGGTGGCAAGTCAAGCATATTATAAATCTTCTTAGGCATAACAGAAATACTTGCACCAAGATCACATAAAGCATTACAATCAAAATCTTTAACCTTCATCTTAATGATGGGCTCCCAACCATCCTCTAGCTTTTTAGGAATAGAGGCTTCACGCTCTAATTTCTCTTCTCTAGCTTTTATGAGAGCATTTGTAATATGATGCGTGAAAGCCAAATTTATAGCACTAGCATTAGGACTTTTAGCAAGTTTTTGCAAGAACTTTATAACTTCAGAGATGTGGCAATCATCAAAATTCAAACCATTATAATCTAAAGCAATGGGATCATCATCCCCAATGTTGGAAAAAATTTCAGCAGCTTTATCACAGGCAGTTTCAGCAGTTTTAGCGGTTTCAGGCAGTTTCTCGCGCTTTGCATTAGAAGTGGAAACATTGCTAACACCAATTCTTTTATTAGTATTAGTAGGAGGTGCAGCAACATGTGTAGCATTAGCATTACTAGTGGTGGTAATAGTCCAAACTTTAGCTACATTCTTCTCTTTAGCTAGTGTTTTATTTTCTTCTCTATCCCACCTAGCACGCAGTTCAGCCATTAATCTTATATTCTCATTAATTCTAACTTGAATGGCATTTGCTGTAGTAACAATTTTATTATGATGATTCTCATTAGGCAAAACTTTTGATTTCAAAAGATCAACATCAGCAGCAAGACTATCGACTTTAGAAGCAAGTATATCAATTTTCCCAAGCTTTTCTTCAACAGATTTGTTAAAAGCAGTTTGTGTACTAATAAATTCTTTAAGCATAGCTTCAAGTCCAGGGGGTGAACTCCTATTATTGTTGTAAGAATTCCCATAAGAATTACCATAGCCGTTGCCATTATTATAAGGATATGGCCTATAGTTGTTACTAGAATTGTTCCGGTAAGCATTGTTGTTGAAATTATTATTTTTAATGAAGTTTACATCAACATGTTCTTCTTGTGCAACCAATGAAGCTAATGGAACATTATTAGGATCAATATTAGTCCTATCATTCACAAGCATAGACATAATAGCATCAATATTATCACTCAAGGAAGAGGTTTCTTCGACAGAATTTACCTTCTTACCTTGTGGAGCTCTTTCCGTGTGCCATTCAGAGTAGTTGATCATCATATTATCAAGAAGCTTTGTTGCTTCACCAAGAGTGATGGACATAAAGGTACCTCCAGCAGCTAAATCCAATAAATTCCGTGAAGAAAAATTTAGTCCTGCATAGAAGGTTTGGATGATCATCCAAGTAGTCAGTCCATGGGTTGGGCAATTTTTAACCAGAGATTTCATTCTTTCCCAAGCTTGAGCAACATGTTCAGTATATAATTGTTTAAAATTCATTATGCTACTCCTCAAAGATATAATTTTAGCAGGGGGATAATATCTACCAATAAAAGCATCCTTGCATTTAGTCCATGAATCAATACTATTCTTAGGCAGAGATAGCAACCAATCTTTAGCTCTTCCTCTTAATGAGAAAGGGAACAATTTTAGTTTAATAATATCACCATCTACATCTTTATATTTTTGCATTTCACATAGTTCAACAAAATTATTAAGATGGGCAGCAGCATCATCAGAACTAACACCAGAAAATTGCTCTCGCATAACAAGATTCAGTAAAGTAGGTTTAATTTCAAAGAATTCTGCTGTAGTAGCAGGTGGAGCAATAGGTGTGCATAAGAAATCATTATTATTTGTGGTTGTGAAGTCACACAACTTAGTATTTTCAGCGTTGGCCATTTTAGCAACAGTAAATAAAACAAACTAGATAAAGTAAATGCAAGTAAACTAATTTTTTGTGTGTTTTTGATATAGCAAACAAGATAGCAAATAAAGTAAAACTAGCAACTAATTTTTTTGTATTTTGATTTAGTGCAGCAAACAAAGTAGTAAATAAAACTAAGCAAGACAAAAACAAAGTAAAGAGATTGAGAAGTGGAGACTCCCCTTGCAGCGTGTCTTGATCTCCCCGGCAACGGCGCCAGAAATTTAGCTTGATGACGCGTAAAGCACACGCTCGTTGGGAACCCCAAGTGGAAGGTGTGATGCGTACAGCAGCAAGTTTCCCTCAGTAAGAAACCAAGGTTTATCGAACCAGTAGGAGTCAAGAAGCACGTTGAAGGTTGATGGCGGCGGGATGTAGTGCGGCGCAAAACCAGGGATTCCGGCGCCAATGTGGAACCTGCACAACACAACCAAAGTACTTTGCCCCAACGAAACAGTGAGGTTATCAATCTCACTGGCTTGCTGTAACAAAGGATTAACCGTATTGTGTGGAAGATGATTGTTTGCAGAAAACAGTAGAACAAGTATTGCAGTAGATTGTATTTCAGTAAAGAGAATTGGACCGGGGTCCACAGTTCACTAGAGGTGTCTCTCCCATAAGACAAACAACATGTTGGGTGAACAAATTACAGTTGGGCAATTGACAAATAAAGAGAGCATGACAATGCACATACATATCATGATGAGTATAGTGAGATTTAATTGGGCATTACGACAAAGTACATAGACCGCCATCCAACTGCATCTATGCCTAAAAAGTCCACCTTCAGGTTATCATCCGAACCCCCTCCAGTATTAAGTTGCAAAGCAGCAGACAATTGCATTAAGTATGGTGCGTAATGTAATCAACAACTACATCCTTAGACATAGCATCAATGTTTTATCCCTAGTGGCAACAGCACAACACAACCTTAGAACTTTCTGTCACTGTCCCAGGTGTCAATGCAGGCATGAACCCACTATCGAGCATAAGTACTCCCTCTTGGAGTTACAAGCATCTACTTGGCCAGAGCATCTACTAGTAACGGAAAGCATGCAAGATCATAAACAACACGTAGATATAACTTTGATAATCAACATAACAAGTATTCTCTATTCATCGGATCCCAACAAACGCAACATATAGAATTACAGATAGATGATCTTGATCATGTTAGGCAGCTCACAAGATCCGACAATGATAGCACAATGGGGAGAAGACAACCATCTAGCTACTGCTATGGACCCATAGTCCAGGGGTAGACTACTCACACATCACACCGGAGGCGACCATGGCGGCGTAGAGTCCTCCGGGAGATGATTCCCCTCTCCGGCAGGGTGCCGGAGGCGATCTCCTGGATCCCCCGAGATGGGATCGGCGTTGGCGGCGTCTCTGGAAGGTTTTCTGTATCGTGGCTCTCGGTACTGGGGGTTTCGTCACGGAGGCTTTAAGTAGGCGGAAGGGCAAGTCAAGAGGCGGCCCACACCATAGGCCGGCGCGGCCAGGGGTGGGGCCGCGCCGCCCTAGGGTTTGGCCACCCCGTGGCCCCTCTTCGTCTCGTCTTCGGACTTCTGGAAGCTTCGTGGAAAAATAGGCCCCTGGGCTTTGATTTCGTCCAATTCCGAGAATATTTCCTTACTAGGATTTCTGAAACCAAAAACAGCAGAAAACAAAGAATCGGCACTTCGGCATCTTGTTAATAGGTTAGTTCCAGAAAATGCACGAATATGACATAAAGTGTGCATAAAACATGTAGATAACATCAATAATGTGGCATGGAACATAAGAAATTATCGATACGTCGGAGACGTATCAGCATCCCCAAGCTTAGTTCTGCTCGTCCCGAGCAGGTAAAACGATAACAAAGATAATTTCTGGAGTGACATGCCATCATAACCTTGATCATACTATTTGTAAAGCATATGTAGTGAATGCAGCGATCAAAACAATGTATATGACATGAGTAAACAAGTGAATCATAAAGCAAAGACTTTTCATGAATAGCACTTCAAGACAAGCATCAATAAGTCTTGCATAAGAGTTAACTCATAAAGCAATAATTCATAGTAAAAGCATTGAAGCAACACAAAAGAAGATTAAGTTTCAGCGGTTGCTTTCAACTTGTAACATGTATATCTCATGGATATTGTCAACATAGAGTAATATAATAAGTGCAATAAGCAAGTATGTAGGAATCAATGCACAGTTCACACAAGTGTTTGCTTCTTGAGGTGGAGAGAAATAGGTGAACTGACTCAACATTCAAAGTAAAAGAATGGTCCTCCATAGAGGAAAAGCATCGATTGCTATATTTGTGCTAGAGCTTTGATTTTGAAAACATGAAACAATTTTGTCAACGGTAGTAATAAAGCATATGCATCATGTAAATTATATCTTATAAGTTGCAAGCCTCATGCATAGTGTACCAATAGTGCCCGCACCTTGTCCTAATTAGCTTGGACTACCTGGATTATCACCGCAATACATATGCTTTAACCAAGTTTCACAAAGGGGTACCTCTATGCCGCTTTGTACAAAGGTCTAAGGAGAAAGCTCGCATTTGGATTTCTCGCTTTTGATTATTCTCAACTTAGACATCCATACCGGGACAACATAGACAACAGATAATGGACTCCTCTTTTAATGCTTTAAGCATTCAACAACAATTAATTCTTTTCTCATTAGAGATTTGAGGATGTTTGTCCAAAACTGGAACTTCCACCATGGATCATGGCTTTAGTTAGCGGCCCAATGTTCTTCTCTAACAATATGCATGCTCAAACCATTCAACTCAGTGTAGATCGCCCTTACTTCAGACAAGACGAACATGCATAGCAACTCACATGAAATTCAACAATGAAAAGTTGATGGCGTCCCCAGTAAACATGGTTATCGCACAACAAGCAACTTAATAAGAGATAAAGTGCATAATTACATATTCAATACCACAATAGTTTTTAAGCTATTTGTCCCATGAGCTATATATTGCAAAGGTGAATGATGGAATTTTAAAGGTAGCACTCAAGCAATTTACTTTGGAATGGCGGAAAATACCATGTAGTAGGTAGGTATGGTGGACACAAATGGCATAGTGGTTGGCTCAAGTATTTTGGATGCATGAGAAGTATTCCCTCTCGATACAAGGTTTAGGCTAGCAAGGCTTATTTGAAACAAACACAAGGATGAATCGGTGCAGCAAAACTCACATAAAAGACATATTGAAAACATTATAAGACTCTACACCATCTTCCTTGTTGTTCAAACTCAATACTAGAAATTATCTAGACCTTAGAGAAACCAAATATGCAAACCAAATTTTAGCATGCTCTATGTATTTCTTCATTAATGGGTGCAAAGCATATGATGCAAGAGCTTAATCATGAGCACAACAATTGCCAAGTATCACATTACCCAAAACATTTATAGCAATTACTACATGTATCATTTTCCAATTCCAACCATATAACAATTTAACGAAGGAGAAACTTCGCCATGAATACTATGAGTAGAAACCAAGGACATACTTGTCCATATGCTACAGCGGAGCGTGTCTCTCTCCCATAAAGTGAATGCTAGGATCCATTTTATTCAAACAAAACAAAAAACAAAAACAAACCGACGCTCCAAGAAAAAGCACATAAGATGTGATGGAATAAAAATATAGTTTCAGGGGAGGAACCTGATAATGTTGTCGATGAAGAAGGGGATGCCTTGGGCATCCCCAAGCTTAGACGCTTGAGTCTTCTTAATATATGCAGGGGTGAACCACCGGGGCATCCCCAAGCTTAGAGCTTTCACTCTCCTTGATCATGTTGCATCATACTCCTCTCTTGATCCTTGAAAACTTCCTCCACACCAAACTCGAAACAACTCATTAGAGGGTTAGTGCACAATATAAATTGACATATTCAGAGGTGACACAATCATTCTTAACACTTCTGGACATTGCATAATGCTACTGGACATTAGTGGATCAAAGAAATTCATCCAACATAGCAAAAGAGGCAATGCGAAATAAAAGGCAGAATCTGTCAAAACAGAACAGTTCGTATTGACGAATTTTAAAATGGCAACAGACTTGCTCAAATGAAAATGCTCAAATTTAATGAAAGTTGCATACATACCTGAGGATCATGCACGTAAATTGGCTTAATTTTCTGAGCTACCTACAGGGAGGTGGACCCAGATTCGTGACAGCAAAGAAATCTGGAACTGTGCAGTAATCCAAATCTAGTACTTACTTTTCTATCAACGGCTTAACTTGGCACAACAAAACACAAAACTAAGATAAGGAGAGGTTGCTACAGTAGTAAACAACTTCCAAGACACAAAATAAAAACAAAGTACTGTAGGTAAAAACATGGGTTATCTCCCATAAGCGCTTTTCTTTAACGCCTTTCAGCTAGGCGCAGAAAGTGTGTATCAAGTATTATCAAGAGACGAAGTGTCAACATCATAATTTGTTCTCATGATAGAATCAAAAGGTAACTTCATTCTCTTTCTAGGGAAGTGTTCCATACCTTTCTTGAGAGGAAATTGATATTTTATATTACCTTCCTTCATATCAATGATAGCACCCACAGTTCGAAGAAAAGGTCTTCCCAATATAATGGGACAAGATGCATTGCATTCAATATCCAAGACAACAAAATCAACGGGGACAAGGTTATTGTTAACGGTAATGCGAACATTATCAACTTTACCCAAAGGTTTCTTTGTAGAATGATCAGCAAGATTAACATCCAAATAACAATTTTGCAGCGGTGGCAAGTCAAGCATATTATAAATCTTCTTAGGCATAACAGAAATACTTGCACCAAGATCACATAAAGCATTACAATCAAAATCTTTAACCTTCATCTTAATGATGGGCTCCCAACCATCCTCTAGCTTTTTAGGAATAGAGGCTTCACGCTCTAATTTCTCTTCTCTAGCTTTTATGAGAGCATTTGTAATATGATGCGTGAAAGCCAAATTTATAGCACTAGCATTAGGACTTTTAGCAAGTTTTTGCAAGAACTTTATAACTTCAGAGATGTGGCAATCATCAAAATTCAAACCATTATAATCTAAAGCAATGGGATCATCATCCCCAATGTTGGAACAAATTTCAGCAGCTTTATCACAGGCAGTTTCAGCAGTTTTAGCTGTTTGAGCGCTTCTCGCTTTGCATTAGAAGTGGAAACATTGCTAACACCAATTCTTTTATTAGTATTAGTAGGAGGTGCAGCAACATGTGTAGCATTAGCATTACTAGTGGTGGTAATAGTCCAAACTTTAGCTACATTCTTCTCTTTAGCTAGTTTTTCATTTTCTTCTCTATCCCACCTAGCACGCAGTTCAGCCATTAATCTTATATTCTCATTAATTCTAACTTGAATGGCATTTGCTGTAGTAACAATTTTATTATGATGATTCTCATTAGGCAAAACTTTTGATTTCAAAAGATCAACATCAGCAGCAAGACTATCGACTTTAGAAGCAAGTATATCAATTTTCCCAAGCTTTTCTTCAACAGATTTGTTAAAAGCAGTTTGTGTACTAATAAATTCTTTAAGCATAGCTTCAAGTCCAGGGGGTGAACTCCTATTATTGTTGTAAGAATTCCCATAAGAATTACCATAGCCGTTGCCATTATTATAAGGATATGGCCTATAGTTGTTACTAGAATTGTTCCGGTAAGCATTGTTGTTGAAATTATTATTTTTAATGAAGTTTACATCAACATGTTCTTCTTGTGCAACCAATGAAGCTAATGGAACATTATTAGGATCAATATTAGTCCTATCATTCACAAGCATAGACATAATAGCATCAATCTTATCACTCAAGGAAGAGGTTTCTTCGACAGAATTTACCTTCTTACCTTGTGGAGCTCTTTCCGTGTGCCATTCAGAGTAGTTGATCATCATATTATCAAGAAGCTTTGTTGCTTCACCAAGAGTGATGGACATAAAGGTACCTCCAGCAGCTGAATCCAATAAATTCCGTGAAGAAAAATTTAGTCCTGCATAGAAGGTTTGGATGATCATCCAAGTAGTCAGTCCATGGGTTGGGCAATTTTTAACCAGAGATTTCATTCTTTCCCAAGCTTGAGCAACATGTTCAGTATCTAATTGTTTAAAATTCATTATGCTACTCCTCAAAGATATAATTTTAGCAGGGGGATAATATCTACCAATAAAAGCATCCTTGCATTTAGTCCATGAATCAATACTATTCTTAGGCAGAGATAGCAACCAATCTTTAGCTCTTCCTCTTAATGAGAAAGGGAACAATTTTAGTTTAATAATATCACCATCTACATCTTTATATTTTTGCATTTCACATAGTTCAACAAAATTATTAAGATGGGCAGCAGCATCATCAGAACTAACACCAGAAAATTGCTCTCGCATAACAAGATTCAGTAAAGCAGGTTTAATTTCAAATAATTCTGCTGTAGTAGTAGGTGGAGCAATAGGTGTGCATAAGAAATCATTATTATTTGTGGTTGTGAAGTCACACAACTTAGTATTTTCAGCGTTGGCCATTTTAGCAACAGTAAATAAAACAAACTAGATAAAGTAAATGCAAGTAAACTAATTTTTTGTGTGTTTTTGATATAGCAAACAAGATAGCAAATAAAGTAAAACTAGCAACTAATTTTTTTGTATTTTGATTTAGTGCAGCAAACAAAGTAGTAAATAAAACTAAGCAAGACAAAAACAAAGTAAAGAGATTGAGAAGTGGAGACTCCCCTTGCAGCGTGTCTTCATCTCCCCGGCAACGGCGCCAGAAATTTAGCTTGATGACGCGTAAAGCACACGCTCGTTGGGAACCCCAAGTGGAAGGTGTGATGCGTACAGCAGCAAGTTTCCCTCAGTAAGAAACCAAGGTTTATCGAACCAGTAGGTGTCAAGAAGCACGTTGAAGGTTGATGGTGGCGGGATGTAGTGCGGCGCAAAACCAGGGATTCCGGCGCCAACGTGGAACCTGCACAACACAACCAAAGTACTTTGCCCCAACGAAACAGTGAGGTTATCAATCTCACTGGCTTGCTGTAACAAAGGATTAACCGTATTGTGTGGAAGATGATTGTTTGCAGAAAACAGTAGAACAAGTATTGCAGTAGATTGTATTTCAGTAAAGAGAATTGGACCGGGGTCCACAGTTCACTAGAGGTGTCTCTCCCATAAGACAAACAGCATGTTGGGTGAACAAATTACAGTTGGGCAATTGACAAATAAAGAGAGCATGACAATGCACATACATATCATGATGAGTATAGTGAGATTTAATTGGGCATTACGACAAAGTACATAGACCGCCATCCAACTGCATCTATGCCTAAAAAGTCCACCTTCAGGTTATCATCCGAACCCCCTCCAGTATTAAGTTGCAAAGCAACAGACAATTGCATTAAGTATGGTGCGTAATGTAATCAACAACTACATCCTTAGACATAGCATCAATGTTTTATCCCTAGTGGCAACAGCACAACACAACCTTAGAACTTTCTCACACGTCCCGGTGTCAATGCGAGGCATGAACCCACTATCGAGCATAAGTACTCCCTCTTGGAGTTACAAGCATCTACTTGGCCAGAGCATCTACTAGTAACGGAAAGCATGCAAGATCATAAACAACACGTAGATATAACTTTGATAATCAACATAACAAGTATTCTCTATTCATCGGATCCCAACAAATGCAACATATAGAATTACAGATAGATGATCTTGATCATGTTAGGCAGCTCACAAGATCCGACAATGATAGCACAATGGGGAGAAGACAACCATCTAGCTACTGCTATGGACCCATAGTCCAGGGGTAGACTACTCACACATCACACCGGAGGCGACCATGGCGGCGTAGAGTCCTCCGGGAGATGATTCCCCTCTCCGGCGGGGGTGCCGGAGGCGATCTCTGGATCCCCCGAGATGGGATCGGCGTTGGCGGCGTCTCCGGGAAGGTTTTCCGTATCGTGGCTCTCGGTGCGGGGGTTTCGTCACGGAGGCTTTAAGTAGGCGGAAGGGCAAGTCAAGAGGCGGCACGGGGGGCCCACACCATAGGCCGGCGCGGCCAGGGGTGGGGCCGCGCCGCCCTAGGGTTTGGCCACCCCGTGGCCCCTCTTCGTCTCGTCTTCGGACTTCTGGAAGCTTCGTGGAAAAATAGGCCCCTGGGCTTTGATTTCGTCCAATTCCGAGAATATTTCCTTACTAGGATTTCTGAAACCAAAAACAAGACTTGACAAAGAATCGGCACTTCGGCATCTTGTTAATAGGTTAGTTCCAGAAAATGCACGAATATGACATAAAGTGTGCATAAAACATGTAGATAACATCAATAATGTGGCATGGAACATAAGAAATTATCGATACGTCGGAGACGTATCACTCCTCTGTGATGTAGCGCTTGTCATTACGTTGGGGCCGGTCGCGTGGAACGGCCTCTTCTTTTTCTTTGCCACGAGAGCGGCTGCTCTCGCCTTTGTCCTTACCAGGGTGGTACACAGGTCCTACCATGTTGATATCGAACGAGAAACCTGGCTGGCACCTCCCAGGGTAAGTGCACTCTACCATGTTAATGGCAGGGAAGGGGTGCATGTCAACTTTCATGGCGTACTGGCTGAAAATTAGACGGCCTTGTTCTATCGCCATTTGGATCTGCTGACGCCACACCCTGCAGTCGCTGGTGGTATGGGTGAACGTGTTATGCCACTTGCAGTATGGCCTTCCGTTCATCTCTTGCGCCGTAGGGATTTTATGGCCTTCGGGTAACTTCAGCTGCTTCTCCTTGAGTAAGAGGTCGAAAATCTGCTCAGCTTTGCTTATGTCGAAGTCAAACCCTTTTGCAGGACCTTGTGGTTTAACCCATTTGCAGGACACGGGGTTTGCCCCCCGAGTCCATTCAGCCACGGCTAACTCCTGCTCTCCCGCAGAGTCTTCATCTTCCTGTGTCTCAACCAGGACTACCGCGCGCTTGAACTTGTCCTGGTACAACTCTGGGTGACGCTGTTCATATAATGACAGTTTCTGAACCATATGCGCCAGCGAAGTGTACTCTGCTTGGGAAGCCATATCCTTGATCGGCGATGCAAGACCCACCACTGCCAGATCGACTGCTTCTTTTTCATTCATACGAGCTGAATAGCATCTGTTCCCGACGGCCCTGAAGCGTTGAATGTATTCCGATACCGTTTCTCCGCGCTTCTGTCGTACTTGTGCTAGATCGGCAATGCCAGCCTCGGAAGCTTCTGAGTGGTATTGCATGTGGAACTGTTCTTCTATCTGCTTCCAAGTCTGGATTGAATCTGGTGGCAGCGAGGTGTACCACCCGAAAGCCGATCCTGTGAGAGATTGTGCGAAAAACCTCACACGTAATGCGTCAGATGCTGAGATCATGCCCAACTGCGCCAAATATCGGCTCACATGCTCAACTGAACTAGAGCCTTCCAATCCACTAAACTTGGAGAATTCAGGGAGCCGATATTTGGGTGGTAGTGGGATTAAATCGTACTCGTTGGGGTATGGCTTGGAGTAGCTGATCGCCCTCCTCTTCGGCACCATGCCGAATTGGTCCCTCAAGATTGCACTGATCTAATCCACGGTGCTAGCTGCAGGAGTTGAGCTTTGATGATTCGTTGGAGTGACATACTTAGCTAGCCACGCCTGCTTCTCGGGATCCGATCCAGAAACCCCTCCTGCTGTTCCAGAAATCCCTACTGTTGGAACCTGGTTCGTGCGCGCCCAGTTACTGCAATCTGGCACATATGTGCACATGTATCCGTGCGGGATCTCCTTAGGCGGTTCATACAAGAACTGGTAATCACTAGGATCGCCACCGATCTTGTAGACGACGTATGCCGGTGAACTCGGCACTTCTGGTGCTGCTAGCGCGAACGGCAGCGGTGGTCGGGTCTGGAATTGTTTCTCTCCTTGGTGAGTCCCTAGGGCAGGTCCCGACGGAGAGTACTGATGCTTCATGATTTCCTGGACCACGCGCAGCGCAACACGCTCTAAAGCGTTCACCAGGCTCTCGGAATGGCGGTGTAGCGAGTGTGCTACCATGTGATTAACCTCCTGACGTAGAGACCTGGTGCGTTCTTCTGAAGGAGTAGACAGATCCACTCCATCGAGAGCGCCTTCAGCTAAGAACCATTTCCACCTAATGCCGTGTGAGCGGGTCCTCTGGAAAGAGCCGATGAGATCGGTTTCGAAGAGAGCTTTGATCTCGTCGTACTTCTTCTTGTACTCCTCAGACAGCTCCTCGTACGTGACTGGATCTTCCGCCATCTCTGATGCAGATGTTGATGCAGTTGTTGTAGAAGAAGGTCCCACCGGGCGTGCCAGAATGTGTTGACCACCAAAACCCACCGACGAGTAGCGACGGGCAACACGAAGAGCCGGGAGGCTCCCAGGGCTGCTGGAGGGCCCTGGTCCCTCGAGATCGACGGCCCGCAAAGATCCAGCACGCACGTCTGATGCTGGTGCAAGGGCGTGCCACCTGACCTATACCTGGTCAGGAAGGTGATGGATTGCTTCGACTAGTTTCCTGCATGGCATACACGTAAACATTAAATACGAGCCTCGATTGGCTCTCAGGTTGTCCCGTGAATCGGCTCAAGGAGCCGATCCACCCATGATTCGTATGAGATCTACGATAACATGGTGGTCCTGCTTGATCAATATTAAGTTAAAACGATCTACGACGATCTAGGGTTTTCACCACATAACCGGAACGTCCTACACGTGATTGAGCCTGGCAGACACGAAGGGTGATAATAAACCAGCCCTAGACAAGGCCTAAAAACCAACGTGGAGTTGTTTCCCGGAACATCTTATTTAGGACTAGCAAACTATACCCTACGTGCTACTGGATCCTTCAACCCGTTTATAAGGCCTAACTATGTAGATATTAAACTAATCCTTGAAGAACAAGGAGCGATCGTAACGGATCGGATCTACCAAACAATGACTAAGCAGGGTGCCACCCTTACACCTAAGGTTGGTACAAGGGTGGCTAGATATCCAGAAATAGCATGACTAATCAAATACATCGAGAAAGTACCGATGCTAACCCTAACATATCCATGATAATGGTGTTGCTCGCCATCAAAAAAGCTTCAGTACGAGCAACACATGAACGACAGATAAACAAGATTCTGCCTAGATCGCAAGACGCGATCTAGGCAGCATAGCGCTTACCCGGAAGAAACCCTCGAAACAAGGGGTGGCGATGCGCCTAGATTGGTTTTGTTGTGGATGTGTTCGTCTTCTTTCTCAATAACCCTAGATACATATTTATAGTCCGCAGACTTTCTAACGTGGGAATAATCCCAACCGTGTACGAGCTAAACTCTGCTTTTAATCCTAACCGACACGTATCCTACTATATTTACATATACACGGGCAATTCAGCCCAAACTCTTTATACAAGGCCGAGTCATGAATAATTTCTACGTATATTTACTAAGCCCATCTCAATCACGGCCCACTTCTGATTTGGTTAAAATCTGGTGATAACATACGTCGAGGAAGGAACTTAGGGTGGGGTGCGGGTTGTCGGCGCCCGAGATGAAAGAGATGGTGGTGAATCTTACATGGATGGTAGAGTGGCGGTGGGTCGCAGGCAGTAGGCTGGCGGTGGTTGCGGGGGCTTGCCGGAGGAGTGGAAGAAAACTATTGGGGAGAACAACTGCCGATGTCGATCAAGCACTACCTTAATCTAGGTAACCTGGTAGCTCCTACTGTATTTTTTTTCCTTTGCATTTGTTAACTTTTGAATCCGGATTCCAAACTTTATGACATGATTATTACGGCAGATAATAGGATGACGAGCGCGGGGGCCAAAATTGGCAAGAAATGAAAGCTGGATAATGCGCACGTGCCATCCACGTGGTTCGCGTGACGAGAGTCTCTACAGTAAACTCGCTCTGCCCGCGAGCCCATCTCTCTCCCGTCGCGCCGCCACCCCCGATCCGCCGGTTTAAATCCGCGCCGGATCCTCCCAGTCTCTCCCGACTCCACTCTCACTCTCAATCCACCCTACTAGCCTCCATTTCCCTTCCCCGACCGATGGCCGCCGGGATCGCGCTCTCCCTGTGCCCCGCGCCGTCGCCTTCGCCGCCGCCGTCCACGCGCGGCCCGACGAGGAGGTGCCTCGCGCCGTCGCCGTCTCCGCTGCCGCACGGGCGCCTCGCCGTCCGCGGCCGCCTCGCGTGTCGCGCCGCCACCGCCTTCCAGAAGCTCGACGCCGTCGGTGAGTCCCCCATTCCACCTGCGCGCCTGCTGCTCTGCGCCGGAACGGCCGCCGGTTGACTGAAATGTGCGTTCTTGCGGTGCAGCGGTGCGGGAGGAGGAGGCCACCTTCAGGGAGGCGACGGCGGCGGGGCACAACCTGCTGCCCCTCCGGCGCTGCATCTTCTCCGACCACCTCACCCCCGTGCTCGCCTACCGCTGCCTCGTCAGGGAGGACGACCGCGAGGCCCCCAGCTTCCTATTCGAGTCCGTCGAGCAGGGCTCCCAGGGCACCAATGTGGTGAGTTCCCACGGCCGTATCCCCATTACCCACTCCTCTATTCCTCTTCCCCTCCCCCACACAAATTCAGAATCGGTCGGTTGGTTCGCAGGGGAGGTACAGCGTGGTCGGAGCACAGCCGGCCATGGAGATCGTGGCCAAGGCCAACCAAGTCACGGTGATGGACCACGAGAAGAAGTCCAAGAAGGAGCATGATGTGTCCGATCCGATGACGATCGCCAGGGAAGTTATGGAGCAGTGGAGTCCGCAGATTACTGACGACCTCCCTGATGCATTTTGTGGTAAGGTTTCTGTACCCCTCTCTGAAGCATGGATGGGCAATGCCGGCATCAGTCAATGTATTTATGACATTCTTTTTGAGGTTAGAATATAGTATTTGCCATTCTCCTGGTAGTAGCTGACTGTAATCAAGAATTCTGAGGAACAGCGTTTACCATACGTCCATCTGGGAGGCGGTATGCGAATGAGGGAGGGGGGGGGGGGGGGGGGGGGGGGGGGGGTTTATAATCAGTAGTGAAGCGGGACGAGAGGGGGCGAAGAGAAACACAGAAAAGAAGAGGTGGGGGTCTTGCTATTAGCCTAGGGAACGAATGGTGCACACTGGTGATGTTCTTTGATAATATATATAGTGTGGCATGCCCTAGTGTTGTCCTTTGATTGTGTGCAGGCTATGTCCACTGTGGATGCCTTTTTCATATAAAAGAAGGTTGTAACTATCTTTTGTTGGCCATTGGTTATGTTTTCTGATAAATTAATTTCATCTAAAAAATCTGTAGGAGGATGGGTCGGAAATTTCTCATATGATACGGTGCGTTATGTTGAGACAAAGAAGCTTCCATTTTCTAAGGCGCCAGAGGATGATAGGAACCTCCCTGACATCCATTTAGGCCTCTACAATGACATAGTTGTGTTTGATCATGTTGAAAAGGTATGGATAATCATGTAATCTTGTTATGCATTTTGTCTAACCTAGACAGTTATATTGCTGTGATTTTTGTAAAATATGCTTTCTATCCTGTTTTATGTTTTCTTGAAGTATTTCTTAGGTTGAGACATACCACCGCTGTTCAAATATAACTGTCGGAACCTTCTCTAAATGTGGACGTATCTAGACGCATTCTAAACTTTAGATACATCCATATCTAGAGAAAGTTGCGACACTTATTTTGGAACGGAGGGAGTACTTGGTAATAAGAACACACCATTTATGCATCCTCCAATATGCTCAACTTCCAATTGTAATCGATCACAATAGGTCAATCGTTTGTGTTTGCATAAAGAGTATAATTTTGAATGGCATTTTTGGTATGATTAATTGTGATGCCGTCGTTTGTTCTCTCCTTTATTTTCGTAGTTGCCTCATATATTGTTCTCAACATCACCATTTAAAAGGCCCATTAAAGAATGAACATAATTCAGTAAAATAATTGCTTTTGGAGTTTTCTCTGAAGCTTTCCCTCAAGTGAGCTATTTATCCAGTTATATGTTGTATTTGTTTCGTGCAGAAAACACATGTCATTCATTGGGTGAGGGTGGACTGTTATCACTCAATTGATGAAGCGTATGAAGATGGAAAGAATCGGCTGGAAACTTTGTTATCAAGATTGCACAGCCTTAATGTGTGAGTTCTAAAGTTTGCCCAACTCCTTATGTGATGTTTTATTCTAATTTTCTGATTCACACTGATCTAACTCAACTATTCATGTAGACCAACTCTTTCTGCTGGTTCTATTAAACTTAATGTTGAGGACTTCGGCTCAACACTACAAAAATCATCAATATCTGCTGAGAACTATAAGAAGTCAGTTGTGCAAGCGAAAGAGCACATTCTAGCTGGTGACATTTTTCAAGTGGTTCTAAGCCAACGTTTTGAGAGGCGGACATTTGCGGACCCTTTTGAGGTGTATCGCGCATTGCGCATTGTCAATCCTAGCCCTTACATGGCCTATCTGCAGGTGAATTGAATATTTGCAGTATTATAAGTGAAATAGTTCATGTTCACTTATGTGGCACATACTAATTAGTAACGTCTATTTATGTAACATTGTCGCAGGCACGGGGGTGTATTCTTGTAGCATCAAGTCCTGAGATTCTTACTCGAGTGGAAAAGGTATGTCAGTAAGGGGTTTTCTTTTGCATCTTTAGTTATGGCTTGCTTTAAACTCTTACCCCCTTCGATCCATAATAAGTGTCGGGGGTTTAGTTCAAATTAGCCCCGCGTGCCTGGTTGGTTTGGCTGTTGGGGCTCATTTGTAACAGCAATATATGTTGGAAGTTAACTTTTTTGCATCGTCTGTGTTATCTGTTTGGTTTACAAAATGGAGGCAACTTTACAATTATCATTTTGTATCTACATGTTTTTTCATCTGGGAATATATTATGGAAATTCTTTGATATTTGCTTATCCACTTTCTTGTACGGAGTAGAAAATTTGTTAGTGCCAAATGAACAACATGACCGATTACTTTTCCATTTGCCAGAGGACAATTGTCAATCGGCCACTTGCTGGAACAATTAGAAGAGGAAAGACAAAAGCTGAAGACAAGGTTCTAGAACAACTCTTGTTGAGTGACGAAAAGCAATGTGCAGAGCATATTATGTTAGTAGATCTGGGGCGCAATGATGTTGGAAAGGTTTTTCTTTCACCCTTCCATTTTCTGTTTTCCATCCAATTCAATTTCATGTGCATTTCATGATTTGCCAAATAAAGATAGCTGGCAGGTGTGCTGTTAATATTCCAACTAGCAGCCTTTTACTAAGGCTGGCCCAATTTTGGCATCCATTTCTGTTTCATTAGTGATAATTAAGTTCTGACATTGTTAGATGCAGAGAACTTTTGTCTGTATATCAAAGTCTTGTTTCATTTAAACAAGTTAGCTGAGCTGCTGCACTTTTGACCTCATCTAGTCTGACTTGTGTTCAACTTTGCTATGTTTGCAGGTGTCCAAACCAGGTACAGTAAAGGTTGAGAAACTGATGAACGTGGAGCGATATTCACATGTCATGCACATTAGCTCGACAGTAAGTCAGTCTTTCCTTCTGCCAGACGACTTCAAATATTCATTTCTTATAATCATATAAGCAATCAGCGGTGTCTGCAATCATATAAGAAATGGCCAGATGTAGTCTCATTGTTTGCTGAATTGTGTTATCGATTTCTCACAATGTAGGGGTCTATTTCTGTACTTCTGTAGGTTACAGGGGAGCTGCTTGATGATCTTACATGTTGGGATGCACTGCGAGCTGCATTGCCTGTCGGAACAGTTAGTGGTGCTCCTAAGGTATATCATACTTGCTGCTATCGTGTTGGTCCTTGCTCTTTGCATCTAAGAAAGAGGCAAACATGACAGTATCATGCCATAACCTAAGTGCATAGTAAGCAAACTTATTGCTGCTTGTATTGAGAATTTGATGTTACACCTAAAGGATTGTTTTCAACTAACTGTTATCTCCATCGAGAGAAACTGTTTTTCAAAAGCAACCATGATGCCAAACTGAGTCTAAATAGGTGACAGATCCATTTTAATTTCTCAAGTTCCGATCCAAATACCAACCATACAGCAGTAGGGAGAATCTCTTGTTTTGTTACATGCTCTGTCTTCTATGCATCTATGGGCTTCCATGAATAGTGAACGCTCATCACTCTCCCATATGCTTGCCCTGAAACTCACCAGGTGAGAGCGATGGAGTTGATCGACGAGTTGGAAGGGAAGATGCGTGGTCCATACGGTGGCGGCTTTGGCAACATCTCCTACCGCGGCGACATGGATATCGCCCTTGCCCTGCGTACCATCGTCTTCCCGACGGCTTCCCGGTTCGACACCATGTACTCGTATGATAGCGACAACAGCGCGCGCCAGGAGTGGGTAGCGCACCTCCAAGCCGGAGCCGGGATCGTCGCCGACAGCAAGCCAGATGACGAGCACCAGGAGTGCCAGAACAAGGCTGCCGGCCTCGCTCGTGCCATCGATCTCGCGGAGTCTACTTTCCTTGACTTCTCGGATGTGTAACAGATTAGCTCTCGCTCTTCCTAATTTGAAGTCTGGCAGAAAACATCCAAGTCTGTCCGCTGTCGGTGCTGCACCAAATAAACAATTGTAGCTAGTGTAATAAGTTTTCAATCAATAAAATATGCAGCAGATTGGAATTCAATCAATTGTATGAGATTACGGCCATAACTTGTGTAGCTTGTTTACACTGAGAATGATGCGTTGAAGTACGGTAGAATTGGCTGTGTTATGCTGAATGAACGAAAACAAAACAGTTTTTTTTTTTTTTTATGAAATCAGCGTATTCTGCTGGTCGAGTATTTGTGTTCCCAACGTGTGTTGTAGTCTAGAAAGTTCTGTTTGTATCACGTCCAGCTAATCACCTAGTACAGCACCTTCTCTTTTCAGGCATTTTATAATTATTATTTCGTGATATTTTGTTTATACTGAAATGTTCAGTAATGATTCTTTGATCTAATAGTGCGAAAAGTGTCTTTAGCACATGAGCACCAGTGTTATTTCAATTTCAAAAAAATTGAAATTAAATACCTACATACATATAAACATTCCGAAGATACGGTAGAAATTTTGGAGAAAAATATGTTATATTTTGAGCTATACAAAAAAGAAAAATTTCTGGCAAATATATGTCCCTATACGTAGCCATAAATTTGTTTTTTTCCTGTAGCTCAAAATACAATACAACTTTTACCGAAACTTCTCACGAGTATTCGGAACATATATATGTATTCATGAAATAAATGTGATAATTTTTTGAAACACAGATACATAATTTTTTAAAATATTTAGAAAACCGAGAGCACTGGTGCTCATGTGCACCAAATGCTCACTCCTAATAGTGTCACTTTTCTGTTGATTTTTTTTTCAAGAACACGTGCAAGCATCGTGTCTTCATTCATTAAGATAGAAAGAGAATTCAGTGACAATCATAGAAAGAGAATTCAGTTACATTTCTGTTGAAACTTCAGGATGGAAATGCTAGGAATGCTACAGCTGGTGAAATTATCCGAAGTGGTACAAAATTCATCAGTGTCATAACAAGAATCACCACTGTATCCAATGGAATGAATTAATACCCTGCAAAACCATCCATCGGCTCATATGTTCAAAAACCTTGTGAAGGAAAAAGAAAGTAGATGCAACCTGGATAGCACCAAAGATCTAAGGAACGAACAAAATTGTGCGTCTAGTACAATTACAAACATCAACAAGATTAGAACAGCAACATCAGCGCTTTCCCTGACAAAACCGAGTTCTATCTCCGCGATTTCCCATGCCGTTCTGCCTCTTCATCACCCCTCCTTTCATGACGGCCACCAGAATCTCTGTCATGCCGAGACCGCTTGCTCTCTGATCTTTCTTCTCTATATCTGTCGTCGTCTCTCTGCCTCTCACCTCTTGATCTCTCAGGGGATCTCTCGTGCCTATTCCTGTCCCTATCTTCTGTGTCTCTATCGCCATGTCTCGTCCTAGAATCTCGGTCCCTGTACACGTCTGATCTTGAGGATTGACCTTCTCTATTCCCTGATCTCGTCTCTTCTTTAGTCCTGTCAGGGAAATTTTTGTGGCTCTTTGGAGGATCATGGTCATGCTGCCGTCTTCCATTGCTGTCATCCCTAGAACCTCGACCAGTGTTTGCATTTCTCTGAAAATATAATCCATGAGCATGAGAATTAATCACCAAGCGTGGCTCTTTACTGGAATGACTGAACTAAGTTACGGATGAACAATACGACCAAGCATAAAGGGCAAACATTTCCACCAGATAACAATGGAAAAAATCACACTTGTAACCCTAAATTATTGATTGATTATTACATTCAGAAAAGCATTTATCAAGCTGCAAGCATGACATAATTCTTGCCCAAACCAATAATCTCTAGCATGCAGCCATTTCTGCAGTGCACTAATAGAAGAAATTATTCTTGTGTTCAAACAACAAATGTTATAAACTGTGGCAATGTTACTCTGAATGGCATCTCTGCTATGGTGTTCGTGGAAAACGTTTTACAGGTAACTAGCTCATTTAAGTGATGCACATGTATAGTCGTGACCACAGCAATGCACAAGGCCGTACTGTATAGGCATGAGTTTCCAGCATATGACCTTGAGAAATATATAAGTATAAATACTCTATAGGAACATTGTGATAAAGTGATAAGCAACCCATTTTCTAGTTAATAACTGATCTGGCAATATAATTTGTTCATGGAAAAACAAAACTTGCTTGTGTTTCCTAGTGAATGATCATATAACTACTTTGTAATTGCAAAAGCAGGACAGATACCTGCTCATCATGTGAAAATCTGCAGGAAGCTCCACGACTGCACTCGCCTTTCTGGAAAGCATAGCAGACGCCACGGTTCTGGACAGCTACCTGCTCATCATGCGAAAATCTGCAGGAATCTCCCCGACTGCACTCGCCTTTCTGGAAAGCATAGCAGACACCACCCTTATTTGACGGACCACGGTGTTTGTCATGCTCCCATTTTGGCTCGATATCCTCCTTAGAACCCCAACCAGTGTTCGCATTTCTCTGAGAATATAATTCATGAGCATGAGAATTAGTCGCCAATCATGAATGTTCACTGGATGTACTAAAGCAGGGCACTGATAAACTATAAGGCCTAATATAAGGGCAAATGTTTCCAGCACAATTATGATCCAGTATGCAATTGATTTATGAATGTTGCGGAACTAGCAGTAATATTGTCCCAAACTGAAAACCTATATTCCAGCATGTAGCCAAACCAAGCACAAGGAAATAATAACAATAATATAAAAGAAGAATGCGTTTCCAACAACTAGTGTTTATGTTCCTCCCATTCTGCCAGAGTTCTGCAGCATATTCTTCGGAAAGTAATTAGTTCATTAGCCGAAGTGCTTTTAAAATCATGACCACAATAAATGTAAAGGCCTTACTGAGCAAGAAAATGTAGATTTAAATCATGCAACAGACTGTTATTCTACAGACCGTTCTGTTGCAGTGAAACTACAAGTTCCTAATTTCTAATTAATAATTGGTCTGGTAATATAGTTTGATCATCCTAAATTGAAAAAACTTGAGACGTGCAAGTAACTACAAGCCAGGGAGTGAATTGCTTGGTGCATTCCTAAAAGACAAATCAAATAACGAAATTATCTAGCACAAGGCAATGAATTGATAACATAAAAGTACCCTGTGTTTCCAACAACTAATGTTTCCTCCCATCCTGTCATAGATTTTCGCAAGATGTGCTTTGGAAGTAATTAGTTCATTTAACTGAAGCGCATGTAAAATCATGACCACAGTAAACATAAAGGCCTTTCTCTACAAATATAGATTTGCAGGATATCTTCAACTTGAGAAAATGTAGGTGTAAATTATTCCACACACTGCTATTATACAGAACATTGCAGTAAAATGACAAGTTACTAGTTATCTACTTAACGATTGGTCTCTGGCAATATCGTTTGATCATCATAGAGTGAAGAAACTTGAGGCGAGCAAATAAATACAAGCCAGGCAGGTAGTGAATGGCTTGGGTGCATTTCTAACAGATGAATCTAATAACGACTTGGGACAGTGCACAAGCAGGATCGGGTACCTGCGCATCATGGGAAAATCTGCACGCGTCCCCGCGGTTGCACTCGCCTTTCTGGAACGCATAGCACACGCCGCGCTCCTCCCTCTTCTTTGCCACCTCCTCCTCGTCCTCCTCCTCCTTCATCTTGTACTTATCTACATGGTCAACCTTGATGATCCTCCCAAGGACTTTAGCCCCGTTCAAGTTATCTACGCCGCGCAAAAGTACATATGTCAGCATCTCAGCAAAGAACCAATTGGAACTACACGCCGGCAGAAGCAACCTGGTAGGGAAAGGGGAAAAGAATCCTCACCGACAGCAAGAACCGTGCTCCTCTGGTCCTCATAGGCGAGGAAGGCGAAGCCCCTGGATTTTCCGGTGGTCTTGTCGCGCACGAGGTTCACGTCCACCACCTCGCCGTACCTGAGTGGCAAAATAGATCGGAAACCGCTCAGAGAACGTTCCCGTCGGGAGGGGGAACAGGCGGAAAAGCTAGGTAGGGGGCTGTGGTACTAGTACTCACTGCGCGAAGACGGCGAGGAGGTCGCCCTCGGTGAGGTCGAAGGAGATGCCGCCGCAGAAGACGTAGGCGGAGTCCTTGAACCTGGCGTGCCACGAGGCGTTCTCGCTGAGGCCAAGAGCCGCCTCCTTCTTGTTTATCAGCTGGGTCTGCTTCACCTGCGTCAGGGGATTCATCTCGCCGCCGCCGCCGCCGCCGAGAAGGGCCGGGTCCCTCCGATGCGTAGAGGGAAGTGGCGGCGCTGGTGCGGAATCTCAAGCAGATTTTGTCGAGGGAGCAAGATTTGCTGATTTTTTTGGATTCTGCAGGTAAAAGTCAGACAATTACTGTATTAGTCAACCAAAAACATCTAGGGTTGGGGGAGCCCGACTCTGAGTCAGCCACGGAGAGGCTTCCGACCCTCTCCAGCAGCCGTCTCCGTTCCCCTGCCGTCCGGTCACATCTAGGGTTAGGGGAGCCGGTGAGAAGGACGCCAGGGAGAGGCTCAAGGAGGACGGAGATGGGGAGAGGAGGGAGGGGGGACCGATGTGCAAGAAAAAAAAGGCGTGGGTGGCTTACCGGAGCCGGAGGTGCCGTCGCCGGCGGGAACCTCAACGTCGATGTCGGGCGGAGAAGGGCGAGCTCCGGAGCGTCCTCCAAACGGATCTTTTATTGGACCGGTGGACCTGTAGACTAATCTGAGGTTCCAGGTTTGCTTGGTGGTGAATGAATGGCTGCTTGATGACGCTGCTGTCGTAGTTAGAAGCGGATCAGGAAATCAACACATAACTCTTATCTCTTTAATTTCACACAAGAAATCATTGATTGGGTAACTGAATTACTCCGTAGAAAATTGTTGGCCGGCCGTCTGCCTGGTGTAAGACTGAGACTCGAGAGGAAACCTCCAGGTGCGGTTCGAAGGGATCAGGGTCAATTTGGACCTTAATTTTTGCGGGCCGACCCTTGGCCCTCTTGGGAACAAACAAATTGGAGGTCCAACCCGGACCATCTGCATCAAACCTCTGGCGCTGTGACGAAGCGGTACGCGTCAGGCCCTGCTTTACTTTGGCACTTAATAATTTGCCCTTGTTTAGTAGTTTGACCTCTACTATTTGCCACTCTTTACTTTGCCTACTTAATTAATTATTTGCCCTTTTGATTTATTTCTGTTCATTTGAGGATCTGGGAATAAATTTCATGACACAGTTGCCCCTGGTTGCATACGGGATAGAATCAGACATTGATGATCTCTCTTTTCTTCTCATTAGAACGGGTCAGAGAAGAACACTAGCTGCTCACGCAGCTCACGCCGCTCGCCGCTCCATCCCCGCCGCTAGGGTTGCACCTTTGGTTGCCGCTGCACCTCCGTCGTTCGATGTCGCCACCTCCCGCGCGCTACAGCCACACCACCGAACCGCCCAACTCCTCCTCTAGTTCTGCCATGTCACACGCGAGATCCAGCTCGGTTGCAGCCATGAAGCCCTCATGTCCGAGGAGGACAGGATAAAGGGATTGGAGGAAGATTCGAGCTTAGAGAGAGGAGGGGAATAGACTACAGGAGGAAGCCGTGCTCACCAGAATCCCGCTGCCAATCTTCCTCTGCGGGCCGCCGTGGGGAGGAGCCGTGAGGAGTTCCGCCGGCCGCCGGCCGCCGCGCCCTTCCTCTGTTGGGACCGTGAACGGATGGGAACGAAAAACGTCTTAGTCTCCCGGTCAAACAAGTAACGAGGATATTTTCGTCATAGAATATGAACCTGATCTGTCGGGGGCAAAAAATAAAGAAGCAAAGTAAAGAGTGGCAAATAGTACAAGTCAATCTAAAGGAAGTCTTTCCTCCTCTCGCCCTCTCTTGGCCCCTTGAGAGTCGACCCTCAAGCTCCGCCGCCGCCCCTGGCCCTCTCTCTCCCTGCTGGCGCTGCCGGCCGGCGAGAAGATGGTCTAGGTGGTCTGGCCTCCTCTGTATATAGTAGAATAGGTAGTAGTTGCAGTTTGCTTCGTTGGCGTTTTGGCTTTATGCCGGAGTTGTGGAGTGAGTCGCCGGAGATGGGCCGAATCCGGCGGCTGCAGATGGTTTTCCTCTTCTTGGCGGTGCTCTGGTGGCCAGGGCCAGAGGCGAAGAAGGTGGTGACTGTCAAGATCTCCGTAAATAAGGCCAATTTCGTGGTCTCGGATCTGGTCAGCGCCTTTTCTCCCCTGCTTCTTTCGCTGTGCCATGGTGGTGGAGCGATCTGCAGGCTTGGGCTGGAGATGGCGATGCTAGGCTCTGAGGTCAAGCAGGGACTGCAAGCTTCGTCTGGCGGAGGTCATCAACGACGGCGAGGTCGCGCCGTTGTTATCCAGGGCCACAGAGGCTACTCCGCGCCTGGGTGCTTCGTGTACCTAGGCATCTTCTTCCTCCAGGTCGGCGTGCCATATCGGAGGATCTTCGGCGATCTCAGCATGGCGTTCATCGGCGCCCGCACTCCAAGTGGTTCCGTCCCCGGTGGTGGGGGTGACGGCTATGCTCCGAGATCTGCGTTCGTCTGCGGTGGAGAGGAACCAGGATCTGATCGCGTTTCCTTGTCTCCTAATAGGGTCCTTTTTGCACTTTGTGAGGACTTGGTTGTAATTTCAATTTCCTTCAGTGTCCTCATTGTAACTGTATGCCCACCGCTTATCTAGTGAAGCTTCGGGTCCTTTTGGACCCTTCCTTGTTCAAAAAAAAAAAAAAAAAAAAATAAAAGCCAACACCTTCTTCAAGAGGAGGCAAGGTTCAGATTCAAAAAAAAAAAAAAAATCTAAAGGACACGTCTAGCGGGAGGCCGCGTGCTCGTTCGACAATCTAAGCGGTCAACATAAAAAAGAAAAGTTCCCTATCAAAGCGTTCGCCGGTTTACAAAGTAATTAGTGCCCCTCTCACCGGCCATGGCCATGGCAGAGCGGGGACTCACTCACCGGCCGCTCCGCTCCTTGGTGACAGCGTCCTCGCGCCGGGCGCGACCCCAAGCCGCCCGGTCCGTCGACTGTTTGCCCTGCTGGCCATTGGCTCTACTCACCCTGGCCGTCATGATTTGGGCGCCGATGCCGCTCCGACTAGCCGTCCTCCACGAGGGAGTCCCATTAGAGGTGGTTGAATTCGAACCTGCGCCGTCACCGCAGCCGGCCTACACATCCCCGGAATCTCCCTCCCGCGCCACCACCGTCTCCTGATCCCAGTCGCTGTGGAGCATCCGTGCGCCGCGACAGCCTCCTCGTACGCGCCGCCTAGGCCGGGACAGCACGCGGAGATGAACGGCGTCACGCCGGTAGGGATCTAGGCGAGAGGTAGTAGGCGGGGCTCCTCCGGTTAACGGCAGCGGCAGGGGAGGCCGTCGGCAACAGGAATCGGTGACGGGCCGGAGCAGTTTCATGGAGAGGCTAAAGAGAGAATCGGGGGATGTTGTGGGAGGAAGAAGATATGCACAGAGGAGAATAGACCAGCTGATCCCACGTGTAAGGAAGTTGGTAATTGTCCAAACGATTCCAATTTGTTGCCTAAAATCAAATAATTGTTCTTAAAAATGCTAGTTTCTTGCCTAGCCATAGTTTGTTGCCTAAAATCTGGTAGGTGTTAATTTGTTGCCTTAAATTACAGAATAGTTGCTGCAAAATGATAGTTCGTTGCCTAAAATGACATAATAATTTGTTGGCTAAAATTTAATTGCCGCATTCTGAAGTTCCGTGCGGATGTTGTGAAGTCGGCATCAACGACAATCAATGTTTCACTGAAAGTCCAGAGCGCCCCTCAGAAAAGTCCGCAAAGGCGCTCGAGAACTCAGGTGCGACAATAAGTGGAACTACATAGCTTATCGGGAAAGGTCCACCGGGAATCCATTCGACCATCTGATCCTACTATGGGAGGACTGATGGCGTGTATTTCACACGTTCGTTGGGCAACCCCAAGAGGAAGGTATGATGCGCACAGCAGCAAGTTTTCCCTCAGAAAGAAACCAAGGTTTATCGAACCAGGAGGAGCCAAGAAGCACGTTGAAGGTTGATGGCGGCGAGATGTAGTGCGGCGCAACACCAGGGATTCCGGCGCCAACGTGGAACCTGCACAACACAACCAAGATACTTTGCCCCAACGAAACAGTGAGGTTGTCAATCTCACCGGCTTGCTGTAACAAAGAGTTAACCGTATTGTGTGGAAGATGATTGTTTGCGTAAAACAAGAGAACAAGTATTGCAAGAGATTGTATTTCAGTAAAGAGAATTGGACCGGGGTCCACAGTTCACTAGAGGTGTCTCTCCCATAAGACGAACAGCATGTTGGGTGAACAAATTACAGTTGGGCAATTGACAAATAAAGAGAGCATGACAATGCACATACATATCATGATGAGTATAGTGAGATTTAATTGGGCATTACGACAAAGTACATAGACCGCCATCCAACTGCATCTATGCCTAAAAAGTCCACCTTCAGGTTATCATCCGAACCCCTCCAAATTAAGTTGCAAGCAATGTACAATTGCATTAAGTATGGTGCGTAATGTAATCAACAACTACATCCTTAGACATAGCATCAATGTTTTATCCCTAGTGGCAACAGCACAACACAACCTTAGAACTTTCTCACATCGTCCCAGTGTCAATGCAGGCATGAACCCACTATCGAGCATAAGTACTCCCTCTTGGAGTTACAAGCATCTACTTGGCCAGAGCATCTACTAGTAACGGAGAGCATGCAAGATCATAAACAACACATAAGCATAACTTTGATAATCAACATAACAAGTATTCTCTATTCATCGGATCCCAACAAACGCAACATATAGAATTACGAGATAGATGATCTTGATCATGTTAGGCAGCTCACAAGATCCGACAATGATAGCACAATGGGGAGAAGACAACCATCTAGCTACCGCTATGGACCCATAGTCCAGGGGTAGACTACTCACACATCACACCGGAGGCGACCATGGCGGCGTAGAGTCCTCCGGAGATGATTCCCCTCTCGGCAGGGTGCCGGAGGCGATCTCTGGATCCCCCGAGATGGGATCGGCGGCGGCGGCGTCTCCGGGAAGGTTTTCCGTATCGTGGTTCTCGTGACGGGGTTTTCACACGGAGGCTATTTGTAGGCGGAAGGGCGAGTCGGGGGCCGTACGAGGGGGCACACCATAGGGCGGCGCGGGCCCCCTCGGGCCGCGCCGCCACGTGGTGTCGCCACCTCGTGGCCCCACTTCGTGTGTTCTTCGGTCTTCTGGAAGCTCCGTGGAAAAATAGGCCCCTGGGCTTTGATTTCGTCCAATTCCGAGAATATTTCCTTACTAGGATTTCTGAAACCAAAAACAGCAGAAACAAGAATCGGCACTTCGGCATCTTGTTAATAGGTTAGTTCCAGAAAATGCACGAATATGACATAAAGTGTGCATAAAACATGTAGATAACATCAATAATGTGGCATGGAACATAAGAAATTATCGATACGTCGGAGACGTATCAGCATCCCCAAGCTTAGTTCTGCTCGTCCGAGCAGGTAAAACGATAACACGGATAATTTCTGGAGTGACATGCCATCATAATCTTGATCATACTATTTGTAAAGCATATGTAGTGAATGCAGCGATCAAAACAATGTGTATGACATGAGTAAACAAGTGAATCATATAGCAAAGACTTTTCATGAATAGCACTTCAAGACAAGCATCAATAAGTCTTGCATAAGAGTTAACTCATAAAGCAATAATTCAAAGTAAAGGTATTGAAGCAACACAAAAGAAGATTAAGTTTCAGCGGTTGCTTTCAACTTGTAACATGTATATCTCATGGATATTGTCAACATAGAGTAATATAATAAGTGCAATAAGCAAGTATGTAGGAATCAATGCACAGTTCACACAAGTGTTTGCTTCTTGAGGTGGAGAGAAATAGGTGAACTGACTCAACATTGAAAGTAAAAGAATGGTCCTCATAGAGGAAAAGCATCGATTGCTATATTTGTGCTAGAGCTTTGATTTTGAAAACATGAAACAATTTTGTCAACGGTAGTAATAAAGCATATGCATCATGTAAATTATATCTTATAAGTTGCAAGCCTCATGCATAGTGTACTAATAGTGCCCGCACCTTGTCCTAATTAGCTTGGACTACCTGGATTATCACCGCAATACATATGCTTTAACCAAGTATCACAAAGGGGTACCTCTATGCCGCCTGTACAAAGGTCTAAGGAGAAAGCTCGCATCTGGATTTCTCGCTATTGATTATTCTCAACTTAGACATCCATACCGGGACAACATAGACAACAGATAATGGACTCCTCTTTTAATGCTTTAAGCATTCAACAACAATTAATTCTTTTCTCATTAGAGATTTGAGGATGTTTGTCCAAAACTGAAACTTCCACCATGGAACATGGCTTCGGTTAAGCGGCCCAATGTTCTTCTCTCACAATATGCATGCTCAAACCATTCAACTCAGAGTAGATCGCCCTTACTTCGTACAAGACGAACATGCATAGCAACTCACATGAAATTCAACAATGAGTTGATGGCGTTCCCCAAGAAACATGGTTATCGCACAACAAGCAACTTAATAAGAGATAAAGTGCATAATTACATATTCAATACCACAATAGTTTTTAAGCTATTTGTCCCATGAGCTATATATTGCATAGGTGAATGATGGAATTTTAAAGGTAGCACTCAAGCAATTTACTTTGGAATGGCTGGAAAATACCATGTAGTATAGGTAGGTATGGTGGACACAAATGGCATAGTGGTTGGCTCAAGTATTTTGGATGCATGAGAAGTATTCCCTCTCGATACAAGGTTTAGGCTAGCAAGGCTTATTTGAAACAAACACAAGGATGAACCGGTGCAGCAAAACTCACATAAAAGACATATTGAAAACATTATAAGACTCTACACCGTCTTCCTTGTTGTTCAAACTCAATACTAGAAATTATCTAGACCTTAGAGAAACCAAATATGCAAACCAAATTTAGCATGCTCTATGTATTTCTTCATTAATGGGTGCAAAGTATATGATGCAAGAGCTTAATCATGAGCACAACAATTGCCAAGTATCACATTACCCAAGACATTTATAGCAATTACTACATGTATCATTTTCCAATTCCAACCATATAACAATTTAACGAAGGAGAAACTTCGCCATGAATACTATGAGTAGAAACCAAGGACATACTTGTCCATATGCTACAGCGGAGCGTGTCTCTCTCCCATAAAGTGAATGCTAGGATCCATTTTATTCAAACAAAACAAAAACAAAAACAAACCGACGCTCCAAGAAAAAGCACATAAGATGTGATGGAATAAAAATATAGTTTCAGGGGAGGAACCTGATAGTTTGTCGATGAAGAAGGGGATGCCTTGGGCATCCCCAAGCTTAGACGCTTGAGTCTTCTTGATATATGCAGGGGTGAACCACTGGGTGCATCCCCAAGCTTAGAGCTTTCACTCTCCTTGATCATGTTGCATCATACTCCTCTCTTGATCCTTGAAAACTTCCTCCACACCAAACTCGAAACAACTCATTAGAGGGTTAGTGCACATTATAAATTGACATATTCAGAGGTGACACAATCATTCTTAACACTTCTGGACATTGCATAATGCTACTGGACATTAGTGGATCAAAGAAATTCATCCAACATAGCGAAAGAGGCAATGCGAAATAAAAGGCAGAATCTGTCAAAACAGAACAGTTCGTATTGACGAATTTTAAAATGGCACCAGACTTGCTCAAATGAAAATGCTCAAATTGAATGAAAGTTGCATACATATCTGAGGATCATGCACGTAAATTGGCTTAATTTTCTGAGCTACCTACAGGGAGGTGGACCCAGATTCGTGACAGCAAAGAAATCTGGAACTGTGCAGTAATCCAAATCTAGTACTTACTTTTCTATCAATGGCTTAACTTGGCACAACAAAACACAAAACTAAGATAAGGAGAGGTTGCTACATTAGTAAACAACTTCCAAGACACAAAATAAAAACAAAGTACTGTAGGTAAAAACATGGGTTGTCTCCCATAAGCGCTTTTCTTTAACGCCTTTCAGCTAGGCGCAGAAAGTGTGTATCAAGTATTATCAAGAGATGAAGTGTCAACATCATAATTTGTTCTCATAATAGAGTCAAAAGGTACCTTCATTCTCTTTCTTGGGAAGTGTTCCATACCTTTCTTGAGAGGAAATTGATATTTTATATTACCTTCCTTCATATCAATGGTAGCACCAACAGTTCGAAGAAAAGGTCTTCCCAATATAATGGGACAAGATGCATTGCATTCAATATCCAAGACAACAAAATCAACAGGGACAAGGTTATTGTTAACGGTAATGCGAACATTATCAACTTTACCCAAAGGTTTCTTTGTAGAATGATCAGCAAGATTAACATCCAAATAACAATTTTTCAGCGGTGGCAAGTCAAGCATATTATAAATTTTCTTAGGCATAACAGAAATACTTGCACCAAGATCACATAAAGCATTACAATCAAAATCTTTAACTTTCATCTTAATGATGGGCTCCCAACCATCCTCTAGCTTTTTAGGAATAGAGGCTTCACGCTCTAGTTTCTCTTCTCTAGCTTTTATGAGGGCATTTGTAATATGATGCGTGAAAGCCAAATTTATAGCACTAGCATTAGGACTTTTAGCAAGTTTTTGCAAGAACTTTATAACTTCAGAGATGTGGCAATCATCAAAATTCAAACCATTATAATCTAAAGCAATGGGATCATCATCCCCAATGTTGGAAAAATTTCAGCAGCTTTATCACAGCAGTTTAATGCTTTAGCGATTTCAGGCTTTTTCGCGCTTTGCATTAGAAGTGGAAACATTGCTAACACCAATTCTTTTATTAGTATGAGTAGAAGGTGCAGCAACATGTGTAGCATTAGCATTACTAGTGGTGGTAATAGTCCAAACTTTAGCTATATTCTTCTCTTTAGCTAGTTTTTCATTTTCTTCTCTATCCCACCTAGCACGCAGCTCAGCCATTAATCTTATATTCTCATTAATTCTAACTTGAATGGCATTTGCTGTAGTAGTAATTTTATTATGATGATTCTCATTAGGCAAAACTTTTGATTTCAAAAGATCAACATCAGCAGCAAGACTATCAACTTTGGAAGCAAGTATATCAATTTTCCCAAGCTTTTCTTCAACAGATTTGTTAAAAGCAGTTTGTGTACTAATAAATTCTTTAAGCATGGCTTCAAGTCCAGGGGGTGAACTCCTATTATTGTTGTAAGAATTCCCATAAGAATTACCATAGCCGTTGCCATTATTATAAGGATATGGCCTATAGTTGTTACTAGAATTGTTCCGGTAAGCATTGTTGTTGAAATTATTATTTTTAATGAAGTTTACATCAACATGTTCTTCTTGTGCAACCAATGAAGCTAATGGAACATTATTAGGATCAATATTAGTCCTATCATTCACAAGCATAGACATAATAGCATCAATCTTATCACTCAAGGAAGAGGTTTCTTCGACAGAATTTACCTTCTTACCTTGTGGAGCTCTCTCCGTGTGCCATTCAGAGTAGTTGATCATCATATTATCAAGAAGCTTTGTTGCTTCACCAAGAGTGATGGACATAAAGGTACCTCCAGCAGCTGAATCCAATAAATTCCGTGAAGAAAAATTTAGTCCTGCATAGAAGGTTTGGATGATCATCCAAGTAGTCACACCATGGGTTGGGCAATTTTTAACCAGAGATTTCATTCTTTCCCAAGCTTGAGCAACATGTTCAGTATCTAATTGTTTAAAATTCATTATGCTACTCCTCAAAGATATAATTTTAGCAGGGGGATAATATCTACCAATAAAAGCATCCTTGCATTTAGTCCATGAATCAATACTATTCTTAGGCATATATAGCAACCAATCTTTAGCTCTTCCTCTTAATGAGAAAGGGAACAATTTTAGTTTAATAATATCACCATCTACATCTTTATATTTTTGCATTTCACATAGTTCAACAAAATTATTAAGATGGGCAGCAGCATCATCAGAACTAATTCCAGAAAATTGATCTTTCATGACAAGATTCAGTAAAGCAGGTTTAATTTCAAAGAATTCTGCTGTAGTAGCAGGTGGAGCAATAGGTGTGCATAAGAAATCATTATTATTTGTGGTTGTGAAGTCACACAACTTAGTATTTTCAGCGTTGGCCATTTTAGAAACAGTAAATAAAGCAAACTAGATAAAGTAAATGCAAGTAAACTAATTTTTTTGTGTTTTCGATATAGCAAACAAGATAGCAAATAAAGTAAAACTAGCAACTAATTTTTTTGTATTTTGATTTAGTGCAGCAAACAAAGTAGTAAATAAAACTAAGCAAGACAAAAACAAAGTAAAGAGATTGAGAAGTGGAGACTCCCCTTGCAGCGTGTCTTGATCTCCCCGGCAACGGCGCCAGAAAAAGAGCTGTTGCCGTGGGAGGCAATTCTCTGTGGTGTAGCTTTTCTTCAGTTCCCCGGCAACGGCGCCAGAAAAAGAGCTTGATGGCGTGTATTTCACACGTTCGTTGGGCAACCCCAAGAGGAAGGTATGATGCGCACAGCAGAAAGTTTTCCCTCAGAAAGAAACCAAGGTTTATCGAACCAGGAGGAGCCAAGAAGCACGTTGAAGGTTGATGGCGGCGAGATGTAGTGCGGCGCAACACCAGGGATTCCGGCGCCAACGTGGAACCTGCACAACACAACCAAGATACTTTGCCCCAACGAAACAGTGAGGTTGTCAATCTCACCGGCTTGCTGTAACAAAGAGTTAACCGTATTGTGTGGAAGATGATTGTTTGCAGAAAACAGTAGAACAAGTATTGCAGTAGATTGTATTTCAAGAAAGAGAATTGGACCGGGGTCCACAGCTCACTAGAGGTGTCTCTCCCATAAGACGAACATCATGTTGGGTGAACAAATTACAGTTGGGCAATTGACAAATAAAGAGAGCATGACAATGCACATACATATCATGATGAGTATAGTGAGATTTAATTGGGCATTACGACAAAGTACATAGACCGCCATCCAACTGCATCTATGCCTAAAAAGTCCACCTTCAAAGTTATCATCCGAACCCCCTCCAGTATTAAGTTGCAAGCAACAGACAATTGCATTAAGTATGGTGCGTAATGTAATCAACAACTACATCCTTAGACATAGCATCAATGTTTTATCCCTAGTGGCAACAGCACAACACAACCTTAGAACTTTCTCACATCCTTGTCCTGTGTCAATGCAGGCATGAACCCACTATCGAGCATAAGTACTCCCTCTTGGAGTTACAAGCATCTACTTGGCCAGAGCATCTACTAGTAACGGAGAGCATGCAAGATCATAAACAACACATAAGCATAACTTTGATAATCAACATAACAAGTATTCTCTATTCATCGGATCCCAACAAACGCAACATATAGAATTATAGATAGATGATCTTGATCATGTTAGGCAGCTCACAAGATCCGACAATGATAGCACAATGGGGAGAAGACAACCATCTAGCTACTGCTATGGACCCATAGTCCAGGGGTAGACTACTCACACATCACACCGGAGGCGACCATGGCGGCGTAGAGTCCTCCGGGAGATGATTCCCCTCTCCGGCAGGGTGCCGGAGGCGATCTCCTGGATCCCCCGAGATGGGATCGGCGGTGGCGGCGTCTCTGGAAGGTTTTCCGTATCGTGGTTCTCGGTACTGGGGTTTTCGTCACGGAGGCTATTTGTAGGCGGAAGGGCGAGTCGGGGCCGGGCGAGGGGGCCACACCATAGGGCGGCGCGGGCCCCCCTGGGCCGCGCCGCCACGTGGTGTCGCCACCTCGTGGCCCCACTTCGTGTGTTCTTCGGTCTTCTGGAAGCTCCGTGGAAAAATAGGCCCCTGGGCTTTGATTTCGTCCAATTCCGAGAATATTTCCTTACTAGGATTTCTGAAACCAAAAACAGCAGAAACAAAGAAGCGGCACTTCGGCATCTTGTTAATAGGTTAGTTCCAGAAAATGCACGAATATGACATAAAGTGTGCATAAAACATGTAGATAACATCAATAATGTGGCATGGAACATAAGAAATTATCGATACGTCGGAGACGTATCAAGGACCTATAGTCTGGCGGAGTGGCATAGTGGTAGAGGGTAGGCATCAGTAGTAAGTTATGTTAGTTTCCAAAAAAAAAAATAGTAAGCCATGTTACAGCACGAGACAACCTCCACAAATGTAGGAACCTTCACCGGAACGAGAAGCAAATTCACATCAATTGTAGGACAACATAACTTAAGGACGAGACAATTTTAATGTATTTAGGCAACTTCTTTACAACAGTAGGCAACTTCATTGCAGCCGTGGGCAACTTAGCAACAACAATGTATAACTTTACAACAAAACCATATAGTTGCCTATAATTACATAATAGTTGCTAAAAATTCTAGTTTGTTACCTAAAATCAAATAATAATTGTTGGCTAAAAAAATATCGTAGTTGTAATTTTCCCTAGCTGCAGTATAGTTACCAATATGATGTTGTGTGTCGATTCTATGAAATTGCCTAAGAATGTTGTGAAGTAGGCGTCGCCATCCGCATAGATGACAGTCGATGTTTCACCGGATGTCTAGAGCGGTCCTCGGGAAAGTCCGGATATGCGCTTGAGAACTCAAGCGCACCAAAGTTGTGTTGTCGGCACCAAATTTGCTCCGTTGGGCGGCAAAGTTGCGCTTTCGGCCACCAAAATTGCATTTTCAGGCACCAAAGTTGCATTGTCATGCGCTAAAAGTTGATTGTCGATCACTAGGATTGCGCCGTCGGAACCAAAATTGGCTTGTCAACCACGGGATTGCTCCATGGTACCAAAAAAATGTGTTTTAAGGCACCAAAGTTTGGTGGGTAGGCAATTTTGGTGCATGAGTATGTAACTCTGGTTCATCAGTAGAAAATTTCGGTGTAGCCGTATGCAACTCCATGCATCATTAGGAAAATTTCTGAGCAGTGTTAGGCAACTTCGGAGCATCATTAGACAACTTTGGTGCAGCGTTAGGCATGTTTAGAGCATTATTTGGCAACTTCGGTTCAACGTTAGGCGACTTTGGAACACCTTTAGGCAACTTCAGTGCACCTCTGCCCAAAATTCGATGCCATGGTATGTAATTTCATTGTATGGTATGCAACTCCAGTTTATCGATAAGCAATTTTGGTGCAGCACTAGGCAACTTCGCAGTCGTGTTAGGCAACTTTGGTGCAACGTTGGGCAACTTCAATGCACTGGTAGGTATTTTCAATGTAGGGTATGGGACTATGGTTCATCGGTAGGCAACTTCGGTGCATCCTTATACAACTTCAGTGCAACCGTAGGTAAATCTGTTCAGTAACAAGCAACTTCGGTTCAGCGGTATGCACCTTTGGAGCAATGTTCTGGGGCAGAGCAAGTTCGAAGCCTCGCAAAACAAAACCCTAGCGCCATGGCTAATAATCACAAGGCCGGTGGTTCTGCAGCCGTCGGCATCGGCAGCAGCGACCGCTCCCGCAACCTCTCAATCGGGGAGGAGGACATGTTATGCGAGGCGTGCCGCCTTGTCTCACCGGATTGGCGACTCCCCTCGGGGTGGAAAATCTCCGCTTGCGTCTATGTTGGGCCGCTGCTGCCGGGCGCCCACACCCACGACGAGTATGTGCGATGGCAGCGAAGCCAGCTCACATCGGAAGGGCAGGCGGGCCGCCAACAGCTAGCTCTGAGGGGCCTCTTTTCACGGCGGAGCGTGAGGTGTCCCTCGTCGCTATCATTGGCCCGGACGGCGGCCCTACAACCGTTACGGCCGCCGCGACCGGGGCGAAGAGTCCGTAACGTGGACGTCATCCTAGCTAGCCCAGGCCGGCTACAGGCCTGGAGCTCGTCTGCGGCGAATGCCATGGCGGCTGAGCCTCATCGTGGAATCACCGGCCGAAGGCAACTTCACCAAGATGGTACACAACTCCGCGGGAAGCAACTTCACAACACCATAGACAAATTAAGAATAATTATAGATCACTTTTAGCAACTTTTTTTTTTGAGAACACAGTACAACGCAGACGCTCACAAACACGCACGTACAAACACCCCTATGAACGCACGCACGCACCCCTACCCCTATGAGAACCTCCGAGGGACTGAGCCGGCATATCTTGAGGTTGACGAAGTCACCACTGACGCCTCGCTGTTGACGGGCACGTCACCTAACACTGAAAGCATAGCGCCGGTTAAATCCTGGAATAAATCCAGGTAAATGCAAACACCCATGTCAAGTCTAGGACTTGAACCTGGGTGGGCTGGTTCCACCACAAGGAACCTAACCACCAGAGTCAAGCTCTGTTTGCAGATCACTTAGCAACTTCGTGACTACGGTGAGCAACTTCGTAATAATTCTGGACAACTTGACAAGCACGATGGACAACTTTAAAATTTAATCACTTAAACAGATTGTTAGACAAGTTGACAGCACATTTAGACAAATTTATGTAAAGAATTGCCTCCACACAGGAGGATACTGATCACGATTGTGCACAGAAGATCAATCTTACACTCAAGTGAGTGAAAAATCCTGATCATCGCGGGAGAGTAGCAAAAGCCAAACTGAGTTGTATATCTCTCCTGCTCCTCCGCAAATAAATGGACGGGTGGCGGCGACGCCCTGTCGCCTGTCGGGCAGAGCATCCGCACCGGCCAGATCTGCAGCGGGCACAGGCGGCAGGACGGGGCGGACGTACGTCGTCCGGACCACGCAGCTAAGAGATCGACGACAGGTGTAGCCGTCCCCAGCGGGAAGACGAATCGATGGAGAAGTCTACATCGGCGCACTCCATAGTCTGCCCGGCTCCGGCTCCACGCCGTGGACTCCGGGGAAAGAGCGAGCCTCGCCCGGGGGAGCTGGGAACCTGGCAGGCGGTGGTAGCAAACGCTAGAGGGGAGGCCGGCGGCAGCGCGCGCGCTGGTTCCTATCGACGGCGCCGCACGTTGTAAAGGAATCGGGTTGGAACCCATCGTGAGAAACAAAAGAGGAGGTTGGAGAAAGAATGGTGGAATTTTTTGTCCTGTATTGCGCTCGCCCTGGCGCTTTGGCACGCGCCCGCCCAAAAGAATTTGGGCAATCTAAATAAGGGTAAATTGTAAAGTCCCAAAGTAAATAAGGGTAAAAAGTAAAATTTCCCAAGTTGGACAACCTGCGGGAGTCCTGCATAGTGCCGCATCGGTCCGGTTTTGCTGTGCGGGATTACGCGGGCGGCCCACTGAATTGCATGCGTCCAACGGGCGACCTATCCTACGTCCAGATAAATTGAATTAGACAAAACTGTACATCAAACGCGTCCTAAAACTGGATGGCCGCACCGTTCGGAACGACTCAAAATAAGCCCAAATCTGAGACTTGTTTGTGTGGCCGCGGACACCAAGGGCTGACCTCTCGCGTCCTTCCTTTGTCTTCCCCTTGTCCCCCTGCCCATATCGCTGCCTCCCAAAACACACCCACTCCACTTCCAAATCAAACCTAGAGGATGACCAACAAAGCTGTCGTCGCCGCCACCATCGGAGACGAGACCGAGATCGCGGCCGTTGTCGCTCCTGTCAAGAACAATAAGCCGAATGTGAAAGCTCCTCATCCCAGTCATGGGCGACCAATGTACCGTGGGACAGGCCTCTAAACAGGGCACTGAAAACGATATCTAACCATTCATCAACGAGAAGGCCACTTTTAGGCGTGAGTTAAATTGTAACACCAAGATGCAGGGCGTGACACAACAAAGCATTGCGTCCTGACACAGGGCACGACACTAGGACTTACTAAAAAATTTAGGACTAGTTTTAGGCTAGTGTGGCGCCCTTCAGGATGGCGCGACACTACACGGTGTGGCATCTTTGTCGAGGTGTCTTTGAGAAAAGCGTGACACCAAAAGGTTAGTTTTTCAAAATAGTTTTGGCGAGAGTTTTTTTTTAATTTCTTTAGTCAATGAGTTAGTTTTGTCGATTTTGCTTCGCATGTAGATCCTACCCCTAGGAGGATATCCGAAAGACTGAATCTAGACTGATCTTAAGATTAATGAAGTCATCAAAAGGCCTCTATCCACCACTGCCCTCGTTTACTATTCATTGAGAACGTGTGAAAACGTTGAAACTTGAAAACATTGCTTTGTTTTAACTTGTTTCGGTCTGGTAGTAGTTTATACGATTGTGTTTGCTAGCTGTAAAAAACATATCTTCCTGTTGCTATCGACGGTTATGCTCGCCGGCGCTAGGCGCACATTTGTTGCCGGCAGGACGGTCGTACGATTATGTAATGTAATGTCTTATTCTTGAGTCGTATGAGAGCATGTACAATAAGTTCTAGTCAGCTGGCTATAAGCATTAAAATAATATATTGTTGCTTAGTTGGAGGAGAGAGAGGATGAGAGAGAAGAGGAGTGGGCTCTTATGCAAGAGCCAGCTCTAGCACGTGCTTATAGGCACTATGTGAGAGTGAATGATGGGCCATACACATATAAAGTAGTACAATTTATAGCTCACTATTGTACATGTTGGCTCTACAATAACTATAGATGACATGACACTTAACTTATAGCCAACAGTTGGCTCTACTATTAAACTTGCTCTGAGTGGCTTCATCGATCCGACAGGGAGATGTACCAACCATGCGAAGTTTCGTATCAAGAGTGGGTCCGTTCAAAATTAGTTCGCGGTCTGGTCAAGTTAAACTTTGTAAATTTTGACCAAATAATTACAAAAAATATCAACTTTTTGAATATAATTTTTTTTTTGAGGAAACAACGGGGGGCGATCGCCCACCTGAACTCATTTTTCATTAATGCGGGAGTGGGTTACATGGGGGGCATAGAGCCTACAAAATAGGTCTGGGGCGGCATACCGCGCCCAAACAGAGCGAGAGTGAGAGATGGGGGGAGCTGGATACAGGGGGAATACAGGGCAAGGTGAAAGACAGAGTCTAAGAGATAGCCTGGCACCAAGACAGCAGGGCGCTCGTGTCGATCCTAGGGGGGCGCGGATGACCCACAGGCGGAGATGGTCAACCAACATGGCTAGAATGCGCGGAGTAGACATAAAATCTGCATCAAACACCATTCTGTTGCGGGATTTCCAAACAGTCCACAAGAGAGCTAAGATGACCGTGTTGCGCGCTTCCGGGTGCATGGGAGGTAAGTCTTCGGAGAGAGCATCGAGGAGGGTGATGCGTGTGGTTGGCACGTCCGTTGGGAACCCCAAGAGGAAGGTGTGATGCGCACAGCGGCAAGTTTCCCTCAGTAAGAAACCAAGGTTTAATCGGACCAGTAGGAGTCAAGAAGCACGTTGAAGGTTGATGGCGGCGAGATGTAATGCGGCGCAACACCAGTGATTCCGGCGCCAACGTGGAACCTGCACAACACAACCAAAGTACTTTGCCCCAACGAAACAGTGAGGTTGTCAATCTCACCGGCTTGCTGTAACAAAGAGTTAACCGTATTGTGTGGAAGATGATTGTTTGCAGAAAACAGTAGAACAAGTATTGCAGTAGATTGTATTTCAGTAAAGAGAATTGGACCGGGGTCCACAGTTCACTAAAGGTGTCTCTCCCATAAGACGAACAGCATGTTGGGTGAACAAATTACAGTTGGGCAATTGACAAATAAAGAGAGCATGACCATGCACATACATATCATGATGAGTATAGTGAGATTTAATTGGGCATTACGACAAAGTACATAGACCGTCATCCAACTGCATCTATGCCTAAAAAGTCCACCTTCAGGTTATCATCCGAACCCCTCCGGTATTAAGTTGCTAACAATGTACAATTGCATTAAGTATGGTGCGTAATGTAACTAGTGACTACATCCTTGAACATAGCACTAATGTTTTATCCCTAGTGGCAACAGCACATCCGTAATCTTAGTGGTTCTTGTCACTCCTCCAGATTCACGGAGACATGAACCCACTATCGAGCATAAATACTCCCTCTTGGAGTTACTAGCATCAACTTGGCCAGAGCATCTACTAATAACGGAGAGCATGCAAGATCATAAACAACACATAGATATAACTTCGATAATCAACATAACAAGTATTCTCTATTCATCGGATCCCAACAAACGCAACATATAGAATTACAGATAGATGATCTTGATCATGTTAGGCAGCTCACAAGATCCGACAATGATAGCACAATGGGGAGAAGACAACCATCTAGCTACTGCTATGGACCCATAGTCCAGGGTAGACTACTCACACATCACACCGGAGGCGACCATGGCGGCGTAGAGTCCTCCCGGGGAGATGATTCCCCTCTCCGGCAGGGTGCCGGAGGCGATCTCCTGGATCCCCCGAGATGGGATCGGCGGCGGCGGCGTCTGCGGAAGGTTTTCCGTATCGTGGCTCTCGGTGCGGGGGTTTCGTCACGGAGACTTTTATAGGCGGAAGGGCAGGTCAAGAGGCGGCACGGGGCCCCACACCACGGGGCCGCGCGGCCAAGGGGGGCCGCGCCGCCCTAGGGTGTGGCCCCTCCGTGGCCCCTCTTCGTCTCTCCTTCGGACTTAGAAGCTTCGTGAGAAAATAGGCCCCCGGGCTTTGATTTCGTCCAATTCCGAGAATATTTCCTTACTAGGATTTCTGAAACCAAAAACAAACAGCAGAAAACGAACTGGCACTTCGGCATCTTGTTAATAGGTTAGTTCCAGAAAATGCACGAATATGACATAAAGTGTGCATAAAACATGTAGATAACATCAATAATGTGGCATGGAACATAAGAAATTATCGATACGTCGGAGACGTATCAGCATCCCCAAGCTTAGTTTTGCTCGTCCCGAGCAGTAAAACGATAACACGTATAATTTTACGGAGTGACATGCCATCATAATCTTGATCATACTATTTGTAAAGCATATGTAGTGAATGCAGCGATCAAAACAATGTATATGACATGAGTAAACGAGTGAATCATATAGCAAAGACTTTTCATGAATAGCACTTCAAGACAAGCATCAATAAGTCTTGCATAAGAGTTAACTCATAAAGCAATAATTCAAAATAAAGGCATTGAAGCAACACAAAAGAAGATTAAGTTTCAGCGGTTGCTTTCAACTTGTAACATGTATATCTCATGGATATTGTCAACATAGAGTAATATAATAGATGCAATAAGCAAATATGTAGGAATCAATGCACAGTTCACACAAGTGTTTGCTTCTTGAGGTGGAGAGAAATAGGTGAACTGACTCAACATTGAAAGTAAAAGAATGGTCCTCCATAGAGGAAAAGCATCGATTGCTATATTTGTGCTAGAGCTTTGATTTTGAAAACATGAAACAATTTTGTCAACGGTAGTAATAAAGCATATGCATCATGTGAATTATATCTTATAAGTTGCAAGCCTCATGCATAGTGTACTAATAGTGCCCGCACCTTGTCCTAATTAGCTTGGACTACCAGATCATTGATACGTCTCCGACGTATCGATAATTTCTTATGTTCCATGCCACATTATTGATGTTATCTACATGTTTTATGCACACTTTATGTCATATTCGTGCATTTTCTGGAACTAACCTATTAACAAGATGCCGAAGTGCCAGTTCCTGTTTTCTGCTGTTTTTGGTTTCAGAAATCCTAGTAACGAAATATTCTCGGAATCGGACGAAATCAACGCCCAGGTTCCTATTTTTCCCGGAACCATCCAGAACACCCGAGAGCCGCCAGAGGGGAGCCCTGGGGGCCCCACACCACACCCTGGCGTGGCCAGAGGGGGGCCGCGCCCCCCTATAGTGTGGGCCCCCCAGAAGCCCTCCTGCGCCGCCTCTTCGCCTATATAAAGCCCCTGGATCGAAAACCCTGAGGCGTTCGACGAAAACCACAGAAACCTTCCAGAGCCGCCGCCATCGCGACGCCAAGATCTGGGGGACAGGAGTCTCTGTTCCGGCACGCTGCCGGAACGGGGAAGTGCCCCCGGAAGGCTTCTCCATCGACACCGCTGCCATCTCCACCGCCGTCTTCACCGCCATCTTCACCGCCATCGCTGCCTCCATGATGAGGAGGGAGTAATCCACCTCCGAGGCTGAGGGCTCCGCTGTAGCTATGTGGTTCATCTCTCTCCATGTACTTCAATACAATGATCTCATGAGCTGCTTTACATGATTGAGATTCATATGAGTTTTGTATCACAATTCATCTATGTGCTACTCTAGTGATGTTATTAAAGTAGTTCTATTCCTCCTGCACGTGTGTAAAGGTGACTAGTGTGTGCACCGTGTGGTTCTTGTCGTAGGCTATGATCATGATCTCTTGTAGATTATGGAGGTAATTATCATTATGATGGTATTGATGTGATCTATCTGGTTATGTTGATCTATCTTACACTATAAGGTTACTTAAATATGAACAAATTGTGGAGCTTGTTAACTCCGACATTGAGGGTTCGTGTAATCCTACGCAATGCGTTCATCATCCAACAAAAGTGTAGAGTATGCATTTATCTGTTCTGTTATGTGATCAATGTTGAGAGTGTCCACTAGTGAAAGTCTAATCCCTAGGCCTTGTTCCTAAATACTGCTGCGTTACTACTGCTTGTTTACTGTTTTACTGTGTTACTACTGCTGCAATACTACCACCATCAACTACACGCTAGCAAGCTATTTTCTGGCACCGTTGCTACTGCTCATATATATTTATACCACCTGTATTTCACTATCTCTTCGCCGAACTAGTGCACCTATTAGGTGTGTTGGGGACACAAGAGACTTCTTGCTTTGTGGTTGCAGGGTTGCATGAGAGGGATATCTTTGACCTCTTCCTCCCTGAGTTCGATAAACCTTGGGTGATCCACTTAAGGGAAAACATGCTGCTGTTCTACAAACCTCTGCTCTTGGAGGCCCAACACTGTCTACAGGAAAGGAGGGGGAAAGTAGACATCAAGCTATTTTCTGGCGCCGTTGCTGGGGAGGAAAGGTAAAAGGCACTCATACTTCGGTTCCAGGTAAAGTACTTTTCTGGCGCCATTTTGTTTGTGCTCGAAGCTATTTCCTTTAGATCCTGCAATTGCAACTTTTTGTTTCTTGTTTACACTAGTTAGGCATAATGGAAAACATCTGTGAGCTCTTTGTACTATTTCCTGAGTCAAGACATGAATGGTTTAATGCGAAAATTAAAAAACCCATGGAACATGTTAGCATGAATACTTTGAACACCATTGTTGCTAATGATATGGAAAATTCTAAGCTTGGGGAAGCTGGTTTTGATGAGCATGATCTTTTTAGTCCCCCAAGCATTGAGGAGAAAATTTACTTTGACGATACTTTGCCTCCTATTTATGATGATTATAATGATAGTGGTCTTTTGGTACCACCTACTATGGAGAGTAAATTTTGTTGTGATTATACTATGCCTCCTACACTTGATGAGAATAATAATGATAGCTACTTTGTTGAATTTGCTCCCACTACAACTAATAAAATTGATTATGCTTATGTGGAGAGTAATAATTTTATGCATGAGACTCATGATAAGAATGCTTTATGTGATAGTTATATTGTTGAGTTTGCTCATGTTGCTACTGAAAGTTATTATGAGAGAGGAAAATATGGTTGTAGAAATTTTCATGTTACTAAAACACCTCTCTATGTGCTGAAATTTTTGAAGCTATACTTGTTTTATCTTTCTATGCTTGTTGCATTATGCTTCTTGAACTTGTTTATTTACAAGATTCCTATGCATAGGAAGCATGTTAGGCTTAAATTTGTTTCATACTTGCCTTTTGATGCTCTCTTTTTTGCTTCAAATACTATTTTTTGTGAGTGCATCATTAAAACTGCTGAGCCCATCTTAATGGCTATAAAGAAAAGAACTTCTTGGGAGATAACCCATGTGTTATTTTGCTACAGTACTTTGTTTTATATTTGTGTCTTGGAAGTTGTTTACTACTGTAGCAACCTCTCCTTATCTTAGTTTTGTGTTTTGTTGTGCCAAGTAAAGCCGTTGATAGAAAAGTAAGTACTAGATTTGGATTACTGCGCAGTTCCAGATTTCTTTGCTGTCACGAATCTGGGTCTACCTCCCTGTAGGTACCTCAGAAAATTAAGCCAATTTACGTGCATGATCCTCAGATATGTACGCAACTTTCATTAAATTTGAGCATTTTCATTTGAGCAAGTCTGGTGCCATTTTAAAATTCGTCAATACGAACTGTTCTGTTTTGACAGATTCTGCCTTTTATTTCGCATTGCCTCTTTTGCTATGTTGGATGAATTTCTTTGATCCACTAATGTCCAGTAGCATTATGCAATGTCCAGAAGTGTTAAGAATGATTGTGTCACCTCTGAATATGTTAATTTTTATTGTGCACTAACCCTCTAATAAGTTGTTTCGAGTTTGGTGTGAAGGAAGTTTTCAAGGGTCAAGAGAGGAGGATGATATACTATGATCAAGAAGAGTGAAAAGTCTAAGCTTGGGGATGCCCCGGTGGTTCACCCCTGCATATATCAAGAAGACTCAAGCGTCTAAGCTTGGGGATGCCCAAGGCATCCCCTTCTTCATCGAAAACATTATCAGGTTCCTCCCCTGAAACTATATTTTTATTCCATCACATCTTATGTGCTTTTCTTGGAGCGTCTGTTTGTTTGTTTCTATTTTTGTTTTTGTTTGAATAAATGCTTGTGTGGGAGAGAGACACGCTCCGCTGGTTCGTATGAACACATGTGTTCTTAGCTCATAATATACATGGTGAAGTTTTCTTCTTCGTTAAATTGTTATATGGTTGGATTTGGAAAATGATACATGTAGTAATTGCTATTAATGTCTTGGGTAATGTGATACTTGGCAATTGTTGTGCTCATGATTAAGCTCTTGCATCATATGCTTTGCACCCATTAATGAAGAAATACATAGAGCATGCTAAAATTTGGTTTGCATATTTGGTCTCTCTAAGGTCTAGATAATTTCTAGTATTGAGTTTGAACAACAAGGAAGACGGTGTAGAGTCTTATAATGTTTTCAATATGTCTTTTATGTGAGTTTTGCTGCACCGGTTCATCCTTGTGTTTGTTTCAAATAAACCTTGCTAGCCTAAACCTTGTATCGAGAGGGAATACTTCTCATGCATCCAAAATACTTGAGCCAACCACTAAGCCATTTGTGTCCACCATACCTACCTACTACATGGTATTTTCCGCCATTCCAAAGTAAATTGCTTGAGTGCTACCTTTAAAATTCCATCATTCACCTTTGCAATATATAGCTCATGGGACAAATAGCTTAAAAACTATTGTGGTATTGAATATGTAATTATGCACTTTATCTCTTATTAAGTTGCTTGTTGTGCGATAACCATGTTCACTGGGGACGCCATCAACTACTCTTTGTTGAATTTCATGTGAGTTGCTATGCATGTCCGTCTTGTCTGAAGTAAGAGCGATCTACCACCTTATGGTTAAGCATGCATATTGTTAGAGAAGAACATTGGGCCGCTAACTAAAGCCATGATCCATGGTGGAAGTTTCAGTTTTGGACATATATCCTCAATCTCAAATGAGAAAATTATTAATTGTTGTTACATGCTTATGCATAAAAGAGGAGTCCATTATGTGTTGTCTATGTTGTCCCGGTATGGATGTCTAAGTTGAGAATAATCAATAGCGAGAAATCCAATGCGAGCTTTCTCCTTAGACCTTTGTACAGGCGGCATAGAGGTACCCCTTTGTGACACTTGGTTAAAACATGTGCATTGTGATGATCCGGTAGTCCAAGCTAATTAGGACAAGGTGCGGGCACTATTAGTATACTATGCATGAGGCTTGCAACTTGTAAGATATAATTTACATGATACATATGCTTTATTACTACCGTTGACAAAATTGTTTCATGTTTTCAAAATAAAAGCTCTAGCACAAATATAGCAATCGATGCTTTCCTCTTTGAAGGACCATTCTTTTACTTTTATTGTTGAGTCAGTTCACCTATCTTTCTCCACCTCAAGAAGCAAACATTTGTGTGAACTGTGCATTGATTCTTATATACTTGCTTATTGCATTTGTTATATTGCTTTGCATTGACAACTATCCATGAGATATACATGTTACAAGTTGAAAGCAACCGCTGAAACTTAATCTTCCATTGTGTTGCTTCAATGTCTCTGCTATGAATTTATTGCTTTATGAGTTAACTCTTATGCAAGACTTATTGATGCTTGTCTTGAAGTGCTATTCATGAAAAGTCTTTGCTTTATGATTCAGTTGTTTACTCATGTCATTACCATTGTTTTGATCGCTGCATTCACTACATATGCTTTACAAATAGTATGATCAAGATTATGATGGCATGTCACTCCAGAAATTATCTGTGTTATCGTTTTACCTGCTCGGGACGAGCAGAACTAAGCTTGGGGATGCTGATACGTCTCCGACGTATCGATAATTTCTTATGTTCCATGCCACATTATTGATGTTATCTACATGTTTTATGCACACTTTATGTCATATTCGTGCATTTTCTGGAACTAACCTATTAACAAGATGCCGAAGTGCCAGTTCCTGTTTTCTGCTGTTTTTGGTTTCAGAAATCCTAGTAACGAAATATTCTCGGAATCGGACGAAATCAACGCCCAGGTTCCTATTTTTCCCGGAACCATCCAGAACACCCGAGAGCCGCCAGAGGGGAGCCCTGGGGGCCCCACACCACACCCTGGCGCGGCCAGAGGGGGGGCCGCGCCCCCCTATAGTGTGGGCCCCCCAGAAGCCCTCCCGCGCCGCCTCTTCGCCTATATAAAGCCCCTGGATCGAAAACCCTGAGGCGTTCAACGAAAACCACAGAAACCTTCCAGAGCCGCCGCCATCGCGACGCCAAGATCTGGGGGACAGGAGTCTCTATTCCGGCACGCTGCCGGAACGGGGAAGTGCCCCCGGAAGGCTTCTCCATCGACACCGCTGCCATCTCCACCGCCGTCTTCACCGCCATCTTCACCGCCATCGCTGCCTCCATGATGAGGAGGGAGTAATCCACCTCCGAGGCTGAGGGCTCCGCTGTAGCTATGTGGTTCATCTCTCTCCATGTACTTCAATACAATGATCTCATGAGCTGCTTTACATGATTGAGATTCATATGAGTTTTGTATCACAATTCATCTATGTGCTACTCTAGTGATGTTATTAAAGTAGTTCTATTCCTCCTGCACGTGTGTAAAGGTGACTAGTGTGTGCACCGTGTGGTTCTTGTCGTAGGCTATGATCATGATCTCTTGTAGATTATGGAGGTAATTATCATTATGATGGTATTGATGTGATCTATCTGGTTATGTTGATCTATCTTACACTATAAGGTTACTTAAATATGAACAAATTGTGGAGCTTGTTAACTCCGGCATTGAGGGTTCGTGTAATCCTACGCAATGCGTTCATCATCCAACAAAAGTGTAGAGTATGCATTTATACTTTGTTATGTGATCAATGTTGAGAGTGTCCACTAGTGAAAGTCTAATCCCTAGGCCTTGTTCCTAAATACTGCTGCGTTACTACTTTGCTTGTTTCTTTGTTTCTTGTGTTACTACTGCTGCAATACTACCACCATCAACTACACGCTAGCAAGCTATTTTCTGGCACCGTTGCTACTGCTCATATATATTTATACCACCTGTATTTCACTATCTCTTCGCCGAACTAGTGCACCTATTAGGTGTGTTGGGGACACAAGAGACTTCTTGCTTTGTGGTTGCAGGGTTGCATGAGAGGGATATCTTTGACCTCTTCCTCCCTGAGTTCGATAAACCTTGGGTGATCCACTTAAGGGAAAACTTGCTGCTGTTCTACAAACCTCTGCTCTTGGAGGCCCAACACTGTCTACAGGAAAGGAGGGGGAAAGTAGACATCAATCATCACAATGCATTGTTTTTACCAAGTGTCACAAAGGGGTACCTCTATGCCGCCTGTACAAAGGTCTAAGGAGAAAGCTCGCATTGGATTTCTCGCTATTGATTATTCTTCAACTTAGACATCCATACCGGGATAACATAGATAACAGATAATGGACTCCTCTTTTATGCATAAGCATATACCAACAATTAATAATTTTCTCATTTGAGATTTGAGGATTGTTGTCCAAAACTGAAACTTCCACCATGGAGCATGGCTTTAGTTAGCGGCCCAATGTTCTTCTCTAACATATGCATGCTTAACCATATGGTGGTAGATCTCTCTTACTTCAGACAAGACGGACATGCATAGCAACTCACATGAAATTCAACAATGAATAGTTGATGGCGTCCCCAGTGAACATGGTTATCGCACAACAAGCAACTTAATAAGAGATAAAGTGCATAATTACATATTCAATACCACAATAGTTTTTAAGCTATTTGTCCCATGAGCTATATATTGCAAAGGTGAATGATGGAATTTTAAAGGTAGCACTCAAGCAATTTACTTTGGAATGGCGGAAAATACCATGTAGTAGGTAGGTATGGTGGACACAAATGGCATAGTGGTTGGCTCAAGTATTTTGGATGCATGAGAAGTATTCCCTCTCGATACAAGGTTTAGGCTAGCAAGGCTTATTTGAAACAAACACAAGGATGAACCGGTGCAGCAAAACTCACATAAAAGACATATTGAAAACATTATAAGACTCTACACCGTCTTCCTTGTTGTTCAAACTCAATACTAGAAATTATCTAGACCTTAGAGAAACCAAATATGCAAACCAAATTTTAGCATGCTCTATGTATTTCTTCATTAATGGGTGCAAAGCATATGATGCAAGAGCTTAAACATGAGCACAACAATTGCCAAGTATCACATTACCCAAGACATTAATAGCAATTACTACATGTATCATTTTCCAATTCCAACCATATAACAATTTAACGAAGGAGAAACTTCGCCATGAATACTATGAGTAGAAACCAAGGACATACTTGTCCATATGCTACAGCGGAGCGTGTCTCTCTCCCATAAAGTGAATGCTAGGATCCATTTTATTCAAACAACACAAAAAACAAAAACAAACCGATGCTCCAAGAAAAAGCACATAAGATGTGATGGAATAAAAATATAGTTTCAGGGGAGGAACCTGATAATGTTGTCGATGAAGAAGGGGATGCCTTGGGCATCCCCAAGCTTAGACGCTTGAGTCTTCTTAGAATATGCAGGGGTGAACCACCGGGTGCATCCCCAAGCTTAGAGCTTTCACTCTCCTTGATCATGTTGCATCATACTCCTCTCTTGATCCTTGAAAACTTCCTCCACACCAAACTCGAAACAACTCATTAGAGGGTTAGTGCACAATATAAATTGACATATTCAGAGGTGACACAATCATTCTTAACACTTCTGGACATTGCATAATGCTACTGGACATTAATGGATCAAAGAAATTCATCCAACATAGTGAAAGAGGCAATGCGAAATAAAAGGCAGAATCTGTCAAAACAGAATAGTTCGTATTGACGAATTTTAAAATGGCACCAGACTTGCTCAAATGAAAATGCTCAAATTGAATGAAAGTTGCGTACATATCTGAGGATCATGCACGTAAATTGGCTTAATTTTCTGAGCTACCTACAGGGAGGTGGACCCAGATTCGTGACAGCAAAGAAATCTGGAACTGTGCAGTAATCCAAATCTAGTACTTACTTTTCTATCAACGGCTTAACTTGGCACAACAAAACACAAAACTAAGATAAGGAGAGGTTGCTATAGTAGTAAACAACTTCCAAGACACAAAATAAAAACAAAGTACTGTAGGTAAAAACATGGGTTGTCTCCCATAAGCGCTTTTCTTTAACGCCTTTCAGCTAGGCGCAGAAAGTGTGTATCAAGTATTATCGAAGGGTGGTACTTCTACAGCGGGGTGTGGAGTTTTCTCAACTAGGCATAGTATATTGGATACATAAGTTTTAGCATCTCCCTTTTCATTAGTCTTAGGCGTGCTACTCTCATCAAACAAATTTTCAGGAACTAGCCAAGCATAGTTATTTTCTAATGCATCATTCATAGCTAAGAGCTTACATGGTATCGGTGCTTTTATCTCCCCTCCATCATCAATATTATTAGTGTATCTTATTCTATCCATATCCATCCTTTCAAGGAGACTAACAAAATTAGTAGGAGAACCAAGCATATTAAATTTAGCAAACACCTTTCTAGCTTCTCTTGCTAGACCACCAAATTCTCTAAGAAGGGTTTCTAATACAAAATCTTTCTTTTCCCCCTCTTCCTTATCACCAAGTGTGAAAAACATGTGTTGGATTATAGGATTAAGATTAACAAATTTAGTTTCCAACAGGCGAACTAAATGCGCAGCAGCAATTTCATAAGTAGGCGCAAGGTCTACCAAGTGTCTATCTTCAAAATTTTCAATAGTGCTAACATGATTGAAAAATTCTTCTATATTATTTCTCCCAACTATAGACCCACGTCCTACCGGTATGTTTTTTGTGGTAAAATTAAAAGGAAACATGATGAATAAAGTAAATGCAAGTAAACTAATTTTTTTGTGTTTTAGATATAGCAAACAAGATGGCAAATAAAATAAAACTAGCAACTAATTTTTTTGTATTTTGATTTAGTGCAGCAAACAAAGTAGTAAATAAAACTAAGCAAGACAAAAACAAAGTAAAGAGATTGAGAAGTGGAGACTCCCCTTGCAGCGTGTCTTGATCTCCCCGGCAACGGCGCCAGAAATTTGCTTGATGCGTGTGGTTGGCACGTCCGTTGGGAACCCCAAGAGGAAGGTGTGATGCGCACAGCGGCAAGTTTCCCTCAGTAAGAAACCAAGGTTTAATCGGACCAGTAGGAGTCAAGAAGCACGTTGAAGGTTGATGGCGGCGAGATGTAATGCGGCGCAACACCAGTGATTCCGGCGCCAACGTGGAACCTGCACAACACAACCAAAGTACTTTGCCCCAACGAAACAGTGAGGTTGTCAATCTCACCGGCTTGCTGTAACAAAGAGTTAACCGTATTGTGTGGAAGATGATTGTTTGCAGAAAACAGTAGAACAAGTATTGCAGTAGATTGTATTTCAGTAAAGAGAATTGGACCGGGGTCCACAGTTCACTAAAGGTGTCTCTCCCATAAGACGAACAGCATGTTGGGTGAACAAATTACAGTTGGGCAATTGACAAATAAAGAGAGCATGACCATGCACATACATATCATGATGAGTATAGTGAGATTTAATTGGGCATTACGACAAAGTACATAGACCGTCATCCAACTGCATCTATGCCTAAAAAGTCCACCTTCGGGTTATCATCCGAACCCCCTCCGGTATTAAGTTGCTAACAACGAGACAATTGCATTAAGTATGGTGCGTAATGTAACTAGTGACTACATCCTTGAACATAGCACTAATGTTTTATCCCTAGTGGCAACAGCACATCCGTAATCTTAGTGGTTCTTGTCACTCCTCCAGATTCACGGAGACATGAACCCACTATCGAGCATAAATACTCCCTCTTGGAGTTACTAGCATCAACTTGGCCAGAGCATCTACTAATAACGGAGAGCATGCAAGATCATAAACAACACATAGATATAACTTCGATAATCAACATAACAAGTATTCTCTATTCATCGGATCCCAACAAACGCAACATATAGAATTACAGATAGATGATCTTGATCATGTTAGGCAGCTCACAAGATCCGACAATGATAGCACAATGGGGAGAAGACAACCATCTAGCTACTGCTATGGACCCATAGTCCAGGGGTAGACTACTCACACATCACACCGGAGGCGACCATGGCGGCGTAGAGTCCTCCGGGAGATGATTCCCCTCTCCGGCAGGGTGCCGGAGGCGATCTCCTGGATCCCCCGAGATGGGATCGGCGGCGGCGGCGTCTCTGGAAGGTTTTCCGTATCGTGGCTCTCGGTACTGGGGGTTTCGTCACGGAGACTTTTTATAGGCGGAAGGGCAGGTCAAGAGGCGGCACGGGGGCCCCACACCACAGGGCCGCGCGGCCAAGGGGGGGGCCGCGCCGCCCTAGGGTGTGGCCCCTCCGTGGCCCCTCTTCGTCTCTCCTTCGGACTTCTGGAAGCTTCGTGAGAAAATAGGCCCCTGGGCTTTGATTTCGTCCAATTCCGAGAATATTTCCTTACTAGGATTTCTGAAACCAAAAACAGCAGAAAACAGCAACTGGCACTTCGGCATCTTGTTAATAGGTTAGTTCCAGAAAATGCACGAATATGACATAAAGTGTGCATAAAACATGTAGATAACATCAATAATGTGGCATGGAACATAAGAAATTATCGATACGTCGGAGACGTATCAGAGGGCCGGAACGTCGGCGCCCACATGGGGGCGACCTGAGGGGGAGACGACATTCCAAAGGGGGCGAAGGCGGGGGCAGCCGACAAACAAATGCGAGGTGTCTTCCAGTTGATTCGGGCAGAAGGGGCAGTCCGAGGAGGCCACACATCCGATACGGTGCAGCAGCGCCCGTGTCCTGGTCTTGTGGAGGCGTAGTATCCAAAAGAACACCCGCACCTTTAGAGGCGCAAAGCAGGCCCAGTTGACGTCTTGCCCTGGGATGATACAACCCGAGGAGTCGAGGGACCGGTAGACGCTTCCAGTGGAGAAGTCGGTCAATGGGCCGAGCGATATGGAGCGAATGTCCGGCGACGAAGTGAGGGAGATCCGGGAGAGGCAAGCATGAATGAACTCCATCTCGCCAGCGGCTGCTGCAGAAACTCGGTGAACAAGCGGAACCTCAACTGCACCATTCTCGAGGGCATCGGCAACAGTGGCGAGGGGGCGGAGGCAGTGGGAGAAGGCCGCGGGGAGGGCTGCCGACAGGGGGCCTAGCGGAGTCCAAGCATCGTGCCAGAGCGAGGTGGTGCGCCCGTCGCGGGGTTCAACTCTCGTAATGGAGCGGTATAGTGGAATGAGCGACTGGAAGCACTTCCAAGCGGGGGTGGCCACCTGCGGGCGGGCACCGAGGTAACTGCGCTTCACCCACCTGGTCCACGGGGAGTCCCATCCGGTGAACAAACCATGCAGCGCTTTCAGCAGGAGACATTTGTTCTGGAGACCAAGATCGATAACACCCAGCCCCCCTTCGGACCGCAGACGGCAAACATAGTCCCATGCAACTTGGCAGTCACCACCGGAGCATTTATCTTTTGCCTTCCAGAGCATCGCCCGTCGAGGTCTGTCCATTTTTGAGAGTGTCCCTTTCGGGATTGGCAGAACAGACATGGCGAATGACGGGAGGGCTGACAGGACTGCCGTAGTGAGGGTAAGGCGCCCGCCAATTGGGAGCAAGGACGTCCGCCATCCGGGGATGCGCTTGGAGATCTTGATGGAGAGGAATTCCAGCGCAGCCGCAGGCAATTTGTGGTCCGAGAGCGGCAATCCAAGGTATGTCTGCGGGAAGGATGAGACGGGACAGCCGAGGATGTTTGCAAGATCCGAGGCCAGCTCAGCAGTGACACCACCAACGGGCACGAAGGTGCTCTTGTGGAAGTTAATGTGTAGACCCGTGGCCTATGAGAAGAGGTCGAGGAGCTCGCGGAGGCGACGGACTTGGGAGTGTTCAGCTCTCAAGATCAGCAGAGTATCGTCTGCATATTGAATCACAGGACATGGAAGGTCGTCAACAAGGGGGTGCAACAGGCGGTCGCCGCCCGCCTCCATGGAGATGAGGCAGGGGAGGAGGTCGGCGACGGCTAGGTACAGGTATGGCGATAGGGGGTCCCCCTGGCGCAGCCCATTTTTGCAAGAAATCCATCGCCCGGGAACACCATTCAGCAGCACAGCGGTCCGCCCAGTGCTAAGAATTGCAGAGATCCAGGATCGAAACAGGGGGCCGAGGCCACGTGCACCCAGAATAGCATCCATCGCCTCCCAGTTGACGGAGTCAAATGCTTTTTTAAAGTCAAGCTTGAGTACCACAGCAGGAGATCCTCGGGCATGGCAGCTTTGGACCACATCAGCGGCGTAGAGGAAGTTGTCGACGATGTTCCGTCCCTTAACAAATCCAGACTGTTCAAAGGAGATGAGGCGCTCGATGTAGTGTTGTAGCCGCGTCGTAAGGATCCGTGTGATAATCTTCATAACACAGTTCTGGAGCGAGATGGGGCGGAAGCCATCTGCAGTTAGCACATCGTCTTTTTTCGGAATGAGAGAAATAAACGCTCGGTTGAGCCCGTCGAGGGGCGCCACCCCGTCGTAGAAATCCTGAAGGAAGGCCATGAGGTCTGGACTGACAACATCCCAGAAGGTGCGGAAGAACGCGGGGCCAAAGCCATCCGGGCCTGGGCTGCTATCCACGCGCATAGCCCAAACATCGTCTTTTGCCTCCTGCAAGGTAAAAGGTCTTTCCAGCTCCTGCAATCCTGCAACTCGCGGCATGCCGGCGCGAAGGTTGAAGCCCCACAACGGGGGGGTGGAGGCGCCAAGAAGGCCAACATAGAAGTTATGCAATAGTTCAGCTTTTTCCGCATGGTTGTACACGACCCTGTCGCCATCATGAAGGACTTTGATCTGATTTTTCCTGAGACGCGCCGACGCGCAGGCATGGAAGAATTTGGTATTATCTTCACCAAAACGGCATAGGCGAAACTTGAACCGCTGCTTCCAGTAGGTGTCCAGAGCCTTGTATTCCAAGGAGAGGCGCAGACGGACGCGATCCCTCAGTAGTTTTTCAGGGGGCAGCAGGCTTCAGAGTTCTTCGGTAAGGTCAAGCAGCTCAATCACCTTTCTGCAGTTAGAGACCACCTCGGCATGGTGATACGTCTCCGACGTATCGATAATTTCTTATGTTCCATGCTTGTTTTATGACAATACCTACATGTTTTGTTCACACTTTATGATGATTTTATGCGTTTTCTGGAACTAACCTATTGACGAGATGCCGAAGTGCCAGTTCTTGTTTTCTGCTGTTTTTGGTTTCAGAAATCCTAGTAAGGAAATATTCTCGGAATTGGACGAAATCAACGCCCAGAGTCTTAGAATTGGACGAAGCTTCCAGAACACCCGAGAGTCGCCAGAGGGGGGGCCACAGACCCACCAGATGATAGGCTGGCGCGGCCCAGGCCTTGGCCGCGCCGCCTTACTGTGTCATCGCCTGTGTCGACCTTCCGACTCCGCCTCTTCGCCTATATAAAGGTCCCTGACCTAAAACATCGATACGAAAAAGCCACGGTACGAGAAACCTTCCAGAGCTGCCGCCATCGCGAAGCCAAGATCTGGGGGACAGGAGTCTCTGTTCCGGCACGCCGCCGGGACGGGGAAGTGCCCCCGGAAGGCTTCTCCATCGACACCGCTGCCATCTCCACCACCATCTTCATCACCGCTGCTGTCTCCCATGAGGAGGGAGTAGTTCTCCATCGAGGCTAAGGGCTGTACCGGTAGCTATGTGGTTAATCTCTCTTCCTATGTACTTCAATACAATAATCTCATGAGATGCCTTACATGATTGAGATTCATATGATGATGCTTGTAATCTAGATGTCGTTATGCTAGTCAAGTGAATTTTACTTATGTGATCTCCGGAGACTCCTTGTCCCACGTGTGTAAAGGTGACAGTGTGTGCACCGTGTGGATCTCTTAGGCTATATTTCACAGAATACTTATTCACTGTTATGAATAGCATAGTGAAGTGCTTATTTATATCCCTTTATGATTGCAATGTGTTTTGTATCACTATTCATCTATGTGCTACTCTAGTGATGTTATTAAAGTACTCTATTCCTCCTGCACGGTGTAATGGTGACAGTGTGTGCATCGTGTAGTACTTGGCGTAGGTTATGATTGTGATCTCTTGTAGATTATGAAGTTAACTATTGCTATGATAGTATTGATGTGATCTATGCCTCCTTCATAGTGTGATGGTGACAGTGTGCATGCTATGTTAGTACTTGGTTTAGTTGTGTTGATCTATCATGCACTCTAAGGTTATTTAAACATGAATATCGAATATTGTGGAGCTTGTTAACTCCGGCATTGAGGGTTCGTGTAATCCTACACAATTAGTGGTGTTCATCATCCAACAAGAGAGTGTAGAGTATAGCATTTATCTATTCTGTTATGTGATCAATGTTGAGAGTGTCCACTAGTGAAAGTATAATCCCTAGGCCTTGTTTCCAAATACTGCTATCGCTGCTTTTTTACTGTTCTACTGCATCTGTACTGCCTGCAATATTACCACCATCAACCACACGCCAGTTGTAGCATCAAGTATTTTTAAGGCGCCGTATCGCTGCTCATATATTCATACCACATGTATTTCACTATCTCTTCGCCGAACTAGTGCACCTATACATCTGACAAGTGTATTAGGTGTGTTGGGGACACAAGAGACTTCTTGCTTTGTGGTTGCAGGGTTGCTTGAGAGGGATATCTTTGACCTCTTCCTCCCTGAGTTCGATAAACCTTGGGTGATCCACTTAAGGGAAAACTTGCTGCTATTCTACAAACCTCTGCTGTTGGAGGCCCAACACTGTCTACAGGAAAAGAAGCGTGAGTAGACATCAAGCACTTTTCTGGCGCCGTTGCCGGGGAGGAAAGGTAAAAGGCACTCACACGCCGGATCTCGGCTACTAAGCTATTTTCCGGCGCCGTTGTAAGTACTCGAAGCTATTTCCTTTAGATCCTGCAATTGCATCTTTTTGTTTCTTGTTTTACACTAGTTTGGCATAATGGAAAGCAACATGGAGCTTTTTAATCTATTTCCTGAGTTAAGACATAAATGGTGTGTTGCAAAAATTGAAAAACCTATGGAACCTTATTTGCATGCTGGTAGCAATATTAGTATGAACACTTTGAACACCATTGTTGCTAATGATATGGAAAATTCTAAGCTTGGGGAAGCTGGTTTTGATGAGCATGATCTTTTTAGTCCCCCAAGCATTGAGGAGAAAATTTTCTTTGATGATACTTTGCCTCCTATTTATGATGATTATAATGATAGTAGTCTTTTGGTGCCGCCTGTTATGGAGGATGAATTTGATTATGATTACAATATGCCTCCTATATTTGATGATAGCTACTTTGTTGGATTTGCTCCCACTATTACTAATAAAACTGATTATGCTTATGTGGAGAGTAATTATTTTATGCATGAGACTCATGATAAGAATGCTTTATGTGATAGTTATATTGTTGAGTTTGCTCATGATGCTACTGGACATTATTATGAGAGAGGAAAATATGGTTGTAGAAATTTTCATGTTACTAAAACACCTCTCTATATGCTTAAAATTTTGAAGTTGAGCTTGTCTAGTTTTCCTATGCTTATTGCATTATGCCTACATAACTTGTTTATTTACAAGATTCCTTTTCATAGGAAGCATGTTAGACTTAAATGTGTTTTGAATTTGCCTCTTGATGCTCTCTTTTGCTTCAAATACTATTTCTTGTGAGTGCATCATTAAAACCGCTGAGCCCATCTTAATGGCTATAAAGAAAGAACTTCTAGGGAGATATCCATGTGTTTATTTTACTACAGCAATTTTGTTTTATATTTGTGTCTTGGAAGTTGTTACTACTGTAGCAACCTCTCCTTATCTTTACTTTATTGCATTGTTGTGCCAAGTAAAGTCTTTGATAGTAAGGTTCATACTAGATTTGGATTACTGCGCAGAAACAGATTTCTTGCTGTCACGAATCTGGGCCTAATTCTCTGTAGGTAACTCAGAAAATTATGCCAATTTACGTGAGTGATCCTCAGATATGTACGCAACTTTCATTCAATGTGAGCATTTTCATTTGAGCAAGTCTGGTGCCTCAATAAAATTCGTCTTTACGGACTGTTCTGTTTTGACAGATTCTGCCTTTTATTTCGCATTGCCTGTTTTGCTATGCTTGATGGATTTTTCGATTCCATTAACTTTCAGTAGCTTTGTGCAATGTCCAGAAGTGTTAAGAATGATTATGTCACCTCTGAACATGTGAATTTTTATTGTGCACTAACCCTATAATGAGTTGTTTTGAGTTTGGTGTGGAGGAAGTTTTCAAGGATCAAGAGAGGAGGATGATACAATATGATCAAGGAGAGTGAAAGCTCTAAGCTTGGGGATGCCCCGGTGGTTCATCCCTGCATATTTCAAGAAGACTCAAGCATCTAAGCTTGGGGATGCCCAAGGCATCCCCTTCTTCATCGACAACATTATCAGGTTCCTCTAGTGAAACTATATTTTTATTCCATCACATCTTATGTACTTTACTTGGAGCGTCTGTTTGTTTTTATTTTTGTCTTTGTTTGAATAAATGCTTGTGTGGGAGAGAGATACGCTCCGCTGGTTCATAGGAACACATGTGTTCTTAGCTTTTAATGTTCATGGCGAAGGTTGAAACTGCTTCGTTCATTGTTATTTGGTCGGTTCAGGAAATGCTACATGTGGTAGTGGTATAGTGAAACACTTGCATAATCTTGTAGATCATTGAGCTTTGATAACTTGATTCTTTGCAAATGTTTTGAGGTATTTAGATGGTAAAGCTTGCTGGATGAATAAGTTAAAATTAGTAGTGGATTGTTGTCTTTAAAGCTTGTGCCGTACTACAAACTCTATTTAAATAGTTGAAGGTGTAGTTGGACTTGATAGCTTTCCATGTCTGAGAGTTCATCGTAATAACTAAGTTGTGCTGAAGGTCGAGGGAGCTAGCGGGGTACTTGTGTCACCGTGAACGGCCCTCCTTGGAGTAAATTTTAATCATGCTCTTAATGATGAACCTGCTAGTTGTTTGCAATAAGCTTGTGAGTTCTTTTTGACTAATGTTAAGCTACGGTTTTTGGCACTTCCACCATCCAAATTTGCTAGCCTCTTCGGTACTGTGCATTGCCTTTTGCTCACATTGAGAATTGTGCATACTTCGCCGGTACATCCAAACCCGTGGGAGGACTTTCTCTTGTCCTCCTACACATAAGCCCATACATCTCCTCAAAACAGCCACGATACCTACCTACCATAGCATTTCCATAGCTGTTCCGAGATATATTGCCATGCAACATCCATTTTACATTACATGTCATGTTGTCATTTATTATTTATATATTTCTTTGCATGATCATATACAGCTGATGTGTGGTTTACCCATGTTACGCTAGATCATTGCACATCCTGCTACACTGGCAGAGGCATACAGTTTCATACATCATGTTTTATTCATTATGAGTTATTTGTACCAAAAAGTGTGTTGTCATATTAGGATGTTGCCCCTAAAAGTGAAAAGAGCCATGGAGGCCATCAAAAAGAGAAAAAGGAAAGAAAGAAAAAAAAGAAAAGAAAAGGAAAAAAAAAGAGAATAAAGAAAAAGGGGGCAGCATTACTATCTTTTATTCACACTTGTGCTCATGTTTTAGCACCTGCAGTATTCATAGTCATCATTTGTGCTCATGTTTAGCACCTATATTCCATATGAGAGAGTTTTCATGTTTTACTAGTATAACTATGTGGGGAATTTACACTATAGAACTTGGGTTGTATATTCCAATGATGAGCCTCCTCAAAAGTGCTCTAGGTCTTCGTGAGCAACCAAGTTGGATGCACCCCCACTAGTTCCATTGGAGAGCTTTCATACACATATAGCTCTATGTGCATCCGTTCCATGGCAATCACTACTCCTTGCATAGCTTCGATCATAAGGCTTCCTCTTGTCTAATGGTCACTTATAGCTTTGCAAGCCTTTCTTCCTTTTGGCCTTCCAAACCCACATTAACGTTCTTTATGCCATAACATCCTGGTGCTAATACCAAATGATTGCGCTCACCAGTTGAGTAGACTTCGAAACAGTTGATTTATGACGTTCATGTTTATGTTTACTTTACTGAATCCTTCTTATGTTGTGAAAATTTACTTGATGCTTGGAATGAAGGATAGAACTTCTACGCTGAATACTTAACACATCTTTAATGAACTTTGTACGGTTTCATGTCTTTGAAGCAATAGTTCATGAAAACTTCTAGCTTGTTTAACTCTTGCATTATCATATCTTATATCAATATAGATATTTGCTTTGAGTGATTTGATCTCAGTTCATATGCTTTACATTATTATTGGATCAAGATTATGTTGGTAGCATGTCACTTCAGAAATTATCTTTGTTATCGTTTACCTACTCGAGGACGAGTAGGAACTAAGCTTGGGGATGCTGATACGTCTCCGACGTATCGATAATTTCTTATGTTCCATGCTTGTTTTATGACAATACCTACATGTTTTGTTCACACTTTATGATGATTTTATGCGTTTTCCGGAACTAACCTATTGACGAGATGCCGAAGTGCCAGTTCCTGTTTTCTGCTGTTTTTGGTTTCAGAAATCCTAGTAAGGAAATATTCTCGGAATTGGACGAAATCAACGCCCAGAGTCTTAGAATTGGACGAAGCTTCCAGAACACCCGAGAGTCGCCAGAGGGGGGCCACAGACCCACCAGATGATAGGCTGGCGCGGCCCAGGCCTTGGCCGCGCCGCCTTACTGTGTCGTCGCCTCGTCGACCTTCCGACTCCGCCTCTTCGCCTATATAAAGGTCCCTGACCTAAAACATCGATACGAAAAAGCCACGGTACGAGAAACTTTCCAGAGCCGCCGCCATCGCGAAGCCAAGATCTGGGGGACATGAGTCTCTGTTCCGGCACGCCGCCGGGACGGGGAAGTGCCCCCGGAAGGCTTCTCCATCGACACCGCTACCATCTCCACCGCCATCTTCATCACCGCTGCTGTCTCCCATGAGGAGGGAGTAGTTCTCCATCGAGGCTAAGGGCTGTACCGGTAGCTATGTTGTTAATCTCTCTTCCTATGTACTTCAATACAATAATCTCATGAGCTTCCTTACATGATTGAGATTCATATGATGATGCTTGTAATCTAGATGTCGTTATGCTAGTCAAGTGAATTTTACTTATGTGATCTCCGGAGACTCCTTGTCCCACGTGTGTAAAGGTGACAGTGTGTGCACCGTGTGGATCTCTTAGGCTATATTTCACAGAATACTTATTCACTGTTATGAATAGCATAGTGAAGTGCTTATTTATATCCCTTTATGATTGCAATGTGTTTTGTATCACTGTTCATCTATGTGCTACTCTAGTGATGTTATTAAAGTACTCTATTCCTCCTGCACGGTGTAATGGTGACAGTGTGTGCATCGTGTAGTACTTGGCATAGGTTATGATTGTGATCTCTTGTAGATTATGAAGTTAACTATTGCTATGATAGTATTGATGTGATCTATGCCTCCTTCATAGTGTGATGGTGACAGTGTGCATGCTATGTTAGTACTTGGTTTAGTTGTGTTGATCTATCGTGCACTCTAAGGTTATTTAAACATGAATATCGAATATTGTGGAGCTTGTTAACTCCGGCATTGAGGGTTCGTGTAATCCTACACAATTAGTGGTGTTCATCATCCAACAAGAGAGTGTAGAGTATAGCATTTATCAATTCTGTTATGTGATCAATGTTGAGAGTGTCCACTAGTGAAAGTATAATCCCTAGGCCTTGTTTCCAAATACTGCTATCGATGCTTGTTTACTGTTCTACTGCATCTGTACTGCCTGCAATATTACCACCATCAACCACACGCCAGTTGTAGCATCAAGTATTTTCTGGCGCCGTTACTGCTGCTCATATATTCATACCACCTGTATTTCACTATCTCTTCGCCGAACTAGTGCACCTATACATCTGACAAGTGTATTAGGTGTGTTGGGGACATAAGAAACTTCTTGCTTTGTGGTTGCAGGGTTGCTTGAGAGGGATATCTTTGACCTCTTCCTCCCTGAGTTCGATAAACCTTGGGTGATCCACTTAAGGGAAAACTTGCTGCTGTTCTACAAACCTCTGCTCTTGGAGGCCCAACACTGTCTACAGGAAAAGAAGCGTGAGTAGACATCACAGGGCGACGCCGGTTTTTGGCCCATTTTTTAGACTCAGCGCGGGCCCATTTTAGAGTGTTGCACAGTCTTCACGAAGCACAGGGAAGCGACCGGTTCTGCGGTCGGGCCCAGACGGAGGCCACAAGGGCCCGGTACTCGGGGGAGAAAGCCCATGTCTTCTCATATCTGAAAATCTGAGATTTCGGGGCGCGGGAAGAGGCAGTCAGCAAAAGGGGCACATGATCTGAGGTGTTCCGAACCAGCGAGTGGAGAGTCGAGTTGAATAGGCGGGCACCCCAGGCAAGGTTGATGAACGCACGGTCCAGCCTCACCAGAGTGGGGTCGGCCCTAGAGTTGGTCCAGGTGAACCTCCGGTCGAGCAGCGGCAGCTCTTGAAGGGCTAGCTCATCGACAAGGTCATTCAGGCTTTCCGCGGCGCCCGCATCAAAGTTGTCGTTGTTCCTGTCGGAAGCATACCGGGCTATGTTGAAGTCTCCTACCAAGAGCCAGGCATCCGGGTCGAGATCAGAGAGCGATCGCATTTCCGAGAGGAAGTCCTCGCGGCAAGCTCGGTCGCAGGGGGCGTAGATGTTGGTGACGGTGAAGCGGACACCGTCCTCGACAAGTTCGAAAGTCGAAGAGAGCGAGAATTGGAGGGCGCGGTCGGAGAGGTGGGTGACGAACCGCGAGTCCCATGCCGTGGCGATGCCCCCCGATGCACCGATGGACGGTAAGAGGGAGAACGACGAGAACCCAGGCGGCAGGAACGATGCTGCCTTTTGTGTAGGGATCGACTGTAGCTTTGTTTCCTGGAGGCAGATCACATGCAGGGGCTGAGCCGACAGGTTCATTTTCACGTCCAGGCATTTGTCAGGGTCGTTGAGTCCGCGAATGTTCCAAGAGGAGAGCAGGAGTTGCCTAAAGCGATTTACATCCATGTATCTGAGAGGAGCACCAGCGAAAAGAAACCAACATAACGAAGAACAACTGGTACTAGGCCTGAGTAGAGCAAACAGGCATGGTCCGAACATGGGATTTCTATTGTATTAGAATCATTATGAAGTATATTTTCATACTCCTTCTGTTTATAAAAGGATGTCTTAACTTTAGAAAGATTTGTATGTACCTAGATATTAAAATAGGTCTAGATTCATCTAAATTTAAACAAAGTTGAGACATCCTTTTATAACCGAGTATTTTATATAATTGCTATCATGGATTTTTTTATATATTCTTGGTTAAAGTTTGCAAATATTGACTTTGAAAAATGCTAAGACCCAAACTAAATGAAAACAAATGAAGTAAGTAGCTTGCCTCCCATGACTGTTCTTACGCGGGAGCATAAAGAGTAGACTATGACGCCTTTGCCGTGTTCTAGACGCACACGGCGAAGAGGCTGCGGAACTGTCTCACATTCACACATTCACAGGCCGGCAATTGGCTGCACCGTAGCATTTTCTGCGGTGCCTATTATAAAAGCTCGCTCGCTACAGTCATTCATACAACCTAACAAGGCCGGCTGATTTTAAGATTTAGCTAGGTGGGCGAAACAATGGCCTCCCAGCTCAAACAGCTTGTTCCATATCTCCTCCTTCTATCGATCTTCTACATCTCCCACGCGAAGGAGAAGCCATGCAAATGCTCCGACTCCGGCCAGGAGCGGAGGAGCAACCATACTTTGGAAGGCGGCGATCTCACATTCCGTCTGGTCGACAAAGTATCCGGGGTGGTACGGAGGGTTGGCTTCGACTTCGTCCGCAACCTTTCCGAGAGCGCCTACGCATACAACACCAGCGTGCTGTCCACCATGTATAGCTGGGTACAAATCTGGGGAGTTCCAGACAACCGGTCGAGATGGGTTGACGAGGCGTCCTTCAGCGTCACCATCGTCTATCAGCCGCAGCCGAACCCGGATCCGACGACGTAGTATACGGTGGCCTCGTCTTCCTCATCATTCCCTTCGATGTCTTCGAGAATCTTGATCACGCAAACAACTCCTTGACGCAACTCGTGGCCAGTGATGTCGGCTCGCTCAACATCACCTCTCCTTACCGGAGCACCTTCTCGGGGGTCAACGACGAAGTCTCCGTCGCGATTTGGTACCCTGGTGAACGCATGGTGGGTGTCGATATCTCCATCCAACACACTCACCCGGATGCCTTCAACTATTCCGTGTGGATCGACTACGACCATGTCGGGCGCGGCTTGGCGGTGTACGTGGAGCTGGAGGGCAAGGCCAGGCCTAAAAACGCCATAACCGCGCAGAACCTCAACATCAGCACCGTCACCGCCCAGTACGTCTATTTCGGCCTTGTCTCTACGGCGGCGCAGCTGCTCCGCACTAGCAGAGGCATCGACTTCCGCGCGACGGTCGACGACCTCCCTGTTTACCTCCCCGAAAAAGGAGGCTTCCTGACAAGGAAGATGACCATCCTCTTCTCCATCCTCGGGCCTGTTACTGCCACCGCCTTGATGGCCATTGCCCTGGCGTGTTACTTCAACTCGAGGTACCGGAGGTGGCACCGAGAGCTCGACATGCTCGCCAGATCCATGGAGCGCCTCCCTGGGGTGCCAACCAAGGTGGACTTCGCCGACATAAAAAAAGCAACCTGCAACTTCCGCGAGACCATGAAGCTCGGGGGAGGCGGCTTCGGCACCGTGTACAGGTGCACGCTCCCTGCAGCGGCTTCCAAGATGGACCAGCCGATGGACGTGGCCGTCAAGAGGTTCACGCGCGACGTCCAGAACCACCGCTACGAGGACTTCCTTGCCGAGGTCAGCATCATCAACCGCCTGCGCCACAAGAACATCGTCCCCCTTATTGGTGAGTGCATGATTGTTTTTCCTTTCAGTTGTTCATTTTTAGTTGAAATTGACAGCCATCATACTTTACTCAGAACCATTTCGAAAAAAAAAACTCAGTAACCAGCGCAGCTTTCCTCGCAAATGCCAAGGCAACATATGAAAAATATTTAGAAAATATATGAATGATATAATATATACTTATAGTATGTCATAAGTATTTATATGTCCAGAGGGTCACTATAAACTTATGATGAATGAAAATTGTGACGTGCACCGGAAATCTATTTTAATCATCCTAAATTTAAGGGTGAATGATTACTTTAATATCTAAAAGAATATATTATCTATATATTCTATTATATACTAAAATTAAAATACGGATGTTTAATAGAGCCACCACCTTAAGCCACACCACTAAAGTTATTTTAACAGTTAGATCTAAAATTAGTGGTTATGATTTAGGGCGTGTTCGGCAATAGCCTGGCTTCTCAGAACTCCGTCGATCCTGCTTCTCACACGGACGCCAGCTTCTCTTCAGGAGTGGAAAACGTTCGGCTGGCTCCTCCTTTTTCGGCTGGGCTGCAGCTCATTTTAGCTGGGCCGGCCTGCTTGGGCGACATGGCATATTCCAGCCTGGCCGGTCATGTGGCCTAGGTTGTCGGCATCCTTCAAATAAAAAAAAGAAGGATTTTCTCAAAAAAAAAAAAAAAAAAAAAAAAGGTTAGACCATCGGCGACGGTCGCCGCTGGTGCAGCTTGACGAGGCCGGCGGAGGCAGAGTCGCTGGTCGCCGGAGCTAGTGCGGTACAGGGCGTTGCCGGCAGCCGGATCTGCAATTGGAGGAGGTCGGGGATGACGGAGGAGATCTGGGACTCGATTTGGAGGATGGGGAGGCGACCGCCGGAGCTGGAGGAGGCCGGGGACGGCGGATTTCGGGCTGGGCTACGAATCGGCCGCTGCTGATGCTTGAGGGATGGGGGAACGTCGGCGACGGTCGCCGCTACTGCTCGGCGCGCGGGCGGAGATGCAGGTGGAGTGTGGGCAGAGATACAGGGCCAGGGGGTGGCGACAGCTCCACTAGATGCGTAAGCAGTGGGTGGGAGGCTCCACTGGATGCTTGAGGGGTGGACTACGTGGTCGCCTGCGGAGAGGACTCCGGTGGCCTGGGGTTGAGATCGCGTGGCGGCGGTGGCTCGGTCATGGGCATGGGCTCCATGTCGAATGGAGGCGAGGTGTGGTGCGGGTCGACAGGGGCACCGCTGTCGGTTGGGGATTTTGGAGAGAAGCGAAGCGTTTTTTTACTAGGCGGTGGCACAATCCCGTAAATTTTCACTGCTCCGCAGTTTTGCCGATCCGGGAATCCCCGAAAGTGGTGCGAAGGGAAATGACCCAGCTTCGCGGATCCAGCTCTACGGAGCTAGCGTGTTCGGTGCTGCTCCGAGCTGAAGTTTGGAGAAGCTGGAAGCTGGGCAACTACCGAACACGCCCTTAATGAAAGATTACCGATACATAACAGATTATGTAACACTATTGGTCCGTTCGACACGCTGTACATATAGAGGAGACGTCCCATGTAATATGACTCTAAATCTAAATCGTCTAAGCACGTAAAAAGAAACCAATGTGTCATATCCACCCCATATACGTGTAGTTGAAAGAAATTTGAACCCTTTCCCGGGATTTAATGAAAATAATTATTTTATGGACACAGAAAAATCTAGGACGTAAATAAATAATCTAATGTGTCATGGCCGTGCAAGTCAAGGAATCAGGATTGGGAGTTTCACATTCGTACGAATAGTGGTTAGCACATTATGCACGTACCTGCGTTAAAAATCTAACTCTTAATATTTCGCGTGAGGTCAATGATGACCTGTCTTTTTTCAAACAAAACCCTAGCATTAAAACATAAATCGAATAGTAGGAAGCACCTCAACAAATAAAATTACAGCAAAATTCATGAGATGCTCTTCGTCTTCAACCTCCAGACCGTGTCGACGGTGCGCCGCGGCTGCCACTCCTCACTAAATCGGCCTGACGTTGTTGGTTGCGGACGGAAACTCGCTGAAAAGGACAAGAAGACCACAACCGTCCCGGAGATGCAGAAGAAGGAATAACCGCCGATGAAAGCACCATGATGAGACCCCCCCCCCCACCCCTAGCCAAAAGAAGTCCTTGAGGACCACACCACTCCCACAAACTTCTCTCCATCGCCGTCGAGATGGGATGAAGCCAGGGAGACTTTATTGGAAAAGACGTCACCGCCTACATCTGAGCGCTACCGCACCAAAAAAAACCTAGAACCAAGGGAACAGAGTCCTCCTGCCGAAGCGGGCCGAGACCCACCCCGTCTCCATGTCCCGAAGCCAGCAGAAGTGAGGCAAATCCCTGACGCTGTCGACGGGAGGCAAAGAAACCCTAATCACATCCTGAGTGTTTCTAAAGGGGAGAAAGTGTTTTTAATCCTGTTGATGACAATTTGTTAGTACCAAGTATAAACTGGCTACTCAAAGGGGTTAAAAAAGATATTACAAATTGGCTAGGATCAACGTGTCTACCAGGCATATGATTAGCTCAATATAAATTTCCTAATACTCTTGCACGTAAGAATTTGAAGCACGGAAGCAATCAACCAATAGAAGAAGAGATTCAATAGTCAATATTTCTATTTCTCTAACCATGAGTACGCACAAGTGTAATCGTCTCAGCTAATTAAATCGTGATTCGTCCCTTCATTATGAAATATTTTACATTATAATATGTTAGATTTTATACACACTTCAACAATTTATAGAAATATTCTAAAAATTAATTCAGAAATATGGAAGGGAATACCACTACAAGCATGTAAGGTTGTTTTCTCCGTTTAACAACATCCACATATGTATTCGTAACAAACAATAGATATCATATTAAAGCACATCAGATGAAACAAAAAATAGAAAACTGGTCTAAAAATCTCATGGTAAACCAATATATTCAACCAACTCATGATAGTTATTTACTAAAAAATGTATATCTTGAGCCTTATTATAAAAAAACGTGAGCTGCTATATATGACAATGAATCATATGTATTTGTATTATAATAGACCATAACTAATTGATATCTGTATTTAAAGCTAAACATCATTACGCGAAAAATTATTAACTAGACTTCAACTCGCCGACTTTGTTAACTCTAAATCGATCTCAAATCGACAAGTATGCTTTGATTTGGACCTCACACTGGAAACATTCAGCAACCGCATACAAAAAAAAAATATGGTCGTTATTGATAATGTTTAGTGCAAAGAACTGGAAGTTATTAAATATGGTTTTCACGAAAGTGATATTTTATCGAGAGAAATATCTGCCAGGACTAGAAATTAAGAACCATGTTAAATCCAATCCCATAATGCACTAAGTTTCTATAGACCATAGAAACATATTCTGTAGACAATTTCAGATGTTGTTGCCCTCGCATTTGCGAGGGCCACCTTGCTAGTTATATATAATATCTTAAGTTGTAAAAACCTCTTTTGTACTTGTATGATCGACATGTTAAGTAACTTTTCATATACATCTTCATAGCATGGAATTTTTAGATTCCCAATATCCAACAGCCACGTTTTCCCATTATAAACAATCCTCTTCTAGTATAGCTATACAACCATAATTCTCTATGAAAATATTTGATCCTATAAAAATACACAATAAGAATCACGTCGTCTTAGGTCTTAAGGGATTATAAACCATAGAAATCAAAATAAAGTACATTAAGAATTACATGATCAATTTTTTCACACATAACTCTACTACTTTTACCCAGTGATATATATATAGAGACAATAGCATTTTAGAGCATATAATGCACTACTCGATGCCCTAGTTCGAATAAAAACATGCAAATACATGCCAGGCACAAAACCAAGTGTTGATAATTGATGGAAGTGGAAAATTTGGAAACCAACAATACATAGACTTTGAAATTACAACCTTTAAACCCTTGCTCGTTAATTGATGTAATGTTTTTGGAAACTAACCATAATTTTCAGTAAAAACTTAATAGCCAATATTTATTGGAACTTTAAAGAGTTCGATGTTTCAAAAATGGATCTGTTATCACCTATTTGAAATACTCCATAAAGTTCTAATAAGACTGAAATCAGTTGTTGCTCTTTGAATCATTTAAAGTCTTGTTGCTTAATTTGACTGAAACCAATTCTTGCTTTTTTCAGGAGTTTGTTGTCTATTTAAACCCTACACTTCCCAAAAAACAAGAATATCCGTGTCGGTATTATAAACCTATAGCAACCAAATATTCAAATTGTCTCTCAAAGAGAATATATCCTAGGAAAACAAATGACTTTACCTATATAAAACATTTTTTTTACACATATCAATATGCATGTTTATATGTAATTATGTCACCCGGATTAAAAACACCTCAGCATGACCACCAAACATTATATTGTACATATGATTTGCGCATTATACATATATGCACCATATGAAAAAAACAAACAACATCATTCAATGAAATTGATTTTGCCGTTGTTGAAACCTAAAAACCTAGAACTATAAAAAAATTGACATCAAGAGGTAACCCCAAAAAAATCCCTCCCTATTTCATTTCGTCACAAAAAAGGAGTACCAAAGTTTGGCTGGTACCACCAACGAGAAACATAACTGAAAGTAAAAAAACATCCCAACAAGAATCATTCAACACTTGATCTATTACAACTTTATTCCAAATACTCAACCATGCATAGAAAAGATCATCACAACTCCAAGAGACTGATGTGAATCTTGAGCTCGATGTAAGATTACTTTAGTGGTTGTTGCACTTGTGGAGACTAGGTGCTCGATTTCATCCCAACACTAGGCCTACATTCCTTAGCTTCATATAGGTGTTTCCTCCATGCACTAGGGATTGGAACGACATAGGATGCAGATTTTTCTTCGAAGATCATTACTCGAGAGTAGGCTACCAGAATGTCATGTGTAAGGCTTGCTTGTTTAATTGTGCTCCTGAATTAGTCCCATACCAGTTGTCGTGTTAACTTGGGCACATGGTGGATGTCAAGTTGTCCACAATTCCTATTATGTGATCCATCAAAACGATATTCCATTTTCTGGTGGTTTGTAGGTTTAGCCACCACATTGGTTTAACATCCAACTATTTTTTTAATTACTATTACTAAGTTATTTTTATGTTTTTAGGTAGAACAAAGCACAACAATAGTAATAACGTTGTAAGAAACAAGTTTCTTGCTAGATACCGAGAACTTGTAGATATATTCATAGTTCTTGCCCACTTTTCTACCAAAGTGGTTGGAGATTGTGTGACAAGTATTTCAAACTATCACATAATCAAAGAACAAGCGATGAACTGATTCCACATAAATGTGATAAACATAACATTTTGGCTTGTTCATGCGTCTCCTTTTCATGTTATCTCCGGTCTTAAGTTCTTTATGAGAGAGTAGACAAACACACACTTTGCTTTTGGAGGAACAATTAACAATTTACCAAGCTAAGGGAATATAGATTGGGTTTACCTCCTCTACAATTAATGATACCATATAGGGAGTTAGATAAGTAAATCATACTAGTGTATTGTCAAAATGCATCCATGTCATCCTATATATTGATGATTTTAGCAACCTCTACTGGATCAATCCATTGTTGCATCATATTTCAAACAAAATTTCTTCTAAATAGAGTTTTAATGTTGACCAAACCCATAACTCATTCAATGTATTCCTATGTTGACCAAACCCATAACTCATTCAATTTCAATTTCTAAGGGAGTGTTCCCGGGTCGTGCGTCCTACAAGAACCTATTTTTTTGTACCATTACCTACATGGAATCTATTACCAAATTTGATAGATTGATACCACTTTCATTGGCCCTTTCTAAATTCTAGGAGCTCTAGACACAAAGCTAGTAAATATATATTTTGAACCTTCTAGTAAAGAATAAGTATTTTAATTATATTATAAAATGTTGTTTATTAAGTGAGTTGTCTCTATGAATGGATCCATCTGTTAATATGCTAAACCCCAAGTGAAAGTGGTAGTTGTAGAGACTGTTTAACTGGACGAGCAAGAAGGTCAAATAATTATTATAGAAAATTAATATGTCACTTGCAAGAACATAATACTTAACTATGGTGCAAGTTAATAAAATAAATCATGTAAATGAAATATAAAACATGTGGTGTAATCAAATGGATAAAAGGTTATAGTCAATTGGATTTTTATAAAGCGGTGGATTTTAAGTGAAACTCGAGCTAAGACACCACAATGTTCCACCTATACTCAACATCCCAAATGTCAACTCGAGTTAGGCAGTGATGTGGGTAGAAAAGTCAATAAGAACACGAGACATTGTGATTTCTGCCATAGGTATTAGGTCTTTCTTTATTTCTAGCGTGGAATCGTAAAATGGCGCACCCATACCCATGCTAAATTACATCACTAGTGATTATATAATAATTATATACCCATGTGCTACAAATGGTGGTATTAAGGCATAAATGTGTAACCACCATAATAAGCTTTCAAGGTAACCAAGAATATCCTATGAACATGAATGTAAGATTTGGTTCACGGTTTGTATAACTCTCGTATTACCTTATGATTTTACCGAGACATAGTGCAACCCTTATGTGATGTGTTATTGTACACATCCACTCATACACTAATGCTAACTAATTGCATATAAGTTACCGTACATGTATGGAACATGCAATCAAACAATTTCACCAACTTCGTAGAACAAGTGACTACTCAAACAATGACATAGAGATGTAATAAATCAGGGGGAGGTAAGATATATCACAAAACATAACTTTTGATAATTGGCCTCAGTATGGATGTGCACTAGAATATCCTATGAACATGAATCCAAAACATCATGTTTGATAGTGCAAAATGACACAAAAGATTCTTTATGGAAGCATGGCCAAACGAAAGTAGAACGATGTCAATCAAGGTGGTGATGGTGAATACAATGGCCTCGGTATCATTGTCACCTAAGAGAGGAGGATGCCACCCTCCTTTTCCTTCTTCCTTGTGTCTCCCCCGTAAAAGAGAGGTGTTTGTCTAGTTTTCTTATTGGTCTTAGGTGTTGTATAAATGACCCCTCCCTTAAGATAGGACTTGGCCTCTAGGCATTCCTCCTTTGTTACTGTTTTCCCCTTCCATCCCTTGACCCCGTTTTATATTCAAACGGAAATCCATACACCAGAATCATCCCAAACCACTTTGTCCAAGATTCTTACCAAAGAGATCCTTTTGGAAAAATCCATAGGGCCCATGCAAGACGGGCGTGAAAATCCTGAACTAGCTGCACCCGCTCAGTCACCTCCATTTGCAAATTTCTTTGCTTTGGCTCGTGATACTTTCTGAAATTTTGCAGATTTTTCATTACCCTGGAAGGTTCAAGAAATATTGAAGAGAGGAAAAGGTTTTATACCTTTGAACGACTAATACCGATTTACACAAATAAATAATAAAAGTTATAAAAATCAGAAGAAACATGATATTTTTTTAAGAAAAATGATACATTTAGGATGTATAATAGCCCAAAATACGAATGTTTATATCTTAGGTATTGGGAATCATTGAACTCCAAACTTATTTTTTCATATAAAAACGCTTAGCTAAGTGAAATTTTCTATTCTCTTCTATACCATTCCATAGGTAGTGTGACATCGATAATGATCAGTTCCACTGTCGATTTTGGGAATCAATGATTAGAAATAGCCTAGTGGCATCGGATATTGAGGTTGATGTACTAATTTGTATCTCCATCCTACAATCCTCTTTATAATTTTTGTCCATTCTTAGTTTGTTATCTTCTACCGTCTGATGTTACGATCTAGAGGAAAATAAAGACATTTAAAGCAAAATTTTCCTTATGAATTAGAAATCACTAACAGGAGAATATCTCTTTCTCCTACATGCTAAAGGGGTCACATTTGTTACACTTGATAATCATTCAAAGCAGTATAAGGTACATTTTTGTGTGGCTACCTCAACAACTTGTTTTTTGTAAAGGTGGTTGTGTCATCAGACTACGGGAGGCAAATGATCCATCTAGGGGTAGTCTATTGAAACAATCCTACAATTTTTGTAATGCTTGGAAAAAGGTAATGGTTTGAATGTTTAGCTGGCATCTTAGTCGTGCCATTGACCACAAGATTTGACGAAATAGGATATCCTTTCCCCCAAGCTTTCTCTATGGATCTACTAAAGCATGTTCACGTAGAAATTCCTCAATCTAAGAAACTATTGTGAAAAATAAAAAATTGCTAAATCAAATGCTTTCTTATAGTCAAGTATTAGGATTAAGATTTTATATAAATTTTGACGAATGTACATAATGCACCACTTCATGTGCAATGACGACCACACTCTCCAATATATATGCATGTGTTCACTCATCGATCTGTCAAATGACCTAGTTGCATAAGACTTAGTTTGTCATTTGTGCAACATGCCTCACTTTTCTCATATTTTAGTACCCAATATAAAATATATGGAGGAGAACACAACCTAATGATAGGCTCATATATGTAATTTTGACTTGTTCGATAATTAAACAATAGTTGAAAATCAATAAAGGGTAAAGGTTTTTGTGGTTCTTTCTTTGACACTTACCTAGCTATATTATTGAATGCTTACTATAACCATGTATGATGTATCTATCGATGAAAACAACACTCAAAAGAACAGCTGGAAGATCCATAGTTGTTGATATTTCAAGCCGTACCATCGCATATCGGTTCAAAGAACTATTTTTTATATAGCCAGCGAATCACAACTTAACTGAACAAGTATGCTGATTTTACAACTATGTATAACAATGTTAAAGGTATGAGCTAGCGAAATTGAAGGATCCCGAAACATGCATCCAACTCTATTCTGTTTGCTCATGAATGTTGCTAGACCCCTTGAAAACCATGTCTTAGTTGCACACTAAGTAGGATAATATGCCATTTTTTTGCAAATTCAGCATGAATTGTGCAATGAGTTTGTTGATTTACTTGCAATATGTCTAAACATGCATTATGAGTTTTTTTGTATTCATGGTTTTAATGAACTTATCTGGATGAAACAGGTAACTTTATAGCATTTTTACGATTTTAGTAACTTGCAAATTTATTTGGTTGAATATGAACATCAATAAGTTTGGTCGGCGTATTTTAAATGTGGATGTGCATCCACAATGATTGGTTCAAATAATGTTTACCATAACAAACAAAGAAAGGTTGTTTTTATTCGGTTACCATGATAATGCTACATTACATTCATCTGTACATGGGAAAATTCCTTTTCATCTTCCCATTCTGGGAGTGAGGGAATAAAAAATGACACAAAATCTTTTTCCTGAAATACGAGAAAAATGTGTTAAGATAATGTTATTATTATGTTTTGAGTACTTCTACTTTGCTGGTCAAACGTAAATTTGAGAAAACGGCATCACCCGCGCTATTTTTGTGTAGGTTCTGTGTGGAGTTGCGAATAGTGGTCAATCTAAAAGCCTAAAAATGTGACAGACAAGAATCTTTTGTTTACTAATCTGAATCCTTCATTTTACAATCTATTCTAGCTATTTACCCTGCACACATATACAATTTTCAGGGTGGTCTTACAACAAAGGAGAGCCGCTGCTTGTGTTTGAGTATATGACCAATGGCAGCTTAGACCAACATCTCTTCCCCAAAGGAGGTAGCAGCAGCGGCACCGGCGCGTCCATCCGCCAGTGGGCTACCCGCTACGAGATCATCAGGGGAATAGCCACCGGCCTACACTACGTCCACCATGAGTATGAGCCCATGGTGCTCCACCGCGACATCAAGGCGAGCAATGTGATGCTAGACTCGAGCTTCCGCGCCCGCCTCGGTGACTTCGGCCTAGCCTGCACTGTCGCCGACGATAGGAAGTCCGTCACCGGCGTGGGCGGCACCTGGGGCTACATCGCTCCCGAGTACGCGATGTGTGGCAAGACGACTCGGCAGACGGATATCTACGCGCTCGGGGTGCTCATACTGGAGGTCGTCACAGGGCAGCGGGCGTTGGTTAATCGTCGTAAGGTGGTGGATGACGATGACGTCCATATCACCGACCGGGTCTGGCGGCTCCACCGTGAGGGGTTGCTATCAGAGTGCGTGGACGGCGTCCTGCTCGCTGCTGCTTCAGAAGACGACAAGGAGCAGATGAACGCCGACCCCGGCAATGACGCTGCACGCCTTCTGCTTTTGGGCTTAGCGTGCAGCAACCCGAACCCGTCGGACCGCCCAACCATGCCCGACGTTGTGCAGATCATCGCGAAATCAGCGCCGCCCCCGCAGGTGCCTCCTCAGAAACCGAGATTCGTGTGGCCGCCAACGGAAGAGAGGGCCTCTAACGATGAAAGCACAAGCTCATCGATGATGAGCGATCTCGACTGGAGTACAGACGAGCTGCAGGTCAGCTTGGGACAACCCCCAATGACACATACACAAACCGAGGAACGATATGCCTCGTTTCAACTACAGAGTGCAGGAGCGCACCACCGGAAGACATATGCCTCGTTTCAACTACAACACTCTGTCTAGAACTCTTGATCAGAGCCACCAGTTCTCATGTCTCCGGGGAGACGCGGAGCATATGGTCGATTACAAGGTACATTGGAGATCAGCTAATTAACCGATCACTAGGTACATTTGTGACTAGATGTGTAAGGTAGCACAGAGTGTATAATGTTGGAGTGAAAAAAGTAGTGTACATATAAGAGTGGTATAAAAGTGTGCAAGGGTCTAAAGTATATATGATTTTAGTTTTTCATTACAGTTCTCAAATCCGTCAATATTTCCATTAGGTTTTTCAACGAAACAATATTCTACCACTTTGCGGCCGCTGCTGAGGTGAAATCGAAGACATCATCAGCATTGATGCCTACTTGGCATAGGAAGGAGCCTCTCCATTGACATATTCACCATCAACATCTCCGAGATCAACGTCACCCCTCGCAGTTTGTTTAGATCTAAACCCTAGAACATCTTTGTGGTACCCTGTGCATGATTGTACCTGACTATTTGAGATTGTTTTACGGTGAAGTGATATTTTCAAATTGTTTAGATCTAAACCCAATGACCATGTCCATTTTTCAGCATTGTGAGTAATTCCCAAGATCCTAATGGCATATGATGACTTAGCCGTGATTTCTATATAGTGCCCTCCGAGTATTTGTTCAAGTTTTATAATTTGTGAGAGGCGTGGCTCAGCGCAGTGGCTTGGCTTGGCAGTGGCCAGCCAGCCCGCCTGGGATCGATCCCCGCAGGGGACGACTTTCAGGTGTCTCACCGGGGCTTTGCTCCAGAATAAAAGATGTCCAGTTTCCTCCCACGGTTCTGTAAGAGGTATTGCAGTGTTCCCCACTGCCACAGGGTTTAACCCTGAAGTTCGCTAAGCTCGCGATTTAGTAGGTGTATTATCTAGCTTGTGCACTAGGGGTGTGAGTGTGTGAGGTGTGCGTGTGGAGTGAGTTAGTGCATAAGTTCAGATACTACAACTGTACTAAGTTGAGGACTCGCAATTTTTTTTTTATAAATTGTTGGTGTTCTATGATGGTAATGTGCAAACGTCGCTTGTATATTACTTCACATTTATGTGCTCATAGTAGTGCACCTTAGAGTAGAGAAAAGTGGAGGGATGTTTTTTTTTCGAAAAAGGCCACTTTATTACTCATAGTTTGACATAATACACCAGGCCTCTACATAGCTAGGATGCACACAACCATTCCAAGTTACAAACCAACCACATAAAGTTCAACATCTATTAGAGCTGTAAAGAAGAAAATCCAATCATGGCGAAGGAGCCGCTATCCTGAGACTATGCAGCCACCCATGTTGGATAATAAACTCCTTGGCCAAATTCTCCAATCGTGTAGACACCTCCGTAAAGCGGTCGCGGTCCTCCAAGCGCTGAAGCGGCGACCATAAACGGAGCGTAGCCGTAAACTAGTAAATCACATGCATAAGAGAATCATTTTTTTCATTAAAAACTTTGTCATTTCTACATAGCCAGAGCGACCATATGACGGCTAACGCTCCCACCCTGATAAGACTTCTATACCTAACCTCTACCCCATTTAGCCAATTGCCAAAAAGTTTGCAATGCTACGAGAAGGGTATAAGCTAGATCCTATCTGAATGATTGACCATATAGCTTTAGCAAACTGGCACAGGAAGAAAAGATGTTTAATTGTCTCATCTTCTTGATAGAAAACACATTTGTTGCATCCATGCCAGTTTATTTTCGCAAGGTTATCTTTGGTGAAGATAACACCACGGCGTAGGTATAAAGAAAATACCTTCGTCTTTAATGGTATCCTCAATTTCCAAATCCTTTTATTATTATAAACCAGTTGAATAGGTTGAATCAACGCTTCATACATTGATCTTACTGAGAATTTACCATTCTTGGTAAGCTCCTAGCGGAATACATCTTTCCCTTGAACCAGTTGGATTGAAGCTAATCTCTGTAGCAATTCATTCCAATTGGTTAATTGGGGACCGAGTACATTACGCCTACACGTCATAGATGGTGGAGAAGTTTCCATCACCCTATGAAGGGTCACATCCTTATGGCGTACGATCCTTTACAAAGTCGGATATTGTTCCCGGAGGGTGGTTGTCCCCAACCACTTATCCTCCCAGAATCGAATTTCCGACCCATCCCTAATGGAGAAAGACCCGTACGGGAAGAAGTGCTTCTTAGTAGCCATAATGCCAGCCCAAAAGTGTGAGTCTCCGGGTTTCCAAAAAACCTGAGAAAATCCTGTTGAGCCTACATACTTCCTTCTCAACAACTTTTGCCGTAGCCCATCGTCGGTTAAGATTCTAGCCAACTGATACGTCTCCGACGTATCGATAATTTCTTATGTTCCATGCCACATTATTGATGACATCTACATGTTTTATGCATACTTTATGTCATATTTATGCATTTTCCGGAACTAACCTATTGACGAGATGCCGAAGTGCCAGTTCCTGTTTTCTGCTGTTTTTGGTTTCAGAAATCCTAGTAAGGAAATATTCTCGGAATTGGACGAAATCAACGCCCAGAGTTTTAGGATTGCATGAAGCTTCCAGAACACCCGAGAGCCGCCAGAGAGGGGCCACAGGGGGCCCACACATGGTGGCGGCGCGGCCCCGGGGCGCCGCCCTAGTGTCCGTGGCCCCTGCACCCCTTCTGACGCCGCCTCTTCGCCTATAAGAAGCCCCTCGACCTAAATCTTCGATACGGAAAAGCCACGGTACGAGAAACCATCCAGAGCCGCCGCCATCGCGAAGCCAAGATCTGGGGGACAGGAGTCTCTGTTCCGGCACGCCGCCGGGATGGGGAAGTGCCCCCGGAAGGCTTCTCCATCGACACCGCTGCCATCTCCACCGCCATCTTCATCAACGCTGCTGTCTCCCATGAGGAGGGAGTAGTTCTCCATCGAGGCTAAGGGCTGTACCGGTAGCTATATGGTTAATCTCTCTCCTATGTACTTCGATACAATGATCTCATGAGCTGCCTTACATGATTGAGATTCATATGAGATTTGTATCACTATTCATCTATGTGCTACTCTAGTGATGTTATTAAAGTACTCTATTCCTCCTGCACGGTGTAAAGGTGACAGCGTGTGCATCGTGTAGTACTTGGCGTAGGTTATGATTGTCATCTCTTGTAGATTATGAAGTTAACTATTGCTATGATAGTATTGATGTGATCTATTCCTCCTTTCATAGTGTGAAGGTGACAGTGTGCATTCTATGCTAGTACTTGGTTTAGTTGTGTTGATCTATCGTGCACTCTAAGGTTATTTAAACATGAATATCGAATATTGTGGAGCTTGTTAACTCCGGCATTGAGGGTTTGTGTAATCCTACGCAATTAGTGGTGTTCATCATCCAACAAGAGAGTGTAGAGTATAGCATTTATCTATTTATCCTGTTATGTGATCAATGTTGAAAGTGTCCACTAGTGAAAGTATAATCCCTAGGCCTTGTTCCCAAATACTGAAATCATCACTTGTTTACTGTTCTACTGCATCTTTACTGTCTGCAATATTACCACCATCAACCACACGCCAGTCCTGGACAGCAAAGCACTTTTCTGGCGCCGTTACTACTGCTCATATATATTCATACCACCTGTATTTCACTATCTCTTCGCCGAACTAGTGCACCTATTAGGTGTGTTGGGGACACAAGAGACTTCTTGCTTTGTGGTTGCAGGGTTGCATGAGAGGGATATCTTTGACCTCTTCCTCCCTGAGTTCGATAAACCTTGGGTGATCCACTTAAGGGAAACTTGCTGCTGTTCTACGAACCTCTGCTCTTGGAGGCCCAACACTGTCTACAAGAATAGAAGCACCCGTAGACATCAAGCACTTTTCTGGCGCCGTTGCCGGGGAGGAAAGGTAAAAGGTACTCACACTCCGGATCTCGGCTACTAAGCTATTTTCCGGCGCCGTTGTAAGTACACGAAGCTATTTCCTTTAGATCCTGCAATTGCATCTTTTTGTTTCTTGTTTACACTAGTTAGGCATAATGGAAAACAACAAAAATATGAGAGATCTTTATGAACTTTATCTTGAATTAGGACATGATGTGTTTGAAGAGAGAATTAAAAAACCCATGGAACTTTATATGCATGCTAATGGGAATGTTATTAATATGAATGCTTTGAACACTATTGTTGCTAATGCTATGGAAAATTCTAAACTTGGGGAAGCTGGTTTTGATGAGCATGATATTTTTAGTCCCCCAAGCATTGAGGAGGAAATTTACTTTGATGATACTTTGCCTCCTATTTATGATGATTATAATGATAGTAGTCTTTTGGTACCGCCTGTTATGGAGGATAAATTTGATTATGATTACAATATGCCTCCTATATTTGATGATGAGAATAATAATGATAGCTACTTTTTTGAATTTTCTCCCACTACAACTAATAAAATTGATTATGCTTATGTGGAGAGTAATAATTTTATGCATGAGACTTATGATAAGAATGCTTTATGTGATAGTTATATTGTTGAGTTTGCTCATGATGCTACTGGACATTATTATGAGAGAGGAAAATATGGTGGTAGAAATTTTCATGTTACTAAAACACCTCTCTATATGCTTAAAATTTTGAAGTTGAGCTTGTCTAGTTTTCCTATGCCTGTTGCATTATGCCTACATAACTTGTTTATTTACAAGATTCCTATGCATAGGAAGCATGTTAGGCTTAAATGTGTTTTGAATTTGCTTCTTGATGCTCTCTTTTGCTTCAAATACTATTTCTTGCGAGTGCATCATTAAAACTGCTGAGCCCATCTTAATGGCTATAAAGAAAGCACTTCTTGGGAGATAACCCATGTGTTTATTTTACTACAGTACTTTGTTTTATATTTGTGTCTTGGAAGTTGATACTACTGTAGCAACCTCTCCTTATCTTAGTTTTGGTGCATTGTTGTGCCAAGTAAAGTCTTTGATAGTAAGGTTCATACTAGATTTGGATTACTGCGCAGAAACAGATTTCTCGCTGTCACGAATCTGGGCCTAATTCTCTGTAGGTAACTCAGAAAATTATGCCAATTTACGTGAGTGATCCTCAGATATGTATGCAACTTTCATTCAATTTGAGCATTTTCATTTGAGCAAGTCTGGTGCCTCAATAAAATTCGTCTTTACGGACTGTTCTGTTTTGACAGATTCTGCCTTTTATTTCGCATTGCCTCTTTTGCTATGTGGGATGGATTTCGTTGTTCCATTGACTTTCAGAAGCTTTGTGAAATGTCCAGAAGTGTTAAGGATGATTGTGTCACCTCTGAACATGTGATTTTTTATTATGCACTAACCCTCTAATGAGTTGTTTCGAGTTTGGTGTGGAGGAAGTTTTCAAGGGTCAAGAGAGGAGGATGATACAATATGATCAAGAAGAGTGAAAGGTCTAAGCTTGGAGATGCCCCGGTGGTTCATCCCTGCATATTTCAAGAAGACTCAAGCATCTAAGCTTGGGGATGCCCAAGGCATCCCCTTCTTCATCGACAAATTATCAGGTCCTTCTCTTGAAACTATATTTTTATTCGGTCACATCTTATGTACTTTACTTGGAGCGTCTGTTTGTTTTTGTTTTTGTTTTTGTTTGAATAAATGCTTGTGTGGGAGAGAGACACGCTCCGCTGGTTCATATGAACACATGTGTTCTTAGCTTTTAATTTTCATGGCGAAGGTTGAAACTGCTTCGTTAATTGTTATATGGTTGGAAACGGAAAATGCTACATGCAGTAATTGGTATGATGTCTTGAATAATTTGATACTTGAAAATTGTTGTGCTCATGTTTAAGCTCTTGCATCATATACTTTGCACCTATTAATGAAGAAATACATAGAGCTTGCTAAAATTTGGTTTGCATAATTGGTCTCTCTAAGGTCTAGATAATTCCTAGTAAGAGTTTGAACAACAAGGAAGACGGTGTAGAGTCTTATAATGTTTACAATATGTTTTTTATGTGAGTTTTGCTGCACCTCTTCATACTTGTGTTTGCTTCAAAAAGCCTTGCCAGCCTAAGCCTTGTATCGAGAGGGAATACTTCTCATGCATCCAAATCCTTGAGCCAAACACTATGCCATTTGTGTCCACCATACCTACCTACTACATGGTATTTCTCCGCCATTCCAAAGTAAATTGCTTGAGTGCTACCTTTAAACAATTCAAAATTTATCACCTCAGATTTGTGTCAATGTTTTATAGCTCATGAGGAAGTATGTGGTGTTTATCTTTCAATCTTGTTGGGCAACTTTCACCAATGGACTAGTGGCTTCATCCGCTTATCCAATAATTTTGCAAAAAGAGCTGGCAATGGGATTCCCAGTCCCAAATTAATTAACAAAAATAGACACTCCTCCATGGTATGTGATTGTTGGACGGCACCCGAAGGATTCGGTTAGCCATGGCTTGAGAAAGCAAAGGTGGGGAGGAGTGTCATCATAATAAAACTAAAATAAAAAGGCACTCCTTCATGGTATGAGATTGTTGGCAGGCACCCGAAGGATTCGGTTAGCCATGGTTTGTGAAAGAAAGGTTGGAAGGAGTGCCACACAAAAATAAAATAAAATGAGAGCCGCTCTTTTAAGGTTTGTCTGGCAAGGGGGTTAGAGTACCCGCTACCATTCGTTGACAACAACAAACACCTCTCAAAATTTACTTTTATAATCTCTTGATGTTTTCAAAATCAAAGCTCTAGCACAAATATAGCAATCGATGCTTCCCTCTGCGAAGGGCCATTCTTTTACTTTTATGTTGAGTCAGTTCACCTATTTCTCTCCACCTCAAGAAGCAAACACGTGTGTGAACTGTGCATTGATTCCTACATACTTGCATATTGTATTTGTTATATTACTTTATGTTGACAATATCCATGAGATATACATGTTACAAGTTGAAAGCAACCGCTGAAACTTAATCTTCCTTTGTGTTGCTTGAACGCCTTTACTAAGAATTTATTGCTTTATGAGTTAACTCTTATGCAAGACTTATTGATGCTTGTCTTGAAAGTACTATTTATGAAAAGTCTTTGCTATATGATTCAATTGTTTACTAATTGCATTACCATTGTCTTGAATCGCTGCATTCATCTCATATACTTTACAATAGTATGATCAAGATTATTATGGCATGTCACTCCAGAAATTATCTTTGTTATCGTTTACCTGCTCGGGACGAGCAGGAACTAAGCTTGGGGATGCTGATACGTCTCCGATGTATCGATAATTTCTTATGTTCCATGCCACATTATTGATGACATCTACATGTTTTATGCATACTTTATGTCATATTTATGCATTTTCCGGAACTAACCTATTGACGAGATGCCGAAGTGCCAGTTCCTGTTTTCTGCTGTTTTTGGTTTCAGAAATCCTAGTAAGGAAATATTCTCGGAATTGGACGAAATCAACGCCCAGAGTCTTAGGATTGCATGAAGCTTCCAGAACACCCGAGAGCCGCCAGAGAGGTGCCACAGGGGGCCCACACATGGTGGCCGCGCGGCCCAGGGGGGGCGCGCCGCCCTAGTGTCTGGTGGCCCCAGACCCCTTCTGACGCCGCCTCTTCGCCTATAAGAAGCCCCTCGACCTAAATCTTCGATACGGAAAAGGCACGGTACGAGAAACCATCCAGAGCCGCCGCCATCGCGAGGCCAAGATCTGGGGGACAGGAGTCTCTGTTCCGGTACGCCGCCGGGACGGGAAAGTGCCCCCGGAAGGCTTCTCCATCGACACCGCTGCCATCTCCACCGCCATCTTCATCAACGCTGCTGTCTCCCATGAGGAGGGAGTAGTTCTCCATCGAGGCTAAGGGCTGTACCGGTAGCTATGTGGTTAATCTCTCTCCTATGTACTTCCATACAATGATCTCATGAGCTGCCTTACATGATTGAGATTCATATGAGATTTGTATCACTATTCATCTATGTGCTACTCTAGTGATGTTATTAAAGTACTCTATTCCTCCTGCACGGTGTAAAGGTGACAGTGTGTGCATCGTGTAGTACTTGGCGTAGGTTATGATTGTAATCTCTTGTAGATTATGAAGTTAACTATTGCTATGATAGTATTGATGTGATCTATTCCACCTTTCATAGTGTGAAGGTGACAGTGTGCATGCTATGCTAGTACTTGGTTTAGTTGTGTTGATCTATCGTGCACTCTAAGGTTATTTAAACATGAATATCGAATATTGTGGAGCTTGTTAACTCCGGCATTGAGGGTTTGTGTAATCCTACGCAATTAGTGGTGTTCATCATCCAACAAGAGAGTGTATAGTATATCATTTATCTATTTATCCTGTTATGTGATCAATGTTGAGAGTGTCCACTAGTGAAAGTATAATCCCTAGGCCTTGTTCCCAAATACTGAAATCATCGCTTGTTTACTGCTCTACTGCATCTGTACTGTCTGCAATATTACCACCATCAACCACACACCAGTCCTGGACAGCAAAGCACTTTTCTGGCGCTGTTACTACTGCTCATATATATTCATACCACCTGTATTTCACTATCTCTTCGCCGAACTAGTGCACCTATTAGGTGTGTTGGGGACACAAGAGACTTCTTGCTTTGTGGTTGCAGGGTTGCATGAGAGGGATATCTTTGACCTCTTCCTCCCTGAGTTCGATAAACCTTGGGTGATCCACTTAAGGGAAACTTGCTGCTGTTCTACAAACCTCTGCTCTTGGAGGCCCAACACTGTCTACAAGAATAGAAGCACCCGTAGACATCACCAACCATTTACCTAGTAAGGCCTTGTTCTTAACCTCAAGATCATGGATACCAAGTCCACCTTGATCTTTAGGACGGCAGACCACACTCCATTTTGTCAACCGATATTTTTTCTTCACTATCTCCTCGCCAGAAAAATCTTGATCGGAGATAATCCAATCTATGAAGAACTCCTTTCGGCAATTGGAAGAATGATATCATATACAATACCATATTTGTGAGTACTGAATTTATGAGTACCAATCTTCAACCAAGAGATAGTAATTTTCCTTTCCAACTACTCAGTCTTTTCTGCAACCTTTCCTCGACCATGAATCGGCTAGAGTAAGTCTCCAATAATGAATCGGAATACCTAGGTAGCTGACAAGGGTTTAACTTGTCAATGCCTACAAGTTGTAGACTAGGGTTTCGCGGAAAGTATAGGGCAAGTAGATCTCGAAGATTTCAGTCGAAAAGGTGCTCGGCTATAAAACCAGGGTTTGTGTTGACAATGATTCGGTCCTTTCTTTCTCCCTCGGCTCCCCTTTATATAGGAGGTGGAACCGACGCTTTCGTATCGTACAAGTTACAGAGTCCGGGAGACTATTTGAGTTCTTCCCGTATTGATACAAGACTCCTTATTCCTAATCTATATCTATTTCCATATCGATGCTTATTGGGCTTCCGGGCTTCATAAACTTCGGGTCGTGGGCCTTCAACCATCCTCGGGTACCTTATTCGGCAGGCCCATTCGGGATGCCTATGTCAGTAGCTGAAGGAGATATGCCCTAGAGGCAATAATAAAGTGGTTATTATTTATATCTTTATGTTTATGATAAATGTTTATATATCATGCTATAATTGTATTAACCGAAACATTAGTACATGTGTGATATGTAGACAACAAAGAGTCCCTAGTATGCCTCTTAACTAGCTTGTTGATTAATGGATGATTAGTTTCATAATCATGAACATTGGATGTTATTAATAACAAGGTTATATCATTGTATGAATGATGTAATGGACACACCCTTTTTAAGCGTAGCATAAGATCACGTCATTAAGTTATTTGCTATAAGCTTTCGATACATAGTTACCTAGTCCTTATGACCATGAGATCATGTAAATCACTTATACCGGAAAGGTACTTTGATTACACCAAACGCCACTGCGTAAATGGGTGGTTATAAAGGTGGGATTAAGTATCCGGAAAGTATGAGTTGAGGCATATGGATCAACAAAGGATTTGTCCATCCCGATGACGGATAGATATACTCTGGGCCCTCTCGGTGGAATGTCGTCTAATGTCTTGCAAGCATATGAATAAGTTCATAAGAGACCACATACCATGGTACGAAGAGTACTTGTCAGGAGACGAGGTTGAACAAGGTATAGAGTGATACCGAAGATCAAACCTCGGACAAGTAAAATATCGCGTGACAAAGGGAATTGGTATCGTATGTGAATGGTTCATTCGATCACTAAAGTCATCGTTGAATATGTGGGAGCCATTATGGATCTCCAGATCCCGCTATTGGTTATTGGTCGGAGTGAGTACTCAACCATGTCCGCATAGTTCGCGAACCGTAGGGTGACACACTTAAAGTTGGATGTTGAAATGGTAGAACTTGAATATGGAATGGAGTTCGAATATTTGTTCGGAGTCCCGGATGAGATCCCGGACATCACGAGGAGTTCCAGAATGGTCCGGAGAATAAGATTCATATATAGGAAGTCATTTTATGTGAATTAAAATGATCCGGAAGGTTCTATGGAAGGTTCTAGAAGGTTCTAGAAAAGTCCGGAAGAAACCACCAAGGAAGGCGGAGTCCCGGTGGGACTCCACCTCCCATGGCCGGCCAACCCTAAGGGGGAGGAGTCCCAAGTGGACTCCCCAAGGGGGGCCGGCCACCCCCTCCCAAGGAAGGTGGGATTCCCACCTCTAGTGGGAGTCCTAGCTTGGGTAGGTTTCATGTGTTATGGAAGGTTTTGGTTTGGGGTCTTATTCGAAGACTTGTAGACCAACTCTTGGGTGTTCCACCTGTATAATGAGGGCCAAGGGGAGGGGGCCGGCCACCCCAACAACACCAAGGTGGCCGCACCACCTAGATGGCCGGCGCCCCCCTCTCCCAAACCCTAGCGGCCTCTCTCCTCCACCACATCCCGCACGCTTAGCGAAGCTCCGCCGGATTTCTCCACCACCACCGACACCACGCCGTCGTGCTATCGGATTCAAGAGGAGCTACTACTTCCGTTGCCCGCTGGAACGGGAGGTGGACGTCGTCTTCATCAACAACCGAACGTGTGACCGAGTACGGAGGTGCTGCCAGTTCGTGGCGCCGTGATCAAGATCTTCTACGCGCTTTTGCAAGCGGCAACTGAACGTCTACCGCAGCAACAAGAGCCTCATCTTGTAGGCTTTGGAATCTCTTCAAGGGTGAGATTCGATAATCCCCTCGCTGCTACCGTCTTCTAGATTGCATCTTGGCTTGGATTGCGTGTTCGCGGTAGGAAAATTTTTGTTTTCTATGCAACGTTATCCTACAGTGGTATCAGAGCCGTGTCTATGCATAGATGGTTGCACGAGTAGAACACAATGGTTTTGTGGGCGTTGATGCTCTTGTTATCTTTAGTTTGAGTACTTTGCATCTTTGTGGCATAGTGGGATGAAGCGGCTCGGACTAACTTTACATGACCGCGTTCATGAGACTTGTTCCTCGTTCGACATGCAACTTGTATTGCATAAGAGGCTTTGCGGGTGTCTGTCTCTCCTACTATAGTGAAGATTCAATTTACTCTTCTATTGAAAACATTAGTATCAACGTTGTGGTTCATGTTCGTAGGTAGATTAGATCTCTCTCGAAAACCCTAAACCACGTAAAATATGCAAACCAAATTAGAGACGTCTAACTTGTTTTTGCAGGGTTTGGTGATGTGATATGGCCATAATGTGATGATGAATATGTATGAGATGATCATTATTGTATTGTGGCAACCGGCAGGAGCCTTATGGTTGTCTTTAAATTTTATGTTGAGTAGTATTTCAAAGTAGTTGTAATAGTTGCTACATGGAGGACAATCATGAAGACGGCGCCATTGACCTTGACGCTACGCCGACGATGATGGAGATCATGCCCGAAGATGATGGAGATCATGTCCGAGCTTTGGAGATGAAGATCAAAGGCGCAAAGACAAAAGGGCCATATCATATCACATATGAACTGCATGTGATGTTAATCCTTTTATGCATCTTATTTTGCTTAGATCGCGACGGTAGCATTATAAGATGATCCCTCACTAAAATCTCAAGATAATAAAGTGTTCATCCTTAGTAGCACCGTTGCCAAGACTTGTCGTTTCGAAGCATCTCGTGATGATCGGGTGTGATAGAATCAACAAGTGCATACAACGGGTGCAAGACAGTTTTGCACATGCGGATACTAAGGTGGCCTTGACGAGCCTAGCATGTACAGACATGGTCTCGGAACACGTGATACCGAAAGGTAGAGCATGAATCATATGGTTGATATGATGAACACTTTGAGTGTTCGCCATTGAAATCACACCTTGTCTCGTGATGATCGGACTTAGGTGCGGTGGATTTGGTTCGTGTGATCACTAAGACAATGCGAGGGATATTGTTTTGAGTGGGAGTTCACCTAGATTTTTTAATTATGTTGAATTAAAATTTGAACTCAATTTGTCATAAACTTAGTCTAAACTTTTGCAAATATATGTTGTAGAGATGGCGTCCCCAATCAATTTTAACCAGTTCCTAGAGAAAGAAAAACTTAAGAGCAACGGTAGCAACTTCACTGACTGGTTTCGTCATGTGAGGATCTTCCTCTCTCGTGGAAATCTGCAATATGTGCTTGATGCACCGCTAGGTGACCCTCCTGCAGAAACTGAAACCGATGAAGTAAAAGCTGTTTACGAGACTCGGAAAACTCGGTACTCTCAAGTTCAGTGTGCCATCCTGTGCAGTCTGGAATCCAATCTTCAAAAACGTTTGGAGCACCACGATCCTCATGAGTTGATGAAAGAGCTGAAAGCTATTTTTGAGACTCATACGGCCGTGGAATGCTATGAAGCATCGAAACATTTCTTCAGCTGCATGATGGAAGAAGGCAGCTCCGTTAGTGAGCACATGCTCGCCATGACCGGGCATGCGAAGAAACTCAGTGACTTGGGAATAGTGATTCCTAACAGATTGGGGATTAATCGTGTCCTTCAATCACTGCCACCAAGTTACAAGAACTTTGTGATGAACTACAATATGCAGAACATGAACAAGGAGTTACCTGAACTCTTTGGCATGCTAAAAGCTGCTGAGATTGAGATCAAGAAAGAGCACCAAGTGTTGATGGTCAACAAGACCACCAGTTTCAAGAAACAGGGCAAGTCTAAGGGAAAATTCAAGAAGGGTTGCAAGAAAGCTGCCACGCCTCCTATGAAACCTAAGAACGGCCCTAAGCCTGATGCTGAGTGCTATTACTGCAAGGAGAAGGGACACTGGAAGCGTAATTGCTCCAAGTATCTGGCTGATCTGAAGAGCGGCCTTGTCAAGAAGAAGAAAGAAGGTATATCTGATATACATGTTATAGATGTTTATCTCACTGGTTCTCGTTCTAGTACCTGGGTATTTGATACTGGTTCGGTTGCTCATATTTGTAACTCGAAACAGGAACTAAAGAATAAACGAAGACTACTGAAAGATGAAGTGATGATGCACGTTGGAAACGGATCCAAAGTCGATGTGATCGCTGTCGGCACACTTCCTCTACATCTACCTTCGGGATTAGTTTTAAGCCTAAGTAATTGTTATTTTGTACCCGCGTTGAGCATGAACATTATATCTGGATCTTGTTTAATGCAAGACGGTTATTCATTCAAGTCTGAGAATAATGGTTGTTCTATTTTTATGAATAATATCTTTTATGGTCGAGCACCAGAAAAGAATGGCTTATTTCTGTTAGATCTCGATAGTAGTGATACGCATATACATAACATTGATGCTAAGCGAATTAAATTGAATGATAATTCTACTTATATGTGGCACTGTCGTCTTGGTCATATTGGAGTGAAACGCATGAAGAAACTCCATACCGATGGATTACTTGAATCACTTGACTTTGAGTCACTTGATAGATGCGAAGCATGTCTAATGGGAAAAATGACTAAGACTCCATTTTCTGGTATGATGGAGCGAGCTACTGACTTATTGGAAATCATACATACCGATGTGTGCGGACCAATGAGCGTAGCATCGCGCGGTGGTTATCGTTATGTTCTAACCTTCACAGATGATCTGAGTAGATATGGGTATATCTATTTCATGAAACATAAATCCGAAACTTTCGAGAAGTTTAAGAAATTCCAAAGTGAAGTAGAAAATCAACGTAACAAGAAGATTAAATTTCTACGATCTGATCGTGGAGGTGAATATCTGAGTTATGAGTTTGGCATGCATTTAAAGAAATGCGGAATACTTTCACAATTGACACCGCCGGGAACACCTCAACGAAACGGTGTGTCTGAACGTCGTAATCGAACTCTCTTAGATATGGTTCGTTCTATGATGTCTCTTACTGATTTGCCGTTATCATTTTGGAGTTATGCATTAGAGACAGCCGCATTCACTTTAAATAGAGCACCATCAAAATCCGTAGAAACGACACCGTATGAATTATGGTTTAATAAGAAACCTAAGCTGTCGTTCCTAAAAGTTTGGGGTTGCGAAGCCTATGTAAAGAAGTTACAACCGGACAAGCTAGAACCCAAAGAGGAGAAATGCGTCTTCATAGGATACCCTAAGGAAACTATAGGGTACACTTTCTATCACAAATCCGAAGGCAAAATCTTTGTTGCTAAGAATGGAACCTTTCTTGAGAAAGAATTTCTCACTAAAGAAGTGACTGGAAGAAAAGTAGAACTCGATGAGATTGATGAATCTATACTCGTTGATCAGAGTAGCGCGATCGAAGTTGTACCTGTACCGCCTACACCGGCAACAGAGGAAGCTAATGATAATGATCATGAAACTTCAAACGAGGAAACTACTGAACCTCGCAGATCGACAAGGGAACGTGCCACTCCTGATTGGTATGATCCTTGTCTAAATGTCATGATTGTGGATAACAATGATGAGGACCCTGCGATGTATGAAGAAGCGATGATGAGCCCAGATTCCAACAAATGGCAAGAAGCCATGAAATCCGAAATGGGATCCATGTATGATAACAAAGTATGGACTTTGGTAGACTTACCTGATAGCCGCAAGGCTGTCGAGAATAAATGGATCTTCAAGAGAAAAACAGATGCTGATGGTAATATTACTGTCTATAAAGCTCGACTTGTCGCAAAGGGTTTCCGACAAATTCAAGGAGTTGACTACGATGAGACTTTCTCACCTGTAGCGAAGCTAAAATCTGTGAGGATTTTGTTAGCAATAGCTGCATTTTTCGATTATGAGATTTGGCAGATGGATGTCAAAACGACGTTCCTTAATGGAGACATTGAGGAAGAGTTGTATATGGTACAACCCAAAGGTTTTGTCGATCCTAAAAATGCTGACAAAGTATGCAAACTTCAGCGTTCAATCTATGTACTGAAGCAAGCATCAAAAAGTTGGAACCGACGCTTTGATAAGGTGATCAAAGACTTCGGGTTTATACAGTGTCATGGAGAGGCCTGTATTTACAAGAAAGTGAGTGGGAGCTCTGTAGCATTCCTGATATTATATGTAGATGACATATTATTGATTGGGAATGATATAGAACTTTTAAGCAGTGTAAAAGGTTATTTGAATAATAGTTTTTCAATGAAAGACCTTGGTGAAGCACCGTATATATTAGGAATCAAGATTTATAGAGATAGATCAAGACGCCTAATAGGGCTATCACAGAGTAAATACCTGGACAAGATTCTAAAGAAGTTTAGAATGGATGAAAGTAAGAAAGGGTTCTTACCTATGTTAGCAGGCAAGGTCTTGAGTAAGACTCAAGGACTGGCTACGGCAGAAGAAAGAGAAAGGATGAGTAATATCCTCTATGCCTCGGCAGTAGGATCTATCATGTATGCCATGCTATGTACTAGACCGGATATAGCACATGCTATTAGTTTGACTAGCAGATATCAAAGTGATCCAGGAATGGAACACTGGACAGCGGTCAAGAATATCCTGAAGTACTTGAAAACAACTAAGGATATGTTTCTTTGTTATGGAGGTGACCAAAAGCTCGTTGTAAACGGTTACACCGATGCAAGTTGGAACACTGATCCTGATGACTCTAAGTCACAGTCTGGGTACGTGTTTATATTGAATGGTGCCGCAGTAAGCTGGGCAAGCTCGAAGCAGTGCACGGTGGCGAAGTCTTCAACAGAATCAGAGTACATAGCGGCTTCAGAGGCTTCATCAGAAGCGGTATGGATGAAAATGTTCATTGTAGAGCTCGGTGTGGTTCCTAGTGCATTGGACCCATTAATCATTTACTGTGATAACATGGGTGCCATCGCCAATGCACAAGAACCAAGGTCACACAAGAGGCTGAAGCATATCAAGCTGCGTTACCACTCGATTCGCGAGTACATCGAAGATGGAGAAGTAAAGATTTGCAAAGTACACACTGATCTGAATGTAGCAGATCCATTGACTAAAGCTCTCCCTAGGGCAAAGCATGACCAACACCAGAATGCCATGGGTGTTAGGTATATTACAATGTAATCTAGATTATTGACTCTAGTGCAAGTGGGAGACTGAAGGCGATATGCCCTAGAGACAATAATAAAGTGGTTATTATTTATATCTTTATGTTTATGATAAATGTTTATATATCATGCTATAATTGTATTAACCGAAACATTAGTACATGTGTGATATGTAGACAACAAAGAGTCCCTAGTATGCCTCTTAACTAGCTTGTTGATTAATGGATGATTAGTTTCATAATCATGAACATTGGATGTTATTAATAAAAAGGTTATATCATTGTATGAATGATGTAATGGACACACCCTTTTTAAGCGTAGCATAAGATCACGTCATTAAGTTATTTGCTATAAGCTTTCGATACATAGTTACCTAGTCCTTATGACCATGAGATCATGTAAATCACTTATACCGAAAAGGTACTTTGATTACACCAAACGCCACTGCGTAAATGGGTGGTTATAAAGGTGGGATTAAGTATCCGGAAAGTATGAGTTGAGGCATATGGATCAACAGTGGGATTTGTCCATCCCAATGATGGATAGATATACTCTGGGCCCTCTCGGTGGAATGTCGTCTAATGTCTTGCAAGCATGTGAATAAGTTCATAAGAGACCACATACCACGGTACGAGTAAAGAGTACTTGTCAGGAGACGAGGTTGAACAAGGTATAGAGTGATACCGAAGATCAAACCTCGGACAAGTAAAATATCGCGTGACAAAGGGAATTGGTATCGTATGTGAATGGTTCATTCGATCACTAAAGTCATCGTTGAATATGTGGGAGCCATTATGGATCTCCAGATCCCGCTATTGGTTATTGGTCGGAGTGAGTACTCAACCATGTCCGCATAGTTCGCGAACCGTAGGGTGACACACTTAAAGTTGGATGTTGAAATGGTAGAACTTGAATATGGAATGGAGTTCGAATATTTGTTCGGAGTCCCGGATGAGATCCCGGACATCACGAGGAGTTCCGGAATGGTCCGGAGAATAAGATTCATATATAGGAAGTCATTTTATGTGAATTAAAATGATCCGGAAGGTTCTATGGAAGGTTCTAGAAGGTTCTAGAAAAGTCCGGAAGAAACCACCAAGGAAGGAGGAGTCCCGGTGGGACTCCACCTCCCATGGCCGGCCAACCCTAAGGGGGAGGAGTCCCAAGTGGACTCCCCAAAGGGGGCCGGCCACCCCCTCCCAAGGAAGGTGGGATTCCCACCTCTAGTGGGAGTCCTAGCTTGGGTAGGTTTCATGTGTTATGGAAGGTTTTGGTTTGGGGTCTTATTCGAAGACTTGTAGACCAACTCTTGGGTGTTCCACCTATATAATGAGGGCCAAGGGGAGGGGGCCGGCCAACCCAACAACACCAAGGTGGCCGCACCACCTAGATGGCCGGCGCCCCCTCTCCCAAACCCTAGCGGCCTCTCTCCTCCACCACATCCCGCACGCTTAGCGAAGCTCCGCCGGATTACTCCACCACCACCGACACCACGCCGTCGTGCTGTCAGATTCAAGAGGAGCTACTACTTCCGCTGCCCGCTGGAACGGGAGGTGGACGTCGTCTTCATCAACAACCGAACGTGTGATCGAGTACGGAGGTGCTGCCCGTTCGTGGCGCCGTGATCAAGATCTTCTACGCGCTTTTGCAAGTGGCAAGTGAACGTCTACCGCAGCAACAAGATCGTCATCTTGTAGGCTTTGGAATCTCTTCAAGGGTGAGACTCGATAATCCCCTCGTTGCTACCGTCTTCTAGATTGCATCTTGGCTTGGATTGCGTGTTCGTGGTAGAAATTTTTTTGTTTTCTATGCAACGTTATCCTACAGTAGCCCCCGAGATTTTACTTGAATCGTAGAGTCGAGTAAAATCTCCATTGTAGAATTAATCCATAAATTCTTCGGATTTCTATAACATTTTGCTCGAGGTATTTATATCTTGCACATGGATAATGGTAGATGGGGCTGGTTCATCTGACGGATCAGCTACCAGTTAACTGCTCTTGTGGTAAACCCGCAAAAACCTACTTCAAGGTCAAGTCCCTGGACTCGACCTCAGGATACTGGCGTAATTCGACATGTGCCGCTTAAGGTCTTACCATGAGCCGAATTCCAGTTAAATTTTATCGAGTACCTAACGCGTCCGCTAGGATTTTTCTTCGCATCTGTTGACACGGATAAAGTAGTAGAGCGCATTCGGGTGCGATACCACGCCACGCAGGAAGGATCCCGCGGACTTACCTTCGTAAAATATTACGACATTCAGAGATTTTACCGTGGCGGACGCGCTCTGAGAATATATTATCGAGTGCCTATATCGGCTGCTGGAATGGTATAATTATTCGAGTCACAAGATGACATAATATCTTGACCTCCCGATGGGAGTACATAACGAGTTATGTATAACTCGAAAATGTACGAAGATACTTCTTTCTCATACTTCGTCGGGTGCGCGACCAACGCTCCCGATGGGAGTAGCCCCCGAGGCTACAGCCAAGTGCTTGTACTTGGTTGTAGGCTCAACTTCTATTATCTTGTCGCTATTTTGTTTACCTCCCCTTCTTCTCTTTTTTTACTCAACTCGCTGCTCCCTCTCTTTTTCATTTCATCGGGTGCGCGACCAGCGCTCCTGATGGGAGTAGCCCCCAAGGCACTTGGTTTTAGGCTCATCTTTTGCTATTTTGACCAACTCTATATTTTTCCTTTACGCCTTACTATCTTATCAGAAGTATATACAATGCTTCCGATAAGAGTAGCCCCCGAGCATATGAGCAGATGCTTGCATTTGATCATAGGCTCGCGAAGTTTCTCTACTAGAAGACTCAAAGTTTTTTTGTCGCCATCTGTTAATGAAAACACCCGAAGATTTCTCGACTGACATCGTTGCTGACGATAGCCACGATTCCCTCCTTGGGAAGCCATAGGTCCTGTCGATTCACTGGGTTGTGGGTCAAATTTTCTGCACCGTCGACATGTCGCACAAGTGGGGGACACACGTCCTTCGTAATTTTCGGCACGCACGCAGTAACTCCAACTAGTAATTTTGGTCTAATAAGACCAGTTTACCCCTTGGAACACGTGTAAGGATAAAAACACTTCCTCTTTTCATCCAACGGCACGATGGATCAGCTCCTCGCTATAAAGTCATTGCATCGTCCTCATTCATCCCCTTCGAGGTGCCGCAAATCTGCTTTCTCTCTCACTCTGCCATTGCCAGTTCTTGAGCTCCTTGCGCTCCTAATTCCTCTCATCCCGCACTCCCACCAAAGCTCTCCGCCATGGCTCCTCCTCGCACGAAGCTGCTGAAGCACAAGGCGCCCGGCACTGACGCGCCCGCAGAGAAGGCGTGGGTTTCTGGATGGGAGTGATCCAGGATCACCAATCAGGACAAGAAGATGCTGAAGAAGCTTGGCCTGCTGAAGAAGCAGGAGTCCCTGAGGTTTCCCGATGATGAAAGCTTCCCGCATCCCCCTATCGGATTTCGGTTAACATTCATTGACTTTCTCATTCGCGGTCTTTCCACTCCTATCCATGAGTTCCTTCGTGGTCTCTTGTTTATCGACGAGATTCAGTTGCATTAGCTGACCCTGAATTCTCTCCACCATATTTCCATTTTTATTACCCTATGCAAGTGTTTCCTCGGCATCCATCCTCATTGGGGCATGTGGAAACACATTTTTTACCTCCGGCGCAACAACTCTAGGAACGTCGTCTACAATGTAGGCGGCGTTTGCATCTGCGTCCATCCCGACATTGATTATTTCGACGTGAAATTCCCCGACTCTGTCCTAGATTGGCGCAAGAAGTGGCTATATATCGAGGACGAGTATACCCCCTCCCAGGAGTATGGTATCGCACCGTTTGACGGTGAAGAGGAAATTCAAAGGCGCAGATCTTGGGACACAGAGGCCACTGATGTCTACGCACACTCCTTTTCCTGTAGACAGTGTTGGGCCTCCAAGAGCAGAGGTTTGTAGAACAGCAGCAAGTTTTCCCTTAAGTGGATCACCCAAGGTTTATCGAACTCAGGGAAGAAGAGGTCAAAGATATCCCTCTCAAGCAACCCTGCGATCACAATGCAAGAAGTCTCTTGTGTTCCCAACACACCCAATACACTGGTCAAATGTATAGGTGCACTAGTTCGGCGAAGAGATAGTGAGATGCAAGTAATGTGGATGAGTATGAGTGGTAATAGCAATCTGAATAAAATATGGCAGCGAGTAAACATGCAACAAAACAGTAAACAAACGGAGATTCGATGTGTGGAAACAAGGCCTAGGCATCCTGCTTTCACTAGTGGACACTCTCAACAATGATCACATAATAGAACCACTCTACACTCTCTTGTTGGATGATGAACACCACTAATTGTGTAGGGCTACAAGAGCACCTCAATGCCGGAGTTAACAAGCTCCACAATATTCGATATTCATATTTAAATAACCTTAGAGTGCATGATAGATCAACACAATTATACCGAGTACTAACATAGCATGCACACCGTCACCGACAGACTATGAAAGGGGGAATAAATTGCATCAATACCATCATAGTAATAGTTAACTTCATAATCTACAAGAGATCACAATCATAGCATATACCAAGTACTTCATGATGCACACACTGTCAACATTACATCATGGAGGAGGAATAGACTACTTTAATAACATCACTAGAGTAGCACATAGTTGATATTCAACTAGATCACATAGAGAGAGATGAACCACATAGCTACATCGGAGCCCTCAGCCCCGGGGGTGAATTACTCCCTCCTTATCATGGTGACAGCGATGGCGGTGAAGATGGCGGTGGAGACGGCGGTGGAGATGACTTCGGGGGCAATTCCCCGTCCCGGCAGGGTGCCGGAACAGAGACTTCTGTCCCCCGAATTGGAGTTTCGCGATGGCGGCGGCTCTGGAAGGTTTTCTCGGGTTTCGTCAATCGGTGTCGATGTTTTAGGTCAGGGAGGCCTAAATAGGCGAAGAGGCGAAGTCGGAAGGCTGACGAGGCGGTGACACACTAGGTGGTGCGGCCCCCCCTCTGGCCGCGCCAGGCTGGCGTGTGGGGCCCCCAGGGCTCCCCTCTGGTGGCTCTCGGGTGTTCTGGAAGCTTCGTCCAATTATAAGATGCTGGGCGTTGATTTCGTCCAATTCCGAGAATATTTCCTTACTAGGAATTTCTGAAACCAAAAACAGCAGAAAACAGGAACTGGCACTTCGGCATCTCGTCAATAGGTTAGTTCCGGAAAACGCATAATAATGACATAAAGTGTGTATAAAACATGTAGGTATTGTCATAAAACAAGCATGGAACATAAGAAATTATCGATACGTTGGAGACGTATCAGCCACTACCGAAGAAAAGGCAGCCACTGAAGCTCTGATGACCCGCATCCACCAACTGCAAAACACCGACGGAGAAGAACGCTCGGGTGTTCAAATAACCGCCTATTTCCTTAGAATCCAGGTGCAGCCACTCCAGGCTCGCAAAAACCCTCTCTGGATGTACTCAGGAGCCAAAGATGTCGACCGTTTGTCCAAGGATGTTTCTGTGAAGGACTTGGAGAGGATTATCCGACGTTTTACCTCTCTGAGCAAAAAACATGGAGTTCCCTCATCTTGCCGCGTGGAACCGTACAATGCTTCCCACGCTCTCCCCAAAGTAAGTGTTTCTTCTAAGTAAACTTCTCCATCTTTGATCGTCTGCATCTATTTTTTGTCGTGTTCTTATTTTTCTTGTCTTTGTGTTGCATTTTGCAGAACCATCAAACTCTCTTTTCTCTTCCCCCACTCCCCGAAGGTGGAGAGGTGGACGGTAGAATCATTGTCACCGACGATTCACAAGAAACCTCTCTTCCTGAGAGTGAAACCGCGGGATCTCAGAAATCCGTGGGTTCCTCCGAAAGCGAAACTAGATCAGAACAATCTGAGTCTGGTCACTCCATTTCTCCTCCACTTGCCACTTCTCCTGGGTGTAAGAGGAAGAGAAACGATGTCGAAAATTCCGGCGCCTCCAATCCTACTGAGCCAGCTGCCGAAGAATCTTCTCCTGAAGAAGAGGGTGCTTTCGACCCCTACGATGAAGCTGGCGCCATTAGCTCGTGAGTTACTTTGTTTTTGTGTTTTGCCCATTTTCTTTTTTCTTCGGGATACTCATATTTTTATATTGACAGCTCTGAAGAGGAAGAAAACGAAGAACCCGCGGTTCATGGCGCGGCTCCTACGAGCACGTATAATACCATGGTTCTTTCTGAAGAACACCGCACTGCTGCGGAATCTTTGCCTCCCCCTCAACAGAACATGGAAACGTCGACTCCTGCGGCTAGCCCCCGAGCACCTGCGCCGAAGAAAGCAAGGACTGGGGATGGCAACACCCATGAAATTGTTGCAGGAAATTCTTCGACTCGCTTGCTGAATGATGTAAGTCCTTTTTGTTTTTCTTGGTTTCCTTTTTTGTTTTGCTTATCGACTATCCTCTTTCTACCAATTTTTACCCTTGGCATGTTTGCTTTCCACTGACTATATTTTTCCCTTGTTTCTTGACAGCCTCTGATGAAGAATCTCATAGACCTTGGCTCCCAATTCATTGGGTTCCGTGATGAAGCCACCGCTCTGAAAGGTAAAGCTGCGTTGTTCTTGATACAACTCACTCTTGCCAGATGACTAGTTGCCTTCTGATAAAGGATATTTGTCTTCCGATTTCTTTTTTCGAGAAGCGCTCCGCCGAGCCGAAGAACGCGCTGATGCACTTGCAGCTAAGCTAGAGCTCAGTGAAAAAGCTCGCGAGAAAGCTGGGAAAGATGCTGCTGCCATTGAGGGCCTCCGCCAGAGGCTTCAGACTGCCGAGGATGCTCTGAGTGACAAGGTGGCCGAGCAAATCGAGCGTGAAAACGCCATAATATCGCGCTTTGACACGCAGAATCGAAGATTCACTAGTAAGCTATTCACTGCACTTTATTATTTTGCTTCTGCCCTTGCTCATCTAGTTATCCCCAATATTGATGAACTCGTGGTTTCCTCCAGCAGGGCGGATGGGTGTGATACGTCTCCGACGTATCGATAATTTCTTATGTTCCATGCCACATTATTGATGATATCTACATGTTTTATGCATACTTTATGTCATATTTATGCATTTTCCGGCACTAACCTATTAACGAGATGCCGAAGAGCCGATTCTTTGTTTTCTGTTTTTGGTTTCAGAAATCCTAGTAAGAAAATATTCTCGGAATTGGACGAAATCAATGCCCAGGGGCCTATTTTTCCACGAAGCTTCCAGAAGACCGGAGGACTAACGAAGTGGGGCCACGAGGCGGCGCCACAGTAGGGCGGCGCGGCCCAGGGGCTGGCCGCGCGGCCCTAGCGTGTGGGCCCCTCGTGACTCTCTCGACTCTGCCCTTCCGCCTACATATAGCCTTCGTCGCGAAACCCCCAGTACAGAGAGCCACGATACGGAAAACCTTCCAGAGACGCCGTCGCCGCCAATCCCATCTCGGGGGATTCAGGAGATCGCCTCCGGCACCCTGCCGGAGAGGGGAATCATCTCCCGGAGGACTCTACACCGCCATGGTCGCCTCTGGAGTGATGAGTGAGTAGTTCACCCCTGGACTATGGGTCCATAGCAGTAGCTAGATGGTTGTCTTCTCCTCATTATGCTTCATTGTCGGATCTTGTGAGCTGCCTAACATGATCAAGATCATCTATCTGTAATGCTATATGTTGTGTTTGTTGGGATCCGATGGATAGAGAATACTATGTTATGTTGATTATCAATCTATGTGTTGTTTATGATCTTGCATGTTCTCCGTTACTAGTAGATGCTTTGGCCAAGTTGATGCTTGTAACTCCAAGAGGGAGTATTTATGCTCGATAGTGGGTTCATGTCTCCGTGAATCTGGGGGAGTGACAGAAGCCCCTAAGGTTATGGATGTGCTGTTGCCACTAGGGATAAAACATTGATGCTATGTCCGAGGATGTAGTTATTGATTACATTACGCACCATACTTAATGCAATTGTCTGTTGTTTGCAACTTAATACTGGAAGGGGTTCGGATGATAACCTGAAGGTGGACTTTTTAGGCATAGATGCATGCTGGATAGCGGTCTATGTACTTTGTCGTAATGCCCAACTAAATCTCACAATACTCATCATATCATGTATGTGCATTGTCATGCCCTCTCTATTTGTCAATTGCCCAACTGTAATTTGTTCACCCAACATGCTATTTATCTTATGGGAGAGACACCTCTAGTGAACTGTGGACCCCGGTCCATTCCTTTACATCGAATACAATCTGCTGCAATACTTGTTCTACTGTTCTCTGCAAACAATCATCATCCACACTATACATCTAATCCTTTGTTACAGCAAGCCGGTGAGATTGACAACCTCGCTGTTTCGTTGGGGCAAAGTATTTTGGTTGTGTTGTGCAGGTTCCACGTTGGCGCCGGAATCCCTGGTGTTGCGCCGCACTACATCTCGCCGCCATCAACCTTCAACGTGCTTCTTGGCTCCTACTGGTTCGATAAACCTTGGTTTCTTACTGAGGGAAAACTTGCCGCTGTACGCATCACACCTTCCTCTTGGGGTTCCCAACGGACGCGTGCTGTAAGCGTATCAAGACTGTTTTCTGGCGCCGTTGCCGGGGAGATCAAGATACGCTGCAAGGGGAGTCTCCACATCCCAATCTCTTTACTTTGTTTTTGTCTTGCTTTATTTTATTTACTACTTTGTTTGCTGCATTAAATCAAAATACAAAAAAATAGTTGCTAGTTTTACTTTACTTGCTATCTTGTTTGCAATCTCCATATCAAAAACACAAAAAATTAGTTACTTGCATTTACCTTATTTTTATTATCATGACTAGTCCTGTAGTTGTTACTCTGTCACCTGAGGAATCAATCTTCACTTTTAAACAAGGTGGTGAAGAGAATTTTCAAGAAGCTTGGTCTAGAATCTTTGATTCTTATAGTAAAACGGAACCTAAATTGACCCTAAGTTTGCTTCTTAGTAACTTTTATTTTGGGCTTATTCTTCGCTATAGATATGCCTTAGATACTGTAGTGGGAGGAGATTTCCTTCATTGTGATGGGGATCAAGCTTTTAATGCCATAAGAAAATTGATTACATTATCTAGCTCCGATAATAATTTTGATCCATCTCATGCTAGCATTCATAATAGATTAAACACTCTCGAAACAAATATATCCTGTTTAAAAGAAGTGTACAACCAAATTCGCGAATACTATGATTATGTTCCATTAAGCTTCGAACCTTCAATGTGGGTGCCTACCGTTAAAGTTGCTATTGGTGGTGAAACTTTTCCTGCTCGTTGTGATATTATGTCTGAGTTTTGCCTTATGCCTAAAAGTATTTATGAATCTTTGACACTTTGGGAACTTACTGAAGGGGGAGAAGGAATAACTCTTACTGATAACTCTGTTATAATCCCTAAGGGTATAGCTAAAGGTGTTTTCACAACCTTTCTTGGAAGGACGGTATCCACTGATTATCTCGTTATTGAATGTGTAGGGACAGGACAAATCACGCTTGGAAGATCCCTGCTGAAACTCATGGGAGCAGTCATAGATGTGGGGAAAGGCACTCTAAATTTCACCTCTACACCCGGATGCGGTCATGTATTCCCTAGACCAAATAGTAGGAATAAGAGTAAGAAGGGTAAGAGCAACACCCCTGGTAAGAATGTCAACGCATCATCTTTTGATAATACTTGATACACACTTTCTGCGCCTAGCTGAAAGGCGTTAAAGAAAAGCGCTTATGGGAGACAACCCATGTTTTTTACTTCTGCACTTTTATTTTATATTTGAGTCTTGGAAGTTGTTACTACTGTAGCAACCTCTCCTTATCTTAGTTTTGTGCATTGTTGTGCCAAGTAAAGTCGTTGATAGTAAGGTTCATACTAGATTTGGATTACTGCGCAGAAACAGATTTCTTTGCTATCACGAATCTGGGCCTAATTCTCTGTAGGTAACTCAGAAAATTATGCCAATTTACGTGAGTGATCCTCAGATATGTACGCAACTTTCATTAAATTTGAGCATTTTCATTTGAGCAAGTCTGGTGCCTCAATAAAATTCGTCTTTACGAACTGTTCTGTTTTGACAGATTCTGCCTTTTATTTCGCATTGCCTGTTTTGCTATGCTTGATGGATTTTTCGATTCCATTGACTTTCAGTAGCTTTGTGCAATGTCCAGAAGTGTTAAGAATGATTATGTCACCTCTGAACATGTAAATTTTAATTGTTCACTAACCCTCTAATGAGTTGTTTTGAGTTTGGTGTGGAGGAAGTTTTCAAGGATCAAGAGAGGGAGATGATACAATATAATCAAGGAGAGTGAAAGCTCTAAGCTTGGGGATGCCCCGGTGGTTCACCCCTGCATATATCAAGAAGACTCAAGCGTCTAAGCTTGGGGATGCCCAAGGCATCCCCTTCTTCATCGACAACATTATCAGGTTCCTCTAGTGAAACTATATTTTTATTCCATCACATCTTATGTACTTTGCTTGGAGCGTCTGTTTGTTTTTGTTTTTGTTTTGTTTGAATAAAATGGATCCTAGCATTCATTGTGTGGGAGAGAGACACGCTCCGCTGTTGCATATGGACAAGTATGTCCTTAGGCTTTACTCATAATATTCATGGCGAAAGTTTCTTCTTCGTTAAATTGTTATATGGTTGGAATTGGGAAATGCTACATGTAGTAGTTGCTAAAATGTCTTGGATAATGTGATACTTGGCAATTGTTGTGCTCATGTTTAAGCTCTTGCATCATATACTTTGCAACTATTAATGAAGAAATACATAGAGCTTGCTAAAATTTGGTTTGCATAATTGGTCTCTCTAAGGTCTAGATAATTTCTAGTATTGAGTTTGAACAACAAGGAAGATGGTGTAGAGTCTTATAATGTTTACAATATGTCTTTTATGTGAGTTTTGCTGCACCGGTTCATCCTTGTGTTTGTTTCAAATAGCCTTGCTAGCCTAAGCCTTGTATCGAGAGGGAATACTTCTCATGCATCCAAAATCCTTGAGCCAACCACTATGCCATTTGTGTCCACCATACCTACCTACTACATGGTATTTCTCCGCCATTCCAAAGTAAATTGCTTGAGTGCTACCTTTAAAATTTCCATTCTTTACCTTTGCAATATATAGCTCATGGGACAAATAGCCTAAAAACTATTGTGGTATTGAATATGTACTTATGCACTTTATCTCTTATTAAGTTGCTTGTTGTGCGATAACCATGTTCCTGGGGACGCCATCAACTACTCTTTGTTGAATATCATGTGAGTTGCTATGCATGTCTGTCTTGTCTGAAGTAAGGGAGATTTACCGCTAGAATGGTTAGAGCATGCATAATGTTAGAGAAGAACATTGAGCCGCTAACTAAAGCCATGATCCATGGTGGAAGTTTCAGTTTTGGACAAATATCCTCAATCTCATATGAGAAAATTAATTGTTGCTACATGCTTATGCATAAAAGAGGAGTCAATTATCTGTTGTCTATGTTGTCCCGGTATGGATGTCTAAGTTGAGAATAATCAATAGCGAGAAATCCGATGCGAGCTTTCTCCTTAGACCTTTGTACAGGCGGCATAGAGGTACCCCTTTGTGACACTTGGTTAAAACATGTGCATTGCGATGATAATCCAGATAATTCGAGCTAATTAGGACAAGGTGCGGGCACTATTAGTATACTATGCATGAGGCTTGCAACTTGTAAGATATAATTTACATGACACATATGCTTTATTACTACCGTTGACAAAATTGTTTCTTGTTTTCAAAATCAAAGCTCTAGCACAAATATAGCAATCGATGCTTTCCTCTTTGAAGGACCTTTCTTTTACTTTTATTGTTGAGTCAGTTCACCTATTTCTCTCCACCTCAAGAAGCAAACACTTGTGTGAACTGTGCATTGATTCCTACATACTTGCATATTGCACTTGTTATATTACTCTATGTTGACAATATCCATGAGATATACATGTTACAAGTTGAAAGCAACCGCTGAAACTTAACCTTCCTTTGTGTTGTTTCAGTACCTCTACTATGAATTATTGCTTTATGAGTTAACTCTTATGCAAGACTTATTGATGCTTGTCTTGAAGTACTATTCATGAAAAGTCTTTGCTTTATGATTCAGTTGTTTACTCATGTCATTTACATTGTTTTGATCGCTGCATTCATTACATATGCTTACAATAGTATGATCAAGGTTATGATGGCATGTCACTCCAGAAATTATCTTTGTTATCGTTTACCTGCTCGAGACGAGCAGAAACTAAGCTTGGGGATGCTGATACGTCTCCGACGTATCGATAATTTCTTATGTTCCATGCCACATTATTGATGATATCTACATGTTTTATGCATACTTTATGTCATATTTATGCATTTTCCGGCACTAACCTATTAACGAGATGCCGAAGAGCCAGTTGATGTTTTCTGCTTTTTTTGGTTTCAGAAATCCTAGTAAGGAAATATTCTCGGAATTGGACAAAATCAACGCCCAGGGGCCTATTTTTCCTTGAAGCTTCCAGAAGACCGGAGGACTAACGAAGTGGGGCCACGAGGCGGCGCCACAGTAGGGCGGCGCGGCCCAGGGGCTGGCCGCGCGGCCCTAGCATGTGGGCCCCTCGTGACTCTCCCGACTCTGCCCTTCCGCCTACATATAGCCTTCGTCGCGAAACCCCCAGTACAGAGAGCCACGATATGGAAAACCTTCCAGAGACGCCGCCGCCGCCAATCCCATCTCGGGGGATTCAGGAGATCGCCTCCGGCACCCTGCCGGAGAGGGGAATCATCTCCCGGAGGACTCTACACCGCCATGGTCGCCTCCGGAGTGATGAGTGAGTAGTTCACCCCTGGACTATGGGTCCATAGCAGTAGCTAGATGGTTGTCTTCTCCTCATTATGCTTCATTGTCGGATCTTGTGAGCTGCCTAACATGATCAAGATCATCTATCTGTAATGCTATATGTTATGTTTGTTGGGATCCGATGGATAGAGAATACTATGTTATGTTGATTATCAATCTAGTTGTTGTTTATGATCTTGCATGCTCTCCGTTACTAGTAGATGCTTTGGCCAAGTTGATGCTTGTAACTCCAAGAGGGAGTATTTATGCTCGATAGTGGGTTCATGTCTCCGTGAATCTGGGGGAGTGACAGAAGCCCCTAAGGTTATGGATGTGCTGTTGCCACTAGGGATAAAACATTGATGCTATGTCCGAGGATGTAGTTATTGATTACATTACGCACCATACTTAATGCAATTGTCTGTTGTTTGCAACTTAATACTGGAAGGGGTTCGGATGATAACCTGAAGGTGGACTTTTTAGGCATAGATGCATGCTGGATAGCGGTCTATGTACTTTGTCGTAATGCCCAATTAAATCTCACAATACTCATCATATCATGTATGTGCATTGTCATGCCCTCTCTATTTGTCAATTGCCCAACTGTAATTTGTTCACCCAACATGCTATTTATCTTATGGGAGAGACACCTCTAGTGAACTGTGGACCCCGGTCCATTCCTTTACATCGAATACAATCTGTTGCAATACTTGTTCTACTGTTCTCTGCAAACAATCATCATCCACACTATACATCTAATCCTTTGTTACAGCAAGCCGGTGAGATTGACAACCTTACTGTTTCGTTGGGGCAAAGTACTTTGGTTGTGTTGTGCAGGTTCCACGTTGGCGCCGGAATCCCTGGTGTTGCGCCGCACTACATCTCGCCGCCATCAACCTTCAACGTGCTTCTTGGCTCCTACTGGTTCAATAAACCTTGGTTTCTTACCGAGGGAAAACTTGCCGCTGTACGCATCACACCTTCCTCTTGGGGTTCCCAACGGACGCGTGTTGTACGCGTATCAGGGTGAAGTATTTACTTTGCATGAAGATGTCGAGGATCGTCTTCTCGATGCTCTCTCTATTTTGGAGCTAAACGACGACTTGGTGCGCACCAACATTTCCAATGCTCGTACCGCGTTTACACGCCTCTTCCCCCATTTCTTTCCTAAGGAGACGCCGGAGATTTTCTCTGAGCTTGTCCAGCGTTTCTTGGGTAAGGAAGATCTTGCATTGGCCTATCGTCAGGATAGCCTGAAGATTGGGGTCGAGGGAACCATCGCCTTGGTTACCTCCAGCGAACAAAACGTTGACTGGGCGAAGGCTGGCAGTCCCGAAGGGATGAACAAGGAGAAGTGGAAAGCTTTGATGAAGGACGCCAAGCCACAGTCGAAGAAAATCCTCGCCTTCCTAAACCCGAAGTCTGCTGCATTCACTAGCACTGCCAGGACGGAGGTCAAGTAGACCAACATGTACCTATGTTTTTCTTTCCTTTTGTTATTGTCGCTTTCATTGTAACTCGCGACTATTCATATCGGCTCGCTAGTAGTCGACTTTTGTAAGGATCCTCTTTCATGTAAATACCTTGACTATCAATGAAAAGTGTTCCCTGCCGAATGATTGATGTCGATATTTCTTTCTTCCAGTTTATATGCGATAACTATACAGAAGCTGTTGGTCCGTCCAATATTTCCCCTGCCGTTTCTCATTCTGCGAGAGCTGCTAGCGATGTTTTCTTGGATGATTCTTCGTTTGTTAGTTCAATGCACCAAGAGTTGGCCGATCTTCGACAACAGTTGCAAGCTATGAATAAACATGCTATCACCGTTATGCATCAATCTCGCAAATCATCGAATCGTGAGCGGGCTGCTCTTCGGCAAGCACAAGAGGCTCTTGAGTTGAAAGAATCTGCTGCTGCCGATGCTTCTCGAGCTGTTAAGCGCAAGAATTATATGCTTGATCTGATGACTGATGCAAGCCAAGATATGGCGGGTATATTGTGGTTTAGCTTTCCTCTTCTTTCTATATTTTTCATGTCTCTTATCAGGCTGTGATGCTTCTTCTGTTCTGCTTGTAGGTTCTTTTCTTGACACAGTTGCCGAAGAACAACGTGTGAACTCACGAGTCGAGGTTCTCCTTGAACTTACCAAAAGGAATGATATTGACTTCTGGGCGGACGAAAATCGTACCCGTCGAATTGTTCAGTTCCAGGATCGCGCTGCTCAAGTTTGGAAGTTCCAAGATTTCTTCGGCAGTACTTTGGCCATGGTGTATAACTCTATGTTTCCTCGAAACCCTCAGCCTGTGAATCTTACTGATCTTATGGATAAGTTTAGGGATGTGGAGAGTATCCACGACTTTGTAAAGGCCCAGATGGTGGTCGGTGCAAAGTTTGCTCTGATTTTTTACCGCAAGACGTCGAAGAGGAGGGTAAACATTGACAAACACAATGAAGTTGCGTCACCTGTAGCCCAGAAAATGATCGACGAGCTTCTTCGGTACGATGCCGCTTTCTTCACGAATCTTCGGTATGATGACTCGACGCAGAATATTCATGCTGCGAAGGAGAACATAGCTATAGATAGATTTATATGAAAGCTAATTCTTTTATTTTCTTTTCTCGAAGTATGTAGCCTGAGTCGAATTTGTAACTCGTATATATTGTAATTATTGCGAGACTTCTGTACAGTCAAAGAAAATTTGCATGTTATTGTTTTTCTTTTCAAGCCCCCGAGTGTCCCCGTTGGCGTAACTATGTTTGTTAATCGCGAGGTTTTTTGTTAACCAAGGCGAATAATTTTGAGCTATGTTTCGAGAGTCGGATATATTTTGCGAATTCTTCGGGTACGAGCCCCCGAGCCTTGCAAGAAAAATATATACCATCACTATTTTTATTATATTACAGCATCGCAAGCCCGCCTCGTTAAAAACCTTCCAGTCCCACTCGGTGCCCTGAAAGGAAAAGATTGCGTCTGAAAACTTGTGAGCTCTTCAGTACAATGTATGCTTACGTAGTCGACACTGTATTGCTTTCTAAGCGTAGAAACTTCGAAGCTGCGCCACGTTCCACGGGTTTGGTTCGTCCTTCCCTGTCTTCTTATCCTTCAATCTGTATGCTCCTCCTGGAATTACTTCAGTGACAATGTATGGCCCCACCCATGGAGACTCGAATTTTTCATGGCTATCCTGTGTGAGCCCAAGTACTAGGTCGCCAACTTGAAAAGACATGGGTCGCGAACATCGGCTGTGATAATTTTTGAGGTTCTGCTGATACTTGGTTACTCTTGACAATACTTCATCCCTTACTTCGTCTAGTGCGTCGACATCATCTTCCAGCGCCTTTCTTGAAGTTTCTTCGTCATATTTTGTGACTCTTGGAGAATTATGCTCTATTTCTATCGGGAGTACCGCCTCAGCTCCGTGGACCAAAAAGAACGGAGTTTCCTGAGTTGTTGTATTGGGTGTTGTTCGTATGCTCCATAACATGCTGGGTAGCTCATCAATCCAAGTGTGCCGCACTTTCTCTAGTGGCGTTAGTAGTCGCTTCTTGATGCCACTGTAGATAATACTGTTTGCTTTCTCGACTTGGCCATTGGTTTGCGGGTGCGCCACCGATGAAAAATGTAGTTTAATGCCTACTTCTGCGCAGTACTCCTTGAATTCTCGTGAAGTAAAGTTGCTGCCATTGTCCGTGACTATGCTGTTAGGGACGCCAAATCGAAAAACTATCCCCTTGAGGAAGTTTACCGCCGATGTTGCGTCTGCCGAAGTTACTGGTACTGCCTCAATCCACTTGGTAAACTTGTCGACAACTACGAGCAAATACACGCAGGACTTGTGTAATTTCCCCACCATGTCAAGGCCCCATTGTGCGAAAGGCCACGCCAATGGTATCGGCATCAGTTCTGCTGCCGGAGAGTGAGGTTTAGCCGCGAATATCTGGCATGCGTTGCACGTGCGTACTATATCTTTTGCGTCTTCTAGTGCTGTCAGCCAATAAAATCCTGCCCGAAAAGTTTTGGCTACTATTGCTCGACTGCTTGCGTGGTGGCCGCATACTCCCTCATGTATATCTTTCAGTATAACTCGCCCTTCTTCGGGTGTGACGCACCTCTGCAATACTCCTGAGATTGTTCCGTTTGTATAGTTCTCCTTTGACCACGGTGAAAGCCTTAGATCGTCGGATAACTCGCTGTGCTTCTACCAGATCTTCGGGTATCTCTTTCCTTGTGATGTATGCCATGTAAATCTGCATCCATGGAACTTGTATCATCATAACTTCCTCTGGTTCCTCCTCATCTTCCGATGTATTTTTTCTTGGGCTGTTGGAGCCCCTGAGCCTTCGTTGGCCTTTTCTTTTTTTCTTCGGTTGCTTCGGTGCTTTTTTCACCTTGGTTGATCTCTCCCTTATTTCCTCCCAAAAAACGCTAGGTGGTATCGGCAAAAATTGCGAACCGATGTTGGCCAAAATGTCGGCTTCGTCATTGCTGAGCCTGCTGATGTGACTAACTTCGCAACCATTAAAGAGTTTTTCGAGTTCATTGTACACCTCCTTGTACGCTATCATGCTGTCGTTGACTGCATCGCACTTGTTCATCACCTGCTGAGCCACCAGTGGGAGTAGCTGAAGATTTTTAACCGAGTTGCGCCACACGCCTTTGCCATCTTCATCCCGTGTATGAGGGCTTCATATTCTGCCTCATTATTGGACGCGTTGGGAAACGTACCGTAGTATGTACTTCATTTTGTCGCCTTGGGGTGATACAAGTTTCATGCCTGCTCCATCTCCTTCCAATCTCTTGGTCCCATCAAAGTTCATATGCCAGGTACTCGACAAATCTGGGGATTCCGTATTTTGTAGTTCCATCCATTCCACGACAAAGTCCGGCAGAATCTACGACTTGATCGCCTTTCTTTTCCATATGTGATGTCCCGAGGGGAGAGCTCAATTCCCCAAAGGGAGACACACCCCGTGGCTTCTGGATTGTTTAGGATGTTCGAGAGAGGTGCCTCATTGACTACTATTATCGGATGTGCCGAAAAATAGTGCCGTAACTTTCTTGTTGTTGTGAAATACTCCATATGCGAGTTTCTGATAATGCGGGTAAGGTTGTTTGGATGGTGATAGTACCTCGCTGATGAAGTATACTGGCCGCTGAACGGCATGGATCTTCCCTTCTTCTTCTCGTTCCACCACGAGCACTATGCTGACCACCTGAGGTGTAGCCGCGATGTATAATAGGAGGGGTTCGTTTTCTTTCGGAGCCATCAATATTGGAGGTGTTGTGCGCTTGAGATGCTCAAAAGTTTTGTCTGCTTCTTCGTTCCACTCGAACTTATCTCCTTGCTTGATGAGCGCGTCAAAAGGCGGCGCTTTTTCTCCTAATTTGGCGACAAACCTGCTCAAAGTTGCGACACGGCCCGTCAACTGTTGTATCTCCTTGAGCTTGGTTGGTTTTCTCATCGTCACGATAGCCTGTATTTTCTCGGGGTTTGCCTTGATTCCTCTGGCTGACACCAAGTATCTGAGGAGTTCTCCCGCGGGAACACCAAAGGAGCATTTCGTCGTGTTTAGCATGAGGCGAAACTTGTCGAGGTTGTCAAAGGTTTCTCTGAGACCATCGATCATCGATGAACCTTGCTTTGTTGTTATGACGACGTCATCAATGTATACTTGGACGTTCTTGCCAATCTGTGTGGCGAGACACTTCTGCATCATCCTCTGATAAGTAGCTCCAGCGTTTTCAACCCGAAGGGCATTGTTCTATAGCAAAACACGCCATAAGGGGTTATGAAAGCTGTTTTAACTTCATCTTCTTCTTTTAAGCGGATCTGGTTGTAACCAGAATACACGTCCAGGAAGGAAAGACGTTCGCATCCCGCTGTGGAGTCGATGATTTGATCGATCCTCGGGAGGGGAAAGTGATCCTTTGGAGAATGTTTATTGAGACACGTGAAGTCGACGCACATGCGAATGACATCAGTGTTTTTCTTCGGGACCAATACTGGGTTAGCAACCCATGTGGCCTCGGTATGTAGTTCCTTGATGAAATTTGCTTCTCTGAGTCGATTAATCTCTGATAGCTTAGCTTTGCGGTTTGGCTCGGAGAAACGCTGCAAAGGTTGTCGGATTGGTCTGGCTCTTGGATCTAGATTGAGGGGGTGCTCGGCGAGTTCCCTGGGTACTCCTGGCATGTCAGCTGGACACCATGCGAAGATTTCCCAGCGCTCATGGAGGAACTCGACGAGCGCGCTTTCCTATGGGCTATCCATATTTGTTGCAATAGTTGTTGTCTTCTTAGGATCTGTCGGGTGAATCTGCCCTTCCTTGGAATTCTTGGAGGTGTCGAAGGTTTGCTCCTTGAGTGGCCTTCCTCCATCGGGTAGCACATCGTAATTGGTGGTGAGCTTAGAAGCTTCATACTCAGCCTGCATCCCGAAGGTTTCAGAAAGCTTATGAAAGTCCTTGTCGCACTTATCTGCCAGAGCAAAACTTCCCTTCACTGTGATTGGGCCGTTGGGACCAGGAATCCTCCATAACAGATATGTATTGTGGCACAGGCATGAATCTGGCATATGCGGGTCGTCCCAATATAGCATGATACTGTGATGGAAAATCGATAACCTCAAACTCCAACTTCTCCCTCCTGAAATTCTCTCGGGTTCCGAACTGTACATCGAGTAAGATCTTCCCTAGGGGGAAGTTTGGCTTCTCCGGTGTAATACCATGAAAGCGCGTGTCTGTTGGTGTCAGATTTGTGAGATAAATATTCATATTCCTCAAGGTGTCTGCATACATGAGGTTCAGACTGCTTCCTCCATCTATGAATATACGCGAGACCTCGAATCCTGCGATCACCGCCGGTAAAATCATAGCTGACTGTCCCGGTCGCGGAACTTGAGGTGGGTGGTCCGCTTGAGTGAATCCTATGTCCTGTGCCGACCAATTAAGGTACTCGATGGTTGGTGGAGGCATCTTCTCTGCCATGTATACCCGTCGCGAAATTACCTTTTGTGTCCTATTTGAGGGGCTGCCTTTCTGAATCATCGACACTCCTCCTGTTGTGTCAATGTAAGGACCGTTGTTTGTTGGAGCTGCCGCCAACTGCAACTGAAGTTGATTTTCGCTAGTAATTGCGGGTGATGGTGGCAGATGAACCTCACTCCTTGGCCCCTGCACGTGCCCCCTGTTCGCTGCTTGTGCATTTGTATGCTCTGCATATCTGTGTAGAGCTTGGAAAGTTCGGCAATCCATCTGAAGATGGCCCGACTGTCTTTTCCCTTCACTATTGAGGTAAAAGTGCATCTGGCATGGCCCGTTCAGAAGATCTTCGGGTGATATATTGTATGGCCTCTGGAACCTTGGTCGATTATTTTGTCTGCTGGAGCTTGGTGCATCTGTATGATCATTGCGTTGCTTGCTGACTCTCTGATAATCATCCCGATGATTTACTCCACTGTTTCCTCGGAAGCCAGCCGCCACTTGGCTGGGACCGTCGTAATATGAGAACTGGCGAAAATATCGTCGCCTATTTTGGTTGTTGTTTCTGTTGCGATCTTCTTCAGGTGATCTATGCCATTTATTATGAACAACATCTTCGCCATCCGCCCAGCGATTCGCTATCTCCATGAGCTCTGCTATTGTTCTCGGGTTGGACCTACCCAAATCCTCGATTAGGTCTCTTCTTCGGATCCCCGCAACAAATGCGTCAATTGCTCTTTCGTCAGATATGTTCTCTGCCGAATTTTTTATGATGTTCCATTGCTGGATATACATCCTCATTGGTTCATCATACTTCTGCTTGCAGGCCCTTAGTTGCTCTATTGATGCGGATTTCTTGCATGTGGAACGAAAATTTTTCACGAACAAGTCCTCGAAAGTCTCCCAGCTGTCGATGGATCCTTCTGGTAATTTCTTTATCCATGGTCTTGCGGCTCCGCTGAGGTGAACCTGGATGCTCTGCATGGCTGTTGCTCTAGTTCCACCCGTCAATTTCACCGTTTCCAGGTAGTCTATTAGCCAATCCTCCGGGTCTTGCAAGCCATCGAACTTTTTGTAATTATCAGGTAACTTAAACACAAAAGGCACCCGAGTTTATGAACTCATCGAGTAAAACAAGGGAGTCCACACATGTCCTCTTCATCGACTTCTGGTGAGTGCCGACGTTCTCTTCTCTCCTGTCGTGCTCTATCAACTCGTGTTTTTATCGTTGTATCTCTTGCGTCACCTTCTCGAGGAGGATCTCGCACTACCGTAGTAGGTCAAGGATTATTTTGCCTCGGTGTGCTCTCGGGTTGTAGCGTACTTGATCCAGCTATAGTTGTCCCCATGACACGAACTCCTGCCATAGCCATCTGGTACAAAGCCTCTTTGGGGTCTCCGGGAGGTGACTTGGATGCTAATATGAAAACATAAGTCGCCATATATCCTGCTTCGAGTGTTTTGGGGATGATGTGCCCTCTTGTATCTATTGACATAAAGGACATGTCGAGGTTTTGTATCAGATTCTCTCTTTCATGCTTAGGCACGTTAGCTAGCCGAGATCTTCCTCTCGCGCGTGCCGCTCTGTGACTATCTCCTGAAGTTCCTGATTGTCAACTCAGGTTGGCCCTGCGCGCGCTTGATGCAGAAGCTGCCGCTCTTCTATCGTCGAGTATTTTTCTTTGTTTTTCTAGTTCACGTCCAGCACGAGCGAGTCTATATTGATATGCTTGCAATTCTTCTGATGTGACTGTTGTGGACATCGGCTCTGTGCCGTTGATGGCTCTCCCAGCTCTATCCCAAGCTTCTTGTGACAGCTGTACCTTTTCTCGCGGCGTGGGGCCAACGTATTTGGGGCCTGTTCCATGAGTGAGATCTGCAGGGTCGATGAACGGGTTGCCCAGATCATCGAAATCTTCTGACGCTTCATCTTCTGGCCGGCTTGATTCCCCAATCACGTAGACTTGGTGGTATTTTGCAGTTTTGTTTTCATCTTCAGGGTCGGTGACACCGTCGTAACGATCGGCGAAGACCTCCCGAATAGAAGTAGATCTGTCGATGAAGTCGAAATCATCATCGCTGTCCAAGTCGCTGCCCAGATCGGAGTTCGTGAACGACCCGAAAGACATGCCACCGAGCAGATCGGCGAGTTCTCCGCCGGCGGCGGGCTTGATGTAGCTTGGCGGCGAAGCGTCCGCGTCACCTGACTCGATTGATGATGATGATCCCGAGAAATCGGAATTGGCCGCTAACGGTCCCGAAAAAATTAGTGCCGCCATGCGACGTGATCCTTCTTTCCCGACGCGGAATCGGATGCTCCCGAACGTCATCTCCATCGACTCCTCCAGATCGGCATAAGCATGAAAACAGGCGGGAGGGTGAGAAACAAAATCGACGAGATCAGGTTTGACCTGTTTACCTCCGTCCATCGCGTTGCTTGCTACTGATGATGTTGTTGATGTTGACAGTGCCATCGAGATCAGCTCCTTATCGCCTCCAATTCCCACAGACGGCGCCAATTGACAAGGGTTTAACTTGTCAACGCCTACAAGTTGTAGAATAGGGTTTCACGGAATGTAGAGGGCAAGTAGATCTCGAAGGTTTCAGCCGAAAAAGGTGCTCGACTATGAAAACCAGGGTTTGTGTTGACAATGATTTGGTCCTTTCTTTCTCCCTCGGCTCCCCTTTATATAGGAGGTGGAGCCGAGGCTTTTGTACCGTACAAGTTACAAAGTCCGGGATACTATTTGAGTTCTTCCCGTATTGATAAAAGACTCCTTATCCCTAATCTATCTATATTTCCATATCGATGCTTATTGGGCTTCGGGGCTTCATAAACTTCGGGTCGTGGGTCTTCAACCATCCTCGGGTACCTTATTCGGCAGACCCATTCGGGATGCCTATGTCAGTAGCTAATTGGAAAGGAGCCTAAACCGCATCCAAATAATTCGGCATATTGGTCAGCTTCCTCTTGGGCGTCATCGAAACAAAATAATTCACTCTTATGGAAATTAATCTTTAGACCAGATAACTGCTCGAAAGCTGAGAGTATTAATTTCAGGTTTCTTGCCTTATCAAGGTCGTGATCTATAAATAGAATTGCATCGTCGGCATACTGTAGAATAGACAATCTCCCATCAACCAGATGGGGCACCACTCCTTCAATCTGACCATCTACCTTGGCTCGCTGAATTAAAATGGCAAGCATATCCGCGACAATGTTAAATAACATTGGAGACAACGGATCTCCTTGCCTCAACCCTTTCTTTGTTTGGAAGTATTTGCCCACATCATCATTGACTTTGATGGCAACACTTCCACCAGAAATAAAGTTATTAATTAAAGTGCGTCATTCAGGAGAAAAGTCTTTCATCCGGAGTGTTTGTTGTAGGAAAGACCATTCAAAGTCGATTTTGAGGATGACTCCATTCAACTTTTTGTGGTGCATCTCATGTATCGTCTCATGCAAAGTCACAACACTATCGAGGATGTATCGACCTTGCATAAATGCAGTTTGAGTTGGACGCACTACTTGATCAGACACTGCAGGTCCCGGACAGCGCAGTAGATCTAGCTGCCAGTGCGGCAGCAAATGTTGCCACCCTTGCTGCGGAAGGCCGCGCATAAAATAATAGTATCGTGGAGCAAATAGGTGTAGCTCAGACAATAAAATGGTCATTTTGTAGCTACCTACGGTCTGATGGAACCTTTGGTGGCAACAACATACGCCCTATGCAATTTCGCTGCCCGTAAATTGATATCATTACTCCCTTTGTGCGAGGTTGTCACAATGACAATGACTACTTTTTCTCTCCTTTTTTTTCTTGTACCGCTTTTTTCCTCCGTGGTATACACTATTAAGAAGAATTATTCGTTGTGGGTTGAAATGCTCAACACCACCATACATACATGCTCCTAAAGAGTAACAAAAAAGGACAATGATTGTGTAGCAATCCTTATATATATATGCCTTACAAATCTCTACGAACATATACTAAATGTTGCCCCTCCTAGTAGTAACGACTAAGTCAACAGTCAGTCAATATTAGTGAAGGCAACCACCTAATCCATTTTAGTCCTCAATAGGACTAACATATTTACTAGTAGAAAATTAACTAGCAAATTAAAATGTTTAAAAACGTCCAGACAAGCTTAATAGAGAGAATTATGCACTTTAAACATTTTTTTTCTATTCATGTAACTGTTTTTACCCATGCCTCCTTTTTATGTTTGTTGTGTTTTACTGGAATATAGAATTTTGATGATGCTGGTCTCTAGATTATCTACTCTAGGGTTAACCGTGTGAGACCAGATCTTAACGTACATTTTGAATTTCTTGGAAACAGTAGGAGCGACCAGATCTTTTTATGGGCCGAGCGCTTGGGGAGGAGAGGTGAATAGAAAAATGTTCTCAGCTCGCATGGCTAGCACACATATGGCACTAAGAGCGCCAGTAAGGAAATATTATAGTCACTTGAGTCTTCATGAAGACGTATGAAAACGTTGAAGTTTTGAAAAGTTTGCCTCCTTTTATCTGCTGTGATGTAATTTAGAGAACTCTGCTAGCTTGCCGGCCCTGTGTCAAAGTACAGTTCGAAAAAAAAAGCTGTAAAAGTACCAAGGCATTGTCTTCATATCCACGGTTTTGTTTGCCGGCGCTGGGCACAGCTTGTGGCATTTGTTGCGAGGAGGACGATCATACCATTATTATCTAGATCAAAGTCTTAGTCGTCGTGAGTGTTAATGTACTCTTGAATAGAGCATGGTGCTGAGACAGCTGAGTGGATGGATCGACCGGATAGAGACATGCGTGACCGGTTCTTGTACTGAGGTCCACAGGAAAGTGGACGCTGATTTTTTTTTCTTTGAAAGATTCCTGCGTTAGATTCTCAAAGCATTCGGCCAAAAGACCTAGTACTCATGGCCCACGTGTTGGATTGGCTAACAAAATATATCTTTAAAAATAGATGAAATGAATATTTAAATCATATACAGTGATAGTTGGTAATAGAGTACGTCTTACAAAAAAATATCAAATTTATTGGGGTTTTCAAAAAATGAAAAATAAATGGCCGTTATAATTTAGGAGATCTGTTGGAAAGAAAAATTATCCACTCATTCTCCCTAATCTCCCAAAAACATATTTTTAGGAGTCATGTTTTCTCCTAGTCATAGAGATGCTCTAACACGTCGCCGATGCTAAAGAACACCCAAGACATTGTGTGTGTCCTTTCAGATTGTGTGCTGAGTGGTAGTGTTTTTGTCGTTAACTCAGGAAGTGTACAACTAGAACCACGAAAATGCATATGCAGAATGTTTGTAGATATTTTTCAAAAATTAAGGCCTCTTTAGTTCAGGATATTACTCGGATATAACTGTAAAATATGGTATATATTTGGATACAAATGAACATTAGTAAAACAAAACCTTTTCCGTACCTGTTGATCACTAGCCGTATCCCTGATCGTATCCCGCAACTATCCAGCTAAATCTGTTTGCCTTTCATAAGGCTCCATTCGGTTTTTGGTCAGAAATAATCCATACAATTGGCTAAATGAATCTCTCGAGCACCCATAGTAAATGGTCATACAGAGAAAAATTCTCGATCTTTTTGAATTTTCGGATTTTCAAATTTTAAACATTTGGTAAATTGTCATCCCGAGGAATTTGAATTCAAGTCTTGGCTTTCAAATTAGTCCAGTAACTAATCGAGGTTTGCATGTAATCGCAGTAACCGGAAATCCCGACCGCTCGGCAATTTCTTTCGGCAATTTCTTTCGAAGGGTGACCAAAATCTAGGTTTGAACTAAAGTAAGACTTTCTTTAGAATTGCATGCGAAATAGGCAATGGAAGTTCCTAGTATGTTTTTTTGTACTCCCACAAGTAAAGCACTAAGTCATCATATAGGAAAAAGCAAAGAAATAGAATGCTCGACATTTATCCAGGCTGTTGTAGAACTGAAGTCTCCTCGCAACGGTCAGATCATCAATAATGAACCTAATGGGATCTTTCACCATAGTATGCTTTCTGCTCCTGAGGGCATCTCCAGCGGCGCGAGTGAGCGATCGTTTGATGCGTCTGGCACCACCTCCAGCGGCGCGACGCAAAATGACCGGGCCGTCCGCAGAGACGCAAACCTGCCGCAAATATGCGTCAGGTTTGCGTCTCTGCGGACGCTGCAGCGTGTCCGCTCTCCACCAGGCCCGCCTGGCAGCGAGTCTGCATCAAGGGCATCGCTTCGGCGGTCAGCGCTTCCGCGTCTGCGCCGCAGCCTTCGCCATCAATGGCGCGGCTGCCTGTTCTGCGCGCGCACTGGCGGGCGGCGGCTGGGATTCTGCGCCGCCTTCAATAGCATAGTATCCCGCGCGCAGCCGCCCTTAAAAGTCGATCGGCCGCGTTCCTCCTTCGCCCACACCTCCACTCGTACCACCACCGCCGCAGCGCCATGGGGAAGAAGAACGACTTCAAGGCCTCCGGCAGCGGCAGCAAGAGGGTGCCGCTGCCCGTCACGCTGGGGACGCTCATGCACGGCAAATGGTTGCCGTGCGAGGCCTGGTCTGGCGTGCAACTGCCTGGCGGCTCAGTTGCCGCCGGGTGCCCATCCCTCCAGTCCCTGCGCGCGAGCCTGATCGGAGCGCGGAGATTCGGCGAAGGAGGCGGTACCTGCCGCCGGACCTCCGCTCCGATCCGGCGTACGCCATCGATTCCGAAAGTTGGCGTACGTATCTGTCGACCGAGATGGATAGGAGGGGAAGGGCGGGCTTCATGGGCGACAGGGATTTTCCCTTCGCGGCTGCACCACCGACTCGTCCACGAAGACAGGAGGCGCCGACGCGTCGTCAGCAGCCACCGACGCGCGCGCAGTACAACGACGACGACCGCGACGACCACGACGACGGCGACCGCGACGACGAGGACGACTACATCGAGGCGCTCGCGTACCATAACGAGGATGTGAAGGACGACAGCGACGACTACGTCGCGGCCGTCTTCCATGAATGGCAGCAGGCCATGGCGGAGGGCCGCAATTTCGAGTTCCCGAAGAACATGAGAGACGACGAGATGGCGAAGCTCGGCGTCCTCGTCTCCGAGAACAACGCGCCTGTGCAGCCGCCGCTACCCCGCTACGCCACCGGCGTTATGCTGCCGGGCCTGTCGGAGGATGAAGCACTTCGACAGGCGCTACAGGACTCGGCGGCGCCACAACCGCCGCCGTACATGTTGGAGATATGCCCAAGAGGCAATAATAAATGGTTATTATATATCTTTGTGTTTATGATAATGTTTACATACCATGCTATAATTGTATTAACCGAAACAGTGATACATGTGTGTTATGTGAATAACAAGGAGTCCCTAGTAAGCCTCTTGTATAACTAGCTTGTTGATTAATAGATGATCATAGTTTCATGATCATAAACATTGGATGTTATTAATAACAAGGTTATGTCATTAATGAATGATGTAGTGGACACACCCAATTAAGCGTAGCATAAGATCACGTCATTAAGTTATATGCTATAAGCTTTCAATACATAGTTACCTAGTCCTTTCGACCATGAGATCATGTAAATCACTTATACCGGAAGGGTACTTTGATTACATCAAACGTCACTGCGTAAATGGGTGGTTATAAAGGTGGGATTAAGTATCCGGAAAGTATGAGTTGAGGCATATGGATCAAAAGTGGGATTTGTCTATCCCGATGACGGATAGATATACTCTGGGCCCCCTCGGTGGAATGTCGTCTAAATAGCTTGCAAGCATATGAATGGTTCATAAGAGACCACATACCACGGTACGAGTAAAGAATACTTGTCAGAAGACGAGGTTGAACAAGGTATAGAGATACCGATGATCAAACCTCGGACAAGTAAAATATCGCGTGACAAAGGGAATCGGTATCGTATGTAAATGGTTCAGTCGATCACTAAAGTCATCGTTGAATATGTGAGAGCCATTATGGATCTCCAGATCCCGCTATTGGTTATTGGTCAGAGAGAGGTCTCAACCATGTCTGCATAGTTCGCGAACCGTAGGGTGACACACTTAAGGTTTGATGTCGTTTAAGTAGATATGGAATATGGAATGGAGTTCGAAGTTTTGTTCGGAGTCTCGAGTGGGATCCATGACATCACGAGGAGGTCCGGAATGGTCCGGAGAATAAGATTCATATATAGGAAGTCATATTCTAAGTTTGGAAATGATCCGGTGCATTTATGGCAGGTTCTAGAAGGTTCTAGAAAAGTCCGGAAGAAATCACCATGGAAAGTGGAGTCCCGGAGGGACTCCACCTTGCATGGACAGCCAAACCCTAAGGGGTGGAGTCCCAGGTGGACTCCACCATAGGTGGCCGGCCACCCCACCTAAAGGAAAGGTGGGAGTCCCACCTTGGGTAGGACTCCCCCCTTGAGTAGGTTTCCCACCTATGGGAGGTTTTGTTGTTGGGGTCTTATTCGAAGACTTGGACTACAACTCTTGGGGATTTCCACCTATATAATGAGGAGGAGAGGGAGGGGGCAGCCACTCTTGGCCGCATCACCTAGGGCTGCCCATGGCCGGCGCCCTATCCACCCCCTCTCCCCAAACCCTAGCCTCTCCTCCTCCACATAATACTCCCGCAGCGCATAGGCGAAGCCCTGCCGGAGTTCTCCACCACCACTGCCACCACGCCGTCGTGCTGCCGGGATTCCGAGGAGGATCTACTACTTCCGCTGCCCACTGGAACGGGGAGAAGGACGTCGTCTTCATCAACACCGAACGTGTGACCGAGTACGGAGGTGCTGCCCGATTGTGGCACCGTCAAGATCTTCTACGCGCTTTTGAAAGCGGCAAGTGATCGTCTACCGCAGCAACGAGAGCCTCCTCTCGTAGGCTTTGGAAATCTTCAAGGGTTAGTCTCGTTCATCCCCTCGTTGCTCCCATCTTTTAGATTGCATCTTGGCTTGGATTGCGTTCTCGCGGTAGGAAATTTTTTGTTTTCTATGCTACGAATCCCAACAGTACAACCCCCGGGCTTCTCCTCCACAGCCGCAACCCTGGGCGCCTCCTCCACCGCTGCCACAGCCGCATCCCTGGGCGCCTCCACCGCCGCCACAGCCGCAGCCCTGGGCGCCTCCACCTGCAGCACCGCTGGCGCGCCCGGCGTACGCTCCCCCGGCTGGCAACTGCCCATGGGCGATACCGGAGCTCATCGTGCTCGACAGCGACGACGAGCAGCAGTAGGCGTTAGGGCTTTTTTTTCATGTTTAAACTATGTAAATTATGTTTTCGTGTTTAAAAAAATGATTCGGCCAAAAAATATGTCGTGCCGCTGGAGCCACCCCGACGCAAACGGGCGCGCGGTCGATTTCGACCATTTCGGCCGACGCAAACGGACGCGCGGTCGATTTCGACCATTTCGGCCGACGCAAACAGACGCGCGCGGACATTTCCGGACGCTACATTGACAATTGCCCCATCTTTTCATTCAACTTCATTAAAACAAGTCTGTTGTAGTTAGACAGCATCTGGCCGGTATCGCAGACTGGCTGAGTGCAAAATAATTTTATGGGACAAGAGGGAGAAAAAGTACATGATTTGGTTATCAATTAGATCCAAACTACCATGCAAGAGCCACGTGTGAATCGTTAGAGTTGGTCCATGCAGGTAAGTTTGTAGACTAAATCTCATAATAATCCCTCCGTCTATAAAAGAATTGTGGAGGTTTGTCCAAATTTGAATATATCTAGGGACTTAAAAAATGTCTAGATACATTCAAGTTTAGTCAAACATTCAACATCCTTTTATAAGCCGAGGTAGTATTATTTTCTGGACTTGTGGGAGTGCACCCTAGCATTTCCCTGCCCTCGCAGACTAAGGAGTAGCTAGTATATAAAGCAAACTTAATGAGTGCCTAAGGTGGTGAAAGAATGGCCATCCAACTCAAGCTGCTAGTCCCATGTCTTTGTATCATTCTCCTTCCATCGATCATCTTCTTCTCCCACGCGAAGGAGGGGTCGTGCCCAGGCTCCGAGCAGGAGCGGAGTAACTACATCATGAAGGACTCGGATGGCGTCCTTCTGGTCGGCGAAGACTCCGGCCTTGTACAGATGCCCCTCGACAAGCTACCCGACGCCAACGCGAACAGCACTCGCGTGTTGTCCACCATCAATCCCATGGTAGAACTCTGTCGAAGGCGCCCCGACGGGTTGGGGGTCGACGAGTCGTCGTTCAACGTCACCATCTTCATGCGGAACCAGACGACACCGGAGGGAAACAGTATTTTCTCCTTACTCATCCTCCATGACGACGCCCTTGATTTTCAACAGGTAAACGACTCCTTGCCCTTGGCGAAGCAACTGCTGTCGGTGAGCAGTATTGGCTACGCACTCAACCTCTCCAACCTTACGTACCGGTCCGGTTCTGTCTCCGATAGAGATGTCTACGCGGCGATCGGAATGCTGCAGGCTAACTCCGTGGGCGTGGACATCATCATCTACCCAGCTGCCTCCAACTATTCTGTGTGGATCGACTACCACCGTGACGGACGGCTCTCGGTGTACGTAGATGTGGACGGCAAGCCCAAGCCTGCAAGCGCCGTTGCCGAGGCGCAATTCGAGATCGGCAGCGTCGTCTCCCCGACGTCCCCGTTCGTCCATTTCGGCCTCCTCTCGACGCTGGAGCAGCGACTTAGAGGCGTCCACTTCAGCGCCACCGTCGACAGCCTCCCTGACTACCCTGTTAAAGGAGGCTTCCTGACAAAGAGGGTGACGCTACTGTCTTCCATCCTCGGTTCTGTAGCCACTGCCGCCATGGTGGCTGTCTCCGTCATGTGCTACTTCAACTCGAGGTATCGAAGGTGGCACAAGGAGCTCAACCAGCTCGCCAAGTCCATGGAGCGCCTCCCCGGGATGCCCACCAAGGTGGAATTCGCCGACATCAACAAGGCTACCAGCAACTTCCACGACAGCATGAAGCTGGGGGGCGGCGGCTTCGGGACCGTGTACAGGTGCACGCTCCCTGCCGCCGCTTCCAAAACGGAGTGGCCCATGGACGTCGCCGTCAAGAGGTTCACCCGGGAAGTGCAGAACCGCCGCTACGGGGACTTCCTTGCCGAAGTCAGCATCATCAACCGCTTACGCCACAAGAACATCGTCCCACTCGTTGGTGAGTGGATGTTTTCTCCATGCCAAGATTTAAGGCTTATTTTTTTTTTTCAGGAAGTCAAATGAATTAAAGTTTGATCAAACTTTTAGAAGAATCTATGAACAAATATGATATTTTGTAGGTACCATATATGAAAATATATTTCATTATCTATCTAATGATATTGATTTTGTACTTTTTCATGTTAATGATTTTTGATAAAAACTTAGTCAAACTTAACATAGTTTGACTTTCTGAGAAAAATATATGCTTAAGCCTTGGGATGGAGGTAGTATTTAGTACTCCCTCCGGCATAATAATTTAATTATCGTAGTCCACTTTTGATTCTAGTACCAATTGTCAATTAATTTGGACAAAAAATTCTTAACTTTTTGGGCATATCATGACACGATTGGATCAAAGACTGGCTTTCACTTGCTAGGGAATCACAATTTAAATATTTTTCAATGAGAAAACACACGAATTATCTTGATTGTACTATTCTTTACAACAATGCAAAAGGCACACGGGCTGGAAATCCAAACATCCTGAACCGTACGCCCAACTCCAGTCTAATGGCTCATGAATTGAGTTAGACCCCCTTGCAAATTAAGTTTTAGTTGCATACTAAGACTGATGATATACCATCTTAGTATTTTAAATTCAACACTAATTGTGCATTAATTATGCTTAGGAATATCAGTTCTTACTTCCAATGCCTAATCGCGCAAAATATGTTTTCTGAATTTGATGGTTCTGAAGAATTTACTTGGATGACACAAAGGTAAGATTATAGTGTTCTCATGATTCGGCCACACTACAAATTGAATATGAACAATAGTAAGCCGGATCAACATGTGTGGACGAACGAACGGGGCGGAGCTACGTGATGGCACCCTGATGCACAGACATAGGGACAATGGCAGAGCTTGCCAAGGCCGGGGGGGGGGGGGGGCAAAACGAAATTTAGGAGTTCTTCGGGGGAAGGCCAAACACATAAAATTTTATAATGTAAGATCTCCAGATGTGTCAAACCCGCGAGAAGGGGGGGGGGGGGGGTGACATACAGTAAGGTACGCCATTCATCATGGACAAATTGTTTTAGTACCGACTAGGAGAATTAATCGGCGAATCCTATGCACCGCATGGGTCGGTGCCGACAGGGTGCCACACACCCCCTGGTTCTTTTTGGGCTAGGCCCACAAAAATGTTTTGGTTTTCCTTTTGGTTTCTTTGTTTTTTTTGTTTTCTATTCGGTTTTTCATTTTTCTGCCCTACTTTTTCTTCTTTTCTTCTTTTATTCCTTCAAAAAATGTTTGTTTTTTTAGGAAATGCTTTGATTCCTAAATATTTAAATTTAAAAAATGTTCTGATCTGAAAATGTTCAATTTCAAATTATGTTCAAATTTCAGAAAAAATAAATTTTGAAACAATGTTTAGCTATGAAAAATGTTCTAATTTCAAACAAAATCATTTTTAAAAAAATTATTAATAAAAATGTTCAAATTTGGAAAATAACCAAATTTTCAAAAATCTTGATTTAAAATTGTTCGTGTTTTTAAAAGATCACAAATTTTGTAAACATACAAAAAAACTAAAAAAACAATAGAAATGAAAGAAAAAACAAAGTAAGGGAAAGGAGGGACTAGGCCGGCTCAACATATCCGCTTGGGGTGTGTAACAGAAAAGAAAGAAGGAAAACAAAGTAAGGGAAAGAAGGGATTAGGCTGGCTCAACCTATCTGCTTAGGTGTGGGGTGGGTGATGTACATCTACATGGTCGACGTATAGAACCCCTCGAATTAATGACATAGTGGATTAGGTTAGGGCACCCGTGCATTAGGTATCGCTACATCTAGCCCACTATGTGGGCCTTTCTAGCTTGGGCGTGGCCTTGTTGGCATGGCCCATCCTTCATCATTAATTAGAATATTACCTAGAGGTTGACCTTTGGGAAGGTCCGAACCGTCCCCGAGCGACGCGTGGCGCTACTACCGAGCGGGCGTGGGCGCGTGGATACGTATGTCGGTGCGTGCGAGTACCAAACGCGACCGAAAGCAAGCGCGAGTACCAAACGCGTGAGTCCATGAGTACGAGGGCGCATGGGTAGGTACGAGCATGGATTGATCGGTACCTAGCTTGCATGCATCCATCTGATTGTTTTTTCTTGCTCTAGATAGGTAGAATACAATAAAAAGACAAGTACACCGCATACTACAAACTCTACAGGTGTACACACCACCATACACCAGCAGATACAAAGTGACACACGAGCAGGTACAAGTACCCACACGAGCGAGTACTAACCCGAGTAAGTATGTCTGAAAACACGAGCGAGCACTAAACCAACACACGAGCAAGTAATAACCAGACACACGAGCAAGTACTAAAGTAACAAACGTGCGAGTACTAAACAGGGTAAGTACGGGTGAACACGCGAGCGAGTACTAAACCGACACACGAGCGAGTACTAAACTGCATCAAATACAGTTACAGAAGTACAGTGACGCACACAAGCAACTACAGGTACATAAGTACAGTCGCGCATGTGAGGAAGTACTGATACATAAGCGCAGGTACAGTAGCGCACATGAGTAAGTACAATTACTGGGTAAAGGGAAAAACTACATCAAATCAAATACACTAAAAGCAGAAGTACTTATCAGTTGAAACACGAGTACAGTTAGGTACACACCACAAGAACAACAATACTAGTATTGGAAGTACGGAAAAAAAGTATTTTGAAACCTATCAACATGAGATCTAGTTTTGAAGATCCCGACGAAAGAATCTGAAAAGTGAAAACGGATCGTAATTTGGACTTATGATTCTAAAGATATTTCATTTTGAAAAAACAAATCTACAAAAATAAAGGGAGAAACTGAAACAATGTAACTCCCCCTGTCTTCTCTCTCCTCTTTCATCCCCATTTTGTTTCCCCTTGCGACACGTGGCGAACAGGGAGACCACTTCCTAGGTATTTCCTGGCACCACAGCGCACCACTTGTCGCAAGCGGAACGAGTTATCTTCCCTTCGCAAAGGTGACCTTTTTTTAACGATTTCGGGCTCTACTCCACTTGAGGTTCCTTGTACTCCTTAAGTGTAGTAGCGAACATACAAAGCCCAAAGAGCCAATACTAGCATTCACGACCACGAGAAATTCTCTTTTTTTGTGAATAGCATGAGAAATCAATCCACGCCCTTCTGCTTTCGGCTTTGCGTTTTCGGTTGATTAATGAGCCAGGAGGCGATGGACAAGTAGGGACTGCTGCTGTGCACGAGTAGCCCCATGGTCATGCCTCAACCAATTTACTGAAACATGGAGTGTCGTAGATTTTTGGATCGAATCAGTAGGCCTAGGCGGCTAGGTCCTATCTTAGGCTTCCACAGAGCACATACGAGGCCGTAGTTCCTCATTTATCCATCTACTGGTAAATTTATATTCTCTAATTTAATTGAACTCTTTGCTTATTTAAATTTCATTTATATATGTACAAATTAGCCAGAAAGTAGAAAATATGTTATTTGCTTGTTCCTCTTTGACAATAAATCACTATTGATCATACATATATTGTGTATGTTTGTAGCTTATTTAGTGCTTACATGTTTCTAAGTGACTAGCATTTTCCAAATCAATGTACGTGGAAACGTTCATTCTCAAAAGAAAACATCATTGCGAGAACAAAATAATCCACCGCTCCAAGAGTTTATGTTTCGTCGAAATGTATTCATGTCGGTGGCTAAATTCATTGTTGTATGGAGGAAGAAATGAGAATACTTTCACATATGCCCAATTTTAAAAATATGCGAACGCTTTACTACTATTATATTATTTATTTCTCCTTTCATTTTAAATTAATTAACGCAGATTTATTTAGAGATAAATGTATCTAGACGTGTTTCAACACGCAGATCTATTATTGTAACGATGTCATAGTTGTGCATCAGGGTTAGTTTTTTCTAGCTCCGCCCCTGGATGCAAGTACATGCTGATTGGTTCTATTAATGTTTTACATAACAAACAAAGAAAAGTGTGTTTATATATTATTTGCCATGGTAATGCTACATTGCATGTATTCATTTTTACATAGAAATTTATTTTTCAGTCTGAAGAAGATGTTGCCGAGTACTTCTGCTTTGCAATTTAAACCTACATTTGAGTAAATTGCACTGCAGTATTTTTGGGTTCTATATAGAGTTGGGAATAAAGATCTAGCACGAAACTTGAAACTGTGACTGACACTGGTTTAGAAATGGCGAATCCTTCGATTACAAATCCATTAATTCTTCATAACTAGGTACCAACACATTTTTCAGGGTGGTCTTACAACAAAGGAGAGCCGCTGCTTATTTTCGAGTACATGACCAATGGGAGCTTGGACCAGCATCTCTTCCCCGATGGCAGTCGCAACGGCGGAAGCAGCAACGGGCGGCGACGCACTGGCGCAGCAATCCGTCGATGGGCCACTCGGTACGAGATCGTCAGGGACATAGCTATCGGCTTGCACTACGTCCACCACGAGTACGAGCCGATGGTGCTCCACCGCGACATCAAGGCAAGCAACGTGATGCTAGACTCGAGCTTCCGCGCCCGTCTGGGTGACTTCGGCCTGGCCTGCACCGTCGCCGTCAACAGGAACTCCGCCACGGGCGTCGCCGGCACGTGGGGCTATATCGCGCCGGAGTACGCCATATGCGGCAAGGCGACGCGGCAGACGGACATCTATGCGCTCGGGGTGCTCATCCTCGAGCTCGTCACGGGGAAGCGGGCGCTGGATGATGATCATGTGGTGAACAGCGACGACATGCACATCACCGACTGGGTATGGAGGCTCCACCGCGAGGGGAGGCTATCGGAGTGCGTGGACGCGGCCGTGCTCGCTGCAGCTTCCGAGGACGAGGAGGAGCAGATGGGCGCCGGCGAAGATGCCGCACGGTTGCTGCTCCTGGGCTTGGCGTGCAGCAACCCGAACCCGTCAGACCGTCCGACCATGCCCGACGTGGTGCAGGTCATCGTCAAGTCAGTGCCGCCGCCGGAGGTGCCTCGTCAAAAGCCAAGCTTCGTGTGGCCTCCGCCGGGAGGGTGGGCCTCCGACGATGATAGCACATGCTCATCGATGATGAGCGACGTCGACAGGAGTAGAGACGAGCAGCAGGTCAGCTTGGGGCAGCCGATGCAACAGGGACGCACCACCGGACGGTATGCGTCGTTTCAAATACAGGGTGCACAGGAGCGCGTCACTGGAAGACATGCCTCGTTTCAACTACAACACTCTGTCTAGATCAAAGACAACAATGCTATTATCTCTGAGGAGAAGCCAAGTATGTAGTATATGGCTAATCATATGGTACGTCGACGGTCAGCTAATTAACCGGTGGAGAGCTATTCTGGTTCTGGTGAAGTTGCTTTTGTCAAGCATATGTATGATCAACTGCGTTGTGTGCAGCTGCAGTTCCAAAGAAAAATTGGGACGGGGTGCTATTTTTTTTGTTGAACACAAATAGAGGTCTCCCGTCCAACTATAATCGGCACAAACTATTCTTCCGGTTCCGGGGTCGTGACCATGTCCGATTCCACATCCAACACGTAATCGATTCGGACTGGGCTATTCTCCTTTCTCCCCTGTGGCCTTATTAGATGCCGGTTTGGAGATACTTGTTCGTGTCGTTCTTTTCAGAGGGTTCCGATCGCAGCGTGTAGGATCGAGTTCATCTGGGACGCGCGCGCTCCGGAGAGACCTCCCTGTCAACCCCATGGAAGAAGTGGAGCTGCAGCCGTGCTGCGACTACGGCGACGACAACGATGGTCTCGGCGTGGCCGACAAGGAAGCCGAGGAGTCGTCATCGGCGACGGCACTCGGCGCCGCGGCGCGCGCGGCGGTGGGCGTGGGCGCCCGCGTCCTCTTCTACCCAACCCTCGCCTACAACGTGGCCCGGAACCACCTCTTCCCCAGCCGCTTCCACTGGTGGGACCGCGTCGACTCCACCAGCATCCTCCTTGGCGCCGTCCCGTTCCCGAGCGACGTGCCGCGGCTCCGCGACCTCGGCGTCCGCGCCGTCGTGACGCTCACCGAGCCCTACGAGCGGCTCGTCCCGGCGACGCTGTACGCCGACCACGGCATGGACAACCTGGTGCTGCCCACCAGGGACTACCTCTACGCGCCGTAGCCCGACGACCTCCGCCGCGCCATCGAGTTCATCCACCGCAACGCCGAGCGTGGGCGATTGACGTACGTGCATTGCAAGGCTGGGCGGGCGCGGAGCGCCACCGTGGTTATGTGTTACCTGGTGCGGTACAAGGGGATGACGCCGGCCGGGGCGTACAAGCATGTCAGGTCGTGCCGGCCCAGGGCGTCGCTCGCCGACGCGCAGTGGCAAGCGGTCAAGGAGTTCTCTACCGGCTTAGCTAAACAGTGAACTGCAAAACTCTAGTATGGATCATGTGAGCGCGAGGTGTTTTTCTTTCTCTTTTTCGTGTTTAGTTTTCTCTTGTTAATCACGAGCGGCCAGACACGCGCGATCAGGGTGTTTTTCTTTCTCTTTTTCGTGTTTAGTTTATGTTTGGTCTCTGTTCCGTTAATTGTCCCCAATACAGTGGAACCTGGCTACAAAGTATTCTGGTTGCGCGTCGATCCCGAATTCACCATGGCATCGGTCCTTTTAATTCCCGGCCGGTGACGTCTAAACCATAGGAGTGTGTCATAATCCATGCTAGCATTAGTTGTAATTGAGAATTTTTAGATGCAAGTGAGGTTGTAACTTAAAAAAAAGGTCCAGATAGTTGGATTGCCTTGTGATTTGTGCGGGTCATGAGTTGCAACATGGGTACTGGTTGATGATATCACCGGACTGATAATTTCTCAGTCGACTGAGAATTAGTCATGCCTCTTTTAATAAGTTTCAAAAATATTATTGTTAGAGGAAAACCGTGAATGAAAAATCTATAATGTGAACATGTAAACATAGAGTATTTATATCGAATTTGTTAAATCGTAGCTAGCTGAAAATTAACTTAGTGGTCAGTCAAGTTTAAAACCAACATACTTCCATCATCCCTATGAGTTGCAAGTAAAGTTGTAATTAAGATTTTCCGTTGCAAATGGGGCTACAAACAAGATTTTTTAGTTGCAACTAGCATTTTCAGTTGCAAGTCAAGTTGTAACCGAGATACTTTTAAGTTGCAAGTCGAGTTATAATTAGGATTTTAAATCATAAGTGAGTTGTACACAAAAAATATTATACATGATACAAAATTATAAGGATTAGTTGACTGCGAATAAGCTTAATTCTGTTTGTTCCGTGCATGGACTCACATTTTCGCTCTTCCTTATTGACTGGGAATTAGCTTAATTATGTTTGTTTCGTGCACGGGTTAACCTTTTCTCTCTTATTGACTGGGAATTAGCTTAATTCTGTTTGTTCTGTGCATGGGCTCAACTTCTCTCACTTCCTTATTTTAAAGATTGTATGTCAGCTAGATTCCACCAATTCCACACTATTAGATCTAGACATAAAATTTGAAATCTCCATGCTTGAACCACAATTTAAAGTTTTGTAAGGATCTAGAAAACAAGACTAATATTGAATATTTTTGATACTTTTTAAAAATTGACATCTGAAACTGGATAGAACTTTGGTAAATTTTATGATATTTTTCTTAGAGACATTTTGTTTCACTCTGTTTCATCAAGCTTCGGACATATTTGGCAATTGTCTTAGAGTTCAAATTGGACGCAAATTTTTTGTATCAAGTTTTATCGAATTTCATTGTGTATCATCATGGCCAATTGTGCATGAGAATTCAAATTTTCAGTTTTGTCAAAAAGAAACTTTTTTAGGCTTGTTTGAAATATAGCGTCGAAAGAGATACACATATTTAACCGGATTGTTAATCCGACATATATTCTAATAAATGTGGCACTTTCAAATTCAACACTAGAAATTAATTTCATGTACCAAACATGATAGAGATCGATGGCACTATTGTGGGGTAGGGTGCATGCAAATATTCCATTCAAGTGCTAAATCTTAAAGCAAATACAATGAAATGGAGGGTGGATGTGTGCACGGTAGGTCCTGTGCGCACAGAACAAACGACGCTCTCTAGTTCTTAGTCGATTGTGATTTAGTCACACCCTGTTTATATATGAAATACTCATATATGACAAACTCGTTTTCTTCGAAGTAGCATAAATGGGAACTCTTGATAGATTGCGTATATCATACATATAGCATGCTTAGCATCTTCAAGCACGCATCACAATTCACACATCATATAGCGTGTGCCTTCTCCATGGCTTATTTTACTGCTAGGGGTTATAGCTTGCTTAATTAGTTCTAGTGGCATGGCGGGACGAGGCAAGGGGCAGGTTTGAGTGCATAGGGCGGCTTCTCCTCGCGGAAGAACGGCGGCAGAGCTGCATATATACAACACATTAGGAAATCGAATCGAACCCGTCAGAAATTAGTAGGACACGGGAGAAATAGTCAAGGATATATGCCATCTTCTGAAGAACAAAAATAAAAAGCTAAAAAAACCAGTTAGAAGAAGGACCCGTACATCGGCCGGCTGCCATGGCAGGTGTAGCTGCAGTGCTCATGATCACCACGGAGATGAGCACCACGGCCTGGATGAACAAGACAAGACCACGAGCTCTAAGACTCGCTAATCCAGCTGCCGATAAAGCCATCACTACCTCTCCCCTCTCCTTAACTTTGTGAACTCCAGTTTTGTTTGTGTGGAATAAGTTGGAGCGTCTAGCGCTTATATATAGGCAGTTCTTGTCTCGGTGGGTGTCTTGGATGTAATATGAGCGAGTCACAAAATGGATATGTGTAATTGGACATGAGCAACAGTGCTCCTGATTTTTGAAAATTTTATTTATTAAATTTTTTAAAAATTAAAATTAAATACCCACATACATATAAACATTTCAAAGATGTGGTAAGAATTTTAGATAAAAATATATTGTATTTTAAGCTATATAAAAAGGATAAATTTCTGACAAATATCTACCCATATACGTAGCCACAAATTTGTTTCTTCCTGTAGCTCAAAATACAATGCAATTTCTACCAAAACTTCACACGAGTATTCAGAACATGTGTTTGTACTCATGAAATAAATGTGACGATTTTTTAAAACGAAAATGTACAGTTTCAAAATATTTTAAAAACTATGAGTACCGGTGTTCATGTACACCAAATCTTCCTATGAGTAAGTCGTACTTTGCTTCCACCTGATGTGGACTTATGTTTGACTGGAAACAGTAGAAGAAGGGACCTACCATTGAAACATCTGGCGAACATATACTACTCTATGTTTATTCCAAAATGTATGACGCATAATAAATGTATATATACCGGGCTCTACCTCTTTTGATCATACTGTATAAGCTTGATATCTTTGACCCTTGCGCACTACATGCATGATTGGGAATGATTGAGTCCAGTCCCCCGATACAACTAACTAGCAAAGAAGGGCGCGGCGGCACGCCGCGCCGGATCGTGGTAATTATGTAGTTCAGTTAAACAACTATGGTTCCTTTGTGCGGGGTGGCGGCCTGCTGGCTGTTGCTGGTCGTCGGCGGCGCCCTGGAGGTGGTGGCCAGATCGTGCAGGATCTGGCCCGTCGACTTCGTCGGCGGTGAGGTCTGTGGTGGCCCTGCTTCGCGATGGCGCGGTCGTGGTTGCAGGTGTGTGCGGGCCAGTGGAACTGCAGGCTGGCTTCGGCCAGTTGTGTGGGGATGGTGGCCTTGATGTTCCGGGCGAAAGTCTGCCCGGCTATGTCCGGCCGGCGGTGGCTGCGCCTGCGGGCGTTGTTCCCTCGTTGGAGGCACTGCCGTGGAGCTCCCTCGGCCTCCAAGCTCGGATCAGGCTCTTCGGGTGAAAGCTTTGGCCCTGTTAGGTCGGGCGACGGGCGTCGTCTCACGTCGCTTACCTCCTTTAGGGCGTCGTCTAGAAGACCTCGATCACATCTGCTCTTCCTTTGGGCTGGACGCACACATCTTCGCGGTTGGCAGGTGTCCAACCGGCGATGTCGGTGTTCCGTGTGGCGGCTTATGTGGCAACGATGGCGTTGAAGAGTGATGGTTTGGTTGCGGCAAGACCTTGTTAGTCGGCTTGGCCCGGCGTGTCCGAGTTTCCTCCATGCTGGTCTTCCGTTGCTGTGGAGTCGGAGCTGCCATGTTCTTCGAGGTCTTCTCTTGGGCGGCGTACGATGACCTGCAAGGGGCGGTCCAGGTGAAGTTCACCTTCGGCGCGGGTCTTGCGCATCCCCTCGCCGGAGCTCGTCATCCGAGTCGGAGCTGCTTTCCCCTACACGAGGAGCCACCTGTTTGGCGTTGGCCAGCTTGAACCTCGCGGTGCCGCTTCGGCAAGGTCTTCTTTGTTGGTCGCTTCTTCGGGGAAGTCGGAGTCGCTGCGGGTGCGGAGTGATGACGATGACGCCGGTGGGCAACCTCGACGACGATCTTCGCCTAGGTGGTGTTTGTGCAGCTTCGGTGGGTTGCCAGGGTGGTTGTGTTTGCCCATGCGACGGTCGTGTTCCATGACGGTCGGCATGGGTGTTTGTACTGGTTTTTGGTCAGTTTTCCGTTAATAAACTGACCACCTTTTCTTCTCTATTAATGAAAATGGCAAGTCTTGCCTCGTTTCAAAAAACTATGTGCGCATAAGAAATGCTCTTTGTCATGTCCACGTTTAAACAACTATGTGTGCATAAGAAATGCTGAGTGTATGGCTGCATAGTAAATATCATGACTGTATCAGGCCATAAGGTATCTTATGTCAACGGCTGGAAACCTGCATCGTGCTCGTGCACCGTAGGACAGTTAAACGGATGATGCAAATCAGAGATGATATTTCAAATCAGTCACTTAACCATTGCAGGATTATTAGCTGAAAATTCTGGGCCATCTTATCGGTCTCATCATACCCATTCCATCACACCTGGAAGGAGACGGCGGCATTGTCCCAAAGCGATGAAGACTCGTCGGATGCGATGGTGCCCAACGTAACAGGGGGTTGGCGGCCGCAACCCGAGTCAGCACCCGCGCTGCCCCACTTGGCGGCAACAACATTTCCCCCACCCGTGCTATAATGAGTCTGCTCCTAACAAATTTGCATAACAAAAGGAAAAAATAACTGGGACGTCATATTGTATGTTCAACTCCATGAAATTCCTTTGCATCATTTTGTCTAGCTGAGAACAAACAGTGAAGGAAAATAGATGAAGAGTCAATGTATATACCTGAATTCAGCGGCAGATATCATGGTCACTTCATCTTCCTTTACAGCTGAGTACACACACAATCAAGCACGGCTAATTTGAGAGAAACAAATTCCAATCCTTATGGAAGGGAAACAAATATTTAGAGACAACAGTAGGCAAAATGAGCACAATTCTGCTAGAGCGGTGCTTAAAAGCTTCTGAACAAATATCCCTATTGCACAATTAATAAATTTCCACAAGACGATGCAAGTAGTTGTTTGCAGATAGGCGAGGTGTGGATAGGAAATATCAGTATTGCACAATTACCAAAAAAATATAGGACGGTAAGCAACATAAGAAAGTAAGAATCCAAATAATTATCTTATCCCTAGTACGCCTATATTTTGTTTCATAGGTTGAGCCAATTTGTATCCTTTTAACCAAACCTGGGTTGTACTTGGTTTATTTGGACCAATACATTACCATATAATTGGCTGACATAGGGCTTGGTACCCCATTCATGTCCAGTGTCCAAGGAATCCTGCGGGTAGCCAAGATTGCACCCCTGTTGCAACAAATATTACATGCATATAAAAGCCAAGACTGCATTATTCTTCCTTGCAGTATGTCACAAAAATTGTTCTCTGAAGAAAGCTTCAGTTCAAGGTTGCATTACAATGTATTGCAAGCTATAAAGAATGCGATGAGACCATCGATCAAGGGAATAATAATCACAGTGCGTCAGAAGTGCCATCTCTTGATCTGGTAGGTTATTTTGTTTAAGGAAATAACTTTTCTGTAGCATCAGAAAATGCTTATAGCACCGAAAAGAATCGTTCCATTAATTAACTTTCTCAAGGAGGTGTTTATGAAAACAGTTCTGTATGGCCTGATAAAACAGGTCATCCTTTGTATTGAATGAAAGTTCACATTTTAGTTTCATAATATATCTCAAAAGTGCTATTTTCGCGGAGGCGATGTGTAGTATTTAGTATTTATTCACATCATATCATTATTCAAATACGCTACTCAGGCACAAATTTCCTTGTAAGTATCTAGAAAGTAACATCCAAGGAAACTCTCAACTACTTTGCAATCATTTTATTAAAAGAAACAGTAGCAAGAACACAACGATGGGGCATACCTTGAAAACACCAATTTAGCACATATTCTTATTGGACCATCGCACACCACATCTGCACTGATTGAAGTTTGTATTATGCAACACCCACAACATAATAAAGCGATACATATCAGCTCTGCTTCAAAAGGGAAAAATTCTAATCAGGATGAGGCAACATGCCAAAAAATAGTACTTCTTAGATATGTCATGAAACTAAAAGAACTTTCATTCAAGACAAATGCTGACCTGATTTAAAATAGAAGAACTCTTAATGTTCAATAGAAGGACCATCCAAACCCTTGATCAGAACTGCAGTCTGAAGAAAGTATATAGATACGCTTGCAATAAATCACTCATGGATACACTTCAGAGAAACACCTAACTCCATTTCTTTATTAAAGAACAAATTTCCAATACACCATCTGATATGAAGGCTGATGACTGTCTACTGTCAATTCAAGAAAGGTCTAACCAGTCAATTAGATTGTGGATATATAAATAGCTCTACTTATCACAGTGCATACTTCCAGGTATCCCTTCAAGGTAAAGAAATATACAGACTCAAACAGAATCGTCCAGTAAATGAGAAGGATCGGGAACTAAAGCCAAACAGCACCACTCTTACATATGCGCTTCTACTCTAAATTTTGAGTCTGGTCTTCACTATCTTGCTTCAAGACAACATGAAATATTTTCCTGAGATTAGGCATGTCGAGTGATTTTTTAGTCGTACACTAAAGAAAGAGCAGATAAATTAATAAAGAAATATGAAGCTGTCCTCCATATAATCAATCAAAAGGATGATACATGTTAAACTCCCAAATAAACGTACTGCTTAGATTAAGAACCAGACATGCATATTTTTCTGTGATATATGCACACCACTTCAAAACTTTAAGTAACAATTGATCTGATAATAACCCTACTGTCCTAACTAAAGTATGAAGGGATAACTACAACTGAGTGTTGCAGCATGTACCTACAAAGAGCAAAAATAATCCCTTGTCGTGTTTGTTTTTCCTTACAGGAAGAAACTATCTAGGAAACAAAGACTACTCTCTAAGCATATAAAGTGGTGATGATACAACAAACATAATTAATCCCCTCTTTGGTGTGTCCATGTCTTGCTATCATTGTTTTTACTATACTACGCCTTCGATCAAAACTCAAGATAATAGACAGCAAGCCTTTTTGTTCTTAGGTTCATCTCTTGCATAAAAAAAGTATTCAACCAGATAAAAAAATGTTCAAAATATATTCCATCTCAGTATCGTATTTGGAACTATGTCCGATCTAAATGAATCAAAACAGAAGATCAAATAAAAGACACATGATGAACAGAAAACTCACCCGGCAATCATCCATGCCCAAATTGTTGGGTCATTCAAACAAACATGTGTTGGGCAAGACCATTCTTCATTTCTTCGGATATGAACGGATGCAAATCAAGAATGTGACAGAGCGAGAAAAGAAGCCCAGCGGCAATAAGGTAAGTGCAGCATGCCAAGCGCAGTGAAGTCCAGCCAGAATCCACGAAGGCGTAGGAGAGGATGTTGCAGAGCAGGTTGCCGTCGGTCGGACCGCTGAGCCCAACGCCGCCCACGAAGTCGCTCAGCATGTAGTACTTCCGGCGGAAACATACGCCGACGCAACGGCGCGGATGGGTGAGGAGGCCGGACCTCCTGAGCAGTCCCACCGCCACCTCCATATGCGGAACGTAGCGGCGCAAGAAGGCGCCATCCCTGGGCCGTGGCCGGACATCTCCCGGACGGCATCCCCCGTGAGTGAAAGCTCGCCGGGGCGTCGAGGAAGGAGACAGCGAGTGGGTCGAGGGCCCGCCTCCTCTCCGGCGCGCATCCTCAACGACTATAACTGCCTGCTACAGGCCCACGGCCCAGGACGGGCAAGGCCGCGCTATGCGTTCCGCCTAGCAGGCGCCAGGCCAGGCCTCCTCACGGGGAGGGCCCAGCCCCAGAGAATGCTGGAGGGCTCTCGGTGGAGGTCAACATCGTCCTCCCGTCGCTGGCCGCGCACTGCTTCAAAGAGGAAGGAGAGGGTGAGATTGTGAGAGAAGAGATATCGTAGAGAGAGAGGACAGTAGCGGCTATGGGTGAGACGCTCGACGCTGCTACATGAGCTGCGGCGGAGAAGGCGCCGCCGCCTTCCTTCAGGCCTGTGGACACGGTAGCCTCCGCCCCGCCGGTGGACGTCGCTGCCTCCCTTTCTGTTGTTGGACGCCACAATCTCCATCCCCTCCGCTGCTTCTTCCGCTTTCGGACAGCAGTGGCATCCACCCCTCCGCCCCTGCGCCACTCCGCCTCGGCCGCCGCCGTCATGTTCTTCTCCGGCGTCGCCGGCGCCTGTGTGGCCGCGCCGTGCTCCCGCCGCCGCCTGTTGCCTGCCCGTCGAAGCGCGGCATGCGCTGTCGGCGGCGCACGCGGGTCGGGACGCCGCGCTTAGGACTGACGGATCCGTGCTCTCCGACTAGGCTAGCGGCGAGGCGCACGACGACGCGCTGCGCCACTCCGCCTCGGCCACCGCCGTCATGTCCTCCTCCGGTGTCATCGGTACCGAGGTGGCCGCGCTCCCGCCGCCCCCGTCGCCGCCGGGTCCGGCAGAGGACGCGCTCTGTTTTCCTCCTCTTCCTCCAATGAATCCATCTTCAGGTCTCGCTATCAATCCGAGCGAACCACCAAGCAAGAATTGGAGAAAGATCTGGTACTCGCTGCCACCAGGGGCGATGCGGCTCCACATAGCCACGCTGCCTCGGAAGGGGGAGGAGGGCGTCCAGCTCCTCCGCGCCGCCAGCCGCCTCAGGAAGGAGAGGAGGGGGTCGAGCTCCTCCGCGCCGTCAGTTTCCTCGGGATGGAGAGGAGGGCGTCGAGGCGGCGGGGCACCGCGCTGCGGCGTTGGATGCGGAGAGAGAGAGGAAGCAAGGCAGCGCTGGTATCGCTGGCGACAATGGAGAGAAGTAGCGAGAAGAAACGGGAGAGGTGGGGGGCAAACTGGGTCGTCAACTCGGACCCCAATACATCTGTAAGCGGCAGACTTTGGATCATTTCTGTGCAAACACTACAGGTACACGTCTAAGGAAGACAAAAGAATTTGCATAGGTGCTTTCAAGCCTTCTTAAAATGCTAGAGAGCGCCAAAACAGTACACAGCAAAAACGTAGTGGACAAAGAATACACGTGTCAGCACCACATTAATCCCAAAAAAAATCCAAAACTCTGAGAAAAATCGAAATCGTTCAGGTTTAGTATAGTAGTTATGAGCTGGGTATTTATAACCTGTAAAAAGAACGGTGAGTATTTGTGCGTCCACTGAGCCAGGACGTCGCCTGACGCCTGGTCATCGGAAAGGGCGACGCCGGTGCCGGCAGGCTAACGGTGGCCGGCGGTACCTTGCCTCTGCTAGTAGAGGTGTAAGAGCATCTTCAATCGCGTTCTCAAAGCGTTTTTTTAAGATTTTTGGGACGCGTTGGACATTTTATCATCCACAGTTGCGTGTCCCAAAGCCCCCTTCCGTCCGATGCGGTCCAATACGTTGTCCGGTATTTCAAGGCCGTCCTCGCTTCACAGGGGACGCTCCGGGCGCGCCGAACAGAGCGAGAAACCGTGTCGCGAGTGGCGAGCCCGACGCGTCATTGACACATTAGTCCAAAAACTGTCGCCTAATTCTGGGCAAGCGATGTTAATGACCTGACAGGTTTCCAGGCAACGCAGTGAAGCTTCTCGTCGCGCATGGCCGTGTGGCCATCTGCGCCGGCGTTTATTGCGGCCAACGCCCCCGCTGCCGCTTCGTCTGTCGTCGTTGTATAAAGACCACCACCTCCTCTTTCTCATCGCTTCCACATTCCAATCTCGCGGCGCGGTGAAGGACGAGCCTGACGAGCGCGGCAAGCAGGACGTCGTCAACGACAGCATGTACAACTTCCACAAGTACTACGACCCCTCTGGGCGCCGCAAGTTCTACTAGATTAATTTTAGGTTTAAATTTCATCGAATTTCGTTCAAATCCATGTAATATATAGCAAGTTTGAATGAATTTGACTACTTTTAATTAAATTTAAAAATCTAAATTTATGTTTGGGGAAAGCGACTCCCCCAAATACGGCACGAAAAAACAGCGTCCCCAAACGCTAAATTCGGCGCGCTTTGGGGGACGCGACTGAAGATGTTCTAAGTGGGTCAAGATTAGGGTACCCTTTATCCTATTTGGTCAAAAAATGAACTAACAATTTTGGATGACAGCATCATTTTAGTTCAACTTTTTGCACAAAATAGGGTAAATGATACCCTAATATTGGCATGGGTGTTTGCATTTACCTGGATTTATTCCAGGATTTAACCGGCGCTATGCTTTCAGTGGTAGGTGACGTGCCCGTCGACAGCGAGACGCCAGTGGTGACTTCGTCAACCTCAAGATATGCCAGCTCGGTCCTTCGGAGGTGCTCATAGGGGTAGGGTGTGCGTGCGTACGTTCATAGGGGTGATAGTACGTGCGTGTTTGTGAGCGTCTGCGTTGTACTGTGTTCTAAAAAAAAAGCTTCTAGCCAGGTAACTATCTAGGTCCCCAGCAGCCCAACTTGCTCCTCCTCTACGTTGATTTCGCTAGGGCATCTCCAACGGGGCGGCGCAAATGGATGCTGAGCGACCGTTTGCGTCCACGCGGACAGAAAATGCGTCGGGCCCTGCTTCAGCGGGGCGACGCAAAGTGATCGGGCCATCCGCGGTGACGCAAACCTAGCCCAAATATGCGGCAGGTCCTCGCACGGGCCCGCCTGGCAGGGGCACAGATGCTTCGTCTTCAGCGGCATAACTTACGGGCGGCGCGCTGCAGCTTTTCAGGGCCGCGTTAATGGCGTGCCTCAGCTTCCGCGAGCGTGCGCTGCTGGGCGGCGTCGCAGTGGCAGGACATTGAAGGCGAGATGGCGTCCGAGCTTCTTAAAGGAACGCTGCCGGCGCCCATTTCCCCGACCACACCATTGCCAGAGTCCACCCTATCCACCCGACCGACTCCATGGGAAAGAAATGTTGGCCGTTCCGCAAGACCAAGAACGACCACGAGGCTAGCGGCTGATACGTCCAAAACGTATCTACTTTCCCGAACACTTTTGCTATTGTTTTGCCTCTAATTTGTGTATTTTGGATGCAACTAACACGGACTAATGCTGTTTTCAGCAGAACTGTTCTGGTGTCTCGTTTTTGTGCAGAAATCCAACTTTCGGGAAAATCCTCGGAATTTATGCAGAAGGCCCTATTTTCCCAGGAAACTGACGGAGCCAGAAGGACAAGTCAGGTGGAGGCCCGAGGGCCCCACACCATAGGGCGGCGCGGCCCAGGGGGGGCCCGCGCGGCCATGTGGTGTGGCCCCCTCGGCCAGCCTCCGACGCCCTCCTTCGGACTATTTATCGGCCTCGACCTAAAAACGCACGGGGGAGAAGTCGAAGTCGCCAGAAACCCTCCAGAACGCCGCCACATCGCGAAACTCCGTCGCGGGAGCCAGAAGTCTCCGTTCTGGCACTCCGCCGGGACGGGGAATTGGAGGAGATCATCGCCATCATCACCGCCAATGCCTCTACATCAATCAGCCATGTTTCCCTCATCCATGTGTGAGTAATTCCCCCGCTGTAGGCCGAAGGGGATGGTAGGGATTGGATGAGATTGGTCATGTAATAGCATAAGATTGTTAGGGCATAGTGCCTAGTGTCCGTAATTGGTACTTTGATGATATTGTTGCAACTTGTTATGCTTAATGCTTGTCACTAGGGCCCGAGTGCCATGATCTCAGATCTGAACATGTTATTGTTTCATCATGATATTCATTGTTTATTGATTTTACCTGCAAGTTGTATACACATGTCACTGTCCGGAACCAATGGTCCCGAAGTGACAGAAATCGGGACAACCGGAGGGAATGGTAGTGATGTGAGGATCACATGTGTTCACGGAGTGTTAATGCTTTGCTCCGGTACTCTATTAAAAGGAGTACCTTAATATCCAGTAGTTTCCCTTGAGGCCCGGCTGCCACCGGCTGGTAGGACAAAAGATGTTGTGCAAGTTTCTCATTGCGAGCACGCACGACTATATATGGAACACATGCCTATTGATTGCTTTGTACTTGGATACCGTTTTATTATTATCTGCAAATGCCCTGCTATGATTGTTACATGAGTTTCTCTCATCCATGCAACGCCCGTTCATCCATCCCCGTGCCTACAGTATTTTAATCCTGCTGTTTACTATAATCACTACTGCTGTCTGTGTTACTCTGCTGCTGTTATTTCACTACTGCTTCTGCTATAAAACTGTTACTCGATAAACTCTTGCGAGCAAGTCTCTGTTTCCAGTGCAGCTGAATTGACAACTCCGCCGTTAAGGCTTCCAAGTGTTCTTTGTCTCCCCTTGTGTCGAATCAATAAATTGGGTTTTACTTCCTCGAAGACTGCGTTGCGATCCCCTATACTTGTGGGTCATCAAGACTATTTTCTGGCGCCGTTGCCGGGGAGCATAGCTTTATTTGGAAGTTCACTTGGATTAATATTGTTCGCTGCAAATTCTCCATCATGGGTAAACCTCGCGATACTAAGGTCGCCATATTACCATCCACTACAAGAAAAGGTACAATTCTGAATATCTCCGCTACACTTGATTCACCATCTGTGATTGATAAACTTGTTTCACCGCCACATGCTTCACATGCGGGTACTTCTGCTGAATCTGAAAACTCTCATAATATTGATAATATTTCTGCTGTGCTTGATGATAGTGGTTCATTGGGATCTTTTCTAGATGCGACAATTGCTAGGTCTAGACAAATTGAAAATACTGAAACTCCTAATGCTACTACACCTGTTAATTCACCTGAACTTGATTATTTTAGTGATGATCCTGATGAAGATTATGTGGAGCTTAATGATGATTTTATTGAAAAATGCAATGCTACTACTGATGCAAGAAAAATTAAAAAGTTGCTTGCAGAACATGCTGTTAGATATAAACTGTCTCCTGATCCTAAGTTTGCCACATCTCCTATAAACATTAAGGATAAAGATTATGATTTTTCTCTTGATCTATCTCATATAGCTATTGTTGAGAAAACACCCTTTTGTGGTACTGAAAAAGAAAGTGCTGTTGAACACATGACTGAGTTATCTACTCTAAGTAGCTTGTTTTCTGATGATGTCAAGATGCGTACTTACTTTGTTGCTAAAATCTTTCCATTCTCATTAAAGGATGACGCTAAAACTTGGTATAATAGTTTGCCACCTAATTCTATTAAAAGTCCAAAAGAATTGCTTGATCTTTTCTTCCGTAAATACTTTGCTGCTAGTGCTCAACATATTGCTTTGCAGAGAATTTATAATTTTAACAAGGAAGATGGAGAGAAATTGCCTGAGGCTTGGGCGAGATTTTGCTCTCTTATTAGAGCTCGGCCTGACCATGATTTGGAAAAGCATGATTTACTTGATATATTTTATAGTGGACTAACCATTGAGTCTAGGGCATACCTGGATAGTTGTGCTGGTTGTGTTTTCAGGAAAAGAACTCCAGACGACGCTGAAGAATTATTGGCTAAAATAGGCCGGAATCATGATGATTGGACTACGCCTGAACCAACTCCAACGCCAATATTGAAGAAGAGGGGTATGATTAAATTAAATGATGAAGATATGAGGGAAGCCAAGAAGTCTCTCAAGGAGAAAGGTATTAAATCTGAAGATGTGAAGAATCTTCCTCCCATAGAAGATATATGTGAGATAATTCCCCCTTCATCCATGATTGAGTATATGAAAGATATTGTTACTAACGAAAGGAAAATCCCCAATGAGGAAATTTCCACTATGCTTGCTAATTACTCTTTCAATGGCAAAGTTCCGAAGAAGTTGGGCGACCCAGGTATACCTACTATTCCTTGTTCTATTAAGAATAATTATGTTAAAACTGCTCTATGTGACTTGGGAGCCGGTGTTAGTGTTATGCCTTTTTCTCTTTATAAGAGACTTTATTTAGATAAGTTGATACCTACTGATATATCTTTGCAAATGGCTGATAAATCTACTGCTATTCCTGTTGGTATATGTGAGGATGTTCCTGTTCAAGTTACTACTAACTGCTTGATATTAACTGATTTTGTTGTGTTGGAAATGCCTGAAGATGATAATATGTCTATTATTCTTGGGAGACCTTTTCTTAACACCGCAGGGGCTGTTATTGATTGCAATAAAGGAAAGGTTACTTTCAATGTTGATGATAGGGAGCATACCGTTTATTTTCCCAAGAGGATTGAGAAAGCGTGTGGAGTTAATACTATTTCTAATGTGAGAACTATCAAAGTGGGAACTATTGATTGTCCTATATATGAGCCTAAGGAAGAATATCAAACTCTCGTGATTGGATCCATATCAATACAATTCAAGATAACATGATTGATTTGAGGTTTATTTCTTCTTATGCTATGTAAAATTTATTTGGTGGCAAGACTTGATCAACCTTGTTAACGAATACTTTTTATATGCATAGAGGAGGTAAACAACATCTCTTTCTTCCTCCACTTGCTCTAGTTGCTGTAGCACTTTTAATTTGCAAAGTTCCTTAGTTAATTGGAGATTTCAAAATTTTTCCTGGCCAGTAATAATAAACTAAATACCCAGAAATGTGCATTTTTCAAAGTTTTCAAAAATTCACAAAAATTATACCGTTGGTCCTATTTTTCGACGAGGCACCTGGGAGCACCAAAGGATGACCTGTGGGGCACCACAGGGTGCCACACCACAGGCCGGCGCGGCCAAGGAGGGGGGCGCGCCACCCTGTGGTGTGGGCCCCTCCTTGCCCCACTATCTCATCTCTTTCTCCCAGCATCTTCTCTCTCCCGAAAAAACTCGCACCAGGTTCCTCTCACTTGCGTTTTTGCTCAAGAGCTCCAGATTTCTCGATCTCTTTGCTCAGCCCAGATTTCTGTCTGAAATTTGGCACATTTGCTCTTCGGTATGTGACTCCTCCGCCTATCCAAGTAGAATTTTGTTTGGTTGAGTATATCTTGAATATTTTGCTGCTGTAGGTAACATGTTTAGTGAGCTTGCATGCTTGTTCTAAGTTGTATAAATTAGTTTTGATGCATGATTAGTACTCTAGCAAGTTCCTATAGTAGTTCCCCTTGATTATGTGTCATCAAATCAAATTTTTATATTGTCTGTTGAAAATTTCAGAAAATGGAGTGGAATAGATATCAATTGAACCAACAAGAATTGGAGGTCCAACAAGTTATGAGAGTGAACCGTGAAGAGGGACTGTACCCCTCCTACTACCCATGCGCAGATTTCATGAGAAGCGCGGGAATATTTGAAGATGTTCAAAGTCTAATTTCTCGAGCAGGGCTGAGTGATTTCGTTGAAGGAGAGCCAAGACAATATGCAAAATTAACTATGTCTTTTGTGCAGGACTTTAAGTTCAATGGGTCGCGATCTAACCCCACGGTCCAGTATAAAATTTACAGTAAAGCTGTCAACTTTCCATTCAGTGATTTTTGTGCAGCCATTAGAGTACCGCAATGGGGATCATGCGAGAAGATAAGGGGATCGCCGCAAGAACTCTTAAGCCTCTTCAAGATGATTTGCTATGGAAGGAGTTTCTCAGAGGATAGTGGTAAAATCACTAGCATTCAGCTCCCGGCTATCCGCTACTTTGCCTATTTCATTACTAAATGCGTTCTTGCTAGAAAGATTGGTGGTAAACTTTCTATCCCGGATTTAGCTTTTCTAGCTGCGGCACTGCAAGGTAGTAGGACTTATAATTTGGGGGCATTGATAGCTTATAGACTTGCTACTAACCGTGAGAAAGGTGGAATTTGTGGGGGTCTCATCGCCTCTCGTTTACTAGCTTTTCATAATGTAGAACCTCATCATTTTGATATTCCATTCTCCATAGAAAAACTTGACATAGCCTCTATGATTAAACATGAATTTGTTTCTGATTCCTCCAACTTGGGTAACCTGTTTTACAAGATGACATTTTATAAGAAAGTCTGGAGAATAACTAAGAAAACTGAGAAACTAGTAAGATTGCCTGCGCCTGTTCTGTCTAACCTTGATTCCAGGGAAGATTGGTCGGTCACAGAAGGTGCACTGGATGCACACATAGAGAGAGGAGGCCATCATGCAAGAGACGACACGGAGGTCGAGGAGCACCTCGACTCATCATCCGATGCAGCAAGTTCCTCGCATCAACATGTTGGGCATGTGGAGCCTCCACGCTTTTCTTCTGCACAGGAACTTTACTATGACTACGCCATGAATTATCCACCGGCAAGGAACAGCGACCCTCGTTGGGGTTGAACTCCACTTAGGCCAAAAGCCTAAGCTTGGGGGGAGGTATACCGGCATCACTCATTCTTTGCATATTATGATTGCTGGATACTTGCACATACTTGTTTAGTCTCTTTGAGTGGTTTTCTAATGAGAGGAAGATGATATTTTGGAAAGTGCTGCCTGAAAACAGATTCTGGACTGTTACTAGAAAAATTCGTGCGCACAGCCAGAGCGTTATTTTGAGCTGCCAATTTTTGTGCAGGTTCCCCAGGTTGTTATCTAACTTTCATTAGTTGAACACTTTTCGAGCTGAGCAACGTAAGATTTTTGTAAAAATCGATTTCTGTACTGCTGTCAGGTTTTGGCAGATTTCTGCCATCTCGTTTTTCTGTGTTTCTTTTAGTTTGCTATTTCTTGTTTCCGCTTTGTTTCTTTCCCAAAACATAAAAAGACCAAAAATATTTCTGTTGTTTCTCTTCACCATTTGTTTGCTTTGGTTTCTCGCATTTGTTTCGCTTTATTTGCTGTTGCTAGTTTGCTATAAGAAAACCCAAAAAGATTTTACTTTGTTTGCTTGTTTCCTCTTGTTCTTGTTTGCAATTTGAAAACACCAAAAATATTTGCTGTTCTTCTTTGGTTTTGTAAAGTTCTTTATGAGTTAAATGGTCTTCGGTGGCTGGAGCGTGGTTTTCATTTCATATTATCCAAGCTACACAAGTGAAAAGGCAATAATGACGATCTACGACAATCTGATTGTGGTGAGAGGCTGGTATGAACTCTATTTGTTTTCATTTTTGTACATATACTCATCCATGTGAGCATGCTTAGTTGGTTCATGTGAGGTATATGTTATTTGAGAAAGTCTAGTAGTTTATGATCTCTCATGTTTAGCTCCAATCTATTAATATGAGTAGCATGTCATGGATGTTTGTTTGTATTGTTTTATTCATAAGTAAGTATGGCATTGTGGTATCCTCCTCTGAATAATTCATTTATATCGACTTGGCACATGCTCACGCATGCATATGACTGAACAAAAAGTCAATTGAGCCTCGATGATCTATATTGCTTCAGAGTTTTTGTATCACTTTTGTGCCTCCGTTGATTTATTTTGCCGCAAGCATGATTATGACAGTTACTGCTCTCTTGATTTGTCGCTCCCTAGTCTATTGCTAGCCTTCACTTGTACTGAGCGGAAACGCTGCTCGTGCTTCCAAACACATGAAAACCAAGTTATTCCAGAGTGTCCACCATAAATACCTATGCATGGCATTTCAAACCATTCCAAGTAAATTCTCATGCGCTACCTTTAAAACCTTCAAAATGCTTCTCAATTTGTGTTTATGTTTCATAGCTCATGAGGAAGTATGTGGTGTTTAGCTTTCAACCTTGTCATTTACTATTGACGGACTCTCATATGGACTAGTGGCACATCCGCTTATCCAATAATTTTGCAAAAAGAGCTGGCAATGGGATTCCCAGTCCCGAATTAATTAACTTAAATAGACACTCCTCCATGGTTTGTGATTGATGGATGGCACCCGAAGGATTCGGTTAGCCATGGCTTGTGTAAGCAAAGGTTGGGGGGAGTGTCATCATCATAATAAAACTAAAATAAAAAGGCACTCCTTCATGGTATGTGATTGTTGGCAGGCACCCGAGGATTCGGTTAGCCATGGTTTGTGTAAGAAAGGCTGGAAGGAGTGCCAAATAAATATGCAATAATTCATGGGAGCTGCTCTTGGAAGTCCGGTTGGCGAGGTAGTTGGTGTACCCATTACCATTCGTTGACAACAACAAACACCTCTCAAAATAATTTTACTCCTGATTTCAAAAATGAAAAGCTCTAGCACATGTTAATCCCTGCTTCCCTCTGCGAAGGGTCAATCTTTTACTTCTATGTTGTGTCTCCGTCATTTCTTTGAGCACTATCTTAAGAGCACAACTGTCATTCTTAGTATAATATGCTTGTCTCAAAATATGATTGATTGTGGTATAACTTTGATGCTTTTATCTTTGACAATCACTACTTCTAGTCTTTCTATGAACTCCAGAGGTGCCCGGGCATTTATGTTTTGCCAATCAAATACAGGCAAGCGAGATACCACTTTATCATACTCTCTTATAAACATTGCAATCCTGCTTATATACATGATTCATGATGCTTATTATTAATTGTTGGTACCTCTCCATGATTGACATAGCTGTTAGATGATTTTATTTGCATGTATCTCATTATGAACTGCTTAAGTATTAGCCATAGCATGAGAATATATACATCATATGAGCAAATGTGTTCGTGAAAGTTCTTTTATCGCTCAGTTGTTAACTGAATTGCTTGAGGACAAGCAATAAGCTAAGCTTGGGGGGAGTTGATACGTCCAAAACGTATCTACTTTTCTGAACACTTTTGCTATTGTTTTGCCTCTAATTTGTGTATTTTGGATGCAACTAACACGGACTAACGCTGTTTTCAACAGAACTGTTCTGGTGTCTCGTTTTTGTGCAGAAATCCAACTTTCGGGAAAATCCTCGGAATTTATGCAGAAGGCCCTATTTTCCCAGGAAACTGACGGAGCCAGAAGGACAAGTCAGGTGGAGGCCCGAGGGCCCCACACCATAGGGCGGCGCGGCCCAGGGGGGGCCCGCGCGGCCATGTGGTGTGGCCCCCTCGGCCGGCCTCCGATGCCCTCCTTCGGACTATTTATCGGCCTCGACCTAAAAACGCACGGGGGAGAAGTTGAAGTCGCCAGAAACCCTCCAGAACGCCGCCACATCGCGAAACTCCGTCGCGGGAGCCAGAAGTCTCCGTTCTGGCACTCCGCCGGGACGGGGAATTGGAGGAGATCATCGCCATCATCACCGCCAACGCCTCTACATCAACCAGCCATGTTTCCCTCATCCATGTGTGAGTAATTCCCCCGCTGTAGGCCGAAGGGGATGGTAGGGATTGGATGAGATTGGTCATGTAATAGCATAAGATTGTTAGGGCATAGTGCCTAGTGTCCGTAATTGGTACTTTGATGATATTGTTGCAACTTGTTATGCTTAATGCTTGTCACTAGGGCCCGAGTGCCATGATCTCAGATCTGAACATGTTATTGTTTCATCATGATATTCATTGTTTATTGATTTTACCTGCAAGTTGTATACACATGTCACTGTCCGGAACCAATGGCCCCGAAGTGACAGAAATCGGGACAACCGGAGGGAATGGTAGTGATGTGAGGATCACATGTGTTCACGGAGTGTTAATGCTTTGCTCCGGTACTCTATTAAAAGGAGTACCTTAATATCCAGTAGTTTCCCTTGAGGCCCGGCTGCCACCGGCTGGTAGGACAAAAGATGTTGTGCAAGTTTCTCATTGCGAGCACGCACGACTATATATGGAACACATGCCTATTGATTGCTTTGTACTTGGACACCGTTTTATTATTATCTGCAAATGCCCTGCTATGATTGTTACATGAGTTTCTCTCATCCATGCAACGCCCGTTCATCCGTCCCCGTGCCTACAGTATTTTAATCCTGCTGTTTACTATAATCACTCTGCACGCTGCCGTATTTACTCTTGCTGTTATTTCACTACTGCTTCTGCTATAAAACTGTTACTACTGATAAACTCTTGCGAGCAAGTCTGTTTCCAGGTGCAGCTGAATTGACAACTCCGCTGTTAAGGCTTCCAAGTGTTCTTTGTCTCCTCTTGTGTCGAATCAATAAATTGGGTTTTACTTCCCTCGAAGACTGTTGCGATCCCCTATACTTGTGGGTCATCAGCGGCTCGCGGTCCGGCAAGAAGCCGCGGGTCGGGCGGTACGTTCGCATCGAGTTCGCGCGCCGCCTCTCGGAGGAAAACCGGCCGGTGCCATGGGCGGACGCAAACCTGCCTGGAGGAGGCTGGTACCTCAACTCCAGGCGTGTGCCGGTCCCCCTCGTGCCACGCGAGGGCCGAGAGCGCCGTGACGAGGTGCGCCGCCGCCGAGCCATCTTGCCGGTCGATCTCCGAGAAGATCCGGCGTACGCGCTGAACTCGTACAACTGGATCTCGTTCGGGACGTGGCAGTTCGACGCGCGCCGCCAAGCTGGATACCTCGGCGACCTCGACTACTTCGATCGCGAGATCGCGACAGAAGAGGAGGAGAACGAGGACGAGGATGAGGACGAGGATGAGGACGCGAACGAGGACGAGGACGTCGACGACGAGGGCGACTTGTTGGGATTCGTAGCATAGAAAACAAAAAATTTCCTACCGCAAGAACGAATAACAAGCCAAGATCTAATCTAGTAGATGGTAGCAACGAGGTGAAGATCAACATACCCTCGAAGATCGCTAAGCGTTAACGAGATAAATCTCGTGGTGGATGTAGTCGATCACTTGCCGCTTTCACAAGTGCGTAGAAGATCTTGACGGTGCCACAATCGGGCAGCACCTCCACACTCGGTCACACATACGGTGTTGATGATGACGTCCTTCTCCCCGTTCCAGTGGGCAGCGGATGTAGTAGATCCTCCTCGGAATCCCACCAGCACGACGGCGTGGTGGCGGTGGTGGTGGAGATCTCCGGCAGGGCTTCGCGTAAGCACCGCGGGAGTAACGGGAGGAGGGGTGGCTAGGGTTTGGGGAGAGGGGGCACTTGGGGCGCCGGCCTTGGGTGCCCTTGGGTGGTGCGACTGAAGTTGTGGCAGCCCCTCCCCTCTCCTCCCCTTTATATAGGTGGAAATCCCTAGGGTTTACCCCAAAACCACATTGGAGTCCAACTCCAAAACTTACCAAATTTGGGAAACATAGACAAGGTGGGATTCCTCCCCTTCCTTGTGGTGTGGCCGGCCACCTTGGTGGAGTCCACCACGGACTCCACCTTCACACTTGGTGGGTTGGCTAGGGCTGGTGGAGTCCCTCCTGGACTCCTCCTTCCATAGTGATTTATTCCGGATGATTCTAGAAACTTCTACAACCTTCCATAAATTCACCGGACCACTCCCAAACTTGGAATGTGACTTCCTATATATGAATCTTATTCTCCGGACCATTCCGGAACTCCTCGTGATGTCCTGGATCCCATCCGAGACTCCGAACAACATTCGAACTCCATTCCATATTCCATATCTACTTAAAACGACATCAAACCTTAAGTGTGTCACCCTACGGTTCGAGAACTATGCGGACATGATCGAGACTCCTCTCCGACCAATAACTAATAGCGGGACCTGGAGATCCATAATAGCTCCCACATATTCAACGATGACTTCGTGATCGAAAGAACCATTTACATAAAATAATAATTCCCTTTGTCTCGCGATATTTTACTTATCCGAAGTTTGATCGTCGGTATATCCATACCTAGATCAACCTCGTTACTGATAAGTACTCTTTACTCGTACCGTGATATGATATCCCTTATGAACCAGTCACATGCTTGCAAGCTAATTAGATATCATTCCACCGAGAGGGCCCAGAGTATATCTATCCGTCATCGGGATGGACAAATCCCACTCTTGATCCATATGCCTCAACTCATACTTTCCGAATACTTAATCCCATCTTTATAACCACCCATTTACGCAGTGGCGTTTGATGTAATCAAAGTACCCTTCCGGTATAAGTGATTTACATGATCTCATGGTCAAAGGACTAGGTTACTATGCATCTGAAAGCTTATAGCAAGTTGAACTTGATGACTTAATCTCATGCTATGCTTACTATGGGTGTGTGTCCATCACATCATTCACCTAATGATATGATCTTGTTATTAATAACATCCAATGTTCATGATCAGGAAACCATGATCATCTATTAATCAACAAGCTAGTTAAACGAGAGGCTTACTAGGGACTCTGGTTGTTTACACAACACACATGTATCAATGTTTCCGGTTAATACAATTATAGCATAGGGTGTAAACATTTATCATGAACACTAAGATATAACAATAACTACTTTATTATTGCCTCTCGGGCATATCTCCAACAGTCTCCCACTTGCACTAGAGTCAATAATCTAGTTTACATTTGTAAAGATATAACACCTTGGCTTTTTGGTGCTTATCATGTTTTGCTCACGGGAGAGGTTTCAGTCAATGAATCTGACACGCTCAGAAATGTATGTATTTTGCAATTCATTTGCGTCTTCACACATCACTTATTTTCCAAATGAGTTGGCATTAATCGTATATGTTCGGTCTTCTGGTGGAACCTTAATTCCGTGGTCTGAAATATGTCACTAATATTGTCACACACAATATAGCTTCAAAGTTCTGACACTATCGGAACTACACCAAGTTCTCCAAGAACTTCTCGACTTTAACATCCTTAGTCATTGTCAAAACAATGACATACTCTGCCTTCGTTTGTAGAATCCGTCACAATATTTAGAACTCATCTAAATCTAGCATTGTGCTACCTTTTAATGAACACTTAGCCTAATTGATATTTGAAATTCATTTTTATATGTGACCAAACTAATATCGGTGCAACACCTTACAACGATTTGTTTGTCATTTCCCCATATAAAACTTATATCCTTGGTTCTTCTAAAGCACTCAGGGATATTCTTACTGTTGTCCAATGATCATCACATGAATCATTCTGGCATATGCTCCTAACTCTTTAGAGCACAGGATATCTGATTGTGTACATATTATTTCGTGATCTAAAATCACTCATGTGTTTTTACTCATTGAGTGTTAGATACACTCAAGTCTTGTTAAACCTTCACATGAAAAGAACAACTTCTTAATATTGTTATATTGAACTACTTCAATATTCATTCTATGTACTTTGACTTAAACTTATTATGCATTTCAATATATCTTCATAGATCTTGACGCTAAATATGTTTTAGTCCATATCCTTTCATTGAAGTTAATTCTGAATGAAACCTTTTATTCACATCAAGTACATAATTACATCATTTATAATCAATGATATGTCATCCACATATAATATTATAACTATGTCTCAGTGCTCCCACTTAATTTCTTCCAAATGCAAGCATCTTCATCGTTACTGATGAAATCAAATACTCTTTGACTATTTCATCCGGTGAAGATTCCAACTCCGTTATACTCACTTCATCCAATTGAAGTTTGTATACCTATCTAGTATTTCACGGACCAGCAAAACTCTTGGTTGTATCTAGTATACATCCTTAATACACACTTCTGGTAAGTAATGTATTTTTGCCCTCCTACTAACATATATCGTAAAAGAAATATATATGTAGTGATTACTAGAATAATCCACATAGACTATAAACATCGCTACGGAAGATCTAATCTTATCGTATTCAACTCTTTGAACTTTGTCGTAAACAAATTTTTGACAAGTCGAGCTTCTTCAAGGATATTCCACCTAAGTCCATCAATTTTATAGATCCATTTACTTTCAAAAAAGTATTCACCTATCTTGGATTTTAATGGCGCTTAGCCATTTTAACGGAGTCAGGGCCCATCATAACTTCTTTGTATGTAGTTGGTTCATTTAAATCATTTATTTGATCACAAAGTAAACCATACTTACAAGGATCAATGGGTACTTCGATCTCCATGACTATAATAACTCTTTGTAGACATGTGAGCTATGATCTTCGTAGCCGCTTCCGGAACCATTTCCGATGCTGCGCTACTCTGATCATCATGCTCAGGTTCATAAACCTTATCAAGTTCCATTGTCCTCCCACTCAAATACTTCGCTAGAAACAATTTCTTGGAAATAAGTAAGAAACATCGACAAACACTTTTGTCCTTGTCTCCATAGTGGAAAGAACTCCCAATCAATTCTCTGGGATAACTAACAAAGACATTCATCCAATTTTGGTTGTAAACTTATTTACTAATGCTATGCATACCAAAATTTAAGAAAGGACTATTAGGGTTTATACCCATGCCATAACTCGTATGGTGTCATTTCAACGGATTATGATGATTCTCTATTTAGTGTAAAAGCGGTAGTCTCTAAAGCATAATCCACAAAAATATAATGGCGTCATTTTATTTTATCTCATCATTAATCCAGCAAGTTTTGGATACGTCTCTCGGATACTCCATCATCACTATGATACTCCAAGAAACGTGAGTTGTAGAACAATTTCATAACTTTCTTAGATGTTCGCTAAAACTCGTAATTCAAATATTTCCACATGATCCAATCATAGATATTTGACTTTTCTATTACGATGATTTCCACTTCATGCTGAAATTTATTTTAATCTATTGAAATGTTTCAAACTTCTTTCTTATTGAATAAATATATCCTTATATATACACTCAATTCATTGTTGGAAGTTTTCATGAAGTAGAAGAATCTCCCGCACACAACTATGCCCAGTGAACCACATACATCATCATGTATGTTTCCACTAAGTTAGTTGCCCGTTCAACTCTTGGCCTATGAATGGTATTTCAGTCATTTTCTTTAGAAAAGATTTGCAAGTGCCAAACGATTCAAAAATCAAATGACTCCAAAAATCCATTTGCATGGAGTTTCTTCATGCGTTCCTTTCTAACATGACCTAAATGGCGGTTACACAAATAAGTGGAATTCAAATCATTTGCCTTATGGCATTTTAGCGTCAGTGTTATGCATGTGTGTTTCACCATTAAGATTTATAATAACTTATCCATCGTACATGGAGTAAGGCCACAATTTTAACAATTCATTGTTTTCATTTGACCAGAGCAAAATAACAATTATTAAGTTCTTTATTATAAATCTGAAGGGCTAGGTAGAATGCCAACGACGAACATAATAACACTTTATTTTGTTCCAGCCGTGCATTATTACCACATTCCTTATCAGTCACTTAGGCCATTGTATTCTTGTATTGCGTTGTGTTGTATGACATCTCATACCAACCAATATGGTATAAATACCCAAGAACTTTATTGTATGACCAATCAAAGAATACATTCATAACATGTATATCTTTTATATACACCTGAGCTAGACTTTCTAGTCTTTTCTTTCTTTCTGCCAAAAACTTTTGTAGTTTCTCTTTTGGCTTTCCTCATATTTCAGAAAACACTTCAACATCAATAACTTCTAGGTTTGTTGGTCAATTACCAATAACCTTGAGGTTCTTACTTTGAATTTGATCATCACATGACAAGTGTTCCGGATTTCACTATTAGTAACCTTTTAATGTGATGAACAATTTCATTCATAATTTTTATCCATCAAATCATGAAAACTTTTCCAGACCATGTATGTACATGCTAGGCTCGTCAAGTCTAACCTTAGTATTCACATGTGCAAATCTGACTTGCACCCGTTGTATGCACACGTAGAATCTATAACACCCGACCATCACGTGATGCTTCGAAACGACGAGTCTTAGCAACGGTGCATACTAAGGACGACCACTTCATGGATATGCGAATATCGTTAGTGCCCAACTAGTTGGAGGATCGGGATGCCTAGCGTCTTCAACCTTCGTACATTCCCATAAAACTTATGAGTTTATGTAGTCTCACTAAATTATATTCTATCATCTTGTAATAAGGTCTTAGATATCACATATATCTCACACCTTGCTTATTTCTGAAAACAAACTTTCCAGCTCCTTACTTTTCAAACGGATTTGAACTTCAAGTTTCACGAAGACAAGATGATTTTAGGTACTAATTGAAAACATTGCTCTAATGTGAGTTTTACCAAAAGTTTGCAATAGGACTTAATCATTACTTGATTCTTTAACAATACGGTACCAGTCCGTAAAGTTACTTGTCAGATTTAACAGTGTTTCTATCTCAATTACAAGACTAGCGCCTGGTAAAAAACGGATGCCAATTCTACAAATTTAATTCAAAATACTATTCAGACTATGTTCATGATAATTAGTTCAAGTTTTAATCTAATTACTAAAGAACTCCCACTTAATACAACATCCCTCATAGTTATTTAGTGGCACACGATCCATATCCACTACACCAAAACCGATCATCACGTGAGATGATGTAGCTTCAATGGTGAACATCAACATGTTGATCATATCATCCATATGACTCGTGTTCAACCTTTCGGTTTCCTGTGTTCCGAGGCCATGTCTGTACATGCTAGGCTCGTCAAGCAAACCCAAGTATTTCCGCGTGTGCAACATAGCTTACACCCGTTGTATGTGAACGTAGAATCTATCACATCCGATCATCACGAGATGCTTCAAAACGACGAACTGTAGCAACGGTGCATACGAGGGGAGAACACTTTATTATCTTGATATTAATGTGAGGGATCATCTTATAATGCTACCGTCGCGATCTAAGCAAGATAAGATGCATAAAGGATTAACATCACATGCAATTCATAATGTGATATGATATGGCCCTTTTGTCTTTGCGGCTTTGATCTTCATCTCCAAAGCACGGACATGATCTCCATCATCAACGGGCATGATCTCCATCATCGTCGGCGTAGCATCAAGGTCCATAGCGCCGTCTTCATGGTTGTCCACCACGTGTAGCAACTATTACAACTACTTTGAAATAATACTACTACATGAAATATAAAGACAACCATAAGGCTCCTGCCGGTTGCCACAATACAATAATGATCATCTCATACATATTCATCATCACATCATGGCCATATCACATCACCAAACCCTGCAAAAACAAGTTAGACGCCTCTAATTTGGTTTGCATATTTTACGTGGTTTAGGGTTTTCGTGTAAGATCCAATCTACCTACGAACATGAACCACAACGTTGATACAAGTGTTATCAATTGAAATTGTAAATTGAATCTTAACTATGGTGAGAGAGACAGACACCCGCAAAGCCACTTATGCAATACAAGTTGCATGTCAAGCGTGGAGCAGGTCTCATGAACGCGGTCATGTAAAGTTAGCCCGGGCCGCTTCATCCCACCATCCCGCAAGATGCAAAGTACACATAACAAGAGACAACAAAAGCATCAACGCCCACAAAACCATTGTGTTCTACTCGTGCAACCAATCTATGCATAGACACGGCTCTGATACCACTGTAGGGATTCGTAGCATAGAAAACAAAAAATTTCCTACCGCAAGAACGAATAACAAGCCAATATCTAATCTAGTAGATGGTAGCAACGAGGTGAAGATCAACATACCCTCGAAGATCGCTAAGTGTTAACGAGATAAATCTCGTGGTGGATGTAGTCGATCACTTGCCGCTTTCAAAAGCGCGTAGAAGATCTTGACGGTGCCACAATCGGGCAGCACCTCCGCACTTGGTCACACGTATGATGTTGATGACGATGTCCTTCTCCCCGTTCCAGCGGGCAGCGGATGTAGTAGATTGATGTCTACGCACGCTTCTATTCCTGTAGACAGTGTTGGGCCTCCAAGAGCAGAGGTTTGTAGAACAGCAGCAAGTTTCCCTTAAGTGAATCACCCAAGGTTTATCGAACTCAGGGAGGTAGAGGTCAAAGATATCCCTCTCAAGCAACCCTGCAATTAAGATACAAGAAGTCTCTTGTGTCCCCAACACACCTAATACACGTGTCAGATGTATACGTGCACTAGTTCGGCGAAGAGATAGTGAAATACAAGTAATATGGATGATTGTAAGTAGTAATTGCAATCTGAAATAAAAATGGCAGCAAGCAAACATGTAGCAGAACTTGTTGGAAACGGTGTTTCAATGCTTAGAAATAAGGCCTAGGGATCATACTTTCACTAGTGGACACTCTCAACAATGATCACATAACTGAATAAATAAATGCTATTCTTAAACACTCTCTTGTTGGATAACAAACACCATTCATTATGTAGGGCTACAAAGCACACCTCAAGCCGGAGTAAACAAGCTCCACAACTTCATAAAGGAATCACACACGATGCGCACACTGTCACCATCACACCGTGGAGAGTGAATCCGGAGTTCATATTAAAGTAACCTCTAGAGTGCATAATAGACCGTTGCAATTTAGACCGAGTACTAACATAGCATACACACTGTCAACAATAGCTATGAAAGGGGGAATAGATCACATCAATACTATCATAGTAATAGTTAACTTCATAATCTACAAGAGATTACAATCATAACCTACGCCAAGTACTACATGATGCACACACTGTCAACTTTACATCATGGAGGAGGAATAGACTACTTTAATAACATCACTAGAGTAGCACATAGATTAATAGTGATACAAAGCTCATGATCACATAAAGATCACATCATGGGAGAGAGAGATGAACCACATAGCTACCGGTAGAGCACTCAGCCTCGGGGGAGAACTACGCCCTCCTCATCATGGGAGACAGCAACGGCGATGAAGATGGCGATGGAGTCGATGGAGATGACTCCGGGGGCAATTCCCCGTCCCGGCGGCGTGCCGGAACAGAGACTTCTGTCCCCCGAACTTGGCTTCGCGATGGCGGCGGCTACGGAACTCTTCGTGGAATATCGTCGACTGTGTTAGGGTTTTCGGAGACGGAGGAATATATAAGCGAAGGGGCGATGTCGGTGGAGTCCCGAGGGGCCCACCCCATAGGGCGGCGCGGCCAGGGGTGGGGCCGCGCCCCCCTAGGGTGTGGCCGCCTCGTGGCTCCTCTTCGTCTCCTCTTCGGTGTTCTGGAAGCCTCCGTGGAAAATAAGACCGTGGGCTTTTGTTTCGTCCAATTCCGAGAATATTTCCTGTGTAGGATTTCTGAAACCAAAAACAGCAGAAAACAGGAACTAGCACTGTGGCATCTTGTTAATAGGTTAGTCCCAGAAAATGTATAATAATGATGTATAATGCATATAAAACATGTAGCAATTGGTATAATATAAGCATGGAACATCAAAAATTATAGATACGTTGGAGACGTATCATAGATCCTCCTCGGAATCCCGCCAGCACGATGGCGTGGTGGCGGTGGTGGTGGAGATCTCCGGCAGGGCTTCGCCTAAGCACCGCGGGAGTAACGGGAGGAGGGGGGTGGCTAGGGTTTGGGGAGAGGGGACACTTGGGGCGCCGGCCTTGGGTGCCCTTGGGTGGTGCGGCTGAAGTTGTGGCAGCCCCTCCCCCCTCCTCCCCTTTATATAGGTGGAAATCCCTAGGGTTTACCCCAAAACCACATTGGAGTCCAACTCCAAAACTTACCAAATTTGGGAAACCTAGACAAGGTGGGATTCCTCCCCTTCCTTGTGGTGTGGCCGGCCACCTTGGTGGAGTCCACCATGGACTCCACCTTCACACTTGGTGGGTTGGCTAGGGCTGGTGGAGTCCCTCCGGGACTCCTCCTTCCATAGTGATTTATTCCGGATGATTCTAGAAACTTCTACAACCTTCCATAAATTCACCGGACCACTCCCAAACTTGGAATGTGACTTCCTATATATGAATCTTATTCTCCGGACCATTCCGGAACTCCTTGTGATGTCCTGGATCCCATCCGAGACTCCGAACAACATTCGAACTCCATTCCATATTCCATATCTACTTAAAACGACATCAAACCTTAAGTGTGTCACCCTACGGTTCGAGAACTATGCGGACATGATCGGGACTCCTCTCCGACCAATAACTAATAGCGGGACCTGGAGATCCATAATAGCTCCCACATATTCAACGATGACTTCGTGATCGAAAGAACCATTTACATAAAATAACAATTCCCTTTGTCTCGCGATATTTTACTTATCCGAAGTTTGATCGTCGGTATATCCATACCTAGTTCAACCTCGTTACTGATAAGTACTCTTTACTCGTACCGTGATATGATATCCCTTGTGAACCAGTCACATGCTTGCAAGCTAATTAGATATCATTCCACCGAGAGGGCCCAGAGTATATCTATCCATCATCGGGATGGACAAATCCCACTCTTGATCCATATGCCTCAACTCATACTTTCCGAATACTTAATCCCATCTTTATAACCACCCATTTACGCAGTGGTGTTTGATGTAATCAAAGTACCCTTCCGGTATAAGTGATTTACATGATTTCATGGTCAAAGGACTAGGTTACTATGTATCTGAAAGCTTATAGCAAGTTGAACTTGATGACTTGATCTCATGCTATGCTTACTATGGGTGTGTGTCCATCACATCATTCACCTAATGATATGATCTTGTTATTAATAACATCCAATGTTCATGATCAGGAAACCATGATCATCTATTAATCAACAAGCTAGTTAAACGAGAGGCTTACTAGGGACTCTGGTTGTTTACACAACACACATGTATCAATGTTTCCGGTTAATACAATTATAGCATGGGGTGTAAACATTTATCATGAACACTAAGATATAACAATAACTACTTTATTATTGCCTCTCGGGCATATCTCCAACACGACTACGGCGCCAAGACCGAGCGCGGAGACAACGACCACGACGATGGCGGGCCGGTGTGGGATCCGGAGACCCAGCCGCCGGACGTTAGCGAGGAGGAGATCATTGCCATGGCACTGGCCAATAGCGAGCTCGACGAGCTCGCTATGTGGGACGGGCTCGCAATCTGGCTCCGCGAGTCAATGCTCGCGCAGGGGAGGCCGGCGACTCCTCCGGTCATGTCGACGCGTTCCAACGACCGCTCGACGGCTACTGCTCCGGCCTGGGATCCGTGGCCACCTTTACCACAGCCTCCTGCGCCGGCGACGGCCTGGCCGCAGCCTGCCCTTCCTCCTCCACCGCCGGCGTACCAGCTTCTATGGCCGACGCCGGAGTTCATCGACCTCGTCACCGACGACGAGCAGTAGCCATTAGCTAGGTTTTAGCTGGCCTTTATGGCCTATTTTAAGTTTTTTTATGTTTTTTTATCAATGTAAATTATGGCTTTTATCAATGCGGGAAAAAAATATGCGTCGTGCCGCTGAAGCCACCCCAACGCAAACGGACGCGCGGTCGATTTCGACCATTTCGGCCGAAGCAAACGGACGCGACCGTCCGAAATGCGTCGCCCCGCTGGAGATGCCCTTAGCAGAGTACTCTGCTACCAGCAGAACATAGTTTGGGTAGGCTGCCAGTTGTTCTACAATGTATTTTCAACAATCATGGCAGAAAAATATTATAACACATCACAGCATCAAATCCGCATACCCACAATACTGAATAATAACTCAGAGGAGAAGCATGCCATCAAACCAACTCAAACGTGCATGTAAAATTCCTCAGAACACGTTATGATCGACCAAAGGGGCAACCCAGTACATCTGCAAAATTTCAGTTGCAGGCAGGATAAACCAAAAGAATTCCTAGATGACGATCAACATATCTGGTAAGTTTCTGTATCCCCTCCCCTATACCACCTTCCCGTCTCCCCTTTGTGCATTGCACATAACAACAGCAAAAGGAAACGAACAAAACTCATGAACACATGTTTACTCTGAAATGTGTCTACTCAGTGGCGGCCAAACCTGCTTACTATGTTCATTGCCAGTACCTAAGCTAAGAACCATGTACTTATACGATCGCTGGAGATCCATAACCACAGTCTCCGATCTTACTCCAAACTCTGTCACTAAGAACGGCTTACTAAGTCATCGAAAACTTTCTGAAGTTCCCCAATCTTCTTCTACTGCAACAAAACTGTTAATTCTCCTTCTACTGCAACAAACTGTCAAATTTTCTTCCGCTGCAACGTAACTGTTGGCCCACTCATCGATTCTTCTGGATGTTCCACTTTCTGCACCTGTCAAAGAAAAAGAGTCCAAGTTAACTAAATTACCATACTGGTAAAGAGCAAAGACAATATTTGTTAGGCAAATGAGAACACAAGTGGACATGGAATATTTCTTGACTTTCACAGTAAAGTAGTCTTTGATCGATTTCCATAACAAAGCCTCTATCAAGGACATGCCTAAGTAATTAATGTGTACATGCTGACAGGGGATGTGCAAAAATATGCATGCCATTTTATAACACAGTATATGCAAAAATAATTTAGCCCTACAGACAACCCTTTGACTTCTTCCACCTCCTGAAATTTCCCATCGCCATTTGCAAGGGAACTCAGAATCCACTTGTTGATATTACTGCATTTGTATCACAGGTAGGGGCAGGCCCAATCACTTGCTATTTGGTCAAGCAGTGTTGCGAAATGATAGCATTTGAGAGTAGGGACAAACTGACAGGCATATGTTGCAGCAAGTGAAAGAGATTTTCAGAAGCATAATGTAATACTGATACCTTTTGGAAGAAGAAGATCCAGAGCTTTTACTCTTCTTCCGAGGACGACGTTCATTGTTGTCATCACTTTCACTACTCTTTTCATCACCCGTGTCAACATCTTCATGCTTATGCCCTGCCCTGGTAAAGCTTGCTAATCTTCTGGGAAGAAACACATTGTAGTAATACCTCGCCAAACGCTCTTTTTCCTTGTCACTGTGCTCCTTTAAGGCAATCTTCATGAATGTCTGATGTTCATTCTGAGGAATCGACTTGTAAACATCTTCAAGTTTCTTTTTGTCAACTGCGGTCCATAACTCTTCAACTTGATCACCCATTACATCAAGCCCACAATTTTTGAAAGCTTCCTCACCCAACTGCTCCTTGATCCAGCTCCTTGCCTTTTGTACGTGAACAAGTACACAGTCCTCAGAACGAGGATGAGAACAGTTACACTTGTCCACCCGTTCTTTCTTAGCATTCTCTTTTTTCGATAAAGGGAATATATTAATATCAAAAGATACCAATTACACCCAGCCTCTGCAACAACGCACCATCCTAATGGCACTACGGATGCATATAGCCAAAAACAAGAAAAGAAAACTAAGAAAAAAAGTCTCGCTACAGTATCTCAGGCCTAGCAACAGCAATACATCTACCACCAAGACAACACCTGAAATGCAGACTCTCCAAAAACGACGCCTCCAAGAAGGGAACAGTACTCTAACACCGTCGTCGCCCGATCAAAGATCTTAGGTTTTCACCCTGAAGATAGTCCCCGCTCTCAAAACAATGCCTCCAACAAGGTCATTGTCAGGCACAACCAGTTAAGGCCAGACCTTGGGTTTTCACCCTGAAAGGTAGGACTCTGAACTTCACCTTTGTTGTCGCCCCCACTTTCATACCGCTGCTGTTAAGCCCAGAATACCAAGCAAGTCCCTCAACAGCGCGGAGACTTGAACCTCCCTTAGCTAGTCCTCCCCTCCGGACTTCATGAAATTCTCTTCTTCCGACTTTCATCATGGATCCATAGTCACTTGATGTCAACACAGAAAAAGAGCTTCGCGCCGCTCCCTCCAGACCAATCGGTCGGAATAAAAGCATGGGTGCGCACGACCGAATACCACCGATCCAGCAAACTCCACGCAAAAAGCACTGTTACATTCGCCGGCGGAGCCTTCCGGAACTCAACACACCGGCCAGATCACGAGTCCAGCCTCCGGTAGGTCCTCCTCTTCACGCAAGAGAGGCCCTAGGACCGCCTCCTTTATTCAGGTTGGACCCTCACGTCGGCGACCATCCCGGGCTGGCCACTCCAACCCTCCACCAGCGACATCAGCCATCACCGGCTTCCACGCTCCTCCATCTCGCCGCCGGAATGCGGTGATAGATCGTTAGATCCACCATCACCAACCGCAGTCCGACCCTCTCCGGCGAAGAAGAGGGCCACCTCCACCGTCGAACCCAAGGCTACTGCCTCGGGCGACCTCATGTCCCGGGTGAAGCCTGAGATCGCCTCCACTCACCGACGAGAGGCGGGGGCGAAATTGGCGCAGACCATGGGCCTGGCCGCCGCCCACCACCAGCCCCTGCCGGAGTGCTGCGGAGGAGAGCCGACGGGAGGAGGGAGACCGCAGCGCAGGCCGCCACCGCCCATCCCATCCGCGCCGGCCGGTCCGCCAGGGGACAGCCGACGGGAGGAGGGGGGCCGCAGTGCAGGCCGCCGCCGCCCATCCCATCCGATCCGCGCCTGCCAGTCCGCCTTGCGTCGAGGAGGGGAGATCCGGCCGCCGTCCACCACACATCGACGAGGAAGGGCCCCCGCCGCCGCCACGCCCCGTGGGTCTTTGCCCCGGCGGCGCTACCGGCGGCGGCGGCGGTTAGGGTTGGGAGGGTGGGGTGCGGGAGAGGTGGGGTGTCTCCGTTCTGATAGTATCACGGGAGAAAACTTCTCTGAGATTTAAACTCGGACCGTCAGCACGGTGCGCCTCGCGGCCCTTCTCCACGCACGTAGCACCGCCGCATCGGTGGGATTTTTGAGCAAGTCGGCGTGGGGCGTGGGGCGTGGGGCGTTGGGGTGGCGGTGATCAACAGTTAATGGGATATCCATGTTTAGTGGACAGACAATTGTGCCCAGCATTTCTAAGGTTTTAGCTTTGTAATCATCAGCTTCTTTCTTAGATGGTTTATTTTCCCACCCAGGGACAGAAGCCTGATGCTTGACAGGGTCTGTTATAGCACGTTTCGGTGGATCACGCGATAAGTAGCTGATATTACAGTTTACCCTCTCAGCACCGGTTGAGAAATTGTCCATCTTAGGTGCTCTATTATTTTTAAAAAATGTGTTGGTACCAATGTGAAACTTTAATTTGGTGGTTGCTTCATAAAACACACCCCGTTTTTGGTACCTCAAAAATGGAAAATGACCTTTTCGTGCGATGAAAAGAAAAACTTCCTCCTGCAACATCGTAAGACATCCCAAGATGCACATGCGTGCACAATATGGGCATATTATCACAAACTATGCCGCGATTCTATCTATAACATTGGTCGTTTGACCTAAATGTCATGAAACCTCGAACGTGATAGCTCATTTTGTGAAGGATTTTTTGTGATGTTTGCAATTTTCCAACTTTAATATTTTTCCTTGCAACTATGACACATAATCTGACACCACGCGAAGGTTTCACATTGTTTGGAACGTTTTTGAATTTGTTATGCCTGTTTCAAACTATATTCAAAACGGTGGGCATGAAGATCCTTTGCCCGGGGCTAAGGCTCGCTAAACTTGCACTGAATCTCTGATGAAATAGCATGTTATGAACCTAAAAATGGTTTTTACAAAAAATCTTGAGCATTACATCATGTACCTGTAGTTCAAATCTGGTCGGCCTCCTACCGGTTCGGCATGAATTTGTCTTTTTCATGAGGGGTAGACGGAAAGGTTCCACATACACCGGTTGAGAAATTGTTCATCTTAGGTGGTCTAGTATTTTTTTTAAATGTGTTGGTACCAATGTGAGACTTTAATTTGGTGGTTGCTTCATAAAACACCCCATTTTCGGCACCTCAAAAATGGAAAATAGCCTTTTCGTGCGATGAAAAGGAAAACTTCCTCCTGCAACATCGTACGACATCTCAAGATGCACATGTGTGCACAATATGGGCACATTAGCACAAACTATGTCGCAATTCTATCCATAACATTGGTCGTTTGACCTAAATGTCATGGAACCTCGAACGTGATAGCTCATTTTGTGAAGGATGTTTTGTGATGTTTGCAATTTTCCAACTTTAATATTTTTTCTTGCAACTATGACACATAATCTGACACCACGCGAAGGTTTCACATTGTTTGGAACGTTTTTGAATTTGCTATGTCCGTTTCAAAATATATTCAAAACGGTGGGCATGAAAATCCTTTGCCCGGGGCTGAGGCTCGCTAAACTTGCACCGGATCTCTGATGAAATAGCATGTTATGAACCTAAAAATGGTTTTTACGAAAAATCTTGAGCATTATATCATGTACCTGTAGTTCAAATCTGGTCGGCCTCCTACCTATTCGGCAGGATTTTATCTTTTTCATGAGGGGTGGACGGAAAGGTTCTAGATACACCGGTTGAGAAATTATCAATCTTAGGTGGTCTATTATTTTTTTAAAATATGTTGGTACTGATGACCCACAAGTATAGGGGGTGTATCGTAGTACTTTCGATAAATAAGAGTGTCGAACCCAACGAGGAGCAGAAGGTGTTGACAAGCAGTTTCGATGAAGGATTCACTGTAAATGCTCACAGACAAGTTTTCAGGGGGTTTTGATATAGCAGATAAATAAAATACAAGTAAGTAAAGTGCGGGAATAATAATTGCAGTAAGTGGCCCAATCCTTTTTAGCACAAAGGACAAGCCGGTTTGTTTACTTATGATGACCAAACGTTCTTGAGGACACACGGGAATTTAGTCTAGTGCTTTCGCTTCATATAGTTGATTAATCTTCATTGTTTTGATAAGTGTTGCGTGGGTGAACCTATGCTAATGCACCGCCCTTCCTAGGACTAATACATACTTGTGATTAAACCCCTTGCAAGCATCCGCAAATACAAGAAAGTAATTAAGATAAATCTAACCACAGCCTTAAACTCTGAGATCCTGCTATCCCTCATGCATCGATATACCAACGGGGGTTCAGGTTGCTGTCACTCCGGCAACCCCACAATTAGCAAACGAATACAAGATGCATTCCCCTAGGCCCATAAAGGTGAAGTATCATGTAGTCGACGTTCACATGACACCACTAGAAGAATAACACCACAACTTAAATATCAAACCATCAAATATTACTCAACATAGTTCACTACTAACATTTAGACTTCACCCATGTCCTCAAGAACTAAACGAACTACTCACAAGACATCATATGGAACATGATCAGAGGTGATATGATGATGAATAACAATCTGAACATAAACCTTGGTTCAACGGTTTCACTCAATAGCATCAATAACAAGGAGTAATCAACACCGGGAGAGTTTCCCCTATGAAATAATCAAGATTCGACCCTAGATGTTACAGAGGAGACGAGGTGCAGCGGTGGAGATGACGGTGTCGGTGGTGGAGATGATGATGATGATGATCCCAATGAAGTCCAGCTCGATGACGGTGACGATTTCCCCCTCCGGGAGGGAATTTCCCCGGCAGATTTCAGCCTGCCGGAGAGCTCTTTTCTCTCTGGTGTTTTCCGCCCCGTAGAGGCGGCTGTGTCTATTCGCGATGCCCCCCAGCACCTTAGGTTTTCGGGTAGATGAAGTACGCGAAGGAGAGACGGCCGAGGGGGGCTGTGGGCCCCCTCCCCACAAGGCGGCGCGGCCAGGGTGGAGCCCGCGCCGGCCTATGGGGGCCCATGGCGGCCCTCCTCGGTCCCTCCTTTTGGCTGGCTCCTTCTTCTGGAGAAATAGGACTTTCGGTGTATTTTCCGTCAATTGTTGATCTTCAGAAATATTGCATCCTGACGGTGCTTTTTCCAGCAGAATCCTGACTCCGATGAGTAATTCTCCAATAATCATGAAACATGCAAAATAGGTGAAATACATAAGTATCATCTCTAAATATGAAATATATCAATGAATAACAGTAAATTATGATATAAAATAGTGATGCAAAATGGACGTATCAACTCCCCCCAAGCTTAGACCTCGCTTGTCCCCAAGCGAAACTGAGCTCAGTAAACAATACCACATGTTTATGGAGTGAAGAGTCGATAAATAAAATACGGACAAGAAGCATCACATTAATTCACACAAGACATTCTAGTGAACAACTTCCTCATATAATTCAACTTGAGACAAGTAGAGGGAAGTCACAAATAAAGGTGCATAGGAAATCATAATTGGTGATGGCAAATTTCGTTCTTGGTCAAAGAACAATTAACAGATTGTACTTATCTTTCGGGTAAAGCCTTTATATTAGAGCTTATATGGCAAAACTTAAATGCTCAATCATAATAATCTCCTCATAATCATTGATAACCTTCAAAGCCATATTCATTCGGATAAAACTTGTACTAAACAAGGAAGGATAAAAGGCATGATTAAGTAGATCACAATATAAATGGTTGGATCACAACAACTCAATTGCTTGCTTAAGATAGAGGGAAATAGGTTTACTGACTCAACATAAAGTAAAAGATATGCCCTTCGCAGAGGGAAGCAGGGATTAAATCATGTGCTAGAGCTTTTTAAGTTTGAAATCATATAGAGAGCATAAAAGTAAAGTTTTGAGAGGTGTTTGTTGTTGTCAACGAATGGTAGTGGGTACTCTAACCCCCTTGCCAAACAGACTTTCAAAGAGCGGATCCCATGAAGGACGTTATCTCTACCAGCAAGGCAGATCATCCCTCTTCTCTTTTGTTTACACATGCACTTTAGTTTATTTAGGGATGACACTCCTCCCAACCTTTGCTTTCACAATCCATGGCTAACCGAATCCTCGGGTGCCTTCCAACATTTCACATACCATGGAGGAGTGTCTATTGCAAAATTAAGTTGCTTACTGATGAATCAGGGCAAAACATGTGAAGAGAATTATTAATGAAAGTTAATTAATTGGGGCTGGGAACCCCGTTGCCAGCTCTTTTTGCAAAATTATTGGATAAGCGGATGTGCCACTAGTCCATTGGTGAAAGTCTGCCCAACAAGATTGAAAGATACAACTCCACATACTTCCTCATGAGCTATAAAACATTGACACAAATAAGGGATAATAACTTTTGAATTGTTTAAAGGTAGCACATGAAGTATTTACTTGGATTGGCAGGGAAATACCACATAGTAGGTAGTTATGGTGGACACCGATGGCATAGGTTTGGTTTAAGGGTTCGGATGCACGAGAAGCATTCCCTCTCAGTACAGGTCTTTGGCTAGCAAGGTTGGTTAGCAAGCATAAGAGTTGAGGGAAACAAATAAATATACGTGTGATAGAAACAATCATGCATCTTTCTTGTAAGCACAAATAATTTTAACTTTAGAATACTAAGCTCATTAGCTAACAAGAAAGAAAGATAATAAAATAACATATCTACATGTATTTCCTCTTTCTACTTAAACCTCAAAGTGTTGTTGCTATTGACCAATGCTAAGTTTGCCAAAACCAAATAGATTTGCTCAATGCTCCCAAAGTGATACCAATACTAACAACAAGATCAATCATATAAATGAACCGCAAACTAAAATAAGGTGTGCAATATGTAAATGATAAAACTTCTCATTAATATTCCATAACGATAACTCACACCAAGGGATACATAGATAACCAACTAAAAGAGAGATACTTCCACACTGCAACCATCTTATATGATAACTTCCCTACTCATGGTATGACACTACTTAATAGTAAAAAGGTAAAAGATAGTGATGATGTGATACCGCGGCACTCCCCCCAAGCTTGGAACAAACCAAGAGGGTGCCAATACCAATGATGAATTACTCCTTCGGTGGTGGTGGTGAATTCTTCCCATCATCAGACTTCCAAGGAAGAGGCTCTCCATCAACAAACGACATCTTGGTCTCAGGAATCCTGAAACTAGCAGCATAGCTTATGTGTTTAAACCTGTTTTCATACTCACAGTTTTGATTCTGAACATCATAGAGTTGGGCTTGGAGTTTGTTGGTAGTGTCGTGAAGCGAGAGGATATCGTCCCACAGCTTTGCAGTCTCCTTCTTGTGTCCATCAATAAGTTCAGACACAATTTTGTGGAAGATGTCCACTTCACGCTCAGCCATCTTCTTGTAATTGAAGACCTCTTGTTCCAGTTTCTCCATCCTGTCCTCCAAACTTCCTTCTCCTTTAGGACCCCGGACATCTTCAATCTGCAACTCTCCATCTACGAGCAGCAATTCCTTGGGGTGCATCTTCAGCTCGTTCATGTACGGGTTGACGACGTCCTCAAAGAAGCTGTCCTTCGGAGTTCCCGACGAAGACATGGTGGCTCTAGATCCGAAAACAGTATCTGGCAGAAAACAGCTCGAAACAAAACACGACGAGAAAACGATATACGGACCTCCAGGGGTCCGGGGGATTATATAGCAAAAAATTTCACGACAAAAGGAAAGTCCCAGGTCGAACCGGAGTGGAAGAGGGACTCCGAGGGGCTGTCCCCGTATGGCGGCGCGGCCAAGGTGGGGCCCGCGCCGGCCTATGGGGGCACGCCCTCGTGCGTCTCCTCCGCTCCGTTTCGATCTCGTAATTTTTCATATTTTCTAAAAATAGCAAAAACATTGTTCGGAAAGTTAAACGCGAACTTTTTATTACCAGGACTGTTACCTATTCGAAGTCGAACTCTGCAGAACTATCAATTTGATCTTTGATGAAAGTTTCCGGAGTCATCACTTGAATAACATCAACATCTTCATTATAAGAATCTCCAGAATTATAATGCTTGAGTCTTTGTCCATTCACCACTTGTGTGGCATCACCTTTCAGCGAACCAATTTTTATTTCCCCTGAACGATACACCTCCACAATGACATATGGTCCTTCCCATTTTGAGAGTAATTTCCCTGCAAAAAATCTAAGACGAGACCGATAAAATAGGACTTTATCTCCAACATTAAATTCTCTTTTGATAATTCTTCTATCATGCCATTTCTTAACTTTCTCCTCAAAAAGTTTAGCATTTTCATAAGCTTCACTTCTCCACTCATCTAAAGAACTCAATTGTAGCAACCTTTTCTTACCGGCAAGTTTAGGATCTTTATTAAGTTCTCTTACAGCCCAATAAGCTTTGTGCTCTAGTTCTAAAGGTAAATGACAAGCTTTTCCATAAACCATTTTATAAGGAGACATACCCATAGGATTTTTATAAGCAGTTCTATAGGCCCACAATGCTTCCTTCAACTTACTAGCCCAATTTTTCCTAGATTTATTAACAGTCTTTTGCAAGATAGATTTAATTTCTCTATTTGATAATTCTACTTGCCCACTAGTTTGAGGATGATAAGCTGAAGCAATTCTATGATTAATACCATATTTAGCAAGAGTTTTTCTAAAACCACCATGAATAAAATGAGAACCTCCATCAGTCATAAGATATCTAGGTACTCCAAACCTAGGAAAAATAACATCTAAAAGCATTTTTAAAGAGGTCTCACCATCAGCACTTTTTGTGGGTATGGCTTCCACCCATTTAGTAACATAATCAACAGCGACAAGTATATGAGTGTTACCTTCTGAAGAATGGAAAGGACCCATGAAGTCAAATCCCCAACAATCAAATGGTTCAATGACAAGAGTATAATTCATAGGCATTTCATTGCGTCTAGAGATATTACCAACTCTTTGACATTCATCACAAGATAAAATGAACTTTCTTGCATCTTTAAAGAGAGTTGGCCAATAAAAACCTGACTGTAGAACCTTTTGCGCGGTTCTATCTCCGGCGTGATGTCCTCCATAAACACTACCATGACACTTACTCAATATCTCTTGTTGTTCATATTCGGGAACACATCTTCGCATAATACCATCCACCCCTTCTTTATATAAGTGTGGGTCATCCCAAAAATAATGCCTCAAGTCATAAAAGAACTTCCTCCTTTGCTGAGCTGAAAAGGTTGGAGGCAAGTACTTGGAAACAATAAAGTTAGCATAATTAGCATACCAAGGACTATCTCGCGAGCTCACCTTTATTACAGCCAATTGTTCATTTGGAAAACTATCATTAACAGGAACATGATCATAAACAATATTTTCCAATCTAGACAAATTATCAGCAACAGGATTATCAGCACCTTTCCTATCTATAATATGTAAATCAAATTCTTGCAAAAGAAGCACCCATCTAATAAGCCTTGGCTTAGCATCTTTCTTTTCCATAAGGTACCTAATTGCAGCATGATCAGTATGGATTGTGACTTTTGAATCAATAATATAAGGTCTAAACTTGTCGCAAGCAAAAACCACAGCTAATAATTCTTTTTCAGTTGTAGCATAATTTCTTTGAGCAGCATCGAGAGTTTTACTAGCATAATGAATAACATTCAATTTTTTATCTACTCGCTGTCCAAGAACAGCACCTACATCAAAATCACTAGCATCACACATAATTTCAAAAGGTAAATTCCAATCAGGAGGTTCAACTATGGGAGCAGTTGTTAAGGCTTTCTTTAGAGTTTCAAAACTTCCTTACAATCATCATCAAAAACAAAAGGTACATCTTTTTGAAGAAGATTGGTAAGAGGCTTTGAAATTTTAGAGAAATCTTTAATAAATCTCCTATAAAAACCAGCATGACCAAGAACACTACGAATACCTTTAACATCCCTCGGATAGGGCATCTTCTCAATTGCTTCAACTTTAGCTCTATCAACTTCAATACCTCTCTCAGAAATTTTATGTCCCAATACAATTCCTTCATTAACCATAAAGTGACATTTCTCCCAATTAAGAACAAGGTTAGTTTCTTCACATCTCTGCATAACTTTATCAAGGTTTCGCAAACAATTATCAAAAGAATTCCCATAGACAGAAAAATCATCCATGAATACCTCTACAATCTTTTCACAAAAGCCATGAAAAATAGTAGACATGCATCTTTGAAAAGTAGCAGGAGCATTGCATAAACCAAAAGGCATACGCCTATAAGCATAAGTTCCATAGGGACAAGTGAAAGTGGTTTTCTCTTGATCTTTAGTTCTAAATGCAATTTGTGAAAACCCAGAATAACCATCAAGAAAACAGAAATGAGTATTTTTAGATAACCTTTCTAGCATTTGATCAATAAAAGGTAAAGGTTAATGATCTTTCTTAGTAACTTTATTAACTTTTCGATAATCAATGCACATTCTATACCCTACAACTACTCTTTGAGGGATGAGCTCATCATTATCATTAGGTACAACAGTTATTCCTCCTTTCTTAGGAACATGATACGTCCAAAACGTATCTACTTTCCCGAACACTTTTGCTATTGTTTTGCCTCTAATTTGTGTGTTTTGGATGCAACTAACACGGACTAACGCTGTTTTCAGCAGAACTGCTCTGGTGTCTCGTTTTTGTGCAGAAATCCAACTTTCGGGAAAAACCTCGGAATTTATGCGGAAGGCCCTATTTTCCCAGGAAACTAACGGAGCCAGAAGGGCAATTGAAGTGGAGGCCCGAGGGCCCCACACCATAGGGCGGCGCGGCCCAGGGGGGGCCCGCGCGGCCCTGTGGTGTGGCCCCCTCGGCCGGCCTCCGACGCCCTCCTTCGGACTATTTATCGGCCTCGACCTAAAAACGCACGGGAAGAAGTCGAAGTCGCCAGAAACCCTCCAGAACGCCGCCACATCGCGAAACTCCGTCACGGGAGCCAGAAGTCTCCGTTCTGGCACTCCGCCGGGACGGGGAATTGGAGGAGATCATCGCCGCCATCACCGCCAACGCCTCTACATCAACCAGCCATGTTTCCCCCATCCATGTGTGAGTAATTCCCCCGCTGTAGGCCGAAGGGGATGGTAGGGATTGGATGAGATTGGTCATGTAATAGCATAAGATTGTTAGGGCATAGTGCCTAGTGTCCGTAGTTGGTACTTTGATGATATTGTTGCAACTTGTTATGCTTAATGCTTATCACTAGGGCCCGAGTGCCATGATCTCAGATCTGAACATATTATTGTTTCATCATGATATTCATTGTTTATGGTCTTACCTATAAGTTGTATACACATGTCGATGTCCGGAACTAATGGCCCCGAAGTGACAAGAATTGGGACAACCGGAGGGAATGGTAGCGATGTGAGGATCACATGTGTTCACGGAGTGTTAATGCTTTGCTCCGGTACTCTATTAAAAGGAGTACCTTAATATCCAGTAGTTTCCCTTGAGGCCCGGCTGCCACCGGCTGGTAGGACAAAAGATGTTGTGCAAGTTTCTCATTGCGAGCGCGCACGACTATATATGGAACACATGCCTATTGATTGCTTTGTACTTGGACACCGTTTTATTATTATCTGCAAATGCCCTGCTATGATTGTTACATGAGTTTCTCTCATCCATGCAACGCCCGTCATCCGTCCCCGTGCCTACAGTATTTTAATCCTGCTGTTTACTAAAATCACTACTGCTGTCTCTGTTACTCTGTCGTTATTTCACTATCGCTATCGCTATAAACCTGTTATTATCGATAAACCCTTGCGAGCAAGTCTGTTTCCAGGTGCAACTGAATTGACAACTCCGTTGTTAAGGCTTCCAAGTGTTCTTTGTCTCCCCTTGTGTCGAATCAATAAATTGGGTTTTACTTCCCTCGAAGACTGTTGCGATCCCCTATACTTGTGGGTCATCAAGACTATTTTCTGGCGCCGTTGCTGGGGAGCATAGCTTTATTTGGAAGTTCACTTGGATTAATATTGTTCGCTGCAAATTCTCCATCATGGGTAAACCTCGCGATACTAAGATCGCCATATTACCATCCACTACAAGAAAAGGTACAATTCTGAATACCTCTGTTGCTCTTGATTCACCATCTGTGATTGATAAACTTGTTTCACCGCCACATGCTTCGCATGCGGGTACATCTGCTGAATCTGAACACTCTCATAATATTGATAATGTTTCTGCTGTGCTTGATGATAGTGGTTCATTGGGATCTTTTCTAGATGCTACAATTGCTAGGTCTAGACAAATTGAAAATACTGAAACTCCTAATGCTACTACACCGTTAGTTCACCCGAACTTGGTTATTTTAGTGATGATCCCGAGGAAGATTATGTGGAGCTTAATGATGATTTTATTGAAAAATGCAATGCTACTACTGATGCAAGACAAAATACAAAGTGGCTTGCAGACCATGCCGTTAGATATAAACCGTCTCCGATCCTAAGTTTGCCACATCTCCTATAAACATTAGGGATAAAGATTATGATTTTTCTCTTGATCTATCTCATATAGCTATTGTTGAGAAAACACCCTTTTGTGGTACTGAAAAAGAAAGTGCTGTTGAACACATGACTGAGCTATCTACTCTTAGTAGCTTGTTTTCTGATGATGTTAAGATGCGTACTTACTTTGTTGCTAAAATATTTCCATTCTCATTAAAGGATGACGCTAAAACTTGGTATAATAATTTGCCACCTAATTCTATTAAAAGTCCGAAAGAATTGCTTGATGTTTTCTTCCGCAAATACTTCCTGCTAGTGCTCAACATATTGCTTTGCAGAGAATTTATAATTTCAATCAGGGAGATGAAGAGAAATTGCCTGAGGCTTGGTCGAGATTCTGCTCTCTTATTAGAGCTCGACCTGAGCATGATTTGGAAAAGCATGATTTACTTGATATATTTTATAGTGGACTAACCATTGAGTCTAGGGCATACCTGGATAGTTGTGCTGGTTGTGTTTTCAGGAAAAGAACTCCAGACGACGCTGAAGAATTATTGGCTAAAATAAGCCGGAATCATGATGATTGGACTACGCCTGAACCGACTCCAACTCCAATATTGAAGAAGCGGGGTTTAATTAAATTGAATGATGAAGATATGAGGGAAGCCAAGAAGTCTCTCAAGGAGAAAGGTATTAAATCTGAAGATGTGAAGAATCTACCTCCTATTGAAGATATATGTGAGATAATTCCCCTTCATCCATGATTGAGGTAAACTCCCTTCAACGCTTTACTAGGGAAGATATTCCGTATTTGAAACCTCCTGCACAATGCTTAGATGAGTTTGATAATTATATTGTTAAGCAAGAAAATTTTAATATGAGAGTAGAGAATCATTTAATGGAAAATTCTCAAGCTATTAGTGAATTGCATGATATTGTGGAGAGAACCTCCAATGATGTTAAGATGCTTGTTAAACATTTTCAAATGATTCAAACTCAAATTGATCAACTCACTAAAGTGCAAAATGACTTGTTAGGGAATAATTCTAAAGAGAAACATGCTTATGAAGTAACAACTAGAGGTGGTGTCTCTACCCAGGATCCTCTATATCCTGAAGGGCATCCCAAAAGAGTTGAACAAGATTCTCAACGCATTGAACCTAGTGCTCATTCTAGGAAGAAAAAGAAGAAGAAACATAAAAATGTTGTAGAATCCTCTGAACCTGTTAATGATCCTAATAGTATTTCTATTTCTGATGCTGAAACTGAAAGTGGTAATGAACATGATAATGATAATGATAATGATAAGAATGATACTCCTGATAAAGAAGAGGTTGAAGAAGAACCTGAAAAGCATGCTAAAAATAAAAAGTACACTAAAGAAGATTTTATTGCTGAGAAACATGGTAATGAAAGAGAACCTTGGGTGCAAAAGCAAATGCCTTTTCCTGCTAAGAAATTAAAATCAAAGGAAGAAGAACACTATAATAAATTTTGCGATTGGATGAAACCTTTATTCTTGCAAATCCCTTTGACTGATGCTATTAAATTGCCACCTTATTCAAAGTATATGAAAGATATTGTTACTAACAAAAGGAAAATCCCCAATGAGGAAATTTCCACTATGCTTGCTAATTACTCTTTCAATGGCAAAATTCCAAAGAAGTTGGGCGACCCAGGTATACCTACTATTCCTTGTTCTATTAAGAATAATTATGTTAAAACTGCTCTATGTGACTTGGGAGCCGGTGTTAGTGTTATGCCTTTTTCTCTTTATAAGAGACTTTACTTAGATAAGTTGATACCTACTGATATATCTTTGCAAATGGCTGATAAATCTACTGCTATTCCTGTTGGTATATGTGAGAATGTTCCTGTTCAAGTTACTACTAACTGCTTGATATTAACTGATTTTGTTGTGTTGGAAATGCCTGAAGATGATAATATGTCTATTATTCTTGGGAGACCTTTTCTTAACACCGCAGGGGCTGTTATTGATTGCAACAAAGGAAAGGTTACTTTCAATGTTGATGATAGGGAACATACCGTTTATTTCCCCAAGAGGATTGAGAAAGCATGTGGAGTTAATACTATTTCTAATGTGAGAACTATCAAAGTGGGAACTATTGATTGTCCTATATATGAGCCTAAAGAAGAATATCAAACTCTCGTGATTGGATCCATATCAATACAATTCAAGGTAACATGATTGATTTGAGGTTTATTTCTTCCTATGCTATGTAAAATTTATTTGGTGGCAAGACTTGATCAACCTTGTTAACGAATACTTTTTATATGCATAGAGGAGGTAAACAACATCTTTTTCTTCCTCCACTTGTTTTACTTACTGTAGCAACCTCTCCTTATCTTTATTTTATTGCAATGTTGTGCCAAGTGAAGCCTCTAATCGAAGGTTGATTCTAGATTTGGATTTCTGCGCAGAAACAGATTTCTATCTGTCACGAATCTGGGATGTTTTCTCTGTAGGTAACTCATAAAATTATGCCAATTTACGTGCGTGTTCCTCAGATATGTACGCAACTTTCATTAGTTTTGAGTTTTCTGATTTGAGCAACGTAAGTATTTATTTAAAATTCGTCTTTACTGGCTGTTCTGTTTTGGCAGATTCTGTCTCTATTTTTTTTGCATTGTCTCTTGTGGACTTTGAGCGAGCTTTTCTAGACATAGAGAGCTGTAGCTAATGTTTTATTGAGTTTTTGCAATGTGGCACTACAGGACCAAGGTGGATTCAAAAAATTTGAGTACTAACCCCTCTAATGAAGTTTATGAGAAGTTTGTTGTGAAGGAAGTTTTCAAGGGTCAAGAGAGGAGGATGATATATGATCAAGAAGAGTCAAAAGCCTAAGCTTGGGGGGAGGTATACCGGCATCACTCATTTTTTGCATATTATGGTTGCTGGATACTTGTACATACTTGTTTTGTTCGTTTGAGTGGTTTTCTAATGAGAGGAAGATGATATTTGGGGAAATGCTGCCTGAAAACAGATTCTGGAACGTTACCGTAAAAATTGTCAAAAATAGCCAGAACGTCATTTTAAGCTGCAAATTTTTGTGTAGGTTCCCCAGGTTGTTATCTAACTTTCATTAGTTGAACACTTTTCGATCTGAGCAACGTAAGATTTTTGTTAAAATCGATTTCTGTACTGCTGTCAGGTTTTGGCAGATTTCTGCCATTTCGCTTTTCTGTGTTTCTTTTAGTTTGCTATTTCTTGATTTCGCTTTGTTTCCTTCCCAAAACACAAAAAGACCAAAAATATTTCTGTTATTTCTCTTCACCATTTGTTTGCTTTAGTTTCTTGCATTTGTTTCACTTTATTTGCTATTGCTAGTTTGCTATAAGAAAACCCAAAAAGATTTTGCTTTGTTTGTTTGTTTCCTCTTGTTCTTATTTGCAATTTGAAAACACCAAAAATATTTGCTGTTCTTCTCTGGTTTGTAAAGTTCTTTATGAGTTCAATGGTCTTCGGTGGCTGGAGCGTGGTTTTCATTTCATATTATCCAAGCTGCACAAGTGAAAAGGCAATAATGACGATCTACGACAATCTGATTGTGGTGAGAGGCTGGTATGAACTCTATTTGTTTTCATTTTTGTACATATACTCATCCATGTGAGCATGCTTAGTTGGTTCATGTGAGGTATATGTTATTTGGGAAAGTCTAGTAGTTCATGACCTCTCATGTTTAGCTCCAATTTATTAATATGAGTAGCATGTCATGTATGTTTGTTTGCATTGTTTTATTCATAAGTAAGTATGGCATTGTGGTATCCTCCTCTGAATAATTCATTTATATCGACTTGGCACATGCTCACGCATGCATATGACTGAACAAAAATTCAATTAAGCCTCGATGATTTATATTGCTTCAGAGTTCTTGTATCACTTTTATGCCTCCGTTAATTTATTTTGCCGCAAGCATGATTATGACAGTTACTGCTCTCTTGATTTGTCGCTCCCTAGTCTATTGCTAGCCTTCACTTGTACTGAGCGGGAACGCTGCTCGTACTTCCAAACACATGAAAACCAAGTTATTCCAGAGTGTCCACCATAAATACCTATGCATGGCATTTCAAACCATTCCAAGTAAATTCTCATGCGCTACCTTTAAAACCTTCAAAATGCTTCTCAATTTGTGTTTATGTTTCATAGCTCATGAGGAAGTATGTGGTGTTTAGCTTTCAACCTTGTCATTTACTTTTGACGGACTCTCATATGGACTAGTGGCACATCCGCTTATCCAATAATTTTGCAAAAAGAGCTGGCAATGGGATTCCCAGTCCCGAATTAATTAACTTAATTAGACACTCCTCCATGGTTTGTGATTGTTGGACGGCACCCGAAGGATTCGGTTAGCCATGGCTTGTGTAAGCAAAGGTTGGGGGGAGTGTCATCATCATAATAAAACCAAAATAAAAAAGGCACTCCTTCATGGTATGAGATTGTTGGCAGGCACCCGAGGATTCGGTTAGCCATGGTTTGTGAAAGAAAGGTTGGAAGGAGTGCCAAATAAATATGCAATAATTCATGGGAGCCGCTCTTGAAAGTCCGGTTAGCGAGGTAGTTAGTGTACCCATTACCATTCGTTGACAACAACAAACACCTCTCAAAATAATTTTACTCCTGTCTTTATAAAAATGAAAAGCTCTAGCGCATGTTAATCCCTGCTTCCCTCTGCGAAGGGTCAATCTTTTACTTTTATGTTGTGTCTCCATTATTTCTTTGAGCACTATCTTGAGAGCACAACTGTCATTCTTAGTATAATATGCTTGTCTCAAAATATGATTGATTGTGGTATAACTTTGATGCATTTATCTTTTGACAATCACTACTTCTAGTCTTTCTATGAACTCCAAAGGTGCCCGGGCATTTATGTTTTGCCAACCAAATACAGACAAGCGAGATACCACTTTATCATACTCTCTTATGAACATTGCAATCTTGCTTATACACATGATTCATGATGCTTCTTATTAATTGTTGGTACCTCTCCATGATTGACATAGCTGTTAGATGATCTTATTTGCATATATCTCATTATGAACTGCTCGAGTATTAGCCATAGCATGAGAATATATACATCATATGAGCAAATGTGTTCGTGAAAGTTCTTTTATCGCTCGCTTGTTAACTGAATTGCTTGAGGACAAGCAATAAGCTAAGCTTGGGGGGAGTTGATACGTCCAAAACGTATCTACTTTCCCGAACACTTTTGCTATTGTTTTGCCTCTAATTTGTGTGTTTTGGATGCAACTAACACGGACTAACGCTGTTTTCAGCAGAACTGCTCAGTGTCTCGTTTTTGTGCAGAAATCCAACTTTCGGGAAAAACCTCGGAATTTATGCAGAAGGCCCTATTTTCCCAGGAAACTAACGGAGCCAGAAGGGCAATTGAAGTGGAGGCCCGAGGGCCCCACACCATAGGGCGGCGCGGCCCAGGGGGGGCCCGCGCGGCCCTGTGGTGTGGCTCCTCGGCCGGCCTCCGACGCCCTCCTTCGGACTATTTATCGGCCTCGACCTAAAAACGCACGGGAAGAAGTCGAAGTCGCCAGAAACCCTCCAGAACGCCGCCACATCGCGAAACTCCGTCGCGGGAGCCAGAAGTCTCCGTTCTGGCACTCCGCCGGGACGGGGAATTGGAGGAGATCATCGCCGCCATCACCGCCAACGCCTCTACATCAACCAGCCATGTTTCCCCCATCCATGTGTGAGTAATTCCCCCGCTGTAGGCCGAAGGGGATGGTAGGGATTGGATGAGATTGGTCATGTAATAGCATAAGATTGTTAGGGCATAGTGCCTAGTGTCCGTAGTTGGTACTTTGATGATATTGTTGCAACTTGTTATGCTTAATGCTTGTCACTAGGGCCCGAGTGCCATGATCTCAGATCTGAACATGTTATTGTTTCATCATGATATTCATTGTTTATGGTCTTACCTATAAGTTGTATACACATGTCGCTGTCCGGAACTAATGGCCCCGAAGTGACAAGAATTGGGACAACCGGAGGGAATGGTAGCGATGTGAGGATCACATGTGTTCACGGAGTGTTAATGCTTTGCTCCGGTACTCTATTAAAAGGAGTACCTTAATATCCAGTAGTTTCCCTTGAGGCCCGGCTGCCACCGGCTGGTAGGACAAAAGATGTTGTGCAAGTTTCTCATTGCGAGCGCGCACGACTATATATGGAACACATGCCTATTGATTGCTTTGTACTTGGACACCGTTTTATTATTATCTGCAAATGCCCTGCTATGATTGTTACATGAGTTTCTCTCATCCATGCAACGCCCGTCATCCGTCCCCGTGCCTACAGTATTTTAATCCTGCTGTTTACTAAAATCACTACTGCTGTCTCTGTTACTCTGCTGCTGTTATTTCACTCATCGCTATCGCTATAAACTCACATTACTCGATAAACCCTTGCGAGCAAGTCTGTTTCCAGGTGCAACTGAATTGACAACTCCGTTGTTAAGGCTTCCAAGTGTTCTTTGTCTCCCCTTGTGTCGAATCAATAAATTGGGTTTTACTTCCCTCGAAGACTGTTGCGATCCCCTATACTTGTGGGTCATCAGAACACAATGCACAAGACTAACCCATCTACTATCAGCAATAGGATATATTATACCAGCTTCAAGAAGTTTTAATACCTCATTCCTTACCACATCCTTCATCTTAGGAATTAGACGACGCTGATGTTCAACAACAGGCTTTGCATCATCTTCCATATTGATGGCATGTTGGCAAATAGAAGGAGAAATCCCCTTCAAGTCATCAAGAGTGTAGCCAATAGCTCCTCGGTGTTTCTTCAATATTTCCAATAACCTTTCTTCCTCAAAATCTGAAAGCTTAGCACTAATAATAACAGGATATGTTTGCTTATCATCTATATAAGCATACTTAAGATTATCAGGTAATGGTTTCAGATCAAAAACAGGATCTTCCTTTGGTGGTGGTGTTGTACCTAGATCTTCAACCGGTAAGTCATGTTTAAGAATAGGTTGACGAAGGAAAATTTCATCAAGCTCATTCCTTTCTTCCCTAAAGACTTCACTCTCATGATCCTCCAAATGTTGCTGCAAAGGATTATTAGGAGCAAGAGCAATAGATGCAAGCTGTTCAACTCTAAAATCATTATTGGGCAATTCAGCTTTATAAGGAGCTTTGGCAAATTTAGAGAAATTAAACTCATAAGATTCACCAGCAAATTTAGTTACAATTTTCTCCTTCTTGCAATCTATAACAGCTCCACAAGTATTTAGAAAAGGTCTACCAAAAATGATAGGACAAGACTTACTAGCAGCAGAACCAAGTACCAAAAAGTCAGCATGATATTTAATCTTACCACATAGAACTTCCACATCTCGAACAATACCAATAGGAGAGATAGTTTCTCTATTAGCTAGCCGAATAACCGCATCAATATCTTCAAGTTCACAAGAACCAATTTCATGCATGATTTCTGTGTAAAGCTCATAAGGAATGGCACTAATACTTGCACCAATATTGCATAAACCATAATAACAATGATCACCAATTCTAACAGAGAGCATAGGAACACTGGCTTTCCTAGACTTATTAGGATGTGAAACAATATTAGAAGCATCTTCACCGAAAATGATATGACCATCTTCTACATTTTCAGTCACAAGGTCTTTAACTATTGCAATAGCAGGTTCAACCTTTATTTGCTCTTCAGGTTCTATAGGTTTCTTTGCACTTTTATTAACCACACTAGTTATAACAGAATACTCCTTCATTTTAGCAGGAAAAGGAGTTTTTTCAATATAAGCTTCAGGAAGAATATGATCAACAGTTTTAATTTCAACACATTTACCTATAGGTGAATCAGTTTTATCTTTGTAGGGTTCATGATACTTATTAAAATTCTTCCTAGGCAATTCAAAATGAGAGGCAAAAGCTTTATAGAAATTTGCAACAACTTGAGAGTCAAGACCATAAGTAGCACTCATATTTCGAAATTTATCAGTATCCATAAAAGTTTCAATGCATTCATAATCATAATTTATACCTGACTCTCTACCTTTGTCATTCTCCCATCCTTCAGTATTCTCCTGAATCCGATCAAGAAGGTCCCATTTAAACTCTTCTTTGTTGCGTGTAAATGATCCAGAACAAGTAGTATCCAGCAAGGTTTTATCTTGAAAAGAAAGTCTTGCGTAGAAATTATCAATGATGATATTACCAGGAAGCTCATGAATGGGGCATTTGAGCATTAAGGACTTCAATCTCCCCCATGCTTGGGCAATACTCTCTCCATCATGAGGCCAGAAATTATATATGCGGTTTCGGTATTTGTGAATTTCACTTGGAGGATAGAATTTAGAATAAAATAGAGGCACAATATCCTTCCAATCAAGAGAATTCCCATTCTTCAGCAATTTATACCAATGCGCCGCTTTACCAGACAACGATATAGAGAATAGTTTCTTCCTAACTTCATCCATAGAAATACCTGCACACTTGAATAACCCGCATAATTCATGTAAAAACAATAAATGATCTCCAGGATGGACAGTTCCATCCCCTTCATAGCAGTTATCCACAACACGTTCAATAATTTTCATAGGTATTTTATATGGAACCTCTTTCTCACCTGGCACCTCATCCACTACCTTTGCAGTAGTAGTAGATTTTCCAAATAGGAATTCAAGAGAAGATCTCTCCATAATGAATTATGGCAGCAGGCAGAAATAAAAACAGCACGTACAGTAAAAGTTTTCCTTACCAATTCCACTTACCAATAGCGCTTCACTCCCCGGCAACGGCGCCAGAAAATAGTCTTGATGACCCACAAGTATAGGGGGTGTATCGTAGTACTTTCGATAAATAAGAGTGTCGAACCCAACGAGGAGCAGAAGGTGTTGACAAGCAGTTTCGATGAAGGATTCACTGTAAATGCTCACAAACAAGTTTTCAGGGGGTTTTGATATAGCAGATAAATAAAATACAAGTAAGTAAAGTGCGGGAATAATAATTGCAGCAAGTGGCCCAATCCTTTTTAGCACAAAGGACAAGCCGGTTTGTTTACTTATGATGACCAAACGTTCTTGAGGACACACGGGAATTTAGTCCAGTGCTTTCGCTTCATATAGTTGATTAATCTTCATTGTTTTGATAAGTGTTGCGTGGGTGAACCTATGCTAATGCACCGCCCTTCCTAGGACTAATACATACTTGTGATTAAACCCCTTACAAGCATCCGCAAATACAAGAAAGTAAGTAAGATAAATCTAACCACAGCCTTAAACTCTGAGATCCTGCTATCCCTCATGCATCGATATACCAACGGGGGTTCAGGTTGCTGTCACTCCGGCAACCCCACAATTAGCAAACGAATACAAGATGCATTCCCCTAGGCCCATAAAGGTGAAGTATCATGTAGTCGACGTTCACATGACACCACTAGAAGAATAACACCACAACTTAAATATCAAACCATTAAATATTACTCAACATAGTTCACTACTAACATTTAGACTTCACCCATGTCCTCAAGAACTAAACGAACTACTCACAAGACATCATATGGAACATGATCAGAGGTGATATGATGATGAATAACAATCTGAACATAAACCTTGGTTCAACGGTTTCACTCAATTGCATCAATAACAAGGAGTAATCAACACCGGGAGAGTTTCCCCTATGAAATAATCAAGATTCGACCCTAGATGTTTCAGCGGAGACGAGGTGCAGCGGTGGAGATGACGGTGTCGGTGGTGGAGATGATGATGATGATGATCCCAATGAAGTCCAGCTCGATGACGGTGACGATGGCGACGATTTCCCCCTCCGGGAGGGAATTTCCCCGGCAGATTTCAGCCTGCCGGAGAGCTCTTTTCTCTCTGGTGTTTTCCGCCCCGTAGAGGCGGCTGTGTCTATTCGCGATGCCCCCCAGCACCTTAGGTTTTCGGGTAGATGAAGTACGCGAAGGAGAGACGGCCGAGGGGGGTTGTGGGCCTGATACGTCTCCAACGTATCGATAATTTCTTATGTTCCATGCCACATTATTGATGTTATCTACATGTTTTATGCACACTTTATGTCATATTCGTGCATTTTCTGGAACTAACCTATTAACAAGATGTCGAAGTGCCAGTTGCTATTTTCTGCTATTTTTGGTTTCAGAAATCCTAGTAACGAAATATTCTCGGAATTGGATGAAATCAACGCCCAGGGTCCTATTTTGCCACGAAGCTTCCAGAAGTCGGAAGACGAAACGAAGTGGGGCCACGGGGTGCCCAAACCCTAGGGCGGCGCGGCCCCCCCCCTTGGCCGCGCCGGCCTGTGGTGTGGGGCCCTCGTGCCCCCTCCTGACTTGCCCTTCCGCCTACTTAAAGCCTCCGTGACGAAACCCCCAGTACCGAGAGCCACGATACGGAAAACCTTCCAGAGACGCCGCCGCCGCCGATCCCATCTCGGGGGATCCAGGAGATCGCCTCCGGCACCCTGCCAGAGAGGGGAATCATCTCCCGGAGGACTCTACGCCACCATGGTCGCCTCCAGAGTGATGTGTGAGTAGTCTACCCCTGGACTATGGGTCCATAGCAGTAGCTAGATGGTTGTCTTCTCCCCATTGTGCTATCATTGTCGGATCTTGTGAGCTGCCTAACATGATCAAGATCATCTATCTGTAATTCTATATGTTGCGTTTGTTGGGATCCGATGAATAGAGAATACTTGTTATGTTGATTATCAAAGTTATATCTATGTGTTGTTTATGATCTTGCATGCTCTCCGTTACTAGTAGATGCTCTGGCCAAGTAGATGCTTGTAACTCCAAGAGGGAGTATTTATGCTCGATAGTGGGTTCATGCCTGCATTGACACCGGGACAGGATGAAAGTTCTAAGGTTGTGTTGTGCTGTTGCCACTAGGGATAAAACATTGATGCTATGTCTAAGGATGTAGTTGTTGATTACATTACGCACCATACTTAATGCAATTGTCTGTTGCTTTGCAACTTAATACTGGAGGGGGTTCGGATGATAACCTGAAGGTGGACTTTTTAGGCATAGATGCAGTTGGATGGCGGTCTATGTACTTTGTCGTAATGCCCAATTAAATCTCACTATACTCATCATGATATGTATGTGCATGGTCATGCCCTCTTTATTTGTCAATTGCCCAACTGTAATTTGTTCACCCAACATGCTGTTTGTCTTATGGGAGAGACACCTCTAGTGAACTGTGGACCCCGGTCCAATTCTCTTTACTGAAATACAATCTACCGCACATCTTGTTCTACTGTTTTCTGCAAACAATCATCTTCCACACAATACGGTTAATCCTTTGTTACAGCAAGCCGGTGAGATTGACAACCTCACTGTTTCGTTGGGGCAAAGTACTTTGGTTGTGTTGTGCAGGTTCCACGTTGGCGCCGGAATCCCTGGTGTTGCGCCGCACTACATCCCGCCGCCATCAACCTTCAACGTGCTTCTTGGCTCCTCCTGGTTCGATAAACCTTGGTTTCTTTCGAGGGAAAACTTGTCACTGTGCGCATCATACCTTCCTCTTGGGGTTCCCAACGAACGTGTGAGTTACACGCCATCAAGCTCTTTTTCTGGCGCCGTTGCCGGGGAACTGAAGAAAAGCTACACCACAGAGATCTCTAACTCCCACGTCAACTTTGCGCCAGCAGCTCTTTTTCTGGCGCCGTTGCCGGGGAGATCAAGACACGCTGCAAGGGGAGTCTCCACTTCTCAATCTCTTTACTTTGTTTTTGTCTTGCTTAGTTTTATTTACTACTTTGTTTGCTGCACTAAATCAAAATACAAAAAAATTAGTTGCTAGTTTTACTTTATTTGCTATCTTGTTTGCTATATCAAAAACCCAAAAAAAATTAGTTACTTGCATTTACTTTATCTAGTTTATTTACTGTTGCTAAAATGGCCAACCCTGAAAATACTAAGTTGTGTGACTTCACAACCACAAATAATAATGATTTCTTATGCACACCTATTGCTCCACCTGCTACTACAGCAGAATTCTTTGAAATTAAACCTGCTTTACTGAATCTTGTTATGCGAGAGCAATTTTCTGGTGTTAGTTCTGATGATGCTGCTGCCCATCTCAATAATTTTGTTGAACTATGTGAAATGCAAAAATATAAAGATGTAGATGGTGACATTATAAAATTAAAATTGTTCCCTTTCTCATTAAGAGGAAGAGCTAAAGATTGGTTGCTATCTCTGCCTAAGAATAGTATTGATTCATGGACTAAATGCAAGGATGCTTTTATTGGTAGATATTATCCCCTGCTAAAATTATATCTTTGAGGAGTAGCATAATGAATTTTAAACAATTAGATACTGAACATGTTGCTCAAGCTTGGGAAAGAATGAAATCTCTGGTTAAAAATTGCCCAACTCATGGACTGACTACTTGGATGATCATCCAAACCTTCTATGCAGGACTAAATTTTTCTTCACAGAATTTATTGGATTCAGCTGCTGGAGGTACCTTTATGTCCATCACTCTTGGTGAGGCAACAAAGCTTCTTGATAATATGATGATCAACTACTCTGAATGGCACACGGAAAGAGCTCCACAAGGTAAGAAGGTAAATTCTGTCGAAGAAACCTCTTCCTTGAGTGATAAGATTGATGCTATTATGTCTATGCTTGTGAATGGTAGGCCTTATGTTAATTCTAATAATGTTCCGTTAGCGTCATTAGTTGCTCAAAAAGAATATGTTGATGTGAATCTCATTAAAAATAACAATCACAATGATTCTAGGCCATACCCTGCTAATGGTAACTCTTATGGTAGATATGCTTCACCTAATGAAGAAAAGATGCTAGAAATTGAAAGATCCACCAAGAGCTTTATGCAATCACAATATGAGCAAAATAAATTGTTTACTAAAACTATGAATGAGCAATCTACCTTGTTGAAGAATATAGGGAATCAACTTGAAAATCTGAATAGGGAGATCTCGGGGTTGCAAACTAAACTTGCTAATGCTGAAACCCGAATCTCATTCATGTCTGCATCATAATCTTCTTTAATTAATAAAATGGCTGCTAAACCTGAGGATTTAGATGACAAAATTACTACTACAGCAAATGCCATCCAAGTTAGAATTAATGAGAATATAAGATTAATGGCTGAACTGCGTGCTAGGTGGGATAGAGAAGAAAATGAAAAACTAGCTAAAGATGTAGCTAAAGTTTGGACTATTACCACCACTTGTAATGCTAATGCTACACATGTTGCTGCACCTCCTACTAATAATAATAAAAGAATTGGTGTTAGCAATGTTTCCACTTCTAATGCAAAGCGCGAGAAACTGCCTGAAACTGCTAAAATCATTAAACCGCTTGTGATAAAGTCGCTGAAATTTTTTCCAACATTGGGGATGATGATCCCATTGCTTTAGATTATAATGGTTTGAATTTTGATGATTGCCACATCTCTGAAGTTATAAAGTTCTTACAAAAACTTGCTAAAAGTCCTAATGCTAGTACTATAAATTTGGCTTTCACGCATCATATTACAAATGCTCTCATAAAAGCTAGAGAAGAGAAACTAGAGCGCGAAGCCTCTATTCCTAAAAAGCTAGAGGATGGTTGGGAGCCCATCATTAAGATGAAGGTTAAAGATTTTGATTGTAATGCTTTATGTGATCTTGGTGCAAGTATTTCTGTTATGCCTAAGAAAATTTATGATATGCTTGACTTGCCACCGCTGAAAAATTGTTATTTGGATGTTAATCTTGCTGATCATTCTACAAAGAAACCTTTGGGGAAAGTTGATAATGTTCGCATTACCGTTAACAATAACCTTGTCCCCGTTGATTTTGTTGTCTTGGATATTGAATGCAATGCATCTTGTCCCATTATATTGGGAAGACCTTTTCTTCGAACTGTTGGTGCTATCATTGATATGAAGGAAGGTAATATAAAATATCAATTTCCTCTCAAGAAAGGTATGGAACACTTCCCTAGAAAGATAATGAAGTTACCTTTTGATTCTATTATGAGAACCAATTATGATGTTGACACTTCGTCTCTTGATAATACTTGATATACACTTTCTGCGCCTAGCTGAAAGGCGTTAAAGAAAAGCGCTTATGGGAGACAACCCATGTTTTTACCTACAGTACTTTGTTTTTATTTTGTTTCTTGGAAGTTGTTTACTACTGTAGCAACCTCTCCTTATCTTAGTTTTGTGTTTTGTTGTGCCAAGTAAAGTCTTTGATAGTAAAGTAAGTACTAGATTTGGATTACTGCGCAGTTCCAGATTTCTTTGCTGTCACGAATATGGGTCCACCTCCCTGTAGGTAGCTCAGAAAATTAAGCCAATTTACGTGCATGATCCTCAGATATGTACGCAACTTTCATTCAATTTGAGCATTTTCATTTGAGCAAGTCTGCCTTTTATTTCGCATTGCCTCTTTTGCTATGTTGGATGAATTTCTTTGATCCATTAATGTCCAGTAGCTTTATGCAATGTCCAGAAGTGTTAAGAATGATTGTGTCACCTCTGAATATGTTAATTTTTATTGTGCACTAACCCTCTAATGAGTTGTTTCGAGTTTGGTGTGGAGGAAGTTTTCAAGGATCAAGAGAGGAGTATGATGCAACATGATCAAGGAGAGTGAAAGCTCTAAGCTTGGGGATGCCCCGGTGGTTCACCCCTGCATATTCTAAGAAGACTCAAGCGTCTAAGCTTGGGGATGCCCAAGGCATCCCCTTCTTCATCGACAACATTATCAGGTTCCTCCCCTGAAACTATATTTTTATTCCATCACATCTTATGTGCTTTGCTTGGAGCGTCGGTTTGTTTTTGTTTTTTGTTTTGTTTGAATAAAATGGATCCTAGCATTCACTTTATGGGAGAGAGACACGCTCCACTGTAGCATATGGACAAGTATGTCCTTGGTTTCTACTCATAGTATTCATGGCGAAGTTTCTTCTTCGTTAAATTGTTATATGGTTGGAATTGGAAAATGATACATGTAGTAATTGCTATAAATGTCTTGGGTAATGTGATACTTGGCAATTGTTGTGCTCATGATTAAGCTCTTGCATCATATGCTTTGCACCCATTAATGAAGAAATACATAGAGCATGCTAAAATTTGGTTTGCATATTTGGTTTCTCTAAGGTCTAGATAATTTCTAGTATTGAGTTTGAACAACAAGGAAGACGGTGTAGAGTCTTATAATGTTTTCAATATGTCTTTTATGTGAGTTTTGCTGCACCGGTTCATCCTTGTGTTTGTTTCAAATAAGCCTTGCTAGCCTAAACCTTGTATCGAGAGGGAATACTTCTCATGCATCCAAAATACTTGAGCCAACCACTATGCCATTTGTGTCCACCATACCTACCTACTACATGGTATTTTCCGCCATTCCAAAGTAAATTGCTTGAGTGCTACCTTTAAAATTCCATCATTCACCTTTGCAATATATAGCTCATGGGACAAATAGCTTAAAAACTATTGTGGTATTGAATATGTAATTATGCACTTTATCTCTTATTAAGTTGCTTGTTGTGCGATAACCATGTTCACTGGGGACGCCATCAACTACTCTTTGTTGAATTTCATGTGAGTTGCTATGCATGTCCGTCTTGTCTGAAGTAAGAGAGATCTACCACCCTATGGTTAAGCATGCATATTGTTAGAGAAGAAGATTGGGCCGCTAACTAAAGCCATGATCCATGGTGGAAGTTTCAGTTTTGGACATATATCCTCAATCTCAAATGAGAAAATTATTAATTGTTGTTACATGCTTATGCATAAAAGAGGAGTCCATTATCTGTTGTCTATGTTGTCCCGGTATGGATGTCTAAGTTGAAGAATAATCAATAGCGAGAAATCCAATGCGAGCTTTCTCCTTAGACCTTTGTACAGGCGGCATAGAGGTACCCCTTTGTGACACTTGGTTAAAACATGTGCATTGTGATGATCCGGTAGTCCAAGCTAATTAGGACAAGGTGCGGGCACTATTAGTATACTATGCATGAGGCTTGCAACTTATAAGATATAATTTACATGATACATGTGCTTTATTACTACCGTTGACAAAATTGTTTCATATTTTCAAAATCAAAGCTCTAGCACAAATATAGCAATCGATGCTTTTCCTCTATGAGGACCATTCTTTTACTTTCAATGTTGAGTCAGTTCACCTATTTCTCTCCACCTCAAGAAGCAAACACTTGTGTGAACTGTGCATTGATTCCTACATATTTGCTTATTGCACTTATTATATTACTCTATGTTGACAATATCCATGAGATATACATGTTACAAGTTGAAAGCAACCGCTGAAACTTAATCTTCCTTTGTGTTGCTTCAATGCTTTTACTATGAATTATTGCTTTATGAGTTAACTCTTATGCAAGACTTATTGATGCTTGTCTTGAAGTGCTATTCATGAAAAGTCTTTGCTTTATGATTCACTTGTTTACTCATGTCATACACATTGTTTTGATCGCTGCATTCACTACATATGCTTTACAAATAGTATGATCAAGGTTATGATGGCATGTCACTCCAGAAATTATCTTTGTTATCGTTTTACCTGCTCGGGACGAGCAGAACTAAGCTTGGGGATGCTGATACGTCTCCAACGTATCGATAATTTCTTATGTTCCATGCCACATTATTGATGTTATCTACATGTCTTATGCACACTTTATGTCATATTCGTGCATTTTCTGGAACTAACCTATTAACAAGATGCCGAAGTGCCGATTCTTTGTTTCTGCTGTTTTTGGTTTCAGAAATCCTAGTAACGAAATATTCTCGAATTGGACGAAATCAACGCCCAGGGTCCTATTTTGCCACGAAGCTTCCGGAAGTCCGAAGACGAAACGAAGTGGGGCCACGGGGTGCCCAAACCCTAGGCGGCGCGGCCCCCTTGGCCGCGCCGCCTGTGGTGTGGGGCCCTCGTGCCCCCTCCCGACTTGCCCTTCCGCCTACTTAAAGCCTCCGTGACGAAACCCCCGCACGAGAGCCACGATACGGAAAACCTTCCAGAGACGCCGCCGCCGCCGATCCCATCTCGGGGGATCCAGGAGATCGCCTCCGGCACCCTGCCGGAGAGGGGAATCATCTCCCGGAGGACTCTACGCCACCATGGTCGCCTCCGGAGTGATGTGTGAGTAGTCTACCCCTGGACTATGGGTCCATAGCAGTAGCTAGATGGTTGTCTTCTCCCCATTGTGCTATCATTGTCGGATCTTGTGAGCTGCCTAACATGATCAAGATCATCTATCTGTAATTCTATATGTTGCGTTTGTTGGGATCCGATGAATAGAGAATACTTGTTATGTTGATTATCAAAGTTATATCTATGTGTTGTTTATGATCTTGCATGCTCTCCGTTACTAGTAGATGCTCTGGCCAAGTAGATGCTTGTAACTCCAAGAGGGAGTATTTATGCTCGATAGTGGGTTCATGCCGCATTGACACCGGGACGATGTGAGAAAGTTCTAAGGTTGTGTTGTGCTGTTGCCACTAGGGATAAAACATTGATGCTATGTCTAAGGATGTAGTTGTTGATTACATTACGCACCATACTTAATGCAATTGTCTGTTGCTTTGCAACTTAATACTGGAGGGGGTTCGGATGATAACCTGAAGGTGGACTTTTTAGGCATAGATGCAGTTGGATGGCGGTCTATGTACTTTGTCGTAATGCCCAATTAAATCTCACTATACTCATCATGATATGTATGTGCATGGTCATGCCCTCTTTATTTGTCAATTGCCCAACTGTAATTTGTTCACCCAACATGCTGTTTGTCTTATGGGAGAGACACCTCTAGTGAACTGTGGACCCCGGTCCAATTCTCTTTACTGAAATACAATCTACTGCAATATTGTTCTACTGTTTTCTGCAAACAATCATCTTCCACACAATACGGTTAATCCTTTGTTACAGCAAGCCGGTGAGATTGACAACCTCACTGTTTCGTTGGGGCAAAGTACTTTGGTTGTGTTGTGCAGGTTCCACGTTGGCGCCGGAATCCCTGGTGTTGCGCCGCACTACATCCCGCCGCCATCAACCTTCAACGTGCTTCTTGGCTCCTCCTGGTTCGATAAACCTTGGTTTCTTTCTGAGGGAAAACTTGCTGCTGTGCGCATCATACCTTCCTCTTGGGGTTCCCAACGAACGTGTGAGTTACACGCCATCAGGGCCCCCTCCCCACAAGGCGGCGCGGCCAGGGTGGAGCCCGCGCCGGCCTATGGGGGGGCCCATGGCGGCCCTCCTCGGTCCCTCCTTTTGGCTGGCTCCTTCTTCTGGAGAAATAGGACTTTCGGTGTATTTTCCGTCAATTGTTGATCTTCAGAAATATTGCATCCTGACGGTGCTTTTTCCAGCAGAATCCTGACTCCGGTGAGTAATTCTCCAATAATCATGAAACATGCAAAATAGGTGAAATACATAAGTATCATCTCTAAATATGAAATATATCAATGAATAACAGTAAATTATGATATAAAATAGTGATGCAAAATGGACGTATCAGGTACCAATGTGAAACTCTAATTTGGTGGTTGCTTCATAAAACACCCCGTTTTCGGCACCTCAAAAATGGGAAATGGCATTTTCGTGCGATGAAAAGGAAAACTTTCTCCTGCAACATCGTAAGACATCCCAAGATGCACATTGCTGGCGTGCGACAGGGATTGCAACGGCGCCAGAAAGTAGCTTCCTTGTGACGGTAAAGCACTCGTCCGTTGGGAACCCCAAGAGGAAGGTGTGATGCGTACAGCAGCAAGATTTCCCTCAGTAAGAAACCAAGGTTTATCGAACCAGTAGGAGATGAAGGCCACGTGAAGGTTGTTGGTGAAGGAGTGTAGTGCGGCGCACACTAGGGATTTCGGCGCCAACGTGGAACCTGCACAACACAATCAAGATACTTTGCCCCAACTTAACAGTGAGGTTGTCAATCTCACCGGCTTGCTGAAAACAAAGGATTAAACGTATGGTGTGGAGAATGATGTTTGTTTGCAAAGAACAGCAAAGAACAATGATTGCAGTAGATTGTATTTCAGATGTAAAAGAATGGACCGGGGTCCACAGTTCACTAGTGGTGTCTCTCCAATAAGATAAATAGCATGTTGGGTGAACAAATTACAGTTGGGCAATTGACAAATAGAGAGGGCATAATAATGCACATACATATCATGATGACTAATATGAGATTTACTTAGGGCATTACGACAAAGAACATAGACCGCTATCCAGCATGCATCTATGCCTAAAAAGTCCACCTTCGGGTTAGCATCCGCACCCCTTCCAGTATTAAGTTGCAAACAACAGACAATTGCATTAAGTACTGTGCGTAATGTAAACAATACAAATATCCTTAGACAAAGCATTGTTGTTTTATCCCTAGTGGCAACAGCACATCCATAACCTTAGAACTTTTCGTCATCGTCCTGCATTCAATGGAGGCATGAACCCACTATCGAGCATAAATACTCCCTCTTGGAGTTACAAGTATCAACTTGGCCAGAGCCTCTACTAGCAACGGAGAGCATGCAAGATCATTAACAACACATATATGATAGATCAATAATCAACTTGACATAGTATTCCATATTCATCGGATCCCACCAAACACAACATGTAGCATTACAAATAGATGATCTTGATCATGATAGGCAGCTCACAAGATCTAAACATGATAGCACAAGAGGAGAAGACAACCATCTAGCTACTGCTATGGACCCATAGTCCAAGGATGAACTACTCACGCATCAGTCCGGAGGCGGGCATGGTGATGTAGAGTCCTCCGGTGATGATTCCCCTCTCCGGCAGGGTGCCGGAGGCGATCTCCTGAATCCCCCGAGATGGGATTGACGGCGGCGGCGTCTCCGTAACTTTTCTCGTATCATGGCTCTCGGTACTAGGGTTTTCGCGACGGAGAGTTTAAGTAGGCGAAGGGGCAGAGTCGGGGGGCGCCCGAGGGGCCCACCCCATAGGCCGGTGCGCCCAGGGGCCCCACCGCGCCGCCTTGTGGGGTGGCCGCCTCGTGGCCCCTCTTCATCTCCTCTTCGGTCTTCTGGAAGGCTCCGTGGAAAATAAGACCGTGGGCTTTTGTTTCGTCCAACATGTATATCTCATGGATAATTGTCAACACAAAGTAATATGATGAATACAAATAAGCAAGTATGTAGGAATCAATGCACACAGTTGACACAAGTGTTTGCTTCTAAGATGGAAAGAAGTAGGTAGACTGACTCAACATAAAGTAAAAGAAAGGCCCTTCACAGAGGGAAGCAGGGATTACTCATGTGCTAGAGCTTTTATTTTGAAAACATGGAAACAATTTTGTCATCGGTAGTAATAATTCATATGTGTTATGCATAAGACATCCTATAAGTTGCAAGCCTCATGCATCGAATACCAATAGTGCTCGCACCTTGTCCTAATTAGCTCGGATTTCCATGGATTATCATTGCATTACATGGTTTCAACCAAGTGTCACAAAGGGGTACCTCTATGTCACCTGTACAAAGGTCCAAGGAGATAGATCGCATTTGATTTCTCGTTTTTGATAGATCTCAACTTGAGGACATCCATACCGGACAACATAGAAAACAGATAATGGACTCCTCTTTAATGCATACGCATTCAACAACAGATAATATTCTCATAAGAGATTGAGGATTAATGTCCAAACTGAAACTTCCACCATGATACATGGCTTTGGTTGGCGGCCCAAAGTTCTTCTCTAACAATATGCATACTCAAACCATTCAACTCATGGCAAATCACCCTTACTTCAGACAAGACGAACATGCATAGCAACTCACATGATATTCAACAAAAGAACAGTTGATGGCGTCCCCAGAAACATGGTTACCGCTCAACAAGCAACTTATAAGAAATAAGATACATAAGCGACATATTCTTTACCACAATAGTTTTTAAGCTACTTTCCCATGAGCTATGTATTGCAAAGACAAGGAATGAAATTTTTAAAGGTAGCACGCAAGCAATTTACTTGGAATGGCAGAGAAATACCACATAGTAGGTAGTTATGGTGGACACAAATGGCATAAGTTTTGGCTCAAGGTTTTGGATGCACGAGAATCATTCCCTCTCAGTACAAGGCTTTGGCTAGCAAGGTTGTTTGAAGCAAACACAAGTATGAACAGGTACAACAAAACTTACATAAGAACATATTGCAAGCATTATAAGACTCTACACTGTCTTCCTTATTGTTCAAACACTTTTACCAGAAAATATCTAGACTTTAGAGAGACCAATCATGCAAACCAAATTTCAACAAGCTCTACAGTAATTCTCCACTAATAGGTTCAAACTACATGATGCAAGAGCTTAAACATGATCTATTTGAGAGCTCAAAACAATTGCCAAGTATCAAATTATTCAAGACCATATACCAATTACCACATGAAGCATTTTCTGTTTCCAACCACATAGCAATAAACGAAGCGGTTTTCAACCTTCGCCATGAACATTAAGAGTAAAGCTAAGAACACCAGTGTTCATATGAAACAGCGGAGCGTGTCTTTCTCCCACACAAGGAATGCTAGGATCTGAATTTATTCAAACAAAAACAAAAATAAAAGCATGCAGACGCTCCAAGTAAAGCACATAAGATGTGATGGAATAAAAATATAGTTTCACTAGAGGTGACCTGATAAGTTGTTGATGAAGAAGGGGATGCCTTGGGCATCCCCAAGCTTAGATGCTTGAGTCATCTTGAAATATGCAGGGATGAACCACGGGGGCATCCCCAAGCTTAGACTTTTCACTCTTCTTGATCGTATTATATCATCCTCCTCTCTTGACCCTTGAAAACTTCCTCCACACCAAACTCAAAACAATCTCATTAGAGGATTAGTGCATAATCAAAAATTCACATGTTCAGAGAGGACACAATCATTCCTAACACTTCTGGACATTACCCAAAGCTACTGAAAGTTAATGGAGCAAAGAAATCCATTCAACACAGTAAAAGAGGCAATGTGAAATAAAAGGCAGAATCTGTCAAAACAGAACAGTCCGTAAAGACGAATTTTTTCGAGGCACTTAACAGGCTCAGATGAAGAAGCTCAAATTGAATGAAAGTTGCGTACATATCTGAGGATTACTCACGAATTTTTTCAGAATTTTTAGATTCTCCTACAGAGAGAACAGCTCAAATTCGTGACAGCTAGAAATCTGTTTCTGCACAGAAATTCAAATCTAGTATCAACCTTACTATCAAAGACTTTACTTGGCACAACAATATAATAAAGTAAAGATACAAAGGTATTGCTACAGTAGTAACAAGCACCTTGACTCAAATATAAAACAAAAATTGCAGAAGTAAAATAATGGGTTGTCTCCCATAAGCGCTTTTCTTTAACGCCTTTCAGCTAGGCACAGAAAGTGTAAATCAAGTAACATCAAGAGAAGAAGCATCAACATCATGATTTTCCTTAAAAACACAACTTGTCACAATAGGTATCTTAGATGCTCCATTATCTAAATTTCCCATAGTGGTACTAAGGGCTTTATCAATTTTAGGTTTATAATAGTTCTTTGGCTTAGGCACCTTAGAGACATACATGAACTTTTGCTCCTTACCCACATAAGCTTTCTCCTTAAACTTAAGAGAAGAAAAAGTTGAACTCAAGGTTCCCATAGCTTCTTCAAGTTCACCAATCCTATGGGTTTGATTATCATGGATAGCACAAGTTTCTAAGACAGCAATTCTTTCATTAATTCCTCCTAGAGATTTATCAAGTTTATCAGTGTTATCAAGTAATATTCCCAATTTAGTCTCAATACTTGGAAGATTTTTCTCTATGGCCTCCAACTTTTTCATGACATCTTCAAGAGAGATTTCAATTTTAGCTTCATTAACAGGTGGTATTTCAACTAGACTCTCAATAATGCAACTAGCTTCTAAAGCAGGAGTGCCTAGGAAATTACCTCCCGTGAGAGTATCAAGAACATACCTATTCCAGCTAGAGATACCAACATAAAAGTTCATAAGGAGGATAATAGTGGAGTGTTTCTTAGTGCACCTATGATGAGCATCACTAATTCTATACCAAGCATCTTTAAAACTTTCTCCCCCTTGTTGCTTAAATGAACGAACTTCAACTTCAGGATTACTCATTTTAGCAATAAAAATAAACTAAGCAAAACCGAATTAAGTAAAGTAAAACAAGTAACTAATTTTTTTGTGTTTTTGATATAAAGAAAGCAAACAAGACAGAAAATAAAATAAAGTAAAGCAAGACAATAAACAAAGTAAAGAGATTGGATGTGAGAGACTCCCCTTGCAGCGTGTCTTGATCTTCCCGGCAACGGCGCCAGAAAAAGAGCTGCTGGCGTGCGACAGGGATTGCAACGGCGCCAGAAAGTAGCTTCCTTGTGACGGTAAAGCACTCGTCCGTTGGGAACCCCAAGAGGAAGGTGTGATGCGTACAGCAGCAAGTTTTCCCTCAGTAAGAAACCAAGGTTTATCGAACCAGTAGGAGATGAAGGCCACGTGAAGGTTATTGGTGAAGGAGTGTAGTGCGGCGCAACACCAGGGATTCCGGCACCAACGTGGAACCTGCACAACACAATCAAGATACTTTGCCCCAACTTAATAGTGAGGTTGTCAATCTCACCGACTTGCTGAAAACAAAGGATTAAACATATGGTGTGGAGAATGATGTTTATTTGCAAAGAACAGCAGAGAACAATGATTGCAGTAGATTGTATTTCAGATGTAAAAGAATGGACCGGGGTCCACAGTTCACTAGTGGTGTCTCTCCAATAAGATAAATAGCATGTTGGGTGAACAAATTACAGTTGGGCAATTGACAAATAGAGAGGGCATAACAATGCACATACATATCATGATGACTAATATGAGATTTACTTAGGGCATTACGACAAAGAACATAGACCGCTATCCAACATGCATCTATGCCTAAAAAGTCCACCTTCGGGTTAGCATCCGCACCCCTTCCAGTATTAAGTTGCAAACAACAGACAATTGCATTAAGTACTGTGCGTAATGTAAACAATACAAATATCCTTAGACAAAGCATTGTTGTTTTATCCCTAGTGGCAACAGCACATCCATAACCTTAGAACTTTCTGTCATCGTCCCCGCATTCAATGGAGGCATGAACCCACTATCGAGCATAAATACTCCCTCTTGGAGTTACAAGTATCAACTTGGCCAGAGCCTCTACTAGCAACGGAGAGCATGCAAGATCATAAACAACACATATATGATAGATCAATAATCAACTTGACATAGTATTCCATATTCATCGGATCCCACCAAACACAACATGTAGCATTACAAATAGATGATCTTGATCATGATAGGCAGCTCACAAGATCTAAACATGATAGCACAAGAGGAGAAGACAACCATCTAGCTACTGCTATGGACCCATAGTCCAAGGATGAACTACTCACGCATCAGTCCGGAGGCGGGCATGGTGATGTAGAGTCCTCCGGTGATGATTCCCCTCTCCGGCAGGGTGCCGGAGGCGATCTCCTGAATCACCCAAGATGGGATTGACCGCGGCGGCGTCTCCGTAACTTTTCTCGTATCGTGGCTCTCGGTACTAGGGTTTTCGCGACGGAGAGTTTAAGTAGGCGAAGGGGCAGAGTCGGGAGGCGCCCGAGGGGCCCACCCCATAGGCCGGCGCGCCCAGGGGCCCCACCGCGCCGCCTTGTGGGGTGGCCGCCTCGTGGCCCCTCTTCGTCTCCTCTTCGGTCTTCTGGAAGGCTCCGTGGAAAATAAGACCATGGGCTTTTGTTTCGTCCAATTCCGAGAATATTTCCTGTGTAGGATTTCTGAAACCAAAAACAGCAGAAAACAGGAACTGGCACTTCGGCATGTTGTTAATAGGTTAGTTCCGGAAAATGCATAAAAATGATATAAAGTGTATATAAAACATGTGAGTATTGTCATAAAACTAGCATGGAACATAAGAAATTATAGATACGTTTGAGACGGATCACACATGTGTGCACAATATGGGCACATTATCACAAACTATGCCGCGATTCTATCCATAACATTGGTCGTTTGACCTAAATGTCTGAAACCTCGAACGTGATAGCTCATTTTGGGAAGGATTTTTTGTGATGTTTGCAATTTTCCAATTTTAATATTTTTTCTTGCAACTATGACACATAATATGACACCACGCGAAGATTTCACATTGTTTGGATCGTTTTTGAATTTGTTATGCCCGTTTCAAACTATATTCAAAACGGCGGGCTTGAAGATTCTTTGCCCGGGGCTGAGTCTCGCTGAACTTGCACTGGATCTTTGATGAAATAACATGTTGTGAACCTAAAAATGATTTTTACAAAAATCCTGAGCATTATATCATGTACATGTAGTTCATATCTGGTCGGTCTCCTACCGATTCGGCGGGAATTTGTCTTTTTCATGAGGGGTGGACGAAAAGGTTCCAGATACACCGGTTGAGAAATTGTCCATCTTGGGTGGTCTAGTATTTTTGAAAAATGTATTGGTACCAATGTGAAACTTTAAGTTGGTGGTTGCTTCACAAAACACCCCGTTTTCGGCATCTAAAAAATGGAAAATGGTTTTTTCGTGCGATGAAATGGAAAACTTCCTCCTACAACATCGTAAGACATCCCAAGATGCACATGTGTGCACAATATGAACACATTATTACAAACTATGCCACGATTCTATCTATAACATTGGTTGTTCGGCGTGAAAGCCATGAAACATCGGACATGGTAGCTCATTTTGAGAAGGTTTTTGAGATATTTGCAATACTCCAAATTTGACATTTTTGCAAGATAGATCTTATTTTTCTGAAAATTTTGATATAATATTTGTATTTTTCTAAATTATAATGATTTAGTTATGATTTTTTGAAGATTAATGTGGTAAAATGAAAAATAGCTATACCGACGGCTTTGCCGTCGGCACAGGGCACATGCCTGACGCTGTTACCTCGCCGTCACGGCGGAAAGGCTGTGCCGATAGCCGAAACTATGCCGACGGTTGCCGTCGGCACAGACCTTCCTGTGCCGACGGCTTGCCTGCTGGCCTAGCCGGAACTTGCCATCGGCACCGCGGCGCGTTCCGTAGTGGATTGAGTAGACATAAATGATAATTTTTTTAGAAACACAATACAAATAAAGACGCTCCCATATACACGCAAACACTCACCCCTATGAATATACACACGCACACCCTACCCCTAATATATTCAACTGCCATCAGACCAACACTCTCACAAACCGCAGCGACCACCAACTCCGAGGAGGGCTAGGGGTTCTGCTGCTCCAGTGGTGGTCGTCCTCGGTGGCGATCTTGAGGTTGAAGTTGGAGTGTGCAAGCTTTGTTGTTCTTTGTTTTCTCTCTTTGTGTGTTCTTGGTTGAACTCTGTTCTCTATTTCATATGAATATAAGTTGGTTCGTTTCAAAAAAAAAAACACTCTCACAAAACCCCTAGGGATGTTTGTACCATTACAGGACCGAGTACAATTATAGGACCGAGTCTTCTTTAGTAGTAGCTGTCTAAGTATAGAAAAAAAATTACAAAGAAATAACATTCATCGTCCCCTTTTCAGAAAAAAATACAACACCGTCCTCCGAAATTCCTACCAACTTCTTTTGAAACCAAGATATTGCAGGCGGACAATTAATCTCCTTCCTTAGAGCATCTCCGACAGGCGTGGCAAAAGACGCGCGCTAAAAAAAACGCCAGTTTGGCGCGCGTGGGCGCCCGCGCGAATCCCCAGCGGACGCGCGAAAAAGAGGCGCGCGCTAAAAAGTTTACCGCGCCCGTGCTTTTGCGCTATCCCGCGCGGGAAACTTGCCGCTTCGGCTGACGCGCGCGCTATAAATGCCACGCGGGCGTGCACACCAACCGTCCGGAAGTTTCACTTCTCCCCCGCGTGTCGCTCCGCCTCTGCCTCTCTCTCTCCCCGCGTCGCCGTTCCGTCTCCGACAAGATGCCTCCCCGCCGCCGCTCCGCCTCCGGCTACCGCGGCGTTCGCGCGCGGCCGAGCGGCCGCTTCGACGCGGAGATCCGCTCCGGCGAGGAGCGCATCCGCCTCGGCACCTTCGACACGGCGCACGAGGCAGCGCGTGCCTACGACGCTGTCACCTGGCGCCTCGGCCGCCCCCGCCGGCAGATGAACTTCCACGACGTGTGGACGCGGGAGCAGGCGGAGTAGCTCGCGCCGCCATCGCCGGCCGTCACGTGTGAACAGCAACGCCGCCAACGGGACCTCGAGCAACGGCTCCTCATCGCCGAGCGCGACGAGCGCTCCCGCCTCGAGTAGGCGCGGCAGTTCCCGGAGGACGTCACCGCGATGGAGGTTTTCTACGCGCAGAAGGAGGAGCAGAAGGCGGCGATGGCGGCGAAGAAGAAGGCGAGCCGCGAGAAGCGCCGGGCGGAGTCGGCGGCGAGGAATGCGGCGAGGGAGGAGAAGGCGGCGAGGAGGACGGCGAGGGCGGAGGACAAGAAAAATGGCGCCGGGCCGTCGACGATCATCCTCTCCTCCTCCTCCTACTTCGAGTGGACTTCTACTCCGGTGTCCGACACTACTCCGAGCAGCCACTCGTCGGACTTCGACTGGGACTCGAACTCGGAGTAGATTTTAGGGTAGTTTAAATAAAATATCGCTCTACCGTCGAACTTTTAATATATTTCGTATTTTCAGTTAAATTTTTGTGTTTTGTTTGATTTGTTTGATTTCTTTCGAACCAAAAACGATCCAAATAGCCGTTCGCGCCGCGCCGCGCCGCGCGCTGCATAATGGCGCGCCCGGCGGGGGAGCACTTTTACCGCCCGAGCACGCGCCGCAAAATGCCGCGTCCGGCGGGGCAACTTTCGGCGCAGCGCGCTATAAGTTTACAGCGCGTCCTTTTAGCGCGCTTGTTGGAGATGCTCTTATAAACCAAGCTTTACGAGTGACTACAAGGTGGGCGAGACAATAGCCTTTGAGGTCAAGCAGATTGTCCCACTCCCACGTCTCTGCTGCATCCTCCTCCTCCTATCAACCACCTCCTTCTCCCACGCGAAGGAGAAGCCGTGCAAATGCTCAGGCTCTGGGCAGGACCAGAGTAGAAACTACGCCATGGACGACGCAGAGAAGGACGTCGTGTTTCTTGTGGGGAACCAGTCCGGGCTCATACGAAAGCCCATCCACAAGATACCCAACGCCGAGGCGAAGAAGACCCGAGTGTTGTCCACCATCGATAACTTGATAAAACTCTGTCAAAGGCGCCACGACGGGTCGGGGCTCGACGAGTCGTCGTTCAACATCACCGTCGTCATGCGTAACCAGAAGACACACAGGAGAAGATCCAGTATTTTCTCTTTGCTCATCCTCCCCAAGGAGGCCCTTGGATTTCCTCAGGTAAAAGACTCCCTGCCCTTGGCGAAGCAACTGGCGACCACCACTGGCAAGGGATACCAGCTCAACCTCTCCAGGCCTACATCCCGGAGCGGCTCCGTCTCCGACAGGTACGCAGCGTACGCCTACATGAAGATTGGAAAGCTGGGTAACCCCGCGCGGACGGGGTACGATAATGGCAAACGCGCCATGGGCGTCGACATCGTTATCCGCCCACCTGCCTCCAACTATTCCGTGTGGATCGACTACGACCGTATGGGACGGGTGTCGGTGTACATAGACGTGGAGGGTAAGCCCAAGCCTCCCAGCGCCATGGCCTCGGCGCCATTCAACATCAGCAGCGCCGTCTCCTGGACATCGCCGTTCGTCCATTTCGGCCTCCTCTCGACGTTGGAGATGCGGCTTCGGCCAAGAGGCATCCGCTTCAGCGCCACCGTCGACAACCTCCCGGACTACCCCGACAAAGGAAGCTTCCTCAAAAAGAAGGTGACGATACTGTCTTCCATCCTCGGTTCTGTAGCCGCCGCCGCCATGATGGCCGTCGCCGTGATGGGCTACTTCAACTCGAGGTATCGAAGGTGGCACAAGGAGCTCAACCAGCTCGCCAAGTCCATGGAGCGCCTCCCCGGGATGCCCACCAAGGTGGAATTCGCCGACATCAACAAGGCTACCAGCAACTTCCACGACACCATGAAGCTGGGGGGCGGCGGCTTCGGCACCGTGTACAGGTGCACGCTCCCCGCCGCCGCTTCCAAGACGGAGTGGCCCATGGACGTCGCCGTCAAGAGGTTCACCCGGGAGGTGCAGAACCGCCGCTACGGCGACTTCCTTGCCGAAGTCAGCATCATCAACCGCTTGCGCCACAAGAACATCGTCCCCCTCGTTGGTGAGTGGATGTGTTTTCTCTTTCATATTTAGTACCCCCTCAGTACGTGTCCCTCCGGCATAAGTTAACTATCGCAGTCCAGTTTTGATTCTAGCACCATGTGTGAATTAATTTGCACCGAAAAGTCTAGGCACATCATAACACGATTGGATCAAAGACCTGCTTTCACTTGCTAGGGAATCACAATTTAAATAAATTTCAATGAGAAAACACACGAAGTATCTTGATTGTACTATTCTTTACAACAATGCAAAAGGCACACGAGCTCGAAATCCAAACATCCTGAACCGTACGCCCAACTCCAATCTAATGGCTCATGAATTGAGTTTGACCCCCTTGCAAATTCAGTCTTAGTTGCATACCAAGACTGATAATATACCATCTTAGTCTTTTAAATTCAACATTAATTGTGTGTTAATTATGCGTAAGAATATCAGTTCTTACTTTCAATGCCTAATCGCGCAATATGTGTTTCCCGAATTTTATGGTTATAAAGAATTTACGTGGACGACATAGAGGCAAGTTTATAGTGTTCTCATGATTTAGTAACTCTCCTTACAAATTGATTCGGCCAGACTAAAAATTGAATATGAGCAGTAGTAAGTCGGAACATCGTGTGTGGATGCACGCAGGGGGCGGACACTACAGGAATCTGGCGGTCTGCCGACGGCCACCCGCCCTCGGAGCTACGTGATGGCACCAAGGGGAAGGGGATCTAACCTCTCCGGGATGTGTCAAACCCAAGCGAGGGGGGGGGGGGGGGTGTGACATACAACAAGGTACGCCATTGACCAGGGACAAATTGTTTTAGTACCGACTAGGAGAATTAATCGGCGAATCCTATACACCGCATGGGTTGGTGCCGGCGGGGTGCCGCACATCCCTAATTCTTTTTGGGCTAGGCCCACCAGGACATTTTGGTTTTCCTTTTCGTTTCTTCGTTCGGTTTTTTTTTGGTTTTCTATTTGATTTTTCATTTTTCTGCCCTATTTTTTCTTCTTTTCTTATTTTATTCCTTCGAAAAATGTTTATTTTTTTAGGAAATGCTCTGATTCCTAAATATTTAAATTAAAAAATGTTCTGATCTAAGAATGTTCAATTTCAAACTATGGTAAAATTTCAGAAAAAAATAAATTTTGAAATAATGTTCTAATTTCGAAAAAACATTTAAAAAATTAATTAAGAAAAATGTTCAAACTTGGAAAGTAATCAAATTTTAAAAAATGTTGAGATTTAAAAAATGTTCGGGTTTTTTAAAGAACAAAAATTTGAAAACATACAAAAAACTAAAAAAAAACAATAGAAATGAAAGAAAAAAACAAAGTAAGGGAGTTTCCTTGTACTCCTCAAGTGGAGCAGCGAACAGGCAAAGCCCAAAGGGGCAATACTGACATTCACAGTCACGAGAAATCCTCTCTTTTTTGTGAATAGCATGAGAAATCAATCCACGGCCTTCTGCTTCCGCTTTGCGTTTTCGGTTGATTAATGAGGCAGGGACAAGTAGTGATTGCTGGTCGAGCAGCCCCATGGTCATGCCTCAACCAATTTACCGAAACATGGAGTGTCCTCGAATCGGTCGCCTAGGCGGCTAGGTCCTATTCTAGGGTTCGACATAGCACGTACGAGGCCGTAATTACCCATTTATCCATCTACTCGTAAATTTATATTCTCTAATTTATTTTAACTATTTGCTTATTTAAAGTAACACGTGCAAATTAGCCAGAAAGTAGAGAATATGTTGTTTGGTTGTTCCTCTTTGACAATAAATCACTACTGATCATTACATATATTGTGTATGTCTGTAGCTTATTTAGTGCTTACATGTTTCTAAGTGACTAGCATTTGCAAAATCAATGTACGTGGAAACGTTCATTCTCAGAAGAAAACATCATTGCGAGAACAAAATAATCCACGGCTCCAAGAGTTTATGTTTCGTGGAAATGTATTCATGTCGGTGGATAAATTCATTGTTGTATGGAGGAAGAAATGAGAATACTTTCACATTGGCCAATTTTAAAAATATGCGAACAAATTACTACTATTATATTATTTATTTCTCGTTTCATTTTAAATTAATTAACACAGATTTATTTAGAGATAAATGTATCTAGACGAGTTTCAGCACGCCGATCAATTGTTGTATCGATGTCATAGTTGTGCATAAGAGTTAGTTTTTTCTAGCTCCGACCGTAGATGCACGTGCATGGGGTGCGTGGGGAGTAAAAAAACATAGAAAACCTTTAGTCCCGGTTGGTAAGGGGTTGCGGCAGGTTGCCTCCAACCTGCCGCAACCCCTTTAGTCCCGGTTGGTATTACCAACCGGACCGGGACTTAAGCTAGGTTCCAAATGAATCGGGACTAAAGGTTGCCGTGGCCTGCGCCGTTCGAACCGGGACTAATGTGATCCATTAGTCCCGGTTCGTAATTCGATTGGGACTAAAGCTCCCAAAGGCTTCGAACGAAAGCCCTGTTTTCTACTAGTGCGTACATGACGATTGGTTCTATTAATGTTTTATTACATAACAAACAAAAGAAAAGTGTGCATACTCTAATTGTCATGGTAATCCTACACTGCATATATTCATTTTTACATAAGAAATTTCTTTTTCAGTCTAAAGAAGATGTTGTCAAGTACTTCTGCTTTGCAGGTTAAACCTAAATTTGAGTAAATTGTACTCCAGTATTTTTGTGTTCTGTATAGAGATGGGAATAAACGTGTAGCACGAAACTTGAAACTGTGACTGACACTGATCTAGAAATTGGGAAGAATCCTTCGATTACAAATTCATTAATTCTAGCTATGTACCCTGCACCATATAATTAGATGACATTTTTCAGGGTGGTCTTACAACAAAGGAGAGCCGCTGCTTATTTTCGAGTATCTCTACTATTAAGAGTAAACTGGTGAATGCCTGGTGTCACATTTTCAGGATGTACAATAATACCCCCCACGTCTTTATCCTACCAAGATGATTTATCTCAACGGAATCTTGAAAGAAAAAAACCTGCGCGCGGAACAAAGAAAACGCAACTAACAAAACAACTCCAGCCCATGTCACGTTGAGTGCCTGGTGTCACACTTATAATAATTACATAGAAATGCCATCGCAATCCTGTTCATAGCTCTGGCTTGCCTCGAGAAAAAATCGGCGCCAGCCCATGGGTCCACACTACCGGTCTACCGCACCTGCCGCGCAGCTCTCTCGCGTGGGAGAAAAAATCGGCGGTGGCCGTTTTCTGGATTTCTACGTATCTCATCCGTGATATCAGGCTGTTCGTTCCTTCTTTGTCGTTCGTTCCACACAGCGAAGTAGAGACCCACGACCCAGCGAGGCAGGCAGGCTGCGACTGAGCGAGAATGGAATCGTGGACTTGGGATGGTGACCGCGCTGTTCGGCAAGCAAGACCACTTCTTAAATCAAGCAGGCCAAGATTTCCACTAATATACATGTGCGTATGTCGCTGTTTCGTGGAGTTGATTATCTTCTTGTTTAACTTAGTCTTAGAGAAGAAGTGATGAATTAGAACGTATACACGTAGATATCTCAGAGTGCATGTGCGATGTTACTCTCATACTTTCGGTTCTCTTTTCATTCTTGGTTTCCACTTTCCAAAAAATTAAATCACCATAGAGCTGGAATGTTAAAACGAAAGTTTTTTGAGCAAAACCATGGTCAACTGTTACAATAATCGGTATCTCAAAATGTTGGGGTTGCAGAAAGAATAATCATAACTATGGAAGATATAGAGAAGGCAACCGAAAATTTTAATAAAGATACTGTTGTTGGTGGTGGAGGGCATGATATTGTTTATACGGAGATTTTATCGAACCAACAGTGTAGCCATCAAGAAACCAGAGAAAATGGTTTAGAGGGAGAGTAATGAGTTTATACAAATGTAGTAAACTTTTGTTGTTTTCGCATCAAAAAAATTGTTATACTTTAGAGTTTGCCCTACCATATTTTTTCATCCTCCGCCACCGATCTTGTGTGAACTTATCTTTGGTTCGTTGCTTTACATCTAACCGTCCGACTATAATCATGGAAAGAAACTACAAATCAATAAGGAAACAATCACACAAAATAAATCACGGTCATTTCCTTACTTGCCTTCCGTATAAATTTCTTACCCGAAAAAAATATCTTCTACCTTACATCGTTTCTTCCTATGTCTACCGCGCGCACTCTTTCTCTCTCTCGATCAACCGCGGGCTGTAACGCTGAACACACCTGCCTGAGCTCCTGATCTGGCAGCCACCGTTGGACTTAGAGGAGGATTAGATTCCAATTGCACAACAGTTAGAAGATGAGGAGGCGGCGGCACGGGCCGCTGCGGGTCCGATGCCGGCGATGTCTCAATATGACGCAGTGGCCAAATGTAGGCGGACAGACCAGACGGCGCAGGTGCACTTGCTTGTGCAGGTAATTTTTTCCTTTTTCAATTTTTTTGTAGCATGATTTATCTGTATAGTACCGAGAATATTAGAGGACTCAATTTTTCTATCAATTTTAATATTTTAGGACATTCAACCAGCTGCTGCATTTAATCTAGATGATGTTATGTATGATCCGGGCGTCTCACGCGACTAAAATTAGTAGGTTTTAAGTGTTTTTGTGCTTTTTCATATTCCTGATAATTGTATTTCGCTGATCATTATAGTTGAATATTTTGTGTGCGATTTACCCTATGATTTATATCTACCAGACATGCATTGTGTGCGTTATCTTTTTCCCCTAAATTTGTTCCCTGGCAAACAAAAATTTCTGGGTCCACCACTGGATGAGAAGGAGAAGAGTGGTGCGCCCGTGCGGCTTCTACGGCCCCCTCTAGCTAAGGGTCATGAGGTGGGAGACTGAATTCTTGATACTTTTATCGAAGATTAGAGATCCAACTAATCATGAAGAATCCAACTAATCACGAAGAAGATTTCTCTCTCTTGTTTGTAGTTTACTAATGCACATCACTTCATATGAGTGATGTTTTTGCTCTATCTTTATCTCTCCGTATGAGAGGCTCAATAAAATGTGCACCATAAGGTAGAATTCCTCTCATCAGTTAAGCGCGACACCATGATGCTTTCGTTTTAAAATTAATCTCTCCATTCACAGAGATGACATGCTACTCTAGCAGCAACCTATCAACGTCACAATGTTGTAGGCACCAGAGAGACTGGAGCACGACGAAATGGAAACTCCATGTAGTTGCTACTTGCTACTGGCTATTGAGGAGGTCCAGGTCAAAGTACTTAATTGGCCTCTGCTTATAATGTTATTGTGTTACCTAATAGTACAGTACCTTGTACAACTTGCATTAAGATGTTTGCTTGATACGAAAATTAATGTCCTAATCATGTTTGTAAATAATTGGACACTTTATGAGCTCTTGACCAAGAAGAGATTGTTAATTGCTAATTCAAGTATAGCCTGGGTTATATTTTTGTTATGATGTTTGTATTGCCAACTTTTTGAACTGAATTTCGGGGATGATTTGTAAACATAAAACCTCTCGGATTTGGTACCCTGCTGGTTTTGAGTTACCATGTACTACTCTTGATAGGTTCAGCTAATTAGTAGGTGAACATGATGTGCAAGACATTATTCATGTTGATGTGCAAGACAGTATTTGAAATTTCATAGATTTCCATTTGATTTGCTTGTGTCAGAAAGATGTGATGATGTATTTTATGAAAGTTTGTACTGCTTTCTTGGTAATTGTACGTTATGTAGATGCTTGAAATATTATAAAAATACGAATTCATGGTCATGGAGGTTGTATCCTCTTGTTCTCATCGTCACTCTGGTTAAATCTCCAAGAACAAAGAAGTATTTGAGTTGTCGAGTATCTATGAACTTTTTTAGTATGTTAATAATACCTATTTGTGGTGGTAGATATTGTTGCAGTGAGAAAGCAAATATCCGACAACGATGCGGCGAGAGGCGAGGAAAGAGGAAAACATGACATTCAACGCAAGAAGAATCATGGTGCATATTTATTGGAGTAGTAAAAGTTATGCACGTACAAACAGAGCAATACGTACTAAAGGAGATAATGAATCAATACACAATGATGCCACATCGATGGAAAATAATGTGAAGACAGACCAATAGGATGAATGAGAACACATTGTCTTCTTAGTATTTTTGATTGGAGAAAATGTACGAATAGTCAAATGAGAACACAAAATCTTCGACCAATGATTATTTAAACTTTTTTTTTTGGATCCGTAGCAACGCACGGGCATTCAACTAGTATGACCAATGGGAGCTTGGACCAGCATCTCTTCCCCAATGGCAGTCGCAACGGCGGCAGCAGCACCGGGCGGCGACGCACTGGCGCAGCAATCCGTCGATGGGCCACTCGGTACGAGATCGTCAGGGACATAGCTATCGGCTTGCACTACGTCCACCACGAGTACGAGCCCATGGTGCTCCACCGCGACATCAAGGCAAGCAACGTGATGCTAGACTCGAGCTTCCGCGCCCGTCTGGGTGACTTCGGCCTGGCCTGCACCGTCGCCGTCAACAGGAACTCCGCCACAGGCGTCGCCGGCACGTGGGGCTATATCGCGCCGGAGTATGCCATATGCGGCAAGGCGACGCGGCAGACGGACATCTATGCGCTCGGGGTGCTCATCCTCGAGCTCGTCACGGGGAAGCGGGCGCTGGATGATGATCATGTGGTGAACAGCGACGACATGCACATCACCGACTGGGTATGGAGGCTCCACGGCGAGGGGAGGCTATCAGAGTGCTTGGACGCCGCCGTGCTCGCTGCTGCTTCCGAGGACGAGGAGGAGCAGATGGGCGCCGGTGAAGATGCCGCACGGTTGCTGCTCCTGGGCTTGGCTTGTAGCAACCCGAACCCGTCAGACCGTCCGACCATGCCCGACGTGGTGCAGGTCATCGTCAAGTCAGTGCCGCCGCCGGAGGTGCCTCGTCAAAAGCCAAGCTTCGTGTGGCCTCCGCCGGGAGGGTGGGCCTCCGACGATGATAGCACATGCTCATCGATGATGAGCGACGTCGATAGGAGTAGAGACGAGCAGCAGGTCAGCTTGGGGTAGCCGATGCAACAGGGACGCACCGCCGGACGGTATGCGTCGTTTCAAATACAGGGTGCACAGGAGCCCGCCACCGGAAGACATGCCTCGTTTCAACTACTACAACACTCTGTCTAGATCAAAGACAACAATTTAATGCTCTTATATCTGGGGAGAAGCCAAGCATGTATATGGCCTATCATATGGTACGTCGACGATCAGCTAATTGACCGGTGGAGAGCTATTCTGGTTCTGGTGAAGTTCCTTCTGTCAAGTATATGTGGGGGTTGTTTCTAAAATTTTTATGGAGGGGTAGCCCTAGTCTCTACATCTTTGGATGCATGCAACTTTTTATTAAATTTTGTAGTATCAATTTATAAAGAATTACATCATGGATCACATAGGATCGATAAATGTATATGTCAACCATCTGAATTCTAAACAAGAGAGAGCATGCAACGACACTGCATCAACATGCTATCCTGAAATTTAAATGCCAACCGCACAGACTGTATATATCTTGTACAATCCTCCTTAGCCTATTGCATCTAGTTTTATTATCCTCTCGTTTCTCCATTAGTTGTAGGTGAAAGAAACACGTAGCCCGGCTGCGGCATTTCGATGACCCATTCCACATGCAGTCTCCTACGTCTTCTCCTGATACAAGCCCACCATGGCAAAACAATTCATATATGTATACATCTGCACAATGTAACAGAGACAGATGATCTGAAGTTCGGAACTCAAACACCATTCCTGCTCTTTGATAAACTACATGTATGTATTTTATGTCGACTTTTTTTTGTTGTGAGTTAATATGAACATAATTATTTATATTAAAAATATAATTTTATGAATGTAACAACGTAAAATTATGTTGGCTGCAAAATAACTTTTCTGCACCCTGGGAGACGTTACCATCTAACCAAATCTGGTAGTATCACATGGAATTAGGTAATTGTAGATATGACAGTTATTTTGGAACGGAGGGAGTACTTGGTAATAAGAATACACACCATTTATGCATCCTCCAATATGCTCAACTTCCAGTTGTAACCGATCACAATAGGTCAATCGTTTGTGTTTGCATAAAGAGTATAATTTTGAATGGCATTTTTGGCATGATTAATTGCGATGCCGTCGTTTGTTCTCTCCTTTATTTTCGTAGTTACCTCATATATTGTTCTCAACATCACCATTTAAAAGGCCCATTAAAGAGTGAACATAATTCAGTAAAATAATTGCTTTGGGGGTTTTCTCTGAAGCTTTCCCTCAAGTGAGCTATTTATCCAGTTATTACGAAACATTTGACTTATATGTTGTATTTGTTTGGTGCAGAAAACACATGTCATTCATTGGGTGAGGGTGGACTGTTATCACTCAATTGATGAAGCCTATGAAGATAGAAAGAATCGGCTGGAAACTTTGTTATCAAGATTGAACAGCCTTAATGTGTGAGTTGTAAAGTTTGACCAACTCCTTATGTGATGTTTTATTCTAATTTTCTGATTCACACTGATCTAACTCAAGTACTCAACTATTCATGTAGACCAACTCTTTCTGCTGGTTCTATTAAACTTAAGATTGAGGACTTCGGCTCAACACTACAAAAATCATCAATATCTGCTGAGAACTATAAGAAGTCAGTTGTGCAAGCGAAAGAGCACATTTTAGCCGGTGACATTTTTCAAGTGGTCCTAAGCCAGCGTTTTGAGAGGCGCACATTCGCGGACCCTTTTGAGGTGTATCGCGCATTGCGCATTGTCAATCCTAGCCCTTACATGGCCTATCTGCAGGTGAATTGAATATTTGCAGTATTATAAGTGAAATAGTTCATGTTCACTTATGTGGCACATACTAATTAGTAACGTCTATTTATGTAACATTGTCGCAGGCACGGGGGTGTATTCTTGTAGCATCAAGTCCTGAGATTCTTACTCGAGTGGAAAAGGTATGTCAATAAGGGTTTTTCTTTTGCATCTTTAGTTATGGCTTGCTTCAGACTCTTACTCCCTCCGATCCATAATAAGTGTTAGGGGTTTAGTTCAAATTAGCCCCGCGTGTCTGGTTGGTTTGGCTGTTGGGGCTCATTTGTAACAGCAATATATGTTGGAAGTTAACTTTTTTGCATCGTCTGTGTTATCTGTTTGGTTTACAAAATGGAGGCAATTTTACAATTATCATTTGGTATCTACATGTTTTTCATCTGGTAATATATTATGGAAACTCTTTGATATTTGCTTATCCACTTTCTTCTAGAAAATTTGTTAGTGCCAAATGAACAACATGACCGATTACTTTTCCATTTGCCTGAGGACAATTGTCAATCGGTCACTTTTGCTGGAACAATTAGAAGAGGAAAGACGAAAGCTGAAGACAAGGTTCTAGAACAACTCTTGTTGAGTGACGAAAAGCAATGTGCCGAGCATATTATGTTAGTAGATCTGGGACGCAATGATGTTGGAAAGGTTTTTCTTTCACCCTTCCATTTTCTTTTTTCCATCCAATTCAATTTCATGTGCATTTCATGATTTGCCAAATAAAGATAGGTGGCAGGTGTGCTGTTAATATTCCAACTAGCAGCCTTTTATTGAGGCTGCCCAATTTTGGCATCCATTTCTGCTTCATTAGTTCCTCATTAGTGATAATGAAGTTCTGACGTTGTTAGATGCAGAGAACTTTTGTCTGTATGTCAAAGTCTTGTTTCATTTAAACAAGTTAGCTGAGCTGCTGCACTTTTGACCTCATCTAGTATGACTTGTGTTCAACTTTGCTATGTTTGCAGGTGTCCAAACCAGGTACAGTAAAGGTTGAGAAACTTATGAACGTGGAGCGATATTCACATGTCATGCACATTAGCTCGACAGTAAGTCAGTCTTTTTCTTCTGACAGACGACTTCAAATATCATTTCTTATAATCATATAAGCAATCAGCAGTGGCTGCAATCATATAAGAAATGGCCATCTATAGTCTCATTGTTTGCTGAATTGTGTTATCGATTTCTCACAATGTAGGGGTCTATTTCTGTACTTCTGTAGGTTACTGGGGATCTGCTTGATGATCTTACATGTTGGGATGCTCTGCGAGCTGCATTGCCTGTTGGAACAGTTAGTGGTGCTCCTAAGGTATATCATACTTGTTGCTATCGTGTTGGTCCTTGCTCTTTGCAACTAAGAAAGAGGCAACCATGACAGTATCATGCCATAACCTAAGTGCATAGTAAGCAAACTTATTTGTTGCTTGTAGTGAGAATTTGATGTCACATCTAAAGAATTGTTTTCAACTAACTGTTATCTCCATAGAGAGAAACTGTTTTTCAAAAGCATCCATGATGCCAAACTGAGTCTAAATAGGTGACAGATCCATTTTAATTTCTCAAGTTCCGATCCAAATACGAACCATACAGCAGTAGGGAGAATCTCTTGTTTTGTTACATGCTCTGTCTTCTATGCATCTATGTTGCTTCCATGAATAGTGAACGCTCATCACTCTCCCATATACTTGCCCTGAAACTCACCAGGTGAGAGCGATGGAGTTGATCGACGAGTTGGAAGGGAAGATGCGTGGTCCATACGGTGGCGGCTTTGGCAACATCTCCTACCGCGGCGACATGGATATCGCCCTTGCCCTGCGTACCATCGTCTTCCCTACGGCTTCCCGGTTCGACACCATGTACTCGTATGACGGCGACAACAGCGCGCGCCAGGAGTGGGTAGCGCACCTCCAAGCCGGAGCCGGGATCGTCGCCGACAGCAAGCCAGATGACGAGCACCAGGAGTGCCAGAACAAGGCTGCCGGCCTAGCTCGTGCCATCGATCTCGCGGAGTCTACCTTCCTTGACTTCTCGGATGTGTAACAGATTTAGCTCTCGCTCTTCCTAATTTGAAGTCTGGCAGAAAACATCCAAGTTTGTCCGCTGTCGGTGCTGCACCAAATAAACAATTGTAGCTAGTGTAATAAGTTTTCAATCAATAAAATATGAAGCAGATTGGAATTCAATCAATTGTATGAGATTACGGCCATAACTTGTGTAGTTTGCCTACACTGGAATCTTCGAGAATGATACGTTGAAGTACGGTATAATTGTGTTCCTGGAGACCTTGACTATGTTGAATGAATGAAAACAGCGCAGTTTTTCTTTTAATGAAATCAGCGTATTCTGCTGGTCGAGTATTTGTTTTCCCAACGTGAGTATCTAGAAAGTTCTGCTCGTATCACGTCCAGCTAATCACCTAGTACATCACCTTCTCTTTTCAGGCATTTTATAATTATTATCTCGTGACATTTTATTTATACTGAATTGTTCAGTAATAATCCTTTGAAACTTCAGGATGGAAATGCTAGGAATGCTACAGCTGGTAAAATTATCCGAAGTGGTACAAAATTCATCAGTGTCATAACAAGAATCACCACTGTGTATCCAATGGAATGAGTTAATACCCTGCAAAACCATCCATCGGCTCATATGTTCAAAAACCTTGTAAAGGAAAAGAAAGTAGACGCAACCTGGATAGCACCAAAGATCTAAGGACCGAACAAAATTGTGCGTCTAGTACAAGTACAAACATCAACAAGATTAGAACAGCGACATCATCGCTTTTCTTTCCCTGATAAAAGCGAGTTCTATCTCCGCGATTTCCCATGCCGTTCTGCCTCTTCATCACCCCTCCTTTCATGACGGCCACCAGAATCTCTGTCCTGCCGAGACCGCTTGCTCTCTGATCTTTCTTCTCTATATCTGTCGTCGCCTCTCTGCCTCTCACCTCTTGATCTCTCAGGGGATCTCTCGTGTCTGTTCCTGTCTCTATCTTCTGTGTCTCTATCACCATGTCTCGTCCTAGAATCTCGGTCCCTGTACACGTCTGATCTTGAGGATTGACCTTCTCTATCCCCTGATCTCGTCTCTTCTTTAGTTCTGTCAGGGAAATTTTTGTGGCTCTTTGGAGGATCATGGTCATGCTGCCGTCTTGCATTGCTGTCATCCCTAGAACCTCGACCAGTGTTTGCATTTCTCTGAAAATATAATCCATGAGCATGAGAATTAATCACCAAGCGTGACTCTTTACTGGAATGACTGAACCAAGTTACCGATGAACAATAATACCAAGCATATAGGGCAAACATTTCCATCAGATAACAATGAAAAAATCACACTTATAACCCTAAATTATTGATTGAAAAAATCACATTCAGATAAGCATTTAGCATGCTGCAAACATGACATAATTCTTGCCCAAGCCAATAATCTCTAGCATACAGCCATTTCTGCAATGCACTGATAAAAGAAATGGTGCATGTGTTCAAACAACAAACGTTATAAACTCTGGCAATGTTACTCCGAATGGCATCTCTGCTATGGTGTTTGTTAAAAATATTTTAAAGGACTAGCTCATTTAAGTGATGCACATGCATAGTCATGACCAGAGCAATGTATAAGGCCTTACTGTATAGGTATGAGTTTCCAGCATATCACCTTGAGAAATAGTATAAATACTCTAAAGGAACATTGTGGCAAAGTTATAAACAACCTATTCTCTAGATGATAACTAATCTGGTAATATAATTTGTTCATGGGAAAACAGAACTTGCTTGTGTATTTTCCAAAAGCAGGACAGTTACCTGCTCATCATGTGAAAATCTGCAGGAAGCTCCACGACTGCACTCGCCTTTCTGGAAAGCATAGCAGACGCCACGGTTCTGGACAGCTACCTGCTCATCATGCGAAAATCTGCAGGAATCTCCCCGACTGCACTCGCCTTTCTGGAAAGCATAGCAGACACCACCCTTATTTGATGGACCACGGTGTTTGTCATGCTCCCATTTTGGCTCGATATCCTCCTTAGAACCCCAACCAGTGTTCGCATTTCTCTGAGAATATAATTCATGAGCATGAGAATTAGTCGTCAATCATGACTGTTCATTGGATATACTAAAGCAGGGTACTGACAAACTATAAGGCCTAGTATAAGGGCAAAGGTTTCCAGTCATGTATAACATTAAAACAGCACAATTATAATCCAGTATAAGCAATTGATTTGTGCTTCTGGAGAAGCATATGAATGTTGTGGAAATAGAAGTAATATTGTCCCAATCTAATAACCTATATTCCAGCATGTAGCCAAATCTAGCACAAGGAAATAATAACAATAATATAAAAGGAGCATGCGTTTCCAACAACTAATGTTTATGTTCCTCCCATTCTGCCAGAGTTCCGCGGCATATGCTTCGGAAAGTAATTAGTTCATTAGCCGAAGTGTGTTTAAAATCGTGACCACAATAAATGTAAAGGCCTTACTGTGCAAATTTAAGTTTCCAGCATATCTTCGTCTTGAGAAAATGTAGATTTAAATCATGCAACAGACTGTTATTCTACAGACCGTTCTGTTAAAGTGAAACGGCAAGTTCCTAGTTTCTAATTAATAATTGGTCTGGTAATATAGTTTGATCATCCTAAATTGAAAAACCTTGAGACGTGCAAGTAATTACAAGCCAGGCAGTGAATTGCTTGGGTCCATTCCTAAAAGACAAATCAAATAACGAAATTATCTAGCACAAGGAAATGAATTAATAACAGAAAAGTATCCTGTGTTTCCAACAACTAATGTTTACTCCCATTGCAGTGAAATGACAAGTTACTAGTTGTCTACTTAATAATTGGTCTGGCAATATAGTTTGATCATCATACAGTGAAGAAACTTCAGGCGAGCAAATAAATACAAGCCAGGTAGGCAGGTAATGAATGGCTTGGGTGCATTTCTAATGGATAAATCAAATAACGACTTGGACACTGCACAAGCAAGATTGGGTACCTGCGCATCATGGGAAAATCTACACGCGTCCCCCCGGTTGCACTCGCCTTTCTGGAACGCATAGCACACGCCGCGCTCCTCCCTCTTCTTTGCCACCTCCTCCTCGTCCTCCTCCTCCTTCATCTTGTACTTGTCCACATGGTCGACTTTTATGATCCTCCCAAGAACTTTAGCTCCGTTCAAGTTATCTACACGGTCGGAGCAACATTAGCACTTCAGCAAAGAACCAATTGGAACTAACTACACAGGAAAGCGACTTCAGCAGAAAGCGCAAAGAATCCTCACCGACAGCAAGAACCGTGCTCCTCTGGTCCTCATAAGCGAGGAAGGCGAAACCCCTGGATTTTCCGGTGGTCTTGTCGCGCACGAGGTTCACATCCACCACCTCACCGTACCTGAGAACAGAGATCGGAAAGCGGTTAAGGAACATGCCTGACAAATCCTTCAGGAAGGGAACAGGTGGAAAATTGGTTCACGGTACTCACTGCGCGAAGACGGCAAGGAGGTCACCCTCGGTGAGGTCGAAAGAGATGCCGCCGCAGAAGACGTAGGCGGAGTCCTTGAACCTGGCGTGCCACGAGGCGTTCTCGCTGAGGCCGAGAGCCGCCTCCTTCTTGTTTATCAGCTGGGTCTGCTTGACCTGCGTCAGGGGATTCATCTTCCCCAAATCGCCGCCACCCCTACCGCCCTAGAGCTCCAAGTGCCTCACGTGCTACCAGCTCTTGGAATTTCCTGCAGAATAGCATATCAAAATTAGCTAAAAAAAGAAGCAAATTCAGAGAAGTTGTCTCGCTAAGAAACAGAGAGAAAGGTCTACAACAGAGCCCGCCTGCCTCCTCCTCCTGCCGCTATTGCGCAGACTGAGGGAGAAGCAGGGGTTGCCTATGCGCCGCCAGCCCTACCGCCTCCCGTCCCTGTCGCCCGAGGCCGCCGATTCCTGGCCGCCGTTTGCACCTCCCGCCCGCCCCCGTCGCTAGCGCCTCAGCACCTCGCGTCTCCTCTCCACCCCACGTGTGTCCGCGCGTGGCCGCACGACGACGCCCGCCGTTGCCGCCGGCCTACACCAGCTCGACGTCGCCGACGGCCAAATCCCCAAATCCTAACCCTAGGGCGCCTTTTTTCCCTGGAATTAGCAGAGAGGGGCACGGAGATGGGAGTACCTAGCGTGGCGACGGGGGAGCTCGCCCTTTTTCGTGGATTTCCGCCAGCGGCCGGAGCTGCGTGAAGACTACCGCCGCCGCCGCCAAGTTCCCGTCCTCGATCAGGAAGGGAGCGAGATGCGCGACAGAACCAACAGGACGGGCGGATCGATCTGGTACTGGGGCCTGGGGGTTGTGAGGCCAGCCTGTCAAAGGGCAAATAGTATAGTTACCAAACTAAAGACGTGGCAGAGGGCGCCTCTCCAGGCGTTGCCGTGCCGGTCTCCTCGTCCGGTCTCGCGTCGGCAGGAGCAGGGCAGCAGTGGGACGACGTGAGTGGAGGTGGAGCAGGACAGCTGAGAGGTGCGGCATGCGGCGGAGCAAGGATTTAGAGGGGAGAGAGCAGCAGCCTGCGCCGGCGCTGGGATGCGGCGGCCGGGCGCGCCGCCATGGTTGGTCGTCTGCGTGCGCTGTGGGGAATTTGGTTGGAGATGCCGGTCGGTCTCATCTCTCCAGATCTTTTGGCTAGGTCTAGATGAGGGCAGTTTTGTCCTTTTAAATAAACTGGCAAGCCCAATTCAGATTTACTAACGTCAAACATGTGCAAACTAACGGCAGTGGTATCCATCCTGGCATCAAAAACATTAGCGGCGATGGCATCTTGGCAAAGCTGTTTTTTTTTTTTGGTATTTTGGAACACCCGGTTTTGACTAATGGTATAGTGGCAATTCTCCCCAAACTAAACCGTGGCAAAAAGAAAAGCTTAAACTAATTTAGGGCAAATTGTAGAGGTACCATGTAAATAGGGGTAAAAAGTAAAATTTCCAAGGGCGAATAGCGCAAAGGGTTTTCCTAAGAGCATTTGCAACAGATGGACGCGTGCTAAAAAAAACTGTCAATATACAGCACCAAACGTGTTTTTCGTCCTCCAGAAGACGCTACAAAGTAGACCGCGCTGTAAATATTTTAGTGCGCGCGGTAGTTTGCGCTATCCAAAACGCTATATTTGGTGCGTCGAGTGGCGCACGCTGTAAGCTGGCTTCTCCACCGCGGGAAGAAAACATACGCTGAAATCCAAGCCGATTCGCCATGGACGCCCGCCCGACCTGCCCCATCTCCCGCCGCGCCATGGCCGACGCGCCCGACCTCCTCCCATTTCCCGCCGCGTCATGGCCGACGCGCCCGACCTCCTCCCATCTCCCGCCGCGCCATGGCCGACGCCTGACCTGCCCCATCTCCCGCCGCGACATGGCCGACGCGCCCGACCTCCTCCCATCTCCCGCCGCGCCATGGCCGACGCCTGACCTGCCCCATCTCCCGCCGCGCCATGGCCGCCGCGCCCGACCTCCTCCGTTTCCCGCCGGGCCATGGCCGCCGCGCGCCAGTGGCAGCCGCGCGTGGCCGCCGCGCCAGTCCGCCGCGCCAGGGCCTCAAAGCCGCCAGGCGCACCATCGCCAGGAACCTCGAGGCCAAGGGCGTGCGCGAGCTCGCGCGCTCCATGAAGGACATCCCGCAACACTGTGGCGACGAAGGCTGGGACGCCTTCGACAGGCACTCGGATTTAGTTGATTTTTTTCAGATTTATTTGTAGCATGTTTGATCTTGTTTGTTGTATGTATGTTAAAGAAATTTGTTTGTGGAGCTCTATTTTACAGCCTCTGGTGAAGGGCTGGTTTTGCCATCTTGGTTGCGCTGTAAAATAGAGCCTCCGCTGAAGCTCGTATCCGGATAGAGCGCGCTGGAAACGACTTTTACATCGCCAACTTTTAGATCCTCTGTTGGAGATGATCTAAGGGCATCCCCACCAGCCGACCCAAACGGTCTGGGCTGGCCGTTTCGGTCCACGCGGACTAACGAACAACCCGGCACGTTCCAGCGGTGCGACGGACCAATCCGTCTGCCTCGACGTATCTGTGCCTCAAATTTGGGAAACCGATGCGTCGGGCCGGATAATGCGCGGATAGCACGCGCGTCCGGCCACGCATGCTGCGGGCCGATCTGGAAGCGACCCGATGGAAGAAGGCTAATCACGCCAGCAGCCACGCCATAAAAGTCACCGCTGACCACTGCCGCAGCCTAAGCTTCTGCCCACGTGCATTGATGCCGCATGTGCTTAAGCTTCTGTGTGTGCATTGATGTTGGCCCGATGGCGCTGGCATCGATGCTTGTGGCTGGGGCTACTTAAGCTGGCCCTACGCCCAGCGGTCGCACCACTTGTCTCGCCCGATCGCTATCTGCAGCCCGTCGCTGGAGATGAAACTGCCGAGCTGGATGAAGAAAGGCGCCCACGACCACGAGGTCGGGTCCTCTTCCGGCAACCGCCACCGCCAGCAGGATTCTCCGCCTCAGCGAAACCCTGCACGGCCTCGTCGTCTTCCTCCAGCGCCAAACCCTACGCTCTTCATTGGCCCACATGCTGCGGCGATGTCGGCCGCGAAGCCTCCTCCGCACCAGCCAGGACGCAACCGGCGCTACGTGTCGGTGCACGAGGCGCATCGACGGTGGTCGGAGGCCATCCCCTGCCACCAGAGTGACGTCTCCCTGCCACACTGGTGGCACCTCAACAGGGGGAGTCTCCTGATGAGCGCATATTGCACACCATTGGGGAACCCCAAGAGGAAAGTATGATGAGCACAGTAGCAAGTTTTCCCTTAGTAAGAAACCAATGTTTAATCGACCAGTAGGAGAAAGGCGTGACTTCTGAAGGTGCTGCTAGCTGACTAATGGCAGGGTGCACTATCGGCATCAACAACAACGTGGAACCTGCACACAACACAACCAAAATACTCTGCCCCAACTTACAGTGATGTTGTCAATCTCACCGGTTTTGCTGAACACAAAGGATTAAATGTATAGTGTGGAAAGAGATGTTTGTTTGCAGCGGAATTAAATAGAACAGTAAAAGAGTTGTTGCCATGGGAGTTGGCAATAACAAGAACAGGTATTTGCAGTGTAAAAGAAAGGATCGGGTCCACAGTTCACTAGAGGTGTCTCTCCATAAAGATAAATAACATGTTGGGTGAACAAATTACAGCTGGACAATTGACATAATAAATACCATACATGACAAAATAATTACTATGAGATTTATTCGGGTATTACAACATAATACATAGACCGTAATCCAATTGCATTTATGACTAATAATCCACCTTCAGGTTATCATCCGAACCCCTTCTAGTATTAAGTTGCAAGCAACAGATTATCGCATTAAGCAATGTGTGTAAATTAAACAATAGAATTATCCTTAGACAAAACATTGTTATTTTCTCCCTAGTAGCAACAACACATCTACAATCTTAGAAGTTTTTTGTCACTCTTCCATAAAACTAGAGGCATGAACCTACTATCGAGCATAAATACTCCCTCTTGGAGTCACAAGCATTTACTCTGCCAGAGTATCTACTAGCAAGGGAGAGCATGCAAGATCACAAATAGCATATGACAAGTATATAATCGATCTCAACATAGTATTCAATATTCATCGGATCCCAGCAAACACAACATGTAGCATTACATAAAGATGATCTTGATCATGATAGGCATCTCACAAGATCTAAACATGAGGCACAAATTGGAGAAGATAACCATCTAGCTACTGTTATGGACCCGTAGTATAGGGATGAACTACTCACACATCACTTCGGAGGCGGGCATGGCGATGTAGAGGCCTCCGGTGATGATCTCCATCTTCGGCAGGGTGCCGGGAAGAGCTTCAGAACCCTCCCGAGATAGGGTCGACGATGGCGGCCGCGACGGAACTTTTCATGGATGGAGGCTTGGGTGTTTTAAGGTTTGTCCATCGAAGGCAATATATAGGCGGAAGGGTGAGATCGGTGGGTGTCAGGAGGCCCCACACCACCCCATGGCGCGGCCAAGGGCACGCCAAGGTATGGTGTGGCCTTCCTGGTGCCCTCCTCCATCTCTGCTCTGGACTCTATCTTCGTGTCGGGAAAAATAGGAGGTTTGGCTTTCGTTTCGTTCAATTCCAAGAATGTTTCCTGTACAACTTTTTTGAAATAAAAAAACAACAAAAAACAGGACACTGTGGCATCTTGTCAATAGGTTAGTTCCAGAAAATGCATAAAAGTGCCACAGCGTGTAGACAAAATATATAGAAATTGGTGTAAAAAAAGTATGAAGCATAAAATATTATAGATAAGTTTGCAACGTATCAGCATCCCCAAGCTTAACTCTTGCTCGTCCTCGAGTAGGTAAGTGATAACAAAAATAATTTTTGAGGTGACAGGCAACCAACACAATCTTGATCAAGTTATTGTAAAAGCATTGTGAGCTGGGATCAAAGTACTCTAAACATAGACATGATAGATATAACTCTAACAATAAAAGTTAGAAACTATGTTACAACATGAAAAGTAACTCAAACAAAGGATCATGAATAATAATGCACTGAAAGCAACTGTTTGTTTATGAGCATATAGAAAACATAGCAAAGTGGTACTCAGCTTGTCCTTTATGAAGTAGCAAAACATAAATGTCAGGACACCTTTAAAGTTCAAAGGGTGACTAGATACAAGTAATTTGAGAACAAGCAATATCATAATCATGAATCAATCAATAATAAATTTTGGGACTATGCACATTATGATCAGAATGACAACTATGCTCTCTTAATTGGTGAATGGATCATAGCGAACAAGGGGGGGTGAATGGCGCTACGGCAAGTTTTAGTCTTTTTCAATTTTTATGCAACGGAAGGTAAAGGTGAGAACTTTAGCAATAGGGGTGATCCTACAATGATTATCGGAAAAGTGCAACAAGTAAAGAAATCAACAAGATAACGAGAGTAAGGAGCGAGACAACCGGGGGCGCGAGGCGAGTCGAGGTTTGTTTCCCGCAGTTCCTTCCACAATAGGAAGTACGTCTGCGTTGAGGAGGTGCTAGTCTCACACAAGAGACTAGACGGCCACACCACGAAGGAAGGCCTCACCTTCTTCCTCGAGAGAGCTCCACGAAGGTGCTCTCCCTCTTCCATTAAGGCACCGGTCAAGGCGGTGATTCCTTCACAAGGTTGGGGCGAGCTCCACACACAAGGATGCTCCCAACACCCTATGGAGCTAGTACATCACCAAGCTAGACTCCATAGCTGCACATCTCCAATGCTCCACCATAGGAACCCATCTCCAATGCTCCACCATAGGAACCCTTCCAATGCTCCACCAAAGGAACCCTTCCAATGCTCCACAAAAGGACCTCTTCTCCAATGCTCCACTAAAGGAACCCTACCACCAAGATCCACTAAGGAATAGCTAGTATTGGTGAAATCTCTCTTGGTAGAACTATAGATCGGGGTCTCCTCCACCAATCCTCAAAGTTTGGTCAAGATTGGTTGGATGGGGAAGGGGATCCTCAAGGATTAAGCTCAGCAACAATGGAGGAGAGAGAGGGAAGAGATAAAATCGTGTTGGGGAAGAAGGAGCCCTTAAATAGGCTCCTCCAAATCCAACCGTTATGTCCAGTTTTTGCCTAAGCGGTACTACCACTTCTGGGAAGCGGTACTACCGCTCTGAGTTCGAATTCCCCCAGATCTGGTCAATGGATGCAGAGCGGTACTACCGCTCGAGGTACCGCTCGAGGTACCGCAACAGGGTCCAAACCTTACTGGACTCGAAGCGGTACCGAAGCGGTACCAGGGCGGTACAGCCGTAACTCGTTTACGGTACCTGGGCGGTACTACCACTCGTGAGCGGTACTACTGCTCAAGGTACCGTACAGGTACCGTAACCAGTACCGTGGGACGAAAACAGCGCAGAACTCAGAGCGGTACCGTGGGGCGGTACCTATAGGGGTAGCGGTACTACCGCTACAGGTACCGGTAGTACCGGCCTGGCTAAAACTGGTTTTCTTCCCTTTTTCTCTCCAACCATGTCACCTCGCTAAACACACACAAAACCATAAAACCTATCAACTACGCTTCAGACTTCCGATCTTGACGTGTCCGGCGAGGTCACCGTGCTCTTGCAAATCTAACAATGATACTCAAGATACACGGTGAGATTTCTCAAGTGTTGTCATCAAACACACAAAACTTGGGGTTTAAAGTTTGCTCTTACAATCTCCCCCTTTTTGGTGTTTGATGACAACACAAGAGTTGACAATAACATATGATATTATGATGAGATACTTAGATTTGCAAAAACTCGACGGAGCTCCCCCTACACATGTGCATATCATGAATATGTATTTGAATACAAATACACATGTTATAGAGACATCACTCCCCCTAGTTTTTACAAACCAAGCACATATGCAACATAGATAAATGACATGTTCAAGTAGCATATGCACAATATGGAGGCAACATAAGATCATGCACGGAAATTTGGGTGAAGGTATCATACCATAGCCTTGAGAATACCCAAACTCACCATAAGATGCCTCCATAGGGTTGTTGATGTAGCCATAAGAAAAGATAAGCAACTAGAACCAAACGGCTACCCATCCACCTAGGAACTTCTCCCCCTTTGGCATCGGAACACCAAAAAGGAGGGGAAAGAAACTAGAAGGATGGAGAAAAAGAACATACAACCAAGCTTGCAAAAATCACGAGAAAACAAGCTTGAAGGAGGTTCTCCAAAAACAAGAAAAAGAAAGCAAAGAAGAAAGACAAAAGAAGGTCACAACGAAACACAAAGAACCGAAAAACCCCTCAAAGAGGGGGTGTTGGTGGCCGAAGCCACCGTGTAAGAGTATAGTAGTGTGAGGTCGCGTAGATGTATCTAGGACTCACGGACTACAACTCAACATGAAGCTCATAAGTCACTTAATTGACAAATAGCAAATGTTTTGGATTTCTTTATGCATTATGGGGGGAGGGATAGCTCAATGGATTTAAACCGCACTCCCCCTATGTTCATGCATGCCTTTCATCTAGATATAAAGGTTAGGAGTGGTATGTGCGCACGACGGTCAAGCAAAGTTCGATGGATCAATGATATTTAGCTCATGCCTCAACTCAATGAAACGCTTCTCATCCAAGGGCTTCGTGAAGATGTCCGCTAATTGCTCATTGGTGCTAATATAGGATAGTACAATATCTCCGCGAGCAATGTGATCCCGGATGAAGTGGTTCCGTATCTCAATGTGCTTCGTCTTGCCATGAAGAACCAGATTGTAGGCGATCTTGATTGCGCTCTCATTGTCACACAAAAGAGGCACCTTGCTATACTCGAGTCCATAATCCCGCAAGGTTTGCCTCATCCACAAGATCTGAGCACAACTACTTGCCGCGGCAATATACTCGGCTTCTGCGGTGGAGATGGAGACACAATTTTGCTTCTTCGAGGACCAACACACCAAAGATCTTCCAAGAAAGTGACACGCTCCAGAGGTAGACTTCCTATCAACCTTGTCGCCCGCCCAATCGGAGTCGGTGAAACCAATCAAAGCAAAGTCCGTGTCCCTTGGGTACCATAATCCGAAGTGTGGGGTATCAACTAAATATCGAAAGATCCTTTTGACCGCCACAAGGTGGCTTTCCTTCGGACTTGCTTGAAACCGTGCACACATACCAACGCTTAACATTATATCCGGGCGAGAGGCACAAAGGTAAAGAAGCGAACCTATCATCGAACGGTAGAGCTTGGTATCCACCGCCTTGCCGGCCTCGTCAAGAGAGAGTTGACACTTGAGTTGCATCGGAGTTCCAATGCCCTTGGCACCCTTCATATCAAAGCGCTTGAGCATGTCTTGGAGGTACTTTGCTTGATTGATGAAGGTGCCTTGTTGCATTTGCTTGATCTCGAACCCAAGAAAGTACTTGAGTTCACCCATCATTGACATCTCAAACCTATTTGTCATCAACATAGCAAACTCATCATTGAATTTTGTGTTAGTAGAGCCAAATATGATGTCATCTACATAGAGTTGGCACACGAAAAGCTCCCCATTGACCTTCTTAGTAAAAAGAGTGGGATCGATTTCCCCACTTTGAAACCACGGTCTTCAAGCAACTCCTTGAGATACTCATACCAAGCTCTAGGAGCTTGTTTGAGACCATATAGGGCTTTTTTGAGCTTGAAGACATGGTCCGGGAAATGGGGGTCCTCGAACCCCGGGGGTTGCTTCACATATACTTCCTCATGTAAAGGACCATTAAGAAAAGCACTCTTAACATCCATTTGTTGCAACTAAAGCCATGATGAGAGGCAAAGGCAAAAAGGATACGGATGGACTCAAGCCTTGCAACGGGTGCAAAGGTTTCACCAAAGTCCACGCCTTCGACTTGAGAATAGCCTTGTGCCACCAATCTTGCTTTGTTGCGGATGACCGTGCCACTTTCATCTTGCTTGTTCTTGAAGATCCATTTGGTGCCGATAACATTGCGGCAATGATCGGGTCGCTTCATGAGAGTCCACACATCATTCCTCTTGAAGTTGTTGAGTTCCTCTTGCATTGCATTCAACCAATCGGGATCTTTGAGAGCATCATTAACTTTAAGTGGTTACTCCATAGAGACAAAGGCGTGGTGCGCACAAAAGTTTGCAAGTTGCCTCCGAGTGGTGACTTTTCTCTCTAGATCACCAATGATATTACGCAAGGAATGAGACTTGAGACGCAAGTGTCTTGTAGTAGGGTCTTCACGGCGAGTGTCGGCTAAAGGAGATGATTCTTGTGAGTCCTCTTGGCCTTCATCACGGTTTAGGTCCTCGCCTTGACCTCCATTGTCGTTGAAAGGGTCACCATTGTCATGAGAGCCGGATGGTTCGGGGGTATTAGGAATAGTATTGTCCATAAAGATCATCTCCGGACCACTCGGAGAAGAACTTGAAGCTTGACCTTAGTCACTTGATGTTGGTTGTTGTGGTAGATGAGCTTGCGGTGAATGTTGTTCTTGAGCTTGTTGAGGAGAACTTGGACTTGATTGTTGTTGTAGATGTCGAGGTTGAACTTGCGGTTGAGGTTGAACTTGAGGTTGTTGTTGAGGTTGACTTGCATTTGTAAGATCAACGGAAGAAGCTTGGCCTTGTGGTGTAGATGGCTCCACTTGGGTGGAACTTGGTCCTTCCCCGGTACTCATAGAAGGTAGCTCTTGAGGTCGGCGAATGCCAACACCCATCCTTCCTATGGTATCCGGGGGAATTGTATCTCCTCTCTCACAAGAAGCACTTCGCTCCTCCAAAGATCTATCATCTTCATCGAATGTCACATCACAAGATTCTACAACACGCCCACTTGACTTGTTGAAGACTCTATAGGCGTGAGAATCCGTAGCATATCCAACGAAAATTCCTTCTTGAGCTCTTGAATCAAACTTGGATAGGCGCGTGTCTTTGACAAGTATGTAGCATTTGCATCCGAAGACCTTGAAGTATGACATATTTGGCTTGTTGCCGGTGAGGATCTCATATGGTGTCTTCTCAAGACCTTTGCGAAAGTAGAGGCGATTAGTAGCATGGCATGCGGTAGAGATAGCTTCCGCCCAAAAATTGTAGTTGGACTTGTATTCCATCATCATGGTTCGAGCGGCTTCGATCAAGGTTCGATTCTTCCTTTCGGCGACCCCATTTTGTTGGGGAGTATATGGCGTGGAGTATTGGTGTTGGATTCCTTCTTCGCCGAGGAAGTCATCCAAGGTGTAGTTCTTGAACTCCATTCCATTGTCGCTCCTTATTGCGAGGATCTTGTTGTGGTACTTGCGTTGAACTTGGTTGGCAAACTCCATCATGGTCCGTTGAGTCTCACTCTTGTACTTGAAGAAGAATACCCAACAATAGCGTGAATAGTCATCAACGATGACGAGGCAATACTTTTTTCCTCCAAGACTTTCATGAGATGGTGGACCAAAGAGATCAACATGTAGGAGCTCCAAGCATCTTGTGGTAGAGATGATAGTCTTGGCCTTGTGAGGAGCTCCATGTATTTTTCCTTGTACGCAAGCCCTACAAACACGATCCTTGCAAAAAGAGACATCTTCTTTTAGTCCGAGAATGTGGCCACCCTTGTGGAGACTTTGCAAAGTCCCCATGTTGACATGGGTGCTTGTGACGTTAAAGCACACGTCCGTTGGGAACCCCGAGAGGAAGGTGTGATGCGTACAGCGGCGAGTTTTCCCTCAGAAAGAAACCAAGGTTATCGAACCAGTAGGAGTCAAGAAGCACGTTGAAGGTTGATGGTAGCGGAGTGTAGTGCGGCGCAACACCAGGGATTCCGGCACCAACGTGGAACCTGCACAACACAACCAAAATACTTTGCCCCAACTTAACAGTGAGGTTGTCAATCTCACCGGCTTGTTGTAACAAAGGATTAGATGTATAGTGTGGATGATGATGTTTGCAGAGAACAGTAAGAACGAGTATTGCAGTAGATTGTATTCGATGTAAAGAATGGACCGGGGTCCACAGTTCACTAGTGGTGTCTCTCCGATAAGAAATAGCATGTTGGGTGAACAAATTACAGTTGGGCAATTGACAAATAGAGATGGCATGACAATGCACATACATATTATGATGAGTAGTGTGAGATTTAATTGGGCATTACGACAAAGTACATAGACCGCTATCCAGCATGCATCTATGCCTAAAAAGTCCACCTTCAGGTTAGCATCCGTACCCCTTCCAGTATTAATTTGCAAACAACAGACAATTGCATTAAGTATGGTGCGTAATGTAATCAACACAAATATCCTTAGACAAAGCATTGATGTTTTATCCCTAGTGGCAACAGCACATCCACAACCTTAGAACTTTCTGTCACTGTCCCAGATTTAATGGAGGCATGAACCCACTATCGAGCATAAATACTCCCTCTTGGAGTTACAAGTAACGACTTGGCCAGAGCCTCTACTAGCAACAGAGAGCATGCAAGATCATAAACAACACATTTATGATAGATTGATAATCAACATAACATAGTATTCCATATTCATCGGATCCCAATAAACGCAACATGTAGCATTACAAATAGATGATCTTGATCATGTTAGGCAGCTCACAAGATCCGACAATGATAGCACATGAGGAGAAGATGACCATCTAGCTACTGCTATGGACCCATAGTCCAGGGATGAACTACTCACACATCAATCCGGAGGCGATCATGGCGATGAAGAGTCCTCCGGGAGATGATTCCCCTCTCTGGCAGGGTGCCAGAGGCAATCTCCTGAATCCCCCGAGATGGGATTGGCGGCGGCGGCGTCTCTGGAAGGTTTTCCGTATCGTGGCTCTCGGTACTGGGGTTATCTCGACGAAGACTTTTTATAGGCGGAAGGGCAGAGTCGGGGGCTGACGGGGGCCCCACACGCTAGGGCGGCGCGGGCCCCCCCTAGGCCGTGCGGCCCTAGTGTGGCGGCGCCTCGTCGCCCCACTTCGTATCCCCCTCGGTCTTCTGGAAGCTTCATGGAAAAATAAGACCCTGGGCGTTGATTTTGTTCAATTCCGAGAATATTTCCTTACTAGGATTTCTGAAACCAAAAACAGCAGAAAACAACAACTGGCTCTTCGGCATCTTGTTAATAGGTTAGTGCCGGAAAATGCATAAATATGACATAAAGTATGTATAAAACATGTGAGTATCATCATAAAAGTAGGATGGAACATAAGAAATTATTGATACGTTGGAGACGTTTCAGCATCCCCAAGCTTAGTTCCTACTCGTCCTCGAGTAGGTAAACGATAACAAAGATAATTTATGAAGTGACATGCTATCATAATCTTGATCAATACTATTGTAAGCATATGTAATGAATGCAGCGATCCAAAGCAATGGTAAAGACAATGGTTAAACAACTGAACCATATAACAAAGACTTTTCATGAATAGTACTTTCAAGACAAGCATCAATAAGTCTTGCATAAGAGTTAACTCATAAAGCAGTAGATTCAAAGTAAAGGCATTGAAGCAACACAAAGGAAGATTTAAGTTTCAGCGGTTGCTTTCAACTTGTAACATGTATATCTCATGGATAGTTGTCAATGCAAAGTAATATGATGAATGCAAATATGCAAGTATGTAAGAATCAATGCACAGTTAACACAAGTGTTTGCTTCTAAGATAGAAGGAAGTAGGTAAACTGACTCAACATAAAAGTAGAAGAATGGCCCTTCGCAGAGGGAAGCATGGATTGCTATATTTGTGCTAGAGCTTTTATTTTGAAAACATAGAAAGAGCATAAAAGTAAAGTTTTGAGAGGTGTTTGTTGTTGTCAACGAATGGTAGTGGGCACTCTAACCCCCTTGCCAGAAATACTTTCAAAGAGCGGCTCCCATGAAATTTTTTATTTTTGGGTGGCACTCCTTCCAACCTTTGCTTTCACAAACCATGGCTAACCGAATCCTCGGGTGCCTGCCAACAATCTCATACCATGAAGGAGTGCCTTTTTATTTTAGTTTTATTCAGATGACACTCCTCCCCACCTTTGCTTTCTCAAGCCATGGCTAACCGAATCCTCGGGTGTCGTCCAACCTTTCACATACCATGGAGGAGTGTCTATTTTTTTGTAAAATTATGAAGGTTAATTAATTGGGGCTGGGAACCCCATTGCCAGCTCTTTTTGCAAAATTATTGGATAAGCGGATGAAGCCACTAGTCCATTGGTGAAAGTTCCCCAACAAGATTGAAAGATAAACACCATATACTTCCTCATGAGCTATAAAACATTGACACAAATAAGGGATGATAAATTTTGAATTGTTTAAAGGTAGCACTCAAGCAATTTACTTTGGAATGGCAGAGAAATACCATGCAGTAGGTAGGTATGGTGGACACAAATGGCATAGTTTTTGGCTCAAGGACTTTGGATGCACGAGGAGTATTCCCTCTCAATAAAAGGCTTAGGCTAGCAAGGTTATTTGAAGCAAACACAAGTATGAACCGGTACAACAAAACTCACATAAGAACATATTGCAAGCATTATAAGACTCTACACTATCCTCCTTGTTGATCAAACCCTTACCAGAAAATATCTAGACTTTAGAGAGACCAATCATGCAAACCAAATGTCAACAAGCTCTACAGTATTTCTTCACTAATAGGTGCAAAGTATATGATGCAAGAGCTTAAACATGATCTATATGAGCACAACAATTGCCAAGTATCAAATTATTCAAGACATTATACCAATTACCACATGTAGCATTTTCTGTTTCCAACCATATAACAATTAACGAAGAAGTTTCAACCTTCGCCATGAATATTAAGAATAAAGCTAAGAACATATGTGTTCATATGCAACAGCGGAGCGTGTCTCTCTCTCACACAATGAATGTTAGGATCCAATTTATTCAAACAAAACAAAAACAAAAACATATAGACGCTCCAAGTAAAGCACATAAGATGTGACGGAATAAAAATATAGTTTCACTAGAGGAACCTGATAATTTGCCGATGAAGAAGGGGATGCCTTGGGCATCCCCAAGCTTAGATGCTTAAGTCTTCTTGAAATATGCAGGGGTGAACCACGGGGGCATCCCCAAGCTTAGAGCTTTCACTCTCCTTGATCATATTGTATCATCCTCCTCTCTTGATCCTTGAAAACTTCCTCCACACCAAACTCAAAACAAACTCATTAGAGGGTTAGTGCATCATCAAAAATTCACATGTTTAGAGGTGACATAATCATTCTTAACACTTCTGGACATTGCACAAAGCTACTGAAAGTTAATGGAACTAGCAAAGAAGGGCGCGGCGGCACGCCGCGCCATGTGGTGGCTGGACGATGGTAATTCTTGGCGGTGTTAAATACCTGCAGATTTTAGTATTTTTTCTTTCTTTTTAGAATTGTGTTTGTTCTGGTTTTATACAGCAGATTTGTTTTTTTGTGTGTGTGACATCTTTACATAGATCGATGTGTCTCACAAAGGGCAGATGATTGTGTTTGTAGATGTTAGTATCTGCAGAGTTGGAGATGCATTCTTTGGCTTCTCCTTTTCCTAGTAGCAGTATGTTGCAGTTTTGGGCGAGGAGAGGCAACCCGTATAGTGAGGCCAGCGATAAAATACATAATTTATTTGCACAACTCTTAGGAGAGAATCGTTTTTTCCAATTAATATTGCAAGTTCCTTTCCCGTGTGACATCAGTTTGTCAGCGGATAGCAAAGCTAAACCTAACTTAAATTACACTTAAGTATCTGAAAATATTCGAAGGGTGGGTACATCTGTATCTAGTCGAAGCCTCTCTCAACCTAAATTGATTTTGCACACACTTGTCAAATAAGAAGAACATCTCGAGCCTAATTTGCGCTGCTATATATATTTGCAAAAAGAACCAGTTACTCCGGGTTAGATATATAATATTGCAAAGTTGGCATTACACATGTCTACAATTGAAAAAAGGATTGGACTATCCACTTCATTTTCAGAAACCACTACTTGTTTCACAATCTAAGATATGTCATTAGGTGCAAAATATTATTGAAAAAGTGACCCAAAAGAACTTGCACATATATTCTAACCGGAGGCCTTAAAAGAGATTGAAAGCAAAGTTCCATTATGTGTGTAACCAAGAACTTCCACATATATTCAAAAGACTCCGCGAAAAATGGAACCTTAAATATATCAGCTAATGGTTTGCCATAAGAAAATCCAAAAACAAATAGTGAGCACCACAGCTAGTTAGATGAAGTACATATACATCAATCGATAATTCGTAAAGGAACAAATTATGAAAATAAGATCACCTAGAATCAATTTTGGCCAAATATTATTAAAAGATCAATTAAAGGCGTCTGTGCTCTCCAATTCCAATATTATAAAAGATCTTCATGCTAAAGAGGAACCAATATCTACATAGTCGTACAATTAGACTGGAATTAGAAATCAAAATCAAGGCTGCCTCTCAGTCTAACAGGTACTGACCTAGATCTTCTGAGCTGCATCGTTTCCTTTGATTTGCTCATCTCTGTCACGTGTTCAACAAAGAGAGTAAGTGGCTGAAACTCATCTTTGACCTGTTTAGTCGCAACACTTGCCAAATAATAGAATACATCTCAATCCCTTTCTTTCTTATTAGTGCCAATAACTCATCAACACCACCAAAAATACCACAGGCATCTTGTGATGCTGACGATCGATGATACAACTGTCGCTTCTTGTAAAACTTCTACTTTCTGCAGTACAGTATAGTGTACGCACAAAACAACACGGCTAATGATTATGCATTGATACATGCTCATAAAACAGATGGGAATTTAGCATTCCTTGACTATATTGCAGAAAGTCGGTCACTTGAAAATATAAGCGTTGTAAGTAGATGTACATGCATGCTTGATTAAAAAAAAACATAAGTGTCCACAGACTGTTTTTCATAATATAGTGATACTGACAGATAAGGGGTTAAGTAACTCATCCTCCTTTGGTTGGCTTGCTTGTGAAGTAGGCAAGTTCAGTTCATAAGCAAAGCAGATAAGTAGAAGTCGAAAAGTTATCCACTTAAGTAGATTAGCAGCATACATCAGTATTATGTACATGCATGCTTGATGTCAAAAAAAAAAGTGTCCACAGACTGTTTTTCATAATATAGTGATACTGACAGATAAGGGGTTAAATAACTCAAGTTAATTGCATGTATTGTGTTTATGAGTGATAATAAATGAATATAAAGTACCTGAATATTTAGAAGGTACCTCTTGGTCAACCAAAATGAAGTCCAGCTCAAACAAATTTTGGCCAACCCTATGTTCCCAGATTTGAGATGGCATGCAAAGTGATCTTCCATTGAAATCCTTGAGGTAACACATCCTTCACCAAAGATGTCTGCATGGCTGCTCTTCTATTGCACCTGCAAGAAAATATGTTCGGTAATGGTGGACAGGAACAATGGTTACCAAATGCAGCTCCAATAATGGAAAAATCAAATATAAATTGGTCAATTAAAATAGATGTTGGGGAAAGGAGCAACCTAGGCCAAGGCATAGGCTGATGATTAGATCGAAAAAATAGGGATTCAGTAAGAAGAAAGGAAATAAGTCGTGCACGATGGAGGATCTACCTCATCCTCTAGAAGGGGTTCCTATTGGCATACAATGACACCTTGCAAGATTGGCAGCTGAGGATGACACAGAGAGTAAATACCTAGGAAGGCAAATCAGAAGAGGGGGGCAGTACGGGTAGCCTAAAAAAGAGGAGACCGTTTAACGCAAATAGCTGAAGGGGGAACACGAAGCCTGGGTGGTCCCCTCCTCGCTGTTGACTGGCCAGGGAGGAACCCGACAGAGCAAATCACCTGGCTGCATTGTATAAGGAACTATGATACTTTATCTCCGTTTTTGACAATGTATGGAAAACTAAGAGCGCCCATTGAAAATTGAACTTTTTGATATGACGCATTTACACTTGAAGATGGCGAGAATTAGTAGGGCCATGACTATAATCTAGTTAAAGAAAGAGCTGAGGCATAACCATGTTTTTAATTTTATCACTCAATATTACATGCTCGGAGAAATTACTTAGTTTTATTCTCCGTTGGTGTGCCGAATCAATCCTCCTACATTCAACTTTAAGTGCTTTCACAACTTCACAGCCTCAATGGCCTACCATTCTACTACCAACTGTTTTGGAACCTGGTAACAATATTTCTCAATAAGTGTGGGGAGAAACAATTTTGAGTTTGCTCTTTGTTATTCTATCAAATCCAATTTCTTGTATGTCACCTCATTTATCTTTCTGAATAAACATGTCTGCCCATACATGGTAATCAAATGTTATTACACTATGACATAGTACACAACAACAATATATGGTGTATGTGCTCACCTAGGATTAATAGCCCCATTTGTAAGATAAAAACCAATGAAAGAGAAGTGAACATAAAATGGAAACCCCCACTCACTATTGAACAAGTCTTTACTTGTTTAGGCACAACCAAAATGACAATCGAAAGGACATGGAAGAGAAGGTACCTGCCATCATCTGAAAAAGAACACCCTAAAAATGGAGGATAAACAGAGCCAATGGATATAGTCAAAGAGGGATCAGTGGAATTAGTAGCACCGGGATCACCTAGACAGAACAACAAAGACAACCCACTTAAATTAATTGGAAGCCCAAAAAAATAGAGACGAAAAGCAAAGGAACACATGCACCATTGTCATATCCAACAGGTCACCTGTCGAGACGGAGTTAAAATTTAAATCCAGGTGCGCTTGATGCCAGTAGGAGGCCAAGTGTGCAAACAATTCGGCGCCGACCGCAACCGTTGCGCAGCCCAATGGCCTCCTGGTGCTTGGGAGAACGCCACTGCAGAACAAATTTAGAAAAATCATGGAAGAAATATTAACTGACATGGAGCTATCCAAGAAACCATCACACATATTGAAAAGGTTGTCAATGGCTGGAATACATGAGCGGATCAGGGAGTCGCCCGTCAGCAGCAAAATCAGAAAACTCACCATGAAAGATACCCAACTGCCAATGCGTGCGCCCCGCGTATGGAGTAAGTAGGCACAGGCTGCGTAGTTATGGTAAGCAGCTGCAAACAGGCAACACCGGGCCTGCCGCAAGTGCCGCTCGGGGTGCTCTGATCTTCAGGTTTTGGAACACGCTCCGCGCGCGGAGGAGAGACCGGCGGCGTTGGCTGCGACTGCGACTTCGTAGCGGCCGAGCGAAGTCTGTACCGAGCCCAAGGATGGTGCCTGAGTGCTCAATCGCCACCTCCATATCCTGGCCTTGTTCCTCCTCTGACATACAATTTGAGATACGACAATTAAAATTTGCAAAAGAGGCGCATCATATTGGATACAGGTTCGGTACATAGACAGTGGAGGAGGTGCCACCTCCACGAAGACTTCCCCGTCGACGGCCAGCTCCCACGACCGCGCCGCTGCCGTCCACCACCAAGCAGGGGAGAGAGAAGGGGGCGCCGTCGCTGACTGGTCTACGCCCATCGGCGCGAACATGTATGGCGAGGAGAGGGGAGGGAAGAGCGGAGGGGCAGGCCCGGCGGCATCTTGGCCTCCTCCGGCGGCTCTCTCATGGAGGAAGACCTTGGCCAGGGAGAGAAGCTCCCATGGGAGACCGGCGGAGGTGCAGATCGAGGGAGAGGAGGCTCCTTCCCGCGCCGCCATCCAAGAGAGGAGGACGTCCAGCTCCTCCACGCCGCCATCCGACTCCTGAGGCAGAGGGCCGCGTCCAGCTCCTCCTCCTCTCTTCCAACCGGCTTAGAAAGGAGAGGAGCTTCTTCTCCGCGCTGCCGGCGACCTTGGTAGGGAGAGGGGCGTGTGCCGCGCTGATGGCTAGAAGAGGGCGGCAGCTACGGAGACAACGTTGGCGGCGACTGCGGCTCCATAGGAGTAGATCAGAGATGAGAGAATAGGTGAGGCCAGGGAAATAAACCAGAACCGGAAAAGATGTTGGAGAGAGGCGAGTGGTACGTGTCTAGGGAGGATACATGCATCATGACACCAATCAATGTAGAGCTACTCGATTTTTCTAGATCTAGCACCGCTTTGTTTAGAATTCCCACAAGGGCCCGCCACTATCCCAGCAGCATCATAGCTATGGACACCAACGCAGCTCCACCAGCAAAGGAAAATGAAGAAAGTGTGTAGGAAAAAAAATTGAAGTCAACAACAATAATACTACATAGCACCGAACTGTACCAGGAAAGAATCAACGAAGATCAATCTAACCAGGAAACACACGTGTCAGCTGGGTGTTAATCCCAAAAAAAATTCAAAAATCTGAGAAAAAACGAAGTTGTTAAGGTTTAATATAGTAGTTATAAAGAAATCCATCAAACATAGCAAAACAGGCAATGCAAAATAAAAGGCAGAATCTGTCAAAAACAGAACAGTCTGTAAAGACGATTTTTTCTGGGGCACTTAACTTGCTCAAATGAAAATGTTCAAATTGAATGAAAGTTGCGTACATATCTGAGGATTACTCACGTAATTTGGCAGATTTTTCTGAGTTACCTACAGAGAATACTACTCAAATTCGTGCCAGCAAGAAATCTGTTTCTGCGCAGTAATCCAAATCTAGTATGAACCTTACTATCAAAGACTTTACTTGGCACAACAATGCAACAAAATTAAGATAAGGAGAGGTTGCTACAGTAGTAACAACTTCCAAGACTCAAATATAAAATAAATGTGCAGAAGTAAAATCATGGGTTGTCTCCCATAAGCGTTTTTCTTTAACGCCTTTCGGCTAGGCGCAGAAAGTGTGAATCAAGTATTATCAAGAGACGAAGCATCAACATCATAATTTGTTCTAATGATAAAATCAAAAGGTAACTTCATTCTCTTTCTAGGGAAGTGTTCCATACCTTTCTTGAGAGGAAATTGATATTTAATATTGCCTTCCTTCATATCAATAATAGCACCAACAGTTCGAAGAAAAGGTCTTCCCAATATAATGGGACAAGATGCATTGAATTCAATATCCAAGACAACAAAATCAACGGGGACAAGGTTATTGTTAACCGTAATGCGAACATTATCAATCCTCCCCAAAGGTTTCTTTGTAGAGTTATCAGCAAGATTAACATCCAAATAACAATTTTTCAATGGTGGCAAGTCAAGCATATCATAGATTTTCCTAGGCATAACGGAAATACTTGCACCAAGGTAACATAAAGCATTACAATCAAAATCATTGACCTTCATCTTAATGATGGGCTCCCAACCATCTTCTAACTTCCTAGGAATAGAAGTTTCAAGTTTTAGCTTCTCTTATCTAGCTTTTATGAGAGCATTTGTAATATGTTTTGTAAAGGCCAAATTTATAGCACTAGCATTGGGACTTTTAGCAAGTTTTTGTAAGAACTTAATAACTTCAGAGATGTGACAATCATCAAAATCTAAACCATTATGATCTAAAGCAATGGGATCATTGTACCCAATATTTTGAAAATTTTCAGCAGTTTTATCACAAGCAGTTTCAGCAGTTTTAGAAATTTCAAGCAGTTTTGCACGCTTTGTATTAGGAGTAGAAACATTGCCAACACCAATTATTTTACCATTGATAGTAGGAGGTGTAGCAACATGTGAAGCATTAGCATTGCTAGTGGTGGTAATAGTCCAAACTTTAGCTACATTATTCTCTTTAGCATTTTCTTCTCTTTCCCAACTAGCACGCAATTCGGCCATCAATCTAATATTCTCATTAATTCTAACTTGGATGGCGTTTGCTGTAGAAAATGACTTAATATCTTTATCTTCATTAGGCATAACTTTTGATTTTAAAAGATCAACATCAGCAGCAAGACTATCAACTTTAGAAGCAAGAATATCAATTTTACCAAGCTTTTCTTCAACAGATTTGTTAAAAGCAATTTGTGTACTAATAAATTCTTTAAGCATGGCTTCAAGACCAGAGGGTACATTTCTATTATTGTTGTAAGAATTCCCATAAGAATTACCATAACCATTACTATTATTAGAAGGATATGGCCTATAGTTGTCACTAGAATTGTTCCGATAAGCATTGTTGTTGAAATTATTATTTTTAATGAAGTTCACATCAACATGTTCTTCTTGAGCAACCAATGAAGCTAACAGAACATTATTAGGATCAACATTTGTCCTACCATTCACAAGCATAGACATAATAGCATCAATCTTATCACTCAAGGAGGAGGTTTCTTCGACAGAATTTACCTTCTTACCTTGTGGAGCTCTTTCCGTGTGCCATTCAGAGTAATTAATCATCATATCATCAAGAAGCTTTGTTGCGGCGCCTAGAGTGATGGACATAAAAGTACCTCCAACAGCTGAATCCAATAGGTTCCGTGAAGAAAAATTCAGTCCTACATAAAAGGTTTGGATGATCATCCAAGTAGTCAGTCCATGGGTTGGGCAATTTTTAACCAAAGATTTCATTCTTTCCCATGCTTGGGCAACATGCTCATTATCCAATTGCTTAAAATTCATTATGCTACTTCTCAAAGATATAATTTTAGCAGGAGGATAATATCTACCAATGAAAGCATCCTTACATTTAGTCCATAAATCAATACTATTCTTAGGCAAAGATAGCAATCAATCTTTAGCTCTTCCTCTTAAGGTGAAAGGAAACAATTTTAATTTTATAATGTCACCATCTACATCCTTATATTTTTGCATTTCACATAGTTCAACAAAATTATTAAGATGGGCAGCAGCATCATCAGAACTAACACCAGAAAATTGCTCTCTCATAACAAGATTCAGTAAAGCAGGTTTAATTTCAAAAAATTCTGCTATAGTAGCAGGTGGAGCAATAGGTGTGCATAAGAAATCATTATTATTTGTGCTTGTGAAGTCACACAACTTAGTATTTTCAGGAGTACCCATTTTAGCAATAGTAAATAAAGCAAACTAAATAAAGTAAAAGCAAGTAACTAATTTTTTTGTGTTTTTAATATAGGGAACGCAAACAAGATAGTAAATAAAGTAAAGCAAGTAACTAATTTTTTTGTATTTTGATATAATGTAGCAAACAAAGTAGTAAATAAAGTAAAGCAAGACAAAAACAAAGTAAAGAGATTGGAAGTGGAGACTCCCCTTGCAGCGTGTCTTGATCTCCCCGGCAACGGCGCTAGAAAAAGCGCTGCTTGTGATGGTAAAGCACACGTCCGTTGGGAACCCCAAGAGGAAGCTGTGATGCGTACAGCGGCGAGTTTTCCCTCAGAAAGAAACCAAGGTTATCGAACCAGTAGGAGTCAAGAAGCACGTTGAAGGTTGATGGTGGCAGACTGTAGTGCGGCGCAACACCAGGGATTCCGGCGCCAACGTGGAACCTGCACAACACAACCAAAATACTTTGCCCCAACTTAACAGTGAGGTTGTCAATCTCACCGGCTTGCTGTAACAAAGGATTAGATGTACAGTATGGATGATGATGTTTGCAGAGAACAGTAAGAACGAGTATTGCAGTAGATTGTATTCGATGTAAAGAATGGACCGGAGTCCACAATTCACTAGTGGTGTCTCTCCGATAAGAAATAGCATGTTGGGTGAACAAATTACAGTTGGGAAATTGACAAATAGAGATGGCTGATACGTCTCCAACGTATCGATAATTTCTTATGTTCCATGCTACTTTATTGATGATACCTACATGTTTTATACATACTTTATGTCATATTTATGCATTTTCCGGCACTAACCTATTAACGAGATGCCGAAGAGCCATTTGCTGTTTTCTGCTGTTTTTGGTTTCAGAAATCCTAGTAAGAAAATATTCTCGGAATTGGACGAAATCAACGCCCAGGATCTTATTTTTCCACGAAGCTTCCAGAATACCGGGGGAGATACGAAGTGGGGCGACGAGGCGGCGACACGCTAGGGCGGCGCGACCCAAGCCCTGGCCGCGCCGGCCTGTTGTGTGGGCCCCTCGCGTCGCCCCTGACCTACCCTTCCGCCTACTTAAGCCTTCGTCGATAATAGTTCCAGTACCGAGAGCCACGATACGGAAAACCTTCCAGAGACGCCGCCGCCGCTAATCCCATCTCGGGGGATTCAGGAGATCGCCTCCGGCACCATACCGGAGAGGGGAATCATCTCCCGGAGGACTCTACACCGCCATGGTCGCCTCCGGAGTGATGTGTGAGTAGTTCACCCCTGGACTATGGGTCCATAGCAGTAGCTAGATGGCCGTGTTCTCCTAATTGTGCTATCATTGTTGGATCTTGTGAGCTGCCTAACATGATCAAGATCATCTATCTGTAATACTATATGTTGTGTTTGTTGGGATCCTATGAATAGTGAATGCTATGTTATGTTGATTATCAATCTATCATCTGTGTGTTGTTTATGATCTTGCATGCTCTCCGTTGCTAGTAGAGGCTCTGGCCAAGTGTTTGCTTGTAACTCCAAGAGGGAGTATTTATGCTCGATAGTGGGTTCATGCCTCCATTAAATCTGGGACAGTGACAGAAAGTTCTAAGGTTGTGGATGTGATGTTGCCACTAGGGATAAAACATCAATGCTATGTCTAAGGATATGTTTATTGATTACATTACGCACCATACTTAATGCAATTGTCTGTTGTTTGCAACTTAATACTGGAGGGGGTTCGGATGATAACCTGAAGGTGGACTTTTTAGGCATAGATGCATGCTGGATAGCGGTCTATGTACTTTGTCGTAATGCCCAATTAAATCTCACACTACTCATCATAACATGTATGTGCATGGTCATGCCCTCTCTATTTGTCAATTTCCCAACTGTAATTTGTTCACCCAACATGCTTATTCTTATGGGAGAGACACCTCTAGTGAACTGTGGACCCCGGTCCGTTCTTTTACATCGAATACAATCTACTGCAATACTCGTTCTACTGTTCTCTGCAAACATCATCATCCACACTATACATCTAATCCTTTGTTACAGCAAGCCGGTGAGATTGACAACCTCACTGTTACGTTGGGACAAAGTACTTTGGTTGTGTTGTGCAGGTTCCACGTTGGCGCCGGAATCCCTGGTGTTGCGCCGCACTACACTCCGCCGCCATCAACCTTCAACGTGCTTCTTGGCTCCTACTGGTTCGATAAACCTTGGTTTCTTACTGAGGGAAAACTTGCCGCTGTACGCATCACACCTTCCTCTTGGGGTTCCCAACGGGCACGTCGACTGCGTGCTAGCATCAAGACATTTTCTGGCGCCGTTGCCGGGGAGATCAAGACACGCTGCAAGGGGAGTCTCCACTTCCAATCTCTTTACTTTGTTTTTGTCTTGCTTTACTTTTATTTACTACTTTGTTTGCTGCATTATATCAAAACACAAAAAAATTAGTTGCTAGCTTTACTTTATTTACTGTCTTGTTTGCAATCTCCATATTAAAAACACAAAAAAATTAGTTACTTGCGTTTACTTTATCTAGTTTGCTTTATTTAGTGTTGCTAAAATGGGTACTCCTGAAAATACTAAGTTGTGTGACTTCACAACCACAAATAATAATGATTTCTTATGCACACCTATTGCTCCACCTGCTACTACAGCAGAATTCTTTGAAATTAAACCTGCTTTACTGAATCTTGTTATGAGAGAGCAATTTTCTGGTGTTAGTTCTGATGATGCTGCTGCCCATCTCAATAATTTTGTTGAACTATGTGAAATGAAAAAGTATAAGGATGTAGATGGTGACATTATAAAATTAAAATTGTTTCCTTTCTCATTAAGAGGAAGAGCTAAAGATTGGTTGCTACCTCTGCCTAAGAATAGTATTGATTCATGGACTAAATGCAAGGATGCTTTTATTGGTAGATATTATCCTCCTGCTAAAATTATATCTTTGAGAAGTAGCATAATGAATTTTAAACAATTGGATAATGATCATGTTGCCCAAGCATGGGAAAGAATGAAATCTTTGGTTAAAAATTGCCCAACCCATGGACTGACTACTTGGATGATCATCCAAACCTTTTATGCAGGACTGAATTTTTCTTCGCGGAACTTATTGGATTCAGCTGCTGGAGGTACCTTTATGTCCGTCACTCTAGCGACGCAACAAAGCTTCTTGATAACATGATGATTAATTACTCTGAATGGCACACGGAAAGAGCTCCACAAGGTAAGAAGGTAAATTCTGTCGAAGAAACCTCTTCCTTGAGTGATAAGATTGATGCTATTATGTCTATGCAAGTGAATGGTAGGACAAATATTGATCCTAATAATGTTCCTTTAGCTTCATTGGTTGCCCAAGAAGAACATGTTGATGTGAACTTCATTAAAAATAATAATTTCAACAACAATGCTTATCGGAACAATTCTAGTAACAACTATAGGCCATATCCTTATAATAATGGTAACGGTTATGGTAATTCTTATGGGAATTCTTACAACAAAAATAGGAATACACCCCCTGGACTTGAAGTCATGCTTAAAGAATTTATTAGTACACAAACTGCTTTTAACAAATCTGTTGAAGAAAAGCTTGGGAAAATTGATATACTTGCTTCTAAAGTCGATAGTCTTGCTGCTGATGTTGATCTTTTGAAATCGAAAGTTATGCCTAATGAAAATAAAGATATTAAGTCATTTGCTACAGCAAACTCCATCCAAGTTAGAATTAATGAGAATATAAGATTGATGGCCGAATTGCGTGCTAGGTGGGAGAAAGAAGAAAATGCTAAAGATAACAATGTAGCTAAAGTTTGGACTATTACCACCACTAGTAATGCTAATGCTTCACATGTTGTTGCACCTCCTACTATCAATGGTAAAATAATTGGTGTTGGCAATGTTTCCACTTCTAATGCAAAGCGTGAAAAACTGCCTGAAACTGCTAAAACTGCTAAAGCTGCTGAAACTGCCTCTGATAAAACTGCTGAAATTTTCTCTAATGTTGGGGATAATGATCCCATTGCTTTAGATCATAATGGTTTAGATTTTGATGATTGTCACATCTCTGAAGTTATAAAGTTCTTACAAAAACTTGCTAAGAGTCCTAATGCTAGTGCTATAAATTTGGCCTTTACAAAACATATTACAAATGCTCTCATAAAAGCTAGAGAAGAGAAATTAAATCTTGAAACTTCTATTCCTAGGAAGTTAGAGGATGGTTGGGCGCACATCATTAAGATGAAGGTCAATGATTTTGATTGTAATGCTTTATGTGATCTTGGTGCAAGTATTTCCGTGATGCCTAGGAAAATCTATAATATGCTTGACTTGCCACCATTGAAAAATTGTTATTTGGATGTTAATCTTGCTGATAATTCTACAAAGAAACCTTTGGGAAGGGTTGATAATGTTCACATTACGGTTAACAATAACCTTGTCCCCGTTGATTTTGTTGTCTTGGATATTGAATGCAATGCATCTTGTCCCATTATATTGGGAAGACCTTTTCTTTGAACTGTTGGTGCTATTATTGATATGAAGGAAGGTAATATCAATATCAATTTCCTCTCAAGAAAGGTATGGAACACTTCCCTAGAAAGAGAATGAAGTTACCTTTTGATTCTATCATTAGAACAAATTATGATGTTGATACTTCATCTCTTGATAATACTTGATACACACTTTCTGCACCTAGCTGAAAGGCGTTAAAGAAAAAAGCGCTTATGGGAGACAACCCATGATTTTAATACTGTACTTTTGTTTTATATTTGAGTCTTGGAAATTGTTACTACTGTAGCAACCTCTCCTTATCTTAATTTTGTTGCATTGTTGTGCCAAGTAAATTCTTTGATAGTAAGGTTCATACTAGATTTGGATTACTGCGCAGAAACAGATTTCTTGCTGTCACGAATCTGGGCTGAATTCTCTGTAGGTAACTCAGAAAATTCTGCCAATTTACGTGAGTGATCCTCAGATATGTACGCAACTTTCATTCAGTTTGATAATTTTCATTTGAGCAAGTCTGGTGCCTCTTAGAAATTCGTCTTTATGGACTGTTCTGTTTTGACAGATTCTGCCTTTTATTTCACATTGCCTGTTTTGCTATGCTTGATGGATTTCTTTGTTCCATTAACTTTCAGTAGCTTTGTGCAATGTCCAGAAGTGTTAAGAATGATTATGTCACCTCTGAACATGTGAATTTTGATTATGCACTAACCCTCTAATGAGTTGTTTTGAGTTTGGTGTGGAGGAAGTTTTCAAGGATCAAGAGAGGAGGATGATACAATATGATCAAGGAGAGTGAAAGCTCTAAGCTTGGGGATGCCCCGGTGGTTCATCCCTGCATATTTCAAGAAGACTCAAGCATCTAAGCTTGGGGATGCCCAAGGCATCCCCTTCTTCATCGACAACATTATCAGGTTCCTCTAGTGAAACTATATTTTTATTCCGTCACATCTTATGTGCTTTGCTTGGAGCGTCTATTTGTTTTTGTTTTTGTTTTGTTTGAATAAAATGGATCCTAGCATTCATTGTGTGGGAGAGAGACACGCTCCGCTGTTGCATATGGACAAATATGTCCTTAGGCTTTACTCATAATGTTCATGGCGAAGGTTGAAACTGCTTCGTTAATTGTTATATGGTTGGAAACGGGAAATGCTACATGTAGTAATTGGTAGAATGTCTTGAATAATTTGATACTTGGCAATTGTTATAGATCATGTTTAAGCTCTTGCATCATATACTTTGCACCTATTAGTGAAGAAATACATAGAGCTTGTTGAAATTTGGTTTACATGATTGGTCTCTCTAAAGTCTAGATATTTTCTAGTACGGGTTCGAGCAGCAAGGATGACAGTGTAGAGTCTTATAATGCTTGCAATATGTTTTTATGTGAGTCTTGCTGTACCGGTTCATACTTGTGTTTGCTTCAAATAACCTTGCTAGCCTAAGCCTTGTATTGAGAGGGATTACTTCTCGTGCATCCAAATCCTTGAGCCAATAACTATGCCATTTGTGTCCACCATACCTACCTACTACATGGTATTTCTCCGCCATTCCAAAGTAAATTGCTTGAGTGCTACCTTTAAATTTCTATCCTTTGTCTTTGCAATATATAGCTCATGGGACAAATAGCCTAAAAACTATTGTGGTATTGAATATGTACTTATGTATTTTATTTCTTATTAAGTTGCTTGTTGTGCGATAACCATGTTCCTGGGGACGCCATCAACTACCTTTGTTGAATATCATGTGAGTTGCTATGCATGTTCGTCTTGTCTGAAGTAAGGGCGATTTACCATGAGTTGAATGGTTTGAGCATGCATATTGTTAGAGAAGAACATTGGTCCGCTAACTAAAGCCATGATCCATGGTGGAAGTTTCAGTTTTGGACAATAATCCTCAATCTCTTATGAGAATATTAATTGTTGCTAAATGCTTATGCATTAAAGAGGAGTCCATTATCTGTTGTCTATGTTGTCCCGGTATGGATGTCTAAGTTGAGAATAATCAAAAGCGAGAAATCCAATGCGAGCTTTCTCTTTGTGATACTTGGTTAAAACATATGTATTGCGGTGATAATCCAGGTAATCCGAGCTAATTAGGACAAGGTGCGGGCACTATTGGTATACTATGCATGAGGCTTGCAACTTGTAGGATATAATTTACATAACACATATGCTTTATTACTACCGTTGACAAAATTGTTTCTTGTTTTCAAAATAAAAGCTCTAGAACAAATATAGCAATCGATGCTTCCCTCTGCGAAGGGCCATTCTTTTACTTCTATGTTGAGTTAGTTTACCTATTTCCTCCCATCTCAAGAAGCAAACACTTGTGTTAACTGTGCATTGATTCTTACATACTTGCATATTTGCATTCATCATATTACTTTATGTTGACAACTATCCATGAGATATACATGTTACAAGTTGAAAGCAACCGCTGAAACTTAATCTTCCTTTGTGTTGCTTCAATACCTTTACTATGAATTTATTGCTTTATGAGTTAACTCTTATGCAAGACTTATTGATGCTTGTCTTGAAAGTACTATTCATGAAAAGTCTTTGCTATATGATTCAGTTGTTTACTCATTGTCTTTACCATTGCTTTGGATCGCTGCATTCGTTACATATGCTTACAATAGTATTGATCAAGATTATGATGGCATGACACTTCAGAAATTATCTTTGTTATCGTTTACCTACTCGGGACGAGTAGGAACTAAGCTTGGGGATGCTGATACGTCTCCAACGTATCGATAATTTCTTATGTTACATGCTACTTTATTGATGATACCTACAAGTTTTATACATACTTTATGTCATATTTATGCATTTTCCGGCACTAACCTATTAACGAGATGCCGAAGAGCCAGTTGCTGTTTTCTGCTGTTTTTGGTTTCAGAAATCCTAGTAAGGAAATATTCTCAGAATTGGACGAAATCAACGCCCAGGATCTTATTTTTCCACGAAGCTTCCAGAACACCGGGGGAGATACGAAGTGGGGCGACGAGGCGGCGACACGCTAGGGCGGCGCGGCCCAAGCCCTGGCGGCGCCGGCCTGTTGTGTGGGCCCCTCGCGTCGCCCCCTGACCTACCCTTCCGCCTACTTAAGCCTTCGTTGATAATAGTTCCAGTACCGAGAGCCACTATACGGAAAACCTTCCAGAGACGCCGCCGCCAATCCCATCTCGGGGGATTCAGGAGATCGTCTCCGGCACCCTGCCGGAGAGGGGAATCATCTCCCGGAGGACTCTACACCGCCATGGTCGCCTCCGGAGTGATGTGTGAGTAGTTCACCCCTGGACTATGGGTCCATAGCAGTAGCTAGATGGTCGTCTTCTCCTAATTGTGTTATCATTGTTGGATCTTGTGAGCTGCCTAACATGATCAAGATCATCTATCTGTAATACTATATGTTGTGTTTGTTGGGATCCGATGAATAGTGAATGTTATGTTATGTTGATTATCAATCTATCATCTATGTGTTGTTTATGATCTTGCATGCTCTCCGTTGCTAGTAGAGGCTCTGGCCAAGTTTTTGCTTGTAACTCCAAGAGGGAGTATTTATGCTCGATAGTGGGTTCATGCCTCCATTAAATCTGGGACAGTGACAGAAAGTTCTAAGGTTGTGGATGTGCTATTGCCACTAGGGATAAAACATCAATGCTATGTCTAAGGATATATTTATTGATTACATTACGCACCATACTTAATGCAATTGTCTGTTGTTTGTAACTTAATACTGGAGGGGGTTCGGATGATAACCTGAAGGTGGACTTTTTAGGCATAGATGCATGCTGGATAGCGGTCTATGTACTTTGTTGTAATGCCCAATTAAATCTCACACTACTCATCATAACATGTATGTGCATGGTCATGCCCTCTCTATTTGTCAATTGCCCAACTGTAATTTGTTCACCCAACATGCTTATTCTTATGGGAGAGACACCTCTAGTGAACTGTGGACCCCGGTCCGTTCTTTTACATCGAATACAATCTACTGCAATACTCATTCTACTGTTCTCTACAAACATCATCATCCACACTATACATCTAAGCCTTTGTTACAGCAAGCCGGTGAGATTGACAACCTCACTGTTACGTTGGGACAAAGTACTTTGGTTGTGTTGTGCAGATTCCACGTTGGCGCCGGAATCCCTGGTGTTGCGCCGCACTACACTCCGCCACCATCAACCTTCAACGTGCTTCTTGGCTCCTACTGGTTCGATAAACCTTGGTTTCTTACTGAGGGAAAACTTGCCGCTGTATGCATCACACCTTCCTCTTGGGGTTCCCAACGGGCACTTCGACTGCGTGCTAGCATCAATGGCATGACAATGCACATACATATTATGATGATTAGTGTGAGATTTAATTGGGCATTACGACAAAGTACATAGACTGCTATCCAGCATGCATCTATGCCTAAAAAGTCCACCTTCAGGTTAGCATCCGCACCCCTTCCAGTATTAAGTTGCAAACAACAGACAATTGCATTAAGTATGGTGCGTAATGTAATCAACACAAATATCCTTAGACAAAGCATTGATGTTTTATCCCTAGTGGCAACAGCACATCCACAACCTTAGAACTTTCTGTCACTGTCCCAGATTTAATGGAGGCATGAACCCACTATCGAGCATAAATACTCCCTCTTGGAGTTACAAGTAACGACTTGGCCAGAGCCTCTACTAGCAACGGAGAGCATGCAAGATCATAAACAACACATTTATGATAGATTGATAATCAACATAACATAGTATTCCATATTCATCGGATCCCAACAAACGCAACATGTAGCATTACAAATAGACGATCTTGATCATGTTAGGCAGCTCACAAGATCCGACAATGATAGCACATGAGGAGAAGACGACCATCTAGCTACTGCTATGGACCCATAGTCCAGGGGTGAACTACTCACACATCAATCCGGAGGCGATCATGGTGATGAAGAGTCCTCCGGGAGATGATTCCCCTCTCCGGCAGGGTGCCAGAGGCGATCTCCTGAATCCCCCGAGATGGGATTGGCGGCGGCGGCATCTCTGGAAGGTTTTCCGTATCGTGGCTCTCGGTACTGGGGTTATCTTGATGAAGACTTTTTATAGGCGGAAGAGCAGAGTCGGGGGGCTGACGGGGGCCCCACACGCTAGGGCGGCGCGGCCCCCCCTAGGCCGCGCGGCCCTAGTGTGGCGGCTCCTCGTCGCCCCACTTCGTATCCCCCTCGGTCTTCTGGAAGCTTCGTGGAAAAATAAGACCCTGGGCGTTGATTTCGTCCAATTCCGAGAATATTTCCTTACTAGGATTTCTGAAACCAGAAACTGCAGAAAACAGTAAGTAGCTCTTCGGCATCTTGTTAATAGGTTAGTGCCGGAAAATGCATAAATATGACATAAAGTATGTATAAAACATGTGAGTATCATCATAAAAGTAGCATGGAACATAAGAAATTATTGATACGTTGGAGACGTATCAATGGGCTAGTCGGCGATGCCATAACCTTCCCTTGTCACCTTTGGCGAATAGGCAAAGAGCGGAAGATGTTGTCTTTCCGGAGAAATCGACAACATACAAACCGTTCTCTACATATCCAACAAAAGCTATATTGAGTGTCTTGCTCCACAAGAGGACCACCATATGTTCATCAAAGAATGTGCATAGACCCATACGAGCAATTTGATGAACGGAAAGTAAATTGTAACCAAGGGTCTCGACAAGGAGGACATTCACAAGTGAGATGTCGGGTGTTACCACCACCTTGCCAAGACCCAATACCTTAGAGCACGTGTTGTCGCCATATGATACGGTAGAGAGAGAAGGCTCGAGGTCGACAACAATATCCTTGCTTCCGGTCATATGACTTGTGGCTCCATTATCAACCACCCATTTAGCGCCACCGGAAGCATAGTCCTACAAGGAATCAAGTCTTGGATTTAGGTACCCATTTTTCAATGGGTCCTAGCATGTTAGTAACAAGGGGTTTGGGAACCCAAATAGTCCAATCAACATTGTCCTTTTGAGGACCAATAAAGCGAGCACGAATATGTCCATAGTAATCAACAAAAAGAACATGAGAAGGGTTGTTAGAGCCGGCGAAACCCGTCGAGGTGGAGTTGGGTACTCCATCCCTTCTTGAGCTAGCATTGCTCTCTTCAAGGTTGGTCTCCATTATCTCCTTGTTCTTCTTCTTCTTGGTCCTCTTCTTCCTCTTCCTCTTTGGCTTGGTAGCCACTCCTCCTTCATTGCACGAGCCCTTTTTGGCTCCATCTTTAGCTTCAATGATTCCTTCCAAGTACTTGGCTTGAACTTGGAGTTTATCAACTTTGGCCTTCAAGCGATTGACTTCATCTTCATGCTCCGGGTGAGGATGGCATATATCAAACACTTGAACTTCCTTTGCCTTGTTCACCCGGAAGTGTTCCATCAAAGCTTCTTCTTGGAGAGCGTTCATCTTCATGAGCATGCGCTTGTCATTCTCCATCTTGGCAATGTCGCTTTCATGAGTGCAACATGCACGGTCCTTGCTCAAAGGAAATTACTCCTTCAATGTTTCCTCTTGCATGGAATTGACTTCCATGAGCTTGGCTTCCCTTCTCTTCAAGGCGGCTATTTCCTCCTCATGATCACAACACGTGTCCTTCTCCTTGCTCATGCGGAGACATTCTACCAAAGAATCTTCTTGCTTGCTACTCAAACTCAATAGCTTGGCCTTGGTGATCTCAAGAGCGGCAATTTCTTCTTCATGGTTGCAACATGAGGTCTTCTCTTTGAACAAGCAGTAATATTCATCCAAGGCTTATTCTTGAAGAGCATTGACTTCCAAGAGAAGAGCATTGTGCCTCCTCAAGGAAGTAACTTGATCCACAAGCTCATCATGACAAGGATTGGGGTCTTCATCATGTTTCCATTTGTTGGCTTCCTCAAGAGAGAGCATCTTCTTTTTGAGGTCACCAATCAACTCAAGAGCATGGTCTCGATCCTTGGTGAGTCGAGAAACAATAGCTTCGTTCTTGTCTTCAAGCACGATGACACTAGATTCAAGAGACATGCGAAGATTTCGTTCATCATCAAGCTCCTCTTTGAGATTGGCAATCTCATTCGCCGCTGATACGTCTCCGACGTATCGATAATTTCTTATGTTCCATGCCACATTGTTGATGATATCTACATGTTTTATGCACACTTTATGTCATATTTATGCGTTTTCCGGAACTAACCTATTGACAAGATGCCGAAGGGCCAGTTCCTGTTTTCTGCTGTTTTTGGTTTCAGAAATCCTAGTAAGGAAATATTCTCGAAATCGGACGAAATCAACGCCAAAGATCTTAGAATCCCCGGAAGCATCCAGAACACCCGAGAGTCGTCAGAGGGGGGCCACAGGCCCACCAGACCATAGGCCGGTGCGGCCTGGGGGTGGCCCGCGCCCCCCTATAGTGTCGTCGCCCCGTTGACCTTCTGACGCCGCCTCTTCGCCTATATAAAGCCCCTCGACCTAAAACCTCGATACGAAAAAGCCACGGTACGAGAAACCTTCCAGAGCCACCGCCATCGCGAAGCCAAGATCTGGGGGACAGGAGTCTCTGTTCCGGCACGCCGCCGGGACGGGGAAGTGCCCCCGGAAGGCTTCTCCGTCGACACCACCGCCATCTTCATCAACGCTGTTGTCTCCCATGAGGAGGGAGTAGTTCTCCATCGAGGCTCGGGGCTGTACCGGTAGCTATGTGGTTCATCTCTCTCCTATGTACTTCAATACAATAATCTCATGAGCTGCCTTACATGATTGAGATTCATATGATGATGCTTGTAATCTAGATGTCATTATGCTAGTCAAGTGGGTTTTACTTATGTGATCTCCGGAGACTCCTTGTCCCACGTGTGTAAAGGTGACAGTGTGTGCACCGTGTGGGTCTCTTAGGCTATATTTCACAGAATACTTATTCACTGTTATGAATGGCATAGTGAAGTGCTTATTTATATCTCTTTATGATTGCAATGTGTTTTGTATCACAATTTATCTATGTGCTACTCTAGTGATGTTATTAAAGTAGTTTTATTCCTCCTGCACGGTGTAATGGTGACAGTGTGTGCATCCGTGTTAGTACTTGGCATAGGCTATGATTATGATCTCTTGTAGATTATGAAGTTAACTATTGCTATGATGGTATTGATGTGATCTATTCCTCCTACATAGTGTGAAGGTGACAGTGTGCATGCTATGTTAGTACTTGGTTTAGTCGTGTTGATCTTTCATGCACTCTAAGGTTATTTAAATATGAACATTGAATTGTGGAGCTTGTTAACTCCGGCATTGAGGGTTCGTGTAATCCTACGCAATGGTGTTCATCATCCAACAAGAGAGTGTGGAGTATGCATTTATCTATTCTGTTATGTGATCAAAGTTGAGAGTGTCCACTAGTGAAAGTATGATCCCTAGGCCTTGTTCCTAAATACTGCTATCGCTGCTTGTTTATCGTTTCTTTGCGTTACTACTGCTGCGTTACTACTGCTTGTTTACTGTCCTGGGCAAAGCACTTTTCTGGTGCCGTTGCTACTGCTCATACTTATTCATACCACCTGTATTTCACTATCTCTTCGCCGAACTAGTGCACCTATTAGGTGTGTTGGGGACACAAGAGACTTCTTGCTTTGTGGTTGCAGGGTTGCATGAGAGGGATATCTTTGACCTCTTCCTCCCTGAGTTCGATAAACCTTGGGTGATCCACTTAAGGGAAAACTTGCTGCTGTTCTACAAACCTCTGCTCTTGGAGGCCCAACACTGTCTACAGGAAAAGGAGGGGGCGTAGACATCAAGCTATTTTCTGGCGCCGTTGCCGGGGATTCTAAGATGCTGCACCATTTCCTCCCTCGTCAACTACGCGTCAAGCTATTTTCTGGCGCCGTTGCCGGGGAGGAAAGGTAAAAGGCACTCATACTTCAGTTCCAGGTTAAGTACTTTTCTGGCGCCATTGTGTTTGTGCTCGAAGCTATTTCCTTTAGATCCTGCAATTGCATCTTTTTGTTTCTTGTTTACACTAGTTAGGCATAATGGAAAACAACAAAAATATGATAGATCTTTATGAACTTTATCTTGAATTAGGACATGATGTGTTTGAAGAGAGAATTAAAAAAACCCATGGAACTTTATATGCATGCTAATGGGAATGTTATTAATATGAATGCTTTGAACACTATTGTTGCTAATGCTATGGAAAATTCTAAGCTTGGGGAAGCCGGTTTTGATGAGCATGATCTTTTTAGTCCCCCGGGCATTGTTGGGGGGATAACCCCCGGTATGCCAAAGGCATGCCAAACCGGATGGTTTGAGCCATCAAGATACCGGTTTAACGTTCTTACCGGAAGCCTGGTAGGAATTTGGGAAAGCAAAGCTAAGCCGGTATCCCCAAAGGGGTATGCCGGAACCCGGTAAAGAAGATACCGGAAAGGAGGGCCTGTCGGCAGGACTGGTCAAAGATTCTCTTCAGAGCAAGAAGACAAGGATGAGCTAAGCAAAGTAACTTTATTCAGAGCCCTGGCGCCAAAGAGAGATGTGACGGAGAAAGAAGCCGGAGGACGTCAGCCTCCCTGATTAAAGAGGACCCCGGCGTCATCCATGATTAAAGTAGCTTTGTAAAGTAGTTTGTCCAGTCAAAGATGCCATTAGGGTTTCTTGTTCTGTAAGCCACCCTCTCCCCTATATAAGGAGAGGGGGTACTGCCTCTTACAGGCGCGAGACTATAGAAGGAATTAGACGACAGAACTTGTAACCGTGTTGAGATCAATGAAGCTAGCGATCTAGTAAAGAGTTCTTCCTCTTGTCTCTCTTCTTGTATACCGGTCTCTGGCTGTGTTCTTGAGGAAAGCATCCGGAAGTTCTTCCCATCTAATCGCAAACCCTCCCCCGAATCCTCTTGCGTCCATTCGGCCCCAGTATAAGCCATCCTATGGCATCTGTCTGTTCACCACGACGACAGTTGGCGCCCACCATGGGGCCTGAAGTGGTGCTTGATGGAGTTCACATTCGGGCGGGCATCCTCGAGGTCGCCGGCGAACGTACGGTGTCCGCGCCGGTGCAGCGCATCTACGCCATGGACTTCATCAACGACAACGCGGGCTGCTTCGCCAACGGCGGCATCTTCCCCAAGAACGGCCGCGTCATCGAGTTCGGCAGCCACCGCATCTACTTTGGCACCGTCCCTGTGCGCCAGCGCCTCTCGCCGGTGCTGGTGGCACCGGACCCACCAAGATGGCTCTGTGCTGGCCGCGCCGCCGGCAGCGTCGAGGTAATGATGACCGGTGTGGCTGGTGCAGGAAAAGAAGCTGTGGGAGAAGGTGCCGGTCGCGCGGTTTCGACCCGTGCGGCTAAGCCACCGCTGGAGCGCGACGCAGGCGCAGCGGTAGCATCATCCGCGCCACCGGAAACGCCGCTCCAAGCAGCGATGAACGTCCTCGCCACCCCCATCGCGCAGAACGTCGATCCGGCAGCGGCTCAGGCGGAGCTGGAGGCGCAGCGCCAGAAGGTGCTCGAGAGCGGCAAGGACATCCTCCGGGCGTAGCGCGAGCTGAACCTTACCCTACGTGAGTACAACGCTGCCCATGGCTTTGCTTCTGTTAGCGCGCATGCTGCAAGAATGCCGGAAAACCGGCTAAAAGCTCGCAACCTAGATCAAGATTTGCGCAAAGAGATTCTTACCGGCAAGAGCGCCTCTGCATCTGTTAGCATCGTGGAGAAACCTAAGTACAAGAGTCTTGATAAAACGATAAAAGCTGCTAAGGCTGCAGTAGAGCTATGCGAGTCGCTTTCCGGAGATGCTTTGGCAAAACAGCAAGAGCGTGTTAGAGAGCTGCTGGAAACTATTGAGCAGCAGAACGCTGAGCAGCTGGCTAAGCTGAACAAGGCAGCGGCCTCAAAATCCGCGCGTTCAACAAAGAATGCCGGTAGCAAGTCCCATGGGCAGGCTTCGTCCCCCCATCCGGACCGAAGAAGAGAAAAAGAAGTGAATGCGCAGCAGATGACTGTGTACGATCCGGTTCTCGCCGGAAAGCAACAAGCCGGGCAACATGATGCCGGTAGAAAAAGCCAAGGGGCAGAGCGAGGCTACGCCAGAGGAGGCTATGCCGGAAACAATCATGCCGGTAGATATGAGACCGGGCAAAATTATCGAGCTGCAAGGGCAGCGCATTTATGAGGAGGAAATAGATCCCCCGAGGTACCGGCAGGCAAGGGCCGCGGTACCGGAATGTTATGATGAAGCTGATTCTGCAAGACCGGCAGCATACCGGAACCCATTGGGAGAACGCTTGGGAGAGAGATACTTACCGGAACAGGATGCGAGGCACCATCTGGATAGAGTGTACTTGTCAGAAATGATCGAGGAGGAAGGTCCTCCAGGCCCAAAGTGCTTTGGCCCAAGGATCATGAGAGAAAAACCACCAGTTCGCAACTTTACGTTGCCCCGTGACACAAAAACATACGATGGCACTACGAAGCCGGAAGATTGGCTCGCGGATTACGTGACCGCGGTATACGTCTCAGGCTGTGGAGTAACCGTAGCAGGAGGAGGAAACAGGCGCTGGGCCGTGAGAATCATACCATCGTTTTTGGTTGGACCGGCAAGAATCTGGCTAAACAACTTGCCGGCAGGAAGCATAAATGGCTGGCTGGATTTTGAGGAAGCTTTTGTGAGCAATTTCAGCAGCACCTATCAGAGGCCAAACAGGCCGCAGCAACTTGCTCTGTGCGTACAGCGCCCGAACGAAACAGACCGGGATTATCTGGCCCGGTGGAACACCACAAGGAACTCCTGTGAAGGGGTAATCGAAGCATAGGCAATTGCTTGGTTTAGCAGTGGGTGCAGAAGAGGTTCGCCGTTGTGGCAAAAGCTGCAGCGGAACATGCCGACAACGTTGGCAGAGATGATACGTGTGGCGGATAGCTATGCGTTGGGAGACCCAACGCAGCCGACAGTGCAACCTGAACCGGAACAGCTACGCCAAGAGCAACACCGGGATAACCGGAATAACAAAAGAAGAGAAGATTTTCCGGATCGAAGGTACGGTCCGCAGCAAGTTGCTGCTGTGCAGGAAAACTCTGAGGCCAGCGGCAGTCAGAGGCAAAGAACCGGATCGCAGCCGTGGGCGGGTCCTAAGAAACAATGGGTGGAAAAGAAACCTTGGGTCCAGAAAAGAAACTGGCAAGAACCCGCAAAATACACCATGGAAGCTGCCATGGATCAACCATGCCGGTGGCACACACCGAATCCGGCACACCCGTCAAACCACTTGACGAAGGATTGTACCTGGACCAAGTACTTGATGCAAAAGGGAGCGGTAAAAGATGCACAACCGCCAGAAGACATGCCGCGGCAGCAACAGCTACCGCCACCACCACCGCTTACCGGGGCAAACGCCTTACTGGTGCAGCCAAACCGGCAGCAGTACCAGCAAGTTAACCGGGTGGAGCAAAACGATAACCAACCACCTCCACCGGCACCTTTAGGCCGGAATGTTTACGAAGACCCGCATATGTGCTGTGTCGTTTTTGTCACTGAGCCGACAGACAGGCAAAGTATGCATCGCCGCTCCATGGAAGTGAACGCCGTGATGCCGGCAGTTCCCAAATACATGCAGTGGTCCAACCAGGAAATTGCCTGGTCGATTAAGGATCACCCCAAAATCATGCCGAACCCGGGTGGATATGCTCTTGTTGTGGATCCAATCATGAAAGGGCCACAGACTCGAGTAAAATTCAGCAAGGTGCTGATAGATAACGGCAGCAGCATAAACATCATGTACAAGCATACCATGCATACGCTGGGCATAACAGAAAACATGCTTCAGCCAACACGCACAACGTTTCACGGAATCGTTCCGGGTTTGTCCTGCGCCCCGATAGGAAAGGTTCGGGTGGACGTAGCATTTGGAGGCCGTGACAATTGCCGGGTTGAAAATATTGAGTTCGAGGTGGTGGATCTAGATAGTCCCTACCATGCATTGCTGGGGAGACCGGCATTGGCAGCCTTCATGGCCACAACTCATACGGCTTACCTCAAGATGAAGATGCTGGCACCTCGTGGACCGTTGACTGTGGTGGGAAACTATAAAGTCTCACTGGAAATCAGATCTGCCGGATCAAACCTAGCTGAATCGCCGGTGATCGCGGAGGAAAAGAAAAGGATGCAAACAGGCTGAGCGGCCAGCTCGATCCTCACAGTTGAGCTTAGCGGCAATGAGTGGAAACTTGGGCTCACCGGCATTCAAGCCGACAAATGAGACAAAGGACATTGTGCTGGATCCGGCTTACCCAGAGCGCACCGTTCGCATCGGTGCCGGACTCGATCAAGCATAGGAAAGCGCGCTCGTCAGCTTCCTCCGTGAGAATCGGAATATCTTCGCCTGGTCAACTGATGATTTGGTGGGTGTTCCGAGGGAGCTGGCTGAGCACTCTTTAAACGTCCGGAAAGATGCCAAGCCGGTGCGGCAACCACTGCGCCGGTTCGCTGAAGATAGAAGGAAAATCATAGGAGAAGAGGTGACAAAACTGCTCGTTGCCGGATTCATTGTGGAGGTCACGCACACAGAGTGGCTGGCCAATCCGGTAATGGTTGAAAAGAAGAAAGATGAGAACCTGGAGGCAAAAGCTCCGAAGGTGTGGCGCATGTGCATTGACTACACCAACCTAAACAAGGCTTGCCCAAGAGACCCTTTTCCTTTGCCACGAATCGATCAAGTGATTGATTCAACTGCTGGGTGTGAGTTGCTGTCCTTCCTGGATGCATATTCCGGTTTCCACCAGATTCCCTTGAAAAAGGAAGATCAAATAAAAACTGCGTTCATTACCCCGCACGGGGCTTATTGCTATGTTACTATGCCTTTTGGTTTGCGCAACGCTGGTGCAACGTACCGGCTATTGTATGCAAAAATGCTTGTTTGATCAAATCGGAAAGAATGTGCAAGTCTATGTGGATGACATCGTGATAAAAACTAAGGTAAAGAACACCTTAATCGATGACATCCGGCAAACATTCGATAACCTAAGACGGTTCCGGATGAAACTTAATCCGGCAAAATGCACCTTCGGTGTCCTTGCCGGCAAGCTGCTCGGTTTCCTGGTATCAAGCCGGGGCATAGAAGTTAATCCGGTAAAGATCCAGGCAATAGAAAGAATGGCTGTCCCTCGAGAGTTAAAAGATGTGCAAAAGTTTACCGGAAGCTTGGCATCGCTAAGCCGGTTCGTAAGCAGATTGGGAGAAAAAGCTCTACCACTCTATGCTCTGATGAAAAAATCTGATACGTTCGTCTGGACCCCTCAGGCAGACGCAGCGTTTAAGGAGCTAAAAACAATGCTAGCCACAGCACCTATACTGGCTTCACCCCTAGAAAGAGAACCTATGCTATTATACATAGCGGCAACAAACCGGGTTGTGAGTGTAGTGGTTGTGGTTGAAAGAGAAGAGGAAGGAAAAACCGTCCAGAGGCCGGTATACTACCTGAGCGAGGTGCTCTCCCTCTCGAAACAAAACTACCCTCACTTCCAAAAAATGACTTATGGCGTGTACATGGCCGCCACCAAACTCAAGCATTACTTTGAGGAGCACCCCATGAGGGTGGTGAGTGAAGCGCCAATTTCCGACATCATGTGCAACAAAGACGCCAGCGGCCGGATTGCAAAATGGGCAATCCAGATATCACCATACGTGCCGGTATATGAAAGAAGAGATGCCATAAAGTCACAGGCTTTGGCTGATTTCCTCGTCGATTGGGCGGAGATGCAATATAAACCGCCAGATCAAAGGATAGAGTACTGGAAAATGCACTTTGATGGATCCAAGCTCAAAGAGGGTTTAGGTGCCGGTGTGGTACTTACTTCGCCTAAAGGAGACCACCTCCGGTATGTTTTGCAAGTGCATTTCAGGGCATCGAATAATGTCGCTGAATATGAAGCTTTGATCCATGGGCTTAAGGTCGCAAAAGAAATCGGTGCGCACCGGATCATTTGCTATGGAGATTCAGATCTTGTGGTACAGCAGTGTTCCGGAGATTGGGATGCGAAAGATGCCAACATGGCCTCGTACCGGTTTCATGTGCAAAAGATTGCCGGATTCTTCGAAGGCTGTGAGTTTCACCATGTGCCACGCGCGGAAAATGAAGCCGCGGATGCTTTGTCCAAGCTGGGCTCATCTAGGCAAGAAATTCCTCCCGGCATAGCTTTGGCTCACTTAAGAGTACCATCGATCAAACCAAGCCCGGAATCGGAATCAATTTTTGTACCGGAATCACACGTAGTGCCCATGGATATCGATGAAGGGAACCCGGGGACTGCTCCGGCAAGCTCGGGGACTGCTCCGGCAAGCTCGGGGACTGCTCCGGCAAGCTCGGGGACTGCTGTACCCATACCGGAAGAAATGATGCTGGTAGATAGCATGGAGATGGATGCACCGGTGTTTTTGGTTCGAGAGACACCGTCATGGGTTAAACCTATTAAGGAATTCCTGATCAACGGCACCTTGCCGGCTGACGAAAATGAGTCAAGAAGGATACAAAGAAGGTCCAAAGCTTACACCTTCATCAACGGTGAGGTGTACAAGAGAAGCGTTACCGGTGTCCTTCAAAGATGTGTGGAACCGGAGGAAGGAAAATAAATGCTCGAGGAAATTCACCAAGGAGAATGTGGGCATCATGCTTCATCAAGGGCGCTAGTAGCAAAAGTATTCCGGCATGGGTTTTATTGGCCCACTGCTTTGGAAAACGCTGAGGATTTGGTAAGAAAATGCAACGGCTGCCAGAGGTACGCCAAGCAAAATCATACCCCAGCATCCGGTTTAAAGACAATACCGTTAACATGGCCGTTCGCCGTTTGGTGCCTTGACATGGTTGGCCCATTCAAAACTGCAAGAAGCAGCATGACCCACATCTTGGTTATGGTGGATAAATTCACCAAGTGGCTAGAAGTGAAACCTATCGCAAAATGTGATGGGCACACAGCGGTGAAGTTCTTAAAAGATGTCATTTTGCGGTATGGATACCCGCACAGCATCATCACTGACAATGGAACCAACTTTGCTCAAGGTGAGTTCAAAAGGTTCTGTGAGGACAAGAACATCTGGTTGGATTTGTGCTCAGTGGCACACCCACAAGGCAATGGCCAAGTGGAAAGAATGAATGCTTTGGTACTTTCCGGTATCAAGCCTAGACTCATTGATGCAGTGGAAAAGTCACCGGGATGTTGGCTCGATGAGCTACCATCAGTACTGTGGAGTATAAGAACAACTCCAAACCGGTCTACCGGATACACTCCATTTTTTATGGTTTATGGAGCAGAAGCGGTCATACCAACCGATATCATTCATGATTCACCAAGAGTACAGCTCTATACTGAGCAAGAGGTCAAAGAGGCCAGAGAAAATGATGTGGACTTGCTAGAAGAAGCAAGAGAGCTAGCTTTGGCAAGAACAGCCCTTTACCAGCAAAACCTCAGACGATATCATAACCGGAAAGTTAACCCGAGAGTTTTCCGGGAAGGAGATCTCGTGCTTCGCCTAGTGCAGCGCACTGAAGGCCGGCATAAGCTTTTGCCACCATGGGAAGGTCCCTTCATTGTAAGCAAGGTGCTTCACAATGATGCATACTACTTGATCGATGCACAGGAATGGAAAAAAGGAAAGGCGGACAGGTCCGGAGAAGAGAGCAAGCGTCCATGGAACGTAGCTCTGTTGCGTCCTTTCTACTCTTGAAGTTGTGGTGTAAGAAGTTCCTTTTTTGTACCTTATATGCTATGAATAAAAGATGCCGGAGCCTTGAATAAATCTCGGGGACTACCCCAATAAGGTTGCATGTAACTTGTTTATTTTTTCAGTTTACCGGTTGCTTATTGAATGTTTTTTCTTTCCAGTTTAGTAGTGTGCTAAATCCTACCGGAGTCTTCGACTCTGCTTGTTGTCCGCAAACCGGCTTCATGGCAAGCAAGATAAACCGGTAGGGGATAAGCACATGAACTGCGAAAAGGGAGAGCAGGAAAGAACAATCCGGAAAATTTAACTAACCCTGGTTAAACCGGTTTTTTGCAAAATTTCAAAGTTATTTCTAAGTTCAAGAAGATGCTTGTTTGGTGAAAGAACCTTGTGCTCATACGCCAAAGAACGCCCAGAGAAGGCAGGCAGAGCCAAGGCAAAAGAACCAAGTGTGCATCAAGTTGGATGCGGAAACAATTTGGAAATCTTTGCAAAGCAGAAGATAAAATCAGAACCAAAAGCAAATGTGCTAAAGCAAACTTAAGATAATTAGCTACCGGTATAACTTACCGGCATAAAATGTTGTGCCACAACCAAAAGCAGACTTAAAGTTTTACATCATAAGCCCCGGCATACCGGGGCAGAATTTAACAAGCATTGTTTTAAGGTAAACAGGACCAACAGATATATCAAAGGCAGACTTTCAGTGGAAGATCATCAGGCAGCAGGAGCTTCCGGAGGAGCATCGCCAGCATCAGCGTCGTCCAGGAGCTCTTCCTCGGCTTCATCCTCCTCCTCATCAAGATAATCTTTGACGTCAGGAGGGGGAGGGATGAAGGTGCGCATGTCGGCGTACTCCGCAATGTGGTACGCGCGATCCTGCCGCTTAGCGGTGAGGATCGGGTCCAGATCGGTTTCCGCGCCTTCGCGCACGCCGGTAAGGGCGTCCAGGTTCAGCTCCGGGTACCAGGAGCAAGCGACGCGGAGGGCGGAGTCCGCTCCAGCGCGAGCAGCAGAGCACTGCCACTCGCGGATCCTCCTACCGGCGCCCTTGAGACGGTCGCTGATGAGGGAGAAGGTATCCGGCACCTCCTCGCCAGGCCATAAAGTCCTGAAGAGCTGGGTAGCTACATCAGGGATGTCCGATAGATTGCGGTCTATGGCGCGCATGTGGGACACCCGCGCGTTAAGCGCGACCAGATGGTCGTTGGGCGTCCATGGCACGGTAAGATCCGCTCGGCCTTGGTCCTTGCGGCGCGCGTCAACCTTCTTGACAGCGTACTTCTGTGAGTCCGGAAAGAGGCCTGTGCGAAGAAAGAAAAAGGTTAAGAAAAAGAATCCAGAAGAAAAAGAGACCGGAAAGAAAAGAATCCGGAAGAAAAAGAGACCGGAAGGAAAGATAACGAAAAGAAAATGGGAGCGGAGGAAAAAAGGCTCGTATGCAGTAGTCAGAGTATGTAAAAGAAAAGAACTCATGGTAGGCAAGTGTGTCGGTTTGCAGGATCAACTGGTTGCATTCCTTATGCTCCTCCTCCAGCCGCGCGGCCTTCTCCTCAGCACCCTTCCGGGCCTTGGCCAGCTCCTCCAGCTCAGCTCGCAGCACCACTGTGGCGTTGCTGGCGTCCTCCAGAGCCTCGTCCATCTTGGCCGCTGCGTCAGCTTCAGCGGCTTTGAGGGCCTTGGCATGGTCAAGCCCCAGCTGAATGAGCTGGGACTTGAGCTCCTGGTAGCTGGCCTTGTGGGCGTTCAGCTCCTCCTGGTACTGCCGGATGAGCTGGTCCTTCTCCCCTGCAACCGGAAAGGAAGATATTAACAAGGTTATGCTAGTAAAAATGGAAAAGAAATCAAGTTCAAAGGAGAAAGGAGAAAATCGTACGTTGGGCGACGGCGAGCTGCTCCTTGAGAGCATCGATGGAAGCTTCCGGGATCACTGTTAAACAGAAATTGTAAATGTCAGAAGGAAAAAAGGTTTCCGGTAAAAAGATGCCGGTCGTACAAAGTTACCTTGGCACTTATCGTGTGCCTCAGCGAGCTCCCGATGCTCCCATAGAAGCTCCTCGAAGAGGGCCTTCCGAGCGTCAGCCGTGAGCTGTTCAAGAAAAAGAAGAAATGAGTTAAGTTTTGCGCTAAGAACAAAGTTCTTAACCCAAAACTCAGGGACTGGCAGTGCCGGTTTTGCGCGTTTTTAAGATAAGTTTTGCGCTAAGAACAAAGTTCTTAACCCGAAACTCGGGGACTGGCAGTGCCGGTTTTGCGCGTTTCTAAGGTAAGTTGTGCGCTAAGAAGAAGGTGTTTAACCCGAAACTCGGGGACTGGCAGTGCCGGTTTCACGCTAAGTTTTTAAGTTGAGTTTTGCGCTAAGAGCTGCGCTCTCATCACAAAACTCGGGGACTGGGAAGATAGACAAGAGAGAAACCGGCATGAAACTAAAGAAAAGATAGAACAAAGCCGGAAACGAAGAAACCGGTAAAGATTGAGAAAAGTTAGTAAAACGTACCATCAGATTGTTCCTGGCATCGTACCACGCGCTGTCGAGCTCCTTCACGGCGTTGCGGAGCCGCATGAAGTGCTCCTCGGAAGACCGGTCCCCGACAGGGTCAGGTGCCGGCAGCCTGTCCTTGCCCAGGCCGCGGGTCGCCGGAGTCATGTCCGCGGCGTTCCACTTTTCGGCGTAGGGCAGGAGATGCCCCAGGTCCCGGCCTTGGCGTTGGAACTCAGTGATACGGCCAAGAAGACTGGTGGCCTTCGTGGCGGTATCTCTGGCGGCCTTGGAGACGTGCAGCACCAGAGGCTGCTGGCCGACGGAAAGGGCGCTGGAGGCCGTCGCCTTCCCCTTAATGAGCTTGGAAGTCTTGGGCGGCGGCGCGGAAGAAGCGGCCCCGGAGGTCTTGGGCGGCGGCGCAGACGGAGCAGCCTTGGAGGGCTTGGCGCGAGGAGTGTTTGGCGGTGGCATGAGGATGGTTCGTGGAGAAGGGGGAGCGCTGGGCGCGTCACCCGATTCGGGGCCTTCCGGCGTGGAAGATTCCGGCGCGGAAGTTGTAGTCTTTTCAAGGACGGGTGGAGCCCGAGGCTCCGCCCGCCCGGCAGCTTCTTCTTCTCCGGCGCCGATGTTGCTGGCGCCGGTGTCCTGGTGTTCAGGGAGAAAGGAAAAATCCTCCTCCGTGCGGTGATCTGACGATGAAGGGGCCGCACGCCCCGAATTTGTTGTGCCCCCCGAAAGGGAGGCAGAGGTGTTGCCGGCACCAGATGATGCCGGGCTTGAGCGAGGAGGAGGGGTTGAGGTCCTTGCGGATCCCTCAGAGCCCGATGGCCTTGGGCCAAGCTTGAGCGCGGGGCTGAGAAAAAGAAAAGACAAATGGTTGAGAAAAAGCAACCGGAAAAAGAACTTGGCAAAAAAGAGGCAAGCAAGAGAATAAGAAACTTACCCGGAAGCAGTTGGCATCGCCTTGCGCCCGTAGCGGCGCACACCCACTTCCTTCTCCCCCACGGGCTCGGTCCGGAAGCGCTTGGAGGGAGGAGCGTGGCTGGGGCCGGCATTAGATGCCGGCTGCTTGTTCTTCTGGCCCTGGGCCATGAGTTTGTCCACAAATTCAGAACCGGCCTCGGCACGCAGGGGCGGCACGCGCTCGTGGATCTATAAGTTGAATATGGCTAAGAAGCAATTCGCAAGAAAGCAATAGCTGTAAAGTACAGGAAACCGGAAAAGAAGGTACCTCGAGCACGGTCAGGTCATCGGAGGTCCCGGTTGGCTCCGGCGGGTCCCGGCCAAGGCGCGCTGCCGGAGTCTTGCCCATCTTCAGATCCTTCCAAAAGATGTAGGGGTCTGGGTCGAAGGAGTCAAGGGCGCGCTTCCGGCAAGTTCCTCGCCGCTCTGCTTGGATGAGGGGGAAGCGGTCCTTGGCCTGAAACAAGATAAAAAGGAAGGTTAACAAAAGCAGAAAGTTACCGGCAAAAAACAACCCCAATTGCGTAATCTCTTACTTCTTGAGTCGGAGGGTTAGTAGAGCTGAGGGGAAGGAGGCCCCATTCCCAAGCAAATGGCATAGCAGTTTGGCAAATCTGCTTAGCCTTGCGAACGACATCCTTCTTGCTAAGGGGACGGCCTGTGATCTTGGTAGGATCGCCAGGGCCATACATCTCGCTCATCCTATGCGCACGGCGCTTCAGAGGAAGCACCCGGCGTGAAATAAAGGTGCGGATGATATCATCAGAGCAGATGTTGGTCTCTTTCTTCAAAGAAGCCAAGAAGCGTACTACCCGGTTGGTTTCGGCGTGATCCGTCTTCGGGTTGTAGCTCCAATTGGTTCTGCTAGGGGGCCCCTCTTGGTATGGAGGAAGGTCGATAAGATTGGCGCGGCCGCTGTTCTTCACATAGAAAAAAGTTCCTTGCCAGGCGCGGCAGGACTCGAGGCCGGTAAACTTAAGAAAAGTGCTCCCTTGGCGGGAGCCAACGATACAAGATCCGCACTCCACGGGCGGCTTGGGCTTAGGGATTTCCTTGCCCTGGACGGAATTAATCCGCAAATTGAAGAAGCGGGCAAACGTCTCACGAGTGGGACGAATGCCGATATAGGCCTCCATGAAGGTGGCATAGCAAGAAAGATAGAAGATGGCATTGCCAGGAAGGTGGTGAGGTTGGAGTTCATAGAAGTCTAAAAACTCCCGGAAAAAAGGGGAGGCAGGAAGGCCGAAGCCGCGCTCAAAGTGAGCGAGAAAAACAACATATTCACCGGCTTCGGGGTCCGGTTCGATTTCGTCACCAGGAATCCGGCAGGTAACTCCTTCCGGAATCCGGCGGGACCGGTATAACCAGTCGATCTCAAACTCAGTAACATTGGAGCCCATCCAGGCTCCGCGGGTGATTGGGGAAGGCTCCTCGCCGGAAGATTGGCTGGAGCTACTAGAGGCTTGGCTAGAGCTACTCGCTTCTTGGCTACCGGAAGCTTGGCTAAAGCTACCGGATTCTAATTGGCCGCCGGACTCTTGGAGGCTACCGGATTCCTGCTGGTTGCCGGAATCGGTCTCCATCGGATCTGAAGCCGTGGATTCGCCGGGAGATTGTCTACGGCGCTTAACAGAAAGAGAAGAGGAAGATGCGGAGGAAGACTCCTCGTCAGACATTGGATGGCTAGGCAGAAAAATAGGAATCCCACACTTGAACCCCGCGTGAAGATCTACGAGTAAGAAGAAAACCAAAGAAAAAAGAGGAAATAAGAACACCGTAGGGCCAAGATCTGAAAAGCAAGCAGATGGCGAGCAAAACGAAATTGGTACCAACCTTGAGCGCCGCGGTCGCTGAGGGAAGCGTTTGCCGTTGGTGGAGCGGACCTGCGGTCGCCGGCGAGCACCGTCGACGGCGAGGCGGAGAAGCTCGCGAAGAAGCGCGAATGCAGCGGGCACGGTGAAGGTGCTGCTGGAGATTCCCGCACAGCAAGGTCCGGCGGAAGCACGGCGTAAGTTCGCCGGGCGCCGGAGCTTGAGCGAGCGACGGCGGACGGAGAGCAGCGGAAGCACAAAGGCAAGGAGCACTGTGCGCGAAGAGTGGGGAATGCGAAGAAGATGAAGAAGAAGGGGCGGTTGTGCTTATAAAGGAGAGAGAAGGTGGGCAGAAAACCGCTGGGCCGCGGCGGTTCGCCTCGCGGCCCGCGACGGTTCGCGCCTTGGGCCGCCACGTGGCGAAGAGGTACACGCGAGAAAAGGGGACGCCACACGGAGGCACACACGGGATCCAAAACGGCCAGTGGGATCCGCAGCGGTGCATTTAATGAGCGCGCGGGAGCCGAAGTGAAAGGACAACTGACACTGGTGTGGCAGTTAACAGTGCGCATGTCACTGACAGGCGCGGGGCCCAAAATATTCTCGACTTCGCCGAGGGAGGAGTAAAGACACGTGATACCGGGAAAGAGAGATGCCGGAACGTGCCTTGCAAAGAGAAGAAAAAGAACAAGGGTAAAGGTGCCGGAACCAAGCTCAAGGCATGAGTGATTAAACCGGTATCTTAAAGAGATGAAAACCTGGCATGGTCTATAGGATAGAATCCTCCAGGCTATACCAGCTTCGGGGACTAATGTTGGGGGGATAACCCCCGGTATGCCAAAGGCATGCCAAACCGGATGGTTTGAGCCATCAAGATACCGGTTTAACGTTCTTACCGGAAGCCTGGTAGGAATTTGGGAAAGCAAAGCTAAGCCGGTATCCCCAAAGGGGTATGCCGGAACCCGGTAAAGAAGATACCGGAAAGGAGGGCCTGTCGGCAGGACTGGTCAAAGATTCTCTTCAGAGCAAGAAGACAAGGATGAGCTAAGCAAAGTAACTTTATTCAGAGCCCTGGCGCCAAAGAGAGAGGTGACGGAGAAAGAAGCCGGAGGACGTCAGCCTCCCTGATTAAAGAGGACCCCGACGTCATCCATGATTAAAGTAGCTTTGTAAAGTAGTTTGTCCAGTCAAAGATGCCATTAGGGTTTCTTGTTCTGTAAGCCACCCTCTCCCCTATATAAGGAGAGGGGGTACTGCCTCTTACAGGCGCGAGACTACAGAAGGAATTAGACGACAGAACTTGTAACCGTGTTGAGATCAATGAAGCTAGCGATCTAGTAAAGAGTTCTTCCTCTTGTCTCTCTTCTTGTATACCGGTCTCTGGCTGTGTTCTTGAGGAAAGCATCCGGAAGTTCTTCCCATCTAATCGCAAACCCTCCCCCGAATCCTCTTGCGTCCATTCGGCCCCAGTATAAGCCATCCTATGGCATCTGTCTGTTCACCACGACGACAGGCATGGAGGAGAAAATTTACTTTGATGATACTTTGCCTCCTATTTATGATGATTATAATGATAGTAGTCTTTTGTTGCCACCTGTTATGGAGGATAAATTTGATTATGATTACAATATGCCTCCTATATATGATGATAGCTACTTTGTTGAAATTGCTCCTACTAAAATTAATAAGAATAACTATGCTTATGTTGGGAGTAGTACCAATTTTATGCATGAGACTCATGATAAGAGTGTTTCATTTGATAGTTATATTGTTGAGTTTGCTCATGATACTACTGAAAGTTATTATGAGAGAGGAAAATATGGTTGTAGAAATTTTCATGTTACTAAAACACCTCTCTATGTGCTGAAATTTTTGAAGCTACACTTGTTTTATCTTCCTATGCTTGTTACTTTGCTCTTCATTAACTTGTTTATTTACAAGATTCCTATGCATAGGAAGCATGTTAGACTTAAATTTGTTTTGAATTTGCCTCTTGATGCTCTCTTTTGCTTCAAATACTATTTCTTGCGAGTGCATCATTAAAACTGCCGAGCCCATCTTAATGGCTATAAAGAAAGAACTTCTTGGGAGATAACCCATGTGTTATTTTGCTACAGTATTTTATTTTATATTTGTGTCTTGGAAGTTGTTTACTACTGTAGCAACCTCTCCTTATCTTAGTTTTATGTTTTGTTGTGCCAAGTAAAGTCATTGATAGTAAGGTTCATACTAGATTTGGATTACTGCGCAGAAACAGATTTCTTTGCTGTCACGAATCTGGGCAAAATTCTCTGTAGGTAACTCAGAAAATTATGCCAATTTACGTGAGTGATCCTCCGATATGTACGCAACTTTCATTCAATTTGAGCATTTTCATTTGAGCAAGTCTGGTGCCTCAATAAAATTCGTCTTTACGGACTGTTCTGTTTTGATAGATTCTGCCTTTTATTTCGCATTGCTTCTTTTGCTATGTGGGATGGATTTTTTTGTTCCATTGACTTCCAGTAGCTTTAAGCAATGTCCAGAAGTGTTAAGAATGATTGTGTCACCTCTGAACATGTGAATTTTGATTATGCACTAACCCTCTAATGAGTTTGTTTCGAGTTTGGTGTGGAGGAAGTTTTCAAGGGTCAAGAGAGGAGGATGATATACTATGATCAAGGAGAGTGAAAGCTCTGAGCTTGGGGATGCCCCGGTGGTTCACCCCTGCATATTTCAAGAAGACTCAAGCGTCTAAGCTTGGGGATTCCCAAGGCATCCCCTTCTTCATCGACAAATTATCAGGTTCCTTCTCTTGAAACTATATTTTTATTCGGTCACATCTTATGTGCTTTGCTTGGAGCGTCGATTTGTTTTTGTTTTTTGTTTTGTTTGAATAAAATGGATCCTAGCATTCATTGTGTGGGAGAGAGACACGCTCCGCTGTAGCATATGGACAAGTGTGTCCTTAGGCTCTACTCATAATATTCATGGCGAAGTTTCTTCTTCGTTAAATTGTTATATGGTTGGAATTGGAAAATGATACATGTAGTAATTTGCTATAATGTCTTGGATAATGTGATACTTGGCAATTGTTGTGCTCATGTTTAAGCTCTTGCATCATATACTTTGCACCTATTAATGAAGAAATACATAGAGCATGCTAAAATTTGGGTTGCATATTTGGTTTCTCTAAGATCTAGATAATTTCTAGTATTGAGTTTGAACAACAAGGAAGACGGTGTAGAGTCTTATAATGTTTACAATATGTCTTTTATGTGAGTTTTGCTGCACCGGTTCATCCTTGTGTTTGTTTCAAATAAGCCTTGCTAGCCTAAACCTTGTATCGAGAGGGAATACTTCTCATGCATCCAAAATACTTGAGCCAACCACTATGCCATTTGTGTCCACCATACCTACCTACTACATGGTATTTCTCCGCCATTCCAAAGTAAATTGCTTGAGTGCTACCTTTAAATAATTCAAAATTTATCACCTCTGATTTGTGTCAATGTTTTATAGCTCATGAGGAAGTATGTGGTGTTTATCTTTCAATCTTGTTGGGCAACTTTCACCAATGGACTAGTGGCTTCATCCGCTTATCCAATAATTTTGCAAAAAGAGCTGGCAATGGGATTCCCAGTCCCAAATTAATCGAACTAAATAGACACTCCTCCATGGTATGTGATTGTTGGACGGCACCCGAAGGATTCGGTTAGCCATGGCTTGAGAAAGCAAAGGTGGGGAGGAGTGTCATCATAATAAAACTAAAATAAAAAGGCACTCCTTCATGGTATGAGATTGTTGGCAGGCACCCGAGGATTCGGTTAGCCATGGTTTGTGAAAGAAAGGTTGGAAGGAGTGCCACCCAAAAATAAAATAAAATGGGAGCCGCTCTTTGAAGGTTTGTCTGGCAAGGGGGTTAGAGTGCCCACTACCATTCGTTGACAACAACGAACACGTCTCAAAACTTTACTTTTATGCTCTCTATATGTTTTCAAAACCAAAGCTCTAGCACAAATATAGCAATCGATGCTTTCCTCTTTGAAGGACCATTCTTTTACTTTTATGTTGAGTCAGTTCACCTATCTCTCTCCACCTCAAGAAGCAAACACTTGTGTGAACTGTGCATTGATTCCTACATACTTGCATATTGCACCTGTTATATTACTTTACATTGACAACTATCCATGAGATATATATGTTATAAGTTGAAAGCAACCGCTGAAACTTAATCTTCCTTTGTGTTGCTTCAATACCTCTACTTTGAATTATAGCTTTATGAGTTAACTCTTATGCAAGACTTATTGATGCTTGTCTTGAAGTACTATTCATGAAAAGTCTTTGCTATATGATTCATTTGTTTACTCATGTCATTTACATTGTTTTGATCGCTGCATTCACTACATATGCTTACAAATAGTATGATCAAGGTTATGATGGCATGTCACTCCAGAAATTATCTTTGTTATCATTTACCTGCTCGGGACGAGCAGGAACTAAGCTTGGGGATGCTGATACGTCTCCGACGTATCGATAATTTCTTATGTTCCATGCCACATTGTTGATGATATCTACATGTTTTATGCACACTTTATGTCATATTTATGCGTTTTCCGGAACTAACCTATTGACAAGATGCCGAAGGGCCAGTTCCTGTTTTCTGCTGTTTTTGGTTTCAGAAATCCTAGTAAGGAAATATTCTCGGAATCGGACGAAATCAACGCCAAAGATCTTAGAATCCCCGGAAGCATCCAGAACACCCGAGAGTCGTCAGAGGGGGGCCACAGGCCCACCAGACCATAGGCCGGCGCGGCCTGGGGGTGGCCCGCGCCCCCCTATAGTGTCGTCGCCCCGTTGACCTTCTGACGCCGCCTCTTCGCCTATATAAAGCCCCTCGACCTAAAACCTCGATACGAAAAAGCCACGGTACGAGAAACCTTCCAGAGCCGCCGCCATCGCGAAGCCAAGATCCTGGGACAGAGTCTCTGTTCCGGCACGCCGCCGGGACGGGGAAGTGCCCCCGGAAGGCTTCTCCATCGACACCACCGCCATCTTCATCAACGCTGTTGTCTCCCATGAGGAGGGAGTAGTTCTCCATCGAGGCTCGGGGCTGTACCGGTAGCTATGTGGTTCATCTCTCTCCTATGTACTTCAATACAATAATCTCAAGAGCTGCCTTACATGATTGAGATTCATATGATGATGCTTGTAATCTAGATGTCATTATGCTAGTCAAGTGGGTTTTACTTATGTGATCTCCGGAGACTCCTTGTCCCACGTGTGTAAAGGTGACAGTGTGTGCACCGTGTGGGTCTCTTAGGCTATATTTCATGCAATACTTATTCACCGTTATGAATGGCATAGTGAAGTGCTTATTTATATCTCTTTATGATTGCAATGTGTTTTGTATCACAATTTATCTATGTGCTACTCTAGTGATGTTATTAAAGTAGTTTTATTCCTCCTGCACGGTGTAATGGTGACAGTGTGTGCATCCGTGTTAGTACTTGGCATAGGCTATGATTATGATCTCTTGTAGATTATGAAGTTAACTATTGCTATGATGGTATTGATGTGATCTATTCCTCCTACATAGTGTGAAGGTGACAGTGTGCATGCTATGTTAGTACTTGGTTTAGTCGTGTTGATCTTTCATGCACTCTAAGGTTATTTAAATATGAACATTGAATTGTGGAGCTTGTTAACTCCGGCATTGAGGGTTCGTGTAATCCTACGCAATGGTGTTCATCATCCAACAAGAGAGTGTGGAGTATGCATTTATCTATTCTGTTATGTGATCAGAGTTGAGAGTGTCCACTAGTGAAAGTATGATCCCTAGGCCTTGTTCCTAAATACTGCTATCGCTGCTTGTTTACTGTTTTACTGCGTTACTACTGCTGCGTTACTACTGCTTGTTTACTGTCTCCTGCAAAGCACTTTTCTGGTGCCGTTGCTACTGCTCATACTTATTCATACCACCTGTATTTCACTATCTCTTCGCCGAACTAGTGCACCTATTAGGTGTGTTGGGGACACAAGAGACTTCTTGCTTTGTGGTTGCAGGGTTGCATGAGAGGGATATCTTTGACCTCTTCCTCCCTGAGTTCGATAAACCTTGGGTGATCCACTTAAGGGAAAACTTGCTGCTGTTCTACAAACCTCTGCTCTTGGAGGCCCAACACTGTCTACAGGAAAAGGAGGGGGCGTAGACATCAGCCGCTTCCCTTTCCAACCTCTCCCTCTCCTCAATAAGATCTTGTGCCGCACCAAGTTGGGCTAAGAGAGCCCCAACATGAGTCTTGGTATCCCCTTTCATGTTAGTGGGAAAAGAATCCAAAGAATCCAAACCCATAATCTCACGTTTGACGGTGAGACTAGTGGCATCATCAATATATATAGCATTAGTCGAAGATGATGGTTTGGAAGGGGATTTTACCTTCGTAGATACCTTTGCCATAAGGCAACGAGCATTGTTGGTGACGAGGTTCTCATTAGGAGAGTCGAAGAGGGAGATAGAGGGAGTGGAAATGGCGATGGCGGCCACTCCCTCTCCTTCCTTGTTGGAGCGCTTGTCCTCATTTTCTTCATCCTCATCGGAGGAGTACTCTTCTCGAATGATGAAGGCTCTAGGCTTCTTGTTGGAGGAGATCTTGTCGTCATCGGACTTTGGGGAGAACTTGGAGGATCCTTTGGAGAATTACTTGAACTTATCCTTGCGGATAAGCCTTCAACCATGATCTTCTCTTCTCTCAAACATACAATCCGCGACAAAATGATTCTTGTCGCCGCAATTGTAGCATGTTCTTCCCCTTTGCCCCTCCCTTGGACTCTTGGAGAAACTTCTTGGAGAATCACGTGATCTTCTTGGTCTTGTGTTTCGGGACATGTTTCCATCCCAAAATTTCTTGGCGGCGAGAGCCATGTGCTCATGATAGTTGATCTTGAGATCATCCGGTCCCCACTCAACGGGATCCTCATCGCTTTCACTAGCTTCATGCACCTTCATCTTCAATGCAAGGTTGGGCTTGCGGGAGTTGTGGGCGCGAGCAACAAGATCCTCCGCATTCTTCTTGGAAATGTCGAAAGCGATGACTTCGCTAAGGACTTCATCGGATGTCATAGCACGGAAGGAGGTATTTTGGCGGATGGCCATCAACTTCACTTCCTCATAAGGGAGGAGAGCGTTGTAGAACTTGCGCTTGATCCAATGGTCATCCACAAACGTTGCTCCAAGATCTTGCATTTGTACGGCAAGAGCGATGAGGCGCCGATACATTTCTTCGGGGGACTCTCCTTCAATCATGATGAAGTTGTCGGCCATGTTGTTCACTTCATCAAAACGAGAGCTTTGGATGCTTGCATTTCTGAGGAAGAGCTTCTCAAGTTCATCCCATGCTTCCTTGGCGGTCTTGAGCGAGCGGATATGAGCACGGTCCTTGGGCGTGATGGCCATGTGAATCATGTTGATGGCGGTGGCGTTGAGTTGGTCATCCACCACATCTCTTCTTGTCAAGCTCTTTGGATCTCGTGGTGAATAGCCCTCCTCAATGATACGCCAAAGCTCGGTAGAAGCGCTGCGCACATGAGAACGCATTAAGAATTGCCAATTCTCAAAGTTGTTTGACTCAAGTAACGGTGGTGAACCATGCGACAAGATATGCGGCATAGGTATTGGAACGTTTATGGTGTAATCATTTGGTGGTGGCACCGCATGATAACCCCCTAGACGTTTCGCAACTAGTGTGTCATCATCCTTCCCCTTTGTTGAAGTGCCGGTATCGCCAAGCCCTTCCTTTTGTGGATCTTTTGTCGCTTGCGCGACAAAGTAAACAAGAGGAAGGGGGTTAGATTTTGGTGGCGGATCCTCGGCACTTGCTTTTGGTGGAGGGTTTGGTTTTTGTACAACCAACTCCATCATCGTTGCCTTCATTTGGGCAACGATGGATGACTCCAATTTCTTGAGGTCATCCAACGTAGCCGTCGTGGAATCAATGGGCGATGATGGAGCGGGTGGCACAAGGGAAGGTGACCCATTCTTATCCGCCTCTTGTTCGGCCATTTCTTAGGCGGTAAAGCCCGAGCAAGAAAACGTTGCTCTGATACCACTTGAATGGATCATAGCGAACAACAGGGGGGTGAATGGCGCTACTGCAAGTTTTAGTCTTTTTCAATTTTTATGCAACGGAAGGTAAAGGTGAGAACTTTAGCAATAGGGGTGATCCTACAATGATTATCGGACAAGTGCAACAAGTAAAGGAATCAACAAGATAACGAGAGTAAGGAGCGAGACAACCGGGGGCGCGAGGCGAGTCGAGGTTTGTTTCCCGCAGTTCCTTCCACAATAGGAAGTACGTCTGCGTTGAGGAGGTGCTAGTCTCACACAAGAGACTAGACGGCCACACCACGAAGGAAGGCCTCACCTTCTTCCTCAAGAGAGCTCCACGAAGGTGCTCTCCCTCTTCCAATAAGGCACCAGTCGAGGCGGTGATTCCTTCACAAGGTTGGGGCGAGCTCCACACACAAGGATGCTCCCAACACCCTATGGAGTTAGTACATCACCAAGCTAGACTCCATAGCTGCACATCTCCAATGCTCCATGATGACGCGTAAAGCACACGCCCGTTGGGAACCCCAAGAGGAAGGTGTGATGCGTACAGCGGAAAGCTTTTCCCTCAGTAAGAAACCAAGGTTATCGAACCAGTAGGAGTCAAGAAGCACGTTGAAGGTTGATGGCGGCGAAGTGTAGTGCGACGCAACACTAGGGATTCCGGCACCAACGTGGAACCTGCACAACACAACCAAAGTACTTTGCCCCAACTTAACAGTGAGGTTGTCAATCTCACCGGCTTGCTGTAACAAAGGATTAGATGTATAGTGTGGATGATGATGTTTGCAAGAAACGAGAGAACGAGTATTGCAGTAGATTGTATTCGATGTAAAAGAATGGATCGGGGTCCACAGTTCACTAGTGGTGTCTCTCCCATAAGATAAATAGCATGTTTGGTGAACAAATTACAGTTGGGCAATTGACAAATAAAGAGGGCATGACCATGCACATACATGTTACGATGAGTAGTGTGAGATTTAATTGGGCATTACGACAAAGTACATAGACCGCTATCCAGCATGCATCTATGCCTAAAAATTCCACCTTCAGGTTATCATCCGAACCCCCTCCAGTATTAAGTTGCAAACAACAGACAATTGCATTAAGTATGGTGCGTAATGTAATCAAAAAATACATCCTTAGACATAGCATTGATGTTTTATCCCTAGTGGCAACAACACATCCACAACCTTAGAACTTTCTGTCACTGTCCCAGATTTAATGGAGGCATGAACCCACTATCGAGCATAAATACTCCCTCTTGGAGTTACAAGCAAAAACTTGGCCAGAGCCTCTACTAGCAACGGAGAGCATGCAAGATCATAAACAACACATGATAGATTGATAATCAACATAACATATCATTCATTATTCATCGGATCGCAACAAACGCAACATGTAGCATTACAAATAGATGATCTTGATCATGTTAGGCAGCTCACAAGATCCAACAATGATAGCACAATTAGGAGAAGACGAACATCTAGCTACTGCTATGGACCCATAGTCCAGGGGTGAACTACTCACTCATCACTCCGGAGGCGACCATGGCGGTGAAGAGTCCTCCGGGAGATGATTCCCCTCTCCGGCAGGGTGCCGGAGGCGATCTCCTGAATCCCCCGAGATGGGATTGGCGGCGGCGGCGTCTCTGGAAGGTTTTCCGTATCGTGGCTCTCGGTACTGGAACTATTATCGACGAAGGCTTCTTATAGGCGAAGAGGTAGGTTTAGGGGCGATGCGAGGGACCCACACAGTAGGGCCGCGCCGCCCTAGCGTGGCGTCGCCCCACTTCGTATCTCCCCCGGTGTTCTGGAAGCTTCGTGGAAAAATAAGATCATGGGCGTTGATTTCGTCCAATTCCGAGAATATTTCCTTACTAGGATTTCTGAAACCAAAAACAGCAGAAAACAGCAACTGGCTCTTCGGCATCTCGTTAATAGGTTAGTGCCGGAAAATGTATAAATATGACATAAAGTGTATATAAAACATGTGAGTATCATCAATAAAGTAGCATGGAACATAAGAAATTATAGATACGTTTGAGACGTATCAAGCATCCCCAAGCTTAGTTCCTACTCGACCCGAGTAGGTAAACGATAACAAAGATAATTTCTGAAGTGACATGCTATCATAATCTTGATCAATACTATTTGTAAGCATATGTAATGAATGTAGCGATCCAAAGCAATAGTAAAGACAATGAGTAAACAACTGAATCATATAGCAAAGACGTTTCATGAATAGTACTTTCAAGACAAGCATCAATAAGTCTTGCATAAGAGTTAACTCATAAAGCAATAAATTCATAGTAAAGGCATTGAAGCAACACAAAGGAAGATTAAGTTTCAGCAGTTGCTTTCAACTTGTAACATGTATATCTCATGGATAGTGTCAACATAAAGTAATATAATGAATGCAAATATGCAAGTATGTAAGAATCAATGCACAGTTAACACAAGTGTTTGCTTCTTGAGATGGAAGGAAGTGGGTAAACTGACTCAACATAAAAGTAGAAGAATGGCCCTTCGAAGAGGGAAGCATCGATTGCTATATTTGTGCTAGAGCTTTTATTTTGAAAACAAGAAACAATTTTGTCAACGGTAGTAATAAAGCATATGTATTATGTAAATTATATCCTACAAGTTGCAAGCCTCATGCATAGTATACCAATAGTGCCCGCACCTTGTCCTAATTAGCTCGGATTACCTGGATTATCACTGCAATACATATGTTTTAACCAAGTATCACAAAGGGGTACCTCTATGCCGCCTGTACAAAGGTCTAAGGAGAAAGCTCGCATTGGATTTCTCGCTTTTGATTATTCTCAACTTAGACATCCATACCGGGACAACATAGACAACAGATAATGGACTCCTCTTTAATGCATAAGCATTCAACAACAGATAATATTCTCATCAGAGATTGAGGATTGTTGTCCAAAACTGAAACTTCCGCCATGGATCATGACTTTAGTTAGCGGCCCAATGTTCTTCTCTAACAATATGCATGCTCAAACCATTCAACTCATGGTAAATCGCCCTTACTTCAGACAAGACGAACATGCATAACAACTCACATGATATTCAACAAAGGGTAGTTGATGGCGTCCCCAGGAACATGGTTATCGCACAACAAGCAACTTAATAAGAAATAAGATACATAAGTACATATTCAATACCACAATAGTTTTTAGGCTATTTGTCCCATGAGCTATATATTGCAAAGACAAAGAATAGAAATTTAATGGTAGCACTCAAGCAATTTACTTTGGAATGGCGGAGAAATACCATGTAGTAGGTAGGTATGGTGGACACAAATGGCATAGTTATTGGCTCAAGGATTTGGATGCACGAGAAGTAATCCCTCTCAATACAAGGCTTAGGCTAGCAAGGTTATTTGAAGCAGACACAAGTATGAACCGGTACAGCAAAACTCACATAAAAACATATTGCAAGCATTATAAGACTCTACAGTCTTCCTTGTTGTTCAAACCCTTACTAGAAAATATCTAGACCTTAGAGAGACCAATCATGCAAACCAAATTTTAGCAAGCTCTATCTATTTCTTCACTAATAGGTGCAAAGTATATGATGCAAGAGCTTAAACATGATCCTTATGAGCACAACAATTTCCAAGTATCAAATTATTCAAGACATTCTACCAATTACCATATGTAGCATTTCCCGTTTCCAACCATATAACAATTAACGAAGAAGTTTTAACCTTCGCCATGAACATTATGAGTAAAGCCTAAGGACATATTTCTCCATATGCAACAGCGGAGTGTGTCTCTCTCCCACACAATGAATGCTAGGATCCAACTTTATTCAAACAAAACAAAAACAAAAACAAACATACGCTCCAAGTAAAGCACATAAGATGTGACGGAATAAAAATATAGTTTCACTAGAGGAACCTGTTAATGTTGTCGATGAAGAAGGGGATGCCTTGGGCATCCCCAAGCTTAGATGCTTGAGTCTTCTTGAAATATGCAGGGATGAACCACCGGGGCATCCCCAAGCTTAGAGCTTTCACTCTCCTTGATCATATTGTATCATCCTCCTCTCTTGATCCTTGAAAACTTCCTCCACACCAATCTCAAAACAACTCTTTAGAGGGTTAGTGCATAATCAAAATTTACATGTTCAGAGGTGACATAATCATTCTTAACACTTCTGGACATTGCACAAAGCTACTGAAAGTTAATGGAACAAAGAAATCCATCAAGCATAGCAAAACAGGCAATGTGAAATAAAAGGCAGAATCTATCAAAACAGAACAGTCCGTAAAGACAAATTTTTAAGAGGCACCAGACTTGCTCAAATGAAAATGCTCAAATTGAATAAAAGTTGCGTACATATCTGAGGATCACTCACGTAAATTGGCAGATTTGTCTGAGTTACCTACAGAGAATTCAACCCAAATTCGTGACAGAAAGAAATCTGTTTCTGCGCAGTAATCCAAATCTAGTATGAACTTTACTATCAAAGACTTTACTTGGCACAACAATGCAACAAAATTAAGATAAGGAGAGGTTGCTACAGTAGTAACAACTTCCAAGACTCAAATATAAAACAAAAGTGCAGAAGTAAAATCATGGGTTGTCTCTCATAAGCGCTTTTCTTTAACGCCTTTCAGCTAGGCGTAGAAAGTGTGAATCAAGTAACATCAAGAGACGATGCGTCAACAGTGGGGTTTGGAGTTTTCTCAACTATGCATTGTATCTTATCTATGTAAGTTTCAGAGGCTCCCTTTTCATTAGTCTTAGGCTTGCTATTCTCATCAAATAAATTTTCAGGAACAAGCCAAGCATAATTATCTTCTAGAGCTTCATGCATTCCTAGGAGCTTGCAAGGTATTGGTGCTTTAATCTCCCCACGATCATTAACATTATTAGTATACCTTATTCTATCCATGTCCATCTTTTCAAGTGTTCTTTTAAAATCGGTGAACAAACCAAGCCTCTTATGCTTAATAAAAACTTTTCTAGCTTCTTTAGCTATATCCTTAAATTCTCGAACAAGGACTTTTAAAACAAAATCTCTCTTTTCTCCCCTCTCCATATCAGAAAGTGTAAGAAACATGTGTTGTATCATGGGGTTGAGACTAATAAATCTAGTTTCTATCATGTGTACCAAACAGGCAGAGGCACTTTCATAGGTAGGGACAGTTTTTGCCAGGGGTATATCTTCAAGATCTTCATTCATGCTAACATGGGTGAAAAATTCTTCTATATTATCTCTTCCAATTATAGACCCCTGTCCTACCGGTATATCTTTAAGAGTAAACTTAGCAGGAAGCATGATGAAATAAATAAATTAAATGCAAGTAACTAATTTTTTTGTGTTTTTTAATATGCAAAACACAAACAAGATAATAAATAAAGTAAAGCTAGCAACTAATTTTTTTGTATTTTGATATAATGCAGCAAACAAAAAAGTAAATAAAATAAAGCAAGACAAAAAATAAAGTAAAGAGATTGGAAGTGGAGACTCCCCTTGCAGCGTATCTTGATCTCCCCGGCAACGGCGCTAGAAAAACAGTCTTGATGACGAGTAAAGCACACGCCCGTTGGGAACCCCAAGAGGAAGGTGTGATGCGTACAGCGGAAAGCTTTTCCCTCAGTAAGAAACCAAGGTTATCGAACTAGTAGGAGTCAAGAAGCACGTTGAAGGTTGATGGCGGCGAAGTGTAGTGCGGCGCAACACTAGGGATTCCGGCGCCAACGTGGAACCTGCACAACACAACCAAAGTACTTTGCCCCAACTTAACAGTGAGGTTGTCAATCTCACCGGCTTGCTGTAACAAAGGATTAGATGTATAGTGTGGATGATGATGTTTGCGTAAAACAAGAGAACGAGTATTGCAGTAGATTGTATTTGATGTAAAAGAATGGACCGGGGTCCACAGTTCACTAGTGGTGTCTCTCCCATAAGATAAATAGCATGTTGGGTGAACAAATTACAGTTGGGCAATTGACAAATAAAGAGGGCATGACCATGCACATACATGTTATGATGAGTAGTGTGAGATTTAATTGGGCATTACGACAAAGTACATAGACCGCTATCCAGCATGCATCTATGCCTAAAAAGTCCACCTTCAGGTTATCATCCGAACCCCCTCCAGTATTAAGTTGCAAACAACAGACAATTGCAATAAGTATGGTGCGTAATGTAATCAACAAATACATCCTTAGACATAGCATTGATGTTTTATCCCTAGTGGCAACAGCACATCCACAACCTTAGAACTTTCTGTCACTGTCCCAGATTTAATGGAGGCATGAACCCACTATCGAGCATAAATACTCCCTCTTGGAGTTACAAGTAATGACTTGGCCAGAGCCTCTACTAATAACGGAGAGCATGCAAGATCATAAACAACACATAGATGATAGATTGATAATCAACATAACATAGCATTCATTATTCATCGGATCCCAACAAACGCAACATGTAGCATTACAAATAGATGATCTTGATCATGTTAGGCAGCTCACAAGATCCAACAATGATAGCACAATTAGGAGAAGACGAACATCTAGCTACTGCTATGGACCCATAGTCCAGGGGTGAACTACTCACTCATCACTCCGGAGGCGACCATGGCGGTGAAGAGTCCTCCGGGAGATGATTCCCCTCTCCGGCAGGGTGCCGGAGGCGATCTCCTGAATCCCCCGAGATGGGATTGGCAGCGGCGGCGTCTCTGGAAGGTTTTCCGTATCGTGGCTCTCGGTACTGAAACTATTATCGACGAAGGGTTCTTATAGGCGAAGAGGTAGGTTTAGGGGCGACGCGAGGGACCCACACAGTAGGGCCACGCGGCCAGGGCCTGGGCCGCGCCGCCCTAGCGTGGCGTCGCCTCGTCGCCCCACTTCGTATCTCCCCCGGTGTTCTGGAAGCTTCGTGGAAAATAAGATCCTGGGCGTTGGTTTCGTCCAATTCCGAGAATATTTCCTTACTAGGATTTCTGAAACCAAAAACAGCAGAAAACAGCAACTGGCTCTTCGGCATCTCGTTAATAGGTTAGTGCCGGAAAATGCATAAATATGACATAAAGTGTATATAAAACATGTGAGTATCATCAATAAAGTAGCATGGAACATAAGAAATTATAGATACGTTTGAGACGTATCACTCCACCATAGGAACCCATCTCCAATGCTCCACCATAGGAACCCTTCCAATGCTCCACCAAAGGAACCCTTCCAATGCTCCACAAAAGGAACTCTTCTCCAATGCTCCACTAAAGGAACCCTACCACCAAGATCCACTAAGGAATAGCTAGTATTGGTGAAATCTCTCTTGGTAGAACTATAGATCGGGGTCTCCTCCACCAATCCTCAAAGTTTGGGAAAGATTGGTTGGATGGGGAAGGAGATCCTCAAGGATTAAGCTCAGCAACAATGAAGGAGAGAGAGAGGGAAGAGATAAAATCATGTTGGGGAATAAGGAGCCCTTAACTAGGCTCCTCCAAATCCAACCATTATGTCCAGTTTTTGCCTAAGCGGTACTACCGCTTCTGGGAAGCGGTACTACCGCTCTGAGTTCGAATTCCCCTAGATCTGGTCAATGGACGCAGAGCGGTACTACCGCTCGAGGTACCGCAACAGGGTCCAAACCTTACTGGACTCGAAGCAGTACCGAAGCGGTACCAGGGTGGTACAGCCGTAACTCGTTTACGGTACCTGGGCGGTACCGTGGGCGGTACTACCGCTCAAGGTACCGTACAGGTACCGTAACCAGTACTGTGGGACAAAAACAGCGCAGAACTCAGAGCGGTACCGTGGGGCGGTACCTATAGGGGTAGCGGTACTACCGCTACAGGTACCGGTAGTACCGGCCTGGCTAAAACTGGTTTTCTTCCCTTTTTCTCTCCAACCATGTCACCTCGCTAAACACACACAAAACCAGAAAACCTATCAACTACTCTTCAGTCTTCCGATCTTGACGTGTCCGGCGAGGTCACCGTGCTCTTGCAAATCTAACAATGATACTCAAGATACACGGTGAGATTTCTCAAGTGTTGTCATCAAACACACACAACTTGGGGTTTAAAGTTTGCTCTTACAATTGGTGCATAAATCAAGAAGATGAAGACTCAACATAAAAGTAAAAGAAAGGCCCTGCGCAGAGGGAAGCAAGATTACTCATGTGCTAGAGCTTTTTATTTTGAATGCATAGGAGTGTTGAAAAAAAAATATTTTGAGAGGTATGCATGTCTATGTCAACGATTGGCATCAAATGATCTATCATACTTTCATATAGTGACCTCAAGAGTGGCTCCCATGTAGTTCTCCATTGCACACCATTATTTAGGATCTCTCCAGTAAATAATGTGCGGAGCATTATTTGTTTATTTTATATTTTGTTTGGGATGGGCATCCAGTTGCCTTGCTCTTTTTGCAATATTAAGGACTTAGCACATTATTCATGCTTAGTCAAGATGTGAAGTCATGAAAAGACAGTAAACCTTTCAATACTTCCTGATGAGCTAAAACAAAACACAAAACAGGTAGTAATCACTACAAGAAAAGTTCTGATACTCAACATCCAATTTTCGTCAGGTATGGCCCCTTTTTCGTCGCCTATGGGCCTAACCCGATGATATGGGTTCTGTGGTCGAAACTGCGTCAGGCAAAGTCCTACCATGTTTTTTTTTGGTTCATCGCGTTCGGGCGCCCTTCCGCCATGGAAAATCGGACCGTTGCAGAAGTGTTTTCGGGAGCCCGTTGACTGCGGACGTCATGCAAACTGACATGTCGCAGACGCCGATAACTGTCAGTTAATGCCGTTAACCGGCTGAAACCCCGTGGGGTAGATGGTAGGCTCACACAAGGCCCGCCACGCCTTAAGCGGGTCGACCCATTTAGTTTGCGGGCTAGGCCAGCTGACTTAGTTTGACCAGTCAACTATATAGCTGGGCTAGTCCAGTAGGTACGTGGACCGGGCCTAACCTCTAAGGTTGACTGGTCAAAACTTAAATGGGCCGGCCCACTAAGCCCGTGGGCCGGGCCGAATGCCTTCGATTGACCGGTCAACAGGTGATACGTCTCAAACGTATCTATAATTTCTTATGTTCCATGCTACTTTTATGATGATACTCACATGTTTTATACACACTTTATGTCATATTTATGCATTTTCCGGCACTAACCTATTGACAAGATGCCGAAGAGCGATTCTTTGTTTTTCTGCTGTTTTTGGCTTCAGAAATCCTACAAAGGAAATATTCTCGGAATTGGACGAAATCAACGCTCAGGGTCTTATTTTTCCACGAAGCTTCCAGAAGACCGAAGGAGATACGAAGTGGGGCCACGAGGTGGCGCCACACTAAGGCGGCGCGGCCAAGGAGGGGCCCGCGCCGCCCTGTTGTGTGGGCCCCTCGTGATGCCCCTAAACCTACCCTTCCGCCTACTTAAAGCCTTCGCCGCGAATACCCCAGTACCGAGAGCCACGATACGGAAAACCTTCCAGAGACGCCGCCGCCGCCAATCCCATCTCGGGGGATTCAGGAGATCGCCTCCGGCACCCTGCCGGAGAGGGGAATCATCTCCCGGAGGACTCTTCATCGCCATGATCGCCTCCGGAGTGATGTGTGAGTAGTTCACCCCTGGACTATGGGTCCATAGCAGTAGCTAGATGGTTGTCTTCTCCTCATTGTGCTATCATTGTTCGATCTTGTGAGCTGCCTATCATGATCAAGATCATCTATTTGTAATGCTACATGCTGCGTTTGTTGGGATCCGATGAATATGGAATACTATGTTATGTGGATTATCAATCTATCATATATGTGTTGTTTATGATCTTGCATGCTCTCCGTTGCTAGTAGAGGCTCTGGCCAAGTTGATACTTGTAACTCCAAGAGGGAGTATTTATGCTCGATAGTGGGTTCATGCCTCCATTTAATCTTGGACAGTGACAGAAAGTTCTAAGGTTGTGGATGTGCTGTTGCCACTAGGGATAAAACATCAATGCTTTGTCTAAGGATATTTGTGTTGATTACATTACGCACCATACTTAATGCAATTGTCTGTTGTTTGCAACTTAATATTGGAAGGGGTGCGGATGCTAACCCGAAGGTGGACTTTTTAGGCATAGATGCATGCTGGATAGCGGTCTATGTACTTTGTCGTAATGCCCAATTGAATTTCACACTACTCATCATGATATGTATGTGCATTATCATGCCCTCTTTATTTGTCAATTGCCCAACTGTAATTTGTTCACCCAACATGGTATTTATCTTATTGGAGAGACACCACTAGTGAACTGTGGACCCCGGTCCATTCTTTTACATCGAATACAATCTACTGCAATACTTGTTCTTACTGTTCTTCGCAAACATCATCTTCCACACTATACATTTAATCCTTTGTTACAGCAAGCCGGTGAGATTGACAACCTCACTGTTACGTTGGGGCAAAGTACTTTGATTGTGTTGTGCAGGTTCCACGTTGGCGCCGGAATCCCTGGTGTTGCGCCGCACTACACTCCGTCACCAACAACCTTCACGTGCTTCTTGACTCTTACTGGTTCGATAACCTTGGTTTCTTACTGAGGGAAACTTGCTGCTGTACGCATCACACCTTCCTCTTGGGGTTCCCAACGGACGCGTGTTGTACGCGTATCAACAGGCAAACGGGCTAGCCCACTAAGCATGTGGGGCCCACTTTTCTGTTATCGGGTCGGCCCATTTAATAAGTGGAGTCCACCATAAAGCAAGTGGGCTGGCCCAAGAAGCGTGTGGGTCCCACTTTTCTGTTATCGGGCTGGCCCATTTAGAAAGTGGGGTCCACCATAGAGCAAGTGGGCTGGCCCAAAAAGTTAGTGGCGGCCCAATTGGCGTGTGGGCCCCACTTTCCTGTTATCGGGCCGGCCCATTTAGTAAGTGGGGTCCACCATATAGCAAGTGGGCTGGCCCAACAAGTTAGTGGACCGGCCCAATAATCATGCGGGTCCCACTTCCTATTACCGAGCTGACCCAGTTAGTAAGTGGGGTCCACCATAAAGCAAGTGGGCTGGTCCAACATGTTAGTGGGTCGGCCCAATAATAAAAGTGGGACCCACTATCCTGCTAACGGGCCATCCCAAGTAGCCAGTGGGGCCCATCTTGAAGCAAGCGGGCTGGCCCAATAAGCATGTGGGTCCCACTTTCCTCTTACCGGGCCGGCCTAGTTAGTGGGTGGAGTCCACCTTAAAGCAATTGGGCTGACCCAATGAGTAAGTGGGCCGGCCCAACATAAAAGTGGGTCCCACAGTACAGTAAGTGGGCCGGCCCACTAATTAAGTTGTAGGGCCCTGGTCGTTTGACTAGTCAACTTGCATTCTGGGCCAACCAAGTTAGGCTTATGAGAAGGCCCATTAAATTTCATGAGCCTAAAATCTGATATCAATGATATACACAATTACATACACAAATAAAATAACTAGGAAAATTACAAGGCAATTAATGCGCCCAAATAAAAATTACATATAATCATGGAAGGTGTCTATTAGCATCATCAATAACACGCTGATATTTGGCAATCGCCTTGATTGAATGATGTGTACTCTTTGTCAACATATCAGCTACAGATCTTAAAGCAGCAACACCATGTCTTTCATACATTACAACCTTGAGATATTTACTGTTTGATGAAAGGAATGGTCTAGGTTGACGGCTATGAGAGGATGCATCAGAAGAAAGATCTAAACTTTTTGTGGGTCTCTCTTCTGATGAAGATTGCTTCATCACAACTGCATTCTGATAATAATGCAAAAAGAGTTAAACGATGAACTATGCAAACATGTATTAAGCATTGTCGATATGAGATAGTCACAAGTACTAAGCACATACTTACATTATATCGTTGCATAGTCTCACCATGAAACCTTTTGTGCCCTCTATGTTCTACTAAGGACTTCTTCATTACAACTGCATTCTAGTAATATTGCAAACATAGTTACAACAATGAACTATTCAAACATGTATTATGCAATGTAGATATAAGATAATAACAAGTTGCATAAATAAGCACAAGACAATGTATGGAACTTGTACTAAGCACAGACTTACATCATAATGTTGAACAAGGTCGCTACAGATACTTTTTTAGCGACTATCTTCTAATGATGACTGCTTCATTACAACTGCATTCTGGTAATATTGCAAACATAGTTACAACAATTAACTATTCAAACATGTATTATGCAATGTAGAGATCAGATAACAGCATGTAGCAGAAATAAGCACAAGATAGGATATGATACATGTACTAAGCACATACTGGCTCGATGCAGGTCCTTCTCTTGCATGCACTAGTTGTGGTCGACATGCCTGTTATTTTAGGTTCAGCCATCAGGTGAAATGCTAATCCTTCTGCTCCATTGCCATTAGTCTGTGTTTAGATATCACATTTAAGACAAAGTCAACTGGTTTCAAATAACAACAAACTTGAGCTGCCAAATGAATAAGCTAATATTTACCAGATATCAGATTAAAACCAACTAGATGTTGTTTTGCATGAGATACGAATTTCAGATATTTAGATTTAGAATAGGGAATGAATATAACTGTAATGCCAAGGTTTTCCACATAAAGTAAACTGGCATTAAGAATGACCAAATGTCAAGTTCAAATCACATTCGAAGTTGCTCCAAGACAGGCATATCAAATAGGCAGAAACATAGTAAAGCGTGAATGGCATTGCTATGGCAGGGTTCTAAGTGTTAATCTCTTGCATAAGGAACAATGCATATATGTTATAGATAATAACGGAAGTAAACTGCCAAAATTACCAACCAATGACTCATATTCCAACCTTCCCTAGCGTCCCCGCTGTTAATGTTGGATGTTCTAATAAGCGGTTCGCATGATCAATCCATAGGAAAAATAACATTGACAAGTTAGTTTACGATAATACAAAGACCAGACAATAGACATGCACGCAATAATAACTATACAAGCTGTGCGACAAGAGCATTCATGGAAAAACATAGCTATAAGCTAATGACGAGGTATAAGAGCAAGCAGATTGGAAATGCACATAGCATGATTATAAAAGCAGTGTGAGAATAACAGGCAAGAGAAAACAGCTAGCGGCTAACGGTGAGCTAATGACGTGGTATAAGAACAACCAGATTGGAAATGCCCATAGCATGACTATAAAATCAGTGCGACAATAGCATGCAGTAAAAAACAGCTGGCAACAAATGAATGGGTATAAGGCTATAAATATGTGGATGCACACAGGTGTCAATAGAATGAACAGGATGGTAGTGATGTCTACGTTCCCCCTCCTTTCCTGTAGACAGTGTTGGGCCTCCAAGAGCAGAGGTTTGTAGAACAGCAGCAAGTTTTCCCTTAAGTGGATCACCCAAGGTTTATCGAACTCAGGGAGGAAGAGGTCAAAGATATCCCTCTCATGCAACCTTGCAACCACAAAGCAAGAAGTCTCTTGTGTCCCCAACACACCTAATAGGTGCACTAGTTCGGCGAAGAGATAGTGAAATACAGGTGGTATGAATATATATGAGCAGTAGCAACGGTGCCAGAAAATAGCTTGCTGGCGTGTAGTTGATGGTGGTAGTATTGCAGCAGTAGTAACGCAGTAAAACAGTAAACAAGCAGTAGTAACGCAGCAGTAGTAACAAGTAGCGATAGCAGTATTTAAGAACAAGGCCTAGGGATTACACTTTCACTAGTGGACACTCTCAACATTGATCACATAACAGAATAGATAAATGCATACTCTACACTTTTGTTGGATGATGAACACATTGCGTAGGATTACACGAACCCTCAATGCCGGAGTTAACAAGCTCCACAATAATGCTCATGTTTAAGTAACCTTATAGTGTAAGATAGATCAAAGGACTAAACCAAGTACTAACATAGCATGCACACTGTCACCTTCATGCATATGTAGGAGGAATAGATCACATCAATATTATCATAGCAATAGTTAACTTCGCAATCTACAAGAGATCATGATCATAGCATAAACCAAGTACTAACACGGTGCACACACTGTCACCTTTACACACGTGCAGGAGGAATAGAACTACTTTAATAACATTGCTAGAGTAGCACATAGATAAATTGTGATACAAACTCATATGAATCTCAATCATGTAAAGCAGCTCATGAGATTATTGTATTGAGGTACATGGGAGAGAGATGAACCACATAGCTACAGCGAAGCCCTCAGCCTCAGGGGTGAATTACTCCCTCCTCATCATGGGGGCAGCGATGGCGGTGAAGACGGCGGTGGAGATGGCTCCGGGGGCAATTCCCCATCCGGCAGGGTGCCGGAACAGAGAGTTCTGTCCCCCGAATTGGAGTTTCGCGATGGCGGCGGTGCCCCTGGAGTCTTTCTGGAGTTTCGTCAATTGGTCCTGCGTTTTTAGGTCGAAAGGGCTTTTATAGGCGAAGAGGCGGCGCAGGGGGGCACCTGGAGGCGCCACACCCTAGGCCGGCGCGGCCTAGGCCTGGCCCGCGCCGCCATGTGGTGTGGTGGCCCCCTGGCCCCTCTCCCACTCGTCATCGGTGTTCCGGACGCTTCCGGGAAAAATAGGAGGTTTGGCGTTGATTTCGTCCAATTCCGAGAATATTGCACTGAACAACCTTTACGGAACCAAAAACAGCAGAAACAGAACTGCACTGTGGCATCTTGTTAATAGGTTAGTTCCGGAAAATGCATGAAAATGATATAAAGTGTGAACAAAACATGTTGGTATTGTCATAAAACAAGCATGGAACATCGGAAATTATAGATACGTTGGAGACGTATCAGCATCCCCAAGCTTAGTTCCTACTCGTCCTCGAGTAGGTAAACGATAAAAGATAATTTCTGAGGTGACATACTACCAACATAATCTTAATCATACCATTGTAAAGCATATGAGATGAATGCAGCGATTCAAAACAATGTAAATGCAATGAGTAAACAAGTGAATCATATAGCAAAAACTTTTCATGAATAGTACTTTCGAGACAAGCATCAATAAGTCTTGCATAAGAGTTACTCATAAAGCAATAAATTCATAGTAGAGACATTGAAGCAACACAATGGAAGATTAAGTTTCAGCGGTTGCTTTCAACTTGTAACATGTATATCTCATGGATAGTTGTCAATGCAAAGCAATATAACAAATGCAATAAGCAAGTATATAAGAATCAATGCACAGTTCACACAAATGTTTGCTTCTTGAGGTGGAGAAAGATAGGTGAACTGACTCAACAATAAAAGTAAAAGAATGGTCCTTCAAAGAGGAAAGCATCGATTGCTATATTTGTGCTAGAGCTTTTATTTTGAAAACATGAAACAATTTTGTCAACGGTAGTAATAAAGCATATGTATCATGTAAATTATATCTTACAAGTTGCAAGCCTCATGCATAGTATACTAATAGTGCCCGCACCTTGTCCTAATTAGCTTGGACTACCGGATCATCACAATGCACATGTTTTAACCAAGTGTCACAAAGGGGTACCTCTATGCCGCCTGTACAAAGGTCTAAGGAGAAAGCTCGCATTGGATTTCTCGCTATTGATTATTCTCAACTTAGACATCCATACCGGGACAACATAGACAACAGATAATGGACTCCTCTTTTATGCATAAGCATGTAACAACAATTAATAATTTTCTCATATGAGATTGAGGATATATGTCCAAAACTGAAACTTCCACCATGGATCATGGCTTTAGTTAGCGGCCCAATGTTCTTCTCTAACAATATGCATGCTTAACCATAGGGTGGTAGATCTCTCTTACTTCAGACAAGACGGACATGCATAGCAACTCACATGAAATTCAACAATGAATAGTTGATGGCGTCCCCAGTGAACATGGTTATCGCACAACAAGCAACTTAATAAGAGATAAAGTGCATAATTACATATTCAATACCACAATAGTTTTTAAGCTATTTGTCCCATGAGCTATATATTGCAAAGGTGAATGATGGAATTTTAAAGGTAGCACTCAAGCAATTTACTTTGGAATGGTGGAAAATACCATGTAATAGGTAGGTATGGTGGACACAAATGGCATAGTGTTGTTTGGCTCAAGGATTTGGATGCATGAGAAGTATTCCCTCTCGATACAAGGTTTAGGCTAGCAAGGTTGTTTGAAGCAAACACAAGCACGAACTAGTACAGCAAAACTCACATAAAAGACATATTACAAGCATTATAAAACTATACATCGTCTTCCTTGTTGTTCAAACATCTTACTAGAAAATATCTAGACTCTAGAGAAACCACTCATGCAAACCCAAATTTTAACAAGCTCTATGTATTTCTTCACTAATAGGTGCAAGGTATATGATGCAAGAGCTTAAACAAGAGCACAACAATTGCCAAGTATCAAGTTATTCAAGACATCATACCAATTACTACATGTAGCATTTTCCAATTCCAACCATATAATAATTTAACGAAGCAGTTTCAACCTTCGCCATGAATATTATGAGCTAAGAACACATGTGTTCATACGAACCAGCGGAGCGTGTCTCTCTCCCACACAAGCATTTATTCAAACACAAACAAAAACAAAAGCATACAGACGCTCCAAGCAAAGCACATAAGATGTGACCGAATAAAAATATAGTTTCAGGGGAGGAACCTGATAATGTTGTCGATGAAGAAGGGGATGCCTTGGGCATCCCCAAGCTTAGACGCTTGAGTCTGCTTGATATATGCAGGGGTGAACCACCGGGGCATCCCCAAGCTTAGAGCTTTCACTCTCCTTGATCATAGTATATCATCCTCCTCTCTTGACCCTTGAAAACTTCCTTCACACCAAACTCGAAACAAACTCATTAGAGGGTTAGTGCATAATCAAAAACTCACATGTTCAGAGGTGACACAATCATTCTTAACACTTCTGGACATTGCTCAAAGCTGCTGGAAGGTAATGGAACAAAGAAACTCATCCAACATAGCGAAAGAGGCAATGCGAAATAAAAGGCAGAATCTGTCAAAACAGAACAGTTCGTAATGACGAATTTTAAAATGGCACCAGACTTGCTCAAATGAAAATGCTCAAATTGAATGAAAGTTGCGTACATATCTGAGGATCATGCACGTAAATTGGCATAATTTTCTGAGCTACCTACAGGGAGGTGGACCCAGATTCGTGACAGCAAAGAAATCTGGAACTGCGCAGTAATCCAAATCTAGTACTTACTTTTCTATCAACGGCTTTACTTGGCACAATAAAACACTAAACTAAGATAAGGAGAGGTTGCTACAGTAGTAAACAACTTCCAAGACACAAATATAAAACAAAGTACTGTAGCAAAATAACACATGGGTTATCTCCCAAGAAGTTCTTTCTTTATAGCCATTAAGATGGGCTCAGCAGTTTTAATGATCCATTCGCGGGAAATAGTATTTGAAGCAAAAGAGAGCTTCAAGAGGCAAATTCAAAACACATTTAAGCCTAACATGCTTCCTATGCAGAGGAATCTTGTACACAAATGAATTCATGAAGAACAAAGTGACAAGCCTAAGAGGATAAAACACGAGTAACTTCAAGATTCTCAACATAAAGAGGGGAAACTTAATATTATTAAGATGCATATAACCATATTTCCCTCTCTCATAATAACTTTCAGTAGCATCATTGATGAAATCCACAATATACCAATCACTTAAAACATTCTTATCATGGTTCATATGCATAGAAGTATCATTAATTTTGGCATAAGGAGAGTTCTTTTCATTAATAGTGATTGGAGCAGGATTATTATCAAGAATTTGAACATGGTAAACAAGTTGCATATTAAGGGAATTGTTTTTGGTAACCCAATCATGACTATGACAAGTTTCATAAGGATAGTTATTACCTATATCATAGCATTCTTTATAATAATCATCAAAGATTGGAGGCACAGTGTCATCATAAGAAATAGAATAGTTATCTTTCACAGTCGGTTTATCTGTGTCCACACCATCATTGTTATTAGAAGGAGATGCATCAAGAACATAATGACCAGTAGCAAAAGGATTTTCAAACACCTCTTCCCCAAGCTTAGAGCTTTCTATATCATTATGGGAGGAAGCATGGATAGCACTGACATTATGGCAATTATTATCATCATCATTTTCAGAATTAGTTTCCCAGAGATTTGCAATATCAAAAGTAGTGTGCTCATTCAAATCATGATTGCTAATGTATGTAAAGGGCATAGGAAGATCATCATATTCAGATTCATTATCACAATAATCATTAGGAGCAACATACTTACGGTTACCTAGTGTTATCTCATTCACGCGGGGATACGCCGTTACCTCTTTCTTTTTATTCTCCTTCTTCTTCTTCTTCTTCATTCCCTTCTTCTTCTTCTTCTCTTCCTTCTCCTCATTTCCTTCTTTAGGAGGAAGAGGCTTGAAGGGTAGCTTGTCCGCATAACCTGATTTACTTTTAGAAACAATAGAAGAAACTTGGGAGGATCCCTCCTTTTCATTAATTAGTTGAAAACACACAGCGGTCCTATCATATTTTGGCAAGGTGTCATCTTCTAAAATATTTTGTATGTAAGTATTTGTATGGCTATTATCAATGCAATAAGAAAAACACCCATGCAGGACATCATCAATATCAAGATCACTCATATGTAACAAAGAGATTTTTCTCGACAATTCTTCACACCCCAAAAATAAAGTGAGATCATCATGCTGATTAGGAGTAATTTCATCATCACAATACAAGTTTGCAGCACTCATTGGGTTCAAATTATCATTGGAGGAGCATTGAAAATTAAAATGCCCCACTTCATGGCAAACTTCACAAATAAAAGGATAGAGGGCACAAACTTTTTTACCAAGATCATCTAGAGCCCTAAGCCACTTTCTAGTTTTTTCATTAATATGATGGATGCAATATTCATCTTTGACTTGATTAATTCCACAGGGTCTATGCATTCCACAAAAATTAACATGCTTATAAGAAATAGCATTCTTAGGAGTTTGAGCATGCTTATTGCAATAATTAACAACAATTTCATTCTTCATGCAAACCTCTTTAAAAGGTTCATGATACTTATCAAAATTATTTTTAGGCAATTCAAAATGAGAAGCAAAGGCTTTATAAAGATTTGCAGCAACTTGAGAGTCAAGACCATAAGTAGCACTCATATTTCGAAATTTATCGGTATCCATAAAAGCTTCAATGCATTCATAATCATAATTTATACCTGACTCTTTACCTTTGTCGTTCTCCCATCCTTCAGCGTTGTCCTCAATCCGATCAAGAAGGTCCCACCTAGCTTCAACCTCCTTGCTTGTGAAAGATCCCTCCGAACACGCGTCCAGATAGTCCTTGTGTTGTCCTGAAAGCCTCGCATAAAAATTGTTAACAATAACATTACGGGGGAGCTCATGAATGGGACATTTGAGCATTAGTGACTTCAGTCTCCCCCACGCTTGAGAAATACTCTCTCCATCACGAGGATAAAAGTTATAAATATAATTCCTATCAATATGCACTTCATGAGGAGGATAAAATTTAGAATAAAAGAGAGATGCAATTTCCTCCCAACCAAGAGAATGTCTATTCTCCAACAATTTATACCAATGCGCCGCTTTACCAGACAGCGAAACAGAGAATATCTTCTTCCTCACTTCATCCATAGAGATACCTGCACACTTGAATAACCCGCATAATTCATGCAAAAACAGTAAATGATCTCTAGGATGGACAGTTCCATCCCCTTTATAGTGGTTGTCCATAACACGTTCAATAATTTTCATAGGTATTTTATACTGAATACTTTCAGCAGGTGGATTCAAAATATCAGAAGCATCATTAGAGTTATCGCATATGGGAGATAAAGCATTATCAGAACAAATTTTCTCCCCTAAAGCTGGGAAGCTAAAAAGATCACTAAAACTAGCTTCCCCAAGCTTAGACTTCTCCATAGCATTAGCAGTAATTGCATTCATACTAATAACATCGCTACTAACATGCAAATAAGGTTCCATAGGTTTTTTAATTTTCGCATCAAACAATTCTAAATCAGGAAAAAGATTAAAAAGCTCACCAATTTTTTTGTTGTTTTCCATTATGCCTAACTAGTGTAAACAAGAAACAAAAAGTTGCAATTGCAGGATCTAAAGGAAATAGCTTCGAGTACTTACAACGGCGCTGGAAAATAGCTTAGCAACCGAGATCCGGAGTGTGAGTGCCTTTTACCTTTCCTCCCCGGCAACGGCGCCAGAAAAGTGCTTGATGTCTACGTTCCCCCTCCTTTCCTGTAGACAGTGTTGGGCCTCCAAGAGCAGAGGTTTGTAGAACAGCAGCAAGTTTTCCCTTAAGTGGATCACCCAAGGTTTATCGAACTCAGGGAGGAAGAGGTCAAAGATATCCCTCTCATGCAACCCTGCAACCACAAAGCAAGAAGTCTCTTGTGTCCCCAACACACCTAATAGGTGCACTAGTTCGGCGAAGAGATAGTGAAATACAGGTGGTATGAATATATATGAGCAGTAGCAACGGTGCGAGAAAATAGCTTGGCTGGCGTGTAGTTGATGGTGGTAGTATTGCAGCGTAATGTAGTGATAAAAAAACAGTAAACAAGCAGTAGTAACGCAGCAGTAGTAACAAGTAGCGATAGCAGTATTTAAGAACAAGGCCTAGGGATTACACTTTCACTAGTGGACACTCTCAACATTGATCACATAACAGAATAGATAAATGCATACTCTACACTTTTGTTGGATGATGAACACATTGCGTAGGATTACACGAACCCTCAATGCCGGAGTTAACAAGCTCCACAATAATGCTCATGTTTAAGTAACCTTATAGTGTAAGATAGATCAAAGGACTAAACCAAGTACTAACATAGCATGCACACTGTCACCTTCATGCATATGTAGGAGGAATAGATCACATCAATATTATCATAGCAATAGTTAACTTCGCAATCTACAAGAGATCATGATCATAGCATAAACCAAGTACTAACACGGTGCACACACTGTCACCTTTACACACGTGCAGGAGGAATAGAACTACTTTAATAACATTGCTAGAGTAGCACATAGATAAATTGTGATACAAACTCATATGAATCTCAATCATGTAAAGCAGCTCATGAGATTATTGTATTGAGGTACATGGGAGAGAGATGAACCACATAGCTACAGCGAAGCCCTCAGCCTCAGGGGTGAATTACTCCCTCCTCATCATGGGGGCAGCGATGGCGGTGAAGACGGCGGTGGAGATGGCTCCGGGGGCAATTCCCCGTCCGGCAGGGTGCCGGAACAGAGAGTTCTGTCCCCCGAATTGGAGTTTCGCGATGGCGGCGGCGCCCCTGGAGTCTTTCTGGAGTTTCGTCAATTGGTCCTGCGTTTTTAGGTCGAAAGGGCTTTTATAGGCGAAGAGGCGGCGCAGGGGGGCACCTGGAGGCGCCACACCCTAGGCCGGCGCGGCCTAGGCCTGGCCCGCGCCGCCATGTGGTGTGGTGGCCCCCTGGCCCCTCTCCGACTCTTCTTCGGTGTTACGGACGCTTAGGGAAAAATAGGAGGTTTGGCGTTGATTTCGTCCAATTCCGAGAATATTGCCCGAACAGCCTTTCTGGAACCAAAAACAGCAGAAAACAGGAACTGGCACTGTGGCATCTTGTTAATAGGTTAGTTCCGGAAAATGCATGAAAATGATATAAAGTGTGAACAAAACATGTTGGTATTGTCATAAAACAAGCATGGAACATCGGAAATTATAGATACGTTGGAGACGTATCAGGTAGCGACCAGATAATGCTTTTGTACTGTAAAATATTTAAACGAACTTCATGCAAAGCAACACATCAAGAAAGTTAATGACATATGAGATCTGCAAATAACTATACAAAACATGGCTAAAGAAACACCGCGATCTAACAGGCCAGAGTACTTACCAAGCTGCGGCGGGGTGGACGGGAGCGGCAGCTTGCATTCCAGCGGCGGCGAACGCGGGAGACGATGAATCGACCCTGTTTCAGTAGAAGCGGGCATTAGTGAAGCAGATCTGGTTGGCTGGCAAGGGATTCAGTGAAGTTGATACAACCACTACTCCGAGGTAGTCGGTGAAATAGATCGGCTTCTGTGGAGGGGGGCCGCGGTGAAGTTGACCCGGTTCCGTTAGACAGGATCTGGTGCGTCGACAGGCAAGGCGTTGATTGCTACGCTGTGGATGAGGTCGGCGGTGAAGCAGATCCGTCGGTGGCGAGGGCGGGGGGAGCGGATCCGGTGGGTGGACAGCCAACACGATCAAGGCTACGCTGTGGAGGAGTATGCCGGCGGCGAAGCAGATCTAGTACTGTAGAGAGTCGTAGCTTTGGCGTGTGAGATTATTTTTGAGCGAATGGGGCGAATGGTTGGTGGGTGGGTGTGGGCCTGTGGGGAGGGTTCGAGATCTAGGCAAGATATTTTATTGTTACCGAATGAGCCCTCCATGGTCGGTGGATTGTAGCTTCCGGACCAGGGTTAAAAGGGTAAAACTGGTCACGGGATTTTCGAATGGATGCGGCGGGATGCTTTGGCGCGCGGTGATACGTCTCAAACGTATCTATAATTTCTTATGTTCCATGCTAGTTTTATGACAATACTCACATGTTTTATATACACTTCACATCATTTATATGCATTTTCCAGCACTAACCTATTAACAAGATGCCGAAGCGCCAGTTCCTGTTTTGTGCTGTTTTTGGTTTCAGAAATCCTACACAGGAAATATTCTCGGAATTGGACGAAACAAACGCCCAGGGTCTTATTTTTCCACGGAGCTTCCAGAAGACCGAAGAGGATACGAAGTGGGGCCACAAGGCGCCCAAACCACAGGGCCGCGCGGCCAAGGGGGGCCCGCGCCGCCCTATGGTGTGGGGCCTCCGTGCCTCCTCCGACTCTGCCCTTCCGCCCACTTATACTCTCCGTCGCGAAAACCCTATTACCGAGAGCCACGATACAGAAAAAGTTCCAGAGACGCCGCCGCCGCCAATCCCATCTCGGGGGATTCAGGAGATCGCCTCCGGCACCCTGCCGGAGAGGGGAATCTTCTCCCGGAGGACTCTACATCACCATGATCGCCTCCGGACTGATGTGTGAGTAGTTCATCCTTGGACTATGGGTCCATAGTAGTAGCTAGATGGTTGTCTTCTCCTCATTGTGCTATCATGTTAGATCTTGTGAGCTTCCTATCATGATCAAGATCATCTATTTGTAATGCTACATGTTGTGTTTGTTGGGATCCGATGAATATGGAATACTATGTCAAGTTGATTATCAATCTATCATATATGTGTTGTTTATGATCTTGCATGCTCTCCATTGCTAGTAGAGGCTCTGGCCAAGTTGATACTTGTGACTCCAAGAGGGAGTATTTATGCTCGATAGTGGGTTCATGCCTCCATTGAATTTGGGACAGTGACATAAAGTTCTAAGGTTGTGGATATGCTGTTGCCACTAGGGATAAAACATCAATGCTTTGTCTAAGGATATTTGTGTTGATTACATTACGCACCATACTTAATGCAATTGTCTGTTGTTTGCAACTTAATACTGGAAGGGGTGCGGATGCTAACCCGAAGGTGGATTTTTTAGGCATAGATGCATGCTGGATAGCGGTCTATGTAATTTGTCGTAATGCCCTAAGTAAATCTCATATTAGTCATCATGATATGTATGTGCATTGTTATGCCCTCTCTATTTGTCAATTGCCCAACTGTAATTTGTTCACCCAACATGCTATTTCTTATTGGAGAGACACCACTAGTGAACTGTGGACCCCGGTCCATTCTTTTACATCTGAATACAATCTACTGCAATCATTGTTCTCTGCTGCTCTTCGCAAACAAACATCATTTTCCACACCATACGTTTAATCCTTTGTTTACAGCAAGCCGGTGAGATTGACAACCTCACTGTTAAGTTGGGGCAACGTATTTTGCTTGTGTTGTGCAGGTTCCACGTTGGCGCCGGAATCCCTTGTGTTGCGCCGCACTACACTCCTCCGCCAACAACCTTCACGTGGCCCTTGACTCCTACTGGTTCGATAAACCTTGGTTTCTTACTGAGGGAAACTTGCTGCTGTACGCATCACACCTTCCACTTGGGGTTCCCAACGGGCGTGTGCTTTACGCGTCAACAAGCTAAATTTCTGGCGCCGTTGCCGGGGAGATCAAGACACGCTGCAAGGGGAGTCTCTCACATCCAATCTCTTTACTTTGTTTTTGTCTTGCTTTACTTTACTTCATTTACTGATTTGTTTGCTTTCTATATCAAAAATCCAAAAAATTAGTTACTTACATTACTTTATTTACTGTTTTGTTTGCGTTCTCTATATTAAAAACACAAAAAAATTAGTTACTTTCATTTACTTTATTTAGTTTGCTTTATTTACTATTGCTAAAATGGTTACTGCTGAGAATACTAAGTTGTGTGACTTCACAAGCACAAATAATAATGATTTCCTATGCACACCTATTGCTCCACCTGCTACTACAGCAGAATTTTATGAAATTAAAACTGCTTTACTGAATCTTGTTATGAGAGAGCAATTTTCTGGTGTTAGTTCTGATGATGCTGCTGCCCATCTTAATAATTTTGTTGAACTTTGTGAAATGCAAAAGTATAAGGATGTAGATGGTGACATTATAAAATTGAAATTGTTTCCTTTCTCCTTAAGAGGAAGAGCTAAAGATTGGTTGCTATCTTTGCCTAAAAATAGTATTGATTCATGGACTAAATGTAAGGATGCTTTCATTGGTAGATATTATCCTCCTGCTAAAATTATATCTTTGAGAAGTAGCATAATGAATTTTAAGCAATTGGATAATGAACATGTTGCCCAAGCATGGGAAAGAATGAAATATTTGGTAAAGAATTGCCCTACCCATGGACTGACTACTTGGATGATCATCCAAACCTTTTATGCAGGATTGAATTTTTCTTCAAGGAACCTATTGGATTCAGCTACTGGAGGTACTTTTATGTCCATCACTTCAGGCGCCACAACAAAGCTTCTTGATAATATGATGATCAATTTCTCTGAATGGCACACTGAAAGGACTCCGCAAGGTAAGAAGGTAAATTCTGTTGAAGAAACCTCCTCCTTGAGTGATAAGATTGATGCTATTATGTCTATGCTTGTTAATGGTAGATCTAAGGTTGATCCTAATAATGTTCCTTTAGCTTCATTGGTTGCTCAAGAAGAGCATGTTGATGTGAACTTCATTAAAAATAATAATTTCAACAACAATGCTTATAGGAATAATTTTGGTAACAACTATAGGCCATATTCTTCTAATAATAGTAATGGTTATGGTAATTCTTATGGTAATTCTTACAACAATAATAGGAGTGTACCCTCTGGTCTTGAATCCATGCTTAAAGAATTTATTAGTACACAAACTGCTTTTAACAAATCAGTTGAAGAAAAGCTTGGTAAAATTGATGTTCTTGCTTCTAAGGTTGATAGTCTTGCTGCTGATGTTGATCTTTTAAAATTGAAAGCTATGCCTAATGAAACTAAAGATATTAAGTCATTTGCTACAGCAAACGCTATCCAAGTTCGAATTAATGAAAATATTAGATTGATGGCTGAATTGCATGCTAGGTGGGAAAGAGAAGAAAAATTTGCTAAAGAGAATAATGTAGCTAAAGTTTGGACTATTACCACCACTAGTAATGTTGATGCTTCACATGTTGCTAAACCTCCTACTATTAATGGTAAAATAATTTGTGTTAGCAATGTTTCTACTCCTAATGCAAAGCGTGCAAAACTGCAAAGCTGCTAAAGCTACTTTGAAACTGCTTGTGATAAAACTGCTGAAATTTTTCAAAATATTGGGAACAATGATCCCATTGCTTTAGATCATAATGGTTTAGATTTTGATGATTGTCATATCTCTAAAGTTATTAAGTTCTTACAAAAACTTGCTAGAAGTCCTAATGCTAGTGCTATAAATTTGGCCTTTACAAAACATATTACAAATGCTCTCATTAAAGCTAGAGAAGATAAATTAAAACTTGAAACTTCTATTCCTAGGAAGTTGGAAGATGGTTGGGAGCCCATCATTAAGATGAAGGTCAATGATTTTTATTGTAATGCTTTATGTGATCTTGGTGCAAGTATTTCTGTTATGCCTAAGAAACTCTATGATATGCTTGACTTGCCACCATTGAAAAATTGTTGTTTGGATGTTAATCTTGCTGATAATTCTATGAAGAAACCTTTGGGGAGGATTGATAATGTTTGCATTACGGTTAACAATAACCTTGCCCCCGTTGATTTTGTTGTCTTGGATATTGAATGCAATGCATCTTGTCCCATTATTTTGGGAAGACCTTTTCTTCAAACTGTTGGTGCTATTATTGATATGAAGGAAGGGAATATTAAGTATCAATTTCCTCTCAATAAAGGTATGGAACACTTCCCTAGAAAGAGAATGAAGTTACCTTTTGATTCTATCATTAGAACAAATTATGATGTTGATGCTTCATCTCTTGATAATACTTGATACACACTTTCTGCGCCTAGATGAAAGGTGTTAAAGAGAAGCGCTTATGGGAGACAACCCATTATTTCACTTCTGCACTTTTGTTTTATATTTGAGTCTTGGAAGTTGCTACTACTGTAGCAACCTCTCCTTATCTTTATTTTATTTCATTGTTGTGCCAAGTAAAGTCTTTGATAGTAAGGTTGATACTAGATTTGGATTACTGCGCAGAAACAGATTTCTTGCTGTCACGAATTTGAGTAGGCCTCTCTGTAGGTAACTCAGAAAAATCTGCCAATTTACTTGAGTGATCCTCAGATATGTACGCAACTTTCATTCAATTTGAGCATTTTCATCTGAGCAAGTTAAGTGCCTCTAAAAAATTCGTCTTTACGGACTGTTCTGTTTTGACAGATTCTGCCTTTTATTTCGCATTGCCTCTTTTGCTATGTTGGATGGATTTCTTTGTTCCATTAACTTTCAGTAGCTTTGAGAAATATCCAGAAGTGTTAAGAATGATTATTTAACCTCTGAATATGTGAATTTTTGATTATGCACTAACCCTCTAATGAGTTTGTTTTGAGTTTGGTGTGGAGGAAGTTTTCAAGGGTCAAGAGAGGAGGATGATACAATATGATCAAGAAGAGTGAAAAGTCTAAGCTTGGGGATGCCCCCGTGGTTCATCCCTGCATATTTCAAGAAGACTCAAGCATCTAAGCTTGGGGATGCCCAAGGCATCCCCTTCTTCATCGACAACTTATCAAGTCACCTCTAGTGAAACTATATTTTTATTCCGTCACATCTTATGTGCTTTACTTGGAGCGTCTGTATGTTTTTATTTTTGTTTGAGTTTGAATAAAATCGGATCCTAGCATTCTTTGTTTGGGAGATAGACACGCTCCTCTATTTCATATGAACACTGGTGTTCTTAGCTTTACTTTTAATGTTCATGGCGAAAGTTGAAAACTGCTTCGTTCATTGTTATTTGGTTGGAAACAGAAAATGCTTCATGTGGTAATTGGTATATTGTCTTGAATAATTTGATACTTGGCAATTGTTTTGCTCAATAGATCATGTTTAAGCTCTTGCATCATGTACTTTGCACCTATTAATGAAGAACTAACATAGAGCTTGTTGAAATTTGGTTTGTATGATTGGTCTCTCTAAAGTCTAGATATTTTCTGGTGAAGTGTTTGAACAAAAAGGAAGACAGTGTAGAGTATTATAATGCTTGCAATATGTTCTTATGTAAGTTTTGTTGTACCGGTTCATACTTGTGTTTGCTTCAAACAACCTTGCTAGCTAAAGCCTTGTACTGAGAGGGAATTCTTCTCGTGCATCCAAATCCTTGAGCCAAAACCTATGCCATTTGTGTCCATCATACCTACCTACCTACTGTTGGAGATATGCCCAAGAGGCAATAATAAAAGTGGTTATTATATATCTTTGTGTTTATGATAAATGTTTATATACCATGCTATAATTGTATTAACCGAAACATTGATACATGTGTGTTATGTAAACAACAATGAGTCCCTAGTAAGCCTCTTAACTAGCTTATTGATTAATAGATGATTATAGTTTCATAATCATGAACATTGGATGTTATTAATAACAAGGTCATGTCATTATATGAATGATGTAATGGACACACCCAATTAAGCGTAGCATAAGATCACGTCATTAAGTTATTTGCTATCAGCTTTCGATACATAGTTACCTAGTCCTTTCGACCATGAGATCATGTAAATCACTTATACCGGAAAGGTACTTTGATTACATCAAACGCCACTGCGTAAATGGGTGGTTATAAAGGTGGGATTAAGTATCAGGAAAGTATGAGTTGAGGCATATGGATCAACAGTGGGATTTGTCCATCCCGATGACGGATAGATATACTCTGGGCCCTCTCGGTGGAATGTCATCTAAATAGCTTGCAAGCATATGAATGGTTCATAAGAGACCACATACCACACTACGAGTAAAGAGTACTTGTTAGGAGACGAGGTTGAACAAGGTATAGAGAGATACCGATGATCAAACCTCGGACAAGTAAAATATCGCGTGACAAAAGGAATCGGTATCATATGTGAATGGTTCATTCGATCACTAAGTCATCGTTGAATATGTGGGAGCCATTATGGATCTCCAGATCCCGCTATTGGTTATTGGTCGGAGAGAGTTCTCAACCATGTCTACATAGTTCGCGAACCGTAGGGTGACACACTTAAGGTTTGATGTCGTATTAGTAGAACTTGAATATGGAATGGAGTTCGAAGTTTTGTTCGGAGTCTCGGATGGGATCCCGGACATCACGAGGAGTTCCGGAATGGTCCGGAGAATGAGATTCATATATAGGAAATCATTTTATAAGTTTGAAAATGATCCGGTGAATTTATGGAAGGTTCTAGAAGGTTCTAGAAAAGTCCGGAAGAAATCACTTTGGAAGGCGGAGTCCCGGAGGGACTCCACCACCCATGGCAGGCCAACCCTAGAGGGGTGGAGTCCCAAGTGGACTCCACCAAGGGGGCCGGCCACCCCCCTCATGGAAGGGTGGGAGTCCCACTTGAGGTGGGAATCCCACTTTGGGTAGGTTTCCCTACACATGGAAGGTTTTGGGTTGGGGTCTTATTCGAAGATTTGTAGTCCAACACTTGGGGGTTCCACCTATATAATGAGGGGCAAAGGAGAGGGGGCCGGCCACCACAAGACCACCACCTTGGCCGCACCCCTTGGAGGCCACCCACCCCCTCTCCCCAAACCCTAGCCGCCCCACTCCTCCACCTCTCCCGCAACGCTTAGCGAAGCTCCGCCGGAGATCTCCATCGCCACTGCCACCACGCCGTCGTGCTGCCGGATTCAAGGAGGAGCTACTACTTCCGCTGCCCGCTGGAACGGGGAGAAGGACGTCGTCTTCATCAACACCAAACGTGTGACCGAGTACGGAGGTGCTGCCCGATTGTGGCACCGTCAAGATCTTCTACGCGCTTTTGAAAGTGGTAAGTAATCGTCTACTGCAGCAACAAGAGCCTCATCTTGTAGGCTTTGGAAATCTTCAAGGGTGAGTCTCGTTCATCCCCTGGTTGCTCACGTCTTCTAGATTGCATCTTGGCTTGGATTGCATTCTCGCGGTAGGAAATTTTTTGTTTTCTATGCAACGAATCCCTACAGTGGTATCAGAGCCGTGTCTATGCATAGATGGTTGCACGAGTAGAACACAATGGTTTTGTGGGCGTTGATGCTTATGTTGTCTTTAGTTTGAGTACTTTGCATCTTTGTGGCATAGTGGGATGAAGCGGCTCGGGGTAACTTTACATGACCACATTCATGAGATTTGCTCCACGCTCTACATGCAACTTGTATTGCATAAGTGGCTTTGCGGGTGTCTGTCTCTCCTACTATAGTGAAGATTCAATTTACTCTTCTATTGACAACACTAGTATCACCGTTGTGGTTCATGTTCGTAGGTAGATTAGATCTCACTCGAAAACCCTAAACCACGTAAAATATGCAAACCAAATTAGAGACGTCTAACTTGTTTTTGCAGGGTTTGGTGATGTGATATGGCCATAATGTGATGATGAATATGTATGAGATGATCATTATTGTATTGTGGCAACCGGCAGGAGCCTTATGGTTGTCTTTAAATTTCATGTTGAGTAGTATTTCAAAGTAGTTGTAATAGTTGCTACATGGGAAAACAATCATGAAGACGGCGCCATTGACCTTGACGCTACGCCGACGATGATGGAGATCATACCCGTTGATGATGGAGATCATGTCTGTGCTTTGGAGATGAAGATCAAAGGCGCAAAGACAAAAGAGCCATATCATATCACATATGAACTGCATGTGATGTTAATCCTTTTTATGCATCTTATTTTGCTTAGATCGCGATGGTAGCATTATAAGATGATCCCTCTCACTAAAATATCAAGATAATAAAGTGTTCATCCTTAGTAGCACCGTTGCTAAGACTTGTCATTTCGAAGCATCTCGTGATGATCGGGTGTGATAGACTCAACAAGTGCATACAACGGGTGCAAGCCAGTTTTGCACATGCGGATACTAAGGTGGCCTTGACGAGCCTAGCATGTACATACATGGTCTCGGAACACGTGATACCGAAAGGTAGATCATGAATCATACGATTGATATGATGAACACTTTGAGTGTTTGCCATTGAAGTTACATCTTGTCTCGTGATGATCGGACTTGGTGTGGTGGATTTGGTTCGTGTGATCACTAAGACAATTCGAGGGATATTGTTTTGAGTGGGAGTTCACCTAGATTTTTAATTATGTTGAATTAAAATTTGAACTCAATTTGTCATAAACTTAGTCTAAACTATTGCAAACATATGTTGTAGATATGTTGTCCCCAATCAATTTTAACCAGTTCCTAGAGAAAGAAAAGGTTAAGAGCAACGGTAGCAACTTCACCGACTGGTTCCGTCATGTGGGGATTTTCCTCGCTGGTGGAAACCTGCAATATGTGCTTGATGCACCGCTAGGTGACCCTCTGCAGAAACTGAAACCGATGAAGTAAAGAATGTTTACGAGACTCAGAAAACTCGGTACTCCCAAGTTCAGTGTGCCATCCTGTGCAGTATGGAAGCCGATCTTCAAAAACGTTTTGAGCACCACGATCCTCATGAGTTGGTCAATGAGCTGAAAGCTATCTTTGAAACTCATGCGACCGTGGAATGCTATGAAGCATCGAAACACTTCTTCAGCTGCATGATGGAAGAAGGCAGCTCCGTTAGTGAGCACATGCTCGCCATGACCGGGCATGCGAAGAAACTCAGTGACTTGGGAATAGTGATTAATAACAGACTGGGGATTAATCGTGTCCTTCAATCACTGCCACCTAGTTACAAGAACTTTGTGATGAACTACAATATGCAGACCATCAACAAAGAGTTACCTGAACTCTTCGCCATGCTGAAATCTGCTGAGATTGAGATCAAGAAATAGCACCAAGTGTTGATGGTCAACAAGACCACCAGTTTCAAGAAACAGGGCAAGTCTAAAGGTAAGTTCAAGAAGGGTGGCAAGAAAGCTGCCACGCCTCCTGTGAAACCTAAGAATGGCCCTAAGCCCGATGCTGAGTGCTATTACTGCAAGGAGAAGGGACACTGGAAGCGTAATTGCTCCAAGTATTTGGCTGATCTGAAGAGCGTCCTTGTCAAGAAGAAGAAAGAAGGTATATCTGATATACATGTTATAGATGTTTATCTTACTGGTTCTCGTACTAGTTCCTGGGTATTTGATACTGGTTCGGTTGCTCATATTTGTAACTCGAAACAGGAACTAAAGAATAAACGAAGACTATTGAAGGATGAAGTGACGATGCGCGTTGGAAATGGATCCAAAGTCGATGTGATCGCTGTCGGCACACTTCCTCTACATCTACCTTCGGGATTAGTTTTAAACCTCAATAATTGTTATTTTGTACCTGCGTTGAGCATGAACATTATATCTGGATTTTGTTTAATGCAAGACGGTTATTCATTCAAGTCTGAGAATAATGGTTGTTCTATTTTTGTGAATAATATCTTTTATGGTCTAGCACCTGAAAAGAATGGTTTATTTCTGTTACATCTCGATAGTAGTGATACACATATTCATAACATTGATGCTAAGCGAATTAGATTGAATGATAATTCTACATATATGTGGCACTGTCGTCTTGGTCATATTGGAGTGAAACGCATGAAGAAACTCCATACCGATGGATTACTTGAATCACTTGACTTTGAGTCACTTGATAAATGCGAAGCATGTCTAATGGGAAAAATGACTAAGACTCCATTCTCTGGTATTATGGAGCGAGCTACAGACTTATTGGAAATCATACATACCGATGTGTGCGGACCAATGAGTGTAGCCTCGCGCGGTGGATATCGTTATGTTCTAACCTTCACAGATGATCTGAGTAGATATGGGTATATCTATTTCATGAAACATAAATCCGAAACATTCGAGAAGTTTAAGGAATTCCAAAGTGAAGTAGAAAATCCATGTACCAAGAAGATTAAATTTCTACGATTTGATCGCGGAGGTGAATATCTGAGTTATGAGTTTGGCATGCATTTAAAGAAATGCGGAATACTTTCACAATTGACACCGCCGGGAACACCACAACGAAACGGTGTGTCCGAACGTCGTAATCGAACTCTCTTAGATATGGTTCGTTCTATGATGTCTCTTACTGATTTGCCGTTATCATTTTGGAGTTATGCATTAGAGACAGCCGCATTCACTTTAAATAGAGCACCATCTAAATCCGTTGAAATGACACCGTATGACTTATGGTTTAATAAGAAACCTAAGCTGTCGTTCCTTAAAGTTTGGGGTTGCGAAGCCTATGTGAAAAAGTTACAACCGGACAAGCTAGAACCCAAAGCGGAGAAATGCGTCTTCATAGGATACCCTAAGGAAACTATAGGGTACACTTTCTATCACAGATCCGAAGGCAAGATCTTTGTTGCTAAGAACGGAACCTTTCTTGAGAAAGCATTTCTCACTAAAGAAGTGACTGGAAGAAAAGTAGAACTCGACGAGATTACTGAATCTTCACTCGTTGATCAAAGTAGCGCAATACCGGAAGTTGTTCCTGTACCGCCTGCACCGGCAACAGAGGAAGTTAATGATAATGATCATGAAACTTCGAACGAGATAGCTACTGAACCTCGCAGATCGACAAGGGAACGTGCCACTCCGGATTGGTATGATCCTTGTCTAAATGTCATGATTGTGGACAGCAATGATGAAGACCCTGCGACGTATGAATAAGCGATGATGAGCCCAGATTCCAACAAATGGCAAGAAGCCATGAAATCCGGTATGGGATCCATGTATGATAACAAAGTGTGGACTTTGGTAGACTTACCTGATAGCCGCAAGGTTGTCGAGAATAAATGGATCTTCAAGAGAAAAACATATGCTGATGGTAATATTACTGTCTATAAAGCTCGACTTGTCGCAAAGGGTTTCCGAAAAATTCAAGGTGTTGACTATGATGAGACTTTCTCACCTGTAGCGAAGCTGAAATCTGTGAGGATTTTGTTAGCAATAGCTGCATTTTTCGATTATGAGATTTGGCAGATGGATGTCCAAACGGCGTTCCTTAATGGAGACATTGAGGAAGAGTTATATATGGTACAACCCAAAGGTTTTGTCGATCCTAAAAATGCTGACAAAGTGTGCAAACTTCAGCGTTCAATTTATGGACTGAAGCAAGCATCGAGAAGTTGGAACCGACGCTTTGATAAGGTGATCAAAGACTTCGGGTTTATACAGTGTCATGGAGAGGCCTGTATTTACAAGAAAGTGAGTGGGAGCTCTGTAGCGTTCCTGATATTATATGTAGATGACATATTATTGATTGGGAATGATATAGAACTATTAAGCAGTGTAAAAGGTTATTTGAATAACAGTTTTTCAATGAAAGACCTTGGTGAAGCATCGTACATATTAGGCATCAAGATTTATAGAGATAGATCAAGACGTCTAATAGGGCTATCACAGAGTACATACCTGGACAAGATTCTAAAGAAGTTTAGAATGGACGAAAGTAAGAAAGGATTCTTACCTATGTTACCAGGCAAGGTCTTGAGTAAGACTCAAGGTCCGGCTACGGCAGAAGAAAGAGAAAGGATGAGTCAGATCCCCTATGCCTCGGCAGTAGGCTCTATCATGTATGCCATGCTATGTACTAGACCGGATATAGCACATGTTGTTAGTTTGACTAGCAGATATCAAAGTGATCCAGGAATGGAACACTGGACAGCGGTCAAGAATATCCTGAAGTACTTGAAAAGAACTAAGGATATGTTTCTTTGTTATGGAGGTGACCAAGAGCTCATTGTAACCAGTTACACCGATGCAAGTTGGAACACTGATCCTGATGACTCTAAGTCTCAGTCTGGGTATGTGTTTATATTGAATGGTGTTGCAGTAAGCTGGGCAAGCTCGAAACAGTGCACGGTGGCGAAGTCTTCAACAGAATCGAGTACATAGCGGCTTCAGAGGCTTCATCAGAAGCGGTATTGATGAAGAGGTTCATTGTAGAGCTCGGTGTGGTTCCTAGTGCATTGGACCCACTAGTCATCTACTGTGACAACATGGGTGCCATCGCCAATGCACAAGAACCAAGGTCACACAAGAGGCTAAAGCATATCAAGCTGCGTTATCATTCGATTAGCGAGTACATCGAAGATGGAGAAATAAAGATTTGCAAAGTACACACTGATCTGAATGTAGCAGATCCGTTGACTAAAGCTCTCCCTAGGGCAAAGCATGACCAACACCAGAATGCCATGGGTGTTAGGTACCTTACAATGTAATCTAGATTATTGACTCTAGTGCAAGTGGGAGACTGTTGGAGATATGCCCAAGAGGCAATAATAAAAGTGGTTATTATATATCTTTGTGTTTATGATAAATGTTTATATACCATGCTATAATTGTATTAACCGAAACATTGATACATGTGTGTTATGTAAACAACAATGAGTCCCTAGTAAGCCTCTTAACTAGCTTATTGATTAATAGATGATTATAGTTTCATAATCATGAACATTGGATGTTATTAATAACAAGGTTATGTCATTATATGAATGATGTAATGGACACACCCAATTAAGCGTAGCATAAGATCACGTCATTAAGTTATTTGCTATCAGCTTTCGATACATAGTTACCTAGTCCTTTCGACCATGAGATCATGTAAATCACTTATACCGGAAAGGTACTTTGATTACATCAAATGCCACTGCGTAAATGGGTGGTTATAAAGGTGGGATTAAGTATCCGGAAAGTATGAGTTGAGGCATATGGATCAACAGTGGGATTTGTCCATCCCGATGATGGATAGATATACTCTGGGCCCTCTCGGTGGAATGTCGTCTAAATAGCTTGCAAGCATATGAATGGTTCATAAGAGACCACATACCACGCTACGAGTAAAGAGTACTTGTCAGGAGACGAGGTTGAACAAGGTATAGAGAGATACCGATGATCAAACCTCGGACAAGTAAAATATCGCATGACAAAGGGAATCGGTATCGTATGTGAATGGTTCATTCGATCACTAAGTCATCGTTGAATATGTGGGAGCCATTATGGATCTCCAGATCCCGCTATTGGTTATTGGTCGGAGAGAGTTCTCAACCATGTCTACATAGTTCGCGAACCGTAGGGTGACACACTTAAGGTTTGATGTCGTATTAGTAGAACTTGAATATGGAATGGAGTTCGAAGTTTTGTTCGGAGTCTCGGATGGGATCCCGGACATCACGAGGAGTTCCGGAATGGTCCGGAGAATAAGATTCATATATAGGAAATCATTTTATAAGTTTGAAAATGATCCGGTGAATTTATGGAAGGTTCTAGAAGGTTCTAGAAAAGTCCGGAAGAAATCACTTTGGAAGGCGGAGTCCCGGAGGGACTCCACCACCCATGGCCGGCCAACCCTAGAGGGGTGGAGTCCCAAGTGGACTCCACCAAGGGGGCCGGCCACCCCCCCTCATGGAAGGGTGGGGTCCCACTTGAGGTGGGAATCCCACTTTGGGTAGGTTTCCCTACACATGGAAGGTTTTGGGTTGGGGTCTTATTCGAAGATTTGTAGTCCAACACTTGGGGGTTCCACCTATATAATGAGGGGCAAAGGGGAGGGGGCCGGCCACCACAAGACCACCACCTTGGCCGCACCCCTTGGAGGCCGCCCACCCCCTCTCCCCAAACCCTAGCCGCCCCACTCCTCCACCTCTCCCGCAACGCTTAGCGAAGCTCCACCGGAGATCTCCATCGCCACCGCCACCACGCCGTCGTGCTGCCGGATTCAAGGAGGAGCTACTACTTCCGCTGCCCGCTGGAACTGGGAGAAGGACGTCGTCTTCATCAACACCGAACGTGTGACCGAGTACGGAGGTGCTGCCCGATTGTGGCACCGTCAAGATCTTCTACGCGCTTTTGAAAGAGGCAAGTGATCGTCTACCGCAGCAACAAGAGCCTCATCTTGTAGGCTTTGGAAATCTTCAAGGGTGAGTCTCGTTCATCCCCTCGTTGCTCCCGTCTTCTAGATTGCATCTTGGCTTGGATTGCGTTCTCGCGGTAGGAAATTTTTTGTTTTCTATGCAACGAATCCCTACACCTACTACGTGGTATTTCTCTGCCATTCCTGTCACAACCCACTTTTCAAACCTTGCATATTTCCTAGTTTTGAAAAATATGGGCCAACAAAAACTTTTATTTATCTTGCTAGCTAGTGTTTGCATAGCATATAGTGTTGCTTAAAATATGTTGGAGGTATGAGTGCATGGGTCACTTCTCACACCCAACCCTTAGTATCAAGTTTTTGTACCAAAATTTAAACGAGGAAAACTCTTCTTGCCACCTTATGAGAAGCACCCCACACCCAACTTTCTTTTTAGAACATTTTCCCCCTTCACCTAAAATTTGGGTGCATGTTTGCACATGCAACAACTTGACATCCTTTTCTTTCCATTCACCTTTTTCCCTCTCTTTTTCTTGCTCTTTTCTTTTTTTTCCTCACATGGCCGGGGCATGTGACTCCTCCTACTCCCTTTTTCTTCACCACCCTCTTGTTCTCTCTCTTTGGAAAACCCTAGAAAAGCCACCACCCTCTCTTACCCCTCCCTCTCTTCTTCCCTTATGCGTGGCCGAGAGTTGGGAGGCCATGTCCCTCTCTTGTATGGCCGGCACTTGGTGCCCACACACCACTACCCAAGCCCACCCCCACCTGGCCCGAAAACTCCCACCCAACCTGAGCCTCTTTTCTTCCCTCTCCCACTCCAACTCGGCCCAAGGCCAACAGCGCAAGCCCACCAAACCCTAGCCTCCGTGCACGCACTGGAAAAACTCCCGCGCACGCGCGCGCGGACGCCAGAGGCGCTCGACGCCTCGCTTCCTCTGCCCGACGCCTGGGGAACCCGCGCACCCCTCGACTCCCTCCCTGCTGACGCCAGCGCCCTGACGTCACCACGACCCCACCAGGGTGACGCCAGCCCTCGCGCCGTGGTTGGCCAACGCCACCGCCCCGGCCCGTCGACTGCCCTCCCGCGCCTATATAAACCCCCGGCCGCACCACTCCTCTCCCCCACACCCCTCTCCACTCGTCTCTCCACCTCCACCGTTGCTCCCTGAGAGCGCCCAGGGCGCTGCTCGGGGCTGCTCCTCGCCCAAGCTCCGCCATCACCCGGTGGTCACCGCCGGAGAAGAAGTGGAGGTGCTGCGGGAGCTCCGCCAACTGCCGCCCTCTCTCCCCCTTCACTCAGTCCTCCCTGCCTTCCTCTCCGTCGCCCTAACCCCTTCCTCGCCATGCCAGGACGACCGGAGCCCGCCGCCGCACCAAGCCCTGCTGCCGGACGCCGTGTGAAAGGAGGAACCGCCGGAGTCCGGGAAGAAGGAGAAGAAGCCATCGAGCCGCCCCTGGACCAGCCCGCGACGCTCCCACGCCACCCTGCTGCCGCCGTCGACGCCCCGCCGATCGCCGGTGAGTCCCCGGCCGCCGCCTGCTTCCTCCCTGCCGAGAACGACCGCCGATCGAGCCCTGCGTGGCGTGGTGGAGATGATGGCTTCGGGCCATCGGATCCCCATCGTCTGGCTGCATGGGCCATGCATGCCAGCATGGCCATGCACGGCCTGGCCCACCCCGGGCCCTCCTCCCTTTTTCATTTTCTTTTTCCCTTTTCTTCTTCCCAGCCCGCGTGGCAAATTCCCTGGGCCGGCCCATCTCCTTCCGAAAAGCGGCCCAGCAGATTCCCGCCCAAACCCCCCTTTTTGAAATTTTCGTTTTAAACATTTTTCTGTATTAATAAAACCTGTGAACCAAATCCCTTATAACCAGAGTTCTACAATTCGAAATTAAATGAAACCAACTGCGTTAGAAAGATATTTTCAAGACCTTTCACATGCCACTGACCCCATATTTTTAGGATTTTTATACGAATTTTAGTGTATTAATCTTGCTCTATGTTTTCTGCATACTTCACTAAATTCCTAAAATCATGGAATTATTATTTTTGACCGTTTCCAATTGTGATGATCTCGTTTTAATGTTGTCCATCTCAGAAAAATGCCATGGGTCCTTGTAGGAGATAATTCTGTCCCGTTTTGTAAAGTTAGTGTGTCACATGAAATGTTGTTCTTTAAAACTTGTTGTTATTTAATTTCCCACTCCAACCCCTTTTTATAAATTTGGCCAATGCATGATTTTACTTTGATACAACATACACCCCTGCATGCTTTATCGTATTCTTTTAAAACTTGATTTTTGAAGCTATGTGTTGATTGTATGTTGTTCTTCTATTTTCGCGACGCTAGATACGAACGTGGGAGAAGCCGAAGGAGAGGATTTTGGAGAAGGTGTTGAAGAAGACCAGGGACTAGCCGGCCAAGGCAAGCCATTTACCTTGACTCCTTGATTATCTATGTTCTTGGTTGAGATCTTTTATTCTTCCCCATCTTGATCCTTTGCGTTTTTCGGTTGGATAATTCTCTTCTTTGACATACTTGCCGCCAAGTATGTATTTATTCCCTCTCGGTAGATTCGCGTACTTACTCTAAGTATGTGGATTAAAACTCACTCATTTGACACCTCCTAATTCTAGTTCAAACTTTGGGTTAACATCATAATTTTTGCTCCACTTTTTGATTATCTTCATCCATGCTCCATGTAAGAATGGATGTTGTTGACACCTTCATAGTATGATGGCAATCATTATGCTTTTATACATCTTAGCTCACACATAAACTTTAGGTTGGGAAAACCCTCAAGGTTTTACCTTGTTGTAAAAGTTTTTGTTAAAACCTTGGGTATAATGTTATGCCCAAGTGAGAATTTTAGAAAGGAAAGGATTTGGTAAAAATGATGGGAATGAGAAAGTGGTTGGGATATTACGAAAACTTTGGCGCCTAAGTACTCACCCATGACAACAAACTAGCGCAACCACATTACTCCAACATGGGCACGGGGCTTAGCTCGACGTTCCTTCTCTTTAGCATGAGGCACCGCATAACTATACAAGGGTACGGTTACCCCCGAGTCCGGGTTGTCGAAGTTGGGACAATAGTATAACGGGAGGCCTTCGGGGCTGACCCGTCCGGAAGACACTATGGGTCTCCTGGCTTGGCGGTGGAGCCACGCTCAAAAGGAGGTGAGCTGCCACGGTGCCGGGGAGGTACATACTCCATAGGGTAGGACCTCTTGCTAATTAGAATGGGCGAAAGGCTTCGACTGGTTATCCGATACCCACATACTTTCGTATGATGGCCCGGGGATGATCCCGGCGGATTTATCAGATCTTGTGGGGAAAGTGCGCAAACTCTGCAGAGTGAAATCTATTCGAATAGCCGTGTCCGCGGTCATGGACGGTTGGATTGGCTGTTGCTTAGCCTGATGTGTTTTGTTTATGAAAATGTTTGACAAAGGAAAGAAACGGGATTTGTGTTGGAGTACTTGGAGTACTGGAAAAATAGTGGTGGCCATGATGAGATGGTCGGAAAGGAAATAAAATTCGGGTCTACCCTTCCTAGGTGTTTATGTCGTGAAGAGTCTTCTTAAATTAATTCATGTAAGGATGTCTTAGATGAATCTTTAAGTGTCTCCTTCGCCCATGAAGTTGAGATGCTAACTCCACCAAAACACTTCTCCTCTCCTACATGGCATATTCTTAAATAAAATTAGATATTCCCTCTTGATCTCCTAGTTTAGTTCTCGGTACCTTGTTCCCTTTATTATGTTACTTTGTAAATGGTTTGCGAGTACAATTCAAAATGTACTCATGGCTTTGTCCCTGGCTATTTACTTGGCCAGACTATGAGGAGGATTTTGAAGATGATGGAGGTTATCAGGACGACTATGCGACTTAGGACGTTTCCCGGTCAGCTGCCTGTAGGGTTTAAGGCATGACTTGGGCCCGACGAAGTTGGTTGTATCCGCTGCTTTTGGATGTTTGAATTCAGCCCGATGTGGCCATTTGTGTAAGACTTGGTCATAAGACCGTTTGTAAGACTATTTGTTATTCGGTACTTTGTAATGGATGTTGTAACTCTGTTTATCAGTTCGGTTATGTGCTCATGTTACACTGATCATGGGATCATGAGTGAATGCATAACGGGTATTTCGGACTGTTGGTCCGGGGTGCCACAGAGCTGGTATCAGAGCCATCCTGACTCTAGGGAAAGCCTTAGTTAGCATGGACGTTAATGTTATGATAAAATTATTTTTCTATATCAAAAACGAGATGACTCTAAGCTGAAAGAATGCCTAGTCTCTCCCCTAAATTTTTCTCCTTAGAAATAAACTACTTGCATTAATCTTAACTGTTTTATATTATGTACCTTAAAATTTTGCACACTTATCATACTACTACTTGTATTAACCTTAAAATTTTGTGTAGATGGAGGAAGTTATGTACACCCGGAGCCGTCAGGTGGGAGAGTCGCAGCCTTTGTTCCTCTTCGAGACCGCCCTGATCGACGTGTGTCACGCCGTCGGTCGCCTCCGCCCCGAGGTGAAGGGCGGGCAGATGGAGCCTCATGACGGGGACTTGTCCTGGATGATCGTCTGCACCATCCGGGGCTCCCACGTCAAGCAGCTCCCGGAGTTCGAGATCCAGCTGTTCGAGCGCACGTGGGAGGATGGTTTGCTCCGTGCACTCCAGGCGGCTCTTGCACGCCTCACCTACCACCACCGTGCCGAGCTCGAGGAGAAGAACCTCCCCTATGCTCACTTTGGGCGGCGTGACGAGGAGGGCCTCCCCACCATCGTGCCGTACGTCTGCCCCCTCGGACGCCACGCTGCCCAGATGGAGTTCATCCTCGGCAAGACCCAGAACAGCCTCGATATCAGCCGGATGGAACAGGAGATGCTGAAGCATGAGTTGGATGAGACTAAGGCGGACCTTGCGGAGATGAGGAAGAGAGCTCGCCGTCAGCGCAAGCTCAAGCTCCGGGCAAGAGAGGCCAAGTACATGCTTAAGGTGAAGGTAAAGCACCTTAAGACCGCACTCCGCGAGGCCGAGACCAAGATAGAGGAGCTTGAGGATGATGGCGAGGATCTCCGTAAGGAGAATGCTGCACTTCTTAGCGACGATGATGACTACATGGATGAAGAAGGGTATGATTGGAACAACCCGTCTGAGGAGGAAGATGAGGATGATATGGATTTCATCAATGATGAGCCCGAAGAGCCAGCACCCTCTACCCCTCGTGAGTCGTCCGAGGAGGAAGACCCCGAGGAGCCACCGTTTGAGGAGCCGCCGACCAAGGATGACACCATCATCCTTGACGACGACTAGTTTGAGCACCGCACTATCGCTAGCTATGTTATGATATGTTGTCCCTGATGTAATCGCATAGAACTATGTTGGTCCTATGGTGACCTTGATGTGGTGAACTTTGAGCTTTTGGTGATGTTATGTTATGATGATGGTTGCTTTTGGTTTTCATGCTTTCTTTATCTTTTAAGTTTGTTTTCAACAAGTCTTTATGCATCATGTCACCCCTTCCCCTTAGAAAGAACTCGCCTATCAAAGTTGTTCCCTTTTTGTCTTATGCCTTCATCTCATCAGATGGTTGACACTCGCCGAGGCGCGCACCAGAACGACCCTCCACCACCTCCACCTGAACCCAATATGGCTCAAATCCTTCGCATCCTTATGGAAGACCGTCAGGCCGCCCGCGCTGAAAGCCAAGCAAACATTGCGGCTCTGCAGAACATTGCACAGCTTGCCGCAGGAAACAACAACAATGGAGGAGATGGTGAAGACGGCCCAAGATCCAAGCTTAGGGACTTCCAGAATACTAATCCACCGGTATTCACCAAGTGCACCGCCCCTCTTGATGCGGACGATTGGCTCCGTACAATCGAGAACAATCTGGAAGTTGCGGCTGTGGGCGAGAATGAGAAGGTGGTCCTTGCAACTCACTTTCTCGCCGGACCCGCAAGAGCCTGGTGGGAGAATATTAAGGCAATGCAAGCTGCTGACCATGTGATCACTTGGGAGGAATTTACCACTAAGTTCCGCAAAGCCCACATCCCTTCAGGTTTAATCAAGATCAAGAGAGATGAGTTCTTCAACCTTAAGCAGAACAATGGTAGTGTGATTGACTACCTGGACAAGTTCAACACCTTGGCTAGATATGCACCTCAGGACACTGATACTGATGAGAAGAAAAGGGACCGTTTCCTTAATGGTCTTCATGAAGAGATTCAGAGTATTCTCGTGGCCGTTCCTTATCCTGATCTGGAATCTCTGGTGGATGCCGCCATCATGGTGGAGTCGAAGCGCAAGGCAGCCTATGAGTCCCGCAAGCGCAAGATGCAGCAGCAACAGCAGAGTGGACCCAGCAATGCTAGGTTCCGCGGCCAGCCTCCACCAAGGCCGGCGCCCCAGCCTCAGCGAGCACCCGCCCCCGCTTATCGCCCCTCCAACAACAACACCAACCGCCAGAATGTGCAGCCTCGTACTGGAGGAGGAAACTTCAACAACAACCCCCGCAACAACCCAAATGCTCGCCCTCAAGGAGAAGGATGTTTCGCTTGTGGACAGCCTGGACACTTCTCTCGTGAATGCCCCTCCAAGATGAATCCTGCTCAGCGCCCCAATGCGCCGAGACCAAATCAAGGCCAAGCTCGTGCTGCAACTGGGAGGAAGCCCCCACCTAAGAAGCAAGCCAATACTGCTAGAGGACACCTGAACCATGCCAATGCCGAAGAAGCTGAAGAATCTCCTGACATTGTGCTGGGTACGTTCCTAGTCCACTCCACCCCCGCAAGAGTTCTTTTTGATTCCGGTGCATCTCATTCTTTTGTTACCGAACCCTTTGTCAAGAAAAGCAAAATGACACCCACCCTAATGGATAGACTCATGTTAGTTCAAATACCTGGATCCACCGCTAAAACTCGCTTATCTTGTAAACAAGTTCCGGTAGAAATCTTAGGTGTCCCCTTCCAAGCCGACCTCATCGTCCTAGGAGCCCAAGGATTGGAAGTAATTCTGGGAATGGATTGGATGACTAAATACCAAGGCCACATTGACTGTGCCCATAAGTCTATCACCTTAACCAACAGCGAAGGAATCCAAATAAAATACACCGCCACTATGCCTTCATCTAAAGCCTTCTGTAAGCAAAGTGTCGCTGGAACCCCCATCGATCTTGTCCCAATCGTTTGTGAGTATCCAGATGTTTTCCCAGAAGAGTTGCCCGGTATGCCCCCTGATAGGGATATCGAGTTCATCATCGAACTCATCCCTGGAACAGCACCCATAGCACAGAGGCCTTATCGCATGAACCCCCAAGAGCTGATAGAACTCAAGAAACAACTGGACGATATGCTGAGTAAAGGTCTAATCCGACCTAGTGCCTCACCATGGGGATCTCCCGTGATATTTGTGGACAAGCGAGACGGTACCATCCGCCTGTGCGTGGATTACCGAAAGCTCAATGACGTAACCATCAAGAACAAGTATCCCCTTCCCAAGATTGAAGATTTGTTTGATCAAATGAATGGAGCCCGAGTTTTCTCCAAGATCGATCTCCGTACTGGTTACCATCAGCTCAAAGTACGCGAGTCGGATATCCCCAAAACAGCCTTCACCACCCGTTACGGATTGTTTGAGTACACCGTAATGTCCTTTGGCTTAACCAATGCTCCCGCCTACTTCATGAATCTCATGAACAAGGTCTTCATGGATTACCTCGACAAGTTCGTCGTAGTATTTATCGATGACATCTTAGTCTACTCCAAGAGTGAAGAAGAACATGAAGAGCATCTACGACTAGTTTTGGGAACCTTGAGAAAGCACCAACTCTATGCTAAATTTAGCAAATGTCAGTTTTGGCTCAAGGAAGTTGGATTTCTTGGTCATGTTCTGTCCGCTGGAGGAGTCTCCGTCGACCCCTCTCTCATCAAGTCTATCATGGATCGGAAGCCGCCAACTAACCCAACCGAAGTGAGGTCCTTCCTCGGATTGGCGGGATACTACCGCAAGTTTGTTGAAGGATTCTCAAGTATCGCCAAACCCATGACCCAACTTCTCAAGAAAGGCCGGAAATTTGAGTGGACCGAACAATGTGAAGAAAGTTTCCAAGAGCTCAAAAAGCGTCTTGTGTCCGCCCCCATTCTTACCATGCCGGATGTCACCAAGGACTTTGTAATTTACTGCGACGCTTCCAAGCTTGGACTTGGTAGTGTTCTGATGCAAGAAGGGAAGGTTATTGCCTACCTCTCCCGACAGCTGAAGCCACACGAGGAAAATTATCCCACCCATGACCTGGAACTAGCTGCCGTAGTCCATGCACTCAAGACTTGGCGCCACTATCTCATCGGGAACCGGTGTGACATTTACACCGACCACAAGAGCCTCAAGTATATATTCACTCAGAGGGAGCTGAATATGCGACAAAGAAGGTGGATAGAGCTGATAAAGGACTATGATTTGAGTATCCATTATCATCCTGGAAAGGCGAACGTGGTCGCCGACGCCCTTAGTCGTGAACCATGCTCGCTGAATGCCCGTCTCAAGGTTGAGCAACCCTTGTTGTATCAAGAGTTTGAAGAATTCGGACTGGAGCTGATTAGCCATGGTTTTCTTGCCACACTGGAAGTAAAGCCCACCCTTCAGGATCAAATCAAGGAAGCTCAGAAAGGTCATGAGAGTATTGAAGGTATCAAACGCCGTTTGGACAAGGAGGAAGTGGCTGGATTTTCTGTTGATAGGAAAGGAATCTTGTGGTACAATGGACGCCTTTGTGTACCAACTATACCTGAACTGAAGAATCTAATTATGGAAGAAGCTCATAATACTCCCTACTCCATTCACCCTGGCGGATCTAAGATGTACCAGGATCTCAAGGAGATTTTCTGGTGGCATGGGATGAAGCGCGACATTGCCTTTTTCATCGCTAGGTGTGACGTATGTCAGCGAATTAAGGCAGAGCACCAACGCCCGGCAGGATTGCTCCAGCCATTAAAGGTCCCTGTATGGAAGTGGGAAGAAGTGGGAATGGACTTCATCACTGGACTCCCACGCTCCAGCCGTGGGCATGATTCCATTTGGGTCATTGTAGATCGTCTGACCAAGGTCGCCCATTTTCTTCCCGTCAAGACCACATTCAATGGACGTCGCTTGGCAGACCTTTATATTTCACGGATCGTCAGTCTCCATGGAGTTCCCAAGAGGATTGTATCTGATCGCGGCACACAGTTTACCTCTCGATTCTGGAGCAAGTTACACGAGGCCTTAGGGACCAAACTCTCTTTCAGCACCGCTTACCACCCACAAACCGGAGGACAAACTGAGCGAGTGAATCAGATTCTGGAAGACATGCTCCGCGCATGTGTTCTAGCCTATGGTGTCAAATGGGAAGACTGTCTCCCCTTTGCGGAGTTCTCTTATAATAATAGCTACCAGACCAGCCTCCAGATGGCACCGTTCGAAGCACTCTATGGGCGCAAGTGTCGCACCCCTCTCAATTGGTCCGAGACCGGAGAAAGTCAAGTATTCGGGCCTGATATACTCCGTGAAGCAGAAGAACAAGTTCAACTTATCCGAGATCGATTGAAGGCTGCCCAATCTCGTCAGAAGAGCTACGCTGACCCCAAACGCCGTGAAGTGACATTCAACAGCGGAGATTTTGCGTACCTCCGTGTCACCCCTCTCAAAGGAATGCAACGTTTCCATGTCAAGGGCAAGTTGGCACCAAGGTACATTGGTCCTTTCAAGGTCCTTGGTCGTCGCGGAGAAGTCTCATATCAACTGGAGCTACCTGCAGAACTGTCTGAGTTTCATGATGTCTTCCATGTCTCCCAACTCCGGAAATGCCTCCAAGTACCCGACAAGCCTGAAGTATTCAAGAACATCGACCACCGCTCTATCGGCCTAAACCAGGATTTAACTTACCGCGAGAAACCACTTCGAATTCTGGAAGAAGCCGTAAGGGTCACTCGGAGAAGAAAAATCAAGTTTTTCAAGGTTCAGTGGAGTAACCATTCTGAGGAGGAAGCCACCTGGGAACGTGAGGATTATCTTCGGAGCGAGTTCCCTTACCTCTTCAGCTCTTAGATCCGGAATCTCGGGACGAGATTCTTTTAAGGGGGGAAGGTCTGTCACAACCCACTTTTCAAACCTTGCATATTTCCTAGTTTTGAAAAATATGGGCCAACAAAAACTTTTATTTATCTTGCTAGCTAGTGTTTGCATAGCATATAGTGTTGCTTAAAATATGTTGGAGGTATGAGTGCATGGGTCACTTCTCACACCCAACCCTTAGTATCAAGTTTTTGTACCAAAATTTAAACGAGGAAAACTCTTCTTGCCACCTTATGAGAAGCACCCCACACCCAACTTTCTTTTTAGAACATTTTCCCCCTTCACCTAAAATTTGGGTGCATGTTTGCACATGCAACAACTTGACATCCTTTTCTTTCCATTCACCTTTTTCCCTCTCTTTTTCTTGCTCTTTTCTTTTTTTTCCTCACATGGCCGGGGCATGTGACTCCTCCTACTCCCTTTTTCTTCACCACCCTCTTGTTCTCTCTCTTTGGAAAACCCTAGAAAAGCCACCACCCTCTCTTACCCCTCCCTCTCTTCTTCCCTTATGCGTGGCCGAGAGTTGGGAGGCCATGTCCCTCTCTTGTATGGCCGGCACTTGGTGCCCACACACCACTACCCAAGCCCACCCCCACCTGGCCCGAAAACTCCCACCCAACCTGAGCCTCTTTTCTTCCCTCTCCCACTCCAACTCGGCCCAAGGCCAACAGCGCAAGCCCACCAAACCCTAGCCTCCGTGCACGCACTGGAAAAACTCCCGCGCACGCGCGCGCGGACGCCAGAGGCGCTCGACGCCTCGCTTCCTCTGCCCGACGCCTGGGGAACCCGCGCACCCCTCGACTCCCTCCCTGCTGACGCCAGCGCCCTGACGTCACCACGACCCCACCAGGGTGACGCCAGCCCTCGCGCCGTGGTTGGCCAACGCCACCGCCCCGGCCCGTCGACTGCCCTCCCGCGCCTATATAAACCCCCGGCCGCACCACTCCTCTCCCCCACACCCCTCTCCACTCGTCTCTCCACCTCCACCGTTGCTCCCTGAGAGCGCCCAGGGCGCTGCTCGGGGCTGCTCCTCGCCCAAGCTCCGCCATCACCCGGTGGTCACCGCCGGAGAAGAAGTGGAGGTGCTGCGGGAGCTCCGCCAACTGCCGCCCTCTCTCCCCCTTCACTCAGTCCTCCCTGCCTTCCTCTCCGTCGCCCTAACCCCTTCCTCGCCATGCCAGGACGACCGGAGCCCGCCGCCGCACCAAGCCCTGCTGCCGGACGCCGTGTGAAAGGAGGAACCGCCGGAGTCCGGGAAGAAGGAGAAGAAGCCGTCGAGCCGCCCCTGGACCAGCCCGCGACGCTCCCACGCCACCCTGCTGCCGCCGTCGACGCCCCGCCGATCGCCGGTGAGTCCCCGGCCGCCGCCTGCTTCCTCCCTGCCGAGAACGACCGCCGATCGAGCCCTGCGTGGCGTGGTGGAGACGATGGCTTCGGGCCATCGGATCCCCATCGTCTGGCTGCATGGGCCATGCATGCCAGCATGGCCATGCACGGCCTGGCCCACCCCGGGCCCTCCTCCCTTTTTCATTTTCTTTTTCCCTTTTCTTCTTCCCAGCCCGCGTGGCAAATTCCCTGGGCCGGCCCATCTCCTTCCGAAAAGCGGCCCAGCAGATTCCCGCCCAAACCCCCCTTTTTGAAATTTTCGTTTTAAACATTTTTCTGTATTAATAAAACCTGTGAACCAAATCCCTTATAACCAGAGTTCTACAATTCGAAATTAAATGAAACCAACTGCGTTAGAAAGATATTTTCAAGACCTTTCACATGCCACTGACCCCATATTTTTAGGATTTTTATACGAATTTTAGTGTATTAATCTTGCTCTATGTTTTCTGCATACTTCACTAAATTCCTAAAATCATGGAATTATTATTTTTGACCGTTTCCAATTGTGATGATCTCGTTTTAATGTTGTCCATCTCAGAAAAATGCCATGGGTCCTTGTAGGAGATAATTCTGTCCCGTTTTGTAAAGTTAGTGTGTCACATGAAATGTTGTTCTTTAAAACTTGTTGTTATTTAATTTCCCACTCCAACCCCTTTTTATAAATTTGGCCAATGCATGATTTTACTTTGATACAACATACACCCCTGCATGCTTTATCGTATTCTTTTAAAACTTGATTTTTGAAGCTATGTGTTGATTGTATGTTGTTCTTCTATTTTCGCGACGCTAGATACGAACGTGGGAGATGCCGAAGGAGAGGATTTTGGAGAAGGTGTTGAAGAAGACCAGGGACTAGCCGGCCAAGGCAAGCCATTTACCTTGACTCCTTGATTATCTATGTTCTTGGTTGAGATCTTTTATTCTTCCCCATCTTGATCCTTTGCGTTTTTCGGTTGGATAATTCTCTTCTTTGACATACTTGCCGCCAAGTATGTATTTATTCCCTCTCGGTAGATTCGTACTTACTCTAAGTATGTGGATTAAAACTCACTCATTTGACACCTCCTAATTCTAGTTCAAACTTTGGGTTAACATCATAATTTTTGCTCCACTTTTTGATTATCTTCATCCATGCTCCATGTAAGAATGGATGTTGTTGACACCTTCATAGTATGATGGCAATCATTATGCTTTTATACATCTTAGCTCACACATAAACTTTAGGTTGGGAAAACCCTCAAGGTTTTACCTTGTTGTAAAAGTTTTTGTTAAAACCTTGGGTATAATGTTATGCCCAAGTGAGAATTTGAGAAAGGAAAGGATTTGGTAAAAATGATGGGAATGAGAAAGTGGTTGGGATATTACGAAAACTTTGGCGCCTAAGTACTCACCCATGACAACAAACTAGCGCAACCACATTACTCCAACATGGGCACGGGGCTTAGCTCGACGTTCCTTCTCTTTAGCATGAGGCACCGCATAACTATACAAGGGTACGGTTACCCCCGAGTCCGGGTTGTCGAAGTTGGGACAATAGTATAACGGGAGGCCTTCGGGGCTGACCCGTCCGGAAGACACTATGGGTCTCCTGGCTTGGCGGTGGAGCCACGCTCAAAAGGAGGTGAGCTGCCACGGTGCCGGGGAGGTACATACTCCATAGGGTAGGACCTCTTGCTAATTAGAATGGGCGAAAGGCTTCGACTGGTTATCCGATACCCACATACTTTCGTATGATGGCCCGGGGATGATCCCGGCGGATTTATCAGATCTTGTGGGGAAAGTGCGCAAACTCTGCAAAGTGAAATCTATTCGAATAGCCGTGTCCGCGGTCATGGACGGTTGGATTGGCTGTTGCTTAGCCTGATGTGTTTTGTTTATGAAAATGTTTGACAAAGGAAAGAAACGGGATTTGTGTTGGAGTACTTGGAGTACTGGAAAAATAGTGGTGGCCATGATGAGATGGTCGAAAAGGAAATAAAATTCGGGTCTACCCTTCCTAGGTGTTTATGTCGTGAAGAGTCTTCTTAAATTAATTCATGTAAGGATGTCTTAGATGAATCTTTAAGTGTCTCCTTCGCCCATGAAGTTGAGATGCTAACTCCACCAAAACACTTCTCCTCTCCTACATGGCATATTCTTAAATAAAATTAGATATTCCCTCTTGATCTCCTAGTTTAGTTCTCGGTACCTTGTTCCCTTTATTATGTTACTTTGTAAATGGTTTGCGAGTACAATTCAAAATGTACTCATGGCTTTGTCCCTGGCTATTTACTTGGCCAGACTATGAGGAGGATTTTGAAGATGATGGAGGTTATCAGGACGACTATGCGACTTAGGACGTTTCCCGGTCAGCTGCCTGTAGGGTTTAAGGCATGACTTGGGCCCGACGAAGTTGGTTGTATCCGCTGCTTTTGGATGTTTGAATTCAGCCCGATGTGGCCATTTGTGTAAGACTTGGTCATAAGACCGTTTGTAAGACTATTTGTTATTCGGTACTTTGTAATGGATGTTGTAACTCTGTTTATCAGTTCGGTTATGTGCTCATGTTACACTGATCATGGGATCATGAGTGAATGCATAACGGGTATTTCGGACTGTTGGTCCGGGGTGCCACAATTCCAAAGTAAATTGCTTGAGTGCTACCTTTAAAATTTCATTCTTTGTCTTTGCAATATATAGCTCATGGGAAAATAGCTTAAAAACTATTGTGGTAAAGAATATGTAGCTTATGTATCCTATTTCTTATAAGTTGCTTGTTGAGCGGTAACCATGTTTCTGGGGACGCCATCAACTATTACACCTTTGTTGAATATCATGTGAGTTGCTATGCATGTTCGTCTTGTCTGAAGTAAGGGTGATTTATCATGATCAAATGGTTTGAGTATGTATATTGTTAGAGAAGAACATTGGGCCGCCAACCAAAGCCATGTATCATGGTGGAAGTTTCAGTTTGGACATTAATCCTCAATCTCTTATGAGAATATTATCTGTTGTTGAATGCTTATGCATTAAAGAGGAGTCCATTATCTGTTTTCTATGTTGTCCCGGTATGGATGTCCTAAGTTGAGATGTATAAAAAACGAGAAATCAAATGCGATCTATCTCCTTGGACCTTTGTACAGGCGGCATAGAGGTACCCCTTTGTGACACTTGGTTGAAACATATGTTATGCAATGGTAATCCATGTAAATCCAAGCTAATTAGGACAAGGTGCGAGCACTATTGGTATTCTATGCATGAGGCTTGCAACTTATAGGATGTCTTATGCATAACACATATGAATTATTACTACCGTTGACAAAATTGTTTCTATGTTTTCAAAATAAAAGCTCTAGCACAAAAATAGTAATCCATGCTTCCCTCCGCGAAGGGCCTTTCTTTTACTTTATGTTGAGTCAGTTTACCTACTTCTTTCTATCTTAGAAGCAAACACTTGTGTCAACTGTGTGCATTGATTCCTACATACTTGCTTATTTGCATTCATCATATTACTTTGTGTTGACAATTATCCATGAGATATACATGTTGAAGTTGAAAGCAACTACTGCTGAAACTTATATCTTCCTTTATGTTGCTTCAAAACTTTCTACTAAGAATCTATTGCTTTATGAGTTAACTCCTATGCAAGTCTTATTGATGCTTGTCTTGAAAGTACTATTCATGAAAAGTATTTGCTATATGATTCAGTTGTTTAGTCATTATCTTTACCATTTCTTTGAATCACTTCATTCATCTCATATGCTTTACAATAGTATTGATCAAGATTATGATAGCATGTCACTTCAGAAATTATCCTTGTTATCGTTTACCTACTCGAGGGCGAGTAGGAACTAAGCTTGGGGATGCTTGATACGTCTCAAACGTATCTATAATTTCTTATGTAACATGCTAGTTTTATGACAATACTCACATGTTTTATATACACTTCACATCATTTATATGCATTTTCCGGCACTAACCTATTAACAAGATGCCGAAGCGCCAGTTCATGTTTTGTGCTGTTTTTGGTTTCAGAAGTCCTACACAGGAAATATTCTCGGAATTGGACGAAACAAAAGCCCAGTGTCTGATACGTCTCCAACGTATCTATAATTTCTGATGTTCCATGCTAGTTTTATGACAATTTCTACATGTTTTGCTCACACTTTATAATGATTTCATGCATTTTGCGGAACTAACCTATTAACAAGATGCCGAAGTGCCAGTTCCTGTTTTCTGCTGTTTTTGGTTCCAGAAAGGCTGCTCGGGCAATATTCTCGGAATTCGACGAAACGAAAGCCAAACATCTTATTTCACCGAGATGGACCAGAACACCGAAGCAGAGCCGGAGGGGAGGCCCATGGCTCCCAGACCACAGGGCGGCGCGACCTAGAGGGGGGGGCGCGCCAGCCTATAGGGTGGGACCCCCAGGCACCCCCTCGCGCCGCCTCTTCGCCTATATAACCCCTCGCGACCTAAAAACCCAATACCAATTGACGAAACTCCAGAAAGACTCCAGGGGCGCCGCCTCCATCGCGAAACTCCGTTTCGGGGGACAGAATCTCTATTCCGGCACGCCGCTGGGACGGGGAAGTGCCCCCGGAAGCCATCTCCATCGATGCCACCGCCTCCATCATGCTCCGTGAGTAGTTCCCCCATGGACTACGGGTTCTAGCAGTAGCTAGTTGGTACTCTCTCTCCCATGTACTTCAATACAATGATCTCATGAGCTGCCTTACATGATTGAGATTCATCTGATGTAATTGGTGTTGTGTTTGTTGGGATCCGATGGATTGTTACATTATGATTAGTCTATCTATAAAGTTTGTGAAGTTATTGTTGCTGCAATCTTGTTGTGTTTAATGCTTGTCACTAGTGCACGAGTGGCATGATCTTAGATTTAAGCTCTATACTTATTGCTTAGGTTGTATCTACAAGTTGTTTGCACATGTCTATGTCCGGAACCCGAGGCCCCAGAGTGACAGCAACTGGGATAACTGGAGGGGGAGGCTTAGGTATGAGGATCACATGTTTTCACCAAGTGTTAATGCTTTGCTCCGGTGCTCTATTAAAAGGAGTACCTTAATTACCAGTAGATTCCCTAGAGGCCCGGCTGCCACCGGCTGGTAGGACAAAAGATGTTATGCAAGTTTATCATTGCGAGCACGTATGACTATATATGGAAAACATGCCTACATGATTAATAAATTGATGTTCTGTCTTAATGCTTTCAATCCTATCAATTGCCCAACTATAATTTGTTCACCCAACACTTGTCACTTGTTATTGGAGAGTTACCACTAGTGTAGATAGCTGGGAACCCCGGTCCATCTCTCATCATCATATACTTGTTCTATATGTCATTGGAAGTAGTATCAACTATTTTCTGGTGCCATTGCCTCTGTGTTCTTATCGCTGCCGTGTATTCTTGTTAGTATTGCTCTCATATTACTGCTGCTTTCACATCACCCTTGTTACTAGTGCTTTTCCAGGTGCAGCTGAATTGACAACTCAGTTGTTAAGGCTTATAAGTATTCTTTACCTCCCCTTGTGTCGAATCAATAAATTGGGTTTTACTTCCCTCGAAGACTGTTGCGATCCCTGATACGTCCAAAACGTATCTACTTTCCCGAACACTTTTGCTATTGTTTTGCCTCTAATTTGTGTATTTTGGATGCAACTAACACGGACTAACGCTGTTTTCAGCAGAACTGTTCTGGTGTCTCGTTTTTGTGCAGAAATCCAACTTTCAGGAAAATCCTCGGAATTTATGCAGAAGGTCCTATTTTCCCAGAATATTGGCGGAGCCAGAAGGGCAAGCCAGGTGGGGGCCCGAGGGCCCCACACACTAGGCCGGCGCGGCCCAGGAGGGGCCCGCGCGGCCCTAGTGTGTGGCGGCCTCGGTCAGCCCCCGACGCCCTCCTTCGGACTATTTATTGCCTTCGACCTAAAAACGCACAGGGAGAAGTCGAAGTCGCCAGAAAGCCTCCAGAACGCCGCCACATCGCGAAACTCCGTCTCGGGAGCCAGAAGTCTCCGTTCTGGCACTCCGCCGGGATGGGGAATTGGAGGAGATCATCGCCATCATCACCACCGACGCCTCTCCATCAACCATCCATGTTTCCCCCATCCATGTGTGAGTAATTCCCCCGCTGTAGGCCGAAGGGGATGGTAGGGATTGGATGAGATTGGTCATGTAATAGCATAAGATTGTTAGGGCATAGTGCCTAGTGTTCGTAATTGGTACTTTGACGATATTGTTGCAACTTGTTATGCTTAATGCTTGTCACTAGGGCCCGAGTGCCATGATCTCAGATCTGAACATGTTATTGTTTCATCATGATATTCATTGTTTTATGATCTTACCTGCAAGTTGTATACACATGTCGCTGTCCGGAACCAATGGCCCCGAAGTGACAGAAATCGGGACAACCGGAGGGGATGGTAGTGATGTGAGGATCACATGTGTTCAAGGAGTGTTAATGCTTTGCTCCGGTACTCTATTAAAAGGAGTACCTTAATATCCAGTAGATTCCCTTGAGGCCCGGCTGCCACCGGCTGGTAGGACAAAAGATGTTGTGCAAGTTTCTCATTGCGAGCACGTACGACTATAATTGGAACACATGCCTATTGATTGCTTTGTACTTGGACACCGTTTTATTATTATCTGCAAATGCCCTGCTATGATTGTTACATGAGTTTCTCTCATCCATGCAACGCCCGTCATCCGTCCCCGTGCCTACAATATTTTAATCCTGCTGTTTACTATAATCACTACTGTTGTCTCTGTTACTCTGCTGCTGTTATTTCACTACTGCTACTGCTATAAAACTGTTACTACTGATAAACTCTTGCGAGCAAGTCTGTTTCCAGGTGCAGCTGAATTGACAACTCCGCTGTTAAGGCTTTCAAGTATCCTTTGTCTCCCCTTGTGTCGAATCAATAAATTGGGTTATACTACCCGCGAAGACTGCTGCGATCCCCTATACTTGTGGGTCATCAAGATCTGTTTTACGGCGCCGTTGCCGGGGAGCATAGCTTTATTTGGAAGTTCACTTGGATTGATATTGTTCGCTGCAAATTCTCCATCATGGGTAAAACTCGCGATCCTAAAGTCGCCATATTACCATCCACTACAAGAAAAGGTACAACTCTGAGTACCTCTGCTACTCAGAGATAAGTCAACTTGTTTCACCGCCGCAAGCTTCACTTGCTGGTACTTCTGCTGAATCTGAAAACTCTCATAATATTGATAATGTTTCTGCTGTGCTTGATGATAGTGGTTCATTGGGATCCTTTCTAGACGCTACAATTGCTAGGTCTAGACAAATTGAAAATGCTGAAACTCCTAATGAAAATGCTACTACACCTGTTAATTCACCTGAACTTGATTATTCTAGTGATGATCCTGATGAAGATTATGTGGAGCTTAATGATGATTTTATTAATAGATGCAATGCTACTGCTGATGCAAGAAAAATTAAAAAGTTTCTCACACAATATACTGTTAGACATAAGCTATCTCCTGATCCTAAATTTGCCACATCTCCTATATGCATTAAGGATAAAGATTATGATTTTTCTCTTGATCTATCTCATATAGCTATTGTAGAGAAAGCACCCTTTTGTGGTACTGAAAATGAAAGTGCTGTAGAACACATGATTGAACTTTCTTCTATGAGTAGCTTGTTTTCTGATGATGTCAAGATGCGTACTTACTTTGTCGCTAAAATTTTTCCTTTCTCATTAAAGGATGATGCTAAAACTTGGTATAATAATATGCCTCCTGGTTCTATTAAAAGTACAACTGAGCTGCGTGATGTTTTCTTTCGAAAGTACTTTCCTGCTAGTGCCCAACATATTGCTTTACAGAAAATTTATAGGTTTGATCAGGGAGATGAAGAGAAATTGCCTGAGGCATGGGCAAGATTTTGTTCTCTTATCAGAGCTCGACCTGGACATGATTTAGAAAAGAATGATCTACTTGATATATTTTATAGTGGACTAACCATCGAGTCTAGAGCATATTTGGATAGTTGTGCTGGTTGTGTTTTCAGGAAAAGAACTCCAGACGAAGCTGAAGAATTATTGGCTAGAATAAGCCGGAATCATGATGATTGGAATACACCTGAACCAACTCCAACGCCAATATTGAAGAAGAGGGGTTTAATTGAATTGAATGATGAAGATATGAGGGAAGCCAAGAAGTCTCTCAAGGAGAAATGTATTAAATCTGAAGATGTGAAGAATCTACCTCCCATAGAAGATATATGTGAGATAATTCCCCCTTCATCCATGATTGAGGTAAACTCCCTTCAACGCTTTACTAGGGAAGATATTCCGTATTCAAAACCTCCTGCTCAATGCTTAGATGAGTTTGATAATTATATTGTTAAGCAAGAAAATTTTAATATGAGAGTAGAGAATCATCTAATGGAAAATTCTCAAGCTATTAGCAATTTGCATGATATTGTGGAGAGAACCTCCAATGATGTTAAGATGCTTGTTAAACATTTTCAAATGGTTCAAACTCAAATTGATCAACTCACTAAAGTGCAAAGTGACTTGCTAAAAAATAATTCTAAAGAGAAACATGCTTATGAAGTAACAACTAGAGGTGGTGTCTCTACCCAGGATCCTCTATATCCTGAAGGGCATCCCAAAAGAATTGAACAAGATTCTCAACGCATTGAACCTAGTGCTCCTTCTAAGAAAAAGAAGAAGAAGAAACATAAAAATGTTGTAGAATCCTATGAACCGGTTAATGATCCTAATAGTATTTCTATTTCCGATGCTGAAACTGAAAGTGGAAATGAACATGATAATGATAATGATAATAATAAGAATGATGCTTCTGATAAAGAAGAGGTTGAAGATGAACCTGAAAAGCATGCTAAAAATAAAAAGTATACTAAAGAAGATTTTATTGCTAAGAAACATGGTAATGAAAGAGAACCTTGGGTACAAAAGCAAATGCCTTTTCCTGCTAAGAAACTAAAATCAAAGGAAGAAGAAGACTATAATAAATTTTGTGATTGGATGAAACCTTTATTCTTGCAAATCCCTTTGACTGATGCTATTAAATTGCCTCCTTATTCAAAGTATATGAAAGATATTGTTACTAACAAAAGGAAAATCCCCAATGAGGAGATTTCCACTATGCTTGCTAATTACTCTTTCAATGGCAAAGTGCCAAAGAAGTTGGGCGACCCAGGTATACCTACTATTCCTTGTTCTATTAAGAATAATTATGTTAAAACTGCTCTATGTGACTTGGGAGCCGGTGTTAGTGTTATGCCTTTTTCTCTTTATAAGAGGCTTTATTTAGATAAGTTGATACCTACTGATATATCTTTGCAAATGGCTGATAAATCTACTGCTATTCCTATTGGTATATGTGAGGATGTTCCTGTTCAAGTTACTAATAACTGCTTGATATTAACTGATTTTGTTGTGTTGGAAATGCCTGAAGATGATAATATGTCTATTATTCTTGGGAGACCTTTTCTTAACACCGCAGGGGCTGTTATTGATCGCAATAAAGGAAAGGTTACTTTCAATGTTGATGATAAGGAGCATACCATCTATTTCCCCAAGAGGATTGATAAAGTATGTGGAGTCAATACTATTTCTAATATGAGAACTATCAAAATTGGAACTATTGATTGTCCTATATATGAGCCTAAAGAAGGTTATCAAAGTCTTATGATTGGATCCATATCAATACAATTCAAGGTAACATGATTGATTTGAAGTTTATTTCTTCATATGCTATGTAAAATTTATTTGGTGGCAAGACTTGATCAACCTTGTTAACAAATACCTTTTATATGCATAGAGGAGGTAAACAACATCTCTTTCTTCCTCCACTTGTCTTATTTGCTGTAGCACTTTTGATTTGCAAAGTTCCTTAGTTAATTAGAGATTTCAAAAAATTTCCTGGCTAGTAATAATAAACATAATGCTCAGAAATGTGCATTTTTCAAAGTTTTCAAAAATTCACAAAAATTATACCGTTGGTCCTATTTTTCGAAAATGCACCTGGGAGCACCTGGGGATGACCAGTGGGGCACCCCACAGGCTGGCGCGGCCAGCAAGGGGGGCGCGCCACACTGGCGTGTGGGCCCCCCTTTACCCCACTTCAGCATCTCTTCCTCCCAGACTCTTCTCTCTCCCGAAAAAATCGACACCAGCTTCCTCTCACTCACGTTTTTGCTCAAGAGCTTAGGATTTTTCGATCTCTTTGCTCAGCCCAGATTTCTGTCTGAAATTTGGCACATTTGCTCTCCGGTATGTGACTCCTCCGATTATCCAAGTAGAATTTTGTTTGGTTGAGTATATCTTGAATATTTTGTTGCTGTAAGTAACATGTTTAGTGAGCTTGCATGCTTGTTCTAAGTTGTATAAACTAGTTTTGATGCATGATTAGTACTCTAGCAAGTTCCTATAGTAGTTCCCCTTGATTATATGTCACCAAATCAAATTTTATATTGTTTGTTGAAAAATTTCAGAAAATGGAGTGGAATAGATATCAACTAAACCAACAAGAATTGGAGGTGCAACAAGTCATGAGAGTGAACCGCGAAGAGGGAGTATACCCCTCTTATTACCCGTGCACAGATTTCATGAGAAGCGCAGGAATATTGGAAGATGTTCAGAATCTAATTTCTCGTGCAGGGTTGAATGATTTTGTTGATGGAGAACCATGCCAATATGCAAAATTGACTATGTCTGTTGTGCCGGATTTTAAGTTCAATTGGTCGCGATCTAACCCCATGGTTCAGTATAAGATTTATAATAAAACTATCAACTTGCCATTCAATGATTTTTGTACAGCAATTAGAGTACCGCAATGGGGATCATGCGAGAAGATAAGGGGATCGCCGCGAGAGCTCTTAAGCCTCTTCGAGATGATTTGTCATGGAAGGAGTTTCTCAGAGGATGGAGGTAAAATCACTAGCATTCAACTCCCAGCTATCCGCTACTTTGCTTATTTCATTACTAAATGCGTTCTTGCTAGAAAGAATGGTAGTAAACTATCTATCCAGGATTTAGCTTTTCTAGCTGCTGCACTGCAAGGTAGTAAGACTTATAATTTGGGGGCATTGATAGCTTATAGACTTGCTACCAACCGTGAGAAGGGTGGAATTTGTGGAGGTCTCATCGCCTCTCGTTTACTAGCTTTGCATGGAGTAGAACCTCACCATCTTGATATTCAACTTTCCATAGAAAAACTTGACATAGTCTCTATGATTAAACATGAATTTGTTTCTGATTCATCTAATTTGGGTAACCTGTTTTATAAGATGACATTTTATAAGAAAGCTTGGAGAATAACTAAGAAAACTGAAAAACTAGTAAGATTGCCTGCGCCTGTTCTATTTAACCTTGATTCAAGGGAGGATTGGTCAGTCACAGAAGGTGCACTGAATGCACACATAGAGGGAGGAGGCCATCATGCAAGAGACAACACGGAGGCCGAGGAACACCTCGACTCATCATCCGATGCAGCAAGTTCCTCGCATCAACATTTTGGGCATGTGGAGCCTCCACGCTTTTCTTCTGCTCAGGAACCTTACTATGACTACGCCATGCATTATCCACCGGCGAGGAACAGCGACCCACGCTGGGGTTGAACTCCACTTAGGCCAAAAGCCTAAGCTTGGGGGGAGGTATACCGGCATCACTCATTCTTTGCATATTATGGTTGCTGGATACTTGTACATACTTGTTTAGTTTCTTTGAGTGGTTTTCTAATGAGGGGGAGATGATATTTGGGGAAGTGCTGCCTGAAAACAGATTCTGGACTGTTACCACAAAAATTCTCAAAAATAGCCAGAACGATATTTTGCGAAGCCAATTTTTGTGCATGTTCCACAGGTTGTTATCTAACTTTCATTAGTTGAACACTTTTCGATTTGAGCAGTGGAAGAATTTCTTAAAAATCGAGTACTGTACTGCTGTCAAGTTTGACGAATTTCTGCTGCTTTGTGTTTATGTGACTCTTCTAGTTTGCCATTTTCTTGTTTCGCTTTGTTTCTTTTCTAAAACACAAAAAGACCAAAAATATTTCTGTTGTTTCTCTTCATCATTTATTTGTTTTGGTTTCTTGCATTTGTTTTGCTTTATTTGCTATCGTTGGTTGCTATAAGAAAATCCAAAAAGATTTTGCTTTGTTTGCTTGTTTCCTTTTGTTCTTGTTTCCAATTCGAAAACTCCAAAAATATTTGCTGTTCTTCTTTGGTTTGTAAAGTTCATCTTGAGTTCAATGGTCTTCGGCGTCTGGAGCGTGGTTTTCATTTCATATTATCCAAGCTACACAAGTGAAAGGCAATAATGACGATCTACGACAATTGGACTGTGGTGAGAGGCTGGTATGAACTCTATTTGTTTTCATTTTTGTACATATACTCATCCATGTGAGCATGCTTAGTTGGTTCATGTGAGGTATATGTCATTTAAGAAAGTCTAGTAGTTCATGATCTCTCATGTTTAGCTGCAATTTATTAATATGAGTAGCATGTCATGGATGTTTGCTTGCATTGTTTTATTCATAAGTAGGTATGATATTGTGGTATCCTCCTCTGAATAATTCGTTTGAATTAACTTGGCACATGCTCACGCATGCATATGACTGAACAAAAGTCAATTAAACCTCGATGATTTATATTGCTTCAGAGTTCTTGTATCACTTTTATGCCTCCGTTAATTTATTTTGCCGCAAGCATGATTATGACAGTTACTGCTCTCTTGATTTGTCGCTCCCTAGTCTTTTGCTAGCCTTCACTTGTACTGAGCGGGAACGCTGCTCGTGCTTCCAAACACCTGAAAACCAAGTTGTTCCAAAGTGTCCACCATAAATACCTATGCATGGTATTTCAAACCATTCCAAGTAAATTCTCATGCGCTACCTTTAAAACCTTCAAAATGCTTCTCAATTTGTGTTAATGTTTCATAGCTCATGAGGAAGTATGTGGTGTTTAACTTTCAACCTTGTCATTTACTCTTGACGGACTTTCATTATGGACTAGTGGCACATCCGCTTATCCAATAATTTTGCAAAAAGAGCTAGCAATGGGATTCCCAGTCCCAAATTAATTAACCTAAATAGACACTCCTCCATGGTATGTGATTGTTGGACGGCACTCGAAGATTCGGTTAGCCATGGCTTGTGTAAGCAAAGGTTGGGGGGAGTGTCATCATAATAAAACTAAAATAAAAAGGCACTCCTTCATGGTATGAGATTGTTGGCAGGCACCCGAGGATTCGGTTAGCCATGGTTTGTGAAAGAAAGGTTGGAAGGAGTGCCACATAAACATAAAAATAATTCATGGGAGCTGCTCTTGGGAGTCCGGTTGGCGAGGTAGTTGGTGTACCCATTACCATTCGTTGACAACAACAAACACCTCTCAAAATAATTTTACTCCTGTTTTTAAAAAATGAAAAGCTCTAGCGCATGTTAATCCCTGCTTCCCTCTGCGAAGGGTCAATCTTTTACTTTTATGTTGTGTCTCCATTCTTTCTTTGAGCACTATCTTGAGAGCACAACTGTCATTCTTAGTACAATATGCTTGTCTCAAAATATGATTGATTGTGGTATAACTTTGATGCTTTTATCTTTGACAATCACTACTTCTAGTCTTTCTATGAACTTCAGAGGTGCCTGAGCATTTATGTTTTGCCGATCAAATACGAGCAAGCAGGATACCACTTTATCATACTCTTTTATGAACATTGCAATCCTGCTTATAGACATGATTCATGATGCTTATTATTAATTGTTGGTACCTCTCCATGATTGACATAGCTGTTAGATGATCTTATTTGTATGCATCTCATTATGAACTGCTTAAGTGTTAGCCATATTATGAGAATATATACATCATATGAACAAATGTGTTCGTGAAAGTTCTTTTATCGCTCAGTTGTTAACTGAATTGCTTGAGGACAAGCAATAAGCTAAGCTTGGGGGGAGTTGATACGTCCAAAACGTATCTACTTTTCCGAACACTTTTGCTATTGTTTTGCCTCTAATTTGTGTATTTTGGATGCAACTAATACGGACTAACGCTGTTTTCAGCAGAAGCTTACAGTGTCTCGTTTTTGTGCAGAAATCCAACTTTCAGGAAAATCCTCGGAATTTATGCAGAAGGTCCTATTTTCCCAGAATATTGGCGGAGCCAGAAGGGCAAGCCAGGTGGGGGCCCGAGGGCCCCACACACACTACAAAAAAAGTTCAAATATACAACGTCTCAAAATCGTCCGCTAAGGGGTATTTTTCGTCGCCTATGGGCCTAACCCGACGATATGGTTTCTGTTGTCGAAACTGCGTCAGGCAAAGTCCTACCACGTATTTTTCGGTCCGTCGCGCTTGGGTGCCCTTCCGCCACGGAAAATCGAACCGTTGCAGAAGTGTTTCCGGGAGCCCGTTGACTGCTGACGTCATGCAAACTGCCACGTGGCAGACGCCGTTAACTGGCAGTTAACGGCGTTAACCGCTGAAACCCCGTGGTAGATGGTAAGCCCACACGAGGCCTGCCACGTCTTAAGCGGGCCGGCCCATTAAGTTTGCGGGCCGGGCCAGCTGACTTAGTTTGACCGGTCAACTATAGAGCTGGGCTGGTCCATTAGTTACGTGGGCCGGGCCTAACCTCTAAGGTTGACTGGTCAAAAGATTAATGGGCCGGCCCACTAAACATGTGGGCCGGGCCGAATGCACTCGTTCGACCGGTCAACAGGCAAAAGGGCCGGCCCACAAAACATGTGGGACCCACTTTCATGTTATCGGGCCGGCCCATTTACCAAGTGGGGTCCACCTTAAAGCAAGTGGGCCGGCCCTAGTAGTTATTGGGCCGGCCCAATTAGCATGTGGGTCCCACTTTCCTGCTATCGGGCCGGCCCATTTAGTACGTGGGGTCCACATTAGATCAAATGCGCAGGCCCACCAAGCCAGTGGGCCGGGCCAAAAGCACAGGTGGGTCCCACTTTCCTGTTAATGGGCTAGCCCATTTAGTATGTGGGTCCATCATATAGCAAGTGGGCCGGCCCAACAAGATAGTGGGCCGGGCCAAAAACACAGGTGGGTCCCACTTTCCAGTTAAAGGGCCGGCCCATTTAGTATGTGGGGTCCACCATATAGCAAGTGGGCCGGCCCAACACGCTAGTGGGCCGGGTCAAAACCACAGGTGGGTCCCACTTTCCTCTTAAAGGGCCGGCCCATTTAGTATGTGGGGTCCACCATGTAGCAAGTGGGCCGGCCCAACAAGATAGTGGGCCGGGCCAAAAGCAAAGGTGGGTCCCACTTTCCTGTTAAAGGGCCGGCCCATTTATTATGTAGGGTCCACCTTATAGCAAGTGGGCCGGCCCAACAAGATAGTGGGCCGGGCCAAAAACACAGGTGGGTCCCACTTTCCTCCTAAAGGGCCGGCCCATTTAGTATGTGGGATCCACCACAAAAGCAATTGGCTGGCCCAACTCGTTAGTGGGCCGGCCCAGTAGTGGGTGGGGTCCACCTTAAAGCAAGTGGGGCGGCCCAATTAGAGTGTGGGGTCCACCGTAAATCAAGTGGGCTGGCCCAATAAGTAAGTGGGCCAGCCCGTTTAGTTGCTGTTTATATGTCGGCATAATAGGCGCTTTAGGATTTTGCGGGCCGGCACATATGTGATTTCGGTTAATTGGGCCGTTTAAGGGATGGGAATTCGTGTTTTAGATACTGAGAATATTTACGCAGCAATGATTTCTGTCGGATAGCCTCACTTACCACAAGCAAAAAAGAAAAAATGCGCGAAAGAACTATAAAAACTAACTAAATATTACATCAGCTGCAGGGCTTTGAAAAAATATTACATAACCCAGAGAAATTGAATGGTAATTAAACCTAGCAATAGAATGAAGCGATCCGGCAATCTTTTAAGTTGTCCATGCAGCACCTATATCTGAAACAAAGACATTACAAGTTAAGACAACAACAATGGAAAGGCAAAGACACTACAATATTGTTTGCCAAAGAATTTGGAACTCATCATTTCGTCGTTATAACAAGATCATTGTAATGCGCACAATAAGCAAACAAAGAGTGCATGCCGCATACCAACAGCCAATATAACAGAGCATGTTAGAATGAAACAACAGACTTACTACTGTCGAGTCCCATGCAAACCAACATGTTCAGGGAGTACAAAATTGGCATGAACAACATAGTAGCAGGCTATAAATTTTGTAACAACGACTGAGCAAGATGAAGTTATGATGGCTACATCTACAGAGCAGGGAATGTAAACCAAAAATAGAAGTTACGATGGCAAAAGCTAAAGAGGAGGGAGTGTGAACCAACATGTGCCAAGTGCAATTACTTCATTTTGGCCGTGAACTAAATAATACTCCTGAACTTATAGTGAAGGGGATGCAAATCAAGATGTTTCGGGATATAAACTTGTAATGAGTAACACATAGAGGATAGTTAATGCTGGAGCTTAGGATGGACCAGATACAGAATATAGTGGGATCACCTGTGAACTTGTATAAGAGGGAATGCAAACCAATATGTTCAGCATTCCATATGTGAGCGTCATGCCAAGTCAGAGAAACAAGTCAATAATGCAGCTTTTGAAGAACAAGATGGCACGCAAAATTATTATCTAGTAGTATGACAAGTTTATTTGTACTACAGGCTAGATAGCAGAGTGATAGCATGCCAAACTAAGTCCTTACTTTGTTAGCTTACAATGAACTAGATACAAAACAATGGCATCACCTGTAGTACAGGGAATGCAAGCCAACATGTTCATGGAGTAAAAAATTGGCGCAAACAACATAGTAGCAGGCCATAAGTTTTGTAACAACGACTGAGCAAGATAAAGTTATGATGGCTAGATCTACAGAGCAGGGAATGTAAACCAAATATAGAAGTTACGATGCCAAAAGCTATAGAGCAGGGAATGCGAACCAACATGTGCAATTACTTAAAATTGGCCATGAACTAAATAATAGCAGGATGTTACTATAATACCTATAATTTTTGTAACAACGACTGAGCAAGATAGAAGTTATGATGGCTACATCTACAGAGCAGGGAATTTTTTTAGATTCTCAGGGAGACATTCTCCCCGGTTCCATTTCATGCCGAAAAGAAACCAGTGTCTACAGAGCAGGGAATGCAAACCAAAATGTTCAATCGCTTAAAGTTAGCAATGAACTAGAAAATAGCAAGGTGTTACGGTCATAGCTAGGAATGAACTAAAAGAGCTTCAGACAAACAAGCATCTGAACCCAGAACATGGCGCTAAAACAAGGGACTTACATTAGGAGAAGCACTCTGTGGGAGTCACAACAGATCTTCCTGGGGTTGATAGATCCGGTGATGAAGTGCACTACATGTGCTACTTGGGGTTGGAGAGACGGCCATTACACTTCATGGTTACTCATCTCATCTGCAAAAACGTAACGGCGCGTCATTAGCACAAACAGGTTCCCGCAAGATTAAACAAGAACTTGCAGGCAAGCAATAGAAAAGCGACAGTAGAAGAGTTTAGATCATGCACGGCGCCGGTGAAGCAGATCCGGTTCATGCACAGCGGTGTCGGTGAGCAAGATCCGATGAGGTGCACGACGGATCCGGCGAAGCGGCTCCGGTGGGGTGGACGATACCGCAGCTGAAGCGACTGCGGTAGACTGCTGGATGAGCATATGGTTTCGAGGTTCGGCGGGGATGATCCGGTCCGGTTGATGACGGCGTCGATGAAGCGGCTCCGGCAGGCAGCCGGATGACGAGGATCGCGAGGGCTCGGGTAGGCCAGGGAAGTCCGGCGGGGATGTTCCGGTGCGGTGGTCGTGGAGGTGGGAGAGAGGGACTTGGGAAGTTCCGGTGGGTGGTCTGAGGGAAATGAATTTTTTTGGGGAGGGTTTCCGGGCTAGGGAGGTGGTGATCCAAAAAATGATGGTCATACCCCCCCACCAACCGACTTTGCTGTCATCTCCACAGGGGTAGAATGGGAATTTGGAAGCGTGTGAAATTTTTGTATTTTGTTGGCGGGAAGTTTTGCCGCTATGAGATTTTGAATTTGGCTAAGGTCCAACTATAATGATAAAAAATTGTGAGACCGTAGTAGTACCTCTGTTCAAGGCCGAGTGCAAAATCAAATCATCATCACCTTGAATACCGGTTACTATCATCGTGATCTATCTTCTTATCCCATTCAAAAACCCGTCTGAAATATTTCAGGATTGGCGGGAGATTTTGCCGCCCGACTGAGATTTGATTTTGAATATGGCTATGGTCAAGTAATATAATATAATACTAATATAAAGACGGTACACCTGGTTAAGTACAGTACTAATTGCTCTGCTCCGGCAGTCAAGGCCAACAGCCACATCAAGCCATCATCATTACAAACAAAATCAGTCAAATCTAGAAGCTAGTATCGGAAAAATTCACAGCAGCATAATAAATCCAGAAAACTAAGTACGGAGTATAATACATAAACTGCATACAATAGCCAAAAGCAGCGAATAACAATGTTAATGTTCATGACAAACTAATCTGAAAATAATACAAGACGCAATGTATGGCCAACATGAAGATTAGGATACCCCAGGATGAATGAATCTGATCTTCATTCAACATATATTTCTTCGTCACTCCATTCTCTGATCTGAAGGAAATATTCATTGAACTCCTTCCGTCTGCAGTGTGCAGCCAATACATCCTCCAAACGGTATGGCCTTTGTTCATTTCTCATACCGTAGTTTCCTAATCTATCCACACGTATTGGCCACTCATCCCAAACCTTTATATCATCAAAGTACTCTCTGATATAACCCAAATCTGCGTAGTAGATGCAGCCAGGTCGAAGTGTCGGGTGCACTCTGGTGTCGACGGAGATACACCAGATATAATGGACGAAGAAGGCACGACTGCCAATGTTATTGACAGCATGGAGAGAGCGGCTCTCAGTGTCCACACGGTAGACCAATGATTGACCTTCCTCCAAATGATTGTTGTCCAACAACACAAGCAGCAGAGCACCATCTGACTTCACAAGGTAGAACTTGTTATTTCCAAGTTCTGGAAATGAAAATAGTGTATCCATGTTGCTGTGCTCGCGCGCTGCTCCAACTGGACATTGTTGGTGCACACTAATTTTCCGAACTCAAAATTGTTCACAGCTATTGCATACAATTCACCATTGAACGGGGTAATGCAACGCAGAGAATGGTGCTCGGTCGAAAATCTTCCTTCTCCCCAATCTTCATCTATACCCTTAGTTGGAGTGATCTCATCGACCCAAGCAATTTCCGCCGGGTAATCTTTGGAAACGAAGACCATAGTCGGGGACTTCATTACAGCGACTGACTTCATAATAACATATGGCATATGCGCCTCAAACCTAGTATTCAATGTCTTTGTGAGTGGGTTCAGAAGCCGTATCTTGTGCGGCTGGTTCTTCTGGGAAAGCACGATGACGCCACGGCAAAAGCCGACGAAGTAGTATCTAAAATATATTGATGAAGATAATATTCAGCACTAAGATGTTTACGATTGAAAATAAAAATAGATTAACTCTATAGATATGGAGGAATTTGAACCTTGCATGAACTTCCGTTAGATCGATGGTGACGTAGCGGGATGTGCGGAGGTGGAGGAAGGTGAAATCAGCAGCGCGTGGAAGGGCGTGTTCTACCATGATCCATTCGTGCAGGTGCACATCGGGCTCAGGTAAACCTGAGCGCCAATTTCTACAAACTTGCCTCAAAGCAGATTAGGTGTCCATGTACTCCTCGTTCGCCAGTAAGCAGTCCCCGATCTTGTGAAGTGGTCCGTCAGCCCTGAGAGAGGCGACGGTCTCGGGGGCGACGGCCGCCGGCGCATTCTTCTTGTCCATCGCCGGCAGGGAACGCGCGTAGGGCGGTTGGTGTTTTTTCATTCGATTTGGAGAAGTTGATGGGACGTGAGAGGCGTGGTTGCGTGCGTGAGTGAGAATGAGACTGTGTGCAGAGGGAGGGACAGAGGGGCTCTGTACAGGCAACGTGACGGTTGGTCTCGGCAGTTTCTCAAAAAAGCTAGACGTTTGGTCTCAACACGCGCACCGCCTAACCGCTGCACACCACGACACGCGTCCGTGGTACTGCACGTCTGCACCGTTACGTGTACTCAGTTCTACCATCGAGCCTTACACTGGAAAATATATGTACTCAGTTTTCCCCTCGAGTACTAATACTGGCTAGTGCAATATACTCAGTTTTACCCTCAAGTGGCTGGTCAACAGAGAGTCAACAAATGGGATTAAGCTAGTATCTAATTGAGTAATTTCATGCGCAAAAAAATAAAATCATAGTGCCTCCTACTCATGGAGTCTTGTTAAGAAGAGGAGGTCTAACACGTGGAAAACATAATAGCACACCACAGGTCCGAAATGATGGAAAGGGCTAGGCAATCCACTTATAGATCTCAACAAAAACCACATGGAACTATATTAAACTTATGCAGTAGCCAACGCAACCAAAATTCAGAAGTGCAGGCTGAGTCCCAACACATTTGCTTCGGTGTCCCCCCCTTCGTTCAAACTGTAGTGAACTAAAACATATGAATGGCAAAGATCTCTTTTTAACTCTTCGTAACCAAGGGCGTAATGATTAAAAGTGAATAAAAAGACATAAGTGTAAGCTCTCAAGTAGCGATACGGTCCATTTGAGTCTATATTGTTCGATAGTCAGACACGCAGACAACGTTGTACATTGAAAACCAAAACGTTCGTGGGTAAAATATTTCGCCAGCCACATTGGCTGTTAGGAACATTAAGTACACCTAGTATATCTATACGATGGTATATAGGGCTTGATATGGGTTTTTACGGGCTAAAAAATGAAGGCACATGGCAAAAATTACCCCTTCAAGTTTTGGTGAGGGGGGACACCGAAGCAAGCCTCGAGTCCCAAAGGCACAACACAATACGGAAACTTGCAAACTTACATAAAAGGGGCTATGCAACCCACTTATACACACATTAACAGCCATCCTCGTGTGTGACAAGAGAAATTCAACACTGGATTCGGAGGTAGGCACATGAAGCTTTACAAGGGCCAATGGGGCACCAACAAATTATGGATGAATTGAACCACACCGTCAACAATTCAAACTCGAGACCTTGGCTCTAATACCATTTAAATTCAAACTGATTGAAAAGGCTAGGCAACCAATTTATAAAACATCCATAGGAACAACTACCAAGTTGATCCCAGCCGCAGATAAAATGCATCCACCAACAAAATAGGAACATTGCCTCAGTCTCAGGAAAAATTTCACAATACCAAGGTACTCACATGTCAATGTCAGTGTTCATCTCCAATTATCTATGCCATTTTATTAGTCTTTGAGAGATTATAACGAACTTGATTGGCCTCCTGCAGTAGGGCATCACATGCTTCTGATCTTGATCTCAACATGTCAACTTGGTTTCTTAACACATCTGCTGCAGCTTGTTCTATTTGGAGTTGTTCCTCCAGAACTTGTGCAGAGAAAGACTTGGACTTGGACTTGGACTTGGACTGCAAAAACCCAGCATTTCACAGGAAAGTGTTTTTGGTGATATCTTTATTTTTAAGTACCATGGTAAATGTCTCCATACATTCTTCTAGAGTTTTTTCCATACCGTCTTTCCCGGGTTTTGCCATCTCCAATTTCATATTTGCCTGAAAAGTTTTCAGTCGTGTAAAAATTAAAGTTATCACAGAGAAACGTGCAAACGGTAGATTTAATGTGTATGAACTACTTTTAATCCTACAAGTTGGTATGCCTGATTACACATCAAATGCATTTTCACAAAAACGTCTACAAGATCATATTGACATGCCCATTATTGCTCCTACAAATTAGCAAGTGTGTCGTTAAAAAATTTAAATCATAAAGAAGACTTACAATAACACTTTCTGCGAGTTCTCCTATCACATTATGTTTGTTCTTCTGGCATGCCTCGAACTGCTCTACCAGAGTCATCTCTTTGTCTGGTTGCATGTTGTTTGCATGATCTACTTTCTGCATTTTTGTACAATCATATAGAAATCAAATAACATGGTTAAAATGGAGGATTCAAATATAACATGCACATGGAGTTCTACACAATTTACGAGTAACATATGTAGCAGTACAGACCAGCGGGGCATTACTTTTTGCCAGAGATGCCCAACCAAGTGACGAGATCCTGTACGACTTGGTAAACGTTGTTTCAAGCGGTTAGCCTGGTTCCTTTTAGACAACGTCTGCAAAAGGAGACTAGTGAGACATTGGCGCAAAATGAGTATTCGGAATTTAATCTGGTTTCACGGTCCTCATAAACCATACCACATTCTTTGGATCAGACCAGTGCTTGACAAGATCTCCCCACTGCTCGTCAGTCATACAGGGTGCAGGAGACTTTTTTCGAACATTGGCAGTAATCTGGCCAGTGAAGTATGTCGCCTTAAGCTTATAGCGGTGCTGGCGCAACAATTCTTTGAATATGGAAGCGATGACAAACTTTACATCCTCATTATCCTCATCGAATTCAAACCTTAACTTCTCACAACGGTTGAATGATTGGTGAGTTATATAGCATAGAAACAACAGTAAGCTACAAGAAATGGGACAGATCAATGTGGAATAATTTATCATTACCAGGAGAAGCATGACTTACATGTAAATTATGCACTAAACTCTCGAACTGTGAAGGGGTGTCAACATGATGCTTCCACGATGGGAAGGTAGGAAGTTCATTCCTGATAAAATAGCCAATATGTGATACAAGATATGAAGATTCATGCGGATGAAGTGGCCTTCTGCCACCTACAATAGATGTGATGCGAAATCTTGGACCCATTCCGGAAATCTTAGCTGCAAGTTTTCTTCCTACCGTTGGCCCCCTCGTTTTTATTGATCGTGGCGAACCTACCAAGTTAAGCATTACATCAAGCTATCATGGTATATAGATACATAAGGGAGCATTAAACTACAAGTCTTGAAAAAAGTATTACCTTTTTTGGCGTGGGTCTCATCATCGGGAGAGGAGTTGTCTTTCGCAGGACTAAGGGTCGGAGGGAGATCATCACCAGTTTGCTGGTGTTGTGGCAGCACTGTTTGGACATTTGAGGCTGTATCATCTGGGACTAGCATCATGTGTCCTTGGCCATTATTACCTACCACCACTCCTGATGGTGCCAATTTTTGGCTCGAATTTGCTGTGGAAACTGGTTCTGTTGGCAATTGTTGCCGAGAAACAGTATTGGCAACTGGTGGTTGTGGAATGTGTGGGCTGGTACATGCTGGGGCTACTTCTGTCTGATTCGATGGTTTGTGGTTTTTACGAGACCTTTTACTGTTATCATTCTCGGCCTGTTCGCCACCTCGTGTCAGTCTTTTGTTAGACCTTGTAATAGGAGGAGCAGCACGAGCATCAGGCTTAACCCTTTTTTATTACGCACTGTCACCCATCCTCTGGTATCAGCCTGAGGTTCCTATTGAGTGTTCTTCCTCCTGTTCGTTCTTGAAAAGTTCTTGCCCGAATCTGCAGATGCCTGTCACACATAAATGATATTTCAATGTACAATATTATATGATGATGATATGGAGATGGAATGGAAAAACAGTAAGGCAACATATGCCAAAACATATATGATGCGTTAACTAAGCAGGAAAAATTGTAGTAATGAGATTGAACATGGCATGGGTAACATATTTGGTAGGACTGGGATACAACAAATGGAAGTTGGGACAAATAATTCGATGACAGGACAAAGAAAACTCACCTTGTTGTGTTGCAGAGGATAGTCGACCAGGGCATCTTCCTGAGTCAGCTCGCCATCACAATCAGCAGGATCAAATTCTGAATCAGAGGAATGTTCTGTATCCTTTGTGATGGAGGTGGGTGGCGTTTTTGCACTAGACCTTGTAGAAGGATGTAGTGTTAGGCCCAACGAGGCTGCAACTCGGCTATTATGCAGGATAGTTTGCCTCCGTTGCTCTTCGTACTCATTCTCGAGTGGAAGACCTAACATGCATTGGCGAGAAATGCAGATGAGATTTATCATGGAACTGTGCATATAAGAACAAATTAATAGTAGCAGTGAGACTGCTCAAAAGGTGTAATGACAAACAAACTATGGCTCAAAAATAATTGATGTTCATATTGTCAAGCTTCATGCACTAGCCAACGCAACCGGAAGTCCGGACTGATGGAAAGGGCAAACAAATTATGGCTCAAAAATAATTTATGTTGGGCAACAGAGGGCAGCAGCAACATTTTTTAGGATAAGTATGAATGTCAAGCTTCATGCAGTAGCCAACGCAACCAAAAGTCCGAACTAATGGAAAGGGCTAAGCAATCCACATATAGACTCAAACACATAAGTGTCATTTCATGCCCATGGTTAACCATATGGAATGGCGTGTGCTTAATATAATTGCCTAGGGTCTTCCAAGTTCCAACAGATCGGTCTATTGGATGAACTTGCTAGAGCATGCAATTCGAAATGGTATCAGACCTACAAGGTCCTGAGTTCAAATCCTAGCAAGTAGCAACGCAGTATTCAAAATAAATACTTGCAGCCTTCCTAAAAAAATATCTAATGATACATGCCTAAGGCTCGGTCTATTGAATGAGCGGTTTTATCACTTAGCACCACAAGTTGGGAATTTTTATCACAAAACACCAACATTTGGAGGAAATTATTTCACATAACACATTATTTGTCATTAGTTGGCTTGACAAGAGCATCACCCTACAGCGTGACACCAATTTACAGTACGTGAGCATGTTTGCTACAAACAAATGAATTTTGGTGTGAAATTTTGTAGACACTCTATGGAAATGAGAATATGAGTCACACTTGTTACATATGCTACACACAAAATGAATTACCATATGACAAATATCCATTGAAATTATAACCACACAAGAACATGAGATTTGGGTAATATATTCTGTACCAGCATAAGGTTTTGATAATGTGTACCAATACAACTACCCTGGACATAAGATTTTTTTGAACTGTATGGACATAAGATTTAACAACTAGTGTTGACAAACAGCTTTGTATTAAGCGTTTAACAGCAAATACCACAAAATAAAGTCTAATTGTCTTTCACCTGCTGTCACTCTTAAACTGACGGTGGCCTGAAGTCACTAATGGGCTATCAAACAGAGATCATGTATTCTGCGAAACAATTACCCCAAATGTTGGTGTTTTGTGATACAAATTTCTAGGGTTGTGGTTCTGTGATAAAATAAAATCCCGAACTTCTGGTGTTAAGTGATATAAAACCTCATTGGATGAACTGGCTAGAGCATGCAATTCCACATGGCGCACACAGAGTTGCAAATAGAAAAAAATACAGGCAGTTTAATACTATCAATAAATTGCTCTGCTAGCTTGACTGCTATCATAACCTTTGTAAAACGTACTACCACCATCCCGAAGTTTTTACCAAAAATCATTATTAACATGCAAAATACAAATTTAACATCATTAAATAGATAACGAATATATTTTAAATGCACGGTATCTACGAAATATTATATTTCTTGATAGATTGTTACGAAAGTTTGGTCAAACTTTACTTGGTTTGACTTTTATAAATAAGCCTTCAGGTGCAGGTGTGTCTATGTCTCGATCAATGAGAAATTCTTAAGTCTCAGTCACTTCAGAAAAGTGCAACTGCAGTTCAAAAAAATGTGCAACTCGGATCAGTTGCACTTTTCTAGTAGAAAAGTGCAATTGTACTTTTTTGACAGAAAAGTGCAGCTCAAGTGCATTTTTGTGAGTGACTGAGACTGTAGAAATTCTCAATTGACTGAGACAAGTATTCAAACCCCAAAAAAGTACCGCACAAAAGTGATATTTGGAAAAGAAAAGCGTAACGAAAGCGGACATAAGCTCTGCCTCTCCATCAGCAGATGTAAGGTTACGATCAGCAGAGTTCCGAGATAAAAAAATACAGGCAGTTTAATACGATCAACAAATTGCTCTGCTAGCTTGACTGCTATCATAACCTTTGTAAAATGCATACTTCAAACCCCCAAAACATATCACACAGAAGTGATTCTCGGTAAAGAAATGCATAGCGAAAGCGGACATAACCTCGATCTTCCTCTCGATCAGCAGATGTAAGGTTGAGATCTCATATAGCTACGCGGCAAACAACTATCTACACTGATCTAATATCAGCAAGAATGCATTGCAAGAAGGCAACGAAAACTAGTGTCAGAAATCAAATGCATATAACAAAAGCGGACATGTAAAGTATTCATCAACCTTCGTCTAAGGCCAGGGCGGATTTACTCTTTGGTTGGGGGTGGTCGACTTTGGGGCCGCGTTTTTTGCCCATCTCGATCTCCGGTGAGGTGGACTACAGAGTCGGGGAAGCAGATCCGGAGCAGATATGGTGCGGTCAACATCGGCGTCGAGGAAGCTAATCCGGCTTGCTAGACAGCAAGGGAGGTCCGCCGGTAAAACATGGTCGGTCACTACGGTGGCCGGTGAGGAGGCAGTGATGGTGAGGAGGGGCGGTGAGGCACGGCCGTCGTCGTGGGAGTGTGCCTGGTAGAAGCATGAGAAAGCTGTGGTGTTAATATTGTGCTCTACAGGGAAATATCCTCTGTTGACCGATGTTTTATAGGCCGACGGGCAAACCGCAGGTTTTGGGGTAGCTTGAAAATGGGACGCGCCAACAATTTCGGTGCGTGTTTTGCGGCAGAGATGAAAGTTACCCATAAGAAACTTTCCTCATGGAATACCTTTTGCTTGTTGGTTGGTCGTGTGGACAACATATATATGGGAGATGCCCATAGCTAGCTAGGCCATTCATATCAAACTCGAGTGATTATCACTAAGTTTTCAATGAATATATTTCATGACACTTGCTATTGGCCGGATAGTAGAAAATATATTTCATGACTTCCCATATTAGTTAATTTATATTATTTCAATTGCTAAAATATTTGCATATTCTTTTAGAGTTCTAAAAAACACACTACACAATGACAATGGATATTACCACTACCTTCTAGGTCCCGGCCATCAGATTTAGGGCTCCTTTGATTCATAGGATTTGCATAGGAATTGTGTAGGATTTGGTTCCTATGGAAAAATTTCCAATACATGTTGTTTGATTCATAGGAATATATCCTATAGGAAAAATACCTATGGAAATCTTGTAGTGTAATTCCTATAGGAAAAAAACATTAGCTCATACCTCATGAAAAATTCCTTTGCTTCAATCAAACACACTTCACCTTCCTATGGGATTCAAATAGACATGCCATTCTAATCCTATGACTTTCCTATTCCTATGCTTTTTCTATCCTTTGAATCAAAGGAGCCCTTAGAGAAAAGTAGCTTAGCCAGAGATTTAGACCTTTGTGCAACAAATACATGAGTTGGTGATATGTGCAAAAGAACAGGTTAAGTGAGTGTTCTGTGCAACAATGACAACAATAAGTGGAGTTTCGTGCAAAGGATAAAAGGTGCAAAAGGGATCACACGGAAGGAGAAAGAGAAAGGGAGAGCGATTGCCTCACGGGGCCATTGTTATTTATGGTGAAAAGAAATGCTTCACTTTTTCGGTGAGTGATGTTGACTGGCACACAGGGTTTCAGTTCCGTAGACCTGCAGTGCAGGCTACGCGCCCGTCTAATATTCTTTTTTTTTCAGCGACAAATGGGAGAGAAAGAGAGAGAGAGAGTCTTGACGATGCGTTTTTACTTGACAAAGAAGATTGCTGGGAGTTTGCCTACCTACCGCACGTGACTTGTGCTCACTGATGTGTGGGACCTACACGCATGGGAACCACACGTAAGTGACCGACCTACTTTATTCTAGGGTGCCCGTCAAGCTAATACATAGTCTGCAACATGAAACTCTATTCGCTTATAAAATCTGAGCTTTGAAATCCAATTTAATTTAAGTCTATTATTGGTCATATCAAGTATGAAATTACATTCTAAAACTTGTTCAACGCTTTCTCATAAATTATTATGGTAGTTTCTGAAAATCAAATGCTAATTGATTTGAGAAAAAACATATATTATTGCACAACAATGGGATATTAAAATATCTATTTGTAAATAAAAATAAGAAGTCAATGTTGTGGTAAGTTAGGAGGTTCAAAGGGTAAACCAAATATAACGTTTTGTTCAATCTCATAGTTAATATTACCAAGTTTGATTCTCCCTGGACATCATTGTTTGTTATAGTGTTCCCTAATTGGGCATGGTGGTGCATCTTGCCATTTCTAACACTATTGATGACTAGACTTTTCAAGTTTTCGGTATAAAAAATTGTTTTTCATTTTCTAGATGATAAAAAATTGTTTATTTTGTGCATGGGGTAGATAAGATATGGGTCAAAATGGCGCATCTACATTTTTAAAATAAATTAGGCCATGTTTTAATGCCAATTCCCAAATTTACGGTTTTTAGTGCTTTCTAGCTAGTCTCGCACATTTAAATGACTTTATGCTGATTTATTGAAAGTAATTCAAATTTGAATTGTAGGTGTGTTATAACTTGGTCCTACAAGTCCCCACAAATCATATTTAGATACATATTACTTACTATATATAGAAACCAGTGATAGTACTAAAATATTCAACCCCTTTGCAAAGATAATCATGTCGACCATTTTGACCTGGTTTTGAAATAAATAAATGAAAATGAAGAAAACCTCAAAAATGAAACCCTTCTACATGGAGTGTGCTTGTATGTGTTAGTTGACAGGGAAAATAATAAACATGTGATAGGGTAGTGAAAAACAAAATGTCTTCACAAAGTGGACTATCGTGTATGAAGATTCCTAGTTTGCAAGCCAAATGATATAGTTATGGCCATATTTGTGGCATAGTTTGTTACAATGTGCCCAAATTGGGAATGGTGGTGCATTTTGCCATTCCCAACAATGTTGCTGACTAGACTTTTCAACTTTTCGGTATATAAAACTCATTTTTCAATTTCTAGATGACAAAATAGGTTTATTTTGTGAATGGGGTACATAAGATACGGCTCAGAATGGCACCTCTATATTTTTAAGATAAATAAGGCCACATATTTGTGAAAATTCCCAACTCTTTACGTTTTTAGTGCTTTCTAGCTAGTTTCACACATTTAAATGACTTTATGCTGATTTATTGAAAGTAATTCCAATTTGAAATGTAGGTGTGTTATAACTTCATCCTATAAATCCCCAAAAATCATTTTTGGATACATATTACTTACTATATACAGAAACATGTGATAGGGTAGTAAAAACAAAATGTCTTCACAAGACGGACTATCGTGTGTATGAAGATTCATGTGCTTTGGTTTTCATTTTTTGATTTTTTCTGAATGTTTATGCCCATTTGAATCTTGGTCAAATCCTAGGTTTGACCAAGATTTAAGCAAGTTTAAAACACATGAAAATGAAAAGGTAAGCTTGGATCCTTATTAGTCATTCTAGAATGAAGCTTTTGGGGGGTTCTTGAAATCTCAATGTTTGAAACCCAAAACCACTTCTCTTCATGGTTGACTTCATAAGACAGAGTTTAGGGTTAGGGGTAGATACATGATTTGTCGGGTTTGAATATGTCTAGACCTTGTTTATCAACTTGAATGCTTACTATATATATGACGTAAGAATACTATGTGCTTTGGTTTTTCTTTTCTTTTTTTTGATTTTTTCTGAATTTTTATGCTCATTTGAATCTTGTTGTTGGTCAAATCCTAGGTTTGACCATGATTTAAACAAACTTAAAACATGAAAATGAAAAGGTAAGCCTGGATCCTTCCTAGTCACTCTAAAATTAAGCTTTTGGTAAGTTTTTGAAATTTCCATGTTTGAAACCCAAAACCACTTTCTCTTCATGCTTGACTTCATACGATAGAGTTAAGGGTAGATACATGCTTTTTTCTATTTTGAATATGTCTAGACCTTGTTTATCAACTTGAAGGCTTACTATATATGACATAAGAAGGCTATGTGCTTTGGTTTTCCATTTTTCTGGTTTTTTTTTGAATTTTATGCCCATTTGAATCTTGGTCAAATACTAGCTAGCTAGGTTTGACCAAGATTTAAACAATTTTAAAACATGAAAATGAAAAGGCAAGCCTGGATCTTTTTGTAGTCACTCTAAAATTAAGCTTTTGGGAGGTTCTTGAAATTTCAATGTTTGAAACCAATACGACTTCTCTTCATGCTAGACTTCATAAGATCGACCGAGTTTATGGTTAGGGGGTAGATACATGCTTTGTCTGGTTTGAACACATGTCTAAACCTTGTTTACCAACTTGAATGCTTACTATATGACATAAGAAGACTATGTGATTTTGTTTTTCATTCTTCTATTTTTTTGAATTTTATTCCCATTTGAATCTTGGTCAAATCCTAGGTTTGACCAGGATTTAAACAAGTATAAAATATGAAAATGAAAAGGTAAGCCTGGATCCTTCTTAGTCACCCTAATATGTACCATCTTTTGGGAAGTTTTTGAAATTTTCATGTTTGAAACCCAAAACCACTTCTCTTCATGATTGACTTCATAATTAAGACAGAGTTTAAGGTTAGGGGCAGATATATACATGATTATCTGGTTTGAATATGTCTAGACCTTGTTTATCAACTTTAATGCTTACTATATATATGACATAAGAATGCTATGTGCTTTGGTTTATCATTCTTTTGGGTTTTTCCTGAATTTTTATGCCCATTTGAATCTTGGTTAAATCCTAGGTTTGACAAAGATTTAAACAAGTTTAAAATATGAAAATGAAAAGGTAACCATGAATCCTTCTTAGTCACTCTAAAATGAATCTTTTGGGGGGTTCTTGAAATCTCAATGTTTGAAACCCAAAACCACTTCTCTTCATGGTTGACTTCATAAGACAGAGTTTAGGGTTAGGGGTTAGATACATGATTTGTCGGGTTTGGATATGTCTAGACCTTGTTTATCAACTTGAATTCTTGCTTTATGACATAAGAAGGCTATGTGCTTTGGTTTTTCATTTTCTGATTTTTTTGAATTTTATGCCCATTTGAATCTTGGTCAAATACTAGTTAGGTTTGACCAAGATATAAAAATGAAGCTTTTGGGAGGTTTTTGAAATTTCCATGTTTGAAACCCAAAACCACTTCTCTTCATGCCTTACTTCATAATTAAGACAAAGTTTAGGGTTAGGGAGTAGATACATGATTTGCCTGGTTTGAATATGTCTAGACCTTTTTTATCATCTTGAATGCTTACTATATGACATAAGAAGACTATGTGCATTGGTATTTCATTTTTTCATTTTCATGCCCATTTGAATCTTGGTGAAATCCTAGGTTTGAGCAAGATTTAAACAAGTTTAACACGTGAAAACGAATAAGTAAGCATGGATCCTTCTTAGTCACTCCAAAATGTACCAATTGATAGATGTGTTAACTTTGCTTCATGGAAAAATTAATGTCATGTAAATGAGTTAACTTGGATTTCCTACCCTTGAATCCATAGGAAACTTTGTTCTAATGCACTATAATAATCAACCGAGTTTTTACACCAACAGGTCTGTCACTTACGTGTGGTGCCCATGCGTGAGGTCCCACACTTCAGTGAGCACAAGTCACGTGCAGTAGGTACGCAAACTCCCAGCCATTTTCTTTGTCAAGAGAAGACGCATCAGGATTCAGGATGCGTATTGGGAGTCTGTGGGTCCTTCTGGATCCTTCGGTTGTCCATCTCACAAAAAAAGACAAATCTCTCTCATTCTCGGCCTCGCTCGACTCGCTCGCTCGCACCTCCCTGCTCACTGACAAACCCTGCACAATAGTCAACATCGTCACCCGAAAAAGGGGAGACACCATAATGCTCTCCCTTCTTCTGTCCTTCCGAGTGATCCCTCTTCCTCCGAGTTTCACTAGCTAGACGGGCAAACACACATGTGCTGCATAGTAATAATAAAAAGGTGAGTAGAAAAATCGACCTACGAATCTATAATTAAATAGGTTAAACTAGGGTTTTGCCCAGTACTACATATCAAGGTTCAAAAAAATCCAACTACGGGGTTCGAACAACCCCATTTCTAATCCAAGAATTTTTTCGACCTCATCCAATGGCCTCAAACTATAGGGTTAGCATCTAGTGCAGTATGTGTGAACATGTATGCACTATGTGTGCTATAACTTGTATGTCTTTCAAATTTGAACCAAATTTGAATAAGTTTGAAATATTTGAAATGGGGCTTTTGCTTTAAATGTTTGAAACCCAAAACGACTTCTCTTCATGCTAGACTTCATAAGACCGAGTTTAGGGTTAGGGGGTAGTTACATGATTTGTCTGGTTAGAATATGTCTAAACCTTGTTTATCAACTTGAATGCTTACTATATGACATAAGAAGACTATGTGCGCTTTGGGTTTTCATTTTTCTATTTTTTTATTTTATGCAGATTTGAATCTTGGTCATGTCCTAGATTCGACCAAGATTTAAACAAGTTTAAAACATGACAATGAAAAGGTAATTAATCCTAGATCCTTCTTAATTAACCAGTCAGTCTAATTAAAATGAAGCTTTTGGGAGGTTTTTGAAATTTCCATGTTTGAAACCCAAAACCACACTTCTCTGCTTCAATTCATGCTTGACTTCATATATAATTAAGACAGAGTTTAGGGTTAGGGGGTACATGATTTGCCTGGTTTGAATATGTCTAGACCTTGTTTATGAACTTGAATGCTTACTATATATATGACATGAGAAGACTATGTGCTTTGTTTTAATTTTTTTTATGCCCATTTGAATATTGGTCAAATCTTAGGTTTGAGCAAGATTTAAACAAGTTTAAAACATGAAAATGAAAAGGTAAGCATGGATCCTTCTTAGTCACTCTAAAATGAAGCTTTTGGGAGGTTTTTGAAATTTCCATGTTTGAAACCAAAAACCACTTCTCTTCATGCTTGACTTCATAAGACGAAGTTTAGGGTCGATAGGGGGTAGATACATGATTTGTCTGGTTTGAATATGTCTAGACCTTGTTTATCAACTTGAATGCTTACTATATGACATAAGAAAACTATGTGCTTTGGTTTTTCATTTTTCTGATTTTTTTTGGAATTTTGATGCACATTTGAATCTTGGTCAAATCCTAGGTTTGACCAAGATTTAAACAAGTATAGAACATGAAAATGAAAAGGGAAGCCTGTATCCTTCTTAGTCACCCTAAATGAAGTTTTTGGAAGGTTTTTGAAATTTCCATGTTTGAAACCCAAAACCACTTATCTTCATGCTTGACTTCATAGGACATAGTTTAGGGTCGATAGGGGGGTAGATACATGATTTGTCTGGTTTGAATGTGTCTAGACCTTGTTTATCAACTTGAATGCTTACTATATGACATAAGAGGACTATGTGCATTGGTATTTCATTTTTTGATTTCTATGCCCATTTGAATCTTGTGGTAAATCCTAGGTTTGAGCAAGATTTAAACAAGTTTAACATGTGAAAATTAAAAGGTAAGTCTGGATCCTTCTCTTAGAAACTCTAAAATGAAGCTTTTGGGAGGTTCTTGAAATTACCATGTTTGAAACCCAAAACCACGTTCATGCTTGACTTCATAAGACAGAGTTTAGGGTTAGGGGTAGATACATGATTTTTCTGGTTTGAATATGTCTAGACCATGTTTATCATTTTGAATAATTACTATATGACATGAGAAGGCTATATGCTTTGGTTTTTCATTCTTTCGATTTCTTCTAAATTTTTATGCCCATTTGAATCTTGGTCAAATCCTAGGTTTGACCAAGATTTCAATATGTTTAAACATGACAATGAAAAGGTAATTAATCATGGATCCTTCTTAATTAACCAGTCAGTCTAATTAAAATGAAGCTTTTGGGAGGTTTTTGAAATTTCCATGTTTGAAACCCAAAACCACACTTCTCTGCTTCATGCTTGACTTCATATACAATTAAGACAGAGTTTAGGGTTAGGGGGTACATGATTTGTCTGGTTTGAATATGTCTAGATCTTGTTTATGAACTTGAATGTTTACTATATGACATAAGAAGACTATGTGCTTTGGTTTTTTTTTTGAATTTTGATGCACATTTGAATCTTGGTCAAATCCTACGTTTGACCAAGATTTAAACAAGTTTAAAACATGAAAATGAAAAGGTAAGGCTGGATCCTTCTTAGTCACTCTAAAATGAAGCTTTTGGGAGGTTTCTGAAATTTCCATGTTTGAAACCAAAAACCACTTCTCTTCATGCTTGACTTCAAAAGACGAAGTTTAGGGTCGATAGGGGGTAGATACATGATTTGTCTGGTTTGAATATGTCTAGACCTTGTTTATCAACTTGAATGCTTACTATATGACATAAGAAAACTATGTGCTTTTGTTTTTCATTTTTCTGATTTTTTTTTGGAATTTTGATGCACATTTGAATCTTGGTCAAATCCTAGGTTTGACCAAGATTTAAGTATAGAACATGAAAATGAAAAGGGAAGCCTGTATCCTTCTTAGTCACCCTAAATGAAGTTTTTGGAAGGTTTTTGAAATTTCCATGTTTGAAACCCAAAACCACTTATCTTCATGCTTTACTTCATAAGACAGAGTTTAGGGTCGATAGGGGGTAGATACATGATTTGTCTGGTTTGAATATGTCTAGACCTTGTTTATCAACTTGAATGCTTACTATATGACATAAGAGGACTATGTGCATTGGTATTTCATTTTTTGATTTCTATGCCCATTTGAATCTTGGTAAATCCTAGGTTTGAGCAAGATTTAAACAAGTTTAACATGTGAAAATGAAAAGGTAAGTCTGGATCCTTCTCTTAGAAACTCTAAAATGAAGCTTTTGGGAGTGATGACCCACAAGTATAGGGGGTGTATCGTAGTATCTTCGATAAGTGAGAATGTCGATCCCAACGAGGAGCAGAAGGTGTTGACAAGCAGTTTCGATGAAGGATTCACTGTAAATGCTCACAGACAAGTATTCAGGGGGTTTTGATGTAACAGGTGAATAATCACGAGTAAGTAAAGTGCGAGAGTAACAATTGCAGCGAGTGGCCCAATCCTTTTTAGCACAAAGGACAAGCCGGTTTGTTTACTTATAATGACCAAACGTTCTCAAGGACACACGGGATTTTAGTCTAGTGCTTTCGCTACATACGGCTAATTAATCTTCATTGTTTTGATAAGTGTTGTGTGGGTGAACCTGTGCTAATGTACCGCCCTTCCTAGGACTAATACATACTTGTGATTATACCCCTTGCAAGCATCCGCAACTACAAGAAAGTAATTAAGATAAATCTAACCACAGCCTTAAACTCTGAGATCCTGCTATCCCTCCTGCATCGATATACCAACGGGGGCTCAGGTTTTTGTCACTCCGGCAACCCCGCAATTGGCAAACGAGTACAAGATGCATTCCCCTAGGCCCATAAAGGTGAAGTGTCGTGTAGTCGACATTCACACGACACCACTAGAAGAATAACACCACAACTTAAATATCATAACATTGAATATTACTCAACCATACTTCACTACTAACATTTAGACTTCACCCATGTCCTCAAGAACTAAACGAACTACTCACGAGACATCATGTGGAACATGATCAGAGGTGATATGATGATGAATAACAATCTGAACATAAACCTTGGTCCAACGGTTTCACTCAATAGCATCAATAACAAGTAGAAATCAATACCAGGAGAGTTTCCCCTATCAAACAATCAAGATCAAACCCAAATTGCTACAGCGGTGACGATGTGCAGCGGTGGAGACGGCGGTGATGATGATGAAGATGATGCTGATGGTGATGGAGATGATGTCCAACTTGATGGCGGTGACGATGGCGTCGATTTCCCCCTCCCGGAGGGAATTTCCCCGGCGGATCTCAGCCCGCCGGAGAGCTCTTTTCTCTCTGGTGTTCTCCGCCTCGCAGAGGTGGCTGTAACTCTTCGTGAGGTACCCTCTGCAGCTTAGGTCTTCGGGACGAAGGATTTCGCGAAGAAAAGGAGGCGAGAAGGGCTGTGGGCCCCCCTCCTCACAGGGCGGCGCGGCCAGCCCTTGGGCCGCGCCGGCCTATGGGGTGGGCCCACCTCGGGTCCCCTCAGCTCCCCCTTCTGGCTCTCTTCGTCATCTGGAAAAATAGGATTTTTGGTATAATTTCCGTCAACTGTTGATCTTCCGAAATATTGCATTCTGACGGTGCTTTTTCCAGCAGAATCCTGGCTCCGGTGCTCGATCCTCCAATAATCATGAAACATGCAAAATAGATGAAATAACATAAGTATTATGTCCAAATATGAAATATATCAATGAATAACAGCAAATTATGATATAAAATAGTGATGCAAATTGGACGTATCAACTCCCCCCAAGCTTAGACTTCGCTTGTCCCCAAGCGAAACTGAACTCGGTAAACATGACCACATGTTTATGGAGTGAAGAGTCGATAAATAAAATACGGACAAGAAGCATCATATTCATTCACACAAGACATTCTAGTAAACATCTTCCTCATATAACTCAACTTGAAACAAGTATAAGGTAATCACAAATAAAGGTGCATAAGAAATCATAGTTGGTGATGGCAAACTTCGTTCTTGGTCAGAGAACAATTAACAAATTATACTTATCTTATTGAGCAGCGCTCTCATGTTAATGTTTATATGGCACAACTTGCATACTCAATCATAATAGTCTCCTCATGATCATTGATAACTTGCAAAGCTATATTCATTTAGATAAAACTTGTACTAAACAAGGAAGAATAAAAGACATGATGAAACAAATCACAATGTAATGGTTTGATCACAACAACTCAAATGCTTGCTTAAGATGGAGGGAAATAGGTTTACTGACTCAACATAAAGTAAAAGACAGGCCCTTCGCAGAGGGAAGCAGGGATTAAATCATGTGCTAGAGCTTTTTCAGTTTTGAAATCATATAAAGAGAATAAAAGTAATATTTTGAGAGGTGTTTGTTGTTGTCAACGACTGGTAGCGGGTACTCTAACCCCCTTGCCAGACAAACCTTCAAAGAGCGGCTCCCATTTTATTTTTATTTTGTGTGGCACTCCTTCCAACCTTTCTTACACAAACCATGGCTAACCGAATCCTCGGGTGCCTGCCAACAATCTCATACCATGAAGGAGTGCCTTTTTATTTTAGTTTTATTATGATGACACTCCCCCCAACCTTTGCTTACACAAGCCATGGCTAACCGAATCCTTCGGGTGCCGTCCATCAATCACATACCATGGAGGAGTGTCTATTTAGATTAATTAATTTGGGACTGGGAATCCCATTGCCAGCTCTTTTTGCAAAATTATTGGATAAGCGGATGAAGCCACTAGTCCATTGGTGAAAGTTGCCCAACAAGATTGAAAGATAAAACACCACATACTTCCTCATGAGTTATAAAACATCGACACAAATAAGAGATAGTAAATTTTGAATTGTTTAAAGGTAGCACACGAAGTATTTACTTGGAATGGCAGGAAATACCATGTAGTAGGTAGTTATGGTGGACACAAATGGCATAGGTTTGGGTTTGGGTTTAGGTTTGGATGCACGAGAAGTATTCCCTCTCAGTACAGGTCTTTGGCTAGCAAGGTTAATTAGCAAGCATAAGAGTTGAAGGAAACAAACAAATATACATGCGATAGAAATAATCATGCACCTTCCTTGTAAGCACAAACAGTTTTAACTTCAGAATAACAAGCTATGAGCTAACAAGAAAGAAAGACAATGAAACAACTACATGTATTTCTCTTTTCTACTTAAACCTCAAAGTGTTGTTGCTATTGACCAATGCTAAGTTTTCCAAAACCAAATAGATTTATTCAATGCTCCCAAAGTGATACCAATACTAAAATCAAGATCGATCATATAATAGAGATTGCAAACTAAAATAAGGTGTGCAATATGTAAATGATAAGACTTCTCATTAATATTCCATAACGATAACTCACACCAAGGGATACATAGACAACTAGCTAAAGGAGAGATACTTCCAAACTGCAACCCATCTTATATGATAACTTCCCTACTCATGATATGACACTACTTGACAATAAAAAGTAAAAGATAGTGATGATGTGATACCGCGGCACCCCCCAAGCTTTGAACAAACCAAGGGGATGCCAATACCAATGATGAATTACTCCTTCGGCGATGGTGGTGATGAATTCCCGTCATTAGACTTCCAAGGAAGAGGCTCTCCATCAACAAACGACATCTTGGTCTCGGGAATCCTGAAACTAGCAGCATGGCTTATGTGTTTAAACCTGTTTTCATACTCACAGTTCTGATTCTGAACGTCATAGAGTTGAGCTTGGAGTTTGTTGGTGGTGTCGTGAAGTGAGTGGATGTCGCCCCATAGCTTTGGAGTTTCCTTCTCGTGTTCAGCAATGAGTTCAGACACAATCTTGTGGAAGATATCCACCTCACGCTCAGCCATCTTCTTGTATTTGAAGACCTCTTGTTCTAGCTTCTCCATCCTGTCTTCCAAGCTTCCTTCTCCTTTAGGACCCTGGACATCCTTGATCTGCAGTTCTCCCTCAACGAGCAGCAACTCCTTGGGATGCATCCTCAGCTCCTCCATGTACAAGTTGTTAACGTCCTTGCAGGAGCTGTCCTTAGGAGTTTCCGACGAAGACATGATGGCTCTAGATCCGAAGCAAATCCTGGCAGAAACAGCTCGAAACAAAACACGTCGAGAAAATGATATACGGACATCCAGGGGTCCGGGGGATTATATAGCAAAAAAAATTCACGACAAAAGGAAAGTACCAGGTCGAACCGGAGTCGGAAAGAGGCGTCGAGGCGGCCAGCTCATAGGGCGGCGCGGGCCAAGGCCTGGCCGCGCCGGCCTATGGTGGCACGCCCTCGTGCGTCTCCTCCACTCCGTTTCGATCTCGTAATTTTTCATATTTTCCAAAAACAGCAAAAATATTGTTCGGAAAGTAAATTGCGAACTTTTCATTACCAGTACTGTTACCTATTCAAAGTCGAGTTAAGCGGATTTGTCAATTTGTCCTTTGATGAAGGCTTCCGGTGTTTCCACTCGAATAATATCAACATCTACATTATAAGAATCACCTGAGATATAATGCTTGAGTCTTTGTCCATTCACCACTTGTGTGGCATCGCCTTGGAGAGAGCTAATTTTAATTGCTCCTGAACGATACACCTCCTCAACAACATATGGTCCTTCCCATTTCGAGAGTAATTTCCCTGCAAAGAATCTGAGACGAGACCGCTACAATTGGACTTTATCCCCAATATTAAATTCTCTTTTGATAATCCTTCTATCATGCCATTTTTGAACTTTCTCTTTAAAGAGTTTAGCATTTTCATAAGCTTCACTTCTCCATTCATCCAGAGAACTCAATTGTAGCAACCTCTTATTACCGGCAAGTTTAGGATCTTTATTTAATTCTCTAACAGCCCAATAAGCTTTGTGCTCTAGTTCTAAAGGTAAATGACAAGCTTTCCCATAAACCATTTTATAAGGTGACATTCCCATGGGGTTTTTATAAGCAGTTCTATAAGCCCATAGTGCATCCTTCAATTTACTAGCCCAATTCTTTCTAGTTTTATTAACAGTCTTTTGAAGATAGATTTAATTTCTCTATTTGATAATTCTACTTGCCCACTAGTTTGAGGATGATAAGCGGAAGCAATTCTATGATTAATACCATATTTAGCAAGAGTTTTTCTAAAGCCACCATGAATAAAATGAGAACCTCCATCAGTCATAATATATCTAGGAACTCCAAATCTAGGAAAAATAATATCTAAAAGCATTCTTAAAGAGGTCTCACCGTCAACACTTTTTGTAGGAATGGCTTCCACCCATTTAGTAACATAATCAACAGCAACAAGTATATGAGTGTTACCTTCTGAAGAGGGAAAAGTTCCCATGAAGTCAAATCCCCAACAATCGAAAGGTTCAATAACAAGAGTATAATTCATAGGCATTTCATTGCGTCTAGAGATATTACCAACCCTTTGACATTCATCACAGGATAAGATAAACTTCCTTGCATCTTTGAAGAGAGTTGGCCAATAAAAACCTGATTGTAGAACCTTTTGCGCGGTTCTATCTCCGGAGTGATGTCCTCCATAAGCACTACCATGACATTTACTCAATATCTCCTATTGTTCATATTCGGGAACACATCTTCGCAGAATACCATCCACTCCATCTTTATATAAATGTGGGTCATCCCAAAAATAATGCCTCAAGTCATAAAAGAATTTCCTCCTTTGCTGAGCTGAAAAGGTTGGAGGCAAGTACTTGGAAACAATAAAGTTAGCATAATCAGCATACCAAGGACTGTCTCGCGAGCTCACCTTTATTACAGCCAATTGTTCATTTGGAAAACTATCATTAACAGGAACAGGATCATAAGCAATATTTTCCAATCTAGACAAATTATCAGCAATAGGATTATCAGCACCTTTCCTATCTACAATATGTAAATCAAATTCTTGCAACAGAAGTACCCATCTAATAAGCCTTGGCTTAGCATCTTTCTTTTGCATAAGGTATCTGATTGCAGCATGATCAGTATGTATAGTAACTTTTGAATCAACAATATAAGATCTAAATTTATCACAAGCAAAGACTACAGCTAACAATTCTTTTTCAGTAGTAGCATAATTTCTTTGAGCAGCATCAAGGGTTTTACTAGCATAATGAATAACATTCAATTTTTTATTTACTCGTTGTCCAAGAACAGCGCCTACAGCAAAATCACTAGCATCACACATTATTTCAAATGGTAAATTCCAATCAGGAGGTTCAACTATAGGAGCAGTTGTTAAGGCTTTCTTTAGAGTTTCAAAAGCTTCCTTACAATCATCATCAAAAACAAAAGGTACATCTTTTTGAAGAAGATTAGTAAGAGGTTTTGAAATCTTGGAAAAGTCTTTAATAAACCTCCTATAAAACACAGCATGACCAAGAACACTACGAATACCTTTAACATCCCTAGGATAGGGCATCTTCTCAATTGCTTCAACTTTAGCTCTATCAACTTCAATACCTCTCTCGGAAATTTTATGTCCCAATACAATTCCTTCATTAACCATAAAGTGGCATTTCTCCCAATTAAGAACAAGGTTAGTTTCTTCACATCTCTGCAAAACTTTATCAAGGTTCCGCAAGAAATTATCAAAAGAATTCCCACAGACAGAAAAATCGTCCATGAATACCTCTACAATACTCTCGCAAAAGCCATGAAAAATAGCAGACATGCATCTTTGAAAAGTAGCAGGAGCATTACATAAACCAAAAGGCATACGTCTATAAGCATAAGTTCCATAGGGACAAGTGAAAGTGGTTTTCTCTTGATCCTTAGTTTTAACAGCAATTTGTGAAAACCCAGAATAACCATCAAGAAAGCAAAAATGAGTATTTTTAGATAACCTTTCTAACATTTGATCAATAAAAGGCAAAGGGTAATGATCTTTCTTAGTAACCTTATTAACTTTTCGATAATCAATGCACATTCTATACCCTACAACTACTCTTTGAGGTATGAGCTTGATGTCTACGCCCCCTCCTTTTCCTGTAGACAGTGTTGGGCCTCCAAGAGCAGAGGTTTGTAGAACAGCAGCAAGTTTCCCTTAAGTGGATTACCCAAGGTTTATCGAACTCAGGGAGGAAGAGGTCAAAGATATCCCTCTCATGCAACCCTGCAACCACAAAGCAAGAAGTCTCTTGTGTCCCCAACACACCTAATAGGTGCACTAGTTCGGCGAAGAGATAGTGAAATACAGGTGGTATGAATAAATAGTAGCAGTAGCAACGGCACCAGAAAAGTGCTTTGCCCAGGACAGTAAACAAGCAGTAGTAACGCAGCAGTAGTAACGCGGATAAAACGATAAACAAGCAGCGATAGCAGTATTTAGGAACAAGGCCTAGGGATCATACTTTCACTAGTGGACACTCTCAACATTGATCACATAACAGAATAGATAAATGCATACTCTACACTCTTGTTGGATGATGAACACCATTGCGTAGGATTACACGAACCCTCAATGCCGGAGTTAACAAGCTCCACAATTCAATGTTCATATTTAAATAACCTTAGAGTGCATGAAAGATCAACACGACTAAACCAAGTACTAACATAGCATGCACACTGTCACCTTCACACTATGTAGGAGGAATAGATCACATCAATACCATCATAGCAATAGTTAACTTCGTAATCTACAAGAGATCACAATCATAGCCTACGCCAAGTACTAACACGGATGCACACACTGTCACCATTACACCGTGCAGGAGGAATAAAACTACTTTAATAACATCACTAGAGTAGCACATAGATAAATTGTGATACAAAACACATTGCAATCATAAAGAGATATAAATAAGCACTTCACTATGCCATTCATAACAGTGAATAAGTATTCTGTGAAATATAGCCTAAGAGACCCACACGGTGCACACACTGTCACCTTTACACACGTGGGACAAGGAGTCTCCGGAGATCACATAAGTAAAATTCACTTGACTAGCATAACGACATCTAGATTACAAGTATCATCATATGAATCTCAATCATGTAAGGAAGCTCATGAGATTATTGTATTGAAGTACATAGGAGAGAGATGAACCACATAGCTACCGGTACAGCCCCGAGCCTCGATGGAGAACTACTCCCTCCTCATGGGAGACAGCAGCGTTGATGAAGATGGCGGTGGTGTCGATGGAGAAGCCTTCCGGGGGCACTTCCCCGTCCCAGCGGCGTGCCGGAACAGAGACTCCTGTCCCCCAGATCTTGGCTTCGCGATGGCGGCGGCTCTGGATGGTTTCTCGTACCGTGGCTTTTCCGTATCGAGGTTTTAGGTCCAGGGGCTTTATATAGGCGAAGAGGCGGCGTCAGAAGGTCAACGGGGCGACGGCACTATAGAGGGGCGCGGGCCCCCCCTTGGCCGCGCCGGCCTAGGGTTTGGTGGGCCTGTGCCCCCTCTCTGGCGGCTCTCGTGTGTTCTGGATGCTTCCGGGCAAAATAGGAACCTGGGCGTTGATTTCGTCCGATTCCGAGAATATTTCGTTACTAGGATTTCTGAAACCAAAAACAGCAGAAAACAGGAACTGGCACTTCGGCATCTTGTTAATAGGTTAGTTCCAGAAAATGCACGAATATGACATAAAGTGTGCATAAAACATGTAGATATCATCAATAATGTGGCATGGAACATAAGAAATTATCGATACGTCGGAGACGCATCAGCATCCCCAAGCTTAGTTTCTGCTCGTCCCGAGCAGGTAAACGATAACAAAGATAATTTCCGGAGTGACATGCCATCATAATCTTGATCATACTATTTGTAAAGCATATGTAGTGAATGCAGCGATCAAAACAATGTAAATGACATGAGTAAACAACTGAATCATATAGCAAAAACTTTTCATGAATAGTACTTCAAGACAAGCATCAATAAGTCTTGCATAAGAGTTAACTCATAAAGCAATAATTCAAAGTAGAGGCATTGAAGCAACACAAAGGAAGATGAAGTTTCAGCGGTTGCTTTCAACTTATAACATGTATATCTCATGGATATTGTCAACATAGAGTAATATAATAAGTGCAATATGCAAGTATGTAGGGATCAATGCACAGTTCACACAAGTGTTTGCTTCTTGAGGTGGAGAGAGATAGGTGAACTGACTCAACAATAAAAGTAAAAGAAAGGTCCTTCAAAGAGGAAAGCATCGATTGCTATATTTGTGCTAGAGCTTTGGTTTTGAAAACAAGAAACAATTTTGTCAACGGTAGTAATAAAGCATATGTATCATGTAAATTATATCTTACAAGTTGCAAGACTCATGCATAGTATACTAATAGTGCCCGCACCTTGTCCTAATTAGCTTGGACTACCGGGATTATCGCAATGCACATGTTTTAACCAAGTGTCACAAAGGGGTACCTCTATGCCGCCTGTACAAAGGTCTAAGGAGAAAGCTCGCATTGAATTTCTCGCTATTGATTATTCTCAACTTAGACATCCATACCGGGACAACATAGACAACAGATAATGGACTCCTCTTTTATGCATAAGCATGTAGCAACAATTAATTTTCTCATTTGAGATTGAGGATATATGTCCAAAACTGAAACTTCCACCATGGATCATGGCTTTAGTTAGCGGCCCAATGTTCTTCTCTAACAATATGCACGCTCTAACCATAAGGTGGTAGATCGCCCTTACTCCAGACAAGACGGACATGCATAGCAACTCACATGATATTCAACAAAGGGTAGTTGATGGCGTCCCCAGGAACATGGTTATCGCACAACGAGCAACTTAATAAGAGATAAAGTGCATAAGTACATATTCAATACCACAATAGTTTTTAAGCTATTTGTCCCATGAGCTATATATTGTAAAGGTAGAGAATGGAAATTTAAAGGTAGCACTCAAGCAATTTACTTTGGAATGGCGGAGAAATACCATGTAGTAGGTAGGTATGGTGGACACAAATGGCATAGTGGTTGGCTCAAGTATTTTGGATGCATGAGAAGTATTCCCTCTTGATACAAGGTTTAGGCTAGCAAGGCTATTTGAAACAAACACAAGTATGAAGCAGTACAGCAAAACTCACATAAAAGACATATTGAAAACATTATAAGACTCTACACCGTCTTCCTTGTTGTTCAAACTCAACACTAGAAATTATCTAGACCTTAGAGAGACCAAATATGCAAATCAAATTTTAGCATGCTCTATGTATTTCTTCATTAATGGGTGCAAAGTATATGATGCAAGAGCTTAAACATGAGCACAACAATTGCCAAGTATCACATTATCCAAGACATTTTACCAATTACTACATGTATCATTTTCCGTTTCCAACCATATAACAATTTAACGAAGCAGTTTCAACCTTCGCCATGAAAATTAAAAGCTAAGAACACATGTGTTCTTATGAACCAGCGGAGCGTGTCTCTCTCACACACAAGCATTTATTCAAACAAAAATAAAAACAAAAGCACACAGACGCTCCAAGTAAAGTACATAAGATGTGATGGAATAAAAATATAGTTTCAGGGGAGGAACCTGATAATGTTGTCGATGAAGAAGGGGATGCCTTGGGCATCCCCAAGCTTAAATGCTTGAGTCTTCTTGATATATGCAGGGGTGAACCACCAGGGCATCCCCAAGCTTAGAGCTTTCACTCTCCTTGATTATATTATATCATCCTCCTCTCTTGACCCTTGAAAACTTCCTCCACACCAAACTCGAAACAAACTCATTAGAGGGTTAGTGCATAATCAAAAACTCACATGTTCAGAGGTGACACAATTATTCTTAACACTTCTGGACATTGCTCAAAGCTACTGGAAGTCAATGGAACAAAGAAATCCATCCCACATAGCAAAAGAAACAATGCGAAATAAAAGGCACAATCTGTCAAAACAGAACAGTCCGTAAAGACGAATTTAATTGAGGCACCAGACTTGCTCAAATGAAAATGCTCAAATTGAATGAAAGTTGCGTACATATCTGAGGATCACTCACGTAAATTGGTATAATTTTCTGATTTACCTACAGAGAATTTGGCCCAGATTCGTGACAGCAAAGAAATCTGTTTCTGCGCAGTAATCCAAATCTAGTATGAACCTTACTATCAACGACTTTACTTGGCACAACAAAACACAAAACTAAGATAAGGAGAGGTTGCTACAGTAGTAAACAACTTCCAAGACACAAATATAAATCAAAGTACTGTAGCAAAATAACACATGGGTTATCTCCCAAGAAGTTCTTTCTTTATAGCCATTAAGATGGGCTCAGCAGTTTTAATGATGCACTCGCAAGAAATAGTATTTGAAGCAAAAGAGAGCATCAAGAAGCAAATCCAAAACACATTTAAGTCTAACATGCTTCCTATGCATAGGAATCTTGTAAATAAACAAGTTCATGAAGAGCAAAGTAACAAGCATAGAAAGATAAAACAAGTGCAGCTTCAAAAATTTCAGCACATAGAGAGGTATTTTAGTAACATGAAAATTTCCACAACCATATTTTCCTCTCTCATAATAACTTTCAGTAGCATCATGAGCAAACTCAACAATATAACTATCACATAAAGTATTCTTATCATGAGTCTCATGCATAAAATTATTACTCTCCACATAAGCATAATCAATTTTAGTAGTTGTAGTGGGAGCAAATTCAACAAAGTAGCTATCATTATTATTCTCATCATCAAATATAGGAGGCATATTGTAATCATAATCAAATTTATCCTCCATAACAGGCGGCACTAAGAGACTACTATCATTATAATCATCATAATAGGAGGTAAAGTATCATCAAAGTAAATTTTCTCCTCAATGCTTGGGAGACTAAAAAGATCATGCTCATCAAAACCAGCTTCCCCAAGCTTAGAATTTTCCATAGCATTAGCAACAATAGTGTTCAAAGCATTCATATTAATAACATTCCCATTAGCATGCATATAAAGTTCCATGGGTTTTTATGTCCTAATTCAAGATAAAGTTCATAAAGATCTCTCATATTTTTGTTGTTTTCCATTATGCCTAACTAGTGTAAAAAAAGAAACAAAAAGATGCAATTGCAGGATCTAAAGGAAATAGCTTCGAGCACAAACACAATGGCGCCAGAAAAGTACTTAACCTGGAACCGAAGTATGAGTGCCTTTTACCTTTCCTCCCCGGCAACGGCGCCAGAAAATAGCTTGATGTCTACGCCCCCTCCTTTTCCTGTAGACAGTGTTGGGCCTCCAAGAGCAGAGGTTTGTAGAACAGCAGCAAGTTTCCCTTAAGTGAATTACCCAAGGTTTATCGAACTCAGGGAGGAAGAGGTCAAAGATATCCCTCTCATGCAACCCTGCAACCACAAAGCAAGAAGTCTCTTGTGTCCCCAACACACCTAATAGGTGCACTAGTTCGGCGAAGAGATAGTGAAATACAGGTGGTATGAATAAATAGTAGCAGTAGCAACGGCACCAGAAAAGTGCTTTGCCCGGGACGATAAACAAGCGGTAGTAACGCAGCGGTAGTAACGCAAAAAACGAGTAAACAAGCAGCGATAGCAGTATTTAGGAACAAGGCCTAGGGATCATACTTTCACTAGTGGACACTCTCAACATTGATCACATAACAGAATAGATAAATGCATACTCTACACTCTTGTTGGATGATGAACACCATTGCGTAGGATTACACGAACCCTCAATGCCGGAGTTAACAAGCTCCACAATTCAATGTTCATATTTAAATAACCTTAGAGTGCATGAAAGATCAACACGACTAAACCAAGTACTAACATAGCATGCACACTGTCACCTTCACACTATGTAGGAGGAATAGATCACATCAATACCATCATAGCAATAGTTAACTTCGTAATCTACAAGAGATCACAATCATAGCCTACGCCAAGTACTAACACGGATGCACACACTGTCACCATTACACCGTGCAGGAGGAATAAAACTACTTTAATAACATCACTAGAGTAGCACATAGATAAATTGTGATACAAAACACATTGCAATCATAAAGAGATATAAATAAGCACTTCACTATGCCATTCATAACAGTGAATAAGTATTCTGTGAAATATAGCCTAAGAGACCCACACGGTGCACACACTGTCACCTTTACACACGTGGGACAAGGAGTCTCCGGAGATCACATAAGTAAAATTCACTTGACTAGCATAACGACATCTAGATTACAAGCATCATCATATGAATCTCAATCATGTAAGGAAGCTCATGAGATTATTGTATTGAAGTACATAGGAGAGAGATGAACCACATAGCTACCGGTACAGCCCCGAGCTCGATGGAGAACTACTCCCTCCTCATGGGAGACAGCAGCGTTGATGAAGATGGCGGTGGTGTCGATGGAGAAGCCTTCCGGGGGCACTTCCCCATCCCGGCGGCGTGCCGGAACAGAGACTCCTGTCCCCCAGATCTTGGCTTCGCGATGGCGGCGGCTCTGGATGGTTTCTCGTACCGTGGCTTTTCCGTATCGAGGTTTTAGGTCCAGGGGCTTTATATAGGCGAAGAGGCGTCGTCAGAAGGTCAACGGGGCGACGACACTATAGGGGGGCGCGGCCCCCCCTTGGCCGCGCCGGCCTAGGGTTTGGTGGGCCTGTGCCCCCTCTCTGGCGGCTCTCGTGTGTTCTGGATGCTTCCGGGCAAAATAGGAACCTGGGCGTTGATTTCGTCCGATTCCGAGAATATTTCGTTACTAGGATTTCTGAAACCAAAAACAGCAGAAAACAGGAACTGGCACTTCGGCATCTTGTTAATAGGTTAGTTCCAGAAAATGCACGAATATGACATAAAGTGTGCATAAAACATGTAGATATCATCAATAATGTGGCATGGAACATAAGAAATTATCGATACGTCGGAGACGTATCAGAGCTCATCATTATCATTAGGCACAACAGTCATTCCTCCTTTCTTAGGAACACAATGCACAAGACTAACCCATCTACTATCAGCAATAGGATATATAATACCAGCTTCAAGAAGTCTTAATACCTCATTTCTTACCACATCCTTCATCTTAGGAATTAGACAACGCTGAGGTTCAACAACAGGCTTCGCATCATCTTCCATATTAATGGCGTGTTGGCAAATAGAGGGAGAAATCCCCTTCAAGTCATCAAGAGTGTAGCCAATAGCTCCTCGGTGCTTCTTCAGTATTTCCAATAACCTTTCTTCTTCAAACTCTGAAAGCTTAGAACTAATAATAACAGGATATATTTTCTTATCATCAATATGAGCATATTTAAGATTATCAAGCAAAGGTTTTAAATCAAAGACAGGATCTTCCTTTGGTGGCGGTGTTGTACCCAGATCTTCCACCGGTAAATCATGCTTAAGAATAGGTTGGCGAAGAAAAATTTCATCAAGCTCATCTCTTTCTTCCCTAAAAACTTCACTCTCGCTATTCTCCAAATGTTGCTGCAAGGGATTATTAGGAGCAAGAACAATAGATGCACACTGTTCAACTTTAAAATCATTATTAGGCAAATCAGCTTTATAAGGAGTTTTGGTAAATTTAGAGAAGTTAAACTCATAAGATTCACCAGCAAATTTAGTCAAAATTTTCTCTTTCTTGCAATCTATAATAGCTCCACAAGTATTTAGAAAAGGTCTACCAAAAATGATAGGACAATATTCACTAGCAGCAGAACCAAGTACCAAAAAGTTAGCAGGATATTTAATCTTACCACATAGGACTTCCACATCTCGAACAATACCAATTGGAGAAATAGTTTCTCTATTAGCCAGCTGAATAACCACATCAATATCTTCAAGTTCACAAGAACCAATTTCATGCATAATTTCCGTGTAAAGCTCATAAGGAATAGCACTAATACTTGCACCCATATCACATAAACCATAATAACAGTGATCACCAATTCTAACAGATAGCATAGGAACACTAGCTTGTTTGGATTTATTAGGATGTGAAACAATATTGGAAGCATCTTCACAGAAAATAATATGACCATCCTCCACATTTTCAGTCACAAGATCTTTAACTGTCGCAACAGCAGGTTCAACTTTAATTTGTTCTTCAGGTTCTATAGGTTTCTTTTCACTTTTATGAACTGCACTATTTATAACAGAGTACTCCTTCATTTTAGTAGGGAAAGGAGTTTTTTCAATATAGGCTTCAGGAATAACATGATCAACAGTTTCAACTACAACGCATTTATTAATAGATGAATCAATTTTATCTTTATACGGTTCATGATACTTATCAAAATTCTTCTTAGGCAATTCATAATGAGAGGCAAAAGCTTTATAAAGATTTGCAGCAACTTGAGAATCAAGACCATAAGTAGCACTCATATTACGAAATTTATCAGTATCCATAAAAGCTTCAATGCATTTATAATCATAATTTATACCTGATTCTCTATCTTTGTCGTTCTCCCATCCTTCAGTATTTTCCTGGATCTGATTGAGAAGGTCCCTTTTAAACTCTTCTTTGTTGTGCGTGAATGATCCAGAACAAGAAGTATCCAGCAAGGTCTTGTCTTCAAAAGAAAGTCTTGCATAGAAATTATCAATAATAATATTACCAGGAAGCTCATGAATGGGGCATTTGAGCATTAAAGACTTCAATCTCCCCCACGCTTGGGCAATACTCTCTCCATCATGGGGCCAAAAATTATATATGCGGTTCCGATCCTTGTGAATTTCACTTGGAGGATAGAACTTAGAATAAAACCGGGGCACAATATCATTCCATTCAAGAGAATCCCCATTATCCAGTAATTTATACCAATGCGCCGCTTTACCAGACAGCGATATAGAGAATAGTTTCTTCCTCACTTCATCCATAGCAATACCTGCACACTTGAATAAACCGCATAATTCATGTAAGAACAGTAAATGATCTCCAGGGTGGACAGTTCCATCCCCTGTATAACGGTTACCCACTACGCGTTCAATAATTTTCATAGGTATTTTGTATGGTATCTCTTCCTCACCTGGCGCCTCATCCACTACCTTTGCAGTAGTAGCAGATTTTCCAAATAAACATTCAAAAGGAGATCTCTCCATAATGAATTATGGCAGCAGGCAGAAATAAAATCAGCACAAACAGTAGAAGTTTCCCTTACCAAATCCACTTACCAATAGCGCTTCACTCCCCGGCAACGGCGCCAGAAAATAGTCTTGATGACCCACAAGTATAGGGGGTGTATCGTAGTATCTTCGATAAGTAAGAATGTCGATCCCAACGAGGAGCAGAAGGTGTTGACAAGCAGTTTCGATGAAGGATTCACTGTAAATGCTCACAGACAAGTATTCAGGGGGTTTTCATGTAACAGGTGAATAAAGTACGAGTAAGTAAAGTGCGAGAGTAACAATTGCAGCGAGTGGCCCAATCCTTTTTAGCACAAAGGACAAGCCGGTTTGTTTACTTATAATGACCAAACGTTCTCGAGGACACACGGGATTTTAGTCTAGTGCTTTCGCTACATACGGCTAATTAATCTTCATTGTTTTGATAAGTGTTGTGTGGGTGAACCTGTGCTAATGTACCGCCCTTCCTAGGACTAATACATACTTTTGATTATACCCCTTGCAAGCATCCGCAACTACAAGAAAGTAATTAAGATAAATCTAACCACAGCCTTAAACTCTGAGATCCTGCTATCCCTCCTGCATCGATATACCAACGGGGGCTCAGGTTTCTGTCACTCCAGCAACCCCGCAATTGGCAAACGAGTACAAGATGCATTCCCCTAGGCCCATAAAGGTGAAGTGTCGTGTAGTCGATGTTCACACGACACCACTAGAAGAATAACACCACAACTTAAATATCATAACATTGAATATTACTCAACCATACTTCACTACTAACATTTAGACTTCACCCATGTCCTCAAGAACTAAACGAACTACTCACGAGACATCATGTGGAACATGATCGGAGGTGATATGATGATGAATAACAATCTGAACATAAACCTTGGTCCAACGGTTTCACTCAATAGCATCAATAACAAGTAGAAATCAATACCGGGAGAGTTTCCCCTATCAAACAATCAAGATCAAACCCAAATTGCTACAGCGGTGACGATGTGCAGCGGTGGAGACGGCGGTGATGATGATGAAGATGATGATGATGGTGATGGAGATGATGTCCAACTTGATGGCGGTGACGATGGCGTCGATTTCCCCCTCCCGGAGGGAATTTCCCCGGCGGATCTCAGCCCGCCGGAGAGCTCTTTTCTCTCTGGTGTTCTCCGCCTCGCAGAGGCGGCTGTAACTCTTCGTGAGGTACCCTCTGCAGCTTAGGTCTTCGGGACGAAGGATTTCGCGAAGAAAAGGAGGCGAGAAGGGCTGTGGGCCCCCCTCCTCACAGGGCGGCGCGGCCAGCCCTTGGGCCGCGCCGGCCTATGGGGTGGGCCCACCTCGGGTCCCCTCAGCTCCCCCTTCTGGCTCTCTTCGTCATCTGGAAAAATAGGATTTTTGGTATAATTTCCGTCAACTGTTGATCTTCCGAAATATTGCATTCTGACGGTGCTTTTTCCAGCAGAATCCTGGCTCCGGTGCTCGATCCTCCAATAGTCATGAAACATGCAAAATAGATGAAATAACATAAGTATTATGTCCAAATATGAAATATATCAATGAATAATAGCAAATTATGATATAAAATAGTGATGCAAATTGGACGTATCAGGGAGGTTCTTGAAATTACCATGTTTGAAACCCAAAACCACTTATGTTCATGCTTGACTTCATAAGACAGAGTTTAGGGTTAGGGGTAGATACATGATTTTTCTGGTTTGAATATGTCTAGACCATGTTTATCAATTTGAATAATTACTATATGACATGAGAAGGCTATGTGCTTTGGTTTTTCATTCTTTCGATTTTTTCTAAATTTTTATGCCCATTTGAATCTTGGTCAAATCCTAGGTTTGACCAAGATTTCAATAAGTTTAAACATGACAATGAAAAGGTAATTAATCATGGATCCTTCTTAATTAACCAGTCAGTCTAATTAAAATGAAGCTTTTGGGAGGTTTTTGAAATTTCCATGTTTGAAACCCAAAACCACACTTCTCTGCTTCATGCTTGACTTCATATACAATTAAGACAGAGTTTAGGGTTAGGGGTACATGATTTGTCTGGTTTGAATATGTCTAGATCTTGTTTATGAACTTGAATGTTTACTATATGACATAAGAAGACTATGTGCTTTGGTTTTTAATTTTTTTTTTGAATTTTGATGCACATTTGAATCTTGGTCAAATCCTAGGTTTGACCAAGATTTAAACAAGTTTAAAACATGAAAATGAAAAGGTAAGGCTGGATCCTTCTTAGTCACTCTAAAATGAAGCTTTTGGGAGGTTTTTGAAATTTCCATGTTTGAAACCAAAAACCACTTCTCTTCATGCTTGACTTCATAAGACGAAGTTTAGGGTCGATAGGGGGTAGATACATGATTTGTCTGGTTTGAATATGTCTAGACCTTGTTTATCAACTTGAATGCTTACTATATGACATAAGAAAACTATGTGCTTTGGTTTTTCATTTTTTTGATTTTTTTTTGGAATTTTGATGCACATTTGAATCTTGGTCAAATCCTAGGTTTGACCAAGATTTAAACAAGTATAGAACATGAAAATGAAAAGGTAAGCATGTATCCTTCTTAGTCACCCTAAATGAAGTTTTTGGAAGGTTTTTGAAATTTCCATGTTTGAAACCCAAAACCACTTATCTTCATGCTTGACTTCATAAGACATAGTTTAGGGTCGATAGGGGGTAGATACATGAGTTGTCTGGTTTGAATATGTCTAGACCTTGTTTATCAACTTGAATGCTTACTATATGACATAAGAGGACTATGTGCATTGGTATTTCATTTTTTGATTTCTATGCCCATTTGAATCTTGGTAAATCCTAGGTTTGAGCAAGATTTAAACAAGTTTAACATGTGAAAATGAAAAGGTAAGTCTGGATCCTTCTCTTAGAAACCCTAAAATGAAGCTTTTGGGAGGTTCTTGAAATTACCATGTTTGAAACCCAAAACCACTTATGTTCATGCTTGACTTCATAAGACAGAGTTTAGGGTTAGGGGTAGATACATAATTTTTCTGGTTTGAATATGTCTAGACCATGTTTATCAATTTGAATAATTATTATATGACATGAGAAGGCTATGTGCTTTGGTTTTTCATTCTTTCGATTTTTTCTAAATTTTTATGCCCATTTGAATCTTGGTCAAATCCTAGGTTTGACCAAGATTTCAATAAGTTTAAACATGACAATGAAAAGGTAATTAATCATGGATCCTTCTTAATTAACCAGTCAGTCTAATTAAAATGAAGCTTTTGGGAGGTTTTTGAAATTTCCATGTTTGAAACCCAAAACCACACTTCTCTGCTTCATGCTTGACTTCATATACAATTAAGACAGAGTTTAGGGTTAGGGGGTACATGATTTGTCTGGTTTGAATATGTCTAGATCTTGTTTATGAACTTGAATGTTTACTATATGACATAAGAAGACTATGTGCTTTGGTTTTTAATTTTTTTTTGAATTTTGATGCACATTTGAATCTTGGTCAAATCCTAGGTTTGACCATTGATTTAAACAAGTTTAAAACATGAAAATGAAAAGGTAAGGCTGGATCCTTCTTAGTCACTCTAAAATGAAGCTTTTGGGAGGTTTTTGAAATTTCAATGTTTGAAACCAATACGACTTCTCTTCATGCTAGACTTCATAAGATCGTAGAGTTTATGGTTAGGGGTAGATACATGATTTGTCTGGTTTGAACACATGTCTAAACCTTGTTTACCAACTTGAATGCTTACTATATGACATAAGAAGACTATGTGCTTTTGTTTTTCATTCTTCTATTTTTTTGAATTTTATGCCCATTTGAATCTTGGTCAAATCCTAGGTTTGACCAGGATTTAAACAAGTATAAAATATGAAAACGAAAAGGTAAGCCTGGATCCTTCTTAGTCACCCTAATATGTACCATCTTTTGGGAAGTTTTTGAAATTTTCATGTTTGAAACCCAAAACCACTTCTCTTCATGATTGACTTCATAATTAAGACAGAGTTTAAGGTTAGGGGCAGATATATACATGATTATCTGGTTTGAATATGTCTAGACCTTGTTTATCAACTTTAATGCTTACTATATATATGACATAAGAATGCTATGTGCTTTGGTTTATCATTCTTTTGGTTTTTTCCTGAATTTTTATGCCCATTTGAATCTTGGTTAAATCCTAGGTTTGACAAAGATTTAAACAAGTTTAAAATATGAAAATGAAAAGGTAACCATGAATCCTTCTTAGTCACTCTAAAATGAATCTTTTGGGGGGTTCTTGAAATCTCAATGTTTGAAACCCAAAACCACTTCTCTTCATGGTTGACTTCATAAGACAGAGTTTAGGGTTAGGGGTTAGATACATGATTTGTCGGGTTTGGATATGTCTAGACCTTATTTATCAACTTGAATTCTTGCTTTATGACATAAGAAGGCTATGTGCTTTGGTTTTTCATTTTCTGATTTTTTTGAATTTTATGCCCATTTGAATCTTGGTCAAATACTAGCTAGGTTTGACCAAGATCTAAAAATGAAGCTTTTGGGAGGTTTTTGAAATTTCCATGTTTGAAACCCAAAACCACTTCTCTTCATGCCTTACTTCATAATTAAGACAAAGTTTAGGGTTAGGGAGTAGATACATGATTTGCCTGGTTTGAATATGTCTAGACCTTTTTTATCATCTTGAATGCTTACTATATGACATAAGAAGACTATGTGCATTGGTATTTCATTTTTTCATTTTCATGCCCATTTGAATCTTGGTGAAATCCTAGGTTTGAGCAAGATTTAAACAAGTTTAACACGTGAAAACGAATAAGTAAGCATGGATCCTTCTTAGTCACTCCAAAATGTACCAATTGATAGATGTGTTAACTTTGCTTCATGGAAAAATTAATGTCATGTAAATGAGTTAACTTGGATTTCCTACCCTTGAATCCATAGGAAACTTTGTTCTAATGCACTATAATAATCAACCGAGTTTTTACACCAACAGGTCTGTCACTTACGTGTGGTGCCCATGCGTGAGGTCCCACACTTCAGTGAGCACAAGTCACGTGCAGTAGGTACGCAAACTCCCAGCCATTTTCTTTGTCAAGAGAAGACGCATCAGGATTCAGGATGCGTATTGGGAGTCTGTGGGTCCTTCTGGATCCTTCGGTTGTCCCTCTCACAAAAAAAGACAAATCTCTCTCATTCTCGGCCTCGCTCGACTCGCTCGCTCGCTCGCTCGCACCTCCCTGCTCACTGACAAACCCTGCACAATAGTCAACATCGTCACCCGAAAAAGGGGAGACACCATAATGCTCTCCCTTCTTCTGTCCTTCCGAGTGATCCCTCTTCCTCCGAGTTTCACTAGCTAGACGGGCAAACACACATGTGCTGCATAGTAATAATAAAAAGGTGAGTAGAAAAATCGACCTACGAATCTATAATTAAATAGGTTAAACTAGGGTTTTGCCCAGTACTACAGATCAAGGTTCAAAAAAATCCAACTACGGGGTTCGAACAACCCCATTTCTAATCCAAGAATTTTTTCGACCTCATCCAATGGCCTCAAACTATAGGGTTAGCATCTAGTGCAGTATGTGTGAACATGTATGCACTATGTGTGCTATAACTTGTATGTCTTTCAAATTTGAACCAAATTTTAATAAGTTTGAAATATTTGAAATGGGGCTTTTGCTTTAAACGTTTGAAACCCAAAACGACTTCTCTTCATGCTAGATTTCATAAGACCGAGTTTAGGGTTAGGGAGTAGATACATGATTTGCCTGGTTTGAATATGTCTAGACCTTCTTTATCATCTTGAATGCTTACTATATGACATAAGAAGACTATGTGCATTGGTATTTCATTTTTTCATTTTCATGCCCATTTGAATCTTGGTGAAATCCTAGGTTTGAGCAAGATTTAAACAAGTTTAACACGTGAAAACGAATAATTAAGCATGGATCCTTCTTAGTCACTCCAAAATGTACCAATTGATAGATGTGTTAACTTTGCTTCATGGAAAAATTAATGTCATGTAAATGAGTTTTAACTTGGATTTCCTACCCTTGAATCCATAGGAAACTTTGTTCTAATGCACTATAATAATCAACTGAGTTTTTACACCAACAGGTCTGTCACTTACGTTTGGTGCCCATGCGTGAGGTCCCACACTTCAGTGAGCACAAGTCACGTGTAGTAGGTACGCAAACTCCCAGCCATCTTTGTCAAGAGAAGACGCATCAGGATGCGTATTGGAAGTCTGTGGGTCCTTCAGGATCCTTCGGTTGTCCCTCTCACAAAAAAAATCTCTCTCATTCTCGGCCTCGCTTCGACTCGCTCGCTCGCACCTCCTGCTCACTGACAAAACCTGCACAACAGTCAACATCATCACCCAAAAAAGGGGAGACACCATAATGCACTCCCTTCTTCTCTCCTTCCGAGTGATCCCTCTTCCTCCGAGTTTCACGCGACGGGCAAACACACATGTGCTGCATAGTAATAATAAAAAAGTAGAAAAATCGACCTACGAATCTATGATTAAATATAGGTTAATCTAGGGTTTTGCCCACTACTACAGATCAAGTTCAAAAATATCCACTTGAATGGTTCGATTTTGGGCTACTAATGTGCGTTGGTTTTTTATTTTTTTCTGAATGTTTATGCCTATTTGAATCTTGGTCAAAACCTATGTTTGACCAAGATTTAAACAAGCATAAACATGAAAATGAAAAGGTAAGCTTGGATCCTTTTTAGTCACTCTAAGATGACCAATCTAGTTTAGGGTTAGGGGGTAGATACATGATTTGTCGGGTTTGAATATGTCTAGACATGCTTGTTTATCAACTTGAATGCTTACTATATGACATAAGAAGACTATATGTGCATTGGTTTCTTATTTTTAATTTTTTTCTGAATGTTTATGCCAATTTGAATTTTGGTCAAATCCTTTGTTTGACCAAGATTTAAACAAGTTAACTTAAAACATGAAAATGAAAAGGTAAGCATGGAACCTTCTTAGTCACTCTAAGATGAAGTTTTTGGGAGGTTTTTGAAATTTCAATGTTTGAAACCCAAAACCACTTCTCTTCATGTTTGACTTCATAAGACAGATCGAGTTTAGGGTTAGGGCCAGGGTAGATACATGATTTTTCTTGTTTTAATATGTCTAGACCATGTTTATCAACTTGAATTCTCATTATATGACATAAAAAGGCTATGTTTTTTTTATTTTTTTTATTTTTTATTCCCATTTGAATCTTGGTCAAATCCTAGGTTTGACCAAGATTTAAACAAGTTTAAAACATGAAAATGAAAAGGTAAGCATGGATCCTTCTTAGTCATTCAAAAATGAAGCTTTTGGGGGGTTCTTGAAATCTCAATGTTTGAAACCCAAAACCACTTCTCTTCATATGGTTGACTTCATAAGACAGAGTTTAGGGTTAGGGGGTAGATCGATACATGATTTGTCAGGTTTGAGTATGTCTAGACATGCTTGTTTATCAACTTGAATGCTTACTATATGACATAAGAAGAATATATGTGCGTTGGTTTCTTATTTTTAATTTTTTTCTGAATGTTTATGCCCATTTGAATCTTATTGGTCAAATCCTATGTTTGACCAAGATTTAAACAAGTTAATTTAAAACATGAAAATGAAAAGGTAAGCATGTAACCTTCTTAGTCACTCTAAGATGAAGTTTTTGGGAGGTTTTTGAAATTTCAATGTTTGAAACCCAAAACCACTTCTCTTCATGTTTGACTTCATAAGACAGATCGAGTTTAGGGTTAGGGCGAGGGTAGATACATGATTTTTCTTGTTTTAATATGTGTAGACCATGTTTATCAACTTGAATGCTCATTATATGACATAAAAAGGCTATGTGCTTTGGTTTTTTTTTTGATTTTTTTGAATTTTTATGCCCATTTGAATCTTGGTCAAATCCTAGGTTTGACCAAGATTTAAACAAGTTTAAAGGTAAGCATGGATCCTTCTTAGTCATTCAAAAATGAAGCTTTTGGCGGGTTCTTGAAATCTCAATGTTTGAAGTCCAAAACCACTTCTCTTCATATGGTTGACTTCATAAGACAGAGTTTAGGGTTAGGGGGTATATATAGTAGATCGATACATGATTTGTCGGGTTTGAATATGTCTAGACATGCTTGTTTATCAACTTGAATGCTTACTATATGACATAAGAAGACTATATGTGCGTTGATTTTTCATTTTTTTTGTTTTTTCTGAATTAATGTTTATGCCCATTTGAATCTTGGTCAAATCCTAGGTTTGACCAAGATTTAAACAAGTTTAAAACATAAAATGAAAAGGTAAACCTGGATCCTTCTTAGTCATTCTAAAATGAAGCTTTTGGGGGGTTCTTAGAAATCTCAATGTTTGAAACCCAAAACCACTTCTCTTCATGGTTAACTTCATAAGACAGAGTTTAGGGTTAGGGGTACATACATGATTTGTCGGGTTAATTTGAATATGTCTAGACATGCGTGCTTGTTTATCAACTTGAATGCTTACTATATGACATAATAAGACTATATGTGTGTTGGTCAAATCCTATGTTTGACCAAGATTTAAACAAGCATAAATCCTGAAAATGAAAAGGTAAGCTTGGATCCTTCTTATTCACTCTAAAATTAAGCTTTTGGGAAGTTTTTGAAATTTCCATGTTTGAAACCCAAAAGCACTTCTCTTCATGCTTGACTTCATAAGACATAGTTAAGGGCTAGGGGGTAGGTACATGCTTTTTCTGTTTTGAATATGTCTAGACCTTGTTCATATCGATCAACTTGAATGCTTAATATATATATATATATATATATGACATAAAAAGGCTATGTGCTTTGTTTTTTTTTGATTTTTCTGAATGTTTAATGCCATTTGAATCTTGGTCAAGTCCTAGGTTTGACCAAGATTTTAGCAAGTTTAAAACACATGAAAATGAAAAGGCAAGCCTGGATCCTTCTTAGTCATTCTAAAATGAAGCTTTTGGGGGTTATTGAAATCTCAATATAATGTTTGAAACCAAAAACCACTTCTCTTCATGCTTGACTTCATAAGACAGAGTTAAGGGTTAGGGGTAGATACATGCTTTTTCTATTTTGAATATGTCTAGACCTTGTTTATCAACTTGTTGAATGCTTATTTTATATGACATAAGAAGGCTATATATGTGCTTTGGTTTTTCATTTTTATGTTTTTTTAATTTTATGCCCATTTGAATCTTGGTCAAATACTAGCTAGGTTTGACCAAGATTTAAACAATTTAAAAACATGAAAATTAAAAGGCAAGCCTGGATCTTTTTTAGTCACTCTAAAATGAAGCTTTTGGAAGGTTCTTGAAATTTCAGTGTTTGAAACCAATAAGACTTCTCTTCATGCTATGCGCGCATGGCATACCTTGCATATCATTCGTGCATATATTTCAATATATATTTGAACATATTCTTGGGGATATATATATATATATTTCAATCTCTCTCTCTCGATCTATATATCGTTGGTGCCCAAGAAACACACTTATATATATACGCATGCACTTTATGCGCAAAGGCGCGGGTGCCTCCAATAATGTGTGTGTGCACTCGATCGATGATCCCTAAACCTTAAACCCTAAAACCCTAATCCCTAATCCCTAATTATACCCTAAACGTACACCCTAAACACCCTAAACACTAAAACCTAAACCCTAGACCCTAAACCCTAAACACTACACCCTAAGCCCTAAACCCTAAACACTAAACCCTAAACCCTAACCCTAGACCCTAAACCCTAAACCCTAAACCCTAAATATATTTCAATCTCTCTCTCTAGATCTATATATCGTTGGTGGCCAAGAAACACACTTATATATATACGCATGCACTTTATGCGCAAAGGCGCATGTGCCTCTAATAATGTGTGTGTGCACTCGATCGATGATCCCTAAACCTTAAACCCTATGTTTGACCAAGATTTAAACAAGTTAATTTAAAACATGAAAATGAAAAGGTAAGCATGGAACCTTCTTAGTCACTCTAAGATGAAGTTTTTGGGAGGTTTTTGAAATTTCCATGTTTGAAACCCAAAACCACTTCTCTTCATGTTTGACTTCATAAGATAGATCGAGTTTAGGGTTAGGGCCAGGGTAGATACATGATTTTTCTTGTTTTAATATGTCTAGACCATGTTTATCAACTTGAATGCTCATTATATGACATAAAAGGCTATGTGCTTTGATTTTTTTTATGCCCATTTGAATCTTGGTCAAATCCTAGGATTGACCTAGAATTAAACAAGTTTAAAACATGAAAATGAAAAGGTAATCATGGATCCTTCTTAGTCATTCAAAAATGAAGCTTTTGGGGGGTGCTTGAAATCTCAATGTTTGAAACCCAAAACCACTTCTCTTCATATGGTTGACTTCATAAGACAGAGTTTAGGGTTAGGGGGTAGATCGATACATGATTTGTCGGGTTTGAATATGTCTAGACATGCTTGTTTATCAACTTGAATGCTTACTATATGACATAAGAAGACTATATGTGCGTTGGTTTTTCATTGTTTTTTTGTTTTTTCTGAATTAATGTTTATGCCCATTTGAATCTTGGTCAAATCCTAGGTTTGACCAAGATTTAAACAAGTTTAAAACATATAATGAAAAGGTAAGCCTGGATCCTTCTTAGTCATTCTAAAATGAAGCTTTTGGGGGGGGTTCTTGAATCTCAATATAATGTTTGAAACCCGAAACCACTTCTCTTCATGGTTGACTTCATAAGAAATAGTTTAGGGTTAGGGGGTATATACACGATTTGTCGGGTTTGAATTTGTCTAGACATGCTTGTTTATCAACTTGAATGCTTACTAGCTATATGACATAGGAAGACTATATGTGCATTGGTTTTTCATTTTTTTTTCTAAATGTTTATGCCCATTTGAATCTTGGTCAAATCCTAGGTTTGACCTAGATTTAAACAAGTTTAAAACATGAAAATGAAAAGGTAAGCGTGTATCCTTCTTAGTCACTCTAAAATGAAGCTTTTTGTTGAGAGGTTTTTGAAATTTCCGTGTTTGAAACCCAAAACTATTTCTCTTCATGCTTGACTTCATAAGACAAAGTTTAGGGTTAGGTGTAGATACATGATTTGTCTGGTTTGAATATGTCTAGACCTTGTTGTCGTGGTATCGTCACGGCATATGCCATAGGGTGGCTAATCGAAGTGGTTCCTGAGGGATCTCACGGCGGTATCCGGATGCGGGTATGGGCACGAGCGACACGGCGACGTACCCAGGTTCGAGGCCCTCCGATGGAGGTAAAACCTCTACTCCTGCTATGAGTGTATATGATGATCACACAGTACAATGATGCTCCTAGAGCTGTGTCCGGCTGCTCCTGAGAGGCTAAGGAAGACTATGGTCTCTCTCACAGGGCAGCTCTGTAGGTGGGTGAAAGCAATAAATGATCGATCCCCCGCACGAGAGGGGGTAGTGCGGCTTATATAGGCACCGGCACTTTACATATAAGACCCTATAGTTTACGGGCCGGCTGGGCCGGCTCCGGCTTCCGCTCCTTCCCGAGGCGGTGACGTCAGGAGTGGTTGAGGCATCGTGGCCTGTCCCATCCGGCTGCCACGGTCAGCGGTATGGAGGTGTCCCTGTCGCCGTCAGCCACTGTACCCAGTACGGATCGTCGCAAGCCCTGACGGCCTGTCCGGCGCGAGGCACTATTGCTCCACAGTGCCCCGCGTTTCACGGAAGATGGAGTCAGCGTGGACTTTGGGAACCCGGATCACCTACCCGGTTCCTTCCAGTGCAAGACTCGCCAGCCTCGAGTCGGTCTGAGGTACAAACCCCAGTCGGATATGGCTTGTAGAAGCCGGCCCAACTACAGCATTGGTGGCCGTAGCCAGGCCGACTAGGACCTAGAGCCAGCCGGCTTCCAGACCAGCCGGCCACGGCGCCAGCCGGCTGCTCCTCAGCCGGCCTTTGCCGCGAGCCGGCCAGTGGCTAGCCGGCTGCCCCGCGTCCATTGCCCTATCCGGGGTCTTCCCCCCGACATTAGCCCCCGAAGCTGGCAAGGTCCTGCGTTTAGAAGGACCTAGGCAGGTTTTCCTGGCTTCTCGAACATACTAGACGGCACTTGGAGGGGCCGACTGAGAATTTCCACCCAGCCGGCTGCGCCCTCATCCGGCTCGTTCCTGCCGGCTGCTTCCAGCCGGCCGCTTTTTACACTTGTGCAGTTTTCGCTTTCTCGCAAGATCTGATGGCGCCTCCGCCTTGCTGATGAATTTTGGCTCGAGTGGAACTTCTTGTCCGGCTCCGGCTCGCTGCGCGCCGGAGTCTCCGCCGCCTCGGGTTCTGCGCCCGACTTGACCGGCCTGACGCCAGGGCTCTGCCGCCGGTTCGTTTGGTCACGTCAATGTCCCTCCGGATCCGGTGCGGTAGTGGGCGACGTGGTGTGGCCGTTTCTGGTAACGGTAGCGGTCGTGGGAGGAGTTATGGCGCAGTAAATCCGGAGACGTGGCCCACGTCGGCCACTTGGAGGCCAACCGCCGCGGTCGGCTATAAATGCCGCGGGGGCGGTACCGAGGCGGCACTTGCCCCTTTCTTCCTCCTCGCGCTCCTGCATTGCTCCTTCGCTGCTCCGACGCCGTTCTTCTGGCGAATCTCAGCGAGCGGCCGCCCCGACGATCCTCCGCCGAGCCACCGCCGCAAGCCCGCCAATCCGGCGCCACGGGGCCACGCGCATCGACGGCGCGCCCTTCTCCACCGCGATCTCCTCCGGCGAGGAGCGGCTCTTCTTCGCCCTTCCGCCTCTCTTGGACCTCCTCTTCTTCGTCTTCGATGGCCCAGCCGAGCGGCTCCTGGAAGGGCTCCTACATGCAGGACGACGACATTGCCCGGTTCGTGCGCCTCCGCCGCATCCCGGCGGGGGTGATCACCAGGGCGCCGGGCGAGGAGCAGGAGCCTCGGCCGGAGCCCGGCGAACGCGTGGTCTTCGGCGCGCATCTCGACCGCGGATTGGGTCTGTCGGCTTCCAACTTCTTCCGCCGGTTCCTCGATCACTTCGGCCTGCAGCCGCACCACCTGCCGGCCAACGCCATGATCCTCCTCAGCTGCTACGTGGCCTTTATGGAAGGCTACGCCGGCTTGTGGCCGGACGTGGAGTTCTGGAGCCGGCTCTTCTACATCAAGGCGCAGACGACCGAAGGCCGCCTGAGGACCTGCGGCGCCGCCTCCATCTACCCCCGTACGGGTACGTCCTTCCCGCGGATTCCGACTGTCGATTCTGTAAAGAATTGGCAGATGTCTTTCTTTTATGTGCGGAACGAGAGCCCGGCCTTCGACCGGCTCAACCTGCCGGAATTCAACCCGGCTCCGCCAGTCGGCCGGATCAACTGGGGCTTCAACGCCAAGTCCTCGAACCCGGACGCGGAGGTGAACCTCCTGTTGAACTTCCTGGGCCAGTGCGTCTCGGAGGGCCGGCTGACTGCCGAGGACCTCCTCTGCACCTACATCTCGCGCCGGGTCGTACCGCTCCAGTGGCGCGTCCACAAGATCGGCCACATGTCCGGCCTGCTCGACCCGACACGGACGTCGAAGTTGGAGCTCTCCAAGGCCCAGGTGGCTCACCGGGTGAACAACATCACCAAGGCCAACATGCCGGACAACTGGGACTGGGGGCTGGCGCCTTACGATCGGGAGCAGCCGCCTGAACTGGTAAGTTGATGTTTTTCCGTCTTCCGACTTGCGGCAGCGTGGCCGACTCGATATTTATCTTGTCTTGTTTGCAGCTTTTCGTCCGCCAAGGCATCGAGGATGGCGACTTGGCGACGAAGGTCTGGACGCCGGATCTCGTTGACCCGGCTGACTTAGCCGGCGACCAAGCTGGCGACGACGATCTGCTGGTGGCGCAGGATCAGGGCGGCCAGGGGGAGCATAACCCACCGCCTTCGCCTGAGCATGAGCAGGAGCAGGAGCAGGAGCCACTGCAGGCGGAGCCGGCCCAGTCCGGCACGGGGGCCATCCCGGCGGTGCCTCTGCGCGCGGTGCCGCCTACTAGCACGGCGACTTCTGCGCCGAAGGGGAGGAAGCGGGCCGGCGTCGGGTCCACGGCCGCTTCGGAGGCGAGGGCCAAGAAACAGCGCCGGCTGGCGCCTAAGAAGGTCCCGGAGAAAGCCGGGTGAGTTCTTTTTCCTCTGTTGTTTGATTCCTTTTCTTTCCTTCCTTTGTACTTATCTTCTCTTGCTTGTTCGACTAGGGCCGCGATTAAGTTTACCCACCTTCAGCCCGCGCGCGCACGCCGCCGGCTGCTAACGTGCCGCCTGCGGCCACGCCACCTTCTGCGGGGGCGTCTTCTTCTGCGGCGCCTGGCGGCGGAGACCAGGGTCAGTCGGCGCGCCAGCCGACTTTAGATGATATGTTTCCGCGCCGCGCCCCGTTTGTGGAGCGGGCAGCCGGAGCCGGCAGGGGCATGCCGCCTGCGGCAGGAGCTGGAGCTGGTGGGGCTGCGCCGCCTTCGACCGGAGTCGGCGGGCCCGCGCCCAACGTCGTGGTGCCGGAGAGCTCTCCGAAGGGAGCGCCTCGGGCGCCGGATGCGACGGCTCCCACCGGGCCGACTGCTTCGACCGCGCCGCCTCCAGCTTCGGAGCCGACGAGGAGGGAGCCGACCGGGAAGGAGCCGGCGAGGGGGCAGCCAGGGCGCTCAAAGGACGCCGATTCCCGGGCTCTGGTGAGGACGAGGGGCCCGTCGGGCCCAACTGAGGGCCTTCACGTGGCCAAGGGGGCCCGGCTGCTGCAGGTGCCGTCTGCCTCTGACTCCAGCCTTGGCTCGGCTGGCACCATGGAGGCTGCGTGGCACTCGGCGGATTCCTGCGAGGTGTTCAACCGGGAGGGGCAGCCTGGTACGGCGCCCATGAAGATAGTCTTCTCCGGCTACCGGGCCGCCCTTAAGAACAAGGCCGCCGAGGCCCTGGCCCAGCTAGCAACGCTGGAGGATGCTGACAAGGTAGGTGTCTTTCTGTTTTTGCAATTTTGTTATTATCCTGGTAGCCCTCCGAGGCATGGTCCGGCTGCTTGGAGCCGGTCCGGGACTCGTCTAAGCAACTGATTCTTTCAGACGGTTACGGAGCGACGCACCGTCTTGTACAACAAGGTGGTGACCAGCTACCACAAGGCCAAGATCGAGCGGGCCGCCTTGGCTCGCGAGCTGGAGGCTGTCAAGGGTGAGGCCTTCTCTCTTTGCCTTTACTCTCTTTTACGCTTCTGTTTTACTGACGGCTTGTCTTTGCCGGCTTGCAGCTGAGGCCGCCCGGGTCCCGCAGCTTGAGTCGGACCTCCGAGTTGCCCGCGCTCAATGCGCCACAAGTGAGGAGGCGAACCAGGCTGCTGCCGCCAAGCTGAAGGTGGCTGACGGGGAGCTGAAACGGCTGCGCCTCCTTGAGGCTAACCATCTCAAGGAACTTGCCGCCCTCAAGAAGGAGCAGGAGGAGAAACTGGAGGGTCTGAGCAAGCGGTTGGAGGAGGTGGAACGGCAACGGCTTTCGCTCCGGCGGGGAGGTGACCACCAAGTCCAACGAGTGTCGGCCACCGCCAAGCGGTGGTTGGGGAACTTAGCGCGCTCGACCGCGGCTTGGCTGGTGAGTCTTTTGTCTTATGCCTTCCCCTTTGCCGGCTTTCGGCCGTCGGCTGCCGGCTTAGGTTGGCAGCCGGCGGCAACCTTGATTTTTTCGATATCTCCATCTTCGGGCTGGGGGCGATCGGTTCTTGCCGGCTACCGCCGGGCTTTCTTTAAAGCTTTGGGATCTCCATCTTCGAGGTGGGGCGATCGGATCTTGCCGGCTGCCGCCAGGCTTACTTTAGGACTTCGAAAATTTGCGTTTTTCAGCTTATTTCGGCTTTGATGGCTTCTGACATGCTTTTCTTCTTTGCAGCGGCCTTCCCTGAGGCGCAGGAGGAGGCGTTAGCGGCTGTTGGCAGGGCGCGGGAGGATCGCCGGCAGGCCACTGGGGAGCAGAGCTCCGGCGCTTCACCATGGACGACTATCGGCGTCCATCGCCGCCCGCGTGGAGCCGGTCACCAAGCTCGGGCTGGGAGCTGCGGAAGGCGGCGGAGGAGCTGATGCGGCTGCGTGGCCGACGGAGACGCTGCCGGAAGGTCGCTCCATTCGCAGCGCTTGGGGGGACGGGGCTCCCGACCGCTTCTTGGGTGGAAGGAGTCAGCCACGCGCGCCGGAGCCGATATGGCGCTATCTTTTGTGCTCTCCTGGTATAACGAGGTTAGCCCTCGACCAGTGGGAGGTCCGGCGCGCCGGCGTGGAGGACCCGCGGCCGGCGGAGAACAAGACTGCTCGGCTTGCCCGCGCCTGCGCCATTGCCGACTTCGTCGACAAGTCCCTCTTCATCGCGGATCCGAATCCGCCGTCTGACGACGAGGAGGAGGCGGCTGAGGACGAGGAGGCGGACGATGTGCCCGAGGATGACCCGGCGGCCGGCTCTGCTGATGCAGCCGGCGCTTAGCTTTTACCTGTTTCCTTATGCTTTTGCCAAGACAATTCGTTAAATCCCCGGGATGCCGGGTGCATATGTAAGACAATGTTATTATCCTTTTATTAAGGCACGCTTTAATGTGTTTGTTAATCATCTGTGTGCCGAGTTGCTTTCTTTCGACTCGTTCGCTTTTTCCCATCCGCCCCACTCTTTGGCTGTGCCCTTGCCGGTCGTACGTCCGACTTGCGGTCCGTCGCCGGATCAAGAGCGGGCCGCTGGGTGAGGCCGACAGTATTTCAGTCGAACGAGCTGAATTCGGCAATCCGGCACTTTTATGAAAAGTTGCAAGTCAACTCGCTTTTACTCTTTCCCTTAGTCGTTTTTCGCGTGCCGACTCCCTAGGCCTTACTCCCGCCAGCCGGACAGCCGGGTTGCGGTGCAGGCTGGATCGGAAGCCGGCTGTCGGAAACCGGATCACGTTACTGAGCCGACCGCGTGAGAGGGTTCAAGCCAATTGGCGAAACAAGGTAAAGTACGCGAAAAACTTGTTGGAAACAGCGCTCTTGGCGCAGGCTTTTTCATAACTCACAAAAGAGATACAAGGGATACAAGGGATACATACATTCCTGCTCTCATGTGTAAAATGGGCGGAGTAACCTGACATTCCAGGGACGTTTAGTCTCCTCGTCAGCCTTGTCCGGCTTGTTTTTCTTAGCCTCTTGGGCATCTATGAGATAGTAGGAATCATTGCCTACTGCCTTGCTCACGATGAAGGGACCCTCCCATGGGGATGACAGTTTATGCTGTCCGGCTGTCCTCTGGATCAGCCGGAGCACTAGGTCTCCCTCTCGGAATGCTAAGGGCTGGACCCTCCGGCTGTGATAGCGTCGGAGGCTTTGCTGGTAGATAGTAGATCTAGACTCAGCCAGCAGCCGGGCCTCTTCGACCAGGTCAACTCCATCTTCGCGAGCTTCTTTGGCTTCGGCTTCTGTGTAGAGCTTGATCCTTGGCGCATCATTCTCGATATCAGTCGGCAAGACGGCTTCGGCCCCGTATACGAGGAAAAATGGTGTGAAGCCGACTGAGCGATTTGTCGTTGTGCGCAGGCTCCACAGCACATTGGGCAATTCTTCAATCCAGCAGCCGGCTGCTCGCTCGAGCGGCTCCACCAGCCGGGGCCGGATGCCGGCTAGGACTAAGCCGTTAGCCTTTTCCACTTGTCCGTTGGACTCTGGGTGTGCCACAGAAGATAGGGCCATCCGGATCCCCATTTCCCCGCAATAGCGAGAGAAGATGCCTTGGGAGAAGTTGGTGCCGTTGTCGGTGATGATGGTGTGGGGGTAGCCGAATCTCACAATGATTTCCTTGAGGAAAGTGACGGCTGTGGACCCGTCCAGTTTTTTGATTGGCTTGGCTTCGATCCACTTGGTGAATTTGTCAATCATCACCAAGAGATGTGTCATGCCGCCTCGCGCTGTTCTGAATGGGCCTACCATATCCAAGCCCCATACGGCAAACGGCCATGTGATGGGGATGGTTTTCAAGGCGGAAGCCGGCTGGTGTCTTTGCTTTGCGAAGCGCTGACAGCCGTTGCACTTCTTCACCAAATCTTCTGCGTCTCTGAGCGCAGTCGGCCAGTAAAAACCGTGCCGGAAGGCTTTGGCCACTATGGCTCTGGATGAGGCGTGATGTCCGCACTCTCCTTGATGGATTTCCCGTAGGAGTTCAATCCCTTCAGCCGGCTCGACGCACCGCTGGAACACCCCACTTACGCTGCGTTTGTACAGCTGGTGGTTGATGATGGTATAGGCCTTGGCCCTTCTCTCAATCTGCCTGGCCTGGACTCTATCATCAGGCAGCACACCGTCGGTGAGGTAGGAGAGGAATTCTTGTGCCCATGAAGGTACGCATCTTATCTCGAATACGCTGACCAACAGGGCCTCCTGCGCGGGAGCTTCCGGATTCGACTGCATGGTCGCCGGGTTCGGCTTGCTAGCCGGCGGGTTCGGCTTGCCAGCCCCCGAGTTTGGCGATGAAGCCCCCGGGTTGGACTGAGAAGTCCCCGGGTTCGGCATGCTAGCCGGCGGGTTTGGCTTGTTAGCCCCCGACTTGGGCGATGAAGCCCCCGGGTTCGGCTGAGCAGCCCCCGGGTCAGCCGGCACGAATATTGAATCCGAGTCCGGTGACGGTATGATGGACGGCTTCTTGAGAACCGCCAAGGCGACACCCGGCGGAATGGCTTGCCGGGTTGAGCCAATCTTGGATAAGGCGTCAGCCGCTTCGTTATTTGCTCGTGGCACATGGTGGAATTCGCAGCCGTCGAAGAAGCCGGATAGCTGCTGGACATGGAAGCGGTACGAGGCCATGTTGGCGTCCTTCGCGTCCCAGTCGCCAGATGCTTGCTGTATGACCAAGTCGGAGTCGCCGAAGCAGAGTATGCGACGCACGCCAATCTCCTTGGCCAGCTTCAGCCCATGAATGAGCGCTTCGTACTCCGCCACATTGTTGGAGGCGGCGAAGTGGATCTGCAGGACGTAGTCCAGCCGGTCCCCCTTGGGAGAAGTGATGACGATGCCGGCTCCCAAGCCGTTGCGCATCTTCGAGCCGTCAAAGTGCATCTTCCAATGCGTGGAATCCGGCACAGGCGGCAGGTACTGCATCTCAGCCCAGTCGACGAAGAAGTCCGCGAGGATCTGCGACTTGATGGCTGTGCGTGGCTCGTAGAGGATGGTGTGGGCGGCTAGCTCCAGGGCCCACTTGGCAACCCGGCCGTTGGCATCCTTGCTGCCTATGATTTCCGCCAAGGGTGCTGTGGCAACCACCCTGATGGGGTGCTCTTGGAAGTAGTGCTTGAGCTTCTTGGCCGCCATGTAGACGCCGTAGGTGACCTTCTGGTAGTGGGGGTAATTTTGCTTCGACTGGGAGAGCACTTCGCTAAGGTAGTAAACTGGGCGCTGAACCAGCTGCTCCCTGTTGCCGGCTTCTCTGCGCTCCACCACCAGGACAACGCTAACCACTCGATTGGTGGCTGCGATGTACAACAACATCGGCTCCATTGAACCCGGCGTTGCAAGGATTGGCGCGGTTGAGAGCACGCGCTTCAAGTCACGGAAGGCCTCATCCGCCTGCGGTGACCAGACGAATTTGTCCGCCTTCTTCATTAGTTGATACAGGGGCAGTGCCTTCTCCCCCAGCCGGCTGACGAAGCGGCTCAAGGAGGCCAGGCAGCCAGCAAACTTCTGGACGTCCTTGAGGCACTGCGGCAGTTCCATCTTCTCCAGGGCACTGATCTTGTCCGGGTTGGCTTCGATCCCTCGCTGAGAGACGAGGTAGCCAAGGAGCTGGCCAGACGGCACGCCGAATGTGCACTTGGCCGGGTTGAGCTTCATCCGGAATCTTCTCAGATTGGTGAAGGTTTCTCTCAGGTCCTCAAGGAGGGTAGTCGTCTCCTTGGTCTTTACAACGACATCATCCACATATGCGTGAACGTTTCTGCCGATTTGATCCTGCAAGCATTTTTGCATGCACCTTTGGTAGGTGGCGCCTGCATTTTTCAAGCCGAACGGCATAGTCGTGTAGCAATAAGCCCCGTACGGGGTAATGAACGAAGTCTTTATTTGATCAGCCGGATTCAAAGGAATCTGGTGGTAGCCTGAATAGGCGTCTAAGAAAGACAACAGTTCACAGCCGGCAGTCGAGTCTATGACTTGATCTATGCGCGGCAGGGGGAAGGGATCCTTTGGGCACGCCTTGTTCAGGCTGGTGTAGTCGATACACATGCGCCAGGAGCCGTTCTTCTTCAAAACCAGGACCGGGTTCGCCAACCAGTCCGGGTGCAGCACTTCCATGATGAAGCCGGCAGCTAGGAGCCGGGCGATTTCTTCACCAATGGCCTTCCTTCGTTCTTCGGCGAAGCGCCTGAGAGGCTGCTTCACCGGCTTGGCCTCAGGCCGGACGTGGAGGTGGTGCTCAGCCAACTCCCTCGGCACACCCGGCATGTCTCTAGGAGTCCACGCGAAGATGTCCCGATTCTCACGGAGGAAGCTGGTGAGCTCGCTTTCCTATTTCTTGTTCAAGCCGGCACCGATGGTGACGAACTTGTCCGGCTGCGCCGGGTCCAGCAGGATCTTCTTGGTGTTGTCGGCCGGCTGGAAGTGAGTCGTCCCAGCCGGGTTGCCCGCAGCCGGCATGTCTGTCTGCGCGGCTTTGGCGAGGGCGACGGCGTCGTGGATGAGCTGCTTCTCGGTGGCGATGACCAGCGTCTGGGCCATCTTGGAGCTCTGCGTGGCGCAGTCCATGGAGCGGCGATAGTCGCCGGCTACGGTGATGACCCCCTTGGGGCCAGGCAGCTTCATCTTCAGGTACCCATAGTGGGGCACCGCCATGAACTTGGTCAGGGCCGGCCTGCCCAGGAGCGCGTGGTAGGGACTCACGAGGTCCACCACCTCGAACTCGATTCTCTCAGTGCGGAAGTGGTCCGGCTTCCCGAACATCACCTCCAGCGTGATCCGGCCGATCGGCTGGCAGCAATGGCCTGGCACGATGCCATGGAAGACGGTGGGGGTGGGGCGCAACTCGGCCTCCTGGATGCCCAGCTTGCGGGCGGTGTCGCGGTAGAGGATGTTGATGCTGCTGCCGCCGTCGATGAGGACGCGCGAGAAACGCACGCTGCGCCGGGTTGTGCCGATGGTGGGGTCGAGGACCATGGCGTAGCTGCCCGGCTTCGGCAGGACAGCCGGTGTGTCGCGGCGATCAAAAGTGATGGCCTGCTCTGACCAGTTTAGGTACTGGGGGACCGGCGGTATGACCGCGTTGACCTCGAGGGAACGGCGCTCTTGGCTCGTCCTGTGCTCGGGCTCGGAGGTGAAGATGATGTAGGTGGCGTCTTCGGCCAGATATCGGCCGGCATGGTGCACTTGGTTAGCCTCGTGGTGCTCGAGGTTGACGTTCTCTGCGCCGGCTTGGCCACCCGGCCCGCCGGCTGGTGGAGGCGGGGGTGGAGGCGGTAGAGGTTCACCGCTTGTCAGCCGCTTCATGAAGTGGCAGTCGCGGGTGGTGTGGTTGGAGGGGTTCTTGCCGCTGTGGTACTTGCACGGCGAGTCGAGCATCTGCTCGAAGGTGTACTTCGGCTTCCACTGCCGGTCTTGCTTCTGGCGGCGGCTGCCGCCTGCCGCGTTGTCTGCCACGGCGGCCACGTGGGCGGAGCCGTACCGGCGGTCCGGCTGGTCGTTGTGACGCTTGCCGCGGTAGTTGTCCCGCCGGCTGCCGTGCGAGGCGCCCTCGGCCGGCTTGTTGTTGTCCCGTCTTGCTGGGGCCGGTGAAACATCAGCCGGCGCCTTGCCGGCTTCCTCTGCCAGCGCGTACTTGTCTGCGATGACCATCAAGGCGGCCATCGTCTTGGGCTCGCTGCGGCGTAGCTTGTGCCACAGCATGGTGTTGGGTCGGCAGCCGCCCATGAAGAAGCTGATGGCTTGCATCTCGTGCACGCCCTCGCAAGAGTTGCGCATCTCGCACCAGCGCGTCAGGTACGCGCGATCCGTCTCGTCCGGGCCCTGCTTGCACATCTCAAGCTGTTGAGGGCGACCCGGCCGGCGGTAAGTGCCGGTGAAGTTGCTGATGAAGGCGGCTTCGAAGTCGAGCCAGCCGTTTATGCTGCCGGCTGGCAGGTTGTTGAGCCACGTGCGGGCGGAGCCGAGTAGCATGAGGGGGGAGTAACGCACAGCCCAGCGCTTGTTGCCCTTGGCGATGCCGACTGCCGTGGAGTAGTCCAGCAGCCAGTCCTCCGGCTTGGTGGTGCCGTCGTACTTGGGGGTGTCGCGCGGGAGCTGGAAGCCCTCGACCATGGGCTCGTTGAGGATCCGCGGCCCGAAGCACTTTGGGCCGGCTGGCCCCTCTTCTTCCGCGATGCGGGATTGAACCAGCCGGTCGAGGCGGTCTCGGGCGTCAGCGGGCTCGATGCGCGGGCCCAGCCGGGAGTGTGCCGGCTGGCGCGCGCCGCTTGCTTCTGGAGCCGGCCGGTGATGACGGCGGGGCCCGGAGTCTTGCTCCTGGTTCCGGCTTGGAGGTGGCCGGCTGCGGCTGCCGCCGCTCGGCTGGTGGCTTGGCCGGCCCGAGCTGTGCGTGGCCCGGGAATCATGGCGCCGGCTTGGTGCTGGGGAGGAGGACTCGGCCGTGTCCCTGGCGCCTTCCCTGTCGTTGCCTGCAGCTCCACGAGCGTGAGAAGCTCTGGGGGCATTGACATACCTGGGGTCGGCGATCTGCCTGTTGGCTGCGTTGAGCAGCTCAGTCACCCGCCTGGTCTGGCGGCGTAACTCTTCGCCCTGAAGGCGGTTCAGCTCTTCTGCGGCGGCTTCTGCCGCGCGCATGTTCTTGTCGGGGGTGTTGTAGACGGGGAGCTCCGCGGACGGAGCCGGCGAAGGAGCGCCGTCGCGGGCGATCTCAGCGCCGAGGTCGCGGCCCCTGCGGCGGATGTGGCCGGCTCGGCTTGGCTCGTCGCCGCCTGGAGTGAGGCCGTGGGCGCGGTTGTACTCGCGCTGGGTGATCTCCATCTGGCGCTTAGCAGCAGCCAGTTCTTCGGTTTGCTTGAGGAGGAGCTGGCGGTGCGCCTCCAAGTCCGCCTCGATGGCGGTGGGGTCTCCGCCAGGCGTGAGCGGGGTGCTCAGCTTTGCCCGGACTGCATCCAGCCGGGACGGCGGTGGTGGCGCTTTTGGGCCCGAGCCGGAGGCGTTGGGGTCGATGTTGCGCTCCAGGTCGGGGCCGCGCATGCGCGGGTTCTTGGTGGGGAGCTCGTCGCCAGCCATCATGACTTGCACGACGGCGGGGCTGGCGGGAGCGCTGCTGCCGGCTCGCGGAGGAGGGCTAGCGCAGCGCAGCACCTGCCGCGGGTAGCGCGGCGGTGCGACGGTGGCGACGTAGACGTCGAAGCCGCCGAAGGAGATGACGCTGCCGCCGGCTGGGAAGGGCCGGTCAGCGAAGCAGCCAGCGTTGTCGGCCGACGCGCGATCGAGGGAGCCGAATCTCCGGATCAAGCCTGGGCGACTCGCTCGCCGGTGGTGGTGGTGAGGCCCGTCCGGATGAAGACACCGGCCGAGGATGCTGAAGGCCCCACGGTGGGCGCCAAATGTCGTGGTATCGTCACGGCATATGCCATAGGGTGGCTAATCGAAGTGGTTCCTGAGGGATCTCACGGCGGTATCCGGATGCGGGTATGGGCACGAGCGACACGGCGACGTACCCAGGTTCGAGGCCCTCCGATGGAGGTAAAACCTCTACTCCTGCTATGAGTGTATATGATGATCACACAGTACAATGATGCTCCTAGAGCTGTGTCCGGCTGCTCCTGAGAGGCTAAGGAAGACTATGGTCTCTCTCACAGGGCAGCTCTGTAGGTGGGTGAAAGCAATAAATGATCGATCCCCCGCACGAGAGGGGGTAGTGCGGCTTATATAGGCACCGGCACTTTACATATAAGACCCTATAGTTTACGGGCCGGCTGGGCCGGCTCCGGCTTCCGCTCCTTCCCGAGGCGGTGACGTCAGGAGTGGTTGAGGCATCGTGGCCTGTCCCATCCGGCTGCCACGGTCAGCGGTATGGAGGAGGTGTCCCTGTCGCCGCCAGCCACTGTACCCAGTACGGATCGTCGCAAGCCCTGACGGCCTGTCCGGCGCGAGGCACTATTGCTCCACAGTGCCCCGCGTTTCACGGAAGATGGAGTCAGCGTGGACTTTGGGAACCCGGATCACCTACCCGGTTCCTTCCAGTGCAAGACTCGCCAGCCTCGAGTCGGTCTGAGGTACAAACCCCAGTCGGATATGGCTTGTAGAAGCCGGCCCAACTACAGCATTGGTGGCCGTAGCCAGGCCGACTAGGACCTAGAGCCAGCCGGCTTCCAGACCAGCCGGCCACGGCGCCAGCCGGCTGCTCCTCAGCCGGCCTTTGCCGCGAGCCGGCCAGTGGCCAGCCGGCTGCCCCGCGTCCATTGCCCTATCCGGGGTCTTCCCCCCGACACTTGTTTATTAACTTCAATTCCTACTATATGACATAAGAAGACTATGTTTGCTTTTGGTTTTTCATTGTTTTTTGATTTTTTCTGAATGTTTATGCCCATTTGAATCTAAAGGTGAGAAAACACATTAATGGTTATTCTAACAAAGGTCATGCTTGGTATCTTACCTATGTATTATGCTACATCAGAAATGTAAAATGAAAATATGTGCATCTCTATAGACCCTAAACCCTAACCCTAACTATATAGAAAAAGATGAACAATCCATGCTTTTCGATTGCCTTTTTTGTTTGGCTTGATTTCAAATTTAGTGGGGAGGGGGGGTAGGGGACGAGTGTGTTTCTTTCGATGCCTCTCTCGTATTTGCTAGTTTTTGGGGGTCACACAAATTCAGGGTAGCATACTGCCCACCCCCTCCCTTCACGCGCGGAAAAAGTGAGTTACTAACTTGGCTTTCCTACCCTTGAATCCATACGAAACTTTGTACGGAGTTCTAATACAGTATAATGATCACCCGAATTATTACACCAACAGGTCTGTCACTTACGTGTGGTTCCCATGCGTGAGGTCCCACACTTCAGTGAGCACAAGTCACGGACAATTTTTTTCATATGTTGCAAAGGATAAAAGGTGGAAGAGGGATCACACGGAAGGAGAAGAGGAAGGGAGAGCAGTCACGGCCTCGAAATGCTTCAACATTTCCGGGAAGTGATGTTGACTGGCACGTAAGGTTTTTCAGTGCTGCAAACCTGCAGTGCGGCGATTTTGTCAGAAATAACCCTTTTGGCAAAGAAAAGCACGGACTGACCCTCTGAGCAATCTATTTCACTGGACTAACCTTTTTGTGTGGCTCATTCTGTGTTTTTCTTCGCCAAAAGGGTTACTTTGTCAAAATCGCCCCCTCTGCAGTGCAGGCTAGGCCCCCGTCTAATATTCTTTTTTTTCAATGACAAAAGGGGGGAGATAGAGAGAGAGAGAGTCTTGACGACGTGTCTTCACTTGACAAAGAAGATTGTTGGAAGTTTGCCTTCCTACCGCACATGACTTGTGCTCACTAAAGTGTGGGACCTGCATGCATGGGACCTTGCAGCCCTCTTAGGGCAGACGTGTGAGACGCAAAATATGGTTTTTAGTTTAGTAAGGCAAAAAGTAAGCCTTGGAGGGCCGAGGTGGGGCGGCCGTCCGCCATTTTATACCTTTACGCCCCCCACACCTCGTTTCATTTGTCATGTCTACCAAGGAAGAGCTCGGAGGAGAAGATGCAGTCCTAGCTTCTCGACCCCCTGGCGCCCCACGCATAAATACTACTACCAGAAGTACACTGTCTCTAACAATCCTGCCTGCGGAGGGAGATCTCGGAGGAGACGATGCGGGCTCAGCGTCCCCGCCGTTGATGAGCCAGGACACAAGGGTTACTAAGCCTCTTTTAATTACCTTCGTTTTGCTGGTAATACTCGGACTTATATCTGTTATCTTCCGCAGGAGAGGGTCGATATCGCCGGAGAAGATGATGTGAGGCAGATGATCAAGCTCGCAGGAGAAGATGATGTAAAGGAGATGGTCAAGCTCGGAGCAGAAGATGATGTAAAGGAGATGGTCAAGCTCGGAGAAGATGATGTAAAGGAGTTAGTCAATCTCGGAGAAGATGTGGTGCCATTGGACTAACCGCGGTCGTTGGGCGAGATCCCGGAAATTCACTTACCTCGTTTGCACTGGTAATGATATGCCTGATCTATAACATTTTGAACATTTTTCGTCGGCTTACACATGAGCTATCTCGGCTTAGGGTCAACAAGGCCCCGGAGCGGAACTTCCGCATCTCGGCGCCGAGAACTCCGAGTTACGCCAGAAGCGCCCTGGGGAATCGCACGCGCAGGCGCATCACATCTGTTCGCAGGATCTCTCATCCTTCGACGTCAGGTTCCAGCGAGAGGTCGTAGAAGAAGATAAGTTGCCAGCTTCCCCGCCGTTCAAGAGGATGAAGGAGCTGAAGACGGAGGTTAATATTAGCTGACTTTGGGTTGCTGGTTTTTGGTACTTCGAGTCACTGACATGTAGACACCACTTAAGTCTGTCCTACATGTTAGTGACCACATTCGTTAATCAGCTAATTTGTGAATTTCGTTTGCCGGTAACGCTCGATATGTTTGTTGTTACCTTTGGCAGGATCACTCCCCTTGCTTATCCTGTCGGAGGATGAAGTTGGATCTTGCCAGCATGCGGGAGGAGAACAGAGAGTTAGGGATCAAGATATTTCGGTACAGGCAGGCGGTGTCTTTCCTAGAAGTGGATGAGATCACGGCCTGCGCTCGTAGGAGTTGTGACGAGGCCATTCATCTGGGAGAACGGATCAAAGCTCAGCTTGTCTCTTTGATGGAAGTCGCAGAACGCGTGATTTTCAATGCTAGAGAGGCGCGGGAACGACTTCTGGTGGCTGAAGATCTCGCATAGCAGTTTAATCAAGTGCGCTTATTAGTTGCCTACTACTTTTGTAATTATTCACAATTAAGTATGAATCAATGGCTTGCCTTTTGTGTGACGGAGGAAATTGCACATACCACCACTTGTTGGTGCAGTTTTTGCACATAACACAATTTGAGATTCTTTTTACACAAATAACCAGATTTTGACGTAAACTTTTGCACAAAAAACAACCTTACTCCATGTTTTCTTTTGTCTTCTAAAGACATGTAGGTGCTTCGAAAAATACCTCCGTTCCAATGCTTAAAGCTTAGTATATTTTTCTTGAAAAGTCAAACCAAGTAAAGTTCGACCAAACCTATCAGCACATATAATATTTTGTAGACACCATATGAAAATATAATTTATTTTCTATCTAATAATATTGATTTTGTATCTTGCATATTAATGCATTTGGTAAAAACTTAGTCAAACTTTATATCTAATAATATTTTCGACTTTGTATTATTTTTATTCATTTTCCCCCTGGTTGTCATGTTTTCTGTCCGGCTTCCCCAGCCCATCCATCCGTAACCCACATGCGCGCGTGACACGAGTAGTGGGAGACATGGTGCCCAAAGGGATAGCTTTTATTAATGGTGGCGACGGTTCCCTAGGCCAAGGCTGGCGATACGTCTCATCGTCGCTAGCTGTGCCTTCCCCGTGCGGCCGTATTAATGCACACCACTGCTCCTTTGCGCCTCCGCGGCTGATCAAGTAAGTTTGATCATAAAAGATGATCACATAAGCAGAGATGATTACCTATAACCTAAAAATTATCTTAATTTGTAAACGAAGACATAAAATAACTAGTTGTTTGATTAGGAAAGACAAAGGAAATTTCTATTTAGATTGAGTTCATTTCATAGTTGTTATAGACACATAGCAATATTACCAAGAGATAGGATTGTAGAGAAAGCAATCCATAGGTATTTTGGAGGGTTCTCAATCCTTTGAATCAAGCAAGCTCTATAGGAAAAATCCCTATGTGTAAAAATCCTACTCCGTACAAGATACCTTTAGAAATCCTTTGAACCAAACAAACTCCGATTCATATTAGTTGACTATAATATGGATATATCTAGACACATTTTAGTTCAAGATTCATCCATATCATTTGACAAGTAATATGAATCGGAGTGAGTATATTAAATGGAGTAGTATATATTGTTCGAAATAATTAAGTTATACTGTACTAATAAAGAAACCATTTCTGTGGTCAAACTGATTTGTGGGACAAGAATCGCACCAGGACGTAGTGGCGTGCTATCCTAGCCGAAGTTTTACTCGGCGCCTCGATGCAGCTGCTGAAGAATAAAAAAAAGTCATATCCACTCCTACTCTTCACCTCCATCGTTTCCATCCTTGGCTCTCCACTTCCATCATCGTTCTCCACTCGCCAAGCGCTGCTAGCAAATTTTTTCATCCTCTAGATCTCCCATTTGCATAGCTTTCTCTCCTCACCCCTCCGCAGAACCGCAGCACTCCTCCTTCCCGCTCGACTCTCCTACAAAACTCCAATCACACATACTTGCTTCCGCCCTCTTAAATCCTTATCGTCTCCATGGCGGCATCGAACGACGACCAGCTGTATGGCGACTGGGGGAAGCTCCCCGCCGAGCTGTTCAATCTCATTGCCCAGAGTCTGGACGTTACAGTCGATGTCCGGCTGGCCGCATGCTCCAAAACGCTGTGCCGCCATGTCGCCGACAACATGAATCTACACCATTGGGATGGACCCTGCTTGCTGATGCCTGATTCTGCCCATTGGCACTATGACGATAGTAGTGCGCACCACACGGTGTACCACGTTGTGCCCCTCGACCATCCTCGGCGCACAGCCATCCTGCCGTTCATGGAAAATAGATTCTGGGTTGGCATGAACGGCGACTGGATCGCTGGCGTGGACAGTGGTGGGAACTGGTTCCTCGCGAACATCTACACGCACCAAGAAATCTCCCTACCATCGTCGGAAACTTGCAACATTTTTCGGGAGGAATGGATTGGCTTCCCCGACTTGCCTCCTGAAAGGTACATGACGTATGGGTGTGCCATGTTTTTGTTGAAGATTGTAATTTGCGAAGTGCCCACAAAAGCTGGACATTACTCGGATTACAAGCTCATCGCTCTATTCAATTCTGGACTCGCTTACCTAGCTAATGGTAGCCAGGAGTGGAGGTTATTCTCTCTTGCTAGTTGGGGTGTAGATTACAGTGACGCCATCGAGCACAACGGCTTCATTGTTGCGGTGGATGGGTGGACCGGCACCACATATTGCTGGGATCAATCACAGGCCGGTAATTCTTCAATCCATATGATATACTTCGCAATAAATTTTAGTATCAAGCCCATTCATGATATATTGTAACTGAATTAACTAATTGGTCAATAAGATTTTTTTCACCTTTCAAATGACTGTGCACCATTTAATTATCCTAACCTGACTGAACCATTGCTACAAACGAATTACAGTAGTATATGCAGTGCACTAATCTGTCAACCCAAACCAGATTATTGCAGTATATGAATGCATTCCTGAATTAGTTCTTGCATGCTCTTATCGAGTAATATGAATAAGGAGCTTAGCCCTGGCCTCTTCATCAATTGATGCATGCAAACTTTCAATTTATTTGAATATTCGATGTACTCAAAGCATTACAATCATGGATCAGATAAGGTTGAGACATGTATCTACCATCAATGAATATGAGTGTAATTAACATACATCTCAAATGGGAAAAATTTTATTTCTTCGAGTTTTTATACATGTATAATGACTGCATCCTCCATTTGATCCTACAAATGTGAAGTTGCAGCTACTGGTATTTTTGTCTTCCTGAGCCATTCAAACACTATTTTTTTCTTGTCTCCGTTTACAATGCAGATGCCCACCTTGCCCTGCCATTTGTGAGCCCATCACCGATGAAGGAACCGTCTGGCAGATGGTTTTTAGCTCGATCAGCCGATGGCAAGCGCTTGATGATCATCCATGATGATCGGTATATACGTAGCAATGATCACCTTGAGCCTGCAGAAGTTCTGCATCATGGTAATGGCCTTATCCTGCGAGAGTATCCTGCCCCTGTCATACATATTTTTGAGAAAGATCTATCCCTGATTGGACCCAATTGGAGTCGAGTTGACAGCCTTGGCACACACTCTCTGTTCATTGGACTGAATTATCCAATGAACCTGAAGATAAATGATGGCAATGCTCCTGATGGAACATTGACTCCGTTCATGAGGTCAAATTGTGTGTACATCGCGTACTATGCATTTCGGGAACCAGCATTTAGTTGTATTTGTCGTTGTAACCTGCAGCAAGGGGAAAATGAGCTCATGGGAGTTATCACCCTTCCAGAAGATGGTTGGGGATTTCCCCGACAGGCGACAATGTGGTTTAAGCCTAGTCTGAATAATATCCGCATGTTGATGCAACCCTAAACTGAGCCATGAATCTTTCTGGAGAAAATAATCTTTTTTGTACGATATGTTTGAACAATTCAGTAATCTGTTCCGTATCTTAAGATGCTCTTCCTTTTTTCTGAATCTTATATACCTGGACCCATTTCAGTGTGTCTGTTTACTCATTTTAGTGTGTATGTAGCCCACATTGAAGTAATCTAATCTTATAATTTAAAACGGATGGTGATGAACTCTGTATTTCCATCCTTCGTAAACCGTGCATGTCTGTTTATTTTTAGTTTCATTTCAGCATCTGTTATTAGTATATGCACACCTTTTTTTTAATGTTGAGTGGAGTATAAGGGCATTACAATGCTATATACTATATGGCGCTAATAGAGAACAAATGAATGTCAAAAGATTGCAAAATCCTCCAGGTACTCTCCTTGCAGCGCTAATTGCTGATGGCAGACTGACTTCCTGTTGGTTCCGGTGCTTTAGCTAGGACAGGTGAAAAGAGTTTCACGCCCTGCTTTCTTTTGCGTCGACAGTAGGCCTACCGCAGGAATTCACCTCTCCAACCGCCAAACGACGAGGAAATAATTCCTAGCACGCCTGTGTTGGACGTGCCCTAATGTTTTCCTGCTAAAAGGTGCAATCTTTTAAGCACTTGGGTACGGTATTTCCCCACCAGCCTGGATGCAGGCCGCCAAACGCGTCTTAAGTTTTAAAATAGCGTGCTAAATGAATTAGCGGCAGCCTCCTTCAAACGATATGAACGCTATATCGTGGTAATAGTGTGGTATATTTTAAATAGCATTTTCAAAATAATACTAAATATAGCCTAAAAATAAATAATTTTACTAGAGCGAATAGATATATATAGTCCAAAAGTGACTGAATCATACATACATAACCACATATAGAAATAGATCTCAAGTATTTTAGAAGGCTAACATCAACATTTCACAAGGCAACAACATAGTATAAATTATTTATTAAAACATATTAGCATTAGCGATATTATCTTCTGACTTAGAAGTGGAACCAACAGATTGTAGTTCATCACCACGAAAAAGTGAAAGCAACTTGCCTGAAAAAATAGCGCGCTAACACTATGAAGTTTTAGGGCGATATAGCATGCTGTTTCGCAAATAGCACCTTAGCGAGCAAAATTACTAAGCGTGGACCCTCTAGATATGCTATAGCGCGCTTTTAGCGGAGAAATAGTTAACTGGGCTTCATTGAGGCCCTGGTTTGACAAAGCAGCCTGAGTACGCATCTAAAAAAAAATCTGCCTGAGGACGCATGCTTGTAAAAAAGAGAGAGCAGACTACAATTACTTCAGTCCCGAACCCTCTATCTCTCCCACCTACTTCACCTCTTTTACACTAATGACTGCCATGAACGGCTCGCCTCCTCCCTCCACCGGCAGCTGCCTGGCGGTAACGGCCGCCGACACAGATGAACATCGCCGATATTTCCTGAACTCAGTCGATTTGATCCACCGCATCCTCCAGCAGCTTGATGGACGTCCAGTCTCTTCTATCCAGATCGTGACTAGAGAAGGATCTATGGGTACATCCGTTTCTTACCCTTTGGCAGCGTCGGTTCCATCTCTTGCGGTACTTTCTTCTCCGCTGGAAGCACCATCTGGCTCGGCACTGATTTCCCTGGCGGCGGCACCAGCTTCTCCGGTTGCGCCGACCCCAACCCCCGCGGCACGGTCTTCTCCGGTGGCGGCACCACCAAAAGTGGCTGTAAGTTGTCCTGAACTCACTAGGATGCAGGTGTAAGTAGTCAATGATAGTTGGGGTTTTAACAAGTTCTTTTTTCTTTAATGATGGGAAACCGTAGTAGTATTCTTCTGCAAATGTTTTTTTAATGACGGGAAGCTTGATAGATGTTAAGTACTAGTTCTGGCAAAAAAAGATGTTAAGTAATAGTATCCATCACAGAGCAGGGTTTCGCAGTCTGAACATACAAATATATGCTCCATGTTACCTGTTTCAGAAAGTCTGAAAGCTTGCTCAGTACATGTAAAATCAAATTGTCTTGCTGCTGCTAGATTTTGTGCAAACTAATTAAAGAGATAGCTAGATGCATTTTCTCCATGTATGTTACGTTCTGATTTATATGCTGTTGATTGATATATACCGTGCTTAACTAGATGCAGAAGCAAACTCGCTCCAACGTCAATGAGCAACTACATCTTAGGACTGTCGATTGTACATGTCCTCTGCACCCCCCCGAGTTCAGAATTCAAAGAAATTCACTAGCCCAAAAGCCAAAGGTGACGGGCAGGCGTGATGCAGCAATTTAACGTTGTATATTAAAAGGGCGAGGGAAAGGCCGCCCTAAACGGGTTGGTCACTCGGCGGACCCTCCTCAGCCCTCGCGCTTCTATGTGCAACTGGACGGCAACGATGACATGTATATGTTGGTCATCCCCAGAGAATTCAAGCAATGTCTGAAAGGGATTCTTCCCAGGCCTATCAAGCTCAAGACCAGCGTAGGCTGCGCCTGGTATGTGCACATCGATGAGTACCAGGGTGAACTGGTCTTGAAGGATGGTTGGTTCGGGTTTGCAGAGGCGCATGAACTGCAGCTCGATGATATTCTCGTCTTCGAGGTGAAAGACACTTCCTTGATGAATGTGTTGATCTACGACTGTAACACCTCCACCCAGAGGGTAATATTTTGTGATGATCACCCTTAGTTGCATGCATGATCTGCAGTGCTTTTAGGAAGAGGGGATCAGAAACACCTCAATATTTTATTGAATTTACTAGATGCTGCTTTTGGACCTGGGGTAGTGCCTACGATGTTCATGCTGAACTTGGTTTTTGTATTAAGCTGAACTGGGGATCAGATACAATGTGATGAGACTTTGTTAATTGGCTAATATAGTATATGTTAGACATGTTTTATTTTACTTTAATTTACTGTGATATGCTGCGATAGTTTCAATGTGCGGTCTGATGATTTGTATTATACCTAGCTACATGGAGCTCAACATTTTATTTTAGAAAGTGTAAAAGTGACCAATTTTTTTGATCTGATTGTAGCGAACGATTGTAGCGAACACAAGTGCAGATGGTCAAACCCCCAAAACTTCTCATATTCATTGTTACATGGTCGAGATATAAAGGTATTTTACGCACTGGTTTAATACTCAACTGCTTACATCCATGTTTGTTTGCAGTTTTTTTTGACACCTCTTAATGCTCCCTCCGATCCATTTTTTTGAGATACTGTTAGTTGTAGAGATATCCATTTTATCATCAAGTAATGAGGATCAGATGGAGTATCGTTTTCATTTTACCAAAATAAATGGATATACTGTATAGTACAACGTAGCCTGAGGCCCTTAGCTCTGAATGCAATTTCTGTGTGCACACTGATCGGATCATAACCCACACGACCTGTCTCACTAGTATGTAGGTTCGGGCCCCACCAGATACTTATAAAGCCCAGTGACCCGCCGGGTGAAGTTTTCTGTGTGGATTCCTGCGTACCTGGCTTCGTTCCTCCAAGAAACGCGCATTTTTTTTGACCGGGGGGACACGCGCATTTATTCCCTTGCTGATGTATCATTCTCAGTTTCTCACAGCCCCCTCATGTTCAGATCTCCCCAGATCCCTCGCCGTCCATCTCCCCTGAGTCCTCTCCCTACACCACCGGCGTCCACCACCGCTCGGACTACGCGGCTTGGACTCCGTCCTCTACGGATGCGGCGACATCGCACCTAAAAACTCCACTAAGGCAGCGCGGCATCCCCGATTCTCTCGGTCCATGGCTGCAATGGCGGTATGTTTCCCCCGAATCACTAGCGTTGCCGGTCACATCTTTATTATATCTAAGCTGTATTGCCGGTTGCTTAGCATTGTTTGATATAGACTATTTCTCTCATCCAGTGTATATATTAATCCTCTGGTAAAGACTCGGGCTACACATGCACGCATGCTAGCTAGGTTGGGACTGGATCTAATGTGTGGAATAATAATCGTTCAAATATGATATTGGTCAATCCACGGCCGATAATCACATATGAGGACACCGAGCATGCATGTCTGGCTTATGGACTCTTTAGGCCGACGCTGATTTTTTTTTGTTTGCTTGGTCGATCTGTACTGGCGGATGATGAACTGCAGATGCATTACTCTGATGCTAGACCTAGCCAGCAAGCATGCATGGCTCATGCTAGCTTGATTTCTATTATCATAGCTACTATTTATATCGATTTGGCTTCTGCGATACAATGATACACTATGCTGAATAATTTGATGATACAAGGTTGTACATATCATCCTAGCTAGATTCAGAAGCTTATTGTTCAGACTGTGTGTTCGATAAGAACAATGATCCACTGACTTTGCTAGGTGCCTTTGATTATGCATTTGCTTGGAATTACGGACAAAAGCTAGAGGCATTATCTAATTGAGGCCTCTTTTTTGCAGTGTTCAAACAAGAAGCTCAAGCTTGGAGAGAGCTTATCATGGAAGGAGACATCTGTAGAGCCAGCCCCAGTGTGCAAGGTGTTTAGGCGCATCGATGAGGAGAATACCGCTGACAGCTTCTGCAAGGTACTATGTACATCGGAGTTAGAGGTGATTACCATCCCCAGTCGTGTTCTACCCTGGTTTTACGGTGGGTGTCCAGAGTCCATCAACCTGAAGATGTCCACTGCATGCACCTGGATTGTGGACCTGAAGCAACAAGATGGCAATGTTTTAATGTACGCAGGATGGCCAGAGTTTGTCAAAGCACATGACTTGAAGGTAGGATACCTCCTGACCTTCAAGAAGATTGACACCAAATCATTGCAGGTGCTCATATTTGGTTACAATTGCTGTGAGAAGGTTATATGGTGTTCAGGTTATCACCCATCGCTGGGGCAACAAAATGAATCACAGCTGTATTAAGTTGTCTTACAAATGTTCTGTAGAGAGAGCTGGTCTATAATAGTCTAATGATGCATTGTGGTGAACATGATGGTACCATTACTGGATTAGTGGATTGCCTAGCCCTTTCCATTAGTTCGGACTTTTGGTTGTGTTGGCTTGTGTATGAAGCTTGGCATGGTATCAGAGCCCAGGGTCTCGAGTTCGAGACCTGGCTTTCGTAATTTATCCTAAAAATTGGTGCTACCCTCCGTTGCCCTCCTCGGAGTCCACGTATATGCCTCTTGAGAGTCTCCTTGTGTTGACCTCTTCCCTTCTTCCGGTCATACGTGAGGAGGGGTGTTGAGATGTATAAGTGGATTGCCTAGCCCTTTCCATCAGTTCTGACTTTTGGTTGCGTTGGCTAGTGCATGAAGCTTGACAAACCTTATTTATATGTACAACTCTCTAGTTGTACTATTAATTATTATGTGCTTATGTTGGCTGGATTGTGATGAACATGAGATGTTCTGTTGTTTCCGTAAAGAAAAAACGTGATGTTTTTTCGAATCCTGCGCTGGATATGTTTTGCACAAACTAGTGAAGTGCCCGCTGACAAAACATATTATGTGCAAATAGGCAACCCTCAGTAACGATCATGGGTTCAAGCGTCCAGGATCCAGTGCCTTGACATCAGCAAGCACAGATGAACAGTTGGTTGACTTGTAGATTTGGACGTTGGATCGAAAATAGATAGCTAAGAACTAAGTACTGTAGCATGTAGCATATGTACTGTTCATGGTCTCATTCCGGGTTCAAGTGCTACCCCATGTAGCACCACTTTTTTTTTGGGGTTAGCCCAGACAACCTTCCCAATAAAAAAAGTACTACCTTCCCTGCATGGGCCAATTGTTTGTACTTTTGGGCTGCCGCCGGCCATGTACATGGTGATTGCTGTCAGCCTGCTTACTTCGCTGATAACAATCCAAAAACATTTAATGGGCCTCCGACTCATGCCATTGGGGCCCTTCCTAATTTAAACACGGAGATCCTATGATTGGCCCTCAAGAAACCGAGATTCTACATATAAAGTTATTTTTATTTCGTATCAATTATGATTATGCTTCTTTTTAAATGCGCATAGCCAGTATGCGCATCTACATGGGATCTATATTTTGATATATTCATATAGTCGATTTCAAAATTTTCTTAAATTATTTAAAGTTCCAAGATTTATTCTATCAGTTTGCAAGATCTTTGAGTGTATTTGTAGTTTAAAAAAATGACAAACCTCTTCATCAGATTGTTGTTAACAAGTGTAGTGTTGTGAACCCAAAATATATTACATACTTCCTCGTAGATCAAATTTGAACTAATTAAGTTGAATTAAAACCTGGATCAACAGTTAGTATGGATTAGGTGCATGGAGTACGAAAAACAAATGAATAGGCAATATTTCAGTTTTTCCTTCAGTTGAGAATGCTAGAGCAGGACCCATTTGCCAGTAGCGTCCCTCAACATTTGAAGGTAAAGACAAACAGAAGGGATCGAAAAAAGCAAGTATCCTACATATCTCGGGTTAAAACATATCGAGAAATCACATATTTCTTGTACATAGAGGCTGACATCGTGGACCCATCGACCAGCCGTGAAAAAAAAATCCAAGAAAGGAAGCAATTATCGTACAGAGAAGCTGACATGTGGGACGCATTTTGCAGCAGTGTCCTCAACTTTAACAAAGGCGGCAGGGGATCGAAAGAAAAAGCAAAGTTGCTAGAAATCAGCGGTCAAAAATAAATCCAAGAAATGAAATGTTTATTGTTCATAGAGGCTGACATGTGGGACCCACGAGCCAGCAGCGTCCTCAACGTTTCAAAGGCGGCAGGGGATAGGAAAAAAAGGCAAGTGACCATATATCAGGTGCCAAAAATAATCCAAGGAAAGAAACTTTTATTGTACATAGAGGATGACATATGGGTCCCGTTTTGCAGGAGCGGTCTCACCGTTTCCAAGGCGGCAACCGGATCGACAAAAAGAAAGGAAAGGTTTATCGTTCGAGAGAGGATGAGATGTGGGACCCATGGGCCAGCAGCGTCCTCTTAGTTTCAAAGTCGGCAGGGGATAGAATAGGCAACTAGCCTGTCCTTAGGGTCAAAAATAAATCAAACAAAGGAAACTTTTACTGTTCATAGAGGCTGACAGGGACCCAAGAGCCAGCAGCGTCTCAACGTTTCAGAGGCGGCATGAGATCGAAAGAAAAAGGCAAATACCAAGAAATTATGGGTCAATAATAAATCAAACAAAGTGAAGGTTTATTGTTCATAGAGGCTGACATGTGGGACCCCTGAGCCGGCAGCGTCCCCAACGTGTTAAAGGCGGCAGGAGATCGAAAGACAAAGGCCAAAAATCAGTTGGTAAAAAAATCCAAGAAAAGAAACATTTACCGTTCTGAGAGGCTGACATGCGGGACCCATGAGGCAGCAGCATCCTCAACGATTCCAAGGCGGCAGGGGATCAAAAGGGGTCAAAAATAAATCCATCATAGGAAACTTTTATTGTTCATAGAGGATGTGGGACCGACCTGCCAGTAGCGTCCTCATCGTTTCAAAGGGCGCAGGGGATCAAAAGAAAACGGCAAATAGCCAGAAATTAGGGGTAAAAAATAAATCCAATTTAGGACACTTTTATTGTTCATAGAGTATGACATGCGGGACCCATGAGCCAGTAGCTTCCTCAACGTTTCTAAGGCGGCATGAGATCGAAATGAAAAGGAAAGTGACCAAATATCAGGAGCCAAAAATAATCTAAGGAAAGAAACTTTATTGTGCATAGAGAATGACATGCGGGTCCCATTTTGCAGCACCGGTCTGAAGGTTTCAAAGTCGGCATTAGATCGAAAGAAAAAGACAAGTGCCAAATATCAGGAGCCAAAAATAATCCAAGAAAAGAAACTTCTATTGTACATAGAGGATGACATGTGGGTCCCATTTTGCAGCCGCGGTCTCAATGTTTCCAAGGCGGCACATGACCAAAAGAAAAAGGAAGTAGCCAGAAATAAGGGTGTCAAAAAATCCAAGAAAAGGAATATTTCAATTGGGTGTTTCTGGCCATCTGGGCCTTCAAAATATCCCGCTGGACGCCTTTTGATTCGTACAATTTCAGCCCATTCCAAAACAGGAAAGTCCTATGCCTCGCAAAAACAAAAAAAACAAGGAGATTCAACATATAAGTTTGTTTATGTAAAAATAAAGATTTAATTTATCCCTTTGCAATAGCTCAGAGCAAAATACACTGTTTATTGTCTGCAAAATAATCAAGATATCACATGTTTCTTAATACGGGGAGGCTGACATCGAGGACCCATGCGCCAGCAGCGTCGTCAACGTTTTAAAGGCGGCAAGGATGGAAAGAAAAAATAAACCAAAAATCTGTTGGTACAAAATCCAAGAAAAGAAACATTTTCGTTCTGAGAGGATAACATGCGGGACCCATGAGGCAGCAGCATCCTCAGCGTTTAATGTTAGAGGCTGACATGTCGGACACAGCAGCCAGCCACGTCCTCAACGTTTTAAAGGCGGCAGGAGATCGAAAAAAAAAATAAGCCAAAAATCATTTGCTATTCAAAATCCAAGAAAATAAACATTTACCGTTCTGAGAGGATGACATGCGGGACCCATGAGGCAGCAGCATCCTCAACGATTCCAAGGCTGCAAGGGATCAAAAGAAAAAAAGGAAATATCCAGAAATTAATTAGGGGTTCAAAATAAATCCATCAAAGGAAAGTTTTATTGTTCATAGAGGATGACATGTGGGACCGACCTGCCAACAACGTTCTCATCGTTTCAAAGGGGGCATGAGATCAAAAGAAAAAGGCAAGTAGCCAGAAATTAGGGGTAAAACATAACTCCAAGAAAGGAAACTTTTATTGTTCGTAGAGGATGACATGCAGGACCCATGAGCCAGCAGCTTACTTAAAGTTTCAAAGGCGGCATGAGATCGAAAGAAAAAGGCAAGTGACAAAATATCAGGAGCCAAAGATAATCCAAGAAAAGAAACTTTATTTACATAGAGGATGACATGCGGGTCCCATTTTGCAGCAGCGGTCCCAACGTTTCAAATGCGGCTTGAGATCAAAAGAAAAAGAAAGTAGCCAGAAATTAGGGGGTCAAAAAATCCAAGAAAATAAAGTTGATGGACATAGAGGATGACATGCGGGTCCCATGAGCTAGCAGCTTACTCAACGTTTCCAAGGCGGCAGGGGATCAAAAGAAAAAGGAAATAGCCAAAAATCAGAGGGTGAAAAAAAACAAAGAAAATGAACTTTTATAGTACATAGAGGATGACATGCGGGTCCCATGAGCCAGTAGGTTCCTCAACGTTTCAAACGTGGCATGAGATCGAAAGAAAAAGGCAAGTGACCAAATATGAGGAGCCAAAAATAATTCAAGAAAAGAAAGTTTTATAGTACATAGAGGATGACATGCGGGTCCCATGATCCTGCAGGTTCCTCAACGTTTCAAACGTGGCATGAGATCGAAAGAAAAAGGCAAGTGACCAAATATCAGGAGCCAAAAAAATCCAAGAAAAGAAATTTTATTGTACGTAGAGGATGACATGCGGGTCCCATTTTGCAGCAGCGGTCTCAACGTTTCCAAGGCGGCACAGAACCAAAAGAAAAATGAAGTAGCCAGAAATCAGGGGGTGAAAAAAATCCAAGAAGAAAGATTTCAATTGGGCTGCATCTGGACATCTGGGCCTTCGAACTATCCTGCTTGGCCTTTTGACTCGTACAATTTCAGCCCACTCCAAAACAGGAAAGTTCCGAATTTTCTAAAAAAAACAGGAAAGTCCTATGCTTCGCAAAGACAAAAAAACAAGGAGATTCAACATATAAGTTTGTTTATGTAAAAATAAAGATTTAATTTTCCGTTTGAAATAGCTCAGAGCGCAATACACTGTTTATTGTCTGCAAAATAATCAAGATATCATATGTTTCTTGTACGGGGAGGCTGACATCGGGGACCCATGAGCCAGCAGCGTCGTCAACGTTTTAAAGGCGGCAGGGGATGGAAAGAAAAAATAAACCAAAAATATGTTGGTACAAAATCCAAGAAAAGAAACATTTTCGTTCTAAGAGGATGACATGCGGGACCTATGAGGCAGCAGCATCCTCAGCGTTTATTATTCATAGAGGCTGACATGTGGGTCCCGTGAGCCAGCAGCGTCCTCAACGTTTTAAAGGCGGCAGGAGATCGAAAGAAAAATTAGCCAAAAATCATTTGGTAAACAAAATCCAAGAAAAAAAACATTTACCGTTCTGAGAGGATGACATGCTGTCGTGGTATCGTCACGGCATATGCCATAGGGTGGCTAATGAAGGTGGTTCCTAGGAGATCTCAAGGCGGTATCGGGATGCGGGTATGGGGACGAGCGACACGGCGACGTACCCAGGTTCGAGGCCCTCCAATGGAGGTAACACCTCTACTCCTGCTAGAGTGTATATGATGATCACACAATACAAGGTTGCTCCTTGAGCTGTGTTCGGCTGCTCCTGGGAGGCTAAGGAAGACAAGAGTCTCTCTCACAGGGCAGCGCTAAGGGTGGAAGTGAAGTGAGAATGATCGATCCCCTACACGAGAGGGGGTAGTGCGGCTTATATAGGCACCGGCACTTTACATATAAGACCCTATAGTCTACTGGCCGGCTTGGCCGGCTCCGGCTTCCGCTCCTTCCCGAGGCAGTGACGTCAGGAGCCATTGAGGCCTCATGGCCTGTCCCATCCGGCTGCCAAGGTCAGCGGTATGGAGAGGAGGTGTCCCTGTCGCCATCAGCCACTGTAGCCAGTACGGATCGACGTGGACCATGATGGCCTATCCGGCACGTGGCACTATTGCTCCACAGTGCCCCGCGCTTTATGGAAGATGAAGTCAGCGTGGACTTTGGGAACCCGGATCACCAACCAGGTTCCTTCTAGTGCAAGACTCGCCAGCCTCGAGTCGGTCTGAGGTACAAACCCCTAGTCGGATATGGCTTGTAGAAGCCGGCCCAGCTACAGCATTGGCGGCCGTAGCTAAGCCGACCAGGACCTAGATCCAGCCGGCTTCCAGACCAGCCGGCCACGGCGCCAGCCGGCTGCTCCTCAGCCGGCCTTTACCGTGAGCCGGCCAGTGGCCAGCCGGCTCCTCCGCGTCCATTGCCCTACCCGGGGTCTTCCCCCCGACATTAGCCCCCGAAGCTGGCAAGGTCCTGCGTTTAGAAGGACCTAGGCAGGTTTTCCTGGCTTCTTGAATATACTTGACGGCACTTGGAGGGGCCGACTGAGAATTTCCATTCAGCCGGCTGCGCCCTCATCCGGCTCGTTCCGGCCGGCTGCTCCTAGCCGGCCACTATTTGCACTTATGCTACTTTTGCTTTCTCATAAGTTTTGGCGATGTCTCTGCCTTGCTGGGCAAATTTTGGACCGAGGTGAACTTAATGTCCGGCTCCGGCTTGCGGTGCGCCGGAGTCTCCGCCGCCTCGGGTCCTGCACCCGACTTGACCGGTCTGACGTCAGGGCTCTGCCGCCGGTTCGTCTGGTCACATCAATGTCTCCTCCGGATCCGGTGCGGTCGTGGGCGACGTGGTGTGGCGGTTTCTGGTAACCGCAGCGAACGTGGGTGGAGTTATGGCGCAGAAGATCCGGGCGACGTGGCCACATCTGCCACTTGGAGGCAAACCGTCCGCCCCGGGCGGCTATAAATGCCTCGCGGGGGGGACCGAGGCGACACTTCCACGCACTCCTTCTTCCTCGCGCTCGCGCTCTGCTTCGCTCCGCTCGAGCTCTTCGCCGCTCTTCCTCGCACTCTTGCTGCTCCGGCGGAAGCTCCTCACTGGCGAACTCCGGCGAGAACATCTCCGTCAAGCCGCCGCCACCACTCCGTCGAGCCGGCACCACGGGGCCCCGCGTTTCAACCGTGCGCCCTTCACCGCCGCCGTCGCCGCCGGTCTCGCGAGGTTCTTCTTCTCTGTTTCGCCTCTCGTGGTCCTCTTCTTCGTCAATGACCTCCGCCACCGGATCTTGGAGGGGGTCGTACATGAGGGCCGACGACATCGAGCGCCTGGTGCGCCTCCGCCGGATCCCATCGACGGTGGCCACGAGGGCGCCCGGCGCGGAGGTGGAGCCCAAGCCGGAGCCAGGCGAGCGCGTCGTCTTCGGCGCGCACCTCGACCGTGGGTTGGGCCTGCCGGCGTCCAACTTCTTCCGCCAATTCCTCGACTACTTCGGCTTGCAGCCGCACCACCTGCCGGCCAACGCCTGTGTCCTCCTCAGCTGCTACGTGGCCTTCATGGAGGCGTATGCCGGCTTGTGGCCAGACATAGATTTATGGAGCCGGCTCTTCTACCTCAAGGCGCAGACCACTGACGGCCACCTGCGGACCTGCGGCGCCGCCTCGATCTACACTCGGCCGGGTACGCCCTTCCCCAAGATTCCAACCGTTGACTCGGTGAAGAATTGGCAGATGTCCTTCTTCTACGTGCGCAACGAGGGCCAGCTCGTCGACCGGATCAATCTGCCGGAGTTCAACCCGGCTCCTCCAGTCGGCCGGACCAACTGGGGCTACAACGCCCGCACGACGGACCTGGACGCGGAGGTGAGCCAACTCTGGGATTTCCTGGGGGCGGCCGTCGAGAACGGGCTGACCGCCGAGGACCTCCTCTGCACCATCGCCGAGCGCCGGGTGCTGCCGCTCCAAATGCGCACCCACAAGATCGGGCACATGTCCGGCCGGTTCGACCCGAACCGGACGTCCAAGGCGCCGCTCTCCAAGGCCCAGGTGGCCCGCCGGGTGAATAACATCACCAAGGCGAACATGCCGGACGAGTGGAACTACGGGCTGGCGCCCCGCAACAGGGACCTGCCGCCCGAGCTGGTAAGCTTTACTGTTTAGGCCGACTTCCGGCTTGCGGCTGCGAGGCCGACTTCTCTTTCTTTCTGCCGACTTCCGGCTTGCTGTTTGCTCATGTCTTCTGTTTTTCTAGCTCTTCGACCGCCAGAACGTCGAGGACGGCGACCTGGCGACAAGGAGGTGGACGCCGGATCATGCCGATCCGGCTGACCAAGCCGGCGACCAGGCCGGCGACGACGACCTGCTGCAGGCACCTGACCTAGGCGGCCAAGGGGAGCACAATCCGCCCCCTTCACCGGAGCAGCAGGAGGACGAGGAGCCGGCGACGTCCGCCACGGGGCCAATCCCCGCCGTGCCCCTACGCGCGAGGCCGCCAAGCACCACGGCGACTTCGGCGCCCAAGGGGAAGAAGCGGGTCGGCGACCCCCGCTCCACCGTCGCCTTGGAGGCGAAGGCGAAGAAGCTCCACCGGCAGCAGCCGAAGAAGGTTGCGGAGCAGGCCGGGTGAGTTCTCCTTTTCTCTTGTTTGATTCCTTTTCTTTCCTCACTATTTATGCTTATCTTTTTCTTATTTGTTCGGCTAGGGCCCCCATCAAGTTCGCTCAGGGCGGCGGCTCCCGGCAAGCCCCGCGTGTCGTGTCGCCGCTTCCGCGATAGAGGAGGGAGTCGACGCCACAGCCTCCGTCGCGCGCGCCTACGCCGCCGCCGCCTGCGGGTACTCCGCCTCCCGCACGGGCGCCTTCCTTCGCTGTGCCACTGGCCACAGCGCCTGGCCGCGGCACGCGGGCCGAGCCGACACACCAGCCGACGCTGGACGACATGTTCCCGCGCCGTGCTCGTCTTCTGGACCCAGCCGCTGGGGCCGGCCGGGGCATGCCGCCTTCGAGCGGAGCCGGAGCCAGCAGGGCTGCGCCACCCGTGACCGGAGCCGGAGCCGGGCCAAGCGTGGTGGTGTTGGTGGAGAGCCCGGAGGGGGCGCCTCCAGCGCTGGAGATGGCTGCGCCGACTGGGCCAGCTGCTTCGCCCGGAGCGCCGCCGCCGCCGGAGCTGACAAGGGAGGAGCCGGCCAGGCGAGAGCCGGCAAGGGATGAGCCGGCGCGCATGGAGGACACCGACTCGCGCGCGCTGGTGAGGACGGAAGCCCGTCGGCGCCGCTGGGGAGCCTGCATGTGGCCAAGGGCGCCCGGCTGCTGCACGTGCCGTCCGCCTCCGACTCCAGCCTTGGCTCGGCTGGCACTATGGAGCAGGCGTGGCTCAGCGCTGACTCCTACGAGGTGACCAGCCGGGAGGGAAACCCAGGCCAAGCGTCGGTGAAGATGTTCTTCTCGGGCTTGCAGGCCAACCTCAAGGCCAGGGCTGCCGAGACCGCGGCCAACATCGCCAAGGTGGAGGAAGCCAGCAAGGTAAGCGCTTCATCTGTTTTTCAGTTTGATTATTATCCTGGTAGCCCTCCGAGGCATGGGCCGGCTGCTCGGAGCCGGTCCGGGTTTCGTCTAGTTGGCTGATTTTCTTTCTCCTTAGGCTGTGGCGGAGCGGCGCACCAACTTGTACAACCGCGCCGTGACCCACTACCACAAGGCCAAGCTCGACCGGGCCGACTTGGCTCGCGAGCTGGAGGCCGTCAAGGGTAAGATCTTTTTCCTTCCGACTTGATGTCTTCTTTCTTTAGTCTTGGTTGGCTGATGCTTCTTTCTGGCTGCCTTGCAGCTGAAGCCGCCAAGGTCCCGCGGCTGGAGGCGGATCTTCGGGCTGCTCGCGCTCAGTGCGCCGAGAGCGAGGAGGCGGGCCGATCTGCTGCCGCCAAGCTCAAGGTGGCTGAGCTGGAACTAACGCGGCTGCGCCGGCTTGAGGAGAACCACCTCAAGGAGCTTGCCCTCCTCAGGACGGCTGAGAAGGAGAAGGTGGAGGACCTGAGCAGGCGGCTGACCGAGGTGGAGAAGCAGCGGTTTGCGCTTCAGGAGGAGGTTACCACCAAGACCACGGAGCTGTCGGCCACCGCCAAGCGCTGGGTGGACGAGATTGGCGCGCTCGACCGTGGCTTGTCGGGTGAGTGCATTTCTTCTTTGTTCCTTCCCTTTGCCGGCTTTCGGCTGTCGGCTGCCGGCTGCCGGCTTAGGTTGGCAGCCGGCGGCAGAAACTCTGATTTTTTTCGCTATCTCCATCTTCGGGCTGGGGGCAGTCGGTTCTTGCCGGCTGCCGCCAGGCTTTTCCTTTTATCCTTCGGAATTTCCCTCTTCGGACTGGGGGCAGTCGGCTCTTGCCGGCTGCTGCCTGGCCTACTTTAGGACTTCGAAAATTTGCATTTTTCAGCTTGTTTCGGCTTTGACGATTTCTGACGTGCTTCTTCTTGCAGCGGCCTTCCCGGAAACGCAGGATGCGACATTAGCAGCCGTTGGCGTTGCGCGCGAGACTAGGGGGCGGGCGACTGGCGAGGGCAGCTCGGAGTACTTCACCATGGAGGATTATATGGCATCCATGGCTGCCCGCGTCGAGCCCATCACCAAGCTTGGCTGGGAGCTCCGGAGGGCGGCTGAGGAGCTGGTCCCGATGCTATGGCCCGCGGAGGCGGTGCCGCAAGATCTCTCCAACCTCATCTCCTTGATGGAGCAGGCGCTGGATCGCTTCCTCGACTGGAAGGAGTCTGCCACGCGTGCTGGAGCCGACATGGCGTTGTCCTTTGTCCTCTCCTGGTACAACGAGGTGGACCTCAGGCAGCTCGAGTACCGGCGAGCCGGCGTGGAGGACAAGCTCCCGGCCGAGTACAAGACTGCCCGGCTTGCCCGAGCCGACGCCATCGCCGACTTCGTCGACAAGGGCCTCTTCGTCACGGACCCGAACCCGCCGGCTGACGACGAGGATGAGGAGATGGAAGACGAGGAGGCGGAAGATGCGCCTGGGGACGAGCCGGCAGCTGGCTCCGCTGATGCTCCTCCGGCTGGTCCTCCTCCAGCCGGCACTTAGTTTACCTGTCTTTTAATTGTTGCTTTTGCCAAGACAATTCGTTAAATCCCCGGGATGCCGGGTGCATATGTATGAATGTTATCGTCCTTTTATTATGTCACACTTTAATGTGTTTGTTAATTATTTGTGTGCCGACTTGCTTTCTTTCGACTTGTTCGCTTTTTCCCATCCGCCCCACTCTTTGACTTTGCTCTTGCCGGTCGTACGTCCGACTTGCGATCCGTCGCTGGATCAAGAGCGGGCCGTTGGGTGAGGCCGACAGTATTTCAGTCAAACAAGCCGAGTTCGGCAATCCGGCACTTTTATGAAAGGTTGCAAGTCAACTCGCTTTTACTCTTTCCCTTAGTCGTCTTACGCGTGCCGGCTCCCTAGGCCTTACTCCCGCCAGCCGGACAGTCGGGTTGCGGTCTGTAGCTGGATCGGAAGCCGGCTGTCGGAAGCCGGATCACGTTACTGAGCCGGCCGCGTGAGAGGGTTTAAGCCAATTGGCGGAACAAAGTAGAGTACGCGAAAAACTTGTCGGAAACGGCGCTTTTGGCACATGCTTTTCATAACTTACAAAAGGGATACAAGGGATACATACATTCCTGCTCTCAAGTGTAAAATGGGCGGAGCAAGTTGACATTCCAGGGACGTTTAGTCTCCTCGTCAGCCTTGTCCGGCTTGTTTTCTCTAGCCTCTTGGGCATCTATGAGATAGTAGGAATCATTGCCTACTGCCTTGCTCACGATGAAGGGACCCTCCCATGGGGATGACAGTTTATGCTGTCCGGCTGTCCGCTGGATCAGCCGGAGCACTAGGTCTCCTTCTCGGAATGCTAAGGGTTGGACCTTCCGGCTGTGATAGCGTCGGAGGCTCTGCTGGTAGATAGTAGATCTGGACGCAGCCAGCAGCCGGGCTTCTTCGACAAGGTCGACTCCATCTTCACGAGCTTCTTTGGCTTCGGCTTCTGTGTAGAGCTTGATCCTTGGCGCGTCGTGCTCGATATCAGTCGGCAGGACGGCTTCGGCCCCGTATACGAGGAAGAATGGTGTGAAGCCGACTGAGCGGTTTGTCGTTGTGCGCATGCTCCACAGCACATTGGGCAGCTCTTCAATCCAGCAGCCGGCTGCTCGCTCGAGCGGCTCCACCAGCCGGGGCCGGATGCCGGCTAGGACCAAGCCGTTAGCCTTCTCCACTTGTCCGTTGGACTCCGGGTGCGCCACAGAGGCTAGGGCCATCCGGATCCCCATTTCCCCGCAATAGCGAGAGAAGATGCCTTGGGAGAAGTTGCTGCCGTTGTCGGTGATGATGCTGTGGGGTAGCCGAACCTCACGATGACTTCCTTGAGGAATGTGATGGCTGTGGAGCCGTCCAGCTTCTTGATTGGCTTGGCTTCGATCCACTTGGTGAATTTGTCAATCATCACCAAGAGATGTGTCATGCCGCCTCACGCTGTTCTGAACGGGCCCACCATATCCAAGCCCCATACGGCGAACGGCCATGTGATGGGGATGGTTTTCAAGGCGGAAGCCGGCTGGTGTCTCTTCTTTGCGAAGCGCTGACAGCCGTTGCACTTCTTCACCAACTCTTCTGCGTCTCTGAGTGCAGTCGGCCAGTAAAAACCGTGCCGGAAAGCTTTGGCCACTATGGCTCTGGATGAGGCGTGATGTCCGCACTCTCCTTGATGGATTTCCCGTAGGAGTTCAATCCCTTCAGCCGGCTCGACGCACCGCTGGAACACCCCACTTACGCTGCGTTTGTACAGCTGGTGGTTGATGATTGTATAGGCCTTGGCCCTTCTCTCAATCTGCCTGGCCTGGACTCTATCATCAGGCAGCACACCATCGGTGAGGTAGGAGAGGAATTCTTGTGCCCATGAAGGTACGCATCTTATCTCGAATACGCTAACCAACAAGGCCTCCTGCGTGGGAGCTTCCGGATTCGACTGCATGGTCGCCGGGTTCGGCTTGCTAGCCGGCGGGTTCGGCTTGCTAGCCCCCGAGTTTGGCGATGAAGCCCCCGGGTTGGACTGAGAAGTCCCCGGGTTCGGCATGGAAGCCGGCGGGTTCGGCTTGTTAGCCCCCGACTTGGGCGATGAAGCCCCCGGGTTCGGCTGAGCAGCCCCCGGGTCAGCCGGCACGAATATTGAATCCGAGTCCGGTGACGGTATGATGGACGGCTTCTTGAGAACCGCCAAGGCGACACCCGGCGGAATGGCTTGCCGGGTTGAGCCAATCTTGGACAAGGCGTCAGCCGCCTCGTTGTTTGCTCGTGGCACATGGTGGAATTCGCAGCCGTCGAAGAAGCCGGATAGCTGCTGGACGTGGAAGCGGTACGAGGCCATGTTGGCGTCCTTCGCGTCCCAGTCGCCCGATGCTTGCTGTATAACCAAGTCGGAGTCGCCGAAGCAGAGTATGCGACGCACGCCAATCTCCTTGGCCAGCTTCAGCCCATGAATGAGCGCTTCATACTCCGCCACATTGTTGGATGCGGCGAAGTGGATCTGCAGGACGTAGTCTAGCCGGTCTCCCTTGGGAGAGGTGATGACGATGCCGGCTCCCAAGCCGTTGCGCATCTTCGAGCCGTCAAAGTGCATCTTCCAATGTGTGGAATCTGGCACAGGCGGCAGGTACTACATCTCGGCCCAGTCGACGAAGAAGTCCGCGAGGATCTGCGACTTGATGGCTGTGCGCGGTTCGTAGAGGATGGTGTGGGCGGCTAGCTCTAGAGCCCACTTGGCAACCCGGCCGTTGGCGTCTTTGCTGCCAATGATTTCCGCCAAGGGCGCTGTGGCAACCACCTTGATGGGGTGCTCTTGGAAGTAATGCTTGAGCTTCTTGGCCGCCATGTATACGCCGTAGGTGACCTTCTGGTAGTGGGGGTAGTTTTGCTTTGACTGGGGGAGCACTTCGCTGAGGTAGTAGACTGGGCGCTGAACCAGCTGCTCCCTGTCGGCTTCTTTGCGCTCCACCACCAGGACAATGCTAACCACTCGGTTTGTGGCTGCGATGTACAACAGCATCGGCTCCATTGAAGCCGGTGTTGCAAGGATTGGCGCGGTTGAGAGCACGCGCTTTAAGTCACGGAAGGCTTCATCCGCCTGCGGTGACCAGACGAACTTGTCCGCCTTCTTCATCAATTGGTACAGGGGCAGTGCCTTCTCCCCCAGCCGGCTGACGAAGCGGCTCAAGGAGGCCAGGCAGCCAGCGAACTTCTGGACGTCCTTGAGGCACTGCGGCAGTTCCATCTTCTCCAGGGCACTGATCTTCTCCGGGTTGGCTTCGATCCCTCGCTGAGAGACGAGGTAGCCAAGGAGTTGGCCAGACGGCACGCCGAATGTGCACTTGTCCGGGTTGAGCTTCATCCGGAATCTTCTCAGATTGGTGAAGGTTTCTCTCAGGTCGTCAAGGAGGGTAGTCGTCTCCTTGGTCTTTACAACGACATCATCCACATATGCGTGAACGTTTCTGCCGATTTGATCCTGCAAGCATTTTTGCATGCACCTTTGGTAGGTGGCGCCTGCATTTTTCAAGCCGAACGGCATAGTCGTGTAGCAATAAGCCCCATACGGGGTAATGAACGAAGTCTTTATTTGATCATCCGGATTCAAAGGAATCTGGTGGTAGCCTGAGTAGGCATCTAGAAAAGACAACAGTTCACAACCGGCAGTCGAGTCTATGACTTGATCTATGCGCGGCAGGGGGAAGGGATCCTTCGGGCACGCCTTGTTCAGGCTGGTGTAGTCGATACACATGCGCCAGGAGCCGTTCTTCTTCAAAACCAGGACCGGGTTCGCCAACCAGTCCGGGTGCAGCACTTCCATGATGAAGCCGGCTGCCAGCAGCCGGGCGATTTCTTCACCGATGGCCTTCCTTCTTTCTTCGGTGAAGCGCCTGAGAGGCTGCTTCACCGGCTTGGCTTCAGGCCGGACGTGGAGGTGGTGCTCAGCCAACTCCCTCGGCACACCCGGCATGTCTCTTGGAGTCCATGCGAAGATGTCCCGATTCTCACGGAGGAAGCTGGTGAGCTCGCTTTCCTATTTCCTGCTCAAGCCGGCACCGATGGTGACGTACTTGTCCGGCTGCGCCGGGTCCAGCAGGATCTTCTTGGTGTTGTCGGCCGGCTGGAAGTGAGTCGTCCCAGCCGGGTTGCCTGCAGCCGGCATGTCTGTCTGCGCGGCCTTGGCGAGGGCGACGGCGTCGTGGATGAGCTGCTTCTCGGTGGCGATGACCAGCGTCTGGGCCATCTTGGAGCTCTGCGTGGCGCAGTCCATGGAGCGACGATAGTTGCCGGCTATGGTGATGACCCCCTTGGGGCCAGGTAGCTTCATCTTCAGGTACCCATAGTGGGGCACCGCCATGAACTTGGTCAGGGCCGGCCTGCCCAGGAGCGCGTGGTAGGGACTGACGAGGTCCACCACCTCAAACTCGATCTTCTCGGTGCGGAAGTGATCCGGCTTCCCGAACATCACCTCCAGCGTGATTCGGCCAATCGGCTGGCAGCAGTGGCCCGGCACGATGCCATGGAAGACGGTGGGGGTGGGGCGCAGCTCGGCTTCCTGGATGCCTAGCTTGCGGGCGGTGTCGCGGTAGAGGATGTTGATGCTGCTGCCGCCGTCGATGAGGACGCGCGAAAAACGCACGCTGCGCCGGGTTGTGCCAATGGTGGGGTCGAGGACCATGGCGTAGCTGCCCGGCTTCGGCAGGACAGCCGGTGTGTCGCGGCGATCAAAAGTGATGGCCTGCTCTGACCAGTTTAGGTACTGGGGGACCGGCGGTATGACCGCGTTGACCTCGAGGGAACGGCTCTGCTGGCTCGTCTTGTCCTCGGGCTCGGAGGTGAAGATGATGTAGGTAGCATCTTCGGCCAGATATCGGCCATGGTGCACTTGGTTAGCCTCGTGGTGCTCGAGGTTGGCGTTCTCCGCGCCGGCTGCGTCACCCGGCCCGCCGGCTGGAGGGGGCGGGGGTGGAGGCGGGAGAGGTTCACCGCTTGTCAGCCGCTTCATGAAGTGGCAGTCGCGGGTGGTGTGGTTGGAGGGGTTCTTGCCGCTGTGGTACTTGCACGGCGAGTCGAGCATCTGCTCGAAGGTGTACTTCGGCTTCCATTGCCGATCTTGCTTCTGGCGGCGGCTGCCGCCTGCCGCGTTGTCTGCCACGGCGGCTACGTGGGCGGAGCCGTACCGGCGGTCCGGCTGGTCGCTGTGACGCTTGCCGCGGTAGTTGTCCCGTCGGCTGCCATGAGAGGCGCCGTCTGCCGGCTTGTGCTCAGCCGACTTGTGGTGGTCCCGCCTGGAGGGAGCCGGCGCTGGGTCAGCCGTCGCCTTGCCGGCTTCTTCAGCCAGCGCGTACTTGTCGGCGATGGCCATGAGGGCGGCCATGGACTTGGGCTCGCTGCGGAGCAGCTTGTGCCACAGCATGGTGTTGGGCCGGCAGCCACCCATAAAGAAGCTGATGGCCTGGATCTCGTGCACACCCTCGCAGGAGTTGCGCATCTCGCACCAGCGCGTCAGGTACGCGCGATCCGTCTCGTCCGGGTCCTGCTTGCACATCTCGAGCTGCTGGGGGCGACCCGGCCGGCGATAGGTGCCGGTGAAGTTGCTGATGAAGGCCTCCTCGAAATCAAGCCAGCCGTTGATGCTGCCGGCTGGCAAGTTGTTGAGCCAGGTGCGGGCGGAGCCGACCAGCATCAGGGGGAGTAGCGCACCGCCCAGCGCTTGTTGCCTCTGGAGATGCCGACTGCGGTGGAGTAGTCCTGCAGCCAGTCCTCCGGCTTGGCGGTGCCGTCGTACTTGGGTGTGTCGCGGGGGAGCTGGAAACCGTCGAGCATGGGCTCGTTGGCGATGCGGGGCCCAAAGCACTTGGGGCAAGCCGGCGCCTCCTCTTCCGCGATGCGGGATTCGACCAGCCGATCGAGGCGGTCTCTGGCGTCGACGGGCTCGATGCGGGGGCCCAGCCGGGAACGTGCCGGCTGCCGGGTGCCGGTTCGCTCTGGAGCCGGCCTTTGCTGGCGCCTTGGCGCCGCCAGCTCGGAGTCATGCTCCTCGTTCCGGTTTGGTGGTGGGCGGCTGCGGCCGCTGTGGCCGCCGTCCAGTCGGCTTGTCCGGCTTGAACCTGCACGGGTGTCGCGGGAGTCTCTGTGCTGGCTTGGTGCGGGCGAGGCGGACTCAGCCGTGTCTCTGTGGGGGTCCTTGCTGGTGCCTGCAGCAGCGCGGACGGGAGGAGCTTTCGAAGCACCATACCTGGGGTCCTTGGTCTGCTCAGCTGCAGCCCGGCACAGGTCAGCTACGAGCTGCGTCTGGCGGCGCAGCTCTTCTCCTTCGAGGAGGGCTAGCTCCTTCGAAGCCGCTTCGGCTGCGAGGATGTTCTTGTCGGGGGTGTTGTAGACGGGCAGCTCCGCAGACGGAGCCAGCGCTTTCGCGCCGTCGCGGTCGATCTCAGCGCCTAAGCCGCCTCCGCGCTTGCGGATCATGCCGGCTCGGCTGGGGTTGTTGCCGCCTGGCATGAAGCCATGGGCGTGCTCGAACTCACGCTGGGTGATGGCCAGCTGGCGCTTGGCTGCAGCCAGCTCTTCGGCTTGCTGGAGGATGAGCTGGCGATGTGCTTCCAGGTCCGCCTCGACGGTGGCGGCGTCGCCGCCTGCGGTGAGCGGGGAGCTCAACTTCGTCCGGACTTCGTCCAGCCGGGATGGAGGTGGTGGCGCCTTTGGGCCCGAACCGGAGGCGTTGGGGTCGACGTTGCGCTCCAGGTTGGGGCCGCGGGTGCGCGGGTTCTTGGTGGGGAGCTCCTCGCCAGCCATCATGACTTGCACGACGGCGGGGCTGGCGGGAGCACTGCTGCCGGCTCGCGGAGGAGGGCTTGCGCAGCACAGCACTTACCGCGGGTAGCGCGGCGGTGCGACGGTGGCGACGTATATGTCGTGGCCACCGAAGGAGATGACGCTGCCGCCGACTGGGAAGGGCCGGTCGGCGAAGCAGCCAGCGTTGTCGCTGACGCAGTCGAGGGAGCCGAATCTCCAGATCAAGCCTGAAGCGACTCGCTCGCCGGTGGTGATGGTGAGGCCCGTCCGGATGAAGACACCGGCCGAGGATGCTGAAGGCCCCACGGTGGGCGCCAAATGTCGTGGTATCGTCACGGCATATGCCATAGGGTGGCTAACGAAGGTGGTTCCCAGGAGATCTCAAGGCGGTATCCGGATGCGGGTATGGGGACGAGCGACACGGCGACGTACCCAGGTTCGAGGCCCTCCAATGGAGGTAACACCTCTACTCCTGCTAGAGTGTATATGATGATCACACAATACAAGGTTGCTCCTTGAGCTGTGTCCGGCTGCTCCTGGGAGGCTAAGGAAGACAAGAGTCTCTCACAGGGCAGCGCTAAGGGTGGAAGTGAAGTGAGAATGATCGATCCCCTGCACGAGAGGGGGTAGTGCGGCTTATATAGGCACCGGCACTTTACATATAAGATCCTATAGTCTACTGGTCGGCTTGGCCGGCTCCGGCTTCCGCTCCTTCCCGAGGCAGTGACGTCAGGAGCCGTTGAGGCCTCATGGCCTGTCCCATCCGGCTGCCAAGGTCAGCGGTATGGAGAGGAGGTGTCCCTGTTGCCATCAGCCACTGTAGCCAGTACGGATCGACGTGGACCATGATGGCCTGTCCGGCGCGTGGCACTATTGCTCCACAGTGCCCTGCGCTTTACGGAAGATGAAGTCAGCGTGGACTTTGGGAACCCGGATCACCAACCCGGTTCCTTCTAGTGCAAGACTCGCCAGCCTCGAGTCGGTCTGAGGTACAAACCCCCAGTCGGATATGGCTTGTAGAAGCCGGCCCAGCTACAGCATTGGCGGCCGTAGCTAAGCCGACCAGGACCTAGATCCAGCCGGCTTCCGGACCAGCCGGCCACGGCGCCAGCCGGCTGCTCCTCAGCCGGCCTTTGCCGCGAGCCGGCCAGTGGCCAGCCGGCTGCTCCACGTCCATTGCCCTACCCGGGGTCTTCCCCCCGACACATGCGGGACCCATGAGGCAGCAGCATCCTCAACGATTCCAAGGCGGCAGGGGATCAAAGGAAAAAAAAGGAAATATCCCGAAATTAATTAGGGGTTCAAAATAAATCCATCAAAGGAAACTTTTATTGTTCACAGAGGATGACATGTGGGACCGACCTGCCAACAGCGTCCTCATCGTTTCAAAGGCGGCAGGAGATCAAAAGAAAAAGGCAAATAGCCAGAAATTAGGGGTCAAAAATAACTCCAAGAAAGGAAACTTTTATTGTTCGTAGAGGATGACATGCGGGACCCATGAGCCAGCAGCTTACTCAACGTTTCAAAGGCGGCATGAGATCGAAAGAAAAAGGCAAGTGACAAAATATCAGGAGCCAAAGATAATCCAAGAAAAAAAACTTTATTGTACATAGAGGATGACATGCGGGTCCCAATTAGCAGCAGCGGTCTCAACGTTTCAAATGCGGCTTGAGATCAAAAGAAAAAGAAAGTTGATTGTACATAGAGGATGACATGCGGGTCCCATGAGTCAGCAGCTTACTCAACGTTTCAAGGCGGCAGGGGATCAAAAGGAAAAGGAAATAGCCAAAAATCAGAGGGTGAAAAAAAACCCAAGAAAATAAACTTTTATAGCACATAGAGGATGACATGCGGGTCCCATGAGCCAGCAGGTTCCTCAACGTGGCATAAGATCGAAAGAAAAAGGCAAGTGACCAAATACCAGGAGCCAAAAATAATTCAAGAAAAGAAACTTGATTGTACATAGAGGATGACATGCGGGTCCCAATTAGCAGCAGCGGTATCACCGTTTGAGAAGCGGCAGGGGATCGAAAGAAAAAGGCAAGTGACCAAATATGAGGTGCCAAAAAGAATCCAAGAAAAGAAAGTTTTATAGTACATAGAGGATGACATGCGGGTCCCATTAGCCTGCAGGGTACTCAACGTTGCATGAGATCGAAGGAAAAAAGCAAGATAGCAAATAACACGAGCCACAAATAATTCAAGAAAAGAAACTTGATTGTACATAGAGGATGACATGCGGGACCCATTTAGCAGCAGCGGTATCACCGTTTGAGATGCTGCAGGGGATCGAAAGAAAAAGGCAAGTGACCAAATATGAGGTTCCAAAAAAATCCAAGAAAAGAAACTTTTATAGTACATAGAGGATGACATGCGGGTCCCATTTAGCAAGCGGCGGTCTCACCGTTTGAGAGGCGGCAGGGGATCGAAAGAAAAAGGTAAGTGACCAAATATGAGGTGCCAAAAAAATCCAAGAAAAGAAAGTTTTATAGTACATAGAGGATGACATGCGGGTCCCATTTAGCAGCAGCGGTATCACCGTTTGAGAGGCGGCAGGGGATCGAAAGAAAAAGCAAGTGACCAAATTTGAGGTGCCAAAAAAAACTCCAAGAAAAGAAAGTTGATTGCTCATAGAGGATGACATGCGGGTCCCAATTAGCAGCAGCGGTCTCAACGTTTCCAAGGCAGCAAGGGATCAAAAGAAAAAGGAAGTAGCCAGAAATCAGGGTGTCAAAAAAATCCAAGAATAGAAAGAATTTTGGTTCATAGAGGATGACATGCGGGACCCATGATCCTGCATCGTAACCGGCTCGATCGGAGAGCGTTGAACGAGATGGCGCGATCGAGAAAAAAAACAATGCCAGAGAGGCTGCCATCTGGGCCCTACATCCCTCGGCGGTGCGGATTTGCGTTGACTCGGCCGGCGAACCCGATAATTCGAGATGCACCACGTCCCGGGCCACCATACGCAACGTTTTGGCCGGTTTCGTCGGGCTAGGTGGCCTCAAAAACGAGAAAAAAACATTTTGACATGCACAACGGACAGACCCAAAATCGTCGGCCATGGTACACCAGCAACCACGGCGCGACTTCAACTTCGTCGGCCATGGCAACTTTTCTTGTAGTGACACTAGGCCGGCGCGGCCCAGGAGGGGCCCGCGTGGCCCTAGTGTGTGGCGGCCTCGGTCAGCCCCCGACGCCCTCCTTCGGACTATTTATTGCCTTCGACCTAAAAACGCACGGGGAGAAGTCGAAGTCGCCAGAAAGCCTCCAGAACGCCGCCACATCGCGAAACTCCATCTCGGGAGCCAGAAGTCTCCGTTCTAGCACTCCGCCGGGACGGGGAATTGGAGGAGATCATCGCCATCATCACCACCGACGCCTCTCCATCAACCAGCCATGTTTCCCCCATCCATGTGTGAGTAATTCCCCCGCTGTAGGCCGAAGGGGATGGTAGGGATTGGATGAGATTGGTCATGTAATAGCATAAGATTGTTAGGGCATAGTGCCTAGTGTCCGTAATTGGTACTTTGACGATAGTGTTGCAACTTGTTATGCTTAATGCTTGTCACTAGGGCCCGAGTGCCATGATCTCAGATCTGAACATGTTATTGTTTCATCATGATATTCATTGTTTTATGATCTTACCTGCAAGTTGTATACACATGTCGCTGTCCGGAACCAATGGCCCCGAAGTGACAGAAATCGGGACAACCGGAGGGGATGGTAGTGATGTGAGGATCACATGTGTTCACGGAGTGTTAATGCTTTGCTCCGGAACTCTATTAAAAGGAGTACCTTAATATCCAGTAGATTCCCTTGAGGCCCGGCTGCCACCGGCTGGTAGGACAAAAGATGTTGTGCAAGTTTCTCATTGCGAGCACGTACGACTATAATTGGAACACATGCCTATTGATTGCTTTGTACTTGGACACCGTTTTATTATTATCTGCAAATGCCCTGCTATGATTGTTACATGAGTTTCTCTCATCCATGCAACGCCCGTCATCCATCCCCGTGCCTACAGTATTTTAATCCTGCTGTTTACTATAATCACTACTGCTGTCTCTGTTACTCTGCTGCTGTTATTTCACTACTGCTACTGCTATCAAACTGCTACTACTGATAAACTCTTGCGAGCAAGTCTGTTTCCAGGTGCATCTGAATTGACAACTCCGCTGTTAAGGCTTTCAAGTATCCTTTGTCTCCCCTTGTGTCGAATCAATAAATTGGGTTATACTACCCGCGAAGACTGCTGCGATCCCCTATACTTGTGGGTCATCAATCCCCTATACTTGTGGGTTATCAGGGTCTTATTTTTCCACGGAGCTTCCAGAAGACCGAAGAGGATACGAAATGGGGCCACGAGGCACCCAAACCACAGGGCCGCGCGGCCAAGGGGGCCCCACGCCGCCCTATGGTGTGGGGCCCCCGTGCCTCCTCCGACTCTGCCCTTCCGCCTACTTATACTCTCCGTCGCGAAAACCCTATTACCGAGAGCCACGATACGGAAAAAGTTCCAGAGACGCCGCCGCCACCAATCCCATCTTGGGGGATTCAGGAGATCGCCTCCGGCACCCTGCTGGAGAGGGGAATCATCTCCCGGAGGACTCTACATCACCATGATCACCTCCGAACTGATGTGTGAGTAGTTCATCCTTGGACTATGGGTCCATAGCAGTAGCTAGATGGATGTCTTCTCCTCATTGTGCTATCATGTTAGATCTTGTGAGCTGCCTATTATGATCAAGATCATCTATTTGTAATGCTACATGTTGTGTTTGTTGGGATCCGATGAATATGGAATACTATGTCAAGTTGATTATCAATCTATCATATATGTGTTGTTTATGATCTTGCATGCTCTCCGTTGCTAGTAGAGGCTCTGGCCAAGTTGATACTTGTGACTCCAAGAGGGAGTATTTATGCTCGTTAGTGGGTTCATGCCTCCATTGAATATGGGACAGTGACAGAAAGTTCTAAGGTTGTGGATGTGCTGTTGCCACTAGGGATAAAACATCAATGCTATGTCTAAGGATGTATTTGTTGATTACATTACGCACCATACTTAATGCAATTGTCTGTTGTTTGCAACTTAATACTAGAAGGGGTGCGGATGCTAACCCGAAGGTGGATTTTTTAGGCATAGATGCATGCTGGATAGCGGTCTATGTAATTTGTCGTAATGCCCTAAGTAAATCTCATATTAGTCATCATGATATGTATGTGCATTGTTATGCCCTCTCGATTTGTCAATTGCCCAACTGTAATTTGTTCACCCAACATGCTATTTCTTATTGGAGAGACACCACTAGTGAACTGTGGACCCCGGTCCATTCTTTTACATCTGAATACAATCTACTGCAATCATTGTTCTCTGCTGCTCTTCGCAAACAAACATCATTTTCCACACCATACGTTTAATCCTTTGTTTACAGCAAGCCGGTGAGATTGACAACCTCACTGTTAAGTTGGGGCAAAGTATTTTGATTGTGTTGTCCAGGTTACACGTTGGCGCCGAAATCCCTGGTGTTGCGCCGCACTACACTCCTCCGCCAACAACCTTCACGTGGCCCTTGACTCCTACTGGTTCGATAAATCTTGGTTTCTTACTGAGGGAAATTTGCTGCTGTACGCATGTAAGAGCAAACTTTAAACCCCAAGTTTTGTGTGTTTGATGACAACACTTGAGAAATCTCACCGTGTATCTTGAGTATCATTGTTAGATTTGCAAGAGCACGGTGACCTCGCCAGACACGTCAAGACCGGAAGACTGAAGCGTAGTTGATAGGTTTTCTGGTTTTGTGCGTGTTTACCGAGGTGACATGGTTGGAGAGAAAAAGGGAAGAAAACCAGTTTTAGCCAGGCCGGTACTACCGGTACCTGTAGCGGTAGTACCGCTACCCCTATAGGTACCGCCCCACGGTACCGCTCTGAGTTCTGTGCTGTTTTCGTCCCACGGTACTGGTTACGGTACCTGTACGGTACGTTGAGCGGTAGTACCGCTCACGAGCGGTAGTACCGCCCACGGTACCGCCCAGGTACCGTAAACGAGTTACGGCTGTACCGCCCTGGTACCGCTTCGAGTCCAGTAAGGTTTGGACCCTGTTGCGGTACCTCGAGAGGTACCTCGAGCGGTAGTACCGCTCTGCGTCCATTGACCAGATCTGGGGGAATTCGAACTCAGAGCGGTAGTAACGCTTCCCAGAAGTGGTAGTACCGCTTAGGCAAAAAATGGACATAACGGTTGGATTTGGAGGAGCCTATTTAAGGGCTCCTTCTTCCCCAACACGATTTTATCTCTTCCCTCTCTCTCTCCTCCATTGTTTTTTTTTGAACTTAACTACTGTAGGGGAGCCCCCCACAGCCTTTTATTGCTCAATATCAAAGAAAGTATGTACAAAAGACTAAGAAAAATATGTACAACAACTACCTACCTACTGATTACAACAAGTTGTCAATCCATGATGACAAAAGACCTATAGAGCTCTCCTTTACCCTATGTTTAAGAAGGGTAACATCTGTAATGAAGCCAGTTTTCCAATTCCTGAAAGTTGGCTGCATGCCTTTAAAGATCTTATAATTTCTTTGTTTCCAAATATTCCAGCATGCAAGAATTATCACTTCTGTAAAACAGGGGCCTTTGAATCTTCTCTTAGTCTCTTTTAACATCTCTGGCCCAGAACCATGTACCCAATTAACTTGTAGATATATCCAAATTCTCACACTGAACATACACTCAAAAAATAAGTGTGACCAATCCTCCAATGCGTGGGTACTGCATAACACACAACTGTGGTCTGATGTGACATTCCAATGTCTTCTTCTAAGCATATCCTTTGTATTGATACGATCATGCACAATGAGCCAAGCAAAAAAATTATGCTTTGATGTACACTTACTCTTCCAGATCCATTGAGATGGAAAATGAGAGGGAATATGTTGGTAGGTTAATCTGTATACTTGACTTGGGACAAAATCTCCATTTTTGTTACATGAAATAAGCCATTGATCTTGATTCTCCGATGTGACAACACCTCTCAAAATGCTCTGTACATTCTGAACTCATCTGAAGCTTCATTTGATAGAGGGAGATGAAAAGCTTGTGCAGGATCAGAAATCTGTAATGCCTCATTTACTGAGATAAGTTTATCCTTGACAAATGAAAACAGTCTTGGAAACCTTTCATCAAAGAGCATATTTTTCCAATTATCCGTCCAAAATAGGATGGTCTCTCCATTCCCCAAATTGCAATGTGTCATTTTCCTATAAGTATCAATTAGCTTCATAATATTCCTCCACCAAAAGGAACCACAGATAGTAACTGCATGTGGAACTTCCTTATAATAATATGAGTTTCGAATTAACTTGACCCAGGGAAGATCCACATTGTTGTAGAATTTATGCAATTGCTTCAACATAAGACATTTATTCTGAATTTTCAGATTAATGATACCCAAGCCACCCTTGTTTTTTGGTTTACAAATCATCTCCCAAGAGGCCAGAGAGTGTGCTTTATCATCATCTTTTTTCTTTCTCCACAAACAATTCCTTCTAGCTCTATCAATTACCTCAATTGCTCCATCTGGTATATGTAGTGTACTAAGATAATGAATGGGCATTGATGACAATACAGAGACCAGAATTAACCTATCACCATATGATAAGAAAGAGGCTGAAGCAGTGAGCCTTCTTTCAATTCTATCAGTTAGGGGAGATAAATCTCTTATTGTTGGCTTCGTAGTGCCCATAGGAATGCCAAGATATGGGAAGGGCATTGATGCAATAGAACATTGTATTTGTGTTGACAGAGCCTCAGCTTCAGCTTGAGATATGTTGATAGGAATAAGTGATGATTTATGGTAATTGACTTTGAGCCCAGTAAAAGCAGAATATTCCTCCAGTAGTTCTTTCAATACTTGTAACTGATCTGCCTCAGCTGGCAACATGATAATAGTATCATCTGCATATTGTACAATGGGGTAATCATTACTGCCTCTATTGGGAATTGGAGCCTTTAATCTTCCTTCTCTGAAAGCATGATTCACATAACTTTGCAACAGGTCACCACCAAGAACATACAACAAAGGAGAGAGAGGATCACCCTGCCTGACCCCTCTTCTGCACAAGAAAGGTTTCCCAGGAACACCATTTAACAGGATAGCAGAAGAACCAGAAGTCAGAATTTCTTTAACCCACTGAATGAAAGTTGAATCAAAACCTTTAATTTCCATTATCTTGATGATAGCCTTATGCTCAATTGTATCAAAAGCCTTTTCAAAGTCTAATTTAAGTAGAATCACTTTTCTCTTGGATTTATGGCATTGATGCAAATATTCAAAAGTCCAAGCCAGACAGTCTTGAATTGTTCTCCCTCTTATAAATCCATATTGATTTTCATGAATGCAACTTTTGATTTGTAACTGTAACCTGTTGGCAGCCAGCTTTGTCAAAAAATTTAGACATGTATTTGTTAAAGAAATTGGCCTAAAATCATTCACTGTCTCTGGGGACAAATTCTTAGGAATCAAGGTTATGTATGAACTATTAATACTTTCCAGGGGGGCTTGTCCTTTGTGAAAATCCCTACACAGATTAATGAAGTCATCCTTGATTATATTCCAACATTTCTTGACAAACATTCCATTAAAACCATCAGGTCCAGGAGCTCTATCAGTTTTCAAATGCTTCAAAACTCCCTCAATTTCCTCTATGGTAAATTCCTTAGACAGGATATCCAAACCTTCCACTGGAGTAATCAGATGTGATATATTGGCTTGTGTTGCATTATCATTGGTAACTCCCATTCTATTTCTGTAACAAGCCCACAATGCATTGGCTTTCTGGTTATGTTCCACCAAAGGGTTTCCTTGCTCATCCTTTATTACTGATATAACATTATGCCTATACCTTTCAGTGGCCTTTGCATGGAAAAATTTGGTGTTTTCTCCTCCTAATTTAATCCATCTAATTGTACATCTATTCCTCCAATAGTTTGATTGTATACTCAAAAGTTTCTTCAGATGTGTCTTGACAATATTCCTAAAATTGAATTCAGCTCTATTCAAGTCTCTGGAGTCTTCCAAATTGTCCAAAAATAGGATAACTTTATTGCATTGTTCAATAAGTATCTTCAAATGTGATAGACCTTTCCCCCATTTCTTCAAAGCATATCTAAGATTTTTGAATTTTGCAGTCAGTACTGAAGCCACATTCTTCTTATTTACTGGCAAATTCCAAGCCTTTGTAACAACTTCCATGAATCCTGGCTGCTCTAACCAAATATTCTCAAATCGAAAAACCTTTGCCTTTGGTATAGAGGTAGAGATAGATACCACACAGGGAGTGTGATCAGATGTGGATTTTGCAAGTGGAAAAACCATTATATTAGGAAATCTCAATGTCCACTCACAAGATGTAAAAAACCAGTCTATTTGCTCCAAGAGTGGAGTAGCTTGCATATTGGACCAAGTGAATCTTCTCCCCTTTAGAGGCAGCTCCAATAAACCCAGATGACTTATAATATTATTAAAGAGAAAAATGTCTGCCATATCAGCCCCAGGTTTATTCCTATTATCCACTGATCTCATGAAATTGAAGTCTCCAAGAAGTAACCAATTATCATGCACAGGGATATCCAAATCAAATAACCATTGGACAAATTCATCCCTCATAACCCCTCTACAAGGTCCATAAACAGTAATCATAGTCCAAATTTCAGCAGTGTGAGCAGAAGCAAATTGCATTCTAATAGCCGAATGAGTTGTTTCAATTAAAGTGCCCATAAAAACCTTACTGTTCCAAAGAACTATAATACCTCCAGAAGCACCAATAGAAGGCACAAACACAAATCTATCAAAGCGTTTAGGGCAAAAAGTCCTGATGAATGAGTGCTCAAAATTTTCACATTTGGTTTCTTGCAAGCATATAATGGCACAATTACTCTCATCAATCTTGTTGTATACAGCTAGTCTCTTATCTTTATCATTTAAGCCTCTAACATTCCAACAGAGCACATTCCAGTCAACCTTCAAATTTGAGTAACTATTCATTGAAAACCAAACTGGTAGTAGCCAATGTGATCCATACATAGCAGGTCACAGAAAGAGAATTCATTACCACATGAGTACTTAATAATGTCATTACAGATAGTGATTAAAATAACAAGTTGTGCATTCTCAAAAGCCTCCTCATGAACTGGCACAAAAGCTACACTGATTGCATTACAAATTCCTTCAATCATCATTACTGGTTGATGTGGTGCCCTTGGAGTCATCAGAAGTAGCCATAAGCCTCTCCTCTGTCAATTCTTCTTCTGGTATCTGCAGCTGCCTACCAATGTGTTGCAGAGTTGGTACTGGTATGAAAGGAACCACCTCTTCCTCTGCTTCATCAGGCTTGGATGCTTGTGCCTTCTTCCTTGTTGTGCTTTTGTCCTTCATGAATTCAAACTTGTACCCACCAGTCTTAGCCATGTGCCTTGTACACCTCCTGACTGAACTCTCATTCCAGTCTGAGCTATCCACTGGATCAGTGAACAAAGAGACACCAGCAGCAGAGCTCCTATCCTTATTCCTCCAAGTGTGCTTCTGAATGCTCATCTGAGCTTTAAGAGCACTCCTTGTGACCCTAGAACTTGGTGGGATGACTTTCTTGCCTTTCCTGGTTGCCACTTTCCTAGCAAGAGGTTCCATATCAGCAGGAGTCATAAAGCAATTATTCTGCAGCCTGAAGATGTCATTAGAACACTTAAGCCAAGCAAGCTTATTGACTGTAACTGCAGCAGGAATTGTGTGCATAATCATGCTAGGAATTAGTTCCTTAGAGATTTTATCCAACAGTAAACCCTTAGGCAAGGTAGGGCCAACAATCAGACCATCCATGCAGTTTTTATATCTGGAAAATTGTCTGTCCAGAAAAGAGATAAGGTCTTTGTCCAGAACAGAAAATTGGAGCTCAATTGTGTTGACAATCATCTGCTGGGGCCCCTGCATCATGTTAACTGAACCCTCTGAACTTGATGAATCAATAACAGCTGACTCATTGAACTGCTGAATTTCATGCTCCACCTGCTGCTCTAGAACATTGTCAGGTTGCTGCACTTCCCCCTGCACTTCCATCACCTGATCTTGATCATTGCCTTGGTCCTGATCCAAAGGAATCTGTGGATGCTGAAAGCCCTGTTCTGGAGGTTGCACTTGTTCAGGAATATTCATAGGCATAGGGTCATTCCAACCAATTTCAGGATATTGTGGGAGCACAAAGTTATTCAAATTTGGAAAGAGCTGTCCAGGCAATGGATGTGGGTTACCATTGACAGGCATCTGGTCCTCATCATTGGGTAGAGCATCAGCAAATTCAGCAGTTAAAATATAACAAGCAGCAGTCCATGATTCCTTGATCCCACCAACAGAAGCAAATTTGGTAAACACTACATCCCTGGGAACAGTTGCCTCAGAAGAAAAAGCCACATAACAGATCGTCCTTTCAAGCAGAGCATCATCTTGATGCCAATGCAGTAACTTCCCAAAAGAGCTGATGGCATTAGCTAAGTCATAGTCTATCCTAAAATCCAAAGGGATGCTGAGGAACATAAGCCAACCATTACGAAATCCCAGAACAGCTCTATGATTATCCCTATCATCATGTTTCAGGAATCGAACAAAAACCCCCTGCTGTATCTGATAAGGCACATGATTCACCAAAGCAGCTGTAGCGGCAGGGCTTCGCAGACGATAGAAAGCTAGCCCCAACAAGCAAGGTTGGACTTCCTCCACAGTTCGTTGCAGATGATTTTCGATGAAGATCCGTACCTGCTGCCTCCAATGCGGGATCAAAGGAGCTGGCGGCGGAGGTAAAAGCTCAGCGACGCAGATGTTGTCATGGCGCCGAGGTGGATCGACCGAAGGACTATAGAAAGTCCTGGGTAGACGGGTGGGGCCGCCATCAATGATTTGATGTCCATGCGGCAGCCAAGGCGTAGGATCAACCTCGTAGTTGGCCATGGCCGGAGCACTCGACGGCGGAGGCAGCGGAGAAGACAAGGGCGGACAAACAGGGGAAGAAGACTCTACAGGACGTCCTTGTGTACCTTTAGCAATATGAATAGAATCTGAACCGGCGCTCCTTCCTCGGGTAGCCGACTCCAGGTGGGAATCATTGTCTGAACCGACCAGGGGTTCATTAATTACAATGTTACCTTCCCGAGGAACCCATTTAAAAGATTTACTTTTCTTCCAATCAAAACAATTTTTCCGAAAATGACCATATCTAAAACAAAAACGGCATCTAACTTTCTTTGTGCACTCCTTGGCATTATGTCCCATAGATAAACACCTCGAGCACTCCCAAACTTCATATGCCATATCATCAACCAATTTTTCCAGAGCAATATATCCATGTGGGTCCTCTACATGCATAGCAGGGTCAGGATTTTCCATTAAACAATCTTTAACACCAGAAGTACTTGCAATATCTGTATTAGTAACAAGATCAACCATAGGACTCTTAAGCTTGGCTCCAATCTTCTCTTGCACAAAATCAAATGGTTTTGCTGAACCAAATTGCAGAGTTGGTGATGTGGACGTCACATGTGTCGGTGGTAAAATGACACCAGTAGCAAAAGAAGGTTTTTGATATCCTTGACAAGCCGTGTATTCAATGGAGTCTGAGAAAGATAGCTTCTTAGGAGGAGCATCTTTTGCCTTCAAGATAGATTTTGGCCTTCCTTGCTTCAATGCATTCATGCCAAGTTGAACTCTTTTTTTACCAGGGCTCACAAGTGTCCAAGATTGCTGATTTTCATCTTGCCATTGTTGAAATTCCCTCTGCCAATTTGGTCCACCTCTTCCCCAGAGATGGAAAAAACACTTAAACTGCTTGCATGCAAAACTCCCCAAATTGAAAAGATGAAAACCAACAGACTTGGTGGACACACAAAAGGAGAAAACTCGATCACAAAGCAGTGAGACCTTAAGATCTCCACTGAAACCCCCAGTTGCTGCTTCTAGGGCAATACTCACTGAGCTTTCATCTAGCTTAAAATAAGCTCTTCCAAATGAAACCACCATGATAAAATGTCCAGAACTAGCCGAGGGATGCACTGATCTGGCAAATTTAGTGTAACAATATTTCGCAACCTTGAGACCCGGGCTATAATCCAACTCCTTAGACAGACTGTAATGATTTACTTGAGAAGAATCATGGTGATTATTCATATCAGTAGTAGCATTGGAAACCGTGCCAAGATCTGCATGGGCCATGCACTTATCTGTGGTACTAGCAGAACTTATGAGCTGACCCATACGGACCACATGCATAGAAAAAAGTAATTTTGCTCCCACAGAAAAATTGTCCCTTGTCTCCTTATATCGGCAACCAACAATTTTACCTTTTGCATCAAGAAGAGAGATCCATCCATCCTTCACGGAAAGAGACAGAGTGCCGTCATAAGCCTTCATCCTTCCACGATCAATATCTTTGTGTGTAGAATAAGTGATCTTCCAGATCCTAGAAGGTGGAGTGAGCTCTGATATAGAGGGTTTAACCGTAGGATGAATGGCCGGAGCATTAACAACAAGGTTGGCTCTAGATTTGGCTTCAAAACTTACAGGATCTACAACCCCAGCATACTTCTCGGAAGGAGTAAATCCATTTGAGACATCACATACCTTTTCCTTCGGAAGGGGAGTTTTATCCTGGATCTTGATCACATGATGAGGAAAAGTTATAGAGGAACCTTTTTGAATCACCTCCCCTTCATACAGAGATCTAGATGCAACAGAAACGCCAAAGGAATCCACAAGAGCTAGCATAAAACGAGAGTTGAAATCCGAAACAAGAAGTTCACCGTCCTTAGGACGGAAGTTCACCAGATCCAGATCTTGGACGCTGCGAAATGTGACCTTCCAAGACTCCATCGGGTTAGATCCCATCAGATCCAGCCTGAGAAAAAACCAGAACGAAGAAACCGAATAGCAGAGAAGAGAGACGCAAGAAAAATGTGTGGAGGAAGGGGACCAGGGACCGGAGAGATCACTGGCAAAGGTGACTAGGGTTTAGTCGCCGGGGGTGGAAGAGACGTCGCCATCCGCCCTCCAACCAAGGTGGCCCTCTCTCCTCCATTGTTACTGAGCTTAATCCTTGAGGATCTCCTTCCCCATCCAACCAATCTTGCCCAAACTTTGAGGATTGGTGGAGGAGACCCCGATCTATAGTTCTACCAAGAGAGATTTCACCAATACTAGCTATTCCTTAGTGGATCTTGGTGGTAGGGTTCCTTTAGTGGAGCATTGGAGAAGAGTTCCTTTTGTGGAGCATTGGAAGGGTTCCTTTGGTGGAGCATTGGAAGGGTTCCTATGGTGGAGCATTGGAGATGGGTTCCTATGGTGGAGCATTGGAGATGTGCAGCTATGGAGTCTAGCTTGGTGGTGTACTAGCTCCATAGGGTGTTGGGAGCATCCTTGTGTGTGGAGCTCGCCCCAACCTTGTGAAGGAATCACCGCCTCGACCGGTGCCTTAGTGGAAGAGGGAGAGCACCTTCGTGGAGCTCTCTCGAGGAAGAAGGTGAGGCCTTCCATCGTGGTGTGGCCGTCTAGTCTCTTGTGTGAGACTAGCACCTCCTCAATGCAGACGTACTTCTTATTGTGGAAGGAACTGCGGGAAACAAACCTCGACTCGCCTCGCACCCCCGGTTGTCTCGCTCCTTACTCTCATTATCTTGTTGATTCCTTTACTTGTTGCACTTGTCCGATAATCATTGTAGGATCACCCCTATTGCTAAAGTTCTCACCATTCACCCCCCTCTTGTTCGCTACGATCCATTCAAGTGGTATCAGAGCAAGGTTTTCTTGCTCGGGCTTTACCGCCTAAGAAATGGCCGAACAAGAGGCGGATAAGAATGGGTCACCTTCCCTTGTGCCACCCTCTCCATCATCGCCCATTGATTCCACGACGGCTATGTTGGATGACCTCAAGAAATTGGAGTCATCCATCGTTGCCCAAATGAAGGCAATGATGATGGAGTTGGTTGTACAAAAACCAAACCCTCCACCAAAAGCAAGTGCCGAGGATCCGCCACCAAAAGCTAACCCCCTTCCTCTTGTTGACTTTGTCGCGCAAGCGACAAAAGATCCACAAAAGGAAGGGTTTGGGGATACCGGCACTTCAACAAAGGGGAAGGATGATGACACACCGGTTGCGGAACGTCTAGGGGGTTATCATGCGGTGCCACCACCAAATGATTACACCATAAACGTTCCAATACCTATGCCGCATATCTTGTCGCATGGTTCACCACCGTTACTTGAGTCAAACAACTTTGAGAATTGGAAATTCTTAATGCGTTCTCATGTGCGCAGCGCTTCTACCGAGCTTTGGCGTATCATTGAGGAGGGCTATTCACCACGAGATCCAAAGAGCTTGACAATAATAGATGTGGTGGATGACCAACTCAACGCCACCGCCATCAACATGATTCACATGGCCATCACGCCCAAGGACCATGCTCATATCCGCTCGCTCAAGACCGCCAAGGAAGCATGGGATAAACTTGAGAAGCTCTTCCTCGGAAATGCAAGCATCCAAAGCTCTCGTTTTGATGAAGTGAACAACATGGCCGACAACTTTGTCATGATTGAAGGAGAGTCCCCCGAAGAAATGCATCGGCGCCTCATCGCTCTTGCCGTACAAATGCAAGATCTTGGAGCAACATTTGTGGATGACCATTGGATCAAGCGCAAGTTCTACAATGCTCTCCTCCCTTATGAGGAAGTGAAGTTGACGGCCATCCACCAAAACGCCTCCTTCCATGCTATGACATCCGATGAAGTCCTTAGCGAAGTCATCGTTTTGGACATTTCCAAGAAGAATGCGGAGGATCTTGTTGCTCACGCCCACAACTCCCGCAAGCCCAACCTTGCATTGAAGATGAAGGTGCATGAAGCTAGTGAAAACGATGAGGATCCCGTTGAGTGGGGACAGGATGATCTCAAGATCAACTATCATGAGCACATGGCTCTCGCCGCCAAGAAATTTTGGGATGGAAACATGTCCCGAAACACAAGACCAAGAAGATCACGTGATTCTCCAAGAAGTTTCTCCAAGAGTCCAAGGGAGGGGCAAAGGGGAAGAACATGCTACAATTGCGGCGACAAGAATCATTTTGTCGCGGATTGTATGTTTGAGAGAAGAGAAGATCATGGTGGAAGGCTTATCCGCAAGGATAAGTTCAAGTCATTCTCCAAAGGATCCTCCAAGTTCTCCCCAAAGTCCGATGACGACAAGATCTCCTCCAACAAGAAGCCTAGAGCCTTCATCATTCGAGAAGAGTACTCCTCCGATGAGGATGAAGAACATGAGGACAAGCGCTCCAACAAGGAAGGAGAGGGAGTGGCCGCCATCGCCATTTCCACTCCCTCTATCTCCCTCTTCGACTCTCCTAATGAGAACCTCGTCACCAACAATGCTCGTTGCCTTATGGCAAAGGTATCTACGGAGGTAAAATCCCCTTCCAAACCATCATCTTCGACTAATGCTATATATATTGATGATGCCACTAGTCTCACCGTCAAACGTGAGATTATGGGTTTGGATTCTTTGGATTCTTTTCTCACTAACATGAAAGGGGATACCAAGACTCATGTTGGGGCTCTCTTAGCCCAACTTGGTGCGGCACAAGATCTTATTTAGGAGAGGGAGAGGTTGGAAAGGGAAGCGGCGAATGAGATTGCCAATCTCAAAGAGGAGCTTGATGATGAACGAAATCTTCGCATGTCTCTTGAAGCTAGTGTCATCGTCCTTGAAGACAAGAACGAAGCTATTGTTTCTCGACTCACCAAGGATCGAGACCATGCTCTTGAGTTGATTGGTGACCTCAAAAAGAAGATGCTCTCTCTTGAGGAAGCCAACAAAGGGAAAGATGATGAAGACCCCAATCCTTGTCATGATGAGCTTGTGGATCAAGTTACTTCCTTGAGGAGGCACAATGCTCTTCTCTTGGAAGTCAATGCTCTTCAAGAAGAAGCCTTGGATGAATATTACCGCTTGTTCAAAGAGAAGACCTCATCTTGCAACCATGAAGAAGAAATTGCCGCTCTTGAGATCACCAAGGCCAAGCTATTGAGTTTGAGTAGCAAGCAAGAAGAGTCTTTGGTAGAATGTCTCCGCATGAGCAAGGAGAAGGACACGTGTTGTGATCATGAGGAGGAAATAGCCGCCTTGAAGAGAAGGGAAGCCAAGATCATGGAAGTCAATTCCATGCAAGAGGAAACATTGAAGGAGTACTTTCCTTTGAGCAAGGGCCGTGCATGTTGCACTCATGAAAGCGACATTGCCAAGATGGAGAATGACAAGCGCATGCTCATGAAGATGAACGCTCTCCAAGAAGAAGCTTTGATGGAACACTTCCGAGTGAACAAGGCAAAGGAAGTTCAAGTGTTTGATATATGCCATCCTCACCCGGAGCATGAAGATGAAGTCAATCGCTTGAAGGCCAAAGTTGATAGACTCCAAGTTCAAGCCAAGTACTTGGAAGGAATCATTGAAGCTAAAGATGGAGCCAAAGAGGGCTCGTGCAATGAAGGAGGAGTGGCTACCAAGCCAAAGAGGAAGAGGAAGAATAGGACCAAGAAGAAGAAGAACAAGGAGAACATGGAGACCAACCTTGAAGAGAGCAATGCTAGCTCAAGAAGGGATGGAGTACCCAACTCCACCTCGACGGGTTTCGCCGGCTCTAACAACCCTTCTCATGTTCTTTTTGTTGATTACTATGGACATATTCGTGCTCGCTTTATTGGTCCTCAAAAGGACAATGTTGATTGGACTATTTGGGTTCCCAAACCCCTTGTTACTAACATGCTAGGACCCATTGAAAAATGGGTACCTAAATCCAAGACTTGATTCCTTGTAGGACTATGCTTCCGGTGGCGCTAAATGGGTGGTTGATAGTGGAGCCACAAGTCATATAACCGGAAGCAAGGATATTGTTGTCGACCTCGAGCCTTCTCTCTCTACCGTATCATATGGCGACAACATGTTCTCTAAGGTATTGGGTCTTGGCAAGGTGGTGGTAACACCCGACATCTCACTTGTGAATGTCCTCCTTGTCAAGACCCTTGGTTAAAATTTACTTTCCGTTCATCAAATTGCTCGTATGGGTCTATGCACATTCTTTGATGAACATATGGTGGTCCTCTTGTGGAGCAAGACACTCAATGTAGCTTTTGTTGGATATGTAGAGAACGGTTTGTATGTTGTCGATTTCTCCGGAAAGACAACATCTTCCGCTCTTTGCCTATTCGCCAAAGGTGACAAGGGATGGGTATGGCATCGCCGACTAGCCCATGTCAACATGAGGACTTTGCAAAGTCTCCACAAGGGTGGCCACATTCTCGGACTAAAAGAAGATGTCTCTTTTTGCAAGGATCGTATTTGTAGGGCTTGCGTACAAGGAAAAATGCATGGAGCTCCTCACAAGTCCAAGACTATCATCTCTACCACAAGATGCTTGGAGCTCCTACATGTTGATCTCTTTGGTCCACCATCTCATGAAAGTCTTGGAGGAAAGAAGTATTGCCTCGTCATCGTTGATGACTATTCACGCTATTGTTGGGTATTTTTCTTCAAGTAAAAGAGTGAGACTCAACGGACCATGATGGAGTTTGCCAACCAAGTTCAACGCAAGTACGACAACAAGATCCTCGCAATAAGGAGCGACAATGGAACGGAGTTCAAGAACTTGTTGACTGCCAAAACCCACCGGCGGGCAGCGGCCTGTCAACACAGTGTAGAGCCGGGAAGAGCCTAGAGCTGCGGCTGGCTGAGACCCCTCCGAGCGACGGCCCGCAATGCTCTTCTGGTCACACGCGGCGATGCGAAGTGCAAGGGCGTGCCACCTGACCTATACCTGGTCAGGAAGGTGATGGGGATGCCTCGCTTAGTTCCTGCATGGCATACACGTAAACATTAAATACGAGCCTCGATCGGCTCTCAGGTTATCCTGTGAATCGGCTCAAAGAGCCGATTCACCCATGATTCGTACGGGGTGCACGAATACTTGGTGATCCTGCTTGATCAAGATATAGCTAATGAGATCTACGACGATTTAGGGTTTTCACCGCATAATCGGATCATCCTACTCCAGGTTGGGCCTCGCGGCCACGCACGGTGCTCATAAGCCGATCCTAAACAAGGCCTAAAAACCAACATAACGTTGATCCTCGGAACATCCTGTTTAGGACTTGCGAACGCCACCCTACGTGCCGCTGGATCCTCCACCCCTTTGTAAGGCCTAACTATTGCAGATATTAAACTAATCCTTGCAGAGCAAGGAGCAATCGTAACGGATCAGATCTACCAGATGATGAACAAGCAGGGTGCCGCCCCCACACCTGAGATAGGCGTGAGGGCGGCTAGACATGCAAGGGTTGCACTACGTAAGCATGTTATACGAAGAACTATGCTAACCCTAACACATCTATGATAACTACGTTGCTCGCCATCAAAGACGCTTCAGTACGAGCAACGTATGAATAACGTGGAGCTTGTGCTGCCTAGATCGCAAGATGCGATTTAGGCAGCATGTCGCTTACCTGATTGAAACCCTCGAGATGAAGGAGTTGGCGATGCGCCGAGATTGGTTTGTTTTGGGTTGAACGTGAGTTGTTGTTTATTCCATAAACCCTAGATACATATTTATAGTCCAGCGGACTTTCTAATCGTGGGAATAGTCCCAACCGGGCACGGGCCCAAATCTAACTAACCGACACGTATCCTACTATGTTACAGATACAAGGGCAAACTAGCCCAAACTTGCTAAGCAAGGCCGATTCACGTATATTCTTCAACATAAAATCTTCAAGTCCACCTTGGTCGCGGCCCACCTCTGACTCGGTCAAATTCTGGTGATAACACATGCCCCCCTGGTTTTGGAATTGGTAATTCCAAAATCACTCCTTCGTCGGGTCATGTCGTGGCAGAACTGTCGCAGTATCCTTCATCATGATGTCCTGCCTTCTCAACTTCTCCGCGTGATCTGGCAGTTTTTTTTTTTTTTCCTTTAGGCACCACTTCCTCGGAAACTGCTGTGGCATTGAATTTCCACTATATCCCCCTTTTATTTAACCGCCATGAACAGTTCTCCTCTGCATCTCCTCCGCATTAGCACTCCAAAAGCCCTCCTGCCACCATGTCTTCCTCCTCCTCTGCCCCATCGGATCTTTCCAGCCAGTCTTCCACATCCCGTGAGCCGACGCCGGAGTACAGCCCGGCAGAGGTCCACGCGGCGAACACCCGCCGCGCCATTGCGGCCGGGGAGGAGTCAGACCACGACTTCTCCATCTGGTCCGAGGGCGACCAATCCTCGACGGACGGGGAGAGCGACCTCCGCTTCCTCGCCGTTGGGGAAACGGAGGAGGAGAGTGACGACGACAGCTTCTCCTGCGACTTCACCTCTTCCGGGGAAGAGGAGCAGGAAGAAGAGGAGGAGGACGACGACGAGAGCCCCTCCGACGAGCCACCGGCCAAGCGGTTCTGCCCTTGGCCGGGCAATCTCAGCGACTTCGACAGCGACGAGGACGACGCTGACGAAGAAGATGAAGACAACGAGGGCCCGGTCGGCGGCCATTGGAGCGACGACGAGCCCGCCGGGAGCAGCGCCGATAGTGGCGACGACGGCGACGACGAGGGCAGTGACGGCCCATAGATAGGGCCTCTAGAATAGGGCCAGTAGTAGTAGATGGGGCAATGGATCCCCTAGTATTTCCCTTTTGAGAGCAATCAGCTCTTTATGTAAGAAATCTCATCTAATCAATGAAGAACTTTTCCCAAATTTTGATTTTGCCGATTCCTTCTGAGTTTAATTTGAGCCGATTCCCTCTTCTACTGACCTTGCCGATTCGTCCCCTTTGCCAATGCGTAATGAGCCGATCGCACCGCATCGGTCCTTTGAAATTCACCCTTCTCTTCTTCAGCCGATGATTTTCTGAATCTGGTAGAAAATGCAGGATCTTCAGGAAAACCTTTAAACTTTTCCAACCAAACCCAATAATCCTTTTCAGTACCCATCATTGTGAAGAAGGTTGTAATGAAGGACCAGCCGATGGTATCCCCATCGGCTCTTTAAACAAAGTATCCACTAGGCCTGCTGCCCCCCGAGCCTTACTCGAGCCTGCTGCCCCCCGAGCCTTACTCGAGGCGAGAATGTCAGAGAGAATGCGCCAAAGCCGATCCTCTTCCTTCCTCAGACAGCCGATAACCTTCCGTTTCAGCTAAACTAGCCCCAGAGAAAAGGTTCAGAAACCCGGATCGGCTCGAAGCCGCTGAAGAAATTCTCATTGTTTTATTCCCTCGAAGCAACAGAAGGCACCACCGTTGGCCTGGATTTGGTGGAGACTCGATAAGCATCGCATGATTCCACTAGAGTCGATGGCTGCGCATCGGCTGTTTCTCAATTCTAAAGTCGATGCCCTTGCATCGGCTGTAAAATTCTGTTTTTTTTACCCCTGCACATGTACCCCTGCATCTGGTTCCCCTGTTTAGGTGCCCCCCCGAGCCGAAGCTGTCAAAGAATGGCAGATATCGGCTCTGTAACTCGCACGTCGGTTCCTGATAGGGTCGAGGGTGAACACAAGCAGAACATGTGGTGAGGATAATTTTGGCCGATTGCTGGGATCGGCCTCCACAATGATTGGAGCGCTGACTGAAGGTTCTGTAATGTCCCTTCATAGACCTTTGGGGCCGATCACAAGGATCAGCCTCGCCAAGTTGCACATCGCTTCGCTTCAACTATATGGTCAGGCCAGTGGATAAAACCAACTTAACCCTTCCCTTTGTCACATCGATGCGCTCGCAGTCGTCCAAGTTGATGCCTGAAAGGGGTTCTTGGCCTGCTGCTTCCCATCGATATATCCTCGCAAGTACAGGGCCTTCAGATGCTTGTAGCTCCTATCTCGTGGCTTCTCAAAGATAACCGGCCGTGGGCCGCAGTCAAGTTGTGCCACGGATGTCTCATCTAACCCTGGAGCACTGAACTCTGAAGGGAGGATGAACACCATGTTCGTGCCAGCCGATGTTTCATCATCGGCTCTCCTTTGTTTGGGGCGCCACTCCATTTTCCGTGGACGACCCTCTTCATCCAGGGCTCGCTGAACCTTTGCAGCCAGATCAGGCTGTGCCTTCCTTAGCGTATGCAAGTATAACCTTTCGGCTTCCTCCAGGCCGCGTAACCGCTGAACCCTGCGTTTTTGTGAACGGCTGAGTCCGTCAGGACACCACCTTGGACGGTGGTACCTGTCTTCTTCTTCTGGTCCCTCGTCTTCGGAATCCTCAAGATCTGCCCAACGAGTTGACTCAGCGCGTTTGCTTTGTGGCGGGAGAGGCCCTAAGCGCTTAAACACAGACACGTTGGCTGCCTCCTTCTTCTTCTGGTTGCATTCTGGGCAATTGCCGATTGTGGGCAATCGGCTCATTCCTGAATCCCAGCAGTGTCTGAAGAAAGGGCAGTCCCAGTGTCTGGCGTTGTCATCTTGCTCCCTTGACTTGTCCGTGGCACGGCGCTCGTGCTCCTCCTCATCGCGATCCTGCCGACGATGTCTTCTGGCTTCTCTAGCCAGACGATCTCCTTCATCATCATAGTTGGACCGTCGGCGTTGGTCATACTGACTCACATATTTGTTGAGGAGGTGATCAGAGAGAGGTCGTTGATATCTTATGTTCTTCACTTCTCCCTCCGTGACGTAGCGCTTGCCATCATGATGGAGCCGATCGCGTGGAGCGGCCTCCTCTGTATCCTTGCTATGAGAGCAGCTGCCCTCATCTCCATCTTTGCCAGAGTGGTTCCCAGGTCCTACCATGTTGATGCTGAACGTGGGACCTGGCTGGCAACCCTCAGGGTAGATGACTCCTACCATGTTAACGGCGGGGAAGGGCTGGGTGTCGACCTTCATGGCGTACTGGTTGAAAATTAGACGCCCCTTCTCTATCGCCGCTTGGATGTGCTGACGCCACACCCTGCAGTCGTTGGTGGCATGGGAAAGCGAGTTGTGGAACTTGCAGTACGGCTTTCCGTTTAGCTCTTGCGCCGTGGGGAACTTGAGACCTTCAGGAATCGTCAACTGTTTCTCCTTGAGCAGGAGGTCGAAGATTTGTTCAGTCTTGGTCACGTCAAAATCAAATCCCCTGGGCGGCCCTGGTGGCTTTACCCATTTGCAGGACACGGGGGCTCCTCCCCGAGTCCACTCAGCCACTGCTACTTCTTGGTCTCCCGCAGGCACCTCATCTTCCACTGTATCGACCATGACTACTGCACGCTTGAACTTGTCTTGGTACAGGTCTGGGTGGCGCTGTTCATATGCTGATAATTTCTGAACCATGTGCGCCATCGAGGGATAATCTGCTTGGGAGGCCATGTCCTTGAGCTGTGTTGCAAGGCCAGCTACTGCCAACTCGACTGCTTCCTTCTCAGTTATACGAACCGAATAACATCGGTTTCTAAGATTCCTGAAGCGCTGGATGTACTCTGTCACCGTTTCTCCGCGCTTCTGACGTAGTTGTGCTAGATCGGCAATGCTAGACTCGGAAGCTTCTGAATGGTATTGCGTATGGAATTGTTCTTCCAACTGCTTCCAAGACTGGATGGAGTTTGCTGGCAAAGAGGTGTACCATCCAAAAGCCGATCCCGTGAGGGACTGTGAAAAGAGCCTCACGCGTAGCTGATCCGACACTGAAGCCGGTCCCAGTTGCGCCAAATATCGGCCGACGTGCTCGATGGAGCTGGAGCCATCTGATCCACTGAATTTGGAGAAGTCAGGGAGCCGATATTTAGGTGGCAGCGGGATCATCTCGTACTCGTCAGGGTACGGCTTGGAATAGCCGATTGCCCTTCTTTTCGGCACCATGCCGAACTGGTCTCTCGATGGTACTGATCTGATCCCGTCTTTGGCTGCGAAGTTGCACTCGACAGATTCGCCGGGGTGGCGTACTTAGCCAGCCATGCTTGCTTTTCCAGCTCTGAGCCAACTGCAGGAGCTGGGCTCGGGAGTTTCGTCGGGGTGGCGTATTTAGTTAGCCACGTACGCTTTCAAGCTACGTCGGCGACGTTTCTCCTGTTTTCGCCGGAGTCCCTGATGTTGTGGCCTGGTTTGAGAGTACCCAGTTGCCACAATCTGGCACATACGTGCACGCGTATCCTTGAGGGATCTCCTTAGGCGCCTCAGTCAAGAACTGGTAGTCACTAGGGTCACCACCAATCTTGTAGACGACGAATGCCGGTGTAGCCGGCACTTCAGGTGGTGCTGCCAACGCATATGGCAGCGGTGGACGGGACTGGAGCGGCAACTCTCCTTGATGCGTCCCAAGAGCTGGTCCTGACGGCGAGTACTGGTGGCTCATGATCTCCTGGATCACGCGCAGAGCGAGACGCTCCAACACGTTGACCAAGTTTTGCAGTGGCGGTGTAGTGAGTGAGCCACCAAGTAGTTGATCTCCTGCCGTAGGCCCTGGTGCGTTCCTCCGACGGGGGCGAGAGATCTATCCCATCGAGTGCACCTTGCGGTGAGAATCCCTTCCATCGATGCCATGGGAACGGGTTCTGCGAAAGAGCCGATGAGGTCGGCTTCGAGGGTGACCTTGATCTCGTCATATCTCTTCTTGAGCTCGTCAGGCAGCTCCTCGTAGGTGACTGGCGTGCCGTCCGCCGCCATCTCAGATGTAGATGGCGATGTGGCTGATGTAGACGATTGTCCCACCGAGCGTGCCAGAATGTGTTGACTGCCAAAACCCACCGGCGGGCAGCGGCCTGTCAACACAGTGTAGAGCCGGGAAGAGCCTAGAGCTGCGGCTGGCTGAGACCCCTCCGAGCGACGGCCCGCAATGCTCTTCTGGTCACACGCGGCGATGCGAAGTGCAAGGGCGTGCCACCTGACCTATACCTGGTCAGGAAGGTGATGGGGATGCCTCGCTTAGTTCCTGCATGGCATACACGTAAACATTAAATACGAGCCTCGATCGGCTCTCAGGTTATCCTGTGAATCGGCTCAAAGAGCCGATTCACCCATGATTCGTACGGGGTGCACGAATACTTGGTGATCCTGCTTGATCAAGATATAGCTAATGAGATCTACGACGATTTAGGGTTTTCACCGCATAATCGGATCATCCTACTCCAGGTTGGGCCTCGCGGCCACGCACGGTGCTCATAAGCCGATCCTAAACAAGGCCTAAAAACCAACATAACGTTGATCCTCGGAACATCCTGTTTAGGACTTGCGAACGCCACCCTACGTGCCGCTGGATCCTCCACCCCTTTGTAAGGCCTAACTATTGCAGATATTAAACTAATCCTTGCAGAGCAAGGAGCAATCGTAACGGATCAGATCTACCAGATGATGAACAAGCAGGGTGCCGCCCCCACACCTGAGATAGGCGTGAGGGCGGCTAGACATGCAAGGGTTGCACTACGTAAGCATGTTATACGAAGAACTATGCTAACCCTAACACATCTATGATAACTACATTGCTCGCCATCAAAGACGCTTCAGTACGAGCAACGTATGAATAACGTGGAGCTTGTGCTGCCTAGATCGCAAGATGCGATCTAGGCAGCATGTCGCTTACCTGATTGAAACCCTCGAGATGAAGGAGTTGGCGATGCGCCGAGATTGGTTTGTTTTGGGTTGAACGTGAGTTGTTGTTTATTCCATAAACCCTAGATACATATTTATAGTCCAGCGGACTTTCTAATCGTGGGAATAGTCCCAACCGGGCACGGGCCCAAATCTAACTAACCGACACGTATCCTACTATGTTACAGATACAAGGGCAAACTAGCCCAAACTTGCTAAGCAAGGCCGATTCACGTATATTCTTCAACATAAAATCTTCAAGTCCACCTTGGTCGCGGCCCACCTCTGACTCGGTCAAATTCTGGTGATAACAGAACTACACCTTGGATGACTTCCTCGGCGAAGAAGGAATCCAACACCAATACTCCACGCCATATACTCCCCAACAAAGTGGGGTCGCCGAAAGGAAAAATCGAACCTTGATCGAAGCCGCTCGAACCATGATGATGGAATACAAGTCCAACTAGAGTTTTTGGGCGGAAGCTATCTCTACCGCATGCCATGCTACTAATCGCCTCCACTTTCGCAAAGGTCTTGAGAAGACACCATATGAGATCCTCACCGGCAACAAGCCAAATGTGTCATACTTCAAGGTCTTCGGATGCAAATGCTACATACTTATCAAAGACACGCGCCTATCCAAGTTTGATTCAAGAGCTCAAGAAGGAATTTTCGTTGGCTATGCTACGGATTCTCACGCCTATAGAGTCTTCAAGAAGTCAAGTGGGCGTGTTGTAGAATCTTTTGATGTGACATTCGATGAAGATGATAGATCTTTGGAGGAGCGAAGTGCTTCTTGTGAGAAAGGAGATGCAATTCCCCCGGATACCATAGGAAGGATGGGTGTTGGCATTCGCCGACCTCAAGAGCTACCTTCTATGAGTACCGGGGAAGGACCAAGTTCCACCCAAGTGGAGCCATCTACACCACAAGGCCAAGCTTCTTCCGTTGATCTTACAAATGCAAATCAACCTCAACAACAACCTCAAGTTCAACCTCAACCGCAAGTTCAACCTCGACATCTACAACAACAATCAAGTCCAAGTTCTCCTCAACAAGCTCAAGAACAACATTCACCGCAAGCTCATCTACCACAACAACCAACATCAAGTGACCAAGGTCAAGATTCAAGTTCTTCTCCGAGTGGTTCGGGGATGATCTTTATGGACAATACTATTCCTAATACCCCCGAACCATCCGGCTCTCATGACAATGGTGCCCCTTTCAATGACAATGGAGGTCAAGGCGAGGACCTAAACCGTGATGAAGGCCAAGAGGACTCACAAGAATCATCTCCTTTAGCCGACACTCGCCGTGAAGACCCTACTACAAGACACTTGCGTCTCAAGTCTCATTCCTTGCGTAATATCATTGGTGATCTAGAGAGAAAAGTCACCACTCGGAGGCAACTTGCAAACTTTTGTGTGCACCACGCCTTTGTCTCTATGGAGGAACCACTTAAAGTTAATGATGCTCTCAAAGATCCCGATTGGTTGAATGCAATGCAAGAGGAACTCAACAACTTCAAGAGGAATGATGTGTGGACTCTCATGAAGCGACCCGATCATTGCCGCAATGTTATCGGCACCAAATGGATCTTCAAGAACAAGCAAGATGAAAGTGGCACGGTCATCCGCAACAAAGCAAGATTGGTGGCACAAGGCTATTCTCAAGTCGAAGGCGTGGACTTTGGTGAAACCTTTGCACCCGTTGCAAGGCTTGAGTCCATCCGTATCCTTTTTGCCTTTGCCTCTCATCATGGCTTTAAGTTGCAACAAATGGATGTTAAGAGTGCTTTTCTTAATGGTCCTTTACATGAGGAAGTATATGTGAAGCAACCCCCGGGGTTCGAGGACCCCCATTTCCCGAACCATGTCTTCAAGCTCAAAAAGGCCCTATATGGTCTCAAACAAGCTCCTAGAGCTTGGTATGAGTATCTCAAGGAGTTGCTTGAAGACCGTGGTTTCGAAGTGGGGAAATCGATCCCACTCTTTTTACTAAGAAGGTCAATGGGGAGCTTTTCGTGTGCCAACTCTATGTAGATGACATCATATTTGGCTCTACTAACACAAAATTCAATGATGAGTTTGCTATGTTGATGACAAATAGGTTTGAGATGTCAATGATGGGTGAACTCAAGTACTTTCTTGGGTTCGAGATCAAGCAAATGCAACAAGGCACCTTCATCAATCAAGCAAAGTACCTCCAAGACATGCTCAAGCGCTTTGATATGAAGGGTGCCAAGGGCATTGGAACTCCGATGCAACTCAAGTGTCAACTCTCTCTTGACGAGGCCGGCAAGGCGGTGGATACCAAGCTCTACCGTTCGATGATAGGTTCGCTTCTTTAACTTTGTGCCTCTTGCCCGGATATAATGTTAAGCGTTGGTATGTGTGCACGGTTTCAAGCAAGTCCGAAGGAAAGCCACCTTGTGGTGGTCAAAAGGATCTTTCGATATTTAGTTGATACCCCACACTTTGGATTATGGTACCCAAGGGACACGGACTTTGCTTTGATTGGTTTCACCGACTCCGATTGGGCGGGCGACAAGGTTGATAGGAAGTCTACCTCCGGAGCGTGTCACTTTCTTGGAAGATCTTTGGTGTGTTGGTCCTCGAAGAAGCAAAATTGTGTCTCCGTCTCCACTGCGGAAGCCGAGTATATTGCCGCGGCAAGTAGTTGTGCTCAAATCTTGTGGATGAGGCAAACCTTGCGGGATTATGGACTCGAGTATAGCAAGGTGCCTCTTTTGTGTGACAATGAGAGCGCAATCAAGATCGCCTACAATCCGGTTCTTCATGGCAAGACGAAGCACATTGAGATACGCAACCACTTCATCCGGGATCACATTGCTCGCGAAGATATTGTACTATCCTATATTAGCACCAAGGAGCAATTAGCGGACATCTTCACGAAGCCCTTGGATGAGAAGCGTTTCATTGAGTTGAGGCATGAGCTAAATATCATTGATCCATCGAACTTTGCTTGACCGTCGTGCGCACATACCACTCCTAACCTTTATATCTAGATGAAAGGCACGCATGAACATAGGGGGAGTGCGGTTTAAATCCATTGAGCTATCCCTCCCCCATAATGCATAAAGAAATTCAAAACATTTGCTATTTGTCAATTAAGTGACTTATGAGCTTCATGTTGAGTTGTAGTCCGTGAGTCCTAGATACATCTACGCGACCTCACACTACTATACTCTTACACGGTGGCTTCGGCCACCAACACCCCCTCTTTGAGGGGTTTTTCGGTTCTTTGTGTTTCGTTGTGACCTTCTTTTGTCTTTCTTCTTTGCTTTCTTTTTCTTGTTTTTGGAGAACCTCCTTCAAGCTTGTTTTCTCGTGATTTTTGCAAGCTTGGTTGTATGTTCTTTTTCTCCATCCTTCTAGTTTCTTTCTCCTCCTTTTTGGTGTTCCAATGCCAAAGGGGGAGAAGTTCCTAGGTGGATGGGTAGCCGTTTGGTTCTAGTTGCTTATCTTTTCTTATGGCTACATCAACAACCCTATGGAGGCATCTTATGGTGAGTTTGGGTATTCTCAAGGCTATATGGTATGATACCTTCACCCAAATTTCCGTGCATGATCTTATGTTGCCTCCATATTGTGCATATGATACTTGAACATGTCATTTATCTATGTTGCATATGTGCTTGGTTTGTAAAAAATAGGGGGAGTGATGTCTCTATAACATGTGTATTTGTATTCAAATACATATTCATGATATGCACATGTGTAGGGGGAGCTCCGTCGAGTTTTTGCAAATCTAAGTATCTCATCATAATATCATATGTTATTTTCAACTCTTGTGTTGTCATCAAACACCAAAAAGGGGGAGATTGTAAGAGCAAACTTTAAACCCCAAGTTTTGTGTGTTTGATGACAACACTTGAGAAATCTCACCGTGTATCTTGAGTATCATTGTTAGATTTGCAAGAGCACGGTGACCTCGCCGGACACGTCAAGATCGGAAGACTGAAGCGTAGTTGATAGGTTTTCTGGTTTTGTGTGTGTTTAGCGAGGTGACATGGTTGGAGAGAAAAAGGGAAGAAAACCAGTTTTAGCCAGGCTGGTACTACCGGTACATGTAGCGGTAGTACCACTACCCCTATAGGTACCGCCCCATGGTACCGCTCTGAGTTCTGCGCTGTTTTCGTCCCACAGTACTGGTTACGGTACCTGTACGGTACCTTGAGCGGTAGTACCGCTCACGAGCGGTAGTACCGCCCACGGTACCGCCCAGGTACCGTAAACGAGTTATGGCTGTACCGCCCTGGTACCGCTTCGAGTCCAGTAAGGTTTGGACCCTGTTGCGGTACCTCGAGCGGTAGTACCGCTCTGCGTCCATTGACCAGATCTGGGGGAATTCGAACTCAGAGCGGTAGTACCGCTTCCCAGAAGCGGTAGTACCGCTTAGGCAAAAACTGGACATAACGGTTGGATTTGGAGGAGCCTATTTAAGGGCTCCTTCTTCCCCAACACGATTTTATCTCTTCCCTCTCTCTCTCCTCCATTGTTGCTGAGCTTAATCCTTGAGGATCTCCTTCCCCATCCAACCAATCTTGCCCAAACTTTGAGGATTGGTGGAGGAGACCCCGATCTATAGTTCAACAAAGAGAGATTTCACCAATACTAGCTATTCCTTAGTGGATCTTGGTGGTAGGGTTCCTTTAGTGGAGCATTGGAGAAGAGTTCCTTTTGTGGAGCATTGGAAGGATTCCTTTGGTGGAGCATTGGAAGGGTTCCTATGGTGGAGCATTGGAGATGGGTTCCTATGGTGGAGCATTGGAGATGTGCAGCTATGGAGTCTAGCTTGGTGATGTACTAGCTCCATAGGGTGTTGGGAGCATCCTTTTGTGTGGAGCTCGCCCCAACCTTGTGAAGGAATCACCGCCTCGACCGGTGCCTTAGTGGAAGAGGGAGAGCACCTTCGTGGAGCTCTCTCGAGGAAGAAGGTGAGGCCTTCCTTCGTGGTGTGGCCGTCTAGTCTCTTGTGTGAGACTAGCACCTCCTCAACGCAGACATACTTCCTATTGTGGAAGAAACTACGGGAAACAAACCTCGACTCGCCTCGCGCCCCCGGTTGTCTCGCTCATTACTCTCGTTATCTTGTTGATTCCTTTACTTGTTGCACTTGTCCGATAATCATTGTAGGATCACCCCTATTGCTAAAGCTCTCACCTTTACCTTCCGTTGCATAAAAATTGAAAAAGACTAAAACTTGCCGTAGCGCAATTCACCCCCCTCTTGTTCGCTACGATCCATTCAACGCATCACACCTTCCACTTGGGGTTCCCAACGGGCGTGTGCTTTACGCGTCAACACGCGGCCGAAATTTTCAGTTTCAAGCTACGAGCAGAATGACAAAAATAATGTTCCTCCCCAGGGAGCTCTCATTTCTTCCTCTTCTATTTCTCCCTCTCCCACTCCCCCGACTCCTCTCCCCCTTCTCTCCGGCGGAATCACCGGCCGGAGACGAGACCGACTTCTCTCTGTATATCGTACACCCACTGATCTAAATTAATTGATTCAACTTTCCTTAGACGGTATGTATCTATAGTAAAAACGTGTGTGGATACATCCATATTTAGATAAGCAAAGTTGAGTCAATTCATTTGGATCCGAGGGAGTTGTTGTTGTAAGCTTAGATCTAGTGTTTCCCATGAGGAGAATGGCGCAATGCGGGCGGGGATCTTGTCATCGGCTTCAGATCTGGCTAATGGTGAATCTGGCGGATCAGATCTAGCGGATCTTGCCGGCCAAACCCCAATCTAGAGCCATCAAGGTGATGACGCTAACGGTGAGGCTTGCTTTGGTCTGTGCTTCGGATCTGGCCAATGGGGAAGTCAAGCTGCTGACGTTCACAAGCTCGGGGCATATGACGGCTGATACGTCTCCGACGTATCGATAATTTCTTATGTTCCATGCCACATTATTGATAATATCTACATGTTTTATGCACACTTTATGTCATATTCGTGCATTTTCTGGAACTAACCTATTAACAAGATGCTGAAGTGCCGATTCTTTGTTTTTGCTGTTTTTGGTTTCAGAAATCATAGTAAAGAAATATTCTCGGAATTGGACGAAATCAACGCCCAGGGTCCTATTTTGCCACGAAGCTTCCAGAAGACCGAAGAGGAGACCAAGCCCTGGCCGCGCCGACCTGTAGTGTGGGCCCCTCGTGACGCCCCTTGACCTGCCAAGAAATTTAGCTTGACACGCGTACAGCACGCGACCGTTGGGAACCCCAAGTGGAAGGTGTGATGCGTACAGCAGTAAGTTTCCCTCAGTTAGAAACCAAGGTTTATCGAACCCTGGGCGTTGATTTCGTCCAATTCCAGTGGCAAAATAGGTCGGCCCCACTTCGTCTCCTCTTCGGTCTTCTGGAAGCTTCGTGGCAAAATAGGACCCTGGGCGTTGATTTCGTCCAATTCCAGTGTGCAGAGTGGCCTGGCCTAGGGACAGTCTGGTCGGCCCTATTAAACAGGATACTCTGCTCAGACAGGGGTGTCCGTCATGGTGACTTATGCGAGGTTTATCTCTCACGTGAATTTCTTCAACTCCCTTTTGGAGATGCCGGTCTTATGTATCATACTTATCCCCCCTCGAGGCGAAGGAAAAAACTTTGGCTAGAGCACGGGGTTGGTCCTGCTGAAGCTGTGACTCGGGCGGTGGACTAGGGGCGGTTGCTCTCTGCATCGCTTGGGCATTGGTTCAAGAATTCAATGTCTCGTAGAGCTTATGGAACTCGAGGAACTGCCGACAATCCCTGAGCGGATGAGTCGATTTCTTCACATTGTCCCTTGGGTCGATGTAGGCAAGCATGTAACAGGGAGCGTCCAGTTGCTCTGTAGCTGGTAGATCGGGCACCCGCAGGGTATGGTCCCGCCGATTGTTTCGGCTGCCTCTAGATTCATCTCGATGGTTTTGATGGTGGCCAGCGCTTTGATCGCCGCACCGATTATCACGCTGATTGGAGTGAACAGCTGCGGTATCGTGGGTTTTTCACAACCGTGACTTCTCCTCTTTTTGCGGTGATTGCTGTTGCGGTCTCTTCAGCTACCCGTGTCGCTCATGTACCTACAATTGTCTTCATTATCGTTGATGTGCGGGCGAGGTTTCCGCATGTGGTATTCACCATCAGCCTAACTGTTGGTGGTTTTCATCAAATTGGTGATGGCCTTTGATAGATCAGCTGCCAGCCGACGCTGATTAAATTCTGCTTGTTCCTTGACTATCCGAACATTGTTATGTGTTGCGTCCCACTCCGCATGGGAGACTAAAATGGTGGCGTCGGTGTTACCGCTGCTAGCTTCGCCGCCTCGCTGCCGATCTTCCTCGATGCACGCAGAATTGCCACCCGCAGGGTCTTCGGCTCCGGTCTCCGGGTCAAAGGTGACGCAGACTTGGTAGCGTGTCAGCTGAGCCGCGGGTTGAAGGATGGTGCTGCTACGGCTGCCGACATCTTCCTCGTCGAAGGAGTACTTGATGCCGCACACGAAGGGAGGCGCGTCCGAGCCAAGCTCATGCGTGCAGTCACAACCGATGCAGTAATACAATGTTAGATCCGACGACTCGGACATTGTATTCGTGGTACAGCGCGCCGATGATGATGAAGGAGCCAACATGATTAGTTTTGTCGGTGTAGTCGATGAAGTTGGAGCCGATAGATCGGCTACGGTTGATGATAAAACATCAGATGTAGTAGTTGATGAAGTCACGACTGCTGCAGGTTCCGAGCATATCATGTCGGGAAGTCAAAGAACGCCACCGCGTTGATGCTGAGGTGGACGCTCCCGATCGCCAGGTCCATCCCGCCGCGTAAACTTGAGAAGGCCGAACACGACGCGACGGTGTGAGAGGTGAAATTGAAGGACCCAAAACAGATCAAGTCCTCCAAGATCGGTGACGACGTTGTTGATGAGGTTGATGCCAATGCAGGTGTAGCCGGTGTTATCGGAACAGCCGATGGTGTCCTTTGAACGAGCAGAATTCCCACAAACATCGCCAATTATCGAGGGGGCTCCTCAGCAATGCCCACCTTGAGGGCTTAGGGTTGATGGAATCTTGCAGGTTAGCACGAGACATCGGATACCAAACAAACAGACGTCGAGATTTTACCCAGGTTCGGGGCCCTCAATGAGTTAAACCCCTTACTCCTGCTTGTCTGATCTTGATTATCAATGAAAAAGGTTACAATGAGGCAGCCGATAGACTGTGTGGAAGTGATCTCGCAGTGAGGTAAGCTTTCTAGGGTTCCTGGTGTAGGTATAGTTGTGTAGATGTCCTTCGGCAGACCCTCTCCTGGCCTTTATATAGGAGGTTAGATCCCAGAGTACCCCACGGATTCGACTAGATTACAGCAAGATCTAATCTATCTTTCCTTTAAATGACGCTTACTTGCCTTGTCCGTTAAGGATTCGCCTCTTTCCTTATTCCCATCGACACAACCGACGTATTGGTCCTTCATAGACTGCAATGATTAACATGGGCTCCATGTTAAGCTAGAGGGGGTAGGCTAATATCGGTTAACCGAAGGTAATGCCCACATCAGCATGTGAGCTATTTCTATTGATGACGTCGCATGAGAGCCAATTCCATGGAAAGATATCGCGCCTGAGTTATCAGCCCTTCATATGCAGGTTTAATTTGTTCGCCGGCGCTGGCCACAGCTTGCATTTGTCGCCAGGAGGATGATCATAGATTATCTAAATCGAAGTCTGAATGTTTTGAGTATTGACTTTTGACTAGAGCAAGGTGCCGAGACAGCTGACTGGATAGATCGATCGGATAGACATGCATGAGTGCATGACCCATGCTCGGTCTAAGTGATTAAATACGTATACGGCCTTTTAAAAAGAGCGCATGGTCGACCAATTCTTGTACTGAGCTCCACATCAAAGTGGACGCTGGTTTCTTTTCCTTTGGAAGATTCCTGCATTTGATTCTCAAAGCATAAGGCCAAAAAGATCTAGGTCGACATATAAACACTAAAGGTTAAAAGCATTAGTCCCGGTCGTGTTTGGAATCGGGACTAATGTGAGCATTAGTCCCGGTTCCAACGGCTATGACACCCATACGGTTTTATTCCCGGTTCAGAATAAACCTTTAGTCTCGGTTGGAGACACCAACCGGTGCGAGCCTCTTTAGTCTTGGTTGGTGTTCCCAACCGGAACTAAATGTCCGGTTGGAGACACCAATTCGATCGTGGATCTTCTTTTTTAGTATTGTAAAATATAAAAGTAAAGGATAGGAAATTCAAAATTAAAATTCCTATTAGATATAGGTTGGTTAGGTGATCTAATTATTTATAAAAAATAACAAACATGAATTTTAACTTATTTTGCAAAAAATTGTATATTCGGTAAAATGACAATATCTTTTGCATGTGAACTCGAAAAAATGTTTAATAATGAAATCTATCTACGCAAAAAGTTAAATCTAATTTCACCTGGCTTTGCCCGGTTAGCCAATTTTTAGATCCTCAAGCTGCCCAAGCGCGTGCCCGTCGCCCACGTGGAGGACCTTTAGTCCTGATTTGTAACACAACCGAAACTAAAGAGAAGGGATTTAGTCCGGATTTCATAGAGCATCTCCACTCGTTGGCGCTCCCCACGCCCAAATCCGGCGAAAGTTTCGTCCGGATTGGAGGAAAATTAGGCCTGGGGAGCGCCGAAGTTCCAGCCGTCCCCCCGGCAGGACACCCCCAACTTGGGGCATTTGACATATTTCAAACAAATTCGACATAAAATTTAACAAGTTCGGCAAACAAGATTCAGAAAATTGCTGAAACAAGTTCGGCGAAAAGCAGTACAATGTTTAACAAGTGCTGAAACAAATGAAGCACATGCCAAAGTCGGAAAACAGGCCGGCGGAGGAGCAGCCAGATAGGCCTTCGTCGAAAGACGACGGAATATAGGCAGGTGGAGAAGGAGGGACGGAGAAATCTGGGTGGGGGAGATTTTGAGCGAGGTGGCGGTGGGGTTCGTGTGTCGAGCCACCGACAGATCGGGCCCTTCCCCGCTTTTCACTTGTCCGGAGTCCCCGACAGATCCCCGGGGGACCGGGGATGGCGTGGGCTCGCCGGATGGATGAAGGACCAAATCCGGACGAAAACGAGGAACCGGGGGCGCGACTGGGCCGAATTTCATCATCCGAATGGAAAAAACGTCGCTCGGGGGCCTCGTCGGGGAGACGAGTGGAGATGCTCATAGTCCCGGTTTTAACCGGGACTAAAGGCCCTTACCAACCGGGATAAAATGCCCTTTTCTACTAGTGATATATTGGATTAACTAACGAAAACTATCTTTGGAAATAATAGAAATGAATTGCCCTTGCGAGAAACACAAAAATCTCATTATTTATCAAAACCAGTTCAATCTTCCGAAATCATAACGTCACCGAACGTGGAAAAGGCGAGGAGGCCAAATAAAGGTCAATCGAATAAAATAACAAAGAAATAGCACCGTCCTCCAGAATTCCTGCCAACTTCTTTAGAAACAAAGATATCGCAGGCGGATAATCTCCTTCGTTATCACACGGGCCTGCACTCGTAGCATTTCCCTACCATAGTTTGTTTCTTTTTTGGTCGTGGAATCTGCATACAATATTAGCTAGCTCACTCGCAGACTCAGTAGAAAGTTGTCACGTAGCATATAAACCAAGATTTGCTAGTGACTAAGGTGGGAGAGACGATGGCCTTCCAGCTAAAGCAGTTTGTCCCACTCCCACGTCTCTGCTGCATCATCCTCCTCCTATCGACCATCTCCTTGGCCCATGCCAAGGAGAAGCCGTGCAAATGCCCAGGCTCTGGTCTGGACAAGAGGAGAAACTACGCCATGGACGACACGGATGTCGTGTTTCTGGTCGCCAACCAGTCCGGGCTCGTACGAAAGCCCGTCCGCAAGATACCCAACAACCAGGCGAAGAAGACCCGAGTGTTGTCCACCATTGGCAACTTGATAAAACTCTGTCAAAGGCGCCCCGACGGGGGGCTCGATGTGTCGTCGTTCAATATCACCATCGACATGCGCAACCAGACGACAGGCCAGAAATACAGTATTTTCTCCTGGCTCGTCCTCCCAGACGAGGCCCTTGATTTTCATCAGGTAAACGACTCCTTGCCCTTGGCGAAGCAACTGGCGAACAAAACAGGCAGGGGATACCAGCTCAGCCTCTCCAACCCTATATACCGGACCGGCTCTGTGTTCGACAGGTACGTCTACATGAAGATTGGAAAGCTAGGTAACCCCGCGCGGACGGGGTATGATAATGGTAAACGTGCCATGGGCGTCGACATCGTCATCTACCCACCTGCCTCCAACTACTCCGTGTGGATCGACTACGACCCTATCGGAAAGCTCTCGGTGTACGTAGACGTGGAGAGCAAGCCCAAGCCTGCCACCGCCATAGCCACGGTGCCATTCAACATCAGCAGCGTCGTCTCCTGGACATCCCCGTTTGTCTATTTTGGGCTCCTCTCGACGTTGGAGAAGCGGCTCCGCACCAGAGGCATCCGCTTCAGCGCCACCGTCGACAACCTCCCTGACTACCCCGTCAAAGGAGGCTTCCTCAAAAAGAAGGTGACAATACTGTCTTCCATCCTCGGTTCTCTAGCCGCCGCCGCCATGATGGCCGTCGCCGTGATGGGCTATTTCAACTCGAGATACCGGAGGTGGCACAAGGAGCTGAACCAGCTCGCCAAGTCCATGGAGCGCCTTCCCGGGATGCCCACCAAGGTGGAATTCGCCGACATCAACAAGGCTACCAGCAACTTCCACGACACCATGAAGCTGGGGGGCGGCGGCTTCGGCACCGTGTACAGGTGCACACTTCCCGCCGCCGCTTCCAAGACGGAGTGGCCCATGGACGTGGCCGTCAAGAGGTTCACCAGGGAAGTGCAGAACCGCCGCTACGGCGACTTCCTTGCCGAAGTCAGCATCATCAACCGCTTACGCCACAAGAACATCGTCCCCCTCTTTGGTGAGTGGATGTTTTCTCTTTCATATTTAGTACTCCCTCCCGCATAAGTTAATTATCGCAGTCCAGTTTTGATTATAGTACCATGTGTCAATTAATTTGGACCGAAAAGTCTAGGCATATCATAACACGATTGGATCAAAGACCTGCTTTCACTTGCTAGGGAATCACAATTTAAATAAATTTCAATACGAAAACACAAGAAGTATCTTGATTGTACTATTCTTTACAACAATGCAGAAGGCACGAGCTCGAAATCGAAACATCCTGAACCGTACACCCAACTCCAATCTAATGGCTCATGAATTGAGTTAGACTCCCTTGCAAATTAAGTGTTCGTATAATATACCATATTAGTCTTTTAAATTCAACATTAATTGTGCATTAGTTATGCTTGAGAATATCAGTTCTTACTTTCAATGCCTAATCGCACAATATGTGTTTTCCGAATTTGATGGTTCTAAAGAATTTACTTGGATGACACGGAGGTAAGTTTATAGTGCTCTCCTTGTGCATCAGGGACAGTGAAATTTAGGAGTTCTTGGGGACAGGGGCAAACACAGAAAAATTTATAATCTAAGAGCATCTCTAACAGTAACCGAAAACTTCGGAACCGAAAAACCTAGATTTAGTCTTCCGAAAACGTGGGGGAGGATGATTTTGCAGCTGGCGCAGAACAGAACCCGTAAACACGGACTGAAAAAACGCAATTCAAATGTCGCGGGAGAATTCGTCGATGATCATATATAGATGGTAGTTTGATGCTCCGATTGAGCATCAAAATTTACATAGTAGTTACGGAAAACCTAAATTAGCTAGTTGCCCTAACCGCGCGGACTAATTCCGAGCTAAATGAGGCCCGATTGGCCTCTGTGCGCGGCGGTGCCGGTGGTGGCGGAGCTGGAGCGTCGAGGCGGAGGACGGCGTCGACGTGGAGGACGGTGAAGAGCTCCGCTACTCCGAGTCAAGCTCGACGCGGCGGACGCGCGCCTCCCGACGCGCCGCCTCGTACTCCCGCACTTGGCGGACGGCGTCGGCCTCCTCTCGGCGAAAGCGAGCGCGGGCCTCCGCCGCAGAGATCGCCTCCATCTGCGCGACGATGGCGTCCTCCTCGTCGGAGCCGTGCACGTAGTCTCCCACGGAGAACGTGGGCTCCCGCACGGGGACGAGCTCCTCCTCGACGAGCGGTGGGCGGCTCGAACCCCCGGACGAGGAGCCTTCGCCGCCGTTGCTGCCGTACTTGGCGAGCTTCCCTGGGGGCGTGAGCCCCCAGTTCGTCCACCGGCGGGCGCTGCGCTTGCGCGCGCCCTCCGATCACTTGAACTTCCGGCGTTCCTCCTCCGTGCGGAACACGGGGGGCCACGGCGGCGAGTCCCCGCCGCCCAATCCCGCGCCGCCCCGTGCAGAACAGGGCCGCGGAGGGGCGAAGCTAAGCTTCTGCGCGTTCGATTGCTCGCCGGAGAGGAGGCTGTGGCGGCGGAGCGAGTGGTAGCGGCGAAGGGGAGTAGGGTTTGGAAACCGAACTCCCCTCCGCGGCCCGTTTTAATACGGGGCGGCCGCCGAGTTTCTCGGGCCCCCGAACTCTGTTTACGGGCTAGGCCGCGAGTTTGGGCCCTGTTCTGGGCCTATTTCGGCCTGAACCCGTAAACTCGCCGGAATTTTTTGGTTCCGGCCCCTTTTTCAGTAACTGCTAGAGATGCTCTAAGCTCTCCCATAATCTGCGCCGGGGAGGGGGAGGGGGATGGGCACTGCCCCCTAACAAACAGTAAGCGATGCCATTGATCAGGGACATGAATTGTTTTATCCCGAGTTCTTTTTGGGCTAGGCCCACCAGGACGTTTTCATTTTCCTTTCCGTTTCTTTGTTTGGTTTTCTATTCGTTTTTCATTTTTCTGCCTGGTTTTTTCTTCTTTTCTTATTTTATTGTTTTAAAAATGGTTGTTATTTTAGGAAATGCTCTGATTCCTAAATATTTATAAAAATGTTCAATTTCAAAAAATGTTCAAATTTTGGGGAAAATAAATTTTGAAACAATGTTCAATTATGAAAAATGTTCTAGCTTTAAAAAAAATTAATTACAAAAAATGTTCTAATTTGGAAAACAATCAAATTTTGAAAAATGTTGAGATTTAAAAATGTTCACTTTTTAGAAAATGTTCGGGTTTTTAAAAGAACAAGAAAATTGAAAACACACAAGAAAAACAACAGAAAAAAAGAAAGAAAAAACAAAGGGAATGAAGGGACTAGGCCGGCTCAACATATCCGCTTGGGGTGTGTAACAGAAAAGAAAGAAAAAACAAAGTAAGGGAAAGAAGGGACTAGGCCGGCTCAACATATGCGCCTAAGGTGTGCGGCGGGTGATGTACATCTACCTGGTCAGCATATAGAACCCCCTAAATTAATGATGGGAAAATCTAGTAGGAGGCGCCGCACAATCCTTCTCTCCGCGCGGCGTTAAAATTTTGGTGCTTTTCCCCTATAGGAGAGATGTCATGCATGCATGCAGGACTATTGAACATCATGCTTACATCATCGTATTAATTGCTAAATTCGAAATTTTAAAATGATTTATCTTCTAAACCATTATTCCGATTAGTGATTCGTTTGTACCGTTAAGTTTGTCTCGATGAGGGCTTCAAAACAAGATCTCCTGTTGCTATGTTTCGAAGACTTTTTTTTTCGATGTACCAGTTGCCAGATTAATATCGAATAATTACCTTAATAGTTGTACATGGCTACCAAAATAACTTTTTACATTTTTTCTAGACATTGCATTATTAATCACATCTACAGTGTGGGTGTGACGATGTTCTTTTCGTCACGACAATTATCATGTTATAGTAAATGGTTGCTAGATTAACAATGAACAATTACAACGGTAGTTGTACATGGTTATCCGATAAATATTTAGTCATTTCTAAATATTGCAATGATATGCATAACTAAATGAACGGTGTTTAAGTGTCTTTAAGAGCTAAGCGATGATATCATTCCACACAAATTAGCTATCATGAAGCTTTACATTGATGTAAAATAACATACATGAATCTACCAATCAACTTATTACAATCTGGAAATTAAGTAGCGAATAATCTGGCAAGTTAGTGAAAAGAATCTGGCAATTACTGATCAAAAAAAAGTTTTCAAAATATACCAACATGGGATCTAGTTTCGAAGATCTCGTCGCGACTAAGCTCACGGTGAAAACGGATTTTGAAACAAGTTACCGGTTTGAGAGATAAAGGCTTTTTAATTTAGATGTTGAAGGGAATCTAGATGATGTCATCATCCGTGTCACTGCATGCATGCATGCACATTAGTGAAGGAAATCCGCCGCACGAACCCGCTCTTGGTGCGGCGCCGCCGTGTAGTGTTGTCCATTAATGATATAGTGGATTAGATTCGGCCACTCGTGCATTTGGTGTGACTGCATCTAGCCCACTACGTGGGTCTTTCAAGCTTGGGCGTGGTCTTGTAAGCATGGCCCATCGCTCCTTAGAATTGGAGGCTCTACTCCACTTGAGGTTCCTTGTAGCAATCACGACCACGAGAAATTAGTCTTTTTTTGTGAATAGCATGAGAAGTTAATCCTCGCCCTTCTGCTTCCGATTTGCCTTTTCGGTTGATTAATGAGCCAGGAGTAGTGACTGCTGCTGCGCTCGAGCAGCCCTATGGTCATGCCCCAACCAATTTACCTAAACATGGAGCGTCGTAGATTTTTTTTGGATCCAATCAATCGCCTAGGTGGCTAGGTCCTATCTTTGGCTTCCATGTAGCATAGACGAAGCCGTAATTCCTCATTTATCCATCTACTGGTAAACTTATATTCTCTAAATAAGAAAGTAGAGAATGTATTGTTTGGCTGTTCCACTTCGTTACATATATTGTGTATGTTTGTAGCTTATTTAGTGCTTACATGTTTCTAAGTGACTAGCATTTGCCAAGTCAATGTACATGGAAAATGTTCATTCTCCAAAGAAAACATCACTCCAAGAACAAAATAATCCACCGCTCCAAGAGTTTATGTTTCGTCGAAGTGTATTCATGTCGGTGGATAAATTCATTGTTGTATGGAGGGAAGAAATGGGAATACATTCACATATGACCAATTTTAAAAATATGCATAAGCATTACTACTATTATATTATTTATTTCTCCTTTCATTTCAAATAATTAACGCAGATTTGTCTAGAGACATCAGGGTTAGTTTTACAATTGGATGCATGTACATGACGACTGGTTCTCTATTAATGTTTTACATAACAAACAAAGAAAAGCTTGTTTACGTATTTACCATGGTATGCTACATTGCATATATTCATTTTTACTTAGGAAATTTATTTTTCAGTCTAAAGAAGATGTTGCCGAGTAGTACTGCTTTGCAAGTTAAACCTAGATTTGAGTAAATTGTACTGCAGTATTTTTGTGTTCTATATAGAGTTGGGAATAAATGTCTAGCAGGAAACATGAAACTGTGCCTGACACTGATTTAGAAATGGGGAATCCTTCGATTACAAATCCATTAATTCTAGCTACGTACCCGGCCTGCACCATAGAATTAGATAATTCATAACTAGGTACCAACACATTTTTCAGGGTGGTCTTACAACAAAGGAGAGCCGCTGCTTATTTTCGAGTACATGACCAATGGGAGCTTGGACCAGCATCTCTTCCCCGATGGCAGTCGCAACGGCGGAAGCAGCAACGGGCGGCGACGCACTGGCGCAGCAATCCGTCGATGGGCCACTCGGTACGAGATCGTCAGGGACATAGCTATCGGCTTGCACTACGTCCACCACGAGTACGAGCCGATGGTGCTCCACCGCGACATCAAGGCAAGCAACGTGATGCTAGACTCGAGCTTCCGCGCCCGTCTGGGTGACTTCGGCCTGGCCTGCACCGTCGCCGTCAACAGGAACTCCGCCACGGGCGTCGCCGGCACGTGGGGCTATATCGCGCCGGAGTACGCCATATGCGGCAAGGCGACGCGGCAGACGGACATCTATGCGCTCGGGGTGCTCATCCTCGAGCTCGTCACGGGGAAGCGGGCGCTGGATGATGATCATGTGGTGAACAGCGACGACATGCACATCACCGACTGGGTATGGAGGCTCCACCGCGAGGGGAGGCTATCGGAGTGCGTGGACGCGGCCGTGCTCGCTGCAGCTTCCGAGGACGAGGAGGAGCAGATGGGCGCCGGCGAAGATGCCGCACGGTTGCTGCTCCTGGGCTTGGCGTGCAGCAACCCGAACCCGTCAGACCGTCCGACCATGCCCGACGTGGTGCAGGTCATCGTCAAGTCAGTGCCGCCGCCGGAGGTGCCTCGTCAAAAGCCAAGCTTCGTGTGGCCTCCGCCGGGAGGGTGGGCCTCCGACGATGATAGCACATGCTCATCGATGATGAGCGACGTCGACAGGAGTAGAGACGAGCAGCAGGTCAGCTTGGGGCAGCCGATGCAACAGGGACGCACCACCGGACGGTATGCGTCGTTTCAAATACAGGGTGCACAGGAGCGCGTCACTGGAAGACATGCCTCGTTTCAACTACAACACTCTGTCTAGATCAAAGACAACAATGCTATTATCTCTGAGGAGAAGCCAAGTATGTAGTATATGGCTAATCATATGGTACGTCGACGGTCAGCTAATTAACCGGTGGAGAGCTATTCTGGTTCTGGTGAAGTTGCTTTTGTCAAGCATATGTATGATCAACTGCGTTGTGTGCAGCTGCAGTTCCAAAGAAAAATTGGGACGGGGTGCTATTTTTTTTGTTGAACACAAATAGAGGTCTCCCGTCCAACTATAATCGGCACAAACTATTCTTCCGGTTCCGGGGTCGTGACCATGTCCGATTCCACATCCAACACGTAATCGATTCGGACTGGGCTATTCTCCTTTCTCCCCTGTGGCCTTATTAGATGCCGGTTTGGAGATACTTGTTCGTGTCGTTCTTTTCAGAGGGTTCCGATCGCAGCGTGTAGGATCGAGTTCATCTGGGACGCGCGCGCTCCGGAGAGACCTCCCTGTCAACCCCATGGAAGAAGTGGAGCTGCAGCCGTGCTGCGACTACGGCGACGACAACGATGGTCTCGGCGTGGCCGACAAGGAAGCCGAGGAGTCGTCATCGGCGACGGCACTCGGCGCCGCGGCGCGCGCGGCGGTGGGCGTGGGCGCCCGCGTCCTCTTCTACCCAACCCTCGCCTACAACGTGGCCCGGAACCACCTCTCCCCCAGCCGCTTCCACTGGTGGGACCGCGTCGACTCCACCAGCATCCTCCTTGGCGCCGTCCCGTTCCCGAGCGACGTGCCGCGGCTCCGCGACCTCGGCGTCCGCGCCGTCGTGACGCTCACCGAGCCCTACGAGCGGCTCGTCCCGGCGACGCTGTACGCCGACCACGGCATGGACAACCTGGTGCTGCCCACCAGGGACTATCTCTACGCGCCGTCGCCCGACGACCTCCGCCGCGCCGTCGACTTCATCCACGGCAACGCTGAACGTGGGCGATTGACGTACGTGCACTGCAAGGCTGGGCGGGCGCGGAGCGCCACGGTGGTGATGTGCTACCTGGTGCGGTACAAGGGGATGACGCCGGTCGGGGCGTACAAGCATGTCAGGTCGTGCCGGCCCAGGGTCTCGCTGGCCGGCGCGCAGTGGCAAGCGGTGCAGGAGTTCTCTACCGGCTTAGCTAAGTAGTGAACTATGGACTGCTTAAACTCTAGTATGGATCATGTGAGCGCGAGGTGGTATTACTTTACTAATAGCTTGTTAACCACGAGCGAGGCCAGACACGCGCAATCATATTTAGTTTCTCTTTTTCGTGTTTAGTTTATGTTTGGTCTCTGTTCCGTTAATTGTCCCTCAAAACAGTAGAACGGGTGTGGATCCCAGATTCACCATGGCATCGGTCCTTTTAGTTCTCGGTTGACTTTCTAAACCTTAATTACGAGTGTATTTCGTGCTACCATAAGTGGTAATAGTGAGGTTGTAACTTAGAAAAAAGTCCCGACCGTTGTATTGTCTTGTGTTGCGTGCTGGTCATGGGTTGCAACTACCGTAAATCATTAGTTTGCTTCGTGATTGGTGCTACTCATTCGATAACATCAGAATTTCAAAGGAAAGGCCCCGAAGGACCGAGAGCTGCATTAATTCCAGACCAAATTACATAAAGGGCCTCCATGAAACAAGAAATAAAAGACCAGCCCTCCAATTTTGCATACAGGACCCTTGCGAAAACACTGAAAACACGATCAGGTCCCTGGTCTTCGCCGGAGGAAGGACTCCGCCATCGACTGCTGTCAGCGCCGCCGGGGAACAAGCCACTTGGGGCGCAACCAGCATGGGTTGTCGACGACGAGCCAGAGAGAAACCTCTCAGTGGAGGTTGAAGTCCTGGAGAAGGGCCGTCCTTCGGCCGTCAGGTACAGGGGCAAGGCGGTGACGCCGGCACAGGTCCCCTGGTGAAGAACATCCCAAGAAGAACACCGCTTGAACATCGGCGTTGATGATTCCGTAGCAGCTCGAACGCACTTGTGGTGCCGCTTCCAGTGCGGGGAAGCAGCAGCACCCTTGCTGTCCTCGCCCTCGCCACCATGGTCGGCCGAGAGGAACAGCGCCGGTGTGCTACCTCCACACCGGAAGCAGCAGAGATACAGCCTCCAAGAAGCAGCCGAGAAGATAGCGACGTGGCTAAGCTCCTCCTCGCCTCCACGGCCGGCCAAAGCTCGTCGACGTCGTTGTTCTCCGGCGTGCGCACCTTTCCCCCCTCACCTCCAAGGCCGACCAGGAAAAGGCACCGCCCGCCGCTTCCACGCTGCAATAGGAGGAACACCGCCACTTTTTTGTTGGAAGAAGCGTCAGTCTCCCGCTCCCCCTTCCCTCCGACCACTGGAGAAGAATAAGAACCCTGAGAGACCCTACCTTAGGCGAGATCCAGGCGGCCAGATCTCGACCTCCGCTTCCACTACCGGGAAACAAGCCCGCTACCAGCAAACTGCCGCAAACCCTAGCTAGACTATGTACTCCGGCGCCTCCCCTCCGCACATCTCTACCGGCGTCGCCGGCGAGATCTGCGTCGGGGTGGCCCGGCACCCACCAAAGGCTCTCAGTTACTGTAGACAAGAGAGAGAAGAGAAGGGGGGAAGTGAGCGAGCCTTCAACATGTAAATATGAAGTATTTATATCAGATTTGCTAATTATTAGCTAGCTGAAAATTAACTTAGTGCAAAGCCAAATTCAAAACCAATAGACATGCATCAGCCCTATGAGTTGCAAGTGAAGTTTCAATTAAGATTCTTCGCTGCAAGTGGGGTTCAAAACAAGATCCTTTCAGTTGCAGCTTGCATTTTTCAGTTGCAAGTCAAGTTATAACCAAAATATATTTTAGTTCCAAGTCGAGTTGTAATTGAGATTTTTAAATCATAAGTGAGTTGTAATCGAAAAATGGTTCACTCGGTACAAAATTATAAGGATCAGCTAAATTATGTTTGTTCCGTGCACGGGCTCACGTTCTCTATCTTCCTTATTTTAAATATTATGTGCCGGTTAGATTACCCTAATGCCACACTATTTGATCTAGATTCAAGTTTTGAAATCAACTACTTTGAACCACAATTTCAAGTTCTAAACTATTTGAATATGTGAGTTCCTAGTAAAGGAGCTACAAAACAAAACTACTATTGAATAGTTTTGATAATTTTTTAAAATCAACATCCGAACACTGGATAAAACTTTGGTAAACTTTATGATACTTTTCTTAGAAACATTTTGTTTCGCTCTGTTTCATCATACTTTGGAAAAATGGCAATTGTCTTAGAGTATCAAGTTTTATCATGTTTCATTGTGTATCGTCATGGTTGATTGTGCATGATAATTCAAATTTTCGATTTTTTTTCAAAAAAAAACCTCTTTATGATTGTTTAATATATAGCATCGAAAGAAATACACATATTTAAATGGTTAACCCGATATATATTCTATAAATATGGCACTTTCAGATTCAACGATAGAAATTAATTTCATGTACTAAAAAAATGAGAGAGATGGTACTAGGGTGGGGTAGATGTAGGTTACATGCAAATATTCCATTCAAGTGCTAAATCTTAAAGCAAATACAATAAAATGGAGGGTGGATGTGTGCAGGGTAGGTCCTGTACGCACAGAACAAACGACACTAATTTTCAGTGGACTGCGAATTAGTCACACCTTATTTATATATGAAATACTTCTATATGGCAAACTCGTGTTTTTCATAGATACACAACCGTTTTTACACATAATTAAACGGGAACTTTTGATAGATTGCGTAATATCATACATATAGCATGCTTAGCATCTTCATTCTTCAAGCACGCATCACAATTCACACATCATATAGCCCATGCCTTCTCCATGGCTTATTTTACTGCTACCTAGGGGGACTATAGCTTGCTTAGTTAGTTCTAGTGACTAGTGGCATGGCGGGAGGAGGCAAGGGGCAGGTTTGAGTGCATAGGGTGGCTTCTCCTCGCGGAAGAACGGCGGCGGAGCTGCACACAACACATTAGGGAATCGAATCGAACCCGTCAGAAAATAGCAGAACAAGGGAGAAGTAATCAAGGATATATGCTATCTTCTGAAGAACAAGAAAAGCTACTAACAAAACAGGTTAGAAGAAAGGACTCGTACATCGGCCGGCTGCCATGGCAGGTGTAGCTGCAGTGCTCATGATCACCACGGAGATGAGCACCATGGCCTGGATGAAGACGACAAGACCGCGAGCTCTAAGACTCACTGATGCCGATAAAGCCATCTCTACCTCTTTTTAACTTTATGAACTCCAGTTTTGTTTGTGTGGAATAAGCTGGAATGTCTAGTGCTTATATAGGCAGTTCTTGGCTCGGTGGGTGTCTTGGATGTGATATGAGCGAGTCAGCAAATGGATATGGGCAAAGTCGTACTTTGCATCGACGTGATGTGGACTTCTGTTTGACTGGAAACAGCAGAAGAAGGGGATCTACCATTGAAACATCTGGCGAACATATACTACTCTATGTTTATTCCAAAATGTATGACATATAAGCTTGATATCTTTGACCCTTGCACACTACATGAATGATTGAGTCCAGTCCCTCAATGCAAATAGTACACCATTGTTGTACATATATAAGCTGGAAAAACTGTGAGTGGAGATTCTATGGGTTTTTTTTTGACATGGAGATTCTATGGTGTTAACATGAAAACAAAAGGATCCCTAGAAAAACATGAAAACAAAAGGACACATGTTTTTTCAAGGGAACAAAAGAACACACATAAGGTGGACCCTTTGCCATTGTCACTCTTTTTTTTTTAATTCCACAGCTTTACTCAGTCAGGCCACCCAGAATACTCTGTTTAGTGTTTAGGCACACACCGCCGACCAGTTGCTCAATGAGCCCATTGGGCCATGAGGTTCAACCCACTCTACAACTAATGAGTCAACCGTGAGTCCATTGCGCTAGGACGCGAAATCGTCACCTGACGCCTGGTCATCGGAAAGGGCGCCGCCAGCGAGAGAGCGTCGCCGGCGCCGGCGGGCTGACGGTGGCCGGCGGCGCCTTGCCTCTGCTTCCAGCCAGGTAACTATCTAGCTCCCCAGCAGCCCAACTTGCTCCTCCTCTACGTTGATTTCTCCATTCACTTCATGGATTGGATTGGACTTAGCAGAGTACTCTTCTACCAGCAGAACATAGTTTGGGTAGGCTGCCAGTTGTTCTGCAATGTATTTTCAACAATCATGGCAGAAGAAAAACTAATACACCATATCATCAAATCCGCGTACCCACAATACTGAAAAATAGGCCAGAGGAGAAGCATGCCATCAGACCAACTCAAACGTGCATGTAAAATTCCTCGGAACACGTTATGATCGAACAAAGGAGCAACCCAGTACATCTGCTAAATTTCAGTTGCAGGCAGGATAAACCAAAAGAATTCCTAGATGACGACCAACATATCTGGTAACTTCTGTATCCCCTCTCTGTATACCACCTTCCCTTCTCTCTTTTGCACATTACACATAACATCAGCAAAAGGAAACGAACAAAACTCATGAACACATGTTTACTCTGAAACGTGTCTACTCAGTGGCAGCGAAACCTGCTTACTATCGTTGCCAGTACCTAAGCTAAAAACCATGTACTTATATGATCGCTGGAGATCCATAACCACAGTCTCCGATCACACTCCAAACTATGTCACTAAGAATGGCTTACTAAGTCATCAGAAACTTTCTGAAGTTCCCCAATCTTCTTCTACTGCAACAAAACTGTTAATTCTCTCCCACTGCAACAAACTGTCAATTTTTCTTCCGCTGCCCACTCATCAAGTTCTTCTGGATGTTCCACTTTCTGCACCTGTCAAAGGAAAAGAGGCCAAGTTAACTAAGTTACCATACCAACAAAGAGCAAAGACAATATTTGTTATGCAAATGAGAACACAAGTGGGCATGGAATATTTCATGACTTTCACAGTGAAGAAGCCTTTGATCGATTTCCATAACAAAGTCTCTAACAAGGACATGTATAAGTAATTAATGTGTACATGCCGACAGGGATGTGCAAAAATATGCATGCCATCTTATAAGACAGTATATGCAACAATAATTTAGCCCTACAGACAACCCTTTGAATTCTCCCACCTCCTGTTCCCATCACCATTTGCAATGGAACTCAGAATACACTTGTTGATATTAGTGCATTTGAATCACAGGTAGGGGCAGGCTCAACCACTTGCTATTTGGGTCAAGCAGTGTGCAAAATGATAACATTTGAGAGTAGTGACAAACTGACAGGCATATGTTACAGAAAGTGAAAGAGATTTGCAGAAGCATAATGTAATACTGCTACCTTTTGGAAGAAGAAGAAGATCCAGAGATTTTACTCTTCTTTCGAGGACGATGTACATTGTTGTCATCACTTTCACTACTCTTTTCATCACCCGTGTCAACATCTTCATGCTTATGCCCTGCCCTGGTAAAGCTTGCTAATCTTCTGGGAAGAAACACATTGTAGTAATACCTCGCCAAACGCTCTTTTTCCTTGTCACTGTGCACCTTTAAGGCAATCTTCATGAATGTCTGATGTTCATTCTGAGGAATCGACTTGTAAACATCTTCAAGTTTCTTTTTGTCAACTGCGGTCCATAACTCTTCAACTTGCTCACCCATTACATCAAGCCCACAATTTTTGAAAGCTTCCTCACCCAACTGCTCCTTGATCCAGCTCCTTGCCTTTTGTACGTGAACAAGTACACAGCCCTCAGAACGAGGATGAGAACAGTTACACTTGTCCACCCGTTCTTTCTTAGCATTCTCTGGATCAACAGTTAATGGGATATCCATGTTTAGTGGACAGACAATTGTGCCCAGCATTTCTAAGGTTTTAGCTTTGTAATCATCAGCTTCTTTCTTAGATGGTTTATTTTCCCACCCAGGGACAGAAGCCTGATGCTTGACAGGGTCTGTTATAGCACGTTTCGGTGGATCACGTGATAAGTAGCTGATATTACAGTTTACCCTCTCAGCGCTCCTTGAGCCTGATCTCATATCCTAGCAACATGCAGAAGTAAATTAGACATAGACTTGACAGACTAAGCAACAGTGTTGCTTATTATAATACCAAATAAACGAAGATAGTTTTATATACATAAAAGACACATAATACTTATAAAAGCATATTGCAAAACAAGCGATAACAATGTCAGATGTTCTGAAGTGGCATTTGCTTGTCCTCTAATCCCACTCCAAGTAATATCTCGTCACCACATAAATAACTCCATTTTTGGTGACGGTAAAGATATGATATCTACCTCTGCAGGTTTCTTTAAGAATTACTTTGATACTACAGTGCAGATTAAAAATGGAGCTAAAGAACGTGATAGGAAAGGGAAAGCAAAAATTGATCAACAAATCCCCAAGGAGAGTATGCCAATGAAGGAATTCAACAAGGCCGTTTGGTATAAACCGCAACCAGGTTGGCTGAAAATAAACAGTGACGCTTCTTTTCTGTTGGAAGTAATCCAACAGACTCTACTTCCAAGTTGGGACAAATGGGGCTCAGCACCTGATTTTTTGGGAGGATTCAAACAGCAGCAGCTCGTCATCAATTACCAAGCAGAGAGTTACACATTCACATTAAATTAAACTCAACAGGAAGGGTGGCATAGTGCCAGGTCATCTACTTGACCTATTAGCAGGATTAGGGCATTAAGCACACATGTGTGCTGCACAATCCAGGTCTCTCGGCACAAAGACATGTTTTAGGAATCTTAAAACCCAATAACCTAATCCTGGATGGCCCTAGGACCACAATTGCCATCTATTTTTCAAGCATGACAAGTGTGTAACCAGAAATAAGCTTTTAGGACTTAACACATGAAAAGAGCATATGAACTGACTTGGAAATCCTAAAATGCAGCAACATCCATTGGCAGGGGTGCTGCAAACATGATTTGGCAAGAGTCTTAGCTAACACCAGAACAAATGAATGCGCATATTCAGACATGCCAAATCTGAACTACCATGGACTTTCATACATCACGATCTATGCTGATCACATTACCAATTGCTTGAGATAGAAATTGATTTAAAAGTAATGTATTGGCTAGATATCCACCTTTGTTTCATTTATTTAGTATATACATTCATCATTGCTGTACCGTCCAAATCTGGAAACAAATTAAATAGCAGCAAAAATGAAGCAATGAAAGTAACTGTGGAGCAGAGATTAAAAGAGGTGACATCAGCTCAACATTTCATCTGTTCAGAACACACGAGTTAGCAGCTGAGCACGAACCCCACCCAGTTCATAGTTTGTTTTAACCTTAACAGAAGAAGATTACATCACGAAACTAGTAAGTGCATCTCCTACTTAGTCATCAAATTAGCAGCCCCCAAGGACCAGAAGCATCTGACAAACAAGCAGGGCAAGCAAGAATCGGATGACGAGACACACCACCTGTTCCTACACAATTCTTGGACCATGAAACTAGCGACGGGGTGCCGAAACTAGTACAGGGAGTTCTAACACGCATGACATGAGTGACCAGCGACGGATGAACCAATTGCCACCCTACCAGCCCCAAATCACGCACAGGCAAAGATAATTCGGTGTCCTAACAAGAGCAGGCTCGTGCAATCGCTGGCGCAGTAAACATGTAATCTCCGCGAACGGAAAATGGTTTAGCCGAGAAAACCAAGCAACAGCATCATCGACGGCGAGCCCCGTGCACGCCCGCACCCCAACTCGGACGCGGCGAGCCAAAACCCCATTCCGCACGCTTTAATTAAGGACGGATTTCGCGGGCGCCGCATGGCGACAGAGAGCTCACCCTCGGGTACGGCGAGTCGGGGTCGTCGTCGGGGACGAGGACGGGGACGGAGCGCGCGAGGCGCATCCCGAGGATCACCGCCCGCATCCGCTCCGTGTCGCCGAAGCCGCGCCCTCGCCCGCGCCCCCGCCCCCGCCCGCGTCCTCGCCCTCGCCCCGTATTCTCCGACCAGAGCGCGCCCGCGGCCGCGCGCCGCGCCTTCCGCACCGGGCCGACCAAGTCCTTCCGCGCCGCCTCGGAGCCCCGCGTGGCGCGCCTCGGCAGCGACGCTGGCCCGGCGGAGTAGTAGTCGCCGCGCTTGCGCTTCTTCGCGGACCTCGGCTGCGGGGTGGTCGGCGCGGGCGAGGCGCCGCCGGAGCCGCCGGACGGGAGGGCGGATCCGGCCATCGGGAGGGCTCCGCCGGCGAGGTGTTTGCGGGAATGCGCGCGCCCCCGCGGCGTTGGCGTTGCTGGCCTGGGGTTTTTGGCGCCTGGGTTGGAGTGCTCGGTAGTTCTGCCGCTGCAGCTTATTCTTTACTGTTGGAGCACTCCTCTCGCGTTGCGTTTCCTTTCTTGCTTTTCAACTTGCTTTAATGCATCTATGTTTGCCCAAAAATAAAAACCAAACCGGCCCTTAATCACACTTTCAACAATTTTCTTTATGTTTCAAGTATTTTTTTTAGAAACACAGTACAAACGCAGGCGCTCACATACACGTGCATACACTGACCCCTATGAACGCACACACGCACACCCTACCCCTATGAGCACCTCCGGAAGACCGACAGATGTCAAACCTGAGGTTTGAACTCTGGTGGACTGGGGGTACAACCACCCTCCTAACCACCCAACCTCAGGTTGGTTCTCTTATGTTTCAAGTATTTAGTAGTGTTTACTCCCACTTTATCCTTCTCATTTTATTGATCCTATTCAATTTTAGTGGAGGTCTCGAATTGTGGATCGTGTTACCAAAAATGAAGTTGCCTCTTTCGTTTTCTGGAGCTGCTGTCCATTTGCTTGCTTGTAGGAGAGTATTTATTTTTATTTTGGGAACGAGTTATTATCACTTCATGTTGACAGCAAAGCATCCTTCTTTGGTGTAGTTGATGTCTTTGCCATACCTTTTATGTGACTGATACACCTACCATGACAGGGTGTGTATTCTCAAAAAGATAAATGAAGTTACCCGTAAACACCATATTATAGATGCGGGACATGCGCACATGAAGATGGGCTTTATATTAGGTTATGGGATTATGCGCCAATTTCCCGCTGGGATCAAGCATCAACAGCTAGCCCTCCAGAACCTCGACCTCTCCCGCTGCCACCACGACTGGCTGGAGAAAGAGGAAGAACAAATAGAGGGAACTCGCGCTGGCACAACACGCTGATAAAGGATTTTTTATTTGTGGAGGATTCTTATGTTGTCTGCGTCACCTTCGTCTACGACCGTCGGAGCTCCACATCAAAGAAGAAGATCTACATTCGGCTCCAGATCCTGGCCCGAGGATCCAGATGCCACATCCCAACATGACGCCAGTCATCGGCAAACCGCCGAAAACCTCTAGATCTACTGCATCTACTACTATTATATGCAGTCCTAACTCCGGTGCCTCTCCTAGTCTAACTCCGGGAGGCTATCCCGACAAAGAGGCCATTGAACCGGTCTGGTTTTCTCTGGAAGACTCTCAAAGCATTGTAGCATGTTGAGAGGGGGAATAGGAGAATTAATGGCTTGAGAAACGGTACTCCCTCCATACCGATTTACAAGGCTATTATGTATTTCAAGAAAAAACTTTGACTACTAATTTGGTCTACAAAATATAAGATATATATCACAAAGATTATACAATTGGAAACTTCTGTTAAATATGAAACCATTGGTATAATTTTTGCGGAATATATCTCATATTTTTGTTGTCAAATGGTTTTCTGGAAATCCCTGTAAACCGGTACGGAGGTAGTAGTAGTAGTATGGAATTCGGGTTCCCACAAACTAAATAAACCTATCCAATATAGTCGGAACTAGAAACTAGTTGTAAGATATATAATTTGGGAAGGGGAAAATCAATTACTGGTGGATCATTAACTTTCTATACTACACTCCTATTATGATGCAATAAATACGCTGCAAGTAGTACTAAAGTTACCTGCCAGCTCCATCAATGTGTGCCATATGTTGACTTGTAGTTCGGTAATCTAATTTGTTTTATCTACATATAGCAACACACTATCATTAATGGTGCTCAACCAAAAGCAAATAATACTTCCTCCAGTCCAAATTAAGTGTTTCAACTTTATCTAGAAACGGATGTATCTAGACGTATTTTAGCTCTAGATATATATGTATCTAGGTAAAGTTATGTCAATTAATTTTGATCGAGGGAGTAGGACAAATGTTGTGAATCAACAAAATAACAAGTCCGTGGAAAAATTGCATAGCCAAAATTTAATATAAAGATATCTTTTTTTGAACTGAATATAAACATATCTTAATGGAATGCTTGGAGTACATCGGCATTGCCTAACCACTAGGTGCATTAGTAGGCTTATGCCTATTCATTAGAATATGTTGCTATATTTCCATTACAACATCGTAGGAAGCAATTGGGATGGGTTTTTTTCTTGATAAAGGGTAACATACTAAATATCAAGTTGCCTAGGTATAATAATATCAAATATATAATTTACAGATTTGAAAACAATGAATTTAAGGATTTGGATGCTTAGATGATCTTCCAAAACCTCCTGTGCCAGGACCGAATGTTGGAGTATAATAAGATTTGTCAGTGTCTGTGCTGCTCTTCAAGAAGATAAATTTTATCCTCGCTAGCTAGTCCATTTTCTAGCTATCACATGATTTTGCATTGTTAGCGGGAATGTGATACCGTAGATCCTGTTCTAGCCGCCTTAGGTATGTCGACTTAGGGAGCTTGTTAACCGTGCATTGTCACAGTAAAAAAACGTGCGTTGTGCTTAATTAGAGAATTTCCCAGTTGATGTGATCCAATATGGTGGAGTGATTGGCCGTGCAGTGTGGTCAGTAGAATTCTATGTCCATGCAAAAGAAAATACGATGGTGAGCTTTCTTTAGACAACCTACAATATAGAGTGATGCATACAATACAATGATGAACTTTCTTTATAGACAACCTACAATATGATGATGAACTAGGCATGTGGGACAGAGATCAAGTGACATGCACCTTTTGCATGTCACCATGTAACATGCGGCCAAAATCCGAATTTAAACATTGCGAAAAAATCTAAAAAAAAATATGCATGTTCACAACATATATTTTGATAACCCCTAAAAAATTCAGATCAAAATTCGAAACATACATCGAGAAACAAAAAAGAGAAAGTCAGATGTGAATAGTCTACAGAGAAACTCAGATTTGAATTCGGGAACTATTCATGACAGATTTCTCTTTTTTGTTTCTCGATGTATGTTTCGAATTTTGATCTGAAATTTTTAGGGGTTATCTCAATATGTGTTGCGAACATGCATGATTTTTTTCAAATTTTTTCGCAATGTTTAAATTCGGATTTAGGCCGCATGTCACATGGTGACATGCAAAAGGTGCATGTCACTTGATCTCTATCCATGTTGATGGCACTCATGTCCCACCAACTAAGCAGCCAGGAAAGCAGGATATTTGCGAAAAGCGCTTTAGCACATGAGCACTAGTGCTCCTGACTTTTGAAAATTATATTTTTGGATTTTAAAAAATATTAAAAATAAATACCCACATACATATAAATATTTTGAAGGTACAGTAAGAATTATGGATATATGTTGTTTTGAGTTATATAAAAAGACAAAATTCGGACAAATATCCGCCCATATATGTAGCCACAAATTTGTTTTTTTTCCTGAAGGTCAAAATACAATGCAATTTCTACCGAAATTTTGCACGAGTATTTAGGACACGTGTATTTATTTATGGAATAAATGTGACGATTTTTTAGAACATAGATATATAATTTTAAAATATTTTAAAACTAGGAGCAATTGTGCTTATGTGCACCAAATCTGTTTCCAAATATTTGTCCCTAACCAAATTGTAGAATGTACCCCCAGGATACATGTCATGCGTCCAGCATGCCGTGCGAGAGAGCAGTTTTCCGTGAGATTTTTTTTCTTCTTTGATATCTTCGGATTTTCCATTTTTGCTCATGTACTTTTCTCTGGCCATGTGTAGTACGACACGAGTGATGTATGTGTACTACCTGAAGTGTATCTGTACTTTTCTACAGATATGTGTATTGTTCACGCAACTACATGCATACTGTCTACAAAATATTCTCGAGACCTATCAATATGTGGCACGATTCAATTGACACTTTTAATTACCATTTTAGTTTTCTAGAAAATATGGAGAAAGAAAAAAATTAAATGTTCGCTAGCCTCCAGCGCTACGACGTGTCAAAACCAGGAACGATCTTTGACATAGCACAAACAGCTCTTTCACACCTACGTTTTATTTTGTAATTAATAGGTTTTTGTCCTGTTTTATCAATAAAATCGCAACGGTCGAACCGATATAAGGTGGGGAGAAGAACCTCTTTACAAAGAAGATCAAAGAACACATAAATCTAAGCTTGCCACCGAGAACATTGACACGAGACCGAGTCGAGTCGGGACTCCACGGCGACACCCCCAAGAGGGTAACGACGCATTGGACTACCGTTGTCGAGACCCAAGGTCTAGGGTTTTCACCCAGAGCTGTACCGCGGGGCAGATACTCAAAACGACGCTCCAAGAGGGTTACAACCACAGGCATCGCCGCCGTTGGCGTCGAGGCGCTAAACTTTCACCCTGAAGCATCCGCATACCATGCCCGAGAACTCAGCCACCCGTTGTCCCCGAGTTAGGGTAAGTTTGGTTCTTGCCCATGATTGCCCCACCAAATATTTGGCTAGCCAAAATTTTGGTTGACCTTTTGGTTGCCCATAAGTTGGCCAACATTGGCAAGAAAACTGAACTAATTAAATTAGGCAACTAGCCATTGGCATGCCAAATAATTGGCAACCATCCAAATAAAGACCAAAGTTTTGGCCATGCCCAAAATATTGGTGGGGTAACTTTTGGCCACAATCCAAACATGCCCTTAGTCTTCGGGAACATGATCTGGGAGTTGCCAAAGCCGAAGTGTCGTCAACACCAGGATCCCCTACCGTCTGCTCCTCGCCATCCCTATGACCAAAGAATGAGACCCCCAACCACCTAAGTTTTGCAGAAGGTTATCTTTTCTTTGAGGATTCTGATGTAATGTGTATTAGATCAGGATTAATAAGTTCAGCGTGCTGATTTCCAAGATTCAAAGTTTAGGGTTTGGTTTAGCCAACTACTAAAATTTTAAGGTTTCAAATAGACTTTGTTAAATATAAATATATTGTATAACCCTTTTTCTACCAATTCGGATTTTGGGTTGAGTTGTCTGGTGCATCAACTCTATGCGATATGAGAGCTTCCGTTCCCCCAATATTTGGCTATATCCCTAGCAATCCTCGATCGCTATTAAGGTAATTGATCCAAAACCAAACAATTCTTGATCGCTTGTTACGATCATCGATCCCCAGCAAAACAACCACAAATTCGGATTGCTAATCAAGATCGCCGATCACAGGAACCCTTCCCTCCTCCCTATGGCATCCTCAACATTCACCTCTAGCGGCACTACTTGGGGCTCCTCCCCCAAAGAAACTATACATGAGAACTACCTTGTATGGAAGGCGCATGTGCTCCCAGCCTCACGTGGAACACATGTCATGGCGTTGCTCGACAACACCGACCTCGTGCCCGTGAAAACCTTGGAGGTTGAAAATGAGAAAAAGAAAAAGATTATCATCACCGCTGACACGACTCCCTCTTTTCCCTAAAAAAAGATATCATTCCCAATCCAGCCTACAACGACTAGATCTCGAGGCATTAACAAGTTATGCGGTGTCTTCAGAAATCCATTGACTAAAAAAGAAAAAAAAAAGCCTTCAACCTACAACGAACCCGTGCTAAAGACTAAAATAAGAAAGACGTGATTAGTGTTAGATTATAAATATATTTATAACCCCTTTTCATCCATTCTTAGTTGAGTTTGCTAGTGCATCAATTCTATAGCTCAAAAACCTGGTTATGCTACTACTGAAATGTTAAACGAGCGTTCAAAATCCTTCACTTGGGACGACGAATCTCCAATGCCTTTGGTGGAGTCTGCAAGGAGACGAAGCAAGGCTGGCCCTACAATCCGGCGTCGCGTGGCCCGCGCTGCATCCACTGGCGCCCGTGCCAAGCCCACGTCCAGTTCACGCCACGGCTTCCTTCTTTCCCTCTTCTGACCACAGCACAGCAAGAAGAAGGCAAACGCCGACCTCTCGCGAGACGCACGGCCAGTTGTGGTGCACCCCACCCGCCGGTGGCTGGCACGCGTGGTGCGGATAAGCCGCTTGTGGCCACCATCTCCACCCGATCACCAGCGGCGCAAGCCCGCATATATCCCGCCCCCGCCTCTCTCTCCGTCGCACCCTCTCCAAGTTCACAAGTACCACACATATCGATCGCTGCCAACCAAGAACACCAACAGGATCAAAGAATCGTAGCAGCAATGGCGTCGGTTGGGTTCGGCAGCAGCGTGGCGGCAGTGGCGCCGGCCTCATCAACGGCGGCAGCGGGACGGACCAGCCTCCCGCGGCGGTCGCGGCTGGCCGTACCGGCGGCGACGAGGGGCACCCCGGCGCCGGCCAAGAAGGAGAAGAGCATCCTCGACTTCATCGTCAGCGCCATCGTCAAGGACGAGCAGGAGTTCATCGAGACCAACCCGCTCCTCAACAAGGTCGACGGCCCGCCGCCCAAGGCCAGCGGCACCGTTTCCAAGAAGGCCGGCGGCACCATGTCCAAGAAGCCCGCGGCCGAGGAAGGCGGCGGCGGGTTCAACCTCGGCGGCCTCTTCGCTAAGAAAGGCTGAGCACGCACGCACGCGCTTACTTGTATGTGCATGCTTACTTATCATAGCACTCGATTGCTCTATGTAACTCATGAAACATCGCCAAGATTGCATATATGTTTGGTTGGTGCCACTCAAAGTGATTTTTGCTGTGATGATGTCATTTATACTTGTAGTTTTACACTCCACACAACTTTTTTTGGTCCTCTCTTCCCTTCATCCAGCTCAGTTTGATCCATATTTCTGCTAATCAATCATGGGAGTCGACACTCGTCATATCTTATAGTACGATCCTACGAAACCATCTCTATGTAGAACCAATTAGGGGTCAGATCCCCAAGACTGATGATCTTGCACCTGAGATCCAAATACTAACCTTACAACCTTGTTGCTCACTCCGATTCGTAATAAGTGACGGTAACTTTAACAAAGTTGTACTAAATCGACACTTATTATGGATTGGAGGGTGTACTGCGATTGTTATTTTGCACAGCGTTAAAAATCTACATTCTATCCAGAGGTTGGTTGGCTCTGATATTTCAACTTACTGATTTTTAGGAACTGAAAAATGGAGAAAACTCTTGGGAGAGCAACAACAAAAAACCCAAGTGTTGGTATGACCAGATTATTCCATTTAGTTTTGTATATCATCGTTCGGTTCAACTTCTTCACAGAAGTTAATAGTCGGCTAGAGTTTGAACTGCTGGCTAGTTTTGCAACTGCCTTCTGACTTGCCACAGTTACTGAACTGCTGGTTCAGCCTTTCACTGAACCAGCGCTTGCTTATCATAAACACTGCTCGATTACTTACCTTGCTTATCATAAACACTGCTCGGTTACTTACCGGTCGGTGTTATGTAATTCATGAAAAATCGCTAAGATTCATATGTGTCTGTTGCCACTCAACATATTTTGCTGTGATAGTGGCATATACTTAATCACAATATTTTCTTTTCTACTCCACATAAGTTCCTTTTCTCCGGCTCAATTTTTCATTATCACAACACTTAATCGCAATATTTTACGATTCTACGATCCTAGAAACAATCTGTGTGTAGAGTCCATTAAAGTGGTCAAACTCAGTTTGACTGCAGATCCAACCTAAGATCCCAGCATTAATTAATCAGCTTGAACCTAAGATCCAACAGACAATTTCATGACAATCCTAGCTAAGGCTGGAGTACTATCATTGCTAGCTATCTTGTACAGGATAAAAAAACTTGATCCTATCCAACTCTGATAATCCAGTTTACTGATATTTTATGAACTAAAAAACTCAGAAAATTAAAGAAATCTCTCTGGAGAGAAAGAACAAACCCAACAAGTATTGCCATGAATCATTTCCTTTTTATTTGGGTATCATCCTTCTGTTCAACTTCTTGACAGAGACCAATAATTGGCTAGAGTGTGAACTGGCGGCTAGTACTACTTGCCTTCTGCATCCCACAGTTATGAAACAAAATTGAGAAAGAATGAAGGGTACTTTTCATGAAATCCAGATTGCCTCGTCAAGGACAAATGAACTCTGAACGTATATCTGTACAGTTGGTACATAGCCTTGCCGTGAGACATTTCATGTTAACGTCGCGTCAGGAGAATAAACACTAGGACTTGGACATCTTCGCCTTTGCGAAGAATATCCCAGCAAAAAGACCTGTTTAAGACCAAGTAAAAATATATCAGGCATACACACATAGGCAGTGAAAAAATCAGCAGTAATGAAACAGAATACTCACCAAAAACTATGCTGAATAAATTCTCCACACTAACAGGGACTTGGAATAGCAAGACACCAGCAACTGAAATGGGTATCTTGTTTAGTGAACCAACAAGGCTGAAAAGGAGAAAAATGTTTGTCAACCTTTGATGGTGTTACAGTTATGCATATTCTGTCATGTAAGCATATCCATTGCCACCATGAAGAAGGAACCAGATAGTAGATAGTATCTCACCTGTAAGTTGTTGGGCCAGTCTCCTGAAGAAACCACACAGACGAGAAGCTGATAGCCAGGCCTAGCAATCCACTAGCTGTCGCAAAAAACCAGAACATAGGCTCTCTAATAACTTCACTGCAAATGACATGAAAAAACTCGTATAAATGCAACTGGAGAAACACCCACAGCAATGAATTCTACCTCTGAAGCAACTTGTACGGGTTAATACAAAGGAAGGCTCCTGCCATTTCTTTCCAAAAGAAGGAACTAGGGAGACAAATATGGCAAATTAGTTGTCTAGCTTCATATTAAAGTTCCATACAGAGACACCAAAAATAAGTTAAGTTTCAAAGCATCAAAGTGCAATATAAAGATTTTATATGTTCTTTCTTAAAAAGGAATTTATATGTTTGCATACATTACACAACTTGTGTAAATAATAAATAAGTATATAACTTGTTAAGAACAGATCATTGGACGAATTAAAAACTCAACTAATAATATCATGGCCTGTCCTTTGCATTACTTGAAGATATGGTTAGATAGGGGGCAAGGTTAAGTTCTTACGTTTGATAAACATATTCCCACTCATTGAAGACAACGATCAAAATGATCGCGAAAGGAATTGAGAGTGCATTGTTAAGTAACACCATAGAAACTTCATTAAGGGAACCAGATTTTGTTGACTGTTTGGCTGTATCCATGAGACGCCTCAGTGTAAGCTGTCATAAGAAACCATGTATCAGAGATGCATGTTAAGTAGATACAGAAGAACCAGTATGAAGACTAACATAGTGTTGGCATTTCCTATGGATTTTATGCACGTTAATCTAATATGAATTAATAAACCATTTTATTTCAAGGCTTAATATGCCTCACACAACCATTTGATCAGAAGTTCTGAATTTTATTGTAAAGAGGCTTAAAATATACTCCATCCGTCCCAAAATGTAAGGCGTCCAAGATTAGTAAAAAGTCAAATCCTACTAACTTTGACCAAGTATTTAGGAAAAAAATATCTACATCAACAATATTGAATGTACACATTGAGAAAGTTTATTTTATAGTGAACATATTGATATTGATTTAGCATTTTAGATGTTCATTTTTTTTTCGTATAAACTTGGTCAAACTTAGGAAACATTGACTTTTGACTAATCTTAGATGCCTTACATTTTGGGACGGAGGGAGTAATTTACAACATGTGTAACATTATGAGCAGAAAACTAACTAACCGAGTAGGCTGCTGTCAGAAAACAATTCAAAATTTGCCATGTGTAACCAATAAGATGGAAAGAAAGATCTGTCATCCCACCGCACACAGCTGATACGATCTGCAAACAGAAACAGAGAGAAAGTAGATGTCATCAATCATGTTGTTCTGTTGTTACACTCTTACTACTGATCAATAATAAATTCATTAGCCAATACTTGGAAGTAAAATGAAGGACATGCCAAGCAGAGGAGCGTACCATCATAAATAAGGCAGCCCAAACCTGCTTGTTCTGACCCTTCCGGAATACATATATTTCCCCCAGAGCTGTTAAAATATTCGTCATGTTCTTCAATATCGTCACCATGGCAACATTTATATACTTCAAACTGAAAAAATGATGGAGAAAAAGGGTACAAAAGGAAGGTTATGCCAATAATATTCCATGAAATTCATACAAACCACATCAGGCTATGGCGTGACAAACTGGTAACCGATATATCTAGTGTGAAGCAGGGCCTACCTGTACATTCCAGTAACCAGCATTCCAACAAAAATAAGATTGACTGGAATCCAGACTTTAATCAACTTCCATGTGAGTTGCTCTGTTGAAATTACACTGAAGAGCTCAAGTGCCATAAGAATGACCACGGATATAAGATTCTGAACCAAATGAGTAATGGTCAGCTCAGTGATATATTGATGGTCAGCTTAGTACTATATCTCATATGCATACACAATGTGCAAGAATTGAGCTAGAGGATAAATTGCTATCTGCAGCTATTTCAGAATGGTTCAACTAGGAGATAGTAGGAACAAGCTGATTACCTGGTACAACATCAGTGATACGCCAGCATTGAAGTTATAGCTGGAGAGAACCACCTTGTTGAGCAATATCATGCTGCAAGAAGCTATGCAGTAAGATATCCCAGAGAGCAGGGGCCCAGTTTTGTTTCCCCACTTGCTCTGCTGCTGCTGAATTAAGGTGTCGAAGACATCGGAAGTCTTCCTCGATAGCCTGCACGCAAACCCAACCAATCCGTTAGTCGGGAGCAATCGACATCTCCATCCCTGGAGCTGGCAACCATGCATGACGAAATTCTTTCTACATTACTTGTTGGAAGCGGCCTTCTTGGCGACCTTGGCAGCGACTCTGATGATGGAGTTGTTCTTCTGCTTGAGGAAGCCGTGGATGATCTTGTAGACGGAGGCGTCGCCGTCCTTGACGGCGACGGCGGCGACGCTCCGGTTGGGGGACATGGCCTCCTCGATGTCATCGCTGTACTCGATGAGGGAGCCCGTGGGGCTGTGGTCCAGTGACATGGAAACCGGGCCTGCGCTTGCTCCAGCAAGAAACACACGAGCATCAGAAAATGGAACCATCCGCCCTGCCCAATCGACCGGACTGAAGTGCTAATGCTGTTGCTGTTGTTACCTGGGGGTAAACCTCAGCGGCCGGGCGAGAGGCGCAGGCAGGGTGGTGCTCGGGAGGCGGGAGTGGAGGTGGTGCGGGAAGGAGGCGGAGGGGGAGTGGGAGTGGAGATGCTAAAAGGGGAGGAGGGGAGATGCCTTTGGACGGCATGAAGGGGCTTGGGGACGACGCAAAGGGGGCGAGGAAGAAGGGTTTGGCGCGTCGGTGCAGGTCGGGACGCGGGGGTCAATGCGGGCGCGGCCTCGGGGCGCGGGCGGAGGAGGGGGAGCCGGCGTACGGCGGAAGGTAGCGAGGTCGCGGGCCGGCGGGGGAGCCGAGGATCGAGGAAGACGACGCGTGCGGCGGTGCCATGTTCGCGGTGTGGAGGACGAGTGTTTGAGTCAAACTCAAGTCATCAGGGCCCAAAAGAAAGGTTTGACATTGTTGCCACATCATGAAATTCATGGTGACCCTCCTACGTTTTCTTGACCAAACTTCCTCGACCATGGTTTCAAGACAAACAAAACCCTCTTTGCGAATTTTTAAAATTATTTGAATTACAAGTTGAAATCAACATGCGAAACCCAAACGTTTCGATAGGCACATAAGAAATTTCAACATCGAAAACACACTTTAAATTTAGTACTATAAACTTGCAAGCGGGGTCTGTCTAATCTATGATGGAGAAAATGAACTATGTCGAGAGGGTTATGAACACGTGGCCTCGGATGGTCGCTGCCACTTGTAAACAATAGTTGTTTCTTATCTTGCAATTCTATCAACAAGATTTTGTGTGTACCCGTATTTAAAAACCTTGTTGACACCCTTCCAATTTCATTTATTAGGAACCTTCGCATTCTGGACCAACTCTAACCCATTCATATCATCTCCCATACTACGATCTTATTTGGAGAACTCCGAAAAAAGCGACGCGTCTGCCCTATTCTCGTGGCAGTTATCCCTGTTGGCTTTTATTTGTTAGGTAGAAAATGACATGAGATGAGAGTTACCCTATGCGGACACGCAAATCTGATTAACTCTTTCGGTCTACCCATCAATAGTCCGAAATATCGGTGATTGGTCTATCCATCAAATTCAATACATGTAATTAACTCTTTCGGTCTATCCAATATATGTGGTCTTCAACGGTATAAAGTGAGCTACTTTAGGTCTACCTAAATGTAATCATAATTAACTAGATATAGTTTTGGTTAATCATGTAATTAAATCCATGCCTATCATCCACGCAAAATAAAAATCCATGCCTATCTTTCCCTACTTCCACTCGGTTATGAGGTTATTGTAGCAATCCTGCCGGCTTCTAATATTCAGCTCTAACCCTGCTGCACACATCACATAGAGCAATATACTCAACGATCTTCCTCTTCATATTGATCCATCAAAATCTTTCCTTCGGATCCATATGTCTTGCCTGGATGAAGAGAATACGACGAATCGTGAGCCTCCTGAAAAATCAATTCCCTAAGATTGGGATCCTTCAACGCACACTAGTAGAAAAAGAGGCTTCCAGACGCCCCCTTTAGTCGCGGAAATATTCGAACCGCGACTAAAGGGGTCTTTAGTCGCGGTTCGGGAGGCGACCCGCGACCGAAGGTCTGGGCCCAGCGGGCTCGGTCGACAGCTGGCGGACGGAAGGGGCTTTAGTCGCGGTTGGCCAGGCCAACCGCGACTAAAGGTCCTCGTGTCGAAGGCCTTTAGTCGCGCGTTGGTCGTGCCAACCGCGACTAAAAATACCCTTTAGTCGCGGTTGGTGGCCCCAACCGGGAATAAAGGTTTTTCCGAGTTTTTTTACACCCACGCACCCTGCACCACCCCCCCCCCCCCCCCGTGGATCGCCTTTTTTTGGTTTGTAAAATACAAAAGAAAATGATAGAAAATTCAAAAAAAAAATTGTTTTCAGATTGTTGTATGTTATGCAACCTACTATTGGGAGAAATTAAGAAATTCGAATTTTCACTTTTTTTGCAAAAAAAGTTTAAAAAATGGTAAAACCACAATAACTTTTGCATACGACGTCGGAAAAAAACGTATAATATATCAAAAAAATCCTGGGAAAAAGTTACATCCGAATTCACCAGGGTTTACCCGGTTAGCCAATTTTTAGATTCTCAAAATTCCAAATGAAAATATGAAAGCAGGAAGATTTTAGTTTTTGCCAGAAATTCAGTATTTTATATTTTTTTTAATTTTTAAATTAATAATTGCATCTTGCATAAAGATTACTATTACTTAACCATAAAGTTAGCCAATTTTTAGATTTTCAAATTTTCAGGTTTTAGGTTTGGCAAAAAAAATATTTAAAAAATTATAAAATTAAAAAATTAATTATAATATAAATTTAAAAAGTTAATATTTATTTATTTATTCAAGATTATTATTACATCATTACTTTTGTTTATTAAAATAATTATTTGAAATTCAAACAATAAAGAAGTGTGACATCGACCCAACATGTTAATAGGATTGATATGATACTAGTATCAACAACATGCGCGCGAAGCACTTGGAAGGAGGATGGGAAAGGAACTTGGAAGTTAAGCGTGCTAGTGCTGGAGTAGTGGGAGGATGGGTGACCGAGCGGGAAGTTTGACCACAGGTAAGGAATTTGACTAGAGATTAAGTGTAGTTAGTGACTAAACTTGGCCAATAACTGAAATACTAGAAATTGTGGAAAAAAAAAGAAAAAAAAGGAGTGAAAAATAATTAGAAAATCAAATAGATTAAAAAAAATTAACCCGCGGAGGCCTTTAGTCGCGGTTGGCCAGGCGAACCGCGACTAAAGGTCCTCCGCCCCGACGGACGCCTGGCGCCCACGTGGACGGACCTTTAGTCGCGGTTCGTAAGCAACCGCGACTAAAAGGGGGGGCCTTTAGTCGCGCTTATTTGGTCGCGGTTGCGCAACCGCGACTAATGGCAGTTGCGAACCGCGACCAAAGGCCCTTTTTCCACCAGTGGCACATACTCGCTTCCCAAACGAAAGTGTCCCTTGTTCATCCTCGCGGAATCATTGGGCTTTTCCTTCCTTCATATTCCCCCTTAATTATTCCTTCCAAATCTTCATCTCCATTCTGAGCTTTCGTGATTCTATATTGCTATCCATCAATTTTGGCTCCAATTCCAACGATGCTAAGTAACCTTTTGGAACTAGATGGGAAAGTCTCTCTTGAGGCAACTGCACACTTTTTTTTGGACATGCATTAATATTTCTCGCTAAAACTGACAACATTTTTTGTCGCTTCATGGTCAATTTTTTTACAAACGTGTTCACTAAAAAACTTAAACTTAAATTACAGTACAAAACTAGATCAAACCATCTTTAAAAAATAGGACAAGTAGGAATGACGGGAAGAAATGAAGACGAAGATCCAAAACGTGGAGCAAAGTTCAAGTGGACCCTACAATTTGGGATGGGTTGGAAGCCCTGAAGAAAAAGTACATATTTTTGTTTAAGCTATTGGTTGGTTTGCGGGTAAATGTTATATGCCAACCAGCACTACGGAGCTTAGTTAGGACCAAACTGGGCCATGGCCCGCCCAAGTCTTTTTGCAAAAGGATAATTTTTTGAACAAGCAAAAGGATAATTAACCCTTATGCATCTGAGGCTCAGCCCACTACCAGCACAGACTCCCCCTCCATTTACATTTGTTCGAGTAACTCTTGTCTAGTGGACTCTCTAGACAAGGCCATGGATGTGGAGGTGGGAATCGAGGGAAGCAGTGGAGCAGAGAAGGCACAACAATGCGGTGCCGCCGACTGCAGCCAGGGGGTCTTCGTAGGCAGAACTGCAACCTATGAGGCATGCGATAGTTCTAGCAGCCGATAGCTGCACGCTGCGACCCAGGTAGAACTCCGACCAAACTGATCCACTTCTCGCCTCCAATTATCTTGCCCATGTAGTCTTCTTTCTTTCCCCAGTTTTTTAATTATCAATTTATAACATCTATTGTAAAAAAAAATCTTCAGTTTTGCAAATGGAAGCAACCAACAACCATGAAAAGGATCACTCATATAAGATTTTTTGTGTGTGTGTTTTCTTTCAGCTTAGCCCGCCCATGAAATTTTTTCAACCTCCGCCAGTGCCAACCAGGTCAATGGTTACCAACCACCGCAGACACGTCATGTAGGATGGGCATGGCCCACGTAGCGTGTTTTGTTTTTTTCTTTTTTTCTGTTTTATTTCCGAGAAAAGTTCAGATTTTCAAAGTGTTTGGATTTTTCAAAAGAAAACCATATTTGAGAAATGTTCCAAATTTGGAAAATATTCAGATTAAAAAATTGTTAAGATTTTTTTAAAAAGTTCAAAATTCAAATCATTCAAATTTTGAATTTCTAGAAAATGTTAAGATTTGAAAAATGTTCAAAATTCAAAAGTGTGTTTCTTAAGGATGTAGCTAAAATTAGTCCTAACCTTAAGTTATGTCAGTTTTAAGCTAAAAAAACGTCAATCCAAGCGGGGCCTAGGCGTCCCCGACGGAGGCGAGGCAGGGACCTCACTGAAGATGGGGACGACGCGCCGAGGCGTCGCCGGTGGAGGTGAGGTAGAAAACCTTAGGGTTTCAGGTGCGGGTGCGAGGCTCGTCGGAGATCTTTGGGGAAGGTGGGGAATTGCCGGAGAACTTAGCGGCCAACGGGTGCAGTGCGGGTGAGAGCTCGCCAAACTTGGGGGAGGTTTGTAGGGAAGGCTGGGCTGACGGCAGACCGGCGGTGAGCTGCGGTGGAGGAGGGTGGGGCGGAGAGGCACCGCGTGAGCGGTGGGCGGTCTGGTTGGCAGAAGAAGATAAGAGGAAGGAGACGGTGGTGGGCTATAGCCCACGAGGCACAGCTTGACCTGTTTGATTTGGTGGCCCGAGAAGTTTCATTGGGCCCTCGTTACATATTTTGGACTTGGACCCAATAGCTGGACCTCCATGCGCTCATCAGTCGCCACGACGATTTATCTCGCCTGATCGCCTCTCGATCGCAGCCTGGAGCGTATTGGCGTCGGTTGATTTGTTGATCCGGAAAGTTATATTGGAGCTTTGTCACGTCTTGGATTAGGATCCAATATCTGCCCCCTGCATAGAGAGGTCGTCCCGATCCCAGTTTGTACCGCGTGCCGTCCATCCAAGTGTCAGCCGCCGCCCCGTGACATGGCGCGTGATGCTACTACCCACCAGGAGGAGCAACTCGCCGGAGCTATGGTTCAGTGCAGCGTCGAGAACAAGCCGGCAGACGCCGTCGTGGAGCGCTCTCCGGTGGCCGCTTGCTGCGTCTGCATGGAGCCTTGGACATCCGACGGCGAGCACCGCGCCTGCTGCCTCGTCCTCTGCGGGCATGTGTACGGCAGATCGTGCCTGGAGACGATGCTGCGCCGCTGCGGCGAAGGCCCCGGCCGGAGGCCTAAGGTGCGTGCGATTGGCTAAATCGTGAGTTTTTTTTTTTTTGAGATGATAAATCGTGAGTTATTATTATAAGTGAACCTGTGATTGGATGATTCTAAGAATCTGATTATCTGCCTATGTTGATTCCTCGAGCTGCTCAGTGCCCGCAGTGCGGCCAATGCTTTGGACGCAAGGACATCCGTGATATCTACATGACCGAATATCAGTGGGACGACTGCGGCCATAACAAGGTTTGGTTTCTTTTCACCTCCATAAACCTCAGGTGCTTTCGTCTCTGGTTGGATTAACTAGACCGGGCAAAATAGAATGCAGAATATAGTGTTCTCTCCCATCTAGAGTACAAAAATTGTTCTAGTTTTACTCCAACTCGAAATAGAAGATTTACCACATTTTTTTTAGAAACAGAGAAGATCTAAACAACCAAATGATACAAGGTGTGTTGTTGTTGATGATACATATTACAAGGACTATAACAATATCAAGCAAACAATAAAGCACATCTCAAAACAACGATGATCTTGACTTCTCACATAACCACCGATGAAAGTTACAACAATCCTGGTCGAATTTGCATCGCCACCTAGCTGTAAAGGCGTCTCGTTGCCCCCTCTCCTTGAAATGAAGGGCGCCAACTCGTCAGCGAACATAGGGAAAGCTCACCCCAAGAGCTCAGCATGACAACCTATGCCGACCTAGAAAATAAGATCTATATAACCCTTTGTACAATACATAGCGTGGAGTAACTTAGATTGGTGTCATGGATATAACACTATTCTACGTTATAAACTTTAATTATAATGCATAGTAATACTACCTTTATCATGTCCTCCACCCAGACCCGGCGGCATGTGGTACCAAAAAGGAAGGAACCTCATGTGCCATCCACTTTGAAGAGGGGCCACGTGGCCACCGCAGCAGCTGCCAACGTGCATCTCGATTGGTACCTGCTACACTGCGCCCCTCATGGTCGCCTGAACGACCACTATGACACTTTAATCCGCCCTGAAATCTGCAATGCAAGAGCGTCGCCCGCCACAAACTTGCTGAGGAAGACGTGTGAGGGTTGAAGGGGAGGTGGAGGAGGTGTTGGAGAGTCCCTCCGCAGTAGTTTTTCACTGGATAGGGTTTGTTCTTGGGCAAAGATGTTTTTTGTTTGTTTGTGTGCTCTCTTGGTTAAAGATGTTGTTGCCTCATGCGAAGCATATTTGTGCAAAGTGTTCATAAATGAGCATTTTAACCAGATTTATAGGGACGATTGCCTTCATGTGTATTACCAACTTGTCGACTTGTTGCTTCTAGTATGTTGATTTGTGTTCCTGGTTATACTATTTGTTGGAATTACTAATGTTCGGTGTATGCAGATCTATGTCGAGATCCACAAAGGCAGGACCATCACGCTAGAGGTCGGGATATTAGACACAGTTGAGAGTGTGAAAGCTAAGATTCAGGACAAGGAGAGAATCCCTCCAAACCAACAAAGCCTTAGCTTCGCTGATAATGTACTGCGTGAAGGACACACGTTGGGTGAATACAACATCCAAAATGAGTGTACCCTTCTTCTCAACTTCAAGCTCCAGATATTTGTGAAGACCCTTGCTGGGAAAGCAATCCCTCTCATGGTCAATTCATTCGATACCATCTGGTTTGTCAAGATGCAAGTTAAGGATAAGCATTGTGGGTTTATCTTTAACGGGGAGGAGCTGCTGGACAGCTTTACATTGGCTGATTATGGGGTCCAGAATGGATCCATTCTCGAACAAGATCTCAGTGTCAAAGAGAAGATTGAAATCTTTGTCACCGAGTCACTCACGGGCATGAACATCACGCTCAAGGTTGCAACCATAGATACCATCAATAATGTTAAGGCAAAGATTCAAGATAAGCATTGCTTTCCGATGGACAAACAACACATCATCTTTACCAACCGACAGCTAGATGACGACTACACCCTGGCGGACCACAACATCCAAAATAAGTCAACCCTTCTCCTTGTCCTAGGCAACCCATGTCCGAGAGGTAAGATGAATATCTATGTGAAGACACTAAGAAACAAAATTTACACTCTTGAGGTTGAGAGCTCAGATACCGTCTACGATGTGATGGCAATGATCCACCGTAAGAGTGACATCCCCCCTAACGTTCAGCGCCTCATCTTTTTAGGCAAGCTTCTGAAAGTCAATCAGACCCTGGCAAACTACAAAATCCAGATGTATTCCACCATCTACTTGGTGCCCAGGCTTGGTGTCTGAGATATTATGCCATGGTCACCTAATGAGCTAGTAGTAGTGCAGTGCGCTGTGTTCTTTATTATTCTGATTGTTAGTGTCATTCTTCTTGACCATCTAGCTCATCCTGTATATTATATAGTACTACAGTCATAAACTGCTACTCCCTCCTTTTCAAAGTAAGTATCGCACTTTTGTCTATATATAAATGTATGTAGACGCATTTTAGTTGTAGATTCATCTGTATCCAAATGAAGTCGTGACACATTGAAACGGAGGGAGTACTTGAGCGTACGATCAATGCATATATTGGATGATCTTGCCTAAAGCACTCTAGCTAGTTTCGAACAGTAGGTTTATTTGGTTTTGTGCGAAGCATTTTCGTTTGATGCATGCGATTGCTCAAGGTTTGACATGTTGTGTGATTATTTGAATATTTTGGTTGCTTCGCATTATGTATGCTTGCGCAGTTTTTACAAAGTCTGCGTTAGTTGCAGTCCATTAAATTACCGCTATAAATAAATTAGCTAATATACCTCGCTTTCATGATGAAGAGTTTGATCACGTCAGTGCCAACGAGTGCCGAGATGACATCGACTAGAGCTCTGCTAAACCAAGTTAGTATCCAACAATACCCTGTCTAGCTCCGAGCTCGTTATGTACATGTTAATGGATCCACTTAGTATGTGCTGTTCGATCCTGCTGTATGAAAAGCTCCGATATGGCGCGTGGTGAAGCCCGAGCTATGGTTCAGCGGGGCAGCGCACAGAAAAGCGCCAGCATGACATGGAGAGGTCAGAGGCGGTTGCGCCACCGCGGCCCTGACATACTGAGGTTTCCGTCCCTTCTGGTTAACTGACACTGAGATTACCTTTTTTTTTTGTGAATAGGACACTGGCATTAAAAGAAACATCGAAAAATATAAAGCAGCCTAAGAAAAACGAAAATTACAACGAGATCCTTGAGAAGCCCTTCATCTTCAACCTCTAGACCATGTCGACAGCGCGCCGCAGCTGCCGCTCCTCCCTGAATCGGCCTGACGTTGTTGGTTGTAGACGGGAAGTCGTCGAATGGGTTGAAAAGACCACATCCGTTCCGGAGACGAAGAATTAGCATGCACTGCCGATGAAGCTCTTTGACGATCCGAAGATCCCCACTGCCAAACGAAATCCTCGAAGACCACACCACACCCACAAGCTTCTCAACGTCACCGTCGATATGGGGTTGAAGCTGGGGAAACATTATTGCACGAGGCGCCGCCACCACCACCTGAGCGTCGTCCTATAAACAAAAACCCTAAAAACGGGGAACGAAGCACCCAAAACTAGAAAACGGAGCCCTCCAACCGACGAAAGCCCCGATCCGCCGCACCTCCATGGCCCGAAGGCCACAGAGGCGGCTAGATCGAAGGCGGCCGCCGCCGGGAGGCAAAGAAACCCTAATCGCCTGAGGGTCCCCTTAGGAGCGAAGGGTTATGAGATGACCTTGAATCTAATTAACTTTAAGCATGAACTGCAGGCACGGTGCCTGCAGTGATGCCACAACTTTGAAAGCATCTTCATCAATTAATACCTGACTGGGTTCCGGGCATATTTGGCACAAGTCATGCCATACAAAGGTTTGGTTTCTTTCATCTCAAAACCCATGATCACATAGTTGGATTGCATCAAACTTTAATTTTCTTTTTGTAATATTCATTTCTGCGTTTTGTCTCAAAGTAGAATGTCTAGTTGTCCAAAAGTTGCTGATTTGGTCATCTTTTAGAAGTGGATATATGTCAAGGCTTTTAATGGCAAAACCATAGCGCATAGACGCGATCAAGAAGGTCAAGGCAAGATTCAGGAAGCAGCGAGCCTAGCTTATTTGGTTAGGAAAGTGGATGTACAACCCAGCCACCCAGATTCAAGTGGAGGTGGTGCGGGAAGGAGGCGGAGGGGGAGTGGAGATGCTAAAAGGGGAGGAGGGGAGATGCCTTTGGACGGCATGAAGGGGCTTGGAGACGACGCAAAGGGGGCGAGGAAGAAGGGGTTTGGCGCGTCGGTGCAGGTCGGGACGCGGGGGTCAATGCGGGCGCGGCCTCGGGGCACGGGCGGAGGAGGGGGAGCCGGCGTGCGGCGGAAGGTAGCGAGGTCGCGGGCCGGCGGGGGAGCCGAGGATCGAGGAAGACGACGCGTGCGGCGGTGCCATGTTCGCGGTGTGGGGGAGGAGGACGAGTGTTTGCGTCAAACTCAAGTCATCAGGCCCCAAAATAAAGGTTTGACATTGTTGCCACATCATGAAATTCATGATGACCCTCCTACGTTTTCTTGACCAAACTTCCTCGACCATGGTATCAAGGCAAACAAAACCCTCTTTACGAATTTTTGAAATTGTTTGAATGACAAGTTGAAATCTACTACATGCGAAACCCAAACGTTTCGATAGGCACGGGAGAAATTTCGACATCGAAAACACACTTTAAATTCAGTGTAAACTTGCAAGCGGGGTCTGTCTAATCTATAATGGAGATGATGGACCGAGGATTATGAACACGTGGCCTCGGATGGACGCCGACACATGTAAATAATAGTTGTTTCCTATCTTGGGATTTATATATACAAAATTGTGTGTGCCCTCATCTTTAAAAACATTGTTGACTTCAGTTTTATAAAAATGAGGACACCCTTCCGATTTCAGATATTACAAAGCTTAGCATTTTGTACCAACTCTAACCCATTCACCTCATCTCCCTTCCTACGATCTCATTTGGATAACTTCCAAAAAAACGTGTCTTCACTATTCTTGTGGCAGTTATTCCACGCGGCTTTTATTTGTAGACTAAGCTCGAGCTCGCATATAAGCGTGTGTCTCAGCGTCTAAAACCGCCAGGACCTGCCCGAGTTATTGTAGTGTCTCCAATTGAACCTAATCAAGTGGAATGGTGTAACATCCCAAATTTCAATAAAATGAGCAAGGGAGAAATTCAAGAATCCAAAAATCAGGGTTAACAAAAACTTTTTCTCATCATATAGGTTTATGCATATAGATCACCTTATTAATTATTTTGAGTGTGCAATTGCCATGATGTTTGCTTATGTGTTCTCTCTCACTCTAAAAACCCTAGCAATGATCACTTGATCACCCTTAGCCAATTAAATTTGAAATATAAAAGAAATCCCAAAAATCCATTTCACCCTCACATAAGGCCTATGCCATTTTTGCAAATACCTAACCTAGACCACTTTGGCTTGCACCATTGGTTGTAGATGGTTACTAAACACTTTTAAATACTTTTGGAAGTGAAGAAACTCAACTCAAACCAAAATCAAAGTCAAAATCCAAGTCACATGCAATATGGTCACTTGTGCCATTTTTAGTTTGATGGCCACTTTGAGCCCCTGGTTTTCTTCTTTCCACTTCTAAACTTTGTCAAACCTTTTCACCTCATCCAAGACAACATCAAGCACTACAACTTTGCCCAAAACCACCACCCCAAATTCCTCACCAATTTCAAATGGGAAGCAAGCAAAGTTGGAACTTTTTCACATAAACAAGATCTTATGCAAAATGTGATTTTGCATCTCAATTCCATTTTGACCACCACCACCACCAAAATGCTCCATTTATTATTTGATTACAACCCACCAAAAAGAATTTCAAAATTCAAAAATATTTTTCTTGCGGGCATTCTGTCGAACACATTGCAGTGGTAAAATTTTGAGCCCATACCTCATTCTCTACTTGGACTTGGTCCAACCTTGCCCTCTCTGCACCCTGGAGTCTCCCTTTTCACCTCACTACACCATCACCACCACTTGCATTGGCCAGGGTTTGATTAAATCAACTCAAACATGCCATGCCGTGGCCTCACCGTGCCATCTCCCTCACCCTTCACTTCTAGCCTGCACCACCATGCCCACTGGCTCCCTCTCACCACCCTGGACGAGCTCGTGCCCTCCCTTGACCGAGACCAAGCTCACACGCGTCAGAACACGAGCGCCCAGACGCGCCCAGGACTCGCCCATGCCGCGCCAGAGCGCGCATGGCGCTCACCCTGGACGCCCAGAGCGTGACGATGCCCCGCGTCCTCGCATCACCTCCGCCCTCACGCTCACCACCAGTCGACGCACGACGACCGTCTGCAACGCCTGGACATGGCCCCTGGCCCGCGGGAACGCCGCAGACGACGTGAGCATCCACGCCCTTCCGCCATGACCTGCAAGCTCCCATCACGCTCGCCGCCGCTGTAGTGCCTCTTTTTCATCACCGTCACGCGCGTCATCCTCGCCAGAGCACCAGCTACCGTACGCGCCCACGCCTTGGCTCTTCGCAGCCCTGGACCGACGGCGACCATGGCGAACCCAGCTCCGCCCCACTGCCACCTCTCGCCGCTATAAAAGGAGCACTCCGCGCCCCAAACTGAGCACGCCAATCTCTTCCCCACCTCACCACAGTTCTCCTCGCCGCCTCAATTTCATCTATTAGCCACCGCACCGCCGCAATTGCTAGCTCGCTGCCGCTGCCCGTAGCCGAAGCTCGCCGAAGAAGGAGGCCGCCCCAGGACGCGCCGCTGCTTCCAGGCGCTTCACCCTCGTCGACAACGTCGCGGCGCACCACTCCGACGACCTCTCCGACCCCCTGCTGCCGCCGCGCTCGCCTCTGCTTCTCGCCGTCGACGACGACGACCCCTGGCCGTTAGATCATCGCCTGATCCAACGCCTCTCCTTCCCCGTACCGGTTCGGTGAGTAACTCCCGCTGACGCGTGGGACCCGCCGTCAGACGGCCTGCTCGCGCTGGACGCGAAGTGGGCCGGCCCAACTCTTTTTCTCTCCGCAGCCCAAGTTCTTTCCCGCGCGAAGCCCACCGTTTGAACTCAAATTTGGAAATTAGAAAAATATCTTAATCTGATGCAAACTTTGAAATTCAATTGTGACAAGTATACTGAGCCAAATTTTACAAACTTTATATTTTTGGAAACCTTATGAAATTGTCTACACAATGCCACTGGATAGAACCCTAGATCTTTTGTAGAATTAAAATGGCAAAATAAACAAGGCAGGGACTTTTCTGCCTTATAATAATTCTTAAAAATCAACCATAAATGCTTTTCAGTTACTTCCACCTCCAATTTTTCACATTTCACTTATACTAATTGTTTCTACAAAAATATGCCATGCTTACTTTGAATGATCATGGTTTAGTTGATTTAAATGCCTTCTGGCTATTTTCTAGTCAAAGATAGTGTCCAAAACTATTAATAAATCTTATGTGGGAGTTTCCCTCATTTAAATCTTGTCACCACCAATTCCAAATGAAGTGGAGACTCTGGTTATTTAGGTCCCATAGGAAGGGTTGGTGATATTAAATCTTTGTTATGCTAGAATTAAATGGTATGAGGTGCTCACCTCATTTAAATCTTTTTCTCCAAATGTTAAGTGTGAAGAGGTTGACTTGGGTCAACCTAGGTCACATATTATGCATAAGAGAATTTAAATCTTAATAAGATAATGAGAGGAAATTATTTTTCTTAAATAATAAGAAAAACACATCCACCAACTTAATAGTCAAATGTGATGCTAGTTTAAGTGTGTGAACCATGTTTGTGCATAGTTTAGTAGATTAGTTTGGTATGATGATTGTGTACCCCGTATTCGTATTTTAGACGCTAGTACCGAGGAGTACCAGGAGGAGGAGGAGGTCTACTTCCAGGAAGAAGAAGACCACTTTGACCAGTTTCCCAACCAAGGCAAGATAATACTCTTGCAAAGTGCAAAGCTCACCATGAGCAAGGCATTACCCCATTTACTTTATGCTTATGATCCTATCTCCCAGTTTTACTCTACAAGTTTTATTTACTTTTGTTTTATCAAAGTACTTTTTGATTTATGATTTACTGGGTTAGTATGGAGTTAGTACAAGAGTATCAAACTTAGCCTAGAAGCAAAGCAAATACTTAGCACCCCTCATACATAGTTGCTAGTGCTAAGTTTTAAAATGACTACTCTAGATGGGAACTTGTGTTGAGGAAATGATGATGGTGAAAACCTTGGAAATGATTAGTCATTTCCATTGAAAGATTTTGAAGGTGAATATGACATCAAGTTGACTTGATGACTTTGGCTAAAAATCGATGATTGAGTTGGATGCGATACCTTCCCAATTTTTGAGTACCCCCACAATACCTGATTATGGGTAGGGCTTAGCTGGAAATTTATGTGTCTTAGTATGGGTTCCCTCTAAACAAGCGTCATCGGGGTTATGCCGAAAGCTGCCTCTACAACAAAAGAGATGATGTGATATGACGTGAATATGAGGTGAATGTCCGGCCCAAGCCCTGTGCAGTTCCCGGGTTAACATTTGGTTTTCACCGGGAGTCCAATCTCATGGGGATAGGTGCCTATACTAGGGTGTGTAAATTCAAGGTTAACGGTTGATGATCCGCGTACTGAGTACGATTATTCAGGGTTTTATCCCTGACGGATGTAATCAAATGTTGTGGCACAAGTGTGCGACCTCTGCAGAGTGTAGAACTATTCGAATAGCCGCGTCCGCAGATATGGACAATTGGAAAGGCCATTCTGTTTCCGTCATCAGAATTTTATATCTATGTGACTGGTGTTTTTGAACTTGAACTTGAACGGTGACTTTGACTTTGATTTACAACTCGAGTGGTGGGAATGACACTAATGTTCCCACTTGAGTTAGTTAGCACTTGGGGAGTTGTTTACAAAAGTGTTTATGAAATAAAATTGGCTTTATGCAAATAAACTTAGAGCTTAGAATACCATTATGTCAATGCTAGTACTTACTTTAGTGTTAGATTGCGAGTACTTAAAGTACTCACGGCTTTGTCCCTGGCTATTCAAATGGCCAGACTATGAAGCCGAGCAGCAGTACGAGGAGGACGATCAGCAGGACGTCTACCACAACTAGGAGCTTCTAACGTCAAGCGTTGGCCTGTGGACTAGAAAGTCCTTGTATCTTACGCTTCCGCTATGAACTTGTGTTTGTTCGTTGATCATTAGATCAACTATTTGTGTAATATGGATCATGTGATTCCACGTTGTAAGACATTATGGTTTGTAATGAATGATGACTGTGATACTTAACTATTATGCCTCGCAACAACAATTTCCTGGGATTGCGATGTATGACATAATAGGCATCCGGACGTAAAAATCCGGGTGTTGACAAGTTGGTATCAGAGCCATTGTTTGACCTTAGGGGACCCTAGTTAGAAATGGACGTTCTGAAAAATTGAGTTTCAAAAAGGAATGAAGTATTTCTGAAAATTTTAATCTTTGTCTTCTCCTCGAGCTCTTTGGAAAAACAAAAAGTCATGCTCTTCCTTAGAAATATAACTAAAATTTTGCCACACCTGTTCACTTCTCTAACTTAATCCTTTACTTCACTTTCAGATGGAGCCCGTGAACACGAAGTTTTATCAGCTTGGGAATGGGGGGAGCTTGATCTTCGAGCACGACCTCAACGCCCTGTCCGACCACCTTGGTCGCCCGCACCCGGAGTTCCACGGAGCCCGGATCGCGAACCAGCCAGAGGCGAACCGGCAGTGGATCATCACTGCTGACTTGAGGGGCAAGATGGAGCCTCCCACTTCTGAGAGGATCCTCTTCTCCTTCATGGAGAGCAACTGGCTGGACGGACTTGCTCGCGGACTTCAGGAGGGACTCGCACGCCTGTGCGGGATGAGCGGGGAGGCACTCAAGCACCCTCGCTTTTCGCACCTCGCGAGGCGTAACTCCGCTGGAGAGCCCATGGACATGTCATCTCACCCGGAGCTGAAGCACCATGTGGAGCATCTCGACTTCATGCTGTACCACACTCAGCAGGATCTCGACCACTCCCGTGAGCACGCCAACCAGACTCACGCCCGCATCATCGAGCAAGGAGACGCCATCAAGATGCTCGCCAACGACCGCAGGACTCTCCGCCAGCAGCGCGCGAAGAAGGATGCCACTATCACCCGCCTCCGCGCGAAGATAGCCGCACTCGAGGCCACTGTCAAAGCCCAGGAGGAGCAGATGAAGAAGATGGAGGAAGATGGAGAAGACATTCAGGGAGGAAGCAACTACCTGAGTGACGACAACGACTTCGAGGAGGATGAGAACACCGAGGGGGAAGACTACGAGTTCCTGGACGACGAGGATGATGACCACACCCCCATCGATGTTGATGAGGAGGAGGAGTAGTTCACTTATGCACTATCGTAGGTGTGAGTTGTATCCCGCCCCATGTATCGTAGCTTGGAGAAGAGGGGTTCTTAAAACCCTTAGTGTGTTAGCTTGTAATGTGTGTTGTTTGTTATGAATGAATGTATGTTTGTGTCATCATGAAAAGACTTCAAGTTTTAAACTTTGAACTCAAACACAAAACAAGCCATAGAAAATTTCCCTCTTATCTCATGATCTATCTCAATACTCAGATGGCCCCACCAACTCGCAACACGAACCAAGACGCTATGATGCAGATGTTGCAAGTTATGCTAGAAGATAGAGAAGCAGAAAGAGCTGAAAGGCAAGCCAACATTGCAGCACTTCAACAGCTTGTCAACAACAATCGAGGTCACCATGATCACCCAGGATCAAAGCTCAAGAACTTCCAGAATACCAACCCGCCAGTTTTCAGCAAGACTGAGGAACCACTTGATGCAGATGATTGGCTCCAAACTATGGAGAACAATCTAGAAGTAGCTGGAGTGGAAGAAAATGAGAAAGTGCTGTTTGCCACGCACTACTTAGCAGGACCAGCAAGAGCTTGGTGGACAAGCACCCGTGCCATGAACGCGGGACAGTTCATGACTTGGACTGATTTCAAGCTCAAGTTCAGCAAGTACCATGTGCCCCCGGGTCTGATAAAGAAGATGAGAGATGAGTTCCGTGAACTGAAGCAAGGCCGGATGTCCGTGGTGGAATACCGCGACAAGTTTCTCACACTGTCAAGGTACGCCCCGGATGAGACTGACACTACTGAGAAGAGGAAGGAAAGGTTCCTAAATGGACTGCATGATGAGATGCAGACTGTGTTGATCAACATCCCCTTTGCCGACCTCGAAGCCCTCGTTGACTCCGCCATCCAGATGGAAGGCAAACTGCACCAAGCCAGCGAGAACCGCAAGCGCCGCATGATGAATCAGAGTGGGCCTAGCAATGCCCCAAGGTATCGCCCCAACTCAGGAGGAGGTTTCAGGACCAACAAGCCCAATGCACAGATGTCACGTCCGGTTTATCAGAACCGGAGTGGAGGAAACCCCAGGCCAGGAGGCCACTACAACAACAACACCAACAACAACTTCAACCGCGCTCCGCCGAGAGCCCCCAACCACAACAACAGCAACAACAACACCAACACCGCACCAAGGACCGGGAGCAATGCAATCCCCGTCGCGAACAAGCAAGACAAGACCACCATCACTTGCTATGAGTGTGGTGTAGTGGGGCATTACTCCAATGAGTGTCCCAAGAGGCTCGCCAAGCTCGCAGGCAACCCCGCACCACCTGCTCAGCAGCAACGCCGTGTCTCCACCGGCAAGAAGTTCGCCCCCAACAACCCGAACAACCGCGGGGGTCGCCTCTACCACATGAATGCTGAGGAAGCCCAGGAAGCACCTGACGTGGTGCTGGGTATGTTCTCTGTTAACTCAATACCAGCAAGTGTGTTGTTTGATTCTGGAGCATCGCATTCGTTCGTTACAGAAGATTTTGTGTGCACTAGTAAGATTCAACCAATCAGCTTGAAACATGTCATGGTAGTTCAAATACCTGGATCAACAACTAAAGCTAGAAAATTTTGCAAAGATGTACCCATCAGAATCCATGAAATAGAGTTCTATGCAAACTTGATTGTTCTGGGAACAAAAGGTTTGGAAGTAGTCCTGGGTATGGACTGGATGGCGAAACATCATGGATTGATAGACTGCGCCAAGAAGGCCATCACCATGACAAGTAGCACCGGAATAATAATAGAACACCTATCTGAAAAACTACCAAGAAAATTCACCTGCAACCAAAGTGTAGCAAAGCCAACTCTGGATCAAATCAGGGTCGTTTGTCGATACCCGATGTGTTTCCTGATGATCTACCCAGTATGCCCCCGGATCGGGATATCGAGTTCATCATCGAGTTAATCCCTGGAACAGACCTATAGCCCGTAGAGCCTATAGCATGAACCCCGCAGAGTTAATGGAACTGAAGAAGCAACTGGATGATATGCTGTACAAAGGTCTGATTCGACCAAGTGCGTCGCCTTGGAGATCACCAGTTTTGTTTGTGGATAAAAAGGACGGTGCTACTCGTTTGGTTTCGGATTATCGTAAGCTTAACGATGTCACCATCAAGAATAAATATCCCTTACCAAAGATAGAAGACCTGTTTGACCAGCTAACCGGTGCCCAAGTTTTCTCAAAGATTGATCTGAGGACAGGTTACCATCAACTGAAGATCCGAGCAACAGATATTCCAAAGACTGCCTTTACCACCAGATATGGACTGTATGAGTACAATGTCATGTCCTTTGGACTAACCAATGCCCCCGCTTATTTCATGAACCTCATGAATAAGATCTTTATGGAATTCCTGGATAAGTTTGTCGTTGTCTTCATCGACGACATCCTTATCTACTCCAAATCAGAAGAAGAACATGAGCAACATTTGGAAGTGGTTCTAGAAACACTTAGGCAACATCGCTTGTACGCCAAGTTTAGCAAATGTGAGTTTTGGTTAAGAGAAGTGGGATTCCCTGGGACACATCTTGTCCATAGGAGGAATTGCGGTAGATCCCGCAAAAATCAAAACTGTTGAGGAATGGAAGGCCCCAACCACCCGGATCAAGTCAGAGCCTTTCTAGGATTGGCGGGATATTACCGCCGATTCGTTGAAGGATTTTCAAGCATCGCAAGACCAATGACTCAACTGTTGAAGAAGGACCGGAAATTTGACTGGAATGACAAATGTGAAGAAAGTTTTCAGCTACTCAAGCTCAGATTAACCACAGCCCCAATACTGATCATGCCCGATGTCACCAAGCCATTTGATGTCTATTGTGATGCATCCAAGACTGGACTTGGATGTGTGTTGATGCAAGAGGGCAAAGTAATATCTTACCTATCAAGGCAATTGAAGCAACATGAACAGAACTACCCAACTCATGACTTGGAGTTAGCAGCCGTAGTGTTAGCCCTGAAGGTTTGGCGTCATTACCTCATGGGTAATCGATGCGAGATATATTCAGATCACAAGAGCCTGAAGTACATTTTCACCTGAAGGAGCTGAACATGAGACAGTCAAGCAGATGGATAGAATTAATCAAGGATTACGACATGGAAATTCACTACCACCCGGCAAGGCCAATGTGGTAGCGGATGCCTTGAGCAGACTGCCGTGTCAGTTGAACTCCATGATCGCAATAGAGCAACCAAGCCTGTACCAAGAGTTTGAACAATTCAGACTAGAGCTAGTGAGCGAAGGATTCCTCGCCAAAGATTGAACTCCAACCCACTCGATGAGCCGGATAAAGGAAGCCCGTAAGGGAAATGCCAGCATTGACGGAATAAAGAGTCGAGATAGCTGCAGAAAGGCCCCAGGATTCACCGTGGATGAAGAAGGAGTTCTTTGGTACAACGAACGCCTGTGTGTACCATCAGATTCAGAGTTGAAACAAGTCATTCTGAAAGAAGCTCATGATACCCTGTATTCCATTCACCCCGGAGGAACCAAGATGTACCAAGACCTGAAGGAACAATTCTGGTGGCACGGAATGAAGCGAGAGATAGGAAGCTACATCGCCAAGTGTGATATCTGTCAGAGAGTCAAAGCAGAACATCAACGACCCGCAGGACTGTTGCAACCCTTACAGATTCCGGAGTGGAAATGGGATTCTGTCGGTATGGACTTTATCACAGGATTGCCCAAATCTAGCCGAGGAAATGACTCCATTTGGGTAGTCATCGATAGGTTAACCAAGGTTGCCCATTTCATCCCTATCAAGACCACATACCAAGGCCCAAAGCTTGCAGAGTTATACATCTCCAGAATAGTCAGCCTGCACGGAACACCGAAGTCAATTGTGTCAGATAGAGGATCACAATTCACCTCAAGATTCTGGCAGAAAGTGCATGAAGGACTAGGAACCCGTCTGAATTTCAGCACAGCATACCACCCACAGACTGACGGACAGACTGAGAGAGTCAACCAGATATTGGAAGATATGTTGAGAGCCTGTGTGCTAGAGTACGGATCCAAATGGGAAGACTGCTTACCATATGCAGAATTCTCCTACAACAATAGCTATCAAGCCAGCTTACAGATGGCCCCCTTTGAAGCCCTGTACGGAAGGAAATGCCGTACCCCTCTGAACTGGTCGGAAATCGGAGATAGTCAAGTCTTCGGCCCCGATGTTCTCCGCGAAGCCGAAGAGAAGGTGCACAAGATCCGCGAGTACCTCAAGACCGCCCAGTCAAGACAGAAGAGCTACGCCGACAAGAGACGCCGAGAGATGACGTTCGAGATCGGAGACTTTGTGTATCTCAAAGCCTCACCCCTCAAAGGAATGCAGAGATTCCAACTCAAAGGAAAGCTCGCCCCCAGATATGTCGGACCATTCAAGATCCTGGATCGCCGAGGAGAAGTCTCATATCAGTTGGAACTACCGGAAGAGATGTCCGCCGTACACGATGTGTTTCACATCTCACTGCTTCGGAAGTGTCTAGAAGTGCCTGAGAAGACCGAAGTATTTAAGAACATCGACCACAGAGCCATTGATATCAACAAGGACCTAACCTACCGCGAAGTGCCTATTCGCATCCTTGAAGAAGCATTCAGGACCACCCGCACCAGAAGTATCAAGTTCTTGAAGATACAATGGAGTAACCACACCGAAGAAGAAGCAACTTGGGAACGCGAGGAAGACATGAAGAAGGAATACCCAGATCTCTTTAGTACCTAGTTTTCTCTAGATCTCGGGACGAGATCTTTTGTAAGGGGGAAGGGTTTGTAACATCCCAAATTTCAATAAAATGAGCAAGGGAGAAATTCAAGAATCCAAAAATCAGGGTTAACAAAAACTTTTTCTCATCATATAGGTTTATGCATATAGATCACCTTATTAATTATTTTGAGTGTGCAATTGCCATGATGTTTGCTTATGTGTTCTCTCTCACTCTAAAAACCCTAGCAATGATCACTTGATCACCCTTAGCCAATTAAATTTGAAATATAAAAGAAATCCCAAAAATCCATTTCACCCTCACATAAGGCCTATGCCATTTTTGCAAATACCTAACCTAGACCACTTTGGCTTGCACCATTGGTTGTAGATGGTTACTAAACACTTTTAAATACTTTTGGAAGTGAAGAAACTCAACTCAAACCAAAATCAAAGTCAAAATCCAAGTCACATGCAATATGGTCACTTGTGCCATTTTTAGTTTGATGGCCACTTTGAGCCCCTGGTTTTCTTCTTTCCACTTCTAAACTTTGTCAAACCTTTTCACCTCATCCAAGACAACATCAAGCACTACAACTTTGCCCAAAACCACCACCCCAAATTCCTCACCAATTTCAAATGGGAAGCAAGCAAAGTTGGAACTTTTTCACATAAACAAGATCTTATGCAAAATGTGATTTTGCATCTCAATTCCATTTTGACCACCACCACCACCAAAATGCTCCATTTATTATTTGATTACAACCCACCAAAAAGAATTTCAAAATTCAAAAATATTTTTCTTGCGGGCATTCTGTCGAACACATTGCAGGCAGGGTAAAATTTTGAGCCCATACCTCATTCTCTACTTGGACTTGGTCCAACCTTGCCCTCTCTGCACCCTGGAGTCTCCCTTTTCACCTCACTACACCATCACCACCACTTGCATTGGCCAGGGTTTGATTAAATCAACTCAAACATGCCATGCCGTGGCATGGCATGGCCTCACCGTGCCATCTCCCTCACCCTTCACTTCTAGCCTGCACCACCATGCCCACTGGCTCCCTCTCACCACCCTGGACGAGCTCGTGCCCTCCCTTGACCGAGACCAAGCTCACACGCGTCAGAACACGAGCGCCCAGACGCGCCCAGGACTCGCCCAAGCCGCGCCAGAGCGCGCATGGCGCTCACCCTGGACGCCCAGAGCGTGACGACGCCCCGCGTCCTCGCATCACCTCCGCCCTCACGCTCACCACCAGTCGACGCACAACGACCGTCTGCAACGCCTGGACATGGCCCCTGGCCCGCGGGAACGCCGCAGACGACGTGAGCATCCACGCCCTTCCGCCATGACCTGCAAGCTCCCATCACGCTCGCCGCCGCTGTAGTGCCTCTTTTTCATCACCGTCACGTGCGTCATCCTCGCCAGAGCACCAGCTACCGTACGCGCCCACGCCTTGGCTCTTCGCAGCCCTGGACCGACGGCGACCATGGCGAACCCAGCTCCGCCCCACTGCCACCTCTCGCCGCTATAAAAGGAGCACTCCGCGCCCCAAACTGAGCACGCCAATCTCTTCCCCACCTCACCACAGTTCTCCTCGCCGCCTCAATTTCATCTATTAGCCACCGCACCGCCGCAATTGCTAGCTCGCTGCCGCCGCCCGTAGCCGAAGCTCGCCGAAGAAGGAGGCCGCCCCAGGACGCGCCGCTGCTTCCAGGCGCTTCACCCTCGTCGACAACGTCGCGGCGCACCACTCCGACGACCGCCGGAGCTCCGACGACCTCTCCGACCCCCTGCTGCCGCCGCGCTCGCCTCTGCTTCTCGCCGTCGACGACGACGACCCCTGGCCGTTAGATCATCGCCTGATCCAACGCCTCTCCTTCCCCGTACCGGTTCGGTGAGTAACTCCCGCTGACGCGTGGGACCCGCTGTCAGACGGCCTGCTCGCGCTGGACGCGAAGTGGGCCGGCCCAACTCTTTTTCTCTCCGCAGCCCAAGTTCTTTCCCGCGCGAAGCCCACCGTTTGAACTCAAATTTGGAAATTAGAAAAATATCTTAATCTGATGCAAACTTTGAAATTCAATTGTGACAAGTATACTGAGCCAAATTTTACAAACTTTATATTTTTGGAAACCTTATGAAATTGTCTACACAATGCCACTGGATAGAACCCTAGATCTTTTGTAGAATTAAAATGGCAAAATAAACAAGGCAGGGACTTTTCTGCCTTATAATAATTCTTAAAAATCAACCATAAATGCTTTTCAGTTACTTCCACCTCCAATTTTTCACATTTCACTTATACTAATTGTTTCTACAAAAATATGCCATGCTTACTTTGAATGATCATGGTTTAGTTGATTTAAATGCCTTCTGGCTATTTTCTAGTCAAAGATAGTGTCCAAAACTATTAATAAATCTTATGTGGGAGTTTCCTCATTTAAATCTTGTCACCACCAATTCCAAATGAAGTGGAGACTCTGGTTATTTAGGTCCCATAGGAAGGGTTGGTGATATTAAATCTTTGTTATGCTAGAATTAAATGGTATGAGGTGCTCACCTCATTTAAATCTTTTTCTCCAAATGTTAAGTGTGAAGAGGTTGACTTGGGTCAACCTAGGTCACATATTATGCATAAGAGAATTTAAATCTTAATAAGATAATGAGAGGAAATTATTTTTCTTAAATAATAAGAAAAACACATCCACCAACTTAATAGTCAAATGTGATGCTAGTTTAAGTGTGTGAACCATGTTTGTGCATAGTTTAGTAGATTAGTTTGGTATGATGATTGTGTACCCCGTATTCGTATTTTAGACGCTAGTACCGAGGAGTACCAGGAGGAGGAGGAGGTCTACTTCCAGGAAGAAGAAGACCACTTTGACCAGTTTCCCAACCAAGGCAAGATAATACTCTTGCAAAGTGCAAAGCTCACCATGAGCAAGGCATTACCCCATTTACTTTATGCTTATGATCCTATCTCCCGCTTTACTCTACAAGTTTTATTTACTTTTGTTTTATCAAAGTACTTTTTGATTTATGATTTATCAAGTTAGTATGGAGTTAGTACAAGAGTATCAAACTTAGCCTAGAAGCAAAGCAAATACTTAGCACCCTCATACATAGTTGCTAGTGCTAAGTTTTAAAATGACTACTCTAGATGGGAACTTGTGTTGAGGAAATGATGATGGTGAAAACCTTGGAAATGATTAGTCATTTCCATTGAAAGATTTTGAAGGTGAATATGACACTGAAGTTGACTTGATGACTTTGGCTAAAAACTGATGATTGAGTTGGATGCGATACCTTCCCAATTTTTGAGTACCCCCACAATACCTGATTATGGGTAGGGCTTAGCTGGAAATTTATGTGTCTTAGTATGGGTTCCCTCTAAACAAGCGTCATCGGGGTTATGCCGAAAGCTGCCTCTACAACAAAAGAGATGATGTGATATGACGTGAATATGAGGTGAATGTCCGGCCCAAGCCCTGTGCAGTTCCCGGGTTAACAGTTGGTTTTCACCGGGAGGCCAAGCTCATGGGGAGAGGTGCCTATACTAGGGTGTGTAAATGAAAGGTTAACGGTTGATGATCCGCGTACTGAGTACGATTATTCAGGGTTTTATCCCTGACGGATGTAATCAAATGTTGTGGCACAAGTGTGTGACCTCTGCAGAGTGTAGAACTATTCGAATAGCCGCGTCCGCAGATATGGACAATTGGAAAGGCCATTCTGTTTCCGTCATCAGAATTTTATATCTATGTGACTGGTGTTTTTGAACTTGAACTTGAACGGTGACTTTGACTTTGATTTACAACTGAGTGGTGGGAATGACACTAATGTTCCCACTTGAGTTAGTTAGCACTTGGGGAGTTGTTTACAAAAGTGTTTATGAAATAAAATTGGCTTTATGCAAATAAACTTAGAGCTTAGAATACCATTATGTCAATGCTAGTACTTACTTTAGTGTTAGATTGCGAGTACTTAAAGTACTCACGGCTTTGTCCCTGGCTATTCAAATGGCCAGACTATGAAGCCGAGCAGCAGTACGAGGAGGACGATCAGCAGGACGTCTACCACAACTAGGAGCTTCTAACGTCAAGCGTTGGCCTGTGGACTAGAAAGTCCTTGTATCTTACGCTTCCGCTATGAACTTGTGTTTGTTCGTTGATCATTAGATCAACTATTTGTGTAATATGGATCATGTGATTCCACGTTGTAAGACATTATGGTTTGTAATGAATGATGACTGTGATACTTAACTATTATGCCTCGCAACAACAATTTCCTGGGATTGCGATGTATGACATAATAGGCATCCGGACGTAAAAATCCGGGTGTTGACAAATGGTGTCTCTCAATGGTATATCTACCATCTCTAGGTGACACTTCTGCAACTGAGGTACGTGAAACACTTCATGAATGGCACACAACACTTTTGGGTAACTCCAGCTGATATGCAACCTCTTCTTCGCATGCTAGAATATTGTATGGCCCAATAAAACGAGATGCTAACTTTTCTTTCATGCCAAATCTCTTAACTCCACATCGTGGCGAAACTCTGAGTTATACTCTGTCTCCAACCTTATATATCAATCACTTCTCTATGCTTGGAATCATCAGAACTCTGATGTCTAGATTGTGCTACCTTTTTCCTATAACGAATCATCTATGCTTGGAATCATCACAACCTTCTCCCATCCTATGATCTCATTTGAAGAACTCTTATGTCTACAAGTTCTCCAATATCTGATTAACTCTTTCGGTATATCCATCAGTCTGTGGGTGAAAGGATGTACTAAACTCGAGTCTGGTTCCAAATGATTCATGTGGTTGGCGCAAAAAAGTGTGATGTAAATTGTGTACCTCTATTGGACACAATTCTCTTGGGAACTTCATGCAGACATAAATCTTAACTAGCTTGACGGTGATACATGTGATCTTCAAGGGTATAAAATGAGCTACCTTGGTCAAATGATCAACCACTACCTGATGGTGCTCGATACAAGCAGTTGGGATTCCCCAAGAGGAAGGTATGATGAGCACAGCAGAAAGTTTTCCCTCAGTAAGAAATCAAGATTTAATCGACCAGTAGGAGAAAGGAGTGACTTCTGAAGGTGCTGCTAGCTGACTTGTGGCAGGGCGCACTACCGGCGTCAACAACAACGTGGAACCTGCACACAACACAACCACAATACTTCGTCCCAACTCACAGTGAGGTTTTCAATCTCACTAGTTTTGCTGAAAACAAAGGATTAACCATATAGTGTGGAAAGAGATGTTTGTTTGCAGTGAAATTAAAGAGAATAGTGCTTACAGTAAGTAAACAGAACAAGATGATTTTATCAGTGTAAAGAAAAGAACCGGGGTCCACAGTTCACTAGAGGTGTCTTTCCATACAGATAAATAGCATGTTGGGTAAACAAATTACATCTGGCAATTGACAGAATAAAGACCATACATGACAAGATGATTACTATGAGATTCGTTTGGGCACTACATCATAATACATACACCGTAATCCAACTGCATCTATGACTAATAATCCACCTTCCGGTTAGCATCCGCACCCATTTCAGTATTAAGTTGCAAGCAACAGATTATCGCATTAAGCAAAGTGTGTAAAGTAAACAATAGAATTATCCTTAGATAAAGCATTGTTGTTTTCTTCCTAGTAGCAATAACACATCTACAACCTTAGAAGTTATTGTCACTCTTCCAGATTATTAGAGGCATGAACCAACTATCGAGCATAAATACTCCCTCTTGGAGTCACAAGTAAATACTTGGCCAGAGCATCTACTAGCAACAGAGAGCATGCAAGATCACAAATAACATATGATAAGTATATAATGGATCTCAACATAGTATTCAATATTCATCGGATCCCATCAAACACAACATGTAGCATTACATAAGGATGATCTTGATCATGATAGGCAGCTCACAAGATCTAAACATGATGCACAAATTGGAGAAGACAACCATCTATCTACTGCTATGGACCCATAGTCTAGGGATGAACTACCCACGCATCACTTCGGAGATGGGCATGACGATGTAGAGGCATCCGATGATGTCCCTCTCCGGTAGGGTTGCGGGAAGAGCTTCAGAACCCTACCGAGCTAGGGTCGGCGATGGCGTCCACTGATGTCTACGCACGCTTCTATTCTTGTAGACAGTGTTGGGCCTCCAAGTGCAGAGGTTTGTAGAACAGCAGCAAGTTTTCCTTAAGTGGATCACCCAAGGTTTATTGAACTCAGGGAGGTAGAGGTCAAAGATATCCCTCTGAAGCAACCCTGCAATTACGATACAAGAAGTCTCTTGTGTCCCCAACACACCCAATACACTTGTCAGGTGTATAGGTGCAATAGTTTGGCGAAGAGATAGTGAAATACAAGTAATATGGATGATTATAAGTGGTAATTGCAATCTGAAATAAAGAGGGCAGCAAGCAAACATGTAGCAGAACTGGTTGTAAACGGTGTTTCAATGCTTAGAAACAAGGTATAGGGCTTCTTACTTTCACTAGTGGACATTCTCAACAATGATGCCATAATTGAATACATAGATATTATCTGTTCACTACGCTACTCTAAACCACTCTCCGGTTTGATAATAAACACAAATTCACTATGTAGGGCCGCATAAGCATTCCTTAAATTTCGCATTCCCAATCTATGGACACCCCACGCTGTCACTTTGAGCATACAAAGATGGTACTAACTAGACACCACAATTCATCAATATTTCTGTAAATTAAGCTTAAGAAACAAACACGGTGTGCACACTGTCACCTTCACACCATTGGACAAGATGTCTCCGGAGATCACATAATAAAACTACTTGAGTAGCACAATAGTTGGAGAATAACATCTACATATTCAACTAGATTACAAAGCCCATGATCACATAAAGATCATACATGGAGAGATAGATAGACCACATAGCTACCGATAAAGCCCACAGCCTCGGGGCAGACTACTCACTCCTCATCGTAGGAGTCAGCAACGACGATGGAGATGGTGTAGAGTTGATGGAGATGGCGGGGGAGTCGATGGATGGCTCCGGGGGCAATTCCCCGTCCCGGCATGGTGCCGGAACAGAGACTTCTGTCCTCGGGATCTTGTTTTCGGTGGCGACGGAGCTACGGAGATTTTCTGGAATGGAGGCTGATTCATTTAGGGTTTTTGCGTCGAAGGCTTTATATAGGCGGAGGAGATAGGTTGGTGGGGTGCCCGAGGGCCCCCCACCATGCCTAGGCGCGGCCAGGGCCTGGGCCACGTCTAGGGGTGGTTTGGGCACCCTGTGGCACTTCTTCTACTCACGTCTGGAGTCCGTCTTCGTTATGGTAAAATAGGCACTTTGGCTTTTGTTTCGTCCAATTCCGAGAATATGTCCTGTACAACTTTTCTGAGACCAAAAATAGCAGAAAACTGGAAAATGACATTGTGGCATCTTGTCAATAGGTTAGTGCCAGAAAATGTATAAAAGTGTAACGAAGTGCAAGTAAAACATAGTAGAATTGGTGTGAAACAAGCATGGAGCATCAAAAATTATAGATACCTTTGCAACGTATCAGCCGCGACGAAACTTTTCATGGATGGACACTCGGGTGTTTAGGGTTTTCCCGAGAAGATGTATAAATAGGCGGAGAGGAGAGGTCGGTGGGGTGCCTGGGGGCCCACACCACCCGGCGCGGCCTGGGGGTGCCCAGGCCTGGCGTGGCCGCCTCCTGGCGCCCCTCCGTCTCTCCTCTGGACTCCGTCTCCGTTTCGGTAAAATAGGAACTTTGGTTTTTGTTTCGTCCAATTCTGAGAATATTTTCTGTACAACTTTTCTGAAATACAAAACAACAGAAAACAGGGAACTCGCACAGCGGCATCTTGTCAATAGGTTAGTTCCGGAAAATGTATAAAAGTGAAACGAAGTGTAAACAAAACATATATAAATTGGTATAAAACAAGCATGGAGCATCAAAAAATTATAGATACGTTTGAGACGTATCAAGCATCGACAATCTTAACTCCTGCTCGTCCTCGAGTAGGTAAGTGATAACAAAAATAATTTTGAGGTGACATGCAACCAACACAATCTTGATCAAGTTATTGTAAAGCATTGTAAGCTGGGATCAAACTACTCTAAACATAGGCATGATAGATATAATTCCAACAATAGAACTTAGCAACTATGTTACAACATGAAAAGTAACTCAAACAAAGGATCATGAATAATTATGCACTGAAAGCAACTGCTTATTTTTTAGCATAGAAAAAACATATCAAAGTGGTACTCAGCTTGTCCTTCATGGAATAGCAATACATAAATATCAGGACACATTTAAAGTTCAAAGGGTGACTAGATACAAGTACTTTGAGAACAAGCAACAGCATTAAGTCTTGGGACTATGCATATTATACTCAGAATGACAACTATGCTCTCTTAATTGGTGCATAAAGCAAGAATATGAAGACTCAACATAAAAGTAAAAGAAATGCCCTACGTAGAGTGAAGCAAGATTACTCATGTGCTAGAGCTTTTTATTTTAAATGCAATAGAGGTGTCGAAAAATGTATTTTAAGAGGTATGTATGTCTATGTCAACGAATGGTATCAAACAATTGATCATCCTTTCATATAGTATCTTCAAGAGCGGCTCCCATGTAGTTCTCCTTTTACACACCATTATTTGGATCTCTCCAGTACATAGTGTGCAGATCTTTATTTGTTTCTTTGTTTATTTAAGTTGGGCTGGGCACCCAGTTGTCTTGCTCTTTTTGCAATATTAAGGACTTAGAACATTATTCATGCTAGTCAGTGTATGAGGTCATAAAAAGACAATAAACCATTCAATAATTTCTAATGAGCTAAAATAGGAACACAGAACAGGTAATAGTTTGAAGGTTTTAAATGTAGCACACAAGCAATTCACCTTGGAGTGGCGATGAAATACCACATATAGGTATGTATGGTGGACACAATTGGAAAACTTATTTGGTTTTTAGAAGTTGGATGCACGAGCATAGCTCATACTTAGTACATGCGAAGGCTAGCAAAAGATTAGGAGCGACCAACTAAAAGAGCAATAATGGCCATAATCATGCATAACGACAAAACGATATTAATCAAAGCATAAAGTGATATTACAAGTAAAAACTAAATGATCATAGAGCCTTTAGGTGACTGGTTGGTAGTCATAACATGGTGTAAGCATGTGCCAAGTCAACTCAATAAAGCATCAAAGGAGAATACCACAATATTACGCTTTTTATGATGGAAACAACACATGATTCTTTCAATGGCACATTAAGCACTCTCAGCTATTTGAGACAAGTAATGTTAAAACAATAACTACTAAGCATATGATAAGAATAACATCCAACATGACATGCCAAAGTCTATGCCACAGTCTAGACAAGCTTCCTTTTGCATCACTATAAGCATGAAACATTTTACTCGTCTCCAACACCAATCAATTTATTTGAAACAACTCTCATGGATAATAATCAATAAAATAAAGACCAGAGAGCTAATCATACCTAACTAAAGAAAATTAACAAGCTCTGAAAAAATAAAAGTAGAGAAGCCAGAGCAAAACGCAGCACTAGCAAACTAGAACACTCGCAGAACAATAGAAGTAAAAACTAGAGTGTTCTATGCAATTAGAATGAAGTGTGCCATTCTACAAAAAACATATGCTGGGATCCAACCATATACTACAGCAAACAAAAAAAAAGAAAACTAAAAACAAAAATAAAGACGCTCCAAGAATAACACATAGCATATGAAGCAATAAAAATATAGCGTATAAAAAGATGACCTGATACTTTGTGATGAAAAAGGGGATGCCTTGGACATCCCCAAGCTTTGATGCTTGTACCTCTTGGATATTTCTTGGGATGACATGGTGAAAGAACATCTCTCACATTATGTTTTGTGTGTTTGATGTCAATATATATGATACACTAATGTTTGTTTAAGTGGTACAGGGATTACATAGATATTTATTCATGTGTGTTGGATTTGATCGTGTGTCAAAAAGGTTTCAGAAAAAGTTTGGCCAGGCCGGATAATCCGGGCCGGATATTGTCGAAATATCCGGCCCCCCTGTTTTTGGCTAAGTGTTTCAGGAATTTTGGCTCTGGAAGGGGGCCGGACATTTGGCCGGATAATGTCCCGGTATTGTACCAGGGCCGGATTATCCGGGCCGGATATTTTGGAAATATCCGGCCCCCCCGTTTTTCGCTAAGGACTGGAAGAAAATCAACTCTGGAAGGAGGCCGGACATTTGGCCGGACATTGTCACTCTTTTGCCCCGAAGACCGGATTATCCGGGGGGGGCGGATTATCCGGCCCTTACTTAGGCCGGATTATCCGGCCCCCCGGAAACTGCAACGGCTCCATTTTGAGTGGGGGTATAAATACCCCCCTTCTTCCTCCTTGCCTCTTTGCTCAATCATTGCACAAGAATTCTGCCAAGCCACCTCCATTAGAGCCAACTCAAAGAAAGTCAAGATTTGCAAGATCTCCTTCCTCCCCCAACCAAATCTCTTGATCTTTGGAGATTCGAAGGAGAAGACACCGATCTACATCCTCACCGAAGCGTTCTTCATTTCCCCCTCTCTTGTTTGAGGGATCTCATGCTAGTGTTCCTATTTGGTTCCCTAGTTGATTCGTGTTGATGTATTGTTGTTGATTGTTGTGTTGTAACAGATTTGGGAGCCTCCAATTTGGTTGTGGATGTGTGCCCCAAGAACCTTGTAAAGGCCCGGTTTCCGCCTCGAGGAAATCCCTTAGTGGAAGTGGGCTAGGCCTTCGTGGCGTTGCTCACCGGAGATCTGAGTGAAGCCTTCGTGGCTGTTGGTTTGGCTTTCGTAGCAACCACACTCCTCCAAACGTAGACGTACCTTCTTGCAAAGGAAGGGAACTACGGGAATCATCTCCGTGTCATCGCGTGCTCCACTCTCGGTTACCTCTATCCTATTCTCTCTCTATTGCTTAGTTATCTTGCTTAGTTGGTAGCCTTGTCATATAGGTAAATTCACTTAGTTGCATATCTAGAGAATTTACCATTTGTGTCAAGCCTAAATTGAAAAAGAACTAAAAATTGGTTAGCACCTATTCACCCCCCCCCTCTAGGTGCGGCATACGATCCTTTCATTTGGTATCAGAGCCTCGGCTCTTATTTCGGGCTTAACCGCCTAAGAGTATGCCGGACGAGGAGTCCTCGGAAGGGGCCGCCAAGATGGTCTCCGTGGAAGACTTCAATTCGTTGAAGTCCTCCGTGGAAGCCCAAATGGAAAGCATGAAAAGATGATTGCCGAGCTTTTGGCTCCGGCCCTTCCCAAGGCTCCTAGTGTAGAGGTAAAAGACACAGTGTGTTACATGAGGGAGAGGCTTCGGACTTACCCTCATCTACCAAACCCGTGGAAGGTGATAACTTAAACTCTAATAAGTCTCCCATTGCATCTCCTAGGGGAACCAATGGAAGTGAGAGCTACAATCGAGTACCTCCACCTTTCCAATCACCCGACATACCGGTTCCCATGCCTCATTTGAATATTAGGGCGACCCACCTAAGTTTTCTATTGAAAATTTCGATACTTGGCGATTTGAGTTCCGCTCTCATGTTTGTAGTGCCTCCAATGAATTATGGAGAATCATCATGGAGGGCTTCAAGCCATACAACCCCGACAAGTTGACTAGAAGAGAAGCGGTTGATAGTCAACTCAACGTCACCGCCTTGCACATGATTCAAACTAGTGTGGGGACAAAGGAATTGCATCGTGTCCGAACTACACCACCGCCAAGGAAGCTTGGGATGGTTTGACCTCGAGTTGCATTGGAAGTGAGAGCACAAGAATGAACAAGTATAATGCTCTCAATAATAAATCCGAAGGGTTCATGAGGCTCCCTGATGAAGATCATGAAGATATGTATGGAAGACTTCTCACCGTTGCCGATGCCTTCCGGCTTGTTGGTGCCACCCACATCAATGATTCTTGGATCAAGGAGAAGTACATTGAATGCATGATGCCATTTGTACCCATTGATGTCAAGACCCTTGTGGGAAGGGAATGCTATTCCTCTCTCACCTCTCAACAAGTTGTGCACGAGTTGCAAGCTCTCAAGGTGCTTGAGGAAACCTCTCATGACTCTCGCAATCGTGCTATTGGAATGGCAAAAGGTTCCAACCTTGCCTTGGTGGTCAACTCCGTTGAAGAAGTGGTTCCTCAAGAATCTTATAGAGCATCTTGGAGTATGACCTATCCTAAGATTTGCAATGCCACTACCATGACCACATGGCCTTCCATGCAAAGTCGTTTTGGATTGATCCCTCCAAGGCCAAGGAAGACAACATCAAGAGGAACAACAAAAGTGGGTTCACTAGCTTTGGCCCAAAGACAAGATCATGCTACAATTGTGATGACAAGCGCCACTTCATTGCCGAATGCCCCTATGAAAATAGAGAGCTTCATAATGGGAGGCTCATTCCCAAGGACAAGAGCAAAGATTCAAAGGGCAAATATTCAAAGCCCCTCAACAAGAAGTTCTACAACAACAAGACCAAGAAGGGCAAGAGGCCCTCAAGAGTTGTGCTAGTAACAAGGGAAGAATATTCTACCGATGAAGTTGAAAGTTCTAGTGGTGATGAAGATGAAGAAAGCTCAAAGGAATTGGCCGCCATCGCCACCACCAACACCCCCTCTTCATCTCTCTTTGAATCTCCCAATGAGAACCCTCATATCAAGAATGCACATTGCTTCATGGCAAGGTCCTCCTTGGACACACCTATTGTGCTATCAACTCAAGAAGAGTATACCTCCTGGAGATGATGATGTTGATGATGAAGAAGATGCAACCTCTAATGGATTGGTCGCTCTTGCCTCCCTCTCCACTAACTCTTCATCACCAAGTGAATCCCCCAATGAGGTCATTCATGTGGAGGAAGAAAGTTGCCTTATGGCTAAATCCTCCGAGGTATCATCCCCTAACCCCTCTATGCCTAACTTATCTAGTGATCTAGGGGTTGATGATGATAGTCTAAAAAGTGAAACAAGAAATGCTAGAGTTTGATGATTTCATTCTTAACCTACAAGGTAACACTAAGAAGCATGTTTCTAGCCTCATGGTTCGTATAGCTCAACAAGGTGATTTGCTTGAGAAAAAGGGTCAAATAGAGAGAGAAGACTCTCTTGAAATCCATGCTCTTAAAAATGCTCTTGAGGAAAGTCAAGAAACTATAGCCTCTCTTGAGGAGAGGCTAGAAACTCTTGAAGAGCCTCAAGATAAAATTAACAAGCTCACAAAAGCTAGAGATCTTGCTAGGGCTAAGTCTAAAGTGCTTAAAAAGGAAAAGGCTCAATTTGAGGTTGATCATGAGAAACTTGTGAAAGGTCTAGATGAACTAGACAAAGCTCACAAAGCTTTGAAGAGTGAATACACTCTCTTATCCAAGTCTTATGAGCAACTTCAAATTAGGCTTGCCTCATATGATGTGCCTAGCTCCTCTACTCCTTCATGTGATCATGCAAATGTTATTGAGGAAAATGCTAGGTTGAAAGATGAACTTGCTAGGACCTCCTCTCCCCAAAGTAAACTTTCGTTGGATGATCTTTTGAGTAAGCAAAGATCAAACAATGGGAAGGAGGGACTTGGTTTTAATTCCAAGGCTAAAAAGGCAAGCAAGAAAAGACCAAGCCCGCACATGAGAAAGCTAATGGTGAACCCCGAAAGGGCAACACCATTAATGATGATGGTGCGGGAATAGATAATCCTCACTATGTTCTCTTTAAAGATTATTATGGTGATGTTTATGCTAAGTATGTTGGTCCATATGATGGTTATGTTGCTTGGTCTATTTGGGTCCCAAAGACCCTTGTTGCTAACAAAAGAGGACCCATTGAAAAATGGGTACCTAAATCCAAGAATTGATCTCATGTAGGACTATGCCACGGAGGTTCAAAATGGGTACTTGATAGTGGATGTACAAGTCATATGACCGGCGGCAAGAACCTCGTCAAGGAGTTGAGGCCTAACATAAATGATATCACCGTCTCCTTTGGCGATAATTCTACATCCGAGGTATTGGGTTTTGGCAAGGTTGTGGTTGCACACAACATTACTCTTGTGGATGTCATGCTTGTCAAAACCCTTGGTTACAATTTGCTTTCCGTTTCCGCCCTTGGCAAGATGGGTTTCATTGCCTTTATTGATAATGATATTGTGGTCCTCTTGTGGAGCAAGACTCTAAAAGTCGCATTCGTTGGGTATCGCGAACACAACTTGTATGTGGTGGACTTTTCGGGGACCACCACGTCAAGTGCGATGTGCCTATTCGGAAAGGCGGACGTGGGTTGGTTGTGGCATCGCCGCCTAGCCCATGTCAACATGAGAACTTTGCAAAGTCTTCACAAGGGGAACCATATTGTGGGACTAATGGAAAATGTGTCTTTTGCCAAAGATCGTGTTTGTAGGGCTTGTGTTGAAGGCAAAATGCATGACTCTCCGCATCCAAGCAAGACCATCATCTCTTCCAAGAGGATCTTGGAGCTCCTTCATGTGGACCTCTTTGGTCCCGTTACTCATGCAAGTCTTGGTGCGAAGAAACATTGCTTGGTGATTGTCGATGACTACTCAAGATACACTTGGGTCTACTTTCTCAAGACGAAAGATGAGACTCAACAAATATTCATTGACTTTGCTACCGAGGTGCAACGCCAACACAACCTCCTCATTATGGCAATAAGAAGTGACAACGGCTCCGAGTTCAAGAACTACACACTCAATGATTTTCTTAGTGATGAGGGGATTCGTCATCAATATTCCGCTGCTTACACCCTCAACAAAATGGTGTTGCGGAGAGGAAGAACCGGACTCTTATGGATATGGCAAGGTCTATGATGGCGGAGTATAAATCCCGCTATAACTTTTGGGCCGAAGCCATCTCCACCGCATGTCACTCCTCCAACCGGCTCTATCTCCGCAAGGGCTTGAACAAGACTCCATATGAAATACTCACCGGGAACAAGCCTAATATCTCATACTTCAAGGTGTTCGGGTGTAAGTGTTTCTACCAAATCAAAGGAGTTCGTTTGTCTAAATTTGCTCCTAAAGCTTTGGAGGGTATATTTGTTGGTTACGGTGCCGAATCTCACACTTATAGAATCTTTGATGTATCCTCCGGGATTATCATTGAATCTTGTAGTGTGAAGTTCGAAGAAAATGATGGCTCCCAAGTGGGGCAAGTTGATGTTTGTGCAGGTGATGAAATACCTCAAGATGCCATAGTAAGAATGGGTGTGGGATTTTTCCGCCCCATTGAGGGACACGGTGTGGCGTCTCGGGAAGGACTATGCTCTACCTCGGTGGAGCCCTCATCTTCTCAACATCAACAAACCCCATCAAGTGAAGCAAATGATGCACCAACCCAAGAACAAGAACAAAACCCTCCCCCTAGTGTGCAAGATCAAGGACAAGATCAAGAACAAGATCAAGGTCAAGATCAACCACGGGTTCATGATGGATCCGATGAGTATCCTTTCAACATTCAAGATCAAGCACATGAGGATGAGCAACCTCAAATAATTGAGGAAGCTCATGTTGAAGGTCAAGACGGGGACCCAAATGGTCAAGATGATCAAGTGACACCTCCAAGGCCAAGAAGAACCAAGGAGGAGATCGAGGCCCGTCGTTTAGCAAGAAGAGATAGGACCCTTGAAATTCGTGGACACACTCATGATAAGGTCCTCGGTGATGTTCGAGCAAAAGTCTCCACAAGAAGGCAATTGGCTAACTTTAGCAATCATCATGCCTATATCTCCGTAGTGGAACCCAAGAAAGTATTTGAAGCTCTTGAAGATTCGGATTGGGTGGAAGCTATGCATGAGGAACTCAACAACTTCAAGCGCAACAAAGTGTGGACCTTAGTAGAGAAGCCAAAGGAGTGCCGCAATGTTATAGGCACTAAATGGATATTCAAGAACAAGCAAGATGAGTTTGGAAATATTGTGAGGAACAAGGCAAGATTGGTGGCTCAAGGTTTCTCTCAAGTTGAAGGAATTGACTTTGGAGAGACCTATGCTCCCGTGGCTCGTCTTGAGTCCATCCGTATCCTTCTTGCTTATGCATCGCATCATAACTTTAAGCTTCAACAAATGGATGTGAAAAGTGCTTTTCTTAATGGTCCTTTGCATGAAGAGGTGTATGTTAAGCAACCCCTGGGTTCGAGGATCTCAACTTTCCTAACCATGTCTACAAGCTTGATAAAGCACTTTATGGTCTCAAGCAAGCTCCTAGAGCTTGGTATGAGCACCTTAAGGAATTGTTGGTAGACCGTGGGTTTGATGTTGGGCTAATCGACCCCACTCTTTTTACTAAGAGGGTCAATGGGGAGCTTTTCGTTTGCCAATTATATGTTGATGATATTATCTTTGGCTCTACTAACAAAGCTTTCAATGATGAATTCTCAAAGCTTATGACCAATAGGTTCGAGATGTCTATGATGGGAGAGATGAAGTTTTTCCTTGGTTTTGAGATCAAGCAATTGAGAGAAGGAACCTTCATCAACCAAGCAAAATATCTTCAAGACATGCTCAAGAGGTTCAAGATGACCGAGTTGAAGGGTGTGGCCACTCCTATGGTTACCAAATGTCATCTTGCACTTGATCCCAATGGTAAAGAAGTGGATCAAAAGGTATATCGCTCCATGATTGGATCCTTGCTTTACCTTTGCGCATCTAGACCGGACATAGTGTTGAGTGTTGGTGTGTGTGCAAGGTATCAAGCTTCTCCTAAGGAGAGCCACATGATGGCTCTCAAAAGAATCTTTCGATATTTGGTTGATACCCCAAGATATGGTATTTGGTACCCCAAAGGCTCAAGTTTTATTCTCAATGGATATACCGATGCGGATTGGGCGGGTGACAAGGATGATAGGAAATCAACTTCCGGGGCTTGCCAATTCCTTGGTAGATCCTTGGTGTGTTGGTCTTCTAAGAAGCAAAATTGCATATCTCTCTCCACCGCCGAAGCCGAATATGTTGCCGCCGCAAGTGGATGCACTCAATTGTTATGGATGAGGCAAACTTTAAAGGAATACGGTGTCATTTGTGACAAAGTGCCTCTATTATGTGACAATGAAAGTGCTATCAAGATTGCCTATAATCCGGTGCAACATTCAAGAACGAAGCATATTGAGATCCGAATCATTTCATTAGGGATCATGTTGCCCGGGGTGATATTGAGCTTATCTATGTTCCTACCAAGGATCAACTTGCCGATATATTCACAAAGCCTCTTGATGAAGCAAGGTTCACTTATTTGAGGAATGAGCTAAATATCATTGATTCAAGGAGTATAGCTTGACCATCTTGCAAACACACCTTCGTCTCAAAACTTTATTTGGTTTAGATGTGGGCATGGAAATAGGGGGAGTGCGGTTTAAATTATTGAGCTATTCCTCCCCCATAATGCCAACATTAAAGATTTCATTCTCGTTATATCATATTTTGATATGTGAGCTTAAATGATGAGTATTGGTTTGGACCCAAGATATATCTTCGCGGTGCCATACCATAACACTCATATATGGTGGCCTAGGCCACCACACTCTTCTTTGTGAAGAGTTGGAGTTGTTTGGTTTTTCATTGGATTTTATTGACATCTCCATGTTCTTATGGGAAATCACTCTAGTTTGGCCTTATTTGCTCATATCTTGCAAACTTGAGTGACCATGTACCATTAACAGTTTGTATCTTCTAAAACCTAAGCCTACTCTCCCCTATAAGCCATTTCCATCTTGCTCATTTGTCATGTTTGGTAAAAAACTTGGAGTTTGAGGTTTTTCGGTCGGATGATCTAGGGTGCTCCATCTTATTGGTAAATTTGTACCTTATATGTGACGTGATACTTTATTACATCATATATGGGACTTGCAAATAACCAACGAAAGATGGGCTGGATTTCCGTGATTCTGGAATTTTCCAACCCCGGATAATCCGGCCCCAGGCCACCTCGAATATCCGGCCCGGCCGGATTATCCGCCCTAAGCTAGGGCCGGATTATCCGGCCTGGGCAGATCTTGAAAGGGTTGAGTCGAGGGCGCAGGGGGCAAAACGGTTCAGACCTTCCCCCCCACGCGCCTCTCTCCTCTTTCTCCTCTCAAGGCCGCCGGATCTCCTCCTCCTCGCCGGAGACGCTCCATCCGCCCCCTCTCGGAGTTCTTGGGTGGATCGGGTGCACCTCCTCCCTAGCTACCTTCTCCACCAAGCGGTTTCCACAATGGATGTGGGTATGATTCACAATCTCTAACCCTAGATGTTGTGTTTTATATGTGCTATTTTCTTGGTGGAATTGGTGTCTAGTTGTTCCAAATCATGAGTAGTGTACTCCTCTTGCATGCTATGAGGCCGATCTAGTCTTAGACATGTTTTTGATTGGAAATCTGCACATCTCGCAGGGCCGGATTATCCGCCCCCCGAGCAGGCCGGATTATCCGGCCGGGCCGGATTATCCGCCCCCAGGGGCACCGGATTATCCGGCCTGGAGCTTCATCGCCGCTGCAGTTTTGCTTCAATCTATCATGTTTAGACTTGTACCAACTTATAGCATGCTTCTCGAGTATTTTACTATATCTTACATGACTTATGAGCATTACCTTCTCTTTGCTACCCGCCTTTGCTTCTCACAGGTGGTGCTTCTCGGGGTGGTCGGAGACGCCAGAGGCATGATCGATCTAGTGACGAGTTTGCACCCAATGCTCCTCGCAAGTCGGTCACTTCAAGAAGGAAGAACAAGGAAGTGAGGGAGAACTACAAGGCCATGGATCCAGTGTCTTATTCCGCTCTCCGCTTGAAGAACTGGTATGAAGATTTGCCAAGAGATGAAGAGATAGAGGGCAGGAGATATTGGTGCATGGAGCAAATGTACATCTACAAGGACATCTATGAGCCAATGAAGAATCTGAGACCCATGCAAGCCATTGATGTGGACATTCTAGCTGAAAACGATCACTTTGAAGATGCTATCTGGGTTGTTGGAAGAATGGGCTTGAAAGATATCATGAAGATTCAATGTGACTATAGCCCAGAGTTGGTGAAGCAATTCTTTGCCACTTTGGCAATCAAGACTGATGAGGAACGCACTATGGAATGGATGTCTGGCTCCACACACTGCAGTGCCACTCTGCACCGCTTTGCCAGTATTCTTGGAGTCTCTATTGATGAGGGTCGTCGTCTTCATGGACCACAACAGGCAGATAAGAATGCTCTTGCAAATCTCTATACCTCAGAGGGAAGGATTGGTTTTACAAAGGGGCTGCTTCTCATATACAGTCAGTTGCTTCGGTTCTTTCGGGCAACCATTTGCCCAAGTGGTGGTAACAATGATGCTATCCGGGGAGTTCTTGTAGATCTTATGCACCTCAGCTATAAGTGTGCTCGTGATGGTGATGAAGTGAGGGACTACACTCTTGATATCATGGACTTTATCTTCCATGAGATCCGTGATGCCATGGTCTCCCGGACCACCATACCTTATGCACCCTACATCCAGCTTCTCATCAACAACTCTGTGTCTGTGAGTGAAGATTTGAGTGGGTATCCGTTGGTGAAGCACCATGTCAAGAAGGCCTACAAGCTCAAGCCAGTCTCTTCTGCTGTTCCTGCACCTGACTCTTTCATGGGTGATGCTCGTTCTAGTGGTATTGCTCCTGGTCGTCATCCCGATGTCCCGGCTATGAGGAAGCAAGTGACCCGGCTTAGTTGGTTTCAGCGTCACATCCTTTGCATGAACATTGAGATCCATAAGGAGAACTATGCAGCTAGCCGTGAGCGTTCTGAGATTAAGCATACTCAGGCGGTTATTCTACACAAGCTCAGTGGTGATCAAGGTCCCCCACCTCAGCCTCCAGCTCACCCGGGTTACACTAGATGGCACTCTGCACAGGTTCCATGGAGTGATCTTGATGATTGCCTTCAAAGGTCCAACACCTCCCGTCGCTCTCCGGATGCTCCTGACACTGATGAAGAGGAAGAAGAAGAAGAAGAGGTGCAAGAGTCCGATGATGATTATGCCTCCGAGTGATTCCCATGGGACGTGTAGCATCGCGCTTGTCCCCTTTTTGGCGTCTCGATGCCAAGGGGGAGAAGTGTTCTATTAGGATTCTCGGGGATTTGCATGGTTTGGGCACAAGCATAGGCGTTTATCATTCTTATATTGCTTGTGTTCCCGCTTATTTGAACTATTTGGTTTATTTGTGTGCCGTTCAAAACTATGTGCTATGTGGTGTGAGACATTGTTATGGTTTTCGGATTTCTATTTGTTGAGATCAAGGATATTTCATTATGTGTGATGCTATATCTCCGTATTATATATCTACACATGGGTATGACTTCCTTCATCCTATCTCAACTTCATATGTGTCAATGTCTTTTGTTAGAGCTCATGTTGGATATCTCTTGTGTTGAGGCACCATACTTCTATGTGTTGTGTATTTGTATTCAAATGCAAATTACTTATATGCACACATGTAGGGGGAGTGCCTCTATGTTTTGCCATCATGCTTGTCTCTATAATGATTCTTTTGCAAATCCGTATATTGTCATCAAACACCAAAAAGGGGGAGATTGAAAGAACATCTCTCACATTATGTTTTGTGTGTTTGATGTCAATATATATGATACACTAATGTTTGTTTAAGTGGTACAGGGATTACATAGATATTTATTCATGTGTGTTGGATTTGATCGTGTGTCAAAAAGGTTTCAGAAAAAGTTTGGCCAGGCCGGATAATCCGGGCCGGATATTGTCGAAATATCCGGCCCCCCTGTTTTTGGCTAAGTGTTTCAGGAAATGTGGCTCTGGAAGGGGGCCGGACATTTGGCCGGATAATGTCCCGGTATTGTACCAGGGCCGGATTATCCGGGCCGGATATTTTGCAAATATCCGGCCCCCGCTTTTTCGCTAAGGACTGGAAGAAAATCAACTCGAAGGAGGCCGGACATTTGGCCGGACATTGTCACTCTTTTGCCCGAAGACCGGATTATCCGGGGGCGGATTATCCGGCCCTTACTTAGGCCGGATTATCCGGCCCCGGAACTTCAACGGCTCCATTTTGAGTGGGGGTATAAATACCCCCCTTCTTCCTCCTTGCCTCTTTGCTCAATCATTGCACAAGAATTCTGCCAAGCCACCTCCATTAGAGCCAACTCAAAGAAAGTCAAGATTTGCAAGATCTCCTTCCTCCCCCAACCAAATCTCTTGATCTTTGGAGATTCGAAGGAGAAGACACCGATCTACATCCTCACCGAAGCGTTCTTCATTTCCCCCTCTCTTGTTTGAGGGATCTCATGCTAGTGTTCCTATTTGGTTCCCTAGTTGATTCGTGTTGATGTATTGTTGTTGATTGTTGTGTTGTAACAGATTTGGGAGCCTCCAATTTGGTTGTGGATGTGTGCCCCAAGAACCTTGTAAAGGCCCGGTTTCCGCCTCGAGGAAATCCCTTAGTGGAAGTGGGCTAGGCCTTCGTGGCGTTGCTCACCGGAGATCTGAGTGAAGCCTTCGTGGCTGTTGGTTTGGCTTTCGTAGCAACCACACTCCTCCAAACGTAGACGTACCTTCTTGCAAAGGAAGGGAACTACGGGAATCATCTCCGTGTCATCGCGTGCTCCACTCTCGGTTACCTCTATCCTATTCTCTCTCTATTGCTTAGTTATCTTGCTTAGTTGGTAGCCTTGTCATATAGGTAAATTCACTTAGTTGCATATCTAGAGAATTTACCATTTGTGTCAAGCCTAAATTGAAAAAGAACTAAAAATTGGTTAGCACCTATTCACCCCCCCCCCTCTAGGTGCGGCATACGATCCTTTCACATGGGCATCCCCAAGCTTGAGCTTTTGTCCATTCTTCATCTCATTACATCATTTTTCTCTCCCTACACTTGAAAACTTTCTTCATACAAAACTTCACACAATTCTCATTAGCAGCATTAGTGAATTCAAAATAACAAATCCATTTGGGTTCAGTTCTAACATATATCAAACATTCATTAAAATATTATCTACTGTAGCAACTTCTTCAAAAAGCTCTTTCTCTCAAAAGAACTAAAAAAGAAATCTGTCAAAATAGAGCAATAAGAAAAGATCGATTTGTTCAAAAATCCTCCGTTGTTCAGACCGAAAAGTGTAAAACTAACGAAAGTTAGATAATAACTGGGACATATGCTAAAAAAATTGACAGCTCAATATTACGTTCTTGCTGGGAGTACGTTTTTTTGTAACAACACATAATCTGTTTCTAGACAACAACTTTCCCAAATCTTACTTTCTTCCTATTGGAGACTACTCTTGACACAAAAATGAAAAAAAATGATATGGAGAGGTTGTTACAGAGGCAACAACTTTCAAGACTCAACAAAAGAAAAATTACAGAAAATAAACATGGATTATCTTCCAAGAGTGTTTTTCTTTAACGTCTTTCAGCTAGGCGCAGAAAAATAGTTCGCATCAAGTATTGTCAAGTGAAGAAGCATCAAGATCAATGTCGAAAGTCTTTTCAACAAGGAATTGTATTTTATCCATACAAGTTTTAGAAAACTCCCTCTCAACACTTTTGGGTACACTACTTTTATCAAATGGGTTTTCAGGAACAATCCAATCAAAATTCTTTTCCAGAGCTTCGTGCATTCCTACGAGTTTGAAAGGTATTGGTATTTTGATTTCCTCGCTATTTTCCAATTTGGTTTTGTCTATCTTTTAAAGTGTACCAATAACATCTACCCATGAGCCTAGCATCTTAAACCGATCAAAGACTTTCCTAGCTTCTATAACAACATCTCTAAATTCCTTAAGCAAAGTTATCAGAATAAAATCTTTCTTTTCATCATTCTCAATGTCATGAAGTCTAAGAAACATTTGCTGCATTATGGGGTTAAGGTTAACAATCCTAGCCTCCAACTTTTGAACTAAATAAGCTGCAGCAGTTTCATAATTAGGAGCAAGTTCTACTAAGGATATATCCTCAATATGTTTTTGCTTACTAATATGATTAAAGAATTCTTCAATGTTATCTCTCACAATTATAGAAGCACTACATATTGATAGGTCTTTCAGAACGTACTTAAGGATCAACATAACGAGCTAACAAAATAACAACTATAAAAGGAACTAATAAGATTTTTTTGTGTGTTTTGATAAAAAGAAGTAAACAAGATAAAATAAAGTAAACTAAGCAAAACAATAACAATGCAAAGAAATTGGAGATGAGAGACTCCCCTTGCAAAAATTCTCTTTCTCCCCGCCAACGGCGCCAGAAAATCTTTGACGGTGCTCGATACATGCAGTTGGGATACCCCAAGAGGAAGGTATGATGAGCACAGCGGCAAGTTTTTCCCTCAGTAAGAAACCACAGTTTAATCGACCAGTAGGAGAAAGGAGTGACTTCTGAAGGTGTTGCTAGCTGACTTGTGGCAGGGCACACTACCGGCGTCAGCAACAACGTGGAACCTGCACACAACCCAACTACAATACTTCGCCCCAACTCACACTGAGGTTGTCAATCTCACTGGTTTTGCTGAAAACAAAAGATTAACTGTATACTATGGAAAAGAGATGTTTGTTTGCAGTGGAATTAAAGAGAACAGTGCTTACAGTAAGTAAACAGAACATGATGATTTTATCAGTGTAAAGGAAAGGACCAGGATCCACAGTTCACTAGAGGTGTATCTACCTAAAGATAAATAGCATGTTGGGTAAATAAATTACAGCTAGGCAATTGACAGAATAAAGACCATACATGACAAGATGATTACTATGAGATTCGTTTGGGCATTACATCATAATACATACACAGTAATCCAACTGCGTCTATGACTAATAATGCACCTTCCGGTTAGCATCCGCACTACTTTGAGTATTAAGTTGCAAGAAACAGATTATCGCATTAAGCAAAGTGTGTAAAGTAAACAATAGAATTATCCTTAGACAAAACATTTTTATCCCTAGTAGCAACAACACATCTACAACCTTAGAAGTTATTGTCACTCTTCCAGATTACTAGAGGCATGAACCCACTATCGAGCATAAATACTCCCTCTTGGAGTCACAAATAAATACTTGGCCAGAGCATCTACTAGCAATGGAGAGCATGCAAGATCACAAATAACATATGACAAGTATATAATCGATCTCAACATAGTATTAAATATTCATCGAATCCCAGGAAGCACAACATGTATCATTACATAAGGATGATCTTGATCATGATAGGCAGCTCACAAGATCTAAACATGAGGCACAAATTGGAGAAGACAACCATCTAGCTACTTCTATGGACCCATAGTCCAGGGATGAAACTACTCACACATCACTTCGGAGGTGGGCATGGCGATGTAGAGGCTTCCGGTGATGATCTCTCTCCCCGGCAGGGTGCCGGGAAGAGCTTCAGAACCCTTCCGAGCTAGGGTGCGTGATGGCGGCCGCGACGGAACTTTTCGTGGATAAAGGTTCGGGTGTTTAGGGTTTTCCCGAGAAGATGTATAAATAGGCGGAGAGGAGAGGTCGGTGGGGTGCCTCGCCCAGGCCTGGCGTAGCCGCCTCCTGGCGCCCCTCCGTCTCTCCTCTAGACTCTATCTTCGTTTCGGTAAAATAGGAACTTCGGCTTTTGTTTCATCCAATTCCGAGAATATTTCCTGTACAACTTTTCGGAAATACAAAACATCAGAAAATAGTGAAATGACATTGGGGCATCTTGTCAATAGGTTAGTTCCGAAAAATGTATAAAAGTGAAATGAAGTGTAAACAAAACATATATAAATTGGTGTAAAATAAGCATGGAGCATTGATGACCCACAAGTATAGGGGGTGTATCGTAGTATTTTCGATAAGTAAGAATGTCGATCCCAACGAGGAGCAGAAGGTGTTGACAAGCAGTTTCGATGAAGGATTCACTGTAAATGCTCACAGACAAGTATTCAGGGGGGTTTTGATGTAACAGATGAATAAAGTACGAGTAAGTAAAGTGCGAGAGTAACAATTGCAGCGAGTGGCCCAATCCTTTTTAGCACAAAGGACAAGCCGGTTTGTTTACTTATAATGACCAAACGTTCTCGAGGACACATGGGATTTTAGTCTAGTGCTTTCGCTACATACGGCTAAATAATCTTCATTGTTATGATAAGTGTTGTGTGGGTGAACCTATGCTAATGTACCGCCCTTCCTAGGACTAACACATACTTGTGATTATACCCCTTGCAAGCATCCGCAACTACAAGAAAGTAATTAAGAATAAATCTAACCACAGCCTTAAACTCTGAGATCCTGCGATCCCTCCTGCATCGATATACCAACGGGGGTTTAGGTTTCTGTCACTCCGGCAACCCCGCAATTGGCAAACGAATACAAGATGCATTCCCCTAGGCCCATAAATGGTGAAGTGTCATGTAGTCGACGTTCACATGACACCACTAGAAGAATAACACCACAACTTAAATATCATACCATTGAATATTACTCAACCATAGTTCACTACTAGCATTTAGACTTCACCCATGTCCTCAAGAACTAAACGAACTACTCACGAGACATCATATGGAACATGATCAGAGGTGATATGATGATGAATAACAATCTGAACATAAACTTGGTTCAATGGTTTCACTCAATAGCATCAACAACAAGTAGAGATCGATACCGGGAGAGTTTCCCCTATCAAACAATCAAGATCAAACCCAAATTGCTACGGCGGTGACGGTGTCCAGCGGTGGAGACGGCGGTGATGATGGTGGAGATGATGATGATGGTGATGGTGATGATGTCCAGCTCGATGACGGTGACGATGGCGTCGATTTCCCCTCCCGACGGGAATTTCCCCGGCGGATTCCTGCCCGCCGGAGAGCTCTTTTCTCTCTGGTGTTCTCCGCCCCGCAGAGGCGGCTGTAACTCTTCGCGAGGTACCCTCTGTGGCTTAGGTTTTCGGGACGAAGGGTTTCGCGAAGAAAAGGAGGCCAAAGGGGCTGTGGGGCCCCCACACCACATGGTGGCGCGGCCAGGCCATGGGCCGCGCCGCCCTATGGTGTGGGCCCACCCTGGGTCCACCTGGCTCCTCCTTCTGGCTTCCTTCGTCATCTTGAAAAATAGGATTTTTGGTATAATTTCCTTCCACAGTTGATCTTCTGAAATATTGCGTTCTGACGGTGCTTTTTCCAGCAGAATCCTGGCTCCGGTGCTTGATCCTCCAATAATGATGAAACATGCAAAATAGATGAAATAACATAAGTATTGTGTCCCAATATGAAATATATCAATGAATAACAGCAAATTATGATATAAAATAGTGATGCAAATTGGACGTATCAACTCCCCCCAAGCTTAGACTTCGCTTGTCCCCAAGCGAAACTGAGCTCGATAAACAGGACCACATGTTTATGGAGTGAAGAGTCGATAAATAAAATACGGACAAGAAGCATCATATTCATTCGCACAAGACATTATAGTAGTCAACTTCCTCATATAACTCAACTTGAAACAAGTATAAGTGTCGTGGTATCGTCACGGCATATGCCATAGGGTGGCTAATCGAAGTGGTTCCTGAGGGATCTCACGGCGGTATCCGGATGCGGGTATGGGCACGAGCGACACGGCGACGTACCCAGGTTCGAGGCCCTCCGATGGAGGTAAAACCTCTACTCCTGCTATGAGTGTATATGATGATCACACAATACAATGGTGCTCCTAGAGCTGTGTCCGGCTGCTCCTGGGAGGCTAAGGGAGACGATGGTCTCTCTCACAGGGCAGCTCTATGGGTGGAATGAAGTAAGAATGATCGATCCCCTGCACGAGAGGGGGTAGTGCGGCTTATATAGGCGCCGGCACTTTACATATAAGACCCTATAGTTTACTGGCCGGCTTGGCCGCCTCCGGCTTCCGCTCCTTCCCGAGGCGGTGACGTCAGGAGCCGTTGAGTCATCGTGGCCTGTCCCATCCAGCTACCACGGTCAGCGGTATGGAGAGGAGGTGTCCCTGTCGCCGTCAGCCACTGTAGCCAGTACGGATCGTCGTAAGCCCTGACGGCCTGTCCGGCGCGTGGCACTATTGCTCCACAGTGCCCCGCGCTTTACGGAAGATGGAGTCAGCGTGGACTTTAGGAACCCGGATCACCAACCCGGTTCCTTCCGGTGCAAGACTCGCCAGCCTCGAGTCGGTCTGAGGTACAGACCCCAGTCGGATATGGCTTGTAGAAGCCGGCCCAGCTACAGCATTGGTGGCCGTAGCCAGGCCGACTAGGACCTAGAGCCAGCCGGCTTCCGGACCAGCCGGCCACGGCGCCAGCCGGCCGCTCCTCAGCCGGCCTTTGCCACGAGCCGGCCAGTGGCCAGCCGGCTGCTCCACGTCCATTGCCCTATCCGGGGTTTTCCCCCCGACATTAGCCCCCGAAGCTGGCAAGGTCCTGCGTTTAGAAGGACCTAGGCAGGTTTTCCTGGCTTCTCGAATATATTTGACGGCACTTGGAGGGGCCGACTGAGAATTTTCATTCAGCTGGCTGCGCCCTCATCCGGCTCGTTCCCGCCGGCTGCTTCTAGCCGGCCGCTTTTTATGCTTGTACAGTTTTTGCTTTCTCGCAAGATCTGATGGCGTCTCCGCCTTGCTGATGAATTTTGGTTCGAATGGAACTTATTGTCCGGCTCCGGCTTGCGGCGCGCCGGAGTCTCCGCCGCCTCGGGCCCTGCGCCCGACTTGATCGGTTCGACGCCCGGCCCTGCGGTCGGTTCGTCTCGGTCACATCAATGTTCCTCCGGATCCGGTGCGGTAGTGGGCGACGTGGTGTGGCCGTTTCGGTAACCGTCGTGGTCGTGGGAGGAGTTACGGCGCAGTAAATCCCGATCGTGGCCCACGATCGCCACGTGGCCGCGCAACTGGCGCGCCAGGCGGCTATAAATGCCCCCGGTAGCGGTACCGAGGCGCCCTTCTTCTTCCTCGCATTCTTCGCTCTCTCGCTCAAGCTTTCTCCGTCGCACGCCCACGCTTTTCCTCCGGCGGCCTCCTGGCGAACTCCGGCGAGCAGCTGCCCCGACGATCTTCCGCCGGGCCGCCGCCGCCACTCCATCAATCCGGCGCCACGGGGCCGCGCGTTTCGACGGAGCGTCCTCAGCCGCCGCCGTCGCCGCCGCCGTCGCAAGGCTCCTCATCGCCGTTTCGCCTCTCCTGGTTGTCTTCTTCTTCTGCTTCAACAATGGCGTCTCCCAGCGGATCGTGGAGGGGCTCATACATGCGGGAGGACGACATCGAACGACTGGTGCGCCTCCGGCGGATCCCGCGGTCGGTGGTCACGCGGGTGCCCGGCGAGGAGACGGAGCCCGCGCCGGAGCCCGGCGAGCGCGTCGTCTTCGGCGCGCACCTTGATCGCGGGCTGGGCCTGCCGGCTTCGACATTCTTCCGGCAGTTTCTCGACAACTTCGGCCTGCAGCCGCACCACCTGCCGGCCAACGCGTGCGTCCTCCTCAGCTGCTTTGTGGCGTTCATGGAGGCCTACGCCGGCTTGTGGCCCGACATCGACTTTTGGAGCCGGCTGTTCTACTTGAAGGCGCAAACCACCGACGGCCACCTGCGAGCCTGCGGCGCCGCCTCGATCTACACTCGGCCCGGTACGCCTTTCCCCAAAATCCCCACCGTTGACTCGGTGAAGAACTGGCAAATGTCGTTCTTCTATGTGCGCAACGAGGGGCAGCTCGTCGACCGGATCAACTTGCCGGAGTTCAACCCGGCCCCTCCAGTCGGCCGGATCAACTGGAGCTACAACGCCCGCTCGACGGATCCGGACGCTGAGGTGAACCTGCTTTGGGACTTCCTGGCGGCAACTGTTGACAATGGGCTGACTGCCGAAGATCTCCTCTGCACCATCGCCGAGCGCCGGGTGCTGCCGCTCCAGATGCGCACCCACAAAATCGAGCACATGTCCGGCCGGTTCGATCCGAACCGGACGTCCAAGGCACTGCTCACCAAGGCCCAGGTGGCCAGCCGGGTGAATAACATCACCAAGGCAAACCAGCCGGACGACTGGAACTACGGGCTGGCGCCCCGCGACAGGGACCATCCACCGGAGCGGGTAAGCCTCGTGTCTTTGCCAATTTCCGGCTTGCGGCTGCAAGGCCGACTTCCCTTTTTCTTCTGCCGACTTCCGGCTTGTTATTTGCTCATGCTTTTTCTGTCTTTCTAGCTCTTTGAGCGCCAGAACGCCGAGGACGGCGACCTGGCGACGAGGAGGTGGACGCCGGATCACGTCGATCCGGCTGACCAAGCCGGCGACCAGGCCGGCGACGATGACCTGCTGCAGGCGCCTGATCTAGGCGGCCAGGGGGAGCACAATCCGCCCCCTTCACCAGAGCAGCAGGAGGACGAGGAGCCGGCGACGTCCGCCACGGGGCCAATCCCCGCCGTGCCCCTTCGCACGAGGCCGCCCAGCACCACGGCGACTTCGGCGCCCAAGGGCACAAAGCGAGTCGGCTCCACCGCCGCCTGGGAGGCGAAGGCGAAGAAGCAGCGCCGGCAGCAGCCGAAGAAGGTTCCGGAGCAGGCCGGGTGAGTTCTCTTTCTTGTTTGATTCCTTTTCTTTCCTTACTTTTATGCTTATCTTCTCTCTGTTTATCCGGCTAGGGCCCCTATCAAGTTTGCCCAGGGCGGCGGCTCCCGGCAAGCTCCACGCGTTGTGTCGCCGCTTCCGCGCCAGAGGAGGGAGCAGACGCCGCAGCCTTCCTCGCGCGCACCTACGCCGCCGCCGCCGCGGTACTCCGCCTCCCGCAGGGCACCTTCCTTTGCCGTGCCGCTGGCCTCGGCGCGATCGCGGCACGCGGGCCGAGCCGCCGCGGCAGCCGACGCTGGACGATATGTTCCCGCGCCGGACACGTCTTCGACCCAGCCGGCGGGGCCGGGCGGGGTATGCCGCCTTCGACCGGAGCCGGAGCCGGCAGGGCTGCTCCTGGAACCGGAGCTGGCAGGGCTGCGCCGCTGCGGCTGGAGCCGGCACCAGGCCCAGCGTGGTGGAGCTGGATGAGAGCCCGAAGGGGGCACCCCTGTGCGCCGAACACGATCGCGCCGGCTGGGCCATCCGCTGCGCTTGGAGCGACGCCACCGCCGCAGCCGACGACAGAGGAGCCGGCCAGGCAGGAGCCGGCGAGGGACGAGCCGGCGCGCATGGAGGGCGCCGACTCGCGCGCGCTGGTGAGGACGGAGACCCCATCAGCGTCGCAGCAGGGCCTGCATGTGGCCAAGGGCGCACTTCTTCTTCAGGTGTCGTCCGCCTCCGACTCCAGCCTTGGCTCGGCTGCCACCATGGAGCAGGCGTGGCTCCGCGCCGACTCCTACGAGGTGACCAGCCGGGAGGGGAACCCCGGCCAAGCATCGGTGGAGATGTTCTTCTCCAGCCTGCAGGCCAACCTCAAGGCCAGGGCTGCCGAGGCTGCGGCTAACGTTGCCAAGGTGGAGGAAGCCGGCAAGGTAAGCTTCGTCTGTTTTTGACCTGATTATTATCCTGGTAGCCCTCCGAGGCATGGGCCGGCTGCTTGGAGCCGGCACGGGTTTCGCCTGTTCGACTGACTTTCTCTTTTCCTTAGGCTGTGATGGATCGGCGCACCACTCTGTATAATCGCGCCGTCACTCATTACCACAAGGCCAAGCTGGACCGGGCCGACTTGGCCCGCGAGCTGGAAACCGCCAAGGGTAAGCTCTTGCTTCTTTCGACTCGATGTCTTATTTTCTTTTTAGTCTTGGTTGGCTGATGTTTTCTTTCCGGCCGCCTCGCAGTTGAAGCCGCCAAGGTCCCGCAGCTGGAGTCGGACCTCCGGGCTGCTCGTGCCCAGTGCGCCGAGAGCGAGGAAGCGGGCCGATCCGCCGCCGGCAAGCTCAAGCTGGCTGAGCAGGAGTTGACGCGGCTGCGCCTGCTGGAGCAGAACCACCTCACTGAGCTCAACTCCCTCAGGACGGCGGAGAAGGAGAAGGTGGAGGATCTGAGCCGGCGGCTGACGGAGGTGGAGAAGCAGCGGCTTGCGCTGCAGGAGGAGGTCACCGCCAAGTCCACAGAGCTGACGGCTACCGCCAAGCGCTGGACCGACGAGTTTAGCGCGCTTGATCGCGGCTTGGCGGGTGAGTGCATCTCTATGTTCCTTTCCCTTTGCCGGCTTTCGGCTGTCGGCTGCCGGCTTTCGTTGGCAGCCGGCAGCAGAAACTTCTGATTTCTTCGCTATCCTCATCTTCGGGCTGGTGGCAGTCGGTTCTTGCCGGCTGCCGCCAGGCTTTTCCTTTTGGCTTAGGACTTCGAAAATTTGCATTTTTCAGCTTATTTCGGCTTCGATGGTTTCTGACTTGCTTCTTCTTGCAGCGGCCTTCCCGGAGACGCAGGACGCGGCTTTAGCAGCCGTTGGCGTCGCGCGCGACTCCAGGAGGCGGGAGACCGGCGAGGGCAGCTCAGAGTACTTCTCCATGGAGGACCACATGGCGTCCATGGCTGCCCGCATCGAGCCCATCACCAAACTTGGCTGGGAGCTTCGGAAGGCGGCTGAAGAGCTGGTGCCAATGCTGTGGCCTGAAGAGGCGGTGCCGCAAGATATCTCCGGCCTCATCTCCTCGATGGAGCGGGCGCCGGACCGCTTCCTCGACTGGAAGGAGTCGGCCACGCGCGCTGGTGCCGACATGGCGCTGTCCTTCGTCCTCTCTTGGTACAACGAGGTGGACCTGGGGCAGCTCCAGTTCCGGCGAGCCGGCGTGGAGGACAAGCTCCCAGCCGATCTCAAGGCCGCCCGTCTTGCCCGAGCCAGCGCCATCGCCGACTTCGTCGACAAGGGCGCCTTCGTCGCGGACCCGAACCCTCCTCCATCCGATGAAGATTACATGGAAGATGAGGAGGCGGAAGACGCGCCCGAGGACGACCCGGCAGCCGGCTCCGCTGATGCCCCTCCGGCTTAGATTACCTGCTTTTCAGTTGTTCTTTTGCCAAGACAATTTATTAAATCCCCGGGATGCCGGGTGCACATGTATGAATATTATCGCCCTTTAATTATGTCACACTTTAATGTGTTGGTTATTCATTTGTGTGCCGAGTTGCTTTCTTTCGACTCGTTCGCTTTTTCCCATCTGCCCCACTCTTTGGCTGTGCTCTTGCCGGTCGTACGTCCGACTTGCGATCCGTCGCCGGATCAAGAGCGGGCCGCTGGGTGAGGCCGACAGTATTTCGGTCGAACGAGCTAAATTCGGCAATCCGGCACTTATATAAAAAGTTGCAAGTCAACTCGCTCTTACTCTTTCCCTTAGTCGTTTTTCGCGTGCCGGCTCCCTAGGCCTTACTCCCGCCAGCCGGACAGCCGAGTTGCGGTCTGTAGCTGGATCGGAAGCCGGCTGTCGGAAACCGGATCACGTTACTGAGCCGACCGCGTGAGAGGGTTCAAGCCAATTGGCGAAACAAGGTGGAGTACGCGAAAAACTTGTCGGAAACGGCGCTCTTGGCGCGTGCTTTTTCATAACTCGCAAAAGGGATACAAGGGATACATACATTCCTGCTCTCATGTGTAAAATGGGCGGAGTAAACTGACATTCCAGGGACGTTTAGTCTCCTCGTCAGCCTTGTCCGGCTTGTTTTTCTTAGCCTCTTGGGCATCTATGAGATAGTAGGAATCATTGCCTACTGCCTTGCTCACGATGAAGGGACCCTCCCATGGGGATGACAGCTTATGCTGTCCGGCTGTCCGCTGGATCAGCCGGAGCGCTAGGTCTCCTTCTCGGAATGCTAAGGGCTGGACCTTCCGGCTGTGATAGCGTCGGAGGCTTTGCTGGTAGATAGTAGATCTAGACGCAGCCAGCAGTCGGGCCTCTTCGACCAGGTCAACTCCATCTTCGCGAGGTTCTTTGGCTTCGGCTTCTGTGTAGAGCTTGATCCTTGGCGCGTCATGCTCGATATCAGTCGGCAAGACGGCTTCGGCCCCGTATACAAGGAAAAATGGTGTGAAGCCGACCGAGCGGTTTGTCGTCGTGCGCAGGCTCCACAGCACATTGGGCAGTTCTTCAATCCAGCAGCCGGCTGCTCGCTCGAGCGGCTCCACCAGCCGGGGCCGGATGCCGGCTAGGACTAAGCCGTTAGCCTTTTCCACTTGTCCGTTGGACTCTGGGTGTGCCACAGAAGATAGGGCCATCCGGATCCCCATTTCCCCGCAATAGCGAGAGAAGATGCCTTGGGAGAAATTGCTGCCGTTGTCGGTGATAATGCTGTGGGGGTAGCCGAATCTCACAATGATTTCCTTGAGGAATGTGACGGCTGTAGACCCGTCCAGTTTCTTGATTGGCTTGGCTTCGATCCACTTGGTGAATTTGTCAATCATCACCAAGAGATGTGTCATGCCGCCTCGCGCCGTTCTGAATGGGCCTACCATATCCAAGCCCCATACGGCAAATGGCCATGTGATGGGGATGGTTTTCAAGGCGGAAGCCGGCTGGTGTCTCTTCTTTGCGAAGCGCTGACAGTCGTTGCACTTCTTCACCAACTCTTCTGCGTCTCGAGCGCAATCGGCCGATAAAAACCGTGCCGGAAGGCTTTGGCCACTATGGCTCTGGATGAGGCGTGGTGTCCGCACTCTCCTTGATGGATTTCCCGTAGGAGTTCAATCCCTTCAGCCGGCTCGACGCACCGCTGGAACACCCCACTTACGCTGCGTTTGTACAGCTGGTGGTTGATGATGGTATAGGCCTTGGCCCTTCTCTCAATCTGCCTGGCCTGGACTCTATCATCAGGCAGCACACCGTCGGTGAGGTAGGAGAGGAATTCTTGTGCCCATGAAGGTACGCATCTTATCTCGAATACGCTGACCAACAGGGCCTCCTGCGTGGGAGCTTCCGGATTCGACTGCATGGTCGCCGGGTTCGGCTTGCTAGCCGGCGGGTTCGGCTTGCTAGCCCCCGAGTTTGGCGATGAAGCCCCCGGGTTGGACTGAGAAGTCCCCGGGTTCGGCATGGTAGCCGGCGGGTTCGGCTTGTTAGCCCCCGACTTGGGCGATGAAGCCCCCGGGTTTGGCTGAGCAGCCCCCGGGTCAGCCGGCACGAATATTGAATCCGAGTCCGGTGACGGTATGATGGACGGCTTCTTGAGAACCGCCAAGGCGATGCCCGGCGGAATGGCTTGCCGGGTTGAGCCAATCTTGGACAAGGCGTCAGCCGCCTCGTTGTTTGCCCGTGGCACATGGTGGAATTCGCAGCCGTCGAAGAAGCCGGATAGCTGCTGGACATGGAAGCGGTATGAGGCCATGTTGGCGTCCTTCGCGTCCCAGTCGCCAGATGCTTGTTGTATGACCAAGTCAGAGTCGCCGAAGCAGAGTATGCGACGCACGCCAATCTCCTTGGCCAGCTTCAGCCCATGAATGAGCGCTTCATACTCCGCCACATTGTTGGATGCGGCGAAGTGGATCTGCAGGACGTAGTCCAGCCGGTCTCCCTTGGGAGAGGTGATGACGATGCCGGCTCCCAAGCCGTTGCGCATCTTCGAGCCGTCGAAGTGCATCTTCCAGTGTGTGGAATCCGGCACAGGCGGCAGGTACTGCATCTCAGCCCAGTCGACGAAGAAGTCCGCGAGGATCTGCGACTTGATGGCTGTGCGTGGCTCGTAGAGGATGGTGTGGGCGGCTAGCTCCAGGGCCCACTTGGCAACCCGGCCGTTGGCATCCTTGCTGCCGATGATTTCTGCCAAGGGCGCTGTGGCAACCACCTTGATGGGGTGCTCTTGGAAGTAGTGCTTCAGTTTCTTGGCCGCCATGTAGACGCCGTAGGTGACCTTTTGGTAGTGGGGGTAGTTTTGCTTCGACTGGGAGAGCACTTCGCTAAGGTAGTAGACTGGGCGCTGAACCAGCTGCTCTCTGTCGGCTTCTTTGCGCTCCACCACCAGGACAACGCTAACCACTCGGTTGGTGGCTGCGATGTACAACAGCATCGGCTTCATTGAAGCCGGCGTTGCAAGGATTGGCGCGGTTGAGAGCACGCGCTTCAAGTCACGGAAAGCCTCATCCGCCTGCGGTGACCAGACGAATTTGTCCGCCTTCTTCATTAATTGATACAGGGGCAGTGCCTTCTCCCCTAGCCGGCTGACGAAGCGGCTCAAGGAAGCCAGGCAGCCAGCAAACTTCTGGACGTCCTTGAGGCACTGCGGCAGTTCCATCTTCTCCAGGGCACTGATCTTGTCCGGGTTGGCTTCGATCCCTCGCTGAGAGACGAGGTAGCCAAGGAGCTGGCCAGACGGCACGCCGAATGTGCACTTGGCCGGGTTGAGCTTCATCCGGAATCTTCTCAGATTGGTGAAGGTTTCTCTCAGGTCATCAAGGAGGGTAGTCGTCTCCTTGGTCTTTACAACGACATCGTCCACATATGCGTGAACGTTTCTGCCGATTTGATCCTGCAAGCATTTTTGCATGCACCTTTGGTAGGTGGCGCCTGCATTTTTCAAGCCGAACGGCATAGTCGTGTAGCAGTAAGCCCCATACGGGGTAATGAACGAAGTCTTTATTTGATCAGCCGGATTCAAAGGAATCTGGTGGTAGCCTGAGTAGGCATCTAGGAAAGACAACAGTTCACAGCCGGCAGTCGAATCTATAACTTGATCTATGCGCGGCAGGGGGAAGGGGTCCTTCGGGCACGCCTTGTTCAGGCTGGTGTAGTCGATACACATGCGCCAGGAGCCGTTCTTCTTCAAAACCAGGACCGGGTTCTCCAACCAGTCCGGGTGCAGTACTTCCATGATGAAGCCGGCAGCTAGGAGCCGGGCGATTTCTTCACCGATGGCCTTCCTTCGTTCTTCGGCGAAGCGCCTAAGAGGCTGCTTCACCGGCTTGGCTTCGGGCCGGACGTGGAGGTGGTGCTCAGCCAACTCCCTCGGCACACCCGGCATGTCTCTTGGAGTCCATGCGAAGATGTCCCGATTCTCACGGAGGAAGCTGGTGAGCTCGCTTTCCTATTTCTTGCTCAAGCCGGCACCGATGGTGACGAACTTGTCCGGCTGCGCCGGGTCCAGCAGGATCTTCTTGGTGTTGTCGGCCGGCTGGAAGTGAGTCATCCCAGCCGGGTTGCCCGCAGCCGGCATGTCTGTCTGCGCGGCCTTGGCGAGGGCGACGGCGTCGTGGATGAGCTGCTTCTCGGTGGCGATGACCAGCGTCTGGGCCATCTTGGAGCTCTGCGTGGCGCAGTCCATGGAGCGGCGATAGTCGCCGGCTACGGTGATGACCCCCTTGGGGCCAGGCAGCTTCATCTTCAGGTATCCATAGTGGGGCACCGCCATGAACTTGGTCAGGGCCGGCCTGCCTAGGAGCGCGTGGTAGGGACTCACGAGGTCCACCACCTCGAACTCGATTCTCTCGGTGCGGAAGTGGTCCGGCTTCCCGAACATCACCTCCAGCGTGATCCGGCCGATCGGCTTGCAGCAATGGCCTGGCACGATGCCATGGAAGACGGTGGGGGTGGGGCGCAACTCGGCCTCCTGGATGCCCAGCTTGCGGGCGGTGTCGCGGTAGAGGATGTTGATGCTGCTGCCGCCGTCGATGAGGACGCGCGCAAATCGCACGCTGCGCCGGGTTGTGCCGATGGTGGGGTCGAGGACCATGGCGTAGCTGCCCGGCTTCGGCAGGACAGCCGGTGTGTCGCGGCGATCAAAAGTGATGGCCTGCTCTGACCAGTTTAGGTACTGGGGGACCGGCGGTATGACCGCGTTGACCTCGAGGGAACGGCTCTGCTGGCTCGTCCTGTCCTCGGGCTCGGAGGTGAAGATAATGTAGGTGGCGTCTTCGGCCAGATATCGGCCGCCATGGTGCACTTGGTTAGCCTCGTGGTGCTCGAGGTTGACATTCTCTGCGCCGGCTTGGCCACCCGGCCCGCCAGCTGGTGGGGGCGGGGGTGGAGGCGGTAGAGGTTCACCGCTGGTCAGCCGCTTCATGAAGTGGCAGTCGCGGGTGGTGTGGTTGGAGGGGTTCTTGCCGCTGTGGTACTTGCACGGCGAGTCGAGCATCTGCTCAAAGGTGTACTTCGGCTTCCACTGCCGGTCTTGCTTCTGGCGGCGGCTGCCGCCTGCCGCGTTGTCTGCCACGGCGGCTACGTGGGCGGAGCCGTACCGGCGGTCCGGCTGGTCGCTGTGACGCTTGCTGCGGTAGTTATCCCGCCGGCTGCCATGAGAGGCGCCGTCTGCCGGCTTGTGCTCAGCCGACTTGTGATGGTCCCGCTTGGAGGGAGCCGGTGCTGGGTCAGCCGGCGCCTTGCCGGCTTCTTCAGCCAGCGCGTATTTGTCCGCGATGGCCATCAAGGCGGCCATCGACTTGGGGTCACTGCGGCGCAGCTTGTGCCACAGCATGGTGTTTGGCCGGCAGCCTCCCATGAAGAAGCTGATGGCCTGGATCTCGTGCACGCCCTCGCAGGAGTTGCGCATCTCGCACCAGCGCGTCAGCACGCGCGCGATCCGTCTCGTCCGGGCCCTGCTTGCACATCTCAAGCTGCCGAGGCGACCCGGCCGGCGGTAGGTGCCGGTGAAGTTGCTGACGAAAGCCTCTTCGAAGTCCAGCCAGCCGTTAATGCCGCCGGCTGGCAGGTTGTTGAGCTGTGCGGGCGGAGCCGACCAGCATCGTGGGGAGTAGCGCACCGCCCCCCCCTGGGTGCCCCGCGAGCTGCCGACTGCGGTGGAGTAGTCCAGCAGCCAGTCCTCCGGCTTGGCGGTGCCGTCGTACTTGGGCGTGTCGCGGGGGAGCTGGAAGCCGTCGAGCACGGGCTCGTTGGCGATGCGGGGCCCGAAGCACTTGGGGCAAGCCGGCGCCTCCTCTTCCGCGATGCGGGATTCGACCAGCCGGTCGAGGCGGTCTCTGGCGTCGGTGGGCTCGATGCGGGGGCCCAGCCGGAACGTGCCGGCTGGCGTGTGCCGGCTGCTTCGGAGCCGGCCGGTGCCGACGGCGGGGCTCGGAGTCTTGCTCCTGGTTTCGGCTTGGGGAGGCCGGCTGCGGCTGCCGCCGCTCGGCTGGTGGCTCGGCCGGCCCGAACTTGCGTGCGTGGCCCGGGAATCATGGCGCCGGCTTGGTGCCGGGGAGGCGGACTCGGCCGTGTCCCTGGCGCCTTCCCTGTCGTTGCCTGCAGCGCCACGAGCATGAGAAGCTCTGGGGGCATTGACATACCTGGGGTCGGCGATCTGCCTGTTGGCTGCGTTGAGCAGCTCAGTCACCCGCTTGGTCTGGCGGCATAACTCTTCGCCTTCAAGGCGGTTCAGCTCTTCTGCGGCGGCTTCTGCCGCGCGCATGTTCTTGTCGGGGTGTTGTAGACGGGCAGCTCGCGGACGGAGCCGGCGAAGGAGCGCCGTCGCGGCGATCTCGGCGCCAAGGTCGCGGCCCCTGCGGCGGACGTGACCGGCTCGGCTTGGCTCGTCGCCGCCCGGAGTGAGGCCGTGGGCGCGGTTGTACTCGCGCTGGGTGATCTCCATCCGGCGCTTAGCAGCAGCCGCTCTTCGGTTTGCTTGAGGAGGAGCTGGCGGTGCGCCTCCAAATCCGCCTCGATGGCGGTGGGGTCTCCGCCAGCGTGAGCGGCGTGCTCGGTTCGCCGGACTTCGTCCAGCCGGGACGGTGGCGGTGGCGGCCTGGCGCCTGAGCCGGAGGCGTTGGGGTCGATGTTGCGCTCCAGGCCGGGGCCACGGGTGCGCGGGTTCTTGACGGGGGGCTCCTCACCAGCCATCATGACTTGCACGACGGCGGGGCTGGCGGGAGCGCTGCTGCCGGCTCGCGGAGGAGGGCTAGCGCAGCGCAGCACCTGCCGCGGGTAGCGCGGCGGTGCGACGGTGGCGACGTAGACGTCGTGGCCGCCGAAGGAGATGACGCTGCCGCCGGCTGGGAAGGGCCGGTCGGCGAAGCAGCCAGCGTTGTCGCTGACGCAGTCGAGGGAGCCGAATCTCCAGATCAAGCCTGAAGCGACTCGCTCGCCGGTGGTGATGGTGAGGCCCGTCCGGATGAAGACACCGGCCGAGGACGCTGAAGGCCCCACGGTGGGCGCCAAATGTCGTGGTATCGTCACGGCATATGCCATAGGGTGGCTAATCGAAGTGGTTCCTGAGGGATCTCACGGCGGTATCCGGATGCGGGTATGGGCACGAGCGACACGGCGACGTACCCAGGTTCGAGGCCCTCCGATGGAGGTAAAACCTCTACTCCTGCTATGAGTGTATATGATGATCACACAATACAATGGTGCTCCTAGAGCTGTGTCCGGCTGCTCCTGGGAGGCTAAGGGAGACGATGGTCTCTCTCACAGGGCAGCTCTATGGGTGGAATGAAGTAAGAATGATCGATCCCCTGCACGAGAGGGGGTAGTGCGGCTTATATAGGCGCCGGCACTTTACATATAAGACCCTATAGTTTACTGGCCGGCTTGGCCGGCTCCGGCTTCCGCTCCTTCCCGAGGCGGTGACGTCAGGAGCCGTTGAGGCATCGTGGCCTGTCCCATCCAGCTACCACGGTCAGCGGTATGGAGAGGAGGTGTCCCTGTCGCCGTCAGCCACTGTAGCCAGTACGGATCGTCGTAAGCCCTGACGGCCTGTCCGGCGCGTGGCACTATTGCTCCACAGTGCCCCGCGCTTTACGGAAGATGGAGTCAGTGTGGACTTTAGGAACCCGGATCACCAACCCGGTTCCTTCCGGTGCAAGACTCGCCAGCCTCGAGTCGGTCTGAGGTACAGACCCCAGTCGGATATGGCTTGTAGAAGCCGGCCCAGCTACAGCATTGGTGGCCGTAGCCAGGCCGACTAGGACCTAGAGCCAGCCGGCTTCCGGACCAGCCGGCCACGGCGCCAGCCGGCTGCTCCTCAGCCGGCCTTTGCCGCGAGCCGGCCAGTGGCCAGCCGGCTGCTCCGCGTCCATTGCCCTATCCGGGGTTTTCCCCCCGACAATAAGGTAATCACAAATAAAGGTGCATAAGAAATCATAATTGGTGATGGCAAACTTCGTTCTTGGTCAGAGAACAATTAACAGATTATACTTATCTCATTGAGCAGCGCTCTCATGTTAAAGTTTATAAGGCACAACTTGCATACTCAATCATAATGGTCTCTTCATGATCATTGATAACTTGCAAAGCTATATTCATTCAGATAAAACTTGTACTAAACAAGGAAGAATAAAAGACATGACGAAGCAAATCACAATATAATGGTTTGATCACAACTACTCAAATGCTTGCTTGAGATGGAGGGAAATAGGTTTACTGACTCAACATAAAGTAAAAGACAGGCCCTTCGCAGAGGGAAGCAGGGATTAAATCATGTGCTAGAGCTTTTTCAGTTTTGAAATCATATAAAGAGGGTAAAAGTAACATTTTGAGAGGTGTTTGTTGTTGTCAACGACTGGTAGCGGGTACTCTAACCCCCTTGCCAGACAAACCTTCAAAGAGCGGCTCCCATATTATTTTCATTTTATGTAGCACTCCCTCCAACCTTTCTTTCACAAACCATGCCTAACCGAATCCTCGGGTGCCTGCCAACAATCTCATACCATGAAGGAGTGCTTTTTTTTTAATTTTAGTTTTATTATGATGATGACACTCCCCCCAACCTTTGCTTACACAAGCCATGGCTAACCGAATCCTTCGGGTGCCGTCCATCAATCACATACCATGGAGGAGTGTCTATTTAGTTTAATTAATTTGGGACTGGGAATCCCATTGCCAGCTCTTTTTGCAAAATTATTGGATAAGCGGATGAAGCCACTAGTCCATTGGTGAAAGTTGCCCAACAAGATTGAAAGATAAACACCACATACTTCCTCATGAGCTATGAAACATTGACACAAATAAGAGATACTAAGTTTTGAATTGTTTAAAGGTAGCACATGAAGTATTTACTTGGAATGGCGGAAAATACCATGTAGTAGGTAGGTATGGTGGACACAAATGACATAGGTTTGGGCTAAGGTTTGGATGCACGAGAAGTATTCCCTCTCGGTACAGGTCTTTGGCTAGCAAGGTTAATTAGCAAGCATAAGAGTCGAGGGAAACAAACAAATGTACATGTGATAGAAACAATCATGCATCTTCCTTGTAAGCACAAACAATTTTAACTTCAGAATAATAAGCTATGAGCTAACAAGAAAGAAAGACAATGAAACATCTACATGTATTTCTCTTTTCTACTTAACCCTCAAAGTGTTGTTGCTATTGACCAATGCTAAGTTTGCCAAAACCAAATAGATTTATTCAATGCTCCCAAAGTGATACCAATACTAACAACAAGGTAAATTATATGATAGAGATTGCAAACTAGAATAAGATGTGCAATATGTAAATGATAAGACTTCTCATTAATATTCCATAACGATAACTCACACCAAGGGATACATAGATAACCAACTAAAAGAGAGATACTTCCAAAGTGCAACCCATCTTATATGATAACTTCCCTACTCATGATATGACACTACTTGACAATAAAAAGTAAAAGGTAGTGATAATGTGATACCGCGGCACTCCCCCAAGCTTGGAACAAACCAAGGGGATGCCAATACCGATGACGAATTACTCCTGCGGCGATGGTGGTGATGAACTCCCGTCATCAAACTTCCAAGGAAGAGGCTCTCCATCAAGAAACGACATCTTGATCTCGGGAATCCTGAAACTAGCAGCACGGCTTATGTATTTAAACCTGTTTTCATACTCACAGTTCTGATTCTGAACATCATAGAGTTGTGCTTGGAGCTTGTTGGTGGTGTCGTGAAGTGAGAGGATGTCGCTCCAAAGCTTTGCAGTTTCCTTCTCATGTTCAGCAATGAGTTCAGACACAATCCTGTGGAAGATATCCACCTCACGCTCGGCCATCTTCTTGTATTTGAAAACCTCTTGTTCTAGCTTCTCCATCCTGTCTTCCAAGCTTCCTTCTCCTTTAGGACCCTGGACATCCTTGACCTGCAGTTCCCCTTCAACGAGCAGCAACTCCTTGGGGTGCATCCTCAGCTCCTCCATGTACAAGTTGCCAACATCCTTGCAGGAGCTGTCCTTCGGAGTTTCTGACGAAGACATGATGGCTCTAGATCCGAAACAAATCCTGGCAGAAACAGCTCGAAACAAAACACGTCGAGAAAACGATATACGGACCTCCAGGGGTCCGGGGGATTATATAGCAAAAATTTTCTCGACAAAAGGAAAGTACCAGATCGAACCAGAGTCGGAAAGGGGCGACGGGGCGGCCAGACCATAGGTCGGCGCGGGCCCAGGTCAGGCCGCGCCGCCCTATGGTGGCACCCCCTCGTGCGTCCTTTCCACTCCGTTTCGAACTCGTAATTTTTCATATTTTCCAAAAACAGCAAAAATATTGTTCGGAAAGTAAATTGCATACTTTTCATTACCGATCTTTGTTACCTATTCAAAGTCGAAGTTCGCGGATCGTCAATTTGTCCTTTAATGAAAGCCTCTGGTGTTTCCACTTGAATAATATCAACATCAACATTATAAGAATCACCTGAGATATAATGCTTGAGTCTTTGTCCATTCACCACTTGCGTAGCATTGCCTTGGAGAGAGCTAATTTTGATTGCTCCTGAACGATACACCTCCTCGACAACATATGGTCCTTCCCATTTCGAGAGTAATTTCCCTGCAAAGAGTCTGAGACGAGACCGATACAATAGGACTTTATCCCCAATATTAAATTCTCTTTTGATAATCCTTCTATCATGCCATTTTTTAACTTTCTCTTTAAAGAGTTTAGCATTTTCATAAGCTTCACTTCTCCATTCATCTAGAGAACTTAATTGCAACAACCTCTTATCACCGGCAAGTTTAGGATCTTTATTTAATTCTCTAACAGCCCAATAAGCTTTGTGCTCTAGTTCTAAGGGTAAATGACAAGCTTTCCCATAAACCATTTTATAAGGTGACATTCCCATGGGATTTTTATAAGCAGTTCTATAAGCCCATAGTGCATCCTTCAATTTACTAGCCCAATTCTTTCTAGTTTTATTAACGGTCTTTCCCAAAATAGATTTAATCTCTCTATTTGATAATTCTACTTGACCACTAGTTTGAGGATGATAAGCAGAAGCAATTCTATGATTAATACCATACTTAGCAAGAGTTTTTCTAAAACCTCCATGAATAAAATGAGAACCTCCATCAGTCATAATATATCTAGGCACTCCAAATCTAGGAAAAATAATGTCTAAAAGCATTCTTAAAGAGGTCTCACCATCAGCACTTTTTGTAGGTATTGCTTCCACCCATTTAGTAACATAATCAACAGCAACAAGTATGTGAGTGTTACCTTCTGAAGAGGGAAAAGGTCCCATGAAGTCAAATCCCCAACAATCAAACGGTTCAATAACAAGAGTATAATTCATAGGCATTTCATTACGTCTGGAGATATTACCAACCCTTTGGCATTCATCACAAGATAAAATAAACTTTCGCGCATCCTTGAATAGAGTTGGCCAATAAAAACCTGATTGTAGAACCTTTTGCGCGGTTCTTTCTCCGGCGTGATGTCCTCCATAAGCACTACCATGACATTTACTCAATATCTCTTGTTGTTCATATTCGGGAACACATCTTCGCATAATACCATCCACTCCTTCTTTATATAAGTGTGGGTCATCCCCAAATAATGCCTCAAGTCATAAAAGAATTTCCTCCTTTGCTGAGCTGAAAAGGTTGGAGGCAAGTACTTGGAAACAATAAAGTTAGCATAATCAAGCATACCAAGGACTGTCTCGCGAGCTCACCTTTATTACAGCCAATTGTTCATTTGGAAAACTATCATTAACGAGAACAGGATCATAAGCAATATTTTCCAATCTAGACAAATTATCAAAGAACAGGATTATCAGCACCTTTCCTATCTACAATATGTAAATCAAATTCTTGCAAAAGGAGTACCCATCTAATAAGCCTCGGCTTAGCATCTTTCTTTGTCATAAGGTATCTAATTGCAGCATGATCAGTATGAATAGTAACTTTTGAATCAACAATATAAGATCTAAATTTATCGCAAGCAAATACTATAGCTAATAATTCTTTTTCAGTTGTAGCATAATTTCTTTGAGCAGCATCAAGAGTTTTACTAGCATAATGAATAACATTCAGTTTTTTATCTACTCGCTGTCCAAGAACAGCGCCTACAAAGAAATCACTAGCATCACACATAATTTCAAATGGTAAGTTCCAATCAGGAGGTTCAACTATAGGAGCAGTTGTTAAGGCTTTCTTTAGAGTTTCAAAAGCTTCCTTACAATCGTCATCAAAAACAAAAGGTACGTCTTTTTGAAGAAGATTAGTAAGAGGTTTTGAAATCTTGGAGAAATCTTTAATAAATCTCCTATAAAACCCAGCATGACCAAGAACACTACGAATACCTTTAACATCCCTAGGATAGGGCATCTTCTCAATTGCTTCAACTTTAGCTCTATCAACTTCAATACCTCTCTCAGAAATTTTATGTCCCAATACAATTCCTTCATTGACCATAAAGTGGCATTTCTCCCAATTAAGAACAAGGTTAGTTTCTTCACATCTCTGCAAAACTTTATCAAGGTTTCGCAAGCAACTATCAAAAGAATTCCCATAGACGGAAAAATCATCCATGAATACCTCTACAATACTCTCACAAAAACCATGAAAGATAGCAGACATGCATCTTTGAAAAGTAGCAGGAGCATTACATAAACCAAAAGGCATACGTCTATAAGCATAAGTTCCATAGGGACAAGTGAAAGTGGTTTTCTCTTGATCTTTAGCTTTAACAGCAATTTGTGAAAACCCAGAATAACCATCAAGAAAACAAAAATGAGTATTTTTAGACAATCTTTCTAGCATTTGATCAATAAATGGTAAAGGGTAATGATCTTTCTTAGTAACTTTATTAACTTTTCGAAAATCAATGCACATTCTATACCCTACAACTACTCTTTGAGGGATGAGCTCATCATTATCATTAGGCACAACAGTCATTCCTCCTTTCTTGGGAACGCAATGCACAGGACTAACCCATCTCGTATCCGCAATAGGATATATAATACCAGCTTCAAGAAGTCTTAATACCTCATTCCTTACCACTTCCTTCATCTTCGGAATTAGACGACGCTGATGTTCAACAACAGGCTTTGCATCATCTTCCATATTAATAGCATGTTGGAAAATAGAAGGAGAAATCCCTTTCAAATCATCAAGAGTGTAGCCAATAGCTCCTCGGTGCTTCTTCAATATTTCCAATAACCTTTCTTCCTCAATCTCTGAAAGCTTAGAACTAATAATAACAGGATATATTTTCTTATCATCAATATGAGCATATTTAAGATTATCAGCAAAGGCTTTAAATCAAAAACAGGATCTTCCTTTGGTGGCGGTGTTGTACCCAAATCTTCCACCGGTAAATCATGCTTGAGAATAGGTTGGCGAAGAAAAATTTCCTCAAGCTCATCTCTTTCTTTCCTAAAAACTTCACTCTCGCTATCCTCCAAATGTTGCTGCAAAGGATTATTAGGAACAAGAACAATAGATGCACACTGCTCCATTTTAAAATCATCACTAGGCAAATCAGCTTTATAAGGAGTTTTGGTAAATTTAGAGAAGTTAAACTCATAAGATTCACCAGCAAATTTAGTCAAAATTTTCTCTTTCTTGCAATCTATAATAGCTCCACAAGTATTTAGAAAAGGTCTACCAAAAATAATAGGACAATAATCACTAGCAGCAGAACCAAGTACCAAAAAGTCAGCAGGATATTTAATCTTACCGCATAAAACTTCCACATCTCGAACAATACCAATTGGAGAAATAGTTTCTCTATTAGCCAGCTGAATAACCACATCAATATCTTCAAGTTCACAAGAATCAATTTCGTGCATAATCTCCGTGTAAAGCTCATAAGGAATAGCACTAACACTTGCACCAATATCACATAATCCATAATAGCAATGATCACCAATTCTAACAGATAGCATAGGAACACTAGCTTGTTTGGGTTTATTAGGATGTGAAACAATATTAGAAGCATCTTCACAGAAAATAATATGACCATCCTCCACATTTTCAGTCATAAGATCTTTAACTATTGCAACAGCAGGTTCAACTTTTATTTGTTTTTCAGGTTCTACAGGTTTCTTTTCACTTTTATGAACCGCACTATTTATAACAGAGTACTCCTTCATTTTAGCAGGGAAAGGAGTTTTTTCAATATAAGCTTCAGGAATAACATGATCGAGTTTCAACTACAACGCATTTATTAATAGATGAATCAATTTTATCTTTATACGGTTCATGATACTTATCAAAATTCTTCTTTGGCAATTCATAATGAGAGGCAAAAGCTTTATAAAGATTTACAGCAACTTGAGAATCAAGACCATATGTAGCACTCATATTACGAAATTTATCAGTATCCATAAAAGCTTCAATGCATTTATAATCATAAATTATACCTGATTCTCTGTCCTTGTCGTTCTCCCAACCTTCAGTATTTTCTTGGATCCGATCAAGAAGGTCCCTTTTAAACTCTTCTTTGTTGCGTGTAAATGATCCAGAACAAGAAGTATCCAAAGAAGGTCTTGTCTTGAAAAGAAAGTCTTGCATAGAAATTATCAATAATAACATTACCAGGAAGCTCATGAATGGGGCATTTGAGCATTAAAGACTTCAATCTCCCCCAAGCTTGGGCAATACTCTCTCCATCATGAGGCCAAAAATTATATATGCGATTCCGATCCTTGTGAATTTCACTTGGAGGATAGAACTTTGAATAAAACCGGGGCACAATATCATTCCATTCAAGAGAATCCCCATTATCCAGTAATTTATACCAATGCGCCGCCTTACCAGACAGCGATATAGAGAATAGTTTCTTCCTCACTTCATCCATAGCAATACCTGCACACTTGAATAAACCGCATAATTCATGTAAGAACAGTAAATGATCTCCAGGGTGGACAGTTCCATCCCCTTCATAGCGGTTATCCATAACACGTTCAATAATTTTCATAGGTATTTTATATGGTATCACTTCCTCACCTGGCGCCTCATCCACTACCGTTGCAGTACTAGTAGATTTCCCAAATAAAAATTGAAGAGAAGATCTCTCCATAATGACTTATAGCAAAGAAAGTGTAAATAAAATCAGCACAAACAAGAAAGGTTTTCCTTACCAATTCCACTTACCAATAGCGCTTCACTCCCTGCAACGGCGCCTTTAAAATAGTCTTGATGACCCAAAAGTATAGGGGGTGTATCGTAGTATTTTCGATAAGTAAGAATGTCGATCCCAACGAGGAGCAAAAGGTGTTGACAAGCAGTTTCGATGAAGGATTCACTGTAAATGCTCACAGACAAGTATTCAGGGGGGTTTTGATGTAACAGATGAATAAAGTACGAGTAAGTAAAGTGCGAGAGTAACAATTGCAGCGAGTGGCCCAATCCTTTTTAGCACAAAGGACAAGCCGGTTTGTTTACTTATAATGACCAAACGTTCTCGAGGACACATGGGATTTTAGTCTAGTGTTTTCGCTACATACGGCTAAATAATCTTCATTGTTATGATAAGTGTTGTGTGGGTGAACCTATGCTAATGTACCGCCCTTCCTAGGACTAACACATACTTGTGATTATACCCCTTGCAAGCATCCGCAACTACAAGAAAGTAATTAAGAATAAATCTAACCACAGCCTTAAACTCTGAGATCCTGCGATCCCTCCTGCATCGATATACCAACGGGGGTTTAGGTTTCTGTCACTCCGGCAACCCCGCAATTGGCAAACGAATACAAGATGCATTCCCCTAGGCCCATAAATGGTGAAGTGTCATGTAGTCGACGTTCACATGACACCACTAGAAGAATAACACCACAACTTAAATATCATACCATTGAATATTACTCAACCATAGTTCACTACTAGCATTTAGACTTCACCCATGTCCTCAAGAACTAAACGAACTACTCACGAGACATCATATGGAACATGATCAGAGGTGATATGATGATGAATAACAATCTGAACATAAACTTGGTTCAATGGTTTCACTCAATAGCATCAACAACAAGTAGAGATCGATACCGGGAGAGTTTCCCCTATCAAACAATCAAGATCAAACCCAAATTGCTACGGCGGTGACGGTGTCCAGCGGTGGAGACGGCGGTGATGATGGTGGAGATGATGATGATGGTGATGGTGATGATGTCCAGCTCGATGACGGTGACGATGGCGTCGATTTCCCCCTTGATGACGCGTAAAGCACACGCTCGTTGGGAACCCCAAGTGGAAGGTGTGATGCATACAGCAGCAAGTTTCCCTCAGTAAGAAACCAAGGTTTATTGAACCAGTAGGAGTCAAGAAGCACGTCGAAGGTTGATGACGGCGGGATGTAGTGCGGCGCAACACCAGGGATTCCGGCGCCAACGTGGAACCTGCACAACACAACCAAAGTACTTTGCCCCAACGAAACAGTGAGGTTGTCAATCTCACCGGCTTGCTGTAACAAAGGATTAACCGTATTGTGTGGAAGATGATTGTTTGCAGAAAACAGTAGAACAAGTATTGCAGTAGATTGTATTTCAGTAAAGAGAATTGGACCGGGGTCCACAGTTCACTAGAGGTGTCTCTCCCATAAGACAAACAGCATGTTGGGTGAACAAATTACAGTTGGGCAATTGACAAATAAAGAGAGCACTAAGTACATAGACCGCCATCCAACTGCATCTATGCCTAAAAAGTCCACCTTCAGGTTATCATCCGAACCCCCTCCAGTATTAAGTTGCAAAGCAACAGACAATTGCATTAAGTATGGTGCGTAATGTAATCAACAACTACATCCTTAGACATAGCATCAATGTTTTATCCCTAGTGGCAACAGCACAACACAACCTTAGAACTTTCTCACACCGTCCTGTGTCAATGCGGCATGAACCCACTATCGAGCATAAGTACTCCCTCTTGGAGTTACAAGCATCTACTTGGCCAGAGCATCTACTAGTAACGGAAAGCATGCAAGATCATAAACAACACGTAGATATAACTTTGATAATCAACATAACAAGTATTCTCTATTCATCGGATCCCAACAAACGCAACATATAGAATTACAGATAGATGATCTTGATCATGTTAGGCAGCTCACAAGATCCGACAATGATGGCACAATGGGGAGAAGACAACCATCTAGCTACTGCTATGGACCCATAGTCCAGGGGTAGACTACTCACACATCACACCGGAGGCGACCATGGCGGCGTAGAGTCCTCCGGGAGATGATTCCCCTCTCCGGCAGGGTGCCGGAGGCGATCTCCTGGATCCCCCGAGATGGGATCGGCGTTGGCGGCGTCTCTGGAAGGTTTTCCGTATCGTGGCTCTCGGTACTGGGGGTTTCGTCACGGAGGCTTTAAGTAGGCGGAAGGGCAAGTCAGGAGGCCACACGAGGGCCCCAGATGACAGGGCGGCGCGGCCAAGGAGGGGCCGCGCCGCCCTAGGGTTTGGGCTCCCTGTGGCCCCACTTCGTTTCGTCTTCGGACTTCTGGAAGCTTCGTGGAAAAATAGGCCCCTGGGCGTTGATTTCGTCCAATTCCGAGAATATTTCCTTACTAGGATTTCTGAAACCAAAAACAGCAGAAAACAAAGAATCGGCACTTCGGCATCTTGTTAATAGGTTAGTTCCAGAAAATGCACGAATATGACATAAAGTGTGCATAAAACATGTAGATAACATCAATAATGTGGCATGGAACATAAGAAATTATCGTTACGTTGGAGACGTATCAGCAGCCCCACGCTTAGTTCGCTCGTCCCGAAGCGGTAAAACGATAACACAGATAATTTCTGGAGTGACATGCCATCATAATCTTGATCATACTATTTGTAAAGCATATGTAGTGAATGCAGCGATCAAAACAATGTATATGACATGAGTAAATAAGTGAATCATAAAGCAAAGACTTTTCATGAATAGCACTTCAAGACAAGCATCAATTAAGTCTTGCATAAGAGTTAACTCATAAAGCAATAATTTAAAGTAAAAGCATTGAAGCAACACAAAAGAAGATTAAGTTTCAGCGGTTGCTTTCAACTTGTAACATGTATATCTCATGGATATTGTCAACATAGAGTAATATAATAGGTGCAATAAGCAAGTATGTAGGAATCAATGCATAGTTCACACAAGTGTTTGCTTCTTGAGGTGGAGAGAAATAGGTGAACTAACTCAACATTGAAAGTAAAAGAATGGTCCTCCATAGAGGAAAAGCATCGATTGCTATATTTGTGCTAGAGCTTTGATTTTGAAAACATGAAACAATTTTGTCAACGGTAGTAATAAAGCATATGCATCATGTAAATTATATCTTATAAGTTGCAAGCCTCATGCATAGTGTACTAATAGTGCCCGCACCTTGTCCTAATTAGCTTGGACTACCGGATCATCACAATGCACTGTTTTAACCAAGTGTCACAAAGGGGTACCTCTATGCCGTCTGTACAAAGGTCTAAGGAGAAAGCTCGCATTGGATTTCTCGCTATTGATTATTCTTCACTTAGACATCCATACCGGGACAACATAGACAACAGATAATGGACTCCTCTTTTATGCATAAGCATGTAACGACAATTAATAATTTTCTCATTTGAGATTGAGGATATATGTCCAAAACTGAAACTTCCACCATGGATCATGGCTTTAGTTAGCGGCCCAATGTTCTTCTCTAACAATATGCATGCTTAACCATAAGGTGGTAGATCTCTCTTACTTCAGACAAGACGGACATGCATAGCAACTCACATGAAATTCAACAAAGATTAGTTGATGGCGTCCCCAGTGAACATGGTTATCGCACAACAAGCAACTTAATAAGAGATAAAGTGCATAATTACATATTCAATACCACAATAGTTTTTAAGCTATTTGTCCCATGAGCTATATATTGCAAAGGTGAATGATGGAATTTTAAAGGTAGCACTCAAGCAATTTACTTTAGAATGGCGGAAAATACCATGTAGTAGGTAGGTATGGTGGACACAAATGGCATAGTGGTTGGCTCAAGTATTTTGGATGCATGAGAAGTATTCCCTCTCGATACAAGGTTTAGGCTAGCAAGGCTTATTTGAAACAAACACAAGGATGAACCGCTGCAGCAAAACTCACATAAAAGACATATTGAAAACATTATAAGACTCTACACCGTCTTCCTTGTTGTTCAAACTCAATACTAGAAATTATCTAGACCTTAGAGAAACCAAATATGCAAACCAAATTTAGCATGCTCTATGTATTTCTTCATTAATGGGTGCAAAGCATATGATGCAAGAGCTTAATCATGAGCACAACAATTGCCAAGTATCACATTACCCAAGACATTTATAGCAATTACTACATGTATCATTTTCCAATTCCAACCATATAACAATTTAACGAAGGAGAAACTTCGCCATGAATACTATGAGTAGAAACCAAGGACATACTTGTCCATATGCTACAGCGGAGCGTGTCTCTCTCCCATAAAGTGAATGCTAGGATCCATTTTATTCAAACAAAACAAAAACAAAAACAAACCGACGCTCCAAGAAAAAGCACATAAGATGTGATGGAATAAAAATATAGTTTCAGGAGGAACCTGATAATGTTGTCGATGAAGAAGGGGATGCCTTGGGCATCCCCAAGCTTAGACGCTTGAGTCTTCTTGATATATGCAGGGGTGAACCTCCGGATCATCCCCAAGCTTAGAGCTTTCACTCTCCTTGATCATGTTGCATCATACTCCTCTCTTGATCCTTGAAAACTTCCTCCACACCAAACTCGAAACAACTCATTAGAGGGTTAGTGCACAATATAAATTAACATATTCAGAGGTGACACAATCATTCTTAACACTTCTGGACATTGCATAATGCTACTGGACATTAGTGGATCAAAGAAATTCATCCAACATAGCAAAAGAGGCAATGCGAAATAAAGGGCAGAATCTGTCAAAACAGAACAGTTCGTATTGACGAATTTTAAAATGGCACCAGACTTGCTCAAATGAAAATGCTCAAATTGAATGAAAGTTGCGTACATATCTGAGGATCATGCAAGTAAATTGGCTTAATTTTCTGAGCTACCTACAGGGAGGTGGACCCAGATTCGTGACAGCAAAGAAATCTGGAACTGCGCAGTAATCCAAATCTAGTACTTACTTTTCTATCAACGGCTTAACTTGGCACAACAAAACACAAAACTAAGATAAGGAGAGGTTGCTACAGTAGTAAACAACTTCCAAGACACAAAATAAAAACAAAGTACTGTAGGTAAAACATGGGTTGTCTCCCATAAGCGCTTTTCTTTAACGCCTTTCAGCTAGGCGCAGAAAGTGTGTATCAAGTATTATCAAGAGACGAAGTGTCAACATCATAATTTGTTCTCATAATAGAATCAAAAGGTACCTTCATTCTATTTCTAGGGAAGTGTTCCATACCTTTCTTGAGAGGAAATTGATATTTTATATTACCTTCCTTCATATCAATGATAGCACCAACAGTCAAGAAAAGGTCTTCCCAATATAATGGGACAAGATGCATTGCATTCAATATCCAAGACAACAAAATCAACGGGAACAAGGTTATTGTTAACGGTAATGCGAACATTATCAACTTTACCCAAAGGTTTCTTTGTAGAATGATCAGCAAGATTAACATCCAAATAACAATTTTTCAGCGGTGGCAAGTCAAGCATATTATAAATTTTCTTAGACATAACAGAAATACTTGCACCAAGATCACATAAAGCATTACAATCAAAATCTTTAACCTTCATCTTAATGATGGGCTCCCAACCATCCTCTAGCTTTTTAGGAATAGAGGCTTCACGCTCTAGTTTCTCTTCTCTAGCTTTAATGAGAGCATTTGTAATATGATGCGTAAAGGCCAAATTTATAGCACTAGCATTAGGACTTTTAGCAAGTTTTTGCAAGAACTTTATAACTTCAGAGATGTGGCAATCATCAAAATTCAAACCATTATAATCTAAAGCAATGGGATCATCATCCCCAATGTTGGAAAAAATTTCAGCAGCTTTAGCAAAGTGCTTAGCTTTTAGCAAGCTTTCAGTGCAGTTTTCGCTTTGCATTATAAGTGGAAACATTGCTAACACCAATTCTTTTATTATTAGTAGTAGGAGGTGCAGCAACATGTGTAGCATTAGCATTACTAGTGGTGGTAATAGTCCAAACTTTAGCTACATTCTTCTCTTTAGCTAGTTTTTCATTTTCTTCTCTATCCCACCTAGCACGCAGTTCAGCCATTAATCTTATATTCTCATTAATTCTAACTTGAATGGCATTTGCTGTAGTAACAATTTTATTATGATGATTCTCATTAGGCAAAACTTTTGATTTCAAAAGATCAACATCAACAGCAAGACTATCGACTTTAGAAGCAAGTATATCAATTTTCCCAAGCTTTTCTTCAACAGATTTGTTAAAAGCAGTTTGCGTACTAATAAATTCTTTAAGCATGGCTTCAAGTCCAGGGGGTGAACTCCTATTATTGTTGTAAGAATTCCCATAAGAATTACCATAGCCGTTGCCATTATTATAAGGATATGGCCTATAGTTGTTACTAGAATTGTTCCGGTAAGCATTGTTGTTGAAATTATTATTTTTAATGAAGTTCACATCAACATGTTCTTCTTGTGCAACCAATGAAGCTAATGGAACATTATTAGGATCAATATTAGTCCTATCATTCACAAGCATAGACATAATAGCATCAATCTTATCACTCAAGGAAGAGGTTTCTTCGACAGAATTTACCTTCTTACCTTGTGGAGCTCTTTCCGTGTGCCATTCAGAGTAGTTGATCATCATATTATCAAGAAGCTTTGTTGCTTCACCAAGAGTGATGGACATAAAGGTACCTCCAGCAGCTGAATCCAATAAATTCCGTGAAGAAAAATTTAGTCCTGCATAGAAGGTTTGGATGATCATCCAAGTAGTCAGTCCATGGGTTGGGCAATTTTAAACCAGAGATTTCATTCTTTCCCAAGCTTGAGCAACATGTTCAGTATCTAATTGTTTAAAATTCATTATGCTACTCCTCAAAGATATAATTTTAGCAGGGGGATAATATCTACCAATAAAAGCATCCTTGCATTTAGTCCATGAATCAATACTATTCTTAGGCAGAGATAGCAACCAATCTTTAGCTCTTCCTCTTAATGAGAAAGGGAACAATTTTAGTTTAATAATATCACCATCTACATCTTTATATTTTTGTATTTCACATAGTTCAACAAAATTATTAAGATGGGCAGCAAGATCATTTAACTAACACCAGAAAATTGCTCTCGCATAACAAGATTCAGTAAAGCAGGTTTAATTTCAAAGAATTATGCTGTAGTAGCAGGTGGAGCAATAGGTGTGCATAAGAAATCATTATTATTTGTGGTTGTGAAGTCACACAACTTAGTATTTTCAGCGTTGGCCATTTTAGCAACAGTAAATAAAGCAAACTAGATAAAGTAAATGCAAGTAAACTAATTTTTTTGTGTTTTTGATATAGCAAACAAGATAGCAAATAAAGTAAAACTAGCAACTAATTTTTTTGTATTTTGATTTAGTGCAGCAAACAAAGTAGTAAATAAAACTAAGCAAGACAAAAACAAAGTAAAGAGATTGAGAAGTGGAGACTCCCCTTGCAGCGTGTCTTGATCTCCCGGCAACGGCGCCAGAAATTTAGCTTGATGACGCGTAAAGCACACGCTCGTTGGGAACCCCAAGTGGAAGGTGTGATGCGTACAGCAGCAAGTTTCCCTCAGTAAGAAACCAAGGTTTATCGAACCAGTAGGAGTCAAGAAGCACGTCGAAGGTTGATGACGGCGGGATGTAGTGCGGCGCAACACCAGGGATTCTGGCGCCAACGTGGAACCTGCACAACACAACCAAAGTACTTTGCCCCAACGAAATGCTGAGTTTGTCAATCTCAACGGCTTGCTGTAACAAATGATTAACCGTATTGTGTGGAAGATGATTGTTTGCAGAAAACAAGAGAACAAGTATTGCAAGAGATTGTATTTCAAGAAAGAGAATTGGACCGGGGTCCACAGTTCACTAGAGGTGTCTCTCCCATAAGACAAACAGCATGTTGGGTGAACAAATTACAGTTGGGCAATTGACAAATAAAGAGAGCATGACCATGCACATACATATCATGATGAGTATAGTGAGATTTAATTGGGCATTACGACAAAGTACATAGACCGCCATCCAACTGCATCTATGCCTAAAAAGTCCACATGTTATCATCCGAACCCCCTCCAGTATTAAGTTGCAAAGCAACAGACAATTGCATTAAGTATGGTGCGTAATGTAATCAACAACTACATCCTTAGACATAGCATCAATGTTTTATCCCTAGTGGCAACAAGACAACACAACCTTAGAACTTTCACACTTTGTCCCAGGTGTCAATGCAGGCATGAACCCACTATCGAGCATAAGTACTCCCTCTTGGAGTTACAAGCATCTACTTGGCCAGAGCATCTACTAGTAACGGAAAGCATGCAAGATCATAAACAACACTTAGATATAACTTTGATAATCAACATAACAAGTATTCTCTATTCATCGGATCCCAACAAACGCAACATATAGAATTACAGATAGATGATCTTGATCATGTTAGGCAGCTCACAAGATCCGACAATGATGGCACAATGGGGAGAAGACAACCATCTAGCTACTGCTATGGACCCATAGTCCAGGGGTAGACTACTCACACATCACACCGGAGGCGACCATGGCGGCGTAGAGTCCTCCGGGAGATGATTCCCCTCTCCGGCAGGGTGCCGGAGGCGATCTCCTGGATCCCCCGAGATGGGATCGGCGTTGGCGGCGTCTCTGGAAGGTTTTCCGTATCGTGGCTCTCGGTACTGGGGGTTTCGTCACAGAGGCTTTAAGTAGGCGGAAGGGCAAGTCAGGAGGCCACACGAGGGCCCCAGATGACAGGGCGGCGCGGCCAAGGGGGGGGCCGCGCCGCCCTAGGGTTTGGGCTCCCTGTGGCCCCACTTCGTTTCGTCTTCGGACTTCTGGAAGCTTCGTGGAAAAATAGGCCCCTGGGCGTTGATTTCGTCCAATTCCGAGAATATTTCCTTACTAGGATTTCTGAAACCAAAAACAGCAGACAAAGAATCGGCACTTCGGCATCTTGTTAATAGGTTAGTTCCAGAAAATGCACGAATATGACATAAAGTGTGCATAAAACATGTAGATAACATCAATAATGTGGCATGGAACATAAGAAATTATCGATACGTTGGAGACGTATCACCCCTCCCGGAGGGAATTTCCCCGGCGGATTCCTGCCCGCCGGAGAGCTCTTTTCTCTCTGGTGTTCTCCGCCCCGCAGAGGCGGCTGTAACTCTTCGCGAGGTACCCTCTGTGGCTTAGGTTTTCGGGACGAAGGGTTTCGCGAAGAAAAGGAGGCCAAAGGGGCTGTGGGGCCCCCACACCACATGGTGGCGCGGCCAGGCCATGGGCCGCGCCGCCCTATCGTGTGGGCCCACCCTGGGTCCACCTGGCTCCTCCTTCTGGCTTCCTTCGTCATCTTGAAAAATAGGATTTTTGGTATAATTTCCTTCCACAGTTGATCTTCCGAAATATTGCGTTCTGACGGTGCTTTTTCCAGCAGAATCCTGGCTCCGGTGCTTGATCCTCCAATAATGATGAAACATGCAAAATAGATGAAATAACATAAGTATTGTGTCCCAATATGAAATATATCAATGAATAATAGCAAATTATGATATAAAATAGTGATGCAAATTGGACGTATCAAGCATCAAAAAATGATAGATACGTTTGAGACGTATGATGCGCGTATAATTGACACGTTCGTTGGGAACCCCAAGAGGAAGGTGCGATGCGCACAGCAGTAAGTTTTCCCTCAGTAAGAAACCAAGGTTTAATTGAACCAGTAGGAGTCAAGAAGCACGTTGAAGGTTGATGGTGGCGGAATGTAATGCGGCGCAACACCAGGGATTCCGGCGCCAACGTGGAACGTGCACAACACAACCAAAGTACTTTGCCCCAACAAAACAGTGAGGTTGTCAATCTCACCGGCTTGCTGTAACAAAGGATTAACCGTATTGTGTGGAAGATGATTGTTTGCAGAAAACAGTAAAGAACAATTATTGCAGTAGATTGTATGCGATGTAAAAGAATAGGACCGGGGTCCACAGTTCACTAGAGGTGTCTCTCCCATAAGATAAAAGCATGTTGGGTGAGCAAATTACAGTCGGGCAATTGACAAATAGAGAGGGCATAACAATGCACATACATGACATGATAAATATAGTGAGATTTAATTGGGCATTACGACAAAGTACATAGGCCGCTATCCAGCATGCATCTATGCCTAAAAAGTCCACCTTCAGGTTATCATCCAAACCCCTTCCAGTATTAAGTTGCAAAACAACAGACAATTGCATTAAGTATGGTGCGTAATGTAATCAATAACTACATCCTTAGACATAGCATCAATGTTTTATCCCTAGTGGCAACAGCACATCCACAACCTTAGAACTTTCTCACATCGTCCTGCATTTAATGGAGGCATGAACCCACTATCGAGCATAAATACTTCCTCTTGGAGTTAAGAGCAAAAACTTGGCCAGAGCCTCTACTAATAACGGAGAGCATGCAAGATCATAAACAACACATAGGTAATAACTTGATAATTAACATAACATAGTATTCTCTATCCATCGGATCCCGACAAACACAACATATAGAATTACAGATAGATGATCTTGATCATGTTAGGCAGCTCACAAGATCCAACAATGAAGCACAATGAGGAGAAGACAACCATCTAGCTACTGCTATGGACCCATAGTCCAGGGGTGAACTACTCACTCATCACTCCGGAGGCGACCATGGCGGTGAAGAGTCCTCCGGGAGATGATTCCCCTCTCCGGCAGGGTGCCGGAGGAGATCTCCAGAATCCCCCGAGATGGGATTGGCGGCGGCGGCGTCTCAGTAAGGTTTTCCGTATCGTGGCTCTCGGTACTGGGGGTTTCGCGACGAAGGCTATTTGTAGGCGGAAGGGCAACGCTGGGGGCCACACGAGGGCCCCACACGCCAGGATGGCGCGGCCAAGACCTAGGCCGCGCCGCCCTAGTGTGGCGGCGCCTCGTGGCCCCACTTCCTTTCCCCCTCGGTCTTCTGGAAGCTTCGTGGCAAAATAGGACCCTGGGCATTGATTTCGTCCAATTCCGAGAATATTTCTTTACTAGGAGTAGTACAAATGCCCATGCGTTGCCACGGGCCCTCAAATTTCATTTGTCAATACACATATATAATTCTCAACTCATTATGAAAATTTAAAACTATCATAATATACTACATCATGATAATATCCAATGCAATAACAAGACATCATTATTATGCATCTGCGTGGTTTCAAGTTGTAAGTCTTCTTGTTACTCCGCGGTAAGTCCCACACCCGTGTTCTGGATCATCATAACTTTCATTAGAAGATTTTACCTTTTCCCTGGTTGAGTCTAGATTTACTGAGAATGACCCTAAATAAGCTTGGATTTAACGAGGATGGCCCTAAATACAGGTTCAGCTGAAGGCTTTACGGAGGATGACCATGGTACGTAAAGCTAACATTCCTCCGAAGGTATAGAATGTAATATATGCAAGACAGTATTTCATTTTTAGGAAATATTACAGTGGTACCAAAATCACTGAACAAATGAATCAACAATTCCAACCGTTGGTAGTGCAGTCTTATTTTCTTGAGAAGACAATTTTTTAGCAGTTAGTTGTTGCCTGCTTTTTATACCCCTCTAATAGTATCTTATCTAGAAATCTACTGCTCATAATATGTGTTCAGGGTTAAGGTCAAATTTATGGATCAGAGGAGTTGGGTACTCTCATAATATGTGTTCAGGGTTAAGGTCAAATTTATGGATCAGAGGAGTTGGGTACTAATCGTTTCTCCTATAGTTATTGTATATCAAAGAAGAACTATGCTAGACTACTACCTTGGGTTGGGTTTAATCCACGTGGAGTGTAGCATGATTAAACATGGATCTAGGCAATATATTGCGTCAATTAATCAAGATCGGAGGGAGTAGTCCGTATTGGGTATCTTCTTCCTATGTTTCTTGTCCTAGCATTTTGTTCTGTTTCTAAATCCTGCAGTCCCGAGAGGCCTGAAACTCTAAGGCTGAACAGTGAGACATGTCTACGTACCGAGTCCACAACAATGAAACAAGACAATGGTACATACAGGGTGCCAGCACCAACCCAGCGAACCAACCACAACAATAACATAAGTCATCAACACCAGGCTGCAGCACATGCATGAGATGCATCTGGCAGATCCTTCAGGGACATCCAATAAAATTTGAACGACACAAAGATGCATTCAACACATAAATGAATGAATACTGCGAAAACCAATTCACTTACGAATACGTTCTAGGTTTCAACCAACTCATGAAACACGGCAGGAGTACCGGAAATCCGAAATGAACCGTATGAGCAAAAGCTTCAAAGTCGCATCAGACTCACACACACGAATTAACGGTGTGAACACACAGAAGTTACTGCACCAGCTTTTTTACGTAGCAGTGGTGGTACCAGTAGCGATGGTGGTAGTAGCAGTAGTATCTACTATGTGCAGAGGAAATGTTCAAGACCTCCTACTCCTCATACAGAAGTTACTGCACAAGCCTTCTTACGTAACAGTGGTGGTACCAGTAGCAATGGTGGTAGTAGCATTAGTATCTACTATGTGCAAAGGAAATGTTCAAGACCTCCTCCTCCTCCTCCCCTTCTTTTGACTTGTCACATGCGTTCTTGAGCAGCAATGGAAACCAGCAACATCAGCACAATAGATCAGATCATCCCACATCAACATGGACCATATATTGTGGTAACCAGTGGATGGAGAATGAATATGCTACGAATGTGGTTTGGGTGCTCACAATGATGATGAGGATCCTGACAAGGATGGTGATGAAGTCAGTGAGGAGGGTGAGTGCATGCTTGATGTAGTCCATGTCGCCGTGGTGTGCCCTCTCAATGATCTCTTGCGGGTCGTATACCATGTACCCCGGGAAGATCAACATGCCGAAGTAAACCTGCAGGGCACATAAGAAGCTTTGTCTCATTTTTCATTCAGCTAGAACCAAAGAGATTAATAGTGGTTTAGGTCACAACAATAACAATTTCGTGCTATGTATCTCACCTCAAACATGAAGCTGTTGGTGGAGTGGCCAAAGATGGATGTGGCGAACTGCAGCCAGTGCAGGATTGACAGGCCAGAAGAGAGCAAACCATGAAGATACATGTACTCCCGGCGCTTGGCGATGATGGCGACGCAAGAGAAGCACCCGAACGCAATGGCAGTTCCAACAAACCCTGTCACAAGAATGCTGGTGACACAGAAAAAACAGAATGTCAGTTGAAGCTTGAAGGTGAACACTGAATATCAATGAACTAAAAATAATGCTATGCAAACATTAGGAATCGATTACTACAAGTAACAAACAAACAAATAAACATCACTTTATCGCCATACCTAAAAATAGTATAGCGCTATCATATTTCTAGCAACTCCAACTTCAATGTCATTAAAAAATCGAAGGCCCAAAGGGCCCATATGCCCAGTGGGTACTAATAGGTTAAACATCATGAACGCAAACAGACGTGTCCATCTCCACAAGGAAGGGGCGAAGCCCTAACTGTAAATAGCATCCACAGACACTAACAATAGTTGCCACATCCTAGGCAGACTGATCAAGGATAAACATATCACATAGCAAAAAAGAAAAATATGCAATAACAACATCCTCGCCAGAAAGCAACGAGTCATCTACATGTCATCCATGCTAAGTCACGTGTTTCTCACGCAATATGCAAGAAAACATATAGATGACAGGGGAGGATGGGCTAGGCATAATACAACAGGGTATCTTAAACAACCAAATGTTGCAGAATTCAGACGAATTACTATTGATACCGTGATGGGAGGAGGGTGCATGCATGATTAACAAGCAACTCTGTTCTTAGCACGGAGGTATATAGACTTATTTTAGTTATAGATACATCCATATTTACGAAAAGTTGGGAAGTTTTTTTTTTTTTTTGAGACGAGGAGAGTATAAGAACCATAGCTCCAAAATTTCCCCGCTGAAATGAACATGAAAATTTGAGACCGAACAAAATAAAACCAATACAAAGGAACGTTTTCATAATGCAGGGAGATAGCTAACAATAATAATAGTTCAGCAAGCAAATCAATATATGTGAATACAGAGAAAAGATGTAAACCTTTCACCAAGCGGGCCAAAATCCCAGCAATGTTATTAGCCACTTCTTGTTCTTCTTAATGAATCGACAATGCCCCTGCCAGGTTACTAAAATATTCAGATGCGGCCAAAAATTATCATCGAATGAAAAATCAAATATTCATCTGGTAGTAATAGTGCAAAAAGAAAATCACTATATGTGAATACAGAGAAAAACGTAAACCTTTCACCAAGCGGGCCAAAATCCCAGCAATGTTATTAGCCACTTCTTGTTCTTATTAATAAATCGACAATGCCCTTGAAAGGTTACTAAAATATTCAGATGCGGCCAAAAGTTATCATCGAATGAAAAATCAAATATTCATCTGGTAGTAATAGTGCAAAAAGAAAATCACTATATGTGAATACAGAGAAAAACGTAAAACTTTCACCAAGCGGGCCAAAATACCAGCAATGTTATTAGCCACTTCTTGTTCTTATTTATGAATCGACAATTCCCTTGACAGGTTACTAAAATATTCAGATGCGGCCAAAAATTATCATCGAATGAAAGTTGGACGAAGGGCGACGACAAAAGTTGGAACCCTTAGACTGAATCACTGAAGCACATATATAGCATAAATGATTCTCGCCCTCAGCCTGCTTTGACATTCACTGGGTAAATTATGATTGAGGGGATCATTAACTGAGTAAATTATCGCCCTCAGAAAATCTTCAACATGGCAAAGAAATATCTAGAAGAGACCATTAACCTGCAAAAGCGACATGAGAGAATGATATAGATTTTAGTGAAAATTAAGGATCATCAGATGCAAGATAGATATATATTGAGAGCTGAACAATACAACACTAACATATGTGAGACGCATAGTTCTTGTTCTCCTACGGATTGATAAAACATGCCTACAGATAGTTCTTGTTCTCCTACGGGCGGGACAATTTTACATCACATCGAGTAGCCAATAATTTGAGTAATACACATGTAAAGTCAGGAGAGATAAGATGTACACACAGGTACCTGCAGTTAATGACTATTATTTAGTTCATAGATGATTTTACTTCTTGAAACAAGGCTCTCTTGCATCTCCCTCCATCTGAAAATAATCACCATAAACATGCAACATTCAGTAGCAAATAGTCAACACAAACACACAACAGTGAGTAACAAATATGTTAACAACAATTATCCCTATGCCTCTTATTTTGTCACGTCAGTACACCTCTACTACTTTGGAATGCTACGGTAAATACATGATATGCAAAGATCAGTAAGATTCCGAAACTTGTGGAGCTCTTCTAAAGCATGAGACACCTTGTTATGGCATACGTTATATACCTAGAAGCAATGATCTAAAATCATACCAAGTTCTTTTAAGACCTGTTTACAAGGCAGCGACACCGAGAATGTAATATATTGTGATGGACATGAAAAATGATTATGCAGTGCCTACTAAAGAGCATATTTGTGAGGCCATCCTAGTATTTCCCAACAAGCAAATGCCACATGCCTAGGGAATCATGCAAAGAACCAATATTACAATTCACGAGAACTTACAGCCAAGAGGTAACTAAACGTGAACCTTACTGATATTTCTGTCGTCCTGGTCGTACTCACGTTCTGCACCTGGGCCGCTTCTGCCCAATGACGTACCTGGGCCGCCCACAACGAGGTTCTGTCGTCACGTGGTACCTCTTCTCTCTCGAGCGAGTCCCCAAACCTAGGGCTCCACCACCCCGACACCGTCCCTCCGGCCCCAAGCCGCCGTTATACCGCCTATGTCAGTCCATCGACTGGGGCCTCTGTTACGGCCATGCATCGTGTCTAGATGATGAAGCTATCGATGCGGAGGCGGACACCGACGCGATGCCAAACCCGATGCCGGTTAAGGCAGACAAGGCTTCGACTCTAGTGAAGGACACCGGGTTCCGGTGTATGGCTCACGATATGGGCTCTGAGATGATCCGCTCCGACCTCTACACGAGATCAAACAAAAGCACGAAGGTTATTCTCATACGGGCTTTATCTGTTGCTAAAATAGTCAAAGAGGAGGGACAAATTAATCCATCATTAAATAGTAAAAACAATGGTGAATAAGGAGCTAAAGACTATGAACCATCAAATTGATTCAGGCGCATTAGCAAGTAGGGAGGTGGATGGGGAATTACGCAGGAGTCAGGATAGATGGAGATGGGAGGCTGTCCTCGACCAATGAAGTTGAACTGGAGGCGGCGAAATTTTAGATTTGATGGTACAGCCACACGAGGAACTCCTCTTATTTTACATGGCTAGTTGTAAGAAAATGGAAAGGGCACCAAGAGTTCTCAAGTCATCGGAGGTAAACAACATACGGCTATGGAACTGTTTTGGATTGTTAGTTGAGTTTGAGTAGTTACATCTGCATTAACAGAGTTGAGCATTTCAGCAAACGGGGATGGACTTTTTGTTCATGTTTAAGCATGATTCCAATTCAAATAGCTTGAGATCATGTCTACAAGTTCAGTAGATCCCTAACTCTTTTTACTGCATGGATATTTCATTATGCTAAAGAATGGGCTTGTGACGCTAAGAGCAACAGACACCATTCTCATACTTATAGAGGAACATGAGGAAGTTAGTTGTTCCAGAAATCCAATGCAGACTGGCCAATCATAAATTCAGCATTGCAATGCTTGATTCCACTCCCAATGTTCACTGGGAGATTTTCACGAACACATGCGCGGGCCGTTAATCTCAACCCCGTTCTCTCACGTTACGCCCTCTGCAATTCGGCCAGGCATTCTCACAAACACCAAGCACGCAACGCGATCCGTATCCCAGGTTCCCAACCCGCGCGATAAGGATGTAGCATCATAATGAAATAGAGGTTGTGGGTGTGAGGGGGAAAGACAAGCGGGAGTTGCGGACCTCGAGGTTGCGGAGGAAGTAGTCGCGGACGAGCGTGGCGAGGCCGCGGGCATAGAGGTCCGCCACGACGGTCGCCAGGCACGAGCAAACGGAGAGATCGCCGGCACCGCCGACGAGCTCGCCGGTCAGCGCGTAGAACCCAGCCCAGCAATCGAGGGCACCGTCTGAGTCATCCAGCTGCATTGCCTCGTACCTGAGACTGAGCGCTATCTCGTCATCGGGGCGAGCTCGATGGCTGGCAGAGGAGACCCAGCGGCCAGGGAGAAGGTCCGATGGGAACGACGGCGCCGCCATCTACGCCATCCTATTTACTCCTGGGTTGTGTGGCGACGGCCACGTCGGCGCCGCTGGGCACCCCGCTCCTCTATCGAGTAGATGTGAGGCGGAGGGGAGGAGGATTGACGAGCTCAGGGCGAGGGTTTCGTTGTTGGGTCATGTTCCATCAGCATGAGGTATCTGGGCTTCGGCCCAGTTGAGCCCATGCGGAACGAAATGCTCGACGAAGCGATCAAGTTGACGACGAAAAGATTGGACGTATTGAGGCTGGGCAGAATAAGGAACTTGTTCCTCCTTTTTAAGTAGTGTAGATTTCTGAAACCAAAAACAGCAGAAAACAACAACTGGCTCTTCGGCATCTCGTTAATAGGTTAGTTCCAGAAAATGCACGAATATGACATAAAGTGTGCATAAAACATGTAGATATCATCAATAATGTGGCATGGAACATAAGAAATTATCGATACGTCGGAGACGTATCAGCATCCCCAAGCTTAGTTCTGCTCGTCCCGAGCAGGTAAACGATAACAAAGATAATTTCTGGAGTGACATGCCATCATAACCTTGATCATACTATTGTAAACATATATAATGAATGCAGCGATCAAAACAATGGTAATGACATGAGTAAACAACTGAATCATAAAGCAAAGACTTTTCATGAATAGTACTTCAAGACAAGCATCAATAAGTCTTGCATAAGAGTTAACTCATAAAGCAATAAATCAAAGTAAAGGTATTGAAGCAACACAAAGGAAGATTAAGTTTCAGCGGTTGCTTTCAACTTATAACATGTATATCTCATGGATAATTGTCAACATAGAGTAATATAACAAGTGCAATATGCAAGCATGTAGGAATCAATGCACAGTTCACACAAGTGTTTGCTTCTTGAGGTGGAGAGAAATAGGTGAACTGACTCAACATTAAAAGTAAAAGAAAGGTCCTTCAACGAGGAAAGCATCGATTGCTATATTTGTGCTAGAGCTTTTATTTTGAAAACATGAAACAATTTTGTCAACGGTAGTAATAAAGCATATGAGTTATGTAAATTATATCTTACAAGTTGCAAGCCTCATGCATAGTATACTAATAGTGCCCGCACCTTGTCCTAATTAGCTTGGACTACCGGATCATCGCAATACACATGTTTTAACCAAGTGTCACAATGGGGTACCTCCATGCCGCCTGTACAAAGGTCTAAGGAGAAAGCTCGCATTTTGGATTTCTCGCTTTTGATTATTCTCAACTTAGACATCCATACCGGGACAACATGGACAACAGATAATGGACTCCTCTTTAATGCATAAGCATGTGGCAGCAATTAGTGTTCTCATATGAGATTGAGGATATATGTCCAAAACTGGAACTTCCACCATGATTCATGGCTTTAGTTAGCGGCCCAATGTTCTTCTCTAACAATATGTATGCTCCAACCATTAAGGTGGTAGATCTCTCTTACTTCAGACAAGACGGACATGCATAGCAACTCACATGATATTCAACAAAGAGTAGTTGATGGCGTCCCCAGAAACATGGTTATCGCACAACAAGCAACTTAATAAGAGATAAAGTGCATAAGTACATATTCAATACCACAATAGTTTTTAAGCTATTTGTCCCATGAGCTATATATTGCAAAGGTGAATGATGGAAATTTTAAAGGTAGCACTCAAGCAATTTACTTTGGAATGGCAGAGAAATACCATGTAGTAGGTAGGTATGATGGACACAAATGGCATAGTGGTTGGCTCAAGGATTTTAGATGCATGAGAAGTATTCCCTCTCGATACAAGGTTTAGGCTAGCAAGGTTATTTGAAACAAACACAAGGATGAACCGGTGCAGCAAAACTCACATAAAAGACATATTGTAAATATTATAAGACTCTACACCGTCTTCCTTGTTGTTCAAAACTCAATACTAGATATTATCTAGACTTTAGAGAGACCAAATATGCAAACCAAATTAGCAAGCTCTAAGTGTTTCTTCATTAATGGGTGCAAAGTATATGATGCAAGAGCTTAAACATGAGCACAACAATTGCCAAGTATCAAATTATCCAAGACATTTTAGAATTACTACATGTAGCATTTCCCGATTCCAACCATATAACAATTTAATGAAGAAGATTCAACCTTCGCCATGAATACTATGAGTAAAGCCTAAGGACATATTTGTCCATATGCAACAGCGGAGCGTGTCTCTCTCCCACACAATGAATGCTAGGATCCATTTATTCAAACAAAAACAAAAACAAAAACAAATCGACGCTCCAAGCAAAGCACATAAGATGTGACGGAATAAAAATATAGTTTCAGGGGAGGAACCTGATAATGTTGTCGATGAAGAAGGGGATGCCTTGGGCATCCCCAAGCTTAGACGCTTGAGTCTTCTTAGAATATGCAGGGGTGAACCACCGGGGCATCCCCAAGCTTAGAGCTTTCACTCTCCTTGATCATATTGCATCATACTCCTCTCTTGATCCTTGAAAACTTCCTCCACACCAAACTCGAAACAACTCATTAGAGGGTTAGTGGACAATAAAAATTAACATGTTCAGAGGTGACACAATCATTCTTAACACTTCTGGACATTGCATAAAGCTACTGGACATTAATGGATCAAAGAAATTCATCCAACATAGCAAAAGAGGCAATGCGAAATAAAAGGCAGAATCTGTCAAAACAGAATAGTCCGTAAAGATGGATTTTATTGAGGTACCAGACTTGCTCAAATGAAAATGCCCAAATTTAATGAAAGTTGCGTACATATCTGAGGATCACGCACGTAAATTGGCTTAATTTTCTGAGCTACCTACAGGGAGGCAGGTCGAAATTCGTGACAGAAAAGAAATCTGAAACTGTGCAGTAATCCAAATCTAGTATGAACTTTACTATCAAAGACTTTACTTGGCACAACAAAACACAAAACTAAGATAAGGAGAGGTTGCTACAGTAGTAAACAACTTCCAAGACTCAAATATAAAACAAAAATACTGTAGTAAAAAAAACATGGGTTGTCTCCCATAAGCGCTTTTCTTTAACGCCTTTCAGCTAGGCGCAGAAAGTGTATATCAAGTATTATCGAGAGACGAAGCATCAACATCCTTACCAGGGGTGTTGGGAGTTACCTCAACAATGCATGTTATCTTATCTATGTAAGTTTCAGAGGCTTCCTTTTCATTACTCTTAGGCTTGCTATTCTCATTAAACAAATTTTCAGGAACAATCCAATCATAATTCTTTTCTAGTGCCTCGAACATTCCTGCGAGCTTGCAAGGTATTGATGTCTTAATATCCCCTACATCATTAATATTATTAGTGTACTTTATTCTATCAATGTCCATCTTTTCAAGGGTACTAGCAAAGTTGGTGCAAGAACCAAGCATCTTATATTTGATAAAGACTTATCTAGCCTCTCTTGCTACACCACCAAATTCTTTAAGAAGGGTTTCTAAAATAAAATCTTTCTTTTCCCCTTCTTCCATATCACCAAGTGTGAGAAACATGTGTTGGATTATAGGATTAAGATTAACAAATTTAGTTTCCAACATGTGAACTAAAGAAGCAGCAGCAATTTCATAAGTAGGAGCAAGTTCTACCAAGTGTCTATCTTCAAAATCTTCAGTAGTACTAACATGAGTGAAAAAATCTTCTATATTATCTCTTCCAATGATAGACCCACGTCCTACTGGTATGTCTTTTAGAGTGTATTTAGGGGGAAACATGATGAAATAAACAAAAGGTAAATAAAGTAAATGCAAGTAACTAATTTTTTGTGTGTTTTTGATATAGAGAGCAAGACAACAAATAAAGTAAAGCTAGCAACTATTTTTTTTGTGTTTTGATATAAGTGCAGCAAACAAGTAAGTAAATAAAATAAAGCAAGACAAAAACAAAGTAAAGAGATTGGGAAGTGGAGACTCCCCTTGCAGAGTGTCTTGATCTCCCCGGCAACGGCGCCAGAAAACAGTCTTGATGCGCGTATAATTGACACGTTCGTTGGGAACCCCAAGAGGAAGGTGCGATGCGCACAGCATTAAGTTTTCCCTCAGTAAGAAACCAAGGTTTAATCGAACCAGTAGGAGTCAAGAAGCACGTTGAAGGTTGATGGTGGCGGAATGTAATGCGGCGCAACACCAGGGATTCCGGCGCCAACGTGGAACCTGCACAACACAACCAAAGTACTTTGCCCCAACGAAACAGTGAGGTTGTCAATCTCACCGGCTTGCTGTAACAAAGGATTAACCGTATTGTGTGGAAGATGATTGTTTGCAGAAAACAGTAAAGAACAATTATTGCAGTAGATTGTATGCGATGTAAAAGAATAGGACCGGGGTCCACAGTTCACTAGAGGTGTCTCTCCCATAAGATAAAAGCATGTTGGGTGAACAAATTACAGTCGGGCAATTGACAAATAGAGAGGGCATAACAATGCACATACATGACATGATAAATATAGTGAGATTTAATTGGGCATTACGACAAAGTACATAGACCGCTATCCAGCATGCATCTATGCCTAAAAAGTCCACCTTCAGGTTATCATCCGAACCCCTTCCAGTATTAAGTTGCAAAACAACAGACAATTGCATTAAGTATGGTGCGTAATATAATCAATAACTACATCCTTAGACATAGCATCAATGTTTTATCCCTAGTGGCAACAGCACATCCACAACCTTAGAACTTTCTGTCACTGTCCCAGATTTAATGGAGGCATGAACCCACTATCGAGCATAAATACTCCCTCTTGGAGTTAAGAGCAAAAACTTGGCCAGAGCCTCTACTAATAACGGAGAGCATGCAAGATCATAAACAACACATAGGTAATAACTTGATAATTAGCATAACATAGTATTCTCTATCCATCGGATCCCGACAAACACAACATATAGAATTACAGATAGATGATCTTGATCATGTTAGGCAGCTCACAAGATCCAACAATGAAGCACAATGAGGAGAAGACAACCATCTAGCTACTGCTATGGACCCATAGTCCAGGGGTGAACTACTCACTCATCACTCCGGAGGCGACCATGGCGGTGAAGAGTCCTCCGGGAGATGATTCCCCTCTCCGGCAGGGTGCCGGAGGAGATCTCCAGAATCCCCCGAGATGGGATTGGCGGCGGCGTCTCAGTAAGTTTTTCCGTATCGTGGCTCTCGGTACTGGGGGTTTCGCGACGAAGGCTATTTGTAGGCGGAAGGGCAACGCGGGGGGCCACACGAGGGCCCCACACGCCAGGCTGGCGCGGCCAAGACCTAGGCCGCGCCGCCCTAGTGTGGCGGCGCCTCGTGGCCCCACTTCCTTTCCCCCTCGGTCTTCTGGAAGCTTCGTGGCAAAATAGGACCCTGGGCGTTGATTTCGTCCAATTCCGAGAATATTTCTTTACTAGGATTTCTGAAACCAAAAATAGCAGAAAACAGCAACTGGCTCTTCGGCATCTCGTTAATAGGTTAGTTCCAGAAAATGCACGAATATGACATAAAGTGTGCATAAAATATGTAGATATCATCAATAATGTGGCATGGAACATAAGAAATTATCGTCACTACCCAAATTGAATCATAATTAACTAAACGTAGTTTTGGATAATCATGTAATGAAATCCATGTCTATATTTCCCTACTTCCACTTGGGTAACCGGAGAGGTTGTAGCAATCATGTTGGCTTCTAATGTTCAGCTCTAACCCTGCTGCACACATCACATAGAGCGAAATACTCAGTGATCTCCCTCTTCATATTGATCCACCAAAACATTTCCTTCAAATCCATATGCATCTTAGTGTTTCCTGGATGAATAGAATACAACGAACCGTGTGCCTCTTCAAAAATCAATTCCCTAAGATCAATATCCTTTGGCACACGTACTCACTTCTCAAATGAAAGTGTCCCTTGTTCATCCTCACAGAGTCCTTGGTCGTCTCCTTCCTTCATATTCCTTCCAATTCTTCATCTCCTTTATGAGCTTTCGTGATTATGTCTATCAAGGTTGGCTCCAATTCCAAGGATGCTAAGCATCCTTTTGGAACAAGATGTGAAAGTCTCTATTGAGGCAAATGCACACTTTGTTTTGGATATGTATTAATATTTCCCTACTATTCATCTAGGCATGAAAAATTTAAGCGCAATTATAAAACTAGATCAAACAATCAAAAAAAGGACAAGTAGAAATAACGGGAAGAAAGGAAGACAAAGATCCAAAACATGGAGCAAAGTTCAAGTGGACCTACAATTTGTGATGGGTTGGAAACTTTGAAGCCCTAAAAATAAGAAAATGTACATATTTTGTTTAGCTATTGGTTTGTTTGCTGCCAAATGATATATGCCAACAAGGTCGGTGGTTACCAACCACCGCATCCCCCGGTGTGGGGTGGGTGTGGCCGAGGTAGCGTGTTTCCTTTTTTTCTATTTTTCTTGATTGTTTATTTTCAAAAAAAATCTGATTTTCAAAGTGTTCGGACCCTTTGAAGAAAAATAGATTAGAGAAATTTTCCAAATTTGGAAAATATTCATATTTAAAAATTGTTAAGATTTCGAAAAAATGTTGAAATTTCAAAATCGCTCAAATTAAAAAAATTAAGATTTTAAAAATGTTCAAAATTCAAAAACATCCTGACCCTAAATTACGTTTGTTTTGAGCTAAAAAAAATGTCCATCCAACCTAGCCCTAAAGGTGGCACAAAACCCTCCATGATAGTTGGGCCTCACCCAAAAGAGAAATGAGAGGCTACATCGGATTGTATTAATCATCTCCTTGGTTTGCTTAAACGTTGGTCCGCGCACTGTTGACGTATTGGCACCTGTCGGCGGGAGCTGATATATGCCGACCTGGTTGGCTGCTCCCGGTCACCACACTCCCCACTAATGTCTACGGGTGCTTCTATTCTTGTAGACAGTGTTGGGCCTCCAAGATCAGAGGTTTGTAGAACAGCAGCAAGTTTCCCTTAACTGGATCACCCAAGGTTTATCGAACTCAGGGAGGAAGAGGTCAAAGATATCCCTCTCATGCAACCCTGCAACCACAAAGCAAGAAGTCTCTTGTGTCCCCAACACACCTAATAGGTGCACTAGTTCGGCGAAGAGATAGTGAAATACAGGTGGTATGAATGAATATGAGCAGTAGTAACGGCGTCAGAAAAGTGCTTGCTGGCGTACAGTTGATGGTAGTAATATTGCAGCAAGAAAGATGCAAAAAACAAGAAACAAGCGACGATAGCGATATTTAGGAACAAGGCCTAGGGATCATACTTTCACTAGTGGACACTCTCAACATTGATCACATAACAGAATAAATAGATAGATGCTAGACTCTACACCCTCTTGTTGGATGATGAACACCACTAACTGTGTAGGATTACACGAACCCTCAATGCCGGAGTTAACAAGCTCCACAATATTCAATGTTCATATTTAAATAACCTTAGAGTACATGACAGATCAACATAACCAAACCAAGTACTAACATAGCATGCACACTGTCACCTTCACACTACGAAAGGAGGAATAGATCACATCAATACTATCATAGTAATAGTTAACTTCATAATCTACAAGAGATCACAATCATAGCCTACGCCAAGTACTACACGATGCACACACTGTCACCATTACACTGTGCAGGAGGAATAAACTACTTTAATAACATCACTAGAGTAGCACACAAATAAATTGTGATACAAAACACATTACAATCATAAAGAGATATAAATAAACACTTCACTATGCTACTCTGAATTACTCTCTGGCAAGATAACGAACACTAATTCATCATGTAGGCAAACCTTAAAGATGCATTCCCAAGTACTAATGAACACCCCACGCTGTCACTTTGAGCATTCACAGGAGGTACTAACACACCACAATTTCATAGAGACATCCAACTCAAATCATAACTCAGTGAATAAGTATTCTGTGAAATATAGCCTAAGAGACCCACACGGTGCACACACTGTCACCTTTACACACGTGGGACAAGGAGTCTCCGGAGATCACATAAGTAAAATCCACTTGACTAGCATAATGACATCTAGATTACAAGCATCATCATATGAATCTCAATCATGTAAGGCAGCTCATGAGATTATTGTATTGAAGTACATAGGAGAGAGATGAACCACATAGCTACCGGTACAGCCCCGAGCTTTGATGGAGAACTACTCCCTCCTCATGGGAGACAGCAGCGTTGATGAAGATGGCGGTGATGTCGATGGAGAAGCCTTCCGGGGGCACTTCCCCGTCCCGGCGGCGTGCCGGAACAGAGACTCCTGTCCCCCAGATCTTGGCTTCGCGATGGCGGCGGCTCTGAAAGGTTTTCTCTGGTTTCGTCGAATGTGGTAGGGTTTTTGCGACGGAGACCTTAAGTAGGCGGAAGGGCAGCCTCGGAGGGGGCCTGGTGGGCCCACACACTAGGGCGGCGCGGCCCCCCTCTAGCCGCGCCAGGGTGTTGTGTGGGGCCCCCAGGGCTCCCCTCTGACGGCTCTCGGGTGTTCTGGAAGCTTCGTCCAATTATAAGACTCTGGGCGTTGATTTCGTCCAATTCCGAGAATATTTCCTTAATAGGATTTCTGAAACCAAAAACAACAGAAAACAGGAACTGGCACTTCGGCATCTCGTCAATAGGTTAGTTCCGGAAAACGCATAAATATGACATATAATGTGTATAAAACATGTAGATATCATCAATAATGTGACATGGAACATAAGCAATTATCGATACGTCCGAGACGTATCACCCACCAAGGGCCAGTTTTGTTTTTTCGTCTATTTTGGTTTTCTTTTTTTCCTTTTCTTTTTTGTTGTTTCATTTTCGTTTTGTCTTTGAGTTTTTCTGAAATTCGAACATTTCCAAATTAGATATTTTTCTAAAAAATTAGAACATTTTTCAAATTTGGATATTTTCCGTTATGAACATATTACAAATTTAAACAGTTTTTAAATCTAAACATTTTTTGAATGTGAACTATTTTTGAGTTTGAATAATTCTTGAATATAAAAATGAAATAAGTTTTAAATTTGAACATTTTAAAATTATATTAAATATTTTTCAAATTCGCAGTTTTTCCAAATTTGAACATTTTTTGAACTTGAACATTTTTTAAAACTTGTATTTTTCCTATATTTGAATATTTTCCTAAATTTGAATATTTTTCAAATCTGAATATTTTATGTGATTGAACATTTTATATATTTAAAAAATAATTATTACATTTACTTTTAAAATGCACAATTTTCAAAAATAAAAAAGAAATCGAAAACAGGAAAAAAATAAAAAAAAACCACGTGGCGCGCGGTAACCGTGGACCTGGTTCGTGGGCTGAGAAGTTTCATTGGGCCGTTTTTACATACCTAGTCCCCATGCAACGCTCGTCAGTTGTGTCACCACAACGATCGACTCTCGCATCGCGATGGCCCGTTCACCGTTGCCGTCGGTTGATTTGTTGATCCGAGAAGTTGTATTGGAGCTTTGTCACGTCTTGGAATCGGATCCAATATTTGCCCCTGCATCGAGAGTTAGGTCGACACCATCCCAATATGTGGGAGGTGCTTTCTGCCGACCAGGTCAGCGGAAACAAGCCACCGCACCCCCACGGGCAGGCAGCAGTTTCATGGGCCGCGGACCATCAGGTAATCTTTTCTTTCCTTTGTTTTGTTTTTGCATTTTTAAATCTCAACGTTTTTTGGAAAACCAAAATAATTTTTGAGGTTTCTTAAAAAATATTTGAACGTTTTTCAAATCTGAACAAATTCAAAATTTAAACATTTTTCAAAATATAGATAATTTTAAATCCCGAACATTTTTAAAAATTTGAACAAATTTGAAAAGTGAACAAATTTCAGATTTTGAACAGATTTCAAAATTTAAACGAATTTCTAAATTTGAAGGAATATCGATTTTTCCCAAAATTTGAACATTTTTCGAAAATGAACATATTTTAAATTTGAACATTTTTCAATTATGAACATTTTTCGGATACGATTTTTTTTTAGCTTTGAACATTTTTTGTTTTGATCACTTTTCAAATTTGAACGTTTTCGAATTTGAACTATTTTTAAATTTGAACTTTTCGATTTTGAACAAAAAGAAAAATAAACATAAAAGAAAAGGAAACAAAAAAGAAAAAAGAAAAAAGAAAAAACAGGAAAAACAGAAAACAGAAAACGAAAAAAAAGAAAAAAAAGAAAAAAAAAAGGTGAAAATGGACCTGGCCCAATACCCGACCAGTGTGTGCGGTGCCTGGTAGACACCGACCTGGTCGGTGTACATGATCTCCCCAATTTGTACCGCGTGCCGTCCGTCCAAGCGTGTCCGCCGCCGCCGCCCCGTGACATGGCGCGATGTGCCACTACCCACCAGGAGCAGGAGGAGCAACTCGCCGGAGCTATGGTTCAGTGCAGCGTCGAGAACAAGGCGGTAGACGCCGTCGTGGAGTGCTCGAGGGCTCCGGTGGTGGCTTGCTGCATCTGCATGGAGGCTTGGACATCCGACGGCGAGCACCGCGCCTGCTGCCTCGTCTTCTGCGGGCATGTGGAGACGATGCTGCGCCGCTGCGGCGGACCCCTCCGCAGGCCTAAGGTACGCGCGATTGGGAACTCATGGATTATTATTTGTTGTGAAGTGTATATGTGGATTGCCTAGCCCTTTCCATCAGTTCGGACTTTTGGTTCAAGCGGCTAGTGCATGAAGCTTAACATTATTAAGCAATCTTTGGGATGTGATGATTCTAAGAATTCTCCGACCTGCTCAGTGCCCGCAGTGCGGCAACTACTTTGAACGCAAGGAAATCCTTGATCTCTACATGACCGAATATCAATGGGACGACTATTGCCATAACAAGGTTTGGTTTCTTTTCACCTTCAAAATTAACGTCATATATAGTTTCCAGTCTGATAGGAGCAAGTGTTGATGTGCACAACAAGCCTGTAGAGTCAGGAGATAAATAGAATACAGAATCTAGTGCCCTCTCCCCACTACGGGGAAGCTTCAAGGTGCCGACGGCAATTTATCGGGGCCGTCGGCACAGAGGTTGTTTCCACCAGCCCAAGAAGATGGCTGTCAGCACAGGTCAGCCACCGGCACACGGCCTTCTACGGTAGCCGTCGGCATAGTTCTCCCCGTCGGCATAGCCTCTTTCTATGTCGGCCGTGGCCGTTGGTCCAACATTCCCCCTCGGCACCTTCCCTGACGCATGGGCCCAGTGGTCGTACCGTGACGGCGGGCGGGAGGGGGGGTGTCATCTGGCGGCCTGGCCGTCGACCCATCTTACCATGTCTGTGCTAACAGCACTGCCGTCGGCATAGTTATTTCTTTCTGCCCCTTCTTTCCCAGTATTTCTCTCCCGTCCTTTTTTCCCGTCCTTTCTCTCCTGCCATTTTTCTCCCGCCGATTTAGCCCTCACCTCTCTACATATAGCTATGTCTTGGGCAGTTCTCTTCCAACACCACCAGCAACAGTTCTTCTCCCCGACCGTTTGCTGTAGTGCCCTTCCATAATACTCCAACTCGAAAGGAAAGATTAGCCAGATTTGTTTTTAGAACGAAGGCATTACACCTAGCTTGGACTGGAGGGCATTATTTTAGCCAACTTTATAAGGGAATATGCTGATTTGTTGCACCTAATATGTTGATTTATGTTCTTGGTTATACACTTGTGCTACTATTTGTTGGAAGTGCTAATGTTCTTTTAATTGTGGTTAATTTGATTGTGCAATGTATATATTCAGATCTTTGTCCAGATCCACAAGGGAAAGACCGTCACCCTAGAGGTCAGGATTTCAGACACAGTTGACAGCGTGAAAGCCAAGATTCGTGACATGGAGGGAATCCCTCCAAACGAACAACACCTCATCTATGCTGGTTATAGGATGGAGGAAGGACACACCTTGGGTGAATACAGCATCCGAAAGGAGTCTACTATTCTTCTCGAGTTTGATCTCCAGATTTTTGTGAAGACCCTTGCTGACAAACCAATCCCTCTCAAGGTTAGGTCATTAAATACCATCTGCGCTGTCAACTGGGAGCTTCAGGATCAGTACCGCGGGCTTCAGCATAAGCACCGTGGGCTTGAGGATCGGCCCGGCAGACTCATCTTCAACGGAGAGGAGCTACTATACAGCTTTACATTGGCTGACTATGGCATCCAGAATGGATCCACTCTCGAACATGATCTCGGTGTTGAAGAAAAGATGGAAATATCTGTCATCGAGACACTAACGGGCATGATATTTCCTCTCGAAGTTACAGCTATAGATACCATCGACAATGTTAAGGCAAACATTCAAGATAATCATGGGTTTCCCATGGGCCAACAACGCATCATCTTTGCCAACCGGCAGCTTGAGGACGGCCTCGCCCTGGCGGACCACAACATCCAGAATAAATCAACCCTTCTCCTTGTCCTATGCAACCCATGTCCGAGAGGTAAGATGCACATCTATGTGAAGACATTAATAAACAAGGTTTACACTCTTGAGGTTGAGAGCTCAGATACCGTCTACGATGTGATGGCGATGATCCAGCGTAAGAGTGACATCCCCACTAACGTTCAACGCCTAATCTTTGGTGGCAAGCAACTTGAAGTCAATCAGACCCTGACACACTACAACATAGAGATGTATTCCGTCCTCTATCTGGTGCTGAGGATTGGTTGAAATGTATGCCATGGTCACTTAACGAGCTAATAGTACTGTCGCAATCTTCCTTTTAAATCTGATTGCTAGTGTCATTCTCCGCGTCTCCGAGACCATCTAGTCTTTCATTACATACTACAACCAATAGCAAAAACTGCCACTAGAGTACTTTGAATCTATTGTTTCTTCGCACAATGTACACCTTTGCGGTACTTTTTATAAAGCTTGTGTTAGTTTATTAGTAGATAACAGACTTTCACGGATTTCAGCGCCCACATGGATAGCTCTAGGCAGTAGTGTTTACAGGAACGCCGCCGCGGCTCACCGGAGATGCTTCACTGATGCCGATCAACCGGGGAAGATACCTCAATGGGGGCATGGAGCTTTCTCGTTTGGGCGGTGAGCGAGGAGGGCAGAAAGTGGTGGGTTTCGGTGAGAGGTGACGGAATTTATCTGGCTCCTTTTTTTGTTGCATAACGATTTCCCGCCTGGCGCCTTCATGCGTGGAGCTCTGCTTTTTTACATCAGGTGAGCACACGAACAACCCGACTTTGTCGCACATGGGGCTTGACGGAACTTCAATACATGCCACCAAACACATTATTAGAGCGCGGTTGGTAGCTTGGCTTGGCTCGCATGTGACCCGTAGTTTTTGTGCCGTTTGGATGCCCGGTCGTCTCCAAGTTGTTGCAACATGGGTCTTAAAACACCTTCGGAATAGGCCAGGGAGGAACCCCTAGTATGACCGCTTTTTCCAGGACAGGCTCGGGCGCGATGAAAATCGACAACGTCGTTCGTGCACGCACTCGGCCGCGGCATCGCGTGGGAAGGAGAAATCCGAGTGGCGTTGCGCGGCAAAGTTAGGGGTAACCTCCCTCTTCCGTTACCCTCTCCATTAGCCCCTCCTAAAAATTTTCTTTCCCCAATTTTCGCACCGGCAGCGGCTGCGACTTCTCAGATCTAGCCTCACGCATCTGACCCTGGCCGTGGTCTAGATGAGGAGCGCATCCCTTCGGTCTCCAACGCCGGACTAGGGTCGTTGTTTTCGGCCGCGGACGAGCCTGCGCACATCTTCTCCGACTTCCGTCCGTCTCCACCGTCTTCCATGATATAGGTAAGGAGAAATTCCGCTGCTATACTATAGTGTTAGATTCATGTTGGTAGAACTAGTTGGGTTCGATAAGACCGTTCGTAATGCTTAGATCTTATTTGAGTAGACCGACCAGCTTCAGCTTGTGCATCATATTGCAACACTTATCATTTGCATACAAGTTTGGATCCTGATGGTGCACAAGAGATCAATTAGGCATGCTGCTTGATGGCTGTGAAATTCGCCCAATTTTCTCGCATTTAAACCCTTAGCTAAGTCAAGAAACTAACTAAGTTTACCTCTCAACTTGCCACTAATGCCTAATCAATGCAAATATGTGCAATCTCTTCTATCTTTGAATGATGTGTAGAAAATCATGTCATAATGATAATTGGACCTGCAATTACTGAAGAAAATCGCGTCAGGAGCATGGCAAAGTTGACTACGCTCGGAAAGGTGGTTCCAGGAGCTTTAACGGGCATCGGTACGGGAGAACCCGCCCGTACCGTCCGCCCGTACCACCTGCGGCTGCGTTCCCCAGGTCAAACACTATAAAAGCATGTAGGGACCGACGCTGAAAGGAGGGCCATTCATCGCCAAACAGAGCCTCCATCCACCAGATCCATCTACACCACACCGAAGGAGATCCATCACCATAGTTCATTCATCTCATGTCCCATATCCTCCATAACCATAACCACCACTATTGTAATAGAGATCTCCTTGAGAATTGACGACTATTTTAAAAATACTGTGATTTCAATCTAAGAATTTTGCATAATGATTTCTATCTTTGTATTTGATCTTGATATTATGTGTGAGTAGTCCTCACGGCCTGCGGATTGGGGTGAATCCTTGCAGCGTTCATGTGCATCTAATCTTCTGATATGTGTACGAATTGAATAGGAGTTTTGCAATCTTGTATCCTTATCTCTTTGCCCCGTCTTGATGATCTGCAGGTACACATATCATTTGAGTCGATTAAGGGAAGAGGTGGGATGAGTGAAGAATGGTGTGCTACCGCGAAACCTCAGTGACAGGAAGGGGAAGTAACGTACATGTTTAGTGATTCATTCGGGATCATATCACAATCATCTAGCTTAAGGCTTTTGTGTGTATTTACTTAAAAACTGTTGTTGCTTGCAGGTGTGAGGACAATGGTTGGAATATTAGGCTCTTGTCACCTCTGGCTTTAGATGCAAGAGTATTTACGGGTGTTCTACTCATAAATCTCTTATCACTATTTTATTTGTTACACATATGAGCTTCATTTATATATGTATGCATAGGTGCAGGTGAAACCTTAACCCTGACCTATTTCCATCATTGAAGACAACTCCCTTAAAAGAAAACTAGATAAGTCCGCTAAACTGAACATAAAATACACTAGCAAGTCTTGTAGACGTTTTCTTCACACCATTTAGCTATGCTTCCAAAGGTTCGATTAAATCTAGCTCTTCTAGGGAAAAAGCTTACCATACTACAATCCGTAATCCGGATCGAAGGTATCAATCCTTTTTCTGGCGCCGTTGTCGGGGAAGCGATTTCGTTATTCCGGAAGGTTAATAGAGACCTCGTTAGTTATCTTATTTTTAGTTTTAAGTTTTATTTAGTGTTATTAGTTTACTATTTTATTCTATATTTGAAAACCCAAAAAAATAGTTACTTATTCTTTTACAATCATAGAACAAAATACCAAAAAGATAATCACTATAGCAAAAAAAGAAGCTTGGGGAATATGCTATCCCCAATGATGATTTTATTCGTGCACCCATAACTCAGCCCGCTGTTGAAGCGGAGAACTATGAAATTAAGCCTAACCTTTTAAGCTTGGTTCAGCAGAATTTATTTGGAGGCTTAGTCGCTGAGGATTCAGGTATGCACTTAAACACATTTACTGAAACATGTGATATGATGCGCATTAAAGATGTTGATCCAAAAGCTATTAATTACACTTGTTTCCTTTTTCATTAAGAGGGAAAACAAAGAACTGGTTGCTAGCTTTGCCTAAGGGCAATATAACTTCGTGGGATGAATGCACTAATATATGTATGACTAAGTTTTTCCCACCAGCAAAGACTATGCAACATCGTTCTAACACTACATGCTTTAGACAAGAAGACCGCGAGCCACTAGAGCTTGCATGGGAAATGATGAAGGAAACCACCATGAACTGTCCAAGTCATGGAATGGAGGATTGGTTAACCCTACATTTATTTTATAATGCAATTAACCCAATGTCAATATCTATGCTTGATACTGCAACAGTAGGAACATTCATGAGCAAGCCAGTTGAACTGGCAAGGAGGTTCCTAAATGATATGAAAAACAACCATGTCCAATGGCATGTAGATAGATCCTCCTCAAAAAAGGTGAATGCAATCACCGAAGGTAACAACGAAGAACTTACTTCAAAGGTAAATGAGCTATTACATATTCTCAAGGGTAAGGAAACTACCCAAGTTAATGCCATCACCAATACTAAAGTTGAGTAAATAGACTTCATAACAAGAAATCCTTAAAACCCTGCACGGAAGAGTCAAAACTATGGCTCTAATTTTCCTAGACAATATAGTAATAATGCAGGAGTTCCAAATAATAACTTTACCAACGGAAATGGAGCAAAAAATTGTAATACTTCAATTGAAAGTACCTTCAAGAATTTTATGCATGCTCAAGCTGAACAAAATAGTACCCTTACAAAGCTCACTGAAAATCAAAGAACTATGTTAGGGAATTTATCTAACCAAACCGCTTCTCTTAAGAATGATGTTCAAGTTGTACAGGAAAGGACGAAGACCGTGAAGACACAACTGGGGAAGATAGTTGAAAGCCAAACTATTATATTTGCAAGATTTGCAGATAAACCAGAACCAAACCCCGTTGAAGAACTCAAGATGATGAGGATTGAAAAGAGTGGACAAACACCTGAAGAACTGGACTATAGCAATGCTCCAACACCTGAGTACTTCGTAGAAGACCTCATAAAGACAGTCAAGGTAAGACACCCCAGAATCGATGAAAGTAATGGTGAAAGGTACCATCAATTTATTCATGAAGTAGCATGCAAATTTTGTTATTTAGAACAAAAAATATAAGAAGCTAGCTGAGAAACATCCAGCTAAGTTTGATATATTTGAGCCCACTATTAAATTCCATTTTTGGAACGAATGAGGTGGCTGCACTTTGTGCTCTTGGTGAAAGCGTCTCCACAATTCCAAAGATCTTATTTGATAAGTTAGGAATGCGTCCATCTAGAACAACTGAGCTAAGACTGCACTTAGCTGATTCAACATATAGACAAGCTGTAGGCATAAAAGATAATATTGTAGTAGGGATTAAAGGATGTACTACTCTTATCGATCTTATTATTGTGGACATGCCTTAAGATCCTATAGCTCCTATAATAATCCTTGGATGGCCATTTCTTAGAACTATTAAAGATTTAATCAATTTGCATGAGGGAAATGTGAGAATTGGACTATTAAAGATCTATTTGTAGTACACTTCCCTAGAAAGAACAAGGCCAAAAATTGTGATGATGGGATCATTACTTTGAAAGCTAATTATTTTGGAGTGGGTCTTCCACTTCCAACTCTTAAGTGATCACCATCTTGGTCAAGCTAATTGACCTTAACTAGATGCGCTTCATGGGAGGCAACCCATGTTCAATAAAGTTTCCTTCTAAGTTCTTGTTTAGTTTAAAGTTTATTTTTATTTGTTTGTTTGTTTCGTTTTTAATAAAGAGTGTTCATGAGATCCTTTGAAAAAGAGGGGAATTAGATAAAACAACAATGCATTTCTGATTTTATATGCTAACGGTTCTGCAGTCTTGATATAAATTGTTGTTTTGCCTTAGCCATTTTCGAGGTAATGTTGATGCACAAGGGCACATGAAGGTTGCACATAAATTTTTGATGTTCGCATGTCACTGGAAGTTTAACGACCATCGGTACGGGCGGATGAGACCGTACTGTGCGTCCATACAACTTCGATGATGGAACTTCAAAGTTTCGGTAAACCATTCGAAAGTTTACCGGCCATCGGTACGGTCGGACCAGACCATACCATGCGCCTGTACCGCATTCACGACTTCGAGAATGAAAAGTTGAAGATTTCGTCGAAACCATCTGAAAGTTTACCGAGCATCGGTACGGGCGGACCAGACCGTACCACGCGCCCGTACCACTTCGACGACGAAAGCATCAATTCTACAAAAACATACTGTAAGTTTAACTACCATCAGTACGGGGGATATGGCCGTACCGTTCGACCATACCGCGTCCACCGCCTTAGTTATAAGGTGGCTGCACCTAGTACGGGCGGGATGCGCCCGTACCGTGCGGCCGTACCACGCGTCGGGAGCCTTAAACACGCAGGGAAGGGGTAAGCAACCCAAAATTTTCATATTCTCTCTCTTCCTCCTCCAAACTCAAAACCTGCTACTCCATTGGATCTTCAATTTCGTTCGTTTTCAATTCGATTCATCACACTCATCCGAAGTATGGTACGGTGCTCCTCCGATCCCCAACTTTTTATCCGCGAATGCATGCTCTAGCTTTTGCCATTATCAATCTAGATGTAGGTCATATTATAAACTTCATCATCATAATGAGCATGCTAGATTGCAATTTTAGAGGATATTCTTTTATAAGATGTGTAGAGGATAACCATATGTCTATTTCTATCGGATCAGATTTTTTATTCTCGTCAAAAAAATTAAGATGTGCTTAAGGTACTAAACCACTAATTAATCTTTTTAGATGAACACAAGGAGCTGCTCGCGCGCTGTGGCTGCACAGCTTGCACTACCGTTGAAGACACACCCGCTTCACTCGGCATCGAGTTCGAAGACCGCCGTCATCTCAACCATTTCAACCATCTCAAGGACCGTGAGATCAAGTCAAAAAAATGGGCATGACCTCATATTCTGAACCAACTAGGCCTACGCAATGATTTTAACACTCTTTGCAAAAATGTTGCTTTGCTTGACTTTTCTTGTCAGGAGGCTATCACCTATCGCCGCTTGACACTCCAGTTCCTCAACACCTTGAAGCATACTGTGAACCAGTACTACAACTCTGAGAAGAATATACCTAGAATCGACCGGATATCCTTCCGTTTGATGAACCGTGAGTATAATTTGACTTTAGATGAGTGGTACAACCACTTTGTCTTTGAAAACAGTGCCACCGCAAACCGCTATGCATCCTTTACTTTGAACCCCTCACCTAGTATGTATTTTTCTAGGATGGGAATACCTAGCACACTCCCTTGGGGAAATAATATTGAGTGTCCTGGTTTCGCTATTTGTACTATGTTATTGCTAACACCTTGCAGGCACGAGGTGATTTCACGAAATTCCATGAAGAGGATATGATGATCCTCACAAAGGCCACATTCCCAGAAAGCAACATCCGCCCAAACTTAGGCGTCATTCTCGTTCTCTACTTGAACCACCAAGCACTTGAATCTCGGGGCCCCATATGCGGAGGTGGAGTCATTACCGTCTTGGCAAGAAGACTTAATATCAATGTAAGTAATTTACGAGCATTGGAAGGCCCTCGCCACCTTGGTTTTACTACTCTGAATGCATGTGGTATGGTTAGAAAAATAGAAGGTAGATATTACTTGAATATACTGGGAGCTGATCACTTGATCGATGCCCCTCTACCTAATGGTATATTCTCTCTCGAGAAAATCCGTTTGCATTACGATGCACGGGTTGAGGCAAATCTACGCCCACAACAATATGAACCCAAAGAAGAAGAGGAGGTTGAACAAGAACCTCAAGGATCGGAACAGGGGCAGCAGCCACTCCATGACTTCACCACCTACCAGGACATGTACGCGCTCGAAGGAAGCATTGAGAACCTGAGAAACCTCGCCATCAACCTTCGAGATCACACCACCGAACTTAATTTCCAGTTCACTCATTGGAACAATGATAATTATCCTCCACCACAATGAGCTCACCAAGAGGGCTTGCAAAAGCCTAAGGTTTGGGATGTGTTCCTCAAGCATTTATATTTGTGTTGAATAATTTGTACTCCAGCTCTTTGAGAGAGCTTTGAAACACTCGTGTTGGTTTGTTCCAACACTTTGCTTCTTATTTGCTTTTTTGTTTTAGTTTGTTTCCTTTTAAATTTTTTTTTAATTCCTTACTTTGTCATCATTCTCGTTTCTTTTTCCCTCTCTATCCCATTTCATGAAAATAAAAAAAATTCCTTTTGTCCTTGGTTTTGAAAGAGCTGAATTTTCGGATGCCTCTTTGTTTGATAATATTTATGAGAGAGATCTACCAAGAGTTTTGAAGGAACACATCACAAGGAAGATAAATATGAAGCTACCTACAAGAGGTATGTCTTATGTATCCCACTTTTAAAGTTTGAATTGTTTATGCTAGTCAGTAGACTTGTTAAAATATTATATTAGTGGAAGTGATTTGAAACAATTGGAGTAGAGCTTTATTTGTATAGTTAGTTAATTGTGGAAGTTTCTACTCTAGTTCATTTAGTTAACCGAGTCTTGCCTTGGAAATAATATTGTCAAACAAATACAACAAGAAGATGTCCTAAAATTATGACTTGTGTGATGATCAATTGTCTTAAGGTTTAACTTTGAAGATACTTAACTCCATAGATATTGTGATAGACTTGATAGCACTCTTGATAGGAGTTGTTCCTCAATATGGGGTTCAAGGTCCTTGATCAGAAACCGTTTCACACTTTTAACACTCAAGTGAGGCTGGTACTTGCTTTCTGCATTCTTGACAACTATATTCTAGGTTGGGGGTGAGAATGATTTCTTCCAATAAGTTGTCATTTTGATGGAAGCTTGTGGGGGCCACGCAGTTAAGCAGGTTGCCGCGCTCGGCACTGTCGGTCTGTACGTACAGCGGATCAGCTGATGTCCAAGTTTTGACCTGCTCTAAAACTTAGCTTAGGCTTTTCTTTCTTCGGTCCTCTTCTCTTTGGTTTTTTTCTTATCATGTTTTGATTTCGGTTTGGCCCTTGGCATTTGTGTAGTTTGCGGCTTCCCTGCATATTCTTCTTCGTACACAACGACCATTATTCAGAATTTTAGACGCTTGTTTTGCGGAAAAAGTTTGTTATTAGCCTAAAGTCCTTAATCCTTGTTTCAGCGACCACATATCGTTGTACAAGACGGGGTGTTAATAGGACAAAGTTCAACATCATATATTAATATCCATAAACTGGTCATTAACTCACAACTGTTTTCTTTCCCAACTAGACACGCTAGATTAGTAGCGCGCGGTATGACCGAGTAGGCCAATGTTCACCATCACATATCCACATTCATAGTACGGAGTATATTCAAATCGCAGTTGAAACTTGGTGCTATGCGGTAGAATGTGCGGTGAAATACTATTGATTTTTCACTTGGCTCTGTACGTAAACATTCGATGGTCAGCAACCATAGAAAAAAGAGTATATTCCACCTCGCAACAGCATGATAATATTTCTCCGGAAGCAAAATTTTACTGTTCCACAGGTCAAACAAATCAGCAACTAGTGCAGAAAATAGGCAGAAGCAGACGGGAGCCAGCAGGCACGTTGACCCGGCGCAATTGACCACCATCAAATCATTGCTCCCAAATCTCCCTACCAGTCTGTCAATCTCTTCTCCATGTGACCATCCATGAAACAACATCCGCAGCAACGACCGTATCAAAATCCTCCTCCCATGGAATCGTCTGCGTCGAGGAGGCAGAGGCGAGCGAGCACCAGCAGCATGAGCAGCGGCCAGCAAGTCTCAGGCATCAGCGACTTCAGCAGGGCGGCTTCCGACGGGTACCCGTACCCTTCCTTCACCTCCTCCGACGCCGCCGCCTCCTACCGGCGGCAGCCCTCGTCGTACAGCGCGCCGTTTTCCCAGGTGAGCCGGAGCTCCACCCGCAGCAGCAGCAGCTCGTTCAGCGCGGCGGCGCGGGGCGTCGCGGGGGTGTTCGGCACCTGCTTCGTGCCCCGGGTCAGGAAGGATGCGACGGAGGAAGAACGGGAGGCTTCTCGGGGGAGCCGGAGTGCCGGGTTTTCTCAGGGCAGCAGAAGTGGAGGTTTTTCTCAGGGGAGCAGGGGCGCAGGTGTACATGCCTCCACAGATTCAGGTACAGTTCACCCTCTCCGGTCTTGAATAATTAATATGGTCAACTTTGTCAGTTACATTCTTGTTAAGCATGCTCCTCCTTTGCTCTAAGCATCAGATTATTCTGCTTAACAAGTAGTACTACTTACTTGACATTGGACTGTGGTACATGGAGAGGGGATTGACAAATTTGATTACAGCAGGGCCGGGCAAAGAAAGTTCAGGGCTCACAGTTGCAGATATATCCAGGGCAACATCAAACTTCAGTGAGAAGAACATGGTGAAGCAGGGAGCTTCTTCCAGCATCTACAAAGGGAAGCTCAAGGATGGGTCCGAGGTTGCCGTTAAACGCGCTAGAAAGGTTGCCAAAAGAAACATCATGACTAAATATCTAGCACTTGTTCATAATAGAGCCTTTAGGTTGAGTAGTACTAACTAACTAATTGTCTATTTTGTTTCGGCAGTTAAACGGTCAGTATCTGTCTACTGAGCTTAGCAGGGAGCTCGAAACGCTTCAGAAGATCGAGCATCAGAATCTGGTCAGGTTCCTTGGGTTCCTGGAGCAGAGAGAAGAAACACTGATCGTCGTCGAGTACGTCGACAATGGCTCCTTAAGGGAACACTTGGATGGTATGAAATTCTAGTTTTTCAGCTGACACTGCTGAATTTTGCATCCACGTTTCTAATTTCAGATAGCTCCATTGCCAGAAGAAGAAAATAAAAATCTATCTATGCAATTTTATTAGAAATGATTCGCACCTGTATGAAAGTAATTGCGATACTAGAAAGAAAATGTACTGACCAGGATTTCTGCAATGCACAACAAAATGCAGAATCGCGCGGAACCGGGTTAGAACTCGCGCAGCGGCTCAACATCGCGATCGATGTTGCTCATGCCATCACCTACCTGCACGGATACGCAGGTACTCCCATCAAATTCATGAAATGGCATCGCTCATGACAGGAAATACTACTCCCTCTAGATGCATCTATATTAGCATCAGTTAATATGGATCGAAGGGGGGAGTAGAAGAAGTGGGAACTTGCCTGAACTTCAAAACGAATGGCAGAACGGGCGGTGATCGACCGGGACATCCGGTCGACGAACGTGCTGCTGACGGGCGCGCTGTCGGCGAAGGTGGCAGGGTTCGGGCTGGCGAGGATGGCGGCGGACGACGGGCCGGATGCGACGCACGTGACGACGCGGGCAGTGGGCACCGCCGGGTACGTGGACCCGGAGTACATGGTCACGCTCCAGCTCACCGACAAGAGCGACGTCTACTCCTTCGGCGTCCTCCTCGTCGAGCTCGTCACCGGCCGCCCACCCATCGAGCGCCGCCCCGGCCTTGACCCACGCGCCACTACCAAATGGGTATATATTATGACAGACAATCACCCAATCGTATGTATGTTATCATCTGTAGCCATTGGATTCGGAAATTGGATGCTTACATCGATGCGATGCTATGTATGCAGGCGATGCAGAAGTTCAGGGGAGGGGACGCGGTGGTGGCCATGGACCCGAGGATGCGGAGGAGCCCGGCGTCCGTGGCGGCGGTCGAGGGGATGCTGCGGCTGGCCGAGCTGTGCGTCGCGCCGGCGAGGAAGGACCGGCCATCGATGCGGCGGTGCACCGAGGCGCTATGGACCGTGCGGCGGGACTACCACCGGAGGCAAGAGCCGCGGCAGGACGCGTCTCCGGGCATCGCCACCGGAGACAGGAGCGCCGAGTGGGTGAGCCGATGATGTTGCTGGTACAACCGGTTCGGCAGTACCCTGCGAACAAATCGAAATCTAGCACGTGCTCTGCAAATTACAACTCTGACCTCTGATCTCTGAACTCGTCCTATGTAAATGTTTGTAAATTTTGACCATTCAGATTAAAGATTTGGACAAATATAGTTTGAAACAATTTGAGATTTTTTTCGGTGTTGATCGGATTGGGTCACGGAGAGAATGACTACATCAACAATGTTGTTAAAACATCTCCGCTTATGTTATTCAAGGGTACGGAAATCTAATCTTCTCGTTAGTTACATCTTTCTAGATTAGATCTTGGGGTTTTTGTAAGGGTATTTTACCCTTTACCATTATTTTGGTTAATAATGACACCGGAGCTAGTGTGTGTGGACTAATGGTTCTATAAGTGTATACATAGGATTTAGTCCACATATGAGGGTGCAAGGAGGTGAGAAAGGTTTTCAAGTTGGCATACGAGGATGCGAGGTGATGAGAGACCCCCCCCCCCCCCCCCCAATTGATGTTCTCATCTAGTGACGGTGTTTTGACTCTTTTCTCAAAAGAGGATGCTGCCAAAGCCACATATACACATCCTACCACATAATCTTCACACCAAAAATGCTGAGAAGAAGAACTGTTCTGAGAAGGGAGGAAGAACGGAAGCTCCAAGCAACTCAGCACACAGCCCGGCAGGCCGAGTGCTGCTGCCGGAATTTCCGGCACACAGCCCGGCATACCGGGTGCTACTACCGGGTTGCCCGAAAATAGGAAGAACTAGAGACTCCAGGAAAAGTCGGCACACAGCCCGGCAGACCGAGTGCTGCTGCCGGGTAGTCCGGTATGTGGCCCGGCATACCGGGTTCCCTACCGAAAGTTCCGGATGCAGCAGGGCATATATAGATGGAAGAAAGGTTTGCTTTGATGACTGGGGCATGGACACTTGGTCCGCTTTGTGGCTTGAAGATATCATTGAAGATTTAGATTTTGAGAAAGCAGGCAGGATGGACGTTTATTGATTGTTGCCGGGGATGCAAATCAATGAAGATGGTCTTCGGTTGATAGTTGAAGACAAGGACACATTATGCATGGTTTCAAAGGTTAAAGAGGGACACCGGTTTCTTATGTTGTATCTTGATCATGAACCAAGCAGGAATACATCACATGGTTGTAAAGATATTATTGTTAACCATGTTGGTGATTTACATGCTGTCATTAGTCCTAAGAAGATGCCTAGAAATGCGAACAATATTGATCGGATCATTGATAATCGCAATGCGCAAGGACCAAGCAGAGTCATATCAAAGAGGGCAACAATTCTTGATGAGGATTGGGACATTAATAATTCTAGTGACTCGGATTTTGTTCTACAGATCATTGACAGTGACAATGACATAGAAGATGGAGATGATGCCTTGTACCAAGAATACGTAGATCAAGTTCCAAAGGTTGACAAGAAGGGGGCTGCAGAAGATGAGTTGTCTGAAGATGAATTCCTTGAGGCTCCAGATTCAGATGAGGAGACTGAGAGATATAATTTCAAGGCTTTCACGGAAGAAGATATGCATGATCCAAAATTTCATGTTGGGCCAATATTCCAGTCTATTGAGATGTTGAGGAAGGCCATACGAGAGTATAACTGCAAACATAGGCGCAACATTACTTTACCCAAGAATGACAAAGCTAGGGTATTAGCTAAATGTCATGAAGGTTTCCCCTGGTCTCTATTTGCGTCAAAGGACAGTAAGACAAAGGCCATAATGGTGAAATTTTCAACAATGAACACACTTGTCAGAAGAAGTGGCAAGTAAGAGCATTTACAGCTAGGTACATTGGCAAGCACTATGTTGATGAGCTAAGAGCAAATCAGAAGATGACACTGAAGAGTTTAGGTCAGCTAGTGCAAAAAGAAGAGAGTGGCTGAAGAATCTAGAAAAAGAGAGACAGAAGCAACAAAACTACTTGCAGCTGAAACAAAAAAACTTATAGCTCAGAAGAAAAATGAAGCAAAAGAAGCAAAAACAAGAGACGGAGAAGAAGCAAGAAGCAGATTGAACAATGCCATTGTTGAGAAGATGCAAAGAGAAGAAGCAAGGTAAAAGGTATGGGATGAGCACAACCAAAAGGTTGAAATGCAGAGACAACACTCATTTGTAGATGAGTGGCAAGGAAGAACAAAAGAAATATTGTAGATGCACAGGGAAGTAGCACAACCAGTGGCACCTTATAAGAAACCCAGAGAAGCCTCAATGTTTGATTATCTCAGAAACCAGGAAATCATTGAGTATGTTCTTGGATATATCATGTTCTGAGTTTTTGTTCAATATTATCACATTTTGAACTGGTTCCTCCTGTGAGCTTTTGATTATTATACTTTCTTATGTTGTGTTCTAGAATATATGTGGTTGGTTCAAAATTATTCTACTTTCTTATGTTCTGTTCTGGAAACTCACGTTTGATATTTGCTCATATTGCAAATCTGGGCAAAAATATAAGAAGTATGTGCAAGAATTTCTCTATTATCAGATATATTCAAATCTGGGCAAATACATAACACATGACAGATCAAATTCTAGAGAACTGGATGCACACATTTTGTACTTGGATTACACTAACATCCTACTGTTATTAGAATCACTGCTTCAGCAAGTAACACCATCACCAGACACAACAACATCCCTATACCTAGCACTAAAGCTTTGAGCAGCAAAACAAGTTCCAACATATGCCTTTGCATTTCAATGCTTTCAGCAATGAGCACTCACAATCGGCTTCATGTGAGTGAGTGTTACCATCCAATTGTCCAGCAATTCGCCAAATCTCCGCGTATTTATCTCCCCATTTACAGTAGTCACACCACCATCATTTGGCTGAAGTAAAAAAAGCTAAAATTCAGAGCTTAGGCTCCACAAATCTAGAACTAGAGGAATAGAGAAGAGTAAAGATTCAGTAACTTGTACAAATGCCGAAGGAATTTCTCCTTTGTCTTGGAAACGAACTGGATCATCCTTCAAATATAGTTGTCGTTGCACACCACCCACGGGAATCGCCACCACATGCCCGCGGACGAGCGCGTCGACGAGGTTGGACATGCCGGACCCGCTGGCGCCCATGACCGCAAACAGTTCGTCCTCGCAGGCCTCCCTGGAGATGCCGTCGTGGACGCCATCATGTTGGACGGGAGCGTGCCCGAGGAGGCGAGGCAGTTGCTGGTGCGGGACGGGAAGCAGCACCTCAGGCCGTCCTCTGCAGCTTCCGACACTGGCTCGACTGATTATGAAGCTTTTTTTTTTACCTGAGCTCGACTGATTCTGAAGCTGGGAACAGACGACCAAACTTGATTTAGGGATTTCGGATGGCTGAGGCTAGCCATAGTGCTAGTATCATAGCTAGTATCATGCATTCTAGCCCCACTAAAAATGCTGATGTGGCAGGTAATTATGGATGAGAGAGAATATTAGAGTAGCATAGGTAGATAACATCACGAGAAAAGTTAGTATCAAATAAATCTTGTACACAAATTTGTATAGGGATTCTACAAATCAATTAATATAGCAAAGCTATGATACTAGTCTATGATACTATGCATTATGGATCTAGTATCATAAAAAAATATCATATAATCCCTCCGTTCTCTTTTAGTCTACATTCTAGAAAAAATCAGACAAATTAGTAGTGCATTTATTAGTACTAGTTAAATTGATAAACAACCAATCCAAACTGCATTGAAAATAGTGACATCCAATAGATAAATGAGAACCACTTTGTTTTCCATATTCTTGTTGACTAAAAGCTAAAATGTAGAGTATTTCAGAACAAATTTTAAGCCTAGAATGCAGAGTACATGATACCACTATATGAGGAAGTGGGGAACGGCGTGGTGGGTCCCAAACCATCACCGCGTCAACGAATACAGATGCCAAAAGTACATCGGACCGTATGTGGACCTGCAGAACGAGATCAAGGATCGTGTTGGTCAGTTTTCTGAGTTCATGGGCCGGTCTAGACATGACCGACGAGTTTAGGGACCAAGCATGCATTTCACTCTTTAACTCCAGATGAATATTTAGCCCTTGTACATGCTAAAGAGCTGCCAACCGGCACACACCTAATGTTTCTCATTTACTCACGTCCAGTTCAATGATATGATCAACGTGGTGTTCTACTACTTGCCGTTCAATCTCAACGTGGTGCTTGTAGTAACATCTTAAATTATGGGACGGACGGAGTAACTTCTTGCGATGTGAATGCTGTTATTTGTAGCTGAAGTTCTGATCTGAATCCTGCAGATCGCGGTGTAAACTGCTTTGGAAAAACAGAGGTGTCTTGATTTTTTATGAATGTACTAGCAAAAGTGCCCATACGTTGCATCGGGTGAAATTAAAATTCAAAAATTCCAGATGACACTTCTCCTTTGTACCACCACCAATGGTGTTTTCATAATTGTAAAAGTTTTGCTAAAATATTTTTACATGATGGTAAACTTTGTAAGAAATTAAGCACCGTTGCTACCCATGTGGATTATGTACGAGCTAATATATATTCAAATTGTATCTGAAGTAACCTTTCGTTTCAACACCATAGTTAATCTAGCAAAACCATAAAAGTTATTGTTTAGCTTGCTGTGAACACTCGTTAGCCAGTAGCTAGTATACTTTGATGGTGTTAGGTTAGTCCACAAAATGTAAAAATGCCATGCCAAGGAAACATCACAGCAACTGAATTCGATGGTTACATTTGAAGAAAGCGAGTCCATCCGATCCACTGCTCTGAGAAAAAAAAGGGGGATGGATTTCTTTAGTTGTCCGGCCGCAAAGAAGCAACTCTGCCCTGCCCGCAGATGGCCGGCGACATTGCCAGTGCACGGCGACCAATCAGGCGGCACGGAACGGAGGTAAAAGTAGACCTCCGCGAGCCAGAGCGGTCGGAGGCAGCCATGGCGACAATCGCGAAGCCCTCGATTTGAACCAGATCGGAGTGCCAGAGCTCTTCCCACACCTCCGCCCTGAAGCGACAGAGCTCCTCCCCACACCCCCACTCGCGCAACTTGTCCTATGCGTGCGCGTCGCCAACAAGATTATAGTGACCAGCTGCCGACGGTTAATTTTTGATGAATCTTCCATACGCGACCAAGTGCGGCGACGCCAAGCGCAGGTCCTCCGCCAGTCTCCGTTCCCCTCCTCCACAAGCAAGTCGACCCCATATGCTCCTTCTCGCTGTCTCAACTGTGGTGCCAGAATCCGGCACAGATCTGCACGATTTTACTTCCATCGAGTAGCTAACAATTTAAGTACGAGTCTACACCAGGCGATTTGCACAAAAATAACCCAAAAATGAAAGAAAAGCACAGACTAACCCTCCGGCGAAACTATTTCACCAATCTAAGCCTTTTGTGTGGCGCCCCTCCCACGGGCGCCACACATGCCCATGTGGCTCCCCTCCTGCCGGCGCCACTGTCCCAGCCGACGTGGCCCCCTCGTCGCTGAGCTGGTGCGCCCATCCGACGTGGCAGCTTGTGTGGCGCCCCTCCCAACGGCGCCACACATGCACTTGTAATTGCCCAAAACATACTGTGAGACAATTTCTCTGGGACTTAGCCGTTTTGCGAGGCTCGATGTGTGGCGCCAACGCCACGGGCGCCACACTAGCACGTGTGGCGCCGATGCCACGGGTGCCACACATCCACTTAAGTGTGGCGCCCGCGCCCAGCCCGACCCTCTCTTTCTCTTCTTTCTCTCCTTTCTTTCTCTGCTCCAACCGCCGCCACCGCCCGCCTCCCCTTCGGCCCCCCACCAAATCGACCAAGGAATTGTCAGATCTATCCGGCCAAGTCCTTCCTCCTCCATTCCTCAAGGTATTCCCCTTCGATTCCCTCTGATTCGTCCACTATTGTTGGTGGATTTGGTAGATTTGGGTATGAACCCTAGACATGGAAATTCATGTTGGTGGATTTAGATATGAACCATTGATATGTTAGTGCATTTGGCTCTGAACCTAGCAAGATTTGGATATGTTGGTGGATTTGGATATGAACCCTAGATTTGTTGGAACCCTAGATATGAAATTTTACATGTATGTGTTGAAATGGCTATGTATGTGTTGAAATGGCTATGTAAGTGTTGAATGTGTATGTGTAGGAACCCTAGATATGTTAGTGGATTTGGATATGAACCCTAGATTTGGATATGTTGGTGGATTTGGATATGAACCCTAGATTTGGCTATGTAGATATAAAATGGCTATGTATGTGTTCAAATTCTATGTATGTATGTCTTGAAATGTCTATTATTTGTGATGGAATAACTCATATTTGAACCAAATATTTGTTGGAACCCTAGATATGAATGTATGTGTGTATGTATGGAACTCTCATGTATTTGGATATGAACTCTCATGTATGTGTTGCTCATTTTTGTTACTGGAATGACTCATAATATGGTTGTGTAAACATGTAGGATGGTGTGGCTTCTGGATGAAGAGTACGACAGGGTGCACCGGGCTGTTCATATGACGGAGAGGGGAACGGATCTTCACCCTTTGAAGATTCGTTACCATGGCACAGCGGATATACCGTATGACGAGAGGTACACGGAGTTCATCCGTCCTACCGGTCTTATGCCGTTCATATCCCTTGTAAGACGTGGGGGGCCACACATGAACCCCTCGGCACTCACCGCCCTTGTCGACCGGTGGAGGCCGGAGACTCACACCTTCCACTTGAGGGCCGGGGAGATGGCCCCTACTCTCCAGGATGTTTCCATGATCCTTGGACTACCTATTCAGGGCGAGCCACTGTGTATGAACACAGCTTCTGATGGGTGGCGGAGACAGATGGAGGACCTTATTGGCAGGGCTCCTCCGCTGCCAACAGAACCAAAGAAGAGAGCTCCTGCCGGCGCGTCTTTCGAATGGATCAGGACTAACTTTGGAGAATGCCCGGAAGAGGCCGACGAGGACACTCGGAGGACGTACGCCCGCGTGTACTTATGGTACATGATTTCGAGGACTCTCTTTCCCGATGCTGGGGGAAGCTGGCCCATTGGTGTTGGCTGAAGGCGCTTACGGTGTTGGATAACCGGTGGAGTTGGGGAACAGCGGCACTTGCCTACCTCTACCGGCAGGTGATGATTTGCTCTATGTACTATTTTCCTATAGTAGTGTGCTAGACAAAGTACTAACCAAATGTCTTATGTGCTAGCTTGGACGAAGCTTGTCGCAGGTCTGGGAGCGGCGGTATTGGTGGATGCATGCTCCTACTTTCCGTATGGAGCTGGGACCGCCTATCAGTTGGGCGGCCTAGGACACTCACCGAGAGGCCATGGCCTCATCACCCTCACTTTCCTGATCGGGAGCCCACTTGGGCATACCTTTGGGACAATGTCTCGGAGATGACGAGCGATCCAATGGTCATGTACAGGCAGTACACTGCGGAGATGGACACTCTTACCGCTGAGCAGGTAACCGATCACTCTTTTGCAATCCTAGTTTTCATTGATTGTACTGGCATGTTCTAAATTCTGAAATATTTGTATGCTGCAGGTGGAATGGGAGCCATATGGTACCTACTACCGTATTGGCGCGGGGATGCCTGACCTCAACCACAAGTGCACGGAGGAGGCGCGGTTCTGGCGTATGCGCTTCCCACTCATATGCATGTGGCTTGTTGAACACCACCAGCCGCAAAGAGTGATGAGACAGTTTGGGCTGTTTCAGGAGTGCCCACCAGTGTGGCAAGACACGGACAAGGCGCTTCATAGGTAAACTTCTGGAATCATGTGATGGAAGATTCTTGATAGAAGAGGTACAAACTAACTTGTTGATTCTTGCAGGCTTGATAGGCAGCGGCAGAGGAAGATCACAAATTGGCCAGTCCATCATAGCGGCCACGTCGCAGCGTTCCAACACTGTTTGGAAGCGGCACGGAATGCTGGCCCTGAGCAGATTGTGCCTCACGACTTCGCCGCTTTCAACAACTACCTCGAGTGGTTCCATGAGAACACGCGTATCGAGTTAGTGAAGCACGCGTATCCTGAGGAGATCTTGGACGACCCCATCCAGTTCGATGAGGTTGGGCAAAGCCAGCACGACACCTTTGCTCGCAGAGGGAGATCGACTTCTATTGCTTCTGAGCTGAACTTCGTGGTAATGGATTCTCTCACTAACTAGTACATCATCTACATTGCCATGTGCTCGCTTCAATTGTGTATGCTATGTTTGTCACAGCGGGAGGAGATCCAAAAAACAGCTGAGGAGTGCGAGGTTATGTGGGAGCAGAGCGGGAGAGATGACAAGCCTGTCAGACCGTTGCGGTATTTCATTGAGGTATGATCACCAACTTCGAATGTACACTACTATGATGTGGTGGCTTTGTAACCATGAACGGCATGACGCAGAACACTGCACGAAAGATGCGGCGGTTAGCCAGCTTGCTAGGTTGCCGGGAAGCCGAAATCGCTACATCTTCCTCTTCAGAAGAGCGGGAGGTATGGACTATTTTGTTGCTGTCAAACATGTTCTTACTAATTTCAACTTTTGTAATCTCATGTGTTTATGTTTGTGAAGATTTCTGAGGACGAGCTAATTCTGAGTCAAGGCATACTTCCAAAGCATACCTCCAAGCAAGCCCCAAGGTCAGCTTACCAGTTGAAGCCAAGGGGCAAGGGTCCAAACCGGTACACTCCGGAAGATTATGTCAACCGAGGAAAGAAGGTTGTCACTGAGGAGGATGACGGGCCGCCGCGGATATCAGCTTTGTCGAGGATGAGGAACGACGAGCCGTTCTCTTCAGATGAGGAGGAGGAGGAGCAGGAGGAGCAGGAGCAGCAGCAGGAGCAGCAGCAACAACAGCCACGGCAGCGGACGAAGAGGATGGCCGTCCGGAAGCAGCCCGCGAGGACGGCACGTCGAGGACGCTACTAGGATGTGCTACGTGTTGTTGTCAACTCTATATTCATAAGTATCGATTTGTGAACCCTATGTCATTTCGAACCATGATCTGTAATGCTACTTGTTGTTTGAATCTACGTGCTACAGTGTGACCTATGAAGTGTTATATGTGTATGTCATGAAATTGCTACTTGTTGTGTCCAATGTTGTACTCATAACTGTTGGAGTTTGGTAGGATTTTTCATGTTTTTAACACAAGTCAATGTGTGGCGCCCTTCCCACTGGCGCCACAAATGCTAGTGTGGCGCCCGTGGCATCGGCGCCACACATGCCAACTTATATGAACTATTGGGTCGAAAACATCCAGGGGCTCCGGACGATAAGTCCTTAGCCGTTTTCGCGAGCCTCTATGTGTGGCGCCCGTGGCATCGGCGCCACACAGGCTAGTGTGGCGCCCGTGGCATCGGCGCCACACATCGAGCCTCGCAAAACGGCTAAGTCCCAGAGGAATTGTCTCACAGTATGTTTTGGGCAATTACAAGTGCATGTGTGGCGCCGTTGGGAGGGGCGCCACACATGCTGCCACGTCGGATGGGCGCACCAGCTCAGCGGCGAGGGGGCCACGTCGGCTGGGACAGTGGCACCGGAAGGAGGGGAGCCACATGGGCATGTGTGGCGCCCGTGGGAAGGGCGCCACACAAAAGGGTTAGATTGGTGAAATAGTTTCGCCGGAGGGTCAGTCTGTGCTTTTCTTTCACTTTTGGGTTATTTTTGTGCAAATCGCCTCTACACCATCGCTGATCCCCCGGTGCGTTTACATGTACATTGCAGACCATATGGTTGAGTTTAGAGAGCATCAGATTAGCCTGAGACATCTGCAGTAGTTAGCCTAAATGGACGACGTTGGCGTGCCGCTTCCACAAGGCTGCGCGGCAATCTCCGCATGGGTCTGGCCGCCGCCGATGATGTTGGTCCGCATCTCCAAGTGCCCGTCCACGCCACAGTGCAACACTCACCGACGACTCTGTCACACGCCTGCGACTGGCGGAGCAGCACCTCATCTCGGATGCCTTTGCTGGTAGGCAGGCGATCTCGATTCGATCTCGAGTGCCGGGACTCGGGCTTGACAAAATAGCCGCCAGCATCGATCCCCCGGCCTTACTTTTGTTGGATGCCGGCGAGCTCAAGTCAGACGACGTGTCGTGGGTAGCCAAAATCTGGGCGTGCGATTGCTGCTTGTTTCTCCGCCGTGATCTAATTTTTTTTTGATAAAGGATGTTTTATTACTTGTGATAAGCAATTACATCCAGCCTCTGCATAACCAGGATGCACACAGTTGTTCAAGTGTTTGGAACGAACAATATATGAAAAAAGGCGAAATACATATCGAGACGATGAATTATATAACGCCTAAGGAGAGGGTGGAGCTTCAATCCGTAGACTATGCTGCCACCCATGTAGGGAAAAAGTATCCCTCGCCGTAGCCTCCAACCGTGTACAGACCTCCGTAAATAGGTCTCGGTTCTCCGCCCGCTGAAGAGGTAACCATGAACGGAGAATACATGTACATCTGTAGATGACCTGCAACAAAGAACATGTTTTATCGTTAAAAATCTTGTCATTTCTACTTAGTCAAAGCACCCAGATAACTGCTAGCGCCTGATGACGCATAAAGCACACGCCCGTTGGGAACCCCAAGAGGAAGGTGTGATGCGTACAGCGAAAAGCTTTTCCCTCAGTAAGAAACCAAGGTTATCGAACCAGTAGGAGTCAAGAAGCACGTTGAAGGTTGATGGCGGCGGAGTGTAGTGCGGCGCAACACCAGGGATTCCGGCGCCAACGTGGAACCTGCACAACACAACCAAAGTACTTTGCCTCAACTTAACAGTGAGGTTGTCAATCTCACCGGCTTGCTGTAACAAAGGATTAGATGTATAGTGTGGATGATGATGTTTGCAGAAAACAGTAGAACGAGTATTGCAGTAGATTGTATTTGATGTAAAAGAATGGACCGGGGTCCACAGTTCACTAGTGGTGTCTCTCCCATAAGATAAATAGCATGTTGGGTGAACAAATTACAGTTGGGCAATTGACAAATAAAGATGTCATGACAATGCACATACATGTTATGATGAGTAGTGTGAGATTTAATTGGGCATTACGACAAAGTACATAGACCGCTATCCAGCATGCATCTATGCCTAAAAAGTCCACCTTCAGGTTATCATCCGAACCTCCTCCAGTATTAAGTTGCAAACAACAGACAATTGCATTAAGTATGGTGCGTAATGTAATCAACAAATACATCCTTAGACATAGCATTGATGTTTTATCCCTAGTGGCAACAGCACATCCGCAACCTTAGAACTTTCTCACATCGTCCTGTGTTTAATGGAGACATGAACCCACTATCGAGTATAAATACTCCCTCTTGGAGTTACAAGTAACGACTTGGCCAGAGCCTCTACTAATAACGGAGAGCATGCAAGATCATAAACAACACATAGATGATAGATTGATAATCAACATAACATAGCATTCCATATTCATCGGATCCCAACAAACGCAACATGTAGCATTACAAATAGATGATCTTGATCATGTTAGGCAGCTCACAAGATCCAACAATGATAGCACAATTAGGAGAAGACGACCATCTAGCTACTGCTATGGACCCATAGTCCAGGGGTGAACTACTCACTCATCACTCCGGAGGTGACCATGGCGGTGAAGAGTCCTCCGGGAGATGATTCCCCTCTCCGGCAGGGTGCCGGAGGCGATCTCCTGAATCCCCCGAGATGGGATTGGCGGCGGCGGCGTCTCTGGAAGGTTTTCCGTATCGTGGCTCTCGGTACTGGAGTTATTATCGACGAAGGCTTAAGTAGGCGGAAGGGTAGGTCAGGGGGCACCACGAGGGGCCCACACAACAGGGCGGCGCGGCCCTAGGCCTGGCCGCGCGGCCCTGACGTGTCGCCGCCTCGTCGCCCCACTTCGTTTCCCTTTCGGACTTCTGGAAGCTTCGTGGCAAAATAAGATCCTGGGCGTTGATTTCGTCCAATTCCGAGAATATTTCCTTACTAGGATTTCTGAAACTAAAAACAGCAGAAAACAGCAACTGGCTCTTCGGCATCTTGTTAATAGGTTAGTGCCGGAAAATGCATAAATATGACATAAAGTGTATATAAAACATGTAGGTATTGTCATAAAATAAGCATGGAACATAAGAAATTATCGATACGTTGGAGACGTATCAGCATCCCCAAGCTTAGTTCCTACTCGTCCCGAGTAGGTAAACGATAACAAAGATAATTTCTGAAGTGACATGCCATCATAATCTTGATCAATACTATTGTAAGCACATGTAATGAATGCAGCGATTGGAAGCAATGGTAAAGACAATGGTAAAGACAATGGTTAAACAATTGAATCATATAGCAAAGACTTTTCATGAATAGTACTTTCAAGACAAGCATCAATAAGTCTTGCATAAGAGTTAACTCATAAAGCAATAAATTCATAGTAAAGGCATTGAAGCAACACAAAGGAAGATTAAGTTTCAGCAGTTGCTTTCAACTTGTAACATGTATATCTCATGGATAGTTGTCAACATAAAGTAATATAATAAGTGCAAATATGTAAGTATGTAAGAATCAATGCACAGTTAACACAAGTGTTTGCTTCTAAGGTGGAAGGAAATGGGTAAACTGACTCAACATAAAAGTAGAAGAATAGACCTTCGCAGAGGGAAGCATTGATTGCTATATTTGTGCTAGAGCTTTTTTTTTGAAAACATAAAGAGAGCATAAAAGTAAATTTTGAGAGGTGTTTGTTGTTGTCAACGAATGGTAGTGGTGACGTGGGCACTACCCTTCGGGTAACCGACATTGCCCTATCTTGTATTGACTAATTGGAGGCCCATGAAGACACCTCAAGGCGGGATGGGCCGCTAGGACGGTGCACTAGAAGGTTCCTTGACGGGCAAGACAAGGAAGCAGCCGAACAAGGAAAGATCGGATCTAAAACTACTGTAAACCTAGTCGTATTCAGTTAAGCCTCTTGAGACCTGGCCTCCTATATAAAGGCCAGGAGAGGGGCTGCCGAGGGACACGATCAATCTTAGCAATCTTAGCCAAGAAAAAGCTTAGAGCTAGGTCACCTTAGCAATAGCCATCTCGACGAGATCTCAGCCGAACTATTCGGCACCCCATTGTAACCCATTATCATCATAATCAAGAACAGACAGGCAGGACGTAAGGGTTTTACCTCATCGAGGGCCCCGAACCTAGGTAAATCGCTCTCCCCGCTTGTCTGTGAACCGATGTCTCGTGTCAGCTTGCAGGATTCCATCAACCCTAAGCCCCTATCGGAGGGCATTGGCGAGGAGTACCCTCGACAATTGGCGCCGTCTGTGGGAAACCTGTCGGCACAAGATCGGACATCGGCTGAACCCGTCATGTCATCGGCAACTTCATCAACACCATCATCGCCTCGTCTGGGAAGCCCGATTCGTTTCGGCTCCTACGAGTTCACCCCACATAGCGATTCGTCTCGCTCGACTTTCTCCGGTTTACAAGGCAACATGGAGATGGCCTTCGGGAGCGTCCACTACAGCGTCAACTCATAAGGAATTCTTCGGCTGCTGGAGTCTCCCATCTCCAGGTCGACGAGTCCAAGCGCATCGTCGTCACTCGACCTTTCGGCTGGCCTGACAAGCCCGTCGAGTCCGTCCGCGCCTTCGACTCCCCGTTCGGCATCCTCCATGTCGGTCGGATCCGATGATCCCACATCCTCGGAGCTAACCTCGTACTACTGCAAGAACTGCGACACCAGGCACGGGCTAGGGTCGAGCGACACGCCGTTCATCTGCAATGCCTACTATTCGTCGGGAGAAGACAACATCGATAGCATCACCCAAGGAAACACCCGAAGAGTGGCGCCCCTCCAAGTTTATGTTGCTAACAGGGGATATGGAGATCGCACCCCCCGTTCCAGCAGGCGAGCTAGTTTTCAGAATAGCGCCAGCAACAACAACAGCGACCACACCATCGCAGAGGAGGAGTGGGCAGCAGCCAAGGCAGTCGTGCTTAACAACACACCACTTCTGGCGGGAACCACGGTTGGCACTCTCAACGCTTACCGCTCCATATTGGAGAAAAATCGGGAGCGCCTGTCTAAGGAGCAAGCCACCCTCGAGAGACGCCTATCTGCGGCAGACCGATCCAGCGAGCGATGAAGGGGCTCGCAGGGAAGTGCCTCTCGAAGTACCCACGGAGGAGGCAAACATCGATCAAGAATGTCCAGGCTTTCGGAAGATGATGCAAGGGAGATAGCGTCAAACTTGACCAAGTCCTTTATGACTACGGACACTGCGGGCATGCCACGGCCAAAAACCGTTGCGGGAGCAACAGCCAACCTCGCAGCATACCTCATTAACCAGCGTCCCGAAGGATCCATGGCTCAGGCTCACCGTGGTGCCTTAGAAAGTCTCGCGATATTAGGAGATAATCTAGTTCCGCGGAAGGAAAAGACCACGTTGCAGGCCAGCGGCTCAAAGCATCGCGCAAGAGACGCTCGGGATGAAATTACTCAGAGTAGGATCGACAAAGCAAGGCGGCGACGCGCCGCCAGAGAGGAACTTGACAGCGATTCTTCGGACGATACCCAGGAAAACGACGGCGAGCTTAGGGGAGCCGATTGTTTAAGCTACAAAATTCGGGAGGCAATGCCACCTAAAAAGTTCAAACCCACCCCTACCGACGCTGCCAAGTACGATGGGCAGCAGGAACCAAGATCCTGGATAGAGTATTATCTACAGATAGTGATTCTGCAAAAAGGAAACCAGATAGCAGCAATGCAGTGCATGCAGCTTTACCTAAAGGACTCAACGCGAGCCTGGCTAAGAGGTCTGCCGAAGGGTTCCATCAAGTCATGGGACGACCTAGTGGAAGCCTTCATCGCCAACTTCCAAGCAACCTACAAAAGGCCTGTCGGGATTGAAGAGTTACGGCATTGTCAGCAAAAGCAGAAGGAATCGATGCGCGCATACATCGGGAGATTCACCGAGCTCCTGAACGCTGTGGAAGACGTATCTGTCGACAGAGCAATCGACGCCTTCAGTGATGGCATCCGACGTGAAAGCTATATAGAGGAACTTGGACGTAAGAAGCCGAAAACCATAACCAAGTTAATGGAAATCGCCAACAGCTGGGCCGATGGCGAAGACAACGTTCGAAAGCCACGGCAGCGCAGTGACGACGAAGAAGATGACCAACCGAAGCATGATTCGGGTGGTCGAAGGGATCGCAACACGAGAAGGAAGAACCGTAGCTACGATGACAACAACTTGGTGGCCGCAGGCTACTCTGATCGGCAGGATGACCGGTACGATGACAGGCGAGATGATCGACAGGACGGTAATCGGAACAACTCTGGGAACCGTGGCAACTATAAACCGCGACAATAGAGAGCCCCCGAACTACCTTACACTGAGCAGATCAACGCCCCTTGCTACCTGCATTCATATACGATTCCAAGGATGGTAAAGTAAAGTCTAGCCACCTGCTCAGGGACTGTCGGCAGTTCATCGATATGCATAAACTCATCCAGCAGGCAGGCCAGCAACAGCTACCGCCGCCACCACCACCACCCCCACCGCAACATCAGGTCCAGCAAGCTCAACCTCATCAACCCAACGAGGCATTTCCACCACCACGTGGGCAGATGAGTATGATCCATAGGACAGGCGTTTCAAGGAGAGAAATGAAGAAGCTCACCCGAGAAATCAACCTGGCAGAAAGCATCATGGCGAACATCCCTGAGTACGTCGAGTGGTCCTCTCAGAACATCACGTTCAGCCGAGCGGATCACCCGATGACTATACCAAAACCAGGACACGTTGCCCTCGTGGTCGAGGCACAGATAGGAGGGTTCAAGATGAGCAAAGTCTTCATGGACGGAGGAAGTGGACTCAACCTGATATTCCTTGACACAATCCAAAGTATGGGGATCACCATGAGAATGCTAGAAGAATCAGACACTCGCTTCCATGGGATCCTCCCTACTTCACCAGCGTACTCTCTTGGCAAAGCGCACCTGAACGTCGTCTTCGGCAAAACCGACAATTTCAGGAAGGAGAAGATCGAGTTTGAGGTAGTGAACTGGGAATCACAGTATCACGCCATACTCGGGAGACCAGCTTATGCCTAGTTCATGGCCGTGCCGCACTATGCATACCTCAAGCTGAAAATGCCTGGGAACAACGGGACGAACATCACAGTCCATGGAAGTTTGTCACGCTCGGACAATTGTGATCGTGACTTTCAAAGGATTGCTGCAAAGTTTGGGCCACAACGAGAAATTGTCGACCCTCCGCCCAAGCTGACGATACGAGAAATCAAGGAGGAAAAACATGAAAGGGAAACCAAGAAGAAGCCAGCCAACCTTGCCCTTGAAGCCTCGGCAGCAGAAGCTCCTGCAACAAAAGCTTCGGCAGAGGACGGCATAGAAGGAACAGGAAACAGCAAGATGCTGGCAATCACTGCCCAGACCCCTGGTGAAATCAACAACGCCGCAGCTACCACTAGCATGGCGAAGAAGTCAGAAGATGCTGTTGAAGATGAGAAGAACCCCTTCCTTGATTAAGCACTTCCTTAGCATTTAAATTTTTTCCTTTACTTTACACAGGGCCTCCCTTTTTCGTCCACTAGTTTCGTATGAGAACTTAAGTTTCGATTCCTTGTTGAGCATTGCAGTAATATAAAGCATCTATGACCACGCCACCGTGAACCGTGCTTGCAAGCAACGGTGTAACATAACGCGCGGCAGAGGATCGCGCCCCAAGGGAAAAGCCTCTACGAGTGCTGCAAGGAAAAACAAGGACATTAATCCTTCCCTCTGCTTCAGATGCCTCTACGAGTGCCATACAAAGCAAGAGTTTGGAAAATATAAATACAACCCACGTTCGATATTTTACTTATAGAAATATCAAAGAACAACGGGCTCATCGGCAGAATCATTGCACCCGAAATATTCGAGAGTGACTGTCGAAACTTATAATCGGTTGAAAGCAAAGTTGCACATACAACAGGTTTAGCAAAACCTGCAACACGAGCTGATCACTCATAATGATTTTCTGACCAACTAGTATACATACATTTAACGGGCAATTAAGATTTGCTCCTTCAAAAATTTGCCAACGGCACGGTAAAAGTACATATTCATGTATTTATCAAATAAAAAGTTTCGGCTTAACAATCCTAACACTTGGATAGACTAGCCAATGCAATTCACTTTACAAAAATAACTTTACACCCTGATATCACCCTTGCGGAGTTTCCCTTTCTTCAGGTACCTTTGACTCCTCCTCAAGCCTGTCGACAATTATATTGGCGGGCAATAAAACCTTTGGGTACAGTTCTTCGAAATCACCAGTTGCGTTGGCAATAGATAGCAAACATGCTGAGGGATAACGAGCAAGCACAAGGGCAAGCATACACTTGGCCCCTGCGAAAACTTGAGCTCGTACCAAGTCCCGAACCTTCTTGGCGTTTCCAAACTCCGACATCAAAGTCAAAAGCATAGGGGGAATTACATTCAAAGGAAACATCGTCTTCCAAACCACCCTCATAGCTTTGTAGCACTTGTCAAAGAATTGGTGGACTTGTTGGACCCGATCCTGAAATTTCGCGACAGCCGAAGCCTTCGAGTGCTCCCGCCAGAAAATTTCTTCGGATGAGGAAAGCTGGGTCAAAGCATGCACTCGCTCGTGTATCCGCTTGTTCTCTTCCGCACGGTTCAAAGCTATGACTGACAAAAGAATCGATAAAGAGTCAGACAAGGCGTTGTTGATAAAAGGCAAAGGAATCAGGGAACTTATAGTTCAAACTCTCGGTAGCTTTATGCAGCTCAGTAAGAGTGTACCGTTCCACATCGGCTGCAATCTCGCTCTTCTTATTGACAATAGCAGCTAAGGCATAAGTGCTGCGCAGGTCCTTTTCCATCTGCGTAATCCGATCCTTCATGCGCTGGATCCGATCACTTTCAGGAAGAGCACTCGAAGAGTCGTCAACAAACGAGGGCACTGGGAAGACCTGCAGAAAACACTATTACAAAAGGATGATGGATATGGTACAGCTGAACATCCGAAGTAACTCCCATCGGGAGAAGTACAAGAAGGAATATCATAACAAAAGTGTGCTAACAACATTGCTAGCACGGAGTTTATTACAAGCATAAGTTTTGCGGCAGAACAATGTTTCACATCAAGCTCAGGCATAAGTTTGCTACAAAAATCAAGGGGCCTGGGTCTGAGTCGATAAACTGGGTCCAGCCGATGACTTCCTTGATGAAACTAGTTCAAGGAGCTGGCGAGCACAAATAAGGGCAGACGCTTTAAAGGCGCTTAAGTCAACAAGCTGCCCGTCTTGCTCTTTCGGCAGCTCCTTAGTCATCTCTTCGATATCACCCTTAAAGCCATAACCCATCATAAGCTGGAAGGCAAGGACATCACCATAAGTGCGTGATGTACGCTTGAATACCTCGATAACCTCCTTGGTGTCAACCGCGAAGGCATCGATCAGCTGCCCCAGGGTCTTGTCCTGCTTGATCTTGGGAAAAATCATCGAGTGCATCCGCGCCAGGGCACCCTTCCCCTTTACAAGAAGCTCCCACGTAAGCTGGTGAGAGGCAAGAATCATCGACATAGCGTTTGCCGGAGAATTGTTTGGAACTCTGTCCAGGGCATCAGCAGGGATGTTCGCTGCCTCTGCAGAAGAAAGAAAGGAAAAAATACATTGGCCAAAGGATCAAATCCATAAGTGCATCAATTGACAGAGGTGTATAAAAATTACCAAGCAAGGCCAAAGAAGACTGACGAAGGACTTCATCCTTTTCGGCTGCCCGAGCTTCAACCACCAGCCTGGAAGCTTCCTCCTCCTTCAGCTTCTCCTTCAGCTTGCCCAGTTCCTCCTTCAAGGAGTCGACTTCTTGGCGAGCCTCAGCAGCTATCTTGACTGCGTCATCCAATTTTGAGGAGAAAGATTTGAATTCCTTTTGTAGCCGAGCCTTGTCAGCTTCCAGAGAAGTGAATTGGGAGGCGAAGGCCTCCAAAGAGGAAATAACGCCTCGCAGGTCCTTAAGAAAGAAGGAGGTTTTACCAAGAAATTGTTAAGCAAAGCACGCTCCAAGAGATTTGCATCACAATAAGAAAAGGACTTACAGAAGGAGGAGTCGCGGCGGCAGCAGTTGGAGAAGCATCTTTCCCCTTGGAAAGAGAAGAAGCTGTCGATGCTTGAGCCGTAGGAGCTGCCTTAGGAGCCGAAGCTTCAGAAGCTACCACGACTGGCGGGGCAGCATCAGATTTGGCTTTCTTAGTCGGAGGCTCGATAAAGCCTTCGTCGCTGCAAAGATGAACGCCTGAAAATGGTTATAAAAGGAGTATGAAAAATAAAAGGGCAAATGTAACTTCAGAAAAGAAACTGCTTACATGTCGAAGAGATCATCTTCGTCGGCAAAGCCGCCGGTTGATCTCTTCGCAGGTGAAGCCCTGGCCTCCTCCGCAGCTGCATCAACAAAGGTATCACGATCAGCGTCGTCATTACGCACTGATCCATCTGCGTCACCAGCGTCATCGGCTGAGGAAGGAAGGCCGGTGTGAGCAACTTCAAAATCTATCGGACCATTATATTCATCCTCTGGGCCAGTGTGCTCGACAGTGTGAAAATCTACGGGGACTGAGGATCCTCTCCCCTCAGAAGTATCATCCGGTGAATCATGCATATTTCCGGAAACTATGGGGATCTGTCAAAGAAAAATAACAAGTAAGAACAATGGAAACCATGTTGACTAAGTAAAAGCAGCATAGTAGGAACGTAAAAGAAAGAAAAATACCGTTGATGGTGGATGGTCAGCGTCAAGGGGAGCATAAGAAGAAATCAGCGGAATCGAATCTTCCTGGCTAAAGGAAGTAAGGCGACGGACTTCGTCAAGCAACTCCTTTTCCGACAGATCGGCAGCATTAATCCTGGTTTCGTCCTTTGGACCTGAGTACAACCACATCGGGTGAACTCTGTCCATGACTGGTTGTACTCGGTGTTTCAAGAATACCGCTGCCACCTCTGTGCCGATCATAGTTTAGCCGTCGGCCTCTTTGATTCGAAGGAATCTGGTGAATAGTTCTTCAGCTGATGCTCTTTCGTTGGGTGAGAGAATATTCTTCCAAGAATTCTTGGGCTTGGCTTCGGAGACATCGGCGAAGCAAGGAAGCCGAGATTCGGGTGACAAGGAATCCTTGATGTAAAACCATTTCAGCCTCCACCCTTGCACGGACTCTCTCATTGGGAAATTGAAGTAATTGACCTCTGAACGAGCTACAAACCCCACTCCTCCGGTGACAAAGTAACCATTACTGTTGCTGTATCTCTTCACATAGAAGATCTTTTTCCACAACCCGAAATGAGGTTAGATACCCAGAAACGCCTCGCAAAGGGTGATGAACACAACAACATGGAGGACTGAGTTGGGGGTAAGTTGCCATAGTTGAATTTCGTACGTCCGCAAGAGGTGGAGGAGGAATCCATGAGTGGGAAGCGAAAGGCCTCGGTACAGGAAAGATAAGAACATCACGGTAAAGCCAGCAGGGGGATCAGGCCGAGAAATCGCACCTGGAAGGATCACGTTTCCCTCGTCGGAAGAAATCAATCCCAGGCTTCGGGATCTCTTCTCGTCACGCTTGGTGACGGTTGATGCCACCCAATCTCCGGGCTTGACCTTTGAACTCGACGGCGCTGGCGGCGCCGGAGCTGGGGGAGGAGCGCTCGGAGCGCTCCCCTTCGGAAGAGAAGAAGAGGACTTGGCGGCGGCGCCTCCGCTGGTGGAACTGGCGGCGGCGGCAGGATTCTTCTTCTTCACCATTGTGAAATCTGATGAAGATTGGAAAAGCAGTGGTGGCGGCGCGGCAACGACAAAGGGAGGAAGAAGGAGAAGGATGAGAAGATGCTATGGAAACCGTGGAGGAGATTAGGGATTTTTTCGCCCTTTGGAGATTTTGAGGAGAAGTTAAGAGCTGTGTAAGCACGTGGCGCTTGAAGAAGGGGTGGAACCGGCGGCCCATTATTCCCACGTTGCGCGAAAATCGAGGAGATACCTCGATCGCCGTGTGAGCACTGGTCAAGCCCTAAAAACTGCCCGCGCAGAGCTAGGGTAGGCCCGTCAGGTCAAATCCTGTCAATCAGCCCACAGCAGTTACACGTCAGCAGTGACATCATAAAAAACCTAGAAGCATTCGAATGAAAAATGGAAAGTTACCGGATGAAGGACTTGAGTCTATGCCCGGCTGCAGGCATCCGTGCCTAGACTCGGGGGCTACTCCCATCGGGAGCGCTGACGCGCACCCGATAAAATGAAGACTCGAAAGAAAAATGTTTTGGAGGAAGATATAATTGCTCGACTTAAGTCTGCACCCGGCTGCAAACACCCGCGCCCAGACTCGGGGGCTACTCCCATCGGGAGTGCGTGATGCGCACCCGACAGAATGAGCAGTCGAAGGAAAAAGGGATTAAAGAAATGTTGATTGAACAGCTCGGGTCTGCACTCGGTTACAAGCACTCGTACCCAGACTTGGGGGATATTCCCATCGGGAGCGCGCGACGCGCACCCGATAGAAGTTTTTTGCACTCCAGGATCATGCCCGGGGACTTAATTCTGTGTAGGGTAACGTTGTTTTGCCACCGCAGTTAACCAACAAAAGTTGGGCACGTAACTCAATATCCCTTGCATAAAGAAAATATATCGCATGACCTATGAAGACCTGCGGAAAACTTCGGCAGAGGAGAATATTCGGGTGGTACAACTTGAGTCTACGCACGGATTGCAAGCATCCGTACCTAGACTCGGGGGCTACTCCCATCGGGAGCGCTGACGCGCACCCGATAGAAGAAGGTGAAGCTGATTCAAGATAAACAAGGACAATGAAGGAGAAGAACATCAGGAGAAGACATGTTTTAGTCTCTACCCGAACTATCTTCGGCTAGACACCCGGGGGCTACTGACGTGGGCACTACCCTTCGGGTAACCGACATTGCCCTATCCTGTATTGACTAATTTGAGGCCCATGAAGACACCTCAAGGTGGGATGGGCCGCTAGGACGGTGCACTAGAAGGTTCCTTGATGGGCAAGACAAGGAAGCAGCCGAACAAGGAAAGATCGGATCTAAAACTACTGTAAACCTAGTCGTATTCGGTTAAGCCGCTTGAGACCTGGCCTCCTATATAAAGGCCAGGAGAGGGGCTGCCGAGGGACACGATCAATCTTAGCAATCTTAGCCAAGAAAAAGCTTAGAGCTAGGTCACCTTAGCAATAGCCATCTCGACGAGATCTCAGCCGAACTATTCGGCACCCCATTGTAACCCATTATCATCATAATCAAGAACAGACAGGCAGGACGTAAGGGTTTTACCTCATCGAGGGCCCCGAACCTGGGTAAATCGCTCTCCCCGCTTGTCTGTGAACCGATGTCTCGTGTCAGCTTGCAGGATTCCATCAACCCTAAGCCCCTATCGGAGGGCATTGGCGAGGAGTACCCTCGACAAGTGGGCACTCTAACCCCCTTGCCAGACAAACCTTCAAAGAGCGGCTCCCATGAAACATTTTTATTTTTGGGTGGCACTCCTTCCAACCTTGCTTTCACAAACCATGGCTAACCGAATCCTCGGGTGCCTGCCAACAATCTCATACCATGAAGGAGTGCCTTTTTATTTTAGTTTTTTTTAGATGACACTCCTCCCCACCTTTGCTTTCTCAAGCCATGGCTAACCGAATCCTCGGGTGCCGTCCAACAATCACATACCATGGAGGAGTGTCTATTTTTGTAAAATTATGAAGGTTAATTAATTTGGGACTGGGAATCCCATTGCTAGCTCTTTTTGCAAAATTATTGGATAAGCAGATGAAACCACTAGTCCATTGGTGAAAGTTGCCCAACAAGATTGAAAGATAAACACCACATACTTCCTCATGAGCTATAAAACATTGACACAAATAAGGGATGATAAATTTTGAATTGTTTAAAGGTAGCACTCAAGCAATTTACTTTGGAATGGCAGAGAAATACCATGTAGTAGGTAGGTATGGTGGACACAAATGGCATAGTTTTTGGCTCAAGGATTTTGGATGCACGAGAAGTATTCCCTCTCAATACAAGGCTTAGGCTAGCAAGGTTATTTGAAGCAAACACAAGTATGAACCGGTACAGGAAAACTCACAAAAAAACATATTGCAAGCATTATAAGACTCTACACTGTCTTCCTTGTTGTTCAAATCCTTACTAGAAAATATCTAGACCTTAGAGAGACCAATCATGCAAACCAAATTTTACCAAGCTCTATGTATTTCTTCACTAATAGGTGAAAAGTATATGATGCAAGAGCTTAAACATGATCCTTATGAGCACAACAATTGCCAAATATCAAATTATTCAAGACATTCTACCAATTACCACATGTAGCATTTTCTGTTTCCAACCATATAACAATTAATGAAGCAGTTTCAACCTTCGCCATGAACATTATGAGTAAAACTAAGGACATATTTGTCCATATGCAACAGCGGAGCGTGTCTCTCTCCCACACAATGAATGCTAGGATCCAACTTTATTCAAACAAAACAAAACAAAAACGAGAACATATAGACGCTCCAAGTAAAGCACATAAGATGTGACGGAATAAAAATATAGTTTCACTAGAGGAACCTGATAATATTGTCGATGAAGAAGGGGATGCCTTGGGCATCCCCAAGCTTAGATGCTTGAGTCTTCTTGAAATATGCAGGGATGAACCACCGGGGCATCCCCAAGCTTAGAGCTTTCACTCTCCTTGATCATATTGTATCATCCTCCTCTCTTGATCCTTGAAAACTTCCTCCACACCAAACTCAAAACAACTCATTAGAGGGTTAGTGCATAATCAAAATTCACATGTTCAGAGGTGACATAATCATTCTTAACACTTCTGGACATTTCACAAAGCTACTGAAAGTTAATGGAATAAATAAATCCATCAAACATAGCAAAACAGGCAATGTGAAATAAAAGGAAGAATCTATCAAAACAGAACAGTCCTTAAAGACAAATTTTTTAGGTGCACCAGACTTGCTCAGATGAAAATGCTCAAATTGAATGAAAGTTGCGTACATATCTAAGGATCACTCACGTAAATTGGCAGATTTTTCTGAGTTATCTACAGAGACTACTGCTCAAATTCGTGACAGCAAGAAATCTGTTTCTGCGCAGTAATCCAAATCTAGTATGAACCTTACTATCAAAGACTTTACTTGGCACAACAATGCAATAAAATAAAGATAAGGAGAGGTTGCTACAGTAGTAACAACTTCCAAGACTCAAATATAAAACAAAAGTATTGTAGTAAAATAATGGGTTGTCTCCCATAAGCGCTTTTCTTTATAGCCATTAAGATGGGCTCAGTAATTTTAATGATGCTCTCGCAAGAAATAAGAGTTGAAGAAAAAGAGAGCATCAAAAGCAAATAAGAAACACTTTTAAGTCTAACCCACTTCCTATAAAAAGGAATCTTGTACACAAATAAATTTACGAAGAACAAAGTGACAAGCATAGGAAGATAAAACACAAGTAACTTCAAAATTTTCAGCATATAGAGAGGTGTTTTAGTAACATGAAAGCTTCTACAACCATATTTTCCTCTCTCATAATAATTTCCAGTAGAATCATGAACAAACTCAACAATATAACTATCACATAAAGCATTCTTATCATGAGTCTTATGCATAAAATAATTACTACTCCCAACATAAGCATAGTCATTCTTATTAATTGTAGTTGGAGCAAATTCAACAAAGTAGCTATCATTTTTATTCTCATCAAATATAGGAGGCATAGTATAATCATAATAAACTTTATCCTCCATAGTAGGTGGCACCAAAATACCACTATCATCATAAATGGGAGGCAAAGTATCATCAAAGTAAATTTTCTCCTCCATGCTTGGGGGACTAAAAATATCATGCTCATCAAAACCAGCTTCCCCAAGCTTAAATTCTTCCATAGCATTAGCAATAATAGTGTTCAAGGAGTTCATGCTAATAACATTGCTACAACTATTTTGCAAACAAAGTTCCATGGGTTTTATAATTTTATCTTCAAACACCTCATGTCCTAACTCAAGATAAATACTATAAAGATCTCTAATATTTTTGTTGTTTACCATTAAGCCTAACTAGTGAAATCACACAACTTAGTGTCTTCAGGAGTATTCATTTTAACAGTGGTAAATAAAGCAAACTAAATAAAGTAAATGCAAGTAACTATTTTTTTGTGTTTTTAATATAGAGAATGCAAACAAGACAGTAAATAAAGTAAATGCAAGTAACTAATTTCTTTGTATTTTGATGTAAGAAAGCAAACAAAGTAGTAAATAAAATAAAGTAAAGCAAGACAAAAACAAAGTAAAGAGATTGGAAGTGAGAGACTCCCCTTGCAGCGTGTCTTGATCTCCCCGGCAACGGCGCCAGAAAAACAGTCTTGATGACGCGTAAAGCACACGCCCGTTGGGAACCCCAAGAAGAAGGTGTGATGCGTACAGCGGAAAGCTTTTCCCTCAGTAAGAAACCAAGGTTATCGAACCAGTAGGAGTCAAGAAGCACGTTGAAGGTTGATGGCGGCGGAGTGTAGTACGACGCAACACCAGGGATTCCGGCGCCAACGTGGAACCTACACAACACAACCAAAATACTTTGCCCCAACTTAACAGTGAGGTTGTCAATCTCACCGGCTTGTTGTAACAAAGGATTAGATGTATAGTGTGAATGATGATGTTTGCAGAAAACAGTAGAACGAGTATTGCAGTAGATTGTATTTGATGTAAAAGAATGGACCGGGGTCCACAGTTCACTAGTGGTGTCTCTCCCATAAGATAAATAGCATGTTGGGTGAACAAATTACAGTTGGGCAATTAACAAATAAAGATGGCATGACAATGCACATACATGTTATGATGAGTAGTGTGAGATTTAATTGGGCATTACGACAAAGTACATAGACCGCTATCCAGCATGCATCTATGTCTAAAAAGTCCACCTTCAGGTTATCATCCGAACCCCCTCCAGTATTAAGTTGCAAACAACAGACAATTGCATTAAGTATGGTGCGTAATGTAATCAACAAATACATCCTTAGACATAGCATTGATATTTTATCCCTAGTGGCAACAGCACATCCACAACCTTAGAACTTTCTGTCACTGTCCCAGGTTTAATGGAGGCATGAACCCACTATCGAGCATAAATACTCCCTCTTGGAGTTACAAGTAACGACTTGGCCAGAGCCTCTACTAATAACGGAGAGCATGCAAGATCATAAACAACACATAGATGATAGATTGATAATCAACATAACATAGCATTCCATATTCATCGGATCCCAACAAACGCAACATGTAGCATTACAAATAGATGATCTTGACATGTTAGGTAGCTCACAAGATCCAACAATGATAGCACAATTAGGAGAAGACGACCATCTAGCTACTGCTATGGATCCATAGTCCAGGGGTGAACTACTCACTCATCACTCCGGAGGCGACCATGGCGGTGAAGAGTCCCCCGGGAGATGATTCCCCTCTCCGGCAGGGTGACGGAGGCGATCTCCTGAATCCCCCGAGATGGGATTAGCGGCGGCGTCGTCTCTGGAAGGTTTTCCGTATCGTGGCTCTCGGTACTGGAGTTATTATCGACGAAGGCTTAAGTAGGCGGAAGGGTAGGTCAGGGGCGCCACGAGGGGCCCACACAACAGGGCGGCGCGGTCCTAGGCCTGGCCGCGCGGCCCTGGCGTGTCGCCGCCTCCTCGCCCCACTTCGTTTCCCTTTCGGACTTCTGGAAGCTTCGTGTAAAAATAAGATCCTGGGCGTTGATTTCGTCCAATTCCGAGAATATTTCCTTACTAGGATTTCTGAAACCAAAAGCAGCAGAAAACAGCAACTGGCTCTTCGGCATCTTGTTAATAGGTTAGTGCCGGAAAATGCATAAATATGACATAAAGTGTATATAAAACATGTAGTTATTGTCATAAAACAAGCATGGAACATAAGAAATTATCGATACGTTGGAGACGTATCAGCGCCCCCACCCTAAGAAGCAACTTAAACCTTGAATCAACACCGTGAAGCCAATTGCCAAAGACATTTGCCACACTAGTCGGGGGATACAGGGTAGACACTACTTGGATGACTGACCATATAGATCTTGCAAAACTGCACTGGAAGAATAGGTGTTTGATGGTTTCGTCATGATGACAGAAAACACACCGTGAACTTCCGTGCCAATTCCGCTTAACAAGATTATCTTTAGTAAGAATAACTCCTCGACGAAGGTACCATCCAAAAATCTTAATTTTTAATGGTATCTTCATCTCTCTAATTAATCAATCTCTCTCTAGATTCTATGGGAGGAGCTGGTCACGGAGGGCCGAGCGGCCTATGTATATATAGCAAGATAGGTTAGGACTCTGCTCGTGGTTGGCCAACGTGCTCCATCCGAACTGCTCAAACCGGGGAGGAGTCCTGAACGTCTCGTACTGTGGAACGGACGGACGAAACGTAAAGTAGGATGTACCAAAGCACATTAACACGGACGAAACCAAGGAGACGTTAGCTCCTTTATTATTAGGTATAGATAGATATAGATATTGGGTTACCATCAATAAAGTGAAAAATGTGCAGCTTGTTCCAGATCAAGCTTTCAATCATGTATCTATTTGACATGAGCAAATAAAAGTATCAGCATTTCAGGAACCACATGTCCGGTGCTAATAATAGCTACTCTCTATTACATAACCATGCCATCAGCTTCTGAACTGCCAACCACAGAGAGCAAGGACCTGTTTAACTACTTCCAAATGGTCCAAGGCCACCACGACGCACCATGACCTCCGAGAGCAGACACCGTTTCGACAGCCACCTTGGTCTTTTCAGCCGCCATGACGTTATCTTTTATGGTAGTGACCATGGAAAAATCATCACTGTCCTCGCTAGAATCGCCAAGGGGCTCTAGTGCTGGCTCCGAGAGGTTGCCAGGAGGATCTGCAACCTTCTTCACCACTTCATACCTGAGTCCCTTGTTGTCGTCAGAACCATTAATGCAGATTGTTGAACCTTCAGCAGCGTCTCCTTTGACCAGCATCTCAGAGATCACGGTCATCACATTCTTCTGCAACCACCTCCTAATAGGCCTTGCACCGTACATCTGCGACAAGCGAAGCATAAATAGTTGCCAGAGCATACAAGCACATATATAGAGAGAAGAAGTTACATGTCCAAAAAGGGAGGAGCCTGATTGATATTGTGATCTATAAAAGAGGCTGTTGTACTTACAGGTTCATATGATTCCGACAAAATAATGTCCAAGGCAGAATCACTCGCATGTAGAGAGATTCCCTTATTAGCTACTCTGTCAACAACACCCTTCACCTGGATTTTCACAATCTCTTTCAGTACGTCATGTGAAAGGGGATCGAATATCACAATCTCACTCAGCCTATTGAGAAGCTCGGGTGCGAAGTGTTCCCGAACCTGTAGAAACATAACATATATGAATATCAGTACGAGGTTATTGCAGACTTTACATGGACACCAGTAACGAGTTCACAAACCTTTTTCATGACAAGGTTCCGTGCGTCTTCCATTGTGGTTTCTCCAGCCATTCCTTCTGCAAGGTGCTTTGATCCTAGATTTGAGGTCATAATGATGATGGTGTTCTTGAAATCTACTGTCCGGCCTTGGCCATCAGTCAACACACCATCATCAAGAAGTTGGAGAAAAACATTGAACACCGAGTGATGTGCCTTCTCCACCTCATCAAAGAGGATGACACTGTATGGGCGCTTCTTGACTTTCTCAGTCAGTTGCCCACCATCTTCATAACCAATATAGCTGTAAAACAAACATTAACACCAGTCAAACTAAAGACTAGGTATGATGATGAGAAATAAAAGGGACACACAATATAAAGATTAAACCTTGGAGGTGCTCCAATGAGGCGCATCACATCTCCATGCTCGGAATATTCAGACATGTCAAAGCGAACCAACACCTTCTCACTGTCAAAAAGCTGCATGGCAAGCGATTTCGCAAGCTCTGTCTTTCCAACACCAGTGGAGCCTAGAAAGAGAAAAGAACCTATTGGTTGGCCAGGCTGATCAAGGCCGACTCTGGAACGTAACATGGCTTGTGCCACCAAATTAACCGCCTCATCCTGGCCAACAACTCGCTCATGCAATTTTTCTGCTAAGTGGAGTAATTTCTCCCTCTCCTCTTGATCAATAGCAGCGACAGGAATTCCAGTCCACCGGCTCAAAACCTTCAAACAGCACATAATGTTGAAACATGACAGGCACACAACACACTGGAATAATGGATATTTTTCAGGCTAGGAATTCCTACCTGTGCGACATGAGCAGGACCAACAATTCCTTCCTTCACTGCATTTATAGCTCTACTTTGCGCGTTCACTTTTTGCTTGTTGCAGATCTGTGTCCGTGTGGCGGTTGCTTCTATTTCGCTGTCAACCAGCATCCTTGTGGCAGCGCATGCCTCATCAATTAGATCAATTGCCTTATCAGGAAACTGACGATCTATAGTGCAGTAGAGACAGCAATAATTTCCATCAATTATCTTCGACATGTATAGATATATCCAACTTGATACAAAGAGAGTAAGATTCAACACATACCAGTGATGTAGCGGCCAGCGAGCTGTGTGGCAGCAATAATAGCGTCATCCTGAATTTCCAAGCCATGGTGGTCTTCATACTGCTGTTTAAGCCCTCGCAGAATGGCAATGGTCGCCTGCACGCTCGGCTCCTCAACGTGAACCTTTTGGAACCGCCGCTCGAGTGCGGCATCCGCCTGAATGTGCTTGTGGTACTCCTTGAGAGTCGTGGCACCCACACAGGGGATGCGACCACGAGCCAGTGCGGGCTTCAGCAGGTTGGCAGCATCAGTGCCACCTATACAATCACCGACCCTAAGCAGCAAATGCATCTCATCGATGAACAGGATCACCTTGCCGTCTTCATCCTCGGCACTCTTTATCACATCCTTGAGCCGCTCCTCAAACATACCGCGGAAAATAGCCCCGGACACCATGGCCCCGAGGTCGAGCTCTACCACCCGTGCTCCGGCAAGCTTGGCAGGGACTTTCCCGCTGGCTATGCGCTGGGTGAGGCCCTCTATGATGGCCGTCTTGCCGACCCCGGCCTCGCCGACGAGCGCAGCACAGTTCTTGGTCCGGCGGCAGAGAATGCAGATTACACGGTCGATCTCGTCGTCGCGCCCGATAACTGGATCACTCGAGCACGGCCCCATCTTCCGGCCATAGTTGCGTAGGCAGACGCGGTATTGGTAGTACCTCCACGCTGCCCAACACAAACCAGCAGTTGCTCCAATCCAGAGCACAGGTTCGACTTCTCGCCATACCCTACTCATATGTAGGGTCTTAGCCCCTCCCATACTGTCAAGCGACAATCTGTTCATATATTGATGTATACTAGGATTAGAACAGGGCAAAACGCTGGATTACTTCGTGTATATATAGAGGAAACAAGTACCTAAGATGTCTTGTTCTACAAGGATTGGACTTCGTATTACATACGAGATCAGATTCCGAAACTGTACCAGTGTCGATTTGAGACTTGGGATGAGGGGAAAAAATGTTACCTTTGTTCGCCCGGTTGCTCTCCGTGGCCCGCCGCCGCCTGGAGCCCTGTCCGCCTCGGCCTAGTCAGGTGCGCACCAGCGTCACTCTACTCCTCCTAATGTGCCGCTCGCCGCCGCCCTGGATGCCTCGTCGCCTCGACCAGGTCAGGCTCGCGCCGCCGCCGCCACTCTCTGCTCGCTGACGACGTGGAACCTGGACCTCCGCCGGCGCGGCTCGTGTCCCAGTCCGCCGCCCTCTGCTTGTCGCCGCCCAGAGGCCCCAGAGCCCTTGTCGCGTCGGACTTGGTCAGGCTCGGCCTCTCCAGACTCCAGTCCCAGTCCGGTCAGGTCACGCCCGCACTGGTCAAAGCGTCCATGTACTAGACCTGCGTCTCGTGGGCCGATCGGTATAATAATGATTTTATCTGCTAAAAAAAGGTAAATAATGATTTCGTCAGTCTTAAACCTATCAGTTTTTTAGTCGGTTTATCAAAGGGTGTTTACCGAGGTTTAAAATAGCACGCTATTATTTAGCTAATAGCGTGCAATAGCATATTTTAACAGTTTACGCTAAATTTTAATAATTTTACTCGCTATGACACTATTTCCGAAATAGCACGTTATATCAGGCTAAAAAATCATACCGTCATCTTGTTATTTTTTACACCGTATTGGTACAAGGGTTTAAGTTTTGCTTGTTAAGAAAACAAGAAATTTTTGTTTGTTTTTTGTGGTGATGAACGTCAATATATTGATTCCTCTTTCGAATTGGAAGATAATATAGGTAATATTGTTAATTTTAAATAAATAATATATACTAGGCCTTATGAAATGTTGATGTTAGGTTTCTAAAAAATTGGAGAACTATTTTTGTATATAACTATGTATGTATGAATCTATCACTTTTGGACTGAAATTCTTTATTTTAAGAATTTATTTGATGTTTTTTCAAAATGCTATTTGAAATATATAACGCTATTAGTACGATATAGCGTTCACAGGATGCCGCTGATATTTCTTTCAGCACACTATTTTAAATCTTGGTGTTTACAGAGGTAGGATGTACTTATAGAAATAATTATACGTACATATTTATGAATGTCTATATTGTATTTCCAAAAATAAATTAGACAAATAAGTTTTCATTCATTTCTTTATTCCCCTTCTACTTATATACACATGTCCCTCGTCGATTATACCTTGCAAGTTTTTTTTGTAGGAATTCGTATAGAAAACAAAACAAAATTTTATCGGAAGAACGAATAATAAGCCAAAATCTAATCTATAGTAGATGGTAGCAACGAGATAAGATCAACATACCCTTGAAGATCGGTAAGCGTCAACGAGATAAATCTTGTGGATGATGTAGTCGATCACTTGCCGCTCCCAGGAGCGAGATGAAGATCTTGACAGTGCCGCAATCGGGCAGCACCTACGCACTCGGTCACAAGTATAGAGGTCACAACAGTCTTCGAGAGAAATAAAACCCAAATTATTGATTCGACACAAGGGGAGCCAAAGAATATTTATAAGCCTTAACAGATGAGTTGTCAGTTCAGTTGCACCTGAAATTAGACTTATTCGCAATATTTTATCAGTGGTAACAATTTTATAGCAGTAGCAGTAGTGAAGTAACATCAGTGTCAGGTGACATGCAGCACTGAAGCCGGTCGGTTTTTGGTTCAGTTCGTAAAGAAATATGCAGGCTGCGTGATCAGCTTGCTACCGCTCGGGAGTCTGCACTGCGCTCGGGTCCTCACTGGAGGTTCGAGCAATCGAGCGCAACCTCCATGATATGTACGAAAGAGAAGAAATAATGTATAAACAGAGATCCCGAGTGGAGTGGTTAAAGGAGGGAGACCGAAATACACGTTATTTTCAAAACCGCGCGTCGCACAGGCGACGGAAAAACACAATCCGGATACTACGGAGTGTGGACGGAAGACGCTGCTCCACAGATGAGGACATGCGATCATTAGCAAGGGAGTTCTACTCCACCCTGTTTTCTTCTGAAGGAGCAAATAATATGGAAGTCATACTGAATATGGTTCAGTCTTTGGTCTCGGATGAGATGAACCAGAAGCTTTCGGCCCCTATATCAGATGAAGAGATTACTAAGGCCCTGTTCCAAATGGGGCCGACGAAGGCTCCGGGACCGGATGGGCTCCCGGAGCACTGGTCACTGGTTAAGGAGGAGGTTTGTCGGGCTATTCGCGACTTTCTTAACGGTGAAACAATTCCAGAGGATTTCAATGATACGGTTATTGTCCTAATTCCTAAAGTTAATTCACCAGATTTGTTATCTCAGTTTCGACCAATCAGCCTCTGTAATGTCCTATATAAGATTGGGTCGAAGGTGTTGGCGAACAGATTGAAGCTAGTTTTGCCGGTCCTTATTTCAGAGGAGCAAAGTGCATTTGTGCCGGTCGACTTATTACGGATAATGTCCTAATTGCATATGAGTGTGTTCACTCAATCAGAACCAGAAGAAGGAAAAAACCAATTTGTGCTGTCAAATTGGATATGATGAAGGCATACGATAGGGTTGAGTGGATCTTCTTAGAACAGATGATGGAGAGGATGGGTTTTGCGCAATCATGGATAAGTATGATTATGAGATGTGTATCGACAGTGAGGTTTTCAGTTAGGCTGTATGGGGGTTTATCTGAGGCTTTCATTCCTTCGCGAGGGCTCCGTCAAGGGGATCCCTTGTCCCCCTATCTGTTCCTCTTTTGTGTTGAAGGTTTTTCCACCTTGCTGAAGAAAGCTTGTGATGAAAATATGCTGAGGGGCGTTAAATTTGGATCAGATGGGCCGCATATTACCCATCTTCTCTTTGCGGACGACAGCATTGTCTTTCTTGAAGCTACTGTGGAAAGCATGCATGCACTAAAGGAGGTGCTACTGGCCTATGAATCAGCCTCTGGTCAGAAGGTTAATCTCCAAAAGTCAGCTGTTTATTTTGGCGATGGTTGTGGAACATCGCTAAAAGAAGGTTTAAAAGGAGCTGTGGGTATTGAGGCAGAAGCTCTTAATGAAAGATATCTAGGCTTGCCAACTGTGGTGGGCCGGTCAAAAGAGGGCTGCTTCAAGTATGTAACAGAGAGCTCAGGGGCGAAGGTGGGAGGGTGGAAAGGCCAAGGTCTGTCGAAAAAGGGTAAGGAAATTTTGGTGAAATCTGTCTTGCAGGCCACGCCTACCTACCCGATGAGTTGCTTCAAATTTAATAAGAGGCAAAGCAAAAAAGCTGAGTTCTATATCTTCAAATTTCTGGTGGGGATCAGCAGATGGCAAGCGTAAAGTTCATTGGATCTCTTGGGATAAAATGTGCTGCCCAAAAAAGGAAGGCGGGATGGGGTTTCGCGATTACGAAGCCTTCAATCAGGCCTTATTAGCCAAACAGGCTTGGCGTCTCCTTACTGTGCCGACCTCCTTGTGTGCTCGTGTGCTTAAAGCTCGTTATTTTAGTAACTCTGATTTCTTGCATTCAAGGTGCCCAAAGAGAGGATCATTTACATGGAGAAGTATTTTATTTGGCAGAGATCTTCTTAGGTGTGGGCTGATTTGGCGAATTGGGGACGGCTCTCAAGTGGAGGTCTGGGAGAGCAATTGGATCCCAAGAGATAGTGTACAGCGACCACTGGGTTGTAAACCGGATTCCAATGTTCGTAGAGTGTGTGAGCTGCTCACAGAAGATGGGTCGGAATGGAATGAGGATAAACTCCAGGAGGTGTTTTATGAGTAAGATGTACTGGACATTAGGAGTATTTCTCTTGGAGGTGCTGGGAGTGAAGATTACCATGCTTGGAATTTTACAAAAAATGGGATTTTCTCGGTACGATCAGCGTACCATTTGGCGATGAAGCAAAAGAAGGTGAAGGCCGGCATGGTTGAATCGTCCTCGTCTTGTTCAGTCCATAAAGGATGGCTTGCCTTGTGGAGTACTAATGTCCCAGGAAAGGTAAAAATTCATACATGGCGTCTTCTGAAGAATGGATTAGCCGTGGGATCCGAGCTTGCACGGCGACGGATTAAAGCTGGAGTTGATTGTGTGGCGTGTGGACGTGAGGAGACTGCTCTTCATCGTTTCTGGCACTGCCCTCATGCGCAACAGGTCTGGAACTCTGTTCGCGACAAGGAGATGCCGTCTATTGGCGACCCTCCGAGTGATGTACGCTGTCACAGGGAACTTATGTTATGGCTGCTTGATTGTTTGGGTTCAATGAAGGATGCGGAGCTGGATAATTCACTGATGGTTCTGTACCAGATGTGGCTGGCGCGAAATGACGCCAGAGAATCCAGGAAGATTGATGACCCAACTGCTATTGCGAACAGAACGATGAGTCTGCTGGAGGAATGGAATAATGTTCAATGTAGGCCGGTGCCAAGATCTGACAAGCCAAAGGATCGTTGGACTCCACCAGCTCGAGATTGTTTGAAGGTGAATGTCGACGGCGCGATGGCAAAAGCTTCAGGAAATGGCGGTGGAGGAGTGGTCATTAGGGACCACGATGGTAGCTACATTGCGGGGGCATGCCATTTTTTCCCCTCCCTGTTGGATCCTGAAGAAGCTGAACTAAAGGCATGTAGACGAGGGCTCATGTTGACGAAGGAACTGAGACTAAATCGGGGGTTCAGTTGGAGACGGACAGCTCTGGTGTTGCTGCAAAGCTGAACTGTGAGGAGAAGGACAGGTCAGTGCATGATCCTCTGGTTGAGGAGATCAAGAAGATGCTACAATCGATAGAGGACTGCTAGGTTAAGTGGGCAAGGCGATCGGCGAATGATGCTGCTCACAAGCTAGCAAGGGAAGGCTGCGTGGAGAAAGTAAACAAAACCTGGTTCATTGTACCACCTAGTTGTATTGAACACTCTTTGGCTACGGATATTGCCGGGCTTTATGAATAAATAAACGCAGTGTTTCCCCTCAAAAAAGGCGACAACAAGGGATTCAAGTATTGATCACTACCGTAACAGATAATGTCACGGCTAGAGAAAATCCTGAAAAGACCAAGTTGGTTGCTGAAACAGTTTCTGCTAGGACAGACCGCAAGTCGTGGACCTCGTGGTGACCTTGGGCCATTTTGAAGTAGTAGTAGTAACGAGTCCTTTCTCCTTGTGATTGTCAGTTTAGAGGCTGATGTAAAATGGAAATTCCAAATGGTTCAGCGAGATACGTAACTGAAAGATTAATTTGGAAAAAGCTACGCATTTTTCACTTTATTGATGATGATAGCCCGCTGTACATTCAAAATTATACTTCCCTAGCGGTGAGAATTAAATCGTGTGTCATTTCCATTCTCTGGATGTTACAAACATTAATCAGAAGGATGTGAAGAAAGATGTTACAAGCATTAACCAGAAGGATAATTCGCAAAAAAAACGAAGGATGGGAGGAACTTGAGGTTGAACGGCACGGAGTAAAGACCTGAACCGGTCCCAGATATGGTCACCGGGTACCTCCTGGCGGTGTTGTGTCCTCTGTGCAAGTTTGTGTGCAGGAGAAGAGAGACAGCGCCTCCCACAAATGCTTTCGATGAGAAACATCGGAGTGTCAGTTGGTAGTTCTTCAGGTATGTACAAGGGGTACATATTCATCAGGAGCTAAACAACAGAAAGCACCAAGATAGATACGAGCAGTACGGGTACAACCCTGGGGTATATTACACAAGAAAACTCATGAAACTGCTTCTGCCAAACAAGGCCTTAGGGAGATAACAATCAGTTCAAAAAATCTGGACCCTCTGTTAAAAAACAAACCTGGATCCTAGAGCAGCCGGGCCATTATACAAACAGACCAGCGCATGAAGCCAAACAGCAAACAGCGACCCATTGACTAACATGCAGCAGGTGGACTGCCAGATGGTCAAAATGAGCTCAGATGGACAGCATGACACATCATCAGTTATAAATACTAATTCAAGTGTGTCACAAAACTCTTTTACAAAACTAAACGTTTTTCTAAGCTGTATAACTATATTGCCGGATTTGTTAACTGGTGGGGAGTAGCATACTAGAATTTCCATTTCAAGTGCTGGCTGAGCTCCCCGGTGTGTAGGTGTGTAATGGTGCGCAGAGGGCCAATCATGGGAGATCCGGATCGATATCTTGGTCTGCATCGACACAGGAGCCACTAATCGATGTTCCGTGAGAATGATGGCAACGGTGCGCCTTCTTGGGGCCGCAAGATGACGAGTACGCAGAACATCCCGAGCATCGGCAGAACAACGAGCCATTTCAGCAGCTTGAAGTAATGCATGTGGAAGGTAAGCGAGTACTCGTCAGAGAAATGGAGCCCATGCTTGTCAACCATCTCTACCAGCACAGTTCCTGTGGTTCTGACAGGGACGGTGGGAAGCTGCATCCGTTTATGTCCTGGTTCGTTGTAGACTTGGCTGACCGTAATGTGCCTATCTCCCTGGTAATTCCCTGGGACAAGCAAAGTTACCTGAAACCCAGCAGTAAAATCGAGGTCGTTCAGAGCTAATAAAAGTACTTGGACTGTCAATCAGGTGAGATTTTGGGCTGACAGAGTGTACCGTCACATTGTAAGGAGCTTGATTCCCATAGGGAACCCTGTACTTGTCTACAATCTCAAACTCTACCCAGAAATGCTTGCCCTCTTCATCACGGAATGTCCTTGAACCATGCTTAACATATACACCTTGACGGTTGTATCTATACGCAGCATTGTTCCTTCCTTGGTTTGATGATCTCCATTCCTGCAATCAAATTAGAATCAGAAATATTCTTGTTATCATGCTTACCACTATGTATAAATCGAGTGCAAGCTGCAACAGATTCAACCCAATGCAGAAATCTGACTTGAGTTTAAATACCGACGAAAAAATGGAGACATGGATACACATTTTGTACCTTGAGCGGATGGTGTGGTGATTGAGTAGAAAAGCAAAAGACATTGCCGTTCATGGTAGTAACAATAAGATCAAGGTCATCTCCGCCGTCCACATTGTCTGCCAGAACCATAGTGTACCTGTCAATGTGGAAAGAAGTGAGCTCACTTATCTGAATTATAGGTACAATACCCAAAAGTGCTACCAGATATCTTGCAGAAGAACAGAGAAGAAAGGACATACGAGGTCTCTCCAATGTCAACAACATCTGCGCAGCCACTAGAGCCCTCGATCAAATACAAATAACCATCAAAGGACGTAGTAGCAAGAGTTAGTCCTTGGGTCTTTTCTCCGCGTTTGCTCATGTCAAGTAACAGAACAGGACTCATGATCCTTCCATGTGCTCTATATGGGAAAGGCTGAATTTTCGAGCCATCCTTTCCACTGAGAACATAGATGTTTCCTGATACAGTCGGAACCACAACATCAGTGTGGCCGTCTCCATTGACGTCCCCGACAGTAGGTCGCTGTCATCATATGACAACAATAATCAGATTGCATATACAACAGCCTAGATGCAACAAGTAAATGAAATAAAGATGCTGCAACAGAATTACAGAAATATGTCTATGTGCTATCTTTAAGTAAAACCAAATTATGATGTTCTGGATCCGTAAAAAAAAATAGAACCAGAAGTCCGAATGGTCAAATCTCAAAGAGATCTAAGCAAGATTCTGGATGAATGCATTTGCCTGAGGTAAACTAGGCAGGTATAAGCAATCAATCACACCCCTACAAAAGAATAGGGTGAAACTTACCTGTGGAACAAGGCTCTTAAGATGCACCTCCCAGATTTCTTTTCCCTCTGCAGTCCAAGCTGCTACATTTCCATGCACATCAGCAGTGACCATCTCGATTTTCCCATCATCGTTGATGTCTGCTGCAATGACTGGTGCATGGATCTCAGCCATCTCAAGTGGGAAATTTTTCCTAATCTTGCCTACATTGACAAAATAAACATGACAAGGCTTATGGTTATTATACATATATAAGTAGTGTGTCAGCACATCAACAATACAAGTATGAACAGCTGTGGGTGGTCTTGTTTACAGGTGAGGCTCAGTGAATTACGAACTAATTTTCCAAATAAAAGATAGACAGGTAAAACTGATTATACTTTACACCAGGTTTTATACAATTCTAGTAAAGAAACGCTAAGGCATGTGAGTTAAATGAATGTACAGTATATAAAATGAGAGCTAAGCTTAAATATGCTTTTGGATGCAATAATTCATATTAAAAAGTTAAGAATCTACCGCGATGATCGATGACATAAAATAAGCCATAGGAAGTTCCAACAAGGATGTCCAAATTTCCATCACCATCCAAATCAACCACAGTTGGAGATGAATATGCATGAGCACGGAAGTTCCCATTTTCGGTACTCAAATCAAGGTCTGCAGTCCATTTAACTTGTTTTGTGTCAAGGTTAAAAACAACGATACCACTTGCTATATATTTTCCAATATCAATTCCTCCTAGCTCTTTTATATGCTCTGGGTTGTCATAATACCTGCCAGTAAAAGACAGCAAGTTACTAGAGTGCACAATATACGCAGCCACAGTAACACGAGCAGGAAATCATGAAGTGCTTATTTTGTGGTTCAAAGTTTTGCAACATTTCAATCATAGCTACAAGATAGCACAACAAGACACGCAGACAACTAGCTTCTGCCTTAGCACCTTTGATTCATTACTGGAACAAACATGATACAGAAGAAAGTCAATCAAAGCAAAGCATAAATTTAGTCAGGGAAGCAAGTGCCCAATCTAACTAGGGCCTATTTGTTTGGGCTGTGTCTGGCTGGCTGTGCAGGGAAAGCTGCTGTGCAGTAAAAGCTGCTGCGCAGGAAAAGCCGCTTTTTCAAGTTTCACTGTTTGATAAATTAGCTGGCTGTCTGGCTGTGAAGAGATGAATCGTCTAAATTACCCTTAGGTTTCGAGAACATGTATTTGTTTGCTGATTAAAGTGTATAAGCGTTTCTATAACTATTAAATACTCAGGCGACAGGATGTATATCGCAATTTCATCGATAAAATTAACGTATACCTTGGATAATCCCAATCAGCTTCGGTAGCATTGGAATCAGTGGATTGAACAATACACACGCGCACGGCTTTGGCTAATTCTTATCAGCTCTCGTAGCATTGATTCTAGTGGAAGCAACAGTGCTCGGGCACGATTGTTTATTTCGTGCGAATCTGGTGCGGGAAGCGACCGGCCGGTGCAAGGCATGGCAGTTTGCTGTAAATATGAGAAATAACAGTGGCAAAGCAATGTACCGGTTGGGATTTAAGTGCTGAAGCTGCGGGAAGCACGTCCTGAGGTGCTTCGGCCGTGTAGTGTATTGCCTGCTTTGGCTTTTGGAAAGCTAGCGACGAAGCCGGGCTGTTTGTTTCAATCCTCTAGCTTACTTCTATGGAAAGCAAAATAAGCCCAAACAAACACCCCCTAAGATTTGCCATGAAGCACCATCATCAACCAACCAATCCATGATAAGGGTGAACAGATGGGTCCTGTTATTATTAAAAGCTAATCTATAGCTGTCTTCGAGAGCATCAGTGACACACATGCCACATAGGACATCACAATAAACTGATGTTCAGATGCTCTTATTTATAAGTCATCAACCAGAAGTCATGAGCAACATGCGTGAAATAAATTACTCCCTCCAATCCATAAAAACTGTCCGGAATTTAGCCCTAAGTTAGTACAACTTTCATACTAAGTTCCCGGCACTTATTATGGACCAGAGGGAGTAGTAGCAGAGAAAGCAGCCTTACTCGCGGTCAAAGAAGTAGGATACAGCAATAATCATTTCCTGTACACCATCGCTATCAATGTCTGCAATAACCTGTAGAAACAATGTCAAACTAACTCAAAGCCACTTAGAGATAAGAAAACACATATATGTAAAATAAAACAAAAAGGTTTACTTACTGGTGTTGACAAGATGTGAGCATAGATGCTCACGTAATCTTCCGCTTTCTCATGTTCTTGTTCTGTCCAGTCCTCATCTCCCCACATGGATTCATCAACATAGTCATCATAATCATAATTGTACTCATCAGGCTGTTCTTCTGCATCCCGAAACAAATCAAATGATGTATCAGCGTCATCCTCTAGAGGCTCGCTATTTTCAACAGTGGCTGCTCCTGTTGTTCCCGCATCACTCGCATGAGTTTCTGAGCTTCCCGTTTGATCATCCGTTTTTTCGGCTGTTTGAAGTAACCTTCTCTGAGTATGTGAACCACTCTCGGTCGTGGTATTTGTACTGGAGATGCTCCCAGCAACAGTGGTGTTCGGATTATTTGGCAACTCCATATTTTCTTTTCCAATGGTAGAATCAACTCCCTGTGTTGTTGTATTGGTTGCACCTCCTACAGTCATAAACAAAAAAGCTCAAAATGCATCCTTCCTACTACCATGCACCTACAAGATGATGGCATGGATAATCCATCATCCACATCAGAGGTTACTGTGGGCACGTGACTTCACTTTCCTTAAAGTATTATCAGTCCTCAGATTGGTGACAATGGACAAATTATACAAACTCAAATATGTGAAAAGTCAATTGTACAATCAACAAATATAAGTGCGCATAGTCAAAAGCAATACTGTTTCTATAAATGCATCACAACACAAAGCTTTTGAGTTTTTCGGAAGAAAAAACACCAACACTAAACTAATAGCCCTAGACTTTAATATGACAGAACAGTACATATAACCTCAACACAGAGCCTGGCAGACACAAATGGCTAGAGAAAAAAATCCTTACATCCAAACGCAAAAATAAAATCAGGCATTAGGATAAACCAGTGAACAATGTTGTATCAGATTCTAAGTTCACTTACGTGGCTGGGGTTCCTTAGAAGATTCATCAGCAACCGCTTTTTCCTGAATGTTTGGGTGAGATTCCTCAGAAGCAGCTTTATTCACAATTGAACTATCATGAACATCCGGATGGGAACGGTCAACTGGATCTGGATTTAGTCCAACATGCCAATCTTTATGTACTTTTCTTCGAGGTACCTCTAGCTTGTCCACCACCATATATCCGGATATCCTACGTAACAAACAAATAAAGACTCCCATATTTAAAGAAAACATAAGAATGTCCTATGTTGAGTTCCTTACGTAAAGATATTCACTACACCATTGTAAGTAGCCAAAACTATCTCCCGTATACCATCCTTGTCAATATCATATAGAAGAGGACTCAAATGAACATTTGACTGGTGAAATGCAGGCCATCCTGGAATTAATATTTCAACAAATATATATTAAGGATATATTAGAGGTAGACATGCTATTCAGCACCCAGGGTGTTGATTTTGTTTTCCCATATATGCAGCAAAGAGCTCAGCATAGCATGCCAAATGGTAAGATGAAGCCGTACCTGGTAGTTTGTCTCCATCTGAGCCTTCAAGCACTTCTAAGTAATGGACAAATGATGGCACCACTACTTCCAACTTCCCATCACTAACTCAACAAAAGAAGTTCATTAAGTACTCGAAATGGAATAATGAAAAGATAGAAGGTGTTAAGGTAGCAACTCGAAGCATAAAATGAGCATGCATCAGTCATAATAAGTCAAATTAAGCATGCCTATGAAATGCTAGTAGTATGAATAAAAAACTAAACATACGAAAGAAGCTACTCTGTTCATGGTAAAGATGTACTTATCTAATTTACCACATTATCATTATAAGAATCAAACAGACGGAATAAACTACTTTGTACAGAGCAATCATGTGAAGATGAAATTATAGAGTAACAATTTCATCTCTAGATAAGTATAAAATTATGGGAACATGAAATGCTCAAATACATATGATACAGATCAGTGTGATACTAAAAAAGAAGAGGCCAAGTTATTTTTCAAACATATTACCTGTTGATATCGGCAATCAATGGGCTTGCATAAATGCTGGAACTAACTTCAGTCTGCCATCTCAGCTCCACATGTTTCGGACACTTGGTATTCAATAATGCATCTTCGTCGCTACAAAAATGGTACAGACATTACATCGCTGAATGTATACATTAGTCAGTACATATGGCTGATACTAATTGCCTAGGCACCTTTCAAAAGGTGTCACCTTACTTTACATATCCACTGGTCGAACTAAATTACTGAGTTACACCATAAGTTGTGTGTTTCAGGCATCTACAGAAGTGCACTTGAAATTAGTGCAATACGTATTAGTTCAGTCTTTAGTGGCAAACATAGTACTATACTGCAATAATCTGAAAGAATCCACATTTAAATGAAACGATTTAACTCCTTTCACAAAATGTAAATCCATTTTGATCCCGCTCTGGAGTTTTGCAGCTATTTGAACTTTGAAGAATCAATATGACACTGAATATAAGATTAACAGCAAAGTATTACCATGATTAATATCTGATGCCACATGATTTCTATGTGGACAAGTTTTAAATCTATTTCCTTCCAGATATATCATAGAGATGAACAAATGTTACGTAAGGACAGTTTTGAAGAGCCAGCCAATGATCACAAGCTTGTCCTACAAATTTCAGGTAACACCCATATTTTATCACAGCCTTTACTTTCAGCAGCTACCACAGAGCAGTACTGGTGAAGTTTTGACTAGGTTGTGTGGTTGCAGGCCTCACAGAAGCAAGAGTTTGTGCCATTTCATCTCGGTCATTTCTTTCTTTTCTCGGTTTGGAGTGGTAGAGGGAGGTAACGGGATATGGGCAAAGCTACCAAGACTGGACATAATCAGATGGAGCGAGCATATTTGCAGGGTAAATGTTGCCCCAGGCCCAAGGGTCCCACGGTTTGATAGGTGAGGACAGGCAATCAGATCATGTGCACGCCAAATAGAGCTCAGGTTCACATTTAAGCAACCGGATCATCATGTATCAGGATTGTGAATCGCATTCTTGTGCAGCAATAGCCTGCTTAACTGCATGCAGTGACAGGTTACATAACACCAGATCCAAATAAACAGGGTGGGTCCATTACTCTCTAAGCTTCCATAGGTCAGGGGAAGACCGCGATGCTCAGACTACACCAGTACTTAAGCACTAAATATTCCAATACAAAAATGCGTCGAGGTTTAACCTATTGTATGTATGCACATCGCGTCATTCTAAGCATAAACCTGAGCCTGTGGTGTAAACTGTGAAGGCATGAATACAGCAACCACACAAACTGGAACTGGTTGAGGTCACCAATTGCGACGAGTAGACGAGGAACAGCACACAAGCTGGTTAGGGTCAACAGTTGCAGCGAGCCTAGTGAACCCACGGAAAACCAACATGTCATCTGATGATCGTTCCCGGTGCCAAGGATCTAGCAAATCTAGACCGAGCAGGAGGAATCCCCAAGGGGGAGGGCAGGGCAGAGGGGCGAGGTTTGCTCACAGGTGGGGGTATCCGAGCATGTCGTCGCTGGCCTCGCGCTGGCGGAACTTGTTGGTCGTGTTGGCCTGCTCCGCGGCCGCGGCCGCCGCGAGGAGGGCGCATACGGCGAGGGCGAGGAGGGGACGCATCTGCGGCGGGAGGCTGCGGGCTGGTTCAGCGGGGCGGCGCTCGTGACGCGCCCCGGCGAGGCGGCGGCGGGGGAGAAGGGGATCTCGCCCCGGCGCGCGAGAGGGGAGTGGTCGGAGTCGGGGAGCGAGCAGCGCAGGGACGAACTGGGGAGCGAGCCGCTCGTCGGGGTGGAACGCAGGAATGGCAGAGGCGGCGAGGGGTTTTGTGTAAAGCTGCGGGTTATCTGGTCCATTCTCGCCGACGGGTGGGTCCATGGGGCCACCATTTACAATCAATCAATGAAAATAATAAGAAAAAAATAGTCTACATTATATTAGTTAACAGTATAACTTGCCTACCTAGGAGCCTCCACAGCGTTTTGGAGGTCTGAGCCGTCGGATCTGCTTATCTAATGGTCTACATCGACTGACTGATCCCGAAGCGTCGCTAGGTACCTTCTTACTTCGTTCGATCCCGTTAAATAGGCCAGCATTCGTTACTGGGCTTCTACTCCACAAAACGAGTTAGGTCGCACCAGGTTGGTCGGGCCGTGAATCGCTTATATGGGCATAGAGTTTCAGCCCTTTATAGTTCTCGTCCAGAATCCACGAAGCTTATCGCTAGCGGTAAAAAAAGAAGAGTAGCCCTCGTCAGTTCTTCTCGTTTCCTCTCTGTTCTGGTCACGCCGCCGTTCCCCGGACGACCACGCCGCCGGCGCCGGGGGATAGGCCACCTACCGATCGAAAACCAGCGAGGCGATTCATCCCCGAAGAAACAGTGAGGCAAAGGTGAGAACGCCTACGGCTTGCCGATTTCCTTCCATTTCGACCGGATTTAGAAGAGGCCGCCCACTTATTGGTTTCTTCTCCAGCGACGGCGCCGACAAAGTTTGGATGGCGGGAAGGCTGCGGAGTGGACTCCTTCCATACGGACCTAGGATTCTTCGATCCGCCGGTAGACCCGGCCCATCATCAGAGAAACGCCTCTCCTTCCGTTTGTGTGGGCGGCATCGTGATCACAGTGCGCGAACTGAAACCGTCAGCACCCTAATCACGGTGGTAATTTCGACCCACTTCTCCATGTAATTATCGTGATTAATCTAGGCGTTATTTTCAATTCTCTTCTCTCCGTGATAAATATGTGCGACATCCTAATTTTCATCAGATATGTTCGTTGCTTAGTGTTGCTTTTCTGCTTGCCCGTCCTCATTCTTCTCAGTAATTTCATCAAACGCCAACATTAGGTAGCAAATTGTCTTACTGTTGTTTGTTCAGGGATTGCCGTCCTCTTTCGTGTTGGATTTTAATTCAGGAACTGTTGATAGGGAGTGTCTGATCTTCATCTGCGACCATGGCTGCTGGATAGGTGCTCTCCTTTATGCAATTTTAGCTCCGTATCATTATTGTTTCCACACCCATTTTCATCATATTTATGTTAGGGGGTACTAATACCACTACAGAAAAGTACCATATGCCTCGCTATTTGTTGTTCTCCAGGAAGAATGGCAAGCTGAAGAAGCCTGATGCTATGGGATAGAAACGTACACAATGTTTGCACCTCCTCAGCAGAGTAGCAATGTGGAATCACCGTTTTCCACTTTGGTATACCGTTATGATCTGTAATGGTGTATAGAATACATGTATTTTAAGTATGTGTCCTCTATGTTGTATATGGTCTGTCCAGCCTAAACACTTACAATTCAGTGATTGTTGTCATCCAAGCAGACTAAGCTTTATTACACTCTCTCAGAAAAATAGAGGAGACCCTTAAATCTTCTAATGTTTTGGATCGACTGTTGATCAAGGTATTTACTGTTCCTACTCTGCATGACATGCCATAAATGGTGTTTTTGAGTAATAGTTTAACTGAATTAGTGACACATGCATTTGTTTTCAGAATTTATTTGAGATATGATTATATTGTTCTGGGATGCTGAATCCAATTGTTTAAATTATAACTGCTTCTTTCCAAGGCTATGTCTTTTTCATGCTGTCAATAATGGTTTGATACAAGGTATGCATCTTCGTGTATAAGGAACAGGGTAAAGCTTCACCACAGAAGGTGTTCCAGAATCAAGAGAGTAGGATTATTAATTATGGTGTTTCGAGGGAACTGCTTGGAAATATGTAATAAAAATCCAGGGACCTTCTTTATGACAATTGTGAATTGTAAACAAAACAAGGAAAAAGTATATTTTTTTTCTTTCTGATTTATCCCTGCTTTATAGTCGAAATGATGAAACATAATATCTTGTGTCAGTTATATTGCTACTTCATAGTATAAAAAGGTATTTTGTTGATGGGGCAAAGAGGTTTCAGGTTTAGTTGAACCACAAATATATACAATAAATGGTGTATGGAAGAAGCTGAAAGCGGAGATGCTTTTTCCCTTGTGTTATCTTTTTGGTCAGTAATACATCTGTTTGAGAGAACAAATGATTCTGAGAAATAAAAAGACTTGATTTCCATTCAAAGTTTCTTGCCTTACATGCTCCACTGTTTTGGTAGGTTTCCCAAATAAGGGTTGATATAACTATAGGAAATGTGGAGTACGTAGTTGGACTAATCTATAATTGTGCACTTTGTTTCTTTTTACGTTGAAAGACTAAGAATTTGTAGGTAGCTTTGGCTGATGGGACAGAGCTACACTCATTAGCTGTGTTCTCAGATTCTACTCGATCGTGAGGACGAGAGCACACATGGTGAGGATTACTCTAAATATCAACTGTTGAAGTTTTATTAGCTCTATTTTTGCATCAATGGCGCAGCAGCAGGAAAAATCAGCTGCACTGGTGGTGTGATAGGCAAACTGTTAGAAATAGGCAAAATTATGTATATGGCTTGCAAATTTTTGGATTTTAGAAGAAAATTATTAGTTGCGTGAGGTAGGAAAATTATATGCTTAGTTCAGTGCTCACTATCTACTGCTTCTAAGAACTAAAAAGTGTACCCACTACCACAAGTCAGAGACTCAATGCCATCACAGTCAAGATACTTAGTCCTTATTCGTATTGTAATATCTCGTTGTGGACTCACTTCTTGGACAACTAAGATCCTTCACGGTTTTTTTGAATTATATGATTTCAACCCTAAATGCACATGTGATGCAGATTTATTCAAGTGGGTACCTTGTGAAAGCACACGGCATGCCTGAGGCAACTACATTAAACTCTATATTAGCTCAAACTTTTTTTTTTTGTTACAGTTTGTACTATAAAGACTATTCTAAAAATTATTATCATTTTTTTCTCAAGACGGACGGGCGCAGCAAAGCGTGCATTCATGGTCTAGTAGACTCAAAATTTGCTCTAAAATATACTACTAGTACATTTTAGTTTTTGGTCAACAACAACACTGAAAACAAACTGATTTTGCTCTTTCTCTTGGAGGTTGCTATTTTCGATGTAGCTTGGATTGGTTGTTCACATACTCCCTCCTGCCCAAAATATGTTGCATATAGGCTTTGGTCAAAGTCAAACTTCGTAAAGTTTAATTATCCATATTAATAAAAATATAAACATATATAACAAAATAATAATATTCTTAGAACTGTTATGACATATAATTTCATATTATATGTATTTGACATGGTAGATCTTTGTATTATTATATATACTCTTGGTCAAAGTTTGCACAGTTTGACTTGCACAGAAAATTATGCACAACATAAAATGGACAGGAGGAAGTACTTAAATAGTACTAATAAATGCAACACTAATGTGCCTCTTTTTTTCTAGAATATAGAGTAAATTTGAACGGGGGAGTATTTGGAGATTGAACACTCCGCTACGCATATTTAGCTCGCTAGCGGCGCCATCTTTCGCGGGGAAATGGAGCAGCCATCTTGGATCTTTTGGCCCACAAGCCTCCGAAATCCCTATTTCTAACCCCAAACCATTCAACCCGTCGTCAACCACAAGACCATATCGACAGTTCCCACTCCTCCTCACACGACGTGTACATGTTGAAGAAGAAAAATTAACATCATAACGAGTAAGAGCTGATGTTGCAACAAAAAGGAAAAAAGTTTATCGCCTAGAAAGGAGAACTTGCTTCCAGTTTTTCGTGATGGTGAGCTACAATATGATGGTTCTTCTTATAAATCAGATGATGACCCAATGCAATATCCATCTACTTCATCTGAATTTAATTAATTACTACTTCTGCTATGATGTTGGCTCCTTAGTTGTTTACCTAGACTATGCAATTGGCTGTTGTTTTTCATGAATCTTAATTTTCCATCTAGTTTTGGACTATGGTTGTCGAATTGTTGGTGTTACTTATTAGACGGTGACAAATCTTTGTCTTTCATTATGATCCACACTTTATGAATTTGATTTGTTGATCATTGTGATCAGTAGTTCAGTACAATTTTTGAGCTGCTAAAATCCTTAGTACACATGCGATATTTTATTTTTTATATTTTTTGTTGAAACACTATTTTGTAAAATAGCACGCTATTAGCACATTATAACGTGCATATCGTATTTTAGAATGCCACAATATTTCACTTAGCGCGCTATTTTTTACGTTGTGTACAATAGGAGATGATTAGAGTAAAGAGTGGTGCTTAGAAAAAGTAAATCAAGATTTTTTGCGAAGCATGGATATTTATTATTTGTACATCAGAGGTGATTAGTATTCTTCTGGTATCTTATTTGCAATGTACACCAGTCCTAACCTAATGATTCTTTCACAACCGAATTCAGTCGCTCGTCTTCTTCGACGTGTCAACGGCGAGCACCCATCCATTGCGCTGATCGTCCTGGTGTCTGTAGCTCGAGGTCCATGGCAGCACGTGCATCTGGGTAAAGGGGAAGAAAAGGAACGCTCGGAACATTCACGCCGTGGGTCGAAGGGAATATGGAAATACCGGATATTCATATTCTGCTCTTGGTGTTACCATTTTTATAGGGATTGGTAGTTTGATACCACCAAACCCTGCCGATCGATCGACATATATACTGCGTACGTACTACACTACATACACCGCGCGCCGCCACATCTGGGATCATGAGCGGCGTCGACCTCTTCAGCACGCTGCCGGACCACGTCCTCCAGCACGTGCTCTCCTTCCTCCCGTCGCGCAACGCCGTCTCGTCCTCCGCGCTCTCCCGCCGCTGGCGCCACCAATGGAGATCCAGCCCCGCCCTCCGCGTCCCCGGCCCGGACGCCTCCACCTTCATCAACCGCTTCCTACTCCTCCGGGACGGCGTCTCGCCGCTGCGCACGCTCGAGATCGACGTCGGCCACTGCAGCAACGAGTACGACGACGACGACGTCGACATGTGGATCCGGCACGGCGCGCTGACGTGTCAGACGCTCGCTTTCGCCGCCAGCGCGGAGCAGCCTTCCGAGATGCTCAGGCTCACGCGCGGGCCGCTCGCCGCCCGGCACCTGACGACGCTGCGCCTCCGCTCCGTCAGAATCGACGGGGACTTCCTCGACCTCTCCCGCTGCCCGGCGCTGCTGCATCTCTGCCTCAGCAAATGCCTCCTCGACTGCAAGACCATCGCGTCGAGCTCGCTGCGGCGTCTCAGCCTCGCCGACTGTTCATTCGTTTCGTCCACCAAGACGAGCACCAGGATCGCCACGCCCAGCCTCCGCTGGCTGCACCTGGAGGGACCTCCTCGGTGCCTTCTCGAGAGCATGCCGTCGTTAACTGCGGCGACCGTGCTGCTTTTGTGGGGCAAAGAGGCTAAGGACTGCGGCAGCCGTAGCATGCTTCTTGATGCCCTGTCGGAGGCGACGACTTTGGAGCTCATGGCTTCGTCTTCCCGTGGACAGGTTTGTTTCTTGTTTTGCTTAAAGTTATAGGAGTATATCCTTATCCAGCCCAAGACTAATCTCATGCGACGGCTCAACAAGTATGTTGAATATGCTTTAAAAAAGAAGAAGCTCGTGTGCACTAGTAGAAAACGCACCGGTTGGTAAAGGCCTTTTTCACCGGTTGCACAACCGGTGCAAATCATCTCTCCTTTTAGTATCGGTTGTGCACGTGGCGGCTACCGAGCGTCCGGACGGAGAACCTTTAGCACCGGTTCGTAACACGAACTGTTGTTAAAGGTTTTTGCTGCGGCAGCGTTTTGGAGTGTTTTCTTGCCGCAGCAGGGAAGTGCACCGAAACGTTATCGCGGCAGTGTTTTGGCGCTATTTTTCTGCTGCGGCAGAGTCTGCACCCAGGGATTGCCATTTGAAATATGTTAATGCACACATACAACAAACCATTATATTACACAACATTGTTATAAATATAGAGATCGAAGTGACCTCTTTCATCATGCTTTGCCATACATATTATAATGATAGGTACATGTTCATGCATATGTACAATATAATTTCTATGGATCATCATTATCCATAATAAACAAGCACACAACCCTTATACCTTCCACTAAGAAAAAACAGAGAGGGCTGGCTAGGGCGAGCTGAATTTATAGGCAAAGGTTTTGCGTCTGCTACGTGACTGACGTCAACCCTTTAGCATCAATTCGTGCCACGATTCGGTGCTAAATGTCCCTCACGAACCGGTGCTAAAATTCTACAAGTCCCCTGCGGCGTTCTAACCGCACGAACCGGTGCTAATGCACCCTTTAGTTTGAGTTCGTAGCACAAGCGATGCTAATACTCTTTGAAGTTAAAAATATAAGCCTTGGTCTCTACTAGTGGTGGTGAATATGTGTACAATATGAACATTGCTTTTGTCCTCTAGTAATATCTGAATTACTCTTTAATTACTACTACCTCCATTCTAATATAAGTGTCCCATTTTTATCTAGATACATTCGCATCTAGACTTGTTTTAGATGTAAATATATTTGTATCTAGAAAAAATGAGATTTTTTTTTGGACAGAGGGAGTACCTGTCTTCTGAAATTACGAGAAACACAACCTATTTCCGTTCTTAGGCAGGACAGCATGATTTTTGTCCTTATTTTTTATTTTTTGTACTACTCTCTTTGATCCAAATTAATTGATTCAACTTTATCTATCAAGATAAAGTTAAGTCAACTAATATGAACTAGAGGAAGTACTATGAAATATTGTGATTCGCTGTTTTTTTTCGGGCCAATGGAGATTTCCTTGAATCAAAACATCACACCAAGATGATACAAACCGTAAAGTGTTCTACACCCTGTCTTTACATAAGAATAGCGTAAAAGAAGATTCGTGTCTGATAATACTATATTTAACGTAGTTTATCTCGATTGGACAAATGGACAAATGGTAGACGTGCGTGTATTTTCGCTAGTTACACCATAGACATGGTACGTGAGCGGTGTATTTGCCGATCTGATTATCACTAGGGAATGTTGATTTTTAAATGATTTGTTAAAATAGCACAGACTTTATTTGAAAAAGGGTGTCCTTCTGTTATGTATTCCACTTAATTACATAATGCCTTTTGGTATATACCCAAAGAAAAATTGAACTGTACATTATTCATTTGTATAGAATTTGTACATTTTGAATCATTTGTATAAAAATTGCACTGCACCATGGGACCACAGTTAATTGGACTTCAGAAATAGGAAACCTTTTAAAAAAGGTTCTATACAGTTTCCTGAAAAAGTGGAAACAAATATGCAAATACAGCTCTAAAATCTAGGAATTTTAGAAGGAATTTGTCTGAAAGGTGATAAATTTCATAAGCCCCCTGGAGACGTTGAAAATTTGAGAAAGTAACAACCATCCATGGGTATTCATGATTTTAATTTTCTCAATTCTTCAAATTTTATGGATTGGTTCAAACAATTTTTTACCTTTTACTATCTATATGGAGTTGTTGTAATTACAAAAATTAATGCTGAAAGGACACGGATGTCGCCTAGAGGGGGGGGGGTGAATAGGCGATTTAAAACTTTTACGAGATGGGCTTAACAAATGCGGAATAAAACTAGCGTTTACTTTGTCAAGCCCAAAGCATATATACTATGGTTCACCTATGTGCACCAACAACTTATTCTAAGCAAGAGTTCACCTATGTGCACCAACAACTTATGCTAAGCAATACAAGCAAGTATGTGATAGCAAGATATATATAACTTCAAGCACGATGGCTATCACAAGGTAAGGTGCATAAGTAAAGAGCTCGGGTATAGAGATAACCGAGGCACGCGGGAGACGATGATTTATCCCGGAGTTCACACTCTTGCGAGTGCTAATCTCCGGTGGAGAGGTGCGGTTGCTTAGTGCTCCCGAACGCCACAAGAGGCTCACCTTGAGGTGTGGTTGCTCGATGCACACCAACGCCACAAAGGCCTCACCCCAAGATGCGGTACTCACACCACACACCGAACGCCACGAAGGCGCCTCACCTAAATCTCCGGTGACCCTCGCCACAAAGGCCTAGGTCACGGTTCCACTAAGGGATTTCCTTCGAGGCGGAAACCGGGCCTTACACAAAGATTGGGGCACACATCCACAACTTAATTGGAGGCTCCCAACAAATCGCCACAAAGGCCTAGAATCCGTCTAGGGTTCCAAGAACCCAAGAGTAACAACTTCCTTGCTTTCACCTCCACGAATCACCGTGGAGAACTCAAACCGATGCACCAAATGCAATGGCAAGAACACCACAAAGATGCTCAAGTCCTTCTCTCTCAAATTCCAACAAAGCTACAAAAGCTATTGGGGGAATAAGAGAGGAAGAACAAAGGAATTCACAAAGAACACCAAGATCAAGATCTAGAGAGTTCCACTCACAAAGAGATGGATTTGATTGGTAGAAATGTAGATCTAGATCTCCTCTCTCTTTTCCCTCAAATGGGGGCAAGAATCATGGAGGGATTGAGAGATAGAGCAAGCTTCTCTAGTTCAACAATGGAGGAGAGAGAGAGTGAGAGAAGCACAGCCCAAGGAGGAAGAAGGGGGGTATTTATACCCCCCAAGAAAATCGAGCCGTTTGGGCAAAAACAGGGCCGGATATTCCGGCCCAAGTTGGGGCCGGATTATCCGGGGGCCGGAGCCCCCGGATAATCCGGCCTCAGGGACAAAACCTGGACAAAATCCGGCCAAAAATCCGGCCCCTATCCAGAGCTGCTTTTCTTCCGGTCCTTAGACGATTTCGGGGGGGCCGGATATTTCCGAAATATCCGGCCCGGATAATCCGGCCCGGATATTTCCAAAATATCCGGCCTAAGAAAACTGCAGAAACACCAAAACTAAAACGGGCATAACTTTTGCATCCGGACTCCGATTTCGATGATCTTGGGCTCGTTGAAATCACAACAATGAGCTCTACAACAATATGCATAGAAACATCATAGTCCAGCAAAGGAGGATAGAAACAAATGAAGAAAGGTTTGACCTATCTCAAAAAGACATACCGGTAAAACCTCCAATCTTGAAAATGCAACAAGTTGCCCATGGAAAAACCATTCTCAATGAACTAGAGCTTGTCATGAGAATAAGCACAAGCTCTAAAACATCACATGGATAAGATCCAAATAAAACCAAGAAAGATGATGAACCAAACTCGAAAACGCAACAAGTGATCTATGCGAAATCCGTTTTCGATGAACTAGAGCTTGTCATGAGAATAAGCACAAGCTCTAAAACATCACATGGATAAGGTCCAAATAACAACCAAGAAAGATGATGAACCAAACTCGAAAACGCAACAAGTGATCTATGCGAAATCCGTTTTCGATGAACTAGAGCTTGTCATGAGAATAAGCACAAGCTCTAAAACATCACATGGATAAGGTCCAAATAACAACCAAGAAAGATGATGCAAGGATGCAAAGGTTTGAGCTCTCTCCGAACGATACGATCGAGTTACTCACTCGAGAGCCCTCTTGATAGTACGGCAACTAAACTATAAACCGGTCTCCAACTACACTATGAGACCGGTGAGAAACAAACCCTATCAAGAGCAAACCTTATACTTGCGCATTCCACTTGAGCTCGATGACGACGATCTTGACCTCAACAAGATGGAACGCCTTTCTTGCTTGTGCTTGCTTGACGAAGTCTTGTGGATTGCTCCCCCATAATCCACCATGGGAGAGCTTCTTCTTCGGCGCATCTTCACATATCCATGATCACCATATGGATGGCAAGACTCAAGCAAAGGATCTCTTCGAGATGGCTCATCTTGAACTTGCACTTCATTTCTTCATTCTTCATCATGTTGATGTCTTGAAGTAGCTTGAGGGCTCACTTCATCTTCATCTTCAAGACATACTTGACACTTGATATCCTTCATCAATTTCTTCTTATTGCAACCTTGAAGCCAACACGGCAACTAAACTATAAACCGGTCTCCAACTACACTATGAGACCGGTGAGAAACAAACCCTATCAAGAGCAAACCTTATACTTGCGCATTCCACTTGAGCTCGATGACGACGATCTTGACCTCAACAAGATGGAACGCCTTTCTTGCTTGTGCTTGCTTGACGAAGTCTTGTGGATTGCTCCCCCATAATCCACCATGGGAGAGCTTCTTCTTCGGCGCATCTTCACATATCCATGATCACCATATGGATGGCAAGACTCAAGCAAAGGATCTCTTCGAGATGGCTCATCTTGAACTTGCACTTCATTTCTTCATTCTTCATCATGTTGATGTCTTGAAGTAGCTTGAGGGCTCACTTCATCTTCATCTTCAAGACATACTTGACACTTGATATCCTTCATCAATTTCTTCTTATTGCAACCTTGAAGCCAACATATGGTTCAAGAATTGCCTATGGACAACTCCTACAAATATAACTCAATGCAAACATTAGTCCATAGGGATTGTCATTAATTACCAAAACCACACATGGGGGCTCCATGCACTTTCAATCTCCCCCATTTTGGTAATTGATGACAATCTCTTTGAGAGGGTTTATATAAGGAATTTAAGTAACAAATAAGTTGAATATATAGAGCAAACTCCCCCATAATATATGCATGTGTGAATGATCTTGACTTTCATTGCATATATTGGCATTCAAAGCCTAGTGGAGTTTCCTCTAAATATTCAACTATGCAAAGCAACAAGATGCAATGCAATAAAGGCACATGCTTAAGCACAAAGCAAAGACATAACCAAATTCCCTTAAACCCTCCAAACTTCTCCCCCATTGGCACCAATTGCCGAAATGGGTGAAAAATTTAAAAGGCTAATATAGTGAGAGTTCCTCCATAGCGTGTGCATTTCTCATAATTTGAGTGGAATCAAATGCACATATCCAATGGCGAATATTCGGAAGGAATCACACTATAGATAGGATCAAAGATTGCAAAAAGATAACAAAGTCAAGAAGCTTCAACAAATGAAGCAAGCAACCAAATGAGTCACAAAGAGGATACCAAAAGAAAGATAGATATTATGATAAGATCAAGAAGATTGCTCTAAATAATATGAGGAAGCTCCCCAAGGTTTGTGCACAAAACTAGACAATTTGCATTGGAGTATAAAGTGCACAAACATGGAATCATCACTCCCATAATATCATTCAAAAACAAAAGATACCAAGTGAATCAAACTCTAATGATCACCACAAGATAGTGCTCTAAATCAAATGAGGAAGCTCCCCAAGGTACATGCATAAATTAAAATGTTGTATTTGAATACAATATGCATAACATGGAATCCTCACTCCCTCATTACCATTTAAAACACAAACATTTGGAATAGATCATAGATAGAGAAATAAGCTTAACACTTGCAACAAACAAATAGTTGAGCAAAAAGTAAGAGGCACCATAATAAAAGGCTCAACCAAGAAGATATGTGAAAGGCATGATAAAGCATATTATAAGACTATTATATGGATGAGCAAAAAGCATCATCATAGTCTTCAATGAATTATATTTCTTAGCATGACCAATCAACATGCAACAAATAAAAAAGATATCAAATGGAGATGTATCATCTCTTATGTGTATAAGTTTCTCTAAGTGGACAATATCACAAAGATATTTATCCACAAAGAAACATGCACACACCAAATAGATACACAAGAAAAATAGCATGATATCCAAGACGAAGTCATGCAATATACCAATAAGATTTTTGCTTAATAGCATGGCCAAAGGCTCAATATTATCTTATTGTACATTCATGAACTTCAACCACAAACAACTAAAATACATCACAAATATCAACAAGGGATAGAAGATAGTTGGGATGCATTTGAGAAAGGCAACAAGTATCACAAACGGGGATACCAAAAGAAGTAACTAAATTTGCACTTTCATCTATATTGCACATGTGAGAGCCTTGAGGAATTGATATGCAACAAAATTGCTAGATAGGCATAGTTGGGATGGATGAATCATGAGCATGATTTAAAATACTTCCCAACACATGCACTCATCTCAAATTACTCACATTCACAATAAAGAGGTTTCATTAAGACTTTTGCAAGAAGCACAACATTTGCAAATCAAGAGATTCATGCCAAGATGCAACCATAAGGTTGGATACAAGAAAAGTATGCATGAGAAGATACTTGTTACCAAGATAGCATTGGTGTGGATGTAGTAGATATGTGTTCGTTGATCATCCTAGCTTGCCTCACGTTACCATTGAGTCACCACTTCTTTCCAAGAGTGAGACAAGCATTCAATGCATATCCATTGTACCTAACACAAAGGTAAGTACAAAATGGTCCCCAAACTAATTGGGTCCGAAGTAGTTAGACACACTACAACATATAGGACAAACTCCACAATTCTATGTGCATATAGATATGAAATTGAATTTCATGCACATCTTAGCCAAATTAGGATTTGATGGAGTTTACCCTATATATTGGATCAAAGAAAGTGACACATGCCATAAGATATACATATATTAAATATGCATGCACAATACTTTCAAGAACCAAAGGAAGATACAATTTGGACAAAACACCAAATAAACCAAGAGACAATGGTTGTCCAAATTATATCAAAGAATCAAATCAACACAAGATTGACTCCAAAGACTTATCTCATTATAAGAAGCTAATTAAACCTAAGCACAAAGGAATGAGATAACCAAATCCCAAGAGAGCAAGGTTCCAACAAATAAACCAAACCCTCGACACTTTTTATGATGGCACACAGTACCAAAAAGAAAATTTATGACTCCCAAAACCAAATTTTTGATAAAGATCAAGAGAAGTTTATATAACAAATATAGGAGAGCTCCCCCAAGATTAGTGCATTATCTAGGATTTAGAATATGGATACAAAATGCACACAACTAGGATCATCACACTACCTATATCTAAAAAAAAGCTAAGAAAGTTTGAATAGAAAAAAGAACACATGGGAGTCAAAGCACAACAAATTCATGGCAATAAATAAGGCAATTTAAACACAAGATCCATAAGATGCAAGGAAGACACATGGGAGTCAAAGCACAACAAATTCATGGCAATAAATAAGGCAATTTAAACACAAGAGCCAATGTAGATATGATCAATAAATATCTACCTCATAATTGATTACCAATTGTCCTAGGACAAGAGGTATTAGGAAATATTTCCCGGTGGTAGTTTGTAAGTATACATAAGATCATATTTACAACGAACAAAGCATATGGTAAAAGATAAGAGTTAACCATCATGCAAAGAAAGTTTCTTGATAGCTTCATTTAGTCATACCAACATGCAAGGCAATTAATAGTATTCATACCAACATGCAAAGCAATTAATAGTATTCATACCAACATGCAAAGCAATTAATAGTATTCATACCAACATGCAAAGCAATTAATAGTATGACTTGAAGCACATGGTTTTCCAAAAATGTATTGAGGGACACGTTGTGAAAAACCATGCCAAGAAAAACTTACACAAATAAGATCCACAAAGATATTAGCAATGAAGCCATTTAAGCAAATTGGAGCTTGTTTGAGCAAACATGCCACATAGGAGAGAGATAATTTACGGTATCAATTCTATGTGACACAACCTCAAATGTTCACATTTTCTAGGCTTGTAATATGCACAAAGCTTATTACTCCCCCATAATGTGATAAGGAATTTATTTTCACAAGAGGCAAAAAGATCCAAGTAGAGATATTAATGGACATTAGAATTTGAATTTCTCATGAAGATGACATACCACATAGCGACTAGATAATCTTGCAATATCAATTCTAAGTGACATTCCTCATGTACACACATTGTTTAGGATCATGAAATTCCCAAAGGAATATCACTCCCCCAAAATGGGATTGTCCATTAATCGCTCATAAGAGCCATATAAGATACACCAAGATGCAAAGAGGCTCCAACACAAACACAAATACATGGTGTGCAACCCAACATTCATAGACTTGATTTCTCAAGCAAAACTATTAGGAAGCACAACATATACAAACACATGTTAGGAACAAAACTAACACATGCAAAGGGGCGAGTAACTTTCAATATAAATGAGTTGAGAACATGTTACCGCAAGGAGGAACATTGGATATATGATTGTAGCAAGATAATCAAAAGACTTGGCTTGATATAATATAAATGATGAAGATCCCTTAATTCTTCATGATGTAGCCAAGTCTCCAATGCCCTCCAAAAAGTACCTATTGATCAAGTTTTGGATTGTTGGTCCCCAACTAAGTTGGGTCCTAAGAGGTTAGTCACAATAGGCTTGGCAACCCAAATGGTTCTTTTCTTGACACCACTTTGAGCACCAACATATTTGGCAAACACATTGCCACCCTCATCCTTACAAAGAGAATAAACATCATCAATGGAGATAGAGTTGGATGAGGTACCAATAGTGCAAAAAGAGGAGATGTGGCCCTTCTCACGGCATATGTAGCAAGTTCTTTTCTTCTCCTTCTTCTCACTAGATTTCTCCACAATGGGAGCATTGGCTTGATTCTTCTTGGGAAGTGGAATTTCTTCAACTTGAGGTTGAATATGAGTTTGAGCTTGAGGCCGCTTCCCTTTTTGCTTCTTCTTCAAAGGGCAAGATCTAACATGGTGCCCTTCAATTTTGCACTTGAAGCAAACAATCTTGGCCGGGTCTTTGACTTGTACTTGGCCCTTCTTGTTGTTGTTGTTCTTGGACTTGTTCTTGTTGTTGGATTTGAATCCAAGTCCACTCTTGTCATTGGGGGATTGTTGCACACTTAACATCGTGTCAAGTTTGCATTTCCCTTCATGACTCTTTACCAAGTCGGTCTTCAAAGAAGTGACTTGGGCCTTGAGCTCTTTGATTTCCTCTACATGGTTAGTAACAACACAAGTACTAGAGGAAGTAGAACCTTCATTGTTAGAGCAACAAGGCAAGGAAGATAATTCATCACAAGATTTAGCAATACTATGAGTGGATGAATTACTAGGACTAGCACATGGCAATATAGCATTTTGGGTAGTAGTGCTAGTATCCACATGAGGCTCACAAGGTGTTGCCTTCGATATGATAGTCTCATGAGCTAACTTTAGCCTATCATGGGAGGCTAGAAGATCCTCATGGGAGCTAGAAAGCTTTCCATGATTTTCTTCCAATTTCCCATAATTGCTAGTTAGCAATTCAAGTTGAGCCCTTAGCTCAACATTCTCCTTCAAGATAGATGCTTCACAAGAAGTAGAGTTAGTAGCACAAGCATCATCACAAGACATATTAAGAAGAGAAGGTAACATAGCATGCTCTTTTAAATATGAAGCTTGTAGTTGCTCATATGACTTGGTGAGGATAGAGTGTTCGCTCTCCAAGGCCTTGTGGGCCTTGTCTAGATCATCTAGATCCTTAACAAGTTTATCATGGCCAACACCAACTTTGAACTTTTCATTTTTAAGCAATTTTAATTTAGCTTTAGCATGGTCTCTTTCTTTAGTGAGTTTAGCAAATATTTCATTTTGAGACACCTCAAGGGTTTGAAGTTGCTCCTCAAGAGAGGCTACGGTCTCTTGTTCTTCTTCAAGATCATTCTTTAAAGATGCTACATCATCGGCATACTCTCGTTCAAGAGCACCCTTTTATCAATGGTGTTCTCATGCATCCAAATAAGTTTTTGGCTCTCAATAGCGGTAGTCAAGATTTCAAAGAAGTGAGAGCTAGCAATTTTATCTTTGTAAAGAACCTTGAATACACTCTCACCTTTATCGCGTAGAGAGACAACCCAATCCTCTTCTTCATATTCATCCTCATTCTTATCACCACGAGACATATTAGGTTCCATGGTAGGAGGTACCGTGGAACCCTTGGCCATAAGGCATATATGAGGACCGTGAAATAAAGATGAGGAGTTACTTGAGGCTCCTTTCAAGATCTTGTCTTGACCAATAGAATCTTTGGTTTCCTCTACATTGTTAGACACACAACAACTAGAGGAAATAGAATCATTTTTATCATGGCCACAAGACAATGCAAGCATATCATCATTAGATTTTTTCAAGCAACTTACACATGATATGCAAGGACTATCAACACAAGCATGTAAATCATTTCTAGTGCTAGATGTGTTTAAGTCCAAAGATGAACCATTGCAATGAGATATAGATGAAGGATCATCAATAGTAAGCTCAATACCAACATTGCAATTTCCATCACCACTCACCATATCATTACCTTGTGTCTTGAAACACTTTGGTGAAGTGGATGAAGATGAGAACTCATCACGGCCGGAAGTGGAAGCAATACAATCATCCTCAATGATATTGGACACATCATATTTATCTCGAAGCTTTGTCCATAATTCATGAGCGCTCCCAAAAGGCATGATTGAAGAAGTAACTACATTGCTCACAACAATGGAAAACACATGAGAAGTAAGAGCATCGAGACAAGAGTTTTTCTTCTCCTCATAAGATAAATTTTGGGGATCCTTAGGAGAAGAAAAACCCATGTCAAGAAATCGCTCCATGTTCGGGGAAATACCCCGCAAAATATTAAGCACATAAATTTTCCATAGATCATAATTTGTGCCATCAAATATAAACAAGTTATTGTGATCTAATCCCCTAACCGACATCTTTACTCTCAAGGCGGTGAAGCCTAAGAATGAGAGACCTTGCTCGATACCAATTGAAAGGACACGGATGTCGCCTAGAGGGGGGTGAATAGGCGATTTAAAACTTTTACGAGATGGGCTTAACAAATGCGGAATAAAACTAGCGTTTACTTTGTCAAGCCCAAAGCATATATACTATGGTTCACCTATGTGCACCAACAACTTATTCTAAGCAAGAGTTCACCTATGTGCACCAACAACTTATGCTAAGCAATACAAGCAAGTATGTGATAGCAAGATATATATAACTTCAAGCACGATGGCTATCACAAGGTAAGGTGCATAAGTAAAGAGCTCGGGTATAGAGATAACCGAGGCACGCGGGAGACGATGATTTATCCCGGAGTTCACACTCTTGCGAGTGCTAATCTCCGGTGGAGAGGTGCGGTTGCTTAGTGCTCCCGAACGCCACAAGAGGCTCACCTTGAGGTGTGGTTGCTCGATGCACACCAACGCCACAAAGGCCTCACCCCAAGATGCGGTACTCACACCACACACCGAACGCCACGAAGGCGCCTCACCTAAATCTCCGGTGACCCTCGCCACAAAGGCCTAGGTCACGGTTCCACTAAGGGATTTCCTTCGAGGCGGAAACCGGGCCTTACACAAAGATTGGGGCACACATCCACAACTTAATTGGAGGCTCCCAACAAATCGCCACAAAGGCCTAGAATCCGTCTAGGGTTCCAAGAACCCAAGAGTAACAACTTCCTTGCTTTCACCTCCACGAATCACCGTGGAGAACTCAAACCGATGCACCAAATGCAATGGCAAGAACACCACAAAGATGCTCAAGTCCTTCTCTCTCAAATTCCAACAAAGCTACAAAAGCTATTGGGGGAATAAGAGAGGAAGAACAAAGGAATTCACAAAGAACACCAAGATCAAGATCTAGAGAGTTCCACTCACAAAGAGATGGATTTGATTGGTAGAAATGTAGATCTAGATCTCCTCTCTTTTCCCTCAAATGGGGGCAAGAATCATGGAGGGATTGAGAGATAGAGCAAGCTTCTCTAGTTCAACAATGGAGGAGAGAGAGAGTGAGAGAAGCACAGCCCAAGGAGGAAGAAGGGGGTATTTATACCCCCAAGAAAATCGAGCCGTTTGGGCAAAAACAGGGCCGGATATTCCGGCCCAAGTTGGGGCCGGATTATCCGGGGCCGGATAATCCGGCCTCGTGGACAAAACCTGGACAAAATCCGGCCAAAAATCCGGCCCCTATCCAGAGCTGCTTTTCTTCCGGTCCTTAGACGATTTGGGGCCGGATACTTCCGAAATATCCGGCCCGGATAATCCGGCCCGGATATTTCCAAAATATCCGGCCTAAGAAAACTGCAGAAACACCAAAACTAAAACGAGCATAACTTTTGCATCCGGACTCCGATTTCGATGATCTTGGGCTCGTTGAAATCACAACAATGAGCTCTACAACAATATGCATAGAAACATCATAGTCCAGCAAAGGAGGATAGAAACAAATGAAGAAAGGTTTGACCTATCTCAAAAAGACATACCCAGTAAAACCTCCAATCTTGAAAATGCAACAAGTTGCCCATGGAAAAACCATTCTCAATGAACTAGAGCTTGTCATGAGAATAAGCACAAGCTCTAAAACATCACATGGATAAGATCCAAATAAAACCAAGAAAGATGATGAACCAAACTCGAAAACGCAACAAGTGATCTATGCGAAATCCGTTTTCGATGAACTAGAGCTTGTCATGAGAATAAGCACAAGCTCTAAAACATCACATGGATAAGGTCCAAATAACAACCAAGAAAGATGATGAACCAAACTCGAAAACGCAACAAGTGATCTATGCGAAATCCGTTTTCGATGAACTAGAGCTTGTCATGAGAATAAGCACAAGCTCTAAAACATCACATGGATAAGGTCCAAATAACAACCAAGAAAGATGATGCAAGGATGCAAAGGTTTGAGCTCTCTCCGAACGATACGATCGAGTTACTCACTCGAGAGCCCTCTTGATAGTACGGCAACTAAACTATAAACCGGTCTCCAACTACACTATGAGACCGGTGAGAAACAAACCCTATCAAGAGCAAACCTTATACTTGCGCATTCCACTTGAGCTCGATGACGACGATCTTGACCTCAACAAGATGGAACGCCTTTCTTGCTTGTGCTTGCTTGACGAAGTCTTGTGGATTGCTCCCCCATAATCCACCATGGGAGAGCTTCTTCTTCGGCGCATCTTCACATATCCATGATCACCATATGGATGGCAAGACTCAAGCAAAGGATCTCTTCGAGATGGCTCATCTTGAACTTGCACTTCATTTCTTCATTCTTCATCATGTTGATGTCTTGAAGTAGCTTGAGGGCTCACTTCATCTTCATCTTCAAGACATACTTGACACTTGATATCCTTCATCAATTTCTTCTTATTGCAACCTTGAAGCCAACATATGGTTCAAGAATTGCCTATGGACAACTCCTACAAATATAACTCAATGCAAACATTAGTCCATAGGGATTGTCATTAATTACCAAAACCACACATGGGGGCTCCATGCACTTTCAAATGCAGTATTATTTTATTCCACATAATCTTCTGTAAACCTTATACAATCTGTGTCTACTCGCTTATCACTTTTCTGAAACCAATGCCATGGCATCGGCCATACCATATTGACAAAATTGTCTTTGTTTTAAGTATAGGAACCAATGTCTTTTCTCGATTGCATAACATACTTAACATCAATACATTTCCGCATATACTCTATCAGTATTTATTGTGATGTGTCTAGGCTATTTTGCAAAGGGATTTGAAATGGTGTCCTACATTTAGCAAGCTGAAGACTCTGGTGCTTAATGACTGGTGCATATATGACGACAAAAGTGAGCTTGCGTGTCTTCTTTGGCACTCACCAGTTCTTGAGAAGCTCACTTTTGAATTTTCCAAGGTACGTAATATGTTCATAAATATATATTCAGATGGATAGATAGTTTTATTGTCATATTTCTGTTTTACAATGTTAACATATGTATCACTTCTATTTTTATATGTAGAAACCATCGTATGAGTTGAAAACAAAAGGAAGCTATGATACAGTTACATCTGAGCAGAAAACGTTTGAGCGCCTTGAGACCGTAGAAATTAAGTGTCAAGAAGTCGGTAGAAGGGTTTTCAAGGTCTTGAGGGTGTTAAGTGCATGTGGAGTACCTCTCGCCAAAATCAGCATCCAAGGAAGCTGCTCACAATCTGAACGTAAGCCAGTCTATGTGAACTTCTATTCCAAATATTCATGTAATTAGTAATTACCGTTCAATAAATTCAGCAAGTCGTGCATGACCATGACGTCGATTTTTGGTTTCTATCGACAATCGGTAAGTCTGGCTACTTAGCTAACCGTGTTTTTTTCACTGTTTTTTCACAGGTTTTAATTTTGCCTGCACAAGTTTCAGCTTCATAGAGAGTTGATCATTTCAAATATCTGAACACTCTTGAATTTTTCTTTCTATCGTTCAGAAGTATACAGATCAAATATAAAGCTAGCACTTGCAGAGATGGATATCGAGATATATACATTGCCAACGGACTTTCCTGTATCGGATTTGATATTTTTATACCCATGTGATCTTAGTATTTGAATCCGATGCCTCAGAGATGCAATTCACATCTTTGTTTAATTTAAGACACGTGATTATCGACAAGTGAGATATGTTATGTAAGATGCAACTTGTCACTAATTAATCATGTTGGCAATGTTAATTATCCATTTTGTGGCGACTTAATCAACTTAGCTATAACCTGGTCCACGCGATGAAAAAAAAACCTGGTCAGATTATCTCCGCTAGGGGGGGATTTGTTAAGGCAGTTCGGCAAACTTACCTAGTCTGTGGGGCTTAACTACGAGATTTCCTCATTGATACCACAACATCTGACCGCCCTAGGTGTCGGCACAAGCAACAAACTCCCTTGCACGACGTGATGTTCCAACGATACCCCTTCACTTCTTTCGCTCCCCGCAATCTGCTGATGAGCTACGAAATGTAGATGGGAGTGTGCATAATGTACTCGTAGATGGGAGTGTGCATAATGTACGGAGTACGTAATTATGCTTGTACCAGTATTGCCGACTTGCAACGCTATTTTGTACACGTACAGTGAAGTTTATATATCCCTCTCAGGATCAGTTTTCAGTTCGTTGTAGCACCACAACCACGGCACCAACCGGTGCGCACACCCGCTGCGCCAGTCAGCCACTGTGAAGAGCTATCTTTGCCAAGACACATTTGCAATCAGGAAACCTGAGGCACAGACAATATATAGCAGCCACACACAATAGCACAGAGAAAAGAATTCAAATAAAACTTAAATGCAAACATCTATATCACCAGTCTACAATCACATTGTCATAACAGGTGCATGAAAGTTGCCCAGGAATATCAGCGGGTCTCTAACGTGACAGAGACAAACAATCCCGAGTTCATAAACAAGGTGCTTCCACAGTCCACAGGCCCTGGATACATGCGCCCAGCTCACATTTCGCAGCAGATCAAGTTCATGCAGCAGGGACCTCGGCCATTTGCTGTTCGACAAAAGCTTCCTGAACTGGGTTGTACTGGTAGTGCAGCTCCCCGACATCATCTCCTGAGAGCTTCTTCCATCCATCAGGGCCAACGTAGTAGACTAAAATCGAAATAAACTGGTGATGTCAGCCACAATACATACACTAAGGTGGGATCAGATGATAAAGAGGAATTTCATGTTTCAACTTTACTTTCATAAAAAGTTATATGAAGCACATAAGTCACGTAGTTTTGATCGATCAGGACCCACAAGCACCTAAACCCAAAACCAAAAGAAAGCAAAATCTCTACCTTGAGTAGGACCATAGGGATCTTATGTTTGTGGCAAAAGATTAAGCGGCCATGTCCTACAAGCCTATCACCGGGGCTTCAGCACTAATTGTTCATTATTCGCTCCGTTTGGAAAAAAAAAAGTGACTCAACTTTTTCTATATACATAGATGTATCTGAACATTGAAATGCGTCCAGATACATCCCTATCTAGAAAAATCTGAGTCACTTATTTTGGAATGGAGGTAGTACTTGATTAGATCATGGATGCAGCATAACCATATCAAAGATGATAACATGACCAAGGCTTCATGGTGTACAACTGAATTGACAACAGCACGCACAGATTATAGAGTTGAAGAACATTAAATGTTATTAAGTTGCTGTTATTGCTGAAGGGACAAAAAATGATTGGTCTTGTATGAGACTAGCCTGCATAAGTAGACAGTAATGCAGGAAAGTCTAAACCAGATAGAAATAGACTCAGAAAGAGAATGCATACCACTAACACAGCCACCACTTGCACCGTCACGGTGTGTTGCATGATAGATAGCCCGCCGAGCTAACTCAGCAGCTTCCTCAATTGGCATGTTGAATTTGTAACTGAAAGGTAAAGCACAAACATAAGGGCATGCAACTTCAAGTTAACATGAGCAGCAACAAAGCAGAGGTATAAAAAAACCTACCCCTCATCCAAGATACCATAAGCATATAGAGAACCAGAACCAACAGAGAACCGGGTTCCCTTGAGCCTTGCACCCTCACTATCAACATAGTACAAGCCCGGACCCTAGATCAAGAAAGAAATTGTTAAGCATAGACCTACCATACAGCTTAAGGAAACTAAATTTGTCAAAGGACTACTCACTGTTTCATCAAATCCAGCAATCATTGTACCGATTGAAAGACCCATCCCACGATATGAATAAAGGATATTGGCCAATGTCTTTGAAGAACCAGCAATAGAGATCCTTCGCTTGTTCGCGAGCTCATGGAGCCGGCACTGAAAAAAGAACCTCTTGTTAGTCCTACTATGCAAAGATGAAATGCAAGTAGAGAAGCGAATGATATTTTTACCTTGACACCCAAGTTTCTATGCCAAAATTGGCAATCAGCAGCCCCTCCAGCCATCGTCCCCAGCATGTAGGGATTGATCTCAATGATTTTCCTCACAGTTTGTGAAGCTGCAGAAAAAGAGACATGCGGTCATGTAAAACAGAAATACACCCTGCTAAGTGAGAATCCTTGCATGAAGCAAACGCCTCCCACAACAAATGATCTTTCGGAAAGTTTTTCAATGGCAACACACATGCAAGAGAAAGTTTAATAAGGATCAGGGCTTGCACAGAAATAGAGATTTTAGGATACTTGCTTGGATGTCTACGACTTGTATACTAACTTATATATACTACAAAATCCCAAAGCATTCTATTGTCCTTCTCCAAACCGCAGAGGGAGCAAATCATTGTGCACAAACATTGGACCTTCAATTAGCAGACTTGCAACCAACTGTATGTATCATCAGAAAGTGTTAGTGTATCATCAAATACTGATCAGCACTCTATCAACACTAGTTCCATTAAAGAGATAACTCCTTTAGTTCCTACAGAGAACTAGCATCCAAGGGTACGTTTGGTTCCCCAGCAAAAACAGTTATAGCCTCGCTCGGCTAGGGTAGGCGTTTGGTACCCGAATAAAAACTAGCTTTTGAGGGCCAGCTAGCTTCGTCGGGCCAGGATAGCCTCGCTCAGCTGGGAGAGCCGATTAGGCATGGCTGATTTGTATTAGATGGTTGATTTGTATTAATCAAGTTTTTTGTTTGAATATGTTGATTCTATGTTGTGTCACTCATCACAATGACTTGTAACCATGCTTTTTTTCGAAATTATGTTTTCTCCTTATGAGTGGAATGTCATTTGCATCTCAAGGTCATTATCCTGTCTAAACATTCTACAATTTTAATGACGCCACAGAGACATGGCAGGCAACAACGTGGTGTGGCACCCCCAAATTGTTGATGAACTGCTATGCTACTACAAAGAGAAGATTATGTCTGAGGGGAAACAAATTTTTTTCAAGGAGACAAATCACCAAGAGTGTGCAACACAAATCAATGAAAAGTTTCACAACATTCACACAGAGGCAAGTTTATCACGAGTTTCACAAGCTGAAAGCGCAGTGGAAGATTATATTAGAGGCAAAAAACTTGAGTGGTGCTAACTTTGATGATGTCAACAAGATGATATTATATGATGAGACTGAGGTTGTGTGGATGAAGAATGTGAGCACTATATCTATTCTATGTCAAATTATGTTACATTTCCTATGATGCCTATACGTACCAGCTTGCGTTAGTTTGTTGATTGCCCTTAAAAGCAAAGGTATCAATCCAAACGACTAGCCTCACTCTGGCTAAACCAAAGGTACAGGCATCGGCAAAGTCAGCTAAGCCGAGCTCCTAATCGATTGACACATAATCCAATCAGTACCTTTGCATTCGTAAGCAAAAAACACCAGCAGTATCAATAATCGCAAACGTCTCCTGATCGATTGACACATGAATCAAATCATGCGTGGAGATCTAAAATTTCCGACCCTAAATCAGGCACCAAACCCTAGCAGCGAAACGCGAGCGCAAGGAAGGAAGAGAAGACGGGGACGGGGCCGGGGCGCTCACATATGTACCCGCCCATGCTGGCACGGGAGTCGGCGGCGACGATGACGCCCTTGTCGAAGATGAAGGCGAGTGTGGTCGTTCCCTTCTTGTGGTTGAGCATCTCCTTGGTCGCCTTCTGGAACCCATCGAACTGTCACCGGAACACACACGAGCGCACAGATCAGAGGCTGGAGCGCGCCGGCCGAATCCGGCGGATCGCGGTAAAAAAAAAAGGGGGGGATCGAGGGATCGGGGTGGCTCACGTCGTTGCAGGTGGCGACCTCGGGAAACTCGAGGGAGGGCAGGTTGTCGGTGGCGAGGATCCCGCTGAACTCGTTGCCGGCGGCGGCGGCGAAGTGGTTGTCGAGGGCGGAGGTGTCCAGCCTCATCTTGTCGACGGCGTGGAGGTGGAGCAGCGGCGGAGGCGACGAACGGAGAGTGAGTCCTTTTCTTCTTCTACTAAGGCTCTGTTTCTTTCTTGCGGGCGGGTTAAGAAGAAGAGAAGAGGCCTTGCTGCCTGGGCTAGGAACCGGTTTATAAATGGGTTGGGCCCGTGTTGGACTTCGGCTCGGACAGTTTTTTTTCTGTAAGAGGAGACTTGTCAGCCCAGTTCGTCTCAGCCCATAACACCGAACCATCCTTCTATTTTTCCTCGATAAATTAACATTCACTCTTTTTCTAAAAAAAAAGAATTTAAAATTTTCTCTTCACTCGCTCCACGGAAACAATTATAACAGGTATTTCATGTCAGAAAAAAGGTTTTCAATCACAAAAAAATATCTCCCATACCCATTTCATAAGTTATCTCAATTTTATTTTCCTTTTTTGATACAACAAGCTACAATTTTGGTACGTGCAGCATATTTAAAAAATACATAATATCTATCCACACAAACTTATTTGGAACACACTTAAATTTCACATTAACCAGATTATCTCCCGGGAAACAATGAATGTTAATCCGTACACGAGTTTACATCCGAGAATTTGTTGTACCGGCACCCCACATGTTTTTCAGAGCTTCACATCATGAACCCAACACAGAACACTGTGTACAAACTATAGACGAGTGCTTCATCTATTCTCATAGAGAAGATTGCGGCCCGCCGCATCTCTTCCACCTTCTGACCGCCCTAGGTGTCCGCACAAGCAACACACTCCCATGCGCCACGTGATGGTCCAAGGATACCCCTTCACTTCTTTCGCTACTCCTTGAGCTCCCCGCAATCTGCTGATGAGATTGCACCTTAGCAAGTACAGGCCATGATGATGGAGGTGATGACGCTGAAGATTAAGAGTCCAAGGGAGCTGCTCAACAACGTCGGGACCCGGACTCGTTTTATGGGGTTTGAGCATGAGTCTCATCTACTACTTGTACATTTTTGGTGTTTCGATGCCAAAGGAAGAGAAGTGAGTATAGTTTACTAGGGATACTTGTTATTTTGTCGGGGTTCCGGGTTCACCGTATGTACAAATCTTACTACTTTATTCCGTCTTTATTGGTTTGTACCATCATTTGTTATTTTCATTCAAACCATTTGCTTTAAGCTTGTGTGTTGGACAAGTTTGTATTAAATCTATGTGATAATTGGATTTCTATCTATGTTGTGCTATGCTCGCTATATCCTTATATTTAGATATCCATGCTTATAACTTGTTTATGACATGTTCATTTCCTTGGGAGAGCTTCTCATATTCTATTTCGTGCACTTTGTGTTTAAAGGAAAATTCAACCAAGTGTATACATTATGCGAAGCTTACTTAATATATTACAAGGAAACAAGGCCTCTAAGCCTACTATAATATCTTTTGAAACTCTAACTCGGTTTTCATCGTTAACAAAAGAGGGGAGATTTGAAAGGTATTTTACCCTTATCCATTATTTTTGGCTAATGAAAACATAGCTATTGTGTGAACTGATGTTACCTCTAAGTGATCATACATGTTTTAATTCACAAATGATGATGGTACATGTTTTAATTCACAAATAATTCAGTGTCAGATTTCCTTGCTACGCATGGAGCTCACACAGTTGGTTGTTACGCGCGTCGAGGAGGCGACTCGCCCCCTTCGTGAGGAGGTGGCAAGCCTCAAGTTGTTGTTGGCACATGTTGGTGATTCGTTGGAGCCGACGGAGGCATGTTCTTCAGGTGGACATGAGCTCGTCACCGTGCAGGTTTCACTTTGCTTGCGCGCAGTTGACGTGTGTCTCTCCGTTCAGCACGCGGCCGTTGGGAACCCCAAGTGGAAGGTGTGATGCGTACAGCAGTAAGTTTCCCTCAGTAAGAAACCAAGGTTTATCGAACCAGTAGGAGCCAAGAAGCACGTTGAAGGTTGATGGCGGCGGAGTGTAGTGCGGTGCAACACCAGGGATTCCGGCGCCAACGTGGAACCTACACAACACAACCAAATTACTTTGCCCCAACGTGACAGTGAGGTTGTCAATCTCACCGGCTTGCTATAACAAAGGATTAGATGTATAGTGTGGATGATGATGTTTGCATAGAACAGTAGAACGAGTATTGCAGTAGATTGTATTCGATGTAAAAGAATGGACCGGGGTCCACATTTCACTAGAGGTGTGATACGTCTCCAACGTATCGATAATTTCTTATGTTCCATGCTACTTTATTGATGATACCTACATGTTTTATACATACTTTATGTCATATTTATGCATTTTCCGGCACTAACCTATTAACGAGATGCCGAAGAGCCGATTCTTTGTTTCTGCTGTTTTTGGTTTCAGAAATCCTAGTAAGGAAATATTCTCGGAATTGGACGAAATCAACGCCTAGGATCTTATTTTTCCACGAAGCTTCCAGAACACCGGGGGAGATACGAAGTGGGGCGACGAGGCGACGCCATACTAGGGCGGCGCGGCCCAGCCCCTGGCCGCGCGGCCCTGTGGTGTGGGTCCCTCGCGTCGCCCCTAAACCTTACTCTTCCGCCTACTTAAGCCTTCGTCGAGAATAACTCCAGTACCGATAGCCACGATACGGAAAACCTTCCAGAGATGCCGCTGCCAATCCCATCTCGGGGGATTCAGGAGATCGCCTCCGGCACCCTGCCGGAGAGGGGAATCATCTCCCGGAGGACTCTTCACCGCCATGGTCGCCTCCGGAGTGATGAGTGAGTAGTTCACCCCTGGACTATGGGTCCATAGCAGTAGCTAGATGGTCGTCTTCTCCTAATTGTGCTATCATTGTTGGATCTTGTGAGCTGCCTAACATGATCAAGATCATCTATCTGTAATGCTACATGTTGTGTTTGTTGGGATCTGATGAATATGGAATACTATGCTATGTTGATTATCAATCTATCTTTGTGTTGTTTATGATCTTGCATGCTCTCCGTTACTAGTAGAGGCTCTGGCCAAGTTTTTGCGTGTAACTCCAAGAGGGAGTATTTATGCTCGATAGTGGGTTCATGTCTCCATTAAATCTGGGGGAGTGACAGAAACCTCTAAGGTTGTGGATGTGATGTTGCCACTAGGGATAAAACATCAATGCTATGTCTAAGGATGTATTTGTTGATTACATTACGCACCATACTTAATGCAATTGTTTGTTGTTTGCAACTTAATACTGGAGGGGGTTCGGATGATAACCTGAAGGTGGACTTTTTAGGCATAGATGCATGTTGGATAGCGGTCTATGTACTTTGTCGTAATGCCCAATTAAATCTCACAATACTCATCATAACATGTATGTGCATGGTCATGCCCTCTTTATTTGTCAATTACCCAACTGTAATTTGTTCACCCAACATGCTTATTCTTATGGGAGAGACGCCTCTAGTGAACTGTGGACCCCGGTCCATTCTTTTACATCAAATACAATCTACTGCAATACTCGTTCTACTATTTTCTGCAAACAATCATCATCCACACTATACATCTAATCCTTTGTTACAGCAAGCCGGTGAGATTGACAACCTCACTGTTACGTTGGGACAAAGTATCTTGGTTGTGTTGTGCAGGTTCCATGTTGGCGCCGGAATCCCTGGTGTTGCGCCGCACTACACTCCGCCGCCATCAACCTTCAATGTGCTTCTTGGCTCCTACTGGTTCGATAAACCTTGGTTTCTTACTGAAGGAAAACTTGCTGTTGTACGCATCACACCTTCCTCTTGGGGTTCCCAACGGTCGCGTGATGTACGCGTATCAAGACTGTTTTCTGGCGCCGTTGCCGGGGAGATCAAGACACGCTGCAAGGGGAGTCTCCACTTCCAATCTCTTTACTTTGTTTTTGTCTTGCTTTACTTTTATTTAGTTCTTTGTTTGCTGCATTATATCAAAATACAAAAAAATTAGTTGCTAGTTTTACTTTATTTGCTATCTTGTTTGCATTCTCCATATTAAAAACACAAAAAAATTAGTTACTTGCATTTGCCTTACTTATTTCATCATGTTTCCTCCTAATTTTACTTTAAAAGATATACTGGTAGGACAAGGGTCTATAATTGGAAGAGATAATATAGAAGAATTTTTCACCCATGTTAGTATGCATGAAGATCTTGAAGATATACCCCTGGCAAAAACTGTCCCTACCTATGAAGATGCCTCTGTCTGTTTGGTACGCATGATGGAAACTAGATTTATTAGTCTCAACCACATGATACAACACATGTTTCTTACACTTTCTGATATGGAGAAGGGAGAAAAGAGAGATTTTGTTTTAAAAGTCCTTGTGCGAGAATTTGAGGATATAGCCAAAGAAGCTAGAAAAGTTTTTATTAAGCATAAGAGACTTGGTATGTTCACGGATTTTAAAAGAACACTTGAAAAGATGGATATGGATAGAATTAAGTACACTAATAATGTTAATGATGGTGGGGAGATTAAAGCACCAATACCTTGTAAGCTCCTAGGAATGCATGAAGCTCTAGATGATAATTATGCTTGGCTTGTCCCTGAAAATTTGTTTGATGAGAGTAGCAAGCCCAAGACTAATGAAAAGGGAGCCTCTGAAACTTATGTATACAAAATACAATGCATGGTTGAGAAAACTCCAAACCCCGCTGTTGATGCTTTGTCTCTTGATACACACTTTCTGCGCCTAGCTGAAAGGCGTTAAAGAAAAGCGTTTATGGAAGACAACCCATGATTTTACTATTGCACTTTTATTTTATATTTGAGTCTTGGAAGTTGTTACTACTGTATCAACCTCTCCTTATCTTAGTTTTGTTGCATTGTTGTGCCAAGTAAAGTCTTTGATAGTAAGGTTCATACTAGATTTGGATTACTGCGCAGAAACAGATTTCTTGCTGTCACGAATCTGGGCCCAATTCTCTGTAGGTAACTCAGAAAATTCTTCCAATTTACGTGAGTGATCCTCAGATATGTACGCAACTTTCATTAAATTTGAGCATTTTCATTTGAGCAAGTATGGTGCCTCTTAGAAATTCGTCTTTACGGACTGTTCTGTTTTGACAGATTCTGCCTTTTATTTCGCATTGCCTGTTTTGCTATGCTTGATGGATTTTTCTATTCCATTAACTTTCAGTAGCTTTGTGCAATGTCCAGAAGTGTTAAGAATGATTATGTCACCTCTGAACATGTGAATTTTGATTGTGCACTAACCCTCTAATGAGTTGTTTTGAGTTTGGTGTGGAGGAAGTTTTCAAGGATCAAGAGAGGAGGATGATACAATATGATCAAGGAGAGTGAAAGCTCTAAGCTTGGGGATGCCCCGGTGGTTCACCCCTGCATATTTCAAGAAGACTCAAGAGTCTAAGCTTGGGGATGCCCAAGGCATCCCCTTCTTCATCGACAACATTATCAGGTTCCTCTAGTGAAACTATATTTTTATTCCATCACATCTTATGTACTTTGCTTGGAGCGTCTGTTTGTTTTTGTTTTTGTTTTGTTTGAATAAAGTTGGATCCTAGCATTCATTGTGTGGGAGAGAGACACGCTCCGCTGTTGCATATGGACAAATATGTCCTTAGGCTTTTACTCATAATATTCATGGCGAAGGTTGAAACTGCTTCGTTAAATTGTTATATGGTTGGAAACGGGAAATGCTACATGTGGTAATTGGTAGAATGTCTTGAATAATGTGATACTTGGCAATTGTTGTGCTCATGTTTAAGCTCTTGCATCATATACTTTGCACCTATTAATTAAGAAATACATAGAGCTTGCTAAAATTTGGTTTGCATAATTGGTCTCTCTAAGGTCTAGATAATTTATAGTAAGGGTCGAACAACAAGGAAGACGGTGTAGAGTCTTATAATGCTTACAATATGTATTTTATGTGAGTTTTGCTGTACCGGTTCATACCTGTGTTTGTTTCAAATAACCTTGCTAGCCTAAACCTTGTATCGAGAGGGAATACTTCTCATGCATCCCAAATCCTTGAGCCAAAACACTATGCCACTTGTGTCCACCATACCTACCTACTACATGGTATTTCTCCGCCATTCCAAAGTAAATTGCTTGAGTGCTACCTTTAAATTTCTATCCTCTATCTTTGCAATATATAGCTCATGGGACAAATAGCCTAAAAACTATTGTGGTATTGAATATGTACTTATGCATTTTATTTCTTATAAGTTGCTTGCTGTGCGATAACCATGTTCCTGGGGACGCCATCAACTACTCTTTGTTGAATATCATGTGAGTTGCTATGCATGTTCGTCTTGTCTGAAGTAAGGGCGATTTACCATGAGTTAAATGGTTTGAGCATGCATATTGTTAGAGAAGAACATTGGGCCGCTAACTAAAGCCATGATTCATGGTGGAAGTTTCAGTTTTGGACAAATATCCTCAATCTCTTATGAGAAAATTAATTGTTGTTGAATGCTTATGCATTAAAGAGGAGTCCATTATCTGTTGTCTATGTTGTCCCGGTATGGATGTCTAAGTTGAGAATAATCAAAAGCGAGAAATCCAATGCGAGCTTTCTCCTTAGACCTTTGTACAGGCGCCATAGAGGTACCCCTTTGTGACACTTGGTTAAAACATATGTATTGCGGTGATAATCCAGGTAATCCGAGCTAATTAGGACAATGTGCGGGCACTATTAGTATACTATGCATGAGGCTTGCAACTTGTAGGATATAATTTACATGATGCATATGCTTTATTACTACCGTTGACAAAATTGTTTCTTGTTTTCAAAATCAAAGCTCTAGCACAAATATAGCAATCGATGCTTCCCTCGTCGAAGGGCCTTTCTTTTACTTTTATGTTGAGTCAGTTCACCTATTTCTCTCCATCTCAAGAAGCAAACACTTGTGTGAACTGTGCATTGATTCCTACATACTTGCATATTGCACTTATTATATTACTTTATGTTGACACTATCCATGAGATATACATGTTACAAGTTGAAAGCAACCGCTGAAACTTAATCTTCCTTTGTGTTGCTTCAATGCCTTTACTTTGAATTTATTGCTTTATGAGTTAACTCTTATGCAAGACTTATTGATGCTTGTCTTGAAAGTACTATTCATGAAAAGTCTTTGCTATATGATTCAATTGTTTACTCATTGCATTTACCATTGCTTTGGATCGCTGCATTCATTACATGTGCTTACAATAGTATGATCAAGATTATGATGGCATGTCACTTCAGAAATTATCTTTGTTATCGTTTACCTACTCGGGACGAGCAGGAACTAAGCTTGGGGATGCTGATACGTCTCCAACGTATCGATAATTTCTTATGTTCCATGCTACTTTATTGATGATACCTACATGTTTTATACATACTTTATGTCATATTTATGCATTTTCCGGCACTAACCTATTAACGAGATGCCGAAGAGCCAATTGCTGTTTTCTGCTGTTTTTGGTTTCAGAAATCCTAGTAAGGAAATATTCTCGGAATTGGACGAAATCAACGCCCAGGATCTTATTTTTCCACGAAGCTTCCAGAACACCGGGGGAGATACGAAGTGGGGCGACGAGGTGACGCCACACTAGGGCGGCGCGACCCAGCCCCTGGTCGCGCGGCCCTGTGGTGTGGGTCCCTCGCGTCGCCCCTAAACCTACCTCTTCCGCCTACTTAAGCCTTCGTCGAGAATAATTCCAGTACCGAGAGCCACGATACGGAAACCTTCCAGAGACGCCGCAGCCAATCCCATCTCGGGGGATTCAGGAGATCACCTCCGGCACCCTGCCGGAGAGGGGAATCATCTCCCGGAGGACTCTTCACCGCCATGGTCGCCTCCGGAGTGATGAGTGAGTAGTTCACCCCTGGACTATGGGTCCATAGCAGTAGCTAGATGGTCGTCTTCTCTTAATTGTGCTATAATTGTTGGATCTTGTGAGCTGCCTAACATGATCAAGATCATCTATCTGTAATGCTACATGTTGTGTTTGTTGGGATCTGATGAATATGGAATACTATGCTATGTTGATTATCAATCTATCTTTGTGTTGTTTATGATCTTGCATGCTCTCCGTTACTAGTAGAGGCTCTGGCCAAGTTTTTGCTTGTAACTCCAAGAGGGAGTATTTATGCTCGATAGTGGGTTCATGTCTCCATTAAATCTGGGGGAGTGACAGAAACCTCTAAGGTTGTGGATGTGCTGTTGCCACTAGGGATAAAACATCAATGCTATGTCTAAGGATGTATTTGTTGATTACATTACGCACCATACTTAATGCAATTGTTTGTTGTTTGCAACTTAATACTGGAGGGGGTTCGGATGATAACCTGAAGGTGGACTTTTTAGGCATAGATGCATGCTGGATAGCGGTCTATGTACTTTGTCGTAATACCCAATTAAATCTCACAATACTCATCATAACATGTATGTGCATGGTCATGCCCTCTTTATTTGTCAATTGCCCAACTGTAATTTGTTCACCCAACATGCTTATTCTTATGGGAGAGACGCCTCTAGTGAACTGTGGACCCCGGTCCATTCTTTTACATCAAATACAATCTACTGCAATACTCGTTCTACTGTTTTCTGCAAACAATCATCATCCACACTATACATCTAATCCTTTGTTACAGCAAGCCGGTGAGATTGACAACCTCACTGTTACGTTGGGACAAAGTATCTTGGTTGTGTTGTGCAGGTTCCACGTTAGCGGCGGAATCCCTGGTGTTGCGCCGCACTACACTCCACCGCCATCAACGTTCAACGTGCTTCTTGGCTCCTACTGGTTCGATAAACCTTGGTTTCTTACTGAGGGAAAACTTGCTGCTGTACGCATCACACCTTCCTCTTGGGGTTCCCAACGGTCGCGTGCTGTACGCGTATCAAGGTGTCTCTCCGTAAGATAAATAGCATGTTGGGTGAACAAATTACAGTTGGGCAATTGACAAATAAAGAGGGCATGACCATGCACATACATGTTATGATGAGTATTGTGAAATTCAATTGGGCATTACGACAAAGTACATAGACCGCTATCCAGCATGCATCTATGCCTAAAAAGTCCACCTTCAGGTTATCATCCGAACCCCCTCCAGTATTAAGTTGCAAACAACAGACAATTGCATTAAGTATGGTGCGTAATGTAATCAACAAATACATCCTTAGACATAGCATTGATGTTTTATCCCTAGTGGCAACAGCACATCCACAACCTTAGAACTTTCTGTCACTGTCCCAGATTTAATGGAGGCATGAACCCACTATCGAGCATAAATACTCCCTCTTGGAGTTACAAGTAAAAACTTGGCCAGAGCCTCTACTAGCAACGGAGAGCATGCAAGATCATAAACAACACATAGATAATAGATTGATAATCAACATAACATAGCATTCACTATTCATCGGATCCCAACAAACGCAACATTTAGCATTACAAATAGATGATCTTGATCATGTTAGGCAGCTCACAAGATCTAACAATGATAGCACATGAGGAGAAGACAACCATCTAGCTACTGCTATGGACCCATAGTCCAGGGGTGAACTACTCACACATCACTCCGGAGGCGACCATGGCGGTGAAGAGTCCTCCGGGAGATGATTCCCCTCTCCGGCAGGGTGCCGGAGGCGATCTCCTGAATCCCCCGAGATGGGATTGGCGGCGGCGGCGTCTGGAAGGTTTTCCGTATCGTGGCTCTCGGTACTGGAACTATTCTCGACGAAGGCTTATGTAGGCGGAAGGGTAGGTCAGGGGGCGCCACGAGGGCCCCACACGCCAGGGCCGCGCGCCGCACTGGCCGCGCCGCCCTGTTGTGTGGGCGCCTCGTCGCCCCACTTCGTATCTCCTCCGAACTTCTGGAAGCTTCGTGGAAAAATAAGATCCTGGGCGTTGATTTCGTCCAATTCCGAGAATATTTCCTTACTAGGATTTCTGAAACCAAAAACAGCAGAAAACAGCAACTGGCTCTTCGGCATCTCATTAATAGGTTAGTGCCGGAAAGTGCATAAATATGACATAAAGTATGTATAAAACATGTGTATATCATCAATAAAGTAGCATTGAACATAAGAAATTATAGATACGTTTGAGACGTATCAAGCATCCCCAAGCTTAGTTCCTACTCGTCCCGAGTAGGTAAACGATAACAAAGATAATTTCTGAAGTGACATGCCATCATAATCTTGATCATACTATTGTAAGCACATATAATGAATGCAGCGATTCGAAGCAATGATAAATATAATGAGTAAACAATTGAATCATATAACAAAGACTTTTCATGAATAGTACTTTCAAGACAAGCATCAATAAGTCTTGCATAAGAGTTAACTCATAAAGCAATAATTTCATAGTAAAGGCATTGAAGCAACACAAAGGAAGATTAAGTTTCAGCGGTTGTTTTCAACTTGTAACATGTATATCTCATGGATATTGTCAACATAAAGTAATATAACAAGTGCAATATGCAAGTATGTAGGAATCAATGCACAGTTAACACAAGTGTTTGTTTCTTAAGATGGAGAGAAATGGGTAAACTGACTCAACATAAAAGTAGAAGAATGGCCCTTCGCAGAGGGAAGCATTGATTGCTATGTTTGTGATAGAGCTTTTATTTTGAAAACGAGAAACAATTTTGTCAACGGTAGTAATAAAGCTTATGCATTATGTAAATTATATCCTACAAGTTGCGAGCCTCATGCATAGATTACCAATAGTGCCCACACCTTGTCCTAATTAGCTTGGATTACCTGGATTATCATCGCAATACATATGTTTTAACCAAGTATCACAAAGGGGTACCTCTATGCCGCATGTACAAAGGTCTAAGGAGAAAGCTCGCATTGGATTTCTCGCTTTTGATTATTCTCAACTTAGACATCCATACCGGGACAACATAGACAACAGATAATGGACTCCTCTTTAATGCATAAGCATTCAACAACAAATAATATTCTCATAAGAGATTGAGGATAGTTGTCCAAAACTGAAACTTCCACCATGGATCATGGCTTTAGTTAGCGGCCCAATGCTCTTCTCTAACAATATGCATACTCAAACCATTCAACTCATGGTAAATCGCCCTTACTTCAGACAAGACGAACATGCATAGCAACTCACATGATATTCAACAAAGGGTAGTTGATGGCGTCCCCAGGAACACGGTTATCGCTCAACAAGCAACTTATAAGAGATAAGATGCATAAGTACATATTCAATACCACAATAGTTTTTAGGCTATTTGTACCATGAGCTATATATTGCAAAGGCGAAGAATGAAAATTTAAAGGTAGCACTCAAGCAATTTACTTTGGAATGGCGGAGAAATACCATGTAGTAGGTAGGTATGGTGGACACAAGTGGCATAGTGTTTGGCTCAAGGATTTTGGATGCATGAGAAGTATTCCCTCTCAATACAAGGCTTAGACTAGCAAGGTTATTTGAAACAAATACAAGTATGAACCGGTACAACAAAACTCACATAAAAGACATATTGTAAGCATTATAAGACTCTACACCGTCTTCCTTGTTGTTCGACCCTTACTAGAAAATATCTAGACCTTAGAGAGACCAAATTTTAGTAAGCTATATGTATTTCTTCACTAATAAGTGCAAAGTATATGATGCAAGAGCTTAAACATGAGCACAACAATTGCCAAGTATCACATTATTCAAGACATTATACCAATTACCACATATAGCATTTCCCGTTTCCAACCATATAACAATTTAACGAAGCAGTTTCAACCTTTGCCATGAACATTATGAGTAAAGCCTAAGGACATATTTGTCCATATGCAACAGCGGAGCGTGTCTCTCTCCCACACAATGAATGCTAGGATCCAACTTTATTCAAACAAAACAAAAATAAAAACAAATAGACGCTCCAAGTAAAGTACATAAGATGTGATGGAATAAAAATATAGTTTCATTAGAGGAACTTGATAATGTTGTCGATGAAGAAGGGGATGCCAAGGCATCCCCAACCTTAGATGCTTGAGTCTTCTTGAAATATGCAGGGATGAACCACCGGGGCATCCCCAAGCTTAGAGCTTTCACTCTCCTTGATCATATTGTATCATCCTCCTCTCTTGATCCTTGAAAACTTCCTCCACACCAAACTCAAAACAACTCATTAGAGGGTTAGTGCATAATCAAAATTCACATGTACAGAGGTGACATAATCATTCTTAACACTTCTGGATATTGCAGAAAGCTACTGAAAGTTAATGGAATAAAGAAATCCATCAAGCATAGCAAAACAGGCAATGCGAAATAAAAGGCAGAATCTATCAAAACAGAACAGTCCGTAAAGATGATTTTTTTAGGTGCACCAGACTTGCTCAGATGAAAATGCTCAAACTGAATGAAAGTTGCGTACATATCTGAGGATCACTCACGTAAATTGGCAGAATTTTCTGAGTTACCTACAGAGCCTACTGCTCAAATTCGTGACAGCAAGAAATCTGTTTCTGCGCAGCAAACCAAATCTAGTATGAACCTTACTATCAAAGACTTTACTTGGCACAACAATGCAACAAAATTAAGATAAGGAGAGGTTGCTACAGTAGTAACAACTTCCAAGACTCAAATATAAAACAAAAGTACTGTAGTAAAATCATGGGTTGTCTCCCATAAGCGCTTTTCTTTAACGCCTTTCAGCTAGGCGCAGAAAGTGTGTATCAAGTATTATCAAGAGACGAAGCATCAACATCATAATTTGTTCTAATGATAGAATCAAAAGGTAACTTCATTCTCTTTCTAGGGAAGTGTTCCATACCTTTCTTGAGAGGAAATTGATATTTAATATTACCTTCCTTCATATCAATAATAGCACCAACAGTTCGAAGAAAAGGTCTTCCCAATATAATGGGACAAGATGCATTGCATTCAATATCCAAGACAACAAAATCAACGGGGACAAGGTTATTGTTAACCGTAATGCAAACATTATCAACTCTCCCCAAAGGTTTCTTTGTAGAATTATCAGCAAGATTAACATCCAAATAACAGTTTTTCAATGGTGGCAAGTCAAGCATGTTATAGATTTTTCTAGGCATAACGGAAATACTTGCACCAAGATTACATAAAGCATTACAATCAAAGTCATTGACCTTCATATTAATGATGGGCTCCCAACCATCCTCTAACTTCCTAGGAATAGAAGCTTCATGATTTAATTTCTCTTCTCTAGCTTTTATGAGAGCATTTGTAATATGTTTTGTAAAGGCCAAATTTATAGCACTAGCATTAGGACTCTTAGCAAGTTTTTGTAAGAACTTTATAACTTCAGAGATGTGACAATCATCAAAATCCAAACCATTATAATCTAAAGCAATGGGATCATTGTCCCCAATGTTGAAAAAAATTTCAGCAGTTTTATCACAAGCAGTTTTAGCAGTTTTAGCAGGTTCCGGCAGTTTTGCAGGCTTTGCATTAGAAGTAGAAACATTGCCAACACCAATTATTTTACCATTGATAGTAGGAGGTGCAGAAACATGTGAAGCATTAGCATTACTAGTGGTGGTAATAGTCCAAACTTTAGCTATATTATCTTCTTTAGCATTTTCTTCTTTTTCCCACCTAGCACGCAATTCGGCCATCAATCTTATATTCTCATTAATTCTAAATTGGATGGCGTTTGCTGTAGCAAATGACTTAATATCTTTATCTATATTAGGCATAACTTTCGATTTCAAAATATCAACATCAGCAGCAAGACTATCAACTTTAGAAGCAAGTATATCAATTTTCCCAAGCTTTTCTTCAACAGATTTGTTAAAAGCAATTTGTGTACTAATAAATTCTTTAAGCATGGCTTCAAGTCCAGGGGGTGTATTCCTATTATTGTTGTAAGAATTCTCATAAGAATTACCATAACCGTTACCATTATTATAAGGATATGGCCTATAGTTGTTACTAGAATTGTTCCGATAAGCATTGTTATTGAAATTATTATTTTTAATGAAGTTCACATCAACATGTTCTTCTTGAGCAACCAATGAAGCTAACGGAAAATTATTAGGATCAACATTTGATCTACCATTCACAAGCATAGACATAATAGCATCAATCTTATCACTCAAGGAAGAGGTTTCTTCGATAGAATTTACCTTCTTACCTTGTGGAGCTCTTTCCGTGTGCCATTCAGAGTAATTAACCATCATATTATCAAGAAGTTTTGTTGCGGCGCCTAGAGTGATGGACATAAAAGTACCTCCAGCAGCTGAATCCAATAGGTTCCGTGAAGAAAAATTCAGTCCTGCATAAAAGGTTTGGATGATCATCCAAGTAGTCAGTCCATGGGTTGGGCAATTTTTAACCAAAGATTTCATTCTTTCCCAAGCTTGGGCAACATGCTCAGTATCCAATTGCTTAAAATTCATTATGCTACTTCTCAAAGATATAATTTTAGCAGGAGGATAATATCTACCAATAAAAGCATCCTTACATTTAGTCCATGAATCAATACTATTCTTAGGCAGAGATAGCAACCAATCTTTAGCTCTTCCTCTTAATGAGAAAGGAAACAATTTTAATTTTATAATATCACCATCTACATCCTTATACTTTTGCATCTCACATAGTTCAACAAAATTATTAAGATGGGCAGCAGCATCATCAGAACTAACACCAGAAATTGCTCTCTCATAATAAGATTTAGTAAAGCAGGTTTAATTTCAAAGAATTCTGCTGTAGTAGCAGGTGGAGCAATAGGTGTGCATAAGAAATCATTATTATTTGTGTTTGTGAAGTCACACAACTTAGTATTTTCAGGAGTACCCATTTTATCAATAGTAAATAAAGCAAACTAGATAAAGTAAATGCAAGTAACTAATTTTTTTGTGTTTTTAATATGGCAAACAAGATAGCAAATAAAGTAAAGCTAGCAACTAATTTTTGGTGTTTTAATATAATGCAGCAAACAAAGAAGTAAATAAAAGTAAAGCAAGACAAAAACAAAGTAAAAAGATTGGAAGTGGAGACTCCCCTTGCAGCGTGTCTTGATCTCCCCGGCAACGGCGCCAGAAATTTACTTGCTTGCGCGCAGTTGACGTGTGTCTCTCCGTTCAGCACGCGACCGTTGGGAACCCCAAGTGGAAGGTGTGATGCGTACAGCAGTAAGTTTCCCTCAGTAAGAAATCAAGGTTTATCAAACCAGTAGGAGCCAAGAAGCACGTTGAAGGTTGATGGCGGCGGAGTGTAGTGCGGCGCAACACCAGGGATTCCGGTGCCAACGTGGAACCTGCACAACACAACCAAATTACTTTGCCCCAACGTGACAGTGAGGTTGTCAATCTCACCGGCTTGCTGGAACAAAGGATTAGATGTATAGTGTGGATGATGATGTTTGCAGAGAACAGTAGAACGAGTATTGCAGTAGATTGTATTCGATGTAAAAGAATGGACCGGGGTCCACAGTTCACTAGAGGTGTCTCTCCGTAAGATAAATAGCATGTTGGGTGAACAAATTACAGTTGGGCAATTGACAAATAAAGAGGGCATGACCATGCACATACATATTATGATGAGTATTGTGAAATTCAATTGGGCATTACGACAAAGTACATAGACCGCTATCCAGCATGCATCTATGCCTAAAAAGTCCACCTTCAGGTTATCATCCGAACCCCCTCCAGTATTAAGTTGCAAACAACAGACAATTGCATTAAGTATGGTGCGTAATGTAATCAACAAGTACATCCTTAGACATAGCATTGATGTTTTATCCCTAGTGGCAACAACACATCCACAACCTTAGAACTTTCTGTCACTGTCCCAGATTTAATGGAGGCATTGTAACATCCCAAATTTCAATAAAAAGAAAGTTAGAAGAATTCCAGAGAGCAAAATTTCAAACCAACAAAAACTTTTTAAATTGCATATAGTGCCATGCATAGGATTTGTGCATTTGATTGATATGCCATGATGATTGTTATTACTTGTTTGTGCTATACTCTAAAACCCTAATGTGATCATATGAAGATCACCAACCAAATAAATCAAACAGGAAGAAAATCCAATAAATGAAAAACCCAAAAAACCCTCACATATGCTCTATGGCATTTTTATAAATTTTGACCTTGGACCCATTTGGTCTTCACCATTAGTTGAATAATGTTATTAAACACTTATTACAACTTTTGGAATCAATGAATCACAATTCAAATGAATTTCAAACACAAATCTTGCTCACATATGATAATGGTCAAAATTGACAATTATAGTCTGATCACTACTTTGAGCCCTTGCAATTCAATTTTATCAAACTAAATCTTGCTAACTCTTTGCACCACTTCAAAGTCAACATCAAGGTGAAGACTTTTTGTAAAGATCATCATGCCAAAATCTTTCTTGATCATTAGCTATGCTCCTCCAAAGTTGCAACTTTTAATTAAGTTCAACAATCTCCACTTATCCATTCTTGCAATTCTCTGAATTAAACAACTTCACCACCACCTCTCATCACCTCTGGTCATTTCTAACTCAACTAAACACACACAATTCAAATTGGTCAACCATTTGAATTAAACCAAATTTGGACAAAAATCAAACATAGCATCTATGGCACTATTTGCCACTATTTGAAATAGTGATTCTACCCCATCTAATCTACCCCAACCTACAACAAATGGTCCCCCTGCCCCCTCTAAGCCATTCATTACCAAGTAGAAACCCTAGGGAGGGCTAGCAAGGCATGGACATGGCCATGCCAGCCATGTCGCCACCTTGCCGCACCATCTCCTCGCCCCTTGCTTCTCTGCCCTGGCCACCGTGCCCCAGCTCACCACCGCACCTCCCTACACCTTCCTAGCACCGCCACTGTCGAGCTCGACGACGACCACCGCCGGAGGACGCGCGCCCAGAACACGCCCAGATGTCGATCGTGTCGCGCGTGTGCACGCCGTGGACACGCCCTGGCCACGCGCCGCCTGGCCACCTCGCGCTCGCCCTGGCCCCGTGTACTAGCCGTTGAGCATCACCACGCCACCACGACGCCGCCAGACATGGCCTCGACCACGACCCGTGCCCGCCGCCGCCGGCGACGTTGAGCAAACCCCGCCACTGCCGCGACATGCCTGGAAGCAATGCGACCCAACCAAGCCCTGCCCGACCAAGCTGTCGCCGCCAATAGCATCGCCAGGAACCGTAGAACACTGCCACCACCTCGCCTAGCTCGACCGCTCGCCGGAAACGCCGCGCCATGGTCGACCACCACCCTGCCCCGTAGCACCCTCGCGCTGCTATAAAAGGAGACCTCCCCTGGACGATCCAAGCACACCACCTCGCTCTCCACCTCTCACTGCTTCTCAACCACCACTCCACCCATCGAATCCTCGCCGGAGCAAGCTCAATCGGGAGATCGCTGCCGCGGAAGCTCTGCAGCAATCGCCGGCGAACCAGACCACCTCAGGCGACACCACCTGTACCTGGAGCTTCGCCGTCGTCCACATCTACCCCGAGCACACTGCCAACCCTAGCTGGAGCCGCCGTAAGCCCTCCGACCCCCTAGGCTCGCCGCCAGCACGTCGGGTTCTCGTCGGAGACGACGATGAACCACGGCCGTCCGATCTAATTCTAATCCTACGCCCCACGTCGATTCATACCGTTTCGGGTTTAAATACTCGCTGACGGGTGGCCCCTGCTGTCAGGCAGCCCGCGCGTCTCTGGACCGTGGCTGGGCTGGCCTTGGGCCATTTTTAAACCTTTCAGCCCATTTAGCTTTCCCGCCGGCTGATACGCGTACAGCACGCGTCCGTTGGGAACCCCAAGAGGAAGGTGTGATGCGTACAGCGGCAAGTTTTCCCTCAGTATGAAACCAAGGTTTATCGAACCAGTAGGAGTCAAGAAGCACGTTGAAGGTTGATGGCGGCGAGATGTAGTGCGGCGCAACACCAGGGATTCCGGCGCCAACGTGGAACCTGCACAACACAAACCAAGTACTTTGCCCCAACGAAACAGCGAGGTTGTCAATCTTACTGGCTTGTTGTAACAAAGGATTAGATGTATAGTGTGGATGATGATTGTTTGCAGAAAACAGTAGAACAAGTATTGCAGTAGATTGTATTTCAGTATAGAGAATTGGACCGGGGTCCACAGTTCACTAGAGGTGTCTCTCCCATAAGATAAACAACATGTTGGGTGAACAAATTACAGTTGGGCAATTGACAAATAGAGAGGGCATGACCATGCACATACATATTATGATGAGTATAGTGAGATTTAATTGGGCATTACGACAAAGTACATAGACCGCTATCCAGCATGCATCTATGCCTAAAAAGTCCACCTTCAGGTTATCATCCGAACCCCCTCCAGTATTAAGTTGCTAACAACAGACAATTGCATTAAGTATTGCGCGTAATGTAATCAATAACTACATCCTCGGACATAGCATCAATGTTTTATCCCTAGTGGCAACAGCACATCCATAATCTTAGAGGTTTCTCTCACTCCCCCAGATTCACGGAGACATGAACCCACTATCGAGCATAAATACTCCCTCTTGGAGTTACTAGCATCAACTTGGCCAGAGCATCTACTAATAACGGAGAGCATGCAAGATCATAAACAACACATAGATATAAATTGATACTCAACATAACATGGTATTCTCTATTCATCGGATCCCAACAAACACAACATATAGAATTACAGATAGATGATCTTGATCATGTTCGGCAGCTCACAAGACCCGACAATTAAGCACAATGAGGAGAAGACAACCATCTAGCTACTGCTATGGACCCATAGTCCAGGGGTAGACTACTCACACATCACTCCGGAGGCGACCATGGCGGCGTAGAGTCCTCCGGGAGATGATTCCCCTCTCCGGCAGGGTGCCGGAGGCGATCTCCTGAATCCCCCCGAGATGGGATTGGCGGCGGCGGCGTTTCTGGAAGGTTTTCCGTATCGTGGCTCTCGGTACTGGGGGTTTCGCGACGAAGACTATTTGTAGGCGGAAGGGTAGGTCAGGGGGCGTCGCGAGGGGCCCAGGAGACAGGTCGGCGCGGCCAAGGGTGGGGCCGCGCCGCCTGCCCTCCTGGCCACCTCGTGGCCCCACTTCGTTGACTCTTCGGTCTTCTGGAAGCTTCGTGGCAAAATAGGACCCTGGGCGTTGATTTCGTCCAATTCCGAGAATATTTCCTTACTAGGATTTCTGAAACCAAAAACAGCAGAAAACAAAGAATCGGCACTTCGGCATCTTGTTAATAGGTTAGTTCCAGAAAATGCATGAATATGACATAAAGTGTGCATAAAACATGTAGATATCATCAATAATGTAGCATGGAACATAAGAAATTATCGATACGTCGGAGACGTATCAGCATCCCCAAGCTTAGTTTCTGCTCGTCCCGAGCAGGTAAACGATAAACAAAGATAATTTCTGGAGTGACATGCCATCATAACCTTGATCATACTATTGTAAGCATATGTAGTGAATGCAGCGATCAAAACAATGTATATGACATGAGTAAACAAATGAATCATATAGCAAAGACTTTTCATGAATAGTACTTCAAGACAAGCATCAATAAGTCTTGCATAAGAGTTAACTCATAAAGCAATAATTCAAAGTAGAAGCATTGAAGCAACACAAAGGAAGATGAAGTTTCAGCGGTTGCTTTCAACTTATAACATGTATATCTCATGGATATTGTCAATGTAAAGTAATATAACAAGTGCAATATGCAAGTATGTAGGAATCAATGCACAGTTCACACAAGTGTTTGCTTCTTGAGGTGGAGAGAGATAGGTGAACTGACTCAACAATAAAAGTAAAAGAAAGGCCCTTCAAAGAGGAAAGCATCGATTGCTATGTTTGTGCTAGAGCTTTGATTTTGAAAACAAGAAACAATTTTGTCAACGGTAGTAATAAAGCATATGTGTTATGTAAATTATATCTTACAAGTTGCAAGCCTCATGCATAGTATACTAATAGTGCCCGCACCTTGTCCTAATTAGCTCGGATTACCTGGATTATCATCGCAATGCACATGTTTTAACCAAGTGTCACAAAGGGGTACCTCTATGCCGCCTGTACAAAGGTCTAAGGAGAAAGCTCGCATCGGATTTCTCGCTATTGATTATTCTCAACTTAGACTTCCATACCGGGACAACATAGACAACAGATAATGGACTCCTCTTTTATGCATAAGCATGTAGCAACAATTAATTTTCTCATATGAGATTGAGGATATTTGTCCAAAACTGAAACTTCCACCATGGATCATTGCTTTAGTTAGCGGCCCAATGTTCTTCTCTAACATTATGCAATGCTCTAACCATTTTAGTGGTAAATCTCCCTTACTTCAGACAAGACGAACATGCATAGCAACTCACATGATATTTAACAAAGAGTAGTTGATGGCGTCCCCAGGAACATGGTTATCGCACAACAAGCAACTTAATAAGAGATAAAGTGCATAAGTACATATTCATTACCACAATAGTTTTTAGGCTATTTGTCCCATGAGCTATATATTGCAAAGGTAGAGGATAGAAATTTAAAGGTAGCACTCAAGCAATTTACTTTGGAATGGCGGAGAAATACCATGTAGTAGGTAGGTATGGTGGACACAAATGGCATAGTGGTTGGCTCAAGTATTTTGGATGCATGAGAAGTATTCCCTCTCGATACAAGGTTTAGGCTAGCAAGGCTATTTGAAACAAACACAAGGATGAAGCGGTGCAGCAAAACTCACATAAAAGACATATTGAAAAGATTATAAGACTCTACACCGTCTTCCTTGTTGTTCAAACTCAATACTAGAAATTATCTAGACTTTAGAGAGACCAAATATGCAAACCAAATTTTAGCATGCTCTATGTATTTCTTCATTAATAGGTGCAAAGCATATGATGCAAGAGCTTAAACATGAGCACAACAATTGCCAAGTATCACATTATCCAAGACATTATAGCAAATTACTACATGTATCATTTTCCAATTCCAACCATATAACAATTTAACGAAGAAGAAACTTCGCCATGAATATTATGAGTAGAGCCTAAGGACATATTTGTCCATATGCAACAGCGGAGCGTGTCTCTCTCCCACACAATGAATGCTAGGATCCATTTTATTCAAACAAAACAAAAACAAAAACAAACCGACGCTCCAAGCAAAGCACATAAGATGTGATGGAATAAAAATATAGTTTCAGGGGAGGAACCTGATAATGTTGTCGATGAAGAAGGGGATGCCTTGGGCATCCCCAAGCTTAGACGCTTGAGTCTTCTTGATATATGCAGGGGTGAACCACCGGGGCATCCCCAAGCTTAGAGCTTTCACTCTCCTTGATCATGTTGTATCATCTCCCTCTCTTGATCCTTGAAAACTTCCTCCACACCAAACTCAAAATAACTCATTAGAGAGTTAGTGCACAATCAAAATATACATGTTCAGAGGTGACATAATCATTCTTAACACTTCTGGACATTGCACAAAGCTACTCAAAGTCAATGGAATCGAAATATCCATCGAACATAACAAAACAGGCAATGCGAAATAAAAGGCAGAATCTGTCAAAAACAGAACAGTTCGTAATGACGAATTTTATTGAGGCACCAGACTTGCTCAAATGAAAATGCTCAAATTGAATTAAAGTTGCGTACATATCTGAGGATCACTCACGTAAATTGGCATAATTTTCTGAGTTACCTACAGAGAATTTTGCCCAGATTCGTGACAGCAAAGAAATCTGTTTCTGCGCAGTAATCCAAATCTAGTATGAACCTTACTATCAACGACTTTACTTGGCACAACAAAGCACAAAACTAAGATAAGGAGAGGTTGCTACAGTAGTAAACAACTTCCAAGACACAAAATAAAAACAAATTACTGTAGTAAAAACATGGGTTGTCTCCCATAAGCGCTTTTCTTTAACGCCTTTCAGCTAGGCGCAGAAAGTGTGTATCAAGTATTATCAAGAGACGAAGTGTCAACATCATAATTAGTTATAATAATAGAATGATAAGGTAACTTCATTCTCTTTCTAGGGAAGTGTTCCATACATTTCTTGAGAGGAAATTGATATTTAATATTACATTCCTTCATATCAATGATAGCACCAACAGTTCGAAGAAAAGGTCTTCCCAATATAATGGGACAAGATGCATTGCATTCAATATCCAAGACAAAAAAATCAACGGGGACAAGGTTATCGTTAATGGTAATGCGAACATTATCAACTCTCCCCAAAGGTTTCTTTGTAGAATGATCAGCAAGATTAACATCCAAATAACAATTTTTCAATGGTGGCAAGTCAAGCATATTATAGATTTTCTTAGGCATAACGGAAATATTTGCACCAAGATCACATAAGGCATTACAATCAAAGTCATTGACCTTCATCTTAATGATGGGCTCCCAACCATCCTCTAACTTCCTAGGAATAGAAGCTTCGCGCTCTAATTTCTCTTCTCTAGCTTTTATGAGAGCATTTGTAATATGTTTCGTGAAACCAAATTTATAGTACTAGCATTAGGACTTTTAGCAAGTTTTTGTAAGAACTTTATAACTTCAGAGATGTGGCAATCATCAAAATTCAAACCATTATAATCTAAAGCAATGGGATCATCATCCCCAATGTTGGAAAAAATTTCAGCAGCTTTATCACAGGCAGTTTCAGCAGTTTTAGCAGTTTCAGGCAGTTTTTCGCGCTTTGCATTTGAAGTGGAAACATTGCTAACACCAATTCTTTTATTATTATTAGTAAGAGGTGCAGCAACTTGTGTAGAATTAGCATTACTAGTGGTGTTAATAGTCCAAACTTTAACTATATTATCTTCTTTTTCATTTTCTTCTCTTTCCCACCTAGCACGCAATTCGGCCATCAATCTTATATTCTCATTAATTCTAACTTGGATGGCATTTGCTGTAGTAACAATTTTATTATGATGATTTTAATTAGGCATAACTTTCGATTTCAAAAGATCAACATCAGCAGCAAGACTAGACTTTAGAAGCAAGTATATCAATTTTCTCAAGCTTTTCTTCAACAGATTTGTTAAAAGCAGTTTGTGTACTAATAAATTCTTTAAGCATGGCTTCAAGTCCAGGGGGTGTGTTCCTATTATTGTTGTAAGAATTACCATAAGAATTACCATAGCCGTTGCCATTATTATAAGGATATGGCCTATAGTTGTTACTAGAATTGTTCCGATAAGCATTGTTGTTGAAATTATTATTTTTCATGAAGTTTACATCAACATGTTCTTCTTGAGCAACCAATGAAGCTAACGGAACATTATTAGGATCAATATTTGTCCTATCATTCACAAGCATAGACATAATAGCATCAGTCTTATCACTCAAGGAAGAGGTTTCTTCGACAGAATTTACCTTCTTACCTTGTGGAGCTCTTTCCGTGTGACATTCAGAGTAATTAATCATCATATTATCAAGAAGCTTTGTTGCTTCACCAAGAGTGATGGACATAAAGGTACCTCCAGCAGCTGAATCCAATAGGTTCCGCGAAGAAAAATTCAGTCCTGCATAAAAGGTTTGGATGATCATCCAAGTAGTCAGTCCATGGGTTGGGCAATTTTTAACCAAAGATTTCATTCTTTCCCATGCTTGGGCAACATGATCAGTATCCAATTGTTTAAAATTCATTATGCTACTCCTCAAAGATATAATTTTAGCAGGGGGATAATATCTACCAATAAAATCATCCTTGCATTTAGTCCATGAATCAATACTATTCTTAGGCAGAGATAGCAACCAATCTTTAGCTCTTCCTCTTAATGAGAAAGGGAACAATTTTAATTTTATAATGTCACCATCTACATCTTTATACTTTTGCGTTTCACAAAGTTCAACAAAATTATTGAGATGGACAGCAGCATCATCAGAACTAACACCAGAAAATTGCTCTTGCATAACAAGATTTAGTAAAGCAGGTTTAATTTCAAAGAATTCTGCTATAGTAGCAGGTGGAGCAATAGGTGTGCATAAGAAATCATTATTATTTGTGGTTGTGAAGTCACACAACTTAGTATTTTCAGGAGTACCCATTTTAGCAGTAGTAAATAAAGCAAACTAGATAAAGTAAATGCAAGTAACTAATATTTTTGTGTTTTTGATATAGAGTGCAAGACAGTAAATAAAGTAAAACTAGCAACTAATTTTTTTGTATTTTGATTTAGTGCAGCAAACAAAGTAGTAAATAAAATAAAGCAAGACAAAAACAAAGTAAAGAGATTGGGATGTGGAGACTCCCCTTGCAGCGTGTCTTGATCTCCCCGGCAACGGCGCTTTAAAAGAGCTTGATACGTGTACAGCACGCGTCCGTTGGGAACCCCAAGAGGAAGGTGTGATGCGTACAGCGGCAAGTTTTCCCTCAGTATGAAACCAAGGTTTATCGAACCAGTAGGAGTCAAGAAGCACGTTGAAGGTTGATGGCGGCGATATGTAGTGCGGCGCAACACCAGGGATTCCGGCGCCAACGTGGAACCTGCACAACACAAACCAAGTACTTTGCCCCAACGAAACAGCGAGGTTGTCAATCTCACTGGCTTGCTGTAACAAAGGATTAGATGTATAGTGTGGATGATGATTGTTTGCAGAAAACAGTAGAACAAGTATTGCAGTAGATTGTATTTCAGTATAGAGAATTGGACCGGGGTCCACAGTTCACTAGAGGTGTCTCTCCCATAAGATAAACAGCATGTTGGGTGAACAAATTACAGTTGGGCAATTGACAAATAGAGAGGGCATGACCATGCACATACATATTATGATGAGTATAGTGAGATTTAATTGGGCATTACGACAAAGTACATAGACCGCTATCCAGCATGCATCTATGCCTAAAAAGTCCACCTTCAGGTTATCATCCGAACCCCCTCCAGTATTAAGTTGCTAACAACAGACAATATCATTAAGTATTGCGCGTAATATAATCAATAACTACATCCTCGGACATAGCATCAATGTTTTATCCCTAGTGGCAACAACACATCCATAATCTTAGAGGTTTCTCTCACTCCCCCAGATTCACGGAGACATGAACCCACTATCGAGCATAAATACTCCCTCTTGGAGTTACTAGCATCAACTTGGCCAGAGCATCTACTAATAACGGAGAGCATGCAAGATCATAAACAACACATAGATATAAATTGATAATCAACATAACATGGTATTCTCTATTCATCGGATCCCAACAAACACAACATATAGAATTACAGATAGATGATTTTGATCATGTTCGGCAGCTCACAAGACCCGACAATTAAGCACAATGAGGAGAAGACAACCATCTAGCTAATGCTATGGACCCATAGTCCAGGGGTAGACTACTCACACATCACTCCGGAGGCGACCATGGCGGCGTAGAGTCCTCCGGGAGATGATTCCCCTCTCCGGCAGGGTGCCGGAGGCGATCTCCTGAATCCCTCCGAGATGGGATTGGCGGCGGCGGCGTTTCTGGAAGGTTTTCCGTATCGTGGCTCTCGGTACTGGGGGTTTCGCGACGAAGGCTATTTGCAGGCGGAAGGGTAGGTCAGGGAGCATCGCGAGGGGCCCAGGAGACAGGACGGCGCGGCCAAGGGTGGGGCCGCGCCGCCTGCCCTCCTGGCCACCTCGTGGTCCCACTTCGTTGACTCTTCGGTCTTCTGGAAGCTTCGTGGCAAAATAGGACCTTGGGCGTTGATTTCGTCCAATTCCGAGAATATTTCCTTACTAGGATTTCTGAAACCAAAAACAGCAGAAAACAACAACTGGCACTTCGGCATCTTGTTAATAGGTTAGTTCCAGAAAATGCACGAATATGACATAAAGTGTGCATAAAACATGTAGATATCATCAATAATGTAGCATGGAACATAAGAAATTATCGATACGTCGGAGACGTATCACCGGCCTGTGTAATTCAAATTTGATTTAAACAATTCCAAACATTTCCAATACTGCCCAAACTTTGAAATTCAATAGATTCAAATTGGCTAAACCAAATTTAATGAACTTTATATTGTTGGAAAGCTAATAAAAATATCTACACAATGCCACTGGTCCCATGACCAGATTCATTGTAGAATTAATGTGATAAAAATAAGAAGGCAGGGACTTTTTCATATTCAAACAATTATTAAAAATCAACCAAAATAGATATAAAGTTAATTCCAACTCTAATAGCTCATATTTGACTTACACTAATTGTTTAAGCAATAAAATGGTGTGGTCATTTTGCATGATCATGCCCTAGTTTAAGTAATGGATAATATGGCTAGTTTAACTAGTTGATATTGTCCAAAACTATTAAGTAATTCATATGAAGTCTTATACTTCATTTAAATCTTGTCTCACATGAAATTCATGGGATGTTTGGACCCCTGGCCCAAACTCTCTTATATGAATTACTTAGAGATTTAAATCCTATATAGTGTTATTAAATGATATGAGGTGATCTACCTCATTTAAATCATCTTCTCAAATGATGATGATGAACATTTGACTTAGGTCAATATAAGTTCATCTATGATTGTTTGAGAAATTAAATCTTAAGAAGATTTCAATGAGAGGAAATTATTTCTCTAGAACCCTATGGAAACTATCATTTACATATTAAATACAAAGAAGTAAATTCTCCTCAAACAACACAACCCATGCACTCTAATTAGATTATTTGTGTGCATAGAATAGTTTGTGTGTTTATATGTGATATATGGAATAGCCATTGAATTAGTGAGTAATTATACTCGTATTCAAATTTAGACGCTAGCACCGGAGAGTACGCCGAAGAAGAAGGTTGCTACCAAGAAGAGGAGGAGGAACAGTTTGAGAACTACCAAGGCAAGCTAATATTCTTGCAAAGTGCAAAGCCCCTTGGGGCAAGGCACCATGAATCTTACCTTTTCTTACATAAGCCTATCCCAAGTTTATACATTACAAGTTTTTACTTGCTTTTCTCAATAAGTTGCTTTTATAGTTAACTTTGGTCAAAGTAAAGGATGGTTACTAGAGTAGTGAAGTAGTCTCAATCAAGCAAAGCAAGATAGCACCCCTCATGATTTAGAGGTAGTGCTAATGAATAAAACTTGACTACTCTAGATGGGAACAATGTGACTTGAAATGAATTTGAAACCTTGGAATGATGATGCATTCCATTGAATGATTTTTGAAGGTGAATATGACCAAGAGAAGATGGTGATTTTTGATAAACATGATGTTGGTTTGGATGCGATACCTTTCCAATTATTAAGTACCCCCACAATACCTGATTATGGGTAGGGCTTAACTGGAAGTTTATGCATCTTAGTATGGGTTCCCTCTGAACACACGTCATAGGGGTTACGCTTGAGGCTGCCTCCGTTGTTGAGAAATGATGTGAAATTGAGGTGAATTGTACGGCCAAGCCCTGTGCAGTTTCCAGGTTGACAGTTGGTCTTCACTGGGAGGCCAAGCTCATGGGGAGAGGTGCTCATACTAGGATTCGTAAGTGAAAGGTTATGGTTGATGATCCGCGTACTGTGTTACGATGATTCGGGGTAATCCCGACGGATGAAATCAAATGTTGTGGCACAAGTGTGCAACCTCTGCAGAGTGTCAATCTATTCGAATAGCCGCGTCCACGGTTACGGACGGTTGGAAAGGCCATACAGTTTCCGATGTCATATCTTTGAAAAATGATGTTGAAAGATGATGGTGAAATGACTTGTGGTGAATTGAATTGAAATCACCACTTGAATGGTGGGAATGACACTAATGTTCCCACTTGAGTTAGTTAGCACTTGAATAAGCTTTTCTCAAATATTGTGAACTAAAACTGGCTTTATGCAAATAAACTAGAGCTTAGCAAACCATACTAGAATGTCTAGCACTTACATTAGTATTAGTTTGCGAGTACTTAAAGTACTCACGGCTTTGTCCCTGGCTATTCAAATGGCCAGAGTATGAAGATGAACAAGGAGATGACCAGCAGGACGCCTACGACAACTAGGAGTCTTCCGATGTCAAGCGTTGGCCTGTGGACTAAAGAGTCCTTGTATCTTACGCTTCCGCTATGAACTATGAACTTGTGTTTGTTCGTGGATCAATAGATCAACTATTCGTGTAATATGGATCATGTGATTCCAATTTGTAAGACTTATGGTTTGTAATGAATGATGACTGTGATACTTAACTATTATGCCTCGCAACAACAATATTCCTGGGATTGCGATGTATGACATAATAGGCATCCGGACTTAAAAATCCGGGTGTTGACAAGTTGGTATCAGAGCCATTGTTTGACCTTAGAAGACCTTAGTTAGAATGGGCGTTCTGAAAAACTTAACTTTGAAATCAAATGAAAGAAAATATTTGTGAAAATTTACTACACTCTTGTCTTTGAAACTTTGCCAAAAATTTGATGAATCATGTTCTATCTTATTTGAATCAACTTAAAATTTTGCCACACTTTGCACTCTCTAACTTACTCATCCAATTCTCTTTCAGATGGAGCCGAATGAACCCATCAACACCAAGTTTTATCATCTTGGGAACGGAGGGAGCTTGATCTTCGAGCACGACCTCAACGCCGTCTCTGACTTCCTTGGGCGCCCACACCCCGAGTTCCACGGGGTTCAGTTGGACGACACGCCCGGAGGAGAGTTGCAGTGGGTGATCACTGCCGACTTGAGGGGCAAGATGGAGCCTCGCACCTCGGAGAGGATCCTCTTCTCCTTCCGCGAGAGCAACTGGCTCGACGGACTCGCACGTGGCCTTCAGGAGGCACTTGCGCGCCTCTGTGGACAGAACGTGGTGCGCATCCTTGCGTCGCGCTACGCACACCTTGTGAGGCGTGATGCTGTGGGAGTGCCCATGGAGCTGCAGCCGCACCCGGAGTTGAGGCACCATGCTGAGCACTTGGACTTCATGCTCTACCAGACTCAGAGGGACCTCGACGCCACTCGCGCTTACGCGAACCAGACCCATGCTCACATCACCGAGCAGGGTGAGGCGATCAAGCTACTCAACAACGACCGCAAGAGCCTTCGCCAGCAGCGTGCCAAGAAGGACGCTATGATTCGGCGCCTTCGCGCCAAGATAGCATCACTTGAGGCCACTGTCAAGGCCCAGGAGGATCAGATTCGTGAGCTGGAGGATGACGACGGAGGCATCGACATTCAGGGAGGAGGAGCCTTCCTGAGCGACGACGACGACTTTGAGGAGGACGAGAACACCGAGGAGGAGGACTACGAGTTCCTGGAGGCAGGACCTGACGACTACGTCCCGATCGATGTCGAGGATGAGGAGTAGTTGCACTAGTTTCACTTATGTAGGTGTGAGTTGTATCCCGTCCCTTGTACCGTAGCATGAGAATGGTTCTTAAAACCATTAGAGTATGAGTGTGTAGCTTGTACTATGTGGTGACCCTGCATACCACTGCATGTTGTAGTATGCCAGTCGTTGATATAACATTCACGAAGTACCATTCCGCAAATATTACATCCCTCAGAGTAGTACAACAGAACATAGCAGGGTCCATAACTCATTCACCTATTATTACAATTAATATACACATGTCGTCTCGGAGCTCCTCTTGGGTCCTAAGAGGAATACTCCTGGGTTCGAGGCGAACCCAACTTAACTTACAATATAAGTGTCTCATTAAGCTAAACATTTATTTCCTCGAGCAGCTATATATTAAGAGTTTGTGCTGCTCGGCTTCAACTACTCATCAGATATCTCTAGGCTTGTTCTCCTCCAGAAGCCTCCCCGGATCCGTAGACTATGAGATAATCTATGCCTTCAACTCCTCCTGAGAGGTCAGGTTCATCATAGCCGATAATCTCGGCTCCTTCATTGTCGTCGTAGTCCTCCTCCAGACGGTTCAGACAATCTAAGCATGGGATTTAAGAGTGGTATGAGTACGAGCGTACTCAACAAGTTCATTATAGATAAGAGGTGTTTCATGCACTAGCTACGATATTAGACCAGAAAGTCTAACACCAATGCAGGTTTTGGTAAACATTTCTTCAAGTGATTGCTTTTATTTCAAAAAAACTATGTCCGTCAGCCTTCACCGGTTTACTAGAACTTCGTGGAGCTCCTTTCCGGCCGCTGTCATAGCTTCCTTATCCCGAACGAGGAGTGACAGGTCACAGTTCTTTACACTCTGCAGAGGTGTGTTGCTTTACCCATAAGAGATCTTAACCTTGGTGCCAACCGGGCAGCTTTCCCGTCCACACTTCCTTCGGTGTGAGGCCCGGTATAAGGTCTAGCCAATCATGTTCCTCCGCTATCTCGCACACCCACCCTTTGTTGCATACCCCGACCCTGGGTCCTCGTCGGTCCTCTTATACCAATTAAGGATGGACCCCGACCACGACAACAGTTTGGGACTCGTTAACCAAACTCCTTCGCCGGTAGCTGCAACCCATCATAGACCACTTACTGTGGGGAATTAGAATGGGATCCCCACCCCACCGCTTGCCCAACCTGGGTCAAGTGTCTACGGTAAGCGCATCCGTTGATGTACGAGAGGTGGAAACACTTTTGACTACTCCGTCCCACTCCGGATCTTATGGTTAACACGGGTATTACGGCACAAGAATCACTGGCGACATTTGTTGTTTAATCCTAGATGGATATTAACCCTTGCAATGGAACCTCCACCATATCAACACAATCCATGGTTCCATTGCCCACCACATAGTCATATTCATAGTTATGAAAGTAGTGGTTTTGGTTTTTATGCAATAGTGATAACCATAATACTTTGCAAGTAATTTGATAGAAATACTCAAATGACATGAGCAAGTGATGAACTTGCCTGAACACTACAAAGTTTTGCAGTTGGAAGGTGTGGACTGACCCTTGTCCTCTGCCTCTGAAAAATAGCATCATTGTCCGATAAGGGCAATGGTTAAAGAAGCAATTATGCATGATTCTGTTTTTAGGGTTTGTTCCCCCCTTCCGATGTCGTTATTATTTCATGTAAGAGGTTAATACTAAGAATAATTTTGGGATACTTGATTTAAAGTAAAATACAACCTTGAAATGTTGTCAAGGTGTTTTTAAAGTCCAAATGCATTAATGGACTTATTTTCATTATTGAAAATAATATGTGTGATTTAAATCATTATTTAAATCATCAATTTAAGACTTATTCTTCTTTGTCTTCAAAAATTCTCTTTGATATTTTATTTAGATAGAGAATTTTATGCTGATTAATTTTCATATTTTTATTTATTTTTTTAGAGCTGTATTTTATTTTATAAAATTCTTGGAAATTCTCATTTAAATGGGTATTTTGGAAATGTCCAAAATACCCCTCGGGCCCACCTGTCAGGCGGCCGAGCTGGTTAGGTTGGACCAGCCCACTGGGCTCGGTCCAACCGACCCAGTCGCGTCGTCTTCTCGCTGTGTCCTAACCCTAATCCCCCTTTCGGCTCCCGTGACGCCGAAATCGCCTCCGCCGTCGCCGCTTTAATCTGGCCGTCTCCGGCCATCGCCGGCGACGAGATGATGCGGATCTGGACCGCCTCTCGACGGCGGACATGGTGGTCCGCATCGATCTGACGCGTGCGTCCTCGTTCGCTCGCCATCGACTCTCCCGTGCGCCTGGCTTTTGGCGTCCGCCGCCACCGCGCTTTGGAGATGCCGTGGACCTCCCTCCTGGCGCTCCCCTGGGCGCGTGGTGCTGCGCTGGGGTGCTGTGGTGGTCGCCGTGGCTTGGCTTGGCCAGGCCTGGTGCCGTCGTGTGCCCTGGCGTGCGCCGCCGTGGCCGCCGTGGTCGTGTCGACCACCTCCTCCCCGGTATGTGCTCCTCCTTCTCCTCTGCTACCTGTTCTACCTCTTCTCCTTCCTCTGGATGCCCTGGCATCCATTTGATTGTGCTGCTGCTTCTACACCTATGTGCTCTGCTGCTGTGCTTGCTGTGAACGCGTGTATGCTGCTGTGCTCTCTGCGGTTGCCATGGATCCTAGCTGATGTGATGTGCTGTTGCCATGCGCATGCTGCTGTTGTGCATATGCTGCTTCTGTGTGTGCATTTCCTTGCCCCTGGCTTGATCATGATGCATGATCCTTGCATTATGCAAGTGCCAGTGCCCTGGGTGTGATGTGTATAGGGCTGTGAATCTTGGAAATGCTCAATTGAGCATGGCTGTTGACTAAATAACACCATCCCTTATTGGTGTGCTTCTGGATACAATTGTATTTAATTTATTTACTTATCTGTGATGCAATTATTTATGAGATGTGGCTAAATAGTTGATCTGGTTAAATGTGTGGTTACTAGGCTTGGCTCTAGCATGTCTTAGCATGCTCTAGCAAGCTTCTGATGATCATATGATCATCAGTTGCTTGTAAAAGCTGCTGTGTTATGACTGTGCCTCTCTTCTGCTCATCTTTGTGTCTGTGTGACACCAAAATCTGTACTGATGCATGCTTTTGCTTGCTCAAGCAGTTGCTGATGCTTGCAATGATCCATTGGTTCAGCTGCAAGACTCTGGTGCTTTGATTCCTTATATGATTCACTTATCTGTATTACCTGGATTTACTAATATGGATAAGTGATGTGAACTGCTTGCAGTAATGATCATTTCATTGAGTTTGGCAGGGCTAGATGGATGCCACCATTTGGTTGGTACCCTAGCCCTCCTTTTGAACCCATCTGGGTGATGATAACTGTGCATGGCTTATTAGTTTGGGCTGGTTCAGTGGTTGAGGTGACCTTGACAAAGAATTCATTGCTGTTTAGGTAGCTCCCACCCTTGTTGGCTTGCTATGGCTTAGTGAATACATCACTGGTTAATTCCTTGTTGGATTTCCAGTGATCTTTGATGTTGACAAACAAGAATAGACACATATTGTCTATCTATCTGATGGTGTGCTAGGTTTTAGGTGCTAAGTGGCTTTGGTTGAATAGATAGGATCATTTCCTTGCTGGATTGCCTTGGTTATGCCACTGTTTTGGTCTAGCCAGTGTTCCCTTGGTGTTTTCCTATTGGCTTCACCCATTTTTGCTTGCACCAACTGACTTGGTAGCCAGATGATGATACAATCTGGGGATTCTACCCTTCTGTGTTCCTGTGATGCATTGTATGCTTATTTATGAGCAAAACTTGGTTTTGCTCAGGTTGATCTGTTTATACCTCACTCCAGCTCCTAGAAAATGGTGTGTTGGTGTAGAGGTTTTGCTTCTGTGCTGCTTTCTTGGCTTGCCCTGCTCCTCCTTGTGGCTTGTGCTTGATCTACTCCATGGTTTACTTCTCAACAGGAAACAGTTCTTTGCTTGAGCTGTTCCTGGATGAAGTTCTGGCTATGTGTTCTTCCTGTTCTAAGTGTTCTTGTTTTCTAATGACTCACCAAGCTGCCTGCCGATGAATGAGCTAGGGTTTGGCTCAAAAAGGTTATATATGATGCCCACTTGCTCTCTCTGGTCGACAGCTTAGCCTGGTCACTTTGGTGACTCTCTCTGGCTGTGTATGTGCTGGTGGACATGCACACAGCCTTGTGAGCTGCTTGTGTAGTTCCTGGTTGGAACTTGGTCCATTTGGTGGATCAGCTCGGCTGATCTTGATAATATCCTCTCTACTTCACATTTTCTTGCTAACCTGCCAAGTGGCAATGCCACTTGGCATAACACTTATCTTTGGTTTTTGTTTGTGTAATTACAGGGAACAATGTGATGCTCTGGATGAAGATCAAGATCCTCTTGGCAAGATCTCCATGATGATCATCTAGTGTAGTCTAGGATATATTACTCACTTGTAATTTTTCTTCATTTTATTTCTTCTATTCTGCCCATTTATGTAATGTGTTGTTTTAATCATTTATTTCACTTATGAATATTGTAATGACAATGTAATTTGTGTGATGATCAATAAAGCTCAAAGTTTTCTCTAATGAGCTTTACTTTATTATTATTGTTCATATTGTTTATTATTGTTTAATTACTTAATGAATTTCTTCATAATTGAATTATTTAGGGTTATTATTTAATGTTTGAATTTGAAATTCAAATTCAACATTGGTTTAAATTTAACCATGTCACTTATCAAGAATTCAATCATGCACTCTCCCCTCTCTTCTTAAAACCCTAAACTAATGAAGTGAGATGCAAGTTTGTCGCACTCTCGAAACCCTAACCCTGTAAGATGTCGAGAGAGAAACTTGTCCCCCTTCGATGCAATTTTTGTTTAAAAGCGCGAAATTTCCCCAGAATTTACTATGCAATGCACATCCCTTTCTAAAATCTACCCCTCGATTGTCTCTAAACCTGGGACATTACAGCCTTTCCCCCTTAAAGAAAACTTCGTCCCGAAGTTGTGGTTGTAATACCTGAACAGCTCGGGGTATGTTTTCCTCAGGTCTTCCTCTTTTTCCCAGGTGGCTTCCCTCTCAGGATGATGCTTCCATTGTATCTTGCAATACTTGATCGCCTTATTTCTGAGTTGTTTCCAGCTCTCCTCGAGAATCTTGGCTGGCTTCTCGATATATGTTAAGTCTGGTTGTAATTCAAGCTCATCATGTGATATTGGTTCATCTGGGGTCTTTAAGCATTTCCGAAGTTGTGACACATGGAAAACATTATGAACTTGAGCTAACCTTCCCGGTAAATCCAATTCAAAGGCTAAACCTCGATTCTGACTCAGTATCTTGAAAGGTCCTATATATCTAGGACTGAGTTTCCCTTTTACTCCAAACCTCTGGAGTCCTTTCATCGGGCTTACCTTAAGATAAACCATGTCTCCAACTCGTGGCTCCCATGTCCTTCTCTTCTGATCGGCATAACTCTTTTGCCGACTTTGGGCTATCTTGAGCCTGTCTCTGATAATGTCAATGATTTGTTGTTTTTCCTTGACATAATCAGGGTTGAACTCTTTGCTTGCTCCGGCTTCATACCAACAAATTGGTGATCTACATTTTCTTCCATACAGAGCTTCAAATGGTGCCATCTTGATGCTGCTTTGATAACTGTTGTTATATGAAAACTCTGCTAGTGGTAAGTGTTCTTCCCATGATCCTCCGAAGTCTAGGGCACAAGCCCTAAGCATATCCTCTAAGATCTGGTTGGTTCTCTCGGTTTGTCCACCGGTCTGGGGATGATAAGCGGTACTATAGTCCAACTTGGATCCTAGAGCTTCGTGAAGCTGCTTCCAGAATGCTGATGTGAACACGGATCCTCGATCCGATACTATCTTCTTTGGCACTCCATGCTTACTCACGATCTCTTTGATGTAAAGATCGATAAGTTTCTCTCCTTTATCCTGCTGGTTTACCGCTAAGAAGTGTGCACTTTTCGTCAACCGGTCCACGATTACCCATATCATGTCCTTCTTTTTGTTAGTCATGGGTAGTCCGGTGATGAAATCCATCCCTATTTCTTCCCATTTCCACTCCGGAATAGGTAAAGGTTGTAACTTTCCTGCCGGACTCTGGTGTTCAGCCTTCACTCTCTGGCATGTATGACATTCTGCCACATATTGTGCTATCTCCCTCTTCATGTTATTCCACCAGAATAGTTCCTTTAGGTCCATGTACATCTTTGTACTTCCCGGATGTATGGAATATGGGGTTTGATGAGCTTCCCGGAGTATTACTTCCTTAATTTCAGCAATATCCGGAACGCAAATTCTTTTCTGGAACCATAATGATCCAGATTCTCCTCGGTGAAATTCTGATGGTCTTCCCTCATCTATTCTTCTCATCTCTTCTACAATGAATGGATCGTCCAACTGACCCATCATTATCTCATTCTTCAAGTTGACATTAAGCTCATCGGCTACTTGCAACGCCGATAATCCTTCATGGGCTTCCTTCTCCCAAAGTTGTATTTGGGCTTGGCTTATTTCCTTCCTCAACTCCGGTGATATTTCTTGTTCCACTCCTCCGTACTCTTCCTACTCGGGCGTGCTACTACATTAGCCTTCCCTGGTGTGTAATTGATTGTCAGGTCATAATCCTTGATCAATTCTAGCCATCTTTTCTGTCTCATGTTGAGTTCCTTCTGAGTGAAGAAATATTTGAGGCTTTTATGATCTGTATAGAGCTCACACTTCGCTCCATAGAGAAAATGTCTCCAAGTTTTTAGTGCAAATACGATAAATTTGCTAATTCCAAGTCATGTGTTGGATAATTCACTTCATGAGGTCTGAGTTGCCTCGATCCATAGGATATCACTTTCCGATCTTGCATGAGTACGCAACCCAATCCATGTTTGGATGCGTCACGGTACCGTGTAATACTTGCCAACTTCCGAATCGCTAACACCGGTGCCGTGGTGAGTTTCTCCTTCGTAGTTTGAAAACTCTTCTCACACTCCTCTGACCACACGAATGGTGTGTTCTTCCTTAGCAACTTTGTCATTGGTCCTGCTATCTTAGAGAATCCTTCAATGAATCTCCGATAATATCCTGCCATTCCTAGGAATCCTCGGATTTCCTTGACAGTCTTGGGTGCTTCCCATTCTAGAACTGCTGCTACCTTACTCGGGTTAACAGCGATTCCATCTTTGCTAATAACATGACCAAGAAATTCCACTTGATCTAGCCAAAATTCACACTTGCTAAGTTTGGCATAAAGTTGATGTTCTCTTAGTGTTTGCAACACTAACCTCAAATGTTCAGCATGTTCAGCCTTGTTCTTGGAATATATCAAGATATCATCGATAAATACGATGACAAACTTGTCTAGATACGGCATGAAAATCTTATTCATGAGATTCATGAATATTGCTGGGGCATTGGTCAATCCAAAAGGTACTACAAGATATTCATGATGTCCGTATCTTGAAACAAAAGCAGTTTTCGGAACGTCTTCTTTCTTGATCTTTATCTGGTGATAACCGGATCTTAGATCAATCTTGGAAAAGACTCCCGCTCCTCTAACTTGATCAAATAGATCCTGTATTCTTGGAAGTGGATACTTGTTCTTAATTGTGACGTTGTTCAGATTCCTGTAGTCTCCGCACATCCTTCTTCCTCCATCCCTTTTATCTACGAAGATCACAGGTGATCCCCATGGTGAAACACTTTCTTGAATGAATCCTTTCTGTTCTAAGTCATCCAGTTGCTCCTTAAGCTCTTTCAACTCCTTGGGCCCCATCTTGTATGGTGCCTTAGCAATCGGAGCTGTTCCTGGGATTAGGTCGATAGTGAATTCTATCTCCCTATCTGGTGGCATACCAGGTAATTCTGCAGGAAACACATCCTGGAATTCATTTACTACAGGTATATCCTCTAACTTCACCTCCTTCATGCTGTTCAGCTGTAGCTCAACTTCAATCTGTGTATGTTTGTCGCCTTGGTAGATCATTCTACTTCCATCAGGACTTTTCAATGACACCGTCTTGTTTACACAGTCGATCAATGCTCCATTAGCTTCTAACCAGTTCATACCAAGAATGACATCAATGTCCTTCATCGGTAAAATGAACAGGTCCGCGTCAAACGCGCACTTATTGATCATAATGACTTGTTTTTGTTTGGCATGGGTTACTACTATCGTTCCCCCCGCAGAAAGTATGGTTATGGGTGTATCTAACTTAGTGCAACTAATCCCATGTTTGATGATGAATTGTTGAGAAATGAATGATGTAGTTGCACCAGTATCAAAAAGTACTTTGCCAGGATGAGTGAGTATCTGGAGCGTACCTATCACCGCCTGATCGGAGTTGACCACCTCCTCCAGACTAGTGCAGTTTAGCTTGCCGAAGGGCTTCTTAGTCTTCCAGCTCCCTCCGGTGTTTCCTCGATTTCCTCCTCCTCCAGATTGACCTCCTCCAGTGTTTATCTTGGGGCAATCCTTCAGCATGTGCCCCTCCTGGCGACAACCAAAGCATATAATCTTTGGCTTCTTACAATCTTTCGCGACATGTCCTTTGAATCCACAGGAATGGCATATAATCTGGTTTGCAGACTGATATCCTTGGTTCCTCCTCTGATTGTTGTTGTTGTTGTTGTTGTTGTTGTTGTACCGTGGCTTGAAACTCAAGCTGGTATTGGGCTTGTTACTAACAAACCTCTTAGGCTCAAACTTGGCCTTTTTCCTCTTCTCCTCCTGTAGTTGCTTGAAATCATCTTCTAGAGTGATGGCTGCATCCACCAACTCTTGAAACTCCGTTGCTCTCATCATACGGAGCTGTACCTTGAACTGGGGACTTAACCCCCTCAGAAATCTCTTTTTCTTCTTGTCCTCGGTGTTGACTTCCTCAACAGCGTACCGGGACAGTTTAGAGAACTCCCTGACATAGGTCAGGATTGCCTTGTCCTTCTGCTCGAGACTCTCAAATTCTCGACGCTTCAGCTCCACAATACTTTCAGGGACATTGGATTCCCTGAACTTCCTCGTGAATTCCTCCCAGGTAAATACCTTTCCAGCCGGGTAAACGGCTACAATATTATCCCACCATGATGCGGCGGGTCCACATAGCAGATGGGTAGCATAACGAACCTTCTCTTGGTCGTTACATCCAACGGTGTTGAGCTTTCGCTCAGTATCCATCAGCCAATCTTCCGCGTCCATCGGCTCGGGCGCGTATGCGAAAGATATCGGCTTGGTGTTTTGGAAGTCTGCTAATGTGACTCCCGGGTTCTCAGGTCTCTCCACCCTGTTCTGCTGCAGCAACTCTTGAAAGAATTTATTCTGCTGCTCCAGCGTTACACGCTGTCGCTCCTCCACCAGCTGCATGTACTGGATAAAGTTTTGCTGCGTCATGGGTGGTGGTGGTGGTGGAAACTGATCTCTGGCTGCACCCTCAGCCTCTTCCTTTTCTTTTGCTTCGCGCTCCATGCGCTGCGCTTCAGTCTCGTTTCCTAACGTTCCCGACATAATCCCCCTAGTTCTGCAACACAAGATGATACTCATAATTACTCCATGCGCAAGTTTTCTGAGCTCAACTTTGTGCACAGAACTAGTCACGCAATGGAAATCAAGAAGCAAATCCAAATTATACAAAACATATACCCTGTATATACATACTTAAGTGGTCTTATTACAATACTCAAGTCGATGTGAGTATGCAAACTCACTTATTAAAGTATATGTACAAATTTATACAAATATTACAAACTATAATACACGTGGTACTTGTGTATTATAGCCTCGCCTCCCTTGGTGGACTCTAGTCGATCTTCACTCCCGGTACATCCCAGGCTTCCATCCGGTCGAACGTGTCGTCCTCCTGATAGACCCTGGAACATAAGGTCTCCCCGTTGGCTGGTAATCCGAATCCGATGATGATCCTAGGGAGAAATCAGTGTTTACAAACTGATCATTGAGTGCATCATAGTCCACCCATCGGGTGTACTCTCCTGTAGCCCCACCATAAGGGTTACCAAAACTCATACCCGACTCAACTTGAGTCGGATATCCTCCATCCACTCCTTCATTACTAGGATAGCTCTGGTTCTGGGTTGTTGCGTCATCATTCATCTCTCCATCATAATACACAGAAGTACTATGAGTTCCAGTATCATCTCCCCAATGCCAACCCCTGGAATTCTCGATAGGAGTCTCGGAATGCTGGTTGTTTCCGGATTCCTCTCCGCCTTCATATCCCCCATAGGAACTACCCAGGTAGTTCCCAGGTGTAGCAGGTGTAGGTTCACGTGCGAGTGGATCAATACTGATGTAGTCACCAGCTGAATAAACTGGTGTGTGCACTACATTCTCCATAGGTTCTTTTCCCCTACTCTCCTCCTTGGGTTCAGTGAATTCCTCAAGCATCGTATCAATTGCTCCTATCAGATGATGGTTCAACTGAAAGAGTAATGATATGAAGTTGCGGCTATTATCCATATATTTTGCCGCTGCTATGGGTTTGCGTTTAGCATATTTGTAGTGGTTGAGCATGGGATCTTCTTCCTCCTGATTATGAGGAATATGGGAGAACTCGGAATCCATAAGCTCTTTTGTCTTATGTTCCCGTATGTCTGTTATGGCTCTCATAACCGCTATATGGTAGGCTGTGTTGGTTGTCCTAGCTTCTCCAGCTGGCATGACTACGCTCATTCCCAAAGATTCGGGAAGTCGCAGTCCTACCCTGCACTTGGCTAATACCGGTCCATCATAGAACATGTACTTCTTTACTGGAATCTGGGGATCACACCCAAATTCCAATAACATGGCTCGTAGGATATCAGCAAGTCCTCCTTGGTATTCGTTCAGTGTGGAATCCATAACTTTCACGTTTCTTCCCGGTCGTGAACTTGCCATGTTGGCTGTAGAAATAGAAAGATTATAAGATTAGTAAATAATGCATCATAATAGAGATAATAAAGAATTTTCGCACTAAAAGATATGATTGTTGTATTCTCAAGTGAATATACACCATATTTTTAGAGAATTCTTTACTAATCCTATTTGACTCCTAACGTTTGGTCCCATTTACTAAGTTCCAACCTAAGGTCAAAGCTTTTGCTCTGATACCAACTGTGGTGACCCTGCATACCACTGCATGTTGTAGTATGCCAGTCGTTGATATAACATTCACGAAGTACCATTCCGCAAATATTACATCCCTCAGAGTAGTACAACAGAACATAGCAGGGTCCATAACTCATTCACCTATTATTACAATTAATATACACATGTCGTCTCGGAGCTCCTCTTGGGTCCTAAGAGGAATACTCCTGGGTTCGAGGCGAACCCAACTTAACTTACAATATAAGTGTCTCATTAAGCTAAACATTTATTTCCTCGAGCAGCTATATATTAAGAGTTTGTGCTGCTCGGCTTCAACTACTCATCAGATATCTCTAGGCTTGTTCTCCTCCAGAAGCCTCCCCGGATCCGTAGACTATGAGATAATCTACGCCTTCAACTCCTCCTGAGAGGTCAGGTTCATCATAGCCGATAATCTCGGCTCCTTCATTGTCGTCGTAGTCCTCCTCCAGACGGTTCAGACAATCTAAGCATGGGATTTAAGAGTGGTATGAGTACGAGCGTACTCAACAAGTTCATTATAGATAAGAGGTGTTTCATGCACTAGCTACGATATTAGACCAGAAAGTCTAACACCAATGCAGGTTTTGGTAAACATTTCTTCAAGTGATTGCTTTTATTTCAAAAAAACTATGTCCGTCAGCCTTCACCGGTTTACTAGAACTTCATGGAGCTCCTTTCCGGCCGCGTTCGCAGTTCCTTATCCCGGAACAGGGAGTGACAGGTCACAGTTCTTTACACTCTGCAGAGGTGTGTTGCTTTACCCATAAGAGATCTTAACCTTGGTGCCAACCGGGCAGCTTTCCCGTCCACACTTCCTTCGGTGTGAGGCCCGGTATAAGGTCTAGCCAATCATGTTCCTCCGCTACCTCGCACACCCACCCTTTGTTGCATACCCCGACCCTGGGTCCTCGTCGGTCCTCCTATACCAATTAAGGATGGACCCCGACCACGACAACAGTTTGGGACTCGTTAACCAAACTCCTTCGCCGGTAGCTGCAACCCATCATAGACCACTTACCGTGGGGAATTAGAATGGGATCCCCACCCCACCGCTTGCCCAACCTGGGTCAAGTGTCTACGGTAAGCGCATCCATTGATGTACGAGAGGTGGAAACACTTTTGACTACTCCGTCCCACTCCGGATCTTATGGTTAACACGGGTATTACGGCACAAGAATCACTGGCGACATTTGTTGTTTAATCCTAGATGGATATTAACCCTTGCAATGGAACCTCCACCATATCAACACAATCCATGGTTCCATTGCCCACCACATAGTCATATTCATAGTTATGAAAGTAGTGGTTTTGGTTTTTATGCAATAGTGATAACCATAATACTTTGCAAGTAATTTGATAGAAATACTCAAATGACATGAGCAAGTGATGAACTTTCCTGAACACTGCAAAGTTTTGCAGTTGGAAGGTGTGGACTGACCCTTGTCCTCTGCCTCTGAAAAATAGCATCATTGTCCGATAAGGGCAATGGTTAAAGAAGCAATTATGCATGATTCTGTTTTTAGGGTTTGTTCCCCCCTTCCGATGTCGTTATTATTTCATGTAAGAGGTTAATACTAAGAATAATTTGGGGATACTTGATTTAAAGTAAAATACAACCTTGAAATGTTGTCAAGGTGTTTTTAAAGTCCAAATGCATTAATGGACTTATTTTCATTATTGAAAATAATATGTGTGATTTAAATCATTATTTAAATCATCAATTTAAGACTTATTCTTCTTTGTCTTCAAAAATTCTCTTTGATATTTTATTTAGATAGAGAATTTTATGCTGATTAATTTTCATATTTTTATTTATTTTTTTAGAGCTGTATTTTATTTTATAAAATTCTTGGAAATTCTCATTTAAATGGGTATTTTGGAAATGTCCAAAATACCCCTCGGGCCCACCTGTCAGGCGGCCGAGCTGGTTAGGTTGGACCAGCCCACTGGGCTCGGTCCAACCGACCTAGTCGCGTCGTCTTCTCGCTGTGTCCTAACCCTAATCCCCCTTTCGACTCCCGCGACGCCGAAATCGCCTCCGCCGTCGCCGCTTTAATCTGGCCGTCTCCGGCCATCGCCGGCGACGAGATGATGCGGATCTGGACCGCCTCTCGACGGCGGACATGGTGGTCCGCGTCGATCTGACGCGTGCATCCTCGTTCGCTCGCCATCGACTCTCCCGTGCGCCTGGTTTTTGGCGTCCGCCGCCACCGCTCTTTGGAGATGCCGTGGACCTCCCTCCTGGCACTCCCCTGGGCGCGTGGTGCTGCGCTGGGGTGCTGTGGTGGTCGCCGTGGCTTGGCTTGGCCAGGCCTGGTGCCGTCGTGTGCCCTGGCGTGCGCCGCCGTGGCCGCCGTGGTCGTGTCGACCACCTCCTCCCCGGTATGTGCTCCTCCTTCTCCTCTGCTACCTGTTCTACCTCTTCTCCTTCCTCTGGATGCCCTGGCATCCATTTGATTGTGCTGCTGCTTCTACACCTATGTGCTCTGCTGCTGTGCTTGCTGTGAACGCGTGTATGCTGCTGTGCTCTCTGCGGTTGCCATGGATCCTAGCTGATGTGATGTGATGTTGCCATGCGCATGCTGCTGTTGTGCATATGCTGCTTCTGTGTGTGCATTTCCTTGCCCCTGGCTTGATCATGATGCATGATCCTTGCATTATGCAAGTGCCAGTGCCCTGGGTGTGATGTGTATAGGGCTGTGAATCTTGGAAATGCTCAATTGAGCATGGCTGTTGACTAAATAACACCATCCCTTATTGGTGTGCTTCTGGATACAATTGTATTTAATTTATTTACTTATCTGTGATGCAATTATTTATGAGATGTGGCTAAATAGTTGATCTGGTTAAATGTGTGGTTACTAGGCTTGGCTCTAGCATGTCTTAGCATGCTCTAGCAAGCTTCTGATGATCATATGATCATCAGTTGCTTGTAAAAGCTGCTGTGTTATGACTGTGCCTCTCTTCTGCTCATCTTTGTGTCTGTGTGACACCAAAATCTGTACTGATGCATGCTTTTGCTTGCTCAAGCAGTTGCTGATGCTTGCAATGATCCATTGGTTCAGCTGCAAGACTCTGGTGCTTTGATTCCTTATATGATTCACTTATCTGTATTACCTGGATTTACTAAAATGGATAAGTGATGTGAACTGCTTGCAGTAATGATCATTTCATTGAGTTTGGCAGGGCTAGATGGATGCCACCATTTGGTTGGTACCCTAGCCCTCCTTTTGAACCCATCTGGGTGATGATAACTGTGCATGGCTTATTAGTTTGGGCTGGTTCAGTGGTTGAGGTGACCTTGACAGCAATTCATTGCTGTTTAGGTAGCTCCCACCCTTGTTGGCTTGCTATGGCTTAGTGAATACATCACTGGTTAATTCCTTGTTGGATTTCCAGTGATCTTTGATGTTGACAAACAAGAATAGACACATATTGTCTATCTATCTGATGGTGTGCTAGGTTTTAGGTGCTAAGTGGCTTTGGTTGAATAGATAGGATCATTTCCTTGCTGGATTGCCTTGGTTATGCCACTGTTTTGGTCTAGCCAGTGTTCCCTTGGTGATTTCCTATTGGCTTCACCCATTTTTGCTTGCACCAACTGACTTGGTAGCCAGATGATGATACAATCTGGGGATTCTACCCTTCTGTGTTCCTGTGATGCATTGTATGCTTATTTATGAGCAAAACTTGGTTTTGCTCAGGTTGATCTGTTTATACCTCACTCCAGCTCCTAGAAAATGGTGTGTTGGTGTAGAGGTTTTGCTTCTGTGCTGCTTTCTTGGCTTGCCCTGCTCCTCCTTGTGGCTTGTGCTTGATCTACTCCATGGTTTACTTCTCAACAGGAAACAGTTCTTTGCTTGAGCTGTTCCTGGATGAAGTTCTGGCTATGTGTTCTTCCTGTTCTAAGTGTTCTTGTTTTCTAATGACTCACCAAGCTGCCTACCGATGAATGAGCTAGGGTTTGGCTCAAAAAGGTTATATATGATGCCCACTTGCTCTCTCTGGTCGACAGCTTAGCCTGGTCACTTTGGTGACTCTCTCTGGCTGTGTATGTGCTGGTGGACATGCACACAGCCTTGTGAGCTGCTTGTGTAGTTCCTGGTTGGAACTTGGTCCATTTGGTGGATCAGCTCGGCTGATCTTGATAATATCCTCTCTACTTCACATTTTCTTGCTAACCTGCCAAGTGGCAATGCCACTTGGCATAACACTTATCTTTGGTTTTTGTTTGTGTAATTACAGGGAACAATGTGATGCTCTGGATGAAGATCAAGATCCTCTTGGCAAGATCTCCATGATGATCATCTAGTGTAGTCTAGGATATATTACTCACTTGTAATTTTTCTTCATTTTATTTCTTCTATTCTGCCCATTTATGTAATGTGTTGTTTTAATCATTTATTTCACTTATGAATATTGTAATGACAATGTAATTTGTGTGATGATCAATAAAGCTCAAAGTTTTCTCTAATGAGCTTTACTTTATTATTATTGTTCATATTGTTTATTATTGTTTAATTACTTAATGAATTTCTTCATAATTGAATTATTTAGGGTTATTATTTAATGTTTGAATTTGAAATTCAAATTCAACATTGGTTTAAATTTAACCATGTCACTTATCAAGAATTCAATCATGCACTCTCCCCTCTCTTCTTAAAACCCTAAACTAATGAAGTGAGATGCAAGTTTGTCGCACTCTCGAAACCCTAACCCTGTAAGATGTCGAGAGAGAAACTTGTCCCCCTTCGATGCAATTTTTGTTTAAAAGCGCGAAATTTCCCCAGAATTTACTATGCAATGCACATCCCTTTCTAAAATCTACCCCTCGATTGTCTCTAAACCTGGGACATTACATACTATGTGTTGAATGAATGAATGAATGTTATGTTTGTCATGAAAAGATTACAAGTTTTCAAATGTTTTTCAAACTTAACCAAAATGAACCATAGAATGTTCCCTCTTATCTCATGATCTTCTATATCTTCAGATGGCCCCTCCCAATCGCACCAACGACGCGATGTTGCAACTGCTGCAGACCATGCTTGCCGACAGGGAAACAGAAAGAGCTGAACGCCAAGCCAACCTCGTTGCCTTGCAGAACATTGCCAACCAAGGCCATGGAAATCATGACCACCCCGGATCCAAACTCAAGAACTTCCAGAACACCAACCCTACGGTGTTTAGCAAGACCGAGGAACCCCTCGACACCGACGATTGGCTCCAGACTATGGAGAACAACCTGGAGGTAGCCGGAGTGGAAGCCAACGAGAAGGTCTTGTTTGCAACCCACTATCTCGCTGGACCAGCCCGCGCTTGGTGGACAAGCACCCGTGCCATGAACGGAGGTCAGTTCATGACTTGGGAGGATTTCAAGCTAAAGTTCAGCAAGTACCATGTACCCCCGGGTCTTATCAAAAAGATGAGGGATGAGTTCCGTGAACTGAAACAAGGTCGCATGACGGTGGTAGAATACCGCGACAAGTTTCTCACACTGTCGAGGTATGCCCCTGATGAGACCGACACCGTTGAGAAGAGGAAGGAGAGATTCCTGAACGGACTGCATGATGAGATGCAGACTGTCCTCGTCAACATCCCCTTCGCCGACCTTGAAGCCCTTGTTGACTCTGCCATCCAGATGGAGGGCAAGTTGAACCAAGCCAATGAGAACCGCAAGCGCCGCATGGCGAATCAAAGTGGATCAAGCCATCCCCAAAAGTATCGCCCTAGCTCAAGTGGAGGTTTCACTCCGAGAAACAATAAGCCCCCGATGCAGAACTCGCGCCCCGGTTATCAGAACCGGAGTGGAGGAAACTCCAAGCCATGAGGATACAACAACAACTACAACAACAACAACTACAACCGCGCTCCGCCCAGAGCCCCCAACAACAACAACAACAACACCAACACCGCTCCCAGAACCGGAAGCAACGTCGTCCCCGTTGCGAACAAGCAGGACAAGACCACCATCACTTGCTATGAGTGCGGTGTAGTGGGGCACTACTCCAACGAGTGTCCCAAGCGTCTTGCCAAGCTCGCCGGCAACACCACTGCACCTGCTCAGCAGCAACGCCGTGTCTCCACCGGCAAGAAGTTCGCCCCCAACAACCCCAATAATCGCAACGGCCGCCTCTACCACATGAACGCCGAAGAAGCCCAGGAAGCACCAGATGTTGTACTGGGTATGTTTTCTGTCAACCACATCCCTGCCAGAGTGTTGTTTGATTCCGGAGCATCTCATTCTTTTGTCACCGAAGACTTTGCATCAACAAGTAAAATTCAACCCCTCAGTTTGAAGCATGTTATGATAGTTCAAATTGCCGGATCAACCACCAAAGCCAGAAAATTTTGCAAAAATGTACCTATCAAAATCCATGATGTAGATTTCTTTGCCAATCTAATCATTTTGGGAACCAAAGGTTTGGAAGTTGTCCTAGGAATGGACTGGATGTCCAAGCACAATGGATTGACAGACTGTGCCAAGAAAGCCATAACCATGACTAGCAGCACCGGTATCGTAGTAGAGCACGTGTCTGAAAAACTACCCAGAAAATTCACCTGCAACCAAAGTGTATCCAAGCCAACTCTGGATCAAATAAGGGTCGTTTGTCACTACCCTGATGTGTTTCCGGATGATCTACCCGGTATGCCCCCGGATCGGGATATCGAGTTTATCATCGAGTTAATCCCCGGAACTGGACCCATAGCCCAGAGAGCCTACAACATGAACGCAACCGAGCTTGTGGAGCTGAAGAAGCAAATAGATGATATGTTGGCCAAAGGTCTGATTAGACCAAGTGCATCCCCCTGGAGATCTCCCGTCTTGTTTGTAGACAAGAAAGATGGTGCAAATCGTTTATGTACGGACTATCGTAAGCTTAACGATGTCACCATCAAAAACAAATACCCCCTACCCAAGATAGAAGACTTGTTTGATCAACTCACCGGAGCCAAAGTTTTCTCCAAGATAGATCTTAGAACTGGATATCATCAGCTGAAAATCCGAGCCACCGACATTCCAAAAACTGCCTTCACCACCAGATATGGGTTGTATGAGTACAACGTCATGTCATTTGGACTGACCAATGCCCCCGCTTATTTCATGAATCTCATGAATAAGATCTTCATGAACTTTTTGGACAAGTTTGTCGTTGTCTTCATCGATGACATCCTTGTGTACTCCAAGTCCGAAGAGGAACATGAACAACATTTGGAAACTGTCCTAGAAACCCTTAGGCATCACCAGTTGTATGCCAAGTTCAGCAAGTGTGAGTTTTGGTTGGAAGAAGTTGGATTCCTGGGACACATCTTGTCTGCAATAGGAATTGCCGTAGATCCCGCCAAAATCAAAACTGTTATGGAATGGCAAGCCCCAACCACCCAAACCGAGGTCCGCGCTTTTCTTGGATTAGCCGGATATTACCGCTGATTTGTAGAAGGCTTTTCGAGCATCGCTCGACCAATGACCCAATTGTTGAAGAAGGACAGAAAGTTTGAGTGGACCGATAAATGTGAAGAGAGCTTTCAACAGCTCAAGAGTAGACTGACAACCGCCCCAATCCTGATCATGCCAGATATCGCAAAGCCCTTTTGTGGTGACCCGGCATACCACTGCATGGTGTAGTATGCAAGTCTGATATAACACCAATGAAACACCGTTCCACTAGTATTATATCGCTCAGAGTGGTACAACAGAAACATATGCGGGTCCAAGGCATGTCTATAGAATTACAACATTGACTCTGTTACATAAGATCATCACAGCCTCCTACTTTACAATGAGGTAAAACTGCAAATAAACTCCAGAAGAACGTCTCGTAGTCTAATCTTATCACGAACTCTATTTGTAGAGTATTTATCTAGCTACAGAGGCTAAGAATAGATTCTAGCTAATTAGGAGCTAGGTTTAGGAAGCTAGTTCCCTTCTATGGCTAAACTAGGTTTTCTCCTTGTTGTATGTGGTATATGACTCCTCTGACAGGTTTCTGTCTCTTGAAATAGTTGTTGACTCCTTGGCCTTCGAGTTGCACTGTAGATCCTCCTTCGATGCCTCCATATCTAAGCAGGGGATTTAAGAGTGGGATGAGTACGAGCGTACTCAACAAGTTCATTATAGGAAAGAGGTGTTTAATGCACTAGCTACAGCATTAGACCAGAAAGTCTAATACCAATGCAGGTTTTCATAACCATTTCTTCAAAAGGTTGCTTTTATTCAGAAGAACTATGTCCGTCAGCCTTCACCGGTTTACTAGAACTTCATGGAGCTCCTTTCCGGCGCGTTCGTCATAGCCTCCATATCCCGGAACAGGGAGTAACAGGTCACGGTTCATTACACTCTGCAGAGGTGTGTTGCTTTACCCATAAGAGATCTTAACCTTGGTGCCAACCAAGCTGCAGGCTTGTCCACACTTCCTATGGTGTGAGGCCCGGTATAAGGTCATAGCCAATCATATTCCTCCGCTACCTCATACACCCACCCTTTGTTGCAAACCCCGACCCTGGGTCCTCGCCGGTCCCATTATTCCCGTAATTTCAGGGTGGACCCCGACCACGACGACAGTCTGGTATCGAACCAAACTCCTTCGCCGGTAGCTGCAACCCATCATAGACCGCATTACCGTGGGGAATTAGAAGGGGATCCCCACCCACCAATTGTTCCGCAAGCAGCAACCGTCTACGGTAAGCAACAGCTATACCGTGGGGAATTAGAAGGGGCTCCCCACCCACCAATTGCTCCGCAAGATACAACCGTCTACGGTAAGCGCATCCGTTGATGTACAAGAGGTGGAAATACGGTTGACTATTCCGTCCCACTCCAGATCTTATGGTTAACACGGGTATTACGGCACAAGAATCACTGGCGACATTTGTTGTTTAATCCTAGATGGATATAAACCCGTGCAATGGAACCTCCACCATATCAACACAATCCATGGTTCCATTGCCCACCACTTAGTCATATTCATAGTTATGAAAGTAGTGGTTTTGATTTTTATGCAATAGTGATAACCATAATACTTTGCAAGTAATTTGATAGAAATACTCAAATGACATGAGAAAGTGATGAACTTGCCTTTCTTGACTGCAAGATTATGCAGGCAAGGTCTTCATTACGCAATAACTCCAAATTCTGAAATAGCATCATCGTCCGGTAAGGACGATGTTTAGAAGATTGGCAAGGATGCAATAATGCATAAGAATGAGATGCAATTGCTCTAAGCGTGACCTAACCCCGATGATTTAGGATCAGTGAGTTGTAATGATTGGGTTAGGGTGTGTTGCACTTTTAGAGTGATTCACATACAAGGTTCTTATTCAGGTGTGATTACTTGGTACTATAAACAGGTAGATCATAAAGCATAATAATCAATTGAGTACACAAATAATGATAATTGGCATAATGTTATCAAGTAAAGAACAGTGGTTAGTTTTAACACTATAAGGCATGGTTAATGATTAATGATCATATACTTCAAAAGAATAACTTTTGAAGAACATGTTCTTAATAAAGAACAAGTATGATAATTAGGTTGAGGGGTTTCTATGGTTGACTATGGTTTCATTTAGTTTCTGGAGTAAGTATTAGATGGATCACAACATAGTTGAATTTATCAGCAACTAGGCTTGATTGGTTTTACTTAAGCATAAGCAACTTAAGCAATTAATTATACAGGGTTGCTATCATGGTGGGTTCATCTTGCTGGTGATAGCTAGCTAGGGTTTATAGGTCTTTATAAGCAGGGTTGGTGATGATTCTTTATTTACTTCAAAAGAATAACTTTTGAAGAACATACTTCTTAAGTAATAAGAAGTATCTCAATTAGAGTTGAGGTTGACTAGGGTTTTACTGTTGGTTCTTGTTAAGTAAGGAATAATTGGCTCCTAAATAGGAGGGTTGATGAGTATCCAACACTGGTAGAGTTTAGTGGAATATGGTTAGGTAATGCTCAGGATATGGTATAGTTGCTCCTGAGGTTCATCACATTGGTGTGATGCTAAGTAGGAATGAATATGGATGATGGCTTTGGTAATAGGATCTAGGGTTTACACTTGGTTCACCCTACTTTGATTATCTAGGTTTGATGAAGATGAACACATGGGATATCCATATATTAGTGATAGGTCTTCTACATTTTAGGTGGTCGGGATGTATTTACTTGCTACTAGGGTTCTATGCATTGAACGAAGGTACCATGATCACATGTTCTAACCTAGGGTTTAGGTTAGAAGCAATTTAGGTTCATATGTAATAATGGAATTTAGGGTTCCTAATTAATTTAGGGTTTTAGAGTTCAACATGAAGTGATAGGGTTGTAATATTATTCCATATGGAATTAGGTTTTGCTAATAACCCTATAATTATTGGATTAATAACTTCATTGTTAAAGTTGAAGTTATTAATAAATTTGAAATAAAAATAATATTAGATTTGATATTTTATTATTTTTACATAATTAATAATTAAGGTATTTATTAATCATGGTTTTAAATCCTCCTAATAAGGATTTTATAAGTTAATAGAAAAGGAAAACTAATTTTAATGTTTTCCTTATTTACTTACTGGTTTTTATTTATTTTATGAGATTTTTACTAATTATTGAATTTTAATTGAATTTGGAATTAAAATTAAAGACTTAAATAACAATTATTAAACAATTAAATTTTTATTAAAAATAAAAATTTCATTTTATATTTTTATTGGATAGAGTTTTCTTTTCTAAGAATTTTAATGTCTTATTTATATTTTTCCGAATTAAACTGATTTTTCTATAACCATTTGAAATTGCAGTAATTGATGGATTTGATTTAAACTAAAATTACTATATGTACCGGGTTAGGCTACCCACCTGGTCACCGACACAGGCCGTAGACACGTCAGCGACCACGGTGGCGTTGAATGGTCAAAATGGGGAACGTGGCCAGGGGTTTCACTGCCGGCGTGTTGCCGGTGACGGCGCCGGAGCTAGGCTGCTCCCCGGGACGAGCGACTACGCCTAATCGAACCGTGGCACGGTGAGGAACCTAATGGTGGCGGCGCCGCCCCCCAATTGTCACCGGAGCATGAACGGCGGCGACGTGCTATGGTGGCGCGCACGGGCCAGCGACACAGAGGCGATGCAGGGCAGAATCGAGAGGGACGGGGGTACTGGGAGGACCGCTAGCTCACCAGGAGCGTGTTGGTGTGGTCGGAAGGGCTTGGGGAGGCCTCAGTCGACGGCGAACGTCGACGACTGGTGGTCACCGGTGCGGACTTGATGTCGCAATTCGACGTCTTCGAAGCTTCCCGGCATGCGCGCGTCGACGAGGAGGTTGCTGGGGACGAGGCGAAGCTCCAGGGCTTCACGGCGGTGCTCGGGAGGACTCCAAACGGCGGCGATTGAAGATGGCCGGGTTAACCAAGGTTTCGATTTGGGGAAAAATTGGAGAAGAGGAAGAAACTCTGGAACTAGGGTTCGTCCAGGGCTTTATACGGCTCAAGGGAGAGCCTCGTCACGCCGCCGATGAAGGAGAGGCCGCCAGCGACGAAGGAAAGCTGGCCACGGCGTCTCGCTATCCACCATGCGCGAGGAAAGGGATGAGGACGACCCTCCCCCGATTTTCTTTTGACGAAGAGGTACGGGCTGCTGTTATTGGGCTCGACTTGGGCTGCTACTGGGCCAGTGGTTGGCTGGAATGGTGGGCTGCTCGGCCAGGTAATGTTCTTCTCCTCTTTTTCTTTTCTGTTTTTATTTTTCTGTTTTGTATTTTCAAACTCTATTTTAAATCCTGGTTTTAATTCAAGTTTGAATTCTTCTATACCATGCAGGCATTTTACAGTTTGAACTCTTATGTAATCCACCCAAAATACTTTATAATTACTGTTGGGTATTACACATTTTAATATGGTATTGAAACATTGGTCTATTAATTATTATTTGACTTTGAATTAAGTATCCATATGGCATGAAATTGATGTGCTAAAATATCTCTAAGGCTTGACCTCCTATTAAGAATGTTGTCACTTGACTATTATTTTATGTGCATAACTATGTGCTGATGAATTGGAAACTCTGCTTGAACTCCTCCCAAGTTTAATATTAATATTGTAGATTAGTGTTACCTTAAAATACCTGGAGTAGATACTACTCCCATCATGGTTTGGTCTTGGTTATAAAGATAAGTGGTTGATAATTACACTTATGGTTTTAATTATAAGATGTATCACAATGGTTTTTTCTCAGGTTTAATAATTGAAGCATAAGATTTTATTAATATGCCACACTAGGGTTCTAGTGATATTTACCTAATGGCCATTGATTTAATTCTCAATTATGGTCTAGGTTTATATGGTAATCATCATAGTGATACCATAACTAGGGTTGAGATATAATTTTAGTTTGTATGAATGAGGTGACCCATATTGCATTGGCTAAAGTTTGATCTCCCTATCTATGATAAGGTTACTTGCTTAATACCTTATGTGCTTCTCTAATTACTAAGAATTTGAGAATTGGTTTTATCTTCTACCAATTAACTTCTATTATTTTTCCCAACTTATCATTAAAGTAACTAGAATGATTATGGTTCTTTTTATAGTTAACTTTGGTTATATGGACTAATGATTTCTCACCATATACAGTATGGAGTTTTACTCTAAAGTTTTCTTAGGTCCTTTTATTGAGGAATAAATGGATTATAGATGTGCTATAGTCCTACTTATGATCACCTGGTGATCCACAAGTTGGGATTGAGATAATAGTCTGGATTTGCTTACTAGTGATCCCCCTATGATTTCATGTGGTGAATAAGATCTACTAGTCATATAAGTGTTAGCATTTGGATTATTCTCCTATTTCTCCAAAGTATGGTCATGGATTAGGCTTGATCCACTTGCTCTTAATATCCTTATCTCAAGTTCTTAGGGTTTATGATCATTACTCAATTTATAATCATCAAGGTTTGGCTTCTAAGTTATCTCTCATTAAATAGGTTTCTTACTTCCATGATCAAGCATTGTCTTGATCAACTAGGGTATAATACTTCTAATTTACCTTCTTGAATGGGACTACTATGGTTGCCTCTAAGGTTTATATCCCAGGAAAATGTCTGAGATATTATGTTAAGGTTCTACTTAATCAATGATGATATAATCATCAAGTGTATGGATAGTTATCTCCCTCATATTCAATTGTTTCCTTAACTACTTAAGTGTAACACCATAGCTTGGGGCTTTCTTATAAAGGAATGGTTTATCCTAGAGTTTATGGTGTACTCACCATATCTCAATAGGTATCTAGTCTAAACTCCACTTGGCTATCTTGGTTGAATTAATCTTCTCCTTACTTTATCAATTCATGGATATGTTATTATTCCATGTGATACTAGGTTGTCTCACCACTCCAAGATGTAATGGTTAATCTCCTAATACTTTTAGTTCACAGGTTGTCCTTTATTCTTAATTAGGTAAAGCTGGGATTGATATGACTGGACTCTCTCATTTGGAAAGGACTTCAATGCTAACCTAAGGTTATTCTCCAAAGATAATGATGTGGTCACCAATATCTATGGTTAACATAAATGGGTTCTCTCTCTAGGAAATGTCTTCAATAATATCCTAGGGTTTCTCTGAGATGATGATTTGAGTACATGGATGTATATTCAAGGTTTAGTTCAAGGTTTATCATTGATCCTCTAATAAGTAACATAGAACTCTCACTTCTCTAGGTTTGATGTATATTAATATGTAGTAGAGAGGATTATGTATTTCTAGAGTTTATCTCCTTGTCTTGCTTCCAAGAATGAAGTAAAATAAATACCCTGAGATTCATGGTAGGATCATGGATTAGTTTAAGACATGGAGAAGATAAGTGGAGAATAGTTTCTTCAATTATTGTTACTTGATTTCCAAATAAATGGATATTCATATGTTAAGACAAGGATTACCATATTATAAGATCAAGCAATTGATCATTGAGTAAAGTGTTGTTGTGTGGATTATTAGTTCCATTTGATCTAACCCCTTGGATCAAATCATCTCTACCCAAAACAAGGTTTTAACAAAGTCACATTGAGGTTTATAGCGCTTGACTTGATGAGCTACTTCAATTCCACCAAGGTCAAGTGAAACTTCAGTTACTGTGACTGTTTTACTTTAAAGCGCGAAAATTCCCCAGATTTTCTATGCATGAATGCAATGCACACATCTGTTTCCTCTATTTTTGTAACCCCAATACCTGGGATATTACAGTCTCTACCCCTTAAACTAAACTTCGTCCTCGAAGTTTGATCTCTCTCACGTTTCCGAAGTGTGGATCTGACTTGTGCAGACTATGACTTTTCTCGAACTCCGTATTGATCTCACTAGATATAATTGAATATATCCCTTGTCCAGATTCTTCCTGGAATCCATTAGAGTTTGTCTCTGAACCATGGTTCTAACTTTGATTCATGGATTTCTTCCAACTCTATAAGCTTGTTTCCTTTCTCATTGAATATTCAATGATTAGGACTTCTTCTGGTCCTGACAGTCTTAATTGAGGACTAATTGGATAACAATCTCCTATTGATAAAATAGGTCTTTGTTTTCCCTTACTACCAAAAGTGCAGTAATGGTACTTGGTAAGGCACTTACCATGGAAATGGTTGTGATGGTTTATTTCCCTAGGAATGGATTAGACTCATTTAGTCCATCCAATCAGGGTTTATAATTGATACCTATAACTATTTTGGGTTCTTTAGGTTCCATGAAAGGAATCTTTCAAATAGTCTTTAGTTTTGGTATAGTCAATCTCCTTCAGTCTTTGACCTTCTTGGGCTGTATTTGGTCTATGGTATTTCCTTCATCCAACTTCCTTAACCTTAGTTTACTTGAGCTTCCGTACTTCTGAGTAAATTTTACTCACTTTCTCAAGTTATAGTCCCCTTCTTACTTCCTTGAGGTATAAACCTCGGCTTCTGGTTTGACATCCTTCTGAAAGTAGTGTTCAACAATCTTATGAAAATAAGATCGAACTTCCTCTCAGTTGAGACCTTCTTCAGCTATCTTTCTCCAACTACTGAGTCATTGTACATCAAACTCAATCTTTACTCTACCCCTTAGAGTTTTCTTATGGTCTTCAACTCCTTTTCTTCCAACCATTAGATTGATGGTTGGAATATTGGTCTAAGTCTAGTTTATGGTTTATACTTCTTTTAAGGTCTCGCGAAGAATATTTGTGGTGTATCCACTCAATTGTGGACATCCAATGTGAATCCTTCGACTGAATGTTTATAGGTCATTGTTATTTGGCTAACACAATTTTATTTGTTCACAACTTCTTGATACAAATAATCCAATGGTGGACTACTTGATACCAATTGTGGCTATTTGTTATCTAAAAATGAATTCTATTATAGGTTCTGATCAATTGGACGAGACATCTTCTACTCTATCTACCAGTATTGATCCTATATCAATTGTGGTATTCTGATATCAACTATGGTCTTCTTATATCTGCTATGGGTTCATAGGTCATCTTCCTTTCTTCGAGGGTTTATTGTTGCAAGAAAACCACTGGCTGACACTATGAATATAGTATCCCAAGTGATTTTTCCATGCATCCCTCATCTATATTGACTATGGATCTGCTTGAGCTTCTCCATAATCACCAGATTTCTTACCTTCATGCTTCTCATGTACTAAAGTACTCCTCTGTTGAGGTAAAGCATGAGTTTTAATTGGTACTTCCTTCAGAGTATAGTGGTTACTTCCCACAACTTTGTTTCCTTTATTTGATGAACCTTCATCTTGTCTTCAGAATCTTCCGAATTCGTCACTTCCTCAGACGAATACCATTACCCTCTAGATCTATAGCATTAAGTAAGGAACTTGATAGTGCAACATGCATTTGCATATCAAAGTCAAACTTCATGTATGGATCTAGTCAAACAATGAAAATCCAATAAAATCCAAGAAGATTCAGCTTTGTGCATATAATACACATCATCATAAGCCTGAATATAATAGTTGAGTAAGACATCTCTAAACATCAGGCTCTGATGTGTAGTATATAACACCACATAAGATAGGTTTATTTCGTGATACTTAGCACAAGTATATGGGATTCTACTATTTGTCTCACCCTTTACCTTAATTGCACAATTGCAATGAGATAAACTTGAAACATAGTGGTCTAGGATATTTAAAGTTAACCTAATTTTCTCTGGAAGTACTACTTAACTTCCACGTTGTTGAGGACTACCTCACATGATATGTCTGTTTCTAACATCATTATTCTAGACACATAACTATTGGATTATAGCTACTATACTTCCAAGTTATTGTACCATAACGCTATGGTTCTGATGTGCTTGACACACTTCCCATGGTTTTGGAACACAATTCTTACATTATTGTTTCACATCTTGCTTTTTAATGTACTCCTCTTCTATACTTAAGATGTCCTATTCCATCACATAATGATTCTCAGGTGAATCATATATGAGTAACAACTCTACCTTGTAAGTAGTCATATATTATTCCTATCTCTCTTCCTTACCTCCCATGATTGACTCATCATGGTCTGTACTACCTCATATGACTCATAGTTATCACTTACTATCAATTATTTCACATGTCTAGGTAATTTTACTTACTTATTACTTATCTGGGTCTATATCTTTTATTAGGATATCTTAATTATCTTCATCACTTGATATTACTCCTATTACAGGTCTGAGTAATTCTTATTTAACTATAACATGTGTTGGTACACATCTTCCAATAGGATATCTTCCTTATGGTTGTATCCTCTCTTTGGACTACCATGTATTGTATACCAACTGTGATCTACTCCTCTATTGTTTTAAGGACTTATTGATGTACTACATGTTTTGGATTAGCTAACTAACTTCACTTAGGAAGGATAGGTAGGAAATGTTGACTCAAGTGTGTCAGGATTATTCTCATGTGAATATCCATCTCAAGTCATAAGAACTGTTTGGTTTAACTAAGACAACTTCCTATAGACACTACCAATCCTATAGGTCTCCTTTAAAGGGTTTTAATCCTAAGGTCAAAGCATTTGCTCTGATACCAACTGTGGTGACCCGGCAAACCACTGCATGGTGTAGTATGCAAGTCTGATATAACACCAATGAAACACCGTTCCACTAGTATTATATCGCTCAGAGTGGTACAACAGAAACATATGCGGGTCCAAGGCATGTCTATAGAATTACAACATTGACTCTGTTACATAAGATCATCACAGCCTCCTACTTTACAATGAGGTAAAACTGCAAATAAACTCCAGAAGAACGTCTCGTAGTCTAATCTTATCACGAACTCTATTTGTAGAGTATTTATCTAGCTACAGAGGCTAAGAATAGATTCTAGCTAATTAGGAGCTAGGTTTAGGAAGCTAGTTCCCTTCTATGGCTAAACTAGGTTTTCTCCTTGTTGTATGTGGTATATGACTCCTCTGACAGGTTTCTGTCTCTTGAAATAGTTGTTGACTCCTCGGCCTTCGAGTTGCACTGTAGATCCTCCTTCGATGCCTCCATATCTAAGCAGGGGATTTAAGAGTGGGATGAGTACGAGCGTACTCAACAAGTTCATTATAGGAAAGAGGTGTTTAATGCACTAGCTACAGCATTAGACCAGAAAGTCTAATACCAATGCAGGTTTTCATAACCATTTCTTCAAAAGGTTACTTTTATTCAGAAGAACTATGTCCGTCAGCCTTCACCGGTTTACTAGAACTTCATGGAGCTCCTTTCCGGCCGCGTTCGCAGTTCCATATCCCGGAACAGGGAGTGACAGGTCACGGTTCATTACACTCTGCAGAGGTGTGTTGCTTTACCAATAAGAGATCTTAACCTTGGTGCCAACCAAGCTGCAGGCTTATCCACACTTCCTATGGTGTGAGGCCCGGTATAAGGTCATAGCCAATCATATTCCTCCGCTACCTCATACACCCACCCTTTGTTGCAAACCCCGACCCTGGGTCCTCGCCGGTCCCATTATTCCCGTAATTTCAGGGTGGACCCCGACCACGACGACAGTCTGGGATCGAACCAAACTCCTTCGCCGGTAGCTGCAACCCATCATAGACCGCATTACCGTGGGGAATTAGAAGGGGATCCCCACCCACCAATTGTTCCGCAAGCAGCAACCGTCTACGGTAAGCAACAGCTATACCGTGGGGAATTAGAAGGGGCTCCCCACCCACCAATTTCTCCGCAAGATACAACCGTCTACGGTAAGCGCATCCGTTGATGTACAAGAGGTGGAAATACGGTTGACTATTTCGTCCCACTCCAGATCTTATGGTTAACAAGGGTATTACGGCACAAGAATCACTGGCGACATTTGTTGTTTAATCCTAGATGGATATAAACCCGTGCAATGGAACCTCCACCATATCAACACAATCCATGGTTCCATTGCCCACCACTTAGTCATATTCATAGTTATGAAAGTAGTGGTTTTGATTTTTATGCAATAGTGATAACCATAATACTTTGCAAGTAATTTGATAGAAATACTCAAATGACATGAGCAAGTGATGAACTTGCCTTTCTTGACTGCAAGATTATGCAGGCAAGGTCTTCGTTACGCAATAACTCCAAATTCTGAAATAGCATCATCGTCCGGTAAGGACGATGTTTAAAAGATTGGCAAGGATGCAATAATGCATAAGAATGAGATGCAATTGCTCTAAGCGTGACCTAACCCCGATGATTTAGGATCAGTGAGTTGTAATGATTGGGTTAGGGTGTGTTGCACTTTTAGAGTGATTCACATACAAGGTTCTTATTCAGGTGTGATTACTTGGTACTATAAACAGGTAGATCATAAAGCATAATAATCAATTGAGTACACAAATAATGATAATTGGCATAATGTTATCAAGTAAAGAACAGTGGTTAGTTTTAACACTATAAGGCATGGTTAATGATTAATGATCATATACTTCAAAAGAATAACTTTTGAAGAACATGTTCTTAATAAAGAACAAGTATGATAATTAGGTTGAGGGGTTTCTATGGTTGACTATGGTTTCATTTAGTTTCTGGAGTAAGTATTAGATGGATCACAACATAGTTGAATTTATCAGCAACTAGGCTTGATTGGTTTTACTTAAGCATAAGCAACTTAAGCAATTAATTATACAGGGTTGCTATCATGGTGGGTTCATCTTGCTGGTGATAGCTAGCTAGGGTTTATAGGTCTTTATAAGCAGGGTTGGTGATGATTCTTTATTTACTTCAAAAGAATAACTTTTGAAGAACATACTTCTTAAGTAATAAGAAGTATCTCAATTAGAGTTGAGGTTGACTAGGGTTTTACTGTTGGTTCTTGTTAAGTAAGGAATAATTGGCTCCTAAATAGGAGGGTTGATGAGTATCCAACACTGGTAGAGTTTAGTGGAATATGGTTAGGTAATGCTCAGGATATGGTATAGTTGCTCCTGAGGTTCATCAAATTGGTGTGATGCTAAGTAGGAATGAATATGGATGATGGCTTTGGTAATAGGATCTAGGGTTTACACTTGGTTCACCCTACTTTGATTATCTAGGTTTGATGAAGATGAACACATGGGATATCCATATATTAGTGATAGGTCTTCTACATTTTAGGTGGTCAGGACAGGTATTTACTTGCTACTAGGGTTCTATGCTTTGAACGAAGGTACCATGATCACATGTTCTAACCTAGGGTTTAGGTTAGAAGCAATTTAGGTTCATATGTAATAATGGAATTTAGGGTTCCTAATTAATTTAGGGTTTTAGAGTTCAACATGAAGTGATAGGGTTGTAATATTATTCCATATGGAATTAGGTTTTGCTAATAACCCTATAATTATTGGATTAATAACTTCATTGTTAAAGTTGAAGTTATTAATAAATTTGAAATAAAAATAATATTAGATTTGATATTTTATTATTTTTACATAATTAATAATTAAGGTATTTATTAATCATGGTTTTAAATCCTCCTAATAAGGATTTTATAAGTTAATAGAAAAGGAAAACTAATTTTAATGTTTTCCTTATTTACTTACTGGTTTTTATTTATTTTATGAGATTTTTACTAATTATTGAATTTTAATTGAATTTGGAATTAAAATTAAAGACTTAAATAACAATTATTAAACAATTAAATTTTTATTAAAAATAAAAATTTCATTTTATATTTTTATTGGATAGAGTTTTCTTTTCTAAGAATTTTAATGTCTTATTTATATTTTTCCGAATTAAACTGATTTTTCTATAACCATTTGAAATTGCAGTAATTGATGGATTTGATTTAAACTAAAATTACTATATGTACCGGGTTAGGCTACCCACCTGGTCACTGACCTGTGGGCCAGAGACACGTCAGCGACCACGGTGGCATTGAATGGTCAAAATGGGGAACGTGGCCAGGGGTTTCACTGCCGGCGGGTTGCCGGTGACGGCGCCGGAGCTAGGCTGCTCCCCGGGACGAGCGACTACGCCTAATCGAACCGCGGCACGGTGAGGAACCTAATGGTGGCGGCGCCGCCCCCCAATTGTCACCGGAGCGTGAACGGCGGCGACGTGCTACGGCGGCGCGCACGGGCCAGCGACACAGAGGCGATGCAGGGTAGAATCGAGAGGGACGGGGGTACTGGGAGGACCGCTAGCTCACCAGGAGCGTGTTGGTGTGGTCGGAAGGGCTTGGGGAGGCCTCAGTCGACGGCGAACGTCGACGACTGGTGGTCACCGGCGCGGACTTGATGTCGCAATTCGACGTCTTCGAAGCTTCCCGGCATGCGCGCGTCGACGAGGAGGTTGCTGGGGACGAGGCGAAGCTCCAGGGCTTCACGGCGGTGCTCGGGAGGACTCCAAACGGCGGCGATTGAAGATGGCCGGGTTAACCAAGGTTTCGATTTGGGGAAAAAATTGGAGAAGAGGAAGAAACTCTGGAACTAGGGTTCGTCCAGGGCTTTATACGGCTCAAGGAAGAGCCTCGTCACGCCGCCGATGAAGGAGAGGCCGCCAGCGACGAAGGAAAGCTGGCCACGGCGTCTCGCTGTCCACCATGCGCGAGGAAAGGGATGAGGACGACCCTCCCCCGATTTTCTTTTGACGAAGAGGTACGGGCTACTGTTATTGGGCTCGACTTGGGCTGCTACTGGGCCAGTGGTTGGCTGGAATGGTGGGCTGCTCGGCCAGGTAATGTTCTTCTCCTCTTTTTCTTTTCTGTTTTTATTTTTCTGTTTTGTATTTTCAAACTCTATTTTAAATCCTGGTTTTAATTCAAGTTTGAATTCTTCTATACCATGCAGGCATTTTACAATTTGAACTCTTATGTAATCCACCCAAAATACTTTATAATTACTGTTGGGTATTACACATTTTAATATGGTATTGAAACATTGGTCTATTAATTATTATTTGACTTTGAATTAAGTATCCATATGGCATGAAATTGATGTGCTAAAATATCTCTAAGGCTTGACCTCCTATTAAGAATGTTGTCACTTGACTATTATTTTATGTGCATAACTATGTGCTGATGAATTGGAAACTCTGCTTGAACTCCTCCCAAGTTTAATATTAATATTGTAGATTAGTGTTACCTTAAAATACCTGGAGTAGATACTACTCCCATCATGGTTTGGTCTTGGTTATAAAGATAAGTGGTTGATAATTACACTTATGGTTTTAATTATAAGATGTATCACAATGGTTTTTTCTCAGGTTTAATAATTGAAGCATAAGATTTTATTAATATGCCACACTAGGGTTCTAGTGATATTTACCTAATGGCCATTGATTTAATTCTCAATTATGGTCTAGGTTTATATGGTAATCATCATAGTGATACCATAACTAGGGTTGAGATATAATTTTAGTTTGTATGAATGAGGTGACCCATATTGCATTGGCTAAAGTTTGATCTCCCTATCTATGATAAGGTTACTTGCTTAATACCTTATGTGCTTCTCTAATTACTAAGAATTTGAGAATTGGTTTTATCTTCTACCAATTAACTTCTATTATTTTTCCCAACTTATCATTAAAGTAACTAGAATGATTATGGTTCTTTTTATAGTTAACTTTGGTTATATGGACTAATGATTTCTCACCATATACAGTATGGAGTTTTACTCTAAAGTTTTCTTAGGTCCTTTTATTGAGGAATAAATGGATTATAGATGTGCTATAGTCCTACTTATGATCACCTGGTGATCCACAAGTTGGGATTGAGATAATAGTCTGGATTTGCTTACTAGTGATCCCCCTATGATTTCATGTGGTGAATAAGATCTACTAGTCATATAAGTGTTAGCATTTGGATTATTCTCCTATTTCTCCAAAGTATGGTCATGGATTAGGCTTGATCCACTTGCTCTTAATATCCTTATCTCAAGTTCTTAGGGTTTATGATCATTACTCAATTTATAATCATCAAGGTTTGGCTTCTAAGTTATCTCTCATTAAATAGGTTTCTTACTTCCATGATCAAGCATTGTCTTGATCAACTAGGGTATAATACTTCTAATTTACCTTCTTGAATGGGACTACTATGGTTGCCTCTAAGGTTTATATCCCAGGAAAATGTCTGAGATATTATGTTAAGGTTCTACTTAATCAATGATGATATAATCATCAAGTGTATGGATAGTTATCTCCCTCATATTCAATTGTTTCCTTAACTACTTAAGTGTAACACCATAGCTTGGGGCTTTCTTATAAAGGAATGGTTTATCCTAGAGTTTATGGTGTACTCACCATATCTCAATAGGTATCTAGTCTAAACTCCACTTGGCTATCTTGGTTGAATTAATCTCCTCCTTACTTTATCAATTCATGGATATGTTATTATTCCATGTGATACTAGGTTGTCTCACCACTCCAAGATGTAATGGTTAATCTCCTAATACTTTTAGTTCACAGGTTGTCCTTTATTCTTAATTAGGTAAAGCTGGGATTGATATGACTGGACTCTCTCATTTGGAAAGGACTTCAATGCTAACCTAAGGTTATTATCCAAAGATAATGATGTGGTCACCAATATCTATGGTTAACATAAATGGGTTCTCTCTCTAGGAAATGTCTTCAATAATATCCTAGGGTTTCTCTGAGATGATGATTTGAGTACATGGATGTATATTCAAGGTTTAGTTCAAGGTTTATCATTGATCCTCTAATAAGTAACATAGAACTCTCACTTCTCTAGGTTTGATGTATATTAATATGTAGTAGAGAGGATTATGTATTTCTAGAGTTTATCTCCTTGTCTTGCTTCCAAGAATGAAGTAAAATAAATACCCTGAGATTCATGGTAGGATCATGGATTAGTTTAAGACATGGAGAAGATAAGTGGAGAATAGTTTCTTCAATTATTGTTACTTGATTTCCAAATAAATGGATATTCATATGTTAAGACAAGGATTACCATATTATAAGATCAAGCAATTGATCATTGAGTAAAGTGTTGTTGTGTGGATTATTAGTTCCATTTGATCTAACCCCTTGGATCAAATCATCTCTACCCAAAACAAGGTTTTAACAAAGTCACATTGAGGTTTATAGCGCTTGACTTGATGAGCTACTTCAATTCCACCAAGGTCAAGTGAAACTTCGATTCATCGTGGACTGTTTTACTTTAAAGCGCGAAAATTCCCCAGATTTTCTATGCATGAATGCAATGCACACATCTGTTTCCTCTATTTTTGTAACCCCAATACCTGGGATATTACACCTTTGACGTATATTGCGACGCCTCCAAGACTGGACTTGGATGTGTGCTTATGCAAGAAGGCAAGGTTATATCCTACCTTTCAAGAAAACTAAAGCAACATGAACAGAACTACCCAACCCATGACCTCGAGCTTGCAGCCGTGGTCTTAGCCTTGAAAGTTTGGCGTCATTACCTCATGGGTAATCGATGCGAGATCTACTCCGATCACAAGAGCCTAAAATATATCTTCACCCAGAAGGAGCTGAACATGAGACAACGCCGATGGATCGAATTGATCAAGGATTACGACATGGAGATTCACTACCACCCCGGCAAGGCCAACATGGTAGCGGATGCTTTGAGTCGACTGCCGTGCCAGTTGAACTCCATGCTCGCAACCGAACAACCCAGCTTGCATCAAGAGTTTGAACAGTTCAGACTTGAACTGGTTAGCGAAGGATTCCTAGCCAGCATAGAACTCCAACCTACCTTGGTTAGCCAGATCAAGGAAGCCCAGAAGGGCAACGCTAGCATTTACGGAATCAAGAAACAGATAGCCGCAGGAAAAGCCCCTAGATTCACCGTAGACGAAGCCGGAGTTCTTTGGTACAAAGAACGTCTCTGCGTACCATCGGACTCAGACTTGAAACAAGTCATCCTGCAAGAAGCCCATGACACCCTTTATTCAATCCACCCCGGAGGTACCAAGATGTACCAAGACCTGAAGGAGCAATTCTGGTGGCATGGAATGAAGAGAGAAATCGGCAGCTACATCGCCAAGTGTGATATCTGTCAGAGAGTCAAGGCAGAACATCAACGACCCGCCGGACTGTTACAACCCTGTTGGGGGGATGACCCCCGGTATGCCAAAGGCATGCCAAACCGGATGGTTTGAGCCATCAAGATACCGGTTTAATATTCTTACCGGAGCACAAAGGTAAGAGTTTGGCTAAGTAAAGCTAAGCCGGTATCCCCAAGAGGGGTATACCGGAACCGGATAAAGAAGATATCGGGCTACCAGAAAGAAGGGCATGTCGGCAAGACTGGTCAAAGATTCTCTTCAGAGCTAGAAGACAAGGATGAGCTAAGCAAAGTGACTTAAATCGGAGCCCTGGCGCCAAAGAGAGGGGTGACGCTGAAAGAAGCTGGAGGACGTCAGCGTCCCTGATTAAAGAAGACCCCAGCGTCATCCATGATTAAAGTAGCTTTGTAAAGTAGTTTGTCCAGTCAAAGATGCCATTAGGGTTTCTTGCCCTGTAAGCCACCCTCTCCCCTATATAAGGAGAGGGGGCATAGCCTCTTACGGGCACGTTATGTGAAGTTAGACGATGAACCTTGTATTCAAGAACCTGAAACCATGTTAAGATCAATGAAGCTAGCGATCTAGAGCAGAGTTCTTCCTCTTGTCTCTCTTCTTGCATACCGGCCTTTGGTTGTGTTCTTGAGGAAAGCATCCGGAAGTTCATCCCATCTAGTCGCAAACCCTCCCCCGAATCCTCTAGCGCCCATTCGGCCCCAACTTAAGCCATCCCATGGCATCTGCTCGTTCGCCACGACGACAGTTGGCGCCCACCGTGGGGCAGGAAGTGGCGCTTGCTGGAGTTCACATTCGGGCGGGCATCCTCGACGTCGCCGACCGGCGTACGGTCTCCGCGTTGGTGCAGCGCATCTACGCCATGGACTTCATCAACGACAACGCGGGCTGCTTCGCCAACGGCGGCATCTTCCCCAAGAACGGCCGCATCATCGAGTTCGGCAGCCATCGCATCTACTTCGGCACCGTCCTTGTGCGCCAGTGCCTCTCGCCGGTACTGGTGGCGCCGGATCCGCCAAGGTGGCTACATGCTGGCCGCACTCCTGGCAGCGTGGAGGTGATGATGGCAGGCGCGGTCGACGCCGGCAAAGAAGCTGCGGAAGAAGGTGCTGGGCGTGCGGTTTCGACCCGTGCGGCCAAGCCACCACTGGAACGCGGCGCAGGCGCTGCGGGAGCATCATCCGCACCGCCGGAAACCCCGCTCCAAGCGGCGATGAACGTCCTCGCCACCCCCATCGCGCAGAACATCGACCCGGCAGCAGCTCAGGCGGAGCTGGAGGCGCAGCGCCAGAAGATACTCGAGAGCGGCAAAGACGTCGTCAGGGCGCAGCGCGAGCTGAACCTAACCGTACGTGAGTATAATGCTGCCCATGGCTTTGCTTCTGTTAGCGCTCATGCTGCTAGGATACCGGAAAACCGGCTTAAGGCTCGCAATCTAGATCAGGATCTGCGCAAAGAAATTGCTGCCGGCAAAAGCACTTCTGCATCTGTGAGCATAGTAGAAAAACCTAAGTACAGTAGCCCGGATAAAAGCTGCTAAAGCTGCCGTAGCGCTGTGTGATTCGCTTTCCGGGGACGCTCTGGTAAAACAACAAGAGCGTGTCCGGGAACTTCTTGAAACTATCGAGCAGCAGAATGCTGAACAGCTTGATAAGCTGAACAAAGCTGTGGCTTCAAAATCTGCGCATTCGACAAGGAATGCCGGTAGCAAGTCCCATGGGCAGGCTTCATCCCCCCATCCGGACAGAAGAAGAGAAAAAGAGGTGAATGCGCAGCAGATGACTGTGTATGATCCGGTTCTTGCCGGAAAACAACAAGCCGGGCAATATGATGCGAGCAAAAAAGGCCAAGGGGCAAACAGAGGCTATGCCAGAGAAGGCTATGCCGGAAACAATCATGCCGGTAGACAAGAAACCGGGCAAAATTATCGAGCTGCAAGGGCGGCGTATGATGAGGAGGAAATAGATCCCCCAAGGTACCGGCAGGCAAGGGCCGCGGTACCGGAATGTTACGATGAGGCTGATTCCACAAGACCGGCAGCATACCGGAACCCGTTGGGAGAACGCTTGGGAGAAAGATACCTACCGGAACGGGATGCGAGGCACCGTCTGGATAGAGTATACTTGTCAGAAATGATCGAGGAAGAAGGTCCCCCGGGCCCAAAGTGTTTTGGTCCAAGAATCATGAAAGAAAGGCCACCAGTTCGCAACTTCATGTTGCCCCATGACACAAAAACATATGATGGCACCACGAAGCCGGAAGATTGGCTCGCGGATTACGTGACCGCGGTATACGTCGCAGGCGGCGGAGGAACCGTAGCAGGAGGAGGAAACCGGCGTTGGGCCGTGAGAATCATACCATCATTCTTGGTAGGACCGGCAAGAATTTGGCTAAACAACTTGCCGGCAGGAAGTATAAATGGGTGGCTGGACTTTGAGGAAGCTTTCGTGAGCAATTTCAGCAGCACCTATCGAAGGCCAAACAGGCCGCAGCAGCTCGCTCTGTGCATACAGCGCCAGAACGAAACAGACCGGGATTATCTGGCCCGGTGGAACACTACAAGGAACTCTTGTGAAGGGGTGATAGAGGCACAAGCCATTTCTTGGTTTAGCAGTGGGTGCAGAAGAGGTTTGCCGTTGTGGCAAAAGCTGCAGCGGAACATGCCGACAACGTTGGCAGAGATGATACGTGTGGCGGATAGCTATGCGTTGGGAGACCCAACGCAGCCGGCAGTGCAACCTGAGCCGGAACAGCAGCGCCAAGAGCAACACCGGGATAACCGGAACAACAAAAGAAGGGAAGATTTTCTGGATCGAAGGTACGGTCCGCAGCAAGTTGCTGCTGTACAAGAAAACTCTGAGGCCAGCGGCAGTCAGAGACAGAGAACCGGATCGCAGCCATGGGCGGGTCCTAAAAAACAGTGGGTAGAAAAGAAACCCTGGGGTCAGAAAAAGAACTGGCAAGAACCCGCGAAGTACACCATGGAAGCCGCCATGGACCAACCTTGCCGGTGGCACACACCGAATCCGGCACATCCGTCAAACCATCTGACGAAGGATTGTACCTGGACCAAGTACTTGATGCAAAAGGGAACGGTAAAAGATGCACAACCACCGCAAGACATGCCGCGGCAACAACAGCTACCACAACCACCACCGCTTACCGGGGCAAACGCCTTACCGGTACAGCCAAACCGGCAGCAATACCAGCAAGTTAACCAGGTGGGGGAAGGCAATGGCCAACCGCCTCCACCGGCACCTTTGGGCCGGAATGTTTACCATGATCCAGATATGTGCTGCGTTGTGTTTGTAACTGAGCCAACCGACAGACAGAGCCTGCATCTCCGTTCTATGGAAGTGAACGCGGTGATGCCGGCAGTACCAAAATACATGCTGTGGTCTGATCAAGAGATCTCGTGGTCGTTCAAGGATCACCCTAAGATCATGCCTAACCCGGGTGGCTATGCACTTGTCTTGGACCCAATCATGCAAGGGCCAAACGCTCGGGTCAAGTTCAGCAAGGTGCTGATAGACAATGGGAGCAGCATAAACATCATGTACCGGCACACCATGAACATGCTGGGCATAACAGAAAACATGCTTCAGCCAACGCGTACAACGTTCCATGGAATCGTTCCGGGCCTGTCCTGTGCACCGGTTGGAAAAGTCCGGGTGGATGTGTCGTTTGGAGGATGTGACAATTGCCGGGTTGAAAACCTTGAGTTTGAGGTGGTGGACTTAGATAGTCCTTACCATGCTTTGTTGGGGAGACCAGCATTGGCTGCTTTTATGGCCTCGACTCACACAGCATATCTCAAGATGAAGATGCCGGCACCTCGTGGACCCTTGACTGTAGTGGGAAACTACAAAGTCTCACTGGAAACAGCTTCCGTCGGATCAAACCTGGCAGAATCGCTGGTGATCGCTGAAGAAAAGAGGAGGATGCAAACTGCAGTTGCGCTGGCTCAGTCCTCACAGCTGAGCTTAGCGGCAATGAGTGCAAACCTGGGCACACCAGCATTTAAGCCAACGAAAGAAACAAAGGACATTGTGCTGGACCCGGCTTACCCTGAGCGCACCGTTCGTATCGGTGCCGACATGAATGAGGCATAGGAAAGCGCGCTCGTCAGCTTCCTCCGTGAGAATCGGAATATCTTTGCCTAGTCTACAGATGACTTGGTAGGTGTTCCGAGGGAGCTGGCTGAGCACTCATTAAATGTCCGGAAAGATGCAAAGCCGGTAAGGCAGCCGCTGCGCCGGTTTGCTGAAGACAGGAGAAAGATCATTGGAGAAGAGGTGACAAAGTTACTGGTTGTCGGGTTCATCGTGGAAGTACTGCACACTGAGTGGCTAGCCAATCCGGTGCTGGTCGAGAAGAAAAAAGAAGAGAACATGGAAGCAAAAGCTCCAAAGGTGTGGCGCATGTGCATCGACTACACCAACTTGAACAAAGCTTGCCCGAAAGACCCTTTCCCTTTACCTCGGATCGATCAAGTGATTGATTCCACTGCAGGATGTGAGCTGTTGTCTTTCTTGGATGCTTATTCCGGTTTCCACCAAATCCCCTTGAAAAAGGAAGATCAAATAAAAACTGCGTTCATTACCCCGCACGGGGCTTATTGCTATGTCACTATGCCTTTTGGTTTGCGCAACGCTGGTGCAACGTACCAGCGCTGTATGCAAAAATGCTTGTTTGATCAAATCGGAAAAAACGTGCAAGTCTATGTGGACGATGTCGTGGTAAAAACCAAGGTAAAAGAAACCTTAATTAATGACCTCCGGCAAACATTTGACAACTTGAGAAGATTCCGGATGAAACTCAATCCGGCAAAATGTACCTTTGGTGTCCCTGCCGGCAAGTTGCTTGGCTTTCTCGTGTCAAGCCGGGGCATTGAGGTCAATCCGGTAAAAATCCGGGCAATCGAAAGAATGACTATACCGCGTGATCTCAAGGACATGCAAAAGTTCACCGGTAGCTTGGCATCGCTAAGCCGGTTCATAAGCAGGTTGGGAGAAAAAGCTCTGCCACTCTATGCTCTCATGAAAAAATCTGACACGTTCGTCTGGACCCCTCAGGCAGACGCAGCGTTTAAAGAGCTAAAAACAATGTTGGCTACAGCGCCTATACTGGCTTCACCTCTAGAAAGGGAGCCTATGCTATTATACATAGCAGCAACAAACCGAGTTGTGAGCGTAGTAATTGTAGTTGAAAGAGAAGAGGAAGGAAAAACCGTCCAGAGGCCGGTATACTACCTGAGCGAGGTGCTCTCCCTCTCAAAACAAAACTACCCTCACTTCCAAAAGATGACTTATGGTGTGTACATGGCCGCCACAAAACTTAAGCACTACTTTGAAGAACACCCCATGAAAGTGGTGAGTGAAGCACCAATTTCTGATATCATGTGCAACAAGGATGCTAGCGGAAGGATTGCAAAGTGGGCAATCCAGATATCACCCTATGTACCGGTGTACGAAAGGAAAGATGCCATAAAATCGCAAGCTTTGGCTGATTTCCTTGTTGATTGGGCGGAAATGCAATACAAGCCGCCAGATCAAAGAATAGAGTACTGGAAGATGCACTTCGACGAATCCAAACTAAAAGAGGGTCTAGGTGCTGGTGTGGTGCTTACCTCGCCTAAGGGAGATCATCTCCGGTATGTTCTGCAAGTGCATTTCAGGGCATCAAACAATGTCGCTGAGTATGAGGCTCTGATTCATGGGCTTAAAGTAGCAAAAGAAATCGGTGTGCACCGGATCATTTGCTATGGGGATTCAGATCTCGTGGTGCAACAGAGTTCCGTAGATTGGGACGCGAAAGATGCAAACATGGCCTTGTACCGGTTTCACGTGCAAAAGATTGCCGGCTTCTTTGAAGGCTGTGAGTTTCACCATGTACCGCGAGCGGAAAATGAAGCCGCGGATGCTTTGTTCAAACTGGGCTCATCTAGGCAAGAAATTCCTCCCGGAATAGCCTTGGAACACTTAAGGGTACCGTCGATCAAACCAAGCCCGGAGTCGGAATCAATTTTCGTACCGGAATCACACATAGTACCCATGGACATCGATGAAGGGAACCCGGGGACTGCGCCGGTAAACTCGGGGACTGCACCGGTGAACTCGGGGACTGCTCCGGCAAGCTCGGGGACTGCTGCAGCCATACCGGAAGAGACAATGCTGGTGGATAATATGGAGATAGACGCACCGGTGTTTCTAGTTCGGGAAGCACCATCGTGGGTTAAACCTATTAAGGAATTCCTGATCAACGGCCTCTTGCCGGTTGACGAAAATGAATCCAGAAGGATCCAGAGGAGGTCCAAAGCATACACCATCATCAACGGTGAGGTGTACAAGAGAAGCGTAACCGGTGTCCTTCAAAGGTGCGTGGAACCGGAAAAAGGAAAAGAAATGCTTGAGGAAATTCACCAAGGGGAATGTGGGCACCACGCTTCATCAAGGGCGCTGGTAGCGAAAGTATTCCGGCATGGGTACTACTGGCCTACTGCTTTGGAAAATGCTGAGGATTTGGTAAGAAAATGCAATGGGTGCCAGAGGTACGCCAAGCAAAATCATACCCCAGCATCCGGTTTAAAAACAATACCGCTAACATGGCCATTCGCTGTTTGGTGCCTTGATATGGTTGGCCCATTCAAAACTGCAAGGAGCAGCATGACTCACATCTTGGTTATGGTGGATAAATTCACCAAGTGGTTGGAAGTGAAACCTATCGCAAAGTGTGATGGGCACAGCGGTGAAGTTCTTAAAAGATGTCATTTTGCGGTATGGCTACCCGCATAGCATCATCACAGACAATGGGACCAATTTTGCTCAAGGTGAGTTCAAAAGGTTTTTGTGAGGACAACAACATCCGGTTGGATTTGTGCTCAGTGGCACACCCGCAAGGCAATGGCCAAGTGGAAAGAACGAATGCTTTGATACTTTCTGGTATCAAACCAAGACTCATCGAAGCGGTGGAGAAGTCACCAGGGTGTTGGCTTGATGAGCTACCATCAGTGTTGTGGAGCATAAGAACAACTCCAAACCGATCCACCGGATACACTCCATTCTTCATGGTATACGGAGCAGAAGCGGTCATACCAACCGATATTATCCATGACTCACCAAGGGTACAGCTCTATACTGAGCAAGAGGTCAAAGAGGCCAGAGAAAATGATGTGGACTTGCTAGAAGAAGCAAGAGAGTTGGCATTGGCAAGAACAGCCATTTACCAGCAAAACCTCAGACGCTATCATAGCCGAAAGGTTAACCCGAGAGTATTCCGGGAAGGAGATCTGGTACTACGCCTAGTGCAGTGCACTGAAGGCCGGCATAAGCTTTCACCACCATGGGAAGGTCCCTTCATTGTGAGCAAAGCTCTTCACAATGATGCCTATTACTTGATCGATGCACAGGAGTGGAAAAAAGGAAAGGCGGACAGGTCCGGAGAGGAGAGCAAGCGTCCATGGAACGTAGCTCTGTTGCGTCCTTTCTACTCTTGAAGTTGTGGAGTAAGAAGTTCCTTTTTGTACCTTATATGCTATGAATAAAAAGATGTCGGAACCTCGAATGAATCTCGGGGACTACCCCTAAAGTTGCATGCAATATGTTTATTTTTTCAGTTCACCGGTTGCTTAGTGAACATTTTTCTTTCCGGTTTAGTAGCGTGCTAAACCTACCGGAGTCTTCGACTCTGCTGCTGTCCGCAAACCGGCTTCATGGCAAGCAAGATAAACCGGTAGCAACTAAGCACGCGAACTGCGAAAAGAGAGAGTGGGAACAAACAATCCGGAAAAGTTTAACTAACCCCGGTTAAGCCGGTTTTTTGCAAAATTTCGAAGTTATTTCTAAGTTCAAGAAAATGCTTGTTTGGTAAAAGAACCTTGTGCTCATATGCCAAAGAACGCCCAGAGAAGGCAGGCAGAGCCAAGGCAAAAGAACCAAGTATGCATCGAATTGGATGCGGAAACAATTTTGAAATCTTTGCAGTGCAGGATAAAAGCAAAACCATAAGCAAATATGCTAAGGCAAACATAAGATAATTAACTACCGGTATAACATACCGGCATAAACTGTTGTGCCACAACCAAAAGGAAACTTAGAGTTTTACATCATAAACCCCGGCATACCGGGGTAGAATTTAACAGATAATGTTTTAAGTCAGACAGGGCCAACAGGCATTTCACAGGCAAGCATTTAATAGAAGATAATCAGGCAGCAGGGGCTTCCAGAGGAGCATCACCAGCATCAGGACCGTCCAGAGGCTCCTCATCAGCTTCATCCTCCTCCTCGTCGAGATAGTCCTTGACGTCAGGAGGGGGAGGGATGAAGGTGCGCACGTCGGCGTACTCCGCGATGTGGTATGCACGATCCTGCCGCTTAGCGGTGAGGACCGGATCCAGATCGGTTTATGCACCTTCGTGCACTCCGGTGAGGGCATCCAGGTTCAGCTCCGGATACCAAGAGCAGGCGATGCGGAGCGCACAGTCTGCCCCAGCGCGGGCGGAAGAGCACTGCCATTCCCGGATCCTCCTGCCGGCACCCTTGAGGCGGTAGCTGATCAGGGAGAAGGTGTCTGGCACCACTTCTCCAGGCCAGAGAGTCCTGAAGAGCTGGGTAGCTACATCAGGAATATCGGAAAGATTCCAATCAATGGCGCGCATATCGGAGACCCGCGCATTCAGCGCAACCAGATGGTCATAGGGGGCCCATGGCGCACCAAGATTCTCTTGGGCCTGGCCGACGCGATGCTCTTCAACCCTCTTTATGGCAAACGCCTGGGAGTCCGGGAAGAGACCTACCCAAAGAAAGAAAGAGGCTAAGAAAATGCAACCGGAAGAGATAAGGTTCTAAGCAGAAACCGGAAAAGGAAAAAGGAAGAAACTTACGGAAGGCATGCGCATCAGTTTGCGTGATTAGGCGATCATACTCCTTCCGCTCCGCCTCCAGCCGCGCGGCCTTGTCCTCGACAGCTTTCCGCGCCTTGGCGGCCTCCTCCAGCTCGGCCTGCAACACCACATGGGCATTATCGGCGTCCTCCAGCGCCTCGTGCAGCTTGGCCGCCGCATCGGCTTCGGCAGCCTTCAGTGCCTTGGCGTGGTCAAGACCAAGCTGGATGAGCTGACCCTTCAGCTCCTGGTAGCTGGTCTTCTGGGCGCTGAGCTCCTCCTGGTGCTGCCGGATAAGCTGGTCCTTTTCCTCTGGAACCCGGAAAGAAAATGTTAGTAAAAATTGCACCGGTAAAATAAAGAAGGAGCAAGCCAGCCGGAAAAGAGGAAGTCGTACGTTGGGCGGTGGCGAGCTGCGCCTTGAGGGCCTCGATAGAAGCTTCCGGGATGACTGTTAAACAAAAATCATGAATGTCAAGAAAAAGAAAGTTTTCCGGTAAGAAGATGCCGGAGGTACAAAAGTTTACCTTGGCACTTGTCATGTGCCTCAGCAAGATCCCGGTGCTCCCATAGAAGCTCCTCAAAGAGGACCTTCCGAGCATCAGCCGTGAGCTGTTCAAGAAAAAGAGATTAGTTAAAGTTTTGCGCTAAGAACAGAGTTCTTAACCCGAAACTCGGGGACTGGCTATGCCGGTTTCGCGCATTTCTAAGATAAGTTTTGCGCTAAGAACAAAGTTCTTAACCCGAAACTCGGGGACTGGCTATGCCAGTTTCGCGCGTTTCTAAGATAAGTTTTGCGCTAAGAACAGAGTTCTTAACCCGAAACTCGGGGACTGGCTATGCCGGTTTCGCGCGTTTCTAAGATAAGTTTCGCGCTAAGAACAAAGTTCTTAACCCGAAACTCGGGGACTGGCTATGCCGGTTTCGCGCGTTTCTAAGATAAGTTTCGCGCTAAGAACAAAGTTCTTAACCCGAAACTCGGGGACTGGCTATGCCGGTTTTGCGCTAAGTTTTTAAGTTAAGTTTCGTGCTAAGAGCTACGCTCTCAACACAAAACTCGGGGACTGGGAAGATAGACAAGATTCAATAAAAAAGAGAGAAACCGGCATGTAATTAAAGAAAAGATAGAAAAGATCCGGAAGCAAGGAAACCGGTAAAAGTTGAAAAGAGTTGGTAGAACTTACCATCAGATTGTTCGTGGCGTCGTACCACGCGCTATCGAGCTCCTTGACGGCTCGGCGGAGCCGCATGAAATGCTCCTCGGAGGACCGGTCCCCAACAGGGTCAGGTGCCGGCAGCCTGTCCTTGCCCATACCGCAGGTCGCCGGGGTCATGTCCGCGGCGTTCCACTTCTGAGCGTAGGGCAGCAGATGCCCCAGCTCCCGGCCCCCGCGCTGGAACTCGGTGATCCGGCCGAGCAGGCCGGTGGCTTTCTCGTTGGCAGCACTGGCGGCCTTGGAGACGTGCAGCACCAAGGGCTGCGGACCGCCGGAGGGGGCGCTGGAGGCCGCCGCCTTCCCCTTGATGAGCTTGGAGGTCTTGGGCGGCGGCGGAGTTGGAGTAGCGCCGGCAGGCTCGGTGCGAGGAGCATCCAGCGGTGGAGTTGGAGTGGTTCTGGGAGAAGGGGGAGCGCTAGGCGCGTCACCCAGCTTGGAGCTTTCCGGCACGGAGGTTTCCGGCACGGAAGCAGTCTTCTTCTTCTTTTCCTTTTCAAGGACGGGAGGAACCGGAGGTTCCGCCCACCCGGCAGCTTCTTCCTCGGCGCCGATGTTGCTGGCGCCGGTGTCTTGGTTTTCAGGAGGGGAGACAAAGTCCTCCTCCGTGCGGTGTTCTGGCGGTGTAGGGGCCGCACGCCCCGAACTTGAAGTGCCCCCCAGAGGGGAGGCAGAGATGTTGCCGGCACCAGATGGTGCCGGGCTTGAGTGAGGAGGAGGGGTTGAGGTCCTCGCGGAACCGTCAGAGCCCACAGGCTTAGCGCCAAGCTTTAGCGCAGGGCTAAACAAGAGAAAAAGCAAAGAGTTGGAAAAAGCAACCGGCAAAAGAACTTGGTGAAAAGAAACATGCAAGAAAACGGAAGCTTACCCAGAGGAGGTCGGCATTTGCTTGCGCTTGTAGCGCCGCACACCTACTTCCTTCTCCCCCAAAGGCTCCGTCCGGAAGCGCTTCGGGGGAGGGGCCTGGCTGGAACCGGCGTCAGATGCCGGCGCCTTGTTCTTCTGGCCCTGGGCCATGAGCTTGTCCACGAACTCGCGACCGGCCTCGGCTCGCAGGGGCGGCGCGTGCTCGTGGATCTGCAGGTTCGAGATAGCTAAGAGAACATCTACTAAGGAGCAAAAATGAAAAAAGTATAAGAAATCGGAAAAGAAAGATACCTCGAGCACAGTCAGGTCATCTGAGGAACCGGTTGGTTCCGGCACGGACGGGCCGAGGCGCGAAGCTTTGGTCTTGCCCATCTTCAGATCTCGCCAACGGATGTAAGGATCCGGGTCAACAGAATCTAGGGCGCGCTTCACGCAGGGGCAGCGTCGCTCTGCGTGGATGGTGGGGAAGCGGTCCTTGGCCTGAAACAAGTAAAAAGAAGGTTAGCAACGGCAAAAAGTTACCGGTAAGCCGACCCGAGTTGCGTAATCTCTTACTTCTTGGGTCGGAGGGTTAGTAGTACTGAGAGGCAGGAGGACCCATTCCCAATCATCCGGCATCGCAGTTTGGCAGATCTGCTTAGCCTTGCGGACGACGTCCCGTTTGCTGAGAGGAAGGCCAGTAATCTTGGTGGGATCACCAGGACCATACATCTCGCTCATCCTATGCTGCCGGCGCCTGAGAGGAAGCACCCGGCGCGAGATAAAAGTGCGGATTATATCATCAGAGCAGATGTTGATTTCCTTCACCAGGTTCGCCATGAAGCATACCACCCGGTTGGTTTCGATATGATCCGTCTTCGGGTTGTAGCCCCAGTTGGCTCTGCTGGGCGGCGCCGGGTTGAATGGCGGCAGATCGATGAGGTTCGCGGGACCGTTTTTCTTCACGTAGAAGAAGGTCCCTTGCCATAAGCGGCAGGACTCGAGGCCGGAGAATTTGAAGAAAGGGCTCCCTTGGCGGGAGCCGATGATGCAAGACCCGCATTGAACGGGGGGTTTGGGCTTAGGGATCTCCTTGCCTTGAACGGAATTGATCCGTAGAGCAAAGAAGCGGGCAAATGTCTCACGAGTGGGACGAATGCCGATGTAAGCCTCCATGAAGGTGGCAAAGCAAGAAAGATAAAAAATGGCGTTGCCAGGGAGGTGGTGAGGTTGAAGTTCATAGAAATCTAAGAACTTCCGGAAAAACTCGGAAGCAGGAAGGCCGAAGCCACGCTCAAAGTGAGCGAGGAAAACAACATGTTCACCGGGCTCAAGCACCGGTTCAATCTCGTCGCCAGGAAGCCGGCAGGTTACTCCCTCCGGAATCCTGCGGGGCCGGTATAACCAGTCGATCTCATATTGGGTGACGTTGGAGCCCATCCAGGCTCCACGAGTGACACCGGAAGGATTTACACCGGAAGCTTGGCTAGAACTACCGGATTCTTGGTGGCTACCGGAATCGGTATCCATCGGAACTGAATCGGCGGATCTATCTGAAGATTGGCTACGCCGGCTACCAGAAGAAGAGGCAGAGGAGGAGGCAGAGGAAGACTCCTCGCTAGACATGAGTTTAGATGTAGAAAAACAGAAATCCCACGATTTGCCCCCGCGCGAAGATCTACGAGTAAGAGAAAAATAGAAAGAAAAGGGGAAGTAAAAACACTATCGACCCAAGATCTGGAAAACGAGCAAAGGGAGAACAAACTCAGATTAGAACTAACCTGAGGCGGCGCAGTCGCTGCGGAAGAAGTTCATCGGCGAAGCAGTGGGCCTGCGGTCGCCGAGGAGCTCCGTCGACGGCGAAGCGGAGAAGAGCGCGAGGAAGCGTGAATGCAGCGGTCGCAACGAGAGCGCTGCGAGGGATCTCCGCACGGCGAAGTCCGGTGAAGGAGCGGCGCGAGTTCGCCGAGCGGCAGGGCTCGAGCAAACAACGATGGATGAAGAACGGCGGAGGCGCATAGGGCAAGAAGCACTGTGCGCGAAGAGTGGAGAATGCGAGAAGAGGAAGAAGAGGGGGCAGTTCTGCCTTATAAAGGAGGAGAGCAATGATACGCGTACAGCACGCGTCCGTTGGGAACCCCAAGAGGAAGGTGTGATGCGTACAGCGGCAAGTTTTCCCTCAGTATGAAACCAAGGTTTATCGAACCAGTAGGAGCCAAGAAGCACGTTGAAGGTTGATGGCGGCGAGATGTAGTGCGGCGCAACACCAGGGATTCCGGCGCCAACGTGGAACCTGCACAACACAAACCAAGTACTTTGCCCCAACGAAACAGCGAGGTTGTCAATCTCACCGGCTTGCTGTAACAAAGGATTAGATGTATAGTGTGGAAGATGATTGTTTGCAGAAAACAGTAGAACAGTATTGCAGTAGATTGTATTTCAGTATAGAGAATTGGACCGGGGTCCACAGTTCACTAGAGGTGTCTCTCCCATAAGATAAACAGCATGTTGGGTGAACAAATTACAGTTGGGCAATTGACAAATAAAGAGGGCATGACCATGCACATACATATTATGATGAGTATTGTGAGATTTAATTGGGCTTTACGACAAAGTACATAGACCGCTATCCAGCATGCATCTATGCCTAAAAAGTCCACCTTCAGGTTATCATCCGAACCCCCTCCAGTATTAAGTTGCTAACAATAGACAATTGCATTAAGTATTGCGCGTAATGTAATCAGTAACTACATCCTCGAACATAGCACCAATGTTTTATCCCTAGTGGCAACAAGACATCCATAATCTTAGAGGTTTCTCACTCCCAGTTCACGGAGACATGAACCCACTATCGAGCATAAATACTCCCTCTTGGAGTTACAAGCATCTACTTGGCCAGAGCATCTACTAGTAACGGAGAGCATGCAAGATCATAAACAACACATAGACATAACTTTGATAATCAACATAACAAGTATTCTATGTTCATCGGATCCCAACAAACACAACATATAGAATTACAGATAGATGATCTTGATCATGTTCGGCAGCTCACAAGACCCAACAATTAAGCACAATGGGGAGAAGACAACCATCTAGCTACTGCTATGGACCCATAGTCCAGGGGTAGACTACTCACACATCACTCCGGAGGCGACCATGGCGGCGTAGAGTCCTCCGGGAGATGATTCCCCTCTCCGGCAGGGTGCCGGAGGTGATCTCCTGAATCCCCCGAGATGGGATTGGCGGCGGCGGCGTCTCTGGAAGGTTTTCCGTATCGTGGCTCTCGGTACTGGGGGTTTCGCGACGAAGGCTATTTGTAGGCGGAAGGGCAGGTCAAGGGGCGTCACGAGGGGCTCACACCCTAGGTCGGCGCGGCCAGGGCTTGGGCCGCGCCGCCCTATGGTTTGGCCACCTCGTGGCCCCACTTCGTTGACTCTTCGGTCTTCTGGAAGCTTCGTGGCAAAATAGGACCCTGGGCGTTGATTTCGTCCAATTCCGAGAATATTTCCTTACTAGGATTTCTGAAACCAAAAACAGCAGAAAACAACAACTGGCACTTCGGCATCTTGTTAATAGGTTAGTTCCAGAAAATGCACGAATATGACATAAAGTGTGCATAAAACATGTAGATATCATCAATAATGTGGCATGGAACATAAGAAATTATCGATACGTCGGAGACGTATCAGCATCCCCAAGCTTAGTTCCTGCTCGTCCCGAGCAGGTAAACGATAAACAAAGATAATTTCTGGAGTGACATGCCATCATAATCTTGATCATACTATTTGTAAGCATATGTAGTGAATGCAGCAATCAAAACAATGTATATGACATGAGTAAACAAGTGAATCATATAGCAAAGACTTTTCATGAATAGTACTTTCAAGACAAGCATCAATAAGTCTTGCATAAGAGTTAACTCATAAAGCAATAATTCATAGTAAAGGCATTGAAGCAACACAAAGAAAGATTAAGTTTCAGCGGTTGCTTTCAACTTGTAACATGTATATCTCATGGATATTGTCAATGTAAAGTAATATAACAAGTGCAATATGCAAATATGTAGGAATCAATGCACAGTTCACACAAGTGTTTGCTTCTTGAGATGGAGAGAGATAGGTGAACTGACTCAACAATAAAAGTAAAAGAAAGGTCCTTCAAAGAGGAAAGCATCGATTGCTATATTTGTGCTAGAGCTTTGATTTTGAAAACAAGAAACAATTTTGTCAACAGTAGTAATAAAGCATATGTATCATGTAAATTATATCTTACAAGTTGCAAGCCTCATGCATAGTGTACTAATAGTGCCCGCACCTTGTCCTAATTAGCTTGGACTACCGGGATCATCACAATGCACATGTTTTAAACAAGTGTCACAAAGGGGTACCTCTATGCCGCCTGTACAAAGGTCTAAGGAGAAAGCTCGCATCGGATTTCTCGCTATTGATTATTCTCAACTTAGACATCCATACCGGGACAACATAGACAACAGATAATGGACTCCTCTTTTATGCATAAGCATGTAGCAACAATTAATTTTCTCATTTGAGATTGAGGATATATGTCCAAAACTGAAACTTCCACCATGGATCATGGCTTTAGTTAGCGGCCCAATGTTCTTCTCTAACAATATGCATGCTCTAACCATAAGGTGGTAGATCGCTCTTACTTCAGACAAGACGAACATGCATAGCAACTCACATGATATTCAACAAAGAATAGTTGATGGCGTCCCCAGTGAACATGGTTATCGCACAACGAGCAACTTAATAAGAGATAAAGTGCATAAGTACATATTCAATACCACAATAGTTTTTAAGCTATTTGTCCCATGAGCTATATATTGTGAAGGTGGAGGATAGAAATTTAAAGGTAGCACTCAAGCAATTTACTTTGGAATGGCGGAGAAATACCATGTAGTAGGTAGGTATGGTGGACACAAATGGCATAGTGGTTGGCTCAAGTATTTGGATGCATGAGAAGTATTCCCTCTCGATACAAGGTTTAGGCTAGCAAGACTATTTGAAACAAACACAAGGATGAAGCGGTGCAGCAAAACTCACATAAAAGACATATTGAAAACATTATAAGACTCTACACCGTCTTCCTTGTTGTTCAAACTCAATACTAGAAATTATCTAGACCTTAGGGAGACCAAATATGCAAACCAAATTTTAGCATGCTCTATGTATTTCTTCATTAATAGGTGCAAAGTATATGATGCAAGAGCTTAATCATGAGCACAACAATTTCCAAGTATCACATTACCCAAGACATTTTAGCAATTACTACATGTATCATTTTCCAGTTCCAACCATATAACAATTTAACGAAGAAGAAACTTCGCCATGAATACTATGAGTAGAGCCTAAGGACATACTTGTCCATATGCTACAGCGGAGCGTGTCTCTCTCCCACAAAGTGAATGCTAGGATCCATTTTATTCAAACAAAACAAAAACAAAAACAAACCGACGCTCCAAGCAAAGCATATAAGATGTGATGGAATAAAAATATAGTTTCAGGGGAGGAACCTGATAATGTTGTCGATGAAGAAGGGGATGCCTTGGGCATCCCCAAGCTTAGACGCTTGAGTCTTCTTGATATATGCAGGGGTGAACCACCGGGGCATCCCCAAGCTTAGAGCTTTCACTCTCCTTGATCATGTTGTATCATCTCCCTCTCTTGATCCTTGAAAACTTCCTCCACACCAAACTTAGAACAACTCATTAGAGGGTTAGTGCACAATCAAAATATACATGTTCAGAGGTGACATAATCATTCTTAACACTTCTGGACATTGCACAAAGTTACTGAAAGTCAATGGAATCGAAATATCCATCGAACATAACAAAACTGGCAATGCGAAATAAAAGGCAGAATCTGTCAAAAACAGAACAGTTCGTATTGATGAATTTTATCGAGGCACCAGACTTGCTCAAATGAAAATGCTAAAATTGAATGAAAGTTGCGTACATATCTGAGGATCACTCACGTAAATTGGCATAATTTTCTGAGTTACCTACAGAGTATTTTGCCCAGATTCATGACAGCAAAGAAATCTGTTTCTGCGCAGTAATCCAAATCTAGTATGAACTTTACTATCAACGACTTTACTTGGCACAATAAAACACTAAACTAAGATAAGGAGAGGTTGCTACAGTAGTAAACAACTTACAAGACTCAAATATAAAACAAAATTGCTATAGCAAAATAACACATGGGTTATCTCCCAAAAAGTTCTTTCTTTATAGCCATTAAGATGGGCTCAGCAGTTTTAATGATGTACTCGTATAAGGATGAGAGTTGAAGCAAAGAGAGCATCGAAAAACAAATTCAAAACAATTTTAAACCTAACCCACTTCCTATGAAAAGGAATCTTGTAAATAAACAAGTCAATGAAGAACAAAGTGAATAGCATAGGAAGACAAAACAAGTGTAACTTCAAAAATTTCAGCATATAGAGAGGTATTTTAGTAACATGAAAATTTCTACAACCATATTTTCCTCTCTCATAATAATTTCCAGTAGCATCATGAACAAACTCAATAATATAACTATCACATAAAGCATTCTTATCATGAGTCTCATGCATAAAATAATTACTACTCCCAACATAAGCATAGTCATTCTTATTAATTGTAGTGGGAGCAAATTCAACAAAGTAGCTATCATTATTATTCTCATCACCATAATCATCAAATGTAGGAGGCATAGTATAATCATAATAAACTTTATCCTCAATAGTATGTGGCACCAAAATACCACTATCATCATAAATGGGAGGCAAAGTGTCATCAAAGTAAAATTTCTCCTCCATGCTTGGGGGACTAAAAATATCATGCTCATCAAAACCAGCTTCCCCAAGCTTAAATTCTTCCATAGCATTAGCAATAATAGTGTTCAAAGAGTTCATGCTGATAACATTGCTACAACTATTTTGCAAACAAAGTTCCATGGGTTTTTTAATTTTCTCTTCAAACACCTCATGTCCTAACTCAAGATAAATACTATAAAGATCTCTAATATTTTTGTTGTTTTCCATTAAGCCTAACTAGTGAAATAAAAGCATGCATGGAATTAGGTAAAGTAAAACAAGTAACTAATTTTTTTTGTGTTTTTGATATAGCAAACAAGATAGCAAATAAAGTAAAACTAGCAACTAATTTTTTTGTATTTTGATTTAGTGCAGCAAACAAAGTAGTAAATAAAGCTAAGCAAGACAAAAACAAAGTAAAGAGATTGGGATGTGGAGACTCCCCTTGCAGCGTGTCTTGATCTCCCCGGCAACGGCGCCAGAAAAAGCTGCTTGATACGCGTACAGCACGTGTCCGTTGGGAACCCCAAGAGGAAGGTGTGATGCGTACAGCGGCAAGTTTTCCCTCAGTATGAAACCAAGGTTTATCGAACCAGTAGGAGCCAAGAAGCACGTTGAAGGTTGATGGCGGCGAGATGTAGTGCGGCGCAACACCAGGGATTCCGGCGCCAACGTGGAACCTGCACAACACAAACCAAGTACTTTGCCCCAACGAAATAGCGAGGTTGTCAATCTCACCGGCTTGCTGCAACAAAGGATTAGATGTATAGTGTGGAAGATGATTGTTTGCAGAAAACAGTAGAACAAGATGTGAGATTGTATTTCAGTATAGAGAATTGGACCGGGGTCCACAGTTCACTAGAGGTGTCTCTCCCATAAGATAAATAGCATGTTGGGTGAACAAATTACAGTTGGGCAATTGACAAATAAAGAGGGCATGACCATGCACATACATATTATGATGAGTATTGTGAGATTTAATTGGGCATTACGACAAAGTACATAGACCGCTATCCAGCATGCATCTATGCCTAAAAAGTCCACCTTCGGGTTATCATCCGAACCCCCTCCAGTATTAAGTTGCTAACAACAGACAATTGCATTAAGTATTGCGCGTAATGTAATCAGTAACTACATCCTCGAACATAGCACCAATGTTTTATCCCTAGTGGCAACATCACATCCATAATCTTAGAGGTTTCTGTCACTCCCCCAGATTCACGGAGACATGAACCCACTATCGAGCATAAATACTCCCTCTTGGAGTTACAAGCATCTACTTGGCCAGAGCATCTACTAGTAACGGAGAGCATGCAAGATCATAAACAACACATAGACATAACTTTGATAATCAACATAACAAGTATTCTCTATTCATCGGATCCCAACAAACACAACATATAGAATTACAGATAGATGATCTTGATCATGTTCGGCAGCTCACAAGACCCGACAATTAAGCACAATGGGGAGAAGACAACCATCTAGCTACTGCTATGGACCCATAGTCCAGGGGTAGACTACTCACACATCACTCCGGAGGCGACCATGGCGGCGTAGAGTCCTCCGGGAGATGATTCCCCTCTCCGGCAGGGTGCCGGAGGTGATCTCCTGAATCCCCCGAGATGGGATTGGCGGCGGCGGCGTCTCTGGAAGGTTTTCCGTATCGTGGCTCTCGGTACTGGGGGTTTCGCGATGAAGGCTATTTGTAGGCGGAAGGGCAGGTCAAGGGGCGTCACGAGGGGCCCACACCCTAGGTCGGCGCGGCCAGGGCTTGGGCCGCGCTGCCCTATGGTTTGGCCACCTCGTGGCCCCACTTCGTTGACTCTTCGGTCTTCTGGAAGCTTCGTGGCAAAATAGGACCCTGGGCGTTGATTTCGTCCAATTCCGAGAATATTTCCTTACTAGGATTTCTGAAACCAAAAACAGCAGAAAACAGCAACTGGCACTTCGGCATCTTGTTAATAGGTTAGTTCCAAAAAATGCACGAATATGACATAAAGTGTGCATAAAACATGTAGATATCATCAATAATGTGGCATGGAACATAAGAAATTATCGATACGTCGGAGACGTATCAAGCAAGTGGGCCGAAAACCGTCGGGCCGCGGCGGTTCGCTCCGCGGGCCGCGACGGTTCGCACCACGGGCCGCCACGTCGCACGCTGATACACGCAAGGAAACGAAAAGACACACGGAGGCGCACACAGATCCAAAGTGGCAACTGGGATCCGCAGTGGAGCGTTTAATGTGCGCGCAGGAGTCGAAGCGAAGTGACCTCTGACACTGGCGCGCCAGTTAACAGTGCGCATGTCACTGACAGGTGCGGGGCCCGAGAAATTCTCGACTTCGCCGAGGAAAGAGTAAATGCTAAAGATACCGGACAAAAAGATGCCGGAGGATACCTTGCAAAGAGAGAAAAGATAAGTCCGGGCAAAGATGCCGGATCCAAGCTAAGCGCTGGAATGATTAAACCGGTATCCTATGAAACGAGAACCTGGCATGGTCTGTAGGATAGAATCCGACAGACTATACCAGCTTCGGGGACTAATGTTGGGGGGATGACCCCCGGTATGCCAAAGGCATGCCAAACCGGATGGTTTGAGCCATCAAGATACCGGTTTAATATTCTTACCGGAGCACAAAGGTAAGAGTTTGGCTAAGTAAAGCTAAGCCGGTATCCCCAAGAGGGGTATACCGGAACCAGATAAAGAAGATACCGGGCTACCAGAAAGAAGGGCATGTCGGCAAGACTGGTCAAAGATTCTCTTCAGAGCTAGAAGACAAGGATGAGCTAAGCAAAGTGACTTTAATCGGAGCCCTGGCGCCAAAGAGAGGGGTGACGCTGAAAGAAGCTGGAGGACGTCAGCGTCCCTGATTAAAGAAGACCCCGGCGTCATCCATGATTAAAGTAGCTTTGTAAAGTAGTTTGTCCAGTCAAAGATGCCATTAGGGTTTCTTGCCCTGTAAGCCACCCTCTCCCCTATATAAGGAGAGGGGGCATAGCCTCTTACGGGCACGTTATGTGAAGTTAGACGATGAACCTTGTATTCAAGAACCTGAAACCATGTTAAGATCAATGAAGCTAGCGATCTAGAGCAGAGTTCTTCCTCTTGTCTCTCTTCTTGAATACCGTCCTTTGGTTGTGTTCTTGAGGAAAGCATCCGGAAGTTCATCCCATCTAGTCGCAAACCCTCCCCCGAATCCTCTAGCGCCCATTCGGCCCCAACTTAAGCCATCCCATGGCATCTGCTCGTTCGCCACGACGACAAACCCCTCCAGATTCCAGAATGGAAATGGGACTCCGTAGGAATGGACTTTATCACCGGACTGCCCAAATCCAACAAAGGCAATGATTCAATATGTGTAGTTGTCGATAGATTGACCAAAGTCGCCCATTTCATCGCCGTCAAAACCACCTATCAAGGCCCAAAGTTAGCTGAGCTATACATCTCTAGAATAGTCGCCCTGCACGGAACCCCGAAATCGATAGTGTCAGATAGAGGATCACAGTTCACCTCAAGATTCTGGCAGAAAGTGCATGAAGGACTAGGCACCCGTCTGAATTTCAGCACCGCCTATCACCCCCAGACCGACGGACAGACTGAGAGAGTCAACCAGATACTGGAGGACATGCTGAGAGCATGTGTACTGGAATACGGATCCAAGTGGGAAAACTGCTTACCTTACGCAGAATTCTCTTACAACAATAGCTACCAAGCCAGCCTACAGATGGCCCCATTTGAAGCCTTGTACGGAAGGAAATGCCGTACCCCCCTGAACTGGTCGGAAGTCGGAGAAAGCCAAGTTTTCTGCCCAGATGTTCTTCGTGAAGCCGAAGAGAAAGTACACAAAATCCGAGAGTACCTCAAGACGGCGCAATCAAGACAGAAGAGCTACGCCGACAAGAGACGTCGGGAGATGACCTTCGAGATCGGAGACTTTGTCTATCTCAAGGTATCCCCCTTGAAAGGAATGCAGAGATTCCAGCTGAAAGAAAAGCTCGCACCCCAATATGTCGGACCTTTCAAAGTCCTCAGCCGCCGAGGTGAAGTATCTTATAAACTGGAGCTACCTGAAGAGATGTCGGCTGTGCACGACGTGTTTCATATCTCACTCCTCCGGAAATGCCTTGAAGTCCCGGAGAAGACCGTCGTGTTCAAGAACATCGATCACCGATCGGTGGATATCAACAAGGACCTGACTTACCGTGAAGTGCCGATTCGCATCCTGGAGGAAGCTTACCGAACCACCCGCACCCGAAGCATCAAGTTCCTGAAGATACAATGGAGTAATCATACCGAGGATGAAACTACATGGGAACGCGAAGACTTCATGAAGAAGGAGTACCCAGATCTCTTTAGTACCTAACTTTCTTTTCGATCTCGGGACGAGATCTTTTGTAAGGGGGAAGGGTTTGTAACATCCCAAATTTCAATAAAAAGAAAGTTAGAAGAATTCCAGAGAGCAAAATTTCAAACCAACAAAAACTTTTTAAATTGCATATAGTGCCATGCATAGGATTTGTGCATTTGATTGATATGCCATGATGATTGTTATTACTTGTTTGTGCTATACTCTAAATACCTAATGTGATCATATGAAGATCACCAACCAAATAAATCAAAGAGGAAGAAAATCCAATAAATGAAAAACCCTAAAAACCCTCACATATGCTCTATGGCATTTTTATAAATTTTGACCTTGGACCCATTTGGTCTTCACCATTAGTTGAATAATGTTATTAAACACTTATTACAACTTTTGGAATCAATGAATCACAATTCAAATGAATTTCAAACACAAATCTTGCTCACATATGATAATGGTCAAAATTGACAATTATAGTCTGATCACTACTTTGAGCCCTTGCAATTCAATTTTCTCACACTAAATCTTGCTAACTCTTTGCACCACTTCAAAGTCAACATCAAGGTGAAGACTTTTTGTAAAGATCATCATGCCAAAATCTTTCTTGATCATTAGCTATGCTCCTCCAAAGTTGCAACTTTTAATTAAGTTCAACAATCTCCACTTATCCATTTTTGCAATTCTTTGAATTAAACAACTTCACCACCACCTCTCATCACCTCTGGTCATTTCTAACTCAACTAAACACACACAATTCAAATTGGTCAACCATTTGAATTAAACCAAATTTGGACAAAAATCAAACATAGCATCTATGGCACTATTTGCCACTATTTGAAATAGTGATTCTACCCCATCTAATCTACCCCAACCTACACCAAATGGTCCCCCTGCCCCCTCTAAGCCATTCATTACCAAATAGAAACCCTAGGGAGGGCTAGCAAGGCATGGACATGGCCATGCCGGCCATGTCGCCACCTTGCCGCACCATCTCCTCGCCCCTTGCTTCTCTGCCCTGGCCACCGTGCCCCAGCTCGCCACCGCACCTCCCTACACCTTCCTAGCACCGCCACTGTCGAGCTCGACGACGACCACCACTGGAGGACGCGCGCCCAGAACACACCCAGATGCCGATCGTGTCGCGCGTGTGCACGCCGTGGACACGCCCTGGCCACGCGCCGCCTGGCCACCTCGCGCTCGCCCTGGCCCCGTGTACTAGCCGTTGAGCATCACCACGCCACCACGACGCCGCCAGACATGGCCTCGACCACGACCCGTGCCCACCGCCGCCGGCGACGTTGAGCAAACCCCGCCACTGCCGCGACATGCCTGGAAGCAATGCGACCCAACCAAGCCCTCCCGACCAAGCTGTCGCCGCCAATAGCATCGCCAGGAACCGTAGAACACTGCCACCACCTCGCCTAGCTCGACCGCTCGCCGGAAACGCCACGCCATGGTCGACCACCACCCTGCCCCGCAGCACCCTCGCGCTGCTATAAAAGGAGACCTCCCCTGGACGATCCAAGCACACCACCTCGCTCTCCACCTCTCAATGCTTCTCAACCACCACTCCACCCATCGAATCCTCACCGGAGCAAGCTCAATCGGGAGATCGCCGCCGCGGAAGCTCTGCAGCAATCGCCGGCGAACCAAACCACCTCAGGCGACGCCACCTGTACCTGGAGCTTCGCCGTCGTCCACATCTACCCCGAGCACACTGCCAACCCTAGCTGGAGCCGCCGTAAGCCCTCCGACCCCCTAGGCTCGCCGCCAGCACGTCGGGTTCTCGTCGGAGACGACGATGAACCATGGCCGTCCGATCTAATTCTAATCCTACGCCCCACGTCGATTCATACCGTTTCGGGTTTAAATACTCGCTGACGGGTGGCCCCCGCTGTCAGGCAGCCCGCGCGTCTCTGGACCGTGGCTGGGCTGGCCTTAGGCCGTTTTTAAACCTTTCAGCCCATTTAGCTTTCCCGCCGGACTGTGTAATTCAAATTTGATTTAAAGAATTCCAAACATTTCCAATACTACCCAAACTTTGAAATTCAATAGATTCAAATTGGCTAAACCAAATTTAATGAACTTTATATTGTTGGAAAGCTAATAAAAATATCTACACAATGCCACTGGTCCCATGACCAGATTCATTGTAGAATTAATGTGATAAAAATAAGAAGGCAAGGACTTTTTCATATTCAAACAATTATTAAAAATCAACCAAAATAGATATAAAGTTAATTCCAACTCTAATAGCTCACATTTGACTTACACTAATTGTTTAAGCAATAAAATGGTGTGGTGATTTTGCATGATCATGCCCTAGTTTAAGTAATGGATAATATGGCTAGTTTAACTAGTTGATATTGTCCAAAACTATTAAGTAATTCATATGAAGTCTTATACTTCATTTAAATCTTGTCTCACATGAAATTCATGGGATGTTTGGACCCCTGGCCCAAACTCTCTTATATGAATTACTTAGAGATTTAAATCCTATGTAGTGTTATTAAATGATATGAGGTGATCTACCTCATTTAAATCATCTTCTCAAATGATGATGATGAACATTTGACTTAGGTCAATATAAGTTCATCTATGATTGTTTGAGAAATTAAATCTTAAGAAGATTTCAATGAGAGGAAATTATTTCTCAAGAACCCTATGGAAACTATCATTTACATATTAAATACAAAGAAGTAAATTCTCCTCAAGCAACACAACCCATGCACTCTAATTAGATTATTTGTGTGCATAGAATAGTTTGTGTGTTTATATGTGATATATGGAATAGCCATTGAATTAGTGAGTAATTATACTCGTATTCAAATTTAGACGCTGATACGCATACAGCACGCGTCCGTTGGGAACCCCAAGAGGAAGGTGTGATGCGTACAGCGGCAAGTTTTCCCTCAGTATGAAACCAAGGTTTATCGAACCAGTAGGAGCCAAGAAGCACGTTGAAGGTTGATGGCGGCGAGATGTAGTGCGGCGCAACACCAGGGATTCCGGCGCCAACGTGGAACCTGCACAACACAAACCAAGTACTTTGCCCCAACGAAACAAATGAGGTTGTCAATCTCACCGGCTTGCTGTAACAAAGGATTAGATGTATAGTGTGGAAGATGATTGTTTGCAGAAAACAAGAGAAACGATGTTACGGTAGATTGTATTTCAGTATAGAGAATTGGACCGGGGTCCACAGTTCATTAGAGGTGTCTCTCCCATAAGATAAACAGCATGTTGGGTGAACAAATTACAGTTGGGCAATTGACAAATAGAGAGGGCATGACCATGCACATACATATTATGATGAGTATAGTGAGATTTAATTGGGCATTACGACAAAGTACATAGACCGCTATCCAGCATGCATCTATGCCTAAAAAGTCCACCTTCAGGTTATCATCCGAACCCCCTCCAGTATTAAGTTGCTAACAACAGACAATTGCATTAAGTATTGCGTGTAATGTAATCAGTAACTACATCCTGTTATCACCAGAATTTGACCGAGCCAGAGGTGGGCCGCGATCAAGATGGATTTGAAGAATATACATGGAAGAATTACATGAATCGGCCTTATATGCGAAGTTGGGCTAGATTGCCTATGTATCTGTAATATAGTAGATCGCGTCTTAGATAGAGTTTCACCCATGCACGGTTAGGTGCACGCCTAAATTAGAAAGTCCCCTGGACTATAAATATGTATCTAGGGTTTATGGAATAAACAACAACCAACGTTCAACCAACCAAATCAATCTCGGCGCATCGCCAACTCCTTCGTCTCGAGGGTTTCTACCGGTAAGCAACATGCTGCCTAGATCGCATCTTGCGATCTAGGCAGCACAAGCTCCACGTTGTTCATGCGTTGCTCGTACTGAAGCCTTGTTGATGGCGAGCAACGTAGTTATCATAGATGTGTTAGGGTTAGCATAGTTCTTCGCGTAACATGCTATCGTAGTGCAACCCTTGCATGTCTAGCCGCCCTCACACCTATCTTAGGTGTGGGGGCGGCACCCCGCTTGATCATTATTTAGTAGATCTGATCCGTTATGGTTGCTCCTTGTTCATCGAGGATTAGTTTAATATCTGCAATAGTTAGGCCTTACAAGGGGCTGGAGGATCCAGCGGCACGCAGGGTGTCGTTCGCTAGTCCTAGACAGGATGTTCCGGGGATCAACCTCGTGTTGGTTTTTAGGCCTTGTCTAGGATCGGCTTATGATCACCGTGCGTGGCCGCGAGGCCCAGTCCTGAGTAGGATGATCCGATTATGCGGTGAAAACCCTAAATCGTCGTAGATCTCATTAGCTTTATCTTGATCAAGCAGGACCACCATATATTCGTGCACCTCGTACGAATCATGGGTGGATCGGCTCCTTGAGCCGATTCACAGGATAACCTGAGAGCCGATCGAGGCTCGTATTTAATGTTTACGTATATGCCATGCAGGAAACTAAGCGAGGCATCTCCATCACCTTCCTGACCAGGTATAGGTCAGGTGGCACGCCCTTGCATCAGCATCGGGCGTGTGACCAGAAGGCTTTGCGGGCCGTCGCTCGGAGGGACCTCGGCCAGCCGCAGCCCTAGGTTGTTCCCGGCTCTACGGTGTTGCCCGTCGCTGCCCGCCGGTGGGTTTCTGACGACAACACATTCTGGCACGCCCGGTGGGACCAGCTTCGACATCAACCACCTCGCCATCTACATCTGAGATGGCGGACGGCACTCCAGTCACGTACGAGGATCTGACCGATGAGCTCAAGAAGAAGTATGACGAGATCAAGGTCATCCTCGAGGCCGACCTCATCGGCTCTTTCCACAGAACCCGTTCACATGGCATCAGGTGGAAGGGGTTCTCGCCTAATGGTGCACTAGATGGGATAGACCTCTCTGCCCCGTCGGAAGAACGCACCAGGTCCCTGCGGCAGGAGATCAACTACTTGGTGGCTCACTCGCTACACCGCCACTCTGAGAACCTGGTAAACACGTTGGAGCGTGTCGCTCTTCGCGTGATCCAGGAGATCATGAGGCACCAGTACTCGCCGTCAGGACCAGCTCTTGGGACGCATCAAGGAGAGTTGCCACTCCAGTCCCGTCCACCGCTGCCATTTGCGTTGGCAGCACCAGAAGTGCCGGCTTCACCGGCATTCGTCGTCTACAAGATCGGTGGTGACCCTAGTGACTACCAGTTCTTGCCTGAGGCGCCTAAGGAGATCCCTCACGGGTACACGTGCACGTATGTGCCAGATTGCGGTAACTGGGCGCTCACAAGCCAGGCCACAACATCAGGGACTTCTGGGAAAACAGGAGGGACGTCAGCAACAGATCTTGAGAAGCAGACGTGGCTGACTAAGTACGCCACCCCGACGAACCTCCAGAGCTCAGCTCCTGCAGTTGGCTCAGAGCTGGAAAAGCAAACATGCCTGGCTAAGTACGCCACCCCGGCGAATCTTCAGAGTTCAACTCCTGCAGCCCGATGACGGATCAGATCAGTACCATGCGAGAGATCAGTTCGGCATGGTGCCGAAAAGGAGGGCAATCGGCTATTCCAAGCCGTACCCCGACGACTACGAGATGATCCCGCTACCACCTAAATATCGGCTCCCTGATTTCTCCAAATTCAGTGGATCAGATGGTTCCAGCTCCATCGAGCACGTAGGCCGATATTTGGCACAACTAGGACCGGCCTCAGTGTCGGATCAGCTACGCGTGAGGCTCTTCTCACAGTCCCTCACGGGATCGGCTTTCGGGTGGTACACCTCGTTGCCACCAGACTCCATCCGGACTTGGAAGCAGTTGGAAGAACAGTTTCATATGCAGTACCATTCGAGAGGCTTCGAGTCCGGCATTGCCGATCTAGCACAATTACGTCGAAGCGTGGAGAAAGCGTGACGAGAATACATCCAGCGCTTCAGAATCTTAGGAACCGATGTTATTCGGTTCGTATAACCGAAAAAGAAGCAATCGAGTTGGCAGCGGCGGGCCTCGCGACACCGCTCAAGGACATGGCCTCCCAAGCGGACTATCCCTCACAGCGCATATGGTTCGAAAGCGCCGGCATATGAACAGCGCCACCGGACCTGTACCGGGACAAATTCAAGCGTGCAGATAGTCCTGGTCGATGCGAGAGGAAGACGAAGTTTCTGCGGGAGATCAAGAGGTAGCAGTGGCTGAATGGACTCGGGGAGGAACCCCCGTGTCCTGCAAGTGGGTAAAGCCACCAGGCCCGCCCCGGGGGTTTGATTTTGACGTGACCAAAACTGAGCAAATCTTCGACCTCCTGCTCAAGGAGAAGCAGTTGACGATTCCCGAAGGTCTCAAATTCCCCACGGTGCAAGAGCTGAACGGAAAGCCATACTGCAAATGGCATAACTCGCTCTCCCATGCCACCAACGACTGCAGGGTATGGCGTCAGCACATCCAAGCGGCGATAGAAAAAGGGCGTCTGATTTTCAACCAGTACGCCATGAAGGTCGACACCCAGCCCTTCCCCGCCGTTAACATGGTGGAATGCACTTACCCTGAAGGTTGCCAGCCAGGATCCTCGTTCAGCATCAACATGGTAGGACCTGGGAAACACTCTGGCAAAGATGGAGACGAGGGCAGCTGCTCTCGTAGCAAGGACACAGAAGAGGCCGCTCCACGCGATCGGCTCCATCATGATGGCAAGCGCTACGTCACAGAGGGAGAAGTGAAGAACATGAGATATCAGCGACCCCTCTCTGATCACCTCCTCAACAAGTATGTGAGTCAGTATGACCAACGCCGACGATCCAGCGATGATGATGAGAGAGATCGTCTGGCTAGAGAAGCCAGAAGACATCGTCGGCACGATCGCGATGAGGAGGAGCACGAGCGCTGTGCCACGGAAAAATCAAGGGAGCAAGACGACAACGACAGGCACTGGGACTGCCCCTTCTTCAGACACTGCTGGGATTCAGGAATGAGCCGATTGCCCACAATCGGCAATTGCCCAGAATGCAACCAGAAGAAGAAGGAGGCAGCCAACGTGTCTGTGTTCAAGCGTCTAGGGCCTCTCCCGCCACAAAGAAAACGCGCTGAGTCACCTCGTTGGGCAGATCTCGAGGATTCAGAAGACGAGGGACAAGAAGAAGAAGATAGGTACCACCGTCCAAGGTGGTGCCCTGATGGGCTCAGCCGTTCACAAAAGCGCAGGGTTTAGCGATTGCGCGGCCTGGAGGAAGCCGAAAGGTTATACTTGCATACGTTAAGGAAGGCACGACCTGATCTGGCTGCGAAAGTTCAGCGAACCCTGGATGAAGAGGGTCGTCCACGAAAAATGGAGTGGCGCCCCAAGCAAAGGAAAGCCGATGATGAAACATCGGCTGGTACAAACATGGTGTTCATCCTCCCTTCGGAGTTCAGTGCTCCAGGATTAGACGAGGCACCTGTGGCACAACTTGACTGCGGCCCACGGCCGGTTATCTTTGAGAAGCCACGAGAAAGAAGCTACAGACATCTAAAGGCCCTGTACTTGCGAGGTTACATCGATGGGAGGCCTGTAAATAAGATGCTGGTGGACACCGGAGCGGCAGTCAACATCATGCTGTACTCTATGCTACGTCGGTTGGGACGCTCTAGCTCAGATCTAATCAAGACCAACGTGACATTGAGCGATTTCAACGGCCAAGCATCTGACGCACAAGGTGTTCTGAACGTGGATCTGACCGTAGGAAGGAAAACTATCCCTACAACGTTCTTCATCGTCGATAGCACGAGCACTTATGCTGTTCTGCTAGGAAGGGATTGGATCCACGCCAACTGCTGCATTCCCTCCACAATGCACCAATGCATAATACAGTGGGATGGAGATGAGGTAGAGGTCGTCCAGGCAGATGACTCAGCCGAAATTTCAACGGCTGGCATGAACGCATGGGAAGCAGTAGGCCAAGAACCCCTCTCAGGTATCAATTTGGACGACTGCGAGCGCATCGACGTGACGAAGGGAAGGGTTAAGCTGGTTTTATCCACTGGTCTAACCATGTAGCTGAAACAAAGCGATGAGCAAACGTGGCAAGGCTGATCCTTGTGATCGGCCCCAAAAATCTATGAAGGGACGTTACAGAACCTTCAGTCAGCACTTCAATCAATATGGAGGCCGATCCCAGCAATCGGCCAAAATTATCCTCACCACATGTTCTACTCGTGTTCGTCCTTGATCCTATCGGAGCCGACGTGCGAATTACAGAGCCGATATCTGCCATTCCCTGACAGATTCGGCTCGGGGGGGCACCTAAACACGATGAACATGGGAATAGGTGCAGGAGAACATGTGTGCAGTGAAATATTCGGGCCGATAGGAGAAAATCGGCCAGAGAATTTTTTTTTTTTTTTACAGCCGATGCAAGGGCATCGACTTTAGAACTAAGAAACAAAGCCGATGCGCAGCCATCGACTCTAGTGCAATTTACCGGATCTCCACCAAGTCCAGTTCAGCTGTGGGGCCCTCTGCTTCTTCGCGGGCGTAAAACAATGAGAACTCCTTCAGCTGCTTTGAGCCGATCCGGGTGCCTGAACCTTCTTGTCGAGGGTTCTCAACCTTTGGTACTAATTCAGCCGTGTTGACAGAGTACATCGGCTTTCTAAGGAGGAAAGGTGATCGGCTTTGGTGCATCCTCTCTGACATTCTCGCCTCGAGTAAGGCTCGGGGGGCAGCAGGCCTGGTGGATGCTCTGTTTAAGAGCCGATTGGGGTACCATCGGCTGATCTTTCGTCGCAACCTTCTTCACAAAATGATGAGTGTTAAAAAGTCCATTAGGTTTGGTTGGAAGAATTCAAAGGCTTCCCTGAAGATTCTACATTATCAACCAGATTTCAAAATCATCAGTTGAAGAATGGAAGGGTAAATTTTAAAGGACCGATGCATTGCTATCGGCTCATTACGCATTGGCAAAGGGGACAAATCGGCAAGGTCAGTAGAAGAGGAAATCGGCTAAATTAAGCTCAGAGGAAATCGGCAAAATCAAATTGGGAAAAGTTCTTCATTGAAAGGCGAGATTTCTTACATAAAGAGCTGATTGCTCTCAAAAGGAAGTACTAGGGGATACATTGCCCCGTCTACTGCTACTGGTCCTATACTAGAGGTCCTATCTATGGGCCATCGCTGCCCTCGTCGTCGCCGTCGTCGCCGCTGTCGGCGCTGCTCCCGGCGGGCTCGTCGTCGCTCCAATGGCCGCCGACTGGGCCCTCATTGTCCTCGTCCTCTTCGTCAGCGTCGTCGTCGTCGCTGTCGAAGTCGCTGAGATTGCCCGGCCAGGGGCAGAACCGCTTGGCCGGCGGCTCGTCGGAGGAGGTGTCGTCCTCCTCCTCCTCCTCTTCTTCCTCCTCCTCCTCCTCGGGGGAGGAGAAGTCACAGGAGAAGCGATCGTCGTCGCTCTCCTCCTCTGTTTCCCCGTCGGCGAGGAAGCAGGGGTCGCTCTCCCCGTCGGTCAGGGACTGGTCGTCCTCCGACCATATGGAGAAGTCATGGCTAGACTCCTCCCCGGCCTCAATGGCGCGGCGGGTGTTGGCTGCGTGGACCTCCGCCGGGGTCGGCTCCGGCGTCGGCTCGCGAGAGGAAGAGGACTGGGTGGAAAGATCCGATGAAGCAGAGGAGGAAGAAGACATGGTGGCGCAGGAGGGCTTTTGGAGTGCTAATGCGAAGAAGATGCGGAAATAAACTGTGCGGAGCGGTTAAATAAAAGGGGATATAGTGGAAATTCAATGCCACAGCAGTTTCCGAGGAAGTGGTGCCTAAGAAAAAAAAAACTGCCAGGTCACGCGGAGAAGTTGAGAAGGCAAGGCATCATGATGACGGATACTGCAACGGTTCTGCCACGACATAACCCGACGAAGGAAAAGCAGAGTGATTTTGGAATTACCAATTCCAAAACCAGGGGGGCATGTGTTATCACCAGAATTTGACCGAGCCAGAGGTGGGCCGCGATCAAGATGGATTTGAAGAATATACATGGAAGAATTACATGAATCGGCCTTATATGCGAAGTTGGGCTAGATTGCCTATGTATCTGTAATATAGTAGATCGCGTCTTAGATAGAGTTTCACCCGTGCACGGTTAGGTGCACGCCTAAATTAGAAAGTCCCCTGGACTATAAATATGTATCTAGGGTTTATGGAATAAACAACAACCAACGTTCAACCAACCAAATCAATCTCGGCGCATCGCCAACTCCTTCGTCTCGAGGGTTTCTACCGGTAAGCAACATGCTGCCTAGATCGCATCTTGCGATCTAGGCAGCACAAGCTCCACGTTGTTCATGCGTTGCTCGTACTGAAGCCTTGTTGATGGCGAGCAACGTAGTTATCATAGATGTGTTAGGGTTAGCATAGTTCTTCGCGTAACATGCTATCGTAGTGCAACCCTTGCATGTCTAGCCGCCCTCACACCTATCTTAGGTGTGGGGGCGGCACCCCGCTTGATCATTATTTAGTAGATCTGATCCGTTACGGTTGCTCCTTGTTCATCGAGGATTAGTTTAATATCTGCAATAGTTAGGCCTTACAAGGGGCTGGAGGATCCAGCGGCACGCAGGGTGTCGTTCGCTAGTCCTAGACAGCATGTTCCGGGGATCAACCTCGTGTTGGTTTTTAGGCCTTGTCTAGGATCGGCTTATGATCACCGTGCGTGGCCGCGAGGCCCAATCCTGAGTAGGATGATCCGATTATGCGGTGAAAACCCTAAATCGTCGTAGATCTCATTAGCTTTATCTTGATCAAGCAGGACCACCATATATTCGTGCACCTCGTACGAATCATGGGTGGATCGGCTCCTTGAGCCGATTCACAGGATAACCTGAGAGCCGATCGAGGCTCGTATTTAATGTTTACGTGTATGCCATGCAGGAAACTAAGCGAGGCATCTCCATCACCTTCCTGACCAGGTATAGGTCAGGTGGCATGCCCTTGCATCAGCATCGGACGTGTGACCAGAAGGCTTTGCGGGCCGTCGCTCGGAGGGACCTCGGCCAGCCGCAGCCCTAGGTTGTTCCCGGCTCTACGGTGTTGCCCGTCGCTGCCCGCCGGTGGGTTTCTGACGACAACACATCCTCGAACATAGCACCAATGTTTTATCCCTAGTGGCAACAACACATCCATAATCTTAGAGGTTTCTGTCACTCCCCCAGATTCACGGAGACATGAACCCACTATCGAGCATAAATACTCCCTCTTGGAGTTACAAGCATCTACTTGGCCAGAGCATCTACTAGTAACGGAGAGCATGCAAGATCATAAACAACACATTGACATAACTTTGATAATCAACATAACAAGTATTCTCTATTCATCGGATCCCAACAAACGCAACATATAGAATTACAGATAGATGATCTTGATCATGTTCGGCAGCTCACAAGACCCGACAATTAAGCACAATGGGGAGAAGACAACCATCTAGCTACTGCTATGGACCCATAGTCCAGGGGTAGACTACTCACACATCACTCCGGAGGCGACCATGGCGACGTAGAGTCCTCCGGGAGATGATTCCCCTCTCCGGCAGGGTGCCGGAGGCGATCTCCTGAATCCCCCGAGATGGGATTGGCGGCGGCGGCGTCTCTGGAAGGTTTTCCGTATCGTGGCTCTCGGTACTGGGGGTTTCGCGGCGAAGGCTATTTGTAGGCGGAAGGGCAGGTCAAGGGGCGTCACGAGGGGCCCACACCATAGGTCGGCGCGGCCAGGGCTTGGGCCGCGCCGCCCTGTGGTTTGGCCACCTCGTGGCCCCACTTCGTCTCCTCTTCGGTCTTCTGGAAGCTTCGTGGCAAAATAGGACCCTGGGCGTTGATTTCGTCCAATTCCGAGAATATTTCCTTACTAGGATTTCTGAAACCAAAAACAGCAGAAAATAGCAACTGGCACTTCGGCATCTTGTTAATAGGTTAGTTCCAGAAAATGCACGAATATGACATAAAGTGTGCATAAAACATGTAGATATCATCAATAATGTGGCATGGAACATAAGAAATTATCGATACGTCGGAGACGTATCAGCAACCCCAAGCTTAGTTCCTGCTCGTCCCGAGCAGGTAAACGATAAACAAAGATAATTTCTGGAGTGACATGCCATCATAACCTTGATCATACTATTTGTAAGCATATGTAGTGAATGTAGCGATCAAAACAATGTAAATGACATGAGTAAACAAATGAATCATATATCAAAGACTTTTCATGAATAGTACTTTCAAGACAAGCATCAATAAGTCTCGCATAAGAGTTAACTCATAAAGCAATAATTCATAGTAAAAGCATTGAAGCAACACAAAGGAAGATGAAGTTTCAGCGGTTGCTTTCAACTTATAACATGTATATCTCATGGATATTGTCAACATAGAGTAATATAACAAATGCAATATGCAAGTATGTAGGAATCAATGCACAGTTCACACAAGTGTTTGCTTCTTGAGGTGGAGAGAAATAGGCGAACTGACTCAACAATAAAAGTAAAAGAATGGTCCTTCAAAGAGGAAAGCATCGATTGCTATATTTGTGCTAGAGCTTTGATTTTGAAAACATATAGAGAGCAATAAAAGTAAAATTTTGAGAGGTGTTTGTTGTTGTCAACGAATGGTAGTGGGCACTCTAACCCCCTTGCCAGACAAACCTTCAAAGAGCGGCTCCCATTTTATTTTATTTTTGTGTGGCACTCCTTCCAACCTTTCTTTCACAAACCATGGCTAACCGAATCCTTCGGGTGCCTGCCAACAATCTCATACCATGAAGGAGTGCCTTTTTATTTTAGTTTTATTATGATGACACTCCTCCCCACCTTTGCTTTCTCAAGCCATGGCTAACTGAATCCTTCGGGTGCCGTCCAATCAATCACATACCATGGAGGAGTGTCTATTTTTATTAATTAATTTGGGACTGGGAATCCCATTGCCAGCTCTTTTTGCAAAATTATTGGATAAGCGGATGAAGCCACTAGTCCATTGGTGAAAGTTGCCCAACAAGATTGAAAGATAAACACCACATACTTCCTCATGAGCTATAAAACATTGACACAAATCAGAGGTAATAAATTTTGAATTGTTTAAAGGTAGCACTCAAGCAATTTACTTTGGAATGGCGGAGAAATACCATGTAGTAGGTATGGTGGACACAAATGACATAGTGGTTGGCTCAAGTATTTGGATGCATGAGAAGTATTCCCTCTCGATACAAGGTTTAGGCTAGCAAGGCTATTTGAAACAAACACAAGGATGAAGCGGTGCAGCAAAACTCACATAAAAGACATATTGAAAACATTATAAGACTCTACACCGTCTTCCTTGTTGTTCAAACTCAATACTAGAAATTATCTAGACTTTAGAGAGACCAAATATGCAAACCAAATTTTAGCATGCTCTATGTATTTCTTCATTAATATGTGCAAAGTATATGATGCAAGAGCTTAAACATGAGCACAACAATTGCCAAGTATCACATTATCCAAGACATTTTAGCAATTACTACATGTATCATTTTCCAATTCCAACCATATAACAATTTAACGAAGAAGAAACTTCGCCATGAATATTATGAGTAGAGCCTAAGGACATACTTGTCCATATGCTACAGCGGAGCGTGTCTCTCTCCCACAAAGTTAATGCTAGGATCCATTTTATTCAAACAAAACAAAAACAAAAACAAACCGACGCTCCAAGAAAAGCACATAAGGTGTGATGGAATAAAAATATAGTTTCCGGGGAGGAACCTGATAATGTTGTCGATGAAGAAGGGGATGCCTTGGGCATCCCCAAGCTTAGACGCTTGAGTCTTCTTGATATATGCAGGGGTGAACCACCGGGGCATCCCCAAGCTTAGAGCTTTCACTCTCCTTGATCATGTTGTATCATCTCCCTCTCTTGATCCTTGAAAACTTCCTCCACACCAAACTTAGAACAACTCATTAGAGGGTTAGTGCACAATCAAAATATACATGTTCAGAGGTGACATAATCATTCTTAACACTTCTGGACATTGCACAAAGCTACTGAAAGTCAACGGAATCGAAATATCCATCGAACATAACAAAACTGGCAATGCGAAATAAAAGGCAGAATCTGTCAAAACAGAACAGTTCGTATTGACGAATTTTATTGAGGCACCATACTTGCTCAAATGAAAATGCTCAAATTGAATGAAAGTTGCGTACATATCTGAGGATCACTCACGTAAATTGGCATAATTTTCTGAGTTACCTACAGAGAATTTTGCCCAGATTCGTGACAGCAAAGAAATCTGTTTCTGCGCAGTAATTCAAATCTAGTATGAACTTTACTATCAAAGACTTTACTTGGCACAATAAAACACTAAACTAAGATAAGGAGAGGTTGCTACAGTAGTAAACAACTTCCAAGACACAAAATAAAAACAAAGTACTGTAGTAAAAACATGGGTTGTCTCCCATAAGCGCTTTTCTTTAACGCCTTTCAGCTAGGCGCAGAAAGTGTGTATGAAGTATTATCAAAGGGTGGTGCACCTACAGTGGGGTTTGGAGTTTTCTCAGCCAAGCATAGTATATTGGATACATAAGGTTTAGCATCTCCCTTTTCATTAGTCTTAGGCTTGCTACTCTCATCAAACAAATTTTCAGGAACAAGCCAAGCATAGTTATTTTCTAGTGCATCATTCATCGCTAGGAGCTTGCACGGTATTGGTGCTTTGATCTCCCCACCATCATTAATATTATTAGTGTACTTTATTCTATCCATATCCATCTTTTCAAGGAGACTAACAAAATTGGTATAAGAACCAAGCATATCATATTTAGCAAAGACCTTTCTAGCCTCCCTTGCTATTCCACCAAATTCTCTAAGAAGGGTTTCTAAAACAAAATCTTTCTTTTCTCCTTCTTCCATATCGCCGAGTGTAAGAAACATGTGTTGGATTATAGGATTGAGATTAACAAATTTAGTTTCCAACATGCGAACTAGAGCAGCAGCAGCAATTTCATAAGTAGGAGCAAGATCTACCAAGTGTCTATCTTCAAAATCGTCAACGGTACTAACATGGTTGAAAAATTCTTCTATATTATTTCTCCCAACTATAGACCCGCGTCCTACCGGCATGTTTTTTACGGTAAAATTAAAAGGAAACAAGATGAAATAAGTGAAGTAAATACAAGTAACTAATTTTTTTGTGATTTTGATATAGCAAACAAGATAGCAAATAAAGTAAAACTAGCAACTAATTTTTTTGTATTTTGATTTAGTGCAGCAAACAAAGTAGTAAATAAAACTAAGCAAGACAAAAACAAAGTAAAGAGATTGGGATGTGGAGACTCCCCTTGCAGCGTGTCTTGATCTCCCCGGCAACGGCGCCAGAAAAAGAGCTTGATACGCGTACAACACGCGTCCGTTGGGAACCCCAAGAGGAAGGTGTGATGCGTACAGCGGCAAGTTTTCCCTCAGTATGAAACCAAGGTTTATCGAACCAGTAGGAGCCAAGAAGCACGTTGAAGGTTGATGGCGGCGAGATGTAGTGCGGCGCAACACCAGGGATTCCGGCGCCAACGTGGAACCTGCACAACACAAACCAAGTACTTTGCCCCAACGAAACAGCGAGGTTGTCAATCTCACCGGCTTGCTGTAACAAAGGATTAGATGTATAGTGTGGAAGATGATTGTTTGCAGAAAACAGTAGAACAGTATTGCAGTAGATTGTATTTCAGTATAGAGAATTGGACCGGGGTCCACAGTTCACTAGAGGTGTCTCTCCCATAAGATAAACAGCATGTTGGGTGAACAAATTATAGTTGGGCAATTGACAAATAGAGAGGGCATGACCATGCACATACATATTATGATGAGTATAGTGAGATTTAATTGGGCATTACGACAAAGTACATAGACCGCTATCCAGCATGCATCTATGCCTAAAAAGTCCACCTTCAGGTTATCATCCGAACCCCCTCCAGTATTAAGTTGGTAACAACAGACAATTGCATTAAGTATTGCGCGTAATGTAATCAGTAACTACATCCTCGAACATAGCACCAATGTTTTATCCCTAGTGGCAACATCACATCCATAATCTTAGAGGTTTCTGTCACTCCCCCAGATTCACGGAGACATGAACCCACTATCGAGCATAAATACTCCCTCTTGGAGTTACAAGCATCTACTTGGCCAGAGCATCTACTAGTAACGGAGAGCATGCAAGATCATAAACAACACATAGACATAACTTTGATAATCAACATAACAAGTATTCTCTATTCATCGGATCCCAACAAACGCAACATATAGAATTACAGATAGATGATCTTGATCATGTTCGGCAGCTCACAAGACCCGACAATTAAGCACAGTGGGGAGAAGACAACCATCTAGCTACTGCTATGGACCCATAGTCCAGGGGTAGACTACTCACACATCACTCCGGAGGCGACCATGGCGGCGTAGAGTCCTCCGGGAGATGATTCCCCTCTCCGGCAGGGTGCCGGAGGCGATCTCCTGAATCCCCCGAGATGGGATTGGCGGCGGCGGCGTCTCTGGAAGGTTTTCCGTATCGTGGCTCTCGGTACTGGGGGTTTCGCGACGAAGGCTATTTGTAGGCGGAAGGGCAGGTCAAGGGGCGTCACGAGGGGCCCACACCATAGGTCGGCGCGGCCAGGGCTTGGGCCGCGCCGCCCTGTGGTTTGGCCACCTCGTGGCCCCACTTCGTCTCCTCTTCGGTCTTCTGGAAGCTTCGTGGCAAAATAGGACCCTGGGCGTTGATTTCGTCCAATTCCGAGAATATTTCCTTACTAGGATTTCTGAAACCAAAAACAGCAGAAACAAGAATCGGCACTTCGGCATCTTGTTAATAGGTTAGTTCCAGAAAATGCACGAATATGACATAAAGTGTGCATAAAACATGTAGATATCATCAATAATGTGGCATGGAACATAAGAAATTATCGATACGTCGGAGACGTATCAGACGCTAGCACCGGAGAGTACGCCGAAGAAGAAGGTTGCTACCAAGAGGAGGAGGAGGAACAGTTTGAGAACTACCAAGGCAAGCTAACATTCTTGCAAAGTGCAAAGCCCCTTGGGGCAAGGCACCATGAATCTTACCTTTTCTTACATAAGCCTATCCCAAGTTTATATATTACAAGTTTTTACTTGCTTTTCTCAATAAGTTGCTTTTTTCGTTAACTTTGGTCAAAGTAAAGGATGGTTACTAGAGTAGTGAAGTAGTCTCAATCAAGCAAAGCAAGATAGCACCCCTCATGATTTAGATCTAGTGCTAATGAATAAAACTTGACTACTCTAGATGAGAACAATGTGACTTGAAATGAATTTGAAACCTTGGAATGATGATGCATTCCATTGAATGATTTTTGAAGGTGAATATGACCAAGAGAAGATGGTGATTTTTGATAAACATGATGTTGGTTTGGATGCGATACCTTTCCAATTATTAAGTACCCCCACAATACCTGATTATGGGTAGGGCTTAACTGGAAGTTTATGCATCTTAGTATGGGTTCCCTCTGAACACACGTCATAGGGGTTACGCTTGAGGCTGCCTCCGTTGTTGAGAAATGATGTGAAATTGAGGTGAATTGTACGGCCAAGCCCTGTGCAGTTCCCAGGTTGACAGTTGGTCTTCACTGGGAGGCCAAGCTCATGGGGAGAGGTGCTCATACTAGGATTCGTAAGTGAAAGGTTATGGTTGATGATCCGGTACTGTGTTACGATGATTCGGGGTAATCCCGACGGATGAAATCAAATGTTGTGGCACAAGTGTGCAACCTCTGCAGAGTGTCAATCTATTCGAATAGCCGCGTCCACGGTTACGGACGGTTGGAAAGGCCATACAGTTTCCGATGTCATATCTTTGAAAAATGATGTTGAAAGATGATGGTGAAATGACTTGTGGTGAATTGAATTGAAATCACCACTTGAATGGTGGGAATGACACTAATGTTCCCACTTGAGTTAGTTAGCACTTGAATAAGCTTTTCTCAAATATTGTGAACTAAAACTGGCTTTATGCAAATAAACTAGAGCTTAGCAAACCATACTAGAATGTCAAGCACTTACATTAGTATTAGTTTGCGAGTACTTAAAGTACTCACGGCTTTGTCCCTGGCTATTCAAATGGCCAGAGTATGAAGATGAACAAGGAGATGACCAGCAGGACGCCTACGACAACTAGGAGTCTTCCGACGTCAAGCGTTGGCCTGTGGACTAAAGAGTCCTTGTATCTTACGCTTCCGCTATGAACTATGAACTTGTGTTTGTTCGTGGATCAATAGATCAACTATTCGTGTAATATGGATCATGTGATTCCAATTTGTAAGACTTATGGTTTGTAATGAATGATGACTGTGATACTTAACTATTATGCCTCGCAACAACAATATTCCTGGGATTGCGATGTATGACATAATAGGCATCCGGACTTAAAAATCCGGGTGTTGACAGGCATGAACCCACTATCGAGCATAAATACTCTCTCTTGGAGTTACAAGTAAAAACTTGGCCAGAGCCTCTACTAGCAACGGAGAGCATGCAAGATCATAAACAACACATAGATAATAGATTGATAATCAACATAACATAGCATTCACTATTCATCGGATCCCAACAAACGCAACATGTAGCATTACAAATAGATGATCTTGATCATGTTAGGCAGCTCACAAGATCTAACAATGATAGCACATGAGGAGAAGACAACCATCTAGCTACTGCTATGGACCCATAGTCCAGGGGTGAACTACTCACACATCACCCCGGAGGCGACCATGGCGGTGAAGAGTCCTCCGGGAGATGATTCCCCTCTCCGGCAGGGTGCCGGAGGCGATCTCCTGAATCCCCCGAGATGGGATTGGCGGCGGCGGCGTCTCTGGAAGGTTTTCCGTATCGTGGCTCTCGGTACTGGAACTATTCTCGACGAAGGCTTATGTAGGCGGAAGGGTAGGTCAGGGGGCGCCACGAGGACCCCACACGCCAGGGCCGCGCCGCCCTGTTGTGTGGGCGCCTCGTCGCCCCACTTCGTATCTCCTCCGGACTTCTGGAAGCTTCGTGGAAAAATAAGATCCTGGGCGTTGATTTCGTCCAATTCCGAGAATATTTCCTTACTAGGATTTTTGAAACCAAAAACAGCAGAAAACAGCAACTGGCTCTTCGGCATCTCGTTAATAGGTTAGTGTCGGAAAATGCATAAATATGACATATAGTATGTATAAAACATGTGTGTATCATCAATAAGTAGCATGGAACATAAGAAATTATAGATACGTTTGAGATGTATCACACTTGCACTTGGCTCTGTTGAGGAGAAGTCATCTGTGGTCGAGGAAGAATATCTCTACAGCTGTTTCTATCCTCGTGGCAGCCCCGGCCAGTCGCTGCAACCTGTTGTGTCGGCTGCCTCGGAGAGCGAGGGCATAGACGAGACCTTGGCTCCGATGTTGCAGATCACGCCAGAGCGGCTTGAGTTGCTTGGTGATTCTCCTGCGGTGCTTCCGCTGGCGTTATGCTCTTTTGAGACCTTGGAGGTGGCCATGACACCCCCGCCAGCACAGTTGGAGCCTTGCCATTCCCTCTCCTCTTTGGACCGTGGAGCAGTGTTGGCGCCTAGTTATGAGGCTCTTTTTGCAAAAGAGCTTTGCGGCTTGCTCGCTAGTTTGGAGGCGGCTAGCCCTGGATATGGCAAGGACATTGATTGCGTCTTGGCGGGGAAGGCCTCGGAGGATATGTTCAGGAGGGTGCAGAAGTCTCTCAAGAGAGTATCTATCAGGAGCATAAGAAGGAAGAGGGCCGGTTGAGTGGGTCGTTGTGCTCTTGTGTGTCGGTTCTAGTTGGTTTAGAGGTTGCATTCTTTCGATGTTTTTCTCTTGTGGGTGTGATGTTGATATGGGCTTAGCCCTGTTGTTGTAGGTTTTCGCTCGGTTTTCTCCTAAAAACTGAGTAACTTCTTCTTAATTAATTGATGGGGCAAAGATTTTGCCTCCGTTTCAAAAAAAAAGATATCCCCCCATCGCTGTTCAAGAGAAGTGCTACTGTTTTCCCATGTTTTCCCTCTTGTTTTATGTGTGAGTCTTACGAATCACCTCACTATTAAGAGAATGGCATGATGAGGTTATTGGGGATGTTGCTTCTAGCCTATACTCACCCTACCACCAAAAACACCATCACACAAAGGTGAGGATAGTTTAGTTCGGAGGAGAAATTGTCGTTTTCAGAGTTTTCAGCAAAAACCACGGAGCAAACCGGCAGCGCCGAGCTCAGTGCCGAACTGATCGGCGAAGTATCGGGTGCTACACCAGTGCCCGCCGAAACACGGTACTGGTTTGCCTTTCGATTGTGAACCGTAGCCTGCCGGTCATTTTGGCGCATGCCTTGGCGCAAGCCCAGCCCACCGTAGTGCTTTGGTGCAGGCGTCGGTCTGGTTAGCCAACCACCCCTGCGCGCTAGTTATCGATTTTTGCGGATGAACCAATACTTGGGCCTGGTTGCTAATCGGTCCGACGGGAGCTCCGATGATGCCGACTTTTCTATCGGACTAATTTGGTGTGATTTTCCAAAAAATGGCTAGTTTCCCCTCGAACTTTAAATAGCCCTTCTTCTAGCTTAAAAAGGTTAGGTCAGCCATTTATATCATATCCTTCAGCTCTCTCCCTCTCCCTCCCTCTCTCTCTCCATTGTTGAAGCACCATAAATATTGGATCTCTCATTCTACCCTCTCAAAGCCAAATTCCTTTGGCAAAAAGCAAGAGGAGGTCCCGATCTACGATCCCATCAAACCAAACATCACCCCCCCTTGAGTTCATGGAGAAAGCTTGCTACTCTTGGTTTTGTGGGCCGCCCTAGGCACCTAGAGTCACTTGGAAGCATCCGGATTATAGATTTGCTCCCAAAAAAAGTTTGTGAGTGTTTGAATACTACCTCAAAGTCTGGCAAAATATAAACCCGTGCTTATTGATGCTCGTCTTGGATTGTGACCAACACTAACTAAATGGATATGATCTGGTGTCCGAAATAGGTTAGACCCACTTGAGATGCCTAAAAGCATCTCCAGTCGCGTCCCCCAAAGCGTCCCACATAGCCCATCTCCGGTGTATAGAGGCTCTATCAGGGACGCCGGACACGACTTTTACACTTGTTTTTTGTTTGGAGGTCGCGTTTGGGGGACGTGGCTGGAAAAAGGACATTCTCCAAACGCAAATTCCGTCCGAATGTCCCTCAAAAGACTAATCCGGCGCTTTAGCCGGACATCGTTTGGGGATACGACTGGAAATGCTCTAACTGGCTAGCTTACCAAAGTCAAAGCTCCAAACCCGTCTTATTCTTACCATGTGACTTGTGTGACATGCTACGGTGTAATGTGGCTATAAACCGTTGACTCAGACTTTGTTTTGTTTTCACCTCACGTTTTGCCTAGCAAGATCGATGTCCCTTTTTGTTGGTCGAAAACATTTACTTGTAGCTTTACAAGCAGTTTTAGACCAATGAAAACGAAGAAACAGTACTACGGAGTATATGAAAAGACCTAGTGTGATCGATCGTGGTAGTGAGCTTGCCATAATCACCAGCCAAGGACGCTCCAAAAGCAAAGCCCCGGTACTGTTTTAGGGTGCTAGCTAGAAAAGGCCAGGACCGTCTCAGATAGATAGGACTATCAGTAGTACTTTAACAAGTAACTAATCAGATGGAACTGACGGTGCTCACTGTTCACTCACAGTGTGAGCTGAGGTTAAACATGTAAATAATCTACTAGCCCGGGACCAGCTCAGCTCACTCTCTTGTCTGCATCTAGCTGCTCTCTTCATATCGCACAGCATCTCGATTCCGCCACCCACGAGCTCAGTCTCCCAGAGCGCGCAAGAAAATGGCGAGCAAGGCGGTGACCATCGGCGATCTGATCCACCGCGTCGCCTCCTCCTGCCTCTCCAACCGCTTCCCCGCCAACTACGCTATCAGCGACGCCTCCGACCTCGACGACGAGGACGACGACCCCTTCGCCGACTTCGGGGACGCCGCCGACGCCCAGGAATGCCGCCGCTCCCCGGACAAGCCAGCGCCGCGCCCGGCGGGCGCCGTGGAGGAACAGGACGAGGAGGTGCGGAAGCTGAAGATCTGGGAGGAGGGGGAGGAGGAGAAGCGGAGGAACAATGTGTCGGCGACGGCTGTCGTAGCGGTGGCGGGGGAGGAGGTGAAGAAGAAGGAGAGGGTCGAGCGTGCGGGGGACGCGGAGGCGCTCATGGCGGAGGTGTTCGACGCGGTCTCCGGGGTGCGGCGCGCGTACGCGGCGCTCCAGGGCGCGCACTGCCCCTGGGACCCCGACCGGATGCGCGCCGCCGACGCGGGCGTGGTCGCCGAGCTCCGACACCTCGCGCGCCTCCGCGACCGCTTCCGCCGTTCCGCCGCGTCCCCGGGCGGCCGCATCCCGCGCGCCTCCGCGCAGCCGCTCCGCGAGGCCGTCGCGCCGTACGAGGCCGAGCTCGACGACCTCCGCCGGCAGCTCCAGGGCAAGCAGGCCGAGGTGGACGGCCTCAAGGAGAGGCTCGCCACAGCCACCAGCCGCCGCAACGCGCGCCTCCACCCTTCCAAGAAGCACCACCACATCGCCGCCGCCACAGACGGCGTGCCGACGGCCGAGCTGTTCGTCGCCTGCGCGGAGCAGGCCCGCGCGGCGACGCGTGGGTTCGCTGCGCACTTGCTCCACCTCCTCCGCGCGGCGGGGCTGGACCCGGCGGCGGCCACCCGGTCCATCACCAAGATCCCGGTGAACTCCTCCCCGCACCTCGCCAGGCACGCGCTGGAGGCGCACGCCACCGCCGTCCTCCTCGGCGGGTTCGAGCACGAGTCCTTCTACCTGGACGGCTCCCTCTCCTCCCTCCTCGACCCGGCCGCGTTCCGGCGCGAGCGGTACGCGCAGTACCGCGACATGCGCGGCATGGACCCCGGCGAGCTTCTGGGCGTGCTCCCGACCTGCGCATTCGGCCGCTACGCCGCGGCCAAGTTTGCGTCCCTCCTCCCACCGCGCGTGGAGGAGGCCGTCCTCGGCGGCGAGCACCGGGCAGCCGGCAACGGCGCGCACCCGCGCACGCCGTTCTACGGCGAGTTCCTGCGCGCGGCCAAGGCGGTGTGGCTGCTGCACCTGCTGGCGTTCGCGCTGGAGCCGCCGCCCAGCCACTTCGAGGCCGGCCGCGGCGCCGAGTTCCACCCGGAGTACATGGAGAGCGTTGTCGTGGCGGGCCGTGGCGCCGGCGCAGGCACCGCCGGCATGGTCGTGGGGTTCGCGGTGGCGCCCGGGTTCAAGCTGTGCAACGCCGCCGTGGTGCGCGCCCGGGTCTACCTCGTGCCCCGCGGCAGCCGACAGTGAGACGAGATCACGGATGGGATCAGCCTTGGGCCACCACCCGGCTGCTAGCTAACTGGAGCTGCTCATTGGTGGAGTATTAACTGGAAGCTGCATTCCAGTAGGAGTACAACTAGAGCTCCCTGCCTTGATTAGATTTCTGCTTAGTTGCTTCTTCTCTGAAGAAATCTCATGTGCAGAGAGGCTTGGAACTTGAGGATCAACCCATTGAAATGTATAACCATGTGTTGTTTAATGAAGTACTGGACTAACAGTCTAACAGTGTACTAGACTGCTGGTTAGCTTGTTCATCATGTACTGATGATCTGAGATCGGAGGACATTCAGTTGGTAAGTGACATCAAGGAGCAGGGCTCATCATCTTATGCATTTATGATGCACTGTGCAGTTTGTTATGCATCTAGATACAATGCACACTTGCAGGTTCAGCTCTTGCTTGCTGGGGCAGGGCACACGAGCCATGCAACATTCTGAGATTTGGCCTAGAAGCACCACCACCATGCTTGACTGAATTCTCTGAAGAAATAACTTCAAAAGGTGCTCTCTTGGTAAACAAAAGACTAATACGGTAACAGAAAAGCGAGGAAAGTGTTTTGTAGGATTCACATGTTGTTGAAAAGCATGACAGGAGTGTGATGGCCATAGATCTGTTCAGGAGGAGAATCTGCAGGCTTTGTCTCTGTTTTATCCTAGGATGCTCACATCTCCAAAATCTGAACTGTAAGGAAAAGGGAGGAAAGCAGAAGCTTGTATACTCTCCGAAGCTTTTGGTCTGAAGTATCATATTCTCAAAGCAACTCTCAGTTGGATCCCTTTTTTCCAAACTGATCTCACCCTGATAGGACCAAAGCAAGGGAGCACACCCCAGTTTGCTAGATATATTTCCTCAAAACATGCTAATGTCTTTAACAAATAAAATAATGTTCTTTTTTCCCTATCTCAAATAGTTGAAAAAGGAAAAATTGATCATTATTATATGAAATGAATATTCTGTGGTGCTACAAGAATAAAAAGTGTTGAAGCATTTCTTTCTACATGATAGAACTAGGTCTAAGGTCCAATGTGAGCAACCAAGTGGAGGTGTCAGTAATTTCCACAGTCAGCATATCCAATCCTGATTCATGACACATTCCAAAGCACCTGTCAGATTGAAATAAAGAACTTAATAACATGAAGAACAAGACTGTGAAAAATCATTTCATGTACCTAGTAATTTAGGGGTAATTGGCAAAGTTCATTTGATTGATCGGAAGCTAGCTGGTGGAGAGAACTCACCGGTTAGTTTTTATGGAAGCTCCCAATGCTAACTATTTTGCCGTGTTGGTCACTCAATCAGGTGGTCTACAACAGATCCATATATTGAAGTGCTTGATTTATACCTCCAGGAGGTAACTGATAAAACTACTGATGCTGTGGGTCTGCAGTGCACTAGATGCCTGCTCATACATGAAAAACAAATGTGAGAAACCTTTCTCTCGGAACAGAAGAAAATACGACAACTAGAATATGCCTATGAAGTTTGGAGGATCTAAAAAATAATTATCATGAAAAAAGCAAGTTGCTACTATATATGATGGACAGCCTCCTGCATTTTCTGGTAAAATGGTAAATTTTTGTTACTGCCGGGCCTTAAATATAATTGACTTACTTAACTTGGGGGAGCAGAAGCAATAACATTATTCTATTAATCTATCTTATAACCATATCAGATACGATCCAGATAATCCAAATACACAACCATTCTTTTCTCACCCATTTTGTGTATGAAAAATGTGCAAGTCTTCTCCCTGTATGGTTCTTATTTAGGTGATCACCAGAAGACAGAGATCTCCCACTTTTACTAACAACTCCCTAAATGATTAGAGTGCTTTAACACCTGACTCGGGTATTCTTTCATTAAGAACAAACCAAAAATATGAGAAACCGGAATGAAGAAATGCCCATGAAGTTTGGAGGATCTAAAATTATGAAAGTACTGCAAAAAACTGAATTTGATATATCATGGAGAGCCTTCGTATATTCTGGAACAATGGTAAAATTTCCTTAATGCAGGACCTTAAATATACTTGATTTACTTCACTTGGGGGAGCAGAAATTACAACAAATGATTGTTCTATCCTGAGAAGGTCACATAATCCAATACACCATTATTCAGCCATTTTTTGTATGAAAAAGTATGGAAGTCCTAACCCAACATTTTTTGGTGATCACCAGAGGACAGAGACTTCGAACTTGTACTAACAACTCCCTATACGATTTGAATATTAATGCCTGACTCATGTATTATTTTATTTTGGACACTTGATGCAAGTTGAATAGTAGGTGTAATTCTTGGTCAAACACTTCTGTCCAGTACTCAGTCATAGCATTGCTCAGTAAAGTAAGCGAAAACAGAATTCTGAAGTCTTCAGACGTCAGAGACAATTTTCGTTACCGTTAAGTATTGACTGCCTCAATTTGTTCAAAATCAAGATCTACAAAGCTCTCCTTGCCAAAAAGTGTCGTCTGTACAGTAACCTGTGGAAGGTAAGGCTTCTTAGACAACCAGAAATTTTGAGAAGAAAAGTTAGTGAGCTTAAAAATAGAATCAGTTCGCTGTGAAGCTTTCATCACACTAACCTTCTTATTTTTGCGATTCACTTCCAGGAGAGAGCCACTGAAGCCTGCGAAAGGCCCAGAAAGAACATGAACAGTGGCACCAGGTGCATAAGGGTTGAGGGTGGAGACGCCTTTTGAAGTTGATTTCTTGACCTGTTTCTTGATTTTATTAATTAACATAAGTTCAGAGTCTTCAACAGGTTTACTGAAAGACTCAACACTATCCCAGTTTTCCAGGTCTTCAAATTCTTTGTCAGCTTTCTCTTGTTCCTCCTTTTCCTTTTTAAGAATCGATTCAACTTCTTCCAATGGAATAGGTTTAGGCTTCTTAATCTGCCTTTTACTGCACAGTGAGAGTATTAGTATGATAGCAGCCACAAGAAGGCAAAACTGATCATACAACACATCTGTAATATGAAATCATGTTGCACTAGTATACATATCGCACATATACTTTCTTTTATGCATTGAAATTACAGCAAACAATGTATTCATGTGAAGTAAGTGTCAAACCATTTTACTTGAAAAGAGATCTTCAGTGAAGTAAACATATCATCATTTTGCTCCAAAAATAAAGTGCATATCATAAAGTTGATTTATAACTGTTTTTAGGCATGTTGGTCACCGTATGGGATAAAGAATGATTCTGAAACTACAGATGGTTAGTGATTGTTTTGACCTATTCACAATATTCCTCGCAAACACTACAAATATTCCAGGGTGGCAAGCTATCTACATCAACTGTATAACCACAAATATGGATGATTTTAACAAGAATATCAAAGCGAAGAATTATAACGTTTTACCAAAAAAAATCATGAACGAGAAGTACTTACATAGAACCTCGTGTAGCTCCAATAAAGCCATAACAACCTTCGGTATCTCTGATGAAGTCATGAAGTTCCTTGTTTAAGGTGCAGTGCAGAAAGATCAAGCCAGGATGCAGAGGCTTCGATTTGGTACTGATTAAGCCACTTTTGAGCCTCTTCTTGACTTGGATTGCTGGGTTGTAAATCTGCAAATTCTCTGTGAGAAAAACAGCTCAAGAGAACATGGAATGCAAATATGTGCGGGAGTTTGAATTTATCTCGGTCGGCTTGACCTCTCATGCCATTAACCGATATTTAACCACGATGTGTGATTGAAGTAATAAGGGCTAAAAAATTTAAGTTGCTGAAACTGGAACAGGGCAATTGACAGTGACATTATCTTGGTTAGAGTTTATCTCGGCCGGCTTCACCTCTCACAGGTTCTATTACGCATATTTAGTTTTTTAGATATGACAATTGAGTATTGACCAGAGTTTTCCACGGTGACATCTGCCCATATCATAATTCAGACATCCCACGGCACATTATGCTACTACAACTGTTCGGCAAAATGCTTTGCACAGCTCACAGACGCTATTGATAGGATAGGAGGAGAGAAGCGAATCGTAGCGGAGCGATACCTTAAAGGAGACTTCGGAGAACCGGCGGGCGACGGCCTTGGTGATGAGGTCGACGTAGTCGGTGCCGGGCGCCATGGAGACGCGCACGAGCCACCACTGCGGGCCGTGCTCCGCCAGGAAGTCGAGGTTGAGCTCCTCCCGCCACGTCCTCTTCACGGGCTTCTTCCGGCGCCGCGCCGGCTCGTGGATGAGCCGCTCCTCCACCTCCTCCTTCCAGTCCCGCGCCTTGAGCACCCGCGCCTCCCTCCGCTGCTGCCGCCTCTCCCGCGCCGTCAGGTCACCGTCCCCGCCGACACCTTCCGCCGCGGAGGCCGAGAGCGACACCACCGACGTCGCGGCGGCGGACCGCGGCGGCGCGGGGGGGCAGCGGCATGGGAGCCGGAGGAGTGGATAAGCCAGGCTCATCGCTGCGAGGATCTCGACAACTACAGAGCTCCAGCTGCGACTCGGAAACGAAACGACTTATTAATTTACTTTTTTCAAAAAAAGAAAACGAAAAGGCCGTTTATCACTTTCCAGCCCAGAAGAGTGGGCCTCGAGCCGGCGAGCATTTGCTGGCCCAAAGGCCCAGTAAGGATCAGTATGAAGCCCACAGGACGCCCAGGTGCTCCTTCTCCAAGAAAGAAGAAGCAAAACCCTAGACTAAATTGGGGAGAAGAGGCAGTGGAGGCGCGGCCGCTCTAGTCTTCTTCTGCTGCTCCGTCTCGACCACCGCCGCGACCGCGAGATCTCCGGCATCCTCCGGCCCCCATCCCTGTAAGCACCGCGTCTGGTCCCTGCCACCCTCCGTCATTCCGTCTTCGGACGATCTCTTCCTGCGTAGTTGAGGCTGCCGTGGTCCTCGCTTAGATCGGTGCGCTCTGGTCTGTGCAGGTCAGGCGTCGGAAGCAATGGCTGCGAAAGGAGGCGGGCCGAGCGACCTGGAGAAGGAGCAGGTACGCGCGTCGATCTTGCTTCCGCTATTTTGCCCCCCTTCTCGATTTCGAGCTTCTGCTTGAGGGGATTAATGCTGGTGGTGCGTGATGCAGATGTTCGGGATGGCGGAGAAGGAGATGGAGTACAGGGTCGACCTCTTCAACCGGTGAGTGATGGGCCCTCTTGCCTTACTGTACTACGTGCTTGAACTTTGTGGTTGTGGGATCAGATCACCACTCTGTAGTTGCATTTTTTTTCGAGGTTGATCTGTAGTTGCTTTTACTTCTGTAGTTACAGTGAGATCTCGTTATCTAGCAAAAAGGAATCGCTTGCACTTGAACTATCATTTTGATGCTTATCTCAATGGTGTCATAAACTGATATGAGTAGTGTAATGTAGTTGACAATCATAGGCCTGGCATTAATGTGTTTTGTGCTTCAGTAATTTTCTTGGCATCTGTTATTGCTTGCGCTATGCTGTACTGCTCTCCCTTAAGAAATCTAAATACTAGTTGCTGCCCTCCTGTAATCCAATGTACTACCTACTAGTCACATTGATCAACAGAAGAGATGTCATAATGTAACAGTGGCTGAAATAGTCTGGTATTATTATAGGAATGATAAATAATTATTAATGTAACCGTGGTGTTTAAGATCAATGAAGAGACACAAATATCCTGTTCCGTTTGTGTGTTCTTCAAATCTTTCATAGATTATTAAATAGTAGTTCTCTACTAATCTTCTGAAATGCCCAATACTATTATAGGATGATAAACATTTAGCAACATCACCATGGTGTATCATCCTCTCTGTACACTTACCTGGCGAGAAGATTGTTAGATTGTCCTGCATGAATCATGTATTTGTTTTTTATGTGCACATTATGATGCCTTGTGTCACATTTTTCTATGCAGGCTTACACATAGTTGTTTTGACAAGTGCATTGAGAAAAGGTACCCAGTCTGCCTAACTCGAATTCTCTTGCCCTTTTGGGAACACATTCTTTTGTTATTTTGAGGGACAGGGTTGCATTGTACAACTTGCTGTGTAGCTGTATTAAAACGAGTGACCAAAATATTGCAGTTAGATATATTTTTTTTCGTGCTATAAGAAGTTAATATCTATATCTACTCCATCATCACCAGTTAGTGTCTTAACTTCCATCATCATCTCTTTTCATTGTAGCCCAATTGCTATCAACCAAGAAGAATTTATTATCTGTCAGTTTAACTGTGGCTTTTCCTGTAATTTGTTATGTTTCAACAGGCATAAAGAAGCTGAGCTCAATATGGGAGAGAACAGTTGCATTGATCGGTGTGTTTCAAAGTACTGGCAGGCAAGTTAACCGATGATATCTGTTGTTTTAGTAGCAAATAATATACCACTGCCTTTTCTCCTTTGGGCTGGGGACAAAGTAATACATCCGGTGCTTTTGACCTCAGACAACATACAGTTTTGCCATGATAGTTTTGATGTGACAATGCCCTTTTTTTGTATTTCTTATTTTCTTGATCTTTGCCTAGGAATATGGCCCCACTTCTGTATATATTGGCATGCTTCCCTTGCTTCATACAATGCTAACTCGTCATTCTGGGTAATTCTTTCAGGTGACTAACTTGGTTGGTCAGATGCTCGGGAATCGGCCTCAGATATGAGCTGGGAAGCAGTAGCTGTGTTTTCTGTAGCAGAGTATTGTTGCTATGTTCTATTTTGGATTTAGAATGTTCACCGCCATCTAAGTAAAGCATGCGTGACCAACTAATTCGTATACTGCTTAAAAGGAAACCCCCAGTGTGTTGCCCTTTCCAGTGATGTTGTCTCCAAATCATGAGCAGAGGCACATGCCTGTAATAATTCGATACAGCTTGAGAGATTTTGTTGCCAAAGCTGCTCATTTTCAAAGTTATGATTACGCCTGTTGTCTGAATGTATGTGCTGTCATAGATCTTCTGTACTGTTGGCACATTCTACTTCCTCCGGCAAGGACCAACGTTAATTACTCAGAAAAAGAACTGTCATATTGAATTTTCATTATGGGTGCCAAATAGTGGTCCAGAAAATTATGTGATATACAGGGATGACAGCTTAGGTTTTCTGCAAAAACTCATTAAAAATATTCATTTGTCTTTCAGAAAAAGGCCAAACGACAGTCTTGTGTGCACACACAAATGGTCATGCTCTTTCAATTTTTCACATGCTTATACTCAGCCTAATTTTAAATCTTTTGAAAAATTCATAGCTTTGGAAACCCTGAAGCAGTGCACATGAGGCATGCTTGGCGTCTGCTTTGGAAGAAGCAAAGCAAAGTCCATTGCAAATAAACATAAAACAACGGCTGACGAGCCAGAAAAACAAGCTGATGCCAACCGTGGCTAATGCCCTGCTCATATCTGTTCAAATTCATTTCAAAACCCTTTGTGCTCCACTCTCCCATGATACATGAGGATCACTGAAATAAGAGACGAGACCAGTTCTAGCAGAACTTGCCGTCGTTAAAATCTTGCCACCAAATATGGACTGAACACTTAGGCAGGTTCATAGCAGATACTCCTATGTAGGAGTACTTGCAAAAACAGGAGATTCCTGATCAACCATAGCAACATAAGGATCATTGGAGTAGGACTGTCCACTCAAATGTAGCGGCCTTCCCACAGCATATCAAAGAGCAGCTCTGCCAGAACTTGTCATCTTTAAAATCTTAACACCAAATATGGACTAAACACTTCCAATCAGATTCATAGCAGATACTTGCAATGCAAACACATAGGAGACACTTGATCAATCATACCAGTTCAAGTTTGGATCCAGATAATTCTCTTTGGAGTTCTGTATATACATGAATTTGGAGAGAGAGATAAGACTAAATAATGTTGCTTTACAATCTCAAATCCACGGAACGCTATTTCGCCCAATTTTGTACTTATATGGATATATTGGAGGTGTAATAACAGCCACAGCCTAGGAGTCTTGTAAAACCACTGGAAACACCGGTTCAGGTTAGGGGAGAGACCAAAAAAACAGCCCTACTGCCACTGGTTGCAAAAGCATCATGCAGGCGATCTAGGTACAAAGCGAAGGCATTGTCGCATCAAGGGCGGGCGGGCTCTATACAGTCCTAGTTCTACCCTTTCTCTGAGCTTCCAAAGCACCAGCGATATTTAGCTTCTCATGACCGTCAGACTCCATGCCTAGGCAGATGAGCGCCATCCCTTGCAGGTAGTGTGCGGTTGGCCATTCGGGTGATATTCCCTCTGCTTTCCTCGCGTCTTCGAGACCATCTTCCAGCCTGCCAAGTACAATGTTCGCGAAACCTCGTCGCACTAGCATAGTTGGGGACTCCATGGCACCGGTATCGACAAACTGCAAAATATCCACAAGTGAAAAGTATAAACTTCATGCTTCACACTATCCATATGTTAAATCGGCTTCATATTACCATTTCTATGCAACAAAAGAACTGTTCTAATTAGGCTTGAACTGAATAATGCAGATACAGCACAGGACATCTCATTTTAGTAATATACCCAAATAACCAGTCCCCAATATACCAACCCATTTAGAGAAGGAACATAAATAGTGACTGGATTTTTCTTACCGAAGTGTCTAGTTTGTGGAAAAGCAGTCTAAATAATAACAAAAATAGAAGAAAAAAATTGATGTTGTCGATTTGTAATTGGTGAAGAGTAACAGAGTATATGTGCATATAGGAGAACTACAATCACCCATAACATGTGATATTGTGAACATACCCTTGAATAACACTCGACCACTTCCATAAAATCTTTGGAATGAAAAGCATCATCTCCATGCTTCTTGACTTGAATACTCTCAGCTGGTTGGCCAGGCCATGAGCTTAAGGATACCTGCAGGTTCCATAAGATTTTTATACCAGTCAAAAACAACATTTAAGCTCAAAGTAGTGCAAGTCCAGGAAGTTGCTGAGTTGCTACTTTCCTATCTCATTTCCCAAATTGAGTGAGTCCCATTGTTTTATGTGTGTAAATGAAAGTTTCCAAGCACAGATCAAAGTTCAGCAAGCATCAGATAAAAATAGTCGGCATTAAGGAGCTACCACAAGAGCAATATATGTTTAGTAACAAAAATAGTTCTTACCTTAAAGGTTGCTCTGTCATCCTCGCTATATCCATCAATCACCAACATCTCATGTACCCCCTCAAGGTTTGCTGTGGCATAAGCTTTCCCAGTAGATGAAAATGATATTTGCTCTGAGCTTTCCTCCTTCTCAGTATCCTGAGGGATGCCCAGTAAAGTCCGTGAAAGAGCCTGCAAGGATTTGGTGAGAACTGTTCTAGTGGGAGCTTGTAAGAGAAACAAAATCACTAGTTGGTGGGACAATGTTCTTTCTACGGTTTTTTATGATTATAAAAAACCAAGAAGTCTATGAGAAAGTAGTGGTAAAACAGAACATTACAGAAGCATCTTTTTGTAGGCTTGCAAGAGCAGACACCACTGCTTTCAGGTTTGGCCGATCACGGGCTTCATATGCCAAACACCTTGATGCCAATCGCACCATTTCAGTTCCATCAGAGCTGGATACGTGGCCTTCCAAGCAAGAATCCATCAACACCGATATATTCCTTCCTTTGATAAGGTCAAGAGCCTACAGCAAAATGAAGCGAAGTTAATGGTTGTGTCGATAAATTCTTTAAAAAAAATGTATAGACCCAATGCACATCTACAAGTGATATATACTATTGCAAAGCTCTGCCCAAAGTCAGCCATATAATCTTCCATAGAAGTAGTTTCTGCAATTCTATTGACATGTGGCTTACACGACTATATGGATAGAATGTGCATATTTTCCAGAGGACTTAAGCAGTTGTCAAGGTGGTGCTCAAAAGATTGCATGATAACTTACATGGCTCGGTGGAATGTGCTTCCCACTTAGGAGATCAAGCACGATAGTACCAAAGCTGTAGACCACACTCTCTGGAATTACTCTGCCTGCATAAAACATGTACCAGTAAAGAAACATGTAAAACAATGTGCCCTGAAGGCATGAACTTGAGCTGCATGATCAGAAGCAAACACAGAAATTTCATGGAGTTTGCAGTCATGTCTAGCGAAATTGTTCGCATATGTTTCAGACAGTTACCAGTCTTAAGGTACTCAGGAGGCGTGAAAGCCAGATTGGTACTGTAACTCTTCCCATCCCTGCTATTCTTCATCAGACCAAAACATGACAGCCTAGGGTTACCGTCCTGTCATTCACGGGCCAAAAAAAAAAGATTAAACATGTTGTCCGTGACAGCCCCACTAACTCAGAAGCAAGCAAATAAGTAGTAGCAAGTACTGACTCACCACATCAAAGAGGACCCTGTATGCATGCAGGTCATGGTAGATAGCCCTCCCTTTGTTGGAGCAATACTCCAATGCCTGTGCCACATAGAGTGCAGCACGTACCCTCATAGCCCAGCTCAATGGCTTTGCCTCCCCTGAGAAGCATAACCACCATCAGACGCAAAATGGAACTAAAGTCAATCAAAACAGAAGCTCTTATGTACAGCATTAAATGCTAAATCCCTGAACTGTCCATTTTATACATGTGAACTACATCTAAATTGTCCTATCATAGGTAATAAATCCTTCGTTAATGCAATAAGCACATTGTCATGAGTGAACATCAAGCATCTATACGAGAATGCATTTATCCACAAATTGATATGTCAATTTCCTTTGTTATTCGAAGTACAAGAGTAGGATTAGAAAAAAAACAAGAGCATGACGGTGATATTGCATACACATTAGTACTACCAAAAGAGAAACAACACTAGCAAGCCAGGAAGCTAATGGAATAAGAGCATTGGCACATTGTCCTATTAGGGGCAGTTAAACTATTCCTTGATGGAATAAGCACATTGTCATGAATGAACAATTGCACATACTCCTTGATGCCTACCAAAACAGAACATTGATCACAAGGAAAGCACAACCGATCTCCTTGATGCCAACCAAAACAGAACGCTGATCACAAGCATTTATAGAAGAATCATAGGACTGGACAAACAGAACATCGGGACGGTCATGTTGCATACTACATTACCTAGCAGGCAATGCACTTGAAGAATGAGAAATGTGGGTAGTAGAAACGTACAGTGGAAGAGGTGCTTGGCCAAGGTATCGTGGGGCATGAACTCGGCGACGAGCAGGCGCTCGCCGCCCTCACAGCAGCAGCCGATGAGGTTGGAGAGGCGGCCACTCCGCAGCAGCCCAACGGCCCTGGCCTCCTCCTGCAACCCACAGAACAGAGCCAATCAGTCAATCAGCCGGATGCAAGAGGTGTTGGTTGGTCCAACACACGATCCGTTCCTGCAAGGTGGTCCGATTTAGTCACGAACCACGAACTGTCGCGAGTCGGGCCAAGCGGAGCGCCCGAAGCGCTTGATGGCGACGGTGCGGCCGGAGCTGAAGAGCGTGCCGCGGTAGACGACGTTGGGCGCCTTCTCGCCGTGCTCGGACACGATGCGGTCGGGCGCGAAGCCGTCCGTGGCGGCCCGCAGCTCGTCGAGGCTGTACTCCGCGAACACCGGCACGCCGCTGCCGTCCTCCCCCGCCGCGCCGTTCTCTGCACGGCAAGGAAATAGCGCGGGATCAGCCGGAATCGAGCGCAGATTCTCGAGCGTCGTCAGAGGTAGTGAGAAAAAAAAATCAGCGGAGCGGATCAGACGCCCCGCACCGCAGCAGCACGCCGAATTCGAGCGGGATCGAGGAGGAAGGAACACGAGCGAAAATCGAGACGAGCAAGCGAAAAAATCCCCGGAAAAAACGCGAGGAACCCCCAAATGCAGGGCCGACGGCGCCGCCAGCACCACCACGCCGAGGAAGGAAACGAAACGCATCGAGCGAGCAGAGCACGCGGGGAAGCATCATCCAGAGGAAACCAATGCGCGTCAGTAGGGGAGAGCGGGTGTGATTCGTTACCGAGGCGGGGCGACTTGAAGTGCGGCGGCCACCAGCAGACGGAGAGCTTGGAGCAGCGGACCCCCATGGCGCGCCTCCGCCCTCCGAGCGTAGCTAGATCTCAGTCGCCGCGGGCTCCTCCCTTCGTCCCCGCTGCCACCACCACCACCGCTCGCTGGCTACTGGCAGGACTCGAATAGACTAAGGAAAATAGTGGAGGGGGAGGGGAGTGTGGGGTGGGTTGTGGATCCAAGGAAGGTGGTGGGCTTTCGGCTTCCCTGCTGCTGCTGCCTTTTAGCTCTCCTCTTCGTTCCTCCTCTTGCTTTCTCCCTCTCCCCTCTCCCTTCTCCGCCTTTTATATTCGGCTCGTCCCTCCTTTCCTCCCCTTGTCCCGGTGGATAACTATGCCGTTTTCATTGCTTTTTAAAGGGACGGTTACTTGTTAGTATCTTGTCTCTTCAAATTTGAATTATCTGTTGAGTTCAGTTCATTTGGTAGGGATGTAGTATGTTTTGTATGTTTAAGATGCAAATGAGTCCTCTACAAAAAAAAGTATTGAATTGAGAAGGATTTTTGTAGATAGGTACTACTATGTAACCATTTTATTAGGGTTTTATGCTTGGGGTGGAATGTGGAAATCATGTGGAGCCTTTGCTACCTACAAAAATCATCTCATGTTGTAGGACTTGACGGCTATCTAGTATTGCTAACGGCTTTTCGGGTTCCACTCTGCACGAACCATCCGATTACAAGTTTTATTTGTCGATACTAGATGGTATGTTACGCGTTACCAAATCAGGAGGTTGTTGGTGATTTTTCCGTTGCAAGCTAGCCAGATGGATCTATGAACGTTTGCCCGCACGAGAGTTTGTCGTATGCACTACTATGCGAAAATATACGTTATCGAATCGAGTGGGAACTTGTAACGTTTGCCTTGCTCAATCAGTTATTGTGCTCGACGTTAATATTTTGCGCACCAACATGGTGCTCGTGCACTGAATGTGTGGACACGTGCATCAATCACGCTATGTTAAAAACATTGTTTGATGACAATTCGTGTTACCAAATCAAGTAATAGTCAAATCTGCATTATAAGATGGGCTAACGGCTTCTAAATTTTACTATGTGCAAGTGTGTGATAGCTATCGAACCAAATAGTTTCAAACTAATGTTTGACGTTGTATTACATTCTAGGAGATGAAGGAGATATACCCAAGAGGCAATAATAAAAGTGGTTATTATATATCTTTATGTTTATGATAAATGTTTATATATCATGCTATAATTGTATTAACCGAAATATTAGTACATGTGTGATATGTAGAAAACAAAGAGTCCCTAGTATGCCTCTTAACTAGCTTGTTGATTAATGGATGATTAGTTTCATAATCATGAACATTGGATGTTATTAATAACAAGGTTATATCATTATATGAATGATGTAATGGACACACCCAATTAAGCATAGCATAAGATCACGTCATTGAGTTATTTGCTATAAGCTTTCGATACATAGTTACCTAGTCCTTATGACCATGAGATCATGTAAATCACTTATACCAGAAATGTACTTTGATTACACCAAACGCCACTGCGTAAATGGGTGGTTATAAAGGTGGGATTAAGTATCCGTAAAGTATGAGTTGAGGCATATGGATCAACAGTGGGATTTGTCCATCCCGATGACGGATAGATATACTCTGGACCCTCTCGGTGGAATGTCGTCTAATGTCTTGCAAGCATATGAATAAGTTCATAAGAGACCACATACCACGGTACGAGTAAAGAGTACTTGTCAGAAGACGAGGTTGAACAAGGTATAGAGTGATACCGATGATCAAACCTCGGACAAGTAAAATATCGTGTGACAAAGGGAATTGGTATCGTATGTGAATGGTTCATTCGATCACTGAAGTCATCGTTGAATATGTGGGAGCCATTATGGATCTCCAGATCCCGCTATTGGTTATTGGTCGGAGTGAGTAATCAACCACGTCCGCATAGTTCGCGAACCGTAGGGTGACACACTTAAGGTTTGATGTTGAAATGGTAGAACTTGAATATGGAATGGAGTTCGAATATTTGTTCGGAGTCCCGGATGAGATCCCGGACATCACGAGGAGTTCCGGAATGGTCCGGAGAATAAGATTCATATATAGGAAGTCATATTCCAAGTTTGGAAATGATCCGGTGTATTTATGGCAGGTTCTAGAAGGTTCTAGAAAATTCCGGAAGAAATCACCATGGAAAGTAGAGTCCCGGAGGGACTCCACCTTGCATGGCCAGCCAACCCTAAAGGGGAGGAGTCCAAGGTGGACTCCCCAAGGGTGGCCGGCCAACCCCCCTCATGGAAGGGGGGAATCCACCTTGGGTAGGTTTCCCTACACATGGAAGGTTTTTGGTTCGGGTCTTATTCGAAGACTTGTAGTCCAACACTTGGGGCTTCCACCTATATAATGAGGGGCATAGGAGAGGGGGCTGACCACCACAAGCCCATAGCTTGGCCGCACCCATAGGTGGCCGGCCACCCCCTCTCCCAAACCCTAGCCGCCCCCTCTCTCCTCCTCTTCTCCCGCACGCTTAGCGAAGCTCCGCCGGAGATCTCCACCGCCACCGCCACCACGCCGTCGTGCTGCCGGATTCAAGGAGGAGCTACTACTTCCGCTGCCCGCTGGAACGGGGAGAAGGACGTCGTCTTCATCAACACCGAACGTGTGACCGAGTACGGAGGTGCTGCCCGATTGTGGCACCGTGATCAAGATCTTCTACGCGCTTTTGCAAGCGTCAAGTGATCGTCTACCGCAGCAATAAGAGCCTACTCTTATAGGCTTTGGAAATCTTCAAGGGTTAGTCTTGATCATCCCCTCGTTGCTCCCGTCTTCTAGATTGCATCTTGGCTTGGATTGCGTTCTCGCGGTAGGAAATTTTTTGTTTTCTATGCAACGAATCCCTACAGTGGTATCAGAGCCGTGTCTATGCATAGATGGTTGCACGAGTAGAACACAATGGTTTTGTGGGCGTTGATGCTTTTGTTATCTTTAGTTTGAGTACTTTGCATCTTTTTGGCATAGTGGGATGAAGCGGCTCGGACTAACTTTACATGACCGCGTTCATGAGACTTGTTCCTCGTTCGACATGCAACTTGTATTGCATAAGAGACTTTGCGGGTGTCTGTCTCTCCTACTATAGTGAAGATTCAATTTACTCTTCTATTGACAACACTAGTATCACCGTTGTGGTTCATGTTCGTAGGTAGATTAGATCTTTCTCGAAAACCCTAAACCACGTAAAATATGCAAACCAAATTAGAGACGTCTAACTTGTTTTTGCAGGGTTTGGTGATGTGATATGGCCATAATGTGATGATGAATATGTATGAGATGATCATTATTGTATTGTGGCAACCGGCAGGAGCCTTATGGTTGTCTTTAAATTTCATGTTGAGTAGTATTTCAAAGTAGTTGTAATAGTTGCTACATGAGGTGAACAAACCATGAAGACGGCGCCATGAACCTTGACGCTACGCCGACGATGATGGAGATCATGCCCGTTGATGATGGAGATCATGTCCGTGCTTTGGAGATGAAGATCAAAGGCGCAAAGACAAAAGGGCCATATCATATCACATATGAACTGCATGTGATGTTAATCCTTTATGCATCTTATTTTGCTTAGAACGCGACGGTAGCATTATAAGATGATCCCTCACTTTAATATCAAGATAATAAAGTGTTCTCCCCTCGTATGCACCGTTGATATAGTTTGACGTTTTGAAGCATCTCGTGATGATCGGATGTGATAAACTCAAACATACAACGGGTGTAAGCCATGTTGCACACGCGGAATACTTGGGTTTGCTTGTGAGCCTAGCATGTACAGACATGGCCTCGGGACAACGGAAACCGAAAGGTTGAACACGAGTCATATGGATGATATGATCAACATGTTGATGTTCACCATTGAAGCTACATCATCTCACGTGATGATCGGTTTTGGTGTAGTGGATTTGGATCGTGTACCACTTAACAACTATGATGGATGTTGTATTAAGTGGGAGTTCATTAGTAATTAGATTAAAACATGAACTAATTATCATAAACATAGTCTGAGTAGTATTTTGAATTAATTTGTAGAATTGGCATCCGTTTACTACTATGCGTTAGTCTTGTAATTGAGATAGAAATACTGTTAAATCTGACAAATAACTTTACGGACTGGTGCCGTATTGTTAAAGAATCAAGAATTGATTAAGTCCTATTGCAAATTTTTAGTAAACCTCACATTGTTGATTCAAAGAGCAATGGTTTCAATTAGTACCTAAAGTTATCTTGTCTCCGTGAAACTTGAAGTTCAAATCTGTTTGAAAAGTAAGGAGCTGAAAATTTAGTTTTCAGAAATAATCAAGGTATGAGATATATGTGATATCTAAGACCTTATTGCAAGATGATAGAATATAATTTGGTGAGACTACATAAACTCATAAGATTTATGGGAATGTACGAAGGTTGAAGATGCAAGGCGTCTCAATCCTCCAACTATTGGGGCACTAACGATATTCGCATATCCATGAAGTGATCGTCCTTAGTATGCACCGTTGCTATGACTCGTCGTTTCGAAGCATCACGTGATGATCGGATGTTATAGATTCTACGTGTGCATACAACGGGTGCAAGCCAGATTTGCACATGCGAATACCAAGGTTAAAACTTTACGAGCCTAGCATGTACAGACATGGTCTCGAAAAGTCGTCATGATATGATGAATAAAATTATGAGTGAAATTGTTCATCATATTACAAAGTTAATAATAGTGAAATCTGAAACACTTGTCATATGATGATCAACTTCAAAGTAAGAACCTCAAGGTTATTGGTATTTGACCGACAAACCTAGAAGTTATTGATGTTGAATTGTTTTTCTGAATAATGAGGAAAGCTAAAAGAGAAACTGCAAAAGATATTTTGGCAAAAAGAAAAGAAAAGACTAGAAAGTCTAGCTCAGGTGTATATAAATAATATACATGTTATGGTTGTATTCCTAGTTAAAGTCACACTATGAAATTCTTGGGTATTAGTACTATATTGGTTGGTATGAAGTGTCATACAAAACAACGCAATACAAGAATAGAATGGCCTAAGTGACTGACAAGGAATATGATAAGGATGCACGTCTGGAACAAAATAAAGTGTTATTATGTTCATCGTTAGCATTTTATCTAGCCCTTAGAATTTATAATAAAGAACTTAATAATTGTTATTTTGCTCTGGTCAAATGAAAACAATGAGTTGTTCAAGTTATGACATTACGCCATGTACGATGGATGAGTTATTATAAATCTTAATGGTGAAACACACATACATAACACTGACGCTAAATTGCCATAAGGCAAATGATTTGAATTCCACTTATTTGTGGAACCGCCATTTAGGTCATGTTAGATAGGAACGCATGAAGGAACTCCATGCAAATGGATTTTTGAGTCATTTGATTTATGAATCATTTGGCGCTTGCAAATTTCTTCTAAAAGGAATGACTGAAATACCGTTCATAGGGCAAGATTTGAACGGGCAACTAACTTAGTGGAAACATACATGATGATGTATATGGTTCACTAGGCATAGTTGTGTGCGGGAGATTCTTCTACTTCATGAAAACTTCAAACAATGAATTGAATATATATATGTAGATATATTCGATAAGAAAGAAGTTTGAAACATTTGAATAGATTCAAATAAATTCAACATGAAGTGGAAATCATCGTAATAGAAAAGTCAAATATCTATGATTGGATCATGGTGGAAATATTTGAATTACGAGTTTTAGCGAACATCTAAAGAGAGTTATGAAGTTGTTCTACAACTCACGTTTCTTGGAGTATCATAGTGATGATGAAGTATCCAAAAGACGTATCCAAACCTTGTTGGATTAATGATGAGATAAAATGTTGATGCTGACAAGGGATTAACTTGTCAATGCCTATGGATTGTAGGCTAGGGTTTAGTTAGAAGTAGAGGGTAAGTAGATCTCGAAGGTTTCAGCCGAAAAGTACTCGACGATTGTGAAAACTAGGATTTGCAGACAATGATTCGATTGATTCTTTTGTCCCTCGACTCCCCCTTATATATGAGGTGAAGCCGAGGGATTCGTGCTATACAAGTTTACAGAGTTCGGGACGGTTTCTAACTCATCCCGCCAGATTACAAGTAACACTTCCTATTACAACTCTATTTCTTCCTTAAACGCATCTTGGGCTCCCGAATCTTCTTATTCTTCGGGTAGTGGGCCTTCAATAAACCCCGGGTACTATATTCGGCAGGCCCATTTGGGATGCCTATGTCAGTAGCCCCCGAGATTTTGCTTGAATTGTAAAGTCAGGGAAAATCTCCACTGTTTATTTTTACCCAAAAGCCTTAACTTTCTATATTTCTTCTCATAAAATTCTATATTGTACAGGGATATTGGTAATTGGGGCTAGTTCATCTGACGGATCAGGTACTAGTTAACTGCTCTAGTGGCAATCCGCAAAAACCTACTTCAAAATCACGTCCCTGGACATGATCTCGGGATACTGGTGTAAACTTCGACAGGTGCCGCTTAAGGTCTTACCATTCTGTCGAGTCCCAGTCAAATTTATCGGGTACCTAACGCGTCCGTTAGGATTTTTCTTCGTATCTGTTGATACGGATAAAAGTAACGTACGCAGTCTTTGGCGATGCCACGCCCAAATGAATGGATTACGGGGTCTTACCTTCGCAAATTTGCGGCATTCAGAAATTGATCGCAACTTTGGCGTTCTGAGAATATATTGTCGAGTGCTTTTCCGGCTGTTGGAATGGCACATTTTATTGAGTCAAATATGACTTATATTGTTCTCCCGATGGGAGTATATGTAGAGTTAATTATAACTCGAAATATACTCTCTTGCTCTTCTATTTTTCCTTTGTTAATTTCATCGGGCACGCGAACAGCGTTCCCGATGGGAGTAGCTCCGAGGCTACATCCAAGAACTTGTGCTTGGTTGTAGGCTCAACATTTTATTCCACCTTGTCGCTATTTTGTCATTATTTCGCAATATGAACTCTTTCCTCTTCTTCTTCTTCTCTCTCTTTATTTTTATATTTCTCGGGTGCGCGAACAGCGCTCCCGATGGGAGTAGCCCCCGAGGCTACAGCCAAGAACTTGTGCTTGGTTGTAGGCTCAACATTTTCTATATTGTCATACTCGAAATTTTACTTTTTGTCGGAGTAGCCCCCGAGCATTTGGGCAAAAACTTGTATTTGATCAAAGGCTCCCGAAGTATTGAATATTTCATCCTGTCGCCAATCTCTGAATACTTCCTTGTCGACATTCTTCACTTAATCAAATTTACTTCATCCTTGACAAGTAGTCGTGAATTTTCTGTCCTGTGGGTCCATTGCTTCCACGACGTTGACACGTCGTGCAAGTGGGGGACACACGTCCTCCGCTTTTTCTGGCGCACGTACGGTAACGCCTATCTCAGTAAAAATACTTTTTTGCCCTTGTATCTAGAAGATCTATTCTCACCCCACGATTTTTTCATCCAACGGTGCACTGCTTCACCCGATTCTTATATAAACCCTTCTTCAACCTCCGTTCATCCCCTTGCTTGCGCCGCTCATCTGTTCCTCTTTACAAAACTTCTCCTGCGCCCAAATCTCTCCGAGCTTCCGCATTCACGAACATTGCTTTGCCCATTGCCGTTGATGCCACCGCGCACGCGACTCACTCGCCACAGCACTCCGGAATCCAAGATGGCTGCCGAGGATCTTGAATGGGAGAGATCCAAAATCTCCAACCAAGACACCAACATGCTGAAGAGGCTTGGCCTCATGAAGAAGGAGGACGCCATCCGCTTCCCCAGCGAAGAAAGCTACCCCAAGCCTCCAATGGAGTACCGGGTTAGTTTTGTTGATCATCTAATCCGCGGCCTTTCGACCCCAATCCATGATTTCCTCCGCGGCCTTCTTTTCGTTTATGGGATTCAACTACACCAGTTGACTCCCAATTCCATCCTTCACATTTCTATTTTCATCACGCTTTGCGAGTGCTTCCTTGGAATCACTCCTAATTGGATTCTTTGGAAACGAATTTTCTGCCTCCGCCGCAATGGCTCCCACAACGTCACTTATAACATAGGTGGCGTTGTAATCTGTGTTAAATGCGATGTCGACTATTTCGACGTCAAATTTCTGACTGTCCAAGGATGGCGCAAAAAGTGGCTCTACATTCACGAAGAAAGCGCCAATTCTGTGGAGCACAACATAGTTCCTTTTGACGGAAGTGCCGGGATTCAGCGTCGCCGTTCCTGGGATGCGAAGCTTACGAAGAAGAGAAAAAGGCGACAGAGGCGCTCATGGCTCGTATCCATCATCTTCAAAACACTCGAGGCAAAGAGCTATCTGGTGTTCAAATTACTGCCTACTTCCTTAGGATTAGAGTGCAGCCTCTTCAGGCTCGCAAAAATCCCCTTTGGACGTATTCTGGTGAAAATGACGCCAACAGAGTTTCCGGTGATCTTTACGTAAAGGACACTGGAAAAATTGGTTCGAAGAATTTCTCGATTAGGCAAGAAGGATCCTATTCCCTCCTCCTGTCGAGTGGAACCATACAGTGCTTCCAATCCTCTTCCCGAGGTATTTTGTCTTCTCGAATTTCTATCTTGTTCTGAACTGTTCCTTGTATCTTATTGCAGTGGTATCTCACTTATTCTCTTTTGTCACTATTTCCTTGTAGAATCATCCTACTATGGCTTCCCTTCCTCCTCTTCACGAGGATGGAGAGGTCGAAGAAAGAGCCGTTGTCGATGATGACAACCAGGAGACCCCTCTTTTGTTAATGAACCCGCATGATTCTCGAAAATCTGCGGGATCTACCGAGAAGGATGCTGCCTCTGAAGGTACAACATCAGCACAATCTCCTCCTCCTGCTGTTTCTCCGAAGAGCAAAAGGAAAAGGAGCAATGCCGAAGATTAGGGACCTCAAAACCCGAAGAAAGCTGCTCCTTTACCTCGAAAAGCGGCTTATGATCCATACATCGAGAGTATCATCAGCTCGTAGGTTCCTTGCTCTTTTCCTTTTCTATTTGAAGAATTTTATTTTGCCTTGCTTTTTATGCTGCCACTATTTTGTCACGGTGATGATGAAGAAACACCAACTTTAGATGTGGCTGCTCGAACGAGCACGTCACATACTTTAGTTATTTCGAAAAACCGGTTGAAGGGGAGGAATCGTCGCCTCCTCAACAAAATGTTGATACATCTACTCCTCCTTCGAGCCCCCGTGCCCCTTCACCAAAAAGGGCACGGGTTGAAAGATTGTTGATCCTGCCCCTCGGTTGGGCGGTTCGTCGACTCTGCTCTTAGATGATGTAAGTTTGTCGGCATCTATATTTTCCTTATTTTGTTTTTTCACACCTTTTCTCTTTTTCATGCCGACGTTTCTTTTGATGTACTTACCTTTGAACAGCCAATGATCAAAGAGCTTCTTCGGATCGGGTCCCAATTTGTTGGGTACCGTGAATATCTTGCCGAGCCGAAGGTAACGACTTTTATACTTGCTATTTTTCTGTGACTTTCTCTTCCTGGTGCTTGTCGCTGTTTTTTGATCTTTCGTTTCGTTCTTTTTCATATCTCGACAGAAAAACTTTCGAGAGGCCAACGAACGTGTCGACGCACTTGCTCAAAAACTCGAGCAAAGTGAGGCGGCTCGCAAGAAAGCTGAACTTGCTGCTAGCAAAGCCAAGGCCGAGGTTGATGAAGCCAAGGTGAAAGCTGCTAGTGTCGAGGAGCTGCAGAGAAGGCTCAAAGATGCCGAATCTGCCTTAGATGAGCGAGAAAACTGCACAAGCGTGCGTGAACAAGAGATCATCAAGCGTCTGAAGTCGCAAAGTCGACGTACGCTGAGTAATATCATCAACCCCTTCTATTGTACTTCCTGTTTCTTGGTTTTTGACTAATGGTTTGTCTCGTGTGGCAGCCCAAACAAACCAAGATTTTGATCTGGAGAATCCCGTCAATGACCCTCTCCTTGATGCACTTTCTCTTACGGAGTTCCATGGGCGCGAAATTCGTGAAGGCGTGGCCAATGCCGGTGCAAGTTTGTCGGCGTTGTTCCCCTACTTCTTCCCGAAGAAAGAGGAACCTTCGACTTTCCTTGCCCTTGCCAAGCTTTTCAATTCGTCGGAAGACACAGGATTGAAGATGCGTCGGGGAGAATATGAAGGTTCTTTGTCGAAATCTTGTTGCCACTGGTTGCGACAGCCAACGGACGCTTGATTGGATGAAGGTTGGCGACACCGACGGATAGAGCATTCGAGATGGAGGTCGCTAATCAAGGCAGCCAAGCCCAACACTAAGAAGATCTTGGCGTATCGGGGATCAAGCCGACTTCGACTCCTAGCTCCTCGAGGCCGGAGGTCTAGTTGCATGCCTCCTTGTTTCTTTTTCTGTTTCTTTTGCTTTTGTTGCCAAAGTAGTTGTTTTGGCGACACTCATTTCTTTAGCTCTACTGTAGTGCCCTTGTAATGATTCCAAGAAATTAATGAAAAACTCTATCTGTCATTTGATGTTGTCTTGTCTAAATTTCAGTTGATATTTGATAACTATACTCCAACTTCCGCTCCTTCCAATGTATCGCCTTCTTCTCGTGCGAGGAGAGCTTTTGCTGATACTGCACCTGTCGACGATACCTTGTCGCAAGAACTGGATGAACTTCGACAGCAACTTCAGTATGCGAAGAAGCAAACACTTGTGATGATGGAGCAATCTCGTAAGTCATCTGAAGCCGAAAAAATTGCTCTTCAACAAGCTCACGAAGCCGTGGCTGCTAAGGAAATTGCTGCTTCCGAGGCTGAAAAGGCAACTACTCGAGAAAATTTCATGCTCGAATTAATGAATGAAGCCAGTGCAGATATGTCGGGTATGCCTGTTTCGTCCGCTGATATTCTTTATCTTTATGCTATTGTTTCTTAGAGGTTTCCACTTCTTTGTTTTGATAGGTGCCTTTGTTGATGCTGCTGCCGAGGAAGAGAGGGTAAATGCTAGGACAACCCTCCTTGTTAATCTTTCCCTGGACCATGGTTCGTTGTTTTGGGCTACCCCAGAGAGGACCCGCCAAATTGTCAGATTTCAAGATCGCGCCTCTCAAACTCGCGATTTCCTTGACTTCTGTACCAAGACCTTGTCCATGGTTTACAACTCCATGTTTCCTCGGAACGCCCAACCAAAAACTCTTCCTGAATTAATGGAAAGGTTCAAGGATGCGCGCAGTATCCATGATTTTGTCAAAGCCCAATTGGTAGCTGGCGCCAGATTTGCTCTTATCATGCTCCAGATCTGCCACTCGAAGCTTGACCTTACCCAGGTTGTCGAGAAAGTTCACCAAAAAGTAAAACGTCGGAGAGTTGGTGTTGACAGGATTAACACGAAGGTTACGCCTATAGCCGAAGAAATGATTGAAGACCTACTTCGGATGGATGCCGACTTTTTTGCCGATGGCCATTATGCCGATTTTCTTGGTGCTGCTCCTGAGGAAAACAGGATTACTCTTGATGACATATTGAATCAAGACTAGTTAGTTTCTTCTTGTAGATATTTTTTCTTTGTAATCCATGACTATATTGTAAAGCAATCATTATATTTCTCTGTTTGTTTAGCCCCCGAGTGTTTCGGTGACTCTTTACTATATTTGTATACTTGCGAGGTTTTGAACCAAGGCATTTATATATTTAAGGCGAATATGAGCCCCCAAGCTTTTTATTGAGTACTATTTTGTATTTTTGTTGACTCACGAGGTATTTGAATACCAAGGCAAGTTTTTCCTTTTGTCGATGAACTATATTGAAATTCGTCGGAGCGAAGACTTTGGTCATGTCGATAAAGAAGAAAAGTTATATTGTCACTATCTTTATTATATTGCAGCACCGCGAGCCCGCCTCATTAAAAACCTTCTCCGGCCCCACTCGGTGCCCCGAAAAAGGAAAAGAGTGCGTCTGAAAACTTCGCGGGCGTTTCGGTACATTGAAGCTTTACAAAGACTATATTTTGACTCTAGGCGTAAAACGCCTAAGTTGCGCCACGTTCCGGGGTTTGGCTCCTCCACCTGTCTTCTTGTCCTTTATTACGTATGCTCCTCCTCCAATTACTTCCGTGACAATGTAAGGGCCAAGCCATGGTGACTCGAGTTTTTCATGACTTTTTGCGTGAGCCGAAGAACTAGGTCTCCCACCTGAAAAGATCTTGGCCGCAAACGTCGATTGTGGTAATTCTTCAAATCTGTTGATATTTGGTTACCGAGATAATACTTCATCTCGAGCTTCATCAAGTGCGTCGACGTCGTCTTCTAGCACTCTTCTCGACGTTTCTTCATCATATTCAGCGACACGTGGAGAGTTGTGCTCTATCTCGATTGGTAGTACTGCCTGCTCCATGAACCGGGAAAAACGGAGTTTCTGCGTTCTTTGTGTTTGGTGTTGTTCGGATGCTCCACAACACGCTTGGTAGTTCTTCGGCCATGTATGTCGAGCTTTTTCAGGTGGTCCTAATAAGCGCTTCTTGATACCATTGCAGATGATGCCATTGGCTTTCTCGACTTGCCCATTGGTTTGAGGATGTGCAAGCGACGCAAAGTTCAGCTTAATACCCACCTCTTCGCAATAATCTTTGAATTCATGGGATGTGAAGTTGCTGCCGTTATGCAGTGGCGATGCTTTGTGGGGCACTCCAAATCTGAAGACGAGGCCTTTTACGAATTTTACTGCGGATGCTCCATCTGGTGAATTTATCGGCTTCGCTTCTATCCACTTTGTAAACTTATCGACAGCTACTAGCATGTACTCCTTTCCTCCTGGCCAGGATTTGTGTAACTTACCCACCATATCAAGTCCCCATTGAGCAAAGGGCCAAGACAATGGTATTGGTGCTAACTCTGGCTTTGGAGAGTGAGGTTTTGCGGCGAACCTTTGACATGCGTCGCAAGTTCTTACTATGTCCTTGGCGTCCTCGATTGCTTTGTCAACCGGTAGAATCCTGCCCGAAAAACCTTGGCTGCGATAGCTCGACTACTTGCGTGGTGGCCACATATTCCTTCGTGTACATCCTTCGAGTTATTCTTCCTTCTTCGGTGTAACGCACCTTTGCAAAACGCACTGAAATACTTCGCTTATACAATTCTCCCTTGACCACCGTAAAAGCTTTGGAGCGTCGAATTACTCGCCTTGCTTCAAGCTGGATCATCGGGTATTTCTTTCCTCATGATGTATGATATGTACGGCTGCATCCACGGTATCTGTATCACCATGACCAAGTCCTGATCCTCTTCTTCGTCCTCTTGCTTTTCCTTGTCAGCCCCCGAGGGTTTCTTCTCCTTCTTTTTTGACTTTGTTGGCTTAGTGGATCTTTCTGTTATCTCTTCCCAGAACACACCTGGCGGGACTGGAAGGCACTGTGACCCGATGTTTGCAAGAACGTCGGCTTCGTCGTTGCTCAACCTGCTAATATGATTTACTTCGCATCCATCGAATAACTTCTCAAGCTCGTTGTACACCTCCTTGTATGCCATCATGCTATCATTGATTGCATCACATTGGTTCATAACTTGCTGAGCCACCAACCGTGAGTCGCCAAAGATTTTTAATCGAGTTGCTCATGAGCTTTCGCCATCTTCATCCCGTGTATGAGGGCCTCATATTCTCGCTTCATTGTTAGATGCGTTAAGGAACGTCATCCGGAGGATGTACTTCAATTTGTCGCCTTCTGGTGATATGAGTACTACTCTGCGCCAGCTCCTTCTAGTCTCTTGGACCCATCAAAGTTCATGGTCCAAGTTCTCGATAAACTGGAGGTCCTGTATTTTGCAACTCCATCCATTCTGCGATGAAGTCCGGCAGTATTTGCGACTTTATTGCTTTTCTTTTTCATACGTGATGTCCCGAGGGGAAAGTTCTATTCCCCAAAGGGAGACACGACCCGTAACTTTCGGGTTATTCAAGATATTTGACAAGGGAGCTTCATTGACCACTATGATCGGGTGTGCCGAAAAATAGTGGCGCAATTTTCGTGCCGTCGTGAACACTCCATATGCTAGCTTTTGGTGCGAGGGTACCTTTGTTTTGAAGGTGACAAGACTTCGCTCACGAAGTATCTTGACTGCACTCCATGGATTTTCCCTTCTTCCTCTCTTTCGACAACTAATCTTGTGCTAACCACTTGGGGCGTGGCTGCAATATACAGTAGGAGAGGTTCCTTTTCCTTTGGAGCCACCAGGATTGGTGGTGTCGAGATTTTTCGCTTCAGATCCTCGAAAGCTCTGTCGGCCTCTTCGTTCCACTGGAATTTATCTCCTTGTTTTATCAGCGCATAAAATGGTAACGCTTTTTCTCCTAACCTGGCGACGAACCTGCTCAAAGCTGCGACTCGCCCAGTTAGCTGCTGTATTTCTTTCAACTTTGTTGGCTTTCTCATTGTTACTATGGCTTGTATTTTGTCGGGATTTGCTTCAATCCCTCTTGCCGAAACTAGAAACCCCGAAGTTCTCCTCTTTGGGACGCCAAAAGAACATTTCGTCGGGTTCGGTTTGAGGCAGAATTTGTCGAGGTTGTCAAAAGTTTCTTTGAGATCCTCGATCAATGTTGTCCCCTTTTTTGATGTTATGACGACATCATCGATGTATACTTGCACGTTTTCCCGATCTGTGTTGCTAAACACTTCGCATCATCCTCGATATGTTGCTCCCGCATTTTTAGACCAAAGGGCATTGTTTTGTAGCAAAACACGCCGTAAGGTGTAATAAACGCTGTCTTGGCTTCATCATCTTCTTTTAATCTGATCTGGTTATAACCGAGTATGCATCCAAGAAGGAAAGACGTTCGCAACCTGCCGTGGAGTCGATAATTTGATCGATCCTTGGGAGGGGAAAGTGATCCTTAGGACAATGGTTATTGAGACACGTAAAGTCTAAGCACATGCTAAGGACCTGTCGTGTTTTTCTTTGGCACCATCATGGGTTAGCTACCCATGTGGCTTACGTAGATATTTCTCTCGATAAAACCAGCTTCTTCGAGTCGATTTATTTCTGAAAGCATGGCTTTGCGGTTTGGTTCAACGCCGCAAAGGTTGTCTCGATTGGTTTCTTTGTTGGATCCAAATTTAGGTGGTGCTCGGCAAGTTCCACAGGTACTCCTGGCATGTCGGCTGGACACCATGCAAAGATTTTCCAGTTCTCACGGAGGAACTTGACGAGCGCGCTTTCCTATGCGATATCCATATCGTTTGCGATAGATGTCGTCTTTTTTGGATCTGTCGGGTGAATCTGCACCTCCTTAGAATTTTTCTCTGTGTTGAAAGTTGATTCTTTATTTGGCCTTCCAACGTCTGGCAGTACGTCGTAATCAATCATGCTTTTTGACGCCAAGTACTCGGCTTGCATCCCGAAAGTTTACGCCAACCTGTGAAAATCCTTGTCGCACTTATCGGCTAAGGCAAAGCTTCCCTTGATCTGTGATTGGTCCTCTTGGTCCGGGCAACCTCCACAACAGGTATGTATAGTGTGGTACTGCCATAAATCTAGCATATGCTGGTCGTCCCAACAGAGCGTGGTATTGTGATGGAAAATCCACGACTTCAAATTCGAGCTTCTCGATTCTATAATTTTCTCGGGTCCCAAATTGAACATCGAGATTGATTTTTCCCAATGGATAACTTGGTTTCTCTGGTGTGATGCCGTGGAATCTTGTGTCTGTTGGTTTCAAGTTTGCTAAGGATATGTTCATCTTCCTCAATGTATCTGCATACATGAGGTTCAAGCTCTTGCCGCCGTCTATGAACACTCGAGAGACATCAAATCCTGCGATAGCTTCTTTGGCGAGAATAAGTGCTGGCCCCCCTGGTCGAGGAACTTGCTGCGGATGATCTGCTATTGTGAAGCCGATATCTTGTCCCGACCAATTAAGGTACTCAAGCTGTTGGTGGAGGCATTTTCTCTGCCATAAACACCTGTCGTGAGATTACTTTTTGAGCTCTATTGGACGGCCTTCCCTTCGAATCATCAACACCTGCTCCGTTGGAGTTAGGATCAAGATAGGGTGGTGGTGCGGGTGCTGCCGCTATTCTTAGCTGGTGTCGATTGTCCTCTGTAATCGCGGGAGGTGGCGGTAGATGAACCTCGCTCCTAGGCTCCCGATGGTTTCTCTGTGCTGCTCGAGCGTGAGCATTTTCTCGCGTATCCGAACATTGCTGAAAATTTCGACAGTCTTCTGCAGTGCCCTGACTGTCTTTTCCCGTTCTTTGTCGAGGAAGAAGTGCATCTGGCACGGTCCGTTCAGCATTTCCTCGGGGGACACGAAAGGTCTTGGAAACCTCGGCCCACTATTTTGCCTGTTGCGTGAATCATCCCTATTATCACTTCGCTGTTCACTGCTTCTCTGGTAATCATCTCTGTTGCCTCCTGTATTTGTCCGAAAACCTGCCGAAATTTGTCCTGGGCGTCGTAGTTCGGTGTACGTCCGAGGAAATCTTCGCCTCGGTTGATAGTTTCGACCACGGTCCTCCTCTGGCGACCTGTGTCGTTTGTTGTGGACAGCGTCTTCTCCATCTGCCCATTTATTTGCTATCTCCATCAACGCGGATACTGTCCTTGGATTGGTCCTTCCCAAATCCTCGACAAAGTCTCCACGCCTGACTCTGCGACAAACGCATCTATTGCTCTCTCGTCGGATATGTTTTACTGCCGAGTTTTTGATGATATTCCACCTCTGGATGTACTTTCTCATTGGCTCATCGGCTTTTGTCGACACGCTCTCAACTCCTCTAACGATGCGGGTTTTTTGCACGTGGATCTGAAGTTCTTGACGAACACGTCCTCGAAACTTTCCCAGTGTCGATGGATCCTGGAGCGAGTTTCTTTATCCATGATCGTGCGGCACCACTCGGGTGCACCTGGATGCTTTGCATGGCTGTTGCCCTAGTTCCTCCTGTCGGCTTCACCGTCTCCAGGATAGTCGACTAGCCAATCCTCCGGATCTTGAAGGCCGTCGAATTTCTTGAAATTATCGGGTAACTTGAATCCCGAGGGACTCGCGTTTTCGGACTCTCCTCGTGAAGCATGGTAAGCCGCACATATCTTCGTCGTTAAGTTACGGGGATTGCCGATGATCCCTTCGCTTTGCCGCGCTGTCGACTCTTGCTTGTGCTTCTTTGTGTCTCTTGCTCCACTTGGCCCTTCAGTCTTTGCCGGCTGTTCTTCTTTGCGGGTCGCGGACTATTTTGCCTTGCCACTCCTTCGGGAGGCGTTGATATAAACGCTGTCCCCATAGCTCCAACTCCTGCTACCGCCATATTGTACAGTGTTTCCCTTGGGTCACCCGGAGGTGGTTTAGATGCAAGGATAAAAGCATGTGTTGCCATATACCCAGCCTCTGGTGTCTTAGGGATGATGTTTCCTCTTGTATCTATCGACATAAAGGACATGTCGAGGTTTTGAACCAAGTGCTCTCTTTCCGCTTCGGGTATGTGTTGCAGTCTTGACCTTGCTCTGTTCCGCGCCTCCCGATGGCTATCACCCGTAGTTCTAGATTGTCGACTTAGATCTGCCCTTCTCCTGCTGGATGCAGAAGCTGCCTCCTTTCTCCTGTTCAACTCAGCTGTCTGTTTTTCCAATTCCCTGGCAGCTCGTGCGAGCCTATATTGATATGCTTGCAATTCTTCTGGTGTGGCTGTGGTAGCCATTGGTTCTGTGCCGTTCATAGCTCTCGCAGCTCTGTCCCACGCTGCTTGTGAAAGTTGAACTCTATCTCGCGGCTCTGGCCCGACGTATTTGTTGCCCAAGCCTTGTCGCAGATTGGAGGGATCGACGTATGGATTTCCCAAACTGTCGAAAGCCTCAGATGTCTCCTCTTGACCTTCGATGGCGTAAATCTGATGATACCTTGTACTCAGATCTATGTTGGGTTTGGTGACATCATCGTTGAGATTGATGAAGACCTTGCCCACTGTCAAAGATTTGTCGATGAAGTCGTAACTGTCGGCATTGCTTGAACCATTGCTTATATATGAATCCGCAGATGACTCAAACGACATGTCGTTGAAGATCTTGGCGAGTTTCTCTCTTGCTCTGATGCTGACGTAGCGTGTCGCCGAGGTTTCTTCTTCTCCTGATTCGTTTGACGATGTATAGCTTGAAAAATCGGAATCGGCCACTGATGATTCCGACGAAATCGGAATCTCGACACGATACGATCCTTCCTTCTCGACGCGAAAGTGGAACCTTCCGAACGTCATCTCCATGGGCTCCGCCAGATACGCATATGCATCCAAACGGGAGGGTGGGTGAGGAACAAAATCGACAAGACCAGTAGCGATCTGTTTACCTCGATCCATTGTGTTGCTTGCGGTTGACGATGTCGAAGATCTTGAGCGTGCCATCGAGATCAGCTCCTTACGCCTCTAATTCCCACAGACGGCGCCAATTGACAAGGGATTAACTTGTCAATGCCTATGGATTGTAGGCTAGGGTTTAGTTAGAAGTAGAGGGTAAGTAGATCTCGAAGGTTTCAGCCGAAAAGTACTCGACGATTGTGAAAACTAGGATTTGCAGACAATGATTCGATTGATTCTTTTGTCCCTCGACTCCCCCTTATATATGAGGTGAAGCCGAGGGATTCGTGCTATACAAGTTTACAGAGTTCGGGACGGTTTCTAACTCATCCCGCCAGATTACAAGTAACACTTCCTATTACAACTCTATTTCTTCCTTAAACGCATCTTGGGCTCCCGAATCTTCTTATTCTTCGGGTAGTGGGCCTTCAATAAACCCCGGGTACTATATTCGGCAGGCCCATTTGGGATGCCTATGTCAGATGCCATTATATTTTTGTGGATTATGCTTTAGAGACTACCGCTTCTACACTAAATAAGAACATCATCATGATCCGTAGAAATGACACCATACGAGTTATGGCATGGGTATAAACCCTAATAGTCCTTTCTTTAAATTTTGGTTTAAAAAGTTTACAGCCGAAATCGGATAAATGTCTTTGTTGGATATCCCAAAGAATTGATTGGGAATTCTTTCCACTATGAAGTAAAAGACAAAAGTGTTTGTTAATGTTACTTGCTTATTTCCAAGAAATTGTTTTCTAGCGAAGTATTTGAGTGGGAGGACAATAGAACTTGATAAGGTTTATGAACCTGAGCATAATGATCAGAGTAGCGCAGCATCGGAAATTGGTTCCGGAAGCGGCCACAACGATCATGGCTCCCATGACTACAAAGTGTTTTAGCCATGAAGATCGAAGCACATATTGAACCTTGTAGGTATGGTTTACTTTGTGATCAAATAAATGATTTGTGGACAAAGAATTGATTTTGAACAATGATAAACCAACTACAAACAAAGAAGTTATGATGGGCCATGACTCCGTTAAAATGGCTATACGCCATGAAATCCAAGATAGATGAATACTTTTTGAAAGTAAATGGATCTATAAAAATTGATGAAAGGTTGACTTGTTGAAAAGTTGTTTACGACAAAGTTCAAAGAGTTGACTACGATAAGATTAGATCTTCCGTAGCAATGCTTATAGTCTATGTGGATTATTCTAGTAATCACTACATATTTCTTTTATGAGATATGCTAGTAGGATGGCAAAATACATTACTTATCAGAAGTATGTATTAAAGGTGTATACAAGATACAACAAATTGTTTTGCTAGTCCGTGGAATACTAGATAGATATACGAACTTCAATTGGATGAAGTGAGTATTACGGAATTAGAATCTTCACCAGATGAAATAGTCAAAGAGTTTTTGATTTCATCAGAAACGATGAAGAGGCTTGCATTTGCAAGAAATTAAGTGGGAGCGCTGAGAGATATTTATAATACTTTATGTAGATGACATATAGTTGGTTATAAATGATGTAATTATATACTTGATTAAAAAGGTTTCATTGAGAAATTAATTTCAATGAAAGGATATGGACTGAAACAAATTTAGTGTCAAAATCTATGAAGATAGATTGAAACACAAAATAAGTTTAAGTCAAAGTACATAGAATGGATATTGAAATAGTTCAATATAGAAATATTAAGAAAATGTTCTTGTCATGTGAAGTTTTAACAAGACTTGAGTGTATCTGACACTCAATGAGTAAAAACACATGAGTGATTATAGATCACGGATAATATGTACACAATCAGATGTCATGTGCTCTTAAAAGTGTTATGAGCATGTACCAAAATAATTCATGTGATGATCATTGAAAAACAGTAAGAATATTTTTGAGTACTTAAGAAGAACCAAGGATATATATATAGTTTTGTATGGAGAAATGACAAACAAATTGCTGTAAGGTGTTGCACCGATATTTGTTTTGTCACATATGAAAATAAAATTTCAATCTCAAATTAGACTAAGTGTTGTTTGAAAGGTAGCACAATAAGCTAGAAGTTGTCTATGCTAGATTTAGAAGAGTTCTAAATATTATGACAGATTCTACAAAAGAAGGCAGAGTATGTCATTGTTTTGACAATGACAAAGGATGTTAAGTCAAGAGGTTCTTTTAGAACTTGGTGTAGTTCCGACAGAGTCAGAACTTTGAAGCTATATTGTGTGTGACAATATTAGTGACATATTTCAGACCGCGGAATTAAGGTTCCACCAGAAGACCAAACATATTTAATGCCGACTCATTTGAAAATGAGTGATGCGTTGAGACGAAAATGAATTACAAAATACATACGGTTCTGAGCATGTCAGATCCGTTGACTAAAACCTCTCCCGTGAGCAAAACATGATAAAACACCAGAAGGCCAAGGTGTTATATCCTTACAAATGTAAACTAGATTATTGACTCTAGTGCAAGTGGGAGACTGAAGGAGATATGCCCAAGATGCAATAATAAAAGTGGTTATTATATATCTTTATGTTTATGATAAATGTTTATATATCATGCTATAATTGTATTAACCGAAACATTAGTACATGTGTGATATGTAGACAACAAAGAGTCCCTAGTATGCCTCTTAACTAGCTTGTTGATTAATGGATGATTAGTTTCATAATCATGAACATTGGATGTTATTAATAACAAAGTTATATCATTATATGAATGATGTAATGGACACACCCAATTAAGCATAGCATAAGATCACGTCATTGAGTTATTTGCTATAAGCTTTCGATACATAGTTACCTAGTCCTTATGACCATGAGATCATGTAAATCACTTATACCGGAAAGGTACTTTGATTACACCAAACGCCACTGCGTAAATGGGTGGTTATAAAGGTGGGATTAAGTATCCGGAAAGTATGAGTTGAGGCATATGGATCAACAGTGGGATTTGTCCATCCCGATGACGGATAGATATACTCTGGGCCCTCTCGGTGGAATGTCGTCTAATGTCTTGCAAGCATATGAATAAGTTCATAAGAGACCACATACCACGGTACGAGTAAAGAGTACTTGTCAGGAGACGAGGTTGAACAAGGTATAGAGTGATACCGATGATCAAACCTCGGACAAGTAAAATATCGCGTGACAAAGGGAATTGGTATCGTATGTGAATGTTTCATCGATTGAATATGTGGGAGCCATTATGGATCTCCAGATCCCGCTATTGGTTATTGGTCGGAGTGAGTACTCAACCATGTCCGCATAGTTCGCGAACCGTAGGGTGACACACTTAAGGTTTGATGTTGAAATGGTAGAACCTGAATATGGAATGGAGTTCGAATATTTGTTCGGAGTCCCGGATGAGATCCCGGACATCACGAGGAGTTCCGGAATGGTCCGGAGAATAAGATTCATATATAGGAAGTCATATTCCAAGTTTGGAAATGATCCGGTGCATTTATGGCAGGTTCTAGAAGGTTCTAGAAAAGTCCGGAAGAAATCACCATGGAAAGTAGAGTCCCGGAGGGACTCCACCTTGCATGGCCAGCCAACCCTAAAGGGGAGGAGTCCAAGGTGGACTCCCCAACGGTGGCCGGCCAACCCCCCTCATGGAAGGGGGAAATCCCACCCCAAGTGGGATTCCCACCTTGGGTAGGTTTCCCTACACATGGAAGGTTTTTGGTTCGGGTCTTATTCGAAGACTTGTAGTCCAACACTTGGGGCTTCCACCTATATAATGAGGGGCATAGGAGAGGGGGCTGACCACCACAAGCCCATAGCTTGGCCGCACCCATAGGTGGCCGGCCACCCCCTCTCCCAAACCCTAGCCGCCCCCTCTCTCCTCCTCTTCTCCCGCACGCTTAGCGAAGCTCCACCGGAGATCTCCACCGCCACCGCCACCACGCCGTCGTGCTGCCGGATTCAAGGAGGAGCTACTACTTCCGCTGCCCGCTGGAACGGGGAGAAGGACGTCGTCTTCATCAACACCGAACGTGTGACCGAGTACGGAGGTGCTGCCCGATTGTGGCACCGTGATCAAGATCTTCTACGCGCTTTTGCAAGCGGCAAGTGATCGTCTACCGCAGCAATAAGAGCCTACTCTTATAGGCTTTGGAAATCTTCAAGGGTTAGTCTTGATCATCCCCTCGTTGCTCCCGTCTTCTAGATTGTATCTTGGCTTGGATTGCGTTCTCGCGGTAGGAAATTTTTTGTTTTCTATGCAACGAATCCCTACAGGAGAGTATGCCAATATGATCTTAATGAGGTGCGGGGCTTTGCATCTGACATTTGTCGGGCTTTCCTCTGTGGGAGCTTGCGTCCTGGCCTTTTTTCCAATAAACCCCTCAAGCTGAAGACTAGTGATAGGTGGTCTCACGAAGCTTTTGGAGAAGGATAGACTAGCGTGTAAGCACAACAATGAACCGCGACAAACCCTCAGATGACCATTCTAATATAGGGGAGATCCTTAGTAGTGGTTAACTTTTGACTCTTCCATTGACTAATATATGTACCGAATGCGCATACAGGAAAGTGAACTTCTGGGTCTGGAACCTGGGGTTGCTCCAGCTAACTAGTGAGAATCATGTTTTCTGAATATTTAGTGAACCAAACAATTGATACTTACCTAAATGATTGAGTCTGATAGCACTATTACCACATTTTCTCTCTAAGACCCTAGTTTGTTGATTTGAAAATAATAGGGAACATGGTGCGAGTAGATTTCTTTTCGATGGCTTTCCCATTGTAAATTTTAACATGTTATGAAGAAAAAATCCATGTCTTAATCATCATTTTTAAGCCTACAAAACCAATGTTGGGTCACACCTGTAGTGAACCGGAAGTTTGGTTTCTCCGATGGATATGATATTTTTTTGTTAGTTTTTTGTTTGGAATGATGCAAAATCGTATCCTTTTCTATAAACTACAAGAATCATATGTGTATCCGTGCTCCTTTTATTTTTAAGTTACCATGTGCTCTCAACATCTCAACAATCATATGTGTATCCGTGCTCGTATTATTTTTGTAGATAGGTACTATGTAGCCATTTTAGGGTTTTATGATTATGTGGAAATTATGTGGAACCTTTGCTACCTAGAAAAATCGTCTGATGTTGTAGGACTTGACGGCTATCTAGTATGGCTAACGGCTTTTTGGGTTCCACTCTGCACGAACCATCCGACTAAAAGTTTTATTTGTCGGTACTAGATGATATGTTACGCGTTACCAGATCGGGAGGTTATTAGTGACTTTTCGGTTACAATCTAGGTAGATGGATCTATGAACGTTTTCCCGCACGAGCATTTGTCGTATGCACTACTATGTGAAAATATACGTTATCGAATCGAGTGGGCACGTGTAACGTTTTCTTTGCGCAATCAGTTGGATATTTTTGAAATTAGTTATTGTGCTCGTGCACTGAATGCGTGGACACATGCATCAATCACGCTATGTTAAAAACATTGTTCGACGACCAAATCATGTAATAGTCATATCCATTATAAACTGTAAAATTACCATCAACGTATATTTTCTTTTAAAGATCCATTTATTCTTAACAACCTTTCAATTATGAGAAAGGTCAACCAAAGTCCACACATGATTTTTCATATATGGACCCCATTTTGGATTTTATGGATTCTAGCCATTTCTCAGATCCAAAGCTCACAATCGCTTGCTCATAATTCACAGATTTATCGTTGTCTAACAACGTGACATCCATACAAAAAAAATTACCATTCAGGAGTGAAACATATCCTTGTTGACCTGCGAACTTCAATATGAGTATTGTTCAAAGTTTCATGGTCATCATCATTTGCTTCCTCTCTAGCTGGTGCAGACGCCACATGAATATTTTCAGGCGTTGCGCTAGTTTGCAATTCGAGAAAAGGTTTAAGAACTTTCTCTAGCTCTACGTTCGTCCCACTCAATTCTTTCAAGAGAAACTCCTTCTCAAGAAAGGATCCATTCTTGACAACATAGACTTTGCCTTAGAATCTATGATAGAAGGTATACCCAATTATTTATTTAGGGTATCCTATGAAAATTCACATTTCTGCTTTGGGTTGTATTCTTTTGACATAATCTTCGCATCCCTAAACTTTAAGAAATGATAACTAGGGGCAATTGGTGCATGTAGCTTCATGTTTTAGAAAAACCCAATGTGTACTGTTGCAGGCTTCAACTAGGCATGAGTGTGACTCCTATGTTTTTAATATCCTTGTGCTATTCAGATCATGCGGACAAAAAATGCCCTCAACCATTATGAATCAAATGATTTTCTTATAAACTGGGAACTTTACAATGAGCAAAGTACAATTTATGTATTTAACATGTTTTGGTACCAGGATTGGGGACTGTATTTCACGTTTCTATGTACAGATAAGGCCAGCCATGTATACTCTATTTGTTTTCATTGACCTGACTATGATTCTTTGTTTTCTTTTTTTCTTTGGCGGTGAGATTAACGACAGCTGAGGCCATGGCCACCTACACCAAGTGTACGAGCAGAATCAATTTTCGTTGCTCGAATATAACCACCGTCGGAAAATAGTGTGGACCTGTGGGAAGGAAACGACGGCGCATCAGCTAGTTGGGCACATGCATAGCAGGGTATGGGTGCACTACGAGGAAGGTCGCTGTTAAAAAACTCACACGTCCCTACTATTAAACTGATAAACCTCACATGCTCATGCAACGATCGAATTGACCAGGAGCACGTACAGCCGGTAAACGCCAGCGACTACCCATTCGCAATCATGCAATAGACAATTTCAAGTGGTTCTAGTGATCAGTAGTAGTGATCAAAGTAAGAAATAGCAACCGTGTGTGAATGGCCGTTGAACGGGTAATTACGTTGTACTATAAGTGAGCTGTATGCCCGTATGTATAAGTACCTTCTTGAAATTCACAATTTAAATTTCGTACATGGCAGTTATATTTATAAGTGTGTTAAATGTGAACTTGCGCAAAATGCATATGTTTCTCATGTGACGGGAACACAAATACGGGCGACAACAACGGGAGTTTATTGACAACTTGTTTGGGTTTTCGAATTCAATACTTTTAGTTGTTTGAACTTTTTTAAAGGGAAGGCCCTTGGTCCAGCTTTATAAATAAAGCACACGAAGCAACATAGTAGCGATACAAACTCACGCCCCATACGAATAGTCCGATGCCTTAGTCATTACAAACCCACAAAGTACCAAGTCTCAGAACGAAAAGAAGACTACACAGAGCTAAGTCGTCGAACGGTGGAGGGATGCATGTTGCGGGCGCAATGTAGGTGCTGATCATCCTCCATCGTCGTCGCGTAGCCGCCGCTGAAGCCTCCTAACCTCGTCCAGCGCCGCGTCCAGCAGCGGTAAGTCCCTCGGTCTGACCAGAACCCTCCAAGTCTGCATATGAATAGATATTTTGAAGATGGCATCAGCCGGGTTGTTGATCAGGGATCCCTCTATAGCTAGCTTATTGTGTATGTTCCAAAGGGCCCAGCATTGGGCCGCAAAGGTGTACCAAGCTATCCTACGGAGACGACCCGTAAGGCCATTCACAATGGCCATGAAATCCGCGACCCCTATCGGGTTCCAGGAGCAGTGCAGGAGTTCCCTAATTTCCGCCCACATGAATTTCACTAGGTGGCAGTTGAAGAAAATGTGATCGCAAGTTTTCCAATCACCACAAAGGGCACAACTTCCATCAGAGGGCCCCCGCCTCTTGACCAGCTGATCCCCGGCTGGCAGCCTACCTCTAATTAGCTGCCAGAGAAAGACACGGATCTTTGGCGGTACCTTGGTGCGCCAAACCTCCTTGAAGTGGGTAATGGCCCCGCCCTGGGATAGTTTACAGTACATGGAGTTAGTGGAGTATTCCCCGGAAAGTTCCAACGACCAGCGGACCTCGTCCTCGCCCGTAATGGTGGGAGTGAGGTCGAAGATCCTACACAGGTTCTCCCATTCCACCGTTGTTTGAACTTCACATATCATCACGATCTTCACTTAATATCTCCCCTTTTCAGTGGCTCTTTGTATTCTCCCTGTCTCCGTTTATGTCGTGCAATTCTCCACCTTCTCTACAACCAAACATGAGATTTGACGTCACATCTATATATAGTACTACCGCCGTCCCAGTTTAACAGGCGCGCACGTAGTTTAAGAAATTGGTTTAACCATTATTTTAATCAATAAAATATAAAATATATATCACAAAAATTATATCGTTGGAAAGCTTTTTTGCATACGAATCTAATGATATAAATTTTGTAGACATAAAATTTATATTTTGTTGAACAAATCAATGGTCAAAGTTTGTCTTAAACTGTGTGCGTGCCTGTTAATCTGAGACAGAGGGAGTAGCTTCTGCGAATGAGGTCTCGTCATTTTCTACTCCCCCATCTCGCACTATGAGATGTTTCAACTAGTATAATACTGTAATATATTAACTCCCTCCATCTCATGAAAGTTGTTAGAGATTTATCAAAAAAAAAGATGTATCTAGATGCCATTTATTATTGTGTAGATACATCTATTTTTTTTGCCAAATCTCGGATAACTTTTATGGGATGGAGAGAGTAGTACCTCTTTTTTATATATAAGGCGCAAACTCATATTTCTGGAATAAATAGCACCATTAAATTTGTGTAAACGCTTTCGTGTTCTCGGATAATTAAAGATGTTGCATTTGGTGCTTCTTTTTCCATGGATGCATGCAACTGTTGGCTATAAGCAAGTATCATCTCATCTATAACTAATCTATCACCCCATGTATAGCTGTAAATTTGTACTATTTTATCAATACATGATTCACTTTTCGCTATTATAAAGTGGCCAGGAGCTTATGATAAAGCCAACCCTTGCATCAAGTGCAATTCTTTTCTCTATCCTCTTCTGTCTCCTCCAACTTGGAAAGATATTTTATTTAACTATATAACCATTTGATTAGGACGTATTGCACTTGTTCTACGTGGTACAATAAATAAGAGAGGCCTTATAATCGCAAACAAATTTTTTTTTTTGAAACGGAGGCAAAAGCTTTGCCTCATTCCATTAATTAAGAAGAAAGTGCCCAATTTTTAGGAGAAAATCGGGCGAAAACCAACAACACACACTTAGCACCGCGGCCAATCTGGCCAACCTGGCTACCCACACGAAGCACAGACGCCATCGAGGAGAAAGGCCATCGTTGACGATGTCACCGAGCATCATCGTCGTCACTCCTCCACGAGACAGCGATTCCGACTTCACCTTAGACAACCGCCACCGAGACCCTCGCCGCAAACGACATCGGAACCCAAGTGAGCCTATGCCAAACAGTCGGCCCCCAAGCACGTCGAGGAGGAGGCAGCTCCGACTTCAACCGTGACCTTCATAGGAGAGGTTGCACGCCTTGCACCGACGCAAGCACCAATCAAGTGGCATCGTTGCCACAAGTCGCCTCGCAGCTCCGACTTCACCATCACGGCAGGGGTGACGAAGGACATGCCGCAACTCCGATCCGCTCATCATTGTCATCGTCGCCACGCCACCCATGATGCCAACACCATCCAACTTCCACGGTCCCTCCGACCTAAGCAGCTCCAAATCGATGGCCTCAAGAGGGAGGACGACACAAGAGTGCCGCCAAGGTCTTCGACCTTATAATCCCTAACAGAGAGAGTAAAAATCTCATTATTTTTTCGATTAGTGTCAGTTTTCATATATAAATGTAAAATCTATTTTTAATAGTGGACTTGCATACATAACATGGAATGCGTATTATGACGAGATTGTTTGTTCTGGCGTGCACGGCCCACCCCTGTTTTCTATACTTAATTTATGGCTTTTTATCAGAAGATGTTGCTTCAGCCTACTCTCTTCTCAGTTCTCACACGATTTAGAACTTTTGAGATGACCGATCTGAAAACATTCAAGAAGTCCGAACCTCAAAGCAAATCAGTGAAAATGAATGGTGCATGCTTGCATGCTAGAAAAACATTTCTGTATTATAAGACGAAGAGTGCAGATTTGTTTGAAGCAGGCTTTGGAAACGTAGCTCACAGTATTAGAAACTTGGAAGGAAATCAGCAGCTGCCATCAATGTGATAGTAGTACACAAAATATGGTGGATTAGGGCATCTCCTATGGGGCGATGCATTTTGGACGTCCAAATTGTCCGCGGACGTCCGTTAGCGTCGCCTGGCCGACGTGAAAATGACCGTGAGACGCGAATTATCCATTTGCGTCGGGCAACCCAGCGGTTGGATGCATTTTGAACACCCATCTGTTTTGTTTCCCTCCTTCTTCTGTTCCTTTTTGTTGAAGAACTCCCCAATTTCTACATCGGTTCTAAGTTGTACTTAACAAATTTTTGAAAGAGCAAGTTCGAAGACGAAAACAAGTTATACTGATTATAAACTAATTCTCGAATCGAACAAGTTCAAATATATTTAACATACAAAATAGAGAACAAATTTAAAAATAAAGAAATTATAAGCTAATTCCTGGCCTTCTTGTTAGAAGGCCCTGCCTCGTCGTCCTCACGGACGCGCCTCTTGCTTGTCACCTCCTCCTCGGAAGAGGAACTACCGGACGACGCGTCCGTGGAGTTTGAGTTCCAGTCAGACGACTGGTCAGTGACTACCGTCTTCTTCGTCATCGTCGGTGAATGGATGACGACGCGCCGCCTGCGCCCGCACCCTTGCCCGGGCCCTTGCCTCCTTCCTTGCCACCGCCTTCTCGTCCGTCGCTTCCAGTGCCTCCAGCCGTGCGAACTTAGCGTCGGAGTCCTCCTCCTCCTCCTCGTCGTCGTCGCTGCCAACGGCGCCTCCGTCCTCCTCCTCCTGGACGTCGCTGCCAACGGCGCCTCCGTCCTCCTCGCCCTCCCTCGGCGTGGAGCCAGGGTCGCTGGGCGTCGCTGGCATTTCCCACCAATGCCGCCATCCTGGCGGCTTGCCCTCGCTCTCCGAGTCCAACGACAAGGACGAGTTGCTCATGGCGCCTGGCTAGCCGGTGTTGGAGAAGAAGAAGAAGATTGGCAGACGGTTCGACGTGAATTACAGCAGGCGCATGGGTTATATTCTGCGGGGATTAATGGCGGCGCGTATAACGAAGAGGTGTGCGGTTGCTCTTCCGCGACGGTTCGGCGCTCCATTCCGGCGGTGGTGGGTTGTTCGGCGTGGTTGCCACTCCGGCGGTTGACATCGGCGCGCTTGATGTGCTTTAATTCGAGACAGATCGAGCCAGGGTCGCTGCCAGACGTGCCGGTGGGGAAGCGAGCGGACGCTGGACGCGTCGCTGCGGACGCTCCGGACACGATGCGTCACCCCGCTGGAGCAGGGAGATCCGTACGGTCGCGCATCATTTGTTTACGTTCGCTCTGTTGGGGATACCCTTAAAAAAATCCCGCGAGAAATAGAAGTGGTGTCCCTGCTCAACCGGCGATCGGTGTAAAGTCAGAGCGACAGGCGAAGTTTCTTGCAGAGAATAAAGAGGACCTGGCACACCGTCATCATCACCGTAGCCCGTGGTAGGCCGGCGATGGAGCAGCCATCTCGTCGCCTGTCACACTCCGCAGAAGAAACCCCTGGGACGGGAGGGAGGCCCTGCGCGCGCGCGCGCGCCGCCCTATGTACGTAGTGCACGCACGCACAGCGACACCGGGACCGGGGACACGTACGTGCACCGCCGGCACGGCGCTCGAGACGGCAGACAGATGGTAGAGCTATGCGTACTACAGTGGCATTTCCCCGTGCACGGGCGGCGCGCGCGACGGGAGTGTGATGGCAGCCAAATCTTTTGCCTCCATCCCCGGCTCTGCCTCTGCTTCTTCTCTGCAGATCACAGAGGACGGACGGATGCTCACCATCATCACACATCTAGGAGCTCGCTGGACGTGGACGTCGCGACGTGACCGGCGCCGTAAATGTCCCCGGCCGGTCCCGGAGGGACGCTCACGTGCACGCTGCCCCGTACGTGCGCATCCACGGCACACGCACGCACGAGATGGGCATGGGCGCCCGTGGCACCACGGCCATGCCGTCTCCGTGCTCCTCCTTCAATTCAAGCGACACCTTCCTGTCCCGTCGCGTTCCGTCGCTCGCACGCACGAGTTAATGCCATTTTGCGTGCACCCTTCCTGCCATTCTGTCCCACGCGCCGTTTCCCGTGCCACAGTACACTGCTCATCATCGATCGGCCGAGGTAGGTGTACACCGGCGAGTGACCACCGGATACATGCCGAGTGTCCCACTGACGTGTAAAGTTGCAAACATACCGGGCTAGACGGTGTAGGCCATGGGCATGTTAGAGCATCTCCACCGGCGAACCCAATAACTCTCCCAATAATTGTTGGGATTGTTTTTTATATTATGTTAGTCTTTGGCCACCCGAAGAAACGTTGACGATATGCATTATCAAAACGCCTGGCATGGACGAGATCTCCTTCAACATCGCCATCGAATGTGTCAACTATGGCAGCATTGAGCGCCACTTGCTTGATCATGATAACGCCCTCGACGACGAATTGGGCCATGGTGAGCTCAACCCCTCTTTCCCTCATTTGGCGGAGGCGCTGAATTCGGTCGCCCATGCATTGGCATTGAGTCGCCCCCAACGCGCTTCTAGCTCTCAAGAGCACGCAAATGATCCGTCAATTCCTTCTTCAGGTTGACCGGCCCGGGCCACGACTTTTGGGCCTGCGATCTCAGTGGGAGCATCCTCCATCTCTGGCTAGGGCTTCGGCAGCTGCGAAGGGAAAATTCGTATGTTATTGGGGTAATAAGGAGTGGATTACGTGCTACTAGCGGAGAATCCATGGTGGAAAAAATGCAAAGCGCGCGAACGCATGCGTGTTCGTGTGCTCATCCTAAATTTAAATCGAAACGAGACGTTGCGGACTAGTCCATGTAGACCGTACTGATGAGCCATGCCAAGTCCACGCGAACATGTTGGAACCATGATTGGACGCAGGGGAAGGCTCGGCGGGCCGTGAATGGATTGGAAGGATTTCTTGCAAAGGTGATATTATTTTGCCAGAAACATGGCATTGCCGGTAAGATATTTCGAGTTGAAATCTCCAAAGTTTATTCAATTTTATTGTTTTTGTGTGACCAAAATACGAGATGTTTTGATTTGATATTCACACTGGGGTAGAATATATCATTATCAACATCTATGACTTTTTTCCCCAAAGTTTATTGACACTTTAAAATGCCGTTTTCAATATTTTAAAAAAGAATTGGTGGAGCGCATTTTTTTTCCTTTTAGAGGTGTGTGTAGTCGCAGATTTTTTCCGTGGGTCTGCTGCCACTGCTTGGAACCATGGATATCTCATTCCGCTGGAGATGTGCGGAGTGCGTAGATGAGCAGAGGAGAGTGTTCTCTCTAGTATGTCAGTTGTCAGTTGTGGCAGCCGCGCGATCCGCTGGGTTAAATTTGAAGCGTGTATCTATTGCATGGTGGACGCACGTACGCGCGCGCACGCCTGACCCGATGGTCTGCCGCGCCGCAGTGTCCAGTGCCAAGTGTGACTGACGGACGCTCTGCGCTGCATCGGGCATGTGCAGGCAGGTACGGCGTCGCCCGTGCGCGCGCGCCTCGGAAGTTGAGGAAATCCATCCATGTCGACGGATCGCTTCCGTGAATTCGAGCTAGCTGCAATGATGATGCCTGCCGTGGCCGTGGCCCCGTGGGAAACACACCAGACGGCGCTGTGGCGATCCCGTGCAGTGCATAGGCTGGCGTGTCGTGCCTCCGCATGCCCCGCCCTACCCTGCCATGGATATTCTCTCCTGTCCACACCAAGCGTACGAGTATTTTACTCGGCCTCGGCCTGGTGTGGTGCTCTCATCTCATCTGTCCTGTCGCCAGATCTCAACGCAGCTCGCCTCGTCATGATGATGCTCTACGGCCAGTACTACCAGTAGACAGTAGAGGAGGTGAGGTGTCCGTGATCTACTAGTGTTGGATCGGAACATCTGATTCTTCTGCTCTTGCATCCGAGGAATTTGTCTGCGGCCGCCGCACGCCACGGATTCCCTTCATCCGCATGCTACTGTTCGTACGTACACGGTACACCGTGCCAGTCTCACTGTGTCAGCGTGTGGTACTGTGGTGTACTGTCTATCGACGTCGCCGCCACACAACATGCTAGTGTCTCCATGTAAAAAAATTGCCTCCTCTCGAAAACTTTATCATGTTTTGTATCCAACATAGCCCGCCGCACATCATGCTAGTATTAGTGTTCTACATAAAAAAAATGAAACTGCACAAAAATGCCTCTTCTCGAAAACTCTATCGTGGACATGATCTATTTTCTTTAAGAGCAAGTTTAATAGTAAAGCTAACGGGTGGCAGCCAATTGCTATGTCATCTATAGTCAAATATATATAGTAGTGACCTAAACATATCCTATTTTATCAATATGTGGCCCATCTTTCACTTTTACAAAGTGTCTAGAAGCACGTGCCAGAGCCGATTCTTGCATTAAAGTCCGCTCATCTTCTCTCTCCTCCAACTAAGCAATAGTAATATATTATTTTAATCCTTATAGTTAGCTAACTGAAACTTATTGTACTTGCTCTAAGGCGCATGCTGTGCGTCGGTCGGTCGATCATGGCTTGAAAAAATCAGTTGCATTCCGCACCGGTAGATTAATATCCGATGAACGAAATCAGCCTCGACGAAAGTTTTATTTTGGTCCCTTGATTTTTGCAAACCCAATCCGCATTCCTACGCCTCTACAATTAACCGAAAAGGTACATCACTTTGGGCCTGGTCTTCACGACATTTCAGCAAAAATGCTTATAAAAAGCAATGCTATAAAATGTAGTTAAGTAATAATTTTTACCGCAATTTGATTTACAATTTTTTTGCCAATAATCTTAATAAAATAGGAAACGATTATGACAAAATCCTAGACTATTAAAAAAATCATTATGTTTGGAGACAATGCAAAAGCGGTCAAGCAACAATTAATTTGCTACATATTGAATTAAAAAAAATCACCAACTATTTTGACAAAAGTAAAAAAGCGATAACAACAATAAAAATCCATATATTTGCAAGTAATGCAGAAGTGGCCAGGAAAGAATTAAATGGCTAGAGATTGAATTATAAAAAAATCATTAACTACTTTTACAAAAGACACAACCCATCACTACAAAAATCCATATGTTTGCAAACAAAAATTAATTGCCTCAGATTGAATTAAAAAATTACCATGCCCCTGCCCAAGGGCGCCCCCACGGTTGAGTCAGTTGCCCAACCCTACCTCCGTCTCCGTCTTTGTGCCCTCGGTGCGGAGGCCACCATTCCCCTTGATGCCGCCTCCAGACTAAAGCACGCCTCTGCCAAAGCCATGTTGTCGTGGTCCATTAGTGGGAACTACGACAACATCGAATTCACCACCGTCAACGCCTACGAATCCGACGCGGTAAGCTAGTTAAGGTTTACCAATTTGGGATTTAATTTTCCCAAATTGATCCAATTTGATTTGATTTTGTGAAATTCTAGGATTATATGTGTGATGCATGTGCTGCTTGATGAGTGGAAAAAGCAACGTGTTTTACGACATTAAGATGACTTAGTAATAGAGAGTGTATATCATTTTAACGCGCTTGCGCATCCCTATTTTGTTTGTTCACCAAGATCCAGTAATTAAGGAGCAACATTGATAAATCAATGAAAGATATCATATCTGGGGAAATAATGATGATTGAAGGGGGTAAACAACCTTCCATGCACCCACGACCTACCCAAAAGTTGGACCAAGGAAGAAATTCACAAAACTGTGAAGAGAGAAGAATTAATGACCTCTGGTACGGTCATACCCGCCCATACGGCGTGACTATACCACATGTCGGTGGCACCCCTTGTCAAGTAGTTTAACCCCACGAAGACAAATCTTGCATTAGAGTTGTGTAGACAACAGAAAACCACGAAACCTCACACCGAAAGGGATCTAAAGGAAAACTCATCAAAGAGGGTCCATCGCGAAGTTGTTTGGATCTTGGAGTCATCTCCATCAGCACCATTGTGACCCTCATCATCTTCATCGTCATCCATCTTATTGTAATACTGACATATATATTGTCTAGGGGTTCACAACAGAAAAAGATTCTCACTATCGTACACTGATTGCCCATGATCTATCTAAAGAGTAATGCTGTAAAGGAGATGATATCGGTAACGTATCCTCGTAGACTGAGCAATTAATATTTCGCTAGAGCGTGGTTGATGTAATCGTACTCGTCGCCGACCTCAGGGTCGAGTAGAAGTCCTCTCTCACGATGTCAAGTGCCGCATGTACAATACCTCGTAGTTTCGCACACGTACGGTGCTCAACGAAGCTCCCGGGTTCGTTCCAACGAAGTTGCGGAAGTAGATCTTCTGGATCCAGATCCCAGCAGGATTCTCGCATACTTGGTGGAGTTGTCCCTCCCTGCGCAGTTCTTATGGGAACCACGCGGAGAAGAAAACTAGAAACATATGTATTTCCCTAATTAAGTGTTTATTTAAATCCCTCCACCTGGCATCTTTATATAGGGGCAAGGGGGACTAAGGCACTTAACCAGGCAATGTGGGAAAAAGGAGGAGGAGGTGGGGAGGCCTAGCTCTCCTTGCCGGTGTTACTGCGCGCCACCGGTCCCTTGCCTCCCTCCAGCGTATAAAAAGGGGTGCTAGCAAATCGCCCCTCACACAAACCCTAGCACAACAATCCCCAACCCTAGCGACCACCATTTCAGGAGTCGAGGACCATTCCATGGCTGGTAGAGGTCGAGATCGAGGCCTCGGCGGTCGTGCTGGAGCAACAACGCGTTCACGGTCGTTGTCGCATGCGCCGTCGTCTCTTCCGAGGAGTGGAAGTTTGAGTTTATCATCGTCCTCAATGACGACCCATTCGGCATCCAGAGGCTGCCGGACAAGTTCAGTGACTTGGTCGCCGGCAACGAGCCGGCCTGGCTGCAGCTGCGGGAGGCTCGCTGCGGCTTTTGTCGTGCTCTTCGACGTGCATGGCAAGATGTACCTGCATCGGCTGGGAGAAGTTTGCGTGCTCCCACAACCTCCAAACTGGCTGCGTGCTCACCTTCTGCTATGAATGCGACAACGAGATGAGCGTGAAGGTATTCAACTACACGTCCTACCGTCGACACTACCACAGGTACGACGAAGAGGACGCTGATTGAACATGACGAGTGTTCTTTCTTTGCTACGAAGATACCCGCCGGCCAATTGAAGCCACTAATGTAGGTTTCTGGATGTTTTTGCTGCGCATTAAGAACAACAACCGGGCACTCTCGGAGCCAGCTGGATTTTTCAGTTTAGCTGAGTGAGGGTTTGTGAGAGTGTTCTTTCTTTGCAGCAAACACAAGAAACCTGCGAGGTCAACACTAGTTAGCTTTCCTTATTTTGCAATGTTTTAGTCATGTTCCGAACTATGTATTAGTTTGTGTAATGGTACTTCTCTATTGAAATGAAAATGAAAAAAAAAACAAAAATTACTTTAATATAAAAACAAGTTTGGTGGACTCGTTTGGGGACCGCGGACGCGCGGCTGGGGAGCGACACGCACCAAACACGTCACGAAGCGGAGCTGTCCCTAAACGTTTCTTTCAGCGCTTAAGAGACGTTTTGGAGGACACAACTGAACATGCTCTAAGTTATTTCCATTATAACTAGTTTAAAACCCTCCTTTGCACGGCCAGGCCACTCCATGGCGTCCAACCTATGACCTGGCCTCCAATTAGGCAGGTAGAAAGCGTTAGATTCCCGTGCTCGGTTTATGCCATGTCTATTCCATTCCAGGGAGAGAAAAGGATGGATGGAGGCGGAAAAGCCAAAAAAGAAAGTAGTACTAGCATGTTAGATTCCTAGAGTCATTACTTAACTCGCTAATGTCCCACGGAAAACGAAAGCAGGGTAGCGTCGAGGGACAGGGCGAGGCAAAACGGGACGGGAAAAGGTGGTGCCGTCGCGGGGCTGGGGAGCACGACCGTGTCCCTCAGCCACACGTGCTGTCTGTCTCGTGTCGCCGGCCACTTTTCGATCTGGATGTGTGTACCCCGGTCTCCATCGCCAGCGTCATGTGTCGACCACCGTCGTCCTGTACGTGCGTGCGTGCCATTACGCTAATTAATTTGGATCATTCACCAGCCTGATTTCGCCTGTCAAGCAAAAGGAGCTGTTGCATTCTTTCCGAGGGAGCAACGAAGTGTGCATTCCACTGTCTGTTATCCTCTTTCTTTTGGACACCATCCAATTCAGTTTTTCAAGCTCAACAGACAAGAGAAAAAGACTGCGTTTTTTCAAGACGGGCCAGACTGCATCATTGCACCGACGTCTTTGCTCCACTGGCGGACGAGCCCATCACGGATTACAAACACAGGCCTCACGAACGGATGTCCTAGGCGAAAAAACTATGCACCGCCGCAGCAGCGTGGCCCATAAGCCGCTTTCAGCGGCAGCGTGTGGGTGCCGCACACCCGAGCGCTCCTTAGGCTGCTGTAATGGACCTTGGCCCGTCACTATTAACAATTTGTTTTTTTTTGTTTTCCTTTTCTATTTCTTTTGAGTTGTTTCTTATGTTTCTTTTTGCAGTTTATTCAAATCCGGATATCTTTTGAAAACCCGTTTTTCGAAACTAAACATCTTTTCATCTGATTTTTTTTTTCAAAATTGAATTTATTATAAAATTTAAGTAATTTAAAATTCTAAAATTTCAATATTCCACAAAAATAGTTTTTCACAATGTGTTTTCTCTATTATTTTTTAATTTCATCACCTTTTGGAAATATTTTTAAAGTTTAACGGATTTTAAATTTGATCAATTTTTTTAAAATAGTATTCTTTGAATCTTAAAAGAAAAATAAATAGAAAATAAACAAAACAAAATAGAAAATAAAAGAAAAAATAAAATAGGAACAAAAAAGAACAAAGAAAGAGTAACGACCCCGATTAACTAGGCCGACCCAATGCCATGTGGGGGTGTGAGGTGCGCAGGACGCGCCCACTTGGTCAACATATAGGAGGAAGTACCTGTCCGACATGGTTGGCACGAGGGGGGGAGGGGTTGATGTATGCCGATCTGGTCGGCACAGACTACGCGTCGCACACCCCCTAGGCGGGTGGTTTGGGCCAACCCAACGTTTCCTTTCACTTTTTCTTTATTTTTTTTCGTTTTTTTTCGTTTTTTTCAGGTTTTTCTTTTTTACTTTTATCAAAAGGTGAAATATTTTTAAATCTAAAGTTTTAATTAATTTTTTTTGAAAATTCATTATTTTGTTCTAAATATTTTCAAAATTAGAACTTTTTTGCAAAGTTTTGATTCGAACTTGGAACATTTTCGATTATGAACAAATATTAAATTTAAATATTTGTTAATATGAATAATTTTAAAATTTGAACAATTTTGAAAATTATATATTTTCTAAGTTTAGACATTTTTAGAATTTGAACTATTTTAAACTTTTTTTAATTAGAATAAAAAGAAGGAGAAAAAAGGAAAAGAAATAAATAAGAAAGAAGAAAAGAACAGAAATAAAAACGAAAAAAGAAAAGGTGAAAAATAGGCCGGGCCCATACCCGACCATGGATGTGTTGGGCCGGTACCAACCAAATCGGTGTATAGGAATCCCAGTTGGCATGCGCCGCATTATCTTACACAAGTTCTGGGCCTGGCATATTAAACGGTTGTCCTTTCCCGTTGCATGCCAGTCGTAGCCGTTTTTTCTTTTCTTTTCCTTTCTCAAAGACAAGAGAAACCAAGTGTAGGTTGTAGGTTGTATAGGTTGTAGAGTCACGCATCCGCCCCCCCCCCCCCTCCTCTCCTCTCCCTCTCTCTCGTTCCCTCCGCCCAGTTGAGAGTCGCCTGTAGGGCGGCCCCGGCCCGCTCCTCTCTCTTCTCCGACGGCGATGCCGGTCGGCGACGAGGTGGATGCGCGGTGCGGGTTGTACAGAGTAGTTTTAGTTTTAGGATTAGATCTAGGTTGGTTTTACCCATGTGGAGAATCGGAGTTCTTCCGCTTCTGAGCTTTCTCCTGGCGCCGGCGAGCAGCGCTGGGACAAGGTGGATTCGATTCCTTCTCCGGCGTCCGTGGTGGATGAAGGGAGGGATCGAATCTGGCCGAGGCTCTCCTCTCAATAAGCTCGCTTCTATGTTTCGGGTGGATCTTCTCAGATCTGTTGCTCTTGCCTCTTCTTCCTGCCATCAAGGAGATGGAGGAGGAAGGGGATGGACGGCAGCTGCTGGAAGGTCTACGCGATGGGGAAGATCGTCTGCTTCTATCTTTTGGAGCTCATCATCGGCGGCACCTCATTGACGACCTCTGGCCGTCCTGCCGTCGACTCCTATGGCCGAATGGCGGCTGCTCCGAGCTCTGGCGTTTCCAGCTGATCTTCGGATCGTTTGCTGGCGTCAACTCATCATCAACCTCCTGGCCGGCGTGCCAAAATGGAGGCCCTTCATCTCCAGAAGTGCGGCGCTCTTCGGTGGTTGCATCCCAAGTGGTTTCGTCCCCGGCGATGTAGCTGCTGGCCGCAACTGGAGGATTCGACGCGACGATGGTGGCAAGGGACTCGATTGCTTTTCTGTCTGTTTTTTGAGGGTCTCGGTTGTAAAAGTTGAGGGCTTGTCTGTAATTTCATATCTCCTAGAGGTCCTGTTTGTAAAATGTGTAGCCACCGCTGAAATTTAATGCAGCTTCTGGGTCCTTCGGGACCTTTCCCTGTTCAAAAAAAAAAAAAAGGTTGTAGAGTCTGAAATCCCTTTTATAGGACGCAGAGTCCGAAACCTGAAATAATGCAACACCGCATCAATTTCGTTTCAAGCTCGCCGAAGAGAAGACCTGCGGCATTCTTAGATGGACCGGCCTGCATAGTTGGACCGAAGTCTGTACGCCGCAGGGAAACAAGGTTATTATCACTTTCCATACTCTGTACGCCGCAATTGAGGCTTACGAGTCAATACTATTTATGCCAAGGTTAATGTCGACGCTGCACTGTCGAAGAATGGGACCCTTGCAGCCGTTGTGGCTGTAGCTCGTGATACCAATGGCAAGTTCATGGAGCCTCAGCGGGGACAAGCGGAGGAATATCTGATCCGGAGATCATGGAGGCGATCAGGTGCAGAGAAGTCCTTGCTCTAGCGATTGATCCGAACTTGCACCATAGGAGATCAGGTGCAGAGAAGTCCTTGCTCTAGCGATTGATCCGAACTTGCACCATGTGCCTATGGTGCCAATGTAGCGCGAACTACGAAGGCGGCTAGTCCAGAATATAAGAGCAACTCTAACAGTCCGTAAATCACGCCGGAACCGTATTTTTTCGGATGATTTACGGGTTCGGGTTCGAATTGAAAGTGGCGCAGAACAGAAATTGAACTCGCTGGCCGGCCCGAAAAACTTTTTCAGGGGCTAGAAAATTTTCACACTCGATCCCAATTAATACAGACCGAAGGGCGGTTTACAGGTCTAGAACTGAACGGATTTCTCACCAATCCTCCAGTGCTGCCGTCCGTACAACCGCCTTCAGCTGCTGATTTCTAGCTGCTTTCCTAAAATTGTGCACCACCGGTCAAACATTCTAATAGCCTGCTCTAGTTGCAATCATATCTATGTCAAATCCTGACGAATCTTCTCAATATAGATTAATTTCGACGAGCGATCGCAGTGCCAGCTGCGGTCAGCCGCTCTTGTTTCCTCTCTTGCGAAAATCTGCTCTCTTGCTCGCTCGCTATGGGGTCTGATGATCAACTACAAGGCGGATGGCTAGCTCATCCCTAATTAATTAATTAGCTGGGAAATAATCAGCTGCATCCATGAAGGAATCGCTCAGCCTGTCTTCAGCCATCGATCGAGCGGCGCGGCGCGGATAGTTTTTATGAAGAAGATGATGACAGATCTTGTGAAGAAGATGATGATTTTCGAATATTCCGTTTTTCAGTTTTAGTTTACAGGGTATGTTCTGCGCCAACCGTTTTCCGACCGTTAGCATGTTTTTGGAAGACTGAAATTAAATTTTTCGGTTTGCACTTTTACGGGCTCTGCTAGAGATGCTCAAAGGAGGTTGCAAAGGTTTTTTCAGTCGGTTAATTCTGTTCATGAAAGAAGACGTTCTAATATTGATGCCCACAACCTAGCTGGAGGATTTATTCATTCTAGTCTAGGCCACCATGTCAGTCGTCATCAGATGTTCATTATCCAACCGATGGTGTTTGTGTAAGTTTTTTAAGTTAAGTTATTAATAAAGGGTGGAGAGTTCTAAAAAAACAAAAACAAAAGCTTCCACACCAAATAAAAAGACAAAAATAAAAAAGCTCACAAGAGAAAGAAGAGAGAGAGAAGAAGAAGCTCACAACGCTGTTCGTCGTGTGTGTACGGTGCACCCTTTTGAACTCGTTCTTCTTGTGCTGTGCCCTAAAAAGGAAGAAAGAAAAGGCCTAGTACATGGGACTTGGGAGGTTGAGAGAATCGTCACTGATGTCATGGCATCTTATCGTGATCTTTATCCTTACCTTGTTGTTCACTTATGAGTTGCGGCGACCCATGTGACGGCGATGCACGCGTACGTCAATGCACGCGGTAGACTGCCGTATAACTCGCCGTAGGCCGTTTCTTGTTGTCGAACGTTCAACTATACATACGTCACCGGCCGGCTCGCCGCCGTCAGGACACAGTCTACAGACCGGCCGTGCACGTTCAGTCTGCACATATTGCTTGACCTGTACGTACAGCAATAATGGGCCCCTTCCACATCTAGCCATCGACTGTTCCCGTTTCAGGCCCGGCCTGCGTGCAACGACCGACCCGATCGAACCAAGACTTGACGACGCGCACTCCGCACGTGCTCATAATTTCTGCCTTGTAGGAGGAGATACGTATTCCGGGTTAACGTATTCAAGAGTCATGATCTGAATGGCGCCATCTTGTGGGCTCGCCGCATTACGGCACGCTCAGTTTATTGATTTTGCTACACGTACGTACGTCATCTGGAACGAACGCCGTGTGCGTGAGCCTCACTTCACAAGCAAGATAAATGCTGCTATATCTGGATACGGCCTCCTGTCCAGCCTCCGAGTTTGTTCGCGTACGTATGTACAAATAAGTTCAGGATAAGATCACGATCAACCACACTTTGTTGGTATCGACGTCGGAAGGTCACTACTCAAGACGTGTCCACCGAGAAATATATTTATTTTTTGACGAGCCAGCGCATGGGTTGATTTCTGACGAGGAACCCAAACATTCAGAATAACCAATGGTGAATTCATGCGCTAAAATCAACTTATATAAATTCTAAAAGCCTCAAAGGCTAATTGACTATCGTGACCTTTGTAAATAATGAAATCTCATGTTGCTTGCTGAGGTGGGGATACCGGATACACCGAATAAAATGCGAGTTATTCTACTCCCGCGTGAGAAATGAGATCAACGAACTTCCCCGTTGCCACCCGCATCACGTCGTGTTTCCTGACCTAGCCAAGTAATTGCGCTAAACTATACTCCACTTGAGCACTTCTAAATTTATTCATGGTCGAACACTTTTTCTCCGAGGAGGACAAACAGTTCATCTCTCTCTCTAGCTCCCTCCTTCTCCCCATGGTCGCTTGCATGGATGTTCAAGATAGCAAACGTTCCGAACCACCACCATCCGACGGTGAACATGCATGAGGTGAATATCAGTTTTTTCGGGTGCGATGTGGCGTCGCTGCTAGCTACATCAACTACCTCACCGATCAGCTATTTTACATAGGACAATAAAAAAAAGCTATTTGACGTAGGACAATGTCGCAGATTGGACTATTTCGGCTACAATCACTCCTCGCGAGGACCACTTCACCACCATGATCTCCCGGGCTTACTACTGCTCATCTGCATTCGACCTCACACATTTGTGTTGATCATTTCATTATTCGTGATTTTGTTTGCCACATATGCAAATATGATTGATATGCTAGTTTGTACCCACGTACAAACTTGCATCTCTAGTTATGGTATGTGATTAGATTGGTATCAGATATTTATGATATATTAAACTTAATTAAACATATTTCCAACATTGTACATACATTCAAATCCGCGGACCATTCGTAGTCGATGCTATAAGGTGTACCGTGCATTCACATGTATACGCGCTCGGTGACAAACCATCTGTTCCACGCTCCATGAAGTAAATAAAAATCATACTTTCGTTGGAGCTCCCGGCCTCAAATGTGTGTGTTGTCACGGTGTGTGAGGGTGAAAACAAAAAATTTCTTATTTTGCACAAGCCCAAAATCTTTGTTTTCTCTCAAAAGAAAAATATCATCATGTTCTTGTTTCAGGGTTTTAAATGGCGGGTTATGGGCTATTGGATATAGCTACAACCAACGAAAAATGCTATAGCGAGACTATAGCACGCTATAGCCACCCTTTAGCGGGCTATTGCACTAACTGCACCTTTCCGAAGGGCTATAGCCGGCTATTTATAACTATGGGTATTATGAAATTTTAGAAGTTCAAAGGATGTAGTACATTAATGTCTCTTTCTTTATGAGAATTTGAGGGTGCCTCAAAATAACATTAAAACACATGGCACATAATTGTTTCGTGAGTATTTCACTTCTGCCGAGCATGACTCGAGGGGATGAGGGAAGCCGGAAAGCATATATAGAAATTCTTAGTTGGCATGCACATGTATTTTATAACGGTCGATTCTGTTTTGTTTGGATCCACGATGCCAAAAACTGCTAGCCATACCATCTCGGGAATCAACGGCGATGAAATTTGCCACGGTGTCAGGTTGCCACATGGCAACTTCCCATTTAGTCGCATCTGCTCTACCACACAATATTAGGGTTCAAGTAGAAAAGTAATAATGAACAAACCATAGAATTTAGAAAACCAATCCGATGAGTTAGAACGGTAGGATTTTCAAAGTGATTGTGGATGTCTAGTGCCATAAAACTATGTTGCCAATTGCCGCAGGCTAGTGGAGTTTTAAAACTATCACATCATCTCATTTGACTAACAACCCTTATTTCTCAGTAACCTAAAGTTGCACATCGCTAAACCCAAATTTATAGCTTGGAAAATGTGTACATTTAGCAAAAAATACAGTGAGTTTTCTGACCTTCACTCAGTGGAATCAAAAAATGGTTACAAGTTGAAGATCCCAAAAGCAGACTCACATTGACTGTTCTAAACTTGTATTTGTACATGACAGCACAAATCGTGGGAGAGTTGCGTCAAGTCAACCATCTGCAAACATACTGAGAACCAAGGCAAAACAACTTATATCGTACTTAATGAACATATTCAGACCTGACAGACTGACAGTACATGCATCCTGATCATCGTCAAACAACAAGGACGCTTAGAATAGAACTAAAAGCACGATTAAATTAGCCACAACGGTAACATTCTACAAGGACAGCATGTGATCGACCAGCTTATTGATGGCCAGGTGCGACGAACCGGCCACGCCGGTGCACTCCTTAGCCGCCTTCTTCAGCTCGCCGGCCCTGGCCTGCATCTCGGCGCCGTCCTTCCCGGTGACGAGCCGCCTGATGGCCGCCTCCACCGCGCCCCTCTCGAGCTCCCCGCCGACCTCGAAGCCCACCCTCCACACGTGCTCCACGTACCTCGCGTTCCCCATCTGGTCGCCGAAGTGCGGGCGGCACAGCATCGGCACCCCCTCGCACACGCTCTCCGTCGTCGAGTTCCACCCGCAGTGCGTCCAGAACCCGGCCACGGCGGGGTGCCGTAGGACCTCTTCCTGCGGCGCCCACGCCACAACCGTCCCGCGCCCGCGCGTAGCCGCCTCGAACCCGTCCGGCAGCCGCGTCACCGTAACCTCGTTCTCTTCCCCGGCGGCGGCGACCAGTCCGGGGCGGACTACCCAGAGGAACGGCACGTTGCTGCCTGCGATGCCCCACGCCGTCTCCACCAGATCTCGCGGCGACATGCACGCCAGGCTGCCGAAGCTCACGTACAGTACCGACGCCGGCGGTCGCGCGTCCAGCCACTCCAGGCAGCTCCGGTCCTGCCGCAGCAGGCTGCTCTCCACGGCCGGGGAAAGCATGTGGAGCGGGCCGATGTCGAACACTGGCAAGGTGAGATCTTGCCGGAGCTTCTCCAGCTCGCGCCGCTCCAGAGCGTCGAACGTGTTGAGGATGAGGCCGGCCGACGTGTCCACGGCCGCGACAGCGCGCTCCAGCAGCTCGCGTGTCAGGTCGTGGTTTCCGACTCGCATCAAGTCGCGCACCCTGTACGGCGGAAGCTCGCTAACTTCCGTCTCCAGCTCCGACTCTGCAGTGCAAGCAAATAAACAAACAAGAAGAAGAATAGATCGATCAGTACACGGACTGAATTGATCTGATACATGCACGAAATTCACGTTGCGAGCTGTATGTGCCTTGCACCGGTAGGTAGCCTTCGTTGATGAGGAGTGGGTAAGCGAGGAAGCAGGAGAAGCAGGCGGCGCTGCCGGTGCGCAGGATGAGAGTGGGCACGGCGAGCCTCGTGGCCACTTGCACCATGGACAGAAGGTGGCCGTCGGCGATGAGGCATGCCACGGCGTCCCTGGAGTATTCCTCCAGGACGGCGGCCAAGCGGTCACGGAAGGGCGCCTCGCACGCGGCGTTGAGCGCGAAGATGTGGGAGACGACGTCTTCCATGGCGACGGGGGCGGGGCCGGACACGCCGTCCGGGACGGGGACGAAACGGTACTCCGGATGGCGCGCCGGGTCCGGGGCGTTGAAGTGCGTGTGAAAGACGGTGATGGCGAAGCCGCGGGCGTGGAGGATGCCAGCCAGCCGGAACATGGGGTTGATATGGCCCTGGTATGCCAGCGGGAACACCAGCACATGTCGCCGACGACTTCCGTCATGACCGTTAGCCGCGGCCGCGGCAGCGTTGCCCTCCAACGCCATGGTCGGCGCCGGCGGTGCGGCGGTACGTCACGGAGTCATGGTTCTTGTGGGTGTGTGAACAGGAATTAGGTTTAAGAACCTCGCGTCGTTCTCCCTAACGTTTATATAGAAAGTGCACATGTGCAATCCGATATGAGAAACTCAATTCGGCTCCCGGGTGCGTATGATCCCTCTACCATAAAAACATATTTCCAAGTGTTAAAAAATTGTGACAAAAAAATTTACATGTACATCTCCATAATATATGTGTATTCGTCAAGTTTCACGAAAAAATGATATTTTTTGTAGTCTAAGCGAAAAAGAGAAAAATTATACTGTGACAAGTTTTTGTTTCAGCACCGAATTTTGTCTTTTTTACACACGTCACATGACATGTCGATTTTTCATGGAACGACTTTGTGAGCGCGTAGCACATGAAGATGTATGTGCGAAATTTTTATTTCATTTTTTGACATTTTAAAATGTGTCTAACATTTATTTCAAAATAAAGGGAGCATACGCTCCCATGTGCCAAAACATCAGTCCCGAGTAGTACTACATAATATGATATTGTGGAGAATGGACTTTTGTAGTCCGGGCTACATGAAGGACATTTTTTGAACCTATGAAAATTTCATTTTAATATGTAAAAAAAAATCGAAAAATTAATGTGATGTAGACAATATTGTACTCTACAAGTGTAAATTTCAGAGTAAAATGTGTTGTATTTTGGGCTTAGAAAAAATAAAAAATCTTAATTTCAGCATTGGTGAACAGTAACAAACAGTACACTTAGATCTACATTTTGTCATTTTGTGAGATTTTATTATTTTTACTGAGGGCAAAATATAATATATTTTGATATGAAAATTTACACACTAATAGATTACAACATTCTCTACCTCTACATATTTTTTTCGAAAATTTCTGAAACTTCAAAATCAAACATTTTAAAGTTTGAATGAAGAAAAATAAAACCGGCTACATGTAGCCCGGGCTACACTTGAGGCTTTCGGATATCGTGTATAAAAAAGGTCCGGAGAATTTCATTAACGTGCACCACAATTTATCCTGCATTCTAGATTTAGTCAAAGTCAAACTATACAAAATTTAACTATAAATATAGGAAAATATATTAATATCAAACATATAAAATTAGTACCATTAGAATCATCTTGACATGTATTTTTATTATGGAACTATGCAATTATAGATGTTGATATTTTTTGCTTTATCTTTGGTCAAAATTTATAAATCTTGACTTTCTAAATCCAAAACGCGGGGTAAATAAAAATGGAGGGAGTAGTAAAGTTTCATACCTTATGTACGTAATTGATTTCAAAATTGGTGACAATTTCATACCATTAAAAGATAGACAGTATCTCTCTAATTCCTAAAATAGTAGACCTAATATTGGGATATTAATCTCTTCAAATCCATACATGGAGAATAGGATAGTGCTTCCACACTTCCCCAAAAACTGATATGAAGCGGCCTTGCTAAATTGAAGTTACGGTTTTGTTAATTCTCATCGGAATGAGCATCACTCTAGAGCTTGATCAACATCCAAATGAAAGAACATTCAAAGGAAAGAATATTCAAAGGAAACTTCACAACTTCAATTTCGATGAACATTCAAATGACAGGACGAACATTTAAATAAAAAGACTCGTCACATCTACTTTCAACAAGCTTTAAAATGAGAAATATTACGCTCAAACCATAATGGGCCAAAGTTGTCGCGACAAAGGCTGCCCATGGGAAGCACATGGGTTGTCCGTAAATACCCTAACGAGTAACGAGGGTGGATAAATTGTCTAAGAATGACTAGGTACCCACCCGCAACGAAAATGCTAGAGTTACGGACACCATGTTACGGAATGATGTGGCCGCCCGTGGTTCGTGCAATTCTGGTTTCCTTCCGTGATTTCAGGGTGGGAATGCATCCACCTTCTCTCCATGTGTGCGCGTAAGTGAGATTCCGCAAAATGTTGCGCGTAGATGTAGCATTACTGCACCCGCAACCCAAATTTTCCCTCACATAACCCCAAGAAAATTGAGCTATTATGCAAGAAAAAGAAGAGATCTTTATATCTTAAGGCATATCACACGAGGCACATCACCCATCACCAGGATCATGGTGCTTCTACACTTGGTCTCCGCAAAGTAAGTGTACCCTAAGAAGTTCCCAAAGGAAGTGAAAGCGCATTTTCATCCCTGAGAGGTTTTGGTGTTTAATGAAAAAATATTTGTGAACTAGCCATGTGATTAAGTGTTATAGGCATATTTGATGAATTGAACAAGATGGTTGAAAACCCCTCAAAAGTGAAAACATAGAAGACAATTATCGACATTTTTTATTTATTTGAGTCATAAGAAAATCGTACTATCACTAGGGGTCCATGTTGGAAGGTATGGGTGAAATAAAATCACTTACACATAAGTTATATTGCTCTCACCGAGCCTCGATTTTGATTTTGATAGAGACCCTCTAAAATGCCGCCAAGTGTAGGTTTCGATTCTCAAGGCCAGATATTCTGATGTCTGCGCCCCAAAAGTTTCCGTGGCCAAAAATATATGTCCTACCTTTAGGCCTTCGAGTTGAAGTTTCCACACATTGGTGAAATTCTCTGTTAAGGGGACATAAGTTGTTCCGGATGTTCTGGCCACTTGAACTTCTGGCCGCTTACCCAGAACATTCGACCTACAAATTTTCCCATCGGTAAGATTGGAAGACCATCTATAAAAAAGCATATTCTTCCCCAAAAAGAGGCTACCCTACATAGTCTCTCTCATCCATTGTGTCCAAAGTTTTAGTTCTCTAGACCTCTCACCTAGCCAACCAAACTTGTTGATGCTCAAGAATTTGGGTGAGAATACCAAGATCTACCATCCCACCAAAGGAATTTTGGTTCCCCTACTATTCCTTGTGGATCTTATTAATCTTGGGTATTCGGACACCATAGACGGAGTGGTCACAATAAATACCACTCTTTGTGTTGTTGATCTTCGTGTTGTTTTGGGGAGCCTCCAATTTGGTACTAGAGATTACCGCACCTTATTTTGAAGGTCCGGTTGCCACCTCCAAAGACACTACATAGTGGATCATGGAACCTTGTATTGTGCAAGGGCATAAGTAGAATATATTGAGCCATTGAGGCTATTTGTGATCACTATGCTGCCACACTAGATGTACCCCCACAAAGGAGGGATCTCCAGGATAGATCATCGTCTCCACCTTGTAGTTATTTATATTATTTACTTACTTACACTAGCTTGGTTAATTGTCTATCATATCTTGCTACTTGTATATTGTATGACAACTTGTTTCCATATCATATAGGTTGCCCACCTAGTTTCATTATGTAGACAATCTATCTTATTATTGTTCCCAAACTTAAAAATAAATTGAAAGTTTATAGTTGCTTATTCACCCCCTCCCTTTCTAGCCGACTGTCTCAATCCTTTTAGAAATATTTTTATCTTCATCGGAACCCTCACCTTCCGAAACCTGCAAACTCAGAACTTAGATCGAGATGTCGCCTTGATAGGGAGAATAGACGTTTTAAAAATAGTTAGGGATTTGCCTTGAATAAATATGAAATTAAACTGATTTATAGTTTCAAGCAAAAAAAAACTAAATAAGCTAGGATTAAAATATCTTCACCGACAACGACTAGAGAAAAACAAGATAGCACAAGACATATATCACAAGTGATAAACAAGATATAAAAAACATCAAGCTCGACGGCTATCAAAAGCAAATAAACTAGTGCATAGAGGTAATTGAGGCACACGAAGACAAACATGTATCTCGGTCTTCACTTACTTGTAAGTAAGCTAATGAACTTGGAGAAATGCAGGTTACCACAAAAGACCCTTGAACGTTACGAGAAGCCACCTCTTCTCTGAGCCCCTGCATGGAGTTAGGTCTCCTTCTTATGGCTAGAGTTTTCCCACTCCGGAGATAGAAAGCTCCACAACTACTTCAGAAACACCAAAAATGAGAAGCTCAACCCTCTTCAAAATCTTCGAGGAAGAGTTCCAACTAGGAGATCACCCTCCAAGAGTAATAAGCTCATGGTTCTCACTCGAGAAATCATAATGGAGATATCAACACTTAAGCAAGAATGCAAAGCAATAACATCAATGGTGCTCAAATGCTTCACACTCAAATGCTTCACACCAAGATCTAGATCCAATGAGTTCCCCCCACTAAGAGGAGGAATTGGTTGGTGTAGAATGTAGACCTATATGTCCTCTCTCAACCGGTCAAAAGGATGCAAAAAAACATTCTAGGAATGGACTGAACTCAAGATTTCGGACCTCAACAATAGTGGCAGAACTCGTTCTCACGAATCCTAGAAACTATCCGGAATAAGACCCTTTTTATAGCCCCTTAAAAGGTGACCATTAGAGCAGTCTTTGTGTTGTCTAGATTCAGTTTGGACTTTGGACCAAATCTGATCGTCTCGGAATTTCATAACAAGATTCGAGCTAGTTTCAAACGAATCATGAATCTCCGAGACCTCATCTCAAATCTTCTCATATTCTTATTGAAAAAATATAAACCATTTGGATTTATTTGGAAGTTCAAATTGAATCCGAATGTCATAGAACAGAAAACTCTGACAGGGAAAACACAATAAATTTTGCATCTAAACTCTAGTTTTAATAAACTTGGTCTTGTTTTGAAGATGGCAAAAATCTCTAGAACTTTGTGTAGATAAACACCAAATACAAGCAAAGAAGTATAAATACTCAAGGGGAAAGGTTTTACCCATCTAAAAAATAATAATCCACAAAACCTCGAACATAAAAAATGCAATAATTTTTTCATACAAAATCCGGTTTTGATAAAATGAGAGTTTTCTAAATATAAAAACAAGAGATAAAACTCAAAAAATAAACAGCAAGAAAGGAAAAGTATGGAGATGCAAATTATGCAAAGGATTGAGCTCATTAAGACGATGTGATAAAGCTACTCAATAGAAAGCCTCTCTTTATTGTCCAGCTATATATGTATCCTATAACCTGGTCTCCAACCAACAATCTTGAGACCAGTAAAAGGTAAACATATCAAGGATATAAATTTTCCTTGAGAATCCTTCTTGATCTTGATGATGATGCTTTATACTTTCTTCAAACTGGATGCTTCAACTGGTCATTGTTGCTCGGTGAAGACTTGTAGTTTATCCCCCATACACCACTATGGGATATATTCGTTAAAACACACATTCTCATCCATTATCACCAAATGATATGATGGCTTCAAGCCTATGATATTTCGGAGATGTTCATCTTGAACTTCAACTTCTTATCATGTGTTGTGTGAAATCTTATTTTTAATGAACACACATGGAAAGATACCCAACAATCATACAAAAAACACATAGGTCATGGTTTATGTTACAAAGCACAATTGATACATGATTACCATACCATGAGATCAAAGATCCCGCGTGGTGTATTGTCTATGCTTTGTGCGTTGGCCAATCTTGAATCCTCATTTTCTCTATGACTTGGTCAACCTTGTATATTCTCATGTTCTATCTCAATATATCGAGGTACATAAATAATCATGCACTTGAATGCATGCTCTAGCTCTTGATAAACTATAACTCAACTCATGAGTTTATTGTGACCTCAACTTAGATCAATATCTTGAATTATTCTCTAACAATAAAACTCTCGAGGTCTTGACCTTACATGGATTAACGCATAACTTGAGCATGCCTTCCTTTGTACATCACCCAAGAAATTTATCTTATCTTATTTTAATTTATTTTTCTTTTGACCTTGAATACAACATATGGTTTTCAAATATAACCTTGGATCCTACATAAGGTCTTTAAATCCAACTTATGGTCTTCAAATATTACTTATGGCAAAGCCCTTCAAATATAACTCAATGAAAATATTTGTACATAGAGATTATCATTAATTACCGAAACCACACATGGGACTCCATGCACTTTCACTCCCTAATGGAGGATGGAGTAGTGTGAGATGGCAAAGAACTAATTGGATCATTCCAGTGACCAAGAGACTACATCATCTCCCTCTTGGAGTTGGATTTGCCCAAAAGCCCCTAAAATAAATCCCAATATGCTACCAAATTTCTCCAATGAACAATCCAAGTTGAGTCCATCCTTGCATTGATAGGGGTTATCAATATTATTAATATACCAAAAAATATTGAGATGACTTGCAGAGAGGCTTATCTCCTAACCGATTGTTTTGAATATCTTGTTTCTCCAATTCTAAGTTGAATGGCGTAGGATCATCGATAAATATTGCAACATGGGCTACCATACAGGGCCCCAAATCCTATATATGTATTGTTTGAGGACCTTTTTTATCTGCGGGATTCACAAATACAAGAATGCAATGTCATGCCTATTACAATCTTGGAGGATTTACGATGCACAAAAGTCTATTGATTCATCACAAAAAAAAAACAAAGGATTTTTAAGGTTTTAGTGCCTCTTTGATTCAGGATTTTTTTAGGATTTAATTTGATTTGTAATTTGAATTTCATAGGGTATTTTCCTAAGGAATCCTTCACACTACTGCCTCTTTGATACCTGGGATTCTAAAAACACAAGAATATGATAATTGTAGGTTTTCAATGTCATGCCAAGTCTACTCATACATGACTTCATATGCACCAAAGTTTGTTTGATTTCATCATACAAAAAAACAAAGGATTAAAAAAGATTTGAGTGGATGTTAGATTTCCTATGAAACTTAATGCAAAAAGGTTCTTTAGAAACAAATCCTATAAGATTCGATCCTACAAATTTAAATACTACCATAAGAAAAATTCCTAAAGATCAGAGTCCTCCAAAACCCCGATGCAAATCCTTTTGAATTACAGATGCCCTAGATTTTGTAGAAAATTTAACATCACCTCAAAACTCATTTTCAATATACTTTTGCTAAAGAAAATTTAACTCTCGTTGAAAAGAGTAGATAAAAAATATCATGACTACATAAACAGTAAGTAAGCTAATCAAGCAAACTAGCAGAGTGGATGAAAAAATCACATCTAGACAAGATAAAGCGATCACATCTACCACAAATACCACAAATTGAAATTCTAGTAAAACTAGAATAGGAATGAGAGGATCACAGACGGTGCAACGGTTGTTGTGGCTGTGGCAACAACAATAGAATTGGTATTGTCACCCATGTTGAGGTTGTCAAAGAGGTCGTTGACGTCCAGGAAGAAGTGGTCGTTTGGGAACTAGTCATTTGACGACATCATGTTGCCAGTAGTCCCACGCAAGAGCTCCCCAAAAAACCTGATCACCCGTGACCCGTACAAGTCTATGAGAGGCGGGCCTACTATCCCATCATTCGCTGCACAATGAAGAAAAGGATGAGGAAGATGATGGATTGAAGTGGCGCAAGGTTCTGGAAGAAGACAATGGCATATGTGTCTCGTATAGGCTAGGGTTTGCATGAATGTTTATATAGTGCGGTTTGGGAAGTTCATGGGGGCAGAACCCACATCCGAGTCGGCGCAATCTAGAAAATCTAGAAACGAAACAACCGTGTTAATGCATCATTAATGACTCGTAATCAATAACATAGTTAATTTCCTGAATGGTAGAAATATATTTTATTTGAACATGGAACCATAGGGGAAAACCCCTATCGTATCTTTTTCATTTTATATAATCACATAATAGCAAAAATATAAACAAGAGGCAGAGATAGGATCTCGGCTCGGTGAGATTCCCACAACCCACGACGAGTCGTGCCGAGGCAAGGTGAGCGGCGGAGGAGGAAGAGGAGGAGGAGGAGGAGTGCGCGAGGGCTCTATTTCTTCTCACTCACTTATAAATACTAAACAACCCCCTTATAAACCAATCCATATCTCTCTCAACTAATAATGTGGGAATAATCTTTAGTCCCACCCCTTTACATGCATGAATGTGCCCAGATAATTCAAAATTTCTATCGGGCATCTTGTGTACTTTGAATCTACATTGGGCATTCTCTCACTATAGACCGTGTACATGTCTAGTACATGTATATCGGTTGGTTGAGTCACACAGGTCACTTACACCTTTGTTGTTGGGTCCCACATTAATATTGTTATTTGTACCTTGTGAAATTTAAAGATGAAGCTTTTGATCACTTCAAAATCTACAAAGCCGAAGCAGAAAACCAACTTGATCGAAAGATTAAACGGCTTAGGACCGATCGTGGTGGAGAGTATTTTCCAATGATGTTGATTATTCTTGTGTGGAGCTTGGTATTATCCTTGATAAGACACCTCACTACCCACCTCAACCAAATGGGGTGGCATTAACCAGTATTTGGCTAATGCCATGTTAGATACATCGGGTCTATCCAAGGCATGGTGGGGGAAGGTGAGAATGATTGTGTGACATCTCCTAAATTGTGTTACCATGAACAAAACCATTAATCTGGTCGAGGATTGGGAAAGGAAAAGACTGAAACTCTCCTACTTACAAACTTGGAAGCTTGGACCAAAAACCCTGGATTGTAATGCACTTCACAACATTGGCTATAGATTTTTGATAGTGTAATTTGAGGTATGTGATGACGCTGGGACTCTAGAGGAGAGTGTTGTAGTCAGTGAATCTTTTTCCCCACAAGGGTGACTCGAGGGTTTATATCTAACTCTCGAGAAATTGGCTTAGACGTGTCTCTTTTCCTCTTCTTCAAGCAATCCTGCAAAGTAAAGTAGTGCCTTGTATCCCAACTCCACCGTGTGGTTATAGGGTTGCAAAAAATGTTGCCTTTTGCTTTTATTTTTTTCTTTTGAAGAAACCAAGAGCTGAAAACTATGGTATTGAAGCATTCACTAAGAATGGGTTAAAAACATCAAAGGATGGGCCTAGTGTTCTTACTCACCATGTTGGTAAACATGATAGTTCTCATAATAAAGCTAGACAACATTATATATGGCTTTCAAAAATCAGAGGAAAAATCTTCCACATGTGATTGATCGTGGCACAAATAGTGACAAAAAAATACAAAGCTCATCTCTTGATTATATTGGGTGTTGTCAAATTTTTTCATTTATAGGGTCTTGCTTTTCATGGACATGATGATTCTAGTAGCTCAAAGAATAAATGGAACTTTAAGGATATGTTGGAATGGTACACGAAAAAAGATTCAAAGGCAGCAAAACTGATCGGCGATGCCGGGGAGAACCATAAGCTAACTTCACATGAGATACAATTGGACTTGTGCAAGGCTTGTGCACAAGAGACCACCAAAGATATTATTGAGGATATTGGAGATAGTAAAATTTCCTTTTTGTTGATGAGTCCAGAGATGCATATATTAAGGAGAAAATGGGCATGTGTTTGAGGTAGAAGCCTTGACTTGTATTGTATGCATGTGTGTTGCACTTATATTTTTGTAAAAATTGTTACATATTAATCAAGCTCCTTTTCTCTTATGTAGGTATGTCAACAAAACAGGGGAGGTGATTGAGAGATTCATTGCAATTGAGCATGTTCTTGATACTAGGGCAGCTTCACTCAAGGCATCTTTGGATGGTATTTTTTTTCTACTCATGGCTTATCTATGTCTAATTTGAGGGGCAGGGTTATGATGGGGCTTCGAATATGAGAGGGGAATTTTGCGGGTTGCAAAGATTGATCTTGGACGAAAATCCATATGCTCATTATATACACTACTTTGCCCATCAATGTCAATTAGTTGTTGTTGTTGCAAAGTGTTGTTCATCAGAAAGGGAATTTTTTGAATACACTAGCATGGTTGCCAACATTGTTAATGTTTCATGTAGAAGACATGATCAATTGGTCCAAGAGCATCATGATGAAATTGTGCGCCAGTTAGAGGCAGGAGTTCTTGTTGGTGGGAAGGGGAAAAACCAATTAACTGACCTTGCAAGACCTAGTGATACACGATGGGAATTGCATCATCGAACATTATGCCAACTTGTTTTGATGCGGAAACCAGTTCTCAAGGTATTAGAAAATTTATTCCTTGATGCAAAAAATGTTGCACAAAGAAGCACAACTGGGGGGTTGATAAAGAACATGGGAACATTTGAATTTGTTCTCATATTGCATATTATGATTAGATTATTAGGGATCTATCATATTGCTTCCAAAAGAAAAAGCAGACCGTTGTGTGTGTCGTGGGATTGATTAAAACCACATTAGATAAAGTTCAAGAGATAAGGCAAGATGCTTGGGATGAGCTCCTAAAAGAGGTAAATGCCTTTTGTCTCAAACACACCATTGTAGTGCCAAATATGGAATATACAAGAACTTATAATGGCCGTTCAAGGAATTGGGTGGCCAAATGGTAACTTACTATCATTATTTTTAGAAATGAAATATTCAATTTGATGCATGATCAAATTATTGTTGAGTTAAACAATCGCTTCGCTGAAAGATCTACTCAGTTGTTGAGATGCATAGCTTGTCTTGATCCTAGGAATTCGTTTGCCAATTATAATGAAGACAAGTTAGTTGAGCTTGCTAATATGTATGTTGTTGACTTCTCTACATGTGAAGTTTATTTTGTCCTTAGAAACCAATTAGACTCATTTATCCTGGAAGCAAGAGCTGATTCTCATTTTATGAACTGTAGTGATCTTGGTCATCTTGCCATGAAGATGGTTCTAGCTGATATGCACACAACTTTCCCATTGGTTTATCACCTTTTTGAGTTAGTATTGATTTTAGCGGTTGCAACTGCAATAGTGGAAAGGGCCTTTTCAGCAATGAGCATTATCAAGACTGGGTTGAGGAACAAGATGGGTGATGACTGGATGAATCATAGAATGGTTTGTTACATTGAGCGAGATGTATTTGTTAGTATTGAAGAGTCAAAGATAATAGAGAGATTTCAAGGTTATCGCTCGCGCAAAGGCATTTTACCTCGTCCGAATTAAGGTTTCATCTTTTGCATCCATTATGAAATATTTGACTTGGTTTTTATGTACTGATTGCATTTTCATTTTCATATTTGAAGGTTTATCTTCTTATACTATTGAATATGTTTTCATGGGAGGCTCAGGACAACCAGATCTTTGATTTGGTACCATCTTTTTTATGTATTCTATACATTGTTGACATAGGTATGCCTATCATGCATGCCGTATAAGGTACCCATGTTATATGTAAAGGACGAGAAGCCCATGGACCTGAAGATAGAAAAGCTCGGAAGCCCAAAGAACTATGTATAAGGAAAATCGAGATGTAACAGGAATACGATAGCCATATAGGAAAGGCCCGTAAGCCACTTGTAATTTGTATCTTGTACGACACGGAAAGCCTCGGCCCCATCTACTATATAAAGGAGGGCTGAGGGAGAAAGAAATGGATCGAATCTATTGTCAACAGAACCACTGTAATCTTTAGTCGAGCACCTTTTTGGCTAAAACCCTCGAGATCTACTTGCCCTCTACTTTCCACAGAACCCTAAGTCTACAATCCGTAGGCATTGACAAGTTAATCCTTTGTCAATTGGCGCCGTCTGTGGAGATTGGAGGCGACAAGGTCCTGATCTCGATGGCACGTTCAACATCGTCGTCAACAGCAAGAAACATCATGGAAGGAGGTAAAGGACCGCAACCCGATCTCGTCGATTTTGTTCCTCATGATCCTGCTCGTGTGCATGCATACGCTTACCTGGAGAACTCGACGGAGATGACGTTCGGGAGCTTTCGCTTCCTCGTCGGGAAGGAAGGATCGCACCGTATTTCGGCATCGATTTTTTCGGGACCGTCTGCGGCCAAGTCCAACTTCTTGAGATCGCCGACAACATCTGTTGAGGCAGGTGATGAAGTTTCCCAGTCAAGCTGCACCAAGCTCGCCCACGGCAGGGCATTCGAGGATCTGTTCGAGAACATGACGTTCGGGTCATTCACGGGATCCGATCTGGACGGTGACTCAGAAAGCTACAATAGCTACGACTCCATCAGCAACGACTCTACTTCTAGCAGGGAGGTCTTCACTGACCGCTACGATGGTGTCACTGATCCTGATGTCGAGGGTACTCCTCGGCAATGCCCTCCGATTGGGGCTTAGGGTTGATGAAATCCTACAAGCTGACACGAGACATCGGTTCACAGACAAGCGGGGAGAGCGATTTACCCAGGTTCGGGGCCCTCGATGAGGTAAAACCCTTACGTCCTGCCTGTCTGTTCTTGATTATGAAGATATTGGGTTACAATGGGGTGCCGAATAGTTCGGCTGAGATCTCGTCGAGAGGCTAAGTGCTATGGTGACCTAGCTCTGGACTTTTGGTGGCCAAAGCTGCTAAGATTGATTGTGTCCCTCGGCAGCCCCTCTCCTGGCCTTTATATAGGGGGCCAGGTCTCAAGAGGTCCAACCGAGTACGACTAGGTTTACAGTAGTTTTGAATCTAATCTTTCCTTGTTCGGCTGCTTCCTTGTCTTGCCCGTCAAGGAATCTTCTGGTGCGCCATCCTGGTAGCCCGTCTCGCCTCCAAGTGCCTTCATGGGCCTCCAACTAGTTAATACTGGATAGGGCAATGTCGGTTACCCGAAGGGTAATGCCCATGTCAGTAGCCCCCGAGTATCTAGCCGAACATAGTTCGGGTAGAGACTGAAGCATGCTTCTTTTTAATGTTCTTCTCCTTGATTGATCTTGTTCATCTTGAATCAGCATCATCTTCTTCTGTCGGGTGCGCGTCAGCGCTCCCGATGGGAGTAGCCCCCGAGTCTAGGTACAGATGCTTGTAATCCGTGCGTAGACTCAAGTTGTACTACTCGAACATTCTTCTCTGCCGAAGTTTTCTGCAGGTCTTCATAGGTCATCCGATATATTTTCCGCTTGCAAGGGATAATGAGCAACGTGTCCAACTTTTGCTGGTTAACTACCGATGGCAAAACAACGTTACCCTACACAGAATCAAGTCCCCGGGCATGATCCTGGAGTGCAAAAAAGTTTTGTCGGGTGCGCGTCCAGCGCTCCCGATGGGAGTAGCCCTCGAGTCTGGGCACGGGTGCTTGGAACCGGGTGCAGACTCGAGCTGAGCAATCATCTTTTTCTTCATCCTTTTTTTCTTCGAGTCCTCAATCTGTCGGATGCGCGTCCAGCGGGTGCACGTCCAGCGTTCCCGATGGGTGTAGCCCCCGAGTCTGGGCGCAAGACCGTCCGATGTTTTTATTTTTATTTTTCTTCGACTGCTCTCAACAATCTCTATGACGTCACTGTTGATGTGCTGTTGCTGTGGTTTGATTGACAAGACTCGACCTGACGGGCCCACCCTAGTTCTGCGCGGGCAGTTTTTAGGAATTGACCAGTGCACGCGCGACGACCGAGGCGTCTCCTCAATTTTCGCACAATGTGGGAATAATGGGCCGCCGGTTCCGTTCTTTCTTTAAGCACCACGTGTACAGCCAGATCTGCTCCACCTCCCACGACGCCTGTGGAGTTATGGCCACGATCTCGCCCAAGTTCTTACGACATAAATAGAGGGCCTGCTCGTTTTTTACTTTTCACGCCTCTTACTGCTCATCTTCTCGTTCAAGCTTTCCTGCCTCCTCTGTTCCTCCTTCAGAAGCTCCGCGCGCGATGGGCAAGCAGAAGAGCGCCAGCACCTCAGACATGGCCAAGGTCAGCCGCGACTGGAGCGCCTCCGCCATTTCCAATCGTGATGTGAACAAGTTGCGCTCCCTCGGCTTCATCTCCGCGTCTGGCGATGACATTCGTCTTCCAGGTGCTGTTTCTCGCCCAAGTCCTCCGAAGGGCTTCACCGTCATGTTCGTCACCTTCTTGTTCCGCGGTCTCTCTCTTCCAGCCCACGAATTTCTTCGCTCCCTTCTTTTCTTTTACGGGATTCAGCTCTGGCAGCTGACCCCAAACTCCATTCTCCACCTCTCCATCTTCATCACCGTTTGTGAGGCCTTCCTTGGCATTTACCCCCACTGGGGTCTTTGGAGTAAGATCTTCTACGTGAAGCGTCACAACGACAGCAATGGCCCCCCTGTAGGGATTCGTAGCATAGAAAACAAAAAATTTCCTACCGCGAGAACGCAATCCAAGCCAAGATGCAATCTAGAAGATGGGAGCAACGAGGGGATGAATGAGACTAACCCTTAAAGATTTCCAAAGCCTACAAGAGGAGGCTCTCGTTGCTGCGGTAGACGATCACTTGCCGCTTTCAAAAGCGCGTAGAAGATCTTGACGGTGCCACAATCGGGCAGCACCTCCGTACTTGGTCACACGTTCGGTGTTGATGACGACGTCCTTCTCCCTGTTCCAGCGGGCAGCGGAAGTAGTAGATCCTCCTCGGAATCCCGGCAGCACGACGGCGTGGTGGCGGTGTCGATGGAGATCTCCGGCGGAGCTTCGCTAAGCATATGCGGGAGAGGTAGTGGAGGAGAGGTAGCTAGGGTTTGGGGAGAGGGGGCTAGGGCGCCGGCCCTCAAAGGGGTGCGGCCAAGGCTGAGCCAAGAGTGGCCGGCCAGCCCCTCCCCTCCTCTCTTTATATAGGTGGAAGCCCCAAGGATTGTATCCCAAGTCTTCGAATAAGACCCCAACACCAAAACCTACCTTTGGTGGGAAACCTACTCAGGATGGCCGGGAGTCCCACTCTAGGTGGGATTCCCACCTTTCCTTGAGGGAGGGTGGCCGGCCACCCCAGGTGGAGCCCACCTGGGACTCCTCCCTTAGGGTTTGGCCGGCCAAGCTTGTGGAGTCCCTCCGGGACTCCACCTTCCATAGTGCCTTTCTTCCGGACTTTTCTAGAACCTTCTAGAACCTGCCATAAATGCACCGGATCATTTCCAAACTTGGAATATGACTTCCTATATATGAATCTTATTCTCCGACCATTCCTAACTCCTCGTGATGTCCTGGATCCCATCCGAGACTCCGAACAAAACTTCGAACTCCATTCCATATTTCCATATCTACTTAAACGACATCAAACCTTAAGTGTGTCACCCTACGGTTCGCGAACTATGTAGACATGGTTGAGACTTCTCTCCGTCCAATAACCAATAGCAGGATCTGGAGATCCATAATGGCTCCCACATATTCAACGATGACTTTAGTGATCGACTGAACCATTTACATACGATATCGATTCCCTTTGTCACGCGATATTTTACTTGTCCGAGGTTTGATCATCGGTATCTCTATACCTCGTTCAACCTCGTCTCCTGACAAGTACTCTTTACTCGTACCGTGATATGTCATCTCTTATGAACCATTCATATGATTGCAAGCTAATTAGATGACATTCCACCGAGAGGGCCCAGAGTATATCTATCCGTCATCGGGATGGACAAATCCCACTCTTGATCCATATGCCTCAACTCATACTTTCCGGATACTTAATCCCACCTTTATAACCACCCATTTACGCAGTGGCGTTTGATGTAATCAAAGTACCTTTCCGGTATAAGTGATTTACATGATCTCATGGTCGAAAGGACTAGGTAACTATGTATCGAAAGCTTATAGCAAATAACTTAATGACGTGATCTTATGCTATGCTTAATTGGGTGTGTCCATTACATCATTCATATAATGACATAACCTTGTTATTAATAACATCCAATGTTCATGATCACGAAACCATGATCATCTATTAATCAACAAGCTAGTTATACAAGAGGCTTACTAGGGACTCTTTGTTGTTCACATAACACATATGTATCAATGTTTCGGTTAATACAATTATAGCATGGTATGTAAACATTATCATAAACTCAAAGATATTATAATAACCATTTTATTATTGCCTCTTGGGCATATCTCCAACAGTCTCCCACTTGCACTAGAGTCAATAATCTAGTTTACATTTGTAAAGATATAACACCTTGGCCTTCCGGTGCTTTATCATGTTTTGCTCACGGGAAAAGTTTTAGTCAACGATTCTGACATGCTCAGAAACATATGTATTTTGCAATTCATTTGCGTCTCAACGCATCACTCATTTTCCAAATGAGTCGGCAATAAATATGTTTGGTCTTGTGGTGGAACCTTAATTCTGCGGTCTGAAATATGTCACTAATATTGTCATACACAATATAGCTTCAAAGTTCTGACACTATCAAAACTACACCAAGTTCTCAAAGAACCTCTTGACTTAACATCCTCAGTCATTGTCAAAAAAATGACATACTCTGCCATTGTTTGTAGAATCCGTCACAATATTTAGAACTCTTCTAAATCTAGCATAGACAACTTCCAGCTCACTGTGCTACCTTTTAAACAACACTTAGTCTAATTTGAGATTGAATTTCTTTTTATATGTGACAAAACAAATATCGGTGCAACACCTTACAGCGATTTGTTTGTCATTTCTCCATACAAAACTATATATATATATCCTTGGTTCTTCTTAAGTACTCAAGAATATTCTTACTGTTTTTCAATGATCATCACATGAATCATTCTGGTACATGCTCATAACACTTTTTAGAGCACAGGACATCTGAATGTGTACATATTATTCGTGATCTATAATCACTCATGTGTTTTTACTCATTGAGTGTCAGATACACTCAAGTCTTGTTAAAACTTCACATGACAAGAACATTTTCTTAATATTTCTATATTGAACTATTTCAATATCCATTCTATGTACTTTGACTTAAACATATTATGTGTTTCAATCTATCTTCATATATCTTGACACAAAATTTGTTTCAGTCCATATCCTTTCATTGAAGTTAATTTCTCAATGAAACCTTTTAATCAAGTATATAATTACATCATTTATAACCAACTATATGTCATCTACATAAGTATAAATATGTCTCAGCGCTCCCACTTAATTTCTTGCAAATGCAAGTCTCTTCATCGTCTCTGATGAAATCAAAAACTCTTTGACTATTTCATCCGGTGAAGATTCCAACTCCGCGATACTCACTTCATCCAATTGAAGTTCGTATACCTATCTAGTATTCCACGGACTAGCAAAAACTCTTGATTGTATCTTGTATACACCTTTAATACACACTTTTGTTAAGTAATGTATTTTGCCATCCTACTAGCATATCTCATAAAAGAAATATGTAGTGATTACTAGAACAATCCACATAGACTATAAGCATTGCTACGGAAGATCTAATCTTATCGTAGTCAACTCTTTGAACTTTGTCGTAAACAACTTTTCGACAAGTCGAGCTTCTTCAAGGATATTTCATCCAAGTCCATCAATTTTATAGATCCATTTACTTTCAAAAAGTATTCATCTATCTTGGATTTCATGGCGTATAGCCATTTTAACGGAGTCAGGGCCCATCATAACTTCTTTTGTTTGTAGTTGGTTTATCATTGTTCAAAATCAATCCTTTGTCCACAAATCATTTATTTGATCACAAAGTAAACCATACCTACAAGGTTCAATATGTACTTCGATCTCCATGGCTATAACACTTTGTAGTCATGGGAGCCATGATCGTCGTGGCCGCTTCCGGAATCAATTTCCGATGCTGCGCTACTCTGATCATTATGCTCAGGTTCATAAACCTTATCAAGTTCTATTGTCCTCCCACTCAAATACTTCGCTAGAAAACAATTTCTTGGAAATAAGCAAGTAACATTAACAAACACTTTTGTCTTTTACTTCATAGTGGGAAGAATTCCCAATTCTGGGATAACAACAAAGACATTTATCCGATTTTGGTTGTAAACTTATTTACATATGCTATGCATACCAAAATTTAAGAAATGACTATTAGGGTTCATACCCATGCCATAACTCGTATGGTGTCATTTCAACGGATCATGATGATGCTCTATTTAGTGTAAAAAGCGATATTCTCTAAAGCATAATTCACAAAAATATAATGGCTTCATTTTATCTCATCATTAATCCAACAAGGTTTGGATACGTCTTTCGGATACTTCATCATCACTATGATACTCCAAGAAACGTGAGTTGTAGAACAACTTCATAACTCTCTTAGATGTTCGCTAAAACTCGTAATTCAAATATTTCCACCATGATCCAATCATAGATATTTGACTTTTCTATTACGATGATTTCCACTTCATGCTGAAAATTATTTGAATCTATTCAAATGTTTCAAGCTTCTTCCTTATCGAATATATCTATATATATATACTCAATTCATTGTTGGAAGTTTTCATGTAGTGGAAGAATCTCCCGCACACAACTATGCCCAGTGAACTACATACATCATCATGCATGTTTCCACTAAGTTAGTTGCCCGTTCAACTCTTGGCCTATGAACGATATTTCAGTCATTCTCCTTTTAGAAAAAGATTTGCAAGCGCCAAATGATTCAAAAATCAAATGACTCCAAAAATTCCATTTGCATGGAGTTCCTTCATGCGTTTCTTTCTAACATGACCTAAATGGCGGTTCCACAAATAAGTGGAATTCAAATCATTTGCCTTATGGCATTTTAGCGTCAGTATTATGTGTGTGTGTTTCACCATTAAGATTTATAATAACTTATCCATCGTACATGGAGTAATGTCATAATTTGAACAACTCATTGTTTTTATTTGACCAGAGCAAAATAACAATTATTAAGTTCTTTATTATAAATTCTAAGGGCTAGATAGAATGCCAACGACGAACATAATAACACTTTATTTTTGTTCCAGACATGCATTCCTATCATATTCCTTGTCAGTCACTTAGGCCATTGTATTCTTGCATTGCATTGTTTTGTATGACATCTCATACCAACCAACCTGGTACAAATACCCAAGAATTTCATTATGTGACCAAACAAGGAATACATCCATAACATGTATATCATTTATATACACCTGAGCTAGACTTTCTAGTCTTTTCTTTCTTTCTGCCAATAATCTTTTGTAGTTTCTCTTTTAGCTTTCCTCATTATTCAGAAAAACACTTCAACATCAATAACTTCTAGGTTTGTTGGTCAAATACCAATAACCTTGAGGTTCTTACTTTGAAGTTGATCATCATATGACAAGTGTTCCAGATTTCACTATTAGTAACCTTTTAATATGATGAACAATTTCACTCATAATTTTATCCATCATATCATGACGACTTTTCGAGACCATGTCTGTACATGCTAGGCTCGTAAAGTATAACCTCAGTATTCACATGTGCAAATCTGTCTTGCACCCGTTGTATGCACACGTAGAATCTATCACACCCGATCATCACGTGATGCTTTGAAACGACGAGTCTTAGCAACGGTGCATACTAAGGACAATCACTTCTTGGATATGCGAATATCGTTAGTGCCCCAATAGTTGGAGGATTGTGATGCCTGGCGTCTTCAACCTTCATACATTCCCATAAAACTTATGAGTTTATGTAGTCTCACCAAATTATATTCTATCATCTTGTAATAAGGTCTTAGATATCACATATATCTCATACCTTTGATTATTTCTGAAAACTAAATTTTCAGCTCCTTACTTTTCAAACAGATTTGAACTTCAAGTTTCACGGAGACAAGATGACTTTAGGTACTAATTGAAACCATAGCTCTTTGAATCAACAATGTGAGGTTTACTAAAAGTTTGCAATAGGACTTAATCATTTCTTGATTCTTTAACAATACGGTACCAGTCCGTAAAGTTTCTTGTCAGACTTAACAGTATTTCTATCTCAATTACAAGACTAGCGCATGGTAGAAAACGGATGCCAATACTACAAAATTAATTCAAAATACTATTCAGACTATGTTCATGATAATTAGTTCATGTTTTAATCTAATTACTAATGAACTCCCACTTAATACAACATCCCTCATAGTTGTTAAGTGGTACACGATCCACATCCACTACACCAAAACTAATCATCACGTGAGATGATGTAGCTTCAATGGTGAACATCAACATGTTGATCATATCATCCATATGACTCGTGTTCAACCTTTCGGTTTCCGTTGTCCCGAGGCCATGTCTGTACATGCTAGGCTCGTCAAGCAAACCCAAGTATTCCGCGTGTGCAACATGGCTTACACCCGTTGTATGTGAACGTTGAGTCTATCACATCCGATCATCACGAGATGCTTCGAAACGACGAACTATATCAACGGTGCATACGAGGGGAGAACACTTTATTATGTTGATATTAATGTGAGGGATCATCTTATAATGCTACCGTCGCGTTCTAAGCAAAATAAGATGCATAAAGGATTAACATCACATGTAATTCATATGTGATATGATATGGCCCTTTAGTCTTTGCGCCTTCGATCTTCATCTCCAAAGCACGGACATGATCTCCATCATCAACGGGCATGATCTCCATCATCGTCGGTGTAGCGTCAAGGTCCATGGCGCCGTCTTCATGGTTGTTCACCTCATGTAGCAACTATTACAACTACTTTGAAATACTACTCAACATGAAATTTAAAGACAACCATAAGGCTCCTGCCGGTTGCCACAATACAATAATGATCATCTCATACATATTCATCATCACATCATGACCATATCACATCACCAAACCCTGCAAAAACAAGTTAGACGTCTCTAATTTGGTTTGCATATTTTACGTGGTTTAGGGTTTTCGAGTAAGATCCAATCTACCTACGAACATGAACCACAACGGTGATACTAGTGTTGTCAATAGAAAGAGTAAATTGAATCTTCACTATGGTGGGAGAGACAGACACCCGCAAAGCCACTTATGCAATACAAGTTGCATGTCGAACGTGGAGCAAGTCTCATGAACGCGGTCATGTAAAGTTAGCCCGAGCCGCTTCATCCCACCATGCCACAAAGATGCAAAGTATTCTAACTAAAGACAACAAAGCATCAACGCCCACAAAAAAAATTGTGTTCTACTCGTGCAACCATCTATGCATAGACCTGGCTCTGATACCACTGTAGGGATTCGTAGCATAGAAAACAAAAAATTTCCTACCGCGAGAACGCAATCCAAGCCAAGATGCAATCTAGAAGATGGGAGCAACGAGGGGATGACCGAGACTAACCCTTGAAGATTTCCAAAGCCTACAAGAGGAGGCTCTCGTTGCTGCGGTAGACGATCACTTGCCGCTTTCAAAAGCGCGTAGAAGATCTTGACGGTGCCACAATCGGGCATCACCTCCGTACTTGGTCACACGTTCGGTGTTGATGACGACGTCCTTCTCCCCGTTCCAGCGGGCAGCGGAAGTAGTAGATCCTCCTCGGAATCTCGGCAGCATGACGGCGTGGTGGCGGTGTCGATGGAGATCTCCGGCGGAGCTTCGCTAAGCATATGCGGGAGAGGTAGTGGAGGAGAGGTAGCTAGGGTTTGGGGAGAGGGGGCTAGGGCGCCGGCCCTCAAAGGGGTGCGGCCAAGGCTGAGCCAAGAGTGGCCGGCCAGCCCCTCCCCTCCTCTCTTTATATAGGTGGAATCCCCAAGGATTGTATCCCAAGTCTTCGAATAAGACCCCAACACCAAAACCTACCTTTGGTGGGAAACCTACTCAGGATGGGAGTCCCACTCTAGGTGGGATTCCCACCTTTCCTTGAGGGAGGGTGGCCGGCCACCCCAGGTGGAGCCCACCTGGGACTCCTCCGTTAGGGTTTGGCCGGCCAAGCTTGTGGAGTCCCTCCGGGACTCCACCTTCCATAGTGCCTTTCTTCCGGACTTTTCTAGAACCTTCTAGAACCTGCCATAAATGCACCGGATCATTTCCAAACTTGGAATATGACTTCCTATATATGAATCTTATTCTCCGGACCATTCCGGAACTCCTCGTGATGTCCTGGATCCCATCCGAGACTCCGAACAAAACTTCGAACTCCATTCCATATTTCCATATCTACTTAAACGATATCAAACCTTAAGTGTGTCACCCTACGGTTCGCGAACTATGTAGACATGGTTGAGACTTCTCTCCGTCCAATAACCAATAGCAGGATCTGGAGATCCATAATGGCTCCCACATATTCAACGATGACTTTAGTGATCGACTGAACCATTTACATACGATACCGATTCCCTTTGGCATGCGATATTTTACTTGTCCGAGGTTTGATCATCGGTATCTCTATACCTCGGTCAACCTCGTCTCCTGACAAGTACTCTTTACTCGTACCGTGATATGTCATCTCTTATGAAACATTCATATGCTTGCAAGCTAATTGGACGACATTCCACCGAGAGGGCCCAGAGTATATCTATCCGTCATCGGGATGGACAAATCCCACTCTTGATCCATATGCCTCAACTCATACTTTCCAGATACTTAATCCCACCTTTATAACCACCCATTTACGCAGTGGCGTTTGATGTAATCAAAGTACCTTTCCGGTATAAGTGATTTACATGATCTCATGGTCGAAAGGACTAGGTAACTATGTATCGAAAGCTTATAGCAAATAACTTAATGACGTGATCTTATGCTATGCTTAATTGGGTGTGTCCATTACATCATTCATATAATGACATAACCTTGTTATTAATAACATCCAATGTTCATGATCACGAAACCATGATCATCTATTAATCAACAAGCTAGTTATACAAGAGGCTTACTAGGGACTCTTTGTTGTTCACATAACACACATGTATCAATGTTTCGGTTAATACAATTATAGCATGGTATGTAAACATTATCATAAACTCAAAGATATTATAATAACCATTTTATTATTGCCTCTTGGGCATATCTCCAACACCCCCGTCGTCGGTGGCGTTGGCTTTGTCGTCAGGAAGGAGGTCGACTAATTCGACTATCCGATGAAGGAATCCGTCCAGGGCTGGCGCAACAAATGGTTCTACTTGCGAGATCCCGTGGTGCCTGGGCGGCGCTCGAATCTCCCCCCCCCCTTCGAAGACGTCCTGATAGCTCACCAGAAGAAGTCCTGGAAAAAACGCCCTTTCTCCCGAAGAGAGGGTGACAGCCGACAAGCTGTTCGAGCAGATCGTCGTCCTGAAGAATACGGGAGGCTTGACGATGTGCGGCACTGAAGTAGTTTCAGTGTTCTTGCAACGTCGAGTGCAGCCTCTGATGTCTCGACCCCACCAATTATGGCTTTATACTGGCAAGGGCAACAAGTCGAGGGTCAGCTCTGCCGACCTGTCGGCAGACGAACTTCGAGACGAGGTTCGCCGCTTGACGTGCCTCAGTATGAAGGATAATATTGTCCTGACATCGGCTTGTTCTCCTTATGATTTTGACCATCTCCCGACTGAGGTAACCTTTGCTGCTTCCTGCTTGCTTTTACCTCTTCTTTTTTCGTTGTGCTTTACAATCTTCCCCTTCTTGATAGGCCTCCTCCGTCGTTCAATGCTATCCTCCCACACCGGAAAGCGGCGTGGAACCAGAGGATGACGATGACGATTCTTAAGAGACCGAGGACATCCAGTAGGTCTTTGAGGACAGCGATGTCCAAGAGGACGATACTGCCGAGGAGGCCGCTTTCACCAGGAGCAAGCGTCGCTTGCAGATAGACGAAGATTTTATTACAACGGCTGAATCAAGTCCCAGTGAACAAGATAATGATGCCGTTGGAGCTTCTCCGCCTTCTCCTGCCGACAAGGGGCCGTCAAGCTTCTTTGCTGCCGAAGATGACCTGGAACTGTGAGCATCTTTGATTCCTTCGTAACTTGTCCTTTATCATTTTGTATGCTAATCATTCTTTTTTCTCAAGTAGCTCTGATGATGATCATGTTCCTCTCGCAAAGAGGGCTAAATTATCTGTTGAGAGAACAGCATTAGCTAAGGAGCCAAATCCTTCTCCTGCCAAGTCGACGCCTCCCACAAGGACGGTCGTGGAAAAAATTCCAGTGTCGAAGGTTATTCCTCCTGGCAATGCTCCTACTTCGTCGGCTGCTCGCGACCACGTAAGTATTTAATCTACCTTGTTTTGCCAAACTTTCTTCATATCAACTGAGTCTTCTTGATTTCCCTTGCTGCAGCCGATTTATGCCACAGTCGATGCTGTGGTGGATTTCGCTGAACAGTTTACCCGACTAGAGGCTGAAAACGCCCAGCTTCGGAAGACTGTCAAATCTTCGGCTGACCAGGTGCTGGAGGCCAACAGGCTTGCCACTGACGCCAAGAAGGAAAATGCCTTGCTGAAGGAGGAGTTGAAGAAGCTGAAGCAGCAGATGAAGGATGAACAGGACGCCAGGCATGCGGCAGCGGTTGCAACCGATAAGAAGGAAGGCATCCTCCGTGAATCCATCAAAGATTTATTGGGTAAAATTCATGGCACATGGTTCCTTGTTTTGTTTTTCCTTACTGGCTACTGAACTATCTTTCTTTTAGAGGCCGCCAACATAACCGTCACTCGACGCCATCAGCTTCGAGAAGACTCCACATCCGATGCCCTTTCGCTCGCTGCTGAGTCTAATGTCCAAGTCCTTGGGCTTCTGCAAAAGACTAAAGGAGCATTGTCGAGGCTGTACTCGATGATCTTCCCGAAGATGAAGCAGGACAAGACTCTTGGCGAGATGGCGGATGCTTTTCTTGTCGATTCTTCCGAGCCTGTGGAGGTATTGAAACGCCGTTCCCGCTTGTTTGGGGTGGTTCTTACTTTCCAACTGCTAATGGGTCATGGGATGGGGTCTGACTTGGAGAAGTTATCTAAGGCATTGCCTGTGGATGACAACAACCATTTAGTCGACCTTGAACCCTTCAAAAGATCGGCAGTAACTTATGCCAATCAACTCCTGAAGTTGGTAGACGAAGCACAGGCCAAGCCTGCTCTTGAAGCTGCCCCTGGCTCATCGTCAGCGCCTCCTTGAACTTTTGCTTCATTAATTGTAACTAAGACCAATCGTAATTTGACTTAGTCCTGTTTTATTTCGGCTCTGTTGCCAAACTTTCGAACAATCTTTTGAATGTAACATATATGCCCAGCGCTCCCGATGGGAGTTTTACGTTAATGTCATCCTGAATCGAAGATTGTACTGCAGATTCCTTCATCTTCTTCCCGTGCCGAGCTTTTTCCAAACCCTTCGACTAAAGATGAATCTGACCTTGTTCGCCGCTTACGTGACCAAGTGTCTCGTTTAAATAAAGACATTACTTCTCTTCGGGCCATGGCAGCGTTGGTGAAGAAAAAGGGCGAAATAGCAACTGCTATTGAGCAATTTGCTCTCGATGGTCTTCATGTTGCTACCGAAAGTTTGGGCTGTAAGTGTTCCCCCATCTTCCGATTCCTGGCGTAGCTCAGATGTTCTTTTTAACTGATATTCGTTCCTTTTCAATTGTATCTTCAGATAAATCCGAGGAGAACAAGAAGATCCATGAAAAGGTCGAGGCAATGACTGATGTTGCTCACCTGAAGCACGATTTGTGGCTGCATCGTCCGAAGGCTGTTATCATGGCGAAGTTTGAGCATCGGGTGGTGAAGGCGCATTACTACTTCGATAAATTCCACGCCCATCTCACGATGGTTTGGAAGACTTTGTTTCCTTTGGACCAAGCACCCCGAAACTTTGTCTGCCCTGTTCACCCGATTCAAGTCTCCCAAAAGGATTCGACAGCTGGTGCGGAAGGAACTTCTGGCTGGTGCTGAACTTGCCTTCGCTTCGGTATTGGCATGCCATCCATCCTTAGACTTGAGAGCCGTAGCAAACACCGAGAGGAGTTTAGGCCAATATTATGATATTGCTACAGGTCCTGCTTATACCATTATCTCTCAGATGGAAACATGCCTTGAGAGGGATCTGCGGGCCCAAGGGAACCAGGGAGCCCAGTCATGAATGTAATAACCTTGTACCTGCATAAGATTGTTTTGTATAAATTTACTGCGTGCGTTGCACGCTATGTTAGTTTGATTGGTATTTTATTGTCGAGGGCGGCTGAGTGATCAGTTCAACCTGCTCTCTCGACGACTTCGTTGAATTTTGCAATGTTATTGCGAAGTCGATATGTAAGTATTGTAAGAGCAAAACCCATCGACTTAGTCGAGGGAATTAGACGCTTGGCTTCGTCACGCGGTGCACCGGTTTGAGCCTTATTTTGTGATAATGTAACCATCGACTGCAGCACTCGCATATTTTCTCGAGGCTTGGATTGGTTGTTTTTGTGTGTCATTAATCTTAGCTCCCGTTGAGAGTATTAAATTAATGACACTGTGTAAGCGCATATTTTAGGCCAGCGCTTCCGATTGGAGTAAGAGCCAATGGTAGGGGCCCCAAACGATATATTCGGGTGATAGGGCCTGGATTAAGAAAAAAGGTAGAAAACCTGATTAGAACTTTATTCATAATGCAAAAGCAACCTTAAGGGCTGTCGAGTAATTAAAAGCAATTGTATCCTATGTATAGAACCGTCGCAACTGTGCGATGTTCCATGGATTCTCAACGTCTTTTCCTGAAGCTGGGTTTTTGAGCAGATATGCTCCTCCTGGTATCACTTCAGTGACGATGTATGGTCCTTCCCATGGGGATTCAAGTTTCAAGGGTCTTTCTTGCTTCAGCCGAAGTACCATATCCCCAACATTAAAGCTTCGACTGCGTATTCGTCGGTTGTGATAGTTTCTCAACGCCTGTTGATATACCGTTGTTCTTGCCAAGGCAATATCTCGTGCCTCGTCGAGGAGGTCCACAGCATCTTGCAGCGCGATGTTGGAAGAAGATTCTGTGTATGCTGTCACCCGAGGAGCTTCAAACCGAACGTCGGCTGGTAGAACTGCTTCGGCTCCATGCACCAAGAAGAATGGGGTGTACTGAGTCGACCTGTTAGGTGTAGTGCGCAAACTCCAGAGCACGGATGGTAGCTCCTCGACCCAGGCTCCAGCTGCACCTGTAAGGTGTTTCTTGAGGCCATCCCCTATTAGACCATTGATCCTTTCCACCTGGTCGTTGGTCTGTGGGTGGGCCACTGATGCAAACTTCAATTTGATTCCTCCGTCATCACAAAATTTTCGAAACTCTTTGGAATCAAAGTTAGATCCGTTGTCTGTGACGATACTATGGGGCATACCAAATCGACAAGTTATTCCTCTGAAAAACTGAACTGCTGTTTCGGCTTTCTGGTTTCGAACGGGTACTGCCTCTATCCACTTGGTGAACTTGTCGACTGCGACGAGTAAGTACGTGTGCCCTCCAGGCGACGACCTTGGCAGTGGCCCAACTTGGTCGAGTCCCCACTGGGCAAAGGGCCATGCTAGAGGTATTGTCATTAGATCTGTTGCAGGGGCGTATGGTTTTGGAGAGAAGCGCTGACAGGGGTCACATTTCATGACTAGATCTCGAGCATCCGACGCCGCCGTTGGCCAGTAAAATCCTGCCCTGAAGGCCTTTGCCACAGGGGCCCTGCTTCCTGCATGGTGTCCGCAAGTTCCCTCGTATATCTCGCGCATTAGTGCTTTTCCATCGTCAATGGCTATACACCTTTGGAGGATACCCGAGATGCTACGCTTATAAAGTTCGCCATTTACCACAGTGAAAGCTTTTGATCGTCTGACGATTCATCTTGCTTCCACAGAATCCTCTGGCAACTGCTGCTTCGTCAGGTAGGCTAGGAATGGTTTGGTCCATAATGGCTCGAGGAGGAGGACTTGCTCCGCTGATGGAGGTAAGGGTTCTTCGGCGATTTGTTGCTGGCTTGCCTCCGATTCATCAGTCGACGGTTTTGAGGGTGCTGAAGCTTTCTCGTTTATCGATTGCTGAGCAATGACTTCGTAGAACACTCCGTCTGTGATGGGGGAGCACATGGACCCGATGTTCGCCAGAGTGTTGGCTTCCTCGTTGCTGGCTCTGCCGATATGTTTGAGCTCGCATCCTTCAAACTTGGCTTCCATATTTTGATACAACTGTCGATAAGCAATCATGTTGTCACTGACCGCGTCACATAAGTTCATCGACTGCTGCACCACCAAGTTTGAGTCTCCGTATATTTCTAGGCGAGTTGCCCCGCATGCCTTCGCCATCTTCATTCCGTGCAGCAGCGCTTCATATTCTGCTTCATTGTTCGTCGGCAGGGAGAAATTCATACGTAGTATGTACTTCATCTTATCTCCCTGTGGTGATATCAATATCACTCCTGCTCCTGCGCCCGTGCTCCGTTTTGACCCGTCGAAATACATTGTCCATGATCCCGACATGTCGGGTGCTGCTGGTGTCTGTGACTGGATCCAATCTGCCACGAAATCTGGGAGGACTTGGGACTTTATCGCCGTTCAATTAACGTAAGTTATGTCGTGCGGTGCTATCTCGATGGCCCATTGGGACACTCGACCCGTGGCTTCTGGGTTAGTCATTATGTTCTTCAATGGCGCTTCACTCACGACGACAATCGGGTGCTCCGTGAAATAATGACGCAGCTTGCGAGCCGATTTCCATACTGCATACGCTAGCTTCTGATGATGAGGGTATCTCTGCTTCGCGGGTGTGAGTACTTCACTGAGGTAGTAAACAGGCCTCTGAACGCCGTGGACCTTTCCTGCTTCTTCTCGCTCAACAACCAAAACGCTGCTGAAGACTTGCGCTGTTGCGGCTATGTACATGAGCAGTGTTTCTTTCTCGCGCGGGGTTACGAGGATCGGGGACGTCGACAAGATTTTCTTCAGGTTGTCGAAGGACTCCTGCGCCTCCTTTGTCCACTCGGACTTTTCTGACTTTTTCATCAAGTTGTAGAAAGGCAAGGCCTTTTCTCCTAGCTTGGCGATGAATCGACTAAGCGCTGCTAAACGTCCTGCCAACTGCTGCACTTGGTGTAGATTCTTTGGCGGCTCCATGTCGAGGATAGCTTTGATCTTCAAAGGGTTGGCTTCAATCCCTCTGGCTAAAATGAAGTACCCGAGTACTTGTCCCCCTGGCACTCCGAAGAAGCATTTTTTGGGATTCAGCTTGATCTTGTACTTGTCTAGGTTGTCGAAGGTTTCCCGCAAATCTTCGATGAGAGTGGCGGCGTGCTTCGTCTTCACCACGATATCGTCGATGTAAACTTTGATGTTCCTCCCAATCTGCTCTCCAAGGCAAGCCTGCATGCAACGTTGATAAGTTGCCCCTGCATTTTTCAACCCGAAGGTCATGACGTTGTAACAGAAAATGCCGTGCGGGGTGATGAACGCGGTTAGCTCCTGGTCTTCTTTCTTCAGCTTGATCTGATTATACCTGGAGTATGCATCAAGGAAGGAAAGGCGATCGCATCCGGCTGTGGAGTCGACTATCCGATCAATGCGAGGTAGCGGAAAGTGGTCTTTTGGACAGTGTTTATTAAGGCTGGTGTAATTGATACACATGCGCAGAGCGGTGGTGTCCTTCTTGGGCACCATGACGGGGTTGGCCACCCACTCGGCTTCCTTGAGCTCCAAAATGAATCCTGCTTTACGGATTCGAGTGATTTCTTCGCCAATTGCTCTTCTCTTTGGTTCGGAAAATCGGCGCATTGACTGCTACACTGGTTTGGCTGTTGGGTCAACATTAAGGGCGTGCTCAGCGAGTTCCCTGGGGATACCTGGCATGTCGGATGGTTCCCATGCAAATATCTCCCAGCGCTCACGGAGGAACTCGATGAGCGCGCCTTCCTATGCGCCAGTAAGGTCAGCCGATGTATTGACCGTTTTCTTCGGGTCAGTGGGGTGCACCTGCAACTTCTTGGCTTCCATTGCAGCGTCAAACTTGTCGGATCTTACGTTTCGATTGTCGGCTGGTGGTTGCGTGTGATCTGTAACGGCGTCGATTGCGTTGAGTTCTTCCCTGGCTCCGAATTTCGAGGCGATCTTCTGGAACTCCCTGTCGCAGTTGTCCGATCGAGCAAAGCTTCCATGAACGGTTATTGGGGTCCCGTTGTTACCTGGCATCTTCAGTTTTAGGTAAGCATAATGAGGTACGGCCATGAATTTGGCAAACGCGGGCCTGCCGAGGATGGCGTGATACTGAGACTCCCAGTCAACTACTTCGAACTCGATCTTCTCTTTCCTGAAATTGTTGGGCGTGCCGAAGACCACATCCAATGATGTTTTACCAAGAGAGTAAGCGGGTCGAGTCGGTATAATGCTGTGGAATCCTGTGTCGGACTCTCTTAGCATATCGACTGTTAAACCCATTGCTCTCATTGTGCTGGCGAATAGCAGATTCAGGCCACCTCCTCCATCCATGAATACTTTGCTCATATTGTACCCTCCAATATGTGCTTCAAGAACAAGGGCTGCGTGGCTAGGTCTCGGGACAGCTTTCGGGTGATCCGCCCTACTAAATGAGATATTCTGATCCGACCAGTCGATGAAATCTGGTGTGTCGACCATGGCGACTTCCGCATATTTTACTTCCCGGGAGAACTTCTTGATCTCCCTCTTTGAAAAGCTGGTTTTATGGATCATGTTGACTTGCCCGCATGGTTCCGGAAACACCTCAGTTGGTACACGCCCGCCTCCTCCTGCTGGTACGTACGGCTCCGGTACATATGGTTCTGGTGGATAACTGTAGGATCCTGCCCTTCTCTCCATTGCGTGAACTCTCGACATGGCCTCGGCTCTGAGGTCATCGCAGAACTGCCGAATTTCCAGAAAATGTCGACAGTTTCTTAACAAGTGACTGGATTTTTCTCGACCATCCTTCGGATCGAAGTAAGAGTGAAGGTAACACGGTGCCTCAAGCTGCTCTGTAGCCGATAGATATGGTGAACGGGTGCGACCCTTGATTGATAACGCGTCGTGGCATCCTTGTTCGAACTGACGAAGGTGAGCTGCTGTTCGTCCTTCCTCCTCGCGGTGCGAGTCCCTTTGTCTCTTCCTTCGCCCTGCCATGACGTCGAAATCTCCTCGGATGCTCTCTTGCATGCTCCTGGGTGGAACTTTTAGGGTTATCTTTGGAGGAACGCCTTCCGAAACCGTGGCCTTCAGGCTGGATGTGCTGGTCCTAGGGAGGCGAAGAAAACCTCTGGCGTCTATGATGAAGTGGACACCACCGAAAGTAGCATCCATGTCGCCAGATGATCCTGCAGGGATCAAGTGAGGCACTTCGTGGTGTGGCACGAACTCAAAGGACCCGCAACGGATTGGATCTCTTGGTTCTGCTGGCGTCGGCGACTCGAGTACGAACGCCGCGGATGTGGCTGGTACTGCCGATGACTTGCCTGGTGCCGACAGGCTTCCCACAGACGGTGCCAATTGTCGAGGGTACTCCTCGGCAATGCCCTACGATTGGGGCTTAGGGTTGATAGAATCCTGCAAGCTGACACGAGACATCGGTTCACAGACAAGCGGGGAGAGCGATTTACCCAGGTTCGGGGCCCTCGATGAGGTAAAACCCTTACGTCATGCCTGTCTGTTCTTGATTATGAAGATATTGGGTTACAATGGGGTGCCGAATAGTTCGGCTGAGATCTCGTCGAGAGGCTAAGTGCTATGGTGACCTAGCTCTAGACTTTTGGTGGCTAAAGCTGCTAAGATTGATTGTGTCCCTCGGCAGCCCCTCTCCTGGCCTTTATATAGGGGGCCAGGTCTCAAGAGGTCCAACCGAGTACGACTAGGTTTACAGTAGTTTTGAATCTAATCTTTCCTTGTTCGGCTGCTTCCTTGTCTTGCCCGTCAAGGAATCTTCTGGTGCGCTATCCTGGTGGCCCGTCTCTCCTCCAAGTGCCTTCATGGGCCTCCAAATAGTTAATACAGGATAGGGCAATGTCGGTTACCCGAAGGGTAATGCCCACGTCACCTGAGTCTGATGACAATTTCATGGTGGCAATACATCAGATCTACGCCATCGAAGGAGAAAATCATGAAGGAGACGAGGAATCTGAGGCTTTCGACGATTTGGGTAACCCCTACGTTGATCCCGCGGACCTCGCTCGAGGAACTAGAAATAAATATATCGGGACCACGCCACGAGAAAAAGTTCGGCTCCGGCAAGAAGCATGGGATAGGGCTGCAAGAGCCATGAGCGGTGCTGAGTCGATGACTACGCAGGCCACGCCCGAAGCTTTGCAAGCATACCAATATAGACTCGCGCGTACCAGGAGCTAGCTAGAGAAGATGCGGCAGAAGTTGGATGCCTGGAAAGCTGCGGCATACGCGTCTAGCGAGCGCAGGAACAACCTGAGTCGGCACTCAGGAAGTTCGGCAAACAATGGAGAAGGCAATCGAAGAAGGACAAGGTACAGATTGGAAAACATACCCGAAGCAGAACGGGCAAACCTAGTCCAGAACCTCGACATGTCATTTATGTCCATAGACACAAGAGGAAACATCATAGCAAAAACTCCAGAGGTGGGATATATGGCGGCACAAGCTTTCATATTAGCATCCAGACCCCAACCAGGAGATCCTCGCGAGTCATTGTATCAGATGGCCATGAGAGGAGTAGGCGTGATGGGGGCGGTGCTAGCAGGAAAGGAGGCAGCACCGCAACCCGAAAGTACTCCACGAAGAAATAGTCCAAGGCACAACAGTCCTCAACGAACAGTGGCAGCAACGCAAGATCCGCGAAGCGCTCCAAGAGAGGTGGACGCAAGAAATATAGTAGCTCAAGCGCGAGTGGACGGGGCACGCGAGGAAAGAGATCGCGAAAATAGATCACGAGAACGTCGGCACACTCCAGAAGATAGCGATGATGACATATGCGGACTCCCTTGCTTTACCCGAAGGGTTCGCAAAACCCGAGTGTCGTCCATCTTCAAGTTACCCGACAACTATAAAAAGTTCGATGGGCTGCAGGACCCAAAGGATTGGTTGGTAGATTATTTGGACACAGTAAAGCTGATGGGTGGAACGAAAGCAACAACCATACAAAGCATCCAAGTTCACCTCAGCGGAGCCGCAAGATTATGGATGAAAAATCTGCCAGAAGGATCCACTGATAGTTGGGAGACTTTTGAAGAGTTGTTCGTGAAGAACTTTAGATCAACATACAAAAAACCAACATCAATAGAGCAGTTGAGGATGTGCAAGCAAAAACCGGACGAAACGATAAGAGCATATATCCAGCGCTAGAGCATCATAAAAAACTCGGCTGAGCATGTATCTGATAAAAGAGCAATAGATGCGTTCATTGCAAGATTCCGAAGAAGAGACTTAATTGAAGATTGTGGAAGATCCAACCCAAGAACAAAAGCAGAACCCATGGAGATAGCAAATCGCTGGGCTGGCGGAGAGGATGTTGTCCACGACAAGAGACAAAGGTCACCCGAGGATGACTGCCATAGAAACAACAATCAAAATAGACGACGCTATCGTAACTTTCCGGAGTACGACGGTCCCGGCCAAGTTTCGGCCGGCTTCCGAGGAAATAGCGAAGGAAATAATCGGGATGATTATCATAGGAGCAATGATCAGAGAAACCATCCCAGAGATGCGCCAGGCTCCAGCGGACAAAATAATCGGCCTAGGTTCCCGAGGCCATACAATGTGTCACCCGAGGATTTCTTGAATGGACCCTGCCAGATGCACTTTTCGTTGACAACAACGGTAGAAGATAGTCGGACCACCTCCAGAAGGACTGTAAAACTTTCTAGGCTTTGCAAAGGGTGACAGATACGAAGCACGCAGATGCAGTAAGAAGAGGGTACGTGCAAGGACCCAGGAGTGAGGTACATGTGCCACCACCACCACCACCACCCGCAGTAATGAGCGCAAATCAGCAACAATTGTAATTAGCAGCACCTCCAGCCGCCAATGATGGTTATATAGAGACAACAAGGGGCCAGCTGTCGATAATATAGAAGGGTAGACCCTCAAATAGGTCGCAGAAGTTAATATCTTCACAAGTTTATATGGCGACAACAAAACCCCCACCTCATGTCGGGACAGGATATAGGATTCACTCAGGTGGATCACCCACCTCAGGTTCCGCGACCAGGGCAATCAGCAATGATACTGCAAGCGGTCATCGAAGGATTCGAGGTCTCCCGAATATTCGTGGATGGAGGAAGCAGTCTGAATCTCATGTACGCAGATACATTGCGGAAGCTTAACATATCGTTGGCCAATTTAGCGCCAACAGACACGCGTTTTCATGGCATCACACCTGAGAAGCCAAACTATCCCTTGGGCAAAATTCTTCTTGACGTCCAGTTCGGAACAAGGGAAAACTTTCGAAAGGTGAAGCTAGAGTTCGAAGTTATCGACTGGCCATTGCAGTATCATGATTTGCTAGGACGACATGCGTACGCCAGATTCATGTCCGTGCCACACTACACATACCTGTTGTGGAGGATACCTGGCCCTAACGGCCCAATCACAGTCAAAGGAAGTTTTGCTATGGCGGATAAGTGCGACAAGGATTTTCATAAGTTGTATGAAGCATTCGGGATGCAAGCTGAGTATGATGAGGCGAAGCTGAACACTGACCACGACATGTTACTAGACGGGGGTAGATCCTTGCAAGAGCAAGCTTTCGACACCTCTAAGGATTAAAAGGAAATTCAGATCCACCTGACAGATCCCAAAAAGACGTCATCAATCGCCACCAACATGGATGTTGCATAGGAAAGCACGCTCGTCAAGTTCCTCCGTGAGTGCTGGGAAATCTTCGCATGGTGCCCAACTGATATGCCAGGAGTACCCAGGGAACTTACCGGGCACGCCCTCAATCTAGATCCAAGAGCTAGACCTATTCGACAGCCTTTGCGGCGTTTTTCCGAGCCAAACCGCAAAGCTATGTTATCCGAAATTCATCGACTCCAAGAAGCTGGTTTTATCAGGGATTTGGAGACTGAAGCAATGTGGGTCGCCAACCCAGTGTTGGTCCCAAAGAAAAACACTAAAGTCCTTCGCATGTGCGTCGATTTTACGTGTCTCAATAAACATTATCCAAAGGATCACTTCCCCCTACCAAGGATCGATCAAAATATTGACTCCACGGCAGGTTGCGAACGTCTTTCCTTCCTGGATGCATACTCTGGTTATAACCAGATTCAACTGAAAGAAGAAGATGAAATTAAAACAGCTTTCATAACCCCATATGGCGTGTACTATTATAGAACAATGCCTTTTGGGTTGAAGAACGCGGGCGCCACATATCAGAGGATGATGCAGAGGTGTTTAGCCACACAAATTTGCCAAAATGTCCAAGTTTACATCGACGACGTGGTCATTATAACGAAGCAAAGGTCATCCCTCATCGATGATCTGCGAGAAACCTTCGACAACCTAGACATGTTCCGCTTGAAGCTGAACCCGACAAAATGTTCCTCTGGCATCCCTGCGGGAGAACTCCTCGGATATTTAGTATCAACCAGGGTAATCGAAGCCAATCGGGATAAAATACAAGCTATCTTGACAATGAGAAAACCAACCGAGCTTAAGGAGATACAACAGCTAACGGGGTGAGTCGAAGCACTGAGTAGATTCGTCGCCAGGTTGGGAGAAAGAGCATTGCTCTTTTACGGGCTGATCAAGCAAGGAGAAAAATTCGAATGGAACGAGGAAGCAGATAGATCCTTTGAGCAGATGAAACGCACAATATCGACACCACCCATATTAGTGGCACCACGACAGAAGGAGCTGTTGTTATTATACATCGCTTCCACGCCCCAGGTGGTTAGCACGGTACTCATGGTAGAAAGAGAGGAAGAGGGAAAGATACATGGAGTTCAGCGACCAGTGTATTTCCTTAGCGAAGTTCTTTCACCGTCCAAACAGCATTACCAGCAGTATCAGAAGTTGGCATACGGAGTATTCATGTTAGCAAGAAAGCTAAGGCACTATTTTTCGGCACACCCGATAATAGTGGTCAACGAGGCGCCCCTCTCGAACATTTTAAACAATCCAGAAGCTACAGGACGTGTCTCCCTTTGGGGAATCAAAATTTCCCCTCGGGACATCATGTATGAAAAAAGGAAGGCAATAAAATCACAAATTTTACCGGACTTCGTTGCAAAGTTGATGGAACTCCAAAATACAGGACCCCCAGATTTGTCGAGTACGTGTCATATGAACTTTGACGGGTCCAAAAGGTTAGAAGGAGCTAGAGCGGGAGTCGTGCTTGTCTCACCGCAAGGCGACAAGATGAAGTATATACTTCAGATGACCTTCCCAAATGCATCAAATAACGAGGCTGAATATGAAGCTCTTATTCACGGGATGAAGATGGCAAAGGCGTGCGGCGCCACTCGCCTCAAAATATTCGGCGACTCCCAGCTGGTGGCAGAACATGTGATGAACAAGTGCGATGCAGCCAATGATAGCATGATAGCGTATAAGGAAGTATACAATGAACTCGAGAAAACCTTCGATGGCTGCGAGGTAAACCAAGTTAGTAGACTCAGTAATGATGAGGCCGACGTTTTAGCAAATATCGGGTCACAGTGCTTACCCATACCACCTGGAGTTTTTTGGGAGGAAATCAGCGAAAGGTCCACCAAGCGGAAGAAAACAACGATAAAGCAGTCGAAGAAAAAAGGAGAACACCAAGAAAGGCTCGGGGCTATAGCAGGCCCGAAGTCTCGCGCTTCTGAGGAAGAAGAAGAACCAGAGGAAGTCATGATGATAGAAATTTCGTGGATGCAATCATACTTGGCTTACATCACAAGACAAGAGTTACCTGAAGATTCAGTGGAAGCAAGGAGAGTCATCCGACGACCCAAGCCGTTTACTGTCGTGAAGGGAGAATTATACAAACGCAGCATATCAGGAGTGCTGCAGAGGTGCGTTACACCCGAAGAAGGGTGCACCATACTCAAGGATATACACAGAGGCATATGCGGCCACCAGGAAAGAAGTCGAGCAATCGCAACCAAGGCTTTTCAAGCGGGATTCTACTGGTTGTCAGCCATAGAAGATGCGAAGGAAATCGTGCGCACATGTGAGGCTTGCCAACGATTCGGGGCCAAACCCCACTCTCCAGCCGCATAATTTATGCCAATACCCTTGTTGTGGCCTTTCGCGCAATGGGGGCTCGATATGGTAGGAAAATTGCACAAGTGCTAGCCAGGAGGACACGTATATTTGCTGGTGGCAGTCGATAAGTTTACCAAGTGGATTGAAGCAAAACCAATAACGTCGGCAGACGCAACATCGGCGGTAAATTTCATCAAAGGGATAGTTTTTTGGTTCGGCGTCCCCAACAGTATAGTCACAGAGAATGAAAACAACTTCACATCACGATAGTTCAAGGACTATTGCGAAGGTATAGGTACCAAATTATAGTTTGCGTCCGTCGCGCACCCGCAAACCAATGACCAAGTCGAAAAAGCAAATGGCCTTATATGTGGAGGCATCAAGAAACGTCTATTGTCACCTCTCGAAAAAGCAAATCATACTTGGGTCGATGAGCTACCCAATGTTTTGTGGAGTTTGGAGGCAACACCCAATGCCGCAACTCAAGAAACTCTGTTCTTCCTAGTCCACGGTGCTGAAGCAGTACTCCCGATAGAAATAGAGCACAACTCCCCCAGAGTCGTGGAGTATAATGAAGAGGTTGCGCAGAAGGCGCTAGAAGATGATGTGGATGCACTAGATGAAGAAAGAGACGCCGTGCTCTCGAGAGTGAGCTCATATCAGCAAAATCTCAAAAAATATCACAGTCGAGGATTGCGACCCAGATCTTTCGAGGTCGGTGATCTAGTTCTTCGGCTCACACAGGATAGTCATGAAAAGTTGGAATCACCAAGGATAGGGCCATACATTGTCACCAAGGTCATCCCAAGAGGAGCATATCGACTCAAGGACAAGAAGTCAGACAAAGAAGAAGGGAACCTGTGGAACGTTGCGCAACTACGACGATTCTACGCGTAGAGAAGCCAATATAGCACCAACTATGTAAACATACATTATACTGAAAAGCTCACAAGTTTTCAGACGCACTCTTTTCCTTTCTAGGTACCGAGTGAGACTGAAAGGTTTTTAATGAGGCGGGCTTGTGATGCTGCTATATAGCATGGTTGAAATAAAAAATAGTGATGAAAAGTACTTTTTTCATTTTTGAACAACGCTCGGGGGCTTCGACCCAACAAAATTACAATATATTCGACTTCGGTACGTTCATCAAAATATACACGCCCTGGTTACATGACAACCTCGCGAAAGATAAACATATTATACCAAGACAAAATACTCGGGGGCTGAGGAAAATACTGCAACAATCAGAAGAACTTGCTTTGATTCTACATACATCTCGCAAGAAGTTTACAATATACACGAAAGTTAAATAGACAAAGAAATAAAAAATCCTATATCAAGTTGTCTATATTTTCTCTTGTAGCATTGACATTTTTGGTGGAATCATCGTATCGAAATTCTTTGAAGAAACCAGTATCTACCCAAAGAAGCTCGTCAACCATTATTTCGGCGACAGGAAATACAGCCGCATCATATCTATCAATTTTTATCTTCCTCTTCGACGCCTTGAGATAAAAATTCTCGGCAACCTTGTTAAAATACAATTTCGAGTGGCAAATTTTCAACCAAATCAAAGCCAACTTAGCACCAGCGATCATCTAAGCTTTGACGAAGCCGTGGATACTACGCACGTCCGCGAATTTACTCATAAGTTCAGGAAGATTGTCGGGCTGAGGATTCCGAGGAAACATGACTTTATAAACCATGGCTAAAGTACTATTGCAGAAGTCAAGAAAGTCCCGGACTTGGGTAGCACGATCCTGGAACAGAACAATACGGCGACACCGATCTTCATCTCCCCAAAAGTCAATATCGTTAACTTTAGCAAGACGAAGAAGATTATCGACTCAAGAATTAACCCTCTGTTCCTCGGCAACATCATCAATAAATGCACCTGGAGGGAATGATACAGGAAATGCAACAAGTGTGACAACGAGATAAACATAGTTACAAAAAGAAGGTACCAGGACATGAAGCACGTACCAGCCATATCCTGACTTGCGTCAATCATAAGATCAAGCATATAATTTTCGCGTCGAGAAGCTGAAGCAACATTGGCAGTCGCAATTTCTTTCAACACAAAAAATTCCTCCGCTCGGCGGAGAGCTGCCCGCTCCCGATCCGAAGATTTTCGTGATTGTTCGAGAGCAAGTTTGGTATGCTTTTTCATCGACTGCAATTGCTGACGTATTCCAGTAAGTTCTTGTTGGACCGGACCAAGACGCGAAGAAACATCCGAGGATACATTGACAAGCACTTTGGCAGAATGAGAAGTAGCGGGAGAAGCAACAGAAGGACCAGCACCAGAATAGTTGTCAAAAATTAACTGAAAAACAAGAAAATATCAACATCAATCATCTGGCAAAGCGAAGCTTTTCATTCATTCAAGGAACATTACAGAGGTGAGTCTTTACAAAAGGTGGGTCACAGGAAGCCCACGCAAAGAGTCTAAAAGAAGCAAAAGGTAGCACTATCTACAAAAGAAAAAACAAAAGGAGCACAAGTCGGTCTACCTGACCTCCGTTTTAGCGGTACTGGAAGAAGCCGAGGATTTCGGGTCGAGGAAGGAGATGAGTTTCTTCGATTAGAGCTTGACGCCCTTCACGAAGGCCGTCCACTTCTTCGATTTCAAACCTTGGGGAGCAGCAGCCTTCACCCAGTCAACTTCCTGGCCAGTGGCCGCCACCAGAGCGATGGTCCCTTCGACTCCAATCTTCAATCTTGCTTGTCGATAGGCCAAAGCTAGATCTTCTTCCACCAAAAAATGATGAGTTAGCTGAGAGAAAATCTCGGGTTGAGTTTCTGTCGGGAAGAAGTGGGGAAGATGCGCTTCAGTGCGTACCGCGCAGAAGTCAGGCATTTCCCCGCCAAGTGGCAGTTCAGCTCAAGAATGTCGAGAGCGTCAAGAAGACGATCGTATAATTCCTGGCTCAAAGTGTAATGTTCACCCATCTTCCCTGCTGAAGAAAAACAAAACTTTATCAACATCAAAGGAGAAAAGTTACTACAAGAAAAGAAAAAGGGGAAGGACAAAAGGAAAGATGGAAGTACTTGAGAATCTACGATATTGCGTTTCAAAGCGCTTGATTATGGCATTCTCGTGCTCAACTTGCTTGGCCTCCTTGTCGCTCAGAGTATCTTCAGCAGCTTGAAGCCTGCGGCGCAAATCTTCGACACATGAAGCATCCTTTTCAGGTTTTTTTCGCACCTCCTCGCTGGCCCTGAGGGGATTCCAGGTCATTGGCGCGTTCTTCAGCGCGGCACAGAGGCTCTGAAAGGAAAAGAGTAAGGTAAAAAAGGCAAAAGCAATACAAAAAACACAGGAAAACACAAGGAATGTTAAGATTGTACCTCTCAAAGTTGCGGCTTCATCTCGATACCCGACGAATCGGGAGCCAAAGTCAACGAATTCCCTTATCAAAGGCCGCAAAAAGGCGACAAGAAAAAAATATAAGACAACAGAAGAAGGGTGTTTGATCGGATTAGGCAGCAACAACTAACTTACGTCGTCAAAAAGAGGATTCAGCATGCTCCCGGTAACAACCTCCTGATCCTTACCAGCCCCAATCTTTGCTTTCTTTTTCTTTGGCGCTTGCAGATCAGCTTCAAGGGGAAGGTGGTGTTTCCCGCTCGGCACGAAGATCTTCAGAGAGGACCAACGTGTTGGAAGTACTAGTGTTTGCTGGCATATGAGTTTCGGGCTCCACCTCTTTCTCGTCGGCTCTGACAATATAACAGCAAGATAGATTATAGAACACCAAGAGAAAGAAAAAATAAAGGACAACTTCAAGAAAGATCGACTTACGAGCTAATGGCACCAGTCATGGCATAGGGATCAAAAGCTTCTTCATCTTCGGGAGAAGATGCTTCGGCAGTTGTTTCGGCAGGTTTGGAGGCGCCGAAATCTTCTTCATCGACACTCCTCTTTCTCTTGCGCTTTTTCGGAGAAGTGGCGGGAGGAGGAGAGACAGATTGAGTGGACTCAGAAGGTTGCTCTGAGTCAAAATCTTTGTCAGAGGAACCCGCAGTTTTTTGAGATTCTGCGGGTTCACTCTCAAGAACAGAAGACTCTTGCGAGTCGTCACAAACAATAGTTCGCCCATCCACCTCACCTCCTTCAGGCAGAGGAGGGAGATAGGAAAGAATTTGGTGTTTCTGCAGGAAAAAGAATGATAAGGGAAAATATAGACATCAAGACAAGAAAGTACAGATAGATGGTTACAAGTCATAAATACAACTCGAAGAAAGATACTTACCTCAGGAAGGGCGTGGTCACCACTGAACGGCTCCACGCGGCAGGAAGAAGGGACGCCGTCGTTCCTGCTTAGCGACGTGAAGCGGCGGACAAGTTTCTCCAAGTCCTTCAAAGGAAGCTCGGCAGACACCCTGTCGGAATCTTTGGAACCCGAATACATCCACATAGGATTTTTTTTGGGCCTGGAGGGGTTGGATGCGGATGCGCAGGAATTGTGCAATGATTTGCATACCTCACAGTTCCGCTCCATCTATGTTCTGAATCCCTTGGATGCGCGCGATAAGGGCATCAGTAGCCGCTATTTCTTTGGCAGAAGCTTCTGCATCCCAAGATTGACGCCTCTAAATATCTTCTGCGTTCCTCGGTGTTCGGGGCGCGATTCTTGCATTGCTTCGAGCGCTGACCCATGGTGGAAATTTGGTGGAGAAACGAGAAGGGAGAAGGATGCGTAGGGAAGGAGCTTGAGGAGGAAAAATGGCGGAGAGAGGGAGATGATTTGGGCGGCACAGCGAAGGGGATAAAGTGAGCGACAAAAGTTCATTATATAGGAGGAAAACGATGCGTCCAGCCGTCGGATGAAAAAAAGGAGAGTTCAGAACCCTACGCGTGTCCCAAGGGAAAAATGGTCTTATCGCTTTAATTTTTACTGAGGGAAGTTACTGCGTGCGTGCCAGAAATTCTGGAGGACGTGCGTGGTCCACCTACGCGACGTGGAGGAAATGCAAAGTTTTTGGACCCATGAAACAGTGCATGGTCTGGAGCCGTGTCTTCCCAAGGTGGTGAAACGTGGTTATCGTCAGCAACAACGTCATAGCAAGAAAATTTCAGAAGTTGAGGAAGTTCATCGTTGAAAAAAAAGTTCGAGAGGTCAGGCATAATATAATGGGAAGAAAACTTCAGGAGCCAAAGTGATACTTACTCAAAGGAAAGTTCGGGAGCCTATGTCCAGATGCAAGCACATGTTCACATCCTCGGGGGCTACTCTTATCCGAAACATTGAACAAAGTTTCTGGTAAGAGGTAAGAATGTAAATATAGAGAGGCAAGATAACAGAAGATGAGCCTACAACAAAGTGAAAACACTCGGCTGTAGCCTCGGGGGCTACTCCCATCGGGAGCGCTGGTCACGCACCCGATGAAACAAATAGAGAGAAGAAACAACAAGTTTCGTCTGAAGGATACAAAATAGGGTGAATGGATAATAGAAGTTGAGCCTACAACCAAGTGCAAGCACTCGGTTGTAGCCTCGAGGGCTACAACCATCGCAAGCGCTGGTCACGCACCTGATATATATTAAAAAAGAGAGAAAGTGGAAGAGAAAAGTATGCAAATACAATATAGAAAAGTTGCAGTCGAAGAAATTACCGTACATCTTCGAGTTATACATAACTCGTCATGGGAGATCAAGATATTATTCGACATAAATATATCATCTCGAAGGAATGGAGTATTCCATCAACCGAATAAAGGTACTCGACAAAATATCTCAGAGCGCGTCCGCCGTGATTATAACTCTGAATGCCGTTACTCGAAAAAAGAGTGCGAAAGTAAGACCTTAGAATCCGTCCTGTGTGGCGTGGCATCACACCTGAATGCGCTCTCCCACTTTACCCACATCAATAGATGTGAAGAAAAATCCTGACGAACGCATTGGGTACTCGATAAAATAGAGAGAGGAGTTTGATAATGATAAGTCCTTACGCGGCACATGTCGAATTACGCTGGTATTCCGGGTTCGAGTCCAGGGACTCGAGCTTGAAGTAGGTTTATGCGGGTTCGCCACAAAAGAAATTAACTGGTACCTGATCTGTCAGATGAACCAGCCTCATTTACCAATATCCCTGTAATTTAGATAGATATTGAGCAAAATAATTATTATGGTAAATATATATTACAGTTTTTATGATGGAGATTTTACTCGATTCTACGATTCAAGCAAAACCTCGGGGCTACTGACATAGGTATGCCTAGCAGGCATGCCGTATAAGGTACCCATGTTATCTGTAAAGGACGAGAAGCCCATGGAACCGAAGATAGAAAAGCTCGAAGCCCAATGAACTCTGTATAAGGAAAATCGAGATGTAATAGGAATACGATAGCAATATAGGAAAGGCCCGTAAGCCTCTTGTAATTTGTATCTTGTACGAAACGGAAGGCCTCAGCCCCATCTCCTATATAAAGGGGGGGCCGAGGGAGAAAGAAATGATCGAATCTATTATCAACAGCCCACCGTAATCTTTAGTCGAGCACCTTTTCAGCTGAAACCCTCGAGATCTACTTGCCCTTTACTTTCCACGAAACTCTAAGTCTACAATTTGTAGGCATTGACAAGTTAATCCCTTATCAAGTGTCTTCTGTTATAGCTTACGTTCTGAGTTGAAACACCATTGAATGAAGTGTTTAAATTTGTATCTGTTATCAAACTGAGCCATGCATTCTCGTATTCCTTGGAACTGGGGTATTTTTCTTGATTTTTTTGGGTCCTTGGTTTTTTGTCCGGGATGTCACCAATTCCTGGCTACGCCTCTACCTATATGAGTATGACTATCAAATGTAGGAGTCTATGAGAGTCGGGTGATCTCTAATAAAATCATGAAAGGTCCTGTAGTATGATGCATAATCTCCACACCGTGGGGAAGTCATGCAGTAGCCTAGTATTGGTCTAGGCTTTGTGTGAAGCTAGTACACAGAAAACTTGTAGTTTAAGACATAGTCCACTATTCAAGTTGCAAACTAGTGTAATATGTAATATAAAGTTCTTAGTGAGTGGTAGCTCAACTTATCAAACTCCACCACGCATGGATATATAAACAATGTCCTAGAATAATAGTAATTAATGTGCCAATGAGACTTTGTAGGGGTATGTAGGAATTTGGCCTTGGGCCTCATCCCATAGCCCAATACAAAATCTAAAATTCTCTTGGCCCATTCATGCATGGCAAGGGGTGGGACTAAAGTTTAGTCCCACATTGCTAGTTGAGAGAGATGTTGAGTGGTTTATAAGGGGGCTGTTATATCCCTTGTAAGTGAGTTACAAGAGAATGAGCCCTCACGCGCTCCTTATTCACGGACCAGCTCGCCTCGTCACGACCCAACCCAACGTGTCTCGCCATGGGTTGTGGAAATTTCGCCGAGCCAAGCTCCTATCTCCGCCTCTTGTTTATATTTTTGTTCTTCATGAAATTAATTGTATTATTAATTACGAGTCACTAACGAACGCGTTAAAACAACTGTTTCATTTCTGGATTTTCCGGATCGTGGTTGTGCCGACTCAGACATCGGCTGCGCCCCACGATCTTCCAAACCGTACTATATTAATGTCGATGCGAACCATATCCTGTATGAGACACATATGCAATTTCCTCCTTCCAGGAACCTTGCACCGCCGCCATTCTTCTTTTTCATCCCTTCCTTCAGCGTGCACCGACAGACAAGACAGTGGGCCTCCGGAACCCCGTCACACGTAGACATATACGAGTGGGGGGAGTAGATCAAGTTTTTGGGAGTGCTTGCACGTGACTAATGGCAACACGACGTTTTCTAACGACGAGTTCCCGTAGAACGAGTTCTTCCTGGACACTAATGACCTCTTTGGCAACCTCAACAGGGGCGAATACACCGACGTGACTACTGCTACTGCCATCGTCGCTGCTGTAGCCAACCATGCACTATGTGATGATGTCTTTCCTATTTAACTTTTTACTAGAATTTATAGTTTTTGTATTTGTGGTAGATGCGATCGATTTGTCTTGTCTGCATGCGATTTGTTCATCTACTCTGCTAATCTCCATGATTAGTTTACTTACTGTTTTATGTAGTCATGATTTAAAAATTATTTATTTGATTTTTTTGCTTATATATATTTAACACTCAAAATGGTGTAGCTATATTTACAATCAAATGTATAAAAGAGGTATATACATTTATCCACTGGGCATTTTCTCGCTAGAGATCGCGCGGGCTAAACGACACTAGTATAAGAATGACAATGGGTAGGGTATGGACATGGTAGAGCAATACCATACATATACCCGTATAGTTAATGGGTAGAAAGTTCTACCCATACCCATACCCATACCTGACGGATACCCGTACCCATTGGATACACAATGGGTAGGTCAAATAGCACATAAGTTATTCATAATTTTACAAAAAATAGAAATTACAATCACATACTCATAACTCATAACTCGTAAGTCAATAAAATTAGACGAGTCACACAACAAACTCATAATTGATGACAACTTAATGTTGGTTCACAAATTTAATAACTTGTCTATTTTTTTGCGGGGTTAATAACTTGTCTATTTAGTTGCATAGATTCACATATTAGTATAAATGGGTAGGATATGGGTATACCCATGGGTACAAGGTTAACCCTTACCCTACGCATAACTTAACGGGTAGGATAGAGATACTACCTATGTATAAGATTGATCCATATCCTATCCATACGGGTAGGATACGTGTACCCGTCGTAAAATTGCCATCCTTACGTCAGTATCTGCTAGTCAATAGGACTAGTCTTATCTCTTGGACGTGAATCGTCACTCCCACTTGCTTACAAGCTAAGCTTCATATATAAATACTGTATAATGTCATTGGCATCGATGTGAACTTGAAAGACTATGGTGTATACGTACCCGAAGGTCAAGACTGAATGCTCATCAAAATTGTCCGGATTAGGCCATGACATCAACTGAATGCCGTGTTCATGGAACAGACGGCGGTTACGACGACAGGAGAGGCCGACAAACAACCTCAGCTTGGCGCGACTAGTGGATCAGCTGGAGGGGCCAATTAACCGCGTCGTCAGTGATATACTATGATTTACTACTATACAACTACAGCGTACCGACGACTCCGTTGACTTGATATAGCTGACACAACCGCGTGCAGAGAGTAATGTATCCTGACATCACCATTTACTTGTATACATTATTGTTCAACACGACTTGGAGACTTTGTAGAGGTCCTGATTTTTAACTCTGGTCAAGTCAAGATGGCTGCCAGAGTGGCGTTAAATGGCTACTAGGCCATCGGATAGTTTCTTTCTGTGGAGGATACTGTTGCTCGTATGATTGAGTTTGATGATTAGCCTGCCGGTTCGGCTCTAGCTTCATCCTTGTTCGGTTCATCGGTTGCATGTGCCTGCCATTGCCCGCTGCCCATCCCTGCGATGCAATATTGTCGTTCCCTGTGACCGAATGCATGTAGACTTGCATGATCACTCTGAATAATTCTCAACTGATGGTAGGTGTAGGATGGTTTATCTTCAGCCTATCTCTCTGAAAACTTCAATTTTCGCCGCCGCAAAGGAGGAACCGTACGCTAGTACGCAGTCCATGGCTTATGGGAATCGAAGCTATTGACAAGAAGAGGCCAGAGTTCACGGCAGCATTGTTTTGGGTCAATAGCTCTTATGCGACGTTTTTCATGAAATTGGATGAGAAGCGACGTTATTCGTGAAAATAGCTAGCATGCGACGTTCTTTAGGTAGGAAATAGTCCAGGACCACTCGTGCCATAAAACGATCGTTAAGGAGACTGTTAGGTTAGTTAAGGGTTTGGTTAAGTTAGTGGTGGCCCTGAGTCAAACCAACTGACCCAACCGCACCCTTCCGACCGAGCGCGCGCGGACATTTTCTGGCGGCGGAGCTCACCATCCTTGTCGACGGCGACGGAGCTTGCTCCGAGGACGGCGGCGCTTTCGTTCTAGGACGGACGTGGTGAGTGCCATTCGAAACCCTAATTACTCTTCCATCATTCTCACCCATTAGATCTGAGGGCTGGGTTGGGTCGGAGCTTAGATTGTGGCTGGCGGCCTTGCTGAGCGAGGGGAACGAGATGGGGGAGGCGGGAGATGGGACAAGCACTCGGTAATTCATCCCATTTTGAAGCTTAATTTCAATTCTATTTGCTTACTGTCTCGAATCGTAGCTCACATTGCCCACCAAAAACAGGGGAGGGGGTACGTTTAAAATTTGTATAAAATTCTTTCCCTCCAAGGCAGTGTTAATTGATGGAAGCATGCAGGAGATTGAGAGAGACACGATGGTTGAATGGGATGTACCTTTAGAAGACATTGATCCACAAGAACTGGAAAGAATGGAAGAAGAGGCGGTGAGGAATGTGGTGGCCAAAATTTGGGAGAGTGTGGTTTGGGGGCCAAATCAAGAGGTATCTTTGTTAGTTTTTTATGATTGGAAACAAGAGTGTGTTAGGATTAAAACAAGGGAAGAAGTGGTAGAAGAAATCGATCGGCGAGAAGGCTGGACAAGTAATAGTGTTCTATTTTTGGTAGAGCTCATTGATCTGAACCCTACATCTAGGATTGGATATGTGGCATCGAAGTTGGCTTATCAGATTGTTGAGGATGATTGGGCTACACAAATGCAGATACTGCCTATAGTTACTGAATTGGCAGTGTTACCGGGGGAGGCAGGTGAAGAAGAGGCAGATCATGTTGAGGAGGTCCCTGTAACTATTGATTGGAATACCGTTGACATAAGTGACCGAACAGATTTGATAATTGCTCCAATGTCTGACATTCAAATGGCAACTATGTTTGGTATTCCTGTAGATGAGAAAGACAAGGAAAAGGAGAAAGATGAAACTGCAGATGATGGTAACAGACAATCAAGGACTGCAAATGCAGATGCTGATGCAGATATAGATTCAGAGTTGATGCATGATGTTGTAGTTGAAGTGGGTGATGGACATGATGATGAGCTTATTTGTGTTTATGACAAAGAAAATCCACTTACTGAAGTAGGTAGATTGTTTCCAAGCATGGATGAGTTCAGGATGTGTTTCAGGACTTATGCAGTCAAACGTGAGTTTCAAAAAAAGACTTTGTGGACAGATACAAAGAAATTATATGCCAAGTGCAAAGGTTATGATGGTGGCGCCATGCCATGCAAGTGGTATATATCATCTAGACGTCAACCTAATGGAAGAACAATAAGGGTGAATCAAATTTCAAAAGCACATACTTATATTACAAGTTCACAAATGGTTTCAAAAATGACATCCCAACTTTAGGTGGCAGAAAAAATCACTCGTATTTTAGCCAAGACACCAAACACCACTGCAAAGAAACTGAAAGTAGACCTGGAAAAGGATTACCCTATCCAGCTGAAATATACTATAGTTTGGAAGGCAAAGCAAAGAGTGATGAAACAACTATCTGGTGATTGGGCAAATGCATTTAGAATGTTTTATAGCTTCAAAGCAGAAGTGGATAAAAGGTGTCATGGCAGTGTTGTTGAGATAGATACTGAGGTGACACCAGATGGGAAAGTGTACTTCTCCAAATTCTTCATGGCTTTAAAGCCTTGCATTGATGGCTTCAAAGCAGGTTGTCGTCCATATTTGAGTATAGATTCATCATTTTTGACTGGCAAGTGGAATGGTCAACTTGCAGCTTGCAATGCTCTAGATGGACACAATTGGATGTACCCTGTAGCTATTGGCTTGTTTCAGTCTGAGACAGAGGCTTCATGGACATGGTTCATGATGCAGTTGAAAAGAAACATTGGTACAGTGTCCCCTTTGGCAGTCCACACAGACGCATGTAAAGGGATAGAGAATGCAGTGAAGTGTGTTTTTCCCCATGTTGAGCAGAGGGAGTGCTTTGGTCATATGTGGATGAATGTGATCAAAAAATTCAGAGAAGATGCATTTGGTCGCCTGTGGCCAGCAGCAAGAGCATACAAGCTTAGTACACAGGAGTATCATCTGAATAAGATAAAAGAAGTAAGCACTGAGTTTGGCCCTTGGATGGAGACCTACCATTCTCTTTTGTGGTATAGGTCAGGATTTAACACTGCCATCAAGTGTGACCATATCAACAACAATTTGGCAGAAAGTTTTAATAACCGGATAAAGGATTTGAAGGACTTGCCTGTCCATGACATGGTTGACCAAATTAGGATCATGATCATGAGGTTATGGGAATTGAGAGCAAGGATTGGTGATAAGCTGCAAGGGCAGGATAAGCTGCCTGCTGTAGTGCAACAGGTAGTCTACAAGAGAAGAGGGCTTGCACACTTGTGTGTTTTAAAATCCTCATTGCATGGTGGTGAAATTAGAGACACAAAGACTACCAGAAGGCATGTTGTTGACACTGAAAATAAAGAATGCAGCTGCCTTGAGTGGCAACACACTGGAAAACCTTGTGAACATGCCATCATTTTTTGGCATCCAAACCCAAGCTAAATATGCACCCATATTTGCATGAATATTACTCAGTTGAAAAATTCATAGCTGCATATGCACAACCAATTCCACCACTTACAAATCAGTCTCAGTGGCCTGAAGTGGACATAGAATTCTCCTTGTGCACCCATTTGACGAGAAGGAAGGATGGCAGGCCTAAACAGAGTAGATATAAGGCTTGGTTTGAAAAGGTGGGAGCAGTAAGAAGGGGAAGAAAGATGAAAAGAAAGACGCTAAACCAAAAAGGCCCCAAAAAGGTAACAAAAAATAAATGCAAGCATTGTGAAGAACTTGGACACCGAGATGGATCAACTAAGTGTAGATACACCGAGCCAAAGGCAAAGGGGTAAGTATGTTCTAATTCATCCAAAATCTTTGTTTTTGCACTCACTAACCATATTGCATGAATTGTTTTTCAGGAAGAAACGTGTATTTCAGCCTGATGTGGGCATTACCCTTCGAGTAACTAATATTGCGCTACCTCCTACGACCCAGCCAGGGGCCCATGAAGATCATCTACTAACCAAGGTGGGCCGCCATGTCGGTTCCCGTGAAGGATTCTTGAAGAGCAAGGCAAGGAGACGAAGGAAAAATGAAAGTTTAGATATAACACTCTTTGTAACCTAGTCGTACTCGGACAGACCTCTCGAGACCTGGCTCACAATATAAGGGCCAGGAGAGGGGCAGCCGAGGAACACACAATCAATCTAGCCATAGACACCACAAGTCAAGAGTTAGGTCATACACAAATCTAGCTTCTCGTCGAGTTCCTAGTCAAAGCCTTTGGCTACCCCATTGTTACCCGATATTCACAATAATCAAGATCTGACAAGCAAGAAGTAAGGGTTTTACCTCATCGAGGGCCCTGAACCTGGGTAAATCTCTATCCCTGTTTATTTGGTATCCGATGTCTCGTGTTAGCCTGCAGGAATCCTTCAACCCTAAGCCCCTCGAGGTGGGCATTGCCGAGGAGCCCCCTCGACACAACCTCTTGTAACAGAACCACTTTGTCCAGCCAAAAAGGCAAGAATTGGGGGGTGTAGAAAGAAGAGGAGTGCGCTGACTGTGTTCGGCTCTGTGCAACCTAGAGCAGTTTTGGAAGAACCTGATCCTGTTTTGGAGGATGTACAAATTGATGCTGGTTTGGAGGATGTCCAAATTGATGCTGTTTTGGAGGATGTCCAAATTGATGTTGTTTTGGAGGATGTGCAAACTGAAGCTGTTTTCGAGGAAGTGCAAACTGAGTCTGTTTTTGAGGATCTACAAACTGAAGATCTTTTGGACCAAGTGGAAACTGATGATGTTTTGGACCAAGTGCAAACTAAAGTTGCTTTAGAGCATGTTGTCCAACCTGAAATTCCGCCTCCAAGTCGTGATGTATGTTTAGGAAGGCCTACTGAAAGTGATGCAAAGAAAAAAAAGGAGCATGAATGCTATTCTTGGTATAAAACCAAAAACAAGCAAAAGCAAGCCGAAGCCGAAGAAGAAGAAATCAGAAGCCAAGAACAAGTGATGTATTGTATTGTTACTTTGATTCTTGAAAACTTGTGTGATTTTTAATCTGTATTATGAATTCAAATTTGAAATTTGGCATTCCTAAATAAGTGAGTTTGCAATGCTATTTGATTGTTCTGCATCACTACTTTTTTGTAACTTGTTCATTTTCTGGAGTAAACTCATTTTCACCATTTTCAAGATTGGCCTCCAAGATGTGTTCAAAAACGGCTTCAGGGTGGGGGTAAACGACCCCATTCCTAAGCACTTTTTTTCAACCTTGTCTAAATCAACTTATATTTTAGGAATCGTTAGTACATGACATAAGAAGACTATGTGAGTTAGTTTTACATTTTTCTATTTTTTTTGAATTTTATATCCTCATTTCAAATTTTCGTGCCCCTGGTTTGTTAGTTGTACTTAGTTTTTCCCTCCCTCTAATTTGAAACCCCTCGCAGGACCATGATTTGGTTAGTATATGACATAAGAATACTATCAGAGTTGGTTTATCATATTATATGGTTAGTATATGACATGAGAAGACTATCAGAGTTGGTTTCACATTTTTCTGATTTTTTTTTGAATTTTATAGCCTCATTTCAATTTTAGTCAAACTTAAGCCAAACTCATGTTTGACCATGATTTGAACAAGTTTGAAACATGAAAATGGAAGACTAAGCCTGGATCCTTCTTACTTACTCCAAAATGAAGCTATTCCCCATTTTTTGTTCAATTTCATGATTCAAAGTTCAAACCCTTCTCTTCAATCCTTAGACTTCATAAGACATTGTTGGAGATATGAAAGTCCTTACATGCTTTTTTTGTTTAATGCCATGAACACCTTGTGTATCATTTTATATGGTTAGTATATGACATAAGAAGACTATGAGAGTTGGTTTCACATTTTTCTGATTTTTTTTTTGAATTTTCTAGCCTCATTTCAATTTTCAGCTAAACCCCTCAAAGTCCCGTTTGTTGACCAGCTAACCCTATTGACCAATGTCAGCTGCAGATCTAACCCTAACGCGCTACGATGTCCATCCAATCTAGTCTTCTAGAAGGAAACCTCAACCTGATCCATGGGAAGCTCAGCTTGCAGCGTACACCGTTGATTGTGGTAGCCTCAGTCGTCCGATCATGGCTTCTAGAAGGAATCATGACCGATCCACGGCATCACCCGTTCTTCCACGTGATTGGCTTTTTTTGTTTCTCTCAATGCTTTGAGTAAAGCTCGCGAGAGATAGGGAAATGCCAGATGGCCGTCGCCGCGTCAACACCTAGCTCACGGGCCCGCCTAGACCTGCCACGCATGCGCTGCTCCCAACCTTTTCAGCGTCGTACCAACACATCGGCTAGAATTCGGTGAGAGACATTAAATCTCTTAGGGCATGTACAATGGTTATATTTTGGTGATGCCACGTACGATAATTGATCATCTCTTAGCAACAATGGTTATATTTTGGCGATGCCACTTAGGGCATGTACAATGGTGATATCTTAGCACTGCCACGTAGGATAAACCCAAACCCTAAACCCTAAACCCTAAGCCTAAACCCAAACCCTAAACCCTAAGCCCTAAGCCCTAAACCCAAACCCTAAACCCTAAGCCCTAAACCAACTTAGGGCATGTACAATGGTGATATCTTAGCACTGCCACGTAGGATAAACCCTAAGACTAAACCCTAAGCCTAAACAAACCCTAAACCCAAAACCCAAAACCCTAAACCCACGTACAATGGTGATATCTTATCAACCATTTTTCATGCCTTTAATTGCACCGTAATTTTCTCCCCTTTTATTTCGTTTTCCCTTCGCTTAGGAGCGGCAATAAGTAGCAACTAATTCTAAATCTACGGACTGACGTGGCGTCAAGTTAAGAGGGAAGATGCACGTCCAATTAATACCATGGAAAGGAAACACTTGTCGGTCCGCCATGTCGACGCAGAGGAGCGCATCGTGTCGACGCAGAGGAGGGCATGCCAGCCGTGCAATGCACGCATGCATGCAGGGGATGTCGCATCGGAGCTATTTTCAGTCAAAGCATTGATCGTCCTGATCGCGCGCAGCGCAGAGCACGCGGCTGCCAACGCCTAGCACACGTTACCATTTACTTCCTACGCTTTCCCACATAGCTTCATCAACCGGCTTCATCTCACCCCATTAAATCAATGCGCCTCAACTTACTCGCCTCGGGTAAATAAATAGCGCGCCTCAACTTCCCCTTCTTCTTCATCTTCCGAAAGCCAAGCCTAGCCACCATGTCGTACCACCCCCCTTCAGCAGCTCCTCCGACAAGGTGAGCGACGAGGACAACCACACAGAAAAGAAGCATTGGTATGAGCTATCACCGCCGAAGAAGCGAGCCTGATGCTGTCTACTGTTGGCTTCTTTTCCTGTAGACAGTGTTGGGCCTCCAAGAGCAGAGGTTTGTAGAACAGCAACAAGTTTTCCCTTAATTGAATCACCCAAGGTTTATCGAACTCAGGGAGGAAGAGGTCAAAGATATCCCTCTCAAGCAACCCTGCAATCACGATACAAGAAGTCTCTTGTGTCCCCAACACACCCAATACACTTGTCAGATGTATAGGTGCACTAGTTCGGCGAAGAGATAGTGAAATACAAGTGGTATGAATGAATATGAGTGGTAATAGCAATCTGAAATAAATATGGCAGCGAGCAAACATGTAACAGAACAGTAAATAAACGGAGATTCGATGTGTGGAAACAAGGCCTAGGGATCCTACTTTCACTAGTGGACATTCTCAACATTGATCACATAACTGAAACTACTCTACACTCTCTTGTTGGATGATGAACACCATTAATTGTGTAGGGCTACAAGAGCACCTCAATGCCGGAGTTAACAAGCTCCACAACATTCGATGTTCATATTTAAATAACCTTAGAGTGCATGATAGACCAACGCAATTATACCGAGTACTAACATAGCATGCACACCGTCACCGACAGGCTATGAAAGGGGGAATAGATCACATCAATACTATCATAGTAATAGTTAACTTCATAATCTACAAGAGATCACAATCATAGATTATACCAAGTACTACATGATGCACATACTGTCAACATTACATCATTGAGGAGGAATAGACTACTTTAATAACATCACTAGAGTAGCACATAGATGATATTCAACTAGATCACAAAGAAAGAGATGAACCACATAGCTACGGTAGAGCCCTCAGCCCCGGGGGAGAATTACTCCCTCCTCATCATGGGAGCAGCGATGACAGTGGAGATGCCTTCCGGGGGCAATTCCCCGTCCCGGCAGGGTGCCGGAACAGAGACTTCTATCCCCCGAATTGGAGTTTCGCGATGGCGGCGGCTCTGGAAGGTCTTCTGGTGTTTCGTCAATCCGTCTCGATGTTTTAGGTCAGGAGGCAACTTATAGGCGAAGAGGCGGAGTCGGAGGGGCCACGGGGCCTCCTCACACTAGGGGGGCGCCCCCCTGGGTCGCGCCGCCCACACGTGTGGGGCCCCCAGGGCTCCCCTCTGGTGCCTCTCCGGTGTTCTGGAAGCTTCGTGGAATTATAAGATGCTGCGCGTTGATTTCGTCCAATTCCGAGAATATTTCCTTACTAGGATTTCTGAAACCAAAAACAGCAGAAAACAGGAACTGGCACTTCGGCATCTCGTCAATAGGTTAGTTCCGGAAAACGCATAAATATGACATAAAGTGTGAACAAAACATGTAGGTATTGTCATAAAACAAGCATGGAACATAAGAAATTATCGATACGTTGGAGACGTATCACCTAACGCGGGCATGGCGGACGGGGTGGAGGAGGGCGACGCACCGCCAAACGCTCCGACTCCGACTCCCCCAAGGAGGAGAGTCAGCGACGTCTTCGTCCACAACCCCGGGCCGAACGACGTCTTCATCCCCCCACCGACAAGTTCTGGGAGGAGCAGAAACGCCGGGAGGCTCGTGAAGAAGCTGGTGAGGCGCGGCGGGACGTGGCGAAGAAGACGAGCGCCGAGGCGGAGGCTCGCCGGGAAAGGGAGGCTCATCGGGAGGCACGCTTTCAGGAGGAGTGTTATATCGCGATCAGCAACACCGAGATGGCGGCGAGGAGGGAGGACTGGATCGCACCGGGGTGGCGGCCAAAGGCGGGCGGGCAGTAGGCCAGCCTCCCGGCGGCGAGGATGGCCGCCAGATCGACGCCATGGCTAGCTAGGGTTTGGGATGGGGCCAGCCCCGTACTATTTATATATTTTATGTGTTTTATCTATGTGTAACAAGCCTACTATGTACGTGTTCGTGTCGTGACACGACACTATATATCGTAATTCTACTATTATTAGTGTTTTGATGTTTTTAAATCTATTTTAATGTATTTTTATCGATTTCCTTGTTTTATGACAAATTCAAATGCGTAATACTACTTTCTCCGTTCCTAAATATAGGGTGTATAGTTTTTGGCACGGAAATTAAGAAACACACATTGATGCAACTTACATGAGCTTTGGGCAAGATTACCCCTAAATAGAGGAGTTTGCATGAGTTAAGTCCAACTGAGTGGTTCTACGCAGTACACCTTATATTTTGGAGTTTTCTTCGGAAAAACTATACATCAAGGAACGGAGGGAGTATTACCTTCCACTAAAAGCACTTATAAAAATACTCAGTCGTCTTACAAATTCATATTCAAATTCAAATTCAAATTCAACTTTGAACCACTAGTACAAACACTTATAAGAAGCGACTGTATTGGGCCTAGAAACGCACTATTGGGCCTAGCCTTTCCTAGCCTTCGTCGTTTTTTTCATTTAACTGAACTTTGCAAACTTTGCACGAGCGACCTGAACAACATGGTAGTTTTTTCCAAAATATTGTTGCAGTTGATTGAACACTGATTACAAAGCATAAGATCAATCTCATTACTGATTATAAAGCATGTCTAACGGCTAATGATCAAGAGATAAACAAAGCTGAGAGAAATTACACAAAAATAAAATAGCCCGGCCATCAAATTATCCTGCTTTTTCAAACTGACAAGTTTCACTAGCTGCTTGTTGATCTTCTTCAACTCCTTCACCGCCATCTCTTCCTCAACCCCTCCGATTTCCCCGCCGTAGCAGCAGATCCTAATTGCTCCACCGCCGATGACAAATTGAACCCCAGGGTTGCGCCCTCCATCTTAATCCTATGGATGTACTCATCAATCCACTCAAAATGCGTGCATTTTGCCAGATCCTGAAAAAAGAAAAAAAATTAACCCAAATTTCCAAATCGGATGAAAAGGCAAAATTGAGGAAAATCAAACGAAATTGGCAGAGGGGAAACTCAGATCCCACCTTCCCTGGCTCTGCTTTGCTCTCGCATTTGACATACTCACGCCCGGCGTTGCCATTCTTTTCGCTCATGGTGACCAGCCTCTTTAGTGGCACCATCTGTGGGCAATCAGGGCAGCTGCCCAACAGAACTGGACCGTAGCCTGGCCATTTGAGCTGGGAGGCGGAAGAGGAGCTCGACATCGTCTGTCGGCGTTGCCGCGCATCGTTGTCGGAGAGGAAGGGGAAAGAGAGGATGCAGAGGAGGATGGAACGGTCGGGGATTGCTCCGGCGCGGGGGCGAGACGACTCTGTTTTGTACCAGCTGAGAGCTGTGGGTCCCATGCAGTGAGGTGGATAAGCTGTGGGTCCCGCGGTGAGGTGGACAAGAGGAAGGTCCTGCGCTCGAAGGTGTCTTGTGCTGATGTGGATAAGTTGTGGGTCCCGCTCAGCCCATGTGATTTGAGTTGATAAGCTGTCTACTGTTGCTTAAGAGAAGTGTCGCATGCTAGCTATTTGTGTCGTCATGAGCATCGCATGGGGGCTATTTCTACGAACAACGTCCTTTTCTTTCCATTAGCGAGGAAAGACGTCGTGCAGGAGCTATTCACCCGCATTGTTTTTCTCCCTCAAATCTGTCTCACAACTAACAAATGTCAAATTAGGGGGGTGAGCAATGGTATTCGCTCTTAATTTTAGCTGAAAAATATGTGAACTTGCAATATGAAACCTTATATAGACAAGTTAGGAGTTCGGGAAATTTCTCGATTTTTGAAGTAAGAAACATAAGATCCCAAAGTAAACCGCTATGTGAATTGTTTATGACGGTGGTTGCACCCAAAACAACTGAAAATAAAATTCTAGGTTTGACATCACATGTATCTTTCTTTTGCATTTTAAGTCTCGGTAATGTTGATTATTCTTTCCGAGTAAGAATACATTTCTGTCATTGATAGTCGGGTGTTGTGACTCCGTCTATCTTCTCAATTAAAGCTATGAAAAAATAGGCTCATGTGATGACTTGCTCGATTTTATAACTCAGTTTCTCTACTCTTCAGAAGACACTACGGAGGCGTGCACGGGTGCTTCTATAGGTTTCTAGAAAAACACAAATTCAAAGGTTACTTTTTTTGACGCATACTTCCTCCCTCGTTTCACAAAGTAAGATGTATAATTTTTTCTTGAAGTCAAACAATGTAAAATTTGACTAATTACATTAAAAATTATCAATTATTATAGTAATATCTTATAGATATAACATGAAAATAAATTTAATGATGTATCTAATAAGATTGATTTAACATTATAGATGTTGAAAATATTCTTTAAAAGTTTGGTCACAATTTATGTGGTTTGATATTGAAAAGTTTATACACATTCTTTTACGGAATGGAGCAAGTACATAACATTCAAAAGATAAATTTTCTACTGTTTTTACGGAAAGTACCATGTGCACATGAGCACAAGTGCTCCTTGGACTTTTGGATTTTAAATTTTTTTCAAAACTCGCTCTTTTATGTTTTTAAAAATTATGGCATTAAATATGTAGATAGATTTAGACACGAGGAGTGTAGTCAAAAAAGTCCCATTAAAAAATACTTTGTATTTTGGAAAATAAAAAAAAGACAAATTTCTGACTATAGATAGTAGTACAATAGTACGTATATTTTGTCAGTGTACTGTCAGAAATTTGTCTTTTTTTGCATCTCCAAAAATATAACGTATTTTTTGATGAGACTTTTTTGATTCCAATCCTCGTATACACATCTATCTACATATTTAATGTCATAATTCTTGAAAGCAGAGAAATATGAGAATCGAAAAATTTCAAAAATCCAAAATGAAGGAAGCACTGACTCCCATGTGCACAAAATCCTTGTCCCTATGTTTTTAGGACAATTTTTTATCGGGAGATCCTTAGGCAAGGCTGGGGGAGGTGCGAATTTTTTGAGGGACTGTTTTGAGGGTCTGTTGGGTCGGCTCGCACTATCTTTTTCTTATCTTTTTTCCTTTTGTAAATTTTTTCTGTATCTTTTTGGTGTCTTTTAAAATCTAAAATTTATTAAATTTGAACATTTTTAAATGTCAACATCTTTTAGATTTTTTAAAAATTGATTTCTCCAAGAAAATATTGAACAATTTTAAAAACATGCTGAATTTTAAAGTTGAACATTTTCTAAAATATAATTTTTCGTGAACATTTTAAAAGTTTGAATAATTTTCAAATAAATGTCAACATCTTTTAGATTTTAAAAAACATTGATTTCTCCAAAAAAATTTGAACATTTTTAAAAACATGCTGAATTTTAAAGTTGAACATTTTCGAAAATCTATTTTTTCGTGAAATTTTTAAAAGTTTGAATAGTTTTCAAATTAAACCATTTTAATAAGAAGTTTAATAGAAAAGGAAAACAGAAAACCGAACAGAAGAAAGAAGAAGAAAAAACTGCATAGAAAAACCAAACAAGAAAAACCGTACGAAGAAAAAAAAGAAAATATAATGGGCCTGGTCCGAAATGGGTGTGAGTGCTGGGTATACGCCGACCTGGTCGCACATAGGAATGGGACCCCATATTCATTGCTCCTTGCCTCCTTAGCGCACCTTTGTAGGACACACACGCATGTTCCTTGTTTTTGGGCCGGTCCATTAATTCGTTGCTAGATTATAACCATAACCATGTTTCTCAATTTTGGTGTGATATCGTAGCACTATTATAGTGGTTGTAGCTTTTTTCCACCATGGCATAGACTTGATTTTGAACCCTCGTGTCCACGAGTTGCAGTTATTTTTTCGAATTTCAACAAAATCTAATCTTGACTTTTTTTTGAATCTGAACAAAGTCCATAACAAAACAAAATTTTAATTTGAACAAATTGTCAAACTAAACAACATTTTTATATTTTTCAAAGATGTTTAAATTTGAAAAATGTTCAAAGTCGAAAATTGTTCTGATTCAAAAAATTCAAAGTCAAAATTGATCAGATTGAAGAAATGTTCAAATTTTAAAAATATCGTATTTAAAAATATTCAAATTTGAAAAATGATAAAAATTAAAGATGTTGAGGAAAAAATGATCAAAATTTCAAAATATTTAATTTTTCGAATAAACAGAGAAACAGAAAAAAGATAGAAAAACCAATAGAACCAGCAAAAGAACCAAAGAAAAAGAAAAAAATGTTAGACCAAAAAAAGCCAAGCCAAAAGCTTCTATCCCGAAACCGAAAAAACCAGAACTCCAAGAGCCCTGTTTCGCTGGTGTTGGGTCGCGTCCCATGTGGCCACCGTTAGCATGCGGCGCGTATTAACCGCACCGTAATGGACGAAGAATAGGGTTTTCCTGTAGAAACTGCGCAAGGCTGCAGATAACACGGACGGAAGGCGAGTAGTACATGTTTTGGGCCGGGCTGTTCAATGGGCGAGCAGACAACCACTTGCGCTGTCTAGAAGCCCAGCCCACATAGCCTAGTCAGAAGAACCACTCGTGTTCTCTGCCTTTGTCCCCTCGCCGCCCCCACCCACGCAGCCCGGAATCCGGCGACGAAGAGAAAGCGGCGGAGATGGCGGTGATGGACATGGCGTTCAAGGCGCTCACGGCGGGGCTGGGCGTCACCACGCTCTACCTGGCCGCCACCTTCTCCGTCAACGTCTACCGCGGCCTCGCCTGGCACTCCGAGCAGTCCGTAAGCGCCTCCGCCGCCCGAACCCCCTACCTCCTCCTCGTGTTCCCGACCCCTTCCATCGTCGCTATGTGAAGCCCTTGGGGTGGGGATTTCCCCAGTTTGCTGGTGCTTGTTCCCGTCGCGTCGAATCCTCCCCCCGCGAAATCGGAGCTGATTGTTTGTTACCCCTAGTATATTTGATTAAATGCGCGGCCCGTTTTGACGAGATGCGTGGGCGGATTGACGAATGGGTGCAAGCGTGCGGGGTTTGCTGCATCCCTGCGTAGTTTGGCAAGGCATGATCCATACCATACCGCGTTTAGGTAGTGGGCAGGACATGACCTGCGCTTCTGCCAATGCTTACAATAGGGTGAGCTTTTCTAGCCATCTCACACCGTAGCTGTCACCTGTCGGCATCTTGTTTATTTTGATCTGGAACTAAGTTAGGGTTCCCTTTTCAACATCGAGGTGGTGTTTATGTTAACTGCAGTAGTGGAGTTACTCAGGTTCCTGCTATGAATCACAGTTTTAGTTAAATAATGTACTCCATCTTCTCTAGGAAGTGAAAGCTGTATTTTAGACTACAACCCTGATTTTACTGAAGCAGTAAGTGAGAACTATGCCTGATTATGGATATTTTTCATCATATAGAACTTACTTATAGTGGGTCTGCTTTTGGATACTCATTTAGTATCTACTACCATGAACATCCTCGTTGTACCCAGATTCGCATGCCTCCTGTCGTGGGGGTAGACCGAGAATTTGGTGCATTTTTGTTGAACTACTAGTCGCTTCATGGGGATGACATGCTCGAATTAAGTGGGGGGCATATATCCATGCATCAAACTGTGAGCTTTAATACATTTAAATTGAGCTGATCAATGTTATTATACTATCCGTAGACTTTGTGTGACTGAATGATCCGGTATATAATGATAGTTGAGTGTACTTTTCCCATCCTAGCAGGAGATCTGTTAGTTCTTCTTAATGTGTCTCACTGCAATTTAAAAAGGAAACCTATATTTGTGACACTGTTGGTTATACGTAAATCTGTTTTGGTTTAATATATCATTTGATCCAACTATTGGCTGAAAGGAAATGCTTACAGTATTAAACCCCGCTGGTGATAAAATGCAGCTCCCGATAAATTGAAAATCTCCGACGGTAGTTGCGGACTTAACTTAGTCATGTGTATGGATTTTGAAACATATACTGAATTGTTGTGTCAACAACTCGTGGTTCTCAGATTTCTGAAGTAGCTTCACTCTATATGTCTCTATTCCGCAGTATTGTATTGTCAGTGTGTAACTTCTTCTGAAATGCTTTGCAGAAGTTAGAAAAGGAGAAATTAGAAGACTAAGACGGATCAGCAAGTTGGGGTGTCGGACATTACAAACCGAAAGGACCTACAAGAAAGATCACATTTTGATGATGGCTGATCATGTGTGGTTATGTTTTCTGGGACAGTTTTTGTAAACTAATAAGATTTCCAGACAGTTTGATGTGATATAGATTGAGGGATTTGGACCTACAAGAAATCTCACATTTACCACATGGTGTATGTGGTGAGCAACCTAAACAAACAAATATCAAGAAATCTTACATTTTGGTGATGTCCTTTTTTTGATGGGCTTTTGGTGATGTCCTGATCATGCGTGTTTATGTTCTGTGGGATAGTTTTCGTGAACTTTTAGGATTCCCAGACACGTTGATGTGATATAGATTTATGGTTTGGATGATCAATCATCTTTTGTAAGCACTATTTCAACATGTTTCTACCTTGTACCAACATAAGGGTGTCCTGGGCGTCTCGTCCCTTTCACCAGTTTATTTACTATTTGTTCTGGTTGTACTGAGTGTTGGTTAATTATTATGTGAAGTGTTCTTATGCTTCCTGCCCTTTTATTTATTTGCTATCCATCTTTTACTTGCATGATAATGAAAAGGGAATGCCTACCAGTAACCATATAAAGCTGTTCTTAAAACTATTTGCTTTTCATCAAGATAGAGTAAAGTCGGTAATATAGTTCACTTTGACAAGGTAACTGAAGCAGAAATTAAATGAACATAGGAACAAACTCATGCAACAAAACATTGTTTTATAATGATACATGTCGCCGCAGCCACACAATTCATCATGATGCTCATAAACCAACTTTGGGTACATAATTCAACTGTAAATCCGAAAATGTTAGCATGTTTGTGCAACTCAAGCTGAAAAAAAACATTAAAGTCACTCTAGCGAGATTTTGTCCTATAACCGCCATGCATCTACGTCTTGTCTTTTCCACTATGTTGTGAGCAACAAATACACAAGGCCTTTCAAATATCCAACAATTTCAGATCCACCAAGCTTTGAAATCCCAAAGACCCTGTCGACAAAAGTTATTGGGACCTGGATAGGGCGACCAAATTTAATTATGAAAGCCAAGATATTAATCCATCCTTGCAGAAATGAATAACAAGTCAATTTGAAATGGATTACCTCTTCAATGTGATAACCTTTCCTGGTGGCTCTAACAATCATCTCCATTTGGAATACATAGCCCTTGCTGACGCACGAGGAAATTACATCTTCCAAAACACTTCGCTTATATAGCCTAGGAAATCAGCAGTGTTAAAGGACAATAACTACAACGATCTTACTCTATTCATGTAAAACAACACACACCTAAATGACCCTGTCAAATCAGAAGCTCCAGGACGCAGCAATGTCTGTGCTAGAACATTTGCTCCCCTGCTAGTCAATTTGCGCATAAGATTCCATCCATGAACACCACCGTTGTTAACATAACGGGTACCGGTTACAATATCAGCACCGGTTTCCTTTTGCTTCCTAGTCAAGAAAGAACATGGTTAAAAAGATACAGGTTCTTCTACGTACTTATTTTCAGTGGGCAAGGAAACGCCCAGCTATACTACACTTCACTGAAGTAGTTTCAGTTACTGCATCCAACAACTAACACAGAACAACTTTCAATCATCACAAAGTACATATTCGTGCCTTGGTTAGCAAATATTCCATTTGTAGAGCTGACAAAGAGCAAACTGATTAACAGAGGCATCACAAACCTATTTTGGCAGACCACTCAAAACAGAATATTAGAAAGTCAATTTCTGAATGTGCACTCGGTATGTTTTTTGGGATCATGTGCACTCAGTATTGACAAAGCATAAAGTAGGTGTCCGCACCAGTGCCAACCTCTAAAAAGATCTGGCAAAAAATAGCTCAGAGAAAAACCTTTCCCCAATCATTTATCACGTCATGCTACTACCATCCCAGCACGATGACGAGAGGGTCTCGGTCATTCATCTCTGGGAAGCAGCCGTAAGAGCCTTTCGGTTTCTCCTCACCGCCATACAATTATAATATGCATTTAGAAACAAAGCACACAGATCAACAGAGAATCCAAGAAAGAGATATAGAACAGGGCGAGAGTGAGCAATCGAGTGGAGGCGCTGCCATCACATTCATCTCAATTGAATTGGACTGATCACTCTTTGTGAAGGCACCTGGGCCTGTACAAACTGGCATCAGGAAAATGGTGAAAAGGAAATAGAAGGTGGGAGTTGGATTCACTCGGTGGCCAGAATGAGCGTTCTTGTTGACCTTGCTGATTTATTTAATTGTGGAGTGTGCTTAAGGCTTCGATCAGCCCCATCAGGAGCAATTCTATCATGTTGAAGTGGGAAAGCTCACATATCTAATCTGTGTGGTTGGTCGGTCTACGAAATTCAATTCCAGGGCAGTTATCCCCTTTGATCTGGCAAAGACCTGGAAGGCACTGGCAGTAGCAGCAGATCAAGGCACAAACCAAAGGGAGGGCCAATTGCCTCTAATGCCAACAATCACATACAAGTCTTGGCATATAAAGATATGCTAATATATGTAATATGTTCACAAAGTATAATACTAGAGCAAAGGTTCATGTTAGGTTAAAGTGTTAAACACCTTCAGCAATTGCACCTGCATCATCTCCATTTCTTTTGTATAATGTATCTCCATGGTTTTATCTTGAAAACTTTAAATAAAGCTACCTAACGAATTTATAGAAAAAGTAGGAGTAGATCATTTTAAGCAAAGCATCTGAATTAGCGTGTATGTGTAGCCAAAATAAAAACTCCAAATGTCCCAATCAGCATAAAGCACTAAAGGGATCAAATGTGCAATCAAGGAATCCAGCAATCTAAGGTGATTTTCTTGTTTCAGATTACTATATAGCAAGTGGATTAAACACTCCACCACCAGTGTCCACGGCGGCGGACGGCACCATGAGCTATGGCCAATTGGCTACCACAGTCTGCAATAGGACTGCAGCTTGGTTGAATCCTTGATGTATCAACTAATTTTCCTAGTTTGAACTACTGGGAGAAAAAAAGTGAGAGCTAGGCCATGGGGATTGGAGGGAAAAAGACATGGGGAATTTGGGAGACCAGAGAACTGCAAAAGAAACAGAGCTAAACAGTAGTCTTGGGCAATATACCCAGGTAAAAAAAGAATGGAACTTTGGGACGACTGGGCCGGAGCCCAGTATGGCCTCCATGATGCTCCGCCCATGCCTGGCAGAGCCAGAATGCAAGATTTTGTACTGGTTGGTGTTCAATATGCAGATTCTCAGGGTGGATGCACAAGGGGTAAGGCATTGTTTTGTCTACACAGTCCCATCCGCCAGCTTTGCCTCGGAGCTCCAGAAGCAGCACTCAGCATGTGAACGGAATGCTCCTTCACCATGCAGGTTTGGCACCTGGTGGCTTCTGGGTTCAATGGCAGGGAATTCTGCCCACGACCATGGAAAAGAGTCACCAGAAGAAAACTGACAAGATTCTTTATGTATTTGCAATGTGTGGAACAGGCTTAACAGGCAACACCAACATATTCTACACTTCCTGAAGTAGTTTCAGTTATTGCATCCAACAAATAACACAAAATAACTTTCAATGTTCATTAAAACACATATCTATGTCCTGGATAGCAAAGATTGAGCTAACAAGAGCAAACCGATTAATCCAAGGAGGTATGAGAGAACGATTTGGCCATTGAAATGACCAGACAAATAGAACAGTAGACAACAACTTATGAATCTGCGCTCAATATTAACAAAGCATAGTGGGGCATGGTTTGCGCCTGCGCCAGCCTCTAAAAATATCTTCAGAAAATGGCTCAGAGAAAAACCTTTCGCCGAATCATATCACATCACGCTACTACCATCCCGGAACGAAGACTAGAGAATCTCGATCATTCGTGTCCGGGAGGCAGCCGTAAGACCGGCCTTTCAATTTCTCCTCACTGCCACAAGATTATAATTTAAATTTAGAAACAAAGCACACAAGAACACACGTCGACAAAGGATCCAACAAAGAAAGAGTTTTAGCAACAAAACAAGACCGAGCAATTAGTGGAGGCGCTAATATCCCTTGAATCTCATATGGAGCAATTAAATTGGATGTACCATTTGTGCAACCGCACCCTGGGCAAGTACAAACTAGCACCCAGGAAGATGAGAGTGATAAAATAAGGAATTAGAAGATGAGAAGTGGATTCATTCGGTGGATAGAAAAGTTCTCCCGTCTACCTTGCCTATCTTTTTTATCTGTGGAGTGTGTGCATAATGAAATCCTGAGGCCTTGATCGACCCCTGCAGGACCGACTACAGAGGAAGTGGGAAAACTCCCATATCTAATCTGTGTGGTTGGTCAGCTTGGTAAGGATCTGAAAGGCCCATGCAGAGCCAAACTGCAGGCTTTTCTCCTGGAGTCCTGGTTGGTGTTACATAAGCAGATTACTCCGGTCAATGAATGGTGGGAGGGGGATTCGGTCATGACTGTGAAAGAGTCACCGGAAGAAAAGCGGTCAGATTCTGAATGTGAATTAGAATGTGTGGAACGAGCGCAACAAGTGCATTGAACGCTACTATATTAACTTGCAAAAAGGTAGTCTCCCTGGCTATGGAAGATGTCAACCATCAGTTTTTTAAGTTCAGTTCAGTGTCGGGAGTAGTTCATATGTGGACTCTTGGGTTGTTTTGTCTGTTTCATGTTGAAAAACAATCACCCGTTGTGATTATGTTTTTCTCTTTTCTGCTAATATAATAGGCAGTGCTCCTGCCAGGTTCCCCAAAACTAAAATAAAAATGAAGCATAAAAATCGAATCATTCTCGCTGGTTAAATTCTTGGATAGATAATTCTCACCTAATGAAGCTTGGCAAATACTTTGGCTGTTCAGAACAGAAAAGGGATTCAGTAACCACAGGGAAAATAAATATTCTGAATAACTTTAACTATGGCAAATAACAGAGGGAAGAAAGTCCGTAGAGTCATACATGATGGGATAGATCTGCATCCATTATGACAACAAAGTCCCCTGAGGCATGCTTTAATCCATGTATATATGCAGTACCTGAAAGTTTTTAGTTGTTCGTTAACACAAACAGCAAGCGTAAAATTCAATATACATAGAAATGGGCAGCTAAACTCACCAAGCCCTAGCTTCCTTGGTCTAGCTCTCAATAGCTGGCATTACATCAGGTAAAACACACCGCAGTAAGTCATAATAACCAAAACGGCACCGCATGAGTACATAAACTCGTACGACAGCATGGTTGTGGAATTACTTACAACACGGTCTTCACCATACACTTGTTGCAACTGCTTTACAATGTCTTGAGTTCCATCGGGGCTTCCATCGTCCACAATAATGATTTCAAACTTGGCGTCCCTACATTGGGAAGAAGTTAAATTTTAGCAAAAAAAAATGCAACAAAATTGCCATTCAATACATCAATACTATGCTAACAAGATAATAAGAGTTATGCATCAGCAACGAAAAACAGGTTGTAATGGTGACCAAATACTATGAGTAAACAGTAGCAACTGTAAACATGTTGGAAATTACAAATAGGTGCTGCATGATGGTTTTCTAGAATAAATATTACATAAAATGACATAAACTGCCAACACTTGCAAGCCCTAGAGAAAATTAGGTCCTCTGATCCCAAAATAAGATGGGCTACTCCTATCAACAAGTTAACATAGCTGATAAAATACCGTTGGCAACTTTATGTTGGTGAGAGCGGCAAACGAGCACACACCCAGCACTATGATTAAGATATGTCTAGAACATGAACGCTGCAAAGTGCTAGCGGAAACCAGCTGCGCACAATGTCAGCGCCACATACAGTTTAGCTACCACCATCTAAATCTATAACTGTGCATAACTTCAACAGATAACATGAAACACTGGTTCTAAAAAATGTGTCACTGTAACCTTGATCATATGGTGATATGATGATGACTTCTCACAAGATCAAGTGGATAACAGAGACTCGATGCACGGCACCGCTAGCAATGAAGAAGTACAGATTGGAAGATGTGGCCGTGATCATATCTCGTGGCCCGAATCGAACACAAATAGGCAACTTCAAAGTTGCTCTACAGGTTTACTCCTTTTTTTTTAAAGCTGTTCTACAGTTGCATCATATGAGTGGGGAACTGAAGAATCTCAAAGCAATTAAGCACAACTTGGTATTCAATTGCGGTCAATAAATCCCTCCACAGGCTTATCTACGCGTCAGAAAACCGAGCCGGCACGAAACTCTAACTGGATCACGAACGCCCTCCACCGAATACAGCGATCTCGACTCAGGAGGGAACCAAAACAGAACGAACGGATCGGCTGGCAGGCAGGAGGTGCGTGGATGGGGAAGGAGCGGCAAAGGGGGTTACCGGAGGTGCTTGAAGATGAGGTAGACGATGAGGGCGACGTTGAGGCGCTCGTTGTAGGTGGGCACGATGATGCTGTACTCCGGCCTGCCGCCGCCCGCCTCCCCTCCCTTCTCCATCGCCGCTCGCGGACGCGGTCCCGGATCGAACGAGCGGATCGGTGCAGCGCGGCAGATCTTCCTCTTCTCGGAGCGTGGCTCTCGGACTCTCGGTACACGGCGCCGCTGCAGCTGCCGTTGAGCAGGACGAAGGTGGGAGAGCCGGCGAGATGGGCGAGGCCCGATTTTGCGTCCGCCGGTGTGCGAACTGGACGCGCTCCGAGAAGTCGGGCTCGGAATCTCGGATGGGCCACTTGTCTTGGCAGAAAAGAGCATCGGCCCGTTTTTGTATGGGCTTCCGCGATGGAAGCTTCTTCGGCTGAACCTGAGTTTTTTTGCTATATATACCAAAACTTCATTTTTTTTTTTCAAAATCTGGGGTCATCAGAAAGTTTGGGATTTGTAAAATTTAGGAATTTCTAAAGTTAAATTTAGAAAATTTCAAAGAAAATTAACGGTTTGCATATGAACAAGAACACCCGCTTTTATCGATTGTATATTTGATGGACTTAGGGTAATCAAAGGTCACCAGTCTCAATGTCATTTTCTTTGTTTTCATGTTGCCTATGAATGCTCATCCAGATGGCAATATTTCTGTCTAGAAAGGGCCATCTAATTATCTATACATCCCTCTTAGTATTAGGCGATGAACGTGTATAACCTGAAATTAACTAGCTCCATGTATTTTACTTACGAGCTTTCAACCAAAAAAAAGGCTTAAACGAAAGAAATATTTAAGCTTCCATTTTGGGAGATTTCTCGAAACATAATTGCTTCGAAGCATACATATTTAGAGGCAACTTTTAATCAGAAACATGATAATTCAATTTTTTTACGAGCTTTGAACCACACTCAGAATCATCCTTTTTAAACTCTTCCATGAGAGCTTACAACATAAATTGTGAGATATTTCGACTATATCAACAAGGAGAGGCAATGGAGATTCCTATTTGACGCTCGCTGTGCTTGTTAAGCGTATGTTTAATCCTTCAACTGGGCGTTGTGGGCTGGCATAGTTCGGTGGTGTTGGAGAGAATGAAAAAGGTGCCAGGGAGGAAGAAGGCAACCACGCTTCCACGCGCACACCTCGCTAGAGACGGGGAACATTTGGCTAGCTAGGGCATCGCTGGCGGAGGTGAGGCCAAAAACATCAGGGTTTCAGGTGCAGGGCACGCCGGAGAACTTAGGAAAGGGCATGTGCAAGACGAGTGAGAGCTTGCCGGAGTCAAGGAAGGCCATGATGACGGTGGGCCGCAGCTCGATGGCGTTTGAAGCGCTAAATAGCAGAATCCAGAGGCAATGGTGCCAAGATAATCCATGTATCGTTGGACACAGACCATTCGATCATCACGCAACGCAGCCCCCTACATCTATACCACGGCCAACACCAGCCCAAGCCTAAAAGATTAGCAATCTTGTGGTTCTAGCACGGATCGGTTCTAGTTGCATGTATGCGTTAGGGCATCTCCGGGGCTACCCACAAATGCCCCGATATTATCTGTTTGGATTGGATCTGCCTCGGATATAAATTGGGTCACGGTCCGGCCTGCTAGCCCAATGCGTCTAGCAGCGCGGCTCATTGTGTCCCATTGATGGCTAGAAGAAAAGTCCGTTGGGCCTCTACCAACCCTCGGCCCACACGGGAGGACACAAGAGAACATGCGTGTTGTCCGGCCCGACGCATCTGTTACCCAAATTTGGTGAACAGATGGGTCGGTTTGTGCGAACCGATCCGTTTAGATCACACAACTGGAGCATGCTGGCTGTTTGTCTGTCCTCGTGGACTACTTCGAACAGATGGATCGCCCCACTGAAGACGCCCTTATTTGTTTGAGCTGGATTTTACTTTTACAGTCCCCTTACTTGTTTAAGCTGGGTTTTACTTTTACAGTTGCTGACTAGTCCCTTCCTTGGGTGGAGATTGACCGGTTCTTGGTCGTCTCGTGCCTCCTTGGCGTGACAGTAGTAGTTGTGGTAGTACCAACATCTTCCTTTTCGGTTACTGATATGCCAGTTCCTGTTTTATGTTGTTGTTTTTTCTGCCTTTCGTGCCCACCAATTTTGGAATTGTTTTCACCGTCTTCTTTTTACTGTAGCGACGCCTATACCCTAGACCCTAGGGAAGGGGTGGCCGGCTGTAGCCTCGCAGTACCACAGAGCCCACGCAACGCACGACTGGTACCACTACATCTGTTTGCCCTTGGAAGCAGTCCGTGAAATAGAGATACTACCGCACAGCATTTCGTGCATACAGGCACACAGCTGCCTGCCTTGCTTGCTTCCTTTTCCACGCAGAGTGTTTGGCTCTTTGCTGTGTTTCCGTAGCTCTGCAGCGTGCCCACGGAAGCCGATTCTAAGTTTCCTGCCGCTCCGGATTCTTCTCTCTCCACTCGTGCCGCCTCACCCTCACGTGAGAGACAGGTTTCTCTCTCTCACCTGGGGCCCACCACGCGACAGGCCTTTCCACTTCTCTCACCCCCGCCCGGCCTAGTTTCCACCTCTAAGATTATTATAGTGGAGTTGTATATACTAGTAATCCCTCTCAACAAAAGTTACTATTGTTTTTTCAAATTTGGAGTTTTGAATTTTAATTCACAAGTTTGAGTTCTTTGCCATCTCGCCGTGCCAGTGGTATCTCTCCACTAGCAACGCCACATCCATGGCGACGTCATAGTTGTTAAGCTTCATGCACTAGCCATTTGAACCAAAAGTCTGAAATGATGAAAAGGGCTAGACAATCCACATATACACTTCACAACACCCCCACTCGCGTGTAACGGGAGAAGAGAAAGTCAACACGTGAAAGAAGAAGAGCACACTGAAACAGCGGTGGCTAAAGAGGGTGGCAACAACAATTTTTAGGCTTAATTGTGAAAACCATGTGAAAGCCAGGATTTGAACTTAAGACCCGGGGCTCTGATACCATGTTAAGCTTCATGCACTAGTCAGTTGAACCAAAAGTTCGAACTGATGGAAAGGGCTAGGCAATCCACATATACACTTCACAACAATAGTGAGCTTTGTTTCTCGTTGTCGTTGCTGCCTTTTACATCTCGCGGTTCTCCGTGCCCACCACGTCGCCTCCACCACCGCCCTGTGTGCCGTGCGGTAGGCTGCCGCCAAGGAGCCTCTGATGGCACTGCGCCTGGCCATCCTCTTGTCCACAAGACTAAGCCGCTAGCTGGCCATGAGTATAACCTAGCCATGGGAAGCCCGACCCAAAATTCCCGGGCTTGGGCCAGCCCGAGCATGCGTGTGGGCCGCGCCTGGGCCGAAGATTCAAACCTGATGGTCGGGCCTGGGCCTAAGAAATGTGCTAAATAAGGAAGAGGCACGACCAGAGGCCCGAGGCTCGATGGGTATTTGTTGCGATGGGCCAAGCTTGGGCCGAAATTCTAGGCCCGATGGTCGGACCGGGAAGGGCCTAGGCCTGGGTTTTTTGCGTCGGGCGTTGTTAGGCCCGGCCCGAACTATGCCTAGGTATAGCCATGAGCTTGTGAGCGAACTCTATGTTGGACAGTTTGGAACGAGGCGAGCAGAGCCCACTGCTTGTCGTTGATGTCCGACATGTTTCCATCGTCGTCAAGCCCAAGAGCTAGTCGAGGTCAATGTGGCCGTGGGCTGCTGCACGTTAACCATTCCTACACGCGCCTCCGCCAACATTGCACGTGCCTTGGCCACCGATGTCTGGGCCTCCACGAGGTTCACACCAGTCTCCGCCCTTAGCGCCACCGCCTCCGCCAACATCTTCGGCGTTGTCTTCACATCGGCTTCCTCCATCTCCACGACCTGGCGTGATGCGGCCTCCACCTCCTCCCTTAGCCCCTCGCGGTACTGCCCGAACGCTTGCTCGGCGGTCTCCTCCGCCTCAAACGCCTCCCTCGGCGCGAGCTCTCTGGCCGGGTCGTTCGTGAAGCGGGCGCGACCATCTTGCTCAGATGGATCCAAGTGTTGGTGCGTTTGCCTATGGATGCTTTATATATGGTTTCATCGTTCGCCCCGGCGGTGTCACCCCTCTTATAGGGATGAAACAGTAAAAACACCAGGGCGGGCGCGGGTAATGATAGGATGAGTGCGGGAAGTGGACGACTTCGAGAAAAGCCTGCGGAGTGGGTTTGCCCCCGACCTGAATGTGCAAGGGGTGAAGGCAATCCCGGCCTGACCCAAATAAATTAAAATAGACACATTTGGTGGTCGAAATGGGTCTATAAGATGCACCAAAGATTAGCAATATTTTGGCCCTGACACGATGGCTAAGGGACAACTCGGTGTTTGTTTGGTTTGTGCCCAATATCACCCTATTAAAATTTGGGATTTCTATTTCTGTGCCCTCGGGTCCTTAGTTGTGCTCACTTTTCTCCAGCTTCTTAGTTTTTCCTCAGTTTTCCCTAAGTCCTTGTTTGAAACGCGCAGAAGCAGCTCAAACGGCATGATTCCCGTTTAGTTGACTATTCTGTGCTGAAGTGTGGGGCCGTGTTGTGTGAGCTCACGTCGCGTGGGGCTGGTAGAAAGGGACCGCGTGGGACAGGACGAGATAGCGTTTGGTTGCATGTGAGCAGGAGCTGGGTTTTGTCTCTCTCGACCCAAATTGATATTTTCCCTTTTAAGAGTACCTTTTCCGCCTCCTTCTCTCTGCCTTTTTTCACCTAATTAGTATCAAATCTAGAGAAGCTTGCATTTCTGTCTTTCTTTAATTATTATTTGTGCCTTTTGGCCCTCGTTGTTTGCCCAATATGACAGCAAATCTAGTAGGGAGCCCAGTCTAGTACTCCATCCAGTCCATATGTATGTAGTTAAATCTAGAAGCAAATCTACAGGGAATGTACGATAAATTCACACGGTCATATAGTAGAATAGGGATAGATAATAGGGATCCCTCCCTAGATAGTAAGTTGCATACATCAGCCAAACATAGTAACAGGTTCGAGATTCTTCACAGCACCATCATACTAACAACATAACAACAAGGGATCCCTAGCTAACAACAAAATAGGAGGCAGCAGCAGCACAGGTCCAGGACTCCGCCTGCCCCATTTGCCTCTGCCTCCACTTGTTGCTCCCCTTGGGAGCCTTGGGCTTGAGCGGAGGCATGCGCCCGGCGGAGATCTCCACCTGCTGGAAGCTGCGGAGGTGCATGCCGAGCGCCATGTGCTTGGCGCGGAACGAGTGGGGGTTCACCGACGCGTTGACCTTGGGGAAGGTGTTGCCGATGTTCTCGGCATGCGTGAGGAGGCAGTTGAAATCAGTGCAACCGAGACTCCTAGTGCAGAAGGGGCACCTGTAGACACCCTTGGCGAAGTAGGAGACGTACTGGCCGACCTGCAGCCTCCGCAGCACCTGGCGAGTCTTAATGTCATGGTGCTCGTCGTCGCTGCCGACGTCGCTGCCAGACAGCTGATCCATATCAAACGGGAACTATTAGTGCCCACCGATTCATCATAGGCAAAGAAACAAATTCCAGATATGAACTTGAACACATTCCAGATTATTTGCAAAATTAAACGGTTGATATCTTTTGATTCGTGCATAAAATAACTGATTGAGATCCTATGATTACTTGCATAAATTAATTGATTGAGATCCCATTATTACTTGCATAAATTAACCGAACGGCCGAACCCCAAATCTTAAACGAAATCAAGAAGGGATCAAAGCAAAATGGAATAAAATCCGCGCAAATATTAGCCCTATACTCATCCATCTACATATCCATCTACACCAGCAAAAATAGGGTTCAAAAAGGAATGGGGAACAAAAAAGGAAGCAAACCGTAGTTACCTCGCTCCATGCATCCTCCATGGAGGTGTCGTAGGGGTTCGGGGGCGGGACGTACGGCACATACTCGTAGGGGTCATATCCCGGCGGGATCCGACCGCGACCGGCGACAGCAGCCTCCGATGCACCGACGGAGGAGGCGGCGACGTCCGTTGAGGGGACGATGGCGACGTCCATTAAGGGGACGGCATCTAAGAGGGAGGCGTCGTGCTTGGAGGCGACGACGCCGTGGACGATGGGATTGGCATTCTCCTTGTCCATCTCGCCGGCAGAGGAGAGGGAGAGGGTTTTTTTTGCTTTGGAGAAGATGATGGGACGTGAGAGAGACGGCGTTGCGTGGGCGAGTGAGAGTGACAGAGATAGTGGGAGGAGGCGTCTATAAAGGCGAGGGGTGGTTAATGCGACCCGCGTCCTACGCATCCACCGCTGCACGTCTGCACGTCTTGGACTTTTGCAATGCGACACACGTCTACGCGTCAACAATTGCACGTCTTCCATTTCTGCACCGCAACATGTGTCCTCGAGTCTAACCCTGGAAATTTAGATATACTCAGATATAACCTCGAGTATTATACTAGCATTTTTTTGTGTGCTCAGTTTAACCCTTGAGTGCTAATACTGGCTAGTGCAATATGCTCAGTTTTACCCTCAAGTGGCTGGTCAACAGACAGTCAACAAATGAGATTAACTAGTTAAATGAGTCATTTAATGTGCATAAAATTCCGAAAATAGTGGCACATACTCATGGAGTCTTTACCACAAATTGTCAGTTCTCAAAACATAGATAAGTCATAGATAAATCAAGTTTTACCACAAATTACCACTTCTCAAAGGCCTTCTCAAATCACCTAGTAGCTATGAAGGTGCATGATTTTCCACAATAAGCCCTTCCCAAAACAACTTTCCCCAAAACATACTTTGTCTAAATGAGACCACAATTCTCACACTCATGTATATTTGTATTGCAAATAGTTTGAGATAGGCCAAGATGGGTTTCATTGTACAAAACACGCATTTTACATTTTTTAAATCTCATATTTGAATCCCTTAGTCTGTTTATTACACATGTGCCCTTGGTTTCTTGATACTACTCAGTTTTGCCCTCTCCCTCCACAAATTCTCGCACACGTGCAACATTGCCCTGATTGGTCTAGCCCATGTCACGCGGATCGTGCCCGCCGACCGTTGATTGTATGATCTAACGGGCAGGATAACCCCTCTCTCTCTCTCTCTCTGTCGGCGGTTACCTTCCACTCTCTAATTATGCTAAAGGGCGGTTTTATGTATTCATTTTCACGCGCTAAAAATTATAAACTCTTTTAGACATTACTTTTCACGCAAAAAATGATAAACCATCACCGATTTGTTGTAGCCATTAATTTTCATGCAAAAAATGATAAACCATCACCGATTTGTTGTAGCCATTAATTTTCACGAAAAAAAGATAAACCATCACCGATTTGTTGTATCCATTACTTTTCACGCAAAAAATGATAAACCATCACCGATTTCTTGTAGCCCTTACTATTCACGGTAAAAATGATAAACGAACCAATCTATCTATCTCTGTATTTGAAGTTTGGAAGGGTTCACCATCTACTTATGTTAACTTTCGAGGTTTTGACCTGAAAACAAATGAGTATTATAAAGGGAAATAAAAGTTCAAAAAAAATGTAAAAATGAAACAATCTACCTATCTTTGTATAGAAGATCGTCTATATGATTTTTGAGGTCATTTAGAGAAGGTAGAAAAAAATCCCTTTTGAGAAGGTCGAAAAAACCTAACTTGTTACAAAAGTTGGTTTCAGTGAGACCTAACCAAATTTGGCATACATTATGCCATATCTATAACAACAAGGAATATCTAAAAGGGAAAGTTTCACAAAATTTGAAATTTAGGGCGAAAATGATGCCATACATGATGCTGTTTTTCGAGGTTTTGACCTGAAAATCAATTGGGTATTATAAAGGGAAATAAAAAGTTCAAAAAATGTAAAAACGAAACAATCTATCTATCTATGTATAGAAGATCAGCTGTATGAAATTTGAGGTCATTTAGAGAAGGTAGAATAAATCACCTTGTTAGAAAAGCCGGTTTCAGTGAGACGAAACAGCATGCGTTTAAGCAAAGTGATTTTTTCGAACATCTGACCCCAAATTTGCCATACATGATGTCATACGTGTAACAACAAGGAACCCTATCTAAAAAGTGTCAAAAAAAGTTTGCCCAACCGTATAGCTCTATCAAAAAGAACCTCACCATGGCGCTAGTATAATTTTGGGCTTAGTTACAAACTTTCGTTACCTAACCTTCAACACGAAACTTGTTTCAAATCACTTTTAGCGTACAAGAAACAAATCTCACCTTGATTCGAGCACCACAGCCTCCAAACGATGCCGATGCCGATATCGGCATGGTCAGAACGGCTATGCTCGCCGCCACTGCTAGGTCACCGTCGGGATGCACCCTCAATCCCGTCCCCTCATTCGATCACTGACATACCAGAGATACCGCTGAGGCCAATGCCGGATGTACATGCTGATGCCAATGCCGAACATGCATGCACGCCGGTGTGGGCACGGCCACGCCGCCCCGCTATGCTGGATGCCACAGACCACTGTGAGGTCTTTCCCTTCGCCACCACACTCTTCTAGCACCCATCTATACACGCCAGAAAGGAGAGACACTAGTTTTCTAATATGCTTTCAATTCGTTCACTCTATTTAGGTTTGGCAGGTCTAGTCTATTTGCTGGGCCCCTTTGCTAAGGGGATGGGGTAGATAAATAACTAGTATCCGACCTCGGGAGGAATTCCTAAAATAGGGAAAGCAAGCTGTTAGTAGATCCTAACTTTTGTTAGGTTTGATTCCACTAGTATTTCTGAGATAAGAGAAACCAGTCAAGTCCTTGCCAACAAGTCCTTGCCCCCGTTGCCAAGGCTTGCCTAAGCGCCTCCCGAGATGTGGGCTGTCTCTACATTGCTCGCGTTCGTGTCGAACACGGACAGTCAAAGTATTGAGGTAGTCGTCGATGTCCTCGACCATTTCTTCTCTTCTTTGCATGGTTAAACGCGCTTAGTTCATATCTATCTAATGCGTCTGGTCTCGCCTCAAGCAGTTCTTTGTGGACGTCGATCTCATCTCGGCACCCCGCAGGCCACCTCCTCCGTGCCATCGCTGTAGAGCTCCGTTTAAAAATCTATTCCTACCCGTGTATTGCCCCTTGTATCAGCATCATGGCCCCACTTGTCATTCGATATACCGAAGCCCCACTCGTGCGCGTTTTGGTCAGGGATACAGCGATGCTTACGATCAAACAGAGATGGATGGTCTGACGTGTCTTTGCGGGCTATACGTGGCCCACTAGTCAGAAGATAACGGTTAACCGTCGGGCAACCGGTCGTTACAGCACCTGCGATGGTTTCAGACAAGATCTTGGGGAAAACTGAGGAAAAACTAAAGAGCTGGGAAAAACTGAGCACAACTAAGGAACCAAGGCACGAAAATAGAAATCCCTTAAAATTTTGGCTAGCCAATATTTTGGTTGATGTATTTAAAAATTGGCAACTATTTAAACAAGAATCAATTTTTTTGTCATGATAAAAAAGTTAGAAGGCATGGTTTGGTAGCGATCCAAACGCATGGCGGAACGCGTGCACAGTTGTTGTTTTGCATACTCCGTATTTGAAAGTTGGAGTACAGAGGACTACGTATTAACTCTCGTTCGAATCACTATCGGTCACTTTTTTTCACAATTGCTCACGGTCAGTGCTACTTTAATCTTCACAGCTTTGCAGAGAGGAGATTGACCGTTTCTTCGTCGTCTCGTGCCCGTGTACGCAGCTCCATGGTTAGTTGTGGTAGTACCGTCTAATCCTTTACGGTTAGTTTTGTTGCTTTATGTGGCCGTTTCGTCGCACCAATTTTCAAACTTATTTTTTCCATTTCTCAGTACTTATAAGGTTTGCAGCGGTTTTTAAGGACATGTAGCAGCCCTCAAATCTGACCGATATAAGGTTTGCAACGGTTCTTTTGGGCTAGATCAGACTCAGTATGCGTGTTTTGGCCGTAAATTATTTAAAGGGTCCTTTTTACACACCGTAATGGTGGCTATATATCCCGTTCGGAATGACCGATATAGGCTGCAACCATGGACCCCTTCCACCGCATCCTCTCCGTCTCCGCCACACTGTCGACCTCCAATCTAGCGTCGGCAACCAAATCCGCGAGCGCTACCGACAGATCATGTAGCACTACATCGCCATGGTGTTGGGGAGGTCCTCAATCGGACTCGGGGTCAGCCAGATTGATCGCGCGGCTGCTGAAGCCCTGGTGCCCGCGATGACAATGAGGCGCGAAAGAGGCAATCCGATGTGGTGCGCATCCGCGGCTCCAATAGATACACGAAGTCCGGGCTCATGCCGCCGCCCGCGTTCAAGCTCGCGTGGCACCGCCTTCGCTAAGCTCGCATGCCACCACCTTCGCCTTGAGCTTTGTCGGGGGATGGCCCCCGGTAGGCCAAGAGTATGGCAAGTTCGCCATGTTTTGGTAATGTTAAACCGGATCACAGAGTGATCCGGAATCTAAAGTTAAGTTCAGCTAACCGGAGTTGGTACAAACTGGTATCCCCAGAGGGGTATACCAAAGTACTGGCTCTAGGAGGCAGTGTGGCTAAGTGCGAGGGTACCGGAACCAGAGGTAAATGTACTGGCAAACCGGAACCAGGGGTTACTGTAGGCTGTCAGCACTGCGGTCAAAGATTCCTTCGGGAGCTAGAGGACAAGGATGAGCGAAGCAAATCAGGTTTAAACGAATCCCTGGCGCCAAAGCAAGATGATGATCTTAAAGATACCGGCGGAGGTCACTGCTCCTTGATTAAAGTCATAACCGGAGCCAGCTGGGCTAAAGTAACTTTATAAAGTAGCTTAGCTCATCCTAGATTCCATTAGGGTTTCTTGCCTTGTAAACCACCATCTCCCCTATATAAGGAGAGGGAGCACACCCCTGCGCGGGACGATCGAATCAATCAATAAAGAAATTAGGCTGTTCATCAGCAGATAGGAGGAAATTTGTACTGTACGTATTCTACCTCTGGTCAAGGGTCAAGTTAAGGAATACATACCGGTTTCTTTCCATCTCCTTTCTCTGTTAACCAAACCCTCCCCCAGATCCTCTAGCGCACATTCGGCCCCAACTTAAAACATCCTATGACATCTGTTGTTACACCATGACGACAAGCTTGCATGGGCCGCTCGCGGTCAAGATGGAGGTCAATGCGGTCACGAAGATCGCCGGGAGGCGCGCGGGGATTGGTCCCACCAACTACATCAACGACACCGATCTTGAGCGCGTCAACGTGATGATGGAATGTTGTTGTTGTATGTGAATGCCATCAAAAAATTGTTTTTAAAATTTTACCGGTTCGTTTAAAGTATATGATCTGCTCCATTGATGCACTTCAAACACGTTTTAGAATTTCTAATTTAAGAGATCTACTAGAGATGTGCTAAACCCTATACCACTAAGAGCATCTCCACCGGCGGCCCCAAAATAGTCACCGGCAGGGGCGCCGACACTGCCGTATAGGGGCGCCAGCACTACATCCTCTATTTGGGGGTGCTATTCCCACGCCGGCACCCCCAAACCGGTGGCCCCGATAGGAGGTTTTTTAGACAAAGTAAATATATTCTTGTAGTTTCATTTTCATATCATTCAGGATCGACGAATGAATAATGTTATAGGGCAAATCTGAGTAAAACATTATTCACTTCTCGATCCCGGATGACATGTGAAACTTGCTTCATCTCTAGCCTACTACCTACTGGCCACCCGGCTCTATGGAGGTGGAAGATCGCCCGCTGCTCTCTCCGATGCTCTCTCCGTTGCTCCTCCATCCTCGATCCCCCGTTGCTCTCTCCGCTACGAACGTCAAGTAGGCGGCTCTATCCACGGCCGCCGCCTCCTGACGCAGCTGCTGCTCCAGCTCCTCCCACCGCCGACGGTGCTCCACCTCCTGCCTCCGTAGCCGCAGCTGCATCTCCGCCAAACGTCGTCGCTCGTAGACTTCATCATGACGCTGCTGCTCCTCCCGCATCAACCACCGCAGCGCAAGCTGCTCCCGCCCCTGCTGCTGGCGCACCTCCGACCGGCGCTGCTGCTGCCGCCGCGCCTCCTCCAGGTGTCGCCGCTCCGCCTCCTGGTCCTGTCGCTTGTCTGCGACAAAGTCATCTACAGTCACCGCTAGCGCCGCCTCCTCCCACGCCTCGTACTATGTGAGATGCGGGTCCTCCTCCACGAATTCTACGGCCGCCTCTAGCGCCGTCTCCTCCCACGAATCGAACATTGTGGTATTTTTTAGGGTTTAGATTTTTGCACGAATAAAGCGGGGGAGGGGGATAATATAGACCCGCTGTGAGGCGGGAAACCTCCCGCGCGGCGTCGTGGCGGGAGAGTTTCCCGCGCTGCATCATGGCGGGAGAGTTTCCAACCCGGCGTCGTGGCGGTAAAATCTCCCGCGCGGCGCTCTGGCGTCACTGACAGGCGGCTCCCACGCCCAAAATTTTCTGCCCCACGAGCCGCCGGCGCGCCCGATTCGTGCCCTTCATCAAGGTGCCGGCACTGGGTTTCTGGCGCTTCTATTAAGCTCGAAAAAGCGCCGACGCTCTTTGGGGCACGCTGGTGTGAGCCTATTTTCGTTGTCGGCACCCAAAACACTATCTGAACCGTTATAGAGCGCGCCGGTGGAGATGGGGTAGATCGGTAGCCTGTCTCTACGGGTCTACCGTACGCCCACGACTGCACGGCTCTGGCGTAACTTCTTTTTTTTAGCTGTGTGCCCTTGAGGCATTCGTCGATCCGCGGAAGATAGCACGAGATCAGGACGAGCAGGGGCAGGGCGAGGATGCATGTACCTGCACACACAGCTGCGTTTCCTTTCCACGCCTAGTGTAGCCTTTGCTCTACTGTCCACAGCCTGCTGCACCGGATTCTTCTCTCTCCACTGGTGCCTCTGGCCTCTTAGAAAAACACCCGTCCACTCCTGTTTCTCTGTCCGCTAGGATCCACCACGTGATAGACCTTTCCACTTCTCTCACCCTATACTTTCCATCTCTACAGACTGACTGAGGTCTTCTCCACCGGCGGGACGTCCAACCGTTTGCATCCGCACGGATGAAATGCGTGTACACCTAGTTCCAGCGAGACGATGTATCGTGTTCGAGGCGTTCGCAGCGTCCACAGCGACGCAAACGCGGCGCAAATATACGGCACGTTTGCGTCTCCGCGGGCGCTGCTCCGCTCGCTTTCCTCACGGGCCTGCCTGGAAGAGACCCTGTATCAAGGACATCGTTTCCGCGGCCAGCGCTTACGCGGTCTACGCTTCCGCGTTTGCGCTGCAGCCTTCGCCTTCAATGTCGCGGTTGTCTGTTCTGCGCGCGCACTGGTGGGCGGCTGCTAGGCTTCTGCGCCACCTTCAATGTCATCATATCCTGCGCGCGGCCGGCCTTAAAAGTCGATCGGCACAGTTCTTGTCCTCGCCTACACCCAGGAGGCGGTACCTGCCGCCGGACCTCCGCGCCGATCCGACGTACGTCATCAACTCCGATAGCTGGCGCACGTATCTCGTGTCCGAGAGGGATCAGAGGAGGAGGGCGGACTTCATGGGCGACAGGGACTTTCCCTTCGACCGTCCATCGTCACGTCGTCCTCGAAGACAGCAGGCGCCGACGCGTGCGCACGAGGCGCCGACGCCGACGCAGTACGATGATGACTTTGACAAATACGATGACGATTACATCGAGGCACTGGCGTACCACAATGAAGAGGTCAAGGACGAAAGCGACGACTACGTCACGGTCGTCTTCCAGGACTGGCAGCTGGCCATGGCGGAGGGCCGCGAGTTTGAGTTCCCGGATAACATGACGAACGACGAGATGGCGAAGCTCGACGTCCTCGTCTCCGAGAATGACCGACCTGTGCAGCCGCCGCTGCCCCGGTACGCCACCGGCTTCATGCCGTCGGGCTTGTCGGAGGATGAAGCCCTACGACTGGCGCTACAGGACTCGGCTGTGCCACAACCGCCCTCGTACAACACCTGGGCTCCTCCTCCACCGCCACATCCCTGGGCGCCTCCACCGCCGCCACAGCCACAACCCTGGGCGCCTCCACCTTCGCCACAGCCACAGCCATTGGCGCCTCCACCTCCAGCACCGCCGGCGCGCCCGGCGTACGTTCCACCAGTTCCCAACTGGCTGTGGACGGTACCGGAGCTCATCGTGCTCGATGGCGACGAGGAGAAGCAGTAGGCGCAGGCGTTTAGGGTTTATTTTCATGTGTTAAACTATATAAATTATGTTTTCATGTTATAAAAAATGATTCTCGCGAAAAATGCGTCGTGACGCTGGAGCCACCCCCGACGCAAACGGACGCGCGGTCGATTTCGAGCATTTCTGCTGACGTAAACGGACGCGCGCGAATATTTTCGGACGCTGAAATGCGTCGCGCCGCTGGAGATGCCCTGAGTAAGATCGTCTCCAACAGCTGATCTATTTTGACCTTGAACGTTTAAAATGTCCATGCGCTTATGTTTGCGTTGGATCGTGGACATGAAATTGGTTATTTTTATCGCGCGTGCGTTTGCACCTGAGATGCCTCAGGCGGGCTGACGCTTAAATATATTTTGACCTATTTTTTCCTTTTTTCATTTAACCGTAGATAGAAACGCCACACAAACCACTACATAGTTTGGAACATTGTTTCAAAATTGTAAAATAAGAAAACCTAACTAGTGTTGGACTCCTTTGTTTCGTTCTTTCTGTGAAAAAAAAAGAATACTCTCAGACACCCAGTCGCCCAAACTAGAAAATCCAGCTGAGTTATGTATGCTATGTTCTTATATGTGTAGGAAGAACTTCCAGAATCCTACACTGGTTGCTTCAATTGGCCGGTTGTCATCTTCGCTGCAAAGAAAGAACACTCAGACAACACTAGTTATCGATATCCTTGTCGGACTCGTCCGTGTGGTAGTGCCTGCGGCAGGATGTCTTCTTGAACACATTGATGACTGAAAGGACGAGATGTCCCCTAAAGGAGGTGAATAGGGGTTTAAAAAATCTTACGGATTTGGCTTGTTAGAATGCAGAATTAAACTAATGTTTATTTTACAAACACAAACTCTATATATGCTAGGCTCAACTAAGTGTGATAAACAGTAGAGCTAAGCAAGATAAGCACAATATATATATATATATATATGAACAACAATTAATAGCAAGATATAATATATACTTCAAACTCGATGGCTATTACAAAGGAAAGTAAGCTCGGATATAGAAATAACCGAGGCACGCGGAGACGAAGATGTATTCCCGTGTTCCCTTCCTTTGCAAAAAGGTACGTCACGTTTGGAGAGGTGGGGATCCCACGAAGGATTTCCCAATGCTAGGAAGCCTCACATTCTTCTCCGAGCCTATCCCACGAAGGAATAGCCCTTTCCTTATGGCTAGCATTTCCTCCACTCCGGAGATGGCAAGCTCCACAACCACTTCACAAGCTTCCACAAAGAGGTCACCGGGACACCAACTAAACCAACTAGGAGGTCACCGTCCAAGAGTAACAAGCTCATGGTCTCTCACTCGAACAAATCACGGTGGAGAGCTCAACACTAATGCAAGGATGCAAAAGAAAAAACACCAAAGGTGTTCAAATCCTTCACACTCAAATCCCACCAAAGCAACAAATGCTGAGATTAGAGAGGAAGAACAATGGAGGAAATCAACAAATGAATCCAAGATCTTGATCCAATGGGTTCCCCTCACTTAGAGGAGAAATGGATTGGTGGAGTTGTAGATCTAGATCTCCTCTTTAAAATCGCTCAAGGATATGCAAGAATCACAGGAGGGATGAAGAGGAAGCAAGCTTTTGAAATTCAACAATGGAGTAGGAGAGAGAGAGCAAATGGAATGGTTGACCTTACCTCCTTAAGGAGGAAGAAGGGATATATATAGTCCAAGAGTAAAAACTAGCCGTTTGGGGATAGATTCGGGCAACTCGGCATACAGCTCGGCATGGCCGGACGAGGTGTCGGGCCACTCGGCAGCACACTCGGTAGGCCCGGCTAGGGGCCGGGCAAACCGATAGCAACACCCGGCAGGCCGGGCTAGAGGCCGGGTAGACTAGGAGGCTGGGCCGGTCGGCGCCACACCCAGTGGGCCGAGCCAGATGTTGGCCCACCCAACAGTAGCACTCGGCATGCCGGGATGGGTGCCGGACTGCTCGGTAGCAGCACTCGGTCTGACGGGTGGTGGGCCATAAATTGTTTCATCCCAAAACCTTTTGTTTTTCTTTTAAAACAAAAAATGCTCCCGAACTTCGATTGACATGAAACCAATTTTGTTGGAAAGATAACGATAAATAGAACCCCAACAAAAACGCAATATGGATGCGTGCGGATTCCGTTTTCGATGGAAATATTGAGACTCCTCACAGAATATTTTTAGATGATCTTAGAGAGGGAGTCTCCCACCGTCAAGAAACGGTAAAGACGTCCAAACTCGAAAACACAATAGAGGATGCATGCAGATTCCGTTTTTGATGAATTTGTGCTTGTTGAAAAGCTAGCAACAAGCTCAAGAACGTCACACAGAGAAGTACCAAGAAGCAATAGAAATATGCAAAGTATGCAAAGGATTGAGCTCCCAAAGATGATGTGATCAAGCTACCCAACCGAAAGCACCTCTCGATAGTGCGGCTATCTATTCTATAACCTGGTCTCCCAACAACCACCTTGCGACCAGTAAAAGGGAAATCTAGCAAGGCCATAACTTTGCCTTGCGCAACCCTCTTGATCTAGATGACAACGCTTCAAGTTCCATCAAGCTGAAGTGCATTACTTGATTATTGTTGTTTCGTGAAGGCTTATGATTTGCTCCCCCATACGCCATTATGGGATAGCTTCATTAAGCACATCTTCACATGTCCATTATCACTAAATGGACGAAAAGCTTCAGGCATGTTATCCTCTTAAGATGCTCAACTTGAACTTGCCCAACTCAACCTTGATGACGATCACCACTTGATGTCATCCTTTCATGGGCTATATGAGATCTCACTTTTGATGCATGCCCATGGAAAGATACCCAACCCACATAGACAACACAAGAGCACATATATAATGGGTTAGTTCATAAAGCATAATTGACAAGGCTTACCATACCACATGACTTCACATGGCACATTCTTCATGCTTCATGTGTTGACCGAACTTGAATCTATTCGTCACTCTTTATATTGTTCAACCTTGTATCTTCTCATGATTTATCATACTATCTTGAAGTGTATAAAGAACTCTTCATTTGCTTGCATCTTCTAAATCTTAGTCAACCATAGCTCAACTTATGAGACTATCATGACACCGACTTAGAGCCATGTCTTGAATTCTTCACTTGGAATCAAGGACTCAAGATTTTGATCATTCATTGCCTAACACATAAGTTAGATCATGTCTAATATTGAGTTCCACATACGAACTCCATCTTCATTTCTTCTTCTTGATCATATCATATATATGTCTTTAAATCGATGATCTTGATGCCAATATTTAAGGTATATCTTTTATCTTCATGACATCCATACTTGAATCCAACACATGGACTACAAGTGTTACCTATAAAATATTCCTTCATATAAAGTCAATACAAACATTAGTCCATATGGGTTATCATTAATTACCAAAACCACGCATTCGAGACACATATTTGGGCCGCGTTTGAGTCTTCACGGACAGCCTGGTCACTATGAATCGGGCCGATGGGATGTGGTGCAGACGCATTTTTTTAACCGCGCGGTTGCAAACAGGCGCTCCGCGTCCGTTTTCACCGCCCCCGTTGGAGGTGCCCTAACCCCTCTCAACAAAAGTTACGAGTATTACTTTTTCTAAATTTGGAATTTTGTTTTTTATTTGGAAGGTTAAAAAATGAATGTTAATTTTTTTAAGAAGTGAAATTTCGAAAACAATCGTAATTCCGACATGTTAAAAGAGAATTAGACTTGCTTACAGCAGATTATACGTCCAGCGTGGAAATACAAAACAATATCCGTCAACCTTGTCATGTCTACAAGGACTAGACTCGATGGCAGCTGCACTTTCCTCCATGGACGAAACATGGTGGGGATATAACTCGGGTAGTGTGTGATTTGCGCCAAAGATTTCAGACGGCTGCTGTACACGTCGCCTAGCTTGCAGCTTTTGACCGTAGACCGGGATGATGGGACAATTCGCAACGATCACTCACGCCGCCGCCACACAATGCTCATTCACTCCGTCTGTGTTAGGGCATCTCCAGCGACCGTTTGCGTTCGCACGGACCGGAAATGTGTCTGGCACCACCTCCAGCGGGGCGATGCAAAGTGACCGGACCGTCCGCGGAGACGCAATCCTGGCCCAAATATGCGTTAGGTTTGCGTCTCCGCGGACACTCGGCGGTCGCGAATAACGTTCGCTCGTTTCCCCACGGGTCCTCATGGCAGCGACCCAGGCTCGATCGGCCTCGAATTCACAACGCACGCCGGTGTGGCAACCGCGCCGAGACCGCCGCAATGGAGCGCCGAACCACCGCGGAAGAGCAACCGCCGGCCTCTTCGTTATACGCGCCGCTGTTAATCCCCGCACATTATAACCCCCGCGTCTACGGTAATTCAAGTTCAACCTCCTCTTGTTCTTCTTCTCCAACACCGGCACGCCATGAGCGACTACACACTATCGTCTGACTCGGAGAGCGAGGGCAAGTCGCCGGGATTTCTGCATTGGTGGGAATCCCCTGCGACGCCAAGCGATCCGGGCTCCACACCCAGCGACCCTGCCTCCACGCCGAGTGAGGAGGAGGAGGACGGAGGCGGCAATGGCAGCGAAGGCCATGCGGAGGACGGAGGCGGTGCTGCCAGCGACGCCGATGACGGGGAGGAGGGCCAGGAGGAGGAGGACTCCGACACCAAGTTCGCCCGGTTGGAGGCGCAGGAGGCGGCGGATGACAAGGCGGCGGCAAGGAAGAAGTCCAGGACCCGGGCAAGGGCGCGGGCGGCGCGTCGTCGTTCGTTCACCGACGACGACGACGAAGAAGCCATTTCTTCCAGTTTCAACTCCTCGACGGGCGCGTCGTCCTCCAGTTCCGACGAGTAGGTGACAAGCAAGAGGCGCAGGAGTTTCGACGACGAGGCATGGCCTTCTAACAAGAAGGCCAAAAAATAGTTTATATGTTTTTAAATTTGTTCTTCTTTATATGTTAAATATGTTTGAATCTAGTCGATTGAAGTATCCGGTTAATTGTTTAGGATATAATCTATTCGATTGGAGCAACATGACATCATTGAGTACCACTTTTTCGCGTTTAAACTTTATCCTTCAACAAAATTGAAAATAAGTAGCACAAAAAAAAACACTTGCATGTCCAAAATGCGTCGGACCGCAGGAGGTAGCCCCCGACGCAAACGGACATTTCGCCCCTGGCGGTCATTTTGGCGTCCGCCAGGCGACACAAACGGACGCCACCGGACAATTTGGGCGTCCAAAATGCGTCGCGCCACTGGAGATGCCCTTACGGTGTCACACATGTGTGAACCATATATGGACGCGCCAGGTTCAAGCCTGGGCATCTTGTACTGTACATCTTCAACCTCTGGCCAAGGGCCAAGTTCATCAATACATAGCGGTTTCTTTTATCTCTTTCCCTGTTAACCAAACCCTCCCCCGGATCCTCTAGCGCACATTCAGCCCCAACTTAAGCCATCCTATGGCATCTGTTGTTTCCCCACGACGACAGTTGGCGCCCACCATGGGGCCAGCAGTTGTGCTTGCTGGAGTTCATATCCGGGCGGCCTCCTCACCATCTCCGGCGAGCGCGTGGTCACTGGCCTCGTCTACCGCCTCGGCTCGCTAGACTTCATCGACGACAGCGCGGGCTGCTTCACCAACGGCGGCCGCTTCCCCAAGAATGGCCGCATCATCGAGTTCGGCTCCCACCGCGTCTACTTTGTTACCGTGAAGGAGCGCCAGTACCCGACGCTGGTGGCGCCGGATCCGCCAAGGTCTTCAACAACTTGCGGGCTGCGCTCCGACCGTGCCGCTGGCAGCGTCGAGGTGATGATGGCTGGCACAGGAGGCACCGGCAAAGAAGCTGCAGGGGAGGCCGCTGTGCAAACACAGTCCACGCGCACGGCCAAGCCCCCGACCAAGCGCGACGACGTCGTCGCCGGTACCTCTACTGCGCCACCAGCAACCCCGTTGCAAGAGGCCATGAGCGTGTTGGTCACGCCCATCGCGCACAACGCCGATGCCGCGGCTACCCAGGCCGAACTGGAGGCACAGCGGCAGAAGCTGCTCTCCAGTGCAGAAGGCAGCGTCAAGGCCCAGCAAGAGGTCAACCTGATCCTACGTGAGTGTAACGCTGCCCATGGCTTTGCTTCTGTTAGTGCAAACCCTGCTAGAATAGCGGGAAACCGGCTTAGAAGTCGCAACCTAGATAAGGATCTGCGCCGGGAAGTTCTTTTTGGTAAGAGCGCGTCCGGATAAAACTTTGTAAGCCGGATAGAAAATCCTAAGTACAGCAGTCCGGATAAAACTTTGTAAGCCGCTAGAGCTGCAGTAGAAGCATGTGATTCGTTGTCAGGAGATGCCTTAGCAAAGCAGCAAGCTAGGGTAAGAGAACTGCTAGATATGATTGAGGCACAAAATGCAAAGCTGGCCAGAAACACCAAGGCAGCTGCTGCGTCGCAATCGGTGCATTCGGCAAGAAATGTCGGAAGCAAGTTGCATGGGCAGGCTTCGTCCCCTCATCCGAGCAAAAGAAGAGAAAAAGATGCGAATGCGCAACAGATGACTGTGTATGATCCGGTTTTGGCCGGAAAGCAGAGAGAAGCCAAGGGGCAAGCAATGCCGGAAAACGGTTATGCCGGTAATGATGGTTCCGGAAATGGTGAAACCGGGCAAAATTATTGCCCGCAAAGAGCGGGGTATGCCGCACAAGAGGCACCACCACAGAGATACCACAGGGGTGCGCCGGTTGCACCCAACCGGTACGATGAAGCCGATTCCGGATGGGAACAGGCAGAAAGATACCGGAACCCTTTGGGGGAGCGTGTGGGATAAAGATGCTTGCCGGATAGAGATGCGCGACATAGGCTGGATAGGGTATATTTGTCCGAAATGATCGATGCTGAGGGTCCGCCGAGTCCACAATGTTTTGGCCCGCAGATCATGAGGGAAGAACCACCACTGCGCAACTTTCTGTTGCGCCGTGACACGAAAACATACGATGGCGTCACTAAGCCGGAAGATTGGCTTGCAGACTATGTCACAGCGGTATACGTCGCTGAAAGTGGAGGAACCGCGGCAGGCGGAGGAAACCGGCATTGGGCGGTGAGAATCATACCATCCTTTCTAGTAAGGCTGGCACGCATTTGGCTTAACAATTTGCCAAAGGGAAGCATAAACGGCTGGCTTGATTTCGAAGAAGCATTTTTGAGCAAGTTCAGCAGCACGTACCGGAGGCCAAACAGGCCGCAACAGCTCGCCATGTGCCAGCAGCATGAAAATGAAACAAACTGGGATTATCTAACCCGGTGGAACTCCACAAGAAATTCTTGTGAAGGCGTGATAGAAGCGCAAGCAATTGCTTGGTTCTGTAATGGGTGCCGGAGAGGTTCACCAATGTGGCAAAAGCTACAGAGAAGCATGCCAACCACTTTGACTGAGATGATTCGGGTGCCTGATAGCTATGTGTTGGGAGATCCAATGCAACCGGCAATTGCGGGTGACCCTTTGTCAAAATACCCACCGTGCCCGGATCAGCACCGGAACAACCACCATAACAAAAGAAGGGAAAACTTTTCGGATAGGAGATACAGAATGCAACAAGTGGCCGCAGTACAGGACAATTCCAGCGCCGAGGAAAGCCAAAGGCAGAAAACTGGATTGCAGCCGTGGGCGGGTCCGAAGAAGCAGTGGGTTGAAAAGAAACCGTAGCAAGACCAAGAAAAATACACCATGGAATCCGCTATGGATCAGCCATGCCATTGGCACACACCGAATCCGGTTAGGCCGGCGAACCATTTGACAAGAGATTGCTCCTGGACCAAGAGGTTTATGGAGAGGGGCATGGTGAAAGATGCCAGAGACCAAGGTTTCGAAAAGTTGCCGCCACCGCCACCGCTAACCGGGGAAAATGCGCAACCGGTTTACGCCCACCCAAACCGGCCGCAGCAGCAGCAAGAAGTTCACCAAGTGGCACATGGCAATAACCAAGCTCCACCGCCGGCACCTTTGGGCCGGAATGTTTACCACGATCCGGATTTATGTTGTGTTGTGTTCGTAACAGAACCGATGGACCGGCAGAGTGTGCATCGCCGTTCCATGGAAGTGAACGCGGTGATACCGACAGTACCGAAGTACATGTTGTGGTCAGATCAGGAAATGACTTGGTCGTTTAAGGATCATCCGAAAGTGATGCCAAATCCGGGCGGATATGCTCTGGTTGTGGATCCGATCATGCACGGGCCATCATCGCGAGTCCGGTTCAGCAAGGTGCTGGTGGACAATGGTAGCAGCATAAACATCATGTACTGGCACACCATGCAAACGCTTGGTGTTGGAGATATGCCCAAGAGGCAATAATAAAATGGTTATAATATATCTTTATGTTTATGATAATGTTTACATACCATGCTATAATTGTATTAACCAAAACATTGATACATGTGTGTTATGTGAACAACAAGGAGTCCCTAGTAAGCCTCTTGTATAACTAGCTTGTTGATTAATAGATGATCATGGTTTCGTGATCGTGAACATTGGATGTTATTAATAACAAGGTTATGTCATTATATAAATGATGTAATGGACACACCCAATTAAGCGTAGCATAAGATCACGTCATTAAGTTATTTGCTATAAGCTTTCGATACATATTTACCTAGTCCTTATGACCATGAGATCATGTAAATCACTTATACCGGAAAGGTACTTTGATTACATCAAACGCCACTGCGTAAATGGGTGGTTATAAAGGTGGGATTAAGTATCCGGAAAGTATGAGTTGAGGCATATGGATCAACAGTGGGATTTGTCCATCCCGATGACGGATAGATATACTCTGGGCCCTCTCGGTGGAATGTCGTCTAAATGTCTTGAAAGCATATGAATAAGTTCACAAGAGACCACATACCACGGTACGAGTAAAGAGTACTTGTCAGAAGACGAGGTTGAACAAGGTATAGAGTGATACCGATGATCAAACCTCGGACAAGTAAAATATCGCGTGACAAAGGGAATTGGTATCGTATGTGAATGGTTCATTCGATCACTAAGTCATCGTTGAATATGTGGGAGCCATTATGGATCTCCAGATCCCGCTATTGGTTATTGGTCGGAGAGAAGTCTCAACCATGTCTACATAGTTCGCGAACCGTAGGGTGACACACTTAAGGTTTGATGTCGTTTAAGTAGATATGGAATATGGAATGGAGTTCGAAGTTTTGTTCGGAGTCTCGGATGGGATCCAGGACATCACGAGGAGTTCCGGAATGGTCCGGAGAATAAGATTCATATATAGGAAGTCATATTCCAAGTTTGGAAATGATCCGGTGCATTTATGGCCGGTTCTAGAAGGTTCTAGAAAAGTCCGGAAGAAAGGCACTATGGAAGGTGGAGTCCCGGAGGGACTCCACTAGCATGGCCGGCCAAACCCTAAGGGGGAGGAGTCCCAGGTGGGCTCCACCTTGGTGGCCGGCCAGCCCCACCTCAAGGAAAGGTGGGAGACCCACCTTGAGTAGGACTCCCCCCTTGAGTAGGTTTCCCACCTTTGGGAAGTTTTAGTGTTGGGGTCTTATTCGAAGACTTGGACTACAACTCTTGGGGCTTCCACCTATATAATGAGGGACAAGGGGAGGGTGGCCGGCCACTCTTGCCACCAACCTTGGCTGCCCCCTTCATGGCCGGCGCCCAAGGCACCCCTCTCCCTGTAACATCCCAAGTTTCAATAAAAGGAACAAGAGAGAGAATTCAAGAATCCAAAAATCAGAGCCAACAAAAACTTTTTCTCATCATATAGGACTATGCATATAGCTCACCTTATTAATTTATTTGAGTGTGCTTTTGCCATGATGCTTGTTTATGTGTTACTCTCATTCTAAAACCCTAGCAATGATCACTTGATCATCCAAAGTCAAATAAAAATAAAATAGAAAAGAAATTCTAAAAATCAACTTCACACCCACATATGGCCTATGCCATTTTTACAAATCTTTGATCTAGGCCATTTTGGTTTGCACCATTAGTTGTCAATGGATACTAAACACTTATTAACACTTTTGAAATCAATCAAACTCAATTCAAATCAAACTTGAATCAAAATTGAGCTCACATATGATTATGGTCATATGTGCCATTTTTAGCCCGAGGCTCACTTTGAGCCCCTGGTTTTTAAATTTTTACTTCTACACTTTGTCAACTCTTTGCACCTCATCCAAGACAACATCAAGGACTTCAACTTTGCCCAAAACCACCCACCCAAATTCCTTCTCAAATTCAAATGAGGATCAAGCAAAGTTGGAACAAAGTTGCATATGCAAGATCATATGCAATTTGAGATTTTGCAAACCAACTCCAAATTGAACCAAACCACCACCATTCTACTCCTTTTTAAATATGTTTACAACCCACCAAAAAGATTTGCAAATTTCGAAATTATTTTTCTTTCGGGCATTACCACAAACACCTTGCAGGCAAGGTTAAACCTTGAGCCCATACCGATTTTTTTACTTGGACTTGGTCCAACCTGAGCCACCACTGCACCCCTGGCACCTCCTCTCACTTCACCACACCAGTAGCACCACTTGCACTGACCATTGTTTGATCAAATCATCAAAACCATGCCATGCCGTGGCATGGCATGCCACCATCGTGCCATCTCCCTCACCTCTCACCTCCAACTTGCTCCACCATGTCCTGGACGTTCTCGGTACTCTCCTGAGCCAGCCCGTGCCTTCCTTTGCTCACCACGACGCATGCACACGCGGGCATCGACGTGCCCAGACACGCCCAGGCATGCCCATGCACGCGCCAGAGCGCGCATGGCGCCAGCCCTGGACGCGCCAGAGCGTGACGACGCCCACCGCCTCGCGTCACCTCCGCCTTCGCTCTCAGCGCCAGTCGACGCGCGACACCACCCTGACGCTCCTGGACACGGTCACCTGACCGCTGGAACTCCACAGGTGACGAGCGCATCCACGACCGACCGCCATGACCTGCGCGCTCCCGTCAAGCTCACCGCCGCTGTAGACCCTCGTCTTCACCGCCATCACGCGCGTCAGCCTCGCCAGGACACCAGCAACCCGTAGCGCCCACGCCTTGCCCCTTCGCGACATTGGAACGGCGACGACGACGACGACCTAGCTCCGCCCTTCGGCACTGCCTCGCCACTATAAATGGAGAGCTCCTCCCGCTGATCTGAGCACGCCAACTCCTTCCCCTCCTCACCACAGCACTCCTCGCCACTCCAATTGCATCGATTAGCCCCTCCATCGCCCCAATCGCAAGCTCGCCGCCGCCGCTAGTACACGGACCACGCCGGAGCAGGAGGCCACCCCAGGACGAGCTGCTGCTACCAGGGAGATCCTCGTCGTCGACAACATCCCTGCGCACATCTCCGACGACCGCCAGAGCTCCGACGCGCCCTCCGACCCCCTACTGCCGCCGCCCGTAAGTGACCATCCCGCCGGAGACGACGACCTCTCTGGGCCGTCGATCTGCTGCCTAATCGCACGGCCAGCTTTCCTCGTACCGTTTCGCTGGCCGAAACCCGCTGACAGGTGGCCCCCACCATGTCAGCTGGCCCGCTGCGAAGCTGGGCTGGCCCAACTCCCTCTCTCTCTGCCTAGCCCGTTAAGATCTCCCGCCAGCCCAAGTTTTGAATCCAAAATTGAAAAATGGAGAAATACCCCAATCTGATGCAATCTTTGAAATTTAATAGGGAAAAATCCACTAGGCCAAAATTTGTAAATTTTATATTTTTGGAAACCTTAGGAAATTATCTACACAATGCCACTGGTTAGAACCCTAGATCTATTGTAGAATTAAAGTGACAAAATAAACAAGGCAGGGACTTTTCCGCCTCATAATAATTCTTAAAAATCAACCATAAATGCTTTTCAGTTAATTCCACCTCCAATAATTCACATTTCACTTATACTAATTGTTTCTACAAAAATATGTCATGCTTACTTTGAATGATCATGGCCTAGTTGAATTAAAGGACTTTATGGCTATTTCTAGTGAAAGATATTGTCCAAAACTATTAAGAAATCTTATGAGAGAGTTTCTCTCATTTAAATCTTGTCACCACCAATTGCCAATGAAGTAGAGACTCTGGTCACTTAGGTCTTATAGGAATTGTTGGTGATATTAAATCTTTGCTATGCTAGAATTAAATTGTATGAGGTGCTCACCTCATTTAAATCATTTTCTCAAAATGATAAGTGTGAAGAGGTTGACTTGGGTCAACCTAGGTCACATATTATGCATAAGAGAAATTAAATCTTAATAAGATAATGAGAGGAAATTATTTTTCTTAAAATGATAAGAAGAACACACCCACCAACTCAATATTAATGTATGATGCTAGTTTAAAGTGTGTAGCTCATGAGTGTGCCTAGTTTAGTAAATTAGTTTGGTATGATGATTGTGTACCCCGTATTCATATTTTAGACGCTAGTACCGAGGAGTACCAGGAGGAGGAGGAGGTCTACTTCCAAGGAGAAGAAGACCACTTTGACCAATTCCCCAACCAAGGCAAGATAATACTCTTGCAAAGTGCAAAGCTCACCATGAGCAAGGCATTACCCCATTTACTTCATGCTTATGATCCTATTTCCCAGTTTTACTGTACAAGCTTTATTTACTTTTGTTTTATCAAAGTACTTTTGATTTATGATTCACTTGATTAGTATTGGATTAGTACAAGAGTATCAAGGTTAGCCTAGAAGCAAAGCAAAGTACTTAGCACCCCTCATACCTAGATGCTAGTGCTAAATTAAAAATGACTACTCTAGATGGGAACATGTGTTTATGAAATGATGATGTTGAAAACCTTGGAATGATGAATCATTTCCATTGAAAGATTTTGAAGGTGAATATGACCAAGAGAAGATAGTGATTTTTGATTAAAAACTAATATTGGTTTGGATGCGATACCTTTCCAATTCTTGAGTACCCCCACAATACCTGATTATGGGTAAGGGCTTAACTAGAAGTTTATGTATCTTAGTATGGGTTCCCTCTGAACACACATCATAGGGGTTATGCCAAGGCTGCCTCCGTTGTTGAGAAATGATGTGAATTGAAGTGAATTGTACGGCCAAGCCCTCGTGCGCTCCCGTGTTGACAGTTGGTCTTCACTGGGAGGCCAAGCTCATGGGGAGAGGTGCTCATACTAGGATTAGTAAATGAAAGGTTATGGTTGATGATCCGCGTACTGTGTTACGATGATTCGGGTTAATCCCGACGGATGAAATCAAATGTTGTGGCACAAGTGTGCAACCTCTGCAGAGTGTAAATCTATTCGAATAGCCGTGTCCACGGTTACGGACGGTTGGAAAGGCCATACAGTTTCCAGTGTTAGATTTTGAACATGTTGATGAAATGAATGGTGAATGGTGACTTGTTTATTTGAAACACCACAGAGTTGTGGGAATGACACTAATGTTCCCACTTGAGTTAGTTAGCAGCATGAGGAGTTGTTTACGAAAAGGTTTATCAACTAAAATTGGCTTTATGCAAATAAACTTAGAGCTTAGAACACTCTCAATAGTAATGTTAGTACTTACTTTAGTATTAGATTGCGAGTACTTAAAGTACTCACGGCTTTGTCCCTGGCTATTCAAATGGCCAGAATATGAAGCCGAGCAAAGACGAGGATGACGATCAGCAGGACGTCTACCACAACTAGGAGCTTCTAACGTCAAGTGTTGGCCTGTGGACTAGAGAGTCCTTGTATCTTACGCTTCCGCTATGAACTTGTGTTTGTTCGTTGATCATTAGATCAACTATTCGTGTAATATGGATCATGTGATTCCAATTTGTAAGACATTATGGTTTGTAATGAATGATGACTGTGATACTTAACTATTATGCCTCGCAACAACAATTTCCTGGGATTGCGATGTATGACATAATAGGCATCCGGACTTAAAAATCCGGGTGTTGACAAGTTGGTATCAGAGCCATTGTTTGACCTTAGGAAACCCTAGTTAGAAATGGACGTTCTGAAAGATTAGTTTCAAAAAAATGAATGAAGTATTTCTGAAAAACTTAGTCTTGTCTTCTCTTTGTGCTCTTTGGAAAAATAAGAAGTCATGCTCTTCCTTAGAAAGATCACTAAAATTTTGCCACACTTGTTCACTTCTCTAACTTAATCCTTCACTTTCAGATGGAGCCCATGAACACGAAGTTTTACCAGCTCGGGAACGGGGGAAGCTTGGTCTTTGAGCACGACCTCAACGCCCTTTCCGACCACCTTGGTCGCCCGCACCTGGAGTTCCATGGAGTGCAGGTCAATGACCAGCCAGGAGGCGAGTTGCAGTGGATCATCACCGCTGACTTGAGGGGCAAGATGGAGACTCCCACTTCTGAGAGGATCCTCTTCTCCTTTAGGGAGAGCAACTGGCTGGACGGACTCGCCCGCGCACTTCAGGAGGCCCTCGCACGCTTGTGCGGGATGAGCGGGGAAGCACTCAGGAGCCCTCGCTTTTCTCACCTCGCGAGGCGTAACTCCGCTGGAGAGCCCATGGACATGTCTCCCCACCCGGAGCTGAAGCACCATGTGGAGCACCTGGACTTCATCCTGTACCACACTCAGCAGGACCTCGACCACGCGCGTGAGTACGCCAACCAGACTCACGCCCACATCATCAAGCAAGGTGAAGCCATCAAGCTCCTCAACAACGACCGCAAGACTCTCCGCCAGCAGCGAGCAAAGAAGGATGCCACCATCACCCGCCTCCGTGCAAAGATAGCAGCGCTTGAGGCCACTGTCAAGGACCAGGAGGAACAGATGAAGAAGATGCAGGAAGATGGAGATGACATTCAGGGAGGAAGTGCCTTCCTGAGTGACGACGACGACTTCGAGGAGGATGAGAACACCGAGGAGGAAGACTACGAGTTCCTCGACGCTGGAGAAGATGACCATGTCGCCATAGATGTAGATGAGGATGAGGAGTAGTTCATTTGTGCACTATCGTAGGTGTGAGTTGTATCCCGCCCCATGTATCGTAGCTTGGAGAAGAAGGGTTCTTAAAACCCTTAGTGTGTTAGCTTGTAATGTGTGTTGTTTGTCATGAATGAATGTATGTTTGTGTTATCATGAAGAGACTCAAGTTTTAAACTTTTTGAACTTAAAACACAAAACAAGCCATAGAGAATTTCCCTCTTATCTCATGACCTATCTCAATGCTCAGATGGCCCCTCCGGTTCGCAACGCGACTCAAGAAGCAATGATGCAGATGTTGCAAACTATGCTGGAAGGTAGAGAAGCCGAAAGAGCCGAAAGGCAAGCCAACCTTGCAGCACTTCAACAGCTTGCCAACAACAATCAAGGCCACCATGATCATCCAGGATCCAAGCTCAAGAACTTCCAGAATACCAACCCGCCAGTTTTCAGCAAGACTGAGGAACCACTTGATGCAGATGATTGGCTCCAAACTATGGAGAACAATCTAGAAGTAGCTGGAGTTGAAGAGAATGAGAAAGTGTTGTTTTCCACGCACTACTTAGCAGGACCAGCAAGAGCTTGGTGGACAAGCACCCGTGCCATGAACGCGGGACAGTTTATGACTTGGACTGATTTCAAGCTCAAGTTCAGCAAGTACCATGTGCCCCCGGGTCTGATAAAGAAGATGAGAGATGAATTCCGTGAACTAAAGCAAGGCCGGATGTCCGTGGTGGAATACCGCGACAAGTTTCTCACACTGTCAAGGTACGCCCCGGATGAGACCGACACTACGGAGAAGAGGAAGGAAAGGTTCCTGAACGGACTGCATGATGAGATGCAGACTGTGTTGATCAACATCCCCTTCGCCGACCTCGAAGCCCTTGTTGACTCCGCCATCCAAATGGAGGGCAACCGCACCAAGCCAGCGAGAACCGCAAGCGCCGCATGATGAACCAGAGTGGATCAAGCCACCCCCAGAAGTATCGCCCTAGCTCAAGCGGAGGTTTCCCTCCGAGGAACAACAAGCCACCGATGCAGAACTCGCGCCCCGGTTATCAGAACCGGAGTGGAGGAAACTCGAGGCCAGGAGGCCACTACAACAACAACAACAACCACAACTACAACCGCGCTCCGCCGAGAGCCCCCAACCACAACAACAGCAACAACAACACCAACACCGCACCAAGGACCGGGAGCAATGGAATCCCCGTCGCGAACAAGCAGGACAAGACCACCATCACTTGCTATGAGTGTGGTGTAGTGGGGCATTACTCCAATGAGTGTCCCAAGAGGCTCGCCAAGCTCGCAGGCAACCCCGCGCCACCAGCTCAGCAGCAACGCCGTGTCTCCACCGGCAAGAAGTTCGCCCCCAACAACCCGAACAACCGCGGAGGTCGCCTCTACCACATGAACGCCGAGGAAGCCCAGGAAGCACCTGACGTGGTGCTGGGTATGTTCTCTGTTAACTCAATACCAGCAAGAGTGCTGTTTGATTCTGGAGCATCGCATTCGTTTGTTACAGAAGATTTTGTGTGCACTAGTAAGATTCAACCAATCAGCTTGAAACATGTCATGATAGTTCAAATACCTGGATCAACAACTAAAGCTAGAAAATTTTGCAAAGATGTGCCCATCAGAATTCATGAAATAGACTTTTTTGCAAACTTGATTGTTCTGGGAACAAAAGGATTGGAAGTAGTCCTAGGTATGGATTGGATGGCGAAACATCATGGATTGATAGACTGCACCAAGAAGGCCATCACCATGACTAGTAGCACCGGAATAATAATAGAACACTTGTCTGAAAAGCTACCCAGAAATTTCGCCTGCAACCAAAGTGTAGCCAAGCCAACTCTGGATCAAATCAGGGTCGTTTGTCGATACCCTGATGTGTTTCCGGATGATCTACCCGGTATGCCCCCGGATCGGGATATCGAGTTTATCATCGAGTTAATCCCTGGAACAGGACCTATAGCCCAGAGAGCCTATAGCATGAACCCCGCAGAGTTAGTGGAACTGAAGAAGCAACTGGATGATATGCTGTACAAAGGTCTGATTCGACCAAGTGCGTCGCCTTGGAGATCACCAGTTTTGTTTGTGGATAAAAAGGACGGTGCCACTCGTTTGGTTACGGATTATCGTAAGCTTAACGATGTCACCATCAAGAACAAATATCCCTTGCCAAAGATAGAAGATCTGTTTGACCAGCTAACCGGTGCCCAAGTATTCTCGAAGATTGATCTGAGGACAGGTTACCATCAACTGAAGATCCGAGCAACAGATATTCCCAAGACTGCCTTTACCACCAGATATGGACTATATGAGTACAATGTCATGTCCTTTGGACTGACCAATGCCCCCGCTTATTTCATGAACCTCATGAATAAGATCTTTATGGAATTCCTGGATAAGTTTGTAGTTGTCTTCATCGACGACATTCTTATCTACTCCAAATCAGAAGAAGAACATGAGCAACATTTGGAAGTGGTCCTAGAAACCTTGAGGAAGCACAAGTTGTACGCCAAGTTTAGCAAATGTGAGTTTTGGTTGAAAGAAGTAGGATTCCTGGGACACATCTTGTCTGCAGGAGGAATTGATGTAGATCCCGCAAAAATCAAAACCGTTGAGGAATGGAAAGCCCCAACCACCCAGACTGAAGTCCGAGCATTTTTGGGATTAGCAGGATATTACCGCTGATTCGTTGAAGGATTTTCAAGCATCGCAAGACCAATGACTCAACTGCTAAAGAAGGACAGGAAATTTGACTGGAATGACCAATGTGAAGAAAGCTTCCAGCTACTCAAACTCAGATTAACCACAGCCCCAATATTGATCATGCCCGATGTCACCAAGCCATTCGATGTCTATTGTGATGCATCCAAGACTGGTCTTGGATGTGTGTTGATGCAAGGAGGCAAAGTGATATCTTACCTATCAAGGCAACTGAAGCAACATGAACAGAACTATCCAACTCATGACTTGGAGTTAGCAGCCGTAGTTTTAGCCCTGAAGGTTTGGCGTCATTACCTCATGGGAAATCGATGCGAGATATATTCAGATCACAAGAGCCTGAAGTACATTTTCACCCAGAAGGAGCTGAACATGAGACAAATGTGAGATGGATTGAATTAATCAAAGATTACGACATGGAAATTCACTACCACCCCGGCAAGGCCAATGTGGTAGCGGATGCTTTGAGCAGACTGCCATGTCAGTTAAACTCCATGATCGCAATAGAGCAACCAAGCCTGTACCAAGAGTTTGAACAATTTAGACTAGAGCTAGTGAGCGAAGGATTCCTCGCTAGCATTGAGCTCCAACCCACTTTGATGAGCCAGATAAAGGAAGCCCAGAAGGGAAATGCCAGCATTGACGGAATCAAGAACCAAATAGCCGCCGGAAAGGCACCAGGATTCACCGTAGATGAAGAAGGAGTTCTTTGGTACAACGAACGCCTGTGTGTACCGTCAGATTCGGAGTTGAAGCAAGTCATTTTGAAGGAAGCTCATGATACACTGTATTCCATTCATCCCAGAGGAACCAAGATGTACCAAGTCCTGAAGGAACAATTCTGGTGGCACGGAATGAAGCGAGAGATAGGAAGCTACATCGCCAAGTGTGATATCTGTCAACGAGTCAAGGCAGAACATCAACGCCCCGCAGGACTGTTGCAACCCTTACAGATTCCGGAGTGGAAATGGGATTCTGTCGGTATGGACTTTATCACAGGATTGCCCAAATCTAGCCGAGGAAATGACTCCATTTGGGTAGTCATCGATAGGTTGACCAAAGTGGCACATTTCATCCCCGTCAAGACCACATACCAAGGCCCAAAGCTCGCAGAGTTATACATATCCAGAATAGTCAGCCTGCACGGAACCCCGAAGTCAATTGTGTCAGATAGAGGATCACAATTCACCTCAAGATTCTGGCAGAAAGTGCATGAAGGACTAGGAACCCGTCTGAATTTCAGCACAGCTTACCACCCACAGACTGACGGACAGACCGAGAGAGTCAACCAGATACTAGAAGATATGTTGAGAGCCTGTGTGCTAGAGTACGGATCCAAATGGGAAGACTGCCTACCATATGCAGAATTCTCCTACAACAACAGCTACCAAGCCAGCTTACAGATGGCCCCCTTTGAAGCCCTGTACGGAAGGAAATGCCGTACCCCTCTGAACTGGTCGGAAGTCGGAGATAGTCAAGTCTTCGGCCCCGATGTTCTCTGCGAAGCCGAAGAGAAGGTGCACAAGATCCGCGAGTACCTCAAGACCGCCCAGTCAAGACAGAAGAGCTACGCCGACAAGAGACGCCGAGAGATGACATTCAAGATCGGAGATTTTGTGTATCTCAAAGTCTCACCCCTCAAAGGAATGCAGAGATTCCAACTCAAAGGAAAGCTCGCCCCCAGATATGTCGGACCATTCAAAATTCTGAGTCGCCGAGGAGAAGTCTCATATCAGCTGGAACTGCCGAAAGAGATGTCCGCCGTACACAATGTGTTTCACATCTCACTGCTTCGGAAGTGCCTAGAAGTGCCGGAGAAGACCGAAGTATTCAAGAACATCGACCGCAGAGCCATTGATATCAACAAGGATCTAACCTACCGCGAAGTGCCGATTCGCATCCTTGAAGAAGCATTTAGGACCACCCGCACCAGAAGTATCAAGTTCCTGAAGATACAATGGAGTAATCACACCGAAGAAGAAGCAACTTGGGAACGCGAGGAAGACATGAAGAAGGAATACCCAGATCTCTTTAGTACCTAGTTTTCTCTAGATCTCGGGACGAGATCTTTTGTAAGGGGGAAGGGTTTGTAACATCCCAAGTTTCAATAAAAGGAACAAGAGAGAGAATTCAAGAATCCAAAAATCAGAGCCAACAAAAACTTTTTCTCATCATATAGGACTATGCATATAGCTCACCTTATTAATTTATTTGAGTGTGCTTTTGCCATGATGCTTGTTTATGTGTTACTCTCATTCTAAAACCCTAGCAATGATCACTTGATCATCCAAAGTCAAATAAAAATAAAATAGAAAAGAAATTCTAAAAATCAACTTCACACCCACATATGGCCTATGCCATTTTTACAAATCTTTGATCTAGGCCATTTTGGTTTGCACCATTAGTTGTCAATGGATACTAAACACTTATTAACACTTTTGAAATCAATCAAACTCAATTCAAATCAAACTTGAATCAAAATTGAGCTCACATATGATTATGGTCATATGTGCCATTTTTAGCCCGAGGCTCACTTTGAGCCCCTGGTTTTTAAATTTTTACTTCTACACTTTGTCAACTCTTTGCACCTCATCCAAGACAACATCAAGGACTTCAACTTTGCCCAAAACCACCCACCCAAATTCCTTCTCAAATTCAAATGAGGATCAAGCAAAGTTGGAACAAAGTTGCATATGCAAGATCATATGCAATTTGAGATTTTGCAAACCAACTCCAAATTGAACCAAACCACCACCATTCTACTCCTTTTTAAATATGTTTACAACCCACCAAAAAGATTGCAAATTTCGAAATTATTTTTCTTTCGGGCATTACCACAAACACCTTGCAGGCAAGGTTAAACCTTGAGCCCATACTGATTTTTTTACTTGGACTTGGTCCAACCTGAGCCACCACTGCACCCCTGGCACCTCCTCTCACTTCACCACACCAGTAGCACCACTTGCACTGACCATTGTTTGATCAAATCATCAAAACCATGCCATGCCGTGGCATGGCATGCCACCATCGTGCCATCTCCCTCACCTCTCACCTCCAACTTGCTCCACCATGTCCTGGACGTTCTCGGTACTCTCCTGAGCCAGCCCGTGCCTTCCTTTGCTCACCACGACGCATGCACACGCGGGCATCGACGTGCCTGCACACGCCTGTGCATGCCCATGCACGCGCCAGAGCGCGCATGGCGCCAGCCCTGGACGCGCCAGAGCGTGACGACGCCCACCGCCTCGCGTCACCTCCGCCTTCGCTCTCAGCGCCAGTCGACGCGCGACACCACCCTGATGCTCCTGGACACGGTCACCTGCCCGCGGGAACGCCACAGGTGACGAGCGCATCCACGACCGACCGCCATGACCTGCGCGCTCCCGTCAAGCTCACCGCCACTGTAGACCCTCGTCTTCACCGCCATCACGCGCGTCAGCCTCGCCAGGACACCAGCAACCCGTAGCGCCCACGCCTTGCCCCTTCGCGACATTGGAACGGCGACGACGACGACGACCTAGCTCCGCCCTTCGGCACTGCCTCGCCACTATAAATGGAGAGCTCCTCCCGCTGATCTGAGCACGCCAACTCCTTCCCCTCCTCACCACAGCACTCCTCGCCACTCCAATTGCATCGATTAGCCCCTCCATCGCCCCAATCGCAAGCTCGCCGCCGCCGCTAGTACACGGACCACGCCGGAGCAGGAGGCCACCCCAGGACGAGCTGCTGCTACCAGGGAGATCCTCGTCGTCGACAACGTCCCTGCGCACATCTTCGACGACCGCCGGAGCTCCGACGCGCCCTCCGACCCCCTACTACCGCCGCCCGTAAGTGACCATCCCGCCGGAGACGACGACCTCTCTGGGCCGTCGATCTGCTGCCTAATCGCACGGCCAGCTTTCCTCGTACCGTTTCGCTGGCCGAAACCCGCTGACAGGTGGCCCCCACCATGTCAGCTGGCCCGCTGTGAAGCTGGGCCGGCCCAACTCCCTCTCTCTCTGCCTAGCCCGTTAAGATCTCCCGCCAGCCCAAGTTTTGAATTCAAAATTGAAAAATGGAGAAATACCCCAATCTGATGCAATCTTTGAAATTTAATAGGGAAAAATCCAGTAGGCCAAAATTTGCAAATTTAATATTTTTGGAAACCTTAGGAAATTATCTACACAATTCCACTGGTTAGAGCCCTAGATCTATTGTAGAATTAAAGTGACAAAATAAACAAGGCAGGGACTTTTCCGCCTCATAATAATTCTTAAAAATCAACCATAAATGATTTTCAGTTAATTCCACCTCCAATAATTCACATTTCACTTATACTAATTGTTTCTACAAAAATATGTCATGCTTACTTTAAATGATCATGGCCTAGTTGAATTAAAGGACTTTATGGCTATTTCTAGTGAAAGATATTGTCCAAAACTATTAAGAAATCTTATGAGAGAGTTTCTCTCATTTAAATCTTGTCACCACCAATTGCCAATGAAGTAGAGACTCTGGTCACTTAGGTCTTATAGGAATTGTTGGTGATATTAAATCTTTGCTATGCTAGAATTAAATTGTATGAGGTGCTCACCTCATTTAAATCATTTTCTCAAAATGATAAGTGTGAAGAGGTTGACTTGGGTCAACCTAGCTGTGGTGACCCAGCGTACCACTGCATGGTGTAGTACACAAGTCGTTGACATAACACAAGTGAAACACCGTTCCACCCATATTACATCTCTCAGAGTGGTACAACAGAAACATATGCGAGTCCAAGGTATGTCTATAGAAGTACACACGAGCTGTTTACATAAGATCAACACAACCTCCTACTTTACAGTGAGGTAAAACTTCAAATAAAGCTCCAGAAGAACGACTCGTAATCTATCTTATTGCTAACTCAAGTTCAAGAGCTACTTGGCTTGCTATAGAAATCTAGCTACTTAGGTGCTAGGATTAGGGAAAGGTTCCCTTCTATTACTAGTCTAGGTTTCCATTATAGCTGATGCAGAAGTTGACTCCATTGACTTCTTTGATTGGATTCTTCATCTCGTTGCAGTTGACTCCTTTGTCTTCGAGTTCCACGGTAGTTTCTCCTTCGGTGCATTGCTCTAAGAAGGGGGTTCAAACGAGATAGAATGAGTACGAGCGTACTCAGCAAGTTCATATTAGGAAATATGTGTATCATGCACTAGCTACAGCCATAGACCAGAAAGTCATAGGCCAATGCAAGTTTTTGTAAACATTTCTTCAAAAGGTTTATTTTATTCTGAAAACTATGCCCGTCAGTCTTCACAGGTTGAACAGAACTTCGTGGAGTTCCTTTCCTGCCGCGTTCGCAGTTCCCTTCCCGGAACAGGGAGTGACAGTCACAATTCTTGATACCCTCTGCAGAGGTGCGTTACTTTACCCCACAAGAGATCTTAACCATGTTGCCGGCCGAGAGTATGTCCCCGTCCACACTTCCTTTGGTGTGAGGCCCAGTATAAGATCCAAGCCAATCACTGCCTTCTCCGCGACCCTGCAAACCCACCCTTTTGTCCAACCGTACACCTCCAGTAGACTTCCCCCGATAATACGGCTTTACTCATGGTGTACTCCGGACAATCCATCATAGATCGTAGAGCTTATCATCACTAATGGATGGGGATTTAAAAGGATTTCCCAACCTATTGCGGTAGTGCCTCCAACACCCCACCGGCTCTCCGATCCGTTGGCGTGCAGAAGGGAAAAGATACGGTGACTTCCCAGAGCCATTATAGATCTTATGGATAACGCGATATGTACGGCGCTAGAATCACTGGACGGCATTGGTACTTAGTCCTAGATGAGTAGTACCCATGCAATGGAACCTCCACCATATCAACACATACCATGGTTCCATTGCCCACCACATAGTCATATTCATAATTGTAAAATAATACTTTGCTTTTCAATGCATGAGTGATAAGTATAGTACTTTGCATATAGTTTGATACAAATAATCAAATGACATGAGCAAGCGATGAACTTGCCTTTCTTGACTGCAAGATTATGCAGGCAAAAGCTTCGATACGTGAGAACTCCAAATACTGAAATACCATCTTCGTCCGGTAAGGACAATGTTTAAAGAATTGGCAAAGATGCTATAATGCATAGTATGAGATGCAATCGTCCCGAGCGTAACTTAACCTCGATGATTAAGGATGTATGAGTTGTAAAGATTTCTTTAGGGTTGGTTGCACTTTTAGAATGGTTCTCAAACAAGGTTCTTATTAGGGTTTGGTTATATTAGCATCATAACCAAGTGATATAAGACATCATAACAATCATAGACATAAAGAATGGTGATGGAATAATATGTAAAGAACAGTTGTCAATTTTAAGTTCTACAGAACATGGTTGATGATTACTTATACTATACTTCAAAAGAATAACTTTTGAAGAACATGGTGTTTAAGAAATAAGGAGTATTTCAAATAAGGATTAAGGCTTCTAAGGTTTGATTGACATTTGTACTTCAAAAGAATAACTTTTGAAGAACAGGTTAAATAAGAATATGAATAACTTTTGAAGAACAGGTTAAATAAGAATAGGTGCTATGTAACTCTAGGGTTTACCATTGAGTTCATTTAGTTTCACTAATAGGAACTAGTTGGTTCTTAACTTGGAATGGGTTTCTGTATAGCAAGTATTGGTAGGTTTATTGCTATGGTTTCTTCTAAGCATCATATCAAAGGATGGTTATCAAGATGGTTCTATAAATTAGCTATTAGGGTTTACTATGGTTTCACCATTGCTTCACTAAGTAATATCTAATTGCTTCTAAGCTAAATGGCTTATCATTTCCTAAGTAGGGTTTAGTGGAATAGGGGCATGTGATGTGAATTGCTACACAAGGTTGGTACTAGGGTTTATCATTATAGTTATACTAGGGTTTGATGATTGAGGTTGATCTTAATGGTATGGTATATAGGAGTGGTGATCAATGGTGCTAACATGTGGTATCAAGTTAGGGTTTATATCTATGTGGCACTAGTGGATCATATAGGTTTTAATTAAGAATAGGGACATGAAATGATAATCTCATGTGACTTGGTTTTTATGCTAGTGGATCATAAGCATGCATTCAATTGTTGCTTATTAGGGTTCTATATGTTAAGTGAATCTCACATGATCACATGTGACGCAAAATTAGGGTTTTAGAGTTGCTTCTAAAGTGTAATGATCACATGGATTAAAACCTTAGGTTTGCAACTACTAGGGATGAACACCTGAAATAATGAGATCAATGTCTTACTAAATTGAAACTAGGGTTTCTAAATTATGGTACATCTCCTAAAATGATGATTGGAAATATAAGTGTGGTAACTAATTACTTTGAAGCATAATTAGTAATGGTTTGGCATTTTATTAATCTTCACAAGACTTAATAATTAGAGTAACTCCTATTTTAGTTTAATTAAGAATCAGGGTTTAATAATTGTTATTAGGGTTTAAAATAATTAACTTGTTCACTAAAGATGTTTAAGTAAATAAGTTTTGATTTACCAAAATAATATTGGCTTATAATATTTTCTTGAGTTATTGCTATTTAAAGAAGATAGGAAATAGTAATTTGCAATTAGGGTTTATGAATTACTACTAATAATTAAGTTAATGCAAATATGGTAAATAAAATTAATCCTAACATTTTACTTAGTTACTGAATAGTTAAAATTTAATTTTTATAACTTTACTAGTTATTGAATTCAAGTTGTATTTTAAATAATTGAAATGGCATAATTAATAAGGTTAAAAAATAAGTGAATTTTTATTTTGACACACATTTTTGTTTTATATTTTATTTGAATAGAGTTTATTTTTGTGAGCATTTTGATATATTATTTATATTTTTCTGAGTTGAAATGGATTTTATATGGTTTTACAAAGTTTCAGCAATTTACTGGTTTTTAAATTAAATAACAAATGCTAAATGTACCGGACGCATCTAGCCCTAGACACTGACTGGTGGGGCTTGTCTCCACGTCGGCTGCCACGCAAGCGAGGACCGGTCAAAGTTGACCAGGACCCTTGACCTCACCGGCGGTTAAACGTCGGCGGTCAGTAGCTAGTGGCGCCGCCGATTTACGGCCTCCCGAGATGCGCGGCTAGGCTCTACTGAACGAGTACAACGAGGCGAATCGAATGGTGATGATGGTTTAGCGAGGGGATCACCGGAGCATCGTCGGCGATGGGTGCTGCGGTGGTGCTACTCCGGCCAACATGCGAACTAGGGCTACAGGCGATGCCAGGAAGCGAGAGTATGTGCTATAGACGCGTATGCTCACCCTGAAGCTCAAGGTGTGGTCGGCTCCGGCGATGGTTGACGGAGACGGCGGCGATTGGAGATCTCCCGACGATGTGCTGCAGAAGGGAACAAGGAAATTGATCCTCCACACAGTTCCCCTGGATGCTGGGCTCCTCCAAGATGCTCCTTGAGTCCAGGCGCTCCTCCTGGACCACGCGTCGGAGGCTAGGGTGGCCTCCTCCGTCGGCTTCGTCTTCGACTCCGGCGACAGAGAGTGGATGTGTGTGAGAGATGGAAGGTGTCTGAGCAACAATGGAGTGGTGGAGGTGAACAAGGAGTGCACGGCGATGTCTTCCTCCTATTTATAGGCCAAGGGAAGCCCTGTGGCCTCGACACGGTGACGGCCATGGTCGGAGAGGTGGCGGTCTCTGGAAACTTCTAGGCGCAAGGATCTCCTCGTCCGCGGATAAGCTCGGACGCGAGAGAGGTTGGGTGTGGTTCTGAGTGTCTGGCAACGTCCGGCGGCGTCCTTATCGTCGACGAGGTCGTGGCCTACTGGCTTCACCGCGCTGTCGTGCTCGGAGACGACGACGACGAGTATTTCCTCTTCGCACGAATATTAAAGCGACTGAAACGGTATTTGGTTCGGGCTGGACTGCTCCTGGGCCGTGGTGTGGGTTGGTCTTGGGCTCAGCTGCTGGGCTGCACAGGTAGGTTTCCCTCTCTTTCTCTTTTCAAAATTTTCTATTTATATTTTCTGTTTTGTGTTTTGTTATTTGAATCCAAATTTGAATTTAGTTTCTTTTTGTAGGTTCTAAATTATTTGAGTATCAAGATAACTTAATACTATTACTTACTGCATAGTTTTGTGGTGTAACTAATGTATGATTAACTTGGGGTTCTTATGAGGTGTATTAAAAATTTAAAATAGATATGATCTTAGGGTTCATCTCAATTGCCTTTTTAATTAGAATCAAATCTGTAAAAATGCTTTGAAATTAAGAACATGTGCATGGTTAACACATTCTATTTTTCTAGTGCTTAACCATAGTGATGTTTCACATATAAATTAATTATGGCTAGGGTTTGACAAATGGTAAAGTAAATGGGATTGGTTTATGATTTTATGTGTATGATAGTTCTTAGGGTTTAAGAAGAGTGGTGATATAACCTCTATAATCATCAATCCAGCTTTGACTTAAATTATTTAGGATGAATCCTATATTCCTCATGATTAATTCAATTGCTCTTGTGGTGATTCTGTTTTATAAACTACTATTTCATTTGGTATCCAAAACAAGTACTTGGGAAGCAAAATAGAATTGAATATTGGTTCACTCTACTCACCACATGGTATTTAGTTCTAAGTATCTATGGCTTGGTTTATACTTGTGATCCATGATACACAAGTTAGAACATATTATTTTATGTGGATTGGATCATATGTGAAAAGGTTTAGAGCTTTAGTGATGCTTTACTAATTGAAGTATAAAATAGGCATGAGGTATGGCATGGTTCTAATTATAATCCAAAGTAATCCATGGGTTGGAATTCACATGTAGTTTAGGGTTTAAGTAGTGATCACCAATATGATACACAACTAGAATTAGGATATGGGCATAAGCTTGGGTTATGTTTCACTAATGGAACATGGCTCTCATCTACAAGATTAAAGGTTGGTTTAAACAAGTAAGATGTAATACTACTCTAAAATTCTCTAGGATAGACATGGCTATGGTTAGCATCTATAATCTCTCTCACTTCTAAATGTCTTGTAATAGCCTAAGGTCCTACTCAAGATATGATGATATGATCCTCTAAATACATGGTTTGCCTAGTGATTCTACCTTGGTATCTTCTGAAGCTTGTTCTTCAGGAAATCTGATAAACCTACATCTTGTGGTATGCCTCCACCTCCTAGCTTCTTCATCTTGATCCTAGCTAATTCACATGGAGTGGCTCTATGTGTTTGTTCCCATGTATCATGGTACTTGATGAGCAAATGGATGAAGGGTGTGGCTCTATTTATAGGCTTGGCAAGCTCTAGCATCATGACACATAGGTGGTGACTCTTGTGTTGGTTAAATGACTAAGGTGCTTGGGTGTCATGCCCTCATCCATAGCAATCCTTTGAGCATGAGGTGGCATAGCTTGGAAAGCAAGTCATGTAGATATTTTCATCCTATGTGGCAAGATCATTATCCTCTCATATGATTTATTTTTGGATAGCCAAGTGGCATTTGTTACTAAATATCTTGTGGATGGTTTTATTATTGTGGATGAGTCACTATATCATATTGGATTGGATTTATATTATAATATTGATCAAAAGATCAAGGTTGAAGGTTATTCCTCAAATTTGGATAGTTGGGTTTGCTTTCATCAAGGCATGATCATATGAGTTTCAAAATACTCATAGTTAGTTTTATTCAAATAGTTTGAACTATAATTCGTAATGTAAACGGATTTAGTTTTATGATATTCCATGTACTTATTAAGTTATGATTTAAATAAGAATGTGTGGCTTTTATGCACTTTAGACCCTGTGGTTTACTTTATTTGGTAATAAGTTTAGAAGTGAATTAACTTACACCCAAAGGTAGTTGCTAACTTTTAAGTGTTAATAAGTTAAGATTTGATTCTTAATGAATGTGTTGCTTTAAAGCTAACTCCATTTGATCTAAACCACATATCAAATCATCTCTACCCAAAATAAGGTTTTAGCAAAGATCACATTGAAGTTTATAGCGCTTGACTTGATGATCTACTTCAATTCCAGCAAGTCAAGTGAAACTTCAGTTACTGTGGTAAGTTTTATTTGAAAGCGCGAAAATTCCCCGGATTTTCTATGCATGAATGCAATGCACACTTTGGTGTTCTCTCATTTTATAGCCTCTAAACCTGGGATATTACAGCCTCTCCCCCTTAAACTGAACTTCGTCCCGAAGTTCGAACGCTCTCATGTTTCGGAACGTTGAAATGTCTTGAACAGATCACCATCCTTCAACTCCATGGTGATCACACTAGATATAGTGGAATATATCCCTTGTCTAGATCCTTCCTGGAGTCTTCTGATGTCTGGCACTGATACTGCCTTCTATTCTATGATTTCTTCCAACACTCTAAGCTTATAGGCTTACTATCCAAAGATTCTTGGATTAGGACATCTTATTGTGTTAATGGGCTTTACTAATGGCTGTGGTGACATCTTCCTATTTGGGTACTTAAAACTTGGTTCTACCAGCTGCGATAATCCAGCTGCGGTGTCCAAACCTTAATTCTAAAGGATTTGTTTAAAGTAAGGTATTGTTGTCCCTTACTACCATAACGAAAGTGATGGTACCTAGTAAGGTATTTATAATAGGCATGGTCCTAGTTGTTTAGTCCTACGAATGGATTAGACTCATTTAGTCCATCCCATCATGGCTTCTAGTTTATACTAGTTATCTTCCTTTTGGTTTCTTTAGGTTCCATGAAAGGAATCTTTCTACTGTACATTAGTTTTGGTTTGGTCAAACCCTTCGGTCTTAAGCCTTCTTAAGCTTTGCATGTCCTTCGACATCTTCTTCATCCAACTTCATTATCTTAGACTTACTTGAGCTCTCTTGGTTTCGAGTAATTACAATTACCCACTCAAGTTAAGGTCTAACTCTTACTTCCTCGAGATATGAACCTCGGCTTCTGGTCTGACAACCTCCTGAGAGTACTTTTATATGGGTAGTTCCCAACAATCTTATATAAAAATAAGATCGGACTTCCTCTCAATTCAGACCTTCTTCTTGGTACATCATTCTCCAGATATTATATCTTAATACTTCTCATTCAGCCTTCCTCTCCCCCTTGGAGTTTACTAATGATCTTCCAACTTCCTTTCTTCTAATCATTAAACTCCAAGGTTAGGTAGTTGGTTTAAGTCTGGTTTATATTTTGTACCTTTCTAAAGTCTCACGAAGAATTCTTTGCGGTGTATCCACACAGTTGTGGGTATCCATTATGAATCCTCCGACTAAATATTTACCAACTACGAGATACCAGCTGTGAAATACTAGCTGCGGAATCCCCCTTTCTTTTAGGGTAAAGAAATGTTCAGGCTGTGAGCTATCTGGTACCAGCTGCAGCTGTGGCTATGTTATGGTTTTAGGCAATATCTACCTACTAGCTGTGGCTACTTACATATTTTTAGTTAAGATATACCTCATTTCACATTCTTTCTCTTCATGGTTATCCTATATCAGCTGCGGTCATATGATGCTAGCTGCGACTTCACTTGTCTATTTTCCTTCTTCTAGTTTTGTTTTGCGAGATAACCACTTGTTGACACTATAAAAATAGTATTGTAAGTGACTTCACTTGCATTCCCTTCTTCCAGAATGAATACAGCTCTACTTCTTCTGCTCCATATTCACTATTTTTCTCCCTTCCATGGTACTTCCATATTGAAGTACTCCTTGATTAAGGATAAAAGTGAGTTTTGATTGGTCTTTCCTTTAGAGTATTGTGGTTGCTTCCCACAATTTTACTTCCTTCTTCAAGTGAACCTTCATCTTGTCTTCCAAAAATCTTCATAATTCGTCACTTCCTCACACGAATACCTTTACCCTCTAGACCTATAACATCAAGTAAGAGCTTGATATTGCAACATGCATTTGCATATCAAAGTCAAACTTCATGTATGGATCTAGTCAATCAATGAAGATTCAAGAAAATCCAAGAAAATCCAGCTTTGTGCTTATAATACACATCCTTATATGCCTGAATATAATAATTGGGTAAGACATCCCTAAATATCAGGATCAGATGTGTAGTATATAACACCACATAAGATAGGTTTAGGTTGTGATACTTAGCACAATACGTGAATTTCTACTAGTGGTCTCAACATTTATCTTAATTGCATATTTGCAATGAGGCAAACTTGAAACAAAATGGCCTAGGATAGTTGGAGTTAACCTAGTTTTCTTTGGAAGTACTAACAAAATAGGATACCATTTATATGTGCTATTGAGGACTACTTCCTATAATACAATTAGTTCTAACATGTTTATCCTAAACACATGATTGTTTAGAATATACCACATATAACTCTAGGATTTCTCTATGTGATATGCTCTAAATAAGCCTTCTTCAAATTAAGGACTATGGTTCTAACATACTTGGTACAGTTATTAGGATTTTAAGGCCTAAGCTTTCGAACTATTCCTTAAATCCTACTCCTCATCATACTTCTGTTATCGTACTTATGATGTTCTACTCCATCACATCATGATTCTCAAGTGAATCATATATGATTATCAACTTTACCATGAAAAGTAGACTTATATGACTCCTACCACTCTTCCTTACCTCCTATGATTGACTCATCATAGGTATATACTACCTTATATAACTTATCTCCCTTACTTAACATCAGTCATTTGACATTTTAAATGACTCTTACTTAACTATAACTTGCATTGGTATACTTCTTCCAATAGGATATCTTCCTTATGGTTGTATCCTCTCTTTGGACTACCATGTGTTGTATACCAACTGTGGTCTACTACCACACATTATCTTAAGCTTCAATGGTGTTCTAGTTATTTAGAATGAAGCCATATTACTAACTAACTTTACTTAAGAAAGATAGATAAGAAAGATTGACTCAAGTGTGTCAGGATTATTCTCAAGTGAATACCCATCTCAAGTCAAAAGAATAGTTGGTTTAGCATAGTTGGCTTAGCTAAAACACTTCCTATAGACACTACCAAAACCTATAGGTCTCCTTTAAAGGGTTTTAATCCTAGGGTCAAAGCATTTGCTCTGATACCAGCTGTGGTGACCCAGCGTACCACTGCATGGTGTAGTTCACAAGTCGTTGACATAACACAAGTGAAACACCGTTCCACCCATATTACATCTCTCAGAGTGGTACAACAGAAACATATGCGAGTCCAAGGTATGTCTATAGAAGTACACACGAGCTGTTTACATAAGATCAACACAACCTCCTACTTTACAGTGAGGTAAAACTTCAAATAAAGCTCCAGAAGAACGACTCGTAATCTATCTTATTGCTAACTCAAGTTCAAGAGCTACTTGGCTTGCTATAGAAATCTAGCTACTTAGGTGCTAGGATTAGGGAAAGGTTCCCTTCTATTACTAGTCTAGGTTTCCATTATAGCTGATGCAGAAGTTGACTCCATTGACTTCTTTGATTGGATTCTTCATCTCGTTGCAGTTGACTCCTTTGTCTTCGAGTTCCACGGTAGTTTCTCCTTCGGTGCATTGCTCTAAGAAGGGGGTTCAAACGAGATAGAATGAGTACGAGCGTACTCAGCAAGTTCATATTAGGAAATATGTGTATCATGCACTAGCTACAGCCATAGACCAGAAAGTCATAGGCCAATGCAAGTTTTTGTAAACATTTCTTCAAAAGGTTTATTTTATTCTGAAAACTATGCCCGTCAGTCTTCACAGGTTGAACAGAACTTCGTGGAGTTCCTTTCCTGCCGCGTTCGCAGTTCCCTTCCTGGAACAGGGAGTGACAGTCACAATTCTTGATACCCTCTGCAGAGGTGCATTACTTTACCCCACAAGAGATCTTAACCATGTTGCCGGCCGAGAGTATGTCCCCGTCCACACTTCCTTTGGTGTGAGGCCCAGTATAAGATCCAAGCCAATCACTGCCTTCTCCGCGACCCTGCAAACCCACCCTTTTGTCCAACCGTACACCTCCAGTAGACTTCCCCCGATAATACGGCTTTACTCATGGTGTACTCCGGACAATCCATCATAGATCGTAGAGCTTATCATCACTAATGGATGGGGATTTAAAAGGATTTCCCAACCTATTGCGGTAGTGCCTCCAACACCCCACCGGCTCTCCGATCCGTTGGCGTGCAGAAGGGAAAAGATACAGCTGACTTCCCCAGAGCCATTATAGATCTTATGGATAACGCGATATGTACGGCGCTAGAATCACTGGACGGCATTGGTACTTAGTCCTAGATGAGTAGTACCCATGCAATGGAACCTCCACCATATCAACACATACCATGGTTCCATTGCCCACCACATAGTCATATTCATAATTGTAAAATAATACTTTGCTTTTCAATGCATGAGTGATAAGTATAGTACTTTGCATATAGTTTGATACAAATAATCAAATGACATGAGCAAGCGATGAACTTGCCTTTCTTGACTGCAAGATTATGCAGGCAAAAGCTTCGATACGTGAGAACTCCAAATGCTGAAATACCATCATCGTCCGGTAAGGACAATGTTTAAAGAACTGGCAAAGATGCTATAATGCATAGTATGAGATGCAATCGTCCCGAGCGTAACTTAACGTCGATGATTAAGGATGTATGAGTTGTAAAGATTTCTTTAGGGTTGGTTGCACTTTTAGAATGGTTCTCAAACAAGGTTCTTATTAGGGTTTGGTTATATTAGCATCATAACCAAGTGATATAAGACATCATAACAATCATAGACATAAAGAATGGTGATGGAATAATATGTAAAGAACAGTTGTCAATTTTAAGTTCTACAGAACATGGTTGATGATTACTTATACTATACTTCAAAAGAATAACTTTTGAAGAACATGGTGTTTAAGAAATAAGGAGTATTTCAAATAAGGATTAAGGCTTCTAAGGTTTGATTGACATTTGTACTTCAAAAGAATAACTTTTGAAGAACAGGTTAAATAAGAATATGAATAACTTTTGAAGAACAGGTTAAATAAGAATAGGTGCTATGTAACTCTAGGGTTTACCATTGAGTTCATTTAGTTTCACTAATAGGAACTAGTTGGTTCTTAACTTGGAATGGGTTTCTGTATAGCAAGTATTGGTAGGTTTATTGCTATGGTTTCTTCTAAGCATCATATCAAAGGATGGTTATCAAGATGGTTCTATAAATTAGCTATTAGGGTTTACTATGGTTTCACCATTGCTTCACTAAGTAATATCTAATTGCTTCTAAGCTAAATGGCTTATCATTTCCTAAGTAGGGTTTAGTGGAATAGGGGCATGTGATGTGAATTGCTACACAAGGTTGGTACTAGGGTTTATCATTATAGTTATACTAGGGTTTGATGATTGAGGTTGATCTTAATGGTATGGTATATAGGAGTGGTGATCAATGGTGCTAACATGTGGTATCAAGTTAGGGTTTACATCTATGTGGCACTAGTGGATCATATAGGTTTTAATTAAGAATAGGGACATGAAATGATAATCTCATGTGACTTGGTTTTTATGCTAGTGGATCATAAGCATGCATTCAATTGTTGCTTATTAGGGTTCTATATGTTAAGTGAATCTCACATGATCACATGTGACACAAAATTAGGGTTTTAGAGTTGCTTCTAAAGTGTAATGATCACATGGATTAAAACCTTAGGTTTGCAACTACTAGGGATGAACACCTGAAATAATGAGATCAATGTCTTACTAAATTGAAACTAGGGTTTCTGTATTATGGTACATCTCCTAAAATGATGATTGGAAATATAAGTGTGGTAACTAATTACTTTGAAGCATAATTAGTAATGGTTTGGCATTTTATTAATCTTCACAAGACTTAATAATTAGAGTAACTCCTATTTTAGTTTAATTAAGAATCAGGGTTTAATAATTGTTATTAGGGTTTAAAATAATTAACTTGTTCACTAAAGATGTTTAAGTAAATAAGTTTTGATTTACCAAAATAATATTGGCTTATAATATTTTCTTGAGTTATTGCTATTTAAAGAAGGTAGGAAATAGTAATTTGCAATTAGGGTTTATGAATTACTACTAATAATTAAGTTAATGCAAATATGGTAAATAAAATTAATCCTAACATTTTACTTAGTTACTGAATAGTTAAAATTTAATTTTTATAACTTTACTAGTTATTGAATTCAAGTTGTATTTTAAATAATTGAAATGGCATAATTAATAAGGTTAAAAAATAAGTGAATTTTTATTTTGACACACATTTTTGTTTTATATTTTATTTGAATAGAGTTTATTTTTGTGAGCATTTTGATATATTATTTATATTTTTCTGAGTTGAAATGGATTTTACATGGTTTTACAAAGTTTCAGCAATTTACTGGTTTTTAAATTAAATAACAAATGCTAAATGTACCGGGACAGATCTAGCCCTAGACACTGACTGGTGGGGCTTGTCTCCACGTCGGCTGCCACGCAAGCGAGGACCGGTCAAAGTTGACCAGGACCCTTGACCTCACCGGCGGTTAAACGCCGGCGGTCAGTAGCTAGTGGCGCCGCCGATTTACGGCCTCCCGAGATGCGCGGCTAGGCTCTACTGAACGAGTACAACGAGGCGAATCGAATGGTGATGATGGTTTAGCGAGGGGATCACCGGAGCATCGTCGGCGATGGGTGCTGCGGTGGTGCTACTCCGGCCAACATGCGAACTAGGGCTACAGGCGATGCCAGGAAGCGAGAGTATGTGCTATAGACGCGTATGCTCACCCTGAAGCTCAAGGTGTGGTCGGCTCCGGCGATGGTTGACGGAGACGGCGGCGATTGGAGATCTCCCGACGATGTGCTGCAGAAGGGAACAAGGAAATTGATCCTCCACACGGTTCCCCTGGATGCTGGGCTCCTCCAAGATGCTCCTTGAGTCCAGGCGCTCCTCCTGGACCACGCGTCGGAGGCTAGGGTGGCCTCCTCCGTCGGCTTCGTCTTCGACTCCGGCGACAGAGAGTGGATGTGTGTGAGAGATGGAAGGTGTCTGAGCAACAATGGAGTGGTGGAGGTGAACAAGGAGTGCACGGCGATGTCTTCCTCCTATTTATAGGCCAAGGGAAGCCCTGTGGCCTCGACACGGTGACGGCCATGGTCGGAGAGGTGGCGGTCTCTGGAAACTTCTAGCTGGCAAGGATCTCCTCGTCCGCGGATAAGCTCGGACGCGAGAGAGGTTGGGTGTGGTTCTGAGTGTCTGGCAACGTCCGGCGGCGTCCTTATCGTCGACGAGGTCGTGGCCTACTGGCTTCACCGCGCTGTGGTGCTCGGAGACGACGACGACGAGTATTTCCTCTTCGCACGAATATTAAAGCGACTGAAACGGTATTTGGTTCGGGCTGGACTGCTCCTGGGCCGTGGTGTGGGTTGGTCTTGGGCTCAGCTGCTGGGCTGCACAGGTAGGTTTCCCTCTCTTTCTCTTTTCAAATTTTTCTATTTATATTTTCTGTTTTGTGTTTTGTTATTTGAATCCAAATTTGAATTTAGTTTCTTTTTGTAGGTTCTAAATTATTTGAGTATCAAGATAACTTAATACTATTACTTACTGCATAGTTTTGTGGTGTAACTAATGTATGATTAACTTGGGGTTCTTATGAGGTGTATTAAAAATTTAAAATAGATATGATCTTAGGGTTCATCTCAATTGCCTTTTTAATTAGAATCAAATCTGTAAAAATGCTTTGAAATTAAGAACATGTGCATGGTTAACACATTCTATTTTTCTAGTGCTTAACCATAGTGATCATTCACATATAAATTAATTATGGCTAGGATTTAACAAATGGTAAAGTAAATGGGATTGGTTTATGATTTTATGTGTATGATAGTTCTTAGGGTTTAAGAAGAGTGGTGATATAACCTCTATAATCATCAATCCAGCTTTGACTTAAATTATTTAGGATGAATCCTATATTCCTCATGATTAATTCAATTGCTCTTGTGGTGATTCTGTTTTATAAACTACTATTTCATTTGGTATCCAAAACAAGTACTTGGGAAGCAAAATAGAATTGAATATTGGTTCACTCTACTCACCACATGGTATTTAGTTCTAAGTATCTATGGCTTGGTTTATACTTGTGATCCATGATACACAAGTTAGAACATATTATTTTATGTGGATTGGATCATATGTGAAAAGGTTTAGAGCTTTAGTGATGCTTTACTAATTGAAGTATAAAATAGGCATGAGGTATGGCATGGTTCTAATTATAATCCAAAGTAATCCATGGGTTGGAATTCACATGTAGTTTAGGGTTTAAGTAGTGATCACCAATATGATACACAACTAGAATTAGGATATGGGCATAAGCTTGGGTTATGTTTCACTAATGGAACATGGCTCTCATCTACAAGATTAAAGGTTGGTTTAAACAAGTAAGATGTAATACTACTCTAAAATTCTCTAGGATAGACATGGCTATGGTTAGCATCTATAATCTCTCTCACTTCTAAATGTCTTGTAATAGCCTAAGGTCCTACTCAAGATATGATGTTATGATCCTCTAAATACATGGTTTGCCTAGTGATTCTACCTTGGTATCTTCTGAAGCTTGTTCTTCAGGAAATCTGATAAACCTACATCTTGTGGTATGCCTCCACCTCCTAGCTTCTTCATCTTGATCCTAGCTAATTCACATGGAGTGGCTCTATGTGTTTGTTCCCATGTATCATGGTACTTGATGAGCAAATGGATGAAGGGTGTGGCTCTATTTATAGGCTTGGGCAAGCTCTAGCATCATGACACATAGGTGGTGACTCTTGTGTTGGTTAAATGACTAAGGTGCTTGGGTGTCATGCCCTCATCCATAGCAATCCTTTGAGCATGAGGTGGCATAGCTTGGAAAGCAAGTCATGTAGATATTTTCATCCTATGTGGCAAGATCATTATCCTCTCATATGATTTATTTTTGGATAGCCAAGTGGCATTTGTTACTAAATATCTTGTGGATGGTTTTATTATTGTGGATGAGTCACTATATCATATTGGATTGGATTTATATTATAATATTGATCAAAAGATCAAGGTTGAAGGTTATTCCTCAAATTTGGATAGTTGGGTTTGCTTTCATCAAGGCATGATCATATGAGTTTCAAAATACTCATAGTTAGTTTTATTCAAATAGTTTGAACTATAATTCGTAATGTAAACGGATTTAGTTTTATGATATTCCATGTACTTATTAAGTTATGATTTAAATAAGAATGTGTGGCTTTTATGCACTTTAGACCCTGTGGTTTACTTTATTTGGTAATAAGTTTAGAAGTGAATTAATTTACACCCAAAGGTAGTTGCTAACTTTTAAGTGTTAATAAGTTAAGATTTGATTCTTAATGAATGTGTTGCTTTAAAGCTAACTCCATTTGATCTAAACCACATATCAAATCATCTCTACCCAAAATAAGGTTTTAGCAAAGATCACATTGAAGTTTATAGCGCTTGACTTGATGATCTACTTCAATTCCAGCAAGTCAAGTGAAACTTCAGTTACTGTGGTAAGTTTTATTTGAAAGCGCGAAAATTCCCCGGATTTTCTATGCATGAATGCAATGCACACTTTGGTGTTCTCTCATTTTATAGCCTCTAAACCTGGGATATTACACTAGGTCACATATTATGCATAAGAGAAATTAAATCTTAATAAGATAATGAGAGGAAATTATTTTACTTAAAATGATAAGAAGAACACACCCACCAACTCAATATTAATGTATGATGCTAGTTTAAAGTGTGTAGCTCATAAGTGTGCCTAGTTTAGTAAATTAGTTTGGTATGATGATTGTGTACCCCGTATTCGTATTTTAGACGCTAGTACCGAGGAGTACCAGGAGGAGGAGGAGGTCTACTTCCAAGAAGAAGAAGACCACTTTGACCAATTCCCCAACCAAGGCAAGATAATACTCTTGCAAAGTGCAAAGCTCACCATGAGCAAGGCATTACCCCATTTACTTCATGCTTATGATCCTATTTCCCAGTTTTACTGTACAAGCTTTATTTACTTTTGTTTTATCAAAGTACTTTTGATTTATGATTCACTTGATTAGTATTGGATTAGTACAAGAGTATCAAGGTTAGCCTAGAAGCAAAGCAAAGTACTTAGCACCCCTCATACCTAGATGCTAGTGCTAAATTAAAAATGACTACTCTAGATGGGAACATGTGTTTATGAAATGATGATGTTGAAAACCTTGGAATGATGAATCATTTCCATTGAAAGATTTTGAAGGTGAATATGACCAAGAGAAGATAGTGATTTTTGATTAAAAACTAATATTGGTTTGGATGCGATACCTTTCCAATTCTTGAGTACCCCCACAATACCTGATTATGGGTAAGGGCTTAACTAGAAGTTTATGTATCTTAGTATGGGTTCCCTCTGAACACACATCATAGGGGTTATGCCAAGGCTGCCTCCGTTGTTGAGAAATGATGTGAATTGAAGTGAATTGTACGGCCAAGCCCTGTGCAGTTCCCAGGTTGACAGTTGGTCTTCACTGGGAGGCCAAGCTCATGGGGAGAGGTGCTCATACTAGGATTAGTAAATGAAAGGTTATGGTTGATGATCCGCGTACTGTGTTACGATGATTCGGGTTAATCCCGACGGATGAAATCAAATGTTGTGGCACAAGTGTGCAACCTCTGCAGAGTGTAAATCTATTCGAATAGCCGTGTCCACGGTTACGGATGGTTGGAAAGGCCATACAGTTTCCAGTGTTAGATTTTGAACATGTTGATGAAATGAATGGTGAATGGTGACTTGTTTATTTGAAACACCACAGAGTTGTGGGAATGACACTAATGTTCCCACTTGAGTTAGTTAGCAGCATGAGGAGTTGTTTACGAAAAGGTTTATCAACTGAAATTGGCTTTATGCAAATAAACTTAGAGCTTAGAACACTCTCAATAGTAATGTTAGTACTTACTTTAGTATTAGATTGCGAGTACTTAAAGTACTCACGGCTTTGTCCCTGGCTATTCAAATGGCCAGAATATGAAGCCGAGCAGCAGTACGAGGATGACGATCAGCAGGACGTCTACCACAACTAGGAGCTTCTAACGTCAAGCGTTGGCATGTGGACTAGAGAGTCCTTGTATCTTACGCTTCCGCTATGAACTTGTGTTTGTTCGTTGATCATTAGATCAACTATTCGTGTAATATGGATCATGTGATTCCAATTTGTAAGACATTATGGTTTGTAATGAATGATGACTGTGATACTTAACTATTATGCCTCGCAACAACAATTTCCTGGGATTGCGATGTATGACATAATAGGCATCCGGACTTAAAAATCCGGGTGTTGACACTCCCCAAACCCTAGCACCCCTCCTCCACATACAACTCCCGCATACGCTTAGGCGAAGCCCTGCCGGAGTTCTCCATCAACACCGCCACCACGCCGTCGTGCTGCCGGGATTCCGAGGAGGATCTACTACTTCCGCTGCCCGCTGGAACGGGGAGAAGGACGTCGTCTTCATCAACACCGAACGTGTGACCGAGTACAGAGGTGCTGCCCGATCGTGGCACCGTGATCAAGATCTTCTACGCGCTTTTGCAAGCGGCAAGTGATCGTCTACCGCAGCAATAAGAGCCTACTCTTATAGGCTTTGGAAATCTTCAAGGGTGAGTCTTGATCATCCCCTTGTTGCTCCCGTCTTCTAGATTGCATCTTGGCTTGGATTGCGTTCTCGCGGTAGGAATTTTTTTGTTTTCTATGCAACGAATCCCTACAGTGGTATCAGAGCCGTGTCTATGCATAGATGGTTTCACGAGTAGAACACAATGGTTATTGTGGGCGTTGATGCTTATGTTGTCTTTAGTTTGAGTACTTTGCATCTTTGTGGCATAGTGGGATGAAGCGGCTCGGGCTAACTTTACATGACCGCGTTCATGAGACTTGCTCCTCGTTCGACATGCAACTTGTATTGCATAAGAGGCTTTGCGGGTGTCTGTCTCTCCTACTATAGTGAAGATCCAATTTACTCTTCTATTGACAACACTAGTATCACCGTTGTGGTTCATGTTCGTAGGTAGATTAGATCTCACTCGAAAACCCTAAACCACGTAAAATATGCAAACCAAATTGGAGACGTCTAACTTGTTTTTGCAGGGTTTGGTGATGTGATATGGCCATGATGTGATGATGAATATGTATGAGATGATAATTATTGTATTGTGGCCAATGTTGAGAAAATCTCTTATCGGGTTCAACTCGGTCGGCTGACGATTAGCGATTAATAGGCAAATCGGACAATTAATCGGGCGATAAATGAGTTAATCGAACGATAAATGAATTTATCGGCTAATCGGTGACCACTGAATAGGGATTAATTGGGCGATTAATCGTTGATTCGGACGATTTTTTGAACAGTGATTGTGGCAACCGGCAGGAGCCTTATGGTTGTCTTTAAATTTCATGTTGAGTAGTATTTCAAAGTAGTTGTAATAGTTGCTACATGAGGTGAACAACCATGAAGACGGCGCCATGGACCTTGACGCCACGCCGACGATGATGGAGATCATGCCCGTTGATGATGGAGATCATGTCCGTGCTTTGGAGATGAAGATCAAAGGCACAAAGACAAAAGGGCCATATCATATCACATATGAACTGCATGTGATGTTAATCCTTTATGCATCTTATTTTGCTTAGAACGTGACGGTAGCATTATAAGATGATCCCTCACATTAATATCAAGATAATAAAGTGTTCTCCCCTCGTATGCACCGTTGTAACAGTTCGTCGTTTCGAAGCATCTCGTGATGATCGGATGTGATAGACTCAACGTTCACATACAACGGGTGTAAGCAATGTTGCACACGCGGAATACTTGGGTTTGCTTGACGAGCCTAGCATGTACAGACATGGCCTCGGGACAACGGAAACCGAAAGGTTGAACACGAGTCATATGGATGATATGATCAACATGTTGATGTTCACCATTGAAGCTACATCATCTCACGTGATGATCGGTTTTTGGTGTAGTGGATGTGGATCGTGTACCACTTAACAACTATGAGGGATGTTGTATTAAGTGGGAGTTCATTAGTAATTAGATTAAAACATGAACTAATTATCATAAACATAGTCTGAGTAGTATTTTGAATTAATTTTATAGTATTGGCATCCGTTTACTACTATGCGCTAGTCTTGTAATTGAGATAGAAATACTGTTAAAATCTGATAAGAAACTTTACGGATTGGTACCGTATTGTTAAAGAATCAAGGATTAATTAAGTCATATTGCAAACTTTTAGTAAACCTCATATTGTTGATTCAATGAGCTATGGTTTCAATTAGTACCTAAAGTTATCTTGTCTCCGTGAAACTTGAAGTTCAAATCTGTTTGAAAAGTAAGGAGCTGAAAATTTAGTTTTCAGAAATAATCAAGGTATGAGATATATGTGATATCTAAAACCTTATTGCAAGATGATAGAATATAATTTGGTGAGACTACATAAACTCATAAGTTTTATGGGAATGTATGAAGATTGAAGACGCCAGGTGTCACAATCCTCCAACTATTGGGGCACTAACGATATTCACATATCCATGAAATGACCATCCTTAATATGCACCGTTGCTAAGACTCGTCGTTTCGAAGCATCACGTGATGATCGGGTGTGATAGATTCTACGTGTGCATACAACGGGTGCAAGCTAGATTTGCACATGCAAATACCAAGGTTAAAACTTTACGAGCCTAGCATGTACAGACATGGTCTCGGAAAGTCGTCATGATATGATGGATAAAATTATGAGTGAAATTGTTCATCATATTACAAAGTTACTAATAGTGAAATCTGAAACACTTGTCATATGATGATCAACTTCAAAGTAAGAACCTCAAGGTTATTGGTATTTGACCAACAAACCTAGAAGTTAATGATGTTAAAGTGTTTTTCTGAATAATGAGGAAAGCTAAAAGAGAAACTACAAAAGATATTTTGGCAGAAAGAAAAGAAAAGACTAGAAAGTCCAGCTCAGGTGTATATAAAAGATATACATGTTATGGATGTATTCCTTGTTTGGTCACACAATAAAAATTCTTGGGTATTAGTACCATATTGGTTGGTATGAAGTGTCATACAAAAACAATGCAATACAAGAATACAATAGCCTAAGTGACTGACAAGGAATATGATAGGAATGCACGTCTGGAACAAAAATAAGTGTTATTATGTTCGTTGTTGGCATTCTATCTAGCCCTTAGAATTTATAATAAAGAACTTAATAATTGTTATTTTGCTCTGGTCAAATGAAAACAATGAGTTGTTCAAATTATGACATTAATCCATGTACGATGGATAAGTTATTATAAATCTTAATGGTGAAACACACATACATAACACTGACGCTAAAATGCCATTAGGCAAATGATTTGAATTCCACTTATTTGTGGAACCGCCATTTAGGTCATGTTGGAAAGGAACGCATGAAGGAAATCCATGCAAATGGATTTTTTGGAGTCATTTGATTTTTGAATCGTTTGGCGCTTGCAAAATCTTTTCTAAAAGTAAATGACTGAAATACCGTTCATAGGCCAAGAGTTGAACGGGCAACTAACTTAGTGGAAAAATACATGATGATGTATGTGGTTCACTGGGCATAGTTGTGTGCGGGAGATTCTTCTACTTCATGAAAACTTTCAGCAATGAATTGAGTATATATATGTGGATATATTCGATAAGGAAGAAATTTGAAACATTTGAATGGATTCAAATAAATTTCAGCATGAAGTGGAAATCATCGTAATAGAAAAGCCAAATATATATGATTGGATCATGGTGGAAATATTTGAATTACGAGTTTTTAGCGAACATCTAAGAGAGTTATGAAATTGTTCTACAACTCACGTTTCTTGGAGTATCATAGTGATGATGAAGTATCCAAGAGATGTATCCAAACCTTGTTGGATCAATGATGAGATAAAATATTGATGCCATTATATTTTTGTGGATTATGCTTTAGTGACTACCGCTTTTACACTAAATAGAGCATCATCATGATCCGTTGAAATGACACCATACGAGTTATGGCATGGGTATAAACCCTGATAGTCTTTTCTTAAATTTTGGTATATATATCATAAGTAAATAAGTTTACAACCAAAATCGGATAAAAGTCTTTGTTGGTTATCCCAGAAATTTGATTGGGAATTCTTCCCACGAGACAATGAAAAAAGTTTTTGTCAATGTTTCTTATTTCTGAGAAATTGTTTCTAGCGAAATATTTGAGTGGGAGGACAATAGAACTTGATAAGGTTTATGAACCTGAGCATAATGATCAGAGTAGCGCAGCATCGGAAATGGTTCCGGAAGCGGCCACGACGATCATGGCTCCAATGACTACAAAGTGTTTTAGCCATGGAGATCGAAGTACATATTGAACCTTGTAGGTATGGTTTACTTTGTGATCAAATAAATGATTTGTGGACAAAGGATTGATTTTGAACAATGATAAACCAAACTACAAACAAAGAAGTTATGATGGGCCCTGACTCCGTTAAAATGGCTATACGCCATGAAATCCAAGATAGATGAATAATTTTTGAAAGTAAATGGATCTATAAAATTGATGGACTTGGATGAAATATCCTTGAAGAAGCTCGACTTGTCGAAAAGTTGTTTACAACAAAGTTCAAAGAGTTGACTACGATAAGATTAGATCTTCCGTAGCAATTCTTATAGTCTATGTGGATTATTCTAGTAATCACTACATATTTCTTTTATGAGATATGTTAGTAGGATGGCAAAATACATTACTTATCAGAAGTGTGTATTAAAGGTGTATACAAAGATACAACCAAGAGTTTTGCTGGCCATGGAATACTAGATAGGTATACAAACTTCAATTGGATGAAGTGAGTATCACGGAGTTGGAATCTTCACCAGATGAAATAATCAAAGAGTTTTTTTGATTTCATCAGAGATGATGAAGAGGCTTGCATTTGCAAGAAATTAAGTGGGAGCGCTGAGACATATTTATAATACTTTATGTAGATGACATATAGTTGGTTATAAATGATGTAATTATATACTTGATTAAAAGGTTTCATTGAGAAATTAACTTCAATGAAAGAATATGGACTGAAACATATTTAGTGTCAAGATCTATGAAGATAGATTGGAATACATAATAAGTTTAAGTCAAAGTACATACAATGGATATTGAAGTAGTTCAATATAGAAATATTAAGAAGGTGTTCTTTTCATGTGAAGGTTTAACAAGACTTGAGTGTATTTGACACTCGATGAGTAAAAACACATGAGTGATTTTAGATCACGAAGAATATGTACAAAATCAGATGTCCTGTGCTCTAAAGAGTTAGGAGCATATACCAGAATAATTCATGTGATGATTATTGGACAAACAGTAGGAATATCCTTGAGTACTTTAGAAGATCCAAGGATATATATATAATTTTATATGGTGTAATGACAAACAAATCGATGTAATGTGTTGCACCGATATTAGTTTGGTCGCATATAAAAATAAATTTTAATCTCAATTAGGCTAAGTGTTGTTTAAAAGGTAGCACAATGAGATAGAAGTTGACTATGCTAGATTTAGAAGAGTTCTAAATATTGTGACGTATTCTACAAAAGAATGCAGAGTATGTCATTGTTTTGACAATGACAAAGGATGTTAAAGTCAAGAGATTCTTTGAGAACTTGGTGTAGTTCCGACAGAGTCAGAACTTTGAAGCTATATTGTGTGTGACAATATTAGTGACATATTTCAGACCGCGGAATTAAGGTTCCACCAGAAGACCAAACATATTTAATGCCGAATCATTTGGAAATGAGTGATGCGTTGAGACGCAAATGAATTACAAAATACATATGTTTCTGAGCGTGTCAGATCCGTTGACTAAAACCTCTCCCGTGAGCAAAACTGAAGGAGATATGCCCTAGAGGCAATAATAAAGTGGTTATTATTTATATCTTTATGTTTATGATAAATTTTTATATATCATGCTATAATTGTATTAACCGAAACATTAGTACATGTGTGATATGTAGACAAACAAGAAGTCCCTAGTATGCCTCTTAAACTAGCTTGTTGATTAATGGATGATTAGTTTCATAATCATGAACATTGGATGTTATTAATAACAAGGTTATGTCATTGTATGAATGATGTAATGGACACACCCAATTAAGCGTAGCATAAGATCTCGTCATTAAGTTATTTGCTATAAGCTTTCGATACATAGTTACCTAGTCCTTATAACCATGAGATCATGTAAATCACTTATACCGGAAAGGTACTTTGATTACACCAAACACCACTGCGTAAATGGGTGGTTATAAAGGTGGAATTAAGTATCCGGAAAGTATGAGTTGAGGCATATGGATCAACAGTGGGATTTGTCCATCCCGATGACGGATAGATATACTCTGGGCCCTCTCGGTGGAATGTCGTCTAATGTCTTGCAAGCATATGAATGAGTTCATAAGAGACCACATACCACGGTACGAGTAAAGAGTACTTGTCAGGAGACGAGGTTGAACAAGGTATAGAGTGATACCGAAGATCAAACCTCGGACAAGTAAAATATCGCGAGACAAAGGGAATTGGTATTGTATGTGAATGGTTCATTCGATCACTAAAGTCATCGTTGAATATGTGGGAGCCATTATGGATCTCCAGATCCCGCTATTGGTTATTGGTCGGAGTGAGTACTCAACCATGTCCGCATAGTTCACGAACCGTAGGGTGACACACTTAAAGTTGGATGTTGAAATGGTAGTACTTGAATATGGAATGGAGTTCGAATATTTGTTCGGAGTCCCGGATGAAATCCCGGACATCACGAGGAGTTCCGGAATGGTCCGGAGAATAAGATTCATATATAGGATGTCATTTTATGTGAATTAAAATGTCGCGGAAGGTTCTATGGAAGGTTCTAGAAGGTTCTAGAAAAGTCCGGAAGAAACCACCAAGGAAGGTGGAGTCCACATGGGACTCCACCTCCATGGCCGGCCAACCCTAGTGGGGGAGGAGTCCCAAGTGGACTCCCCCTTAGGGGGCCGGCCACCCCCCCATATGGGAGGTGGAACTCCCACCTTTGGTGGGAGTCCTAGCTTGGCTAGGTTTGCCCCTCTTATGGAAGGTTTTTGGTTCGGGTCTTATTCGAAGACTTGGACACCAACACTTGGGGATCCACCTATATAATGAGGGGCCAAGGGAGGGAGCCGGCCACCCCAAGACCACAAGCTGGCCGCCTCCCTTGAAGTGGCCGGCCACCCCCTCCCAAACCCTAGCCGCCCCCTCTCCTCCATAACTCCCGCGTAGCTTTAGCGAAGCTCCGCCGGACTTCTCCACTACCACCGACACCACGCCATCGTGCTGTCGGGTTCAAGAGGAGCTACTACTTCCGCTGCCCGCTGGAACGGGAGGTGGACGTCGTCTTCATCAACAACCGAACGTGTGACCGAGTACGGAGGTGCTGCCCGTTCGTGGCGCCGGAACCGATCGTGATCAAGATCTTCTACGCGCTTTTGCAAGCGCAAGTGAACGTCTACCGCAGCAACAAGAGCCTCCTCTTGTAGGCTTTGGAATCTCTTCAAGGGTGAGACTCGATACCCCCTCGTTGCTACCGTCTTCTAGATTGCATCTTGGCTTGGATTGCGTGTTCGCGGTAGGAAAATTTTTGTTTTCTATGCAACGTTATCCTACAGTGGTATCAGAGCCGTGTCTATGCATAGATGGTTGCACGAGTAGAACACAATGGTTTGTGGGCGTTGATGCTCTTGTTATCTTTAGTTTGAGTACTTTGCATCTTTGTGGCATAGTGGGATGAAGCGGCTCGGACTAACTTTACATGACCGCGTTCATGAGACTTGTTCCTCGTTCGACATGCAACTTGTATTGCATAAGAGGCTTTGCGGGTGTCTGTCTCTCCTACTATAGTGAAGATTCAATTTACTCTTCTATTGAAAACATTAGTATCAACGTTGTGGTTCATGTTCGTAGGTAGATTAGATCTCTCTCGAAAACCCTAAACCACGTAAAATATGCAAACCAAATTAGAGACGTCTAACTTGTTTTTGCAGGGTTTGGTGATGTGATATGGCCATAATGTGATGATGAATATGTATGAGATGATCATTATTGTATTGTGGCAACCGGAAGGAGCCTTATGGTTGTCTTTAAATTTCATGTTGAGTAGTATTTCAAAGTAGTTGTAATAGTTGCTACATGGAGGACAATCATGAAGACGGTGCCATTGACCTTGACGCTACGCCGACGATGATGGAGATCATGCCCGAAGATGATGGAGATCATGTCCGTGCTTTGGAGATGAAGATCAAAGGCGCAAAGACAAAAGGGCCATATCATATCACATATGAACTGCATGTGATGTTAATCCTTTTATGCATCTTATTTTGCTTAGATCGCGACGGTAGCATTATAAGATGATCTCTCACTAAAATCTCAAGATAATAAAGTGTTCATCCTTAGTAGCATCGTTACCAAGTCTTGTCGTTTCGAAGCATCTCGTGATGATCGGGTGTGATAGATTCAATAAGTGCATACAACGGGTGCAAGACAGTTTTGCACATGCGGATACTAAGGTGGCCTTGACGAGCCTAGCATGTACAGACATGGTCTCGGAACACGTGATACCGAAAGGTAGAGCATGAATCATATGGTTGATATGATGAACACTTTGAGTGTTCGCCATTGAAATCACACCTTTTCTCGTGATGATCGGGTTTAGGTGCGGTGGATTTGGTTCGTGTGATCACTAAGACAATGCGAGGGATATTGTTTTGAGTGGGAGTTCACCTAGATTTTTAATTATGTTGAATTAAAATTTGAACTCAATTTGTCATAAACTTAGTCTAAACTTTTGCAAATATATGTTGTAGAGATGGCGTCCCCAATCAATTTTAATCAGTTCCTAGAGATAGAGAAACTTAAGAGCAACGGTAGCAACTTCACCGACTGGTTCCGTCATGTGAGGATCTTCCTCTCTGGCGGAAATCTGCAATATGTGCTTGATACACCGCTAGGTGACCCTCCTGCAGAAACTGAAACCGATGAAGTAAAAGCGGTTTACGCTACTCGGAAAACTCGGTACTCTCAAGTTCAGTGTGCCATCCTGTGCAGTCTGGAATCCGATCTTCAAAAACGTTTTGAGCACCACGATCCTCATGAGTTGATGAATGAGCTGAAAGCTATATTCGAGACTCATGCGGTCGTGGAATGCTATGAAGCATCGAAACATTTCTTCAGCTGCATGATGGAAGAAGGCAGCTCCGTTAGTGAGCACATGCTCGCCATGACCGGGCATGCGAAGAAACTCAGTGACTTGGGAATAGTGATTCCTAACAGACTGGGGATTAATCGTGTCCTTCAATCACTGCCACCAAGTTACAAGAACTTCGTGATGAACTACAATATGCAGAACATGAACAAGGAGTTACCTGAACTCTTTGGCATGCTAAAAGCTGCTGAGATTGAGATCAAGAAAGAGCACCAAGTGTTGATGGTCAACAAGACCACCAGTTTCAAGAAACAGGGCAAGTCTAAGGGAAAATTCAAGAAGGGTGGCAAGAAAGCTGCCACACCTCCTGTGAAACCTAAGAACGGCCCTAAGCCTGATGCTGAGTGCTATTACTGCAAGGAGAAGGGACACTGGAAGCGTAATTGCTCCAAGTATCTGGCTGATCTGAAGAGCGGCCTTGTCAAGAAGAAGAAAGAAGGTATATCTGATATACATGTTATAGATGTTCATTTCACTGGTTCTCGTTCTAGTACCTGGGTATTTGATACTGGTTCGGTTGCTCATATTTGTAACTCGAAATAGGAACTAAAGAATAAACGACAACTGCTGAAAGATGAAGTGACGATGCGCGTTGGAAACGGATCCAAGGTCAATGTGATCGCAGTCGGCACACTTCCTCTACATCTACCTTCGGGATTAGTTTTAAGCCTAAATAATTGCTATTATGTACCTGCGTTGAGCATGAACATTATATCTGGATCTTGTTTAATGCAAGACGGTTATTCATTCAAGTCTGAGAATAATGGTTGTTCTATTTTTATGAATAATATCTTTTATGGTCGAGCACCACAAAAGAATGGCTTATTTCTGTTACATCTCGATAGTAGTGATACGCATATACATAACATTGATGCTAAGCGAATTAAATTGAATGATAATTCTACTTATATGTGGTAATCGCTGCCTTGGTCATATTGGAGTGAAACGCATGAAGAAACTCCATACTGATGGATTACTTGAATCAGTTGACTTTGAGTCACTTGATAGATGCGAAGCATGTCTAATGGGAAAAATGACAAAGACTCCATTTTCTGGTATAATGGAGCGAGCTACTGACTTATTGGAAATCATACATACCGATGTGTGCGGACCAATGAGCGTAGCATCGCGCGGTGGTTATCGTTATGTTCTAACCTTCACAGATGATCTGAGTAGATATGGGTATATCTATTTCATGAAACATAAATCCGAAACTTTCGAGAAGTTTAAGGAATTCCAAAGTGAAGTAGAAAATCAACGTAACAAGAAGATCAAATTTCTACGATCTGATCATGGAGGTGAATATCTGAGTTATGAGTTTGGCATGCATTTAAAGAAATGCGGAATACTTTCACAATTGACACCGCCGGGAACACCTCAACGTAACGGTGTGTCCGAACGTCGTAATCGAACTCTCTTAGATATGGTTCGTTCTATGATGTCTCTTACTGATTTGCCGTTATCATTTTGGAGTTATGCATTAGAGACAGCCGCATTCACTTTAAATAGAGCACCATCAAAATCCGTAGAAACGACACCGTATGAATTATGGTTTAATAAGAAACCTAAGCTGTCGTTCCTGAAAGTTTGGGGTTGCGAAGCCTATGTAAAGAAGTTACAACCGGACAAGGTAGAACCCAAAGCGGAGAAATGCGTCTTCATAGGATACCCTAAGGAAACTATAGGGTACACTTTCTATCACAAATCCGAAGGCAAAATCTTTGTTGCTAAGAACGGAACCTTTCTTGAGAAAGAATTTCTCACTAAAGAAGTGACTGGAAGAAAAGTAGAACTCGATGAGATTGATGAATCTATACTCGTTGATCGTAGTAGCGCAAAGATCGGAAGTTGTACTGTACCGCCTACACCGCAACAGCAGAGGAAGCTAATGATAATGATCATGAAACTTCGAACGAGGAAACTATCGAACCTCGCAGATCGACAAGGGAACGTACCACTCCTGATTGGTATGATCCTTGTCTAAATGTCATGATTGTGGATAACAATGATGAGGACCCTGCGACGTATGAAGAAGCGATGATGAGCCCAGATTCCAACAAATGGCAAGAAGCCATGAAATCCAAAATGGGATCCATGTATGATAACAAAGTATGGACTTTGTTGATCGGGAATGATATAGAACTATTAAGCAGTGTTAAAGGTTATTTGAATAATAGTTTTTCAATGAAAGACCTTGGTGAAGCATCATATATATTAGGCATCAAGATTTATAGAGATAGATCAAGATGCCTAATAGGGTTATCACAGAGTACATATCTGGACAAGATTCTAAAGAAGTTTAGAATGGACGAAAGTAAGAAAGGGTTCTTACCTATGTTACCAGGCAAGGTATTGAGTAAGACTCAAGGACCGGCTACGGCAGAAGAAAGAGAAAGGATGAGTAATATCCCCTATGCCTCGGCAGTAGGATCTATCATGTATGCCATGCTATGTACTAGACCGGATATAGCACATGCTGTTAGTTTGACTAGCAGATATCAAAGTGATCCAGGAATGGAACACTGGACAGCGGTCAAGAATATCCTGAAGTACTTGAAAAGAACTAAGGATATGTTTCTTTGTTATGGAGGTGACCAAGAGCTCGTTGTAAACGGTTACACCGATGCAAGTTGGAACACTGATCCTGATGACTCTAAGTCACGATGGGTACGTGTTTATATTGAATGGTGCTGCAGTAAGCTGGGCAAGCTCGAAGCAGTGCACGGTGGCGAAGTCTTCAACAGAATCAGAGTACATAGCGGCTTCAGAGGCTTCATCAGAAGCGGTATGGATGAAGAGGTTCATTGTAGAGCTCGGTGTGGTTCCTAGTGCATTGGACCCATTAATCATTTACTGTGATAACATGGGTGCCATCGCCAATGCACAAGAGCCAAGGTCACACAAGAGGCTGAAGCATATCAAGCTGTGTTACCACTCGATTCGCGAGTACATCGAAGATGGAGAAGTAAAGATTTGCAAAGTACACACTGATCTGAATGTAGCAGATCCGTTGACTAAAGCTCTCCCTAGGGCAAAGCATGACCAACACCAGAATGCCATGGGTGTTAGGTATATTACAATGTAATCTAGATTATTGACTCTAGTGCAAGTGGGAGACTGAAGGAGATATGCCCTAGAGGCAATAATAAAGTGGTTATTATTTATATCTTTATGTTTATGATAAATGTTTATATATCATGCTATAATTGTATTAACCGAAACATTAGTACATGTGTGATATATAGACAAACAAGAAGTCCCTAGTATGCCTCTTAAACTAGCTTGTTGATTAATGGATGATTAGTTTCATAATCATGAACATTGGATGTTATTGTTGCGGTCAGAAACCCACCGGCGAGCAACGACGGGCAACACAGTAGAGCCGGGAACAACTTAGGGTTGCGGCTGGCCCTGGTCCCTCCGAGCGACGGCCCGCAAAGCCTCCGGCACGCACGTCCGATGCTGGTGCAAGGGCGTGCCACCTGACCTATACCTGGTCAGGAAGGTGATGGAGATGCCTCGCTTAGTTTCCTGCATGGCATACACGTAAACATTAAATACGAGCCTCGATCGGCTCTCAGGTTATCCTGTGAATCGGCTCAAAGAGCCGATCCACCCATGATTCGTACGAGGTATACGAATATATGGTGGTCCTGCTTGATCAAGATAAAGCTAAAGCGATCTACGACGATTTAGGGTTTTCACCGCATAATCGGATCATCCTACTCACGATTGGGCCTCGCGGTCACGTACGGTGATCGTAAGCCGGTCCTAGACAAGGCCTAAAAACCAACACGAGGTTGATCCCCGGAACATCCTATCTAGGGCTAGCAAACTACACCCTACGCGTCGCTGGATCCTCCAACCCTTTGTAAGGCCTAACTATTGCAGATATTAAACTAATCCTTGAAGAACAAGGAGCAACCGTAACGGATCGGATCTACTAAATAATGATCAAGCGGGGTGCCGCCCCTACACCTAAGACAGGTGTAAGGGCGGCTAGATGTATAAGGGTTGCACTACGACAGCATATGATACGAAGAACAATGCTAACCCTAACACATCTAAGATAACTACGTTGCTCGCCATCAAAAAGGCTTCAGTACGAGCAACGCATGGTAACGAATAAACTTGTACTGCCTAGATCGCAAGATGCGATCTAGGCAGCATGATGCTTACCCGGAAGAAACCCTCGAGACGAAGGAGTTGGCGATGCGCCTAGATTGATTTGTGTTGAACGATGGTTGTTGTTTATTTCATAAACCCTAGATACATATTTATAGTCCAGGGGACTTTCTAACGTGGGAATAATCCCCACCGTGCACGAGACAAACTCTACCTAACCGACACGTATCCTACTATATTACAGATACACGGGCCAACTAGCCCAAACTTTGCATAACAGGCCGATTCACGTATTTCTTCCATGTATATTCTTCAAATCCATCTTGATCGCGGCCCACCTCTGACTCGGTCAAATTCTGGTGATAACACATGCCCCCCTGGTTTTGGAATTGATAATTCCAAAATCACTCTGCTTTTCCTTCGTCAGGTCATGTCGTGGCAGAGCAGAACCATCGCAATATCCTTCATCATGATGCCTTGTCTTCTCAACTTCTCTGCAAAATTTGATAGCTTTAGCACCACTTCCTTGGAAACTGCAATGGCATTAAATCTCCATCAGGCTCCTCCTTATTTAACTGTGCCGACTGACTCGCTTTTTATCCCTCTCCTCCGTTCTAGCTATCGGCACCGAAAAGCCCTCTTTCCCTGTAGTAATGTCTTCTTCTTCCTCCGTCTCCTCCGGCCTCTCTTTCCAATCTTCTTCCTCGAGCGAGCCGATGTCGGAGCCCGAGTGGGACTTTGACTTCATGTCAGATGGCGACATGCCCCCGACTGATGGGGAGGGCGACCTCCAGTTCCTCATTGAAGGGGAACTGGAGAGCGAAAGAGAGGATGACCTCCACTCATGGAGGAACCCCACTTCCTCCGATAAGGAGGAGGAAGAGGAAGACGAGGAGGTAGAGGAAGAAGAGGAGGAAGACGATTCCTCCTCCTCCGCTGGGTACCCGCCGGCGAAGCGCCTCCGTGCTTGGCCGGACAGTGAAGATGACGATGATGACGAAGAGGAAGAAGCTCCGGTCGAAGGCTGGGGCAGCAGCGACGAGGAGTTCTCCGGCAGCAGCGCCGGCGGCAGCTACGACGCCGACGACGAGGGCAGTGAGGATTAATAACATAGGCTCAGTAGTACGCGAGCAATCGGCTCTTCTTTTGTTCCTCTTTCCTTGAGCAACCGGCTCTTCATTGTAAAAACCCCTCCTTTTATTAATGAAGAAGTACTTCCAATCAACTTTTTTGCCGATAGTCAAAGTCAAACGATCTCCCAAAAGAGCCGATGGCATCGCACCAGTATCTACCATAAAAACATGAGTAAGGTCGACCTAGCCGCCCCTCCAAACGGTAACCTGCGACCTCCGTCTGAGAAAGCAAACTCAGATCCCCAAATCGCCGCCTGAGCAGTTCCAACTCACGACCACCTGCATCCCAGATCTCGACCGCGCCGCCCCCAACTTCTACAGCGCATCCAATGGCGGAATCATCCAATACCAACGCCATGGTCTCTGGTCTGAAGGTAATCCTTAACCTCCTCTCGCCATTCGAATCGACATAGGATTAATAGCAAATACCTGAATTAATGTTTTGTTCCGCTATTAATTTAGGTTTCAGACATCCTACTGCCACATCCTTCTCTCGCAAATTCTATGTGCCTCGGTCCTCGTTCTTCCGAGAGTCCCGCCCTCTTAATTTCATGCGAAGCTAACAGAATCCCCTTCGTGAATCAGAACTTAGATCTGACTTCCTGGGCCGACTGCCTGCGAGCCTGGCCTAATCCTCCTGAGGGTTGGGTGGCATGGTACAATAGAGTATCCAAAATCCATTATGCCACCTGGGAAACCATAGGGATAGCCGACGCCTTGTCATTATCATTGTCTCCCCTTGAGAAGAATGAAAATATTCTGAAAACCATCGGCTACTTCTGGTCTGATGCACTGAACTGCTTCATGTTTGGCCATGGCCCTATGACACCGACCCTGCTGGATGTGGCCATGATCACAGGCCTGGACATTGCATCCCCAAGCCCTTCTGCATTCAAACTGCCGAAAGTCCCTTTCACTCTTTCCTCTAAAAAAGAGTGTACCAGCTGGGGTGCCTATCTCAATCGTTATATGAAAAACAAAGGCCCCGTGACAGAGAGAGAACACACAGCCTTCCTGAACTTCTGGTTAGAGCACTTCATATTCTGTGGCCCATCACTCGCCCCTACCAAGAATTACCTTTCCCTGGCCTATGAACTTGCTAAAGGCACCCAACTTGGCCTAGGCAAACTGTTTCTTGGAGAGGTCTATCGATCTCTTCAACTGATGTCTCACAACCGTTCTCTCAAAAGACAAGCTTAAACCGGCGGCCCCCGGAGGTTTATTCAAGCCAGGGCCCAGCTATACTTCCAACCAGATCCCAGACTTCCCACCTTTGACCACCCGCACCTTTCCGCATGTTAATGGAAAGGATATCCGATGCACCAGCTATGGCCAAGCTTTGTATGGTCTCCCGTGCAGCAGCTGATCCCTAAGGAAGCAGCAGGGTGGTTCAAGATTTTCTTCCAAGGTTTGGACAACCCCCTGTTCTTTCCTTATACTGAATCGGCGAACTTTGAAAACCCAGTCTCCTTTCGATTGGATGACTTTGCCGATGACGCTAGCACCCAGCATCTGTATTCTATCATGATTCGTCCTTGCTTCCTCCCTGTTGGCATGAGTACCTCGAACCGAATCATCAAGCCCGGTTATGAGTGTTACCAACCGGTAGTGGTAGCCCGACAGCTTGGTCTCGGGCAGGTGCCTCCACACTTCTTCTTACACCACCTGACAGCAAGCAGAGCTGAACTGCCTGACATCCTTACTGGCCAAAGGTGTTATACCTTCTTTGATGCTTTGGCCATTCCAATTCCCCACGACCTCCGTTTCTCCTTCACTACCGATGGTTTCGAGACTTGGTGGTCCATGTGGAAGACCCATGTCTTCAGAAGGGCTCTAGGACCGCTGCTGAGACAACTTGATGCCGAGTATGACATCCCTGCAGACCAGGTACCATTACTTAAACATTCCTTTTAACAGCTTATGGTGATCGTCTGTCACCTGACTCCATCTCCTGGCATCAAGAAGATGGCCCGGCTCCCACGCAAGCCGATGGCTCCCCCTTCGTATTCCTCCCTCCGGCACCAGTGGTTCTCTTCTGCCAGAGCTCACCACCCCTGAAGAAAGTCATAATGCAGAGTCAGCCGATTTCACCGAAATCGGCTCCCAAGAGTAGAGCATCTTCGGGGCCAGTTGCCCCCCGAGCCTCGACTCAGGCGAGGACGGCAGTGAGGAAGGTGGCTGCCAGGAAGACCCTGAAGCGCAAAGCTCCTGCCCAAGAAAGCATGCACGTAAGTTGGTTCGTGCCCTGTCCACATTTATCCGCTTTCCCAGTCCTTTACAACACGCTCGTATTCTTTTCTACAGACTTCCACCGAAGAAACCTCCAGCGTAGCCGCAGAAACCAGCCAGGGGGACTCGAGCTCGAGCAATTCCGAGAGGTCCACCACCCAGAGCCAGACGGCTTCACCAGCGCCGGCTTCTAAGAAAAGGTCGATCCCCGAGCCTCCTGCTCCCCAAGCTCCGACCAAATCGGGGTCCCGCACGAAGCGTCGATGCGTCAAAAGGGCTCGCAAAAACCCACGAGCTTCTCCATCAAGCCAGGAGGTCTCAAATGTAATTATCTCCCGGTCACACTTCATGCTAATCCATTGTCTTGGATCGGCTAACCACTTCCTCCTGCAGACCGAAGAAACCTCTAGCGGAGACGTAGAGGAGGTACTGATGCCGTCCGCCACCCTAGACCTAGCCACCTCGACGATCGCGGCTGACCAAGTGGCTGACCTAGCCAAGTCCACAGAAAAGCCGATCATCACTACATCGGCTGCTCCTCCTACCTTGGGAGAGGTATACCCCTTTCCTTGGCTCTATCACCTCCTTCGTCGTATGCTAAACTCGCTTTGTTTGCCCTGTCAGGGTTGTGATCTCTCGAGCTTGCTGACGTTCGATCCGGAATCCATCGCACCAACTACTTCCAAAGCAAGTGGAGAGCCGAGTCCTAGCACGGTCCACGGTCCACTCCAGCGTCTCAAGGATTTTCTCTCTTCCTCAATTGAGACCCTAATTGAAAATTCCGAGGAAGTCAAAGGAATCCTCGAAGATATCCAGCCCCATCTCCCTATGACACTGCAAGTGAGGCTCTGGCCAGCTGTTACTCTGTCGGTCTTCAAGTCAAGGGTGCAATCGGCTCGACAAAGGATTACTCTTCGCCACACCCAGCTTCCATTGAGAGCCGATATTGCGGAAAAGTGTCAACGGCTCAACGAGAAGAAGGCTGCTTTGGACGCCAAGACGGACACTTCTGCCAGTCGCGCCGAACTCGAGACCCTGCGCAAGGAGCTGGAGAGCCTTGAAGAGAGGGTCAGGGTGACCAAGCAGCTTATCCAAGACAAGGAAGCCCTTATTGCCCATTCTCAAGATGAAGCAAAAGGCCTCACAGCCGATCTGAAGACCGATCTGGCTGAAATTCGTACCCTGAGCAGTCAGCTGGTGACGGGTAAAGACGAGGACGACGAGGCTGAGATCGCCGAGGTAGATCGCATCCGTGTTGACGCCCTTCACGCCCTCGGCGCGTTTCTTCAGTAGGGCCTTCAGTAGGGCCTTCCAAAGCAAATGTTTCGCTGAACTTGATCTTCCGAAGTCGATGAATCTGCTTCGGCTGTACTTGCTGCATTTTTTTTCTACTGGCCGATTTTCCATCGGCTCCTAATATTTTATTGCCCATGCGTCTGTCTACCTGATCATGTGCCCCCCGAGCCGAATCTGTCAGGTTACTGCAGATATCGGCTCTGCGGTTATCGGTAGGATTATACCTGAACATCGGCTCTGCAGTCAGGACTAATGCCGATTTCCCTGAACTCGCAAGCCGATGTAAACCCATACCCCAGCCTTCCGTCACCTGTTAGATCGACGCTGAACGCAGGCGAAGCGTATGGCAAGGATAATACGGGGTGATTGCTGGAATTGCCCCCTGTTCTGATTGTATTGCTCAAAAGAGGCTTACATCTCGTTGTGCCAGCCGATGTCTCATCACCGGCTTTCCTTCGTTTGGGGCGCCATACTCCCCTTTTGTGGTCGACCCTCTTCATCCAGGGTTCGTCGAACTTTTGCGGCCAGATCAGGCCGCGTCTTCCTTAGCGCGTGCAGGTATTAACTTTCAGCTTCCTCTAAACCACGTCGTCGCTGAACCCTACGTCTTTGGGAACGGCTGAGTCCATCCGGGCACCACCTTGGCCGGTGGCATCTGTCCTCTTCTCTTTCACAGTTATCTTTTATCCCCTCGAGGTCTTCTTCCTGAGAGAAGTCAGCTTGCTTGTTCTTGGATGGGAGAGGCCCAAGCCGTTCAGTGAATACCATGTGAGTGGGTTCTGCGAAAAGAGCCGATGAGGTTGGCTTCGAGGATCGTTTTGACATCGTCATACCTCTTCTTGAGTTCGTCGGTCAGATCCTCGTACGTGACTGGAGTGCCGTCCGCCATCTCGGATGTAGATGGCGATGTGGTTGATGTCGAAGATCGTCCCACCGGGCGTGCCAGAATGTGTTGCGGTCAGAAACCCACCGGCGAGCAACGACGGGCAACACAGTAGAGCCGGGAACAACTTAGGGCTACGGCTGGCCCTGGTCCCTCCGAGCGACGGCCCGCAAAGCCTCCGGCACACACGTCCGATGCTGGTGCAAGGGCGTGCCACCTGACCTATACCTGGTCAGGAAGGTGATGGAGATGCCTCGCTTAGTTTCCTGCATGGCATACACGTAAACATTAAATACGAGCCTCGATCGGCTCTCAGGTTATCCTGTGAATCGGCTCAAAGAGCCGATCCACCCATGATTCGTACGAGGTGTACGAATATATGGTGGTCCTGCTTGATCAAGATAAAGCTAAAGCGATCTACGACGATTTAGGGTTTTCACCGCATAATCGGATCATCCTACTCACGATTGGGCCTCGCGGTCACGTACGGTGATCGTAAGCCGGTCCTAGACAAGGCCTAAAAACCAACACGAGGTTGATCCCCGGAACATCCTGTCTAGGGCTAGCAAACTACACCCTACGCGTCGCTGGATCCTCCAACCCTTTGTAAGGCCTAACTATTGCAGATATTAAACTAATCCTTGAAGAACAAGGAGCAACCGTAACGGATCAGATCTACTAAATAATGATCAAGCGGGGTGCCGCCCCTACACCTAAGACAGGTGTAAGGGCGGCTAGATGTATAAGGGTTGCACTACGACAGCATATGATACGAAGAACAATGCTAACCCTAACACATCTAAGATAACTACGTTGCTCGCCATCAAAAAGGCTTCAGTACGAGCAACGCATGGTAACGAATAAACTTGTACTGCCTAGATCGCAAGATGCGATCTAGGCAGCATGATGCTTACCCGGAAGAAACCCTCGAGACGAAGGAGTTGGCGATGCGCCTAGATTGATTTGTGTTGAACGATGGTTGTTGTTTATTTCATAAACCCTAGATACATATTTATAGTCCAGGGGACTTTCTAACGTGGGAATAATCCCCACCGTGCACGAGACAAACTCTACCTAACCGACACGTATCCTACTATATTACAGATACACGGGCCAACTAGCCCAAACTTTGCATAACAGGCCAATTCACGTATTTCTTCCATGTATATTCTTCAAATCCATCTTGATCGCGGCCCACCTCTGACTCGGTCAAATTCTGGTGATAACAGTTATTAATAACAAGGTTATGTCATTGTATGAATGATGTAATGGACACACCCAATTAAGCGTAGCATAAGATCTCGTCATTAAGTTATTTGCTATAAGCTTTCGATACATAGTTACCTAGTCCTTATGACCATGAGATCATGTAAATCACTTATACCGGAAAGGTACTTTGATTACACCAAACACCACTACGTAAATGGGTGGTTATAAAGGTGGGATTAAGTATCCGGAAAGTACGAGTTGAGGCATATGGATCAACAGTGGGATTTGTCCATCCCGATGACGGATAGATATACTCTGGGCCCTCTCGGTGGAATGTCGTCTAATGTCTTGCAAGCATATGAATGAGTTCATAAGAGACCACATACCACGGTACGAGTAAAGAGTACTTGTCAGGAGACAAGGTTGAACAAGGTATAGGGTGATACCGAAGATCAAACCTCGGACAAGTAAAATATCGCGAGACAAAGGGAATTGGTATTGTATGTGAATGGTTCATTCGATCACTAAAGTCATCGTTGAATATGTGGGAGCCATTATGGATCTCCAGATCCCGCTATTGGTTATTGGTCGGAGTGAGTACTCAACCATGTCCGCATAGTTCACGAACCGTAGGGTGACACACTTAAAGTTGGATGTTGAAATGGTAGTACTTGAATATGGAATGGAGTTCGAATATTTGTTCGGAGTCCCGGATGAAATCCCGGACATCACGAGGAGTTCCGGAATGGTCCGGAGAATAAGATTCATATATAGGATGTCATTTTATGTGAATTAAAATGTCGCGGAAGGTTCTATGGAAGGTTCTAGAAGGTTCTAGAAAAGTCCGGAAGAAACCACCAAGGAAGGTGGAGTCCACATGGGACTCCACCTCCATGGCCGGCCAACCGTAGTGGGGGAGGAGTCCCAAGTGGACTCCCCCTTAGGGGGCCGGCCACCCCCCCATATGGGAGGTGGAACTCCCACCTTTGGTGGGAGTCCTAGCTTGGCTAGGTTTCCCCCTCTTATGGAAGGTTTTTGGTTCGGGTCTTATTCGAAGACTTGGACACCAACACTTGGGGATCCACCTATATAATGAGGGGCCAAGGGAGGGGGCCGGCCACCCCAAGACCACAAGCTGGCCGCCCCCCTTGAAGTGGCCGGCCACCCCCTCCCAAACCCTAGCCGCCCCCTCTCCTCCATAACTCCTGCGTAGCTTTAGCGAAGCTCCGCCGGACTTCTCCACCACCACCGACACCACGCCGTCGTGCTGTCGGATTCAAGAGGAGCTACTACTTCCGCTGCCTGCTGGAACGGGAGGTGGACGTCGTCTTCATCAACAACCGAACGTGTGACCGAGTACGGAGGTGCTGCCCGTTCGTGGCGCCGGAACCGATCGTGATCAAGATCTTCTACGCGCTTTTGCAAGCGGCAAGTGAACGTCTACCACAGCAACAAGAGCCTCCTCTTGTAGGCTTTGGAATCTCTTCAAGGGTGAGACTCGATACCCCCTCGTTGCTACCGTCTTCTAGATTGCATCTTGGCTTGGATTGCGTGTTCGCGGTAGGAAATTTTTTGTTTTCTATGCAACGTTATCCTACAAAAACATGATAACGCACCAGAAGGCCAAGGTGTTATATCTTTACAAATGTAAACTAGATTATTGACTCTAGTGCAAGTGGGAGACTGTTGGAGATATGCCCAAGAGGCAATAATAAAATGGTTATTATAATATATCTTTATGTTTATGATAATGTTTACATACCATGCTATAATTGTATTAACCGAAACATTGATACATGTGTGTTATGTGAACAACAAGGAGTCCCTAGTAAGCCTCTTGTATAACTAGCTTGTTGATTAATAGATGATCATGGTTTTGTGATCATGAACATTGGATGTTATTAATAACAAGGTTATGTCATTATATAAATGATGTAATGGACACACCCAATTAAGCGTAGCATAAGATCACGTCATTAAGTTATTTGCTATAAGCTTTCGATACATAGTTACCTAGTCCTTATGACCATGAGATCATGTAAATCACTTATACCGGAAAGGTACTTTGATTACATCAAACGCCACTGCGTAAATGGGTGGTTATAAAGGTGGGATTAAGTATCCGGAAAGTATGAGTTGAGGCATATGGATCAACAGTGGGATTTGTCCATCCCGATGACGGATAGATATACTCTGGGCCCTCTTGGTGGAATGTCGTCTAAATGTCTTGCAAGCATATGAATAAGTTCACAAGAGACCATATACCACGGTACGAGTAAAGATTACTTGTCAGAAGACGAGGTTGAACAAGGTATAGAGTGATACCGATGATCAAACCTATCGCGTGACAAAGGGAATTGGTATCGTATGTGAATGGTTCATTCGATCACTAAGTCATCGTTGAATATGTGGGAGCCATTATGGATCTCCAGATCCCTCTATTGGTTATTGGTCGGAGAGAAGTCTCAACCATGTCTACATAGTTCGCGAACCGTAGGGTGACACACTTAAGGTTTGATGTCGTTTAAGTAGATATGGAATATGGAATGGAGTTCGAAGTTTTGTTCGGAGTCTCGGATGGGATCCAGGACATCACGAGGAGTTCCGGAATGGTCCGGAGAATAAGATTCATATATAGGAAGTCATATTCCAAGTTTGGAAATGATCCGGTGCATTTATGGCAGGTTCTAGAAGGTTCTAGAAAAGTCCGGAAAAAAGGCACTATGGAAGGTGGAGTCCCGGAGGGACTCCACTAGCATGGCCGGCCAAACCCTAAGGGGGAGGAGTCCCAGGTGGGCTCCACCTTGGTGGCCGGCCAGCCCCACCTCAAGGAAAGGTGGGAGTCCCACCTTGAGTAGGACTCCCCCCTTGAGTAGGTTTCCCACCTTTGGGAAGTTTTAGTGTTGGGGTCTTATTCAAAGACTTGGACTACAACTCTTGGGGCTTCCACCTATATAATGAGGGACAAGGGGAGGGTGGCCGGCCACTCTTGCCTCCAACCTTGGCTGGCCCCTTCACGGCCGGCGCCCAAGGCACCCCTCCCCAAACCCTAGCACCCCTCCTCCACATACAACTCCCGCATACGCTTAGGCGAAGCCCTGCCGGAGTTCTCAATCGACACCGCCACCACGCCGTCGTGCTACCGGGATTCCGAGGAGGATCTACTACTTCCTCTGCCCGCTGGAACGGGGAGAAGGACGTCGTCTTCATCAACACCGAACGTGTGACCGAGTACAGAGGTGCTGCCCGATCGTGGCACCGTGATCAAGATCTTCTACGCGCTTTTGCAAGCGACAAGTGATCGTCTACCGCAGCAATAAGAGCCTACTCTTATAGGCTTTGGAAATCTTCAAGGGTGAGTCTTGATCATCCCCTCGTTGCTCCCGTCTTCTAGATTGCATCTTGGCTTGGATTGCGTTCTCGCGGTAGGAAATTTTTTGTTTTCTATGCAATGAATCCCTACACTTGGCATAACACCAAACATGCTGGAGCCAACTCATACGACTTTCCACGGCATCGTTCCGGGATTATCATGTTCGCCAATGGGCAAGGTCCGGGTTGATACGTTGTTTGTAGGGCGTAACAATTGTCCGGTTGAAAACATTCTGTTCGAAGTGGTTGATCTCGACAGCCCTTACCATGCACTGTTGGGGAGGCCCGCACTGGCAAGATTCATGGCCTCAACTCATACCGCATATCTCAAGATGAAGATGTCGGCACCCAACGGTCCCTTAACCGTGGTGGGAAACTACAAGGTGTCACTGGAAACCACGTCCGCCGGATCAAACATGGCCGAATTGCTGGTGATAGCGGAAGAAAAAAAGAAGAATTAAAACCGCGGTTGCACTGGCTCAATCCTCCCAGCTTAGCTTAGCGGCAATGAGCGGCCAGTTTGGCACACTGGCTTTCAAGCCGACAAAGGAAACAAAAGGCATCATGCTGGATCCAGCTTACCCAGAGCACATTGTTCGTATCGGTGCCGACCTGAGTGAGGCATAGGAAAGCGCGCTCGTCAACTTCCTCCGTGAGAATCAGAACATTTTTTGCCTGGTCTACTGATGACTTGGTGGGTGTGCCGAGGGAGTTTGCCGAGCACTCTCTGAATGTCCGGAAGGATGCGAAGCCGGTGAGACAACCTTTATGCCAGTTTGCTGAAGATAGGAGGAAGATCATTGGAGAAGAACTGACAAAGTTACTAGTTTCCGGTTTCATTGTGGAAGTACTACACACTGAGTGGCTGGTCAATCAGGTGCTGGTTGAGAAGAAGAAAGAGGAAGACCCCAAGGCTCCAAAGGTGTGGCCCATGTGCATTGACTACACCAACCTGAACAAGGCGTGCCCGAAAGATCCATTCCCGCTACCCGGATTGATGAGGTGATTGATTCCACCGCTGGTTGTGAACTGTTGTCTTTTCTGGATGATTATTCCGGTTTCCACCAAATTCCCTTGTAAAAGGAAGATCAAATAAAGACTGCGTTCAATACCCCGCATGGGGCTTATTGCTATGTCACTATGCCTTTTGGTTTGAGAAACGCTGGCGCAACGTACCAGCGCTGTATGCAAAAATGCCTTCACGATCAAATCGGTAAAAACGTGCAAGTCTATGTAGACGATGTCGTGATAAAAACAAAGGTAAAAGATACCTTAATCGATGATCTGAGGAAATTTTTTGACAACCTACGAAGGTTCCGAATGAAACTCAATCCGGCAAAGTGTACCTTCGGCGTTCCCGCCGGAAAACTACTCGGTTTCCTGGTCTCGAGCCACGGTATAGAGGTTAACCCGGTAAAAGTTCGAGCCATCGAAAGAATGAGCATACCTCAAGACCTCAAGGATGTGCAAAAGTTTACCGGAAGCTTGGCATCGCTAAGTTGGTTCATAAGCCGGTTGGGGAAAAAGCTTTGCCGCTGTATGCCTTAATGAAAAAACCGAATACTTTTGTCTGGACCCCGCAGCGAGACACAACTAGCCACGGCTCCGGTATTGGCTTCACCTTTGGAAAGGAAACCCATGTTGCTTTACATAGCAGCAACAGACTGGGTTGTGAGCGTTGTGGTTGTGGTAGAAAGAGAGGAGGAAGGAAAAACGTGCAGAGGCCGGTATACTACCTGAGCGAGGTGCTCTCCCTCTCAAAACAAAACTACCCGCACTTCCAAAAAATGACCTACGGTGTGTTCATGGCCGCTACTAAGCTCAAGCTCTACTTCGAGGAACATCCGATGAAGGTGGTGAGCGAGGCACCTATCTCTGAAATCTTTGGCAACAAAGATGCCAGCGGCCGGATTGCCAAATGGGCGATTCAGCTGTCACCCTACGTACCGGCCTACGAGAGGAGAGATGCCATAAATTCACAAGCTTTGGCAGATTTCCTGGTTGATTGGGCTGAGGTGCAATACAAGCCGTCTAAACCGGACTTGGATTACTGGAGGATGCACTTTGACGGATCCAAACTCAAAGAAGGTCTCGGTGCAGGAGTGGTTCTCACGTCACCAAAAGGGGATCACTTGAGATACGTGCTGCAGATACACTTCAGGGCATCAAACAATGTCGCTGAATACGAAGCTTTGGTCCATGGGCTCAAGGTCGCAAAAGAAATCGGTGTGCACCGGATCATTTGCTATGGTGATTCGGATTTGGTGGTACAACAGTGTTCCAGAGATTGGGATGCAAAAGATTACAACATGGCCGCATAACGGTTCCATGTGCAGAAGATTACCGGATTCTTCGAAGGGTGCAAATTTCACCATGTGCCACGAGCGGAAAATGAAGCCGCGGACACACTCTCCAAACTGGGCTTGTCCAGGCAAGAAACTCCTTCCGGAATAGCCTTGGCTCACCTGAGGAAACCATCGATCAAACCAAGTCCGGAATCTAAGTCAATTTTTGTACCAGAATCCCATGTTATGCCAATGGATATTGACGAAGGAAACCCGGGGAGTGATCCATCTAACCCGGGGACTTTGGGATCAAAACCGGAAGAAAGAATGATGGTGGATTACATGGAGATTGACGTGCCAGTTTTTCTGGTTAGAGAAGCACCAACCTGGGTAAAACCTATTAAGGAATTCTTGGTCAACGGCGGCTTGCCGCCTGAGGAAACTGAATCGAGAAGGATTCAGAGGAGGTCCAAGGCCTACACCATCATCAATGGTGAGATGTACAAGAGAAGCGTTACAGGTGTCCTCCAGCGATGTGTGGAATCGGAAGAAGGAAAAGAGATGCTCCTAGAAATTCACCAAGGGGAGTGTGGGCACCATGCCTCATCCAGGGCGTTGGTGGCAAAAGTGTTCCGGCATGGGTTCTACTAGCCCACTGCTTTGGAAGATGCTGAGGATTTAGTCCGAAAATGCAACGGGTGCCAAAGGTACGCCAAGAAAAACCATACCCCAACATCCGGATTAAAAATGATACCGATAACTTGGCCATTTGCGGTATGGTGCCTGGACATCGTTGGAACATTCAAAACGGCAAGAGGAAACATGACTCATATCTTGGTAATGGTGGATAAGTTTACCAAGTGGCTCGAGGTTAAGCCGATCGGAAAGTGTGATGGGCACACAACTGCGAAATTCTTGAAAGATGACATCTTGCGGTATGGTTACCCGCACAACATCATCACTGACAACGGAACAAACTTTGCTCAAGGACAGTTTAAGTGGTTCTGTGACGATAACAATATCCGGTTGGATATAGCGTCAGTGGCACACCGACAGGCAAATGGGTAGGTGGAAAGAACAAATGCACTCGTGCTTTTCGGTATCAAACCGAGGCTTATCGAGCCACTCGAAAAAACACCAGGATGTTGGCTTGATGAAGTACCATCAGTGATGTGGAGCATAAGAACCACACCAAACCGGTCTACCGGATACACACCATTTTTCATTTTATATGGAGCAGAAGCGGTCATACCAACCGACATCATCCATGAATCACCACGAGTCCAACTCTATACCGAAGATGAGGTAAAAGAGGCCCGAGAAAATGATGTTGATTTGCTCGAGGAACAAAGAGAGCTGGCTTTGGCAAGATCGGCCATATATCAGCAAAACCTTAGACGCTATCATAGCCGGAAGGTAAACCCGAGGGTGTTCCGGGAAGGAGACTTGGTGTTACGTCTAGTGCAGCGCACTGATGGACGACATAAACTCTCACCTCCATGGGAAGGGCCTTTCATTGTGAACAAGGCTCTACACAATCATGCCTACTACCTCATCGATGCACATGAATCGAAGGAAGGAAAGAAGGACAGGCCAGGAGAGGAAACCAAGCGCCCATGGAACATAGCGTTGCTTCGTCCTTTCTATTCCTGAAGATGTGATGTAAGGAGTTACTTTTTGTACCTTATTTTCTATGAATAAAAATGACGGCACCTCGAATGTATCTCGGGGACTGCCTCTACCGGAATCGTATGCAACATGTTTATTTTTTCTGTATACCGGTTTGTTTCTTGGAAACTTTCCTTTCCGGTTTAGTAACGTGCTAAACCTAAGGGTGAGTCTTCGACTTAGCTGCTCTCCGCAACCCGGCTTCATGGCAAGCAAGATAAACCGGAAGGATCAAAGCACGTGAAAAACAAAAAATAAACCAAAAACAAACAATCTGAAGAAAGTTTGACTAACCCCGGTTATACCGGTTTTTTGTGAAATTTTTTGAGTTTTTTCTCTAAGTTCGAGAACATGCTTGCTTGGCAAAAGAACTTTGGGCCTCATACGTCAAACACCCAAAAGAGGTAGACAGAGCCAAAACAAAAGAACCAAGCGTGCATCAGATTGAATTCGGGAACGAATCCAGAATCTTCACCGTGCAAGAATAAAGCAAAACAAACCGGAAAGGTTTAAAACACGTAGAGTATCGGTTTAGCATATAAGCTTAAAAAGTCAAGCATGCAAACCTAACAGCTACTTAAGTTTCACACAACCAAAAGGACTTAGTATCTTACATCTCCCCACCCCGGCATACCGGGGGAAATTTAACAGCATTATTTTTCATAAGGCAGGGCAACAGTTCACAGGTAAAGCGGAGATGAGCTCTCCGGGCTTGTTCAGTGTTGGAAGGGGCTTAAGGGGCTCGTTCAACTTGGGCAGGCGCTTCTAGGGTTGGCTCAGGAACAACTAGCGCTTCCGGGGCTTGCTCCAGATTGCCAGTGGATGTTTCCTCTGGGATTTAGAGTTCAGCTTCAGCCTCGTCCTCTCCGGCTTCTTCTTCCTCCTCCTCCTCATCATCAGTGAACTCTTCAACAATATCAGCTAGAGGGGGGATGAAGTCGCTGGTAGAGGCGTAGTGGGCAATCCGGTAAGCACGATCGTGGCGCTTGTCATTTTTTTCCGGAACCGTATCAGTGGGAGCGTTCCCGCGCATGTTGTGCAAGGCATCCAAGTCCAGTTCCTCATACCACGAGCAAGCAAACCGGAGTGCTGCATCAGCCCCAGCACGTGCAGCAGAGTGACGCCACTCGCTGAGCCTCCTGCCGACATCCTGGAGCTTATGGGAGAGAAGAGTGAGGTTATCCGGCACGGGCTCCCCGGGCCAGAGGCGCTTGAAGATCTTGAGGGCGGCTTTCGGCAACTCGCTAAGATGTCGGTCGACGACCCTCATGTGCGTGATCCGGGAGTACAGCTCAACGAGGTGGTCGTATGCGTTCCAGGGAGCGCCGGGGTCGAGAACAGCGTTCTCAGCCCGGAGCTTGGTGATGCTCACATGCGCGCGTGCCTGAGATTCCTGAAACATCCCTAGGAAAAAAATCGAAAGATAACGGTATAAGAATATACTGGTAAAGACTGTAGGTTGGTGAGCATAGAGGGGGCACTTACTGAGCGCTTGGGAATCGGTATCTATGATCATTTGATCAAGCGAAGTCTGATCCGCCGCAAGCTCAGCGTTCCGGTTCTGCTCCTGATGCAGTAGCTTGGTTTCCTCCTCAACCTCAGCCCGCATCTGCCCCTCGGCCTCGGCAAATTGCTTCCGGGCCTCCTCCACCTTGGCATCGCTGTCAGCAATGTCCTCCTTCAACGCCCTCACATGTTGCAGACCAGCTTGGACCAATTGGTCCTTGAGTTTAGCGGCTTCATCCCGCTGGGCTTGCAGCTCGCTTTGGTGCTGGAGAACCAGCACATCCTTTTCAGCTGCAATCCGGAATGGAGAAGATTTAGTAAAAAGAAGCCGGTGGGCTCAGACAAAGGGAAAAACAAACCGACAGATGTAGCTTACCCTTGAGCGCGGCAATCTGGCCGGTAAGGTCGTCGAAGGAGGCTTCCGGTAGGGCGGCTGCGCAAGAGAAACTTATTAGCAATATTCGGCAAGAAAAAAGCTGGTACAAAAGAAGCCGGAAGGCTGGAACTAACCTTGGCACTTGTTGTGGGTCAGCTTGAGGGCGGCGAAGGCCTCGGTGAGGTCCCGATGCTCCCACATCAGCTCCTCAAACAGCTGTTTCCGGGAGTCCAGCGTGTGATACGTCTCCGACGTATCGATAATTTCTTATGTTCCATGCCACATTATTGATGATACCTACATGTTTTATGCATACTTTATGTCATATTTATGCATTTTCCGGCACTAACCTATTAACGAGATGCCGAAGAGCCAGTTGCTGTTTTGTCACTGTTTTTGGTTTCAGAAATCCTAGTAAGGAAATATTCTCGGAATTGGACGAAATCAACGCCCAGGGGCCTATTTTGCCACGAAGCTTCCAGAAGACCGAAGGAGAGACGAAGTGGGGCCACGAGCTGGCGACACACCAGGGCGGCGCGGCCCAAGCCCTGGCCGCGCCGGCCTGTTGTGAGGGGCCCTCGTGTGGCCCCCTGACCTATCTCCTCCGCCTACTTATAGCCTTCGTCGTGAAACCCCCAGTGCCGAGAGCCACGATACGGAAAACCTTCCAGAGAGGTCGCCGCCGCCAATCCCATCTCGGGGGATTCAGGAGATCGCCTCCGGCACCCTGCCGGAGAGGGGAATCATCTCTCGGAAGATTCTTCACCGCCAGGGTCGCCTCCGGAGTGATGAGTGAGTAGTTCACCCCTGGACTATGGGTCCATAGCAGTAGCTAGATGGTCATCTTCTCCTAATTATGCTTCATTGTCGGGTCTTGTGAGCTGCCTAACATGATCAAGATCATCTATCTGTAATGCTACATGTTGTGTTTGTTGGGATCCGATGGATAGAGAATACTATGTTATGTTGATTATCAATCTATTATCTATGTGTTGTTTATGATCTTGCATGCTCTCCGTTATTAGTAGAGGCTCTGGCCAAGTTTTTACTCTTAACTCCAAGAGGGAGTATTTATGCTCGATAGTGGGTTCATGCCTCCATTAAATCTGGGACAAAGGATGTAAAGTTCTAAGGTTGTGGATGTGCTGTTGCCACTAGGGATAAAACATCGATGCTATGTCCGAGGATGTAGTTATTGATTACATTACGCACCATACTTAATGCAATTGTCTGTTGTTTGCAACTTAATACTGGAAGGGGTTCGGATGATAACCTGAAGGTGGACTTTTTAGCCATAGATGCATGCTGGATAGCGGTCTATGTACTTTGTCGTAATGCCCAATTAAATCTCACTATACTCATCATATCATGTATGTGCATGGTCATGCCCTCTTTATTTGTCAATTGCCCAACTGTAATTTGTTCAGCCAACATGCTATTTATCTTATGGGAGAGACACCTCTAGTGAACTGTGGACCCCGGTCCATTCTTTTACATTGAATACAATCTACTGCAATACTTGTTCTACTGTTTTCTGTAAACAATCATCATCCACACTATACATCTAATCCTTTGTTACAGCAAGCCGGTGAGATTGACAACCTCACTGTTACGTTGGGGCAAAGTACTTTGCTTGTGTTGTGCAGGTTCCACGTTGGCGCCGGAATCCCTGGTGTTGCGCCGCACTACACTCCGCCGCCATCAACCTTCGACGTGCTTCTTGGCTCCTACTGGTTCGATAAACCTTGGTTTCTTACTGAGGGAAAACTTGCCGCTGTACGCATCACACCTTCCTCTTGGGGTTCCCAACGGTCGCGTGCTGTACGCGTATCAGCGTGCCCTGCACAAGTCAAAGGAAGCAGTGAGCTATGCCGGTTTCTTGAAGTTTCGCGCTAAGTACTGCGTTCTCAACCCGAAACTCGGGGACTAGCTATGCCAGTTTCTTGAAGTGTCGCGCTAAGTACTGCGTGCTTAACCTGAATCTTGGGGACTGGCTATGCCGGCTTTTTGCAGTTTCGTGCTAAGTATTGCGTGCTTAACCCGAAACTCGGGGACTAGCTATGCCGGTTTCTTGAAGTGTCGCGATAAGTACTACGTTCTTAACCCAAAACTCGGGAACTAGCTATGCCGGTTTTTTGGTGCAGTTTCGCGCTAAGTACTGCGTACTTAACCCAAAACTAGGGGACTATGAGGATATATCTATAAATTGTGAAGTTGAAAACCGGCATCGGTATAAAAAAAGAGTTGAAGTTCAAGTAAGAAGCTTACCAGCACGTTGTTGTTGGTATCATGCCAAGCATTGTCGAACTCCCTGACGGCATGTTTAAGCCGCCCCAAGTGATGCACCATGCTCTGTGGATTGCGAGTGTCAACCACCAGCTTCGTGTCCTTGCTGACGCCAAGGGTGGCATCAGGAAGATCCGCCAGATTCCACTTGTCAACATATCGCTGGAGCGAGCCCAAGTTGGTCTCGCCGCGGCTTAGCTCGATGATACGGCCCAGCTGGGCTGAGACCTTCTCACTGGCGGGGACGGCGGCGCGCCCGGTATGCAAGATGAGAGCTTGGGCCTGAGATCCGCTGGCTGGAGTGTAGGATAACGTTGCATAGAAAACAAAAATTTTCCTACCGCGAACACGCAATCCAAGCCAAGATGCAATCTAGAAGACGGTAGCAACGAGGGGGTATCGAGTCTCACCCTTGAAGACATTCCAAAGCCTACAAGATGAGGCTCTTGTTGCTGCGGTAGACGTTCACTCGCCGCTTGCAAAAGCGCGTAGAAGATCTTGATCACGATCGCTTCTGGCGCCACGAACGGGCAGCACCTCCGTACTCGGTCACACGTTCGGTTGTTGATGAAGACGACGTCCACCTCCCCATTCCAACGAGCAGCGGAAGTAGTAGCTCCTCTTGAATCTGACAGCACGACGGCGTGGTGTCGGTGGTGGTGGAGAAGTCCGGCGGAGCTTCGCTAAGCGTGCGGGACGTGGTGGAGGAGAGAGGCCGCTAGGGTTTGGGGAGAGGGGGCACCGGCCACTATAGGGGTGCAGCCACCTTGTGGTTCTTTGGTGGCCGGCCCCCTCCCCTTGGCCCCTCATTATATAGGTGGAACCCCAAGTGTTGGTCTCCAAGTCTTCGAATAAGACCCGAACCAAAAACCTTCCATATGGTGGGGAAACCTACCCAAGCTAGGACTCCCACTAGAGGTGGGAGTTCCACCTCCCATATGGGGGGGTGGCCGGCCCCCTAAGGGGGAGTCCACTTGGGACTCCACCCCCACTAGGGTTGGCCGGCCATGGAGGTGGAGTCCCATGTGGACTCCACCTTCCTTGGTGGTTTCTTCCGGACTTTTCTAGAACCTTCTAGAACCTTCCATAGAACCTTCCGCATCATTTTAATTCACATAAAATGACATCCTATATATGAATCTTATTCTCCGGACCATCCGGAACTCCTCGTGATGTCCGGGATCTCATCCGGGACTCCGAACAAATATTCAAACTACATTCCATATTCAAGTTCTACCATTTCAACATCCAACTTTAAGTGTGTTACCCTATGGTTCGTGAACTATGCGGACATGGTTGAGTACTCACTCCGACCAATAACCAATAGCGGGATCTGGAGATCCATAATGGCTCCCACATATTCAACGATGACTTTAGTGATCAAATGAACCATTCACATACAATACCAATTCCCTTTGTCACGCGATATTTTACTTGTCCGAGGTTTGATCTTCGGTATCACTCTATACCTTGTTCAACCTCGTCTCCTGACAAGTACTCTTTACTCGTACCGTGGTATGTGGTCTCTTATGAACTTATTCATATGCTTGCAAGACATTAGACGACATTCCACCGAGAGGGCCCAGAGTATATCTATCCGTCATCGGGATGGACAAATCCCACTGTTGATCCATATGCCTCAACTCATACTTTCCGGATACTTAATCCCACCTTTATAACCACCCATTTACGCAGTGGCGTTTGGTGTAATCAAAGTACCTTTCCAGTATAAGTGATTTACATGATCTCATGGTCATAAGGACTAGGTAACTATGTATCGAAAGCTTATAGCAAATAACTTAATGACGAGATCTTATGCTACGCTTAATTGGGTGTGTCCATTACATCATTCATACAATGACATAACCTTGTTATTAATAACATCCAATGTTCATGATTATGAAACTAATCATCCATTAATCAACAAGCTAGTTTAAGAGGCATACTAGGGACTTCTTGTTGTCTACATATCACACATGTACTAATGTTTCGGTTAATACAATTATAGCATGATATATAAACATTTATCATAAACATAAAGATATAAATAATAACCACTTTATTATTGCCTCTAGGGCATATCTCCTTCAGTCTCCCACTTGCACTAGAGTCAATAATCTAGATTACATTGTAATATACCTAACACCCATGGCATTCTGGTGTTGGTCATGCTTTGCCCTAGGGAGAGCTTTAGTCAACGGATCTGCTACATTCAGATCAGTGTGTACTTTGCAAATCTTTACTTCTCCATCTTCGATATACTCGCGAATCGAGTGGTAACGCAGCTTGATATGCTTCAGCCTCTTGTGTGACCTTGGCTCTTATGCATTGGCGATGGCACCCATGTTATCACAGTAAATGATTAATGGGTCCAATGCACTAGGAACCACACCGAGCTCTACAATGAACCTTTTCATCCATACCGCTTCTGATGAAGCCTCTGAAGCCGCTATGTACTCTGATTCTGTTGAAGACTTCGCCACCGTGCACTGCTTCGAGCTTGCCCACCATCGCAGCACCATTCAATATAAACACGTACCCACATTGTGACTTAGAGTCATCAGGATCAGTGTTCCAACTTGCATCGGTGTAACCACTTACAACGAGCTCTTGGTCACCTCCATAACAAAGAAACATATCCTTAGTTCTTTTCAAGTACTTCAGGATATTCTTGACCGCTGTCCAGTGTTCCATTCCTGGATCACTTTGATATCTGCTAGTCAAACTAACAGCATGTGCTATATCCGGTCTAGTACATAGCATGGCATACATGATAGATCCTACTGCCGAGGCATAGGGGATTTTACTCATCCTTTCTCTTTCTTCTGCCGTAGCCGGTCCTTGAGTCTTACTCAAGACTTTGCACAGTAACATAGGTAAGAACCCTTTCTTACTTTCGTCCATTCTAAACTTCTTTAGAATCTTGTCCAGATATGTACTCTGTGATAGCCCTATTAGGCGTCTTGATCTATCTCTATAAATCTTGATGCCTAATATATACGATGCTTCACCAAGGTCTTTCATTGAAAAACTATTATTCAAATAACCTTTAACACTGCTTAATAGTTCTATATCATTCCCGATCAATAATATGTCATCTACATATAATATCAGGAATGCTACAGAGCTCCCACTCACTTTCTTGTAAATACAGGCCTCTCCATGACACTGTATAAACCCGAAGTCTTTGATCACCTTATCAAAGCGTCGGTTCCAACTTCTCGATGCTTTCTTCAGTCCATAGATTGAACGCTGAAGTTTGCATACTTTGTCAGCATTTTTAGGATCGACAAAACCTTTGGGTTGTACCATATACAATTCTTCCTCAATGTCTCCATTAAGGAACACCGTTTTGACATCCATCTGCCAAATCTCATAATCGAAAAATGCAGCTATTGCTAACAAAATCCTCACAGATTTTAGCTTCGCTATAGGTGAGAAAGTCTCATCGTAGTCAACTCCTTGAATTTGTCGGAAACCCTTTGCGACAAGTCGAGCTTTATAGACAGTAATATTACCATCAGCATCTGTTTTTCTCTTGAAGATCCATTTATTCTCGACAGCCTTTCGGCTATCAGGTAAGTCTACCAAAGTCCATACTTTGTTATCATACATGGATCCCATTTCGGATTTCATGGCTTCTTGCCATTTGTTAGAATCTGGGCTCATCATCGCTTCTTCATACGTCGCAGGGTCCTCATCATTGTTATCCACAATCATGACATTTAGACAAGGATCATACCAATCAGGAGTGGCACGTTCCCTTGTCGATCTGCGAGGTTCAGTAGTTTCCTCGTTCGAAGTTTCATGATCATTATCATTAGCTTCCTCTGTTGCCGGTGTAGGCGGTGCAGTACAACTTCCAGATCGCGCTACTCGATCAACGAGTATAGATTCATCAATCTCATCGAGTTCTACTTTTCTTCCAGTCACTTCTTTAGTGAGAAATTCTTTCTCAAGAAAGGTTCCGTTCTTAGCAACAAAGATTTTGCCTTCGGATTTGTGATAGAAAGTGTACCCTATAGTTTCCTTAGGGTATCCTATGAAGACGCATTTCTCCGCTTTGGGTTCTACCTTGTCCGGTTGTAACTTCTTTACATAGGCTTCGCAACCCCAAACTTTCAGGAACGACAGCTTAGGTTTCTTATTAAACCATAATTCATACGGTGTCGTTTCTACGGATTTTGATGGTGCTCTATTTAAAGTGAATGCGGCTGTCTCTAATGCATAACTCCAAAATGATAACGGCAAATCAGTAAGAGACATCATAGAACGAACCATATCTAAGAGAGTTCGATTACGACGTTCGGACACACCGTTACGTTGAGGTGTTCCCGGCGGTGTCAATTGTGAAAGTATTCCGCATTTCTTTAAATGCATGCCAAACTCATAACTCAGATATTCACCTCCACGATCAGATCGTAGAAATTTAATCTTCTTGTTACGTTGATTTTCTACTTCACTTTGAAATTCCTTAAACTTCTCGAAAGTTTCGGATTTATGTTTCATGAAATAGATATACCCATATCTACTCAGATCATCTGTGAAGGTTAGAACATAACGATAACCACCGCGCGATGCTACGCTCATTGGTCCGCACACATCGGTATGTATGATTTCCAATAAGTCAGTAGCTCGCTCCATCATACCAGAAAATGGAGTCTTAGTCATTTTACCCATTAGACATGCTTCGCATCTATCAAGTGACTCAAAGTCAACTGATTCAAGTAATCCATCAGTATGGAGTTTCTTCATGCGTTTCACTCCAATATGACCAAGACGACAGTGCCACATATAAGTAGAATTATCATTCAATTTAATTCGCTTAGCATCAACGTTATGTATATGCGTATTACTACTATCGAGATCTAACAGAAATAAGCCATTCTTTTGTGGTGCTCGACCATAAAAGATATTATTCATAAAAATAGAACAACCATTATTCTCAGACTTGAATGAATAACCGTCTTGCATTAAACAAGATCCAGATATAATGTTCATGCTCAACGCAGGTACATAATAACAATTATTTAGGCTTAAAACTAATCCCAAAGGTAGATGTAGAGGAAGTGTGCCGACTGCGATCACATTGACCTTGGATCCATTTCCAACGCGCATCGTCACTTCATCTTTCAGCAGTTGTCGTTTATTCTTTAGTTCCTGTTTCGAGTTACAAATGTGAGCAACCGAACCAGTATCAAATACCCAGGTACTAGAACGAGAACCAGTGAAATGAACATCTATAACATGTATATCAGATATACCTTCTTTCTTCTTCTTGACAAGGCCGCTCTTCAGATCAGCCAGATACTTGGAGCAATTACGCTTCCAGTGTCCCTTCTCTTTGCAGTAATAGCACTCAGCATCAGGCTTAGGGCCGTTCTTAGGTTTCACAGGAGGCGTGGCAGCTTTCTTGCCACCCTTCTTGAATTTTTCCTTAGACTTGCCCTGTTTCTTGAAACTGGTGGTCTTGTTGACCATCAACACTTGGTGCTCTTTCTTGATCTCAATCTCAGCAGCTTTTAGCATGCCAAAAAGTTCAGGTAACTCCTTGTTCATGTTCTGGTTCATCACGAAGTTCTTGTAACTTGGTGGCAGTGATTGAAGGACATGATTAATCCCCAGTCTGTTAGGAATCACTATTCCCAAATCACTGAGTTTCTTCGCATGCCCGGTCATGGCGAGCAGGTGCTCACTAACGGAGCTGCCTTCTTCCATCATGCAGCTGAAGAATTGTTTCGATGCTTCATAGCATTCCACGGCCGCATGAGTCTCAAAAATAGCTTTCAGCTCTTTCATCAACTCATGAGGATCGTGGTGCTCAAAACGTTTTTGAAGATCGGATTCCAGACTGCACAGGATGGCACACTGAACTTGAGAGTACCGAATTTTCCGAGTCTCGTAAACAGTTTTTACTTCATCAGTTTCAGTTTCTGTAGGAGGGTCACCTAGCGGTGCATCAAGCACATATTGCAGATTTCCGCCAGAGAGGAAGATCCTCACATGACGGAACCAGTCGGTGAAGTTGCTACCGTTGCTCTTAAGTTTCTCTTTCTCTAGGAACTGATTAAAATTGATTGGGGACGCCATCTCTACAACATATATTTGCAAAAGTTTAGACTAAGTTTATGACAAATTGAGTTCAAATTTTAATTCAACATAATTAAAAATCTAGATGAACTCCCACTCAAAACAATATCCCTCGCATTGTCTTAGTGATCACACGAACCAAATCCACCACACCTAAACCCGATCATCACGAGAAAAGGTGTGATTTCAATGGCGAACACTCAAAGTGTTCATCATATCAACCATATGATTCATGCTCTACCTTTCGGTATCACGTGTTCCGAGACCATGTCTGTACATGCTAGGCTCGTCAAGGCCATCTTAGTATCCGCATGTGCAAAACTGTCTTGCACCCGTTGTATGTACTTATTGATTCTATCACACCCGATCATCACGAGATGCTCCGAAACGACAAGACTTGGTAATGGTGCTACTAAGGATGAACACTTTATTATCTTGAGATTTTAGTGAGGGATCATCTTATAGTGCTACCGTCGCGATCTAAGCAAAATAAGATGCATAAAAGGATTAACATCACATGCAGTTCATATGTGATATGATATGGCCCTTTTGTCTTTGCGCCTTTGATCTTCATCTCCAAAGCACGGACATGATCTCCATCATCTTCGGGCATGATCTCCATCATCGTCGGCGTAGCGTCAAGGTCAATGGCGCCGTCTTCATGATTGTCCTCCATGTAGCAACTATTACAACTACTTTGAGATACTACTCAACATGAAATTTAAAGACAACCATAAGGCTCCTGCCGGTTGCCACAATACAATAATGATCATCTCATACATATTCATCATCACATTATGGCCATATCACATCACCAAACCCTGCAAAAACAAGTTAGACGTCTCTAATTTGGTTTGCATATTTTACGTGGTTTAGGGTTTTCGAGAGAGATCTAATCTACCTACGAACATGAACCACAACGTTGATACTAATGTTTTCAATAGAAGAGTAAATTGAATCTTCATTATAGTAGGAGAGACAGACACCCGCAAAGCCTCTTATGCAATACAAGTTGCATGTCGAACGAGGAACAAGTCTCATGAACGCGGTCATGTAAAGTTAGTCCGAGCCGCTTCATCCCACTATGCCACAAAGATGCAAAGTACTCAAGCTAAAGATAACAAGAGCATCAACGCCCACAAAACCATTGTGTTCTACTCGTGCAACCATCTATGCATAGACATGGCTCTGATACCACTGTAGGATAACGTTGCATAGAAAACAAAAAATTTCCTACCGCGAACACGCAATCCAAGCCAAGATGCAATCTAGAAGACGGTAGCAACGAGGGGGTATCGAGTCTCACCCTTGAAGAGATTCCAAAGCCTACAAGATGAGGCTCTTGTTGCTGCGGTAGACGTTCACTTGCCGCTTGCAAAAGCGCATAGAAGATCTTGATCACGATCGCTTCCGGCGCCACGAACGGGCAGCACCTCCGTACTCGGTCACACGTTCGGTTGTTGATGAAGATGACGTCCACCTCCCCGTTCCAGCGGGCAGCGGAAGTAGTAGCTCCTCTTGAATCCGACAGCACGACAGCGTGGTGTCGGTGGTGGTGGAGAAGTCCGGCGGAGCTTCGCTAAGCGTGCGGGACGTGGTGGAGGAGAGAGGCCGCTAGGGTTTGGGGAGAGGGGGCGCCGGCCACTATAGGGGTGCGGCCACCTTGTGGTTCTTGGGTGGCCGGCCCCCTCCCCTTGGCCCCTCATTATATAGGTGGAACCCCAAGTGTTGGTCTCCAAGTCTTCGAATAAGACCCGAACCAAAAACCTTCCATATGGTGGGGAAACCTACCCAAGCTAGGACTCCCACTAGAGGTGGGAGTTCCAACTCCCATATGGGGGGTGGCCGGCCCCCTAAGGGGGAGTCCACTTGGGACTCCACCCCCACTAGGGTTGGCCGGCCATGGAGGTGGAGTCCCATGTGGACTCCACCTTCCTTGGTGGTTTCTTCCGGACTTTTCTAGAACCTTCTAGAACCTTCCATAGAACCTTCCGCATCATTTTAATTCACATAAAATGACATCCTATATATGAATCTTATTCTCCGGACCATTCCGAAACTCCTCGTGATGTCCGGGATCTCATCCGGGACTCCGAACAAATATTCGAACTCCATTCCATATTCAAGTTCTACCATTTCAACATCCAACTTTAAGTGTGTCACCCTACGGTTCGTGAACTATGCGGACATGGTTGAGTACTCACTCCGACCAATAACCAATAGCGGGATCTGGAGATCCATAATGGCTCCCACATATTCAACGATGACTTTAGTGATCGAATGAACCATTCACATAAAATACCAATTCCCTTTGTCACGCGATATTTTACTTGTCCGAGGTTTGATCTTCGGTATCACTCTATACCTTGTTCAACCTCGTCTCCTGACAAGTACTCTTTACTCGTACCGTGGTATGTGGTCTCTTATGAACTTATTCATATGCTTGCAAGACATTAGACAACATTCCACCGAGAGGGCCCAGAGTATATCTATCCGTCATCGGGATGGACAAATCCCACTGTTGATCCATATGCCTCAACTCATACTTTCCGGATACTTAATCCCACCTTTATAACCACCCATTTACGCAGTGGCGTTTGGTGTAATCAAAGTACCTTTCCGGTATAAGTGATTTACATGATCTCATGGTCATAAGGACTAGGTAACTATGTATCGAAAGCTTATAGCAAATAACTTAATGACGAGATCTTATGCTACGCTTAATTGGGTGTGTCCATTACATCATTCATGCAATGACATAACCTTGTTATTAATAACATCCAATGTTCATGATTATGAAACTAATCATCCATTAATCAACAAGCTAGTTTAAGAGGCATACTAGGGACTTCTTGTTGTCTACATATCACACATGTACTAATGTTTCGGTTAATACAATTATAGCATGATATATAAACATTTATCATAAACATAAAGATATAAATAATAACCACTTTATTATTGCCTCTAGGGCATATCTCCTTCATGGAGCCGCCACGGCAGCGACAGCCTGGAGAGCTGCTCGGCGGTAACTTCTGTGCCCTTCCGGGAGCCCTTCCGCGGAGCAGGATGAGGCTTGGGGGCAGAGGCCGGCGGGGGCACGGGAGCGTCCTTGGCCGGTGGAGAGATTGGAAGTGGTGCAGATGAGGAGGTCTTAGAGGGCGAAGCGGCAGATTTTTGTTTCGTCTTCTCAAGGACGGGCGGAACCCGAGGTTCCGGCCGCCCGATTTCTTCTAAGCCGGCTCCCATGTTGCTGGCACCGGTGTCTTTGTAGTCTGGAGGGGAAGAATTGTCCTCCTCCGCGCGGGGGTGTTTCTGTTTTGGGGTCGCGCGCCCCGAACTAGCTTTACCTCCCCGAGGGGAGGATGGAGCTTTGCCGGCACCGGACGGTTCTGGACTTTGCTGAGGAGGAGGTGTGGCCCTTCCGGCGCCCTGGTTGGTCTCCGACATCATACCAGACGCACTCCTGGTAAGTTGCAGGGGCGCTCTGTAAAAAGAAAGAAAAAGAGTTAGCCGCGAAAACGAACAAGAACAAAGGTAAGCCGGAAAGATATGAAGTTAGCGTTTACCCAGAGGAGACCGGAATGTCGTGCTTGCGCTTCCTCCTGGAAGGCCTGGTGCTTCCCTTCTTTTGGCGCTTGGGCGCGTGCTTGGCGCTGGGACCGGCATCTGAAGCCGGTGTCTTCCGGACTCTAGGAGGCGGAGGATTGCCCACCTCCGCAGCAAGGGGAGTCACATGTTCCATCACCTGGGGGTTCTGGTCAGCTTGAAGTGGCGTCACAAAGAAAAATCATAAGTTAAAGAAAGCGGATCAAGTACCTCAAGGACAACAACATCGTCGTTAGTGTCGGAAGCGTTTGCCGGATTCTGGTCAGAAAAGTTACCGGGGCGCCGGGAGTGCGTCGGACCCATCTTGTGGACGTACCAACAACGTAAGGATCCGGATCCTCGCCATCCAGGTAGAGACGCTTGGGCGTAAAGGATTCCAGTACATCAGAAAGGATGCGAGGGAAGCATTCCTGTACCTGGAAAAAAGCAAGTTAGATTATATATTAAAAGCATACCGGAAATACTATTCCGGATGGCCCAAGGTCTTACTTTGAGCGTAGGGGGGGGCGCTTGCGGCTGAGGGGTTGCAGGCCCCATTTCCAGTCCACCAGCATCTTAGTTTTACAAATCTGCCTGGCCTTGAGAACCACGTCAGATTTGCACAAACCAAAAGTGGTGATCCTTGTTGGATCCCGGCGGCCGCTCATTTGGCTTATCTTGTGCGCACGGCGCTGCAAGGGCAGAACCCGGTGCGAGACGAACGCGCACACTATATCGTCAGAGTTGATGCTGGTGGTCTCGTTGAGATCCTTTACATGCTGGAGAATCCGGTTAGTCTCCACATGGCCATCCTTCGTATTAAATTTCCAATTGGCCCTAGAGGGGGCACCGGGAGCGTATGCCGGCAGATTGATGAGGTCGGCGGAGCCGGAATTCCTAACATAAAAGAAGGTTTGTTGCCAGGCTCGGCAGGATTCCAAGCCGGAAAACTTATAAAAAGTGCTCCCCTTGCGGGGCGTAAGTATGCACGCCCCACACTGTACAATTGGCTTGGGGAGCGGAAGCTTCTTATCCTGGATCGAGTTGATCCGGAGATTGTAGAAGTGAGCGAAAGTATCGATGGTGGGAAGAACACCGACGAAGCCTTCCATGAAAGAAACATAGGAACAAAGGTAAAAGATGGTGTTGCCAGGAAGATGGTGGGGTTGAAGCTCATAGAAGTCGAGAAAGCGCCGGAAGAAATCCGACGCCGGCAGGTGATAATGCGTGAAGCACACGTCCGTTGGGAACCCCAAGAGGAAGGTGTGATGCGTACAACAGCAAGTTTTCCCTCAGTAAGAAACCAAGGTTATCGAACCAGTAGGAGATGAAGGCCACGTGAAGGTTGTTGGTGGAGGAGTGTAGTGCGGCGCAACACCAGAGATTCCGGCGCCAACGTGGAACCTGCACAACACAATCAAAATACTTTGCCCCAGCTTAACAGTGAGGTTGTCAATCTCACCGGCTTGCTGTAAACAAAGGATTAAATGTATGGTGTAGAGAATGATGTTTGTTTGCGAAGAACAGCAGAGAACAATGATTGCAGTTGATTGTATTCAGATGTAAAAGAATGGACCGGGGTCCACAGTTCACTAGTGGTGTCTCTCCAATAAGATAAATAGCATGTTGGGTGAACAAATTACAGTTGGGCAATTGACAAATAGAGAGGGCATAACAATGCACATACATATCATGATGACTAATATGAGATTTACTTAGGGCATTACGACAAATAACATAGACCGCTATCCAGCATGCATCTATGCCTAAAAAGTCCACCTTCGGGTTAGCATCCGCACCCCTTCCAGTATTAAGTTGCAAACAACAAACAATTGCATTAAGTATGGTGCGTAATGTAATCAACACAAATATCCTTAGACAAAGCATTGATGTTTTATCCCTAGTGGCAACAGCACATCCACAACCTTAGAACTTTCTGTCACTATCCCAGATTCAATGGAGGCATGAATCCACTATCGAGCATAAATAATCCCTCTTGGAGTCACAAGTATCAACTTGGCCAGAGCCTCTACTAGCAACGGAGAGCATGCAAGATCATAAACAACACATATATGATAGATCAATAATCAACTTGACATAGTATTCCATATTCATCGGATCCCAACAAACACAACATGTAGCATTACAAATAGACGATCTTGATCATGATAGGCAGCTCACAAGATCTAAACATGATAGCACATGAGGAGAAGACAACCATCTAGCTACTGCTATGGACCCATAGTCCAAGGATGAACTACTCACACATCAGTCCGGAGGTGATCATGGTGATGTAGAGTCCTCCGGGTGATGATTCCCCTCTCCGGCAGGGTGCCGGAGGCGATCTCCTGAATCCCCCGAGATGGGATTGGCGGCGGCGTCACAATAACTTTTCTCGTATCGTGGCTCTCGGTGATAGGGTTTTCACGACGGAGAGTTTAAGTAGGCGGAAGGGCAGAGTCGGGGGGCGCACGAGGGGCCCACACCATAGGGCGGCGTGGGCCCCTCCTTGGCCGCGCCGCCTTGTGGTGTTGCCACCTCGTGGCCCCACTTCGTATCTCCTTCGGTCTTCTGGAAAGCTCCGTGGAAAATAAGACCCTGGGATTTTGTTTCGTCCAATTCCGAGAATATTTCCTGTGTAGGATTTCTGAAACCAAAAACAGTAGAAAACAGGAACTGGCGCTTCGGCATCTCGTTAATAGGTTAGTGCCAGAAAATGCATAATAATGACATAGAGTGTGTATAAAACATGTGAGTATTGTCATAAAACTAGCATGGAACATAAGAAATTATAGATACGTTTGAGACGTATCAAGCATCCCCAAGCTTAGTTCCTACTCGCCCTCGAGTAGGTAAATGATAACAAGGATAATTTGTGAAGTGACATGCCACTATCATAATCTTGATCAATACTATTGTAACGTATATGAGATGAATGAAGTGATTCGAAGCAATGGTAAAGACAATGACTAAACAACTGAATCATATAGCAAAGACTTTTCATGAATAGTACTTTCAAGACAAGCATCAATAAGATTTGCATAGGAGTTAACTCATAAAGCAATAGATTCTTAGTAGAAGGTTTTGAAGCAATACAAAGGAAGATATAAGTTTCAGCAGTTGCTTTCAACTTCAACATGTATATCTCATGGATAATTGTCAACACAAAGTAATATGATGAATGCAAATAAGCAAGTATGTAGGAATCAATGCACACAGTTGACACAAGTGTTTGCTTCTAAGATAGAAAGAAATAGGTAAACTGACTCAACATAAAGTAAAAGAAAGGCCCTTCGCAGAGGGAAGCAGGGATTACTATTTTTGTGCTAGAGCTTTTATTTTGAAAACATAGAAACAATTTTGTCAACGGTAGTAATAATTCATATGTGTTATGCATAAGACATCCTATAAGTTGCAAGCCTCATGCATCGAATACCAATAGTGCTCGCACCTTGTCCTAATTAGCCTGGATTTCCATGGATTATCATTGCATTACATATGTTTCAACCAAGTGTCACAAAGGGGTACCTCTATGCCGCCTGTTCAAAGGTCCAAGGAGATAGATCACATTTGATTTCTCGTTTTTGATATATCTCAACTTAAGGACATCTATACCGGGACAACATAGAAAACAGATAATGGACTCCTCTTTAATGCATAAGAATTCAACATATAATATTCTCATAAGAGATTGAGGATTAATGTCCAAACTGAAACTTCCACCATGATACATGGCTTTAGCTAGCGGCCATTTGTTCTTATCTAACAATATGCATACTCAAACCATTTGATCATGATAAATCGCCCTTACTTCAGACAAGACGAACATGCATAGCAACTCACATGATATTCAACAAAGGTGTAATAGTTGATGGCGTTCCCAGAAACATGGTTACCGCTCAACAAGCAACTTCTAAGAAATAAGATACATAAGCTACATATTCTTTACCACAATAGTTTTTAAGGCTATTTTCCCATGAGCTATGTATTGCAAAGACAAGGAATGAAATTTTAAAGGTAGCACTCAAGCAATTTACTTTGGAATGGCAGAGAAATACCACATAGTAGGTAGGTATGGTGGACACAAATGGCATGGGTTTTGGCTCAAGGTTTTGGATGCACGAGAAGAATTCCCTCTCAGTACAAGGCTTTGGCTAGCAAGGTTGTTTGAAGCAAACACAAGTATGAACCGGTATAGCAAAACTTACATAAGAACATATTGCAAGCATTATAAGACTCTACACTGTCTTCCTTGTTGTTCAAACACTTCACTAGAAAATATCTAGACTTTAGAGAGACCAATCATGCAAACTAAAATTTAACAAGCTCTATGGTAGTTCTTCATTAATAGGTGCAAAGTACATGATGCAAGAGCTTAAACATGATCTATTTGAGCAAAACAATTGCCAAGTATTAAATTATTCAAGACCATATACCAATTACCACATGAAGCATTTTCTGTTTCCAACCAAATAAGAATGAACGAAGCAGTTTCAACCTTCACCATGAACATTAAAAGTAAAGCTAAGAACACCAGTGTTCATATGAACGAGCGGAGCGTGTCTTTCTCCCAAAAAAAGAATGCTAGGATCCGATTTTATTCAAACAAAAATGAAAATAAAAACATACAGACGCTCCAAGTAAAGCACATAAGATGTGACAGAATAAAAATATAGTTTCACTAGAGGTGACCTGATAAGTTGTCGATGAAGAAGGGGATGCCTTGAGAATCCCCAAGCTTAGATGCTTGAGTCTTCTTGAAATATGTAGGGATGAACCACGGGGGCATCCCCAAGCTTAGACTTTTCACTCTTCTTGATCATATTGTATCATCCTCCTCTCTTGACCCTTGAAAACTTCCTCCACACAAAACTCAAAACAAACTCATTAGAGGGTTAGTGCATAATCAAAAATTCACATATTTAGAGGTGACACAATCATTCTTAACACTTCTGTACATTGCTCAAAGATACTGAAAGTTAATGGAACAAAGAAATCCATTCAATATAGCAAAAGAGGCAATGCGAAATAAAAGGCAGAATCTGTCAAAACAGAACAGTCCGTAAATACGAATTTTTTAGAGGCACTTAACATGCTCAGATGAAGAAGCTAAAGTTTAATGAAAGTTGCTTACATATCTGAGGATCACTCATGAATTTTCGCTGATTTTTCTGAGTTACCTACAGAGAGACCTACTCAAATTCGTGACAGCAAGAAATCTGTTTCTGCGCAGTAATCCAAATCTAGTATCAACCTTACTATCAAAGACTTTACTTGGCACAACAATGCAATAAAATAAAGATAAGGAGAGGTTGCTACAATAGTAACAACTTCCAAGACACAAATATAAAACAAAATTGCAGAAGTAAAATAATGGGTTGTCTCCCATAAGCGCTTTTCTTTAACGCCTTTCAGCTAGGCGCAGAAAGTGTGAATCAAGTATTATCAAGAGATGAAGCATAAACATTATTACCAGGGGCTTTACGCCTCCCCTTCTTACTCTTATTCTTACTCTTTGGTTTAGGGAATATATGACCGCATCCGGGTGTAGAGGTAAAATTTAGAGTGCCTTTCCCCACATCTATGATTGCTCCCAAGAGTTTCAGCAGGGATCTTCCAAGTGTGATTTGTCCTATCCCTACACATTCAATAACGAGATAATCAGTGGATACCGTTCTTCCAAGAATGGTTGTGAACACACCTTCAGCTATTCCCTCAGGAATTGTAACAGAGTTATCAGTAAGAGTTATTCCTTCTCCTCCTTCAGTAAGTCCCCAAAGTGTCAAAGATTCATAAATACTTTTAGGCATAAGGCAAAACTCAGACATAATATCACAGCGGGCATAAAAAGTTTCACCACAAATAGCAACTTTAATAGTAGGGTCCCACATTGAAGGTTCAAAGTTTACTGGAACATAATCAAAATGCTCACGAATCTTACTATACCCTTCTTTTAAACAAGATATATTTGTCTCGAGAGTGTTTAATCTATTATAAATACTAGCAAGTGATGGTTCAAAATTATTAGACCAGCGAGATGATGCAACCAATTTTTTTATGGCATTAAAAGCTTGATCCCCATCGCAATGAAGGAAATCTCCTCCCACTACAGAATCCAAGGCATATATATAGCGAAGAATAAGCCCAAGATAAAAGTTACTAAGAAGCAGGCTTAGAGTCATTTTAGGTTCATTTTTACCATAAGAATAAAAAATTCTAGACCAAGCTCCCTTAAAACTCTCCTCATCCCCTGGTTTAAAGGTAAAGATCAACTCCTCAGGTGACAGAGTAACAGCTACAGGACTAGTCATGATAAGTAAATGCAAGTAACTAATTTTTTTTTGTATTTTTGATATAAAGAAAGCAAACAAAACAGAAAATAAAATAAAGTACTGCAAGACAACAAAAAAAGTAAAGAGATTGGATGTGGGAGACTCCCCTTGCAGCGTGTCTTGATCTCCCCGGCAACGGCGCCAGAAAAAGAGCTTGATAACGCGTGAAGCACACGTCCGTTGGGAACCCCAAGAGGAAGGTGTGATGCTTACAACAGCAAGTTTTCCCTCAGTAAGAAACCAAGGTTATTGAACCAGTAGGAGATGAAGGCCACGTGAAGGTTGTTGGTGGAGGAGTGTAGTGCAGCAAAACACCAGGGATTTCGGCGCCAACGTGGAACCTGCACAACACAATCAAAATACTTTGCCCCAACTTAACAGTGAGGTTGTCAATCTCACCGGCTTGCTGTAAACAAAGGATTAAACGTATGGTGTAGAGAATGATGTTTGTTTGCGAAGAACAGCAGAGAACAATGATTGCAGTAGATTGTATTCAGATGTAAAAGAATGGACCGGGGTCCACAGTACACTAGTGGTGTCTCTCCAATAAGATAAATGGCATGTTGGGTGAACAAATTACAGTTGGGCAATTGACAAATAGAGAGGGCATAACAATGCACATACATATCATGATGACTAATATGAGATTTACTTAGGGCATTACGACAAATAACATAGACCGCTATCCAGCATGCATCTATGCCTAAAAAGTCCACCTTCGGGTTAGCATCCGCACCCCTTCCAGTATTAAGTTGCAAACAACAGACAATTGCATTAAGTATGGTGCGTAATGTAATCAACACAAATATCCTTAGACAAAGCATTGATGTTTTATCCCTAGTGGCAACAACACATCCACAACCTTAGAACTTTCTGTCACTATCCCAGATTCAGTGGAGGCATGAACCCACTATCGAGCATAAATACTCCCTCTTGGAGTCACAAGTATCAACTTGGCCAGAGCCTCTACTAGCAACGGAGAGCATGCAAGATCATAAACAGCACATATATGATAGATCAATAATCAACTTGACATAGTATTCCATATTCATCGGATCCCAACAAACAAAACATGTAGCATTACAAATAGATGATCTTGATCATGATAGGCAGCTCACAAGATCTAAACATGATAGCACATGAGGAGAAGACAACCATCTAGCTACTGCTATGGACCCATAGTCCAAGGATGAACTACTCACACATCAGTCCGGAGGCGATCATGGTGATGTAGAGTCCTCCGGGTGATGATTTCCCTCTCCGGCAGGGTGCCGGAGGCGATCTCCTGAATCCCCCGAGAAGGGATTGGCGGCGGCGGCGTCACAGTAACTTTTCTCGTATCGTGGCTCTCGGTGATAGGCTTTTGGCGACGGAGAGTTTAAGTAGGCGGAAGGGCAGAGTCGGGGGGGTGCACGAGGGGCCCACACCATAGGGCGGCGCGAGCCCCTCCTTGGCCGCGCCGCCTTGTGGTGTCGCCACCTCGTGGCCCCACTTCGTATCTCCTTCGGTCTTCTGGAAAGCTCCGTGGAAAATAAGACCCTGGGCTTTTGTTTTGTCCAATTCCGAGAATATTTCCTGTGTAGGATTTCTGAAACCAAAAACAGCAGAAAACAGGAACTGGCGCTTCGGCATCTCGTTAATAGGTTAGTGCCGGAAAATGCATAATAATGACATAGAGTGTGTATAAAACATGTGAGTATTGTCATAAAACTAGCATGGAACATAAGAAATTATAGATACGTTTGAGACGTATCAGTAGGCCGAAGCCGCGCTCAAAATGGGCGGCGAAGACCACAACTTCGCCCGGCTCGGGCACGGGCTCCAGCTCTTCGCCGGGAATCCGGCTGAACACCTCTTCCTTTATCCTCCTGGACCGGCAGAGCCAATCGATTTCCACCTGGTTTACATCGGAGCCCTTACAGGCCCCGCGGGAGTAAGCCGTAAGATTCACGCCGGAAGCTTGGCCAGAGCAACTGGCCTCTTCGCCCCGCTTACCGGTTTCTTCATCTGGCGCACCGGATTCTTCATCCATCTGGGCGAGGTCCTCCTTGAACCCGTCGGATTCTTGTGCTATGGACTGCTCCTCCCCCAAAAAGATCTCAGGGAATTCGCCGAATTGGGTGCTTCCAGAAAGCTGCCCACAGGTTTCTTCGGATGACATATTTTACTAATTGTTGAGACTACCTATAAACAGTTTTCCCCGGATCTACTTCTTTGCGAGGATCTAGCCAAGAGAAAAAACGTAAAGAAAAAGGAAGTAAATACTCCTACCGCGCCTGTGAAGAACAAAAAGAAGAGGAGAGAACCAGATCTAGGAGTACTAACCAGAGATCAGCGGCGGAAGTCCTTAGGACCGTCGGAGTTGAGGGTTCGTCGGAGTTCGTCGGAGAGGAGGACGACGGCGGCGAATGGAGGTGCAGATCAAGAAAGATGGTGCGTCTCTGGGTAGAGGGAGAATGGCGGAGTGCGAGCTTGGCGAGGAAGAGGGCCCGGGCACCGCAATGCGTCTCCATGGAGCTTCGCCGGAGACGAGGGATTTGACGCCTGACACTGGCGCGTCAGGCACAGTGCGCATGTCTCTGACAAGCACATATTTCAAGTTATTCTCGACTCCGTCGAGGTGAGTGTTAATGACAAAGGAACCGGCAAAAGAAGCCGGAAATGTTCTATCAAGGCCGATTGGAAAAGTGGTACCGGCAAAAGGGCGGATGCGGTTAAATAGAAACCAGAAGGATTAATCTGGTACGGTTGAAGAGGGAACCTGGCATGGCCCGTCGGATAGAATCCGCCGGACTATACCAACTTCAGGGAATAATGTCGGGGGGATGGCCCCCGGTAGGCCAAGACTATGGCAAATAAACCATAATATGGTAGCAGTAAACCGGATCAAAGAGTGATCTAGATTCTAAAGTTAAGTTCAGCTAAGCGGAGCTAGTACAAACCGGTATCCCGGGAGGGGTATACCGGAGTACGGGGAATAAGGAGTTTGTATCACTAAGTACCAAGGTACCGGAACTCAGAGGTAAAGGTACCGGCAAGCCGGTACCGGATCGCTGTAGCCTGTCGGCACTTCAGTCAAAGATTCCACCAAGGACTAAAGGACAAGGATGAGCGAAGCACTTCAACTTTAATCGAAGCCCTGGCGCCAAAGCAGAAGATGATGTAAAAGATACCGGACGAGGTCATCAGCCCCTGATTAAAGACAGAACCGATGTCAACTGGGCCAAAGTAGCTTTATAAAGTAGCTTAGCTCATCGAATATTCCATTAGGGTTTATTCCCTTGTAAGCCACCCTCTCCCCTATATAAGGAGAGGGGGCACCCCCTGCACGAGGCAGACAGAGATCGATCCAGAGAGAAATTAGGCTATTCAGGAGTAGGTAGGAGAAATCTTGTACTGTACATCTTCAACCTCTGGCCAAGGGCCAAGTTCATCAATACATACTGGTTTCTTTTATCTCTTTCCCTGTTAACCAAACCCTCCCGCGGATCCTCTAGCGCACATTCGTCCCCAACTTAAGCCATCCTATGGCATATGTTGTTTCCCCATGACGACATCCTCATCATCTTCAACTTGAGCCTTGGCATGAGGTGGTGGAGAAGCGTGGCCCCAACGGTCCTCCTCGGTGATGGAGTCTTTGGAGCTTGTCCACTTGTGCTTGGACTTTCACTCCTTCGGAGGGGTGATGATGTTCTCGGAAACATCGGAGACGGGGATGTTCATATGTACCATCAAGGCCTTTTGGCGTTGACGGATCTTCTTGCTTTGGAATTGGGCATCATACATCCGGTCTTGGAGATCTTCCTTGAAGCAAAAGGACTTCTTGAGGCGTGCAGTGAGATTCTTGAACCACCCTTTGGTCTTGATGGACTGCGGCACATAGTCGGAGTCATCACTATCAGCCTCCTCTTCATCCTCATCCTTGTCCTTTGAGGAATCGGGGCCAAACCTTGGCTTGGAGTGAGTCTTGATGATGGGGCTGCGCACAGGATGAGTGGTTGTGGTGACCCTGCATACCACTGCATGTTGTAGTATGCCAGTCGTTGATATAACATTCGCGAAGTACCAATCCGCAAATATTACATCCCTCAGAGTAGTACAACAGAACATAGCTGGTCCACAACTCATTCCGATATTATTATAAACCAAAGATATACATCATCATGGAGTTCCTCCTGGGTCCAGAGAGGAATACTCCTGGGTTCGAGGTGAACCCAACTTATCTTACAATATAAGAGTCTAAGCAGGTTATACATTTATTCCTTCCGAGCAGCTAAATACTAAGGAGTTCGCACTGCTCGGTTACCACTAACACTAAGGTAGTTCAGGCTTGGTTTCCTTCGGATGTCTCCCTGTTTCCATAGACGATAAGATAGTCTACGCCTTCTATGCCGCCTGAGAGGTAAGGCTCCTCATAGTAGATCTCCTCGGCTCCACCTTGTCCATCAGCTGTCTCCTCGAGGTGGTTCAGACATTCTAAGCAAGGGATTATAAGAGGTATAAGTACGAGCGTACTCAACAAGTTCATATTAGGAAAGAGGTGTGTAATGCACTAGCTACGATACTAGACCAGAAAGTCTAATACCAATGCATGTTTTCATAACCATTTCTTCAAAAGATTTCTTTTATTCAGAAGAACTATGTCCGTCAGCCTTCACTGGTTTACTAGAACTTCATGGAGTTCCTTTCCGGCAGCATTCGCAGTTCCATATCCCGGAACAGGGAGTGACAGGTCACGATTTATTACACTCTGCAGAGGTGTGTTGATTTACCCATAAGAGATCTTTACCTTGGTGCCAACCGGGCAGCTTTCCCATCCACACTTCCGTGGTGTGAGGCCCGGTATAAGGTCTTAGCCAAAATGCATTCTCCCGCGACCTCGCACACCCACCCTTTGTTGCAACTCCAACCCTGGGTCCACGCCAGAGAGCATACCCCTATGGATAGCCTCCTACCCCGACGACAATTCAGGACTCTCCCTGAATTCGTACGCCGGCGGTTGCAACCCATCATAGACCGCATTACCGTGGGGACTTCAACGGGACCCCCACCCTACCACTTGTCCTTAACTGGATCAACTCTCTACGGTAAGCGCATCCGTTGATGAATGAGAGGAGAGAACACACTTGACTACTCCGTCCCACTCCAGATCTTATGCTTAACATGGGTATTACGACACAAGAATCACTGGACGACATTTGTTGTTAATCCTAGATGGATACAAACCCTTGCAATGGAACCTCCACCATACTCATACCATGGTTCCATTGCCCACCACATAGTCATATTCATAGTTATGAAATTAGTATTTTTGCTTTTCATGCAAGAGTGATAATCATAGTACTTTGCAAGTAATTTGGTAAAAATACTCAAATGACATGACCAAGCGATGAACTTGCCTGAAGACTGCAAAGTGTTGCAGTTGGAAGGTGTGGACTGGCCCTTTTCCTCTGTTTCTGAAAGATAGCATCATTGTCCGATAAGGGCAATGGTTAAAGAAGCAAATATGCATGCTTTTCAGTTTTAGGTTTTGGTTCCCCTCCCTAGTGTTTGATCATTTCATATCAGAAATGGTTAATAAGATCAATTTCAATAAGACTCCTTAAGAGTAAATTACTACCTTGGAATATTGCCAAGGTGTTTTTAAGTCCAAATGAATTTATGGACTTATTTTATCATTAAAAATATAAAGGGTGATTGTTAATGATTAAAATATTTATTCTTTGCATTTAATTATGACTTAATTTTTAATTGTCTCAAAATTTCCATTTTATATTTTATTATGATAGAGAATTTTATTCTAAGATGTTTACATATTTTATTTATTTTTTTAGAGCTATATTTATTTTCAAAAAATCCTAGAAAGATTCAATTAAATGGCTGCAAATTTATATTGTGATGATGAAATCATTCCTAATCAGCATGATGAACTTACATTATTTTTGGAGTGTGAAGAGTTATTGAGAAAAACTTCTTTGGTGGATATGAGTGCTCTTGATATTAATAGTGTCCTGCATGGGTGTCTTTCTTATTGCGTTGATAATTTCCATACAAATACTTAAATACAAAATAATTTAGAAGATGACACTTTGCCAAAATATGATAGGACCGCTGTGTGTTTTGAACTTATTAATGAAAAGGAGGAACCCTCCCAAGTTTCTTCTATTGTTTCTGGAAATAAAGCAGGTTATGTGGAGAAGCCTCCCTTCAAGCCTCTTCCTCCTAAAGAAGGGAATGAGGAGAAGGAAAAGAAGAAGAAGAAGAAGAAGGAAACGAAGAAGAAGAGGGGGAATAAAAAGAAAGAGGTAACGACATATCCCCGCGTGTATGAGATAACGATAGGTAACCGTAAGTATGTTGCTCCTAATGATTATTATGATAATGAATCTGAGTACAATGATCTTCCTATGCCCTTTACCTACATTAGTGATCATGATTTAGAAGAGCACACTACTTTTGATATTGAAAATCTGTGGGAAACTAATTCTGAAAATGATGACGTTAATAATTGCCATAGTATTAGTACTATCCATGCTTCTTCCCATAATGATATAGAAAGCTCTAAGCTTGGGGATGAGGTGTTTGAAAATCCTTTTGCTACTGATGATTATATGTTTGATACATCTCCTTCTAGTAACAATGGTGGTATGATTACAGATGAACACACTGTGGAAGATAACTATTCTATTTCTTATGATGACACTATGCCTCCAATCTTTGATAATTATTATAAAGAATGCTATGACATAGGTTATAATTATCCTTATGAAACTTGTCATAGTTATGATGGGATTGCCAAAAACAATTCCCTTAGTATGCAACTTGTTTACCATGTTCAAATTCTTGATAATGATCCTGCTCCAATTACTATTAATGAGAAGAGTTCTTCTTATGCCAAAATTAATAATACTTTTATGCATATGAACCATGATAAGAATGTTTTAAGTGATGGTTATATTGTGTTTCATCAATGGTGCTACTGAAAGTTATTATGAGAGAGGGAAACATGGTTATATGCATCTTAATAATATTAAGTTTCCCCTCTGTATGTTGAGAATCTTGAAGTTGCGCTTGTGTTGCCTTTCTATGCTTGTTGCATTATGCTTACATGACTTGTCTATTTACAAGATTACTTTTCATAGGAAGTGAAAGACTTAAAAGTGTATCTTATTTACTTTTGATGCTCTCTTTTGCTTCAACTCTTATTTCTTGCGAGTGCATCATTAAATTTACTGAGCCCATCTTAATGGCTATAAAGAAAGCACTTCTTAGGAGATAACCCATGTTTTTATTTTGCTACTGATTTGTTGTGTCTTGGAAGTTGTTACTACTGTAGAAACCTCTCCTTATCTTTATTTATTGCATTGTTGTGCCAAGTAAAGTCTTTGATAGAAGGTTGATACTAGATTTGGATTTCTGCGCAGAAACAAATTTCTAGCTGTCACGAATTTGAGTAGGTCTCTCTGTAGGAAACTCATAAAAATCTGCGAAAATTCATGAGTGATCCTCAGATATGTACGCAACTTTCATTCAATTTGAGCTTATTCATCTGAGCATGTTAAGTGCCTCTAAAAAATTCGTATTTACGGACTGTTCTGTTTTGACAGATTCTGCCTTTTATTTCGCATTGCCTCTTTTACTGTGTTTGAGTGGATTTCTTTGCTCCATTAAATTTCAGTAACCTTGGGTAATGTCCAGAAGTGTTGGGAATGATTGTGTCCTTGCTGAACATGTGAGTTTTTGATTATGCACTAACCCTCTAATGAGATTATTTTGAGTTTGGTGTGGAGGAAGTTTTCAAGGATCAAGAGAGGAGGATGATATGATATGATCAAGAAGAGTGAAAATTCTAAGCTTTGGGATGCCCCCGTGGTTCATGCCTGCATATTTCAAGAAGACTCAAGCATCTAAGCTTGGGATGCCCAAGGCATCCCCTTCTTCATCAACAACTTATCAGGTCACCTCTAGTGAAACTATATTTTTATTCCATCACATCTTATGTGATTTACTTGGAGCGTCTGTATGTTTTTATTTTTGTTTGTGTTTGAATAAATTCGGATCCTAGTATTCCTTGTGTGGGAGAAAGACACGCTCCGCTTTTTCATATGAACACTGGTGTTCTTAGCTTTACTTTTAGTGTTCATAACGAAGGTTGAAAACCGCTTCGTTTATTGCTTTTTGGTTGGAAACAGAAAATGCTTCATGTGGTAATTGGTATATTATCTTGAATAATTTGATACTTGGCAATTGTTTTGAGCTCTCAAATAGATCATGTTTAAGCTCTTGCATCATGTAGTTTGAACCTATTAGTGGAGAATTACTGTAGAGCTTGTTGAAATTTGGTTTGCATGATTGGTCCCTCTAAAGTCTAGATATTTTCTGGTAAAAGTGTTTGAGCAACAAGGAAGACAGTGTAGAGTCTTATAATGCTTTCAATATGTTCTTATGTAAGTTTTGCTGTACCGGTTCATACTTATGTTTGCTTCAAACAACCTTGCTAGCCAAAGCCTTGTATTGAGAGGGAATGCTTCTCGTGCATCCAAAACCTTGAGCCAAAACTTATGCCATTTGTGTCCACCATAACTACCTATCATGTGGTATTTTTCTGCCATTCCAAGTAAATTGCTTGTGTGCTACCTTTAAAAATTCATTCCTTGTCTTTGCAATACATAGCTCATGGGAAAGTAGCCTAAAAACTATTGTAGTAAAGAATATGTCGCTTATGTATCTTAGTTCTTATAAGTTGCTTGTTGAGCGGTAACCATGTTTCTGGGGACGCTATCAACTGTTACACCTTTGTTGAATATCATGTGAGTTTCTATGCATGTTCGTCTTGTCTGAAGTAAGGGTGATTTTCCATGATGAAATGGTTTGAGTATGCATATTGTTAGAGAAGAACATTGGGCCGCCAACCAAATCCATGTATCATGGTGGAAGTTTCAGCTTGGACATTAATCCTCAAATCTCTTATGAGAATATTATCTGTTGTTGAATGCTTAAAGGATTAAAGATGAGTCCATTATCTATTTTCTATGTTGTCCCGGTATAGACGTCCTCAAGTTGAGATCTATCAAAATCGAGAAATCAAATGTGATCTATCTCCTTGGACCTTTGTACAGGTGGCATAGAGGTACCCCTTTGTGACACTTGGTTGAAACATATATAATGCAATGATAATCCATGGAAATCCGAGCTAATTAGGACAAGGTGCGAGCACTATTGGTATTCGATGCATGAGGCTTGCAACTTATAGGATGTTTTATGCATAACACATATGAATTATTACTACCGTTGACAAAATTGTTTCCATGTTTTCCAAATAAAAGCTCTAGCACATGAGTAATCCCTGCTTCCCTCTGCGAAGGGCCTTTCTTTTACTTTATGTTGAGTCATTTTACCTACTTCTTTCTATCTTAGAAGCAAACACTTGTGTCAACTGTGTGCATTGATTCTTACATACTTGCTTATTTGCACTCATCATATTACTTTGTGTTGACAATTATCCATGAGATATACATGTTGAAAGTTGAAAGCAACTGCTGAAACTTAAATCTTCCTTTGTGTTGCTTCAAAACCTTCTATTAAGAATCTATTGCTTTATGAGTTAACTCTTATGCAAGACTTAGGGGATGTTTGTTTGGGCTTTTTCTGACTTTCCAATGAAAAAAGCCCCAAACGAACCAAACGGGTGTGCTGTGCTGCGGGCTTTGCCAAAGCCACGGAAGGAAATAGGCAGAGAAGAAAAAGCACGTCCGGACGTGCTTCGCGCGGCTTCCCGCAGATTTATTACCACTTAAAGCCGAACCGGTACAATCCTTTGCCCTAACTGTTTTGCTTATTTACTTCAACTGCCATCGAGACCCACCAGTCGTTCCCTGTTTGTCCTCCGGCTGGCTCGCTCGCGTCCCACCCGCGTGCCGCGCCGACCGGCCCGCGTTTGATTGTTGTTGCGTGCTACTGCTACTACTCCGTAGTATTCTGCTGCCGTCTGGCTGTATGATCTGATCCACTTCGTTCATGTGCGATGGAATATTCTTCTTCTCACTTGTGTGTTTCTTTGTGAGCAAAATATGCGTAGAGAGATAAAAACTGATACGTGAGCACTGCCATTACACGTGAGAAGAAGTATATTATACACTATATAAAGGTTGATCAATTTAGTGCACTAAGATTAGCTGAGACACTGTAGATGAGCTATTTATCCCTCCATTCCTCCAATTAGCTAGCGACATGTACCCATCCTCTTTTATTTCTCACCTGATGTGTTTTTTTTTTTTTTGAGTGGGTGAATTACCGGCAAACAATTACGAGAGCCTCTTCGTTTCCTGGCGCGGTCAAAGCGGTGGTCAGTGCGGTTTGTTACGTGTCACCCTGTAGCCAATCGGTGCGGTCCACGTGCCACCTCTCCTACGTCCCACCGCTCAACAACCCCTGCGCGTCTCCAGGTTTTTCTCTTAACATCCACCAGTCCAACATCGCGCCGCCTCCCCAAACTGTCTACCCTTTTCTTCCTCCCCCACCATGAGGATGACGTCGACGACAAGCTAGCTGGAGGAGTTGGCAGCGTGGAAGCTTCAGGAGTACTTGCGAATGGGTGCGGTCCCCACGCCTCTCTCTCCTTGGTAAAGCGGCGGGGGGAAGCGGTGCGCGGCGCACGGCGGGCAGCACGGGAAGGTGGAGGCGGCCGTGCTCCGCGGCGTGATGGCGTGCTTGCGACCGCCGCGGGATGCCGGCGGCACGGGAGGCGGTGGTTGTGTGGCAGCGCGGGCGGAGCCGGCCGTGCCCCGCGGCGTGCTGGCGGCGGCGCGGGATGGCGACGCCTCATACAGGCGGGCGGCCGCGGAGCGGGCTCTCTGGTGGGCGGCGGCAAGGTCGGGGCGGGGCAGAAGCGGTCCGGCGGTGGCCACGACGGGGCGGAGAGGCAGGGCCCAGCGGAGCAAAATGCAGATCGGTGAGAGACGCGTGCCGGCGCTGGCGGAGGCCCTTGCGAGGCCGGGACGGAGACGACCTTGACGGCCCTCCATGGCGACGGAGGGCCTCGACGACAGTGCATCAGGGCACGGCCACCTCCTCCGATTAGTGAGTCCCCGCCCCTATATACTCTCATACGCACCCGATTCGTTGATTGTTGCTGGTTTCTGCTGGTTGCTTGCAAGAAATCTAACGATGACCATGAGGAACTCTTCTTGCAGCAAAAAAAGGTAGAACCTTTTATTCGATTTCGCAGCACCCGAATGTGCATGGTGGGGAAGAGGGCCAACATGACGAGCAGCGCCAGAATCTCGCGGAGCGATTCCGGCGACCAACGCCCTCGAGCCAGGTATGGCTCCTCTGTGTGTGCATGTGTGGTGCTCGAAAAAATGCCTCAGGACGGGAACGGCTGGTCGCTCGCGGACGGCAGGGGCTGCGCCTGGGCTGCATGAGGTGGTTTTTTTTAAACGGGCTCCTCTTTATGATTCCTTTTCCTCCTCAATTTTATTTTGCAGCTAGGGTTTGGCCGTCCAGCAGATTCACCGGTAGGGAAAGCAATCACCATATTGCTGTTCGTGGACTCCATCGCTACCAGAGGTATCTCTTTATTTCTAGATTTTTAGATGGATTCGTCCTCATCTGAGATGTTACCTTGTGGTATTGTGTTCTTCCCTTTTTTTATCCCAGGATGTGATTCCGTCCTACCCTTCTCTTTCTTTCTAGATTTGTAGATGGATTCATCTTGATCTGGGTGCAGCACTTTCATGGACCTGACAGGTGATTTACGATGTTCATATGATTCCAATTTGCAAACTTTTTTTCTCTCTGTTTGACCCCTTGACCGCTTTACACATGTTCAGGTTTTACTTTTAAGGTTTGGATTTGGGTTGCGGGAGATTCCTACGCTGGTGGTGACAATGGCCATCATTGGTGCAGGAGGATTCAGTGGTTGTCCCTGCTGTTGGTGAATCTTCCTCTGTTTTATTATTTTGCCACAAATGCTAATGTAATAAGAATTGCATTACTTATACTAGAAAATTGTGGATAGAAAATGCTTTGCAGAAATCTGTGGTTTGGTTTATGCATGTGAGGATGCTATAAACCTTTATCCATCCTTTGATTTTGATCTTGAATGTGAATATGCATTTCCTAATAGCTTCTATATTTGTGTTGCTTGATAAGGATTGGTTTAGTCGTTCCTATTTAGAACTCTAGGTTCAGTGGTATATCTTAGTGATATTATGCCTGGCTGTAGGTCAGTGGTGATTTTTTTGCGTTATAACAATAGGGAGGGTTATAATTCATTGACATGATTCACATTCAATTTTTTTCTCAACAGGTTTGCAGTCTAACATGTCTTTTAATTTATTCAGTTTCTCAGTGCTTTTCAGACCTGTGTGAACATGGTGGTTGATCATCTACAATATGACATTACCATATTATTGCCATGATCATTTATTCATATTTAGGATAATCTGAATTGGAACGAAATGTAAACTGTACTTGCAATGTATTTGAGTGTGCTTCAGTAATATAGCATCTGACAATAAGTGCTAAAATTCCGCAGCAAAAAACTGTAGATGCACGTAGGATGAAAGTAAGTCTCCTACCTAGAAGAGCTAGCTGTAGATGCACGTAGGATGAAAGTAAGTCTCCTACCTAGAAGAGCTAGCTGTAGATGCACGGAGTTATGAACTCCTATTCTCAGAGCTGGAGGCTCAAACCATCTTTGTTAGTATATATTATGTAGCAGATTAGCATGACAAGCTTTTGTTTGGCATTCTTTTGTAGTTGGTTAGCATGATAAGATTGGAACTCTCCTACAGTTTGCCTAAACAAATTTTGCTATTATTGTGACGCATGTGGTATGCATTCCGTGTACGTTCCTAAATAGATATTTATATCAAGTTTTTTTTAACATCAACTCAGGAACTGGATAGATAGTTTTCAGTCTGTATGATTGTTACATTTATACATGGAGCACGGTCGTATGGTTGTAATGGTATGTTCGCTTCTGCATCAGGGCAGTTTTTGCGTGGCAGCATAGATTTAGCACTTTTACTTAGTAAAATCCGTACTCTATTTCATCCATCAACTACCCCTTATTTATTTCCACTTGATATAATATAGTTAATACATCATGCCTTTTCTGGCCAACGAGAGCCCTGTCCAGAAAATAAAAAAAATGACAAGATGAGCACTCAGTCGAGCCTCAGGTTTGACAACAACAAAATTACGCTTAGTCAAGCCTTAGGATGCGCCATACATAAGACCTAGGTGTAAAATTATAAATCAGGTATGTACTTCTGTTGTCCTATTGTAGTTTAGTACACAATGGATTTACCAAGTCATAATTATGAATTTCGCCTTAATTCTCATGTATTCAGTGTTCACATGATCTGAACATGTTCTCTTGCATCCATTGCTTTAGCAGATAAAGGTGTAAAATACATAGATTCTCTCAAAAACTGCATGTATTCTGAAATAGCTGACATCGAGTTTCGGCATAAATGTACTATGTCTCATCTCTTCAAGAACCATGAATGATTATTCTTACCTCCTACCGAAGATCCATATGCACTGACATTGTAATTTATGTAACCAAGTGGCAACTGTGCTATTGTTACTTTATGGCGAGAACATGCAGAAACCTTTCATGCGGTTGCTCTTCATTAATCCTCTTATGATGACAGCATTGCAATACTGTTTGCAGGCATGAGTGTTGCCCATTTGTCAGGTATGCCACCTCTGGGTGAGGGTCCATACAACATTTATAGACTAAATGCACCCTTCATTAATTAGCATAATATTTGCATTGATTTGGGAATGTTTGCCTTCAAGAGTAGCTTCATGTTCTGTTGTCACTTCGCTTTTATTTTCAGGAGTGTCTGGTTTTGATAACCCTGTCGCCCTGTTGGTATTGTCACCTGATGTTTGCTGAAGTTCTTCAACACAGTTTGATAGTGCTAACATTCTATCAGGTGATTATTGTTATTCTTATTGTATGTTGCTTCTGGATATATTTATATATGGAAAATATTATTTATGAAAGCTAGGTACATTAAAATTCAGGTATTCAGAGAAACTGATAGACCACACTTGCTAAAAACAGGGCAGAGTTACCTAAATGTCAAATGAGAAACATGAAACTGTGGACTTATTTGGATAGTAGAGAAGCAGTTCATTATTTCTTATGCTCCAGTTTCCTTCTCCAGGAGCTTCATAGTTATGAATTGTCAACTAAGCTGACCATGCATCATGTCATAAGAAACATATTTGTAAATAAGTAGCAAACCATGAAAAATAAACCTATCACATGAATATTCAGATAAATACAAGCATTGAGATATCATTTCACTTAGCTTCTCGGTCTTAAAATAGAAATTTATGAGCTGCATTTTACGTTTAAATAACACAACCTTAACTTTATTTTTTCAACGATTTCGAAGTTATAGTTCAGTAAGCCAGATTTCCTCATTGTCTAAGCTTATTCATACATACTGCTTCAGCATAAAAAAAAATCGATGCAAGTCTAGCTATATTGTACATGAATACAACATGCTTAGATCAAACCTATTTTAGCACTCATCAAGACTCTAGCCAGAAAATATATTGTTTTGACTGAAAACCTTTCTATTTTGGAGGACATGGAAGTGACGTATTTTCATTTCTGATACATAAATATGTGTATATTATAGGACGTCCTGTGGATCTTCTATCTACAGTTAGTGCTGATAAATATTTTGCAGATTTTGCATTTTTTTCCAGTTGCTGAATGCAGTAAGCAGTTTCCTGCTTTTAGATTTTTCAAGAGAGAAGGTATGCATCTAATATATGTGCGACGACTCACAAGGGGAACAATTTCTCTTGGTAACACACCGATTTTTCCCTCTCAATCTGCACCTCCTTTTCAGATATTTTTCCAGTCAAATAAAAATATCCAAAGAGGCCATTCAACATGTATAGCGGGCTCATAAAATAAACGGATGGATGGCATGTAATCTTGGCTTGATGAGATGAATTTTTGCATGTAAAGAAAAGTATGTAAAACTACATCGTAACTCATAAGCTGAAGAATGAACAAGTAGGAATTACTAACAGGATACTATGATATGTCACCGTTAGGACTTTCCCGGTGGTGACGAGGAAGAGGTTCAAGTTCAAGAGGATGACTGAATATATAACTGAGAGGATACATTTTTGCCTATTCAAATTTTTCTTTGGGTGTATTGGCGATGATGACAATGTTGTCTTCAATAAGTCATGAATAAGTTTGATAGCATTGTAGGTGTTTTTTTCCGTTGTATACAAGTTGCGCACGCTTTATTCATTGGAACAAGTGTACGTAAGTAAGTAGTTAGGCCAAAAGTCCAAAGGGTTCCTTTGTGCTTATATCGCATAGTACCGCAAGAAACATTTATGATAACGGGCGCGGCGTGTCGCCGCGCCAACGCTTCCTAGTTGTATGCATACGTGGTATTAAATGTGTGTCGCAATCTTGTGTGCATATGTGGTATTATCAAAGATATGAAAAAACTACTTTCTAACCTTAAATATGTGTCGCACATTTTAGTAAAATGTTATTTGTAACACATATATCAACTGTTATACATGTTTTTGAAACTCTAGGGTATTTGAGACAATTCATCTGTTCACAGCCAAACAGCTAGCCAAGTTGCCAAACAGTGAAAGTCGGAACAGCAGCTTTCCCTGCACAGCAGCTTTGACTGGAAAGCAGCTTTCCCTATACAGCCAGCCAGCCACAGCCCAAACAAACAGGTCCTTATTGATGCTTGTCTAGAAAGTACTATTCATGAAAAGTCTTTGCTATATGATTCAGTTGTTTAGTCATTGTCTTTACCATTGCTTCGAATCACTTCATTCATCTCATATGCTTTACAATAGTATTGATCAAGATTATGATAGTAGCATGTCACTTCAGAAATTATCCTTGTTATCGTTTACCTACTCGAGGGCGAGTAGGAACTAAGCTTGGGGATGCTTGATACGTCTCAAACGTATCTATAATTTCTTATGTTCCATGCTAGTTTTATGACAATACTCACATGTTTTATATACACTTTATATCATTTTGATGCATTTTCCGGTACTAACCTATTAACAAGATGCTGAAGCGCCAGTTCCTGTTTTCTGGTGTTTTTGGTTTCAGAAATCTTACACAGGAAATATTCTCGGAATTGGACGAAACAAAAGGCCACGTTCTTATTTTCCAGGGGCTTCACGGAGTCCGAAGGAGAGACCAAGGGGGGCCACGAGGAGCCCACACCATAGGGGGGTGCGGGCCACCCCTTGGTCGCGCCACCAGGTGGGGACCCCACCTCGGGACTCCACCGACATCGCCCCTTCGCCTATATATGCTCCCAGATGTGAAAACCCTAAAACAACCGACGATATTCCACGAAGAGTTCCGTAGCCGCCGCCATCGCGAAGACAAGTTTCGAGGGACAGAATCTCTGTTCCGGCACACCGCCGGGACGTGGAATTGCCCTCAGAGTCATCTCCATCGACACCATCGCCATCTTCATTGTCGTTGCTGACTCCCATGATGAGGAGGGAGTAGTTCTCCCCCGAGGCCGAGGGCTCTACCGGTAGCTATGTGGTTCATCTCTCTCTCTCCCATGGTGTGATCTTTATGTGATCATGAGCTTTGTATCACTATTAATCTATGTGCTACTCTAGTGATGTTATTAAAGTAGTCTATTCCTCCTCCATGATGTAAAGTTGACAGTGTGTGCATCATGTAGTACTTGGCGTAGGTTATGATTGTAATCTCTTGTAGATTATGAAGTTAACTATTACTATGATAGTATTGATGTGATCTATTCCCCTTTCATAGCTATTGGTGATAGTGTGTATGCTATGTTAGTACCCGGTCTAAATTGCAACGGTCTATTATGCACTCTAGATGTTACTTTAATATGAACTCCGGATTCACTCTCCACGGTGTGATGGTGATAGTGTGCGTATCGTGTGTGATTCCTTTATGAAGTTGTGGAGCTTGTTTACTCCGGCTTGAGGTGTGCTTTGTAGCCCTACACAATGAATGGTGTTTGTTATCCAACAAGAGAGTGTTTAAAAGTAGCATTTATTTATTCAGTTATGTGATCATTGTTGAGACTGTCCACTAGTGAAAGTATGATCCCTAGGACTTGTTTCTAAGCATTGAAACATCATTTCCAACAAGTTCTGTTACATGTTCGCTTGCTGCCATTTTTATTTCAGATTGCAATTACTACTTACAATCATCCATATTACTTGTATTTCACTATCTCTTCACCGAACTAGTGCACCTATACATCTGACAAGTGTATTAGGTGTGTTGGGGACACAAGCGACTTCTTTTATCTTAATTGCAGGGTTGCTTGAGAGGGATATCTTTGACCTCTACCTCCCTGAGTTCGATAAACCTTGGGTGATTCACTTAAGGGAAACTTGCTGTTGTTCTACAAACCTCTGCTCTTGGAGGCCCAACACTGTCTACAGGAATAGAAGCGTGCGTAGACATCACGCACCACTAGCATGGTGCGCCTCTGTTACTGATCCTACAGCTAGGCCTTTTTGTAGCAGTGCAACTGAGAGTTTGGCACGGCCACTGCTGCCCACCTCTTCGGTTGAAGGGACGCCAAGGTTTGGGCCATCGTATTCGAGGTCGATGGTACCGTCCGTTGACGAATTGCCATTGCCCTTCTTCGTGATCTCGAGTTTCCTCCAACACTACTAGGAAAAGCCTTATTGTCGGCGCACCAAAAATGGTTATTACCGGCGCACCAGCGCCCACCGGTGGGAACAAGCCGGTGGTAATGGATTACCGCCAACGCACCAGCTGATGCGCTGACGGTAACGCGAATTATCCCCGGCGTACCTGCCTTGTGCGCCTGGTGGTAAGTTATACCAGAAAACAAAAAATTCAAATCTATATCTATATCTAGATCGAGCTGATGAGTTGTGGTTGTGGTGTCATCTCTGGGCCGATGTAGTAGGTGCATGCGGAGAACGTGGTTGTGTTCTTGGTCTCGTCGCCGCGCGAGTGTAGGAGGAGGAGAGGGAGGAGGTGTAGGCCGGAGGTGGAGTATGCCGAAGGAGGTGGAGGAGGCCGGAGGAGGTTGTGGCTGTAGTTGTAGGAGGAGGCCATGCCGAGGAGGTGGAGGAGGTCGACGGTGCAGCAGTTGGAGACGTCCATCGGTGTAGAAAAAGGAGTCGGCGGAGGTTGATGGAGCAGCAGCCGGTGGAGACCATCGGTGTATAGGAGGGGGCGCATGAGGAGGAAAAGATAAGGAAGAGGGGAAAGTGAGGACTGCGGGCTGGTCACTAGTATATATAGCATATATTACCACCGGCCCACCAAATATGGTGGTGCGCCGGCAATAATTTTTCCTATTTTTTCGCCCAAATCTAAAACCTCAAAAAATTCATGTTTCTATTTTGAATTTGATGAAACCAATTTTTTTCGAAACGACCATAGGTGGTTGAAACCGGATAGGAAATTTCGCGTAGATAGATTTTGATATAAAAAAGTTTTTCATCGGAGGTCTTATGCAACCAGAAATCCTATTCTACCGAAAGATGACGCCATTTTGCATAATATGTCGAAAATCATGTTTTCCAATTTTCACTAAAAACTAGATAGTACAACACATGGGCATCTCAAAGGATTTTATTTTTTTATTTTATTTACCATTTTCTTCTATTTTTTTCTAAAATTGAAAAGGCGATCTAGGAGGGTGGAGAGAAAATATGTGCTCCCCTTACCCCCGGTGCACCTCTATGGTGGTGCGCTGGTGGTACATTGTTTACTACCGGCGCACCACCATAGAGGCGCGCCGGGGGGGGGGGGGGTAAGGGGAGCTCGAATGTTTGATCTGGCCCGAACCTCTTCTAACTTTATCCCCGATGCACTAAATTTTTGTTGCGCCGAATGTATTGGGCCATCACCGACGCAGTCAAAACATGGTGCACCGGTAGTATTTACCACCGGCGCTGTCAAAACATGGTGCGCCGGCAGTAACACTGGTAGCTATAGGCCTTTTCCTAGTAGTGCAAAGGGCGTAGCTTGCTTCCCACTTCTTCGTGTCCTTGAGCACCATCAAACAATGGTTCAATGTGAAGCCCTTGTTGTCGTAGGTTGACTTGAAGTGCCCCAAAGCATAAACAACCTACACACACAACAAGCAGTGATATGTGCTCACATATGTACTAGCAACATAGAGAAGAGGGGAAGGGGTTACCAAATTAACGAGCAAGGCATTGCTTATTCCCCTCCCGGTCACCGTCTCGTATGAGCCTTGGAACTACACTCGACATGGATGAAGCTCCACCTCTTTGAAAGGGAGAGATCTTTACGGTTACTATGGATGGGGTTTTGCCCCAACTTCCTATGCTCATGGATGAACTTACCCACATGGTCCCAATAAGCGAATCCCTTTTGCTCGGCACCACAAAGTGGATCTTGTTAAATCTCAATCCAAGCGGTGCATATCAACTTGTCTCTGTCGGTGGTGTAGCTCGACATCCTTTGGCTTACTTTTTACCATTGGCAACCGTGGTGGCGAGTGATTCGCCCAGTGTCGCCGTAGTGCATTTGGTGATTTCCTCTTCCATGTCTTGGGTGATGCTCTTGCCCAGGGCTTGGGTGAAGCCGTCGTTTCCAAATAATGGCTAGTTTTCAATTGAGTAGCCATCGTAACCATCCTCATACCAAGCCTCCTCATATTGATCGTAGTCGGCATCTTCCTGCTCGCCGCCGTTGTTGATCATGTCATGCATGATGGCCTCGCCATTCATGTCCATATATCCCTACACGCATGTTGGGCCATGACAAGCCGCGGGCAGGACCAAGTAGAAGTGCAAAACAATTACAAGAAACAGGCAAGAACTTTACCATCTTGGCTGGTGGTGGGACCTCGCCAGTCACTCTGTCGAACAGTTTGGCTGGTGGTGGCATATCAGCGGCAGATATTCGCCGTTGTTTCTTCAGCCCTGCCAGGGATGATTGCCCATGGCCAGGAGTGCGGTCGAGGTCGATTCCTTGGCCGGACATACCCACCGCCGCGTGCGGATCACCTAGCCGGGACCATGCGCATCCAGCCCTACCATGGCCGCAGCCCTGGGATGGCATATGCGGACCTAGCGGCATGGGTCAAAGAGGAGGCTGGCCGCTTGGCGTTGACGTGACGGAGCTCGTCGATGACACGCCGGCCAGGCCAAATGCCACTTTGAGCACCTCCTACTTCATCACCATAATGGCCTGCTAGGTGGCTTTCTGAGCCATCAACTCGTCATTGGCCTGCTCACGCTAGTTGATGATGCGGGCGTTCGCCTTGATCTGCTCTTCTTCCAGCTCGGTGGTGGCCGCTTGAGCTCTATGGGCTTCTCTCCGACCTGCACGCTTGTCAGACTCGGCTCGGCGCTCCTCCGGCGTCAAATCCTTGTCGGGCTTCTTCCCCTTCGTCCGCTTCTTGCAAGAGGTAGCCGTGGCAGGCGTGGCGACGGAATTCATCGCTCCCGCTGGCTTTCCCGTCGGTCGAATTTATGTGGTAGGATTTTTGCAGGGAATTGTGCTCCACTAGCGGAAGGGACCATGCTCTTTTAGGAGTCCGCGCGAATTCTCCTGCCCGACGCATCGAAATCCCAAATATGAAATGGATGGATCGATCCACACTAATCGATCCGTTTGCATCGCGCCGCTTTAACATCTGGGTTGTAGATGCCCTAAGGTGTGCCTAATAAATACTTGTTGTAGTGCAGCTGCTCGCCACGTGCTACAGCACCGGCCGCAGCTCCGCCACCTCCTCCGTACCTCGCATGAGTTGTCGCACTGGCGTGCCTTGTGCCTCGTATATTCAAACAACAAGACGATTTACATAGAAATAACGCTTTTCTGGAACTATAGCACAGACGGACCCTCCGGGGAAACTGTTTCACCCATATAACCCTTTTGTGTGGCGCCCCTCACATCGGCGCCACACCTCACTGTGTGGCGCCCGTGCCTGCGGCGCCACTCTCCCATCCTACGTGGCGCGGTCGACGCTGATGTGTGCTCCGCTCCGACGTGGCAGGATGTGTGGCGCCGCTCCCATCGGCGCCACACATCCACTTATAATTGCCCAAAACATACTGTAAGACAATTCGCCTGGGACTTAGCCGTTTTGGAAAGCCTTTTGTGTGGCGCCGATGCCACGGGCGCCACACTTCACAGTGTTGCACCGATGCCAGCGGCGCCACACAAACAGACTCGCCAAAACGGCTAAGGACTAAGCGTCCGGAGCCCCTGGATGTTTTCGACATATAAGTTGCAATGTGTGGCACCCGTGTCGTCGGCGCCACACTGTGAAGTGTGGCGCCCATGTCATCGGCGCCACACACTGACTTTTGCTAAACCATGAAAAGTCCTACCTTATTTCAACAGTTTTCAATACAACAATAGTAATTTCATACACACATCATAGCTCACACGTAGCACATAGATTCAGACAACACGTAGCAATGATGACATGGTTCAAAATGACAAGGAGTTCACAACATGTAGCAATGACATAGAGTTCACAACATGTAGCAATGAAGATAGAGTTCACAACACAAATCCATCTATCCTCGACGTCCCCTCCTCACGGCTGCTTCCGGACGGCCATCCTTTTCGTCCGCTGCCGTTGCTCTTGTTGCTGCTGCACCTCCTGCTCCTCCTCCCCAGAAGATGACGGCTCATCGTTCCTCATGCTCCTGAAATCGGATCTCCGCGCCGGCTCCTCATCGGACTCAACCACAACCTTCTTTCCTCGGTTGACATAATCGTCCGGAGTGTAACGGGTTGGAGCCTTGCCCCTCGGCTTCAGCTGGTACGCAGACCGTGTGCCTTGCTTCTTCCCTCGACTAATGCTTTGACTCAGAATGGTGTCGTCAGGAATCTGCACAAACATGAACACATGAGATTGCAAAAGTTGAAATTACTATGCACATGTTTGAGGGTAACAAAATAGTCCTAACCTCCGCCTCTTCAGAAGAGGATGACACAATTTCGCCTTCGCGGCAACCTAGCAAGTTGGCTAACCGCCGCATCTTCCTTGCAATGTTCTGCGTCAAGGAAGTCATGGTTACAAAGCCACCCAAACATAATAGATTACATTCAAAGTTGGTGATCATACCTTAATGAAATGCCACATCGGTCTGATAGGCTTTTCATCTCTATGGCTCTGATCCCAAACAACCTCGCACTCCTCAGCTATTTTTTTGATCTCGGTCCGCTGTGACAAACATATTATACACAATTTGAGAGAGCACATGCCAATATAGATGATGTACTAGCTAATGAGAGAATGGCTTACCACGTAGTTCAGTGAGGAAGCAATAGAAGTCGATCTCCCCCGTCAAGTAGTCCTGTCGTACTGGCTTTGCGCAACCTCATCCAGTGCGATGGGGTCGTCCAAGATGTCTTCATCATACACATGGTTCACTAACTCGATACGCGTGCTTCCATGAAACCATTGGAGATAGTTCTTGAAAGCGGCCAAGTCATGAGGGACAATCACTACATGTCCTGCATTCCGTGTTGCTTCCAAACAGTGTTGGAACACTGTCACGTGAATCCTATGATGGACAGGCCAATTCGTGATCTTCCTCTGCCGCTTCCTATCAAGCCTGCAAGATATTGAGCACAACGGATAAACTTAGGTTCTATCGGTACCTATGATCAACAAGTTTTTATCGCATGATTCAAGAAGTTTACCTGTGGAGCGTGTGGTCCGTGTCTTCCTACTGAGGTGGGCACTCCTTGTACAACCCGAACTGTCGCATCACTCTGTGCGGCTGGTGGTATTCAACAAGCCACATGCATACGAGTGGGAACCACATACGCCAGAAACGCGCCTCCTCCAAGCACTTGGGGTTGAGGTCAGGCATCGCCGAGCCAATACGGTAATAGGTACCATATGGCTCCCAATCCACCTGCAACATACAAATATTTCAAACTTTACAACATGGCAATAAAACTTATGAAATAGGACAGCAAAAGAGCGATGGCTTAAAATCGGTTACCTGCTCAGAGGTAAGAGTGTCCAACTCCTCGGTGTAGTGCTTGTACATGACCATTGGATCGCTCGTCATCTCCGAGACATCGTCCCAAAGGTATGCCCAAGTGGGCTCCCGATCAGGGTTGTTCCGGTGATGAGGCCATGGCCTCTCGTTGAGTATCCTGGGCCGCCCAACTGATAGGCGGTCCCAGCTCCATACGGAAAGTAGGAGCAATCATCCACCAAAACTGCCCTTCCCAGTCCTGCGACAAGCTTCATCCAACTGCGAAAATAAGACAGTACTTTGTCTAGCACACTACTATAGAAGAATAGTACATACATCAAATCATCACCTGCCGGTAGAGGTAGGCAAGTGCCGCTGTTCCCCAACTCCACCGGTGCTCCAACACCGTAAGCGCCTTGAGCCAACACCAATGGGCCAACTTCCCACCACTATCAGCAAAGAGAGTCCTCGAAAGCATGTACCACAAGTACACATGGGTGTATGTCCTGATAGTGTCCTCGTTGGCCCCTTGTGGGCATTCTCCAAAGTTAGTCCTGATCGAAGAGAAAGATGCGCCGGCGGGAGTTCTCTCCTTTGGATCTTCTGGCGTCGGAGGAGCCATGCCAATAAGGTCCTCCATCTGTCCGCGCCACCCATCAGAAGTTGTGTTCATACATAGTGGGTCGCCCTGAATAGGAAGTCCAAGTATCATGGAAACATCCTGAAGAGTAGGGGTCATCTCGTCGGCCCTCAAGTGGAATGTGTGCGTCTCTGGCCTCCACCGGTCGACAACGGCGGTGAGTGCCGCGGCGTTCATGTTCGCCCCCCGGTTTACAAGCGAGATGAACGGGAGAAGACCGGTAGGCTGGATGAACTCTGTGTACCTCTCATCATACGCCATATCTACTATGCCATGGTAACGAATCTTCAAAGGGTGAAGAACCGTTCTCTTCTCCGTCATATGAAAAGCCCGGTGATCCTTGTCATACTCATTATCTATGAGATACACCATCCTACATGTTTACATAAAACACCATATTATGAGACATTCCTAACAAATGTGAGTTATTCCATCGCAAATACTAGGCATATGTAACAAATTTGAATGCATTTGCTAAGCAAAAAATTAGTCATTTCAACATACATAGCCATTTCAACACATACATACATACATGTAAAATTTCACATCTATGGTTCCAGCAAATCTATGGTTCAAACACATGCATACAATGAGGCTATCAATTTCAACACATACACATCAATATAGATTCTAACAACCAACATTTCCAATCTAGGTTCCATGTATAAATCGAAGCAAATCTTGGATGAATCAAAGGGCAACAAAGGGGAATACCTTGAGGATTGGATGGGGATCGATTTAGCCGGTTAGATCTATCGAATCCGTGGAGGATTTGGTAGGGGGACGGAGGAGAGGCGGCCGAAGGCGGTGGTTCCGAGCGAGCAGAGAAAAGAGAAGAGGGGAGAAAGAAGAGGCTCGGGCTGGGGCGGGCACGGGCGCCACACATAAGTGGATGTGTGGCCCCCTTCAGAGCGGCGCCACATTTTCACTGTGTGGCGCTGATGGGAGCGGCGCCACACATCCTGCCACGTCGGAGCGGAGCACACATCAGTGCCGACCGCGCCACGTCGGATGGGCAAGTGGCGCCGCAGGCACGGACGCCACACAATGATGTGTGGCACCGATGTGTGGGGCGCCACACAAAAGGGTTAGATGGGTGAAATAGTTTTTCCGGGAGGTCAGTCTGTGCTATAGTTCCAGAAAAGGGTTACTTATGTGTAAATGGCCAAACAACAACACCCAATTATGTGGCAAAATTTTGTTTTCGGAATCCACAAGGATCATTGCGTAAATTTGCCCCTCCTCCTTTTTAACAAGCCACCCCGTTCTTCTGCCTGTCACCCACTCTCTCTCTCTCTCGTCTCTCTAGTCCCTTCTCACCTCCCAACTCAGAACCATGGCCGGGGAAGGTGGACGCGGTCAGGTCGGGGGGAAGGGGAAGGAGCCGCTCTCCGAGTCCAAGGAGCACCTGGATACCACCCTTTGTGAGCCCGAGACCCCAAACCTTCTCATGAGCTCATCCTATCCCACTTTCTATAACAACTTCCGTACTAAATTTGTATTTGTTCCTTGGGATTTCTATTTTCGTGCCCCTGCTTCGTTAGTTGTACTCAGTTTTCCCCAGCTCGTTAGTTTTTCCTCAGCTTTCCCCTCCCTCTAGTTTGAAACCCCTCGAAGACGCGGGTTGCCGTCAGGTCAGAGGCCTTACCGTTACCGTTAATCTGACGGGTGGGGCTGCACAGAGGTGGGGCTGCATAGAGGGCAGTTCCTCTCTGACCGTCTCGTGCTGACGGGTAGCCATCCATCTACCGTTGACGCGTGGATTGTTTTATTTCCTGATTGTATACACGGTGCTGCCAATGACAAATGGGGCCGCTCTATGGGGCTGCCGCAGCCAATGACCAGTGGGTCGTCTATTTATTTATAGAAAATTATATTGCCACTCTGTGGGGCCTCCGCAGCCAATGACCACTGTGGCAGGTGACTATTTTCGCAGCTTAATCTAAAGTGACTCTTATGCTAAACATTGTGCATCCCGACGTTGACCTAGCAGTGGCGGCGAGCATAGCCGTTCTGACCATGCCGATATCGGCATCGGCATCGTTTGGAGGATGTGGTGCTCGAATAATAGTGGAAATGCGACATTATCTTTTACATGTGCATAATATATAGAAAATAGTTAGATCTCTAAATCGATGCATATGAAGCTACATATATATTCTTGGTCATAATCCCCTTATCTAAAGGGGATGGATGCATGGCTTCACGTCGTCGTCGCTTTCATCGTCAGTATCTTCGTCGTCCGAGTAGTAGTACTTCCTGCACATTGTTCCGTCGAACACCTTCACTGTGAGCACATCATCGCCTTCATATTTGAAGTGTACGAAGCAGCCGAAATCCACACCGTGCGCGATGGCGAATTTCTCCCAGCCCTTGTCGAGGTACATCCGGCCTTGACCGTCAAATAGGACCTCCACGGTCCAGAGACGAGGACCACAGTCAGCTGCTCGCAGATACACCTTAGCTGGCTCCTGGCCGTCAAGATAGTCCGCAAACTTTTTTGGGAGAGCCTGCAAAGAGATCGAGCGCCGATCGTTTGAAATTAAAGGTTTTTTAGAACATGCCCATAATTAATCACATGCATCATATATGTGGGAACGCGTACGTACCTTCTTGACCAAAGGGTCTTCATAGACGACGATGAAGAACTCCTCTATGATCAATGGCAGTGTTGACGGTGGTGGTGGCAATGATGATGATCCACTTCCCCTTCCCCTTCCCCTTCCCCTTCCCCTTCCCCTTCCCCTTCCGGTCCGCGTCCGAGACGTGGAAGCCATGGCAATGGATCAAGTGTATGTGAACGAAGAAGAGAGAGGCAGAACCTATTGACACAAGGGATGGCCGTGTGGGTGTTTATAAGGGAGAGATGACCGTTGTAGGGGTTTACACACACTACAAGAGGAGCCATCATATTGCAACACATACTTTACAACCATTTTCATATGCGTTGTAAGTATTCATTGTAGATACATATATATGTGGTGCAGTTGTATCCGTTGCAGGTGAAAATAATTGGTCTACTGCGCGCGCATGAAAATCTGTTTTTTCGCGCTAAGTGTGAGATGCGCGGGGATACTGTGTGTATTATTTTGGTACCTTTTTTTTTGCATGGATTATTTTGGTAACTTGGCATGCGAGTTTTCCTCTACGTCCCACCAGTTTTTCCTCTTCTCTTGGCATAAACTTCTCTACTCCTCATCTCAAAACAGTATCATCTCCTCCCTCGTATCCCACTGCCTGATCGTCTTCCTCCTCCCGCCGCCGCTACCGGCTAGGTCCGCCGCTGAAGCTCCCAGATCCTACCTCCTCTCTGATTTACCTCTCCGTTCGGATTACAATATCTTGTATTCATTTCCTAGAAAATATCACTGACGTAACCCTAGATTGTTGACCGGCATCAGCGATCTACCCCGTTCCATTTGCCTTCTTGTCAGGTGGCCCGGTGATGATGAAGAGTACAGCCTGGCCGAGGAGTACCTGTCGGAGCCTAAGGGTTGCCTCGACCTTGACTTGGGTTTGCTGTTCGTATCAGACGAGATCCGATCTATGCGAAATCCTCCCAGAGCTGGATTTGTGCGCAGAGGTCAGGTGTGCGATTCATCCTCTAATTTCCCCTTGGCTTGATCGGTTTACTATACTTTCTAGTTTGACATGCCCGCTGATCAAGTGTGGTAACCGCTTGTTGTTCACTGATGTGTACAATTTTGTACTGTCCAGGGTCTGTTTTAGTTAAAGTGACTTGGTGTTCAGGTTACATCTTTTGTTGATGGAACGATCTGGTTGAATTTGGGTCCCTGGATAATATCAAATCCGTAATTAGTGCAAGATAGCTTGTTTAATATTTAGACTGCGCATGATTCCAACTCAGTATAGTTGGTTACCGGCCGGCTCGTCTAGTTCTTGTCAAACTGGAACCTTCTTGCGTTTTGAATTCCCATATATATAAATAAGCACAGGCATTGCATTTGTTGCAGAATTATTACTGCGCCATAGCCTCAGAGGTGTGGCAAGCACGTCAGATTAACAATGGAGATGGATAATGAACATAGACAGGTAAAAATCTTTTCATCTTTTCCTGTTTGGATTGACTAGATGTCAGTCACTATTGTAGTACTGCTCATATCTCTGAGTTAATATATCTCGTGGTTTCTTAATTTGCATTTGTACAAAGGATATTATTAAGATGTCAAAGAAACAATTCCTGCAGGCAAGGAAGCCCCTAAACATCAGGTATGCATTATAATTTATTGCAGTGCATCCGTTTCCTTACATTGGTAAAAGCACTGCCATGTATTGATAATTAGCTCATACCTTTTATAATCACAGACAAGCAAGCGTCCCTTATGGGATGGTAGTAATAATTAAAGAGAACACAAAGTTAGAGCGTTTTATCTAGTCCAAATAATCTATTAGACAAGTATTTTCTGTCGCTCCAAGTCGCTTGTTTCATAAGTTACCTTATTTCATTTCTAATGCAACTTTGGTTTACTGTGGTGTTCTTGCATAAATAGGTCAAATTTTGATGGAAATCAGTTCAAAATCTCGTAGAAGGCTCCAAAGAGGGCTGCTACAATGCGTATGTGTGGCAGGGCTGAAAGGAACAAGTCAAGGTATCAGCCAATCACTACAATCTTATCTATATCTTTGTAGTTACTCTGATCATTTATGCGTACAAAAACTATGCACCTATTATGGTACTTTACTACTTTCCTTTCAGCTTCTGAACTTTCTAGGCTGTAACCGCATGAAACTAAAAAGTCCAATAACTTGTAGGTAAAGGCCCTCACTACCAAGAAAACAACACATGTGCCACGAAATTTAAAATTATGGTAAAGTACCTCTAATGTGACAATATATCAATTCATGTTGTGCCTACCAAAGCTGGTGGAACCATGTGCATAGCTAGCATATTCATGATTTCCCCTCATCTACTTAATTTGGAGTATCAGTGTAGAATTTCGCGGATAAAATTTACACTCTGAATGGGTAGAAGTGGAGGTCAAGTGATCTGGAAAAAATTCCGAGGAAAACTAATTTCCATTGTTTATATACTAGCAAAACTACAGAATTGAGTCTGTTTCTCTACTGAAATTTGAAATATTTTTCATGAGAAGGTTCACTGCATTCAAGGACGCATTATACTGGGACTTAAGGGCCTTTGAATCCCTATTAAACTGGGACTCAAGGGCCTTTGAATCGATTGGTTGAGTACACTATTTTTTCCCAAATCATACTATATACCTTTGTTTATTTCAATGCAAACTGTGGGCAGTTCTTTGTGATTTTTGTAATGTTCTCCACACAGAGCTTCTCCTATCTTATGTGAGCGATGTGACCATTTCTACTTGTGCTCGTAGGATTAAGTGTTTAGACTTTGCTCTACATGTACATGCCTACTAACAATTTCCTAGTATTATTTAAATTGATGTCTCTACTGAATTTTGTAGGAAACCAGTATGCAAGTTGGTGCTTGCCAACGTGAAGATATCAATGTTGCAGAATTGTATATCTTGTAACATCTAATATAGGTAAGAATACCCTTTTTACATGTTTTGGATCAAATATATAGTAGAAATTACTATACCCTTGCCTACTGTTTTTTTGCAACGTCCGTTCTAAAATATGGACTTCCTTTTTGCAGGAGCAAACTATCAGCAAGGCCTGCCAAATTCAAATGCTACATTAGAAGGCGGAGCACGAGAAGAAATATATATATAGAATTAGTTAGAATATCATATTGTTATGTGAGATTGTAAGATGTGTACTCTTAAGATTATTTTCATGTATGGATGGTGATTTTAATTATAAATATAGAAATGTTTCTTCATGCAATGCTTTAATATTCTATACTTGTGTGCTGCCGAATATATGTATTAAGTAGTATTCTCTCGAGGAAACAAGTACTGCAATATATGAAGCTACAAAGCCACCCAATCCAAAAAAAAATTGTGTCAAAATAAATTATTCAATCCACATATATTATGTACCAACGGACCCATATGCGTTGCTCAACATTCGTTGCCACTTTGCAACGCTCTATCCCATGGTTACCAACGGACCAATACGCGTTGCATTGTACCCTTGCAACACCCAAAAACGCAACGCATCATTATCCGTTGGTAGAGGCGCTAGCAACGCCTATATTGACATTTAGATACAGATAAATCTGTTGCTGTAGGTAGGGTCCTGTTGTAGTGACAATAAAATAAGGAGGAGGTGAACGTTGGTGGGGGTTTACACAATAAATTAAGGAGGAGATGACCGTTGTGGGGGTTTACACAACAAATTAAGGAGGAGACGACCGTTGTGGGGGTATATATCTCAACAAAATTAAAAAGTAATGCGGAATATCTTGATGGAAATGGAACTTCGTGATATAGTTTATCATTTTACCGTGAAAAATAATGCCTAAAAGAAATGGTAATTTGTGATAGTTTATCATTTACCGTAATGGCTACAACAAATCATTGATGGTTTATCATTTTTTGCGTGAAAAGTAATGGCTACAAGAAATGGGTGATGGTGTATCATTTTTTGCGTGACAAGTAATGGCTACAACAAAATCGGTGAGGGTTTATCGTTTTTTGCGTGAAAAGTAATGGCTACAAGAAATGTGTGATGGTGTATCATTTTTTGCGTGAAAAGTAATGTCTACAACAAAATCGGTGATGGTTTATCGTTTTTTTGCGTGAAAAGTAATGGCTACAAGAAATGGGTGATGGTGTATCATTTTGCGTGAAAAGTAATGGCTACAACAAAATCGGTGATGGTTTATCGTTTTTTGCGTGAAAATTAATGGCTACAAGAAATGGGTGATGGTGTATCATTTTTAGCGTGAAAAGTAATGGCTACAACAAAATCGGTGATGATTTATCATTTTTTGCGTGAAAAGTAATGGCTACAACAAATCGGTGATGGTGTATCATTTTTTTGCGTGAAAAGTAATGGCTACAACAAATCGGTGATGGTTTATCATTTTTTGCGTGAAACGTAATGCCTAAAAAGAGTTTATAATTTAGCTCGTGAAAAATAATGCAGAAAACCAAACTTTGCGTGAAGCTAACCGGACGACGAGAGAGAGAGGGTGGTGGCCCCACCAGAGAGAGAGATAGGGGTTATCCTGCCCGTTAGATCATACGATCAACGGTCGGCGGGCACGATCCGCGTGACATGGGCTAGACCAATCAGGGCAATGTTGGGCGTCTGTGAGAGTTTGTGAAGGGAGAGGGCAAAACTGAGTAGTATCAAGAGACCAAGGGCAAGTGAGTAGTAAATAGACTAAGGGATTCAAATATGAGATTTAAAAAATGGAAAATGCGTGTTTTGTACAATGAAACCCATCTTGGCCTACCTCAAACTATTTGCAATACAAATCTACATGAGTGTGAAAATTATGGCCTCATTCAGACAAAGTATGTTTTGGGGAAAGCTGTTTTGGGTAGGGCTTATTATGGAAAACCATGCACCTTCATAGCTACTAGGTGATTTGAGAAGTGGCAATTTGTGGTGAAACTTGATTTATCTATGATTTGAGAAGTGGCAATTTGTGGTAAAGACTCAATGAGTAAGTGCCACTCTTTTTCGGAATTTTTTGCACATTAAATAACTCATTTAACTAGTTAATCCCATTTGTTGACTCTCTGTTGACCAGCCACTTGAGGGTAAAACTGAGTATATTGCACTAGCCAGTATTAGCACTCAAGGGGAAAACTGAGCACACAAAAAATGCTAGTATATGACTCGAGGGTATACCTGAGTATATCTAAATTTCCAGGGTTAGACCCAAGGACGCGTGTTGCGATGCAGAAGTGGAAGACGTGCCATTGTTGACGCGTGTCGCGGTGCAGACGTGCAAATAGTGGACGCGTAGGACGCGGGTCGCATTTAGGACGCGTAAGCCCCTCCCTCCCTCCCTCTGCACACAGTCGTCTCATTCTCGCTCACGCACGAAACCACCCCTCACGTCCCATCAACTTCTCCAAATCGAAAAAACCCCAACCGCCGTACGCACGCTACCCTGCCGGCGATGGAGAAGAAGAATGCGCCGGCGGTCGTCGCCTCCGAGCCCGTCGCCTCCGCGCCCGTCGCCTCCGAGCCCGTCGCCGCCGAGCCCGTCGCCTCCGAGCCCGTCGCCGCCGAGCCCGTCGCCGCCGAGCCCGTCGCCGCCGAGCGCGTCGCCGCCGAGGGCGGCGCATCCAAGCGCGGCGCCTCCATGAACTGGGCCTCTCTCTCGGCTGATGGACCACTTCACAAGATCGGCGAATGCTTACTGGCGAACGAGGAGTACACCGACACCTACTCTGCTATGAGGCAAGTCTGTAGAAATTGGCGCTCAGGTTTGCCTGAGCCCGACGTGCACCTGGATGAATGGATCATGCTAGACCACGCCCTTCCACGCGTCGCTGAGTTCACCTTCCTCCATGTAATAACCCAGAACATAGGAACAACGAAGGGTAGATTTAGAAATGGGATGTGCATTTCATCGCAAAACGGGGGAAATTTTCGCGCTTTATTGCAACTAAACCTAAGAGGGATCGAGGTTCTCTCTCATTTTGCACTTAGGGTTAGGCAATGTGAGTTAGGGAAATTTCGACATGATCTCTTTTGTATCTTGATTGATTTGGGGAATTTCATTTGACAAGTGTTAATACAATTAACAATAAGCATTGAACAATATAAAATGGAATTCATAATTTAAACACAACTTATGAATTCAAACAACTTTGAATTTCAAAGTGAATCATAAATACAATGTTTATTCCAGAATATAAATATTACATAAATCAAAAGCTCATAAACAAAAACTTGGGCTTTATTGATATCACAACACAAATTACATTGTCTTTACAAAATTCTTGATACAAGAATTGGTGAATAATAAACAGAAATGAAAATAAAGATTACAATATTATTCCTAAAACTAAAACCTAGACTATATGACTTGAAGTATTTCTTCATAGCCATGTCCATCTTCAAACCTGCAAAACAAAGAATCAACACTAGCCAGAATGTTAGTGTTAGCCAAAGATTCAGTTTGGACAGTGTAAACTATCACAGCACACTTGTGCTTGTCCAAAACCATGGACAGCACAAGATAAGGGCAGCAGCAGACCAAACCTGAGCACACACCAGGGGCTCAAGTTTCAGCATATGAGAGCACACAGCTCAAGTGTGCTAGGCAGCAACAGCAAGGCCATGCAGCAGCATAGTCACCAAGCAAGCCAGGCTTGTGTGTCAATGCAAGGATAGAAGCAGGGTTCATATAAAAGGGGCACAAACCCTAGAAATCATAACCAGTCGACCAGATAAGATTCACCAGGTAAGGGTGAAGCAAGAACAAGCTCAGTTCATCCAGTTCTTGAGCAAGAACAGAACCAAACCACACAACCACTTAAGCCACCAGAAATCATGGTGACCTAGAAGATCAACTAGACCTGGAGGTGAAGGGCTGTGAACAAACCCAAGTCTGCATCAACAAAACATTTCTTTCTAGGAGCTGGAACAAGGTATACCAAGTTCCTGGAGAAGATCCAATGGATCTAATCCATCATATGCATGACATAGTCATGGGGTTGAGCAGATGCTCAACAGGGTGAATCATCACTTGGTTTTCACCAAGGATCACTGCTAGTCTAAAAAGCCACCAAAATAGAAACCATCCAGATACAGATCTTGTGCACAGAAGCAAGATCTGATGCACAGATAGCACCAGTAGATGTATTGCAATAAATAGCAGCTAGTATAGACTACACAGAAAATCCTAGGCACATAACCATCAGTAAAACCCTAGATTTCATCACAGGCAAGCATATTGGCATTCATAGTTAGTATGATCCCCAAATATGCAAGCAAAGTTGAGTAGCCAACAGGATCCAACCAATCATGTGAGCAACCAGTCAGTAGCAAGGTTACTGAGGTCGCATCACACTTAGCACCAAATAAGAGAAAGCCAAATATATCACATCACTATCCAGAAATGGATTCAGATTCTATTTTGCTTGCTAGATAATCATGAACAGTCAAATCATTTGCAAGCAAGTAACTTAATCATCACTGCATAAGCAGTTCATCATAATTTAAGTAATACAAGCATGAATTTATCACAGATCCATGCTAAGCATGACAGTAGCACACTGTTAAGCAACACAGTTAATCTATAGCCACTAGAACAAGTCTAGGTAGCTAAGATAAGCAACAGCACAAGTAAGCAACAGCACAGTGATGCTTGAGCATCAGCATCACCAGATAATTAACTCATATAGCCACAGTATTAGACAGTAAGCAATTACTGACAATCAATTGATCAAATGGATCAATTAGAGCAAGCCAAGTTACATAGAGAAGTTAGCCAACAAGCAAGGAATGATCCAAGGGATCATTGGCTTACAGAGATAGTACTGGAGCATATCAGGCACCACTGGCACACACACAAGTGTCACAGATGCAACACAAGTACACTTAGACAAGCAAGCATGATAGACCAGTAAGCATAGCAAGCCCATAAGCATGAACAGCAGGGTATATCAAGCCATAAACAAGCACAGCATAGCATAGCAAGGTCAGAGCATGCTAGAAGCAATAGATAATTACCACCTGGCATGTACAGCAAGCAAGGCAGCACTGGCCAGTACCAGAAATTGGTAGATTGGCCATAGCTTGCAGAAAAATGGAAGCACAGGCTACTTAGGCAGCCATGGCAAGGCTCTATGTGATCACAGGATCACCAGAGAGCAGTAAAACAGGAGGAAGAAGAGGCACAGTAGCTTGGGAGGAGCACAGGCATGGAGAAGAGAAGGAGGAGGAGCAGAACACTTACATGCGCCTGGTGGCAGAGGCTATGGCATGGCGAGGCAGTGCTCGCGCGGCCATAGCAGCTGCAAGACCCAGGGTAGGCACCGGCGTTACACCGACGAGCACGAACACCACCACAGCAGCATGGCACAGAGACGACGGCACTGGTACTGCAAGCAACACCGCACCAGGTCGGTCTCAGGGGGCGCGTACGTCGACGGCGAGGACGAGAGTTCGCCGGAGAACCACCAAATCGTCCGAGGCGATTCTCCAGTGGATCCAGATCGGAGGCGATTCGCCAGGAGAGGACGAGAAGGGAGAAACTGCGCGGACAGATCGATAGATCTGCTCACGGCGGTTCAGGATCGGTTGGTGGATACGGCGGGGGAGCCCGGCGATGGCCGGAGCAGGGCGGCGGCCATGGCGGCGACGCCATCGCCACGGGAGTCGCCAGACGGTTAGGGTTAGACGAGCGAGTGAGAGGGCCGAGTGAGGAGAGTGAGGTGGGCCGCTTCGGCGCCACCGAACCCAAAAGGGGGCCAGCCTTATTGGGCCGTCCCTGGGTTAAGTTATTGGGCTGGGCCCAATAGGGGTCCAGAGGGGTACTTTGGTCTTTTTACATTTAATCTAAGATCAAAACTTTACCAAATTTTAATAAATCATAAACAACTCTAAAAATTCAATAAAAATAAGATTTATGAATGAAAAATAAATCTTAAAAAGAATAAAATATGAAATGGAATTTATGAAACAAATTCAAAATTATGAATTTTCAGAATTTAAATAATAACGTGGAATTTAAAATTATTATTTCCTTGTAATTAAAATTCAAGGAAAAATCTCAAATAAGTTCAAGTACTTATTTTCAAACATTTCAAAATGAAATTCTACTACTCCAAGTCATTTCTTTTGAAAGAGGGTATTTTTCCCAGAAAAAAATACTATACTCCTTTTTATTCCAAAAACTATAAAGTTCACTCTATAATTTCAAATTATTTTGGAATAACTAAGGTAATCATCAAGTAAAATCATTTTACTTTGAATTGTTGTACTTTGTGTGAAACACAATGATTAATACTTTTAAATCAATTGTAAATTACCGTCAAAGACATAAATCTTAAATACAACCCTAAATTGTAATAACTCATTGGGGTAAAGGGATTCAACATAAAATAATCCATCCATGATTGCATTATTTGGATTTTTATAACATTGTCCTTACCGGACAATGATGCTTCTTACAGAACCCGAGGTCCAGGTTCCATCAACTGCATTGAACTGCACTATCTCGCAGTCCACAGGCAAGTTCACCCTTGCTCATGTCAACTTGATTATTTTCTACTACTTTAATGCAAAGCTATATACTTATCATTCCTGCATCGCAAATGAAATGTTATTTTCCAACTATGAATATGACTATGTGGCTGGCAATGGAACCATGGTATGTGTTGATATGGTGGAGGTTCCATTGCAATGGGTTATATCACCCTAGGATTAAATTACCAATGCCGTCCAGTGATTCTAGCGCCGTACAAACCGCGTTGACCATGAGATCTATAATGGCTCTGGAAAAGCCAGCTGTATCTTTTCCCTTCTGCACGCCAACGGATTGGTAGAGCCGGCGGGGTGCTGGAGGCACTGCCGTAGGTTGGGATAGCCTTTTAAATCCCCATCCATTAGTGATGATGGCTCTACGATCTATGAAGGATTGTCCAAAGTACACCATGAGTAAAGCCGTATTATCGGGGGAAGTCTACTGGAGGTGTGCGGGTGGACAAAAGGGTGGGTTTGCAGTCGCGGAGAAGGCGGTGTGGGCTTGGATCTTTATACCTGGCCTCACACCAAAGGAAGTGTGAACGGGGGCAAGTCCCTGCGGATGGCAAAAAGGGTGAGATCTCTTGTGGGAAAAGTAACGCACCTCTGCAGAGTGTATCAAATTGTGGCTGTCACTCCTTGTTCCGGGAAGGGAACTGCGAACGCGGCAGGAAAGGAACTCCACGAAGTTCTGGTCAACCTGTGAAGACTGACGGGCATAGTTTTCATAATAAAAGCAACCTTTTGAAGAAATGTTTTCAAAACATGCATTGACCTGCGATTTCCTGATCAATGGTCGTAGCTAGTGCATCAAACACCTTTTATTCTTTTAGAACTTGCTGAGTACCTCTGTACTCACTTTCTTTCGACACCCTTGCTAGAGTGTGATCCGGAAGTGGAGGCTATCAACGATGGAGCACCAGAAGGAAGCTACGAGCTGGTCTACGAAGAACCTGATCTTACCGGCGGAGTGGAAGGCATAGACTATGGGATAGTCTACGGACCAGATGACACGGAGGTGGAGGAGTAGTGACATACCCTAGCATCATAGAGCCGAGCAACGTAGAACTTACCTAAATAAGTTGTTGAGCTCTTTATATTGGTTATGAGTTGTAATTGTACTTAAGTAGTATCTTAGGGTGTTCTCATAGGACCTGTGAGAATACCAACTTGTTAAGGCAATGTTTGTAATAAAGTATGGAGTGTTATGACCTGCAATGTTTCTGTTGTACCACTCTGAGGGATATGGCAAATTGTGAAGAAGTCCCTTCGCAAAGATCATATCAACGACTTGTATACTACAACATGCAGTGGTATGCTGGGTCACCGCAGCTGGTATCAGAGCAAATGTTGCGACCTTAGGTTGGAAAAACCTAGTATAGGGAAGAAACCTGTAGGAGTCTAGTAGAAATGGTAAAGGATTCTCTAGAAATATGGTGATTATTCACTTGAGAATAGCAAAACCATATATTTTAGTGCGATAATTCTTTATTATAGCTATTATGCTGCATTATCACCACTAATATTCTGCTTTTGTATACAGCCATAATGGCGAATACTTTTCCTAAGAGGACTTTGAGGAAGGTTGAGGGTTGGCTTGGTGATTATGATGGACCAATAACAGCTCTCCTGTGTGGGATGCTGAAGGAATTTCATTGTGATCCACGGATACCTGTTATCAAGTATACTTACTATGATGGGGAAATCCTAGCCAAGTGCAGAGTATCGGTCCAACTACCGGAAAAACTGCTGATGAGTCGTATAATGCCATACGGAGAAGCCAAAACTATCACCACAGCCTACCATATGGGCCTATTCAAGGCAATCCTTGAGATAAGGCAGCACAAGTCAGTAGAACTGCTATGTTCAGAGTTTTCTCATATACCTCATGCCGAGGAAGATGAGGATCCCACTCTTAATCATTTGGTGTTAGCACACAGAAGTCCTGAAGCTGCAGCACAGCACATGGATAGCTGTAAGTCTTTATTGACCACGATGTATCTTTTACACATGAAGATGAGAGGTGAGATTGACCACATGCTAGCTGAGTTCACGGACCCTGATAAAGTCCAAACTCGGATGCGTGATTTGAGGGCACAACCACAACATACTACACCTTTCTTTAACCCAGACATCAATGTAGATTTGAGTGACCCGTGGTCCAAGAGAAATCCACTTACAAGAGATCCACTTACACCTATCTTTGTCCCGCACTATCCACACGTGTCAGCATCATATGATACTGGATATGGGGGAGACCATTCATGGAACATAAACTGCTCGGAGTCACCGATCGAGAACTCGACGGGTTGGCGTTTCGGGGAACCTTTCGGTGATGAGGAGGAGCCAATTCCATGTGATACAGGAGATGAGAGTGATGCGGTTAACCAGAATGTTAACCAAAGCTATGGGCAGAAAGAGAAAGACACCAACTCCATTTCGTTAGATTTGGAGATGGGGTTACCCAAAACATCCCAGTACGTCGTAGGTGAGAGTTCTGGAAACAAGAAAAAGAAGAAGAAGAAGATGAGGGGTCAAGTGAATAGGAATCCTCCATGGATGATTGGAGAAGAGGAGCTGTATTCCACTGGGGATATGTATGAGTCTTTATCTAGTTACTTTGGCATGACAGATCTCTGTCTCGGCACTTCGTCCGATTCAGACTACATACCTACGGGAAGAACTTTCATTCCGGACGGTCTTCGGAGGACAGACCGCTGTACCGGATGGACCCCAGGAATGTATGCGGAGGCGAATGAAGACGATGAGGAGTAGAGCCCAGGGAAGAATACAGTAATCTAGGTGGTATTGTAATAGAACGTATTTTAAATTCCCGTTGGCTTGGGCTTTGAGCCAAATAAGTGGTTTATATATACCACATGTAATATAAGTTTGTGAGTGTGTTATGTATTATACGGTGTATATACATAATAAATGTTTGTTTTGGATTTGCTTCTTGATTTTATTGTGTGACTAGTTCTGGGCAATGAGTTGAGCTCAGAAAACATTCGCATGGTGTAATTATGAGTAATCGCTCTTTGTTACAGGACTAGGGGGAAATGGCGTTAGTAGAAACCGAAGAGGCTCGCAGAGAGCGGGAAGCCAGAGAGAAAGAGGAGGCAGATGCAGCAGCTAGAGCAGAGAATGCACCACCACCACCACACCCAATGTTGCACCCAGACTTCCAACAGTATATGAGGTCAATGGAGGAGGATAGGAGGCGTTACCAGGAAAGTCAGAGCAAGAACATGCAGGATTTCTTTACCCATGTCATTAATGATAGGGGTAATGAAGGCAAGGGAGTAACACTATCGGACTTCCAAAATGCAAGACCACTACCATTCACATCAGCTCCAGAACCAATGGACGCTGAAGATTGGCTCATGGATACGGAACGGAAGTTGAAGACCGTTGGTTGCAACGATGAGGAGAAGATTAGATACACCACTTATCTGTTGTCAGGACCAGCAGCATCATGGTGGGAGAACCTTGTAGCAGTACACCCTCCAGATAAGGTATTCACCTGGGAGGAGTTCAAGAAGAAGTTTCGGGATGCTCATGTTCCGGACAGCGTGGTGGAGCTGAAGAAGAGGGAGTTTGAAGAACTAAGACAGAATACTGCACCAATTATGCAGTATGTTCGGGATTTCAATAGGTTATCCAGGTATGCACCTGAGGATGTAGATACAGAGGAGAAGCGGAAGAAGCGGTTCATGAAAGGCATGAATCCATACATGAAGATGCAACTGAGGTTGGCACAGACTGCTGAATTCCAGGAACTGATTGACTCGGCAATCACTTTCGAGGATGATTACCGGCAAGTCCAAGAGGACAGGAGGAAGAGGGCTCGTATAGAGCCAAGAAAGTACCCAATCAGTAAACCAACACCTGATCGGAGTTTCAAACCCCGATACCGACCTACTACTGGTAATCAATACAACCGGGGAGGTCAGAGTCAGAACCCAATCAACCTGATCATCTGCAACAATTGTGGCCTAAAGGGTCATTTGCAGAAGGACTGTCAGAAACCCAGAATCATCTGCTATGGTTGTGGGAAGGAAGGACACATCAAGCCGGAGTGTCCAAACAAGTCATCTTGGAGCGGACAGAGCTCTGGAGGACGAGGTGGAAACAACAACAACAACCGCAACAACAACAACAACAACCGCAACTACAACTACAACAACAAGAAGGGAAAGCCTTATGGAAAGCTGAATTGCACATCTTTGGAACAAGCGGAAGAGTCGGATCAAACAGTCTTAGGTACGCTAAGCATTCTTACTCATCCTGGCAAAGTATTATTTGATACTGGAGCAACCACATCATTTCTTGCATTGGAATTTGTGGAAAAATTCGGGCTTAGATGTTCTAAGTTAGAAACCCCTATAACTGTTCTATCTGCGGGGGGAACGATCTTAGTAACCCACGTGAAAGAAGCACAAGTCCTAACCATATGTGACTGTGTGTATTTCGCGGACCTATTCATCATACCCATGAAGGACATATCAGTCATCCTAGGGATGGATTGGTTGACAGAAAATGGAGCGGTGATTAACTGTGGAGACAAAACAGTATCACTTCGCAACTCCATAGGAGGTCGAATAGTGTTCCAAGGAGACAAGTACAGTGAGTTGGAGATCGGATTGGAACTCAATAGCTTGAAGGAAGTGAGAATTGAAGATATTCCTGTAGTGAATGAGTTTAAGGATGTATTTCCTAAGGAACTACCGGGAATGCCACCCGATAGAGAGATAGAATTCACAATCGATCTGATTCCAGGCACAGCACCAATAGCACAACCACCATATAAGATGGGGCCAAAGGAGTTAGTGGAACTGAAAGCTCAGATAGATGAACTGGAACAGAAGGGATTTATTCAAGAAAGTGTGTCACCATGGGGTACACCAGTTATTTTTGTGGATAAAAGAGATGGAGGAAAGAGGATGTGTGGAGATTACAGAAATTTGAACAATGTAACTATCAAGAACAAGTATCCTTTACCTAGAATTCAAGATCTTTTTGATCAAGTTCAAGGAGCGGGAGTCTTCTCGAAGATAGATTTAAGGTCAGGATACCATCAAATCAAGATCAAGAAGGAAGATGTACCAAAAACAGCGTTTGTATCAAGGTATGGACACCATGAATACTTTGTTGTACCATTTGGACTAACAAATGCACCAGCAATTTTCATGAATTTGATGAACAAGATATTCATGAAGTACTTGGACAAGTTTGTGATAGTGTTCATAGATGATATTTTAATCTATTCTAAAGATAAAGAAGAACATGCCAAGCATTTGAAGATAGTTCTGCAAACTTTGAGAGAACATCAGCTATATGCGAAGTTTAGCAAGTGCAAATTTTGGCTAGATAGTGTTGAATTTCTTGGACATGTTATAACCAAAGAAGGCATAGCGGTGAATCCAAGCAAGGTTCAGTCCGTATTGGAATGGAAATCACCTAAAAATGCTAAAGAAATACGAGGATTTCTTGGTATGGCAGGCTATTATCGGAGATTCATAGAGGGATTTTCGAAGATTGCAGGACCAATGACCAAGTTACTCAAGAAAAATACTCCATTTGTATGGACAGATGAGTGTGAAGCCAGCTTCCAAACACTCAAAGATAAGTTAACCACAGCACCGGTGTTAGCAGGTTCTGAACACGAAAGGATTACACGGTGTATTGTGATGCTTCCAAGAATGGACTTGGATGTGTTCTTATGCAAGATCAAAAAGTAATAGCTTATGGATCAAGACAGTTAAAACCACATGAACACAACTACCCAGTACATGATCTCGAATTAGCGGCAGTTGTGTATGCTTTGAAGAGTTGGAGACAATTTCTATATGGATCCAAGTGTGAGTTATACACCGATCACAAAAGCTTGAAATATTTCTTCACCCAGAAAGAATTAAACATGAGGCAGAAGAGATGGTTAGAGTTGATTAAGGATTACGATCTTAAGATCAACTATACACCAGGCAAAGCTAATGTAGTAGCAGATGCTCTAAGTAGGAAGAGTACGGAGAATCAACCTACGGAATGGGAGATTCCAAAGGAACTTCGGAAAGAGTTAGAGGATGCTCAGATTTTGTTTATTCAAGGTGATGAGAAGGGAAGTATAGCAACCATGAGGATTATGGATGAGATGTACTCAGACTTGAAATATGAGATTATCCGAAAGCAAGCGGATGATTTGTTCATCCAAGAGGAAATCAAGAGGATTGGCGAAGGAAGACCATCGGAATTCCATCTAGGGGATTTTGATTCATTATACTTCCAGAAAAGGATCTGTGTACCAGATGATCCAGAAGTAAAGTCAATCATATTAAAGGAAGCACATGAAACCCCGTATTCAATACATCCGGGAGGTACTAAGATGTATATGGATTTGAAGGAGATGTTCTGGTGGAACAACATGAAAAGAGAAATAGCACAATATGTCTCGGAATGTCATACATGTCAACGAGTAAAGGCAGAGCATCAGAGTCCTGCGGGATTACTCAAACCACTAGAGATACCGGAATGGAAATGGGATGAAATAGGAATGGATTTGTTACTGGTTTACCAATGACTAGTAAGAGGAAGGATATGATATGGGTAATAGTGGATAGACTCACCAAGAGTGCTCATTTCATAGCCGTAAACACAAAAGATACTGCAGAAAAGCTTGTGGATATTTATGTGAAGGAAATTGTGAGTAAGCATGGAGTACCAAAGAAGATAGTCTCAGATAGAGGTTCGATTTTCACATCAGCATTCTGGAAACAACTACAAGAATCTTTGGGATCCAAGTTGGATTTCAGTACAGCATATCATCCACAAACCGGAGGACAAACCGAAAGAACCAATCAGATACTAGAAGACATGCTTAGAGCTTGTGCTCTGAACTTTGGAGGCTCATGGGAGGACCATTTATCTTTAGCGGAGTTCTCATATAACAATAGTTATCAGAGTAGCATTCACATGGCACCGTACGAAGCATTGTACGGAAGGAAGTGTAGATCACCAATTTGTTGGTATGAAACCGGAGAGAACAGGGAATTTACACCGGACTACATCAAGGAGAGACAAGACGTCATCGAGGTGATCCGGGATAGACTTAAAATAGCTCAGAGTCGTCAGAAGAGTTACGCTGACTTAAAGAGAAGAGATTGGGAACCGAAAGTGGGAGACATGGTTTATCTGAAGGTTAGCCCAATGAAAGGACTTAAGAGGTTCGGAGTAAAAGGAAAATTAAGCCCTCGATATATTGGACCATTTAAGATAATCAGTCAGAATCGAGGAACAGCTTTTGAGTTGGAGTTACCGGCACAACTAAGTCAAGTTCATAATGTATTTCATGTATCACAACTCAGAAGGTGTTTGAAGGCACCGGATGATCCTATCACATATGAAGAAATAGAATTGCAATCTGACCTAACTTATGTGGAAAGACCGGAAAAGATTTTGGAAGTACAGTGGAAGAAGTTAAGGAACAGGGCAATCAAATATTGTAAAGTGCAATGGCAACATCATCCTGAGCGAGAAGCAACTTGGGAGACGGAAGAAGAATTAAGGAAGTCTTACCCCGAGATGTTCAGGTACCAATCTTAACTTCGGGACGAAGTTTCTGTTAAGGGGAGAGGCTGTAATAACCCAGAACATAGGAACAACGAAGGGTAGATTTAGAAATGGGATGTGCATTTCATCGCAAAACGGGGGAAATTTTCGCGCTTTATTGCAACTAAACCTAAGAGGGATCGAGGTTCTCTCTCATTTTGCACTTAGGGTTAGGCAATGTGAGTTAGGGAAATTTCGACATGATCTCTTTTGTATCTTGATTGATTTGGGGATTTGATTTCATTTGACAAGTGTTAATACAATTAACAATAAGCATTGAACAATATAAAATGGAATTCATAATTTAAACACAACTTATGAATTCAAACAACTTTGAATTTCAAAGTGAATCATAAATACAATATTTATTCCAGAATATAAATATTACATAAATCAAAAGCTCATAAACAAAAACTTGGGCTTTATTGATATCACAACACAAATTACATTGTCTTTACAAAATTCTTGATACAAGAATTGGTGAATAATAAACAGAAATGAAAATAAAGATTACAATATTATTCCTAAAACTAAAACCTAGACTATATGACTTGAAGTATTTCTTCATAGCCATGTCCATCTTCAAACCTGCAAAACAAAGAATCAACACTAGCCAGAATGTTAGTGTTAGCCAAAGATTCAGTTTGGACAGTGTAAACTATCACAGCACACTTGTGCTTGTCCAAAACCATGGACAGCACAAGATAAGGGCAGCAGCAGACCAAACCTGAGCACACACCAGGGGCTCAAGTTTCAGCATATGAGAGCACACAGCTCAAGTGTGCTAGGCAGCAACAGCAAGGCCATGCAGCAGCATAGTCACCAAGCAAGCCAGGCTTGTGTGTCAATGCAAGGATAGAAGCAGGGTTCATATAAAAGGGGCACAAACCCTAGAAATCATAACCAGTCGACCAGATAAGATTCACCAGGTAAGGGTGAAGCAAGAACAAGCTCAGTTCATCCAGATCTTGAGCAAGAACAGAACCAAACCACACAACCACTTAAGCCACCAGAAATCATGGTGACCTAGAAGATCAACTAGACCTGGAGGTGAAGGGCTGTGAACAAACCCAAGTCTGCATCAACAAAACATTTCTTTCTAGGAGCTGGAACAAGGTATACCAAGTTCCTGGAGAAGATCCAATGGATCTAATCCATCATATGCATGACATAGTCATGGGGTTGAGCAGATGCTCAACAGGGTGAATCATCACTTGGTTTTCACCAAGGATCACTGCTAGTCTAAAAAGCCACCAAAATAGACACCATCCGTGATACAGATCTTGTGCCTGAAGCAAGATCGATGCACGTATAGCACCAGTAGATGTATTGCAATAAATAGCAGCTAGTATAGACTACACAGAAAATCCTAGGCACATAACCATCAGTAAAACCCTAGATTTCATCACAGGCAAGCATATTGGCATTCATAGTTAGTATGATCCCCAAATATGCAAGCAAAGTTGAGTAGCCAACAGGATCCAACCAATCATGTGAGCAACCAGTCAGTAGCAAGGTTACTGAGGTCACATCACACTTAGCACCAAATAAGAGAAAGCCAAATATATCACATCACTATCCAGAAATGGATTCAGATTCTATTTTGCTTGCTAGATAATCATGAACAGTCAAATCATTTGCAAGCAAGTAACTTAATCATCACTGCATAAGCAGTTCATCATAATTTAAGTAATACAAGCATGAATTTATCACAGATCCATGCTAAGCATGACAGTAGCACCTTTGTTAAGCAACACAGTTAATCTATAGCCACTAGAACAAGTCTAGGTAGCTAAGATAAGCAACAAGACAAGTAAGCAATAAAGACGGTGATGCTTGAGCATCAGCATCACCAGATAATTAACTCATATAGCCACAGTATTAGACAGTAAGCAATTACTGACAATCAATTGATCAAATGGATCAATTAGAGCAAGCCAAGTTACATAGAGAAGTTAGCCAACAAGCAAGGAATGATCCAAGGGATCATTGGCTTACAGAGATAGTACTGGAGCATATCAGGCACCACTGGCACACACACAAGTGTCACAGATGCAACACAAGTACACCTAGGCAAGCAAGCATGATAGACCAGTAAGCATAGCAAGCCCATAAGCATGAAAAGCAGGGTATATCAAGCCATAAACAAGCACAGCATAGCATAGCAAGGTCAGAGCATGCTAGAAGCAATAGATAATTACCACCTGGCATGTACAGCAAGCAAGGCAGCACTGGCCAGTACCAGAAATTGGTAGATTGGCCATAGCTTGCAGAAAAATGGAAGCACAGGCTACTTAGGCAGCCATGGCAAGGCTCTATGTGATCACAGGATCACCAGAGAGCAGTAAAACAGGAGGAAGAAGAGGCACAGTAGCTTGGGAGGAGCACAGGCATGGAGAAGAGAAGGAGGAGGAGCAGAACACTTACATGCGCCTGGTGGCAGAGGCTATGGCATGGCGAGGCAGTGCTCGCGCGGCCATAGCAGCTGCAAGACCCAGGGTAGGCGCCGGCGTTACACCGACGAGCACGAACACCACCACAGCAGCACGGCACGGAGACGACGGCACTGGTACTGCAAGCAACACCGCACCAGGTCGGTCTCAGGGGGCGCGTACGTCGACGGCGAGGACGAGAGTTCGCCGGAGAACCACCAAATCGTCCGAGGCGATTCTCCAGTGGATCCAGATCGGAGGCGATTCGCCAGGAGAGGACGAGAAGGGAGAAACTACACGGACAGATCGATAGATCTGCTCACGGCGGTTCAGGATCGGTTGGTGGATACGGCGGGGGAGCCCGGCGATGGCCGGAGCAGGGCGGCGGCCATGGCGGCGACGCCATCGCCACGGGAGTCGCCAGACGGTTAGGGTTAGACGAGCGAGTGAGAGGGCCGAGTGAGGAGAGTGAGGTGGGCCGCTTCGGCGCCACCGAACCCAAAAGGGGGCCAGCCTTATTGGGCCGTCCCTGGGTTAAGTTATTGGGCTGGGCCCAATAGGGGTCCAGAGGGGTACTTTGGTCTTTTTACATTTAATCAAAGATCAAAACTTTACCAAATTTTAATAAATCATAAACAACTCTAAAAATTCAATAAAAATAAGATTTATGAATGAAAAATAAATCTTAACAAGAATAAAATATGAAATGGAATTTATGAAACAAATTCAAAATTATGAATTTTCAGAATTTAAATAATAACGTGGAATTTAAAATTATTATTTCCTTGTAATTAAAATTCAAGGAAAAATCTCAAATAAGTTCAAATACTTATTTTCAAACATTTCAAAATGAAATTCTACTACTCCAAGTCATTTCTTTTGAAAGAGGGTATTTTTCCCAGAAAAAAATACTATACTCCTTTTTATTCCAAAAACTATAAAGTTCACTCTATAATTTCAAATTATTTTGGAATAACTAAGGTAATCATCAAGTAAAATCATTTTACTTTGAATTGTTGTACTTTGTGTGAATCACAATGATTAATACTTTTAAATCAATTGTAAATTACCGTCAAAGACATAAATCTTAAATACAACCCTAAATTGTAATAACTCATTGGGGTAAAGGGATTCAACATAAAATAATCCATCCATGATTGCATTATTTGGATTTTTATAACATTGTCCTTACCGGACAATGATGCTTCTTACAGAACCCGAGGTCCAGGTTCCATCAACTGCATTGAACTGCACTATCTCGCAGTCCACAGGCAAGTTCACCCTTGCTCATGTCAACTTGATTATTTTCTACTACTTTAATGCAAAGCTATATACTTATCATTCCTGCATCGCAAATGAAATGTTATTTTCCAACTATGAATATGACTATGTGGCTGGCAATGGAACCATGGTATGTGTTGATATGGTGGAGGTTCCATTGCAATGGGTTATATCACCCTAGGATTAAATTACCAATGCCGTCCAGTGATTCTAGCGCCGTACAAACCGCGTTGACCATGAGATCTATAATGGCTCGAAAAGCCACCGTATCTTTTCCCTTCGCACGCCAACGGATTGGTAGAGCCGGCGGGTGCCGGAGGCACCGCCGTAGGTTGGGATAGCCTTTTAAATCCCCATCCATTAGTGATGATGGCTCTACGATCTATGAAGGATTGTCCAAAGTACACCATGAGTAAAGCCGTATTATCGGGGGAAGTCTACTGGAGGTGTGCGGGTGGACAAAAGGGTGGGTTTGCAGTCGCGGAGAAGGCGGTGTGGGCTTGGATCTTTATACCTGGCCTCACACCAAAGGAAGTGTGAACGGGGGCAAGTCCCTGCGGATGGCCAAAAGGGTGAGATCTCTTGTGGGAAAAGTAACGCACCTCTGCAGAGTGTATCAAATTGTGGCTGTCACTCCTTGTTCCGGGAAGGGAACTGCGAACGCGGCAGGAAAGGAACTCCACGAAGTTCTGGTCAACCTGTGAAGACTGACGGGCATAGTTTTCATAATAAAAGCAACCTTTTGAAGAAATGTTTTCAAAACATGCATTGACCTGCGATTTCCTGATCAATGGTCGTAGCTAGTGCATCAAACACCTTTTATTCTTTTAGAACTTGCTGAGTACCTCTGTACTCACTTTCTTTCGACACCCTTGCTAGACTGTGATCCGGAAGTGGAGGCTATCAACGATGGAGCACCAGAAGGAAGCTACGAGCTGGTCTACGAAGAACCTGATCTTACAGGCGGAGTGGAAGGCGTAGACTATGGGATAGTCTACGGACCAGATAACACGGAGGTGGAGGAGTAGTGACATACCCTAGCATCATAGAGCCGAGCAACGTAGAACTTACCTAAATAAGTTGTTGAGCTCTTTATATTGGTTATGAGTTGTAATCGTACTTAAGTAGTATCTTAGGGTGTTCTCATAGGACCTGTGAGAATACCAACTTGTTAAGGCAATGTTTGTAATAAAGTATGGAGTGTTATGACCTGCAATGTTTCTGTTGTACCACTCTGAGGGATATGGCAAATTGTGAAGAAGTCCCTTCGCAAAGATCATATCAACGACTTGTATACTACAACATGCAGTGGTATGCTGGGTCACCGCACTCCAACTCGGCACATCACGCTACGCCACCATAGATCTATCGGAAGTTCATACAAGGTTCAAATTCCTCCATATCTACCTTTTTATTTTCAATCTTAAACATCTTAGTGCTGAATGTTATCTTCATCAATATATTTTAGATACTACTTCGTCGGCTTTTGCCGTGGCATCATCGTGCTTGCCCAGAAGAACCCGCCGCACAAGATACGGCTGCTGAACCCACTCACAAAGAAATCGAACACTATGTTTGAGGCGCAGATGCCATCTGTTTTTCTGAAATCAGTCGCTGTTATCAAATCCCCGACTATGGTCTTCGTTGCCGCAAATTACCCACTGGAAATTGGTTGGGGCGATGAGAGCACTCCAACTAAGGATATAAATGAAGATTGGGGAGAAGGAAGATTTTCGATCAAGAACCATTGTTTGCGTTGCATTACCCCGTTCAATGGTGAACTGTATGCAGAGTCATGACAATTTTGAGATCGGAAGAATAGTGTGCACCAATGTACAGCAGCAGCGCGCGACCGTCAAGATGGAGACACTAATTTCATTTCCAGAACTTGAACGTCAGAAGTTCTACCTTGTGAAGTCGGATGGTGATCTGCTGCTTGTGTTGTTGGTCAGCGAGGCTTTGGCGGGCAAACCATTGGTGTACCGTGTGGACACTCAGAGCCGCTCTCTCCATCCGGTCAGTAACATTGGCAGTAATGCCTTCTTCATGAATTATATCCGGTGTATCTCCGTCGACACCAGAGTGTACCCGACACTTCAACCTGGCAGCATCTACTACACGGATTTGGGTTATATCAGAGAGTACTCTCATGATACAAATGCCTGGGATGAGTGGCCACTACGTGTGGATAGAATAGGACTCTACGGTTTGAGAAATGAACACAGGCCATACCGTTTGGAGGATGTATTGGCCTCACACTGCAGACGGAAGGAGTTCAATGCATATTTCCTTGTGGTAATGCACGAATGGAGGGAGGAAGAAATATATGGGGAGGAATGAAGAACAAATTCATTCATCCTGGGGTCCCTATCCTAATCTTCTTGTTGTCCATACATTGCGTGCGTCTTGTATATTTTTCAGTTTAGTTTGTCGTTAGCATTAACAACGTTATTGGCTGCTTTTGGCTGCTGTATGCAGTTTATGTATTATACTTAGTTTTCTGATTATGCTGTTGTGAATTTATCATATACTAGCTTCTAGATTTGCTGCCATATTGGGCAAAAAACGAGGGCCAAAAGGCATAAATAACCCCAGAGATTTGCTACTAGATTTGCTACCATATTGAAGAAAGACAGAAATAGAAGTTTCTCTAGATTTGATACTAATTTAGTGAAAAATACAGAGAGAGAGAAAGAGGGGAAAAGGTGCTCTTAAAAATGCCAATTTGGACCGAGAGACAAAACCCAGCTCCTGCTCACGTGCAACCAAACGCTTCTCGTCCTGTCCCACGCGGTCCCTTTCTACCAGCCCCACGCGACGCGGCCCCACGCGGCCCCACAGACGACGTGGCGCAACACGTCAGCACAGAACGTCCAAATAGACGGATTCCTTCCGTCTGAGCTCCTTCTGCGGGTTTCAGACATAGGCTTGGGGAAAACTGAGGAAAAACTAAGGGGCTGCGAAAAACTGAGTACAACTAACGAAGCGGGGGCACGAAAATAGAAATCCCTTGTTCCTTCGGCAGGCTTGCTCCAGGAGAAGAAGGATGAGCATGCTGAAGGAGTGGTCAACAAGGGATTCGACATCGTTGATGGTGAGGAATCAGGTACGCAGGATGCTTCAAAAAAAGGCTCTTTTTTTCTTGGAGTTCTTTGTAGCGGGAGTCCGGGATTGATTAATGGAGTAAATCCGTTCGTTAATCCTTTTCAGTTCAATCGGGAATCGCACCACCTCCAGCGCCAACAGTGAAGAGAGAGGCGGAGGAATCATCAGGAGGGAGTGCTCCAAAGCTGCCTCGCTTAGGTAGTATATACATGTCTAGTTTTTTTTTTTTTACTAGATCGCCCATTGGGTATCAGAGATTCAGAGAAATTGGTTTGCTTTGCAGCTGGGGAGAACCCGAAGAGGAAGGGGTCTACTGGGGGTTTCGTCGCAGACAGTGTTGAAGGTAATCACCGTCCCTTTTATCTACACACTAACAGGACGTACCTAAATCTAATTGATTGCCATTCTTACACAGCTCCCGAGCCACCGTTAGATTTAGGTTTCAGCCTTAGAGCTGCGTGGTCTGCACTTGATCGCGGAATCACGGCGGACGCCGTGCTGCAGGGTCTCAGGCACAACCGCCAGCCGGTTCCTGAATCTTCTGCCCCGAAGTCCCCCCTCTCCCCAGGAGCCATTGCTTGCCTCATTTGCGAAGGCAATGAAGCCACAACGTCTCTGAAGCCCAAGGGCTCCCACCGCTGCCTGTGTGCCCACTGCCTGAAGTTTACCGCGGAGGCACCTGACCTCCACCTGTGCAAGGTTTGCAAAGAGGAGCCAAGCAAAAAGTTCTCAAAATCCACCTGAAGGTTAGTCTGTGGGTATCCTACAATTAGCAGCACATGCCCTCTCTAGTGGATCTGTCCGTGTAATGTGTATGGGCTTCTCCATCTTTACAATGGTGGAAAACTAAGCTTTGTTTGTTGTTTTGAGTTGCTCATCAAGCATATCGCTCGATAAAAAACTAAGCTTTGTTAGACATGTTATTGTTATTCCAAATTTCAAATGGTTGTTGGTGTCAATTTAGCCCGTGCCAAATTTGCCTGGAGATTTTCGCCAAAAATACCTCTGCAGGTGCGACATGGATAGTAGCCTTGCCTGTGCATTGCTTGTTCCATTTGGCATCCTGGCCGTTTTTTGCTTTCCGTATTTCGTTTCTGTTGATTGCTGTAGTGCCGTAAAATAGGACTTGCCATGAATCATTTTTTTTCGATAAAGAGAATATATTAATATCAGAAGATACCGCCATGAATCACTTGGTTTGTATTATGTAGTATAAGGACATCATAGTGTTTTAAGGTTAAAAATGGGGTCTCTTGAATCACCTTCCTCGTCATACCATCCATCTTGTACCTACCCCAAAACCAGGGTAATACTGTACTCTTAGATGGTGTAAATCTTGTATCACACAGTATGTATTTTGGTGTAATACTGTACATTTGATTATGTGGATTTTTGTGTAGTAAATAGTAACACTGAATAGTTAGTGTTGCTGATACCATCCATGATACCAATACTTGTTTTTTGAATACTGTCCAATTTCTGATTGAAGGTTCAGTATGTACCATTGCTGTTTCTTCCTGTTTTAGTAGCACTGCCATGGTATAAGTAGTGTGTTGAATGTAATCACAAGTATTGTTTAGCAGCACCGCTGTTTCTTGCTGTTTTAGTAGCACCACAATGATCTATGATTAGTACTCCCTCCGATTCATAATAAATGTTGGAGATTTAGTTCAATTAGGGAGTATGTTGAATGTAAGAACCACTGCTGTTTAATAGCACCGCTCTGTCATGTGTACCCCGTTTCTTGTTGTTTAGTACTACTACAATTATCTAAGCTTGGTATATGGTTGACTTCTACACATGGTATAAAAATAGAAGTTCAGACAATAAATGACACAGAAACTTGCCAAATTTTTCTCTAAATTTCTTGAAATCATGAGATTGCATTCACTCATTAGATTTCTTTCTATTACCAAGCTGTTCATAACTTTGCCGACTTAATTTGCTAAAGCAATTCTCTCATTCTTTTTTCCAGGAGGCCGGCCTCTGGGACCTTGAAGGCTTGAGATGAAATGATGATGGGAGTAGATTTTTTTGGGACATGTTGATTTTGTTAGCGGCCAACGGGAAATGATTTTGCCTAGTGCATTTTGCTGGAGCTAGTCTCATCTGAACTACTTGACCTGCGCTGATTATGTGTACTGATGTTATGTGATCCGATGGATGCTGCTGTGAAGTGTTGGCAGGTTGTACTGAAACTAGGGTGTTCTTAATGCCGTTTTCGTTTGCCACTGTCCTGAGTTTTATATCGGTGGGTGGATATGAGATATCCGATCGTGTTATCTGGCACTGAGCCATTGGATATGAATCCGGTGGTTAGGAACAGATTTGCTAGATTTGTTGCTACCATCATTTATGCAACATAACACTACGTTCTACTCTGTTGTAGTTATGTACCTCCAATCCGCACCATTTTCTTTTCTCAACCACCTTTTCTTTTGTGAATCCTAGCTCCCAAACCTCTCCTGGCAAATCCTGTTAATGGAGACGACATCACACATCGCCTGCACAATATTCCATGATGCGGTTAGTTGCCAAAGTACAATTTCTAGATGGCAAAAGTCCTAATACACCCACACTTCATGCAGAGATGAAAGCTTGATGACAAGCTTCTACAGGATCATTTCATCGTTAAGTGCAAAATGTACAATTGGGTTATTTAGTTGGAGTTCTGGTTTCTAGGAGGAACAAAACTGTAGATGGGTGAGGTATTCTTCCTGTGCAAAAATTGCCCACGCATTGATCGACGGCAATGTCCAAGTCGATAACAAAAGGAGGACATAGCTGTTCAATATCTGCGGAAGGACTCTTTTAATCTCTATGGAGGCTTAAATAAAAATCGCAACAGTTGATTCTATATAAAAAGCAGTCTAACTGTTTGTGTTGTACTGCTACACAAGAGAATAAGGGATGTGCATTTCTCCCCAAGGGATGCGTACTGCTGCAAAAGGGATGAGTACTGCTACACAAGGGATACTAGGTCAAGTTTAACCATAATTTTGGGTAATTTTTTTGAGGCTTTTACGGTAGCGATGGATAGATGTCAATCATTCAGCCTGGCAGATCCGATGGTTCAGATTGATAAATACTTGTTGGGTGAAAGACTAGTATTTTCCACAAAGAGTTAAATTTGGTAGATGCACACGTCAATTCTCTCTCATCCGGGAACCCTTCATATAATAGCTAGTTTCCTTACCTTAACCTCCCTTTAATATTTTTTTAACCATTCTTATACCAGTTTCATATAAAAGAAATTACTGCATGTGGTTGCCAAATTCGGATCAACAACTTAGATATCATAGAGAAATGAGAAAAATAATAACTATATGGCTGTGATTAGTAACTTTCCGATCTCTAACAAACAAGAACAAGAATGTTTATAAGAGGACAAAAGTTTCCTCGTGACGAACATGCACCTAATAACGAGCTGTTGGCGATCTTTTGGCTTTAAGACCCGGAAACCACAAGTTTAGCCCGAGCTATATGTAACTTATTTTTTGAAAAAAATTAAAATTGGTACGTTAAAGTTTTAAATAGATATGAAAATAAATCTAGGTGTTGAAAATATTGTGCTATGTAAACATAAAAACATTAAACTCAAAATACCTTATAATCGAGGCTGTGCAAAAAATGATTAAATCTGAAAGAGTTAATTATTTTTGCATAGCCTCCAATATATGACATCTGACTTTGAAATCTTCTATCTATTATCTATCTATCTGTTATAGACTAAAAACACAATACAGAGGTCTAAAATAGAGGCACCACGTTAATCCATATTATCGGAATTATTTTAACTATTAGATCTATAATTTTCGGATAGGATTTAATAAAAAACTAATAGTCACGTACGTATATGTGTAACCATGTTTGACACGTTTAATAATGAGCATATGCATCAAATATGGAAGGGCAAACTCTAAAAGAAAAGACATTGAGGATGGCGCAGAGAAGCACCAAAGCAATTATACATCACCTGTTTAGGAATTTTTTCGGCTTTCACATCGCTTGATTTTGTTTTTGGAATTCAGATGATGTACATCTCCTACGCAATTATACACCCTTGTCAAACACGTCCTGTGGAGCCTGGAACTCGTCGGCTACAGGCTGGCCGGACACAGGTTGCGTGGGAGCTCGTGGCAGGCAGAACTAAGCTCGAAGGTGTCGCGTCAGCCACGCAGACTGACTGCCAGCAGGGCGCGGAGGCGAGCCGGAATCGGCCCGGTGGTTGGGCGTTGCAGGTGATGTATATTTGCATCACGTGGTGCAAATTATACATCGCAAATGTAATTTTTTTGGAGACGTTTTGTATATTACATCATCTGCTTTTGCTCTTTTTTTGGGTTCATGTGATTTATATGACTGTTTTTTGACAAATACATCATCTGTTGGACACGTGATCTAATGATCAAAATGATTTTTCTATCATATGAATCAAAGGTGAGCTATTTTAAGAAAAATCAAACTATATCAAGTTTGATTATGTTTTTACCAAAAATCATTAAGATGCAAAATACAAAATCAATAGCATTCGATAGATAATGCAATATATTTTCGTATGGTATCTACAAAATATTATATTTGTTGACATATTCTTCCAAAAGTTTGGTCAAACTTTACTTTGTTTGACTTAAAATGCCTTAAGCTTTGGGATGGAGGCAGTAGTACTCAAGATCTCATGGCTACAATATTGTGTCAAGCTTTCGTGCACTAGGCAATATCAACATTATGGTCCTGTATGATAGCAATCAACTGTTGTCCATGCAAGCCCTATGAATTGGACGGGGGTAGTATTTTTCACCACTATTGTCAAGTTCGAACCTCCATTGATGATCATTCAATGCGACAATGCATCAGGTCAAGACATCATACTGTGTGATAAGCATATGAAATTATCTAGTCTCACATGCTTCAGGCATCATAAGGGAAATTATATAAGTTTTAGACATAGTAAGAAATCAAGTTTAGCCATATTGCAACAAGATGATTACTTATACAATGGGAAAAGCTACTCCTCATCATTGTCGATATCTGGAAAAAGATCATGCTCATCTACGTAATTGTCACATGCGTCATCAAATTCATCTCCATTGTCATTTTCAAGGGCTTCAGTATTGTTCATCAGGTTTTCAACCAGAGCCGCTGGAATATGGCGGGGTCCATCCCTACTTAAATTTGCAGTAGGTACGACTTGTTCTGTTCCTACAGCGTATGTGTCATGTCCTTGTTGCCGACCAGCTTGTTCCAGCTCTTGATGGGCATCTGCATCATATCTGACACCTTCATTTTCACTAACATTGTAGAGATGGCGATGGTCGTATGTTTGGATAATTTTCTAACCCTTATTAGCTAGGTCTCTGTCAGTCAAACAAAAGACCTTTTTAGCCTGAGTAGCCAGAATATAATCATCATTCGTCTTAGCAAGCTTTCCCACATTGATGCTCTTGAAGTACCCATCATTTTTGATCCGATCTTTGCCTTGCATAAACCAATCACCTTTAAAAATAACAACCGGCTATTATCATGGTATTTTAAATAAATAATGTCCTTAAGGGTTCCAAAGTAATCACTATAATCATTGTTTGTGGGATTTACGGCACTGGGTAACATGATTCCACTGTTCCGTGTCTTCTTATTCGCATCAGGGCTGGTAGTGCTAAATCAAACCACATTAACTATGCACGTTGTATATCTCTTGACCCTGAAATCCGGAGAACAGCCCAACGCGAAGAGATCCTTATTTACATTAATTCCTCTTTTCATCTCCTCCTTAAGCTGCAACACCACAAACAAATAAATATATGACAAATCTGCGGTGACAATAGGTATCAAAATAGATCTAGCAACACGTGAACGAAGAGGGAAAACTAACTTCTTTCTCGAACCAGTCCGCAAATCCTGTTCTCATTGCTCTGTCAATGTTTCGAACCCTTTGCTGGGTTAATTCATTTCTGTATCAACTGTTTTTTTTAAAGTCAGTTGTCCAGACATAGTTAAGTATGAATGTATAAAAGTAGGCAAGCTAATATGTGAAAACATACCGTCTATATTCGACCGTTTCATCACAGTTGTGCAAAACGTACCACACCATTTTTTAGCTTCATATTCCCCATCATAATCGCACGCCGAAATAAATTTAACTCCGTGCCCAAAAACTTGAACATCATAGGTATCGAGATCTTCAAAAGCTAAATTTCTTGGTTCCTTGGTATACACTGTGTCGACATCATCCATGTATCTCGAAAAAATGTGAGACATTCATCGGCAACATATCCCTCAGCAACAGAACCTTCTAGTTGTGCCCTGTTCCTCAGATAGCGCTTCAAAGTGTACAACCACCTTTCAACTGGGTTCATCCACCCATAATGCACATGACCTCTTAGGCGTGCCTCTTCAGGTAAATGTACTGCTAGGTGCACCATCACATCAAAGAAAGCTGGGGGAAAATGCACTCTAGCATGCACAAGATCTCAGGGATCTCTACCTCTAGATCTTTCAGCATGGTCTTGTTTATAGTTTTGATGTACAGTACCTTGAAAAACCTGCCTAACCGAGCAATTTCATCATATATATCCTTACTTACTTGTCCTCACAATCTAGCAGCTAAGATGGTTTGCAAAAAAATGTGATAAACATGTGTTTTTAGGCCTTGTACCTTGGTCCCATCAGAATTTACACATTTTGCAAAGTTCGAAGCATATCCATCTGAAAACCTCAACTCCCGTAGGAATTGACAGAATGCACGCGTAAGTTCTCGAGAAAAGCATATGGAGCCTCTGGCCACTCATAGTAGACTTTCCCTTTCTCCTTTTCCAATTTCCAATCGTAGATGTTTTAGAACATTCAAGCTATGCTTCCCGATGTCCAACCTAGCATTAAGGATGTCCTTATTTTTCCCTTCCATTTTAAGAATTGTTCTAAGATTCATTTTTTCAAAATGAAATAGCTTGAGAATCGTAAGTCCAAATTACGATCCGTTTTCAATTTTGAGATCCTCGCGCCGAGGTCTTCAAAACTAGATCTCATGTTGATAGGTTTCGAGATATTTTTCTCCGTACTTTCAATGTACCTAATTGTACTTGTGCTTGAAACTGATAAGTACTTCCGTTTTTACTGTATTTGGTGCAATTTTCCTTTATTCAGTAATTGTATTTGCTCGTGTGCGTTTATGTACCTGTACTTGCTCGTATGCGCTTCTGTATTTCTATACTAGTACTTGCTCGTGTACGCGACTGTATCTCCATAGTTGTACTTGCTCGTGTGCGCAACAGTATTTGCTCGTGCGTAGTTGTACTTGTACTACATAGGCAACTGTACTTGCTCGACTGCTTTCCGTGACTGTAACTGTACGTGCTCGTGCTACATAGGCAACTGTACGCGCGTATCCAGTGAATGGTACTCGTTTTTCTTTGTACTCGTACACTATATGTAACTGTACCTGCGCTTTGTACGCAACGTACTTGCGTTGTTTCCTCATGGGTACTCGTAGCTTTGTACTTGGATTTCAGATTTGTTTGTAGTTGTTCTCTTTGGTTGTACTTTGATTGGTATGCTTCGGTAGTACTTTTTAAGAAAAAAGCGAACCGGAGCTAGCTAGTTAGCTAAGCACCGATCGATGTATGCAGATGTATTCGATGGAGCTAGCTAATCAGCTAGTGCATGTGCGGGAGTACACGAGCTGGCTATTCAGCTAGTGCATGGGCGGGCGTACTCGATCGTGTACTCATGCGGGGCGTACGCGCCGTGCAGACGCGATTGAGAGTGCGTACTCATGCGGTCTCGCAAACCGTGTGGTTGACATGTGTCGACCTGTCGTACAACATAGGTGGAGATGTTTCCCTCCGAAGGAACAATTAAAGCCAACGTCGACGTTGGTTGGAACGCTGCAGGCAAGCATGGTGGAACGCTGCAGGCAAGACAGGTTATACCGTTATAGTCGCTGAGTGGAAATTTGTCCCTTTATACAGCAGTGCTGAAGAGGCTGAGATACTGACCTGCCTCGAAGGTCTTCGTCATCGGATTAAACTTCAGCGTTGATAGGCGATTCTTGAATCTGATTGTCTGCGAGCAGTCTAGCCCTTAGGGCATCTCCAATGCAGAGACCCAAACGGACAAATGGACGTCAGATTGGTCCGTTTGGGTAAAACCAGCTCCCAACGCGTGGACCGAAACTAAAAACAGACACCTGCCGCGTCCGGAACGACCCAAAGCCGGATCAAATTTGTGTGGCTTTTGGGGCGAGTCGGACAAGCGTTGCGTCCTTTTTCATCCGCACATATCCGTTCATGGCCCATTTGTCAGTGACAAAAAAAGCCCCAACAATTTCTCTCTCCTCTGCCTTCTCTATTTGCTTTTTGCCATGAAAGTATCCATGGCTGCTCGCCGCAGTTGAGCTCGCTCGGCCAGGTTTCACCGTCGTCCTCGCCTGGAGATCCTCAACGCCGCCGCCTCCTTTTTTTATCCCCGCTGGAAGTCGCCGGAGCCGAAATGGACGTCGTGCCGCCGGACTGGATGCCGACGAGCCCGCCATGGCCGAGCCGCCCGCCACGCCGTCCTGGCCGCCCTCGCCAGGTCGCCGCCTCGCCCGCGCCCCTAGCGCCGCCCCGTCCGTGCCTCGCCACGACGCGAGCGCCTCACCACGCCCACGCCCGCCTCGGCGCGCCACGCCACGCCGCCGCGCCACGCCACACCGCCGCGGGCGCCGGCCGTGCGGGCACGGGGCTGGCCGCGCCTCGCCAACGTCGCGCGGGGCCAGGGCCGGCCGCGCGGGAACGGGCTGGCCGCGCCTCGCCAACGCCGCGTGGGGCCAGGCCGGCCGCGCCACGCCACACCGCCGCGGGCGCCGGCCGCGCGGGCACGGGGTTGGCCGCGCCGCCTCGCCCCGTCGCCGGCCTCGCCACGCCACGCAGGCTCGCGCCGTGCCGCGCCTCGACGCCGCCCGTCGCTGGCCTCGACAACACCCCGTGCCGCGCCTCGGGCCGCCGCCGTCCCGTGCCAGCGCCATCTCGCGCCGCGTGCCACGGCCCGCGCCTCGCGCGCCCGGGGCCGCTGCGCTCGGACGCCGCGCAGGGACTCGCATGTGCTTGCGCACGTGACTCGCCGGCCTCGCCCGCCACGCCGTACGGCCGCGCCGCTGCACTCGCTCGCGGAGCAGGGGCTCGCGCGGGGCTCGCCGTCGCCGGCCGCGCCGCGCCCACGCCGTCGCCGGCCTCGCCACGCCCACGCCCGCCTCGCACATGTGCAGCGCCGGCCGCGCCCACGCCCTCGCCGGCCTCGCCATGCCCATGCCCACCTCACCGTTCTAGTTTTGGGTTTGGGTCGTATGTAGCGTTGGGGATTAAAAATGTAGCCGGATGTGTGTGGGTGTCCGGGTGACATCCGCGTGTCCGCGCGGCGACCCAAACGACCCGAAACGGACGTCCGTTTGGGTCAGTGTGATGACCCACAAGTATAGGGGGTGTATCGTAGTATCTTCGATAAGTAAGAATGTCGATCCCAACGAGGAGCAGAAGGTGTTGACAAGTAGTTTCGATGAAGGATTCACTGTAAATGCTCACAGACAAGTATTCAGGGAGTTTTGATGTAACAGATGAATAAAGTACGAGTAAGTAGAGTGCGGGAGTAACAATTGCAGCGAGTGGCCCAATCCTTTTTAGCATAAAGGACAAGCCGGTTTCTTTACTTATAATGACCAAACGTTCTCGAGGACACACGGGATTTTAGTCTAGTGCTTTTGCTACATACGGTTAATTAATCTTCATTGTTTTGATAAGTGTTGTGTGGGTGAACCTGTGCTAATGTACCGCCCTTCCTAGGACTAATACATACTTGTGATTATACCCCTTGCAAGCATCCGCAACTACAAGAAAGTAATTAAGATAATTCTAACCACAACCTTAAACTCTGAGATCCTGCTATCCCTCCTGCATCGATATACCAACGGGGGTTTAGGTTTCTGTCACTCTGGCAACCCCGCAATCGGCAAACGAGTACAAGATGCATTCCCCTAGGCCCATAAAGGTGAAGTGTCGTGTAGTCGACGTTCACACGACACCACTAGAAGAATAACACCACAATTTAAATATCATAACATTGAATATTACTCAACCATACTTCACAACTAACATTTACACTTCACCCATGTCCTCAAGAACTAAACGAACTACTCACGAGACGTCATATGGAACATGATCAGAGGTGATATGATGATGAATAACAATCTGAACATAAACCTTGGTTCAACGGTTTCACTCAATAGCATCAATAACAAGTAGAAATCAACACCGGGAGAGTTTCCCCTATCAAACAATCAAGATCAAACCCAAATTGCTACAGCGATGACGATGTGCAGCGGTGGAGACGGCGGTGATGATGATGAATATGATGATGATGGTGATGGAGATGATGTCCAGCTCGATGACGGTGACGATGGCGTCGATTCCCCCTCCGGGAGGGAATTTCCCCGGCGGATCTCAGCCTGCCGGAGAGCTCTTTTCTCTCTGGTGTTCTCCGCCCCGCAGAGGCAGCTGTGTCTCTTTGCGAGGTACCCTCTGGAGCTTAGGTTTTCGGGACGAAGGCATACGCGAAGAAAAGGAGGCGAGAGGGGGCTGTGGGCCCCCTCCTCACAGGGCGGCGCGGCCAGGCCTTGGGCCGCGCCGGCCTATGAGGTGGGCCCACCTCGGGTCCCCTCGGCTCCCCCTTCTGTCTCCCTTCGTCATCTGGAAAAATAGGATTTTTCATATAATTTCCGTCAACTGTCGATCTTCCGAAATATTGCATTCTGACGGCGCTTTTTCCAGCAGAATCCTGGCTCCGGTGCTCGATCCTCCAATAATCATGAAACATGCAAAATAGATGAAATAACATAAATATTATCTCCAAATATGAAATATATCAATGAATAACAGCAAATTATGATATAAAATAGTGATGCAAATTGGACGTATCAACTCCCCCCAAGCTTAGACTTCGCTTGTCCCCAAGCGAAACTGAACTCGGTAAATAGGACCACATGTTTATGGAGTGAAGAGTCGATAAATAAAATACGGACAAGAAGCATCATATTCATTCACACAAGACATTCTAGTAAACAACTTCCTCATATAACTCAACTTGAAACAAGTATAAGGTAATCACAAATAAAGGTGCATAAGAAATCATAGTTGGTGATGGCAAACTTCGTTCTTGGTCAAAGAACAGTTAACAGGTTATACTTATCTATCGAGCAGCGCTCTTATGTTAAAGTTTATATGGCACAACTTGCATACTCAATCATAATAATCTCCTCATGATCATTGATAACTTTCAAAGCTATATTCATTCAGATAAAACTTGTACTAAACAAGGAAAAGTAAAAGACATGATGAGATAAATCACAATATAGTAGTTTGATCACAACAACTCAAATGCTTGCTTAAGATGGAGGGAAATAGGTTTACTGACTCAACATAAAGTAAAAGACAGGCCCTTCGTAGATTGAAGCAGGGATTAAATCATGTGCTAGAGCTTTTTCAGTTTTGAAATCATATAAGGAGAATGAAAGTAACATTTTGAGAGGTGTTTGTTGTTGTCAACGACTGGTAGCGGGTACTCTAACCCCCTTGCCAGACAAACCCTCGAAGAGCGGCTCCCATAAAGTTTTATTTTGGGTTGGCACTCCTTCCAACCTTTGCTTTCACAAACCATGGCTAACCGAATCCTCGGGTGCCTGCCAACAATCTCATACCATGAAGGAGTGCCTTTTTATTTTAGTTTTATTATGATGACACTCCTCCCCTCCTTGCTTTCTCAAGCCATGGCTAACCGAATCCTTCGGGTGCCGTCCAACAATCACATACCATGGAGGACTGTCTATTTAGGTTAATTAATTTGGGACCGGGAATCCCATTGCCAGCTCTTTTTGCAAAATTATTGGATAAGCGGATGAAGCCACTAGTCCATTGGTGAAAGTTGCCCAACAAGATTGAAAGATAAAACACCACATACTTCCTCATGAGCTATAAAACATTGACACAAATAAGAGATAGTAAATTTTGAATTATTTAAAGGTAGCACACGAAGTATTTACTTGGAATGGCAGGAAATACCATGTAGTAGGTAGATATGGTGGACACAAATGGCATAGGTTTGGGTTGAGGTTTGGATGCACGAGAAGCATTCCTTCTCAGTGCAGGTCTTTGGCTAGCAAGGTTAATTAGCAAGCACAAGAGTTGAAGGAAACAAACAAATATACATGTGATAGAAACAATCATGCATCTTTCTTGTAAGCACAAACGATTTGAACTTCAGAATAATAAGCTATGAGCTAGCAAGAAAGGAAGACAATGAAACAACTACATGTATTTCTCTTTTCTACTTAAACCTCAAAGTTTTGTTGCTATTGACCAATGCTAAGTTTGCCAAAACCAAATATATTTATTCAATTCTCCCAAAGTGATACCAATACTAATAACAAGATCAATCATATAATAAGGATTGCAAACTAAAATAAGATGTGCAATATGTAAATGATAAAACTTCTCATTAATATTTCATAACGATAACTCACACCAAGGGATACATAGACAACCAACTAAAGGAGAGATACTTCCACACTGCAACCCATCTTATATGATAATTTCCCTACTCATGATATCACACTACTTGACAGTAAAAAGTAAAAGGTAGTGATGATGTGATACTGCGGCACTCCCCCAAGCTTGGAACAAACCAAGGGGATGCCAATACCGATGATGAATTACTCCTTCGGCGATGGTGGTGATGAATTCCCGTCATCAGACTTCCAAGGAAGAGGCTCTCCATCAACAAACGCCATCTTGGTCTCGGGAATCCTGAAACTAGCAGCATGGCTTATGTGTTTAAACCTGTTTTCATACTCACAGTTCTGATTCTGAACGTCATAGATTTGAGCTTGGAGTTTGTTGGTGGTGTCGTGAAGTGAGAGGATGTCACCCCATAGCTTTGCAGTTTCCTTCTCGTGTTCAGCAATGAGTTCAGACACAATCTTGTGGAAGATATCCACCTCACGCTTAGCCATCTTCTTGTAGTTGAAGACCTCTTGTTCTAGCTTCTCCATCCTATCTTCCAAGCTTCCTTCTCCCTTAGGCCCCTGGACATCTTTGATCTGCAACTCCCCATCAACGAGCAGCAACTCCTTGGGATGCATCCTCAGCTCGTTCATGTACAAGTTGTCGACGTCCTTGCAGGAGCTGTCCTTCGGAGTTTCCGACGAAGACATGATACCTCTAGATCAGAAGCAAATCCTGGCAGAAACAACTCGAAACAAAACTAGTCGAGAAAACGATATACGAACCTCCAGGGGTCTGGGGGATTATATAGCAGGAATTTTTATGTCAAAAGGAAAGTACCAGGTCGAACCAGAGTCGGAAAGGGGCGACGAGGCGGCCAGCTCATAGGGCGGCGCGGGCCAAGGCCTGGCCGCGCCGGCCTATGGGGGCACGCCCTCGTGCGTCTCCTCCACTACGTTTCGATCTCGTAATTTTTCATATTTTCCAAAAACAGCAAAAACATTGTTCGGAAAGTAAATCGCGAACTTTTTATTACCAGTACTGTTACCTATTCAAAGTCGAGTTCTGGCGGACTGTCAATTTGACCTTTGATGAAAGCTTCCGGTGTTTCCACTCGAATAATATCAACATCTACATTATAAGAATCACCTGAGATATAATGCTTGAGTCTTTGTCCATTCACCACTTGTGTGGCATTGCCTTGGAGAGATCTAATTTTAATTGCTCCTGAACGATACACCTCCTCAACAACATATGGTCCTTCCCATTTCGAGAGTAATTTCCCTGCAAAGAATCTGAGACGAGACCGATACAATAGGACTTTATCCCCAATATTAAATTCTCTTTTGATAATCCTTCTATCATGCCATTTCTTAACTTTCTCTTTAAAGAGTTTAGCATTTTCATAAGCTTCACTTCTCCATTCATCTAGAGAACTCAATTGCAGCAACCTCTTATTACCAGCTAATTTAGGATCTTTATTTAATTCTCTAACAGCCCAATAAGCTTTGTGCTCTAGTTCTAAAGGTAAATGACAAGCTTTTCCATAAACCATTTTATAAGGTGACATTCCCATGGGATTTTTATAAGCAGTTCTATAAGCCCATAGTGCATCCTTCAATTTACTAGCCCAATTCTTTCTAGTTTTATTAACAGTCTTTTGCAAGATAGATTTAATTTCTCTATTTGATAGTTCTACTTGCCCACTAGTTTGAGGATGATAAGCGGAAGCAATTCTATGATTAATACCATATTTAGCAAGAGTTTTTATAAAACCACCATGAATAAAATGAGAACCTCCATCAGTCATAATATATCTAGGAACTCCAAATCTAGGAAAAATAATATCTAAAAGCATTCTTAAAGAGGTCTCACCATCAGCACTTTTTATAGGTATGGCTTCCACCCATTTAGTAACATAATCAACAGCAACAAGTATATGAGTGTTACCTTCTGAAGAGGGAAAAGGTCCCATGAAGTCAAATCCCCAACAATCGAACGGTTCAATAACAAGAGTATAATTCATAGGCATTTCATTGCGTCTAGAGATATTACCAACCCTTTGACATTCATCACAAGATAAGATAAACTTCCTTGCATCTTTGAAGAGATTTGTCCAATAAAAACCTGATTGTAGAACCTTTTGCGCGGTTCTATCTCCGGCGTGATGTCCTCCATAAGCACTACCATGACATTTACTCAATATCTCTTGCTGTTCATATTCGGGAACACATCTTCGCAGAATACCATCCTCTCCTTCTTTATATAAGTGTGGGTCATCCCAGAAATAATGCCTCAAGTCATAAAAGAATTTCCTCCTTTGCTGAGCTGAAAAGGTTGGAGGCAAGTACTTGGAAACAATAAAGTTAGCATAATCAGCATACCAAGGACTGTCTCGCGAGCTCACCTTTATTACAGCCAATTGTTCATTTGGAAAACTATCATTAACAGGAACAGGATCATAAGCAATATTTTCCAATCTAGACAAATTATCAGCAACAGGATTATCAGCACCTTTCCTATCTACAATATGTAAATCAAATTCTTGCAAATGTATACCCATCTAATAAGCCTTGGCTTAGCATCTTTCTTTTGCATAAGGTATCTGATTGCAGCATGATCAGTATGTATAGTAACTTTTGAATCAACAATATAAGATCTAAACTTATCACAAGCAAAGACTACAGCTAACAGTTCTTTTTCAGTAGTAGCATAATTTCTTTGAGCAGCATCCACTACAAGGAAAAAGCCTTATTGCCGGCGCACCAAAAACGGCTATTGCCGGCGCACCAGAGCCCGCCGGTGCGAACAGGCCGGTGGTAACAAGTTACCGCCGGCGCACCAGCTGGTGCGCCAGTAGCAACATGAATTATCCCCGGCGAACCAGGCCTGGTGCGCCGGCGGTACGTTTTTTCGAAATTCAAAAAAAAAGCCCGATCCAGATCTAGATCTAGATCTAGATCTAGCTCGGGTTCATCTAGCTCGGGTCCTCGAAAACAGTGGCCGTGCGTCACCTTGTCATCATTGCCGCGCCGGAGGAGAATGAGGCCGGAGGTGGTGGTGGTTTAGGAGGAGGAGGATGAGGCCGGAGGTGGTGGTTGTGGTTTAGGAGAGGAGGAGGAGGAGGAGAAGATGGCCGGAGGTGGAGGTGGTGGAAGAGGAGGAGAAGGAGAAGGCCGGAGATGGAGGTAGAGCCCCGAGGTGGAGGAGATTACCGGAGGAGGAGGAGGAGGAGGTCATCGGAGCCGGAGTAGTAGGAGGTCACCGGAGTAGTAGGAGGTCACCGGAGTAGTAGGAGGAGGAGGCCGTCGGTGAGTACTGCAAGGAGAAGAGGAGGAGGGAAAGAGAAGAAGGGGGAGAAGTGAGGAAAGAGAAGAGGGAGGAGGGGCGGCATGAATATATAGCACAGCTTACCGCCGGCGCACCTAGTATGGTGGTGCGCCGGGGGTAAATTTTTTATTTTTTTCACCCAAATCTTAAACCTGAAAAAAGTCCTGTTTCTGTTTTCCAATTGACGAATCCATTTTTTGTCCAAACGGCCGTAGGCGGTTGAATTCGAATAGGAAATTTCGCGTAGATCGATTTTGATATAAAAAAGTTTTTCATCGGAGGTCGTATGCAACCAGAAATCCTGTTTTACCGAAAGATGACGCCATTTTGCATAATACATCGAAATTCAAAATTTCAAATTTTTACTAAAACTAGATCACATATTACATGGGCATTTCAAAGGATTTTATTTTTTGAATTTTCTATCATTTTCTATTATTTTTTCGAAAACTGAAAAGGCGATTCCGGGGGGGTGGAGAGAAAAATCTAGGCAGCTTACCCCCGGCGCACCCCTATGGTGGTGCGCGGGTGGTAAATTGTCTACCACCGGCGCACCACCATAGAGGTGCGCCGGGGGTAAGCTGCCCAGATTTTTACTGTTCAGCCAGATCTCTTCGAATTTTATCCCCGGCGCACTAATTTTTTTTTGTGCGCCGGCAGTATAGGTCCATCGCCGGCGCGGCGCTTATTTGGTGCGCCGGCAACATGTTCCACCGGCGCATGCCTATGGTGGTGCGCCGGCACCACTTGCGTGCAGCTATAGCCCTTTTCCTAGTAGTGATCAAGAGTTTTACTAGCATAATGAATACCATTCAATTTTTTATTTATTCGATGTCCAAGAACAGCGCCTACAGCAAAATCACTAGCATCACACATTATTTCAAATGGTCAGTTCCAATCAGGAGGTTCAACTATAGGAGCAGTTGTTAAGGCTTTCTTTAGAGTTTCAAAAGCTTCCTTACAATCATCATCAAAAACAAAAGGTACATCTTTTTGAAGAAGATTAGTAAGAGGCTTTGAAATCTTGGAGAAATCTTTAATAAATCTCCTATAAAACCCAGCATGACCAAGAACACTACGAATACCTTTAACATCCCTAGGATAGGGCATCTTCTCAATTGCTTCAACTTTAGCTCTATCAACTTCAATACCTCTCTCAGAAATTTTATGTCCCAATACAATTCCTTCATTAACCATAAAGTGGCATTTCTCCCAATTAAGAACAAGGTTAGTTTCTTCACATCTCTGCAAAACTTTATCAAGGTTTCGCAAGCAATTATCAAAAGAATTCCCATAGACAGAAAAATCATCCATGAATACCTCTACCATACTCTCGCAAAAGCCATGAAAAATAGCAGACATGCATCTTTGAAAAGTAGCAGGAGCATTACATAAACCAAAAGGCATATGTCTATAAGCATAAGTTCCATAGGGACAAGTGAAAGTGGTTTTCTCTTGATCCTTAGTTTTAACAGCAATTTGTGAAAACCCAGAATAACCATCAAGAAAGCAAAAATGAGTATTTTTAGATAACCTTTCTAACATTTGATCAATAAAAGGCAAAGGGTAATGACATAGGCATCCCAAATGGGCCTGCCGAAGATAGTACCCGGGGTTTACTGAAGGCCCACTACCCGAAGAATAAGAAGATTCGGAAGCCCAAGATACTATTAAGGAAAGCTAGAGTTGTAATAGGAAGTATTATTTGTAATCTTGCGGGATGAGTTAGAAACCTTCCCGGACTCTGTAACTTGTACAACACGAATCCCTCGGCTCCGCCTCCTATATAAGGGGGAGTCGAGGGACGAACAAAGTATCGAATCATTGTTCTCAAACCCTAGTTTCATAATCGTCGAGTACTTTTCGGCTGAAACCTTCGAGATCTACTTGCCCTCTACTTCCAACTAAACCCTAGTCTACAACCCGTAGGCATTGACAAGTTAATACCTTGTCAATTGGCGCCGTCTGTTGGAATTAGAGGCGTCAAGGATCAGGTCTCGATGGCACGTTCAAGATCGTCGACTTCATCAACCGATAAATCATCGACTTCATCAACCGCGAGCAACGCAATGGATCGAGGTAAACAGATCGCTACTGATCCTGTCGATTTTGTTCCTCACCCACCCTCCCGTTTGGATGCATATGCGTATCTGGAGGAGCCTATGGAGATGACGTTCGGAAGGTTTCACTTTCGCGTCGAGAAAGAAGGATCGTATCGTGTCGAAATTCCGATTTCGTCGGGATCGTCGGCGGTCGATTCCGATTTTTCAAGCTATACATTGTCAACCGAATCAGGAGAAGAAGAAACTTCGACGTCACGCTTCATCAGCACCAGGGCAAGAGAAAAACTCGCCAAGATCTTCAGCGACATGTCGTTTGAGTCATCTGCGGACTCATATATAAGCGATGGCTCAAGCAGTGTCGACAGCTACGACTTCATCAACAAATCTACTACAGTGGGCAAGGTCTTCGCCAATCTTAACGATGGTGTCACCAAACCCAACATAGATCTGAATACAAAGTACCATCAGATTTATGTCATCGGAGAGCCAAGTCATGATCAGGAAGAAACATCTGAGGCTTTCGACGATTTGGGAAATCCATACGTCGATCCCTCTGATTTGCGACGAGGCCTAGGCAATAAATATATCGGGCCACAGCCGCGAGACAGAGTACGACTTCCGCAAGCAGCATGGGACAGAGCCGCAAGAGCTATGGATGGCTCAGAACCAATGGCTACCACAGCCACTCCAGAAGAATTACAAGCATATCAATATAGGCTTGCACGAGCTGCAAGAGAATTGGAAAAACAGACAGCTGAGCTAAACAGAAGAAAGGAGGCAGCCTCTGCATCCAGCAGGCGAAGGGCAGAACTGAGTCGACAATCTAGAACTTCGGGTGATAGCCACTGGGAGGCTCGGAATAGAGCAAGATCAAGGTTACAACACGTACCCGAAGGAGAAAGAGAGCATTTGGTCCAAAACCTCGACATGTCTTTTATGTCAATAGACACGAGAGGGAACATCATCCCTAAGACACCAGAGGCTGGGTATATGGCGACACAAGCTTTTATCCTCGCATCTAAACCACCCCCAGGAGATCCAAGGGAAACACTGTACAATATGGCGATAGCAGGAGTTGGAGCCATGGGGACGGCGTTTGTATCAACACCTCCCGAAGGAACAGCAATGCAAAATAGTCCACGACCTGCGGCAGCAGCAGCAGCTCCTGAAGGACCAAGTGGAGCAAGGGATACGGCAGCACAAGCAAGGGTCGACAGAGCGCGACAGAGCAGGAGGGAACATCGGCAGTCCCCAGAATTAAACGACGAGGATATGTGTGGCTTGCCGTGCTTCACGAGGAGAGTGCGAAAAACTCGAGTCCCTTCGGGATTCAAGTTACCTGATAATTTCAAAAAATTCGACGGCCTTCAAGATCCAGAGGATTGGCTAGTTGATTATCTCGAGACGGTGAAGCTTACAGGAGGAACCAGAGCAACAGCTATGCAAAGCATCCAGGTGCATTTGAGTGGAGCCGCACGATCTTGGATAAAGAAACTTCCTCCAGGATCTATCGACAGCTGGGAAAGCTTCGAAGACGTGTTCGTCAAGAACTTCCGGTCCACGTGGAAGAAACCTGCGTCATTAGAGGAGTTGAGAGCATGCCGACAAAAGCCAGACGAGCCAATGAGAAAATATATCCAAAGGTGGAACATCATCAAAAACTCGGCAGAAAATATATCTGACGAAAGAGCGATAGATGCGTTTGTCGCAGGGATCAGGCGTGGAGATTTTGTCGAAGATTTGGGGAGGACCAATCCAAAGACAGTATCTGCTTTAATGGAAATAGCAAACAGGTGGGCAGATGGAGAAGGTGTTGTTCACAACAAACGGCATAGATCGCCAGAGGAAGACTGCGGTCAAAATTATCAACCGAGGCGACGATTTCCCCGGCAGTACCCGAGCTATGATGCTCCAGGACAAATTTCGGCAGGCTTCCGAGCAAACACCGGAGGCAACAACAGAGATGATTATCAGAGAAGCAATGAGCAGCGAGGCGACAATAGAAATGACTCTCGAAGCAATAGGCAAAATAGCGGGCCAAGGTTCCCGAGGCCTTTCGTGTCTCCTGAAGAGATGATGAATGGGCCGTGTCAGATGCACTTTTTCCTCGACAGCAATGGAAAAAGACAGTCAGGACATCTGCAGAAAGATTGTCGCAATTTTCAGGCAATGTTAAGGTGGGCAGAGCATGCCAATGCTCGGGCAGCACAGAGAAATCCTCGAGAACCCAGGAGTGAGATTCACTTGCCACCCCCTCCCGCGATTACAGACGACAATCGACATCAGCTCAGAATAGCGGCAGCACCTCCACCGCCGCCCTACGTCGATCCTAACTCTAATGGAGCGGTCTCGATGATTCAGAAGGGAAGGCCATCCAATAGAGCTCAGAAAGTAATTTTGCGGCAAGTGTTCATGGCAGAAAAAATGCCTCCACCAACAGTTGAGTACCTTAATTGGTCGGGGCAAGACATTGGCTTCACCATAGCAGATCATCCACAGCAAGTTCCTCGGCCAGGGCAGTCAACACTTATCCTACCAGCAGTCATCGCAGGGTTCGACGTCTCTCGTGTGTTCATAGATGGCGGCAGCAGCTTAAACCTTATGTATGCAGATACACTAAGGAAGATGAATATATCCTTAGCAAACCTGAAACCAACGGACACGAGGTTCCATGGTATCACACCGGAGAAGCCAAGTTATCCGCTGGGGAAGATCAATCTCGACGTTCAGTTTGGGACTCGAGAAAATTACAGAATCGAGAAGTTGGAGTTTTAAGTCGTAGATTTTCCGTCACAGTACCACACTCTATTGGGACGACCAGCATATGCTAGATTTATGGCAGTACCACATTACACGTACCTGCTGTGGAGGATGCCTGGACCTAAGGGACACATCACAGTCAAAGGAAGCTTTGCTTTAGCCGATAAATGTGACAAGGATTTTCATCGAATATCAGAAACTTTCGGGATGCAAGCTGAGTATTTGGCGTCAAGGAGTATGACTGACTACGACGTGCTGCCAGACGTTGGAAGGTCAAATAAAGAATCAACTTTTAATACTGAGAAAAATTCTAAGGAGGTGCAGATTCACCCGACAGACCCAAAAAAGACGACGTCCATCGCAAACGACATGGACCTCGCATAGGAAAGCGCGCTCGTCGAGTTCCTCCGTGAGAACTGGACAATCTTCGCATGGTGTCCAGCTGACATGCCAGGAGTACCCAGGGAACTTGACGAGCACCACCTAAACTTGGATCCACTAGCGAGACCAATCAAACAACCTTTGCGACGTTTTTCGGAACCAAATCGAAAGGCTATGCTGTCAGAAATCGATCGACTAAGAGAAGCTGGTTTATCAAGGAGTTGCACACAGAAGCCACATGGGTAGCAAATCCTGTGTTGGTGCCGAAGAAAAACACTAAGGTCCTTCGCATGTGCGTCGACTTTACGTGTCTCAACAAACATTGTCCAAAGGATCACTTTCCCCTCCCGAGGATCGATCAAATTATCGACTCCACGGCAGGATGTGAACGTCTTTCCTTCCTGGACGCATATTCTGGTTATAACCAGATCAAATTAAAAGAAGAAGATGAAGTAAAAACAGCGTTCATCACACCTTACGGCGTTTTCTGCTACAGAACAATGCCCTTTGGTCTCAAAAACGCGGGAGCAACATATCAGAGGATGATGCAGAAGTGTTTGGCGACACAGATTGGAAAAAACGTGCAAGTATACATCGACGATGTCGTCATAACGTCAAAAAAAGGGGCGACACTGATCGAGGATCTCAAGGAAATCTTTGACAACCTCGATAAATTCTGCCTCAAGCTGAACCCGACAAAGTGCTCCTTCGGCGTTGACAAGGTATCAACTTGTCAATGCCTATGGATTGTAGGCTAGGGTTTAATTGGAAGTAGAGGGTAAGTAGATCTCGAAGGTTTCAGCCGAAAAGTACTCGACGATTATGAAAGCTAGGGTTTGTAGACAATGATTCGATGATCTCCTCGTCCCTCGACTCCCCCTTTATATAGGAGGTGGAGCCGAGGGATTCGTGTAGTACAAATTACAGAGTCCGGGACGGTTTCTAACTCATCCCGCCAGATTACAAAATAACACTTCCTATTACAACTCTTGACTTTCCTTGATATATCTTGGGCTCCCGAATCTTCTTATTCTTCGGGTAGTGGGCCTTCAGTAAACCCCGGGTACTATCTTCGGCAGGCCCATTTGGGATGCCTATGTCAAGAGTCTCCCCGAGATTTTGCTTGAATCGTAGAATCAGGGAAAATCTCCACTGTTTATTTTTATTCGAAAGCTTCAACTTTTTTATATTTCTTCACATAAAATTCTATATTGTACAGGGATAATGGTAGTTGGGGCTAGTTCATCTGACGGATCAGGTACTAGTTAACTGCTCTAGTGGCAATCCGCAAAAACCTACTTCAAAATCACGTCCCTGGACATGATCTCGGGATACTGGTGTAAACTTCGACAGGTGCCGCTTAAGGTCTTACCATTCTGTCGAGTCCCAGTCAAATTTATCGGGTACCTAACGCGTCCGTTAGGATTTTTCTTCGTATCTGTTGATACGGATAAAGGTAGCAGAGCGCAGTCTTTGGCGATGCCACGCCCAGCAGAACGGATCTGGGGTCTTACCTTCGCAAATTTGCGGCATTCAGAAATTGATCGCAACTTCGGCGTTCTGAGAATATATTGTCGAGTGCTTTTCCGGCTGTTGGAATGGCACATTTTATCGAGTCAAATATGACTTATATTGCTCTCCCGATGGGAGTATATGTAGAGTTAATTATAACTCGAAAGATACTCTCTTGCTTTTCTATTTTTCCTTTGTTAATTTCATCGGGCACGCGAACAGCGCTCCCGATGGGAGTAGCCCCCGAGGCTACAACCAAGAACTTGTGCTTGGTTGTAGGCTCAACATTTTGGTCCACCTTGTCGCTATATTGTCATTATTTCCCAATATGATCTCTTTCTTCTTTTTTTATCTCTCGGGTGCGCGAACAGCGCTCCCGATGGGAGTAGCCCCCGAGGCTACAGCCAAGGACTTGTGCTTGGTTGTAGGCTCCCATAATTTCTATATTGCCATACTCGAAATTTTACTTTTTGTCGAAGTAGCCCCCGAGCATTTGGGCAAAAACTTGTATTTGATCAAAGGCTCCCGAAGTATTTAATAATTCTCCCTGTCGCCAATCTTCTTTTATTTTCCTTGTCGACATGCTTCCCTTAATCAAATTTACTTCATCCCTGTTGAATAGTCGTGATTTTTCTGCCCTGTGGGTCCATTGCTTCCACCACGTTGACACGTCGTGCAAGTGGGGGACACACGTCCTCCGCTTTTCTGCGCACGTACGGTAACGCCTATCTCAGTAGAAAATACCTCTTTACCCTTGTATCTAGAAAATCTTTTCTCACCACACGATTTCTTCATCCAACGGCACACTGCTTCACCCGATTCTTATATAAACCTTTCTTCAACCTCCGTTCATCCCCTCGCTTGCGCCGCTCATCTGTTCCTCTTCGCAAAAACTTCCCTTGCGCCCAACTCTTTCTGATCTTCCACACTCACGAGCATTGCTCTGCCCATTGTCGTTGATGCCACCGCGCACGCGACTCTCTCGCCACAGTACTCCGGAATCCAAGATGGCCGCCGAGGATCTTGAGTGGGAGAGATCCAAAATCTCCAACCAGGACACCAACATGCTGAAGAGGCTTGGCCTCATGAAGAAGGAGGACGCCATCCGCTTTCCCAGTCAAGAAAGCTACCCCAAGCCTCCAATGGAGTACCGGGTTAGTTTTGTTGATCACCTCATCCGCGGCCTTTCGGCCCCAATTCACGATTTCCTCCGCGGCCTTCTTTTCGTTTATGGGATTCAACCGCACCGCTGACCCCCAATTCCATCCTTCACATTTCTATTTTCATCACACTTTGCGAATGCTTCCTCGGAATCCCTCCCAATTGGGCTCGTGGAAACGCATTTTCTGCCTCCGCCGCAATGGCTCCCACAACGTCACTTATAACATAGGTGGCGTTGTTATCTGTGTTCGTACTGATGTCGATTATTTCGACGTCAAATTTCCTGATTCTGTCCAAGGATGGCGCAAAAAGTGGCTCTACATTCACGAAGAAAGCGCCAACTCCGTTGAACACAACATAGTTTCTTTCGACGGAAGTGCCAGAATTCAGCGCCGCCGCTCCTGGGATGCCGAAGCTTCTGAGGAAGAGAAAAAGGCGACAGAGGCACTCATGTCTCGTATTCGTCAGCTTCAAAACACTCGAGGCAAAGAGCTGTCTGGTGTTCAAATCACTGCCTACTTCCTTAGGATTAGAGTGCAGCCTCTTCAGGCTCGCAAAAATCCCCTTTGGACGTATTCTGGTAAAAATGACGCCAACAGAATCTCCGGTGATCTTTCCACCAAGGACTTGGAGAAGTTGATTCGAAGACTTTCTCGCCTGGGCAAAGATCCAATTCCTTCCTCTTGTCGCGTGGAGCCGTACAGCTCCGCCAATCCACTCCCCGAGGTATTTTGTCTTCCCGAGTTTTTATCTTGTTCCGCACTTTCTCTGCATCTCGTTGTATTGTCATCTCTTTAATTTTCCTTTGGTCACTATTTTTTACAGAACCATCCTACTATGACCTCCCTTCCTCCTCTTCCGGAGGGTGGAGAAGTCGAAGAACAGGCCATCGTTGCCGAAGATACTCAAGTTTCTTCTATTCCTGAAAGTGAAGTCGCGGGTTCTCACAAATCTGCGGCTTCTCACGAAAAAGAAGTTGAGTCTGAAGCCAGTGAGTCGACGCAATCCCTTCCTCCTGCTGTTTCTCCAAGGAACAAAAGGAAAAGGACTGATGCCGAGGATTCTGGCACCTCTAAGGCTGAAGAAGTTGTTCCTTCTCATCCGAAGGCAGCTTACGATCCTTATGTTGAATCCCTCGTCAGCTCGTAAGTCGTCTTTATTTCTCCCTTTTTTATTTATTTTTTGTACTCGAAATATTTATCTTGTCTTGCTTTTTATGCTGCCGATTTTTTGATCAACAGTGATGACGAGGAAGAAGTACCAACTACTGACGTGGCTCCTCGGACAAGCACGTCACGATCGTACTTGCTTCGCACGCTAGTTGAAGGAGAAGAAACCTCGCCTCCTCAACAAAACGTCGTCACCACTACTCCACCATCAAGCCCCCTTGCTCCTTCACCAAAAAGGACAAGGGTTGAAAAGATTGTTGAACCTGCCCCTCAGTTGGGCAGTTCGTCGACTCTGCTCTTAGATGATGTAAGCTTGTCGACATCTATATTTTCCTTATTTTGTTTTTTCACACCTTTTCTCTTTTTCATGCCGATGTTTCTCTTGCTGTGTTCACCTTGAACAGCCTATGATCAAAGATCTTCTCCGCATCGGTTCCCAATTTATTGGATACCGTGAATATGCTAACAGAGCCGAAGGTAACGACCTTTAAACTTGCCGTTTTTTCCTTGACTTTTTGCTCCTGTTGCTTGTCGTGATTTTTGATCTTTCTTCTCTTTTTTTTTTTATATCTCGACAGAGAAACTTGCAGAGGCCAACGAACGTGCCGACGCACTTGCTCGAAAACTTGAGCAAAGTGAGGCGGCTCGCAAGAAAGCCGAACTCGCTGCTAGCAAAGCCAAGGCCGAAGCTGATGAAGCCAAGGCGAAAGCTGCTGGTGTCGAGGAACTGCAGAAAAAACTTGAGGATGCTACAGCTGCCTTGGATGAGCACAAAGCTGCGCAAGCTTCTCGTGAAGAAGGAATCCTCAAGCGCCTGAAAACTCAGAGTCGCCGCACTTTCAGTAATTTTGCTGATCCCTTCTATTTTTATGAGAATCGTTGTTTCTTGTCTTTTCACTAATGCTTTGTTTCCTTGACAGCCCAAACAAACCCGGATTTTGATCTGACGAATCCTGTCAATGACCCTGTCCTTGACGCACTTTCCTATCTGGAGCTTCATGGATCCGAGATTCGTGAAGGTGTGTCGAATGCTAGCGCAGTGTTGTCGGTATTGTTCCCCTACTTCTTCCCGAAGAAAGAGGAGCCTGCGACTTTCCTCAACCTTGCCAAGGTGTTCAATACACCGGAAGACCTTGGACTGAAGATGCGCCAAGAAAATATGAAGGTTGCCGTTGAGAACACTGTCGCGTTGGTTGCTGACAGTCGACAGACTATTGACTGGATGAAAGTTGGCGACACCGAGCAAATAGAGCAGTCAAGGTGGAAGTCGCTGATTAAGGCAGCCAAGCCCAACACAAAGAAGATCTTGGCCTATCTCGGGATTAAGCCAGCGTCGACTCCTAGCTCGTCAAGGCCGGAGGTCTAGTTGCATGCCTCTGTTTTTCTTTCTGTTTCTTTTGCTCTTGTCGCCAAAGTAGTCATTTGGCGACACGTACTTCCTTAGCTCCACTGTAATGCCTTTGTAATTATTCCAAGAGATTAATGAAAACTTCTATCTTTGCTTGTTGTTTGATGTTGTCTTGTTTAAATTTCAGTTGATATTTGATAACTATACTCCGTCTTCCGCTCCTTCCAATGTTTCGCCTTCTTCTTCTCGCACGAGGAGAGCTTTTGCTGGTACGGCTCCTGTCGACGATACCTTGTCGCAAGAAAATGGGCCACGTTCGTTGCTGGTACGGCTCCAGCAGGAGAACTTCTTGGTTTTCTAGTTTCAGCAAGAGGGATTGAAGCAAATCCCGACAAAATACAAGCTATCGTAACAATGAGGAAGCCAACAAAGTTGAAATAAATACAGCAACTAATCAAGTAGTCGCAGCTTTGAGCAGATTCGTCGCCAGGCTGGGAGAAAAAGCGTTACCGTTTTACGCTCTGATAAAGCAAGGGGAGAAATTCCAGTGGAACGAAGAAGCTGATAGAGCTTTCGAGGATCTGAAACGCACAATCTCGACACCACCAATCTTGGTGGCGCCGAAGGAAAAGGAACCTCTCCTGCTGTACATTGCAGCCACACCCCAAGTGGTTAGCACGGTGCTAGTTCTCGAAAGAGAAGAAGAAGGAAAACTCCATGGAGTGCAAAGGCCAGTATATTTCATCAGTGAAGTATTATCGCCTTCCAAACAGCGGTACCCGCAGTACCAGAAACTAGCATATGGAGTAATTGCAACGGCAAGAAAGTTGCACCACTATTTTTCGGCACACCCGATAATAGTAGTCAACGAAGCACCTCTTTCAAATATACTGAACAATCCAGAAGCTACAGGGTGTGTCTCCCTTTGGGGAATAGAACTTTCCCCTCGGGACATCACGTATGAAAAAAGAAAGGCAATTAAGTCGCAAGTTTTGCCAGATTTCATTGCAGAGTGGATGGAGCTACAAAACACGGGACCCCCAGATTTGTCGAGAACTTGGACCATGAACTTTGATGGGTCCAAGAGAGTAGAAGGAGCTGGCGCAGGAGTGATACTTATATCACCTGAAGGCGACAAGTTAAAATACGTCCTCCGGATGACGTTCCCTAACGCATCCAACAATGAAGCAGAATATGAAGCCCTCATACACGGGATGATCTTTTTTAGTAACCTTATTAACTTTTCGATAATCAATGCACATTCTATACCCTACAACTACTCTTTGAGGTATGAGCTCATCATTATCATTAGGTACAATAGTCATTCCTCCTTTCTTAGGAACACAATGCACAGGACTAACTCATCTACTATCAGCAATAGGATATATAATACCAGCTTCAAGAAGTCTTAATACCTCATTTCTTACCACATCCTTCATCTTAGGAATTAGACGATGCTGAGGTTCAACAATAGGCTTTGCATCATCTTCCATATTAATGGCATGTTGGCAAATAGAGGGAGAAATCCCCTTCAAGTCATCAAGAGTGTAGCCAATAGCACCTCGGTGTTTCTTCAATATTTCCAATAACCTTTCTTCTTCAAACTCTGTAAGCTTAGAACTAATAATAACTGGATATATTTTCTTATCATCAATATGAGCATATTTAAGATTATCAGGCAATGGTTTTAAATCAAAGACAGGATCTTCCTTTGGTGGTGGTGTTGTACCCAGATCTTCCACCGGTAAATCTTGCTTAAGAATAGGTTGACGAAGGAAAATTTCATCAAGCTCATCTCTTTCTTCCCTAAAAACTTCACTCTCGCTATTCTCCAAATGTTGCTGCAAGGGATTATTAGGAGCAAGAACAATAGATGCACACTGTTCAACTTTAAAATCATTATTAGGCAAATCAGCTTTATAAGGAGTTTTGGTAAATTTAGAGAAGTTAAACTCATAAGATTCACCAGCAAATTTAGTCAAAATTTTCTCTTTCTTGCAATCTATAATAGCTCCACAAGTATTTAGAAAAGGTCTACCAAAAATGATAGGACAATATTTACTAGCAGCAGAACCAAGTACCAAAAAGTCAGCAGGATATTTAATCTTACCGCATAGAACTTCCACATCTCGAACAATACCAATTGGAGAGATAGTTTCTCTATTAGCCAGCCGAATAACCACATCAATATCTTCAAGTTCACAAGAACCAATTTCGTGCATAATCTCCGTGTAAAGCTCATAAGGAATAGCACTAATACTTGCACCAATATCACATAAACCATAATAACAATGATCACCAATTCTAACAGATAGCATAGGAACACTAGCTTTCTTAGACTTATTAGGATGTGAAACAATATTATAAGCATCTTCACAGAAAATAATATGACCATCCTCCACATTTTCAGTCACAAGATCTTTAACTATTGCAACAGCAGGTTCAACTTTTATTTGTTCTTCAGGTTCTATAGGTTTCTTTTCACTTTTATGAACCGCACTATTTATAACAGAGTACTCCTTCATTTTAGCAGGGAAAGGAGTTTTTTCAATATAAGCTTCAGGAATAACATGATCAAAAGTTTCAACTACAACACATTTATTAATATATGAATCAATTTTATCTTTATACGGTTCATGATACTTATCAAAATTCTTCTTAGGCAATTCATAATGAGAGGCAAAAGCTTTATAAAGATTTGCAGCAACTTGAGAATCAAGACCATAAGTAGCACTCATATTACGAAATTTATCAGTATCCATAAAAGCTTCAATGCATTTATAATCATAATTTATACATGATTCTCTATCTTTGTCGTTCTCCCATCCTTCAGTATTTTCCTGGATCCGATTAAGAAGGTCCCTTTTAAACTCTTCTTTGTTGCGCGTAAATGATCCAGAACAAGAAGTATCCAGCAAGGTCTTGTCTTCAAAAGAAAGTCTTGCATAGAAATTATCAATAATAACATTACCAGGAAGCTCATGAATGGGGCAGTTGAGCATTAAAGACTTCAATCTCCCCCACGCTTGGGCAATACTCTCTCCATCATGAGGCTAAAAATTATATATGCGATTCCGATCTTTGTGAATCTCACTTGGAGGATAGAACTTAGAATAAAACTGGGGCACAATATCATTCCATTCAAGAGAATCCCCATTATCCAGTAATTTATACCAATGCGCCGCTTTACCAGAAAGCGATGTAGAGAATAGTTTCTTCCTCACTTCATCCATAGCAATACCTGCACACTTGAATAAACCGCATAATTCATGTAAGAACAGTCAATGATCTCCAGGGTGGACAGTTCCATCCCCTGTATAACGGTTATCCACTACACGTTCAATAATTTTCATAGGTATTTTGTATGGTATCTCTTCCTCACCTGGCGCCTCATCCACTACCTTTGCAGTAGTAGCAGATTTTCCAAATAAAAACTCAAGAGAAGATCTCTCCATAATGAATTATGGCAGCAGGCAGAAATAAAATCAGCACAAACAGTAGAAATTTCCCTTACCAATTCCACTTACCAATAGCGCTTCACTCCCCGGCAACGGCGCCAGAAAATAGTCTTGATGACCCACAAGTATAGGGGGTGTATCGTAGTATCTTCGATAAGTAAGAATGTCGATCCCAACGAGGAGCAGAAGGTGTTGACAAGCAGTTTCGATGAAGGATTCACTGTAAATGCTCACAGACAAGTATTCAGGGAGTTTTGATGTAACAGATGAATAAAGTACGAGTAAGTAGAGTGCGAGAGTAACAATTGCAGCGAGTGGCCCAATCCTTTTTAGCACAGAGGACAAGCCGGTTTGTTTACTTATAATGACCAAACGTTCTCGAGGACACACGGGATTTTAGTCTAGTGCTTTCGTTACATACGGCTAATTAATCTTCATTGTTTTGATAAGTGTTGTGTGGGTGAACCTGTGCTAATGTACCGCCCTTCCTAGGACTAATACATACTTGTGATTATACCCCTTGCAAGCATCCGCAACTACAAGAAAGTAATTAAGATAAATCTAACCACAGCCTTAAACTCTGAGATCCCGCTATCCCTCCTGCATCGATATACCAATGGGGGTTTAGGTTTCTGTCACTCCGGCAATCCAGCAATCGGCAAACGAGTACAAGATGCATTCCCCTAGGCCCATAAAGGTGAAGTGTCGTGTAGTCGACATTCACACGACACCACTAGAAGAATAACACCACAACTTAAATATCATAACATTGAATATTACTCAACCATACTTCACTACTAACATTTAGACTTCACCCATGTCCTCAAGAACTAAACGAACTACTCACGAGACGTCATATGGAACATGATCAGAGGTGATATGATGATGAATAACAATCTGAACATAAACCTTGGTTCAACGGTTTCACTCAATAGCATCAATAACAAGTAGAAATCAACACCGGGAGAGTTTTCCCTATCAAACAATCAAGATCAAACCCAAATTGCTACAGCGGTGACGATGTGCAGTGGTGGAGACAGCGGTGATGATGATGAAGATGATGATGATGGTGATGGAGATGATGTCCAGCTCGATGACGGCGACGATGGCGTCGATTTCCCCCTCCGGGAGGGAATTTCCCCGGCGGATCTCAGCCTGCCGGAGAGCTCTTTTCTCTCTGGTGTTCTCCGCCCCGCAGAGGGGGCTGTGTCTCTTTGCGAGGTACCCTCCGGAGCTTAGGTTTTCGGGACGAAGGCATACGCGAAGAAAAGGAGGCGAGAGGGGGCTGTGGGCCCCCTCCTCACAGGGCGGCGCGGCCAGGCCTTGGGCCGCGCCGGCCTATGAGGTGGGCCCACCTCGGGTCCCCTCGGCTCCCCCTTCTGGCTCCCTTCGTCATCTGGAAAAATAGGATTTTTCATATAATTTCCGTCAACTGTCGATCTTCCGAAATATTGCATTCTGACGGCGCTTTTTCCAGCAGAATCCTGGCTCCGGTGCTCGATCCTCCAATAATCATGAAACATGCAAAATATATGAAATAACATAAGTATTATCTCCAAATATGAAATATATCAATGAATAACAGCAAATTATGATATAAAATGGTGATGCAAATTGGACGTATCACAGTGCGTTGGGGAATCTCCAACGAGGCGACGTAAACGGACGTTGTACGACCGTTTGCGTCCCCGTGGACCAAAAATGCGTCTGCACCCTGCTCCAGTGGGGCGACGCATTGTGTCCGGGACGTCCACGGTGACCCAAACGTGGTGCAATATGCGGTACGTTTGCGTCTCCGCGGACGCTGCGCGGTCGCGCCTAGCGTCCGCTTGCTTCCCCCATGGGCCCACCAGGCAGCGACCCTAGCTCGATCGGCCTCGAATTAAAGCACATCTAGCGCGACAATGTCAACCGGTGGAGTGGCAACCGCGGCGATCAACCCGCCAACCGCCGGAATGGAGCACCGAACCGCCACGGAAGAGCAACCGCATGCCTCTTCGTTATACGCGCCGCCATTAATCCCCGCAGAACCCCTGCATCTACTGTAATTCACGTCCAACCGCCTGCTTCTTCTTCTCCAAGACCGGCTAGCCAGACGCCATGAGCGACTACATGCTGCCGTCGGACTCGGAGAGCGAGGGCAAGTCGCCCGGATGGCTGCATTGGTGGGAATCGCCTGCGACGCCAAGCGATCCGGGCTCCACCCCCAGCGACCCTGCCTCTACACCGAGTGAGGAGGACGAGGACGGAGGCACCGATGCCAACGATGACCAGGAGGAAGACGGAGGCGCCGCTGGCAGCGACGGCGAGGAGGAGGAGGACTCCGACGCCAAGTTTGCCCGGCTGGAGGTGTAGGAGGCGGTGGACGACAAGGCGGCAACAAGGAAGGAGGCCAGGGCCCGGGCAAGGGCGCAGGCGCGGGCCGTGCGTCGTCGTCGTCCGTTCACCGACGACGTCGACGAAGACGACACTACGTCCGACTCCAACTCCTCGATGGGCGCGTCGTCCGCCAGCTCCTCTTCCGACGAGGAGGTGACAAGCAAGAGGCGCAGGAGTCAGGACGATGAGGCAGGACCTTCTAACAAGAAGGCCAAAAATTAGTTTTTAGTTTATTTGTTTTTAAATTTGTTTTGTTTGTATGTTAAATTTGAACTTTTTCTGATTCGAGTAATCTGGCAGCAATAAGATCATTCTGTACTACTTGTTTTCGCGTTTAAACTTGATCATTCATACAAATTGGTGAGTCCTTCAACAAAAATGAAGAAAACATAACAGTTGCATGTCCAAAATGCGTTGAACCACTAGTGTGGCACCCGACGCAAACGGACATTTCGTGCCTCGCGGATATTTTCGTGTCCGCCAGGCGACGCAAACGGACGCCCGTGGACAATTTGGGCGTCCGCAATGCGTCGCGGCTGCTGGAGCTGCCCTTATCGTCTGAAGAGATGGAACAATCTTCAAGCTGGGCTCTTATTCTGGAGGCACGAGAGTTACTGAAGATATTTCGAGACATCGCCGTTGCGAAGGTGGATCGAGTGAACAATGGTGTTGCTCATGTTTTGGCACAAGTAGGAAAATCAGGAGTTAGTAGTATTTTATGTGACTCTATCCCTGACTGCGTTTCGGGACCTGGTTTTCCTAGATTGTAGGAGCACTGTGTAATCCAAGCCTCCTAGGGACGCAAGTTTCTTACACTCTTTTCTTTATCAGGGTATCTGAGGGAACTAAAAGGTTTTTGATGAGACGGACTGCTGCATCTTATAATATATGTGTTCTTACGTAAAAAAAAGATACTATATTTTTTAGTAATTAATTAATTAAATTTTCTCCGTGCAAAAAAAATAAAGTTCTCTTTTCTGTGGAAAAGTAAAATAAAATCCGGGCCTGATTCTGGCTGCGCTGGAGCTTCGTGAGACGCTAGTGTTACTTTCCTCCGCTCAATCCTCTAAATATGAGTCGATCGTGGAACATGCCCTAATCAATGCCTCTCGTGAGAAAACAAAATAAAAAGACGATCTTGGAAGTTGGAACCTGGTCTGCAAACACAGATAAGTTAGATGGGAATCACGGTCGACATAGCGACAACGACGTCGTCCGGCGGCGGTACCTCCTTCGTCCAGTCTTCCGGGTCTCACCTGTTCCAGATCGACGGCTACTCAATCGCCAAGCACGCGCCCATCCGCACCAGCTTAAAATCATGCCCTTTCACGGTGGGAGGTTTCCCCTGGATGATCCAGCTCTTCCCCAACGGCGATGGTCTGCGAGGCGCTGGCTTCATCTCAGTCTTCATCGGCCTCTACGACTACGACAAAGGGGGGCGCGTGAGCCTGCAGGTCGAGTTCAGCTTTATCGATGAGGTCGACAAGCAGAACACCGAGCACCTCCGAACGAGGCAGGTGGTCGAACTATATGGCAACTACGGCGTGGGCTACCGCAGGTTCATTGCGAGGGAGGCGTTGGAGAAGTCGAAGCATCTCAAGGGCGATCGCTTCACCATCAGGTGCGACTTTATAATCACGGCGTTCGTCTGTATCCCGGAGAACGGGCCCCGCGACAGATCCAGGAAGTGTGGGTCTTGCAACCTCCGGCCGGTGAGGGTGAGGGGGATGCTGCTCCTCCACGCGTGTTTCTGCGACGCCTGCGACGACGCTAGCCGCGACGACCCGACAGCGAGGCAGTGCGCAGGGTGCCATGGACCCTATGAAGGCAGGATCCTGCTACTATAGCCACCCCGAGCCTTTTGAAGTTTGGAAGAAACGAATATCCATCTAGCTAGCTAGCAATCTATGTTTCCGTCCATCTCTACACCTATTCAGTTTTTATAGTATGCTTCTCTGTGCTATCACTTGTGGTTGTGAACTGGTAGATGACACCCTCTCTCTTTTGCTTCTGAGGGGTGCGGACCTTTTCATACTCCATTATAGTTTCATCTCCCATCTCGATCCGTGGAGGCAGCTTGTAATACTCGTGCAGTGGTGTCAATGGTGGCTGACTGTGCATATGCGTATGTCTGAACGATCCAGCCCCCCTCGGGTTCGTCCTATCGAGGAGGTCGTTTTGTGACACCAATTTTGTTTCCGTCATGAAAATCACTTCGCTCTAGGATAAAAACTTCTGCTGATATGTACTTGACTAGTTGGATCGATCCAACGACGATGGCATGTGTCATATCACTTCACGGAGGTGTCATTACTTTTTCTTTTGCGAATATGGAGCTTCATTAATCAAGTAACAGAGTTACAATCCTTTGACAGGATATCAGCTAGAAAAGGTGGTATATAGTTCACCCACAAACACCAACAAACAACAATTTAAAGCTAGCGAAAACCCCTCTAAGCTCCAAGATTTCCTGACGGATACTGGCAATAATTGATCTGCCACCACCCAGGTCTTCAATCAGTTTGATGACCTCTTGTGCGTCAGTTTCTATCTCGACATCTTGGAATCCATGTTCGTGCGTCAGTTTCTATCTCGACATCTTGGAATCCACATTCAATAGCTAGTCGTATTCCATCTCTAATAGCTAGCGTTTCCATGATGAGCGGACTAGCCGCATTCTCATACCACAACGCTTGCGCCCTGTTAAGAGCTCCCGTGGAATCACAGACCACAAAGCCCTGTCGCGCCAGCACCCTCAGTTTCAATAAAACTTGCATCAACATTGATTTTCTGGGTACCTGGACTCGGCATCTTCCACAACGGTTTGACTTTGATCGGCTTTTTTTGTCTTTCTCTTTCCCAACCGAGCAAGATCATAGGTAGTATCTACTGCCCATCGGACAGAGCCGATTACCGATCTTTGTGATTCCCCATGCGAAACCGCATTTCTTTCAGTCCAGACAGACCAACAACCACATAATATGACGCAAGCCTTAGCTTCTGATATTAGTTGCCCTTCTATCATATCGGTAGCCCAGGATATTGGGTGTAACGTAGGGATCTTGATAGAAGTCACTTTCTTTAAGTCCTCCCAGAACAACTTTGCCCAAGTGCACTCAAAGAATGCATGGAAGATGGACTCTTCTTCCGCCCCACAAATCTTATAGAATGCAATTGGATCCATATGCCTCCTCTTCAAAATTTGTCTACAGGGGACAAAATTATTTATCACTCTCCACCAAAAGGATCTGACCTTGGGTGGTATTGGAAGTTTCCAAAGAACTTTCCAGCAACGATTAATATTATCACCCGAACTAGACACTGCATCAAAACCTTGCCTTATCGCGGCCAATAATTTGTAACATGATCTCACAATAAAATTTCCATTCCCCTCCTGTGACCATGCCCAGGTATCCTCAATAAAAGGACCAATCGGAATAGAGCAGATGGCTGACACATCCACCGGACAAAAATTGGCCACCACTTTTTCTTCAATCAATTCTTTAACGAGAGTAACTTCCTTTTCTGGTACACGAATAAGTGGACGCATACTCTGATTAGTAGGGATCCATGATCTTCCCATATATTAATAGTAGAGCCATCTCACGTACAGCAATCAGGTCCGGTCCATAGATTTCAGAGGCCCCAGGGCGAAACGATATCAAGGGCCCCTTGTTCACAATAGTGAAGTTATTGTAGGGCAGGGGGCCATTGCCCCCTACTCTAGATTTTTTTAAAGATACTTATTTATGCTAAATTTGTATATAACTACTATATTAAACCTTAACCACTTCGATTTTTCTCCTAATTTTGGACCTATTTGTGGATTAACTTTGAGCTAACACGTATGCGCTGGAGTGGTTTGCTTTCCGCAGCATTTTTCATGTGTGTAGATTTGGTGCTAGGTAACGTTTTTGGTGGTGATTTACGGTTTGTTTTCTAACCAACACGTGTACAATTCCTTTGTTTTCCTTGGCTGGTACCTTGCACGGTGGGTTGGCTTTCCGTGATTTGGCTGTGTGGCCCTAGCAAAGATGTTCACGATTTGATCTGTTGAGGGATTTGGTCCAAACCGGTCAAAGTTGTGTTGGTCTGTCCTGATTCGTGGATTGGTGCTCTGGCCTCTTAACAATCTCCATCACACAAGACTTAATAAATATTAGTATTGGGCAAGAGAAATATTAGAGTAATGCAATAACAAACTAAATAATATTTACATTTGAAAGATCCATGATCTTCGAAATATTTAAGAATCACTCTACAGCCTAAGTACAAGTATAAATATATCAAGTATGTAAAAAAATCATGGGCCAGGGCCCTCGCTCCTGAAGGCCCGGGGCGAGCGCCCCTTTGCCCCGCCCTATGGGCCAGCCCTGCCAGCAATCCTTGGGGAGATTGTTGCAAGGACCAGCGACTCAAAACTTTCGTTGCAAGGATCAGCGACTCTAGGTGTGAGTGCTTGCAAAGAGCTCTAATTATCAGAATACACAATTAAACAACATGTGATAGCCACTCTTGCACCTGGCTACAAAAGCGGATGTTGGTTGTGTGCCACACTATGCGGATTCATCATTTTCCTTCCATATTTTGTCATAGCGATTGTAACAGTTATATGAAAACAAAAATAATTTACGCCGGTGGCCACCGTCGGCGTCTTCTCCCTGGCCGTTGGCGTAGTAGCTACGGCGATGGTGGCGTCTGGCCGTCGGCTTTTCTTCTTGTTGGCGCAGCTGTCCCGTCACTTCCCAGGACTTGACAGCCGTTAGGAAGTATGCCAACGGCAAGGGCCGTCGGCCTAGCCTGCCACGCGACCCAGGAGGGCGTCCCAGTCGACTTATACGCCGACGACAGTGCCGTCAACCTAGGTTTGAATGTACGCCGATGGCAGTGCCGTGGCAGGCTTGATCTTCATGTTGGTGCTACCACGATATCTTCTTTGGTGGTCGTTTCATTGGAAAAGATGGAGTCGCTACAGAGTGATGACAATGATGTTAGTGGGCAAACTCGACGACTATCCTCGCTTCGGTGGTGTATGCGCAGCTCCCACAAGAATGGCAATAATATATGGCACATCACAATTCGATACCTATTGATGTGGCAGATATTATTGCCATTTTTGTGGGAGCTGCACATACACCACTCCACAAGGAAACTACCGGCGGCATGTAGTGGATACGCCACGAGTCGATTGAATAGTCGGTTTAGGTAATTTCCCGCCCAACTATTCAATCGACTCGTGGCGTATCCAATACATGCCGCTGGTACACTGGTTTCCTTGTGAAGTGGTGTATGCGCAGCTCCCACAAAAAATGGCAATAATAGAGCTGCGCATACACCACCGAAGCGAGGATAGTCGTCGAGTTTGCCCACTAATATCACCGTCATCGCTCTGTAGCGACTCCAACTTTTCCGATGAAACGACCACCAAAGAAGACATCATGGTAGCAGCAACATGAAGATCAAGCCTGCCACGGCACTGCCGTCGGCGTACATTCAAACCTAGGCTGACGGCACTGTCGTCAGCGTATAAGTCGACTGGGACGCCATCCTAGGTCGCGTGGCAGGCTAGGCCAACGGCCTTGCCGTCGGCATACTTCCTAACGGCTGTCAAGTCCTGGCAAGTGACGGGACAGCTGCGCCGACGGGAAGAAACACCGACGGCCAGGCGCCACCATCGCCGTAGCTACTATGCCAACGACCAGGGAGAAGACGCCGACGGTGGCCGCCGGCGTAGATTATTTTTGTTTTCATATAACTGTTACAATCGCTATGAAGAAATATGGAAGGAAAATGATGAATCCGCATAGTGTGGCACACAACCAACATCCGCTTTTGTAGCCAGGTGCAAGGGTGGCTATCACATGTTGTTTAATTGTGTAGTCTGATAATTAGAGCTCTTTGCAAGCACTCACACCTAGAGTCGCTGGTCCTTGCAACGAAAGTTTTGAGTCGCTGGTCCGTGCAATTTCCTCTCCCCAAGGATTGCTGGTACGTGCAATTTCCTCTCCCCAACACGTTTAATATGCATTTCTTCAATGCTTCCCTTCCAAATAAAATGGCATTCCAAATATTGGAAGCATTTCTCTTCCTTGAAGCTGACATAAAGTCACAGTCATGGAAATATTTACCTTTAAGAACTCTAGCACACAAGGACTCACGGTTTGAAATTAATCTCCATCCATCACTGGTGGAAAAAGGGCCTTCCATCCAGCCCCATTAGTCCCCAAATATTTCGAACCGTGACTAATGAGATCTTTAGTCGCGGTTCGGGAGGTGAACCGCGACCAAAGGCCTGGGCCCAGGGCGCTCGGTGGCCAGCTGGTGCACGTGAGGGGCTTTAGTCGCGGTTGGCCAGGCCAACCGCGACTAAAGGCCTTCGGGCACCTTTAGTCGCGGTTTGCCAGGCAAGCCGCTGGAGCCCGAAGAGGCGTACACCAAGTTCATCAACCAATGCGGAGTCGTTGTTAGAGACAGCGTCCCGATCACCATCCAGGAATGGCATGAGCCAGTGAAGGCACGTGTTGGTTCCAGTTTCGTCAGCAAGAGAAAGAAAAAGGAATGCTGGAAAACGCTTATGGAGCATTTCGTTCTACCTCCGGAATACAACAAAAAAGATGAATTCGGTAACAACGATCCGGAGGGACGTAAGAGGAGGAGGCTGGTCAAAGAGTTCGCTCTTCAGAAGATGGCCACAGCATTCCGGACATACAAGAAAAATTTAGCGGCTCAATATGTCGAGAAGGGGAAGACTCCGGATTTCAGCGGACAGTATGAGAAGCTGAAAGATGATTGGCCCGAATTTGTGAGGCAAAAGAAATCAGAGGAATTCAAGGCCATATCGGATAAAAATAAGGCAAATGCGGCTAAGAAGCAGTACAATCATATTATGGGGCCAGGAGGATACCGCCTTTCGGAGCCTAAGTGGCAGAAGATGGAGGATGACCTGAGGGCGCGAGGAATCCCTCTAGGTACAGAGGGATGGGACCCTAGGGCCAAAAGCTGGTGGTACGGGCATGGGGGAACGCTAGACCCGGTGACAGGGGAGTGTACCCACCGAGACACAAAGTTTAAACCCACCCAAGCCCTTATTGACGCAATGAGGGATGCTCAAGAGGGGAAGATCAAGTTCAACAGAGAGAATGATGCGTTGACAAAAGCCCTCAGGAATCCTGAATACGGAGGACGTGTACGAGGCAAAGGCATCATTTCGTGGAAAGAAGGGTTTTCCCAGGAAAATGACCCCTACAGTTACAGAAGCCGTAAGAGAAAGGCGGATCGGGAAAAAGATGTTGTGGCGCAGTTGGCATCGGAATTCAATGAGATGAAGAAAACCCTGAATGTACTAGTACAAGAAAGAGAGGCAGCTCGGACGCATGAAGATCATCCACCGGATGTCGGAAGCCAGCAGCAGAGAAGCAGCGTGGCTTCCACGGAGCCCCCACCGGCTGGTGCTAATGCACATGCACCGACGATCGATATTACTGCACCGGAGCCTCCTCGCTACCCCGTGGACGATGTAAAGGAGATGAAAGAATGTCATCTGTATTATCCAATGGGGAACATGTCCATGAAGGTAGCCATCGGCAGTGCTTTACCATGTGAACCTGGAGCACTCCACCACAACAACCCCATTCAAGATGGCTATGCTCGTGTCACGGTGGAGGACATAGTACAAGGGTTTGAGGACCTGGAGATTGACATTGCTACACCTGAAGGGGAGAGAAGACTTGGAGATGTCAAGCGCCAGTTCATTCTATGGCAAAAGAAGTTTATCAAGTTTCCAGGCGAAGCGCCAAGGCCAACAAGTCCACCCCCGTACGGTGGTGGTGGCGGTGGCGGCGGTGGTGGTGGTGGTGGTGCTTCACCTACACCTCCTTCACGTCAGCCGTCGCCGCCCCCCAATTCACCTCCGGCGGGTAAGCAGACGCCGCCCCCAGTCCGCCTCGGGCGGGTAAGCAGACGCCGCCCCCAATCTACCTCCGGCGAAGAAGCAGAAGCAGTCCTGGACTATTAACCCAGACCCTTATGTACCTAAGATCACAAAGGTACCGGAGCCATCACTGAAGCCTCTCCCCACAAGGCCTTGGGAATGTAGTGCCGAGGAAGTCGACGCGGCCGCGGCTGCTCACCATGAGAAATGGAGGGTGGAATCGAAGGCGAAAAGAGATCCCGAGCCCAAGCCAGTATATTCTGACAAAGAAAAGAAGTGGGCTAAGTCATTTTTGAGCACACCGTCCCAAGCCGCGAAGAATCTGCTTGACGACTATGCACGTGAACTTCGTAGGCAAGCACTCATGTTGAAGGAGAAGAAAGAGTTGGCGGAGAAGCAGGAGAAGAAATCCTTGGAGGAGGCCGAGAAAGAATTAGCAAGTAAAAAAAGCGGGAAAAGAGTTGCCCAGCTCGGGGAATAAAGTAAACAATCGATCGCCCCGCTCATAGTGAAAGCCGCCGGTCCGGATGCTGAACTAATGGACCCCACAATCATAGCAGCTGCGGCAGAACAGGGAATGACCGTAACGGGTGCCAGAGAACAAGCGGCCCTGATCGGTATGACTCTTCGTGCACTGTTAGGCCTTGAGGAGGCGCCAGTGAGGGAGGTATTAATTACATATGTGCCGAATGGGCCTTTCGTCGAGTCTGCGCAGGAAGAGGATCTACCTCCACAAATGAAAAGTCTGCTAAATTGGTACAAGGGTTACATAAAAAATAAAAACGCCAAAGAATATATTTATGCGGAAGTTAGACATGAGCATCACTTCAAACATTACTATGTAACAGTTCATCTGAGTGAATTGTTCCAGCTTTTCAATCTGCGCGAGCTCGACAAATCTATCATCAGTTGCTACGTTTTGTAAGTGATTTATTTCTACCCCATCTCGTTCATTGCCTGCACTATATATATATATATATTGTCCTAACTATATTGTTGTGTACGCTATTATGCAGAATGAAGATTAAGGAATGCAGAATAAGGAACATCCATGATGTTGGGTTCATTGACCCACACATCGTTAATGGATATGTGTTAGAAAAACACCCCGCCGACGTGGAGGAAGACCTGTGGCGGTTTCTTACAAAGCAGGAACTCAAAAGTGATATTCTATTTCCTTACCATTTTGGGTGAGTGTTTCTGTCTTGAGCACATTCTCTTTTGTTTACTCCATGCATGGTATGTGGCTAATCGATGAGTTATGCATGACTGTGCATGTATCGTGTCCACAGGTTCCGCTGGATTCTGCTAGTAATTCAATTTCACACCTCCACAGTTCTCGTCCACAACTCTCTGAATCTGGACGCAAAGCTTTGCGCCGACATGAGAAGAATGATGCAGAAGTAATTATTTTCATTCATTTGCGCTCTATATCGATCGGCCTATTTCATTCATTTGCTAATATCAAGTAACTAATAACTCTCTTGTTCATTTAATTTTCTTTACCTCGTAGGGTTTGGAGACGGTTCGCAGATGAAAAGGTCGGTGAATTCAAAAAAGAGCTACAATTTAAAATGTCAGTGGCTGGGACTGGGGATATTCAGCCACCGGGGACCAATCTATGTGGATACTATGTTTGTGAGATGATCCGGAGATACACCTCTGAGCGGGTTCCGTGTGATAACAATGTCAAGAGGAATAACCTCCGGAAGATGCTTAGTCCAGAAGCTCGCTTCCGACCACTTCAAGAGGAACTAGCTGGATGGTTCGTGAGGGAAGTCATCAATCCTAAAGGAGAACACTATGTAGAGGACGTAGAACTTCTGATGCAGTAAATTATGTATGGAAACTTGTTCAAAATTGTATATGGTCCTCCGATATTGAATATATATTGTATATTCCTCTTGAATTCTTTTTTGTTTTAATTTAAAATTTGTTTGAAATTGTACATTCATATGCATGTATGTAGTACCGTAGAATATGTGAAACTCCTTCAAAATTAAAATAAAACACAAAAGAAATAAAACAATACAAATTAAAAAGAAACCAGATTTAGGGGGGCTAAAACCCTAAACCTGCGGCGGCCTTTAGTCGTGGTTGGCCAGAAGAACCGCGACTAAAGGTCCTCCGCCCGACGGTCGCCTGGCGCCCACAAGGATGGGCCTTTAGTCGCGGTTCGTAATCAACCGCGACTAAAGGGGGGGCTTTAGTCCCGCATGTTTAATACCGGTTGCGCAACCGGTATTAATGACCGTTGCGAACCGCGACTATTGGCCCTTTTTCCACCAGTGCATGCTTGGCTAACATAGCTTGATTAAAGAGCTGAAAATCCCTAAACCCCATTCCACCAGAATATTTAGGGATAGCAATATTGTCCCATTTCCTCCAATGTAGTTTCCTTTTCTGCTCATCACCACCCCACCAGAAGCGAGCGACAATACTTGTGATTTTTGGCACATCTTCTTAGAGAGCATGAAGCAACTCATTGAGTATGTAGGGATTGCTTGGCAAATAGCCTTTACTAACACTTCCCTACCCGGACTACTTAGAGTTTTAGGAATCCAGCCTCGAGCCAACTTCTTTATCATCGCAATGATAAGTTCTAAATGTTCATCCGTTGATCTCCCTAGCGCAGTAGGAAGCCCAAGATATTTCTCCATTAATGCTTCCGAACTAATGCCAGATCCCAGATGTGTATCTTGTTTCATATCAGCCGTGCAATTACCGCTGAAAAATACAGCTGACTTTTCTTTGTTCACCAGCTGACCTGAGCCTTGGCGGTATATTTTCAGTATGGCGTGTAACCTTGTTGCACCACTAGCCATAGCTTGGGTAAACACTAGACAATCATCAACAAAGAGGAGGTGTGACACCCATGGAGCATGAATGCCCACCCTAATACCTCGATATAAGTGGGCTCAAACTTTCGACACACATAAGAAAGAGGTAGGGTGAGATAGAGTCTCCCTGTCGAATACCTCTTGAAGGTTTAAAAAGCTCCGAGAATTGGCCATTTACTCTTACTGAAAAGGAAACCGTCTCTACACATTTCATAATCAAGTTAATCCATTGTGTAGCAAAGCTCAATTTCTCCATCACTGCCCTTAGGTAGCTCCATTCAACTCGATCATAAGCTTTTGTCATATACAACTTGATAGCACAAACTCCTCTCTTACCCTTTTTCTTTTTTAGATAATGTATGCATTCGTAGGCTGTGATCACATTATCTGTGATTAATCTCCCCGACACAAACGCACTTTGTTCTTCTCAGATGAACTCATCTAAGACAGGCCGGAGGCGTAGGGTTAAAACTTTCGATACAATTTTGTAGAGTACATTGCAAAGAGCAATAGGTCTGTATTGAGTCAGATCCTGTGGTTGTTTCACTTTCGGAATTAAAACAAGAATTGTACTGTTAATAATCTCGGGCATATCTCCTCCTTGCATAAACCTTCGCACAGCTAGACATACATCCCCTTTAATGATATCCTAGTGTCCGATATAAAAACCAGCAGTAAAACCATCCGGACCTGGAGACTTATTGGGATGTATCATAAGTAATGCATTTTCAATCTCCAAATCAGAAACCGGAAAAAATAAATTTTCATTCATAGCCTGTATAACTTTTGGTTGCATGAACTGTGTAACCAACTCTGGCCTTGTATTCTCATGGGCAGTACACAATGTCGTGTAGAAATTAGTTGCTATAGATTCTAACTCCCCCTGAGAAGAAACATATGTACCATTATCATTCTTCAATGAAACAATTTTGTTTGTCCTACCTCTCTCTCTTGCCTTCCCATGGAAAAAGGCAGTATTACGACCCCCCTCTGCTAACCACTGCACTCGAGAGCGTTGTTTCATCATTGCTTCCTCCATTGCCAAAAGATCCGAGATTTTCTTCATCAAGTCACATTCTTCTCTTGTCGGGCCAGCTCTAAGAGATACTGATCTTGTCCACCCTCTCCAATTTATCCCGCAAGGACTGCACTTGTCACAGGTCACGATTCATTACACTCTGCAGAGGTGTGTTGCTTTACCCATAAGAGATCTTAACCTTGGTGTCAACCGGGCAGCTTTCCCATCCACACTTCCTTGGTGTGAGGCCCGGTATAAGGTCCTAGCCAATATTGTATTCCTTCGCGACCTCGCACACCCACCCTTTGTTGCAATTCCGACCTTGGGTCCTCGCCGGTCAGCGTATCCATAGGATACCATCCGACCTCGACTACTATCAGGTTTCGCGACCATGATACCTTCGCCGGTCGTTGCAACCCCTCATAGACCGCATTACCGTGGGGAATTAGAATGGGATCCCCACCCACCAGTTGTTCTCGCAAGACACAACTGCTACGGTAAGCGCATCCGTTGATGTTCGAGAGGAAGAAATACAACTGTCTACTCCGTCCCACTCCAGATCTTATGGTTAACACGAGTCTTATGACACAAGAATCACTGAACGACATTTGTTGTTTAATCCTAGATGGATACAAACCCTTGCAATGGAACCTCCACCATACTCATACCATGGTTCCATTTTCCACCACATAGTCATATTCATAGTTATGAAATTAGCATCTTTGCTTTTCATGCAAGAGTGATAAGTATAGTACTTTGCAAGTAATTTGATAAAAATACTCAAGGTAACATGAGCAAGTGATGAACTTGCCTGGTGATTGCAAGGTAGTGCAGTTGGATTGTTTGGACTGACCCTGGTCCTCTATTTCTGAAAGATAGCATCATTGTCCGATAAGGGCAATGTTTAAAGATTCAAACATGCATGCTTTTGGATTTTAGGGTTTGTTTCCCCCTTCCCAATGACTCGTTATTTAAATGTCGGAGGTGGCGAATAAGAACAATTAAGCATACTCCTTAAGAGTGAAAATAGTTTCTTGGAGTATTTCCAAGAATTGGTTAAGTCCAAGGTATTTTATAGACTTATTTAATTTTGAAAAATATGAAGTTTATTTTAATTGCTTTTATTGATGCATTATTTATTGAGTAAATAATGATTAATTTCAACTTGCTCCAATTATTCTAACTAATATTTAATTATGATAGAGGGTAAGATTTTAAGTGGTTTTCATATTTTTCTCTATTTTTTAGAGTTATTAACAATTTATTGTTTTAGTTCGAAGTTGTTGTTTTAATTTAAATGATAAAAAGACCATTTTGCCCCTGGGCCCACCTATCAGGGTGAACCCAGTGAGTTGGACTAGACCAACTCGGTATGGTCCGGCCCACTCGGTCGCACTCTTCTCCTTCCTCGCCCCCGCGTCTAATCCTAGCACCCTTCGCTCCCTCGACGCCGTAGTCGCCTGTGCCATCGCCGAATTATCCCGACCGTCTCCGGCGGTCTCCGGCGACGAGATCGGTCGCGATCGCTTTGCGTTTTGATGGCGCACCCATTGGCCCATGTCGATCTGGGTTTGGTGGCCTCCTCCGCTAGCCCCCAACCCTACTGCAACTAGGGTTGCGCGGTGCTCACTGCGATTCGCCTCACGCTGGCGCTCCTGGTCGCCGTGGTGACATCATGTGCCTCGCTGGGCTGTGCTGGAGCGTCTTGTAGGATAACGTTGCATAGAAAACAAAAATTTTCCTACCGCGAACACGCAATCCAAGCCAAGATGCAATCTAGAAAACGGTAGCAACGAGGGGGTATCGAGTCTCACCCTTGAAGAGATTCCAAAGCCTACAAGATGAGGCTCTTGTTGCTGCGGTAGACGATCACTTGCCGCTTGCAAAAGCGCGTAGAAGATCTTGATCACGATCGGTTCCGGCGCCACGAACGGGCAGCACCTCCGTACTCGGTCACACGTTCGGTTGTTGATGAAGACGACGTCCACCTCCCCGTTCCAGCGGGCAGCGGAAGTAGTAGCTCCTCTTGAATCCGACAGCACGACGGCGTGGTGTCGGTGGCGGTGTAGAAGTCCGGCGGAGCTTCGCTAAGCTACGCGGGAAATATGAAGTGGAGGAGCAAAGCTAGGGTTTGGGAGGGGGTGGCCGGCCACTCAAGGGGGGCGGCCAAGCTATGGTCTTTTGGGGTGGCCGGCCCCCTCCCTTGGCCCCTCATTATATAGGTGGATCCCAAGTGTTGGTGTCCAAGTCTTCGAATAAGACCCGAAACCAAAACCTTCCATAGGAGGGGGCAAACCTAGCCCAACTAGGACTCCCACCCAAAGGTGGGATTCCCACCTCCCATGTGGGGTGGCCGGCCCCTATGGTGGAGTCCACTTGGGACTCCACCCCCACTAGGGCTGGCCGGCCATGGAGGTGGAGTCCCTTGTGGACTCCACCTTCCTTGGTGGTTTCTTCCGGACTTTTCTAGAACCTTCTAGAACCTTCCATAGAACCTTCCGCGACATTTTATTCACATAAAATGACATCCTATATATGAATCTTATTCTCCGGACCATTCCGAAACTCCTCGTGATGTCCGGGATCTCATCCGGGACTCCGAACAAATATTCCAACTCCATTCCATATTCAAGAACTACCATTTCAACATCCAACTTTAAGTGTGTCACCCTACGGTTCGAGAACTATGCGGACATGGTTGAGTACTTACTCCGACCAATAACCAATAGCGGGATCTGGAGATCCATAATGGCTCCCACATATTCAACGATGACTTTAGTGATCGAATGAACCATTCACATACATTACCAAATTCCCTTTGTCTCACGATATTTTACTTGTCCGAGGTTTGATCTTCGGTATCACTCTATACCTTGTTCAACCTCGTCTCCTGACAAGTACTCTTTACTCGTACCGTGGTATGTGGTCTCTTATGAACTCTTTCATATGCTTGCAAGACATTAGACGACATTCCACCGAGAGGGCCCAGAGTATATCTATCCGTCATCGGGATGGACAAATCCCACTGTTGATCCATATGCCTCAACTCATACTTTCCGGATACTTAATCCCACCTTTATAGCCACCCATTTACGCAGTGGTGTTTGGTGTAATCAAAGTACCTTTCCGGTATAAGTGATTTACATGATCTCATGGTCATAAGGACTAGGTAACTATGTATCGAAAGCTTATAACAAATAACTTAATGACGAGATCTTATGCTACGCTTAATTGGGTGTGTCCATTATATCATTCACACAATGACATAACCTTGTTATTAATAACATCCAATGTTCATGATTATGAAACTAATCATCCATTAATCAACAAGCTAGTTTAAGAGGCATACTAGGGACTTCTTGTTTGTCTACATATCACACATGTACTAATGTTTCGGTTAATACAATTCTAGCATGATATATAAACATTTATCATAAACATAAAGATATAAATAATAACCACTTTATTATTGCCTCTAGGGCATATCTCCTTCAGTCTCCCACTTGCACTAGAGTCAATAATCTAGATTACATTGTAATATACCTAACACCCATGGCATTCTGGTGTTGGTCATGCTTTGCCCTAGGGAGAGCTTTAGTCAACGGATCTGCTACATTCAGATCAGTGTGTACTTTGCAAATCTTTACTTCTCCATCTTCGATGTACTCGCGAATCGAGTGGTAACGCAGCTTGATATGCTTCAGCCTCTTGTGTGACCTTGGCTCTTGTGCATTGGCGATGGCACCCATGTTATCACAGTAAATGATTAATGGGTCCAATGCACTAGGAACCACACCGAGCTCTACAATGAACCTCTTCATCCATACCGCTTCGATGAAGCCTCAAGCCGCTATGTACTCTGATTCTGTTGAAGACTTCGCCACCGTGCACCGCTTCGAGCTTGCCCAGCCATCGCAGCACCATTCAATATAAACACGTACCCAGATTGTGACTTAGAGTCATCAGGATCGTTGTTCCAACTTGCATCGGTGTAACCGTTTACAACGAGCTCTTGGTCACCTCCATAACAAAGAAACATATCCTTAGTTCTTTTCAAGTACTTCAAGATATTCTTGACCGCTGTCCAGTGTTCCATTCCTGGATCACTTTGATATCTGCTAGTCAAACTAACAGCATGTGCTATATCCGGTCTAGTACATAGCATGGCATACATGATAGATCCTACTGCCGAGGCATAGGGGATGTTACACATCCTTTCTCTTTCTTCTGCCGTAGCCGGTCCTTGAGTTTTACTCAATACCTTGCACAGTAACATAGGTAAGAACCCTTTCTTACTTTCGTCCATTCTAAACTTCTTTAGAATCTTGTCCAGATATGTACTCAGATAGCCCTATTAGGCGTCTTGATCTATCTCTATAAATCTTGATGCCTAATATATACGATGCTTCACCAAGGTCTTTCATTGAAAAACTATTATTCAAATAACCCTTAACATTGCTTAATAGTTCTATATCATTCCCGATCAATAATATGTCATCTACATATAATATCAGGAATGCTACAGAGCTCCCACTCACTTTCTTGTAAATACAGGCCTCTCCATGACACAGTATAAACCCGAAGTCTTTGATCACCTTCTCAAAGCGTCGGTTCCAACTTCTTGATGCTTGCTTCACCATAGATTGAACGCTGAAGTTTGCATACTTTGTCAGCATTTTTAGGATCGACAAAACCTTTGGGTTGTACCATATACAACTCTTCCTCAATATCTCCATTAAGGAACGCCGTTTTGACATCCATCTCGCCAAATCTCATAATCGAAAAATGCAGCTATTGCTAACAAAATCCTCACAGATTTTAGCTTCGCTACAGTGAGAAAGTCTCATCGTAGTCAACTCCTTGAATTTGTCGGAAACCCTTTGCGACAAGTCGAGCTTTATAGACAGTAATATTACCATCGCATCTGTTTTTCTCTTGAAGATCCATTTATTCTCGACAGCCTTTCGGCTATCGGGTAAGTCTACCAAAGTCCATACTTTGTTATCATACATGGATCCCATTTCGGATTTCATGGCTTCTTGCCATTTGTTGGAATCTGGGCTCATCATCGCTTCTTCATACGTCGCAGGTCCTCATCATTGTTATCTACAATCATGACATTTAGACAAGGATCATACCAATCAGGAGTGGCACGTTCCCTTGTCGATCTGCGAGGTTCGATAGTTTCCTCGTTCGAAGTTTCATGATCATTATCATTAGCTTCCTCTGTTTCCTGTAGGCGGTACAGAACAACTTCCGCATCGCGCTACTCGATCAACGAGTATAGATTCATCAATCTCATCGAAGTTCTACTTTTCTTCCAGTCACTTCTTTAGTGAGAAATTCTTTCTCAAGAAAGGTTCCGTTCTTAGCAACAAAGATTTTGCCTTCGGATCTGTGATAGAAAGTGTACCCTATAGTTTCCTTAGGGTATCCTATGAAGACGCATTTCTCCGCTTTGGGTTCTAGCTTGTCCGGTTGTAACTTCTTTACATAGGCTTCGCAACCCCAAACTTTCAGAACGACAGCTTAGGTTTCTTATTAAACCATAATTCATACGGTGTCGCTTTCTACGGATTTTGATGGTGCTCTATTTAAAGTGAATGCGGCTGTCTCTAATGCATAACTCCAAAATGATAACGGCAAATCAGTAAGAGACATCATACTACGAACCATATCTAAGAGAGTTCGATTACGACGTTCGGACACACCGTTTCGTTGAGGTGTTCCCGGCGGTGTCAATTGTGAAAGTATTCCGCATTTCTTTAAATGCATGCCAAACTCATAACTCAGATATTCACCTCCACGATCAGATCGTAGAAATTTGATCTTCTTGTTACGTTGATTTTCTACTTCACTTTGAAATTCCTTAAACTTCTCGAAAGTTTCGGATTTATGTTTCATGAAATAGATATACCCATATCTACTCAGATCATCTGTGAAGGTTAGAACATAACGATAACCACCGCGCGATGCTACGCTCATTGGTCCACATACATCGGTATGTATGATTTCTAATAAGTCAGTAGCTCGCTCCATCATACCAGAAAATGGAGTCTTTGTCATTTTTCCCATTAGACATGCTTCGCATCTATCAAGTGACTCAAAGTCAAGTGATTCAAGTAATCCATCAATATGGAGTTTCTTCATGCGTTTCACTCCAATATGACCAAGACGACAGTGCCACATATAAGTAGAATTATCATTAAGTTTAATTCGCTTAGCATCAATGTTATGTATGTGCGTATCACTACTATCGAGATCTAACAGAAATAAGCCATTCTTTTGTGGTGCTCGACCATAAAAGATATTATTCATAAAAATAGAACAACCATTATTCTCAGACTTGAATGAATAACCGTCTTGCATTAAACAAGATCCAGATATAATGTTCATGCTCAACGCAGGTACATAATAGCAATTATTTAGGCTTAAAACTAATCCCGAAGGTAGATGTAGAGGAAGTGTGCCGACTGCGATCACATTGACCTTGGATCTATTTCCAACGCGCATCGTCACTTCATCTTTCAACAGTTGTCGTTTATTCTTTAGTTCCTGTTTCGAGTTACAAATATGAGCAACCGAACCAGTATCAAATACCCAGGTACTAGAACGAGAACTAGTGAGATAAACATCTATAACATGTATATCAGATATACCTTCTTTCTTCTTCTTGACAAGGCCGCTCTTCAGATCTGCCAAATACTTGGAGCAATTACGCTTCCAGTGTCCCTTCTCCTTGCAGTAATAGCACTCAAGATCGTGCTTAGGGCCGTTCTTAGGTTTCATAGGAGGCGTGGCAGCTTTCTTGCCACCCTTCTTGAATTTTCCCTTAGACTTGCCCTGTTTCTTGAAACTGGTGGTCTTGTTGACCATCAACACTTGGTGCTCTTTCTTGATCTCAATCTCAGCAGCTTTTAGCATGCCAAAGAGTTCAGGTAACTCCTTGTTCATGTTCTGCATATTGTAGTTCATCACAAAGTTCTTGTAACTTGGTGGCAGTGATTGAAGGACACGATTAATCCCCCGTCTGTTAGGAATCACTATTCCCAAGTCACTGAGTTTCTTCGCATGCCCGGTCATGGCGAGCATGTGCTCACTAACGGAGCTGCCTTCTTCCATCATACAAATGAAGAAATGTTTCGATGCTTCATAGCATTCCACGCCGCATGAGTCTCGAATATAGCTTTCAGCTCATTCATCAACTCATGAGGATCATGGTGCTCAAAACGTTTTTGAAGATCGGATTCCAGATCGCACAGATGGCACACCGAACTTGAGAGTCCCGAGATAACCGAGTCGCGTACACAGCTTTTACTTCATCGGATTCATCTTCTGCAGGAGGGTCACCTAGCGGTGCATCAAGCACAAATTGCAGATTTCCGCCAGAGAGGAAGATCCTCACATGACGGAACCAATCGGTGAAGTTGCTACCGTTGCTCTTAAGTTTCTCTTTCTCTAGGAACTGATTAAAATTGATTGGGGACGCCATCTCTACAACATATATTTGCAATAGTTTAGACTAAGTTTATGACATATTGAGTTCAAATTTTAATTCAACATAATTAAAAACCTAAGTGAACTCCCACTCAAAACAATATCCCTCGCATTGTCTTAGTGATCACACGAACCAAATCCACCGCACCTAAACCCGATCATCACGAGAAAAGGTGTGATTTCAATGGCGAACACTCAAAGTGTTCATCATATCAACCATATGATTCATGCTCTACCTTTCGGTATCACGTGTTCCGAGACCATGTCTGTACCTGCTAGGCTCGTCAAGGCCACCTTAGTATCCGCATGTGCAAAATCGTCTTGCACCCGTTGTATGTACTTATCGAATCTATCACATCCGATCATCACGAGATGCTTCAAACGATAAGACTTGATAACGGTGCTACTAAGGATGAACACTTTATTATCTTGAGATTTTAGTGAGGGATCATCTTATAATGCTACCGTCGCGATCTAAGCAAAATAAGATGCATAAAAGGATTAACATCACATGCAGTTCATATGTGATATGATATGGCCCTTTTGTCTTTGCGCCTTTGATCTTCATCTCCAAAGCACGGACATGATCTCCATCATCTTCGGGAATGATCTCCATCATCGTCGGCGAAGCACCAAGGTCAATGGCACCGTCTTCATGATTGTCCTCCATGTAGCAACTATTACAACTACTTTGAAATACTACTCAACATGAAATTTAAAGACAACCATAAGGCTCCTGCCGGTTGCCACAATACAATAATGATCATCTCATACATATTCATCATCACATTATGGCCATATCACATCACCAAACCCTGCAAAAACAAGTTAGACGCTCTCTAATTTGGTTTGCATATTTTACGTGGTTTAGGGTTTTCGATATAGATCTAATCTACCTACGAACATGAACCACAACGTTGATACTAATGTTGTCAATAGAAGAGTAAATTGAATCTTTACTATAGTAGGAGAGACAGACACCCGCAAAGCCTCTTATGCAATACAAGTTGCATGTCGAACGAGGAACAAGTCTCATGAACGCGGTCATGTAAAGTTAGTCCGAGCCGCTTCATCCCACTATGCCATAAAGATGCAAAGTACTCAAACTAAAGATAACAAGAGCATCAACGCCCACAAACCATTGTGTTCTACTCGTGCAACCATCTATGCATAGACACGGCTCTGATACCACTGTAGGATAACGTTGCATAGAAAACAAAAATTTTCCTACCGCGAACACGCAATCCAAGCCAAGATGCAATCTAGAAAACGGTAGCAACGAGGGGGTATCGAGTCTCACCCTTGAAGAGATTCCAAAGCCTACAAGATGAGGCTCTTGTTGCTGCGGTAGACGATCACTTGCCGCTTGCAAAAGCGCGTAGAAGATCTTGATCACGATCGGTTCCGGCGCCACGAACGGGCAGCACCTCCGTACTCGGTCACACGTTCGGTTGTTGATGAAGACGACGTCCACCTCCCCGTTCCAGCGGGCAGCGGAAGTAGTAGCTCCTCTTGAATCCGACAGCACGACGGCGTGGTGTCGGTGGCGGTGTAGAAGTCCGGCGGAGCTTCGCTAAGCTACGCGGGAAATATGAAGTGGAGGAGCAAAGCTAGGGTTTGGGAGGGGGTGGCCGGCCACTCAAGGGGGGCGGCCAAGCTATGGTCTTTGGGGTGGCCGGCCCCCTCCCTTGGCCCCTCATTATATAGGTGGATCCCAAGTGTTGGTGTCCAAGTCTTCGAATAAGACCCGAAACCAAAACCTTCCATAGGAGGGGGCAAACCTAGCCCAACTAGGACTCCCACCCAAAGGTGGGATTCCCACCTCCCATGTGGGGGGTGGCCGGCCCCCTATGGTGGAGTCCACTTGGGACTCCACCCCCACTAGGGCTGGCCGGCCATGGAGGTGGAGTCCCTTGTGGACTCCACCTTCCTTGGTGGTTTCTTCTGGACTTTTCTAGAACCTTCTAGAACCTTCCATAGAACCTTCCGCGACATTTTATTCACATAAAATGACATCCTATATATGAATCTTATTCTCCGGACCATTCCGGAACTCCTCGTGATGTCCGGGATCTCATCCGGGACTCCGAACAAATATTCCAACTCCATTCCATATTCAAGAACTACCATTTCAACATCCAACTTTAAGTGTGTCACCCTACGGTTCGAGAACTATGCGGACATGGTTGAGTACTTACTCCGACCAATAACCAATAGCGGGATCTGGAGATCCATAATGGCTCCCACATATTCAACGATGACTTTAGTGATCGAATGAACCATTCACATACATTACCAAATTCCCTTTGTCTCACGATATTTTACTTGTCCGAGGTTTGATCTTCGGTATCACTCTATACCTTGTTCAACCTCGTCTCCTGACAAGTACTCTTTACTCGTACCGTGGTATGTGGTCTCTTATGAACTCTTTCATATGCTTGCAAGACATTAGACGACATTCCACCGAGAGGGCCCAGAGTATATCTATCCGTCATCGGGATGGACAAATCCCACTGTTGATCCATATGCCTCAACTCATACTTTCCGGATACTTAATCCCACCTTTATAGCCACCCATTTACGCAGTGGTGTTTGGTGTAATCAAAGTACCTTTCCGGTATAAGTGATTTACATGATCTCATGGTCATAAGGACTAGGTAACTATGTATCGAAAGCTTATAGCAAATAACTTAATGACGAGATCTTATGCTACGCTTAATTGGGTGTGTCCATTATATCATTCACACAATGACATAACCTTGTTATTAATAACATCCAATGTTCATGATTATGAAACTAATCATCCATTAATCAACAAGCTAGTTTAAGAGGCATACTAGGGACTTCTTGTTTGTCTACATATCACACATGTACTAATGTTTCGGTTAATACAATTCTAGCATGATATATAAACATTTATCATAAACATAAAGATATAAATAATAACCACTTTATTATTGCCTCTAGGGCATATCTCCTTCACGTCTGTGCCCGGCGAACGCCTGGCTTGGCCGCGGCTTGGCATTACCGTGGCCAGGCTATGCCGCCGTGCCGCCACGGTGATGCCGTGGTGCTTCTGCTCTAGGTTGGTCTCCCTGCTCTACTCCTCTCCCTACTCCTTCTCTTCTCCTAGCTCTAGCCACTGACTCTGCTACCCTCTCTGAGGTGCTAGCCAAGCCATGCCGTTGTTGTGCTTGTGTTGTGCCATGGCTACTGCGCTTGTGCTGATGGTGTGCTTGTGCTCTAGTGCTTGGCCTATTGCTGCATTTCTGCTGCTGCTATGATGTTCATATCCTGCCCTTACTGCTATGCTGCTCCTGCTATGCTTCTGGTCATGCTACTGTCTATTCAATTACTTTCTTGCTGGGCTCTGGTTGTTGCTATGGCTTAAATATAGGGCTATGGTTAGTTGTACTCAATTTTCCCCAGCTCCTTAGTTTTTCCTCAGTTTTCCCCAAGCCCTTCTCTGAAACCCGCAGAAGGAGCTCGGACGGTAGGATTCCCGTTTAGTTGACCTTTCCCTGCTGAAGTGTGGGCCCACGTCGCGTGGGGCTGGTAGAAAGGTACCGCGTGGGACAGGATGAGACCGCGTTTGGTTGTACGGCAGCATGAGCTGGGTTCTGTCTCTCTCGGCCCAAATTGGCATCCCTTTTTAAGAGCACCTTTTCCCCTCTTTCTCTTTGTCTTTTTTCACCAAATTATTATCAAATCTAGAGAAGCTTCCATTTTTGTATTTTCTTCAATTATTTGTGCCTTTTGGCCCTTGTTTTTTGACCAATATGGCAGCAAATCTAGTACTCCCTCTGGTCCATATTAATGACCTCACCAATCTTGGTTCATATGTACTCCCTCCGTGCATGTATATAATATGTTTTGTTTTTTTTGTTTAATTCATCTACTTTAGTTTGTATCTAGTCTAGGTTTTAGTGTTTAGGTTCACTCTTTTTAGTTTGAATGTTGTCCACTCTAAAAACTTCTAAATAATCAAGTATAGTAGAACAGGGATAGATAATAGGTACATAATAAGCTGCATACAGCAGCCAAAATAAGGTTCTTAGGTTCTTTACAACACCAACATATTAACAACAACAAAATAAAAAGCTGATTTGCAGCAGCAGCACACGTCCTGGACTCCGCCTACTCCATCTAGCTCCTCCTCCAGTTCTTGCTCCCCTGACCCTTGATCTTGGGCACCTTGGGCTTGATCGGAGGCATGCGCCCGGCGGCGATCTCCACCCGCTGGAAGTTGCGGAGGTGAATCCCGAGCGCCTTATGTTTGGCGCGGAAGGAGTAGACGTTCACCGCCGCGCCGAACTTGGGGAAGGTCCTTCCGATGTCCTCGGCATGCGTGAGGAGGCAGTTGACGTCGGTGTCGCCGAGTCTCCTAGTGCAGAAGGGGCACTTGTAGACACCTTTGGCGAAGTAGGAGGTGAACTGGCCAACCTGCAGCCTCCGCAGCACCTGTCGAGCCTTGGTGTGATCTTCCTTCTCGTCGCTGCCGACGTCGCTGCCAGACACCTGATCCATATCAAACGAAAAGTATGAGTGAATGAGTTGCAACATAACAAAGTTAAGAAAAACAGAGGCAGCCTTAGTTAGATTGAACACGATTATATATCTACAGGGACGGGGTTAGCGAACCAAAGCTCATGCACAATAGATTTGTACACAACAATGGTTCGCTGAACCCGCCATGTACAAATTTTGTGTCCAACGATTCATCATAGGCAAAGAAACAAATTCCAGATCTTAATAAATTAACCGAATAGCCGAACCCAAAATCTTAACCCAAAATCTTAACTGATTGAGATCACATGATTATTTGCATACATTAACCGAATGGCCGAACTCCAAATTTTAACACCAAATCTTAACTGATTGAGATCCCATGATTACTTGCATAAATCAAGAAGGGATAAAATCAAAATGAAATAAAATCGGCGCAAATATTAACCCAATGCTCATCCTACATACAGATCGGCACTAATAGTTACTAGGGAACCAACAAAAATAGGGTTGAAAAAGGAAGGGAAGGGGAATAACAAGGGAGCAAACCGTAGTTACCTCGTTCCAAGGGTCTTCCATGCAGGTGTCGTATGGGTTCGTTGGACAGTTGTACGACACCTCCTCGTTGGGGTCCCATTCCGCCGCCACCGGCGGCAGCCTCCAATGCACCAGCGGGGGCCGCCAATGCACCAGAGGCAGCGACGGTTGTAGATGGAACCCTTCGGCATGCCTCTTAGCCAGGCTCACGCTGAATCCTTCAGGTAAAGCTGCAAGCATTGCATTGCTGCTATCGGATTTCCTTTGTGCAGAATCACAGTCTTCAAATAGTCGTCTATCCAGAACCTTGGCTCCTGCTGTCCATCGTATTTGGCGGCGTCAGTAGGGGTGGGCTTGAACTTCTTGGGAGGCATCGCCTCACAGATTTTGTAGCTTAGGCAATCGGCTCCCCTTAACTCGCCGTCATTATCCTGGCTTTCATCCAAAGAATCATTGTCATATTCCTCCCTGGCGGCGCGTCGCCGTCTCGCTTTGTCAATTCTACTCTGGGTGATCTCATCTCTCGCATCTCTCGCATGATGTTTTGATCCGCTGGCCTGTAACGTGGTTTTCTCCTTCCGCGGGACCAGGTTGTCTCCTAATATTGCGAGACTTTCTAGGGCACCCCGATGAGCTTGGGCCATAGAACCTTCAGGGCGCTGATTGATGAGGTATGCTGCCAGGTTGGCAGTTGCTCCCGCGACGGTTTTTGGTCGTGGCATGCCCGCGGTATCCGTGATCATGAAGGACTTGGTCAGATTCGACGTTATTTCTCTAGCGTCATCTTCTGAAAGTCTAGATAGCCTTGATCGATGCTTGCCTGCTCCTTGAATGCTTCGAGAGGCGCTTCCTCGTGAGCCCCTTCGTCGTTCACTAGATTGGTCTGCAGCGGACAGGCGTCTCTCGAGGGTGGCTTGCTCTTTTGATAGGCGCTCCCGGTTTTTCTCCAATATGGAGCGGTAAGTGTTGAGGGTTCCAACGGAGGTTCCTGCGGGGAGCGGTGTGTTGTTAAGCACAGCTGCCTTGGCTGCTGCCCACTCTTCCTCTGCGATGGTGCAATCGCTGTTGTTGTTACTGGCGCTATTTCCAAAACTTGCTCGTCTGCTAGAGCGGAGGGTGTGATCTCCATCTCCCCTGTTCCTTGTGTTTCCTGTGTTATTGGCGACATAAACCTGGTGGTGTGCCGCTTTCCAGGTGGTGCCTTGGACGATGCTGTCGACATTGTCCTCTCCCGATGAATACTGGGCGTTGCAGATGAACGGCGTGTCGCTTGATCCTAGCCCGTGCATGTGTCGCAGTTCAAGAAATAGTACGAGGTCGTCTCCAAAGATGCGGGATTATCGGATCCAACCGACATCGAAGACGTCGAACGAGGAATTCATGGTGAAGACGAATTCGTCGAGTCCATCAGACCAGCCGAAAGGTCGACTGATGATGACGCGCCTAGACCTGCCGATCTGGAAGCGAGTGGTTCTAGCAGTCGAAGGACTCCTTCTGAGTTGACGTTGTAGTGGACGCTGCCGAAGGTCATCTCCATGTTTCCTTGTAGATCAAAAAAGGTCGAGCGAGAAGAGTCGCTGTGCGGGGTGAATTCGTAGGAGCCGAATCGAATCGGGCTTCCTAGACTTGGCGATGATGGCGTCGATGAAACTGCTGATGACATAACTGGATCTGCCGATGACCGATCTTGTGCCGACGGGCTTCCCACAGACGCACACCGTGAAAGTCCCTTCCTTGCTTAGGCGGATGAATAGTATTTAGTCTTTCTTTTCTTTTCAACAGGGCCTCTCTTTTTTCGCCCCTTAGTCCCGTGCTTACTTTATTAATGAAAACTTAAGTTTTGATTCCCTGAAAAGCATTGCAATAATTCGGAGCACCTGAACTGCATCATCGTAAACCGTGCTTACGCCTCTCGGCAAACGATGGTGCAACGAAGTACGCGGTAAAAGATTGTGCTCCAAAAAAAAGCCTCTGAAGCTACGAGTGCTAAGGGATGCAAAACAAACAAGGACGTTGCCTTTTTCCCTCTGCTATAGATGCCTCTACGAGCGCCGTAAATAGAAAAGTCTGGAAATACGTATAGAACAACCCACGTTGGATATTTTACTTATGGAAATATCAAAGAACAACGGGCTCATCGGCAAATTTAGTGCTCCCGATACATTCGGGAGCTGCTACCAAGAACATACATCGGTTGAAAGGAAAGTTGCACATACAACGGGTTTAGCAAGACCTGCAACACGAGCTGATCACTCACATAATTTGCTGACCAACGAATACACATACGCTTAAACGGGCAATTAATATCTGCTCCTTCAAAATTCGCCCACGGCATTGACACGGTCAAAGTGCATATACATGTACCTACCGAAAAATAAGTTTCTACTTTACAATCCAAACGCTTGGATGAAGTAGCCAAATTACATTTTTACAATAAAAACTTGACCCTGTACTACTCTTGCAGAGTTTCTTTTTCCTCAGGTACCTTCGAACTCTTCTCAAGCTTCTCAACAATTATATTGGCAGGCAACATTACCTTCAGGTACAGCGCCTCCAAATCACCAACCGCATTGGCAATAATCAGCAGATTTGCCGAAGGATAACGAGCAAGGATGAGGGCAAGTGTAAATCTGGCTCCTGCAAAAACTTGAGCCTGCACCAAGTCACGAATCTTCTTGGTATTTCTAAATATTCAGCATTGGAAGTCACTCCCATCGGGAGAGTGCAAGTAAAAATGCCATAACAAGAGTGTACTAGCAACATTGCCAGCACGGAATTTATTACAACCACAAGTTTTGTAACAGAACATTGTTTCACATCAATTCAAAAAGGAGTTTGTTACAAGAATCAAGGGGCTTGGGTCTTGGTCGATAAACTTGGGCCAGCCGACGATTTCTTTGATGAAACCAGCTCAAGGAGCTGGCGTGCACATTTAAGAGCTGACGTTTTGAAGACGCTTAAATCAATGAACTACCCATCCTGCTCTTTCATCAGCTCCCTAGACATCTCTTCTATATCGGCCTTGAAGCCATGACCCATCATAAGTTGGAAGGCTAGGAGGGCACCGTAGGTACGCGAAGTACGTTTGAATACCTCGATAACCTCCATGGTGTCAACTGCGAGGCATCGATCAGCTGCCCCAGAGTCTTGTCTTGACTGATCTTGGGGAAGATCATCGAGTGCATCCGCGCCATGGCACCTTTGCCCTTATCAAGGAGCTCCCGTGTAAGCTGGTGTGCGGCAAGAGTCATTGACACACTGTTTGCCGGAGAGTTGTTTGGAATTTTATCCAAGGCATTGGCAGGGATGTCAGCGGCCTCTGCAAGGGAATGAAATGGGAAAGATTACTATCAAAGGATCGAATTTGCAAAGTGATAATCGATAGGGAAGCATAAAAGGAATTACCAAGCAAAGCCAACGAAGGCTAGCGAAGAAGGTCATCTTTTTCAGTCGCCCGAGCTTCGGCGACCATCCTAGACGCTTCCTCCTCCTTCAGCTTCTCCTTCAGCCTGCCGAGTTCCTCCTTCAGGGAGTTGACTTCTTGGCGAGCTGCGGCCGCTATTTTAATTGCGCCTTCCGATTTTGAGGAAGAAGGTTTAACTTCCTTCTGCAGCCGGACCTTGTCTGCTTCCAGGGAAGTAAATTGGGAGGCGAAGGCCTCCAAAGAAGATATAACGCCCCGCAGATCCTTAAGGAAAGGGGAAAAACAGATGTTTGACGAAGAATCATTAATCAAGGCACATTCAAGGAAATTCGCGTTGCGATCGAGAAAGACTTACAGGTTTTCCTGAAGGAGGGGTCGTGGCAGCAGCAGTCGAAGGGATATCCTTCCCCCTAGAAAGGGAGGAAGCAGTCGGTACCTGGGCCACGGGGGCTGCAGTAGGAGCCGAAGCTTCGGAAGCTGCGACATCCGGCAGAACGGCGCCAGATTTGGCTTTCTTAGATGGAGGCTCGATGAAACCTTCGTCACTACGAAAGGGAATGGTTGGCAGGAGTTATGAAAGAAATGCGAATGATAAAGGCAAAATACGAATTCTAGGAAAAAGGCACTTACAGGTCAAAGAGATCATCTTCGTCGGCAAAGCCGCCGGTTGATCTCTTCGCGGGTGAAGCTCTGGCCTCCTCCACAGCTGCATTAACAAAAGCATCATGATCAGTGTCGTCATCACGCACTGATCCCGCTGTGTCGCAAGTATCATTGGCTGGGGGAGGAAGATCGGTGTAGATAGCCTCAGAATCTATCGGATCATCGTGTTCGTTCTTTGAGCTCATGTACTCGGCAGTATGAAAATCAAATAAGAACAATAGTAGTTGTGTCGACAAAGTGGAACAGGGTAATAAGAGTATGAGAAGGAAAATTTACCTCTGTCAGCGGATGATCGACATCAAGAGGAGAATAAGAAGATAACAACGGGATCGAGTCTTCCTGACTAAAGAGAGTAAGGCATCGAACTTCATCAAGTAGCTCCTTTTCCAATAGTTCAACGATGTTTATCCTGGTTTCATCCTTTGGACCCGAATACAATCAAATCGGTCGAACCCTAGCCATGACTGGCTGGACTCGACGTTTGAAGACCATCGCGGCCACCTCTGTGCCGATCATGGTTTGGACATCGGCTTCTTTGACCCGAAGGGATTTGGCAAATAACTCATCGGCTGCTGTCCTTTCGTCGGGAGAGAGGATATTCTTCCAAGAATGCTTAGGCTTGGCTTCAAGGACGTCGGCAAAGCAAGGAAGCTGGGACTCGGGTGTTGAGGAATCCTTAACATAAAACCATTTCAGTCTCCATCCTTGCACGGATTCTCTCATTGGGAAACTGAAATAGTTGACTTCTGAACGGACAACAAACCCCACTCCCCCAATGACAAAGGGTCCATTGCTACTGTTGTATCTCTTTACGAATAAAATTTTCTTCCACAACCCAAAGTGAGGCTTGATGCCCAAGAATGCCTCGCAAAGGGTGATGAACACAACAACGTGGAGGATTGAGTTAGGGGTGAGTTGCCACAGTTGGATGTCGTAAGTACGCAGAATACGATGAAGGAACTCATGAGCAGGAAGCGAGAGACCCCGATACAAGAACGACAAGAACATCACGGTAAAACCAGCAGGAGGATTGGGCCGAGAGATCGCACCTGGGAGAATCACATTCCCCTCATCGGAGGATATTAGCCCAAGGCTTCGGGCCCTCTTCTCATCACGCTTTGTGATGGAGGACGCTAGCCAATCTTCGGGTTTGGTTGCGGCTACCGAGCTTGGCGGCGCTGGTGGCGCCGGAGCTGGGGGAGAAGCATCTGGAGCGCTCCTCTTCGGAAGATTCGAGGAGGCCTTGGCGGCGGCACCACCGCTCGTGGATGAAGGAGATATGCCCTAGAGGCAATAATAAAGTGGTTATTATTTATATCTTTATGTTTATGATAAATGTTTATATATCATGCTAGAATTGTATTAACCGAAACATTAGTACATGTGTGATATGTAGACAACAAGAAGTCCCTAGTATGCCTCTTAAACTAGCTTGTTGATTAATGGATGATTAGTTTCATAATCATGAACATTGGATGTTATTAATAACAAGGTTATGTCATTATATGAATGATGTAATGGACACACCCAATTAAGCGTAGCATAAGATCTCGTCATTAAGTTATTTGCTATAAGCTTTCGATACATAGTTACCTAGTCCTTATGACCATGAGATCATGTAAATCACTTATACCGGAAAGGTACTTTGATTACACCAAACACCACTGCGTAAATGGGTGGCTATAAAGGTGGGATTAAGTATCCGGAAAGTATGAGTTGAGGCATATGGATCAACAGTGGGATTTGTCCATCCCGATGACGGATAGATATACTCTGGGCCCTCTCGGTGGAATGTCGTCTAATGTCTTGCAAGCATATGAATGCGTTCATAAGAGACCACTTACCACGGTACGAGTAAAGAGTACTTGTCAGGAGATGAGGTTGAACAAGGTATAGAGTGATACCGAAGATCAAACCTCGGACAAGTAAAATATCACGTGACAAAGGGAATTGGTATTGTATGTGAATGGTTCATTCGATCACTAAAGTCATCGTTGAATATGTGGGAGCCATTATGGATCTCCAGATCCCGCTATTGGTTATTGGTCGGAGTGAGTACTCAACCATGTCCGCATAGTTCACGAACCGTAGGGTGACACACTTAAAGTTGGATGTTGAAATGGTAGTACTTGAATATGGAATGGAGTTCGAATATTTGTTCGGAGTCCCGGATGAGATCCCGGACATCACGAGGAGTTCCGGAATGGTCCGGAGAATAAGATTCATATATAGGATGTCATTTTATGTGAATTAAAATGTCGCGGAAGGTTCTATGGAAGGTTCTAGAAAAGTCCGGAAGAAACCACCAAGGAAGGTGGGACTCCACCTCCATGGCCGGCCAACCCTAGTGGGGGAGGAGTCCCAAGTGGACTCCCCCTTAGGGGGCCGGCCACCCCCCCATATGGGAGGTGGAACTCCCACCTCTAGTGGGAGTCCTAGCTTGGCTAGGTTTCCCCTCCATATGGAAGGTTTTTGGTTCGGGTCTTATTCGAAGACTTGGAGACCAACTCTTGGGGATCCACCTATATAATGAGGGGCCAAGGGAGGGGGCCGGCTACCCCAAGACCACAAGCTGGCCGCCCCCCTTGAAGTGGCCGGCCACACCCTCCCAAACCCTAGCCGCCCCCCTCTCCTCCATATCTCCCGCGTAGCTTTAGCGAAGCTCCGCCGGAGTTCTCCACCGCCACCGACACCATGTCGTCGTGCTGTCGGATTCAAGAGGAGCTACTACTTCCGCTGCCCGCTGGAACGGGAGGTGGACGTCGTCTTCATCAACAACCGAACGTGTGACCGAGTACGGAGGTGCTGCCCGTTCGTGGCGCCGGAACCGATCGTGATCAAGATCTTCTACGCGCTTTTGCAAGCGGCAAGTGAACGTCTACCGCAGCAACAAGAGCCTCGTCTTGTAGGCTTTGGAATCTCTTCAAGGGTGAGACTCGATACCCCCTCGTTGCTACCATCTTCTAGATTACATCTTGGCTTGGATTGCGTGTTCGCGGTAGGAAAATTTGTGTTTTCTATGCAACGTTATCCTACAGTGGAACTGGCGGCGGTAGCGAGGTTCTTCTTCTTCACCATCGCAAGATCTGGAAAAGATCTAAAAACGCTGGTGGCGGCGCAACGGTTATGAAAGAAAGAGGTAGAAGAAGAACAGGAGGATGCTGCAATGATATGAGAGAATGCTATGCCTACAAGTTGTAGACTAGGGTTTTAGTCGGAAGTAGAGGGCAAGTAGATCTCGAAGGTTTCAGCCGAAAAGTGCTCGACGATGTGAAAACTAGGGCTGCGTGAAACAATGAATCGATCCTCTCTTTATCCCTCGACTCCCCCTTATATAGGAGGTGGAGTCGAGAGATTCATAATACACAAGTTACAGAGTCCGGGAGGGTTTCCAACCCGTCCCGCAAGATTACAAGTATATCTTTCCTAATACAACTCTAGCTTTCCTTAATACTAGTTTGGGCCTCCGAATCTTCATATTCATCGAGTCATGGGCCTTCAGTAAACCCCGGGTATTATCTTCGGCAGGCCCATTGGGGATGCCTATGTCACCAACTTCATGATGAAGCTACTATGGCTTACATGGATATACGAATAATGTTAGTGCCCAATTAGTTGGAGGATCGGGACGCCTAGAGTCTTCAACCTTTGTACATTCCCATAAAACTTATGAGTTTAAGTAGTCTCAGTAAATTATATTCTATCATCTTGTAATAAGGTCTTAGATATCACATATATCTCACACCTTGCTTATTTTTGAAAACAAACTTTTTAGCTCCTTACTTTTCAAACTGATTTGAACTTCAAGTTTCACGGAGACAAGATAATTTTAGATACTAATTGAAACTGATTCGAATTAGCAATTTGAGGATTACCAAAAATTTGCATTTGGACTTAATCATTTCTTGATTCTTTAACGATACAGTACTAGTTCGTAAATTTACTTGTCGGATTTAACATTGTTTCTATCTCAATTACAAGCCTAGCGCAAAGTAGAAAACGGATGCCAATTCTATTTTTTTTAATTCAAATACAATTTAGACTATGTTCAGGATAAATTGAGTTTACTATTAATTCTTAAATTAAATACGTGAACTCCCACTCAAAATAACATCCCTCACGTTTCCATAGTGATTACACGAACCAAACCCACTACACCAAGTCTGATCATCATGAGAGATGATGTAGCTTCAATGGAAAACATCGCCATGTTCATCATATCATCTATATTATTCATGCTTAACCTTTCGGTCTACCGTGTTCCGAGGCCATGTCTGTACATGTCAGGCTCATCAAGTTAAACCTTAGTTTCCGCATGTGCAAATCTGACTTGCACCCGTTGTATGCACACGTTGAGTATACCACACCCGATCATCACGTGATGCTTTGAAACAACGATTCTTAGAAACGATGCTAACTAAGGACGAACACTTTATTATCTTGATTTTTAGTGAGAGGGATCATCTTATAGTGCTAGCATCGCGATCTAAGCAATACAAGATGCATAAAAATGATTAACATCACATGCAATTCATAATGTGATATGATATGGCCCTTTTATCTCGCGCCTTTGATCTTCATCTCCAAAGCACGGGCATGATCTCCATCATCAACAGGCATGATCTCCATCACCACGTGTAGCAACTATTACAACTACTTTGAAATAAAACTTACGACAACCATAAGGCTCCTGCCGGTTGCTACAATACAATAAGGATCATCTCATACATCAAATATATTCATAATCACATCACGGCCATATCACATCACCAAACCCTGCAAAACAAGTTAGACGCCTCTAATTTTGTTTGCATATTTTACGTGGTTTAGGATTTTCGAGTAAGATCTAATCTACCTACGAACATGAACCACAACTCTGATACAAGTGTTGTCAATTGAAAATTGTAAATTGAATCTTAACTATGGTGAGAGAAACTGACACCCGCAAAGCCACCTATGCAATACAAGTTGCATGTCAAACGTGGAGCAAGTATCATGAACGCGGTCATGTAAGGATAGCCCGGGCCGCTTCATCCCACCATACCGCAAGATGCAAAGTACACTAACTAAAAACAACAAAAGCATCAACGCCCACAAATCCATTGTGTTCTACTCGTGCAACCAATCTATGCATAGACACCGCTCTGATACCACTGTAGGGATTTGTAGCATAGAAAACAAAAAAATTCCTACCGCAAGAACGAATAACAAGTCAAGATCTAGTATAGTAGATGGTAGCAACGAGGTGAAGATCAACATACCCTCAAAGATCGCTAAGCCTTAACGAGATAAATCTCGTGGTGGATGTAGTCGATCACTTGCCGCTTTCAAAACCACGTAGAAGATCTTGACGGTGCCACAATCGGGCAGCACCTCCACACTTGGTCACACGTACGGTGTCGATGAAGACGTCCTTCACCCCGTTCTAGCGGGCAGCAGAACTAGTAGATCCTCCTCGGAATCCCGACAACACAACGGCGTGGTGGCGGTGGTGGTGGAGAAATCTTGTAGGGCTTTGCCTTAGCCGTACAAGAGGGAGGAGAAAGGGGCGGCTAGGGTTTGGGGAGACGGAGCTTGGGCTGCAACTTTCACAGCTCTTGGGGCTCCCCTTGCCCTCCTTTTATAGGTGGAAAAGTCCCTTGGGTCATCCAAGACCCACCCTCAAAGTTTGGGAGAATTCCGGTAGGTTTCTGTCAGCCGAAAACTTACTAGAACTAGGACTCTTTTGCCAAATCCGAATCTGCCTTAGGGGAAACTCCTTAACCCTTAAGGAAAACGTGGATACACCTATTATGGAACCCTCCGAACTTCCTTAGACAGCCCGGGTCGTCCCGGACACTTCCGGAACCTTCCATAATATTCCGAACCCTTCCGATCTTTCGAGAATCTTCTAGAAGCTTCGGTCAAAACACCGAACTTTTTCCGAACCCTAGAAAATGACTTCCTATATAGTAATCTTATTCTCCGGACCATTCCGAACCTCCTCGTGATGTCATGGATCCCATCCGAGACTCCGAAAAACATTTGAGCTCCATTCCATATTCCATATCTATTTAAAACAACATCGAACCTTAAGTGTGTCACTCTACGATTGTGAACTATGCAGACATGATCGAGACAATTCTCCGATCAATAACCAATAGCGGGACCTGGAGATCCATAATGGCTTCCACATATTCAACGTTGACTTCGTGATCGAATGAACCATTTACATACGATACCGATTCCCTTTGTCATGCGATGTTGTACTTATCCGAAGTTTGATCTTCGGTATCTCTGTACCTAGTTCAACCTCGTTACCGATAAGTAGTCTTTACTCGTACTGTGATATGACATCCCTTGTGAGCCAGTCACATGCTTGCAAGATAATTGAATGACATTCCACCGAGAGGGCCCATAATATATTTATCCGTCATTTGGATGGACAAATCCCACAATTTATCCACATGCTTCAACCTAAACTTTTAGAACACTCAATGCCACCTTTATAACTACCCATTTACGAAGTAGTGTTTAATGTCATCAAAGCATGCATCCGGTGTAGGTGATTAACATGATCTCATGGTCGAAGGATTATGTTACTACGTATCTTAAAGCTTGAAGCACAACGAACTTAATGACTTGATCATATGCTACGCTTACTTGGGTGTTTGTCCATCACATCATACACCTAATGATATGATCTTGTTATTAATAACATCCAATTTTCATGATCAGGAAACCATGATCATCTATTAATCAACAAGTTAGTTTAACAAGAGGCTTACTAGGAACTTCTTTATGTTTACAAAACACATAAGTATTAATGTTTCTGGTTAATACAATTATAGCATGGGATGTAAACATTTATCATGAACACTAAGATATAACAATAAACACTTTTATTATTGCCTCTTGGGCATATCTCCAACACTACCCCCTAGATTTCTTCGCGCGAGGCACCACTTAGGCACATTGTTCCAAGAAGACATGCCTTGATCTACTGGTTAGGGTTAGGGTTTAGGGTTAGGGCCATTATACCATGAGCCACCCTTCTCGGTAACTTGTTCTTCATCAAGACAATCTTCAAAAGTGGGCATACCAAGGTTCCCATCCAATGCTGGTGATAAGCAGATATCATCCATCGCGTTGTCTTCAACAAGGTAGTCGACATGCGCTGACGGCACCACTTATGCACATTATTCCAAGAAGAACTGCCTTGATCTACTGGTTAGGGTTAGGGTCAGGGTTTAGGGTTAGGGACATTATCCCATGAGCCACCCTTCTCTGTAACTTGTTCTTCATCAAGAAAATCTTCACAAGTGGGCATACCAAGGTTCCCATCCAATGCTGGTGGTAAGCAGGTATCATCCATTGCGTTGTCTTCAACATGGTAGTCCACATGCGCTGAAGCACGGCGAGACCTCCCAGCCAGAGGCCGAGGACTTTGACGTTGACGTTGAGGTGCTTTCAGGAGAAGGCATGAAGCATGGCCGCCTATGGCTTGGTGACGGGTGTGTCGATCCAATGACTGTTCCAACTCTCCACCAGATCCAGCGTGGTCGTCAGAGCGGCCAGCCTCAGGTAGACACCCAGCCACGAGCTTCGGGTCTAGCTGTCGAGCGGTTACGGGTATGTTAAAACTTGGTCCTCTATGTTTCTTTACATGCTTTCCATTACAATGTTAATGACCTCACGACATCACAATGTAGGTGGAGATGGCATCAAGGGAACAGGAGGCCCAGCAGCGGCAGGCGTAGCTGGAGCAACAACTTAGGGACTACTAGCAGCACCAGACGATGCAGCAGTAGTAGACGATGAGGTGGATGATGAGCCAAGCCGCTCTATCTCCACCGGGGAGTCAGCAGCTTCCTACTCCTCCTTCCGCCTTCCCGTGGGTAAGTGGTTAACTCCATATCTCCATCTTATTTTCTCTTGTCTTATTGACTAATCATGACATCAGATGCAGACGCCATCGCAGATGATGCCGAACATGCCGCTCATCCAGGCACCACCCACTCAGAGCCCGGTGACACCTTTCACCGTCAACAACACGAACATCATCTGAAACCTGATGCCAGGTGAGTTCTCCTAGACTTATGCCCAACGCACTTCTAGGTTGTAGAATGCCATGACACTTGTGCCCAAACTTTATTTTTAGCCATGTCATACCACTTGTAAACTTTCAACTTGAAAATTTAGCCATTCCATGCCACCATGTTCAATTCCATGTCAATATTCAAATTTTAGCCATCACTTGTTGAAAATGTAGCCATGCCATTAGACTTCTAGAAATTGTACCAAAATCATGAATTTTCTTTTAATGCCATTAATTAGACTTGAAAATGTAGCCATGCCATGCTAATACTTGTTGAAAATGCATCTCATATCATGCTTTTCCTTTTCACCTTGTAGGAGAATGACAAAGCAATGGAGAAGGTGCCATGTGAAGCAATGGAGACGGACAAGGTTGATGCCATGACATGCATACCATGAGATGATGGGCAAGGCCATTTGGACTATGCACTTGTCCTCGTTGGATTGTATGAACCATGGATTCTATATTGTAATGGACTTGTATGGACTTTATATGCACTTTTATGCACTTGTATGGACTCTATGCACTTGCTATATGTCGTCGTTCGACTCTATGCATTTGTTATATGTTGTTGAAGTGCTACATATATTGTTGTTATGGATTATATCATATATATTGAATTGTATGCAGGGAATAATGAAAAATAGCAAAAACAGAAAAATTGAGGTGTCTTTGTCGTGTGTATGTGCGCACGGCAAAGGACATTTGTTCACTTTGCCGTGTGCATACACACGGCAAAGGAGCTACATGTCACCAGCATGTGCTCCTGGCAGAGGAAGTGGGCGTGTTGGAGGTGCCTTTCCCGTGCAAGCTGGAGGTAGGGCGCACAGCAAAGCCTGGTACCACGGCACATGGCAGGCTCACGGCAAAGCCCTAATGCACGGGAACGCGAGCGGCGCACAACAAAGTCTTGACGCACGGCAAAGAAACTTCCGCACGACAAAGTCTGCCTGCATGGCAGAGCTCGTGATGCACGCTAGCGATTGGGACGCACGGCAAAGCCTTTGCCGTACGACGTTGGCGAGGCGCACGGCAAAGAAACTTTTGTCGTTGATGGCACTGCCGTACGACCTTTGTCGTGCGGCGTCGCACAGTAAAGACTTTACCGTGTGCATAGAGGCCTTTGCGTTGCACGGTAAAGTCCTCCTTTCCCATATAAAAGCAGTGGCGAGTTTTACGGTGACCAACAAATACTTTAAGCTTGTGCGTGCCCTGCTTTTTTTTTGAACTGGGAAATTTATTGATCAACAACATTTTACAGATACAAGTTTGATCGCCAAGAGCGCCTGATCTGAGAGAGAGCATCCCTTACTGGACATATGCTAGAAGTTGACGAAATACAAAGGCACCTAAAAGTGCAACTCCTGTTAAGTGCCTGAGAGCTAGCTTAGAAAGAAAATCTGCTTTAAAATTGAAGTGCCTAGCAACATGGAAAATATTGTGATGATCATAGGCCCGGTTGCTGAAAATGGACGCCAGAAGTGGGGCAATCTCCCAGTGCCCAGGATCATCGATGACATTGTTGGCTGCCGCTGCTCTGGAAAGAACCTTATTATCTGTGAACATGCCTGTTATCTGAATATTTAGATGCTCTGAAACTTTAACTCCTAGCAGTAAGGCAAAAGCTTCAGCTTGAAGTGCTGAAGAAACTGGTGGGGAAATAGCGGCAATGTGTACTTCCCTGCAATGCGAACTTCCAACATTTTTTATGAACACGCCCAGGCCAGCTGGAGCTAGATGTTGTCCCGGATCCGGCTTCCAAGCTGCATCTGAGAAAATGACAGAACCTGAAAAAATAGACAGGTTGTGGATAAAATGCTCCTGGCTGTAGACAATTTCCCGGCTGACCGTGAAGATCTGGTTTTGGTGATGGAAGTGTGTGGATCATCATGTCTGGATGTTTCATCAAGGCTCCCTGTAAAATGGCATTTGTAGCAGCAAAAACTCCGCATGGTTTATTTACTTTCCTACCAAAAATAACATCAGTTCTAGATTTCCAAAGGCACCACAAGAAAGTGTAAACTTTAGCTACTGTTGCATGTGGATGTCCAGAGGAAATGATAGCATGCACGATTGATTGAATTGAATGATTATGAGTGAGCATTTGGTGCACATGAACACTAGTGCTCTCAGTTTTTTAAATATTAAAAAAATTATACATCTGTGTTTTAAAAAATCATCACATTTATTCTATGAATGCATATATATGTTCCAAATACTCGTGAGAAGTTTTGGTAGAAGTTGCATTGTATTTTGAGCTACAGGAAAAAAACAAATTTGTGGCTACGTATAGAGATGTATATTTGTCAGAAATTTGTCTTTTTTATATAGCTCGAAATATAACATATTTTTCTCTGAAATTTGTACCGTATCTTCGGAATGTTTATATGTATGTATGTATTTAATTTCAATTTTGTTGGAATTCAAATAATATAATTTTATAGCACCAGGAGCACTGGTGCTCATGTGCTAAAGATACTTTTCGAATGATTATCTGTCACATAAATTTCTGTCCTAATAAACCAAGGGAAGCTGAACCAAGCTGCTTTAGCGAAGGGGCATAAGAAGAATAAGTGCACCTCGTCCTCCTCCAGGCCGCATCTGGAGCATTCTTTATCAATATGATTAGAGAACCTACCTGCACGCTTACCGGTGGGAAGAGCTCGTCGCAATAGTCTCCAAGCAAAAGTTTGAACTCTTGGCGCTAATTCCTTGTCCTTCCATGCATGAATGAGCAAGTTTTTGACTTGGGGTGGTACCTCCTTAGGCTGTTGACTTGCTGGCAGTACCATATTGTTCCTGCAATGCTTATAAGCACTCTAGGGGTTAGTTTCCAACAAAGGTTATCTTGTCCAGACGCCTTTATAATTGGAGTGGAAATAATTTGCTCGGCTGTTTGAGGCTCAAAAAGGCTTTGGATGAGATTGACATTCCAAACGTTTTGATTTGGTAGCCAAAGATCTCTGATGATAGCCGGGTAAGTAAAAGGATGTGGCTGGATGATCAAGTTGTCATGGATTTCTTCCCATCCAGAGAACCAAGGAGAGCTCCAAATGGAGGCACTGCCGTCGATAATCTGGTAAAAGGCAGCTGATTTGAGGAGTGGCTGGACTTTGAGAATGGCTGCCCAAAAAGCGGATTTTGGTCTGTTTGGCTTCGCCCTCCAAATTGAGGTGTCAGGGTGATATTTGGACTTCAAAATCAAGGCAAGATGACTATTGGGTTCTTTGGCAAGTCTCCAAGCCGCCGAGAGAATAAGGCCTTGATTGATGGCCTGGAGATTTCGGATGCCCTGCTTTCTGAAGTTGATCAACCACTACTTCTGTACTTGACCTGCATTGTATTCTAAATCTTTAAGTAACTAGAACCTTTTTCCCAATATTGCAAGTGGGATGGGTATGCCGCCAATTCCCGCATCCCGTCCCATCAGCTTACCCCGTTTAGCCCTAGTGGGATTCAACTTGTCCAACACATCTGATCCGAGCTGCCATGTCTCGTGCCAAATTGCCAATCCATCTCACAATCTACTAATAATGCTCCCGACCCTGCCCCTAACCTAACCCTCCCATCACAATCTACTAAAAGGCAGATGATTTGAGGAGTGGCTGGACTTTGAGAATGGCTGCCCAAAAGCGGATTTTGGTCTGTTTGGCTTCGCCCTCCAAATGGAGGTGTCAGGGTGATATTTGGACTTCAAAATCAAGGAAAGATGACTATTGGGTTCTTTGGCAAGTCTCCAAGCCGCCGAGAGAATAAGGCCTTGATTGATGGCCTGGAGATTTCGGATGCCCTGCTTTCTGAAGTTGATCAACCACTGCTTCTGTACTTGACCTGCATTGTATTCTAAATCTTTGCAGTAACTAGAACCTTTTTCCCAATATTGCAAGTGGGATGGGTATGCCGCCAATTCCCGCATCCCGTCCCATCAGCTTACCCCGTTTAGCCCTAGTGGGATTCAAGTTGTCCATCACAATCTGATCCGAGCTGCCATGTCTCGTGGCAAATTGCCAATCCATCTGATACGAACGCAGACACCATCCCTCCCGACCCTCCCGACCCTGCCCCTAACCTAACCCTCCCGCACCCACCCTCCGCCGCCGCCGGCAGCGCCGCCGGGGCAAAGTCCCTCGGGGCGTGGCGGCGGCGGGGGCCCTTCCTCGTCACTGCTTGGAGAACGGCGGCCGGATCCCACCTCCTCGAGGCATGGCGGAGCAGGCACGCGTGGGATGGGCGACGACGGCGGCGGCCCTCCTCCCGCACGGCTGTCCCCTGGCGGACCGGCCGACGCAGTTGGGATGGGCGGCGCTGCGGTCTCCCTCCTCCCGTCGGCTTCCCGCAGCACTCTGGCAGGGGCGGGTGGTGGGCGGTGGCCAGGCCCTCGGTCTGCGCCATGCCATCCACCCCCGCCTCTCGTCGGTGCGTGGAGGCGATCTCGGGCTTCTTCCGCGACACGAGAGCGCCCGGGGCAGCAGTCTTGGGTTCGACGGAGGAGGTGACCTCTTCTTCGCCGGAGAGGGTCGGCCTGTGGTTGGGGGTGGTGGATCTTTGATCTATCACCGCCATCCGTCGGTGCGATGGAGGAGCTTGGAGACCGGCGATGGTGTCGCCGGTGGAGGGTTGGGTTGGCCAGCCCGGGATGGTCGCCGACGTGGGGGTCCGACCTGAATAAAGGCGGCGGTCCTAGGGCCTCTCTTGCGTGAAGAGGAGGACCTACCGGAGGCCTGGACTCGTGATCTGGCCGGAGGGTTGAGTTCCGGAAGGCTCCGCCGGCGAATGTAACAGTGCTTTGCCTGGAGTTTGCTGGATCAGAGGTATTCGGTCGTGCGCACCCATGCGTTTATTCCGACCGTTTGGTTCTGGAGGGAGCGGCGCGAAGCTCTTTTTCTGTGTTGACATCAAGTGACTATGGATCCATGATGAAAGTCGGAAAAAGAGAATTTCATGAAGGCCGGAGGGGAGGACTAGCTAAGGGAGGTTCAAGTCTCCGCGCTGTTGAGGGGCTGGCTTGGTGTCCCGGCTTCACAGCAGCGGTATGAAAGTGGGGGCGACAACACAGGTGAAGCGCAGAGTCCTACCTTTCAGGGTGAAAACCCAAGGTCTGGCCTTAACTGGTTGTGCCTGGCAGTGACCTTGGTGGAGGCATTGTTTTGAGAGCGGGGACTATCTTCGGGGTGAAAACCTAAGATCTTTGATCGGGCGACGACGGTGTTTGAGCACTGTTCCCTTCTTGGAGGCGTCGTTTTTTGGAGAGTCTGTAATTCAGGTGTTGTCATGGCGGTGGATGTATTGCTGTTGTTAGGCCCGAGATACTGTAGCGGGACTTTTGTTTCTTAGTTTCCTTTTTCTTTTTTTGGCTGTGTGCATCCGTAGTGCCATTAGGGTGGTGCGTTGTTGCAGAGGCTGGGTGTAATTGGTATCTTCTTGATATTAATATATTCCCTTTATCAAAAAAACTAATAATGCTCCAAAACTTGAAATGCGCCACAAGCCCACAAGACTTGTGAACAAACCTAAATGCACCTTCCATGCCATAATGTAAGGATATACAATGGAGGCGCAGGAGTATTTGACCCAAAGGCGACAGGATGGACGTGGGAAAGGAAGACAGGGGCGGCGGCTACGGTTTTACCCGAGCTACCCTACGACTCTAGGAGGGACGCGGATGTCTCTGCTACATAATACAATAATAATCATAATGTTTGTTTTACTACTTGGACAAAATAAAGGAAAGCAGTAATAATTATGTTTTATTTTTATTTTTAATCACAACTGATAAATAACAATAGAAGATAAAAGGATAAAATAATAGAAGAAACACTTAATGGAATAATGGTGCTGTCCAATAAGGGAAGGGCCGAGAACCAACCTGAGGTTGGGTGGTTAGAAGGGTGGTTGTATCCCCAGCCCACCAGAGTTCAAACCCCAGGTTTGACATCTGTGTGTCTCATAAAGGCAGAATATTCTTTCAGTGGGAGGCGATGTTCCCGTCGATAGCGAGGCGCCCGCCTGTGGTGACTTCGTCAATTTCAAGATCCAATCCGCCGGCTCGGTCTTTCGGAGGTGCTCATAGGGGTAGGAGTGTGCGTGTGTGCGTTCATAGGGGTGAGTCTATGCGCGTGTATGTGAGCGCCTGCGTTTGTACTATGTTTCTCAAAAAAAAAAAATAAGGGAAGGGCCGTAGGCAACTCTGATCTCAACTAGTAAACCGCTAATGCCTCTCGTGGGATTTTTTTTTTGGCGATAAGTGAGAAAACAAAATAAAAAACAACCAAATTAACTACTCGTAACTAAATATTGTTCCTCGTGTGATGCTGGAAGTTTTTTTTTTTTTTTTGCGGATCATGCGATGCTGGAAGCTGATATGCAAAGTTGCAAACACAGATCAGTTAGATGGGAATCACGTTGGACATGGCGACAACGACGTCGTCCGGTGGCTCCTTCGTCCAATCTTTTGGGTCTCATCTCCTCCAGATCGACGGCTACTCGATCGCCAAGCACGCACCCAACGGCACCAGCTTCAAGTCCTGCCCTTTCACGGTCGGAGGCTTCCACTGGATGATCCACCTCTTCCCCAACGGCGACTGTCCGGAAAGCGCCGACTTCATCTCGGTCTTCATCTGCCCTCACAAGTTGAATAGACGGGGGCGCGTGAGCCTGCAACTCGAGTTCAGCTTCGTCGACAAGGGCGACAAGCAGAACCCCGCGCACGTCCGCACGAGGCAGGTGCTCGAACTGGCTTACTTCTACGGCGCGGGCTACCGCAGATTCATCACGAGGGAGGCGTTGGAGAACTCGAAGCATCTCAACGGCGATTGCTTTACGGTGCGGTGCGACTTCATCATCACGGGGTACGTCAATGTCAACGTCGATATCCCGGAGAATGGCCATGGAAGGACAAGGAAATGCACGGGTTGCAACCTCCGGCCTGTGAAGGTTGTGGAGCTACCACTTATCCATGCGTGTTTCTGCGACGTCTGCAGCGACGCTAGCCACAACGACCCGACGGCGAAGCGGTGCACAGCCTGCCATGGACCCTATGAAGGCAGATGCCTGCTATTTTAGTTTCCTTTGACGTTTGGAAGAAAACGAATATCCACCCATAAGTAGATAACTACTTTAGTTTGTAGCGCTCTTTTGTAAAACTATCACTTGTGATTGTGATGAGTTATTTTAGGAGACTTGTATTCTTGGTCATGTTTATCGTGTATTAAAGATCTGAATGATAGATCGTGATCATGTGGCTTTTCTGTATATTTGATAAGATAATATTTGATAGTTGGTTCAAACCACTTGTGGGGCTGTCTTTTTTCGCAAAAAAGAGGATAACCCTTGAGAATTTGCCTTGGCCCTTGGAGCAATGCTACTATGCTCTAGGATAAAAAAAAATCCTTGCTTTGTACTTAACTGGATTAAGTCACCAACCACAATCAATACGTTTGCAAATTTGGACAAAGTTCCTCTCATTCGGAGTCTTGGAGTGGCCTATGCGGTAATGACTCGTTCGAAGCCTCGGCATATTAATAATTGACAAAATAAAAAATGATGGTAATTATTGACAATATTTAAATTCACGCGGTAATGACTTAAAAGTTAAAAAATGAAATAAAAAACGGAATTGCTAATTCTCAGGCATCTCGGATTTAATAAATCTCATTTGACTCCTTAGCCATTTAGTTGCTATGTGATTTGCTCTGATATAATAGTTGCAAGTGAGTTGCAAATTTAATTTCTCTAGTTGCAAATGGGTTGCATCTTAGATTTTCCTAGTTAGGAGATTGTTGCTAAGAAAAAAGTATCCAAACCGTTCAATTTTATTCAAGATTTGTGTTATCCTATGAGTTGGAACTAGGTTGTAGCTGAGAGTTAGATGTGGTCCACCTAACTGAGATTTAGTAAAATCTCAACCAACCGAGATCATAACACGTTCAATAAAAAGGAAAAAAAAAACGTGTCTAGCGAGTGCCGGTTACCCGTTTGCTTCCCCCTCTGTCTCAAAGAGAATATTTCGAAAATAGAAAATATTCCCAAGACTTGATAGCCGCCACTAGTAGGAAAACCCTTATAGGCGGAGCTTAGTTCTGTGGCGCACCTCGAAAAATGCGCCACAGAAATTTATTTTGTGGCGTACCAGGCAAAGTGCGCCACAAAAATAGCTTAATTTTGTGGCGCACCAGCGTACCGTGCGCCACAAAAACTTGGTGGGCCCTACAAGCTGTCACCCCCAATCATTGGTTTTACTATTTCTATGGCGCACGGACCACCGTGCGCCACAAAAGTAAGCTATTCTGTGGCGCACGGCGATATTGCGCCACAAAAATAAGCTATTCTGTGGCGCAGTTTGCCTGGTGCGCCACAGAAATAAGGTATTCTGTGGCGCACTATTTTCGGTGCGCCACAGAATTAGCGAACCAGATCTACAAAAGTGAGCCAACCTCCCACCTACCACACTACACAAGCCATTCTTCTTCCTCCATCTAGCTCATCCCCCCCTTCTCTCTCATACCATTTTGACTCTACTTTTCACTTGCTTGGGTATTTATTGCACTTACTTTGGTTGATACTTAATTGGAGTTGAGGAGAAGGCTCTCCATACTCTCTCCTCCTCTCGAACTCATCGATCGCGGTCTCGTCTCGGTATCGAATCTAGAAGGTGAGTAGTTGGAGGAGACATACATATGCTTGGAGGAGACATGCATATGCTTGTAGATCTTGTGTGGCCGTCGTGTGTATGGATGGTTGTTGCAGGTGAAGCGCTTGTGTGTGTGCCGGTGTGGTGCATGGATGTTTGCCGAAATGTTGATTCATTTCCGTTTCGGCAAATTTTGCACTACCCATATGTCCTACTTTGAGGAGAGGTCATGCCAAATTTTTCCGCTCCATGTAATACCTTGAGGAGAGGTACGGCCCATGCATGTGTGTGCATTTGGTGCGGTTCTAATTTCCCGTTCTATGTATGCCATTTGCAGGCAAGCATGGTCCTCTCGATGAGTTCCGCTCGAATCTCTAGATACAAGATAGACGCGAAGGAGGACATGATTCGGAACAATAGGCGCCAGATAAGATGTCCGTGTCGATCATGCAAACTCGAGCGCTGGATCAACCCTGATTCCGGACAACTGGAGGAGCTCCTGCTGAGGCGCGTTTTCATGCAAGACAACCAGGCGCGGCCGGCCCCATCAAATGGTGCGCATGAAGACCATGTCGAGCGAGATGACTATCATCATGAAGAAGACTATCATCATGCCGACGGGGACTATCATCATGAAGAAGAAGTCGGCGGAGAAGATCATCATGAAGAAGAAGATGCCGGCGGAGAACATCATCATGATGAAGAAGAAGATTCCGGCGCGATCCCGCTAATTTCGGCCTTGCGGGACTCTCATGTTCAAGATCTTCTCCTCCAGGAGACGAGCAACGATAGAGTTGCAGCTAGAGAGAGAGCCAAGCTGTCGCAAATGGAGAAAGACGGGATGACTCCGATCTTTCCTGGGTGTCGTCCGCAGGATACGCGCTTGCATGTAACGCTTGATTACCTGCAGATGAAGACGCAGAACAAGTGGACCGATTCCAGCTTCAGCAAGAACTTAAAATTCTGGCACGATCGTCTCCCGGAGGGGAACACATTTCCAAGTAGTACCGAGGAGGCCAAGAAAGTCGTGTGTCCCCTTGACCTACCGCACGAAAAATACCACGCTTGCATTAATGATTGTGTGATTTATAGGTGCGAGTACAAGGACAGAACCACATGTCCGGTGTGTGGCCACGGACGGTACAAGGTTGGGAACAAGAAGGTACCTCGAAAAGTGGTATGGTACTTTCCTATCACTCTCCGTCTGCAGCGGTATTTCGTGGACCCTAAGGAAGCAAAGCTCATGCAATGGCACGCGGAAAGGCAGAAGCCCGAAGAAGATCCGGAGATGGGCTATATGCTGACACACCCTTCAGACGCTGGACAGTGGCAAGCATTGGACATCGCCTTCCCTAGGTTCGGGGGCGACGCAAGGAACATCAGGCTGGGTATGAGCACCGATGGACTCAATCCGTTCGGCAACCAGAGTAGCACGCATAGCACCTGGCCTGTGTTTGTATGGCCTTACAACCTACCCCCGTGGCTGTGAACCAAGCAAAGGTACATACACCTGAGTATTCTCATTCAGGGGCCGAAACAACCAGGTGTCGACATGCATTTGTATCTCGGGCTGCTGAAAGAGGAGTTAGACACGTTGTGGAAGACGCCACCCCGTACGTGGGACGCCTACACTAGAACTTATTTCGATATGAGAGCCGCGTTGATCACGACGGTCATGGACTATCCTGGTTACGCATATGTATATGCCCAGGTCGGCCACGGATTCAACGGCTGTGTGAAGTGCATGGACGATACCCCACATCTACAACTACCAAGGGATCCCGGGTCCTCGAAAACCGTCTACCCAGGTGCTCGAAGGTGGCTTCGCTTGGATCACCCGTGGAGAAAACGCGGTGATCTGTTCAATGGTAAAGATGAGCCCGATGGACCCCCACGCCCGAGGAGCGGCGCAGAAATCGATGATCTTCTGAAAAATTGGAAGGAGTGCCCAGCGTCGGGAAAGAAGCGACCGAAGCCAGAGCCGCTGCTCGGTGTATGGAAAGCGAGGTCTGTTTTCCACGACTTGGAGTACTGGAAAGTCCTCCACACGCCCCACAGCCTCGATGTCATGCACATTACGAAGAACGTTATTGAGAGTCTGCTTGGCACTCTTTGCAACTCAGAAAAGTCCAAGGATGGACCGAAAGCAAGATACGATCTTAAACATTTTGGTATCAGGAAAGATCTTCAAGCCCCCGATACTGACGACGACGATGATGATGATGATGATGATCAGACGGAAGGGACTCAACGTCTCCGCAAAAGGGCTAAGAAGAACGCGGTGCAGCTTCCCGCTGCCTGCTTCACAACGAGTCCGGAGGAGCTCGAGCAGTTTTTCAGGTGCCTCCTAGGAGTGAAAGTTCCTCACGGTTACTCGGGGAATATAAGCAGATATCTGGACGTAGCGAAGAAGAGGTTCACCGGGATGAAGTCTCACGATTGCCACGTGCTAATGACGCAGATACTTCCCGTTGCGATCCGAGGCATAATGGACGAGCACGTCCGTGATACGCTGTTTGGCCTTTGCAACTTTTTTGACGTTATCACCAGGAAGTCGATCGGCGTGAGGCAGCTCAAGATGCTACAGGATGAGATCGTGGTGATACTATGTGAGCTCGAGATTTACTTCCCGCCTGTATTCTGTGATATATGCGTCCATCTCCTTCTCCATGTCGTTGAAGACATCAAGCAGCTCGGCCCAACGTTCCTCCACAACATGATGCCTTTCGAAATGTAGAACGGTGTCATGAAAGGATACGTTCGCAATAGGTCCCGTCCAGACGCAAGCATGGCCAAGGGGTTTCTAACCTACGAGTGCATCTCCTTCTGCCAGAATTATCTAAGCACCGAGGACGACGAGGATCATGTTGGTCTACCCCCCAGGACGCACCTCGGGAGGCTCGCTGGAGTCGGTCACCGCGAGGGCTACCGCTCAGTCCATGTCGGCATTGAAAATCGACGCGACGACTTTGAGAGGGCTCACCGGGTCGCGCTACAACACTTAAAACTGATCGAACCTTTCGTGCAAGAGCACAAAAGCATGGTCGAGCAGAATTACATCGATATGGGCCGGCTGAAGAAGATGGGAGACGTAACCAAAAAGCACAACTCCAGCTTCATGCGTTGGTTCAAGCAAACTCAACTGGTTGAAGCACAGAGAAAAAGGCCTTCTACCGAAGATGAAAAACTCATATACACCTTATCACAGGGACCCGCGCATAACGTAAGGACCTATCAGGGGTACGACATCAACGGTTACAGATTCTACACCGAGGAAAAGGACAGAAATAGTGAAAATCAAAACTCAGGAGTAACTATGCTGTCATACGCCGATGACGAGACTAATGTCAAGGAAAGATTTTTTGGAAGGATCGAGGAGATATGGGAGCTCAATTACTATGGAGAGACGGTGCCAATGTTTCGTGTGAGATGGGCCAAGACTGTCGAAAAAGAAGGCCGATATTTCACAACCATGGTTATACCCGATGCAAAATCGAAGAACGCATCCGCGAAAAATGAGCCATGGGTACTCGGTAGCCAAGTTGACCAATGCTTCTTCATCACCGATCCGTCGAGGCCTAGCCGTGTTGTCGTGAGGAGGGGCAAGAGGAGCATCATAGGAATGCAAGGAGACGCCAACGAGGAAGACTTGGACAAAAACGGTGACCCGAAGATGGAGGAGGAATTCGACAGGCACTTCGAAATGCCTACTACTAGTAAAGAAAGAAGGAAGACCTCCCTACCCTCTAAAGGTTGTCCGTTCACGCGAAGAAATCTCAAGGTGGCCGGCATAAAGTATTCAACCGCCAACAACCGAAAGGGCAAGAAGATTGCGAAGAAACGCTAGAGCTCGGAGCCGGGACGAAGAAGATCTTTTTTTGGTCTATCACATGTGTGTGAGTGTGTGTGTTAGACAAGTACATGCATGTGTGTGTGAGAGAACCAAGAACGTACATGTTTGTAAGAGACAAGTAATTTATAATACTATACTAATGACTAAATAATATTGTGTTATTTATTGAAATGTAACTAAAATATGAAAAAAAGGAAGAAAAATTGTGTGGCAGCCAGGGTTCGAACCTGGCTACTAATGGGCTAACATTGGCCTTAACCACTGGGCTAGTGCTAAGTATCTGTCAGTACACAACAGTAAACCATTTTGTTTTGCTAAGTGTCTTAATTCTGTGGCGCACCATCCTTTAGGTGCGCCACAGAATCCCTTATTTCTGTGGCGCATCTACATGATGGTGCGCCACAGAATTAAGACACTTGGTGAAATAATCGACTCGAACCATTCTTCCCCATGTGTGTGAGTGTGTTAGACAAGTACATGCATGTGTGTGTGTGAGAGACAAGAACATGTTTGCATGAGACAAGTAATTTATAATTCTCTACAAATTCCTAAATAATGTTGTGTTATTTATTGAAATGTAACTATAATATGAAAAAAGGAAGAAAAATTGTGTGGAAGCAAGGGTTCAAACCTGGCTACTAATTTATTTCACCAAGTGTCTTAATTCTGTGGCGCACCATCCTTTAGGTGCGCCACAGAATCCCTTAATTCTGTGGCGCATCTACAGGACGGTGCGCCACAGAATTAAGACACTTGGTGAAATATCGACTCGAACCTTTCTTTCCCACTCACAGTAGCAGTTCTTCTTCCCCGACAAGCCCTAGCGCAACCGCCACCGCCGAGCCAGGAGGAGGAGGAGGACGCGTACCGCCGAGCCAGGAGGAGGAGGAGGAGGACCGCCACGTACCAGGAGGAGGAGGAGGACGCGCACCGCCGAGCCGCCGCCACAGATCCAGGAGGAGGAGGAGGACGCGCAGCCCAAGCCGCCACTGCAGAGGAGGAGGAGGACAACGCCATCACCACCGCGCCCTGCCACCGCCGCCGTTCGGTGAGAGTCCCTCTCCCCTCCCCACTCCCTTGTCCCCCTCCCCACTGTCTTGTGCCCGAATTTCCTCTGTGTTGATGAGGTATGCTTTAATCAGCAGAGGAGATATGCTTTTGAGAGTTGATTTAGTTGTCCAAACAATCCGCCAAGTAAATGCATGAATTAACATTGTAAAGTTTGAAAATTGGTATGTAAGGGCACTAGGTTGAGTTGTAGAACATGATCACATTGTCTCAGCAGGCTGTCCTTATTTTTTGTGTGTCAGATGCAATAATAGGTTGTCTGCTTGCTAGTATGACCTTTTTCAGATTCTACATTCTTAAATTCCATGGAAGCCCTGAATAACTTCTCAGCCTAAAGTACTAATGTGTGATTAATTGTATTGGTGAAGTAGATGATCTGCAGCCAGAACTTCTAGATGATATTGACTTAAGCCACCTAAAGTAGCCATTTAAAGGAAAATTAAAGCATTGCTCACTAACCTAACAGAATATTACCAATTAAAAGAAAATTAAAGCATTGTTCACTAACCTAACAGAATATTACCATTTAAAGGAAAATGAATGCATTGTTCACTAACCTAACAGAACATTACCATTTAAGTGAAAATGAATGCATTATTTACTAACCTAACAGAATAACAGTTGCTAGAAGATCCTCCATTTTATTTTCACTATTTACTTTTTATTTTTATGCAACTTATGTGTCCTTATATGTTTTGCATGACAACAGTATTCTTTTGGAACTGTGGTGAACAGTGTGCTGTTCTAGAAGTTAGTCCTCACAAGTAGTGCTTGCAACTGTTGTTTCAGTGTATTGCCCCTGATGCCTTTTTTTTATGTGGACAGTTTTATCTCGTGCCATTTCTACATAGACACCATTGTAGTTTGTAATGAGAAAAATCAGTTTTCCTTACAATAATGTTTAACAACACAAACATGGGACGTTATGTTTGTTGATTGTTTGGTACCCTTTGTTTTCTTTCCTGACATGGAAGCACTGTTCTTGATAAAAAAAAACCCACGCCCCTTATACTGTATTGCAAGCAATGCTATATGAGCTATAGATGTTCTATATTCAAATTGGTGTGCAAGCTCTTATCTGTCTTAGTAGTGTATCATGTAGGCCAGACACTACATCTCCATTGAACAAGCATTCATGAAATAGAATAATGACTCCAATGCTACTGCTAGAATAATAACAGAGGATTTGAACAAGCATTCATGATAGCATTCATGAAATGTAAATGCAAATGATGCAGTCAAATGCTATTTAATTTATTTTGACAGTTGAGTTTAAGCAACATTTACCTTAGTAGTGTATTGCTTGTTAGTCTTGCCTGCAGCATATGGGTATTTTTAAATGGTATTACCCTGGGTTTGTAAGTTACAATAATATTATGTTAAGTCTATTATATAGTGGTATTGCTCTGACCATTTAATCTCTGTCTAGGATGGTTATGGGGAAAAAATCCTATAGTACTAGTTCATGAAATTCTACTGTTTGAATTCATTTAAAATTTGATTAGCTATTGGTTTCAAGATAAGAATGCTACTGTTCATGAAATGCTACTGTTTGAATTCATTTATGAAATGATCATGCTCATGGTCATGCTCATTATCTTGTATATGCTTGTTTGAATTCATTTATGCTTGTTTATACAATATATGTGAAGTGAATCTACTAGATAGAAAATATGAAGCTCCATTTGATAGAAGCAGATATTGCATTTATTTGTGCTGATATGAAGCAGATAGAAAATGTTATCTATTAATGGAAATGTAGTGCTCCAGGTTGTAGCAGGTAGTACTGCTCCAGGTTGTAGTACTGCTCCAGGTTGTGCTGATATTGCATTTATTTGTGCTGATATGAAGCTGATATGAAGCAGGTAGTACTGCTCCAGGTTGTAGTGCTCCAGGTTGTAGTGCTTTAGGATTTTTGTAGTGCTCTGATACGTCTCCGACGTATCGATAATTTCTTATGATCCATGCCACATTATTGATGTTATCTACATATTTTATGCACACTTTATATCATATTCGTGCATTTTCTGGAACTAACCTATTAACAAGATGCCGAAGTGCCAGTTGCTGTTTTCTGCTGTTTTTGGTTTCAGAAATCCTAGTAAGGAAATATTCTCGGAATTGGACGAAATCAAAGCCCAGGGGCCTATTTTTCCACGAAGCTTCCAGAAGTCCGAAGACGAAACGAAGAGGGGCCACGAGGCAGCCAGAGCATAGGGCGGCGCGGCCCCTGCCCTGGCCGCGCGGCCCTATGGTCTGGGCCCCTCGCGCCGCCTCTTGACCTACCCTTCCGCCTACTTAAAGCCTCCGTGACGAAACCCCCAGTACCGAGAGCCACGATACGAAAAACCTTCTAGAGACGCCGCCAACGCCGATCCCATCTCGGGGGATCCAGGAGATCGCCTCCGGCACCCTGCCGGAGAGGGGAATCATCTCCCGGAGGACTCTACGCCGCCATGGTCGCCTCCGGTGTGATGTGTGAGTAGTCTACCCCTGGACTATGGGTCCATAGCAGTAGCTAGATGGTTGTCTTCTCCCCATTGTGCTATCATTGTCGGATCTTGTGAGCTGCCTAACATGATCAAGATCATCTATCTGTAATTCTATATGTTGCGTTTGTTGGGATCCGATGAATAGAGAATACTTGTTATGTTGATTATCAAAGTTATATCTACGTGTTGTTTATGATCTTGCATGCTTTCCGTTACTAGTAGATGCTCTGGCCAAGTAGATGCTTGTAACTCCAAGAGGGAGTACTTATGCTCGATAGTGGGTTCATGCCTGCATTGACACCTGGGACAGTGATAGAAAGTTCTAAGGTTGTGTTGTACTGTTGCCACTAGGGATAAAACATTGATGCTATGTCTAAGGATGTAGTTGTTGATTACATTACGCACCATACTTAATGCAATTGTCTGTTGCTTTGCAACTTAATACTGGAGGGGGTTCGGATGATAACCTGAAGGTGGACTTTTTAGGCATAGATGCAGTTGGATGGCGGTCTATGTACTTTGTCGTAATGCCCAATTAAATCTCACTATACTCATCATGATATGTATGTGCATGGTCATGCCCTCTTTATTTGTCAATTGCCCAACTGTAATTTGTTCACCCAACATGCTGCTTGTCTTATGGGAGAGACACCTCTAGTGAACTGTGGACCCCGGTCCAATTCTCTTTACTGAAATACAATCTACTGCAATACTTGTTTTACTGTTTTCTGCAAACAATCATCTTCCACACAATACGGTTAATCCTTTGTTACAGCAAGCCGGTGAGATTGACAACCTCACTGTTTCGTTGGGGCAAAGTACTTTGGTTGTGTTGTGCAGGTTCCACGTTGGCGCCGGAATCCCTGGTGTTGCGCCGCACTACATCCCGCCGCCATCAACCTTCAACGTGCTTCTTGACTCCTACTGGTCCGATTAAACCTTGGTTTCTTACTGAGGGAAACTTGCCGCTGTGCGCATCACACCTTCCTCTTGGGGTTCCCAACGGACGTGCCAACCACACGCATCATGCTCCAGGTTGTAGTGCTCCAGGTTGTGGTGAAGTTGTGCTCCAGGTTCCATTTGATACAATATAGTGCTCCAGATTTTTGTTGTGCTCCAGGTTGTAGTGCTCCAGGTTCCATTTGATACAATATATATGAAGTTGTGCTCCAGGTTGTAGTGCTCCAGGTTGTGCTCCTTGCAAACCCTATTTCCTCTGTGTTGATGCAACTTTGTATGGTCGATATATGGTGGATATGTTGGATATATGGTGTATATGGTGGATATTTTTGCAGGGATTTCATTGAGTTGCCCATTTCTCCCGAAGCGTTGATTAACTTCCATTTCGGTTAAGAAATGGGCACTCCTACGTAAAAAAATTAGCAAAAGTCATGCCGAATTTTTTTGTTGACTTTTGTACTAACTTGTTGCCTCTTTTTAATGAAGTGCAAATAAACATGTCGGGCAGCACTTCTAAGCACAGGAGCCAGAACGAAGAAGAGAGAGAGGCCAACAAGGACTTCTGGGAGGGCTACGAGCAGCCCCGGAAGGCCGCCGCCGAGTCGCCCGGCGATGAGGAAGAGGGCCGGGACGCCGCCTCCGAGGGAGAGGGCCAGGAGGCCGCCGACGACACCGACGAGGGCCGGGACGCCGCCTCCGAGGGAGAGGGCCGGGGGGGCGCCGCCGACACCGGCGACGATGACGATAACTGGGACGCCGCCGCCGAGACCGGTGAAGAGACGACCGGTGAAGAGAATGCGGCCAACCGCACGGAAGGTGATAGCGGCGGCAACCCTCAGGAGGGTAAGAAGAAGAGGACGACGAGGAGGCCAAGGAGGGATCGGAGGCCGCAAGTGCTCGCCAACGTCACCGATCATTTCACGGTAGTCTCCGAAAGTGGCCTACCCTTGGAGCCTTCGTGGGTTGCCAAAGGGTACAGCATGCAACTAGGGTGCATCGTCCGTGAAACCGTGTCGATCCTAACTCAGGACCTCAGAAGCAAGGAGAACGAGGCTCTCGCCCAATCCCTCCTCCAGAAGCTTCACCAACGATACACGTTCCCGGAGCCGTTCAATAAGAAGGTGGACTCTTTAGCTCTCACGAAGATGAGCACCGCCTTGAGCAGCTGGAAGAACCGACTGAAGAAAAAGATCGATGCCGGTGAAAGCTGGGAGAGGATAAGTACCAAAGACCCGTCGATCTCCTTAGAAGACTTTAATGCATTCAAGTCTTACTTAGAGAGTGACAGTGTTAAAAAATGGACCGCCTGGGGTAAGAAAATGCGGGATTTGAACTTAGGGACCCACCATTGCGGAAGCGGCGGTTACCGAGGAAAACAGCCCACTTGGGATAAGGAGGATGCCGAGATGGTACGTCTGGGGAAAGAAAACCCCTGGCACAAAATCCAGGATGAACAGGCTAGGAACTTTGTCCGGTCCCGCTACTACTTAGACTGGAAGACGGGGGAATTTATTACGGATCACGAAGACGTGAGGGATTTCGAGAAGTACCTGGTAAGGATAGTTCTATATTATTTCGCTCATCTTATCAGGCAATGAAGCCAAATGGGCTAACCTTAAGTTCCTTTGTCTGAAGGATGAAGAGTTGACGAAGGCTGGCCCGTCGATCCAGGGGTCGACGGAACCGTGGGACACGCCTTTCAACAGGGCGATGAACAAATACAAGGAGAGGGAGCTGGACAAGCCACCGACGTCGGGTGGCCGTGTGTCCGGCTTTGGCACAAGTATGAAGCTATCCGAGTACTACGGATCGGATGCCAAGACGAGAAAGCTGGAGAGGAGGTCGTCGGCTAAGGATAAATCCGAGGTTCAGGAGCTGAAGAAGAAGGTGGAGTCACTAGAGAAGCTGGTGGCCGAAAAGCCTGTGGAGAACACGGAGATGATGAACAAGTTATTGGACGAGAAGATCCGACAGATCATCCCCCTGGGTTGATGGAGGGGTTAGCTGCTTGGAATGCGGGAGGTCAAGTGGGGCCGATACATGTGCCTAGCATCAGCGGCAGCAACTCAAGCTTCCACGTGTCGCCGACGGTGCCGCTCCACCCGACGCCGGCGTCGGGGCTCCACCAGACGCCGCCGCTCCACCCGACGCCGCAACTCCAACTGCCGCCGCAGCTCCAACTGGTCGCATCGACGCCCCCAACCGCCGCCCTTGTATCGACAGTAGCCGAGATCGACGCCATCAAGGAGGTAAACTCATTAGTTACTCCTTCGCGTCATCTTATTTAACTATATATGCCTTTCGTGACTGCCATCTCACGATGCCCAACATGGCGCCCCTGACTCAGGATGAACCATGCATATTTCTGCAAGCGGTGGAGCCCGGCGACAAGTTGGTGGAAGTTGCTAGCGGCCATGTCATGGCTTCCCGCATTATGCACGGCGCTAGATTGGCGGAAGACGTGGCGAAGGTCAAGTTGGTAATGGTAGTGCCGGAGTACCGCTACGCCATGCCCCCCTTTCAACCTCCGGGCACAGACGAAGGCGACGTTTTGACCCTTGGGGATTGCACCTCATGGGTTATGAAATGGCCGAAGAACCAGATTCGTCTGGGGGGGGGGGGTCTTCCGAGTGCTAAGAAAAGCACCGGCGCCACCTCCCCTATCATCCGGCCCAAGATCGCCAGCGCCGACGACACCCTTAAGGAACCGGCGGTCGCCGCCCCCACTACCCTGAAGGAACCGGCGGTCGTCGCCGCCACCCGGAAGGAACCGACGATCGCCGCCACCACCACACGCCACAAACAGTTGTTGGGAGCGCTACCGCAACGACCGTCAACTAGACGCACGGTACGCCAAGCGGCGGCATCGCAACCGCCACCACCTAAGGTCCAGGACATGGCGCCACTTGATGGCAACGATGCAGATGATGATGACATCGATGCCTACATCAACACTGGCGCCTGCAGCCAAGATATGTACATGCCTCCTATGGATGAACAAGCCTTCCGCACACACGGCGATCAACTTGGTCGTCCCCCTACAGTGACGAAGCAGCGCCTGGTCTTCACGGGTCTTTCTCAAGACACTCCTCCGGAGGCTGGCAATCCAGCTCAAGTCAAGCCTGCTACCGTTTTCAGCCCTAACACGCTGCGTAAGACGATCATCGGGGAGCCACTCAAATCAACCCCAGCGACCTCAGAAGCACCACCAGCACCCGAAGCACCACCATCTGCACCACCACCACCCGAAGCACCACCATCTGCACCACCAGCACCCCCCAGTAGGTCAGGTGAAGAAGGCAAGGAAGAGAGGAGCCAAGAAGGGCGCATCTTCGAGCCAGCCTGCTCCTAAGAGGATCCGGGCCGACGACATGGTACCACCTACACCGGATGGCTTGCCCCGGTGTCATGAAGCTGGTAAACTGATACTGCCTCCGGACATGGAACACCTCGCAAGTGGACCAATGCTCCCTTTGCAGAACACTATTATTTATCTAGAGAGCGTCCTTCTTAAAGAAAAGGATCCAAATTAGCCGGTGTTCACGGTCAAGGTGCCGTCCGACCAGAACTTCGTCAATGAAGACCCTGCGGATATCTTCTTCATAGCGTTCGAGGACGTCTTCAACCTATTTCACTCGAAACGACTCGACTATAACTTGGTCCACCTATACGCGATCAATCTTCAGATGAAGATCAACAGAGAGAGACCCCGCCACATCGCGGTAGCGGATCCCTACTACATGCACGATAGCCAGCTCCAGGACGGCTCAAGGACACGGACCAAGGCGGTGCGATACCTCCAGAACTTCATGCTCATGTACAAAGAGAGCAACACCATTCATCTGCCTGTCTTTCCCGAGTAAGTACACATCCGCTCACGGCCGTCGTAACTTATGCTTTCTTATATATTTCTTCCATTGCTGATCATTTCCAACATTCCATTTCAATTGCATGTGTTGAGCAGGGACAAATACTGCACACTCATCATCCTAGATCCGAAGTGGTCACTAGCCCAGTATTTCGACTCGTCGAGTACGACGACGAAGAAAGACTACAAGAGAATAAGGGGTGTTCTCGATGAGGCTATCCTTGGCTACTCCAAAAATGGAGGCACCTTCGACAAAAATGGGCAACATATCAGGCCGGACACTAAAAAGCCCGGGTTCAAGCACGTGATCGACTTCCCTTGTGTCAAGCAGCCAGCTGGCAGCATTAAGGAGGCCTTCTATGTCCTCCATCACCTTAAAGGGTTTGTCGAGGATGCAGAGATGATGTCTTTGCCACCTAGTAAGCGAGACCCCATTAAAATGTCGAGGAAAATCAATGATGATGATCTTAGAGAAGACTTCCATCGCATCCAAGTAAAGCTCTCGGAAATTATCTTACAAGATGTATCCAACTCATCGGGGCTCTTACACCAACTCAGAGGGTTGTCTAAGAGGGATATCGAAGAACGCCTACATAGGCAGGGTGATGGAAGGACGTGGACGACGAAGGACTTGTACAAGCCGTTCCCGGAGCCGCTCAAGAAGACGTCTCGTTGACCGAGGCCGGTGTGCCTAGCATTACTTTGAATCGATGGACAATTTGTACAGTGTTGTAAACTAAACTTGCTTAATTTGCTCGAAACGGTGGTCGTCGTTGTTGGACTTCAATTACTATTGTAGTCGTTATCGTTGAACCATATTACTTATGTGATACGTATGCTATATGTCTTTTAGGTTTATTATTATTTCCTTGCTTTAATTCTTGTGAATATGTATGCATGTGAACCCTCTAACTCTTTCCATTGCGTTATATACTAATATGCCTTGTGTCCATAGAGATGACGTACTACGTCGTGTTCGAGGGGCGGGTTCCAGGAGTGTACGAGGAGTGGGAGGAGTGCAAGAAACAGGTGCACAAGTTCAGCGGCAACTGTTACAAAGGGTACCCGACTAGACACGAGGCGGTTGCCAAGTGGAGGGCGCACCAAGCGAACAAGAGCAAGATGAAGACCTTCCTTGTGCTCTCGCTCTTGCTCACCATCGTCGCGGCGGTACTCTATTTCATCCTAGTGTAGGCGGCGGCCGGTGTCACTTCGTTTGTATCTTGAGATGATGAGAACTTTCTTAATTTGCATCGATTATGAGTTGTATGGAGCTATATGTATAACTCGATCGGGCTCTAAGTAATGTGATGATGATGTGATGATTATATATGTCCATATTATATCTGTCTATATTATATCAGTATATAACCTATATACGGTGTATAAAACCAGTATAAAACCTGTATAATACACCAGGGAGCATAAAATCGAGTATACCTGTAGATTGTTCTGTGGCGCACCAAAACATAATTCTGTGGCGCACCTATTTCTGTGGCGCAGCTACATCTCATGCGCCACAGAACTACCTATTTCTGTGGCGCACAGGACCCAGTGCGCTACAGAAACCTTAATTCTGTGGCGCACAGCCAGATGCGCCACAGAAACCTTATTTTTGTGGCGACGTTTCTGTGGCGCACCACCCGTGCGCCACAGAAGCCCATTTTCGTGCGCCACTAATAAGGCTTTTCCTACTAGTGCGCCGTCGAGGTGGAGATCGAGCAGAGCTCGATGCGAGCGAGAGAAGAGGGGAAACGAACGAGCTCGTCTACCGCAAATAGTGGAGGAAGAAAAGGAGGAATGAGAGGGAGGTGGCAATTTGGCTCATAGGAGCAAATGCTCTCATTATATAAAATAATTAAAAAACAATTTTAAAAATGTTAAAAAATTCTGATATAAATTTGTTGGTGTACATCTTGACATTCTATGTTAGTGCACAAATTTTCGTGGAGAAACAACATTTTATATGGCGTGTACAAAAAAGACAAAAAAAATATCCTGTACGTAGTCGTGTTATAGCATCAAAACTTGTCTTTTTTACAGGAGCCACAATTATTTTTAGTTTTTTTTGAAAACTTGTGTACCAATATAAAATGTCTAGATGTACATGTAAAAATTTAGTTTAGAATTTTTTGACACTTTGAAATGTGGATTCACATAATGGGAGCATATGCTCTTATGAGCCAAAGTGCATTTCCCGGAATGAGAGCCGCTTCATTCTGCCCGCTCGATTCGATCGTGATTGGACGCACGCGAGAGGTGGACACCGTGGAAGACAAAAACGTTCCCCGGCAAGAAATAGATTTTGAAAAAAAAAAACCTTTAATGGGCAAGCCCGGGAGGAGATGTGTGCGTAAGTTTTTTGACGGGAGGGCCTGGCGGCCTATCCGGTCAGGCGAGGTACCGAACGTCCGACTCCTCTCTCTCCGCAAATCTTTCTCTCCCTATCTCATAAAAACAAACTAAACAGCAAAGCTCACGCGCGTGCGCTAGCTGCTGAACGCAAATGATTGATCAGTTAAGATGGGGATCACGCTTGACATGGCGACAACGACGTCGGCCGGCGGCGGCCCCTTCTACGTCAAGTACACGGCGTCCGGATCTCACCTTCTCCAGATTGACGGGTACTCAATCACCAAGCACGCACCCAACGGCACCAGCCTCAAGTCCTGCCCTTTCACGGTGGGAGGCTACCGCTGGATGCTCCACCTCTTCCCCAACGGCGACCGTCCGGAAAGCTCGGGCTTCATCTCAATCTTCATTTGCCTCTACAAGTGTTTCGAACGGAGGCGCGTGAGCCTGCAGGTTGAGCTCAGCTTTATCGATGAGGTCGACAAGCAGAACCGTGCACATGTCCGAACGAGGCAGGTGCTCGACCTATATGGCAACTATGGCGTGGGTTACCGCAGATTCATCGCAAGGGAGGCGTTGGAGAACTCAAAGCATCTCAAGGGTGATCGCCTCACACTCCGGTGTGACTTCATCATCAAGGGGTACGCTGATATCCCGGAGAATTGTCCCAGCGACAGTTACAGGAAGTGCGGGGCTTGCAACCTCCGGCCGGTGAGGGTGAGGGGGATGCCGCTCCTCCACGCGTGTTTCTGCGACGCCTGCGACGACGCTAGCCACGACGACCCGGCAGAGAAGCAGTGCGCTGGGTGCCATGGGCCCTATGAAGGCAGATACCTGCTACCATAGCCAACCCGTTCTTGTTGAAGTTTGGAAGAAACGAAAATCCATCTAGCTAGCTAACAAATCTATGTTGCCGTCCATCTCTACACCTATTTAGTTTTAAGAATATGCTTCTCTGTGCTATCACTTGTGGTTGTGATGTAGAGACATAGAGTTTGGAAGAAAAGAATCTCCAGCTAGCTAGCTTTACAGCTATTTTGGTTTTGAGACTAACCTATTTTTTTGTGCTATCAATTGTGGTTGTGATAGAAACGTAGAGTTACTCGTTTGGTTTATTGTGGGTTAAAACTTTGAGACTTTCATATCCGGCTTCCACTTGTTTTTGTATTACATACTAGTGGTTGGGGCGCCCCATGGGACGCCTCCTAGGGCGCCTCCTAGCCGGTCATCTGCGCTCAAATCATCGCCCCAATTAAGACACCCATTCGCATATGCCAGCATCACAAAGTATTGTGCTCATGCCGTAACAGGAATGCCAACATCACAAGGTATTGTGCTAATGCCGTAACATGAAGACAACAGGTACATAAAGAAGGATTTAATACCATTGCAGGCTAAGACAAAAGAAAATTCCAGTACAAACCTCTCATCTGCCGTCCCGGCATATCATCAGTTTTTCCTTATTTCTTCAAGCGGGAAAAAGAAATGGAAACGGGGAATCAGCACGCGACTATTCCCCTTCTTTACAGGAATGCTTATGTTCCTGCATCTATGTACTGAGGGCATCATGGTTTCCTTCATCTAGTTCCCTACCCAGAAGATTACGGCGAAAGGCCATGCAGGCAGCTTCGCCGAAAGGCAAAGCATTGCTTGAATAATATACTCACACTGAAAAGGTTGGTGTTGGATCTCTGATTGCCAGCTTGTAATACTATTGTCCCTTTCCATCGAATTCAGCTAACTCAGCTTTGGCGGCTTCTATGACCAATGGAAACTCAACATCCAAATAGTGTCCCTTGCCAGCAAAGTTTGAACCCAGATAAATTGGTGGAAGGAAAGCTGTAGACAAATATAACATTCCAAGCAAAAAAAAAAGACAAATATAGCAAAACACGTTCAGAAAAAGAGAGACCAGAGGTGGTTTCTAGACCAAGTTCTAGTTGGAAAAGCTGGGCTCGAGATGCCGTGCACAATCCTCGCAGCAACCCTTGGGATGAATTTACCAAACGAGCTGTTCCAGAGGAGTAGTTAACACATAGAGGCAGCATACACCAAATCACAAGGAAAAAGTACCGTACGTTAGTTATCAGTCATCACCTTTATATAAAATTGTAAGGACATGCTACAAGCAAAACCAAATGTTCGGTCAGATAAAACTTACCTTGGAACATCGTAAGAAAGCTACACTATGATATATACAAGACAATGTATATACTGAATTAATATCCGCGGATGCAATGTTAAGGACAATATTGAACAAATTTAGAAGAGAGCTTAAAAACCTATTAACCACCTTTGAGTTTTCGAATTCAGAGAGGCATGCATTTTGTGATATTTTCTGAATGAGCATTGAATCCATCTAGCGCTTGTAAGATCACATAAGAGTTGGTTGGGTCTTTCAGGTCATATGCTAGTTATCCCGAAAATTGATTTTCAGAGGAAACATATAAGAAAATATTAAATGACATAAGGATTTTAACACAGAATTGGTGCAATGGTGTAAAAACCAGAGAATAGATGATGAATCGCCCATATGCGCTGCTGTTATGCATCTTGTCCATATATTTACCTGAGAAAAAATGTAACTTGAAAGCTTAGGAGAATCACAATACTGTGAAACCCTCAAGTTTAAACCAAGAAAAAAATAGCATGCTAAACAAAATAGCGTGGTATTCCAAAATACGCTATGAAGATTATAACGTGCTAATAGTACGCTATTTTACAAAATAGCATTTCACAAAAACCATAGACCTGTAAATAACAACGAAGGTTCTACCATAATTTTAATTTGAGCCGGAATACAAACTACATGCACACTAGCATGCCATGGAAAATTAACCGGACAGCTTGGTCGATGTCGCTGCAGAGTCAAGAGTACGATTCACCATTGTCGAGGATCTAGCAGCCGGGATAAATATTGCACGGACATTAGACCTCGCGGCAACCATGAGAAAAGATCCAAAATCGATCTAGCGAAGCAATGATCTGAAGGCCCATGCCTAGAGAATTGTAATCTTTCAGCACCGTCATTGATGTCGGGAAGGATATCTCGTTGTCGAACGAAGAGTCAAAGATCACTTATTGTAGACAATGTCATCTTCATTGGGGCGGAGACCAACAAGAAAATGGATACCAAAATCCTAACCTAATTTATGAAAACACTACTTTTTATTAAAAACTCCACGTATAGATAGTGTTCTCCATCCCTCCTGACACCAGCGAGGCCAGCCCGAGAAGGAACCTAGAGGAAGTGAAGGTGGAGGCTGCGCTAGGTTTTTAGGAGGGGGCGGGTTGAGAGGAAACATGGATTGTTCTATATTCTTTTCTTTTTGCTATTTCGGGGGAGTACTTAACTAGTTGAATCCAACTATGATGATATGAGTCATATCACTTCCCAGAGGTGGTGCAGTCACGCTTATGGCGACACCGGCAGTGGATCCGCCGCTCGAGCCACCGGTCGTCCTTTTCACGGTGACCTACAGGCTACTCCTATGTTACGAACGACCCAACCAATTTAGTTCCAAGAATAATTCCAGGTTATCTGCCTTGCATTTACGTGTTCTGTACTGGCTGTTTTATTTATCCCCTAAATTTATTCTGTATCTTTGCAACTCGACAACTAAATGCACCACAAGACTTGAGAACAAACCCAAATGCATCTTTTTTGACATACTACAAGCATAGGATATACTCAAATGGAGGCACAGGAACAAACAGACCCTCATATTAAATAGATATATATCATACACTGGTACAGTCTTGTAGCTAATTTTGTACATTTCCAACTTCTCCCAGCAAGATAAATAACAAGGTAGAATCAACTGCATACCATCGCATTCAGGAAGACAATAGATTCATTATACTAGCACATATACACACATGATGCTAACATAAGAAGCTGATTTTACCGATAAATAAAAGTTTGGTACTAATAGTCTAGAATTGGTTCAATATATTGCTCATAGGACGATAGCTAATTAAGCTCACCATGTCAATCTAGTTCTTGTTTTCTGAGGCAGGTGAGAACTGGACAGTAACACTGCATTCAGACATGTCTACATATACCACCACCATATGAAATTTGCAGATGGTAAAAGCCAAACTGATGAAGTCAAGAACTGCTACCATTCTTATGCCAAAAGGATCTGAACGGAGAAAGCCACGAGGAATCGGATCCTGGAGATTTGCCAGATTGAGAGGCATTTGTGCTAACAGCAGCATCTTGCCAAAACTTGAGAACATAGAGGCTCTCCTCTTCTGTACACCTCTTCAAGAGAACACGAGATGCAAACCCCTTCTCGTTCATCAAATGGCATATACCCAGAGGATCATTATCTTCGAGGGCAATCATGTACAGGCACCCTTTTTCTGATAGCAGCTCACGCACAGCAGGAAGAATCCGGTCGATCACTTGGCGCCCGTTCAACCCTCCAGCCCAAGATGCAGCGATGCCCTTGATTCCGATTTCTTCCTCAGGTGTTGGCACATATGGAGGGTTCACGACAACCACGTCAACCATACCAGCCAAACGTTTCTCAAGACCTGACACAATATCAGTAGCAATAACATCTGCATGAATACCATGGGCTCCAAGTGTGGCTTGAGTTGTCTCCACAGCATGCTGGTTGATGTCTGTTGCTAGGTACTGGGTTCCGGAGCCTAATTGCCTGAGCATGATGGCTAGAGATGTGATGACATAACCACTGCCACAACCTACCTCCAGGCATAAACTTGGCTGTAGTGCCAGAAGTTGAGCTTTGTCAGAGAGCAGAGCATCTACGAGGGCAAAGGAATCATCACATGGTTCATAAACCTCCGGATGGCTTGCCACAAGCGGAATCTGGGCGGTGTTCAATGTCCTTGCAGATGCAGGCTGAAAAAAGTAAGTTGACATAATGTTAACATTAAATAATAGCCCACACTCTGTGAAACAAATACTGGTGACATATTTCAATTTGATCTATTGAAAGAATGCCCAATCAGTACAAAAATGGAGAAAATAGAACTTAATTTTCTTTTAAAAGTTTATTATGACTAAAAAGATAAAAAAAATGCATTTCTTATAAAGTGGTGCCTAATTTCAAAGCTTATTTATTAAGATATTTTATTGCCACAAACTGAAGGGGCACACTGAGACAATTACACCTCATGTTCATTCAATATTAAGAGCTCATGCGTTAAAACTCTCCTGGACAATATTTTCCATGAAGAACATTGCCCCCTTGCAATAAATCCACAGATCCCTCCAATATGGCACAATAAACGCTAATTTTACTAAGGAAATTTCAGTGGCAAGTACAGATTGATTTGGAGAAGCAAGAAAAAAGGTAAAACATAGGTGACACTACACGAAACAAGTACCTAACTACACTGAGAATAGAAACATTTGATAGTTCCAGTACAAGTCGTTCACAATGGGGTTAAGTATCAAGTTCAACCAGGGTAGGTGTCATATTCAGAAGCAGTTCCAACCGGACTAGACTAGGCTATTACAATCAGACGAACTACCTAAGGTTGCATTTGTCATCACTGTGATTTAGCTAACAATATAGCATTTAGCTAACAATTATCTAAATATGACCATCTCCAACCAGACTAGAGTAGCCTATCACAACACGACGAAGTACTATGATATCTCCACTTCTGAATACAGCATTTAGCTAACAATTATCTTTTAGACATAACAGCATAGAAGAGTTGCTAGATTTAGTAATATTCCCAAAACTAACTAGATTCCACAGCACAACACGACAAGCGCAAACTATGTGGGAGGTGTGGTGAGAGCCGGTGACCAAAAATAGCTAGGCAGGTTCACAGCTAGCCACTACTGCCATAACATATTGCTCCAAATTTAGTTCTATTGAGATGGACTATGGTGCGACGGGTATTGCACGACGCTGCTGGCTGTTCCCACATTGTCATGCTGCCATCACACATCCGCAACGGTAGCGTGTACGATCCGCCGGCCAATCAAAAGGTGTGAACTAGCGAGTCGCGAGTCTTGGAAGAAAATAAAGGGAACAGTTGTCATCTAGGATTCCGTTTTCTATTTCCATATTAACGAGGGCAAAGGAAGCATCACATGGTTCATAAACCCTCCAGATGTCTTGCAACAAGCGGAATCTGGGCAGTGTTTAATGTCATTGCTGATACAGTCTGAAAAAGTAAGTTCCTCTAATGCTAACATCAAATGATAGGACAGATTCTCTGAAAGAAATACTGCTGACGTATTTCCATTTTGATCTATTGAAAGAATATTCAGTCAGTAAAAGAATGGAGGAAAATATAACTTGACACAACACAAAAATGGGTAATTTTCTTAAATACTGGTGACGTATTTCAATTTGATCTATTGAAAGAATGCCCAATCAGTAAAAGAATGAAGAAAATAGAACTTGACACATCACAAAATGGGTAATTTTATTTTAGAAGTTTATTATGACTGAAAACATAAAAAATGCATTTCTTACAAAGTGGTGCCAAATTTTATTTTATTTCCACAAACTGAAGGGGCACACTGAGACAATTACACCTCATGTTCATCCAATATTAAGAGCTCATGCTTTAAAACTCTTATGGACAATATTTTCCTTGAAGAACATTGCCCCCAAAACATCCCTCCAATATGGCACAATAAATGCTAATTTTACTAAGGAAATTTCAGTGGCAGGTACAGATTGATAAGTGGAAGCAAGAAAAAAAGGTAAAACATAGGTGACACTACACGAAACAAGTACCTAACTACACTGGGAATAGAAACTTTTGATAGTTCCAGTACAAGTCGTTCCCAATGGGGTTAAGTATCAAGTTCAACAAGGGTTAGTATCATATTCAGAAGCAGATCCAACCGGACTAGAGTAGGCTATCACAACACGATGAACAATCTAAGGTTGCATTTGTCATCACTGTGATTTTAAGTACTATGATATCTCCACTTCTGATTACAGCATTTAGCTAACAATTTTCTTTTAGACATAACAGCATAGAAGAGTTGCTAGATTTGGTAATATTTCCAAAACCAACTAGATTGCACAGCACAACAGGACAAGTGCAAACTATGTGGGAGGCGCGGTGAGAGCCGGTGACCAAAAATAGCTAGGCAGCTTCATGGCTAGCCACTACTGCCATTTCATATTGCTCCAAATTTAGTTCTATTGAGATGGACTATGGTGCGACGGGTATTGCACGACGCTGCTGGCTGTTCCCACATTGTCATGCTGCCATCACACATCCGCAACGGTAGCGTGTACGATCCGCCGGCCAATCAAAAGGTGTGAACTAGCGAGTCTTGGAAGAAAATAAAGGGAACAGTTGTCATCTAGGATTCCGTTTTCTATTTCCATATTAACGAGTGCAAATGAATCATCACATGGTTCATAAACCTCCAGATGTCTTGCAACAAGCGGAATCTGGGCAGTGTTTAATGTCATTGCTGATACAGTCTGAAAAAGTAAGTTCCTCTAATGTTAACATCAAATGATAGGACAGATTCTCTGAAAGAAATACTGCTGACATATTTCCATTTTGATCTATTGAAAGAATATTCAGTCAGTAAAAGAATGGAGGAAAATATAACTTGACACAACACAAAAATGGGTAATTTTCTTAAAAACTATAATGACTGGAAAGAATAAAAATGCATTTCTTATAAAGTGATGCCTGATTTCAAAGCTTATTTATAGAGATATTTTATTTCCATAAACTGGAGAGGCACATTGTTTACTCTATTATTACACCTCATGTTCATACAATATTAACAGCTCATACTTTGAAACACCTATGGACAATATTTTCCTTTAGGAACATAGCTCCCTTGCGATAATTCCGCACATCCACCCAATATGACACAATAAATGCTAAATTTACTAAGGAAATTTCAATGGCAAGTCCAGATTGATTAGGGGAAGCAAGAAAAACAGTAAAACATATCTGACACTACACAAATCAAGTACCTAACAACACTACCTTTGGTAGTTCCAGTAGAACTTGTTCCCAACGGGGTTAAGTATCAAGTTCAACCAGGGCAAATCCAAAGATAAGTGCCAGATTCAGAAGCAGTTCCAACCGGACTCGAGTAGGCTATCACAAAACGACCAAATATCTAAGGTTTCATTTTTCATTATGGTAAATTTAAGTATTACGAGGCCTAACTATACTACATGAAACAAGTACCTAACAACACTGAGAATAGAAAATTTTGATAGTTCCAGTACAACATGTTCCCAATGGGGTTAAGTACCAAGTTCAACCAGGGTAAGCGTCATATTCAGAAGCAGTTCCAACAGGACTGGAGTAGGCTATCACAATGCGACGAACTGTGTAAGGTTCCATTTGTCATCACTGTGATTTATGGTACTACGAGATCCCCACTTCCGAATACAGCATTTATCTAACAATTATCTTCTAGACATAACAGCATGTAAGGCTTGCTAAATTTAGCAATATTCCCAAAACAAACAAGATTCCACAGCATAACACGATGACGGAAAACTAGGTGGAGGATGCGGTGCGGGCTCATGACCAAAAATAGCTCCAAAAAGATCTATCGAGATGGGTTATGGCGTGACGCGGTATGGAGCGACGCTGCCGGGCGTGTTTCCACATTGTGATGCTCCCGTCATACATCCACAACAACAGCACGCATGGCGAGCCAATCAAAGGGTGTGGACTAGTGAGTTGCGAGTCCCGGAAGACTATGTAGGGAACGGTCTGTCATCTAGGATTCCCGTTTTATATTTCGATATTATCCAATTTCCCTGTAATCACGCAAACGAATCTGATACTGACTACTAGTACACACAGTAGAGCGAGATTCTGAATCCGCATTCAGGTTGATCTTTCCGGTAATTCCCCACACCGGATTCGATGTCATCTGACACCCATGCAGTATCGGCCGATCCTAAGGAAAGTAAGGTAAGACGGGAGGGCGAGAGGAGAGGTTGACCTTGCCCCTCCTGGGGAGAGTCCTGAGGTCGCAGCTGGTGGAGAGCTCCGCGAGCTTCCCCTCCACGGCCGACACCGCCGCGCCGTCGCCCGCCGACATGGACCGGCCCGAGCGGCGTGGAAGCTACCGCCGCAAGATCGCCGTCAGATGCTGCGCAAAGCACAAGCAGTAACCGATCAGAAACACATCTAGGTAATAATAAGCTGTATAAAACAACAAGAGGGGAAAACAGGACTGAACTGAACTTGCCAGGAAGAGGAGTCTCAGTTGGAGGCGCAGTGGGGAGGAGGGGCCGGCGGATCTGAGACTGGAGGGAGGGCGAGAAGCGGCGGCGGCGCTAGTGGAGGAGGGCGGCGGCGCTGGGAGGAGGGAGGGGACTGGGAGTAGCCGTCATGTTGCTTGGGCGTCTGGCCCAGGCCTCGTGGCAACGAAGGATACTATGCGGCGTCAAGGGAAGCTGGTTAGGTTTAGCCATTTCTTCCCTGCCGGGTCGGAGTCGCTCAACCAGTCTTCCCCTTCGCTCGCTCGCTCGCTGACTCTATCCACTTCGGCAGCACCCAAAAATCTAGGCGAGCAGCGTGGTGAAATCCAAAACCCCAGCTCCAGCTCCTGCCGCCGCCGCTGCATGCTGCCATGGCGCTCGTCTCCACCACCACCGTCGCCTCGTCGTCCTCCTACCACTGCGACCCGCTCTTCCCATCCGCCGCCCGGAGCTGGTGCCGCCCCAGGAGCCGCGGCGGCGGCGGCCGCCACCGCGCCAGGCTCTCCGTACCATCCGCGAGGCTGAGCGCGCCATCATCCGCCTCCGCCTCCGCCTCCTCCGCCTCCGCGGGGGAGCGGGACAGGTACTCCTACGAGGTGGACTCCCTGATCGACCGGCTCAGCAACCTGGCCCCGCGGGGCTCCATCGCGAAATGCCTCGAGACGGCGCGGCACCGGCTGACCCTGCAGGACTTCGCCGCCGTGTACCGCGAGTTCTCCCGCCGCGGCGACTGGCAGCGCTCCACGCGCCTCTTCAAGTACATGCAGCGCCAGTCCTGGTGCCGCCCCGACGAGCACATCCACGCCATCGTCATCGGCGTGCTGGGCCGCCAGGGCCCCGCGCTCCTCGACAAGTGCCTCGAGGTCTTCCACGACCTCCCCGCCGACGCCCGCACCGCGCTCTCCTACACCTCCCTCATCGCCGCCTACGCGCGCAACGCGCTCCACGAGGAGGCCCGCGCGCTGCTCGACCAGATGAAGGCCGCCGGGGTCGCCCCCACCGCCGCCACCTACAACACCGTGCTCGCCGCCTGCGCGCGCGCCGCCGACCCGCCCGTCCCCTTCCACGCGCTCCTCGGCCTCTTCGCCGAGATGCGCCACGACGCGTCCCCGGCCGTGCGCCCCGACCTCACCACCTACAACACCCTCCTCGCCGCCGCAGCCGTGCGCGCGCTCAGCGACCAGTCCGAGATGCTGCTGCGCACCATGCTGGAGGCCGGCGTCTCGCCGGACAACACCTCCTACCGCCACATCGTCGCTGCCTTCGCCGGCGCTGGAAACCTCTCCCGTGTCGCCGAGCTGTTCGGCGAAATGGCCGACACAGGACACACGCCAGACCCCTCCGCATATCTCGGGCTCATGGAGGCCCACACGCGGATTGGCGCCACAGCCGAAGCCGTGGCGGTGCTGCGGCAGATGCAGGCCGATGGATGCGCGCCCACCGCCGCGACCTACCGTGTCCTGCTCGACCAATACGGAAAGCAAGGGCGGTTCGATGGCGTGCGTGAGCTCTTCCGTGAGATGAGGACCGCGGTGCCTCCAGACACGGCAACCTACAATGTGCTCTTCAACGTGTTCGGGGACGGCGGATTCTTCAAGGAGGTGGTGGAGCTCTTCCACGATATGCTTCGTACGGGGATAGAACCGGACATGGAGACCTGCGAAGGTGTCTTGGCTGCGTGTGGCCAGGGTGGTCTCCACGAGGATGCCAGAGAAGTTCTTGACTATATATCGAAAGAAGGAATGGTGCCTACTGCAAAGGCCTACACTGGCCTAATTGAGGCGCTCGGTCATGCTGCCAAGTATGAGGTCAGTCTACAAACAAAACACCGCTATATCATACTATGACTGTTGTTCAGATAGCCCTTTTGTGATGTGATGCAAATGCTACATTTCATTGATTCTCTATTTGGTGGTATCCAGGAGGCCTACGTTGCATTCAACATGATGACTGAAATTGGTAGCTTGCCCACAATAGAGACCTACAATTCTCTTGCAAATGTGTTTGCCAAGGGTGGGCTTTTCCAGGAGGCGGAGGCCGTATTTTCTCGGATGACCAACAGCGCTGGCATTCAGAAAAACAAAGATTCGTTTGATGCCCTCATCGAAGCGTACTGCCAGGGTGCACAGTTAGATGACGCGGTGAAGGCATACATGGAGATGCGCAAGTCCAGGTTTAATCCTGATGAACGCTCCCTTGAGGGGGTACTCAATGCCTACTGCATAGCGGGGGTTATAGATGAGAGCAAAGAGCAGTTTGAGGAGATCAGATCTGACATGACCGTGCCTAGCATTATTGCTTACTGCATGATGTTGTCACTATATGCTAGGAACGACAGGTAACTGTCAATCACAACTATACACCTTTATGGTCTTACAAATTTGTGTGCTCCTCTTGAAGATTGCTCATTGTTCTAGTGCAAATGCTGAACTGAAAAATTCTACCAATCATGTTTTACTTTTTTTTCCTTCTAAAATCAGACTAGCTGTCTAGGCATAGGTAAAAAGATATAGTACAAACTTTGGATCTTCAGTTGAATAAAGCATAATGCTGGCCATCAACTCACCACCTCTAAACAAACAGACTTAGCTCGCTGGGAAATAGAAAAATTAATTCCACAAACTTTGGACCTTCAGTTAGATTTGCCAATCTTCGTTTAAGATAGCTAAGCGAAGTGTAAACTAGCAATGGGAACATAAACCTCAAAGTTGATCATCAATCGGCTACCTCCAAACAACTTTATGGTGTTCATGTGTTCTTTCAGTTAGTATCATATGGCATATGCATGTAATTCTGTAATGGGATAATTTTTTTTGAATATTTACAGCCTTTGTCACTAGATGCTAAGATCGACAAGTATTGGTCAAACCCAACTATAAGCTTTTATAGTCCATCAAACTTCTGCACTCATCTTGATGACTGCTCATGTTCAAATGGAAGCGTTGAAATGACAAATTGTACCAACCATGTTTTACATTTTTTCTAATCAGACTACCTAGCTTGTCACTGTTTAAAAAGATGTACAACCTTTGGATTTTCCGTTACATAATTCACAAAGTTGACCATCAACTCATTGGCCTCTAAACAAGCAGGCTGCTCACTGGACAATAGGAAAATGAGATTTACAAACTTCGGACCTTCAGTTAGATTTATTCCAATCGTCTTCTTCTAAGATGGCTGATCAATGTTTGAACTAGCAATAAGAACACAACTCACAAAATTGACCATCTACCAGTTGCCTCAAAATAACCATCTGTTGCTCCTCTTTTTTTTTCCAGTTAATATGATATGGCATATGTGTGTAATTCTGCACTAGGGTATTTGTAGCTTGGGTTTTGCAGTCCTTTCTTTTTCAGAAGTAGTATAATCATTTAATGTCTTGGTTTAACTTCTAGAAATCACATGTTTTAACCATGGTCATGCCCTTGAGTTTCCAGAATGACATGGGCTGGGGTTCGTGTTCGTTTTCCTTTTGTTTGTTATTTCTCGTATTTATCTTAAAATCATTTGTGCCCATTGAACTAGGTATGACTTGCATTACAGGCAACATTGACATAACACATATCTAGAAGTAAAATGATTTGATGCAAGCATACTTGTGTTAATTAGAACTTGGAAGTTACCTGAGATTTATCTTCTCTTTTGCAAATTATGATTTCTTTTGTTTTGCGAAAATGCAACTTATAATTTCTGAAATCCTTCTTCTGTGATAGAATTGGTCTGTACTCAATTTCTCAATTTGTGTTTTCAGGTGGGCTGATGCTTATGATCTGCTGGAAGAAATGAAATCAAATCGTGATAGTAATACACATCAAGTGATTGCCTCCATGATTAAAGGGGAGTACGATGATAGCTCCAATTGGCAAATGGTCGAATACGTCCTCGACAGCAGTAACTTGGAAGGATGTGACTACAGTTTACGATTTTTTAATGCTCTCCTTGATGTGCTTTGGTGGTTTGGACAAAAGGCTCGGGCTGAAAGAGTTCTGGAACATGCGATAAATTATGGACTCTTCCCTGAATTATCCCGTGACACCAAGCTGATCTGGTCTCTTGATGTACATAGGTAATATTATTTCCTATCTGCATTTTTGCATTAACTTGATCCAGTTTATATCTGTCGGTCTTTACTAAGTTCCTTTACATTTCAGGATGTCGGTTGGTGGAGCATTGGTGGCTGTGTCAGTATGGCTCAATAAACTTCATACCAGACTAAAAGCAGAGAAAGATCTTCCCCAACTGGCCTCTGTTGTTGTATTGTAAGCTTTCAGCCTAAACCTGAAAATATTCCTTTCTGTTATCTTGTTAGGTTGCAGTATTATGGTACTTCGTATCTTTATCCTCTAGTTGCTCTTGAATTGGTTTATTTTGATTGATGTGCTCACAAAAAGGAAGTTGATCTTAAGCTGCTGTAACCATGCTTTTTTTTCTTCATAGAATGGGAAATGCTCCTGCATTTTCCTCGGATTTAATAAGCTGCTGCAATGCAGTGTTAGTTCTTACCTGAATGCAGGGCTCTAGAAGGATTCAAAGCCAGATATTGGGAGGAAAATAATAAAGCATAAACTTATATCCACAATTTTAAGCTGCTGTAGTAGACTATGTCATTTAAATTCCTTATAGATAATCATGTGCATAATTAAAATTTTCATTATTCACAGAAAATAGTTAACTTTCATGTAACACCAATTTTCTCTTGTTCTACTTTGACCTGACAGTTTTATGACTGCCAGGAGAGGGAAAATGGAGAAAAGCACGGTCACAAGAGGACTGCCGATCGCAAAAGTTGTGTACTCCTTTATCAACGATACACTGTCATCATCCTTCCATTACCCAAAATGGAACAAGGGGCGAATCATATGTCTGAAGTCCCAGCTGAAAAAGGTGCAAGCAGCCATAGATTCCTCAAACGGAGCGGCCACCCCAGGTTTTGTCCAGATGACGGACTCCCGCTTGCCGTCTCCTGGCTCGAAAATATACACTCGGGAGGCCCAGGTCGAGAACGGCTCTGCCCATGCCACAGCCGAGTCATTGGTGGAAGAAAAGGAGTCGGAACTCCTTGCACTGTGAGCTCTGAGGGTTGCAGATATGGTATTATCTGGCTGAACAAGGGAAGTTGAGGCGCAGAAATAGCAGTTTTGGGGTTTGGGCATTCAGAGAACGTCCGTGCCATGCATTTGCAGTGCCTCGCTTGCTTCAACCGGTGGATGCGGCTGCAAATCTTACACATCTTGTCCGAAACAGCCGTACATGCATGCAAGAACTCCTGAAGCCTTGGACAGTGCTGGACTACAGGTGCATCGCAGGTTTTTAGCTCAATGTAGGTAGGATCAGATTCAGATCACGCACTTGTTGTTTAGTGATAGTTGCTAAGTTGCTCTGTATGCCACTCGCGCTTTGATGTGGCATGATTCTCCTTTGAACAATGCAAACCTGTAAAACATGGCGGCCTCGCCTTCCTGGCGAGTTCCAGCTAAACATATCAGTTGCTGGTGCGTTATGGTGGAGGTAAAGTTAGGAGTTTTGCAGAACTGCATGATACATGTGCTGTGTGTACGCTTATGCTGGTGGTGTTTAAAGTGTAAACATCTTTTTTTGATGGTCTAGTTTAAACATCTTGTAATACACGATTATTTTGACAATTTTGGGAGTACATCTGTGTTAATTCGAAATTCAACTCGCCTGGCTCAGACTTGCAGTAGTGAGAACGTCCAATTTTTTGCAAGCCACTTCTCCCTCGCTCTATTCCTCACGGCCCGATCCCCAATCCACCACCCCCGACGCGCCAGGCTCCTCTACTCCGGCCGCCTCCTCACCTCTGCCCCCGCCGGCACTCGAACCAGAGCTACTACTGCGCCCGTCGGAGATGGGAACGGAGGGAGCTGCGGCGAGGCAGGCCAAGGAGTCGCTGGAGCTGGCGTTCCAGATGTCCCAGATCCTCGACACCGGCCTCGACCGCCACACCCTCTCGCTGCTCATGGCGCTCTGCGACCGCGGCGCCAACCCGGAGGCCCTCGCCGCCCTCGTCCGCGAGCTCTCCTCCGCCGCTCCCCCGACGGCCACCCCCGCGTCCAACGGCTCCGCCCCGACCCCGACGGCCGCCTCGCTGTTCCCATCCGGCTTCCGCCAGCCCTAGCTAGGGTTTGTGTTCCCTTTCTTCTCCGATAACACCGCTTGCCACTTGATCACTTGATCGTAGTATGTGTGCAATTAGGCCTTGTTCCTGTGTTCTGTTCTGTATGCTGAAATTGAATTCTGATCTGTATTTACTTTCAAGAGTGATAATTCAGTGACTTTGTGTCAAACCCTGTCACATTCTACCAAATGTTTCTGTTCTGTATGCTAAAATCAGTTCCTGATTTGTATCCTCATGTGCAAGGAGGTTGTGCCAAATTCAGTTGCTCCACATGATATCAAATAGAATAAATCGTAATCCAAATCTCTCAATTTGGACACATGTATAATTGTGAATTGGACATTTAACCGACAGGGAACTAGCTCATGAGTAGAGTGGTTGTCATGTCAATGCTCCTTGTTCGAGAGGCATCCACCTTTTCTTTGTTGGTTCAGTTGTAGGCATGTATGTTCCAACAAGAAGATTCATCATCTTTTAGGACTGGGCATTTGAGCTCAACCTTCCTTAAGTTATAGTTTTCTTTATCTTTTACATTTATTAAGAAGTACAATTGTGAATTCTGCATTTTAACTGACAGACTCACGAATAGAGTGGTTGCCGTCTCAATGTTCATTTCTCATCCTAATTAGGAGATGTTATTTATCATTGGTTTGGTTGAGGTATAGGCACGCATGTTCCAACAACTGCTAGAATTCATCATATTTAAGGACGGATCATTTGAACACCCATAATTAAAGTTATTGTTTTCATTATCTCTTATGGGATTATGAAATTTATTACAGTATTAAAATATCATTAAGTTAGGTCATTGCCATTGATGAAAGGATCGAGAAAGTGCCTTACAAGGGCAGTATTGATCCTCACCAGTGGTGTTCGCATCGTAGATGTTGGGGAAATTTTGCTACAAGACACCGTTATTTTCTTGTGTTCACTTTGAAGAGTGATAATTGAATGAGTTTGTGTCAAACCCTGTCACATTCTACCAAATGGTTTCTGTTCTGTGTGCTAAAACCAGTTCCTGATTTGTATCCCCATGTGCATGGAGTTTGTGCCAAATTCCATTGCTCTGCATGATATCAATATACGATTATGTAGAATAATTATTTATAATACAAATCTCTCAATTTGGATCACATGTATACCTGTGAATTGGACATTTTAACAGGCGGGGAACAAGCTGATCAAGAGTAGAGCGGTTGTCATGTTAATGATCCTTGTTCTAGAGGCATCCTTTTTTATTTATTGGTTGAGCTGTAGGCAGGCATGTTCCAACAAGCAAGATTCATCATATTTTACAGATTGTGAATTCTACATTTTAACTGACAGGCTCACGAGTAGAGTGGTTGCCATCTCAATGTTCCTTGCTTATCCTAATCAGGCACACTTGTTGAAACAACTACTAGGATTCACCATATTTATGGACTGATCATTTGAACTCACCCATAATTAAGTTACTGTTTTCTTTATATCTTATGGGATTATGAAATTTGTTACAGTAGTAAATATCATCAATTTAGCTGACTGCCCTTGATGAAATGATCGAGAAAGTGCTTTACAAGGGCAGCATTGCTCCTCAGCTGTGGTGTACGGAAGTTGTTGTGCACATAGTAGATTTCATCCTGTTTTCCTGATGGTAGGTAAATCTATTAAGTCAAGCAGTAGCACTGTATTCAAGGAAGCTATATTTTCAAAAGAATTTGTACATTAATAACTTCTAGTACAATTTTGAAGTTGATAACTCTCAGGGTGAATTGAAACCTTACAACCATGATGCAACTAAACTTAATTGTAGCCTTGATGCTGAGTTGAGTGAGTTTGCATTGGTTACTGCAGCTCACTTGTCGTGGACAAATTTGATTCGGTGTCTAAAATTCCAATCGATGTGCTAGCACTACAAGTGCAACCTCTACTATAAGTGCCACCTGTGTTTTTAATAATATTCCCAAAACTACCTTGCAGCTCATATTGTGTACGTTGGTTTAATTTTAGTCTTTTTGGGTGTGAAATCTATGTCCTGTTAGAATTTGTAAGCCAGCAGAATCTCTCTACTGCACCAAGTATTTACTGGACGTCATTCCATACTTTTTCTCCAGATTATAACTTTGCTGTTATTTGTTCAGCAGGTGTTGATGACTGTAGGCAACTGATGTTCCTGATTTGAAGTCTGAGCAAATCTGATACTTGGCTTCTGGAAGAGTCGATAAAGCTTTAGTCGGACTGATGTAAATCTTGCTTTAGACGTAGGATGTGCTTGTGATGTTGTTTTCACAGAAAAGCTGTGGTTCATCGAGCTCAGTTCCATCAGCCAATCGTATGCTGAAACATTCTACAGTACCAAACGTGTCGATCTCTTGTCTCATTCTGCCAAATGGTTTCTGTTTTGTAAGCTGAAACTTGTTTCTGGCTTGTTTCCTCGAGAGTGATAATGCAAGTGGGTTTGTTTCAATTTCTACTGCTCCATGACAAGATTGTTACATGGATGAATTCAAAATGCAAATCCCTTAATTTAGGTGACCTCTAAAATCCTGTATGGTAAAGTTGATATTTTAAGGAACATGCTCATGAGTAAAGTGGTTGCTATGAAGACTGGATGGAACTGTCAGTTGGGTGAGAACTATTTTGGTGGATAGCTTGCCGCCAGAGACGGATTAGCCATGCAAATGAAGATGCCAATCTTGCTTTAGAATCCAGGTGTGATATTGCCGTTGCTGTTTCCACAAGAAAGTTGTGGTTCATCGAGTTCCTGGAACTGGGATGCTTCTTTGCTTGGCTTGAGATCGTTTGGGTGCTACTGTTGTCATCATGAGGCTCATTGGTTATTCTATTATTCCCATCAAGCTGTACGCATCAGCTGGGCATCTGGTATTATGCTGATTGATTATCGTCTCTTTGACCATAGAGTCATTCTATTTAGTCATTCAGCTTATCCGAAACGGATGTTCAGGGCATGAGCAATGGAGGCAGCTGTCCAACTAGGCTTGGATAAAACTTTTGACGTATGCATGCCATGTTATGGTCCCATTAATATGTCTTTCTCTCAAAAGCTGATTTAGTTTTTCTCTTTCTCTCTCACAATTCCACTCAGTTTTCACTTTATGACTGAAGAGGTTGCCTCCTGATGAAGAGGCTGCCTCCTCATCCGAACCTAATTTGGACCACCCGAACCAAGATAAAGCTGTGAGGCAACACCCCTAGGGCTATGCATTGGGCATGCCCTCAGTAGTAGATGTTTATCAGCCTCTCCTTTTCAGGGTAACAGTCAAAAGCTCTGACAATGACATCTCTGTGGCCACACTTCCTAATCATCCTACATTCCTACCCCACATATCAGGGACACAATTAATCTTTCCTGGCCAAATGTCAAAATCTTGCCAGGAAGATGGCAAGCATCGGAAGCTCCAAGCACTGCCCATGTCTTGGCGGAGGCGAGACAAAAAGAGGATTCGATGCTGCCAAAACTTTGGTTTAGGGCCGGCAGGATAGGCCGCCGGGTCGTTCTTGGAGCAGCTTGCCTTTTCTGGCCCTGTGGGCCGAGCCGAGTCACCCCGCAGCTAGCTCTGAGGTCATTTTCTATTAGTTGTGGCCTGTCCGTCCGTGCGGCGCGGTGCTCTCGTTAGGTTGCGACCAGCGGGCCGGCGGCGATCGGGCATCGGAGCGAGCTCGCCGGAGATGTCGCAGAAGCGGCAGCCGGAGGAGGGCGAGCGCCCGCGGTGGGGCGGATGCGGCACGGCGGAGCCTGGCGGGAGCTCCTCCGCGCCCCTCCGCCCCGGGGAGCCCAAGCGGCAGCGGGTCCCCGCCCTCCGCGAGTACGACTCCTCATCCCTTCCCCCGCCCTCCCCCTCCGCGAGTACGCCTCGAGCCTGGAACCCCTCGGGTTGGCCTGATTCGGTTGCATTCGTTTCTGCAGGGTCATCGCGGAGGTGATGCGGAAGAGCAGCATCGAGAAGCTCTTCACCTCCATCGAGCCCCTCATCCGGAGAGTGGTGAGCCGCCCATCCTATGCACGCCGTTCCCCTCCCCAATCCTCGTTCCGTTCGAGCATATCATGGAAATTTCGTCGGATGCGTTCTACGTCTGAACTGCATCCATCCCCTTTTCATTTCGTCGTGCTACATGGTTTCTGAAAATTAATAACCTCTTAATATGATAACAGTATTACTGTCAGGAATCCATTTTGTACGCGTATCGCCTATATTAGTTTTGAGTGTGCACATCAGAAACTCCAAGCGCTCACTTATTTTTCACTCTGAAATCCCAACCGCCTTTTAGGTATTCATTTAGGAACAGGGTGTTCAGTAGATCTCAAATCACACCCATGAGAAGCTCTTGTGAGAACCGAGGAGCCGATCCAAGCTGTTTCTCCCCTCATCTCGTTGAACTGTGTACCATGCAAATTGTATAGGACGTGCCTTTTCTAATCTGAATCTCCTTCTAATCCCATTGGGATTTGGATTCTGGTGTGTTGGTTGGCATGGTTTCTGAATTAAATTTAGGTTACTTAAATTGAGTCCATCTTTTTTTAGATAAAAGGCACTCAAGTGCCCAACTTTGAATTAACAAAGCCACCAACGGCAAGAACGATACAAAGTGCTGAACCCAGCTTACAGAACGACACCACACACCCACACGAACTACCGAAGAAGCTACAACCGGAAACGCGACCAACATGCTCAGCCAAAGCGCCTACGAGGACTCGGAGAAGAGATGGAGTCTACAGTGTTGGGCCGGAGCTCACTCGAGAGCGAGCCATTTTCACGCGCGCCTCAACAGAACTCCTCCATCGCAGAAACGCCACCGGAAGCCAACCACCACCAGGGACCGACCCACGTTGCTCACAAAACCGAAGAGCAGCGCCAAGGAAGCTCGACAAGGGAAGGGCACGGAGCAAGCCTTGCTGAAGATCGCCGAAGAATCACCTCCGTCACAACCATCGGTGAGCCTCGCGCTGTGGGCTCCAAGACGGTGTCTTCAAGAATAACACGACACCGGGGTGCCGCCACCGCCCGATCCGAGGATCTTGGGTTTTCACCCGGACGAAGTAGAGGGACGGAGATTGGCCTCACGGCGCCTTCAACAAGGGAACACCATCCGCGGACGCCGCCGCCGTGGCCCGAGGGGCAAAGGTTTCCCTTTGGCAACCTCACCGCCATCTACACCCCACGACACTCAACTCGCCGAATACCACGTCGCCCTCATGACCATGGCACCGACCAGCACCAGAGCTACTGGCTCGCTCGCCAACCAGAAAGCTCCCCCCCTTCCAGGGCCGCCGCCCCGGCGTTCCAACTCTGCCCGCTGCAGCACCGAGGGAAACAAGAACCACCACCGCGAGGGTCGACATACAAACCCCAGAGAAGGCCAGAGAGGCAACCGCCGGCCACCATGGCCGCCGGGTACCAGATCTGGGGGCGAAGTGGGCCTGGCAGGGCCCGGGCCCCTGCCCCAACCCGCACGCAGGGCGGTCAGGGAGGCCACCCAGCCCACGCAGCACCCTGCTCCTTCCCTGCAGGCCTTGCCACTGCCGGCCTGCCCGGCCGTGGCCGCCGAAACTCGCGTCGCCGTGCTCGTCGCCCTTATCCTGCCGTCGGCCGAGCTCGCGCCGCCCAGCACTGCAGACGCCTCCGCGGGAGCCGCCGCCACCCTGAGTGCGCCCAGCACACAGAATCACCACGCCGCCGCAAGCGCAGCCGCGCCGCCACGCCCCCTGCCAGCGTCGTGCCCCTTCGCGACGAGACCGCCCGCGCAGGCGACACCGCGAGGAGGGAAGAGGTGCCTCGCCGCCGCCGCCGCCCTCCTGGCGGCGGCGAAGCGGGGGAGGGGGGGAGGAACTCTGGCGGCGGCGGCGATTCAGGGTTTCGCCCTGGGACTCGCGGGAGCCCAGGGACTAAACGATTCTATGAGACCTATCCTTCTCTCATACAGAACCTGAACTGTTTTTTGTGTCAATTGAGTCCATCTTGTACTGGTAGATGCGTATTGCCTCCTTCTCATGAAGCTTGTCTTAACTTTGTCAAGATTTGGATGTGTCTAGACACTAAATAGTAGCTAGATGCATCCAAATCTCGATAAAGTTAAGACAAGTTTCATGAGATGGAGGGAGTATTAGTTTTCAGGGTATAGGAACTGCGAACTCGCAATTTTGATTGAGAAAATAGAACGACTTCCTGGGCATTCATTTAGGGCAAGGGGTTTCATGTTCAATCCATCTCAATCACACTGCTCAGAAGCCACGGTATCCAATTAGCTCTTGTAGACTTGCAGTATTCTTCAATATTCAGAAGTCAGAACCATTCAAACCATACGTCCATTTTGACATTCGTATCCAGAAGATACTATTTTCAGTCAAAGCTGCCGCCTGGATCCTAAAGTTTGACCTAGACATGGGTGTTTTCAGGCACGGTTTTTGTTTCAGGCTATCCAGTGGTTATCTTGATGTTTAATCTAAGTCAATTTTTTAGGTTAAAGAAGAAATTGAGTTGGCTCTTGCAAATCATACTGCTATGATGACAAGGTAAGATATTATAACACATTTGTCTAACGACATGGCAAGTATTGGTCAGTGTATAGGTATGTAACTATACAGCTTTTACTAACCACCTGGTTTTCTAACCTTTTTCATTAGGAGCCCCGCGGACATTGTTCCATCTACATCGAAAAATTTGCAGCTCCAGTTCACAACTAGGCTTTCTCTTCCTATTTTCACTGGCTCCAAGATTGAAGGCCAGGGTACCTTAAGTCTAAGCATTGCTCTAGTTGACTCTTTGACCAGAGAAGTTGTAGTAACGGGTAAGGAGTCCCAGTTGAAGGTTGAACTAGTAGTTCTAGAAGGGGACTTTCAAGGGGGAGAAGACGGTGACTGGACAGCTCAGGAGTTCAATAATAACATTCTTAGAGAAAGAGAAGGTAAACGGCCCTTGCTTTCTGGAGACGTGTCTGTTGGCCTTGATAGAGGCATTGGTACAGTGGCAGATGTATCATTCACAGATAACTCTAGCTGGACACGCAGCCGAAAGTTCAGGTTAGGTGCAAGAACTGAGGATGGTTATTTCAATGGCGTAAGAGTACGTGAAGCAAAAACTGAATGTTTTGTGGTCAAGGATCATCGTGGAGAATGTGAGTTACGCATTGGCTATCAATAATTTTAGTTTTTTGCACTCCTTCCTTCTGGACATCTGATAAGCTTATGTCATTTTGGTATGGTGCCCTTCAAATTCACAATTGAACATACAAATATAGGCATGTGGATTCCGTGCTGCATTTTAGATTGGTTAAAGCACAGTATGTATGATAATTACTTATGTCTGCTAATATCAGTTTGCTTTCTTAATATAAGTAGAACAAATTAGTTTGTTGTTACTGTTGGTGATTCACCTATAATTTTCTCAAATGCTATGAAGATGGACAATTTTCAATTCCTCACTTGTCTTTTTTGAAGAAATACTCCTCACTTGTTATGTTTTGTTCCTCTGTCCCAGTGTACAAGAAGCACCACCCACCAGTTCTTGAAGATGAGGTTTGGCGCCTGGAGAAGATTGGCAAGGAAGGAGCTTTTCACAAGCGTTTGAATAAGGAGAAGATAGTTACCGTCAAAGATTTTCTCACAAGATTACACCTTGATGCTCCTAGGCTTCGGAAGGTAATATGCAGCCCTTTCAAAGTTTGCATTATTTGCCTGTGTGATCCATTCTGTCCAAAGTTGATATGCATAATTTTTTAGTCTTGTAATTAAGAAAAAACTGAAGCCTACGAACTGCATAGTTCCGCATTTGGGTGGATCAGCTGTTTTTTATCTGTGGTAAACATGACTGTTAATTGATTCTAGGTTTTCATTATGCTAAACAGAGTTCACATTTCAAAATTCTTACCTGGGCACTCTATTGTGTAAATAAGATGTGGCATGTTGTTCCAGATGATAGATGTGGTTCAGCAAATATGTGGATTTCGTAACAACTATTACATTAAAATTGTGCAGATATTGGGCGGTGGTATGTCAACTAAGATTTGGGAGGTTGCTGTTGAGCATGCTAAAACAACATGTATAAAAAGTGACAAGGTGCATATTTACTATCCGGACAGCCCAAGCAAAACTGCCGTTGTGTTCAATGTTGTTGGTGAAGTGAGAGGGTTAATATCCGAGAAATTTGTTTCTGTTGATGATTTTACAGAAAAGGAGAAGGTATTCACTCTTCTTTTATCTTATAAGTTTCTTAGAACCAAATTCATATGTACTTCCCTTCTACCGGTTGCGACCTAGACCATTTGTTCTTACAGCATCTGTTCCTTTTAGGCTGAAGCACATGCAGCTGTGAAGCAGGCATATGAAAATTGGAAGAATGTGTCGACCTGTGACAGTGAAACACTTTTAAAGAATCCATCACAGCTATGCAATATGAGATCTCCATCTTTGCATGAAAACGAATTCTACCAGTTACCTGCACAAGTTGGCACTGATGATTTTGATCTAAGCGACTTGGATATACCATCAGGTGACATATTCTCTGCCGAACCATCGTGTGCCTTAGATCCTCGTTCACTGGAAACTGCAGAAAGCAGTGGAAGTAGATATCAGTCGGAGCTCCCTTCACTTGGTGGCCATGGACAAACTCAAGAACCACATGCTCTAGATAAATTCCCCAATTCATTGGTTTACGAGGATAGCACCAGTCACCCCTCATTCAGCGAAGACTACTACCGTTGTCCAGATCCTTCCGTGTCTTTTGACTCGCAAGATCTTGGTGCTGCGCTGAAGGGCTTCATCGCGACGATATCAAAGCCCAAGCCTTACAGAGGATGGAGAACATTATCTTATGTTATAGGATGGATATTCTACACAAAGAGGATCGCCGCTCTCAAACGGAATAAACCTGGGAAATGATGGTTTTCATTTGCTTGTGGTTTTTTAGTTAAAATTGTGGTATATATACAAGTGGAGGAGGGCATGCACATACGAGTGTGGTTGGTTATATTATTGTCTTCTTGGAACCCATGGCAAGCTGCTTTCTTGAGCCATCTTGTCAGCGAGAGTTTAAATGTAAATAATTAGATAAAGTTCTGCACATGATGAAAGATCTGCACATAATCCATGAATATTGGTGAATGGTGGTGCAATCTTTGAAGGCTATAATCAGCCTGTTCCTTTTTGTGGAACTCATCATCAGCTTGTTCCTTATAAAATCGAGTTGTTTTATAAGTATTGTTAATGTTACCACATAATTGCCCTGCAACATATGCGTGCATATGAAGCAATAATATGAAAGCATAAAAATCTATGGAAAGAAGTAATGGCAAAGCATATCATACATGTGTGCAAAACAATATTAACCATGTTGTTGTGCGTGCAAATGTCTGTGGGATAAAAGTGCCAACCGCGATGAACTGTGGACAATGTCACACGAGTGTTCTCGTCTTTTTTTTTTTTTTTTTGAAACTACGAGTGGTCTCGTCTTGAGTATAAGTTGAAATGTTATCAAAGCATTAGTTTAAGAGTTTTTTCAACCAAAAGCGCTCTTTTGCACATGATGACTTCCTCCGTAACATGCTTTCACGTTTCCTAAAGAATAGATGCTTGGAGAGACGTTGGGAAAAGTTGTAAAAGATGGACTATTTTTTGTACCGAGAATGCATGTACTGACAAGAAACAACTCCAGTCAAGTATAGAAAATTAGGGAGGGAGGAGACGGTGGTTCCTTGTGGTATTTGCAGGTACCAACGTCTTTATTCCCTGACGACGACGAGTGCGTGCGCGGCCACTCCACCATGAGTGCAACATTCGTGCCATGAGATCTGATCTCGCCGAATCACCATAAACTAAACCAAGTTCTAAATTAAACAAGATTATGTATGTAATTATTAAGTACGTATGTGTCGGTCGGTTGATGATTCTTTGCGGCGAAAGTTCATCCTGGAGAGATGCAGATTGAATAAAGGAGAGAGAAATTCCAAGATGAGGTTCCCTAGATCCTTTGCTTGCACCGTGCGTGTACCTTACTTTTTGGTTAATCTACCCCATGTGGGGGAGGGGATCATTTCGATGGGGGTCCAAGTCGCCGTGTGGGTCCCCGCTGACTCACACATAATTGACCGTCCGTCCTTTGCCCCGAAACTAGTAAACTACCATGTTTTTTTAGGAAATGCCTTTTGACTAGCTTTATTCATTATGAAACACCCTTACATTGCTTATCAAAAAAGTAAAATAAAGCTATGAGGTTACCGTCCCAAATTCAAGAACTAGAAGATTGAAAACAATTTCTAGCAAGCTCATGTACCACAGAATTGGCTTCCCTTAAGAAGTGCTCATAAGTAACCTTTGTAAATTCCTTTGACAAGATGTTGCAAACGTGGAAGATAGTTGTTGCTGCAGTTATTGATAGTTGCAGACCCAAAATTTCCATCAAGCCCGGGCATACTCTTCATCAAATTTTCATCAAGATAAGCAACGCCGCTAGCCAGAAGCCTGGGCACGTACGCGGGTTTAGGGGCGGTTGGGTCCGCCACTGGTTATTGAAAAGCCTCCTTCTCTCATAGTCTCGACCCTGGGGTATTATCTGATTGAATGATCAACCGATGGCAACCCGTGTGTTGTGATAAACACAATCCCGCCTGCAGAGTGTATGCTTCAACCGTCATTGCGTTAGCAACAAAAGGAAAAGCTTTAGTAACCTAGGTAATACCTTGCTCTTAGCACAAATAGAGTCAGGTTTTCCCAGTAATCTCCAACATTGTTTAGCCATCATTACCATATTAAAAGCACGCAAGTCGCGGAAACTAATCCATTCCTCCCTTTTCTTTCAGGATGCACATCTTCCACCACGCTAGCTAATGCATTCCCTTGTGGACATAATCATCACCCCACCAAAGTTACAAAATAGTATCAATAATTCCTTTGCATTTTTTTTGGAACTTTGAATACTGCATTGCAAACATCGGTATTTCTTGTGCAACCACTTTGAGAGCAATTTCTTTACCTCCCATTGAGAACAATTTTTCTTTCCATCCATTGATTCTAGCCAAAACCTTTTCAATCAGATGTTGGAAATGATCACTCTGTCCTGAGCTATCACAATATAGGTCCAATATCCGTTTGAGTTTCTCCACATAATTACCACTCGTTGGCTCCATAAGAATGAGCGAGTCATCTGTAAGTAGAAGATGCGAGATTATTGGTGCATTCCTCCCTACACACTCTCGCACCAAAAGTCCTTTTGCGCAAATAGGAAATAAGTAAAGTGATAAAGGATCTCTTTGACGAATGCTCCTCAACGGAGTGGATGCATCCGTTGTGTTTGAGGTAAATCGAATTAATGGAGTATCGCACTGAAGAAATACAAGACATGATCAAGGACACCCATCTAGCATCAAACCCCGACTTTACCACATCATGCCCGCACGAGCCGTACGTAGCTTCAATGGTAGCAGTAATAACTTGACGGAATTTTACGGGAGGCGACCATGATCATCCCACATGTAAAATGTTCTGAGTGACTCTCAGTTTCTATTGAAACTGGGGATCCCCTGTGGGGTTCCTTTTCTCGAAAAATCATCCCACATGGAACGATACGTGCATTTCTGGGGAAGTATATATGATTGTGTTTGAAAAGAGCGAGACCATGCACGGCGCCGCGCCGCCTGCGAACAGCCCGGCCGCCCGCCGGCAAACAGACGGCCGTTCGCCGGCCCATGCACGCAGAAACGGACACGGAATGATTTCACAAACGTGGTAACGGACACGCAGGATCATGGAATAGTTAATTTCCAGGAACACTCGTGCCAGGGACGGGTCGTGCTGCTGGGTGCACGTACGAGCGAGCTTGGCACGCACGCACGTGATGTATCTGCGGTGAAACAGAACAGCGCGGCCGGAGTTAAAGAGCGCCACCAACGAACGAACCGCAGGTCGGCAGGGTACGTAGTTAAGGCGGCGGCGACGGTGTGTCGTGTGTGAGTGAGTGTGATCGGTCAGGACAGGTTCCTCGTCGCCGCCGCGTCGGCCGGTCGGTGACTCCGTGTCCGTGTCCGTGTCCGGCATCGCCATGTGCGAGGGGGAAAAGAGGCTTTTCTCCTTTGCCCTTTCTGGTTTACCTTAACGCCTAAACCTTGCTCTTGTTGGGGTTTTCCGACGTGTCGTCGAGTCGGTGCAGAGTCACACCGGCCGCTGGTATGTACGCGGTGTTGGGCAAGGAAATTCCCTGGAGGTTTCACGGAGGACGGTTAATGCTGGCTTCCGTGCGAGTGCGGCTTCCGTAGTAAGGAATTCAACAATCCCGTGCTCACAAAGTCTTTTCAATCAGAACCATTATTTTTTGTATAGCCTGCATACAAAGAGTAATAAATTTTGTTGCTCAAATAATGGATATTGTGAAGTTCCATATTTTTTTACATATTATGCATGAAAAATGTCATTTTTCTCCGAAACTGTAAGCGACCGCGTAGAATGTGGAGATATACATGCCAAAAAAAAATCTGAATTTTTTAACATTTCGAAAATTTTTGTTTTTGAGGAAGCTTATGCAGTGAGATCAAAAGTGCATTTCAAAACATCAAAACATTGAGTTGTGTAGAAGATTTCGGGAAATCCAATTCGGCCCATCGGTGCATCTGAACCTATTGCGTGAAAACACATTTCGAAAATGTCAAAATATTTTGAAATAAAATTTTGTGTACATCTACATCCATATTCTATGGTCGGAGACAACACAAATTGCGATGGTCCAACACGACCATTCGCGGAAAATGGTTTTGTCGTTTTTACGCATGCCACATATTTTTTTTTTTTGCTTTTTCCCGAAAACTTGTGTACAAATATAGAATGTTCGGATATACACGCGAGTTGTAGTTCAAATTTTTTTAACTTTCTGGTTTTTGTTTTGATAGATTTTTCATATAATAAGTTTGTATATATGGCCAATGAGCCAAAACCCCACGAATATTTTCAATTTTAAGAGGATTAGCGACAAATATTCAAATGGTTTTCTGGCTGTGCCTGTGGCTCTGCGCTGCGACCGGCAGCAGTGGACCGTGGCTGGCTGGGTGGGTGACCGTTGTATTTCGTGCAGCCTGCTGCGCGTGCGCCTGCCCACTCCCACTCCCACTCCCGGCGATCTCTCGCTCGCCCGCCCGCCGCCTACAAATCACCACCAATCTCGACTCCCGAGTCTCACCACCTGAGCTTGCTTTTCCACTCCACTTCCCTTGCGCTGCACTGCAAATCTGCTGCCGGCTGCCCCCGCCCACACCCACAGCCAGTCTTCCAAGGACACGCGAACGCCGTGACACCGAGCGACCCGGTGGTGGTGGTGCCGTTGCCGCAGCCATGGCCGCGCCGGCGCCGAAGCAGGAGGAGCTGCAGGCGCACGCCGTCAGGGACCAGTTGCCCGCCGTCTCCTACTGCCTCACCAGCCCTCCCCCATGGCGTAAGCGCTCCGTCCACGGTCCACCCAACCCCCGCATTGCTCGCCTTCCGCCGTTCCGCTCGCCTGGGGCTGCCGGCCGTTGCGCTTAATTCGAATGCCGCCGCTGCTTTATTTCGAATTTTACTCCTCCTCCGGATCTCCCCGCAACTGATGAGATGTTTCCGTTGATGTCGCCGGCGATGCAGCGGAGGCCATCCTGCTGGGCTTCCAGCACTACCTCGTCATGCTCGGCACCACCGTCATCATCCCCACCGCGCTCGTGCCCCAGATGGGCGGCGGCAACGTACGCTCCGCTTCCCCTCTTCCCCCGCTCCCTCTCCCCCTCCACCTCTCCTCTGCTCGCCTGACGCTCCCTCCCTCAACGCCCGTTGCAGGAGGAGAAGGCGCGGGTGGTGCAGACGCTGCTCTTCGTCGCGGGCATCAACACGCTGCTGCAGAGCTTCCTCGGCACGCGCCTACCCGCCGTCATCGGGGCCTCCTACACCTTCGTCGCGCCCACCATCTCCATCGTCCTCGCCGCGCGCTACGCAGGGATCGCAGACCCGCACGAGAGGTTCCTGCGCACCATGAGGGGCACGCAGGGCGCCCTCATCGTCGCATCCACGCTCCAGATCATCATGGGATTCAGCGGACTGTGGCGAATCGTCGTCAGGTCAGTCAGTGACGGCCTCCACTGTCTCCTCTTCCTCCTGCTAACTCTCCAGGGACGGGTTCAGGTTCCAACTGTTGTTGATCCCATCAGTGTCGTCAGTTCCTGATTTGTTCTGATTGGTATGATGCTGCAGGCTGCTGAGCCCACTGTCGGCCGCGCCCCTCGTCGCGCTCGCCGGATTCGGCCTCTACGAGCTCGGATTCCCAAGTGTAAGACTCATGCTTCTGCATACAAATCTGCACTTCTGCATTATGTCCGTCTGTCTGTCTGTATTTTAACAACACTAGGATAACTAAACTGCACGAATTTCCAATGTAGGTTGCGAAATGCATCGAGATCGGTCTCCCACAGATCATACTGCTGGTGGCTCTTTCCCAGGTACTACAACATGCATCTCTCATCAGGAAGGCTCTTCTGCCATTGTTTTCTTCTAAAAACGATGTCTGAAGCCTTATGCTTGTTATGCGATTTCATCTGCAGTACATACCCAACCTGGTGCCTTTGCTGGGTACCGCCTTCGAGCGGTTCGCCGTCGTAATGTCGGTCGCCGTCGTGTGGCTTTACGCGTTCTTCCTGACCGTTGGTGGGGCGTATAAGGGCGCTGCTCAAAAAACTCAGTTCCACTGCCGCACTGATCGATCTGGCCTTGTTGGGGGTGCTTCCTGGTAATAACACCAGGCATCTTTTCTCATATTACTCTGGAAGATCATTGTGTAATAATATTCATGTTATGAATGGTTTCTGCAACTTCGCACTGAAGTTTAGCTATTCATTTGATTATTGATTTACAATTTGCAGGATAAGTGTACCATACCCATTCCAGTGGGGAGCACCAACTTTCGATGCTGGTGAATGTTTCGCCATGATGGCAGCTGCTTTTGTTGCTCTTGTGGAGGTACTGTGGATACCTGATGATATTTCATAGATACCCAGCATTGCTACTTCGAGAAGGCATTTGAGTATCGACTGAATAACACTCCCTGTTTTTTTTTTGTAATGCAGTCTACCGGTGCTTTCATCGCGGTTTCACGGTACGCCAGTGCAACACCATGCCCTCCTTCTATTATGAGTCGTGGCATTGGTTGGCAGGTATCATCTCCACTCCATTGCATTTGCAGTTAGTCTACCTGAATATTGAGATGACATGTAGCATCTTACCTTCATTTGTTTGCGCGCTTACCATAGGGGGTTGGTATTTTGCTCGGCGGCTTATTTGGCACAGCTAGTGGATCCTCCGTGTCTGTGTAAGTAGAACAGTTACAATCGTTTCTTATAGTGTTTATATATACATTTGTAGTGTGGTCTGAATACTGAAGATTTTTGTACACTGTTCTGGCTGGAACAGAGAAAATGCTGGGTTGCTAGGTTTGACACGTGTTGGTAGCCGGCGTGTAGTGCAGATTTCTGCGGGGTTTATGATATTCTTCTCTATTCTTGGTAAGCCTCATTTCTTTTTGAACCTCATACTGTCCAACATACTACTACTGTGTTATGCAACTGAATATCACGATTCGAAGATGCACATAAGGTGAAGGTCCAGATAGTTATCCATGGTCTGAGCAAGTATTTTGTGTAATGTATCATTGTATTTTATGCATAGTTGCAATATTATGTAAGCAAAATTAATAGATAAAACAGTTTATCTTATAAATAACTAGCACATGAGGAGTTAGCTTGAGACCTAGAACATAGCAGGATATATGGTTATATAATGACGCAACATATTTGACTGAAGTGAAACTAGGTCGTGGTACCATAAAAAGATTACTAGTAAAGTTTTTTCTCATGATTCCATTTTTTCGCACTAATTTAAGCTCCTGCACTTCTCACCACTGGCGGATCTTAGTGAGGTCAAAACCGGGCCATGGCCCGCCCAGCTCTGAAGCGAAACGAAAAATTATACGTATAATGATAAACCCACTATCTCAGCCCAGTTCACGTGAGACACACTTCATTTGCTACCGATTCAGTTCACCACTTCAGCTGTGCGGCGTATGCGCTCGTTTAGGGCAGCAGCCGTGAGCCAACAATTGAACGGCAGACTCGATCTGGTGAGCAGCGGCCATCCAGCAGCGAGTACGGATGGCTTCACGGCGAGCGGCGATGGTGCCAAGTCCGCAACCCCCGGCGGCCAAGCAGCTAGGCACCTAGCTACGGTCAGCCCGGCATACCTCCTTTGCCTGCTCTTGCCTGCTCCATTTTTCCTGGTGCAAGCATTCCTCTGCTCCATTTTTCACCATACAAACACAGTATAGTCGCACGCTATTGAATATGTGCATGTATCTGAGCTGATCTTTAACTATATTGTGATCCATTTATTGAATATATGCCTTATAATTTCGATTTTTTTTGGTCTCCTTTTAGCTTGGCCCGCCCAATATTTTTCTTGAAGCTCCGCCACTGCTTCTCACAGTAATCATGAACCAGATATGATGGTAATGTTTCTTTGGTGCGTTTGCAGGGAAATTCGGAGCTGTTTTTGCATCAATTCCAACCCCGATAATTGCAGCTATATATTGCCTTCTTTTTGCATATGTTGGTATGTATTTTGAAGCTCATCATCATCATACACACTAGACAGTGGATCTTACATTTCTTCATGTTCGTTGAATTATTATAAATGCATTGCATTGCTTGTGTGCAAACAGGTATGGCAGGGATTGGGTTTCTTCAGTTTTGCAATCTGAATAGCTTCCGAACAAAATTCATCCTGGGATTCTCCTTGTTTATGGGAATATCAGTTCCACAGTATTTCAATGAGTACACTTCTGTTGCAGGCTTTGGCCCGGTACACACGCACGCAAGATGGGTAAGATACAATACTAATCAATTGTCAATATCTTGTTCTAATATCTGCCAAGTGACACAGTTGTGTTAAGGACCATTCAACATAGTATTTTGCTCAGTGAAATGCAACATTCAGAACTTTAATTGTTAATAAACATTAGCTGTAGTAAGCAGATGCTAACATATAATTGGCGCAGTGATATAGCTCAATAGTAGGGCAGATGGTAATCTGACTAGTATGTGTTATCCCAAACATTGTGACATGTTCATTCACATGATCTTGGTGGTGACACTCAATTTACAGGTTTCATGCGAAGTATCTATCTAGGAGTTGTTTTATCTGTTGTTTAACTCCTGAATTTATAGCCCTTGTACATGCTAAAGAGCTACCAACTGACGCGTAATGTTTTTTCATTTCCTCACGTCCAGTTCAATGACATGATCAACGTGGTGTTCTCGTCAAAAGCATTTGTCGGAGGTGCTGTCGCACTTCTTCTGGACAGCACCTTGCACAGGCACGACAGCACCGCCAGAAGGGACCGGGGTGACCATTTCTGGGACAGGTTCAGGTCTTTCAAGACAGACCCGCGAAGCGAGGAGTTCTACTCGCTGCCGTTTAACCTCAACAAGTTCTTCCCATCCTTCTGATTGATGCTTCTAACATCCAGAGAAATGAAATGACACACGATTAATTCTCGCCTCTAGGGAAGTAGCTTGTTGCTGATGTGAATGCTGTTGTTTTACCTGCTGTATTTTTTGTAGCTATGAGTTGAGTTCTGAATCCTGCAGATCTCAGTGTAAAACTGTCTTGAGAAATGAGAGGTGTCTTCATAGTTTTGAATGTATATTGGGTATATTGGATATCATCAATAAAGTGAAAAATGCGTAGCTCGTTTTGAATCTATCAGCTATGTTTCTTTCAGGTAATTTACATTTCTAAGGAAAAAAGGACCTACTCTGAATGACATAACCAGGCAATCAGCTTCTAAACTGCCAATCACAGAGAGGAAGGACCTTCACTGCTAATTCAAAATGGCCACAACGACTGGTCTCTCCTAGCAGAAACCGTTTCAGCAGCCAACTTGGTCTTTTCAGGGGTGTCGCTATTTGATGAGGCATTTTTTGTTGTTTCGGAAATACAGTCCAGACATAAACGGTGAGTGCAGGGCCAAGGGCCTCCACGGCACCTCTGCTATCTGAATGTACTGTCTCTTACCTCTTGTGCTTACTTTTACTCTAGAAACATAAAAAATAAAACCAGCCAGGAATACGCATTCAAATATGCACTTGGGACTGATCAACATATGTGATCAAGCAAGACTGAAATAAATAATGTATCGTTCGAAGATAGTTTTTGGACTGATGCGAAGCTTGCAGCACCATTTGATCAGCTTCATGCACAAATCTAGATCTTGGCGAGTGAACTTGCCAAAGACGCTATCCTTATCATCCAACAGGACATGACCGCGCTGGCAGGGGAAATCAATCTGTGCCAGTTCCTCCAAAGTGTGTTTCGAAGGTTGGCATCGTTTCTCCAGGCACAAGTGGACCACGACGTATGCAGTTTCCAAAGCAATTCCCTGTATCATTTGCAAGAATCGACCCTCTCATTAGTTCCGCCGTCCGCGACTGATTACATGCTTAAATTTTCGGGTTGTTCTTCATAATTGTTTTTTAAAGTGATAAACCATTAGCACTTCCAACTATTTTTTAGTGTAAAAGGAGGAGTTTTCATATGACCACTAAACGATTGTTCCTATAAAATAAGTGAAAATCATTTGCAAACAGTGTATCCACGATAATTTCATGTTGGTTCAGACGGTTAGATTCTTTCATCGGTTGAAGGAGCTGCCGATGATGCTAAAGTTGGACATAGTCTGGCCTTCCACTCCATCTCATGGGGACACTTTCAATCTCTTCTATTTTGGTAATTGATAACAATATATTTAGAGAATTTATATAAAAATTTTAGAGAACAAAACAAGTTGAATACACAGATCAAACTTCCTCTATAGTATACACGTGTAAATAAACTTGAATTTCATTGGATTTATTGGCAATCAAAGCCTAGTGTTCTTCTTCAAAATATTCAACCATGCAAAGCAACAGGATGCAAACCATGAAAAGGCAAATGTTTAAGCACAAAATAAAAGCATAAAATCAACTCCCTTAAACCCTCTAAATTTCTTCTCATTAGCACCAATTGCCGAAATGGGTGAAAAATTTAGAATGTTAATATAGTGAGAGGTTCTTCGTATGGTGTGCATTTATTATAATGTGTATGGAATCAAGTGCACGTATCCAATGATCAATACTCAGAGGAAATCAAGATTTATTGATGATCAAATATTAAAAAAAGATAACAAGATGAAGGTGCCTGAACAAATGAAGCAAGCAATCAAATGAACCAACAAACCAAAAAAAATTTAAAAAAGATATCAGATGAAAGATAGATATTATGATAAGATCAAGAATAGTGTTTTAAATAAGAAAGATCCACAAAGGTTATGCAAAACATATAAATTTTCATTGAAGTATAAGGTTCACAATCATGAAATCGTCACTCTCATAATATCATTCGAAACAAAAGGTACCATGTGAAATAAGATATTATGATAACCGCAAAATAGTACTTTAAAATAAACGAGTAAGCTCCCCAAGGTTCATGCATCAATTAGAATATTGCATTTGAATAAAATATGCATAACATGGAATCTTCACTTCCTCAACGTTATTTTAAACACAAATATTTGTAACAGATCATAAATAAGGAATTAAACTTAACACTTGCAACGAACATATGCTTGAGCAATACGTAAGAGACTATATAACATAAGGCTCAACCAAAATGATATGTGAGAGGCATGACAAAGTATATTATAAGACTAATATACGTATGATCATTGAGCATCAACATAGTATTAAATGACTTATATGCCTTAGCATAACCACATAATACATAAGATTCAAATGAGATATTAAATAAATACCAAATACGAACACAAGCTTAATAAGAAGCAAATAAAAATCAAAACTTGTGCCTAAACCAAATACGAGAGAGTGTGCAAAAGCAATAAAGTGATACAAGAACTCTTAAGAAAATTATTTGCGAGGCCATCAAAGAACAAATATGAATAGAAAATGGTCTCCCACAAGTAGAGATATCAATTGAAGATGTACCATCTCTCATGTATCTAAGTTTCTGTAAGTCGACAACCTAATGAAGATATTTTTTCACAAATAAACATGTACCCATAAAATAGATACAAAAGAATAAAACACGATATCAAAAACAAAGTCATACAATATGCCAACAATATATTTGCTTAGTAAAACGGCTCTGAAGTTTGCATACGACCTCCCATCAAAATCTATTTATATGAAAAAGTATCTACTAAAAAAGTTACATCCGATTTCAACGCCTACGGCTATTTACCGATTTTTTTGAATCCTCAAAATCGAAAGGGAAATAATAGTTTTCTAAGATATTAGATTTTGCTAAATTATTTTTTTGAAAAAAATATATGTGGCGCACTGACAGTACTGGTGCGCCATGGCAAAGTTTTGAAACTATATAAAGGGCAACCTCTTCTTCCTCCCTCGCCACTCCTTCATCTCTCTCTCTCTCTCTCACATGCAGTGAGGCTTACCTCCACCAGCCCCATGGCGCCTCCGACCCGCCTCCGCTCCGCCCGGCCACAACCGGTGACTCCGGCCCACCTCAACTGCACCCTGCTGATGACGCCTCTGACCCGCGCTTCCTTGAGTAACAACACATGTGCTCCTCCTTGGTTTGGCCCTACCATAGTCCCATGGACGGCGACCTGCTCCGCCCTGCTCTGCCATGGACATCGGTGACTTGCTTCGCCCTATTTTGTCATGGACACAGTTGACCCGCTTCGCCATGCTCTGCCATAGACGTCGGCAACCTACCTCCTGATGGTGATGAGGACCCGATAGAAAAAAGTGTCACGCGATGGAAAAAAATGTCATCAAATCTTGATCTAGGGTTTCAAATGAAAATTGAAAAAAAATTACCTATGCCACACCGTGAATAGTTATCTGTGGCGCACAAAATGGTGCGTCCCGGGTAACTATTAGAAGTAGTGCGCTAGCCATGGCGCACGAGCGAGTTCCACGTGTAGCAAAAATGATGCGCCATGGTGGCAACAACTTCCTGTGTACCAACTCGTTGGGACAAGTGCAGAGTGTTGTAGCAAGCGTCTTTCCCTCACAAGGGTGACTCAATGTTTATATTGACCTCTCGGTGAATGGGCGAAGAATTAATCCCCTTCTCCTCTTCAAGCAATATACAAAACAAAATAAAATGCATTGTGTCCCCTACTCCACCATGTGGTTGTCAAGCACATGGTTTCGTGTAATTAATATGAAGAGTATAGTAAATAAATAAAAGTAAAGCAATCTATACGAGGCAATTAAAGTAAAACAATAAAGTAAAGGTATTTTTGCATTTTGGATTAGATTTGCAAAAGGTAAAATTATTTTTGGAATTTTGAAATTAATAAGTGTTGAAATTATAGAGGTTGATATATAAAAGTGTTGATTTGGTGTTTCTTAACATTAAAATTGGACCAGGGTTCGTGGTTTTACTTGTCTATTCTCTCGTAAAGGTGTAAATGGACTTAAACAGTTCATAAGTTATATTGTGTTGGTGGAACCTCATATTGTGAAATAAGTATTTATATGGGCATTACATCCTAGCATAGAGATGATGCAACACATCTCTCTTATATTCCTCTAGAATGGAAAAACTCCAAACAATATGATATTTAAGAATTAACAGAGCATAGCTTTAAGATATTCAAAATAATGTTTTGATCTCAAATATACTACCTTGATTTAACAAGACCACCAAGAATGTCACTAGATAAAACTGTAGCACATGTATCCACTTAATCCCTAGTGAGGCAACAAAAAAAAGGTAAAAACCAAAGTAGATCTTGAATTTTGTGTCATTATTTAATCACTACCCCCATGTTACTCCATATAATAGACATGTTTCCCACAAATCTTCTCTCATACAAGTTGGATCAAAACAAGTACTTAAGAAGGGGTACATAATATGCATCTACTTATACATCTCATACAAAAGAGGATTCCAATTTCAAATATCAACTCATGGAAAAGATATGAATCAGAAAGGGGTTACATAGATGACCATAATCATGTTGGGTGGCTCATATGGTGCCAATACAATGATAGAACAAGGTACTGCCATAAACCCATAGTCCGGTGGTGGAATACTCCCTTCTCATCATGGTGGTATTGATGTAGATCATGGAGGGGTATGAGATCTCTGTGGCGGCGGTTCCGACAGAGGTTTCCACTCCAATCGTTGCTGGTGCTGACTCTATTTCGGTGTTTCTGATCTACGCTCCGCCACCTTTCCGATACACGATAGAGGTCAGTTATATAGGGGTTTTTAGGTCAAAAACATCATTTGGGGCTCTTGATGGACAATTGAAGATGCTTGGGGAGGCGGAATGCCTAGGTGGGGTGGCTAGGGGTGTGGCCCACGCCACCCATTGGCTTTCTACCTTCCGAGCTTCGTTTGCATGATTTCAATGCTTCATATCATCATTATTCATAAAATATTGATCCTCGAAAAATTCAAGATCCATTTGACTCCGTATAAGTTTCTAAAATAAAAAAATACACAAAATAGAAGAATCATGTTCTGCAGAGTTATAACCAAAATAAAGGGGATCATTGAAAAATTCAAAATCAATACAAAGCATTGATATTCCCTTATATGAGATGCAAATATGAAGGAATATGTGGCAATAAATTACAAAATTCATGTATGCATTTTAGATGCATCACAACACGGTACCTTTTTTCTAGTAGTGGTAGCTAGATTATTCACCCATCCTTCGTGTGTTTTCTAAATAATTTGATACTAAACAAAGGGATATATGTAAATATAAGTACTCCACATGGGTTGTGGCAGAAGTTGAAAGAAATCGGTTCGTAGAATGGATAACGTAGTGCTCATGAATCTTTTATCTCTAAATAGGAACAACCCACTACAAGGAATTCTCTTGACATGCAGCTATGCCACATCACTTTTCTATGTGTCGAACCATGCAGCCCTCCACATCATCCATAGTAGACCACGTCATTCACCGTTTCATCCACTTTTAAAATTCCGCGAGCAGGTCATCTGGGCGCCGCGCGTCCTTCGTCTTCTAGGCTGATTATCACAATTCAGCTTCTCGGCTTCCACTAACGCAACTATGGAGTAATTAAACTACAAGGAATTCTCTTGACATGCAGCTATGCCACATCACTTTTCTATGTGTCGAACCATGCAGCCCTCCACATCATCCATAGTAGACCACGTCATTCACCGTTTCATCCACTTTTAAAATTCCGCGAGCAGGTCATCTGGGCGCCGCGCGTCCTTCGTCTTCTAGGCTGATTATCACAATTCAGCTTCTCGGCTTCCACTAACGCAACTATGGAGTAATTAAAATGTATTGATGGATTCACTTAACTCTTCCTCTTCTCCTCCTTTTAAAAAGACGCCGCGCTGCAGATTGTCTCTCACAACGTCGGGCTGCAGATTCCCGAAGCGGAAGCATCCATGGATCCAGGCAACAGCTGGTGAGCAGTCCCACAAGGCAGCCCGTCACAACGTTGGTAGTCAAGAATCAAGATACCATCGTCTATACCTCTTTTTGGTGACCCCTCTATACATTTTTTTCTTCTATATTTCAGCAGGTACTGTCTTCCGCGAGATCTCTGTCCTCCGCAAGATTCAAGACCGGACGGGGCAGGCGCTGATTTGGATGAGGTGGTCCCTCACCACGATTTCCTCGCCGCGGCCGCCTCCGCCGACAGTTCTTCTTTTCCTCTTCCTTTCTTTTCTGTCGTCTATCTCTTACCCTACATGTGTTTGAGTTTGACGATTTGTTGGTCATGCCGATCTGTTAACTTCATTGAACATAGCTGAGAAATAACCTGAACGGCCAAGAATGCAGTGTATCATTGTGAGATGGTTCCATATGTTGCCTCTAAAATTATCAATCCACAAGATCGATGAATACACATGAAAGAAAAGTGACCAGTACATGTTCCATGCAATCCTTCAGGCACAAATTTGTCTTATTTAAGATTCCTCTAGATTGGATAACATTTTCATTCTTTTTTTCAGGTTAAGAATTGAATTATTTTTTGCCAGATAGGTTATCTGAAGAATTGGATAGTTTCATACTTCTACATGAAAAGCCTCGGGTGATTATAGCTCATGGGTTTGAAGTAATCTCCCGCCATGTCTCTGTTGCTTATTTTTTACTCTGTTTATTGTTGTTTTTTTTCTACCATTTTGTTCTATTTCTGAACTTTACAATATACATGAGATGATCCGATTGAGCAATGTCATTCGTGTGGCATGTTTCATTGGACTAAGCATCTTCTGTTTGCATTCTTCCTGTTACCTGACACAGGTAGGTATAGTGATTATTGTTGTTCAAGTAGGGAACGAGTCTCCAAGAACACATTTGGCTCTGGTCTGCAAACGAATGCATGAATCAGAACATGAAGTCATAAACCAACTCATTATCTGTAGCTTCAATCCTTGGAGGCGTACATCTTAGAAACAAACTTGGATGCGCAGACCCCAATAATTGCAGTATATGTCACCTGTTGGTGACCAAACGATACACAAGTCATTCAGTCACAAATTACATTGTGGCCCAACTGTTTGCCTGGTTTACTGCTATGGAGGGTAAGAGGGTTATATATCTCGATCCACAATAGGGCAATATTACTTCATATTTCCACTCCGAGACGAGGCTGAAATTCTTGCTGTGCCTTATTTTTCAGTTATTTACTAGACATTTTGAATATGCATTGCTCCCTTATTACTCTGAATGTGGTGTCAGCAAATGTTAAGAGGTTCGTCTTTCTTCCTGCAGACCCTCATGCATGTGTTACTTTTACAGTTTTGGTGCGCGCCAGTTTGCAGATTAACTGAGACTCGGCACTATTGGATATATGCAGGTATACAATGTTCAACAACTTCAGGTGTCTCACACTACCCATGATTTTTATGTTGTTTGAGAGTCACCCTAATGCTTCCATCCTCTTTGTCATGGACACTCTAGACATGTGCTCCCGCTGAGAACTCCTATCTAGGCCTGCTCTCTTTCTCTCAGGTTTGGATGCTTTCTCTCCCTCATGTGCAACATATTTTTCTCTCTGCTTGCTGTATTTTTGCAGGTGTTCAACTCCGAATTGGTAGAACAGAGTGAGGTGCAACTAATATGTTGGTTTCTTATTTTACTGAACGATGCCTACTCTTGCGCTATTTACCATCGTTGTTCTGCTGAGATGATATCCGTCATTTTTTCCACTAGAAAGTTGTTGTCTGATTCGTTCTATTTTTTTTTGCTAGGTTGGAATTTCTTATCACGTTTGCTAGGACTGTTGCTATTTTCGTCTCCATCCAAGGCAGAATCGTGGGGCTGTTGGTGTTTTCAGATTTTATTAGGCCATAGGAGTTTCATCTAACATGCATACATAAATATCGCTGGTGCATTTCATATTTCATCAAATTTATTGGTGTAATTTGATTTTGTAGAAACCCTTCCATTGTTGGTCGGATCTTTGTTTATGCTATGTGAAATTTGCTAAATCGCCCAATTTAGAGAAATATCACGTGGTACTCCAAACATATGAAACTAGATAATACCCCGCGCGTTGCAGCGGGACACTTATGTCGTACTTGGAGTTAACTATATTTTACCAATTTTCATATTTATACATTGGTACATAGCCCACAGAAATTTCAATAATCCAAAACATGTTAAAAGCTTAATACACGGTTTAAAAAATGCTGCTGCACGCCATGTGTCCCTTCTGGAGAACATATATGCCAGCGTCTCAGAAGAATAAATAGTAAGTAAGAGCCCTGCAATAAATCGAGCAGATCTATAAGGTGAACATATTTACAGTCATCACGGAAGAGATCATAACAACATGCAAATGAAATCAAACTAAAATATAATCAATTAAATGTAAAAAAAGATACTAAGTTAGTACGAAGTACCTGAATAGAGTTGTGCAAGAACACAGATAGTCGTGCTAGATACTGAAGGATACCGAAACAGCTCACGATGGTGACAACGCTATTGATTTTTTATCAGCCCCTATGAGTATAACATGCAAGAGAAAAAAAAGTACGTATATTAAGAGAAGCAACTGGATTTCATTGTCCGACAATGACTGGAGTCATTCAGTTAGCTTGGTAAAATTAGGACACGATCTGTTTGGCTTCAGCATCCAGGTTAACGGACGTACATAGTGAGAGATAGGCTTCAGACTAACAGACTGTTATCTAGAAGAGACTGTAACGGACTGCAAGACGATGAATGACTTCAGATTGCAAGCCAAAATTAAGAGCATATTATGTATGCATTTTCTGTACACGCACAAAGAGAATCCAAAACTGGAAATACCTCCATCTACATTGTTTGTTGGACATCAGCTCGCATGGGAAACATTGGAAACCTAGCAACCACTGCATTCAAGAGAAATAGTTCGGGAGATTAACAACACAAACCGGAGAAGGGGAACCTTTATAGAGGTGAAACGTGAAAACTAATCTTACCAGAGCTAGATAGCGCAAACCTGCAGTTGTGAACCAATTGCCGTGTTGCTCCTTGCACGATGTTTGTATCCATCTACGGAACACCAGCAGTAGCACATATTCGTAGGAGCTGTTTGGAGACGACGGACCGAGCACATCCATTAGTCGTTCGACCACCATCCATTAGTGGCATCGAGGAGAGAGACATGGAAGAGAGGAACAGACATACGTTGTCGACTACCATCTGCATCTCGCCGCCGTCGTAGATTGAGGCTTTTGTTTCATGGGAAAGCGGTTGCGCTGCCGATGGCCTATAGATAGATTGGGAAGGGAGTATATAAAGCTAGACAGAGACATGGTGGAGACGGGGAGATGAGCGGAGGAGACAAAGCCTGACGCTTGAACTTTGCATCGACAGGTGGGCTGCGATTTGGTGAGCGTTTAGTTAGACGAGACGGCGGACAACAACAACAAAAAACTGAACGGATCGGTAGGAACTGGTGGATCTATTGTGTGTGCTGGTCATTATTAATTACAGGAACCAAATGAAAAAATTACGGAGGAACATCAAGGAATCAGAAAATAATAATAAATGAAATATGAATTAATGATGTGGCATCTTGCTGAGTTGGATGTCTGGATGCTTTCTCTCCCTCATGTGCAACATATTTTTCTCTCTGCTTGCTGTATTTTTGCAGGCGTTCAACTCCGAATTGGTAGAACAGAGTGAGGTGCAACTAATATGTTGGTTTAACCATGAGTGAGAGAGAGCCACCCACCCCCACCAGAGCGCCTCGGCTGCTCCAGGCCGGGGCGGCCACCCCAAATCCCGCCTCCCCCATCTCCGGGCAGCCCATCCCTCCGGTGACAGGCTACGGTGCTTCCTCCCCCGTAGGCCTCGATCTCCGCTTCGGTTCCATTACTCCTGAGATTGCCGCGGCGTCCGCTGGAGGCTGCCAAAGCCGGGAGATCCGGGTCACGCGGCTGGTGCCTGTCTCGCCTTCAAGGACGCCTGCGGCGCCGGTGGCAGCTACTACGCCCCTCCGCGAGCCTAGCTTGGTGGATCTGACGGGCCTCGCTTCCCCCGAGGTCCTGCCGCCTCCGCCCGTTCTCAAGGCAGGGGAGCGACCGGTCCGCGCTGCCGATGTCGCGAATCTCAAGATTGCCGGCAGCGGCCAGGTCAGTCGCCCTCCAGTTCGGCTGAGGTCCATTATCGTTGCCCCTTTGAAGGATTCGACGGATTCAGAGCTGAAGACCGTCTCAGATACTGAAGGAAAGTGGCAAGATGTACTCCCCAAATATTGGTGGCGCAAAATTAATCCTCCCTCTTCGGGAGAACGGCGAGCTGGAAATTGGCAGAGGCATTCAAGGAAGCTTGAGCCATCTCCAAACCTGGATCGCTACAAAGGGCTCTGTTTTCGCTGTCTCTCAGCATTTCATTTCGTCCGCAACTGCACAGGGCGTGTGCACTGCATCGAGTGCAAGAGACCGGGCCACATCGGCCGCAACTGCACCAACAAGCAGCCCTTCCCACAGGCAGCTCCTCCGCCGCCTCCACCACCACCACGCCACGCCGGTCAGTCGCCGGCAAGCGCCGCGGTTTGGCCGGTGCTTCGACGCGCTGCCGCACCAACAATGGCGCTGTCGCCGGGGCACCCGTCCAACAGGCCGGACGAAGTCTTCAGCATCTCCGTCAGCACTCCCGCCATGGAACGGGCGGCCACTGAGATGAGGCGCACCCACCTCGCCATCCTCATCTCCGACCCAAGACTCAACATCAGCACGAAGTCCATCGCCAAGGCTCTCCAAGATGAGCTCGGCTTCGAGTGGGATGACATCCACGTCTCAGCTTCGTTCCCCGACGACTTCCTCGTCAGATTCACGCATCCCTGGCAGCGTGACAGGGCCCTGGAGCTGGGCTCCGTGAAGCTGCGCAGAGGCACGATGGCCCTCACCACCTGGTCGCCGACGGCGCGGGGCCGGCCACAAACTTGGCGCTACTACTGTCGAGTTGCCCTCGAGAGCCTGCCTCTCAATGCTTGGAAGGACGAAGACACTGTCAAGGCCGTCCTCGGCGGCGGCTGCGAGCTGGATAGGATCGAGCAACGCTCGGTGCTGCAGGACAACACCGCCGCACTCTTCGCCTGGGTCTGGTCACTGGATCCCGACCTGATCCCCTGCGTCAAGCCACATTCAATTCTTGACAGGCCGGCCGTGGGGCGTGCGGACCTGCCGGAGGGCACACCTGCGGAGGAGGGAAGAGATGGGCCGTTGTATCGTGTCCTCATCCATCTGGACACGGTCATCGACTACTCCCCGATTGATGAAAGCCGCCGCAAGCACGGGTATGAATGGCCAAACAAGATAAGGCGCGAGTGGGAGTTTGGCACCAAGGACAATGCTCTTGGCTCAAGGCGGCGACCAGGCCGGGACCGTTTGGGCCCTTCGAACCATCGCCACGACGACAGAGAAGACCGGCGGGACGACCGCGATGGCCGTCGCAGAGAGCGCCGCAGCAGCCGCCATGGCGGTGACCGCGGCGGCAACGGCGAGAGCTCACGTTGGAATGCTGGCGGCCAGCACTCACGCCACGGCGGAGACCACCAGGACAGGCGCGCCTCGCGATCACCTGACTATCGTCATCGCCGGGGCTCCTCCCGTCACCGCTCCCGAAGCCCGCCTGCTGCGCATGCAGCAAGGGCGACCTCTGTCGCAGCTGGCGCGGACGAGGCGGCACAGCACCTGAGCCCGCTCATCCTCCCGCCGGTGCTGGAACACACCCCTCGCCGCCGCAGAAGCCTGCCGCGCACGCCAGAGGGAAGGGACGCAATGGGAGCCACTCCTTCGCCTCCTTCAGGGACCGATCGCCGCATGTGCATGGCCAGCCCGATGCAAACCTCTCCACCACCAAGACTTGACAACTGCAACTACATGCTGTGCTCCCCAAACACGGAGCATTTCGATGCAAGCACCAATGGCGTGCCAGCGCCTCCCTCACCGCAGATTCCTTGGGCAGCTCTTGTGGACGCTCAGCCGCCAGCCGGAGAAGCAAATGCCTATGAAGACTGCTGGTCAGCCAACATCGTCGACATCTGCCAGCCAACTTTGGTGCCTCAGGCTGCACCTGGTCTGATGCACACGGAAGGATGGCCCGAGCTGGAGGTGGAGCACTCTGGCGAGCACAACCCGTCGTTGCACTCCCTGCAGACCTGGCACGGCACCTGGGAAGCGGATCCACATGTTGACCGTCTGTTCGGACCAGGCTGCGAAGAGCAGAGCGAGAGGCTGATGGATCAAACGATCGGGACTCCTGTCAAGGAGCGGACTGTGTACGAGATCAGCGAGTTCTGCGCTCTCCTAGAGCCGGTGTCGGCTGGATGGCAACTCCAGGACATCTTTGCCACGCCACAACAGCGAATTGATCCACAGCCCGGCTATGACACACAGCAGCAACACTCATCACCACCAGAGCTGTCCTCCGACCTTGATGACGACCAGCTCTTAGAGGTAACCCTGAAGTCTAATGCGCTGAGGGCGCTTAGAGAAGCGGATTTGTGTGGACCAGAGCGTGCGATCCAGGAGCAAGATGGAGCAGAAGCAGAGGGTTTCGAGCTACAAGGACCAGCTCTCATGGAGGATGTGACGACCAGGGTCGCGGAGATGCACGTGGACCCGAAGACCAGGATCATGAGTAAGCTAATGGGGATGTTCTCCCCCTCGCTGCTTGGTTTCCCAACAAACAGCTCAAGGAAAAAGAAGACTGAATCAAAGAAGATGGCCATCTCATCTCGCCGCAGCGAGCGTCCAGCAACCAGGACATCCACCATGATGACCACAAGGAGGGCCCAAATGGCGGCCTGCAAGCAACTGGGCCTGATTCAGCGCGAGGAGGAGTTCACGGATGAGGTCCTGGCCCAGTATCTCGCCCTCTTCCGCCAGCCACTGTCATCCACCAACCTACAGGGCCTGGCCGCTCTTGCTGACATGTCGGGACGGCCCAGTTTTGTCCTACCTGAGGGAGACATGGCAGAGCTTCTGTCGGAGTCGCCTTACGCGACTTGAGATCTCCATGGTCTGCCGCACGACGATCAACTCCAATGGATTGTGAAACCACATGTACCCGATGTAGTAGCTGCTGTCCTGTCCCTGTTTGTGTTTTCTTAGTGCTGAGAAGGGTCGTGATCGCCTTTACCTGTAGCCGGCGAAACCGCCATCTCAAGCAAAGTCCGGTCCCTGTTTGTGTTTCCTTAGTGCTGAGAAGGGTCGTGATCGCCTTTACCTGTAGTCGGCGAAACCGCCATCTCAAGCAAAGTCCTCGTCAGAACTATGTAATGCCATGCCGGCCCTGCATCGCCCTTACCTGTAGCCGGCGAAGCAGCCATTTCATGCTATTAGTCTGTGGGTGGGGTATCCTCTGGTCTGAGGTGCACACCTTGTGTCTGTTCCTTTCATGTCGTCTTGTTCTCCATGTTAGCACAACTTAAACTTCTGAATTGGAACGTGAGAGGATTGAACGACCGCGCCCGACGGTCAGTGCTGCGAGATCTAGCTGTTACCTCGGAGTGCTCCATTCTATGCGTCCAGGAATCTAAACTGGCCTCAGTCAGGGACGGCGAGGTTGCCGAAATCGCTGGGCAAGCGCTAAAAGGGTGTGCGCAGCTCCCGGCCGACGGAACTCGTGGCGGAGTCCTGCTTTTCTGGAATGAGGATATTTTTGCTGTAACCTCCGTGCAAATCGCCACCTTCTCCATCACTGCTAAGTTCACAGACCGCGCGACCAATACATCTTGGACGTTGACAACGGTCTACGGACCTGCCGACGATGAGCGCAAGCTCTCCTTCCTACAAGAGCTGACTCAGTTGCACGCCCAAATAGCTGGGCCATGGATGGTCATCGGAGATTTCAATCTCATCCTACATGATCATGACAAGAATAAAAGGAGGGTTAACAGAACCTGGATGCGAAGATTCAGGCACGCGGTGGATACTGGCTTCCTGAAAGAGATAAAGCTGATCGGAAGGCGGTACACATGGAGCAATGAACAAACCGATCCAACTTTGGTCCGCCTTGACCGCGCCTTCTGCAATGACAGCTGGGATGATATATTCCAAGCCGCCAAACTACTGCCACAAGCATCCTCCATGTCCGATCACTGTCCTCTTCTTCTTGTTCAAGACGTTGTAACAAGGGTGCCGCCTAGATTTCGTTTCGAGAGCTACTGGCCGTTGCTCGAAGGATATAGCTCAGTAGTACAGCAATCCTGGAATACCCCTTGTAGGCTTACAAACCACTTTGCGGTGCTCGACTTCAAGTTGAGAAGATTAGCCAAGGATCTTAAGATTTGGGCAAAAAACTATATTGGGGATATCAGAAAGCAAATGCTGCTAGGTCAAGAAATAATGCTGAGGCTCGATACTGCGCAGGAAACAAGACCGCTATCTTTGGAAGAACACGAGCTGAGATCCACACTGAAATCTAGGGCAGTTGGGCTGGCTGTCATTAATAGGATCAAAGCCAAACAAAGGGCCAGAATCAAGTGGCTGCAGTTGGGAGATGCCAACACCAAATTTTTCCATGCCCGCGCAGCACACCGTAGGCAAAAAAACAGAATCCAATTCCTACATTCTGAGTCGGGCATCGCCACAACTCCAGGTGAACTTGAGGAGGCAGTTTTTCATCACCTCAACGCTATCATGGGTACATCAGCTCGAAATACAGAGCGCTTCGACTGGGCTCAGCTAAACCTGCCAACTCCTGACCTGTCTGACCTCGACGTACCATTCACTTTAGAAGAGCTAAAGAAGGCTGTATTCGATACACCAACTGACAAGGCGCCGGGCCCTGACGGGTTCTCGGGAGTTTTCTTTCGAACCTCATGGAACATCATCAAGGATGACCTCCTAAATGCTTTAAACAAGTTTTACAACCTCAACGACCCCTCCTTTGACAGTCTAAACAAGGCCTTCCTCATCCTCTTACCCAAGAATGATCAGCCAGCACAGATGAGTCATTATCGTCCCATTAGCCTGATTCATGCCTTTGGAAAACTAGTCTCCAAGATTCTGGCTACACGGCTACAACCACATCTGGACGAGCTTATCTCGCCTTGCCAAAGCGCGTTTATTAGGGGGAGGAACATTCAAGACAACTTCTTGTATGTGCAAAACGTGGCCAAACATTTCCACAAGACAAGAACTCCAACGTTACTTCTGAAGCTGGACATTGCCAAAGCCTTTGACACAGTCTCCTGGACATACATCATTGACATGCTGGAAGCTAGAGGATTTCCGCTGAGATGGAGAAACTGGATCTCGTTGCTTTTCCGTTCGGCCTCATCCAGAGTGCTCATAAACGGGGTCCCCGACAGAAGAATACAGCACCTACGTGGTCTTAGGCAAGGAGACTCCCTGTCTCCTTTCCTCTTTGACCTCGCCTTGGAACCTTTACACCGCCTCCTTGAAATAGCAACAGAGGCCGGGGTCATATCTAAGCTCAGTGGCAAACAGTGCTCTTTCCGAGCTTCCTTCTACGCCGACGATGTCGCCCTTTTCCTCAAACCAACGCAACAAGACATCACCGGCCTTGGAGAGATCCTCTCCACCTTTGGTCGTGCCACAGGTCTCATCACGAGTTTCTCCAAAAGCTCAATAACCCCGATCAGTTGCCAACACATCAATGTCCAAGAGTTAGCTAATATTGCCGGAATTGGCACCTCCCCCTTCCCTTGCATGTATTTGGGTATGCCCCTATCCATCAAAAGGCTTACCAAAGCAGATTGGCAGATACTCCTCGACAAAATGGACAGACACTTAGCTACATGGAAGGCACGACTCATGAGCAAAGCCGGTAGGCTGGAGATGCTAAACTCTGTTTTAACATCTCTTGCGGTATACATGATGAGCATCAGCGAAATGCCGGCATGGGTCAAGAAAGAATTCGACAGACGTCGTAGAGCTTGGCTGTGGGCCGGAGATTCCTCGTGCAATGGAGGGAAATGTAGGGTTAATTGGAAGACCGTGTGCCGTCCAAAGAAACTAGGCGGGCTCGGTGTTCACTGCATTGACTCCTTCGGTAGGGCGCTACGCCTAAGATGGATGTGGCAAAAATGGAAGCACCCAAATAAGCCATGGGCACACTTGAAAACACCTGTGACCACCCAAGACCGCGCTTTATTTGATGCTGCAACCAAAATTACCATTGGCAATGGCCAAACGGCAAACTTCTGGAATGATAAGTGGCTACATGAGATGTCTCCAAAAGTGATTGCGCCGCAGCTCTATAAAATCTCTGTCCGAAAGAACCGCACGGTCAAAGAAGCGCTCACAGATAAAAAATGGTTGTCGGACCTGCGTTTCTCCCTCGACATTGGCCACTCCGATGAGCTACTTCGCTTGGAAATCTTGCTTAACAATGTACAACTCACACAGGCTCCGGATGACATCACATGGACTTTTGGTGGGAAAAACTTCTACACTGCCAAGTCCGCGTACCTACTACAATTCATCGGTGCCGTGACTACCGAACACAAGAAGTTGATTTGGCAGGGTTGGGCACCAGCTAGGTGCAAGTTTTGTATGTGGACCCTAATGCTTGACCGGGTACTAACGGCAGACAAACTGATGCTGCGTGGCTGGGAGAATGAGTATTTCTGCCCTTTTTGCCGAAGGAACTTAGAGACGACAACACACCTCTACGCCGAATGTCCATATAGTCGGAATGTCTGGTCATCCATCGCCACTACGTTCAATCAAAATGCACTACATCCGGCCTCTTGGTCTAATGCAAACAACAACTTCCAATGTTGGTACCGCAGCCTGCTGGAGGAGCAGACAAAAGAAAGACGCAAGATCATCTTCCCTCTGGTCAACCTTGTCTGTTGGGAGCTATGGAAGGAACGAAACCAACGAATCTTCGAGAAAAAGGACAGGTCTGCGAATGCGATGATCACAAAGATTTTAGAGGAGATAGACGTTTGGAGGACAGCAGGAGCACCTATCCCACTAGTTGATCAGATGGGAGGAACACCCTTTGACCCCGGCTGATTTGTGATCGTCTTTTTTCCCCTTTGGAAGTCACCCGTTTTATGGGCCTTCCTTCCTTGTAAATTTTTGCCCCCCTAATGCAATGAACACAGCAGCTCTCCTGCTGTTATTCAAAAAAAAATATGTTGGTTTCTTATTTTACTGAACGATGCCTACTCTTGCGCTATTTACCATCGTTGTTCTGCTGAGATGATATCCGTCATTTTTTCCACTAGAAAGTTGTTGTCTGATTCGTTCTATTTTTTTTTGCTAGGTTGGAATTTCTTATCACGTTTGCTAGGACTGTTGCTATTTTCGTCTCCATCCAAGGCAGAATCGTGGGGCTGTTGGTGTTTTCAGATTTTATTAGGCCATAGGAGTTTCATCTAACATGCATACATAAATATCGCTGGTGCATTTCATATTTCATCAAATTTATTGGTGTAATTTGATTTTGTAGAAACCCTTCCATTGTTGGTCGGATCTTTGTTTATGCTATGTGAAATTTGCTAAATCGCCCAATTTAGAGAAATATCACGTGGTACTCCAAACATATGAAATATGAAATCCAATCTTCGTGTCTTCCAATAGTTCCCCTAATAATTGTGGTGGACACAATCTGTATCATTAGAGAAATATATGTGTTACTTCTAATACTTCTATGAAATATCAAATCGTCTCCACGATCTTCTAACAGTACCCGCAACAATCGTATCTCTAACTACACTTATATCTAGTCAAATTAGTTTACTCGTGATCAAACTTCCCGCTCGGTCACCCAGCAAGAACATGGTCGTTCAAGATCATGCATGAGGTGATGACATGCTGCGTGATCATGCACAACATGATCGTTGAGAACGAGCATCCTGATGGCCGCAATGGACACCACTGGAATTTCGAAGGTGAGCTGGTTGCGCCAAACCCTGGGGCAGTATCTTGGAATGACTATCTACATATGAATGTAGAAGTCACTGACGAGGCCGTGTGCAAACGCCTGCAGACAGATCTGATTGAGCATCAGTGGGCATTGGCTGGCCACGAAGACATTGCCTAGAGGAATACCGTCTTATTTTCATTTAGACTTTTAAAAATTTGGATGTAATAACTATGACTTCGTTGAAACTATTTATTTTGTTGTTTTGAAACATCCCAATTCATGCCGACGCGCAAATGCGTCGGGCCGCTGGAGGCACCCCAGGCGCTGTATTATCCCAGGTTTAGAGGCTACAAAATGAGAGAACACCAAAGTGTGCATTGCATTCATGCATAGAAAATCCGGGGAATTTTCGCGCTTTCAAATAAAACTTACCACAGTAACTGAAGTTTCACTTGACTTGCTGGAATTGAAGTAGATCATCAAGTCAAGCGCTATAAACTTCACTGTGATCTTTGATAAAACCTTGTTTTGGGTAGAGATGATTTGATCTATGAGCTAGATCAAATGGAATTAGTATTACAACAAACACCACCTTAAGTAAGGGTCAATTATAAGATCTTATAAAAGATTTCAACATGACATTCCTTACAACACCTGAATACTTGTTCAACTATAAATCCAAGAACGCAATTAATTAAGAAACTATTCTTAACTTATATTTTCCATGTCTTTTACTAAATAAATGTTCCTACCATGATTCACATGGTATATCTCTTCAACTACATACTTGAATCCACGTGAAGGACATTCATATTCATTCTTCATCAACCCTTGACTATTCAAACTTGTTCATTCAAACCTATTCCTATTAAACCTCATAGAAGGGAGAGGATTAACTATATATGTTTACACCATTCATTGAGTAGAACTCTAGGTTAATATTAAAATCCTATCCTTGTGAGACAAGTCCTTGATATCAACTAATGCTATAAGAAGTACAAGTCAAGTACTAAACCCTACTTGACCTGGACAATACTTGATGGTAAGTAAGAACCTACTTTACTAGAGATCCAAGAGAAGCAAGTGTTGTGATCATTACACCTTGGTAATGATCATAAACCCTAGAAAGATTCTACCTATTCAAGAGAGCTCAAACTAAAGATGTATACCCAATCATAAGATCAACATTTGCTCTTGGGGAGGAGAACCATGATTCATTAATAAACCATTTTGAGGCCAATAATTTGATCATTACAAATTGGGTGATGATCATAAATCCTAAGAATCAAAGTGAGTATGATGAGAGAAGTAATAGAGAAGAGAGATTAGTGAGGAATAAGTGGATCATGCCTACTGCATGATCTTACTTTGTAGAGTTAGATGATAAGACAAGCTTGTGAGATAATCAGAGATCATCCACCACATAAAATGATAGATCCCTAGCAACTAAACCTAAACCTTTCTCATATCTTGAATGGAGGAGTAATGTCATAAACTCAACCTTTGTTTATCCAACTACTAGGGACAACCCTAGCATTGCCTTGATACAGGAATTCTAGCTAAGTGAGGAGGAGTAACCCTAGCCAATTAAACATAACTTTAGCTAATGCTTATACCCAATTCTAGCTTGTGTATCACATGGGTGATCACTACTAAAACCCTAGGCTACATTTGAATTCTAATCCAAGTACCACTTGGAGGGATCAGTAGAACCCTGCCATGCCTCATGCCTATTTTATACTCCAATTAGTGAAGCATCATCAAATCCCTAAACCCTTTCCCATGTGATCCACTCCACATAAAATATTGTCCTAACTTGTGTATCATGGATCACAAGTATAAACCAAGCCATATATGCTTAAGGACTAAATGCCATTTGGTGAGTAGAGTGAAACCAATATCCAAAATTCTACTTTGTTTTCCCAATACCTTGCTTAGTGAACCAAATGAAATAGTATTTTATAAAATATAATCATCAGATTTAACCATGATGAATATAGGATCTATCTGTAAGGGTATTTTACCCTTATCCATTATTTTGGTTACAATGACACCGTGCTAGAGTATTTGGCCTAATACATGTTTGTAAGGATAATCCCAGGTATTAGCCAAAGAGGCATAAATGGTGTATCAAGGAACAAGAAGGCTAAAGGAGACCCCCCACTTCGACAACAATCAAAAGGGGTTCTCCAGAAGGCAGCCGGTCATAGGCCCGGCCGGACCGGCCCTGGCGCCGGCAGCCTCCGGTCTGCCGCCCGGTGGACCGGGCGCTGGGCCGAGTGCTGGGCTGGGCGCTCCGGTGCCAACCGGCCTCTGCGCTGATGGCAACCGGATGAGTTACTGGAAGACACAGAGCTGCCCCCGGTCGGGGTCCGGTCTGCCGCCCGGTTTGGACCGGCGGGTCTGGTCCCTGGCTCGGTCTGACCGGGCTCCCGACCGGGCGCCCCGGCGCCAACCGGCCTCTGCGCTGACGCCAACCGGAGGGAGTACTGCGAGACATTTCGAGGGTTCGGTCATGGTCTGGTCTGCCGCCCGGTTTGGACCGGCGCGTCCGGTCCCTGGTCCGGTCCGACCGGCCCCTGCGCCGGGCTGTCCGGTCTGTGGTCCGGTTGACCTGGATTCTCGGGAGGAAGCTGATGTGGCAAGTGAGCAACGGCCATATTTCAAGTGACACTATAAATAGCCCTTCTCCTACCTCTGAAAGCTTAGGCACTACATTACAAACTGTTCTTGAGCTCTCTCTCTCATACTCCATTGCTAGAAACACCAAAAGCCTCAGATCTCCCTCCTCCTCCACCCAAACTCAAATCCCTCCGGGGAAACGATAGAGGAGGACCCGATCTACTGTTCTACCAAGCCAAATCCCATTCCCCCTTGTATTCATCAAGAAGCTTGCTCTCTAGGGTTCCTTGGAAACCCTAGGTGGGCAAGAGTGGTCCGGAAGCATCCGGGCTGTGGATTTGCTCCTGACAAGATTGTGAAGGTTTGGAGGCTACCTCAAAGTCTACCACAAGTGAGTGATCTATTCCTTCGTGGGATAGGCTCCGGAGAATAGGGTGAGCCTTCGTGGCGCGGGGAATCCTTCGTGGGACCTCCACTCCTCCAAACGTGACGTACCTTCTTGCAAAGGAAGGGAACACGGGAATACATCCTCGTCTCCGCGTGCTATCGGTTATCTCTAACCGAACTCCTTACTTGTGATTTAACTGCCTGTGAGAGCCTTCGTGCTCGAGTTAGTTGTATCCTCATATAGGTTGTTTCACCTAGTTTGCATTGGGCTCACTTTATATTCCGCAAAGCCTAATATTGCAAAGAAAGAATTAAAATCTGTAGAAACCTATTCACCCCCCCTCTAGGTTTACCGTCTCTGAACTTTCACTATCCTAAATAATTTAAGCTTAAGTTGGTTAATGGAGGTTGGTGATTGTAGACTTTATCTCACCACTCTTCTTAAACCCTAAGAACCATCATCCACATAAAATCATAAACTCACCCCAATCTCAATACCATTTAATTTAAACTTTAGCCATAATGAAAATATGTGTGAACAATCTATATTGCTAGGTATTAGCAAAATCTAATCATGTGTTCACTATGCACTAGTTATAAATTTCAAATCATTTAAATAAATCTGGTTCCTAAACTAAAAAGGGAATTGAGATAAAATATTTAAACCCATTTCCATTTTACTCAAACCTCAACAAATATCAATATAATCAAAATTCCAATACTTGTTTAAACAACCAAACTAAGCAGTGAGCATGATTATCAAAGTGTATTGATATTCAAATAATTTAGAACCTGCCAAATAAAACAGAATTCAATTTGAATTTAAATTCACCAAATTCAAACCAGGAAATAAAATAGAAAAGAAAATAACAAAAAGAGAGAGAGAGAGGCTTACCTGGCCGTGCAGTCCAGCAGTGGCCCAAAACCAACCCAGCACCAGCACCACCTCATCGACCACAGCAGCCCACGGAGCAGCCCAAGTCGAGGCCCAGCCCAACAACAAAGCCACCCAGTCCACCGTACCGTTTCGGCGAGGAAGAAAAGAAGTTTCTTCTTCTTCCCCGCAGACGACTGATAACGCGTGAAGCACACGTCCGTTGGGAACCCCAAGAGGAAGGTGTGATGCGTACAGCAGCAAGTTTTCCCTCAGAAAGAAACCGAGGTTATCGAACCAGTAGGAGCCAAGAAGCACGTGAAGGTTGTTGGTGGAGGAGTGTAGTGCGGCGCAACACCAGTGAAACCGGCGCCAACGTGGAACCTGCACAACACAATCAAGATACTTTGCCCCAACGTAACAGTGAGGTTGTCAATCTCACCGGCTTGCTGAAAACAAAGGATTAAACGTATCGAGTGGAAGATCATGTTTGTTTGCAAAGAACAGTAAGAACAATGATTGCAGTAGATTGTATTCAGATGTAAAAGAATGGACCGGGGTCCACAGTTCACTAGTGGTGTCTCTCCAATAAGATAACTAACATGCTGGGTGAACAAATTACAGGCGGGCAATTGACAAATAAAGATTCAATACATATCAATGATGATTACTATGAGATTTAATCAGGGCATTACGACAAAGTACATAGACCGCTATCCAGCATGCATCTATGCCTAAATAATCCACCTTCGGGTTAGCATCCGCACCCCCTCCAGTATTAAGTTGTAAACAACAGATAATTGCATTAAGTATGGTGCGTAATGTAATCAACACAAATATCCTTAGACAAAGCATCGATGTTTTATCCCTAGTAGCAACAGCACATCCACAACCTTAGAACTTTCTGTCACTGTCCCAGATTAAATGGAGGCATGAACCCACTATCGAGCATAAATACTCCCTCTTGGAGTTACAAGTATCAACTTGGCCAGAGCCTCTACTAGCAACGGAGAGCATGCAAGAACATAAACAACACATATATGATAGATTGATAATCAACTTGACATAATATTCTATATCCATCGGATCCTGCCAAACACAACATGTAGCATTACAAATAGATGATCTTGATCATGTTAGGCAGCTCACAAGATCTAAACAATGATAGCACAAGCGGAGAAGACAACCATCTAGCTACTGCTATGGACCCATAGTCCAAGGATGAACTACTCACGCATCAATCCGGAGGCGGGCATGATGATGTAGAGCCCTCCGGTGATGATTCCCCTCTCCGGCAGGGTGCCGGAGGCGATCTCCTGAATCCCCCGAGATGGGATTGGCGGCGGCGGCGTCACAGTAAGGTTTTCCGTATCGTGGCTCTCGGTACAGGGGGTTTCGCGACGAAGGCTTTAAGTAGGCGAAAGGGTAGGTCAGGAGGCGGCGCGAGGGCCCCACACCATAGGGCGGCGCGGGCCCCACCCAGGCCGTGCGGCCATGTGGTGTCGGCGCCTCGTCGCCCCACTTCGTTATCCCTTCGGTCTTCCGGAAGCTTCGTGGAAAAATAAGACCCTGGGCGTTGATTTCGTCCAATTCCGAGAATATTTCCTTTGAAGGATTTCTGAAACCAAAAACAGCAGAAAACAGCAACTGGCACTTCGGCATCTCGTTAATAGGTTAGTGCCGGAAAATGTATAATAATGATGTAAAGTATGTATAAAACATTGAAGTATTGTCATAAAAGTAGCATGGAACATAAGAAATTATAGATACGTTTGAGACGTATCAAGCATCCCCAAGCTTAGTTCCTACTCGCCCTCGAGTAGGTAAACGATAACAACAAATAATTTCTTAAGTGACATGCTACCAACATAACCTTGATCAACATTATTGTAAAGCATATGAGATGAATGGAGTGATCTGAAGCAAAATATTGCTAACAAAAGATGATGACTAAACAAATGAATCATATAGCAAAACTTTTCATGAATAGTACTTACAAGACAAGTATCAACAAGACTTGCATAAGAGCTAACTCATAAGCAATAAATTCAAAGTAGAATGTATTGAAGCAACACAAAGGATGATTAAGTTTCAGCAGTTGCTTTCAACTTGTAACATGTATATCTCATGGATAATTGTCAACATAGAGTAATATAATAACTGCAATAAGTAAACATGTAAGAATCAATGCACACAGTTAACACAAGTGTTTGCTTCTAAGATAGAAAGAAGTAGGTAAACTGACTCAACATAAAGTAAAAGAATGGCCCTTCGCAGAGGGAAGCATGGATTACTATTTTTGTGCTAGAGCTTTTCATTTTGAAAACATAGAAACAATTTTGTCAACGGTAGTAATAATTCATATGTGCTATGCATAATACTTCCTACAAGTTGCAAGCCTCATGCATAGAGTACTAATAGTGCTCGCACCTTGTCCTAATTAGCTTGGATTAACACGGATTATCATTGCATGACATATGTTTCAACCAAGTGTCACAAAGGGTTACCTCTATGCCGCCTGTACAAGGGTCTAAGGAGAAAGTTCGCATTGGATTTCTCGCTTTTGATCATTCTCAACTTAGACACCCATATCGGGACAACATAGACAACAGATAATGGACTCCTCTTTTTAATGCTTAAGCATTTAACAACAGATAATATTCTCATAAGAGATTGAGGTTGTATGTTCAAACTGAAAACTTCCACCATGATACATGGCTTTGGTTAGCGGCCCAATGTTCCTCTCTAACAATATGCATACTCAAACCATTTGATCATGAAAATCTCCCTTACTTCAGACAAGACGAACATGCATAGCATCTCACATGATATCCAACAAAGGTAAAAAGTTGATGGCGTCCCGAGAAACATGGTTACCGCTCAACAAGCAAATTATAAGAACTAAGACACATAACTACATATTCATCACCACAATAGTTTTCAAGCTATTTGTCCCATGAGCTATATATTGCAAAGATAGAGGAATGAAATTTTAAAGGTAGCACTCAAGTAATTTACTTTGGAATGGCAGAAAAATACCATGTAGTAGGTAGATATGGTGGACACAAATGGCATGGGTTTTGGCTTAAGGTGTTTGGATGCACGAGAAGCATTTCCTCTCAGTACAAAGTTTGGGCTAGCAAGGTTGTTTGAAGCAAACACAAGTATGAACAGGTACAGCAAAACTTACACAAGAACATATTGCAAGCATTATAAGACTCTACACTGTCTTCCTTGTTGTTCAAACACTTTACCAGAAAATATCTAGACTTAGAGAGACCAATCATGCAAACCAAATTTTAACAAGCTTTACGGTAGTTCTCCACTAATAGATTAAACTACATGATGCAAGAGCTTAAACATGATCTATGAGAGCTCAAAACAATTGCCCAGTTATTCCAAACCATATGAAGCATTTTCTGATTCCAACCAAATAGTAATCAACGAAGCAATTTTCAGCCTTCGCCATGAACATTAAAGCACAACTAAGAACACAAGTGTTCCATATGAAAAAGAGGAGCGTAATATCTCCAATATAAGGATGGTGGGATCCAACTTTATTCAAACCAAAACAAAAATAAAAACAAACTGACGCTCCAAGTAAAGAACATAAGATGTGATGGAATAAAAATATAGTTTCACTAGAAGTGACCTGATAAGTTGTCGATGAAGAAGGGGATGCCTTGGGCATCCCCAAGCTTAGATGCTTGAGTCTTCTTAAAATATGCAGGGATGTACCACCGGGGCATCCCCAAGCTTAGACCTTCCACTCTTCTTGATCATATTGTATCATCCTCTTCTCTTGACCCTTGAAAACTTCCTCCACACCAAACTTCAAGCAAACTCATTAGAGGGTTAGTGCACAATCAAAAATTCACATATTCAGAGGTGACATAATCATTCTTAACACCTCTGGACATTGCACAAATCTTCTGAAAGTTAATGGAACAATGAAACCCATTCAACATAGCAAAAACGGCAATGCGAAATAAAAGGCAGAATCTGTTAAAACAGAACAGTCCGTAAAGATGAATTTTACAGAGGCACTTAACTTGCTCAAACGGAAAAACTCAAAACTAATGAAAGTTGCGTACATATCTGAGAATCACGCACGTAAATTGGCAGATTTTTTTGATTTTTTACAGAGAGTTCTGCGCAAATTCGTGACAGACAGCAATTCTGTTTCTACGCAGCAATCCAAATCTAGCATCAACTTTACCATAGAGACTTTACTTGGCACAAAAACATGATAAGGAGAGGTTGCTACAGTAGTAACAACTTCCAAGACTCAACAATACAGTAGTAAAATAAAAACATGGGTTATCTCCCAAGAAGTGCTTTTCTTTAACGCCTTTCAGCTAGGCGCAGAAAGTGCAAATCAAGTATTATCAAGAGATGAAGCATCAACATCATCATTTTTCTTACAAACACAACTTGTTGCAGAGGGTACCTTAGATGCTCCATTATCCGAATTTCCCATGGTGGTGCTAGGGGTTTTATCAATTTTAGGCCTATAATAATTCTTTGGTTTAGGCACCTTAGAGACATACATGAACTTTTGCTCTTTACCCACATAAGCTTTCTCCTTAAACTTAAGAGAAGAAAAAGTTGAACCCAAGGTTCCCATAGCTTTTTCAAGTTCATTAATCCTATTGGTTTGATTATCATGGACAACGCAAGTTTCTAGAACACCAATTCTTTCATCAATTCTTCCTAAGGATTTATCAAGTTTATCAGTATTATCAAGTAGCACTCCCAATTTAGTTTCAACACTTGGAAAATTTTTCTCTATTGCCTCCAACTTTTTCATGACATCCTCAAGAGAGATTTCAATTTTAACTTCATTAACAGGTGGTATTCCTACTAGACTCTCAATGATGCAACTAGCTTCTAAAGCGGGAGTACCTAGAAAATTACCTCCCGAAAGAGTATCAAGAACATACCTATTCCAGCTAGATAGGCCAACATAAAAGTTCTTAAGAAGGATAATAGTGGAGTGTTTCTTAATGCACCTATGATGAGCATTACTAATTCTGTACCAAGCATCTTTAAAACTTTCTCCACCTTGTTGCTTAAAAGAACGAACTTCAACTTCAGGATTACTCATTTTAACAGTAATAAAAGTAAACTAAGCAAATAGAATAAAATAAAGACAAGTAACTAATTTTTTTGTGTTTTTGATGTAGAGAACGCAAACAAGATAGTAAATAAAGTAAAACTAGCAACTAATTTTTTTGTATTTTTGATGTAGGAAGCAAACAAAGCAGTAAATAAAATAAAGTAAAGCAAGACAAAAACAAAGTAAAGAGATTGGATGTGGAGACTCCCCTTGCAGCGTGTCTTAATCTCCCCGGCAACGGCGCCAGAAAAAGAGCTTGATAACGCGTGAAGCACACGTCCGTTGGGAACCCCAAGAGGAAGGTGTGATGCGTACAGGAGCAAGTTTTCCCTCAGAAAGAAACCGAGGTTATCGAAGCAGTAGGAGCCAAGAAGCACGTGAAGGTTGTTGGTGGAGGAATGTAGTGCGGCGCAACACCAGTGAAACCAGCGCCAACGTGGAACCTGCACAACACAATCAAGATACTTTGCCCCAACGTAACAGTGAGGTTGTCAATCTCACCGGCTTGCTGAAAACAAAGGATTAAACGTATTGAGTGGAAGATGATGTTTGTTTGCAAAGAACAGTAAGAACAATGATTGCAGTAGATTGTATTCAGATGTAAAAGAATGGACCGGGGTCCACAGTTCACTAGTGGTGTCTCTCCAATAAGATAACTAACATGCTGGGTGAACAAATTACAGGCGGGCAATTGACAAATAAAGATTCAATACATATCAATGATGATTACTATGAGATTTAATCAGGGCATTACGACAAAGTACATAGACCGCTATCCAGCATGCATCTATGCCTAAATAATCCACCTTCGGGTTAGCATCCGCACCCCCTCTAGTATTAAGTTGTAAACAACAGATAATTGCATTAAGTATGGTGCGTAATGTAATCAACACAAATATCCTTAGACAAAGCATCGATGTTTTATCCCTAGTAGCAACAGCACATCCACAACCTTAGAACTTTCTGTCACTGTCCCAGATTAAATGGAGGCATGAACCCACTATCGAGCATAAATACTCCCTCTTGGAGTTACAAGTATCAACTTGGCCAGAGCCTCTACTAGCAAGGGAGAGCATGCAAGAACATAAACAACACATATATGATAGATTGATAATCAACTTGACATAATATTCTATATCCATCGGATCCCGCCAAACACAACATGTAGCATTACAAATAGATGATCTTGATCATGTTAGGCAGCTCACAAGATCTAAACAATGATATCACAAGCGGAGAAGACAACCATCTAGCTACTGCTATGGACCCATAGTCCAAGGATGAACTACTCACGCATCAATCCGGAGGCGGGCATGATGATGTAGAGCCCTCCGGTGATGATTCCCCTCTCCGGCAGGGTGCCGGAGGCGATCTCCTGAATCCCCCGAGATGGGATTGGTGGCGGCGGCGTCACAGTAAGGTTTTCCGTATCGTGGCTCTCGGTACAGGGACTTTCGCGACGAAGGCTTTAAGTAGGCGGAAGGGTACGTCAGGAGGCGGCGCGAGGGACCCACACCATAGGGCGGCGCGGGCCACACCCAGGCCGCGCGTCCCTGTGGTGTCGGCGCCTCGTCGCCCCACTTCGTTATCCCTTCGGTCTTCCGGAAGCTTCGTGGAAAAATAAGACCCTGGGCGTTGATTTCGTCCAATTCCGAGAATATTTCCTTTGTAGGATTTCTGAAACCAAAAACAGCAGAAAACGGCAACTGGCACTTCGGCATCTCGTTAATAGGTTAGTGCCGGAAAATGTATAATAATGATGTAAAGTATGTATAAAACATTCAAGTATTGTCATAAAAGTAGCATGGAACATAAGAAATTATAGATACGTTTGAGACGTATCACAACCCCACACGACGCGGCCCCACAGACGATGCGGCCCCACACGTCAGCACAGAATGTTCAAATAAACGGATTCCTTCCGTCTGAGCTCCTTCTGCGGGTTTCAGACAAAGGCTTGGGGAAAACTGAGGAAAAACTAAGGGGCCGGGGAAAACTGAGCACAACTAAGGAGCCAGGGGCACGAAAATAGAAATCCCTATTTTCTTAATCATGTTTTCATTAACTAAAGTATTAGTAGAATTTCAATAAACCCTAATTTGCAAATTACCATTTACTACTTTCTTTAAATAATAATAAAGAAAGAAAATACTAAAGGTTAATATTATTTTGATAGCTCAAAAATTATTTACTTAAACATTTTTAGTTAACAAGTTATTATTTAAAATCTAATAACAACTATAAAACCCTAATTCCTGAGTTAAACCCTAAATCGTATTTATCTTAATTATTAAATCTTTTAAAATTATAAAGTGTTAAGACCATCATTAATATTACTTTAAAGTGATCAATAACTTCAACTCTAGTATCAATTATAAACTTTAAGAATTGCAGCATAATTTAGAAACCCTAGTTCTATTATAAGTAAGAACTTGATCCCATTATTTTATGTGCTCTTCCCAAATTGTTTTTACCCTAAAACCCTAATTGTTTATCACATGTGATCATGTGAATTTCCTTTACCTGTACAACCATAATAAGCAACCAATGAATGCATGCTCATGATCCGCTAAAATAAAACCAATTCACATAATATGATCATTTCATGTCTTTATTTTTTTGATTAATACTTGTATGATCCTTAGTGCCACCTAGGGGAAAACCATAACTTGTTACTCTTATTTAAACACCATTGATCACCATTCCTATATACCACACCATTGAAATCAACCTCAACCATCATATCCTAAAAGAACCATAGTGATGAACCCTAATACCAATCTTGTGTAGTAATAAACATCACATGCTCCTATTCAACTAAACCTTATTTAGGAATTAATAAACAAACTAGCTTAGAAACCATTAGTGATTACTTAGTGAAGCAAATGAGAAGTTATAGTAAACCCTAACTCATAGCACCACTTTGTTAACCATCCTTTGATAGGATACCTATAATCAACCATAGTAACAAACCTGCTAATACTTGTTGCATATAGACCAATCCAACTTAAGAACCCAACTAGTTCCTATTAGAGAACTAAATAAATCCATTAGTAAACCCTAGAAGCCATAGCTCCAATTATAGTAGTTCTTGTTCTTATTTAACCTGTTCTTCAAAAGTTATTTTTTTGAACTACAAATATCATCAAACCATAGAAAGCCATAGTTCTTATTTGAAATACTTACTATTTTTTAATCAACATGTTCTTCAAAGTTATTATTTTGAAGTATAATATAAGTAATCATCAACCATGTCCTGTAGAACTTAAAACTGACAACCACTCTTGAATTGTTATGCAACCACCATTCCTTTGTGTGTATGATTGTTATGATGCATTATATCACTTATTTATGCTATAATAACACCAACCCTAATAAGAACCTTGTTTGAGAACCATTCTAAAAGTGCAACAAACCCTAAAGAAATCTTTACAACTCATAAATCCTAAATCATCGGGGGTTACACTCGGAGCGATTGCATCTCATACTATGCATTATAGCATCTTTGCCAGTTCTTTAAACATTGTCCTTACCGGACAATGATGATATTTTAGAATTTGGAGTTATCACGTATCGAAGCTTTTGCCTTCATAATCTTGCAGTCAAGAAAGGCAAGTTCATCGCTTTCTCATGTCATTTGATTATTTTTATCAAACTATATGCAAAGTACTATACTTATCACTCCTGCATTGAAAAGCAAAATATTATTTTACAATGTTGAATATGACTATGTGGTGGGAAATGGAACCATGGTATGTGTTGATTGGTGGAGGTTCCATTACAAGGGCACTACTCATCTAGGACTAAGTACCAATGCCGTCCAGTGATTCTAGCTCCGTACATATCGCGTTGACCATAAGATCTATAATGGCTCTGGTGAAGTCAGCTGTATCTTTTCCCTCCTGCACATCAACGGACTTGATAGAGCCTGACTGGGTGTTGGGATAACACTGCAGTAGGTTGGGAAATCCTTTAAAATCCCCATCCGTGTGGATGAGAGGCTCTACCGTCTATGAAGGATTGTCCACGTACATCGGGAGTAAAGCAGTATGATCGGGAGATGTCTACCGGGGATGTACGGGTGGACAAAAGGGTGGGTTTGCAGGGTCACGGAGAAGGCAGTGTTTGACTTGGATCTTATTCCTGGCCTCACACCAAGGAAGTGTGAACGGGGACGAATTCTTCTGGTTGGCAAAAAGGATGAGGTCTCTTATGGGAAAAGTAACGCCCCTCTGCAGAGTGTATCAACTTGTGGCTGTCACTCCCTGTTCCGGGAAGGGAACTGCGAACGCGGCAGGAAAGGAACTCCATGAAGTTCTAGTCAACCTGTGAAGACTGGCGGGCATAGTTTTTTCAGAATAAAATAAACCTTTTGAAGAAATGTTTACGAAAACTTGCATTCGCCTATGACTTTCTGGTGTGTGGCTGTAGCTAGTGCATGATACACCTATTTCCTAATATGAACTTGCTGAGTACGCTCGTACTCATTCCCCACCATTTGAACCCCCTTCTTTGATCAAGGCACCGAAGGAGAAACTACCGTGGAACTCGAAGACAAAGGAGTAAATTGCAACCAGATGGAGAACTCAATCAATGAAGTCAATGGAGTCAACTTCTGCAGCAGTTAGAGTGGAAACTTAGACTAGTAATAGAAGGGAACCTTTCCCTAATCTTATCACCTAAGTAGCTAAAATTCTATAGCAAGCCTAGTATCTCTCGAGATAGTGATAGCAATAAGATAGACTACGAGTCATTCTTCTGGATCTTTATTTGAAGTTTTACCTCACTGTAAAGTAGGAGGCTGTGTTGATCTTCTGTAAATAGTTCATGTATGTTTCTATAGACATGCCTTGGACTCGCATATGTTTCTGTTATACCACTGATACGTCCCAAACGTATCTATAATTTTTGATGCTCCATGCTTGTTTTGTTACAATTCTTATATGTTTTATGTGCACTTTTCCACACTTTTAAGCATTTTATGGGACTAACCTATTAACGCAGTGCCAGTTCCTGTTTTCTGCTGTTTTTGTATTTCAGAAAAGTTGTACATGAAAGTTTCTCGGAATTGGATGAAATCAAAGCCCAGAGTCTTATTTTTCCGGGACGAAGACGGAGCCATAAGGACACGCGCATGAGAGCTGCCACGTGGCAGTTCATAGGGCAGGCGTGGCTCCACCCTTGGCCGCGCCTGGCCCATGTACTCGCGCCTCGTCGCCTCGTTTGCTCCGCCCTTCCGCCTATTTATTACTCGTATCGGGAAAACCCCAGGGACCCGAGCCTCCATCCACGAAAAGTTCCGACGCCGCCGTCAACTGAAACCCTAGTTCGGGAGGGTTCTGCAGTCCATCCCGGCACCCTGCCGGAGAGGGAAATCACCGCCGGAGGCCTCTATATCGCCATGTCTTCATCCGAGGTGATGCGTGAGTAGTCCTGCACGGGACCATGGGTCCATAGCAGTAGCTAGATGGCTATCCTCTCCGTGTTGTGCTTCATGTATAGATCTTGTGAGCTGCCTAACATGATCAAGATCATCTATTTGTAATTATGACATGTTGATTTGATGTGGATCCGATTTATAGAGAGATTTCTTTGGTTGAGATTATGTATTATGTTATTATGATCTTGCATGCTCTCCGTTTCTAGTAGATGCTCTGGCCAAGTAGATGCTAGCGACTCCAAGACGGAGTATTTATGCTCGATAGTGGGTTCATGCCTCTATTTAACCATGGGAAGTGACCTTGTTCTCTACGGTTGTAGATGTGTTGCTGCTACTAGGGAGAAAACAACGGTGTTCTATTCAAGGGTAGTTTCATCGTTTACTTTCCACACATTTCTTAAAGCGATAGTCCGTTGCTTGCAACTTAATACTGGAGGGTGTCGCGGATGCAATCCTGAAGGTGGATTATTAGTCATAGATGAAGTTGGATTACGGTCTATGTATATTGTTGTAATGCTCGCATACTTTCATAGCATGTATTCTGCACCAACCATTAGCGTAGAATCTTTGTTTGTCAATTGCTGATACGTCCCAAACGTATCTATAATTTCTTATGTTCCATGCTACTTTTATGATGATACTCACATGTTTTATACACATTATATGTCATTATTATGCATTTTCCGGCACTAACCTATTGACGAGATGCCGAAGAGTCAGTTGCTGTTTTCTGCTGTTTTTGGTTTCAGAAATCCTAGTAAGGAAATATTCTCGGAATTGGACGAAATCAATGCCCAGGGGCCTATTTTTCCACGAAGCTTCCAGAAGACCGAAGAGGATAAGAAGTGGGGCCAAGAGGTGGCCACACAACAGGGCGGCGCGGCCTGGGCCCTGGCCGCGCGGCTGATGTCTACGTGTGCTTCTATTCTTGTAGACAGTGTTGGGCCTCCAAGAGCAGAGGTTTGTAGAACAGCAGCAAGTTTCCCTTAAGTGGATCACCCAAGGTTTATCGAACTCAGGGAGGAAGAGGTCAAAGATATTCCTCTCAAGCAACCCTGCAATCACGATACAAGAAGTCTCTTGTGTCCCCAACACACCTAATACACTTGTCAGATGTATAGGTGCACTAGTTCGGCGAAGAGATAGTGAAATACAAGTGGTATGAATGAATATGAGTAGTAGTAACGGCGCCAGAAAAGTGCTTGCTGGCGTGCAGTTGATGGTAGTAATATTGCAGGAAGTAAACATGCAGCAGAACAGTAAACAAGCGGTGTTTGCAGTATTGGAAACAAGGCCTAGGGATCCTTCTTTCACTAGTGGACACTCTCAACATTGATCACATAATAAATAAGTTCTCTTCCTTTGTGCTACATATACTCTTGTTTGATAATGAACACCATTCGTTGCGTAGGGCTACTAGAGCACCTCAATGCCGGAGTTAACAAGCTCCACAACATTTGATATTCATGTTTAAGTAACCTTAGAGCATAATAGATCTTTGCAATCTAATCCGAGTACTAACATAGCATAAACACTGTCACCTTTACACTATGAAGGGGGAATAAATCACATCAATACTATCATAGTAATAATTAACTCCATAACCTACAAGAGATTATGATCATAACCTACGCCAAGTACTACACGATGCACACACTGTCACCATTACATCATGAAGGAGGAATAGACTACTTTAATAACATCACTAGAGTAGCACATAGACTAATAGTGATACAAAGCTCATCATATGGATCTCAATCATGCAAAGCAATTCATGAGATCATTGTATTGGGGTACAGAGAGAGAGAGATTAACCACATAGCTACCGGTATAGCCCTTAGCCTCGATGGAGAACTACTCCCTCCTCATGGGAGACAGCAGCGGTGATGAAGATGGCGGTGGTGTCGATGGAGATGCCTTCCGGGGGCACTTCCCCGTCCAGGCGGCGTGCCGGAACAGAGACTCCTGTCCCCCAGATCTTGGCTTCGCGATGGCGGCGGCTCTGGAAGGTTTCTCGTACCGTGGCTTTTCCGTCTCGAAGATTTAGGTCAGGGACCTTTAAATAGGCGAAGAGGCGGAGTCGAAGGGCTGACGAGGCGGTGACACAATAGGGGGGCGCGGCCCAGGCCCTGGCCGCGCCACCCTGGCGTGTGGTGGCCCTGTGGCCCCCCTCTGGTCCCTCTCGGGTGTTCTGGAAGCTTCGTGGAAAAATAGGATGCTGGGCATTGATTGTCCGATTCCGAGAATATTTCCTTACTAGGATTTCTGAAACCAAAAACAACAGAAAACAGCAACTGGCCCTTCGGCATCTCGTCAATAGGTTAGTTCCGGAAAATGCATAAAAACGATATAAAGTGTGAACAAAACATGTAGGTATTGTCATAAAACTAGCATGGAACATAAGAAATTATAGATACGTTTGAGACGTATCAAGCATCCCCAAGCTTAGTTCCTACTCGCCCTCGAGTAGGTAAACGATAACAATGATAATTTCTTAAGTGTCATGCTACCAACATAATCTTGATCAACATTATTGTAAAGCATATGAGATGAATGCAGCGATTCAAAGCAATGATGAAGACAATGAGTAAACAACTGAATCATATAGCAAAGACTTTTCATGAATAGTACTTTCAAGACAAGCATCAATAAGACTTGCATAACAGTTAACTCATAAGCAATAAATTCTTAGTAGAAGACATTGAAGCAACACAAAGGATGATTAAGTTTCAGCAATTGCTTTCAACTTGTAACATGTATATCTCATGGATAGTTGTCAACATAAAGCAATATAACAAGTGCAATAGGTAAACATGTAAGAATCAATGCACACAGTTTACACAAGTGTTTGCTTCTAAGATGGAAAGAAGTAGGTAAACTGACTCAACAATAAAGTAGAAGATAGGCCCTTCGCAGAGGGAAGCAGGGATTAAATCATGTGCTAGAGTTTTTTAAGTTTTGAAATCATATAGAGAACATAAAAATAAAGTTTTGAGAGGTGTTTGTTGTTGTCAACGAATGGTAGCGGGTACTCTAACTACCTTATCAACCAGACTTTCAAGAGCGGCTCCCATGAAGGACGTTATCTCTACCAGCAAGGTAGATCATCCCTCTTCTCTTTTGTTTACACATGTACTTTAGTTTAGTTTTTATTTTTTTATTTTTAGATGACACTCCTCCCAACCTTTGCTTTCTCAAGCCATGGCTAACCGAATCCTCGGGTGCCTTTCAACAATCACATACCATGGAGGAGTGTCTATTTGCAAAATTAAGTTTCTTACTGATGAATCAGAGCAAAACATGTGAAGAGAATTATTAATGCAAGTTAATTAATTGGGGCTGGGAACCCCATTGCCAGCTCTTTTTGCAAAATTATTGGATAAGCGGATGAAGCCACTAGTCCATTGTGAAAGTCTGTCAGAAGTAAATGACAAGATCGAAAGATAAAACACCACATACTTCCTCATGAGCTATAAAACATTGACACAAATAAGACATAATAGCTTTTGAATTGTTTAACGGTAGCACATGAAGTATTTGCTTGGAATGGCAGGAAATACCACATAGTAGGTAGATATGGTGGACACAAATGGCATAGTTTTTGGCTCAAGGATTTGGATGCACGAGAAGAATTCCTCTCAATACAAGGCTAGGCTAGCAAGGTTGTTTGAAGCAAACTCAAGTATGAAATGGTGCAGCAAGACTCACATATGAACATATTGTAAGCATTATAAAACTTTACATCGTCTTCCTTGTTGTTCAAACACCTTAACCAGAAAATATCTAGACTTAGAGAGACCAATCATGCAAACCAAATTTTAACAAGCTCTATGTAGTTCTTCATTAATAGGTGCAAAGTACATGATGCAAGAGCTTAAACATGATCTATATGAGCACAACAATTGCCAAGTATCAAATTATTCAAGACATTATACCAATTACCACATGAAGCATTTTCCGTTTCCAACCATATAGCAATGAACGAAGCAGTTTCAACCTTCGCCATGAACATTAAAAGCTAAGAACACATGTGTTCATATGAACCAGCGGAGCGTGTCTCTCTCCCACACAAGGATGAATTTATTCAAACAAAACAAAAACAAACAGACGCTCCAAGTAAAGTACATAAGATGTGACCGAATAAAAATATAGTTTCAAGAGAAGAAACCTGATAAATTGTCGATGAAGAAGGGGATGCCTTGGGCATCCCCAAGCTTAGATGCTTGAGTCTTCTTGAAATATGCAGGGATGAACCACGGGAGCATCCCCAAGCTCTTCACTCTTCTTGATCATAGTATATCATCCTCCTCTCTTGACCCTTGAAAACTTCCTCCACACCAAACTCAAAACAAACTCATTAGAGGGTTAGTGCATAATCAAAACTTCACATGTTCAGAGGTGACACAATCATTCTTAACACTTCTGGACATTGCCCAAAGCTTCTGAAAGTTAATGGAACAAAGAAATCCATCCAACATAGCAAAAATGGCAATGCGAAATAAAAGGCAGAATCTGTCAAAACAGAACAGTCCGTAAAGACGAATTTTACAGAGGCACTTAACTTACTCAGATGAAAAATCTCAAATAAAATGAAAGTTGCGTACATATCTGAGGATCACGCACGTAAATTTGCAGATTTTTCTGAGTTACCTACAGAGAACCCTGCCCAAATTCGTGACAGACAGAAATCTGTTTCTGCGCAGTAATCCAAATCTAGTATCAACCTTGCTATCAAAGACTTTACTTGGCACAACAATGCAATAAAATAAGATAAATAGAGGTCGCTACAGTAGTAACAACTTCCAAGACACAACAAAACAGTAACAAAATAAACACATGGGTTATCTCCCAAGAAGTGCTTTCTTTATAGCCATTAAGATGGGCTCAGCAATTTTAATGATGCACTCTCAAGAAATAGTAGTTGAAGCAAAAGAGAGCATCAAGAAGCAAATTCAAAACACATTTAAGTCTAACATGCTTCCTATGCATAGGAATCTTGTAAATAAACAAGTTCATGAAGAGCAAAGTAACAAGCATAGGAAGATAAACCAGTGTAACTTCAAAAATTTCAGCATATAGAGAGGTGTTTTAGTAACATGAAAATTTCTACAATCATATTTTCCTCTCTCATAATAACTTTCAGAGGCATCATGAACAAACTCAACAATATAAGTATCACATACAACATTCTTATTCACATGCATAAAAGTATCATTACTCTCCACATAAGCATAATCAATTTTATTAGTTGTAGCGGGAGCAAATTCAACAAAGTAGCTATCATTATTATTCTCATCATCAAATGTAGGAGGCATATTGTAATCATAATTAAACTTATCCTCCGTAGTAGGCGGCACCAAAAGACCACTATCATTATAATCATCATAAATAGGAGGCATATCATAATCAACATAAACTTTCTCCTCAATACCCGGAGGACTAAAGAGATCATTTTCATCAAAACCGACCTCCCCAAGCTTAAATTCTTCCATAGCATTATCAACAATGGTGTTCATACTAATAACATTGCTACTAGCATGCAAATAAGATTCCATAGGTTTTTTAATTTTCGTAGCAAACAATTCTATCTCAGGGAAAAGATTAAAAAGCTCACTGTTACTTTCCATTATGCCTTACTAGTGTAAACAAGAAACAAAAAGATGCAATTGCAGGATCTAAAGGAAATAGCTTCGAGCACTTACAACGGTAACAGAAAATAACTTAGTTACCTGGGACCGGAGTGTGAGTGCCTTTTACCTTTCCTCCCTAGCAACGGCGCCAGAAAAGTGCTTGATGTCTACGTGTGCTTCTATTCTTGTAGACAGTGTTGGGCCTCCAAGAGCAGAGGTTTGTAGAATAGCAGCAAGTTTCCCTTAAGTGGATCACCCAAGGTTTATCGAACTCAGGGAGGAAGAGGTCAAAGATATTCCTCTCAAGCAACCCTGCAATCACGATACAAGAAGTCTCTTGTGTCCCCAACACACCTAATACACTTGTCAGATGTATAGGTGCACTAGTTCGGCGAAGAGATAGTGAAATACAAGTGGTATGAATGAATATGAGTAGTAGTAACGGCGCCAGAAAAGTGCTTGCTGGCGTGCAGTTGATGGTAGTAATATTGCAGGAAGTAAACATGCAGCAGAACAGTAAACAAGCGGTGTTTGCAGTATTGGAAACAAGGCCTAGGGATCCTACTTTCACTAGTGGACACTCTCAACATTGATCACATAATAAATAAGTTCTCTTCCTTTGTGCTACATATACTCTTATTTGATAATGAACACCATTCGTAGCGTAGGGCTACTAGAGCACCTCAATGCCGGAGTTAACAAGCTCCACAACATTCGATATTCATGTTTAAGTAACCTTAGAGCATAATAGATCTTTGCAATCTAAACCGAGTACTAACATAGCATACACACTGTCACCTTTACACTATGAAGGGGGAATAAATCACATCAATACTATCATAGTAATAATTAACTCCATAACCTACAAGAGATTATGATCATAACCTACGCCAAGTACTACACGATGCACACACTTTCACCATTACATCATGAAGGAGGAATAGACTACTTTAATAACATCACAAGAGTAGCACATAGACTAATAGTGATACAAAGCTCATCATATGGATCTCAATCATGCAAAGCAATTCATGAGATCATTGTATTGGGGTACAGAGAGAGATTAACCACATAGCTACCGGTACAGCCCTTAGCCTCGATGGAGAACTACTCCCTCCTCATGGGAGACAGCAGCGGTGATGAAGATGGCGGTGGTGTCGATGGAGATGCCTTCCGGGGGCACTTCCCCGTCCCGGCCCGTCCCGGCGGCGTGCCGGAACAGAGACTCCTGTCCCCCAGATCTTGGCTTCGCGATGGCGGCGGCTCTGGAAGGTTTCTCGTACCGTGGCTTTTCCGTCTCGAAGATTTAGGTCAGGGACCTTTAAATAGGCGAAGAGGCGGAGTCGAAGGGCTGACGAGGCGGTGACACAATAGGGGGCGCGGCCCAGGCCCTGGCCGCGCCACCCTGGCGTGTGGTGGCCCTGTGTCCGACTGCACATAACCGAACCGAAACTGAAAACCGAACCGAAAAAAACCTAACCGAACTGAATTTTCAGTTTTTATGGTTTTATGGTTAGGTTTCAGTTAGCAAAAGTGCTAACCATATACACTTCAGTTAATTCAGTTAAAAACTGGAAAAACCGTGGTTAACCGAACAAAACCGAATAGCACATCCCAACAAAGAATTTTGCTTTCCAGGCCCATCACAAATTCATGTTAACGTTTTATTTCATTTAGAAGTGCACGTTGTGCTAACAAAGGTACTCTAATGTGGTGGTTTGGGTGTGTTAGTATATGTATATATGGACAAATCGTCAGTTCAAGTCCCAAATAGTGTTGCAATTTTTATTTTGGCCGCATTTCTATTATTTATCATTTGTTTCTCATGTAACACAATCAATTTGGTCTTAAAAAAATACATAAACAAAATATATGTCCATAAAAAGTAGGTGTTATTCAAAAATTCGCGTCAACTATGGTTAATTTGGTTATTACCGAAACCGAACCGAATTTATATGGTTATTACCGAAACCGAACTGTATTTTTATACGTAACCGTATTTACCGAAGTATTGAAACTATATTTACCGAAAAACCGTATTTACCGAACCGAATTAACCATATTAACCGAACGTGCAGCCGGAGCCCTGTGGCCCCCCTCTGGTCCCTCTCGGGTGTTCTGGAAGCTTCGTGGAAAAATAGGATGCTGGGCATTGATTTTGTCCGATTCCGAGAATATTTCCTTACTAGGATTTCTGAAACCAAAAACAGCAGAAAACAGCAACTAGCCCTTCGGCATCTTGTCAATAGGTTAGTTCCGGAAAATACATAAAAACGATATAAAGTGTGAACAAAACATGTAGGTATTGTCATAAAACTAGCATGGAACATAAGAAATTATAGATACGTTTGAGACGTATCAGCGGCCCTATTGTGTGGGTCCCTCGTGACGCCCCCTGACCTACCCTTCCGCCTACTTAAAGCCTCCGTCGCGAAACCCCCAGTACCGAAAGCCACGATACGGAAAACCTTCCAGAGACGCAGCCGCCGCCAATCCCATCTCGGGGGATTCAGGAGATCACCTCCGGCACCCTGCCGGAGAGGGAAATCATCTCCCAGAGGACTCTTCATCGCCATGATCACCTCTGGATTGATGTGTGAGTAGTTCACCCCTGGACCATGGGTCCATAGCAGTAGCTAGATGGTCATCTTCTCCTAATTGTGCTATCATGCTCGATCTTGTGAGCTGCCTATCATGATCAAGATCGTTTCTTTGTAATCCTACATGTTGTGTTTGTTGGGATCCGATGGATATTGAATACTATGTCAAGTTGATTATCAATCTATCATATATGTTGTTTATGTTCTTGCATGCTCTCCGTTGCTAGTAGAGGCTCTGGCCAAGTTGATACTTGTGACTCCAAGAGGGAGTATTTATGCTCGATAGTGGGTTCATGCCTCCATTAAATGCAGGACAAAGTGACAGAAAGTTCTAAGGTTGTGGATGTGCTGTTGCCACTAGGGATAAAACATCGATGCTTTGTCTAAGGATATTTGTGTTGATTACATTACGCACCATACTTAATGCAATTGTCTGTTGCTTGCAACTTAATACCGGAAGGGGTTCGGATGATAACCTGAAAGTGGACTTTTTAGGCATAGATGCATGCTGGATGGCGGTCTATGTACTTTGTCGTAATGCCCTGATTAAATCTCATAGTACTCATCATGATATATGTATGTGCATTGTTATGCCTTCTTTATTTGTCAATTGCCCAACTATAATTTTTTCACCCAACATGCTATTTATCTTATGGGAGAGACACCGCTAGTGAACTGTGGACCCCGGTCTATTCTTTACATCTGAAATACAATCTACTGCAATACTTGTTCTTTACTGTTCTTCGCAAACAATCATCGTCCACACAATACGGTTAATCCTTTGTTCACAGTAAGCCGGTGAGATTGACAACCTCATTGTTACGTTGGGGCAAAGTACTTTGGTTGTGTTGTGCAGGTTCCACGTTGGCGCCAGAATCCCTGGTGTTGCGCCGCACTACATTCCGCCACCATCAACCTTCAACATGCTTCTTGGCTCCTCCTGGTTCGATAAACCTTGGTTTCTTTCTGAGGCAAAACTTGCTACTGTCTGCATCACACCTTCCTCTTGGGGTTCCCAACGGACGTGTGTTAATTGCACGCATCAAGCTCTTTTTCTGGCGCCGTTGCCGGGGAGATCAAGACACGCTGCAAGGGGAGTCTCGACTTCCAATCTCTTTACTTTGTTTTTGTCTTGCTTTACTTTATTTACTACTTTGTTTGCTGCACTTAAACAAAACACAAAAAAATTAGTTGATAGCTTTACTTTATTTACTGTCTTGCTCTCCATATTAAAAACACAAAAAAATTAGTTACTTGCATTTACTTTATTTACCTTTTGTTTATTTCATCATGTTTCCTCCTAAGTACACTCTAAAAGACATACCGGTAGGACGAGGGTCTATAATTGGAAGAGATAATATAGAAGATTTTTTCACTCATGTTAGTACTGCTGAAGATTTTGAAGATAGACACTTGGTAGAACTTGCTCCTACTTATGAAATTGCTGCTGCTTCTTTAGTTCGCATGTTGGAAACTAAATTTGTTAATCTCAATCCTATAATCCAACACATGTTTCTCACACTCGGTGATATGGAGGAAGGGGAGAAGAAAGATTTTGTCTTAGAAACCCTTCTTAAAGAATTTGGTGGTGTAGCAAGAGAGGCTAGAAAGGTCTTTATTAAATACAATATGCTTGGCTCTTATACCAATTTTGTTAGTATCCTTGAAAAGATGGACATGGAGAGAGTAAGGTACACTAATGATATTAATGATGGTGGGGAGATTAAGACAACAATACCTTGTAAGCTCCTAGGAATGAGCGATGCTCTAGAAACTAATTATGGTTGGCTTGTCCCTGAAAATTTGTTTGACGAGGATAGCAAACCTAAGAATAATGAAAAGGGAGCCTCTGAAACTCACATAGATAATATAAAATGCATAGTTGAGGCAACTCCCAACACCCCTGGTAATAGTGTTGATGCTTCATCTCTTGATAATACTTGATTCACACTTTCTGCGCCTAGCTGAAAGGCGTTAAAGAAAAGCGCTTATGGGAGACAACCCATGTTTTTACTACAGTACCTTTGTTTTATATTTGAGTCTTGGAAGTTGTTACTACTGTAGCAACCTCTCCTTATCTTTATTTTATTGCATTGTTGTGCCAAGTAAAGTCTTTGATAGCAAAGTCAATACTAGATTTGGATTACTGCGCAGAAACAGATTTCTTGCTGTCACGAATCTGGGCAGAATTCTCTGTAGGTAACTCAGAAAAATATGCAAATTTACGTGCGTGATCCTCAGATACGTACGCAACTTTCATTCAATTTGAGCATTTTCATCTGAGCAAGTTAAGTGCCCCTGTAAAATTCGTCTTTACGGACTGTTCTGTTTTGACAGATTCTGCCTTTTATTTCGCATTGCCTGTTTTGCTATGTTCGATGGATTTCTTTGTTCCATTAACTTTCAGTAGCTTTGTGCAATGTCCAGAAGTGTTAAGAATGATTATATCACCTCTGAATGTATGAATTTTCAATTATGCACTAACCCTCTAATGAGTTTGTTTCGAGTTTGGTATGGAGGAAGTTTTCAAGGGTCAAGAGAGGAGGATGATACAATATGATCAAGAAGAGTGAAAAGTCTAAGCTTGGGGATGCCCCCGTGGTTCATCCCTGCATATTTTAAGAAGACTCAAGCATCTAAGCTTGGGGATGCCCAAGGCATCCCCTTCTTCATCGACAACATTATCAGGTTCCTCTAATGAAACTATATTTTTATCCAGTCACATCTTATGTGCTTTGCTTGGAGCGTCTGTTTGCTTTAGTTTTTGTTTTGTTTGAATAAAGTCGGATCCTAGCATTCTTTATATTGGAGATATTACGCTCCGCTGTTTCGTATGAACACATGTGTTCTTAGCTTTATCTTTAATGTTCATTGCGAAAGTTGAACTACCTCATTCATTGATATATGGTTGGAAACGGAAAATGCCGCATGTGGTAATTGGTATAATGTCTTGAATAATGTGATACTTGGCAATTGTTGTGCTCATATAGATCATGTTTAAGCTCTTGCATCATGTACTTTGCACCTATTAATGAATATCTACATAGAGCTTGTTAAAATTTGGTTTGCATGATTGGTCTCTCTAAGTCTAGATATTTTCTGGTTGAGGTGTTTGAACAACAAGGAGACGATGTAAAGTCTTATAATGCTTACAATATGTTTATATGTGAGTCTTGCTGCACCAGTTTATACTTGAGTTTGCTTCAAACAACCTTGCTAGCCTAGCCTTGTATTGAGAGGGATTCTTCTCGTGCATCCAAATCCTTGAGCCAAAATCCATGCCATTTGTGTCCACCATACCTACCTACCACATGGTATTTCTCCGCCATTCCAAAGTACATTACTTGAGTGCTACCTTTAAAATTTCTATTCTTTACCTTTGCAATATATAGCTCATGGGACAAATAGCCTTAAAAACTATTGTGGTGAAGAATATGTACTTATGTGTCTTATTTCTTAGTAAGTTGGTTATTGAGCGGTAACCATGTTTTCTGGGGACGCCATCAACTTTTTACCTTTGTTGAATATCATGTGAGTTGCTATGCATGTTCGTCTTGTCTGAAGTAAGGGCGGTTTTCACAATCAAATGGTTTGAGTATGCATACTGTTAGAGAAGAACATTGGGCCGCTAACTAATGCCATGAATCATGGTGGAAGTTTCAGTTTGGACATAAAACCTCAATCTCTTATGAGAATATTAACTGTTGTTGAATGCTTAAGCATTAAAGGAAGAGTCCATTATCTGTTGTCTATGTTGTCCCGGTATGGGTGTCTAAGTTGAGAATGGTCAAAAGCGAGAAATCCAATGCGAACCTTATCCTTAGACCCTTGTACAGGCGGCATAGAGGTACCCCTTTGTGACACTTGGTTGAAACATATGTTATGCAATGATAATCCGTGTTAACCCAAGCTAATTAGGACAAGGTGCGAGCACTATTAGTATACTATGCATGAGGCTTGCAACTTATAAGATGTCTTATACATAACTCATATGCTTTATTACTACCGTTGACAAAATTGTTTCTTGTTTTCAAAATAAAAGCTCTAGCACAAAAATAGTAATCAATGCTTCCCTCTGCGAAGGGCCTATCTTTTACTTTATTGTTGAGTCAGTTTACCTATTCTTTCTATCTTAGAAGCAAACACTTGTGTAAACTGTGTGCATTGATTCTTACATGTTTACCTATTGCACTTGTTATATTACTTTGTGTTGACAATTATCCATGAGATATTACAGCTGAAACTTATATCTTCCTTTGTGTTGCTTCAACGCCTTTACTTTGAATTTATTGCTTATGAGTTAACTCTTATGCAAGACTTATTGATGCTTGTCTTGAAAGTATTATTCATGAAAAGTCTTTGTTATATGATTCATTTGTTTACTCATTATCTTCATCATTGCTTCGAATCGCTGCATTCATCTCATGTGCTTTACAATAGTATTGATCAAGATTATGATAGCATGTCACTTCAGAAATTATCTTTGTTATCGTTTACCTACTCGAGGGCAAGTAGGAACTAAGCTTGGGGATGCTTGATACGTCCCAAACGTATCTATAATTTCTTATGTTCCATGCTACTTTTATGATGATACTCACATGTTTTATACACATTATATGTCATTATTATGCATTTTCCGGCACTAACCTATTGACGAGATGCCGAAGAGCCAGTTGCTGTTTTCTGCTATTTTTGGTTTCAGAAATCCTAGTAAGGAAATATTCTCGGAATTGGACGAAATCAACGCCCAGGGGCCTATTTTTCCACGAAGCTTCCAGAAGACCGAAGAGGATAAGAAGTGGGGCCACGAGGTGGCCACACAACAGGGCGGCGCGGCCTGGGCCCTGGCCGCGCGGCCCTATTGTGTGGGTCCCTCGTGATGCCCCCTGACCTACCCTTCCGCCTACTTAAAGCCTCCGTCGCGAAACCCCCAGTACCGAGAGCCACGATACGGAAAACCTTCCAGAGACGCAGCCGCCGCCAATCCCATCTCGGGGGATTCAGGAGATTGCCTCCGGCACCCTGCCGGAGAGGGGAATCATCTCCCGGAGGACTCTTCATCGCCATGATCGCCTCCGGATTGATGTGTGAGTAGTTCACCCCTGGACCATGGGTCCGTAGTAGTAGCTAGATGGTCGTCTTCTCCTAATTGTGCTATCATGCTCGATCTTGTGAGCTGCCTATCATGATCAAGATCGTTTCTTTGTAATCCTACATGTTGTATTTGTTGGGATCCGATGGATATTGAATACTATGTCAAGTTGATTATCAATCTATCATATATGTTGTTTATGTTCTTGCATGCTCTCCGTTGCTAGTAGAGGCTCTGGCCAAGTTGATACTTGTGACTCCAAGAGGGAGTATTTATGCTCGATAGTGGGTTCATGCCTCCATTAAATCTGGGACAGTGACAGAAAGTTCTAAGGTTGTGGATGTGATGTTGCCACTAGGGATAAAACATCGATGCTTTGTCTAAGGATATTTGTGTTGATTACATTACGCACCATACTTAATGCAATTGTCTGTTGCTTGCAACTTAATACCGGAAGGGGTTCGGATGATAACCTGAAAGTGGACTTTTTAGGCATAGATGCATGCTGGATGGCGGTCTATGTACTTTGTCGTAATGCCCTGATTAAATCTCATAGTACTCATCATGATATATGTATGTGCATTGTTATGCCTTCTTTATTTGTCAATTGCCCAACTGTAATTTGTTCACCCAACATGCTATTTATCTTATGGGAGAGACACCGCTAGTGAACTGTGGACCCCGGTCTATTCTTTACATCTGAAATACAATCTACTGCAATACTTGTTCTTTACTGTTCTTCGCAAACAATCATCTTCCACACAATACGGTTAATCCTTTGTTCACAGCAAGCCGGTGAGATTGACAACCTCAATGTTACGTTGGGGCAAAGTACTTTGGTTGTGTTGTGCAGGTTCCACGTTGGCGCCGGAATCCCTGGTGTTGCGCCGCACTACATTCCGCCACCATCAACCTTCAACGTGCTTCTTGGCTCCTCCTGGTTCGATAAACCTTGGTTTCTTTCTGAGGGAAAACTTGCTACTGTCTGCATCACACCTTCCTCTTGGGGTTCCCAACGGACGTGTGTTAATTGCATGCATCATTGCCCATCTGTAATTTGTTTACCCAGCATATTTATTTTATTGGGGAGGCGCCTCTAGTGAAGTGTGGACCCCGGTCCTTCTTCTTTTAATTGCAATCTTCTACAGCATTTTCCTGTTCTGTTCTCTGCAAACAATTCTTCTTCCACATGGTTCGTTTAATCCTTTGTTTTCAGCAAAACCAGTGAGCTTGACTACCTCGCTGAAAGTTGGGGACAAAGTACTTGGTTGTTTGTGTGCAGGTCTCCACGTTGCTGCTGACGCCGGCAGTGCTCCCTGCCACGAGTTGGTTCGCAACACCTCGGGAGAGAACGTTTTTCTCCTACTGGTCGATAAACCTTGGTTTCTTACTGAGGGAAAACTTCCTGTTGTGCTCATCATACCTTCCTCTTGGGGTTCCACTCAACGTTGCGCATAAATTCTCCTTCATCAACTCCGCGCTCAGCAAACACTCTGAGGGATGTAATATGAGTGGAACGGTGTTTCACTTGTGTTATGTCAACGACTTATGTACTACACCATGCAGTGGTACGCTGGGTCACCACAGCTGGTATCAGAGAAAATGCTTTGACCCTAGGATTAAAACCCTTTAAAGGAGATCTATAGGTTTGGTAGTGTCTATAGGAAGTTGTCTTAGCTAAACCAACTATTCTTTTGACTTGAGATGGGTATTCACTTGAGAATAATCCTGACACACTTGAGTTAACTTTTCTTACCTATTTTTCCTTAAGTAAAGTTAGTTAGTTATCTTTCTTCATTCCAAATAAGTAGAACACCATTGGAGCTTAAGATAATGGGTGGTAGTAGACCACAATTGGTATACAATACATGGTAGTCCAAAGAAAGGATACAACCATAAGGAAGATATCATATTGGAAGATGTATACCAAGACATTTTATGGCTAAGTAAAAGTCATTTAAAATGCCAAATGACTGATGTTAAGAAAGGGAGATAAGTTATATAAGGTAGTAACTAGTATATGCCTATGATGAGTCAATCATAGGAGGTAAGGAAGAGTGATAGGACTTATATAAGTCTACTTTTCATGGTAGAGTTGGTAATCATGTATGATTCACTTGAGAGTCATGATGTGATGGAGTAGAACATCATGAGTGAGACAACAAGAGTATGATGAGGAGTAAGATTTTAAGGAAGAGTTCAAAAACTTAGGCCTTAAAACCATGTCAACTATGACAAGTATGCTGGAACCATAGTCCATAGTTTAAAGAAAGCTTTATTAGAGCATAACTTATAGAGAGACCCTGGAGTTATAGGTGATATACTTTAACAATTATGTGTTGAAAGTAGACATGTTATAGTCTCGAGAGATCATGTGAGGTTAGTTTTCAATTGAATGGAAGGTAAGTTATTACTTTCCAAGGAAATTAGGTGGATTACAACTATTCTGGACCAATTTTCTCAAGTTTATTTGATTGCAAGTGAGCAATCGAGGTAAATATTGAGACAAATAATAGGAATCCATATATATGTGCTAAGTATCACAACTTAAACCTATTTTATGTGGTGTTATATACTACACATCTGAGCCCGATGTTTAGGGATGTCTTACCCAACTATTATATTCAGGCATATAAGGATGTGTATTATAAGCACAAAGCTGGATTTTCTTGGATTTTATTGGATTTTCATTGATTGACTAGATCCATACATGAAGTTTGACTTTGATATGCAAATGCATGTTGCAATATCAAGCTCTTACTTGATATTATAGGTCTAGAGGGTAAAGGTATTCGTGTGAGGAAGTGACGAATTCTGAAGATTTTGAAGACAAGGTGGAGGTTAACTAGCAGAAGGAAGTCAAGTTGTGGGAAGCAAACACAATACTCTGAAGGAAGGACCAATCAAAACTCACTCTTATCCTCAATTGAGGAGTACTTCAACATGGAAGTACCATGAAAGTGAGAAAAATAGTGAATATGGAGCAGTAGAAGTGGAGCCATATTCATTATGGAAGAAGGGAATGCAAGTGAAGTCACTAACGATACTATCTTCATAGTGTCAACAAGTGGTTCTCTTGCAAAACAAACCCTGGAAGAAGGAAAATGGACAAGTGAAGTCGCAGCTGATATAATAAGATCGCAGCTGATATAGGATAATCTTTAAAAGTAAGCACTTGAAGTGAGGTAGAGGTTGAATAGACCTATAAAAGTGTTCGCATCTGGTATCAGATAAGTCATATCTGGTATAAGATAGTCCACAGCTTAATCATTTCTTCACTCTAAAGGAAAGAGGGATTCCACAGCTGGTAAACATTTAGTCAGAGGATTCACATCGGATACCCACAACTGTGTGGATACACCGCAAGAATTATTCGTGAGACCCTTGAAAACTACCACCAATAAGGCAAACTGAGACCAATTTTCTAATCTTGGAGTTTAATGATTAGAAGAAAAGGAGCTTGAAGATCATTAGTAAACTCCAAGGGGGAGAGGAAGGCTAAATGAGAAGTATTAAGATATAATATTTGGAGTATGATGGACCAAGAAGAAGGTCTGAACTGAGAGGAAGTCCGATCTTATTTTCATAAGATTGTTGGGAAGTACCTATATAATAGTACTCTCAGGAGGACGTCAGACCAGAAACCGAGGTTCATATCTCGAAGAAGTAAGAGTTAGACCCTAACTTGAGCGGGTAATTGTTAATTACTCAAAACCAAGAGAACTCAAGTAAGTCTAAGATAATGAAGTTGGATGAAGAAGATATCGGAGGACAATCAAAGCTGAAGAAGGCAAAAGACCGAAGGAGTTTGACTATACTAAAACATAAGACTATTAGAAAGATTCCTTTAATGGAACCTAAATAAACAAAAAGGAAGATAATTTGCATAAACTAGAAGCCATGATTGGATGGACTAAATGAGTCTAATCCATTCGTAGGAATGGACCACTAGGACCATGCCTATTTGTAAATACCTTCCTTAGTACCATTACTATAGTTATGGTAGTAAGGGAAAATAATACCCTACCTTAAACAATTTTTTAGAATTGAAGAAAGTATCAGTGCCAGACATCAGAAAACTCCAGGAAGGATCTGGACAAGGGATATATCCAATAATATATAATAAGATCACCATGGAGTTTGAAAGGATTGTGATCTGTTCAAGTCAGTTCAACATTCCGAAACATAAGAGCGTTCGAACTTCGGGACGAAGTTCAGTTTAAGGGGGAGAGGTTGTAATATTCCAGGTTTAGAGGCTACAAAATGAGAGAACACCAAAGTGTGCATTGCATTCATGCATAGAAATCCGGGGAATTTTCGCGCTTTCAAATAAAACTTACCACAATAACTAAAGTTTCACTTGACTTGCTGGAATTGAAGTAGATCATCAAGTCAAGCGCTATAAACTTCACTGTGATCTTTGATAAAACCTTGTTTTGGGTAGAGATGATTTGATCTATGGGCTAGATCAAATGGAATTAGTTTTACAACAAACAACACCTTAAGTAAGGTTCAATTACAAGATCTTAAGTAAAGGATCTATCCTTAATAATTTAAGCTTAAGCTGGTTAATGTTGGTTGGTGATTGTAGAGTTTATCTCACCACTCTTCTTAAACGCTAAAAACCATCATACACATAAAATCATAAACTCACCCCAATCTCAATACCATTTAATTTAAAGTTTAGCCATAATGAAAATATGTGTGAACAATCCATATTGCTAGGTATTAGCAAAATCTAATCATGTGTTCACTATGCACTTGTTATAAATTTCAAATCATTTAAATAAATCTGGTTCCTAAACTAAAAAGGGAATTGAGATAAATATTTAAACCCATTTCCATTTTACTCAAACCTCAACAAATATCAATATAATCAAAATTCCAATACTTGTTTAAACAACCAAACTAAGAAGAGAGCATGATTATCAAAGTGTATTGATATTCAAATAATTTAGAACCTGCTAAATAAAACAGAATTCAATTTGAATTCAAATTCACCAAATTCAAACCAGGAAATAAAACAGAAAAGAAAATAACAAAAATAGAGAGAGAGAGAGGCTTACCTGGCCGTGCAGCCCAGCAGTGGCCCAAAACCAACCCAGCACCAGCACCACCTCATCGACTAAAACTTCCCACGAAGCAGCCCAAGTCGAGGCCTAGCCCACCAACAAAGCCACCTAGTCTACCGTACCGTTTTGGCGAGGAAGAAAAGAAGTTTCTTCTTCTTCTTCCCCGCAGACGACACGGCGACGGCGAGCTCGGCCACGTTCTCGTTGAGGATAAGGACGCCGCCGGACGTCAACGAGTCTCTTAGAACCTCGCCCAACCCTTTATGTGTCCGAGCCTATCCAGGAGCATCAAGATTCACGCCCAAGCTCACTTCACTGCCGCCATTGCATCCCGGTGGTCCCCGTCGGTGAAGTGATGATTCTGACCTCGCCGTGGTCTATAAAACCACCTACAGAATCCCCGTGATATCCTTGTTCTTCTCCGCCCCTTCATTCACTCCCTAACCCTCTCTATCTCTCACCACCATCCACTCACTGTCGCCGGAGTCGAAGACGAAGGTCACGATTGGAGCCACCTCGGAGCTCACCGTGAGGTCTGGGAGGAGCGCCTGGCGCCGTAGATCATCTAGGAGGAAGGAATCAAGCTGCAGCCTCCTCAAGCCGAAGAATTTCGTCGATCCCTTCCACAACACCTCGCCGGTAATGGCGAATTCCTCGTCGTCTCCGTCCACAATCCACCTCGGCGACCAACTCAGAAGACTCAAGGTATGATAACGCATCGAATGAGCTATTCCTTGCTTCCTAAAGATCATCCTAGCGCTAATTCGTATGTTGGCCGGAGTTCGCTGCTGTGGTAGAGCTCGCCGGAGATAGCTCCAGTGATCCCCTTGCTAAACCATCACCACCACCAGCCTCAGCGTGTCGAGGAGGTTCCGAAAACCCTAGTCGCGCGTCTCGGGAGGCAATAAATCGGTGGCGCCGTCCTCAGCTGACCGCCGGTGTTTAAACGCCGGTGAGGTCAAACGCCACAGTCAAAGTTGACCAGTCTTTGCCGCGTGGCTGCTGAGGTGGACACAGGTCCCACCTGTCTGTGGTTGGGGCTAGCTCTAGACGGGTACGTTTAGTTTTTGTTTTTATTTCAAATTTCAGTAAATAAATGAAACTTTGCCAAAATAAATAAAATTCATTTCTGCTCAGAAAAATTAAAATAATATATGAAAATGCTCACAAAAATAAACCCTACCCAATAAAAATATAAAATAAAAATGTGTGTCAAAATAAAAATTCACTTATTTTTACCTTTATTCAATATGACTTTTCATTTGTTTTAAAATACAATTTGAATTCAATAATTCGTGAAGTTTCAAAATTAAATATTAGATATTCAGTAAGTAAATAAAATGTTAAGAATAATTTTCTTAATCATATTTTCGTTAACTAAAATATTAGTAGAATTTCAATAAACCCTAATTTTCAAATTACCATTTACTATTTTCTTTAAATAATAATAAAGCAAGAAAATACTAAATGTTAATATTATTTTGATAGCTCAAAAATTGTTTACTTAAACATTTTTAGTTAACAAGTGATTATTTAAAATCTAATAACAACTATAAAACCCTAATTCCCGAGTTAAACCATAAATAGTATTTATCTTAATTATTAAATCTTTAAAAATTATAAAGTGTTAAGACCATTATTAATCTTACTTTAAAGTGATCAATAACTTCAACTCTAGTACCAATTATTAACTTTAAGAATTGCAGCATAATTTAGAAACCCTAGTTCTATTATAAGTAAGAACTTGATCCCATTATTTTATGTGATCATCCCAAATTGTTTTAACCCTAAAACCATAATTGTTTATCACATGTGATCATGTGAATTTCACGTTGCCTCTACAACCTTAATAAGCAACCGATGAATGCATGCTCACGATCCACTAAAATAAAACCAATTCACATAATATCATCATTTCATGTCTTTATTTTTTTGATTAATACTTGTATGATCCTTAGTGCCACCTAGGGGCAAACCATAACTTGTTACTCTTATTTAAACATCATTGATCACCATTCCTATATACCACACCATTGAAATCAGCCTCAACCGTACCATCATATCCTAAAAGAACCATAGTGATGAACCCTAATACCAATCTTGTGTAGTAATAAACATCACATGCTCCTATTCAACTAAACCTTATTTAGGAATTAATAAACCAACTAGCTTAGAAACCATTAGTGATTACTTAGTGAAGCAAATGAGAAGTTATAGTAAACCCTAACTCATAGCACCACTTTGTTAACCATCCTTTGATAGGATACCTATAATCACCCATAGTAACAAACCTGCTAATACTTGCTGCATATAGACCAATCCAACTTAAGAACCCAACTAGTTCCTATTACAGAACTAAATAAATCCATTAGTAAACCCTAGAAGCCATAGCTCCAATTTATAGTAGTTCTTGTTCTTATTTAACCTATTCTTCAAAAGTTATTCTTTTGAAGTACAAATATCATCAAACCATAGAAGGCCATAGTTCTTATTTGAAATACTTATTATTTCTTAATCAACATGTTCTTCAAAAGTTATTCTTTTGAAGTATAATATAAGTAATCATCAACCATGTCCTGTAGAACTTAAAACTGACAACTACTCTTGACTTGTTATGCAACCACCATTCCTTTGTGTGTATGATTGTTATGATGCATTATATCACTTGTTTATGCTATAATAACACCAACCCTAATAAGAATCTTGTTTAAGAACCATTCTAAAAGTGCAACAAACCCTAAAGAAATCTTTACAACTCATCAATCCTAAATCATCAGGGTTAGGTTACACTCGGGGCGATTGCATCTCATACTATGCATTATAGCATCTTTGCCAGTTCTTTAAACATTGTCCTTACCGGACAATGATGATATTTCAGAATTTGGAGCTATCACGTATCGAATCTTTTGCCTTCATAATCTTGCAGTCAAGAAAGGCAAGTTCATCGCTTGTTCATGTCATTTGATTATTTTTATCAAACTATATGCAAAGTACTATACTTATCACTCCTGCATTGCAAAGCAAAATATTATTTTACAATTATGAATATGACTATGTGGTGGGCAATGGAACCATGGTATGTGTTGATTGGTGGACGTTCCACTGCAAGGGGACTACTCATCTAGGACTAAGTACCAATGCCGTCTAGTGATTCTAGCACCGTACATATCGCGTTGACCATAAGATCTATAATGGCTCTGGGGAAGTCAGCTGTATCTTTTCCCTCCTGCACATCAACAGACTTGATAGAGCCTGGCTGGGTGTTGGGATAACACTGCAGTAGGTTGGGAAATCCTTTAAAATCCCCATCTATGTGGATGAGAGGCTCTACCGTCTATGAATGATTGTCCGACGTACATCGGGGGTAAAGCCGTATGATCGGGAGATGTCTACCGGGGATGTACGGGTAAAAAAAAGGGTGGGTTTGCAGGGTCGCGGAGAAGGCAGTGTTTGACTTGGATCTTATTCCTGGCCTCACACCAAGGAAGTGTGAACGGGGACGAATTCTTCTGGTTGGCAAAAAGGATGAGGTCTCTTATGGGAAAAGTGACACACATCTGCAGAGTGTATCAAATTGTGGCTGTCACTCCCTGTTCCGGGAAGGGAACTGCGAACGCGGCAGGAAAGGAACTTCATGAAGTTCTAGTCAACATGTGAAGACTGATGGGCATAGTTTTCAGAATAAAATAAACCTTTTGAAGAAATGTTTACGAAAACTTGCATTCGCCTATGACTTTCTGGTCCGTGGCTGTAGCTAGTGCATGATACACCTATTTCCTAATATGAACTTGATGAGTACGCTCGTACTCATTCCCTCTCATTTGAACCCCATTCTTAGATCAAGACACCAAAGGAGAAACTACCGTGGAACTTGAAGACAAAGGAGTCAATTGCAACCAGATGGAGAACTCAATCAATGAAGTCAATGGAGTCAACTTCTGCACCAGTTAGAGTGGAAACTTAGACTTGTAATAGAAGGGAACATTTCCCTAATCTTATCACCTAAGTAGCTAGAATTCTATAGAAAGCCTAGTATCTCTCGAGATAGTGATATCAATAAGATAGACTACGAGTCGTTCTTCTAGATCTCTATTTGAAGTTTTAGCTCACTGTAAAGTAGGAGGCTGTGTTGATCTTCTGTAAACAGTTCATGTATCCTTCTATAGACATGCCTTGGACTCGCATATGTTTCTGTTGTACCACTCTGAGGGATGTAATATGAGTGGAACGGTGTTTCACTTGTGTTATGTCAACGACTTGTATACTACACCATGCAGTGGTACGCTGGGTCACCACAGGTGCAAACGAATGCGCGGACAAAAACAGTCATTTTCGCTTCCGCGGGGCGACGCAAACGGACGCACACGGATAATTTACGCGTCTGAAATGCGTCGCCCCGTTGGAGATGCCCTGAGCCTGTCAAAACCCTTGTACTCTAGATAGAAGCTGATGTAGCAATCCAAGGAAACTGAACATGCTGTTCCCAATCACTCACTCCTTGCCAAAATATAGAGCATATAATTTTTTTACAGTCAATTGATATTAAGTTTGAGTATGTTTTTTTGCAAAAAATATCTACATCTACCATACCAAATGTGTACCATATGAAAATATACATCACAGAAAATTTAATAGTATTGATTTGGTATTTAAGATATTAATATTTTTTCTACATACTTGATCAAACTTTACATCGTTTGACTTACAAAAAATTAAGCACTACATTTTGGTAGAGAGGGATCACACCACTATCAGCCTAAGGGTCCGCTGGCCGTGAGGATGAGGACCGACCCCCTGCATCCTTGGCGCGGGCTTGATATGCAATTCTCCAAGGAAGAGCTGGAGATCTTCACTGCCTCCACCTCAATGGTGGTAGGTGACGGGACATCCACCCTGTTCTAGGAGGACAGATTGGGGGATGGTCAATCCATTCGTGAGATTGTGCCGGAAGTATATGCGTTGATCCCCAAGCATCGTAGGGGGCGGCATACAGTGCAGCAGGCGTTGGTGGAGTGCAGTTGGACCTTGGACATAGTTGGTGCGCGTCGCGCTCTCGCCCTCTGGCAATATGTCCAGCTGTGGAGCAGACTCGGGGGAGCTCTACAATCAACGTAGCTAGATAATGTGGTACGACCATAAATCATGGTCACTCTTCTTCTTGTTCTCCCCCATGAAGAGGCAGTGGAGCACTATGGCGTCGGTGTGGTGGGAGCAAGGAATAGGGCAACTGGGAACATGGAGCAGGGAGTAGATGTGTGCACGATGTCAGGATGTTGCTAGTGTTCTTTTAATAACGGGCATGGGACTCAAAGCCATGTGCCACTGATGGCGAATGCTGCGGCACACGCAGACACAAAAGCGAAGAGACTAAAACGATGCGGCCTCGCGGCCGCTGCCAGGCGGGCCGATGATGATAGGGCGCGGGCCGTGCACATATTCGCGATGTAAATTTAGGCCCGTTTATGTTCATTTTCGTCGGGCTGCTGGACTTTGCGTTAACAGATCCAACATACTGACATCAACATCCAAATCGCCATGAGTGAGAGAGACATGGCCACGTGAAAACTTTGGACCTGATAACCGGTTTCACATGGTAAGGAAATGTTTAAGTTAGATGTGTCAGTGTCTAACGTAAATTGGATATTGTATTGAGGAATCTCAGATGCTAATTTTTTTTTATTCGAGAGCAGTTGACCCGTTCCTTGATGTACAAAGTACGAAGTAGGAACTACATCTCGGCAAACACTCTGTAGTCCGTATAGTGTAGTAGTAGTATTATTTTGTACCGAGAGGCTCAGTTACTAGTACTGTACCTAGTAATCAGTTTCCCCTTTTGCTTTTGAATCGATCCTCCGCCTCCTCTAGCCTCGCCACAATGTCGTCGTCCAGGCCGTCGCCGACCGAGAACTGGGAGCGGCTCGTGCGTGTGGTTCTCAAGTCGTCCAGGCCGCCGTCGCCGACCGAGAACTGGGAGCGGCTCGTGCGTGCGGCTCTCAAGCGTGACCGCACCGAGCTTGACACCAAGGTGCCGTACTCCGATCGGAGGGCCACCACATGCAAGCAGATCATGGAGGCGGTGCATGACATCGATGGCGGCGACACCAATATCGCCCGGATCCGTACGCCTTTTCTTCTCATCTGCGTTTTACAGCTTAGATGATTACCTTTTTTTTCCGGGGAGCTTAGATGATTACAGATACGGAAAAGGCGTTAATATTTCTTTCTTAGTTTTGGGTTAATTTGTGGACCGGATCTAGCTGACTGCCCCTCGAAAATTTCACTTGCGCAAGCTTCTTCCACATCATATCCCTGAAAGTCATCTTACTTCCCACAGTTTGTGAGCAAGCATACTCTATCGCTGCAAATCTGGATCCGAGCAGTAGTGATGGGCTAGGTCCTTTAATGTTCAACACAGCGCTGTCGTCCGTGATAAGGGTACGTTTTTTGCTCGCTCTGCTTCATGTATCTTTTGAAGCTAGCTAATGGCTTCACTTCTATATCACGGTATAACTTTATGTGCCTGCCATGGTATCTGCAGCAAAAACATGCACAGAAGGACGGGGGGAAAATAGACCGACAAAATGACACCAAGATTTTGTGGAACTTCTACCTGGAATATATGAGTATGCTCCGGGCTGATGGCATGCACGTAGAGCCGTGGAAACTATGGGAATCTGGAACTTTTGGTACAGAGTATGTGTTCCCTATGTTCTCTTACGTACATTGAGTGGTCTTCTTTCTCACTGACATTGATGGATACCATGTTCTGTACATAGTCCTTTTTTTTCTGCTCTAAAAGTTATTTAGTTTCAACCTTTGGTTAAAATTGGCGACCAAATCGGTAGATATTAAATAACACTTACCATGGGCCGGGTTTCAGTCTGTCTGGTAAGTTGACTGTAGCCGAAAATACTGACCGTTACCAGTGTCATATCACATACCTTCTCTATTTAAATGAATAATGTTTTCTTTTAAGTCAAGCTAATAAACTTTGACCAATTTTTTAAAATAATATTAACAACTACACTATTTATATAGATATCATATGAAAATACTCATGATGTATCTAATGATATTGATTTTGCATTGTACATGTTAATACTTTATTCTAAAAGCTTGGTTAAACTTCACATACTTTGACTTTTATAAGCCTTATTTATTGGAACAAAGATAGTGATATACTAAACCTACATCCATGTCCTGCCAATAATAACATCCAACATGACATGCCAAAGTATATGCCACAGTCTAGACAAGCTTCCTTTTGCATCACTGTAGTCATAAAACATTTTTCCCGTATCCAACATCAATCAACTTATTTGAAATATCATGGATAATGACCAATTGACTTCTACCACTTTAACGTGTTAGGGACAGCATAACAGTAGAGAAGCCATGTCTATTCTCAGCATGCGTACATTGACGTCGGTTCAGGTCATTCCTTTAGATTTGAAATGGAGATGTTGTGATAGGGCTCTCATGCAGGTGCACGTTTTATCTAAACACCCATTTCCGTGTTGACATTCATACGAACAAGTTTCTCTCTTTTGATTCTAAAAAATGAAATAGTGTAGAAACTTGAAACTTTGCAGGTTAACGACACATTAGAACTACAATCTGTGATTTATTTTGGATTTTTTGTTGCACATAAATACATAAAATGATATTGTGATATTGCTAAACTATTCATAATAATCTCATTTATATATTTGTGGTGCACCCAAATATCTGATTTTTTTTTCAAATATCATGGTTCTAATTTCATTGGCCTGCAAAGTTAATTGTTTAGTTTGGGAAGAACAGATAAAGAAGTTGCTAGAAAATGAGAATTATGAGCTATCACGGATCTTGATACACAGCTAGATGACATAGGCAAGGGCTGCACATGCACATTGATTTACAAAATCCACTATTGTTTGAAATTCGTTTCGAAGTACCGATGTATGCGCAGTTTTGATGCTAAGTTTGCCTTCTTTCTTAAGGTTATAATCTGCAGCTTTTTGTTGTTGCGCGTGATCACAAGTATTCAATTTTTTTGTGCTATGACAAGGATGGGGGCTAGTGATATGAAAATGGAAAAAGTTTATGTCACTCTGAGGGCTTTGCTTGGCGCTTTGGAAATTCTTGTCGAAAATACCCCACCAACTGATAAACTTGGTAGACAAATTCTGGATGAGGTAATCCATTGATCATTACATAACTGATACTGTATTCCCCCTTCTTTCCCCCCTTTTGATCCCCATGTGAGGGTTTGTATCCCGAACATAAAAGTTTGTCTTTTGACATGTTAAGGCAATCATGCAATTCGTTTGACATTTATATTACATTGGTTTTTTTCAGATAAGGAGAGTAAAAGAATCTGCTGCATGCTCCAGTACAGCAAGATACAGGTACGCTCACAGATGTTCCATGCTGCAAGCATGTGACTGTGGTTTATAGAAATGTAGAAAAATACCCCGGAAAAATTTATAGACATCAATTTTCTTTTCCTTCAAGTAGATGAAAATGGTATGATCATGCCCTTTTCTGACTTTAGTTTGTGATCACGTCATACATTCATTCAACTAGTTTCTCCCCCCCCCCCCCCCCGCCCCCCCGGAAAAATTAATAGAAGTCAATATTCTTTTCCTTCAAGTAGCTGAAAATGGCATCATCATGCCCTTTTCCGACTTTAGTTAGTGATCACGTGATACGCTGATTAAACTAGTTCTGGAACTTCTGTGTTCTTAGACACAGTCTCAGAGTTCTTAATTTTAGAAGTATATATGAATGTTTATATATATGCCGTGCTATTTGGCCCAGTGAATAATAGTATTTCTACACCGGCCAATCCCATTTTTTCACAATTTATATGATTTGTATTGTATGTCATATGAATTTTGCCTTGCTTCATAAATCAAGAATAACATAAGAAAATGTAGTCACGGCGTAAGTTTTTTTCGTGACATACAAAAAAACTACTTAAAATAGACATTTCTTTTGTGGGTTTCACGTGTTATGACTTATGACTCGTATATTGGGTTTCTTATGGATTTTTTGTTGTTGTGGGTCAAGATGAACATTAGTATTTGTATTTCAAACATAAATCATGGATGTAACAACATAAAAATATCATGGGTGTAGTCTTTGTACACCTGGGTGTGGAATAGTAAGATATATTGGGTTTATATATAATATAATGTGAGCCTTGTCCCACACCTATCCTTGGCTTGACAATGTTGTTGTTACGATGCTGCATGTGTGATGTAACAATAAGGCCACATGATCCTCGTTTGATCACTTAGCTAGAGTGCAGAGTAACATAGATACATATCTTGTAAATGGTAGCAGTCTATACTACCACCTTCATGTGAGCTTCATAGATGTGCTATCATAGAAGACATTGTTTACTATGTGCTATCTTACTGTGTTGTGCTTAAACTGCAAACAGATTTGGTGATTTCTATAAGAAAACACCGAATAGAGGACAACCTACATGTAGCTATTTATTTTTAAAATCTCAAAAATCATATTTATAAGTTTTAAATTTTCTAGAAAGCATCCAAGATGTAGCTGATGATGTATAGCAAATGTGCAAAATCTCAAAACAAAATAGTTACTGTTTTATGCTACATAAAATAAAGTGGATTTTGTATGCACATGCATGGGTGTGGATGTCTTCTGTACCATTGATTTATTCCTTGAGATTCCCTCTCGCCGTGGTAGGTGGAAAGGACAAAATAAATCAGGATGCCATGGCAAGCGGGAAAGGGCAGAATAAATCGAGGAATCTCGAAAAGTCTCGACGAATAAATCGATGTTACAGAACACACTCGCACCCATGCCCGTACGATACAAAATCCACTCTCTACATAAAAAATGATAAAAGTGTGGGCTTGAGTATATTGCATATTTCAAAACTATATAAATTATCAGATTTTATCATTTTTGTGTACACTAAATTATAAAGTATTCAAACCATGTGTCATCTCCTAGTTCATATTGAGATTTTACACCTTTATAGTGTACATCATAGGCTACATCTAGAAAATATACAGATTTTTAAAAATAATTTTATTTTTTATATTTTAAAAATTATGGGCTTTATGTAGCTTCGCCTTTATTATCCACAATCGATTTCTATTAACTCGTTCAAAAGTCCAAATCCTCTACGTAACAAAGATAATGAGTAGAAAATAATTCCATAAGCGAGACATATCGAGGGTGGAGTCTTGGACGTACAGGTCCAGGCATGGGTTCACGATATGTCTAGAAAGACCATGTCGGCCTAGTTTTGGCGTGCGGTGTTCGTACTGAGCGAATCCAACAATCTCGGCCATTGAATTACTTGAGTTTGCTATTGATAAACGCTATCTATTTACTCTATGCATGAAACAAATTAATGGCTAAGAGATCCTTCTACATCACCGTGGGTTGCTGATCCAAATTCAAAAACAGTTGTACTAGTAGAGGTAAAGGCATCTCCGATGCTTAAATTCTGTAGAGGTAAAGACATCTCCGATGCTTAAATTCTGTTTGTGCCATAAGTTGTAGCATAATAAAATTGCCAAGAACGCTTAAAGGCCACTTTGCGCTTTAAGATGGACCCACACCGCATACTAATTTTCCAAATGATTCGCGCAGGAATTTTCCATAGCTCCCGGAAACACCATAGTTTTCTAACTTTGTTTTATCAAAATCCTCTCCCAAGGACGTCAAGCACACCCGGAGCTGCACATCATGAGGTCCTCGTGATCTTTGCTACCCCTGCACTAGATCTCTCCCTCTCTATCTCGTCTCCTTCTCCTAGAGCTCACAACTGCAATAGTCCAACGCTTGCTGGCTAGATCGATGGAGGTGGATTTCCAACTGCTTGAAGATAAGATGGGAGCAAACTTGTCACTTGGGATGGAAAGAACATCAACATAGCCGGACGGGGGGGGGGGGGGGGGGGGGGGGGGGGCTCATCAAATCGATCCTTTTCTTGCAAGCCATTTTTCACCTCACACCACTTACTATTCCGCTGGGGTGCATAACTAGTATGAACAAGATTGAACACGCCTTTCTTTGGGCTGGTACGAAAGAGGTTACAGGAGGAAAATGCAAGACTTGGGGGGCTTTGTGTAGGCCTACCCACCTTGGAGGCCTTGTCATCCTTCACATTGATAAATTTGCTCGTGCGCTCCGTTTGAGGTGGCTTTGGTACGAGTGGAAACACCCCAAGAAGCTTTGGGTAGGTTCCGGAATCCCTTGCATGAGATTTACATGGAACTTTTCTACATTTCTACCACCATCTACGTTGGCAATGGGAAGATTGCACATTTTGGGGAATCCCCTTGGCTCAATGGAAGAAAGCCGAAAGATATCCCATCACTTATCTTCCAAGCCTCCTCTAGGAATAAGTGGAATGTCGAGCAAGCTACTTGTGGATGCGCCTGGATCTACAAGATCAAGATGGATGGCAACTTGAGAATCCCTCATCTTAGAGAGTTCATTTCTCTTTGGAGGGAGCTCCAATATGTGAACCCGGATGAAGCCTGATGACCGGGTGTATACGTGAGCACGCGGTGTCTATTCAACACGTGTCTAACGCCGTCCAGAAAAACGTTAAGCTGGGGGAACCGCATGTGGTCACGTGTGAAAGTAATCCCGCTTGTCTTCCATCTATACTTTCCCCATCTTGAACAGAGCCAACGCGTTGTGCAGCTGCTCACCTCTCTCTCTTGTCTCTCCCAATCATCGGCGCGTGCACAGCCTAGGCGGCCTCTTCGGCGACGAACTGGTGTCGCGGGCGCGGCCCTTGGAGGCGCGTGGGAGGCGGAGGTCAGTTCGGCCAGCAGCACCTCGACAGGGGATCGCCTGGACCTAGCCGAGACGGCGGGGCTCGAGCGAGGCCGGACGGAGACGCACAGATGTAGATGAGGATGGTGGCTGGTCGAGGACGGCGATGGAGAACTCGGAGTGTAGCCTCCCACGGTCAAGACGCATCCGCACCGATCTGCTAGCTTGCTTGTTCTGGATCGTGAGGTGATTGCCAGATTCGATGGCGTCGTGAGGTGCTCGTGGCGGCGCTGGAGAGAAGGTTCTGGCTCGGGAGGTGCGGGTGGCAGCGTTGGGGAGGATTTCAGTTGAGCTCCCTCGCCTGGATGTCGTCCGACGAGCTCCATGGCCGCTATTAATGGCATGAAACCGAGGATGAGAGGGAGAGCGCGTTGAGAGCTTGTGCAGGTCGCCTCGTCAAGCTCGGGCTGACAGGGGATCTCCGATTTCTTGCTCTCTCTCTCTCCAATTCCGCTCATACCACAGCTGTTAGATGGCGTCGATGTGCCGCTTCGATTTCGAGCAGTAGCTCGATTCCGCTTGTGACGGACGCCTTCTCGCTCGATCTGTTGTGCATGAAATTGGACTCGGAATCAAATCACTACTGAACTCAGTTTCCTTGTTCTGATGTTGTCCGTCTGAAATAAAATGTGTTGTGCAATTCGAGAGCAGCCCAAGGCTACAACGGAGGTGTAAGAGCGAGCAGCCGGAGGTGGGCTCGGCGACGGCAGCCGGACCGGCGTGGGGCCCCACCAGAGCTCCGTCACGCTGCGGCGGCAGCCAGATGTGGGAGGAGGGAGCCAGCGTGGGTCACCTGCAGTGCTCTATCCATGCCGGAGGTGGGCGCAGCGGCGGTGACCGGATGTGGGCGGAGGGAGCCGGCGTGGGTCACCTGCAGTGCTCTGTCCTTGCCGGAGGTGGGCGCAGCGCCAGAGGACGGACATGGGCGGAGGGATCCGGCGTGGGTCACCTGAAGTGCTCTATTGTTGCGGGAGGTGGGCGTAGCGCCGACGGCTGGACCAGCAAGCTCCACCGCAAGAGCTTCCCGACCTCAATCTTGTCGCTCTATGTGCGTGCTAGTTTGGCCTTGACTCGTTTCTCACCGTTGCGTTGCACTGCTCTCCGTTGGATGTGAAGGAGCAGCAGATGCAAGGGGTCAAGGCACGCAGAAAAAGTACTAATAAAAAGTACTCACGCCGTGTGATCTGTCCGTTTGTGAGGACAGAATCTCAAAGCGAATCCAACGGTAATGGATGCGTGCTCACGTATACACGCGGTCACCAAATCCACTCTCGATGTGAACCTTAGAGAAGATAGCAAGGACTTGATTGTTTGAAACCTCACGGAACGCGGAGAGTACACAACAACTTCCACTTATAAGGCACAATTCTCCGGTGCCACTAGCACCCACATGAACTAAATGGTGTGGAAGATTTCGGAGCCACCCAAGGTTAGGTTATTCGCTTGGTTGGATATCCAAAATAAGCTTTGGACGGAGGATTGGCTTGAGAGAAGGGGCGAAAAAATTGTGGCATTTGCCCTCTATGCAAGCAATCTCAAGAAATGGTGGCGCACCTTTTCTTCCATTGTTGCTACACAAAAAGGCTTTGGGGAATGATCATAGCTAGGATGGATTGGGAGTGAGTCGATCGACACCAACTCGTGGATACCGGATCTTTCCGTTTACGTTTGGTGAGCAAGCATGTTGATCCATAATACTCACAACCGCAAGGCCATGGCCCCCGTCACTATGCTCACTAGTTGGACTATTTGGAACGAATGAAGCACGAGGGTCCTCCAAAATAAATCCGCCCCAACAACACTATTTCTTAAGACAATCAAGGATGATGCAAATATTTGGGTGGCCGTGGGCGCCAAGCACTTGAGTGTTGTAATGTTGGGAGAGTATTTCCCTTTATAAACAGTTTCTCTTTGATTTTTTCTTGTCAAGACACTTCTCCTTAATTAATGAATGGTGGCAAATAATTTGCCCTCTTTCAAATAAAAAAAGATCGATGGAGGGTGGACCTTCTCCGCCTCCCTTTTTGTTTTGCTGCACTCAACTTTGGCTTGGGTCCGGGTAAGAGAGGCAACCGAATGATGTGAATATGTGTTGTTGTGGTGCGATAAAATGGAAGTGAGTAGCGACAATCCAATCTTGGCAATGAACGGCAACCTTCACCGGCAGCAGGCGCTCTTCCCCGTTGAGCTCAAGTGTTTGTCACCGGTGGCAGACAACCTTGAGCTCGCAGGTAGTGGCGGAGACAGGGGACCAGCAGGGGCCTACCCCTCTCTCACCGTTGATTTCTTCGTAACAAAATATCAACAGTACAAATATTTGAATTATTTTTCTAACCCCCACCCACCCTCAACATGCAAAATTACACATTTCCGCCTCCGCCACTGCTCGCAGGAGAGAAAAGGCCTAGGGCATCTATCGTGAGGAGAGAGATATAACTGTTATTTGTTTCTTCTGGCCAAACCATAAAGGTATGGCCAACCGTAGCGTTCTTCCCTTTGGGACGAACTGCCACAATGCTTATATCTCACTATGGTCAAACTGATGGCCAAGCTTATTCCTACATTGGAGATGGCCTTAGTTTGTAGATTTATGTGTCTTAGTATGTGTTATGTTATGATAACATATCATGTTACTACAATTACCTCTATCCTCATTAATTACTTGTCCCAGCAGGTTTTTTTTTAATACATGGAACATATGTTAATACCTAGGCTACACCAACCATGGGAGGTTACAACACCTACGCACATGACTGTTAAAGTTTTGTGCTCATCGGCCACAGTAAGCAAAGGAGAGGTGTGGGGGATAAAGGCCTTGGACTTGGGTTTGAGTGACCCTCGGGGGAGCTATGTGAGAGCTGCACCGTCCACCTCATACACTTTAATCTACACACAAAAAAATAGAATGCAATGCTTAAATAACTGGATCACATAGTAATAGAAGACACGGCAAAAAAATCATTACATAACTTTTTTAGCAGGATTACCCTAGCCTCTACATCAACTGTTGAGCACAACCATATTTATTAAGGAGTTTATATAATGAGTTCTACAAGCTGAGTTAATTGGATACAAAGCGAAAACAAAAGGAAAAAAATAGTATATGTCACATTTATGCAACATAGTGGATACCATTAGACCACTATCTATATTGGTTGAACATATCATGAGGTACGAACTTCCAAATGTTGCACACATAGACTCCCGCATTTCCACACGGTGGAGAAAATATCATACACAGATCAAACTAGTAACCTTGAAAATAACCTATGCGAAATGTAAAACACTTGAATTTCTAAAAATAACATCATACAATAGTTGATTACCAATTTAAATAACATACTCTCATCTGGAACTGAGACTTAAGTTGCTTAGCAACCCCAGTCAACATGTTCCCGAACATATACTTATATTCGTTGAAGTGGCAAAATTAAAATGCATGTGTACCGTCAACCACATGAGGCGGGAAAGAGGACATCCGATATATAAATGTTGAATTGTGTCATCCTCGCACTAAAAGTAATATTTTGTAATCCCATTTTAATTATGTTTTGCTAGATTATCCTTTGTAAAAGCACCCTTCTATACAGAATCCATGAAAAATATTAATTCTACTAGTACCTAGAGCTTCCAATCATATTTTCAAACAACCGTTTTCTATTATTGTTCAAACGGTCTACCTACATAGACTTTACTGAAAAAACATCCATGAGCCTTTTTAAAAAAGACTGCTGAAAACCTGTATTTTGCCCGGCCCATGACCCGTGTTCAAAAAGGGAAATCCGCAGGTGTGGATATCACTTGTGACGGTGTCTTGGAGTGAAGGTTCTTACTATGTAACAACACTTGACATATAACTTGCTCATTTAACAGCTTATACAATTATTTACTGAGTAGGAAATTTAAAGCCCCCATGATATTATTTCCGTCAAATAATATTCCACTTAGTTACTTGATATTGTGCATTACTTTGCGAGAAACAATATGGACCAGGAATAGTATATATTTTCCACACACCTTTAGGTATTTGAGAAAAACGTAATATAAATATCAGAAAACTTGTAATAATCGTATTACATTACATACCTAGACTATATTAATACCTGACTTGTAAAGTGCAATATGTTACTAGGATGTACCACATAATGCCTGAGGACAGCCAGGAGCCGACTAATCTGCCCCTAACGCTGCTAAAGGACATCACAGATGATTTCAGTGATGAGCGAGAAATCGGCAGGGGTGGGTTTGCGGTTGTTTACAAGGTAAAATTAGTTATTCAAATCCACACACCTATAAAATTTCTCCACATCAGAGGTAAGCATCGTATGAGAGCCTATGGTTGTGCTAACAAGACAAATAAAACAGGGAGTACTTCAAGATGGGATTGTCGCTGTAAAGAAGCTTTCCAACAGCCACACAATTAATGACGAGGCATTCTATCGTGAGACTACATTTCTTATGAGTGTTAAACACAAAAATGTGGTGCGGTTTCTAGGATTTTGCGCTCATACAGAACATAAAGTGATGAAGTGGGAAGGACCAGAGAAATATATTTACCCCGAAACGAGAGAAAGGTTGCTATGTTTCGAGTATATGAGAAAAGGAAGCCTTTCTAACCATGTTACCGGTAAAACGATGTGTCATGCTATTCAGTTTTTCTATTTGATTCATTGCCTTTCCTTCTTCTCATTAAACTATCTTCATTTTCTTGTGCAGATGAATTAAGGGGACTTGAATGGCATACACGTTTTCAAATAATTAGAGAACTTTGTGAGGGTTTGTGTTATCTTCACAAGGAAAATAATATTATCCATAGGGATCTTAAACCTGCTAATATACTCCTAGATGATCTCATGGTACCAAAGATTGCTGACTTTGGTATATCAAAGTTCCTTGAAGGAGTTACACATGCTACCACTAGTAACCTTGCAGTATCACTGTAAGTGTTTAGAGAGCAGTTTTAACGTGTGTATTAATTTCATTTTGCAATATTGTATTAAGCTATATGTTTTTTTTTTGTAGAGGATACTGCCCTCCTGAATTCCTACGCTTTGGCAAGGTTTCCTTGAAGACGGATGTATATAGCTTGGGTGTTATAATAATAGAGATTGTGACTGGTTACAGGGAAGACCCGAGCATTAAAAATGTAAGTTCTACTGGCCTAAACATTTGTGAAGGGCTTAAAGTATGCCCAAAAGTTCGTCTTCGGCATATTTTCTCCAACTCATTGGTATAAATTAAACTAAAACATATGTATGAATTTTTAATCATAAAACTACCACTGAATTTGTATTTTAAAAAATTCAATGTTAAATTTTTATGGCACATTTTCATGTATTATTGATAAAATTGGTGGTTAAACTTAATCCATGTAAGCAGGGACAGAGGGACTAGTACTTAGCATACTATGTACTTTAAATCCCATATTAACTGAATGAAAATGATAACTCTGTGATGGTCCACACTTGGATCTAGCATTATACCTGGAAAACTATTTTTAGTACAAGACCTAAGCCTAAGAGTTGAAGACTACATGGTCCATGACACTTCCGAATGTACATGTTTCAACAATTATATACACCTTATTCGCCGATATTTGCCAGTGGCCATGTTTGGCGTGATGCCTAATTTAGTCCTGCCTGACCTTAGTGCTACACGCTTTCTTAGCCCTTCATCATGTGTTATTGTCTCGACTACTCACTTTCCTAGACGACAAGTGTAGTGTGGATTATCTCTGGTCTTTAAAGACACACTCTGGCGGTGATTCACAAGCATTCCTAAATTTTCTCCCACAAAATATGTAGGGCATCAAATTTGCTACACTTTGTGCTATAGATGTACCGACCGAGTAGTCACTAGGTTGGTGTTGAGTTGACGCAAAGTTATACTGTTGATACATCGTGAGGTAATAAGGTCATTTTGGTCTAGAAGAATTGAATACCCGCATATTTGCAGGTCTACTTCCAATCATTCTTGAGAGAAGAAAATAAAGAAAAAATATGCCCAAAACAAGGAATACAATTCTTTTGTGGTATCCACACGCAGTTTCAAATATTATATTTTTGTCACATAATTTCATATGTTAATTCGCTGGCCCCTCGAAATACTGGAAACTATATGAGAATACTTTTGCTCATTAAGTAAGGATGACACCACTAAAGAAATCTGAAAATGCAACCAGTGTCATATTCATGTTATATTATAGTACTACTTTTTCGATAAAAGAAATTTATTAATATCAGAAAGATACCAAATACACCTAGCCTCTGCAACAACGTAATACCCTAATGGTAGTACGGATACACACGGCCAAAAAAAGAGAAAAAGAAAACTAAGAAATAAAAGTCCCGCTACAGTATTTCGGCGCTAGCAACAACAATACATTCACCACCAAGACAACACATGAACTTCAGACTCTCCAACAGCGGCGCCTCCAAGAAGATAATAGTGCACAAATGCCATCGTCGCCCGATCAAAGATCTTAGCTTTTATATTATAGTACTACTATGTTTCTTTTAATTTAAGAGTGCATATAGTTCTTTGAAGTAAATGTTACAAGATCATTCAAAATCACCTCTGAAATGGTATGTAGATACTTAGAAGATGGAGGTACCGGTGGAACAAATCGGGGAATTATAGACCAATAGCAGAAGAACAAATACAAAAATGCATCAATGTAGCAGCAAGGTGCATGGCAGAAAATCCGAAGAGAAGACCTTACATATGGAATATAGTCGATGATCTTAGAGAAGTGGAGCCTACGATTGGGCACATCAATTTTCGAAGTGCCCATGATTCTACAGCTAGCCAGGTAAACTTGCATAGCAATTAAATTTTCCAAAGTCTAATAAAGATCACCAAATGAGTAGATTTGTGGTGCAAAGCTGTGATCCAAGTGTCATTCGGTTTTGCTCTTTTCTACATCACATTCCATATATATAGCTCTGTATTCTGCAGATTAGCCCTTGCCCCATGGAGATGCTTGGAATCGAGCCGCTGGAACCTCATTTCCCATTTGAGCCAAACAAACAGAGAACATGCTCACTGGAGCTAACCAACGAGAGGGATGATACCATCGGCTTCCGCATCGACACCAGTGGGCCACGGAGGTACCATGTAAAGCCAAACAAAGGTGTCGTGCCGCCACGATCCAAGTGTACTGTCTGCATAACAGTTCAGGCACATGAGAAGACACCGCAAGGCACGCTGTGCAAAGACGAGTTCGTCGTGTGGAGCACAAGCGTGGATGACGGTCTCGCAGCTGAGGATATCATCGAAGGCATGTTCGACGAAGAGGGCGGTAAAGAGGTTGATGAGGTGAATCTATCAGTCTTTTTTGACCCACCACCATTCACGTAACTACAATCTTCTCCACACGCTGCCAACTCTAACTGGAAGGAGACTTTGTGGTCCCATAGCAAATATCCTCTCCGTCCAAAAATAAGTGACTCAATATCTAGATATGGTCATATTATACTTGTTTTCGGTGTGTAAGTACATCCATATCTAAAAAAAAGTTAAATCGCTTATTTTAGAATACATGGACTAAAGACAACCAAGTAGACATGGTCAGATGGCCAACGGCACCGTCGAGTCCCAGTGTCAAGCTCGCCGTCGCGTTGGATCCTTGACCAATTCATATGCCCGCTAGTGCCGCATTCAACAGCACGCTGCACTTGGCCAGGCTCCGTCCAGGTTGAGGCACGTTTTGATCTTGCTACCCAATCACTGGTAAAAGTGGGGCCTACGAGTAAATTGAGTCCTTGGGTAATATGATCGCCCTGGCAGGAAAAAACTAACATATTGCTATAAATTGTTTTCTAAAGTAAATTATGGTAACAAACCAAACAAGGAGATATATTAGTATGATGATTGGCTACTAATTTGCGGATCTTTTTGTACGGTGTATAGGAGTGTTTCTTGTTTGCCAAGACTGAGTTTTTCATCCCTGATAAACATTAGATGTGCATGAGAACAAAGTATTGTATGTAAACTAGAAGCAACATTGTGATAATAATGCAATCCCCATGTAGAGTAGGCACATATAGCAAAAAAAATTCTAATATGTAACAAACACATGCAACAATAAAACAACATGTATGGAACATTGGAGCAATCACTTTGTACCATCCGTACAAAAATTATTGCAGCAATTAATTCATACTTACACAATAAAAATGAAGCGCACATGTAGCAAATGAAAATCACAACACCATATGTAACATCGAAACATCGCAACCTCCACAAACGTGAGCTCGTCGTCCCCGAAGTTGCCAACGACAAATCAGACTCATCAGAGCCTAGTTGCCACCAGATCCGTTGACCTTGATCCATCCCCATCGACCCCCTACCTCCCCTCAGCTCGGAGCACGCCAACACCACGGGATTGGAGCTCCCTCCATGGCATCCATGGCGTAGGGGCTCAACTAGTCAGCCCCCATGGCCAGGATGATTAGGCGGACCTGAGGCTAATGACTTCTTTAGCCAACGGCGCATGAGGGAGGAGAGCCCGGAGAAGAAGTTTTCCATCGTGCGGAGGAATAAAACCTCGCTCAATTTTGTAACCAATGGTATGTAAATTGATATTCCACAGTCGGTCAGGCCAGTGCGTCCCACATTTTAGACAATGTAAGAATATTTTACCATTCCGTCAATAGTAAAACAGTAGCTAGCGGCGTTAGTAAGATTCATCCACCTCCAGTATTCTGGCCAAATATTAGCGATGTAGTCTTTTGAAAGTGCGTTGGTACTATTTTTCCTCCTATAAGATATTTCCTACTAGTGTACATTACAATAAGTGTTTCGCAATAAGTGTTTCATTTTGTGTAGCCTTTTTCCAGGTTTTTTGAAACTATTAAAATATTGGAGGAGATTACCCAGCGGCGCCGCATATTTTCACTCGCGTGCGGCGGCTGGCTGGCAACCCCTCGTTCTGCGTATTTCAGGTGGACCTGACTACTCTTCTACTCAAGCGTTGGAAAAATGTAAAAAAGAAAGTAAAAGCTGTTTAGCCATCACTAAGCTACTCACTAAGCTACTGCTAGCTTTCTGATCGTATCATTGTAGCTAACTTTTTCTTCCATTCGGAACAGGAATTACAACAACTTGGTACATGGTTGCCTCGGACAATATTAGAGGAATTATAAGATAATTGCCAAATTAACTAGAAATGGTTGCGAAAAAAAATTCAACTGGTTGCCGGTTTTAATCAAGGTGAAGTCACGGAGAAAAAATTATCAGGCTAATTTGGCAAATTAATCTCACACGTAAAATTGGCAGCTAGCCAAAATAATTTGGCAGTTAGAACCGAATTATTCGTTCGTCTCCAGGGACGAACACCACTAATATGGCAATTACGGAGTACTAATCAGGCAGTTACCACTAATTAATCCGGAAATCTCTCTTCGCTCTCGTCTGCAGAGACGGACACCGCTCACCGGCAGCGTTTCCGCGATAGGGATGCACGACTCTTCCAGGCGTTCGTCGGTGGAGTCCCCGAGCTCGGCGGCGGCATCTCTGCCCTACGGAAGGGCAGGGCGCCTCCTCCATGCGCTCGTCGTCGGCGTCCACGCCCTAGGGACTACACCTCTTCCTGACGAGCATGCCGCAGACCTCGTCGGTGACTGCCTCCTCCCGAGCACGTCGCAGTTGCTCGCCGGCGACGACCTCGCCGCGCTAGCAGAGGAACACCTCCTCCACGCGAGCAGGCTGCAGATACTCATCAGCGAAGGCCTCCACCGAGCACGCTGCAGATGCTCGCCGGCGACGGCCTCCGCCACGCTAGTACCCGAACCTCCACCTCCCGGCGTGGCGTCTCCCGCTGCATCCGCCTCCTCTGGTTCCTCGCGAGCAGCACTCTCCCCCGTGGTGAGAGAGAGGAGGGGATTGTGTGGTGAGGAGGTGCTCGCATGGATAAGGATAAGGTGAAAGCAGGGGCGGGTCGGCGATGGAAAAAACAACCAGTGTGATGCCGTTTTACCACCGCCGCACACGGAGCGAACCGTGCGGCGCCTCTCTGTATATTTTCCCTAAAATATTATATAATTACCAAAAAATAAAATTAAAAGCCAGTGAAATGCTGCCTTCGGTTGGAGTTTCCGGCAAAGGAAACCACCATAGTTGGTACAGTGTATTTTGTGCGACCGTGTCTTTTGGTAATTTAGTTTGTTTGGTTGTTTCCCAAATGTTGTCCAGATATTTTTTAGATAAAGAGAATATATTGATATGAAAATATACCAATTACATCCAGCCTCTGCAACAAGGTTCCACCCTAGTGGCAGTACGGATGCACACAGCCAAAAAAGAGTAAAGAAAACTAAGAAATAAAAGTCCCGCTGCAGCATTTCAGACCTAGCAACAGCAATACAACCACCGCCGTGACAACACCTGAAATACAGACTCTCCAAAAGCGACGCCTCCAAGAAGGGAACAATGCACCAGCGCCGTCGTCGCCCGACCAAAGGTCTTAGGTTTTCACCCTGAAGATAGTCCCCACTCTCAAAATAATGCCTCCAACAAGATCATTGCCAGGAGTTAAGGCAAGACCTTGGGTTTCACCCTAAGAGGTAAGACTCTAAATTTCACATGTGCTGCCACCCCCACATGCGTACTACCGCTGCGGAGTTCGGAACGCCAAGCAAATCCCTCAGCATCACGGAGACTCGAACCTCCTTTAGCCGGTCCACCAATCCGGCCTTCATGATATTCCTTCTTCTGACTTCACCATGGACCAAAAAGTCACCTGATGTCAACACACAATAGAGCTTTGCGCCGCTCCCTCCGGAACCAAACGGTCGGAATAAAAACATGGGTGCGTGCGACCGAATACCACCCGATCCAGCAAACTCCACGCAAAAGATGCACTGTTTTAATCGCCGGCGGAGCTTTCCGGAACTCTCTCTCCAGCTAGATCAAGGCAAACTAACCTCCGGTAGATCTTCATCTTCGTGTGCGAGAAACCCGAGGACCGCCACCAAAAACAAAGCAAGACCAGCAACCCCCACGCCACCAGTCCCTCCTGTCGGATCACCAGGGAAGAGGACGGCGGTGCGGATCATGTGTACCAGCGCTGAACCGTCACCGGGGGCGGAGGCCGCCACCGCTTCACAGAATCCTCCATGGCTGCTGACGTGGGCATTACCCTTCGGGTAACCAATGTTGCTCTACCCTATGCGGGCCAACTGGAGGCCCATGAAGATACCCGATGGCAAGATGGGCCACTAGGACGGTGCGGCAGAAGATTGCTTGAAGTACAAGACACGGAAGATGCCGAACAAGGAAAGATTAGAGATAGATCTACTGTAAACCTACTCGTACTCGATTAGACCTCTCGAGACCTGGCCACCTATATAAAGGCCAGGAGAGGGGCTATCGAGGGACACAATCAATCTTAGCGATACTATCCAGCAGAAGCTTAGATCTAGGTTACCCTAGCAACTAGAATTTCGACGAGATCACAGCCGAACTATTCGGCACCCCATTGTAACCTGTTTTCATCATAATCAAAGAACAGACAGGCATGACGTAAGGGTTTTACCTCATCGAGGGCCCCGAACCTGGGTAAATCGCTCTCCCCGCTTGTCTGTGTACCGATGTCTCCTGTCAGCTTGCAGGATTCCATCAACCCTAAGCCCCTATCGGAGGGCATTGCCGAGGAGCACCCTCGACAATTGGCGCCGTCTGTGGGAACCCTGTTGGCACAAGGCAGGACATCGGCAGATCCAATCTGTAGGATAAAGTAGCATAGAAAACAAAAAGTTTCCTACCGCGAACACGAAATCCAAGCCAAGATGCAGTCTAGAAGACGGTAGCAACGAGGGGATTGTCGAGTCTCACCCTTGAAGAGATTCCAAAGCCTACAAGATGAGGCTCTTGTTGCTGCGGTAGACGTTCACTTGCCGCTTGCAAAAGCGCGTAGAAGATCTTGATCACGGCGCCACGAACGGGCAGCACCTCCGTACTCGGTCACACGTTCGGTTGTCGATGAAGACGACGTCCACCTCCCTGTTCCAACGGGCAGCGGAAGTAGTAGCTCCTCTTGAATCCGATAGCACGACGGCGTGGTGTCGGTGGTTGTGGAGAAATCCGGCGGAGCTTCGCTAAGCGTGCGGGATGTGGTGGAGGAGAGAGGGCCGCTAGGGTTTGGGAGAGGGGGGCGCCGGCCACAATGGGGTGCGGCCACCTTGTGGTCTTTGGGTGGCCAGCCCCCTCCCCTTGGCCCCTCATTATATAGGTGGAAGCCCCAAGTGTTGGACTACAAGTCTCCGAATAAGACCCGAACCCAAAACCTTCCATGTGATAGGGAAACCTACCCAAGGTGGGAATCCCACTTGGGTGGGATTCCCCCCTTCCATGTGGGGGGGTGGCCGGCCCCCATAGGGGAGTCCACTTGGGACTTCTCCCCCTTAGGGTTGGCCGGCCATGGGAGGTGGAGTCCCTCCGGGACTCTGCCTTCCTTAGTGGTTTCTTCCGGACTTTTCTAGAACCTTCTAGAACCTTTCATAGAACCTTCCGGATCATTTTTAATCACATAAAATGACTTCCTATATATGAATCTTATTCTCCGGACCATTCCGGAACTCCTCGTGATGTCCGGGATCTCATCCGGGACTCCGAACAAATATTCGAACTCCATTCCATATTCAAGTTCTACCATTTCAACATCCAACTTTAAGTGTGTCACCCTACGGTTCGCGAACTATGCAGACATGGTTGAGTACTCACTCCGACCAATAACCAATAGCGGGATCTGGAGATCCATAATGGCTCCCACATATTCAACGATGACTTAGTGATCGAATGAACCATTCACATACGATACCAATTCCCTTTGTCACGCGATATTTTACTTGTCCGAGGTTTGATCATCGGTATCACTCTATACCTTGTTCAACCTCGTCTCCTGACAAGTACTCTTTACTCGTACCGTGGTATGTGGTCTCTTATGAACTTATTCATATGCTTGCAAGACATTAGACGACATTCCACTGAGAGGGCCCAGAGTATATCTATCCGTCATCGGGATGGACAAATCCCACTGTTGATCCATATGCCTCAACTCATACTTTCCGGATACTTAATCCCACCTTTATAACCACCCATTTACGCAGTGGCATTTGATGTAATCAAAGTACCTTTCCGGTATAAGTGATTTACATGATCTCATGGTCATAAGGACTAGGTAACTATGTATCGAAAGCTTATAGCAAATAACTTAATGACGTGATCTTATGCTACGCTTAATTGGGTGTGTCCATTACATCATTCATATAATGATATAACCTTCTCATTAATAACATCCAATGTTCATGGTTATGAAACTAATCATCTATTAATCAACAAGCTAGTTAAGAGGCTTACTAGGGACTCATTTGTTTGTTTACATAACACACATGTATCAATGTTTCAGTTAATACAATTATAGCATGGTATATAAACATTTATCATAAACATAAAGATATATAATAACCACTTTTATTATTGCCTCTTGGGCATATCTCCAACACAATCGTGACACCGGCGGCTTCGTCGGCAACTTCATCAGCAACTTCGTCGACACCATCATCGCCGATCCTGGGAAGTCCGATTCGATTCGGCTCCTACGAGTTCACTCCGCACAGCGATTCCTCCCGCTCGAACTTTTCAGATCTACAAGGAAACATGGAGATGACCTTCGGCAGCGTCCACTACAACGTCAATGCAGAAGGAATTCTTCGATTACTGTAATCGCCCACTTCCGGATCGACGAGTTCAAGTGCGTCATCGTCACTCAACCTATCGGCTGGTCTGACGGGATCGACGTGCTCACCCATGCCCTCGACTCCTCGCTCGGTGTCCTCCATGTCGGTAGGATCTGACGATCCCTCATCTTCGGAATTAACTTCATACTACTGCCTGAACTGCGACACCAGGCACGGGCTGGGTTCGAGCGACACGCCGTTCATCTGCAACGCCCAGTATTCATCGGGAGAGGACAGTATCGACAGCATCATCCAGGGAACCACCCGAAGAACGGCACACCATCAGGTTTATGTCGCCAACAACACGGGAAACACAAGGCACAGAGGAGACGAAGACCATACTCCCCGTTCCAGTAGAAGGGCAAGTTTTGAAAACAGCGCCAGCAACCGCGATAGCGACTACACCATCGCGGATGAGGAGTGGGCAGCAGCCAGGGCAGCAGTACTCAACAACACACCACTCCCTGCAGGAACTTCGGTTGGAACCCTCAATGCTTATCGCTCTATACTAGAGAAAAACCGGGAGCACCTGTCGAAGGAACAAGCCACCCTCGAGAGACGCCTATCTGCGGCAGATCGATCCAGTGAACGGCGAAGGGGCTCGCAAGGGAGTGCATCCCGAAACACTCAGGGAGCAGGCAAGCACCGCTCGAGACTATCCAGGCTTTCGGAAGATGACGCCTGATACGTCCAAAACGTATCTACTTTCCCGAACACTTTTGCTATTGTTTTGCCTCTAATTTGTGTATTTTGGATGCAACTAACACGGACTAACGCTGTTTTCAGCAGAACTGTTCTGGTGTCTCGTTTTTGTGCAGAAATCCAACTTTCAGAAAAATCCTCGGAATTTATGCAGAAGGTCCTATTTTCCCAGAATATTGGCGGAGCCAGAAGGGCAAGCCAGGTGGGGGCACGAGGGCCCCACACACTAGGCCGACGCGGCCCAGGAGGGGCCCGCGTGGCCCTAGTGTGTGGCGGCCTCGGCTGGCCCCCGACGCCCTCCTTCGGACTACTTATTGCCTTCGACCTAAAAACGCACGAGAGGAAGTCGAAGTCGCCAGAAACCCTCCAAAACGCCGCCACATCGCGAAACTCCGTCTCAGGAGCCAGAAGTCTCCATTCTGGCACTCCGCCGGGATGGGGAATTGGAGGAGATCATCGCCATCATCCCCACCGATGCCTCTCCATCGACCAGCCATGTTTCCCCCATCCATGTGTGAGTAATTCCCCCGCTGTAGGCTGAAGGGGATGGTAGGGATTGGATGAGATTGGTCATGTAATAGTCATAAGATTGTTAGGGCATAGTGCCTAGTGTCCGTAATTGGTACTTTGATGATATTGTTGCAACTTGTTATGCTTAATGCTTGTCACTAGGGCCCGAGTGCCATGATCTCAGATCTGAACATGTTATTACTTCATCATGATATTCATTGTTTATGGTCTTACCTGCAAGTTGTATACACATGTCGCTGTCCGGAACCAATGGCCCCGAAGTGACAGAAATCGGGACAACCGGAGGGGATGGTAGTGATGTGAGGATCACATGTGTTCACAGAGTGTTAATTCTTTGCTCCGGTATTCTATTAAAAGGAGTACCTTAATATCCAGTAGTTTCCCTAGAGGCCCGGCTGCCACCGGCTGGTAGGACAAAAGATGTTGTGCAAGTTTCTCATTGCGAGCACGTACGACTATAATTGGAACACATGCCTATTGATTGATTAGTACTTGGATACCGTTTTATTATTATCTGCAAATGCCCCTGCTTTGATTGTTACATGAGTTTCTCTCATCCATGCAACGCCCGTTATCCGTCCCCGTGCCTACAGTATTTTAATCCTGCTGTTTACTATAATCACTACTGCTGTCTCTGTTACTCTGCTGCTGTTATTTCACTACTGCTACTGCTATAAAACTGTTACTACTGATAAACTCTTGCGAGCAAGTCTGTTTCCAGGTGCAACTGAATTGACAACTCCGTTGTTAAGGCTTTCAAGTATTCTTTGTCTCCCCTTGTGTCGAATCAATAAATTGGGTTTTACTACCCGCGAAGACTGCTGCGATCCCCTATACTTGTGGGTCATCAAGACTGTTTTCTGGCGCCGTTGCCGGGGAGCATAGCTTTATTTGGAAGTTCACTTGGATTGATATTGTTCGCTGCAAATTCTCCATCATGGGTAAACCTCGCGATCCTAAAGTCGCCATATTACCATCCACTACAAGAAAAGGTACAACTCTGAGTACCTCTGCTGCTCTTGATTCACCATCTGTGATTGATAAACTTGTTTCACCGCCACATGCTTCACATGCTGGTACTTCTGCTGAATCTGAAAATTCTTATAATATTGATGATGCTTCTGCTGTGCTTGATGATAGTGGTTCATTGGGATCCTTTCTAGATGCTACGATTGCTAGGTCTAGACAAATTGAAAATACTGAAACTCCTAATGCTACTACACCTGTTAATTCACCTGAACTTGATTATTCTAGTGATGATCCTGATGAAGATTATGTGGAACTTGATGATGATTTTATTGAAAAATGCAATGCTACTACTGATGCAAGAAAAATTAAAAAGTTGCTTGCAGAACATGCTGTTAGATATAAACTGTCTCCTGATCCTAAATTTGCCACATCTCCTATAAACATTAGGGATAAAGATTATGATTTTTCTCTTGATCTATCTCATATAGCTATTGTTGAGAAAACACCCTTTTGTGGTACTGAAAAAGAAAGTGTTGTTGAACACATGATTGAGTTATCTACTCTAAGTAGCTTGTTTTCTGATGATGTTAAGAAGCGTACTTACTTTGTTGCTAAAATCTTTCCATTCTCATTAAAGGATGACGCTAAAACTTGGTATAATAGTTTGCCACCTGATTCTATTAAAAGTCCAAAAGAATTGCTTGATGTTTTCTTCCGTAAATACTTTCCTGCTAGTGCTCAACATATTGCTTTGCAGAGAATTTATAATTTTGACCAGGAAGATGGAGAGAAATTGCCTGAGGCTTGGGCGAGATTTTGCTCTCTTATTAGAGCTCGGCCTGATCATGATTTGGAAAAGCATGATTTACTTGATATATTTTATAGTGGACTAACCATTGAGTCTAGGGCATACCTGGATAGTTGTGCTGGTTGTGTTTTCAGGAAAAGAACTCAGGCAATATTTGAAGAATTATTGGCTAAAATAGGCCGAAATCATGATGATTGGTCTACACCTGAACCAACCCCGACACCGATATTGAAGAAGAGGGGTATGATTAAATTAAATGATGAAGATATGAGGGAAGCCAAGAAGTCTCTTAAGGAGAAGGGTATTAAACCTGAAGATGTGAAGAATTTACCTCCTATAGAAGATTTATGTGAGATAATTCCCCCTTCATCCATGATTGAGGTAAACTCCCTTCAACGCTTTACTAGGGAAGATATTCCGTATTCGAAACCTCCTGCACAATGCTTAGATGAGTTTGATAATTATATTGTTAAGCAAGAAAATTTTAATATGAGAGTAGAGAATCATTTAATGGAAAATTCTCGAGCTATTAGTGAATTGCATGATATTGTGGAGAGAACCTCCAATGATGTTAAGATGCTTGTTAAACATTTTCATATGGTTCAAACTCAAATTGATCAACTCACTAAAGTGCAAAATGACTTGTTGGGAAATAATTCTAAAGAAAAACATGCTTATGAAGTAACAACTAGAGGTGGTGCTTCTACCCAGGATCCTCTATATCCTGAGGGGCATCCCAAAAGAGTTGAACAAGATTCTCAACGAACTAAAACTAGTGCTCCATCTAAGAAAAAGAAAAAGAAACATAAGAATGTTGTAGAATCCTCTGAACCTGTTAATGATCCTAATAGTATTTCTATTTCTGATGCTGAAACTGAAAGTGGTAATGAACATGATAAAGATAATGATAAGAATGGTGCTTCTGATAAAGAAGATGTTGAAGAAGAACCTGAAAAGCATGCTAAAAATAAAAAGTACACTAAAGAAGATTTTATTGCTGAGAAACATGGTAATGAAAGAGAACCTTGGGTTCAAAAGCAAATGCCTTTTCCTGCTAAGAAATTAAAATCAAAGGAAGAAGAACACTATAATAAATTTTGTGATTGGATGAAACCTTTATTCTTGCAAATCCCTTTGACTGATGCTATTAAATTGCCTCCTTATTCAAAGTATATGAAAGATATTGTCACTAACAAGAGGAAAATTCCTAATGAGGAGATTTCCACTATGCTTGTTAATTACTCTTTTAATGGTAAGGTTCCAAAGAAGCTTGGCGACCAAGGTATTCCAACTATTCCTTGTTCAATTAAGAATAATTATGTTAGAACTGCTCTATGTGATTTGGGAGCGGGTGTTAGCGTTATGCCTTTCTCTCTTTATAAGAGACTTTACTTAGATAAGTTGATACCTACTGATATATCTTTGCAAATGGCTGATAAATCTACTGCTATTCCCGTTGGTATATGTGAGGATGTTCCTGTTCAAGTTACTAATAACTGTTTGATATTAACTGATTTTGTTGTGTTGGAAATGCCTGAAGATGATAATATATCTATTATTCTTGGGAGACCTTTTCTTAACACCGCAGGGGCTGTTATTGATTGCAATAAAGGAAAAGTTACTTTCAATGTTGATGACAAGGAGCATACCGTTTATTTTCCCAAGAGGATTGAGAAAGCATGTGGAGTTAATACAATTTCAAATGTGAGAACTATCAAAGTTGGAACTATCGATTGTCCTATATATGAGCCTAAAGAAGAATATCAAACTCTTGTGATTGGATCCATATCAATACAATTCAAGGTAACATGATTGATTTGAGGTTTATTTCTTCTTATGCTATGTAAAATTTATTTGGTGGCAAGACTTGATCAACCTTGTTAACAAATACTTTTTATATGCATAGAGGAGGTAAACAACATCTCTTTCTTCCTCCACTTGTTCTACTTGTTGTAGCACTCTTGTTTTGTAAAGTTCCTTAGTTAGTTAGAGATTTCAAAAAAATTCCTAGCCAGTAATAATAAACTTAATACCCAGAAATGTGCATTTTTCAAAGTTTTCAAAAATTCACAAAAATTATACTGTTAGTCCTATTTTTCGGCGAGGCACCTGGGAGCACCTGGGGATGACCAGTGGGGCACCCCAGGGTGGCACCCCACAGGCCGGCGCGGCCAGCAAGGGGGGCGCGCCACCCTGGTGTGTGGGTCCCCCTTTGTCCCACTTCATCATCTCTTCCTCCCACTTTCTTCTCTCTCCCGAAAAAACTCGCACCAGGTTCTTCTCACTCGTGTTTTTGCTCAAGAGCTCCAGATTTCTCGATCTCTTTGCTCAGCCCAGATTTCTGTCTGAAATTTGGCACATTTGCTCTCCGGTATGTGACTCCTTCAATTATCCAAGTAGAATTTTATTTGGTGGAGTATATCTTGAATATTTTGCTGCTATAGGTAACATGTTCAGTGAGCTTGCATGCTTGTTCTGAATGATAGAAACTTGTTTTGATGCATGATTAGTACTCTAGCAAGTTCTTATGGTAGTTTCCCTCAATTATATGTCACCAAATTAGATTTATATTGTTTGTTGAAAAATTTCAGAAAAGGGGGATGGACAACTTTAACTTTGGAGAAGTGTTCCAAGGGGAGACAACAAGCTCGGGGAGGCCCTCTAGGTCATCCACCCGATGCAGGCCATCCTATAATGAGGATCTCATCGCACCAAGCTTCGCACCCGAGGAGGACAATGGAGTCCCTAACGCTTCATCTTTCCCATGTTATGACTTTTTGAGAAATGCAGGTTTGTTGGATGATTTCTTGACCCTCGTTGGTAAGGCAGGCTTAACCACCTATGTGGGAGATGAGAGTGAGCAATACTACACGCTCACTAAGATCTTTGTGGAGAGCTTCAAGTTCAACAATAAGCACTTTCACCCGACAGTTTCATTCAAGATCTATGGTAAACCTATTACTATGAAGTTAGAAAACTTTTGTGCTGCATTGGGTATTGTCCCTGTAGGTACAGCAAGGAAGATCGAGGACAACCCAAGGGAATTGTTGGAGCTCTATCGAGGGATCACCAATGATGATTGTCACACCATTCAGCGTGGCAAGATAAGAAACATTCAACTCCCCGCCATTAAGTATTTTGCTTATTACATTGGTACTAGCATTCTTGGTAGGGAGAATACTAGCAACATATCTAGCTATCACCTTGGTTTCTTAATTGCTGCACTCACTGGGGACACGCCTTATCATCTTGGTGCTCTTGTTGCTCGCCACTTGTCTAACAAGGGGCCTATATTTGGAGGAATTATTGCTTCGCGCGTTTTAGCATATTTAGAGTTTCCTCTTGACCCTAACGATTTAAAATAGCTCCTATGAGGCTCGATATTGCTGCTATGAAGAGTCACCAATTTGTTACAACCGACTCTAGTTTAGATAAGATTGTCTATAGAATATTGTTTGCTGACGGGGAAGAGAGGGAAATTCTTTTGCCGCAGCCAGATTTGTTCAGCATTGACAGGAAACCATGGTCGCGCTCTAAGGAGGAGGTGGATGAGCAATTGAAGATACAAGGCTTCCACCAGAAGCATGACTCCGAGGACGCCGAGCCCTCCTACGACTACACCGTCACGTATCCGGGTGCTTCTTCTAGCACATACCCGGAATATGATCCATCTTCGTACTACGAAGGTGCTTCTTCATGGGCACCATGGGGTTGATCTCCACTTAGGCAAAAACCTAAGCTTGGGGGAGGTATACCGGCATCACTCATTCTTTGCATATTATGGTTGCTGGATACTTTTACATACTTGTTTAGTTTCTTTGAGTGGTTTTGTAATGAGAGGGAGATGATATTTGGGGAAGTGCTGCCTGAAAACAGATTCTGGACTGTTACTAGAAAAATTCGTGCGCACAGCCAGAACGTTATTTTGAGCTGCCAATTTTTGTGCATGTTCCCCAGGTTGTTATCTAACTTTCATTAGTTGAACACTTTTCGATCTGAGCTACCGAAGATTTTTGTAAAAATCGATTTCTGTACTGCTGTCAGGTTTTGGCAGATTTCTGTCATCCTGCTTTTATGTGTTTCTTCTAGTCTTCATTCTCTTGTTTTTGTTTTGTTTCTTTCCTCAAACACAAAAAGACCAAAAATATTTCTGTTGTTTCTCTTTACCATTTGTTATTTTGGTTTCTTGCTTTCATTTTGCTTTATTTGCTATCGTTGGTTTGCTATAAGAAAATCCAAAAAGATTTTGCTTTGTTTGCTTGTTTCCTTTTGTTCTTATTTCAAATTCGAAAACACCAAAAATATTTGCTGTTATTCTTTGATTTTGTAAAGTTCTTTATGAGTTCAATGGTCTTCGGTGGCTGGAGCGTGGTTTTCATTCCATATTATTCAAGCTACACAAGTGAAAAGGGCAATAATGACGATCTACGACAATCTGATTGTGGTGAGAGGCTGGTATGAACTCTATTTGTTTTCATTTTTGTACATATACTCATCCATGTGAGCATGCTTGGTTGGTTCATGTGAGGTATATGTCATTTAAGAAAGTCTAGTAGTTCATGATCTCTCATGTTAAGCTCCAATTTATTAATATGAGTAGCATGTCATGGATGTTTGCTTGCATTGTTTTATTCATAAATAGGTATGATATTGTGGTATCCTCCTCTGAATAATTCGTTTGAATTAACTTGGCACATGCTCACACATGCATATGACTGAACAAGAGTCAATTAAGCCTCAATGATTTACATTGCCTCAGAGTTCTTGTATCACTTTTATGCCCTAGTTAATCTATTTTGCCGCAAGCATGATTATGACAGTTACTGCTCTCTTGATTTGTCGCTCCCTAGTCTTTTGCTAGCCTTCACTTGTACTGAGCGGGAACGCTGCTCGTGCCTCCAAACACATGAAAACCAAGTTGTTCCAAAGTGTCCACCATAAATACCTATGCATGGCATTTCAAACCATTCCAAGTAAATTCGCATGTGCTACCTTTAAAACCTTCAAAATGCTCCTCAATTTGTGTTTATGTTTTATAGCTCATGAGGAAGTATGTGGTGTTTATCTTTCAATCTTGTCATTTACTCCGGACGGACTTTCATTATGGACTAGTGGCACATCCACTTATCCAATAAATTTGCAAAAAGAGCTGGCAACGGGGTTCCCAGCCCCAATTAATTAACTTTCATAAATTTACAAATAGACACTCCTCCATGGTATGTGATTGTTGGTCAGCACCCGAGGATTCGGTTAGCCATGGCTTGAGAAAGCAAAGGTGGGGAGGAGTGTCATCTAAATAAAACTAAAATAAAAAGGCACTCCTTCATGGTATGAGATTGCTGGCAGGCACCCGAGGATTCGGTTAGCCATGGTTTGTGAAAGCAAGGTTGGAAGGAGTGCCACCCAAAAATAAAATTTCATGGGAGCCGCTCTTGAAAGTCCGGTTGATGAGGTAGTTAGAGTGCCCATTACCATTCATTGACAACAACAAACACCTCTCAAAACCATTTTACTTCTGTCTTTATAAAAATGAAAAGCTCTAGCGCATGTTAATCCCTGCTTCCCTCTGCGAAGGGTCAATCTTTTACTTTTACATTGAGTCTCCATCCTTTCTTTGAGTACTTTCTTGAGAGCACAACTGTCATTCTTAGTGTAATATGCTTGTCTCAAAATATGATTGATTGTGGTATAACTTTGATGCTTTTATCTTTGACAATCACTATTTCTAATCTTTCTATGAACTTCAAAGGTGCTCGGGCATTTATTTTTGCTGTACAAATACGGGCAAGCGAGATACCACTTTATCATATCCTTTTATGAACATTGCAATCCTGCTTATGTAGGATAACGTTGCATAGAAAACAAAAAATTTCCTACCGCGAACACGAAATCCAAGCCAAGATGCAATCTAGAAGACGGTAGCAACGAGGGGATTATCGAGTCTCACCCTTGAAGAGATTCCAAAGCCTACAAGATGAGGCTCTTGTTGCTGCGGTAGACGTTCACTTGCCTCTTGCAAAAGCGCGTAGAAGATCTTGATCACGGCGCCACGAACGGGCAGCATCTCCGTACTCGGTCACACGTTCGGTTGTTGATGAAGACGACGTCCACCTCCCGTTCCAGCGGGCAGCGGAAGTATTAGCTCCTCTTGAATCCGACAGCACGACGGCGTGGTGTCGGTGGCGGTGGAAAACTCCGGCGGAGCTTCGCTAAAGCACGCGGGAGCTATGGAGGAGAGGGGGGCGGCTAGGGTTTGGGAGGGGGTGGCCGGCCACTCAAGGGGGGCGGCCAGGTTGTGTTCTTGGGGTGGCCTGCCCCCTCCCCTTGGCCCCTCATTATATAGGTGGAAGCCCCAAGTGTTGGACTACATGTCTCCGAATATGACCCGAACCCAAAACCTTCCATGTGATAGGGAAACCTACCCAAGGTGGGAATCCCACTTGGGTGGGATTCCCCCCTTCCATGTGGGGGGGTGGCCGGCCCCCATAGGGGGAGTCCACTTGGGACTCCTCCCCCACTAGGGTTGGCCGGCCATGGAGGTGGAGTCCCTCCGGGACTCCACCTTCCATGGTGGTTTCTTCCGGACTTTTCTAGAACCTTCCATAGAACCTTCCGCATCATTTTAATTCACATAAAATGACATCCTATATATGAATCTTATTCTCCAGACCATTCCGGAACTCCTCGTGATGTCCGGGATCTCATCCGGGACTCCGAACAAATATTCGAACTCCATTCCATATTCAAGTTCTACCATTTCAACATGCAAATTTAAGTGTGTCACCCTACGGTTCGTGAACTATGCGGACATGGTTGAGTACTCACTCCGACCAATAACCAATAGTGGGATCTGGAGATCCATAATGGCTCCCACATATTCAACGATGACTTTAGTGATCGAATGAACCATTCACATACAATACCAATTCCCTTTGTCACGCGATATTTTACTTGTCCGAGGTTTGATCTTCGGTATCACTCTATACCTTGTTCAACCTCGTCTCCTGACAAGTACTCTTTACTCGTACCGTGGTATGTGGTCTCTTATGAACTTATTCATATGCTTGCAAGACATTAGACGACATTCCACCGAGAGGGCCCAGAGTATATCTATCCGTCATCGGGATGGACAAATCCCACTGTTGATCCATATGCCTCAACTCATACTTTCCGGATACTTAATCCCACCTTTATAACCACCCATTTACGCAGTGGCGTTTGGTGTAATCAAAGTACCTTTCCGGTATAAGTGATTTATATGATCGCATGGTCATAAGGACTAGGTAACTATGTATCAAAAGCTTATAGCAAATAACTTAATGACGAGATCTTATGCTACGCTTAATTGGGTGTGTCCATTACATCATTCATATAATGATATAACCTTGTTATTAATAACATCCAATGTTCATGATTATGAAACTAATCATCCATTAATCAACAAGCTAGTTTAAGAGGCATACTAGGGACTTCTTGTTGTCTACATATCACACATGTACTAATTTTTCGGTTAATACAATTATAGCATGGTATATAAACTTTTATCATAAACATAAAGATATATAATAACCACTTTTATTATTGCCTCTTGGGCATATCTCCAACAGTCTCCCACTTGCACTAGAGTCAATAATCTAGATTACATTGTAAGGTACCTAACACCCATGGCATTCTGGTGTTGGTCATGCTTTGCCCTAGGGAGAGCTTTAGTCAACGGATCTTTACTTCTCCATCTTCGATGTACTCGCGAATCGAATGATAACGCAGCTTGATATGCTTCAGCCTCTTGTGTGACATTGGTTCTTGTGCATTGGCGATGGCACCCATGTTGTCACAATAGATGACTAGTGGGTCCAATGCACTAGGAACCAAACCGAGCTCTACAATGAACCTCTTCATCCATACCGCTTCTGATGAAGCCTCTGAAGCCGCTATGTACTCCGATTCTGTTGAGGATTTCGCCACCGTGCACTGCTTTGAGCTTGCCCAGCTTACTGCAGCACCATTCAATATAAACACGTACTGATCGTCACTTAGAGTCATCAGGATCAGTGTTCCAACTTGCATCGGTGTAACTTGTTACAACGAGCTCTTGGTCACCTCCATAACAAAGAAACATATCCTTAGTTCTTTTCAAGTACTTCAGGATATTCTTGACCGCTGTCCAGTGTTCCATTCCTGGATCACTTTGATATCTGCTAGTCAAACTAATAGCTTGTGCTATATCCGGTCTTGTACATAGCATGGCATACATGATAGAGCCTACTGCCGAGGCATAGGGGATCTGACTCATCCTTTCTCTTTCTTCTGCCGTAGCTGGACCTTGAGTCTTACTCAAGACCTTGCCTGGTAACATAGGTAAGAATCCTTTCTTACTTTCGTCCATTCTAAACTTCTTTAGAATCTTGTCCAGGTATGTACTCTATGATAGCCCTATTAGACATCTTGATCTATCTCTATAAATCTTGATGCCTAATATATATGATGCTTCACCAAGGTCTTTCATTGAAAAACTATTATTCAAATAACCCTTTACACTACTTAATAGTTCTATATCATTCCCAATCAATAATATGTCATCTACATATAATATCAGGAATGCTATAGAGCTCCCACTCACTTTCTTGTAAATACAGGCCTCTCCATGACACTGTATAAACCCGAAGTCTTTGATCACCTTATCAAAGCGTCGGTTCCAACTTCTTGATGCTTGCTTCAGTCCATAAATTGAACGCTGAAGTTTGCATACTTTGTCAGCATTTTTAGGATCGACAAAACCTTTGGGTTGTACCATATACAACTCTTCCTCAATGTCTCCATTAAGGAACGCCGTTTTGACATCCATCTGCCAAATCTCATAATCGAAAAATGCAGCTATTGCTAACAAAATCCTTACAGATTTTAGCTTCGCTACAGGTGAGAAAGTCTCATCGTAATCAACACCTTGAATTTGTCAGAAACCCTTTGCGACAAGTCGAGCTTTATAGACAGTAATATTACCATCAGCATCTGTTTTTCTCTTGAAGATCCATTTATTCTCGACAGCCTTGCGGCTATCAGGTAAGTCTACCAAAGTCCATACTTTGTTATCATACATGGATCCCATTTCGGATTTCATGGCTTCTTGACATTTGTTGGAATCTGGGCTCATCATCGCTTCTTCATACGTCGCAGGGACTTCATCATTGTTATCCACAATCATGACATTTAGACAAGGATCATACCAATCTGGAGTGGCACGTTCCCTTGTCGATCTGCGAGGTTCAGTAGCTATCTCATTTGAAGTTTCATGATCATTATCATTAGCTTCCTCTGTTACCGGTGCAGGCGGCACAGGAACATCTTCCGGTACTGCGCTACTCTGATCAACGAGCAGAGATTCTTCAATCTCATCGAGTTCTACTTTTCTTCCAATCACTTCTTTAGTGAGAAATTCTTTCTCAAGAAAGGTTCCGTTTTTAGCAACAAAGATCTTGCCTTCGGATTTGTGATAGAAAGTGTACCCTATAGTTTCCTTAGGGTATCCTATGAAGACGCATTTCTCCGCTTTGGGTTCTAGCTTGTCCGGTTGTAACTTTTTTTACATAGGCTTCGCAACCCCAAACTTTCAGGAACGACAGCTTAGGTTTCTTATTAAACCATAATTCATACGGTGTCGTTTCAACGGATTTTGATGGTGCTCTATTTAAAGTGAATGCGGCTGTCTCTAATGCATAACTCCAAAATGATAACGGCAAATCAGTAAGAGACATCATAGAACGAACCATATCTAAGAGAGTTCGACATTAATCACGCCTTCGGACACACCGTTTCATTGTGGTGTTCCCGGCGGTGTCAATTGTGAAAGTATTCCGCATTTCTTTAAATGCATGCCAAACTCATAACTCAGATATTCACCTCCGCGATCAGATCATAGAAATTTAATCTTCTTGTTACGTTGATTTTCTACTTCACTTTGGAATTCCTTAAACTTCTCAAAAGTCTCGGATTTATGTTTCATGAAATAGATATACCCATATCTACTCAGATCATCTGTGAAGGTTAGAACATAACGATAACCACATGCGATGCTACACTCATTGGTCCGCACACATCGGTATGTATGATTTCCAATAAGTCAGTAGCTCGCTCCATAATACCAGAGAATGGAGTCTTAGTAATTTTTCCCATTAGACATGCTTCGCATCTATCAAGTGACTCAAAGTCAAGTGATTCAAGTAACCCATCGGTATGGAGTTTCTTCATGCGTTTCACTCCAATATGACCAAGGCAGCGATTGCCACATATAAGTAGAATTATCATTCAATTTAATTCGCTTAGCATCAATGTTATGTATATGTGTATCACTACTATCGAGATCTAACAGAAATAAGCCATTCTTTTTAGGTGCTCGACCATAAAAGATATTATTCATAAAAATAGAACAACCATTATTCTCAGACTTGAATGAATAACCGTCTTGCATTAAACAAGATCCAGATATAATGTTCATGCTCAACGCGGGTACAAAATAACAATTATTGAGGCTTAAAACTAATCCCGAAGGTAGATGTAGAGGAAGTGTGGCAACAGCGATCACATCGACTTTGGATCCATTTCCAACGCGCATGGTCACTTCATCTTTTAGTAGTCTTCGTTTATTCTTTAGTTCCTGTTTCAAGTTACAAATATGAGCAACCGAACCAGTATCAAATACCCAGGTACTAGTACGAGAACCAGTAAGATAAACATCTATAACATGTATATCAGATATACCTTCTTTCTTCTTCTTGACAAGGCCGCTCTTCAGATCCGCCAAATACTTGGAGCAATTACGCTTCCAGTGTCCCTTCTCCTTGCAGTAATAGCACTCAGCATCAGGCTTAGGGCCAGTCTTAGGTTTCACAGGAGGCGTGGCAGCTTTCTTGCCACTCTTCTTGTTCTTGCCTTTAGACTTGCCCTGTTTCTTGAAGCTGGTGGTCTTGTTGACCATCAACACTTGGTGCTCTTTCTTAATTTCAATCTCAGCAGATTTCAGCATGGAGAAGAGTTCAGGTAACTCTTTGTTCATGTTCTGCATATTGTAGTTCATCACAAAGTTCTTGTAACTAGGTGGCAGTGATTGAAGGACACGATTAATCCCCAGTCTATTAGGAATCACTATTCCCAAGTCACTGAGTTTCTTCGCATGCCCGGTCATGGCGAGCTTGTGCTCACTAACGGAGCTGCCTTCTTCCATCATGCAGCCGAAGAAGTGTTTCGATGCTTCATAGCATTCCATGGCCGCATGAGTCTCAAATATAGTCTTCAACTCATTGATTAACTCATGTGGATCGTGGTGCTCAAAACGTTTTTGAAGATCGGCTTCCAGACTGCATAAGATGGCACACTGAACTTGAGAGTACCGAGTTTTCCGAGTCTCGTAAATAGCTTTTAGTTCATCGGTTTCAGTTTCTGCAGGAGAGTCACCTAGCGGTGCATCAAGCACATATTGCAGATTTCCGCCATTGAGGAAAATCCTCACATGACGGAACCAGTCGGTGAAGTTGCTACCGTTGCTCTTAGGCTTTTCTTTCTCTAGGAACTGGTTAAAATTGATTGGGGACGCCATATCTACAACATATTTGCAATAGTTTAGACTAATGTTTATGACAAATTGAGTTCAAATTTTAATTCAATATAATTAAAAACTAGGTGAACTCCCACTCAAAACAATATCCCTCGCATTGTCTTAGTGATCACACGAACCAAATCCACCACACCAAGTCCGATCATCACGAGACAAGATGTAACTTCAATGGCGAACACTCAAAGTGTTCATCATATCAACCATATGATTCATGCTCTACCTTTCGGTATCACGTGTTCCGAGACCATGTCTGTACATGCTAGGCTCGTCAAGGCCACCTTAGTATCCGCATGTGCAAAACTGGCTTGCACCCGTTGTATGCACTTGTTGATTCTATCACACCCGATCATCACGAGATGCTTCGAAACGACAAGTCTTGGCAACGGTGCTACTAAGGATGAACACTTTATTATCTTGAGATTTTAGTGAGAGATCATCTTATAATGCTACCGTCGCGATCTAAGCAAAATAAGATGCATAAAACGATTAACATCACATGCAGTTCATATGTGATATGATATGGCCCTTTTGTCTTTTCGCCTTTGATCTTCATCTCCAAAGCACGGACATGATCTCCATCATCAACGGGCATGATCTCCATCATCGTCGGCGAAGCACCAAGGTCAATGGCGCCGTCTTCATGATTGTCCTCCATGTAGCAACTATTACAACTACTTTGAAATACTACTTAACATGAAATTTAAAGACAACCATAAGGCTCCTGCCGGTTTCCACAATACAATAATGATCATCTCATACATAGTCATCATCACATTATGGCCATATCACATCACCAAACCCTGCAAAAACAAGTTAGACGTTCTCTAATTTGGTTTGCATATTTTACGTGGTTTAGGGTTTTCGAGTAAGATCCAATCTACCTACGAACATGAACCACAACGGTGATACTAGTGTTGTCAATAGAAGAGTAAATTGAATCTTTACTATAGTAGGAGAGACAGACACCCGCAAAGCCTCTTATGCAATACAAGTTGCATGTCGAACGAGGAACAAGTCTCATGAACGCGGTCATGTAAAGTTAGTCCGAGCCGCTTCATCCCACTATGCCATAAAGATGCAAAGTACTCAACTAAAGATAACAAGAGCATCAACGCCCACAAAACCATTGTGTTCTACTCGTGCAACCATCTATGCATAGACACGGCTCTGATACCACTGTAGGATAACGTTGCATAGAAAACAAAAATTTTCCTACCGCGAACACGAAATCCAAGCCAAGATGCAATCTAGAAGACGGTAGCAACGAGGGGATTATCGAGTCTCACCCTTGAAGAGATTCCAAAGCCTACAAGATGAGGCTCTTGTTGCTGCGGTAGACGTTCACTTGCCGCTTGCAAAAGCGCGTAGAAGATCTTGATCACGGCGCCACGAACGGGCAGCACCTCCGTACTCGGTCACACGTTCGGTTGTTGATGAAGACGACGTCCACCTCCCGTTCCAGCGGGCAGCAGAAGTAGTAGCTCCTCTTGAATCCGACAGCACGACGGCGTGGTGTCGGTGGCGGTGGAGAACTCCGGTGGAGCTTCGCTAAAGCACGCGGGAGCTATGGAGGAGAGGGGGCGGCTAGGGTTTGGGAGGGGGTGGCCGGCCACTCAAGGGGGGCGGCCAGGTTGTGGTCTTGGGGTGGCCGGCCCCCTCCCCTTGGCCCCTCATTATATAGGTGGAAGCTGTAACATCCCAAATTTCAAATAAAGGAAGAAGAACAATTCCAAGTATCCAAAATTCAGAACCAACAAAAACTTTTACTTTGCATATAGTACCCTTTATAGGACTTGTGCATTTTGAGTGATATGCCATGATGATTGTTACTTTGTGTATGTGATGAACTCCAAAACCCTAGAGTGATCAAGTGATCACCATAAATCAAATCCATCAAAAAGAGAAAGAAATCAAATATTATTAAAACCCTAAAAACCCTAACATATGGTCTATGTCATTTTGGTAAATTTGACCCTAGACACATTTGATCTTCACCAATAATTATAATATGATATTAACGAGTAATTACAACTTTGAGAATCAAAGATATACCAATTAAACCAAATTCAAATTTGAAAATATGATCACATATGATAATGGTCATTTTTGACTTTTATAGTCTGGTCACCACTTTGAGCCTCTCTATTTCAAAATTTCTAAACTAAACAAATCCAACTCTGGGCATGTCATCCAAGTACACAACAAGGTGAAGATCAAAGCCCTGTGCAGTTCCCAGGTTAACAGTTGGTTTTCACTGGGAGGCCAAGCTCATGGGGAGAGGTGCTCATACTAGGATGTGTAAGTGAAAGGTTATGGTTGATGATCCGCGTACTGTGTTACGAAGATTCGGAGTTATTCCGACAGATGAAATCAAATGTTGTGGCACAAGTGTGCAACCTCTGCAGAGTGTAAATCTATTCGAATAGCCGTGTCCACGGTTACGGACGGTTGGAAGGGCCATACAGTTTCCGGTGTCAGATTTTTGGAAAACCTTAGTGATTGTGAATGGTGACTTGGTGACTTGTTTGGAATTATACCAAAGTTGTGGGAATGACACTAATGTTCCCACTCGAGTTAGTTAGCACATGATCCAAGCTTGTGAACTAAAATCTGGCTTATGCAAGTTACATTAGAACTTAATACCTTTAGTTGGCATTTTACACTAGTATTAGTTTGCAAGTACTTAAAGTACTTACGGCTTTGCCCCTAGCTATTCAAATGGCCAGAGTACGATGATGAACAGAATTACCACGATGATGACCAGCAGGACGCCTACGACAACTAGGGGTTTCTGACGTCAAATGTTGGCCAGTGGACTAGAGAGTCCCTTTTCTATTACGCTTCCGCTATGTATGAACTTGTGTATGTATGTTGATTGAAAGATCAGCTATTTATGTAAGATGAATCATGTGATTCAAGATTGTAAGACATTATGGCTTGTAATAAATAATGACTATGATATTCGACTATTATGCCTCGCAACAACATTATCCTGAGATTGCGATGAATGACATAATAGGCATCTGGACTTAAAAATCCGGGTGTTGACAAGTTGGTATCAGAGCCATTATTTGACCTTAGAAAACCTTAGTTAGAATGGGCGTTCATAAAAACCTAACTTTGAAATCAAAATGAAAAGAATATTTATGAAAAACTTATTCGTATTCTTGTCTTGGAGGATTTTTCGAAAGTGGTTAAATCATGCTCTTTCTTACTATGTTTACTTAAAATTTTGCCACACTTGTTCAAATCTCTAACTTACTCTCCCAATTCACTTTCAGATGGAGCCCAACGCACCCGTCAACACCAAGTTTTACCAACTTGGTAACGGAGGCAGCTTGATTTTCGAGCATGATCTCACTGCGGTCTCGAACTTTCTGGGGCGCCTCCAGCCCGAGTTCCATGGGATCCAAGTGAACGATCAGCCTGGCGGCGAGATGCAATGGACCATTACTGCAGATCTGAGGGGGAACATGGAGTCTCCTACCGCGGAGAGAATCTTGTTCTCTTTCCGTGAGAGCAACTTGCTCGATGGCCTTGCACGCGGCCTGTAGGAGGCACTGGCACGCCTCTGCGGACAGAACGCGGTGCGCCTGCTTGCGTCCCGTTTCGCTCACCTAGTGAAGCGTGATGCCGCAGGAGTACCCATGGCTCTGCAGTCTCACCCAGAGCTGAGGCATCACGCCGAGCATCTAGACTTCATGCTGTACCATACTCAGCAGGATCTGGATAACGCCAGGATGTACGCGAACCAGACTCACCTCGCCCTGGCCACCCATGGCGACACTATCAAGATGCTGTCTCGGGACCGCAACAAGCTTCGCCTGCGGTGTGCGAAGAAGGATGTCACTATCACGCGCCTTCGCGCTCAGATAGCGTCACTTGAGACCACGGTGAAGGCCCAGGAGGAGCAGCTGCAGGAGATGGAGGAAGACGAAGCCGGTATCGATATTCAGGGAGGAGGTGCCTTCCTGAGTGACGATGACGACTTCGAGGATGACGAGTTCACTGAGGAGGAGGATTACGCGTTCCTGGAGCCAGGACCTGATGATGTCGTTCCCATCGACATTGAGGATGAGGGCAGCCACACCTGAGCACTGATGTAGGCATGAGTTGTATCCCGTCGGTTGTATCGTAGCATGTGAAATGGTTCTTAAAACCATTGGAGTGTTGAACTACTAGTTTGTAATATGTGATGTGGAATGAATGAATGAATGTTTGTGTGTGTCATCCAAAGCATTCAAGTTTTTACAAGTTTTTGAACTCAATTCAAAATAAACCATAGAATTTCCCTCTTATCTTATAATCTCCTGTATATTCAGATGGCCCCTCCCAATCGCAACAACAATGATGCCATGATGCAACTGCTGGAAACCCTGCTTCAAGATAGGGAGACTGAAAGGGCTGAACGTCAAGCCAACATCGCAGCACTGCAAAACCTTGCTCACCAAGGCCATGGGAATCATGATCATCCCGGATCCAAACTCAAGAACTTCCAGAATACCAACCCTCCGGTGTTCAGCAAGACTGAAGAACCCCTCGACGCCGACGACTGGCTCCAGACTATGGAGAACAACTTAGAGGTCGCCGGAGTGGAAGCCAATGAGAAGGTCCTGTTTGCAACCCACTACCTTGCCGGACCAGCCCGAGCCTGGTGGACCAGCACCCGTGCCATGAACGGAGGTCAAGTCATGATGTGGGCAGATTTCAAGCTCAAGTTCAGCAAGTACCATGTGCCCCCGGGTCTTATCAAGAATATGCGGGATGAATTCCACGAACTGAAGCAAGGACGGATGACGGTGGTAGAATACCGTGACAGGTTCCTTACACTGTCAAGGTACACCCCCGATGAGACTGATACTACTGAGAAGAGGCAGGAGAGATTCCTGAACGGACTGCATGATGAGATGCAGACTGTCCTAGTCAACATCCCCTTTGCCGACCTTGAAGCCCTAGTTGACTCCGCCATCCAGATGGAGGGCAAGTTGAACCAAGCCAATGAGAACCGCAAACGCCGCATGATGCACCAGAGTGGGCCCAGCAATACTCCCAAGTATCGCCCCCGCTCAAGCGGAGGTTTTGCCCCCAGAAACAACAAACCCCAGATGCAGACTTCACGCCCCGGTTTTCAGAACCGGAGTGGAGGAAACCCCAGGCCAGGAGGCCACCCCAACCACAACCACAACTACCAGAGCAACACCAACAACTTCAACCGTGCCCCAATGAGAGCCCCCAACACCAACAACAACAACACCAACACAGCTCCAAGGACTGGGAGCAACGCTATCCCCGTCACAACCAAGGACAAGTCCACCATCACTTGCTATGAGTGCGGTGTAGTGGGACATTACTCCAATGAGTGCCCCAAGAGACTCGCCAAGCTCGCCGGCAACACCGTCGCACTGCTCGGCAAAGAACGCCGCGTCTCCACCGAAAAGAAGTTCGCCCCCAACAACCCCAATAACCGCAACGGCCGTCTCTTCCACATGAATGCCGAAGAAGCTCAGGAAGCACCAGATGTGGTACTGGGTATGTTTCCTGTCAACTTAGTACCTGCCAGAGTGTTGTTTGATTCCGGAGCATCTCATTATTTTGTCACCGAAGACTTTGCAACAACAAGTAAAATTCAACCTCTCAGTTTGAAACATGTCATGATAGTTCAAATTCCCGGATCAACCACTAAGGCCAGAAAATTTTGTAAAAATGTACCCATCAGAATACATGAAGTAGATTTCTATGCCAATCTGATAATTCTGGGAACCAAAGGTTTGGAAATAGTGCTGGGTATGGATTGGATGGCAAAGCATCATGGAATGATTGACTGTGCCAGGAAAGCCATCACCATGACCAGTAGCACCGGTATCATAGTAGAACACATCTCTGAACTGCTACCCAGAAAATTTACCTGCAACCAGAGTGTAGCCAAGCCAACCTTGGATCAGATCAGGGTCGTTTGTCGATATCCTGATGTGTTTCCTGATGGTTTACCCGGTATGCCCCCAGATCGGGATATCGAGTTCATTATCGAGTTAATCCCCGGAACTGGACCTATAGCCCAGAGAGCCTATAGCATGAACCCAGCAGAGCTAGTGGAGCTGAAGAAGCAACTGGATGAACTGTTAGCCAAAGGTCTGATTCGACCAAGTGCGTCACCTTGGAGATCCCCAGTTTTGTTTGTGGACAAGAAGGATGGTGCCAGTCGTTTATGTACTGACTATCGTAAGCTCAACGATGTCACCATCAAGAACAAATACCCCTTGCCAAAGATAGAAGACCTGTTTGACCAGCTAACCGGTGCTGTAGTATTCTCAAAGATTGATCTCAGGACTGGATACCACCAGCTGAAGATTCGTGCATCGGACATTCCCAAAACTGCCTTTACCACCAGATATGGATTGTACGAGTACAATGTCATGTCATTTGGATTGACCAATGCCCCCGCTTATTTCATGAATCTCATGAATAAGATCTTCATGAACTTTCTTGATAAGTTTGTTGTCGTTTTCATCGATGATATCCTAATCTACTCCAAGTCTGAGGAAGAACATGAACAACACCTAGAAGCTGTCCTGGAGACCCTTAGAGAGCATAAGCTGTATGCTAAGTTCAGCAAATGTGAGTTTTGGCTGAAGGAAGTAGGATTCCTGGGACATATCTTGTCTGCAGGAGGAATTGCCGTAGATCCTGCCAAGATCAAGACTGTTGCAGAATGGAAAGCCCCAACCACCCAGACCGAAGTCCGCGCTTTTCTTGGATTAGCCGGATATTACCGCAGATTTGTAGAAGGCTTTTTGAGCATCGCTCGACCAATGACCCAACTGCTGAAGAAGGACAAGAAGTTCGAATGGACTGACAAATGTGAGGAGAGTTTCCAACAACTCAAGCTTAGACTGACCTCAGCCCCAATTCTGATCATGCCGGACATCACCAAACCCTTTGACGTTTACTGCGATGCATCCAAGATTGGTCTTGGATGTGTGCTTATGCAAGAAGGAAAAGTGATATCTTATCTGTCTCGGCAACTGAAGCAGCATGAGCAGAACTACCCAACCCATGACCTCGAGCTCGCAGCCGTAGTTTTAGCACTGAAGGTGTGGCGTCATTACCTCATGGGTAATCGCTGCGAGATCTATTCGGATCACAAGAGCCTGAAGTATATCTTTACCCAGAAGGAGCTGAACATGAGGCAAAGAAGATGGTTAGAATTAATCAAAGATTATGATATGGATATCAACTACCACCCCGGCAAGGCCAATGTGGTAGCGGATGCGTTGAGTAGACTGCCGTGTCAGTTAAACTCAATGATAGCCGAAGAACAACCTAGCCTATACCAGGAGTTTGAGCAGTTTAGAATGGAGTTAGTCAGTGAAGGATTCCTAGCCAGCATGGAGCTACAACCCACCTTGATTGGTCAAATCAAGGAAGCTCAGAAGGGAAATGCCAGCATTGATGGAATCAAGACCCAGATAGCCGCCGGAAAAGCACCGGGATTCACCGTAGATGAAGAAGGAGTCCTTTGGTACAACGGACGCCTGTGCGTACCGTCAGACTCAGAGTTGAAGCAAGTTATTCTGAAGGAAGCCCATGACACCCTATATTCTATTCACCCCGGAGGTACCAAGATGTATCAGGACTTGAAGGAACAGTTCTGGTGGCATGGAATGAAGAGGGAGATCGGAAGCTACATCGCCAAGTGCGATATCTATCAGCGAGTCAAGGCAGAACATCAGCGACCCGTAGGACTGCTGCAACCCCTACAGATTCCAGAATGGAAGTGGGACTCTGTAGGAATGGTCTTTATCACAGGTTTGCCCAAATCCAGCAAAGGAAATGACTCCATATGGGTAGTTGTCGATAGATTGACCAAGGTAGCCCATTTCATCGCTGTCAAGACCACCTACCAAGGCCCAAAGTTAGCTGAGATGTACATCTCTAGAATAGTCGCTCTGCACGGAACCCCTAAGTCAATAGTGTCAGATAGAGGTTCACAATTCACCTCAAGATTCTGGCAGAAGGTGCATGAAGGACTAGGAACCCGTCTGAATTTCAGCACCGCTTATCACCCACAGACCGATGGACAGACCGAGAGAGTCAACCAGATATTGGAAGACATGCTGAGAGCATGTGTATTGGAATATGGATCTAAGTGGGAAGACTGTTTGCCGTACGCAGAATTCTCGTACAACAACAGTTACCAAGCCAGTTTACAGATGGCCCCCTTTGAAGCTCTGTACGGAAGAAAGTGCCGTACTCCCCTGAATTGGTCGAAAGTCGGAGAGAGTCAAGTCTTTGGACCTGATGTTCTTCGTGAAGCGGAAGAGAAGGTGCACAAGATTCGCGAGTACCTCAAGACGGCGCAATCCAGGCAAAATAGTTACGCCGACAAGAGACGCCGAGGGATGACCTTCGAGATCGGAGATTTTGTCTATCTTAAAGTATCCCCCCTGAAAGGAATGCAGAGATTTCAGCTGAAAGGAAAGCTTGCACCCCGATATGTCGGACCCTTCAAAGTTCTGAGTCGCCGAGGAGAAGTATCTTATCAACTGGAGTTGCCTGAAGAAATGTCGGCTGTGCATGACGTGTTTCACATCTCACTCCTTCGGAAGTGCCTTGAAGTTCCTAAGAAGACCGAAGTGTTCAAGAACATCGATCACCGTTCGGTGGATATAAACCAAGATCTGACATACCGCGAAGTGCCGATTCGCATCTTGGAAGAAGCATACAGAACCACTCGCACCAGAAGCATCAAGTTCCTGAAGATACAGTGGAGTAACCATACCGAAGAGGAAGCCACTTGGGAGCGAGAGGAAGATATGGAGAAGGAATACCCAGATCTCTTTAGCACCTAATTTTCTTTAAGATCTCGGGACGAGATCTTTTGTAAGGGGGAAGGGTTTGTAACATCCCAAATTTCAAATAAAGGAAGAAGAACAATTCCAAGTATCCAAAATTCAGAACCAACAAAAACTTTTACTTTGAATATAGTACCCTACATAGGACTTGTGCATTTTGAGTGATATGCCATGATGATTGTTACTTTGTGTATGTGATGAACTCCAAAACCCTAGAGTGATCAAGTGTAACATCCCAAGTTTCAACAATATTAAACAAGAAAGACAATTTCCCCAAAGTCAAAATTTGCAATTAACAAAAACTTTTTATATGCATATAGTGCCACATATAGTTTCTTGCATTTGAGTGATTTCTTTTGTGCAATTGCCATGATGAGTGTTAGTATGAGTAACAATTGCTATTGGAACCCTAACCAAGATCATCAAACCCTAATTTGAGGGGAATTGAAGAAAATGGGAAAAACCCATTTTTCACCTACATACACAATATGCCAAATTGCAAATCCTCAACCAAGGCCATAATTGCTTGCTCCCTTGCTTGTAGAATACTTCAATATGATAAACTAACACAATTGCATCATTGGATCAAGAATCAAACACAAGGAAATCAAAATTCTCACATACATATGATAATGGTCACTTGTCACAAAAATATTTTCTTCACTACTTTACCCCTCTGGTTTTCTCATTTCTTGATCTAAACTTGGTCAACCAAAGCCATGTCATCCAAGACCATGTCAAGGTGAGTAACTTTGATGTTGACCACCATGGCTAGAGTTGACTAGGTTGACCAGAATAAAAGTGACAAGTAGGGATGCTGAAATAAAGTGAAGATCATGTCACTTTTGACATTTTGCAAAACAACTCCAAATTGAGTGCCACCACCACCAATACTTCACTTTAATTATATAAATGAGATTCACCAAAAAGAATTTCAAAATTCAAATAAAAAACTTCATGCGGCCATATGATCGAACACTTGGCAGGCATTAATCCAAATTTGAGCTACACTCTATTATCCTCTGGTTTCTTCACTAAACACCTTTTACCTTTGATCATTACACTCTCCTACAACCCCTGCATCATCCCAGTACTTGCCCTGGTCGATTAAAGTGAGAGGAGGGGGAAAAGAAACCCTAAAACAATGCCATGTCATGTACCCCGGCCACCTTTGGGCATCCCTCTCCCTGGCCTCCCTCTCAACTTTTCTTCTTGTCTTCGAGCATCTCTGAAGCACAAGGATCACGCCAGTACCGCTCACTCGATCGCCAACGCACGGCATTGGCCAGAACGTCCGCGTCCAAAACCATGCCAGAGCATGCCGGCCAAAGCGGTGAGCGCGCTCTGGCCGCGCCAGGACGCCACGCGCTCGAGCAGCCTAAGCCTCCCCTGCAAAGCCTACTCCTGGAACGAGCACCGCCTCTGCGCCCTCTAGCCGCTAGACATGCTCAAGCACGCGCAGAAGCCTTGTCACCGTCGTCCTCGCCGGCGAAGTACCGCGGGTACCGCCACACTCATCGCACGCGCCCGAGCCATCCCTTCACCCTTTCTCTGAGCTAGCTAGTCCTCGAGCATCGCCAGGACGACGCCTACAAGATGCCGTCCTCGCCTTGCCCTTTCGATCGACGGAGAGGCCACGCCGTCGACGCGCCCTTGCAGCACCTCACGGCCACCCTCGCCCGCTATAAATAGAGCACCTCAGCGCTCAACTTCTTCACACACTTTGCTCCCCTCCCTTCACTGATCACTCTCCCCACCTCAATTTAGCACCACCTCGCCGGAGCAGCAGCAATTGGAAGCTGAGGTCCGCCGGAGCCCGCGGAAGCCCTGCTTCGATTGGAGCCTCCCCGAGCGCCGCCGCTGCACCACGCTCTTCCCCATCTACTTCCACTTCTCCGCGCACACTGCCAGACTCCTGCAACGGCCTGGTAGGCTCTCCCACCCCCTAGGCTCGCCGCCAGGGAGCTCGCCGCTCGTCGGAGACGACGACGTTCACACGCCGTCGGATCTCATTCTAATCCAACGGCTTTTATTTCGCGTACCGCTTCGGCGTTTAAAGAGCCACTGACGGGTGGCCCCCACCTCGTCAGGGCAGCCCACCCGCACCGGTTGCTTGTTGGGCTGTGAAGTGAAGTTTAAATTCGTTTCGGCCCGTTTAGCTTTCCCGCCTAGCCCATCTATTCAAATTCGGATTTAACTATTATTCAAAATATGCTGCTGAGGGTTTAGTAAAAATTGAATAGTTTGATTTCTGCCAAACCAAATTTAGCAAACTTTATACCGTTGGAAAGCCCATGAATTTATCTATCCAATGCCACTGGCCCCACCTCCAATTTCATAGTAGATTTAATTTGATAAAAAAGACAAGACAGGGACTTTTGAACATTCAAACTTTATTTAAAATTTAACCAGAATAGATTTTGAATTGATTCCAACTCTAATAAATCACAAATGATGTCCTCTAATTGATTATGCAATAATATAGACATGTTGTTTGTATGATCATGGACTAGATCAAATAAATTGGCTATGTAGTCAATTCTAGAGCATTTGAAATTGGAATTCAAACTCAACACTAACATGAGAGCTACCTCTCATTTAAATTTTGATCCTAAGTACTAATAACCAGGGGGAATGACTTAGGCTAATGAACCCTTGAGAATTATTACTTAGAGATTTTAATTCATTTAAATGTTAAGTATTAAAACTTTGTGAAGTGTAGCACTTCAATTAATATTATACTCACATATAATAGATATGAAATGTTGACTTTGAGTCAACCTATATTTCATACCTTATTATTATATGAAGAGATTAAATCTTAATAAGAAGTAATGAGAAGAAATGAATTCTTTTAAGGATCTACATACGAAATTTAAGAAATAGGAATAATGAGAGGAAATTATTCTTCTTTTAAATAAAGATTAATCCAATAATCCACCATGCCATGTTTGATTGAAGATAGGATTAGTGTATGAACCCTTTTGAGTGTTTCTAGTTTAGTATGTGAGCTTGGTTTAGTATTTATACTTCGTATTCGTATATAGACGCTAGTAACGAGGAATACCAAGAGGAGGAGGCCTACTCTCAGGAGGAAGAAGAGAACTTCGATAACTACCCAGCTCAAGGCAAGCTAACCCTTGCTAAACACAAGTGCTTAGCTCTACAAGAGCAAAGGCACCATCACACTTTACTTTTATGTATTACCTATCCCATGTTTTTACTTACATTTACTTTTGCTTATTTATTTCAAAGTACTTTTTGATTTATGATTCACTTGGTCTAGAGTAGAACAATACTTGAAGTTAGATTAGCACAACTCAAAGCTAGATAGCACCCCTCATGTAGTTGCTAGTGCTAATCAATTAAAATTGACTACTCTAGATGGGAACATGGTGAAGTGAAATGACTTTGAAAGAAAGTAAAGTGGAGGTGGATTTGAACAAGAGAAGATGGTGATTTTTGATAAAATTGATAATTGGGTTTGAATGCGATACCCTTCCAATTATACAAGTACCCCCACAATACCTGATTATGGGTAGGTCTTAACTAGAAACTTGCGTATTTTAGTATGGGTTCCCTCTGAACAAACATCATAGGGGTTACGCTGCGGCTGCCTCCGTTAAGTGTGGAATGATGTTGAAATAAGGTGAATGTACGGCCCAAGCCCTGTGCAGTTCCCGGGTTAACTGCGGTTTCCACCGGGAGGCCAAGCTCATGGGGAGAGGTGCTCATACTAGCATATATAAGTGAAAGGTTTCGATTGATGATCCGCGTACTGTATTACGATGATTCGGGGTTATCCTCGACGGATGTAATCAAAAGTTGTGGCACAAGAGTACAACCTCTGCAGAGTGTTAAACCTATTCGAATAGCCGTGTCCACGGTTACGGACGATTGGAAAGGCCATACTATCTCCGTTATCATTAAAATGTTTTGATCCTAGAAATGAATGGTGAATTGGAAGGTGATATTATGGTGAACCATAATGAGTTGTGGGAATGACACTAATGTTCCCACTTGAGTTAGTCTAGCACATGATAAGGCTTTACTAAATGTTTATCAAACTAAAACTTGGCTTTATGCAAATAAACCTAGAGCTTAGCACCCACTTATTACACTTAATGAGTATTTATCATAGAGTTAGTTTGCGAGTACTTTAAAAGTACTCATGGCTTTGCCCTGGCTATTCAAATGCCAGACTATGAAGGAGAGCACCAGTATCAGGATGACGGACAACAGGACGTCTACGATAACTAGGATCGTCTTCTAACGTCAAGCGTTGCATGTGGAATAGATAGTCCACTACTACTTCGCTTCCGCTACTATTTGTGATGTTGAACAATATATTCGTGTAATATTGGATCATGTGATCTATGGTTGTAAGACAATATGTGTTGTAATAAATGATGACTCTATGCTACTTACTATTATGTCTCGCAAAAACATTATTCCTGGGATTGCGATGTACGGCATAATAGGCATCTGGACTTAAAAATCCGGGTGTTGACAAGTTGGTATCAGAGCCATTGTTTGACCTTAGGAGACCCTAGTTAGAATGGACGCTCAAAAACTTAGTTTCAAATTCCATGATTTGACTAGTTATGAAAACCTTATTCACTTTCTTACCTTGAAGAGTCTATTACAAACTTTAAATTCATGCCCTTCTTATAAGTGAATTAAAATTTGGAACACTTGCACTTCTCTAACTTAATCATCTAATCTCTCTACAGATGGATCACGTCGTGGACGCGCAGCCCTTTCTCCAGACTGAGTTCTATCAGTTGGGGAACGGTGGAGAGCTCATCTTTGAGAGGGACCTCTTCTCCCTCTCTGAGTTCCTCGGGCGCCCACCACCGGAAGTCTTTGGCGGAATGCTCAATGACCAGCCCGGTGGTCAACTTCAGTGGGTGATCATGGTGGACCTTCGTGGAAGGTTCACGCTCCCAATGAGCGCAAGGATCCAGTTCTCCTTCAGGGAGAACAACTGGGCGGATGGTCTCGCAAGGGGACTTCAGGAAGGGCTCGCACGTCTGTGCGGGCAAAACTTCATGGACTTCGAGGATAGCCGCTTTGTGCACTATGCAAGGCACAACTCCCTCGGACTGCCAATGAACCTGCCGTCGCACCCGCAACTTCGCCACCATGTGGATCATCTTGAATTCATGTTGAGTGAGACCCGCATCGACCTCGACAACTCCCGCGAATACGCCAACCACACTCACATCCAGTTGGCGCAGCAGGCGGACACCATCAGGGTTATCGCCGGAGAACGCAGGGCACTCCGCCGTGCCAACCAGAAGAAGGATCACGCCATCAACCGCCTCAAGGCCAGGATCGCCACTCTGAAGGCGACCATCGCCGCCCAAGCTGAGCAGATCCAGGAGCTGGAAGGCGAAGGTGAAGGGGAGAACATCCAGGGGGACGGCTACTCCTACATCAGCAACGACGACGACTACGAGGAGGAGGAAGACGACGACCTGGAGTTCCACCCTTACGAGGAAGGCCACGAGCACCTCGATGCCGGGGTAGACAATGTCTACCCTATCAACGTCGATGGCGAGTAGTCCCGTCTGAGCACTTGCGTCCCGTGTTATGTATCGGTCCTTTGTACCCGCCCCATGTATCGTAGTTTGTTGAAAGGGTTCTTAAAACCCTCCTGAACATTTGGCTTGTAATATTTGCTACCTCCATGACTATGTTGGTGTGTGTGTAATATTATTATTATTATGAATCAAGTTTTAAGTTGTGTGATATTTTATCCCAAAATGAGCCATAGAAATTTCCCTCTCATCTCATGATCCCTATCACTGTTCAGATGGCACCCCCAACTCGCAGCGAAGCCGCAATGCTGCAAATGCTGCAACAGATGATGGCAGAAAGAGAAGCTGAGAGAGTTGACCGTCAAGCCAACCTAGCTGCACTTCAACAGATTGCTCAGGGCAATCAAGGCCACGGAAACCACGACCACCCAGGGTCAAAGCTGAAAAACTTCCAAAACACCAACCCACCGGTGTTCAGCAAGACAGAGGAACCCCTCGATGCTGATGATTGGCTCCAAACTATGGAGAACAATCTCGAGGTTGCCAGAGTGGAAGACAACGAGAAGGTGTTGTTCGCCACCCACTATCTGGCTGGACCTGCACGTGCCTGGTGGACAAGTGCCCGCGCATTGAATGCGGGGCAAATGATGACTTGGGAGGATTTCAAACTCAAGTTCAGCAAGTATCATGTGCCCCCGGGTTTGATTAAGAAGATGAGGGATGAGTTCAGGGAACTGAAGCAAGGCAGAATGACCGTGGTGGAATACCGCGACAAGTTCCTCACTTTGTCAAGGTACGCCCCGGATGAGACGGACACCGTCGAGAAAAGGAAGGAGAGGTTTCTGAATGGACTGCATGATGAGATGCAGACTGTGCTGATCAATATCCCCTTTGCTGACTTAGAAGCCCTCGTTGACTCCGCCATTCAGATGGAGGGGAAGATACACCAAGCCAATGAGAACCGCAAGCGCCGTATGATGAACCAGAGTGGGCCCAGCAACAACCACAAGTATCGCCCCAGCTCAAGTGGAGGGTTCGCCCCAAGAAACAACAAGCCCCCGGTGCAGAATCCACGTCCGAGTTATCAGAACCGGAGTGGAGGAAACCCCAGACCAGGAGGCCACCACAACAACAACAACAACAACAACCACAACAACTTCAACCGCGCTCCACCTCGCGCCCCCAACAACAACTCCAACACCGCTCCAAGGACTGGGAGCAATGCTGTTCCCATCACCCCCAAGGACAAGTCCACCTACAACTGCTACGAGTGCGGAGTGGCTGGGCACTTCTCCTATGAGTGCCCCAAGAAGCTCGCCAAGACTGCCGCCAACACCTCAGGCCCTGCGCAGCAGCAGCGTCGTGTCACCACCAACAAGAAGTTCGCCCCCAACAACCCGAACAACCGCAACGGCCGCCTCTACCACATGAATGCAGAAGAAGCTCAGGAAGCCCCAGACGTTGTGCTGGGTATGTTCTCTGTTAACTCAATACCCGCAAGAGTGCTGTTTGATTCTGGAGCATCGCATTCATTCATTACCGAAGATTTTGCATGCACTAGTAAGATTCAACCCATCAGTTTGAAGCATGTCATGATAGTTCAAATACCGGGATCAACCACTAAAGCTAGAAAAATTTGCAAAGATGTGCCAATCAGAATACATGAAATAGAATTCTATGCAAATTTGATTGTTCTGGGAGCCAAAGGTTTGGAAGTAGTCCTGGGAATGGACTGGATGGCGAAACATCATGGACTGATTGATTGTGCCAAGAAGGCCATCACCATGACTAGTAGCACCGGAATAATAGTCGAACACATATCTGAAAAGATGCCCCGAAAGTTCACTTGTAACCAAAGCCTAGCCAAACCCACCTTGGATCAGATCAGGGTCGTTTGTCGATATCCTGATGTGTTCCCAGATGATCTACCCGGTATGCCCCCAGATCGGGATATCGAGTTTATCATCGAGTTAATCCCTGGAACCGGACCTATAGCCCAGAGAGCCTATAGCATGAACCCGGCAGAGTTAGTGGAACTGAAGAAGCAACTGGATGATATGCTATTCAAAGGTCTGATTCAACCAAGTGCGTCACCTTGGAGATCGCCAGTTTTGTTTGTGGATAAGAAGGATGGTGCCACTCGTTTGGTTACGGACTATCGTAAGCTTAACGATGTCACCATTAAGAACAAGTATCCGTTGCCCCAGATAGAAGATCTGTTTGACCAGCTGACCGGAGCCCAAGTATTCTCGAAGATTGATCTGCGGACAGGATACCATCAGCTGAAGATTCGTGCCACCGATATCCCCAAAACTGCCTTTACCACCAGATATGGATTGTACGAGTACAATGTCATGTCATTTGGATTGACCAATGCCCCCGCTTACTTCATGAATCTCATGAATAAGATCTTTATGAACTTCCTGGACAAGTTTGTCGTTGTCTTCATCGACGACATCCTCATATACTCCAAGTCCGAAGAAGAACATGAGCAACATTTGGAAGTGGTCCTAGATACCCTTCGGGAGCATCAGCTGTATGCCAAGTTCAGCAAGTGTGAGTTCTGGTTGAAGGAAGTAGGATTCTTGGGTCATATCTTGTCAGCCGGAGGAATTGCCGTTGACCCCGCAAAAATCAAGACTGTTGAAGAATGGAAAGCCCCAACCACTCAGACAGAAGTCCGTGCATTTCTCGGATTGGCGGGATATTACCGCCGATTCGTTGAAGGATTCTCGAGCATGGCAAGACCGATGACCCAATTGTTGAAGAAGGACCGGAAGTTCGAATGGACCAACAAGTGTGAAGAGAGCTTTCAACAGCTCAAGCTAAGATTGACAACAGCCCCAATACTGGTTATGCCGGACATTGCCAAGCCATTTGATGTGTACTGTGACGCCTCCAAGATTGGTCTTGGATGTGTGCTGATGCAAGAAGGCAAAGTGATATCTTACCTATCAAGACAGCTGAAGCAGCATGAACAGAACTATCCAACCCATGACTTAGAGCTAGCAGCGGTGGTGTTAGCACTGAAAGTATGGCGTCATTACCTCATGGGTAATCGATGCGAGGTTTACTCGGATCACAAGAGCCTGAAGTATATCTTCACGCAGAAGGAGCTGAATATGAGACAGCGCAGATGGATAGAGTTAATCAAGGATTACGACATGGAAATCCACTATCACCCCGGCAAGGCCAATGTGGTAGCGGATGCTCTGAGTAGACTGCCGTGTCAGTTGAACTCCATGTTAGCAATTGAGCAACCCAGCCTGTTTGAAGAGTTTGAACAGTTTAGGCTTGAACTGGTTAGCGAAGGATACCTCGCCAGCATTGAACTCCAACCCACCCTGATTAGTCAGATCAAAGAAGCTCAGAAAGGAAATGCTAGCATTGACGGAATCAAGAACCAAATAGCCGCCGGAAAAGCACCGGGATTCACCATAGATGAAGAAGGAGTGCTATGGTATAACAAGCGCCTTTGCGTGCCGTCAGACTCAGAATTGAAGCAAGTTATTCTGAAAGAAGCTCACGACACCCTGTACTCCATTCACCCCGGAGGAACCAAGATGTACCAGGATTTGAAGGAACAATTCTGGTGGCATGGAATGAAGAGAGAAATTGGAAGCTACATCGCCAAATGTGACATCTGTCAAAGAGTCAAAGCAGAACACCAACGCCCCGCAGGACTGTTGCAACCCCTACAGATTCCCGAATGGAAGTGGGATTCCGTAGGAATGGACTTCATCACCGGACTACCCAAGTCTAGTAAAGGAAATGATTCCATCTGGGTAGTGGTCGACAGACTGACCAAAGTCGCCCACTTCATCCCCGTCAAGACCACCTATCAAGGACCGAGACTCGCAGAGCTATATATCTCAAGGATAGTCAGCCTGCACAGAACCCCGAAGTCGATAGTATCCGACAGAGGATCCCAATTCACCTCCAGTTACGCAGAAAGTACATGAAGGACTCGGAACTCGTCTGAATTTCAGCACACCTACCACCCGCAGACGGATGAATGACTGAAAGAGTCAACCAGATACTAGAAGATATGTTGAGAGCATGTGTGCTAGAGTATGGATCTAAGTGGGAAGACTGCTTGCCGTACGCAGAATTCTCGTACAACAATAGCTACCAAGCCAGCTTGCAGATGGCCCCCTTCGAAGCACTGTACGGAAGGAAGTGCCGTACCCCTCTGAATTGGTCGGAAGTAGGAGAGAGTCAAGTCTTTGGACCAGATATTCTCCGAGAAGCCGAAGAGAAGGTTCACAAGATCCGCGAGTACCTCAGGACAGCCCAATCAAGACAGAAGAGCTACGCCGACAAAAGACACCGGGAGATGACCTTCGAGATCGGAGATTTCGTATATCTCAAAGTGTCCCCTCTTAAGGGAATGCAGAGATTCCAGCTTAGAGGAAAGCTCGCACCCCGATATGTCGGACCTTTCAAAGTCCTGAGTCGCCGAGGAGAAGTATCCTATCAGCTGGAGTTACCGGAAGAAATATCAGCGGTGCACAATGTGTTTCACATCTCGCTACTCCGGAAGTGTTTAGAAGTACCTGAGAAGACCGAGGTTTTCAAGAACATCTTCCATCGAGCTGTGGATATCAACTCAGATTTGACATACCGCGAAGTACCTATTCACATCCTGGAAGAAGCTTTCAGAACCACCCATACCCGAAGTATCAAGTTTCTGAAGATCCAATGGAGTAACCACACCGAAGAAGAAGCCACTTGGGAGAGAGAAGACTTTATGAGGACTGAGTACCCAGATCTCTTTAGTACCTAGTTTTCTCGCAGATCTCGGGACGAGATCTTTTGTAAGGGGGAAGGGTTTGTAACATCCCAAGTTTCAACAATATTAAACAAGAAAGACAATTTCCCCAAAGTCAAAATTTGCAATTAACAAAAACTTTTTATATGCATATAGTGCCACATATAGTTTCTTGCATTTGAGTGATTTCTTTTGTGCAATTGCCATGATGAGTGTTAGTATGAGTAACAATTGCTATTGGAACCCTAACCAAGATCATCAAACCCTAATTTGAGGGGAATTGAAGAAAATGGGAAAAACCCATTTTTCACCTACATACACAATATGCCAAATTGCAAATCCTCAACCAAGGCCATAATTGCTTGCTCCCTTGCTTGTAGAATACTTCAATATGATAAACTAACACAATTGCATCATTGGATCAAGAATCAAACACAAGGAAATCAAAATTCTCACATACATATGATAATGGTCACTTGTCACAAAAATATTTTCTTCACTACTTTACCCCTCTGGTTTTCTCATTTCTTGATCTAAACTTGGTCAACCAAAGCCATGTCATCCAAGACCATGTCAAGGTGAGTAACTTTGATGTTGACAACCATGCCTAGAGTTGACTAGGTTGACCAGAATAAAAGTGACAAGTAGGGATGCTGAAATAAAGTGAAGATCATGTCACTTTTGACATTTTGCAAAACAACTCCAAATTGAGTGCCACCACCACCAATACTTCACTTTAATTATATAAATGAGATTCACCAAAAAGAATTTCAAAATTCAAATAAAAACTTCATGCGGCCATATGATCGAACACTTGGCAGGCATTAATCCAAATTTGAGCTACACTCTATTACCCTCTGGTTTCTTCACTAAACCCCTTTTACCTTTGATCATTACACTCTCCTACAACCCCTGCATCATCCCAGTACTTGCCCTGGTCGATTAAAGTGAGAGGAGGGGGAAAAGAAACCCTAAAACAATGCCATGTCATGTAACCCGGCCACCTTTGGGCATCCCTCTCCCTGGCCTCCCTCTCAACTTTTCTTCTTGTCTTCGAGCATCTCTGAAGCACAAGGATCATGCCAGTACCGCTCACTCGATCGCCAACGCACGGCATTGGCCAGAACGTCCGCGTCCAAAACCATGCCACGCGCTCGAGCAGCCTAAGCCTCCCCTGCAAAGCCTACTCCTGGAACGAGCACCGCCTCTGCGCCCTCTAGCCGCTAGACATGCTCAAGCACGCGCAGAAGCCTTGTCACCGTCGTCCTCGCCGGCGAAGTACCGCGGGTACCGCCACACTCATCGCACGTGCCCGAGCCATCCCTTCACCCTTTCTCTGAGCTAGCTAGTCCTCGAGCATCGCCAGGACGACACCTACAAGATGCCGTCCTCGCCTTGCCCTTTCGATCGACGGAGAGGCCACGCCGTCGACGCGCCCTTGCAGCACCTCACGGCCACCCTCGCCCGCTATAAATAGAGCACCTCAGCGCTCAACTTCTTCACACACTTTGCTCTCCTCCCTTCACTGATCACTCTCCCCACCTCAATTTAGCACCACCTCGCCGGAGCAGCAGCAATTGGAAGCTGAGGTCCGCCGGAGCCCGCGGAAGCCCTGCTTCGATTGGAGCCTCCCCGAGCGCCGCCGCTGCACCACGCTCTTCCCCATCTACTTCCACTTCTCCGTGCATACTGCCAGACTCCTGCAACGGCCTGGTAGGCTCTCCCACCCCCTAGGCTCGCCGCCAGGGAGCTCGCCGCTCGTCGGAGACGACGACGTTCACACGCCGTCGGATCTCATTCTAATCCAACGGCTTTTATTTCGCGTACCGCTTCGGCGTTTAAAGAGCCACTGACGGGTGGCCCCCACCTCATCAGGGCAGCCCACCCGCACCGGTTGCTTGTTGGGCTGCGAAGTGAAGTTTAAATTCGTTTCGGCCCGTTTAGCTTTCCCGCCTAGCCCATCTATTCAAATTCGGATTTAACTATTATTCAAAATATGCTGCTGAGGGTTTAGTAAAAATTGAATAGTTTGATTTCTGCCAAACCAAATTTAGCAAACTTTATACCGTTGGAAAGCCCATGAATTTATCTATCCAATGCCACTGGCCCCACCTCCAATTTCATAGTAGATTTAATTTGATAAAAAAGACAAGACAGGGACTTTTGAACATTCAAACTTTATTTAAAATTTAACCAGAATAGATTTTGAATTGATTCCAACTCTAATAAATCACAAATGATGTCCTCTAATTGATTATGCAATAATATAGACATGTTGTTTGTATGATCATGGACTAGATCAAATAAATTGGCTATGTAGTCAATTCTAGAGCATTTGAAATTGGAATTCAAACTCAACACTAACATGAGAGCTACCTCTCATTTAAATTTTGATCCTAAGTACTAATAACCAGGGGGAATGACTTAGGCTAATGAACCCTTGAGAATTATTACTTAGAGATTTTAATTCATTTAAATGTTAAGTATTAAAACTTTGTGAAGTGTAGCACTTCAATTAATATTATACTCACATATAATAGATATGAAATGTTGACTTTGAGTCAACCTATATTTTATACCTTATTATTATGAAGAGATTAAATCTTAATAAGAAGTAATGAGAAGAAATGAATTCTTTAAGGATCTACATACCAAATTTAAGAAATAGGAATAATGAGAGGAAATTATTCTTCTTTTAAATAAAGATTAATCCAATAATCCACCATGCCATGTTTGATTGATGATAGGATTAGTGTGTGAACCCTTTTGAGTGTTTCTAGTTTACTATGTGAGCTTGGTTTAGTATTTATACTTCGTATTCGTATATAGACGCTAGTAACGAGGAATACCAAGAGGAGGAGGCCTACTCTCAGGAGGAAGAAGAGAACTTCGATAACTACCCAGCTCAAGGCAAGCTAACCCTTGCTAAACACAAGTGCTTAGCTCTACAAGAGCAAAGGCACCATCACACTTTACTTTTATGTATTACCTATCCCATGTTTTTACTTACATTTACTTTTGCTTATTTATTTCAAAGTACTTTTTGATTTATGATTCACTTGGTCTAGAGTAGAACAATACTTGAAGTTAGATTAGCACAACTCAAATCTAGATAGCACCCCTCATGTAGTTGCTAGTGCTAATCAATTAAAATTGACTACTCTAGATGGGAACATGGTGAAGTGAAATGACTTTGAAAGAAAGTAAAGTGGAGGTGGATTTGAACAAGAGAAGATGGTGATTTTTGATAAAATTGATAATTGGGTTTGAATGCGATACCCTTCCAATTATACAAGTACCCCCACAATACCTGATTATGGGTAGGGCTTAACTAGAAACTTGTGTATTTTAGTATGGGTTCCCTCTGAACAAACATCATAGGGGTTACGCTGCGGCTGCCTCCGTTAAGTGTGGAATGATGTTGAAATAAGGTGAATGTACGGCCCAAGCCCTGTGCAGTTCCCGGGTTAACTGCGGTTTCCACCGGGAGGCCAAGCTCATGGGGAGAGGTGCTCATACTAGCATATATAAGTGAAAGGTTTCGATTGATGATCCGCGTACTGTGTTACGATGATTCGGGGTTATCCTCGACGGATGTAATCAAAAGTTGTGGCACAAGAGTACAACCTCTGCAGAGTGTTAAACCTATTCGAATAGCCGTGTCCACGGTTACGGACGATTGGAAAGGCCATACTATCTCCGTTATCATTAAAATGTTTTGATCCTAGAAATGAATGGTGAATTGGAAGGTGATATTATGGTGAACCATAATGAGTTGTGGGAATGACACTAATGTTCCCACTTGAGTTAGTCTAGCACATGATAAGGCTTTACTAAATGTTTATCAAACTAAAACTTGGCTTTATGCAAATAAACCTAGAGCTTAGCACCCCCTTATTACACTAAATGAGTATTTATCATAGAGTTAGTTTGCGAGTACTTTAAAAGTACTCATGGCTTTGCCCTGGCTATTCAAATGCCAGACTATGAAGGAGAGCACCAGTATCAGGATGACGGACAACAGGACGTCTACGATAACTAGGATCGTCTTCTAACGTCAAGCGTTGCCTGTGGAATAGATAGTCCACTACTACTTCGCTTCCGCTACTATTTGTGATGTTGAACAATATATTCGTGTAATATTGGATCATGTGATCTATGGTTGTAAGACAATATGTGTTGTAATAAATGATGACTCTATGCTACTTACTATTATGTCTCGCAAAAACATTATTCCTGGGATTGCGATGTACAGCATAATAGGCATCTGGACTTAAAAATCCGGGTGTTGACATCAAGTGATCATCATAAATCAAATCCATCAAAAAGAGAAAGAAATCAAATATTATTAAAACCCTAAAAACCCTAACATATGGTCTATGTCATTTTGGTAAATTTGACCCTAGACCCATTTGATCTTCACCAATAATTATAATATGATATTAAAGAGTAATTACAACTTTGAGAATCAAAGATATACCAATTAAACCAAATTCAAATTTGAAAATATGATCACATATGATAATGGTCATTTCTGACTTTTATAGTCTGGTCACCACTTTGAGCCTCTCTATTTCAAAATTTCTAAACTAAACAAATCCAACTCTGGGCATGTCATCCAAGTACACAACAAGGTGAACAACTTTTGTAAAGATCATGATACCAAATTCATTTTTTTATCACAAGATATGAGCATGCCAAGATGAGACATTGAAACAGATTCAACAATCTCAATTTTCAAATTTTGATCAAACCTTGCTGCCCCTTGACCATTTCTTGGCTCAACCAAGTCCCCTGGACATCCCTCTACCTAGCCCATGCCAGAGCACGCCACGGACACGACCAGATCATGGCCAGCCATGGCCATGCCGGCCACGTCGCCCCTCGACACGCCTCCCCCTTTTTCTCTCCACCATCGCCACGGCCACCATGTCCAACGCGTAGCCCACGCCCTGCTGAGATCGCCCGTACTCGCCGTCGATCGCGAGGACGCCGACAAGCCCCGGACGACGCGCGCCCAGGTACGCCGCGAGCGGCATGGGCGACGTCACTGGCGCACGGACGCGCGCGACCCGGCCACGCGGCGCCCGCCAAATCTCGCCGTACCCCGACCATATCCGTGCGCCGTGGTACCCTTCTCGCCACGCGGAGCTCGCCGGACACGCCAACATCATGCCTTGGCGACCACGGCCGCCGGAGAGGACGAACGCGCCCGCCACGGCCGCGACAGTACACGCGCCCGCCCGACTACCGTACGCCACCATTAACCACGCCGTTGACGCTTCGAGGACCGCGGTGACGTCGTGAACACGACCGCATCGCCGCCTAGCTCCCTAGACCCCCGGAGAAGCCGCGCCCTTGTCGCCATTGCCACGGCACCCCAGCACCCACGCTCGCCTATAAATAGAGGCCTCCCCTCGACAATCCAAGCACACCACCATGATCACCACTCACCACCGCCTCGCCCAGCACCAGTAGCCACCTCAATCGTCGCCGGAGCAAGGCCAATCGACGCATCACTGCCGCGGAAGCTCTGCAGCAATCGCCGTCGATCCAGGCCTCCCCAAGCGACGCCACTGCTACCAGGAGCCTCGCCGTCGTCTACAACCTCGTCGTGCATACTGCCAACCCTAGCTGGAGCCACCGTAAGCCCTCTGACCCCCTACCTGCACCGCCGGCGAGCTTCTCTCTCGCCGTCGACGACGACGCACCAGAGCCGTTAGATCGCGTTCTAATCCAACGCCCCCTGTTGATTCATACCGCTTCGGCGTTAAGCGTCGCTGACGGGTGGAGCCCACTGTCAGGCGGCCCGCGCGTGCATAGATGCGTGGTGGGCTGGCCTTGGGCCATTTTTAAACAATTGAGCCCAGTAGTTTTCCCGCCGGCCTATTTAATTCAAATTTCGTTTAATCAATTTAGTTTGAATTCAATACTGAACCCAACTTTGAAAATTCATAGAATCTGTTTGGCTTGGCCAAATTTAACAAACTTTATATATTTGGAAAGCTAGTAAAAAGATCTACAATATGCCACTGGTCTCATCTCGAGATTTATTGTAGAAATAAAATGATAAAAAGAAGAAGGCATGGACTTTTTCATATTCAAATAATTATTAAAAATCAATCAAAATAGATATTTAATTAATTCCAACTCCAATAGCTCACAATTGACTTACACTAATTGTTTCTGCAAGAAAATGGTGTGGTCACTTTGCATGATCATGCCCTAGATTAACTAATGGACTATCTGGCTAGTTTAGTTAAGTGATATTGTCCAAAACTATTATGTAAAGCATATGAGGTATTTTACTTCATTTAAATCTTGTCCCAAATGAATTCATGAGATGTTTGCACCCCTGGTCCAAACACTCCTATATGAATATTTGGAGATTTAAATCATTTGGGAATTATAAAATAGTATGAGGTGATCTACCTCACTTAAATCATTTTCTCAAATAATGATAATGAATGTTTGACTTAGGTCAATATGAATTCATGTATGATTATTTGAGAAGTTAAATCTTAAGAAGATTTCAATGAGAGGAAATTATTTTTCTCAAGAACTAAATGGAAATATATTAACTACATATGCCATGAAAGGAAATCACTTTTCTTTAATAAAGAAAACCAATGCACCTAATTATTTTATGTGTGTGCTTAGCATAGTTTGTGTGAAGTAATGATATACTTAGCATAGCCTTTGAGCTTGTTTAGTGATTATACCTCGTATTCAAATTTAGACGCTAGCACCGGAGATTACCAAGAGGAAGGAGAATTCTACCCAGAAGAGGAAGAAGAAAACCTAGAGAACTACCAAGGCAAGATAATACTCTTGCAAAGTGCAAAGCTCTCCTTGAGCAAGGCACCATGATTCTTACCTTTCTTCATACAAGCCTATCTTATACTTACACTATACAAGTTTTACTGGTTGTGTTTTCAAAGGATGAATTAAAATTGGTCTAGAGAACAAGATTACTAGAGTAGCAAAGTTAGTCTTATATATAGCAAAGCAATGTAGCACCCCTCATGATTAGTGTTAGTGCTAAAATACTAAAACTTGACTACTCTAGATGGGAACATGTGAACGATTGAATTTGAAACCTGGAATGATGAAGCATTCCATTGAATGATTTGAAGTTGATGGTGAACAAGAGAAGATAGTGATTTTTGATAAAACCCTGATATTGGTTTGAATGCGATACCTTTCCAATTTTTGAGTACCCCCACAATACCTGATTATGGGTAGGGCTTAACTGGAAGTTTATAGATTTTAGTATGAGTTCCCTCTGAACACACATCATAGGGGTTATGCCGAGGCTGCCTCCGTTGTTGGGAAATGATGTGAATTGAGGTGAAATTGTACGGCCAAGCCCTGTGCAGTTCCCAGGTTAACAGTTGGTTTTCACTGGGAGGCCAAGCTCATGGGGAGAGGTGCTCATACTAGGATGTGTAAGTGAAAGGTTATGGTTGATGATCCGCGTACTGTGTTACGAAGATTCGGAGTTATTCCGACGGATGAAATCAAATGTTGTGGCACAAGTGTGCAACCTCTGCAGAGTGTAAATCTATTCGAATAGCCGTGTCCACGGTTACGGACGGTTGGAAGGGCCATACAGTTTCCGGTGTCAGATTTTTGGAAAACCTTAGTGATTGTGAATGGTGACTTGGTGACTTGTTTGGAATTATACCAAAGTTGTGGGAATGACACTAATGTTCCCACTCGAGTTAGTTAGCACATGATCCAAGCTTGTGAACTAAAATCTGGCTTATGCAAGTTACATTAGAACTTAATACCTTTAGTTGGCATTTTACACTAGTATTAGTTTGCAAGTACTTAAAGTACTTACGGCTTTGCCCCTGGCTATTCAAATGGCCAGAGTATGATGATGAACAGAATTACCACGATGATGACCAGCAGGACGCCTACGACAACTAGGGGTTTCTGACGTCAAATGTTGGCCTGTGGACTAGAGAGTCCCTTTTCTATTACGCTTCCGCTATGTATGAACTTGTGTATGTATGTTGATTGAAAGATGAATCATGTGATTCAAGATTGTAAGACATTATGGCTTGTAATAAATAATGACTATGATATTCGACTATTATGCCTCGCAACAACATTATCCTGGGATTGCGATGAATGACATAATAGGCATCTGGACTTAAAAATCCGGGTGTTGACAGAAGCCCCAAGTGTTGGACTACAAGTCTCCGAATAAGACCCGAACCCAAAACCTTCCATGTGATAGGGAAACCTACCCAAGGTGGGAATCCCACTTGGGTGGGATTCCCCCCTTCCATGTGGGGGGGTGGCCGGCCCCCATAGGGGGAGTCCACTTGGGACTCCTCCCCCACTAGGGTTGGCCGGCCATGGAGGTGGAGTCCCGCTTCCTTGGTGGTTTCTTCCGGACTTTTCTAGAACCTTCTAGAACCTTCCATAGAACCTTCCGCATCATTTTAATTCACATAAAATGACATCCTATATATGAATCTTATTCTCCGGACCATTCCGGAACTCCTCGTGATGTCCGGGATCTCATCCGGGACTCCGAACAAATATTCGAACTCCATTCCATATTCAAGTTCTACCATTTCAACATCCAGCTTTAAGTGTGTCACCCTACTGTTCGCGAACTATGCGGACATGGTTGAGTACTCACTCCGACCAATAACCAATAGCGGGATCTGGAGATCCATAATGGCTCCCACATATTCAACGATGACTTTAGTGATCGAATGAACCATTCACATACAATACCAATTCCCTTTGTCACGCGATATTTTACTTGTCCGAGGTTTGATCTTCGGTATCACTCTATACCTTGTTCAACCTCGTCTCCTGACAAGTACTCTTTACTCATACCGTGGTATGTGGTCTCTTATGAACTTATTCATATGCTTGCAAGACATTAGACGACGTTCCACCGAGAGGGCCCAGAGTATATCTATCTGTCATCGGGATGGACAAATCCCACTGTTGATCCATATGCCTCAACTCATACTTTCCGGATACTTAATCTCACCTTTATAACCACCCATTTACGCAGTGGCGTTTGGTGTAATCAAAGTACCTTTCCGGTATAAGTGATTTATATGATCTCATGGTCATAAGGACTAGGTAACTATGTATCGAAAGCTTATAGCAAATAACTTAATGACGAGATCTTATGCTACGCTTAATTGGGTGTGTCCATTACATCATTCATATAATTATATAACCTTGTTATTAATAACATCCAATGTTCATGATTATGAAACTAATCATCCATTAATCAACAAGCTAGTTTAAGAGGCATACTAGGGACTTCTTGTTGTCTACATATCACACATGTACTAATGTTTCGGTTAATACAATTATACCATGGTATATAAACTTTTATCATAAACATAAAGATATATAATAACCACTTTTATTATTGCCTCTTGGGCATATCTCCAACACCTTATAGACATGATTCATGATGCTTTTTATTAATTGTTGGTGCCTTTCCATGATTGACATAGCTATTAGATGATCTTATTTGCATGTATCTTATTGTGAACTGCCTAAGTGTTAGCCATAGCATGAGAATATTTACATCATATGAACAAATGTGTTCGTGAAAGTTCTTTTATCGCTCAGTTGTTAACTGAATTGCTTGAGGACAAGCAATAAGCTAAGCTTGGGGGGAGTTGATACGTCCAAAACGTATCTACTTTCCCGAACACTTTTGCTATTGTTTTGCCTCTAATTTGTGTATTTTGGATGCAACTAACACGGACTAACGTTGTTTTCAGCAGAACTGTTCTGGTGTCTCGTTTTTGTGCAGAAATCCAACTTTCAGGAAAATCCTCAGAATTTATGCAGAAGGTCCTATTTTCCCAGAATATTGGCGGAGCCAGAAGGGCAAGCCAGGTGGGGGCACGAGGGCCCCACACACTAGGCCGGCGCGGGCCAGGAGGGGCCCGCGCGGCCCTAGTGTGTGGCGACCTCGGCTGGCCCCCGACGCCCTCCTTCGGACTACTTATTGCCTTCGACCTAAAAACGCACGAGAGGAAGTCGAAGTCGCCAGAAACCCTCCAGAACGCCGCCACATCGCGAAACTCTGTCTCAGGAGCCAGAAGTCTCCATTCTGGCACTCCGCCGGGATGGGGAATTGGAGGAGATCATCGCCATCATCACCACCGACGCCTCTCCATCGACCAGCCATGTTTCCCCCATCCATGTGTGAGTAATTCCCCCGCTGTAGGCTGAAGGGGATGGTAGGGATTGGATGAGATTGGTCATGTAATAGTCATAAGATTGTTAGGGCATAGTGCCTAGTGTTCGTAATTGGTACTTTGATGATATTGTTGCAACTTGTTATGCTTAATGCTTGTCACTAGGGCCCGAGTGCCATGATCTCAGATCTGAACATGTTATTACTTCATCATGATATTCATTGTTTATGGTCTTACCTGCAAGTTGTATACACATGTCGCTGTCCGGAACCAATGGCCCCGAAGTGACAGAAATCGGGACAACCGGAGGGGATGGTAGTGATGTGAGGATCACATGTGTTCACGGAGTGTTAATGCTTTGCTCCGGTATTCTATTAAAAGGAGTACCTTAATATCCAGTAGTTTCCCTAGAGGCCCGGCTGCCACCGGCTGGTAGGACAAGATGTTGTGCAAGTTTCTCATTGCGAGCACGTACGACTATAATTGGAACACATGCCTATTGATTGATTAGTACTTGGATACCGTTTTATTATTATCTGCAAATGCCCCTGCTTTGATTGTTACATGAGTTTCTCTCATCCATGCAACGCCCGTTATCCGTCCCCGTGCCTACAGTATTTTAATCCTGCTGTTTACTATAATCACTACTGCTGTCTCTGTTACTCTGCTGCTGTTATTTCACTACTGCTACTGCTATAAAACTGTTACTACTGATAAACTCTTGCGAGCAAGTCTGTTTCCAGGTGCAACTGAATTGACAACTCCGTTGTTAAGGCTTTCAAGTATTCTTTGTCTCCCCTTGTGTCGAATCAATAAATTGGGTTTTACTACCCGCGAAGACTGCTGCGATCCCCTATACTTGTGGGTCATCAACGCCAGAGAGATAACATCGAATCTGACTAAATCCTTTATGACTACGGATACCGCGGGCATGACACGGCCGAAAACCATTGCAGGAGCAACGGCCAACCTCGCCGCTTACCTCATCAACCAGCGCCCCGAAGGATCCATGGCTCAAGCTCATCGAGGTGCCCTGGAGAGTCTCGCGATATTGGAGAACAACCTAGTCCCGCAAAAGGAAAAGACCACGGTGCAAGGCAGTGGTTCAAAACATCATGCGAGAGATGCTCGGGACGACATCACCCAGAGCAAGATCGACAAGGCAAGGCGACGACGCGCCGCTAGAAAGGACAACGACAGCGATTCTTCGGATGAAGATCAGGAATACGACGGCGAGCTCAGGGGAGCCGACTGTCTAAGTTACAAAATTCGTGAGACAATGCCGCCCAAAAAGTTCAAACCTACCCCTACCGACGCTGCCAAGTACGATGGGCAGCAAGAACCAAGATCCTGGATAGATGACTACCTGCAGACTGTGATCCTGCACAAAGGAAACCAGATAGCAGCAATGCAATGCTTACAGCTTTACTTGAAGGATTCAGCACGGGCCTGGCTAAGGGGGCTGCCGAAAGGTTCCGTTAAATTATGGACGACCTAGTAGATGCCTTCGTTGCCAACTTCCAGGCAACATACAAGAGGCCCGTTGGGATCGAAGAGCTGCGGAATTGCCGGCAGAAGCAGAAGGAGTCGATGCGTTCTTACATCGGGAGATTCACAAAGCTCCTGAACGCTGCCGGAGACGTATCTGTCGACAGAGCAATCGACGCTTTCAGTGACGGCGTTCAGCGGGAAAGCTACATAGAAGAACTTGGGCACAAAAAGCCAAAAACCATAACCAAATTAATGGAAATCGCCAACAGTTGGGCTGATGGTGAGGACAATGTACGAAGGCCACAGCAGCGCAGTGATGACGAAGACGACGACCAGCCGAAGCACGACTCGGGTGGCCGAAGGGATCGTCACAAGAGAAGGAAGAACCGCAACTACGATGATAACAATCTGGTAGCCGCAGGATATTCCGATCGACAGGACGATCGAGACGATCGGCATGACGGTAACCGGAACAACTCTGGGAACCATGGCAACTATAAACCACGACAGCAGAGGACTCCTGAATTACCCTACGCCGAGCAGATCAACGCCCCCTGTTACCTGCATTCATATGTCGATTCCAAGGACGGCAAAACGAAGTCGAGCCACCTGCTCAGGGACTGTCGGCAGTTCCTTGACATGCACAAACTCATCCAGCAGTCAGGCCAGCAACAGCTACCACCACCACCCCCACCACCACAGCATCAAGTCCAGCAGGCTCAACCCCACCAACCCAACGAGGCGTTCCCACCACCACGTGGGCAGATGAGCATGATCCATAGGACAGGTGTTTCGAAAAGGGAGATGAAGAAACTCACCCGAGAGATCAACCTGGCAGAAAGCATCATGGCAAACATCCCCCAGTACGTCGAATGGTCTTCTCAGAGCATTACGTTCAGTCGAGCAGACCACCCGACGACCATACCAAAACCAGGACACGCTGCCCTGGTAGTCGAAGCACAAATTGGGGGGTTCAAGATGAGCAAAGTCTTCATGGATGGTGGAAGCGGGCTAAATCTGATATTCGTCGACACAATCAGAAGTATGGGGATCACCATGAGGATGCTGGAAGAAACAGACACCTGCTTCCATGGGATCCTCCCAACCGCACCGGGCCACTCTCTTGGCAAAGTCTACCTGAATGTTATCTTCGGCAGAGCCGACAATTTCAGGAAGGAAAAGATCGAGTTTGAAGTGGTGAACTGGGAGTCATAGTATCACGCTATACTCGGGAGACCAGCGTACGCCAAGTTCATGGCTGTGCCGCATTATGCATACCTCAAGCTGAAAATGCCTGGGAACAATGGGACAAACATCACAGTCTATGGAAGTTTTTCACGCTCGGACAATTGTGATCGCGACTTTCAGAGGATTGCTGCAAAGTTCGAGTCACAGCAAGAAATCGTCGACCCTCCGCCCAAGCTGTCATTACGAGAAATCAAGGAAGAAAAAGATGGCAGGGAAACCAAGAAGAAGCCAGCCGCTCTCGCCCTGAAAGCTTCGGCAGCAGAAGCTTCGGCAGCAGAAGCCTCGGCAGCAAAAGGTTCGGCAGTTGATGGCACAGAAGGCTTAGGAGATAGCAAGACGATGGCAACCACCGCCCAAACCCCTGATGAAACCAGCAACAGCAACCACTAACGCGGTGAAGAAGCCAGAAGAAGAGAAGAACCCCTTCCTTGCTTAAGCAATTTACTAGCCTTTATTTTCTTTTCCTTTATTTTTAACAGGGCCTTCCTTCTTTCGCCCTCTAGCCTCGTGCTTACCTTATTAATAAGAACTTAAGCTTCGATTCCTTGTTAAGCATTGCAGTAACTACAAACTTCTAAGCCCCATCACTATGTAAACATAGTACGAGGCAGAAGATCGCACTTCAAATAGCCTCTACGAGTGCTAAAAGACGTTCACCTTTCCCTCCACTATAGATGCCTCTACGAGTGCCGTAAATAGCAAGAGTTTGGAAATACATATAAACAACAACCCACGTTCGATATTCTACTTATGGAAATATCAAGGAACAACGGGCCCATCGGCAGAACCACTACACCCGAAGTATTCGGGAGTGCCTGTCGAAATTTAAAACGGTTGAAAGCAAAGTTGCACATACAACAGGTTTAGCAAAACCTGCAACACGAGCTGATCACTCAAATGATTTGCTAACCAACCAATATACATACATTTAAACGAGCAACTAAGATTCGCTCAAATCAAAACTTGCCAACGGCAACAACTTGGTAAAAGTACATATGCATGTATCTACCGAATAAGAAGGCATCATTACATAATCCAAACGCTTGGATAAAATGGCCAAACTATCTATTTACAAAACAGAAATTAAAACCCTGACATCATCCTTGCGGAGTTCCTCTTTCTTCAGGTACCCTTGAGTCCTCCTCGAGTTTGTCGACAATTATGTTGGCAGGCAACAATACCTTCGGATACAGTGCCTCCAAGTCTCCAGTTGCGTTGGCAATCGACAGCAAACCTGCCGAAGGATAACGGGCAAGTACAAGGGCAAGTGTAAACCTGGCCCCCGCAAAAACTTGCGCACGTACCAAGTCTCGAATCTTCTTGGCATTACCAAATTCAGACATCAAAGCAAGGAGCGTCAGAGGAACTGCGTTCAAAGGGAACATTGTCTTCCAAACCACCCTCATAGCCTTGTAGCACTTGTCAAAAAAGTGGTGGACCTGCTGAACCCGATCCTGAAATTGCGCGACAGCCGAAGCCTTCGAGTGCTCCCGCCAGAAAATCTCTTCGGCTGATGACAGCTGAGTTAATGCATTCACACGCTCGTGAATCCGTTTGTTCTCTTCTGCGCGGTTCAGAGCTATGACTGGCACGGAAATAAACAAAGGATCAGATAAGATGCTATCGACAAAAGGGCGCAGAGATCAAGGAACTCACAGTTCAAGCTCTCGGTAGCCTTATGTAGCTCAGTAAGAGCGTACCACTCCACGTCGGCTGCAATCTCGCTCTTCTTGTTGACAATCGCAGCTAATGCATAAGTGCTGCGCAAGTCCTTTTCCATCTGGGTGATCCGATCCTTCATCCGTTGGACCCGATCACCTTCGGGAAGAACGCCCGAAGAGTCATCAACAAATGAGGGCACCTGGAAAACCTGCAGGCAACAGCGTTAAAAGGATGATGGATATGGTCAAATTAAGCATCCAATGTAACTCCCATATGGAGAAGTACAAGTAATTTCTATCAGGAGAAGTGCAAGTGAAGATATTATGACAAAAGTGTGCTGGCAACATTGCCAGCACAGGGTTCATTACAAACTTAAGTTCTCGTAATAGAATAATGTTTCATACTGGCCCAAGGATAAAATTGTTACAACAGTTAAGGAGCCCGAGTCTGGGTCGACAGGCTGGGGCCAGCCGATGTCTTTCCTGACGAAACTAGTTCAAGGAGCTGGCGAGCACAAGTACGGGCAGACACTGTAAAGGCGCTTAAGTCAACAAATCGCCCATCTTTTTCTTTCGGTAGCTCCTTAGTCATTTCTTCGATGTCAGCCTTAAAGCCGTAACCCATCATAAGTTGGAAGGCAAGGAGGGCGCCATAGGTACGCGAGGTACGCTTGAATACCTCAATAACTTCCTTGGTGTCGACTGCGAAGGCATCAATCAGCTGCCCCAGAGTCTTCTCCTGTTTGACCTTGGGAAATATCATCGAATGCATCCGCGCCAGAGCACCCTTTCCCTTGTCAAGAAGCTCCCGGGTAAGCTGGTGGGTGGCGAGAACCATCGACAGGCCATTTGCCAGAGAATTGCTCGGAACTTTGTCCAAGGCAGTAGCAGGGATGCTGGCGGCTTCTGCAAGAAATTGAATTGGAGAAAATCATTGACGAAGAAACAGATCCATAAAAAAATGATAATCTACAAGAGATGTATGAAAGAGCTTACCAAGTAGGGCCAAGGCAGACTGACGAAGGAGTTCATCCTTTTCTGCCGTCCGAGCTTCCTCCTCCTTCAGCCTCTCTTTCAGCTTGCTCACCTCTTCTTTTAGGGAGTCGACCTCCTGGCGAGCTATGGCGGCCTTTTTGATGGCGCCATCTAACTTTGAAGAGGAAGACTTAGCCTCCTCCTGCAGCCGAACTTTGTCCGCCTCCAGAGAGGTAAATTGAGAGGCGAAGGCCTCTAAAGAGGATATCACACCTCGCAGATCCTTGAAGAAAGGGAATGTTTTACAAAGATCATTAGGCAAGGCACACTCCAAAAATATTCGTGTTATATTCAAGAAAGACTTACAGAAGGAGGAGCTGTGGTAGCAGCAGGAACATCTTTCCCTTTGGAAATGGAGGAAGCAGTCAATGCTTGCGCCGCGGGCGCCGTTTTAGGAGCCGAAGCTTCGGAAGCTGCGGCGGCCGGTGAAACCGCGTCGGATCTGACCCTCTTAGGCGGAGGCTCAGCGAAAGCTTCGTCACTACAAGAAGGATATGATCAACCAGAATTTTGAGAAAAATGCGAGAAGACCGAGGAGCAGAATATAGTAAAAATGAGGAAAACACTTACATGTCAAGGAGATCATCTTCATCGGCAAAGCCGCCGATTGATCTCTTCACAGGCAGAGCCCTGGTCTCCTCCGCAGCTGCATTAACAAAGGCATCATGATCAGCGTAATCATCACGCACTGATCCCTCTGTGTCGCAGGTGTTATCGGCTGAGGGAAGGAGATTGGTGTGAACGGTTTCAGAATCTATCGAATCATCATGATCGCTTGTTGGGCTTGTATGCTCGACAGTGTGAAAGTCAACAGGTTCTGAAGATCCTCTTCCCTCGGAAATATCGTTTGGGGAGTTATGCAAGTCCCCGGAGGCTACGAGGGTCTGTCGAAGAAAAGACAGATGAGAACAGCAGTAATTGTGTCGACTAAGTAAATAGTAACATAATAAGAATTTGAGAAGGAAAGTTACCTCTGGTGGTGGATGATCAGCATCAAAGGGAGTATATGGAGACACCAATGGGATCAAGTCTTCTTGGCTAAAGAAAGTGAGGCGACGGACTTCATCGAGCAGTTCCTTTTCCGACAGTTCGGCAGCATTAATTCTGGTCTCATCTTTCGGACCTGAATACAACCACATTGGGTGAACTCTAGCCATGACTGGTTGGACTCGACGTTTCAGAAACACTGCCGCCACCTCGGTGCCGACCATGGTTTGTCCGTCAGCTTCCTTGATCCGAAGAAATCTGGCAAATAATTCATCGGCTGCTACTTTTTCGTCGGGAGAGAGAACATTCTTCCAGGAATTCTTAGGCTTGGCTTCAAGGACATCGACAAAGCGAGGAAGCTGAGATTCGGGTGACAAGGAATCCTTGATATAAAACCACTTCGATCTCCACCCTTGCACGGATTCTCTCATTGGGAAATTGAAGTAGTTGACATCTGAACGAGCTACGAATCCCACTCCTCCGGTGACAAAAGATCCGTTACTACTGCTGTATCTCTTCACATAGAAGATCTTTTTCCACAACCCAAAATGAGGCTCAACGCCCAGATATGCTTCGCAGAGGGTGATAAACACAGCAACGTGGAGGATTGAGTTGGGGGTGAGTTGCCATAGTTGGATTTCGTAAGTTCACAAGAGATGGAGGAGGAATTCGTGAACGGGAAGCGAAAGGCCTCGATATAAGAACGACAAGAACATCACGGTAAAGCCGGCAGGGGGATTAGGTCGAGAAATCGCACCTGGAAAGATCACATTCCCCTCATCGGAGGAGATCAATCCCAGGCTTCGGGATCTCTTCTCGTCACGCTTGGTGACGGTTGAAGCTATCCAATCTCCGGGCCTGGCCACTGAGCTTGATGGCGCCAGCGGCGCCGGAGCTGGGGGAGGAGCGTTTGGGGCGCCCTCCTTCGAAAGAATCGAGGAAGATTTGGCGGCGGCACCACCGCTCGTTGAGCTGGCGGCGGCGCTAGGGTTCTTCTTCTTCACCATCGTGAGATCTGGGAGAAACCGGAAGGCAGTGGTGGCGGCGCGAGCAGTTGTGGAAAGGAGAAGAGGAAGGATGACGAAGAGATGTTGTGATTAGGGATTCTTATCTTTTTGGGAGAGTTAAGAAAGGCCTCGTACTGCTAGTGGGCCTTTTCTCCAGTTAATGGTTGCAGAAATCGAGGAGGTGCCTCGTTAACTGTGTAAGAGGAGCAGGAATTGCTCGAAAGCAGGGCTGGCAGGTCGCGTCTTATCAGTCAAAATCAAGGTGACAGAAAGACGTCATCAATGACGTCATGATTGCATACGAAGAGATAAAAAACTATCGGATGGTCAACTTGAGTCTATGCACGGATTGTGAGCATCCGCATCTAGACTCGGGGGCTACTCCCATCGGGAGCACTGACGCGCACCCGACAGAATGAGGACTCGAAGGAAAAACTTGACTCGAGTCTGCACCCGGACGCGAGCGCCCGTGCCCAGACTCGGGGGCTACTCCCATCGGGAGCGCTGGACGCGCACCCTACAGAACTTTTTTTCGCACTCCAGGATCATGCCCGGGGACTTGATTCTGTGTAGGGTAACGTTGTTTTGCCATCGGCAGTTAACCAACAAAAGTTGGGCACATTATTCGTTATCCCTTGCATAAAGAAAATATATCGGATGACCTACAAAGACTTGCAGGAAAGACTTCGGCAGAAGAAGATGTTCGAGTGGTACAACTTGAGTCTACGCACGGATTGCAAGCATCCGTACCTAGACTCGGGGGCTACTTCCATCGGGAGCGCTGACGCGCACCCGATAGAAGACAGAAGGAAAGCAAGAATGATCAAGGAGAAGGGCTCCGGAAGAAAACATGCTTCAGTCTCTACCCGAACTATGTTCGGCTAGACACTCGGGGGCTACTGACGTGGGCATTACCCTTCGGGTAACCAATGTTGCTCTACCCTATGCGGGCCAACTGGAGGCCCATGAAGATACCCGATGGCAAGATGGGCCACTAGGACGGTGCGGCAGAAGATTGCTTGAAGTACAAGACAAGGAAGAAGCCGAACAAGGAAAGATTAGAGATAGATCTACTGTAAACCTACTCGTACTCGATGAGACCTCTCGAGACCTGGCCACCTATATAAAGGCCAGGAGAGGGGCTATCGAGGGACACAATCAATCTTAGCGATACTAGCCAGCAGAAGCTTAGATCTAGGTTACCCTAGCAACTAGAATCTCGACGAGATCACAGCCGAACTATTCGGCACCCCATTGTAACCTGTTTTCATCATAATCAAAGAACAGACAGGCAGGACGTAAGGGTTTTACCTCATCGAGGGCCCCGAACCTGGGTAAATCGCTCTCCCCGCTTGTCTGTGTACCGATGTCTCGTGTCAGCTTGCAGGATTCCATCAACCCTAAGCCCCTATCGGAGGGCATTGCCGAGGAGCACCCTCGACAGCTACCGACGGAGAGCATCATGCCCCGGCCAAGTAGCCGTGCCTCCCGGCTTCCTCCACCGGCGCTTCATCACCTCCCATGGAACGCCGCCGCGGAAGCCCTCTCCCCCCCCACCGTCGTCGTTCAACGGAAGGGGTGCCGCCACCGGGGCCGGGGCCAGGGCCGAGGCTGGGGCTAAGGCCGGCAGCAGCGACGGCTGAGGGGCGGCGGTCCGGGGGCGACTGCTCGGGGCGGGGCGGGCGGATCCACCGCCGCTGCCCGGGAGGAGGGCAGGAGAGGAGGAGGGCGGCGGCTAGGTTAGGAGAGGAGGAGAAATAGATAGGATGTTTCTACAGACGGCTAGCTGTTGGTCAGCAATCATGGATGGATATGTCGGTGGGCAAACATTTACACTTCATCGCTTACATGCATAAAACTTAAGAGCATCCCCAGCCGTTGGGGCTCCCCAGGCCTAAATCCGGCGCTATTTAGCGCCGGATGGATGTATTTTTTGGCCTGGGGAGGCCCATTTTCCCAGAGGCGAGCCCATGGTCGCCTTCTGACACGCACCCACCGCATGTATAGCGACGGTGCAGTCACCGGGAAGGGCAACCGTCGGAGGGCCCTCGACGTATTGAACCGCCGTAGTGGTCCACGAAGTGGACTGGCGAGCCCAAACGCCTCTTCGGGAAGGGTCGAAGTGGCCTCGACGCGAGAACCGCCGTAATGGAGCACGAACTCCGCGGAAGAGCAACCGCCGCTCTCTTCGTCGAGAGACCTACATATACGGTTTCCGACGGCCAACGTCATTCATCTATTCTCTCCTCACCATCCTCTCTCAACCATGAGCGATCTCTCTTGGCCATCGGACACCGACAGCGAGGGGAAGCCGCCTGGATGGCGCCATTGGTGGGATCAAGCTGCATCATCCAACAGCGACGATTCCCCCCCCCCCCCCCCACGCCGGCCAGCGAGGACGAATGGGATGACGATGAGGAGGAGGACGAAGAGGCCGAGGAGCAGGCCAAGGAAGAGGCCGAGGAAGAGGTCGAGGAGCAGGAGGAGGAGGAAGAGGCTGAGGACGCTGACGACGAGGACGACTCAACTTCCTCCGACGAGGAGGTGACGAGCCGGAAGCGTCGCTGCCACGACGATGAGGCGGGGCCATCTAGGAATAAGAAGTAGTTTAAGTTTGTTTTAAAGTTTTTATATGTAATTTTTATGTTTATTTGAATTATATATAATTTGTCTATGTTGCACCACTTGAGAGTTGAAAGCTTTCGACGAGGGTATTGCCGTAGATCTGGAAGACGAGGGTGTTGCCGTAGATCGGGAAGATGAGGGTATTGCCGTAGAAACCCAGGCCATTGTTGCCGACAGGTCAGGGCCACCAGATGGTTCCCGCGATTTTCTCTCGTCCGGAATCCCCGAGCGCTCCCCGGGGGGCGGGGATGGCCTGGGCTCTCCGGACGGTGAAAGGCCTAATCCGGACGAAAACGAGGGTCCGGGGGCGGGTCTGGGCCGTTTTCGTCCATCCGGATGAAAAAAAGGCGTCCTGGGAGCCTCGTCGGGAAGACGGCTGGAGATGCTCTAACTAAACGATTATTGCACTGCCCTGTGCTTCGACTGTTTGGCCCATAATTAAGGTCCAACAATCCATGGCATCCGAGCAGCGCCTCCGTGCGCTCAAGGCCTTCGACGACACCAAGGCCGACGTCAAACACTACGTCAGGTACCCAGATTGCCGGCACAAAAAAGTGCCAGTAATTGTACCAAAAGTGCTAGCAATGGTTTTTCGAGGCAGAAAAAAGTGTTGTATTTGATCCAATCGAGCTAGCTCTTTGCCGGTATTTTTAGGAAAGTGTTGTTAGTTGTATTTTAAGGCACTTCCAGAAATGCCGCTAGTTAGTATTGCCGGCACTTTTAAAAGATGCCACGGAATCTTTTTGTTGGCACTTTTCGAAAAGCACTTTTCAGAAAATGTTATGAAATCTTTTTACTGGCACTTTTCTAGAGATACCATCTAAACTTTTTGCCGCCACTTTTAAAGGATGCCTACAATTACTTTTTCAGGCTTTTAATTCTGGTGCCGCTGATTATTTTCTTAGGCATTTTTAAGGTTGTTATACTGTCTGCAAACATTCAAGCAATCTACAATCAAGCATACATCACACTCAAGAAGTCAAGCAATGTTTGAAACAACATTTTGAAACATTCAAGGATTCACAATCCAGGCATCTAATTAACTTCCATGACCAACAGTGTTCATCTCCACATCATGAACAACATGGTTTGAAACCATTAGATAAAATACACAACAAGGTTCATCTAACATGGTTCATCTAACTGGCTTCCAATTTTTCTCATTTGTTCCCGATTCGCTTGCTTGTTCCTCCAATGTCAGCACCCTACCATCAGATCTAGAATAAACAGATTAAACACAGAAGTAGTTATGTTTCTTATATCAGGGAAGTAGATATATTACCCATTGCGAAAATAAAATCCAATTGCAGCAATAACGTGAAGAAAAGCGTCTAACATTCGCACTTACAAATTCAGTAGGTCAAAAGCTTTCTGGAGCCTATGCCTATTACAGGAAAGATATTAGAGTACAAGATAAAATCATTTGTAGCAACTAAATATTAGTTGGTTCTACACAGGTAATAGGCCAAAACTGAACATAATGGCTTAAAGAAGAATAACTACTATACTAAAGATGAACAACTTCGATTTTTCTCAGATTTTTGAATTATTTGTGGATTAACCTTGGGTTGACACGTTTAGGTTTAGATGCACAATCATCTGCTGTGTGCACTTACGGTGTTGTCTACCATTTTTAGGGAGGCTGAAAATACACGTACGGTTCTTTTTCTTTTCTTCCACGCGTGGCTGTAGCGTTGCTGTGGAACTGTACATGGTCAAAGCTGCACCCACGCCGCTTAACACCGCATCAGTTTCCGAGCGAAACCATCCAATTTGCCTACCATCTCTTCCCCTCCTCTCTCATTTTCTCTTCCTCCCCATGGCCGCCATGGCTGCTCCCATCCCTGGCCACCCGCACTCTCCTCCTCCTTTCCCGTTTCCCCGCCACCGCACTGTTTCCCTACGTGTGCCCGCTCTATTCCCCATCAGTGGGAGGCCGCGCCATGGTATCGCGCGGGGCAGGACGAGCGCCGATCTGCGTGCAGCGGTTGGGGTGGCGGCGGGCGTCGTCGACATGGAGGCGGGCCAACAAGCAGGGAGAGGGGCGCACCCTCTCCATTCACCACCAGCAGGCGGCGGCGGTTCCATGGAATCGGGGCAGGGCATGACCTCGGGAGGCAGTTAGGGTGGAGGTGATGGCGCTGGTGTGAGGCGGGCCGGAAAGAAGGGCGAGGGGAGGTCAGATACAGCCGCCTCGACCATGGAATCTATCCGCGACCAGCGACCAACTACCAGCGGCTAGATGCCTTTGCGGGCAGGTGCGGCGCTTGACTACGTTTACAGGTTCAACCCGGTTGCTCCTCCTCTTTTTTAGGTATATAGATATACTTCCCAACTCCTATTCCTCTGTCTCACTTTTCTTTTTTTCTCGGGCGGCCTAAATCGGATCTGTGGTCTTCTTGCCCGGCAGGCCGTTGTCGCTTCCGAATCTGGTATTGTGGTTGTTGATGCAGTCTAAGGCAGCAGCCGCCACAAGTTTGATGGAGTGGCGCTGGGTGGATGGCCACGGTGGAGTGGACGACACAGCCATCACCAGCGGCCCTGGAGGCGGAGGAGCCATGGTAGCAGCGGCATACTCTAGGGAGGGTGCTTGATGTCGTGGGTTTGGCTCTAGGAGGAGAAGCCACCTGCTGCTCCTGAACGGTGACGACAGCGGTAGGACCAGATATGGCAACAAAGAGACCAAGCAACGATGTGCTCGACCACACGTTCTCCATCCCCATCTCCAGGAAAGGTTGGACTTGAATTTGTGCTCCCTTCCTCTTCCTTCTCTCCCTCTGATCTTTTGTTTTTTGGTTTAGAGCATGTTCATGTACTGTCTCATACTGCTGGTTTTGCAATGGAAATTTCCATCTATAAGCTCCTTCGTTTTATTGTATTTTTTCAGCTAGATCACTAAGCATGATAGTGTGATACTACACAATATCAGTTGCATTTTAATATTCCTAGATATATTAGCTTGCTTTGGCCGAGCCTTTAAATTTCCTTCCTTGCAGCAATTATTTGAACTGGTTTGACGTGTGATCAGAAGTCCTCTAGCTTCTGAATCCAAAACTCCGGCGTGGAGCAGTGCCAAAAAGTCTAGCTTCACGGAGCGATCCGAGAAGCTAGCCCAATTTGATGTACAAATACACATCTATATCAGTGGATCTGGTAAGTTTCTTTGGAGTATGATGTTTTTTTACTGTCTAGAATAGTAGAATAGCAAGACACCTGATGCACCAGGGAATATATTTAGATTGAAACCTATATGTTTACCTACTATTACTGATTCCAAAAATATGGTCCTTCCAGATTAAAGGGGCATTGGCACCATTGATATCTTGATGGCTGAGCAATGTTGTGACTTCCTTGATCTAGCATTACATTTTTTTAGTTGCCTTACAATGTAGTACTTGATTCTGAAAATCAAATCTTAATATGGTTATTACTATATATCACCGTTGTGAACTGTGATATATGTTTGCCTTATAATGTAAATTTTATGTTTATGATTATCAATGGGAGTGTGTGTGTGTGTGTCAGGCCAGTTTCATTTTAGACGAGAGAAAAAAATTGCATTAACAAGGAATGGCAAAAATATTTGATTATACATTTGGCTTTGGTTCCATTTTCTTTTGTTTCGACCTATTTAATTGTCTTCCATTGCTCTGGACAGTTGACATGGCATTGACTGCATCAATTATCTCACTTGAGCACACCACATTTTCATGTGGTTTCTCTCAAGATCTAGATTTTACCAGTTGTTCATTATATGTAATTTATCTTTTGTGCTCTGTATTTCCAAAATTAATCAATAAAAAATATGCAAATGTACGGCCCCTTATTTATTTTGCAGTCCCTCTTTCCTTGCAGATGTTAGACTTTTGTGTTTTGCTGCTAACTACAAAGAAGGTTTTGTGTGGAAATAGATAAGCATGATTCGAAGGCAGGATATTCAGATTTTACAACATGATTGTTTTCCTTACTTCATAGGTTCTCATGGTGCTCCTCTAAGATTTTTTTTGTGGTCAGTTACTTTTTTGTTGCCATCCAGTTTTCAGTGATGCTCAACTTTCGAGTTTTGTAAGCAGGCTGGCAGGCATGCATTTCTAAAGTAGATGAATATGAAATGAATCAATCTTGATTTGTGTTTAATTTGGCTTTGGTGGCAGTTTGATGGTTCAAACTCAGTTGAGTAGCTGATCTCTTTTTGCGCACACTTTTCAGTCCTCAATCCATGCTGAATTCTTTCGTTCCGAGTTCACATATTATTTTTGCATAGAGGGCTTAGTTAAAAACTTTTGTCAAAAAAACTTAAGAGTAAGGAGGCATTGTCCTGAAATAATTTTCTTAACTATACACGACACCGGTATTTTAGTATTTATGGTAGAATTTGAAAGGATGATAACATTACAATAAGTTATATGCTATATGGTTATGTAAGAATGGTGTTGTAGGCTCTACGTTTGACTATGATATCATTTGAGAGAGATGTTCTATGTTACTAATTAATTAGAGCTCTGGCAATATGGTAAGCGATTTCTTCAAGTTGACGTTCTGAACATCTGCCAAAAAACCAGGTGCCACAGGCACCTGAGAGTGGAGGCACCGATTGCTGGAGAAGCGAGGGCGAGGAGGGCCGTGGTAGCGCAGATGAGGTACGCAATCTATATCCTTTACCTCTCTTAGTTCTTTGGCCCTGCTTGCTGTTTTGACATGGTCAACTAGCCGATGAAGTCTGTCAATGAGGACTAAAACTTACATTGCTTGAATGGATATGCATCTGAAGGAGGCAAGGAGCAATTTGTGCATGTGCTATTACAGGTATAAATCCTCTCTGTCTACACGATTTTCGGATGCAACTCATGTAATTCATTGTATTGGCTTATCCAATCCTACACATTGGTTTGTGATCTGCAGGTATTCAAGATTTCTTTTAGCTTCCAGATTTTTTTTTTTTGCTTCAATTATATGGCTCGCCAGAATGGTATACTTAGCTGAAAACAATAATGCCACAGTGAAACAATTGTGTCTAGGTCAGAACGGCAATGAAGACAACATTGGTCATGGATGCTTGGCAGAGAGGACATCAATGGAAGATACTTGTGCGTGTCACGGGCTTCTAAGAAGACAAAGATTCAGAAATCTATATGAATTGGATTTCATCTTAGTCTGACTGTGAGGTACAATACCAAACACACACTTTCATGCTGCGTGTTTACTTAAGACAGTTATTGCTGCAGAGCATTGGTTATGGATTTATTTCTGCTCTAACCTACGATATGTCTCTGATTATTTAAATTCATAGTCCTTCAGTTACCAGATCACTTGCTCTTGGTTCGCTTATTGTTTCCTTTTTTACCATCTCCTAGGGAGAAAATTTCAAACTTGCATAGTGTGTTCCCCCACTTTTAGCGCTATGGAATCTTTAGCTATACAAAATAATTAGGCCTTGTTTGGTACTAGAGTTTTAGTGGGGATTAGCGGGGATAATCCGCTCGAAATTTTAAATCTCCACTTATCCCCAATGCATGTTTGGTGCTAGAGTATGAGAGAGTTTAATCCCCACTTATCCCACTTTTCCCCCAAATTTTAGTGTAATTTTTTCAATCCCCAATACTCTACCCCTACCTAGTGGATTGGGGATGGGGTTTTGTGGGGATTGGGTGACAGCAGTAGTTCACCCAATACTCTAGAGTATTATCCCCAGTAATCCCCACTGATACACTAGTACCAAACAAGGCCTTATGGGGAAAAGTTAACATCAGTGGAACCGAACCAAGGCACAAGATTCCTCATCTTTGTCTCAAGGATTTTTCAATTTTCCGTCTAGCAGTTGAGTTTGATCTATGCGAAATTAGATAGGAACTAGACCGGTAGTATATACTCTACATGTTGCACTTTATTAACCTACTGCCTCCATGGTGTTTGTTCTTAAGCGTGTTCCCAATAATTTCACTGAAATGAACCAACTGAAAGCGTGTTTTAGAATGCCACAGCTAATTTCTCTTCCGGCCTTTGCTCTTGGATCCCTTTCATGTGATAATTGTGGTTTCGATTTAGGCACTAACTACAGGATAGAAACAAAGCACCCATGATGTCTTAGAGAAAGATAACATACCAGTTACAGTTGGCTGAATCCGCTCTTGCTTGACGGGAGGTTGCCTAAATCCTCTATCGTTCCTCCTTAGAGTCTTGAAGATCTTGATTACCTTCCTTTGTTTTCCTACATGAGTTAAAAACCTCTACTATGAAAGTTGTAATTTTCAGAAAAAGAGCTAGGCAGGGAAGCATACAATTTTGATTACACATGCACCTTTAATGAATTAATGTTATTTTTGTTGCGCCAATAGAACTTCCATGATCTGTTTACCAAATCCGGACACAGACTCATGAATACTTGGCTAAAAATATTTTCCAGAAAAATCTAGGAAAAGAAATATTGTGTTAATAATTCTGATGCTACAGCTTTATATACCAAGGTATTGATCAAATGCAACTAAGTTTTTATCTTTCTTGCTACACAAACAGCTATGATTGGAAAAGTTTTAGTTAGTATACATCATGTTTAAGATTTGTAAACCAATGTGCTAACCAAAGTTAGAAAAAGAGACAAAAAAGGGCACCTTCTGAATTGATTTTGATGCTGCATGTTTTGGTTATCCACAGAGACTACATGCCACAGCTCATGTGGTTTGCTGACGGCACCCTATCCGCTCAATCGCCAGTAAGCTTACTCGGTTTGGGTCACTGGTGCCTGCTGCCGGATGCGCAAGTGCAGCTCCTCATCCTCCAGCTCTACTGCATGTCTGGCCCTGCAAACAAGCCGGTGGCTTGCTATTGCTCGCAACGGCGTCCCCAACGGGGCATGGGACGGCAGCCACACCGGCTCGACGGCATGACACACTGCTCCTTGGCCTTTGGGCTCTACGAATCAGGGATGCGGCTGAGCTTGAGCATAGCGAGCCTCGCCCTCACGTGCCTTCACCAAAGCATGCCGGCCATGGACGCTGGCGTCGTGACTGCAAATTCAACACCACAGCGGGGAGCATAGCGCAGCCTCTCAGCGCGTGCCCGGCCGCCGTGACGGGAGCCACGTCTCCTTGGCCGACGGCACGCCGCTGTGTGCCGAATCTGATAGAGAGAGATGGGGTGAGAGAGGGGAGGAAAAGGGATAAGGATGGAATCACAGCTACAATGGCGGACGGAGACAATGTTGGCCGTAGAGGCACACACTCGAGCACTCGGTGCATGCACATTCCTGTGCCACATGCTCAGGCGTGTGCGTAACAAGTGTCGGACTAGGTAGTACTGTGGTACCTCCAGCTCCAGTCTATGGAGTAGTGAATCACCGTACGGTTGTATTAAAGTACGTGCATAATTTGTCTTCCTAACACGAAGCAACAATACAATAATCATAGTTGAAAATAAACTTGATGATGTTAACAAATTCATCTTTGTCTTTTCTATTCTATTAGTGCTAGCTGTTTAAGAAAGTTTGTAAAATATTATCTACGCTTTTTAACTAGAGAAAATGTCATTTACACGTTAAATGAACATAATCCAATTCTTATTCCAACCTAATAGTTGATGTGCTAAGGAAACTAAATTGTTTCAAAAGCACGGTACTGAGAAATATAGACATTTCAAATGTAAGTCATTTAAGTAAAGAAATATCCATTCGTATTCTAAAAAATAGATATTATTATAATTCAATATTCAATAGTACAAGTATATGTACTTTATTTATATTCTGGTTTATTTTAAGCACCATATGCTCATTTCATTCTAATCCAGAGAAATAACTTCATAATAATACACATAAACAGTAAAATAATTTTTTTCCTAATTAAGATTCATAAGTTTTAGAGAACATTAAATGTAGTGGGCTAGATAGTTAAGCTTTATATTTATCCTCTGTTATGGATATTTCAAACCTAACTTTCAAATTTTCATGTCACAGTTATAGATATAGTTTCCTTATCACATTCAAACACTTATGTCTTGCATGTCGCATGAATAACTCTCATGAAAATTTCCAAACATATTTAACGTCTGTGGTTATTTCAAATGCCAAGAATATTATTTCATAAATAATTGCAATATAATTTGTAATACGCAGGCAAACTTAGATAGTTGGTGTCGTATAAAACAATCATTGAAAAGGGGTCCACCACGGGCACAACATGGGGCCGCATTTAAACTTACTATTATTTTTATTTCAGTTAACATGCAGCCTCAAGCAAAAAAAAAACCACTGGCAAATTATTCCATAGGAGCATAATCTAAACTAAACAAATATTCAACAGATTAAAAAAGAAGTCAGTGGGCAGAAATCAATTCAAATCAATTCAAACAGCAATTGTCTAATTTGAGATTCTGTACCAAAAATCGAATATACAAACCATTAATTGTCTTTTATTCTGCGTATCATAATCATCTCAGAGGGCATGTGGCTTATTTGCACTTCACATCTTCGAAAGGTCACCAAAATATTCATAACTGTAGCTTTTTTTTATAGAAGCCCTCAAAAATAGTAGTTTGTGGCGAGGTTGAAAAATCACAATTAGTTTGTCCTGAAATCACACACATGAATTTGATTCTAAGTTGTTCAGTTGTTGATATTCATATAATATTTTTACCTTTTTCTTTTGCTAGGTCGACTATATCAGTGCAAATATCAAGAAGGTGCATCAAAAGTATGAACTGTGTGCGCTGCCGACTTCACTCACCACTATAAAGCTTTGGCCCTAATATTCACTCACCACTATAAAGCTTTGGCCCTAATAAGAACAGTTCATATTGACACTATGTGTACCTGTTTCACCTATCTATCCTGTTTTGTAAAATCACTTTTTTCAACACATGTATACCAGTGATTTTGTTTCCATGTTTACGGATTCCAGCGTCGTTTTTATTTTATCTGGTAAGCAATGCAAGACACTGGCCATATTATGTTGTGACCATACTGCTAGCAACTAACTTTTCTGTATATCTCATTCATCCTTCTCTTCATACTTCCAAGGTTCTTTTCATATAGCTTCAGCACAGGCGCGGCGTGCCGCCGCGCCCTTTTTTTGCTAGTTAGTTTTATCCTGTAACAATACCTCGTATCGAAATGTATATAGAGAGCAAAAGCTCAACAGAGATGTGTTATTATACAGTTAAGGCTCTGAGCACATGAATAAGAATTAGGGGGGTTAGCTTAACCATGCTCGTTGAAGACATTGACCATGCATGTTTAAAGTGGCTAAAAAGTAGGTCGTGCATTACAGAAAACTGGGTTCTATAGGAAAAAAGTATATAGTAGTAGACTTTAAGCAACGAATCATCATTTATACCTTGCCTTCAATCTTGTCAATGACACTGCAATTTCAACATAACACATGTGAAAAACATCAGTGAATTATGAGTAATACAAATGCGCTGCATGCCAATGAAACGAGGTAAGGAGATTATCAATCTTGAGCCTACACAATGGCAGCTTCTATGGAAAAGCTTTAACAGAAACAGTTATGCAAACATACTGATGACTGTTAGTCGAAACAGAACACTGAATCGAACATTCTGAAGCTTTTCTTTATCTTCAATCACAAGTTTATACTATCATGGAGAAATATAATTAAATAGCATCTTATCAGCCATCGCCTTATTATATGCAATCTTAGTCTTCTACAGCGCAACAAAACACCAGATTGACCCGACTAAAGACAATATTAATGCATTACATAGAAGTACAATATCCGCGGTTCATTTTCTATAAAAGGAAATAAACAACTATGTATAAGCAACGAAGCCGAAATAAAACGGATGCTGCAAATTAACAGGAACCCCTTCTTAAGGGATTCAAGAAAACTAAGTTACACTGCTTACCATCTGTTCCCTTGACTTGATTACCGTCTGCTGCCTTGCCTTGCTCACCATCTGTTGACACTTCAGAGCATTTCCTTGCTAATTCAAAAGAAGCCATCTGTTGAAATTGCCTGCAAAGGAGAAACATAGTTTACCAAAAGATATTTTGCATACAATAAATTTCCAACATAAGTTTCAGCTAGCAAGGTAAAGCAAATAGTACCAAATGGACATAAACAAGGAAAAGCAGAGAGGTGATTCTGTTAGACATTTTTGAAGAATTAAACATAACTTAGCGGTGTTCCTCAATAAGTGTTGTTTGCTATATTTACAAGGTTATAACTAAATGAAGCTTCCAATATTAAAAGAATTACTGAGATATGGAGAAACACTGCACCAGACTTCATACATCACAGTAATTTTGAGATCCACACATAAGGAAGCAACAAGCTCCACCGTCCGTGCCCAGTTTTACAAAGTTTAACAGAAAACAAACTATAGGAAAAATCAGGTGCCGGAACAAAGTTCCCCGCAACACAGCTACTTATTACATCACCAAACTACAGTCCAACAACCACAGAAACAACATTTTAGGCTCACCACCTAAGTGTGATTCTCAAAACAGTCTGTCAGTCTCCCTACAACTGGAGCCCAGCCATGACGACGTGAGTAAGCCTCGTTGTTAGTTTGAACATGCATAAACTCAGTACTCGGCTAGCTAATGACCATGGCCTTTTAAAATACCAGCAAACAACAGATGCAGCACCAACTACAGCTGGTTGCAGATGCAGAAAACGACATGGAGTTGTCACAGGCAACAACAAAAGAAAAAAACGCATACCTTATCCTTGCATTCATTTCAACCATCTGGCTGATGAACTCGTCTCTGAAAGAACCATGAAAATTTTAGCCGCTACCAGTAACACAATCCTACTGGAGCACAACAGAAACAGCCGATACAGAGAGTTCATCCTGCTCACCTCTCAGTGTCTTCCTTGCTCTGCAGAGACATTACATCAAGCACCAAAAGCGCAACCCCACCGACGCCAATCATACATACACACAGCACCAAAAGCACACAAGCGCGTCATGTTAAAGCAACAGAGACTAGTAGGACCCTGATTCAATGCGATTTGCGAGGTTTCTGACCTTAAGCTCCTCCGGCTTGGATCCCACCTTGGCGATCTCCTCCTGGAGATGCGAGATGGTCGCCTGCACGCGCCAAAACACGGCGAAATTGAAATCAAATCAGGCGAACTGGGAGAAATGATTCGCCAATTCGGCGGGGAGGGAGGGAGACGAGGAGGGACATCGAGCGCATGGATGGCCGCGGCGGCGATGGAGGCCTGCACCTGGCTCCCGCGCAGGTCCGTCTCCGCCGCCTCCCGCGCGCGCTTGGCGGCCTCGAGCTCCGCCGTGGCCGCGTTGGCCGCCGCGAGCACGTCGTCGTCGCGCCGCTTCAGGCCCGACACCGTGCGCTCTGCAATCCGAGGCAGAGGCGCGCTCTGGGTCAGGCGAGGGCGCGCTCTGGTCGACGTGGAGGGGCAGCCGGAGGCGCGGATGAATGGGTGCCGCGCCGGCGGCCGAACAATGGGGCTAGGGTTTCGCGGGGTAGTGCCGAAGGGTGTGATAGCGCATCGCGGCGGCGGAAAACCAGAGCAGGAGGCCAGAGCAGAGCGACGCTGGCGTGCGGCGGCGCCGGAGACGGCCGGCAGCGACCGGAGAGGCAGGTGGTGGCATCACAAGCGTGAGGGCTCGTTTGGTAGTTGGGGGAGAATAAACCAGGGAATCAGACCCCTGGCGGGAATTTAGCAGTGTACCCGGGAACACCTCCTATCGTGGGAAAAATGGGCCCAATCCCTGACGTTGTTTGGACGCACGGGAAAATTGAGGGAAAGCACCGGAAACAGCCCAGGAGAAAGAAACCGAGTTGAATTGTTTCACCGCATACGTAGACAATTGGTAAACAATTCCAGCAAATCAAAAAACGTGTAAATAATCCTGGAGTAGTTAAAAATCACATTAACAACCTACATTTTGGATGAATCACAAGTAATTACATATTGACAAAAATAATACTCCGAACCAAAATAAGTTTTGCGCGCACACTACAAATGGATTTTGCAAAAAAATCCATAACACATTGAATACCCTGCAAATTAGGCCTAGATTTCGAAATTCAAATTCGAATCTTCGCCACCGTCCACTTTGGTCGCTGTTGCAGGAGCCGCCACGCCTAGCTCCACCTCCAGGCGTCGGCCGCGGCGCCTAGCTCCACCTCCCGCCGCTCTGCTCGCCATCGGAGGGGTCGCCCCGACCACGCCCAGGGGGCGTCGCGACCAGCACCACCTCTAGCCGTCGTCTGCTCGTCGTCGGAGGGGTCGCCGCTACAAGCTCCACCTTTGGCCGCCGTCCGCCGCTGCTCTCGTCGTCGGAGGGGTCGCCGCTACCAGCTCCACCTTTGGCCGCCGTCCGCCGCTGCTCTCGTCTTCGAAGGGGCCGCCACGTCCATGCTCTCGTCTTCTAGAGACCTCCTCGCCTTCCACCGGTCCTGGCCGAGGGAGTCCGCTCCGCCATCCCTATCCAGCGCCGGCAAATTTGGGTGGTGTTTCACAGAGAATAACGGCTTCCTTATTTAGCATATGTACATCCTCACATTCAAGATGCCTTTCAACGAATCTGCATTCCATCGGAGGAAGAACAGGGAATAACACATGGAGAGAGATGGAGCAAATGTTCACCTTGTGGAGATGGAAAGACACTTCTCCTTCCTCGACGACCACATCGCTTGCAAGCTCAGTCAAGCAAATTCTGTAATCCTACGGGTGAAAAGATAAGATGATATTTAAATATTGAGCCCATACTAATATTCGCGAAGATAAACCAGAATTGGAGGAGAGCAGTATTATTTATTAATTAACTGTTGTTTCTTGCAAATTCAGAATTTTGGGAATAACTATGTAATTGAACTACCACGAAAACTGTAGTAGTCACTATATAAGGATGTGCGGAAAATGTAACATCTAAACTGATTATGTAGCATTGATATAGATCTTCAAAGTTCATGAATATAATTCATCATCTACGCTAATTCCATTCCACAAAAAAAAAATCCATTGAGGGTTTACGATATTTCGGAATAGGCTATTACTTTATCAGAATACGCAAAAAATTCAGAAATAGCATTGTGATTGTTAAGCTTCATGCACTAGCCACTTGAACCAAAAGTCCGAACTGATGGAAAGGGCTAGGCAATCCACATAAATATTTCACAACACCCCCACTCGCGTGTGACGAGAGAAAAGAAAGTCAACACGTGAAAGAAGAAGAGCACACCGAAACAGGGCATCAGCGGTGGCTAAAGAGGGGGGCAACAACAATTTTTAGGCTTAATTGCAAAAACCATATGAAAACCAGGATTTGAACTTGAGACCTAGGGTTCTGATACCATGTTAAGCTTCATGCACTAGCCATTTGAACCAAAAGTCCGAACTGATGGAAAGGACTAGGCAATCCACATATACATTTCACAACAGTGATGAAGTAGTCTATTACTTTATCAGAGTACACATAATCACATATCGATATCTGCAAGTACAACTAATATGGTTGCATCATTGTTCAAATAGGCTTGCAAATTCCATTGAGGGTTTAGGATATTTATCAGCAGCCTGTACAGGCAACAGTGCCAGAGCTTCAAGCTCTTTCTCCCTCTACATGCTCTACCTAAAACTACTGTTGTAACTAATTTACCATGTACTACTGGTAAAAAAGAGAAAAAGGTAAAATATAGTACTCCGGGAGTAGTAACCAAAAATAAAGAATAAGATATGCAATACCTGCAAAATCGTCGAGCTTCTTCCTCCAGGACCGGTCGACAGCCTGCAAGATCAGGACCAGCAGCTCATCAGTGCGGGGGACAGGTAAGGCATGAACTAATAAAATGGATCTTCACAAATAAACACATCCAGCCAACTTTAACCAAGTGAGATGACAATCATTATATTTCTTCCTTGACAATAACTTTACTCAGCCAACTTGAACCAAGTTGATGTATAACATTTATATTTTGAGCTTATATAAAGTATAATGCCAGTGCAACAAATGACTTTGATCTGTACAAAACAAAGCAAGAATGGCTGAATATATTATCCTACTTGATCTTAACAAAGAGCAACATTACAACAATAATTCACACTTCTTATTATTTTGCCACATGAGGTGAGCAAGAAGTACAATCAGATAATCACACTATCAACAGGGAGACTATCAAGTAGTAGTTCAGTTCACTTTTTTCATGCATTTGCTAGGAAATCTTGAAGAAGATACTTGTATCGAGAGCCCAACTATTAATCTATCATAACAGATCATGCCCAAAGTTGACCACATATTTCTGGAGTGCTATGTGATGTTCAGTTAGTACCACCAGAACTGACTACCACTAGATTAATATAAAGCCAAACATCAGTGCAGGAGGTAGTGCTCACGTTCCTAGATTTCTAGATATGGAGCAGCACAAAGATGTACAGATCCAGGGCAGGATAGTGCATAGGTATAGATCTATGGTAAGCAACACACACAAAAATCTAGCAAGGAGTCTGTGCTCACATCCCTAACCTAGAGCAACAATTCATCAGTGTTAGAACACAGACATGAGTGGAGAAGCAAACCTAGGATGGGAGAAGTAATAGTGGATAACCTTCGTCAATCCCGACGGCCGGAGGGGACAGGAGAATTGCGGCGGAGCAGATCTTGGGAGATGGGGAAGGACGGACGCCGGCGAGGGGATAGGCAGTAGAGGGAAGAAACGTGCAGGCGCAGCTCTCGGGAGCGGGGCCTCGCTTGTGGTCGCCGGAGTGGACGCGCCGCACGCCCGCACACGCCGCCGTGCCGTCGCCTCGCATGCGAGAGAGCGAGCGAGCCAGAGGATTTCGTTCTCGACCTCCGGACTCGTGGATAGCGCTCCCAGGGAAAAGTCGCGGAAGGGAACGATAACTCTCCCCCGTATACAACCAAACGGCACGGTGGGCCGCCCCGGGCCAATTCTACCCGGGTTTTTTTCGGCCGGGAAAAACGCGCGGAACCACCCGGGATCCCCTGCATCAAAACAAGGGATCGAAGGGGAGGCCGTGTGCGTGAGAGCTGAGAGCTGAACGGAATGAGAGCTGAGAGCTGAGAATGAGATAGTTGATTGTACTTCTTCGGACTTTCGTTCGGCGACGAGATCTTCTTCCCGGCGTCAATGGTGGTGTTGAACAATCACAATTTTTTAGGTATGGGTCTTCGGATCTTGCTTCGCCAGATCGATTTTGGATCTTTTGTCGTTGTTGCCGCGAGGAGGATTATCCTCGCAGTTTTTGTCCCGGCTGCTACGTCCTCGACAATGGTGATTCGTACTCTCGGCTCTCCATCGACGACGACAAAGCTAGTTGGTTATTATTCCCTGATATACTGGTGTTGGTACTCTTGCCGATGTTGTATGACTGCTTTAATGGTTGCGTGCGTGCACGCAGTCTTGGCATTGCGGCTCAAAAAATTATGGGAGAACTTTCGTCGGTATCTACAGGTCTATGGTTCGTTATGTATCTTTGGCTGCCTTCACAAGAGTACAAGATTGTGTTCTGGAAGAAGAAAGAAATTGAAGACCTCGAAGATTTGTTACTATCTTTTAGACTTTATTTTGTAATCGTTGGAGTCAGTTCATGTATCTCTACCATGTACTATTTGTTACTATGAATATATGTGGTATTGATTGTCAAAAAAAAAAAAGATAGTTGATTGGTTCGAATTTTGCATTTAGGCCCTTCAGTGGTTTTGGGAGGGGGTGGGAATGGCGGCACTTTTGCCAAATGCCAGTATACATCAACATTGATGGCATTTTAAAAAAAATGTCACTAATTAGATGGTAATTTGAGGCACTGATCAGAAAGTGCCGCTAATTACTAGCATTAGCGGCTTATTTGAAAAGTGCCGCCAATACCGGTACGTGAGGTAGAGAAAGGCATCGTCGATGCTGGCGTCAGCACCGTCCCCTCCACATCTTCCACCACTCACCCGAATCAATCTTCCCCACCATCCACGAGATGCACCTCATCACTTCACCATTCCTCTCATCGACCTCGCTGGCGCCGAATGAGCCGAGTAGGTGGCCGAGGTGAAGTCGACCGCGGAGACGGTGGGCTTCTTCCAGGTGGTGAACCACGGCGTGCCGGCCGACCTCCTCGCCGACACACTCGTGCGCGTGCGCCGTTTCCACGAGTCGCCGGCGGACGCCAATTCGAGCGGCGCGTCCGGTACCAGAGCAACTTCAACCTGTTCCAGTTGCCCATGGCCAACTGGCGCGACACCCTATACATGGACTTGCCGGCGGCACCCACCGACGAAATGCCGGAGGCATGCAGGCGCGTCGTGCCAGAGGCCCAGAGGCCAGAGCACGCGAGGCTGATGCTGGTCGAGCTGCTGTCCGAGGCGCTGGGCCTGAATCAAGGTACCTGGAGCACGATGCAGCGTACATGGACAGGCTCAACTTCGCTGACCACTACTACCCGGCGTGCCCGGACCTGCGCCTCACGCAGGGCGCCACCAGACACTCTGACCCCAGATTCCTCACCGTGCTCCTCCCGTACGCCGTCGGCGGCCTCTAGGTGCTCGTGGGAAACAAGAAGTGGGTGGAGGCCGTGGCGGTGAGAAGAGGTGCCGGCTGTGGCGGTGGTGAACGTTGGCGACTTCTTGCAGCTCGTGTCCAACGACAGGTTCGAAAGCGTGGAGCACCGCGTGGTGGCCAACAGTGTGTCAGTGTGGGTCCCCGGGTGTCGGTGGTATGCTTCTTCCGGACGGACGGACGGACGGTGAGGCCGCGTCCACCAGAGTGCACGCCCCGATTTTCGCCAAACGGCGACGGCCAGGCGTGGTACAGGAGCACAAGTGCACAACGGTGGAGGAGCTGCTGAGGCACGGCCTCGACGGCACTTCTGCGCTCCAACACTTCACGATCTGATAATTCATCTACCGTACCTTTTACCTCGTGTGCTTATCAAAAAGCAAACTCTAGAGAATAAAACCTGCCGGGAATAAGCATTCGGATATTCACTGATCAACAATGGACTAGAAAGCAGCGGCGCGGCGTGAGGCATGCAAGGAATGCCCTGCATTAGGGATAGGTATTGGCGCTAGGAATAATCATACAGAAGAGCAAGGAGCAGCCAACATTGTTAATAATAATTTCATTGCATGGTTCATTGACTTGGCCTAGACAAAGAGATCACAACAGAGCATAGATACTTGCCCAAATCAGAACATATTCTTGATGACAAATCAGTAAAGTAGGATGGTAAGATGAATGTCTGCCATTGCCTAGTTTCTGAGACTTCAGTAGTCTAGCAGGTGTGGTGGAAAAACTAAGACAGGGGATCTTCGATTATACAAAGCCACGTAATATTACAGTAGTTGAGGTATTACTTCATTAGAGGTACTCAATATTACAGAAGCTAATTGGTCTTACCATATACCTGAATTTAGTAAAAGAAATTTGATAACCTAGTGGGACTATGAATCACTGAAATCTTCACTGGCAACCAATAATCTATCCACGGTGCTGCATTTTATAAATGTTGGTTGGTGGGAATATCACTGGACCATTATTACATAAACCATAAAAGACTGTAAAGTCTAAATAAACCCTGGAGATGTATATTGCTGCAACTGGTGTAATTTATTAGTAACCTGTCAGTAAATGAAAACAAAGTGAACTTTAAAGGAACCCTTAAATCTGAACTCACAATTCCCAGGTCCCAGCCAGCGGCACAATCACTTTCCATTGATAAGAGTTCAAGGACACGTACTTCAGCAGTATCCCTTCCATTGCTCAGATCGGATCCTACATGAAGTAATGCATGCAAGATCAGCACCACACGATTAGCAGATTTGCTTTACAAAGAAAAGAATAACCAAGAAGTGAAGAGTAGGTAAAAGGTAAAGAAAGCTCTGTAATCGCCAAGGCTACAGTAACCACCATGGGATACATTAGAGATATCTACTCAAAAGAACACATTACAATCACTTTCCATTGATAAGAGTACAAACTATATGCGCCTTCTAGAGCCAGCTTCACATGAACCACCAATAACTGCACATGCCAACCGCTGGCATCAAAAAGAAACTTCAGTGTAAACCACAAATAGACAACAAAACAATGATCACCGAGTTGCTACAGAAAGTCATTCAAATACGTAGTTTAAATAATCAAAAAAAATGTGGAGTAGAAGACTGATATGGCAAAGCAGAGGTAAGTACACATAGGGAGTAAAATGTAAGGAAAACCGAAGAATAGTTTGTTGCACAAATCTGAAAGTTTATTAATTCTATCGGAAATTCAAGAATACAATTCCAACTGTCATCCAGTAGTGTACTAAGAGCAATTCGAAGAGTATGCTGCTAAGTCTATTTCCCTAAGCACTGCAACAATTTTCAGTACGTAGCAAACATATGTCCGTAATCTTCTTGCATGATTTTAAAAACATTTACCACTCCTTGCTTTCATGTTACCATCAAAACAGTAGATGGAAATACAATTAAACTACAACCTAGATGTCTGATCCTCACGTCATGAGAAAAATAATGGCTTGTTTAGAAATGTATCTTGCAATTCAAAAAGGATAACTAACCTGAGGTTTCTCTTTGATGCAATTGGGGATATGTAAAGTCGTGTGTCAGCAGACATATTTGTAATCAACGTATTTACGACATCTTGATTCTTCACTCCTGATGCTATTGAATCCAACAGGGTAATCATGTCATCGTGGACCTTGCCTTTCCTGTACTGAAAACGTAAGGTCACCCAAAAGAAGTATGAGCTTGTACACAAACCATCAAGTTGCTGATAAATTCTATGATCAAGTACTCCTTTCGCCATGAACGAAACACTCTCTCCAGGGTACAGAGAGAGAAAGAGAGAAGTGGCAGATTGGAATGCAGAATAGAGAAACGGCAGGAGTAACAAAAGAGAGAGGCAGCACGCCAACATACAGAGAAGTACTCTGCATTGGTAGACTTTGTGCAGCCGGACAAAAATGAGATCAAGATTCTTCAAGGTACAAACAGGAGATACAACACCCAGACAAAAACACGTCAATGATCTGAAGCTTGTCATATCACAATAGTAGCTGTGTTGTAGATTTGATTGCCGTGTCAAGGCACTTGAATCAATGAAAGCAGTATTTATTTATCTTTGATAGATTGGTTTCAGACTTTAACCTAGAACTCAGTATATTATTCATATAAATAGAAGAAGGGAAATTTAAAGCTTAATGGTTGAATATCTATGTTAATCATATACAATGTTAAACTATAAACATCGCATACCTCCTAAGAGAATATAAAGAAGTAAAAAAACGGAAGCAGCAACTATTTTTATTTTAGTTGTTCCGGAATTATGGATGAGGTTCAGTGAATCAGGAGAATTATGTTATTAGCGCTCCAAACTTATTTTTCAGCAGTGTAACATGCGATGTCTTGACAACAAATACATAAAATCAGATGCTAATTACTCAGCACGTGAAAAGCAAGAGACCAAGGTACATGCCTATCAGACTAAACCTAACAATCCTACATAAATCTTCTCAATCAAAATTATCCAAGCATATGCATCATGAAATTAATCTTGCCTGCTTGTTCCACACACAAAACTCTAGTACATCAAAGCACTTCACAATAATTTATCACTTCATACAAATTTTTCATCAATTGGACCGGGAAACCAAAAATAGTGGGTTGATTTATCCAAAAAAAATACCACAGTTAGCAATAACACGCAATCTCACGTGGAATATCTAAAATGACCATTTAAGTCAACCTAAATGGTCCCTTGTTCATTTATCTATCTGTAATAAAATTCATTTTTTTTTGAATAAACAGGGGCATACAACTTTAAGCAGTAGTGAAAATACATTACTTATTGTTCTCCTGTAGTTGTCAGCAACATACAGTTAAACATATAATGTTTTTGCATCCAAACCGAAAAGAATATAGAAACATGCTGGTAGCATAAGTAATTTGCCAATTACCTAGGCGAATTCCCCTCTTTTGAGAGTCCATAACAAATGTAAAATTGTAGCTGAACTGGCATCCATCGTTAAAACATTTGGTCCAATACATACCTAAATACTAATTCCTCAGAACAACCAGCAGGGGCACAAATTCCCACATTGTCAGTAGTGAGCCGTGGGCATGAAGGTCTACCATTCAGTCCAAAAGTGGACACAGTGTGATGTCCATCCAGTAGAAAATTGACCAATAGCAAGAACTAAGGGGATTATTATTTCACCAACTGTATCATTGGATGTGCATCTTCCATTGCATCAATTTCCTGCATGTGGATCATACAAACAACAATCAATCGAAAATGCATAACCAAAATTGTATCAAAACAGAGGATTCAGAATAGCCAAAAAGATAATATACAGAGAAACTAAGCTTTACTTCGACCAGAAGCATCACGTACCAGAAGAGCAACCTAGGAGATACGGAATCAAAACCAGCATGAAAAAAGACACCACGCAGCAGAGCAATCTATGAGTGACGGAATCAAAACCAGCATAAAAGAAAACAGTACATACCAACAGAAGAAATTCCGTCGAGCATCACGCTACCATGGAGAATCTCTCTGCTGAACTGGCCGTCGAGCACACTCACCACACAAGAGGGCGATGGCACCACGGCCGAAGCCAAAATTCGTGCGGTGAGGGCGGCGATGACCGAGTGACCTCGCTAGATGAACGCCACACTGGAGGAGCTCGACGTCGTCCGGCGGAGGCGCGAAGACCGAGGAGATGGAGGAGGAGAAGGCGTGGCCGGCATGCTGGAAGTGCTCGCAGCCGTCGTGGTACTGCTCCCGTCGGCTTCGCGACCCGAGGGAGAATTCTGGAACAACGGGCCGCGGTTGATTGTCTTTTATATAGGGAAAACCAATCCTTAAAGCAGGCTGGGAAAAATGTAGCCCTAATGTGATAAAGATCACTCGAATGTGTGTTGTGTGTAACATTGTTTTCCATGATTATCTATTCCCACATCTTTTCAAACGCTTCGACTGACATGTTGTGGTCAATATTTTCATTAATTCCATTCATAGTTCCACATGTTTCGTCTTGAAATTCCCCAACACAGCCTGCGCGGGATGTGAGAATTACACTTGCAAGGTAGCATCTTGGTCGGTTATAAAATTTGGGGGCTGAAGACCATCATGGTAGCATCAAGAAACTCCTCAAACAGCTGGACAAAGCTCTTCATTCCTTAGGAAATCACACCCTACCTTGATAGTTTGACCATATCTGTTAATACCAATAAAGAGGCTAATGGCATGCTATACATATTTTTCATGAAGGTGTGGTGTTGAACAAGACAAAATCATTGTAGCTTTTTGACGCAGCCCAACTACCCAAAAGATGTGGTCAACCTTATTAAGAGAATCAGTCTGTAAGCTGAAAGTAAAATCTGGATCTTGTTTCTTTGTCTTTGCAAAGTTAGCAAGCAATAGAAACATGTCCTTGTCGGTGTGGAATGCATCCATTACATCCATGCATTTTCTTACATCCTCTCTAAAAAAGGAATTTGCTTGCAAAAGTCATGGGCAACATTGGCCATACCCCCATGAACCTCTCCCACAATCCTCATTACCCCAGCCAGTTGAGAGATTCACCTCATGCAAAAGCTTGACAAATTTTTTTCCTCCTTAGGAGTGCCTTTACGAGATCTTAATTATAATGTAAATGAGAACTTCTTAATAAGTTGGTGTGCTTCTGCTCCTCCCTCTTAGTTCCTAGGCACGCCTTGCATTCCATTTTCTTGGTGATGCGACGATTCCTTTGCCAGATTGATGGTATGATACGTCTCCGACGTATCGATAATTTCTTATGTTCCATGCCACATTATTGATGATATCTACATGTTTTATGCATACTTTATGTCATTATTATGCGTTTTCCGGAACTAACCTATTGACGAGATGCCGAAGGGCCAGTTCATGTTTTCTGCTGTTTTTGGTTTCAGAAATCCTAGTAAGGAAATATTCTCGGAATCGGACGAAATCAATGCCCAACATCCTATTTTTCCACGAAGCTTCCAGAACACCCGAGAGCCACCAGAGGGGAGCCCTGGTGGGCCCAGATGATAGGGCGGCGCGGCCAGGGCCTGGGCCGCGCCCCCCTGTTGTGCCGTCGCCTCGTTGACCTTCCGACTCCGCCTCTTCGCCTATTTAAAGGTCCCTGACCTAAAACCTCGATACGAAAAAAGTCACGGTACGAGAAACCTTCCAGAGCCGCCGCCATCGCGAAGCCAAGATCTGGGGGACAGGAGTCTCTGTTCCGGCACGCCGCCGGGACAGGGAAGTGCCCCCGGAAGGCTTCTCCATCGACACCACCGCCATCTCCATCAACGCAGCTGTCTCCCATGAGGAGGGAGTAGTTCTCCATCGAGGCTCGGGGCTGTACCGGTAGCTATGTGGTTAATCTCTCTCCTATGTGCTTCAATACAATAATCTCATGAGCTGCCTTACATGATTGAGATTCATATGATGATGCTTGTAATCTAGATGTCATTATGCTAGCAAGTGGGTTTTACTTATGTGATCTCCGGAGACTCCTTGTCCCACGTGTGTAAAGGTGACAGTGTGTGCACCGTGTGGGTCTCTTAGGCTATATTTCACAGAATACTTATTCACTGTTATGAATGGCATAGTGAAGTGCTTATTTATATCTTTTTATGATTGCAATGTGTTTTGTATCACAATTTATCTGTGTGCTACTCTAGTGATGTTATTAAAGTAGTTTATTCCTCCTGCACGGTGTAATGGTGACAGTGTGTGCATCGTGTAGTACTTGGCGTAGGCTATGATTGTGATCTCTTGTAGATTATGAAGTTAACTATTGCTATGATAGTATTGATGTGATATATTCCTCCTTTCGTAGTGTGAAGGTGACAGTGTGCATGCTATGTTAGTACTTGGTTTGGTTATGTTGATCTGTCATGCACTCTAAGGTTATTTAAATATGAACATTGAATATTGTGGAGCTTGTTAACTCCGGCATTGAGGGTTCGTGTAATCCTACACAGTTAGTGGTGTTCATCATTGATACGTCCAATTTGCATCACTATTTTATATCATAATTTGCTGTTATTCATTGATATATTTCATATTTGTACATAATGCTTATGTTATTTCATCTATTTTGCATGTTTCATGATTATTTGGGGATCGCGCACCGGAGCCAGGATTCTGCTGGACAAAGCACCGTCAGAACGCAATATTTCGGAAGATCAACAGTTGAAGGAAATTATACGAAAATTCCTATTTTTCCAGATGACGAAGGGAGCCAGAAGGGGGAGCTGAGGAGGGCCGCCATGGGCCCCCCTCCCAGGCCGGCGCGGGCCCTGCCCTGGCCACGCCGCCCTATGAGGAGGGGGCCCACAGCCCCCTCTCGCCTCCTTTTCTTCGCACACGCCTTCGCCCCGAAAACCTAAGCCAGGGGGGTACGTCGAACAGAGCCACAGCCGCCTCTGCGGGGCGGAGAACACCAGAGAGAAAAGAGCTCTCCGGCGGGCAGGAATCCGCCGGGGAAATTCCCTCCCGGAGGGGGAAATCGACGCCATCGTCACCGTCATCGAGCTGGACATCATCTCCATCACCATCACCATCATCTTCATCATCATCACCGCCGTCTCCACCGCTGCACCTCGTCACCGCTGTAGCAATTTGGGTTTGATCTTGATTGTTTGATAGGGGAAACTCTCCCGGTGTTGATTTCTACTTGTTATTGATGCTATTGAGTGAAACCGTTGAACCAAGGTTTATGTTCAGATTGTTATTCATTATCATATCACCTCTGATCATGTTCCATATGATGTCTCGTGAGTAGTTCGTTTAGTTCTTGAGGACATGGGTGAAGTCTAAATGTTAGTAGTGAATTATGGTTGAGTAGTATTCAATGTTATGATATTTAAGTTGTGGTGTTATTCTTCTAGTGGTGTCGTGTGAACGTCGACTACACGACACTTCACCTTTATGGGCCTAGGGGAATGCATCTTGTACTCGTTTGCCAATTGCGGGATTGCCGGAGTGACAGAAACCTGAGCCCCCGTTGGTATATCGATGCAGGAGGGATCGCAGGATCTCAGAGTTTAAGGCTGTGGTTAGATTTATCTTAATTACTTTCTTGTAGTTGCGGATGCTTGCAAGGGGTATAATCACAAGTATGTATTAGTCCTAGGAAGGGCAGTACATTAGCATAGGTTCACCCACACAACACTTATCAAAACAATGAAGATTAATTAGCCGTATGTAGCGAAAGCACTAGACTAAAATCCCGTGTGGCCTCAAGAACGTTTGGTCATTATAAGTAAACAAACCGGCTTGTCCTTTGTGCTAAAAAGGATTGGGCCACTCGCTGCAATTGTTACTCTCGCACTTTACTTACTCGTACTTTATTCATCTGTTACATCAAAACCCCCTGAATACTTTTCTGTGAGCATTTACAGTGAATCCTTCATCGAAACTTCTTGTCAACACCTTCTGCTCCTCGTTGGGATCGACATTCTTACTTATCGAAGATACTACGATACACCCCCTATACTTGTGGGTCATCAAGACTATTTTCTGGCGCCGTTGCCGGGGAGTGAAGCGCTATTGGTAAGTGGAATTGGTAAGGAAAACCTTTACTGCTTGTGCTGATTTTATTTCTGCTCTTGCTATAAGTCATTATGGAGAGATCTTCTCTTCAATTTTTATTTGGGAAATCTACTACTACTGCAACGGTAGTGGATGAGGCGCCAGGTGAGGAAGTAATACCATATAAAATACCTATGAAAATTATTGAACGTGTTATGGATAACCGCTATGAAGGGGATGGAACTGTCCATCCTGGTGATCATTTACTGTTTTTACATGAATTATGCGGGTTATTCAAATGTGCAGGTATTGCTATGGATGAAGTTAGAAAGAAACTATTCTCTATATCGCTGTCTGGTAAAGCGGCGCACTGGTATAAATTGCTGAAGAATAGGGATTATCTTGATTGGGAGGACATTGTGCCTTTATTTTATTCCAAATTCTATCCTCCAAGTGAAATTCACAAAGATCGGAACCGCATATATAATTTCTGGCCTCATGATGGAGAAAGTATTGCCCAATCTTGGGGGAGATTGAAGTCTTTAATGCTCAAATGCCCCATTCATGAGCTTCCTGGTAATGTTATTATTGATAATTTCTATGCAAGACTTTCTTTTCAAGACAAGACCTTGCTGGATACTTCTTGTTCTGGATCATTTACACGCAATAAAGAAGAGTTTAAAAGGGACCTTCTTGATCGGATCCAGGAGAATACTGAAGGATGGGAGAATGACAAAGATAGAGAGTCAGGTATAAACTTTGATTATAAATGTATTGAAGCTTTTATGGATACTGATAAATTTCGTAATATTAGTGCTACTTATGGTCTTGATTCTCAAGTCGTTGCAAATCTATATAAAGCTTTTGCCTCTCATTATGAATTGCCTAAGAAGAATTTTGATAAGTATCATGAACCGTATAAAGATAAAATTGATTCATCTATAAACAAATGTGTTGTAATAGAAACTGTTGATCATGTTATTCCTGAAGCTTATATTGAAAAAACTCCTTTCCCTGCTAAAATGAAGGAGTACTCTGTTATAAATTGTGCGGTTCATAAAAGTGAAAAGAAACCTATAGAACCTGAAGAACAAATAAAAGTTGAACCTGCTGTTGCAATTGTTAAAGATCTTGTGACTGAAAATGTGGAGGATGGTCATATTATTTTCTGTGAAGATGCCTCTAATATTGTTTCGCATCCTAATAAGTCTAGGAAAGCTAGTGTTCCTATGCTATCTGTTAGAATTGGTGATCATTGTTATTATGGTTTATGTGATATTGGTGCAAGTATTAGTGCTATTCCTTATGAGCTTTACACGGAGATCATGCATGAAATTGGTTCTTGTGAGCTTGAAGATATTGATGTGGTTATTCGGCTGGCTAATAGAGAAACTATCTCTCCAATTGGTATTGTTCGAGATGTGGAAGTGCTATGTGGTAAGATTAAATATCCTGCTGACTTTTTGGTACTTGGTTCTGCTGCTAGTAAATATTGTCCTATCATTTTTGGTAGACCTTTTCTAAATACTTGTGGAGCTATTATAGATTGTAAGAAAGAGAAAATTTTGACTAAATTTGCTGGTGAATCTTATGAGTTTAACTTCTCTAAATTTACCAAAACTCCTTATAAAGCTGATTTGCCTAATAGTGATTTTAAAGTTGAACAATGTGCATCTATTGCTCTTGCTCCTAGTAATCCTTTGCAGCAACATTTGGAGAATAGTGAGAGTGAAGTATTTAGGGAAGAAAGAAATGAGCTTGATGAAATTTTCCTTCGTCAACCTATTCTTAAACATGACTTGCCGGTTGAAGATCTAGGTACAACACCACCACCAAAGGAAGATCCTGTCTTTGATTTAAAACCATTGCCTGATAATCTTAAATATGCTCATATTGATGATAAGAAAATATATCCTGTTATTATTAGTTCTAAGCTTTCAGAGTTTGAAGAAAAAAGGTTATTGGAAATACTGAAGAAACACCGAGGTGCTATTGGCTACACTCTTGATGACTTGAACGGGATTTCTCCCTCTATTTGCCAACACGCCATTAACATGGAAGATGATGCGAAGCCTGTTGTTGAACCTCAGCGTCGTCTAATTCCTAAGATGAAGGATGTGGTAAGAAATGAGGTATTAAGACTCCTTGAAGCTGGTATTATATATCCTATTGCTGATAGTAGATGGGTTAGTCCTGTGCATTGTGTTCCTAAGAAAGGAGGAATGACTGTTGTGCCTAATGATAATGATGAGCTCATCCCTCAAAGAGTAGTTGTAGGGTATAGAATGTGCATTGATTTTCGAAAAGTTAATAAAGTTACTAAGAAAGATCATTACCCTTTACCCTTTATTGATCAAATGTTAGAAAGGTTGTCTAAAAATACTCATTTTTGCTTTCTTGATGGTTATTCTGGGTTTTCACAAATTGCTGTTAAAACTAAAGATCAAGAGAAAACCACTTTCACTTGTCCCTATGGAACTTATGCTTATAGACGTATGCCTTTTGGTTTATGTAATGCTCCTACTACTTTTCAAAGATGCATGTCTGCTATTTTTCATGGCTTTTGTGAGAGCATTGTAGAGGTATTCATGGACGATTTTTCTGTCTATGGGAATTCTTTTGATAGTTGCTTGCGGAACCTTGATAAAGTTTTGCAGAGATGTGAAGAAACTAACCTTGTTCTTAATTGGGAGAAATGCCACTTTATGGTTAATGAAGGAATTGTATTGGGACATAAAATTTCCGAGAGAGGTATTGAAGTTGATAGAGCTAAAGTTGAAGCAATTGAGAAGATGCCCTATCCGAGGGATGTTAAAGGTATTCGAAGTGTTCTTGGTCATGCTGGGTTTTATAGGAGATTTATTAAAGATTTCTCCAAAATTTCAAAGCCTCTTACTAATCTTCTTCAAAAAGATGTACCTTTTGTTTTTGATGATGATTGTAAGGAAGCTTTTGAAACTCTAAAGAAAGCCTTAACAACTGCCCCTATAGTTGAACCTCCTGATTGGAACTTACCATTTGAAATTATGTGTGATGCTAGTGATTTTGCTGTAGGCGCTGTTCTTGGACAGCGAGTAGATAAAAAAACTGAATGTTATTCATTATGCTAGTAAAACTCTTGATGCTGCTCAAAGAAATTATGCTACTACTGAAAAAGAATTGTTAGCCGTAGTCTTTGCTTGTGATAAGTTTAGATCTTATATCGTTGATTCAAAAGTTACTATTCATACTGATCATGCTGCAATTAGATACCTTATGACAAAGAAAGATGCTAAGCCAAGGCTTATTAGATGGGTACTTCTTTTGCAAGAATTTGATTTACATATTATAGATAGGAAAGGTGCTGATAATCCTGTTGCTGATAATTTATCTAGATTGGAAAATATTACTTATGATCCTGTTCCTGTTAATGATAGTTTTCCAAATGAACAATTGGCTGTAATTAAGGTAAACTCGCGAGATAGCCCTTGGTATGCTGATTATGCTAACTTTATTGTATCCAAGTACTTGCCTCCAACCTTTTCAGCTCAGCAAAGGAGGAAATTCTTTTATGACTTGAGGCATTATTTTTGGGATGACCCACACTTATATAAAGAAGGAGTGGATGGTATTATGCGAAGATGTGTTCCTGAATATGAACAACAAGAGATATTGAGTAAATGTCATGGTAGTGCTTATGGAGGACATCACGCCGGAGATAGAACCGCACAAAAGGTTCTACAATCAGGATTTTATTGGCCAACTCTCTTCAAAGATGCAAGGAAGTTTATTTTATCTTGTGATGAATGTCAAAGGGTTGGTAATATCTCCAGGCGCAATGAAATGCCTATGAATTATACTCTTGTTATTGAACCATTCGATTGTTGGGGATTTGACTTCATGGGTCCTTTCCCTTCTTCAGAAGGTAACACTCATATACTTGTCGCTGTTGATTATGTTACTAAATGGGTAGAAGCTATACCCACAAAAAGTACCGATGGTGAGACTTCTTTAAAAATGCTTTTAGATATTATTTTTCCTAGATTTGGAGTACCTAGATATATTATGACTGACGGAGGTTCTCATTTTATTCATGGAGGTTTTAGAAAAACTCTTGCTAAGTATTTTATTAATCATAGAATTGCTTCCGCTTATCACCCTCAAACTAGCGGGCAAGTAGAATTATCAAATAGAGAGATTAAATCTATTTTGGGAAAGACTGTTAATAAATCTAGAAAGAATTAGGCTATTAAATTGAAGGACGCATTATGGGCTTATAGAACTGCTTATAAAAATCCTATGGGTATGTCACCTTATAAAATGGTTTATGGAAAAGCTTGTCATTTACCTTTAGAACTAGAGCACAAAGCTTTTTGGGCTGTAAGGGAACTAAATAAAGATTTCAAACTTGCCGGTAAGAAGAGATTGCTCCAATTGAGTTCTTTAGATGAATGGAGAAGTGAAGCATATGAAAATGCTAAACTCTTTAAAGAGAAAGTTAAGAAATGGCATGATAGAAGGATTATCAAAAGAGAGTTTAATATTGGGGATAAAGTCCTATTGTATCGGTCTCGTCTCAGATTCTTTGCAGGGAAATTACTTTCGAAATGGGAAGGACCATATGTCATTGATGAGGTTTATCGGTCAGGAGCAATTAAAATTAGTTCTCTCCAAGGCAATGCCACGCAAGTGGTGAATGGACAAAGACTCAAGCACTATATCTCAGGTGATTCTTATAATGTAGATGTTGATGTTATTCGAGTGGAAACACCAGAGGCTTTCATCAAAGGTCAAATTGACAGTCCGCCAGAATTCGACTTTGAATAGGTAACAGTACTGGTAATAAAAAGTCCGTGATTTACTTTTCGAACAATGTTTTTGCTGTTTTTGGAAAATATGAAAAATTACGAGATCGAAATGGAGTGGAGGAGATGCACGAGGGCGTGCCCTCATAGGCCGGCGTGGGCCCCAGCCTGGCCGCGCCGCCCTATGAGGACACCGCCTCGTTGTCCCCCTCCGACTCTGGTTCGATCTGGTACTTTCCTTCTGACGTAAAAATTACTGCTATATAATCCCCCGGACCCCTGGAGGTCCGTATATCATTTTTCGACGTGTTTTGTTTCGAGCTGTTTCTGCCAGGATCTATTTTTGATTTAGAAGCACCATGGTCTCCAACAACAAAGACAAGGAGCCTATGGAGGAAGATATTCAAGGTTTCGAGCTGAAAGAAGAATTCAAAGAGGAAGTGGAGGAGACGTCATCAATAAAAAGGAAGCGGCAAACTATGGGGAGTAAGCCAATATTGGTGGGATCGGTTAACACTGGACGTTCTTTTTCTCATAACTTGCAGGGACCTCTACCGCCTGCTTTTAGCCTCGACTCTTTCCCTTGTGTGGAAGAGGCACTACGGGTTACCGATGAGTTTTGTGATCAATACCGTGCGCTGAGAAGGGAAGTGGAGATTCTTCTTGAGGAGAACAACCGACTTCGCAGAATTCTGGAGTATTACTCAATTCCTACCACAAGGCTGCCACCGCCACTTTCAGATAACAATGAATCTCTTCGAGTCTTAGTGCAGAATTGCCAAATTGAGAAGCTGAAGCTGAAGGATATCGTTAAGGATCGCAGGAACGGACCATCACCATCACCACCGAAGGAGTAATTCATCATCGGTATTAGCATCCCCTTGGTTTGTTCCAAGCTTGGGGGAGTGCCGCGGTATCACATCATCGCTATCTTTTACTTTTTATTATCAAGTAGTGTCATATCATGAGTAGGGAAGTTATCATATAAGATGTGTTGCGGTGTGGAAGTATCTCTCCTTTAGTTGGTTGTCTATGTATCCCTTGGTGTGAGTTATCGTTATGAAATATTAATGAGAAGTCTTATCATTTACATATTGCACATCTTATTTTAGTTTGCAATTTCTAGTATATGATTGATCTTGATTTTAGTATTGGTACCACTTTGGGAGCATTGAGTAAATCTATTTGGTTTTGGCAAACTTAGCATTGGTCAATAGCAACAACACCTTGAGGTTTAAGTAGAAAAGAGAAATACATATAGTTGTTTCATTGTCTTCCTTTCCTGTTAGCTCATAGCTTATTATTCTGAAGTTAAAATTGTTTGTGCTTGCAAGAAAGATGCATGATTATGTCTATCACATGTATATTTGTTTGTTTCCCTCAACTCCTATGCTTGCTAATTAACCTTGCTAGCCAAAGACCTGTACTGAGAGGGAATGCTTCTCGTGCATCCAAACCTTTAAACCAAAACTCATGCCATGTGTGTCCACTATAACTACCTATTATGTGGTATTTCCTGCCACTCCAAGTAAATACTTCATGTGCTACCTTTAAACAATTCAAAACTTTATTACTCCTTATTTGTGTCAATGTTCTATAGCTCATGAGGAAGTGGTGTTTATCTTTCAATCTTGTTGGGCAACTTTCACCAATGGACTAGTGGCTTCATCCACTTATCCAATAACTTTGCAAAAAGAGCTGGCAATGGGATTCCCAGTCCCAAACTAATTAACCAAAATAGACACTCCTCCATGGTATGTGATTGTTGGACGGCACCCGAAGGATTCGGTTAGCCATGGCTTGAGAAAGCAAAGGTTGGGAGGAGTGTCATCTAAAATAAAACTAAAATAAAAAGACACTCCTTCATGGTATGAGATTGTTGGCAGGCACCCGAGGATTCGGTTAGCCATGGTTTGTGAAAGCAAAGGTTGGAAGGAGTGTCAACCAAAAATAAAACTTTATGGGAGCCGCTCTTTGAGAGTTTGTCTGGCAAGGGGGTTAGAGTACCCGCTACCAGTCGTTGACAACAACAAACATCCCTCAAAACTTTACTTTTATGCTCTCTATATGATTTCAAAGCTTGAAAAGCTCTAGCACATGATTTAATCCCTGTTTCCCTCTACGAAGGGCCTATCTTTTACTTTATGTTGAGTCAGTACACCTATTTCCCTCCATCTCAAGCAAGCATTTGAGTTGTTGTGATCGAACTATTATATTGTGATTTGCTTCATCATGTTTTTACTCTTCCTTGTTTAGTACAAGTTTTATCTGAATGAATATAGCTTTGCAAGTTATCAATGATCATTATGATTGAGTATGCAAGTTTACCATAAGCTTTAACATAAGAGCGTTGCTCAATAGATGAGTATAATCTGTTAACTGTTCTCTGACCAAGAACGAAGTTTGCCATCACCAACTATGATTTCTTATGCACCTTTATTTGTGATTACCTTATACTTGTTTCAAGTTGAATTATATGAGGAAGTTGTTTACTAGAATGTCTTGTGTGAATGAATATGATGCTTCTCGTCCGTATTTTATTTATCGACTCTTCACTCCATAAACATGTGGTCCTGTTTACCGAGTTCAGTTTCGCTTGGGGACAAGCGAAGTCTAAGCTTGGGGGGAGTTGATACGTCCAATTTGCATCACTATTTTATATCATAATTTGCTGTTATTCATTGATATATTTCATATTTGTACATAATTGTGGTGACCCTGCATACCACTGCATGTTGTAGTATGCCAGTCGTTGATATAACATTCGCGAAGTACCATTCCGCAAATATTACATCCCTCAGAGTAGTACAACAGAACATAGCAAGGTCCATAACTCATTCACATATTATTACAATCATCATACACAAGTCGTCTTGGAGTTCCTCCTGGGTCCTAAGAGGATAACTCCTGGGTTCGAGGCGAACCCAACTTAACTTACAATACCATTGTCTCATTAAACTAAACATGGATTTATTCGAGCAGCTATATAGTAAGAGTTCGCGCTGCTCGGCGACTACTACTCCTCCTGATATCTTTAGGCTTGTTCTCCTCCGGAAGCCTCCCCGGATCCGTAGACTATGATGTAGTCTACGCCTTCAACACCTCCTGAGAGGTCTGGTTCCTCGTAACCGATGATCTCGGCTCCATCATGGTTGTCGTTGTCCTCCTCCAGATGGTTCAGACAATCTAAGCATGGGATTTAAGAGTGGTATGAGTACGAGCGTACTCAACAAGTTCATTATAGATAAGAGGTGTTTAATGCACTAGCTACGATATTAGACCAGAAAGTCTAATACCAATGCAAGTTTTGATAAACATTTCTTCAAGAGATTGCTTTTATTTCAAAGAGCTATGTCCGTCAGCCTTCACCGGTTTACTAGAACTTCATGGAGCTCCTTTCCGGCCGCGTTCGCAGTTCCTCAATCCCGGAACGAGGAGTGACGGAGTCACGATTCTTTACACTCTGCAGAGGTGTGTTGCTTTACCCATAAGAGATCTTAACCTTGGTGCCAACCGGGCAGCTTTCCCGTCCACACTTCCTTTGGTGTGAGGCCCGGTATAAGGTCTAGCCAATCATGTTCCTCCGCTACCTCGAACACCCACCCTTTGTTGCATGCGCCGACCACAGGTCCACGTCGGTCCCATTATTCCCGTAATTTCAGGGTGGACCCCGACCACGACAACAGTGCTGGGCTCTACCATACACTCCTACGCCGGTGGCTGCAACCCATCATAGACCGCATTACCGTGGGGAATTAGAACGGGATCCCCACCCTCCGGTTGTTCCGCAAGACACAACTGCTACGGCAAGCAATGCTTTACCGTGGGGAATTAGAATGGGCTCCCCACCCTCCGGTTGTTCCGCCGGACACAATCGCTACGGTAAGCGCATCCGTTGATGAACAAGAGGTGGAAACACTTTTGACTACTCCGTCCCACTCCGGATCTTATGGTTAACACGGGTATTACGGCACAAGAATCACTGGCGACATTTGTTGTTTAATCCTAGATGGATATAAACCCATGCAATGGAACCTCCACCATATCAACACAATCCATGGTTCCATTGCCCACCACATAGTCATATTCATAGTTATGAAAGTAGTGGTTTTGATTTTTATGCAATAGTGATAACCATAATACTTTGCAAGTAATTTGATAGAAATACTCAAATGACATGAGCAAGTGATGAACTTGCACAGAACACCGCAAAGTTCTGCAGGTTGGTAGGTATGGACTGACCCTTGTCCTCTTGTTCTGAAAAATAGCATCATTGTCCGATAAGGGCAATGGTTAAAGAAGCAATTATGCATGATACCATTTTTAGGGTTTGTTCCCCCCTTCCGATGTCGTTATTATTTCATGTAAGAGGTTAATACTAAGAATAGTTTGGGAAGACTTGATTTAAAGTAAAATTCAACCTTGAAATGTTGTCAAGGTGTTTTTAGAGTCCAAATGAATTTATGGACTTATTTTCATTATTGAAAATAACATGTGTGATTTAAATGATTATTAATTCATCAAATTTGAACTTATTCTAGTTTATCTCCAAAAATTCCATTTCATATTTTATTATGATAGAGAATTTTATTCTGAGTGGTTTTCATATTTTTATTTATTTTTTTGGAGTTATATTTTATTTTATAAAATTCTTGGAAATTCTTGTTTAAATGGGTATTTTGGAAATGTCCAAAATACCCCTCGGCCCCACTTGTCAGGCGGCCGAGCTGGTTAGGTTGGACCAGCCCGGTGGGCTCGGTCCAGCCGACCCGATCGCCTCGTCGTCCTCTACCCCGTAACCCTAATTCCCCTTTTGGGCTCCCGCGACACCGAAATCGCCTCCGCCGTCGTCGCCCTGCTCCGGCCGCCTCCGGCCGTCATCGGCGACGATCAGATGTGGATCTGGACCGCCTCTCGACGGCGGACCTGGTGGTCCGCGTCGATTTGACGCTCGCGTCCACCTCGACTCTTCCCCAACGTATCTGCGCCTCGGCCGCACGGATCCGCGAAGATCCGTCGTTCGCCAGCGTCCCTGGCGCTGCGGTGCGGCCGTGTGCCATGCCGTGGTTGCTGGTAGCTGCGGCGCTGCTGTGGCTTGGCTTGGCCTGGCGCTGCCGTGGCCCCGGCGTGTGCCGCCGTGGCCGCCATGGCCGCGCCCTTCATCACGCACCACCAGTGAGTACTCCTTCGCCTCCTTCTCTCCCTCTCTGCGCTACTCTCTTCTCTCCTACATCTGGCTCGGCCACTGGCCTCATCCTCCATGTGGAGATGCTTGCCGTGCCGATGCGCTGCTGCTGCGGCTTGCTAGCTTGTGCTCATGCTGCTGTGCTATGTGGCTGTGCTATTACTTGCTACTGCTATGCATTTCTTACTTAAATTTCTCCCCGTGCTTCGTTCTTATTCTTTGCGCTTGTTAGGCTCTCAAGTGTATTCAATTATCTTGTCCAGGCTAAATGGCTATGTGTAAATTCTTGCAACTTTGCAAGAACCAGTGCCATCTGTGTGGTGCTCTCGGGGCTTTGCTTTACTGTCACTAACGTATTTGCTTATCAGTGCTGCAATTGTTCATGATCTGTGGCTGCTCCATTTATATGATCGATGGTTAATACTAGGCTTAGCTCTAGTATGTAATTTTTATGCTCTGTCAAACCCTGATGATCAACTGATCATCAGATGCTTGATGCTGGACTACTGTTTCAACCCCACTAGGGCTTTTCCTAGTGGCTGTGTGACCCTACGGCTTGTGCTTTGGTGTATGGTGTTGCTTGCTCAAGCATAATCGATGCTTGCAGTGATCCTCTGGATCATATGCAAAGCTCTGGTGGGTTGATTACTTGTATATTCATTTATCTGTGTTAATTGACTTGGCTTAAATGAATAATTGTGGTGAACTGCTGAGCAGTAATGATCATATAGATTTAATTTGTTTGGGCTAGAGGGATGCCAACCTTTGTTGGGAACCCTAGTCCATTCTGAACCCTTCTGGGTGATGATGTGTTGGCTGGAAGTGTTGGCTGTGGTTGAGGTGGCCTTGACAGCCACTTGGTGCTGTCAGGGTAGCTCCCACTATCTCTGCGGCTAACTGTGGTGTATTATGGCTTACTGGCCTGACCATCTTTGGTTGCCAGCTGCTCTTGGTGTTGACAAATCTAGATAGACACATGATAGTCTATCATGTCTGATGGCTTAGCTAGCTATGGGTTGTCAAGTGAGCTTGGTAGCTAGCCAGGCTTTGAATCCATGTTGGATTTCTCTGGTTATGTCCCAGTGTGGACATAACCAGTGTTCCCCTGGATGATTTCTCTTTGGCTGTTTTCTCTGTTTGCTTCAACCAAATGGTGGATAGCCAAATGATGATACAATCTGGGTTTCCTACCCTTCTGTGCTCTGTGATGCATAGCATGCTTATATATGAGCAAAACTTGGTTTTGCTCAAAGTTGATTTGGTTTATACCTCACTCCAGCTCCTAGAATGAGTTGTTGGTGTAGAGGATTGCTTCGGTGGTTTTGATTTGCCTGCCCTTCTCCTCCTTGCAAGCTTGTGAATCTTGGTTTGGTTCAGTGGTGATCGAGGCAGGTTGAACAGCTACGGCTGTTCTTCCTGTTCTTGGTGTTCTTACTCTTTGGAGATGCTGCCGATGGAATGGCTAGGGTTCACTGTTGAAGAGGTTTATATTTGGCTGGCCTCTTCTCCCCCTGGTCGACAGCTTGGTCTGGTTCAGCTTGTGACTCACTGCTGGTGTGTGTGTGTGCTGTGATGCATGCACACCCCATGCCTTGGTGTTGAGCATGCACACATGTACTGTGAGCTGCCTGTGTGTGTGTGTAGCCTGGTGTGGTGTACCAGGACTTGGAGATGGATCAGCTCGGCAGATCCATGTGCATATCCTCTCCAATTCAATTTCTTTGCGAATTTGCCAAGTGGCTATGCCACTTGGCATAACACTTGATTTTCTTTCTTTGTGTTTGTGTGCAGGGATCATCAATTGAGCAAAATGGACATGGAATTCATCATATACAAGATCAAGTGAAGATGATCTTGTAGAATTTAGACTAGGATATTAACTTGTAATTTTTATTTATTTTCCTTTCTTCTATTCTGCCCATTTATGTAATGTGTTGTATTATTCTTTTAATTTTACTTTTGAATCTTGTAATGACATTGTAATGTGTGTGATGATCAATAAAGCTCAAAGTTTTCTCTAATGAGCTTAACTTTATTATATTAGTTCATCTTATTTATTATTGTTCATTTACTTAATAAATTTACTTAATGGAATTATTTAAGGTAATTATTTAATGTTTGAATTTGAAATTCAAATTCAACCTTGGTTTGAATTTAACCATGTCTTATTATTTAAAATTCAATCAAGCAAACTCTCCCCTCTCATCTCAAAACCCTAACTAGTGAAGAGAAATGCAAGTTTGTCGCACTCTCGAAACCCTAACCCTGTAAGGTGTCGAGAGAGAAACTTGTCCCCCTTCGATGCAGTTTTTGTTTAAAAGCGCGAAATTTCCCCAGAATTTACTATGCAATGCACATCCCTTTCTAAAAATCTACCCCTCGATCGTCTCTAAACCTGGGACATTACAGCCTTTCCCCCTTAAAGAAAACTTCGTCCCGAAGTTGTGGTTGTAATACCTGAACAGCTCGGGGTATGTTTTCCTCAGGTCTTCCTCTTTTTCCCAGGTGGCCTCCCTCTCGGGATGATGCTTCCATTGTATCTTGCAATACTTGATCGCCTTATTTCTGAGTTGTTTCCAGCTCTCTTCGAGAATCTTGGCTGGCTTCTCAATGTACGTCAGGTCTGGTTGTAACTCAAGCTCCTCATGTGATATTGGTTCATCTGGGGTCTTCAAACATTTCCGAAGTTGTGACACATGGAATACATTGTGAACTTGATCTAGCCTTCCGGGTAAATCCAATTCAAAGGCTAAACCTCGATTCTGACTCAGTATCTTGAAAGGTCCTATATATCTAGGACTGAGTTTCCCTTTTACTCCAAACCTCTGGAGTCCTTTCATCGGGCTTACCCTAAGATAAACCATGTCTCCAACTTGTGGCTCCCATGTCCTTCTCTTCTGATCGGCATAACTCTTTTGCCGACTCTGGGCTATTTTGAGCCTGTCTCTGATAATGTCAATGATTTGTTGTTTTTCCTTGACATAATCAGGGTTGAACCCTTTGCTTGCTCCGGCTTCATACCAACATATGGGTGATCTACACTTCCTTCCATACAGAGCTTCAAATGGTGCCATCTTGATGCTGCTTTGATAACTATTGTTGTATGAAAACTCTGCTAAAGGTAGATGCTCCTCCCATGATCCTCCGAAGTCTAGGGCGCAAGCCCTAAGCATATCTTCTAAGATCTGATTGGTTCTCTCAGTTTGTCCGCCTGTTTGTGGGTGATACGCGGTGCTGTAATCCAACTTGGATCCAAAAGCTTCGTGAAGTTGCTTCCAGAATGCTGATGTGAACACGGATCCTCGATCCGATACAATCTTCTTTGGCACTCCATGCTTACTTACGATCTCTTTAATGTAAAGATCGATAAGTTTCTCTCCTTTATCCTGCTGGTTTACCGCTAAGAAATGTGCACTTTTCGTCAACCGGTCCACGATTACCCATATCATGTCCTTCTTTTTATTAGTCATGGGTAGTCCGGTGATGAAATCCATCCCTATCTCCTCCCATTTCCACTCTGGAATAGGTAGAGGTTGTAACTTCCCTGCCGGACTCTGATGTTCCGCCTTCACTCGCTGGCAGGTATGGCATTCTGCCACATATTGCGCGATCTCCCTCTTCATGTTATTCCACCAGAATAGTTCCTTTAGATCCATGTACATCTTTGTACTTCCCGGATGTATTGAATATGGGGTCTGATGAGCTTCCCGGAGTATTACTTCCTTAATTTCAGCAATATCCGGAACACAAATCCTCTTCTGGAACCACAAAGATCCAGATTCTCCTCGGTGAAATTCTGATGGTCTTCCCTCATCTATTCTCCTCATCTCTTCTACAATGAATGGATCGTCCAACTGACCCATCATTATCTCATTCTTGAGGTTGACACTCAACTCATCGGCTACTTGCAACGCCGATAATCCTTCATGGGCTTCCTTCTCCCAAAGTTGTATTTGGGCTTGACTTATTTCCTTCCTCAACTCTGGTGATATTTCTTGTTCCACTCCTCCGGTACTCTTCCTACTCAGGGCGTCTGCTACAACATTAGCCTTCCCTGGTGTATAGTTGATCGTCAGATCATAATCCTTGATCAATTCTAACCATCTTTTCTGCCTCATGTTGAGTTCCTTCTGAGTGAAGAAATATTTGAGGCTTTTATGGTCTGTATAGAGCTCACACTTAGCTCCATAAAGAAAATGTCTCCAAGTTTTTAATGCAAACACGACCGCTGCTAATTCCAAGTCATGTGTTGGATAGTTCACTTCATGAGGTCTGAGTTGCCTCGATCCATAGGATATCACTTTCCGATCTTGCATGAGTACGCAACCCAATCCATGTTTGGATGCGTCACAGTACACGGTGTAATCTTTGCCAACTTCTGGAACTGCTAACACCGGTGCTGTGGTGAGTTTCTTTTTCAGAGTTTGAAAACTCTTCTCACACTCCTCTGACCACACGAATGGTGTGTTCTTTCTTAACAGCTTTGTCATTGGTCCTGCTATCTTGGAGAATCCTTCAATGAATCTCCGATAATATCCTGCCATTCCAAGGAATCCTCGGATCTCCTTGACAGTCTTGGGTGCTTCCCATTCTAAAACTGCTGCTACCTTACTCGGGTTAACAGCGATTCCATCCTTGCTAATGACATGACCAAGAAATTCCACTTGATCTAGCCAAAATTCACACTTACTAAGTTTGGCATAAAGTTGGTGTTCCCTTAGTGTTTGCAACACTAACCTCAAATGTTCGGCATGTTCCGCCTTGTTCTTGGAATATATCAAGATATCATCGATGAATACGATGACAAACTTGTCAAGATATGGCATGAAAATCTTATTCATGAGATTCATGAATATTGCTGGGGCATTGGTTAATCCAAAAGGTACTACAAGGTATTCATGGTGTCCATACCTTGAGACAAAGGCAGTTTTCGGAACGTCCTCCTTCTTGATCTTTATCTGGTGATAACCCGATCTTAGATCAATCTTGGAAAAGACTCCCGCTCCTCTAACCTGATCAAATAGATCTTGTATTCTTGGAAGTGGATACTTGTTCTTGATTGTGACGTTGTTCGATTTACCGTAGTCTCCGCACATCCTTCTTCCTCCATCTCTTTTATCTACGAAGATCACAGGTGATCCCCATGGTGAAACACTCTCCTGAATGAATCCCTTTTGTTCTAAGTCATCCAATTGCTCCTTAAGTTCTTTCAATTCCTTAGGCCCCATTTTATATGGTGCTTTAGCAATCGGAGCTGTTCCTGGGATTAGGTCGATAGTGAATTCTATCTCCCTATCTGGTGGCATACCAGGTAATTCCGCAGGAAACACATCCTGGAATTCATTTACTACAGGTATATCTTCTAACTTTACCTCCTTCATGCTATTCAGCTGTAGCTCCACTTCAATCTGTGTATGTTTGTCGCCTTGGTAGATCATTCTACTTCCATCGGGGCTCTTCAAAGATACCGTCTTGTTTACACAGTCGATCAATGCTCCATTAGCTTCTAACCAGTTCATACCAAGAATGACATCAATGTCCTTCATCGGTAAAATGAACAGGTCCGCGTCAAACGCGCACTTATTGATCATAATGACTTGTTTTTGTTTGGCATGGGTTACTAATATCGTTCCCCCCGCAGAAAGTATGGTTATGGGTGTATCTAACTTAGTGCAACTAATCCCATGTTTGATGATGAATTGTTGAGAAATGAATGATGTAGTTGCACCAGTATCAAAAAGTACTCTGCCAGGATGAGTGAGTATCTGGAGCGTACCTATCACCGCCTGGTCAGAGTTGACCACCTCCTCCAGACTGGTACAGTTCAGCTTGCCGAAGGGCTTCTTATTCTTCCAGTTCCCTCCGGTGTTTCCGCGATTTCCTCCTCCTCCAGATTGACCTCCTCCACTATTCTTCTTGGGGCAGTCCTTCAGCATGTGCCCCTCCTGGCGACAACCAAAGCATATAATCCTTGGTTTCTTGCAATCCTTGGCGAAATGCCCTGTGAATCCACAGCTTCTGCAAACTATTTGATTTGCAGTCTGGAATGCCTGATTCTTCCTACTACCGTAGTAGTTGCTGTTGTTGTTGTTGTTGTTGTTGCTGTATCTGGGCTTGAAACTCAAGCTGGTGTTAGGCTTGTTACTGGTATATCTCTTAGGCTCAAACTTGGCCTTCTTCCGCTTCTCTTCCTGCAATTGCTTGAAGTCATCTTCAAGAGTGATGGCTGCATCCACCAACTCTTGGAATTCCGTTGCTCTCATCATCCGCAGCTGCACCTTAAACTGGGGACTTAACCCCCTCAGAAATCTCTTTTTCTTCTTGTCCTCGGTGTTGACTTCATCAACAGCATACCGGGACAGCTTTGAAAACTCCCTGACATAAGTCAGGATTGCCTTATCCTTCTGCTCGAGACTCTCGAACTCTCGACGCTTCAGTTCCACAATACTTTCAGGGACATTGGATTCCCTGAACTTCCTTGCAAACTCCTCCCAGGTGAATACCTTTCCTGCCGGATACACGGCTACAATGTTGTCCCACCATGATGCGGCAGGTCCACATAACAGATGGGTAGCATATCGAACCTTCTCTTGGTCATTGCATCCAACAGTATTGAGCTTGCGCTCAGTATCCATCAGCCAATCTTCCGCGTCCATCGGCTCTGGCGCGTAAGCGAAAGATATCGGCTTGGTGTTTTGGAAGTCTGCTAATGTGACTCCCTGGTTCTCAGGTCTCTCCACCCTATTCTGCTGCATCAGATCCTGAAGGAATTTGTTCTGCAGCTCCAGTGTTACACGCTGCCTCTCTTCCGCCAGTTGCATGTACTGGATAAAGTTTTGTTGCGTCATGGGTGGTGGTGGTGGTGGAAACTGATCTCTGGCTGCACCCTCAGCCTCTTCCTTTTCCTTTGCTTCGCGCTCCATGCGCTGCGCTTCCGTCTCATTTCCTAACGTTCCCGACATAATCCCCCTAGTTCTGCAACACAAGATGATACTCATAATTACCCCATGCGCAAGTTTTCTGAGCTCAACATTGTGCACAGAACTAGTCACGCAATGGAAATCAAGAAGCAAAACCAAATCATACAAAACATATACCCTGTATATACAAACATAAGTGGTCTTATTACAATACTCAAGTCGATGTGAGTATGCAACTCACTTATTAAAGTATATGTACAAATTTATACAAATATTACAAACTATAATACACGTGGTACTTGTGTATTATAGCCACGCCTCCCTTGGTGGACTTCTAATCGGTCTTCACTCCCGGTACATTCCAGGCTTCCATCCGGTCGAACGTGTCGTCCTCCTGATAGACCCTGGAACATAAGGTTTCCCCGTTGGCTTGTAGTCCGAATCCGATGATGACCCTAAGGAGAAATCAGTGTTCACAAACTGATCGTTGAGTGCATCATAGTCCACCCATCGGGTGTACTCTCCTGTAGTCCCACCATAAGGGTTACCAAAACCCATACCCGACTCAACCTGTGTAGGATATCCTCCATCCACTCCTTCATTACTAGGATAGCTCTGGTTCTGGGTTGTTGCATCATCGTTCATCTCTCCATCATAATACTCCGTAGTGCTATGGGTTCCAGTATCATTTCCCCAACGCCAACCCCTAGAATTCTCGATCGGAGTCTCGGATCGCTGGTTGTTTCCGGATTCCGCTCCGCCTTCGTATCCCCCATAGGAACTATTCAGGTAGTTCCCAGGTGTAGCAGGTGTAGGTTCACGTGCAAGTGGATCAAAGCTGATGTAGTCACCAGCTGAATAAACTGGTGTGTGCACTACATTCTCCATAGGTTCTTTCCCCCTACTCTCCTCCTTGGGTTCGGTAAATTCCTCTAGCATCGTATCAATAGCTCCTATCAGATGATGATTCAGCTGAAAGAGTAATGATATGAAGTTACGGCTATTATCCATATATTTTGCCGCTGCTATGGGTTTGCGTTTGGCGTATTTGTAGTGGTTGAGCAAGGGATCTTCCTCCTCCTGATTATGAGGAATATGGGAGAACTCGGAATCCATAAGCTCTTTTGTCTTATGTTCCCGTATGTCGGTTATGGCTCTCATAACAGCTATATGATAGGCTGTGTTGGTTGTCCTAGCTTCTCCAGCTGGCATGACTACGCTCATTCCCAAAGATTCGGGAAGTCGCAGTCCTACTCTGCACTTGGCTAACACCGGTCCATCATAGAACATGTACTTCTTTACCGGAATCTGGGGATCACACCCAAATTCCAGCAACATGGATCGTAGGATATCAGCAAGTCCTCCTTGGTATTCGTTCAGTGTGGAATCCATAACTTTCACGTTTCTTCCCGGTCGTGCACTTGCCATTTGGCTGTAGAAATAGAAAGATTATAAGATTAGTAATAATGCATCATAATAGAGATAATAAAGAATTATCGCACTAAAAGATATGATTGTTGTATTCTCAATTGAATATACACCATATTTTTAGAGAATTCTTTACTAATCCTATTTGACTCCTAACGTTTGGTCCCATTTACTAGGTTCCAACCTAAGGTCAAAGCTTTTGCTCTGATACCAACTGTGGTGACCCTGCATACCACTGCATGTTGTAGTATGCCAGTCGTTGATATAACATTCGCGAAGTACCATTCCGCAAATATTACATCCCTCAGAGTAGTACAACAGAACATAGCAAGGTCCATAACTCATTCACATATTATTACAATCATCATACACAAGTCGTCTTGGAGTTCCTCCTGGGTCCTAAGAGGATAACTCCTGGGTTCGAGGCGAACCCAACTTAACTTACAATACCATTGTCTCATTAAACTAAACATGGATTTATTCGAGCAGCTATATAGTAAGAGTTCGCGCTGCTCGGCGACTACTACTCCTCCTGATATCTTTAGGCTTGTTCTCCTCCGGAAGCCTCCCCAGATCCGTAGACTATGATGTAGTCTACGCCTTCAACACCTCCTGAGAGGTCTGGTTCCTCGTAACCGATGATCTCGGCTCCATCATGGTTGTCGTTGTCCTCCTCCAGATGGTTCAGACAATCTAAGCATGGGATTTAAGAGTGGTATGAGTACGAGCGTACTCAACAAGTTCATTATAGATAAGAGGTGTTTAATGCACTAGCTACGATATTAGACCAGAAAGTCTAATACCAATGCAAGTTTTGATAAACATTTCTTCAAGAGATTGCTTTTATTTCAAAGAGCTATGTCCGTCAGCCTTCACCGGTTTACTAGAACTTCATGGAGCTCCTTTCCGGCCGCGTTCGCAGTTCCTCAATCCCGGAACAGGGAGTGACAGTCACGATTCTTTACACTCTGTGAGGTGTGTTGCTTTACCCATAAGAGATCTTAACCTTGGTGCCAACCGGGCAGCTTTCCCGTCCACACTTCCTTTGGTGTGAGGCCCGGTATAAGGTCTAGCCAATCATGTTCCTCCGCTACCTCGAACACCCACCCTTTGTTGCATGCGCCGACCCTGGGTCCACGTCGGTCCCATTATTCCCGTAATTTCAGGGTGGACCCCGACCACGACAACGGTCTTTGGGCTCTACCATACACTCCTACGCCGGTGGCTGCAACCCATCATAGACCGCATTACCGTGGGGAATTAGAACGGGATCCCCACCCTCCGGTTGTTCCGCAAGACACAACTGCTACGGCAAGCAATGCTTTACCGTGGGGAATTAGAATGGGCTCCCCACCCTCCGGTTGTTCCGCCAGACACAACTGCTACGGTAAGCGCATCCGTTGATGAACAAGAGGTGGAAACACTTTTGACTACTCCGTCCCACTCCGGATCTTATGGTTAACACGGGTATTACGGCACAAGAATCATCATGACATTTGTTGTTTAATCCTAGATGGATATAAACCCATGCAATGGAACCTCCACCATATCAACACAATCCATGGTTCCATTGCCCACCACATAGTCATATTCATAGTTATGAAAGTAGTGGTTTTGATTTTTATGCAATAGTGATAACCATAATACTTTGCAAGTAATTTGATAGAAATACTCAAATGACATGAGCAAGTGATGAACTTGCCTGAACACTGCAAAGTTCTGCAGTTGGTAGGTATGGACTGACCCTTGTCCTCTTGTTCTGAAAAATAGCATCATTGTCCGATAAGGGCAATGGTTAAAGAAGCAATTATGCATGATACCATTTTTAGGGTTTGTTCCCCCCTTCCGATGTCGTTATTATTTCATGTAAGAGGTTAATACTAAGAATAGTTTGGGAAGACTTGATTTAAAGTAAAATTCAACCTTGAAATGTTGTCAAGGTGTTTTTAGAGTCCAAATGAATTTATGGACTTATTTTCATTATTGAAAATAACATGTGTGATTTAAATGATTATTAATTCATCAAATTTGAACTTATTCTAGTTTATCTCCAAAAATTCCATTTCATATTTTATTATGATAGAGAATTTTATTCTGAGTGGTTTTCATATTTTTATTTATTTTTTTGGAGTTATATTTTATTTTATAAAATTCTTGGAAATTCTTGTTTAAATGGGTATTTTGGAAATGTCCAAAATACCCCTCGGCCCCACTTGTCAGGCGGCCGAGCTGGTTAGGTTGGACCAGCCCAGTGGGCTCGGTCCAACCGACCCAGTCGCCTCGTCGTCCTCTACCCCGTAACCCTAATTCCCCTTTTGGGCTCCCGCGACACCGAAATCGCCTCCGCCGTCGTCGCCCTGCTCCGGCCGCCTCCGGCCGTCATCGGCGACGATCAGATGTGGATCTGGACCGCCTCTCGACGGCGGACCTGGTGGTCCGCGTCGATTTGACGCTCGCGTCCACCTCGACTCTTCCCCAACGTATCTGCGCCTCGGCCGCACGGATCCGCGAAGATCCGTCGTTCGTCGGCGTCCCTGGCGCTGCGGTGCGGCCGTGTGCCACGCCGTGGTTGCTGGTAGCTGCGGCGCTGCTGTGGCTTGGCTTGGCCTGGCGCTGCCGTGGCCCCGGCGTGTGCCGCCGTGGCCGCCATGGCCGCGCCCTTCATCACGCACCACCAGTGAGTACTCCTTCGCCTCCTTCTCTCCCTCTCTGCTACTCTCTTCTCTCCTACATCTGGCTCGGCCACCGGCCTCATCCTCCATGTGGAGATGCTTGCCGTGCCGATGCGCCGCTTTAACGGCTTGCTAGCTTGTGCTCATGCTGCGCTGTGCTATGTGGTTGTGCTATTGCGCCTCTTGCTATGCATTTCTTACTTAAATTTCTCCCTGTGCTTCGTTCTTGTTCGCGCTTGTTAGGCTCTCAAGTGTATTCAATTATCTTGTCCAGGCTAAATGGCTATGTGTAAATTCTTGCAACTTTGCAAGAACCGATTGCCATCGTGTGGTGCTCTCGGGGCTTTGCTTTACTGTCACTAACGTATTTGCTTATCAGTCTTGCAATTGTTCATGATCTGTGGCTGCTCCATTTATATGATCGATGGTTAATACTAGGCTTAGCTCTAGTATGTAATTTTTATGCTCTGTCAAACCACGATGATCAACTGATCATCGAGATGCTTGATGTTTGGACTCTTGTTTCAACCCCACTAGGGCTTTTCCTAGTGGTGTGTGACCTATCGGCTTGTCTTTGGTGTATGGTGTTGCTTGCTCAAGCATAATCTGATGCTTGCAGTGATCCTCCTGGATCATATGCAAAGCTCGGTGGGTTGATTACTTGTATATTCATTTATCTGTGTTAATTGACTTGGCTTAAATGAATAATTGTGGTGAAGCTAGCGGCAGTAATGATCATATAGATTTAATTTGTTTGGGCTAGAGGGATGCCAACCTTTGTTGGGAACCCTAGTCCATTCGAACCCTTCAGGTGATGATGTGTTGGCTGGAAGTGTTGGCTGTGGTTGAGGTGGCCTTGACAGCCACTTGGTCTTTGTCGAGGTAGCTCCCACTATCTCTGCGGCTAAGCTGTGGTGTATTATGGCTTCATGGCCTGACCATCTTTGGTTGCCACTGCTCTTGGTGTTGACAAATCTAGATAGACACATGATAGTCTATCATGTCTGATGGATTAGCTAGCTATGGGTTGTCTAGTGAGCTGGGTAGCTAGCCCGGCTTTGAATCCATGTTGGTTTTCTCTGGTTATGTCCCAGTGTGGACATAACCGGTGTTCCCTGGATGATTTCTACGGCTGTTTTCTCTGTTTGCTTCAACCAAATGACTGGATAGCCAAATGATGATACAATCTGGGTTTCCTACCCTTCTTTGCTCCTGTGATGCATAGCATGCTTATATATGAGCAAAACTTGGTTTTGCTCAGGTTGTTTTGGTTTATACCTCACTCAAGCTCATAGAATGAGTTGTTGGTGTAGAGGATTGCTTCGGTGGTTTTGATTTGCCCTGCCTTCTCCTCCTTGCAAGCTTGTGAATCTTGGTTTGGTTCGGTGGTGATCGAGGCGGGTTGAACAGCTCTGGCTGTTCTTCCTGTTCTTGGTGTTCTTACTCTTTGGAGATGCTGCCGATGGAATGGCTAGGGTTCAGCATTGAAGAGGTTTATATTTGGCTGGCCTCTTCTCCCCCGGTCGACAGCTTGGTCTGGTTCAGCTTGTGACTCACTTCTTTGGTGTGTGTGTGTGCTGTGATGCATGCACACCCCATGCCTTGGTGTTGAGCATGCACACATGTACTGTGAGCTGCCTGTGTGTGTGTGTAGCCTGGTGTGGTGTACCAGGACTTGGAGATGGATCAGCTCGGCAGATCCATGTGCATATCCTCTCCAATTCAATTTCTTTGCGAATTTGCCAAGTGGCTATGCCACTTGGCATAACACTTGATTTTCTTTCTTTGTGTTTGTGTGCAGGGATCATCAATTGAGCAAAATGGACATGGAATTCATCATATACAAGATCAAGTGAAGATGATCTTGTAGAATTTAGACTAGGATATTAACTTGTAATTTTTATTTATTTTCCTTTCTTCTATTCTGCCCATTTATGTAATGTGTTGTATTATTCTTTTAATTTTACTTTTGAATCTTGTAATGACATTGTAATGTGTGTGATGATCAATAAAGCTCAAAGTTTTCTCTAATGAGCTTAACTTTATTATATTAGTTCATCTTATTTATTATTGTTCATTTACTTAATAAATTTACTTAATGGAATTATTTAAGGTAATTATTTAATGTTTGAATTTGAAATTCAAATTCAACCTTGGTTTGAATTTAACCATGTCTTATTATTTAAAATTCAATCAAGCAAACTCTCCCCTCTCATCTCAAAACCCTAACTAGTGAAGAGAAATGCAAGTTTGTCGCACTCTCGAAACCCTAACCCTGTAAGGTGTCGAGAGAGAAACTTGTCCCCCTTCGATGCAGTTTTTGTTTAAAAGCGCGAAATTTCCCCAGAATTTACTATGCAATGCACATCCCTTTCTAAAAATCTACCCCTCGATCGTCTCTAAACCTGGGACATTACAATAATGCTTATGTTATTTCATCTATTTTGCATGTTTCATGATTATTTGGGGATCGCGCACCGGAGCCAGGATTCTGCTGGAAAAAGCACCGTCAGAACGCAATATTTCGGAAGATCAATAGTTGAAGGAAATTATACGAAAATTCCTATTTTTCCAGATGACGAAGGGAGCCAGAAGGGGGAGCTGAGGAGGGCCGCCATGGGCCCCCCTCACAGGCCGGCGCGGGCCCTGCCCTGGCCGCGCCGCCCTATGAGGAGGGGGCCCACAGCCCCCTCTCGCCTCCTTTTCTTCGCACATGCCTTCGCCCCGAAAACCTAAGCCAGGGGGGTACGTCGAACAGAGCCACAGCCGCCTCTGCGGGGCGGAGAACACCAGAGAGAAAAGAGCTCTCCGGCGGGCAGGAATCCGCCGGGGAAATTCCCTCCCGGAGGGGGAAATCGACGCCATCGTCACCGTCATCGAGCTGGACATCATCTCCATCACCATCACCATCATCTTCATCATCATCACCGCCGTCTCCACCGCTGCACCTCGTCACCGCTGTAGCAATTTGGGTTTGATCTTGATTGTTTGATAGGGGAAACTCTCCCGGTGTTGATTTCTACTTGTTATTGATGCTATTGAGTGAAACCGTTGAACCAAGGTTTATGTTCAGATTGTTATTCATTATCATATCACCTCTGATCATGTTCCATATGATGTCTCGTGAGTAGTTCGTTTAGTTCTTGAGGACATGGGTGAAGTCTAAATGTTAGTAGTGAATTATGGTTGAGTAGTATTCAATGTTATGATATTTAAGTTGTGGTGTTATTCTTCTAGTGGTGTCGTGTGAACGTCGACTACACGACACTTCACCTTTATGGGCCTAGGGGAATGCATCTTGTACTCGTTTGCCAATTGCGGGGTTGCCGGAGTGACAGAAACCTGAGCCCCCGTTGGTATATCGATGCAGGAGGGATCGCAGGATCTCAGAGTTTAAGGCTGTGGTTAGATTTATCTTAATTACTTTCTTGTAGTTGCAGATGCTTGCAAGGGGTATAATCATAAGTATGTATTAGTCCTAGGAAGGGCAGTACATTAGCATAGGTTCACCCACACAACACTTATCAAAACAATGAAGATTAATTAGCCGTATGTAGCGAAAGCACTAGACTAAAATCCCGTGTGTCCTCAAGAACATTTGGTCATTATAAGTAAACAAACCGGCTTGTCCTTTGTGCTAAAAAGGATTGGGCCACTCGCTGCAATTGTTACTCTCGCACTTTACTTACTCGTACTTTATTCATCTGTTACATCAAAACCCCCTGAATACTTTTCTGTGAGCATTTACAGTGAATCCTTCATCGAAACTGCTTGTCAACACCTTCTGCTCCTCGTTGGGATTGACATTCTTACTTATCGAAGATACTACGATACACCCCCTATACTTGTGGGTCATCAATCATCCAACAAGAGGGTGTAGAGTCTAGCATCTATCTATTTATTCTGTTATGTGATCAATGTTGAGAGTGTCCACTAGTGAAAGTATGATCCCTAGGCCTTGTTTCCAATACTGCAAACACCGCTTGTTTAGTTCTGCTGCATGTTTACTTCCTGCAATATTACTACCATCAACTGCATGCCAGCGAGCACTTTTCTGGCGCCGTACTACTGCTCATATTCATTCATACCACTTGTATTTCACTATCTCTTCGCCGAACTAGTGCACCTATTAGGTGTGTTGGGGACACAAGAGACTTCTTGTTTTGTGGTTGCAGGGTTGCTTGAGAGGGATATCTTTGACCTCTTCCTCCCTGAGTTCGATAAACCTTGGGTGATCCACTTAAGGGAAACTTGCTGCTGTTCTACAAACCTCTGCTCTTGGAGGCCCAACACTGTCTACAAGAATAGAAGCACACGTAGACATCAAGCACTTTTCTGGCGCCGTTGTCGGGGAGGAAAGGTAAAAGGCTCTCATACTCTGGTCCCAGGTAAAGTACTCTTCTGGCGCCATTGTGTGAGTGTTCGAAGCTATTTCCTTTAGATCCTGCAATTGCATCTTTTTGTTTCTTGTTTACACTAGTTAGGCATAATGGACAACAATGAGATTCTTATTCTATTTCCTGATTTAAGACATGGATGGTTTGATGCGAAAATTAAAAAACCTGTGGAACATATTAGTATGAACGCTTTGAACACCAATGTTGCTAATGATATGGAAAATTCTAAGCTTGGGGAAGCTGGCTTTGATGAGCATGATATTTTTAGTCCCCCAAGCATTGAGGAGAAAATTTACTTTGACGATACTTTGCCTCCTATTTATGATGATTATAGTGATATTGGTCTTTTAGTGCCGCCTACTATGGAGGATAATTTTAATTATGATTACAATATGCCTCCTATATTTGATGATGAGAATAATAATGATAGCTACTTTGTTGAATTTGCTCCCACTACAACCAATAAAATTGACTATGCCTATGTGGAGAGTAATAATTTTATGCATGAGACTCATGATAAGAATGCTTTATGTGATACTTATATTGTTGAATTTGTTCATGACACTACTGAAAGTTATTATGAGAGAGGGAAACATGGTTGTATGCATCTTAATAATGTTAAGTTTCCCCTCTTTATGTTGAGAATTGTGAAGTTACTCTTGTTTTATCCTCTTATGCTTGTCACTTTGTTCTTCATGAATTCATTTGTGTACAAGATTCCTTTTCATAGGAAGCATGTTATGCTTAAATTTGTTTTGAATTTGCCTCTTGATGCTCTCTTTTGCTTCAACTACTATTTCTTGCGAGTGCATCATTAAAACTGCTGAGCCCATCTTAATGGCTATAAAGAAAGAACTTCTTGGGAGATAACCCATGTGTTTATTTTGCTACAGCAATTTTTGTTTTGTTGAGTCCTGGAAGTTGTTTACTACTGTAGCAACCTCTCCTTATCATGTTTTTGTGCCAAGTAAAGTCTCTATGGTAAAGTTGATGCTAGATTTGGATTGCTGCGCAGAAACAGCATTGCTGTCTGTCACGAATTCGCGCAGAAGTCTCTGTAAAAAAATCAAAAAAAAAACTGCAAATTTACGTGTGTGATCCTCAGATATGTACGCAACTTTCATTAGTTTTGAGTTTTTCCGTTTGAGCAAGTTAAGTGCCCCTTCCAGGTTCGTCTTTACGGAATGTTCTATTTTTGACAGATTCTGCCTTTTATTTCGCATTGCCGCTTTTGTTAAGTTGAATGAGTTTCTTTGTTCCATTAACTTTCAGAAGTTTTGTGCAATGTCCAGAAGTGTTAAGAATGATTGTGTTACCTCTGAACATGTGAATTTTTGATTGTGCACTAACCCTCTAATGAGTTTGCTTAAAGTTTGGTGTGGAGGAAGTTTTCAAGGGTCAAGAGAGGAGGATGATATACTATGATCAAGAAGAGTGAAGAGTCTAAGCTTGGGGATGCCCCCGTGGTTCATCCCTGCATATTTCAAGAAGACTCAAGCATCTAAGCTTGGGGATGCCCAAGGCATCCCCTTCTTCATCGACAACTTATCAGGTTCCTTCTCTTGAAACTATATTTTTATTCGGTCACATCTTATGTACTTTACTTGGAGCGTCTGTTTGTTTTTGTTTTTGTTTTTGTTCGAATAAATGCTTGTGTGGGAGAGAGACACGCTCCGCTGGTTCATATGAACACATGTGTTCTTAGTTTTTAATGTTCATGGCGAAGGTTGAAACTGCTTCGTTAATTGTTATATGGTTGGAAACGGGAAATGCTACATGTAGTAATTGATAAAATGTCTTGGATAATTTGATACTTGGCAATTGTTGTGCTCATGTTTAAGCTCTTGCATCATATACTTTGCACCCATTAATGAAGAAATACATAGAGCTTGCTAAAATTTGGTTTGCATAATTGGTCTCTCTAAGGTCTAGATAATTTCTAGTAAAGAGTTTGAACAACAAGGAAGACGGTGTAGAGTCTTATAATGTTTACAATATGTCTTTTATGTGAGTTTTGCTGCACCGGTTCATCCTTGTGTTTGTTTCAAATAACTTTGCTAGCCTAAACCTTGTATCGAGAGGGAATACTTCTCATGCATCCAAAATCCTAGAGCCAACCACTATGCCATTTGTGTCCACCATACCTACCTACTACATGGTATTTCTCCGCCATTCCAAGCAAATACTTCATGTGCTACCTTTAAACAATTCAAAAGCTATTATCTCTTATTTGTGTCAATGTTTTATAGCTCATGAGGAAGTATGTGGTGTTTTATCTTTCGATCTTGTCATTTACTTCTGACAGACTTTCACCAATGGACTAGTGGCATGTCCGCTTATCCAATAACTTTGCAAAAAGAGCTGGCAATGGGGTTCCCAACCCCAATTAATTAACTTGCATTAATAATTCTCTTCACATGTTTTGCTCTGATTCATCAGTAAGCAACTTAATTTTGCAAATAGACACTCCTTCATGGTATGTGATTGTTGGAAGGCACCCGAGGATTCGGTTAGCCATGGCTTGTGAAAGCAAAAGGTTGGAAGGAGTGTCATCCATAAATAAATAAAAAACTAAACTAAAGTACATGTGTAAACAAAAGAGAAGAGGGATGATCTACCTTGCTGGTAGAGATAACGTCCTTCATGGGAGCCGCTCTTGAAAGTCTGGTTGATAAGGTAGTTAGAGTACCCGCTACCATTCGTTGACAACAACAAACACCTCTCAAAACTTACTTTTATGCTCTCTATATGATTTCAAAACTTAAAAAGCTCTAGCACATGATTTAATCCCTGCTTCCCTCTACGAAGGGCCTTTCTTTTAATTTTATGTTGAGTCAGTTCACCTATCTCTCTCCACCTCAAGAAGCAAACACTTGTGTGAACTGTGCATTGATTTCTACATACTTGCATATTGCATTTGTTATATTACTCTATGTTGAAAATTATCCATGAGATATACATGTTATAAGTTGAAAGCAACCGCTGAAACTCAATCTTCCTTTGTATTGCTTCAATACCTTTACTTCGATTTATTGCTTTATGAGTTAACTCTTATGCAAGACTTATTGATGCTTGTCTTGAAGTACTATTCATGAAAAGTCTTTTCTTTATGATTCATTTGTTTACTCATGTCTTTACCATTGTTTTGTCGCTGCATTCATTACATATGCTTACAATAGTATGATCAAGGTTATGATGGCATGTCACTCCAGAAATTATCTTTGTTATCGTTTACCTGCTCGGGACGAGCAGGAACTAAGCTTGGGGATGCTGATACGTCTCCGACGTATCGATAATTTCTTATGTTCCATGCCACATTATTGATGATATCTACATATTTTATGCATACTTTATGTCATTATTATGCGTTTTCCGGAACTAACCTATTGACGAGATGCCGAAGGGCCAGTTCCTGTTTTCTGCTGTTTTTGGTTTCAGAAATCCTAGTAAGGAAATATTCTCGGAATCGGACGAAATCAATGCCCAACATCCTATTTTTCCACGAAGCTTCCAGAACACCCGAGAGCCACCAGAGGGGAGCCCTGGTGGGCCCAGATGATAGGGCGGCGCGGCCAGGGCCTGGGCCACGCCCCCCTGTTGTGTCGTCGCCTCGTTGACCTTTCGACTCCGCCTCTTCGCCTATTTAAAGGTCCCTGACCTAAAACCTCGATACGAAAAAAGCCACGGTACGAGAAACCTTCCAGAGCCGCCGCCATCGCGAAGCCAAGATCTGGGGGACAGGAGTCTCTGTTCCGGCACGCCGCCGGGACGGGGAAGTGCCCCCGGAAGGCTTCTCCATCGACACCACCGCCATCTCCATCAACGCTGCTGTCTCCCATGAGGAGGGAGTAGTTCTCCATCGAGGCTCGGGGCTGTACCGGTAGCTATGTGGTTAATCTCTCTCCTATGTGCTTCAATACAATAATCTCATGAGCTGCCTTACATGATTGAGATTCATATGATGATGCTTGTAATCTAGATGTCATTATGCTAGTCAAGTGGGTTTTACTTATGTGATCTCCGGAGACTCCTTGTCCCACGTGTGTAAAGGTGACAGTGTGTGCACCGTGTGGGTCTCTTAGGCTATATTTCACAGAATACTTATTCACTGTTATGAATGGCATAGTGAAGTGCTTATTTATATCTCTTTATGATTGCAATGTGTTTTGTATCACAATTTATCTGTGTGCTACTCTAGTGATGTTATTAAAGTAGTTTATTCCTCCTGCACGGTGTAATGGTGACAGTGTGTGCATCGTGTAGTACTTGGCGTAGGCTATGATTGTGATCTCTTGTAGATTATGAAGTTAACTATTGCTATGATAGTATTGATGTGATCTATTCCTCCTTTCGTAGTGTGAAGGTGACAGTGTGCATGCTATGTTAGTACTTGGTTTGGTTATGTTGATCTGTCATGCACTCTAAGGTTATTTAAATATGAACATTGAATATTGTGGAGCTTGTTAACTCCGGCATTGAGGGTTCGTGTAATCCTACACAGTTAGTGGTGTTCATCATCCAACAAGAGGGTGTAGAGTCTAGCATCTATCTATTTATTCTGTTATGTGATCAATGTTGAGAGTGTCCACTAGTGAAAGTATGATCCCTAGGCCTTGTTTCCAATACTGCAAACACCGCTTGTTTATGTTCTACTGCATGTTTACTTCCTGCAATATTACTACCATCAACTGCACGCCAGCGAGCACTTTTCTGGCGCCGTACTACTGCTCATATTCATTCATACCACTTGTATTTCACTATCTCTTCGCCGAACTAGTGCACCTATTAGGTGTGTTGGGGACACAAGAGACTTCTTGCTTTGTGGTTGCAGGGTTGCTTGAGAGGGATATCTTTGACCTCTTCCTCCCTGAGTTCGATAAACCTTGGGTGATCCACTTAAGGGAAATTTGCTGCTGTTCTACAAACCTCTGCTCTTGGAGGCCCAACACTGTCTACAAGAATAGAAGCACACGTAGACATCATGGTACTTCGAGCTCATTTATGTCCTCGTTTTTTCCACTCCTTTTGCAAGCAAAAATTGTTTTCCCTCATATCCATCTATAACAGAGTTCTTGGAGGTACTACACTTTATGGAAAATCCAACCATTAGCATACCGGTTGTAATGCAATTTTGCCTCCTCCCATGTGTCAAATATCATGCATGGGTAATGTTTTTGGATGTCAGTTTGGCTACAGGGTGTTGATTTGACTTCATCATCGCTTCCTGACTCATTAGTAGATAGTGTATGCCTCTTTACACCTTCTGTGTCAGGAGTATTGCTTCCAATAATTTGTTTGCCATGCTCTGCTTGTTTAGTTACATCTGGATTGGACTTCATCATCGCTTCCTGACTCATCAGTAGATAGTGTATGCCTCTTTACACCTTCCGTGCCAGCAGTATTGCTTCCAATAACTTGTTTGGCAACACTGTCATGTTTTGCTCTTAGATGCATAATGACATATTCATTGGCAGGTTCATTTAGGTCTAGTCCTCTAGGATGATAGGTTTTATCCATGCCTGTAAGAAAATTCAACCTTTTTTCTTATAATTTGATTACAAACCATAAACAAACATGTAACATGATGGAGAAAGCTCACCTACAAGATATATATAATTTGAAATATGAGCACAATAACTACTAACTGGTGGTGGATGTTTATTTTTCACAAGCATATTATCTACCTTTTATTTTAGTACATTCAAATTGCATCATACTTTACAGTTCATGATCATGAAGACACATTGAAAGTTCAAGGTTACAAGCTAAATCAACGGATTGTGGTCTACATTTTCGAGTAGGCAAACCATGGTGCAAAATGGAAAGTACATGCTTTTCATATGCATCAGGTTTCAAATTCATGGTTCATCAGCTAGTCTAATCATGTCCCTTTACCTAAACATTCACATGGAGGTCCTGGTGCATACGATTTTTGTGGCATATCCTTCATATGGACCATGCTAGTTGCATGTGATTTTTCTTATATGCGTGGAATATACCCAGATTATGCACTTTCTTCCATCTATCTCAATCTTATGTTGCATGGAAGATTTCATAGATGTTGATTGAACATGTAAATATGGCCAGGGAACTACAAGATTTACAAAAATTCAGCCAATTTATTTTCTTGCATGCAAACCCCCTGTGATTATGGGGTGTTAGGGATGATCCCGATGCTATATTAGTAGCCGTACATCAGTACATGTAAGAAAATCATGAATTTTGCAGTTTAGATGTAGAAGTTTTTAGGGGTAGGGTGAAGAAGAAATTGTTAGCTATGTCCCCCTTGAGAGGTAGACGGTCAAATCTATCATGTTTACTAGGAGCTCCAAATGTTACTTTTCTCAGGTGGAGGTACCTATCCTGCAACCATGGAGGTGTGGGCAGCCGGCGGCTAGAGGAAAAAGGGAGCATAGGTAGGGTTCCGTGGGAAGAGGTAGGGTGTGTGGCCGGATGCACAAACACACCTGGGGTGGTTTGGGATGTCTTCTTCCTGGGTCTTACTTTGGGCCTCGCTAATCTCCCGCGCTGAAGGAGCAAACATGTTGATGCGCCTAAAAAAATAAGCAGAAATGAGGCCGGGAGGGGGCCCACATGCTATTTTGTTCGAGGGGGGCACCATGGTAGACTATCTAGTACATGGGCACGATGTAGCAACGTCCATTGGAGTGGCTTATTTCATGATGATGCTGAGGTAAGATTACAATTATGGATAAGCCAAGTCTAAGGAGAGCCTAATTGGAGGCCATCCGAAGAGCCAAAAGTGGCTTATCTATAATCAGAAGTCACCCGTTTGTATTATGTGGACAGAATAACCCACACTCTTTAAATTTTATCTTGAGCATATTTAGGTGAAATTAAAATTTAATCTAGACTAAACTTGAAGTTATGCCGATAAAGATTATTAAATTCTAAATCTGAAAAAGAAAAAAAGATGTGTAAGTGATGGTCAAAAATCACTTCTCATTTGAATGCTTGTTCCAAAAAACCTCTGGTGCCATCGATTGAGGATGGTATAAGAAGGGGATACGACAACTTTTACTATGGAATCAATTTATATTGGCGCAATTTCAAAACATAATCATAATACGGAAATAAGCATGAAAAAATCCAAATTTACCATTACCTCTTTTTTTATTTTTCTCGGACACATGACAAAGCTTGTGTCATTGTTGTGGGACTGTAAAATTAGGGCAATGTGTCATCAAGCGGGCATTTGGTAATTAGGGCGATGAATAACCTTATATATAAGTTTCCCGGAAAGAAAATAACAGTTAGATAAATGCCAATGATTAAACAGGAGCCCAAAGGAATTGTGATAATAGGTTCAACTTATAAACTATCTGTTTAAGAAATACTTGGGACTTTGCCCATAAGATATGGTGAATGGAACATGGTAACTAGCAGCATGAAGATAAGGGCATTCAAGATGAAGAAAATAACAAAAGCGAACCCGGCACCTAGGAATAGAAAATCAGAATTGGGTTTGATGGAGAAAGGAAACCTGGAACAACAAAGATCATATTTAGTTCTTCACTAGCACCATGCCAAAGAACTGGACCCGAGTGCCAACATAAAAGTAGCGCAAATCAGTGTTAGTTGGATAGCGGGGAAATTAACATCTCCATGAACAAGCTTCAGTTTCCTCCCGTGCCTCTTCTTGAGTTTCAAGTTGGTTGTACCTCTAGATATACTACAGGGTGCGCAGCGCCGCAGCATGGTCATGGCCATCATAACATATAGGAAAAGCACGATCATGAGAGAGCTAACAATAGAAAACCAGTAAGTCTAATAATCGATCAGGCATCAGCACATAAGTTAGGAAACGAGCAATGCCGCAGGGACAACAAAACAAAACAGAACTAGTATCTCAAACTAAACATCACAGGTGAACATGATATATTTGCCAACTTCAGATAACAGTTCCATCCACGGCTAAGTGTGCATTACAAGACAGTCAAAACACAGATAGCTACTTGCATACTGATACTACTTCCTACTCCAATCTAACCATAGCTGGTGAAATCCCACTCCACGACGATGAAGCGTTCCATGGCAGCATCCGCCAACATCATGGAATACAGGAGTACCTCCATCAGGGTGCCGGCCAGCTTCTTCTTGCACGGGAGGCGATGCCGATCACCGGACCGCATCTCTGGTTGGGATGCTCCTGGCTTGTGAATGCTGGCTCTTCCCGCACACGACACGATCCGGAGGTGCAAGGCAATGAGCTTGTGGACGATGAGCCGGCCTTCGGGGCTGTCCAGGTGCTTGACCTGCCGGATCTGCTGCCCAATTGCATCGCATGACGCAATCAGGCTGGCCAGGATTGGCTGGTCGTCGAACTTCTTGGCCTGCCTGAGGATCGAAGCCGTGTCCTTGTGGAACATCAGAACCAGCTCCTCCAGGGTCATCTGCAAACGAAATCGCCAAGTCAGAAAGTGGATTACACTGCAGCTAATCTACTCGGTGACAACTGACAAGCAAGTATAACGCGGTTCAGGTGCTAGTCGCCCCCTAAGATGGAGGTGAAGAAATCTCGTACCTCGTCCTTGGGTGCTCCGAAGATGGCGGCATCGTTCGTGACCTCCTTGGAGGTGAGGTCGTCGCCACCTCCGACGAAGAAGACGTCCTTGGAGTTGGAGTCGCCGTTCTTGACCTCCTCGCCGATGCGGTCGGTGGCGGCAGGGAAGAAGACGTCCTTGGCGTTGGTGTTGCCGTTCCTGACCTCCTCGCCGGTGTGGTCGCCGCTTGCTCCTCCAACGAAGGAGACGTAATCGGCGTCGTCCGACTCCACGACGACGAAGCGATCCATCGCGTCGTCCGCCAGCATCATGGAATAGAGCAGCAGCTCCATCAGGGTGCCGGCCCGCTTCTCCTTGCACGGGAGGCCATGGCGATCACCGCACCACGTGGCCGGCAGGGAGCTTCCGCGCTCGCGAAGGATCACTCCGCCGGCGCAAGACACCATCCGCAGGTGCAGAGCGATGAGCTTGTGGATGATGCGCCGCCCTTCGGTGCTGTCCAGGTGCTTGCCCTGCCGGATCTGCTCCCCGATTGCGTCGCACGACGCCATCAGGCTGGCCAGGACTGGCTGGTCGTCGAACCCCTTCGCCTGCCTGAGAAGCGACGCCGTCTCCTTGTGGAACAGCAGAACCAGTTCGTCCATGGTCATCTGCAAACGAAATCGCAGTTAGGGAGGGAAGACACCGCGCGCTGCAAGCCAGCAAATCTGCGAGAAATACAAGAGTCGAAAACCATGGCAGGCAAATAGTATAGAACACAATAATTAAGGTCGGCCTGCTCAATCCTCAATCTGTCCGCGCGCTGCCGTACCCCTGGAACCCAGCCAACCCAGTGAACCTGGCCGATGTTCCACCCTGCTCGCCGGGCGCGCGCACGCACCCCTTCCACCGCGCACCACCGCGGTGCCGGCGGCAAATCCGGCGACAATATTCACTACCTGGCAGCGAACCTACGCTCACGCAGAAGCAGGCCCCCACTAGATCAACCAACACAGAGTAGCTAGGAATTAACCCCATCCATCCGAGAGGACCTAAGCTCGCCGTGACAGCCACCCGTGCACAGGAAGACATATCGTACCTCGCGGGTGCTGTCGCCGGCTTCGAAGAACACGCCCTTGGGCTTGGCGTCGCCGTTCGTGTCCTCCTCGCCGGTGCGGTCTTCGCGGGCTCCGACGAAGAAGACGTCCTTGGGCTTGGTGTCGCCGTTCGCGTCCTCCTCGCCGGCTCCGAGGAAGAAGTCGTTCCCGGCCTTGGTGTTGTTGTCGTCGTCCGCGACGTCCTCGCTGTTAGCGAAAATCATGTAACGGTACAAAACCGGCAGTATCATCTCCTTCCTTCTCTGTGTAATCCCGTAGTCAATAGGGCCTAGTAATTGCTGATTGTAATCAACCCAATTAAGCCCATTAAAGCGCTGATTGGTGTTGCCTTGTAATGCCACGCCAAGGGGCTCTTCCTGGCTATTATAAACACGTAAACGCCACCGAGAGAAAGGTGAGCGATTCCACCAAATTGATATGGTATCAGAGCCATTCTCTTCTACCTCTGTCTAGCAAAATCAAACCATGTCGTCCCCAGCCATCGTCACCATCAACCACCAAGTCTCCGAGAAACTCACTCGCGAGAATTACCTCCTATGGCGCGCCCAGGTCCTCCCAAAGATCAGGGGCGCTCAGCTCTTCGGGTATCTTGATGGTACCATGGCGGCGCCTGCAGAAACCCTCACCGCCAAGGACGCGGAGGGCAAGGACAAGGACGTGGTGAACCCAGCCTACGTCGCGTGGGAGGCGCAAGATCAGGAGGTGCTCTCGTACCTCCTCAACTCCTTGACCAAGGAGGTCCTCATTCAAGTGGCGGCGCTCACGAACGCCAAGGCGGTTTGGGACGCCCTCAACAACATGTTCTCCTCAACCTCACGCTCCCGCATCAACAACCTCCGCATCGCCCTCGCCAATGCACGAAAGGAGAACAAGACGGTGCCAGCCTTCTTCGCCGAGATGAAGTCCTTTGCGGAGGAACTCGCCACGGCTGGTAAGCCACTCGCCGAGGATGAACTAATCTCATACATACTAGCAGGGCTTGATGAGACCTACAACCCGCTCGTGTCGGCACTCGATGCACGCACGGAGCCTATCACGCTCGATGATCTGTTCGCGCAAATGTCGAATTTCGACCAACGCGCCGAGCTCCTCGGCGGATCAAGCATGGACGGCAGCGGAGGCTTCAAATCCTCCGCCAACTACTCCGCCAACTTCTCTGCGCCACGTGGGCGCGGGCGCGGACGTGGAGGTGGTCCGCGTGGTCGTGGCAATGGAGGCCGCGGCCAAGGCCGTGGAGGCCGACCCCCCTTCAACAACAACAACAGGGGGGGCCCTCGCTACAACAACAACAACAACGGCGGCGGACAAGGATCCGCCAACGCCAAGGTCACATGCGAAATATGTGGCAAACCCGGGCACAGCGCACGGGACTGCTGGAACCGCTACCGCGAGGATGATCAAGAGGAGCACTCCGCCAATGCCGCCTCCTACGGAGTCGACACAAATTGGTACATGGACAGCGGAGCCACGGACCACATCACCAGCGAACTAGAGAAGGTGACCATCCGCGACAAGTACCGCGGGCAGGAACAAATTCACACCGCAAATGGTGCAGGTATGAAAATTAACCATATTGGTCATTCGGTTATTAAAACCCCCATCCATAAAATCCTGTTAAACAATATCCTTCATGTGCCAGATGCCTATAAAAATCTTCTTTCCGTCAATCGCATTACCATTGATAATCATGCTTATGTTGAATTTTGGCCCAAATTCTTTTTGATCAAGGATCAGGTCACGAGGAAGGTAATATATCAAGGCAGGTGTAGAGGAGGCCTCTACCCGTTGATTCCGCATGATAGGGTCCCCAATAAACAAGCTTTTGGCGTCACCAAGGTTTCATCCTCGAGGTGGCATAGCCGTCTTGGTCATCCATCTTTTTCAATCGTCGAACGAGTGCTTAGGAATAATAAGCTTCCATTTCATGGAAAGCTAGAGTCGGTGTGTGACTCTTGCCAAAAAGCAAAAAGTCACCAACTCCCTTATTCGATTTCCACTAGTGTCTCCACCGCTCCTCTTGAACTTGTGTTTTCTGATGTATGGGGCCCCGCCCCAATTTCTGTTGGTAGACACAACTATTATGTGAGCTTTATTGATGATTTTAGCAAGTTCACATGGATTTATCTCATTAAAAAGAAATCTGATGTTTTTAATGTCTTCCATAATTTCCAAGCACTCGTCGAACGAAAATTTGGGAGAAAAATTATTACCCTCCAATCCGATTGGGGAGGTGAATATGAAAAATTAAATTCCTTCTTTCAAAAAATTGGCATCTCTCATCATGTGTCATGTCCTCATGCCCATCAACAAAATGGCTCCGCTGAACGAAAACATCGCCACATTGTAGAAGTTGGTCTAGCTCTTCTAGCTAATGCATCCATGCCATTAAAATTTTGGGATGAAGCTTTTTTGACAGCCACGCATCTCATCAATATGTTGCCTTCCAAAGTCATTGACTTTCATACTCCCTTTGAACGTCTATTCAATGAAACTTCAGATTATACCTCTCTTCGTGTTTTTGGTTGCGCATGCTGGCCAAACCTTCGACCCTATAATACTCGCAAATTATCTTTTCGATCCAAGCAATGTGTGTTTCTTGGGTATAGTGCCATGCACAAAGGAGTCAAATGCTTAGATGTCCAAACTGGGCGTGTTTACATTTCTCGAGATGTAGTGTTCGATGAAACAGTTTTTCCCTTCCAAAACCTTCACCCAAATGCCGGCGCCCAAGTTCGCAAAGAAATTTTACTTCTTCCTGACAACTTGCGCTCTTTTGACCATGGGGAGGAAAATAACCGTTTTGATCACTTGGTTAATTCTCATACTACTAATCCCGTGGAAAGAGAAGTTGATGCAGAAAATGCAGGACAAAACGGTGCAAATTTTGGTCAAAACCGCACCCTGGAAGTTCCTGTGATCGTCGTACAAGAACCTGCAGAAAACGAGGCACATGGGCCGGAAATCGAGGAGGATTCGGCGGGGCCCAGCACACCTGCCCAGGAATGTGCGCCCGACACGGCGCGATCCCGGGTTGGCGAAATCAGGCGCTCAAGGCACTCTGCGCCCACGATCGGGTGCTCGAGCGGAACTGGCCAAACGGCCTCAGGCGCATGCAGGCGATTTGCACAAAAATAACCCAAAACTGAAAGAAAAGCACAGACTGACCCTCCGGCGAAACTATTTCACCAATCTAACCCTTTTGTGTGGCGCCCCTCCCACGGGCGCCACATATGCCCATGTGGCTCCCCTCCTGCCGGCGCCACTGACCCAGCCGACGTGGCCCCCTCGCCGCTGAGCTGGTGCGCCCATCCGACGTGGCAGCATGTGTGGCGCCCCTCCCAACGGCGCCACACGTGCCAACTTATATCATGTTTTCGGTCCAAAACATCCAGGGGCTCCGGAACGTCTGGGACTTAGCCGTTTTGCGAGGCTCGATGTGTGGCGCCGATGCCACGGGCGCCACACTAGCATGTGTGGCGCCGATGCCACGGGCGCCACACATCCACTTAAGTGTGGCGCCCGCGCCCGCGCCCAGCCCGACCATCTTCTTCTCTGTTTCTTGGACGACCTCCCTCTCTCCCCCAAGGCGGCCGGCGGTTCCTCCTCCTCCCTCCCTCTCTCCCCCAACAAATCGGCCACAAATTCGTCAGATCTGACCGGCCAATCTCTTCCCCATCCATTCCTCAAGGTAATCCCCTTCGAATCCCTCACATTCATCCACTAATTTCATAGATCTTGCTAGATTTGCACATGAACCCTAGACATGGAAACTAGATTTGAAATGGCTATGTATGTGTTGAATGTGTATGTGTAGGAACCCTAGATATGTAGGAACCCTAGATATGTAGGAACCCTAGATGTGTTGAATGAAATTTTACATGTATGTGTTGAAATCCTATGTATGCATGTGTTGAAATGTCTAATATTTGCCTAGCAAATGCATTCAAATTTGTTACATATGCCTATTATTTGTGATGGAATAACTCATGTATTCTTGATCCAAATATTTGTATGTGTGTATGTATGGAACCTTATGTATGTATGTGGTGAAAGGCAAAATTGGAGCATGTATTTGGATATGAACTCTCATGTATGTGTGATGTATAGGTGATTCGAAAGTTAGATATATTCTCATGTATTCTTGATGGAATAACTCATATTTGTTAGGAATGTATGTGTGATGGCTTATTTGGATATATTCTCATGTATGTGTTGCTCATACATGTAGGATGGTGTGGCTTCTGGATGAAGAGTACGACAGGTTGCACCGGGCTGTTCATATGACGGAGAAGGGAACGGATCTTCAACCTTTGAAGATTCGTTACCATGGCACATCGGATATACCGTATGACGAGAGGTACACGGAGTTCATCCGGCCTACCGGTCTTCTCCCGTTCATATCCCTTGTAAGCCGTGGGGGGCCACTCATGAACCCCTCGGCACTCACCGCCCTTGTCGACCGGTGGAGGCCGGAGACTCACACCTTCCACTTGAGGGCCGGCGAGATGGCCCCTACTCTCCAGGATGTTTCCATGATCCTTGGACTACCTATTCAGGGCGAGCCACTGTGTATGAACACAGCTTCTGATGGGTGGCGCCAGCAGATGGAGGTGCTTATTGGCAGGGCTCCTCCGCCGCCAGCAGATCCAAAGAAGAGAGCTCCCGCCGGCGCGTCTTTCGAATGGATCAGGACTAACTTTGGAGAATGCCCGGAAGAGGCCGACGAGGACACTCGGAGGACGTACGCCCGCGTGTACTTATGGTACATGATTTCGAGGACTCTCTTTCCTGACAGTGGGGGGAAGCTGGCCCATTGGTGTTGGCTGAAGGCGCTAACGGTGTTGGATAACCGTTGGAGTTGGGGAACAGCGGCACTTGCCTACCTCTACCGCAGGTGATGATTTGCTCGATGTACTATTGTCCTCTAGTAGTGTGCTAGACAAAGTACTAACCAAATGTCTTACATGCGCAGTTGGACGAAGCTTGTCGCAGAACTGGGAGCAGGACTGGGAGCGGCGGTATTGGTGGATGCATGCTCCTACTTTCCGTATGGAGCTGGGACCGCCTATCAGTTGGGCGGCCTAGGGTACTCAACGAGAGGCCATGGCCTCATTACCCTCACTCTCCTGATCGGGAGCCCACTTGGGCATACCTTTGGGACAATGTCTCGGAGATGCTCGGGCGATCCAAAGATCATGTACATGCAAGTACACTGCGGAGTTGGACACTCTTACCGCCGAGCAGGTAACCGATCACTCTTTTGCAATCCTAGTTTTCATTGATTCTCTTGGCATGTTCTAAATTCTGAGATGTTTGTATGCTGCAGGTGGAATGGGAGCCATATGGTAGCTACTACCGTATTGGCGCGTCGATGACCGACCTCAACCACAAGTGCACGGAGGAGGCGCGGTTACGGCGTATGCGCTGCCCACTCATATGCATGTGGCTTGTTGAACACCACCAGCCGCAAAGAGTGATGAGACGCTTTGGGCTGTATCAGAGTGCCCACCAGGTGTGGCAAGACACGGACAAGGCGCTTCATAGGTAAACTTCTGGAATCATGCGATGGAAGATTCTTGATAGAAGAGGTACAAACTAACTTGTTGATTCTTGCAGGCTTGATAGGCAGCGCGCAGAGGAAGATCACAAATTGGCCGATCCATCATAGCGGCCACATCGCAGCGTTCCAACGGTGTTTGGAAGCGGCACGGAATGCTGGCCCTGAGCGATTGTGCCTCACAACTTCGCCGCTTTCAACAACTACCTCGAGTGGTTCCATGAGAACACGCGTATCGAGTTAGTTAAGCACGCGTATCCCGAGGAGATCTTGGACGACCCCATCCCGATTCGATGAGGTTGGGCAAAGCCAAAGACGACAGATTTGCTCGCAGAGGAGATCGACTTCTATTGCTTCCGAGCTGAACTTCGTGGTATTCTATTCTCTCACTAACTAGTACATCATCTACATTGCCATGTGGTCGCTTCAATTGTGTATGCTATATTTGTCACAGCGGAAGGAGATCGAAAAAACAGCTGAGGAGTGCGAGGTTATGTGGGAGCAGAGCGGGAGAGATGACAAGCCTGTCCGACCGTTGCGGTATTTCATTAAGGTATGATCACCAACTTTGAATGTACGATACTGTGATGTGGTGGATTTGTAACCATGAACGGGATGACGCAGAACACTGCACGAAAGATGCGGCGGTTAGCCAGCTTGCTAGGTTGCCGGGAAGCCGAAATCGCTACATCTTCCTCTTCAGAAGAGCGGGAGGTATGGACTATTTTGTTGCTGTCAAACATGTTCTTCCTAATTTCAACTTTGTAATCTCATGTGTTCGTGTTTGTGAAGATTCCTGAGGACGAGCTAATTCTGAGTCAAGCCATACTTCCAAAGCGTACCTCCAAGCAAGCCACACGGTCAGCTTACCAGTTGAAGCCAAGGGGCAAGGGTCCAAACCGGTACACTCCGGAAGATTATGTCAGCCGAGGAAAGAAGGTTGTCACTGAGGAGGATGAGGGGCCGCGGCGGAGATCAGATATGTCGAGGATGAGGAACGACGAGCCGTTCTCTTCAGAGGAGGAGGAGGAGGATGAGGAGGAGGAGGAGGAGGAGGAGCAGGAGCAGGAGCAGCAGGAGCAGCAGCAGCAGCAGCAGCAGCAGGAGCAGCCACGGCAGCGGACGAAGAGGATGGCCGTCCGGAAGCAGCCCGCGAGGACGGCACGTCGAGGACGCTACTAGGATGTGCCCACGTGTTGTTGTGAACTCTATATTCATAAGTATCGATTTGTGAACCCTATGTCATGTCGAACCATGGTCTGTAATGCTACTTGTTGTTTGAATCTACGTGCTCCAATGTGACCTATGAAGTGTTATATGTGTATGTCATGAAATTGCTACTTGTTGTGTCCAATGTTGTACTCGTAACTGTTGGAGTTTGGTAGGATTTTTCATGTTTTTAACAAAAGTCAATGTGTGGCGCCCTTCCAACTGGCGCCACAAGTGCTTGTGTGGCGCCCGTGGCATCGGCGCCACACATGCCAACTTATATCAACATTGGGTCGAAAACATCCAGGGGGCTCCGGACGATAAGTCCTTAGCCGTTTTCGCGAGCCTCTATGTGTGGCGCCCGTGGCATCGGCGCCACATATGCTAGTGTGGCGCCAGTGGAGTCGGCGCCACACATCGAGCCTCGCAAAACGGCTAAGTCCCAGAGGATTTGTCTCACAGTATGGTTGGGCAATTCCAAGTGCATGTGTGGCGCCGTTGGGAGGGGCGCCACACATGCTGCCACGTCGGATGGGCGCACCAGCTCAGCGGCGAGGGGGCCACGTCGGCTGGGTCAGTGGCGCCGGCAGGAGGGGAGCCACATGGGCATATGTGGCGCCCGTGGGAGGGGCGCCACACAAAAGGGTTAGATTGGTGAAATAGTTTCGCCGGTGGGTCAGTCTGTGCTTTTCTTTCAGTTTTGGGTTATTTTTGTGCAAATCGCCGCGCATGCACGCCCGCGAGGGAATCTGGACGTATGGAGGATGTCACGTCCAAGTCCAATGCAAGTGGGCTGATCCCATCGACAGCCTCATGGCCGGCCGGATCGGCCAAAATCAGTGAGGCCCCTAGCACCTCTGGATCTTCTGTGGCAAGTGACGCTGCAGCACCAGTTGTGCAGCCTCCGCAACGACGACCAGTTACGCGACTTCAAAAAGGTATCGTGAAACCAGTAAAATTATATGATGGCATTATACGGTATGCTATGTTGACGTCTACAGGTGAACCTAAAAATGTTGAGGATGCACTCCAAGATGAAAAATGGAAGAAGGCTATGAAGGAGGAATACATGGCATTGATGAAAAACAAAACGTGGCACTTAGTTCCACCGCATGAAGGTAAAAATCTTATTGATTGCAAGTGGGTCTACAGGATAAAGAAAAAGGCTGATGGATCCATAGACCGTTACAAGGCAAGACTAGTGGCGAAAGGCTTCAAACAACGATACGGTATAGATTATGAGGACACCTTTAGTCCAGTTGTAAAAGCAGCTACTATTCGTCTTGTTTTGGCTATTGCTGTTTCCAGGGGATGGAGTCTTCGACAGCTAGACGTACAGAACGCGTTTCTTCATGGTGTTCTAGAAGAGGATGTGTACATGAAACAACCACCGGGTTTTGAAGACAGGAATGCGCCATTCCATGTATGCAAGCTTGATAAAGCTTTATATGGACTCAAGCAAGCCCCCAGAGCATGGTACTCTCAGTTGAGTTTGAAATTACAAGAACTTGGTTTTGTGCCCTCTAAAGCTGATACATCCTTGTTTATCTATCACAAATATGGTCTTACAATGTTCATGCTTATATATGTTGATGACATAATTGTTACAAGTTCATCCGATGAAGCAGTTACAGCATTGCTAAAGGACCTCGGCACAAAGTTTGCCATCAAGGACTTAGGTGATCTACATTATTTTCTCGGCATTGAGGTAAAGAAAACAAGAAATGGTATTATCTTGACTCAAGAAAAATATGCAACTGATCTTGTGACTAGAGTAGGAATGCAAGCATGTAAAGCTGCACCTACACCTCTCTCAAATACAGAAAAATTATCTGCATATGATGGTGACCCATTGGGACAAGAAGACAGCACAAGGTATAGAAGTATTGTTGGTGCACTTCAATACTTGACACTTACCAGACCTGACATTGCCTTTTCAGTAAATAAAGTGTGTCAATTTCTTCATGCACCTACATCAGTACATTGGACTGCAGCTAAGAGAATACTTAGATATGTTAAAGATACTGCTAGTCTTGGACTCACTTTCGCGAGATCTTCCTCCACCTTGGTTAGTGCCTTTTCTGATGCAGATTGGGCAGGATGTCTTGATGATAGAAGATCCACAGGTGGATTTGCTGTCTTTCTTGGTCCGAATTTGATATCGTGGTGTGCAAAGAAGCAAGCAACCGTTTCAAGATCAAGCACAGAAGCAGAATATAAAGCATTGGCAAATGCAACTGCAGAAATAATATGGGTCCAATCATTACTTGCAGAACTTGGAGTGAAACAGAAACAATCTCCTTGTCTTTGGTGCGATAATTTGGGCGCCACTTATCTATCAGCTAATCCCGTGTTCCATGCAAGAACCAAGCATATTGAAATTGATTTTCACTTCGTGAGAGAGAGAGTTGCAAACAAACAATTGAATATCAGATTTATACATTCAACAGATCAAGTTGCAGATGGCTTTACTAAAGCTCTTCCAGTCAAGAACTTACGGGAATTTAGGCGTAATCTCAACTTAGCTAAGTTGTGATTAAGGGAGGGTGTTAGCGAAAATCATGTAACGGTACAAAACCGGCAGTATCATCTCCTTCCTTCTCTGTGTAATCCCGTAGTCAATAGGGCCTAGTAATTGCTGATTGTAATCAACCCAATTAAGCCCATTAAAGCGCTGATTGGTGTTGCCTTGTAATGCCACGCCAAGGGGCTCTTCCTGGCTATTATAAACACGTAAACGCCACCGAGAGAAAGGTGAGCGATTCCACCAAATTGATACTCGCCGGCACCGACGAAGAAGACGTCGTCGACCTCCTCGGGGTCCTCGCCGGTGCGGCTGCCATCCACCCCGCCGCCCGAGCGCTTGGCGGCGCGCGCCACCACCCTGGAGGAGAGGACGAGGCCGGCGCGGTTGGTGGCGGCCTGGAGCGCGGCCAGCACGGCCTTGGCCCTGTCGCCCGCGGGGCAGACCACGAGGAAGGAGGCGCCGCTCGTCGCGGCCGCCTTGAGCGCGGCGGCGGGGACGCCGTGCGCTGCCGGCAGGAGGGCGCGAGCGGAGGAGAGGGATGCCATGGTTGCGTTGCGTGGGGAGTGGTTGATTTGATTTCGAATTGCAGGTGCACTGGAAGAGATGGGAGAAGGAACATGCCGCGCGGGCGTATTTATAGCAGAGCGGAGAGGAGAGGGTCGGAGAAAGCTCACTAACTCTGGTTAAGGTGTAAGTAGGGTTAAGCACACAAACTCTGGTCAGTTGAGGTAACCAGACACAGTAGTTAAGCACAGTAGCCATGGTCAAGTTTTGCCAAGCCCCTGCCCGCCCGGTCGATCTTTTCTCCGGTTCGACCTCCTTCGCTCGCAAAAGGCGCGTTGCCGTTGGGTTGGATGTGGGTGCGATGCGTGGCTTCTGAATGCTTCTGCGCTCCTGTGTTCGGGTGAGGCATCCGCTCTCTGCAGCAACCGTCCAAGCCCGAAAAGGTAAAGCAAAAAGGCGACGACCAAGTCCCGTCCGTCTCCCCCGGTCCTTGGTATGGCACGTACTCCGTTATTAGACATGGAGTACTATTACTTGATGCTCAACTGCGTTAATTAGTATTTGAACGGACCACATAAATTTCTGATCATTATCCCCTGTTATTAGACATGGATTTGATTGAATCAACAGAAAGTAGAGAAACCTTTTAAATTTGATCGAGTTCTGCTGGTTTTTAAGGGTGCGTTTGGATTGTGCCCGTACCAGCCCTACCAAAATTGGCCAGCCAAATATTTGGCGGAGGATTCCAACGCCGAGGGTTTGCCAAAAATTTGGCTACAATCTGTGAAGGGAACACCAACTAGTTCATTGGCTGCCAAAAAATCGGCAACAAACCAAACATATGTAAAGATAATTGCCATAACCAATTTTGTGATAAGGTCAGCCGGGGGCATAAACCAAACAGACCCTAAGAGGTTCAACAGTCGTGTTGTCATGTACTTACACACGTAGTAGCCGGAGTTGCTTTGGTTTCGATCATTTCATTATGAATTAATGCCAACATGTACTAGTAGTAAAAACCACATCTACATTTATGCGATTTTTTTGGGGTTTTGTTTTTTTCTGCGCCGGTTGCTAGAAACTACGGCCCAGCCCAGAAAAATAAGAGGCGGACAGAAAATGGAGATAATAGTTTTACATGTTTGCTAAAAATTAGTCGACTGATTTCCTTTTTATCGTCAGTCGAATCGTGAGCCGCTTGTTTGTGCGTTGTGATTCGTGTCACGATTCCGATTCAGCCAGCCTGGCTGGGGCTCGTGTTCCGCGTCCCCCCCCCCCACCCTCCGACCGGTTTTCTTCCGGTTTATTTCTTGGTTTTTTGTCTCGGTTTTTTCTTTTCTGTGATATATTTCGAATTGGGAGGATTCCCATTTTTCCTTTTCTAGTGTGTTGTTCATTTGGGCGGAGGGGGAGAGGTGGGAGCAAGGGGATGGGAGGGAGGCGGTGCGGTGCCGCGGTGCGTCGGTGGGGAGGGAGGCGGGGAGCTGATTCATCGGTGGGGTGGTGGTGTGGTACCAGTTTTTGTTCTCTGTTGTCGCTGTTTGTTTGTCGGAGAAGGTGCCCGCGGCTACGGTGGTTGCTTCTTCGGCGGAGGTTGGTGGAGGCCAATGAGTGCGCCTAGATTGTTGTGGAGTAGGGGTGATTTGTTGTTGAGTTCGTCGGAGAAGAGTGGAATTGGAGGGCACGGCTACTGTTGAGGGCTGGTAAGTGGATACGTGTTGTTTTCCGTTCATGGATGAGGTTATCTCATCTGATTCCGGTAGTCTTCATCTGATTCCATTCATGGACGCGTTATGTTCTGGTAGTCTTCATGAATGTGAGCTTGTGTTTCCGCTAGGCTTCATGGATGTTCGCTTTGCATACAACTACTTTGTCACGGATAGCTCGTCAGTGTTCACCCATGGTTGGTATGATTTTTGCCTGATTTTAGGCTCATGTTAGTTTGATGTTGTGTTCAATATTGTCTCTGTAGATTTCATGTCATATAATTCCATATGATTCTTGATAAGGGGTCACCACATGATTATGCGCATAACTAGCAAGCTGTACACGCATTACACTACACTGTTCTCATTGATTTTTAGATGATAAGGTGTCACCCTGCATTTTGATGGCTATATTCATCAAAGTTCTAAACTATCATTGATAATATGCGGATTGAGTGAGGTTTAATAGGTGTTTTGAGCTTTTTCATCCGCTCTAACTGTTATTCATCTTCATGTGCAGGGTGTCCTTTGTCTGTGTCAGTAATTCAGAATGGATTGTTTATTGGAAGCATATGGAGATGAATCAGATTCACCTCCAGGATCTATGAAGCACAATGTCAAATTCTATAAAGATGTGCTCACTGATGGTGAGAGTGATGAGTTTTCAAAGGTACAAGAAGTTTATATGAGTAATGTAAAGCATGGATTGTTTTTTTTTTTGCTTTTTGTGACTTTTTTCATCTGTGTTTGTCGTGTTTTTATGTATTTTTTGAATTGCATTTGAATTTTGCAGGAGAAAGCTTTAAAGGTGCCAAGTTTGATGAAGCACTGCTCAAGTTTTATATTAGCAATGTAGGTTTTCTGACTTGTAGTTTGGAGAGTTATTTACCTTTAATATGTGTGACTTGTAGTTTAGCTGGTAAAAGACTGTTGAAGCATGCGTCGACACAAGCCTATGTAGTCATGGTTTTCTGATGTGTGTGTTTTTGTGCAGAAAGTAAACAATTGAAGAGCAGGTTGGCGAAAACGTTTTTTTTGTGTTTTTCACTTATCTAATGCATGATACACAGAAAATTAATTACGTACTGACAAAACAAAAGAACTCGTATACTTGACAGCCGGTACAGATAGATGGCTAGTTGTCTGCTTTCTTACACATAAAGTTCCTTTTAAAAACCTTCTCTCGCCCAAATGTGTTGAAATTGTATTATTTATATAATTAGTTAACCTAGAGACTACAAAATAACTTTTACTCTTCATCTTGGCATACCTTTTGTTCATATCTTTTTAACATGTGTGTAGGATTTTATGGTATCCCTTTTGTATCGGTATACTAAAGGTACCACGATACATATCGGGTTTCGACTAAGATACTACCAAATTAAGATACTATTGCGATACGTATCGATTGGCCGCATAAATATCGCAAATCGTAAGGGCATCTCCACTGGTGGGCCCAATAACGCCTGTGATAGCCATTTCGGGGTCAGTGCCAAAATAGGGCTCACACCAGCACACCTAATAAAGCGGCGGCGCGGTTTCAAGTCCAATAGAATCACCGTCAACCCCGTGCCAGCCCCCGTCACATGGGGTGCGAATCAGGGACGCCAGCAGCCTTGTCATGTAGTGTCAACACCCGGATTTTTAAGTCCAGATGCCTATTATGCCATTCCTCGCAATCCCAGGAATATTGTTTTTGCGAGACATAATAGATTGGTATCACAATACATCATTCATTACATACCATAATTGAGTTACAAATAAAGGATCACATGATCCAGTCTCATTACAATAATAGATGATCTATTGATCAATTACAAAACACATAGCGGAAGCGAAGTAGCGTAGTAGTAGTCCATTTATTCCACATGCAACTGTTGACGTCAGGAGTGATCCTAGTTGTCGTAGATGTCCTGCTGTCCTTCTTCCGGGTTCTGATACTCCTCTTCATAGTCTGGCCATTTGAATAGCCAGGGACACAGCCATGAGTACTTAAAGTACTCGCAAACTAATAATAAGGTAAATACTATCAACTATAGTCAGGGGTTCTAAGCTCTAGTTTCATTTGCATAAAGCCAGTTTTATTTGATAAGCACTTTAATAATCCAAGCCTCTTCATTTGCCTAACTTAACTCAAGTGGGAACATTAGTGTCATTCCCACAACTTAGTTGTGATTCAAAGTCAAAGTCACATTTCAATTCAATTCACAAGTCACCATTCATATTTTTAGAAAAATTCTGATGACGGAACAGTATCGCCTTTCCAACTGTCCATGACCGCGGACGCGGTTATTCGAATAGGTTAAACTCTGCAGAGGTTGTACACTTGTGCCACAACAATTGCAATAGTTCGTCAGGGGTAACTGGCCCTGATTTATCGTACGCAGTACGCGAACTACCAATCCTAACCTTTCATTTACATACCCTAGTATAGACACCTCTCCCCATGAGCTTGGCTTCCCGGTAAAAACAAACCGTCAACCCGGGAACTGCACAGGGCTTGGGTAGGACATTCACCTCATTTCACGTCATTTCACTTTGAATGGAGGCAGCCTCGGCATAACCCCTATGACGCTTGTTTAGAGGGAACTCATACTAAAATACATAAGTTTCCAGTCAAGCCTTACCCAGATTCAGGTATTGTGGGGGTACTTAAGAATTGGAATGGTATCGCATCCGAACCCAACCATCAGTTTTGTAAAATTCACCAAGTCATTCAACAGTCATATTTACCTTCAAAATCTCTCAATAGAATGACTCATCATCCCAAGGTTTTCAAAGTCATTTCAATTCACAAGTTCCCAACTAGAGTAGTCACTTTTAATGTTTAGCACTAGCCACTAGTTATGAGGGGTGCTAAATAGCTTATAGCTCTCTAGGCTAAGTGTGATAGTCTTGTACTACTCCATAACTAAACCCAGTGAATCATAAATCAAAAAGTAACTTTGATAAATAAAATTTACACTAGTAGGAAAACCCTTATAGGCAAAGCTTAGTTCTGTGGCGCACCACTAAAAATGCGCCACAGAAACTTTTTTTGTGGCGCACCAGGCAAGGTGCGCCACAAAAATAGCTTAATTTTGTGGCGCACCAAAGAACCCTGCGCCACAAAAACTTGGTGGGCCCCACCAGCTGACACCCCCCAATCATTGGTTTTACTATTTCTATGGCGCACGTACCGCAGTGCGCCACAAAAATAAGATATTCTGTGGCGCACGGCCACGGTGCGCCACAAAAATAAGCTATTCTGTGGCGCAGCTTGGCTCGTGCGCCCACGTAAATAAGGTATTCTGTGGCGCATTTGTTCAGGTGCGCCACAGAATTAGCGAACCAGATATACAAAAGTGAGCCAACCTCCCACCTACCACACTACACAAGTCATTCTTCTTCCTCCATCTAGCTCGTCCCCCCCTTCTCTCTCATACCATTTTGACTCTACTTTTCACTTGCTTGGGTATTTATTGCACTTACTTTGGTTGATACTTAATTGGAGTTGAGGAGAAGGCTCTCCATACTCTCTCCTCCTCTCGAACTCATCGATCGCGGTCTCGTCTCGGTATCGAATCTAGAAGGTGAGTAGTTGGAGGAGACATACATATGCTTGGAGGAGACATGCATATGCTTGTAGATCTTGTGTGGCCGTCGTGTGTATGGATGCTTGTTGCAGGTGAAGCGCTTGTGTGTGTCGGTGTGGTGCATGGATGTTTGCCGAAATGTTGATTCATTTCCGTTTCGGCAAGTTTTGCACTACCCATATGTCCTACTTTGAGGAGAGGTCATGCCGAATTTTTCCGCTCCATGTAATACCTTGAGGAGAGGTACGGCCCATGCATGTGTGTGCATTTGGTGCGGTTCTAATTTCCTGTTCTATGTATACCATTTGCAGGCAAGCATGGTCCTCTTGATGAGTTCCGCTCGAATCTCTAGATACAAGATAGACGCGAAGGAGGACATGATTCGGAACAATAGGCGCCAGATAAGATGTCCGTGTCGATCATGCAAACTCGAGCGCTGGATCAACCCTGATTCCGGACAACTGGAGGAGCACCTGCTGAGGCGCGGTTTCATGCAAGACAACCAAGCGCGGCCGGCCCCATCAAATGGTGCGCATGAAGACCATGTCGAGCGAGATGACTATCATCATGAAGAAGACTATCATCATGCCGACGGGGACTATCATCATGAAGAAGAAGTCGGCGGAGAAGATCATCATGAAGAAGAAGATGCCGGCGGAGAACATCATCATGATGAAGAAGAAGATTCCGGCGCGACCCCGCTAATTTCGGCCTTGCGGGACTCTCATGTTCAAGATCTTCTCCTCCAGGAGACGAGCAACGATAGAGTTGCAGCTAGAGAGAGAGCCAAGCTGTCGCAAATGGAGAAAGACGGGATGACTCCGATCTTTCCTGGGTGTCGTCCGCAGGATACGCGCTTGCATGTAACGCTTGATTACCTGCAGATGAAGACGCAGAACAAGTGGACCGATTCCAGCTTCGAGAAGAACTTAAAATTCTGGCACGATCGTCTCCCGGAGGGGAACACATTGCCAAGTAGTACCGAGGAGGCCAAGAAAGTCGTGTGTCCCCTTGACCTACCGCACGAAAAATACCACGCCTGCATTAATGATTGTGTGATTTATAGGTGCGAGTACAAGGACAGAACCACATGTCCGGTGTGTGGCCACGGACGGTACAAGGTTGGGAACAAGAAGGTACCTCGAAAGGTGGTATGGTACTTTCCTATCACTCCCCGTCTGCAGCGGTATTTCGTGGACCCTAAGGAAGCAAAGCTCATGCAATGGCACGCGGAAAGGCGAAGCCGAAGAAGATCCAGAGATGGGCTATATCTTTGACACACCCTTCGAGACGCTGGACAAGGCAAACATTGGACATCGCCTTCCCTAGGTTCGGGGGCGACGCAAGGAACATCAGGCTGGGTATGAGCACCGATGGACTCAATCCGTTCGGCAACCAGAGTAGCACGCATAGCACCTGGCCTGTGTTTGTATGGCCTTACAACCTACCCCCGTGGATGTGCACCAAGCAAAGGTACATACACCTGAGTATTCTCATTCAGGGGCCGAAACAACGAGGTGTCGACATGCATTTGTATCTCGGGCTGCTGAAAGAGGAGTTAGACACGTTGTGGAAGACGCCACCCCGTACGTGGGACGCCTACACTAGAACTTATTTCGATATGAGAGCCGCGTTGATCACGACGGTCACGGACTATCCCTGGTTACGCATATGTATCTGCCCGGGTGGGCCACGGATTCAACGGCTGTGTGAAGTGCATGGACGATACCCCGCATCTACAACTACCAAGGGATCCCGGGTCCTCGAAAACCGTCTACCCAGGTGCTCGAAGGTGGCTTCGCTTGGATCACCCGTGGAGAAAACGCGGTGATCTGTTCAATGGTAAAGATGAGCCCGATGGACCCCCACGCCCGAGGAGCGGCGCAGAAATCGATGATCTTCTGAAAAATTGGAAGGAGTGCTCAGCGCCGGGAAAGAAGCGACCGAAGCCAGAGCCGCTGCTCGGTGTATGGAAAGCGAGGTCTGTTTTCCACGACTTGGAGTACTGGAAGGTCCTCCACACGCCCCACAGCCTCGATGTCATGCACATTACGAAGAACGTTACCGAGAGTCCGCTTGGCACTCTTTGCAACTCGTAAAAGTCCAAGGATGGACCGAAAGCAAGATACGATCTTAAACATTTTGGCATCAGGAAAGATCTTCAAGCCCCCGATACGGCCGAGGATGATGATGTTGAGGATCGGACGGAAGGGACTCAACGTCTCCGTAAAAGGGCTAAGAAGAACGCGGTGCAGCTTCCCGCTGCACAGCTTCACAACGAGTCCGGAGGAGCTCGAGCGATTTTCAGGTGCCTCCTAGGAGTGAAAGTTCCTCACGGTTACTCGGGAATATAAGCAGATATCTGGACGTAGCGAAGAAGAGGTTCACCGGGATGAAGTCTCACGATTGCCACGTGCTAATGACGCAGATACTTCCCGTTGCGATCCGAGGCATAATGGACGAGCACGTCCGTGATACGCTGTTTGGCCTATGCAACTTTTTTGACGTTATCACCAGGAAGTCGATCGGCGTGAGGCAGCTCAAGATGCTACAGGATGAGATCGTGGTGATACTATGTGAGCTCGAGATTTACTTCCCGCCCGCATTCTCGTGATATATGCGTCCATCTCCTTCTCCATGTCGTTGAAGACATCAAGCAGCTCGGCCCAACGTTCCTCCACAACATGATGCCTTTCGAAAGGCAGAACGGTGTCATGAAAGGATACGTTCGCAATAGGGCCCGTCCAGACGCAAGCATGGCCAAGGGGTTTCTAACCTACGAGTGCATCTCCTTCTGCCAGAATTATCTAAGCACCGAGGACGACGAGGATCATGTTGGTCTACCCCCCAGGACACACCTCGGGAGGCTCGCTGGAGTCGGTCACCGCGAGGGCTACCGCTCAGTCCATGTCGGCATTGAAAATCGACGCGACGACTTTGACAGGGCTCACCGGGTCGCGCTACAACACTTAAAACTGATCGAACCTTTCGTGCAAGAGCACAAAAGCATGGTCGAGCAGAATTACATCGATATGGGCCGGCCGAGGAAGATGGAAGACGTAACCAAAGAGCACAACTCCAGCTTCACGCGTTGGTTCAAGCAAACTCAACTGCTTGAAGCACAGAGAAATACGCCTTCTACCGAAGATAAAAAACTCATATACACCTTATCACAGGGACCCGCGCATAACGTAAGGACCTATCTGGGGTACGACATCAACGGTTACAGATTCTACACCGAGGAAAATGACAGAAATAGTGAAAATCAAAACTCAGGAGTAACTATGCTGTCATACGCCGATGACGAGACTAATGTCAATGAAAGATTTTTTGGAAGGATCGAGGAGATATGGGAGCTCAATTACTGTGGAGAGACGGTGCCAATGTTTCGTGTGAGATGGGCCAAGAAGGTCAAAAAGAAGGCCGATATTTCACAACCATGGTTATACCCGATGCAAAATCGAAGAACGCATCCGCGAAAAATGAGCCATGGGTACTCGGTAGCCAAGTTGACCAATGCTTCTTCATCACCGATCCGTCGAGGCCTAGCCGTGTTGTCGTCAGGAGGGGCAAGAGGAGCATCATAGGAATGCAAGGAGACGCCAACGAGGAAGACTTGGACAAGAACGGTGACCCGAAGATTGAGGAGGAATTCGACAGGCACTTCGACATGCCTACTACTAGTAAAGTAAGAAGGAAGACCTCCCTACCCTCTAAAGGTTGTCCGTTCACGCGAAGAAATCTCAAGGTGGCCGGCATAAAGTATTCAACCGCCAACAACCGAAAGGGCAAGAAGATTGCGAAGAGACGCTAGCTAGAGCTCGAAGCCGGGACGAAGAAGATCTTTTTTTGGTCTATCACATGTGTGTGAGTGTGTGTTAGACAAGTACATCCATGTGTGTGTGAGAGAAACAAGAACGTACATGTTTGTATGAGACAATTAATTTATAATACTCTACTAATTACTAAATAATGTTGTGTTATTTATTGAAATGTAACTAAAATATGAAAAAAAGGAAGAAAAATTGTGTGGCAGCCAGGGTTCGAACCTGGCTACTAATGGGCTAACATTGACCTTAACCATCGGGCTAGTGCTAAGTAACTGTCAAGACACGCAGTAAACCATTTTGTTTTGCTAAGTGTCTAAATTCTGTGGCGCACGCCTTTAGGTGCGCCACAGAATTAAGGGATTCGTGGCGCATGTCGAGCTGGTGCGCCACGAATGCTTAATTCTGTGGCGCACATGGAGGGGTGCGCCACGTAATTTAGACACTTGGTGAAATATCGATCGACCCTTTCTTCCCCACACTCACAACAAACAGCTTCCTTCCCCGACAACCCTAGCGCCACTGCAACCACCACCACCGCCAAGCGCCGCCACCCAGCGCTGCTGCCGCCGAGGAGGAGGAGGAGGAGGAGGAGGAAGGCCACGCCACCGCCGAGCAGACGCCCAAGCCCGAGCCGCCACCGCAGATCGAGGAGGAGGACGCGCGAGCCCGAGCCGCCGCCGCAGATCGAGGGGGAGGAGGACCGCCACGCCGCCACCCTAGCCGCTGCCGCCGAGGAGGAGGAGGAGGAGGAGGAGGACGGGCACGCCACCGCCGAGCAGGACGCCCAAGCCCGAGCCGCCACCGCAGATCGAGGAGGAGGACGCGCAGCCCGAGCCGCCGCCGCAGAGGAGGAGGATGTACAACGCCATCACCACCGCGCCCTGCCACCGCCGCCGTTCGGTGAGAGTCCCTCTCCCCCTCCCCACTCCCTTGTCCCCCTCCCCACTGTCTTGTGCCCGAATTTCGGAGAAGAAGGGCAACATTGGTCAGATTTTGTATTGTCTCATGTTCTTGTTGTTTGCATTGCCATGATCCAAGCCATCCAAGCCATCAAAGAATTGCCATGATCCTAACAGTAGCTAATTTCTTGGTTATGGCATTATATTCTTTCTATGTGATGAAATTCAGGGGCTCCATAGCTAGATGTAGAAAGTTCTTGCTATTTTTTTAATTCATTGGTTGCTGTTTTTTTTAATTCATTGCTTGCACTAGAGCTAATAAAGTTCTTGCTATTTTTTTAATTCATTGGTTGCTGTTTTTTTTAATTCATTGCTTGCACTAGAGCTAATAAAGTTCTTGCTATTTTTTAATTCATTGCTTGCTGTTTTCATGTAAGAAGATTATTTCATTGCTTGCTATCGTCTGATTGAATCCTAATGCAATGTAGTGAAGATTATTTCATGTAAGAAGGCTGAATAAACAAGAAGAAATACTAATGCAATGTGAATTATTTGTTTATATGTTTGGTATGTTGGTTTTGCAGTAAACAATTAATTGGTCTCTTGTGTTTTGCAGTAAACAATTATACAATTTTAGGACAATTTTAATTAGTTGATAAAGTAGCAGCAGTAGCTAGCAGTAGGTTTATTTAGTTGATATAATTTGGTGATTTAAATTTGCTACTGCTGGGTAATGCTATGCTAGCTATTGGTAGGTAATGCTATGTTAGCAATAGCTCATGCTCATTTTCTAAATTCGAATTGGCAGAGAAATGTAGATACAAATAATTGGTTGATTTAGGTTTTGAATGTAGTTAGTGAATTGGCAGATACAAATTGGTTAGTGAATGTAGTTAGTGAATTGGTTGATTTAGGTTTTGAATGTAGTTAGTGAATGTAGATACAAATTTACTACTGCTAGGTAATGTTTTGAATGTAGTTAGTGAATGTAGTTAGTATATATATAGTATATATGAACTGTGTTCGTTGAGAAAATGCAGTAGAGCTAATAAAGTTCTTGAAGTTCTCTCTGAAAAAGAATGAAGTTTGTTTAAATGAAAATTAAAATGAAGCTGCTACTACTCTGTTGATGTACATGGTTCAATAAAATGAACAATGCAGTAGGTTTTTTAATACAATGCAATAGGTTTTTTAATACAAATGAAAAAATGAACAAGCTAATGATGAAATGATACTGCCTAGTTGATTTTGAATGAAATGCTACTGCCTACTATTGAAGTCATTTTTCTAAGTCATTAGCTACTGCCTTGGCTGCACTAAATATGCTAACAGTTGGTTAAAAAGATGCTCCAGGTTTGTTGTAGTGCTCCAGGTGATTGCTCCAGGTTTTGTTTGATGTATTGTAGATTCTCCAGGTTAATTTGTTGTAGATGCTCCAGGTTAATAATATCTGTTGTATTGATGCTCTAGGTTAATAATGCCTCCTGTATAGATGCTCCAGGTTTTGTTTGATGTATTGTAGATGCTTCAGGTTAATTTGTTGTAGTGCTCCAGGTTAAAAAAAATAGGAACTATATATGTCCAGCAATATATGTCCAGGTTTTCTGGTTTGTAGTACTAACTGATATGGTGGATATGGTGGATATATGGTGTATATGGTGGATATATGGTGTATATGGTGGATATTTTTGCAGGGATTTCATTGAGTTGCCCATTTCTCCCGAAGCGTTGATTAACTTCCGTTTCGGTTGAGAAATGGGCACTCCTACGTAGAAAAAATAGCAAAGGTCATGCCGAATTTTTTGGTTCACTTTTGTACTAACTTGTTGCCTCTTTTTAATGAAGTGCAAAAATAAACATGTCGGGCAACACTTCTAAGCCCAGGAGCCAGAACGAAGAAGCGAGAGAGGCCAACAAGGACTTCTGGGAGGACTACGAGCAGCCCCGGAAGGCCGCCGCCGAGTCGCCCGACGATGAGGAAGAGGGCCGGGACACTGCCTCCGAGGGAGAGGGCCGGGGGGCCGCCGCCGACACCAGCGACGATGACGATACCTGGGACGACGCCGCCCAGACCGGTGAAGAGATGACCGGTGAAGAGAACGCGGCCAATCGCACGGAAGGTGATAGCGGAGGCAACCCTCAGGAGGGTAAGAAGAAGAGGACGGCGAGGAGGGCGAGGAGGGATCGGAGGCCGCAAGTGCTCGCCAACGTCACCGATGTTGTCACGGTAGTCTCCCCAAGTGGCCTACCGATGGAGCCTTCGTGGGTTGCCAAAGGGTACGGCATGCAACTAGGGTGCATCGTCCGTGAAACCGTGCCGATCCTAACTCATGACCTCAGAAGCAAGGAGAACGAGGCTATCGTCCAATCCCTCCTCCAGAAGCTTCACCAACGATACACGTTCCCGGAGCCGTTCAATAAGAAGGTGGACTCTTTAGCTCTCACGAAGATGAGCACCGCCTTGAGCAGCTGGAAGAACTGGCTGAAGAAAAAGATCAACGCCGGTGAAAGCTGGGAGAGGATAAGTACCAAAGAACCGTCGCTCTCCTTAGAAGACTTTAATGCATTCAAGTCTTACTTAGAGAGTGACGATGTTAAAAAATGGACCGCCTGGGGGAAGAAAATGCGGGATTTGAACTTAGGGACCCACCATTGCGGAAGCGGCGGTTACCGAGGAAAACAGCCCACTTGGGACAAGGAGGATGCCGAGATGGTACGTCTGGGGAAAGAAAACCCCTGGCACAAAATCCAGGATGAACAGGCTAGGAACTTTGTCCGGTCCCGCTACTACTTAGACTGGAAGACGGGGGAATTTATTACGGATCACGAAGACGTGAAGGATTTCGAGAAGTACCTGGTAAGGATAGTTCTATATTATTTCGCTCATCTTATTAGGCAATGAAGCCAAATGGGCTAACCTTAAGTTCCTTTGTCTGAAGGATGAAGAGTTGACGAAGGCTGGCCCGTCGTCCCAGGGGTCGACGGAACCGTGGGACACGCCTTTCAACAGGGCGATGAACAAATACAAGGAGAGGGAGCTAGACAAGCCACCGACGTCGGGTGGCCGTGTGTCCGGCTTTGGCACAAGTATGAAGCTATCCGAGTACTACGGATCGGATGCCAAGACGAGAAAGCTGGAGAGGAGGTCATCGGCAAAGGATAAATCCGAGGTTCAGGAGCTGAAGAAGAAGGTGGAGTCACTAGAGAAGCTGGTGGCCGAAAAGCCTCTGGAGAACACGGAGATGATGAACAAGTTATTGGACGAGAAGATCCGGCAGATCATCCCCCCTGGGTTGATGGAGGGGTTAGCTGCTTGGAATGCGGGAGGTCAAGTGGGGCCGATACATGTGCCCAGCATTAGCGGTAGCAACTCAAGCTTCCACGTGTCGCCGACGGTGCCGCTCCACCCGACGCCGGCGTCGGGGCTCCACCAGACGCCGCCGCAGCTCCAACCGCCGCCGCAGCTCCAACTGGTCGCATCGACGCCCCCAACCGCCGCCCTTGTATCGACAGTAGCCGAGATCGACGCCATCAAGGAGGTAAACTCATTAGTTACTCCTTCACGTCATCTTCTTTAACTATATATGCCTTTCGTGACTGCCATCTCACGATGCCCAACATGGCGCCCCTGACTCAGGATGAACAATGCATACTTCTGCAAACGGTGGAGCCCGGCGGCAAGTTGGTGGAAGTTGCTAGCGGCTATGTCATGGCTTCCCGCGTTATGCACGGCACTACATTGGCGAAAGACGTGGCGAAGGTCAAGTTGGTAATGGTAGTGCCGGAGTACCGCTACGCCATCCCCCCCTTTCAACCTCCGGGCACAGACGAAGGCGACGTTTTGCCCCTTGGGGATTGCACCTCATGGCTTATGACATGGCCGAAGAACCAGATTCGTCTGGGGGGGGGGGGGGTCTTCCGAGTGGTAAGAAAAGCACCGGCGCCACCTCCCCTATCATCCGGCCCAAGATCGCCAGCGCCGCCGACACCCTTAAGGAAACGGCGGTCGCCGCCCCCACTACCCTGAAGGAACCGGCGGTCGCCGCCCCCACTACCCTGAAGGAACCGGCGGTCGCCGCCGCCACCCGGAAGGAACCGACGATCGCCGTCACCACCAGACGCCACAAACAGTTGTTGGGAGCGCTACCGCAACGACCGTCTACTAGACACGCGGTACGCCAAGCGGCGGCATCGCAACCGCCACCACCTAAGGTCCAGGACATGGCGCCACTTGATGGCAACGATGTAGATGATGATGATGACATCGATGCCTACATCAACACTGGCGCCTGCAGCCAAGATATGTACATGCCTCCTATGGATGAACAAGCCTTCCGCACACACGGCGATCAACTTACTCGTCCCCCTACAGTCACGAAGCAACGCCTGGTCTTCATGGGTCTTTCTCAAGACACTCCTCCGGAGGCTGGCAATCCAGCTCAAGTCAAGCCTGCTACCGTTTTCAGCCCTAACACGCTGCGTAAGACGATCATCGGGGAGCCACCCAAATCAACCCCAGCAACCTCAGAAGCACCACCAGCACCCGAAGCACCACCATCAGCACCACAAGCACCCCCAGTAGGTCAGGTGAAGAAGGGAAGGAAGAGAGGAGCCAAGAAGGGCGCATCTTCGAGCCAGCCTGCTCCTAAGAGGATCCGGCCGACGACATGGTACCACCTACCACGGATGGCTTGCCCCGGTGTCATGAAGCTGGTAAACCTATACTGCCTCCGGACATGGAACACCTCGCAAGTGGACAAATGCTCCCTTTGCAGCACTCTATTCATTATCAAGAGAGCGTCCTTCTTAAAGAAAAGGATCCAAATTACCCGGTGTTCTCGGTCAAGGTGCCGTCCGACCAGAGCTTCGTCAATGAAGACCCCGCGGATATCTTCTTCATAGCGTTCGAGGACGTCTTCAATCTATTTCACTCGAAACGGCTCGACTATAACTTGGTGCGCCTATACGCGATCAATCTTCAGATGAAGATCAACAGAGAGAGACCCCGCCACATCGCGGTAGCGGATCCCTACTACATGCGCGATAGCCAGCTCCAGGACGGCTCAAGGACACGGACCAAGGCGGTGCGGTACCTCCATAACTTCATGCTCATGCACAAAGAGAGCAACACCATTCTTCTGCTGTCTTTCCCGAGTAAGTACACATCCGCTCACGGCCGTCGTAACTTATGCTTTCTTATATATTTCTTCCATTGCCGATCATTTCCAACATTCCATTTCAATTGCATGTGTTGAGCAGGGACAACATCTGCACACTCATCATCCTAGATCCAAAGTGGTCACTAGCCCATTATTTCGACTCGTCGAGTACGACGACGAAGAAAGACTACACGAGAATAAGGGGTGTTCTCGATGAGGCTATCCTTGGCTACTCCAAAAGTGGAGGCACCTTCGACAAGAATGGGCAATATATCAGGCCGGACACTAAAAAGATCGGGTTCAAGCACGTGATCAACTTCCCTTGTATCAAGCAGCCAGCTGGCAGCATTAAGGAGGCCTTCTATGTCCTCCATCACCTTAAAGGGTTTGTCGAGGATGCAGAGATGATGTCTCTGCCACCTAGTAAGCGAGACCCCATTAAAATGTCGGGGGAAATCAGTGATGATGATCTTAGAGAAGACTTCCATCGCATCCAAGTAAAGCTCTCGGAAATTATCTTACAAGATGTATCCAACGGATCGGGGCTCTTACACGCAGCCAGAGCGTTGCCTAAGAGGGATATCGAAGAACGCCTACATAGGCAGGGTGATGGAAGGACGTGGACGACGAAGGACTTGTACAAGCCGTTCCCGGAGCCGCTCAAGAAGACGTCTCGTTGACCGAGGCCGGTGTGCCTAGCTAGCATTACTTTGAATCGATAGACAATTTGTACCATGTTGTAAATTAAACTTGCTTAATTTGCTCGAAACGGTGGTCGTCGTTGTTGGACTTCAATTTCTATTGTAGTCGTTATCGTTGAACCATATTACTTATGTGATACCGATGCTATATTTCTTTTAGGTTTATTATTATTTCCTTGCTTTAATTCTTGTGAATATGTATGCATGTGAACCCTCTAACTCTTTCCATTGCGTTATATACTAATATGCCTTGTGTCCATAGAGATGACGTACTACGTCGTGTTCGAGGGGCGGGTTCCAGGTGTGTACGAGGAGTGGGAGGAGTGCAAGAAACAGGTGCACAAGTTCAGCGGTAACTGCTACAAAGGGTACCCGACTAGACACGAGGCGGTTGCCAAGTGGAGGGCGCACCAAGCGAACAAGAGCAAGATGAAGGCCTTCCTTGTGCTCTCGCTCTTGCTCACCATCGTCGCGGCGGTACTCTATTTCATCCTAGTGTAGGCGGCGGCCGGTGTCACTTCGTTTGTATCTAGAGATGATGAGAACTTTCTTAATTTGCATGGATTATGAGTTGTATGGAGCTATATGTATAACTCGATCGGGCTCTAAGTAATGTGATGATGATGTGATGATTATATATGTCCATATTATATCTGTCTATATTATATCAGTATATAACCTGTATACTGTGTATAAAACCAGTATAAAACCTGTATAATACACCAGGGAGCACAAAATCGAGTATACCTGTAGATAGTTCTGTGGCGCACCGAAAAATAATTCTGTGGCGCACCTATTTCTGTGGCGCAGCTATATCACATGCGCCACAGAACTACTTATTTCTGTGGCGCACCGGCCCAAGTGCGCCACAAAAACCTTAATTCTGTGGCGCACGGCCAGATGCGCCACAGAAAGCTTATTTTTGTGGCGACGTTTCTGTGGCGCACCCTCCATGCGCCACAGAATCGAATTTTCGTGCGCCACTGATGAGGCTTTTCCTACTAGTGTTAATAAAGCTTGCAAAGTAAAAACATCATAGGGTTTGTAGTATGTATAAGAGGAAGGGGAAAGTTCCACCGGAGTGACAGAAACCTGAGGATGCGAACTAGAACATTGCACGTATGGGAATAAGAGGACCATTAACTTAAGGCTATGGTTGGGGGAATCTTAATGCACTGTTAGTATTTGCGGATGCTTTCTAATAATCCAATCATATAGTACTTGTAATTCCAAGTAGTGGAGTGCATGTATATTTAGCCTCTCCCGCATAGAAAACTACATCGAAGACAATGAACCCGATTTATTTGCTAATTAAACTTAGACAAAGCCACCACAATTACCACCACTATTCCACGCTCATGGTTCTGTTAGTTTATTGTATTTTATTGCTGCAACAACTAACTTTACTTTCTTGTTATTTATTATCATGCAAAGCTATCTCTATTACCAGTATTGTTGCTCTAATTTTATTTCCTAGATAATGCAAACGTTTAGTGTGCGTAGAGTTGTATCAGTGGTTGATAGAACTTGAGAGAACATTTATCCTACATTTAGCTCCTCGTTGGGTTTACCACTCTTACTTATCGAAAAGGTTACACATGATCCTCTATACTTGTGGGATAACATCCGACTACTTCACCAACGATGCAACGCACACGCTGAAGGATTTTTGGCGCCAATTTTGGATGAACAAGGATCTGTTCATGAAGATTGTCTTTGGTGTCAGGGAGTACGCCGACTACTTCATGTGCAACAAAGATTGCACTGGTTTGTGAGGCTTCTCCTCAATCCATAAGTGCAATGCTTCATTGCGGTGTCTTGCATACGGAGCTTCCCAAATGCAGCTGAATACTACCTACACTTGGCAAGAGATGTACAAGGGGCATAAAGGTCAGTGCAGTGTCATTCTTGAGGCGGTGGCAGACCATGACCTCTGGATTTGGCATGCTTTCTCTGGCATGACAGGAACCCACAATGATATCAAAGTGCTGCAGCTCTCTCCGGTGTTTGCCAGGCTAACTGAAGGACAAGCTCCTGCCGTGAACTTTGAGGTCAACGGTCACGCATACAACAAGGGGTACTATCTAGCCTATGGTATCTATCCAATGCATGTTACATTTGTGAAGACAATTCCTGCTCCAGCTTCAGAGATGGACTCCTATTTTGCGACATGCAAGGAAGCAGCTCGCAAGGATGTTGAGCGGGCTTTTGGTGTGTTTCAGCAGCGTTTCGCAGTTGTCAGGTACCCTGCTCTCACTTGGTCTCAGCTATAGGAGGTGATGAGCGCTTGTGTGAGCATGCACAACATGATCATTAAGAACGAGCGTGACAAACCTGTAGATGATGATGAACCATTCGATTATTAAGGCCCTCTTGATGAAGTTTAGAATGTACCCCAAAAGTTGGCGGCTTTCCTTCACATGCATGAAGAAATCCAAAATGCGGTGTTCATGATCAACTTGGCGGGTCTAGCTGTGCATTTGTGGACGAGGAGAGGAGCCGTCAACGCATGATTTAAAATTTAAATTATTATATGAATAATTCCATTTGTATTTGTGTTCAACTATACTAATATATTGTATGAATAAATTAATGTGTTTGAAAACGGTGTCGATGTTTTCGCGTATGCCGGCGTAGCTACCGGCGCCTTACAGATTGCCGGTGGAGATGCTATGATACATATCGGCATACTGACCATGCGTACAATACCAGGGTCTGTTCAATTGTTAAACGGAGTTGAGAGCATCCAGCATTGGTACAAGGAGACGGACTTGGTCTTGGTCTTTTTGCTTTACCTTTGCGCGCTTGAACGGTTGCGGCAGAGAGCGGCTGACCTCACCCAAACATAGAAGCCCAGAGGCATTCAGAAGCCACACATCGCGCACTAGTTTTCCCGTTGCACCCAGCCGAACCCGCGCGCGAGCCTGGGCGTGGCAGCGTCATTCATGTGCATGTGCGACCGAACCGGAGAAAAGCTCGACCGGACCGGGGCTAGTGCAAAATGCATGCTGGTTTTGTTTTCTTGCAGCAAAAGCAAACCTCTCCCTCCCAGAGTTCGCGAGAGGCCGAGAGCGTACTGCCCCACATTTTTTTTAAATGTACTGCCCCACCGCTGGCCGGCCGTTTCTCTTTTCGTACATATGCCAGTTTTACGAGAGAATATCTAGTGCTCCCACCCCTTCGTATGTGCTACCGTATAAAAAATATATTTTATATGTGTCAAAAAATTATACGAAAAATTGTGAGTGCTCATGAAGTATGTTCCTACAACATCTCAAAATTTCAAGTACAAATTCTACATGGACATTGAGAAAAAAAAAGAGAAAATCAGCATGAATAGTGTCATTCTCTGATTTTGTCTTTTTTGTGACACTAGGTAGCACTATTCATGCAGATTTTCTTTTTTTTTTTGTTTCTCAGTGTCCATGTCGAATTTAGAGATGAAATTTTGAGATGTTGTAGGGACATATTTCATGAGCACTCACAATTTTTCGTATAATTTTTTGACACGTATAAAATACATTTTTTATACGGTAGCAATGGTAGCATACAAAGGGGTGGGAGCACTAGATATGTTCTCCCAGTTTTACCTGCTCTAAAGTAACTAGTGTGGTTTAACTCTACTCAAACTTGACCAGAGTTTGGTTAACTCTACTCAAACCTTAACCAGAGTTTGTGTGCTTAACCCTACTTACACCTTAACCAGAGTTAGTGAGCTTTCTCCGACCCTCTTCTCTCCGCTCTGCTATAAATACGCCCGCGCGGCATGTTTCTTCTCCGTCAGTGCACCTGCAATTCGAAATCAAATCAACCACTCCCCCACGCAACCAGCCATGGCATCCCTCTCCTCCGCCCGCGCCCTCCTGCCGGCACCGCACGGCGTCCCGGCCGCCGCGCTCAAGGCGGCCGCGACGAGCGGCGCCTCCTTCCTCGTGGTCTGCCCCGCGGGCGACAGGGCCAAGGCCGTGCTGGCCGCTCTACAGGCCGCCACCAACCGCGCCTGCCTCGTCCTCTCCTCCAGAGTGGTGGCGCGCGCCGCCAAGCGCTCGGGCGGCGGGGTGGAGGACGCCTGCACCGGCGAGGATCCCGAGGAAGTCGACGACGTCTTCTTCGTCGGAGCCGGCGAGGACGTCGCGAACGACGACACCTACACCAAGGCCGGGAACGACTTCTTCCTCGGAGCCGGCGAGGAGGACGCGAACGCCGACACCAACCCCAAGGACGTCTTCTTCGTCGGAGCCGGCGAAGACCGCACCGGCGAGGAGGACAAGGCCAAGGCCAAGGCCGTGTTCTTCGAAGCCGGCGACAGCACCCGTGAGGTACGATATGTCTTCCTGTGCACGGGTGGCTGTCACGGCGAGGTTTACACATCGAGCGTACGTCCTCTCGGTCTCGGATGGATGGGTTTTATTCCTAGCTAGTCTGTGTTCGTTGATCCGTGAGGTTAGTGGGGTCCTGCATGTGTGAGCGTAGGTTCGCTGCCAGGTAGTGAATATTGTCGCCGGATTTGCCGCCGGCACCGCGGTGGTGCGCGGTGGAAGGGGTGCGTGCGCGCGCCCGGCGAGCAGGGTGGAACATCGGCCAGGTTCCAGCAGGTAGGGCAGCGCGCGGCCAGATTGAAACCGGCCGGCGTTATTGTGTGCTACTGTATTTGCCCTGCCATGGTTCTCGACTCTTGTATTTCTCGCAGATCTGCTGGCTTGCAGGCTTGCAGCGGTGTCTTCTCTCCCTAACTGCGATTTCGTTTGCAGATGACCATGGAGGAGCTGGTTCTGACTGTTAGATGTATATATCTGTCTATTGTAGTTTCCCCATATGTTAGGGGGCTTTCTGCATATGTGCACCTGTACATGTACTATATATTGTGGCCTTTGGCCCCCTGGTAATACAACAAGCATATTTCCTAACATGGTATCAGAGCCCCAGGTCTCGAGTTCAAATCCTGGTTTTCGCAATTAAGCCTAAAAATTGCTGTTGCCCCCCTCTTTAGCCACCGCTGTGTTTCGGTGTGCTCTTCTTCTTTCACGTGTTGACTCTCTTCTCCCGTCACACGCGAGTGGGGTTGTTGTGAAGTGTACAAGTAGATTGCCTACCCCTTTCCATCAGTTCGGACGACTGGCTTCGTGTTCCTTCCGCTACCACTCCATCTGCCAGTTATCCTCCGGTTGTTGCCTCTGTCACCGGCTCTTTTCAGCAGTGGCATCATCGTCTTGGTCACCTTTGTGACTCTCGCCTGTCGTCTTTGGTTCATCGTGGCCTTCTGGGGTCTGTCTCTGGAGATGGGTCATTACACTGTCAGGGCTGTAGGTTAGGCAAACAGATTCAGCTTCCTTATCCTACTAGTGTGTCTGTCTCTCAGCGACCGTTCGATTTAGTCCATTCAGATGTTTGGGGTCCGGCTCCCTTCGCTTCGAAAGGGGGCCATCGATACTATATCTTATTCATTGATGATTTTTCCCGGTACACCTGGGTGTTTTTCATGCACTCTCGCAGTGAGGTGCTCTCTATTTATCAGCGTTTTACGGCCATGGTCCGCACTCAGTATTCCTCACCCATTCGCGTGTTCCGTGCTGATTCTGCTGGTGAGTATATCTCCCAGCACCTTCGTGGTGTCCTTGCTGAGGAGGGCACCCTCGCTCAGTTTTTTTGTCCCGGCGCGCATGCTCAAAATGGCGTCGCCGAGCGTAAGCATCGTCATCTTCTTGAGACCACCCGTGCTATGATGATTGCTTCTTCTCTTCCGCCACATTTCTGGGCTGAGGCTGTTGCTACGTCGGCCCACCTCATTAACATTCAGCCTTCCGCTGCTCTACAGGGTGGCATTCCTCTCGAGCGTCTTTCTGGTGTTTCTCCAGACTACTCGACTCTCCGTTCATTTGGTTGCGTCTGCTATGTCCTTCTGCCTCCTCGCGAACGCACCAAACTGACCGCTCAGTCTGTTGAGTATGTTTTTCTCGGATACAGTGATGAGCATAAGGGCTATCGCTGTTGGGACCCCGTTGGTCGTCGGATGCGCATCTCTCGTGACGTCACGTTTGATGAGACGCGTCCCTTCTATCCTCGCCCCACCTCGGGTACTTACCCGGTGGATGATATCTCTTTTCTTCTTTTTCCGGATGCACCCCCTGTTGTCCCTCCTCCCCTCCCTCCTACTTCTGATGCGCCCCCTTCGGCGCCATCCTCTCGTTCGTCTAGTCCACCTAGTACTCCTCGTTCTCCGGCTTCGGCTCCTTCTGATGTTGTCCATTCTTCCTCTTCTTCTGATGACTTGTCTTCTGCAGATGAGCTTCCCCCTTCACGGCCTGTTCGTCAGCGTGGTGCTCCAGCTCGTTACTCTCCTAGTCAGTATGGTCTCTTGGTCGTTTCCGAGCCGACTTCTTATCGGGATGCCGAGCGTCATCCTGAATGGCAGCTTGCCATGGCTGAGGAGATCGCTGCGCTTGAGCGCACTGGCACTTGGGATCTTGTTTCTCCCCCTTCTGGTGTTCGTCCCATCACGTGTAAGTGGGTCTATAAAATTAAGACTCGCTCTGATGGATCTCTTGAGCGCTATAAAGCGCGTCTTGTGGCTCGTGGTTTTCAGCAGGAGCACGGCCGTGACTATGATGAGACTTTTGCCCCTGTGGCTCATATGACTACTGTGCGTACCCTTCTTGCTATTGCTTCTGTTCGCCGCTGGTCTGTCTCCCAGCTTGATGTTCAGAATGCTTTTCTTAATGGCGAGTTGAGTGAGGAGGTTTACTTGCAGCCTCCGCCTAGGTATTCTGTTCCCGATGGGATGGTTTGTCGTCTTCGACGTTCTCTCTATGGTCTCAAATAGGCCCCTCGTGCCTGGTTTGAGCGCTTCGCCTCTGTGGTGACTGCTGCTGGTTTCTCTCCTAGTCTTCATGATCCAGCACTTTTCGTTCACACTTCTCCTCGTGGACGTACTCTTCTTCTTCTCTATGTTGATGATATGATCATTACTGGTGATGATCCTGAGTATATTGCCTTCGTCAAGGCTCGTCTTCGCGATCAGTTTCTTATGACTGATCTTGGTCCTCTTCGTTATTTTCTTGGCATTGAGGTTTCATCCACTTCTGATGGCTTTTCTATCTCTCAGGAAAAGTACATTCAGGATCTTCTTGCTCGTGCTGCTCTTGGGGATGAGCGCACGGTTGATACTCCTGTGGAGCTTAATGTTAAGCTTCGTCCTACTGATGGTGATCCTCTTCCTGATCCCACCCGTTATCGCCATCTTGTTGGGAGTCTTGTTTATCTTGCTGTCACTCGTCCTGATATTTCTTATCCTGTTCATATTCTGAGTCAGTTTGTCTCAGCTCCTACCACTGTTCACTATAGTCATCTCCTCCGTGTTCTTCGTTACCTTCGTGGCACGATCACTCGTCGCCTTTTCTTTTCCCGTTCCAGCTCTCTCCAGCTCCAGTGCTATTCGGATGCTACTTGGGTGAGTGATCCTATGGATCGTCGTTCACTTTCTGCTTACTGTGTGTTTCTTGGTGGTTCGCTTGTTGCTTGGAAGACGAAGAAACAGGTCGCAGTTTCCCGTTCGAGTGTTGAGGCTGAGTTGCGGGCTATGGCTTTGTTGATTGCTGAGGTGACTTGGTTACGGTGGTTGCTTGCAGATTTTGGGGTCTCTGTTACGACACCCACTCCACTTTTGTCTGACAGTACAGGTGCTATCAGTATTGCACGTGATCCGGTCAAGCATGAGCTGACCAAGCATATTGGTGTTGATGCTTTTTACACACGTGCTCAGGTACAGGATGATGTTGTTGCGGTTCATTATGTGCCTTCAGATTTGCAGTTGGCGGATTTCTTTACGAAGGCACAGACTCGAGCGCAGCATGATTTCTTACTCTCCAAACTCAGTGTTGTGGATCCACCATGAGTTTGAGGGGGGTGTTAGATGTATATATCTGTCTATTATAGTTTCCTCATATGTTAGGGGGCTTTCTGCATATGTGCACCTGTACATGTACTATATATTGTGACCTTTGGCCTCCTGGTAATACAACAAGCATATTTCCTAACACTGACGTTCCACAAGGAGACCGCGTCGCTTCTCAGACAGGCCAAGGGATTTGACGACCAGCCAGTCCTTGCCAGCCTGATGGCATCGTGCGATGCAATTGGGCAGCAGATCCGGCAGGTCAAGCTCCTGGACAGCACCGAAGGCCGGCCCATCGTCCACAAGCTCATCGCTCTGCACCTGCGGATGGTCTCTTGTGCCGGCAGAGCCAAGATTCACAAGCCAGGAGCATCCCGGCCGGAGATGTGGTCCGGTGATCGGAATCGCCTCCCGTGCAAGGAGAAGCTGGCCGGCACCCTGATGGAGTTGCTCCTGTATTCCATGATGTTGGCGAATGCTGCCATGGAACGCTTCATCGTTGTGGAGTGGGATTTCACCAGCTATGGTTAGATTGGAGTAGGGAGTAGTATCAGTATATGCAAGTCTATCTAGTAGTAGTTATTTCTGCGAGATTGAACCCTGTTTAAGTCACTAGCTAGTTTGTCTTGTAACGCGCAACTTATCGGTGGACCTTGGAAACTTTTATTTCAAGCTGGCAAAAGATATCATATTCACCTATATATGATGTTCTCTTTGAGGTGCTAGTTCTGTTTTTCTTTTTGTCCCTGCAGCATGCTCATTTCCTAACTTATGTGTTGATGCTGATTATCAGAATTACTAGTTTTCCATTGTTAACTTTCTCATGATCTAGCTTGTTCTTTCTGGTGTGGTGTGGCTATGATCACCATGCGCATCCTGTATAGAGATACCTTGTTCATGGAGATGTTTTCTGCCCTTACCAAAACTCTGATTTTCTCTGTTTTTATGTCCGAACTGGAGCTAGTTCTTTGGCATGCTGCTAGTTAATATGATCTTTGCTGTTTCGGGTTTCATTTCTCTCCTCTAGGTCCTGATGGGGCTGTGTTCTGGTTATTCTACTTGACGTCTCTACAAGATGGTTCAGCGTGGAAGCTGATAACCTTGTGCACAGCTTTCTATTCCCTGCCGGGATCGCTTTTCCTATTTTCTACATCTTGAATGCTCATATCTTGGGTAGATGTCATCTGGTGTTGTTCCATTCACCACCGGAATGGATAGAAATCTTGTGGGGAAAACGTAAGAGTGCAAGTAATTGTGAAAGAGTAAAATGCATTCATGGTACTTAGTTAAACTTGACACCAAAAATCGATACGGTCACCCACCTTTCGAATACAAAACATACGGTAACTAAATATAACTTAGTGTTCATCTAGGTCACTGGCACACCGTGTACCTCGACGGATAAATCTTGGATGTGTATCCGGTTTCCTTGCTTGGGTAATACTAGAGCAATCTTTCAAGCTTCGGTTAAGCCGGTACTTGGAATGGTGAATCATGTGTGTGTGTGGACTGTTGCCCTGTTCAAGAAAGGACTCTTTTAGCCTTTTTTTAAAGGGGATAAATGGACTCTTTTTTTTTTACTTGTGAGGCACTAGGATTGGACGTCCGTTCGCTTGTACAGTATATCCATTTGGAAGGCCTATATATTCTTATTACTTCGAGAGGTGGTCCGGCCTAATTTGAGCCTATAGTAGTTTAGAGTCCTAAAGTTTTGAACTCTAGCGATCTCTTTTTTAGATCAGGGGGAAAAAAATTCATATTAAAAAGATAAAAAAACGTTGAAAAACATGCAAGATCGCAAGGCTAAATTATTTGAATTCTGGGATACATAATACTTTTTTATAAGTTTGTGACTTCACTATACTTATAACCATAATTATTTGAATAAAATATTGTGCAGCGTAGAATATAAAGTAATACAACATTGATAATTTTCATGTTTATGGGATACATCTTTGTGTACATCTAGAATTTGTTCGACAATCTTTTTATAACCTGTAAATATGATTTCCGAATAAAAAAACCGGATCACTAGAGTTCGGAGCCACAATTAAATCTCTACTCAATAGTTTCCAGAACTCGTTTTTAGGATTTGGGGACAAGCCTAGGTGGCACTAGACAATGATCTAGTGCAATACTACGTATTACTGTTCCCTTCCTGTCTCTCGGACTTGTGAAGACCGAGGATCGAACTGCAACCTCGAGTTGCGAGTGATAGTTATTCCATTTTTTTCCTCATGTTTCTACATGGTCTCCACACGCATGTTTAGATATGTTAGAACTTACAAGTTTGCTTTGGCTTCAAAAAAACAAGAGAACAACTAAACATACCCCACAATTTTTCCACGTCAGAGCCACTTGGCTTGGCAATACCCTAAAGTTGATATATGAACTTCGTTATTTTTTTAAACTAGAGCTAGCACACATGTGACTGAGGTGGACTAACGAGCTGCTCGGATCGTTAAGATTTGGCTCGTTAAGCTCGTGATCGTTAAGGCTCGAATCATTAAGCTTATTAAGAATAACGAGTTGAAATCATTGTTTGACTCGACTCGTTATGTTCTTGCGAGCGCTCTCACGAGCAGCTCGTTAAGGACCGTTAAGGAGTGGACATATGCACGTAGCTAAGCATACATATATACCTCATCAGTATTCATACCAATACGGTAAAATATACGTGCACATGCAACTAATCAACCTCTAGGCTATTTACTTAGCATTAGGATAGGCAATGCAAAGCAAACATGGTGCATTTCCTCGTAAGGAAGAGCGGACGCATAGGTTTTTGGATCCTACCGAAGGAGTTTCAAGAACGGTTAAACAATACTATTTTGCTTGGCCCATTCCTTTTAAAAAATTGAGATAACTAAAACGACTCGTGGTCAAAATTGTGAAGCCTAGCTTATTACCGGTCTTAACGAGTAGCTCACGAACATAGTCGGCTCGATTGTTTATCTCGTTAATCTTAACGTGCAAAAACTGCTGCTCAGCTCGGCTCATTAACAAAACGAGCCGAGCTCAAACGAATCGAGCAAACGAGTACCCATTTAACTCGCCAAGTTAAAATTGCGGTGACATCTTTATCGGGCGAATCATTCCTTTATTTTTAAGAGACATTGTTCTTAATTAAAGAAATAAAAAATTACAATTATGAGGCAAATCGGTATGGTCTTCCTTGTACAATGGTCGACGACGCGCAAAGTGAGTGAACACGGATTTGCTTCTTGACCTTTCGAAACATGTCATGGAAATGGTGTTGACACTTGACACTGGCCAAGAATTCAACGGTCAGAGCCAAAAAGGCGTTGGCAAGAGAGTGATCTAATCGCCGTTCCTAGGAAGAATCGACAAATGATGTTTGACCTAGAAGACCTAACCCTTCTAGCTCTATCGCAATGGTGAAGCTCACCAAACCTCGCCAGTCAGAGAATAAGCCAATAGACAAAGACACAACAAAATATGATGGCAAAACAAGATCTGCACCTCTCTCAAGAGCGGCGAGCAGATGATCACTGGCGCTCCTCCATGTCTCCAATGAGATTGTTGTGTGATGAGGTTGATTAGGGTTTGGGAAAATCATATTTGATCCTACTTCACGCAATGCATCGGAAGAACTAAATGTAACCCTAATAGACCTAACCACAACACTGCAACACGAATCCATGGTCTCCACTTCATCCCGTTGCTGGAGCAGCAGTAGGAAGAAGTAGGGATCGATTTAAGGGGGTTGGCGTTGTTTCTCGCAAGAGAGAGAAGGGGACTCGCCATGTTACCTTACTCAAGGGCGGAGCTACTTGGTGCTACCCAGATCATAGGCATCAGGGGCGAAATACTTTTTTTACTAGCAATTAGCTAATGTAAGCAACCAATGTATTAGGTTCTACAAGTATTATCCGTGATAGTATGTGATAATATTATCCGTGATTAACCTCCCAGGTACAAACGATGATTGGTCCTCCGAGATAATCTCGGGAAGAATCACCTTCAATCTATTCGCCCGCACCTTGGATGCAATTTTATAGGTTACACTACATAAGATGATAGTGAGGAACTGGCCAAGCTCTATTGGGCTCGCCACCTTGGGGATAAGGACGATGAATGTTTTGTTGATGGAGCCTGGGTTGTCCTGCTCTCTAAGTATCCGTAGTACCATTGCCGTCACTCCCCTCCCCCCCACGCACACACCTCATCACCTCATCCATCTAGGCCTAGTGAGTTAGTGGGGTACATCTCGAACAACGCCCACTTGACTTCTGCTGCATCAAAAGGAGCGCCTAACTCACGGTTCATTGCTGATTCGACCCTTGTAGGCACACACCTCATCACCTCATCCATACACGAGACTCCTCCTACCGTGTACATGTGCCGATAAAAACTACTCGCAATGATGCACATCTCACTCTCATCATGAATAGTAGTCCCATCCTCTCTAAGTAAAGTCGTTCCTCGCTTATTCTTTTTAAGTTGGCTTGAAAAAACAAGTATTTTCGTCCCCCTCTGAAAGCCATTGAACATGAGAACATTGACGCCACATGATTTCTTCCCGATGTAAAACCTCCGTAAACCTCTCCACTAATTTTAGCTTCTCATAGGAGTTCGCTTCATTGTATCGGTGCGGGGAAAGAGAAAAATAGCAAGGCGGCGGCTCTAAGACTCATCTAGGGTTTCATCCCTCTCGCCGGCGACATTGCCGGTCCGCTCCGCCTCCGGTGGCCTTGGGGCCTTGGAGGTGTGGTGGACTACGGTCTCTCGCCGGCAGCAAGGTTTCAGTTTTGTGTTTAGTTTGTTTTCAGTGTCTTCTTCGGGATGGTGAGGCGGTGGCTACTTCCTGAAGTCAGACTAAGGTCCTCCCCTTCCTATCCTCGCTCCGGTGGTGCATCTAGCACCGACGGAGAACGCGTGTAGTTGTGTGTGCGACGAATCTCCTCTGATCCGACCGTCTTTCGTGTTCGATCGTGGTTTCAGGTCTCTTCTGATCCACGGTTGTCATCATTGGTGATGGTTGCTGCTCTGGTGGGCTTGGGGCGAGGATGGCGACTCGACTTCGGCTCGCGCTAGTGTTTGTAGTCGTTGCTAGGTGGTCAAATGATCTATTTGTAGTTTTTATTACTTTTAGACATCTTTGTACTAATGTTGATGATTATTAATAGATCGGTGGAATTCTCGAAAAAAAATTAGCTTCTTGTAGGAAGGGTCTACTCTCCGTGAAGAGCCATGAGAGTAGAGCCTTCATATCGAGCTCGTTATGCAGCGTGCGAATTTGAAGTCGCACACTACCAAACGTTGCTTTGTCCTAGCTCGATACGGTTTGCCACCCATGCATCTGCAACAATTCTCTTCTGGCTGTTTCTATTTTTATTATTATACCAACACGAAAAATCTCACGTCAACAAAATCACCGTGGTTTGGATCTGGTGCTCAGGATGGCACCCGTAGGGTATGGTATGGGTAGAGCCATCCCATACTCGTACCCGTCATCTTCAATCTTATCCGTCACTCATACCCATACCCGCCAACGAGTACAAATTTTTCCCATACCCGTCATCCGGCAGGGTAAATGGGTACCCGCGAGTAAAAATACCAGTGCTTAAAATACATTAAATTAATCAAAAAATATGACATGAGGTGAAGCGATCATAAACAGGGCTCTAATCATCACTAACCTACCAACGATTGTGAGACCAAGAAGTGTGAGGTTCAACCCTAGTAACATGAATGCATGATTAGGAGTAAAATTAAGTACTTTAGATTATTACATCGGCTCACTTGTTAAATTTAGATGTGTAAATAGATATATTGGTATGAGTTCTACGATCCTATACCCATACTCGCTCTACCTGATGGGTATAATATATTTCTTACAAACTAGTGGGTAATATTTTGTCTCATATCCATACTTTTATTGGATTTTTAGATATGCGAGTAATGGGTACCCATTGCAGCCGCGCCTGGCCTGCTTCACGTACGAGCCCAGTTGCGATAGCCGCGCATCCGCTCGTGGCCCAGCTTCCTCACGTGCCCTTCCGCCGCGCAGCAGCCCGATTAGCTTTTTACGAACTTTTCGGCGCAGGCTACGTGGCCCATAATATCCTCTCCCGTTCAATGCTATTTTTTTTGTGTGAGATAAAATGGAAACCTATATAATTGCAAGATTCCACGCTATTTTGTGTGTATAGAACCCTGCAGCTGTCGTCGTGCCGTACCATAGCAGGTCACCGTGGAAGCCTCTCCACGCTCGTCGCCGCCATCGGCCATCGCCGTGTTCCCTTTCTTCCTCGTCAGGACATCACGTTCCCGCTGTCTTCCCCACCTCAGTCCGGCTATCAAATTGTTCCTGTCGATCGACAGGAGCACCGAGTACGTATGTAGCTTCTTCCTGCTTTACTTTTCCCTTGCGACGGGTGTATGAGATTTACCGGATGGCACTTCCGGCGAGTATAGAACATTATTTTTAGTGGAGATTTACTTTCAAGATACATCCAGTCTAGTCTAGTCTAGTCCTAATCAATCTCACGAGTTGGCATACTGCAGGTCCATGATGAACGCATCACAGCATCAGATGTTGCGACCGAGCCTGTCTGTCCCATGGGGTCAGAAAAAACCACAGATTGCTGTCTTTGACACCAGCCGCCATGATCAGAGACATCGTCTCGCTGCACCCAAGGCCCAGATGAGGACAGTAACTGCAGACCATGACAAGTTCAGGGACACCGTTAAACCATGGTACAGCCTTTTCGGGATGTCTGCGGCCGATGTCTACAAGGAGTTCCCCGAAACCATGTGGGACGTTTTCGGGGACTCCCTCGAGACTCTCAGAAACAAGGTAGGGTATACCTATTTTCGATATTGTTCGCGTGTTAACAAATGCATGCATGGATACCCATCTTTATCTTAAGAATAACTGCATCAACGTTTCATTTCGATAGCTTCGTCATGCCCTTAATGATAGGGGCCACTAAACCTAGTGATTTGAATCATGATTTGACTCTCGCATACTTACTAAATAGGGGATACTCAACCTTACTCGACCGGAACAACATGAGATTTGATTCTTTCATCCTACCAGAAAGTTATGCTTGATCCTTGTTTATTGCTTGATCGCTCCGTCCTATAATTGATTGTCAACATCTTATATTACTGAATTAAAGGGGTACACACTAATATATGTATACCAATTTTGCAAGGACCGGGAGCCAAGTCAGAACAGATGGAGCACTGACGCAGACTTCGACACTGCCTTTGCAGAGTCCATTGCCTTTGACAAGAACCTTTACAAGTATGCGATTTTGGGCTCCAAGACCAACGTGGATAAAATCATGAACGGGGTATTTCTCACCGTCAATTTTATGCTTCATGTTTCTGACTTTTCAGGTGTGGCATGTTCGTGATTTATGTTTGTTTCTGTTCAAATAATTCACCTAGAGTCCGTTCCAACCCTTTTAAGTTCCAAGGTTTGGAACGAGTTTTTCATTTGAATTTATTGCGTTGAAACTTTTAATTAACTAGGTGAATTGTTTAAATTTGTGCCGTGTTACTACGGTCCTTCCCCATATGCCAATGTGTATGTTGAATTGGCCAGTCTTCCTTATCCTTCCGTACGTACACTCTTTCTTTCTTACGGGAAACTTTTCATTTGTGTAGGGTGCCATATCGGCTTGTGAAAGAGACAAAATTATCCATTGTCTTGAAAGTATAGAAAATGACATTGAGTTAGGGAAGTATGAGTGGAAAGATGGTGTGGATATATATTCAAATATTGTGGAAGCACTTGCTGATAAGTTTGTTGGAGGCATACCAAAGGATCTTGTCATAACTAATAAACATGACAGTTGCCTCTTGATCCTGGAAATGTGGTGTAAGAGCTATATTGATCAAATTAGCACACACATGAAGCAACTTCAGGTTCTTCCTTTTCTCTTTTCATCAACTATTTTTGGTCCCAACATTTCGTGCTTACAATTTTAACCTGTCCTAACACACCGTTTTATCTTAATTTGTTGTTGATTGAGCTTACTTATGGTTATTTTAATTGTTTAACGATGATCTTACAAACTGGTTGGTTGCAGGTTGCTCTTGTTCTCTTCGCACTAAGAATTGATTGTTTGGTCCATTGTGGTCGTAGACAAGTTCGGAACAACACGTTCCTAGAGAGTCTTGTTTTGCCAAGTCTTAAAACGGTAAATACTTTTATCTTCCGGTAGATAGCATTTTCAACATAGGGGCCATTTGCTAAGCAAATGTGCCTTGTCGTTACAAAGTTAAAACTTGAAAGCCCCATATGAGTAAAGAAACAAAAACATTTTCCTCCAAGATAAGCAGATGAATCCTTGGGCGTCGAAGATGATAAGTTTCACTAAACGAAAAGGGCTATATTTAACTCTCTCTATTTTCATGTATACAGCTAGAGCATGATGCATCCGATCTTCGTGCCTTCCTTGGGATCATTTATTCATCAAGTGATGGTGTCATTTGTCTCCGGAACAGGTATCTCCTAAATTTTATTTTGATTTTGTTTAATCATTTTGAGAAACTATTTCTCTAATATGAATGTAGACGTATACATCCATTTGATGTATCAAATATTATGTTACTTTGAATACACTAATCACTTTTTCGTAGTCATGAAATATTATTAATTTCGATTTGATTATACTTTTCTTTATCTGTAACTATTGTAGCCTTAATATGTAAATGTTTCGATTTGACAAAAAAACAACTCGACACCACCTAATATGTTCAAAGAAATGAGAGGCATCAATCTTGTCATTTTGTTCCAAATTTGCAGAGAAGACAAATACTGGTTCTGTTATGTTCTCCTTTGTTGAATTATTCTTATATTTTAGTCTGCAATATTGTAGATACTTGATCGTGGATTACTTGACTCCCTTTGAATCTATGCAGATTTCCAGAGGAAATCTCTCTTTCGAAACGTTCTACCATCGCTGATTTGGCAAGATCAATCAATTATTGCATCCCTGACCATCTAATACAAATACTTAAGAAGGTTATTTCATTGAGCCATTTGATGTCGGTGAGACCACAGGGTGAAGCAGCAATGGATTGGGAAATGCTCCAAAAATTCAGTAATGATGAACATATGAGGGAACGGGAACACAGACACTTGGCTTTGTCAAAGTGTCTAAACATTGGAGTCGGTGAGTTAACTCGAGATGGTGAAATCCAGGTGAAATCATTCTATCTTCACAGGTCACAATCATACCGTATTTTGCTGACGACATCGTACATGATCATTGTAGCATCTGCTTCTAACAACTTCACATTTTCTTGGAACAGGACGCAAAGTACCATTTGTTTTCTAGTGTCAAATTTGTGCTAGAAATGATCAACATGTACATACAATGTGTGGAAAATATGACTATCGATTTGAAGAAGGTCCAAATTCCACATCCAAGAGGCTACGATTATGTTATGGGGTTTGCACATTTCCTCACTAGCAAGGTGAACTCCTAATCCAATTTTATTGTCACACGAGTTTAAGAAATGATTTAGGATTTAATAGGTTACTTTCGATGACTCCTTTATTCAGCTTTATATATCTTAGTCACATGACTTTGAGTCAGTTGTTGGATTTACGTGGTTACGTGATCTATGTTCTCTTTTCAGCTGTTGGATTTATGTGATTATGTGACCTAAGTCCTCTTTGCTTAGTGTACGCCCGCTAGACAAGATCGTGGTTTGGGTACATATAGTAAAGCCCTTTCTCTACGCCAGGTTTTTGTTGTGAAGTGTACAAGTAGATTGCCTAAACCTTTCTATCAGTTCGGACTTTTGGTTCAAGTGGCTAGTGCATGAAGCTTAACATGGTATCAGAGCCCCAGGTCTCGAGCTCAAATCCTGGTTTTCGCAATTAAGCCTAAAAATTGCTGTTGCCCCCCTCTTTAGCCACCGCTGTGTTTCGGTGTGCTCTTCTTCTTTCACGTGTTAACTCTCTTCTCCCGTCACACGCGAGTGGGGGTGTTGTGAAGAGTACAAGTAGATTGCCTAACCCTTTCTATCAGTTCGGACTTTTGGTTCAAGTGGCTAGTGCATGAAGCTTAACAGTTTTGAGTATGTTAATTACTCCCTCTGATCCATAATAAGGTGAGGGGTTTTAGTTCAAAATTTAAACTAAAACCCCGCCAAGTATTATTGATAGGAACGAGTATATAACCTCTTTGAGTCTCGCATCGTGCATTTTCCATTTGTTGAGTGCATTTGCACTTCTTTTGGGCACATCGGCATCGTGTCATCTGATGTTTTATGATTATAATAGAGCCCAAAAGTAAACATATCCTCTGTCCAATTGCATGTTTAGAATTATACGAACAAATAGAAAACAAGTAAGTATTTTATATTAATATTTTTGGGTATTGGAAAGTGCCGTCTGTCAAGGAGAATAAGGAAGTCGAAGAATGTTTTTCACTTATTTTCGGTTAACGATTGGAAGTGCTATAATATTCGATGGTTTATCACTTTATAAGTTTTTTTAATCAAGAACAACCCATTAATTAGATAATGTAATTAGCCACAGAACTAATGTGGGAACGATCTTTGCAAATGAAACAGGGAATTGCTTTGGAAACAGCATACGCCGTGGTTCACTTGTGCCTGGAGAAACGATGCCAGCCTTCGAAGCTCACTTTAGAGGAACTGGCACGGATTGATTTCCCCTGCGAGCGTGCTCATGTCCTGTTACATGATAAGGAGAAGGTCTTCTACAAATTCACCCGTCAAGATCTTGATTCGTGCAAGAAGCTGATCAAATGGTGCTGCAAGCTTCGCATCGGTCCGGAAACTATTTTCGAACGAAACACTATTTATTTTTAGTCATGCTTCGATCAAATATGTTGAACAGAGTCTCAATATCTGAGTGCGTATTACTAGCATTTATATTCGAAAAGTTGTGAGACAAAAATGGAAGTATGGCCGGATCCAGCGTGTGTTGTAGTATGTGTGTGCAGAAGAGGAGGAATGCAACAGCGGTTGTGGTTAGAAGAGCCGACACATTCACACATATTAGAGCCCGTTTGGCTCCCATTATTCAGGCCCGAAATTATAGAATTCATTTGCTATTCCTATGATCAGCTTATTTGTCTGCCATAGAAATATAGAATCGGATAGAGAATTCATTTGAGAATTCCTTGGAACGCATCCGCCTGATCTAGCGCGGCACGGCATGCTCCAGGTCCAGCGCCACCGCTGCAAGGTCCTACAGCTTTCTTCCAGCAGCATCAGAACAGCGCCTAGGGCAAAGCCACGAGTGGCCGTTCTGCTTTTTTCTGTTAGCATTGTTGGCCATACGGGAGTGAACTGAGCAGGGGGTTCCCATGGAGCAGCTAGCACTGGCCAGCACAAGGTAGCAGCAGCTTGCGTTTGCAGGGCATGCTGCAGCAGGTAAGACACCGGTCCATCAGAAGACAGAGCAACATGAGGAGCGACTATTCCATTTTGCCTTGACTGATTTTTGTTTTGATGTTTTGGTAGTCAGATTTTGTTTACAAGGTCACGGCAGTGATAAAAATTTCAGCCTAGCAAAACAAAACAATGCGGTAGCCAAACATGATTTTTGAGCTTGGAGTTTTAGTTTTGCCAAACGAAACGATATCATCATGTTATTTCTACCAAATGAAATGAAATAATGGGTGCCAAAACAAGCTCTTAGGGTCTTTTTTGCGATGAATCAGAATTCCAGCAGAATCGGAGCGTCGACCACCTATAACTAGAAAAAAATTCGAATTACAGGTACACACGACAAATTACTATTGTACGTACTACTCACTTGCTACAGTCGAAAACCCTTGTGCATGAAAACCTAAGGCCGGGCCCCTTTGATTTATAGGATTCATATATAAATTACGTAGGATTTAGATCTTATGGCAAATATTCTATATAGATTGTTTGATTTATAGGAACATATCCTATAAGACCTGACATACAGAAAGTAATCCTATAAGAATCTTGTAGTGAAAATCCTATAGAAAAAAACAGTAGATCATACCTCTTGAAAAATTCTTTTGCTACAATCAAACACTTCATGTTCCTATAAAAATCAAGTAGGCATAACATTTAATCTTATGTTATTCCTACTTTTTTCCTATCATCGCCCCAGTCGTCATCAAGCTCGACATCGATGATGAGCAAGACTAGGGCACCGGCAGCCAACTAAAACCATAGGCTAGGGTTTGTTAGTGTTTACTATTTAATTTTTTAAGGTTAATCTCGTCTGTTTAGGACAATTTATGTGTAATCTCACTTGTTTCGGGCATATATCAATGAAAAATTGGTATAAAATAATTGTACTTTACATTGGGAAAAAAATGGAGTGCCCAGCCACCCAAACAGACATGAATAGAACAATGCGTGTGTCCGATCTGTAAGGACGCGTTGGAGATGCCCTTAACATCGAGTAATACTAGCGTGTCATCTGCTGATTTGCACCAGCATACCAAGGACTTGGTCGCGGGCTTTTGCTTTTAGCTTTGCGCGTTTGGACGCCTCGCACGGTCGCACCTCACCCAACGACTGCTGCATGAGCGCAGAGGCATGTTTCGATCGACTCTAGCACGGGACCAAGAAAAACAAACCACTACAACAGCCCAATCAATTCATTTCGTGCATGCATCACCAAATCAATGGTTAATGAACAAAAACGTTTATATGATCAAGTTAGACATGTGGATGTTGCGTGTAGAAAGTGAGATTTACGCACAACTCAAAGTGGGAGCAGGGGCGGAGGTAGAAACAAATTACAATGATGCACAACTTAAACGTCGAGCTTGAATTTGGGGCCTGATGCACCAATACTTGTAGAACCTGATGCATTTGTTGCTTACACTAGCTAATTGCTAGTAAAAAAAAGTATTTCGACCCTGATTCCTATGCATCTAGGTAGCACCAAGCAGCTCCACCCTTGAGTAGGAGATACCATGGCGACTCCGCTTCTCTTTCTTGCGAGAAACAACGCCAACCCCCTTATGTCGATCCCTACTTCTCTTCCTACTGTTGCTCCGACAACGGGATGAGGTGGGGACCATGGATTCGTGTTGCAGAGTTGTGGTTAGGTCTATTAATTAGGGTTACATTTAGTTCTTCCGATGCATTGTGCGAAGTAGGATCGAATATGATTTTTCCTGAACCCTAATCAACCTTGTCACACGGCAGTATCATTGGCGACATGGAGGAGCGCCAGCGATCGTCTGCTCGCCGCTCTTGAGAGAGGTGCGGATCTTGTTTTGTCATCATATTTTGCTAGTGGTGTTAAGTGTCTTTTTCCATTGGCTTATTATCCGACCGGCGAGGTTTGGCCAGCTTCGCCTCTCCGATAGAGCTAGAAGGTTAGGTCTTCTGGGTCAAGCATCCTTTGTCGATTCTTCCTACGAACGGCGATTAGATCACTCTTGCCAACGCCTTTTGGCTCCGACCGTTGAATTCCTGGCCAGTGTAAAGTGTCAACACCATTTCCGCGACATGTTTTGAAAGGTCAAGAAGCAGATTCGTGTTCACTCACTTCGTGTGTCGCCGACCATTGCATGAGCAAGACCATACTGATTTGCCTCATAATTGTAATTTTCTATTTCTTTAATTGAGAATGATGTCTCTTAAAAATAAAGGAATGATTTGCCAGATAAAGATGTCACCGCAATTTCAGCCGTTGAGATGTGGTCACATGTGTGTTAGCTCTAGTTTAAAAATAATAATAACGAGGTTCATATATGAACTTCAGGGTATTGCCAAGCCAAGTGGCTCTGCCCACGGTTAAATGTGGGGGTATGTTCAGTTGTTCTCTTTTTTTTTTGTAGCCAAAGCAAACTTGTAAGTTCTAACCTATCTAAACATGCGTGCGGAGACCATGTACAGACAACATTAAAAAAATGAAATAACTGTCACTCGCAACTCAAAGGTTGCAGCTCGGTCCTCGGTCTTCACAAGTCCGCGAGAGGCAGGATGGGAACAGTAATATTGCACTAGACCATTGTCTAGTGCCACCTAGGCTTGTCTCCAAATCCTAAAAAACGAGTTCTGGGAACTATGGATTAAATTTATGGCTCCAGACTCTAGTGATCCGTTTCTTTTTAAAATTCGGGAATCATATTTACAAGTTATAAATAGATTGTAGAACAAATTCTAGATGTACACAAAGATGTATACTATAAACATGAAAAATCTCAATGTTGTATTACTTTATATTCTACGCTGCACAAAATTTTATTAAAAAAATTATGGTTATAAGTATAGTGAAGGCCAAAATTATAAACAAAATTATGTATCCCAGAATTCAAAGAATTTAGCCTTGCCTTCTTGCATGTTTTTCAATGTTTTTAATCGTTTTAATATGATTTTTTTTATTTTTCTCTGATCTAAATAAAGAGATCGCTAGAGCTCAGAACTTCAGGACACTAAACTACTATAGGCTCAATTTAGGCGGGCCCACCTCTCGAAGTAATAAGAACATGACACATATATAGGCTTTCCAATCGATATACTGTACAAGCGATCGGACGTCCGATCCTAGTGCCTCCCAAGTAAAAAAGAGTCCTTTTATACCCCCTTTAAAAAAGGTAAAAGAGTCCTTTCTTGAACAGGTCAACAGGCTGAGCCAGAGGCTTATAATTAACTAGGTTTCCTATCGCCGACCGGACGAGAGAGAAGGGCTCCTTCTTCGGCCGCCGCCTGCCTCCGCCAGCGGTACGTACGCTACAATCTATACTGCTCCTATAATTTGGTTTTCTAGATGCGATTAGTATATAGTGTACTTCTTGAGCGAGTAGAGACTAGAGATTAGTAGCCAGGTTCCGAAATCTCCTGGTGCTTGGTGCTGTTTCTCATATGAACCTGAAGTATAAATTATGCAATTGCTAGATTGCAGGCTAATCTTGTAGATTTGTGCACACCCATCCGTGATTACGACCAGAGTACTTTCTTCAGCCATATGTGAATACGACCAATGTACTGACTTCACCCATCAGTGAATACAACCAATCTACTTACTTCGATAGCTATTAATTTCGATTTTAAATAAACAAAAAGCCAAAAAGGTTCACAAGATATATAATAGTCCTATTAAAATACAATGAGGGGTGGGTATATATAGTTGACGGAAGTTGTATGTACGGTATGCAGGTTCAGGTTCACAATGAAGGTCTGCTATCCATTGATGCAGCCTTGCCTCGCTGTTCCTTGGGGACAGAAGAAGCCACAACATGTGCATTTTAGCACCAGCCGTCGGAGCAATGTCGGTGCACCCATGTCTCAGCTGACAGACAAGTCGAGAGTTTCATCAGATGATAATATTAAACCATGGTTCAAGCTGCTTGGGATGACATTATCTGATCTCGACGATGGCTTTCCTGAAACCTTGTGGGATGCTGTTGGTGCTGACTCCCCAGAGACTCTTAAGAAGAAGGTTCTTTTTCATATCTTATCTGTAAAACATCTTCTTGGCAAGGCCATACATGATGCATCTATGTGGCTCTTCATTAATTTGGTCATATGCCAATGTATATTTGGGCATTACTAAACCATTGCAACAATCAGGACCGACAGAACCGGCATCTTATCTGGAGCAAGGACACGGACGTTGATCCTAGGTTTGCGGAGTCTATCGTGTTTGACAAAACACTCTACAAGTACGCAATTTTAGGTTGCAGGGCCAGTGCGGACACAATTGTGAAAAAGGTATTCTCATAATGACTTGAATTTTTTATTGTTCACTCAAATTTCAGATCTGCCTCATCCAGGATTTCTAATTGTTCCTTTTAAAATTCTCTTATTATCCGCCCGACCCATTGCTTTGAGTTTGAGTGGATCTTATTGCTTTCTGAATGTTCTTACTGCTCAGCTGAGAGCAACATTTTTCTTTTCTGTTTGTCTTTCTCAGAGGTTGTCCAGGTTGCTGGCTCTCTGATAAATTCTGCCTTTTGGCTTGTAAAGTTTCTCCCTTCGATAAATGAAACCGCAGGGCTCCTGCGGTTTGGGTAAAAAAAAAATGTTCTTACTTATTCCTCGTTTACCAGGCGTACAGATATGCTGATTTTGTAGAAATTAATTATCGGTCAGTTATGTACGTAGTCCGTCACTCCTTATCTTCCCACACTGAATTATTTTCACTTGTGCAGGGTATGATATCTGCCTCTCAGAGAGATGAAATCGTCCTTTCTCTTGCAAGGATAGAAGATGACATTGAGCTAGGAATGTTTCAGTGGGTAGATGGTGCGGATGTACATACAAATATTGTGCAAGCACTTGCTGATAAGCTTGGAGACCTACCGAAGGACCTTGCCGTAGATAGTATATATGACAGTTGCGTCATGATCCTCGATATGTGGTGCAAGAACCACATTGAGCATATTATGACAAAGATCAAACGGCTTCAGGTTCTTTTTCTGCATTACTTTTCTTGCCTTATGTTGTATTTTCTTTGCTGAAATACGAATTTACCCATGTTGTAGATATGTGTTCATGTTAATTTTGGAATTTTTTACCTCAAAAAATTGGAATTAAATGACTGATGTGACATCCACTCTTCGTTGCAGGTCGCTCTGGTTCTATTAGCACTCAGAAATGACGGTTTGGTCCTTCCTGGTAATAGAGAGGACCGCACATTGATTGGGAGTCTTGTATTGCCTATTCTTAAAGCGGTAAATTTTCTACTTCGTAGTTACTTTTAAAGCGCACGGACTTTTGTCAAGAAGCTAACCTAGCATTACAAAATACTAATCCGATATTTTGCTAATCGAATGTACCTCATACTTTTGAGAAAAAATTACACTGATTTTTCTGCAAATTTAATTATTTGACATGCAGAGCGCTGTATCTAAAATTTATTATGATTAGTATAATCCATAACTAAACTAATTAATTGGACTTTGAAAGATTGATGTACTAGGCGATTATCCTAAAAGTCCGAACTGATGGAAAGAGACTAGGCGCAATGTATATATATTCAACGCTTCCCTCGCGTCTAGGTTATTTTGGTCCTTACCGCAGAATCTTTTTTCTTTTCTTTGTAATACTACGAGAGCAGGATCTTAAACTTGAGACCTCTTGGCTTTGATATAGATTGTTATACTAGCAAATTATCCCAAAAATTCGGGGTATTTATAATCAACAGACTTAACCCCTTAGAGGAACCTAATGTATTACTCCCTCTGTTTCATTCTATAGTGCCTATAGTTTTTTGGCACGGAAATTAGCGCAAGAGTATTTTTTACACAAGACCCCCTAGCTGAACGATTTGAGATCAACGTAAAATTTGAGAAATCCATATCTACCTAACTTAACATAACAAATCCCATAAATATCTCTTGTTGATTCTCCATATATGTGCAGCCAAGTTTAATTAAGGAAAGTAAAATATTGCTGCCCAATTTTAAAGAATCGTTGGGTCATGTATTAGAAATCTCAATTAATTGTTTCCAATTTTGTATGGATTTTTTCTCACACATGTTGTGTGGGAGCTAAACGGGGAGGGGGTAATTGAAAAAAAAAAGCCAAGCTACAACCTTATATTCTGAAACAAATGCCAAAAATCTATAGGCACTATAGAAAGGAACGGAGGGAGTATAATTTAGCTGGAGCTTTATATGTGTCGATATGAACTACCCCTGGAAGCCTTGCCTGGAGATGTATTAAGTTCTCAAACAATGTGATTGTCCTCATCCATCATCACCCATCTTGGCTTCGGTCCCTCCCCTCCCTCCTGGGCCGCTCGCGCGAGCGGCTCCGGAGGCCCCAACCCTAAAACTAAAAGGCGTCGCCCATCTGACCCCCCCGGCCGCTGCCGTCGCCGGCACCGGCGGTGGGTGGTGGAGGAGGTGCACCCCCGACGGGACACCTTCGCGCGGAGGCGGGCGTCACTAGGGCAGCGAGGTGGTGGTGTGGAGCGGTCGTCGAGGTGGTGGTGTGGCGCGGGTTTTCGGAGGGCGTCGCCGACGCACGACAGTGCGCGACGAGGAGCGGATGTTCTCGGCCGAGCACGAAGCAAGGAGGGGAGTGGGGGTGCGGCCGTGTGACCTGGAGGCGGTGGTGCAAGATCCCGTCTTGGGGACGGCGGCATGGAGGATGCCTGGGGTGGAGTGCCCTGGTACATCGGCCTCCCTGTGCTGGGGACGAGCAGCAAGGCCTCCCGGTGGCACCAGCGTGGGAGATGGTGGTCGGGTGGCTCGATCTGGGCCTTCTTGGGCCAGATATGGGCATTTGAGGGTCGGAGATCGGTGGGCGGTTGCCTGGAGTGGGCGTGTCGGCGCAGACGTCCTGGCACTCGCCGAAGGTGGTGGGGAGTTTGCTGTGCTCCGTCGAGGGTGGTGCTGCTGGCTTGAGCAGTCGTGTGGAGGCCATGGCTTTGCAGACACGACGATGAGAAGCTGCGGTGACGGCGGTGTGAAACTACCTGGACAGTGTGGTCTCAAACCCCGGAGGCGCGACGAGCGGCGATTCGGATGAAAGTCTAGCCTAACTTGTTGGGCCGGCGGCGACGGCGCCCGCGGGTGTCGTGCCCCTTCTTGGAGGCGTCGCCAAGGAGTGCCGACGTTTCCTGCGCTCTCGCTTGGTTTGGTTGTTGTCTCCAGGTGAAAGCCTAGATCCATCGGATTAGCGCGATGTTGGCGTCCTCGACGTCGTTCCTCTATTGGGAGTTCCGCGTTTGGAGACACGGCATTGGAGGTCCTGGTGTGTTTCCTCCGGTGTTCGCCGCTCTCCGAGGTTGACTGCAGGGGCGCTATGCACGCCATAGCTAGCAAGTCCAAGACGACGCCTTCTCGGGGCCGACTGAGTTCCGCCATCTTCTGCTTTGATGGTGCGTTGACAAGGAGAGTCTTCTGAAGTTGTTGTTCTTCGGAGGTGTCTAGCGTCAGTCGAGACGCGGTTCAGTTGCTTAGGTTAGGTTAGGCTCTTTCATGTTGTGTTTGTGGGGTCGGTGGTGGCTGTCTTCGGACTAGCCGATGTGGAATTTGTGCCACGTGTGGTAGCTTTCTTATACTCAAACCTCTGGTTTCTATAAAGATAAGGTACGCCTACTCTCGAAAAAAAATTGATTGTCCTCATCCCAAAGTCACTATACATAATCTACTAGCTAAACTGTGTACCAACATTTCATAGAAACTTTGACGAAATGGGCCGATAGGGTGGGAATTATACTCCTAAGAGGCAAGAGAGTGTATTTGAGCCCAAACCATATTGCATAAAGTATATCGCTGCCATGAGTTGCTTGTAAGAAGTATGTTCTCAGTATATATGTTTCCTCTGTCTACACCTACAGCTGGACAAGGATGTATCAGGTCTTCGCCACACTTTTGGACGCCTTTACTTATGTGATGCCTTCATTTTACATAGGAACTCTGATATTTGCAGGTTTCATTTTGATCTCCTCCTCTCTCCTCCCTTAACCTTTTTTACATCACTTTTCTATAAAGATTACAATTTGATTCTCTAATATGACTTTATGCTCTATGGTCAGGAATGCGATACATGTACATGTTCTAATTGCAATAATTAATTGCTTTCCATAATTGTAGTAATGGACTGTCAATAAATTTTGTTCAGTGAAATAAAAACATGATACTATCTGTGTATTAATAAAATCGAACAAAAATATATATACTATGAGGTAATTCTCAAGTATCTAGAAATATTTTGAAATATGTTAATTTGCAAAGTTTTGAAAATGAAGCCTAGTTATTTCGGATAATTGTTCTGGAGGGAGCAATTAACTAGGTTGTGCTAGTACTAAAGATTGTATAGAAAAGTGCACTACTTCAATATGTGCATCATCTTCTTACTATGTATCTGTATTAATGATGGCCGTTGGTTTTGTAGCATTTTGTTATTCTGTATCCGAGCATTTAGATATTTCATTTACCTCATTTTTAGCCCCTAAACTATGCAGCTACCCAGAGATTGATACAACAACTAAGCGTTATACCATCGCCTATTATGCAAGAACAATAAGTTACGACATTCCTAACGATATAGCACAATTTCTTGAGAAGTTTGTTCCGTTGAAGGATCTGCTTTCTTTCAAACCACACAAAGATGCAACACACGGCACAATCCTAGAAAAGCTCCTTCCAGATGGACCGAAAAGGGGTCGTGGACATTCTGCTTTGTCAAAATGTCTGAACATTGCATACAGAAGAGATCACGGATTGCTGCAAGATTGTGAAATCGAGGTATAATAATGATCTTAGTCACAGTGCAGCACTATACATCATGGTACATATATTTGGTTCTAACAATGTTTGCTTTTCTTCAAACAGGATGCCAAGTCCTATATTTTTTCTAGTGTTGAAGCTGTGCTACAAATGCTCAGTGTATCCATCAAATTTGCAGAGAAGATGTCCTTTGATCTTGTAAAGATGCAAACCCGTCTACCGAGTGGCTATGGTGATGTTGTAGAATTTGCACATGTCCTGACTAGTAAGGTGAGTTCCTACTGAATTTTACTGTTGTATATGCCTTTGAGTAAGCTCCATTGTTTGCTCATCGTACTCTGCAGGCGAATTTCATCTGGTGCAAAATCATTTGAATGTCTTAGAAGCTCTAGTTCTAACATTTATCAAAGTTAAATTTAAAGTAATGATGAATACAAATATTTGCAATGAAACAGGGAATTGCTTTGGAGACCGCATACGTGTTGGTTCACATATGCCTGGAGAAAAGGCTCCAGCCTTCGGAGCTCACTTTGGACGAACTACAGCGGATAGGTTTCCCATGTGAGCATGTTCATGATCTACTGCAGGACAAGGGTAGTGTCTTTCGTGATTTTAGCTGTCGGGATATGTCCAAGGAAATGATTAAGTGGTGCTGCAAGCTTCGGATCAGTCCGGAAACAATTTCTTCTTGATGCCCAGCATGGACTTGGTGCAATGAGTGCTGTCTTCATTTTGCTCCTCTTGAACAGCAAACACATAAATTCTATTCCTCTGAATTAATTAGCCGTAAAGCGTTTGTGTGCTAATTTTTCTCTAGAGTTTCTACTATGCATTTGTGCATCTATTACTTTCTAGTACAAATTAGTCATTAAACATTGTGTGGAAAATAATTCGAAATTTGTTAGAGCCTGCGAATCATATATATGTGGATTTACAAAGAAGCGGTAGCACAAGCAGAAATGAACCCAGGTGCACGTGCATCCGCTTTCTTCAATATTGAAAAAATATGTTATTTGAAAATCTTTAAAAATATTTATTGAAATAAAAAATTCATGTACATATTATGTTAATAAGTTGTGTAAGTTTGCACGGAAAAATACGATTGTATGTGGCCTACGCGAAAATGGAAAAATGTACAAATGACACTATGATGATTGGTTGTGTACTGTTCACGAAAATAGGGAATTCCATTTTCACATTTATGTGTAGGTCACACATGGTCGTTTTTCAATAACAAAATGTGCGCAAATAAGTGTCAGCATAGAATATACATTTGTGCATTTTTTACAAAAAAAATCGAAACTTTAAAATACTCCATCAGATTCATATTAGTTGCAATTAATATAGATGTATCTAGACATATTTTAGTTCTACGTACATCCATACTAGTGTCAAGAAAAAATATAAATCGGAGGTAGTAGCATTTTAAAAAGAAAAATCATAATGGGTGCGTGCACCCAGGTTCACATCGTCTGCCTCAACAACTGCAATCAAAGATTTGCTGACTGTTCATAGTGGGAGTAACTTAGCTAGCAATATCACAAACTCCAAGATGTTTTGGTGACATATCATAACAATAAATGAAGAAATAGATGTATGTGGTAACTAGCTATGTTACCATAACATCACACCCCAAAAGACAAAATGAGTCTACAAAGTAATAATGCGATTTTGCATGATACCGCTCCTATGCTACTTTCTACTACGAAGATAATAACATGAACTAGTAACTTACGCATGACACCACCTTATGTTAGTCACCATTATAAGTAGCCTTACCTCATTTAACAGGAATGCATTATCACTCCCAATGTGAAGTAGACCAGCATATCTACTGAACATCTTGTTTCACACAGGTATCTGTTTAATAGATACAGATTTGTTGTTCTCGGATGATCTAGAATTAACTTAGAGCTTGGTCAACTTTACAAATTTTGGATTAGCATCGTGATTAATGATTTTTCTGATAAAATGAATATATTAATATCAAGATGATATGAAGTACACCTCGCCTCTACAACAATATAAAGAATAGAGCCAATCTAGACATTAAGGATGCACATAGCAACCCCCTCCCCCACACACACACAAAAAACAATTAGAGTCTACTAGAAGTAGAAACAACTCCACCAGTGGTGAAAACAGCATGGTTCCTTCTCCAAATGATGCCTCCAGGAGGGCTGCGTTGCACAATAATCGTCGTCATACGGTCCAACCAGCATGCATGTCTAGATCCTGGGTTTACAGCCTAGAGAAGGTTCAAGCTCTAGATAACACCTCTAACAAGAAAATGACCAGGGAGCGACCATTGCCAGGTACAACCACTTAACGTCAGACCTACCATTCTCCCCGGAAACTGAGACACGGAGGTCAAAGAGCACCGCCAAGAATGGAGTCCGCCCCCACTTGTCGAGAACACTGCTGAAAGAACTCGGTCGTCATGCACACATACTTCTTCCGATCTGCATCAACTCACTGGTATCTTCTCGACTTGCATATGGGGAACCTCCGGATCCTTTCCGGTCTTCTTAAAGCCAATGGCAACACATAGCGGTCTTGAACTAAGCATGCGTGTATGGAGATCATCTAGCCTTTGAACCACCTTGATGTACCCACCATGGTGTAATTGCGGCTAATTTTCCGTATTCGACATGCCCAAAGGAGCCAACATAGGTGGATATTGGAGTCACCAATGTACATAAACTATCAGCGGCAGGCTCGGGTGGAGGTGATATTGGAGCCTCGGAGATTGGTCCCTTCACACCGGTTCGGGCTTCTTGAGCATGATGATGCTGACGAGTAGCGCATCCGGGTTGGTGATCTTCCACCGGCATAGTGATGGCGTGTGTTTGTCATACGCAGACTTCACACTGTTGGGGAACCCCAAGAGGAAGGTATGATGAGCACAGCAGCAAGTTTTCCCTCAGTAAGAACCAATGTTTAATCGATCGGAGAAAGGCGTGACTTCTGAAGGTGTTGCTAGCTGACTAGTGGCAGGGCCCACTACCGATGTCAGCAACAACGTGGAACCTGCATACAACACAACCAACATACTTTGCCCCAACTTCCAGTGAGGTTGTCAATCTCACCGGTTTTGCTGAACACAAATAATTAAATGTATCGAGTGGAAGGAGATGTTTGCAGTAATAAAGGAGAACATAGCTTACAGTAAATAAACAGAGCAGGATTGCAGTGGGGCCCATAGTTCACTAGAGGTATATCTCCATAAAGATAAATAACATGCTGGGTGAACAAATTACAGCTGGGAAATTGACAGAATATCGACCATACATGACAAGATGATTACTATGAGATTTGTTTGGGCATTACAACATAATACATAGACCGTAATCCAACTGCATCTATTACTAATAATCCACCTTCTGGTTATCATCCGAACCCCTTCCAGTATTAAGTTGCAAGCAACAGATTATCGCATTAAGCAATGTGTGTAAAGTAAACAATAGAATTACCCTCAGATAAAACATTGTTGTTTTCTCCCTAGTAGCAACAACACATCTACAATCTTAGAAGTTACTGTCACTCTTCCAGAAAACTAGAGGCATGAACCTACTATCGAGCATAAATACCCCCTCTTGGAGTCACAAGCATCTACTTGGCCAGAGTATCTACTAGCAACGGAGAGCATGCAAGATCACAAATAACATATGACATGAATATATAATCCACCTCAACATAGTGATGAGGACATCCCTACCGAACTACTACCTCCGTCATTGCAAGATAAAGAAGATGTTGTTGTGAAGCTTAAGTCCAATGAAGTCGGGATTGGACCTATGACAAGGGCTCGTGCGAAGCTACTAAAACAACATGTGAACTTGTTCTTAAACGATACTTTGATTGGTGAGAATTTTATACTCCCGAAGTCCTTTGACTTGTGTATGATCAGGTATGAGGATGGAGGAAGCATCGCACGAGGAGAAGAGAAGCAGTTGGGCATGGTGATGGACGAGAAGATACCCCATGGACGTGCGAGGGAGGAGAGGGAGGCATGCACAAAGGAGGGAGAAGAAGAAGTCGAGGCCGGCGCCAAGCTCGGCGACACAGGCCTCCACGCCAGCCAACCCGGCGCCGCCGACCCACACGCTGGGTGACCCGACGCCTGCCAGCGCCTCCACCGGTGCACACCGGGCACCGTTCCAGGGAGTCTAGCGCCTCCGCCCGGTGCCAGCCCGATGCCAGGCCCGGTCCCTGCCGGCACTTCCGGCCCCCTGGCCCGGTCGACCGGCCCCTACGCTAGCCGTGTCCGAGTCAGTCTCGACCAGATCACGATCTGGGTCGGTTTGTAATCGTATTTTTCGACTTCTGTTCGTCGTGAACCCCTATATAAGTTTCCAGGATGCCCCCAAAACAACCTTAGACCAATTTTAAGATAAACCCTAGTTCATAGTTGATAGCTTTGCAACTCTATTGAATCTATACACCAATTCGCATCGATCTAGTGTTTTGCTACTGAACGTTTTGTGTGATCTGTTGTTCCATTGGGAATTAGACGGTTGCAATTTACCGCTTTGAGGTCGGCGGCTACGTGCGCAAGTGTGTGGAGTTGCGAATATCTTGTAGGATTGAGAGCTGTTGCATTAGCGACCGGAATCAATCGAGAGACTTCGTCGGCGTCATACAAGTTATCTTCACCTCATTATCGTGTTATCTCCGCTGTGTTCATCAAAACCACCGTGCTTACTGAGCAGATCGGGCAACCCCTTATCATCTTGGTATCAGATTTCAGCGTTTCCTCGGTAAACCATCCACAATCCACTCCATAGTTGAGTTGTGAGTATTTCCTATCCAGAAAAAGCCAAAAGTATTAGGGTTAGGGTTTCGCCATAGCCTTAGATTGCATCAATTTCGAGTTTTAGTTACTTTTCGTAGTCTTGTTTTTGCATATCTTTGTCTTTCATCTAGTAGATTGTCTAGGGTTTGTGTTTTTACTATCATGCATCTAGTAGTCAGTTGTTTTTGCTCCGAGTCCACATAGCGTACAGTTTGCTTGTTCCCAACCATAGACACAGCCTTTCGATATACGTGACTAGGAACTTTCCCAAAAGAGACTAGTTTTACCGCTCGATGGGCTGCTCATTAGGGTTTTGGTGCTTTGCAATTTCTGTCGGTCGTGTTAGAAAGAGTAGAGTCATAAAATCAAAAAAAAGCAAAGAAGCAAAAAGAGCTACATAGTTGCGTGTGTGATAAAAAGAAAAATCAGAAAACAAAAAAGTGAAGTGCTAGTAAGATCAAGTTAAGGCCTTGTTTACTTTTCTGCACCCGTAGTTGAGCAATCTTGTGTCTGTTTCGTTGAGTTTTGCTAGTGTCTCTCTAGTGCATTGCAACATGTTCATCCATATAGTTGCATTGCCACATTTATCGCCTTGTGTGAGTATCATTGGTTATTCTACGGTCAGCGCTAGAGCTTGTTATTGGTGCAAATAGGTAGCATACCTACAGCCCCACATATATCCTGCTTTGTCGTGTGATTGTTCTTATACCCTTGATATTCGCTTCGCTACGTCCGTGCACTAGTTTGTTAATCCAATTGGTAACAAATACTAATTCACTTTGGAGCGGTAAGATTTACCCTTCTTCTCGGTTTTGAGTGAGTTGTGAGAGTACCACCACAGATATTTGTTTTAGTGCACTAACCTACTAACCATGTCTTCTAGTGATGCTAAACTTGTTGACCAGAAAAAGAAGGATGGATCTGATCTTGTTTCTTGGAGGGAGTATGAAGCTCTTCGTAATGAGATGCGACGTGAATTCCTAATAGGACGAACCCCGAAGAAACGAAGGAGATACAGAAGCATGTACAAGCGCTACTCGACAAAGATTATATTCGCATAAGCCTAAGTCCTTGTGGTGTTCCTGTTATTCTAGTTCCTAAGAAAGATGGTACATGGCGCATGTGTGTTGATTGTAGAGCGATAAACAACATTACTATTCGATATCGTGATCCTATCCCCCGTTTAGAGGATATGCTAGATGAATTGAGTGGTGCTGCTGTTTTCTCCAAGATTGATTTCCGTAGTGCTTATCATCAAATTAGGATGAAAGAGGGGTGAATGGAAAACAACCTTTAAAAAAAAATTGGTTTATATGAGTGTTTAGTAATGCCTTTTGGTTTAAATAATGCACCTAGTACTTTTATGAGACTAATGAACCATGTTTTATGTGATTTTATTGACAAGTTTGTGGTTGTGTACTTCAATGACATATTAATTTACAGCCGCAATGAATCTGATCATACTATGCATATTCGACATGTTTTGCAAGTGTTGCGTGATAATAAGCTCTATGGCAATCTTGAGAAGTGCACATTTTGCAAACATAAGGTCATATTTCTGGGTTATGTTGTCTCTAAGCATGGAGTAGAAGTAGATTCATCTAAAATTGAAGCAATTTAAAATTGACCTAATCCCATGAATGTGAGTCAAGTAAGAAGTTTTCATGGTCTTGCTGGGTTTTATAGAAGATTTGTGCCCAATTTTAGTACTATTGCTTCACCTTTGAATGAATTGACTAAAAAGGGTGTTGCATTTGAGTGGGGCGCAGCCCAAGATCATGCTTTTGATGAACTAAAAAGATTGTTAATTTCTGCACCGTTGCTTGCACTTCCTGATTTCAATAAGCAATTTGAGATTGAATATGATGCTAGTGGTATTGGAATTGGTGGTGTGTTGATGCAAAAGGGTCACCCAATTGCATATTTTTCTGAGAAACTTTCTAGTGCTAAGTTGAACTATCCTACCTATGATAAAGAATTGTATGCTTTAATTATAGTTCTTGAGGTTTCGCAACATTATTTGTGGCCAAAAGAATTTATCATACATTCTGATCATGAAGCTTTGAAATATCTGAAAGCTCAATCTAACTTGCATAGGCGTTTTGCTAAGTGGGTTGAGTTCACTAAGTCTTTTCCATACATTATTAAGCATAAGAAGGGAAAAGATAATATTGTTGTTGATGCTCTATCTAGGAAGATCATGCTATTAACTCAACTTGATGTTAAGATTCCTGGATTAGAGATTCTATGTGATCTGTATGCGACTGATCATGATGTTGCTGAACCATATCGCTTGTGTGCTATTGGTACAACATGGGAAAAATATTACATACATGATGGGTTCTTGTTTAGAGCTAACAAACTATGTGTTTCAGAATCGTCTGTGTGTTTGCTCTTATTGCAGGAATCACATGCTGGAGGTTTGATGGGTCACTTTGGGCGTGAGAAGACGCTACTCATGCTCGCTGATCACTTTTATTGGCCAAAGATGAGGCGGGATGTGAAAAGGTATATGAAGAGATGCATTACTTGCAACAAGTCTAAGCCCAAGCTGAAGCCTCACGGTTTGTATACTCCTTTACCGGCACCTACTACACCGTGGGAAGATATAAGTATGGATTTTGTGTTTGGTTTACCACGTACTAAAAGAGGCCATGATTCTATATTTGTGGTAGTGGGTAGATTTTCTAAGATGTCACACTTTATTGCCTGCCACAAGAGCGATGATGCGTCGCATATTGCTAACCTGTTTTTCAGGGAGATTGTACGTCTACATGGAGTCCCGAAGACTATTATTTCTGATCGTGACGTGAAGTTTATGAGCTACTTCTGGAAGACACTTTGGGGTAAGCTGGGGACAAAGCTACTTTTCAGTACTACTTGCCATCCCCAAACTGATGGTCAAACTGAGGTGGTGAACCGAACATTGTCATAACTATTGAGGTCCATGATCAAGAAGAACTTGAAGGAGTGGGAAGATTGTTTGCCGCATGTGAAGTTTGCTTACAACAGGGCGGTACATTCTACCACACAGTTGTGTCCATTTGAGGTGGTGTATGGTTTCAAACCCATTACTCCACTTGACTTGTTGCCTCTACCCATCCATGAGAGAGTCAATATGGAGGCATCAAAGAGGGCGGATTTTGTACGGAAGATGCATGAGAAGAATAAAGAGTTGATTGAGAAGAAAGGCAAGAACAATGTTGCAAGGGTGAACAAGAAGCGCAAGGAGATGTTGTTCAATCCTGGTGATATGGTATGGGTTCATTTTCGCAAGCACAGGTTTCCGAAGCTACGGAAGTATAAGTTGCTTCCTCGTGGTGCTGGTCCTTACAAAGTGCTTGCCAAGATCAATGATAATGCATACTCAATAGATCTTCCAACTGATGAGTTTGGTGTCAGCAATTCTTTCAATGTTGCTGATTTGACACCGTATGACGGAGAAGACCTTGGAGCGTCGAGGTCGAAGCCTTTTGAAGGGGGGAGATGATGAGGACATTGATGGGATTCGTAGCATAGAAAACAAAAAAATTCCTACCGCAAGAACGAAAACACAAGCCAAGATCTAATCTAGTAGATGGTAGCAACGAGGAGATGAAGATATTAACCCTCGAAGATCGCAAAGCTTAACGAGATTAGATCTCGGGGTGGATGTAGTCGATCACTTGCCGCTTGCAAAAGCGCGTAGGAGATCTTGACGGTGCCATAATCGGGCAGCACCTCCGTACTCGGTCACACGTACGGTGTTGATGAAGACGACGTCCTCCTCCTCGTTCCAGCGGGCAGCGGAAGTAGTAGATCCTCCTCGGAATCTCGGCAGCACGACGGCGTGGTGGCGGTGGTGGTGGAGAACTCCGGCAGGGATTCGCCTATGCGCTGCGGGAGTTGTATGTGGAGGAGGGGCGCTAGGGTTTGGGGAGAGGGGGGTCTAGGGCGCCGACCACTTGGGGGCTGCGGCCTAGATGGCTTTGGTGTGGCCGGCCCCTCCCCTTTGCTCCTCATTATATAGGTGGAAGCCCCAAGAGTTGTAGTCCAAGTCTTCGAATAAGACCCCAACACCAAAACTTGCCTTTGGTGGGAAACCTACTCAAGATGGGAGTCCTACTCAAGGTGGGACTCCCACCTTTCCTTGAGGGGGGTGGCCGGCCACCTTAGGTGGAGTCCACCTGGGACTCCTCCCCCTTAGGGCTGGCCGGCCATGCTAGTGGAGTCCCTCCGGGACTCCGCCTTCCATAGTGATTTCTTCCGGACTTTTCTAGAACCTTCTAGAACCTTCCATAAATGCACCGGATCATTTTCAAACTTATAAAATGACTTTCTATATATGAATCTTATTCTCCGGACCATTCCGGAACTCCTCGTGATGTCCTGGATCCCATCCGAGACTCCGAACAAAACTTCGAACTCCATTCCATATTCCATATCTACTTAAACGACATCAAACCTTAAGTGTGTCACCCTACGGTTCGCGAACTATGCAGACATGGTTGAGACTTCTCTCCGACCAATAACCAATAGCGGGATCTGGAGATCCATAATGGCTCCCAAATATTCAACGATGACTTAGTGATCGAATGAACCATTTACATACGATACCGATTCCCTTTGTCACGCGATATTTTACTTGTCCAAGGTTTGATCATCGGTATCTCTATACCTCGTTCAACCTCGTCTCCTGACAAGTACTCTTTACTCGTACCGTGGTATGTGGTCTCTTATGAACCATTCATATGTTTGCAAACTAATTAGACGACATTCCACCGAGAGGGCCCAGAGTATATCTATCCGTCATCGGGATGGACAAATCCCACCGTTGATCCATATGCCTCAACTCATACTTTCCAGATACCTAATCCCACCTTTATAACCACCCATTTACGCAGTGGCGTTTGATGTAATCGAAGTACCCTTCCGGCATAAGTGATTTACATGATCTCATGGTCGAAAGGACTAGGTAACTATGTATCTAAAGCTTATAGCAAATGAACTTAATGACGTGATCTTATGCTACACTTAATTGGGTGTGTCCATTACATCATTCACATAATGACATAACCTTGTTATTAATAACATCCAATGTTCATGATCACGAAACTATGATCATCTATTAATCAACAAGCTAGTTATACAAGAGGCTTACTAGGGACTCCTTATTGTTTACATAACACACATGTATCAATGTTTCGGTTAATACAATTATAGCATGGTATATAAACATTTATCATAAAACAAAGATATATAATAACCACTTTATTATTGCCTCTTGGGCATATCTCCAACAGTCTCCCACTTGCACTAGAGTCACTACAAGGATTCCGGTGTATTGCAACAAAAATTATTGCAACGACCATGTTTTCTTGCAATAAAATGCAATATTACCACCAAATTCCCGTTTGTGGTAATAGGCTCTGCATATTGCCACAATTTAGTTTTGTCATGATAAGTATCATGTTTGTTGTAACAGAGGACATGTATTGCAACAAAGAGCATTGGCGTCGTAATATGGTGGTGATATTGCGACAATAATGCTTTGTTGCGTGAACTATTCATCATGTTGCATTACCTAGTCTCTAATGCAACAAAACGCAAAATTTGTGGAAACATTCGGACAAATAATGCAACATTTTCGCCATGTTGCATTAATTATTCGCATTGTTGCAAAAAAATAGTATCGTATTGCAACAAAATATGTCTTTGTCGTAACAGAACACGTTTTTGTCTCAACCTCATTTTGTTGCAATAACTATTGCATATTACGCCAAATTATGTTCTATAGTAGTATGTAGAATATATTGCAACAATCTTGAGTTTTCATCATAGATGTCATCACTACTAGAAACCGAATTTTTTTGTGTGCCTAGCGATTTTTCTATCGGCCTCGTGATTAGCCTAGAGAAAAATAAATTACCACTACAATAAATGTTCTGACTTGTGACCTTTTCTCAGTGACCCTGGGTGAAATACCTTACCGAATGGTGGTAATCTATTTGAGGGGTTCAAAACCCTAGAATATTACGACGATTTGAGTCAAGAATGTCATATTTTCCTTGCATGGAATGGCCAGAATTTGAGCCATGCGGTCTACGACCTTATATTTTAGTGATAACAACCAATTAAGATCGTCATGTCCGCTAATCCTGATGGCTTAAAATGATCGGGCATCCATCTAAGCCATTTCGTCTATGTGGCTTGTCCACATATCGATTTTCGCTCATGTGTCCGAATATATAGTAGTTTTAAGGTGACAACCTACCAGATGACATGGAGGATCAATCAACATAACCGCATGGGACCCAATGTACTACACAAGTGAGAGCCTCATTAAAACGATGGTAACATAGAACCAACAAGGCGCCGTTTTATCTTGGATTTTTAATGAAACGTGTATTTATTTTTGCAGGAACTTCAAAAAAAGATCTATTTGGCTTCACCCTACGATGGAACACTAGATACTGGATAGATACACCTCACAGATCAACCTAAAACAAAGGCTGGCCTGTGGGGCCACTAGAACCATGTCCCTAGTGATAGTCACTGCCCAGTTCCAAATTTCCGCAGTCGCGCCCAACCAAATTTATGGTTTAGTTTTAAGTTGCCCGCGCCTGGTCAAACCAAATTTCTAATTTCATTTTGAATCGCCCGCGCACGCGGTGAAGCGAAATTTCTGGATTTGTTTTAAGTAGGCCGTGACATCGATCATCGAGTATCTTCCAAATCCCTAAGCCACGCCGCCGCCCCTCGCTTCTCCTGGCTCGCTCGTCGGGCTTCTTCACCAGATCCAATCGAGGCACTCCCGCCGCCTCCCTCCCATCAATTTTCCTAGCCTCAATCAACTCGCCCCACCGCCTCCCTCCCATGGATTTGCCAAGTCTCACTCCCACAGAATCGCCTAGCCCCGTCTTGACCCCGTCGCAAGGAGGAGTCGTGTTTCCGTCCGCCATGCCCACCATGCATCCGTCGTATTTCCACACCACCACCACACACGCCCAAGCTCTCTCTCTCTATCTCTGCACAGATCTTACCGTCTTTGGTTTTTCAGGTCGCTGGTGGTGTAGTGGCAGCAAGTACACGCTCCAGAACCGTCTCGATGCGCGCAGCCGTCGACCTCGCGCGGCGTGATGGACGAAGTCCCCTTCTGTCCCCGGCCCTGTTGGCCCGTCTGATGCCGCTTTCCACTTCGGGCCCGGCGATGTGTTCGACGCCCACCGACTTCACGACCCCCCCGACGCGGCACGTTCGTCCTCCACCTGTGTTCCGAGGCCCTGGCGATGGTAGGTTCCTCCCCACTTCCTTCCAGATAGAACGTGGGTAATTTCATCCCTTTCTCTTCTATAGATGCAGGGCAGACTCCACTTCACGGCTGAACAGAACCTGCGGTATAGTTTTTTTTCACACATTTGTCCTCTTTCCTGAAATTCTTAGACTCTACATGGTAGATCAGACTAACACTTCGTGATGAATTACAATGGTTTTAGGGAAAGTAACAAGTCTGAAATAACCAGGTTTGATTGGTCAATTGAACTAACCAATGTTCTGGACTCGGTATAGACTAACTGTTTCTGCTCTGTGATTCTACACATCTCGGTCCATATATTACTCTACCTAATTTGCTTTGCAGCCCGTTCTATTGAATCACCTTTATTTGTTTAGAAGATTGTATTCCAGCGGATGCCCTCAATGGTACATATTTGGACCCTCATATCGCAGTACCCACACACACACACACTATATTTGTCTTTATATTGATTATATCATTTTATTGCTCTCTCTAATCACGGGATGAACTGATGCAGGTTGTTGGCAGTCATGTAAACCAGATCTAAGCTTTCAGTCAGGGTACTTACCACTCACTCAGCACGGTTTCAGCTGTCTTCTTTTGCCTGTATTGTGTAAGTTTGTGACTTTGTGCTATTGTGGCCGGTAGATTATTCACCTTTGAAGTCGCAGCTTGGTATTTAGTTACTCTAGATTGGTATATCTGTTCCAGTTCCTTTATCTGAATGAATGATAACATGATACATGACTCAATGTAGTATGCGTTTAGACTCCAGATTTCCTTTTCCATATTCATCTGTTGGTAATCATTATGATTTGTATGTTTGACAAGCTATTTAAAATGCACAAGATGAAAAAAATATCTTGGCGTGCTGACATAGCTTTGACATGGCATTTACGAAAAAAAACCAAGTACATAGTAGAATTCACTATACCATTGTTATCACCAGATTTTGGCCAAATCAGGAGATGGGCCGTAATTGAGATGGGCTTGAAGAAGATGCACGTGGAGAATATCTGAAGCGGCCTCGCATGAGAGTTTGGGCTAAATTGCCCGTGTATCTGTATATTATTAGATCGTATTTAGAATTAAAAGATAGAGTCTGGCTCGTACACGGTCAGGTGTACTTCCGAATTAGAAAGTCCCTTCGACTATAAATATGTATCTAGGGTTTTTGGGAAAGGAGGACAATCACGTTCACAACAAACACAAACCAGGCGCATCGCCACCCCTTATTTCGAGGGTTTCTTCCGGGTAAGCATCATGCTGCCTAGATCGCATCTTGCGATCTAGGCAGTACATGTTTATTCGATTACCTTGTGTTACTCGTGCTGAAGCGTTGTTGATGGCGAGTAGCACTATTTATCGTAGATGTCTTGGGGCTTGCATTGATGCTTTCCTTATGCATATTTGCTTAGCAATGCCGTCCCTCGATATCTAGCTGTCCTTACACCTGAATAGGTGTAAGGCCAGCACCTTGCTTATTCGTTACTTAGTAGATCCAATCTGTTATAGTTGCTCCTTGTTTCAAGGATTAGTTTAATATCTGCATGATTAGGCCTTATGCTGGGGTTGGATGATCCGGTAGTGCGTGAGGTGTTGTTTTACCGTTCCTATAAGGGATGTTCCGGGAATTGACTTAACGTTGGTTTTTAGGCCTCTTTTAGGGATAGTTTCCATCATCTTTCGTATCTGCTAGGCCCAACTACGCGTAGGATGTTCCGATTATGCGGTGAAAACCCTAAACTGTCGTAGATTGGTTTAGCTTTGTTTTGATCAAGCAGGATCCCCATGTCATCGTAAATCCAACGTGAACCATGGGGCGATCGGCTCTTTGAACCGATCCACAGGGCAACCTGAGAGCCGATCGGGCTCGTATTTAATGTTTACGTGTCTACCATGCAGGAGACTAGTTGAAGCAATCCAACACCTTCCTGATCAGGTATAGGTCAGGTGGCACGCCCTTGCAACCGCCAGGACGTGTGCTGGGACTTTGCGGGACGACGCGAGGCGCCAGGGCCCACTAAGCGGTCTTGGGAGTCTCCCGGCTCTTCGTGTTGCTTAACCACTGCTCGCCGGTGAGTTTTGGCAGGCAACAACCATTGCCTTTGGACACTTTGTACTGATAATGATTTTTTTGCAGGTTCCATAGATCAGCGGAACTTGCTATATTTGGAATCAGTTCTGAACATGTTAGGCAAAATATTGAAAGGAATACATATAGTAATAGGTAGAATATTATATTCCGAGGCAAGATTATCATCTATTGTTCAAAAAATTTACATGTATCGGATGGTGTTCTAATAATAAATATTGAATTATTTGTTACTACATTCATACTGAATTCTATCATTTGTGTGTATTGTGGTATGGTTCTCTCGCCAAGATTTTTTTTATCTAGCCACCAGCGTAGTAGTGGTCCATGGCAAAATGACTAATGCCACAAAAACAAGGATTATTGCTATAGTTTCTTGCCACGATTGATTATTAGATTTGTTACATGTTGCATTAAACTACCTCCACAAACCAAATTGTCGCATCAAGTGAATGCTGCCACGAGTAAAAATGTGGCAATTTTCCGCATGATTATTGCAATAGCACACTTCATTGCCACAATTGGTTTTTTGTGGCAATAACCTATTACCATACATTCAATTGCAACGGTTGCCAACGAATGTCATTTTGTGGCAATAGATTCATATTGCCACAATTCGGTATGTATTGCGACGAACGATTTCGTTGCAATAGACCCGAATCTTTGTAGTGAGTCAATAATCTAGATTACATTGTAAGGTACCTAACACCCATGGCATTCTGGTGTTGGTCATGCTTTGCCCTAGGGAGAGCTTTAGTCAACGGATCTGCCACATTCAGATCAGTGTGTACTTTGCAAATCTTTACTTCTCCATCTTCGATGTACTCGCGAATCGAATGAAAGCGCAGCTTGATATGCTTCAGCTTCTTGTGTGACCTTGGTTCTTGTGCATTGGTGATGGCACCCATGTTGTCACAATAAATGACTAGTGGGTCCAATGCACTAGGAACCACGCCAAGCTCAACAATAAACCTCTTCATCCATACCGCTTCCGATGAAGCCTCCGAAGCCGCTATGTATTCCGATTCTGTTGAAGACTTCGCCACCGTGCACTGCTTGGAGCTGCACCAGCTTACTGCAGCACCATTCAATATAAACACGTACCCAGACTGAGACTTAGAGTCATCAGGATCAGTGTTCCAACGACTTGCATCGGTGTAACTGGTTACAACGAGCTCTTGGTCACCTCCATAACAAAGAAACATATCATTAGTTCTTTTCAAGTAATTCAGGATATTCTTGACCGCTGTCCAGTGTTCCATTCCTGGATCACTTTGATATCTGCTAGTCAAACTAACAACATGTGCTATATCCGGTCTAGTACACAACATGGCATACATGATAGAGCCTACTGCCGAGGCATAGGGGATCTGATTCATCCTCTCTCTTTCTTCTGCCGTAGCCGGACCTTGAGTCTTACTCAAGACCTTACCTGGCAACATCGGTAAGAACCCTTTCTTACTTTCATCCATTCTAAACTTCTTTAGAATCTTGTCCAGGTATGTACTCTATGAAAGCCCTATTAGGCGTCTTGATCTATCTCTATAAATCTTGATGCCTAAAATGTACGCTGCTTCACCAAGGTCCTTCATTGAAAAACACTTATTCAAATAACCTTTTACACTGCTTGATAGTTCTATATCATTCCCAATCAATAATATGTCATCTACATATAATATCAGGAATGCTACAGAGCTCCCACTCACTTTCTTGTAAATACAGGCCTCTCCATGACATTGTATAAACCCGAAGTCTTTGATCACCTTATCAAAACATTGGTTCCAACTCCTGGATGCTTGCTTCAGTCCATAAATGGAACGCTGAAGTTTGCACACCTTGTCAGCATTTTTAGGATCGACAAAACCTTTGGGTTGTACCATATACAACTCTTCCTCAATGTCACCTTTAAGGAACACCGTTTTGACATCCATCTGCCAAATCTCATAATCGAAAAATGCAGCTGTTGCTAACAAAATTCTCACAGACTTTATCTTCGCTACAGGTGAGAAAGTCTCATCGTAGTCAACACCTTCAATTTGTCGGAAACCCTTTGCGACAAGTCGAGCTTTATAGACAGTAACATTACCATCAGCATCTGTTTTTCTCTTGAAGATCCATTTATTCTCGACAGCCTTACGGCTATCAGGTAAGTCTACCAAAGTCCACACTTTGTTATCATACATGGATCTCATTTCGGATTTCATGGCTTCTTGCCATTTGTTGGAATCTGGGCTCATCATCACTTCTTCATACGTCGCAGGGTCCTCATCATTGTTGTCCACAATCATGACATTTAGACAAGGATCATACCAGTCAGGAGTGGTACGTTCCCTTGCGATCTGCGAGGTTCAGTAGCTACCTCGCTCGAAGTTTCATGATCATTATCATTAGCTTCCTCTGTTATCGGTGTGGGCGGCACAGGAACATCTTCCGGTACTGCGCTACTCTGATCAACGAGAGAAGGTTCAGTAACCTCGTCAAGTTCTACTTTTCTTCTAGTCACTTCTTTAGTGAGAAACTCTTTCTCAAGAAAGGTTCCGTTCTTAGCAACAAAGATTTTGCCTTCGGATTTGTGATAGAAAGTATACCCAATAGTTTCCTTAGGGTATCCTATGAAGACGCATTTCTCCGCTTTGGGTTCTAGCTTGTCTGGTTGTAACTTTTTTACATAGGCTTCACAACCCCAAACTTTAAGGAACGACAGCTTAGGTTTCTTATTAAACCATAATTCATACGGTGTCGTTGCAACGGATTTAGATGGTGCCCTATTTAAAGTGAATGCAGCTGTCTCTAATGCATAACCCCAAAACGATAACGGCAAATCAGTAAGAGACATCATAGAACAAACCATATCTAAGAGAGTTCGATTACGACGTTCGGACACACCATTGCGTTGTGGTGTTCCCGGCGGTGTCAACTGTGAAAGTATTCCGCATTTCTTTAAATGCATGCCAAACTCATAACTCAGATATTCGCCTCCGCGATCAGAACGCAGAAACTTAATCTTCTTGTTACGTTGATTTTCTACTTCACTTTGGAATTCCTTAAACTTCTGGAAAGTTTCGGATTTATGTTTCATGAAAGAGATATACCCATATCTACTCAGATCATCGTGAAGGTTAGAACATAACGATAACCACCGCGCGAGGCTACACTCATTGGTCCGCACACATCGGTATGTATGATTTCCAATAAGTCTGTAGCTCGCTTCATAATACTAGAGAATGGAGTCTTAGTCATTTTTCCCATTAGACATGCTTCGCATCTATCAAGTGACTCAAAATCAAGTGACTCAAGTAGTCCATCGGAATGGAGTTTCTTGATGCGTTTCACTCCAATATGACCAAGACGACAGTGCCACATATAAGTAGAATTATCATTCAATTTAATTCGCCTAGCATCATTGTATCACTACTATCGAGATTTAATAGAAATAAACCATTCGTCTCAAGCGCATGACCATAAAAGATATTATTCATAAAAATAGAACAACCATTATTCTCAGACTTGAATGAATAACCGTCTTGCATTAAACAAGATCCAGATATAATGTTCATGCTCAACGCAGGCACTAAATAACAATTATTGAGGTTTAAAACTAATCCCGAAGGTAGATGTAGAGGGAGCGTGCCGACAGCGATCACATCGACCTTGGATCCATTTCCAACGCCCATCGTCACTTCGTCCCTCGCTAGGCTTCGTTTATTCCGTAGTTCTTGTTTCGAGTTACAAATATGAGCAACCGAACCAGTATCAAATACCCAGGCACTAGTACGAGAACCAGTAAGATAGACATCTATAACATGTACATCAAATATACCTTTCTTCTTCTTGACAAGGCCTCTCTTCAGATCAGCCAAGTACTTGGGGCAATTACGCTTCTAGTGCCCCTTCCCGTTGCAGTAATAGCACTCAGTATCAGGTTTAGGGCCACCCTAAGGCTTCTCAGGAGGCGCGACAGCTTTCTTGCCGCCCTTCTTGACGTTGCCCTTCTTAGGTTTGCCTTGCTTCTTTAAACTGGTGGTCTTGTTGACCATCAACACTTGGTGCTCTTTCTGTATCTCAATCTCAGCAGATTTTAGCATGGAGAAGAGTTCAGGTAACTCCTTATTCATGTTCTGCATGTTGTAGTTCATCACGAAGTTCTTGTAACTTGGTGGCAGTGATTGGAGAACACGATGAATACCCAGCTGGTTGGGGATGATAATCCCCAAGTCACTGAGCTTCTTCGCGTGTCCGGACATAGCGAACACGTGCTCACTAACGGAGCTGCCCTCTTCCATCATACAGCCAAAGAACTGTTTCGAGGCCTCATAGCTCTCCAAAGCCGCATGAGTTTCAAAGATAACTTTGAGCTCATTGATCATATCACAAGGGTCATGGTGCTCAAAACGCTTCTGGAGCTCGCCTAGGGCCGCACGTAATGGCACACTGAACTTGAGAGTAGTGAGTCACCCGAGTCTCGTAAACATTTTTCTCATCCTCGGATACTGCAGGGGGTGGTGGGGGACCTAGCGATGCATCAAGCACATATTGCAGATTTCCGCCATTGAGGAAGATCCTCACATGACGGAACCAGTCGGTGAAGTTGCTACCATTGCTTTTAAGCTTTTCTTTCTCTAGGAACTGGTTAAAATTGATTGATGGGGACGCCATGATCTACAACATATATTTGCAATAGTTTAGACTAAGTTTATGATAAATTGAGTTCAAATTTTTATTCAAAAAAATTAAAAACTAGGTGAACTCCCACTCAAAACAATATCCCTCGTATTGTCTTAGTGATCACACGAACCAAATCCACCACACCAAGTCCGATCATCACGAGACAAGATGTAACTTCAATGGCGAACACTCAAAGTGTTCATCATATCAAGCATATGACTCATACTCTACCTTTCAGTATCCCGTGTTCCGAGACCATGTCTGTACATGCTAGGCTCGTCAAGGCAACCTTAGTATCCGCGTGTGCAAATCTGGCTTGCACCCGTTGTATGCACATGTAGAATCTATCACACCCGATCATCACGTGATGCTTCGAAATGACAAGTCTTAGCAACGGTGCTACTAAGGATGAACACTTTATTATCTTGATATTTAGTGAGAGGGATCATCTTATAATACTACCGTCGCGATCTAAGCAAAATAAGATGCATAAAAGGATTAACATCACATGCAATTCATATGTGATATGATATGACCCCTTTGTCTTTGCGCATTTGATCTTCATCTCCAAAGCACGGACATGATCTCCATCATCAACGGGCATGATCTCCATCATCGTCGGTGTAGCTTCAAGGTCCATGGCGCCGTCTTCATGGTTGTTCACCACATGTAGCAACTATTACAACTACTTTGAAAATAATACTACTACATGAAATATAAAGACAACCATAAGGCTCCTGCCGGTTGCCACAATACAATAATGATCATCTCATACATATTCATCATCACATTATGGCCATATCACATCACCAAACCCTGCAAAAACAAGTTAGACGGTTCTAATTTGGTTTGCATATTTTACGCGGTTTAGGGTTTCGAGTAAGATCCAATCTACCTACGAACATGAACCACAACGGTGATACTAGTGTTGTCAATGAAATATTAAATTAGATCTTCACTATAGTAGGAGAGACAGACACCCGCAAAGCCACTTATGCAATACAAGTTGCATGTCGAGCGTGGAGCAAATCTCATGAACACGGTCATGTAAAGTTAGCCCGAGCCGCTTCATCCCACTATGCCACAAAGATGCAAAGTACTCGAACTAAAGACAACAAAGCATCAACACCCACAAAACAATTGTGTTCTACTCGTGCAACCAATCTATGCATAGACACGGCTCTGATACCACTGATGGGATTCGTAGCATAGAAAACAAAAAAATTCCTACCGCAAGAACGAAAACACAAGCCAAGATCTAATCTAGTAGACGGTAGCAACGAGGAGATGAAGAGACTAACCCTCGAAGATCACAAAACTTAATGAGAATAGATCTCGGGGTGGATGTAGTCGATCACTTGCCGCTTGCAAAAGCGCGTAGAAGATCTTGACGGTGCCACAATCGGGTAGCACCTTGATACGTCTCCGACGTATCGATAATTTCTTATGTTCCATGCCACATTATTGATGTTATCTACATGTTTTATGCACACTTTATGTCATATTCGTGCATTTTCTGGAACTAACCTATTAACAAGATGCCGAAGTGCCGCGTTCTGTCATTGCTGTTTTTGGTTTCAGAAATCCTAGTAACGAAATATTCTCGGAATTGGACGAAATCAACGCCCAGGTTCCTATTTTCACCGGAAGCATCCAGAACACACGAGAAGGACCAGAGGGGGGGCACAGGCCCACCAAACCCTAGGCCGGCGCGGCCAGGGGGGGCCGCGCCACCCTATGGTGTGGGCACCCCTTCGACCCTCTGGCGCCGCCTTTCCGCCTATTTAAAGCCTCCGTCACGAAAACCCTGATGCGATTGACGAAACCCACAGAAACCTTCCAGAGCCGCCGCCATCGCGAAGCCAAGATCCGAGGGACAGGAGTCTCTGTTCCGGCGCGCCGCCGGAACGGGGAAGTGCCCCCGGAAGGCTTCTCCATCGACACCGCTGCCATCTTCACCGCCATCTTCATCAGCGCTGCTGCTCCCATGAGGAGGGAGTAGTTCTCCATCGAGGCTCGGGGCTGTAGCGGTAGCTATGTGGTTCATCTCTCTCCTATGTACTTCAATACAATAATCTCATGAGCTGCCTTACATGATTGAGATTCATATGATGATGCTTGTAATCTAGATGTCGTTATGCTAGTCAAGTGAATTTTACTTATGTGATCTCCGGAGACTCCTTGTCCCACGTGTGTAAAGGTGACAGTGTGTGCACCGTGTGGGTCTCTTAGGCTATATTTCACAGAATACTTATTCACTGATGAATGGCATAGTGAGGTGCTTATTTATATCTCTTTATGATTGCAATGTATTTTGTATCACAATTTATCTATGTGCTACTCTAGCAATGTTATTAAAGTAGTTTTATTCCTCCTACACGGTGTAATGGTGACAGTGTGTGCATCCGTGTTAGTACTTGGTTTATGCTATGATCATGATCTCTTGTAGATTGCGAAGTTAACTATTGCTATGACAGTATTGATGTGATCTATTCCTCCTACATATGCATGAAGGTGACAGTGTGCATGCTATGTTAGTACTTGGTTTAGTCGAATTGATCTTTCATGCACTCTAAGGTTACTTAAATATGAACATTGAATTGTGGAGCTTGTTAACTCCGGCATTGAGGGTTCGTGTAATCCTACGCAATGTGTTCATCATCCAACAAGAGTGTAGAGTATGCATTTATCTATTCTGTTATGTGATCAAAGTTGAGAGTGTCCACTAGTGAAAGTGTAATCCCTAGGCCTTGTTCCTAAATACTGCTATCGTTGCTTGTTTACTGTTTTACTGCGTTACTACTGCTGCAATACTACCACCATCAACTACACGCCAGCAAGCTATTTTCTGGCACCGTTGCTACTGCTCATACTTATTTATACCACCTGTATTTCACTATCTCTTCGCCGAACTAGTACACCTATTAGGTGTGTTGGGGACACAAGAGACTTCTTGCTTTGTGGTTGCAGGGTTGCATGAGAGGGATATCTTTGACCTCTTCCTCCCTGAGTTCGATAAACCTTGGGTGATCCACTTAAGGGAAAACTTGCTGCTGTTCTACAAACCTCTGCTCTTGGAGGCCCAACACTGTCTACAGGAAAAGGAGGGGGCGTAGACATCAAGCTATTTTCTGGCGCCGTTGCCGGGGAGGAAAGGTAAAAGGTACTCACACTCCGGATCTCGGTTACTAAGCTATTTTCGCCGTTGTAAGTACTCGAAGCTATTTCCTTTAGATCCTGCAATTGCATCTTTTTCTTTCTTGTTTACACTAGTTTGGCATAATGGACAAGAATGAGCTTCTTATTCTATTTCCTGATTTAAAACATGGATTGTTTGATGCGAAAATTAAAAAACCTATGGAATCTTATTTGCATGCTGGTAGTAATATTAGTATGAACGCTTTGAACACCATTGTTGATAATGATATAGAAAGTTCTAAGCTTGGGGAAGCTGGTTTTGATGAGCATGATCTTTTTAGTCCCCCAAGCATTGAGGAGAAAATTTTCTTTGATGATACTTTGCCTCCCATATATGATGATTATAATGATAGTGGTCTTTTGGTGCCACCTACTATGGAGAGTAAATTTTGTTGTGATTATACTATGCCTCCAACACTTGATGAGAATAATAATGATAGCTACTTTGTTGAATTTGCTCCCACTACAACTAATAAAAGTGATTATGCCTATGTGGAGAGTAATAATTTTATGCATGAGACTCATGATAAGAATGTTTCATTTGATAGTTATATTGTTGAGTTTGCTCATGTTGCTACTGAAAGTTATTATGAGAGAGGAAAATATGGTTGTGGAAATTTTCATGTTACTAAAATACCTCTCTATGTGCTGAAATTTTTGAAGCTACACTTGTTTTATCTTCCTATGCTTGTTACTTTGCTCTTCATGAACTTGTTTATTTACAAGATTCCTATGCATAGGAAGCATGTTAGACTTAAATGTGTTTTGAATTTGCCTCTGGATGCTCTCTTTCGCTTCAATTACTATTTCTTATGAGTGCATCATTAAAACTGCTGAGCCCATCTTAATGGCTATAAAGAAAGAACTTCTTGGGAGATAACCCATGTGTTATTTTGCTACAGTACTTTGTTTTATATTTGTTTCTTGGAAATTGTTTACTACTGTAGCAACCTCTCCTTATCTTAGTTTTGTGTTTTGTTGTGCCAAGTAAAATCTTTGATAGTAAAGTTCATACTAGATTTGGATTACTGCGCAGTTTCAGATTTCTTTGCTGTCACGAATCTGGGCTAAATTCTCTGTAGGTAACTCAGAAAATTATGCCAATTTACGTGAGTGGTCCTCAGATATGTACGCAACTTTCATTCAATTTGAGCATTTTCATCTGAGCAAGTCTGGTGCCATTTTAAAATTCGTCAATACGAACTGTTCTGTTTTGACAGATTCTGCCTTTTATTTCGCATTGCTTCTTTCGCTGTGTTGGGTGGATTTCTTTGTTCCATTACCTTCCAGTAGCTTTGGGCAATGTCCAGAAGTGTTAAGAATGATTGTGTCACCTCTGAACATGTGAGTTTTTGATTATGCACTAACCCTCTAATGAGTTTGTTTCGAGTTTGGTGTAAAGGAAGTTTTCAAAGGTCAAGAGAGGAGGATGATATACTATGATCAAGAAGAGTGAAAGCTCTAAGCTTGGGGATGCCCCGGTGGTTCATCCCTGCATATTTCAAGAAGACTCAAGCATCTAAACTTGGGGATGCCCAAGGCATTCCCTTCTTCATCGACAACATTATCAGGTTCCTCCCATGAAACTATATTTTTATTCCATCACATCTTATGTACTTTACTTGGAGCGTCTGTTTATTTTTGTTATTGTTTGTGTTTGAATAAATTGGATTACATCATGCTTGTGTGGGAGAGAGACACGCTCCGCTGGTTCGTATGAACACATGTGTTCTTAGCTCATAATATTCATGGCGAAGTTTCCCCTTCGTTAAATTGTTATATGGTTGGAATTGGAAAATGATACATGTAGTAATTGCTATTAATGTCTTGGGTAATGTGATACTTGGCAATTGTTGTGCTCATGTTTAAGCTCTTGCACCATATGCTTTGCACCCATTAATGAAGAAATACATAGAGCATGCTAAAATTTGGTTTGCATATTTGGTCTCTCTAAGGTCTAGATAATTTCTAGTATTGAGTTTGAACAACAAGGAAGACGGCGTAGAGTCTTATAATGTTTACAATATGTCTTTGATGTGAGTTTTGCTGCACCGCTTCATCCTTGTGTTTGTTTCAAATAACCTTGCTAGCCTAAAACTTGTATCGAGAGGGAATACTTCTCATGCATCCAAAATACTTGAGCCAACCACTATGCCATTTGTGTCCACCATACCTACCTACTACATGGTATTTCTCCGCCATTCCAAAGTAAATTGCTTGAGTGCTACCTTTAAAATTCCATCATTCACCTTTGCAATATATAGCTCATGGGACAAATAGCTTAAAAACTATTGTGGTATTGAATATGTACTTATGCACTTTATCTCTTATTAAGTTGCTTGTTGTGCGATAACCATGTTTCTGGGGACGCCATCAACTATTCTTTGTTGAATATCATGTGAGTTGCTATGCATGTTCGTCTTGTCTGAAGTAAGAGAGATCTACCACCTTATGGTTAAGCATGCATATTGTTAGAGAAGAACATTGGGCCGCTAACTAAAGCCATGATTCATGGTGGAAGTTTCAGTTTTGGACATATATCCTCAATCTCATATGAGAAAATTATTAATTGTTGTTACATGCTTATGCATAAAAGAGGAGTCCATTATCTGTTGTCTATGTTGTCCCGGTATGGATGTCTAAGTCGAGAATAATCAATAGCGAGAAATCCCATGCGAGCTTTCTCCTTAGACCTTTGTACAGGCGGCATAGAGGTACCCCTTTGTGACACTTGGTTAAAACATGTGCATTGCGATGATCCGGTAGTCCAAGCTAATTAGGACAAGGTGCGGGCACTATTAGTATACTATGCATGAGGCTTGCAACTTGTAAGATATAATTTACATGATACATATGCTTTATTACTACCGTTGACAAAATTGTTTCATGTTTTCAAAATCAAAGCTCTAGCACAATTATAGCAATCGATGCTTTTCCTCTATGGAGGACCTTTCTTCTACTTTTATTGTTGAGTCAGTTCACCTATTTCTCTCCACCTCAAGAAGCAAACACTTGTGTGAACTGTGCATTGATTCCTACATACTTGCATATTGCACTTATTATATTACTCTATGTTGACAATATCCATGAGATATACATGTTATAAGTTGAAAGCAACCGCTGAAACTTCATCTTCCTTTGTGTTGCTTCAATACCTTTACTTTGAATTATTGCTTTATGAGTTAACTCTTATGCAAGACTTATTGATGCTTGTCTTGAAGTGCTATTCATGAAAAGTCTTTGCTATATGATTCACTTGTTTACTCATATCATATACATTGTTTTGATCGCTGCATTCGCTACATATGCTTTACAAATATTATGATCAAGGTTATGATGGCATGTCACTCCAGAAATTATCTGTGTTATCGTTTTACCTGCTCGGGACGAGCAGAACTAAGCTTGGGGATGCTGATACGTCTCCGACGTATCGATAATTTCTTATGTTCCATGCCACATTATTGATGTTATCTACATGTTTTATGCACACTTTATGTCATATTCGTGCATTTTCTGGAACTAACCTATTAACAAGATGCCGAAGTGCCAGTTCCTGTTTTCTGCTGTTTTTGGTTTCAGAAATCCTAGTAACGAAATATTCTCGGAATTGGACGAAATCAACGCCCAGGTTCCTATTTTCACCGGAAGCATCCAGAACACACGAGAAGGACCAGAGGGGGGGCACAGGCCCACCAAACCCTAGGCCGGCGCGGCCAGGGGGGGCCCGCGCCACCCTATGGTGTGGGCACCCCTTCGACCCTCTGGCGCCGCCTTTCCGCCTATTTAAAGCCTCCGTCGCGAAAACCCTGATGCGATTGACGAAACCCACAGAAACCTTCCAGAGCTGCCGCCATCGCGAAGCCAAGATCTGGGGGACAGGAGTCTCTGTTCCGGCGCGCCGCCGGAACGGGGAAGTGCCCCCGGAAGGCTTCTCCATCGACACCGCTGCCATCTTCACCGCCATCTTCATCACCGCTGCTGCTCCCATGAGGAGGGAGTAGTTCTCCATCGAGGCTCGGGGCTGTACCGGTAGCTATGTGGTTCATCTCTCTCCTATGTACTTCAATACAATAATCTCATGAGCTGCCTTACATGATTGAGATTCATATGATGATGCTTGCAATCTAGATGTCGTTATGCTAGTCAAGTGAATTTTACTTATGTGATCTCCGGAGACTCCTTGTCCCATGTGTGTAAAGGTGACAGTGTGTGCACCGTGTAGGTCTCTTAGGCTATATTTCACAGAATACTTATTCACTGATGAATGGCATAGTGAGGTGCTTATTTATATCTCTTTATGATTGCAATGTATTTTGTATCACAATTTATCTATGTGCTACTCTAGCAATGTTATTAAAGTAGTTTTATTCCTCCTACACGGTGTAATGGTGACAGTGTGTGCATCCGTGTTAGTACTTGGTTTATGCTATGATCATGATCTCTTGTAGATTGCGAAGTTAACTATTGCTATGACAGTATTGATGTGATCTATTCCTCCTACATATGCATGAAGGTGACAGTGTGCATGCTATGTTAGTACTTGGTTTAGTCGAATTGATCTTTCATGCACTCTAAGGTTACTTAAATATGAACATTGAATTGTGGAGCTTGTTAACTCCGGCATTGAGGGTTCGTGTAATCCTACGCAATGTGTTCATCATCCAACAAGAGTGTAGAGTATGCATTTATCTATTCTGTTATGTGATCAAAGTTGAGAGTGTCCACTAGTGAAAGTGTAATCCCTAGGCCTTGTTCCTAAATACTGCTATCGTTGCTTGTTTACTGTTTTACTGCGTTACTACTGCTGCAATACTACCACCATCAACTACACGCCAGCAAGCTATTTTCTGGCACCGTTGCTACTGCTCATACTTATTTATACCACCTGTATTTCACTATCTCTTCGCCGAACTAGTACACCTATTAGGTGTGTTGGGGACACAAGAGACTTCTTGCTTTGTGGTTGCAGGGTTGCATGAGAGGGATATCTTTGACCTCTTCCTCCCTGAGTTCGATAAACCTTGGGTGATCCACTTAAGGGAAAACTTGCTGCTGTTCTACAAACCTCTGCTCTTGGAGGCCCAACACTGTCTACAGGAAAAGGAGGGGGCGTAGACATCACACCTCCGTACTCGGTCACACGTACGGTGTTGATGAAGACGACGTCCTCCTCCCCGTTCCAGCGGGCAGCGGAAGTAGTAGATCCTCCTCGGAATCCCGGCAGCATGACGGCGTGGTGGCGGTGGTGGTAACTCCGGCAGGGCTTCGCCTATGCGCTGCGGGAGTTGTATGTGGAGGAGGGGCGCTAGGGTTTGGGGAGAGGGGGGTCTAGGATGCCGGCCACTTGGGGGCTACGGCCTAGATGGATTTGGTATGGCCGGCCCCTCCCCTTTGCTCCTCATTATATAGGTGGAAGCCCCAAGAGTTGTAGTCCAAGTCTTCGAATAAGACCCCAACACCAAAACTTGCCTTTGGTGGGAAACCTACTCAAGATGGGAGTCCTACTCAAGGTGGGACTCCCACCTTTCCTTGAAGGGGGGGTGGCCGGCCACCTTAGGTGGAGTCCACCTGGGACTCCTGCCCCTTAGGGCTGGCCGGGCATGCTAGTGGAGTCCCTCCGGGACTCCGCCTTCCATAGTGATTTCTTCCGGACTTTTCTAGAACTTTCTAGAACCTTCCATAAATGCACAGGATCATTTTCAAACTTATAAAATGACTTCCTATATATGAATCTTATTTTTCTCCGGACCATTCCGGAACTCCTCGTGATGTCCTGGATCCCATCCGAGACTCCGAACAAAACTTCGAACTCCATTCCATATTCCATATCTACTTAAACGACATCAAACCTTAAGTGTGTCACCCTACGGTTCGCGAACTATGCAGACATGGTTGAGACTTCTCTCCGACCAATAACCAATAGCGTGATCTGGAGATCCATAATGGCTCCCACATATTCAACGATGACTTAGTGATCGAATGAACCATTTACATACGATACCGATTCCCTTTGTCACGCGATATTTTACTTGTCCGAGGTTTGATCATCGGTATCTCTATACCTCGTTCAACCTCGTCTCCTGACAAGTACTCTTTACTCGTACCGTGGTATGTGGTCTCTTATGAACCATTCATATGTTTGCAAACTAATTAGACGACATTCCACCGAGAGGGCCCAGAGTATATCTATCCGTCATCGGGATGGACAAATCCCACTGTTGATCCTATGCCTCAACTCATACTTTCCGGATACCTAATCCCACCTTTATAACCACCCATTTACGCAGTGGCGTTTGATGTAATCAAAGTACCCTTCCGGCATAAGTGATTTACATGATCTCATGGTCGAAAGGACTAGGTAACTATGTATCTAAAGCTTATAGCAAATGAACTTAATGACGTGATCTTATGCTACGCTTAATTGGGTGTGTCCATTACATCATTCACATAATGACATAACCTTGTTATTAATAACATCCAATGTTCATGATCACGAAACTATGATCATCTATTAATCAACAAGCTAGTTATACAAGAGGCTTACTAGGGACTCCTTGTTGTTTACATAACACACATGTATCAATGTTTCGGTTAATACAATTATAGCATGGTATATAAACATTTATCATAAACACAAAGATATATAATAACCACTTTATTATTGCCTCTTGGGCATATCTCCAACAGACATCCCTACCGAACTACTACCTCTGTCATTGCAAGATGAAGAAGATGTTGATGTGAAGCTCAAGTCCAATGAAGTCAAGATTGGACCTATGACAAGGGCTCGTGCGAAGCTACTAAAACAACAGATGAGCTTTTTCTTAAATGATTTTTCATTGATGAGAATTTTATACTGCCTAAGTCCTTTGACTTGTGTATGATCAGGTACGAGGATGGAGGAAGCATCGCACGAGGAGAAGAGAAGCAACTGGACATGGTGCTGGACGAGAAAATACCCCATGGACGCGCGAGGGAGGAGAGGGAGGCATGCACGAAGGAGGGAGAAGAAGAAGTCCATGCCGGCGCCACTCTCGGCGACACCGGCCGCCACGCCGGCCAACCCGGCGCCACACCCGGCACCACCGGCCCACACTAGGCACCGTTGCCCGGTCCCAGCCGGCCCGTCCGGCCCCTGGCCCAGTCGACCGGACCCTACGCCGGTCGTGTCCGAGTCAGTCTCGACCAGATCCCGATCTGGGTCGGTTTGTAATCGTATTTTTCGACTTCTGGTCGTCCTGAACCCCTATATAAGTTCCCAGGACGCCCCCAAAACAACCTTAGACCACGTTTAAGATAAACCCTAGTTCATAGTTGATTGATTTGCAACTCTATTGAATCTATACACCAATTCGCATCGATCTGGTGTTTTGCTACTTAAAGTTTTGTGTGATCTACTGTTCCATTGGGAATTAGACGGTTGCAATTTACCGCTTCGTGGTCGGCCGCTACGTGAGCAAGTGTGTGGAGTTGCGAATAGGTTGCAGGGTTGAGAGCTGTTGCATTGGCGATAGGAATCAATCGAGAGACTTCGTCGGCGTCATACAAGTTATCTCCACCTCCTCATCGTGTTATCTCCATTGTGTTCATCATGTGTTCATCACCATCACCGTGCTTACTGAGAAGATCGGGCAACCCCTTATCATATAGTATACAATATTCATCGGATCTCAGCAAACACAACATGTAGCATTACATAAGGATGATCTTGATCATGTAGGGCAACTCACAAGATCTAAACATGAGGCAAAAATTGGAGAAGACAACCATATAGCTACTGCTGTGGACCCATAGTCCAGGGATGAAATACTCGCGCATCACTTTGGAGGCAGGCATGGCGATCTAGACGCCTCCGACAATGATTTCCCCCTCCGGCAGTGTTGTGGGTATACTTCATGGGTGTACCATCGATAGTGCCTACATCCGACAAGTCCGGGTGGCCCATAGACGGTGATGGTGGCATGAGGCCCATCGGGCGGCCCAGTTGCTGTAGATCAATATGGATGAAGTCCAGCTCAGGTACAAGGAGCCGGATCCCCCAGGCCGACGTTGGAAGTCAGATCCGGCCTGGCCCATCAGGGGTAGGCGGATATGGTACGACATACAAGGGAAGGTGGAACCTTAACGTGCACGGCCAGATATTGTACCGTAATTAGGTGACTTGTATTCCGGCTAGGACTCTCCGTGTAAACCCTAGATCCGTGCGCCTTTATAAGCCGGATCCCGGGAGCCCTAGAGGGACAACCACAACTCATTGTAACAACGCGAAAGCGCCCAGATAATTCCAGACAAGCAGCAGTAGGCCTTGCCATCGTGAAGGTGTTCCGAAGCTGGGTAAATCGCGTACCACCGTCCCGAGGACTCTCCTCCCAATGGCCCCTACTTCTTCTTCCCTCCATGAGGATCCCTCCTCTGGAGTACAGTCGAATAGGCAACGACAGTTGGCGCCCACCGTGGGGCCAGCGGCGTCTGGAGGCCTGAACCGGGAGGGTTCTACCTTCGGAGGCATCGGCGACACCATCGCCGTGGGGCGCCTCATGTACGCCGGGAACCTTCCGATCGTCCCTGAGGACGAGTGCTGGATTCCGGCTAAGACAAACCCCGTCAAGCTCTCCATCATCCCGATCGGCGGGATACACATCTTCATCGGCGAGACCGTCGATTCCGAGGGGAATGCACTGGTAAGTAACGCTGACGCGACCGCCGCTGAGCAGGACGCAGTCGTGAAGATCCGATCTGAGATGCAGGAACTTCCTGAGGAAGATTCCGCCTTAGATCTGGAAAACTCAAAACCCACCCAATCCACCCCTGAGCAGGAAACAACGGTGGAAGACCAATGCATATCCGCCTGGGTCCCCAGGTGTTAGAGAAGCAGAGGTGTCACTTCGTGCACTTCTTAGCCCATACCGCAGGAACCGCCCCTCTTGAAGACGGAGCTGGCCCCATGCAGGTTGAGGCACCCGGAAACAACGACGGTCCGGATCAGCATGAGGCTGTCGGAGAAAGCGACGCTCCGGGAGAAGAATCAATCCTTGGCAACCTAAGCCCAATTTCCGACGATGCCTCCTCCATGAACACGGAAGAGTACGACCGCAAGCTGAAAGAACTCGGAGGCGGTGAACAATCTGAAGCAGAATCCGCCCAGCCTAAGCAGGTTCTCGCAACCTTAGCAGCGCTGGATCAGCAGGAATCAGAAGATGAAAATACTCCCTCCGACCCAGAGCCATCCAATGCAGGATCTCTGCTATCGCGGGAACGGTCGCATGAGGAGTACCTGTCCCCAGAAGAAATAGTCGAGCAGGCAGGCTTGGATGCAATCGCGCACTCGGATCTCCTCAATAAACCTATAAATCCTAACGACGCCGCAGATCCGGAGGCTCTAGAAGCCAAGAGGAAGGAGATGCTGGCCACTGCCAAGAAGTTTGCCAACACCGCAGCGGCGATGCTGGATGAGAGGAAAGAGGCTGCGAATTTCGTGGATAATTTTCTCAAGCGAGAGCGCGAGGTTGACGAATCACTGGAAAACGTCAAGCAACTCCGGAAGCACTGGGAGGCCAAGATGAGCGAGGCTCAAAAGGATGCTGATAGGATCAGGCGGGAAGCTGTTACTCCCTGCAAGATCACCTTCGCAACTCCCACCGAGCAACTGCCATTCACAACTCCAAAGGATAACATGAAAAAGGCTGCGGAGCTCTTGAAAAAGAAGGACAAGGAGATTGATATCAACTACGTCCGTACGCTCGTTGCCTAAGCAATGAAGCAGCAGAGCAAGGCAGATACCTTGCGCAGGTTGGAATCCAACCCGGATCTTTGTATATATCTACCGCGCAGAAGGACACCTACAACAAATAGCATCATGATGATGAATCGCGCACCGGATCCACGGAACGCAGGAGAAGAACCAGAGAACACCCAGATCCGATCCATGTGCCGTCAAAGACGCCTCCGTCATATCCAAAGAAGGGAAAGGATGCGATGTACACTGGCAGGGACAAGTACCGGAACCCATCACCTCCACCCAACGGGTACCCGCGTCCTCCACCTCCTCGCCGCCGTAGTCCAGTCGGAAACACTAGGCCTCATGGGGCTGGTGGAATCAACATCCGCGACAACGTGCCGCCTCCGAGGAACGGGAACAGGGAGCATAAGCTGGAACCCCGCCGGAGCAGGAACAACGATCGTGAGCCTGAGCCCAGAAGGAGGCGGAACAACGATCGTGAGCCCGAGACCAGAAGGAGTCGGAACGAAGAGCGCGAGCCGGAGCTCCGCAGGAGCCGGAACGACGGAGGCGACCGTCACCAAGGAGAAGGTAGCCACCGAAGCTGGAGTCATCCGTGGGAAGAGCGCCGGGAATTCGAGGGCGGAAGAAAAAAATCCTACAGGCCCCCTCGCAGATCTCCCTCACCACCGCCTAGTGGAGGAGGTGGAGGCGGAGGCCGGAGATCTCGCTCCCGCTCACAAACCCCTAGCGGCGGCCCACGCGATGCCCGGGAACGCCTCAACGAGTACAGAACAGTCTACATTGGCCCAAAGTGCTTTGGCAGGATGATCCGAGAGGAACCAAAGCCAAGGATGAACCTCAAGCTACCCGGAAACTTGAAGCATTATGATGGCAGCGAAAGGCCGGATACCTGGATCGAAGATTACTACAATGCAGTAACCTTCGCCGGAGGAACCCCTAACATAGCCTGCTGCATGCTCCAGTTGTACCTTGTAGGTCCAGCCCGGATCTGGCTCAGCGACCTCGAGAAAAATTCAATCTTTTGCTGGTTTGACCTGACGAATGCCTTCGAGAAGCACTTCAGGGGCACCTAAAAAAGGCCTGCCACAACAAGCGACTTACAGGCATGTATCCAGAAGAAGGGTGAAACATCAAGGAACTTCCTCACCCGATGGTTGCAAACCAGGAACAAGTGCGAGAACGTGGATAATCGCACAGCTATGCATGCCTTCATAGGCGGATTGCAGAGGGGAAGCCTACTCCGTCGTAAGCTTACCTGCTTGGTTAACGAGAATAAGATGATTTTGGATGTCATGATCAACATCGCCAGCAACCACACTGCCGCCGATGACGACGCAGGCGGAGAACTTGCAGCTACAGCTATACCCCTGCATCAGCAAAAGAAGAACCGTGACAACTGATACGTCTCAAACGTATCTATAATTTCTTATGTTCCATTCTAGTTTTATGACAATACCTACATGTTTTGTTCACACTTTATATCGTTTTGATGCGTTTTCCGGAACTAACCTATTGACGAGATGCCGAAGGGCCGCTTCTGTTTTCTGCTGTTTTTGGTTTCAGAAATCCTAGTAAGGAAATATTCTCGGAATCGGACGAAATCAATGCCCAGCATCCTATTTTTCCACGAAGCTTCCAGAACACGCGAGAGCCAGCAGAGGGGGGCCACAGGGCCACCAGATGACAGGGTGGCGCGGCCAGGGCCTGGGCCGCGCCCCCCTATTGTGTCACCGCCTCGTCAGCCCTCCGACTCCGCCTCTTCGCCTATTTAAGCCTCCTCGACCTAAAACCTCGATACGGAAAAGCCACGGTACGAGAAACCTTCCAGAGCCACCGCCATCGCGAAGCCAAGATCTGGGGGACAGGAGTCTCTGTTCCGGCACGCCGCCGGGACGGGGAAGTGCCCCCGGAAGGCTTCTCCATCGACATCACCGCCATCTCCATCGACACCACCTCCATCTTCATCACCGCTGCTGTCTCCCATGAGGAGGGAGTAGTTCTCCCTCGAGGCTAAGGGCTGTACCGGTAGCTATGTGGTTAATCTCTCTCCTATGTACTTCAATACAATGATCTCATGAGCTGCCTTACATGATTGAGATTCATATGAGCTTTGTATCACTATTAGTCTATGTGCTACTCTTGTGATGTTATTAAAGTAGTCTATTCCTCCTTCACGGTGTAATGGTGACAGTGTGTGCATCGTGTAGTTCTTGGCGTAGGTTATGATCATAATCTCTTGTAGGTTATGGAGTTAATTATTACTATGATAGTATTGATGTGATCTATTCCCCCTTCATAGTGTAAAGGTGACAGTGTGTATGCTATGTTAGTACTCGGTTTAAATTGCAAAGATCTATTATGCTCTAAAGGTTACTTAAATATGAATGCCGAATGTTGTGGAGCTTGTTAACTCCGGCATTGAGGTGCTCTTGTAGCCCTACACAACGAATGGTGTTCATTATCAAACAAGAGTATATGTAGCACAAAGGAAGAGAACTTATTTATTTATGTGATCAATGTTGAGAGTGTCCACTAGTGAAAGTATGATCCCTAGGCCTTGTTTCCAAATACTGCAATCATCGATTGTTTACTGTTTTACTGCATCTTTACTTCCTGCAATATTACTACCATCAACTGCACGCCAGCAAGCACTTTTCTGGCGCCGTTACTACTGCTCATATTCATTCATACCACCTGTATTTTACTATCTCTTCGCCGAACTAGTGCACCTATACATCTGACAAGTGTATTAGGTGTGTTGGGGACACAAGAGACTTCTTGTATCGTGATTGCAGGGTTGCTTGAGAGGGATATCTTTGTCCTCTTCCTCCCTGAGTTCGATAAACCTTGGGTGATCCACTTAAGGGAAACTTGCTGCTGTTCTACAAACCTCTGCTCTTGGAGGCCCAACACTGTCTACAAGAATAGAAGCACCCGTAGACATCAACAACTGCGGCAGCAGCAACAACAAGCGGCAAAACCCCTCTGAGGACCAGAAGAGCGGAGGATCCGACATGGTCGACATGGCGTTCCAACGCGGAGGTCAAGGAGGCGGGGCCGGCAGGGGCCAGCAACGCGCTGACGAGGTCACCGCTGCCGGAACCCGCTGATACGTCTCCAACGTATCGATAATTTCTTATGTTCCATGCCACATTATTGATGTTATCTACATGTTTTATGCACACTTTATGTCATATTCGTGCATTTTCTGGAACTAACCTATTAACAAGATGCCGAAGTGCCGCTTTGTTTTTCTGCTGTTTTTGGTTTCAGAAATCCTAGTAACGAAATATTCTCGGAATTGGACGAAATCAACGCCCAGGGGCCTATTTTTCCACGAAGCTTCCAGAAGACCGAAGAGTCAACGAAGTGGGGCCACAGGGTGCCCAAACCCTAGGGCGGCGCGGCCCACCCCCTGGCCGCGCCGACCTATGGTGTGGGGCCCCTGTGCCCCCTCCTGACTTGCCCTTCCGCCTACTTAAAGCCTCCGTGACGAAACCCCCAGTACGGAGAGCCACGATACGGAAAACCTTACTGAGACGCCGCCGCCGCTGATCCCATCTCGGGGGATCCAGGAGATCGCCTCCGGCACCCTGCCGGAGAGGGGATTCATCTCCCGGAGGACTCTACGCCGCCATGGTCGCCTCCGGAGTGATGTGTGAGTAGTCCACCCATGGACTATGGGTCCATAGCAGTAGCTAGATGGTTGTCTTCTCCCCATTGTGCTATCATTATCGGATCTTGTGAGCTGCCTAACATGATCAAGATCATCTATCTGTAATTCTATATGTTGCGTTTGTTGGGATCCGATGAATAGAGAATACTTGTTATGTTGATTATCAAAGTTATATCTATGTGTTGTTTATGATCTTGCATGCTTTCCGTTACTAGTAGATGCTCTGGCCAAGTAGATGCTTGTAACTCCAAGAGGGAGTATTTATGCTCGATAGTGGGTTCATGCCTGCATTGACACCTGGGACAGTGACAGAAAGTTCTAAGGTTGTGTTGTGCTGTTGCCACTAGGGATAAAACATTGATGCTATGTCTAAGGATGTAGTTGTTGATTACATTACGCACCATACTTAATGCAATTGTCTGTTGCTTTGCAACTTAATACTGGAAGGGGTTCGGATGATAACCTGAAGGTGGACTTTTTAGGCATAGATGCAGTTGGATGGCGGTCTATGTACTTTGTCGTAATGCCCAATTAAATCTCACTATACTCATCATGATATGTATGTGCATGGTCATGCTCTCTTTATTTGTCAATTGCCCAACTGTAATTTGTTCACCCAACATGCTGTTTGTCTTATGGGAGAGACACCTCTAGTGAACTGTGGACCCCGGTCCAATTCTCTTTACTGAAATACAATCTACTGCAATACTGTTTTACTGTTTTCTGCAAACAATCATCTTCCACACAATACGGTTAATCCTTTGTTACAGCAAGCCGGTGAGATTGACAACCTCACTGTTTCGTTGGGGCAAAGTACTTTGGTTGTGTTGTGCAGGTTCCACGTTGGCGCCGGGATCCCTGGTGTTGCGCCGCACTACATCTCGCCGCCATCAACCTTCAACGTGCTTCTTGACTCCTACTGGTTCGATAAACCTTGGTTTCTTACTGAGGGAAACTTGCTGCTGTACGCATCACACCTTCCACTTGGGGTTCCCAACGAGCGTGTGCTTTACGCGTCATCAAGCTAAATTTCTGGCGCCGTTGCCGGGGAGATCAAGACACGCTGCAAGGGGAGTCTCCACTTCTCAATCTCTTTACTTTGTTTTTGTCTTGCTTAGTTTTATTTACTACTTTGTTTGCTGCACTAAATCAAAATACAAAAAAATTAGTTGCTAGTTTTACTTTATTTGCTATCTTGTTTGCTATATCAAAAACACACAAAAATTAGTTACTTGCATTTACTTTATCTAGTTTGCTTTATTTACTGTTGCTAAAATGGCCAACGTTGAAAATACTAAGTTGTGTGACTTCACAACCACAAATAATAATGATTTCTTATGCACACCTATTGCTCCACCTGCTACTACAGCAGAATTCTTTGAAATTAAACCTGCTTTACTGAATCTTGTTATGCGAGAGCAATTTTCTGGTGTTAGTTCTGATGATGCTGCTGCCCATCTTAATAATTTTGTTGAATTATGTGAAATGCAAAAATATAAGGATGTAGATGGTGACATTATAAAATTAAAATTGTTCCCTTTCTCATTAAGAGGAAGAGCTAAAGATTGGTTGCTATCTCTGCCTAAGAATAGTATTGATTCATGGACTAAATGCAAGGATGCTTTTATTGGTAGATATTATCCCCCTGCTAAAATTATATCTTTGAGGAGTAGCATAATGAATTTTAAACAATTAGATACTGAACATGTTGCTCAAGCTTGGGAAAGAATGAAATCTCTGGTTAAAAATTGCCCAACCCATGGACTGACTACTTGGATGATCATCCAAACCTTCTATGCAGGACTAAATTTTTCTTCGCGGAATTTATTGGATTCAGCTGCTGGAGGTACCTTTATGTCCATCACTCTTGGTGAAGCAACAAAGCTTCTTGATAATATGATGATCAACTACTCTGAATGGCACACGGAAAGAGCTCCACAAGGTAAGAAGGTAAATTCTGTCGAAGAAACCTCTTCCTTGAGTGATAAGATTGATGCTATTATGTCTATGCTTGTGAATGGTAGGCCTAATGTTAATTCTAATAATGTTCCGTTAGCGTCATTAGTTGCTCAAAAAGAATATGTTGATGTGAATTTCATTAAAAATAACAATCACAATGATTCTAGGCCATACCCTGCTAATGGTAATTCTTATGGTAGATATGCTTCACCTAATGAAGAAAAGATGCTAGAAATTGAAAGATCCACCAAGAGCTTTATGCAATCACAATATGAGCAAAATAAATTGTTTACTAAAACTATGAATGAGCAATCTACCTTGTTGAAGAATATAGGGAATCAACTTGAAAATCTGAATAGGGAGATCTCGGGGTTGCAAACTAAACTTGCTAATGCTGAAACCCGAATCTCATACATGTCTGCATCACAATCTTCTTTAATTAATAAAATGGCTGCTAAACCTGAGGATTTAGATGATAAAATTACTACTACAGCAAATGCCATTCAAGTTAGAATTAATGAGAATATAAGATTAATGGCTGAACTGCGTGCTAGGTGGGATAGAGAAGAAAATGAAAAACTAGCTAAAGAGAAGAATGTAGCTAAAGTTTGGACTATTACCACCACTAGTAATGCTAATGCTACACATGTTGCTGCACCTCCTACTAATAATAATAAAAGAATTGGTGTTAGCAATGTTTCCACTTCTAATGCAAAGCGCGAGAAACTGCCTGAAACTGCTAAAACTGCCGAAGCTGCCTGTGATAAAGCTGCTGAAATTTTTTCCAACATTGGGGATGATGATCCCATTGCTTTAGATTATAATGGTTTGAATTTTGATGATTGCCACATCTCTGAAGTTATAAAGTTCTTGCAAAAACTTGCTAAAAGTCCCAATGCTAGTGCTATAAATTTGGCTTTCACACATCATATTACAAATGCTCTCATAAAAGCTAGAGAAGAGAAATTAGAGCGTGAAGCCTCTATTCCTAAAAAGCTAGAGGATGGTTGGGAGCCCATCATTAAGATGAAGGTTAAAGATTTTGATTGTAATGCTTTATGTGATCTTGGTGCAAGTATTTCTGTTATGCCTAAGAAAATTTATGATATGCTTGACTTGCCACCGCTGAAAAATTGTTATTTGGATGTTAATCTTGCTGATCATTCTACAAAGAAACCTTTGGGTAAAGTTGATAATGTTCGCATTACCGTTAACAATAACCTTGTTCCCGTTGATTTTGTTGTCTTGGATATTGAATGCAATGCATCTTGTCCCATTATATTGGGAAGACCTTTTCTTCGAACTGTTGGTGCTATCATTGATATGAAGGAAGGTAATATAAAATATCAATTTCCTCTCAAGAAAGGTATGGAACACTTCCCTAGAAAGAGAATGAAGTTACCTTTTGATTCTATTATGAGAACAAATTATGATGTTGACACTTCATCTCTTGATAATACTTGATACACACTTTCTGCGCCTAGCTGAAAGGCGTTAAAGAAAAGCGCTTATGGGAGACAACCCATGTTTTTACCTACAGTACTTTGTTTTTATTTTGTGTCTTGAAAGTTGTTTACTACTGTAGTAACCTCTCCTTATCTTAGTTTTGTGTTTTATTGTGCCAAGTAAAGCCGTTGATAGAAAAGTAAGTACTAGATTTGGATTACTGCGCAGTTCCAGATTTCTTTGCTGTCACGAATCTGGGTCTACCTCCCTGTAGGTAACTCAGAAAATTAAGCCAATTTACGTGCATGATCCTCAGATATGTACGCAACTTTCATTCAATTTGAGCATTTTCATTTGAGCAAGTCTGGTGCCATTTTAAAATTCGTCAATACGAACTGTTCTGTTTTGACAGATTCTGCCTTTTATTTCGCATTGCCTCTTTTGCTATGATGGATGAATTTCTTTGATCCACTAATGTCCAGTAGCATTATGCAATGTCCAGTAGTGTTAAGAATGATTGTGTCACCTCTGAATATGTTAATTTTTATTGTGCACTAACCCTCTAATGAGTTGTTTCGAGTTTGGTGTGGAGGAAGTTTTCAAGGATCAAGAGAGGAGTATGATGCAACATGATCAAGGAGAGTGAAAGCTCTAAGCTTGGGGATGCCCCGGTGGTTCACCCCAGCATATATCAAGAAGACTCAAGCGTCTAAGCTTGGGGATGCCCAAGGCATCCCCTTCTTCATCGACAACATTATCAGGTTCCTCCCCTGAAACTATATTTTTATTCCATCACATCTTATGTGCTTTTTCTTGGAGCGTTGGTTTGTTTTTGTTTTGTTTGAATAAAATGGATCCTAGCATTCACTTTATGGGAGAGAGACACGCTCCGCTGTAGCATATGGACAAGTATGTCCTTGGTTTCTACTCATAGTATTCATGGCGAAGTTTCTCCTTCGTTAAATTGTTATATGGTTGGAATTGGAAAATGATACATGTAGTAATTGCTATAAATGTCTTGGGTAATGTGATACTTGGCAATTGTTGTGCTCATGTTTAAGCTCTTGCATCATATGCTTTGCACCCATTAATGAAGAAATACATAGAGCATGCTAAAATTTGGTTTGCATATTTGGTTTCTCTAAGGTCTAGATAATTTCTAGTATTGAGTTTGAACAATAAGGAAGATGGTGTAGAGTCTTATAATGTTTTCAATATGTCTTTTATGTTAGTTTTGCTGCACCGGTTCATCCTTGTGTTTGTTTCAAATAAGCCTTGCTAGCCTAAACGTTGTATCGAGAGGGAATACTTCTCATGCATCCAAAATACTTGAGCCAACCACTATGCCATTCGTGTCCACCATACCTACCTACTACATGGTATTTCTCCGCCATTCCAAAGTAAATTGCTTGAGTGCTACCTTTAAAATTCCATCATTCACCTTTGCAATATATAGCTCATGGGACAAATAGCTTAAAAAATATTGTGGTATTGAATATGTAATTATGCACTTTATCTCTTATTAAGTTGCTTGTTGTGCGATAACCATGTTCACTGGGGACGCCATCAACTATTCATTGTTGAATTTCATGTGAGTTGCTATGCATGTTCGTCTTGTCTGAAGTAAGAGCGATCTACCACCTTATGGTTAAGCATGCATATTGTTAGAGAAGAACATTGGGCCGCTAACTAAAGCCATGATCCATGGTGGAAGTTTCAGTTTTGGACAAATATCCTCAATCTCAAATGAGAAAATTATTAATTGTTGTTACATGCTTATGCATAAAAGAGGAGTCCATTATCTGTTGTCTATGTTGTCCCGGTATGGATGTCTAAGTTGAAGAATAATCAATAGCGAGAAATCCAATGCGAGCTTTCTCCTTAGACCTTTGTACAAAGTGCATAGAGGTACCCCTTTGTGACACTTGGTAAAAACATGTGCATTGTGATGATCCGGTAGTCCAAGCTAATTAGGACAAGGTGCGGGCACTATTAGTACACTATGCATGAGGCTTGCAACTTATAAGATATAATTTACATGATGCATATGCTTCATTACTACCGTTGACAAAATTGTTTCATGTTTTCAAAATCAAAGCTCTAGCACAAATATAGCAATCGATGCTTTTCCTCTATGGAGGACAATTCTTTTACTTTCAATGTTGAGTCAGTTCACCTATTTCTCTCCACCTCAAGAAGCAAACACTTGTGTGAACTATGCATTGATTCCTACATACTTGCTTATTGCACTTATTATATTACTCTATGTTGACAATATCCATGAGATATACATGTTACAAGTTGAAAGCAACCGCTGAAACTTAATCTTCTTTTGTGTTGCTTCAATGCCTTTACTTTGAATTATTGCTTTATGAGTTAACTCTTATGCAAGACTTATTGATGCTTGTCTTGAAGTGCTATTCATGAAAAGTCTTTGCTATAAGATTCACTTGTTTACTCATGTCATATACATTGTTTTGATCGCTGCATTCACTACATATGCTTTACAAATAGTATGATCGAGATTATGATGGCATGTCATTCCAGAAATTATCTGTGTTATCGTTTTACCTGCTCGGGACGAGCAGAACTAAGCTTGGGGATGCTGATACGTCTCCAACGTATCGATAATTTCTTATGTTCCATGCCACATTATTGATGTTATCTACATGTTTTATGCACACTTTATGTCATATTCGTGCATTTTCTGGAACTAACCTATTAACAAGATGCCGAAGTGCCAGTTGCTGTTTTCTGCTGTTTTTGGTTTCAGAAATCCTAGTAACGAAATATTCTCGGAATTGGACGAAATCAACGCCCAGGGGCCTATTTTTCCACGAAGCTTCCAGAAGACCGAAGAGTCAACGAAGTGGGGCCACAGGGTGCCCAAACCCTAGGGCGGCGCGGCCCACCCCCTGGCCGCGCCGACCTATGGTGTGGGGCCCCTGTGCCCCCTCCTGACTTGCCCTTCCGCCTACTTAAAGCCTCCGTGACGAAACCCCCAGTACGGAGAGCCACGATACGGAAAACCTTACTGAGACGCCGCCGCCGCCGATCCCATCTCGGGGGATCCAGGAGATCGCCTCCGGCACCCTGCCGGAGAGGGGATTCATCTCCCGGAGGACTCTACGCCGCCATGGTCGCCTCCGGAGTGATGTGAGAGTAGTCTACCCCTGGACTATGGGTCCATAGCAGTAGCTAGATGGTTGTCTTCTCCCCATTGTGCTATCATTGTCGGATCTTGTGAGCTGCCTAACATGATCAAGATCATCTATCTGTAATTCTATATGTTGCGTTTGTTGGGATCCGGTGAATAGAGAATACTTGTTATGTTGATTATCAAAGTTATATCTATGTGTTGTTTATGATCTTGCATGCTTTCCGTTACTAGTAGATGCTCTGGCCAAGTAGATGCTTGTAACTCCAAGAGGGAGTATTTATGCTCGATAGTGGGTTCATGCCTGCATTGACACCGGGACGGTGATGAAAGTTCTAAGGTTGTGTTGTGTTGTTGCCACTAGGGATAAAACATTGATGCTATGTCTAAGGATGTAGTTGTTGATTACATTACGCACCATACTTAATGCAATTGTCTGTTGCTTTGCAACTTAATACTGGAAGGGGTTCGGATGATAACCTGAAGGTGGACTTTTTAGGCATAGATGCAGTTGGATGGCGGTCTATGTACTTTGTCGTAATGCCCAATTAAATCTCACTATACTCATCATGATATGTATGTGCATGGTCATGCTCTCTTTATTTGTCAATTGCCCAACTGTAATTTGTTCACCCAACATGATGTTTGTCTTATGGGAGAGACACCTCTAGTGAACTGTGGACCCCGGTCCAATTCTCTTTACTGAAATACAATCTACTGCAATACTGTTTTACTGTTTTCTGCAAACAATCATCTTCCACACAATACGGTTAATCCTTTGTTACAGCAAGCCGGTGAGATTGACAACCTCACTGTTTCGTTGGGGCAAAGTACTTTGGTTGTGTTGTGCAGGTTCCACGTTGGCGCCGGAATCCCTGGTGTTGCGCCGCACTACATCTCGCCGCCATCAACCTTCAACGTGCTTCTTGACTCCTACTGGTTCGATAAACCTTGGTTTCTTACTGAGGGAAACTTGCTGCTGTACGCATCACACCTTCCACTTGGGGTTCCCAACGAGCGTGTGCTTTACGCGTCATCACCCGCGCCCCCCAAACTTACGAGGAGTATAGGGATATGCCCTGCCTGGCCCATTTAGATCCGGCTACGGGCAAATCCACTCACACCAAACGCAACTGCAAGTGGGTCAATGATCTCAAATCTGATCCGGAAGCAGGATACAAGCGAGCCCGGAAGCACCGCCCACGCGGCAAAGGAGGCAAGGGCAAGAACAAGGACAATGAAGAGGACAGTTCCGAGGCCATGGACGGGTATGACGCTTCGCCGGATCCCAAAGAGGGCTCCGCAGCTAACAAATCCAACCCCTTCGGAAGAAAGAGTGTCGGAGCTTTCCACACCTTCCTCGGAACCCCAACGGTCCGGGCCAAAAAATCGGCCCTCCGGATCCTCAATACGACGGTTCCGGCCGTACCTCAGTATGTCAAGTGGTCGGAGAAACCCTGCACATTTGACAGGGCGGATCACCCGACCATCATCCCAAAAGAGTGATACGGCTGGTTGTAAGTCCCCGCATATACGGGTATGACTTCTCCAAGTGCCTTATGGATGGCGGAGCTAGCCTAAACATCATGTACCTGGAGACTCTGGAGAGGATGAACCTTACCAAGGAACAGCTCAAGCACAGCACCGCTGAGTTTCATGGTGTTGTTCCGGGTAAAAAGGCTAACTCCCTTGGCATCATCAAAATTCTCGTGGCCTTCAGCGATGTTAATAATTTCCGTGAAGAGAAGACCACGTTCGAAGTTGTGCCTTTCAAAAGCTCCTACCATGTACTTTTCGGCAGGCCCACCTACCACAAGTTCCACGCGAGGGCATGCTACATCTACAACAAGCTCAAAATTCCGGGACCTAACGACATGATTACCGTATCCGGAGACTACAGAAAGGTGCAAGACTGCGAGGAGGGCGAAGCCACCTTTGCAGAATTCGTCATATCTGGAGAGGAGCTGCAGGGCTACAGAGCCGCGGTGGATCCGAAAGAGATGCATACCACCAAGAAGCAGATCTCCGAACAGAAGAACTCGTTCAAGGTCACGATAGAAACCAAGCAGGTCGACCTCAAGGTAGGCGACAACTCCAAGCAGGTTTCAGTCGGAGCCGACATGGACCCCAAATAGGAAAGCGCGCTCGTCGAGTTCCTCCGTGCTAACATGGATATCTTCGCATGGCAACCTTCTGACATGTCCGGAGTACCAAGGGAACTCGTCGAGCACTACCTCAACATAAATCCGGGAGCAAGACCGGTGAAGCAAGCTATGCGACGCTTTGGAGATAAGAAGCGCCGCGCCATAGGGATGGAATTAGCAAAGTTACTAGAGGCAGTTTTTGTAGTAGAAGTTATCCATACTGATTGGGTCGCAAACCCCGTCCTTGTACCCAAGAAAATTTCTGAAATACTAAGAATGTGCATCGATTACTCCGGCTTGAATAAGCATTGTCCGAAGGATCCGTTCCCCCTGTCGCGCATTGACCAAGTCATTGATTCGACGGCAGGGGCGGAACTTCTGTGTTTCCTTGACGCATATTCCGAGTATCACTAGATCCGGATGAAGAAGTCTGACCAAAAGGCGATCTCGTTCATCACACCCTTTGGCACTTACTGCTACGTCACCATGCCTTTTGGTTTGAAAAATGCAGGTGCCACCTATCAACGTACGATGCAGCGATGCCTGAAGGACCAAATTGGCCGGAACGTGCACGCCTACGTCGACGACATCGCGATCATGACCCGGAAAGGATCCGACTTGATCAGCGACCTCACGGAAACCTTTGATAATCTCCGACGGTACAAGACGATGTTGAATCCGCTGAAGTGCGTCTTTGGCGTGCCAGCCGGAAAACTCCTTGGCTTCATTGTGTCTCACAGAGGCATCAAAGTTAACCCGGAAAAGATCAAGGCAATTATGTGCATCAAAAGGCCAACTTGTCTCAAAGATGTGCAACGATTAACTGGTTGCGTCGCCGCAATCAGTAGATTTGTTAGCCATCTTGGCGAGAAGGCGCTACCTTTATACAAGCTGCTGAAGAAATCAGACAAATTTGTCTGGGATGACGCAGCAGACGCAGTACTTCAGGGGTTGAAAGAACTACTCACTTCCCCACCTATTTTGGCGGCACCAGCTGAGTCAGAACCTATGTTCCTGTAATTGGCGGCCACCAACAAGGTCATAAGCTTAGTTATCGTGGTGGAGTGAAAGGAAGAAGGATACGAGCACGGAGTCCAGAGGCCAGTTTACTACATAAGCGAAGTCCTAACGGAATCCAAGCAACGATACCCTCACTTTCAGAAGCTAGTCTACGGAGTTTTCCTAGGCAGCCGGAAGCTGAGACACTACTTCCAAGAGCATCCCATGACAGTGGTGAGCAAGGCTCCCTTGTCAACCATCATCAATAATTCCGATGCGACAGGGCGTATAGCAAAATGGGGCATTGAATTATCTGCCTTCGATATCAATCACCAAGCCAGAACCGCGATCAAATCCCAAGTCTTGGCAGATTTTATTGCCGATTGGACGGAAACGCCGGAGGGCGCGCCTGACCCGGAACCAGAACCATGGATCATGCATTTTGACAGATCCAAGCAACACCAAGGCTCAGGGGCTGGAGTTACCCTGAAGTCACCAACCGGAGAAGAACTGCAGTACGTCTTGCAGATTCACTTCGAAGCTACAAACAACATGGTGGAATACGAGGCTCTACTACACGGATTGCGCATCGCTAAGGAATTTGGGATCAAGCACATCATATGCTGCGGAGATTCCGACCTAGTGGCACAACAAGTAGCCGGAACCTGGAACGCCAGAAACTCCGTTATGGCGGCATACAGAGACGAAGTTGACGAGATCGCCAAATGCTTCCTCGGATACGAAGTCAAGTACGTCAGGAGAGATGATAACACAGCGGCAGATATGCTGTCCAAGCTCGGATCCGGTCGAAAACCAATTCCACCCGGAATTTTTCTGGAGCACTTACGGAGACCCTCAGTCAAGGGCGCTAACCCGGAAAACCCAGATGTGGCAGTGTCTCCGGCTGTTGCGGTCAAAACCCACCGGCGGGCAGCGACGGGCAACACCGTAGAGCCGGGAACAACTTAGGGCTGCGGCTGGCCCTGGTCCCTCCGAGCGATGGCCCGCAAAGCCTCTGGTACACACGTCCGATGCTGATGCAAGGGCGTGCCACCTGACCTATACCTGGTCAGGAAGGTGATGGAGATGCCGCGCTTAGTTTCCTGCATGGCATACACGTAAACATTAAATACGAGCCTCGATCGGCTCTCAGGTTGTCCTGTGAATCGGCTCAAAGAGCCGATCCACCCATGATTCGTACGAGGTGCACGAATATATGGTGGTCCTGCTTGATCAAGATAAAGCTAATGCGATCTACGACGATCTGGGGTTTTCACCGCATAATCGGATCATCCTACTCACGATTGGGCCTCGCGGCCACGCACGGTGATCGTAAGCCGATCCTAGATAGGGCCTAAAAACCAACACGAGGTTGATCCCCGGAACATCCTGTCTAGGACTAGCAAACGACACCCTACGTGCCGCTGGATCCTCCAACCCTTTGTAAGGCCTAACTATTGCAGATATTAAACTAATCCTTGTAAAACAAGGAGCAACCGTAACGGATCGGATCTACTAAATAAAGATCAAGCGGGGTGCCGCCCCCACACCTAAGATAGGTGTGAGGGCGGCTAGATATGCAAGGGTCGCACTATGATAGCATGTTATACGAAGAACTATGCTAACCCTAACACATCTATGATAACTACGTTGCTCGCCATCAAAAAGGCTTCAGTACGAGCAACGCTTGAACAACATAAAGCTTCTGCTGCCTAGATCGCAAGATGCGATCTAGGCAGCATGATGCTTACCGGTAGAAACCCTCGAGATGAAGGAGTTGGCGATGCGCCAGGATTGATTTGTTGGTTGAACGTTGGTTGTTGTTTATTCCATAAACCCTAGATACATATTTATAGTCCGTAGACTTTCTAACGTGGGAATAATCCCAACCGTGCACGAGGCAAACTCTAACTAACCGACACGTATCCTACTACGTTACAGATACACGGGCCAACTAGCCCAAACTTTATATATAAAGGCCGATTCACGTATTTCTTCATATATATTCTTCAACTCCATCTTGATCGCGGCCCACCTCTGACTTGGTCAAATTCTGGTGATAACACCGGCTAAAGAAGTGATGGCTATCATTCCGGCCTAGACACAACCGTTCCTGGATTACCTCATCGATCGAAAGTTGCTGGAGGACGAGGTCCTCGCACGACAGATCATCAGACGAGCAAGATCCTACACAATTGTTGATGGACAGCTCTACAAAAGAAGTGCAAATGGGGTGTTTCTCAAATGCGTCTCAAATCAAGATGGCATTAAAATCCTCAGAGAGATCCACGCAGGGGATGGCGGGCATCACGCCGCTCCCAGATCCCTCGTTGCCAAAGCTTTCCGGCTAGGGCTTTACTGGTTAACAGCAAAAGAAGATGCTGATAAACTGGTAAAAACTTGCCGAGGTTGCCAGTACTACGCTACTCAACCAAATGCTCCGGCTCAGGAGCTGAAGACCATCCCCATCACTTGGCCGTTCACGGTCTGGGGGCTAGATATGGTTGGAAAATTTAAAAAGTCATCTCCTGGCGGTTTTCAGTACCTCCAGGTTGCTATTGACAAGTTCAGTAAGTGGATCGAGGCAAAGCCAGTGAGAAAAGCCTCCGGTGCTACGGCACTAAAATTTGTTTGCAGCCTCGTGACGAGGTTCGGCATCCCACACAACATAATCACAGATAATGGCACGAACTTCGCACAAGGAGAATTGATGGATTACTGCAATGACGTAGGGATCCGGCTTGACCTTGCTTCTGTGGCTCATCCACAATCTAATGGTCAGGTCGAAAGAGCCAATGGCCTCATACTAGCCGGAATTAAACCTTGCCTAGAAGAACCGCTGCGTCGCGCAGCAGGGGCTTAGGCTGAGGAGCTAGACTCTGTTCTGTTGAGTTTACGAACTACCCCTAACAGATCAACTGGATTTACTCCTTTCTTCCTAGTATATGGATCTGAAGCAATGCTCCCCTCCGACATCATCCACGGTTCACCGCGAGTCTCCACCTACAATAAAGAAACTGCTGACGAGGCTCGACAGCTATCTGTGGACCTGATCGAAGAAGCTCGGAATTTAGCCGACCAACATTCCGCCATTTACCAGCAGAAACTCCGACGCTATCATAGTCGTCGAGTTCGGAACCGCTCGTTCATGACAGGAGATTTGGTCCTCCGCCTTCGCCAGGTTAAAGACCATAAGTTGCAATCTCCATGGGAAGGACCTTTCGTCATCAGCAAAGTGCTTCACAACGGATCATACTACCTCGTCGATTTCCGGGAGCTAAAGGATATACCTACTAACTAGTACCAGAAACCCAAGCGAGAGGATCCGTATGACATATACGATGAAACAGATCGTCCCTGAAATGTAGCACAGCTATGTCCTTTCCACACTTAGCAAAATTTCGCATCACATACCTTGTAATATCTATGATACATGATCAATGAAATAAAGCATATGGTTCACTCTTAGAGTCTTTTACCTCCTTTAATTTTTCATTTTTGGATCGTGTATGTTTTCCGACTAAAACCGTAGAGCTGGATGTTTCCGCCTAGGCGTGTATGAAAGTTGTGATTTTGAAAAATCATCCCTTAGGACGTAAGCTTAAGTTTTCTGGTGGATGAGTTTTTTGTTGCAAACTCATGTATTCCTAGTAGCGACTTCCGGCACCTTAACTGGGGGCTTGTTTCCGCGGTTATTGATGGATTGCCATTGGGCTTCATTGCCGCAGGCGAGCATTTCCGGCTAAAGGTCTTTCGGCTCGTGGAAGGTCAAGTGAGCAAGCCGGAAAACTTAGAAACTAGCACTTGCTTTTTCAACGAACGAAACATGCATTCATAACATATAAAGGATAGCATGATAAGTTTTCCGCCCACATGCGGTTGTTTCGTCCCTAGCTACTCAAAAATATTTAAGTCTTATTAGAAACCCACTCCGGGGTCAAAATGATGCAATTTCATTGTTTTTCGAACAGGTTTCACTCGGAAGCATGGTCGTCGTCCTCCGAAGCAACATACGCGGAGCCGTCCTCAGAATCATCGCCGTCATCTTCGCTCGAGTGATTGGCGCTGGATCCGGAGCCTTCCTCAGCATCCTCATCTTCCTCTTCTTCCTCCGCGTCAGAAAATCCCTCGGGAATATCATACTTGTTATACCAGAACGAGTGATTCACTCGCTCGGATAACAGCCTGTCATACCCTTGGGTTTCCGCGAGGGCGAGTTTGATGTTGGTACCCTTCGGAACTCCGTGCGTGACGCTCGCGAAGTCCATGGCAGGAACATGCGCTTTGCATGTTGCCAAGGTGAGGGAGGCGACCCTGCGGGAGGAAGACGCTTGCCAATCCTTGATGAGTTCCGGCACCATCCGCATGAGCTTGGTCATTCGGTCGATGACTGTGGTTCCGGCTCTCTTCAAGTTCAGGGACTTGGCGATTCCGCGACAAGCTTCGAAGAGATCACCAATGGAGTTCCATACGCTTTATTCTTTGCCGCCAAAGTCTTGACTCTCTGGTGGCTATTCTTAAGTTTATCCGCCAGATCCGATATGTCCTGAGCATGCTTCTCTTCAAATTCCTTTCTCATCTTGGTTTCCTTCTTGGAGGACTCCTTGAGGAAATTCTGGAGAGATTCATTCTCAGCCTTCACGACTTCGAGCTCGGCGGAGATTTCCTTGACGGAGGGGAGGTTGGCAGTTTCTTCTGCAAAGGAAAAACACATACAAATAAACACAGTTAGACATTATACTTGTCCACAATCAGGAGTACGTTGAGAAGCTTGGGGCCAATCCGGAATCCTTACCTTCATATTTCTTAATGCGGGTCTCCAAGATTGAAATAGCCTTCTGGCTCTCCGCATAACTCTTGTGCAGCTCTTCAATCTCTGTCTTTTGCTCCAGCACAAGGACGCGCAGATCTTCGTGCAGCTTCCGAGTGTTCTGAGAAGCAGGCACGAGTTAGCTGGAAATTCAAAATTCTGGGGCTGGACGCGAAGTTAAAATCCTTAGTCTGGGAAAATTTTAAGTTTCCGCTAAGGTATACTGTTAAAGACATCGGCTCACACATATTACCCGGAAAATGTATAAACCAACGCTTGGGGGCTGGTGTTACCTGGCGCACATCCTTGTGCTTTGCAAAAAAAGACTTTGAGGCTGCTCTCGAGTTCGTTCAGCTCCTGTTGCTCCGTTTCCGCGGGCCCCCACACTTTGTTCATCATATCGGAAAATTTCCGCGTGACGTTGTGATAGTGGGACCTTTTTCAGAATCGGAAAAAACTGCGGGTGCGTCTGTGGCGTACCAATTGCACGACTCAGAAGTAGTTTCTTTTCGACATCATGAGCCGGAGCTTCAGTCGAGGTGACATCTTGCTGTTCAGGCGGAGGATAAGACGAGGACGCGCCCTTGCCGGATTCGCCCTTGCCGGATTCAGTGTTTGGCTCCTCAGGAAGGTCATCAAGGTTGATGACGTCCTTTGGATTTGGTGGAGCGGACGAAGTGGCCTTGGGTGGAACCTCCACTTTAGGTGTAATGGGCATTGAAGCCGGAGACGGCTTGGCCTTCTTCTTGGGGTTCTTGGGGAGCTTGCTTCCGGCGCTCTTGCTGCATACAAGGAAGGCATAACACTTAGCATATGCTGTATTACGGTAGCGAAAGAATTTTAGACGGAAATCAAGCACTTACGAAGATGTCATGAAGAACTGGTCGATATTGGGCTGAGATTACCTGCTGGTGTCAATTTCTTTGAGGCGCTTTTTCTCCGCCTCAGCTTTCCGAGTGGCCGTGGCGCTTGGCGTCTCGCGGATGCGCTTGGGGGCTGGGCCGGAGGAAGCACCCCTCTTCCTCTTGGTGGGAGACGGAGCCTCAGGGGCCTCCGCGTCGGACGCGACTTCCGGGTCGGTGTTGCCCGCGTGAGGGACCCGGGTTAAGAGTTCTGAGATGTTTTTCCTCGAGGGCCTCAAGCTAGTCGCATGACAAACACTTAGGCAAATATCACAAAGACAAAAAAGGAACCGATAGTTAGAACAAGCAATGTACCGCGGTCCCGGAGCTGTTGGTGTGGATGTCAATGTTGCACACGTGGATCCGAAGATCACGCGGAATCTTGATCAACACGCGGATCCGCTTGTCCACGGCGTCGGAGGAGAGGTTGTCCTTGGAGGCGCGCATAAGGTCGTCGCGCCCCGTGTACTGGAACATTAGGCGGTCCCGGTGCTGCAAAGGCTGGATCCGCTTCGTGAACCAGGACATTGTAAGGTCCTTCCCTGACAAGCCATCCTCCGTCAGCTTGCAGATCCACCTTACCGCTCGAGTCATTTGAGTAGACTCGGACAGGTGAGGCCATTGGGTCCAGGCCGGAGTCTCGCTCGCGGGGTCATCCTTGAAAGCTGGCAGCACCCTCGCACTGGCCGGGTCGGAAACATCCTTCAGATAAAAGAAGCCTCCGGACCAGTACCGCGCAGATTCATGGCGGTCAGTCGATGGGTAGACGCGGCCAGGGTGGAGCTTGAACGTGATAGTTCCGCAGGTGGCCAGAGAAGAAGTTTGTGGAACTTTCTCCTTTTTGACGGAGAAGTAGTATTGGAAGAGGGAGAGTTCTGGGGTTACCCGGAAGTGGCCTTCACACAGCGTTACATGGTTGCTAATGGCCAGGATGCTGTTCGGTATAATGTTATGAGGTTGTAACCCGTACGGCTTCAGGATTTCTATGAAGAAGTCACTGGGCGGAAAGGAGAAGCCTCGTTCGACGAGCGCCTTGGTCACCACCCATTCTCCGGCTTCGGGAGCAGGAGTCAGGGAACCCGGAATGGTACGCTAATACGTCTCAAACATATCTATAATTTCTTATGTTCCATGCTAGTTTTATGACAATACCTACATGTTTTGTTCACACTTTATATCGTTTTGATGCGTTTTCCGGAACTAACCTATTGACGAGATGCCGAAGTGCCAGTTCCTGTTTTCTGTTGTTTTTGGTTTCAGAAATCCTAGTAAGGAAATATTCTCAGAATTGGACGAAATCAACGCCCATCATCTTAGAATTCCACGAAGCTTCCAGAACACCCGAGAGCCAGCAGAGGGGGGCCACAGGGCCACCAGATGATAGGGCGGCGCGACCAGGGCCTGGGCCGCGCCCCCCTATTGTGTCATCGCCTCGTCAGCCTTCCGACTCCGCCTCTTCGCCTATATAAAGGTCCCTGACCTAAATCTTCGATACGATAAAGCCACGGTACGAGAGACCTTCCAAAGCCGCCGCCATCGCGAAGCCAAGATCTGGGGGACAGGAGTCTCTGTTCCGGCACGCCGCCGGGACGGGGAAGTGCCCCCGGAAGGCTTCTCCATCGACATCACCGCCATCTTCATCACCGCTGCTGTCTCCCATGAGGAGGGAGTAGTTCTCCATCGAGGCTAAGGGCTGTACCGGTAGCTATGTGGTTAATCTCTCTCCTATGTACTTCAATACAATGATCTCATGAGCTGCCTTACGTGATTGAGATTCATATGAGCTTTGTATCACTATTAGTCTATGTGCTACTCTTGTGATGTTATTAAAGTAGTCTATTCCTCCTTCACGGTGTAATGGTAACAGTGTGTGCATCGTGTAGTACTTGGCGTAGGTTATGATCATAATCTCTTGTAGGTTATGGAGTTAATTATTACTATGATAGTATTGATGTGATTTATTCCCCCTTCATAGTGTAAAGGTGACAGTGTGTATGCTATGTTAGTACTCGGTTTAAACTGCAAAGATCTATTATGCTCTAAAGGTTACTTAAATACGAATGCCGAATGTTGTGGAGCTTGTTAACTCCGGCATTGAGGTGCTCTTGTAGCCCTACACAACGAATGGTGTTCATTATCAAACAAGAGTATATGTAGCACAAAGGAAGAGAACTTATTTATTATGTGATCAATGTTGAGAGTGTCCACTAGTGAAAGTATGATCCCTAGGCCTTGTTTCCAAATACTGCAATCATCGCTTGTTTACTGTTTTACTGCATCTTTACTTCCTGCAATATTACTACCATCAACTGCACGCCAGCAAGCACTTTTCTGGCGCCGTTACTACTGCTCATATTCATTCATACCACTTGTATTTCACTATCTCTTCGCCGAACTAGTGCACCTATACATCTGACAAGTGTATTAGGTGTGTTGGGGACACAAGAGACTTCTTGTATCGTGATTGCAGGGTTGCTTGAGAGGGATATCTTTGACCTCTTCCTCCCTGAGTTCGATAAACCTTGGGTGATCCACTTAAGGGAAACTTGCTGCTGTTCTACAAACCTCTGCTCTTGGAGGCCCAACACTATCTACAAGAATAGAAGCACCCGTAGACATCAAGCACTTTTTTGGCGCCGTTGCCGGGGAGGAAAGGTAAAAGGCATTCATACTCCGGTCCCAGGTAACTAAGTACTTTTCTGTTGCCGTTGTGTGTGTGCTCGAAGCTATTTCCTTTAGATCCTGCAATTGCATCTTTTTGTCTCTTGTTTTTATTTTCACTAGTAAGGCTTAATGCAAGACAACAGCAAAATGAGAGATCTTTATGAACTTTATCTTGAATTAGGACATGATGTGTTTGAAGAGAAAATTAAAAAACCCATGGAACTTATGCATGCTAATGGGAATGTTATTAGTATGAATGCTTTGAACACCATTGTTGCTAATGCTATGGAAGAATTTAAGCTTGGGGAGGTCGGTTTTGATGAAAATGATCTCTTTAGTCCTCCGGGTATTGAGGAGAAAGTTTATGTTGATTATGATATGCCTCCCATATATGATGATTATAATGATAGTGGTCTTTTGGTGCCGCCTACTATGGAGAGTAAATTTGATTATGATTATACTATGCCTCCTATACTTGATGAGAATAATAATGATAGCTACTTTGTTGAATTTGCTCCCACTATAACTAATAAAATTGATTATGCTTATGTGGAGAGTAATGATACTTTTATGCATGTGAATAAGAATGCTTTATGTGATACTTATATTGTTGAGTTTGTTCATGATGCCTCTGAAAGTTATTATGAGAGAGGAAAATATGGTTGTAGAAATTTTCGTGTTACTAAAACACCTCTCTTTTTGCTGAAAATCTTGAAGTTACACTTGTTTTATCTTTCTATGCTTGTTGCATTATGCTTCATGAACTTGTTTATTTACAAGATTCCTATGCATAGGAAGCATGTTAGACTTAAATGTGTTTTGAATTTGCTTCTTGATGCTCTCTTTTGCTTCAACTCTTATTTCTTGCGAGTGCATCATTAAAACTGCTGAGCCCATCTTAATGGCTATAAAGAAAGCACTTCTTGGGAGATAACCCATGTTTTTATTTTACTACAGCACCTTTTTTTTATATTTGAGTCTTGGAAGTTGTTACTACTGTAGCAACCTCTCCTTATCCTTATTTTATTGCATTGTTGTGCCAAGTAAAGTCTTTGAAAGTAATGTTGATACTAGATTTGGATTACTGCGCAGAAACAGATTTCTGTCTGTCACGAATTTGGGCAGGGTTCTCTGTAGGTAACTCAGAAAAATCTGTCAATTCACGTGCGTGATCCTCAGATATGTACGCAACTTTCATTCAATTTGAGCATTTTCATCTGAGCAAGTCCAGTGCCTCTGAAAAATTCGTCTTTACGGACTGTTCTGTTTTGACAGATTCTGTCTTTTATTTCGCATTGCCTCTTTTGCTGTGTTGGATGGATTTCTTTGTTCCATTGACTTCCAGTAGCTTTGGGCAATGTCCTGAAGTGTTAAGAATGATTGTGTCACCTCTGAACATGTGAATTTTTGATTATGCACTAACCCTCTAATGAGTTTGTTTTAAGTTTGGTGTGGAGGAAGTTTTCAAGGGTCAAGAGAGGAGGATGATACAATATGATCAAGAAGAGTAAAAATTCAAAGCTTGGGGATGCCCCCGTGGTTCATCCCTGCATATTTTAAGAAGACTCAAGCGTCCAAGCTTGGGGATGCCCAAGGCATCCCTTCTTCATCGACAACTTATCAGGTTCCTCTGGTGAAACTATATTTTTATTCCGTCACATCTTATGTGCTTTACTTGGAGCGTCTGTTTGTTTTTGTTTTGTTTGAATAAATTCATGCTTGTGTGGGAGAGAGACACGCTCCGCTGTTGCGTATGAACACATGTGTTCTTAGCTTTACTCTTAATGTTCATGGCGAAGGTTGAAACTTCTTCGTTCATTGTTGTATGGTTGGAAACAGAAAATGCTTCATGTGGTAATTGGTATAATGTCTTGAATAATTTGATACTTGGCAATTGTTGTGCTCATATAGATCATGTTTAAGCTCTTGTAACATGTACCTTGTACCTATTAGTGAATAACTACATAGAGCTTGTTAAAATTTGGTTTGCATGATTGGTCTCTAGAGTCTAGATATTTTCTGGTTAAGGTGTTTGAACAACAAGGAAGACGATGTAAAGTCTTATAATGCTTACAATATGTTCATATGTGAGTCTTGCTGCACCGTTTTATACTTGAGTTTGCTTCAAACAACCTTGCTAGCCTAGCCTTGTATTGTGAGGAATTCTTCTCGTGCATCCAAATCCTTGAGCCAAAAACTATGCCATTTGTGTCCACCATACCTACCTACTACATGGTATTTCTCTGCCATTCCAAAGTAAATTACTTCAGTGCTACCTTTAAAATTTCATTCTTTATCTTTGCAATATATAGCTCATGGGAAAATAGCTTAAAAACTATTGTGGTATTGAATATGTTGCTATGTATCTTATTTCTTATAAGTTGCTTGTTGAGCGGTAACCATGTTTCTGGGGACGCCATCAACTTTTACCTTTGTTGAATATCATGTGAGTTGCTATGCATGTTCGTCTTGTCTAAAGTAAGAGCGATTTTCATGATCAAATGGTTTGAGTATGCATATTGTTAGAGAAGAACATTGGGCCGCTAACTAAAGCCATGAATCATGGTGGAAGTTTCAGTTTAGACACAAATCCTCAATCTCTTATGAGAATATTATCTGTTGTTGAATGCTTAAGCATTAAAAGAGGAGTCCATTATCTGTTGTATATGTTGTCCCGGTATGGATGTCTAAGTTGAGAATAATCAAAAACGAGAAATCCAATGCGAACTTTCTCCTTAGACCTCTGTACAGGCGGCATAGAGGTACCCCTTTGTGACACTTGGTAGAAACATATGTTATGCAATGATAATCCGTGTTAATCCAAGCTAATTAGGACAAGGTGCGGGCACTATTAGTATTCTATGCATGAGGCTTGCAACTTATAGGATGTCTTATACATAACACATATGAATTATTACTACCGTTGACAAAATTGCTTCTATGTTTTCAAAATAAAAGCTCTAGCACAAAAATAGTAATCCATGCTTCCCTCTGCGAAGGGCCATTCTTTTACTTTATGTTGAGTCAGTTTACCTATTCCTTCTATCTTAGAAGCAAACACTTGTGTCAACTGTGCATTGATTCTTACATGTTTACCTATTGCACTTGTTATATTGCTTTATGTTGACAACTATCCATGAGATATACATGTTACAAGTTGAAAGCAATTGCTGAAACTTAATCATCCTTTGTGTTGCTTCAATGCCTTCTACTAAGAATTTATTGTTTATGAGTTAACTGTTATGCAAGACTTATTGATGCTTGTCTTGAAAGTACTATTCATGAAAAGTCTTTGTTATATGGTTCAGTTGTTTACTCATTGTCTTTACTATTGCTTTGAATCACTTCATTCATCTCATATGTTTTACAATAGTATTGATCAAGATCATGTTGGTAGCATGTCACTTAAGAAATTATCATTGTTATCATTTACCTACTCGAGGGCGAGTAGGAACTAAGCTTGGGGATGCGTGATACGTCTCAAACGTATCTATAATTTCTTATGTTCCATGCTAGTTTTATGACAATACCTACATGTTTTGTTCACACTTTATATCGTTTTGATGCGTTTTCCGGAACTAACCTATTGACGAGATGCCGAAGTGCCAGTTCCTGTTTTCTGTTGTTTTTGGTTTCAGAAATCCTAGTAAGGAAATATTCTCGGAATTGGACGAAATCAACGCCCAGCATCTTAGAATTCCACGAAGCTTCCAGAACACCCGAGAGCCAGCAGAGGGGGGCCACAGGGCCACCAGATGATAGGGCGACGCGGCCAGGGCCTGGGCCGCGCCCCCCTATTGTGTCATCGCCTCGTCAGCCTTCCGACTCCGCCTCTTCGCCTATATAAAGGTCCCTGACCTAAATCTTCGATACGGAAAAGCCACAGTACGAGAAACCTTCCAGAGCCGCCGCCATCGCGAAGCCAAGATCTGGGGGACAGGAGTCTCTGTTCCGGCACGCCGCCGGGACGGGGAAGTGCCCCCGGAAGGCTTCTCCATCGACATCACCGCCATCTTCATCACCGCTGCTGTCTCCCATGAGGAGGGAGTAGTTCTCCATCGAGGCTAAGGGCTGTACCGGTAGCTATGTGGTTAATCTCTCTCCTATGTACTTCAATACAATGATCTCATGAGCTGCCTTACATGATTGAGATTCATATGAGCTTTGTATCACTATTAGTCTATGTGCTACTCTTGTGATGTTATTAAAGTAGTCTATTCCTCCTTCACGGTGTAATGGTGACAGTGTGTGCATCGTGTAGTACTTGGCGTAGGTTATGATCATAATCTCTTGTAGGTTATGGAGTTAATTATTACTATGATAGTATTGATGTGATTTATTCCCCCTTCATAGTGTAAAGGTGACAGTGTGTATGCTATGTTAGTACTCGGTTTAAATTGCAAAGATCTATTATGCTCTAAAGGTTACTTAAATATGAATGCCGAATGTTGTGGATCTTGTTAACTCCGGCATTGAGGTGCTCTTGTAGCCCTACACAACGAATGGTGTTCATTATCAAACAAGAGTATATGTAGCACAAAGGAAGAGAACTTATTTATTATGTGATCAATGTTGAGAGTGTCCACTAGTGAAAGTATGATCCCTAGGCCTTGTTTCCAAATAATGCAATCATCGCTTGTTTACTGTTTTACTGCATCTTTACTTCCTGCAATATTACTACCATCAACTGCACGCCAGCAAGCACCTTTCTGGCGCCGTTACTACTGCTCATATTCATTCATACCACTTGTATTTCACTATCTCTTCGCCGAACTAGTGCACCTATACATCTGACAAGTGTATTAGGTGTGTTGGGGACACAAGAGACTTCTTGTATCGTGATTGCAGGGTTGCTTGAGAGGGATATCTTTGACCTCTTCCTCCCTGAGTTCGATAAACCTTGGGTGATCCACTTAAGGGAAACTTGCTGCTGTTCTACAAACCTCTGCTCTTGGAGGCCCAACACTGTCTACAAGAATAGAAGCACCCGTAGACATCATACGCCAGGATCCGGGCTTTAAGAATCCCTCCGCCTCGAGGTTGCGGAGTTCAGTTTCCGTGGTGGTGCAGGGCCACCACTTTCCCTTGGCTTTGCTGTCTCGCGCGCGAGCCTTAGATTTCTTGGCGGCAGCCTCTTCCGCCTTCTTTTCCGCTTGATCGGCTCCGGCAGTTTCTTCCGGATTCGCCGATGCCCCCTCGATGTTTTTGCCGGAGTCCTTTGAGGGCTCCAGCTGGATTGGGGCAAAGGGAGGAGGCGCGGAGGACATTGGCGTCGCCATGATTGGCTCGGGCGCTGATGGAGGCGGAGTTGAAGAAGACATCTGCGAGAAAATGCGAGTTGACAAAACTTAGCCGGATCCGTTATGAATGCCCTATTCATCCCTACCAAGTACGGTGAGAAGACGAAGCTCGAAGGTCTTACCGGAATGGATTCCGCGGTGGTCGAAAACGCCGGCGGTGAAGTTTTTGCCGCGGTGGCTCGCCGGACTTAAGAACAGTATGAACTGGATGAACAACTCACAGTGGCGCTCGAACTCCGGTGATCTTCCGACAGACTCCGGTATGGCGGAGGAGAAGCTCGGAGGCGGCGCTACGCTGAGAGGTGAAACGGGGGGTGATTTGGAGAATGGGGTGAACGGTGAGATATTTATAGGCTGAGGGAAGAGATTCGTGCTCCACATCCTGTGGTCGGAACGCAAGCGTCGCGCCGTTGGATGGCTGACACGTGTCAAAAACCCTAAGCGGTAAAAATGGCTAAGGATAAGTTACCGCATGAATTGCCCGAAATTGGCTCCTAGATTGGCGGAACCGTTTGAACCTTTTAAGGTTCCGGGTAGAAGTTTAAAAACGACCGACCGTTATCTCAGCAGGGGAGTAACCCGGAAATGCGTTGTAAAATGGCGTCGATGGATGAAGTCCCGCGAGATGAAGGACTTTTCCGGCATAAGGACTGGAAAGGAAAAATCGTGAAGTTGGAGTTCTTCAAGTTTCAACGAGTTACTGCGGAGATTGCCGGAGAAATTGGTGATTTCGCAAGGCAGAAACAAGAGATGAATCTCGGAGAACTCTGGGGGCTACTGTTGTGGGTATACTTCATGGGTGTACCATCGATAGTGCCTAGATCCGGCAAGTCCGGGTGGCCCATAGACGGTGATGGTGGCATGAGGCCCATCGGGCGGCCCAGTTGCTGTAGATCAGGATGGATGAAGTCCAGCTCAGGAACAAGGAGCCGGATCCCCCAGGCCGACGTTGGAAGTCGGATCCGGCCTGGCCCATCAGGGGTAGCCGGATCTGGTATGACATACAAGGGAAGGCGGAACCTTAACGTGCACGGCAAGATATTGTACCGTAATTAGGTGACTTGTATTCCGGCTAGGACTCTCTGTGTAAACCCTAGATCTGTGCGCCTTTATAAGCCGGATCCCGGGAGCCCTAGAGGGACAACCACAACTCATTGTAACAACGCGAAACTGCCCAGATAATTCCAGACAAGCAGCAGTAGGCCTTGCCATCGTGCAGGTGTTCCGAAGCTGGGTAAATCGCGTACCACCGTCCCGAGGACTCTCCGCCCAATGGCCCCTACTTCTTATTCCCTCCATGAGGATCCCTCCTCTGGAGTACCGTCGAATAGGCAACGACAGGCAGGGTGCCGGGAAGAGCTTTAGAACCCTCCTGAGATGGGTTCTGCAATGGCGGCCGCGACGGAACTTTTCGTGGATGGAGGCTCGGCGCTCGGGTTTTCAGGGTTTTCCCGAGATCGTGAATAAATAGGCTGAGGGGCGATGTCAGTGGCCACCTAGGTGGGCCATACCATGCCTTGGCGCGGCGGTGGCTTGGCCCTCCCGTGGCTCCTCTTTGTCTCCCCTTCGGACTTCGTCTTCGTTATGGTAAAATATTAACTTCGGCTTTTGTTTCGTCCAATTCCGAGAATGTTTCCTATACAACTTTTCTGAAATACAAAACAACAGAAAACAGGAAACTGGCATTGTGGCATCTTGTTAATAGGTTAGTGCCGGAAAATGTATAAAAGTGCAATGAAGTATGAGCAAAACATGTATAAATTGGTGTAAAACAAGCATGTAGCATCAAAATTATAGATACATTTGAGACGTATCACAGAGCACCACCGTTGGTACCACGTTGGTCTGCCTTGAAGTTAGCGTGACGGTGCCATATGAGGAACACACACGCCAACATCTCTAACGCATGCACAAGCCAAGTACCACGCCATCGATGACATGGACATGCACATCTAGAGGAGGGCGTGGGTCACTGGAAGTTGTGGCCAAACTCCGCAGTCTATGCCGGGAACTGCGCCAGAAAATTCGATAGTGGTGAGATCTTGGCTAGGATTGCTTATAACGGCTGGTGGGTTAGATTAGACATGAGAGCAGAAGAATACGCTAGGCAAAGGGAGGAGAGGACACCCTGCCGTGATGTGTGCAATTGACACACGTCCGTTGGGAACCCCAAGAGGAAGGTGTGATGCGTACAGTAGCAAGTTTTCCCTCAGTAAGAAACCAAGGTTTATCGAACCAGTAGGAGTCAAGGATCACGTGAAGGTCGTTGGTGACGGAATGTAGTGCGGCGCAACACCAGGGATTCCGGCGGCAACGTGGAACCTGCACAACACAATCAAAGTACTTTGCCCCAACGTAACAGTGAGGTTGTCAATCTCACCGGCTTGCTGAAAACAAAGGATTAACCGTATAGTGTGGAAGATGATGTTTGTTTGCGAAGAACAGTAAAGAACAATTGCAGTAGATTGTATTTCAGATGTAAAGAATGGACCGGGGTCAACAGTTCACTAGTGGTGTCTCTCCCATAAGATAAATAGCATGTTGGGTGAATGAATTACAGTTGGGCAATTGACAAATAAAGAAGGCATAACAATGCACATACATATATCATGATGAGTACTATGAGATTTAATCAGGGCATTACGACAAAGTACATAGACCGCTATCCAGCATGCATCTATGCCTAAAAAGTCCACTTTGAGGTTATCATCCGAACCCCTTTCCGGTATTAAGTTGCAAACAACAGACAATTGCATTAAGTATGGTGCATAATGTAATCAACACAAATATCCTTAGACAAAGCATCGATGTTTTATCCCTAGTGGCAACAGCACATCCACAACCTTAGAACTTTCTCACATCGTCCCAGATTCAATGGAGGCATGAACCCACTATCGAGCATAAATACTCCCTCTTGGAGTTACAAGTATCAACTTGGCCAGAGCCTCTACTAGCAACGGAGAGCATGCAAGAACATAAACAACATATATGATAGATTGATAATCAACTTGACATAGTATTCAATATTCATCGGATCCCAACAAACACAACATGTAGCATTACAAATAGATGATCTTGATCATGATAGGCAGCTCACAAGATCTAACATGATAGCACAATGAGGAGAAGACAACCACCTAGCTACTGCTATGGACCCATAGTCCAGGGGTGAACTACTCACACATCGATCCGGAGGCGATCATGGCGATGAAGAGACCTCCGGGAGATGATTCCCCTCTCCGGCAGGGTGCCGGAGGCGATCTCCTGAATCCCCCGAGATTGGATTGGCGGCGGCTGCGTCTCTGGAAGGTTTTCCGTATCGTGGCTCTCGGTACAGGGGGTTTCGCGACGGAGGCTTTAAGTAGGCGGAAGGGTAGGTTTAGGGGCGACGCGAGGGCCCCACACGCCAGGGCCGCGCGGCCAAGGCCTGGGCCGCGCCGCCCTGTTGTGTCGGCGCCTCGTCGCCCCACTTCGTTTCCCTTTCGGTCTTCTGGAAGCTCGTGGAAAAATAAGACACTGGGCGTTGATTTCGTCCAATTCCGAGAATATTTCCTTTGTAGGATTTCTGAAACCAAAAACAGCAGAAAACAACAACTGGCTCTTCAGCATCTCGTCAATAGTTTAGTGCCGAAATATGCATAATAATGACATATAATGTGTATAAAACATGTGAGTATTATCATAAAAGTAGCATGGAACATAAGAAATTATAGATACGTTTGAGACGTATCAAGCATCCCCAAGCTTAGTTCCTACTCACCCTCGAGTAGGTAAACGATAACAAGGATAATTTCTGAAGTGACATGCTATCATAATCTTGATCAATACTATTGTAAAGCACATGAGATGAATGCAGCGATTCGAAGCAATGGTAAAGACAATGAGTAAACAACTGAATCATATAGCAAAGACTTTTCATGAATAATACTTTCAAGACAAGTACAATAAGACTTGCATAACAGTTAACTCATAAGCAATAAATTCTTAGTAGAAAGCTTTGAAACAACACAAAGGAAGATATAAGTTTCAGCGGTTGCTTTCAACTTCAACATGTATATCTCATGGATAATTGTCAACATAAAGCAATATAACAAGTGCAATAGGTAGACATGTAAGAATCAATGCACACAGTTTACACAAGTGTTTGCTTCTAAGATAGAAAGAATAGGTAAACTGACTCAACAATAAAGTAGAAGAATGGCCCTTCGCAGAGGGAAGCATGGATTACTATTTTTGTGCTAGAGCTTTTCATTTTGAAAACATAGAAACAATTTTGTCAACGGTAGTAATAAATCATATGTGTTATGTATAAGATATCCTATAAGTTGCAAGCCTCATGCATAGTATACCAATAGTGCCCGCACCTTGTCCTAATTAGCTTGGATTAACACAGATTATCATTGCATAACATATGTTTCCACCAAGTGTCACAAAGGGGTACCTCTATGCCGCCTGTACAGAGGTCTAAGGAGAAAGTTCGCATTGGATTTCTCGCTTTTGATTATTCTCAACTTAGACATCCATATCGGGACAACATAGACAATAGATAATGGAATCCTCTTTTAATGCTTAAGCATTTAACAACTGATAATATTCTCATAAGAGATTGAGGATTTGTGTCCAAACTGAAACTTCCACCATGATTCATGGCTTTAGTTAGCGGCCCAATGTTCTTCTTTAACAATATGCATACTCAAACCATTTGATCATGAAAATCGCCCTTACTTCAGACAAGACGAACATGCATAGCAACTCACATGATATTCAACAAAGGTAAAAGTTGATGGCGTCCCCAGAAACATGGTTACCGCTCAACAAGCAACTTATTAAGAAATAAGATACATAAGTACATATTCTTCACCACAATAGTTTCTAAGGCTACTTTCCCATGAGCTATGTATTGTAAAGGCAAAGAATAGAAATTTAAAGGTAGCACTCAAGTAATGTACTTTGGAATGGCAGAGAAATACCATGTGGTAGGTAGGTATGGTGGACACAAATGACATAGTTTTTGGCTCAAAGATTTGGATGCACGAGAAGTATCCCTCTCAATACAAGGCTAGGCTAGCAAGGTTGTTTGAAGCAAACTCAAGTATAAAACGCTGCAGCAAGACTCACATATGAACACATTGTAAGCATTATAAGACTCTATACTGTCTCCTTGTTGTTCAAACACCTTAACTAGAAAATATCTAGGCTTAGAGAGACCAATCATGCAAACCAAATTTTAACAAGCTCTATGTAGTTCTTCATTAATAGGTGCAAAGTACATGATGCAAGAGCTTAAACATGATCTATATGAGCACAACAATTACCAAGTATCAAATTATTCAAGACATTATACCAATTACCACATGCGGCATTTTCTGTTTCCAACCATATATTAATGAACGAAGTAGTTCAACCTTCGCAATGAACATTAAGAATAAAGCTAAGAACATATGTGTTCATACGAAACAGCGGAGCGTGTATCTCTCCCAAACAAAGAATGCTAGGATCCAATTTTATTCAAACAAAAACAAAAATAAAAGCAAACAGACGCTCCAAGTAAAGCACATAAGATGTGACTGAATAAAAATATAGTTTCACTAGAGATGACCTGATAAGTTGTCGATGAAGAAGGGGATGCCTTGGGCATCCCCAAGCTTAGATGCTTGAGTCTTCTTGAAATATGCAGGGATGAACCACGGGGGCATCCCTAAGCTTAGACTTTTCACTCTTCTTGATCATATTGTGTCATCCTCCTCTCTTGACCCTTGAAAACTTCCTCCACACCAAACTCGAAACAAACTCATTAGAGGGTTAGTGCATAATTGAAAATTCATATATTCAGACGTGACATAATCATTCTTAACACTTCTGTACATTGCACGAAGCTACTGAAAGTTAATGGAACGAAGAAATCCATCAAACATAGCAAAACAGGCAATGCGAAATAAAAGGCAGAATCTGTCAAAATAGAACAGTCCGTAAAGACGAATTTTTCAGGAGCACTTAACTTGCTCAGATGAAAATGCTCAAATTGAATGAAAGTTGCGTACATATCTGAGGATCACGCACGTAAATTGGCAGAATTTTATGAGTTATATACAGACGGGGCTGCTCAATTTCGTGACAGTAAGAAATCTGTTTCTGCGCAGTAATCCAAATCTAGTATCAACATTACTATCAAAGACTTTACTTGGCACAACAATGCAATAAAATAAAGATAAGGAGAGGTTGCTACAGTAGTAACAACTTCCAAGACTCAAATATAAAACAAAAATGCTGTAGTAAAATGATGGGTTGTCTCCCATAAGCGCTTTTCTTTAACGCCTTTCAGCTAGACGCAGAAAGTGTGAATCAAGTAACAGCAAAAGATGAAGCATCGACATCATAATTTTTTCTAATAATAGAATCATAAGGTAACTTCATTCTTTTTCTAGGGAAGTGTTCCATACCTTTCTTGAGAGGAAATTGATATTTAATATTACCTTCCTTCATATCAATGGTAGCACCAACAGTTCGAAGAAAAGGTCTTCCCAATATAATGGGACAAGATGCATTGCATTCAATATCCAAGACAACAAAATCAACGGGGACAAGGTTATTGTTAACCATAATGCGAACATTATCAATCCTCCCCAAAGGTTTCTTTATAGCATTATCAGCAAGATTAACATCCAAATAACAATTTTTCAATGGTGGCAAGTCAAGCATATCATAGATTTTCTTAGGCATAACAGAAATACTTGCACCAAGATCACATAAAGCATTACAATCAAAATCATTGACCCTCATCTTAATGATGGGCTCCCAACCATCTTCTAACTTCCTAGGAATAGAAGTTTCAAGTTTAAGTTTCTCTTTTCTAGCTTTTATGAGAGCATTTGTAATATGTTTTGTAAAGGCCAAATTTATAGCACTAGCATTGGGACTTTTAGCAAGTTTTTGTAAGAACTTTATAACTTCAGAGATGTGACAATCATCAAAATCTAAACCATTATGATCTACAACAATGGGATCATTGTCCCCAATATTTTGAAAAATTTCAGCAGTTTTATCACAAACAGTTTCAGCAGTTTTAGCAGTTTCACGTAATTTTGCACGCTTTGCACTAGGAGTAGAAACATTGCCAACACCAATTATTTTACCATTGATAGTAGGAGGTGTAGCAACATGTGAAGCATTATCATTAATAGTGGTGGTAATAGTCCAAACTTTAGCTACATTATTCGCTTTAGCAAGTTTTTCGTTTTCTTCTCTTTCCCACCTAGCATGCAATTCAGCCATCAATCTAATATTTTCATTAGTTCGAACTTGTATGGCGTTTGCTGTAGTAACAATTTTATTATCATTATCCTTATTAGGCATAACTTTCAATTTTAAAAGATCAACATCAGAGGCAAGTCTATCAACCTTAGAAGCAAGAATATCAATTTTATCAAGCTTTTCTTCAACAGATTTGTTAAAAGCAGTCTGTGTACTAAAAAATTCTTTAAGCATGGCTTCAAGACCAGAGGGTACATTCCTATTATTGTTGTAAGAATTCCCATAAGAATTACCATAACCATTACTATTATTAGAAGGATATGGCCTATAGTTGTTACCAGAATTATTCCTATAAGCATTGTTGTTGACATTATTATTTTTAATGAAGTTCACATCAACATATTCTTCTTGGGCAACCAATGAAGCTAAAGGAACATTATTTGGATCAACATTAGATCTACCATTCACAAGCATAGACATAATCACATCAATCTTATCACTCAAGGAGGAGGTTTCTTTAACGGAATTTACCTTCTTACCTTGTGGAGCTCTTTCCGTGTGCCATTCAGAGTAATTTATCATCATATCATCAAGAAGCTTTGTTGCCGCCCCCAAAGTAATGGACATAAAGGTACCTCCAGCAGCTGAATCCAATAGGTTCCGCGAAGAAAAATTTAATCCTGCATAGAAGGTTTGGATGATCATCCAAGTAGTTAGTCCATGGCTAGGGCAATTCTTTACCAAAGATTTCATTCTTTCCCATGCTTGGGCAACATGTTCATTATCCAATTGCTTAAAATTCATTATGCTACTTCTCAAAGATATAATTTTAGCAGGAGGATAATATCTACCAATGAAAGCATCTTTACATTTAGTCCATGAATCAATACTATTCTTAGGCAAAGATAGCAACCAATCTTTAGCTCTTCCTCTTAAGGAGAAAGGAAACAATTTTAATTTTATAATGTCACCATCTACATCCTTATACTTTTGCATTCCACAAAGTTCAACAAAATTATTAAGATGGGCAGCAGCATCATCAGAACTAACACCAGAAAATTGCTCTCTCATGACAAGATTTAGTAAAGCAGGTTTAATTTCAAAAAATTCTGTTGCGGTAGCAGGTGGATCAATAGGTGTGCATAGGAAATCATTATTATTTGTGCTAGTGAAGTCACACAACTTAGTGTTTTCAGGAGTATTCATTTTAACAGTAGTAAATAAAGCAAACTAAATAAAGTAAATGCAAGTAACTAATTTTTTGTGTTTTTAATATGGAGAACAAGACAGTAAATAAAGTAAAGCTAGCAACTAATTTTTTTTGTATTTTTGATATAGAGAACAAACAAAGCAGTAAATAAAATAAAGTAAAGCAAGACAAAAACAAAGTAAAGAGATTGGATGTGGAAGACTCCCCTTGCAGCGTGTCTTGATCTCCCCGGCAACGGCGCCAGAAAAAGAGCTTGATGCGTGCAATTGACACACGTCCGTTGGGAACCCCAAGAGGAAGGTGTGATGCGTACAGTACCAAGTTTTCCCTCAGTAAAAAACAAAGGTTTATCGAACCAGTAGGAGTCAAGGATCACGTGAAGGTCGTTGGTGACGGAATGTAGTGCGGCGCAACACCAGGGATTCCGGCGGCAACGTGGAACCTGCACAACACAATCAAAGTACTTTGCCCCAACGTAACAGTGAGGTTGTCAATCTCACCGGCTTGCTGAAAACAAAGGATTAACCGTATAGTGTGGAAGATGATGTTTGTTTGCGAAGAACAGTAAAGAACAATTGCAGTAGATTGTATTTCAGATGTAAAGAATGGACTGGGGTCCACAGTTCACTAGTGATGTCTCTCCCATAAGATAAATAGCATGTTGGGTGAACGAATTACAATTGGGCAATTGACAAATAAAGAAGGCATAACAATGCACATACATATATCATGATGAGTACTATGAGATTTAATCAGGGCATTACGACAAAGTACATAGACCGCTATCCAGCATGCATCTATGCCTAAAAAGTCCACTTTCAGGTTCTCATCCGAACCCCTTCCGGTATTAAGTTGCAAACAACAGACAATTGCATTAAGTATGGTGCGTAATGTAATCAACACAAATATCCTTAGACAAAGCATCGATGTTTTATCCCTAGTGGCAACAGCACATCCACAACCTTAGAACTTTCTCATCGTCCAGATTCAATGGAGGCATGAACCCACTATCGAGCATAAATACTCCCTCTTGAAGTTACAAGTATCAACTTGGCCAGAGCCTCTACTAGCAACGGAGAGCATGCAAGAACATAAACAACATATATGATAGATTGATAATCAACTTGACATAGTATTCAATATTCATCGGATCCCAACAAACACAACATGTAGCATTACAAATAGATGATCTTGATCATGATAGGCAGCTCACAAGATCTAATATGATAGCACAATGAGGAGAAGACAACCATCTAGCTACTGCTATGGACCCATAGTCCAGGGGTGAACTACTCACACATCGATCCAGAGGCGATCATGGCGATGAAGAGACCTCCGGGAGATGATTCCCCTCTCCGGCAGGGTACCGGAGGCGATCTCCTGAATCCCCCGAGATGGGATTGGCGGCGGCTGCGTCTCTGGAAGGTTTTCCGTATCGTGGCTCTCGGTACAGGGGGTTTCGCGACGGAGGCTTTAAGTAGGCGGAAGGGTAGGTTTAGGGGCGACGCGAGGGCCCCACACACCAGGGCCGCGCGGGCAAGGCCTGGGCCGCGCCGCCCTGTTGTGTCGGCGTCTCGTCGCCCCACTTCGTTTCCCTTTCGGTCTTCTGGAAGTTTCGTGGAAAAATAAGACCCTGGGCGTTGATTTCGTCCAATTCCGAGAATATTTCCTTTGTACGATTTCTGAAACCAAAAACAGCAGAAAACAGCAACTGCCTCTTCGGCATCTCGTCAATAGGTTAGTGCCGGAAAATGCATAATAATGACATATAATGTGTATAAAACATGTGAGTATTACCATAAAAGTAGCATGTAACATAAGAAATTATAGATACGTTTGAGACGTATCATGCCGCTATTTTTTTAAGCTTTCACCCCGGGGGGGGGGGGGGGGGGGAGAGAGGATCCCCACCTGAATATATTGCATCAAAGAGAGTTTATAGGTTACAATGGGAGAGGTGGTTCCTCCACAGATCGGAGTCCACTCTTAATTCCGCCTTTTGAAGCGGTGAGACCATAAAGTGAAGTCTAAGAGGATGTTTCTAACTGTGATTGCCGGTGTCTGACGGCCTCCTTCGACAATGGCGGAGTAGGGGAGGGAAGAGAAGGGGACAGGCAACGGGGGAGGCTAGGGTTTCCCTGTGTCGACGCAGAGAGGGACGCGGGGACGGGAAATATGGCACAAGTTGAGAGCTGCACCATGGGCAAACAAAAGTTGAGAGCTGCACATGAGTTTCAAAAAAATTCTAGCGGGACATGGGCTGTAACTGAAATTTTGTGTTGTCAACTGTGTATAAATGTTAAGCGAGGCTATCTCCGCGTTTCTGCGTCAACTAACAACTAACAAACTATTCTACATTGATCACGGTTTGCTTCTACGTGGGCCTGAGGTTTCAAGCTAGAGGTGTGTACAACTCGACAATTGTGTTGATACACGCACACGCTGAGCAGGGTTTTGCCCTATGCATTGTGAACCTTAGGTTTGTCTCACATCACAGCCATGGGTAAGTACTAACACCGTTTACTATTGCTCCTGCCATATATTTAAAGCTGCATTATTCAACAGTAGAGTTTGCGTGTGGACGTGAAAGAATGATTTTGTGTTGGTAATGTCGAACCAAGCAAGTTTTAAGATATGCCATAGAAAAGCACTGAGAAGCAACTTGATGGAAACACAAGGTTCATTAGCAGTTGAGCAAATTAAAGGAAGGCGCCGGAACAAACCGGGTTAATAAGCAAAGATCGAGTTCTGAATGCAAATAAGCTAGTGCTCGTCACGGTTTGCATAGCATACATGGTCACAAATTAAGCTAGCAACAGAACCTAGAGCTAATCCTTGCTGATGTACTCCTTGACGCTCTCCTCCGTCCGCGACATGGAGTAGATCAGACAGTGCTTGAGAAGTTTGGTGAGTACTGCTGGAAACCGACGCCCGCCGTCCACCACCAACTCCCCATAGAAACAGTCGCGAAGAATGATGAGGATTGTGCGCAGCCGCTCATGAATCCCCAGCAGAGTCCCATACGCCACATTGCTAGATATCTGTCCATCCCCAGCCTCTGCCTCGAGGATATGGCATCGGTTCTGCATTTCCTGCAGCTCCAGTGAGAAGTAGAGAAGCTGACCCAGGGTCACCGGAGCGCCACCGTCTTGTGGCTGCAGAACAAGATCCGGGAGATTGTCGAGGATGAGCGCGGTTTTCCTGATGAACATGTGCAGAAGCTCGGCAAGAGACGCATGGCTGTTAATCCCAGGCCCCCTTGGTCCAAACAGATCCTTCTGGGACCGCTCCTTCAGACACGAGTCGAGGTCAGCCTCGGTGACGAACATGACGAGAAGTAGCTTGCTCCTCTTCGCCTTCTCCAGCGTCTCGTTTGTGGGGAAGCCAGTATCCCTGATTGGGCCACGGAACTGCCCCGCTTCTTCCGCCAGACACCAGCTCAATATGAGCCTAATACGACTATGTAAAGCCATTAATTTGATGTCGGCGGCATGGAGAGAAAGCCGGCCATGGATCACCTCCTTGACGAAGACCTCGCACTCGCCGCGGAGCTCTTCCATCTCGTCGAATGGTGCACCCTCCGTCTTGGAGAGATGCACCTGCTCCAGTACGAGTACCGTCTTCTTGGCGAGAAAGTCTAGCAGCTCACTATGCGAGAACTGCAGAAAAAAGCATGTTAGAACAGACGGATCGCTTGCCAATTTAACCTCCAGAGTTTAAGGCCGGGACAAAAGCTTACATGCTCCGGGCCCAATGGGGAGTCGCTGGCCTTTGGGCCAGCAGCTCTGCAGCTCACGTCCTTCTTGGGGCCGATGGAGAGTGCCTCGCCGGAGCGGAAACCCACGGCAACGCCGATCATGCGGCCGCCAAAAGCTCTCGCCTTGCAGAGCTTGTCCATCTTCCGTCCGCCGCACAGGCTCTGGCCGGAGCGAAAACCAAGGGCGTTTCGGCCGCCGCCCAGGCCCTCACCTGAAGGGCCCATGCCGCCGCGCGTGATGTAGTTGCTGTCGCTGCGGAACGCTGTCGGCCTGCGGCCGCCGGAGATGCCCTCGTTGGAGTGGATGCCCAGGGCGCCGTCGCGGCCGCTGGAGAGGCCGTCGCCCGAAGTGAAGAAGGCCAGCCCGCCGCCCATGACGAAGTCGCCGTCGCCGTGGAACCCTTTCGCTTTGTAGATCATGTCGCCGGAGCGGATGCCCAGGGCACCGGAGAGGCCGTCGCCAGAAGTGAAGCTGGCCAGACCGCCGCGCGCGAGGAAGTCGCCGTCGCCGTTGTACGCAGCCTCCTTGGTGATGGTGAAGCTGCTGCTGCGGCTGCCTGCCGGGACGGCGTCCGCCTCGGCGGAGTGGAAGGCGCCGGGCGTGGCGAAGTTGCCGGAGCGGAAGGCCGGGACGCCGTCGCTTTTGCGGTCGAAGGAGAGGCCGTCGCCCGTGAAGCCGGCCAGCCCGTCGAGCGTGTTGAAGTCGCCGTGGAACGCGCTCTCCTTGGTGATGGTGAAGCTGCTGCTGCGGCTGCCTGCCGGGACGGCGTCCGCCTCGGCGGAGTGGAAGGCACCGGGCGTGGCGAAGTCGCCGGAGCGGAAGTCCCGGACGCCGCCGGTTTTGCGGTCGCAGGAGAGACCGTCGCCCGTGAAGCTGGCCAGCCCGTCGAGCGTGAGGAAGTCACCGTGGAACTCGGCCTCCTTGGTGATGGTGAAGCTGCTGCGGCGGCTTCCTGTCGGGACGGCGTCCGCCTCGCCGGAGTGGAAGGCGCCGGGCGTGCCGAAGTCGCCGGAGCGGAAGGCCGGGACGCCGTCGCTTTTGCGGTCGAAGGAGAGGCCGTCGCCCGTGAAGCCGGCCAGCTCGTCGAGCGTGAGGAAGTCGCCGTGGAACGCAGCCTGCTTGGTGGTGGTGAATCTCCTGCTGCGTCTGCCTGTCGGTACGGCGTCCGTCTCGCCGGAGCGGAAGTCGCCGGGCGTGGTGAAGTCGCGGTCGCCGGTGGTGTGGAAAGCCGTCGCCTTGCAGGCCACACTCACCGTCCGGCCGCTGGATCCCTCTCCTGGCAGGAATAGGCGTCCGGCCGTTGTCTGGCCGCACAGCCCCTCGCCCCAGCCGCCCGGCGGAGGCTTGCATGCCACGATCATGCCGCCGCCCCGGTCGGTTCCCATGCCGACGACGGCGAGCTCGCAGCCGGGAGCAGGCCCCACGGCGGCCAGCTTAAGCACACCGCAGACGGGCGCCATGCCGGGAAGTACTACGAAAGCCATGGATGTGGAGGGTTTGGAGTTAGGGCCGGGGGAGAGAGAGGGAGGTGGCGGCTGAAGCTGAAGTGTGTGTGGGAAGAGAGAAAGGGAAGCGGAGGGTCTTATAAAGCGTTGGCGCGGTGTGTGCCCCGCCCCCGCCGCGCACACACCTGTCGCACGGCCCCGGCATCCTCATCTCATCCAAACTTGGTTTCGGGCGTCCTCTTCCCTGGTAGGCCGGCCCAGCTAACTTCTCTCCTACAGATTTGTTATTTCTAATTTTTCGTTTCAGTTGTTTATTTGAAAGAGAACAAATTAATTTGAAAAACTTTATGTTTTTTTTGGAAAAAAACGTTGTCTACATAAAAAAACCGTTTAGATTTAGAAATTGTTCGAAATTGAAATTGTTCAGCAACAAAAAATGTTCGAATTTGACAATATTCCAATTTGAAAAAATGTTCAAAATTCAGTTATGCTTACAAACCTAAGTTCTTCGGAAGCCATGCCAGGTTCAAGGCCAACAAAGCCGAAGTGCAAGTTGTTTGTCCAGCTTGCCCTCCACGGGAAGCTTCTGACGCGGACATGCTCGCCATCAGGGGATGGCCCCACGACCCTTTGTGCCCAGTGTGCCTTAGACGGCTGAGTATCTCTGCAAAGACTGTCCATTTACTGCAGCCATCTGGAACTTGGTGAAATCATGGGACAACGACGACAATCGCCTCAACTTTTCCTCTATTTCTGCGTGGTGGGACAATATGACCGCCGGAAAGTCGAAGAAGGACCAAAGACGCATCAGTGGGAGTTTCCTATACATCCTCTAGAACGCATGGAAGGAAAGGAACCACCGCATCTTCACTCGATGTCGCCTCACTTATCCCGAGGTGGCGGACATCGCTAGGGAAGACATCCTCCAACGTGAATGTGCTTTCACCGGCTTTGTCCGGCCGACCCGGATTAGACATTTTTCTATTTTCTAGGTTGCTACGGTGGTTTCTGGCATATTACCACCTTAATCTAAATATGCTCTCTTTGTAGAGTCTGGTTGGATTTTCCCTCTTGCTTAGCGAATAGGCAGTGCCCCTGCCGATTGCTCCCAGAAAAATATTCAAAATTTTGAAATGTTCAGAAAATACAAATGTTCATATTTCAAAAAGTTTAGATTTTTCAATACAAAAATAGAAAAATAAAAATAAAAGAAAAAAGGAAAAAGGAAAAACCTAAGAACCAGAAAAAATGAAGAAAAAACAACTAGAACCTTCTAGTTCACAAAACCAGAAAAACCCTGATTACATACCCTAACCCTTGGCAAGATTGTGGCAAGATAGACTGGGTGATAAATAGGGATTGCCGGTTTCAGGACCCACTTGCCATGCACTTGTTTTTCTCGATTGCGTGGGTTGGCTGACATAGTAGTTTGTCCAAGACTCCCACGGGCTGGTACGTCGTGTGTATTTGAAATCGTTTGATCGGGTTTGACCCTCTCAGACGTAGCCCACCCAAGAAAGACAGTCTTTGCCATTGTGGTGTATGGAATCAAAGGCGCAACTGACCATACTACTTGCGTGATTTGTGTACAGTGCGCTGCTACGCTACAAGAGACAGTGCAGGAAGTACTGGGGGTTTTTCTTCCATTGATCGCTTTCTGCGTGCCCACCTTTCCTTTTCTTTCTTTGCACCGAGCCACCGATGCCTTGGCTTGCTCCCTTCTTCCTCTCCCTAGCTTTAGAGCATCCCCACTCGTTGGCGCTCCCCACGCCCAAATCCGGCGAAATTTTTGTCCGGATTGGAGGAAGATTTGGCGTGGGGGGCAGTATATTTCCAGTCGTGTGCTCCCCAAGCGGCGTTTCTCGGGGAAAAAGAGGACGGCTCGGGGAATCCAGACGAAAGAGGAGACACGTGGGCGTGGGCGGTTGGTTTAGCTTCATCCGGAGTCCCCGAGCGCTCCCCGGGGGGCCGGGGATGGCATGGGGAGTCCGGACGAAAATAGGCTCAAATCCGGATCAAAACGAGGAACCGGGGGCCTGAGAGCATCCCCACTCGTTGGCGCTCCCCACGCCCAAATCCGGCGAAATTTTTGTCCGGATTGGAGGAAGATTTGGCGTGGGGGGCAGTATATTTCCAGTCGTGTGCTCCCCAAGCGGCGTTTCTCGGGGAAAAAAGAGGACGGCTCGGGGAATCCGGACGAAAGAGGAGACACGTGGGCGTGGGCGGTTGGTTTAGCTTCATCCGGAGTCCCCGAGCGCTCCCCGGGGGGCCGGGGATGGCATGGGGAGTCCGGACGAAAATAGGCTCAAATCTGGATCAAAACGAGGAACCGGGGGCCTGACTGGGCCGTTTTTCGCCGTCCGGATGAAAAAAAGTGGCCATGGGGGGCTCTGCGGGGAGACGAGTGGAGATGCTCTGACTGGGCCGTTTTTCGCCGTCCGGATGAAAAAAAGTGGCCGTGGGGGGCTCTGCGGGGAGACGAGTGGAGATGCTCTTATTTGTTTGACTCTCCAACCTTGTCGCCACCATGAACAACGATCACGTCCATCTAACAGTAAATTTAACCGTAAGACTTCGAGTGAAATGCACCAGCAGTCATGGAAGTTACCGGCTATGTCTAAAACAGTCCTTGAATTAAGAATTTGCCTTACTTCAGTCCCCCAACTTGCTTTGAATGTTCATATACGGTCCAAAATACAGAGGTCCACCGTATGCTGCTGAGGTGGCATGGAATCGGGTCCACAGTGGAGCCCAATTGGTGGATCCCACGCAAGCGAACCAGTACAACCTAATCTGCTTTGGGTTACAGACTAGGACGTTAAGTCTTTATTATTTCTTATTTAGTTTGTGTGGTACTTTTAACGTTCTCAAGCTATTGACCATCTTCCAGCCATTCGTTTTTTGAAAATTGTATGCACGTCTATCAACTAGAATAAATGAATCCCCTCAAAAACATATGTGCACTGGGAGGCTAGAAAAACGCCCCCGCGCCGTCCCGCACCGGGCGACTCGGGCGGCTAACCCTAGCCGCCGGCCCCGGCACCTCCCACCTCGCCACCTCCCCTCCCCTCGCCGCCGCCAGCGCGCGCCGCCGGGCGAAGCCCGTGTGGTAGGCGGCGGCGAGGTCTTCCCCTTCCGCGGTGGGCGCTGAGGCTCGCGGGAGCTCGTGCAGGGATCTGCGCGGGCTGGGCCTCTCCGGCGGGGCGGCGGCAATGCTCCGGGCGGCGGCTTCCTCCTCCAGCGCCGGGCGAGGTCGGCTAGTGGGCGTGCGGTCGTGGCCCTGGGTCCCCGCGCCCAGATCTGTGGCGGCTCGTGGAGCATTCGAGCGGGGTTGCGGCGGCTCGAGGCTGGGCGTCGGCTGCTGCGGCTCGACGGCGTGGTGGGCGTGGCCCCTCCGGCCGGCGGCTGCCGTGGCTCCGCTTCGCGGCGGTGTCGTTTCTGCTCGTGCGTGTTGGTGGAGGAGTGTGGTGGCGGTGTGCTTCGGTTCCCCGCGCGGTGGCAGCTGCACGGGTTCGCTCTGGTTGCTTCGGCGACTATCTCGCAAGCAGCGGTGATGATCTGGACGGCGGCGTTCTCGCTGCAGCGACGGGGAGCCTAGGTGTGGCGGCGCGATGGACGTGAGGCCCGGCTGCCTCGCTCTGACGGCTTCATCGGCGGTCGCCGATTTGGCTTGGTGGGTGCTCGCTCGGCTTCTGCTTCGTGTGGTGCCCGGATGCCGGGGCGGCGGCCCCGGATGGTGGTCTTCTTCGTCTCGTCGAGCTAGGAGGTGGCTCTGCCGGAGGCGTACCTGGCCCCAGCACCTTGTTTCGTCTGTGGCCTCAGATCATCGAGCGCGTGGGGCTGGCGTTCTGCGTGCAGGTTGGTGTTGGTGGTCTGGCTGGCCCTTCAGGGGCGGGTGTGTGTGGCTTGCGACTCATCGCCGGGCGAAAGCTTGTCTCGGCAGTCCATCGGGACCGATGTCGGTGACGCCCTTGGGCGCCACATCCTTCTTGAAGTTGTCGTCGAGGTGGTGTTTCTCGCCACTCTGCCCAGGTTCTCCAGGGGAAACCCCAGATCCCACGTGGGGTCGGGCGAGTTCGGTGTTCTTGCGTCGTTTGCCTCTTCTAGCCTCGCCTTGGATGTTCCTTCGGCCGGAGGGACCAGTGGAGTGAGCTTTGGTGGTTGGCGTCGGTGAGTTGGGCAGCCTCGGCTTTGACGGACAAGCTGACACGACTTCGGGTTTGGTATTCTCCGGGTGAAAACCCTACATCGGCCTCGGTTGTTGCTGGCGATGGCGGCGCTCTCGGTCGTCGCTCCCCTCCGTGGAGGCATCGTTGTGGAGGTTCACCTCCCATGTTGGTGTCTGGTATGCTCGTCTGGTCGGCGCTTTCCGTTCTTCGTCTTCGGCTTGGTGGTGCGCGGCCCTGCGGGTCGGCGTGGATATCCGAGCGGTGGCTCCGAATCATCGCCTCCGCCGTCCCGCATTGAGGTGTTTGAGTGTCGGCCTTGGTTTGCTTGGGCAACTGGGTCTTCGGCTAGTCTGTGGGCACGGCCTTGGGGCCGGCGTGGATGTCGGAGCGGCGGCTCCGGATGTTCGCCTCCACGGTGTTGCGTTGAGGTGTTGTGGTGTTGGCTTTGGTCGCTAGGGCGGCTTAGTCCTCGACTTGTGTGGGGGCGCGGCCTCAGGGCCGGCGTGGTGGTTGTGTTGTATGGTTTTCGGCTGCCAATGCATCACCCCTTATAGCCTCGCCACGTCAGCTTTTATCCTCACTCTCACCTCACTCTCACCCCACGGTGCCAGTGCACGGGCTATAGTGCCAGCTCTCACTTCTCTCTCCTCCCTACCGCCTCCCTACCGCCCCCACTAGCACCGCTATCGCCTTCCTCTCGCCCCGCTCTCACCTCCAACGCGGACTATAGGCGGGCGGTACCGCCCCCTACCGCCGGGCGGTGGAACCACCGCCCGCCGCTACCGTCTCACCCCGCTACCGCCTTGCCCGCGCTATAGCCTGCGTTGGCACCAGCCTAAGGAGATACTAGCTTTAACATCTAAGTTGTGCAATTTTTTTAAATAATACATTTTTTATTAAATTTTAGAAATAATACACTTTTTGGGAAAATTACAAAAATAATACGGCATCTTGGCACACGCTGAGAAGTACTTATTGGCGTCGGCATCAGCGAAGCCTATAAGTGCCTAGCGGCAGGCCAGCTGGTCACCTATTTTGGGAGCCTTTCGGCGTCGGCTAGGCCGGTAAGTACTTATTGGCGTCGGCGTGGGCCACGCCAAGGCCATATTATTTTTGAAATTTCCTGAACGTGTATTATTTCTAAAATTTAATGAGAAATGTATGGTTCAAAAAATAGATCTAAGTTGTTATATATTTCGTAGATTTTCAAACATCCTATCCTTAAATCAACACATGGAAGTATGTCGATTTTCAAATGTAATTTAACAAGTCGTCTATTATTCATGCACAGTAATTACTATCGTCGAGAACCAACCTGAGGTTGGGTGGTTAGGAGGGTGGTTGTACCCCCAGCCCACCAGAGTTCAAATCCTAGGTTTGACATCTGTGTGTCTCATTAAGGCGGAATATTCATTCAGTGGGAGGCGACGTTCCCGTCGACAGCGAGGCGCCAGTGGTGACTTCGTCAATTTCAAGATCCCCGCCGGCTCAGTCTTTCGAAGGTGCTCATAGGGGTAGGGTGTGCGTGTGTGCGTTCATAGGGGTGAGCGTATGCGCGTGTATGTGAGCGTCTGCGTTGTACTGTGTTTCTCAAAAAAAGTAATTACTATCGTCGTTATTATTTTTTGAACTTGTTGTCGCTAAGCAAATGCAATGAAGTTTATTGACTTATCGTTTAATAAAGTAGCGTTCCTATTTGTAACATCAAGCGAATAGCTGTTTTGATGCAATCGTCTTTAGGAATGTCCGCCGGAGCATACGGTCGTGAGTTTGAAACTTCGAATCATCTCCCAGCGGCTGTAGTTTTATACTTCCACCATTGACTAGTGGGACCCACGTGTAAGGAAGATTAGGTGCTGTTTTGAGCCGGCCTGGAACGCTGGGCGTGATTCAGTGGGTCTCTGTATTTTGGACCGTAGATAAACATTGAGAGCAAGTTGGAGGAGTGCATTGAGGCAAATCCTAAGTTTGAGGACTGTTTTAGACATAGCCGGTAACTTCGAGGACTGCTGATGCATTTCACTCTAAGACTTCATACCTGCACGTACGTACTACAGTAGGTGATACGTACTACATCGCCCATACATCTATGGGCGTATTTGGTTCGCCGACTACGCCGCTATTTAATTAATACCATGTTTGTTTCTCTCCATATAATCAAGTGTCGTGTAAACAGATCCCGCCGCAAGTCGAAACCGTTACCACCCCCCTACCTAGCGTAAATGAATCACGTTACCTCTAGTGTTTGCGTCATGCGATTCCTCCCGAGCCGTACACAAATCTCCTCCCCCACCTCTCCACCGTCGAGTCATGCGTAAAGAGAATCCTCATGTCTCAATCCCTAGCGTCCCAATTCTCCCTCGCCAAGTTCTGCCGCTGGTGCCGGTAGAGAGGTCATGGTAGCAACAGGAGATGAGGTCCTCCATCACCTTCTTGAGGCGCAGTACTTCTTCCCTAGACCCCCACCCCGTGATGGCTCCGCCTCGTCCACCTCAAATCTATTGCGGTTTCTAATTACTGATCCATATGTGCCTCACTCTTTTTGGGAATTCATGGTGCTCATGATCCGAGGATATGAAAGGAAGTTGTGAACCCCTTTTCGACGGTTTTGCAGGACCCCTTTCTGTTACCTTTATAAACAAAAACAGAGATGAGAATTTCCCATTAAGTTATCATTACCGATCGTTAATGGATTACAGTGCCACGTCGTTTCCCTCCAGAGGGCATCATTCATGGAGTTGTGCATGGCCACATAGACCAATGGATGTTTTCGGTGGCGGGTGAGCTGGATTGCATCTTTCGCATCGACCCGACGAGTCTTTGCAGCGTGGAGCAGCAGGGTCTCGGCGATGGCCGCTTGTTGATGGGTTCGCGCAGGAGGGGGCGTTGTCTGGCATCGTGGTGGTGTCATCAGCAAGATCGGCGAAGTTTATACGGATCTTTACCTTGAAGATTGCTCAGAGGTTCGATGGCGGTGGCGACTTCTATGGTGTTGTGCAAGATGTGCTCGCTAAAGAGTCTACTTATCCGGATCTACGCTCTCGTTTTGCCTAGAGTGCGTTTCGGGATATGCGATTGTTCCCGGTTCTATTTGAGTTTGTAGGTGTTGAGTGGTGGCTTCGGGTTATGTGATGTATGTTCTTTATCCGTTTCGTTGTGGTACGTTTCAATAATATGCAATGAAAACCGTATGTATCGATTGATGCCGGGGCTAGGCTGCCTCGTTTCGAAATGGATTATATGTCGTTTCCGTTTTCAGAACTGAAACAAACAAGTTTTATATGCACCGATGGAGCCTCTTGGAGACCATACTGGGCTCCCGCCAAGTCTTACGAAATGCAGAGTGCTGATTAACACATATTAGAGTCTAGAGTTTATACTAGTTCCTCCATCTACAAAAGCATGTCTTAGATTTTTCTAAATTTTATTATATCCATACACTAATTAGTGTTTAGATACATTCAAATGTTGACAAATTTACATACGGAGGGATGGATGGAATACAGTTGTTAAATTGCTGAGCCAGCTCTGGCGTACGTAGCCCTCTAGACATGCCTGGCGCCCCTAGGTCTTGCACTTAGGGTATTTCCAGCGACGCGACGTAAACGGACGCTAAGCGATCGTTTGTGTCCGCCGCGATCGGAACTGCGTCTGGCACCACCTCCAGCGGGGCGACGCAAAGTGACCGGATCTGTCCGCTTTGGGTGCATCCAGGCCCGGTCCGCAGTGAGTAGGTAAGCAAAAGATTTTTTCATTACTATTGATTGGCCAAAAGGATCATCTTTATAGAGATGGTTAGTCGAGTTGACCTAAAACTACAACGGCCGTACCTACTCGCCGTCGCGTGGCCTACACCGGCCTCGGTTACTCGCAGCCGCGCGCCCTACTACTGGTCGCCGGAAGGGCCGACGCCGTCGTCGAAGCGGAAGCGCTTCGCGCACTCCGCGCGCCGCGCACGCCGGCGAACGGACATCTCGTCCTGCTGCCTGCGCCGTTCGAGGGCCTCGGCCAGGTGCTGTCCCACAGGGCCGCCGCCACCTTGGCGGCCGCCGCACGGGCCTCCTCCTCCGTCGTCGCACGGACCGCCGCGTCCTCGTTCGCGTGGGCCGCCACCTGGATCGCCGCCACGTCGGCGACGAAGCGGGCCCTGTCCCTAGCCGCCGCCGCCACCGCTTCGTCCCTGGCGGCCTCCATCTCGCGGTTCTCCTGCTCGACCCGCGCGGGAGAAGGGCCCTGCGCCGGAGCGAGTCCAGGTCGGAGCACATTAACCCCCGAGCCATGGCCATCGCATAGCTGTGGGCTTCCTCCTCCGCCACCCAAGCCTGACGAGGCGCTGGCGTCCCGGCCGGGGACTCGAAGGACGCGAGCAGAACCCGCTGGTCGCCGGCGCACTCGAAGCGTGCGGGCACGGGGGGGGGCCGTCGTCCGCGATGGCCGCCCGTGCCTCCGCGAGCTCGGCCCTGGCGTCGGCGAGCTCGGCCATGGCGTTGGCGATCTCCGCCCTATTCGCCGCGAGGCGCCCTTCCGCGCGCTCTGCCGCCTCCGCCTCCACGACCTCCGCCTCCGCCGCCTCGAGGTCCAGTTGCTGGGCCTCAACGTCGGCGGCTGCTACCTCCTCCTCCTCCTCCTCCGGGTGGAGCTGGCGGCACATGTGAACAACATGCTCCCAACTCATGTGGTCGGCCTTGGATGGATGGTAGGGTTAGCTTGAGGTATGCCCGTCGCCCCCGCCGGTGTCCACCATATATAGCCACGGCGGGGCGGGAAACGGCGTTGGCGCGCAGGGCGTTTCCCGCGTGCGCGAAACGCCGGCGAAACTTGGCAATGTATTGAGCACGCGCGGAAACGATCGTCGCCGCGCGGGAACAGTTAATCGCCGGTGGTAGTTCTCGACGGGACGTAAAACGCCATTAGCGAGCTTGACGCTGTCCCCGATTAAAAAATGCGTCCGTGCCACTGGAGGTACCCCAGACGCAAACGATCACCTTGGGCCACATCGCATCCACGGACCGACCCAACGAACATTTCGAACATCCGAAATGCATCCGAAATGCATCGACCCCCTGGAAATGCCCTTAAAAAGGCTCCCTGTTCTTTCGCTCTAATTCATTCCAGCCAACATACTGGTTGCTTGGCATCCATCGTATTGTTGCGTGTCAGGGTCCGCTACTGTTACCTCTCGACCGCTCTGATACAGATGGATTGATCGATTGACAACGATCTCGCGTCCCTCCTTGCACGAATCAAGCCGGAACGCGTCGGGCGGCGTGTGCATGCGAGACAGACCAAGAGAAAGCAGCAGTAGCCATGTGGATGGGGTCAGGATCGGAGATGTTTTTGGTTGCCTACGTGTGTGCCATGTATGCACCAACACGCACCGATCGGAAGGCCACCCACACGTACGCCTGTACCTGTTTAAATTTGTTTTTGATTTAATATTGAGGATTCCACTTTTTACACCTTATTTTTTACCTTCTAGTTATGCATCCGCAACTGTAATAATGACCAGTCTAGTTTTTTTTGGGGCATGTTACGCGATTAGAAAAAAACTGGACCGCCCCTTTCCTTTTGCATGTCCTGACAAGGTGATTGAGGATTGAAAATTTCATGAAAACAACAAGGACTAGCAGTAGCTTGGCACATACATTGAAAATTTCCAAAGTAAAAGAAGTAGAACTATACAATCTATTTGGACCTTATATTAGAATGCATATGCACGTGAGATCGAATTATTTAGTTGTGGCAAAAGCCTAGTCGTTCAATTTTATGTGATTTTAGTTTGATTTGATAGTGTACATTTTTTGTTGAAAATTTCACCGATATAATAATAATCATCAACAGTGGTACAAAGAGGCCTAAAAGTAATAAAAATTATAAAGACTTCACTTAGCCACCTAGCAACAATTAAAAACACTAGCGGGAGCCAAAGGCGTGCCACCTGTCTCGTCCCTCCATTACTGGGGCCAGGCAAAGTTTGTCGTAATAGAGCTTGTTGTAGTAGATATATGGAAAGTCGTCGTGCTAAGACTCATAGCGGGCGTGCCTGCCGCTAGCGAACCGCGAAGACGCCGATCTGTGGCTCACCTACTTGCTCCTAGAGCGATCTTGATTTCCCTACACCCACTTTGTCTGCTATGTGAGCTCACCCCCGCCGCGCTTGGTGTTGCCTCCCCAAAACCCCATTGTAGTGATGTTGATCTGGGCCCATCACCCGATCGTTTGATGAACCGAGGGAAAATACAAAATTCAGTTGGGAGCCTTTGTGCTCCTCCCGGTGAACAATCAAAGAAAAAGGTCCAACGCACCAGAGCAGCAACTATCGTCAATAATGATAATTGTAAATCGGAAGAGATTGATCAAAAATAACTCCAACGAACACAGAAACCAACCGGATAACAGAAGATCCTCCGGGCACACGACTCCACGCGTCCTATGATGGTGCTAGACGCACCACCGGAGCGAGAGTACGGGGGGACCTTATTTTGAATTCGGGACTTATTCGTCACCTCACCATCCCATAAAAGACATTGAACATAAGCTAAACCAAAAAAAAAGGCTTCATGGTGGCGTGAGGCCGCCGAAGGTGGAGGAGACCGGTAGCTGCACCGGCGAGAGGGACCGTGTACATTATGATTCCCGTGTTTTCACTAAAATTACCTGGAACTTTTAAAATTGCACAATTAAGTTTTCGGATACATAGTAGACCATCCATACGTGGCACGTGGTGAAACCTTGAATTTTTTTTGGTGCCTTTTTTCCAATTTATGTTTGCAGCAAATGCGTGTGCTTATTTCTTCTGATGCTCAATTGCTCGCAGGATATAATGTTTGTGATCGACTACTTTATAGGGACTTAAAAAAAATCGCATTCTACATGATGCCCTAAATACATGCTGGTCAGGTTAAGTTTTCCTTGGTGTTCTTTCTTTTTTTTTGACAATCAATACCACATATATTCATAATAATAAATAGTACATGGTAGAGATACACGAGCTGTCTCCAGCGATTACAAAATAAAGTCTAAAAGATACTAGCAAATCTTCGAGGTCTTCAAACTCTTTCTTCTTCCAAGACATAATCTTGTATTTTTCTGAAGGCAGCCAAAGATAGATAACAAACCATAGACCTGTAAATACCAACGAAGGTTCTCCCATAATTTTAATTTGAGCCGCAATGCCAAGGCTGCGTGCACGCGCGCAACCATTAAAGTAGTCAATCAACATCGGCAAGAGTACCAACACCAGTATGTCAGGGAATAAAAACCGATCTGCCTTGTCGACGTTGATGGAGAGCCGAGAATACGAATCACCATTGTCGAGGACGTAGCAACCGGGACAAGAACTGCGAGGATAATCCTCCTCGCGGCAACCATGAGAAAAGATCCAAGATCGATCTGGCGAATTAAGATCTGAACACCCATACCTAGATAATTTTAATCTTTCAGCACCACCATTGACGTCGGGAAGGAGATCTCGTCGTCGAACGAAAGGCTGAAGATCACTTATTGCAGATGAGGCCATCTCCATTGCGGGGAAACCAACAAGAAAACGGCGACCAAAAACCTAACATAGACTACTGAAAAGACTACTTTTATTGAAAACTCCACTCATAGATCGGGTTTCTACAACGCCAGCACGCATGCATGTAAAACAGAAACGCCGGTGTCTGGCCGGCCGGCCTGATCAGAGCTAGGAGAGGGTAGTTGTGTCTGCAGCCGCGCGCACACAACGGCAAACTCACCCACCCACCACATCCTTCCTTCCCAAAGCTGCCTCCTCTCCTTGGTCCTTGGACGGACGTAACAACAGCCTTGGACATGCCTTTTTCTCTTGGTAAATAAAGTCAGAGATCAGTTTCTTTCTGGGATGTACTATCGATCGGATCGTGGTTTTTACTGTACCTACTTTTATCTGGTTCGACCCACCATTATTTATCTGCAGAGAATGCCGGGACTAGCTTGTTGCCTCATCATCAGCACAGAGATGGCCGGGCGGGCAGTATGGAGGATAGCAATGACAGGGAGGCTTTGAATGCTATGTTAAACCTGACGGTGCCATGTTTTGCTGACCTGATTGATTCTTCAGCGGGCACTCCACACCATGTTTCGGCGGCGCTTTTCGTACAACAGAACTCGGGAAAAGAAGAGATCGTGCCGGCCGGGAACACGCACGGCGCTGCCCTGTACCGCTGTACGCCTGCAAGAGTCCAAGCGGACAAGCGAAGCTACAGTACAGAAGTTACTCTTGCCGATGCTTGACCCACAGGACGCGACTCATCGCCATTGTAGTGTATGGAAGCAAAGGCGCGCCGCGGTGTGTGCGGCGAAGAAAAAGAGAAGAGACAGCCCTCTACTGCACCACATACTTCCAAGGGGAATTGAAGATTTTTCTGGTACGTACAAATATTTTCACCAAAAAAGAAACAGTTTGCTGCTTTCTTGACCATACTACTTGCGTGCTTTGTATACAGTGCGCTGCTACACAACAAGAGACAGTACAGGAGGTCTGGGGTTCTCTTCCATGGATTGCTTTGTGGTGCCCAGCTTTCCTTTTCTTCCTTTGCACCGAGGCGGGCTTGCTCCCTCCCTTCTCCAGTTCTCCCCCTAGCTTTATTTCTCTGACGTCAACCTTGTCGCCACCATGAACAATGATAACGTCCATCTAACGCTAAATTAAACCGTGACACTTCAAACCTGCGCCAGTTGGTGATACTACATCGCCCGTACATCTATGGACGTGTTTTATTCACTGATTATGCCGCTATTTAGTACTTCCTATGGTTTGTATTACTTGATGCTAAAATGAGTGTAGCTAGACACATTTTAATCGGAGGGAGTACCGTTAATCATTTTTGTTTCTCTCGGCATGTAATCAAGTGTCGGTGTAAACAGATCCCGTCGCATGTCGAAACCATTACCTCCCCCTACCTAGCGTAAACGAATCACGTTACCTCTAGTGTTTGCGTCGTGTGATTCCTCCCAAGCCGCACCCAAATCTCCTCCCCCACCTCTCCCCCGTCGAGCCGTGCGTAAAGAGAATCCTCATGTCTCGATCCCTAGCGCCCCAATTCTCATCCGCCAAGTTGTGCCGCCGGCGCCGGTAGAAAGGCCATGGTAGCAGCAAGAGATGAGGTCCTCCATCACCTTCTTGAGGTAGTGCTTCTTCCCTAGATGGCTCTGCCTCGTCCAGCTCAAATCTGTTGCAATTCCTAATTACTGGTCCATATGTGCCTCACTCTTTTGGGGAATTCATGGTGCTCATGATCGAGGATGATAATGGAAGTTTTTTTATTTCTAAGCGACCCTTCTCTGGGGCCGATTTTCATTATCAGAAGATAACGAAAAACAAACATCAGTCTGTTAAGGAGCAGGGGAGGATCGCCGCCTACTGCTAGCGTTTAAAGAGAAATACTTATTTACATGCCACCTGATATAGAACAAATTAAAACATTGGCAACAAGAGTTATCAGCCATAGCAACAACCCAACAGCATCAAAACAGAGCCACAAGGATAGGTAAACCCTAGCTTCGAGAGAGAGGAAGGTCCATCATCAGCGTCAGCAAGCAGAGAACTAAGCTCCATCATCATCTGTCTCCATGTCGTCTCAATCAGAATCTACCATCACTGCATTTTTCAAGCGAATGATCCCTCTGGAATTTTGTCTCTCCGATGACAGTGTTGTAGCAGCATTACCCGCACCAAGCCGGAGTAGACCGTGAGCACTAGCTCTGATATTTTCTGCATCAAAAGGGTTATGCAGGCCTGCCCAGTAGTTCAGAAAAACAATAGAAAAACTGGTTATCTCACTAGGAGATTTAATTAGTTTGTTTTCAAAACAAGCTCTATTTCTCAGCTTCTAAATGGCCCAGCAGATAGAAGCCAGCCCAGCCATCTACACATTTCTACTGGCAGGAACCAAGCGAGGGAACCACCAGAAATACTGGGTGAAACTCCCAGGTCTGTCAGGTGCACCAATTGCCATAGTGAAAGGACATGGAGCCCCATGTGTGGTTTTGGTAATTGATGACAATCCTTATGGACTAATGGTTGTATTGAGATTCTCTCCTAGGTCGTGACCATAGGCAATGCTTGAGCCATATGTTGGTCTCAAGGTTGCAAGATGTAGAAGATCGAGTACAATGAAGAAGACGGTGTCAAAGGTGTTAGGGAAATAGCACAAGTTATATTAGTGGGGGCCAAAAGGCAACAATATATAGTACAATGTACAGGTGCAATATGCAAAAGGGCCCCTAACATATGGGAAAAATATAATCTACACATATATACATATCTACTCTAACACCCCCCCTCAAACTCAGGGTGGATCCACAACACTAGGTTTGGAGAGTAAGAAGTCATGTTGCGCGCGAGTCTGTGCCTTTGTAAAGAAATCCGCCAACTGTAAATCTGAAGGCACGTAATAAAGCGCAACAACCTGATCATGCACCTGAGCACGTGTATAAAAAGCATCAACACCAATATGCTTGGTCAGCTCATGCTTGACCGGATCACGTGCAATACTGATAGCACATGTATTGTCACACAACAGTGGAGTGGGTGTCGTAACAGAGACCCCAAAATCTGCAAGCAACCATCGTAACCAAGTAACCTCCGCAACCAACGAAGCCATAGCCCGCAACTCAGCCTCAACACTTGAACGAGAAACTGCAACCTGTTTCTTCGTCTTCCAAGCAACAAGCGAACCACCAAGAAATACACAGTAAGCAGAAAGCGAACGGCGATCCGTAGGATCACTCGCCCACGTGGCATCTGAATAACACTGGAGCTGGAGAGAGCTGGAACTAGGAAAGAAAAGACGACGAGTAATCGTGCCACGAAGATAACGAAGGACACGAAGGAGATGACTATAGTGAACGGTGGTCGGAGCTGAGACAAACTGACTCAGAATATGAACAGGATAAGAGATATCAGGGCGAGTGACAGCAAGATAAACAAGACTCCCAACAAGATGACGATAACGAGTGGGATCAGAAAGAGGAGTACCATCAGTAGGCCGAAGCTTAACATTAAGCTCTATAGGAGTCTCGACAGTACGGTCATCACTAAGATCAGCCCGAGAAAGAAGATCCTGAATATACTTTTCCTGGGAGATAAAGAAACCATCGGCTGTAGAAGAAATCTCAATCCCAAGAAAATAGCGAAGAGGACCAAGGTCATACATGAGAAAATGCTCTCGTGAACGTGCCTTAACAAAGGCAATGTGCTCAGGATCATCACCAGTGATGATCATGTCATCGACATAAAGGAGCAATAAGGTCCGACACCGAGGAGAGGTGTAGACAAACAGTGCAGGATCATGAGCACTGGGAGAGAAACCGGCGGCAATAACCACAGAGGAGAAACGCTCAAACCAGGCACGAGGGGCCTGTTTGAGACCGTATAAAGATCGTCGAAGACGACAAACCATCCCATCAGGAACAGAATACCCAGGAGGAGGCTGCATGTAAACCTCCTCACTCAACTCGCCATTAAGAAAAGCATTCTGAACATCAAGCTGGGATACAGACCAGTGTCGAACAGAAGCAACAGCAAGAAGAGTACGAACAGTGGTCATATGAGCCACAGGAGCAAAAGTCTCGTCATAGTCGCGGCCGTGCTGCTGCTGAAAACCACGAGCCACAAGACGCGCTTTATAGCGCTCAAGAGAACCATCGGAGCGAGTCTTAATTTTGTAGACCCACTTACATGTGATAGGACGAACACCAGAAGGGGGAGAAACAAGATCCCAGGTGTGAGTGCGCTCAAGCGCAGCAATCTCCTCAGCCATGGCAAGCTGCCACTCAGGATGATGCTCAGCATCCCGGTAAGAGGTAGGCTTGAAGACAACAGAAAGACCATACTTACTAGGAGTATAACGGTCTGGAGGACGACGCTGACGAACAGGCCGTGAATGTGAAGGCTCAGCAGCAGAAGAGGACTCATCAAGAGAAGAGGAGGAAGAAGTGGGAGAAGAAGGGGTGGAAGAAGGAGAAGGAGACGAAGCTGGAGAACGAGGGGTACTACGGGTACTAGACGGTGGAGAGGAAGTCACAGAAGCTGGAGGAGGCGCACCGGAGGAAGAAGGAGAAGAGGAGACAGCCGGAGGTGAGTCTGGAAAGAGGAGAAAAGAAATATCATCCACCGGATAAGTGCCAGAGGTATGGCAAGGATAGAAAGAGCGCGTCTCATCAAACGTGACATCACGAGAGATGCGCAGACGACGAGCAACAGGATCCCAACACCGGTAACCCTTATGCTCATCACTATACCCAAGAAAAACACACTCAGCAGACTGAGCAGTGAGTTTGGTGCGTTCGCGAGGAGGAAGAAGAACATAGCAAGCGCAACCAAACAAACGGAGAGCCGAATAATCTGGAGAAGTACCAGAAAGACGCTCAAAAGGGATGCCATCCTGAAGGGCAGCAGAGGGCTGAATGTTAATGAGGTAAGTCGATGTAGCGACAGCCTCAGCCCAAAGATGCGGCGGAAGAGAGGAGGCAATCATCATAGCACGGTGATGTCTACGGGAGCTTCTATTCTTGTAGACAGTGTTGGGCCTCCAAGAGCAGAGGTTTGTAGAACAGCAGCAAGTTTCCCTTAAGTGGATCACCCAAGGTTTATCGAACTCAGGGAGGAAGAGGTCAAAGATATCCCTCTCATGCAACCCTGCAACCACAAAGCAAGAAGTCTCTTGTGTCCCTGATGGCGTGTAACTCACACGTTCGTTGGGAACCCCAAGAGGAAGGTATGATGCGCACAGCAGCAAGTTTTCCCTCAGAAAGAAACCAAGGTTTATCGAACCAGGAGGAGCCAAGAAGCACGTTGAAGGTTGATGGCGGCGGGATGTAGTGCGGCGCAACACCAAGGATTCCGGCGCCAACGTGGAACCTGCACAACACAACCAAAGTACTTTGCTCCAACGAAACAGTGAGGTTGTCAATCTCACCGGCCTGCTGTAACAAAGGATTAACCGTATTGTGTGGAAGATGATTGTTTGCAGAAAACTGTAGAACAAGTATTGCAGTAGATTGTATTTCAGTAAAGAGAATTGGACCGGGGTCCACAGTTCACTAGAGGTGTCTCTCCCATAAGACAAACAGCATGTTGGGTGAACAAATTACAGTTGGGCAATTGACAAATAAAGAGGGCATGACCATGCACATACATATCATGATGAGTATAGTGAGATTTAATTGGGCATTACGACAAAGTACATAGACCGCCATCCAACTGCATCTATGCCTAAAAAGTCCACCTTCAGGTTATCATCCGAACCCCCTCCAGTATTAAGTTGCAAAGCAACAGACAATTGCATTAAGTATGGTGCGTAATGTAATCAACAACTACATCCTTAGACATAGCATCAATGTTTTATCCCCAGTGGCAACAAGACAACACAACCTTAGAACTTTCATCCTTTGTCCCAGGTGTCAATGCAGGCATGAACCCACTATCGAGCATAAGTACTCCCTCTTGGAGTTACAAGCATCTACTTGGCCAGAGCATCTACTAGTAACGGAAAGCATGCAAGATCATAAACAACACGTAGATATAACTTTGATAATCAACATAACAAGTATTCTCTATTCATCGGATCCCAACAAACGCAACATATAGAATTACAGATAGATGATCTTGATCATGTTAGGCAGCTCACAAGATCCGACAATGATAGCACAATGGGGAGAAGACAACCATCTAGCTACTGCTATGGACCCATAGTCCAGGGGTAGACTACTCACACATCACACCGGAGGCGACCATGGCGGTGTAGAGTCCTCCGGGAGATGATTCCCCTCTCCGGCCGGGTGCCGGAGGCGATCTCCTGGATCCCCCGAGATGGGATCGGCGTTGGCGGCGTCTCTCGGAAGGTTTTCCGTATCGTGGCTCTCGTGCCGGGGGTTTCGTCACGGAGGCTTTAAGTAGGCGGAAGGGCAAGTCAAGAGGCGGCACGGGGGCCCCAGATGACAGGGCGAGCGGCGCGGCCAAGGGGGCCGCGCCGCCCTAGGGTTTGGGCTCCCCGTGGCCCCACTTCGTTTCGTCTTCGGACTTGGAAGCTTCGTGGAAAAATAGGCCCCCGGGCGTTGATTTCGTCCAATTCCGAGAATATTTCCTTACTAGGATTTCTGAAACCAAAAACAGCAGAAACAACAGAATCGGCACTTCGGCATCTTGTTAATAGGTTAGTTCCAGAAAATGCACGAATATGACATAAAGTGTGCATAAAACATGTAGATAACATCAATAATGTGGCATGGAACATAAGAAATTATCGATACGTCGGAGACGTATCAGCATCCCCAAGCTTAGTTCTGCTCGTCCCGAGCAGGTAAAACGATAACACAGATAATTTCTGGAGTGACATGCCATCATAACCTTGATCATACTATTTGTAAAGCATATGTAGTGAATGCAGCGATCAAAACAATGTATATGACATGAGTAAACAAGTGAATCATAAAGCAAAGACTTTTCATGAATAGCACTTCAAGACAAGCATCAATAAGTCTTGCATAAGAGTTAACTCATAAAGCAATAATTCAAAGTAAAAGCATTGAAGCAACACAAAAGAAGATTAAGTTTCAGCGGTTGCTTTCAACTCATAACATGTATATCTCATAGATATTGTCAACATAGAGTAATATAATAAGTGCAATAAGCAAGTATGTAGGAATCAATGCACAGTTCACACAGGTGTTTGCTTCTTGAGGTGGAGAGAAATAGGTGAACTGACTCAACATTGAAAGTAGAAGAATGGTCCTCCATAGAGGAAAAGCATCGATTGCTATATTTGTGCTAGAGCTTTGATTTTGAAAACATGAAACAATTTTGTCAACGGTAGTAATAAAGCATATGCATCATGTAAATTATATCTTATAAGTTGCAAGCCTCATGCATAGTGTACTAATAGTGCCCGCACCTTGTCCTAATTAGCTTGGACTACCGGATCATCACAATGCACTGTTTTAACAAGTGTCACAAAGGGGTACCTCTATGCCGCCTGTACAAAGGTCTAAGGAGAAAGCTCGCATTGGATTTCTCGCTATTGATTATTCTTCAACTTAGACATCCATACCGGGACAACATAGACAACAGATAATGGACTCCTCTTTTATGCATAAGCATGTAACAACAATTAATAATTTTCTCATTTGAGATTTGAGGATATATGTCCAAAACTGAAACTTCCACCATGGATCATGGCTTTAGTTAGCGGCCCAATGTTCTTCTCTAACAATATGCATGCTTAACCATAAGGTGGTAGATCTCTCTTACTTCAGACAAGACGGACATGCATAGCAACTCACATGAAATTCAACAATGAATAGTTGATGGCGTCCCCAGTGAACATGGTTATCGCACAACAAGCAACTTAATAAGAGATAAAGTGCATAATTATATATTCAATACCACAATAGTTTTTAAGCTATTTGTCCCATGAGCTATATATTGCAAAGGTGATGATGGAATTTTAAAGGTAGCACTCAAGCAATTTACTTTGGAATGGCGGAAAATACCATGTAGTAGGTAGGTATGGTGGACACAAATGGCATAGTGGTTGGCTCAAGTATTTTGGATGCATGAGAAGTATTCCCTCTCGATACAAGGTTTAGGCTAGCAAGGTTTATTTGAAACAAACACAAGGATGAACCGGTGCAGCAAAACTCACATAAAAGACATATTGAAAACATTATAAGACTCTACACCGTCTTCCTTGTTGTTCAAACTCAATACTAGAAATTATCTAGACCTTAGAGAAACCAAATATGCAAACCAAATTTTAGCATGCTCTATGTATTTCTTCATTAATGGGTGCAAAGCATATGATGCAAGAGCTTAATCATGAGCACAACAATTGCCAAGTATCACATTACCCAAGACATTTATAGCAATTACTACATGTATCATTTTCCAATTCCAACCATATAACAATTTAACGAAGGAGAAACTTCGCCATGAATACTATGAGTAGAAACCAAGGACATACTTGTCCATATGCTACAGCGGAGCGTGTCTCTCTCCCATAAAGTGAATGCTAGGATCCATTTTATTCAAACAAAACAAAAACAAAAACAAACCGACGCTCCAAGAAAAAGCACATAAGATGTGATGGAATAAAAATATAGTTTCAGGGGAGGAACCTGATAATGTTGTCGATGAAGAAGGGGATGCCCAAGGCATCCCCAAGCTTAGACGCTTGAGTCTTCTTGATATATGCAGGGGTGAACCACCGGGGCATCCCCAAGCTTAGAGCTTTCACTCTCCTTGATCATGTTGCATCATACTCCTCTCTTGATCCTTGAAAACTTCCTCCACACCAAACTCGAAACAACTCATTAGAGGGTTAGTGCACAATAAAAATTAACATATTCAGAGGTGACACAATCATTATTAACACTTCTGGACATTGCATAATGCTACTGGACATTAGTGGATCAAAGAAATTCATCCAACATAGCAAAAGAGGCAATGCGAAATAAAAGGCAGAATCTGTCAAAACAGAACAGTTCGTATTGACGAATTTTAAAATGGCACCAGACTTGCTCAAATGAAAATGCTCAAATTGAATGAAAGTTGCGTACATATCTGAGGATCATGCACGTAAATTGGCTTAATTTTCTGAGCTACCTACAGGGAGGTGGACCCAGATTCGTGACAGCAAAGAAATCTGGAACTGTGCAGTAATCCAAATCTAGTACTTACTTTTCTATCAACGGCTTAACTTGGCACAACAAAACACAAAACTAAGATAAGGAGATGTTGCTACAGTAGTAAACAACTTCCAAGACACAAAATAAAAACAAAGTACTGTAGCAAAATAACACATGGGTTATCTCCCAAGAAGTTCTTTCTTTATAGCCATTAAGATGGGCTCAGCAGTTTTAATGATGCACTTGCAAGAAATAGTATTTGAAGCAAAAGAGAGCATCAAGAAGCAAATCCAAAACATATTTAAGTCTAACATGCTTTCTATGCATAGGAATCTTGTAAATAAACAAGTTCATGAGGAGCAAAGTAACAAGCATAGGAAGATAAAACAAGTGTAGCTTCAAAAATTTCAGCATATAGAGAGGTGTTTTAGTAACATGAAAATTTCCACAACCATATTTTCCTCTCTCATAATAACTTTCAGTAGTAACATGAGCAAACTCAACAATATAACTATCACATAAAGCATTCTTATCATGAGTCTCATGCATAAAATTATTACTCTCCACATAGGCATAATCAATTTTATTAGTTGTAGTGGGAGCAAATTCAACAAAGTAGCTATCATTATTATTCTCAACATCAAATATAGGAGGCATATTGTAATCATAATCAAATTTATCCTCCATAACAGGTGGTACTAAAAGACCAATATCATTATCATAAATAGGAGGCAAAGTATCATCAAAGTAAATTTTCTCCTCAATGCTTGGGGGAATAAAAAGATCATGAAAACCAGCTTCCCCAAGCTTAGAACTTTCTATATTATTATCAACAATGGTGTTCAAAGCGTTCATACTAATATTACTACCAGCATGCAAATAAGATTCCATAGGTTTTTTAATTTTCGCATCAAACAATCCATGTTTTAAATCAGGAAATAGAATAAGAAGATCATTCTTGTCCATTATGCAAAACTAGTGTAATAAAAACATGCATGATATTATAAAGTAAAACAAGTAACTAATTTTTTTGTGTTTTTGATATAGCAAACAAGATAGCAAATAAAGTAAAACTAGCAACTAATTTTTTTGTATTTTGATTTAGTGCAGCAAATAAAGTAGTAAATAAAACTAAGCAAGACAAAAACAAAGTAAAGAGATTGAGAAGTGGAGACTCCCCTTGCAGCGTGTCTTGATCTCCCCGGCAACGGCGCCAGAAAATATGCTTGATGGCGTGTAACTCACACGTTCGTTGGGAACCCCAAGAGGAAGGTATGATGCGCACAGCAGCAAGTTTTCCCTCAGAAAGAAACCAAGGTTTATCGAACCAGGAGGAGCCAAGAAGCACGTTGAAGGTTGATGGCGGCGGTATGTAGTGCGGCGCAACACCAAGGATTCCGGCGCCAACGTGGAACCTGCACAACACAACCAAAGTACTTTGCCCCAACGAAACAGTGAGGTTGTCAATCTCACCGGCTTGTTGTAACAAAGGATTAACCGTATTGTGTGGAAGATGATTGTTTGCAGAAAACAGTAGAACAAGTATTGCAGTAGATTGTATTTCAGTAAAGAGAATTGGACCGGGGTCCACAGTTCACTAGAGGTGTCTCTCCCATAAGACAAACAGCATGTTGGGTGAACAAATTACAGTTGGGCAATTGACAAATAAAGAGGGCATGACCATGCACATACATATCATGATGAGTATAGTGAGATTTAATTGGGCATTACGACAAAGTACATAGACCGCCATCCAACTGCATCTATGCCTAAAAAGTCCACCTTCAGGTTATCATCCGAACCCCCTCCAGTATTAAGTTGCAAAGCAACAGACAATTGCATTAAGTATGGTGCGTAATGTAATCAACAACTACATCCTTAGACATAGCATCAATGTTTTATCCCTAGCGGCAACAAAGACAACACAACCTTAGAACTTTCTGTCACTGTCCCAGGTGTCAATGCAGGCATGAACCCACTATCGAGCATAAGTACTCCCTCTTGGAGTTACAAGCATCTACTTGGCCAGAGCATCTACTAGTAACGGAAAGCATGCAAGATCATAAACAACACGTAGATATAACTTTGATAATCAACATAGCAAGTATTCTCTATTCATCGGATCCCAACAAACGCAACATATAGAATTACAGATAGATGATCTTGATCATGTTAGGCAGCTCACAAGATCCGACAATGATAGCACAATGGGGAGAAGACAACCATCTAGCTACTGCTATGGACCCATAGTCCAGGGGTAGACTACTCACACATCACACCGGAGGCGACCATGGCGGCGTAGAGTCCTCCGGGAGATGATTCCCCTCTCCGGCAGGGTGCCGGAGGCGATCTCCTGGATCCCCCGAGATGGGATCGGCGTTGGCGGCGTCTCTGGAAGGTTTTCCGTATCGTGGCTCTCGGTACTGGGGGTTTCGTCACGGAGGCTTTAAGTAGGCGGAAGGGCAAGTCAAGAGGCGGCACAGGGGCCCCAGATGACAGGGCGGCGCGGCCAAGGGGGGGCCGCGCCGCCCTAGGGTTTGGGCTCCCTGTGGCCCCACTTCGTTTCGTCTTCGGACTTCTGGAAGCTTCGTGGAAAAATAGGCCCCTGGGCGTTGACTTCGTCCAATTCCGAGAATATTTCCTTACTAGGATTTCTGAAACCAAAAACAGCAGAAAACAAGAATCGGGCACTTCGGCATCTTGTTAATAGGTTAGTTCCAGAAAATGCACGAATATGACATAAAGTGTGCATAAAACATGTAGATAACATCAATAATGTGGCATGGAACATAAGAAATTATCGATACGTCGGAGACGTATCAGTCCCCAACACACCTAATAGGTGCACTAGTTCGGCGAAGAGATAGTGAAATACAGGTGGTATGAATAAGTATGAGCAGTAGCAACAGCGCCAGAAAAGTGCTTTGCTATCCAGGACTAGCGTGTGGATGATGGTGGTAATATTGCAGTAAGTAGAGATGCAGTAGAACAGTAAACAAGCAGCGATAGCAGTATTTAGGAACAAGGCCTAGGGATTATATTTTCACTAGTGGACACTCTCAACATTGATCACATAATAGAATAAATAGATAGATGCTAGACTCTACACCCTCTTGTTGGATGATGAACACCACTAACTGTGTAGGATTACACGAACCCTCAATGTCGGAGTTAACAAGCTCCACAATATTCGATGTTCACGTTTAAATAACCTTAGAGTGCATGATAGATCAACATAACCAAACCAAGTACTCACATAGCATGCACACTGTCACCTTCACACTACGAAAGGAGGCATAGATCACATCAATACCATCATAGCAATAGTTAACTTCATAATCTACAAGAGATCACAATCATAGCCTACGCCAAGTACTAACACGATGCACACACTGTCACCATTACACCGTGCAGGAGGAATAAACTACTTTAATAACATCACTAGAGTAGCACACAGATGAATTGTGATACAAAACACATTGCAATCATAAAGAGATATAAATAAGCACTTCACTATGCCATTCATAACAGTGAATAAGTATTCTGTGAAATATAGCCTAAGAGACCCACATGGTGCACACACTGTCACCTTTACACACGTGGGACAAGGAGTCTCCGGAGATCACATAAGTAAAATCCACTTGACTAGCATAATGACATCTAGATTACAAGCATCATCATATGAATTTCAATCATGTAAGGCAGCTCATGAGATTATTGTATTGAAGTACATAGGAGAGAGATGAACCACATAGCTACCGGTACAGCCCCGAGCCTCGATGGAGAACTACTCCCTCCTCATGGGAGACAGCAGCGTTGATGAAGATGGCGGTGGTGTCGATGGAGAAGCCTTCCGGGGGCACTTCCCCGTCCCGACGGCGTGCCGGAACAGAGACTCCTGTCCCCCAGATCTTGGCTTCGCGATGGCGGCGGCTCTGGATGGTTTCTCGTACCGTGGCTTTTTCGTCTCGAGGTTTTAGGTCGAGGACCCTTAAATAGGCGAAGAGGCGGCGTCGGAGGGTCAACGAGGCGGCGTCACCACAGGGGGGCGCGGGCCACCCCTGGGCCGCGCCGGCCTATCTCCTGGGGGGCCTGTGTCCCCTCTCTGGTGGCTCTCGGGTGTTCTGGATGCTTCCGGGGATTCTAAGATGCTGGGCGTTGATTTCGTCCGATTCTGAGAATATTTCCTTACTAGGATTTCTGAAACCAAAAACAGCAGAAAACAGCAACTGGCCCTTCGGCATCTCGTCAATAGGTTAGTTCCGGAAAACGCATAAATATGACATAAAGTATGCATAAAACATGTAGATATCATCAATAATGTGGCATGGAACATAAGAAATTATCGATACGTCGGAGACGTATCACACGGGCAGTCTCAAGAATATGACGATGCTTACGCTCGGCGACCCCATTTTGAGCATGGGCGCCGGGACAGGAGAACTGAGCAAGGGTACCCTGCTCAGCAAGAACACCACGCAAGTGCTAGGAGATATACTCTCCTGCAGAATCGGCACGGAAGACACGAATAGGCGTGGAATACTGAGTACGAACCATGGCAACAAAACGCTGATAAATAGAGAGTACCTCACTGCGAGAGCGCATAAAAAATAACCAGGTGTACCGAGTAAAATCATCAATAAACAAAATATAGTATCGATGGCACCCCTTTGACTGAAAGGGAGCCAGACCCCAAACATCTGAATGAACTAAATCAAAAGGTCGCTGAGAGACAAACACACTAGTAGGATGGGGAAGCTGAATCTGTTTCCCTAACCTACAACCCTGACAAGAATGTAAAGACACATCTCCTGAAACAGACCCTAGAAGACCACGACGAACTAATGACGATAAGCGTGAACCACAAAGATGACCCAGCCGATGATGCCACTGCTGAAAAGAGCCAGTGACAGAAGCAGCAACCGCAGAAGAACTGGCAGATCTAGTAGCAGCGGAAGGAACACGAAGCCAGTCTAACTCCCAGAACCCTGGAGACTGAAGACTACGAGGGCCAGCGCCAACCAGGGCCTGAGTCCGACGGTCCTGAACAGCACAAGAATCAGCATCAAGAATGACACGACAACCAGAATTAGTGAGCTGACTAGCAGAAAATAGGTTCATCTTAAGGATAGGGACATGAGAAACATCAGGAACAGAAAAAGATGAAGTAGAAAGGGTGCCTCGACTAGAAACAGGAAGAGAGGTACCATCAGCTGTGATAACACGGACAGGAGATAAATGAGAATGAAGAGCAGAAAGAATAGAAGAAGTAGAGGTCATATGAAAAGAAGCTCCAGAGTCTAAATACCACGGGGAGGACATACCTGACTGTGTAGAAGGTGGTGGTGGCGTGGTGCCAGAAGAGCCAGTCACAGAGCCAGCAGTACCCGGCGAGGAAGAGCCTGGAGAACCGAGCAGACGACGAAGACCACGAATAAGCTAAAGATCCTGAGCAGACAGTGCAACAGCAGAAGAGCCTGAAGATCCTGAAGAGCCTGAAGATCCTAAAAAACCAGTCCTCCGACGAGCAAGAAACTGTTGGCGTAAGCTAGGATCCCTCTGCCAGCAGCTAGAAATATCATGACCAGACTGCTTGCAGTAAGTGCAAGGACCACGAGAACCACGAGGCTGCTGGGGCTTGCTCTGAACCTGGAACTGAGGAGTAGGCTATGGCGGAGCAGGGGCACGAGCAGCAAGTACAGAGGGAACCTCCAGAAGACCAGCACCACGAAGACGAGTCTCCTCAGCACGAAGCTCAGACAAGACCTCAGAGAGCGGAACACGGCCACGGGCATGTAACTGGGCACGACGGGGCTCAAACTCCTTGCGGAGCTGCGACATGAACTCAAAGACGCGCTGAAACTCCAGTTCTGCACGGACAGTCAAGCAGCAAGGACAGGTGCCACACACAGGCGTACGAAGGGAATCAAGCTGACGCCAAATAGCAGCACTCTGAGTGTAGAACTCATCAATAGTAGAATCGCCCTGCTGAAGGGCATGCTCCTGACGGACCATAGACAGGTAAAGAGCATCCCCAGACGGCTGATAGCGCTGACGAAGAAAGGCCCACTGGGCAGCAGCAGTGGGAAGAGCCATAAACTCAGCAGCATACTGAGGCAAAACACTGCAAATCAGAACAGCGGCAGCACGGGCATCCTCATCAACCCACTGAGAGTAGTCAGTCAGATCCTGCCGGTATGTCGCAATAGCATCAGAATAATCCTGGACCTTCTGGTCATAAGCAGCCACAGCAAGAGCATCAGCACTAGTAGCAGCATCCTTTTCCTCCTAAGAAGCAGTAGAGGCGACGATAGTAGGCGTTGGTGCAGCAGGCACCGGAGGAGCAACGGGGCGGGGTGGACAAGAGACCTCGCCAGAAAGTATCCCCCAAAGACGAAGACCGCGCATATGGACGCGCATGAAGTTAGCGAAATCAGGATAATTCGCTCCATCAAAGATAACCGGGTAGCGAGGAATCGCAACATAGCCCGACGAAGAAGACATCTCTCTCAATTTTTTTTGATTTTTTTTTGTTTTTTTACGAACTAACTGAGGCGAGTCGAGCCATGCCGAGCCGAGCCAAGCCGCGGCTCAGAAACAGATCAAGCCGACGCGGGATTTAACTCCCGATCGAAGACGACGACGGCAGGAGCGACTCGGCAGAAGGCGGCTTGAGCGACGGCGGGGACGGTGGACCGCGGAGGCGGCAAAGGCGGCGGGAACGACGGAGGTTGGCGGCGCCGGAAGGTGAGGGCGGCGACCGGAGAACACAACGGCGGCCGGAGAAGACGACGACGACCGGAAAGTGAGGGCGGCGGCCGGAGAAGATGACGACGACGGCGGCCGAGGTGCGGCGGCGGGAAGCCGGGGGCGCAGCGGCGGCGGCGGTCAGAGGGGAAGCCGGCGGCGACGGGGGCAGAGGCCGGCGACAGCAATCACGGCGGCAGCGGCGGTGAAGAAAACCGCGGACGAACTCGGCGAAAAAAAGAGAGCTAATTAGGCTCCGAGGGAAATAGCACAAGTTATATTACTGGGGGCCAAAAGGCCACAATATATAGTACAATGTACAGGTGCAATATGCAAAAGGGCCCCTAACATATGGGAAAAATATAATCTACACATATATACATATCTACTCTAACAAAAGGGAGATGAAGACGGTGTAGAAGATGAAGATGGATGAAGACCGTGAAGAAGAGATGAAGTTGGTGGCATGTACAATGATGAAGAGGATGAAGACGGAGCTTACCGGCTCGAGCGGAACGCGCAAGGTCAAGTTTTGTGCTCGGTAGGATAGTTGGTCGCATCATCGGAGAGAGCTCAAATCTTGCATGCGTTGCATCCATGACAAGCTCTAGAACATCGGAAACGGATTCTGGATGCATCTCATGTTGCATGTTCGAGTTGGATGATTTTCCCGGTTTACCATATTGAGAGGTTACACCTCTATACTCATGGGAAAATCATACCCCTCTTTGTAGGGGTAGCTCTTGTCGTCCTCTTTACAACAAAATTGGTTTCGTTCCAATCGGAGTTCCAATCTTGAGTTATTGCATATCTCATTTTGTAGTTCCAGCATGCCCGGTTGTACCGCTATCAATACTGGTACCGTACTGCTCTGACATTGCACGTGGAAAGGCATGCAGTAGGCATTGCGGTACCTTAACGGTACCTCGACCGGTAGTACCGCTCCCAAGCGGTACTTCCGACAAGGTACCATTGAGGTACTATAATTCCTGATACGACACTACTGATGTGGTGCCGGGGAGGTGTACGGGGCTCCTTGAGACCCTGACGGTACCTAAGCGGTACCGTCAGCGGTACTACCGCTTGAGCCCCACGTGTCAGTTCTGCAGGCTGATCTAAGACCGAGAGTGGTAGTACTGCTCCCATGAGCGGTAGTACCGGTTGTCCGGGAACTGCACATAACGGTTATATTTGGGGGCACGCATAAAAGGGGGCCTTCTTCCCCAGCCCGAGTTAGTTCTTCTCATCTATTCTCTCTCCTCCATTGTTGACCTTGAAGAGCTCGTTCATCCTCTCGGTCCTCCCACTATTTGTTGTATCTTTTTTGAGGAAAGGAGAGAGGAGATCTAGATCTAGTGCTCCACCAAGTGAATCCCTCTCCTTGTGAGGGGATCTTGCTAGATCTAGATCTTGGAGCAATTTGGTGTTCCTCCTCCTATTTTGTTCTTCCTCCTTTATTACCCCAATAGTTTTTGTTGCTTTGTTGGAATTTGGGAGTGAAGAACTTGGGCATCTTAGTGGTGTTCTTAGCCATTGCATTAGGTGTATCGGTTTGGATTCTCTCCGGGGTTTCGGTCACGTGTGAGTTCGTGTGGGTGTTCCCTCTAGGGTTCTTGGAACCCTAGAGGGCTTGTTGACCTTAGTGGTGTTGTAGACTTTATGGCCTTGTAGCCTTTGTGGCCTTGTCGCATTTGCGGCGTGGTAGCCTTTGTGGCCTTGCCGCCTTTGTGGCGTGGTAGCATTTGTGGCGTTGGAGCCTTTGTGGCCTTGTTGCGTGTGTGACGTGTTGTAGCCTTTGTGGCCTTGCCGCCTTTGTGGCGTGGTAGCATTTGTGGCATTGGAGCCTTTGTGGCCTTGTTGCGTGTGTGACGTGTTGTAGCCTTTGTGGCTTTGTACTTGAGAGCCTCCGGTGTTGTGGAGTTTGCCTCAAGCTTGATACTCGGGTGTTTGCCCCAAGCTTGTATGGGTTCGGTGACCGCCCTCAAGGGCCCCTTAGTGGATCGAGGCATTCCCTTTGGTGGAAAGGCTCGAGGAGAATACGGTGGCCCTAGCGGCTCATTTGAGTGACTCGTGCCTCCACACCGTTCCAACGGAGACGTAACACCCAAGGGTTTGAACTTCGGGAAAACATCGTCGTCTCCTCGTGCACCGGTTACTTCTCAACCCGAGCTCCTTTATCTATGCGCTTTACTTTGTGATAGTATTCGTGCTTGATGTTCTATATCTAGTTTGCTATCACCTTTTTTCTCCTCTTCCTTAGCATAGGTTGTTGGTGCACATAGGCAAACTGTAGTTTGTAGGCTTATTGCTTAACAAGTAAAACATAGTTTTATTCCGCCTTGTTAAGCCCTCAAGTAGAAGTTTTTATAGCTCGCCTATTCACCCCCCTCTAGGCGACATCCTTGTACGTTCACATAGAAATTGTGCTCCAAACATATTTTGTTGTTGCACATTCAAAGAAAAGATGTGATATGGTTTCATCTTTGTGACAGAACTGACAAGAAGCACTTTCAACTCAATTCCTTTTCAGCAAATTGTCCTTTGTTGCAATTGCATTGTGCCATATCAGCCACAGCCAAATCTTTATTTTCAAAGGAATTTTTCTTTTCCGCATGTGCTTGAAGGATCTGTCAGCCCCATTCCTGCTGAGGTAGTTGTACATGGATTTGACAGAAAAAATACCATTCTTTATCTATTTCCAGAAAGGCTTATCTCTTTCTTGTGATAGCACGGTTTGTCTTACTACATTCAACGGGCCATGTACTAGATCAGGAGATAGATATCTTCTAAAAGAAAAAGTTTCAATCAAGAGCAGCATCACCAGCAACAGTAATTCTTTGCTCATCAGGGAAAGTTTCTTTTAAAGGATTAATACCACACCAAGCATCACACGAGAAACTTAAGTAAAGATTTTTTACCTATCTGCATCCTCCTGCCACTTAAGTAAAGATTTTTTTACCTTCTGCATATCAGTCGACATGGAAGAATCTCCAGGCTTTTTCTTTGAATAGAAAATGCCAGCATCTTTCAAATATTTTATGTTCATGAAATTCTGCCAAAGGCCAGTACCAGATTCAATTTTCCACCACCATTTACATATGAGACTGACATTAAACTTGGTGAGATCTTTTAGACCCAAGCCACCTTTTTTCTTTGGTTTAATCCATCTCCATTTAACAAAATGTTATTTCCTTCTATCTGCACTACCAGCCCAGAAAAAGGATCTGGTAGGTTAATCCATTTCCTCAATTGTAGTCTTGTGCAGAAGTCTCATGGACATCTGGTATAATGTTTGGTATAATGTTTGCGATCGAGCAATTGTATCTCGGAGAAAGTCACGAATTTCTTACTTTATATATAGGTTAAGTTTTTTTAAAAAAAATCGCATTCTACATGGTGCCCTAAATACATGCTAGTCAGGTTAAGTTTTCCTATAATCTCTCTCTCAAAAAAAAAGGTTAGGTTTTCTTTGGTGTTCTTTCTACAACGCCAGCACGCATGCATGTAAAACAGAGACTGGTACAGTAGCGTAATTTGAATAGAGTGGTTGGAGGTAATTTCGTGGCACCGTCCGGCAGATGAAAGCAGAGCCGCGTAGAAGCAACGCGACCACACGCAGCAGGCTGGCGCGGTGGTGGTGCCTCTGGCGACTGGCGCCCAACATCATCGCGCCTCTTTTGCGTTTGCTTTTTCACCTGGCGCGCGTCCTGCCGGTGTCTGGCCGGCCGGCCTGACCAGAGCTAGGAGAGGGTCGCGCAGGGCACAGGGACGTGATTGCATCGATCGCTCACTTTACTTGGCTCACACGCATGCATCCCGGCCGGCCTGCGTCCGTTTGGTTGATGGACCAATATGTATGGGATGGGATGGATCCGATTTTAGGGATGGGATGGTCCACATTAGGGTGATCCTATTTTCTGTTTGGTTCAAAGCATTTGAGGGGATGGGATGATATGTGATTAGCTAAGAATATTCAATAGCAATGTATTAGCAGTGTTTAACTGAAATTAGGCTAATCAAAATTCGTAGGAACGCGGCGACCACGAGGAACGTCGCCCTCGCCAGCGTCTCGCTCGACGGGGGCGTCGACCGCAGGGAAGGCCGGTCTCGCCGGCGTCCCGCTCGACGGGGGCGGCGAACTCAAGGAAGGCCGGTCTCGTCGTCGTCCCGCTCGACGGGGGCGGCGACCGCGAGGAAGACGGCTTCTCGCTTGACGCGAGCGTCGACCATGAGGAAGGCCGGCCTCACCGGCGTTCTGCTTGGCAGGGTCAGCGACTGTGGGGAAGACGGCATTTTACTTGGCAAGGGCAGCGACTGCGAGGAAGATGGTGTCCTGCTCGACGGGGATGTTGACCGCGAGGAAGATGAGGTGGTCGCCGGTCTTGGACAAGGAGGGAATAGCGGAATCAAAACAGAGTATAGAGAATTAGGAGCGGTCCATGAGATTAGAGAAAGGTGGATGAAGAGATCCGGTCAATTTTGAGGGATCATTTGATCCACCGTTTCCAGGGAATATTCCCTCACGGGGATGGTACCATCCCTCTTGAATTATAACCAAACACATTCAAAAAGAGGATCATCCCATCCCATCCATCCTATGGTTCAGAACCAAACACAACACGACAACGGCAAAAACTCACCCACCCACCACATCCTTCCTTCCCAAAGCTGCCTCCTCTCCTTGGACCTTGGAGGGACGTGACAACAGCCTTGGACATGCCTTTTTCTCTTGGTAAATAAAGCCAGAGATCAGTTTCTTTCTGAGATGTACTATCGATCGGATCCTGCTTTTTGACTGTACGTACTTTTGTCTGGTTCGACACACCATTATTTATCTGCAGAGAAGGCCGGGCCTAGCGCCCTAGCTTGTTGTCTCATCATCAGCACGACAGCACAGAGAGAAGGCCGGGCAGTATGGAGGATGAACGTTAGCAGGGACAGGGAGGCTTTGCATGCATGCTATGTTAAACCTGACGGTCGCCGGCATGTGTTCCTGACCCGATCGATCGATTCTTCGGCGCTTTTCGTACGAGTGAACTCTCGGGGAAAAGAAGAGATCGATGGTGCTGGCCGGGAACACGCACGGCTGGCGCTGCCCTGTACCGCTGTACGCCGGTCGTGCTTATAGTACGTGCACGTTGGAGAGTTCCATTGGAGTGAGACGGTACGGTGATACTCAGACATGGCGGATGGTAGGCAGCTGGTACGTAGCAATGCTTCTTTAACCTTGTTGCGTCGAAAGGCTCGATCCACTCGCTCCATCGGATGCGTTTCTGTAATCACACAAAACCTCGTCAGTCCTCGCTCACAAGTATCAACTTGCTCCAACAAATAATACATCCATCAACCACACGGGTACTACAGTACTGCTTACCCACGTCCACATGCATGCAAAGCACGGTCTTCTCTATTGGCATCTTGCAGCGCCCACACGCCGACCTCAAACATGATAAACATCACACGATCGATACAATCACATGCTTTTAACTATTTTGTACAAGCCCAACTCAATAGATGTGACGATGAAACTGAAAAAATCAAATAAGTAAACAATAAATTATTTTCTAGTGTCAAACAACCAAAATTTGGATTTAAAACCTGAGACAAGGAGTATGTATTTGTATGTGAATACCCGGTGACGACGCTAGCTAGATTTAATAGTGTGAAATCCATTGTCCGAGGGGCGATAGAAGAGTGGCATATCTCGGGATGCACGCCCAGGAGAGGGGCCATAGCTCGCCAGCGTGGAAAACAGCCGCCACGACGCATTCTAGAAGTCAGTGGGGGCTCATGGTGGTGTTACGAGGTGCTAGACCTCGCCAAATGCTCTCGTCGGTGATAATGGTGAGGTGGCGATGGACGAGACGCACCGATATGGATTCTAGGAGAGGAGCCGTAACGTGGATGCGGGAAGGCGGTCGGGCGTAGGCGTCGAAAAACTCATGGCTAGCAGTTGGCGATTCCCTTGTGTGGTAATTGGGTTTGGGATACCGTTTTTGAAGGGGTTAGGGTGGTGTTTTGGGTCATCCCAAAAACGTTAGGCACCCAAAGCATTTTTGGACTCCGCTTGAGAGTAATTTGGCGCCTTCTTAAGGATTATGCGGGTCTTTTTGGGATTGGGTGAGTATACAAATGTTGTTGGAGATGCTCTTAGAGCATCTCCAGCTGTCTCCCCGACGAGGCCCCCGACAGCCTTTTTTTACATCCGGATGGCGTTATTCGGCCTAGCCGCGCCCCCGGCTCCTCGTTTCCCCCCGGATTTGGCCTTTCATCCGTCCGGAGAGCCCAGGCCATCCCTGGCCCTCCGGAGTGCGCTCGGGGACTCCAAACGAGAGAAAAGCGGGGACAGGCCAGCTCTGTCGGCGAGAGAACACACGAGCCCCACCACTATGTCATCGCAAATCCCCCCTCCCCTCCCGTTGCTCTGTCGTCGCCGGCACCACCCCTCGCCAATCCGCCGGCCGATTGCCTCAATTCCGCCGTTCCTCCACCCAGCAGCGTATATTCCGCCGTTCGTCCTTCCCTCTTCCTATATTCCGCCCTCCAAAAGCTCCCTCGCATCGCGCCTCATCGACACGCCCGGCAGGAGTTCGTCCAATTGCCTGGCCGTACATGGACTCCAACGAGGAGGAGGAGCAGATGTTCGCCGAGATTTTTGAAGAAGAAATGGCAGCCGCCGCCCAAGATGAGGAGCACATGCTGATCCTAGCTTGCCTGTCCGGCTTGTACGCCGAGGCGGCCATTGCTCGCCGTGGTGGGTCAGCACCAGGTCGCCGGAAGTGCAAGCCGAGGCAGCGAATGAAGGGCTACTGCATGGTCTACGCCGACTACTTCGCCGACGATCCATTGCACGGTGACGCTGTTTTTAGGCGTCGTTTCAGGATGAGCCGGAAGCTATTCCTGAAATGGTGTATGCCCTTCGAGAGTACGACTCCTATTTCAGATGCAAGTTGGATTGCACTAGCATGGCAGGGTTCTCCGCCCTCCAAAAGTGCACGGTGGCTATGCGGATGCTGGCATATGGAGCTCCTGGTGATTCTACCGATGACTATCTTCGGATGGCGGAGTCCAGCGCCCTTGATTGTTTCTACCGGTTCTGTAGGACGGTGATAGAAGTGTTCGGGGACATCTACTTGAGATCACCCCCTGTCGAAGACACTGCTAAGATCCTCGCTGTCAATGAAGCTCGAGGATTTCCAGGGATGCTTGGAAGCATTGATTGCATGTATTGGAAATAGAAGAATTGTCCGTTTTCCTGGCAGGGAATCTACAAGGGTCACAAAAAAAGGCTGCACTGTGATAGTTGAGGCAGTGGCTACCTATGATCTCTGGATTTGGCACTCCTTCTTTGGTATGCCGGGATCCAACAACGACATCAACGTATTCTAGTGCTCGCCGATCTTCTCCAAGCTTGTTGAGGGTCATGCTCCTCCTGTTAACTTTGTTATCAATGGCCGGCAGTACAACAAGGGATACTATCTTGCAGACGGTATCTATCCAAAGTGGGCAACATTGTGAAGACTATCTCAAGTCCCGGCCTCCCGAAGGAGCATCAGTTTACCAAGGAACAAGAAGGTTGCCGACAGGATGTCGAGCGTGCATTTGGTGTCCTCCAGCAGAGATTTGTTGTAGTCCGGTTCCCCGCTTTGACTTGGTCCAAAGATCAGATGTGGGAGGGGATGAACTGTTGTGTGTGCTTACACAACATGATTATCGAGAATGAGCGGAATTATCCGGTTCCTCTGAGCGAGCAAGCTGCACCATATGACAGAGAGGGTCCTCTTGCACAACCTAACCACCAGGTGCCGGCATCTTGGGCTGCGTTCATCGCTAGGCGTCAGGAGATTCGAGACTCCACAATGCATCAACAGCTGCAGCATGATCTGGTGGAGCACATATGGACGCTTCGAGGCAACACCAACTAGTTTTCATTTGATTTGTTTCAAAATTTGTCTTGTTTTGTTGAACTGTAACATTTATTTGTAAAAATAAGCTAAATATTGGCAAAACTGGTCAAATTCACCGAACTATATTTGATTTTGGAAGTTTCCAGGGACGTTTTTTTTCTCAAAATCGCCGAACATCAAGTGTCTACCGAGGAGACGGCTGGAATTTCGGCGCTCCCCGGGCGAAACTTTCGTCCAATCCAGCGCTATTTAAAGCCGGATTTGGCCGTGGGGAGCGCCAACGGCTAGAGATGCTCTTACTCGTGTGTTTATTTGGTCCCACCACAATTATCACATATTCACAACAGTCCTATCCTAGTACACATTTTGTGTTCATTTATGAGAAATTTGCGAATTACATAGATAAGTACTTATTACACCATGAACTATGTGACTGGTTTAATATTAAACCTCATTATTACACCATGAATTGGTGGTCAGGTTTAATATCAACCTCTGATTGCAAAACCAATAAAACTAGTTATGGGAAATGAGTGAAATGTCAAAGCCATTTTGGAAAATGCTATTGGAGCCCGACCTCGATCAGTAGTGCCCTTTCTAAAAAAACCGAAAAATAATTTTTGAATTTTCAAAATTCCTAGAAAAATGCGCATACATATAATGGTGTATATTTCAATAATGCAATGTCCCAATCCGAAATACACTATATTCCAGGCGACATAAGAATTACAAAATTTCATATGGTTCGAAGGTGCACTGTTTACATACTCAAATCTATAATTTTCCTTTTTTATGTAGCATAGACTACAACATAGATCAGACTAAGACTGCACACTTGAAGTATTGTATGTACATATTGTTGGGAGAATATTCGAAACTTTGGAAATATTTTCTCAAATGTTCAAAATAAATGGCTCCACTGAGCTCGAGGTATAATTTCATGAAAAAATGCTCCAGCGAGCTCCAGCGTACACCACTCTTTCTTTACCCCTCAATAAAAACCATGGTGATTTCGGTACATATATTAAAATTATAAATGAGTCAAGGAATTTATATATGAAATTATGAATAAAATAACATAGATAAATTAACAAGAAAATCTGAGTTGATCTTGTTATTTTACAGTTTTTTGTAATATTTTCATATTTATGGAGTTCTTATAGTAACAGGAGGGAAATATTATAGAACAAAAAACTAAACTGCATAGTTTTACATTTCTTTGTCATTTTCCATTTTAAAATTATTTCTGAATAATTTGAGTTTTTTAGATTTTAGTTTCAGTTTTAAAATATTGTGTTGTTCCTAATTTGAATTTATTTTCCTATAATACTTCGTTACACATAAATATTTTTATCTTTAAATTATTTTTTAAAAAGCCTCTATCGTCATCTTTTGTCAGCTGGGCTGTCTGTTGGGCTTTAGTGCATACACATAGTGACATAGCCCCTTGTATATCTGCACCCGCCCCACGTTTCAAGCCCATGTACCGTGTGCATCGGACGCAGCACAATCACTCGCTCTTACCGCTGAAAAAAATTCACCTAAAACACGCTTGCATCTCAAAGAAGAAAAAAAACACGTTTGACATGTTTTTTTTTTGCGAGAAAACACGTTTGACATGTCAAATACGTTTGCATACCATGTACTATATGATAACGCTCGAGTAAACTGTATGCATGTACTATTTGTTGTTTCCCCATGGTTTTTTACCTAATACGGTGCTGCAAAACAACAAATGCCCAACTGACCATGGGAGATGCCAGTGATCATCGAAATATCCTAGTTTCCAGATGACTATGGTTTGGAGGCCTTTGGGGAATTGTTTTTAAAATTTCATGTATTTTTTCCCTTTAACTACGTAAATTATATATTTTTATCAATGAAATTTACCAAAAAATATCATTTGCATCGTGCCGCTAGGAAGCTCCCCAACCAAATGGGCAAGTGCGGCGGCGATGTCGATTTTAGTATCTGTGGCCCAACCCATTTGGACAAAAACGGACGCATTTCGTTTCTGGCCGCTGGAGATGCCCTAACAATTTTGTACGGAATGTGATCTAATGTGTCCAAAATATCGATAAAAAATGTCTGCAATGACGATGGAAGCCTGGTGGGCACGGTGCAACGATGTGGTGGTTTCACAAGGAGGTGTGTTGTCACATCTAGTCGTTAGTCTCGGGTACTTTTTGTGGATGTACCTACTCTTTTTCTTTTGTATAAGGATTTCCTCTTTACTTTATATCTGTTTTGTCATGTAGCTTTATTTAACGAAGACATTTTCCAAGGAAATATCAATAAAGTTCAGATGCAATATATGCAATGGCGATGGAAGCAGGATGTATCGTATCACGTATGGGCGACTACTTCCTTACAAGAGGACTTGCGATGGCCTTAGAAGCCTTTCTTCTCCCCACCACCACTGGATGCATCTTCACCTTCCTCTCCATGTCGACGCCCTCATCAGCCCCTTCTCTTTTTAATCCACCGTGAATCTTTAGATGCGTGCTACTCCGTACTACTCCGTATTGATTTTGACATGGTCAACTTGGTTTGTTTTTAGCCTAATTAAAAGTGCCTATAAGTCTTGTGGGAACCTCATCGAAAAAATTAATATATTCGATATTAATTATTCCCTTTATCGAAAAATAAGTCCTGTGGGAACCTCATTTTCTGGCACCGTCAGCAAAGTACTCACCATCCTCCACTAGTATCACTTTGTCGCCTTCATCTAGTCCAATCGAACGACTGATCTAGCGCCGGACGACACAATGCCATGCATGAAGTAGTTTATTTTATTGCGATTGGAACAAAAATAGTACCCTAAGAACTTTTGTTGATAGTTTGTTTGCATTAGAAAAGTTTCTAGGTCCGCCATTGTTTTTGCTCCGCCTTAGTAATGAAAGTAAGGCGACAATGGCTCGCTCTGACGGTAGTAGGTCCAATGATCTGGATGTAATTTTTATTATGTTTGTGTGCTTTGTATTTCTTGTGAATTAATGGAATAGATTTAGATCTTCCCCCCAAAAAATAAAGTAAGACTTGTCAAATAAATCAGCAAGGAATGATTTAACCTCCCACAATAATAATAGTATTGCAATGATAATCACGAAGGCGCAACTACATATGTCAAATGAATTTTTTATGGTCATTTGAACAAGATTATCATGGTAAGCTATTTAGCTCATAGTAACCGGCATTGTTATCCTTCGGCGGAGGCAAAAAAAATAGGTATCTAGGTTAGTAGATTTTAATGAATTGGATAATAAATTGGTACTAAATCCGAATCGACTAGAAGTGATCGGGGAGATAAGGGGTGATTTAACTCGCCCCAATAATAAGGGGAAAAAGTACCCTAAAATTCCTAAAATGTAAGGTGTTTAAAAATTAGTCAAAATTCAAATCTTACTAACTTTGATCAAATATTTAAGAAAGAGTATTTAAATCTACAATATCGAATGAACATATTAAGAAAAATATCCTTTGCGGTGAATCTATTGATGTAGATTCAGTATTTTAAATATTTATATTTTTATCTATAAAGTTGGTCAAACTTTAAAAAACGTTGATTTTTGACTAATATTTAGACGCCTTATATTTTAAGAATAGAGGAAGATTTTAATAAGTTAGATAGTAATAAATTTGTACTAAATCCGAATGAATTAGAACTTAGAAGTGATCGGAGGGAGATAAGGAGATAATGTGTGATTTAACTCGCCCCAATAATAACAGGAATGGTAATTAAAAAATAAAACTATACTAAAAAATCAATAATTCTTCTTCCCTGCCTAGCTGTACTAGCTGTATACCCACCACCCCCACTACGCCTCTCGTTTCGTTTCAGTTTCCTCCCAAAAATCTCCCCATCTCCTCCTCTCCCTCCGTCGCGCCCCTTCCGCCGACGAATCCACGAGCGCCGAATCGAATCCGAGGTACGCCCAATTCCACCCGCGGCGATCCTCCGGCCCCGATCCCGCGCTTCGATCGATCCGCTTCTCACCTACCGACTGATCTCCGTCTCGGCTGGATCTCGGCCGCGTGGTTGGTGCAGGATCCGCGGCGGAGGAGGCCACACATGGCGCACCGGGTGGACAACGAGTACGACTACCTCTTCAAGATCGTGCTCATCGGCGACTCCGGCGTCGGCAAGTCCAACATCCTCTCCCGCTTCACCCGCAACGAGTTCTGCCTCGAGTCCAAGTCCACCATCGGCGTCGAGTTCGCCACCCGCACCCTCCAGGTACCTCCTCGCCGCCCCCTCACGTTCACTTCTCGTGATTACGAATCTAGGAAGCCCCCCTGCGATGCCTTATGCATTATGTGGTGTAGGTTCTCGATGTACCTGTTTTCATCTGGATCGTTCATTTCCAAGCTAACTACTGTGGAGAATGAGATGGGGTTGATCATGCAACCCCATCTCATGGTGCGTTTGCATGTGCCATCTAAGTTGTGCGAAAAATGCGCCAAGTTCATAAACTGCTGTGTTTGGTATAGATGTAAATCAGGTCCATATCTCATCTGTCATGTGCATATTTAATTGATAAATGGGGACTGAAATTTGTTATGATGAATAATTTTGTTATTTCTTTTGGAGAACAAACCACCCATTTGTGCCACACTTTTATGCAATAACCAGTTGCCCACAAGCCACAAGTCGAAATATTCTTTCAATGTTGGCTTTCTGCAACTTGAGCTGTAACAGAGAGCAGTTATACAAATATGATGAGTTCATTGCAGAAACATTTGTGTCTTGTACTTCATTAGTCAGGTGAGTTATTATCCAGCTACTTTAATTAGGCTTAGAAGCGATCAAGCGAAAGTTGTTGACCTTTAAGAGCACCAGCAACGCAAAGCGCTTATGTAGGTGCTTGAGAAGTAACAAATAATATATAAGAAAAGGGAAAACAGCCAAGTGTCTCTATTCTCCAATGCAAGCCTCTGGTTTCAGACGCTAAAAGACGCTTCTAGTTCTCATGCTGTGAGCAGAAAATGCACTAAGCGGCGAGCGCAAAGTTTTGCGTTGATGCCACAGGTGATGCCGGGATTGAGGCTGATAACTGCCCGCTGCCCAGGATTTTTATCCTAGCGCCTACTTTTAAGCGCCGCACCGTGGAATCTTTAAGATGCAAGTTTGACTAGTCTTGTTAATCTTCAATGCAAATAAGATCCATATTTAGTTAATTAATGGGGTACCTGAGATTTATGAATAATGTTGCTAATTCTCAGGGAGATTAAGTACCAAGTAATGCTATATATTTTTTTTTTTTGCAATGGCTGCAATTAAAAGTTCTTCCTCTGTTGGATCTTATGCAACTTGAGTTATAACAGAGTATCTATTATAAATATGATGAGTTCCTTGCAGAAAGATTTGTGCCTTTTCCTTCATAATTCAGTTTAGTTATTGCTGTTACTCTATTCCATAATATAAGATGTTTTGGCAAACTAAAATAGTTCACCAAAACGTCTAACATTATGGAACAGAGGGGGTACTTCACTAAAGCTTTAAAGTGACAAACTGACAATTGCTGACCTTGAAGATGCTACCAAGTTAGGCTAGTCCTGTTAATTTGTATAGGGTATCCTAATTTTGTAATGTAACAATCACCTCTTTTGTGTCTTTCGGTAAGTCGCTAGTCTTTTCAAACTCTTATCGGTCCACCCACACATGTATCTTATCCTACACAGCACTTCTTTATCTTTTTTGCCTCTAGACATTAGCTGTTTGGTTTCTACTTTTTTGTTTTTATTATACCTTGAAATGTGATTTATGTGTATCATTTTTTATATACCTATAATATATTTTTTGTTTTTTTACATTTGGTTGCTGGTTGTCCATAACTCATTTGTACTGTTTTATGAGTTCAGTTTCAGTGGAACAAATGTTTATAAACTGGCATAATTTTTTTATTCTTCTGCATCCCATTTAATTTCAACTATCACTTAAATAATGTTTATGGTAGGAACTGTATTTGCCATCATTTTGTGGATCAGGCATTCTAATGTTCATGTCTGTAAACATGGTCTCCTTATGTACTCCTAGATGGATTCCTGGATCAATTTATTGCAACCACATTCCTGGTTTAGGTCAGAGAGCACATTGACTTGTGAAGTTTAGCACTTTAATTTTTTCTGTACTGGCAGAGAGCTCCGAGATGTTGCACTGATTTTTTCCGTGATAAGTCATATACCATTTGCTTGTTACTCTATTTGCATGTCTTTGTCTTTGACAAGTTCTATTTTAGGCAGCGAATTTCCGAGTTAATTTCATCAAGATGATATTATTATAGTCATGTTAGATTTACTGATCGAGTTTGAAATTCTGACTACAGATAGAAGGAAAGACGATTAAAGCTCAGATATGGGATACTGCTGGTCAAGAGAGGTACCGTGCAATCACAAGTGCTTACTACAGAGGAGCTGTGGGAGCACTTCTTGTCTATGACATAACAAAGAAACAGACATTTGAAAACATAAATAGGTGGCTTCGTGAACTTCGTGACCATGCTGACTCCAACATTGTCATCATGATGGTTGGTAACAAATCTGACTTGAACCACCTGAGGTCAGTCCAAGAGGAAGAGGGTCAGTCATTAGCCGAGACGGAAGGGCTGTCCTTCCTTGAGACCTCAGCACTGGAAGCATTGAATGTCGAGAAGGCATTTCAGACCATTCTTTCTGACATTCATCAGATCATAAGCAAGAAGGCGCTTGCTGCCCAAGAGGCAGCAGGCAGTGGACCTCCGATTCAAGGAACTACCATCAACGTTGCTGATTCATCTGGTAACACGAAGAGAGGGTGCTGCTCTACCTAGGCGTGAACACAGAGTTGGTGAATCTGCAGAAGGATGTTCACATGGATCTTACGACACTTTAGGTGTTACTTAGGTCACTTTTGACTCCTTTTGCCATGTAATTCTGGTGGGGCTGTAATCACAATTTATACTGCTAGAAAGAAAATTTTCTTGGTAGATACCATGTGTAGTTGCAAATTTTTGGTAGAGACCATTGTTTGGCAGACTTACAACAGGCTTCAGTGCAATATCATGTTTCCTTTCAGTGTATTCTTGTCCGCAAACATTCTATGCCCCGAGTCACCGGAACAGCAAGAATGTGTTGTATCTCTTGTATCTTATGCGAATTGGTGGTGTTATCCAACATCTTTCTGCTGGAAACTAAAGCATCTCCATGCCCTAACATTAGTTCTTGCAAACGGAGAAGCAGCTCATCTTTTCCTCTTTGCATGGTTTTCCGCCTTTTTGATGATCCTGCTGGCACATTCTCTGGTTACTTGAACTACACGGTTGCATTCTGATTGTATGGGTTCGTTTACGTGTCCTCTTCAGTTTTGTTCGTGTAATGTATCTTTATTTCAGTTCGTTGCATTCTGATGGAAACTGGTCCTGTTTGGCTTTAGCATATGATCTGCTTTGCACTGTCAGTACACGTACTGAGGAAATGCAAAGCTCGTGCTTCTATTCAACCTTAATCTCCTTTAAAGTTTCAGTCCATTCATTTCTGCCTTTATGCCATCTTTTCGTTATCGCCTGGTTCATTCCACGACAGTTTATCACCTTTTTCAGAAGACTGCAAAAGTTTATTCAGATGCCCAGTCTTTCAGACATCAGCCTCATAACCTCTTTAAAATTTGAACAGAATTATTTGGGAAACCTTCAGAAGCAATGCTTTCCAGCAATTATCAGTCGATTCAATTTGCCAAGATTTTGCCATCTCGGCCTGTTCATCTGGAAGAAGAATATGTTCTTCCTCGGCACCATTATCAGTCCAATACCTTCAGCCGGGATGGTGGTTAGACCAGAAGCTCACAAGTAACTTTGTCAACTGAAGAGTCTCCTCCGCATCTGAAGGATTCCCCCATCAGTCGACACAACGTTTGCCGAATCCTATTCCGTTCACTTCCAAGAATCTGCCGGTCACCAGCTACTACCCTTTCTTACTTTGTCTATTAATTTGCTCCTTTTTGCAGGCAAAATCTGTTCTCCGATCCAAATCTAGTGCACATCTCTCCATGTCCCATGATGATCTGCCCTCTGCGAATGATTGTCAGTCATGTATTCTGAATGTGGGAAAAAATATCTTGGTACCATCGCGAAGATGTACACATCATACCCTTTGCGAAAATAAAATTCAAGAAGTGCGGGAAGAAAAAATAACATCACAGATGAGCCTCACTGGGAGGACATTTGGGGCCATTTTCCAGAACGATCTCTGATGGTAAGGAGCAATTCAACTTTTGTATCGTATATGTTCTGTCTCCTTTATTTTGGTGCTCAGAGTCCTGCATTTCGTGGCTAGGCAAGTACAGATGCTTACATTCATGTCAAAAGGGGATTATGCAAGTACAAGAAAAACAGGGTTTATTCTCTTGTGCCCTGCAGTAAATTATTATTAGTAGTTTGTTATCAACAAGACAAGTAGAACATTAACCAATGCTAAAGTAGAACATTAACCAAAGCTAAAGTTTACCCCTCGTGATGGCATGCGCACTTTGGGGAACAATTTCAGTGTGAGATACCCAAAGCAATATGTGCTCTTCCTCTCCTATCAAGGTTAGCTAATTGGTACTCCAACTGTGAGTATATTAATTGGATGTTGTTGAATGTTAAATATTCCCATATTGTGTCTAGGCACCACCTTGCCTATCATGGAAAAGAAGGTTCATCCCACAATCTATATGCCTGTCCCAATCAGAGTCGAGCCTGGCTAATGCTGGAATAATGGCTAATAGAAAACATGTGGCTAAGTACGCCAGCTAGTACCAGTTAGGGTAATTAAGTATTACTATTACTAGCCAGTGTCCGCTCAGAAGGAAAAGGTACTTGTACTAGTTAGTGTTCAATTGTCACTAGATTCAGATTCAGGTTAAAAATAATAATTGTAGGCTGCATTGAACAGGAGATTACCCACTAAATTTAGAGCTAATCATTCTATGTCCCATCATGAAGCTGTGGCTGGAAATTCCATGCTACCCACAGCCACATGCTACAAAACTGAAAATTCAAGGAACTGATTCCTTTTAACATTTTTTGAGCGGGGCTACGGCGGGCTTACGCCAGCCTGAACAACTTTATAGAAACCAAAGGAACTGGGAGCATTACAAATGTTTTGGAGGGAAGAGAGAAGAGAGGGGGTCTAAAGTTTTCAAGGCGGGTCAAACCCGTTACACCAATTATTAAGAGAGAGGGAGGGGGGAGAGGAGTTACAACGATGGGCCCAAAGTCTGATGTCTTCAATGCATCTACGGGACACTAGAAGGAGGTCTTCGGCAGTGTCATTGAAAGTCCGGGCATTCCTCCGCTTCCAGATATTCCAGGCGATGGCGGTGGTGACAGTGGCTTCCTCGAAACTTCGGCACTTTGTCATCCATAAGTCGTTGAGATTGGCGGGTCCCCTGATGTCGAAATCTGGGAAGAAGAACCTCCAGACTTCCTTAGCTTTGGGGCACATCAGCAGGAGGTGGTCCACATCTTCATTGTGCGAACAGGAGAGACAAGCGGCAGTGTTGCAGAGTTGGTGCCGAAAACGCCGCTCATTGGTGGGGAGACGCTTCTTCCAGGCCAGCCAGCAGAAAACTTTGCACTTGAGAGGGGCAGCGCTCCTCCAAAACTTCTCCGCAGCCTCCTCGATTCTTAGATGCCTGAAAGAATTGGTGTAGACACATTTGTTCGAGAGTTTTTTGTTAGCAAGGCGGCCCCAACGGGTGTCCAGAGTATCCTGTCGCAGGGTCACGGAGCTAAGCTCGTTGGCGAGGGTACGAAGGTCGGTCTCCGCAGCCAGCGAGAGGCGCGGTCCAAGAGTGTTGCGGAAGTCGGGTGTCAGAGCAGCAGCCACGTTAATGTTAGGACGGGTGGAGTGAGAGAAAAGGTTGGGGAAGCGGTCCTGAAGAGGGGAATCCCCGGTCCAAAGGTCAGCCCAGAAGGAAGTGGAGGTCCCATTGGCTATGGAGACTTTGGTGATGGCACGGAAGGTGCTGAGCCCAGTCGCAATGTCCTTCCAGACGGGGGTGTCGAGATGGTGGGAGTCTCCCAGATCTCTGGTATCGTTCCAGCCGTATCGGCGTCGGAACCAGGAGGCCCAGGGAGCGGTGGTGTCGGAGTGAATTTTTGTAAGAAATTTCGCCAGGAGGGCAGAGTTTTGGGCGCGGATGGAAAGAACGCCCAAACCCCCTCGATTTTTTGGGACACAAACGTCTTCCCAGGCGACTTTGCAGTTCCCACCATGGCAGGTCTCTTCGCCAGTCCAAAGGAAAGCGCGCCGACGTTTGTCAATAGCCTCAATGACCCCAGCAGGGAGGAGTCCAGCGGCCATGGCGTGGGCAAGCATGGCGGTGAGAACAGAGTTGACAAGGATCAGACGGCCTCCAATGGGCAGGCATCGGCCTCGCCACCCGGAGAGACGCATGTCACTTTTCTGAATGATGGGGGCGAAGTCGGAGGGCCTGAGCTTATAGGTAGAAAGGGGGAGCCCAAGGTAAGTCTGGGGGAAGGAGGAGACAACACAGCCGAAGGCACGGGCCATGGCGAGAGCCGTTTCCTGGTTGGTCTTGATGGGGACGAAGGTACTCTTATGGAAGTTGATGACGAGACCGGTGGCCGCCGAGAAGCTGTCGAGGACATTTTTGAGATTCGCGACATGCTCAGGAACGGCCCGGATAATAATGAGAGTGTCATCGGCGTACTGGAGGACAGGACAGGGAAGGTCATCGACGAGAGGGTGCAAGAGGAGACCTTCGCGCGAGGCATGGAGGATCATTTGCTGGAGGACATCAACAATGATGTTGAAAAGGAAGGGGGAGAGAGGGTCACCTTGCCGCAGACCGCGACGGCACTGGATCCATTTTCCGGGAACGCCGTTGAGGAGAACAGCGGTCTGACTTGTTTGGTTGAGCATTTTGATCCAGGCCCGCCAGAGCTCAGGGAACCCTTTGGCAAGGAGGATACGATCCAAGGCATCCCAACTGATGGAGTCAAAAGCTTTCCGGAAATCAAGTTTAAAAACGGCTGCGGGGGCGGCTCTTTTGTGGCAGCTTTGAACAATGTCAGCGGCATAGACGAAGTTTTCAGAAATGGAGCGCCCAGAAATAAAACCAGTTTGGTCGGGGTGGACAAGGTAAGGGATAAGGTCGCGGAGCCTCAAGGTAAGGCATTTGGTGTGGACTTTGAGGCAGCAGTTCTGGAGCGAGATGGGTCGAAAATTATCAGGCTTGTTTGCACCCTCTTTTTTGGGGAGAAGGACAATGTGTGATTTGTTTATAGGTCTCAGGTCAGAGGAAAGGGTGTGAAAACTGGAGAGGGAGTCAAGAAGAGATTTTTTAACAAGGTCCCAGTTCTTTTTGAAGAAAGCAGGCCCGAAGCCATCGGGTCCGGGGCTGGAGTTATCATTCATGGTGAAGAGGGCAGTCCTGATTTCGTCGAGGGAGAAAGGGCGGACAAGGGCGGAAGCCTGAGAAGGTGAGAGACAAGTGGAGGAAACAAGGCTAGCCAGGTCAAGGTGATCAGAAGCTCCGACAGGGGTGCCAAGAAGATTCTTGAAGAAACCATGGAGGATGGCAGACTTAGCTTGATGAGCGAAGACCACATTGCCATCCTGGTCCTCAAGATTTTTTATTTGATTTTTCCGGAGGCGCCCCGAGGCGCAGAGGTGGAAGTACCGGGTGTTTTCATCGCCCAGGACGCAGTTTTTGATTTTCGCCCTTTGCCGCCAGTAGGTTGCTTTGCAAGAGACCTTTTGACTGAGGGAAGTTTTTGCAAGGGAGCGGAGACGTTTTTCTAGGGCAGAAAGGTGTCGATGCTCCTCCAGGCGATCAAAGAGGGAGATGACGGCACGGCAATTAAGAAGGTAGACAGGCGGGAGCTTACGGTCCTTAGCCCAAACTCGGGCAGCCGCCCGGATACGCTTGAGCCTGAGACAGAGGCCGCTAATAGGGGAGAGGTGGGAGTGCCCGGCCCCAACACTGCACCAGTTGGCGTTAGCCAGGGCAGTGAAGGAGGGGTGGCTGAGCCAAGAGTTTTCCATACGGAAGACTTTGCTGCGCGGGGCCCTGGAGGAGGCGATGAGGTGGAGAGGGACGTGGTCGGAGGTGGGACGAGCCGAGGAAGTGAGGGTGGAATCTGGCAAAGCAAAACTCCAGTCCTGGTTGACCAGGGCTCTGTCAAGGCGAGCCATAATGGGAGGGTCTTGTTGGTTGGACCAAGTGAATTGGCGGTCAAGGAGCGGAATCTCGATAAGGGCGAGATCATTAATAAACTCGTTGAATAAGCTAGATTCCACCGCATTGAAATTACCGGAGGACTTCTCGCGCGGAGTCCTGATAAGGTTGAAGTCGCCCAGAATTCCGGCAGGCCCGGAGAGCTGGGCGAAGTCGTGGTTGAGAGAGTCAAGGAAGTCCTTTTTGAGGTCGTGGTGGCACGGGCCGTAGACGTTGACAATAGAGAAGGTAAGGTCATCGGCACGCGAGGAGAAGGTGGTGGTTATAGAAAAGTCGCTGACAGAGTGTTGGAGGAGTTGGAGCTGCCCGTCATCCCAGGCAGTGAGGATACCCCCAGAAGCTCCAACAGAGGGTTTAAAAACAAAAGATCGAAGGGTCGCGGGAAGAAAGGAGGAAGCGAGGAAGGAGGAGACGTCGGTGAGTTTGGTTTCTTGCAGAAGCAGAATGGAGGGGGTGGCAAGCTCAATTGCCGCCCTAACGTCATCGCGCTTCTGACGCATCCCAAGGCCACGGACGTTCCAGCAATCGATGGAGAGCTTACGCGACATGGAGACTAGCGTAGCAACAAAAATAGCCAGAGACGGGGAGCACGCTATGGAGAAGGGAGAAAAAGACCATGGCATAGAGATCACAACAGGAATAAGGTCTACAGGTTAACAAGCAACAGCGAACAGGTTCAGTTACATAGAAAAAAAAGGAGCCAACATGCTGGCGAAGGCAAAGACGAGCAGGATCGGCGGCACTGGTCTCCAAAAGGGGACGCCCGGAGAAGGTAAACCTGCACCGTCCCAGGGGCGAAGCCGTTCTCATGTAGGGGTTGAGAAGAGGTTGGCGACGAGTCAGGTGTCCAAGGGAAGGGCCAATCATGGGGACGCAGGGAGCACCGTAGGCACGTCCTGGGCCACGCCAAGGCTGATGTCGCAAGCCCGAGCGAGAACCTCCACGTCCTCATCGGCCAGAGGCCCGCCATCCTCCATGGCGACAGCGAAGAGGTCGTCCGGCACCAGTTCTCCGCGGCGACGGGAGGAAGCAGCGGTGGAGCCGTCGAACAGCTCCTTCTTCCGAGCAATGGCCTTGTCGACGATGGAGACATAACAGTCGCGGGCGAGGCGCGAGCAGCGACGAGGCTGGCGCGCAGGAGACGCAGCCGGCCAGAGAGTGCCGGAGACGGGGGCGGCTTCCGCAGCAAGGGCACGGACCGGAGAAGGGAGAGCTGGCAGGGCAGTCATGCCGGCGACCTCGGCTCCAGCTTCCACCTCAGAGTCCCTGAGAAGCAGAGCAGGACTTTTTGGGCTGGAAGGGGTGATCAGCCTGGGCTCCCCAAGCAGGGTAGGCTCCAGAGAGGGGTCGGAGCAGCCAGACACCAGAGCGGAAGCGGCCTCCAGGGAGACGCGTTCCCCGCCGGGAGCAGCGGCGCTGCGCACCAGCACGTCGACGGAGAGGACAGGCCGGCGCAGCGGGCCGACCAGGGCGATAGAGTCCACCAGGCCAACCGAAGCAGTGACGAAGTTTGCCACCAGAAGGCCCTTGCATCCAGTGGAGGGGGCAGCTTTCCGCAGCGGCAGGCGGAAGAAAGCCTGCTCGCCGGCAGAGCCGGTCACCGTGACGTCGAAGAAGCCGAGGCGCAGCTTGACGTGGACACTTGTCGGTTTGGAGAGGATGGGTCCTCCCTCCACAGAAGGCAGGGGAGGAGCGCTAGCAAGGGCGCGAGCGACGATCGACGCCGCGGGAGCGGCGCTGTGGGGGGCTCCATGGGGCACCAGAGGAGGTGGCACCCCCAGCATCTCCAACATCTCCGGGTAGGCAGTGCCGCCCGGGAGGTCAACCAGCTCATATGCAATTAGCATAATCTTCTACTTCTAGCACCAGAAGATCCAAACCTATCTATATTCACCTACTTTATACTCAAAACTGCACTAAACTAGTGTTGTAGAAGAAAAACAAAACATGTTTCCTCTCTCTTCAACAAAAACATAAATAATGTATACAAAACTCACAAACATGAGCATTTCAGAGTGGTAGCATCACTAGACAAAATCTCCGCTTCTGGCTCGGCTCAATATTGAAATAATTTGCAAAAACATCTTTTCTGTCCAAAGAATAAAAACATGATTTTGTCATGATTTTGCTCGAGTGAGCTAGTGGAATTCGGTATTGGACACCATCTGTACCTGCTCTGCATTTTGAGCGGCATTGCATTCCCCATCCATCATACAGCGTATCTTCAGCACGTTGTCTTATGCCGGAATGCCAATCCAAATCCAGCAACAGTATCCATGAATTTGACGCAGGGGATCTAGACCTACCTGAGGTGTAGCATTGACATATGACATGACCTACCACGGATATACCTTTTGCAGATAAGCATGAAAAATATTAAGTAAGAGCAATCTCTTCGTCTTAACATCACATCCTCATAAGTCGTCAGATCATGCGGTTGGGGGTCTTTGTCTGTTCGATCTTCAACATGAAACATGGTAATTTCCTAATATTATTTGCATCTTACATGCATAGTCCGGATGTAAATTCAGTTCGATACATAATATCATCTCCGTATGACAATTATGAGTCATAAAAACTTCCTTTGTCGAGATTTTTTTTTCTGCTTTAAGTCATGGGAGTATGGGACTATGGGAGAGAGCTAACGAAACTAGACCACGCCGACGGTCAACACGTGGATCTACACCTCTTTATCTAGTTATATCTACAGAGGGATTAGTGAGGAGCCTTCACAATCCGTGTCACTGCAGATCTAGTAGTCAAACGCGTATCCATGTCACAGTGACAGTAGTTAGAGTGTGTGTCATGATGTGAGTGCACGCAATCTTTGGCTGGATTGCAACGCCCACCAACTAGCATGTCTAGCTCCCACAAACCTTGGGTCAATCCTTCAAAAGGTTTTTCATAATTTTTATTTTAGTTTAGAAACAAAGCATATCTCTGGGGAGGTGTTTGTGCACTAACCAAATGTACAGTCAGATCGTGGCGAAAGCATGCCTATAAATTTAGAAAAAATAAAGATTCAGATATATAGAGGACAAGTAGACGCACATATATGTAAAAATTGGTTACAAGTATAATAATTTACGAGCTGAAGATAAATAAAACATGTTAACGAGCAATTAGCTACATAACTCGTGTTAAAAGTAACTAGTATAATTTAAAGTATTTATAGTCCTTTGACAATTTTGAATATTTGTAAGATGCAAATAGACCATAAATTAAGTTACCATGTAGTAGTTGATTTCTCGTGAATCCAAAAACAAAATTGCATTTCTCATGCACTAACTAGCTTTTCCTAGGGTTTGAACATTGGACCTTGGTGGGGGCGTCTGCCCACTTGCAGGGTCAACCTTATTTCATTACATTTTAGATAATTCTAGATGCAGCAAGTCCAAAAGCTCTGCTAGGTGTAACAGTGGGGTTTGATTGATCAGTGCCCATCGATCGGCAGATCTTATCAACGGCGGCGCCTGCAATTTCGACCATGTCTACACGTGACTTGAGTGATGTATTTTACCTATTTTATGAGCACCTGAAGCACTTGTTGCAGCCGAAGGTCTGCATGCATTGTTCCACTGTCACGCACTAATTGTAAGTGCTGGTGCTAGCTCAGTACGAGCTATATTAAGCGTGAAAATTTTCTGCCAGTTTCTTCCATGTGCCTAATTTGGTTAGTTGGAAGCACTACACCTTAAAGCAAAATCTAAAGTTGTGGCCTCCATCCATCAGACCATCAAACGATCGTGTCCAACTTGATGCTGTCGGACATGCAAAATTGCAATTCATGCTTGATCCTTGGTTATATCTACTGCCATCAGTGATTCAGTGAGAGACATTGACCAATCTTAAACTCTTGATTAGTCAGTAAATCCCATCAGTTATGCACTTTGGCTTATGGGAGGAAACAATGCCTCTCCCTGATTCGTGTTACGTGTTTATATATGGGTAGAAATAGCCTCTACCATGGCGTACATAATACGAGTATAATACGGAATACATGTTGTCTAACAACCCCTTAATCTAAATTCCTATAGACGTACAACATGAAGAGCTTTTGTAAACCCATCTGCTACTTGATCTTTGCTTGATATGAACTTGATGTCAAGTTGTCTCCTTGCCACTCGTTCATGAACAAAATGAAAGTCTATTTTAATATGTTTGGTGCGTGCATAGAAGACTGGATTTGTAGACAAAAACGTAGCACCTAAGTTGTCACACCACAAGCAAGACCTTTCTGTCAGTCGTACACCAAGCTCACGGAGGAGGTACTCAACCCAAATAAGCTCAGTTGTAGCATTGGCTAGAGCCTTGTATTCTGCTTCCGTACTTGATCTAGACACTGTTGGTTGTTTTCGAGAACTCCATGAGACCAGATTTGGTCCAACGAAAATGGCAAAACCTCCAGTGGATCTTCTATCATCTAAATCTCCTGCCCAGTCTGCATCTGTAAAAGCACTCAATAACATAGAACGTGATCTCTGAAATGTAATACCAAAATGGACAGTGTTGGACACATAGCGAAGAATCCTCTTGATTGCAGTCCAATGAGATGTCATAGGAGTATGTAGATACTGACACACTTTGTTGACTGAAAATGATATAGGACGAGCCAATGTGAGATACTAAAGAGCTCCCACAATGCTGCGATATTTTGTGCTATCTTCAGTGCCCAGTGGCTCCCCCTCAGTGAGAGATAGCTTATCCTTCGAAGAGAGGGGGGTAGGTGAGGCCTTGCAGTCTTTCATACCAACTTTTTCAAAAAGATCAGTAGCATATTTGTGTTGTGTGAGAACCAGTCCATGTGAAGAACATGTCACTTCAATACCAAGGAACACCAAGATCCTTTATGGCAAAATGAACATTGAGTTCCTTGAGAAGGATATCTATGGCTGTATTAGAGGAACTGGTCACAATAATATCATCAACATATACCAGAACATAGATCATAATGGTAGACTGTGATATATAAAGAGAGATGTATCAGTCTTTGAGGGAATAAAACCAAGATCATGAAGCTTGGAACTCAGCCTTGAGAACCAAGCACGAGGGGCCTACTTCAGACCATATAATGCTTTATCAAGCCTGCATATGTAATTTGGAGCATCAAGATTTTCAAAGCCAGGGGGTTGTCGCATGTAAACTTCCTCTTCCAGAACACAATGTAAGAACACGTTCTTGACATCTAGTTGCCAAAGACTCCAGCCTCTGGAAATAGAAAGAGCCAGAACAGTGCGAATGGTAGCTATTTTAACAATAGGGCTGAAGGTATCTTTATAATCAATACCAAACATTTGCTTGAACCCTTTCGCAACAAGATGAGCCTTATACCTGTCAATAGTGCCATCAGAATTTCTTTTGATGCGATATACCCATTTGCAGTCAATCAAGTTCTTGTGTTTAGCAGGAGGAACAAGATGCCATGTATTATTATTCAGAAGAGCATTGTATTCGTCCTCCATTGCCACATGCCATTGAGGATGTGAAAGAGCTTCAGATAAATGTTGGGGTTCTCCTGCAGATGTGAGTAATCCGTAGTGCACTGTACCATCCTTATAAATTTTGGGTTGACGGATACCTTGTTGTAGGCGTGTACGCATACCAGGCGCAGATGAAGCCACAGGCTCTAGAACTGCAGAGGATCCCGCAGCAGCTCCCGAAGCAGCAGCAGGTGCAGGCGGGGCGGGCGCTGGTTGGCACAGCGCGGCATCGCCTGTCGGGGGCGTGGTCGCTGGAGGGGAGGCAGGGGCACGTGCCTCCAGCGATGGCTCAGCGTGGAGCGGAAGAGGCGACGCGGGAGCGGAGCTGGCGCTGGCACGTGGCGGCAGCGGACAGGGCGCGGCGTCGTTGTCTGGGGCTACCAGCCAATCATTGTTGGAGATATGCCCAAGAGGCAATAATAGAAGTGGTTATTATATATCTTTATGTTTATGATAAATGTTTATGTACCATGCTATAATTGTATTAACCGAAACATTGATACATGTGTGATATGTAAACAACAATGAGTCCCTAGTAAGCCTCTTAACTAGCTTGTTGATTAATAGATGATTAGTTTCATAATCATGAACATTGGATGTTATTAATAACAAGGTTATATCATTATATGAATGATGTAATGGACACACCCAATTAAGCGTAGCATAAGATCACGTCATTAAGTTATTTGCTATAAGCTTTCGATACATAGTTACCTAGTCCTTTCGACCATGAGATCATATAAATCACTTATACCGGAAAGGTACTTTGATTACATCAAACGCCACTGCGTAAATGGGTGGTTATAAAGGTGGGATTAAGTATCCGGAAAGTATGAGTTGAGGCATATGGATCAACAGTGGGATTTGTCCATCCCGATGACGGATAGATATACTCTGGGCCCTCTCGGTGGAATGTCGTCTAAATGTCTTGCAAGCATATGAATAAGTTCATAAGAGACCACATACCACGGTACGAGTAAAGAGTACTTGTCAGGAGACGAGGTTGAACAAGGTATAGAGTGATACCGATGATCAAACCTCGGACAAGTAAAATATCGTGTGACAAAGGGAATTGGTATCGTATGTGAATGGTACATTCGATCACTGAGTCATCGTTGAATGTGTGGGAGCCATTATGGATCTCCAGATCCCGCTATTGGTTATTGGTCGGAGAGAGTTCTCACCCATGTCCACATAGTTCACGAACCGTAGGGTGACACACTTAAGCTTTGATGTTGTAATAGTAGAACTTGAATATGGAATGGAGTTTGAAGTTTTGTTCGGAGTCTCGGATGGGATCCCGGACATCACGAGGAGTTCCGGAATGGTCCGGAGAATAAGATTCATATATAGGTAGTCATTTTATAAGTTTGAAAATGATCCGGTGCATTTATGGAAGGTTCTAGGAGGTTCTAGAAAAGTCCGGAAGAAATCACTTTGGAAGGCGGAGTCCCGGAGGGACTCCACCACCCATGGCCGGCCAACCCTAGAGGGGTGGAGTCCCAGGTGGGCTCCACCAAGGTGGCCGGCCACCCCCTCCCAAGGAAAGGTGGGAATCCCACCTCAAGTGGGAATCCCACCTTGGGTAGGTTTCATGTCATATGGAAGGTTTTGGTTTGGGGTCTTATTCGAAGACTTGTAGACCAACTCTTGGGTGTTCCACCTATATAATGAGGAGCAAGGGGAGGGGGCCGGCCACACCAAAGCCATTGTGGCCGCACCCCTCATAGTGGCCGGCCACCTCTCCCTCTCCCAAACCCTAGCCGCCCCACCTCCTCCAAAGGAAGTCATTTTATAAGTTTGAAAATGATCCGGTGCATTTATGGAAGGTTCTAGAAGGTTCTAGAAAAGTCCGGAAGAAATCACTTTGGAAGGCGGAGTCCCGGAGGGACTCCACCACCCATGGCCGGCCAACCCTAGAGGGGTGGAGTCCCAGGTGGGCTCCACCAAGGTGGCCGGCCACCCCCTCCCAAGGAAAGGTGGGAATCCCACCTCAAGTGGGAATCCCACCTTGGGTAGGTTTCATGTCATATGGAAGGTTTTGGTTTGGGGTCTTATTCGAAGACTTGTAGACGAACTCTTGGGTGTTCCACCTATATAATGAGGAGCAAGGGGAGGGGGCCAGCCACACCAAAGCCATTGTGGCCGCACCCCTCATAGTGGCCGGCCACCTCTCCGTCTCCCAAACCCTAGCCGCCCCACCTCCTCCATCTCCCCCGCAACGCTTAGCGAAGCTCCGCCGGAGTTCTCCATCACCACCGCCACCACGCCGTCGTGCTGCCGGATTCAAGGAGGAGCTACTACTTCCGCTGCCCGCTGGAACGGGGAGAAGGACGTCGTCTTCATCAACACCGAACGTGTGACCGAGTATGGAGGTGCTGCCCGATTGTGGTACCGTCAAGATCTTCTACGCGCTTTTGAAAGTGGCAAATGACCGTCTACCGCAGCAACAAGAGCCTCATCTTGTAGGCTTTGGAAATCTTCAAGGGCGAGTCTCGATCATCTCCTCGTTGCTCCCATCTTCTAGATTGCATCTTGGCTTGGTTTGCGTTCTCGCGGTAGGAAATTTTTTCTTTTCTATGCAACGTATCCCTACAGTGGTATCAGAGCCGTGTCTATGCATAGATGGTTGCACGAGTAGAACATAATGGTTTTGTGGGCGTTGATGCTTATGTTGTCTTTAGTTGAGTACTTTGCATCTTTGTGGCATAGTGGGATGAAGCGGCTCGGGCTAACTTTACATGACCGCGTTCATGAGATTTGCTCCACGCTCGACATGCAACTTGTATTGCATAAGTGGCTTTGCGGGTGTCTGTCTCTCCTACTATAGTGAATATTCAATTTACTCTTCTATTGACAACACTAGTATCACCGTTGTGGTTCATGTTCGTAGGTAGATTAGATCTTACTCGAAAACCCTAAACCACGTAAAATATGCAAACCAAATTAGAGACGTCTAACTTGTTTTTACAGGGTTTGGTGGTGTGATATGGCCATAATGTGATGATGAATATGTATGAGATGATCATTATTGTATTGTGGCAACCGGCAGGAGCCTTATGGTTGTCTTTAAATTTCATGTTGAGTAGTATTTCAAACAAGTTGTAATAGTTGCTACATGAGAGAACAATCATGAAGACGGCGCCATTGACCTTGACGCTACGCCGACGATGATGGAGATCATGCCCGTTGATGATGGAGATCATGTCCGTGCTTTGGAGATGAAGATCAAAGGCGCAAAGACAAAAGGGCCATATCATATCACATATGAACTGCATGTGATGTTAATCCTTTATGCATCTTATTTTGCTTAGATCGCGACGGTAGCATTATAAGATGATCTCTCTCACTAAAATATCAAGATAATAAAGTGTTCATCCTTAGTAGCACCGTTGCCAAGACTTGTCGTTTCGAAGCATCTCGTGATGATCGGGTGTGATAGAATCAACAAGTGCATACAACGGGTGCAAGCCAGTTTTGCACATGCGGATACTAAGGTGGCCTTGACGAGCCTAGCATGTACAGACATGGTCTCGGAACACGTGATACCGAAAGGTAGAGCATGAATCATATGATTGATATGATGAACACTTTGAGTGTTCGCCATTGAAGTTACATCTCGTCTCGTGATGATCGGGCTTGATGTAGTGGATTTGGTTCGTGTGATCACTAAGACAATGCGAGGGATATTGTTTTGAGTGGGAGTTCACCTAGATTTTTTAATTTTGTTGAATTAAAATTTGAACTCAATTTGTCATAAACATTAGTCTAAACTATTGCAAATATATGTTGTAGATATGGCGTCTCCAATCAATTTTAACCAGTTTCTAGAGAAAGAAAAGCTTAAGATCAACGGTAGCAACTTCACCGACTGGTTCCGTCATGTGAGGATCTTCCTCAATGGTGGAAACCTGCAATATGTGCTTGATGCACCGCTAGGTGACCCTCCTGCAGAAACTGAAACCGATGAAGTAAAGAATGTTTACGCGACTCGGAAAACTCGGTACTCTCAAGTTCAGTGTGCCATCCTATGCAGTCTGGAAGCCGATCTTCAAAAACGTTTTGAGCACCACGATCCTCATGAGTTGGTCAATGAGTTGAAAACTATCTTTGAAACTCATGCGGCCATGGAATGCTATGAAGCATCGAAACACTTTTTCAGTTGCATGATGGAAGAAGGCAGCTCCGTTAGTGAGCACATGCTCGCCATGACCGGGCATGCGAAGAAACTCAGTGATCTGGGAATAGTGATTCCTAACAGACTGGGGATTAATCATGTCCTTCAATCACTACCACCTAGTTACAAGAACTTTGTGATGAACTACAATATGCAGAACATGAACAAAGAGTTACCTGAACTCTTCGCCATGCTGAAATCTGCTGAGATTGAGATCAAGAAAGAGCACCAAGTGTTGATGGTCAACAAGACCACCAGTTTCAAGAAACAGGGCAAGTCTAAGGGAAAATTCAAGAAGGGTGGCAAGAAAGCTGCCACGCCTCCTGTGAAACCTAAGACTGGCCCTAAGCCCGATCTTTGAGTGCTATTACGCAAGGAGAAGGGACACTGGAAGCGTAATTGCTCCAAGTATTTGGCGGATCTGAAGAGCGGCCTTGTCAAGAAGAAGAAAGAAGGTATATCTGATATACATGTTATAGATGTTTATCTTACTGGTTCTCGTACTAGTACCTGGGTATTTGATACTGGTTCGGTTGCTCATATTTGTAACTCGAAACAGGAACTAAAGAATAAACGATGACTACTGAAGGATGAAGTGACGATGCGCGTTGGAAATGGATCCAAAGTCGATGTGATCGCTGTCGGCACACTTCCTCTACATCTACCTTCGGGATTAGTTTTAAGCCTCAATAATTGTTATTTTGTACCCGCGTTGAGCATGAACATTATATCTGGATCTTGTTTAATGCAAGACGGTTATTCATTCAAGTCTGAGAATAATGGTTGTTCTATTTTTATGAATAATATCTTTTATGGTCGAGCACCTGAAAAGAATGGCTTATTTCTGTTAGATCTCGATAGTAGTGATACACATATACATAACATTGATGCTAAGCGAATTAAATTGAATGATAATTCTACTTATATGTGGCACTGTCGTCTTGGTCATATTGGAGTGAAACGCATGAAGAAACTCCATACCGATGGATTACTTGAATCACTTGATTTTGAGTCACTTGATAGATGCGAAGCATGTCTAATGGGAAAAATGACTAAGACTCCATTCTCTGGTATTATGGAGCGAGCTACTGACTTATTGGAAATCATACATACCGATGTGTGCGGACCAATGGGTGTAGCATCGCGCGGTGGTTATCGTTATGTTCTAACCTTCACAGATGATCTGAGTAGATATGGGTATATCTATTTCATGAAACATAAATCCGAAACTTTCGAGAAGTTTAAGGAATTCCAAAGTGAAGTAGAAAATCAACGTAACAAGAAGATTAAATTTCTACGATCTGATCGCGGAGGTGAATATCTGAGTTATGAGTTTGGCATGCATTTAAAGAAATGCGGAATACTTTCACAATTGACACCGCCGGGAACACCTCAATGAAACGGTGTGTCCGAACGTCGTAATCAAACTCTCTTAGATATGGTTCGTTCTATGATGTCTCTTACTGATTTGCTGTTATCATTTTGGAGTTATGCATTAGAGACAGCCGCATTCACTTTAAATAGAGCACCATCAAAATCCGTTGAAACGACACCGTATGAATTATGGTTTAATAAGAAACCTAAGCTTTCGTTCCTTAAAGTTTGGGGTTGCGAAGACTATGTAAAAAAGTTACAACCGGACAAGCTAGAACCCAAAGCAGAGAAATGCGTCTTCATAGGATACCCTAAGGAAACTATAGGGTACACTTTCTATCACAGATCCGAAGGCAAAATCTTTGTTGCTAAGAACAGAACCTTTCTTGAGAAAGAATTTCTCACTAAAGAAGTGACTGGAAGAAAAGTAGAACTCGATAAGATTGATGAATCTTCACTCGTTGATCAGAGTAGCGCAGTACCGGAAGTTGTTCATGTGCCGCCTACACCGGCAACAGAGGAAGCTAATGATAATGATCATGAAATTTCGAACGAGATAGCTACTGAACCTCGCAGATCGACAAGGGAACGTGCCACTCCTGATTGGTATGATCCTTGTCTAAATGTCATGATTGTGGACAACAATGATGAAGACCCTGCGACGTATGAAGAAGCGATGATGAGCCCAGATTCCAACAAATGGCAAGAAGCCATGAAATCCGAAATGGGATCCATGTATGATAACAAAGTGTGGACTTTGGTAGACTTACCTGATAGCCGCAAGGCTGTCGAGAATAAATGGATTTTCAAGAGAAAAACAGATGCTGATGGTAATATTACTATCTATAAAGCTCGACTTGTCGCAAAGGGTTTCCGACAAATTCAAGGTGTTGACTACGATGAGACTTTCTCACCTGTAGCGAAGCTAAAATCTCTGAGGATTTTGTTAGCAATAGCTGCATTTTCGATTATGAGATTTGGCAGATGGATGTCAAAACGGCGTTCCTTAATGGAGACATTGAGGAAGAGTTGTATATGGTACAACCCAAAGGTTTTGTCGATCCTAAAAATGCTGACAAAGTATGCAAACTTCAGCGTTCAATTTATGGACTGAAGCAAGCATCGAGAAGTTGGAATCGACGCTTTGATAAGGTGATCAAAGACTTCGGGTTTATACAGTGTCATGGAGAGGCCTGTATTTACAAGAAAGTGAGTGGGAGCTCTGTAGCGTTCCTGATATTATATGTAGATGACATATTATTGATTGGGAATGATATAGAACTATTAAGCGGTGTAAAAGGTTATTTGAATAATAGTTTTTAAATGAAAGACCTTGGTGAAGCATCATATATATTAGGCATCAAGATTTATAGAGATAGATCAAGACGCCTAATAGGGCTATCACAGAGTATATATCTGGACAAGATTCTAAAGAAGTTTAGAATGGACGAAAGTAAGAAAGGATTCTTACCTATGTTACCAGGCAAGGTCTTGAGTAAGACTCAAGGTCCGGCTACGGCAGAAGAAAGAGAAAAGATGAGTCAGATCCCTATGCCTCGGCAGTAGGCTCTATCATGTATGCCATGCTATGTACAAGACCGGATATAGCACATGCTGTTAGTTTGACTAGCAGATATCAAAGTGATCCAGGAATGGAACACTGGACAGCGGTCAAGAATATCCTAAAGTACTTGAAAAGAACTAAGGATATGTTTCTTTGTTATGGAGGTGACCAAGAGCTCGTTGTAACCAGTTACACCGATGCAAGTTGGAACACTGATCATGATGACTCTAAGTCACAATCTGGGTACGTGTTTATATTGAATGGTGCTGCAGTAAGCTGGGCAAGCTCGAAGCAGTGCACGGTGGCGAAGTCTTCAACAGAATCGGAGTACATAGCGGCTTCAGAGGCTTCATCAGAAGCGGTATGGATGAAGAGGTTCATTGTAGAGCTCGGTGTGGTTCCTAGTGCATTGGACCCACTAGTCATCTACTGTGACAACATGGGTGCCATCGCCAATGCACAAGAACCAAGGTCACACAAGGGGCTGAAGCATATCAAGCTGCGTTATCATTCGATTCGCGAGTACATCGAAGATGGAGAAGTAAAGATTTGCAAAGTACACACTGATCTGAATGTAGCAGATCCGTTGACTAAAGCTCTCCCCTGGGCAAAGCATGACCAACACCAGAATGCCATGGGTGTTAGGTACCTTACAATGTAATCTAGATTATTGAATCTAGTGCAAGTGGGAGACTGTTGGAGATATGCCCAAGAGGCAATAATAGAAGTGGTTATTATATATCTTTATGTTTATGATAAATGTTTATATACCATGCTATAATTGTATTAACCGAAACATTGATACATGTGTGATATGTAAACAACAATGAGTCCCTAGTAAGCCTCTTAACTAGCTTGTTGATTAATAGATGATTAGTTTCATAATCATGAACATTGGATGTTATTAATAACAAGGTTATATCATTATATGAATGATGTAATGGACACACCCAATTAAGCGTAGCATAAGATCACGTCATTAAGTTATTTGCTATAAGCTTTCGATACATAGTTACCTAGTCCTTTCGACCATGAGATCATATAAATCACTTATACCGGAAAGGTACTTTGATTACATCAAACGCCACTGCGTAAATGGGTGGTTATAAAGGTGGGATTAAGTATCCGGAAAGTATGAGTTGAGGCATATGGATCAACAGTGGGATTTGTCCATCCCGATGACGGATAGATATACTCTGGGCCCTCTCGGTGGAATGTCGTCTAAATGTCTTGCAAGCATATGAATAAGTTCATAAGAGACCACATACCACGGTACAAGTAAAGAGTACTTGTCAGGAGACGAGGTTGAACAAGGTATAGAGTGATACCGATGATCAAACCTCGGACAAGTAAAATATCGCGTGACAAAGGGAATTGGTATCGTATGTGAATGGTTCATTCGATCACTGAGTCATCGTTGAATGTGTGGGAGCCATTATGGATCTCTAGATCCCGCTATTGGTTATTGGTCGGAGAGGGTTCTCACCCATGTCCACATAGTTCACGAACCGTAGGGTGACACACTTAAGGTTTGATGTTGTAATAGTAGAACTTGAATATAGAATGGAGTTCGAAGTTTTGTTCGGAGTCTCAGATGGGATCCCGGACATCACGAGGAGTTCCGGAATGGTCCGGAGAATAAGATTCATATATAGGAAGTCATTTTATAAGTTTGAAAATGATCCGGTGCATTGATGGAAGGTTCTAGGAGGTTCTAGAAAAGTCCGGAAGAAATCACTTTGGAAGGCGGAGTCCCGGAGGAACTCCACCACCCATGGCCGGCCAACCCTAGAGGGGTGGAGTCCCAGGTGGGCTCCACCAAGGTGGCCGGCCACCCCCTCCCAAGGAAAGGTGGGAATCCCACCTCAAGTGGGAATCCCACCTTGGGTAGGTTTCATGTCATATGGAAGGTTTTGGTTTGGGGTCTTATTCGAAGACTTGTAGACCAACTCTTGGGTGTTCCACCTATATAATGAGGAGCAAGGGGAGGGGGCCGGCCACACCAAAGCCATTGTAGCCGCACCCCTCATAGTGGTCGGCCACCTCTCCCTCTCCCAAACCCTAGCCGCCCCACCTCCTCCATCTCTCCCGCAACGCTTAGCGAAGCTCCGCCGGAGTTCTCCATCGCCACCGCCACCACGCCGTCGTGCTGCCGGATTCAAGGAGGAGCTACTACTTCTGCTGCCCGCTGGAACGGGGAGAAGGACGTCGTCTTCATCAACACCGAACGTGTGATCGAGTACGGAGGTGCTGCCCGATTGTGGCACCGTCAAGATCTTCTACACGCTTTTGAAAGCGGCAAGTGATCGTCTACCGCAGCAACAAGAGCCTCATCTTGTAGGCTTTGGAAATCTTCAAGGGTGAGTCTCGATCATCTCCTCGTTGCTCCCATCTTCTAGATTGCATCTTGGCTTGGTTTGCGTTCTCGCGGTAGGAAATTTTTTGTTTTCTATGCAACGTATCCCTACAATCATTGGCGGGGCTAGGAGAATCTGGCAGCAGCCGATCCGAGGAGGATGGCGAATCCATCTGGGATCGCGCGCTGGCGTTGCACCGTGGCGGTGTAGATAGGGAAGGTTCTTGCTCTTGCTCTTCCGGGTCCATTTCTTGCTCATTTTCAGCGAAATTTTCATCAGACTGATCAGAATCAGAAGCACTATCATCGGGAACCGCATCTTCGTGATGTACCTAATCATGGTTAGCAACAACATGAACAATAGGCAAAGGCATGTAGTCATGAGTTTGTGCATCCCCAATAGTGGAAGTAGATGAAGGTGTATCGGTGGGAAGTAAAAGAATGTCATTGCGAAGGCGACGTCCAGCATTAGGATGAAGTTCAGCAAAGGGAAAAACTTGCTCATCAAGCACAACATGACGAGAGACATAGACGCGGCCAGTCTTAACATCTAGACATTTTACATATTTGTGAAGAGGGCTATACCCAAGAAAAACGCAACGTGTAGATCGAAAAGCAAGTTTGCGTTTGTTATAGGGCCTAAGATTTGACCAACAAGCACAACCGAAAACACGAAGAGACTCGTAGTAGGGTTTGGTATTCATGAGATGCTCAACTGGTGTCTCAAAGTTAATGACGTTGCTTGGGAGAAGGTTTATCAAGAAGGTGGCTGTGAGAAAAGCTTCATCCCAAAATTTTAGTGGCATGGAGGCATTGGCTAAAAGAGACAAACCAACTTTAAATATATGGTGATGTTTGCGTTCAGCGGAACCATTTTGTTGATGAGTGATTGCGCGTAGTTAACACGTCCATTGGGAACCCCAAGAGGAAGGTATGATGCGCACAGCAGCAAGTTTTCCCTCAGTAAGAAACCAAGGTTTATCGAACCAGTGGGAGCCAAGAAGCACGTTGAAGGTCGATGGCGGAGGAGTGTAGTGCGGCGCAACACCAGGGATTCCGGCGCCAACGTGGAACCTGCACAACACAATCACAGAACTTTGCCCCAACGTAACAGCGAGGTTGTCAATCTCACCGGCTTGCTGTAAACAAAGGATTAGATGTATAGTGTGGATGATGATGTTTGTTTGCGAAGAACAGTAAAGAACAATTGCAGCAGTTTGTATTTCAGATGTAAAGAATAGGACCGGGGTCCACAGATCACTAGCGGTGTCTCTCCCATAAGATAGCAGATGTTGGGTGAACAAATTACAGTTGGGCAATTGACAAATAAAGAAGGCATAACAATGCACATACATATATCATGATGAGTACTATGAGATTTAATCAGGGCATTACGACAAAGTACATAGACCGCTATCCAGCATGCATCTATGCCTAAAAAGTCCACCTTCAGGTTATCATCCGAACCCCTTCCAGTATTAAGTTGTAAACAACAGACAATTGCATTAAGTATGGTGCGTAATGTAATCAACACAAATATCCTTAGACAAAGCATCGATGTTTTATCCTTAATAGCAACAGCACATCCACAACCTTAGAACTTTCTGTCACTGTCCCAGATTTAATGGAGGCATGAACCCACTATCGAGCATAAATACTCCCTCTTGGAGTCACAAGTATCAACTTGGCCAGAGCCTCTACTAGCAACGGAGAGCATGCAAGAACATAAATAACATATATGATAGATTGATAATCAACTTGACATAGTATTCAATATTCATCGGATCCCAACAAACACAACATGAAGGATTACAAATAGATGATCTTGATCATGATAGGCAGCTCACAAGATCTAACATGATAGCACAATGAGGAGAAGACAACCATCTAGCTACTGCTATGGACCCATAGTCCAGGGGTGAACTACTCACACATCGATCCGGAGGCAATCATGGCGATGAAAAGACCTCCGGGAGATGATTCCCCTCTCCGGCAGGGTGCCGGAGGTGATCTCCTGAATCCCCCGAGATGGGATTGGCGGCGGCGGCGTCTCTGGAAGGTTTTCCGTATCGTGGCTCTCGGTACTGGGGGTTTCGCGACGAAGGCTTTAAGTAGGCGGAAGGGCAGGTCAGGGGGCCACACGAGGGACCCACACAACAGGGCTGCGCGGCCAGGGCCCAGGCCGCGCCGCCCTGGCGTGTCGTCGCCTCGTGGCCCCACTTCGTGATCCTTTCAGTCTTCTGGAAGCTTCGTGGAAAAATAGGACCCTGGGCGTTGATTTCATCAAATTCCGAGAATATTTCCTTACTAGGATTTCTGAAACCAAAAACAGCAGAAAACAGCAACTGGCTCTTCGACATCTCGTCAATAGGTTAGTGCCGGAAAATGCATAATAATGACATATAATGTATATAAAACATGTGAGTATCATCATAAAAGTAGCATGGAACATAAGAAATTATAGATACGTTTGGGACGTATCAAGCATCCCCAAGCTTAGTTCCTACTCACCCTCGAGTAGGTAAACGATAACAAAGATAATTTCTGAAGTGACATGCTATCATAATCTTGATCATAATATTGTAAAGCATATGAAATGAATGCAGCGATTCGAAGCAATGATGAAGATAATGAGTAAACTAATGAATCATATAGCAAAGACTTTTCATGAATAATACTTTCAAGACAAGCATCAATAAGACTTGCATAAGAGTTACTCATAAGGCAATAAATTCAAAGTAAAGGCATTGAAGCAACACAAAGGAAGATAAAGTTTCAGCGGTTGCTTTCAACTTCAACATGTATATCACATGGATAATTGTCAACACAAAGCAATATAACAGGTGCAATAAGTAAACATGTAAGAATCAATGCACACAGTTGACACAAGTGTTTGCTTCTAAGATAGAAAGAATAGGGTAACTGACTCAACAATAAAGTAAAAGAATGGCCCTTCGTAGAGGGAAGCATTGATTACTATATTTGTGCTAGAGCTTTTCATTTTGAAAACAAGAAACAATTTTGTCAACGGTAGTAATAAATCATATGTGTTATGTGTAAGATATCTTATAAGTTGCAAGCCTCATGCATAGTATACTAATAGTGCTCGCACCTTGTCCTAATTAGCTTGGATTAACACGGATTATCATTGCATAGCATATGTTTCAACCAAGTGTCACAAAGGGGTACCTCTATGCCGCCTGTACAAAGGTCTAAGGAGAAAGCTCGCATTGGATTTCTCGCTTTTGATTATTCTCAACTTAGACATCCATACCGGGACAACATAGACAACAGATAATGGACTCCTCTTTAATGCATAAGCATTCATCAACAATTAATTTTCTCATAAGAGATTGAGGATTGATTGTCCAAACTGAAACTTCCACCATGAATCATGGCTTTAGTTAGCGGCCCAATGTTCTTCTCTAACAGTATGCATACTCAAACCATTTGATCATGAAAATCTCCCTTACTTCAGACAAGACGAACATGCATAGCAACTCACAAGATATTCAACAAAGGTAAAAGTTGATGGCGTCCCCAGAAACATGGTTACCGCTCAACAAGCAACTTATTAAGAAATAAGACACATAAGTACATATTCTTCACCACGATAGTTTTTAAGCTATTTTGTCCCATGAGCTATATATTGCAAAGGCAAAGAATAGAAATTTTAAAGGTAGCACTCAAGTAATGTACTTTGGAATGGCGGAGAAATACCATGTGGTAGGTAGGTATGGTGGACACAAATGGCATAGTGGTTGGCTCAAGGATTTGGATGCACGAGAAGAATTCCTCTCAATACAAGGCTAGGCTAGCAAGGTTGTTTGAAGCAAACTCAAGTATAAAAGGTGCAGCAAAGCTCACATATGAACATATTGTAGCTATTATAAGATTTTACATTGTCTCCTTGTTGTTCAAACACCTCAACCAAAAAATATCTAGACTCTAGAGATCAATCATGCAAACCAAATTTTAACAAGCTCTATGTAGTTATTCATTAATGAGTACAAGGTACATGATGCAAGAGCTTAAACATGATCTATATGAGCACAAAAATTGCCAAGTATCACATTATTCAAGACATTAAACCATTTACCACATGCGGCATTTTCCGTTTCCAACCATATAACAATGAATGAAGTAGTTCAAATTTCGCAATGAACATTAAAGATGAAGCTAAGAACATATGTGTTCATACGAAACAGCGGAGCGTGTCTCTCTCCCAAACAAAGAATGCTAGGATCCGATTTATTCAAACAAAACAAAAACAAAAACAAAAACAAAAACAAACAGACGCTCCAAGTAAAGCACATAAGATGTGACGGAATAAAAATATAGTTTCACTAGAGGAACCTGATAAGTTGTCGATGAAGAAGGGATGCCTTGGGCATTGATGGCGTGTAACTCACACGTTCGTTGGGAACCCCAAGAGGAAGGTATGATGCGCACAGCAGCAAGTTTTCCCTCAGAAAGAAACCAAGGTTTATCGAACCAGGAGGAGCCAAGAAGCACGTTGAAGGTTGATGGTGGCGGGATGTAGTGCGGCGCAACACCAGGGATTCCGGCGCCAACGTGGAACCTGCACAACACAACCAAAGTACTTTGCCCCAACGAAAGCTTGATGAGGTTGTCAATCTCACTGGCTTGCTGTAACAAAGGATTAACCGTATTGTGTGGAAGATGATTGTTTGCAGAAAACAGTAGAACAAGTATTGCAGTAGATTGTATTTCAGTATAGAGAATTGGACCGGGGTCCACAGTTCACTAGAGGTGTCTCTCCCATAAGATAAACAGCATGTTGGGTGAACAAATTACAGTTGGGCAATTGACAAATAAAGAGGGCATGACCATGCACATACATATCATGATGAGTATAGTGAGATTTAATTGGGCATTACGACAAAGTACATAGACCGCCATCCAACTGCATCTATGCCTAAAAAGTCCACCTTCAGGTTATCATCCGAACCCCCTCCAGTATTAAGTTGCAAAGCAACAGACAATTGCATTAAGTATGGTGCGTAATGTAATCAACAACTACATCCTTAGACATAGCATCAATGTTTTATCCCTAGTGGCAACAGCACAACACAACCTTAGAACTTTCTGTCACTGTCCCAGGTGTCAATGCAGGCATGAACCCACTATCGAGCATAAATACTCCCTCTTGGAGTTACAAGCATCTACTTGGCCAGAGCATCTACTAGTAACAGAGAGCATGCAAGATCATAAACAACACATAGACATAACTTTGATAATCAACATAACAAGTATTCTCTATTCATCGGATCCCAACAAACGCAACATATAGAATTACAGATAGATTATCTTGATCATGTTAGGCAGCTCACAAGATCCGACAATGATAGCACAATGGGGAGAAGACAACCATTTAGCTACTGCTATGGACCCATAGTCCAGGGGTAGACTACTCACACATCACTCCGGAGGCGACCATGGCGGCATAGAGTCCTCCGGGAGATGATTCCCCTCTCCGGCAGGGTGCCGGAGGCGATCTCCTGGATCCCCCGAGATGGGATCGGCGGCGGCGGCGTCTCTGGAAGGTTTTCCGTATCGTGGCTCTCGGTACTGGGGGTTTCGCGACGGAGGCTTTAAGTAGGCGGAAGGGCAGGTCAGGAGGCGGCACGAGGGCCCCACACCACAGGGCCGCGCGGCCAAGGGGGGGCCGCGCCGCCCTATGGTTTGGGCACCTCGTGGCCCCACTTCGTCTCCTCTTCGGACTTCTGGAAGCTTCCTGGCAAAATAGGCCCCTGGGCGTTGATTTCGTCCAATTCTGAGAATATTTCGTTACTAGGATTTCTGAAACCAAAAACAGCAGAAAACAGCAACTGGCACTTCGGCATCTTGTTAATAGGTTAGTTCCAGAAAATGCACGAATATGACATAAAGTGTGCATAAAACATGTAGATAACATCAATAATGTGGCATGGAACATAAGAAATTATCGATACGTCGGAGACGTATCAGCATCCCCAAGCTTAGTTCTGCTCGTCCCGAGCAGGTAAAACGATAACACAGATAATTTCTGGAGTGACATGCCATCATAACCTTGATCATACTATTTGTAAAGCATATGTAGTGAATGCAGCGATCAAAACAATGTATATGACATGAGTAAACAAGTGAATCATAAAGCAAAGACTTTTCATGAATAGCACTTCAAGACAAGCATCAATAAGTCTTGCATAAGAGTTAACTCATAAAGCAATAATTCATAGTAAAAGCATTGAAGCAACACAAAGGAAGATTAAGTTTCAGCGGTTGCTTTCAACTTGTAACATGTATATCTCATGGATATTGTCAACATAGAGTAATATAATAAGTGCAATAAGCAAATATGTAGGAATCAATGCACAGTTCACACAAGTGTTTGCTTCTTAAGGTGGAGAGAAATAGGTGAACTGACTCAACATTGAAAGTAAAAGAATGGTCCTCCATAGAGGAAAAGCATCGATTGCTATATTTGTGCTAGAGCTTTGATTTTGAAAACATGAAACAATTTTGTCAACGGTAGTAATAAAGCATATGTATCATGTAAATTATATCTTACAAGTTGCAAGCCTCATGCATAGTGTACTAATAGTGCCCGCACCTTGTCCTAATTAGCTTGGACTACCGGATCATCGCAATGCACATGTTTTAACCAAGTGTCACAAAGGGGTACCTCTATGCCGCCTGTACAAAGGTCTAAGGAGAAAGCTCGCATTGGATTTCTCGCTATTGATTATTCTCAACTTAGACATCCATACCGGGACAACATAGACAACAGATAATGGACTCCTCTTTTATGCATAAGCATGTAACAACAATTAATAATTTTCTCATATGAGATTGAGGATGTTTGTCCAAAACTGAAACTTCCACCATGGATCATGGCTTTAGTTAGCGGCCCAATGTTCTTCTCTAACAATATGCATGCTTAACCATAAGGTGGTAGATCTCCCTTACTTCAGACAAGACGAACATGCATAGCAACTCACATGAAATTCAACAAAGAATAGTTGATGGCGTCCCCAGTGAACATGGTTATCGCACAACAAGCAACTTAATAAGAGATAAAGTGCATAAGTACATATTCAATACCACAATAGTTTTTAAGCTATTTGTCCCATGAGCTATATATTGCAAAGGTGAATGATGGAATTTTAAAGGTAGCACTCAAGCAATTTACTTTGGAATGGCGGAAAATACCATGTAGTAGGTAGGTATGGTGGACACAAATGGCATAGTGGTTGGCTCAAGTATTTTGGATGCATGAGAAGTATTCCCTCTCGATACAAGGTTTAGGCTAGCGAGGCTTATTTGAAACAAACACAAGGATGAACCGGTGCAGCAAAACTCACATAAAAGACATATTGAAAACATTATAAGACTCTACACCGTCTTCCTTGTTGTTCAAACTCAATACTAGAAATTATCTAGACCTTAGAGAGACCAAATATGCAAACCAAATTTTAACATGCTCTATGTATTTCTACATTAGTGGGTGCAAAGCATATGATGCAAGAGCTTAAACATGAGCACAACAATTGCCAAGTATCACATTACCCAAGACATTAATAGCAATTACTACATGTATCATTTTCCAATTCCAACCATATAACAATTTAACGAAGAAGAAACTTCGCCATGAATACTATGAGTAGAAACTAAGGACATACTTGTCCATATGCTACAGCGGAGCGTGTCTCTCTCCCATAAAGTGAATGCTAGGATCCATTTTATTCAAACAAAACAAAAAACAAAAACAAACCGACGCTCCAAGAAAAGCACATAAGATGTGATGGAATAAAAATATAGTTTCAGGGGAGGAACCTGATAATGTTGTCGATGAAGAAGGGGATGCCTTGGGCATCCCCAAGCTTAGACGCTTGAGTCTTCTTGATATATGCAGGGGTGAACCACCGGGGCATCCCCAAGCTTAGAGCTTTCACTCTCCTTGATCATGTTGCATCATACTCCTCTCTTGATCCTTGAAAACTTCCTCCACACCAAACTTAGAACAACTCATTAGAGGGTTAGTGACAATAAAAATTAACATATTCAGAGGTGACACAATCATTCTTAACACTTCTGGACATTGCATAAAGCTACTGGACATTAGTGGATCAAAGAAATTCATCCAACATAGCAAAAGAGGCAATGCGAAATAAAAGGCAGAATCTGTCAAAACAGAACAGTTCGTATTGACGAATTTTATTAGGCCACCAGACTTGCTCAAATGAAAATGCTCAAATTGAATGAAAGTTGCGTACGTATCTGAGGATCATGCACGTAAATTGGCTTAATTTTCTGAGCTACCTACAGGGAGGTAGACCCAGATTCGTGACAGCAAAGAAATCTGGAACTGCGCAGTAATCCAAATCTAGTACTTACTTTTCTATCAAAGACTTTACTTGGCACAATAAAACACTAAACTAAGATAAGGAGAGGTTGCTACAGTAGTAAACAACTTCCAAGACACAAAATAAAAACAAAGTACTGTAGGTAAAAACATGGGTTGTCTCCCATAAACGCTTTTCTTTAACGCCTTTCAGCTAGGCGCAGAAAGTGTATATCAAGTATTATCAAGAGACGAAGTGTCAACATCATAATTTGTTCTCATAATAGAATCAAAAGGTAACTTCATTCTCTTTCTAGGGAAGTGTTCCATACCTTTCTTGAGAGGAAATTGATATTTTATATTACCTTCCTTCATATCAATGATAGCACCAACAGTTCGAAGAAAAGGTCTTCCCAATATAATGGGACAAGATGCATTGCATTCAATATCCAAGACAACAAAATCAACGGGGACAAGGTTATTGTTAACGGTAATGCGAACATTATCAACTTTCCCCAAAGGTTTCTTTGTAGAATGATCAGCAAGATTAACATCCAAATAACAATTTTTCAATGGTGGCAAGTCAAGCATATTATAAATTTTCTTAGGCATAACGGAAATACTTGCACCAAGATCACATAAAGCATTACAATCAAAATCTTTAACCTTCATCTTAATGATGGGCTCCCAACCATCCTCTAGCTTTTTAGGAATAGAGGCTTCGCGCTCTAGTTTCTCTTCTCTAGCTTTTATGAGAGCATTTGTAATATGTTGCGTGAAAGCCAAATTTATAGCACTAGCATTAGGACTTTTAGCAAGTTTTTGCAAGAACTTTATAACTTCAGAGATGTGGCAATCATCAAAATTCAAACCATTATAATCTAAAGCAATGGGATCATCATCCCCAATGTTGAAAAAAATTTCAGCAGTTTTATCACAAGCAGTTTCAGCAGTTTTAGCAATTTCAGGCAGTTTCTCGCGCTTTGCATTAGAAGTGGAAACATTGCTAACACCAATTCTTTTATTATTATTAGTAGGAGGTGCAGCAACATGTGTAGCATTACCATTACAAGTGGTGGTAATAGTCCAAACTTTAGCTACATTCTTCTCTTTAGCTAGTTTTTCATTTTCTTCTCTATCCCACCTAGCACGCAGTTCAGCCATCAATCTTATATTCTCATTAATTCTAACTTGGATGGCATTTGCTGTAGTAACAATTTTATTATGATGATTTTCATTAGGCATAACTTTCGATTTCAAAAGATCAACATCAGAGGCAAGACTATCAACCTTAGAAGCAAGTATATCAATTTTCCCAAGCTTTTCTTCAACAGATTTGTTAAAAGCAGTTTGTGTACTAATAAATTCTTTAAGCATGGCTTCAAGTCCAGGTGTGAACTCCTATTATTGTTGTAAGAATTCCCATAAGAATTACCATAGCCGTTGCCATTATTATAAGGATATGGCCTATAGTTGTTACTAGAATTGTTCCGGTAAGCATTGTTGTTGAAATTATTATTTTTAATGAAGTTTACATCAACATGTTCTTCTTGTGCAACCAATGAAGCTAACGGAACATTATTAGGATCAATATTAGTCCTATCATTCACAAGCATAGACATAATAGCATCAATCTTATCACTTAAGGAAGAGGTTTCTTCGACAGAATTTACCTTCTTACCTTGTGGAGCTCTTTCCGTGTGCCATTCAGAGTAGTTGATCATCATATTATCAAGAAGCTTTGTTGCTTCACCAAGAGTGATGGACATAAAGGTACCTCCAGCAGCTGAATCCAATAAATTCTGCGAAGAAAAATTTAGTCTTGCATAGAAGGTTTGGATGATCATCCAAGTAGTCAGTCCATGGGTTGGGCAATTTTTAACCAGAGATTTCATTCTTTCCCAAGCTTGAGCAACATGTTCAGTATCTAATTGTTTAAAATTCATTATGCTACTCCTCAAAGATATAATTTTAGCAGGGGGATAATATCTACCAATAAAAGCATCCTTGCATTTAGTCCATGAATCAATACTATTCTTAGGCAGAGATAGCAACCAATCTTTAGCTCTTCCTCTTAATGAGAAAGGGAACAATTTTAATTTTATAATGTCACCATCTACATCTTTATACTTATGCATTTCACATAGTTCAACAAAATTATTAAGATGGGCAGCAGCATCATCAGAACTAACACCAGAAAATTGCTCTCGCATAACAATATTCAGTAAAGCAGGTTTAATTTCAAAGAATTCTGCTGTAGTAGCAGGTGGAGCAATAGGTGTGCATAAGAAATCATTATTATTTGTGGTTGTGAAGTCACACAACTTAGTATTTTCAGGGTTGGCCATTTTAGCAACAGTAAATAAAGCAAACTAGATAAAGTAAATGCAAGTAACTAATTTTTTTGTGTTTTTGATATAGCAAACAAGATAACAAATAAAGTAAAACTAGCAACTAATTTTTTTGTATTTTGATTTAATGCAGCAAACAAAGTAGTAAATAAAACTAAGCAAGACAAAAACAAAGTAAAGAGATTGAGAAGTGGAGACTCCCCTTGCAGCGTGTCTTGATCTCCCAGGCAACGGAGCCAGAAAAAGAGCTTGATGGCGTGTAACTCACACGTTCGTTGGGAACCCCAAGAGGAAGGTATGATGCGCACAGCAGCAAGTTTTCCCTCAGAAAGAAACCAAGGTTTATCGAACCAGGAGGAGCCAAGAAGCACGTTGAAGGTTGATGGCGGCGGGATGTAGTGCGGCGCAACACCAGGGATTCCGGCGCCAACGTGGAACCTGCACAACACAACCAAAGTACTTTGCCCCAACGAAACAGTGAGGTTGTCAATCTCACCGGCTTGCTGTAACAAAGGATTAACCGTATTGTGTGGAAGATGATTGTTTGCAGAAAACAGTAGAACAAGTATTGCAGTAGATTGTATTTCAGTATAGAGAATTGGACCGGGGTCCACAGTTCACTAGAGGTGTCTCTCCCATAAGATAAACAGCATGTTGGGTGAACAAATTACAGTTGGGCAATTGACAAATAAAGAGGGCATGACCATGCACATACATATCATGATGAGTATAGTGAGATTTAATTGGGCATTACGACAAAGTACATAGACCGCCATCCAACTGCATCTATGCCTAAAAAGTCCACCTTCAGGTTATCATCCGAACCCCCTCCAGTATTAAGTTGCAAAGCAACAGACAATTGCATTAAGTATGGTGCGTAATGTAATCAACAACTACATCCTTAGACATAGCATCAATGTTTTATCCCTAGTGGCAACAGCACAACACAACCTTAGAACTTTCATCACACGCCTGTGTCAATGCAGGCATGAACCCACTATCGAGCATAAATACTCCCTCTTGGAGTTACAAGCATCTACTTGGCCAGAGCATCTACTAGTAACAGAGAGCATGCAAGATCATAAACAACACATAGACATAACTTTGATAATCAACATAACAAGTATTCTCTATTCATCGGATCCCAACAAACGCAACATATAGAATTACAGATAGATGATCTTGATCATGTTAGGCAGCTCACAAGATCCGACAATGATAGCACAATGGGGAGAAGACAACCATCTAGCTACTGCTATGGACCCATAGTCCAGGGGTAGACTACTCACACATCACTCCGGAGGCGACCATGGCGGCGTAGAGTCCTCCGGGAGATGATTCCCCTCTCCGGCAGGGTGCCGGAGGCGATCTCCTGGATCCCCCGAGATGGGATCGGCGGCGGCGGCGTCTCTGGAAGGTTTTCCATATCGTGGCTCTCGGTACTGGGGGTTTCGCGATGGAGGCTTTAAGTAGGCGGAAGGGCAGGTCAGGAGGTGGCACGACGGCCCCACACCACAGGGCCGCGCGGCCAAGGGGGGGGGCCGCGCCGCCCTATGGTTTGGGCACCTCGTGGCCCCACTTCGTCTCCTCTTCGGACTTCTGGAAGCTTCGTGGCAAAATAGGCCCCTGGGCGTTGATTTCGTCCAATTCCGAGAATATTTCGTTACTAGGATTTCTGAAACCAAAAACAGCAGAAAACAGCAACTGGCACTTCGGCATCTTGTTAATAGGTTAGTTCCAGAAAATGCACGAATATGACATAAAGTGTGCATAAAACATGTAGATAACATCAATAATGTGGCATGGAACATAAGAAATTATCGATACGTCGGAGACGTATCAGGCATCCCCAAGCTTAGACGCTTGGGTCTTCTTAAAATATGCAGGGATGAACCACGGGGGCATCCCCAAGCTTTGACCTTTCACTCTCCTTGATCATATTGTATCATCCTCCTCTCTTGACCCTTGAAAACTTCCTCCACACCAAACTCGAAACAAACTCATTAGAGGGTCAGTGCATAATCAAAAATTCACATGTTCAGAGGTGACATAATCATTCTTAACACTTCTGGACATTGCACAAAGCTACTGGACATTAATGGAACAAAGAAATTCATCCAACATAGCAAAAGAGGCAATGCGAAATAAAAGGCAGAATCTGTCAAAACAGAACAGTCCGTAAAGACGGATTTTATTGAGGCACCAGACTTGCTCAAATGAAAATGCCCAAATTTAATGAAAGTTGCGTACATATCTGAGGATCACGCACGTAAATTGGCAGATTTTTCTGAGCTACCTACAGGGAGGCAGGTCTAAATTCGTGACAGCAAGAAATCTGTTTCTGTGCAGTAATCCAAATCTAGTATTGACTTTACTATCAAAGATTTTACTTGGCACAACAATGCAATAAAATAAAGATAAGGAGAGGTTGCTACAGTAGTAAACAACTTCCAAGACTCAAATATAAAACAAAGTTCAGAAGTAAAATAATGGGTTGTCTCCCATAAGCGCTTTTCTTTAACGCCTTTCAGCTAGGCGCAGAAAGTGTGTATCAAGTATTATCAAGAGATGAAGCATCAACATAGGTGTTGGGAGTTTTCTGAACTATGCATTTTATCTTATCTATGTGAGTTTTAGAGGCTCCCTTTTCATTATTCTTAGTTTTGCTATCCTCGTCAAACAAATTTTCAGGAACAAGCCAACCATAGTTATTCTCTAGAGCGTCATTCATTCCTAGGAGCTTACAAGGTATTGTTGTCTTAATCTCCCCACCATCATTAATATTATTAGTGTACCTCACTCTCTCCATATCCATCTTTTCAAGGATACTAACAAAATTGGTATAAGAGCCAAGCATATTGTATTTGATAAAGACCTTTCTAGCCTCTCTTGCTACACCTCCAAATTCTTTAAGAAGGGTTTCTAAAACAAAATCTTTCTTTTCCCCTTCTTCCATATCACCGAGTGTGAGAAACATGTGTTGGATTATAGGATTGAGATTAACAAATTTAGTTTCCAACATGTGTACTAAAGAAGCAACAGCAATTTCATAAGTAGGAGCAAGTTCTACCAAGTGTCTATCTTCAAAATCTTCAACGGTACTAACATGAGTGAAAAAATCTTCTATATTATCTCTCCCAATTATAGACCCACGTCCTACCGGTATGTCTTTTAGAGTGTACTTAGGAGGAAACATGATGAAACAAACTAAAGGTAAATAAGTAAATGCAAGTGACTAATTTTTTTTGTGTTTTTGATATAGAGAACAAGACAGTAAATAAATTAAAGCTAGCAACTAATTTTTTTTTTGTGTTTTGATATAAGTGCAGCAAACAAAGTAGTAAATAAAGTAAAGTAGCAACTAATTTTTTTGTGGTTTGATATAAGTGCAGCAAACAAAGTAGTAAATAAAGTAAAAGTAAAGCAAGACAAAAACAAAGTAAAGAGATTGGAAGTGGAGACTCCCCTTGCAGCGTGTCTTGATCTCCCCAGCAACGGCGCCAGAAAAAGAGATGTTGCCGTGGGAGTTGGCAATTTCCGTGGTGTAGCTTTTCTTCAGATCCCCGGCAACGGCGCCAGAAAAAGAGCTTGATTGCGCGTAGTTAACACGTCCGTTGGGAACCCCAAGAGGACGGTATGATGCGCACAGCAGCAAGTTTTCCCTCAGTAAGAAACCAAGGTTTATCGAACCAGTAGGAGCCAAGAAGCACGTTGAAGGTCCATGGCGGAGGAGTGTAGTGCGGCGCAACACCAGGGATTCCGGCGCCAACGTGGAACCTGCACAACACAATCATAGAACTTTGCCCCAACGTAACAGCGAGGTTGTCAATCTCACCGGCTTGCTGTAAACAAAGGATTAGATGTATAGTGTGGATGATGATGTTTGTTTGCGAAGAACAGTAAAGAACAATTGTAGTAGTTTGTATTTCAGATGTAAAGAATAGGACCGGGGTCCACAGATCACTAGCGGTGTCTCTCCCATAAGATAGCAGATGTTGGGTGAACAAATTACAGTTGGGCAATTGACAAATAAAGAAGGCATAACAATGCACATACATATATCATGATGAGTACTATGAGATTTAATCAGGGCATTACGACAAAGTACATAGACCGCTATCCAGCATGCATCTATGCCTAAAAAGTCCACCTTCAGGTTATCATCCGAACCCCTTCCAGTATTAAGTTGTAAACAACAGACAATTGCATTAAGTATGGTGCGTAATGTAATCAACACAAATATCCTTAGACAAAGCATCGATGTTTTATCCGTAGTAGCAACAGCACATCCACAACCTTAGAACTTTCTGTCACTGTCCCAGATTTAATGGAGGCATGAACCCACTATCGAGCATAAATACTCCCTCTTGGAGTCACAAGTATCAACTTGGCCAGAGCCTCTACTAGCAACGGAGAGCATGCAAGAACATAAATAATATATATGATAGATTGATAATCAACTTGACATAGTATTCAATATTCATCGGATCCCAACAAACACAACATGAAGGATTACAAATAGATGATCTTGATCATGATAGGCAGCTCACAAGATCTAACATGATAGCACAATGAGGAGAAGACAACCATCTAGCTACTGCTATGGACCCATAGTCCAGGGGTGAACTACTCACACATCGATCCGGAGGCGATCATGGCGATGAAGAGACCTCCGGGAGATGATTCCCCTCTCCGGCAGGGTGCCGGAGGCGATCTCCTGAATCCCCCGAGATGGGATTGGCGGCGGCGGCGACTCTGGAAGGTTTTCCGTATCGTGGCTCTCGGTACTGGGGGTTTCGCGACGAAGGCTTTAAGTAGGCGGAAGGGCAGGTCAGGGGGCCACACGAGGGACCCACACAACAGGGCTGCGCGGCCAGGGCCTAGGCCGCGCCGCCCTGGCGTGTCGTCGCCTCGTGGCCCCACTTCGTGATCCTTTCGGTCTTCTGGAAGCTTCGTGGAAAAATAGGACCCTGGGCGTTGATTTCGTCCAATTCCGAGAATATTTCCTTACTAGGATTTCTGAAACCAAAAACAGCAGGCCGTCCAATTCCGTGTGAACGTTGTCGCGGCCCTTGTACTTCTCATGGGTGGTGAGTTTGCTCAGCTCGCTGGTGATGTGGTCCGTGGCACCGGTGTCGGGATACCAGTTCGTGTCAACTCCATAAGAGGCGGCATTGGCAGATTTTTCCTGGCGCTCCACTTCATCATCGGAGTCCTCCTTGTTGCGGTCTTGATAGCGCCACCAACACTCGTTTGCGGGCTGTCCATAGATCGTACAAATTTGACAGGTGACATCAACAAATGGAGTGGGTGCACGGTTCTGACGGCGTCGACCACCATCACGCCGGTTGCCATCATCGCGGCGCCGCCAAGTGGAGTCATCACGGCGGCGTACATAGCCAGCATCATCTCGACGATCGCCACGGCCACGGGGACCACGATCATCATCACGATCGTGGCGAGTGCCATTGCCATGATCATCATCACGTCGGTATGCACGGTCATCATCACGGCGTGAACCGCGATCATCATCACGGCGGTAGCCGCGGTCAGCATCGCCGCGGTAGCCACCATCGCCACGGCCACGGGGGCCGCGATCGTCATCATCAGCGCGTCCACGAAGGCGTGTGTCACCCTGGCCGCGACAAACTAGGTTGACAGAGGAAGTGAAGCTGTCGCCTGTATGCTGGAGCATGGAGTGACGAAGATCATGAGCCGTTAACTGATCGTAAAGTTCATCAACAGTGATACCAGGTTGTCCATTAGCAGATGCGACAGCGTCATTGTATGTCCTGTCAAGGCCATTGAGAAGGTAGGTGATGAGTTCACTCTCATCGAGGGTTTTGCCGAGGGCAACCAGCTCGGATGCGTAGCCCTTCATCTTCGCAAAAAACTGCGCCATAGTCATGGAGGCCTTCTTGGTGTTGTTGAGAGCTCCTCGCAGCGCGTTCACCTTGGCAGGAGACACGGTGGAGAACATGTGCGTCATGGCGTTCCAGACGGCCTCGGTGGTCTCGAGGCCGAAGACATGGGGGAGGAGCTCAGGCGAGAGCGACTGCAGCAGGTAGCTCACGACTGCATGGTCGCGCGCCATCCATGCAACATAGGCAGGGTTGGAGATGGTGATGTCCTTGCCATCGGCGTCCTTGGAAGGAAGGAGTTTCGCAGGTGCACGGTCAGTGCCTTCAAGGAGACCCATAACCATGGCACCGCGGATGGCGAGAAACACCAATGTCTTCCAGAAGAGGAAGTTGGAGCGCGTGAGCTTCGTTGCCGGCGGAGCGCCGAGCATGACGCCGAGGGGAACCGTCGAGGAAGAAGCCATCAGATCTTGTTGTGGTCGTTGTCTTGGCGGCGGCTGGTCGTATCGTGGCGGCTGGAAAGCACAAGGCAAGGCGGCGGCGAGAGTGTTTTAGGTCGTAGGTCGTGGTTGTTTTTGAGTTTTGGGTCGTGTTGTGGCGGCGGCCGGAGCAGAGGGCTAGGGTGGCGGCAGTGTGTTGGGTTTAGGTCGTAGTCTTGGCGGCGGCGGTGAGAGCACCGCGGCGGCGGGGAGTGTAGCGGTGGCGGCGATTTTTTTGGATCGTTCAGCGGCTAGGATTTTGGGAAGCGGAGACTCTGATATCATATGGACGGAAACGATGCCTCTCCCTGGCTCCCTGGCTCGTGTTACGTATTTATATATGGGTAGAAACAGCCTCTACCATGACGTACATCATACAAGTATAATACGGAATACATGTTATCTAACATGGCTCTCAACCACATATCGAAATCCGCGTCATTCTGTGACAGAAGAAAGGCAACCTGGAAAGTTGTCAGCTTAATTAGGCGATCAGCTCCCTTTGCTTAACAAAAATGCCAATTCGCGGCCACAGTTGTAGCACAGTGATTCTACTGTTCTTGGCAATAGAATAATGGGACAATTTCAGCACCATTACTTTACCCTGATGATTACATCCATTACAGAACCGATTATCATCTCCTGGTCAAATTAATACCAACCACAAAATAGTATTCAGGTGGTCGCACTTGTCGTAAAACAGTAAAACCAACAATTATTTTACCCCAGATAGGCAGATATGGGCTACCTAGGACATCTATTCCTGGAATAAGACTAGCAGTTGCTCTTGACAATTTTTTTTTTTGAAGACATGCTCTTGATGATTCGATCAGGTGCTTGCTTTAAACTATTATATATAATCACTACGCCACTACGTTCCCCATGGCTAACCCTTTTATACCATAGTCCCACGAGGTTTGACCACGTCGTCGTCATGTAAAATGTAGTCTAATAGTAGGTTTTTTTTAGTTGTAAGCACACCTTATTCAAATATAACCACTAATTTAAATTTATTTCTTATAGTATGGATTGCAAATTAATGTATGTAAAAAATCCAATAAAACTATATATCGTGGAAAAGTATTTATCAAGATAAATTTAGGCATTTGAACTTTTGTGTATGTAGTTCAAACAATTTTAGAATATTTATAAAATAAATTTTCCAAATTTTGACTTTGTCTATGTCCAAAACGATAATTCTTAGAAAAATTCACGCTTCCAATGGTGCATTTCAACCATCTTTATTGCCTAGATAATAACTCAAAGTATTAAGTTTTAAGGATTACAAAGTGTTGAAATGAAGATCAACCAATTGAATAGATCTAACATAGAACCTATGCATTATGCAATCAATTAGTGGACTATCATCCACCATGGTTGAAGCTACTATGTGTGACCATCACCAGGCGGTTGCAATAAAAAAAACTAGCCTCCCGCTATTCCAAAGGGAGGAGATAATACCAAAGCTAATCCAATGCATAGTCACATTGAAACCTGCAGGAAGTGAAAAGTTTCAGTCTTGTCAAACACAATATTGTTTCGACAATTGCATATTGACCATCATAAATTTGAAACACATATTAGTACTCTAGCCTGAGTGTGTTCGTCGATCCCATTCAACCAACTCCCAAATATATCTTTGATATTGGTTGGTGGATATAAATTTAAAAGTAATATGTTCAACATGTGTAAAAGGAAATGATAGGAATAAATGTTGAGTACTTTACTCAGCAACACAAAAACAACATTTCTTACTCCAATTTCAATTTCTCTTAGTTAGGTTATATATCCTTAGTAAGCAAAAAAAAATATTTAAGAACCAAATAAGAATATTGACCTTCATAGAAATTATTAACTTCAATATGTACTAACTAAGAAATCTAGTATGACAATTCACTGTAGTGGTGTACATCTATTTTATAGAGAAATTACTCGAGAATTCAGTTTTCATGAGAATGGCTCATCTACTGATTAAACCGTCATCAAACATTGACACAAGTGTGTCCATGCATTTCACTTATTGCCAATTATGGCCTTTCATAAACAAATATTTAGTGGTGCTTACAATAGAACATAACCTATGGAAAAAAATATTTTCTATATGTACCCGGTCTAAGTCCTAATTGGAAAGAGTCTCTACTAAAAATATTTTCAATAATCATACGACCTTTGACCTTTACAAAGGGGAGGGTTGATAGGCTTAGCTTGAATTTGAGATAAAATTTTGGTTTGAAGGAATTCATTTAGTAATTTAAACAATCACTTGCTAAGTAAACATTTGTTTTCTCCTATCTAGTACCTCAATGTCCAAACCCTCCTTTATTTTAGGTATGCATATTATATTTCATTATGTTAACCTATATTAGTGTGTATGCTCATCACTTTGATAGAAAAATCTAGATCTATTAAGTCAAATTGTTTTACATAACCCTTTGGCAAGGTAGTCATGACATAATTAATAAGGACAACTTGATCTCCTATGAGAGCATTTTGCATTGCCAACATACAAAGTTCCGCTCAAAGCGGTCCTCCAAAGGCTTTCCTTTTTCTTAGAAAGTTTTCTATAATGAATTGCTACGCCCCAAGGTACCTAAAAGGAAAAGAACTAAATTCATACGAAAAAAGTTATTTGTATTGGTTCTCGTCTTATTTCGTGCTTTCAAAATAGAAAATATCGCTCTTATGAAAATTAATATTGAGACTAGATATATAGTTACTCAAAGGTGCACATAATTAGTTCCATGTTAAGGGCTTTCTCTTATTCGTGTACCTTTCCCTAGCACATTATGACAACAATATTAAAAAATAGGGAAATACTTTTGTACTTATACGCATGGGTGTGGATGTTTCCATCACCGTCAGTTGTGCTTTGAGATTCGGACTAAAAAATTAGAGGCAATGAATCAAATTGTCTCAGTTATTATCAATTTTGAAAATAATAGTCAATATCATTGTTCACACACTACATCTTCGAACAAACTGCACAATCAACTCAACCCATTACATCTAAATTAGAATTTCGTTCTTCATGATGACACAATGAAGATCAGAGATAAAAATAAGATTTTCTAGAGCATCCACGCCATTTGAACTTAAATTAGAGGCTAGGGTGAAAACATTATGCCTGTCTATATATTCTCTTTCTAAGTTGTTCCATATTCCTTTATTAGCACCATGCGCACATATAGAGATGATAAGTTAAATTTCTCGTTTAACTAAAAGTTGATGCACATGGACAAACAAAAAAGTAATTACTTAGCTTAGTATTGAATGCTAATCTTAGTGGTTCTATTTTAACATATACCCTTTATGTTACTTAGCATTGGTGTTAGCTTTATTTATTTTTCCTATTTAGGCTTGTTTGATTTAGAGGATTTTTAAAACAATTTTGTAGGACTTCTTAAATATAGGAATTTTTTCCTATAGAGGCCATTTGATTCAAGGGGTTGAACCCTCCAAAATACCTATAGATTGCTTTCCTATACTATAATCATATAGCATTTCTAGCAAGAAGTTAGAACCTCTTGAAAAAATTCTATGTTTCTATGACAAGTATTACATGTACTCAATCTCTATAGAAATTTTCTAAATTTTCGGTGCTTAGAGAGATGGTTAGCAAAATAAAAAAATTATCTAAGCATTGGTACTTATTTACACTAGGCAGATGCCTAACTAGACACCTCTCCTATACAAATAAGCACCAGTAATTAACAGAAAATTTGGTTTATATTATAAGCATCCCACTAAACACCTTGCATTGTAACATGGCCCAGGGTGTTCTCTTAGCACCTAGGGACGCCGATGCTTAACTCATCTCCCATCGTGCAAAACTTCCATGTCTAGCTTCGGACGAGGATGGCCTCTAGTAGACCACAACATATGAAACGGTGCTGGCTCCATCGGCCAAACAAGATAAGGAAAAAAAATGCACCATTCGGCGCAAACGGCCATCTGAACTCCATTCGCATCACGTACAGCTCCATCACATCTTATCGTCAGGCAAGTGGAGAGTATACGTACGCCTGCAACTGAAGAGGACGCACCGGCGATCCGCCGGTAGGCGGTAGATGATGGCACTCGGAGTGACTTGGGCGTACGCCTGTGCAATCCTAGCCCTCGATCGTGCGAGAGACCATACCGACCGTTCGATGTGGCGTAGGGGACCCGCCGAATTGAGCACAGCAGGCGCCCGTGGAACACGTGCTCCGCCGCACAGCGCGTGTGCTGATGCAAAAGTCAGTGCCAGCGCTGCTATAGATCGATACTGAGCTCAGGAGATACCTTCCTGATCAATTTCGAAATTAATTTCTCTCCTGCATGCGCATCTTGAAAGGATTTTTTATATGGAAAAAACGTGTTCCAGATGGGCAGAGGGAGAGGCGCGTATAATACGCGCGCCGGGATACATACATTAATTTCAGCATACGATGGGCAGTGTGGTGTACGCGTACTGGGAGTGAATTAATAATACATGTACGTTACTCTTGTTTTCCGGAACGTATACATCACTACAGAAGTGGTAGTGTACTCCAGGTGTATTACCATGATCACATACAGAAGTCAACAACGAGGTTAAATGGCTAACGGCAAAGCAAGCATATACGACGTACGGTTTCGTCCCAATTCTGCGGAAACTGATACGTTTCATATGGAGTAGCATACATAATGCTGCATTGCTAGAACAATTTCCTAGAACTTACTAATATTTGTAAGTTTCAGAAATTATATGGGAACAATCAAACACATATATATTGACTTGAACCTTATCCATGTAAGTTTTCCATAAACAATCTGATTATTTGTGACCCATTTTCAAAATGAGAAAATGATAATGTTATAGTTTCAGTTAAAACCACAAAAATTACAAGCGTAAGTTTTCGACGCATAAGTTTTTAATTATTTTGGAAAGATACTGCTAAATGTGAAGGTAGGTTGAAATTTACTTAGGCTCCGTGCTCTACAAATTTGACTAGTAGTACGTGGTTAGTGAAATACCCCCTCCATTGTAAAAATAAGTGATGTAGGTTTGGCTAGGTTCACATATATCTAGACTTATTTTAGTTGTAGATACATATGAATCTAGATAAATCTATGACACTAAATTTGTAAAGGAATGAGTATAACCGAGATCATTATATTAAACTTAAATTAGTTTCTAAAATTAAATTTAGATTGATAATACAAAACTAAATGTTAGATTTGTCAGGAATATTGTGTTACATGATGTAGAAATTGTAACTTTCAACTAAAATTGGATTCATATTAGACACATACATACACTAGTGGAGAAGAGGCCTTTGGTCCCAAGCAAATGTCCCACTGCTGAACCAAACCGGGTCCAATGCCCCTATTGGACCCGGTTCGTTTCTGCCCAGGACGACCCCACCCGCTGGCGCCTGTCCTGTAGTGGCCTTTGGACCCGGTTTGTAATACAAACCGGGACTAAAGGGTCCACCGCAGGGCGCGGCAGGCCGTGTCAGTCGTGGGGAACCCTTTAGTCCCGGTTTGTATTACAAACCGGGTCCAAAGGCCCCCCTCTGGCTATATAACCTTGCCCCTGCCCAAGTGTGAGCCACACTTAGCCATTTTTTCACTATCTTCACAAGAGGGGTGTATTGCTTTCCTCTCTTCTTCACATGCACAAGAGGTGTTCGATGAAATGCTTAAGAGGATTTGCCACTTGAGTTTACACAAATCAAGCCACACTTAACTTGCTTTTTTCTTCTTCATCGAGGTTAACAACTTTATCCTTTTCATCTGCAATTGATAAAATGCATGTGTATATATACATCGTGATGTTCTGTAATGGTTTTGATCAGCTTAATTATATCATGCAGATGAATCGACAATGGATGTACATTGACCGACGGTTTGACGAGTTCACTGCGGGCCTGGATAATTTTATGGCCGTGGCGGAGGCAAACAAACATGGTGGCTTCATGTATTGTCCATGTGTGGACTGCAAGAATACCGTAAATTACGCTCACTCGAGTCTCATTCACAGCCACCTTCTGCGATCCGGTTTCATGCCCAGTTACTATTGTTGGACCAAGCACGGAGAAAGAGGGGTTATGATGGAAGACAATGACGAAGAGGAAGAGGATGATGACGGTTATCCCAATTTCCCTGAATACGATGATACTCTGCAGAAGGCAATGAAGACAATGAAGTAGAAGATCAAGAGGCACCGGATGAGCTGCTGATGATGATCTTGGCCGGGCCATTGCCGATGCAAGGAGAGAATGTGAAACTGAAAAGGAAAGGTTGGCCTTCGACAAGATGATAGAAGATCACAACAAATTGTTATACCCAACTTGCGAAGATGGCCATAAAAAGCTAGGCAGACACCTTTGGAATTGTTGCAATGGAAGGCGTAGAACGGTGTCACCGACTCAGGATTTGGAAAGTTGCTGACAATAATTAAGAGGAAGCTTCCAAGGGGTAACGAATTGCCCGCCGATGCGTACGAAGCGAAGAAGATTGTCTGCCCTCTAGGATTAGATGTGCAAAAGATACATGCATGCATTAATGACTGCATCCTCTACCGCGATGAGTACGAGAATTTGGATGCATGTCCGGTGTGCACTGCATTGCGGTATAAGATCGGATGAGATGACCCTGGTGATGTTGAGGGCGAGCGCCCCAGGAAGAGGGTTCCTGCCAAGGTTATGTGGTATGCTCCTATAATACCACGGCTGAAACGCTTGTTCAGAAATAAAGAGCATGCTAGGTTGTTGCGATGGCACAAAGAAGACCGTAAGAAAGACGTGATGTTGAGGCACCCTGCTGATGGCTCCCAATGGAGAAAAATCGATAGAGAGTTCCCAAACTTTGCACAGGATGCAAGGAACTTACGGTTTGGTCTAAGTACAGATGGCATGAATCCTTTTGGAGAGCAGAGCTGCAGCCATAGCACCTGGCCTGTGACTCTTTGTATATATAACCTTCCTCCTTGGTTGTGCATGAAGCGGAAGTTCATTATGATGCCAGTGCTCATACAAGGCCCGAAGCAACCCGGGAACGACATTGATGTGTACCTGAAGCCATTAGTCGAAGAACTTCTACAGCTGTGGTCCCTAGCAGGTGTACGTGTGTGGGACGAGCACAAGCAGGAGGAATTTGACCTAAGAGCGATGCTTTTCGTAACCATCAATGACTGGCCTGCTCTTGGTAACATTTCAGGACAGTCAAACAAGGGATACAATGCATGCACACACTGTTTACATGAGCTCGAAGGTGATTATTTGGAAAAAGGTCAGAAGGTCGTGTACCTGGGGCATCGTCGATTTCTTAGGCTTACCCATCCCGTAAGAAAGAAAGGCAAGCATTACAACGGTGAGGCTAATCACCGGAGGAAGCCTCCCCATCGTGATGGTGTTGATATACAACCCGGGGACGAACACGAGGCACAGCAGGCTCCGTTCCGTGGAAGTATGGCTTTCCTGCGGAAAGGAAGAGATTTCCTGATAAAAGCCATGAGAGGAGGAAGGCAAGGGAAACAGACCGCCTGGCTAACTTAGAGGAGGGTATGCGCACCATGAAAGCCCAATTAACCATGGTAACCCAAGTACTTACATCTCAGATGGCTCGGGGGCAGGCTGTAGATCCTGCACTGCTCAATGCCCTCGCCCCGCTGCAATCTCAACCACACCGGAAAAGCAGCGTGGCTTCCTCTCAGCAGGTGGATAATGATGATGATGATGACCAGGTGGTCGAGCCTCCTCGCTACCCCCCCGTGGATGATCTCACTGAGAGCCGTCCTTGTGAGCTGCATGTTAAAGTTTTCAACCTATCCTTCAAGGCGGCGGTCGGCATCCTCTTACCTACAAGGTCTTACCATTGCCGTCCGGTCCAAGACGACTTTGCTGTTGTGATGGTGGATGAAGTGTTGAGAGAGTATGAGGGGTTGGTGCTTGAGCACCCTGCAGGTGAAGATGGGGAAATCAAAGAACTGGGAGAAGCACGTAGAACCACCGTGCAATGGCGGAAGGAGAACATTGTGTTTCCAGGTGAGAAGCCAACAAGCAGGCCACCTCCGCCTCCTCCGCCACCTGTGCAGTCTCCTCCGCGTGATGATTCTCCTCTGCGCGATGATGATTCCCCTATCCATGACCAGTCTCCTCCGCGTGAAAATACTCCGCCGCCTCCTCCTCCTCGTCAGGAGACTCCGCCGCCTCCATCTAAGCAAAAGAGGAAGCGGTCCGCGGCACCTCCTACAGCTCCGAAGAGATCATCAACTCCAATGAGGGCACAGACTCCAGAGTTGTTACCACATGAGCAGACTGAAGAGCAAAAGGCGTTTCTTGCGCCGAAGAAGATGTTTATTCCACCGCAGACAGTGAAGCACTTTGCCGAGACGAGATTGAAGCGACCTGAGCTGAGCGCTGATTATGACCGCTCTCTTGGACAGTCCTCTAGAGCGAGCAAAGAAGCAAAAAAAGTCGCCCAGCTTGGACAGCAGGACATTCAGGCCGTACACCACTTCATCGTGGAGCCCTATCATGATCCAGAGACGGCATCGATGATCGAACGGGCGGCTAGAGCTCAGGGAGCATCAGTTGAGTACGAAGATTACTATCCAACGGCTCAAGTGGTAAACAAGTATAGATACGGATCTGATCTCGTCAAACCTGGCGAGCTCGCGCGTCTAGGGACTCAGATGCGAAGGTTGCATGACTGGTACCTGAAAGCCTGTCGAAGATGTGAAAGCTACATCACGGTGTATCTTAGAGATGAGCATTACTTCCGGGGGAAGACGAGATAAACCTTGAGTTAGAAGAACTGTTTCAGTTATTCAATCAAGACGCCTCGACAAAGCTGTCATCGATTGCTACTGCTGTAAGTGATTTATTTGTGTAATTAAGTTAGTAGCTAATTCATTTTCAATAACAATTATCATCATTATATTCTTTGTGTACGCTATACATTTAATTATGCAGAATGAAGAAGCTGGAATACAAAAGAGGCAAGCTCCTACCTGGGGTTCATAGACCCAAACACAGTTCATGAAGTTACGGTTCGACGGTACCCCAAGGACACGAGAGGACAACATCGTAATGTTTTTAGAGAAGCAAGCAGACAAAGAGGATATATTCTTTCCCTACAACTTCAAGTGAGTGTTATATATAACATACATTATGCTTGTGCACCTTCCACTTTATTCTCGTAATCATTGAGCTATGCTTGTGCAGTTTCCACTTTATTCTCCTAATCATTGATCTTCACCTTGGAGTCGTAAACGTCATGGACTCGAAACGTAAAGAATATGCGGAATGGGCGGACATGGCTGCCATCCTCCAGAGGTAGTTTCAATCAATTTCGTATTGGCATCTTCATCTGCTCTAATTCGAAGATATCATCAACTAATCAATTACTCATTTACTCATTATTTTTTGCCAGGCAGGGCTTGGAAACGGTTCATCAATACTGTTCCGGGTGAATGGAAACCGGAGCTTACATTTAAAGATTACCCTGTAAGTAGTACTATATATATAGCTATGTCCGTGAAACTTTATATATGATATTTACTTTCAATACGATGCTTGATTATTAGTTTGATCGAACTATTTTTTCGTAAAGTGTATGAGGCAGGAACAAGGGAATAACTTATGTGGATACTACGTCTGCACCTTCATGCGTGACATGTCCTGTCCCAAGGGTGGGGATGCCCAAATACACCACACTCGTGTACGATAACAAATTTTCACAATTAATCTTAATTAGTACCATCTATTGTATTGAGTTCCATTCATATATTGATCTCCTTTTTTAAATATAGATGACACGCCTGCGGGACACTCTCATAACAGCGGATCAAATAAAAGCAATTCAAGAGGAAATCGCGGGATTCTTTATTACCGAGGTCCTTACCCCAGGTGGAGAGCACTATCGGAAGATCGTGACGGCGGAGGATATTCGTTCAGGAGATGTTGTATTGTAAATATGCATGCATTACGTGTACTGTGTTGACTATGTCGTGTACTGTTGACGATGTCTATATATATTCATGACGATTTTTTGTGGTTTCTTGAATGATATATATGCATTGCTGAAACTCTGCCGCGGCAGAGAAACGCCCTGTTTCTCTGCCGCGGCAGGGAAACGCTGGTACAACCTTAATCTGTGCCGCGGCAGAGAAATAGCAATTCTCTGCCGCGGCAGAGAAACCTAGGCCCGGTTCGTACCACGAACCGGGACCAAAGGCCTTCCACCGCGAGCTCCCTGGCCGCACCACGTGTCGAGGCCTTTAGGCCCGGTTGATCTTTGAACCGGGACTAAAGGGTACACCCTTTAGTCCCGCCTAGTTGGTCCCGGTTCGGGAACCGGGTCTAAAGGCCCAAATGGACCGGGCCTATTGCCCCGTTTTCCACTAGTGATACATGTCAATCTCCAAAAGGATAGACTACTCATAAGTCGACTAGATATTGTTTTACAAACCAGAAAACAAGATTTTTCTTAGGCACTAGAAGAAAGAAATAGAAAAGCTTTTTTATTCAAACTATTCAACTAGACTTTGTTGTACTCACCGGTGGAAATAAACAAAAATAGGCTAACACAATAAAAAAACACAAAATGCAAAGTTGCAGTTGACTAAAATTTAAAAGTGGAAAATAGAATGCAAGGAGAACTATGAAAACATATTTAATAACATAAAAAATCATTTGCACTTTACAAAAAATCAATCTGTTTATCAACTAGCCAAATGAAGTGCAACCGGCTATATGAAGTTATAAAACCAAAATAAAACTTGCAAACATATTTAGCAGTGCAAAAAACTTAAGTTCACACTACAGACGCTGCACCTTACAAAGACCAACTTAAGAAACCCAAAAGGTGCAATTAATAGAATAAAAAAATAATGTTGCACCTTACAAATTCAGTTGGACATTTTCAAATTGTGTAATTATTATGGATTAAAAGTTCTACTTTAGAAAAACAAACAATAATGGTTTCGAACAAAACTAATCAAATGTAGCGAAAATATTCAGATGTCTCTACAAAATCCAATATCTAAAAGCCCATCCTTTTTTTGTATTTACGAACAGAGAGAGTACATGCGCAGGAAGCATACTAGCGAGAACATATCTACTGATGCCAGCCACTAAATGGTACCATGGTACTAGTTTTCAAAATTAAAATTTCTAATTTCTAAAAGATCCAAAAATAATTGTGAGTGTGTTCATAATATGTGTATTTATAACTCCTAAAGTTATCAGAACCCAATTCGAAACGCAAACAGAGAAACAAAAATGATGAATCCAACATGAATAGTGTCAAAAAAGACAAAACCACAAATAACACTATTCACATGCCAATTTATCTTTTTTTTTTGGTTCTCAATGTGTGTTCTGATTTTTGTTCTAAAAATTATAGGGATTATAAACAACACATGTTGTGAACACTTACATATTTTTTCAACTTTTTTAGAAACTAGAAATTTAGAATTTTGACAAATTGTATCATGGTACCATTTATGGGCTTGGTATCACCAGATATTTTCCCGCATACTAGGTGCCACTTCGCCCCAAAGTGTGCAATTGAAGTTGTCTAGTTTGGACTATTGATCTACGACATTGATGAAATATCTTTTGAGTTTGCTCATGAATATTGTATGATATGGATTTTCTCATTTATTGTTTGGGAGTGGCTGGGTCTCAGTCGGCTGAGAAATCGGTATGTCTTAGTCGATGAGACGACCGCTAGGTATCGTACAATACATCTCTTGTTTCTTCCACCACTAGCTAGTTTTTTTTTTTTTGACGTAGAAATGGGATTCCATTACTCATAGTGCACAACAGCATCGCTGACAATTAAAACAGATACAAAGTCTGCGGCAACATCAGCCCACCCTACACACTCCTCCTCAGTTTGGGAGCCAAACTTAGCTAGAGTGTGAGCAACCTTATTACAAATACGGCGGCAGTATAGAAAGTTAAAAGATTCAAATGAAGAAATACACATGCCTCTTGCCTCCCGGAGCAGGATGCCGATCTCGGACAACTCATGGCTGCTAGAATTTAGAGCACCCACCAAAACTTTTGAATCTGATTCAAACACCACCCTATTTAGACCGAGTGCCACAGCCCCTCCACTGCTGCAACACATGCTTCGCTCTCAGCCTGTAACGGCCTGTAACGCAGAACGCAGGTGTCTCAGTTTGCCTGCTGCTGCGGCGACGAACTCGCCTCTGTCATCTCTAGCTATAAAACCCCAAGCCCTTGTACCAAGTTGTAGAGAGAGATGCAATGCTCGATGTATTGATCGGATGCATATGGCGGTACATATATAGGCCACGTCCTCGACTATACAAGGAAGGAGGCGGGCCCAATAGTAAATACAAAGATATGTATCGCTATACAATAACTACAGAGGATACACATCCAGATATACAAGATATGTATCTCAACACCCCCCCGCAGTCGAAGCGTCGCCTGGTCGAACGCATAGACTGGACCGGAACTCCTCAAAAGATGTCGTAGGAAGACCCTTTGTCATGATATCCGCAAATTGTTGGGAGGTGGACACATGAAGAACTCGAATGTGTCCAAGAGCCACCTGTTCCCGAACAAAATGGATGTCCAACTCAATATGCTTGGTGCGGCGATGGTGGACCGGATTGACGGAGAGGTAGACGGCGGAGACGTTGTCGCAGTAGACCACGGTGGCTTTGGCGACAGGACATGAGAGCTCAACGAGGAGTTGCCGCAGCCAGGAGATCTCAGCAACCGCGTTAGCAACAGCCCGGTACTCCGCTTCGGCGCTGGAGCGAGAGACCGTGGGCTGTCGCTTAGACATGAGAACTGGCAGAATATATGCATGGAGATTGACTTGGTGCGTAGGAAAATAGTGGATCTTCCATAGGCGCTTTTCGGACTACACGCCAGTCTTTTTCACCAAGAGCTTGTTCCAAAATGGAGAAGTACTTTGGAATGATTTTATTGGGACGCTAGTGAGTTAATGAGCACTCTTTGCATGGTTCCATCAACCCTTTTCTTGCGTATGAAACTAAGCAGAGGTCCGAACCGACTGATGTTGAAGAATCAGCGGATGAGTTGTGGTTAGGGGTGAAATGCCACTCGAACCCAGAGCTAGCTGGTTCTCCCCGAAATGCGTTGAGGCGCAGCAGTTGACTGGACATCTAGGGGTAAAGCACTGTTTCGGTGCGGGCTGCGCGAGCGGTACCAAATCGAGGCAAACTCTGAATACTAGATATGACCCACCTATTTGCCAATAGAAGTGTTGGCCTACTTCTACACCCAATATATCGTATAACCCCTTGAGTGTTTTAATGGAACAAGGTATAATATTCATATTGTCTGTCCTCTGATAAAAATTGAACTTCAAAAAAGGAATTCTTTTGATTCAACCATCTCTTTCTCAACTCAGCAACTTGAAGTATTAATCTTATATTTAGGATACCAAGAAAGCACATCAGATCATAATATATATCAATACCCTCTAATATATATCAATATTCTCAAGCACTACCCTCAGTTGCAGCCTCAGTCCATATAAAACAGTCAATCTACCAGCAGCAGAGGCTGCAGATACATGTCCACCACCTGTTTATCTACTACCATAAGCGGGAGCAGTTGCAGGTAAAGAGTCTTGTCGTTTTTCCACATTTCCTTTTGATTTTTTCTTTTTTTTCATCCTACCATTATTCCATTACGGAATTTTTTTCTTTTTGAAGATTAAGAAAGATCTAAAATAGCTTGAAATAAATAATAATTGTTCCGAAGGAACCTTCTACTGAGAGTTGGCCATTGATACATTGTATAAACATAACCTTAATGAATTAACTAAATTCTTTTACTTAATTAAAATATAAAATTGGACCCGTTTAGTGTTCTAAGTTCAAAAGTCTAGTAAAGTAAAACGACCAGGAGATGAGCGAAGGTCCGAAGTAGACGCAGTAGCCGGACGTGGAGCGACGCGTGTCTGGGCAGCCGGCCCAATCGGCGTCCGAGTAGGCGACGATGTCCGTGGCGGTGGAGGTATGGAGAGAGAGACCGAAGTCCATGGTACCACGAATGTAGCGGAGGATCCGCTTGATCGCAGCCCAATGAGGATCCCGTGGAGCGTGCATGTGAAGGCACACTTGTTGAACAGCATACTGCAGCTCGGGGCGAGTCAAGGTGAGGTACTGTAGGGCACCGACGATGGAGCGATAAGATGACGCATCCGTGGCCAGGGAACCATCTGTGGCGGAGAGCTTGGACTTCGTGTCGACCGGCGTGGCCGTGGGTTTGCAATTAAGCATACCGGCGCGGTCCAGGAGCTCATGGGCGTACTTGCGCTGATGAAGGAAGAAGCCGTCGGTGCGACGTACGACCTCGATGCCGAGGAAGTAGTGCAGAGGCCCCAAGTCCTTGAGAGCAAACTCAGCGCGAAGACGCTCTGTGAGCTGTCGCAGGAGGTCCGTGGAGCTGGCCGTTAAGATGATGTCGTCGACGTAGAGCAGCAGGTATGCGGTAGTGGCGCCGTTGTTGTACACGAACATCGATGCATCGGAGCGGGTGGAGCGGAAGCCGAGTTGGTGAAGAAACGCTGCGATGCGCTGGTACCAGGCGCGTGGGGCCTGCTTGAGCCCGTATAACGAGCGCGAGAGCAGGCACACATGGTCGGGGTTGGCGTTGTCGACGAAACCAGTGGGCGGCTGGCAGAAGACCTGTTCCTCTAGATGGCCGTGAAGGAAGGCGTTGGAGACGTCCATCTGATGCACGGGCCATGCACGGGAGACCGCGAGCTGATGAACAGTGCGGATCGTCCCGGGCTTGACAACCGGGGCGAAGGTGTCGGTGAAGTCGACGCCGGCGCGCTGGCGAAAACCAGGAACCACCCACCGCGCCTTGTGGCGGTCGAGAGTACCGTCCGAATGGAACTTGTGCTTGAAGACCCACTTCCCGGTGATGATGTTGGCGTGAGGGGGGCGGGGAACAAGCGTCCATGTCTGGTTTCGCTGCAGGGCGTCGAACTCGTCACGCATGGCCACAAACCACTGTGGGTCGCGGAGAGCAGCCCGGGCAGAGGCGGGCAGGGGCGACGGTGTGGCTGCTGAAGGCGCGGAAGTCGACGCGGTGCAGACATACTCGTCCGAGGGGTACCGCCTGCTCGGGACGCGAATCCCCGCACGGGCGCGCGTGAGGGGGCCCGTCGCCGGCGGCGGAGGAGGCGGAGGCGGGGCCGGAGGCGAGGCATCGCCCGAGCTGGGGCTCGAGGGCGACGCGGTAGAGGGCGCAGATGACACGGCGGTGCCCGAGGCAGTGCTCGAGGGCGACGCGGGCGGTGTCGGGGGCGAGGCAGCGGCGCCCGAGGCGGGACTCGAGGGCGCCACGTGTGAGCCCGAGACAGTGCTCGAGGGCGTCACGGGAGGCGTCGCAGCTGGAGTAGAGGGAGCGCGCGTGGGCACTGCCGAGCCAGGGACCTCCACCAAGGTAGGGCCGCGACGCCGCGGACTGTCAGTCGCGGGAGGAGAAGTCCTCACCTGTTCCTGCGCAAATGGAAAACAGTGCTCATCAAAGTACACGTGCCGAGACGTGATGACGCGATGAGAGACCGGATCATAGCAACGGTAGCCTTTGGTGTTAGCCGGGTAACCGAGAAATACACACGGAATGGAGCGAGGTGCGAGTTTATGAGGGGTGGTGGCAGCGGTGCTAGGGAAACAACGACAACCGAAAATGCGGAGACCGTCGTATGAAGGGGGTGAGCCAAACAGGAGATTATGAGGTGTGTAATTCCAGCGAGAGCGACACGGGCGTAGGTTGACTAGGAGGGTGGCGGTGGAGAGGGCGTCCGGCCAGAACTGGGGGGGCATGTGGGCGTGGAACAAGAGGGTACGGACGCAGTCATTTAGAGTGCGTAGGACGCGCTCGGCGCGGCCGTTCTGCTGGGAGGTGTATGGGCAGGTTAGGCGAAAGATGGTGCCATGGGTGGAGAGGAGGGTGCGGATGGTGGTGTTGTCGAACTCCTTGCCGTTGTCAGTTTGGAGGGCGAGGATGGGACGACCGAACTGCGTAGACACATAAGAATAAAAGGCGGTGAGTGTGGAGGCAACGTCAGATTTCTTACGAAGAGGAAAAATCTAGACAAAATGAGAAAAATCATCGAGAATAACAAGATAATAAAGAAAACCAGAATGACTCGGTATAGGAGACGTCCATACATCACTATGAAGTAATTGAAAGGGAAAAGATGCAACTGTGGATGAAGTACTAAAAGGAAGCCGAACATGTTTGCCTAGTCGGCAGGCGTCACATGAGTGAGCCGCCATTTTATTACATGAAAAAGAAAAGCCTCTCATTATTTGATGGAGCGAGGTGGAGCTGGGATGGCCAAGACGAGCGTGCCAAAGATCGACGCCGGCAGAGAGCGCCCGAGGTGCAGCGTGAGTGGAGGGAGACGGCTGAACGGGGTACAGGTCGCCGGGACTCTCACAGCGGTGCAAAACCATCCGGGTACGGGCGTCCTTTATAGAAAAACCAAACTCGTCAAATTCCACAGTTACAGAGTTATCACGAGAGAGAGTTTTGACGGAAACTAGGTTCTGAACAAGTTGTGGGGAAACTAAGACATTATTAAGAGACAATGGTGTAGAGTTAGAAGGAAAAGGAGTGGAGCCAATATGAGAGATGGGAAGACCAGCACCGTTACCGACGATGATGCGAGGGGAAGTGGATGTCGGAGAGGAAGTGGAAAGGTTACCCGGGTGAGCAGCCATGTGTGCGGAGGCTCCGGTGTCCATGAACCAGTCGCCACCGCCAGAGTAAGCGCCCGGCGAGGGGGCGTGCTGAAGGGCGGTATACAGCGCGGGGTCCCAGTGGGCAGTCGGGGCCGGCGGCATCATGCCGCCGTAGGGCAGGCCGGCGGGAGCCTGCGGTGGCGCGGTGATGAAGGCCTGGTGCGTCGGCAGGCGCGGGCCGACGGTGCCAGGGACGGGGGGGCGCGGGACGGGCATGGTGTAGGCGTGCACGACCCCCGTCCAGGGGTTGTGTCCGCCCGCCCACGGCGGAGTGGGGTGTGAGTACCCGGGGCGCGGACCGACGATGCCGGGGCCGCCGTTGTGGCCACCGCCACGGCCACCACCACGGCCACAGCGACGGCCGCGGCCACCGCCCCCTCCTCCTTGGTGTTGTTGCGGCTGAGACGCAGGTTGTGGAGGGGCGGGGGTGGGCACCGGTGGAGCTCCTCCGCCATGAGGGAGAACGCTGTTGCCGCTGGCCCATAGAGCGGTGTGAACCGCCAGGGTGCGCACACCCTTCAGCCGCCGTTCCTCCCACCGGAGGTAGTCGACCGCCCGCTCGAACGTAGGGTTGGTCATGAGGGTCAGCTTGGAGGCGGCGTTGCCGAGGTCCTCGTTGAGGCCGGCGGTGAGGGTGGAGAGGAGGAGCTCGTCGCCAATCCGGAACCCAAGGTCCTGGAGCTCGTCGGAGATGGCCTTGAGGCGCAGGCAGTAGGCGTCCAAGGTTTGATCGCCCTGGGGTGTGCCGAAGAATTCCTGCTGCAAAAAGACAACACGTTGGAGCTTGTTATTGGTGAAGAGGCCGTTGATCTTTCCCCACACCGTGCGGGCATCATCGCCTTCCCGAACGACGGTCTTGAAGATGTCCGGCGAGACAGTGAGGAAGAGCCAGCGGATGATGGTGGCGTCGATGGCTAGCCAGTCGGCGTCGCAGGCGAGGAGGTCGGCGGTGCCGTCGATGTGATCGCGCAGGTTGTACTCACGGAAGAGGAGGTAGAAGTACGTCTTCCAGGCGAGGTAGTTGGCGGCGGTGGTGGACAGCTTGACGGGGACATGGTCGGTGATGGCGACGGCGCGGAGCTGGCCGGGGTCGGGGTTGGAGGAGTCGGCGAAGGGGTTGGAGCTAGGGGTTGACATGATGGGGAAGGGGAGGCGGCGCGCGGCTAGAGAGGGAGGAGAGGCGGCGCGGCTAGGGTTTAGGGGTGGGGGGGTGCGGCGCGCGGGGGAGAGAGGCGACGCGCGGCTAGGGTTTAGGATCTAGGAGGTGTCTGATACCATGTAGAGAGAGATGCAATGGTCGATGTATTGATCGGATGCATATGGCGGTACATATATAGGCCACGTCCTCGACTATACAAGGAAGGAGGCGGGCCCAATAGTAAATACAAAGATATGTATCGCTATACAATAACTACAGAGGATACACATCCAGATATACGAGATATGCATCTCAACACAAGTGGCTCCCAAAAAGCTGCATCCATGTTAATTTTTACCTGGTCCCGATCTAGCTTCTTCCATAGTACTTCCTCCTCAATCATTTCACCCGTTTCAACTTGCCCTACACCAAGACTAGTTGGCTGCACCTGCTGGAATTTAAAGACGTGCTTCTGAATTATTTTACACACATGGGAAGTAGAATGTTCTGCCTCTCCAGCATTGATCTTATTTCTTGCATTCCACCATTCCCATAGCAAAATACATGAAATAATTTGTTTGTCCTTGGGTAACATGAACACAGACTCCATCATCAATTTTGGCTTAGCTGCACCAGTAGCTAGTTGACTGTTCTCGTTTTTGTTCGTGGGCTCTTTTCACGTGTGGGTTGCATGCCCCTGGTCAGAACGGTACGTACATGTAGAACTAATCAGCCCATGTTAATCCCAATTAAGACGACAACTTGAAAAATGTTGTAGGTACGTGTGTTCTTTTGAAAAAATGAAACTTAAAAATATGCAGCTCCTAGATTGAAAACCTAAAAATTATTTTGATGAGATAGTTGCCCATTTCTAAAAGAAAATGTAACTATGGTTTGATAAATAGGGCAACTTATAAATAACTAAAAACATGAATATATAAATAGAGGATATTTTTTGCATTTCAATAAATAGTTGCACGTTTCTAAAAAAGTGCAACTTGTACCAAAAATCGGTTTGAGTTGCACATTTCAAAAAAAAGTGCAACTCGTACGGAAAACCGGTTTGAGTTGCACATTTCACAAGAAAAGTGCAACTCGTACGACAACTCGCACCGAAAACCGGTTTGAATTGCACATTTCTCGAGAAAAGTGCAACTCGTGCCGCAACTCGCATCGAAGATTGGTTTGAGTTGCACATTTTCGAGAAAAGTGCAACTCGCATCGAAAAACAGTTTGAGTTGCAATTTCTTGAGAAAAGTGAAACTCGTACCAAAAACTGGTTTGAGTTGCACATTTCTCGAGAAAAGTGCAACTTGCACAAAAATCTTTTTAAGTTGCACATTTCTTGAGAAAAAGTGTAACTCATATCAAAACTGGTTTGAGTTGCACATTTCTCGAGAAAAGTGCATCTCATGCCGTAAATTGATTGTGAATTGATTTTTTTTTATAAAAGTGAAACTGAAAACATGTTTAAGTTGTACATTTCTTAACAAAAATGCAACTTGTAACAAAAACTGGTTTGAGTTGCACATTTCTCATGAAAGTGCAACTCGCACCGAAAACCGATTGCAAGTTGAATCTTTTTAGTCTTACCAGAAACTAGTTTGAGTTGCATATTTTATAAGAAAAGTATAACTCATATCGAAAACTGATTTAAGTTGCACATTTCCTGATAAAAGTGCAACTCACAACGATAAGACATACTATTAATAAAATAAAGTAAAAAAAATTGCATACGTAAAGACAAGAACAGAGAAATGAATCACACAAGAAAAAACAACATGACACGTGACAAAAGATATTAGTATGGCCATTTGCAACCAAGTTTTTTTCCCGGAAATTCAATTCGGCTCCCGGGTGCGTATGCACCCTATACCATAAAATCATATTTTGAAATATCGAAATTTTTTAACAATTTTTTTGCATGTATATCTTCATAATATATGTTCGTTCGTCAAGTTTCCCGAAAAACCAATATTTTTTATGGTCTATTTAAAAAAGAGAAAACTTGTCTTGTGAAAAACATTATTTTTAGCACCGAGTTTTGTCTTTTTTTACACAGGTCACATGATAAGTCAATTTTTTGTGAAACAACTTTGTAAGCGTGTAGCACGAGAAGATTTACATGCGAATTTTTGGTTTCAATTTTTTTGAAATTCAAAATATGTGTAAAATGCATTTCAAAATAGAGGGAGCATATGCTCCCATGTTCCAAAACATCACTCCCGTTTTTTCCCCTGAAAAAAAGTTTTCTAAAGTTGCCGAATTTGAAAAACAAGGTCATAATATATTAGGACAGGCGGTTGTATGTACGCAAACAAATTTGTAGCGCAATTGGAAAAATCGTAACGAAGCTACGTTGAAAGTTCGAGTACAACTGTTTTTTCTCTTTCTGGGCCAAGCCAAAAAAAAAAAATTAAGCACGAACCTTGATGTGAGAAACGGACGGCTGCATGACATACGCTAATCTCAGTCGACTGAGGATTAGCAAATCCGTTATTGTTTTGTGCCATATTAATAGGTGAGAGTAACGTCTTGATGACTGCAGATCATGTCCAAATATTTACTCGACTCGTTTATGGGTCAAAGTATGTGAGAAATCACTACCCCTTTGCTTTGAGTAGCACTCTTTTGGAAGGAGATAAGCAGAAATCATAGTAGTATCGTTTCTAATCAACTCCTTCCAAACGATTCGCTCGCCGTCTCACCGCAACTTAGAAAAAACGAGGGGCTCCTTTCCTGGATTCGGTTCACGCGTGCGCACACTGGAAGCGGCTATGGCTATATATCTCCCCAACAGCGACGGCCCCTTTCTCCCCCCATTCTCCCCTGCCGCCCTCCCTCCGTCCGTCCATGTCAGCTGCCCCACGCCGCGCGGCTATATAACGCGAGGCGAGGACCCCCTTTTCTTCTCAGCCTCACACCGTAGAAAGTGTAACAGGGTCCTGCCTAGCTTGCGGCGAATTATATACAGAAACAGGTGATTCGGTTTGGAGATTTAGGTGGATATGGCAAAGCAGCAGCAGCAGGGTTTAAGCGGCCATGGCGTCGAGGAGGTGGAGATGGAGGGGGAGAAGTGGGTGGACGACTCCTCCGTCGACCACTGCGGCCGGCCACCACTCCGCACCGCCACCGGGTCCTGGAAGGCCGCCATGTTCATCATCAGTAAGCTCAGACTGCCACACCATCTGTCTCTGATTCGTTTTGCTCATCGATGTCAGTGTGTAAACGTCTCCTTTCTTGCATGGGTACGTTCAGTGATCGAGTTCAGCGAGCGGCTGAGCTACTTCGGGATCGCGACGAGCCTCATGATCTACCTCACCAAGGTGCTGCACCAGGACATGAAGGTGGCCGCCGAGAACGCGCAGTACTGGATGAGCGTCACCACGCTCATGCCCCTCATCGGCGGCTTCCTCGCCGACGCATACCTCGGCCGCTTCGCCACCGTGATCCTCTCCACCGCCGTCTACCTCCTCGGTCTCGTCCTGCTGGCTACGGCGCAGCTGGCGCCCCGCCTGAGCCCGACGATCGCGCCGGGAGTTCACGGCACGCTCTTCTTCGTGGGGATCTACCTCGTGTCGGTGGGTACAGGCGGGCACAAGCCGGCGCTCGAGAGCTTCGGCGCCGACCAGTTCGACGACGGACACGCCGGCGAGCGGCGCAAGAAGATGTCCTACTTCAACTGGTGGAACTGCGCGCTCTGCTCCGGGGTGCTGCTCGGGGTCACCGTCGTCGTCTACGTCCAGGAGCGGGTCGGCTGGGGCGCCGCCACCGTCCTGGTCGCCGCCGTCATGGGCGTCTCCCTCGTGGTGTTCCTCTCCGGATGGCGCACGTACCGGTACAGGGTACCGGGGGGCAGCCCGCTAACGCCACTCGTGCGGGTCGCCGTGGCCGCCGCCAGGAAGCGACATCTCGAGCTGCCAGCGGACGCGAGTCAGCTGTACGAGGTCGCCGGGACGGCGCAGGGCGGCAGCAAGAAGAGGCTGCTCTGCCACACCGACCAGCTCCGGTTTCTTGACAAGGCGGCCATCATGGAGCATGGTGGGGAGAACGGGGCGTGGCGGCTTGCAACGGTGACGCACGTGGAGGAGACGAAGCTGGTTGTGTCGATGGTGCCCATCTGGCTGGCCACGCTCCCGTTCGGCATCACCGCGGCGCAGGTGTCCACCTTCTTCATCAAGCAGGGCAGCGTCATGGACCGCCGCCTCGGCCCTCACTTCGTGCTCCCGCCGGCGTCCATCTTCGCGCTCGCCGCCGTGGCCATGATCGCCACCGTCGCCATCTACGACAAGGTGCTCGAGCCATGCCTGCGGCGCGCGACGGGTGCCGAGCGCGGGATCAGCGTCCTGAGGCGCATTGGCATCGGCATGGCGATCGCCGTCCTGGCCATGGCCGTGGCAGCCGTCGTCGAGCGGCGCCGCCTCGACTACGCCACCACCATGTCGGTGTTCTGGCTGGTGCCGCAGTTCGCGCTAATGGGCGTCGCCGACGGGTTCGCGCTGGTGGGGTTGCAGGAGTACTTCTACGACCAGGTGCCGGACACCATGCGCAGCCTCGGCATCGGGCTGTACCTGAGCGTGATCGGGGCCGGGAGCTTCCTGAGCAGCCTGGTGATCTCAGCGGCGGACCACGTGAGCTCGCACGGTGGCCGGAGGGACGGGTGGTTCGGAAAAGACCTCAGCAAGAGCAGGCTGGACCTCTTCTACTGGCTACTCGCCGGCATCTGTGCCGCCAACCTGGTGTTCTACGTGCTCGTCGCCACCCGATACTCCTACAAGCAGAAGCACGTCGTCAAGGCTACCAGAGTCGGCGCCGAGAAGAATGTCGGCGGCGACATCGAGTGTGGCACCGCCGTCGCTGCTTAATGGTGTACTGTATTAGATAAGTATATTTGGACATGGGCTAGCTAGGGAAGGATCATAGACGATGACAATGGCATCTTCGATCGTTACAAATTAAGGGGTTAAGATGTATGTGTTTACTTGTGATGGTTGTGTGGTAGATTGTTCATGTCCTGTGGTTGAATGCATGAGATGAATGTCGTAAAGGTTTACACCAATACAGTGTCATCTGACCCCCAAACAAGTGTACAGTTACATGAGCATTATTTTCCTTGCTCCTAGTGCACAATTAACATGCTCATTCGTTCGCATGATTTTACCAATCTCACGTGTGCAATTGTGAACATAGGGATCCCGGACACCGTTGTGTTGAACCATTGATTGTGTATAATGGTAAGCATAGAGGTGGGGTGGGTTATTTTTCAATAGTTTTGTTCTTCATCGACGTAAGTAAATACCATGGCCATGTTCTCCGCCATTATGCATTTCACACATGTTAATCATGTTTACTATCTTAGACAAAAACTAATAAAATGAAGTAAAATCCATTGCAAGGTCACAGACTCATAGATAAAGAGTAAATCTAAGACGATTTCTCAAATACGCTAGAAGTTGCCGCAAAATCTTAAAAAAAAATGGATAAAAAGAAAAATATAACCAAACAAAAGATGAGAGGCGGGTTCCTCCTAACACACATGGACATCCACAACATAAAGCACAAAATAATTCCACTGTATTTTCTTGTAAGAAAATACGAGTGTATGGAAAATAACTTTTGCAATGTAGTCTAGATGAACAATATGCCAGCGATAAACACACACTCACCCCTGTGAATGCATACACGCACACCCTACCCCTATGAGCACCTTCGGAAGACTGAGCCGGTGGATTGGATCTTGAAATTGATAAAGTCACCACAAGCGCATCGCTGTCGACGGAACGTTGCCTCCCAGTGAAAGAATATTCCGTCTTTGTGGGACACACAGATGTTAAACCTAGAGTTTGAACTCTGGTGGGCCAGGATACAACCACCCTCCTAACCATCCAACCTCAGATTGGTTCTCAATGTGGCTCCTCAACTCAGACTATAGGTCATTAGTTGTTTTTTTATAGGAGGATGACTCATTGGTTATTAGAATAGTTGTGACTCAAAAGAAACATAGGAGATTTTTTTTTTGAACGGGTAAGGCCTCAAAAGGCCGAGAAGCTGCATTAATTTAGGGCGGTTACAGACTGTTTACAATTAGGACCAAGAAAGAATACAACAGTTGAAACCAGTCCTGAACATAAGCACAAAGGACCCTGAAAATAAAAGAGGAAACGCGATCAAGTCCTAAGTCTGCGCCGATGCAAAGCCTCCACCGACGGCCGTCGTCCTCACCATCGGGGAACATGCCACTTGGGGTGTGGACAACGTGAGCTATTGCCGAGGAGCCATAGTAGGGCCTCCACAATCGGAGGTTGGACAGGCGCCTCCATGGTACTCCCATGGCGAAGAGAGACGCCTTTCGACCATAAGTGGTAGGGGCAGGGCAATCATCACTGGCATATGTCCCCTGTTGTGGAACTCTTCGAAGAAGAAGTCACTTCGACGGCGTCGCTTGATGCCGATCCACGGCATAGATCAATGGCCCTCAACATGCCATTGTAGGATAGCTCACCTCTGCAGCTTGAGAACTTCCCCACCATCGTCCAGATCCAGGTCACACCGAGCCAGAGTCCAACTCGTCCTCACTGATATGTCTCCGACGTATCGATAATTTCTTATGTTCCATGCCACATTATTGATGATATCTACATGTTTTATGCATACTTTATGTCATATTTATGCATTTTCCGGCACTAACCTATTAACGAGATGCCGAAGAGCCGATTCTTTGTTTCTGCTGTTTTTTGTTTCAGAATTCCTAGTAAGGAAATATTCTCGGAATTGGACGAAATCAACGCCCAGGGGCCTATTTTCACACGAAGCTTCCAGAAGTCCGAGGGAGAGACAAAGTGGGGCCACGGGGCGCCGCCACACTAGGGCGGCGCGGCCTAGGGGGGGCCCGCGCGGCCCTAGCGTGTGGGGCCCCCGTGACGCCTATTGACCTGCCCTTCCGCCTACTTAAGGTCTTCATCGCGAAACCCCCAGTACCGAGAGCCACGATACGGAAAACCTTCCAGAGACGCCGCCGCCGCCAATCCCATCTCGGGGGATTCAGGAGATCGCCTCCGGCACCCTGCCGGAGAGGGGAATCATCTCCCGGAGGACTCTTCACCGCCATGGTCGCCTCCGGAGTGATGTGTAGGATAACGTTGCATAGAAAACAAAAAAATTTCCTACCGCGAACACGCAATCCAAGCCAAGATGCAATCTAGAAGACGGTAGCAACGAGGGGGTATCGAGTCTCACCCTTGAAGAGATTCCAAAGCCTACAAGATGAGGCTCTTGTTGCTGCGGTAGACGATCACTTGCCGCTTGCAAAAGCGCGTAGAAGATCTTGATCACGATCGGTTCCGGTGCCACGAACGGGCAGCACCTCCGTACTCGGTCACACGTTCGGTTGTTGATGAAGATGACGTCCACCTCCCCGTTCCAGCGGGCAGCGGAAGTAGTAGCTCCTCTTGAATCCGACAGCACGACGGCGTGGTGTCGGTGGTGGTGAAGAAGTCCGGTGGAGCTTCGCTAAGCTACGCGGGCAATATGGAGGAGAGGGGGGCGGCTAGGGTTTGGGAGGGGTGGCCGGCCACTCTATGGGGGGCGGCCAGCTTGTGGTCTTGGGGTGGCCGGCCCCCTCCCTTGGCCCCTCATTATATAGGTGGATCCCAAGTGTTGGTGTCCAAGTCTTCGAATAAGACCCGAAACAAAAACCTTCCATAAGAGGGGGAAACCTAGCCCAACTAGGACTCCCACCCAAAGGTGGGATTTCCACCTCCCATGTGGGGGTTGGCCGGCCCCCTATGGTGGAGTCCACTTGGGACTCCACCCCATCTAGGGCTGGCCGGCCATGGAGGTGGAGTCCCATGTGGACTCCACCTTCCTTGGTGGTTTCTTCCGGATTTTTCTAGAACCTTCTAGAACCTTCCATAGAACCTTCCGCGACATTTTATTTCACATAAAATGACATCCTATATATGAATCTTATTCTCCGGACCATTCCGGAACTCCTCGTGATGTCTGGGATCTCATCCGGGACTCCGAACAAATATTCGAACTCCATTCCATATTCAAGTACTACCATTTCAACATCCAACTTTAAGTGTGTCACCCTACGGTTCGTGAACTATGCGGACATGGTTGAGTACTCACTCCGACCAATAACCAATAGCGGGATCTGGAGATCCATAATGGCTCCCACATATTCAACGATGACTTTAGTGATCGAATGAACCATTCACATATATTACCAATTCCCTTTGTCTCGCGATATTTTACTTGTCCGAGGTTTGATCTTCGGTATCACTCTATACCTTGTTCAACCTCGTCTCCTGACAAGTACTCTTTACTCGTACCGTGGTATGTGGTCTCTTATGAACTCATTCATATGCTTGCAAGACATTTAGACGACATTCCACCGAGAGGGCCCAGAGTATATCTATCCGTCATCGGGATGGACAAATCCCACTGTTGATCCATATGCCTCAACTCATACTTTCCGGATACTTAATCCCACCTTTATAGCCACCCATTTACGCAGTGGTGTTTGGTGTAATCAAAGTACATTTCCGGTATAAGTGATTTACATGATCTCATGGTCATAAGGACTAGGTAACTATGTATCAAAAGCTTATAGCAAATAACTTAATGACGAGATCTTATGCTACGCTTAATTGGGTGTGTCCATTACATCATTCACACAATGACATAACCTTGTTATTAATAACATCCAATGTTCATGATTATGAAACTAATCATCCATTAATCAACAAGCTAGTTTAAGAGGCATACTAGGGACTTCTTGTTTGTCTACATATCACACATGTACTAATGTTTCGGTTAATACAATTCTAGCATGATATATAAACATTTATCATAAACATTAAGATATAAATAATAACCACTTTATTATTGCCTCTAGGGCATATCTCCTTGATCTCCCACTTGCACTAGAGTCAATAATCTAGATTACATTGTAATATACCTAACACCCATGGCATTCTGGTGTTGGTCATGCTTTGCCCTAGGGAGAGCTTTAGTCAACGGATCTGCTACATTCGGATCGGTGTGTACTTTGCAAATCTTTACTTCTCCATCTTCGATGTACTCGCGAATCGAGTGGTAACGCAGCTTGATATGCTTCAGCCTCTTGTGTGACCTTGGCTCTTGTGCATTGGCGATGGCACCCATGTTATCACAGTAAATGATTAATGGGTCCAATGCACTAGGAACCACACCGAGCTCTACAATGAACCTCTTCATCCATACCGCTTCGATGAAGCCTCCGAAGCCACTATGTACTCTGATTCTGTTGAAGACTTCGCCACCGTGCACCGCTTGAGCTTGCCCACCATCGCAGCACCATTCAATATAAACACATACCCAGATTGTGACTTAGAGTCATCGGGATCGGTGTTCCAACTTGCATCGGTGTAACCGTTTACAACGAGCTCTTGGTCACCTCCATAACAAAGAAACATATCCTTAGTTCTTTTCAAGTACTTCAGGATATTCTTGACCGCTGTCCAGTGTTCCATTCCTGGATCACTTTGATATCTGCTAGTCAAACTAACAGCATGTGCTATATCCGGTCTAGTACATAGCATGGCATACATGATAGATCCTACTGCCGAGGCATAGGGGATGTTACTCATCCTTTCTCTTTCTTCTGCCATAGCCGGTCCTTGAGTCTTACTCAATACCTTGCACAGTAACATAGGTAAGAACCCTTTCTTACTTTCGTCCATTCTAAACTTCTTTAGAATCTTGTCCGAGATATGTACTCTGTGATAGCCCTATTAGGCGTCTTGATCTATCTCTATAAATCTTGATGCCTAATATATATGATGCTTCACCAAGGTCTTTCATTGAAAAACTATTATTCAAATAACCCTTAACATCGCTTAATAGTTCTATATCATTCCCGATCAATAATATGTCATCTACATATAATATCGGGAATGCTACGGAGCTCCCACTCACTTTCTTGTAAATACAGGCCTCTCCATGACACTTTGTATAAACCCGAAGTCTTTGATCACCTTATCAAAGCGTCGGTTCCAACTTCTTGATGCTTGCTTCAGTCCATAGATTGAACGCTGAAGTTTGCATACTTTGTCAGCATTTTTAGGATCGACAAAACCTTTGGGTTGTACCATATACAACTCTTCCTCAATGTCTCCATTAAGGAAGCATTTGTTTTGACATCCATCTGCCAAATCTCATAATCGAAAAATGCAGCTATTGCTAACAAAATCCTCACAGATTTTAGCTTCGCTATAGGTGAGAAAGTCTCATCGTAGTCAACTCCTTGAATTTGTCGGAAACCCTTTGCGACAAGTCGAGCTTTATAGACAGTAATATTACCATCAGCATCTGTTTTTCTCTTGAAGATCCATTTATTCTCGACAGCCTTTCGGCTATCAGGTAAGTCTACCAAAGTCCATACTTTGTTATCATACATGGATCCCATTTCGGATTTCATGGCTTCTTGCCATTTGTTGGAATCTGGGCTCATCATCGCTTCTTCATACGTCGCAGGATCCTCATCATTGTTATCCACAATCATGACATTTAGACAAGGATCATACCAATCAGGAGTGGCACGTTCCCTTGTCGATCTGCGAGGTTCAGTAGTTTCCTCGTTCGAAGTTTCATGATCATTATCATTAGCTTCCTCTGTTGCCGGTGTAGGCGATGCAGTGTACAACTTCCGTCTTTGCGCTACTCGATCAACGAGTATAGATTCATCAATCTCATCGAGTTCTACTTTTCTTCCAGTCACTTCTTTAGTGAGAAATTCTTTCTCAAGAAAGGTTCCGTTCTTAGCAACAAAGATTTTGCCTTCGGATCTGTGATAGAAAGTGTACCCTATAGTTTCCTTAGGGTATCCTATGAAGACGCATTTCTCCGCTTTGGGTTCTAGCTTGTCCGGTTGTAACTTCTTTACATAGGCTTCGCAACCCCAAACTTTCAGGAACGACAGCTTAGGTTTCTTATTAAACCATAATTCATACGGTGTCGTTTCTACGGATTTTGATGGTGCTCTATTTAAAGTGAATGCGGCTGTCTCTAATGCATAACTCCAAAATGATAACGGCAAATCAGTAAGAGACATCATAGAACGAACCATATCTAAGAGAGTTCGATTACGACGTTCGGACACACCGTTACGTTGAGGTGTTCCCGGCGGTGTCAATTGTGAAAGTATTCCGCATTTCTTTAAATGCATGCCAAACTCATAACTCAGATATTCACCTCCATGATCAGATCGTAGAAATTTAATCTTCTTGTTACGTTGATTTTCTACTTCACTTTGAAATTCCTTAAACTTCTCAAAAGTTTCGGATTTATGTTTCATGAAATAGATATATCCATATCTACTCAGATCATCTGTGAAGGTTAGAACATAACGATAACCACCGCGCGATGCTACGCTCATTGGTCCACATACATCGGTATGTATGATTTCCAAGAGCTCGCTCCATTATACCAGAAAATGGAGTCTTTGTCAATTTTCCCATTAGACATGCTTCGCATCTATCAAGTGACTCAAAGTCAAGTGATTCAAGTAATCCATCAGTATGGAGTTTCTTCATGCGTTTCACTCCAATATGACCAAGACGACAGTGCCACATATAAGTAGAATTATCATTAAGTTTAATTCGCTTAGCATCAATGTTATGTATATGCGTATCACTACTATCGAGATCTAACAGAAATAAGCCATTCTTTTGTGGTGCTCGACCATAAAAGATATTATTCATAAAAATAGAACAACCATTATTCTCAGACTTGAATGAATAACCGTCTTGCATTAAACAAGATCCAGATATAATGTTCATGCTCAACGCAGGTACATAATAGCAATTATTTAGGCTTAAAACTAATCCCGAAGGTAGATGTAGAGGAAGTGTGCCGACTGCGATCACATTGACCTTGGATCCGTTTCCAACGCGCATCGTCACTTCATCTTTCAGCAGTTGTCGTTTATTCTTTAGTTCCTGTTTCGAGTTACAAATATGAGCAACCGAACCAGTATCAAATACCCAGGTACTAGAACGAGACCCAGTGAAATGAACATCTATAACATGTATATCAGATATACCTTCTTTCTTCTTCTTGACAAGGCCGCTCTTCAGATCAGCCAGATCCTTGGAGCCATTACGCTTCCAAAGTGTCCCTTCTCCTTGCAGTAATAGCACTCAGCATCATGCTTAGGGCCGTTCTTAGGTTTCATAGGAGGCGTGGCAGCTTTCTTGCCACCCTTCTTGAATTTTCCCTTAGACTTGCCCTGTTTCTTGAAACTGGTGGTCTTGTTGACCATCAACACTTGGTGCTCTTTCTTGATCTCAATCTCAGCAGCTTTTAGCATGCCAAAGAGTTCAGGTAACTCCTTGTTCATGTTACGCATATTGTAGTTCATCACAAAGTTCTTGTAACTTGGTGGCGATGATTGAAGGACACGATTAATCCCCGATCTGTTAGGAATCACTATTCCCAAGTCACCGAGTTTCTTCGCATGCCGGTCATGGCGAGCATGTGCTCACTAACGGAGCTGCCTTCTTCCATCATGCAACTGAAGAATTGTTTCGATGCTTCATAGCATTCCACGGCCGCATGAGTCTCAAAAATAGCTTTCAGCTCTTTCATCAACTCATGAGGATCGTGGTGCTCAAAACGTTTTTGAAGATCGGATTCCAGACTGCATAGGATGGCACACTGAACTTGAGAGTACCTAATTTTCCGAGTCTCGTAAACAGCTTTTACTTCATCGGTTTCAGTTTCTGCAGGAGGGTCACCTAGCGGTGCATCAAGCACATATTGCAGATTTCCGCCAGAGAGGAAGATCCTCACATGACGGAACCAGTCGGTGAAGTTGCTACCGTTGCTCTTAAGTTTCTCTTTCTCTAGGAACTGATTAAAATTGATTGGGGACGCCATCTCTACAACATATATTTGCAATAGTTTAGACTAAGTTTATGACAAATTGAGTTCAAATTTTAATTCAACATAATTAAAAACCTAAGTGAACTCCCACTCAAAACAATATCCCTCGCATTGTCTTAGTGATCACACGAACCAAATCCACCGCACCTAAACCCGATCATCACGAGAAAAGGTGTGATTTCAATGGCGAACACTCAAAATGTTCATCATATCAACCATATGATTCATGCTCTACCTTTCGGTATCTCGTGTTCCGAGACCATGTCTGTACATGCTAGGCTCGTCAAGGCCACCTTAGTATCCGCATGTGCAAAGCTGTCTTGCACCCGTCATATGTACTTATTGAATCTATCACACCCGATCATCACGAGGTGCTTCAAACGACAAGACTTGGTAACGGTGCTACTAAGGTTGAACACTTTATTATCTTGAGATTTTAGTGAGGGATCATCTTATAATGCTACCGTCGCGATCTAAGCAAAATAAGATGCATAAAAAGGATTAACATCACATGCAGTTCATATGTGATATGATATGGCCCTTTTGTTCTTGCGCCTTTGATCTTCATCTCCAAAGCACGGACATGATCTCCATCATCTTCGGGCATGATCTCCATCATCGTCGGCGTAGCGTCAAGGTCAATGGCGCCGTCTTCATGATTGTCCTCCATGTAGCAACTATTACAACTACTTTGAAATACTACTCAACATGAAATTTAAAGACAACCATAAGGCTCCTGCCGGTTGCCACAATACAATAATGATCATCTCATACATATTCATCATCACATTATGGCCATATCACATCACCAAACCCTGCAAAAACAAGTTAGACGTCTCTAATTTGGTTTGCATATTTTACGTGGTTTAGGGTTTTCGAGAGAGATCTAATCTACCTACGAACATGAACCACAACGTTGATACTAATGTTTTCAATAGAAGAGTAAATTGAATCTTCACTATAGTAGGAGAGACAGACACCCGCAAAGCCTCTTATGCAATACATGTTGCATGTCGAACGAGGAACAAGTCTCATGAACGCGGTCATGTAAAGTTAGTCAGAGCCGCTTCATCCCACTATGCCACAAAGATGCAAAGTACTCAAACTAAAGATAACAAGAGCATCAATGCCCACAAACCATTGTGTTCTACTCGTGCAACCATCTATGCATAGACACGGCTCTGATACCACTGTAGGATAACGTTGCATAGAAAACAAAAAAAATTCCTACCGCGAACACGCAATCCAAGCCAAGATGCAATCTAGAAGACGGTAGCAACGAGGGGGTATCGAGTCTCACCCTTGAAGAGATTCCAAAGACTACAAGATGAGGCTCTTGTTGCTGCGGTAGACGATCACTTGCCGCTTGCAAAAGCGCGTAGAAGATCTTGATCACGATCGGTTCCGGCGCCACGAACGGGCAGCACCTCCGTACTCGGTCACACGTTCGGTTGTTGATGAAGACGACGTCCACCTCCCCGTTCCAGCGGGCAGCGGAAGTAGTAGCTCCTCTTGAATCCGACAGCACGACGGCGTGGTGTCGGTGGTGGTGAAGAAGTCCGGCGGAGCTTCGCTAAGCTACGCGGGCAATATGGAGGAGAGGGGGGCGGCTAGGGTTTGGGAGGGGTGGCCGGCCACTCTATGGGGGGCGGCCAGCTTGTGGTCTTGGGGTGGCCGGCCCCCTCCCTTGGCCCCTCATTATATAGGTGGATCCCAAGTGTTGGTGTCCAAGTCTTCGAATAAGACCCGAAACAAAAACCTTCCATAAGAGGGGGAAACCTAGCCCAACTAGGACTCCCACCCAAAGGTGGGATTTCCACCTCCCATGTGGGGGTTGGCCGGCCCCCTATGGTGGAGTCCACTTGGGACTCCACCCCATCTAGGGCTGGCCGGCCATGGAGGTGGAGTCCCATGTGGACTCCACCTTCCTTGGTGGTTTCTTCCGGATTTTTCTAGAACCTTCTAGAACCTTCCATAGAACCTTCCGCGACATTTTATTTCACATAAAATGACATCCTATATATGAATCTTATTCTCCGGACCATTCCGGAACTCCTCGTGATGTCCGGGATCTGATCCGGGACTCCGAACAAATATTCGAACTCCATTCCATATTCAAGTACTACCATTTCAACATCCAACTTTAAGTGTGTCACCCTACGGTTCGTGAACTATGCGAACATGGTTGAGTACTCACTCCGACCAATAACCAATAGCGGGATCTGGAGATCCATAATGGCTCCCACATATTCAACAATGACTTTAGTGATCGAATGAACCATTCACATATATTACCAATTCCCTTTGTCTCGCGATATTTTACTTGTCCGAGGTTTGATCTTCGGTATCACTCTATACCTTGTTCAACCTCGTCTCCTGACAAGTACTCTTTACTCGTACCGTGGTATGTGGTCTCTTATGAACTCATTCATATGCTTGCAAGACATTTAGACGACATTCCACCGAGAGGGCCCAGAGTATATCTATCCGTCATCGGGATGGACAAATCCCACTGTTGATCCATATGCCTCAACTCATACTTTCCGGATACTTAATCCCACCTTTATAGCCACCCATTTACGCAGTGGTGTTTGGTGTAATCAAAGTACCTTTCCGGTATAAGTGATTTACATGATCTCATGGTCATAAGGACTAGGTAACTATGTATCAAAAGCTTATAGCAAATAACTTAATGACGAGATCTTATGCTACGCTTAATTGGGTGTGTCCATTACATCATTCACACAATGACATAACCTTGTTATTAATAACATCCAATGTTCATGATTATGAAACTAATCATCCATTAATCAACAAGCTAGTTTAAGAGGCATACTAGGGACTTCTTGTTTGTCTACATATCACACATGTACTAATGTTTCGGTTAATACAATTCTAGCATGATATATAAACATTTATCATAAACATTAAGATATAAATAATAACCACTTTATTATTGCCTCTAGGGCATATCTCCTTCATGATGAGTGAGTAGTTCACCCCCGGACTATGGGTCCATAGCAGTAGCTAGATGGTCGTCTTCTCCTAATTGTGCTTCATTGTCGGGTCTTGTGAGCTGCCTAACATGATCAAGATCATCTATCTGTAATGCTACATGTTGTGTTTGTTGGGATCCGATGGATAGAGAATACTATGCTATGTTGATTATCAATCTATTATCTATGTGTTGTTTATGATCTTGCATGCTCTCTGTTGTTAGTAGAGGCTCTGGCCAAGTTTTTGCTAGTAACTCCAAGAGGGAGTATTTATGCTCGATAGTGGGTTCATGCCTCCATTAAATGCAGGACGATGTGAGAAAGTTCTAAGGCTGTGGATGTGTTGTGGCCACTAGGGATAAAACATCGATGCTATGTCTAAGGATGTAGTTGTTGATTACATTACGCACCATACTTAATGCAATTGTCTGTTGTTTGCAACTTAATACTGGAAGGGGTTCGGATGATAACCTGAAGGTGGACTTTTTAGGCATAGATGCATGCTGGATAGCGGTCTATGTACTTTGTCGTAATGCCCAATTAAATCTCACAATATTCATCATAACATGTATGTGCATGGTCATGTCCTCTTTATTTGTCAATTGACCAACAGTAATTTGTTCACCCAACATGCTATTTATCTTATGGGAGAGACGCCTCTAGTGAACTGTGGACCCCGGTCCATTCTTTTAATCGAATACAATCTACTGCAATACTTGTTCTACTGTTTTCTGCAAACAATCATCATCCACACTATACATCTAATCCTTTGTTACAGCAAGCCGGTGAGATTGACAACCTCACTGTCACGTTGGGGCAAAGTAATTTGGTTGTGTTGTGCAGGTTCCACGTTGGCGCCGGAATCCCTGGTGTTGCGCCGCACTACACTTCGCCGCCATCAACCTTCAACGTGCTTCTTGGCTCCTACTGGTTCGATAAACCTTGGTTTCTTACTGAGGGAAAACTTGCCGCTGTACGCATCACACCTTCCTCTTGGGGTTCCCAACGGTCGCGTGCTGTACGCGTATCAAGACTGTTTTCTGGCGCCGTTGCCGGGGAGATCAAGACACGCTGCAAGGGGAGTCTCCACCTCCAATCTCTTTACTTTGTTTTTGTCTTGCTTTGTTTTATTTACTACTTTGTTTGCTGCGCTAAAACAAAACACAAAAAAATTAGTTGCTAGTTTTACTTTACTTGCTATCTTGTTTGCTATATTAAAAACACAAAAAAATTAGTTACTTGCATTTACTTTATCTAGTTTGCTTTATTTACTGTTGCTAAAATGAGTAATCCTGAAGTTGAAGTTCGTTCGTTTAAGCAAAAGGGGGAGAATGTTTAAAAGATGCTTGGTATAGAATTAGTGATGCCCATAATAGGTGCACTAAGAAACACTCCACCACTATCCTACTGAGGAATTTTTATGTTGGTATCTCTAGCTGGAACAGATATGTTCTTGATTGTCTCGCGGGAGGTAACTTCCTAGGTACTCCTGCCTTAGAAGCTAGTTGCATTATTGAGAGTCTATTTGGAATACCACCTATTAATGAAGTTAAAATTGAAACCTCTCTTGAAGATGTCATGAAAAAGTTGGAAACCATAAAGCAACACCTTCTAAGTATTGAGACTAATTTGGGAGCATTACTTGATAGCACTGATAAACTTGATAAATCTCCAGGTGAAATTAATGAGAGAATTGCCATCTTAGAAGCTTGTGCTATTCATGATAATCAAACCCAAAGGGTTAGTGAACTTGAAGAGGCTATGGGAACATTGGGTTCAACCTTTTCATCTATAAAGTTTAGAGAGAAAGCTTATGTGGGTAAGGAGCAAAAGTTCATGTATGTCTCTAAGGTGCCTAAACCAAAAAACTATTATAGGCCTAAAATTGATAAAGCTCTTAATACCACTATAGAAAAAGGAGCATCTAATATACCTAATGGGATAAATTGTGAAAATGATGTTGATGCTTCGTCTCTTGATAATACTTGATACACACTTTCTGCGCCTAGCTGAAAGGCGTTAAAGAAAAGCGCTTATGGGAGACAACCCATGATTTTACTACTGCACTTTTGTTTTATATTTGAGTCTTGGAAGTTGTTACTACTGTAGCAACCTCTCCTTATCTTAGTTTTGTTGCATTGTTGTGCCAAGTAAAGTCTTTGATAGTAAGGTTCATACTAGATTTGGATTACTGCGCAGAAACAGATTTCTTTGCTGTCACGAATCTGGGCCTAATTATCTGTAGTAACTCAGAAAATTATGCCAATTTACGTGAGTGATCCTCAGATATGTATGCAACTTTCATTCAATTTGAGCATTTTCATTTGAGCAAGTCTGGTGCCTCAATTAAATTCGTCTTTACGAACTGTTTTGTTTTGACAGATTCTGCCTTTTATTTCGCATTGCCTGTTTTGCTATGCTTGATGGATTTTTCGATTCCATTAACTTTCAGTAGCTTTGTGCAATGTCCAGAAGTGTTAAGAATGATTATGTCACCTCTGAACATGTGAATTTTTTGATTATGCACTAACCCTCTAATGAGTTGCTTTGAGTTTGGTGTGGAGGAAGTTTTCAAGGATCAAGAGAGGGAGATGATACAATATGATCAAGGAGAGTGAAAGCTCTAAGCTTGGGGATGTCCCGGTGGTTCACCCCCGCATATTTCAAGAAGACTCAAGCGTCTAAGCTTGGGGATGCCCAAGGCATCCCCTTCTTCATCGACAACATTATCAGGTTCCTCTAGTGAAACTATATTTTTATTCCATCACATCTTATGTACTTTGTTTGGAGCGTCGGTTTGTTTTTGTTTTTGTTTTGTTTGAATAAAATGGATCCTAGCATTCATTGTGTGGGAGAGAGACACGCTCCGCTGTTGCATATGGACAAATATGTCCTTAGGCTTTACTCATAGTGTTCATGGCGAAGGTTGAATCTTCTTCGTTAAATTGTTATATGGTTGGAAACGGGAAATGCTACATGTAGTAATTGGTAAAATGTCTTGGATAATGTGATACTTGGCAATTGTTGTGCTCATGTTTAAGCTCTTGCATCATATACTTTGCACCTATTAATGAAGAAATACATAGAGCTTGCTAAAATTTGGTTTGCATAATTGGTCTCTCTAAGGTCTAGATAATTTCTAGTAAGAGTTTGAACAACAAGGAAGACGGTGTAGAGTCTTATAATGTTTACAATATGTCTTTTATGTGAGTTTTGCTGCACCGCTTCATACTTGTGTTTGTTTCAAATAACCTTGCTAGCCTAAACCTTGTATCGAGAGGGAATACTTCTCATGCATCCAAAATCCTTGAGGCAACCACTATGCCATTTGTGTCAACCATACCTACCTACTACATGGTATTTCTCTGCCATTCCGAAGTAAATTGCTTGAGTGCTACCTTTAAACAATTCAAAATTTATTACCTCTGATTTGTGTCAATGTTTTATAGCTCATGAGGAAGTATGTGGTGTTTATCTTTCAATCTTGTTGGGCAACTTTCACCAATGGACTAGTGGCTTCATCCGCTTATCCAATAATTTTGCAAAAAGAGCTGGCAATGGGATTCCCAGTCCCAAATTAATTAACAAAAATGGACACTCCTCCATGGTATGTGATTGTTGGACGGCACCCGAAGGATTCGGTTAGCCATGGCTTGAGAAAGCAAAGGTGGGGAGGAGTGTCATCATAATAAAACTAAAATAAAAAGGCACTCCTTCATGGTATGAGATTGTTGGCAGGAACCCGAGGATTCGGTTAGCCATGGTTTGTGAAAGAAAGGTTGGAAGGAGTGCCACCCAAAAATAAAATAAAATGGGAGCCGCTCTTTGAAGGTTTGTCTGGCAAGGGGGTTAGAGTACCCGCTACCATTCGTTGACAACAACAAACACCTCTCAAAATTTTACTTTTATGCTCTCTATATGTTTTCAAAATCAAAGCTCTAGCACAAATATAGCAATCAATGCTTCCCTCTGCGAAGGGCCTTTCTTTTACTTTTATGTTGAGTCAGTTCACCTATTTCTCTCCCATCTCAAGAAGTAAACACTTGTGTGAACTGTGCATTGATTCCTACATACTTGCATATTGCACTTGTTATGTTACTTTACATTGACAACTATCCATGAGATATACATGTTACAAGTTGAAAGCAATCGCTGAAACTTAATCTTCCTTTGTGTTGCTTCAATACCTTTACTTTGAAAATTATTGCTTTATGAGTTAACTCTTATGCAAGACTTATTGATGCTTGTCTTGAAAGTACTATTCATGAAAAGTCTTTGCTATATGATTCATTTGTTTACTCATGTCATTTACCATTGTCTTTGATCGCTGCATTCATTACATGTGCTTACAATAGTATGATCAAGGTTATGATGGCATGTCACTCCAGAAATTATCTTTGTTATCGTTTACCTACTCGGGACGAGCAGGAACTAAGCTTGGGGATGCTGATACGTCTCCGACGTATCGATAATTTCTTATGTTCCATGCCACATTATTGATGATATCTACATGTTTTATGCATACTTTATGTCATATTTTTGGATTTTCCGGCACTAACCTATTAACGAGATGCCGAAGAGCCAGTTGCTGTTTTCTGCTGTTTTTGGTTTCAGAAATCCTAGTAAGGAAATATTCTCGGAATTGGACGAAATCAACGCCCAGGGGCCTATTTTCACACGAAGCTTCCAGAAGTCCGAGGGAGAGACAAAGTGGGGCCACGGGGCGCCGCCACACTAGGGCGGCGTGGCCCAGGGGGTCCCGCGCGGCCCTAGCGTGTGGGGCCCCCGTGACGCCTCTTGACCTGCCCTTCCGCCTACTTAAGGTCTTCGTCGCGAAACCCCCAGTACCGAGAGCCACGATACGGAAAACCTTCCAGAGACGCCGCCGCCAATCCCATCTCTGGGGATTCAGGAGATCGCCTCTGGCACCCTGCCGGAGAGGGGAATCATCTCCCGGAGGGCTCTTCACCGCCATGGTCGCCTCCGGAGTGATGAGTGAGTAGTTCACCCCTGGACTATGGGTCCATAGCAGTAGCTAGATGGTCGTCTTCTCCTAATTGTGCTTCATTGTTGGGTCTTGTGAGCTGCCTAACATGATCAAGATTATCTATCTGTAATGCTACATGTTGTGTTTGTTGGGATCCGATGGATAGAGAATACTATGCTATGTTGATTATCAATCTATTATCTATGTGTTGTTTATGATCTTGCATGCTCTCCGTTATTAGTAGAGGCTCTGGCCAAGTTTTTGCTAGTAACTCCAAGAGGGAGTATTTATGCTCGATAGTGGGTTCATGCCTCCATTAAATCTGGGACAGTGACAGAAAGTTCTAAGGTTGTGGATGTGTTGTGACCACTAGGGATAAAACATCGATGCTATGTCTAAGGATGTAGTTGTTGATTACATTACGCACCATACTTAATGCAATTGTCTGTTGTTTGCAACTTAATACTGGAAGGGGTTCGGATGATAACCTGAAGGTGGACTTTTTAGGCATAGATTCATGCTGGATAGCGGTCTATGTACTTTGTCGTAATGCCCAATTAAATCTCACAATATTCATCATAACATGTATGTGCATGGTCATGCCCTCATTATTTGTCAATTGCCCAACTGTAATTTGTTCACCCAACATGCTATTTATCTTATGGGAGAGACGCCTCTAGTGAACTGTGGACTCCGGTCCATTCTTTTAATCGAATACAATCTACTGCAATATTTGTTCTACTGTTTTCTACAAACAATCATCATCCACACTATACATCTAATCCTTTGTTACAGCAAGCCGGTGAGATTGACAACCTCACTGTCACGTTGGGGCAAAGTAATTTGGTTGTGTTGTGCAGGTTCCACGTTGGCGCCGGAATCCCTGGTGTTGCGCCGCACTACACTTCGCCGCCATCAACCTTCAACGTGCTTCTTGGCTCCTACTGGTTCGATAAACCTTGGTTTCTTACTGAGGGAAAACTTGCCGCTGTACGCATCACACCTTCCTCTTGGGGTTCCCAACGGTCGCGTGCTATACGCGTATCAAGACTGTTTTCTGGCGCCGTTGCCGGGGAGATCAAGACACGCTGCAAGGGGAGTCTCCACCTCCAATCTCTTTACTTTGTTTTTGTCTTGCTTTGTTTTATTTACTACTTTGTTTGCTGCACTAAAACAAAACACAAAAGAATTAGTTGCTAGTTTTACTTTACTTGCTATCTTGTTTGCTATATTAAAAACACAAAAAAATTAATTACTTGCATTTACTTTATCTAGTTTGCTTTATTTACTGTTGCTAAAATGAGTAATCCTGAAGTTGAAGTTCGTTCGTTTAAGCAAAAATGGGGAGAATGTTTAAAAGATGCTTGGTATAGAATTAGTGATGCCCATAATAGGTGCACTAAGAAACACTCCACCACTATCCTACTGAGGAATTTTTATGTTGGTATCTCTAGCTGGAATAGATATGTTCTTGATTGTCTCGCGGGAGGTAACTTCCTAGGTACTCCTGCCTTAGAAGCTAATTGCATTATTGAGAGTCTATTTGGAATACCACCTGTTAATGAAGTTAAAATTGAAACCTCTCTTGCAGATGTCATGAAAAAGTTGGAAACCATAGAGCAAAACCTTCCAAGTATTGAGACTAATTTGGGAGCATTACTTGATAGCACTGATAAACTTGATAAATACTTGATACACACTTTCTGCGTCTAGCTGAAAGGCGTTAAAGAAAAGCGCTTATGGGAGACAACCCATGATTTTACTACTGCACTTTTGTTTTATATTTGAGTCTTGGAAGTTGTTACTACTGTAGCAACCTCTCCTTATCTTAGTTTTGTTGCATTGTTGTGCCAAGTAAAGTCTTTGATAGTAAGGTTCATACTAGATTTGGATTACTGCGCAGAAACAGATTTCTTTGCTGTCACGAATCTGGGACTAATTATCTGTAGGTAACTCAGACAATTATGCCAATTTACGTGAGTGATCCTCAGATATGTACGCAACTTTCATTCAATTTGAGCATTTTCATTTGAGCAAGTCTGGTGCCTCAATTAAATTCGTATTTACGAACTGTTCTGTTTTGACAGATTCTGCCTTTTATTTCGCTTTGCCTGTTTTGCTATGCTTGATGGATTTTTCAATTCCATTAACTTTCAGTAGCTTTGTGCAATGTCCAGAAGTGTTAAGAATGATTATGTAACCTCTGAACATGTGAATTTTGATTATGCACTAACCCTCTAATGAGTTTCTTTGAGTTTGGTGTGGAGGAAGTTTTCAAGGATCAAGAGAGGGAGATGATACAATATGATCAAGGAGAGTGAAAGCTCTAAGCTTGGGGATGCCCCGGTGGTTCACCCCCGCATATTTCAAGAAGACTCAAGCGTCTAAGCTTGGGGATGCCCAAGGCATCCCCTTCTTCATCGACAACATTATCAGGTTCCTCTAGTGAAACTATATTTTTATTCCATCACATCTTATGTACTTTGCTTGGAGCGTCGGTTTGTTTTTGTTTTTGTTTTGTTTGAATAAAATGGATCCTAGCATTCATTGTGTGGGAGAGAGACACGCTCCGCTGTTGCATATGGACAAATATGTCCTTAGGCTTTACTCATAGTGTTCATGGCGAAGGTTGAATCTTCTTCGTTAAATTGTTATATGGTTGGAAACGGGAAATGCTACATGTAGTAATTGGTGAAATGTCTTGGATAATGTGATACTTGGCAATTGTTGTACTCATGTTTAAGCTCTTACATCATATACTTTGCACCTATTAATGAAGAAATACATAGAGCTTGCTAAAATTTGGTTTGCATAATTGGTCTCTCTAAGGTCTAGATAATTTCTAGTAAGAGTTTGAACAACAAGGAAGACGGTGTAGAGTCTTATAATGTTTACAATATGTCTTTTATGTGAGTTTTGCTGCACCGCTTCATACTTGTGTTTGTTTCAAATAACCTTGCTAGCCTAAACCTTGTATCGAGAGGGAATACTTCTCATGCATCCAAAATCCTTGAGCCAACCACTATGCCATTTGTGTCCACCATACCTACCTACTACATGATATTTCTCCGCCATTCCAAAGTAAATTGCTTGAGTGCTACCTTTAAACAATTCAAAATTTATTACCTCTGATTTGTGTCAATGTTTTATAGCTCATGAGGAAGTATGTGGTGTTTATCTTTCAATCTTGTTGGGCAACTTTCACCAATGGACTAGTGGCTTCATCCGCTTATCCAATAATTTTGCAAAAAGAGCTGGCAATGGGATTCCCAGTCCCAAATTAATTAACAAAAATAGACACTCCTCCATGGTATGTGATTGTTGGACGGCACCCGAAGGATTCGGTTAGCCATGGTTTGAGAAAGCAAAGGTGGGGAGGAGTGTCATCATAATAAAACTAAAATAAAAAGGCACTCCTTCATGGTATGAGATTGTTGGCAGGCACCCGAGGATTCGGTTAGCCATGGTTTGTGAAAGAAAGGTTGGAAGGAGTGCCACCCAAAAATAAAATAAAATGGGAGCCGCTCTTTGAAGGTTTGTCTGGCAAGGGGGTTAGAGTACCCGCTACCATTCGTTGACAACAACAAACACCTCTCAAAATTTTACTTTTATGCTCTCTATATATTTTCAAAATCAAAGCTCTAGCACAAATATAGCAATCAATGCTTCCCTCTGCGAAGGGCCTTTCTTTTACTTTTATGTTGAGTCAGTTCACCTATTTCTCTCCCATCTCAAGAAGCAAACACTTGTGTGAACTGTGCATTGATTCCTACATACTTGCATATTGCACTTGTTATATTGTTATCACCAGAATTTGACCGAGTCAGAGGTGGGCCACGATTGAGATAGACCTGAAGATATACATGGAAGGAAAAGCAAGAATTGGCCTTATACGCGAAGTTGGGCTGAATTGCCCATGTATCTGTAATATAGTAGATCGCATCTTAGATTAAAAGTTAGAGTTTTACTCGTGCACGGTTAGGTGCACGTCCGAATTAGAAAGTCCCTTGGACTATAAATATGTATCTAGGGTTTATGGAATAAACAACAACTCACGTTCAACCCAAAACAAACCAATCTCGGCGCATCGCCAACTCCTTCGTCTCGAGGGTTTCTACCAGGTAAGCGACATGCTGCCTAGATCGCATCTTGCGATCTAGGCAGCACAAGCTCCACGTTGTTCATGCGTTGCTCGTACTGAAGCGTCTTTGATGGCGAGCAACGTAGTTATCATAGATGTGTTAGGGTTAGCATAGCTCTTCGTATAACATGCTTACGTAGTGCAACCCTTGCATATCTAGCCGCCCTCACATCTATCTCAGGTGGGGGGCGGCACCCCGCTTGATCATCGTTTAGTAGATCTGATCCGTTACGATTGCTCCTTGTTCTACAAGGATTAGTTTAATATCTGCAATAGTTAGGCCTTACATGTTGGAGATATGCCCAAGAGGCAATAATAAAATGGTTATTATAATATCTTTAAGTTTATGATAATGTTTACATACCATGCTATAATTGTATTAACCGAAACATTGATACATGTGTGTTATGTGAACAACAAGGAGTCCCTAGTAAGCCTCTTGTATAACTAGCTTGTTGATTAATAGATGATCATTGTTTCATGATCATGAACATTGGATGTTATTAATAACAAGGTTATGTCATTATGTGAATGATATAATGGACACACCCAATTAAGCATAGCATAAGATCACGTCATTAAGTTATTTGCTATAAGCTTTCGATACATAGTTACCTAGTCCTTATGACCATGAGATCATGTAAATCACTTATACCGGAAAGGTACTTTGATTACACCAAACGCCACTGGGTAAATAGGTGGTTATAAAGGTGGGATTAAGTATCCGGAAAGTATGAGTTGAAGCATATGGATCAACAGTGGGATTTGTCCATCCCGATGACGGATAGATATACTCTGGGCCCTCTCGGTGGAATGTCGTCTAATGTCTTGCAAGCATATGAATGAGTTCATAAGAGACCACATACCACGGTACGAGTAAAGAGTACTTGTCAGGAGACGAGGTTGAACAAGGTATAGAGTGATACCGAAGATCAAACATCGAACAAGTAAAATATCGCGTGACAAAGGGAATTGGTATCGTATGTGAATGGTTCATTCGATCACTAAAGTCATCGTTGAATATGTGGGAGCCATTATGGATCTCCAGATCCCGCTATTGGTTATTGGTCGGAGTGAGTACTCAACCATGTCCGCATAGTTCACGAACCGTAGGGTGACACACTTAAAGTTGGATGTTGAAATGGTACAACTTGAATATGGAATGGAGTTCGAATATTTGTTCGGAGTCCCGGATGAGATCCCGGACATCACGAGGAGTTCCGGAATGGTCCGGAGAATAAGATTCATATATAGGAAGTCATATTCCAAGTTTGGAAATGATCCGGTGCATTTATGGCAGGTTCTAGAAGGTTCTAGAAAAGTCCGGAAGAAATCACCATGGAAAGTAGAGTCCCGGAGGGACTCCACCATGCATGACCAGCCAACCCTAAAGGGGAGGAGTCCAAGGTGGACTCCCCTAGGGTGGCCGGCCAACCCACCTCAAGGAAAGGTGGGAGTCCCACCTTGGGTAGGACTCCCTCCTTGAGTAGGTTTCCCACATATGGGAGGTTTTAGTGTTGGGGTCTTATTCGAAGACTTGGACTAGAACTCTTGGGGCTTCCACCTATATAATGAGGGGCATAGGAGAGGGGGCTGACCACTTCAAGCCTCAGCCTTGGCCGCACCCCTTAGAGGGCCGGCGCCCAACCCCCTCTCTCCCCAAACCCTAGCGGTCTCTCTCCTCCACCACATCCCGCACGCTTAAGCGAAGCTCCGCCGGATTTCTCCACCACCACCGACACCACGCCGTCGTGCTGTCGGATTCAAGAGGAGCTACTACTTCCGCTGCCCGCTGGAACGGGGAGGTGGACGTCGTCTTCATCAACAACCGAACGTGTGACCGAGTACGGAGGTGCTGCCCGTTCGTGGCGCCGGAACCGATCGTGATCAAGATCTTCTACGCGCTTTTGCAAGCGGCAAGTGAACGTCTACCGCAGCAACAAGAGCCTCCTCTTGTAGGCTTTGGAATCTCTTCAAGGGTGAGACTCGATAAACCCCTCGTTGCTACCGTCTTCTAGATTGCATCTTGGCTTGGATTGCGTGTTCGCGGTAGGAAAATTTTTGTTTTCTATGCAACGTTATCCTACAGTGGTATCAGAGCCGTGTCTATGCATAGATGGTTGCACGAGTAGAACACAATGGTTTTGTGGGCGTTGATGCTCTTGTTATCTTTAGTTTGAGTACTTTGCATCTTTGTGGCATAGTGGGATGAAGCGGCTCGGACTAACTTTACATGACCGCGTTCATGAGACTTGTTCCTCGTTCGACATGCAACTTGTATTGCATAAGAGGCTTTGCGGGTGTCTGTCTCTCCTACTATAGTGAAGATTCAATTTACTCTTCTATTGAAAACATTAGTATCAACGTTGTGGTTCATGTTCGTAGGTAGATTAGATCTCTCTCGAAAACCCTAAACCACGTAAAATATGCAAACCAAATTAGAGACGTCTAACTTGTTTTTGCAGGGTTTGGTGATGTGATATGGCCATAATGTGATGATGAATATGTATGAGATGATCATTATTGTATTGTGGCAACCGGCAGGAGCCTTATGGTTGTCTTTAAATTTCATGTTGAGTAGTATTTCAAAGTAGTTGTAATAGTTGCTACATGAGGTGAACAACCATGAAGACGGCGCCATGAACCTTGACGCTACGCCGTTGATGATGGAGATCATGTCCGTGCTTTGGAGATGAAGATCAAAGGCGCAAAGACAAAAGGGCCATATCATATCACATATGAATTGCATGTGATGTTAATCCTTTATGCATCTTATTTTGCTTAGATTGCGACGGTAGCATTATAAGATGATCCCTCACATTAATATCAAGATAATAAAGTGTTCTCCCCTCGTATGCACCGTTGCCAAAGTTCGTCGTTTCGAAGCATCTCGTGATGATCGGATGTGATAGATTCAACGTTCATATACAACGGGTGTAAGATATGTTGCACACGCGGAATACTTGGGTTTGCTTGACGAGCCTAGCATGTACAGACATGGCCTCGGGACAACGGAAACCGAAAGGTTGAACACGAGTCATATGGATGATATGATCAACATGTTGATGTTCACCATTGAAGCTACATCATCTCACGTGATGATCGGTTTTGGTGTAGTCGATTTGGATCGTGTACCACTTAACAACTATGAGGGATGTTGTATTAAGTGGGAGTTCATTAGGAATTAGATTAAAACATGAACTAATTATCATAAACATAGTCTGAGTAATATTTTGAATTAATTTTGTAGTATTGGCATCCGTTTTTCTACCATGCGCTAGTCTTGTAATTGAGATAGAAATACTATTAAATCTGACAAGAAACTTTACGGATTGGTACCGTATTGTTAAAGAATCAAGAATTGGTTAAGTCCTATTGCAAACTTTTAGTAAACCTCATATTGTTGATTCAATGAGCTATGGTTTCAATTAGTACCTAAAGTTATCTTGTCTCCGTAAAACTTGAAGTTCAAATCTGTTTGAAAAGTAAGGAGGTGAAAATTTAGTTTTCAGAAATAATCAAGGTATGAGATATATGTGATATCTAAGACCTTATTGCAAGATGATAGAATATAAATTTGGTGAGACTACATAAACTCATAAGTTTTATGGGAATGTATGAAGGTTGAAGACGCCAGGCGTCACAATCCTCCAACTATTGGGGCACTAATAATATTCGCATATCCATGAGGTTATCATCCTTAGTATGCACCGTTGCTAAGACTCGTCGTATCGAAGCATCACGTGATGATCGGGTGTGATAGATTCTACGTGTGCATACAACGGGTGCAAGCCAGATTTGCACATGCGAATACTAAGGTTAAACTTTATGAGCCTAACATGTACAGACATGGTCTCAGAAAGTTGTCATGAATTGATGGATAAAATTATGAGTGAAATTGTTCATCGTATTACAAAGTTACTAATAGTGAAATCTAGAACACTTGTCATATAATGATCAACTTCAAAATAAGAACCTCAAGGTTATTGGTATTAGACCAACAAACCTAGAAGTTATTGATGTTGAAGTGTTTTTCTGAATAATGAGGAAAACTAAAAGAGAAACTGCAAAAGATATTTTGGCAGAAAGAAAGAAAAGACTAGAAAGTCTAGCTCAGGTGTATATAAATGATATACATGTTATGGTTGTATTCCTAGTTAAGTCACACAATGAAATTCTTGGGTATTAGTACCATATTGGTTGGTATGAAGTGTCATACAAAACAACGCAATACAAGAATACAATGGCCTAAGTGACTGACAAGGAATATGATAGGAATGCACGTCTAGAACAAAATAAAGTGTTATTATGTTCGTCGTTGGCATTCTATCTAGCCCTTAGAATTTATAATAAAGAACTTAATAATTGTTATTTTGCTCTGGTCAAATGAAAACAATGAGTTGTTCAAATTATGACATTACTCCATGTATGATGGATAAGTTATTATAAATCTTAATGGTGAAACACACATACATAACACTGACGCTAAAATGCCATAAGGCAAATGATTTGAATTCCACTTATTTGTGGAACCGCCATTTAGGTCATGTTAGAAAGGAACGCATGAAGGAACTCCATGCAACTGGATTTTTGGAGTCATTTGATTTTTGAATCATTTGGCGCTTGCAAATCTTTTCTAAAGAGAATGATTAGAATACCGTTCATAGGCCAAGAGTTGAACGGGCAACAAACTTAGTGGAAAAATACATAATGATGTATATGGTTCACTGAGCATAGTTGTGTGCGGGAGATTCTTCTACTCCATGAAAACTTTCAACAATGAATTGAGTATATATATGTGGATATATTCGATAAGGAAGAAGTTTAAAACATTTGAATAGATTCAAATAAATTTCAGCATGAAGTGGAAATCATCGTAATAGAAAAGTCAAATATCTATGATTGGATCATGGTGGAAATATTTGAATTACGAGTTTTAGTGAACATCTAAGAGAGTTATGAAGTTGTTCTACAACTCACGTTTCTTGGAGTATCATAGTGATGATGAAGTATCCAAAAGACGTATCCAAACCTTGTTGGATCAATGATGAGATAAAATATTGATGCCACTATATTTTTTGTGGATTATGCTTTAGTGACTACCGCTTTTACGCTTAATAGAGCATCATCATGATCCGTTGAAATGACACCATACGAGTTATGGCATGGGTATGAATCCTAATAGTCTTTTCTTAAAATTTTGGTATGCATAGCATAAGTAAATAAGTTTACAACCAAAATCGGATGAATGTCTTTGTTGGTTATTCCAGAGAATTGATTGGGAATTCTTCCCACTATGTAGACAAAGACAAAAGTGTTCGTCAATGTTTCTTATTTCCAAGAAATTGTTTCTAGCGAAGTATTTGAGTGGGAGGACAATAGAACTTGATAAGGTTTACGAACCTGAGCATAATGATCAGAATAGCGCAGCATCGGAATTGGTTTCGGAAGCGGCCACAACGATCATGGCTCCCATGACTACAAAGTGTTTTAGTCATGGAGATCAAAGTACATATTGAACCTTGTAGGTATGGTTTACTTTGTGATCAAATAAATGATTTGTGGACAAAGGATTGATTTTAAAATGATAAACCAACTACAAAACAAAGAAGTTATGATGGGCCCTGACTCCGTTAAAATGGCTATACGCCATGAAATCCAAGATAGATGAATACTTTTTGAAAGTAAATGGATCTATAAAATTGATGGACTTGGATGGAATATCCTTGAAGAAGCTTGACTTGTCGAAAAGTTGTTTACGACAAAGTTCAAAGAGTTGACTATGATAAGATTAGATCTTCCGTAGCAATGCTTATAGTCTATGTGGATTATTCTAGTAATCACTACATATTTCTTTTATGAGATATGTTAGTAGGATGGCAAAATACATTACTTATCAGAAGTGTGTATTAAAGGTGTATACAAGATACAACCAAGAGTCTTGCTAGTCCATGGAATACTAGATAGGTATACGAACTTCAATTGGATGAAGTGAGTATCACAGAGTTGGAATCTTCACTAGATGAAATAATCAAAGAGTTTTTGATTTCATCAGAGACGATGAAGAGGCTTGCATTTGCAAGAAATTAAGTGGGAGCGCTAAGACATATTTATAATACTTTATGTAGATGACATATAGTTGGTTATAAATGATGTAATTATATACTTGATTAAAAGGTTTCATTGAGAAATTAACTTCAATGAAAGTGATATGGACTGAAACAAATTTTGTGTCAAGATCTATGAAGATAGATTGAAACACATAAATATGTTCAAAGTCAAAGTACATAGAATGGATATTGAAAAAGTTCAATATAAAAATATTAAGAAAATATTCTTGTCATGTTAAGTTTTAACAAGACTTGAGTGTATCTGACACTCAATGAGTAAAAACACATGAGTGATTATAGATCACGAATAATATGTGCACAATCAGATGTCATGTGCTACAAAGTGTTATGAGCATATACCAGAATGATTCATATGATGATCATTGGACGACAGTAAGAATACTCTTGAGTACTTTAGAAGAACTAAGGATATATATATAGTTTTTGTATGGGAAATTACAAACAAATCGCTGTAAGATGTTGCACCGATATTTGTTTTATCACATATGAAAATAAAATTTCAATCTCAAATTAGACTAAGTATTTTTTAAAAGGTAGCACAATGAGCTAGAAGTTGTCTATGCGAAGTTGGGCTGAATTGCCCATGTATCTGTAATATAGTAGATCGCATCTTAGATTAAAAGTTAGAGTTTTACTCGTGCACGGTTAGGTGCACGTCCGAATTAGAAAGTCCCTTGGACTATAAATATGTATCTAGGGTTTATGGAATAAACAACAACTCACGTTCAACCCAAAACAAACCAATCTCGGCGCATCGCCAACTCCTTCATCTCGAGGGTTTCTACCAGGTAAGCGACATGCTGCCTAGATCGCATCTTGCGATCTAGGCAGCACAAGCTCCACGTTGTTCATGCGTTGCTCGTACTGAAGCGTCTTTGATGGCGAGCAACGTAGTTATCATAGATGTGTTAGGGTTAGCATAGCTCTTCGTATAACATGCTTACGTAGTGCAACCCTTGCATATCTAGCCGCCCTCACATCTATCTCAGGTGTGGGGGCGGCACCCCGCTTGATCATCGTTTAGTAGATCTGATCCGTTACGATTGCTCCTTGTTCTACAAGGATTAGTTTAATATCTGCAATAGTTAGGCCTTACATGTTGGAGATATGCCCAAGAGGCAATAATAAAATGGTTATTATAATATCTTTAAGTTTATGATAATGTTTACATACCATGCTATAATTGTATTAACCGAAACATTGATACATGTGTGTTATGTGAACAACAAGGAGTCCCTAGTAAGCCTCTTGTATAACTAGCTTGTTGATTAATAGATGATCATTGTTTCATGATCATGAACATTGGATGTTATTAATAACAAGGTTATGTCATTATGTGAATGATATAATGGACACACCCAATTAAGCATAGCATAAGATCACGTCATTAAGTTATTTGCTATAAGCTTTCGATACATAGTTACCTAGTCCTTATGACCATGAGATCATGTAAATCACTTATACCGGAAAGGTACTTTGATTACACCAAACGCCACTGCGTAAATAGGTGGTTATAAAGGTGGGATTAAGTATCCGGAAAGTATGAGTTGAAGCATATGGATCAACAGTGGGATTTGTCCATCCCGATGACGGATAGATATACTCTGGGCCCTCTCGGTGGAATGTCGTCTAATGTCTTGCAAGCATATGAATGAGTTCATAAGAGACCACATACCACGGTACGAGTAAAGAGTACTTGTCAGGAGACGAGGTTGAACAAGGTATAGAGTGATACCGAAGATCAAACCTCGAACAAGTAAAATATCGCGTGACAAAGGGAATTGGTATCGTATGTGAATGGTTCATTCGATCACTAAAGTCATCGTTGAATATGTGGGAGCCATTATGGATCTCCAGATCCCGCTATTGGTTATTGGTCGGAGTGAGTACTCAACCATGTCCGCATAGTTCACGAACCGTAGGGTGACACACTTAAAGTTGGATGTTGAAATGGTAGAACTTGAATATGGAATGGAGTTCGAATATTTGTTCGGAGTCCCGGATGAGATCCCGGACATCACGAGGAGTTCCGGAATGGTCCGGAGAATAAGATTCATATATAGGAAGTCATATTCCAAGTTTGGAAATGATCCGGTGCATTTATGGCAGGTTCTAGAAGGTTCTAGAAAAGTCCGGAAGAAATCACCATGGAAAGTAGAGTCCCGGAGGGACTCCACCATGCATGACCAGCCAACCCTAAAGGGGAGGAGTCCAAGGTGGACTCCCCTAGGGTGGCCGGCCAACCCACCTCAAGGAAAGGTGGGAGTCCCACCTTGGGTAGGACTCCCTCCTTGAGTAGGTTTCCCACATATGGGAGGTTTTAGTGTTGGGGTCTTATTCGAAGACTTGGACTAGAACTCTTGGGGCTTCCACCTATATAATGAGGGGCATAGGAGAGGGGGCTGACCACTTCAAGCCTCAGCCTTGGCCGCACCCCTTAGAGGGCCGGCGCCCAACCCCCCTCTCTCCCCAAACCCTAGCGGTCTCTCTCCTCCACCACATCCCGCACGCTTAAGCGAAGCTCCGCCGGATTTCTCCACCACCACCGACACCACGCCGTCGTGCTGTCGGATTCAAGAGGAGCTACTACTTCCGCTGCCCGCTGGAACGGGGAGGTGGACGTCGTCTTCATCAACAACCGAACGTGTGACCGAGTACGGAGGTGCTGCCCGTTCGTGGCGCCGGAACCGATCGTGATCAAGATCTTCTACGCGCTTTTGCAAGAGGCAAGTGAACGTCTACCGCAGCAACAAGAGCCTCCTCTTGTAGGCTTTGGAATCTCTTCAAGGGTGAGACTCGATAAACCCCTCGTTGCTACCGTCTTCTAGATTGCATCTTGGCTTGGATTGCGTGTTCGCGGTAGGAAATTTTTTGTTTTCTATGCAACGTTATCCTACATTACAAAGGGGTGGAGGATCCAGCGGCACGTAGGGTGGCGTTCGCAAGTCCTAAACAGGATGTTCCGAGGATCAACTTTATGTTGGTTTTTAGGCCTTGTTTAGGATCGGCTTACGATCACCGTGCGTGGCCGCGAGGCCCAACCTGGAGTAGGATGATCCGATTATGTGGTGAAAACCCTAAATCGTCGTAGATCTAATTAGCTTTATCTTGATCAAGCAGGATCACCATATTCGTGCACCCCGTACGAATCATGGGTGGATCGGCTCTTTGAGCCGATTCACAGGATAACCTGAGAGCCGATCGAGGCTCTTATTTAATGTTTACGTGTATGCCATGCAGGAAACTAAGCGAGGCATCCCCATCACCTTCCTGACCAGGTATAGGTCAGGTGGCACGCCCTTGCACTTCGCATCGCCGCGTGTGACCAGAAGAGCATTGCGGGCCGTCGCTCGGAGGGGTCTCAGCCAGCCGCAGCTCTAGGCTCTTCCCGGCTCTACGGTGTTGACAAGCCGCTGCCCGCCGGTGGGTTTTGGCAGTCAACACATTCTGGCACGCCCAGTGGGACAATCATCTACATCAACCACATCGCCATCTACATCTGAGATGGCGGACGGCACGCCAGTCACCTACGAGGAGCTGCCTGACGAGCTCAAGAAGAGATATGACGAGATCAAGGTCACCCTCGAAGCCGACCTCATCGGCTCTTTTCAGAGAACCCGTTCCCATGGCATCAGATGGAAGGGATTCTCACCGCAAGGTGCACTCGATGGGATAGATCTCTCTGCCCCGTCGGAGGAACGCACCAGGGCCCTGCGGCAGGAGATCAACTACTTGGTGGCTCACTCGCTACACCGCCACTCTGAAAGCTTGGTCAACGTGTTGGAGCGTCTCGCTCTGCGCGTGATCCAGGAGATCATGAGCCACCAGTACTCGCCGTCAGGACCAGCTCTCGGGACGCATCAGGGAGAGTTGCCACTCCAGTCCCGTCCACCGCTGCCATATGCGTTGGCAGCACCAGCTGAAGTGCCGGCTACACCGGCATTCGTCGTCTACAAGAGCGGTGGTGGCCCTAGTGACTACCAGTTCTTGGCTGAGGCGCCTAAGGAGATCCCTCAAGGCTACGCGTGTACGTATGTGCCAGATTGTGGCAACTGGCCACTCTCAAACCAGGCCACAACGTCAGGGACTCCGGCGCAAACAGGAGGAACGTCAGCAACAGAGCTTGAGAAGCAGACGTGGCTAACTAAGTACGCCACCCCGACGAAACTCCCGAGCCCAGCTCCTGCAGTTGGCTCAGAGCTGGAAAAGCAAACATGGCTGGCTAAGTACGCCACCCCGGCGAATCTTCAGAGTGCAACTCCCGCAGCCAGCACAGCGGATCAGATCAGTACAATACTGAGAGACCAGTTCGGCATGGTGCCGAAGAGAAGGGCAATCGGCTATTCCAAGCCGTACCCCGACGAGTACGAGATGATCCCGCTGCCACCTAAATATCGGCTCCCTGACTTCTCCAAATTCAGTGGATCAGATGGCTCCAGCTCCATCGAGCACGTCGGCCGATATTTGGCGCAACTAGGACCGGCTTCAGTGTCGGATCAGCTACGCGTGAGGCTCTTTTCACAGTCCCTCACGGGATCGGCTTTTGGATGGTACACCTCTTTGCCAGCAAACTCCATCCGGTCTTGGAAGCAATTGGAAGAACAGTTCCATATGCAATACCATTCAGAAGCTTCCGAGTCTAGCATTGCCGATCTAGCACAACTACGTCAGAAGCGCGGAGAAACGGTGACAGAGTACATCCAGCGCTTCAGGAATCTTAGGAACCGATGTTATTCGGTTCGTATAACTGAAAAGGAAGCGATCGAGTTGGCGTAGCTGGCCTTGCAACACAGCTCAAGGACATGGCCTCCCAAGCAGATTATCCCTCGCCGGGCGCACATGGTTCAGAAACTATCAGCATATGAACAGCGCCACCCGGACCTGTACCAAGACAAGTTCAAGCGTGCAGTAGTCCTGGTCGATGCAGAGGAAGACGAAGTTCCTGCGGGAGATCAAGAAGTAGCAGTGGCTGAGTGGACTCGGGGAGGAACCCCCGTATCCTGCAAATGGGTAAAGCCACCAGGGCCGCCGAGGGGATTTGATTTTGATGTGACCAAGACTGAACAAATCTTCGACCTCCTGCTCAAGGAGAAACAGTTGACGATTCCTGAAGGTCTCAAATTCCCCACGGCGCAAGAGCTGAACGGAAAGCCATACTGCAAATTCCACAACTCGCTCTCCCATGCCACCAACGACTGCAGGGTGTGGCGTCAGCACATCCAAGCGGCGATAGAAAAGGGGCGCCTAATTTTCAACCAGTACGCCATGAAGGTCGACACCCAACCCTTCCCCGCCGTTAACATGGTGGAAGTCACCTACCCTGAGGGTTGCCAGCCAGGTCCCTCGTTCAGCATCAACATGGTAGGACACAGGAACCACTCTGGCAAAGATGGAGATGAGGGCAGCTGCTCTCATAGCAAGGACACAGAGGAAGCCGCTCCACGCGATCGGCTCCATCATGATGGCAAGCGCTACGTCACAGAGGGAGAGGTGAAGAATATAAGATATCAACGACCTCTCTCTGATCACCTCCTCAACAAATATGTGAATCAGTACGACCAACGCCGACGGTCCAACTATGATGATGAAGGAGATCGTCTGGCTAGAGAAGCCAGAAGACATCGTCGGCAGGATCGCGATGAGGAGGAGCACGAGCGCCGTGCCACGGACACATCAAGGGAGCAAGATGACAACGCCAGACACTGGGACTGCCCTTTCTTCAGACACTGCTGGGATTCAGGAATGAGCCGATTGCCCACAATCGGCAATTGCCCAGAATGCAACAAGAAGAAGAAGGAGGCAGCCAATGTGTCTGTGTTCGAGCGCTTAGGGCCTCTCCCGCCACAAAGCAAACGTGCTGAGTCCCCTCGGTGGGCAGATCTTGAGGATTCCGAAAACGAGGGACCAGAAGAAGAAGACAGGTACCACCGTCCAAGGTGGTGCCCTGACGGACTCAGCCGTTCACAAAAACGCAGGGTTCAGCGGTTGCGCGGCCTGGAGGAAGCCGAAAGGTTATACCTGCATACGCTAAGGAAGGCACGGCCTGATCTGGCTGCAAAGGTTCAGCGAGCCCTGGATGAAGAGGGTCGACCACGGAGAATGGAGTGGCGTCCCAAACAAAGGAGAGCCGATGATGAAACATCGGCTGGCACGAACATGGTGTTCATCCTCCCTTCGGAGTTCAGTGCTCCAGGTTTAGATGAGACATCCGTGGCACAACTTGACTGCGGCCCACGGCCGGTTATCTTTGAGAAGCCACGAGAGAAGAGCTACAGGCATCTGAAGGCCCTGTACTTACGAGGATATATCGATGGGAGGCCTGTAAACAAGATGCTGGTGGACACCGGAGCGGCAGTTAACATCATGCCGTACTCTATGCTACGTCGGCTGGGACGCTCTAGCTCAGATCTAATCAAGACCAACGTGACATTGAGCGATTTCAACGGCCAAGCGTCTGAAGCACAAGGAGTTCTGAACGTGGATTTGACTGTAGGAAGAAAAACTATCCCTACAACGTTCTTCATTGTCGATAGCACGAGCAGTTATGCTGTGCTGCTAGGAAGAGATTGGATCCACGCCAACTGTTGTATTCCCTCCACGATGCACCAATGCATAATACAGTGGGATGGAGATGAGGTAGAGGTCGTCCAGGCCGATGACTCAGCCGAAGTTTCAACAGCTGGCATGAACGCATGGGAAGCAGCAGGCCAAGAACCCCTCTCAGGCATCGACTTGGATGACTGCGAGCGCATCGATGTGACAAAGGGAAGGGTTAAGCTGGTTTTATCCACTGGCCTGACCATGTAGTTGAAGCAAAACGATGTGCAATTTGGTGAGGCTGATCCTTATGATCGGCCCCAAAAGTCTATGAAGGGATATTACAGAACCTTCAGTCAGCGCTCCAATCATTATGGAGGCCGGTCCCAGCAATCGGCCAAATTTATCCTCACCACATGGTCTGCTTGTGTTCGCCCTTGACCCTATCAGGAGCCGACGTGCGAATTACAGAGCCGATATCTGCCATTCTTTGACAGCTTCGGCTCGGGGGGCACCTAAATATGGGAGCAGATGCAGGGGTACATGTGTGCAATGAAATACTGGGGCCGATAGGAGAAAATCGGCCAGTAAAAATTTTTTTACAGCCGATGCAAGGGCATCGACTTTAGAATTGAGAAACAGCCGATGCGCAGCCATCGACTCTAGTGGAATTATGCGATGTCTATCGAGCCTCCACCAAATCCAGGCCAGCGGTGGTGCCTTCTGTTGCTTCGAGGGAATAAACGATGGAAATTTCTTCAGCTGCTTCGAGCCGATCCGGGTTCCTGAACCTTTTTGTCAAGGATTTCCAATCTTTGGGACTAGTTCAGCTGAAACGGAAGATTATCGGCTGTCTGAGGAAAAAAGAGGATCGGCTTTGGCGCATTCTCTCTGACATTATCGCCTCGAGTAAGGCTCGGGGGGCAGCAGGCTCGAGTAAGGCTCGGGGGGCAGCAGGCCTGGTGGATGCTCTGTTTTACTCTGTTTAAAGAGCCGATGGGGATACCATCGGCTGCTCCTTCATTGCAACCTTCTTCACAATGATGAGTACTGAAGAGGATTATTGGATTTGGTTGGAAAAGTTCAAAGATTTTCCTGAAGATCCTGCATTTTCCACCAGATTTAGAAAATCATCAGTTGAAGAAGGGAAGGGTGAATTTCAAAGAACCGATGCGGTGCTATCGGCTCAATACGCATTGGCAAAGGGGACGAATCGGCAAGGTCAGTAGAAGAGGGAATCGGCTCAATTAAACTCAGAAGAAATCGGCAAAATCAAATTGGGGAAAAGTTCTTCATTGATAGGCGAGATTTCTTACATAAAGAGCTAATTGCTCTCAAAAGGAAATACTAGGGGATACATTGCCCCATCTACTACTGCTGGCCCTATTCTAGAGGTCCTATCTACGGGCCATCACTGCCCTCGTCGTCGCCGTCGTCGCCGCTGTCGGCGCTGCTCCCGGCGGGCTCGTCGTCGCTCCAGTGGCCGCCGACCGGGCCCTCGTTGTCTTCATCTTCTTCATCAGCGTCGTCCTCGTCGCTGTCGAAGTCGCTAAGGTTGCCCGGCCAAGGGCAGAACCGCTTGGCCGGTGGCTCGTCGGAGGAGCTGTCGTCGTCGTCCTCCTCCTCTTCCTCTTCCTCCATCCCCTCGGAGGAGGTGAAGTCATCCCAGGAGAAGCGATCGTCATCGCTCTCCTCCTCCGATTCCCCGTTGGCAAGGAAGCGGAGGTCGCTCTCCCCGTCCGTGGAGGACTGGTCGTCCTCGGACCAGATGGAGAAGTCATGGTCTGACTCCTCCCCGGCCGCAATGGCGCGGCGGATGTTCGCCGCGTGGACCTCTGCCGGGTTGTACTCTGGCGTCGGCTCACGGGATGTGGAGGACTGGCTGGAAGGATCCGATGGAGCAGAGGAGGAAGAAGACATGGTGGCAGGAGGGCTTTTGGAGTGCTAATGCGAAGAAGATGCAGAGGAGAACAGTTCGTAGTGGTTAAATAAAATGGGATATAGTGGAAATTCAATGCCACAGCAGTTTCCGAGGAAGTGGTGCCTAAGAAAAAAAAAACTGCCAGGTCACGCGGAGAAGTTGAGAAGGCAGGGCATCATGATGAAGGATACTGCAACGGTTCTGCCACGACATGACCCGACGAAGGAAAACAGAGTGATTTTGGAATTACCAATTCCAAAACCAGGGGGGCATGTGTTATCACCAGAATTTGACCGAGTCAGAGGTGGGCCACGATTGAGATAGACCTGAAGATATACATGGAAGGAAAAGCAAGAATTGGCCTTATACGCGAAGTTGGGCTGAATTGCCCATGTATCTGTAATATAGTAGATCGCATCTTAGATTAAAAGTTAGAGTTTTACTCGTGCACGGTTAGGTGCACGTCCGAATTAGAAAGTCCCTTGGACTATAAATATGTATCTAGGGTTTATGGAATAAACAACAACTCACGTTCAACCCAAAACAAACCAATCTCGGCGCATCGCCAACTCCTTCGTCTCGAGGGTTTCTACCAGGTAAGCGACATGCTGCCTAGATCGCATCTTGCGATCTAGGCAGCACAAGCTCCACGTTGTTCATGTGTTGCTCGTACTGAAGCGTCTTTGATGGCGAGCAACGTAGTTATCATAGATGTGTTAGGGTTAGCATAGCTCTTCGTATAACATGCTTACGTAGTGCAACCCTTGCATATCTAGCCGCCCTCACATCTATCTCAGGTGTGGGGGCGGCACCCCGCTTGATCATCGTTTAGTAGATCTGATCCGTTACGATTGCTCCTTGTTCTACAAGGATTAGTTTAATATCTGCAATAGTTAGGCCTTACAAAGGGGTGGAGGATCCAGCGGCACGTAGGGTGGCGTTCGCAAGTCCTAAACAGGATGTTCCGAGGATCAACTTTATGTTGGTTTTTAGGCCTTGTTTAGGATCGGCTTACGATCACCGTGCGTGGCCGCGAGGCCCAACCTGGAGTAGGATGATCCGATTATGTGGTGAAAACCCTAAATCGTCGTAGATCTAATTAGCTTTATCTTGATCAAGCAGGATCACCATATTCGTGCACCCCGTACGAATCATGGGTGGATCGGCTCTTTGAGCCGATTCACAGGATAACCTGAGAGCCGATCGAGGCTCTTATTTAATGTTTACGTGTATGCCATGCAGGAAACTAAGCGAGGCATCCCCATCACCTTCCTGACCAGGTATAGGTCAGGTGGCACGCCCTTGCACTTCGCATCGCCGCGTGTGACCAGAAGAGCATTGCGGGCCGTCGCTCGGAGGGGTCTCAGCCAGCCGCAGCTCTAGGCTCTTCCCGGCTCTACGGTGTTGACAAGCCGCTGCCCACCGGTGGGTTTTGGCAGTCAACATATATTACTTTACATTGACAACTATCCATGAGATATACATGTTACAAGTTGAAAGCAACCGCTGAAACTTAATCTTCCTTTGTGTTGCTTCAATACCTTTACTTTGAAAATTATTGCTTTATGAGTTAACTCTTATGCAAGACTTATTGATGCTTGTCTTGAAAGTACTATTCATGAAAAGTCTTTGCTATATGATTCATTTGTTTACTCATGTCATTTACCATTGTCTTTGATCGCTGCATTCATTACATGTGCTTACAATACTATGATCAAGGTTATGATGGCATGTCACTCCATAAATTATCTTTGTTATCGTTTACCTACTCGGGACGAGCAGGAACTAAGCTTGGGGATGTTGATACGTCTCCGACGTATCGATAATTTCTTATGTTCCATGCCACATTATTGATGATATCTACATGTTTTATGCATACTTTATGTCATATTTATGCATTTTCCGGCACTAACCTATTAACGATATGCCGAAGAGCCAGTTGTTGTTTTCTGCTGTTTTTGGTTTCAGAAATCCTAGTAAGGAAATATTCTCGGAATTGGACGAAATCAACGCCCAGGGGCCTATTTTCACACGAAGCTTCCAGAAGTCCGAGGGAGAGACAAAGTGGGGCCACGGGGCGCCGCCACACTAGGGCGGCGCGGCCCTAGCGTGTGGGGCCCCCGTGACGCCTCTTGACCTGCCCTTCCGCCTACTTAAGGTCTTAGTCGCGAAACCCCCAGTACCGAGAGCCACGATACGGAAAACCTTCCAGAGACGCCGCCGCCGCCAATCCCATCTGGGGGGATTCAGGAGATCGCCTCCGGCACCCTGCCGGAGAGGGGAATCATCTCCCGGAGGACTCTTCACCGCCATGGTCGCCTCCGGAGTGATGAGTGAGTAGTTCACCCCTGGACCATGGGTCCATAGCAGTAGCTAGATGGTCGTCTTCTCCTAATTGTGCTTCATTGTCGGGTCTTGTGAGCTGCCTAACATGATCAAGATCATCTATCTGTAATGCTACATGTTGTGTTTGTTGGGATCCGATGGATAGAGAATACTATGCTATGTTGATTATCAATCTATTATCTATGTGTTGTTTATGATCTTGCATGCTCTCCGTTATTAGTAGAGGCTCTGGCCAAGTTTTTGCTAGTAACTCCAAGAGGGAGTATTTATGCTCGATAGTGGGTTCATGCCTCCATTAAATCTGGGACAGTGACAGAAAGTTCTAAGGTTGTGGATGTGCTGTGGCCACTAGGGATAAAACATCGATGCTATGTCTAAGGATGTAGTTGTTGATTACATTACGCACCATACTTAATGCAATTGTCTGTTGTTTGCAACTTAATACTGGAAGGGGTTCGGATGATAACCTGAAGGTGGACTTTTTAGGCATAGATGCATGCTGGATAACGGTCTATGTACTTTGCCGTAATGCCCAATTAAATCTCACAATATTCATCATAACATGTATGTGCATGGTCATGCCCTCTTTATTTGTCAATTGCCCAACTGTAATTTGTTCACCCAACATGCTATTTATCTTATGGGAGAGACGCCTCTAGTGAACTGTGGACCCCGGTCCATTCTTTTAATCGAATACAATCTACTGCAATACTTGTTCTACTGTTTTTTACAAACAATCATCATCCACACTATACATCTAATCCTTTGTTACAGCAAGCCGGTGAGATTGACAACCTCACTGTCACGTTGGGGCAAAGTAATTTGGTTGTGTTGTGCAGGTTCCACGTTGGCGCCGGAATCCCTGGTGTTGCGCCGCACTACACTTCGCCGCCATCAACCTTCAACATGCTTCTTGGCTCCTACTGGTTTGATAAACCTTGGTTTCTTACTGAGGGAAAACTTGCCGCTGTACGCATCACACCTTCCTCTTGGGGTTCCCAACGGTCGCGTGCTGTACGCGTATCACTCGCCTCCATGGCCGGCCAAGAGGAGGAAACCAGCAAGAACATCGGAGATCTAAAGATGAACGCACTTATTGAAGGAGCTCATCCATATGGCCTCCTCCTTCATCCTTCGCCATGGAGGCTTGTTGGAAAATGTCATGGACGACCTATCAACGGCGTGCAAGACCACCAGAGGGGGTGAGCTCCAGAAGATGACTTTATTGTCGGAGATCCCCGGGAACCGCTCCCATGCTGGCGACGACTCTTGCCACCAGAGCCATGACGCAAGGAGAAGAAGCCCCAAGCCGCACCAGAGCCAACCGATGAGCTCCAACAACCTACTCCCAGACGCCATACTGGACCAGTAGCAACTAAACCTAGCTCTACTATTCACAAGACTAGGGTCGGCACCTCCCCTCAGCCATCCCCAGGCGGCATAGCCGCCGAGGAAGACCTCGGTTTGGCCCGGATCTGAGTGAGAGGTTCCCAGGTACTGTTCAGAGGAGAGAGAATGTGGGAGAAGAATGAGGCCCTAACATAGGAGAATCATTCATGGGAAATTTTGGAAGGAACTCACGCTCGAGGGATACCATATTTGATAAAACTAAGAAACTACATATTATTCCATTTGCTCCTAAAGAACAAAGTGTTCATTCATCTGCACAATTTTAACAATTCGTTGCAAGTTCACATGCTCACATCTAAGGAGTAAATTGTGACACGGTTTCTTAAATGTGTAAAGTGAAGTACCCAACAAAAAGTAGAAAGTGCCAGCACCTCACTTCAATAATCATTCAACGGTACAATGTGTAAAATTCATCGTAAAATCACATCTAAACGATACAAAGTGAAGTACCCAACAAAAAGTATAAATAATGGGTAGCTTCCTCATAATACATAGTGTTAGCACCTCACTTCAGTAATCATTCGACATCATCAATAGTACCAGTTTACATATTAAAGATTACATGGATTGGGGTAGTTTTTTTTTTGAAAATTATGACAGTCAGTAAGATACCTACTGCCCTTGTATATTACTCAAGAACCAAGTTACATATTTACAAAGGAGGTAAAGACCTCCAGACAGGGCAAATTGCTCAGAAGTTGGGTCTAAATGGAAGCTACCAGATTACAAATAAAAGAGTGCAACTCTTCTTTAGTTCTATGGACCAACAGAGAGAAAATATCTCTAAATCTTCTTTTCCACGAATCAACTATTTGGAACTATGTTGTTGAAGAGCATATCATTCCTTGCTTTTCATATGCACCACCCAACGATAAATGCTTCCATATACATGTGTATGTTCCATTGTTTTCTCCCTTGTTCTATAATCTCTATTCTTGTACCATTACTTTGCCAATGAAGATCCAGGCTTTCCCAACAGGCTTTGCTGAAGGAACATTGAAACAACATGTGCTCGATTGTTTCTTCTAGAGATTGATCACACATGAGACAATCAAAGGTGGAGGTTACATTGTAGTGTAGATGTCTCAGCATATTCCTTGTGTTCAACCTGTCACAAAGCACTAACCAAGCAAAGAATTTGAGTTTCGGCATGCATTTGGATTTCTATATCCAGGAGAAAGCTATATTTGGTTCCAAGTTTTTGAAACAAAACTGGTAAAAATCTTGAGATGTAAATTTTGATCCCCAAGCACAAGTCCATGAATCATGAGTATCTTCTGTGAGTTGTATATCAGCAACTTGTGATTGAATCATTCTGAGTTCAGTCATGGCTTCAGGTGATAAGGGTAGAAATAAATTCTCAGACAATCTAATAGAAGTAAGAAATTCTTGGACAGAGACATCTTCCTTGGAAGCAAAAGAAAATGCCCTAGGGAATTTTTCTGAAATTATTTCCTGGGGCCAATTATCTTTCCAGAAGAGAGTAGAAGTGCCATCACCAACAATACTAGACACAATACCTCTGAAAATGGGTGTTAACTTTTGAAAACATCTCTCCACCAGAATGATCCACAGGGAGCAAGACTATGTAGTATATGTTCTCTATAATATGTATGCCAAACTAGCTTTACTCATGGAGTACCTAACTTGTTATAGAATTTGTGCAAGTATTTAAGTAGTAGCCCCTGGTTTTGCATTTTCAGATTGAGCACACCTAGACCTCCTTTTTTTACTTTGGTTTACACACCATATCCCAAGAAGCCAGGGAATTACATTTCTCTCTATCCTCCGACTTCTTATTCCATAAGCAATGCCTACTTATTTTTCTACAATCTCTAGGATCTTGGGATTGATTTTGATGGAGCACATAGTGAAAGTTGCAATAGATGTGAGTGAGTTGATTTCCATAAAAAGAGAAGCAAGAAGGGGATCTGAGGAAGAGAGCCTTGGGTGGAAAATAGGAAGCCGCAGTTTCGCCATGATCCAACAGGATAATTTTAGTGATGCCTCCTCCTGTGTATTTATAGCATGCATTTGAAGCTCCTAGGGGGTTGCCACATGGGCCAAGGCTACTTGCTGGGGATAGGCCCCTTACCGCCGGCGAGTCGGGACTGAAACCGCCAGGGGTAAGTTGTATTGAGAGAACCCAGATGGACCTCCCATTACTGCCGACGATTTGGCCCCGAAAATGCCGGGGTTAACTTTAATATCGAAGTCTAGTCTGGACTGAAAACGCCGGGGGGGGGGGGGGGTATTTGGCCCTATGCCACCGGCCCCTTCCACCCACACCTATCCCCACTCTGTCTCATCCCCAATCCCCGCCTTCTTCTCTCTCCCGCACCCCAACCTCTCCCCAGTACCCCAGCCTCTCTCGCTCTCACTCCTGCAGCCCCCTCCCCTTTGTTCCCAAGGCGAACCATAGCCCTGGTGCTCGATTTGGGCTACCCAACTCCGGCGAACGGACCACCCCGCCACCAGCGTGGCTCTCACGACCGGCAGGGACGACGCCCGATGTCCTTCTTCCGTATCACGCCCGAGCTCCCCTCCTCTCTGCTCACACTGCCGCACTCCAAACCCTAGCGCCCCCGCGACAACCTTGGCGGTGGGGAAGATCCGGTGGGGGTGAGCTCAAGGAGGACGACGGCGGCAACCTCGACTTCCTGCTCCCGCTCTGCATCGTAATCGGCCCCGACGAGAACCGCTTCGACGATGATAATAACAAGGTCAAGGTCACCACCATCACCCGCGTCCGAACGCTTGCCCGCGCGCGACTCTCCAAGGCCGCAGCTCCCTCCTACTGCCCCTCTGCACCTCCATCCAGATCGGGAGCCAGGAGATGGCCGTTGTCGTCGTCGAGCAGGATGGTGGCGTGCGGTGGCGCAATCTAGGCCTCCATCCAGATCGTACTTGATCGCTTTTGCTTTTCTTTTCAGGGTCCTTGATGTAAACTTGTAGTTCATGGTTGTATTATTTTTACTTCTGGACTTTTTTGTAACTTGTACACAGCCTGGCACTGCAAATGCGCCGCTCGCCCTGCTTTTTTTTTGTTGCAAAAATTGATACCGCCGGCGAATAACTATGGGAGTAGGGCAAAGCGCCATGAGTATTTTCATCTTACCGCTTGATGCGCGTGGTTGACGTGTTATCTTTCCGTTCGACACGCGTCCATTGGGAACCCCAAGAGGAAGGTGTGATGCGCACAGCGGCAAGTTTCCCTCAGTAAGAAACCAAGGTTTATCGAACCAGTAGGAGTCAAGAAGCACGTGAAGGTTGATGGCGGCGAGATGTAGTGCGGCGCAACACCAGGGATTCCGGCGCCAACGTGGAACCTGCACAACACAAACCAAGTACTTTGCCCCAACGATACAGCGAGGTTGTCAATCTCACTGGCTTGCTGTAACAAAGGATTAGATGTATAGTGTGGAAGATGATTGTTTGCAGAAAACAGTAGAACAATTGCAGTAGATTGTATTTCAGTATAGAGAATTGGACCGGGGTCCACAGTTCACTAGAGGTGTCTCTCCCATAAGATAAATAGCATGTTGGGTGAACAAATTACAGTTGGGCAATTGACAAATAGAGAGGGCATGACCATGCACATATATATTATGATGAGTATTGTGAGATTTAATTGGGTATTACGACAAAGTACATAGACCGCTATCCAGCATGCATCTATGCCTAAAAAGTCCACCTTCAGGTTATCATCCGAACCCCTTCCAGTATTAAGTTGCTAACAACAGACAATTACATTAAGTATTGCGCGTAATGTAATAAATAACTACATCCTCGGACATAGCATCAATGTTTTATCCCTAGTGGCAACAGCACATCCATAACCTTAGAGGTTTCTGTCACTCCCCCAGATTCACGGAGACATGAACCCACTATCGAGCATAAATACCCCCTCTTGGAGTTACTAGCAAAAACTTGGCCAGAGCCTCTACTAATAACGGAGAGCATGCAAGATCATAAACAACACATAGATATAAATTGATAATCAACATAACATAGTATTCTCTATTCATCGGATCCCAACAAACACAACATATAGCATTACAGATAGATGATCTTGATCATGTTCGGCAGCTCACAAGATCCGACAATTAAGCACAATGAGGAGAAGACAACCATCTAGCTACTGCTATGGACCCATAGTCCAGGGGTGAACTACTCACTCATCACTCCGGAGGCGACCATGGCGGCGTAGAGTCCTCCGGGAGATGATTCCCCTCTCCGGCAGGGTGCCGGAGGCGATCTCCTGAATCCCCCGAGATGGGATTGGCGGCGGCGGCGTCTCTGGAAGGTTTTCCGTATCGTGGCTCTCGGTACTGGGGTTTTCACGACGAAGGCTATTTGTAGGCGGAAGGGCAGGTCAAGGGGCGTCGCGAGGGGCCCAGGAGACTGGCCGGCGCGGCCAGGGCTTGGGCCGCGCCGCCCTACCTCCTGGCCACCTCGTGGCCCCACTTCGTTGACTCTTCGGTCTTCTGGAAGCTTCGTGTGAAAATAGGCCCCTGGGCGTTGATTTCGTCCAATTCCGAGAATATTTCCTTACTAGGATTTCTGAAACCAAAAAGCAATGACAAAGATCTCGGCTCTTCGGCATCTTGTTAATAGGTTAGTTCCAGAAAATGCATAAATATGATGTAAAGTATGCATAAAACATGTAGATATCATCAATAATGTGGCATGGAACATAAGAAATTATCGATACGTCGGTGACGTATCACCGCTGGCGAATACAAAAACGCCGGGGGTAGCCCATTACCACCAGCGAGGTGATCGCCGGCGAGTACAAAAGTACCGGTGATAGCCAAATCTATGTGCCGGCGGTAAGGTTATTCCCAGTAGTGATGCCATCCTGATGAAGATGCTAGCTTTTCTTGTGGCTCATTAACTAAGACTCTAGGTTAAACTAACTCTGGAGTCCCCCAACTATCAAATATATTGTTTTCCGAATCAGTCATGAGGCAGGAGAGACACGGGTGATCATGAGGCAATCGTAGTACCGTTCTAGGATTCTACCCCCCCTCGCCAGCGGTGCTGCCGGTCCTGAGTGGCCGAGTCCCTGAAGGAATGGCGGACCACGACCCCTCACCGGTAGGGGGTTTCCGTTCTTTGTTTACCTTACTTTTCAGTGTCTTCTTTGAGATGGTGAGGCTGTGGCTACATTTTGAAGTTATAATAAGGTTCTCCTTGCTCTATCCTCACTCTTATGTTGCGTCTAGCACCGGCGGAAGGCGTGTGGAGTTGTGGGTCCCACGGATCTTCTAGGATCCAGTCGGTTTTCGTGTTATTTGGTGTGGTTTTAGGTCTGGCTATTCCGGTCTATGGACCTCAACTTCAGCGATGGTTGCTTCTATGGTGCGTTGGTCCTATGGTCTCTTCATGATGACTTTCCGTTTATCTATTCCAACGAGCTGTACTATGACAAGTTTGCAACTCCTACGATGGAAGGATGGCGCACCTCCAGCTTCCGCTAGTTTCTGTAGTCGTCGCTAGGTGTTCCAATGATCAATTTGTTATTTTTATTAACTTTTGGGTTCTTTGTACTACTATGAATTATTATCAATGTATCTGTATATTTTTTTTTGTAAAAACTAAGACTCTTAGGTCATTAATTGTTTTTATAGAAGGGTGACTCATGATGTATTAGAATATTTGTGACTCGGTGACGAAACAAAGAAGAATCATTCATCAGAAATTCGCGAAGAAGCTCGGGCTCTAGGGAGACTAGATTTGATAAATCAAGAAACTTCATTCTTTTCATTTTCAGAAAAACTGAAAATATATCCAAGCACACAATGATGTCTAGTATGTATGTGTGAATTTGTACAAAAAATGTTTTCACATGCACTACAATTTTTTAAAAAAAGTTAATACCAAAACGAATTATTTTCATGCCTATCTAGAGCCACATTTTTGTGATTTTTGTGTAGCCAAATACAATGTATTTTTTCATTAAAATTCTACACATAAATAAAGATGATCCTTATGTATATGTATAAATGAAAAAATTGGAATTTGAAACTTTCTGATGTGTTTTTCGAAAAGGTTGAAAAAATAGTTCTTGGGCTCCATATCATCGGTCCCTGTCATTCAAGGAAACTGGTAAAGAGGAATTCCAAGCTCCAGCCCAGGTACGTACCAGGCCTTGAAGCTAGAGGTGCTAACGGGCGTGTTTAGGCCATCCAAAAGAGTGTGCGAGAGGGAATGTCTAGGAAGCAACGTCTTAGCCCACGGCGCTGTGAGAATGAAAACGGCCCATGTAATCTTAGCCTGTTAGAGTGCACCTTTCTCTGGGCTTTTTTCAGTTATCATTCAGGAAGATCAAGTCAAGACCATCGGCCTGCGCAGTGGTGCCTTTGTTGTGCATGAGCGAAGAGCTTCAAATTTCAAATACTCGTATATCTGGCTCTCGTGATACCCGTCGCCAACTCGCCATATCTGGCTAATTCAAACGACGGATGAATTTTGTACACCCATGAATTTTATTATTGATGAACCAAGTGTCGGCCGTTGTTACCCTCAGAAAAATAGAAGAAGCAGAGTATGCCTAACGAAAAAAATAAGCAGTGTATCTGAGTATCTGACTGTTTCTCCTAGGAGTAGATTCTTTCCCTGCATGTGTCAGTATCGTTTTATCATGTCAAAAACTAAATCGTGGTTACCTTTGCGTAGCATTCGATGGTGTACATATGCATGTAAAATTCCCTATTTCTCTAACAGGACAGTTGTTGATTTCTCAAAAGATAGCAGTTGAAACTTGTTAAGACAAGAAGACGATACTCCCACTCTCTTAAAAAAGATGCTAAAATTTATCTAGATACTAATGTATATAGAAATATTTTTATAGGACGTATTCATACTACACCCGGGTGTACTTACACCCACATGTGTTTCACACAATCTAAGCAATATCTATCATACCGGATAGTACGTACATGTAGTATGAAGTATGTAAGACCAATTTGGTAGTATAATACTAATTTGTAGGCAGTATGTACATTTTTTACGTACACACATATTTTACATATATATAGGATGTATATAGGATGTATATATATGCATGTATTTCAGATATATAGTGCAAAATAAGGGTTCATTTGCATTTTTTCACCAAATTCGGTTTGGAATATCTTAAATATACCGTAAGAACATACTCAAACCGATAAAATATCGTATATACCTCTGTATGGTAGTATATTAGACATGTGTGTAACTACACCCAGAGTAGAAAATATTTATCCTATTGTTATAGATACATCTGAATCTATAAAAAGTTAAGCAACTTTTTTTTAAGATGAAGGGGGTATTTTATTTATACCTCTGGAATAATCGAGTTGGGGATTAAGCTAGAACACATTTTGGAGTGAGCATGGACATGTTTCCATGGAAACATAAGCATATTTTCACTGAAGTATGAACATAATTCTCACAGTGGCACTAGAATATTTGAAAAGTTCCATTTGATAGTACATTAGTACATACAGTATTGTTATCACCAGAATTTGACCGAATTAGAGGTGGGCCGCGATCAAGATGGGCTTGAAGAATATACATGGAAGAATATACGTGAATCGGCCTTATATGCAAAGTCTGGGCTAGTTTGTCCGTGTATCTGTAATATAGTAGGATACGTGTCGGTTAGTTAGAGTTTGTCTCGTGCTCGGTTGGGATTATTCCCACGTTAGAAAGTCTACGGACTATAAATATGTATCTAGGGTTTATGAAATAAACAACAATCACGTTCACCACAAACCAATCTAGGCGCATCGCCAACTCCCTTGTCTCGAGGGTTTCTTCCGGGTAAGCATCATGCTGCCTAGATCGCATCTTGCGATCTAGGCAGTACAAGTTTATTCGTTGTTCATGCGTTGCTCGTACTGAAGCCTTTTTGATGGCGAGCAACGTAGTTATCTTAGATGTGTTAGGGTTAGCATTATTCATCGTATCATATGCTATCATCGTGCAACCCTTAGACATCTAGCCGCCCTTACGCCTATTTTAGGCGTAGGGGCGGCACCCCGCTTGATCATTATTTAGTAGATCCGATCCGTTATGGTTGCTCCTTGTTCTTCAAGGATTAGTTTAATATCTGCATAGTTAGGCCTTACAAAGGATTGAAGGATCCAGTGGTGCGTAGGGTGTAGTTTGCTAGCCCTAGACAGGATGTTCCGGGGATCAACTTCGTGTTGGTTTTTAGGCCTTGTCTAGGATCGGCTTACGATCACCGTGCGCGACCGCGAGGCTCAATCACGAGTAGGATGTTCCGATTATGCGGTGAAAACCCTAAATCGTCGTAGATCGTTTTAGCTTTATCTTGATCAAGCAGGACCACCATATATTCGTACACCTCGTGTGAATCATGGGTGGATCGGCTCAACCTGAGAGCCGATCGAGGCTCGTATTTAATGTTTACGTGTATGCCATGCAGGAAACTAAGCGAGGCATCTCCATCACCTTCCTGACCAGGTATAGCTCAGGTGGCACGCCCTTGCACCAGCATCGGACGTGCGTGCCGGAGTCTTTGCGGGCCGTCGCTCGGAGGGACCAGGGCCAGCCGCAGCCCTAAGTTGTTCCCGGCTCTCCTGTGTTGCCCGTCGCTGCTCGCCGGTGGGTTTCTGACCGCAACACATTACGCACGCCCGGTGGGACAATCTTCGACATCAACCGCATCGCCATCTACATCTGAGATGGCGGACGGCACCCCAGTCACGTACGAGGATCTGACCGAGGAGCTCAAGAAGAAGTATGACGAGGTCAAAGCGATCCTCGAAGCCGACCTCATCGGCTCCTTTCACAGAACCCGCTCACATGGCATCAGATGAAAAGGGTTCTCACCTGAAGGCGCGCTCGATGGAGTGGACCTGTCCGCCCCGTCAGAAGAACGCACCAGGTCCCTGCGTCAGGAGATTAACTTCATGGTAGCTCATTCGCTACACCGCCACTCTGAGAACCTGGTGAACACTTTGGAGCGTGTTGCTCTTCGGGTGATCCAGGAAATCATGAGGCACCAGTACTCTCCGTCAGGACCAGCTCTCGGGACATACCAAGGAGAGATGCCACTCCAGTCCCGCCCACCGCTGCCATTCGCGTTGGCAGCACCAGAAGTGCCGAATTCACCGGCATACGTCGTCTACAAGATCGGTGGTGACCCTAGTGACTACCAGTTCTTGCACGAGGCGCCTAAGGAGATCCCTCACGGGTACACGTGCACATACGTGCCGGCTGCGTGGCAGGCGCTCACAAACTAGGCCGCAACAAGAGGACTTCGAACAACAGGAGGAACTTCGGGAACGGATCTTGAGAAGCAGACGTGGCTAGCTAAGTATGCCACTCCGACAAACCTCCAGAGCTCAGCTCCTGCAGTTGGCTCAGAGCTGGAAAAGCAAGCATGGCTGGCTAAGTATGCCACTCCGGCGAATCTTCAGAGTTCGACTCCTGCAGCCAACACCGCGGATCAGATCAGTACCATCCTGAGAGACCAGTTCGGCATGGTGCCGAAAAGGAGGACAATCGGCTATTCCAAGCCGTACCCCAACGAGTACGAGTTGATCCCGCTACCACCCAAGTATCGGCTCCCTGATTTCTCCAAATTTAATGGATCAGATGGTTCCAGCTCCATCGAGCATGTGAGCCGATATTTGGCACAGCTAGGAACGGTCTCAGCATCGGATCTACTACGCGTGAGGTTCTTCGCACAGTCCCTCACATGATCGGCTTTCGGGTGGTACACTTCGTTGCCACCAGACTCGATCCGGACTTGGAAGCAGTTGGAAGAACGGTTCCACATGCAGTATCACTCAGAGGCTTCCGAGTCTGGCCTTGCCGATCTAGCACAAGTACGTCAGAAGCGTGGAGAAACTGTGGCAGAATACGTCCAGCGCTTCAGAAATCTTAGGAACCGATGCTATTCGGCTCGTGTGACTGAAAAGGAAGCAGTCGAGTTGGCAGTGGTGGGCCTTGCATCACCAATCAAGGATATGGCCTCCCAAGCAGACTACCCTTCACTGGCGCACATGGTTCAGAAACTGTCGTTATATGAACAGCGCCACCCGGACTTGTACCAGGACAAATTCAAGCGTGCGGTAGTCCTGGTTGAGGCAGATGAAGACGAAGGCTCTGCGGGAGATCAAGAAGTAGCAGTGGCTGAATGGACTCGGGGGGCAACCCCCGTGTCCTGCAAATGGGTTAAGCCACCAGGTCCGCCCAGAGGATTTGATTTTGACGTAACTAAAACTGAGCAAATTTTTTACCTCTTACTTAAGGAGAAGCAGTTGAAGTTACCCGAAGGCCTCAAAATCCCCACAGTACAGGAGCTGAACGGAAAGCCATACTGCAAATGGCATAACTCGTTCTCCCATACCACCAACGACTGCAGGGTGTGGCGTCAGCAGATCCAAATGGCGATAGAACAAGGACGTCTAATTTTCAACCAGTACGCCATGAAGGTCGACACCCACCCCTTCCCCGCCGTGAAAATGGTGGAGTGCACTTACCCTGGAGGGTGCCAGCCAAGTTTCTCGTTCAACATCAACATGGTAGGACTTGGACACCACTCTGGTAAGGACGGAGACGAGGGCAGCTGCTCTCGTAGCAAGGACACAGAGGAAGCCGTTCCACGCGATCGGCTCCGGCACGATGGCAAGCGCTACATCACAGAGGGAGAAGTGAGGAACGTAAGATATCAGCGACCTCTCTCTGATCACCTCCTCAACAAGTATGTGAGTCAATATAGCCAACGCCGACGATCCAGCGACGATGATGATAGAGACCGTCTGGCTAGGGACGCCAGGAGACATCGTCGGCATGATCGCGATGAGGAGGAGTACGAGCGCCGTGCCAAGGAAAAATCGAGGGAGCAAGACGACGAGGATAGGCACTGGGACTGCCCCTTCTTCGTACTCGCTGGGATTCGGGAATGAGCCGATTGCCTACAATCGGCAAATCGCCGTAATGTAGACAGAAGAGGAAGGATGCAGCTAACGTGTCCGTGTTCAAACGTCTAGGGCCTCTCCCACCTCGGAACAAGCACACTGAGTCCCCTCAGGTGGAAGATCTCGAGGATTTGGAAGACGATGATGAAGAAGAAGAAGACAGGTACCACCGGCCAAGGTGGTGCCCTGATGGACTCAGCCGTTCCCAAAAGCGTAGGGTTCAGCGACTGCGCGGCTTGGAGGAAGCCGAAAGGTTATACCTGCACACGCTAAGGAAGGCGCGGCCTGATCTGGCAGCAAAAATTCAGCGAACCCTGGGTGAAGAGGGTCGACCACGAAAAATGGAGTGGCGCCCCAAGCAAAGGAAAGCCGATGATGAAACATCGGCTGGAACAAACATGGTGTTTATCCTTCCGACGGAGTTTAGTGCTCCAGGATTAGACGAATCACCTGTGGCACAACTTGACTGCGGCCCACGGCCAGTTATCTTTGAAAAGCCATGAGAAAGAAGCTACAGACATCTGAAGGCCTTGTACTTGCGAGGTTATATCAATGGGCAGCCTGTCAACAAGATGCTGGTGGACACCGGAGCGGCAGTCAACATTATGCCATACTCCATGCTACGTCGATTGGGACGCTCTAGCTCGGATCTGATCAAGACCAACGTGACACTGAGCGATTTCAACGGCCAAGCGTCTGACGCACAAGGTGTTCTGAACGTGGATCTGACCGTAGGAAGGAAAACCATCCCTACGACGTTCTTTATCGTCGACAGCAAGAGCACCTATGCTGTCCTGCTAGGAAGAGACTGGATCCACGCCAACTGTTGCATTCCATCCACGATGCACCAATGCGTAATACAGTGGGATGGAGATGAGGTAGAGGTCGTCCATGCAGATGACTCAGCCGAGATTTCAACGGCTGGCATGAACGCTTGGGAAACAGCAGGCCAAGAGCCACTCTTAGGCATCAATTTGGACGACTGCGAGCGCATCGACGTGACAAAGGATGGGGTTAGGCTGGTTTTATCCACCGGCCTGACCGTGTAGCAAGAACAAACCGATGAGCAAACGTGGCGAGGCCGATCCTTGGGATCGGCCCCAAAGATCTATGGAGGAACATTGCAAAACCTTCATTGAGCGATTCGATCAACGTGGAGGCCGATTCCAGCAATCGGCCAAAATTATCCTCACCACACATTCCGCCTGTGTTCAACATCGATCTAATAGGCAGCGGTTTTACGTCGGCTGATGAGAGTCAATATTGGTCCTACCGGAGCCGACGTGCAAATACAGTGCCTTGGCTAACTACAGAGCCGATATCTGCAGTTACCTGACAAATTCGGCTCGGGAGGCACCTAATCGGATGAACATGTGCGATACATGTGCAGTGAAATATTGGGGGCCGATAGAAAATCGGCCAGTAAAAAAAAATTTACATTTTCATGGTTGGTATACAGCCGATGCAAGGACATCGACTTTAGAGCTAAAGAAACAAAACCGATGCACAGCCATCGACTCTAGTACAATTACACAAGATCTGTCAGCTGCGTGTTCAAGACACGGATTTCGACCAGGTCGGTTTTCGGTTCAGCTGTGATGCCTTCTGCTTCCTCGAGGGAGTAAACATTGAGCCAATTTTGGTACCTGGACCTTCTCTTCGAGGACTTCCAACCCTTTGCGCCAGTTCAGCAGTACTGGCAGAAACGTTAGTTTTGGCACAAGGCAGCCCTTTGCTCATTAAGCCGTTGGTACTTCATCTACAATGTCGGCTTTCAAAGGAAGAAGGGTGATCGGCTCTGGTGCATCTACCGTCGGCCTGGCTAAGTTGGCCACTTTCTCAGCTACGCTCGTAGGAATGACTAGGACCTCTGCATGGTGGCTGTCTCAATTGCCTGAGTTCAAGGCCCTTTGTCCGATCTGTGCATCCTCAGCGATGTTCTCGCCTTGATTGAGGCTCGGGGGGCAGCTGGCCTGGTAGATGCTCTGTTTTAGAAGCCGATTGGGGTGTCATCGGCTGATCCTTCGTCGCAACCTTCTTCAAAAATGGTGAATTCTTGCAGAAGAGGATCACTGGACCTGGTGGGAGGAATTTAAGGGCTTTCTTGAAGACTCCACATTATCCACCAGATCTCAAAGTCATCAGTTGAAGGATTGAAGGATGAATTGTGAAGGACCGATGCGTTGCTATCGGCTCATTAAGCATTGGCTAAGTGGACAAATCGGCAAAATCAGTATGAGGGGAAATCGGCTAAATTAGCTCAAGGGAAATCGGCAAAATCAAATTGGGGAAATTCTTCATTGATAAGCAAGATTTCTTACATAAAGAGCTGATTGCTCTCAAAAGGAAGTACTCGGGGATACATTGCCCCGTCTACTACTACTGATCCTATGCTAATGGTCCTATCTATGGGCCGTCGCTGCCCTCGTCGTCGCCGTCGTCGCCGCTGTCGGCGCTACTCCCGGCGGGCTCGTCGTCGCTGCTCCAGCGGCCGCCGACCGGGCCTTCGTTGTCCTCGTCCTCCTCGTCAGCGTCGTCGTCGTCGCTGTCGAAGTCGCTGAGGTTCCCCGGCCAGGGGCAGAAGCGCTTGGCCGGCGGTTCGTCGGAGGAGGTGTCATCCTCCTCCTCCTCCTTCTCTTCCTCCTCCTCCTCGGGGGAGGTGAAGTCGTCGCAGGAGAAGCGATCGTCATCGCTCTCCTCCTCCGTTTCCCCGTCGGCGAGGAAGCGGAGGTCACTTTCCCCGTCGGTCGAGGACTTGTCGTCCTCGGACCAGATGGAGAAGTCGTGACTAGACACCTCCCCGGCTTCGATGGCGCGGCGGATGTTGGCCGCGTGGGCCTCCTCCGGGTTCCACTCCAGCGTCGGCTCGCGGGAAGAGGAGGACTGGGTGGAAAGATCCGATGAGGCAGAGGAGGAAGAAGACATGGTGGCATAGGAGGGCTTTTGGGGTGCTAATGCGAAGGGGATGCGGAAGCGAACTGTTTGGAGCGGTTAAATAAAAGGGGATATAGTGGAAATTCAATGCCACAACAGTTTCCGAGGAAGTGGTGCCTAAAAAAAAAAAACTGCCAGGTCACGCGGAGAAGTTGAGAAGGCAAGGCATCATGATGAAGGATACTGCGACGGTTCTGCCACGACATGACCCGACGAAGAAAAGCAGAGTGATTTTGGAATTGTCAATTCCAAAACCAGGGGGGCATGTGTTATCACCAGAATTTGACCGAATTAGAGGTGGGCCGCGATCAAGATGGGCTTAAAGAATATACATGGAAGAATATACGTGAATCGGCCTTATATGCAAAGTCTGGGCTAGTTTGCCCGTGTATCTGTAATATAGTAGGATACGTGTCGGTTAGTTAGAGTTTGTCTCGTGCTCGGTTGGGATTATTCCCACGTTAGAAAGTCTACGGACTATAAATATGTATCTAGGGTTTATGAAATAAACAACAATCACGTTCACCACAAACCAATCTAGGCGCATCGCCAACTCCCTTGTCTCGAGGGTTTCTTCCGGGTAAGCATCATGCTGCCTAGATCGCATCTTGCGATCTAGGCAGTACAAGTTTATTCGTTGTTCATGCGTTGCTCGTACTGAAGCTTTTTTGATGGCGAGCAACGTAGTTATCTTAGATGTGTTAGGGTTAGCATTGTTCATCGTATCATATGCTATCGTCGTGCAACCCTTAGACATCTAGCCGCCCTTACGCCTATTTTAGGCGTAGGGGCGGCACCCCGCTTGATCATTATTTAGTAGATCCGATCCGTTATGGTTGCTCCTTGTTCTTCAAGGATTAGTTTAATATCTGCATAGTTAGGCCTTACAAAGGGTTGAAGGATCCAGCGGCGCGTAGGGTGTAGTTTGCTAGCCCTAGACAGGATGTTCCGGGGATCAACTTCGTGTTGGTTTTTAGGTCTTGTCTAGGATCGGCTTACGATCACCGTGCGCGGCCGCGAGGCTCAATCACGAGTAGGATGTTCCGATTATGCGGTGAAAACCCTAAATCGTCGTAGATCGTTTTAGCTTTATCTTGATCAAGCAGGACCAACATATATTCGTACACCTCGTGCGAATCATGGGTGGATCGGCTCTTTGAGCCGATTCACAGGACAACCTGAGAGCCGATCGAGGCTCGTATTTAATGTTTACGTGTATGCCATGCAGGAAACTAAGCGAGGCATCTCCATCACCTTCCTGACCAGGTATAGCTCAGGTGGCACGCCCTTGCACCAGCATCGGACGTGCGTGCCGGAGTCTTTGCGGGCCGTCGCTCGGAGGGACCAGGGCCAGCCGCAGCCCTAAGTTGTTCCCGGCTCTCCTGTGTTGCCCGTCGCTGCTCGCCGGTGGGTTTCTGACCGCAACAAGTATGAAGTGTGAGTTGTTCATCGCAATTACACAAGAAAAGTGATGATTTACCACAATAATTTGTAATGTTCGTTAAGAAATATGTTTCACCATCCATGCAAAACATTTGTCTTCTATGCAAAAAAAAAAATGCTTGTGGAAAATATTTGACTCACTTATGAAAATTGTTTTGTTGCTCGGAGCAAAGTGTCATGTTGTATAAAGAAAGAAGAAAAATATTATGAGAGTATGTACCATCAAAGTCTATTGCAACCTTGGGTTGATCTTATGTTGTCATTAGTACAAATAACTAAAATTGAAAAAATAAAATTTATATTGGTCAAATAGAAAACTATCACGGAAAATAGAATAAAACTCAATGAAACAGTTTAGAATGTTAGTAGTGGCAAATAAAATAGTAGGAGTGAATTAGCATGCGGGGAAAAGGAAAAATCGGTAAAGAAAAATGAAACGATATATTATAAGTCTCAAAAAAAATATTAATGAAGAAAAATCAAGATACAAAAATAAAAAGAAAGGAAAGTGATGGTAAAACCATTCTAAATAGGAAAATGATGGAAAAACCTTAAAAATTAGTAAGCCGGTCAAAATATATTTTCATTATGGCAAGAGTTTGAAGAGAAATGGTGAGCAAAGTAGAAAACGTTTTGGACGAATCAAAAAACCACCTTGATATTACTTATATTCTACTCCATATGTTCATTATTATAAAATGTTTTAGATATATTAATGTGGACTAGATATAGATTGAAATGACTGAACTTATACACTGAAACACGTGTAGATATATGCATTTAAAAAAATCTAAAACATCTTATAATAGTGAACGGAGGGAGTAGAATTTTCAATCCAACACTTTGATAATTAGCGTTTCTATTTACTAACACCTAAATAGATGAACATTCACTCTAGAAACCTCCTTTAGTTTCCGAGCTCATTGCCATGATATTTAAGAGAATTGGAAGTAACAAGGTCTAATCAAGTATTTCATTTAGAGAAAGAGGCAAAGGGTTTCTAAGAAATAAAATAACTAGCAACATACATAATTAACGACATGTACCTTCCAAATATGTTGTCAAATTAGTTCAATCACATTTATGGTCAACGCTTAAAGTTAAATAATTAAAAATATTGTCACAATGGCTTGTGCATCATTATATTAGTATTGTTTTTGTTAAATACAATAGAAGATCAATGGCTTAAGACCACACGTAGAGTGTATGAATTAAGTAAAAATGTTAAGTATGAACTATGATATGCATCCCCTTTAGAGCATGGCCCTAATAAGTACATATGAACTATTTTGAATTCAATATGTTGCTCAACAGGCTTGTCATTCCGCCGGCAATCACAATGACTTCGCTCGTAGTGTGGCCAGTAGAGGTCTTTCTGTCGTATTTAGTTAACAGGATTGTTTCTACTGTGTCTGTTTCTAAGTTGTTCTCCTCACGTATTCTGATCATGTTGAGGTTTAAAATTTCCAAATTTGGCATGATTTGTAATTTTTCAACCGTTCGATCTTTTCACTCCTTATAATTGGGGGATTTGACATTTTGGCACGCTATTTCTTTGCATCATCTTGGTACATGATACATCACAAATAATCAACACAAACTTACTTTTTTTCAAATGAAAGATAACAACATCAACAATTTTTGTATGTTCCTCATGACACGCAACTACAACTAGAGTCTGGATCTTGCAACCGAAAATTATCATGATAAATAAAAAACACTGGATCCGTAAACATATAAGTGCAGCTAGGCAACTTGGCAGAATTGTTTCTGAAAAAAAAAACTCGGCGCAGCTTCAGTCTGTGGCGAAGGACCGGCAGGAACTCAACAGAAAATGAAACAAGGCAACCACCAGGGACACACGTGGGTCATGCGTGATGCACACAGCACATGCCGCCGTGTTTCCAGCAGTGTACACCAAGTCACCCACGTGTCTGCACAGCGCGAGGATACTCGGTGGAGCCTCGCCGCTAATATCCTCCCGGCAATCCCGAATTTTATACTCGCCGGTGGCCGAGGACATCCGGCCAAGTTGGTTTAACTAATTTCAGTAAAGCAAAGCAGAGCGGAGGTAGAGATAAGATAAGCCACGAGGTAAACGTATCATGGTCGCCGGAACGGAACTATACGGCAATTATCCATCTTTGAAACAGGTATTAAGGTCGTCGATCTTTTAGCTCCTTATCAACGTGGAGGAAAAATAGGACTATTCGGGGGGGGGCGGAGTAGGTAAAACAGTACTCATCATGGAATTAATCAATAACATTGCTAAAGCTCATGGGGGCGTATCCGTATTTGGTGGAGTCGGGGAACGGACTCGTGAAGGAAATGATCTTTATATGGAAATGAAGGAATCCGGAGTAATTAATGAAAAAAATATTGAGGAATCAAAGGTAGCTCTAGTCTATGGCCAAATGAATGAACCACCGGGAGCTCATATGAGAGAGAGTTGGTTTAACTGCCCTAACTATGACAGAATATTTCCGAGATGTTAATAAGCAAGACGTGTTTTTATTCATCGATAATATCTTTCGTTTTGTTCAAGCAGGATCGGAGGTATCTGCTTTATTAGGGAGAATGCCTTCTGCAGTGGGTTATCAACCTACTCTTAGTACAGAAATGGGTTCCCTTTCCTTCATTCCTTTTTCTCCACAGCTTCTCCCGATTCGCCGTGGTCCGTGTTAAAGTGTATAAGTAGATTGCCTAACCATTTCCATCAGTTCGGACTTTTGTTTCAAGTGGCTAATACATGAAGCTTAACATGGTATCAGAGCCCCAGATCTCGAGTTTTCAAATCCTGGCTTTCACAATTTATTCTAAAAAATTATTCCCCTCTTCTCGCAGCCTCTTGCCGTGCCCGGTCTCCCGCTGCCACTTTGCCTCTCTACACATGTTGACTTGTCTTCTCGTTTTCCCGTCACACGTGAGAGGGGTTGTTGGAGTATATAAGTAGATTGCCTAGCCCTTTCCATCAGTTCGGACTTTTGGTTCAAGTGGCTAGTGCATGAAGCTTAACAGTCCGAACGTCCGTCGCGTTCACTCTCGCGATCTTATGTGACATAGGCACATTTTTTTTTGAGAAGTAGATGGGGAAGCAAATTTGGTGCACATGAGCACCAGTGCTCTCAGTTTTCAAAATATTTAAAAGCTGTATTTCTGCGTTCCAAAAAATCATCATATTTGTTCCATGAATGCATACACATATTCTGAATATTCATGCAAAGTTTCGGTAGAAATTGCATTGTATTTTGAGCTACAGGAAAAAAACAAATTTGTGGCTACGTATAGAGGTATATATTTGTCAGAAATTTGTCTTTTTTGTATAGCTTAAAATATAATATTTTTTTCTCCAAAATTTCCACCGTACGTTCAGAATGTTTATATGTATGTGGGTATTTAATTTCATATTTTTTGAAATTCAAAAAACATGTTTTTTTATAAATCAGGAGCACTGGTGCTCATGTGCCAAAAACACTTTTCGAGTAGATGGCCCCTTTATTCAATAGAAATGTTCAATGGTACACATAAACCACCAGGGGGCTTTACTAGCCAAACCCGACGTCCTACACTGCTAGCTACAACACTACGAGCCATCACATGTGCTTCTGAATTTGACAGCCGGTTCTCATGCTTGAAGGATATTATGTCAAAGCTCTTTGCCGTCTCCTTTATTTCCCTTATGACCATGCCTTATGAACATGCAAATGGTTGGTCCAAGTTGGTAATAACGCCTAGGCAGTCTGACGCCATAGCAACTCGGCGAAGGTTTAGGTATGATGCGAGCGCTAGGGCTTCGCGGCACGCCATCGCCTCCAGGATTGATGGATCAGATATCCCCTCCACCGCCAGCGTGGAAGCGCCAAGGAAGAGCCCGTTTGCCGCACGGCAGACTGCTCCGAGGGATCCTCCAGATACTGCAGCATCTACATTAATCTTCGCACATCCCACCGGCGGGGTGATCCACCTCGGGTGCTTTATCATACCTCCCTTGGCCTTGACAGGTAACGGTGTACTGATAGCCAAGGGCATGAGTCGAGAGGGGACTCTCGAACTCTCCTTCAAAGATCACCTTCCATCTGGCATACCAAATTGCCCAAAGGGTAATCGCTACCCTCGCAAACTCTTCCTTAGACAATGACTCCATCATCAGGAATAACCAACTCTTGGCTGACGGATCTTGAGAGCAACTCACATGTTCAGCAATTGATGCATCAGCCAGAGCCCAAACACAGCGATCCATAGTGCAGCTAATAAGGGAGTGCCGCCAAGAATCAGCCTCTCCACAGATGGAGCACGCACTCGTATCAGCCATGTTGCGATGGTGGCGCACATCGCTCGTTGGCAAAGAATGATGAGCTAGCCACCATAGGAAAATTCTAAGCTTGGATGGGACCTGGATTTTTCATAGCTGCTGCCATTGTTTGCCCTCTATCGCCGCACTGGAACTGGCTGGCCTAGACTCCAGCCAGTCCTCGCGTCTTCTCTTGGTCTGCACCAGCAACCGATAGAGGTATGGATGTGTATAGTTGTAGGTTTAGGGTTTCTCGGCTTCATGCCGTTCGGGATTCTCTCGCCAGAGCTCGTGGTCGGTGATTGGTGGTTGGTTGGTTCCTCCCCCTGGCAACTTCCATGGTGGAGATTGTTGTTTGGTGGCAGATCTGGCTGGATCCCTTTAAATAAGGCCACTTTTGTGCCGAATCGGGAGCGGATTTATCTTCTTCTTGAGTTTTCTTCTCGCTGCCGTGGTGGTAGGAGAAGGGAGATGGAGGAGCTGGGGAATGCACATCTCCATCCGGTGGGGTTGAAGCTGTTCTTTTTTCTGTAGCGCCGTGGATCAAGCGGGTTGAAGGAGGGCGGGTCTATTTCTTTTTTGTTTCGGCCTTCGCCGGCGTTCGTCATAGGCCTAAGGGCAAGAAGAGCATGGGAATTTCCCGGCCGATATGCGTCAACTGATAATCGGATCCTGCTTCAGCGGGTGGTTCTTGCGGTTCAAAAAGCAATAGATGCGATGGTGCTCCTCTTGGTCTGGTTCGGGAAGCCAGCGATCTTTTCCGGCTCTGGTGATGGTGAAGTTTGCGCAGCAGTGGAAGGAAGAAGAAGGCAGAGTCATCTAGGGGCTCGGTTGTATTCCTTAGGTTCTTTAAGGGGCTCTGTGCTTAGATGGAATAGTTGTCCAGTTCCGGTGTCTGTGTGCTAGATGTGCTTATAGTGTGTTTCTGTAATTGTATGGTGTTTGTATGAATATGAGTATATCTTTCTCCAAAAAAAAGATGGTTGTCCTAGGGTTTCTCTCGAGCTAAGATGAAGAATTTATTGATGCTTGTCCTCCTTGATTTGTCTGTAGTGTCTAGTTCCGAAGGCTCCACTGGTGGACTCCGTTAAGCGCCTTATGCCTGGGTATTGCTGGATCGGGATGGTATTCGGTCATGCACACCCATATTTTTCTGATCGTTTGGTTCAAGAGGGAGTAGCGCGAAGGTCTGCTATTTGTTTTCATCATCGGACATGTTTCGTCCAATGATGATGTCAGAGGTGGAGAATGTCATGGAAGTCACCATACAGGACAGTCGCCACTAAGACTCATAGGACAGTCGCCACTAAGACTCATAGCCCGCTATTTTAAACTTTGATTTCTATTATATATGGCGTTGCGATTCTCGCCTATTTTTCATTTTTATTGTTCGCCTAGGCTCTTTTTTTTTTCTGGCTCCGCCACTATTTGGTTGTGTGCAGGTGTCCCAACTTTCAATCATTTGTTGTTCACACCGATGATTCATTGGTACTAATTAAAGCTACATGCACATCTTACATCTTTTTAAAATCACGAGTCATGTTTTAGTAACAATTCAGCTTATAGAAAGCGGTAGGTTCTCTCGGTGATGAATATTAGTGCTGAAGATAGAATAGAGAAGTACTTGGGACTCCCCGTGTATGTGGGTCGGTCGAGATAAAAAACCTTTGCATACTTCAAGGATAAAATTTGGTGGACACAAGACAAGGCAAACAAAATGCATTGGCTGACTTGGGAGTTACTCACAACATCGAAGAGGGGGTGAATGGGCTTCCGAGATTAATATGCTTCCAACATTGCAATGCTGGCTAGACAAGCTTGGTTCTACATCCAATAGGCAGTTAGCTAATAGATGTTTTTGGGCCAGAACCCCCAAAACCTGCCTGCGACACTTTTGGGGGCTCCTGTGAGGATGCTCTTATCGCTGACTCATCTCTCCATGGGACTAGCAGCGATAACTATGTCTTATCAATTTATCTTATTGTCAATTTATTTTGCCTCGGGCACCTCAACCTATGGAGATTAGGCTACTTGCAAAGTTGCACACACTTCACCGGAAATACTAACATTGTTACAAAAGAAAAGAACAAAGAATGACTGTGGGGCAATCCAAAATTAAAACAAAGGACAATTCACTTCCATAGACTTCATGTAATTTTAGTCTACCTCACAAGTAAAATCATTTTCTCATGAAGTTATGCCAATACGTAGTGTGTTCTCGTACTTAACATGGTATTTGGCCGCGTGCATAGTTGAAACAACAACGTGAAAGGCACCTTTGGCTATTAAATAAGCACGAAAAAATTAGAAATGCAACTATTCGATGAAACAAGCTTATTGTCGATTTGTATTTATAATAATAATAATAATAATAATAATAATAATAATAATTGTTGCTGATATTTACTGATGTGTATAATAGTTGAACAAACACTCTAGAAAACTCTATCAACATTAGAGCTCTTCATAATGATATCTAAGGAAGCTAAAATAGATACTATCACACAATATATTGTAGTTTATCTAAGCGGCACAAATAAATCTACGAAGTATTGTTTTCTATTTACCTTATACCCTGTCTACAAAATTATGTTCAACCAAAAGTTTTTAAGAGACAAACATGTAGTTTCTAGGAAAGTAAAGTGAAAATGTCACTTTCCTTGCAATTATATTATTTGAATATAGTGCAAGTGCATTTTCCACAGCAGGATTTAAAACACGGTGCAAGCTAGATTTAAAACTTAGTGTAGTTTTTGGGAAAGTAAAGAGAAAATGTCACCATACCTTTATATTTATCTTCACTATGATGTGGTTATTTTATTTAGTGTAATAGAAAGTGTAATATTCAAAAATATATCTTCATATAATGAACTATAATAACATAGAAGTAAAGATGTTTAGTATAATTAATCAATACCCATCATCAATCAACGATTAACAACACTAGGATGGTTATCATGGTGAGCACTAGCGAGATTGTCTCTTATTGTGATTTCTTTTACATCAGCCATGAGGATGACTAAAGTGATGAAACAAGTGAGGTAGGTTGCATATGAGAATCTAGCTACAGGATTGACACGGTGATGTATAAATTTATGACCTTCTAATGAGATAAAACGTCTAATGCTTGTCTCATCTTGATTGATATAATGAAATTACAATTGATGGTTGCAAAGTCTAGTGGGTTAGCTTCTTTGTTGGTTTTCGGTAGTTCTTTAGTTCTAGTAAAGATGAGGCTTTCTTTTGTATGTTTCTTTTCTTTTCTTCTCTTTCTCTCTTTTTGTATATATACTCTGTAACTTTTGTTTTTATAATACTGTATAAAAATTGCAGTGGGTTTTCCCACTGTTTCACCTTCAAAAAAAATGAAATAAGACCGGTCGGTGGATGAAATCTGATTGTAGGAGTCCCTGGGACTATGCATACACCTACAAATTTGAATGAAGCCGCCTCGATTGAGTGAACCGACATGGTTTGGCTCGTAGAAACATGTCATTTGCTACTTCTGTCAATCGTTTTTCTTTTAGCATGGGCACTGAGCTACAATACTTTTTGTGCATATATATACTATAAGAAAGATTGGACCAATGTTATATACGTGTTTACGCAATGTTAGATAAGTTAAACACCCTACGATCCGTAATACGTGTAATGGTTTTAGATAAAAATGAACTAAAACTGATAGATCAAAGGAAGTAAATTTATTTCAAGTAGACATTGCTGAAGGAGAAGGCATTTTTTAAGATGCTACATAAACAAAACAAATACTCCCTCCGATCCAAATTATTTGACTTCACTTTGCCTAGATACCAATATATCTATGCAACAAACACATCTAGGTAGTATATTCATATTTAGATAAAATGGAATCAGTTATTTTGAATCGGAGAGTGTACATTCGAGTTCTTTTTGCAGTGCTGACGGGAATTTGTTTGCAGCTTAAGTGGGCGCAGCTTCCGTTTTGAGGAAGAACCGGAATAAACTCAAGACACACTGAAACGGCAGCCGCGGGGCACATCCCGCTGTGTTTCCAAGAGTGTACACCTAGTCACCCACGTGTCTGCACAGCGCGAGGAGCCTCGCCGCGAATATCCCTCCGGCGATCCCGAATTTTATACTCGCCGGCGATCCCGAATTTTATATCCCTCCGGCGATTCCGAATTTTATACTCCGTCAGGCTAATTATTTCCGGCGAAAGTAAAGATTGAGATAAGATAAGGCACGAGCGAAACGTATCACACGGTCGCCCGGGATGATGAAAATAATACGGCCGTGTCCCTTTCAGTCTAGCATTTCCTGGTCGCCGCGGTCCCGTCGTCTCCGGTGCGCCATCGATCCTCTGCGCACTTCGCCCAGTAGTACTACTACTACTCCGCACTCCGGCGCTCTATCTGCCGCCGGTGTAGCCGGCGTAGCGGATCCGCCCCTCAGTGGCCCATGATCGAGGGTGGTGGGCTTGTCGATCTTATCTCGCCGTGGGAATGGCCACGACAGGTCCGACTCATCATCTCTTATTATCCTCATCCCAACGCACTTTACACGTACCACCTCGCATTATCGTGTTTGCCCTCCATCCACAAATAAGTGTACACGCATGGTTTTTAAGACAAAATATAAAGTAGAGTAAAAAAATACATTAGGAATATGCATCTCTCCTCTTTAATTCTTTCATCTCCAATAAGCTAAGTGCATGTAGAAAACAAGAAGAACATACACATAATATTATTGGGTTTGATTTCCGTGCGATGAGAGAGAAGCAATTAAAGTGCATTGAAAAGGTAGGAGTACATTTTTTGTGGACAAAATTTTGAGCTAGATATCCACTTATTTGTGGATGGAGGGAGTAGGACCCTACGCACGCTGACGCCTGTGTTATCTAGAAATTGAGCAAAAGGGCACTATTCCTAGTCGGTATGAAGGGCATGGCCAATGCATAGCCTAGGGGTGTTGCCTCGCAGCTTTATCTTGGTTCGGGTGGTTCAAATTAGGTTTGGATAAGGAGGTAGTCTCTTTATTAATAGGCAGCATCTTCAGTCATAAAGTGAAAACTGAGTGAAAATATGAGAGAGAACGAGAAAATCAAATTAGCTTTTGAGAGAAAGACATATTAATGAGACCATAACATGGTATGCATATGTCAAAAAATTATCCAAACCTAATTGGACAGCTGCTTCCATTGCTCATGCCCGAAGTAGATCGGAATGACTCACGTGCAAATCTTATTGCACAACTTTAGGCTACTTTCTCCATTCCTTTTCTTTTTTCAGATACTATTCTTTCGCCAATCTGCCCTCGATTTATTGTAATGACAAGATTTTCTACATCTTTGACCGGTTTCTATGAAATCTCAAAGCGCCGGTAATTAGTTGGCACTCAGGCAGTCACGCTAAGTTGGCAAGATCAGCCGTTGGACGACCGTCCACCCCGCCCATGTTGTGGCTCACAAGGGCACCTCTTTGTTAATCATGCTCGCGCCTTGGTGTCCGTTATAACAACGCAACACGGTAACCTTCAACAGTGTTGTTGGCTTCAATGGCGGAGCTTAGGCACAATTCGTAGGCATGCCAAACAACAATCTTGAATCGATATATCACTGGAATTAGAGGACCATAACATTGTTTTGTTTCAACTTAGCTTCGCCATTGGTTGACTTGTTGAACACAATTAAGCTCGAGGCAAGTCGTGTGCAATAGTCGATGACTCAGTCCTTCACTACGGGAAAACAAGACTTTGTCGTGCAACTATTTGCACGATAAATGGCCCTATATGCACGACAAAGGTTTTGCCGTGCGACGCCGCACGGCAATGCCATTGACGGCAAAGGCTTATTTGTCGTGCGACTCACCAACGTTGCACGGCAAAGGCTACGCTGCACGGCAAAGGTCGCACGACAATGCCATCGACGGCAAAGGTCGCTTCTTTGTTGTATGCCAAACATGTTTTATCTAATAAAAGGCCCCAAACTGGCTGGTCTGGGGTTCAAACCTAGGACCAGAGTAGGGAAACTGTGCAACCTTGCCACTAGGCTAAGTGTTCGTTTGTTGATAACTATACCACGCCACGTCTTTTGAGATGAGAAGAAATCCAGTTTTTACATCTTTGTCGTGCGCTTACACTAGGCAAATGCTTCTTTGCCGTGTATTTGTTAAAAACACTAGGCAAAGGCTACTTTGCCGTGCAACCCAGTTGTGCGCACGACAAAGGGTGAGGCACGGTAATGCCCAACGCCTTTGTCGTGCACCGAATCTTTGCCGTGCGATGTGTTGGGCCATTGCCCTGCACATTTCTTTGTCGTGCGATCTCTTCCGTCGTTACCGTGAATCGTATATTTGTCGTGCGCTCGTGTTTATCTCTTTGTCGTGCGGGGGCACACGGTAAAGATAGACTGCATGGCGGCGCCTGTTTTTTCCTGCAGTGCTCGCAGCACATCTTTCGATGGCCTAGCTTGTGAGGTTTTAGGGTCTTAATTTGGGTATGGCACTTGCAGATATAACTATTCTATGTAACAAGGCATCAAAACGCAAAAGTTTTTGGGTTCTTATGAAAGGAAATAACAACTCCTCTTGGAATTCTTGTAGTTGCACAATCGGGGACGTCTCAAGCGAAGCAAAGCCATGGCTGGGTTTGAATTTCAAGTTGAAAGGATTGTGCCTCATAACAAATGGCCAGTGCAGCCGTGCAGGAGTTCAATCAGCATTTTCTCAAGTTCGTGCAAGTATATATTGTCTAATAAAGCATTGACCTCATTTGCAGTTTCTGAAAAAAGGCATGGACCGCCGTGCAAAGAGAGAAGCCTCGTGATAACCCTGCAATTGTATCACCAGTACAGGGTGTTCCCACCAAAGGTTTATCCGTTCCTTTGTCTGATCCGTCGTCGCCTCAGTGGGCAGCGCACGCAGCTTTGCTTCTCCCTGTCCCGGAACTGGACCCCCTCCCTCTATAAGAAACCAAGACTTCCTTCCATTAGCCGCGTACAGATTGAGAGATAGAGAGAGCTACAGCAGCCAGAGCAAGAAAATCCTTGCAAGAGAAGAACGAAATCCAAGAGAGAAAAAGAGATGGGTAGAAGAGGAAGCCCGGCGGCGTTCCTGGTGTTCTTGGCCGTTCTAGCCGTGCTCCTCGCAGCTCTTCCCCACCTCGCCGAATCCAGCGGCAGGCACCACCACCACCACGGCCAACACTCCCATCTCCAAAGCAGAGGTACGAGACTTTTCGTCGATTATCGCAAGGAAACAGATGAATGAAGCAAGATGCTTCCCCTTCCTTAGGGAACAGTGTGGCAGATCGACCTGTTGAGCTCATGACTAATTGGGACTTTTCTCTCTGGGTTTTGCAGGGCACGGAGACGAAGAGCAGGCGCCGGCGGCGAAGGTGAGGAGGGAGTGGCCGTGCTGCGACAACTGCGGCAGTTGCACCAAGTCGATCCCGCCGCAGTGCCAGTGCATGGACGCTGTGCGCGGCGGGTGCCACCCGGCGTGCCGGGATTGCGTCAAGTCCGCCCTCAGCGTCCACCCGCCCGTCTATCAGTGCATGGACCGCATCCCAAACTTCTGCCAGCGGCGCTGTAACGCCGTCGCCGCCCACTGACCCAACCCAGCAGACCGGCCAACTGACCCAACGCGGCAATGCCCACCTACCGTCACCGGCGACGAAGAATCTTACCAAGTCCAATAGTCTATGCCATTGCCAACGTGCCTGCCAGTTTTTAATTAGCCGCGGCTCTTGTCTTTGTTGACTGAATACTCTGTAACCTGTACGGTGCCTCTGTTTCCCCTCGATGCAATGTAAATCTGAAGAGAGAGTTTATCTAATCTAAGCTGGAGTTGGTTTGTTTTGTGGATCAGAAGTCGATCGACTATCCAAACTTTTTCTCGTCTCCTGGCTTTTGTCAAGCAGGTAATTTCAGAGAGGCGGAGTATTTGTTAGTTTGTTACTAGTACTTGGTTGACTGCCATCAGATTAGTTTCATGAAGTTTTATTGGGCGAATTTCTTTTGTTCTAACTGACTAAATAATTTTCCAACCGGAATTTGTTGGCTTCTATTTTCATGGAATAGGATGCCTCCCCTTTCACTCGCCCAAAGATCGCACAAACCGGAATAAGCTAAAAAGAAACACTAACCCGCACTTTCTCCATTCATATTAAAGTTAGAAAGCATTGACTGTTCATTTTCTTCTCTACCTTGTGTCGGTTAAAATCGAATGGATGGAATAGCTAGTCACACGAAAGGAATGGTCCCCTTCCTCACTCGTATCACACGCCTGAAGTCCTTCTCTTGGTTGTGGCGGTGGTGGTGGGATGATCTCCGTGTGCGGCGGCTTCTTCCCCGCGGGGAGCCCTTGGGTCGCGGTGGCGAAGATTGGAAGATTTAGCCCTACGCACTTCTTGTGCTAAGTTGTTGTTCTACTTGATGTCGGCCTCCTCGATCTGACCGTCGACGAGTTCTTGTTTTTCATGACGGAAATCTCTGTTGATTGGGTCATGGCGCTTCTAGATATCCAGATCGGAAATGATCCGGTCATGTATCCTAGGCGTCGGACACCGGTGCTTACACGGTAGCTCCACCCGTGATGCGCGCCCATATTTTCATCTAGTGCTTCTTATTTTTGAGGATTTGATTTCGAAGAATGTCTTTTAGAGTTCGGTTATTGTCTTCGGTGATTTTTTCTTTCTTTTTCTGTTTTTGCAGGTGTCTATTTTTTTATATCTTCAGAGCATGTGGAACAAAATTGAATATATTGCCTTTAGGAAAACAACACACAGGTGCACGGCGACCTCGTTTCAAACTGGTGTACACGTACTCGCCTAGCTAGTCAGCCACGTGTCGACGTGTGGTCGTATGGTCACACGTACCCACAGCCACGACACAGCATGGCACCATACGTGGGGGAGTATCGTGTCACGAATATCCTCCTTCCCAAGCACATTGTTTACAGGAAACTGCTGGGCGTCCCCCGGGGGATCTGATTCCCCAGCCCCGGGTCCCCAGCCGTCGGATCAACTATTTTGACGGTTAGATTTGCATGTAGCAAAAAAACACCTCCGGCAGCAAAAAATCACCCCCGGCAGCAAATGACTGAAGCAAAAAACGGTTCGTTCAGAAAAGAAAATAAAAAGGCTGGGCTCGCCGGAGACCTCGCCGGAGACCACGTAGCAAACATATAGTGCAATTGTAGCAAAACCGCTAAAAAGTTGTAGCAAAAAAATTGGCATGCAGCAGCGCTGCCCAAAAAAGGTTGCAGCAACTCTGTCCACCTAAGACAGTAACACCTTGGATCACCGGTAGCAACATCGGACACCTAAAGGTAGCAAATCCACCCTCCACCGGTAGCAACGTGAGACGCCAAAAAGGTAGCACGTCAGCCTCCACCGGTAGCGACACCAGAAACCTAGGGTAGCAAAACCGGCCTCAGCCTGTAGCAACGCCGCACACCTAAAGCAGCAAACTCATGGAGACGTGCGGTGCCGGTGCTTGTAGCACCAGCAGCATCTCGGCCTGGGAGCGCCGAAGCTGCAGGTAGTCCCCGGGGGCAGCGAAAAAGCTCGAGGACGAGCAGGGAGAGGCGCGCCCGCGGGGCCGTGGCCGAGAGAAGCTTCCACACAACCACGCCTTTGGGGGATCTCAGGAGCGGGCCGCGCTGATGGTGGAGCATCTCAGGGGCAGGGCGCCGGCGAAGGAGCAGCTCGGGGGTTGGGGTGAGGCCCGCCGGCGGAGGAGCATCATGGAGAGGGCGGGCGGCAGGAGCAGCTCGGGGGTTGGGCGCGCCGGCGGCGGAGAGGAGAGGCGGCGGGGCTAGGCGGGAGAGAGGAGAGGCGGCGGGGCTCGGCGATGGAGAGGAAAGGTGACCAGCTGCGGTGGTGGCTCGGTGGTTGAAGGGAGGAGCTAAGCAGCGCTCGCGCTCCATGGAGAGAAAAGGCAGAAGAGAGATGATAAGGTTAGGTGGGTCCCGTTGGAACGTGTGGATAGGAGGAGTTCGGCGTGACTACGTGCGTTCACACGATGGAGCGATCGAACGGTCAGGCACCAGGAGGTTATAACGCGCGTGATCCCCCGGGGGGATAGAATCATTTTCCTTGTTTACATGCCAGTGGCAGACTGAGACTGGCAGGTCAAGTCCTTATGTTTAGTATTTGAGCCACGACCAGCTCAAACGTACCAATACGGCCGCGTCCTTTTCATTTTTCAACATTTCCGTGTCGCCGCGGTCCCATGATCAGCCCCTCTCGGATCTTCCGTGACACGAATATCCTCCTGCTGCTAAGTAGGAGTATAAATCTTCGTGTGCCGACGGTGTTAGCCGGCGCAGGGGATCCCGGCGAGAGTACGGCGGGTTAGGATAATCGGGGAATAATTCCGCACGGGTGTGGGGTGGCCTTTGTCGATCTTATCCCGTCGTGACTCATCTCACCATGGGAGTGGCAGCGACAGCTCGGTCTCATCGATTATCTCTTTGTGGATCATTTTTGGTCGCAGCAACTCAGCTTATCGAGATTAGGCTACTTGTCGTTGCAGACACTTCATCGGAAATAATTTTCAAACATTGTTACAAAAGAAAAAAACGATCGCCGTGATCTACCGTTCTATAAAAGATGTTGGATGTATCTTAAGGTATTTTTTATGGGACGGAAAAGGTATATAAAAAACAGTGGTGCACTGTTCATAGTTCATTGCTTCATGTATGGTTTTTGTCTAGCTCACAAATAAAACATTTTTTTTGATCCAAAATCCCAGATTTATTAAGAGAAATCACCGGTTACAAACACCCTGAGAAAGAAAAATACAACAAAGTCCTTGGGAGAGACGGCCGCCGTCGACTCGCATGGAAGACACGCCGCCGCCATCTTCGCTCCAGGGAGCTTTGCATCGGCAAGCAGCCGGAAGTCCTTCCAGAAAGGGGCTTCAAGAGCCCTACGCGTCGAAGGAGAAGCCACCGTCTTCAAAGTCTTCACCGGTGAACCTCCGCCAGATCCGGGCTCGCTCCTGAGCAGACGCACACAGCAACCGGCGAGGTCTGCCGGAGCCAGGACGCACCTCCCCCAGATCCTCCGCAAGAAGGCCAGAGCGCAGCCGACCGCGACGAAGAGAGGAACAGGGAACAAAAGCTCCACAGGGAGGTCACCGTCTTCGCGCCGATGACCACGCCCAGAGCACCACCTCCCACCAGATCGACGGATCTGAGGGCACCAAAAGCCGGAAGCTTCACGGATCCGCCAGACAATGCCTCGCCGTGATGGGGAAGAAGCTCCGGCAACCTTATTCCACATCGCCGCCGCCACCACCACCCTGCCAGCGCCGATGGGGAGCCTTTGTCAACACCCGGATTTATAAGTCCGGATGCCTATTATGTCATACATCGCAATCCCAGGAAATTGTTGTTGCGAGGCATAATAGTTAAGTATCACAGTCATCATTCATTACAAACCATAATGTCTTACAACTTGGAATCACATGATCCATATTACACGAATAGTTGATCTAATGATCAACGAGCAAACACAAGTTCATAGCGGAAGCGTAAAGATACAAGGACTCTCTAGTCAACAGGCCAACGCTTGATGTTAGAAGCTCCTAGTTGTGGTAGACGTCCTGCTGATCGTCATCCTCGTACTGCTGCTCGGCTTCATAGTCTGGCCATTTGAATAGCCAGGGACAAAGCCGTGAGTACTTTAAGTACTCGCAATCTAATACTAATGTAAGTACTAACATTACTAAAGAGAGTGTTCTAAGCTCTAGGGTTAATTGCATAAAGCCAATTTTAGTTTAGAAATATTCTAGTAAACAACTCCTCATATGCTAACTAACTCAAGTGGGAACATTAGTGTCATTCCCACAACTCTGTTGTGATTCAAATTCAAAGTCACCGTTCACGTTCAAGTTCAAATTCACCAGTCACAAAGATATAAGTTCTGATGACGGAAACAGTATGGCCTTTCCAATTGTCCATATCCGCGGACGCGGCTATTCGAATAGGTTTACACTCTGCAGAGGTTGCACACTTGTGCCACAACATTTGATTGCATCCGTCAGGGACAAACCCCGAATAATCGTCACTCAGTACGCGGATCATCAACCGTTAACCTTTCACTTACACACCCTAGTATAGGCACCTCTCCCCATGAGCTTGGCCTCCCGGTGAAAACCAACTGTTAACCCGGGAACTGCACAGGGCTTGGCCGTACAATTCACCTCAATTCACATCATTTCTCAACAACGGAGGCAGCCTCAAGCATAAACCCTATGACGTGTATTCAGAGGGAACCCATACTAAGACACATAAATTTTCAGCTAAGCCTTACCCATAATCAGGTATTGTGGGGGTACTCAAAAATTGGAAAGGTATCGCATCCAACTCAATCATCAGTTTTTAGCCATTTCACCAAGTCAATTTCATGTCATATTCACCTTCAAAATCTTTCAATGGAAATGACTCGTCATTCCAAGGTTTTCAACATCATCATTTCACAAAACACATGTTCCCATCTAGAGTAGTCATTTTTAATTTAGCACTAGCATCTAGGTATGAGGGGTGCTAAGTACTTTGCTTTGCTTCTAGGCTAATTTTGATACTCTTGTGCTAATCCCATACTAACCAAGTGAATCATGAATCAAAAAGATACTTTTATAAAACAAAAGTAAATAAATCTTGGAAAGTAAAACTGGGAAATAGGATCATAAGCATAAAATAAATAGGTAATGCCTTGCTCATGGTGAGCTTTGCACTTTGCAAGAGTATTATCTTGCCTTGGTTGGGGAATTGGTCAAAGTGTTCTTCTTCTCCTTGGAAGTAGACCTCCTCCTCCTCTTGATACTCCTCGGTACTAGCGTCTAAAATACGAATACGGGGTACACAATCATCATACCAAACTTATTTACTAAACTAGGCACACTCATGATGCACACAACTTAATCTAGCATCACACATTATTATTAAGTTGGTGGATGTGTTTTTCTTATTATTTAAGAAAAATAATTTCCTCTCATACTAATTTAGATGTTACTTTTAATTACTTGGAGAAATAATTTCCTCTCATTATCTTATTAAGATTTAATTTCTCTCATGAATAATATGTGACCTAGGTTGACCAAAGTCAACCTCTTCACACTTATCATTTAAGAAAATGATTTAAATGAGGTGAGCACCTCATACCATTTAATCCTAGCATGGTAAAGATTTAATACCACCAACAATTCATATGAGACCTAAATGACCAGAGTCTCTACCTCATTTTGAATTGGTGGTGACAAGATTTAAATGAGAGAAACACTCCCATGTAATTTCTTAATAGTTTTGGACAATATCTTTGACTAGAATTAGCCATAAAGTCCTTTAATTCAACTAGGCCATGATCATTCAAAGTAAGCATGGCATCTTTTTGCAGAAACAATTAGTACAAGTGAAATGTGAATTATAGGAGTTGGAATTAACTTAAAAGAATTTATGGTTGATTTTTAATAATTATTCTATTGAAGAAAAGTCCCTGCCTTGTTTATTTTATCACTTTAATTCTATAATAGATCTAGGGTTCAATCCAGTGGCATTGTGTAGATAATTTGCTAAGGTTTCCAAATATATAAAATTTGTAAAATTTGGCCCAGTAGATTTATCCCTATTAAATTTCAAAGTTAACATCAGATTGCATTATTTCTCTATTTTTCATTTTTGAATTTGAAACGTGGGCTGGCGGGAGAATAACGGGTTGTGCAGTGCGGGAAGGAAATGGGCCGGCCCAGCTTCGCAGCGGGCCAACTGACAAGGTGGGGGCCACCTGTCATTGAGATTTTTCCAGTGAAACGGTAAGAGAGAGGATAGTCGTGCGATTAGAAGTGAGATCGACGGCCCAGGTGCGTCATCATCACCGGCGAGAGGTGGACTTACTGGCGACGGCGGTAGGGGGTCGGCGAGCTCGTCGGAGCTCCGGCGGTCGTCGGAGATGTGCGCAGGGACCGTGTTGTCGATGAGGAAGCCAACGGTAGCAGTGGCGTCGCCTGGGGTGGTCTCCTTCTCCGGCGGACTCCGTGTACTAGCGGCGGCGACGATCTTGCGATTGAGGCAGAGGAGTGGCTAATCGAGCAAATTGAGGTGTCGAGGAGAGTTGTGGTGAGGATAGGAAGAGACTGGTGTGCTCAATTCGGTGGGAGGAGCCCTCCTTTTATAGGAGCAGGAGGTGGCCGTGGGGCGGAGCTAGGGCCGTCGTCGTCGTCGCCGTTCCAAGGTTGCGAAGGGGCAAGACATGGGCTCGTCTGGTTGCTGATGCACGGGTGAAGCTGATGCGCTTGATCGTGGCGCGGCAGGGGCTCTGTGGCGATGGCACGTTTGATGGGAAGGGGCAGTGCCGCGGCGGGTGATCGGAGTCGTGGTCGTCGAGCATGGCGTTCCCGCGGGCAGGTGGCCGTGTCCAGGCGCTTCAGTGTGTCGTCGCACGTCGACTGGCGCTGAGAGTGAAGGCTGAGGTGGTGCGAGGACGCGGGCGTCGTCACGCTCTGGCGCGTCCAGGGTGAATGCCATGCGCGCTCTGGCGCGGCATGGACGTGTTCTGGGCTCCACTGGGCACTCGTGTTCTGGCATCTCCGGCGCAGGGATTCGTCGAGTCAAGGGCTGGGCAGTGTCAGGTGAGTGAGAGGAAGAGAATTGACAAGGTGAGGCAGGCCTGTGGTGACCAGAGACGAAGATGGCATGAGAGAGGCATGCCATGCCACGGCATGGCAAGTTCTTGATGATTTGATCAAACAATGGTCAGTGCAAGTGGTGATACTGGTGTTGTGAAGTGAGAGGAGGGTCCAGGGGTTCTTTGTGGTGGCTCAGGTTGGACCAAGTCCTCTCCATTTTTCAGCATGGGCACAATTATATACCCTGCCTAGAAGGTGTTTGATGAAATGCCCGAAAGAAAATAATTTTTGAATTTTGCAAATATTTTTGGTGGGTTGTAATCATATATTAAAAGGAGTAGAATGGTGGTGGTGGTGGTCAAAATGGAGTTGAATTGCAAAATCACCATTTGCATAAGATCTTGAATTTGTTTCAAAGTCTCCACTTGGCTTGCTTCTAATTTGAAATTGAGACAGAGTTTGGGGTGAGGGTTTTGAGCAAATTTGTTGTCCTTGATGTTGTCTTGGAAGAGGTGCAAAGAGTTGGCCAAGTGTAGAAAGGGAATTTCAAAAACCAGGGGCTCAAAGTGGGTATCATGTTGAAATTGTCACATATGACCATAATCACATGTGAGCACAAATTTGATTCAAATTTGATTTGAATTGAGTTTGATTGTTTCCAAAAGTGTTAATAAGTGTTTAGTATCCATTTACAACTAATGGTGCAAACCAAAATGGTCTAGGTTGATGTTTTGCAAAAATGGCATAGGCCATATGTGTGTGTGGAATTGATTTTTATAATTTCTTTTCCATTTTCTTTTTCTTTGACTTTAGATGGTCAATTAATTAATGCTAGGGTTTTAGAGTAAGAGAAAACACATAAGCAAGCATCATGGCAAAAGCACACTCAAATAATTAATAATGTGAGCTATATGCATAGTCCTATATGATGAGAAAAAGTTTTTGTTGGCTCTGATTTTTGGATTCTTGAAATCTCTCTCTTGTTCCTTTTATTGAAAACTTGGGATGTTACATCCTGTAATATCCCAGGTAATGGGGTTACAAAAATTGAGGAAACAGATGTGTGCATTGCATTCATGCATAGAAAATCTGGGGAATTTTCAGCTTTAAAGTAAAACAGTCACGATGCTGAAGTTTCACTTGATCTTGGTGGAATTGAAGTAGCTCATCAAGTCGAGCGCTATAAACCTCAATGTGACTTTGCTAAAACCTTGTTTTGGGCAGAGATAATTTGATCTAAGGGGTTAGATCAAATGGAATTAAAATCAACACAAGAACTTATTAATCAAGGATCAACTATTTGATCTTATTAAAGATCACAACATGATATTCCCTGCCATAACATATGAACCTACATTTAATTAGAAATCAAGTAACAATAATTGGAGTGACTATTTCAAACTTATCTTTTCCATAACTAATCCTTGATCCTACCATGAACCCATGGTATTCATTTTACTTCATCCTTGGAAACAAGACAAAGAGATCCAACCAAGGAATACATATCTTTCTCTATTCCATATTATTATACATCAAACCTAGAGAGGTGAGAGTCCTATTTCATTTAAGGAAGCAAAGACAAACCTAGAGGCAAACCTTGGATATAAATATCCATATGATCACAACATCATCATCAAAAGGAACCCTAGGATATTATTGAAGTCTTTCCCAAATGAGAAAGAGCATTCATATCAATCCTAGCTTTACCTAATTAAGAACCAAGGACAGTTCTTGAACTAAAGTATTAGGTTGTAAACCATTTCCTCTTAGAGTGGTGAGATAACCTAATATCAAGTGAAACAAGATTATATCCATAAATTGATAAAGTAAGAATGAGATTAATCTAACCAAGACAGCCAAGTGGAGTTTTAGCCTAGATACCTAAGAAGATATTAAGAGTACACCCTAAACCCTAGAATAACTATTGCTAAATAATAGAGCTCAAGCTTTGGTGTTATACTCAAGATAGATGAGGCAACACTTGAATTGAAGGGAGAGAACTATCCTTATATCCTGATGATTAAATCATCATTCCCTGAGAAGAATCATAAGTAATTATCTCAGGCATTCCCCTGGGATATAAATCTAATGAGATAACCATGACCATGTCCACCTAAGGAATTATAAGAGAAGTACTATACCCTTGCTACTCAAGATAACACTTGATCTTGGGAGTGAGAAACCCATTCAAGGAGAGATACCTTAAGAAGTCCAACCTTGATCGTTATAAATTGTGTAATGATCATAAACTTAAGAATTTGAAGTAAAGATATTAAGAATAAGAACAAGATGATCATATATAATATATGATCATGCTTTGGAGATATGTGAGGATAAGTTAAACCCTACTAGTATAAGTAGATCCCATTTCCACATGAAATTATAGGGAGATCACTAGTAAGAAACTCTAGACTTATATCCCAACCTTAACTTGTGAACCACTTGGTGATCATAAGTAGTATTCTACCACATCTGCATTCCACTTATTCTTCACCTAAGAAACATAAGAAAACCTTAGTGTAAAACTCCATACTTAATATGGTGAGAAATCATCCATTCATATGACCAAAGTTAACTATAAAAAGAATTATAACAACTTTAGTTACTTTAACAATAGATTAAGGATATAATAGAAAACTATTGGTATAAGATAAAACCAATTCTCAAGTCCTTAGTGATTAAAGGAGAACAGAAACAATTAAACAACTAACCATATTACCTTGGTTAAGGGAGATTAAAACCTAGCCAATGCAATATGGTGTCATCTCAACTCCATAAACTAGAATTATATCTCAACTCTAGTTTATGTATCACTATGGTGATCATGATATAAACCCATGCTATAATTGAGATTCAAACCAAATGCCATTAGGTAAATATCATTAGAACCCTAATGGTTCATTAATTAAATACAATGTATCAATTATAAAATATAAGAGCCACCTAATGCTAAATCCTATAAGTAAACCATATGTGTAGTGATCAGCCATTTACTTTGTAACCAAGATAAACCATGATGGAAACAATCCCTACTGAGATACTTTCAAATGTAGTGATAGTATTAACCTTAACAAGGGGGTTGTACTAGAAATGGAAAAAACCCTAATAAATATGTGCTCACATAAAATCATATGCAAGTGACAAAATCCTCAAATAGAAACCAAGCCCTAATAACAATCTCTGAAATACTTCGAGTTCAAAGTATCAACTCTAATACTCCAAACAGATTGATACACAAGAAAAACATAAAAATAAAATGAGGATATAAATTCATGCTTAATTGCCATTTTGAATAAAACACAAGTATGTAATATAATTCAAATATAAATACTTGTTCCAAAAGGAAAGAATGGTTTAACAATCACTGCTATACAACTTAATGGAAATAACAAAGTAAGAAACTTGCAATTAAAATTTGAATTAAAACTAGAATTCAAATCAAGGAATAAAACAGAAAATGAATAAAAGAAATAAGGGAAGAAGGCCTACCTGGACCTTACCTGCCGCACCAGCCCAGCAAGGAAGCCCAGCAGCAGCCCAGAACCGACCCACCTAGCAGCCCAATACCCCTTCGTGAAATATCAACACGAGGAGCTCGTCCTCATCCTCTTCCCCGCGCATGGTCGACAGCACGAAGACGTGCTCGTCTTCTCCCTCGCGCTGGCACGCCCTCCTCGCTCGGCGTCGTGACGAGGCACGCTCCGTCGCCGTATAAAGTCTCCCGACGAGCCCTAGCTCGTGTTCTTTCCTCCTCGTCTCTAATTCTCCCCTAACCGAAAACCTCACCGAGTCGGACTCCGACCATCGCCGCCGGTAGGGACTTCCCCAGACCTCTCCGTGACCACCATTAGCACCGCCATGGTCGACAAGCTCTCCGTGCAAGAGGAATCGATCCCGGAGGCTCTCAGTCGCCGGAGGGAGCTCATTCCCTTTCGCCGGTCACCTCCAGCAAACCGGCGATTGCCGTCGATTAGGACCACCTCCGGCCATGCCGTCAAACCCTACAGCCTCCTGGTGAGCTTCCGCATCTCACCGTGCCCCTGGCCTGCTCGATTATGTCCTGTATCGCCATCGCGCCGCGTATCTGTGAGCCCCGCCGCTCGGTCTCGCCGGCGAGGGGAGCTCCGGCGACCCAAAAACGGCGGCGCCACCCTCAAAAGGTTCCCTAGCATGCCGCGATTCGATTAAGTGTAGTCGCCCGTCCTGGGGAGCAGCACAGCTCCGGCGCCGTCGCCGTTTGACCGCCGGCGTGGAGCTCCCTGGCCACCTCATCTATTTTGACTAGTCAATGCCCGCGTGGCAGCCAACATGGCCACTGGCCCACCAGTCAGTGTCTCTGTGGGTGTGAAGCCCGGGTAGGTTTAGTCATTTCGTTTTATTTTTCAATTCAATAATTACTGCAACTTTAAAAATTTATAGAAAAATCATATTAACTCAGAAAAATAAGAATAAGACATCAAAATTCTTATAAAAGTAAATACTATCCAATAAAAATATAAAATGAAATTTTATTTTTAATAAAAATTTAATCATTTAATACTTATTGTTTAAGCCTTTTCTTTTAATTTTAAATTCAAGTAAAATTCAATAATTAGTAAAAAACTTTTCAAATTAAATAAGAACCAGTACATGAATAAATAAAACATTAAAAGTAATTTTCTTTATTCATTATTTTGTTAAATCCTGATTAGAGGGATTTAAACCCTAATTAATAATTACCTTAATTATTAATTCATTGAAAATAATAAAATGCCAAATCCAATATTAATTTTATTTCAAAGTTATTAATAACTTCAACCTTAAAGTGAAGTTATTAATTCAAGAACTTTAGGGTATTTAGAAAACCCTAATTTCATAAGTAATAAAACCAGGAACTCATCATTTCATGTGAAACCCTAAACCCTAAATACATTTAGAACCTAGTTCCATTATTACATGTGAACCCTAATTTGCTTCTAACCTAAACCCAAGGTTAGAACAGATGATCATGGTACTTTATTTCAAATCATAGAGCCATCATTAGCAACTAAAAGACATACATATGTTCACATAAAATGTAGAACCCTATCACTAGCAATTTAGTATTCCATGTATGCATATCACTAAACCTAGTTGATCAAGTAGGATCAACCAAGTTTAAACCCTAGCCTCTACTGTCAAAACCATCATCCTTATTCATCCATGCTTAGCATCACACCATTGTGATGAACCCTAATAACAACTATACCAAATATTGTGCATTACCTAACCATATTCCACTAAACCCTACTAGTGTGAGATACTTATGAACCATCCTATTTAGGAACCAGCCATTCTCTACTTAGAAACCCAATAGCTAATACAAGACAACCTCAACCTTAATTGTTATACTTCTTATTATTTAAGAAGTATGTTCTTCAAAAGTTATTCTTTTGAAGTAAACAGAGAACCATCATCAACCCTGCTTATAAGAACCTATAAGTCCTAGCCAGCTATCACTAGCAAGATAAACCAACCTTGACCACAACCAGGTATAATGAATTGCTTAGGATGCCTAGGCTTATCTTAACCAATCAAGCCTAGTTGCTGATGAATCCAACTATGTTGTGATCCATCTACTACTTACTCCAGAAACCAATTAGAACCATAGAAAACCATAGAACCTCACAAACCTAATTATCATACTTGTTCTTTATCAAAGTACATGTTCTTTAAAAGTTATTCTTTTAAAGTATATGATAATCAATCATTAACCATGCCATATAGTACTAAAACTGACCACTGTTCTTTACTTGATAACATTATGCCAATTGTCATTCTTTGTGTGCTCAATTGAATATTATGCTTTATTATCTACCTGTTTATAATACCAAGTAAATCACACCTGAATAAGAACCTTGTATGTGAATCACTCTAAAAGTGCAACCCACCCTAAACCAATTATTACAACTCACTGATCCTAAATCATCAGGGTTAGGTCACGCTTAGAGCGATTGCATCTCATACTTATGCATTATTGCATCCTTGCCAATCTTTTAAACATCGTCCTTACCGGACGATGATGCTATTTCAGAATTTGGAGTTATTGCGCAACGAAGACCTTGCCTGCATAATCTTGCAGTCAAGAAAGGCAAGTTCATCACTTGGTCATGTCATTTGAGTATTTCTATCAAATTACTTGCAAAGTACTATGGTTAATACTATTGCATAAAAAACCAAAAACCACTACTTTCATAACTATGAATATGACTATGTGGTGGGAAATGGAACCATGGATTGTGTTGATATGGTGGAGGTTCCATTGCAAGGGTTTATATCCATCTAGGACTAAACAACAAATGTCGCCAGTGATTCTTGTGTCGTAATACCCGTGTTAACCATAAGATCCGGAGTGGGACGGAGTAGTCAAAAGTGTTTCCACCTCTCGTTCATCAACGGATGCGCTTTACCGTAGACACTTGTATCTGTCAGGGCAAGCGGTTGGCTGGGGAAGCCTTAAGTCCCCACGGCATAGTCCGTAGACACTTGTCGCTCGAAGAGCAAGCGGTTGGATGGGGAGGCCTTAAGTCCCCACGGTATTGCGGTCTATGATGTGTTGCAGCTACCGGCGAAGGAGTTTGGTTCAATCCCAAACTGTCGTCGTGGTCGGGGTCCACCCGTGAGTGGGAATAATGGGACCGGCGAGGACCCAGGGTCGGGGCATGCAACAAAGGGTGGGTGTTCGAGGTAGCGGAGGAACATGATTGGCTAGACCTTATACCGGGCCTCACACCATAGGAAGTGTGGACGGGTTATTCCCGGTTGGCACCAAGGTTAAGATCTCTTATGGGTAAAGCAACACACCTTTGCAGAGTGTAAAGAACCGTGACCTGTCATTCCCTGTTCCGGGATATGGAACTGCGAACGCGGCCGGAAAGGAGCTCCATGAAGTTCTAGTAAACCGGTGAAGGCTGACGGACATAGTTCTTCTGAATAAAAGCAACCTTTTGAAGAAGTGATTATGAAAACCTGCATTGGTATTAGACTTTCTGGTCTAATGTCGTAGCTAGTGCATTAAACACCTCTTTCCTATAATGAACTTTTTGAGTACGCTCGTACTCATCCCACTCTTAAATCCCCTGCTTAGATATGGAGGCATCGAAGGAGGATCTACAACGCAACTCGAAGACCCAGGAGTCAACAACTTCTTCAAGAGACTGGACCCTGTCAGAGGAGTCAGATACCACATCCAACAAGGAGAAAACCTAGTTTAGCCATAGAAGGGATCTTGTTTCCTAAACCTAGCTCCTACTTAGCTAGAATCTATTCATAGCCTCTATAGCTAGTTAAATACTCTACAAATAGAGTTCGTGATAAGACTAGACTACGAGTCGTTCTTCTGGAGTTTATTTACAGTTTTACCTCATTGTAAAGTAGGAGGCTGTGATGATCTTATGTAACAGAGTCGATGTTGTAATTCTATAGACATACCTTGGACCCGCATATGTTTCTGTTGTACCACTCTGAGCGATATAATACTAGTGGAACGGTGTTTCATTGGTGTTATATCAGACTTGCATACTACACCATGCAGTGGTATGCCGGGTCACCACATTTGGTATCAGAGCAAATGCTTTGACCTTAGGATTAAAATCTTTTAAAGGAGACCTATAGGATTGGTAGTGTCTATAGGAAGTTGTCTTAGTTAAACCAAATACTTCTTATGACTTGAGATGGATATTCACTTGAGAATAATCCTGACACACTTGAGTCAACATTTCTTACCTAACTTACCAAGATAAAGTAAAGTTAGTCAGCTAATCCCAAACATGTAGTACATAATTAAGTCCTTAAAACAATAGATGAGTAGATCGCAGATGGTATACAATACCTGGTAGTCCAAAGAGAGGATACAACCATAAGGAAGATATCCTATTGGAAGATGTGTACCAACACAAGTTATGGTTAAGTAAGAATTATTCAGACCTGTAATAGAAGTAATATCAAGTACACATGAAACCAGATAGAGCCCCTGGTCCTGATGGTTTCAATGGCTTATTCTTGAAGAAGTGTTGGGGAATTGTCAGAGCAGATTTTACTAAATTATGCCATGACTTTCACTGTGGTCAAGCCTCTTTGCAGAATATAAATGGATCCTTCATTACTCTAGTGCCTAAGAAACACAGTCCTGAGTCTATAAATGATTTTAGACCTATTTCCCTGACTAACACTTGTCTCAAATTCCTGACTAAATTAGCTGCTAATAGAATGCAAAGTGAGATTAAAAGAACTGTTCATGCTAATCAGTATGGGTTCATTCAGAACAGAACAATTCAGGATTGCCTTGCAAGGTCTTTTGAGTTTTTGTACCAATGCCAGCAGTCCAAGAGGAAGATTGTAGTCCTAAAAATTGACTTTGAGAAAGCTTTTGATACTCTGGACCATGAAGCTATCATTCAGATAATGAGGGCCAAGGGATATCCTGAATTATTTCTGACCTGGGTAAAGGAAGTGCTATCTTCAGGATCTTCCTCTATTCTAGTTAATGGTGTGCCTGGTAAATCTTTTCCATGCAAAAGAGGAGTAAGGCAAGGGGACCCTTTGTCTCCTTTGCTTTTTGTACAAGGTGCTGATCTTTTGCAGACTTTGGTCAATATTGCCTATAGAGAGGGAATCCTGGTTGCTCCTATACCTGTTGACAATGATTTTCCTATCATTCAGTATGCTGATGATACTATTATTGTTTTGCCTGCTGAGAGAGTGCAATTGGCTGCCTTCAAAAATATCCTGGATCAGTATGCTGCTTTCACAGGACTTAAGGTTAATTATAATAAGTCCTCTATGATCCCTATAAATTTGCCACATGATGAGGCTGTTGAGCTTGCCAGAGATTTTGATTGCCAGTTGGGTTGCATGCCTTTCACTTATTTAGGTCTTCCAATGGGAACCACTAAACCAACCATCAGAGATATGTCTCCTCTTATTGATAGGGTGGAAAGGAGGCTATCTGCCACTACATCCTTTTTATCATATGGTGATCGATTGGTCTTGGTCAACTCAGTGCTATCCTCTCTGCCCACTTTTTTCATGCTTTCTTTAAGGATACATGTGGGAGTGGTGGATGTAGTTGATAGAGCAAGGAAACATTGCTTGTGGAGAAGGAAGGATAAGGAGAAAATCCACTCTTTGGCTGCTTGGAATATGATATGCAAACCCAAGAGTAAGGGTGGTCTGGGCATCATTGATTTAAGAATTCAGAATGTAGCACTTCTGCTAAAATATCTTCATAAATTCTATAATAATGATGATATTCCCTGGGTACAACTTGTGAGGGACTCCTATTACTTTGAAACAGTCCCTCATGCCACAGTTCTTGTTGGTTCCTTTTGGTGGAGAGATGTGTTTAGCTTGGTGGACCAGTACAGAGCTGTCACTAAATGTAAGATAGGGAATGGTGAGTCCATTTTATTTTGGGCTGATAAGTGGAAGGAGGACACTTTGGATGGCAGGTTTTCTAGGCTTTTTTCCTTTGCTAAGGATAAGCTTCAGTCAGTTAAGGATTTTTGTAACCTGGAGGATATTATAGATGGTTTTCATCTCCCCTTATCCACACAAGCTCATGGAGAAATGTTGCAGTTGAGATCTTTACTACAAAGTGTGGAATTGGCAGAAGGGACAAAGGACACTTGGTTGGTAGAAAAAGGAAATGGACAGTATAAGCCAAGTCTGATATACAGATTGCATTTTGGCTCAATGCTAAACCACACCCCCTCTATTTGGTTGTGGAAGAGCAAGTGTACCTCGAAACACAAATTCTTTGCTTGGCTCATTCTTCATGATAGAATAAATACTAAGGACATGTTATTAAGGAGGCATTGGAATGTTGCTGATAATCACAGTTGTGTCCTATGTCATGATGATTCATATGAAGATTGGAGGCACCTCTTCTTTAACTGCATGTACAGCACACGAGTTTGGAATTATTTGCAAATCCCTTGGCTACCGGGAGATACACTTGCATCACTCTTTAGTGCTAAGAAAACTTTCCAGGGGCCATGCTTTATTGAAGTTGTGATCATTGCATGTTGGAACATTTGGAAGCAAAGGAATGCATGCATTTTTTAGCATATCAGGCCGACTTTCAGAGGTTGGAAGGCAGGGTTTTTTCATGATATCACCATGCTTATGCATAGAGTGAAAGCTGTTGATGTAGATCTTTTATCAATATGGCTAAAATCCCTACCTTAGGTTTCTTCTGTATATAGTCTGTTTCTTTTTACCTTGTTTTGTATATATTGTAACTCTTTTGTTTTGTGGTTGGGTTTAATAAAGTGAGGCTGTGGGGGGCTCCCCCACAGTAGAAAGTTTCAAAAAAAATATATAGATAAGAAAAATATCCTACTAGAAGGTGTATAACCAGACAAGTAATGGGTAAGTAAGATCTATCCAAACTTGTGAAACATTTGATAATAAGTGATAAATGTAAGTTATACGAGGTAGTATAAACCATGATGAGTCAATCATGGGAAGTAAGGAAGAGTGATAGGAATAAAACTTGTCTACTTACATGGTAGAGTTGCTAGTCATATATGATTCACTTGAGAATCATTATGTGATGAAGTAGAACCTCTAAAGTATTTAGGAGGAGTACAATAAGAAGCCAAGTGCTAAACAATAGTGTAAGATTTGTGTTCCAAAACCATGGGAACTGTGTCAAGTACATCAGAACCCTAGTTATATGATAGAAACACTTGGAAGTATAGGAGCTATATTCCAATAGTTATGTATTTAGATTAGCTATGTTAGAATTTATAAAGGTTATGTGAGTTAGTCATTAACAAAATAGAAGTTAAATTAGTACTTCCAAAGAAAATTAGGTTAACCTTAACCACCCCAAACCACTTTGTGTCAAGTTTATCTCATTGCAATTGTGCAATTAAGGTAAATGTTGAGACAAATAGTAGAATCCCATATATTCGTGCTAAATATCACGATATAATCCTATATTATGTGGTGTTATATACTACACATCTCAGCCTGATGTTTAGAGATGTCTTACTCAACTAGTATATTCAGGCTTATGATGATGTGTATTATAAGCACAAAGCTGAATCTTCTTGGATTTTATTGGATTTTCATTGTTTGACTAGATCCATACATGAAGTTTGACTTTGAAATGCAAATTAATGTTGCAATATCAAGTCCTTACTTGATGCTATAGATCTAGAGGGTAATGGTATTCGTGTGAGGAAGTGACGAATTCTAAAGATTCTGAAGCCAAGGTGAAGGTTCATCAGAAGAAAGGAGTAAAGTTGTGGGAAGCAACCACAATATTCAGAAGGAAGTACCAATAAAAATTCATGCTTTACCTCAATAGAGGAGTACTTTAGTACATAAGAAGCATGAAGGTGAGAAATCTGGTGATTATGGTGAAGCTCAAGCAGACCCATAGTCAACACAGAAGAGGGAATGCATGGGAAATCACTTCGAATACTATAATCATAGTATCAGTTAGTGGTTTTCTTGCAACAATAAAACCTCGAAGAAAGAAAGATGACCTATGAACCCATAGAAGATATAAGAAGACCATAGTTGGTATCAGAAGATCACAATTGGTATAGAATCAATACTGCAAGATAAAGTAGAAGATGTCTCGACCAGTTGATCAAAACCTATAATAGAAACCATTTGTTAGATAACAAATAGCCACAATTGGTATCAAGTAGTCCATAATTGGATTATTTGTACCAAGAAGTTGTGAACAAATAAAATTTTGTTAGCCAAATAACAACGACCTATAATCATTTAGTCGAAGGATTCATACTGGATGTCCACAATTGAGTGGATACACCACAGATATTCTTCGCGGGACCTTAGAAGAATACAAACCATAAGTTAGAACTTAGACCAATACTCTAATCATAAGTTCAATAGTGGGAAGAAAAGGAGTTGAAGACTATAAGAAAACTCTAAGGGGTAGAGTCAAGATTGAGTTGGCTGTATAATAACTCAATATTTTGAGCAAGATAGTTGACGAAGGTCTGAACTGAGAGGAAGCTCGATCTTATTTTCATGAGATTGTGGAACACTACTTTCAGAAGGATGTCAGGCTAGAAGCCGAGGTTCATACCTCGAGGATATAAGATGTGGACTATAACTTGAGAAAGTGAGTAATATTTACACAGAAGTACTAAAGCTCAAGTAAGTCAAGCATAAAGAAGTTAGATGAAGAAAATACCATAGACCAAATACATCTTAATAAGGCCAAAGACCGAAGGAGATTGACCATACCAAAACTAAAGTTTATTTGAAAGATTCCTTACATGGAACCTAAATAATCCAAAATAGTATAGGTATCAACTATAAACCATGATTGGATGGACTAAATGAGTCTAATCCATTCTTGGAGGAATAAACCATCATGATCATTTCCATGTTAAGTACCTTACTCAGTACCATTATTGCAGTTTTGGTAGTAAGGGAAAACAAAGACCTATTTATCAATTAGGAGTTTATTATCAAATTAGTCTTGAGATAAGAATAGCAGCACCAGAATAAGACCTAATTATTGAATCTTCAAAGAAAAAGGAAACACGCTTATAGAGTTGGAAGAAATCAAAGAATCAAAGTAAGAACCATGGTTCAGAGACAAACCCTAATGGATTCCAGGAAGAATCTGGACAAGGGATATATTCAATTATATCCAGTGAGATCACCAAGGAGTTTGAGAAAAGATGTATTCTGCACAAGTCAGATCCACACTCCGAAACGTGAGAGATATCAAACTTCGAGGACGAAGTTTAGTTTAAGGGGTAGAGACTGTAATATCCCAGGTAATGGGGTTACAAAAATTGAGGAAACAGATGTGTGCATTGCATTCATGCATAGAAAATCTGGGGAATTTTTGCGCTTTAAAGTAAAACAGTCACAGTAACTGAAGTTTCACTTGACCTTGGTGGAATTGAAGTAGCTCATCAAGACAAGCGCTATAAACCTCAATGTGACTTTGCTAAAACCTTGTTTTGGGCAGAGATGATTTGATCTAAGGGGGTTAGATCAAATGGAACTAATAATCAACACAACAACACCTTACTCAATGATCAAATGCTTGATCTGATACAAGATTATAATATGGTAATCCTTAATAACATATGAACATACATCCATTTGGAAATCAAGTAACAATAAATGGAGAAACCATTCTTGACTTATCTTTTCCATGTCTTAAACTAATCCATGAACCTACCATGAACCTCATGGTATTTATTTACCTCATACCATTTAATCCTAGCATGGTAAAGATTTAATACCACCAACAATTCATATGAGACCTAAATGACCAGAGTCTCTACCTCATTTTGAATTGGTGGTGACAAGATTTAAATGAGAGAAACACTCCCATGTAATTTCTTAATAGTTTTGGACAATATCTTTGACTAGAATTAGCCATAAAGTCCTTTAATTCAACTAGGCCATGATCATTCAAAGTAAGCATGGCATCTTTTTGCAGAAACAATTAGTACAAGTGAAATGTGAATTATAGGAGTTGGAATTAACTTAAAAGAATTTATGGTTGATTTTTAATAATTATTCTATTGAAGAAAAGTCCCTGCCTTGTTTATTTTATCACTTTAATTCTATAATAGATCTAGGGTTCAATCCAGTGGCATTGTGTAGATAATTTGCTAAGGTTTCCAAATATATAAAATTTGTAAAATTTGGCCCAGTAGATTTATCCCTATTAAATTTCAAAGTTAACATCAGATTGCATTATTTCTCTATTTTTCATTTTTGAATTTGAAACGTGGGCTGGCGGGAGAATAACGGGTTGTGCAGTGCGGGAAGGAAATGGGCCGGCCCAGCTTCGCAGCGGGCCAACTGACAAGGTGGGGGCCACCTGTCATTGAGATTTTTCCAGTGAAACGGTAAGAGAGAGGATAGTCGTGCGATTAGAAGTGAGATCGACGGCCCAGGTGCGTCATCATCACCGGCGAGAGGTGGACTTACTGGCGACGGCGGTAGGGGGTCGGCGAGCTCGTCGGAGCTCCGGCGGTCGTCGGAGATGTGCGCAGGGACCGTGTTGTCGATGAGGAAGCCAACGGTAGCAGTGGCGTCGCCTGGGGTGGTCTCCTTCTCCGGCGGACTCCGTGTACTGGCGGCGGCGACGATCTTGCGATTGAGGCAGAGGAGTGGCTAATCGAGCAAATTGAGGTGTCGAGGAGAGTTGTGGTGAGGATAGGAAGAGACTGGTGTGCTCAATTCGGTGGGAGGAGCCCTCCTTTTATAGGAGCAGGAGGTGGCCGTGGGGCGGAGCTAGGGCCGTCGTCGTCGTCGCCGTTCCAAGGTTGCGAAGGGGCAAGACATGGGCTCGTCTGGTTGCTGATGCACGGGTGAAGCTGATGCGCTTGATCGTGGCGCGGCAGGGGCTCTGTGGCGATGGCACGTTTGATGGGAAGGGGCAGTGCCGCGGCGGGTGATCGGAGTCGTGGTCGTCGAGCATGGCGTTCCCGCGGGCAGGTGGCCGTGTCCAGGCGCTTCAGTGTGTCGTCGCACGTCGACTGGCGCTGAGAGTGAAGGCTGAGGTGGTGCGAGGATGCGGGCGTCGTCACGCTCTGGCGCGTCCAGGGTGAATGCCATGCGCGCTCTGGCGCGGCATGGACGTGTTCTGGGCTCCACTGGGCACTCGTGTTCTGGCATCTCCGGCGCAGGGATTCGTCGAGTCAAGGGCTGGGCAGTGTCAGGTGAGTGAGAGGAAGAGAATTGACAAGGTGAGGCAGGCTTGTGGTGACCAGAGACGAAGATGGCATGAGAGAGGCATGCCATGCCACGGCATGGCAAGTTCTTGATGATTTGATCAAACAATGGTCAGTGCAAGTGGTGATACTGGTGTTGTGAAGTGAGAGGAGGGTCCAGGGGTTGCTGTGGTGGCTCAGGTTGGACCAAGTCCTCTCCATTTTTCAGCATGGGCACAATTATATACCCTGCCTAGAAGGTGTTTGATGAAATGCCCGAAAGAAAATAATTTTTGAATTTTGCAAATATTTTTGGTGGGTTGTAATCATATATTAAAAGGAGTAGAATGGTGGTGGTGGTGGTCAAAATGGAGTTGAATTGCAAAATCACCATTTGCATAAGATCTTGAATTTGTTTCAAAGTCTCCACTTGGCTTGCTTCTAATTTGAAATTGAGACAGAGTTTGGGGTGAGGGTTTTGAGCAAAATTGTTGTCCTTGATGTTGTCTTGGAAGAGGTGCAAAGAGTTGGCCAAGTGTAGAAAGGGAATTTCAAAAACCAGGGGCTCAAAGTGGGTATCATGTTGAAATTGTCACATATGACCATAATCACATGTGAGCACAAATTTGATTCAAATTTGATTTGAATTGAGTTTGATTGTTTCCAAAAGTGTTAATAAGTGTTTAGTATCCATTTACAGCTAATGGTGCAAACCAAAATGGTCTAGGTTGATGTTTTGCAAAAATGGCATAGGCCATATGTGTGTGTGGAATTGATTTTTATAATTTCTTTTCCATTTTCTTTTTCTTTGACTTTGGATGGTCAATTAATTAATGCTAGGGTTTTAGAGTAAGAGAAAACACATAAGCAAGCATCATGGCAAAAGCACACTCAAATAATTAATAATGTGAGCTATATGCATAGTCCTATATGATGAGAAAAAGTTTTTGTTGGCTCTGATTTTTGGATTCTTGAAATCTCTCTCTTGTTCCTTTTATTGAAAACTTGGGATGTTACATCCTGTAATATCCCAGGTAATGGGGTTACAAAAATTGAGGAAACGGATGTGTGCATTGCATTCATGCATAGAAAATCTGGGGAATTTTCGCGCTTTAAAGTAAAACAGTCACAGTAGCTGAAGTTTCACTTGATCTTGGTGGAATTGAAGTAGCTCATCAAGTCGAGCGCTATAAACCTCAATGTGACTTTGCTAAAACCTTGTTTTGGGCAGAGATAATTTGATCTAAGGGGTTAGATCAAATGGAATTAAAATCAACACAAGAACTTATTAATCAAGGATCAACTATTTGATCTTATTAAAGATCACAACATGATATTCCCTGCCATAACATATGAACCTACATTTAATTAGAAATCAAGTAACAATAATTGGAGTGACTATTTCAAACTTATCTTTTCCATAACTAATCCTTGATCCTACCATGAACCCATGGTATTCATTTTACTTCATCCTTGGAAACAAGACAAAGAGATCCAACCAAGGAATACATATCTTTCTCTATTCCATATTATTATACATCAAACCTAGAGAGGTGAGAGTCCTATTTCATTTAAGGAAGCAAAGACAAACCTAGAGGCAAACCTTGGATATAAATATCCATATGATCACAACATCATCATCAAAAGGAACCCTAGGATATTATTGAAGTCTTTCCCAAATGAGAAAGAGCATTCATATCAATCCTAGCTTTACCTAATTAAGAACCAAGGACAGTTCTTGAACTAAAGTATTAGGTTGTAAACCATTTCCTCTTAGAGTGGTGAGATAACCTAATATCAAGTGAAACAAGATTATATCCATAAATTGATAAAGTAAGAATGAGATTAATCTAACCAAGACAGCCAAGTGGAGTTTTAGCCTAGATACCTAAGAAGATATTAAGAGTACACCCTAAACCCTAGAATAACTATTGCTAAATAATAGAGCTCAAGCTTTGGTGTTATACTCAAGATAGATGAGGCAACACTTGAATTGAAGGGAGAGAACTATCCTTATATCCTGATGATTAAATCATCATTCCCTGAGAAGAATCATAAGTAATTATCTCAGGCATTCCCCTGGGATATAAATCTAATGAGATAACCATGACCATGTCCACCTAAGGAATTATAAGAGAAGTACTATACCCTTGCTACTCAAGATAACACTTGATCTTGGGAGTGAGAAACCCATTCAAGGAGAGATACCTTAAGAAGTCCAACCTTGATCGTTATAAATTGTGTAATGATCATAAACTTAAGAATTTGAAGTAAAGATATTAAGAACAAGATGATCATATATAATATATGATCATGCTTTGGAGATATGTGAGGATAAGTTAAACCCTACTAGTATAAGTAGATCCCATTTCCACATGAAATTATAGGGAGATCACTAGTAAGAAACTCTAGACTTATATCCCAACCTTAACTTGTGAACCACTTGGTGATCATAAGTAGTATTCTACCACATCTGCATTCCACTTATTCTTCACCTAAGAAACATAAGAAAACCTTAGTGTAAAACTCCATACTTAATATGGTGAGAAATCATCCATTCATATGACCAAAGTTAACTATAAAAAGAATTATAACAACTTTAGTTACTTTAACAATAGATTAAGGATATAATAGAAAACTATTGGTATAAGATAAAACCAATTCTCAAGTCCTTAGTGATTAAAGGAGAACAGAAACAATTAAACAACTAACCATATTACCTTGGTTAAGGGAGATTAAAACCTAGCCAATGCAATATGGTGTCATCTCAACTCCATAAACTAGAATTATATCTCAACTCTAGTTTATGTATCACTATGGTGATCATGATATAAACCCATGCTATAATTGAGATTCAAACCAAATGCCATTAGGTAAATATCATTAGAACCCTAATGGTTCATTAATTAAATACAATGTATCAATTATAAAATATAAGAGCCACCTAATGCTAAATCCTATAAGTAAACCATATGTGTAGTGATCAGCCATTTACTTTGTAACCAAGATAAACCATGATGGAAACAATCCCTACTGAGATACTTTCAAATGTAGTGATAGTATTAACCTTAACAAGGGGGTTGTACTAGAAATGGAAAAAACCCTAATAAATATGTGCTCACATAAAATCATATGCAAGTGACAAAATCCTCAAATAGAAACCAAGCCCTAATAACAATCTCTGAAATACTTCGAGTTCAAAGTATCAACTCTAATACTCCAAACAGATTGATACACAAGAAAAACATAAAAATAAAATGAGGATATAAATTCATGCTTAATTGCCATTTTGAATAAAACACAAGTATGTAATATAATTCAAATATAAATACTTGTTCCAAAAGGAAAGAATGGTTTAACAATCACTGCTATACAACTTAATGGAAATAACAAAGTAAGAAACTTGCAATTAAAATTTGAATTAAAACCAGAATTCAAATCAAGGAATAAAACAGAAAATGAATAAAAGAAATAAGGGAAGAAGGCCTACCTGGACCTTACCTGCCGCACCAGCCCAGCAAGGAAGCCCAGCAGCAGCCCAGAACCGACCCACCTAGCAGCCCAATACCCCTTCGTGAAATATCAACACGAGGAGCTCGTCCTCATCCTCTTCCCCGCGCATGGTCGACAGCACGAAGACGTGCTCGTCTTCTCCCTCGCGCTGGCACTCCCTCCTCGCTCGGCGTCGTGACGAGGCACGCTCCGCCGCCGTATAAAGTCTCCCGACGAGCCCTAGCTCGAGTTCTTTCCTCCTCGTCTCTAATTCTCCCCTAACCGAAAACCTCACCGAGTCGGACTCCGACCATCACCGCCGGTAGGGACTTCCCCAGACCTCTCCGTGACCACCATTAGCACCGCCATGGTCGACAAGCTCTCCGTGCAAGAGGAATCGATCCCGGAGGCTCTCAGTCGCCGGAGGGAGCTCGTTCCCTTTCGCCGGTCACCTCCAGCAAACCGGCGATTGCCGTCGATTAGGACCACCTCCGGCCATGCCGTCAAGCCCTACAGCCTCCTGGTGAGCTTCCGCGTCTCACCGTGCCCCTGGCCTGCTCGATTATGTCCTGTATCGCCATCGCGCCGCGTATCTGTGAGCCCCGCCGCTCGGTCTCGCCGGCGAGGGGAGCTCCGGCGACCCAAAAACGGCGGCGCCACCCTCAAAAGGTTCCCTAGCATGCCGCGGTTCGATTAAGTGTAGTCGCCCGTCCTGGGGAGCAGCCCAGCTCCGGCGCCGTCGCTGTTTGACCGCCGGCGTGGAGCTCCCTGGCCACCTCATCTATTTTGACTAGTCAATGCCCGCGTGGCAGCCAACATGGCCACTGGCCCACCAGTCAGTGTCTCTGTGGGTGTGAAGCCCGGGTAGGTTTAGTCATTTCGTTTTATTTTTCAATTCAATAATTACTGCAACTTTAAAAATTTATAGAAAAATCATATTAACTCAGAAAAATAAGAATAAGACATCAAAATTCTTATAAAAGTAAATACTATCCAATAAAAATATAAAATGAAATTTTATTTTTAATAAAAATTTAATCATTTAATACTTATTGTTTAAGCCTTTTCTTTTAATTTTAAATTCAAGTAAAATTCAATAATTAGTAAAAAACTTTTCAAATTAAATAAGAACTAGTACATGAATAAATAAAACATTAAAAGTAATTTTCTTTATTCATTATTTTGTTAAATCCTTATTAGAGGGATTTAAACCCTAATTAATAATTACCTTAATTATTAATTCATTGAAAATAATAAAATGCCAAATCCAATATTAATTTTATTTCAAAGTTATTAATAACTTCAACCTTAAAGTGAAGTTATTAATTCAAGAACTTTAGGGTATTTAGAAAACCCTAATTTCATAAGTAATAAAACCAGGAACTCATCATTTCATGTGAAACCCTAAACCCTAAATACATTTAGAACCTAGTTCCATTATTACATGTGAACCCTAATTTGCTTCTAACCTAAACCCAAGGTTAGAACAGATGATCATGGTACTTTATTTCAAATCATAGAGCCATCATTAGCAACTAAAAGACATACATATGTTCACATAAAATGTAGAACCCTATCACTAGCAATTTAGTATTCCATGTATGCATATCACTAAACCTAGTTGATCAAGTAGGATCAACCAAGTTTAAACCCTAGCCTCTACTGTCAAAACCATCATCCTTATTCATCCATGCTTAGCATCACACCATTGTGATGAACCCTAATAACAACTATACCAAATATTGTGCATTACCTAACCATATTCCACTAAACCCTACTAGTGTGAGATACTTATGAACCATCCTATTTAGGAACCAACCATTCTCTACTTAGAAACCCAATAGCTAATACAAGACAACCTCAACCTTAATTGTTATACTTCTTATTATTTAAGAAGTATGTTCTTCAAAAGTTATTCTTTTGAAGTAAACAGAGAACCATCATCAACCCTGCTTATAAGAACCTATAAGTCCTAGCCAGCTATCACTAGCAAGATAAACCAACCTTGACCACAACCAGGTATAATGAATTGCTTAGGATGCTGATGCGTGTGGTTGACACGTCCGTTGGGAACCCCAAGAGGAAGGTGTGATGCGCACAGCGGCAAGTTTCCCTCAGTAAGAAACCAAGGTTTAATCGAACCAGTAGGAGTCAAGAAGCACGTTGAAGGTTGATGGCGGCGGGATGTAGTGCGGCGCAACACCAGAGATTCCGGCGCCAACGTGGAACCTGCACAACACAACCAAAGTACTTTGCCCCAACGAAACAGTGAGGTTGTCAATCTCACCGGCTTGCTGTAACAAAGGATTAACCGTATTGTGTGGAAGATGATTGTTTGCGTAAAAACAGAGAACAAGATTGCAAGAGATTGTATTTCAGTATAGAGAATTGGACCGGGGTCCACAGTTCACTAGAGGTGTCTCTCCCATAAGATAAACAGCATGTTGGGTGAACAAATTACAGTTGGGCAATTGACAAATAAAGAGGGCATGACCATGCACATACATATTATGATGAGTATAGTGAGATTTAATTGGGCATTACGACAAAGTACATAGACCGCCATCCAGCATGCATCTATGCCTAAAAAGTCCACCTTCAGGTTATCATCCGAACCCCCTCCAGTATTAAGTTGCTAACAACAGACAATTGCATTAAGTATTGCGCGTAATGTAATTAGTGACTACATCCTTGAACATAGCACCAATGTTTTATCCCTAGTGGCAACAGCACATCCATAACCTTAGAGGTTCTTGTCACCCCTCCAGATTCACGGAGACATGAACCCACTATCGAGCATAAATACTCCCTCTTGGAGTTACTAGCATCAACTTGGCCAGAGCATCTACTAATAACGGAGAGCATGCAAGATCATAAACAACACATAGACATGAATTGATAATCAACATAACAAGTATTCTCTATTCATCGGATCCCAACAAACGCAACATATAGAATTACAGATAGATGATCTTGATCATGTTAGGCAGCTCACAAGATCCGACAATGAAGCACAATGGGGAGAAGACAACCATCTAGCTACTGCTATGGACCCATAGTCCAGGGGTAGACTACTCACTCATCACTCCGGAGGCGACCATGGCGGCGTAGAGTCCTCCGGGAGATGAATCCCCTCTCCGGCAGGGTGCCGGAGGCGATCTCCTGGATCCCCCGAGATGGGATCGGCGGCGGCGGCGTCTCTGGAAGGTTTTCCGTATCGTGGCTCTCGGTACTGGGGGTTTCGCGACGGAGGCTTTAAGTAGGCGGAAGGGCAAGTCAAGAGGTGGCACGAGGGCCCCACACCACAGGGCCGCGCGGCCAAGGGGGGGGCCGCGCCGCCCTAGGGTGTGGCCCCCTCGTGGCCCCTCTTCGTCTCCTCTTCGGACTTCTGGAAGCTTCGTGGCAAAATAGGACCCTGGGCGTTGATTTCATCCAATTCCGAGAATATTTCGTTACTAGGATTTACGAAACCAAAAACAGACAAAGAATCGGCACTTCGGCATCTTGTTAATAGGTTAGTTCCAGAAAATGCATGAATATGACATAAAGTGTGCATAAAACATGTAGATAACACCAATAATGTGGCATGGAACATAAGAAATTATCGATACGTCGGAGACGTATCAGCATCCCCAAGCTTAGTTCTGCTCGTCCCGAGCAGGTAAAACGATAACACAGATAATTTCTGGAGTGACATGCCATCATAACCTTGATCATACTATTTGTAAAGCATATGTAGTGAATGCAGCGATCAAAACAATGTATATGACATGAGTAAACAAGTGAATCATAAAGCAAAGACTTTTCATGAATAGCACTTCAAGACAAGCATCAATAAGTCTTGCATAAGAGTTAACTCATAAAGCAATAATTTAAAGTAAAGGTATTGAAGCAACACAAAGGAAGATTAAGTTTCAGCGGTTGCTTTCAACTTGTAACATGTATATCTCATGGATATTGTCAACATAGAGTAATATAATAAGTGCAATAAGCAAATATGTAGGAATCAATGCACAGTTCACACAAGTGTTTGCTTCTTGAGGTGGAGAGAAATAGGTGAACTGACTCAACATTGAAAGTAAAAGAATGGTCCTCCATAGAGGAAAAGCATCGATTGCTATATTTGTGCTAGAGCTTTGATTTTGAAAACATGAAACAATTTTCTCAACGGTAGTAATAAAGCATATGTATCATGTAAATTATATCTTACAAGTTGCAAGCCTCATGCATAGTGTACTAATAGTGCCCGCACCTTGTCCTAATTAGCTTGGACTACCGGATCATCACAATGCACATGTTTTAACCAAGTGTCACAAAGGGGTACCTCTATGCCGCCTGTACAAAGGTCTAAGGAGAAAGCTCGCATTGGATTTCTCACTATTGATTATTCTCAACTTAGACATCCATACCGGGACAACATAGACAACAGATAATGGACTCCTCTTTTATGCATAAGCATGTAACAACAATTAATAATTTTCTCATATGAGATTGAGGATATATGTCCAAAACTGAAACTTCCACCATGGATCATGGCTTTAGTTAGCGGCCCAATGTTCTTCTCTAACAATATGCATGCTTAACCATAAGGTGGTAGATCTCTCTTACTTCAGACAAGACGAACATGCATAGCAACTCACATGAAATTCAACAAAGAGTAGTTGATGGCGTCCCCAGTGAACATGGTTAGCGCACAACAAGCAACTTAATAAGAGATAAAGTGCATAATTACATATTCAATACCACAATAGTTTTTAAGCTATTTGTCCCATGAGCTATATATTGCAAAGGTGAAGAATGGAAATTTAAAGGTAGCACTCAAGCAATTTACTTTGGAATGGCGGAGAAATACCATGTAGTAGGTAGGTATGGTGGACACAAATGGCATAGTGGTTGGCTCAAGTATTTTGGATGCATGAGAAGTATTCCCTCTCGATACAAGGTTTAGGCTAGCAAGGCTTATTTGAAACAAACACAAGGATGAACCGGTGCAGCAAAACTCACATAAAAGACATATTGAAAACATTATAAGACTCTACACCATCTTCCTTGTTGTTCAAACTCAATACTAGAAATTATCTAGACCTTAGAGAAACCAAATATGCAAACCAAATTTTAGCATGCTCTATGTATTTCTTCATTAATGGGTGCAAAGTATATGATGCAAGAGCTTAAACATGAGCACAACAATTGCCAAGTATCACATTACCCAAGACATTAACAGCAATTACTACATGTATCATTTTCCAATTCCAACCATATAACAATTTAACGAAGAAGAAACTTCGCCATGAATACTATGAGTAGAAACTAAGGACATACTTGTCCATATGCTACAGCGGAACGTGTCTCTCTCCCATAAAGTGAATGCTAGGATCCATTTTATTCAAACAAAACAAAAAACAAAAACAAACCGACGCTCCAAGCAAAGCACATAAGATGTGATGGAATAAAAATATAGTTTCAGGGGAGGAACCTGATAATGTTGTCGATGAAGAAGGGGATGCCTTGGGCATCCCCAAGCTTAGACGCTTAAGTCTTCTTGATATATGCAGGGGTGAACCACCGGGGCATCCCCAAGCTTAGAGCTTTCACTCTCCTTGATCATGTTGCATCATACTCCTCTCTTGATCCTTGAAAACTTCCTCCACACCAAACTTAGAACAACTCATTAGAGGGTTAGTGACAATAAAAATTAACATGTTCAGAGGTGACACAATCATTCTTAACACTTCTGGACATTGCATAAAGCTACTGGACATTAGTGGATCAAAGAAATTCATCCAACATAGCAAAAGAGGCAATGCGAAATAAAAGGCAGAATCTGTCAAAACAGAACAGTTCGTATTGACGAATTTTATCGAGGCACCAGACTTGCTCAAATGAAAATGCTCAAATTGAATGAAAGTTGCGTACATATCTGAGGATCACTCACGTAAATTGGCATAATTTTCTGAGTTACCTACAGAGAAAACAGCCCAGATTCGTGACAGCAAAGAAATCTGTTTCTGCGCAGTAATCCAAATCTAGTATGAACTTTTCTATCAACGACTTTACTTGGCACAATAAAACACTAAACTAAGATAAGGAGAGGTTGCTACAGTAGTAAACAACTTCCAAGACACAAAATAAAAACAAAGTACTGTAGGTAAAAACATGGGTTGTCTCCCATAAGCGCTTTTCTTTAACGCCTTTCAGCTAGGCGCAGAAAGTGTGTATCAAGTATTATCAAGAGACGATGCATCGGCATTCTTACCAGGGGTGTTGCACTTACCTTTCTTACTCTTATTCCTACTCTTTGGTCTAGGGAATACATGACCGCATCCGGGTGTAGAGGTAAAATTTAGAGTGCCTTTCCCAACATCTATGACTGCTCCCATGAGTTTCAGCAGGGATCTTCCAAGCGTGATTTGTCCTGTCCCTACACATTCAATAACGAGATAATCAGTGGATACCGTCCTTCCAAGAAAGGTTGTGAAAACACCTTCAGCTATACCCTTAGGAATTACAACAGAGTTATCCGTAAGAGTTATTTCTTCTCCCCCTTCAGTAAGTCCCCAAAGTGTCAAAGATTTATAAATTTTTTCAGGCATGAGGCAAAACTCGGACATAATATCACAATGAGCAGGAAAAGTTTCACCACCAATAGTAGCTTTAATGGTAGGCACCCACATTGAAGGTTCGAAGCTTAATGGAACATAATCATAGTATTCGCGAATTCGGTTATACACTTCTTTTAAACAGGATATATTTGTTTCAATAGTGTTTAATCTATTATGCATGCTAGCATGAGATGGATCAAAATTATTATCGGAGCTAAATGATGTAATCAATTTCCTTATGGCATTAAAAGCTTGATCCCCATCACAATGAAGGAAATCTCCTCCCACTACAGCATCTAAGGCATATCTATAGCGAAGAATAAGCCCGAAATAGAAATTACTAAGAAGCAAACTTAAGGTCATTTTAGGTTCAGTTTTACTATAAGCATCAAAAATTCTAGACCATGCTTCTTTAAAATTCTCTTCACCTCCTTGTTTAAAAGTGAAGATCGATTCCTCAGGTGATAGAGTAGCAACTACGGGACTAGACATGATAATAAAGTAAATGCGAGTAACTAATTTTTTTGTGTTTTTGATATAGCAAACAAGATAGCAAATAAAGTAAAACTAGCAACTAATTTTTTTGTATTTTGATTTAGTGCAGCAAACAAAGTAGTAAATAAAACTAAGCAAGACAAAAACAAAGTAAAGAGATTGAGAAGTGGAGACTCCCCTTGCAGCGTGTCTTGATCTCCCCGGCAACGGCGCCAGAAATTTGCTTGATGCGTGTGGTTGACACATCCGTTGGGAACCCCAAGAGGAAGGTGTGATGCGCACAGCGGCAAGTTTCCCTCAGTAAGAAACCAAGGTTTAATCGAACCAGTAGGAGTCAAGAAGCACGTTGAAGGTTGATGGCGGCGGGATGTAGTGCGGCGCAACACCAGAGATTCCGGCGCCAACGTGGAACCTGCACAACACAACCAAAGTACTTTGCCCCAACGAAACAGTGAGGTTGTCAATCTCACCGGCTTGCTGTAACAAAGGATTAACCGTATTGTGTGGAAGATGATTGTTTGCAGAAAATAGTAGAACAAGATTGCAAGAGATTGTATTTCAAGATAGAGAATTGGACCGGGGTCCACAGTTCACTAGAGGTGTCTCTCCCATAAGATAAACAGCATGTTGGGTGAACAAATTACAGTTGGGCAATTGACAAATAAAGAGGGCATGACCATGCACATACATATTATGATGAGTATAGTGAGATTTAATTGGGCATTACGACAAAGTACATAGACCGCCATCCAGCATGCATCTATGCCTAAAAAGTCCACCTTCAGGTTATCATCCGAACCCCCTCCAGTATTAAGTTGCTAACAACAGACAATTGCATTAAGTATTGCGCGTAATGTAATTAGTGACTACATCCTTGAACATAGCACCAATGTTTTATCCCTAGTGGCAACAGCACATCCATAACCTTAGAGGTTCTTGTCACCCCTCCAGATTCACGGAGACATGAACCCACTATCGAGCATAAATACTCCCTCTTGGAGTTACTAGCATCAACTTGGCCAGAGCATCTACTAATAACGGAGAGCATGCAAGATCATAAACAACACATAGACATGAATTGATAATCAACATAACAAGTATTCTCTATTCATCGGATCCCAACAAACGCAACATATAGAATTACAGATAGATGATCTTGATCATGTTAGGCAGCTCACAAGATCCGACAATGAAGCACAATGGGGAGAAGACAACCATCTAGCTACTGCTATGGACCCATAGTCCAGGGGTAGACTACTCACTCATCACTCCGGAGGCGACCATGGAGGCGTAGAGTCCTCCGGGAGATGAATCCCCTCTCCGGCAGGGTGCCGAAGGCGATCTCCTGGATCCCCCGAGATGGGATCAGCGGCGGCGGCGTCTCTGGAAGGTTTTCCGTATCGTGGCTCTCGGTACTGGGGGTTTCGCGACGGAGGCTTTAAGTAGGCGGAAGGGCAAGTCAAGAGGCGGCACGAGGGCCCCACACCACAGGGCCGCGCGGCCAAGGGGGGCCGCGCCGCCCTAGGGTGTGGCCCCCTCGTGGCCCCTCTTCGTCTCCTCTTCGGACTTCTGGAAGCTTCGTGGCAAAATAGGACCCTGGGCGTTGATTTCGTCCAATTCCGAGAATATTTCGTTACTAGGATTTCTGAAACCAAAAACAGCAAAAACAAAGAATCGGCACTTCGGCATCTTGTTAATAGGTTAGTTCCAGAAAATGCACGAATATGACATAAAGTGTGCATAAAACATGTAGATAACACCAATAATGTGGCATGGAACATAAGAAATTATCGATACGTCGGAGACGTATCAGATGCCTAGGCTTATCTTAACCAATCAAGCCTAGTTGCTGATGAATCCAACTATGTTGTGATCCATCTACTACTTACTCCAGAAACCAATTAGAACCATAGAAAACCATAGAACCTCACAAACCTAATTATCATACTTGTTCTTTATCAAAGTACATGCTCTTTAAAAGTTATTCTTTTAAAGTATATGATAATCAATCATTAACCATGCCATATAGTACTAAAACTGACCACTGTTCTTTACTTGATAACATTATGCCAATTGTCATTCTTTGTGTGCTCAATTGAATATTATGCTTTATTATCTACCTGTTTATAATACCAAGTAAATCACACCTGAATAAGAACCTTGTATGTGAATCACTCTAAAAGTGCAACCCACCCTAAACCAATTATTACAACTCACTGATCCTAAATCATCAGGGTTAGGTCACGCTTAGAGCGATTGCATCTCATACTTATGCATTATTGCATCCTTGCCAATCTTTTAAACATCGTCCTTACCGGACGATGATGCTATTTCAAAATTTGGAGTTATTGCGCAACGAAGACCTTGCCTGCATAATCTTGCAGTCAAGAAAGGCAAGTTCATCACTTGCTCATGTCATTTGAGTATTTCTATCAAATTACTTGCAAAATACTATGGTTAACACTATTGCATAAAAAACCAAAAACCACTACTTTCATAACTATGAATATGACTATGTGGTGGGCAATGGAACCATGGATTGTGTTGATATGGTGGAGGTTCCATTGCAAGGGTTTATATCCATCTAGGATTAAACAACAAATATCGCCAGTGATTCTTGTGCCGTAATACCCGTGTTAACCATAAGATCCGGAGTGGGACGGAGTAGTCAAAAGTGTTTCCACCTCTCGTTCATCAACGGATGCGCTTTACCGTAGACACTTGTATCTGTCAGGGCAAGCGGTTGGCTGGGGAAGCCTTAAGTCCCCACGGCATAGTCCGTAGACACTTGTCGCTCGAAGAGCAAGCGGTTGGCTGGGGAGGCCTTAAGTCCCCACGGTATTGCGGTCTATGATGGGTTGCAGCTACCGGCGAAGGAGTTTGGTTCAATCCCAAACTGTCGTCGTGGTCGGGGTCCACCCGTGAGTGGGAATAATGGGACCGGCGAGGACCCAGGGTCGGGGCATGCAACAAAGGGTGGGTGTTCGAGGTAGCGGAGGAACATGATTGGCTAGACCTTATACCGGGCCTCACACCATAGGAAGTGTGGACGGGTCATTCCCGGTTGGCACCAAGGTTAAGATCTCTTATGGGTAAAGCAACACACCTCTGCAGAGTGTAAAGAACCGTGACCTGTCACTCCCTGTTCCGGGATATGGAACTGCGAACGCGGCCGGAAAGGAGCTCCATGAAGTTCTAGTAAACCGGTGAAGGCTGACGGACATAGTTCTTCTGAATAAAAGCAACCTTTTGAAGAAGTGATTATGAAAACCTGCATTGGTATTAGACTTTCTGGTCTAATGTCGTAGCTAGTGCATTAAACACCTCTTTCCTATAATGAACTTTTTGAGTACGCTCGTACTCATCCCACTCTTAAATCCCCTGCTTAGATATGGAGGCATCGAAGGAGGGTCTACAGCGCAACTCGAAGACCCAGGAGTCAACAACTTCTTCAAGAGACTGGACCCTGTCAGAGGAGTCAGATACCACATCCAACAAGGAGAAAACCTAGTTTAGCCATAGAAGGGATCTAGTTTCCTAAACCTAGCTCCTACTTAGCTAGAATCTATTCATAGCCTCTATAGCTAGTTAAATACTCTACAAATAGAGTTCGTGATAAGACTAGACTACGAGTCATTCTTCTGGAGTTTATTTACAGTTTTACCTCATTGTAAAGTAGGAGGCTGTGATGATCTTATGTAACAGAGTCGATGTTGTAATTCTATAGACATACCTTGGACCCGCATATGTTTCTGTTGTACCACTCTGAGCGATATAATACTAGTGGAACGGTGTTTCATTGGTGTTATATCAGACTTGCATACTACACCATGCAGTGGTATGCCGGGTCACCACACATCCTTACCCTACTATCTACAAGCCTGGGGCACAGATCGACGGCCCCTCCACCCTCCTGCCGCCACAAGGATAGCCGGAATGAAGACGACCGGCGATCCGGCCGTCGGCGGAGCAAGGGATCTCGGCGCCCTTTCTTTCGCCTCTCACGGGTACTGTTCACGAGAGGGGAAAGTTGGAAACAAAGTGGGGACTTACAAATAAAACATTTCTCTTCTAAAGTTAAGCTTTGCCTCGCTCGTGGTCACCGTGTCGTGGTCTGTTGTGACCCCTTCAAGTGCTCTCGATGCCTCGAGGACGGTCATTGGGCACATGACCCGTAACGCTTGGCGTCCTCTCAGCTTGTTGGAAAGCCCTATCGTGTAGCCGTCTCGCCATGCGAAGGCTCCTCATCGGGCCCAGGTTGAGGTCTCGCTCTCGTCCGATGTGCCTCGTCGCCGGTCCTGGGAGTCAGTTGTTTCTGCTCCTATTGGTTCTTTGGCCCCAAAGGACATGCAATGCGCATTGGAGAAGCAGGCGGAGTTATTTCAGAAGGCCTCCCGTCCTCTTCACGAGGCTGTTGTCTCCTTGCACGGCTGGATGTTAGCGATTGGAGGCTTTCTGGAGCGAGCGGAAGCTGCGTTGGGTAGGTTCTCCGGGATGCCTGCCGATCCTGTGGCTCTGCCTGATGTTGGCAGAGTGGGTGCGAGTGGAGTGGACCTACATGGCTGTTTCTCTCCTCGTGCTAGGGCGAGCTCGGCTCCGGTCTTGCATATCATGCCTGAGCTTCTGGAGTTGTGTAGTGGTGTGCTTACGTCTCCTTCCGTCGAGGAAGTGAGGCCCGGCTCGCATGGGTTCTCGGATGTGGCTTCACCTTTGTGTCAGGCACCCGACTTTGAGAAGTCTGGTGTTGATGACGCTGCAGTCTCTCCCTCGCCTGGGTCCGGCATACATGTGGTTCCTATTGGTGATGGAGTTGCTAAGTCTGGGCTATTGTCAACGATGCCCGGAGCTGTCGTCGCCAGAGAGGTTTGCGATTTTCTCGCCACCTTGACTGTTGCCTTCCCTGGCCGCAGTTGGATGACAGGTGCCTCCCAATATCATGGCATGTCTCTTTTGGTGTGGTGTTGGAGTGTCGTGCTCGACTGTTTGTTAGTGTTGCCTTGTGTTCTCTGTTAGGTTTGGTTGTGGACGGGTGTGGGCGTGGTGTTTGTGTGAGCTTATTCATGTAGGTTTTTGCCCGGTTTTCTCCTAAAAACTGGGCACCTTCTTCTTAATTAATGAAGGAGGCAAAGCTTTTGCCTCCGCTTCAAAAAAAAAGTAGTGTTCTGTCATTCTATTTGTGGACGGTTTTTGGTCGCAGCACCTCAGGCTATCGAGATTAGGCAACTTGTTGTGTGTGCAAACTTCAACGGAAATCATTTCCAAACTTTTTAGACAAGAAAAAGAGAATGATTGCGGTAATCTAAAATGTAAAAAATAACAATGGTGCACTTCCATAGACTTCGTGTATTGCTTTTGTCTGCCTCACGAGTAAATTCATTATCTCATGATGATGGGGAGTGGAGTTTTGGCTCCCGGGTCCAGATAGACCTGTTATCTGGACAGTTGTTTTGTGCGTCGCGATTGACGATTCAGTCAGAATTCATTGTTCTGCTTGCGCCAGTAAATCAGCAATACAGAGACGGCATCGCGTACAGTCGTGCGCAGGGCCCACCGCAGTAACTCGTTTGACGGCGACGAACCATGGCTGGAGATGGAGGAATCTGACCACGAACATCTGGACCCGCGGAACAGGTTGCTCCGTTGCTGGCGGCTATCTAGACTGCAGTACAGGATTGCATGTCTGGTAATATCAGCTGCGAGTGGCTTCCAGATCTCACCCGCTTTTATTTCGGCCCAAGCAGTGGGTTGAGGAGGCTTCCACAATGCTCTCGACTCACAGCGCCTCAGCTTTGGACTCCGGTGAATCGAGCAGCGCTGGGCAGACGGCGGGTGCTCTATCGACGTCACGGACGACAGGATAGCACAGCCTCACCGGCGACCTGAGGCGAAAAAAATGGACTCCCCCCTTCATCCGGTGAGCAGGTACGTCTGGGCAAAACTTTTCTTCTCAGTGGGGGAGCTGCCAACTAGAATCTTCTCCTTGCTCTGAGCCTCTGACCAGCCGGTCTGTCCTCCATTTTTCAGTTTGGCTATCTACGATACGAAGGGACAACGGAGGCTGCTGCGAGTGGATTCGCGAGGGATGAAGGTATCGATGTCGGGTTGGTTGAGCCGGAGAAATTGGTGTTGGGTATTGTGTAAGCTGTGGCCGGTGCCCGGTGGCGGTGAGCAAGAAGTTGACGGGCAAGCTGACTCTACACAGTCAACTGTAAAATTGAATCCACAATCTCCTAGGTGGACAAAGAGGTAAAGTTTATCAGCAGTGAAAAATGCGCTGATTACGTAATTCCATCATAATGTTGTACCATTGGGCTCTGAATTCCACTTGAATCGTCTTGCTATGGTTTAACCAACCCAAAGAGAAGATACAGGAATAAACAGGTTCAGTTCGAAAATTGTGTTTTGAGACGGTCTTGTTCTGTACAGAACTACAGATAACTAGTAGTATGTCTAGTTTGGTCAGAGTTTTAGATTGAAATTTGCGTGCTGCAATGGCCTTCTGGGTTCAGATATGGAGCCTTGCTAGTCTAGTCTCAGAACAAATGCGAAATTTAACAAGTTCAGATGCAATTTTGTGCTTCGTTATGGTGTTTCTCATGTATAGATTATGACAACTGGACCGTCCAGTTTGTTCAAGACACGTACATGATTTGATGTGAAATTTAACAAGTTCAGATCCATGTTCATACATCATGGCCTAGGATCTTTCTCTCCATCATGGACCGTTGAGCTGAAACGGGCTGCACGCATTGAATTGATCTGAGCAGGTGGGCCCTTACACTGTTCAAAAATGATGACACAACAAAGAATACTGCCTGAATACAGTCAGTAGCTCGAATCACAAGAAACTTGAGTGGTTCAGATAGCAGGAGCATCTACACCCCAGAGCCAAAACGAATTTCCGTGATGTTTTATGCTAATAAGTAGTGTATTGCTTTTGTCTGCCTCACGAGTAAATTCATTATCTCATGATGTTTTATGCTAATAAGTAGCGTGTTCTCGTACTTAACATGATATTTCATTGCGTACATGGTTGGTTGAAACAACGAAAGTGAAAGGCGTATTTTGGCCACAAAAGAATCCAAAAAAAGAGGAATGCAACTATTCGATGAGAAAGATATTATTGTAATATATTGATAGTAACTTTTCTATTACTCACTTTGTTTTTATTTACTTTGCGTTCTGGGATTAGTCAAAGTCAAAATTTCTCACGTTTGACCAAAAATATAGGAAAAATATCAACAACCATAACACCTAAGACATATAATATGAAAATATAGTGTATGATGATTCTAATACTTAGATGTTGACATTTATTACTAAATATTCAGTCAAACTTTAGAAAGTTGTACTTTGACTAAACCAAGAGACAATGTAGTTGTGAAACAGAGGGAGTGTTTACTTACTCATATAATAGTTGAACAAAGACTCTAGAAACCTCTTTCAACTTTAGGGCTCTTCCAACTGATAAGGAAGCTAAAAATAGATATTATCACATAGATATATTGCAGCTTATCTAAGCGAAAGAAAATAAGTCTATGCAAACACGGGTTTTGTTCTATTGTATTTCCACCTGATCTGAAAAATTATATTCAACCAAAAGTTTATAAATGGCAATCATGTAGTTTCTTGGAAAATAAACAAAAAATGTCAATTTGCTTGCAATTGTATTCTTCGAATCAATCGCAGCTGCATTTTACACAATAGTAGTATAAGTTAAAACTAAGTGCAAGTGCACCATATCTCGATAATGTATCACAATATTATTTTGTTAATTTTAATAACTATAATAGAAAACTGTAATGTGCAAAACTATATGTTTAGATAAAGAATTATAACTACATACAAGTAAAAATGTTCACTATAAATAATTAAGATGCATTTGGGACAGCTCCGCTCCGGCAATCCACCGATAGAGTAGGTGAAACGATTCCAGACGCAGAAACTACAACTAACTAGGGCCTCGTTCGGTTCTGAGGGAATCAAACCTCGCCTGGATCTAACCCGGGGAGAATTTGGGTGAACCCCAACCACTGCCCCAATCCCCTGCTAACCACTCTCCTCACACCCATGCTTGTAATTCTCGTTCGGTTAATCCCCAACCTTCCAGCACGCCCTAACAATACAAAAAGAGTGGAAGGGGAGGACAGGAGAAGAGGATCTTACCTTCTAGCGGCCAGCATCGGAGGCGGGAAAGGGGGACATGCCGGAGATCTTGAGCTTCCGCCGGCTAGGTCTTCGGTCAGGCTCCGTGGCGGCATCAACGTCAAGGAAGGACGGCGAGGAGGGGCAGGCCGGGCGGCATCAACATCGAGGTAGATCCGCCCTCCAGTTGGTTGCCAGGCCACTGTCGTCGCCGCTGTCCCCTCCGTTCGCATCGCCGCCGCCGCCTCCTTTCTCGCGAGCGGGACAAAGGCCTCGCTTGCTCGTGTCGTTTCGCTCGCGTCGGGATGCTAACCGGTTGTAACCGAACACACTTTAAATTTGGAGGGGGATCAATCCACGGTGAGTTCGATCCCGGCCGACCCACGGGGTTTCAGCGCCGATTCCGACCGGGAAGGGACGAAACGAACGAGGCTTAGGTAGGAAAGCGCGCTTGCCCACCAACGGCAACCAAGCAGATATAGACAATTAAGGCGCGATTTTATAGTAGAAGAGGAAGCAGATGGTTTGTACAAATTTGTACAATATAATAAAATTAGAAGCTAGACATCAAAGGAGTGATGTTTTCATATTGCTATACTAAAGAACACAAATACCATTAAGGTAGTTGTGTTTTCACTAGTAATATATGGGTCTTCTATAACGATTTTAGTTCGTCAGCGAAAGGCCAAAAACCGTCAAGGAGGCCTCATACTGACGGTTTGGAATTACGTGACGAATCTCGCGTCATAGATGGCCAGACTGACGGCTAGGCCAAACACAATGTCGTCTACAGGTATTGGGATAGACATACCGGCGAAACTACGACCAGACGCCGACCTAGCAGAGCCCCCAAGGCACTAGGCGAGCCGTCAGCTACCGAAGCAAGCCGTGTAAAAGTAGCCCGGACGACAAGGTGAGAGGACTGGGACATCAGCGAGAGATCAAAGGGTGATCCACAAGACACTACAAGAGAAGGTTGCCTGAAGTGGGCCACCAAGGGAAGCAGAATGAGGCGGAGGGACGGAATCCCTCAGTTCGATTCAGGGGATCATCTTCGGGACGCCTTCAACAAGGGAACGACACCCGAAAGGTGACGCCGTCACTAGCAATGGCAAAGCCATGCGTAGCTTTCGCTAAGAATCCCACCGAGTCAAAAATCAGATCGCCGTCGCGAGGATGTAGAGCGGACAGAAACAGAGCTCGCTACCGCACCTCCAACCCAAGTCACACTAAGACCTAGCCCCAACTAGGCTTGAACGCAGCATGAACGCAAAATCAACATCTGCACTAGCGCGACCCTGAAGGTCGGAGGGAAAGACCACAACCGCGACAACAATTGTAGCCCGGGCCATGCTGCCTACCCGACAAACACGCATTGGCCAGGAGACTCAAACCCTAACACGGTTGGCCAGCATCGGTGACCTGCGATGCAACAGGAAGCCGCCGATGCGAACGAGCGAAGCTACCGGATCGACACTGGATCAAGCGCGAGCACGGAAATCCCCAACTAGCGGCTACGCCACCGCCACGTTTAGGGCCCACTTCGCCCGCCCAGGAAGAAGAGGTCAACTGGACAGGCCCTGCCAGGCCTAGATCTGGGCCCACAAGCCCAGATCCGGCCAGACCTGAAGGAGATATGCCCTAGAGGCAATAATAAAGTTGTTATTATTTATATCTTTATGTTTATGATAAATGTTTATATATCATGCTATAATTGTATTAACCGAAACATTAGTACATGTGTGATATGTAGACAAACAAAGAAGTCCCTAGTATGCCTCTTAACTAGCTTGTTGATTAATGGATGATTAGTTTCATAATCATGAACATTGGATGTTATTAATAACAAGGTTATATCATTATATGAATGATGTAATGGACACACCCAATTAAGCGTAGCATAAGATCTCGTCATTAAGTTATTTGCTATAAGCTTTCGATACATAGTTACCTAGTCCTTATGACCATGAGATCATGTAAATCACTTATACCGGAAAGGTACTTTGATTACATCAAACACCACTGCGTAAATGGGTGGTTATAAAGGTGGGATTAAGTATCCGGAAAGTATGAGTTGAGGCATATGGATCAACAGTGGGATTTGTCCATCCCGATGACGGATAGATATACTCAGGGCCCTCTCGGTGGAATGTCGTCTAATGTCTTGCAAGCATATGAATAAGTTCATAAGAGACCACATACCACAGTACGAGTAAAGAGTACTTGTCAGGAGACGAGGTTGAACAAGGTATAGAGTGATACCGAAGATCAAACCTCGGACAAGTAAAATATCGCGTGACAAAGGGAATTGGTATCGTATGTGAATGGTTCATTCGATCACTAAAGTCATCGTTGAATATGTGGGAGCCATTATGGATCTCCAGATCCCGCTATTGGTTATTGGTCGGAGTGAGTACTCAACCATGTCCGCATAGTTCGCGAACCGTAGGGTGACACACTTAAGGTTTGATGTTGAAATGGTAGAACTTGAATATGGAATGGAGTTCGAATATTTGTTCGGAGTCCCGGATGAGATCCCGGACATCACGAGGAGTTCCGGAATGGTCCGGAGAATAAGATTCATATATAGGAAGTCATATTCCAAGTTTGGAAATGATCCGGTGCATTTATGGCAGGTTCTAGAAGGTTCTAGAAAAGTCCGGAAGAAATCACCATGGAAAGTAGAGTCCCGGAGGGACTCCACCTTGCCTGGCCAGCCAACCCTAAGGGGGAGGAGTCCAAGGTGGACTCCCCTAGGGTGGCCGGCCAACCCACCTCAAGGAAAGGTGGGAGTCCCACCTTGGGTAGGACTCCCTCCTTGAGTAGGTTTCCCACATATGGGAGGTTTTAGTGTTGGGGTCTTATTCGAAGACTTGGACTAGAACTCTTGGGGCTTCCACCTATATAATGAGGGGCATAGGAGAGGGGGCTGACCACTTCAAGCCTCAGCCTTGGCCGCACCCCATAGAGGGCCGGCGCCCAACCCCCCTCTCTCCCCAAACCCTAGCGGTCTCTCTCCTCCACCACATCCCGCACGCTTAAGCGAAGCTCCGCCGGATTTCTCCACCACCACCGACACCACGCCGTCGTGCTGTCGGATTCAAGAGGAGCTACTACTTCCGCTGCCCGCTGGAACGGGGAGGTGGACGTCGTCTTCATCAACAACCGAACGTGTGACCGAGTACGGAGGTGCTGCCCGTTCGTGGTGCCGGAAGCGATCGTGATCAAGATCTTCTACGCGCTTTTGCAAGCGGCAAGTGAACGTCTACCGCAGCAACAAGAGCCTCCTCTTGTAGGCTTTGGAATCTCTTCAAGGGTGAGACTCGATAAACCCCTCGTTGCTACCGTCTTCTAGATTGCATCTTGGCTTGGATAGCGTGTTCGCGGTAGGAAATTTTTTGTTTTCTATGCAACGTTATCCTACAGTGGTATCAGAGCCGTGTCTATGCATAGATGGTTGCACGAGTAGAACACAATGGTTTTGTGGGCGTTGATGCTCTTGTTGTCTTTAGTTTGAATACTTTGCATCTTTGTGGCATAGTGGGATGAAGCGGCTCGGACTAACTTTACATGACCGCGTTCATGAGACTTGTTCCTCGTTCGACATGCAACTTGTATTGCATAAGAGGCTTTGCGGGTGTCTGTCTCTCCTACTATAGTGAAGATTCAACTTACTCTTCTATTGACAACACTAGTATCACCGTTGTGGTTCATGTTCGTAGGTAGATTAGATCTTACTCGAAAACCCTAAACCACGTAAAATATGCAAACCAAATTAGAGACGTCTAACTTGTTTTTGCAGGGTTTGGTGATGTGATATGGCCATGATATGATGATGAATATTTATGAGATGATCATTATTGTATTGTGGCAACCGGCAGGAGCCTTATGGTTGTCTTTAATTTTCATGTTGAGTAGTATTTCAAAGTAGTTGTAATAGTTGCTACATGAGGTGAACAACCATGAAGACAACGCCATGAACCTTGACGCTACGCCGACGATGATGGAGATCATGCCCGAAGATGATGGAGATCATGTCCGTGCTTTGGAGATGAAGATCAAAGGCGCAAAGACAAAAGGGCCATATCATATCACATATGAACTGCATGTGATGTTAATCCTTTATGCATCTTATTTTGCTTAGATCGCGACGGTAGCATTATAAGGTGATCCCTCACATTAATATCAAGATAATAAAGTGTTCTCCCCTCGTATGCACCGTTGTAAAAGTTCGTCGTTTCGAAGCATCTCGTGATGATCGGATGTGATAGATTCAACGATTCACATACAACGGGTGTAAGCCATGTTGCACACGCAGGAATACTTGGGTTTGCTTGACGAGCCTAGCATGTACAGACATGGCCTCGGGACAACGGAAACCGAAAGGTTGAACACGAGTCATATGGATGATATGATCAACATGTTGATGTTCACCATTGAAGCTACATCATCTCACGTGATGATCGGTTTTTGGTGTAGTGAATTTGGATCGTGTACCACTTAACAACTATGAGGGATGTTGTATTAAGTGGGAGTTCATTAGTAATTAGATTAAAACATGAACTAATTATCATAAACATAGTCTGAGTAGTATTTTGAATTAATTTTGTAGTATTGGCATCCGTTTACTACTATGCGCTAGTCTTGTAATTGAGATAAAAATACTGTTAAAATCTGACAAGAAACTTTACGGATTGGTACCGTATTGTTAAAGAATTAAGAATTAATTAAGTCCTATTGCAAACTTTTAGTAAACCTCACATTGTTGATTCAAAGAGCTAAGGTTTCAATTAGTACCTAAAGTTATCTTGTCTCCGTCAAACTTGAAGTTCAAATTTGTTTGAAAAGTAAGGAGCTGAAAATTTAGTTTTCAGAAATAATCAAGGTATGAGATATATGTGATATCTAAGACCTTATTGCAAGATGATAGAATATAATTTGGTGAGACTACATAAACTCATAAGTTTTATGGGAATGTATGAAGGTTGAAGACGCAAGGCGTCCCAATCCTCCAACTATTGGGGCACTAACGATATTCGCATATCCATGAAGTGACCATCCTTAATATGCACCGTTGCTAAGACTCGTCGTTTCGAAGCATCACGTGATGATCGGGTGTGATAGATTCTACGTGTGCATACAACGGGTGCAAGCTAGATTTGCACATGCAAATACCAAGGTTAAAACTTTACGAGCCTAGCATGTACAGACATGGTCTCGGAAAGTCGTCATGATATGATGGATAAAATTATGAGTGAAATTGTTCATCATATTACAAAGTTACTAATAGTGAAATCTGGAACACTTGTCTTATGATGATCAAAGTAAGAACCTCAAGGTTATTGGTATTCGACCAACAAACCTAGAAGTTAATGATGTTGAAGTGTTTTTCTGAATAATGAGGAAAGCTAAAAGAGAAACTGCAAAAGATATTTTGGCAGAAAGAAAAGAAAAGACTAGAAAGTCTAGCTCAGGTGTATATAAATGATATACATGTTATGGTTGTATTCCTAGTTAAGTCACACTATGAAATTCTTGGGTATTTGTACCATATTGGTTGGTATGAAGTGTCATACAAAACAACGCAATACAAGAATACAATGGCCTAAGTGACTGACAAGGAATATGATAGGAATGCACGTCTGGAACAAAAATAAAGTGTTATTATGTTCATCGTTGGCATTCTATCTAGCCCTTAGAATTTATAATAAAGAACTTAATAATTGTTATTTTGCTCTGGTCAAATGAAAACAATGAGTTGTTCAAATTATGACATTACTCCATATATGATGGATTAGTTATTATAAATCTTAATGGTGAAACACACATACATAACACTGACGCTAAAATGCCATAAGGCAAATGATTTGAATTCCACTTATTTGTGGAACCGCCATTTATGTCATGTTAGAAAGGAACGCATGAAGGAACTCCATGCAAATGGATTTTTGGAGTCATTTGATTTTTGAATCATTTGGCGCTTGCAAATCTTTTCTAAAGAGAATGATTAAAATGCCGTTCATAGGCCAAGAGTTGAACGGGCAACTAACTTAGTGAAAAATACATGATGATGTATGTGGTTCACTGGGCATAGTTGTGTGCGGAAGATTCTTCTACTTCATGAAAACTTTCAACAATGAATTGAGTATATATGTGGATATATTCAATAAGGAAGAAGTATGAAACATTTGAATGGATTCAAATAAATTTCAGCATGAAGTGGAAATCATCGTAATAGAAAAGTCAAATATCTATGATTGGATCATGGTGAAAATATTTGAATTACGAGTTTTAGCGAACATCTAAGAGAGTCATGAAATTGTTCTACAACTCACATTTCTTGGAGCATCATAATGATGATATAGTATCCGAGAGATGTATCCAAGCCTTGTTGGATTAATGATGAGATAAAATATTATGATGCCATTATATTTTTGTGGATTATGCTTTAGTGACTACCGCTTTTACACTGAATAGAGCATCATCATGATCCGAAGAAATGATACCATACGAGTTATGGCATGGGTATAAACCCTAATAGTCTTTTCTTTAAATTTTGGTTTAAAAGTTAACAACCAAAATCGGATGAATGTCTTTGTTGGTTATCCCAGAGAATTGATTGGGAATTCTTCCCACTATGGAGACAAAGACAAAAGTGTTTGTCAATGTTTCTTATTTCCAAGAAATTGTTTCTAGTGAAGTATTTGAGTGGGAGGACAATATAATTTGATAAGGTTTATGAACCTGAGCATAATGATCAGAGTAGCGCAGCATCGGAATTGGTTTCGGAAGCGGCCACGACGATCATGGCTCCCATGACTACAAAGTGTTTTAGCCATGGAGATCGAAGTACATATTGAACCTTGTAGGTATGATTTACTTTGTGATCAAATAAATGATTTGTTGACAAAGGATTGATTTTGAACAATGATAAACCAACTACAAACAAAGAAGTTATGATGGGCCCTGACTCCGTTAAAATGGCTATACGCCATGAAATCCAAGATAGATGAATACTTTTTGAAAGTAAATGGATCTATAAAATTGATGGACTTGGATGAAATATCCTTGAAGAAGTTCAACTTGTCGAAAAGTTGTTTACGACAAAGTTCAAAGAGTTTACTACGATAAGATTAGATCTTCCGTAGCAATGCTTATAGTCTATGTGGATTATTCTAGTAATCACTACATATTTCTTTTATGAGATATGTTAGTAGGATGGCAAAATACATTACTTATCAGAAGTGTGTATTAAAGGTGTATACAAGATACAACCAAGAGTTTTGCTGGTCCGTGGAATACTAGATAGGTATACAAACTTCAATTTGATGAAGTAAGTATAGCGGAGTTTGAATCTTCACTGGATGAAATAGTCAAAGAGTTTTTGATTTCATCAGAGACGATGAAGAGACTTGCATTTGCAAGAAATTAAGTGGAAGCGCTGAGACATATTTATAATACTTTATGTAGGTGACATATAGTTAGTTATAAATGATGTAATTATATACTTGATTAAAAGGTTTCATTGAGAAATTAATTTCAATGAAAGGATATAGACAGAAACAAATTTTGTGTCAAGATCTATAAAGATAGATTAAAACACATAATATGTTTAAAGTCAAAGTACATAGAATGGATATTGAAGTAGTTCAATATAGAAATATTAAGAAAATGTTCTTGTCATATGAAGGTTTAACAAGACTTGAGTGTATGTGACACTCAATGAGTAAAAACACATGAGTGATTATAGATCACGAATAATATGTACACAATCAGATGTCATGTGCTATAAAGTGTTATGAGCATATACCAGAATGATTCATATGATGATCATTGGACGACAGTAAGAATATTCTTGAGTACTTTAGAAGAACTAAGGATATATATATAGTTTTGTATGGGAAATGACAAACAAATCGCTGTAAGATGTTGCACCGATATTTGTTTTGTCACATATGAAAATAAAATTTCAATCTCAAATTAGACTAAGTATTGTTTAAAAGGTAGCACGATGAGCTAGAAGTTGTCTATGCTAGATTTAGAAGAGTTCTAAATATTATGACGGATTCTACAAAAGAAGGCAGAATATGTCATTGTTTTGACAATGACAAAGGATGTTAAAGTCAAGAGGTTCTTTGAGAACTTGGTGTAGTTCCGACAGAGTCAGAACTTTGAAGCTATATTGTATGTGACAATATTAGTGACATATTTCAGACCGCGGAATTAAGGTTCCACCAGAAGACCAAACATATTTAATGCCGACTCATTTGAAAATGAGTGATGCGTTGAGACGCAAATGAATTACAAAATACATACGTTTCTGAGCGTGTCAGATCCGTTGACTAAAATTTCTCCCGTGAGCAAAACATGATAAAGCACCAGAAGGCCAAGGTGTTATATCTTTATAAATGTAAACTAGATTATTGACTCTAGTGCAAGTGGGAGACTGAAGGAGATATGCTCTAGAGGCAATAATAAAGTTGTTATTATTTATATCTTTATGTTTATGATAAATGTTTATATATCATGCTATAATTGTATTAACCGAAACATTAGTACATGTGTGATATGTAGACAAACAAAGAAGTCCCTAGTATGCCTCTTAACTAGCTTGTTGATTAATGGATGATTAGTTTCATAATCATGAACATTGGATGTTATTAATAACAAGGTTATATCATTATATGAATGATGTAATGGACACACCCAATTAAGCGTAGCATAAGATCTCGTCATTAAGTTATTTGCTATAAGCTTTCGATACATAGTTACCTAGTCCTTATGACCATGAGATCATGTAAATCACTTATACCGGAAAGGTACTTTGATTACATCAAACACCACTGCGTAAATGGGTGGTTATAAAGGTGGGATTAAGTATCCGGAAAGTATGAGTTGAGGCATATGGATCAACAGTGGGATTTGTCCATCCCGATGACGGATAGATATACTCAGGGCCCTCTCGGTGGAATGTCGTCTAATGTCTTGCAAGCATATGAATAAGTTCATAAGAGACCACATACCACGGTACGAGTAAAGAGTACTTGTCAGGAGACGAGGTTGAACAAGGTATAGAGTGATACCGAAGATCAAACCTCGGACAAGTAAAATATCGCGTGACAAAGGGAATTGGTATCGTATGTGAATGGTTCATTCGATCACTAAAGTCATCGTTGAATATGTGGGAGTCATTATGGATCTCCAGATCCCGCTATTGGTTATTGGTCGGAGTGAGTACTCAACCATGTCCGCATAGTTCGCGAACCGTAGGGTGACACACTTAAGGTTTGATGTTGAAATGGTAGAACTTGAATATGGAATGGAGTTCGAATATTTGTTCGGAGTCCCGGATGAGATCCCGGACATCACGAGGAGTTCCGGAATGGTCCGGAGAATAAGATTCATATATAGGAAGTCATATTCCAAGTTTGGAAATGATCCAGTGCATTTATGGCAGGTTCTAGAAGGTTCTAGAAAAGTCCGGAAGAAATCACCATGGAAAGTAGAGTCCCGGAGGGACTCCACCTTGCATGGCCAGCCAACCCTAAGGGGGAGGAGTCCAAGGTGGACTCCCCTAGGGTGGCCGGCCAACCCACCTCAAGGAAAGGTGGGAGTCCCACCTTGGGTAGGACTCCCTCCTTGAGTAGGTTTCCCACATATGGGAGGTTTTAGTGTTGGGGTCTTATTCGAAGACTTGGACTAGAACTCTTGGGGCTTCCACCTATATAATGAGGGGCATAGGAGAGGGGGCTGACCACTTCAAGCCTCAGCCTTGGCCGCACCCCATAGAGGGCCGGCGCCCAACCCCCCTCTCTCCCCAAACCCTAGCGGTCTCTCTCCTCCACCACATCCCGCACGCTTAAGCGAAGCTCCGCCGGATTTCTCCACCACCACCGACACCACGCCGTCGTGCTGTCGGATTCAAGAGGAGCTACTACTTCCGCTGCCCGCTGGAACGGGGAGGTGGACGTCGTCTTCATCAACAACCGAACGTGTGACCGAGTACGGAGGTGCTGCCCGTTCGTGGTGCCGGAAGCGATCGTGATCAAGATCTTCTACGCGCTTTTGCAAGCGGCAAGTGAACGTCTACCGCAGCAACAAGAGCCTCCTCTTGTAGGCTTTGGAATCTCTTCAAGGGTGAGACTCGATAAACCCCTCGTTGCTACCGTCTTCTAGATTGCATCTTGGCTTGGATTGCGTGTTCGCGGTAGGAAATTTTTTGTTTTCTATGCAACGTTATCCTACAAGACCCACACAACCAGCGGCGGCAACGACGCGCCAGGCGCCGCCCCACCAGCGGCCGGACGGAGAAGCTCCGCACTGGCCAGACGCCCCCGTGCCAGCCAGGATCCACCGCGCCGCCGTGCGGTCGCGGCCCGCCCGACGGGCCCGCCCGATGCGCGGGAAAGGGCGACCAGAGGCGCGCTCAAGGTGCCGCCGTCGCAGCCACCAGGATGGCCACCCTACACGGCCGAAGGAGCTGCTGCCGAAGCCCACCCCGCCAGACTTCGCCACCGCCAGATCGGGAGCCGCCCCGTCGGACCGTCTCGCGAGCGGGGAAGAGAGCGTCCACCGCTGCTGGCACCACGCGGGCTTTTGCCCGGCGGCTCACGCCGGCGGCGACGGCGGGGGAAAGGACGGAGGGGGGGGGGGGCGTCTGGAGTCGTATGGGTGTTTCCTCTCTCAATTAGAGTACTCTTGCTAGAGATGTGGTTTCTCACCGTGGTGTACAGCGCCTTTGATCATAACCCCCTTTTGTGTCGCTGACATGTGGGGTAAAGACGCGCCAACTGGGGGTTATCATCAATTTTACCCAGTACAAAGGGTCTCGCCAGTTCCAAAAAAAAAAAAGTACAAAGGGTCTCGCACCAAAGTTATCCGATCCTTGTCTGAATTCTGATCCGTCGTCGTCTCAGTGGGCAGGCGCACGCAGAGCTTTCCTTCTCCCTGTCCGGGACCCCTTCTTCTATAAGAACTGAAGACTTATTCCATTAGCCGCGTTCAGATTGAGATAGAAAGAGCTACAGGCCAGGCGAAGAAGACAGACTCGTGCAAGCGTAACAAATCGAAGGGAGATGGGGAGAGGAAGAAGCCCGGCGCCGTTGTTGGTAATCTTCGCCGTTCTACTCGCAGCTCTTCCTCACCTCGCCGAATCCGACAGCAGGCACCACCACCACCACTCCCATGTCCAAAACAGAGGTACGTGTAATCGATATCTTCTTGCTTCCTAGTTATGCTACATCCTAACTCGTGACTGATTGGGGATGAAATCTGTTGGTTGCAGGGCACGGCGGAGGAGACGGAGATGATGAGCAGGTGTCGCCGACCAAGGAGGCGAAGAGGGAGTGGCCGTGCTGCGACAACTGCGGCGGGTGCACCAAGTCGATCCCGCCGCAGTGCCAGTGCATGGACGCCGCGCCCAGCGGTTGCCACCCGGCGTGCCGGCAGTGCGTCAGGTCCGCCCTCAGCGTCGACCCGCCCGTCTACCAATGCATGGACCGCATCAAAAACTTCTGCCAGCGGCGCTGCAACGCCGTCGCCGCCCACTGACCCGATACCCAACCAACCGGCCAACTGACCCAACGCCCACCTACGGCCACCGGCGACGAATCTTCAGCATATGCCGCGCCTTCTTGTCTCGGTTCACTGACTTCGTCTAGTACTCTACTTCCAAGCTAAAGAAAAGGGTTGGCTTGTGCAAATTGATCAGCGCTTCAAAGTTGATTGACAAGATTGTGCCGTCAGATAAGTCTCGTGAGTTTTCGTGGGCGAAAATGTTTTGCTCTACTACTACCTGACAGAAATTCAATATTCAGTCTGAATTTGTTGACATGCTTTTCCGGGATTAGGTAACCTCACCTTTCACTTGTTGGGTGTAGAGCGGTAGGGGAACTGAGCGCCAAAAATATTATAGCTATTGTCGTGTACGATAAGGTCACGTGGAGAGCTAGCGATCCGCATTTCGATAGGATATGCGTGACTTATCATATACAACACCTCATTAGCAATGATATGGTATCAACGGCTTGCCTCGGAACAATGATATATGTGCATAGAATTTTCAAAAAAAAAAAAAAAAACGACATATGCAGGGTCTCGATAAGGCCACTTTGCACAAAGTTTTGCCGCATACATGTAGAAAGAAAAGTACCGGTACTATCGCGGAATGAAAATCTCCAAAAGAAGATGAAGGAGATTATTGTCGGAAAGGGAAGAGGAAAAGTAAAATGGTGTTGCCATGCGAACAATATATGTTGGTGTACTGGTGGTGCTCCGGCGATGAGGTGTTGGCCAACCGACATTTCCGGTTGAAGAGGTGGGTATGGTGTTGTCCCTTGACAAGGGCTGAAGTCTATGTCCACGGGGAGGCTGATCACTAAGCCCCGTTCGATTCGCCAATGAAGGTGTCGACGGAGTTGCGGCTCGATCTAGCTAACAGGTTTTTGCTAGGTCCACCCCGAAGGTTCCATAGGTGGAGTGGTGCAAGGCTCTAGCCGAAAGATTGAGTCTTGTGGGGTTCATGGATGTGGAGGCCACCGGATGGGCCGACTGTACCCAAGATTTGATGGGGTGGTTGTGGCCTCGTGGGCAGTTATGTCCGATAGTTTACAGTCTACTTTGTCGGGGTTTGATGTTGGAAGCCACGACACTTCAGACACCACCTAAACAACTCCGCCACCTGCCTCACATGCCCTCTAGATGAAGATACGGACCACCTACTTCTGCTCTGCCCCGTGCCAAGGAGGTCTGGCGCCACTTCCACCACGACTTCGACAACTTTACCTCCACCACCTTTGACGACTTCTGGCTCTCGCACTGCCGCATCTATGAGGAGACTACTATCAACACCGCCATCGCTTGGACCATTTGGAAGAGGAGAAATGCCACGACCTTCAACGGGCTTGACGAAGATCTCTCCACAGTCTCTCGCAGATGCATTGAAGACATTCGGCTTTGGGCTTACCGATGTAACACCACCTCCTCTACCTCCTGTGGTGACCCGGCATACCACTGCATGGTGTAGTATGCAAGTCTGATATAACACCAATGAAACACCGTTCCACTAGTATTATAACGCTCAGAGTGGTACAACAGAAACATATGCGGGTCCAAGGTATGTCTATAGAATTACAACATCGACTCTGTTACATAAGATCATCACAGCCTCCTACTTTACAATGAGGTAAAACTGCAAATAAACTCCAGAAGAACGACTCGTAGTCTAATCTTATCACGAACTCTATTTGTAGAGTATTTAACTAGCTACAGAGGCTAAGAATAGATTCTAGCTAATTAGGAGCTAGGTTTAGGAAGCTAGTTCCCTTCTATGGCTAAACTAGGTTTTCTCCTTGTTGGATGTGGTATCTGACTCCTCTGACAGGGTCCTGTATCTTGAAGTAGTTGTTGACTCCTCGGTCTTCGAGTTGCATGGTAGATCCTCCTTCGATGCCTCCATATCTAAGCAGGGGATTTAAGAGTGGGATGAGTACGAGCGTACTCAACAAGTTCATTATAGGAAAGAGGTGTTTAATGCACTAGCTACGGCATTAGACCAGAAAGTCTAATACCAATGCAGGTTTTCATAATCATTTCTTCAAAAGGTTGCTTTTATTCAGAAGAACTATGTCCGTCAGCCTTCACCGGTTTAATAGAACTTCATGGAGCTCCTTTCCGGCCGCGTTCGCAGTTCCATATCCCGGAACAGGGAGTGACAGGTCACGATTCATTACACTCTGCAGAGGTGTGTTGCTTTACCCATAAGAGATCTTAACCTTGGTGCCAACCGGGAATGACCCGTCCACACTTCCTATGGTGTGAGGCCCGGTATAAGGTCTAGCCAATCATGTTCCTCCGCTACCTCGAACACCCACCCTTTGTTGCATGCCCCGACCCTGGGTCCACGCCGGTCCCATTATTCCTGTAGATTTCAAGGTGGACCCCGGCCACGACGTCAGTGCTGGGCTCTACCATACACTCCTACGCCGGTAGCTGCAACCCATCATAGACCGCAATACCGTGGGGACTTAGGACTCCCCAGCCTCACCGCTTGCTCCTTCGGGCGACAAGTGTACTACGGACTATGCCGTGGGGACTTAGGACTCCCCAGCCTCACCGCTTGCCCCCTTGGATTACAAGTGTACTACGGTAAAGCGCATCCGTTGATGAACGAGAGGTGGAAACACTTTTGACTACTCCGTCCCACTCCGGATCTTATGGTTAACACGGGTATTAGGGCACAAGAATCACTGGCGACATTTGTTGTTTAATCCTAGATGGATATAAACCCTTGCAATGGAACCTCCACCATATCAACACAATCCATGGTTCCATTGCCCACCACATAGTCATATTCATAGTTATGAAAGTAGTGGTTTTGGTTTTTATGCAATAGTGATAATAATAGTACTTTGCAAGTAATTTGATAGAAATACTCAAATGACATGAGCAAGTGATGAACTTGCCTTTCTTGACTGCAAGATTATGCAGGCAAGGTCTTTGATACGCAATAACTCCAAATTCTGAAATAGCATCATCATCCGGTAAGGACGATGTTTAAAAGATTGGCAAGGATGCAATAATGCATAAGTATGAGATGCAATCGCTCTAAGCGTGACCTAACCCCGATGATTTAGAATCAGTGAGTTGTAATGATTGGTTCAGGGTGTGTTGCACTTTTAGAGTGATTCACATACAAGGTTCTTATTCAGGTGTGATTTACTTAGTATTATGAACAGGTAGATAAATAAGCATAATAATCAATTGAGCACACAAAGAATGATAATTGGCATAATGTTAACAAGTAAAGAACAGTGTCAGTTTTAGTACTATACGGCATGGTTAATGATTGATTATCCTATACTTTAAAAGAATAACATTTGAAGAACATGTAATTTGATAAAGAACAAGTATGGTAATTAGGTTTGTGGGTTGCTATAATTTATTCTGGTTCCAAGTAGTTTCTGGAGTAAGTATAAGATGGATCACAACATAGTTGGATTCATCAGCAACTAGGGCTTGTAAGGTTGAGATAAGCCTAGGCATCCTAAGCAATTCATTATACATGGTTGTTGTCAAGGTTGGTTTATCTTGCTAGTGATAGCTGGCTAGGGTTTATAGGTCCTTATAAGCAGGGTTGATGATGATTCCTTATTTTCTTCAAAAGAATAACTTTTGAAGAACATACTTCTTAATTAATAAGAAGTATATTAATTAGGGTTGAAGTGGTCTAGGTTTTACTGTTGGTTCTATTAAGTAAGGAGTAATTGGCTCCTGAATAGGATGGTTGATAAATATCCAATCCTAGTAGGGTTTAGTGGAATAGGGTTAGGTAATGCTCAGGTTTTGGCATAGTTGCTCCTGAGGTTCATCACATTGGTGTGATGCTAAGTAGGAATGAATATGGATGATGGCTTTGGTAATAGGATCTAGGGTTTACACTTGGTTCACCCTACTTTGATTATCTAGGTTTGATGAAGATGAACACATGGGATATCCATATATTAGTGATAGGTCTTCTACATTTTATGTGGTCAGGACAGGTATTTACTTGCTACTAGGGTTCTATGCTTTGAACGAAGGTACCATGATCACATGTTCTAACCTAGGGTTTAGGTTAGAAGCAATTTAGGGTTCACATGTAATAATGGAACTAAGGTCTAAATGAATTTAGGGTTTAGGGTTTCACATGAAATGATATGGTTGTATTATCATTCCATGTGGAATTTAGGGTTTGCTATTTATCATTTAATTCTATGATTAATAACTTCATGTTAAAGTTGAAGTTATTAATAACTTGGAAAATAAAATAATATGGAATTTGGTATTTTATTATTTTTAAACAATTTATAATTAAGGTAATTATTATTTAGGGTTTTAAATCCTCCTAATAAGGATTTAATAGGTTAATAGAAAAGGAAAATTAATTTTAATGTTTTCCTTATTTACTTACTGGTTTTTATTTATTTTATAAAGTTTTCCTAATTATTGAATTTTAACTGAATTTAGAATTTAAATTAAAGGCTTAAATATCAAGTATTAAATAATTAAATTTTTATTAAAAATAAAAATTTCATTTTATATTTTTATTAGATAGAGTTTTCTTTTCTAAGAATTTTATATCTTATTTATATTTTCCTGACTTAATATGAATTTTATATAAATTTGCAAAGTTGTAGTAATTATTAAATTGAAATTTAAAAAGAAATAACTAAATACACCCGGCTAACCTACCCACCCGATCCACTGATCGGTGAGGTCTTGCCAGTCGGTCACTGCCACGTGTGGTGACCAGGTCAAAATAGGTGAGGTGGCGGGAAGCTCCTGGCCGGCGGGATTCGGCGACGGCGCCGCCGTTCCCGGGCTCGGGCGGACGATTCACTAGCACCAATCGAACGAGCACCCCACCGCGAGCATTACGGTACTAGCGCCGCCCCTATTTGGTCACCGGAGCAAGCTCAACGGCGAGGTACTGCGGCGGCGGACACGGGCGAGCGGCGTGGCGACGATGCAGGGCGTAATCAAGCGAAGCGAGGGTACTGGGAGGCTCGTGAGCTCACCAGGAACGCAGTGGTGAGGTCGGCGAGGCGAGGGGAGGTCTATGGCGACGGCGAACAGCGACGGTTGATGGTGACCAGCGGGGCAGTGAGGTCGCAATTCAAGGTCCTCGAGGCTTCCCGGCAAGCGTGCGTCGACGAGGAGGTTGCTGGGGGCTTGGCGGAGCTCCAGGGCTTCTCAGTGTGGCTCGGCGATGCTTCAATCGACAGCGACGAACAAGACCGGCGAGCTAGGTTTTCCGTCTGTGAGGAATTCGAGCGGAGGAGGAAGGAAACGGAGCTCATTTGTCGACCTGGGTTACTTATAGGGCTCCAGAGGCGAGCCTCGTCACGGTTTGGAGCAAGGGGAGGTCGACAACACGACGGGGAAGACGAGCACGGCGTCGCCGTGGCCTCCAGCGCACGGAGGGGATGAGGACGACCCCCCTCCATTCTTTTTTTAACGAACAGGTATTTTGGGCTAAGGTGGGCTGTGCTTTAGGCTGGACCTTGGGCTGCCTGGTGGGCTGTGTTGTTGGACTCCTGCTGGGCTCGGTGACCGACTAGGTAAGTCAGGTGAGCCCAGTTCCTCTTCCTTTTATTTATTTATTTTCTGTTTTGGATTTCCTAGTTTGAATTCAGTTTTGAATTCATATTTTAATTCAATTATGCTTTCAGATGTTTCTACTTATTTTTAATTTAGGACTTAGCAATAGTGATCATTGCATTATTTCATTGCCCAAAACTAATGTGTTATGCATGATTTTATTTGTATCATTGTGGATCCTATTTAAATCTCAATTTAGCCATGAGCTTATGTTTTCTTTGGAATTCCTGTTCCTCCTTGTAATACAACTCTCTTTTGAATTAATTAAAGTGGATAATTGCTTCCCAAAGCATTTTTAAAGATTATTATGAGGGCTTGGTTTCTATTTGAGAATCTGTTCATGTGCCTGTTATTTCATGTGAACACTTGTTGATTAAGGTCTTGTGATTTATTGTATCCATATTTCAAAGGTAGCATTAGGATTATATTTAATAATACTTTGGATTACCTAGAGTAGGTATTACTCTCATCATGGTTTGGTCTTGGTTATAATTATAAGTGGTTGATCACCACCATGGTTCTAATCAAATGGTGTAGCACTAGATTATTCTTAAGTTCCATAATGAAGTATGAGCTTTAATTAGTGAACAATTCTAGGGTTCTTATCATATTCACCTAATGGCAAGTGGTTTGAATCTCATATGTGAACTAGGCCTATAGTTGTGATCACCCAAGTGAGACACAACCAGGGTTTAGTTTCCCTATCCATTTTAAGGTGGTTACTTGCTTAATAGTTGAGATTCTCCTTTAGTTGCTAAGTACTTAAGAATTAGTTTTGTCTTCTCCCAATTAACTTCTATTGCTATCCTCAATTTATCATTAAAGTAACTAAAGTGATTATGGTTCTTTTATAGTTAACTTTGATCATGTGGATGTATGGTTTCTCACCATATGAAGTATAGGGTTTAACTCTAAGGTTTTCTTATGTTTCTTAGGTGAAGGACAAGTGGATTGCAGAGGTGGTAGAACTCCACTTATGATCACCATGTGGTCCACCAGTTAAGGTTGGGATATAAGCCTAGGTTTGCTTATTAGTTAACTCCCTATAATTTCATGTGGTGAATGATATCTACTTATCTTATTAAGGTTTAACTTATCCTTACATATCTCCAAAGCATGATCATATATTATATATGATCATCTTGTTCTTAATACCTTAACCTCAAGTTCTTTAGGGTTTATGATCATTACACAATTTATAATGATCAAGGTTGGACTTCCTAAGGTATCATTGATGAATTTGGTTTCTCACTTCCAAGATTAAGTGTTGTCTTGATCCACTAAATATAGACTTTCCTTATAGTTTCTTGAATAGACATAGTTATGGTTGACTCAATAATTTATATCCCAGGAGAATGCCTGAGATATTATGTTAGGGTTCTACTTAATTAATGATGATATAATCATCTGGTTGTATATATAGTTCTCTCTCTTAAATTCAAGTGTTGCCTCAACTAAGTTGAGTGTAACACCATAGCTTGAGCTCTCTTATATAGGAATAGTTATTATATGGTGTATTCCTGATATCTCCTTAGGTATCTAGGCTAAGGTTCCATTTGTCTAGCTTAGTTGGGTTTGTCTCTTACTTACCTTATCAATTCATGGATATGGTATTATACCATGTGATAATGGGTTATCTCACCACTCCCAAATGAAATGGTTTAACTCCTAATACTTTAGTTCAATGGTGTCCTTGATTCTTAAGTAGATAAAGCTAAGGTTAGCATGAATGGTCTCTCTCATTTGGGAAGGAATTCAATGATAACCTAAGGTTAGGCTCCCTAGAGGTTGATGGGATCATCAATATCTAGGTTTAACATAATTAGGTTCTCTCTCTAGGAATTGTCTTGAATAATATCCTAGTGTTTCTCTTAGAGATGATGATTTGAATACTTGGATGTATATCCAAGGTTTAGCTCAAGGTTTGTTATTGCTTCCCTAATAATTATAATGGAACTCTCACCTCTCTAGGTTTGATGCTTAAAAGATTTGGAATAGAGAAGAATATATATTTTTAGAGTTGATCTCCATGTCATGTTTCCAAGAATGAGGTAAATAAATACCATGAGGTTCATGGTAGGTTCATGGATTAGTTTAAGACATGGAAAAGATAAGTCAAGAATGGTTTCTCCATTTATTGTTACTTGATTTCCAAATGGATGTATGTTCATATGTTATTAAGGATTACCATATTATAATCTTGTATCAGATCAAGCATTTGATCATTGAGTAAGGTGTTGTTGTGTTGATTATTAGTTCCATTTGATCTAACCCCCTTAGATCAAATCATCTCTGCCCAAAACAAGGTTTTAGCAAAGTCACATTGAGGTTTATAGCGCTTGTCTTGATGAGCTACTTCAATTCCACCAAGGTCAAGTGAAACTTCAGTTACTGTGACTGTTTTACTTTAAAGCGCGAAAATTCCCCAGATTTTCTATGCATGAATGCAATGCACACATCTGTTTCCTCTATTTTTGTAACCCCATTACCTGGGATATTACAGTCTCTACCCCTTAAACTAAACTTCATCCTCGAAGTTTGATATCTCTCACGTTTCGGAGTGTGGATCTGACTTGTGCAGACTACATCCTTTCCCAAACTCTTTGGTGATCTCCCTGGATATAATGGAATATATCCATGTCTAGATTCTTCCTGGAATCCATTTGGGTTTGCCTTTGAGCATTAGTTTCTTACTCCAGTTCTATGATTTTATTCTGGAATCTAATAATACCTGTCTCTGAGCCATGGCTTCTAACTTTAATTATTTGATTTCTTTCAACTTTATATGCTTGTTTCCTTTCTTATTGAAAAATCAATGATGGGACTTATTCTGATGCTGCTAGTCTCAATTGAAGACTAATTTAACAGCATACTCCTAATTGGTAAATAGGTCTTTGTTTTCCCTTACTACCAAAACTGCAATAATGGTACTTGGTAAGGTACTGACCATGGAAATGGTCATGATGGTTTATTTCCTTAAGAATGGATTAGACTCATTTAGTCCATCCAATCATGGTTTATAGTTGATACCTACAACTATTTTGGTTTATTTAGGTTCCATGAAAGGAATCATTCTATTAGTCTTTGGTATTGGTATGTTCAATCTTCTTCGGTCTTTGGCCTTCTTGGGCTTTATTGGTCTACGGTATTTCCTTCGTCCAACTTCATTAAACTTAGCTTCTTTGAGCTTCCATACTTCTTAGTAAATATTACTCACTTTCTCAAGTTATAGTCCACTTCTTACTTCCTCAAGGTATAAACCTCGGCTTCTGGTCTGACATCTTTCTGAAAGTTTTGTTCAACAATCTTATGAAAATAAGATCGAACTTCCTCTCAGTTCAGACCTTCTGCTTCTATCAAGCTTAAAGTATTGAGTTATTGTATATCTAACTCAATCTTTACTCTACCCCTTAGAGTTTTCTTATGGTCTTCAACTCCTTTTGTTCCAACCATTGGACTTATGGTTAGAATACTGGTCTTGGTCTAACTTATGATTTATACTTTTCTAAAAGTCTCACGAAGAAGGTTTGTGGTGTATCCACTCAATTGCGGACATCCAATGTGAATCCTTCTACTAAATGATTATAGGTCATTGTTATTTGGCTAACAAATTTTTTATTTGTTCACAACTTCTTGGTACAAATAATCCAATGGTGGACTACTTGGTACCAATTGTGGCTATTTGTTATCTAAAAATGGATTCTATTATAGGTTCTGATCAACTGGACGAGACATTCTCTACCTTATCTCGCAGTCTTGATCCTATACCAATTGTGGTCTTCTGATATCTACTATGGTCTTCTTATATCTGCTATGATTTCATATATCATCTTCCTTTTTCGAGGGTTCATTGGTGCAAGAAAACCACTAGCTGACACTATATTATAGTATCCTAAGTGATTTCCCATGCATTCCCTCTTCTATATTGATTATGGATCTGCTTGAGCTTCACCATAATCACCAGATTTCTCACCTTCATGCTTCTAATGTACTAAAGTACTCCTTTGTTGAGGTTAAGCATGAGTTTTGATTGGTACTTCCTTCTGAATATTGTGGTTGCTTCCCACAATTTTGCTTCCTTCTTTTGGTGAACCTTCATCTCGTCTTTAGAATCTTCAGAATTCGTCACTTCCTCACACGGATACTATTACCTTCTAGATCTATAACATCAAGTAAGGACTTGATATTGCAACATGCATTTGCATACCAAGGTCAAACTTCATGTATGGATCTAGTCAAACAATGAAAATCCAATAAAATCCAAGAAGATTCAGCTTTGTGCTTATAATACACACCATCATAAGCCTGAAAATGATAGTTGAGTAAGACATCTCTAAACATCAGGCTCTGATGTGTAGTATATAACACCACATAGGATAAGTTTGTATCGTGATACTTGGCACGAATATATGGAAGTCTACTATTTGTCTCAACCTTTACCTTAATTGCACATTTGCAATGAGATGAACTTGGAACAAAGTGGTTTGGGATGGTTAAGGTTAACCTAATTTTCTTTGGAAGTACTACTTGACTTTCATTTTATTGAGGACTATTTTCACATGATATTGTCTAGGTTCTAACATTACTACTCTAAACACGTAACAATTGAAATATTGCTCCGATACTTCCAAGTGTTTCTACCATAAACTTATGGTCTTGATGTGCTTGGCACACTTCCCATTGTTTTGGAACACAATTCTTGCACTATTGTTTTGCACTTGGCTTCTTAATGTACTCCTCTTAATTAATTATAAAGTTCTAGTCCATCACATAATGATTCTCAGGTGAATCATATATGATTAACAACTCTACCATGTAAATAAACATATTTTATTCCTATCTCTCTTTCTTACCTCCCATGATTGACTTATCATGGTCTATACTACCTCACATAACTCAGAGTTATCACCTACTATCAATTGTTTCACAAGTTTAGATAATTTACTTACTCATTACTTAACTTGTGTACATCTTTTATTAGGATATCTTAATTATCTTCATCACTTGATATTACTCCTATTACAGGTCTGGATAACTCTTACTTAATCATACATGTGTTGGTACACATCTTCCAATAGGATATCTTCCTTATGGTTGTATCCTCTCTTTGGACTACCATGTGTTGTATACCAACTGTGATCTACCCATCTTATTGTTTTAACGACTTATTGATGTGCTACATGTTTGGGATTAGCTATCTTTACTTAGTAAAGATAGGTAAGAAATGTTGACTCAAGTGTGTCAGGATTATTCCCAAGTGAATATCCATCTCAAGTCATAAGAATTATTTGGTTTACCTAAGACAACTCCCTATAGACACTACCAATCCTATAGGTCTCCTTTAAAGGGTTTTAATCCTAAGGTCAAAGCATTTGCTCTGATACCAACTGTGGTGACCCGGCATACCACTGCATGGTGTAGTATGCAAGTCTGATATAACACCAATGAAACACCGTTCCACTAGTATTATAACGCTCAGAGTGGTACAACAGAAACATATGCGGGTCCAAGGTATGTCTATAGAATTACAACATCGACTCTGTTACATAAGATCATCACAGCCTCCTACTTTACAATGAGGTAAAACTGCAAATAAACTCCAGAAGAACGACTCGTAGTCTAATCTTATCACGAACTCTATTTGTAGAGTATTTAACTAGCTACAGAGGCTAAGAATAGATTCTAGCTAATTAGGAGCTAGGTTTAGGAAGCTAGTTCCCTTCTATGGCTAAACTAGGTTTTCTCCTTGTTGGATGTGGTATCTGACTCCTCTGACAGGGTCCTGTATCTTGAAGTAGTTGTTGACTCCTCGGTCTTCGAGTTGCACGGTAGATCCTCCTTCGATGCCTCCATATCTAAGCAGGGGATTTAAGAGTGGGATGAGTACGAGCGTACTTGATACGTCTCCGACGTATCGATAATTTCTTATGTTCCATGCCACATTATTGATGTTATCTACATGTTTTATGCACACTTTATGTCATATTCGTGCATTTTCTGGAACTAACCTATTAACAAGATGCCGAAGTGCCGATTCTTGTTTTCTAGCTGTTTTTGGTTTCAGAAATCCTAGTAAGGAAATATTCTCGGAATTGGACGAAATCAACGCCCGGGGGCCTATTTTTCCACGAAGCTTCCGTAAGTCCGAAGATGAAACGAAGTGGGGCCACAGGTGCCCAAACCCTAGGCGGCGCGGCCCACCCCCGGCCGCGCCGGCCCGTGGTCCGGGGCCCCCGTGCCCCCTCCCGACTTGCCCTTCCGCCTACTTAAAGCCTCCGTGACGAAACCCCCGCATCGAGAGCCACGATACGGAAAACCTTCCAGAGACGCCGCCAACGCCGATCCCATCTCGGGGGATCCAGGAGATCGCCTCCGGCACCCTGCCGGAGAGGGGAATCATCTCCCGGAGGACTCTACGCCGCCATGGTCGCCTCCGGTGTGATGTGTGAGTAGTCTACCCCTGGACTATGGGTCCATAGCAGTAGCTAGATGGTTGTCTTCTCCCCATTGTGCTATCATTGTCGGATCTTGTGAGCTGCCTAACATGATCAAGATCATCTATCTGTAATTCTATAGGTTGCGTTTGTTGGGATCCGATGAATAGAGAATACTTGTTATGTTGATTATCAAAGTTATATCTACGTGTTGTTTATGATCTTGCATGCTTTCTGTTACTAGTAGATGCTCTGGCCAAGTAGATGCTTGTAACTCCAAGAGGGAGTACTTATGCTCGATAGTGGGTTCATGACTGTATTGACACCTGGGACAGTGACAGAAAGTTCTAAGGTTGTGTTGTGCTGTTGCCACTAGGGATAAAACATTGATGCTATGTCTAAGGATGTAGTTGTTGATTACATTACGCACCATACTTAATGCAATTGTTTGTTGCTTTGCAACTTAATACTGGAGGGGGTTCGGATGATAACCTCAAGGTGGACTTTTTAGGCATAGATGCAGTTGGATGGCGGTCTATGTACTTTGTCGTAATGCCCAATTAAATCTCACTATACTCATCATGATATGTATGTGCATGGTCATGCTCTCTTTATTTGTCAATTGCCCAACTGTAATTTGTTCACCCAACATGCTGTTTGTCTTATGGGAGAGACACCTCTAGTGAACTGTGGACCCCGGTCCAATTCTCTTTACTGAAATACAATCTACTGCAATACTTGTTCTACTGTTTTCTGCAAACAATCATCTTCCACACAATACGGTTAACTCTTTGTTACAGCAAGCTGGTGAGATTGAAAACCTCACTGTTTCGTTGGGGCAAAGTACTTTGGTTGTGTTGTGCAGGTTCCACGTTGGCGCCGGAATCCCTGGTGTTGCGCCGCACTACATCTCGCCGCCATCAACCTTCAACGTGCTTTTTGACTCCTACTGGTCCGATTAAACCTTGGTTTCTTACTGAGGGAAACTTGCCGCTGTGCGCATCACACCTTCCTCTTGGGGTTCCCAACGGACGTGCCAACCACACGCATCAAGCAAATTTCTGGCGCCGTTGCCGGGGAGATCAAGACACGCTGCAAGGGGAGTCTCCACTTCTCAATCTCTTTACTTTGTTTTTGTCTTGCTTAGTTTTATTTACTACTTTGTTTGCTGCACTAAATCAAAATACAAAAAAATTAGTTGCTAGTTTTACTTTATTTGCTATCTTGTTTGCTATATCAAAAACACAAAAAAATTAGTTACTTGCATTTACTTTATCTAGTTTGTTTTATTTACTGTTGCTAAAATGGCCAACCCTGAAAATACTAAGTTGTGTGACTTCACAACCACAAATAATAATGATTTCTTATGCACACCTATTGCTCCACCTGCTACTACAGCAGAATTCTTTGAAATTAAACCTGCTTTATTGAATCTTGTTATGCGAGAGCAATTTTCTGGTGTTAGTTCTGATGATGCTGCTGCCCATCTTAATAATTTTGTTGAACTATATGAAATGCAAAAATATAAAGATGTAGATGGTGATATTATTAAACTAAAATTGTTCCCTTTCTCATTAAGAGGAAGAGCTAAAGATTGGTTGCTATCTCTGCCTAAGAATAGTATTGATTCATGGACTAAATGCAAGGATGCTTTTATTGGTAGATATTATCCCCCTGCTAAAATTATATCTTTGAGGAGTAGCATAATGAATTTTAAACAATTAGATACTGAACATGTTGCTCAAGCTTGGGAAAGAATGAAATCTCTGGTTAAAAATTGCCCAACCCATGGACTGACTACTTGGATGATCATCCAAACCTTCTATGCAGGACTAAATTTTTCTTCACGGAATTTATTGGATTCAGCTGCTGGAGGTACCTTTATGTCCATCACTCTTGGTGAAGCAACAAAGCTTCTTGATAATATGATGATCAACTACTCTGAATGGCACACGGAAAGAGCTCCACAAGGTAAGAAGGTAAATTTTGTCGAAGAAACCACTTCCTTGAATGATAAGATTGATGCTATTATGTCTATGCTTGTGAATGATAGGACTAATATTGATCCTAATAATGTTCCATTAGCTTCATTGGTTGCACAAGAAGAACATGTTGATGTAAACTTCATTAAAAATAATAATTTCAACAACAATGCTTACCGAAACAATTCTAGTAACAACTATAGGCCATATCCTTATAATAATGGCAACGGCTATGCTAATTCTTATGGGAATTCTTACAACAATAATAGGAGTTCACCCCCTGGACTTGAAGCCATGCTTAAAGAATTTATTAGTACACAAACTGCTTTTAACAAATCTGTTGAAGAAAAGCTTGGGAAAATTGATATACTTGCTTCTAAAGTCGATAGTCTTGTCATTGATGTTGATCTTTTGAAATCAAAAGTTTTGCCTAATGAGAATCATCATAATAAAATTGTTACTACAGCAAATGCCATCCAAGTTAGAATTAATGAGAATATAAGATTAATGGCTGAACTGCGTGCTAGGTGGGATAGAGAAGAAACTGAAAAACTAGCTAAAGGGAAGAATGTAGCTAAAGTTTGGACTATTACCACCACTAGTAATGCTAATGCTACACATGTTGCTGCACCTCCTACTAATACTAATAAAAGAATTGGTGTTAGCAATGTTTCCACTTCTAATACAAAGCGTGAAAAACTGCCTGAAACTGCTAAAACTGTTGAAACTGCCTGTGATAAAGCTGCGGAAATTTTTTCCAACATTGGGGATGATGATCCCATTGCTTTAGATTATAATGGTTTGAATTTTGATGATTGCCACATCTCTGAAGTTATAAAGTTCTTGCAAAAACTTGCTAAAAGTCCTAATGCTAGTGCTATAAATTTGGCCTTTACACATCATATTACAAATGCTCTCATTAAAGCTAGAGAAGAGAAACTAGAGCGTAAAGCCTCTATTCCTAAAAAGCTAGAGGATGGTTGGGAGCCCATCATTAAGATGAAGGTTAAAGATTTTGATTGTAATGCTTTATGTGATCTTGGTGCAAGTATTTCTGTTATGCCTAAGAAAATTTATAATATGCTTGACTTGCCACCGCTGAAAAATTGTTATTTAGATGTTAATCTTGCTGATCATTCTACAAAGAAACCTTTGGGGAAAGTTAATAATGTTCACATTACCGTTAACAATAACCTTGTTCCCGTTGATTTTGTTGTCTTGGATATTGAATGCAATGCATCTTGTCCCATTATATTGGGAAGACCTTTTCTTCGAACTGTTGGTGCCATTATTGATATGAAGGAAGGTAATATAAAATATCAATTTCCTCTTAAGAAAGGTATGGAACACTTCCCTAGAAAGAGAATGAAGGTACCTTTTGATTCTATTATGAGAACAAATTATGATGTTGACACTTCATCTCTTGATAATACTTGATACACACTTTCTGCGCCTAGCTGAAAGGCGTTAAAAAAAAGCGCTTATGGGAGACAACCCATGTTTTTACCTACAGTACTTTGTTTTTATTTTGTGTCTTGGAAGTTGTTTACTACTGTAGCAATCTCTCCTTATCTTAGTTTTGTGTTTTGTTGTGCCAAGTTAAGCCGTTGATAGAAAAGTAAGTACTAGATTTGGATTACTGCGCAGTTCCAGATTTCTTTGCTGTCACGAATCTGGGTCTACCTCCCTGTAGGTAGCTCAGAAAATTAAGCCAATTTACGTGCATGATCCTCAGATATGTACGCAACTTTCATTCAATTTGAGAATTTTCATTTGAGCAAGTCTGGTGCCATTTTAAAATTCGTCGATACGAACTGTTCTGTTTTGACAGATTCTGCCTTTTATTTCGCATTGCCTCTTTTGCTATGTTGGATGAATTTCTTTGATCCACTAATGTCCAGTAGCATTATGCAATGTCCAGAAGTGTTAAGAATGATTGTGTCACCTCTGAATATGTCAATTTATATTGTGCACTAACCCTCTAATGAGTTGTTTCGAGTTTGGTGTGGAGGAAGTTTTCAAGGATCAAGAGAGGAGTATGATGCAACATGATCAAGGAGAGTGAAAGCTCTAAGCTTGGGGATGCCCCGGTAGTGCACCCCTGCATATATTAAGAAGACTCAAGCGTCTAAGCTTGGGGATGCCCAAGGCATCCCCTTCTTCATCGACAACATTATCAGGTTCCTCCCCTGAAACTATATTTTTATTCCATCACATCTTATGTGCTTTTTCTTGGAGCGTCGGTTTATTTTTGTTTTTTGTTTTGTTTGAATAAAATGGATCCTAGCATTCACTTTATGGGAGAGAGACACGCTCCGCTGTAGCATATGGACAAGTATGTCCTTGGTTTCTACTCATAGTATTCATGGCGAAGTTTCTTCTTCGTTAAATTGTTATATGGTTGGAATTGGAAAATGATACATGTAGTAATTGCTATTAATGTCTTGGATAATGTGATACTTGGCAATTGTTGTGCTCATGATTAAGCTCTTGCATCATATGCTTTGCACCCATTAATGAAGAAATACATAGAGCATGCTAAAATTTGGTTTGCATATTTGGTTTCTCTAAGGTCTAGATAATTTCTAGTATTGAGTTTGAACAACAAGGAAGACGGTGTAGAGTCTTATAATGTTTTTAATATGTCTTTTATGTGAGTTTTGCTGCACCGGTTCAGCCTTGTGTTTGTTTCAAATAAGCCTTGCTAGCCTAAACCTTGTATCGAGAGGGAATACTTCTCATGCATCCAAAATACTTGAGCCAACCACTATGCCATTTGTGTCCACCATACCTACCTACTACATGGTATTTTCCGCCATTCCAAAGTAAATTGCTTGAGTGCTACCTTTAAAATTCCATCATTCACCTTTGCAATATATAGCTCATGGGAAAAATAGCTTAAAAACTATTGTGGTATTGAATATGTAATTATGCACTTTATCTCTTATTAAGTTGCTTGTTGTGCGATAACCATGTTCACTGGGGACGCCATCAACTATTCATTGTTGAATTTCATGTGAGTTGCTATGCATGTCCGTCTTGTCTGAAGTAAGAGAGATCTACCACCCTATGGTTAAGCATGCATAATGTTAGAGAAGAACATTGGGCCGCTAACTAAAGCCATGATCCATGGTGGAAGTTTCAGTTTTGGACATATATCCTCAATCTCAAATGAGAAAATTATTAATTGTTGTTACATGCTTATGCATAAAAGAGGAGTCCATTATCTGTTGTCTATGTTGTCCCGGTATGGATGTCTAAGTTGAAGAATAATCAATAGCGAGAAATCCAATGCGAGCTTTCTCCTTAGACCTTTGTACAGGCGGCATAGAAGTACCCCTTTGTGACACTTGGTAAAAACATGTGCATTGTGATGATCCAGTAGTCCAAGCTAATTAGGACAAGGTGCGGGCACTATTAGTACACTATGCATGAGGCTTGCAACTTATAAGATATAATTTACATGATGCATATGCTTTATTACTACCGTTGACAAAATTGTTTCATGTTTTCAAAATCAAAGCTCTAGCACAAATATAGCAATCGATGCTTTTCCTCTATGGAGGACCATTCTTTTACTTTCAATGTTGAGTCAGTTCACCTATTTCTCTCCACCTCAAGAAGCAAACACTTGTGTGAACTGTGCATTGATTCCTACATATTTGCTTATTGCACTTATTATATTACTCTATGTTGACAATATCCATGAGATATATATGTTACAAGTTGAAAGCAACTGCTGAAACTTAATCTTCTTTTGTGTTGCTTCAATACCTTTACTTTGAATTATTGCTTTATGAGTTAACTCTTATGCAAGACTTATTGATGCTTGTCTTGAAGTGCTATTCATGAAAAGTCTTTGCTTTATGATTCACTTGTTTACTCATGTCATATACATTGTTTTGATCGCCGCATTCACTACATATGCTTTACAAATAGTATGATCAAGGTTATGATGGCATGTCACTCCAGAAATTATCTGTGTTATCGTTTTACCTGCTCGGGACGAGCAGAACTAAGCTTGGGGATGCTGATACGTCTCCGACGTATCGATAATTTCTTATGTTCCATGCCACATTATTGATGTTATCTACATGTTTTATGCACACTTTATGTCATATTCGTGCATTTTCTCGGAACTAACCTATTAACAAGATGCCGAAGTGCCGATTCTTTGTTTCATTGTTTTTGGTTTCGTAAATCCTAGTAAGGAAATATTCTCGGAATTGGACGAAATCAACGCCCGGGGGCCTATTTTTCCACGAAGCTTCCGTAAGTCCGAAGACGAAACGAAGTGGGGCCACAGGTGCCCAAACCCTAGGGCGGCACGGCCCACCCCCGGCCGCGCCGGCCCGTGGTCCGGGGCCCTGTGCCCCCTCCCGACTTGCCCTTCCGCCTACTTAAAGCCTCCGTGACGAAACCCCCAAGCACCGAGAGCCACGATACGGAAAACCTTCCGCAGACGCCGCCAACGCCGATCCCATCTCGGGGATCCAGAGATCGCCTCGGCACTCGCCGGAGAGGGGAATCATCTCCCGGAGGACTCTACGCCGCCATGGTCGCCTCCGGTGTGATGTGTGAGTAGTCTACCCCTGGACTATGGGTCCATAGCAGTAGCTAGATGGTTGTCTTCTCCCCATTGTGCTATCATTGTCGGATCTTGTGAGCTGCCTAACATGATCAAGATCATCTATCTGTAATTCTATATGTTGCGTTTGTTGGGATCCGATGAATAGAGAATACTTGTTATGTTGATTATCAAAGTTATATCTACGTGTTGTTTATGATCTTGCATGCTTTCCGTTACTAGTAGATGCTCTGGCCAAGTAGATGCTTGTAACTCCAAGAGGGAGTACTTATGCTCGATAGTGGGTTCATGCCTGCATTGACACACAGGACGATGTGAGAAAGTTCTAAGGTTGTGTTGTGCTGTTGCCACTAGGGATAAAACATTGATGCTATGTCTAAGGATGTAGTTGTTGATTACATTACGCACCATACTTAATGCAATTGTCTGTTGCTTTGCAACTTAATACTGGAGGGGGTTCGGATGATAACCTGAAGGTGGACTTTTTAGGCATAGATGCAGTTGGATGGCGGTCTATGTACTTTGTCGTAATGCCCAATTAAATCTCACTATACTCATCATGATATGTATGTGCATGGTCATGCTCTCTTTATTTGTCAATTTCCCAACTGTAATTTGTTCACCCAACATGCTGTTTGTCTTATGGGAGAGACACCTCTAGTGAACTGTGGACCCCGGTCCAATTCTCTTTACTGAAATACAATCTACTGCAATACTTGTTCTACTGTTTTCTGCAAACAATCATCTTCCACACAATACGGTTAACTCTTTGTTACAGCAAGCCGGTGAGATTGACAACCTCACTATTTCGTTGGGGCAAAGTACTTTGGTTGTGTTGTGCAGGTTCCACGTTGGCGCCGGAATCCCTGGTGTTGCGCCGCACTACATCTCGCCGCCATCAACCTTCAACGTGCTTTTTGACTCCTACTGGTCCGATTAAACCTTGGTTTCTTACTGAGGGAAACTTGCCGCTGTGCGCATCACACCTTCCTCTTGGGGTTCCCAACGGACGTGCCAACCACACGCATCAGTACTCAACAAGTTCATTATAGGAAAGAGGTGTTTAATGCACTAGCTACGGCATTAGACCAGAAAGTCTAATACCAATGCAGGTTTTCATAATCATTTCTTCAAAAGGTTGCTTTTATTCAGAAGAACTATGTCCGTCAGCCTTCACCGGTTTAATAGAACTTCATGGAGCTCCTTTCCGGCCGCGTTCGCAGTTCCATATCCCGGAACAGGGAGTGACAGGTCACAATTCATTACACTCTGCAGAGGTGTGTTGCTTTACCCATAAGAGATCTTAACCTTGGTGCCAACCGGGAATGACCCGTCCACACTTCCTATGGTGTGAGGCCCGGTATAAGGTCTAGCCAATCATGTTCCTCCGCTACCTCGAACACCCACCCTTTGTTGCATGCCCCGACCCTGGGTCCACGCCGGTCCCATTATTCCTGTAGATTTCAAGGTGGACCCCGACCACGACGTCAGTGTTGGGCTCTACCATACACTCCTACGCCGGTAGCTGCAACCCATCATAGACCGCAATACCGTGGGGACTTAGGACTCCCCAGCCTCACCGCTTGCTCCTTCGGGCGACAAGTGTACTACGGACTATGCCGTGGGGACTTAGGACTCCCCAGCCTCACCGCTTGCCCCCTTGGATTACAAGTGTACTACGGTAAAGCGCATCCGTTGATGAACGAGAGGTGGAAACACTTTTGACTACTCCGTCCCACTCCGGATCTTATGGTTAACACGGGTATTACGGCACAAGAATCATTGGCGACATTTGTTGTTTAATCCTAGATGGATATAAACCCTTGCAATGGAACCTCCACCATATCAACACAATCCATGGTTCCATTGCCCACCACATAGTCATATTCATAGTTATGAAAGTAGTGGTTTTGGTTTTTATGCAATAGTGATAATAATAGTACTTTGCAAGTAATTTGATAGAAATACTCAAATGACATGAGCAAGTGATGAACTTGCCTTTCTTGACTGCAAGATTATGCAGGCAAGGTCTTTGATACGCAATAACTCCAAATTCTGAAATAGCATCATCATCCGGTAAGGACCATGTTTAAAAGATTGGCAAGGATGCAATAATGCATAAGTATGAGATGCAATCGCTCTAAGCGTGACCTAACCCCGATGATTTAGAATCAGTGAGTTGTAATGATTGGTTCAGGGTGTGTTGCACTTTTAGAGTGATTCACATACAAGGTTCTTATTCAGGTGTGATTTACTTGGTATTATAAACAGGTAGATAAATAAGCATAATAATCAATTGAGCACACAAAGAATGATAATTGGCATAATGTTAACAAGTAAAGAACAGTGTCAGTTTTAGTACTATACGGCATGGTTAATGATTGATTATCCTATACTTTAAAAGAATAACTTTTGAAGAACATGTAATTTGATAAAGAACAAGTATGGTAATTAGGTTTGTGGGTTGCTATAATTTATTCTGGTTCCAAGTAGTTTCTGGAGTAAGTATAAGATGGATCACAACATAGTTGGATTCATCAGCAACTAGGGCTTGTAAGGTTGAGATAAGCCTAGGCATCCTAAGCAATTCATTATACATGGTTGTTGTCAAGGTTGGTTTATCTTGCTAGTGATAGCTGGCTAGGGTTTATAGGTCCTTATAAGCAGGGTTGATGATGATTCCTTATTTTCTTCAAAAGAATAACTTTTGAAGAACATACTTCTTAATTAATAAGAAGTATATTAATTAGGGTTGAAGTGGTCTAGGTTTTACTGTTGGTTCTATTAAGTAAGGAGTAATTGGCTCCTGAATAGGATGGTTGATAAATATCCAATCCTAGTAGGGTTTAGTGGAATAGGGTTAGGTAATGCTCAGGTTTTGGCATAGTTGCTCCTGAGGTTCATCACATTGGTGTGATGCTAAGTAGGAATGAATATGGATGATGGCTTTGGTAATAGGATCTAGGGTTTACACTTGGTTCACCCTACTTTGATTATCTAGGTTTGATGAAGATGAACACATGGGATATCCATATATTAGTGATAGGTCTTCTACATTTTATGTGGTCAGGACAGGTATTTACTTGCTACTAGGGTTCTATGCTTTGAATGAAGGTACCATGATCACATGTTCTAACCTAGGGTTTAGGTTAGAAGCAATTTAGGGTTCACATGTAATAATGGAACTAAGGTCTAAATGAATTTAGGGTTTAGGGTTTCACATGAAATGATATGGTTGTATTATCATTCCATGTGGAATTTAGGGTTTGCTATTTATCATTTAATTCTATGATTAATAACTTCATGTTAAAGTTGAAGTTATTAATAACTTGGAAAATAAAATAATATGGAATTTGGTATTTTATTATTTTTAAACAATTTATAATTAAGGTAATTATTATTTAGGGTTTTAAATCCTCCTAATAAGGATTTAATAAGTTAATAGAAAAGGAAAATTAATTTTAATGTTTTCCTTATTTACTTACTGGTTTTTATTTATTTTATAAAGTTTTCCTAATTATTGAATTTTAACTGAATTTAGAATTAAAATTAAAGGCTTAAATATCAAGTATTAAATAATTAAATTTTTATTAAAAATAAAAATTTCATTTTATATTTTTATTAGATAGAGTTTTCTTTTCTAAGAATTTTATATCTTATTTATATTTTTCTGACTTAATATGAATTTTATATAAATTTGCAAAGTTGTAGTAATTATTAAATTGAATTTTAAAAAGAAATAACTAAATACACCCGGCTAACCTACCCACCCGATCGACTGGTGGTGAAATTTCTGTGTCACCGCCACGTGTGGCTGACCAGGTCAAAATAGGTGAGGTGGCCGGGGAAGCTCCTGGCCGGCGGGATTCGGCGACGGCGCCGCCGTTCCCGGGCTCGGGCGGACGATTCACTAGCACCAATCGAACGAGCACCCCACCGCGAGCATTACGGTACTAGCGCCGCCCCTATTTGGTCACCGGAGCAAGCTCAACAGCGAGGTACTACGGCGGCGGACACGGGCGAGCGGCGTGGCGACGATGCAGGGCGTAATCAAGCGAAGCGAGGGTACTGGGAGGCTCGTGAGCTCACCAGGAACGCAGTGGTGAGGTCGGCGAGGCGAGGGGAGGTCTATGGCGACGGCGAACAGTGACGGTTGATGGTGACCGGCGGGGCAGTGAGGTCGCAATTCGAGGTCCTCGAGGCTTCCCGGCAAGCGTGCGTCGACGAGGAGGTTGCTGGGGGCTTGGCGGAGCTCCAGGGCTTCTCAGTGTGGCTCGGCGATGCTTCAATCGACGGCGACGAACAAGACCGGCGAGCTAGGTTTTCCGTCTGTGAGGAATTCGAGCGGAGGAGGAAGGAAACGAAGCTCATTTGTCGACCTGGGTTACTTATAGGGCTCCAGAGGCGAGCCTCGTCACGGTTTGGAGCAAGGGGAGGTCGACAGCACGACGGGGAAGACGAGCACGGTGTCGCCGTGGCCTCCAGCGCACGGAGGGGATGAGGACGACCCCCCTCCATTCTTTTTTTAACGAACAGGTATTTTGGGCTAAGGTGGGCTGTGCTTTAGGCTGGACCTTGGGCTGCCTGGTGGGCTGTGTTGCTGGACTCCTGCTGGGCTCGGTGACCGACTAGGTAAGTCAGGTGAGCCCAGTTCCTCTTCCTTTTATTTATTTATTTTCTGTTTTGGATTTCCTAGTTTGAATTCAGTTTTGAATTCATATTTTAATTCAATTATGCTTTCAGATGTTTCTACTTATTTTTAATTTAGGACTTAGCAATAGTGATCATTGCATTATTTCATTGCCCAAAACTAATGTGTTATGCATGATTTTATTTGTATCATTGTGGATCCTATTTAAATCTCAATTTAGCCATGAGCTTATGTTTTCTTTGGAATTCCTGTTCCTCCTTGTAATACAACTCTCTTTTGAATTAATTAAAGTGGATAATTGCTTCCCAAAGCATTTTTAAAGATTATTATGAGGGCTTGGTTTCTATTTGAGAATCTGTTCATGTGCCTGTTATTTCATGTGAACACTTGTTGATTAAGGTCTTGTGATTTATTGTATCCATATTTCAAAGGTAGCATTAGGATTATATTTAATAATACTTTGGATTACCTAGAGTAGGTATTACTCTCATCATGGTTTGGTCTTGGTTATAATTATAAGTGGTTGATCACCACCATGGTTCTAATCAAATGGTGTAGCACTAGATTATTCTTAAGTTCCATAATGAAGTATGAGCTTTAATTAGTGAACAATTATAGGGTTCTTATCATATTCACCTAATGGCAAGTGGTTTGAATCTCATATGTGAACTAGGCCTATAGTTGTGATCACCCAAGTGAGACACAACCAGGGTTTAGTTTCCCTATCCATTTTAAGGTGGTTACTTGCTTAATAGTTGAGATTCTCCTTTAGTTGCTAAGTACTTAAGAATTAGTTTTGTCTTCTCCCAATTAACTTCTATTGCTATCCTCAATTTATCATTAAAGTAACTAAAGTGGTTATGGTTCTTTTATAGTTAACTTTGATCATGTGGATGTATGGTTTCTCACCATATGAAGTATAGGGTTTAACTCTAAGGTTTTCTTATGTTTCTTAGGTGAAGGACAAGTGGATTGCAGAGGTGGTAGAACTCCACTTATGATTGATACGTCTCCGACGTATCGATAATTTCTTGTGTTCCATGCCACATTATTGATGTTATCTACATGTTTTATGCACACTTTATGTCATATTCGTGCATTTTCTGGAACTAACCTATTAACAAGATGCCGAAGTGCCGCTTGTCGTTTTTGCTGTTTTTGGTTTCAGTAAATCCTAGTAACGAAATATTCTCGGAATCGGACGAAATCAACGCCTGTGTTCCTATTTTGCCGGAAGCATCCGTAACACCCGAGAGCCGCCAGGGAAGCCCCGGGGGCCCCACACCACACCCTGGCGCGGCCGTAGGGGGCCGCGCCGCCCTATGGTGTGGTGGCCCTGTGCCCCTCCGAGGCTGCCCTTCCGCCTATTTAAAGCCTCCGTCGCGAAAACCCCGAGACGTTGGACGAAACCCACGTAAACCTTCCGAGCCGCCGCCACCGCGACGCCAAGATCCGGGGGACAGAGTCTCTGTTCGGCACGCCGCCGGAACGGGGAAGTGCCCCCGGAAGGCTTCTCCATCGACACCGCTGCCATCTCCACCGCCATCTTCATCACCGCTGCTGCTCCCATGAGGAGGGAGTAGTTCTCCATCGAGGCTCGGGGCTGTACCGGTAGCTATGTGGTTCATCTCTCTCCTATGTACTTCAATACAATAATCTCATGAGCTGCCTTACATGATTGAGATTCATATGATGATGCTTGTAATCTAGATGTCGTTATGCTAGTCAAGTGAATTTTACTTATGTGATCTCCGGAGACTCCTTGTCCCACGTGTGTAAAGGTGACAGTGTGTGCACCGTGTGGGTCTCTTAGGCTATATTTCACAGAATACTTATTCACTGTTGAATGGCATAGTGAAGTGCTTATTTATATCTCTTTATGATTGCAATGTGTTTGTATCACAATTTATCTATGTGCTACTCTAGTGATGTTATTAAAGTAGTTTTACTCCTCCTGCACGGTGTAACGGTGACAGTGTGTGCATCCGTGTTAGTACTTGGCGTAGGCTATGATTATGACCTCTTGTAGATTATGAAGTTAACTATTGCTATGATAGTATTGATGTGATCTATGCCTCCTTTCTTAGCATGAAGGTGACAGTGTGCATGCTACGTTAGTACTTGGTTTAGTTGTGTTGATCTATCTTACACTCTAAGGTTATTTAAATATGAACATTGAATTGTGGAGCTTGTTAACTCCGACATTGAGGGTTCGTGTAATCCTACGCAATGTGTTCATCATCCAACAAGAGTGTAGAGTATGCATTTATCTATTCTGTTATGTGATCAATGTTGAGAGTGTCCACTAGTGAAAGTGTAATCCCTAGGCCTTGTTCCTAAATACTGCTATCGCTGCTTGTTTACTGTTTTACTGCGTTACTAATGCTGCAATACTACCACTATCAACTACACGCCAGCAAGTTATTTTCTGGCACCGTTGCTACTGCTTATTCATACCACCTGTATTTCACTATCTCTTCGCCGAACTAGTGCACCTCTTAGGTGTGTTGGGGACACAAGAGACTTCTTGCTTTGTGGTTGCAGGGTTGCATGAGAGGGATATCTTTGACCTCTTCCTCCCTGAGTTCGATAAACCTTGGGTGATCCACTTAAGGGAAAACTTGCTGCTGTTCTACAAACCTCTGCTCTTGGAGGCCCAACACTGTCTACAGGAAAAGGAGGGGGGCGTAGACATGAAGCTATTTTCTGGCGCCGTTGCCGGGGAGGAAAGGTAAAAGGTACTCACACTCCGGATCTCGGCTACTAAGCTATTTTCGCTGTTGTAAGTACTCGAAGCTATTTCCTTTAGATCCTGCAATTGCAACTTTTTGTTTCTTATTTACACTAGTTAGGCATAATGGAAAACAACAAAAATATGAGAGATCTTTATGAACTTTATCTTGAATTAGGACATGATGTGTTTGAAGAGAAAATTAAAAAACCCATGGAACTTTATATGCATGCTAATGGGAATGTTATTGATATAAATGCTTTGAACACTATTGTTGCTAATGCTATGGAAAATTCTAAGCTTGGGGAAGCTGGTTTTGATGAGCATGATCTTTTTAGTCCCGCAAGCATTGAGGAGGAAATTTTCTTTGATGATACTTTGCCTCCTATTTATGATGATTATAATGATAGTAGTCTTTTGTTGCCGCATGTTATGGAGGATAAATTTGATTATGATTACAATATGCCTCCTATATTTGATGATGAGAATAATAATGATAGCTACTTTGTTGAATTTGCTCCCACTAGTACTAATAAAATTGATTATGCTTATGTGGAGAGTAATAATTTTATGCATGAGACTCATGATAAGAATGCTTTATGTGATAGTTATATTGTTGAGTTTGCTCATGACACTACTGAAAGTTATTATGAGAGAGGAAAATATGGTTGTAGAAATTTTCATGTTACTAAAACACCTCTCTATGTGCTGAAATTTTTCAAGTTACACTTGTTTTATCTTCCTATGCTTGTTACTTTGCTCTTCATAAACTTGTTTATTTACATGATTCCTATGCATAGGAAGCATGTTAGACTTAAATGTGTTTTGAATTTGCCTCTTGATGCTCTCTTTTGCTTCAAATACTATTTCTTGCGAGTGCATCATTAAAACTGCTGAGCCCATCTTAATGGCTATAAAGAAAGAACTTCTTGGGAGACAACCCACGTGTTATTTTGCTAAAGTACTTTGTTTTATATTTGTGTCTTGGAAGTTGTTTACTACTGTAGCAACCTCTCCTTATCTTATTTTTGTGTTTTGTTGTGCCAAGTGAAGCCTCTAATCGAAGGTTGATACTAGATTTGGATTTCTGCGCAGAAACAGATTTCTATCTGTCACGAATCTGGGCTGTTTTCTCTGTAGAAAAATCAGAAAAATATGCCAATTTACGTGCGTGTTCCTCAGATATTTACGCAACTTTCATTAGTTTTGAGTTTTCTGATCTGAGCAACGGAAGTATTTATTTAAAATTCGTCTTTACGAACTATTCTGTTTTGACAGATTCTGCCTTTTATTTCGCATTGCCTCTTTTGCTATGTGGGATGGATTTATTTGTTCCATTACCTTCCAGTAGCTTTGAGCAATGTCCAGAAGTGTTAAGAATGATTGTGTCACCTCTGAACATGTGAGTTTTTGATTATGTACTAACCCCTCTAATAAAGTTTATGAGAAGTTTGGTGTGAAGGAAGTTTTCAAGGGTCAAGAGAGGAGGATGATATACTATGATCAAGAAGAGTGAATGCTCTAAGCTTGGGGATGCCCCGGTGGTTCACCCCTGCATATATCAAGAAGACTCAAGCATCTAAGCTTGGGGATGCCCAAGTCATCCCCTTCTTCATCGACAACATTATCAGGTTCCTCCCCTGAAACTATATTTTTATTCCATCACATCTTATGTGCTTTGCTTGGAGCGTCGGTTTGTTTTTGTTTTTGTTTTGTTTGAATAAAATGGATCCTAGCATTCACTTTGTGGGAGAGAGACACGCTCCGCTGTAGCATATGGACAAGTATGTCCTTAGTTTCTACTCATAGTATTCATGGCGAAGTTTCTTCTTCGTTAAATTGTTATGTGGTTGGAATTGGAAAATGATACATGTAGTAATTGCTAAAAATGTCTTGGGTAATGTGATACTTGGCAATTGTTGTGCTCATGTTTAAGCTCTTGCATCATATGCTTTGCACCCATTAATGAAGAAATACATAGAGCATGCTAAAATTTGGTTTGCATATTTGGTTTCTCTAAGGTCTAGATAATTTCTAGTATTGAGTTTGAACAACAAGGAAGACGGTGTAGAGTCTTATAATGTTTTCAATATGTCTTTTATGTGAGTTTTGCTGCACCGGTTCATCCTTGTGTTTGTTTCAAATAACCTTGCTAGCCTAAACCTTGTATCGAGAGGGAATACTTCTCATGCATCCAAAATACTTGAGCCAACCACTATGCCATTTGTGTCCACCATACCTACCTACTACATGGTATTTTCCGCCATTCCAAAGTAAATTGCTTGAGTGCTACCTTTAAAATTCCATCATTCACCTTTGCAATATATAGCTCATGGGACAAATAGCTTAAAAACTATTGTGGTATTGAATATGTACTTATGCACTTTATCTCTTATTAAGTTGCTTGTTGTGCGATAACCATGTTCACTGGGGACGCCATCAACTACTCTTTGTTGAATTTCATGTGAGTTGCTATGCATGTTTGTCTTGTCTGAAGTAAGAGCGATCTACCACCTTATGGTTAGAGCATGCATATTGTTAGAGAAGAACATTGGGCCGCTAACTAAAGCCATGATCCATGGTGGAAGTTTCAGTTTTAGACAATATCCTCAATCTCAAATGAGAAAATTAATTGTTGTTACATGCTTATGCATAAAAGAGGAGTCCATTATCTGTTGTCTATGTTGTCCCGGTATGGATGTCTAAGTTGAGAATAATCAATAGCGAGAAATCCGATGCGAGCTTTCTCCTTAGACCTTTGTACAGGCGGCATAGAGGTACCCCTTTGTGACACTTGGTTAAAACATGTGCATTGCGATGATCCCGGTAGTCCAAGCTAATTAGGACAAGGTGCGGGCACTATTAGTATACTATGCATGAGGCTTGCAACTTGTAAGATATAATTTACATGATACATATGCTTTATTACTACCGTTGACAAAATTGTTTCTTGTTTTCAAAACCAAAGCTCTAGCACAAATATAGCAATCGATGCTTTCCTCTTTGAAGGACCATTCTTTTACTTTTAATGTTGAGTCAGTTCACCTATTTCTCTCCACCTCAAGAAGCAAACACTTGTGTGAACTGTGCATTGATTCCTACATACTTGCATATTGCACTTGTTATATTACTCTATGTTGACAATATCCATGAGATATACATGTTACAAGTTGAAAGCAACCGCTGAAACTTCATCTTCCTTTGTGTTGCTTCAATACCTTTACTTTGAATTATTGCTTTATGAGTTAACTCTTATGCAAGACTTATTAATGCTTGTCTTGAAAGTACTATTCATGAAAAGTCTTTGCTATATGGTTCATTTGTTTACTCATGTCATTACCATTGTCTTGGATTGCTGCATTCATTACATATGTTTACAATATGATCAAGTTTATGATGGCATGTCACTCCAGAAATTATCTTTGTTTATCGTTTACCTGCTCGGGACGAGCAGAAACTAAGCTTGGGGATGCTGATACGTCTCCGACGTATCGATAATTTCTTGTGTTCCATGTCACATTATTGATGTTATCTACATGTTTTATGCACACTTTATGTCATATTCGTGCATTTTCTGGAACTAACCTATTAACAAGATGCCGAAGTGCCGATTCTTGTTTCTGCTGTTTTTGGTTTCAGAAATCCTAGTAACGAAATATTCTCGGAATCGGACGAAATCAACGCCTAGGTTCCTATTTTGCCCGGAAGCATCCAGAACACCCGAGAGCCGCCAGAGGGAAGCCCTGGGGGCCCCACACCACACCCTGGCGCGGCCAGAGGGGGGGCCGCGCCGCCCTATGGTATGGTGGCCCCAGGCCCCCTCCGAGGCTGCCCTTCCGCCTATTTAAAGCCTCCGTCGCGAAAACCCTGAGACGTTGGACGAAACCCACAGAAACCTTCCAGAGCCGCCGCCACCGCGACGCCAAGATCTGGGGGACAGGAGTCTCTGTTCCGGCACGCCGCCGGAACGGGGAAGTGCCCCCGGAAGGCTTCTCCATCGACACCGCTGCCATCTCCACCGCCATCTTCATCACCGCTGCTGCTCCCATGAGGAGGGAGTAGTTCTCCATCGAGGCTCGGGGCTGTACCGGTAGCTATGTGGTTCATCTCTCTCCTATGTACTTCAATACAATAATCTCATGAGCTGCCTTACATGATTGAGATTCATATGATGATGCTTGTAATCTAGATGTCGTTATGCTAGTCAAGTGAATTTTAATTATGTGATCTCCGGAGACTCCTTGTCCCACGTGTGTAAAGGTGACAGTGTGTGCACCGTGTGGGTCTCTTAGGCTATATTTCACAGAATACTTATTCACTGTTGAATGGCATAGTGAAGTGCTTATTTATATCTCTTTATGATTGCAATGTGTTTGTATCACAATTTATCTATGTGCTACTCTAGTGATGTTATTAAAGTAGTTTTACTCCTCCTGCACGGTGTAATGGTGACAGTGTGTGCATCCGTGTTAGTACTTGGAGTAGGCTATGATTATGATCTCTTGTAGATTATGAAGTTAACTATTGCTATGATAGTATTGATGTGATCTATGCCTCCTCTCTTAGCATGAAGGTGACAGTGTGCATGCTACGTTAGTACTTGGTTTAGTTGTGTTGATCTATCTTACACTCTAAGGTTATTTAAATATGAACATTGAATTGTGGAGCTTGTTAACTCCGGCATTGAGGGTTCGTGTAATCCTACGCAATGTGTTCATCATCCAACAAGAGTGTAGAGTATGCATTTATCTATTCTGTTATGTGATCAATGTTGAGAGTGTCCAATAGTGAAAGTGTAATCCCTAGGCCTTGTTCCTAAATACTGCTATCACTGCTTGTTTACTGTTTTACTGCGTTACTACTGCTGCAATACTACCACCATCAACTACACGCCAGCAAGTTATTTTCTGGCACCGTTGCTACTGCTTATTCATACCACCTGTATTTCACTATCTCTTCGCCGAACTAGTGCACCTCTTAGGTGTGTTGGGGACACAAGAGACTTCTTGCTTTGTGGTTGCAGGGTTGCATGAGAGGGATATCTTTGACCTCTTCCTCCCTGAGTTCGATAAACCTTGGGTGATCCACTTAAGGGAAAACTTGCTGCTGTTCTACAAACCTCTGCTCTTGGAGGCCCAACACTGTCTACAGGAAAAGGAGGGGGGCGTAGACATCAATGATCACCATGTGGTCCACCAGTTAAGGTTGGGATATAAGCCTAGGTTTGCTTATTAGTTAACTCCCTATAATTTCATGTGGTGAATGATATCTACTTATCTTATTAAGGTTTAACTTATCCTTACATATCTCCAAAGCATGATCATATATTATATATGATCATCTTGTTCTTAATACCTTAACCTCAAGTTCTTTAGGGTTTATGATCATTACACAATTTATAATGATCAAGGTTGGACTTCCTAAGGTATCATTGATGAATTTGGTTTCTCACTTCCAAGATTAAGTGTTGTCTTGATCCACTAAATATAGACTTTCCTTATAGTTTCTTGAATAGACATAGTTATGGTTGACTCAATAATTTATATCCCAGGAGAATGCCTGAGATATTATGTTAGGGTTCTACTTAATTAATGATGATATAATCATCTGGTTGTATATATAGTTCTCTCCCTTAAATTCAAGTGTTGCCTCAACTAACTTGAGTGTAACACCATAGCTTGAGCTCTCTTATATAGGAATAGTTATTATATGGTGTATTCCTAATATCTCCTTAGGTATCTAGGCTAAGGTTCCATTTGTCTAGCTTAGTTGGGTTTGTCTCTTACTTACCTTATCAATTCATGGATATGGTATTATACCATGTGATAATGGGTTATCTCACCACTCCCAAATGAAATGGTTTAACTCCTAATACTTTAGTTCAATGGTGTCCTTGATTCTTAAGTAGATAAAGCTAAGGTTAGCATGAATGGTCTATCTCATTTGGGAAGGAATTCAATGATAACCTAAGGTTAGGCTCCCTAGAGGTTGATGGGATCATCAATATCTAGGTTTAACATAATTAGGTTCTCTCTCTAGGAATTGTCTTGGATAATATCCTAGTGTTTCTCTTAGAGATGATGATTTGAATACTTGGATGTATATCCAAGGTTTAGCTCAAGGTTTGTTATTGCTTCCCTAATAATTATAATGGAACTCTCACCTCTCTAGGTTTGATGCTTAAAAGATTTGGAATAGAGAAGAATATATATTTTTAGAGTTGATCTCCATGTCATGTTTCCAAGAATGAGGTAAATAAATACCATGAGGTTCATGGTAGGTTCATGGATTAGTTTAAGACATGGAAAAGATAAGTCAAGAATGGTTTCTCCATTTATTGTTACTTGATTTCCAAATGGATGTATGTTCATATGTTATTAAGGATTACCATATTATAATCTTGTATCAGATCAAGCATTTGATCATTGAGTAAGGTGTTGTTGTGTTGATTATTAGTTCCATTTGATCTAACCCCCTTAGATCAAATCATCTCTGCCCAAAACAAGGTTTTAGCAAAGTCACATTGAGGTTTATAGCGCTTGTCTTGATGAGCTACTTCAATTCCACCAAGGTCAAGTGAAACTTCAGTTACTGTGACTGTTTTACTTTAAAGCGCGAAAATTCCCCAGATTTTCTATGCATGAATGCAATGCACACATCTGTTTCCTCTATTTTTGTAACCCCATTACCTGGGATATTGCGGTGACCCAGCATACCACTGCATGTTGTAGTATACAAGTCGTTGATATGATCTTTGTGAAGGGGCTTCCTCACAAATTGCCATATCCCTCAGAGTGGTACAACAGAAACATTGCAGGTCATAACACTCCATACTTTATTACAAACATTGTCTTAACAAGTTGGTATTCTCACAGGTCCTATGAGAACACCCTAAGATACTACTTAAGTACGATTACAACTCATAACAAATATAAAGAGCTCAACAACTTATTTAGGTAAGTTCTACGTTGCTCGGCTCTATGATACTAGGGTATGTCACTACTCCTCCACCTCCGTGTCATCTGGTCCGTAGACTATCCCATAGTCTACGCCTTCCACTCCGCCGGTAAGATCAGGTTCATCGTAGACCAACTCGTAGCCTCCTTCTGGTGCTCCATCGTTGATAGCCTCCACTTCAGGATCACAGTCTAGCAAGGGTGTCGAAAGAAAGTGAGTACAGAGGTACTCAGCAAGTTCTAAAAGAATAAAAGGTGTTTGATGCACTAGCTACGACCATTGATCAGGAAATCGCGGGTCAATGCATGTTTTGAAAACATTTCTTCAAAAGGTTGCTTTTATTATGAAAACTATGCCCGTCAGTCTTCACAGGTTGACTAGAACTTCGTGGAGTTCCTTTCCTGCCGCGTTCGCAGTTCCCTTCCCGGAACAAGGAGTGACAGCCACAATTTGATACACTCTGCAGAGGTGCGTTACTTTTCCCACAAGAGATCCCACCCTTTTTGCCATCCGCAGGGACTTGCCCCCGTTCACACTTCCTTTGGTGTGAGGCCAGGTATAAAGATCCAAGCCCACACCGCCTTCTCCGCGACTGCAAACCCACCCTTTTGTCCACCCGCACACCTCCAGTAGACTTTCCCCCGATAATACGGCTTTACTCATGGTGTACTTTGGACAATCCTTCATAGATCGGAAGAGATTAACATCACCAATGGATGGGGATTTAAAAGGATTTCCCAACCTATTGTGGCAGTGCCTCCAGCACCCCACCGTCTCTCCGATCCGTTGGCGTGCAGAAGGGAAAAGATACAGCTGGCTTTTCCAGAGCCATTATAGATCTCATGGTCAACGCGGTTTGTACGGCGCTAGAATCACTGGACGGCATTGGTAATTAATCCTAGGGTGATATAACCCATTGCAATGGAACCTCCACCATATCAACACACACCATGGTTCCATTGCCATCCACATAGTCATATTCATAGTTGGAAAATAATATTTCATTTGCGATGCAGGAATGATAAGTATATAGTTTTGCATTAAAGTAATAGAAAATAATCAAGTTGACATGAGCAAGGGTGAACTTGCCTGTGGACTCGAGATAGTGCAGTTCAATGCGCTTGATGGAACCTGGACCTCGGGTTCTGTAAGAAGCATCATTGTCCGGTAAGGGCAATGTTATAAAAATCCAAATAATGCAATCATGGATGTATTATTTTATGTTGAATCCCTTTACCCCATTGAGTTATTACAAGTTAGGGTTGTATTTAAGATTTATGTCTTTGACGGTAATTTACAATTGATTTAAAAGTGTTAATCATGGTAATTCACACAAAGTACAACAATTTTCAAAGTAAAATGATTTTACTTGATAATTACCTTAGTCATTCCAAAATAATTTGAAATTATAGAGTTACCTCTATAGTTTTTGGAATAAAAAGAAATATAGTAGTTTTCTGGGAAAAATTCCCTTGTTCAAATGAAATGACTTGGAATAATAGAATCCCATTTTGAAATGTTGGAAAATAAGTATTTGAACTTATTTGAGATTTTCCTTGAATTTTAAATACAAGGAAATAATAATTTAAAATTCCAAGTTATTATTTAAATTCTAAAAATTCATGATTTTGAATTTGTTCCATAATTTCATTTCATATTTTATTCTGGTTAAGATTTATTTTTTCATTTATAAATCCAATTTTTATTGGATTTTTAGAGTTGTTTATGATTTATAAAAATTTGATAAAGTTTTGGTCTTTTATTAATTGTAAAATGACCAAAATACCCCCTCGACCCTTATTGGGCCCAGCCCAATTAAACTAACCTGTGGACGGCCCAAATAGGCTGGCCCCCTTTTGGGTTCGGTGGCGCCGAAGCAGCCCACCTCACTCACTCTCACTCGGCCCTCTCCTCACTTGTCTAACCCTAGCCTCTGGCGATCCCGTGGCGATGGCGTCGCCGCCATGGCCGCCGCTCTGCTCCGGCCATCACCGGCCTCCTCCGCCGTAGCCACCTACCGATCTAGAACCGCTCGAGCAGATCTATCGATCTGTCCGAGCAGTTTTCCTCTCTTCGTCTTCTCCAGGCGGATCGCCTCGATCTGGATCCACTGGAGAATCGCCACGGGCGATTGTGAAGTTCCGACGAGCTCTCGCCCTCGCCAACGACGCGAGCGCCACCGAGACCGACCCGGCGCGGTGCCGCTCGCAGCCGCCCGTGCCGTCGTCTCCGTGTCGTGCCGGCCGTGGTGGTGTTCGTCGGCGTAACGCCGGCGACTACCCCGCTTTGCAGCCGCTATGGCCGCGCGGGCACCGCCTCGCCATGCCATAGCTTCGCCTCCAGCGCGGGTAAGGTTCTCTCGTTCCTCCTCCTACTCTCTCGTGCGCCTCCCCTTGTTACCGTGCTTCTTCCTCCTCATGCTATGTCACTCTCTCGGTGATCTTGTGATCATCTAGAGTCATGCTATCGCCGCGCAATCTTGTCGTGCTTCGGTTTCATCGCAAGCTTATGGTCGATTACCGCTATTGGTACCGGCACATGTCGATTTGCTTGCCGTTCATGTTATGCTTGCTTCTCTCGCTACTCCTAGCTTGCTCTATACTTGCCATGCCATGCCGTGCTTGCTTATGGCTTGATATACCCCGCTGTTCATGCTTATAGGCTTGCTATGCTTACCGGTTTATTCATACTTGCTTGTCTAGGTGCACTTGTGATGCATCCGTGACACTTGTGTGTGTGCCAGGGGTGCCCGTGATATAATTCAAGATTAATTCTCGCAAGCCAATGATCCATTGGATCATTTCTTGCTTGTTGGCTAATCCCTCCGTGTAGCTTGGCTTGCTATGATTGATCAATTTGATCAATAGCTTGTCGCTGATTGCTTATCGGCTAATTCTGTGGCTATATGAATCAATTATCTAGTGATGCCGATGCTCAAGCATCACCGTGTGGTTGCTTACTTGTGCTGTTGCTTATTTCTAGCTATCTAGAGTTGCTCTAGTGGCTATGAATTAAGTTGTCTTGCTTAACAAAGATGTCTGCTGTCATGTTTAGCATGGATCTGTAATAAATTCATGCTTGGATTATTTAATTAGGATGAATCGCTTATGCAAAGTGATGATTTAAATGTCTTGCTTGTATATGAGTTTGCTGTTCATGATTCTTTTACAAGCGCTAAAATCTGAATCCATTTCTGGATAGTGATGTGATCTATTTGGCTTTCTTTTAATTGGTGCTAAGTGTGATGTGACCTCGCAGCTTGCTACTGATTGGTTGCTCACATGATTGATTTGATCTTGTTGGCTACTCACTTTGCTTGCATATTTGGGGATCATATTAAGTATGAATGCCAATATGCTTGCCTCGTGAAGAAATCTAGGGTTTCGATGGTTGCTTGCTTAGGATCTTCTCGTGTAGTCTTAGCTGCTAATCTATGCTATCTACTGGTGCTATCTCGTGCATGTGATCTTGCTAGTGTGCATCTGCTCATGCTTTCTAGCCTCTGTGCACATGATCTCGTATCCGGATAGTGTCTATCTTAGTAGCCTTTGATCGCAGTAATCCTTGGTGAAAACCAAGTGATGATCTACCCATATGAGCATCTGCTCATCCCATGCTTATGCATATGATGGATTAGATCCATTGGATCTCTTCCAGGAACTAGGTATACCTTGTTCCAGCTCCTAGAAAGTAATGCTTTGTTGATGCAGTCTTGTGGTTTGTGCAAAGCCCTTCACCTCCAGATCTTGGATGATCTTCTCAGGTCACCATGATTTCTGATGGCTGAGGTTTTGTGTGTTTGTGCTGTTCTTAAGCAAGAACAGGATGAACTATGTGTTGCTCAAACTTCACCCTTACCTGGTGATTCTTATCCTGGTCGACCGTGCACCGGTTCTAGGGTTTGTGATCCTTTTATACCATCTCTTCTTTTACTCGACCATGACACACAAGGCCTGGTCACTTTGTGACTCATCCCTTGCATTGCCTTGTTGTTGCTGCCAAAGACACTTGAGCTGTGTGCTCTCATATGCCGAAACTTGAGCCTACCGCAGCCGCTCGGTTTTGGTCTGCTCGATCCTATCTTGTGTCAGTCCTTGGCTTTGGACAAGCACAAGTGTGTTGTGACTTGGTTCTGTCCAAACTGAATATTGTGTCATTTGCTAACTCTAACATTTTGGCTAGTTTGATTCTTTGTTTTGCAGGTTTATGAAGTTGGACATGGCCAGAAGATATTCTCCAAGTCATATCGTCTAGGTTTTAGATTAGGAATAAACTTGTAATCTTCATTTTCATTTCTGTTTCTTATTTATCAATTCTTGTATCAAGAATATTGTAAAGACTTTGTAATCTGTGTTGTTATCAATAAAGCCCAAGTTTTTGTTTATGAGCTTTTGATGATGTGATATTTATATTCTAGGATAAATATTGTATTTGTGATTCACTTTGAAATTCAAAGTTGTTTGAATTCATAAGTTGTTTGAATTATGAATTCCATTCATATTGTTCATTGTTTATTGTTTAATGTATTGACACTTGTCAAATGAAATCAATTCCCCAAATCAAGCAAGATACAAAAGAGATCATGTCGAAATTTCCCTAACTCACATTGCCTAACCCTAAGTGCAAAATGAGAGAGAACCTCGATCCCTCTTAGGTTTAGTTGCAATAAGGCGCGAAAATTTCCCCGTTTTGCGATGAAATGCACATCCCATTTCTAAATCTACCCTTCGTTGTTCCTATGTTCGGGTTATTACAGCCTCTCCCCTTAACGAAACTTCGTCCCGAAGTTAAGATTGGTACCTGAACATCTCGGGGTAAGACTTCCTGAGTTCTTCTTCCGTCTCCCAAGTGGCTTCTCGCTCAGGGTGATGTTGCCATTGCACTTTACAATATTTGATTGCCCTGTTTCTTAACTTCTTCCATTGTACTTCTAAGATCTTCTCAGGCCTTTCCACATAGGTTAGATCAGATTGCAATTCAATTTCTTCATATGTGATAGGATCATCCCAAGTGCCTTCAAACACTTTCTCGAGTTGTGATACATGAAATACATTATGAATTTGACTTAGTTGTGCCGGTAATTCCAACTCAAAAGCTGTTCCTCGATTCTGACTGAGTATCTTAAATGGTCCGATATATCGAGGGCTTAACTTTCCTTTCACTCCGAACCTCTTAAGTCCTTTCATTGGGCTAACCTTCAGATAAACCATGTCTCCCACTTTTGGTTCCCAATCTCTTCTCTTTAAGTCGGCGTAACTCTTCTGACGACTCTGAGCTATCTTGAGTCTATCCCGGATCACCTCGATGACGTCTTGTCTCTCCTTGATGTAGTCTGGTGTAAACTCCTTGTTTTCTCCGGTTTCAAACCAACAAATTGGTGATCTACACTTCCTTCCGTACATGCTGCTTCGTACGGTGCCATCTCGAATGCTACTCTGATAACTATTGTTATATGAGAACTCCGCTAAAGGTAAATGATCTTCCCATGAGCCTCCAAAGTTCGAGCACAAGCTCTAAGCATGTCCTCAAGTATCTGATTGGTTCTTTCGGTTTGTCCTCCGGTTTGTGGATGATATGTCAGACCGAAATCCAACTTGGATCCCAAAGATTCTTGTAGTTGTTTCCTGCATGCTGATGTGAAAATCGAACCTCTATCCGAGACTATCTTCTTTGGTACTCCATGCTTACTCACAATTTCCTTCACATATATATCCACAAGCTTTTCTGCATTATCTTTTGTGTTTACGGCTATGAAATGAGCACTCTTGGTGAGTCTATCCACTATTACCCATATCATATCCTTCTTCTTATTAGTCATTGGTAAACCAGTAACAAAATTCATTCCTATTTCATCCCATTTCCATTCCGGTATCTCTAGTGGTTTGAGTAATCCCGCAGGACTCTGATGCTCTGCCTTCACTCGTTGACATGTATGACATTCCGAGACATATTGTGCTATTTCTCTCTTCATGTTGTTCCACCCGAACATCTCCTTCAAATCCATATACATCTTCGTACTTCCGGGTGTATGGAATAAGGGGTTTCATGTGCTTCTTTTAATATGATTGACTTCACTTCTTGATCATCGTGTACACAGATCCTTTTCTGGAAGTATAATGAATCAAAATCCCCTAGATGGAATTCCGATGGTCTTCCTTCGCCAATCCTTTTTATCTCCTCTTGGATGAACAAATCATCCGCTTGCTTTCGGATAATCTCATATTTCAAGTCTGAGTACATCTCATCCATTATCCTCATGGTTGCTAAACTTCCTTTGACATCACCTTGAATAAACAAGATCTGAGCATCTTCTAACTCTTTCCAAAGTTCCTTTGGAATTTCCCATTCCGTAGGTTGATTCTCCGTACTCTTCCTACTTAAAGCATCTGCTACTACATTAGCTTTGCCTGGGGTATAGTTGATCTTAAGGTCGTAATCCTTAATCAACTCCAACCATCTCTTCTGTCTCATGTTTAATTCTTTCTGAGTGAAGAAATATTTCAAGCTTTTGTGATCGGTGTATAACTCACACTTGGATCCATATAGAAATTGTCTCCAACTTTTCAAAGCATACACAACTGCCGCTAACTCGAGATCATGTACTGGATAGTTGTGTTCATGTGGTTTCAACTGTCTTGATCCATAAGCTATTACCTTCCGATCTTGCATAAGAACACATCCAAGTCCATTCTTGGAAGCATCACAATACACCGTATAATCCTTTCTAGGTTCAGAACCGCCAATACCGGTGCCGTGGTTAACTTATCTTTGAGTGTTTGGAAGCTGGCTTCACACTCATCACCCACACAAATGGAGCATTTTTCTTGAGTAACTTGGTCATTGGTCCTGCAATCTTCGAAAATCCCTCTATGAATCTTCTATAGTAGCCTCGCCATACCAAGAAATCCTCGTATCTCCTTCGCATTTTTAGGTGATTTCCATTCCAATACGGACTGAACCTTATTTGGATTCACCGCTATGCCTTCTTTGGTTATCACATGTCCAAGAAATTCAACACTATCTAACCAAAACTTGCACTTGCCGAACTTCGCATATAGCTGATGTTCCCTCAAAGTTTGCGTAACTATCTTCAAATGTTTGGCATGTTCTTCTTTATCTTTGGAATAGATTAGAATATCATCTATGAACACTATCACAAACTTGTCCAAGTACTTCATGAATATCTTGTTCATCAAATTCATGAAAATTGCTGGTGCATTTGTTAGTCCAAATGGTACAACCAAGTATTCATGGTGTCCATACCTTGATACGAATGCTGTTTTTGGTACATCTTCCTTCTTGATCTTGATTTGATGGTATCCTCGACCTTAAATCTATCTTTGAGAAGACTCCTGCTCCTTGAACTTGATCAAAAAGATCTTGAATTCTAGGTAAAGGATACTTGTTCTTGATAGTTACATTGTTCAAATTTCTGTAATCTCCACACATTCTCTTTCCTCCATCTCTTTTATCCACAAAAATAACTGGTGTACCCCATGGTGACACACTTTCTTGAATAAATCCCTTCTGTTCCAGTTCATCTATCTGAGCTTTTAGTTCCACTAACTCCTTTGGCCCCATCTTATATGGTGGTTGTGCTATTGGTGCCAGTGCTCGGAATTAGATCGATTGTGAATTCTATCTCTCTATCGGGTGGCATCCCCGGTAGTTCCTTAGGAAATACATCCTTAAACTCATTTACTACAGGAATATCTTCAATTCTCACTTCCTTCAGGCTGTTGAGTTCCAATCCAATCTCCAACTCACTGTACCTATCACCTTGGAACACTATTCTACCTCCGATGGAGTTGCGAAGTGACACTGTTTTGTCTCCACGCTAATCACCGCTCCATTTTCTCGTCAACCAATCCATCCCTAAGATGACCGATATGTCCTTCATGGGTATGATGAATAGGTCCGCGAAATACACACAGTCACATATGGTTAGGACTTGTGCTTCTTTCACGTGGGTTACTAAGATCGTTCCCGCGGATAGGACAGGTTATAGGGGTTTCTAACTTAGAACATCGAGGCCCGAATTTTTCCACACTCTCCAATGCAAGCAATGAGGTGGTTGCTCACGAATCACATACTACTTTGCCAGGATGAGTAAGAATGCTTAGCGTACCTAAGACTGTTTGATCCGACTCTTCCGCTTGTTCCAAAGATGTGCAATTCAGCTTTCCATAAGGCTTTCCCTTCTTGTTGTTGTAGTTGTAGTTGCGGTTGTTGTTGTTGTTGCGGTTGTTGTTGTTGTTGTTGTTGTTTCCACCTCGTCCTCCGTAGCTCGTCCGCTCCAAGATGACTTGTTCGGACACTCCGGCTTGATGTGTCCTTCCTTCCCACAACCATAGCAAGATGATTCTCGGGTTTCGACGATTCCTTCGCAAATGCCCTCTCGTGCCACAACCGTTGCAGATGATCCGGTTAATTGGGTTCGACTCGACCTCCCGGTTATATTGATTACCGTAGTAGGTCGATATCTGGGTTTGAAACTCCGATCAGGTATTGGTTTACTGATTGGGTACTTCCTTGGCTCTATACGAGCTCTCTTCCTCCTGTCCTCCTGGACTTGCCTGTAGTCATCCTCGAAAGTGATTGCCGAGTCAATCAGTTCTTGGAATTCGGCAGTCCGTGCCAACCTCAGTTGCATCTTCATGTATGGATTCATGCCTTTCATGAACCGCTTCTTCCGCTTCTCCTCGGTATCTACATCCTCAGGTGCATACCTGGATAACCTATTGAAATCCCGAACATACCGCATAATTGGTGCGATTCTGTCTTAGTTCTTCAAACTCCCTCTTCTTCAACTCCACCACGCTGTCCGGAACATGAGCATCCCGAAACTTCTTCTTGAACTCCTCCTGTGTGAATACCTTATCCGGAGGGTGTACTGCTACAAGGTTCTCCCACCATGATGCTGCTGGTCCTGACAACAGATACGTGGTGTATCTAATCTTCTCCTCATCGTTGCATCCAACAGTCTTCAACTTCCGTTCCGTATCCATGAGCCAATCTTCAGCGTCCATTGGTTCTGGAGCTGATGTAAATGGTAATGGTCTTGCATTTTGGAAGTCCGATAGTGTTACTCCCTTGCCTTCATTACCCCTATCATTAATGACATGGGTAAAGAAATCCTGCATATTCTTGCTCGCTTTCCGGTAACGCCTCCTATCTTCCTCCATTGACCTCATATATTGTTGGAAGTCTGGGTGCAACATTGGGTGTGGTGGTGGTGGTGCGTTTTCTGCTCTAGCTGCTGCATCTGCTTCCTCTTTCTCTCTGGCTTCCCGCTCTCTGCGAGCCTCTTCGCTTCTACTAACGCCATTTCCCCTAGTCCTGTAACAAAGAGCGATTACTCATAATTACACCATGCAAATGCTTTCTGAGCTCAACTCAATGCCCAGAACTAGTCACACAATGAAATCAAGAAGCAAATCCAAAACAAACATTTATTATGTATATACACCGTATAATACATAACACACTCACAAACTTATATTACATGTGGTACATATAAACCACTTATTTGGCTCAAAGCCCAAGCCAACGGAAATTTAAAATACGTTCTATTACAATACCACCTAGATTACTTTATTCTTCATTGGAACTCTACTCCTCATCGTCTTCATTCGCCTCCGCGTACATCCCCGGGGTCCATCCGCATAACGGTCTGTCCTCCGAAGACCGTCCGGAATGAAAGTTCTTCCCGTAGGTATGTAGTCTGAATCGGACGAAGTGCCGAGACAGAGATCCGTCATGCCAAAGTAACTAGATAAAGACTCGTACATATCCCCAGTGGAATACATCTCCTCTTCCCCAGTCATCCATGGAGGATTCCTATTAACTTGACCCCTCATCTTCTTCTTCTTCTTTTTCTTGGTTCCAGAACTCTCACCTACAACGTACTGGGATGTTTTGGGTAATCCCATCTCCAAATCCAAAGAAATGGAGTTGGTGTCTTTCTCTTTCTGCTCAAAGCTTTGGTTAACATTCGGGTTAACCGCATCACTCTCATCTCCGGTATCACATGGAATTGGCTCCTCCTCATCACCGAAAGGTTCCCCGAAACGCCAACCCGTCGAGTTTTCAATCGGTGACTCCGAGCAATTTATGTTCCATGAGTGGTCTTCCCCATATCCAGTATCATATGATGCTGACACGTGTGGATAGTGCGGGACAAAGTTAGGTGTAAGTGGATCTCTTGTAGGTAGATTTCTCTTGAACCACTGGTCACTCAAATCTACATCACTATCTGGGTTAAAGAAGGGTGTAGTATGTTGTGGTTGTGCCCTCAAATCACGCATCCGAGTTTGGACTTTATCAGGGTCCGTGAACTCAGCTAGCATGTGGTCAATCTCACCTCTCATCTTCATGTGTAAAAGGTACATCGTGGTCAATAAAGACTTACAACTATCCATGTCTTTGTCTTTGCAGCCTTCAGACTTCTGTGTGCTAACACCAAATGATTCAGAGTGGGATCCTCATCTTCCTCGGCATGAGGTATATGAGAAAACTCTGAACATAGCAGTTCTACTGACTTGTGCTGCCTTATCTCAAGGATTGCCTTGAATAGACCCATATGGTAGGCTGTGGTGATAGTTTTGGCTTCTCCGTATGGCATTATACGACTCATCAGCAGCTTTTCCGGTAGTTGGACCGATACTCTGCACTTGGCTAGGATTTCCCCATCATAGTAAGTATACTTGATAACAGGTATCCGTGGATCGCAATGAAGTTCCTTCAAAGATCCCACACAGAGAGCTGTTATTGGTCCATCATAATCACCGAGCCAACCCTCAACTTTCCTCAAAGTCCTCTTAGGAAAAGTGTTCGCCATTATGGCTGTATACAAAAGCAGAATATTAGTGATGATAATGCATCATAATAGCTATAATAAAGAATTATCGCACTAAAATATATGGTTTTGCTATTCTCAAGTGAATAATCACCATACTTCTAGAGAATCCTTTACTATTTCTACTAGACTCCTACGGTTCCTTCCCTATACTAGGTTTTTCCAACCTAAGGTCGCAACATTTGCTCGATACCAGTGCGGTGACCCGACATACCACTGCATGTTGTAGTATACAAGTCGTTGATATGATCTTTGTGAAGGGGCTTCCTCACAAATTGCCATATCCCTCAGAGTGGTACAACAGAAACATTGCAGGTCATAACACTCCATACTTTATTACAAACATTGTCTTAACAAGTTGGTATTCTCACAGGTCCTATGAGAACACCCTAAGATACTACTTAAGTACGATTACAACTCATAACAAATATAAAGAGCTCAACAACTTATTTAGGTAAGTTCTACGTTGCTCGGCTCTATGATACTAGGGTATGTCACTACTCCTCCACCTCCGTGTCATCTGGTCCGTAGACTATCCCATAGTCTACGCCTTCCACTCCGCCGGTAAGATCAGGTTCATCGTAGACCAACTCGTAGCCTCCTTCTGGTGCTCCATCGTTGATAGCCTCCACTTCGGGATCACGGTCTAGCAAGGGTGTCGAAAGAAAGTGAGTACAGAGGTACTCGGCAAGTTCTAAAAGAATAAAAGGTGTTTGATGCACTAGCTACGACCATTGATCAGAAATCGCGGGTCAATGCATGTTTTGAAAACATTTCTTCAAAAGGTTGCTTTTATTATGAAAACTATGCCCGTCGGTCTTCACGGGTTGACTAGAACTTCGTGGAGTTCCTTTCTGCGCGTTCGCAGTTCCCTTCCCGGAACAAGGAGTGACAGCCACAATTTGATACACTCTGCAGAGGTGCGTTACTTTTCCCACAAGAGATCCCACCCTTTTTGCCATCCGCAGGGACTTGCCCCCGTTCACACTTCCTTTGGTGTGAGGCCAGGTATAAAGATCCAAGCCCACACCGCCTTCTCCGCGACTGCAAACCCACCCTTTTGTCCACCCGCACACCTCCAGTAGACTTTCCCCCGATAATACGGCTTTACTCATGGTGTACTTTGGACAATCCTTCATAGATCGGAAGAGATTAACATCACCAATGGATGGGGATTTAAAAGGATTTCCCAACCTATTGTGGCAGTGCCTCCGGCCCCACCGTCTCTCCGATCCGTTGGCGTGCGAAGGGAAAAGATACAATCGGCTTTTCCAGAGCCATTATAGATCTCATGGTCAACGCGGTTTGTACGGCGCTAGAATCACTGGACGGCATTGGTAATTAATCCTAGGGTGATATAACCCATTGCAATGGAACCTCCACCATATCAACACACACCATGGTTCCATTGCCATCCACATAGTCATATTCATAGTTGGAAAATAATATTTCATTTGCGATGCAGGAATGATAAGTATATAGTTTTGCATTAAAGTAATAGAAAATAATCAAGTTGACATGAGCAAGGGTGAACTTGCCTGTGGACTGCGAGATAGTGCAGTTCAATGCAGTTGATGGAACCTGGACCTCGGGTTCTGTAAGAAGCATCATTGTCCGGTAAGGGCAATGTTATAAAAATCCAAATAATGCAATCATGGATGTATTATTTTATGTTGAATCCCTTTACCCCATTGAGTTATTACAAGTTAGGGTTGTATTTAAGATTTATGTCTTTGACGGTAATTTACAATTGATTTAAAAGTGTTAATCATGGTAATTCACACAAAGTACAACAATTTTCAAAGTAAAATGATTTTACTTGATAATTACCTTAGTCATTCCAAAATAATTTGAAATTATAGAGTTACCTCTATAGTTTTTGGAATAAAAAGAAATATAGTAGTTTTCTGGGAAAAATTCCCTTGTTCAAATGAAATGACTTGGAATAATAGAATCCCATTTTGAAATGTTGGAAAATAAGTATTTGAACTTATTTGAGATTTTCCTTGAATTTTAAATACAAGGAAATAATAATTTAAAATTCCAAGTTATTATTTAAATTCTAAAAATTCATGATTTTGAATTTGTTCCATAATTTCATTTCATATTTTATTCTGGTTAAGATTTATTTTTCATTTATAAATCCAATTTTTATTGGATTTTTAGAGTTGTTTATGATTTATAAAAATTTGATAAAGTTTTGGTCTTTTATTAATTGTAAAATGACCAAAATACCCCCTGGACCCTTATTGGGCCCAGCCCAATTAAACTAACCCAGGGACGGCCCAAATAGGCTGGCCCCCTTTTGGGTTCGGTGGCGCCGAAGCAGCCCACCTCACTCACTCTCACTCGGCCCTCTCCTCACTTGTCTAACCCTAGCCTCTGGCGATCCCGTGGCGATGGCGTCGCCGCCATGGCCGCCGCTCTGCTCCGGCCATCACCGGCCTCCTCCGCCGTAGCCACCTACCGATCTAGAACCGCCTCGAGCAGATCTATCGATCTGTCCGAGCAGTTTTCCTCTCTTCGTCTTCTCCTGGCGGATCGCCTCGATCTGGATCCACTGGAGAATCGCCTCGGGCGATTGTGAAGTTCCGACGAGCTCTCGCCCTCGCCATCGACGTGAGCGCCTCCGAGACCGACCTGGCGCGGGTGCTGCTCGCAGCGCCTGTACCGTCGTCTCCGTGCTTTGTCTTCTTTGTGGTGGTGTTCGTCGGCGTAACGCCGGCGACTACCACAACTTTGCAGCTGCTATGGCCGCGCGGGCACTGCCTCGCCATGCCATAGCTTCTGCCTCCAGGCGCGGGTAAGGTTCTCTGTTCCTCCTCCTACTCCTCTGTGCGCCTCCCCTTGTTACTGTGCTTCTTCCTCCTCATGCTATGTCACTCTCTGGTGATCTTGTGATCATCTAGAGTCATGCTACTGCTGCGCAATCTTGCTGTGCTTCGGTTTACTGCAAGCTTATGGTCAGATTACCAGTTATTGGTACTGGCACATGTCGATTTGCTTGCTGTTCATGTTATGCTTGCTTCTCTGCTACTCCTAGCTTGCTCTATACTTGCCATGCCATGCCGTGCTTGCTTATGGCTTGATATACCTGCTGTTCATGCTTATAGGCTTGCTATGCTTCTTGGTTTATTCATACTTGCTTGTCTAGGTGCACTTGGGTTGCATCTGTGACACGGGTGTGTGTGCCAGCGGTGCCCGTGATATAATTCAAGATTAATTCTCGCAAGCCAATGATCCATTGGATCATTTCTTGCTTGTTGGCTAATCCCTCTGTGTAGCTTGGCTTGCTATGATTGATCAATTTGATCAATAGCTTGTCGATGATTGCTTACTGGCTAATTCGTGGCTATATGAATCAATTATCTAGTGATGCCGATGCTCAAGCATCACCGTGTGGTTGCTTACTTGTCTTTGTTGCTTATTTCTAGCTATCTAGAGTTGCTCTAGTGGCTATGAATTAAGTTGTCTTGCTTAACAAGATATCTTTGCTTGTCATGTTTAGCATGGATCTGTAATAAATTCATGCTTGGATTATTTAATTAGGATGAACTGCTTATGCAGTGATGATTTAAATGTCTTGCTTGTATATGAGTTTGCTGTTCATGATTCTTTTACAAGCAGTTAAAATCTGAATCCATTTCTGGATAGTGATGTGATCTATTTGGCTTTCTTTAATTGGTGCTAAGTGTGATGTGACCTCAGTAGCTTGCTACTGATTGGTTGCTCACATGATTGATTTGATCTTGTTGGCTACTCACTTTGCTTGCATATTTGGGGATCATATTAAGTATGAATGCCAATATGCTTGCCTCGTGAAGAAATCTAGGGTTTCTGATGGTTGCTTGCTTAGGATCTTCTCGTGTAGTCTTAGCTGCTAATCTATGCTATCTCTTTGGTGCTATCTGTGCATGTGATCTTGCTAGTGTGCATCTGTTCATGCTTTCTAGCCTCTGTGCACATGATCTGTATCTGGATAGTGTCTATCTTAGTAGCCTTTGACTGGCAGTAATCCTTGGTGAAAACCAAGTGATGATCTACCCATATGAGCATCTGCTCATCCCATGCTTATGCATATGATGGATTAGATCCATTGGATCTCTTCCAGGAACTAGGTATACCTTGTTCCAGCTCCTAGAAAGTAATGCTTTGTTGATGCTGTCTTGTGGTTTGTGCAAAGCCCTTCACCTCCGGATCTTGGATGATCTTCTCGGGTCACCATGATTTCGATGGCTGAGGTTTTGTGTGTTTGTGCTGTTCTTAAGCAAGAACAAGATGAACTATGTGTTGCTCAAACTTCACCCTTACACAGTGATTCTTATCTCGGTCGATCGTGCACCTTGGTTCTAGGGTTTGTGATCCTTTTATACCATCTCTTCTTTTACTCGACCATGACACACAAGGCCTGGTCACTTTGTGACTCATCCCTTGCATTGCCTTCTTTATTGCTGCCTGACACTTGAGCTGTGTGCTCTCATATGCTTTGAAACTTGAGCCTCTGCAGCTCGCTTTTGGTCTGCTGATCCTATCTTGTCTTGTCCTTGGCTTTGGACAAGCACAAGTGTCTTTGTGACTTGGTTCTCATTCCAAACTGAATATTGTGTCATTTGCTAACTCTAACATTTTGGCTAGTTTGATTCTTTGTTTTGCAGGTTTATGAAGTTGGACATGGCCAGAAGATATTCTCCAAGTCATATCGTCTAGGTTTTAGATTAGGAATAAACTTGTAATCTTCATTTTCATTTCTGTTTCTTATTTATCAATTCTTGTATCAAGAATATTGTAAAGACTTTGTAATCTGTGTTGTTATCAATAAAGCCCAAGTTTTTGTTTATGAGCTTTTGATGATGTGATATTTATATTCTAGGATAAATATTGTATTTGTGATTCACTTTGAAATTCAAAGTTGTTTGAATTCATAAGTTGTTTGAATTATGAATTCCATTCATATTGTTCATTGTTTATTGTTTAATGTATTGACACTTGTCAAATGAAATCAATTCCCCAAATCAAGCAAGATACAAAAGAGATCATGTCGAAATTTCCCTAACTCACATTGCCTAACCCTAAGTGCAAAATGAGAGAGAACCTCGATCCCTCTTAGGTTTAGTTGCAATAAGGCGCGAAAATTTCCCCCGTTTTGCGATGAAATGCACATCCCATTTCTAAATCTACCCTTCGTTGTTCCTATGTTCTGGGTTATTACAGATATTACACCTCCCTTCTTAATAATTAGTGTAATGGCCATGATCCGCCCTGAGATCCCCCCCTCTCTCACTCTCTGTCCTCCAAAAACTTTGTAATGAACCATGTACGCTTTGTGTGTTGCTATAAAATGTTCAGGCCGGCGTAAGTCAGCCGTAGTCCAGGTTAAAAAAAAGAAGCCACGGTACATGTGGCCATTATTTACTTTCCTTGTGAGTTGATGTGTTTCCAAATAAACATGCTCACAATTCACTATGGGCTGGTAGTAGACGTGTATGTTAGACCAAAGCTTTGAAACGACGAGATGTTACTTTCATCCTAGCAATAGAGAGCGGAAAACAAATCTTCCTTGTTATTCTCTCATTTTGTGTTCTTGAAACCTCGTTTGATTATTCCTATCTCAATGAAATCGGACAAAGCTTCCATCCATCACACCAAAAATAAGCGAACGAAAGCAAAACATGTTTTTTAAAAGACAAAATAGAGCACAACACGCTTAAGCAGAGAAGTCCCAACAACAGTGGGCAGAGCTAATCCTGCACTTTCGTTTCTCTTTTCCCGTGTGCGAGCGCGACGACAGTTTGCCAGATGGAGAAAAAGAGGATAGTACAGCACTGCTACAGGGGATTTAACATGCATCCGACATATCCAACACAATGCAGATTTGCAGGACTACCTGCTTGCCTGGGAGACTGAAGTGCGCTGCTTGATCACTTTAAGGCATGAAAGACCAAAACTATCGTTGTTGCACCAGAAAACATCACTGGGAAATATACATCTCAGATTACCGAAGAATGGCACACCGTCACTTAGACAGCATTGTTTTCAGAATGTACAGCCAAGCAGAGATTGGCAAAATTAGTTTTCAGTACGAAGTAGTATTGGGCTGGCAACGGAGGAAACAGAATTCTGAGGCCCACGTATGTACTCCAGCCTTTCCGTCCGAACTCGAATAGCGGCCCGCTTCAAAATTCTTGCCCGTCCCTTTCCAGCGGTCTCACCTCCTGCTTCGGTTTAGTCCCACCTCGCCCAGCCGTAGAGGATCGGACGGAAGAGCACGCTATAAGAAGAGGGCCAGGTGCTCCGTTGTTCCATACTTACCTGGACGGGGTCGACGGGGGATCAAGAAGCCTCGTGGCCTAGGCTAGTGGCCCACATTGCACTTGGTGGGTGCGCTGGCTTACCATCTCCCCAAGTGGGAGAGTGGACGTCATAATTTGTGCTAGAGGGGTACGCGTCCGCGCGGCCCCTGCCAATTCTTCGAAATTAAACTTTAGTCCTTGGCCTGTCTTGCTCAAGGCGTTGAAATCAGATTTTTTGTAAGTTCTGGTCCATATTGAAGTCGATCTGATGAGTAAACTTCGTAACTAAATCGAAAAGCTCCAGTTGCTGAAGTGAATACAGTGGCAAACGGTGTCTGTCTCCCTTGCGTCTAGAGACCGGCGCGCCACCGCCGTTCTGGCCATCGCATCGAGCGCCTCCAACTCGCACTCCGGCCCTCGCAGCCCCCGTGTGCCCCACCCTCTCCACCGCGCCGCCAGCGCCACCCACCGTCGGCTCCGAGTACGGCGCACGGCCCCAACACTCACCGATATAGCAAATCCATGCGCCTTCTATTTTCTGGGGCACCATCTGGGTGCGCGGCGGTTCTGACGAGATGGGGGATGATGATGTGCAGGTGCGGACGCACGCACAGGGCGCTGAGGATGCTTCGACGGGCGCCAGAGATCGCGTCGCCGCCGGTAAGCCATTGCATCACCCCATCTATTTCCGTGGGTGTCATTTGGGGATAAATGCATTTCCAGCTCGATTCCAACTTCCAGATCGCGTGGACCAGTCATTTGGAGAACGAAAACCATTCCAGTGCATCGTTGATAGTACCTCCTTTAGTGATCTAGCGCTGCCAGCAGTAATGGAGGAGGATAAACTGCGTTGGAATTAGCAGGATGTAGTGCATTGTACGCAATGTACAACCAGATTTAACAATTCCTCTCCCATGCTGCCCACATATTTAGACTACCAGGACCATGTTGTGCTTGAAGCAGTCATAAAAGTGGCATTGCATAGTTCTGGGTAGTTAGAGTCGCATACAGTTTTGACCCTGTACTACTGTATGTTCCATTTGGGTTTGATCCCATGCTACTTGTCATAGCAATTTTGTTTGGCTTATCGTTTGGAATATAAACATGTAAAGGGACAACTCGAAAGCATGTCGACCTTCAGTACTGATGGGGCAACCGTTCGAAACCAGGTTTGTGTTCCCTGCATTGGGTGGTCTCCTTATAGGATGACATTGCCGCAACTTCAGGAGCGACCATATCTGTGCACGTAAGTCCCAGTTTGCAGTGCAGTGTTCATAATCTCATTCTTAATGTCCCTTTAGATGAAAATTAATATAGTTAATAGACACTCCTTATTTTTCATGGCTACTCTGAACACTATGTTAGCCTTAGTTGCCTGACAGTTCCTCAAATTTACATGGGAATATGGTGGTCTTTGTATGTTAAATTCCTGGGCTGACCTGAATGACTGCATGTTGAGTCCAACAAAATCCAGAAAATTTGCCTGGTGCATGCCGAAGAGGATTCTCCTCGCTTTTACTTCTTTGTGCACTTCGCTTAGCTTTAGCCAAAAGTACTTCTTGTTTTTTTTTCCGCCACCATGGTTTCTCACTTGTTTAAATGTATCTTGTCTTTTTAGGCTGCTCTTGATAGTAGGTGATCTTGTTGATTTATAGAAGAGCTGCAGACGTTTGCATTAATTCATTTATGGCTATCCAGTTCATGTATTCATAACCAGTAATGCTTCTGGCTCAGCTCTGTTTTCACTTAGATATATGCAAATATGTAACACTAGTAGTTATCAATTATTTGAATTATAATAAACCAGCCTACCACTTCTTCAATCTTTCTCAAACTTGCACAACTTGAGGCAAACATGGATTTGATATACTGCTTTGTGGAGGTCAAAAAGCGTATCAGCTTATCCTTCATATGTTCAAATGCTGAAAGTTGCAGGTTTTTAGCAAATACCAGTGCTTCTTTTGGAGCTTTTAACACAAGTAGGTCGGTTGTAAATGACTGAACATGTAAATTTCGGCTAACATTTAGATTGGGTAATGATAATATGGTATAACGAGTACAATTTGTTTGTATGAAAGTGAGACGGCGATACTTGTATAAACATCATATCTGATCCCATTTTAGTAAGCTTCCATCTGTAGATGCAATGACTAATCGAGTTATAGACATTCTGAACTGTTGTTTCTTATTTTTCTGATTGAAAGTAGTCTGCTTGCATGCTTGAATTGATGGGACTGGTACTCGAAAGAAATATTCAGTGCAGTGTTCATATTCTCCTCACCTCCCTCCTGCATTCGCAAATTTTTCACTCACGCCTATTTCCGCAGCCATTGCAGACATGGACAAGTGCAGCGAGAAGCCCTCGCTGCTTCTGTGGGAACACCTAGGATCGGGCACCACTGCAAGTGAATGGCAGCAGAGGCGACGATCTTGTGTGCATCTAGGACCACCTTCGCTGCATCGCTGCCTACCCCGACTTCATGTTGCGTCGCTGTCATGTTAATTAATATTTTCTCCATGTTATTTGTTACAAACCTTCTTTTGGTGTCCACACCTGTCTTGACTGAAATATCGTACAAAGAAGTACATGCCATCGTCATCTTCATCGTCTTCATGATCCAAAGGTACTTTATCTGCTTGCATTTGTCAATTCATTTTCTTACCGGACAAAACAACACTTGTTTTTTTTTTTTTTCGAGGTTGACGGGGGGGCAAAAACCCCACCGCTTGTTGCATTCCATCGAAAGTAGCCTGGCAGGCCCATGATCTTACAATCAGATTAGAGATATTACAGGGGGATACAAGGGAGAAGAAGACAATTAAAAGACAGAAAAGGAAAACAACTAGAAACAGGGGAAACACAAAGGGAAGGGGAGGTTAGCATTCGAAGCCAACTGAACCCCCCGGATGACAGCATCTCAAGGAGCGACAACCACGACTTGGCAAGGCGAGCGACGGGCGAGGACCTGCAAAACCGAGACCAGCACAGTCGAAGGGCGTCGGATAGCCGAGACTGGGGCGACGACACCGGTGTGCCGACCCCGTGGTCGAAGGGCGATGCAGAAACGAGTCCACCACCACAAGGCACGACCAAAAGCAAAGTCGCAACCAGAACACCACCTTGAGTACCTCAAGTCGACAGCCGAGGAGGATCTCCGGTGAGAACCTCAACACCAAAGGCAAGTAGCCCCAGGAATAGGTAGTGGAATACGTGGAGACCGGACAAGAGCACACCAAGAATCGTCACCGGCACGATCGAAGGGCGTCGGATAGCCGAGTCCGTGCGACGACACCGGTGTGCCGTCGGCGAAGCCGAGGGGCGTTGCGCCGCCGAGACCAAACACAGTCGAAGGGCATCGGATAGCCGAGACTGGGGCGACGACACCGGTGTGCCGCCCCCGTAGTCGAAGGGCAGCGCAAGCCGAGGCCACCCCGGGACGTCTAGGCAGCACCGCCTGAGCCACCATGACCACAGCTTCATCCTGCAAGGAAACGAACCGAGGGCCGGCGAGAAGACAAGAGGCGATGCCGCCCGACACAGGTCAGGCTCCAAGACGAAGCTCCAAACAGCGCCATCGCCTGACCCGGAGAAGTCCAGGTCTGGGATTTCTCCCGGAGCACTGACATGAGGAGCACAGATGGTGCTTCCCACTCCGCATCGGAACAGGCCGTCCTCACCACCTCAACAGCACCAAAGTCGCGAAGTAGAGGGCCCTTCCCGAGGCTGAAGGGCAGCCGGCCGGCCCAATCCCGCAAGACGCCCCCGGGGCCAGATCTTCCGCGCGAGATCTTCCGCAGCCGGAGGAGTCCGACAAGGACAAGGAGCCAACCGTCAGCGCACCGGCCAGGGACGCGAGGAGCAGCAGCCACCGGCGCCGAAGCGACCAGCCGTCGCGAGGAAGAGGCGCCGCACGGGAGCGGAGCTCGAGAGGCAGGGGAGGAGGTCGGCGAGGACGAACCGAGGGGCGAGAGCGCCGAGCCGCCGCCGACGATTCACGGACGCGAGGAGCAACCCGGCCGCCAAAGCAGAACAAGGGACGGGAGGTCTCGTTTTTGGATTGTTTGGGGGAAACAGAGAGATGCTCCCCGCCGCCGCCGTCCGCCGTGGGGCGGCCTCCTCCGGCGGTGGCGGGGGCTGCGGGCGAGGTAGGTGGGGGAGGCTGTGGCGGCGGCGCGGGGGGTCGCCTCAGAATCGCCCAGGGGCGACCCGGAGGCGGGTTAGGGTTTCTCCGCAATATAAACTGTTCATTGAGCAAAAAACAACACTTGTCAATTTAGAGTTCTGTCATGACACATATGACATGTAATTTTACACATGGTGTTTGTTATCATTGATAGCTCAGCGGGTAGAGCTTGTAGGAATTTTGGAAAACTCTGCTCCTGAAATAGTTCTTTTGGAGCTATGACAAAGATCCTCGTGATTTTGTTAGTCATGATTCAAATCTAGAATTTTTCTACAGCGGAAGATCCTATATCATCTTTGTACCAAACAATTTTCTACAACTAGTTTTAGTTATTAAGTGTTTTACTGTTTTTCAACAGCCAGCTATTTTTCCATATGCCACATTATATTATAGGGTATGAATTTCTGAAAATGCTCTGTCATTTGGTTCAGGAAATGATCTTGACTTTCCAACCCCATGACCATCGAAGCTTTAGCCCTACAAGATGCTGTTGCTTTTGTGGTTAAGAGGAATTACAATCGTGTTGTGTTTGAGGTGGACTGCGCTGATGTAATGATGTAAAAAGTACAATTTGTTCACCTTCGCTGTGCATCTAGGACCACCTTCGCTGTGCCGCTGCGTACCCCGACTCCAGGTTGCGTCGCCGTCATGTTAACTAATATTTCTCCATGTTATGTGTTACAAACCTTCTTTTGGCGACATAATTCCTACACATGTTTTATATTTAGATTTCGTTTGATGGGCACTAGTCCACACCTGTCTTGACTTGAAATATGGTACAAAGAAGTACATGCCATCGTCATCTTCATCGTCTTCATGATCTAGCGGTACTTTATGTGCTTGCATTTCTTAATTCATTTTTCTTACCGGGCAGAACTGCACTTGTGAATTTAGAGTTCTGTCATGACACATATGACATGTAATTTTTACACATGGTTCAGTGGGCAGGGCTTGTAGAAAAACTCTGCTCCTCAAATTTCTAAAAAATTGACTCTACTGATTTTGGGAAACGGCACAACACAAATAGTTTTAGTTCTTTCCTCATGATTTTGTTAGTCATGATTCAAATCTAGACAATTTCTACAACAGAAGATCCTATAACTTTTTTGTTTAGAGTACCCTACAATTTTCTACAACTAGTTATTATGTGTTTCAACAACACCCATCTATTTTTCCTTATGTTATGTTATATTGTAGGGTATGCATTTCTGAAAATGCTCATTTGGTTCAGGAAATGATCTTGTCTTTGTAAATGGTTCTCTGCCAAAAAAACATACTTGTTCCATTTGTGAGTGCTAAGAAAAATAATTCTCAGGAGCCTGGTGCAAATTTTATCCAGGACTGTCCAACATGTCTAACTGTCGATGTCATTATTCACAAAAATTATGTTCAGTATTAGGTTAGATTAACGGGAGTACTCAAACACCTGTGCATTTGACTAGTAGATGCTTGAATATTTTGTCTTGTGTCATTTCCAGTCTGTCCGCAATGAGAAAGAATGTTCTGGCCCAGTGCTATGGCAGTGACATTACTCGCAAAAGGAAGTTGGTAGAGAAGCAAAATGAAGGGAAGAAGCGCATGAAACGAGTAGGATCCGTCAGTATTCCTCAAGAAGCATTCCATGAGCTACTAAAGGTCTCCAGTTCAAAATACTTGAGCTGTATTTTAGTGTTTTAGCCTCATATAGTCATCTTCTAGAAGGTAAGTTTTCTTATGTGGTTCTGCACATCATGTCTCCAGCTTCCAGAGTATAGCCTGGTCTGCATCATAGTTCACCGGGTATATACTGCTGTTTTGAGTTGAAGAGTGTAGCAGGATGTTGTGCATCACCACTGGTCCACAAGGCTTATTTCATTGTGAGAAATTCCAAATTAGCGATGACAAATAATATGAATTTTCTTTGTGAGAGATGACAGATGTATCATTTTCTTTCCGAGATGACAGATTTGTGAGCTCATAATTAAATTGGTAATACTGATGATGAACCAAATAACGACTTGCATGACTGCCGAGAACATATGGTAATTCATGATCCACTGACTTCTTTTTAAACTCACGAGTACTTGTGCAGTGCAATGGTGGATACTCAATCTTTTCTGCACCTCTCACAAAGTTCTGTGTATCTGATTCCACATTCATGGGAACAACATATGCCTCTGTACCTCTCACGGTCTCACCAAGTTCTGTATGTGTGATATATATCTTGCCATTATTTATTTGCGGGCTTGATTATTGATTGCAAAAACGGTCTGGTACTATTTATATTATGTCTTTGTTCATGTATACATTCTTCTGTTTTCATGAATGTCCATCCTAATACAAATAATTAATAATAGGAAGATGCAAGCTCCTCTGTATCATGTAATACAAACCAGGTCAAGCTCCTTTTATGTTATTTGATTGTCCTTTGTTGTCGACTTATTGTCCTTCATTATCAATACAATGCATCAATCAACACGGGAACGGCATTGGCGTGACAAAATCGTTTGTTTGACAAACAGAAACTTGACCGAGCTTGGAAAAATAATAATTGTATAACGATTATTTTTGATTAGGGTCCTTTTCTGGCTTCTAATTATTCCGAGTCCATTTGATGTTTGAGCTGGAATTTTTTTCTGAATTAGTTGATTTGTTGCATCAATTAAAGGAGGAGTAAAGTCTGTATTAAACCTTGAGTTCGTAGAGCATGTCCGGATCAAACCCTGAACTATCAATCCCTGAAATCAGCACCCTATGCTTATTAATCCTGAGCAATTTAAACCTTGGACCTGTTCGGACTAGTTTGGCGCACCAGAATGAAGACAATCCCGGCAGGGATCGCCCTCCACTCTCCTCCACTCTCGAATCAATTTTACCTTTCCGTTCTCATCTCAAACAATTATCATCAAATTGCAACCGTAGCTAGTCTCCTGGGAGAACAATGGTGAGCTCCCGAAAAAACGAAGACGATCTTGTCGGCGGCGAGATCCTTGAAGTTCCTCTTATAGTAGAGCACCGGTGGTGGGCGTCCAACGGCGCTGCGTCGGACCTCCGCGATAGCTCGGACTCGGAGGCCTCCCTGTCCCCTGCCTCCTCCCGCTTTTCGCACTCGTCGTCCTCCTCCAGCTCCGGTGGCGACGACGACCTTCACGATGTCAATCCCATTTCTCCAGAAACTGCAGCCCCTGACCACAACGACCCTCCCCGCCTCCGCCCCGTCCACCACCGTGACTCCAGCCTTCGGGCGTAGCTACGTACAGGAAACTGAGCCTAACAACGACTTGTTGTTTGTGTGCAGGTTAAGTGTTTGTGTTAATGATAATGGCATGGACAGGGATGATGCTGTTGCAGCAACATCACATCGGCATATTTACTCCAACTTTGACCCAGTAGTGCCATGTCCACCCTCCACTGCTTGCACACAGTCATTGCCTTGTAGCAAAGAACGGCAAAAGGAAAACTTACTCAGGAGCATGGAAAAAAATAGCGCGCTATTTCGGCGCTAATAGCACGCTATAACGTTTTTAGACAGCCCATACTATATCATTTCGCCGCTATAGCGTGCTATAGCGCGCTATTAGCACGCTAATAGCATATTTTTCGGCCGACGCTATTTTGTTATAGCGCGCTATTTTTTTTCCTTGCTCAGGAGTGAAGGGGAGAGAGAAATATATCAAGGAGAGAGATGATCATGACATACGGGCCACATTACTCAGTGATAGTGGATGGTGATCCCGGCCGGGATCAAATCATTTCCGGTGCGCCAAACTAGTCCCAACTGATCCAAGGTTTAAATCGTCCGGGATTGATAAGCACAGGGTGCCGATTTCAGGGATTAAAAATTCAGGGTTCAATTCCGACACCATCTACAAGTTCAAGGTTTAATACAGACTTTACTCATTAAAGGAGGGATTGGGACCAAATGTTAGTGATTAGTCACAACGGGGATAGGGTCAGGGGGCAGGGTGTGGATGAAATCCACTACATACAAGATTAAATCCATTGCAGCTGAACAAATCCTTATGTGATAGGGCAACCGTTTGCTGCCCCAAATTTGCAGCACAAGAGTTCATTTTTTTTTGGGCATGATGCAAAAATATAGGGCATGAATTTTAGGGATAGAGCTGTTTTTAGGCCTTTCGTGTCCTAAAAATCAGTTATTTTACTTTTGCATCTATTGGGACATGACCTAGTTACGAAAATTCGGGTGCAATTTGCTTTTGCCTTTTTTTAAGGGTTAAGTGCATTTTTGGTCCCTTAAATCTTGCGAAAGTCTAGTTTTGGTCTCTCAACTATGTTTTGGTCTAAATCTGCCTCAAACTCTTAATTAAGTCTATTTTTCGTCCCCAACGTCGGTTTAATGATGGTTGACCGAGTTTGACTCTCCTTTTCTGCCATCATGGACATAATTGGCTGGTTTTAATCTACATGTGATCATTTTTCCTTAGCCAATAAATAGAAAAATATACTTGCCCTAACATACATGTGTGCCGCCTCCACCTTTCTCGTTTGGTGCGGCAATCCTCGCCACTTCAGTCGCCTCCGCCTTTCCCCCAAACGTAAAAGCCCTGGCATGTCCACGATTTTGCCTTTCTCGCCCGGCTTATCCACCCTAGTAGTATGAGGCGCCGTCGCTAGGTGTTGTGGAAGAGTTAGGGTTACTACATCAATCAAATGAATAATTATCATGTTCTCACCGCCGAACGTTCAAAAAGCTAATTGCATAACTTATCTCAAGGTGAGACGGTCCTACGTGGACTAAACCTGTTGAAATCATTCCACGGTGATAAAAAAGAGTCAAAAACCGGTCAACCATTGTTAAACCGCTACCAAGAACCAAAATTGGACTTAATTAAGAGTCTGAGGACATGTTTAGACTAAAGCAAAGTTAAGGGATCAAAGTTTGACTTTTGCAACACATGAGAGACCAAAAATACACTTAACCCTTTTTTTAATCAGGCACATCCATTGTTGACGAAGTCGTTCCATGGTTATGTTCTTGGCCTTCTCATGATCAGAAACTTTCAGCTATCAAACGGGTTGATCATTCTTTTGATCTGTTAGCTAGGTGGAGAATGCATTCCAAGCTTTGGCAGCTTCGATCGCCGATGTGTATCCACAGGTTGTTTTTTCTTTCACGGGATACTTCATATTTCTTGTAATTCCGTTTCTAACTATATGTTGAGTGATCATCTCTGTGACCCCCCAAAAACTCGTTAGACCTACGTGCATCCACAAGATGCTCTCTCTTACCCCAAAAATATTTTAGAAGAAAGAAAAGGTAAACTTGTTTTCTGTTAGAGAGGAGAGGAGACACTGCAATGAGTCGAATACAGGAGATAATGGGACTTGGAAAAATACCTCAGCCAGATTGGCACAGCTATCGCAGCTCTTAAGGCCCACGTACGTCGCTGGTAATTTGCGAAGGCCCGCCCAAGCTTGTACAAATGCGAGCCCATCTAACGTACGAGAGGATGCTGCTGTCCCGCACGCGGCTGCTGCGCTTCGGTGGTTTAGTCCCACCTCGCCCAGCCGGACAAGATCGGACGGGAGAGCACGCTATAAAAGGAGGTACAGGTGCGACATTGTTCCATACTTACCTGGACGGGGTCGACGGGGGATCAGGAAGCCTCGTGGCCTAGGCTAGTGGCCCACATTGCACTTGGTGGGTGCGCTGGCTTACCATCTCCCCAAGTGGGAGAGTGGACGTCGTAATTTGTGGTAGAGGGGGTACGCGTCCGCGCGGCCCCTGCCAATTCTCGAAAATTAAATTTTGGTCCTTGACTTGCTTGGTTGATGGGTCCCGAGTTAAGATTTGTCGGTTCATTTGGGCCTTGTTTCGTGAATGAGTTCTCAATTTGGACATTTAATAATGAGGATTGCAAACCCGCGCGGCCAAGCTTTAAGCCTAGGAGAGAATGGCCATGGCGTCCAGCATCTGCCTCCCCTCGCCACTCGCTACGGCCGCCTCCGCCGTCCGCGTCGTCGCCTCGCGCGCTCCCACCTCTAACCCCGGCCGCCGCCTCCGTGGACTCCACTCTCACGCCCGCGCCGCCGCGGGGATGGACGCCTTCCACGTGTCGTCGCCAGGGCGGGACGCCGAGCCGCTGCTCCACCCCGGGGCGGCCGCCACTCACCGTCGGCTCCGAGTACGGCGCACGGCCCCAGTCCTCAAACCGCCCAAATATAGCCAATTCACGCGCGCGCCTTCTATTCTGGGGCGCCACCATCTGGGTGCGCGGCGGGTTCTGACGAGATGGGGGGTGGTGATGTGCAGGTGCGGACGCACGCGCAGGGCGCCGAGGAGGCTTCGGTGGGCGCCGGAGGTGGAGGCGCCGCCGCGGAGGCCGACTACTCGCTGGCGGCCATCATCCTCCCGTAAGTCCATTGCTGGCCCAATCAGTGCCTTGGGGATAATGCATTTGTGGCTCCATTCCACCTTCCAGATCGCGTCAATTTATCAAACCAATTGCCATGTGGAATTAGGGTTCTACCATAGCATAAGTACATGAGCAGAATGCATTGTAAGAAATGCACTACCTTATTCAACATTGTATTCTGTCATGCTGCCCATACTCTGCCAGGATTTTTTTCCATGTTATAAACCATGATCCTTCTGCTTTAAGTAATCATAAAAAGGGAATCGCATAGTTTAGGATAGTCATGTTTCCATATCATTTTGACTACAGACTATGTTGCATCTCGATTTGATCCATTGTTACTCGTCGTAGCAATTCTATCTGGTTTATCAATTGGAAGATAAATATGTAGAGGCACAATTCTCGAGCACGTTGAGCTTCCAATACTAATGGGCCAATGTTCGGAATCTAGGTTTGTGTTCCCTGCATTGGGTGGTCTCCTTTTCGGATATGACATTGGAGCGACTTCAGGAGCGACCATATCTGTGCACGTAAGTCTCAGTTTGGCGGTTCCACAATGTCTTGTCATAGCAATTCTGTTTGGTTTATCGATTTCAGCTTCAGACCATATATCTGACGCTCACTCTCACACGGTTGCTTCCTCATTCTTCAGTCTGCTACTCTCAGTGGTACCACTTGGTTCGGCCTCTCTTCCGTGCAGCTAGGGCTTGTGGTAATCCTTTTGGAAGATTCCTGTGCTTTATAAGCTTTTTCGCTCCGCGTTCGTAATCAAGAACATTCTTGTGCTTAATGAGCTTTATTGTCCTGTTATTTAGGCGAGTGGTTCACTTTATGGTGCTCTTGGCGGATCAATTCTCGCGTACCGCATTGCAGATTTTCTAGGTGATTTGAAACTACGGAGTACTTCAATGTTCCTTACTATGTATAAATTCATTGCACTTGAAACTAAATAACTGCTACTACACATCTTGCTGCAGGCAGAAGAGTAGAATTGATAACGGCAGCTGGATTATATATTTCTGGTGCTTTGGTCACTGGATTTGCTCCTAATTTTGTAGTTCTGATCATAGGCCGTCTCCTTTACGGAATTGGCATTGGTTTGGTGAGTAGCTCTGCAACCATAACTATTTGGTTCAAATGAATATGGGCAGATGAACTTGTGGGTACCAGTACTTAGATATTCAATATACCGACACGTGGAAACTGAGAGGAATATAATTGAAAGGAGCATATCCATGATCAACCTTAGCCTGGAAGAGATATTAAAGCAATCCTGTTCTGTCACTTTATAGTTATGCCACTGAACCGCCATGGTCCTCTATGCCAGGCAATGCATGGTGCTCCTCTTTATATTGCAGAGACATGTCCTCCACAAATACGTGGAACATTGATATCCTTGAAGGAGCTGTTCATTGTATTAGGAATACTGGTAACTCTCTCCTCCTACATTGCCTTAAAAAAACTATGTTCTCTCTTACAGATGTTATAATCACACCTCTGTATACGTTTTAATGCCTAACTGACCATTTATTAATATAACATTTTACAGTTTGGATACCTCGTAGGGAGCCTTGAAATTGATGTTGTAGGAGGATGGCGGTACATGTTTGGTTTTGGTGCTCCGCTGGCAGCTATAATGGCTGTTGGTATGTGGACTCTACCACCTTCACCTAGATGGCTGCTTCTAAGGGCAGTGCAAGGAAAAAGTCCTGTGGAAGACAACAAAAAGAAAGCAATACAAGCCCTGAGAAGACTGAAGGGCCCGTCAGCAAGTGACAAGGTTTTGACAGATGAGGTTGAAAATAATCTCGCCTCAATTAGGGCTGCCTATGCAGATCAGGAATCCGAAGGAAGCATTTTCCAAGTATTCGAGGGAGCAAGCTTGAAGGCCTTCACTATTGGAGGAGGACTGGTTCTCTTCCAACAGGTATTTGTCCTTTCAGCCCCGCTAATAAGCAGATAAACTAAATTTAAAATATGACCATCCTTTCATAATTTTGAAATTATCCGTGCCTTTAAGCTGAAGTCAAAGGTCCTTTGCATCTACCTCGTAATATAAAATAAGTTTTCTTTTGGCTTGAGAGGTTGAATCCATAATGAAAAATTCTAGAATTATTCGTGTATTAATCTCAAACTACTTTGGGCCTACTAACATTCATAATATTGATTAATATATGAACTTAACTTATTGATGACACCAAGTAAGCTAAAGTGCTAAACTCTTACCTGGCAGATAACAGGCCAGCCAAGTGTTCTATACTACGCAACCTCCATTCTTCAGGTACCTCAGTTTTGCCCGGAGCTGTTCAATTGGTTCTTTTGATATTAAACGAAATGGAAGTAGGAGCATTATAGATTGTCGTATTGCTGCATTGCTTTGATGCATACAATATAATTTGTTATCTATGTCTGTCTTCTGTAGACTGCTGGGTTTTCAGCTGCATCTGATGCTGCAAAAGTGTCGATTTTGATTGGGCTGTTCAAGGTAATACTATGGAGCTAGCTCATTACTGTACACCATAGATCATAAAATGTAACAGTTCTATCCTTTTTGCAGTTTCTGATGACAGGTTTTGCGGTGTTTAAAGTCGATGATCTTGGAAGGCGGCCATTGTTGATAGGAGGAGTTAGTGGAATTGTGAGTAACTTTGCTCTTTTCTATGTCTTGTGTAAGCTATATGATTTGGAACAGAAAGCGCCGTCCTCGCTCCTCACCACCTATTTGACTCCTACTAGGCATAGATACTCAACGATAGATTATGAACATAAATCTACCATTATGACTTAGATTGTTAAAAACCTTTGTAACTTCAGTAAGTTTCATCAGACATCTGAACAGCTGTATACATGATATTGTAGGTTCGGAGTGCCTTATCTCTAGTTTCCTTTCTTAGTTCTGAATGTAATCCTTTATGTACTGTATATATGGTTTGGAACAGAAAGTGCCGTCCTCAGTCCTCACCACCTATTTGACTCCTACTAGGCATAGATACTGAACGATAGATTATGAACATAAATCTACAATTTATGATTAGTTTCTAAAAAAAACCTTGTAACTTCGGTAAGTTTGATCCGACATTTGAACAGTTGTATACATGATATTAGTAGGTTCAGAATGCCTTTTCTCTAGTTTTCTTTTAGTTCTGAATGAGTAATCCTTACGCTTTCTTCCTCAACCTGGAAATGCAGACCATCGCACTGTTGCTTCTAGCAGCATACTACAAGATTCTGAATGGCTTCCCTTATGTTGCTGTTGGTGCTTTGCTTCTATACGTTGGCTCTTACCAGGTTGGTATTTTACTTGTGTAGGGGGAGTCTATGAGTGCTAAGTGAGTACAAGACACTGAGTTTTTGTTGCGTTTCAGGTGTCGTTTGGTCCAATAAGCTGGTTGATGGTCTCTGAGATCTTCCCGCTCCGAACAAGGGGACGTGGAATCAGCCTTGCGGTACTTACAAATTTTGGCTCAAATGCTTTGGTGACATTTGCCTTCTCACCTTTGCAGGTAATGTCTACACAAACTCTGTTCTCCTTAGTTATTTTTTCGTCAATTGCTGAACAACCATTTCTACATGTATCCTGTTCTTGCGCTAATCCTGACCCTGTAATGGCACAACCTACATAACCATAGAAAATAGTGTGCAGCCGACAGATGTGTGAACAAACCGAGCACGTGCGCCAACCAAATAACCCGGCTTTTTTATGTTTACAGGGGTACCTTGGCCCAGCCAACATCTTCCTTCTGTTTGCAGCCATATCGGTGCTCGCCCTTGTGTTTGTCATCCTCATCGTTCCAGAGACCAAAGGGCTGAGCCTGGAGGATATCGAGTCTAAGATCCTGAAGTGAAAACACACACGGTGTAAAGCTCTTCATGCTGATTTTGTTTGTGTACGTAGTCCCTCCGTACTAAAATAAGTGTTGCAACTTTATCTAAATACAGATGTATCTATGATTAAAATATCTAGACAAAGTTGCGACACTTACTTTAGAACGGAGGTAGTATGTAAGTTGATATAGCTGTACATGCATCTGTAGTTCTACTACTAGTGACGACCACGCTTACACGGCCTCATGTTCGTTCATGCGTGTAACTCTGATGCTGATGTTAACAGTATATGTGTAAATGTATATCTATCGTCAAAGGGAAAGTCAAATCGCCATCCAGCTGCGTCCACATCGCACTTAACAAAATACACTGTCGCCATTTTAAAAGGACACAAAAATTCATGGAGGTTGAACATTGTAACACTCGTATTCCATTCCATTAGGACACGGCTAAATCACTCGTCGCTTCATGTCAGCTGGGTAGTTTGCCATCCACGTATGGTCGCCGTGAACATAATAGTATATCGACGAACTGTGCTGGCTTAGAGATTGTTTATGCGAGTTATGTTTACCTGTTCTGTTGGTAATCTGACAGCCAAAAGCACGAGCCATGATCAACATCGCTATTAACCGGGGCGTAACGCGTTCGCCCCTAGTCTTGTTTAATCTGACCCACACAAATTAAACACACATATACTATTGCAAGTCAACCTGATCGTCAAGTGAAAATGAGGCGTACAGAGACACCACAATTATTGCCATTGTTTTAAGCATTTAAAATAGGCCCATCCGCAGTATTTGGCGCTTGCTCCTGTTCCTGTCCAGATGATCCGACCTATGTATCTTGCCCGTATCCCGTCCAAGTACATGTGGTCATGGTGTACCGGCGTTATACGTAGGGAGATGCAAAGAGGTAACGCGCACTAAAATAAATCCAGGAAAATACAGTGAGCTTGCCAAATTAGAGACGTGCATTTCTTCCTATATACAGTATGTTTAGTCCATCTCCCCATCCATCAATTTCCTCATCACTGGTTCGAGTGGTTTCGTTCAACAAAATGTACTGTACACAAAAGAAAACATTCTACTCCGTATAAGCCAGGTCAGTCTGATAGGTCGATGGGGATGCGAAGAACAGGTCGGCAGGGCGATCGTACACTGTTGGTGACGCTCAAGGGTTGGGCCGGGCAATTATGTACCGGGCGTCCAACGTCAACACACGCCAAGAGAGAACGAAATGGCACAAAACGCCCATTAGCTCCCACGATTAGCGAAACTAAATTACATAAACAACTGCCCACTGAACTGACGGCGACAATTGCTCAGGATTGTAATTATTGACGTTTTCTTCTGAGCGATTAGTATTTTTTAGGACCATATATGCATCTGGGAAGCTCTCTCTTCGTGGGGAGAAAGGGGAACAGTGACGAGGATAATCGAAAGGAAGGCTTAATCATAACATAATAATGTGATCATGGATCTAACATACGTGCTTATGTCAAAGTGACCACTTTGACTTTGACCTAATTAACATTGTTGAGCAGCTGAGGTAGAGCTATCTACAGCAGTGAGTGGCTGGCTAGCTTGGAATGTAGGGATGCTACTAGCAGTAGTGTCAGTTGTTCGTTGGCAGATTAAGTTTGATACATTCGCACGAGGGCCGCTTGACGTCGTACTAGCTTGTAGTGTGGACGTCGACGACGGACCAAGCGGGGACCGTCTGTAGCAAAACCAGCGTCGACCGGCAGGTAATCAAGGCGCCTTCCGGTCCGGTAGACTGACTATTCTCCACACTACTTTTAGTGGTTCCAAGGGAAATGAACCAAGTTTACGGGTCACTACGGTTATACTACTCCCTCCGTCCCATGAAGTTTGTCTAATATTTGTTAAAATTTAAATGTATGTAGGTGTATTTAGTGTTTAGATATATCTAAATTTTAACAATTCTCAGACAATCTCGGTGGGATAGTGGGACAGAGGGTACCTTTTGTTTCCGGTTTAGGGTTTAGCACATAGCCCGAATGCTCCAAGCTTCCAATTATATATGTACTTACTATCTTCTTTCAATATCGACACAGCCTTGGAGTGCTTTTGTTACTTGAATACCGACACGATCTTGGAGTATTTAAGTGTCATTTTATGTACCGAAGAATGAAGTTTGGTATCTTTTGGACTGCATATATACAAATACACCCTTCCCTTCGATCAGAAATATGTACTCCCTATGGTGTGTAGATACATCCATTTTTTGGGCAATTATTTTAAACTAGAGGGAGTCCAAGCTTTTTTTTTTTTTCCTAAATATCAACGCAATCTTTAAAACTTATAAACTTTGCCACTTAATTCTATGAGATATTCAGGAAAATATAATATTAATACGCTAAAAATCGAATCTTTAGTACATACAAGATCTGGAAATATCAACTTCATGGTGTCGATGATGATTTTTCCGTAGTAATTAATGCTCAAAGTTATGGAAATGTACTAGAAATAGCTCAAATCAAACATTTCCACATGTAATCTTTCCAAATCTTTTGCTATTTCAGTAGTTAATTTGAATTTATTCTTCATCTCGGGGCTGTATGCTCCCAAGAGCCATTTGAATCCTCTTGAGAAGCGAATGAAGGAAGCTCGATGAATACTTGATGATGGGGTACAAGTGGCAACCTCATCGTACACTCTAGGTCTCTTTGATTTAAAGAAATCCCTATCGCCTTGTTTTCTTATAAGAATATAGAAAAAAAGACCTTGGATCAAACTCTTGAAGTGACTCCAATGTTTGTCTACTTTGCTATCACCACATTTGCAATCTGTATTTCTCAGAACACATGAACCATCTTCTCGACACACGAAAAATGCACAGCATAACCGACTGGTTAAGAAGTCATGACTGTTGCTCCTTCTATGATTCACATTAATTTTACAAGAATTTAGAAGATAGAGGAAGGTATACATGCAAGACAAAAAGGAAATCGATACTATTTGATATTTCTAAGATAATGAGAAAAGTTAATGTCCAAGTCAGACAAAATTCCACAAGTGTGAGACCAAATTGCAAAAAAGGTGTTCAGCTTTAGGTGTACAAATGCCCGGTTCCAGTTACATTATAATTATAAAAATTAAAAATTCCCCAGTCAACTACGAAACTGACACCAGCAAGAAAACAAACAAATCCACTGGTTCGTTCATTTCCAACACCGGCCTCTTCATCTTCCCCGTCCAGCCATCCTTGTCAGCTCCGCGGAGGCAACCTCAACCTGTGCTCACCTCAATGCCGTCCACTTCCCGCCAAAGACCACTTCCCTATTCTACCCCTTACTTAGTCACCCACATTCTGCTCCACTGATTGTTAGATCGCGGCCAGTTAATTCGCCATGCTTCTGCATCGGCCGCGGCGCCGGCGGCCGATCGAGCTGGCCCCGGTGATCTTGCTCCTCCTCCTCCTCGCTCGGTATGTCGCTGGCACCGACGAGTTCTTGTACGCGGGGTTCGCCAACGGCAGCGTGATGACAACCGGCGCGGCCGCCGTGCTCGCCCCATCGGACAGCTCTGGTGGTCTCCTGCGGCTCACCAACGACACCAAGGAGGTGTTCGGCCACGGCTTCCACCCTGCGCCCCTCCGCTTCCGGGATGCCACCACCGGCGCGCCTCTCTCCTTCTCGACCACCTTCGTGATCGGCATCGTGCCGCGCTACCCGGACGCACACGGCCACGGCCTGGCCTTCGCGCTCGCGCCGTCGGTCGCCGTCCCGGGCTCCGTCGCCGGCAAGTACCTCGGCCTCTTCAACACGTCGGACAGCCTGGGAAACGGCACGAGCCTCATCGTCGCCGTCGAGTTCGACACGGTTATGGACGCGGAGTTCGGTGACGTGGACGAGAACCACGTCGGCATCGACGTCAACGGGCTGCACTCCGTTCACGCCACCCCCACCGGGTACTGGCGTGACGACGGCGCCGGCGGCGGGAGGTTCGAGAACATCAACCTGAACGGTGCCGAGCCGATTCAGGTGTGGATCGAGTACGACGGCGCCAGCGCGCGCATGGAGGTGACGGTGTCGCCCGCGGGGACCCCCAGGCCGGCCGTGCCGCTTGTGTCGTGCAACCTCAATCTCTCGTCATCCGTCGTGGCCGACGACACGTACGTCGGCTTCTCCGGGGCGAACGGCGCCGCCGCGAGCTCGCACTACGTTCTTGGCTGGAGCTTTCGCCTGGGCGGCGGCCGCGCCCAGGACCTCGACCTCTCGCAGCTCCCGAAGCTCCCGTCGTCCCCGGAATCATCTAACAAGAAATCGCCGCCGCCTCTGCTACTACCCATGACGCTGCTCGTCCTGGCCGTCGTGGTCCTTCTCCTGGCGTCGGCGGTCGCCGGGGCGCTCTATGCGCGGCGGCGCCGGCGGCAGTTCGCCGAAGAGGAAGAAGACTGGGAGAGGCAATATGGCCCGCACAGGATCAGCTACAGAGAGCTGCACGGCGCAACCAATGGCTTCCGCGACGTCATCGGCACCGGGGGCTTCGGCTGTGTGTACCGGGGCGTGCTCCCGAGGTCCGGTGCCGAGGTCGCCGTCAAGGTAGTGTCCCAGGGGTCGCGGCAGGGGCTCCGGGAGTTCGTGTCGGAGATCGCGAGCATGAGCCAGTTGCGCCACCGCAACCTGGTGCAGCTCCTCGGTTACTGCCGGCGGAGCGGCGAACTGGTGCTCGTCTACGACTACATGCCGAACGGCAGCCTGGATCAGCACCTTTATGGTAGGGCCGATCGTCAGGCGGCGGGGCTTAGCTGGGAGCAGCGCGGCAGGATCCTCCGGGACGTCGCGGCCGGGCTGCTGTACCTGCACGAGGGGTGGGAGCAGGTGGTGGTGCACCGGGACATCAAGGCCGGCAACGTGCTCCTCGACGCCGATATGAACGGCAAGCTCAGCGACTTCGGCCTCGCTCGTCTCTACGACCACGGCGGCGAATCGCAGACGACGCGCGTCGTCGGGACTCTCGGGTACATTGCGCCGGAGATGAGCAAGACTGGCAAGGCCACCACGAGCTCCGACGTCTACGCCTTCGGGGCTTTCCTGCTCGAGGTGGCGTGCGGCCGGAGGCCCGTGGTGTTCCACAGATCGGACACCGACGACTCGCCGCCGGGGCTCGTGGAGCTCGTCCTCCAGCACTGGAAGGCCGGGAAGATCAAGGAAGCGAGGGATCCGAGGATGGGCGAGTGCGTCGACGAGGACGACCTCGAGTTGGTCCTCAAGCTTGGGCTGCTGTGCTCGCACCCGGACTCGCTGCGACGGCCGAGCATGAGGCAGGTGGTGAAGATCCTGGAAGGCGCCGCGCCGGCGCCGGAGATGTCGCCGAATGATCTCGGCCAAAGCATAACACTGTTTGAGTACAGCGAGGCGTTCGACGAGTTCGTCGGCATGTCAGGCATATCCTTCCCGGCGTCGTCCGAGATGATCACCATGGCCACGACGCGGACGTCGTCCTCGTCGCCCTCCGCCGACGAGAAACGGCAGCTACTGTTCAATGAGTAGGGATTGATTTCCGTTGGAGTTAGATTCAGCAAATATATTGGGAACAACCTATATACTCTTTTTCAAATGGTGTGACGGCCAGATTTTTCTAGACCTTTAGATCTTTATATCTAGGGCCCCAACTTCATCTCCTTCTATACAGATACTAGAAACAAAAACAAAAAAATAGATGAAAATGCCCAACTTCAACTTCATCTCTCAAGTCTCAATGCCTCAGTAGCCGCCGCCTCCTACCTCTTCAAGAGGATCAAATCAGTTGTTTCCTCTAAACCATTGCGACTCTAGTGAAGCATTGTATGGGACCATGTCTTCTTGCAATATGTGTATGATGATGTAGTTAACTCAAACCTAACACAAGCTTACCCGCAAAAAAAAAAAAAACCTAACACAAGCTCAATCAAAAGGTAATTTGGAGAGATAGTGGTGAGAAAAGCAAAGCAAAAGGATGAGTCAATTAACATAAAAGTTGATTGCGATAGGACCAGAACCCAACCCCCTCCCGACCCTCACCCCAACCCTAACCGCCGCCGCCGGGGCAAAGTCCCTTGGGGCGTGGCGGGGGGGGGCTTTCCTCGCTGTCGTGGGGGACGGCGGACGGCGGACGGGCTCTCCCCTCCTCGACACATACGGCGGAGGCCGGCGCGGATGGTGATGGGAGGCGGCGGCTCTCGCGTTGCGGTCCCTCCCCTCCCCTCCCGTAGGCTTCCACCCGCAGCACACCGGTAGGGGCTGGTGGTGGGCTGCGGCCAGACCCTCGGTCTGCGCCATGCCCCCCCCCCCCCCCCGCCTCTCGTCGGTGCGTGGAGGTGATCTCGGGCTTCTTCCGCGACACGAGGGCGCCCGAGGCAGCAACCTTGGGTTCGACGGAGGAGGTGGCCCTCTTCTTCGCCGGAGAGGGTCGGCCTGCGGTTGGTGGTGGTGGATCTTTTGATCTATCACCGCGATCCGGCGACGAGGTGGAGGTGCTTGGAAGCCGGCGATGGTGTCGCCGGTGGAGGGTTGGTTTGGCCAGTCCGGGATGGTCGCCGACGTGGGGGTCTGACCTGAATAAAGGCGGCGGTCCTAGGGCCTCTCTTGCGTGAAGAGGAGGACCTACCGGAGGCCTGGACTCGTGATCTGGCCGGTGGGTTGAGTTCCGGAAGGCTCCGCCGGTGAATGTAACAGTGCTTTGCCTGGAGTTTGCTGGATCGGAGGTATTCGGTCGTGCGCACCCATGCATTTATTCCGACCGATTGGTTCTAGAGGGAGCGGCGCGAAGCTCTTTTTCTGTGTTGACATCAAGTGACTATGGATCCATGATGAAAGTCGGAAGAAGAGAATTTCATGAAAGCCGGAGGGGAGGACTAGCTAAGGGAGGTTCAAGTCTCCGCTCTGTTGAGGGACTTGCTTGGTGTTCTGGGCTTCACATCAGTGGTATGAAAGTGGGGGCGACAACACAGGTGAAGGGCAGAGTCCTACCTTTCGGGGTGAAAACCCAAGGTCTGGCCTTAACTGGTTGTGCCTGGCAATGACCTTGGTGCAGGCATTGTTTTGAGAGCGGGGACTATCTTCAGGGTGAAAACCTAAGATCTTTGATCGGGCGACGACGGTGTTTGAGCATGTACTGTTCTCTTCTTGGTGGCGTCGTTTTTGGAGAGTCTGTAATTGTTATTTTGGCGGTGGATGTATTGCTGTTGTTAGGCCTGAGATACTGTAGCGGGACTTTTGTTTCTTAGTTTTATTTTCCTTTTTTTGGCTGTGTGCATCCGTAGTGCCATTAGAGTGGTGCGTTGTTGCAGAGGCTGGGTGTAATTGGTATCTCTTGATATTAATATATTCCCTTTATTGAAAAAAGTTGGATGCGATATGGAGGAAGCCCCTTAGCGCTAACCACGGTTAGGAATCTTCGGGATCATGAATGTACACCTCATGAAGATCACACTCGTCCTCAAGTGGCAAAACCGGGAAGTATCTTCCGAATGAACCCAACATCTTCATATGCTGAATCCCAACTTAGAGATTGATCGACTTAATAATCCACTGCACCACAAGCTCATTGTTTCTAGGTATGCTCCTCCAGAGTGTCTTCAATTGACTCACGTGAAATGTAGGGTGCATCTGGCACATAACTTGCACGGGGAGTCATATATATTAGATATGTAATATGGGTACGTATACAATATGGTGTAGTACACCAATTGTATACGTACCAAACTCTGTAATTGCCTTGTGGGGGATGTTTCCACCTATATAACATGCAACCGGTCCCTCGAAAGAGGGTACGACCGTTCCTCCCAAAATCAACATGGTATCAGGCCTCTCCTTTTCCTACGACATCTAGCGCTGCCGCCCTCGGGACTCTCCTTCCCGTCGCCGACGCCAAGCTCCACAGGACATCATCGATGGGCTCCTCCATCGATCTCTACAAACCGCCGGCCAATTCCCTTCCTCAGATCGGTTTGAGCATCCCAAACAACCCTACAACCACAAACCCTAGCCTATACACCGACAAACCCTAGCCTATACCCTCTGCCGCGACAGCAGATTTCATCAAAATTCTACCACGCCAGCCGGCCACGGCAGCGATTTCTGCTGATTCTCTGCCGCACCAAAACTCCGCTCAGATGGCGTCTTCTTCCTCGTCTGGAGGGGTGCCAACTATTGGTGCCCCCTGCCACCAAGAGCTCAGGTTCTGCCCCACCTCCGTGGCGCCCGAGTTATGCGCATGCTTGAAGGTTCTGATCTGCCGCCGCCTGAGTTTGTTGATTCTGAGGATGCTGACAAGAAAAAGGTTCAACTCCCCAACCCTGCCTATGATACCTAGATCACACGGGATCAGCAGGTTGTGAGCTACATTGTTAATTCTCTGTCTGAAGATATCCTCTCTCATGTCTATGGTATGGTCCATGCTGCTGAAATCTGGAGTGCTATCCATGAGCTGTTCTCCTCCCAATCCAAATCTAGGGTTTCCAACATCCGAGGTGCTCTTATTAATACCAAGAAACTGGACATGACAGCTCAGCAGTATATCACCAAGATGAAAGGTTTTGCGTCTGAGTTGGCCACTGCAGGGAAGACTGTTGATGATGATGAACTCAAGGATTATATCATGAATGGACTTGATGGATCTTACAATGTTTTTTTTTGCTGCTCTCAAAGTTGTTCCGTCTACATCTCTCAATGACATGTGCTCTCAACTGCTTTCTTATGAGAACTGTGATGCTATGCTCTCTACCACGGGTCAGACTACTTCGGGGTTTATGTCATCCGTCAATGCTGCACCTCGTGTTTCGAGCACTGGATATGGAGGCGGTCCTCCGCGGCCCTCAGGTCCTGCACCGTACCTGCCTCCACACCTGTCCCATCAGCCGGCCCCTTACATGCCTCCAGCAAATCAGCAGCAGCCGACCCCTTACATGCCTCCGGCACATCAGTACCAGCCGACCCCTTACATGCCTCCGGCGCATCAGTTTCAACCTCCCTCTTACATACCGATGACCCCCCAATATACATCATATCAGCCAGGACCTTATATGCCGCCATATCAGCAGCCGTTTGCTCCTGCTTCATACATGCCGCCATACATGCCTCCCCCACAGCAATAGCCTCGTCCGCCCCGTCCTCCCCAGCAGCAGCAGCGTCCTCGCCAGGACCGTCCCAAGAAAGGAGGCAAGAAGGATCGCCGCACCACACCATGGCAGGAAGGTGTTTTCTGTCAAATCTGCAAGAAGGAAGGGCATCCAGCTAATGAGTGTTGGTGGCGATATGGTGATGATGATGATGATGACAAGCCACCAAAAGAACCTAAAGGTGCTTATGGCATTGATACAAATTGGTACATAGACACAGGTGCCACCAATCATGTCACTGGTCACACTACTAGAAAACAGGCAATCAGTGGCGCACCACTTTTTGCCATCAGTGGCGCACCACTTTTTGCCATCAGTGGCGCACTAGTGGTGCGCCACTACTATCACGCCACTGCTAAGTCTTAGCAGTGGCGCACCACTCAGTGCGCCACTAGTATTTCACTGTAACAATGGCGCACTACATCAATCATCAACATGCGCCACTGCTAAGGTGTTTTGCATTAAAAAAAATAAAAGCTGGCCACCAGGACCACGCACTGCGGGTTGATTTCAAATGTTACTGGGGTCTTGGGCAAAAACGTCAGATTCAGATCTAGATCCACATCAGAAATTTTACAGGGGCCTAATTACAAAATGCCATCTAGATCTAGATCAACCTTTGGCAGCGGTTGGCCGGTTGGTGGTGGCGCCGGTGGCTGGCCGGTTGGTGGTGGCGCCGGCGGCTGGCTGGTTGGTGGAGGCGGCGGCGGCTGGCCAGCACCGTCGCGAGCTCGACAATCTCGAGCGCCTCCACGCCACGCCCCGTCGGATCGCGCCCGCCGACGGCGGTGCTGGACAGGGGACGGCGGTGCTGGACAGGGGACGACGGCGCTGATAGGCACCTGGGGAGTCAGCGCTCGCGATGCTCCACGACCTCGCCGCCGGCACCGTGGGGCTCGTCGCTGCTCGACGTGCTGCTGCTGCCGTCGTTGCTTCAGGGGAGAGGACCAGGCCGGCGATTCGACTTCGCATCCATGGCCGTCGGGGCCGCACGCCTTCGCCGCTCGCCTCCAAGCCTTCGACGGGGGCCGCGAGATGCGGGAGAAGGATCTGGGTGTGGGGAGAGGAACTGGGGCTGGGGGAGATTAGGGACCTGGGGCAGGGTGAGCGGTCCTGGACGCCGGCAGAAGTGGTGGTCTGGCTCGGGGACAGCGCGAGCACGGCGGTGTGGAGGGCGGTGTAGAAGCGGCGGTGAGACAGGGGACATCGCGAGGTCTGGGGAAAGTGCGGACATTCAAAACACCCATCATCTACGAGGTCTGGGGAAGACGTTGCGGTTTGGAGTTGGAGAGAGAGCGGTGGGTGGGTGGAGACTGGAGAGAGAATGTGGATCTGGGGAAAGTGCGGCCGGTAGCATAGTGGCGCAGCACACACAATGCGCTATTGCTATTTCATCACGCAATGCGCTATTGCTAGCATTGGCTAGCAATGGCGCACCTATATGTGGTGCGCCACTGGTAACTCTAGACCTGTTTATAACCCAGTCTCACAATTAGTAGTGGCGCAGCACTATACTAGTGCGCCATTGGTAATAGGTTAGCAGTGGAGCACCACTTTTTAGTGCGCCACTGCTATATAGTAGTGGCGCACCTATTTAGTGGTGCGCCACTGTTAGCAATCTTACGGCTAGGCCTTTTCCTAGTAGTGTCAACTCAACAAGTTAAATGTTCATGAACCATATCAGGGCCGAGATCAAGTCAACAATGCTAGTGGACAAGGTATGGACATTGCACATATTGGTCATTCTGTTTTGCACACCCCTGATAGCTTCATACAACTTTGGAACATTTTACATGTTCCTGAAGCATCCATGAGTCTTCTTTCTGCCCATAAACTTAGTCTCGACAATAATTGTTATATGGAAATTCACCCTTTCTTTTTTTTGATTAAGGATCAGGTAACGAAGTGCACCGTGTTTAGAGGTCCTTGTCATGGTGGCCTATACCCTCTAGTTCCAGTTTCTTCAGACCTCTCCAAGCATGCTCTTGCCACTGTCAAGCCTTCATCCTCCACGTGACATCGTCGCCTAGGCCATCCATCTTCGTTTATTGTTCAGCAAATTCTTAGGAAGCATAAACTTTTACATTCCCCAGATATAAGTCCTTACATATGTGATCCGTGCCAACAGGCTAAGAGTCATCAGTTACCATACCCTGTATCCACTAGTGTGTCTACTGTTCCTTTGGAGCAAATCTTTTCTGATGTATGGGGTCCTGCTCCTCTATCTGTAGGCATAGGCAAACATTCATATTATGTAAGTTTCATTGATGATTATAGCAAGTTTACTTGGATTTATTTGCTTAAGAAACGCTCTGAAGTATATCAAGTTTTTCTTGATTTTCAACAATATGTTGAGCGCCAATTTGGTCGCAAAATTCTCACCATGCAAACTGATTGGGGTGGTGAATATGAGAAATTGAATAGCTTCTTTCAACGTGTTGGTATTGTTCATCATGTCTCATGTCCTCATGCTCATAAAAAAAACGGTTCTGCTGAACGCAAGCACCATCACATTGTTGAAGTTGGCCTTGCTATTCTTGCCAATGCTTCTATGCCTCTCAAGTTTTGGGATGATGCTTTCATCACAACTGTTTTTCTCATCAATATGCTTCCCACAAAAGTCCTTAATTATGAGACCCCTATCGACAAACTTCTCCAAGTTAAACCCAACTATGAGCCTCTTCGTGTTTTTGGCTGTGCGTGTTGGCCCAACCTTCGTCCTTATAACAAACACAAACTCTCTTTCCGCTCTAAACGTTGTGTTTTTCTTGGTTATAGTCCTCGTCATAAAGGTGTTAAATGTCTTGATGTGTCCACCGGGCGTGTATATGTCTCTCGTGATGTTGTCTTTGATGAGAATGTTTTCCCTTTTGCTGAGCTTCATCCTAATGCTGGTCGGCGTCTTCGTGAAGAAATTCTTCTCCTTCCACATGACAACACTCCATTGGCATCTACTGATAGGGGCATGCATACTAATGACCACTATTTGCATATTGTTCCTCCTGATTCTTCTTCACAGGTTGTTGCTGCGGAGACACCAACAAATTCAGATTCACAATCAGCGTCAAATTCTGAAGAAAATGCTGGAAAAAGCACATCAAATGATGCCATATCGCATGCTGAAGCGACAAGTGCTGCTACTGGCGATCCCGAGGCAGATTTGGCATCCTCCTCAGATTGTGCGCTGTCAGGTGCCGCCAGTCCGGCCGCGTCTCCCGCGTCGCCGCGCGGCTCCCCAAGTCCGCGCCAATCTCCGTCCGCCACGCTGCTGGGCGACAGCGCGCTCGCCCGCGTGTCCGACCGCGTGCTTCCCGCCCGGGCCCCGCCATCTGCAGCTGCTCCCCACTCCGCGCTTGCCACGTCGCCGCGACAGCGGTCGCTGTCCCCGCCTCGGGCTGGGGCGCGGTCCCCGCCACCTGCAGCCAATAATTCTCCAATGATTGCAGATTCTCCAATGATTGATGTCAGTGAAATCCATGCAGATTCTTCAGGATCTTCTATGCCTCTTCCACCTGCACCCCCTCCTGTGTCTGGTGTTCAAACTAGACTACAAAAAGGTATAAAAAATCCGAAAAAATATATCGATGGCACAGTACGTTATGCTTTTCTGATAACTACAGGTGAACCCAAGAATCTTTCTGAGGCTCTCATTGATGATAATTGGAAGCAAGCTATGCAAGAAGAATATGATGCTCTTATTGCTAATAATGTTGGAGATATGCCCAAGAGGCAATAATAAAAGTGGTTATTATATATCTTTATGTTTATGATAAATGTTTATATACCATGCTATAATTGTATTAACCGAAACATTGATACATGTGTGTTATGTAAACAAACAATGAGTTCGTAGTAAGCCTCTTAACTAGCTTGTTGATTAATAGATGATTAGTTTCATAATCATGAACATTGGATGTTATTAATAACAAGGTTATATCATTATATGAATGATGTAATGGACACACCCAATTAAGCGTAGCATAAGATCACGTCATTAAGTTATTTGCTATAAGCTTTCGATACATAGTTACCTAGTCCTTTCGACCATGAGATCATGTAAATCACTTATACCGGAAAGGTACTTTGATTACATCAAACGCCACTACGTAAATGGGTGGTTATAAATGTGGGATTAAGTATCCAGAAAGTATGAGTTGAGGCATATGGATCAACAGTGAGATTTGTCCATCCCGATGACGGATAGATATACTCTGGTCCCTCTCGGTGGAATGTCGTCTAAAATAGCTTGCAGGCATATGAATGGTTCATAAGAGACCACATACCACGGTACGAGTAAAGAGTACTTGTCAGGAGACGAGGTTGAACAAGGTATAGAGAGATACCGATGATCAAACCTCGGACAAGTAAAATATCGCGTGACAAAGGGAATCAGTATCATATGTGAATGGTTCATTCGATCACTAAGTCATCGTTGAATATGTGGGAGCCATTATGGATCTCCAGATCCCGCTATTGGTTATTGGTCGGAGAGAGTTCTCAACCATGTCTACATAGTTCGCGAACCGTAGGGTGACACACTTAAGGTTTGATGTCGTATTAGTAGAACTTGAATATGGAATGGAGTTCGAAGTTTTGTTCGGAGTCTCGGATGGGATCCCGGACATCACGAGGAGTTCCGGAATGGTCCGGAGAATAAGATTCATATATAGGAAGTCATTTTATAAGTTTGAAAATAATCCGGTGCATTTATGGAAGGTTCTAGAAGGTTCTAGAAAAGTCCGGAAGAAATCACTTTGGAAGACGGAGTCCCGAAGGGACTCCACCTCCCATGGCCAGCCAACCCTAGAGGGGTGGAGTCCCAGGTGGACTCCACCAAGGGTGGCCGGCCACCCCCCTCATGCACTACAACAGGACAGAGCTTTGGTAACACAGTCTTGTGTTACTACTGGTCCAAAACTATGTTACTAGGCCATGTAGTAACAGATTCCGAAATGTGTTCCATTAGGCCGTGTTACTAAGTGGTGTCCCTAGCCACACATGATAATTGTTACCATATATTGGAAACAATGTTACAATTTATGTTCTAGTAACATGCATATTATGTGTTACGAGATGCGTTAGTAGCACATATTTGTAACTATAGTAACACCATCGGTAACATATTTTCATAGACATAGAATATTGGTAGTAACATAATATTATACCTACAATAACATAATTAGTAACATTTATTAAGCTTCATAACACCACTTGAATGTTACTAGTGCAGCATAACTGATGTATTCTTTTTTATTATTAAACATGTAATTAGGTGCTCAATTTATGAAATATACATTTATTTAATAAAATCATTAAAGATGGTAAGTTAATTAATTGTTTTTATGATGCTTGCCACCATTGAAAAATGAGAGAAACTGAAGCACAAGACATCCACAAATTTCATATTCGTAATAAATATCTTAATATACTAAGATGTTTATTACAATAAATAAATACCAATATTACTAGTGTGAAATAGCACATTGAAGTAAGTAAAACTAACAAATTACAATATTGACAACAAAACAAAATCCGAACAAAAAATTACATAAACTTGTTTTCAATCTTAGTATACATTTCCTTGTATATCTGATCTACTTATACATCAATATCTTCCACATTCTTGAACCAACATTAGCTTTCTCTACGCCTCTACCACAAAGAATTGCCAAGGCCACATAATTTAGTTGATTATTGAAACTATAACCACAACCTTGTCACCTCTGGAAAATTCCCATCAATCTTTCTCGTCACTATAACATCTCTATGAGAGCAGCACAAATACAAAATTGAAACTTTAAAAACATATTAGAAAGCACAAATATGATAAACAAGAAGGAAGAACAATTCTCTCTTGGAATACTCACGCCAATAACAAGTTCATCTGCACGACAATGGTGAACAATGCATACACGAGTTCAATAAATAACAACCATCAAGTTTATGTTATTGATTATGATGCACATGTGTCACAACTTTATTTAAGAGCATTTTATTTGACTGATGCCAATACGTTGATGGTGCAAAACTTTATTTACTACTAACATAACAGAAAAACTGAGAGGGCTGAATACAATGTTGATGAGCACCATTGTCCAAAACGAAGCTGACTACAAAGCTAATAACACAAAATGGTAGATAATTAATTTAACTAAGAAATTGCTAACCTATATAAGATTTGAAGAGTTAATTTGTGTTAGCTGCCAACAGAAAGAACATGCATGTTAATTTAGGAGATCATGTACAACAAGAGCTACCAAAAGAACAATTATAATAAGTAGAACTTAATAAGTGGAAGGTGCTCTTTTTAGCTCCGTAATTTTTTTACCGATTGAAATTTCCAAATCCAATCCCTTATCAGTACATACGAAAATAACACTGGGCATTTGAGATTAAATAAAAGAAGATGAGCAGAACATAGGAATCTAAATATTTTGAGTTGCAACTTACCTGCAAATACCATACTGCACGTTTACAGTGTCTATTAATTTGTAAATATTACATTGTACAATAGAGTGCTGACCAAGGGTCCCGTGGCAAGAAAATAACTTAGAGCAGCCTGCAAAATAGCACAAAGCATAGATAACTTTCAGTGAAATAAATCTCACTATTATTGCAGTCATTGGATATCAATTCTCATGCCTGTTATGTTCAGACTACAATGCCAACAGCCCATTGCCAGTCTCTGACCTAGCAATTACATGCCTACTCAGATCAAAGCAAAGAAAGTAGATGAAAACAGCAAAGTTATTATTGGTCCAGTTTTTAGTGCAGAACATCAAGAAACGTAGACTAATAGGACATGAGGAGTTGGCGATTAGTAGAAAAAATCAAAGAAAGAATACATTTTTTTTTTTGAGAATTCGGCAGGTGAGCTGCTCGATATATTAATAGAAGAAGATTTGGCTCAGTTAATTAGGGAAACCGGGCCCAAAAACCATACAGAGAGGCCGAGTTTATGAGGGAAACCGGCCGAAAAAACCGCACAAAAGTTGGGGCCTCATCGCCCACACGAAACGAGACCACCGACGACCAAACACACACCACCAAACCCGGAGCCGCTGCTCCGACGTCCCCTGCTCGGAGGCGAGCCGCAACGCCGCACGGTGTGGACGACCTGTAGCCCAAGCTACCAAGGCGTCCACCCGCAGACCACGAACGCCGCGCCAAAAGATCCGGGGCCGCCGCCCCGACTTGCCAGCCACACCGACCACCCTGTCGCGTAGGCCGGGCCGACGAGCTCGCTACCCACGCAGCACGAACACGCCACCCATGCCTTGCAAGACCATGACCACACCCCATGGAGTCATCGCTGCAAGACCATCCGAGGCCGCCGCCTCGGCGCACGTCAACCGTCCGGGGCCGCCGCCCCGGCATCCACAACCCTCGACGACAAGGCAACCAAGCACAACTACCACACATCTACCACACCACGAGGACTACGGACTCCAAAAGCGGCGCCTTCAAGAAGGTAACGGCACAGTGTGTCGCCGCCGCCCGCTCCAAAGAGCAGAGGTTTTCACCCGGAGAACGCAAGAACTCGCGACAGCAGGAGACCAAGCTCCCCGATGAAGCCCTCAACAGGGGAAACGGTACCCAAGGGCACCGCCAACATCGGCACCAATGGTGCGAAGCTTTCGCCTGGAGTGTCAACGCTGTCGTCTATCGTCAGGCCCATCGTAGGCCCTGGCAGAAGAGGTGCCCCGCCGAGCAGGGTGCCTTGTTGCCGTCCACCAAGCAGAAAACGGAGCTGGGGGGCGCCCATCGGGGCCCGCAGGGGCCCATCTGAGCCCGCAGGGGCCCATCTGAGCCCACAGGAGCCCGCCCAACAGAGCCCCGCGCGCGAGCGCCGGCGGCGCACTAGGCAGCGCCGTGCCTGGCGGAAACCGCGGCCATCCCAAGCTGCAGAGGCCGCGCCGTGGCCGGACGACGAGCAGCCGTGCAGCGAAGGCCGAAGCCGGCCGGGATCCCGCTGCCAGGGCTGGCGCGCGAGAGACGGCGCGGCGTGGACGACGCACGCGACGAGGACGGCGGCGAGCAGGACGGCGGCAGGCCACGTGCGGGACCAGCGCGGACGACGGCGACCTCCGGGACCGGCATGGTGGCTTCCCTCCGAGACGGCCATGCGGGAGGCCCGAGAGGCATAGATCCTCGCCGCCCCCGTCCTTGGCGGCGCACGGCTTAGCCGGCGGCGGCCTCGGGAGGCGACGAGGGGGCGGGCAGAGGGGGTGGGGAGGTGGCGGCGGGAGGCTAGGGTTGCGCTCGCCCGTCGCCTGGAGGGGGCGACGGAGAGCGAGATGAGGCCAAGAAAGAATACATAATGAGGGAAAATAGAGATGTCGGCCATATATACGAAATTACGCTGCCGTCGGCATCGCCCAACGTCGCCAGCCGCTGGACATCCTCTCCTCCTTGGCGTTGGTCAATGGGCCTTTTATTCAGGATTCAAACAGTTCGGTTGTGCATCTATTAACTGATCAAGCAGTTTGCCCTGCAACTAGAAATTTGAAGTATTCAGAACTTAGAGAGAAATGACAACAAAATGGAACTTGGTAGGATGGCTGTGTGCACCTCATACGTGGTGTTGTTGAAACCTGGTTTCTAGATTTACGACCTGTAACTAATATGTTGGTTGCCAAAGACACCATAATTACCTAACATCTTCATCAACAAAGCTCCTTTTTCTATCTAAAATAGTAAAAGGAACAGGCGGTGCACAGAGATACCGACCTAGCTACATAGGTGGTGTGCAAACGTGACCCACCTTGACATCCATGTCCGTGGACGTGAGCAGGAAGATTACGATACAGAGAGATGAAAAACATATTGCTTCCTATATTCCAACTATCTCGCATCCCAGCAGCAGAAAATCGGAGCAAAACAGAGATTGAAAGCATGCAGACATGCGACAGTAAGAACGCAAGATGGACGACAAGGCAAAATAGGACTTAGATTCACCATAATCCATTAGAGAAAGGTCAAAGGTCTGATGGAGATCTGAATCCCCGTGAGATCTGGGAGTAGATGAAGGCCACCACCGCGTCGCGACCGCTGCCGCCTTCCTCGCCAAGATCCGCTCGCCGGTGCGCCGTCTCTGAGATCCAAGCCACGTCTATTGAGGATGAGGACGAAGAGTTTGGTGGCGCTGCGTTGCTGGGAGAGAAGGGTGACACACCATCGATGACGGATCCAGACGGCAGCGTGCGAATATGCGGGGAAGGAGGCTCGTTGAGGAGTGGGGATGCGGGGCGGCGCACGGAGTGGGAGATCGGGAGGGTTAAGACTTGGCGGCTGATGCGGGGTTAAATCGAGGCGGTGGTCTCCTCCTCCGATGGTGCGGCTCCCGAGGAGCTTCGTCGCGGATCTGCTGCCCTCTTCTCGCTCGACGCTCGGAGGAGCTCTCGGGTGACTTCTCCCCTCGCCGGTGGCCGTGGGACGGCGGTGCCAGTTCGTGTAGATCTCGAAGGTTTGGTTGTGCTTGTCCAAGATCGCCTCGTCGTCTGCGGTGCAAGATGGAGGCACCCTGGTGCCGAGGAGCGTCGACCCCCCGACCGCCTGGGGTCTCCTCCCAGTCCAAGGTTTCATGGAGGAGTGGCGGGAGGCCATGCCGGCGTAGCGTGTTGCCTCACGGAGACGAAGCGGAAGCCTAGAAGGACCTCTTTTGTATTTCTCTTTGTTTTTGGGCTTTTCTGTATGAATCTTGGATAAATGCATTCTGATCCTTTTCGCAAAAAAAAAAAAATCGAGGTGGATCGAAAATTTTGACACCCCGCGTATGGGGCTGCTCCCCGCGCAGTTCCTCCACGCTATATTTTCGCATCTGTATTTTGCACTTCATTGCCTGCTAGTGGGACGTCCATTATGTTGGCCCACGAGACATACAACAGTCAGCGTTTGGTTAGAATAAAAGTAAAAAAACACATAAATGAACCTCTGAAAACCATAGAAAATTCATAGCATAATTTTCGTGACAGACAATAGATTTCATTCATCAATCTTGTGTATATATGACCTAATAACTAAAAATATAAGATTGGGACCTAAAATTACAATCTTGCCAATTTGAATTACAATATTTTTTTTTGTTTTCTTTCAACAATCCCGCCAATTTGAATTACAATACCATTATGTATTTTTCGGACCTAAAATAACATTGGGCGTTTTATGGATTTGTTATTGTCAATGGGAAGAGGTTGTCATGGATTGCACGGTGGGTGAAAGAAAGGAGTGAAAACAATCATATTAGTGTATTTTAAACTTGAATTGGGGTCAAATTAAAATTTTACCATAGTTTTAGGTTGCAAGTCATTAAAAGAATAAAAGTGAAATTATCATTCATGCCGGTGTGGGTTTGCTTTCTTTTCCTATTTTGTGTGATTTTCTTGGTATTTGTATAACACAATAATCATCCAGGATTTTTTGGGATCTCGATACTATTTTATATTTTATTTAATATAAAATTCTCCTTTTAGTTTTTTCTAGAAATAAAAAGTAGTCAGTAACTCATCCACGTTTTGGGGGCTAAATCTCTTACGAAGACACGGAGCCCACATGCATAATCTCTATCCTCTCCTTTACTCTGCTCAGGCCGGTTACAATTTGTACGATTGGCCTAATTGGTGGGAGAAAAGTGATAACGCCGATCGCTATTGTAGGCCGCACACGTGGCCCAACGTTGGAATTTATTTATTATAAAAGGTTAATGTGAAATCATAGAACTAACAGTGGAAAGTAACGATGGTTAAGCTTGTGCAGTGATAATGTTTGGTCATGCGATTCGTAAGACTTGTAACACTAGGTACCAAGCATGATTTTGTGTTCCTGTAATCTACAATTTGTAACATGTTTGGAGTAACACAAAATTATGAGTTACTGCTGTAATATTCTTGTAACACCTTTTCAGATCTGACCAACGAATGTGTTACTCGCCAAACTTGCAACACAAATCATTTGTTACTGCGATTTTACTTGTAACACAATTGTTCATCTGTTACACGACTGTGTTACCAAAGCTATGTTTTCCTGTAGTGATGGAAGGGTGGGAGTCCCACTTGAGGTGGGAATCCCACCTTGGGTAGGTTTCCCTACACATGGAAGGTTTTGGGTTGGGGTCTTATTCGAAGACTTGTAGTCCAACACTTGGGGGTTCCACCTATATAATGAGGGGCAAGGGGAGGGGGCCGACCACCACAAGCCCATAGCTTGGCCGCACCCCTAAGTGGCCGGCCACCCCCTCTCCCCAAACCCTAGCCGCCCCACTCCTCCACCTCTCCCGCAACGCTTAGCGAAGCTCCGCCAGAGATCTCCATCGCCATCGCCACCACGCCGTCGTGCTGCCGGATTCAAGGAGGAGCTACTACTTCCGCTGCCCTCTGGAATAGGGAGAAGGACGTCATCTTCATCAACACCGAACGTGTGACCGAGTACGGAGGTGCTGCCCGATTGTGGCACCGTCAAGATCTTCTACGCGCTTTTGAAAGCGGCAAGTGATCGTCTACCGCAGCAACAAGAGCCTCATCTTGTAGGCTTTGGAAATCTTCAAGGGTGAGTCTCGTTCATCCCCTCGTTGCTCCCGTCTTCTAGATTGCATCTTGGCTTGGATTGTGTTCTCGCGGTAGGAGAATTTTTGTTTTCTATGCAACGAATTCCTACAGTGGTATCAGAGCCGTGTCTATGCATAGATGGTTGCATGAGTAGAACACAATGGTTTTGTGGGCGTTGATGCTTATGTTGTCTTTAGTTTGAGTACTTTGCATCTTTGTGGCATAGTGGGATGAAGCGGCTCGGGCTAACTTTACATGACCGCGTTCATGAGATTTGCTCCACGCTCGACATGCAACTTGTATTGCATAAGTGGATTTGCGGGTGTCTGTCTCTCCTACTATAGTGAAGATTCAATTTACTCTTCTATTGACAACACTAGTATCACCGTTGTGGTTCATGTTCGTAGGTAGATTAGATCTCACTCGAAAACCCTAAACCACGTAAAATATGCAAACCAAATTAGAGACGTCTAACTTGTTTTTGCAGGGTTTGGTGATGTGATATGGCCATAATGTGATGATGAATATGTATGAGATGATCATTATTGTATTGTGGCAACCGGCAGGAGCCTTATGGTTGTCTTTAAATTTCATGTTGAGTAGTATTTCAAAGTAGTTGTAATAGTTGCTACATGGGAGAACAATCATGAAGACAGCGCCATTGACCTTGACGCTACGCCAACGATGATGGAGATCATGCTCGTTGATGATGGAGATCATGTCCGTGCTTTGGAGATGAAGATCAAAGGCGCAAAGACAAAGGGGCCATATCATATCACATATGAACTGCATGTGATGTTAATCCTTTTATGCATCTTATTTTGCTTAGATCGCGACGGTAGCATTATAAGATGATCCCTCTCACTAAAATATCAAGATAATAAAGTGTTCATCCTTAGTAGCACCGTTGCCAAGACTTGTCGTTTCGAAGCATCTCGTGATGATCGGGTGTGATAGAATCAACAAGTGCATACAACGGGTGCAAGTCAGTTTTGCACATGCGGATACTAAGGTGGCCTTGACGAGCCTAGCTTGTACAGACATGGTCTCGAAACACGTGATACCGAAAGGTAGAGCATGAATCATATGATTGATATGATGAACACTTTGAGTGTTCGCCATTGAAGTTACATCTTGTCTCGTGATGATCGGACTTGATGTGGTGGATTTGGTTCATGTGATCACTAAGACAATTCGAGGGATATTGTTTTGAGTGGGAGTTCACCTAGTTTTTAATTTTCTTGAATTAAAATTTGAACTCAATTTGTCATAAACATTAGTCTAAACTATTGCAAATATATGTTGTAGATATGGCGTCCCCAATCAATTTTAACCAGTTCCTAGAGAAAGAAAAGCTTAAGAGCAACGGTAGCAACTTCACCGACTGGTTCCGTCATGTGAGGATTTTCCTCGCTGTTGGAAACCTGCAATATGTGCTTGATGCACCGCTAGGTGACCCTCCTGCAGAAACTGAAACCGATGAAGTAAAGAACGTTTACGAGACTCGGAAAACTCGGTACTCTCAAGTTCAGTGTGCCATCCTATGCATTCTGGAAGCCGATCTTCAAAAAAGTTTTGAGCACCACGATCCTCATGAGTTGGTCAATGAGCTGAAAGCTATCTTTGAAACTCATGCGGCCGTGGAATGCTATGAAGCATCGAAACACTTCTTCAGCTGCATGATGGAAGAAGGCAGCTCCGTTAGTGAGCACATGCTCGCCATGACCGGGCACGCGAAGAAACTCAGTGACTTGGGAATAGTGATTCCTAACAGACTGGGGATTAATCGTGTCCTTCAATCACTGCCACCTAGTTACAAGAACTTTGTGATGAACTACAATATGCAGAACATGAACAAAGAGTTACCTGAACTCTTCGCCATGCTGAAATCTGCTGAGATTGAGATCAAGAAAGAGCACCAAGTGTTTTTGGTCAACAAGACCACCAGTTTCAAGAAACAGGGCAAGTCTAAGGGAAAATTCAAGAAGGGTGGCAAGAAAGCTGCCACGCCTCCTGTGAAACCTAAGAATGGCCCTAAGCCTGATGCTGAGTGCTATTACTGCAAGGAGAAGGGACACTGGAAGCGTAATTGCTCCAAGTATCTGGCTGATCTGAAGAGCGGCCTTGTCAAGAAGAAGAAAGAAGGTATATCTGATATACATGTTATAGATGTTTATCTTACTGGTTCTCGTACTAGTACCTGGGTATTTGATACTGGTTCGGTTGCTCATATTTGTAACTCGAAATAGGAACTAAAGAATAAACAGAGACTATTGAAGGATGAAGTGACGATGTGCGTTAGAAACGGATCCAAAGTCGATGTGATCGCTGTCGGCACACTTCCTCTACATCTACCTTCAGGATTAGTTTTAAACCTCAATAATTGTTATTTTGTACCCGCGTTGAGCATGCACATTATATCTGGATCTTGTTTAATGCAAGACGGTTATTCATTCAAGTCTGAGAATAATAGTTGTTCTATTTTTATGAATAATATCTTTTATGGTCGAGCACCTGAAAATAATGGTTTATTTCTGTTAGATCTCGATAGTAGTGATACACATATTCATAACATTGATGCTAAGCGAATTAAATTGAATGATAATTCTACTTATATGTGGCACTGTCGTCTTGGTCATATTGGAGTGAAACGCATGAAGAAACTCCATACCGATGGATTACTTGAATCACTTGAATTTGAGTCACTTGATAGATGCGAAGCATGTCTAATGGGAAAATGACTAAGACTCCATTCTCTGGTATTATGGAGCGAGCTACAGACTTATTGGAAATCATACGTACTGATGTGTGCGGACCAATGAGTGTAGCCTCGCGCGGTGGTTATCGTTATGTTTTAACCTTCACAGATGATCTGAGTAGATATGGGTATATCTATTTCATGAAACATAAATCCGAAACTTTCGAGAAGTTCAAGGAATTCCAAAGTGAAGTAGAAAATCAACGTAACAAGAAGATTAAATTTCTACGATCTGATCGTGGAGGTGAATATCTGAGTTGTGAGTTTAGCATGCATTTAAAGAAATGCGGAATACTTTCACAATTGACACAGCCGGGAACACCGAACGAAACGGTGTGTCCGAACGTCATAATCGAACTCTCTTAGATATGGTTCGTTCTATGATGTCTCTTACTGATTTGCCGTTATCATTTTGGAGTTATGCATTAGAGACAGCTGCATTCACTTTAAATAGGGCACCATCTAAATCCGTTGAAACGACACCGTATGAATTATGGTTTAATAAGAAACCTAAGCTGTCGTTCCTTAAAGTTTGGGGTTGCGAAGCCTATGTAAAAAGGTTACAGCCGGACAAGCTAGAACCCAAAGCGGAGAAATGCGTCTTCATAGGATACCCTAAGGAAACTATAGGGTACACTTTCTATCACAGATCCGAAGGCAAGATCTTTGTTGCTAAGAACGGAACCTTTCTTGAGAAAGAATTTCTCACTAAAGAAGTGACTGGAAGAAAAGTAGAACTCGACGAGATTATTGAATCTTCACTAGTTGATCAGAGTAGCGCAGTACCGGAAGTTGTTCCTGTGCCGCCTACACCGGCAACAGAGGAAGCTAATGATAATGATCATGAAACTTCGAACGAGATAGCTACTGAACCCCGCAGATCGACAAGGGAACGTGCCACTCCTGATTGGTATGATCCTTGTCTAAATGTCATGATTGTGGACAACAATGATGAAGACCCTGCGACGTATGAAGAAGCGATGATGAGCCCAGATTCCAACAAATGGCAAGAAGCCATGAAATCCAAAATGGGATCCATGTATGATAACAAAGTATGGACTTTGGTAGACTTACCTGATAGCCGCAAGGCTGTCGAGAATAAATGGATCTTCAAGAGAAAAACAGATGCTGATGGTAATATTACTGTCTATAAAGCTCGACTTGTCGCAAAGGGTTTCCGACAAATTCAAGGAGTTGATTACGATGAGACTTTCTCACCTGTAGCGAAGCTAAAATCTGTAAGGATTTTGTTAGCAATAGCTGCATTTTTCGATTATGAGATTTGGCAGATGGATGTCAAAACGGCGTTCCTTAATGGAGACATTGAGGAAGAGTTGTATATGGTACAACCCAAAGGTTTTGTCGATCCTAAAAATGCTGACAAAGTATGCAAACTTCAGCGTTCAATTTATGGACTAAAGCAAGCATCGAGAAGTTGGAACCGACGTTTTGATAAGGTGATCAAAGACTTCGGGTTTATACAGTGTCATGGAGAGGCCTGTATTTACAAGAAAGTGAGTGGGAGCTCTGTAGCGTTCCTGATATTATATGTAGATGACATATTATTGATTGGGAATGATATAGAACTATTAAGTAGTGTAAAAGGTTATTTGAATAATAGTTTTTCAATGAAAGACCTTGGTGAAGCATCGTATATATTAGGCATCAAGATTTATAGAGATAGATCAAGACGCCTAATAGGGCTATCACAGAGTACATACCTGGACAAGATTCTAAATAAGTTTAGAATGGACGAAAGTAAGAAAGGATTCTTACCTATGTTACCAGGCAAGGTCTTGAGTAAGACTCAAGGTCCAGCTACGGCAGAAGAAAGAGAAAGGATGAGTCAGATCCCCTATGCCTCGGCAGTAGGCTCTATCATGTATGCCATGCTATGTACTAGACCGGATATAGCACATGTTGTTAGTTTGACTAGCAGATATCAAAGTGATCCAGGAATGGAACACTGGATAGCGGTCAAGAATATCCTGAAGTACTTGAAAAGAACTAAGGATATGTTTCTTTGTTATGGAGGTGACCAAGAGCTTGTTGTAACAAGTTACACCGATGCAAGTTGGAACACTGATCCTGATGACTCTAAGTCACAGTCTGGGTACGTGTTTATATTGAATGGTGCTGCGATGGTGGGCAAGCTCGAAGCAGTGCACAGTGGCGAAGTCTTCAACAGAATCGGAGTACATAGCGGCTTCAGAGGCTTCATCAGAAGCGGTATGGATGAAGAGGTTCATTGTAGAGCTCGGTGTGGTTCCTAGTGCATTGGACCCACTAGTCATCTACTGTGACAACATGGGTGCCATCGCCAATGCACAAGAACCAAGGTCACACAAGAGGCTGAAGCATATCAAGCTGCGTTATCATTCGATTCACGAGTACATCGAAGATGAAGAAGTAAAGATTTGCAAAGTAAACACTGATCTGAATGTAGCAGATCCATTGACTAAAGCTCTCCCTAGGGCAAAGCATGACCAACACCAGAATGCCATGGGTGTTAGGTACCTTACAATGTAATCTAGATTATTGACTCTAGTGCAAGTGGGAGACTGTTGGAGATATGCCCAAGAGGCAATAATAAAAGTGGTTATTATATATCTTTATGTTTATGATAAATGTTTATATACCATGCTATAATTGTATTAACCAAAACATTGATACATGTGTGTTATGTAAACAAAATGAGTCCCTAGTAAGCCTCTTAACTAGCTTGTTGATTAATAGATGATTAGTTTCATAATCATGAACATTGGATGTTATTAATAACAAGGTTATATCATTATATGAATGATGTAATGGACACACCCAATTAAGCGTAGCATAAGATCACGTCATTAAGTTATTTGCTATAAGCTTTCGATACATAGTTACCTAGTCCTTTCGACCATGAGATCATGTAAATCACTTATACCGGAAAGGTACTTTGATTACATCAAACGCCACTGCGTAAATGGGTGGTTATAAAGGTGGGATTAAGTATCCGGAAAGTATGAGTTGAGGCATATGGATCAACAGTGGGATTTGTCCATCCCGATGATGGATAGATATACTCTGGGCCCTCTCGGTGGAATGTCGTCTAAAATAGCTTGCAAGCATATGAATGGTTCATAAGAGACACATACCACGGTATGAGTAAAGAGTACTTGTCAGGAGACGATGTTGAACAAGGTATAGAGAGATACCGATGATCAAACCTCGGACAAGTAAAATATCGCGTGACAAAGGGAATCGGTATCGTATGTGAATGGTTCATTCGATCACTAAGTCATCGTTGAATATGTGGGAGCCATTATGGATCTCCAGATCCCGCTATTGGTTATTGGTCGGAGAGAGTTCTCAACCATGTCTACATAGTTCGCGAACCGTAGGGTGACACACTTAAGGTTTGATGTCGTATTAGTAGAACTTGAATATGGAATGGAGTTCGAAGTTTTGTTCGGAGTCTCGGATGGGATCCCGGACATCACGAGGAGTTCCGGAATGGTCCGGAGAATAAGATTCATATATAGGAAGTCATTTTATAAGTTTGAAAATGATCCGGTGCATTTATGGAAGGTTCTAGAAAAGTCCGGAAGAAATCACTTTGAAAGACGGAGTCCCGAAGGGACTCCACCTCCCATGGCCGGCCAACCCTAGAGGGGTGGAGTCCCAGGTGGACTCCACCAAGGGTGGCCGGCCACCCCCCTCATGGAAGGGTGGGAGTCCCACTTGAGGTGGGAATCCCACCTTGGGTAGGTTTCCCTACACATGGAAGGTTTTGGGTTGGGGTCTTATTCGAAGACTTGTAGTCCAACACTTGGGGGTTCCACCTATATAATGAGGGGCAAGGGGAGGGGGCCGGCCACCACAAGCCCATAGCTTGGCCGCACCCCTAAGTGGCCGGCCACCCCTCTCCCCAAACCCTAGCCGCCCCACTCCTCCACCTCTCCCGCAATGCTTAGCGAAGCTCCGCCGGAGATCTCCATCGCCACCGCCACCACGCCATCGTGCTGCCGGATTCAAGGAGGAGCTACTACTTCCGCTGCCCGCTGGAACGGGGAGAAGGACGTCGTCTTCATCAACACCGAACGTGTGACCGAGTACGGAGGTGCTACCCGATTGTGGCATCGTCAAGATCTTCTATGCGCTTTTGAAAGCGGCAAGTGATCGTCTACCGCAGCAACAAGAGCCTCATCTTGTAGGCTTTGGAAATCTTCAAGGGTGAGTCTCGTTCATCCCCTCGTTGCTCCCGTCTTCTAGATTGCATCTTGGCTTGGATTGCGTTCTCGCGGTAGGAAATTTTTTGTTTTCTATGCAACGAATCCCTACAAATAACACCTGGCATTTAGTACCTCCCAGCTCTCATAAAAATATCATTGACTGCAAGTGGGTGTATCGCATCAAGAAAAAAGCTGATGGTACTGTGGATCGATACAAAGCACGTCTTGTTGCCAAAGGGTTCAAACAGAGGTATGTCATAGATTATGAAGATACCTTTAGTCTTGTTGTTAAGGCTGCTACTATTAGAATTGTTCTTGCTATCTCAGTATCTCGAGGATGGTGTTTAAGACAGCTAGATATCAAGAACGCGTTTTTACATGATGTTCTGGAAGAGGAGGTTTATATGAAACAACCACCTGGATTTAAGTCTTCCGCTACTCCAGATTATGTTTGCAGGCTTGATAAAAAGCTCTCTATGGTCTGAAACAGGCTCCTCGTGCTTGGTACTCTCGTCTCAGCTCCAAGTTACATTCCCTTGGTTTTATTCCGTCCAAGGCTGATACTTCCCTGTTTCTCTATGATCATAAAGGTCTCATTATATACATGTTGATTTATGTTGATGACATCATTGTTACCAGCTCTTTAGACTCGGCTATTTCAGTTCTTCTTCAGCATTTGAGTTCTGACTTTGCTCTTAAGGATCTTGGGGATCTTCATTATTTTTTAGGTCTTGAGGTTCACAAACAATCACATGGACTCCTCTTGAATCAAGAAAAATATGCTTCTGATCTCTTGACTCGTGTTGGCATGACTCTTTGTACACCCTGTCCAACACCACTTTCCACCACAGACACATTAAATTTGACAGATGGATCACCTCTTGGACCTGAGGATATCACACGATACAAGAGTATTGTTGGGGGTCTACAGTATCTCACATTGACACGCCCTGATCTGTCCTTTTCAGTTAACAAGGTATGTCAGTATCTGCATGCTCCAACTACTGCACATTGGTCTGCTGTTAAGCGCATTTTGAGGTATATTCATGGTACAAGAATAGTTGGTCTTACGTTTCAACTGTCTCGTTCCACTCTTCTTAGTGCCTACTCCGATGCAGATTGGGCAGGTGATTTAGATGACAGACGTTCTACAGGTGGATTTGCTATATTTTTTTGGTCCTAATCTTGTTGAGTGCCAGAAAACAGCCAATTGTCTCCAGGTCAAGTACTGAGGCTGAATACAAAACTCTTGCAAATGCTACTGCTGAACTGATTTGGGTTGAAGCCCTTGTTCGTGAACTTGGTGTTTTTCTTAAGGAGAAGCCATGCTTGTGGTGTGATAATCTTGGCGCCACTTTCTTGTCTGCCAACCCAGTTTTCCATGCACGTACCAAACATATTGAGATAGATTTCTGCTTTGTTCGTGAACGTGTTGCTCGCAAGCAACTGGATGTCAGGTTCATTTCAATCAAGGATCAAATTGCAGATGGTTTCACCAAAACTTTATGTGTAAGAAAATTAGATGAGTTCAAGCGTAATCTAAACCTCTCCCAAGTCTAGATTAAGGGGGGGGGGGGGTATTAGATATGTAATATGGGTACATATACAATATGATGTAGTACACCAATTGTATACGTACCAAACTCTGTAATTGCCTTGTGGAGGCTGTTTCCACCTATATAACATGCAACCGGTCCCTCGAAAGAGGGTACGACCGTTCCTCCCAAAATCAACAATATAATGGTTGAAAATTTGTCATATGCAATGAAGTGTGCTATACCGGTACACCACCATTTACAAGGAGGCACCCAATACTTCTACTTTTATGATTAGAAAAGGTCATGCACCGTAAGTATCCTTCCAATCGCTGATTAAATGTTAGTATATCCATCAGTTTTAGGAGAGCCTTACAATGTTCATGCAAAAAGATATTAGTGAATGCAATGTACCACAATATATAGTGGTACCATGAAAATGTACATTTTGTCAACTTGCTTGACAATATAAGGATAACTCAAGGGTAATAAGTGAGAGTACTTAGAGAACCAGTAAACTAGCTAGTGCAAGAATCACATCCTTCCTCCAGGATTTGGTACTCCCTCTACGAAATCCATGGAAACATGTGTCCATGCCTGGTTAGGTATATTCACAGTCTCTAACAACCCTAAATGAGTGTACTCTACTTGTTATTCTAGCACACAACCCACTCATTCACATGTGCACTTACATCTCTTTTTAAACCAGCCCAATGAACTTATAATTTGTTTATAAGTAGCAGCTTCCCTGAATGTTCTCTTAGAGAAGAAGCTTGCAATGAACTTATAATTTGTTTATTTGAGTTCTGCATTGCTTCCTACACCAATAATTTTCTTGTACCCCAGGACATAGTTTTCGTGTAATTCAATTTAACAGCCTATGACAAGTCAAATTAGCAATAAGATCCTTGCAATATCATTCCTCTTCATAGCTACATTATCTGTTGTAGGGACAAATCTTGAAATAACCATCATGTAATGATTTGGCCAACTTTTGGCAGTGACCAGGAGGTTGTGCACCTCAGTAAGCTTCTGCTCTTGGATGTATTTTAGACTTAATTTTTATATAAATTATAACACTTAATGAAGAACCAACAATGTAGTGTTTCTGCTTTCTAAGTGCTTCAAGTATTAACACAGTCTCCTTGCCATAAGTGGAACAAGACGATGATATAGGTCTAATTGCTTTGCCTAAGTAAACACTATAATTTCTTTTGCATAAGCAAAACATAAATACCTTATCCACTAGCATCTACTACTTAAATATAGATGGCTGATTGTAGTTGGGAAGTGTTAGCTAGATAAGGGTCTTCTGCCACAATGTTGTTTAACTTGCATAATGGTTCATGTTATTCTAGTTCCCATTTCCACAAAAAAAATACTTCTTGAGTGCATGAAAGATCTAGTGGATTGGAAATCACTCCATAATTTCAAATAAACTTCCGAGAGTACCCAGTGAAGAATAGAAAACCCCTGCATTGAGTGACACTGTTGGCTATTGGCCAACTGACCATGACCTCCAGTGTTAGGGGATTTATGGAAACTCCTTTCGAAGTGATGATGTATGTCCTAGATAGGCAAGATTTTTTCTTGAGAGTTATAAATACTTATGTTAAGTGCTTATTGTGTTCTTCTATGGTCTTTTTATATATCAATATGTCACCAGAGAACACCACTACAAGTTCCTCGAAGGTCCATCTAAAAGTTTATGCATGAGTAATTGGTAAGGTGTTGCGGCATTTGTGTGCCCAAAAGGCATTACGACAAACTCATAATGACCATATGTGTGCTAAAAGTTTTCCTTTTGATATTCTATCAATTCTCCTCATCTTGTTGTGATATCCTTATCTTAATTTGACCTCTGAAAAGAATTGAGCACCATGTAACTCATCAAGTAGGTCTTCAATAATTGGGATGATGTATTTGTTTTGATAATGCTCGAGTTGAGTTGCCTATATGCAATGCACATCTTCTAGGTGCAACCCTTCTTTCTCACTAGTATCGCATGAGGAGAAGGGGCTTCTGCTTGACCTAATAACTTTAGACTTGATTAGATGTTCAATTATAGTTTCCATTGCATCCTTATGGTATATGATAGTATCCTACATAACATGATCGATGTTCACTGGTTTTGATCTAGGGTGTAGTGCAAGTTTATGATCACAATCTCTGATATGAGGAAGTTGTTTAGCTTATACGAAAAAATCTCAGAATTTCTCATATACATTATAAAATGCTACACGAGTATGTTTAGCAAAGTGTATCAAATGACCACATGGTGTTGCTCCTAATACTCCTTGTGGCATGAAGTTTTCTAACTTTGCCACTGATATCTCATGGTATGTCTCTTAGACCAAGTTGCATCACTAACACTAAATCACCGTTATCATAATAATTGATAGTTAATTCATCGACATATTAAAGATCTCGACATATATATGTGGGTGAATAATAAACGACTATTGCTTCTCAACTTCTAACAACTTCATTGATTTTAGGGAAGTACGAATAAATGAGAATCTAAAAAATGCAACTATGTGAACAACCTATATGGCAAGATTACTCTAGCAAACGAGATAAAAAAGTTCAGAAGTAGACTCAACGCAAAATAATCAGAGGTGATAGAAATAATCAAATTGGAGGAACACCAAGACACAATGATCTATCCCGAAGTTCAAGTCCTTCGGGGGTGGGGAGGGGGATATCCGTTCGTGTGTGTGTGTGTGGAAAATCAAGTACATAATGATCACAAGAGACCTAGCTTCTTATCCATGAGATCACCAAACAAAGTATGACCTCTTCCACTAGAGTTGTATCTTGAAGCGATCTCCGAGGCCTTTACAAATTTCCTAGGGAAAATCCACAACCTTGGATGCTCCGGAGTTACTCAAACCATCTAGAGCTCCCCCAAAAGGCCAAGAGTAACAAGCACGACACAAACTCAGAGGGAAAATGAAACTTTTCTTGGCAGAATAGCAGAACTAGGTATGGATGCAAGCGGGATCCCGCCAAGACCACTTCTATTTCATTTGTTGATTTTACATCATTTTTTGTCTCAAATTTTAAACTAAAAAATCATCAAAGCAACTACAGGTGAGACGACGGGGGGGGGGGGGGGGGGAAGGTCTCTTCTTTCTTTTCCCTCACTTATATTAAAATTTAGTGGTAGGGGGAGTGAGATCAAGATTTGGAGATTTAACGATGAAAAATCATCTCAGATTCAAATATTTGCCGAAGTTAAACAATGTATAGTTCTCCCATGAGTATAAAGTCACAAAGAGTTAAAAACAAAAAAAAATGCATTTTCTTAGCGGGACGACCAATAAATTGTTGGCCATATTTTGTTTTGGCTCTATGGCCAGCCAAAGCTAATTCATCCAGGTAAATAATTTTCCATCTTTCGAATTTTGGGCATGCATCATTAAGATTTTATTGTTTCAATTGTCCAAACACTCCAGCCGCTAAAGAACAAAGATGATATGCTTATTATTCTTTGTGGACCTACGTAGTTCCAACATGACTGCACAAGGATAATAAAAAAATGCACCAAAATCTCCTCTTCCGAGCAATTAAAAAAGTTACACAATTGTGGTTCTCTCACTTGGTGAAACACAACCCCCTTATATAACTTCTCACAATTTATAATCATTGCGAGTTTTCTGCTCATGTCCGGAACCTTTGGGGAGGTATGGAGTCCTCAAGAAACTTGGATTACGGGTTCTTTCCGATATTTTATCTGGGCCAATCCAGGAGCTTCCTGGACCTACCAAAAATTATTTTTGGAGTTTTCGAGGAAAATCCACTGTAAACAATCACAAATTAAGGAGGGGGGGGGGGGGGAGTCTTGGATTTCTATTGGAAATTCATGAGTGTATATAAAATGTGTTAATATGCATTTTCCTTACTCCGTTCAAACATCAAACACCCCTTAATAGTATTGCTTTCCTATAACTCAAAGGAAGAAAAATGTAAATACGGGATTTACAAACGTAGTCTTCTTTTTAACCTTCTTATGTAGGGAACTATCAACCATCATGATTCTATCATCACAGGGAACTAAATTCTTGCTCTAAAACAACTAGTCCCCTAAATCATTTGGGCATTACCACCAAAATAAACTAAGGGTGAAAATATGTGCTTTCACTTATGTCCATTGTGACATGATTAAGTGTACATATTGAGCATGTTTCCAATATTATGTCATATCATTCGACTGTATAGTAGCATGCAATCATTATAGAAGTCTGTTCTATGAATGGAACAATTTCAGTTGATGCAAAAGGCCCTGTTGTACATTTTCACACCATTGTATACTACAATTTTTCCGGACTTGCATCCATGCTTCAATCCAAATTTATGTCAAAGTAGTTGTTATTGCTACTAGTATCAACAAGAGTTGTATCTCTGTCTCTCTATCATCACAATCAAGAAAAAATGTTTTTTTGTGTGTAACTAGTTCCTTGTACTACATGGACATACAAGTGAACTACCTTTTCATTTTCTACCTCCTTTTCCTGGGTCTACATGATTTCTTCCTCCTCCTCATATTTTAATTTGATCATAACATGTACTTGTATCTTCATTTTACATTGTAGTGTGTGTCTAGATGAACCATACATTTTTTTTATTTCCTATAAAGAACTTGAATCTGGGCAGGAACAATTAACTACTTCCCTTGTTATGAGTGATGACATTGTTAAGTTTTAAAAACTAACTAATATATTTTGTATCCCATAGTTGTTTTCTATAAGCTGGTTTATTCCTTTATGCCCCAATTACAATGATAATTTGTGTTGAAAACTTGAAATGATGAGATATTTACAATCTAACAATCCATTAACCTCCATTTCACGAGTTGAGTCTTTCATTTTTGTCTAATGTTGGTCATATTCTTGTAGTCCAAAACAAAATGTCTAATGTAGTAACCTTAATTCTTTGTTGGGATGAATCCTGCTACGCTGGTGGATAGCTACACACCCCTCTGTCAACTTCTAATTCAAGTCATATAAACCTGCTATAGCATGTTTTCCTAGTAGAACACGAAATTCGAGTGTACAACCGTGGTTTCAGAATTCTAGATTTTTTTTTTTATCAAAGTCAACGCCGAAACACAAACGTCAACGAAAAGCCAACTATGCATGCATTGACTTTCACCCCTAAAAAATCGAAGTAAATTTGAAAACACTTTTGTACACCAGAAATCCGTGTACTGCTAGGAAAACAAGCTAAAACAGGTTTATATGGCTTGAATTGATGACAAACACAAAGGTGCGTAGGTACCATGCATACCAAATCCACTCTCATTCTTTGTTATCTCTCCTCACATGCCTCACCACTTCGTAAAAAAAATTCAATGTAATCATCTATTGAGCTTGTTTTATTTTCAGAGAACGAAAACATTTGATAACATCATGCTCAATTTTTTCAGCAAATATTTCTATAGTTCCTTTTAGCGGAAACTATACCAAGGAGAAAACCATCTATTTCAATTTCCGCACTTTCCAACCATGTGTCATCCTTGCTAGTGGAATATAAAATTTGTATTTCCATCAATGTTCCTCTTTAGTTGTGACATTTTGAAATATTTTTCTGCTTTCATGATCCATGCACTAGTGTGAATGCCATCTTACATGGGAAATTCATACTTGGCCTAACTATGCTGCTCTAGAGTCTAGACTAGCTGCAAGTCCGATGCAAAGAGGTGCACCAGCTTGTCCATGAATAATGGACCAATGAGTTGAAGGTTCTCCAATCTCCCATGTGATTACCAAACACAAACTCCGTATAGGTGATGTGATTTTCTAACTGATCAAAATCCATCCCAAATTCCTCCTTAACACCAGTCTATTGCGGAGACAGTCCCACATGCCCTTTTGCAAAGTCCTCAATTTTCTTTTCTCCCCGCCAAATTGACCCAATTCTCCTTGGTCACAGTCTCACAGAGGTAGAATCACTATCACCATCGCCTTCTGATTGTTTATTCTTCCGCATTGCCCAAAAGGACCCGAGACTCCAAATGTTTGGATTCTACAAGAAAAGCGAAGAGCTTTCCCAACGAACAATTCATATCTAGGATCCAACGCCTCCCACAATACCCCTAGTTTTTCAGTTCTAGCTGGCTACGGAGTTTTACGAGGAAACTAGATCGAAAATCCTTGCCAGGACAACTCTACAATCAAGAACTAAGGCCAAGAACGCGGCTCTAATACCAACTTGTGATGATCTAGTTAACTGAAACCGGACACTAGCCGAGTCATATGTAATCTTCAAATATCGTGGTGAGAAAGCAAAGCAAGAGATGAGTGAACATAAGTTGGATGAGAAATAGGGCTAGTCCACTAGCGCCAACAACAAGGGTTAGTGCTTTGCATAAAACTGAGTGATATAAGAGTTTGATTACAACACATCTGGCTTTATATGGACGCTCAACATCAACTGACAAGTAGATGGGAGAATATTAATTGCAACAATATCGGCGATTCGGATCCATCCGATAACTTAACTGAGATCATTGTTGAATTCTTGAGTTAAATTTAGAAATATTCAAGATCATGGCAGTGTATCGTTTTCAAAACAGAAGCTACATATATACAGAGTACTAAAATGTTAAAAAAAAATCACAATTTTGGTTGTCCATGCAAACATTAGTGAAGGACCTGACTTTATACCATATTAATGTAATTGCCCCATGCAACTGTGCTAAAATGTCTACCACACGAAATTATTAATTTTTCTACAAACTATTTTTGTATCGTACAACTAAAATAGTAACATGGTATTAATGCCACAAAGAATATTGGCAATAATATCATGGTCACAGACATCTGAACTGAGAAGAGCCTTTTAATCCAGAATCAAAGCTAGGAAGAGCATCATTCATCAAGTACAACTCAATTTTGTTTTGATAAATGGAACAAGGCAGGTATAATTCAAAAAATAATTGAAAATGGCACAAGAAAATGAATATATATATAACTCACAATTTTTTTAAGGATAATCATACATGTGATCCTGTGGCGTGAGAGGCCTCCTAGAGCGCCCATTATTGATGTCCCAAATAACAAACAACTTCCCTAATTCACGTGTACTTTGATGAAAGTTCTCTAGACCAAAAGGTTTAGTACTACAAAATGGACAAGTATACGTGTTGTGCTATTACAAGGGAGATGCACCTACGTGAGTGCGCCTTGCTCCATCGCCTTGGATAGCAAGAATGCAGAGTAATAGTTTTGAGCTTCAAGAGTTGCTCGAGCAATGGTGCTCTAGAAAAGAAAGTAATTCCGAGATAATGGTACTGCGGCTGCTGGCTGGCAGCTCAGAACCTCTCCATCAGCAGTAACGGTGTAGGTTTCAGGGTCTACATTTATTTTTGGAAGTGCATCATTGAGTTGCATGTCCAATTTTGTTAAACCGCGAACACCACCAACAGCTTCCACCCTCTTTGCTAGTTTGTACTCTGATGCAACACCAGCTTCTTTAGCAGCCTGCGATCATTCATCACAAGATCAACATACTTATTTCACCAAAGATATCACTACAAATATCTATATTAAGCTCGTCTATAATAACGGAATGTAATGGTGAAAGTTGTATCCAGTTGAGCTAAGTAAACAGTGACACTTTTTCTTGACTGTAGGTGCTATCACCGGATATTACACATCATCCTAAATTTGTCAGAAGAGTTAGTAGTTAGCCTAACCTTGCTCACAAATGCAATCGAGTTAGAACTTCCAGCCTTTCCATATGCGCCAAACATAGGCCGCATCATAACCTGCATCAAGAATGCACCATTCTGCACTGTAAATTTTCAAGCACAACAAACTTGAGTAGGAGAGATATCAATAACAGAGGGAAAATGCATGAGTCTCGTCCGCACATTTCGGTTTCTGCAAATATACATACATAGTTTAAATTTTTGTGGTTTACCACTATACCATCATAATTTAACAACGACAGACCAGACGTCGACATGACCATCTCTACTACCAACCAGAAAGCAGCCTGTGAGCTGACAGGACCTGTGCACCCGCTGACAAAGGTCCCATTTTTTTAGGTCATTCAGGTTGTAAATCTTATGAAGTCCAATCTGAACACTTGGCCACAGTAGGGTGTACATTTCTTGGAATAGGCCTATAGGGTAACTTAAGTTACATTTTGGTAACTTACCATGGCCATGGAGTTAGTTATCATAGGACACTTGAATTGAGTTCTTTTCTCTTTTTGTGGAGTCACTTAAATTTGCTAAACTAGTTACCCCATCTGGCAGCTGTACGATACCTTGTTGCTTTCATAAATAAATTGAGTCCCTCCTCTAAACAGAACACTTGAATCATCAATTTTTTTTTACTTAACCACTGACTGGTTAACTTGCTTCACATTCATCTCTCTTAATTTCTAAAATTATTCAGTGGTGTTTCCCTTTCACCATGGACGCTAACCTAGATAGCAACATAGAAATCTGCAAACAAATTTATTATTTAGTGCAAAATCTGAGACCTAATTTGCTAAACTATCCAATTAGTACAAGAATTAAAACCTAGCAAAATAGGACTGCAGTAGGACGAGCTAAGAAGCAGGAAAGGATAAAATAAGCAGAAGAGAGGAGAGGGAGATGCAGAGGGAGACAGAGATTGCAATTGTTGTCTGCCTACTGCTAGATAGGTACATGTTTGCAGATCAACCAATGTACAAATGAACTACGAATGAGGCACCAACATGTATTTGGGGCTATCAAGTTAACCCCCTTGTTCTATAAATCTTTTCTTGCAAAAAGAGCTTATTTGAATCGCAACTTTTTTCTTGCACCAACATGTGATGCTCTGACAAAAAATGGTTGTCATTGCCAACTTGCTCATAACTAAATCTGGCTATTTAGATGTAGGCTTAATCATTCTAGCCCCCCAGACATGACAAGTATGGCGGCATCACCTGCTGCCACAAGTTGCCGTCATTTCCTCTTTTGGTCTTCGTAGTTTTTCCTCTTCTCTGTTTTATACAGATGTGTCTGTCTTTGTTTTGTTGGGATTTTGGTTGCAGTTTCTCAGCATTTGTTACTCTTAAGACACAGTGATGCACTTTTTGATGCGTTCATGGAAAAGCGATGTAGGCTAAACAGAAACATCAGGGTAGAATTAGAATAAAGTGTCATATCAAAAGGATCTCAGAGAATGAAGTCCATACAGGTTCAGGTGTTGGAATGCTAGCATTCGGATCACCCATGTTAGCCCACGCAACTGCACCACCTTTTATAATCAGTTCTGGTTTCGCACCAAAGAACGCAGGTTTCCAAAGAACTAGATCAGCTAACTTTCCCACCTGCCAAAGCATGTACTGATAAATATTAAAATGGAAAATAAGAAAAAAATAAGGATACTTTAGCCTTTGTATTGAGATATTCAGAAAAAAAAATCCTTAGCCAGAAGGATGTCAATGGGGGCGACAGCCCGAAGAATCTCAATGGCACCATGGGTGTGATAGCAATTTTTTTTTTTTAAATCTACTCTGTTTTACTGTAGAAAAATTTGCATATGTATACATCGTAACGAATCCGGAAACAACAATATTGTGTGCTGCCATGGCACAGGGCATTTGTCAGTAGCTATAGTAAATACATATGTTGCTGGAATCAATACTGGCAAAACTATCCAGCAAAGTAATTTCCCTATATTACATGAATCTATCAGGCATACTAACAAATTAGATGCTATTACATTCTAATATCCTCAACTTATATCAAGCATATTAAAGAAAGCAGATAATCATTTTCCTTTAGATGTATAATTTCACAAGTGAGTGGATGGTCTTCTCTACCTTATGTTGTCTACTGAATATGAAGCAATTAATGGAAGAAGATCTGAAAGTGGTCAGAAGAGGTGCATACCTCCACAGAACCAACAAAATCCGAAAAACCGTTTACTATAGCAGGATTTATGGTGTACTTTGCTATGTATCTTCTTATGCGGAAGTTGTCATTATCCTTGGGAGGATCAGAGCCACCAGACCCAGGTAAGCTACCTCTTTGGACTTTCATTTTGTTTGCAGTTTGCCATGTTCGGATTATCACCTGAAAATTAATTATTTCAACAAATTCATATAAGTAAATCAAGTTTAAAATCGGCTGCTGGTTACTAGAGCTTACATGCAAAAACTAAAGGTACAAGTATATCTGTTCAAGTCTCTCGAATAACTCTTTTTTCTATCATGGCTTATCTGGGAAAGACAAAGGCTGTATTTCATTAAAAATTTAAAAACAATTACCCTATGATACATCGACAGATCAAACCAGTGAACAAGCTCAAACAATGTTTGATGTAATGCAAGCAGCATAAAATAGTTGCTCTCGACTGACTTGTTTTATTTGGTTTGCCTTGACACTATATCTGAAATAAACCGATATTATTTCCCCCAGAATTTCATGATAATACAGAAATTACCACATTTCCTAGTTACATTCAAATGAATTGGCACATAAAATGAAGATACAATCAGGTGTAAGTATAAGATGGACTGTGTTAAAATAATTTACTGAAACTCAAAACAGAACCAAATGATGACTTGTAACCTGTAAGTGGTATTTGAATCTGCACTCGGTTATTAATAACAGAATTTTAAGTGCACTTCATGCGACATAGGAAATGCACCAGCTGTTGGATCAGCCAGTGCAGATACAAGCAAAGCAACAATTATTCTTATGCCTTGTCCTGCTTAAGGTTAACCCAGAGATATTCATCGATAATATTGCCACCCATAATGCAGGACTACTGCACTGTCCTACCATTTATTTAAGCATCGTAAGTAGTCTGCACTTTAAAAAATTCAGCCTGTACAGTGGTTCCATCAAACTGTTCTCTTCCTGATAAATGTTGAGTTGACACAGGCAAAACCTTTAGCTACTCCAAGCGGGGCTCTTTATTTTTTTGGGTGGAACCAGCTAGACGCTAAGACGTGCTCTATCTCAGCTCTAATTTATAGTTGGAATTGAGACTGGGGTCATCTATTAATGCCCCTTTCATCTTCTAAAAGAAAAAAAACATCGTGAGCTTCCCTCTGAGAGATGGAAGGATAACTCTTCTCATACTTTATTTTTTTGTTTTGCTAAGTAGCTTCTTCATTTGTTGTACCATCGTGCATTGCAAATAAACATGATCACTATATCATCAGCAAATTCACCTGCATTGCTGGCGTTCTCCTGTTCAGGAGGAACACAAGCTGATGTAGCAGGCATCAGATTAACTGAATTCATGTAACTCTGAGACTGAAAAAGTGATGTTTGCCCATCAATGCCTGTCGATCACCCACTAGACTGATATTGTTATTAAATCAACACCCTTGATTTTCGTATTCAAGAGAAAAACAGCTTTGGTAGATGGCCCTATCTAACTTTTCTCGCATTAATCACCAGCTAGATAACTATTTGCTCATTGTATTTTCACCTGACAGGCTACCACATATATGAATGTTTTCTATATACAACCAATTCAATAAACATCACGTTATGAGCCAGCCAACCACATACCTATGAAGGCTGCAGCTGTGGTTTCTACTTCACCGTTTAATTATTTTTTGGTTTGTATGGGCAAGAATGCAGGATGCAAGTCACAACTTTGAATACATGTTATGAAGATCCTCAGCACCAACTCACCAATCTTTCCAACCAAAGTACCATTTGTTCACCATGAAGAAAAAAGGATAAGGATAATGTAACAGACCTCTCCAATGCGACCCATAGCCTGTGAATCAGACGATATGATACTGATAGCTCCCATGTCATGCAAGATGTCCTCAGCCGCAATTGTTTCTGCTCGAATTCTTGACTCGGCAAATGCTACATCTTCCGGGATGTTCTTATCAAGGTGGTGGCAAACCATCTATAGGAGAACCATAAATATATGACGACCAAATTTTCAAGAAATACTCATAGCATCGGCACAAGATAATTGTTTTTACCAGCATATCAAGGTGCTCATCAACAGTGTTTGAAGTAAACGGCCGTGTTGGGTTTGTCGAAGAAGGTAACACATTCTTTACCCCACATACTTTAATGATGTCTGGGGCATGACCACCACCAGCACCTTCGCTGTTTATTATAAGATAATAAGAGCACCACTAAATATTTCCTGCTATAATTTAGGCACACCCAAAAGATTTCATTTCTACAACATGACCGAAGAATACTTTGGAACCAGGCGGTGGGTTATAATCCTTAAAAGGCTGACTCATTTTCAATGTTCATTTTTCTATGAAAAGAACATGGTCAACCTTTTCAGTTGGGGTAGGCCTTGACACTCAACAGGGTCAGAAATATTTTAAAACCCGAGAAAGTATTTCATGCACTAACATCCCAGGTTAACAATCCAACCACCGAAAATATGTCCAATACAAGTTTGTCTCCTTCCTATGAACACAGCAAACAAGAAACTTTCCAATCATTCAGATGCAAATTAAACCTCGACCAACATGCTAGTGGATGGTCTATTGGAATGGGAACTCCAAAACTCACTATCTCGAAAAAAAAAATTTTGGAAGAAGAAAAAACCAGAGATTAACCTGATCTGAGCTTGTTGAAATTTCAAGATCTAACCCAATCCAGAAAAGCATATTACATAACAAACATTGAAGAAAGCTGAAGGAATACGGGTATTTTTTTGTGGTGCCTGTCTGGTACAGCTCCTTCTCCGTTTTCTCTTGCCCGGGGCAGATGAGGATCTGGAACTCTACCAAGCAGACTCTATATTCTTTGTTTCACTTGATCGAGATTCCAGGTTTAGTTAGATCATACATTTTGGCTATGCTGATCCACAGTAGATAAACTTATAAATTCAATAATTATTTTAACAGTACTTTCTAGGACACAACAGAAATCTGAGCTTTTCTCTGCATACAACCATATATAAATAACGGTGGATAATATGTCATGCTTAAATACCGCAAGCTCCATACCTGTGATATGTATGTATGGTCCTATCTTTAAAAGCTGCAATTGTATGCTCCACACAACCTGCTTCGTTTAAGGTATCTGTGTGGATATTGACCTGCCCAATTTAGATGAGCATCACCATACTAAAAATTTGTAGGTATAAGAGCATCTCCAACAGTCGCTGTATCCAGTGTTGTATCCAAAAAAGCGACTAGTTTAGCGCGCGCGCAAATTGATACTCCAACAGATGCTGCAACCTGCTGTAAAGTGGAGCGCACTGTAAAAGCGCTATCTCGTGCACTATATCTACCGCGCCGGAAAGAGCGCGCGGTACAAATCACGCGCAGAAACAACTACGTACCCAGTTTTACAGCTCCAAAATTTAGAGCTTCTGTTGGAGGTGAATATGGCCTCACGCACGAAACACGGATGGAGCGCGCTGCAGAGTGCTTTTACAGCGCCAAAATTTAGCGCGACAGTTGGAGATGCTCTAACAGCATGATATGATGATAATACAAGACAGCTTACTTGGATATCAAAAGCCTCTCCAACAGATAAGCAGTTATCTATTGCAGCTGGGGTGCTTCCCCAATCTTCATGCAGCTTCAAACCCATTGCTCCTGCCTTGATGATCTCAGATAATCCATCAGGTTTTGCAGTATTTCCCTGCACAGTTTCTCGACGGGAATAAATATTCAGATTTTGAACAACGATAGTCACTTTCCTGTATTCACTTTCGACACTGAGGCCTACATTGGGTTACATTTAAATAATAAATTTGAGTTCCCACAATGTATAGAAACCATTCAACAATACTAGTGTCACCAGTTCAGGTTATCCAACACCCTCTTTTTTTGCCTTTCTAGTTAAAGATACTTCAATAGCAATCTCCATTATTTTCTGACTTTCTCTACGTATCTTACAAATAACATGTAGAAAATGCTAACAATGAATCTCTGAAATGCTAGAAATTAAAATCTTGATATAGTATTGTTAGCTGTATTATTCCACCTAGAAACCTCCTATTTACTATTTAGTTCACAACTACAAAAATCTGGTACGAAGCTAAACTATTTAGTCTTTGTAATTAATGTTCGTAACATATATTACCTTTCCTGTGAATCCCACGTTGATTGGAAATTCATCGGTGGACTGCAACATTAGTTTCATTTGAGATGGTGCAGGGGTACAAGTTGTGGCACAAGTTCCATGTGCTGGTCCTGTTCCACCTCCCACCAATGTTGTTATGCCTACAAAAAAATGTGGAGATGATTTTGCGACCTCGTGATTTAATATTGATTAACCATTATCACATGGTATACAAGACAAATGAGCCATCTTGTCATGTATGATAATAGATTTCAATGCCACTGTCTCCAGCACCACCTCCACTGTGTCCTATGTGACCAGGAGCTGGAGATGATGTACCAGTACCACATGCTAGTCACTTGCCCCTTCTCGAGTAACTCTATTCAACCATCAAGTATACTTATGGAAAACGCAAGCTCTGCCAGACTGCTTTGTCAGTGTCTGCACCCATACTATTTAGGAAATGCTATGAAATATTAAGGATAGTCCAAACTAAAAAAAAAATGTTTTTGGCCCACTTTGACTTCACTTACAACATTCAGATATAAATGATTGCCATATATGATACAGAAAAATATGCTACTGTGGATTAGAGCTGGTATCATGGTCTGGGTTTGAATCTCCCTTTCTGATCTTTTCTTTTCCAAATTTCTTCACAAAATTCAGTTTTCAACTCATTTTTGTTAGTACCGATAATATTTTCCTTGGTAACAAGCGAAAGACTAAAAAACCTTACCACTTGCAATCGCCTCGTTTACCAGCTGAGGGCATATAAAGTGAACATGGCAATCTATACCACCAGCAGTTACAATCATGCCTTCAGCAGCAATGACTTCTGTATTCACCTGCAAATTATTTAAATGTAAAATTTCTTTATATTGTACTCCGTTTCTCTAATAAATCATTCTATAAAGTGCAGGTATGTTGTTACCCCCACTATCATGTTGCTATGCACACCATCCATGACATCAGGGTTTCCAGCTTTCCCAATGGCAATAATAAGTCCATCCCTTATACCAATATCAGCCTTGTAAATTCCTGTATAGTCAATCACGACAGCATTTGTTACAACTGTATCTAGGCAGGCAGACGCTGGATACCCTGCGGATTGTCCCATCCCATCGCGTAGAACTTTTCCACCTCCAAATATGCACTCATCACCATAAACAGCAAAGTCCTTTTCAATCTCGGCAAAAAGATCGGTATCACCAAGCCTAATCTTATCACCAGTTGTAGGTCCATACATGCTAGAATATTTCTCGTGATCAATACTGCAGTCCAATGTACCATCACCAATAAGACCTTCGCTGCAACCAAAGTTCAAAGGTAAACATCCAAGCCATAATAAATGCAGCAAATGGATTTCTCCTCTGGCATTAATTAAATGTGAAGGGAACAACCTTGCATCCGGATAATCTTCATGTCCAAAACCATTCTCAGTAACTCTTCGTATTACCTCATTAAGCTGAGAACTGTCAACAGCACCATCAGCAATGCCATTTCCACCTCTGATTACTTTGTGACCACCGATGCTTACAAGGGTAACCCTTTTAGCATCCCCGGGCTGAAAAAAATAATAACAAACCAGATTATAGAGGATTTTAGAAGATGTGCAGAATGTTTGTGAGGTTAAGTAGGATCCCTAGTACTTGAAATGTATGGTTAGATTATACTGAGCGCAAACTGCCAAATGATGAATCGAGTAAATAACCTCAAACCGAACAGCTGTTCCAGCAGGTATATTCAGTCTCATGCCATAGGCTCTTTGTCTATCAAAAACCAGATATGGATTGGCCTCTATGAAGTGGTAATGGCTCCCGATCTGCAATGTAAAAACACAAATGGAACTTCTCTCATGAGTTACAGCTTGTAATAGCACCAGAATTTAAAAGGGTGGTATGGTATAGCTCCAATCAAAATCGTGAATTGTTGAATGGGATGCAAATTGAACTTATTATGTAGAGGCTGTGGATACTATTACACATGTATTTACAGTGCATAGAAAAGGCAATTAGATCAGAATGACAGTGAGAAAACATATGTAAAAGGGAGAAAATGTAACTTTAACATGCAAAGATAAAGAAAATATTGATGCAAACTCGAGAAAGGGAACAGCAACATTAGACAGCCGTTTCAACAAGGGTAACAGCTTGCACACACTAAGATCAACAAGCCTAAAAAAAATGCAGAGACCAGGGCTAATAAAGCTTTCATTACCTAAAAAATCAAAAGAATTAAATAACTGAAATTTATTTCCAAAAAAAGACTTTAGGAGCATAATTCATAGTGTTAAGAGCTAGGGATACAAGTTTGGATCAAGACGACCCATTGATCCAGCTTAGTTCTTGGTTAATAATGTGAAGGACATGGTCTAAAGGTCACTGCCTTTAGTAATGTTGCACAGCATTATTACACTGATGCTGGTCAGCACCCTGTCATGTCACACATGGATCAAATGCTATGTCATTATCCAGGGATGACAAGAGTGATCTTGTTAAATGAATAAGACACACACAGTTGCACCACAAGCAAAGGCAGTAAAGCATAGGTCCAATTGTGAAATTAAGTTGGGTGCAAAGCTCCATCTAATGAAATTCTATAGAATAAGAAGTTATTTGAAATTTGCAGCCAGGACCTCAAATGAAAAGCATTCACACATTCTTTACCTGAATAGGCCTGTCTGCTTTGTTAACAACCTTCAGAGTTAAAGCCCTACGATGAAGGTTGAGGATTATGCGTCCAGAGCAGAAATGTACTTCACCAGGAGAGTCTTTATCATCACTCCCAGAAAACTTTTCAAGTGAAGGTACTGCAACAATTAAATAATTTATCCACAGTTACTATTTCCACTTCTTAACTTTCCTCAAACAACTGATAACTGAAATAAACTTTCTAGAAGAGGTACATTACCACAAAATCCATAAATACAGTATTTTAAGAGTTGTACAAGCAAGCAATTTATTAAACCAAGTGTGTTGGTCAGCATTTACAACCTGGGAGATATGAGCCATGAAGAGCTAGTTCCAAGTTTCCATCATCAGAAGAAATAGGATCATGTACAGTAATTAGTTTTGTTCCATCCATAAATGTTCCTTCAACCTAGAAAAAAAATGTTATAATTGAGTTAATTTAGAATATAATAGTAACACCATGATTGTCAAGCCATCTGTTGCAACATTAATATCTGAGTCTAATTAATTAGAGCCCTATAAATAACAAATGAGATCTTTGTGAGTATGGATATGCCATAACAAGTGTTCGGCACATCCGTATCTCTGTTCCACATCACATACCAGATAAGTTAAACTCTCATTGCCATGTAGATTATACTACATCATATTGGTTGTTGCGGACATGATAACTGTGATCATTGGAGATTGTACTAATAAGGAAAGAAATCAACTGGTGGGGGCTGGTTTTTCCTCAAGGAGAAGCTGTACAGCAGGATGCCGAAGTTGATGCACTTCGTCTGGTGGGCAATAACCTCACTGCCTATGTACTTGAGTAGTACATGCGCAAGCCAGAGTAGAATTGTGGCATTTTTTAACTGGACGGGTTTTTCTCAACTTGTGCAGGCCTAGTTTTATTTTAGCACTATACATACAGTGTGCGGTGTCTTTATGGACACACAATTATTTCCCGAATCATTACATCATCACAACCAAGGTTCTAGATTGAGGAAATTGATCGATATTGTTTAGCATGAGCAAAGAAATAACCTGCACAGTGTACAAAAGGTGTGGAACAGCTGCAAGAACTTGTCTCCTGATAGGCAAGGAAAAAAGCATGAGCTGAAGGTTATAGAACAAGAAGGAGATTAATAGGTGAAGGACTGAAGGCAGTAATTGGTCATCATTATTTGCAGTACAACACAATAATTAATTTTTCCGCGGAAGATCAGCACAGTTACTAAATCAACAATGTATCCCTTCACATGTAAAATGGTTCCCAGAATGCAGAAGCCTTAGACAACAGATACAAATGATGAAGTAACAATTCTACCATAGACTAACCAAATCTTCTAGATTACAAGCAAGATGTGAGTAACTACTAATTTATGCAGGGGTGAACAAGTGGCACCAGCTTTTGCCATAGGTTATGCATTTGAAATAAAAAATAAGGATAATCTTCTACCCACTCTTCGATGAGGAAAAGTCCTACTAGCATTCTGTTGTGCTTATTATAAATTAGCGCATCTTTGGCAAAGTCAGATTCCATTGCATCAGCCAGAGAATTAGTCTAAGAGATGATGAGTTCAGATCACTAAAGCCACCATCATGTTTTCTATTATCTGTCTAGGCAGTTCAAAATGTCTACATCCTTATGAGATAAGCAGGAAAGTGAAATGTGAAGTTTTTAAACAGGGGTTCGAAAGATCAGCACAAACGAACCTGCCCAGCATCTGTTTTCCCAAGTCCATCAAGTCCGTTACAGTTTTGTCTCCATCGCGAACAAACTCGAGAATCTGTGTCAGGAAGCACAAGAAATGTTTAGCTTCAACCACGTGTCCATGTTACCCCAACACGGGGTCAACAAATATGCATCACGCAACAACATGGTAACAAATTGAGTACTCCTACTTCTTTGTGCACAAACTAGATGTATATAAATCAACTTTTCGCAGCACGGAATCACAATCAGATGAATCTCATCATCACCTGCGCGGCGATGAGTGCGACAGCCTCGGTGTAGTTGAGGCGGAGCCCGCGGGCGAGGCGCTTCTGCGCGAGGAACCCGGCATTGTGCAGCGCCAACTTCTCCACTTCCCTCGGCACCAGCTTCATCCCTGAGAACCAGGGGCGGGCTCGGAACTGAAAACCTTGGGAAAGCGAGCTGCAGCCAGAATTCAGAATTCAGAGAAACTAAATCAAAACCCATGCTCGGAATGTCTGGATGATCGGAATGCCTACGAAAAGGAACGGATGTAGCGATTCGATTCCTCCCACCGGAAGAAGAAGAAGGCACGATACAAATAGAATTCAATGCGTTGTCAGGTTATCATTTGTCAGCAGCAGAAATAAAGTCAACCTGGGCGGGTGGGTCTCCCGTCCGCGCCGGAGCAGCGGGAGGAAGGCTGCGCCGCTTGGCTCGCTGGGACGAGGTGCGGGGGAGTTCTTCTGCGGCGCCGGCGAGGAGATGGCTCGGCGGCTGCGCCGGAGCTGGGGGCGAGACGGTGGAAAAGAGAGCAGAGTATGGTGGGGGAGAAGGGAGGTCGCCGCTATATCTGGAGTGGATTTGATTGGGGGCCGAGGAGGAGAGCAGTTCAGTTGGAATCTTTCATTGATGATTCCGTTGCCGTCCGTGGGCCCACCGCCGTCAGGTTCGGGAATATGGAATCAAGCAAGTGGATCCAGAACGCAGCGATTTTGGTACCGGAGTGGTGACGTCAGCTGATCTAGTTTTCAAAATTTTGACTGAGATTTGTGAAAAATTATTTACTGTTCAAAGTATGTTTCACAAAGTTTTACATATGGTTCACATGTTTCTGAAACTTGTGAAACATTTTATACTATTCAAATTTGATTCAATTATGTTTCAGTTTTGTTAAAAAAAAGGGACAAGTAGTCTCACCAATCTTAAAGTATATAATCTATGGTGGATGGCACTCCGATACATACCGTTGCCGGTAAAAAGGAGTTTTCGAGTGGATCCACTGAGTTGGAGAAGCCAATGGAGTGATGACGGAAGGAAATTATTGTATTCCCTCCGACAAGTTAACTGAATCAACAAACTAAAACAGTCTTTCTCACTTCCTCCGTTTATAATTAATTTGCGTTTTGGGTTTAGTTAAAGTTAAAATTTGTAATGTTTGACTAAATATTTAAAAAAATATCGACATCTACAATATAAAAGTTATAGTGTTTGAATTAACGATAAGCTATATTTTTATACTATATGCATTTGGTATCATAGTTGTTTTTTTACTATAATTTAAATCAAATTTGATAGTGATTGACTTTAAAGTAGCTAGAACGCAAAGTAATAATAAACGGAGGGCGTATAGCTGGAAAAATAGGGTGATGTTTAGTCTCTCCTTAGGTTGTCATATTAGATTTTTATTTTGTTAGAGAAGAAATTGAAGTAAGATAAGCCTGCCATTTGTCGTATGCATTTATAGCCATTGCATCTAAGTAACCACTGTGATGATCGTAAGCTAATCCTTCACAATTAAATATAGGATCCGAAAAACTGTTTTTTTATATTTCTCCTATAAATGTTGAAAGACTACCCAGCCAACCAGACCATCTGAAAGGGGCAAACGAATCTGGTTCGTCCAATCAGCATGCAACAGTAAATCTCCCATCCCGCTTTTCACCACAGCCGTCCGATCAGTCAGATTTTTTCTCACTCGTTCAGTTTTGGAAAGACTCCATGACGGGTGGGACCTTCTACGTGCGGGGCCCGACGATGAGGTAGGCAGGTCCGCTCGTTCGGTCGCTTCATTCTCATGTCCACGGACGAAAGGTGAAAACCTAGATCGAACGAGCTCCCAATCCCGTGCGCTCGCCTCCCCTCCTCTCCTCCTCAATCCCGTGCGCTCCCCAAGCCGCCGCCACGATAGACCACGAGCCGCCACCGTCGCCGTGCCTTGCCCCCTCGCGCCTCCTCCTCTGCGACTCCGAGCCGCCGCCATCGCGCATCTCCGCCTCAACCCACCCAACGCTGCGCTGGGACGGAGGTGGAGGAGCACGGATTCGGAAGAGGCGTGCGCTCGTCTGCGCCCTCGATTTCTTCCAGCGGCGGCTGCCCGCGTGCCCTCGATTTCGTCCAACTGCGGCTGGCCGCGCGCTGGCGGCGAAAGGCGGCAACCGAGCGGTGGTGGCGGCGCTCGCCCTCGATTTCGTCCGAGCGTCCAGCGGCGGCGGAAGGGAGCAGAAGAGGCGCGCCGGCGGCGGAAGGCAGCAATCGAGCGATGGTGGCGGCGGCTGGACCGTGCGTGCCCTCGATTTCTTCCTCGGCACTCCTGGAGTGGAGATGCTCTCAGTCGCTTCCATAGTAGGTCGCCTCGCCTCGCCTAGCTGCACACCCTCGGTCGACTCCCGGCGTCGCGCGCTTGTCCACCACGCCCTAAGCCCGCTCCAGCCTCCAGGTATCCATTCCCTTCTTCTAGGCTTCAATCTCACGGGGCATGGTGTGATTTTCATGTTGAGGAGACTGGACTGCCAGGACGAAGAGGCAGGCTGCGGTGGTGCTCCATGCGGTTTCGTGTCAGGCCATTCAGGCCTAGACGAATATGGAGATGAAAACAATTGCTCCAATTGATGTCTGAAACAGATTTTTAAAATACCTTACTCCAAGGCACAAATTGCTATGGATGTAGTCTGTATTTGAGACACTCATTTACACACAAGTTCAGTGTCTGATTGCTCTAAAATAATCATGCTCTCTGTTTACTATATACTAATACAATGATCTACATTATATTTGCAGCCTTGATGTTGATGAAATTGAAAAGATAATTTATATTGATGTGAGAGTTCTCAGAGGAGGAGGAAAAAACAGTTTCCCTATTGCTGCTCTGTTGATGTTTTTCAGAAGGTTGGTCTTGTTCTTGGACCTGATTTTGTATGCTGCTTGGTGCTTGTGGTGACCCGGCATACCACTGCATGGTGTAGTATGCAAGTCTGATATAACACCAATGAAACACCGTTCCACTAGTATTATATCGCTCAGAGTGGTACAACAGAAACATATGCGGGTCCAAGGCATGTCTATAGAATTACAATATTGACTCTGTTACATAAGATCATCACAACCTCCTACTTTACAATGAGGTAAATCTGCAAATAAACTCCAGAAGAACGACTCGTAGTCTAATCCTATCACGAACTCTATTTGTAGAGTATTTAACTATCTAGAGAGGCTATGAATAGATTCTAGCTAAATAGGAGCTAAGTTTAGGAAGCTAGTTCCCTTCTATGGCTAAACTAGGTTTTCTCCTTGTTGGATGTGGTATCTGACTCCTCTGACAGGGTCCTGTCTCTTGAAGTAGTTGTTGATTCCTCGGCCTTCGAGTTGCGCTGTAGATCCTCCTTCGATGCCTCCATATCTAAGCAGGGGATTTAAGAGTGGGATGAGTACGAGCGTACTCAACAAGTTCATTATAGGAAAGAGGTGTTTAATGCACTAGCTACAGCATTAGACCAGAAAGTCTAATACCAATGCAAGTTTTCATAACCATTTCTTCAAAAGGTTGCTTTTATTCAGAAGAACTATGTCCGTCAGCCTTCACCGGTTTACTAGAACTTCATGGAGCTCCTTTCCGGCCGCGTTCGCAGTTCCATATCCCGGAACAGGGAGTGACAGGTCACGGTTCTTTACACTCTGCAGAGGTGTGTTGCTTTACCCATAAGAGATCTTAACCTTGGTGCCAACCGGGCGTACTCCCCGTCCACACTTCCTTTGGTGTGAGGCCCGGTATAAGGTCTAGCCAATCATGTTCCTCCGCTACCTCGAACACCCACCCTTTGTTGCATGCCCCGACCCTGGGTCCTCGCCGGTCCCATTATTCCCACTCACGGGTGGACCCCGACCACGACGACAGTTTGGGATCGAACCAAACTCCTTCGCCGGTAGCTGCAACCCATCATAGACCGCAATACCGTGGGGACTTTAGGCTTCCCCAGCCCACCGCTTGCACTTCGAGCGACAAGTGTCTACGGACTATGCCGTGGGGACTTAAGGCTTCCCCAGCCCACCGCTTGCCCTGACAGATACAAGTGTCTACGGTAAAGCGCATCCGTTGATGAACGAGAGGTGGAAACACTTTTGACTACTCCGTCCCACTCCGGATCTTATGGTTAACACGGATATTACGGCACAAGAATCACTGGCGACATTTGTTGTTTAATCCTAGATGGATATAAGCCCGTGCAATGGAACCTCCACCATATCAACACAATCCATGGTTCCATTGCCCACCACATAGTCATATTCATAGTTATGAAAGTAGTGGTTTTGATTTTTGTGCAATAGTGATAACCATAATACTTTGCAAGTAATTTGATAAAAATACTCAAATGACATGAGCAAGTGATGAACTTGCCTTTCTTGACTGCAAGATTATGCAGGCAAGGTCTTCGATACGCAATAACTCCAAATTCTGAATAGCATCATCGTCCGGTAAGGACGATGTTTAAAAGATTGGCAAGGATGCAATAATGCATAAGAATGAGATGCAATCGCTCTAAAGCGTGACCTAACCCCGATGATTTAGGATCAGTGAGTTGTAATGATTGATTCAGGGTGTGTTGCACTTTTAGAGTGATTCACAAACAAAGTTCTTATTCAGGTTTGTGTTGTTTCAGAATCATAAGCAAGTGGTAAAATGCATAGTAACAATCATACACACTAAGGAATAGTAGTGGTATAATAAGTAAAGAACAGTTGTCAAGTTTTAAGTCCTATAGTGCATGGTTGATGATTACTTATTATATAATTCAAAAGAATAACTTTTGAAGAACATGTTCTATAATAAAGAACAAGTATGATAATTAGGTTGGGGGTTCTATGGTTGACTATGGTTTCATGTAGTTGTTGGAGTAAGTATTAGATGGATCCAAACAATGTTGGATTCATCAACACCTAGGGCTTGTAAGTTTGAGTTAAGCCTAGGCATCCTAAGCAATTCATTATACAGGTTGTTGTCAAGGTTGGTTTATCTTGCTAGTGATAGCTGGCTAGGGTTTATAGGTCCTTATAAGCAGGGTTGGTGATGATTCCTTATTTTCTTCAAAAGAATAACTTTTGAAGAACATACTTCTTAAATAATAAGAAGTATTGCAATTAAGGTTGAGGTTATCTTGTATTAGCCATTGGATTCACTAAGTAAGGGATGGTGATTTCCTAAATAGGATGTTAATAATTATCTCACACTAATAGGGTTTAGTGTGTATGGGATATGATGTCAATATTAGCATGGTTGCTATTGGAGTTCATCACAATGGTGTGATGCTAGTTAAGGTTAATTAAAGATGAGATCCTTGTGATAGGAACTAGGTTTGATTAAGATGAACACTTGGGATGCTAATTAGTAGTGATAGGGTTCCCATATGTTATGTGGATTTGAAATAGTATTTAGTTGCTAGATATGAATCTATGATTACTAATGAAGTAACATGATCACATGTTACTTAGGGTTTTAGGTTTGGAAACAATTTTAGGGTTCATATGAAGTAATGGATTTGGGGTTCCTAATTGAATTAGGGTTTTGGGTTTCACATGAAATGATGAATTCCTGTTTTTCTACCATATGGAACTAGGGTTTACTATTTACCATGTAGTTCTATGATTAATAACTTCATTTTGAATTTGAAGTTATTAATAATTTCTAAATAAAAATAATATTGAATTTGGCATTTATCATTTTTTAAATAATTAATAATTAGGGTAGTTATTAATCAGGGTTTAAATCTCTCTGATAATGCTTTAACAAAATAACAAATAAAGAAAATTATTTTTAATGTTTTCTTTATTTATTTACTGGTTTTTATTTACTTTTGGAAATTTTACTAATTATTGAATTTTAATTGATTTTAGAATTAAAATTAAAGGCTTAAATAACAAGTATTAAATCATTGAATTTTTATTAAAAATAAAAATTCCATTTTATATTTTTATTGGATAGAGTTTTCTTTTCTAAGAATTTTAATATCTTATTTACAATTTTCTGACTTAAATTGAATTTCCTAGATTTATTTGAAGTTGCAGCAATTGATGAATTTGAAATTAAACAAAAAGAAATGCTAAAGCTACCCAGACAGAGCTACCTACCGCCACTGGCCAGTGGGCCAGTGGTCCACGTGGACTGCCACGTGAGCGTGGACTGGTCAAAATCGAGACCATGTCCAGGAGCTCACGGTGGCCGGCGGGAGTCGGCGATCGCCGTCGATCCCGGACTCGCGCGGACGGGGAACCAGGCGGGTTCGACTCGGGGCGACACGGTGAGCAGTTCGGTGGCGGCGCCACCCCGAATAGGTCACCGGAGAGTGACCGGCGGCGAGGTGCCGCGGTGGCGGAGGCAGAGACACGGTGTGGCGGTACTACGGGACGCAATCGAGTCGGGCGAGCACGCGAGGAGACTCAGGAGCTCACCAGGGTTACACCGGGCTTGAAGGCGAGGTCGGAGGTGCTCGGCATCACCGGAATTCGTCGCTCCCGGCGTCGGGGAAGACGGACTCGTCGGCGACGCTCTGGAATGCCCCAGCTCGATTCCTCGCGCAGGAGGGGCAAGTAGAGCACGGCGATGTCGATGGTGTCCACGGCGAGGCTCAGGGTTGCTCCAGACGACGGCGACGGTAATCGGCCGGGCGGCTAGGGTTTCATCTGGGAAGAACTTTTGGAGCAGAGAGGGGGAAAATAGGGTTAGGGTTCGTCCGACGGCGGCTCGCCGGTATTTATAGGCGTTCGGGGGCGGCGGCGCACATCTTGGCGCGGCCGGTGGCCGTGGTGCTGCCACCGAGCAGCTTGCTCGATCGAGAGGTGGAAGACGATCCCCTCCCACGCGAAATATCTGGCGAAGGGGTACTTCGGGCCTGGCTGGGCTGTGCTTGCTGGGCTGGTTGTGGGCTCCGGCTTGGGCCAGTGTTAGGCCGCTCCATGGCTGCACGGCCAGGTAAGTCTCTTCTATTCCTTTTCTTTTCTGTTTTTATTTCCTATTTTCCATTTTGTTAATTTAAGTACTGTTTTGAATTCAAGTTTGAATTATTGTCTGTTTTGCAGATGTTTATCAATTTGGCTTCCATAAGGTCTATTACAGGGAGCATTGTATTACTGCATTGTTTTGGTTTAATAAATATTAAGTATATGTGAGCACTGTCACAATTTTTTAATTAGACAAGTATTTAGGTATTTATTTTAATGTCCCTTTTTATTTGGATTGCCACTCCCTTTTGGAATGGTTAGAATTGATGATTTATACTCCTAGAGTTTTACAAAGTATCATTAGGACTTGATCTCATAATTGAGAATTTAGTCCCATGCATATGAATTTATGTGAGTTCCTATTTGTTAGGGTTCTATAATTTTCATTATAACCCCCTTTTTTTTTAATTAAGGTTGTTACTAACTTGATCTTTGAAAGTATCTAAGGTAGGTATTGTCCCCATCAAAGTTTGATTTTGGTTTCTGAGAATAAATGGTTGATAACCATACATGGTTTTAATTATAAGAGTTAGCACTAGGTGTTCTTATGTTTGATAAATGAAGCATGGGATTTAGCTAATGGGCAATTCTAGGGTTCTAATGATATTCACCTTATAGTACTTGGTTTGAATCTCGATTATGGTCTGGTTTTTATTATGATCACCATAGTGATACATAAACTAGGGTTGAGGTTTAATTATTGGTTGTGAGATGGGATGACACCATATTGCATGTGCTAGGGTTAATCTCCCCTAACCAAGATAATATGGTTACTTTCTTAATTGCTTCGTGCTCATTTAATTACTAAGGATTTGAGAATTGGTTTTATCTTCTACCAATTAACTACAATTATTATCCTTACTTTATCATTAAGTTAACTACATTGGTTATAGTTTTTTTTTATAGTTAACTTTGGTCATATGGATATATGGTTTCTTACCATATGAAGCATAGTGTTTAACTCTAAGGTTTTCTTAGGTTCATTAATTTATGAAATATAGATAGGGTAGGATTCTATTTGTGATCACCAAGTGGTTCATAAGTAAGATTGGGATATAAGCCTAGGGTTGCTTATTAGTGATCTCCCATGATTTCATGTGTTTGAATAATATCTACTGATCATCTAAGTGTTAGCATTTGGATTGCTCTCCTATTTCTCCAAACTATGGTCATGGATTAGGCTTGATCCACTTGTTCTTAATATCCTTATCTTAAGTTCTTAGGGTTGATGATCATTACTTAATTTATAATGATCAAGGTTTGGCTTCTAAGTTATTTCTCAAAAGTTTAGGTTTCTCACTCCCCAGATTAAGTATTGTCTTGATGAACTAAGGTATAGCACTTCTATTTTACTTTCTAGGACAGGCATATTATGGTTGTCTCAATAATTTATACCCCAGAAGAATTGTCTGAGATATACACTTAGAGTTCTTCTTAATCAATGATGATATGATCATCTGGTTATATGGATAGTTTTCTTCCTTACTTTATCAATTCATGGATAGGGTATTATTTCAGGTGATATTAGGTTATCTCACCACTCTAAGGGAAATGGTTTACCACCTGATACTTTAGTTCAAAGATTGTCCTATATTCTTAATAGGTGAAGCTAGAATTAGTATGATTGGTCTCTCTTATTTGGGGAAGGTCTTTAATACTAACCTAAGATTAGGCTCCATAGAGGTTGATGTGATCATCAATCTCTATGCTAAATATAAATGGTTTATCTCTCTAGGAATTGTCTTGGATAATATCCTAAGGTTCCTCTTAAAGATGATGATTTGAGTACTTGGATATATATCCAAGGTTTAGCTCAAGGGTTGTTATTGCTCCTCTAATATTTGTTATATATAGAACTCTCACCTCTCTAGGTTTGATGTACAATAATATGGAATAGAGAAGGATATATATTTCTAGAGTGGATCTCCTTGTTATGTTTCCAAGAATGAAATAATATGAATACCATGAGGTTCATGGTAGGATCTTGGATTTGTTTAAGACATGGAAAAGATAAGTGAAGAATAGTTTCTCCAATTATTGTTACTTGATTTCCAATTAAATGGATGTTCATATGTTATGGCAAGGAATTCCATATCTTGATCTTTTATAAGATCAAGCAATTGATCATTGGGTAAGGTGTTGTGGTGTTGATTATTAGTTCCATTTGATCTAACCCCTTAGATCAAATCATCTTTACCCAAAACAAGGTTTTAACAAAGTCACATTGAGGTTTATAGCGCTTGACTTGATGAGCTACTTCAATTCCACCAAGGTCAAGTGAAACTTCAATTCTGATGTTGTTTTACTTTAAAGCGCGAAAATTCCCCAGATTTTCTATGCATGAATGCAATGCACACATCTGTTTCCTCTATTTTTGTAACCCCATTACTTGGGATATTACAGTCTCTACCCCTTAAACTAAACTTCGTCCTCGAAGTTTGAACTCTCTCACGTTTCGGAATGTGGATCTGACTTGTGCAGACTACGAATTTTCTCGAACTCCGTGGTGATCTCGCTGGATATAATTGAATGTATCCCTTGTCCAGATTCTTCCTGGAATCCATTAGGGTTTGTCTCCGAACATTAGTTTCTAACTCCAGTTCTATGATTTTTTTCCGGGAATCTAATAATACCTGTCTCTGAACCATGGCTCTTACTTTGATTCATTGATTTCTTCAACTATTATAATTCTTGTTTCCCTTTCTCATTGAATATTCAATGATTAGGACTTCTTCTGGTCCTGACAGTCTTAATTGAGGACTAATTGGATAACAATCTCCTATTTGAAAAAAAAATAGGTCTTTGTTTTCCCTTACTACCAAAAGTGCAGTAATGGTACTTGGTAAGGCACTTACCATGGAAATGGTTGTGATGGTTTATTTCCCTAGGAATGGATTTGACTCATTTAGTCCATCCAATCAGAGTTTATAATTGATACCTGTAACTATTTTGGGTTATTTAGGTTCCATGAAAGGAATCATTCTATTAGTCTTTAGGTTTGGTATAATCAATATCCTTCGGTCTTTGGCCTTCTCAAGCTGTATTTGGTCTCCGATATTTCCTTTATCCAACTTCCTTAGCCTTTGACTTACTTGAGCTTAAGTACTTCTGAGTAGATATTACTCACTTGCTCAAGTTATAGTCCACTTCTTACTTCCTCGAGGTATGAACCTCGGCTTCTGGTCTGACTTCCTTCTGAAAGTAGTGTTCAATAATCTTATGAAAACAAGATCGAACTTCCTCTCAGTTCAGACCTTTTGCTTCTATCAAGCTTAAAGTATTGAGTTATTGTATATCTAACTCAATGTTTACTCTACCCCTTAGAGTTTTCTTATGGTCTTCAACTCCTTTTCTTCCAACCATTGGATTGATGGTTAGAATATTGGTTTAGTTCTAACTTATGGTTTTTTACTTCTTCTAAGGTCTCGCGAAGAATGTTTGTGGTGTATCCACTCAATTGTGGACATCCAATGTGAATCCTTCGACTAAATGATTATAGATCTAGCTATTTGGCTGACAGGATTTTCATTTGTTCACAAACTTTTGTTACAAATAATTAAATCGTGGACTATTTGTAATACCAACTGATACCAGCTGTGGTTATTATACCAACTGTGGCTATTTGATATCAAAAAAATGGATTCTATTATAGGTTCTGATCAACTGGACGAGACATCTTCTACTTTATCTCGCAGTATTGATATTATACCAATTGTGGTCTTCTGATATCGGCTATGGTCTTCTTATGTCTGCTATGATTTCATATATCACCTTCCTTCATTCAGGGTTTATTTTGCAAGAAAACCACTAGCTGACACTATGATTATAGTATTCGAAGTGATTTCCCATGCATTCCCTCTTCTATGTTGACTATGGATCTGCTTGAGCTTCACCATAATCACCAGCTTTCTCACCTTCATGCTTCTTATGTACTAAAGTACTCCTCTGTTGAGGTAAAGCATGAGTTTAGGTTGGTACTTCCTTCAGAGTATTGTGGTTGCTTCCCACAACTTTGTTTCCTTTATCTGATGAACCTTCTTCTTGTCTTCATAATCTTCAGAAGTCGTCACTTCCTCACACGTTTTCCATTACCCTCTAGATCTATAGCATCAAGTAAGGACTTGATATTGCAACATGCATTTGCATATCAAAGTCAAACTTTATGTATGGATCTAGTCAATCAATGAAAATCCAATAAAATCCAAGAAGATTCAGCTTTGTGTTTATAATACACACCATCATAAGCCTGAATAAAATAGTTGAGTAAGACATCTCTAAACATCAGGCTCTGATGTGTAGTATATAGCAGCACATAAGATAGGTTTATATCGTGATACTTAGCACGAATAGATGGGATTCTACTATTTGTCTCAACTTTTACCTTAATTGCACATTTACAATGAGATAAACTTGAAACAAAGTGGTTTGGGATGGTTAAGGTTAACCTAATTTTCTTTGGAAGTACTACTTGACTTAGTATTATACCATATATAAGTGCTATTGAGGACCATTTTGTATGATACCACTAGTTCTAATATGGTTACTCTAAACACATACTATTGGAATGTAGTTCCTATACTTCCATGTGTTCTTACCATGTAACTAGGGTTCTGATGTACTTGACACAGTTCCCATGGTTTTGGAACACAAATCTTGCTTCGTTGTTGAAGACCTGACTTCTTATTGTTCTCCTTCTAAGTAATTATGATGATCTATTCCATCACATAATGATTCTCAGGTGAATCATATATGATTTGCAAATCTACCATGTAGGTAGACATATAATTTTTCCTATCACTCTTCCTTACTTCCCATGATTGACTCATCATGGTCTATACTACATCATATAACTCATAGTTATCACTTACTATCAACTGTTTCACAGTTTAGATAAATTTTTCTTACCCTATTACTTAACTTGGTCTACATTTCTATTAGAATCTTTTAATTATCTTTGTCACTTAATATTACTCCTATTACAGTTCTGGATAACTCCTACTTATCAAAAACATGTGTTGGTACACCTCTTCCAATAGGATATCTTCCTTATGGTTGTATCCTCTCTTTGGACTACCATGTATTGTATACCAACTGTGATCTACTCATCTATTGTTTTAAGGACTTATTGATATACTATCTACTTGGGATTAGCTGACTAATTTTATTTTATCGTGATAAGTTAGGTAGGAAATGTTGACTCAAGTGTGTCAGGATTATTCTCAAGTGAATATCCATCTCAAGTCATAAGAAGTATTTGGATTACCTAGGACAACTTCCTATAGACACTACCAATCCTATAGGTCTCCTTTAAAGGGTTTTAATCCTAAGGTCAAAGCATTTGCTCTGATACCAACTGTGGTGACCCGGCATACCACTGCATGGTGTAGTATGCAAGTCTGATATAACACCAATGAAACACCGTTCCACTAGTAATATATCGCTCAGAGTGGTACAACAGAAACATATGCGGGTCCAAGGCATGTCTATAGAATTACAATATTGACTCTGTTACATAAGATCATCACAACCTCCTACTTTACAATGAGGTAAATCTGCAAATAAACTCCAGAAGAACGACTCGTAGTCTAATCCTATCACGAACTCTATTTGTAGAGTATTTAACTATCTAGAGAGGCTATGAATAGATTCTAGCTAAATAGGAGCTAAGTTTAGGAAGCTAGTTCCCTTCTATGGCTAAACTAGGTTTTCTCCTTGTTGGATGTGGTATCTGACTCCTCTGACAGGGTCCTGTCTCTTGAAGTAGTTGTTGATTCCTCGGCCTTCGAGTTGCACTGTAGATCCTCCTTCGATGCCTCCATATCTAAGCAGGGGATTTAAGAGTGGGATGAGTACGAGCGTACTCAACAAGTTCATTATAGGAAAGAGGTGTTTAATGCACTAGCTACAGCATTAGACCAGAAAGTCTAATACCAATGCAAGTTTTCATAACCATTTCTTCAAAAGGTTGCTTTTATTCAGAAGAACTATGTCCGTCAGCCTTCACCGGTTTACTAGAACTTCATGGAGCTCCTTTCCGGCCGCGTTCGCAGTTCCATATCCCGGAACAGGGAGTGACATGTCACGGTTCTTTACACTCTGCAGAGGTGTGTTGCTTTACCCATAAGAGATCTTAACCTTGGTGCCAACCGGGCGTACTCCCCGTCCACACTTCCTTTGGTGTGAGGCCCGGTATAAGGTCTAGCCAATCATGTTCCTCCGCTACCTCGAACACCCACCCTTTGTTGCATGCCCCGACCCTGGGTCCTCGCCGGTCCCATTATTCCCACTCACGGGTGGACCCCGACCACGACGACAGTTTGGGATCGAACCAAACTCCTTCGCCGGTAGCTGCAACCCATCATAGACCGCAATACCGTGGGGACTTTAGGCTTCCCCAGCCCACCGCTTGCACTTCGAGCGACAAGTGTCTACGGACTATGCCGTGGGGACTTAAGGCTTCCCCAGCCCACCGCTTGCCCTGACAGATACAAGTGTCTACGGTAAAGCGCATCCGTTGATGAACGAGAGGTGGAAACACTTTTGACTACTCCGTCCCACTCCGGATCTTATGGTTAACACGGATATTACGGCACAAGAATCACTGGCGACATTTGTTGTTTAATCCTAGATGGATATAAGCCCGTGCAATGGAACCTCCACCATATCAACACAATCCATGGTTCCATTGCCCACCACATAGTCATATTCATAGTTATGAAAGTAGTGGTTTTGATTTTTGTGCAATAGTGATAACCATAATACTTTGCAAGTAATTTGATAAAAATACTCAAATGACATGAGCAAGTGATGAACTTGCCTTTCTTGACTGCAAGATTATGCAGGCAAGGTCTTCGATACGCAATAACTCCAAATTCTGAAATAGCATCATCGTCCGGTAAGGACGATGTTTAAAAGATTGGCAAGGATGCAATAATGCATAAGAATGAGATGCAATCGCTCTAAGCGTGACCTAACCCCGATGATTTAGGATCAGTGAGTTGTAATGATTGATTCAGGGTGTGTTGCACTTTTAGAGTGATTCACAAACAAAGTTCTTATTCAGGTTTGTGTTGTTTCAGAATCATAAGCAAGTGGTAAAATGCATAGTAACAATCATACACACTAAGGAATAGTAGTGGTATAATAAGTAAAGAACAGTTGTCAAGTTTTAAGTCCTATAGTGCATGGTTGATGATTACTTATTATATAATTCAAAAGAATAACTTTTGAAGAACATGTTCTATAATAAAGAACAAGTATGATAATTAGGTTGGGGGTTCTATGGTTGACTATGGTTTCATGTAGTTGTTGGAGTAAGTATTAGATGGATCCAAACAATGTTGGATTCATCAACACCTAGGGCTTGTAAGTTTGAGTTAAGCCTAGGCATCCTAAGCAATTCATTATACAGGTTGTTGTCAAGGTTGGTTTATCTTGCTAGTGATAGCTGGCTAGGGTTTATAGGTCCTTATAAGCAGGGTTGGTGATGATTCCTTATTTTCTTCAAAAGAATAACTTTTGAAGAACATACTTCTTAAATAATAAGAAGTATTGCAATTAAGGTTGAGGTTATCTTGTATTAGCCATTGGATTCACTAAGTAAGGGATGGTGATTTCCTAAATAGGATGTTAATAATTATCTCACACTAATAGGGTTTAGTGTGTATGGGATATGATGTCAATATTAGCATGGTTGCTATTGGAGTTCATCACAATGGTGTGATGCTAGTTAAGGTTAATTAAAGATGAGATCCTTGTGATAGGAACTAGGTTTGATTAAGATGAACACTTGGGATGCTAATTAGTAGTGATAGGGTTCCCATATGTTATGTGGATTTGAAATAGTATTTAGTTGCTAGATATGAATACTAATGAAGTAACATGATCACATGTTACTTAGGGTTTTAGGTTTGGAAACAATTTTAGGGTTCATATGAAGTAATGGATTTGGGGTTCCTAATTGAATTAGGGTTTTGGGTTTCACATGAAATGATGAATTCCTGTTTTTCTACCATATGGAACTAGGGTTTACTATTTACCATGTAGTTCTATGATTAATAACTTCATTTTGAATTTGAAGTTATTAATAATTTCTAAATAAAAATAATATTGAATTTGGCATTTATCATTTTTTAAATAATTAATAATTAGGGTAGTTATTAATCAGGGTTTAAATCTCTCTGATAATGCTTTAACAAAATAACAAATAAAGAAAATTATTTTTAATGTTTTCTTTATTTATTTACTGGTTTTTATTTACTTTTGGAAATTTTACTAATTATTGAATTTTAATTGATTTTAGAATTAAAATTAAAGGCTTAAATAACAAGTATTAAATCATTGAATTTTTATTAAAAATAAAAATTCCATTTTATATTTTTATTGGATAGAGTTTTCTTTTCTAAGAATTTTAATATCTTATTTACAATTTTCTGACTTAAATTGAATTTCCTAGATTTATTTGAAGTTGCAGCAATTGATGAATTTGAAATTAAACAAAAAGAAATGCTAAAGCTACCCAGACAGAGCTACCTACCGCCACTGGCCAGTGGGCCAGTGGTCCACGTGGACTGCCACGTGAGCGTGGACTGGTCAAAATCGAGACCATGTCCAGGAGCTCACGGTGGCCGGCGGGAGTCGGCGATCGCCGTCGATCCCGGACTCGCGCGGACGGGGAACCGAGCGGAGTTCGACTTTGGGGGCGACACGGTGAGCAGTTCGGTGGCGGCGCCACCCCGAATAGGTCACCGGAGAGTGACCGGCGGCGAGGTGCCGCGGTGGCGGAGGCAGAGACACGGTGTGGCGGTACTACGGGACGCAATCGAGTCGGGCGAGCACGCGAGGAGACTCAGGAGCTCACCAGGGTTACACCGGGCTTGAAGGCGAGGTCGGAGGTGCTCGGCATCACCGGACGTCGTCGCTCCCGGCGTCGGGGAAGACGGACTCGTCGGCGACGCTCTGGAATGCCCCAGCTCGATTCCTCGCGCAGGAGGGGCAAGTAGAGCACGGCGATGTCGATGGTGTCCACGGCGAGGCTCAGGGTTGCTCCAGACGACGGCGACGGTAATCGGCCGGGCGGCTAGGGTTTCATCTGGGAAGAACTTTTGGAGCAGAGAGGGGGAAAATAGGGTTAGGGTTCGTCCGACGGCGGTTCGCCGGTATTTATAGGCGTTCGGGGGCGGCGGCGCACATCTTGGCGCGGCCGGTGGCCGTGGTGCTGCCACCGAGCAGCTTGCTCGATCGAGAGGTGGAAGACGATCCCCTCCCACGCGAAATATCTGGCGAAGGGGTACTTCGGGCCTGGCTGGGCTGTGCTTGCTGGGCTGGTTGTGGGCTCCGGCTTGGGCCAGTGTTAGGCCGCTCCATGGCTGCACGGCCAGGTAAGTCTCTTCTATTCCTTTTCTTTTCTGTTTTTATTTCCTATTTTCCATTTTGTTAATTTAAGTACTGTTTTGAATTCAAGTTTGAATTATTGTCTGTTTTGCAGATGTTTATCAATTTGGCTTCCATAAGGTCTATTACAGGGAGCATTGTATTACTGCATTGTTTTGGTTTAATAAATATTAAGTATATGTGAGCACTGTCACAATTTTTTAATTAGACAAGTATTTAGGTATTTATTTTAATGTCCCTTTTTATTTGGATTGCCACTCCCTTTTGGAATGGTTAGAATTGATGATTTATACTCCTAGAGTTTTACAAAGTATCATTAGGACTTGATCTCATAATTGAGAATTTAGTCCCATGCATATGAATTTATGTGAGTTCCTATTTGTTAGGGTTCTATAATTTTCATTATAACCCCCTTTTTTTTTAATTAAGGTTGTTACTAACTTGATCTTTGAAAGTATCTAAGGTAGGTATTGTCCCCATCAAAGTTTGATTTTGGTTTCTGAGAATAAATGGTTGATAACCATACATGGTTTTAATTATAAGAGTTAGCACTAGGTGTTCTTATGTTTGATAAATGAAGCATGGGATTTAGCTAATGGGCAATTCTAGGGTTCTAATGATATTCACCTTATAGTACTTGGTTTGAATCTCGATTATGGTCTGGTTTTTATTATGATCACCATAGTGATACATAAACTAGGGTTGAGGTTTAATTATTGGTTGTGAGATGGGATGACACCATATTGCATGTGCTAGGGTTAATCTCCCCTAACCAAGATAATATGGTTACTTTCTTAATTGCTTCTGTGCTCATTTAATTACTAAGGATTTGAGAATTGGTTTTATCTTCTACCAATTAACTACAATTATTATCCTTACTTTATCATTAAGTTAACTACATTGGTTATAGTTTTTTTTTATAGTTAACTTTGGTCATATGGATATATGGTTTCTTACCATATGAAGCATAGTGTTTAACTCTAAGGTTTTCTTAGGTTCATTAATTTATGAAATATAGATAGGGTAGGATTCTATTTGTGATCACCAAGTGGTTCATAAGTAAGATTGGGATATAAGCCTAGGGTTGCTTATTAGTGATCTCCCATGATTTCATGTGTTTGAATAATATCTACTGATCATCTAAGTGTTAGCATTTGGATTGCTCTCCTATTTCTCCAAACTATGGTCATGGATTAGGCTTGATCCACTTGTTCTTAATATCCTTATCTTAAGTTCTTAGGGTTGATGATCATTACTTAATTTATAATGATCAAGGTTTGGCTTCTAAGTTATTTCTCAAAAGTTTAGGTTTCTCACTCCCCAGATTAAGTATTGTCTTGATGAACTAAGGTATAGCACTTCTATTTTACTTTCTAGGACAGGCATATTATGGTTGTCTCAATAATTTATACCCCAGAAGAATTGTCTGAGATATACACTTAGAGTTCTTCTTAATCAATGATGATATGATCATCTGGTTATATGGATAGTTTTCTTCCTTACTTTATCAATTCATGGATAGGGTATTATTTCAGGTGATATTAGGTTATCTCACCACTCTAAGGGAAATGGTTTACCACCTGATACTTTAGTTCAAAGATTGTCCTATATTCTTAATAGGTGAAGCTAGAATTAGTATGATTGGTCTCTCTTATTTGGGGAAGGTCTTTAATACTAACCTAAGATTAGGCTCCATAGAGGTTGATGTGATCATCAATCTCTATGCTAAATATAAATGGTTTATCTCTCTAGGAATTGTCTTGGATAATATCCTAAGGTTCCTCTTAAAGATGATGATTTGAGTACTTGGATATATATCCAAGGTTTAGCTCAAGGGTTGTTATTGCTCCTCTAATATTTGTTATATATAGAACTCTCACCTCTCTAGGTTTGATGTACAATAATATGGAATAGAGAAGGATATATATTTCTAGAGTGGATCTCCTTGTTATGTTTCCAAGAATGAAATAATATGAATACCATGAGGTTCATGGTAGGATCTTGGATTTGTTTAAGACATGGAAAAGATAAGTGAAGAATAGTTTCTCCAATTATTGTTACTTGATTTCCAATTAAATGGATGTTCATATGTTATGGCAAGGAATTCCATATCTTGATCTTTTATAAGATCAAGCAATTGATCATTGGGTAAGGTGTTGTGGTGTTGATTATTAGTTCCATTTGATCTAACCCCTTAGATCAAATCATCTTTACCCAAAACAAGGTTTTAACAAAGTCACATTGAGGTTTATAGCGCTTGACTTGATGAGCTACTTCAATTCCACCAAGGTCAAGTGAAACTTCAGTTACAGTGACTGTTTTACTTTAAAGCGCGAAAATTCCCCAGATTTTCTATGCATGAATGCAATGCACACATCTGTTTCCTCTATTTTTGTAACCCCATTACTTGGGATATTACAGTGCTTCCAGGTGAGATGTGCTTCTACATGTATAATAGTTGGTGAATTTTTTTTGTGATATTATGTGCTGACAGTCACACTGTATTTTGTTTGCTTAATTTAAGATTTACTGGAATATCCTTGTACATCTGAAGCTTTCCTTAATATAGATATATATGTAGCACATAATAACCACGTCGAGCAGGATGGGTGGCGCATCAGTGGAGTCATCGCGCCAGCATGTCGACTCTCGCCAGCCTCCACAAGCGGCGAAGACGGTTCAACTTGGCCATGGCGATGGCAGTTTTCCGGTAGTGAGCTCCTCTTTATTTTTCTATTAGCCCTAATTTCATTCACGTTTCATAGGCAGAGTTTGGGCTGCCACTAGATTTTACTACCATTGATGGCAGTAGCCAATGTTTCTTTCTAATGTCCATTAGTGCAATTTCTTTTCATTTTTCTTTATTAGTTTTTTCAGATATATCTTGAGGTGCTTCTGATTTTCTAAACAATATTATGGGCTCTGCATATGTGTTGAAACTTATGCTTATGGCTGCGTTTATAGGATCTGTGTTGTAGTTGTTGCTGCTGCTGGGCGAGCTGTTACATAGTCACACTGAGGCTGACGCGCAACAATGCATGTATTTCTGGGGCATCATCTCATGCAGACGTCGGCACCTGACATCCGTCCGATATGAGCGATTACCTGACGGATTCATCCCTGGAGTGATACATCAAAAGATTACTCGGATGGTGCCCAGATAACACGAAGGAGGTAAGGAGTGTCATTGATATATTATGGATGGTTTATACACCTTAATTCATACATATCTTACATGTGGTACCTGGCAATAAATTATTTTTCCTTTATGGCTAGGAGATGAACTTCCTAGAAGTAGCAATAACAAAGAATAATGATGTTATGCTAGATGAACTTCCCAGTGCGGTTTTTGGCTGATAGTTCCTTTTTTACCTGGCCCTTTTCACTTTGCAGGTTCTAGGATTTAGTAGGCTCGCTTCTTGTCTCATCCTGTACTAGGCTCTGGTTATGTGCTCTTCTTCTGTGTTGAGGTTTGTCGCTTCCTTCTCCTTACTAGGAATACATCTTCCATTCAGTGCCTGTTTTCTCTATGGTGATTGAATGATTGTTCTTGCTTTGTATCTGATACATTCCACTGCTATATTTTTTTAAATATGTTATATCCATTCCACCACAATGCCTCTAACTCAGATTTATTGTCTCAAAGATGATAAGAGAGATGCGGTGTGAGCAGTATTGTTTTGCTTTAAGAAAACTTTTATATATTTGTGTATATGCAGTTAACCCATATGAGTATGTGATCTGCTAAATAACACCGAGACAGTCCTAGGCATGAGTGAAATCAAGGTATTATTGTTATAATTCACTTTACTATATTACATGACCTACTTATTTTTGTATTGTATTGTCCTGAAGTATTTGGAGTTCCATTCATAATACCCTATTGGTGTGGGCATACACGCTTTTGGCTTGTTTTGATCCGTGTTTGGCCTGTGCAGGACTTGTTTGAGGATATACCAGTGGCTGTAAGCTAATGCGTTCTTGTGCCTATTTTGGATTTGTTTGGCCGTTTTCAGTTGTAATCTCGATGTGTTCCTTGAGCACTGCAAATGAGTTAATTCTAAAGTAAAGGTTAATTCAGACCTTAGTTGTAACTTTCAGCAGAAAAGAGTATGCTTATGTTTGTGTAAAGACCTGATTACAAAATCGTGTCAGTTTGCAGGTACATTGATTCACCCTGTTGCTACCTTCATTGGTGGAGTGACCATCTAGGAAGTAATCAAGGTCTTCATTGTGTTCCAGAAAGAAAGATGAGGCTGCCTTTTACTTATTGTGTCGGAAGGATGCAGCGCTACTGAAGGTACTTCATTGTCTCATGATATATTTATTTGATCTATAAGCTTCTAGAGAATACTTGGTTCAGTACTACATGTTGGACAAGATGATTTCCTTATATGCTAGAAGATTACATTGCTGCTTGCTGGTTGCGGTTTTTTAACCTTTGGGATATAGAAGAAAGTTGTTCGGCTTGCCAGTTGCCACAAATGAAAGCAAAGTAGAAAAATATTGTTAATAATAATATGGACATCTGTATGCACATGTTACCTTCGGCATGTATAGCGGTTGCCTATCCTTTAGATGAAGATAATGTATGCTTTATTTTTCTTGCAGGCACTACTTCATTCTATTACGATTGGTAAGATGATTGTCATTGACTTTTTTCTGATGTCAAACCGATACAACAAATGTCCTCTCAATTCTATATGGAATATTGGAATATATGGAGTTCTAGATTCAATTTCATCCGGCCCTACTGATGCATGTGCAAGGTACAATTCAAAAATAGTACATGTTACTTTCATTTCTTATGTATATTTATTACTAATAGTAGAAGTTTCCTTTGCTCTTTCCCTAGAAAAGCACATTTTTGAATTTTTCCTAACGGGTACTTACGTTTGACCCTTCCTCTTATTTATGTTCGTGTTGGCATGTGCATGGAGGAAATAATAGAGCATAATCCAGTTGTTTATATCTAAATGGCATTCGTAGTCAAAAGGGTTTAGGTTGAGGTATGCATTAGATATACGCATGGTCCCTGTTGTGCCGTAAATTTTAAGAAAAGGTTGTTTGGGAGCATGCATTTATTTATTTGCTGTTTTTAGCTACATTAAGTATCAGCTCTTCCATCTGCATTGAATCTTTCTTCGCCTTTTATTTATCTTTATCATCACAATGCAAAATCAAGCACCCCAGTATTCTTTGTTCATATATCATTGAAACAAAAATGGTTTCCAATCAATAGCTTTGGAGAATGTTAAGTTGTGTGTAAATCAGGTTAAAATTTCTGTCAATATGATCTCACAAATTGTCAGCTTAGTCCCCAGTGAAAGTCTTATATCGCCATGATTTTGCCCCAAAACAATGGTGTTTAGCTTTCCAGCCTAAGTTAGAATCCGTTTTTGTGCTATGCCTGTTGTTTCTGGAGAAGCCAGTCTTTCTCCGTTGCTGACATGATAAATGGTTCGCAGTCTCGGGACAGTCCATTTGTATAGTGATCATTTGTGTTCTTGTTTTCAAGGCAACCTCTACCCCATCCCAGTCTCTGTTTATCTTTGTATTTTTTTTTGTATAAATAGAATGTAGTTAAGAAGCATTTTGGAACATTTTCATGTTATGGGGCATGAGAATGATAATACTACCTCAAGTAGGGATAAAGGGGGACAAATAGGCTGAGATGGAGTTACTGAAACTATAAATTTCCTCCCATTTTGATCATTCATCACTCGGTAGAATCAAAATGAACTAGCGAATCCTTCCATTTGCTGTTAACGTTAGATTAGTATAGCATTATTGGTTCCTGTTTAGTTCCTGGTAAACGACATACGAGTGAGATAGTTTGGTCACCTCTGATAGATTGAGTTGTTATGCTTGCATTAGGCAAGCCGGTAGCCGGTGCGTTCCACGTCTAGGAGCAGGTCCCCTACTGTAGCATTTTCTTAATATGGTCGTGTGTTCTGAATGTAAGAAACAAAATATGAAAGTATGGATCTCTCCTTTTTTTATCCGGGGATTCTGCCCTCTGGATTTAGGGATGTAGATTTGATATACAGATATCGAAGAAGGCACTTATTCATATTTTGGTTAGATTAGTGTAAAAAAAAAGTGTTTGCTTTACCTTTTTAAGATTATGATATATGACATTATTTTAATTTTGTGTAACAATATAGATGCGGGCTGCAGAGTAGATAGTGCCTGTAAAATTGCATAGCTGTTATGTGACTATCCATAGAATTTCCAGTATAGCTTAAGTGTAGATGTCTTGATTTTATATAGTGAATTATTTCAGTTTCAGGATTTGCTTGATAATGTTATTACTCATGAACTTTTTAAGAGAAACACTTTCTATTTATATTGTTTCTACCATGTATATTCAGGTCCATCGGTAGCCTTACATTCAGCAATAGTTCTTGTGGTTGCTTTATCTAAATAATCATGTATGTTCAGAGTTAAGACAAATATTATTAATTGAGTTAATTATCTATCCATCTGTTTGTTTCCTTCTTCATATCGAATATATGCGGTCATATGCCTACCTTGGCAGTTAGTTGAGCCCACATTTACCTAGACATATAATTTAGCTGGAATGTCTACCTGAACATTCTGTTTGGGATTTGTTCTTTGCTCTATTTCACTCCAATGATAGAGCTAGCTGAGATTGCAAGTTATGAGTAAGTAAACTACGAAGTATACTAAGTAATTAACTTCCAACTTGCTCTGTTTTTCATCCATGCTTCCATGTCATGAAAGTAATTTTCATATTTGACAATATAGTGCTAAAATGTAGTCAAAATTGTTTCTTTATGTGTTATTTACTTCGATTATAATTCTTTCTCTTGTAGACTTTTCTCTTTTTACCAGCGGCCAGTGAGAGCATCAAGAGGAGCATCGCCGACGGCCAGCACCAATCGAAGCCCCACGGAGAGAGGTGACATGGGACCTCCTTCCCTGATCTGCTTCAGCTTGCAGGTGCGGCCTCCCCCTGGCTCTCTCCCCTCACTGGTTGCTTTGATTATTAGAACAAAGCGGATGAGACGTATTTGTGAAAAATTCTTCTCACAGATGAACATGTTTGTTGATGCCTAGACCTGATGCATATGGTTTTCCTTTTGGACTTGGGTATATGGTCTAAATTTCATAGGAAGTCATGTAGCATTTTGCTTGGGTTCATTTGAATATTCTAAATTCATCCGCGTGTTTTCTTTTGCCTGCACACTCTGTTAGTTTTTATCTCTTTTTATAAGTTACGAAATTCTGTATGAGGAGGCCAATCAAGCAGCAAATTTGGTAAAATATAAATAGTCTCGCCTGGGTGAGGAACACTACGGGATTCCACAACCCATTTTCTTACTTTCACTTTTTATATACAATTTTTGAGGATTGATTTGGATCCTTGGTGCCTTCTCCTAAGGTTTGTAATTTGTAATTTGCTATTTGATTTTTCTTTTCGTAGGGTCTGTTATTTCCACCTTGATTCCCATTTTCTAGGGTATCAAACATCACGTTGGTTAATTGGTCGGCAAGATATGGCGTTTATTGCTTCAGGTCCAATTAAAATGCTTCAGGTCCGACTGAAATGTTTATTGCTTCCATTGGTCAAATGCGTTGGTGGTCTTCGAGTAATCGCGAGCCGTGGTCTGTCCAGGTGCGCCTGCTTCGCTCTCTTATGAGCTGGTAGTGTTTGGTGAAAAGTCTGGCCTGATAAATTTTGCGGTTTACCATTTTGTTTTCTAACACGATGGATTCTTTCTCCAGAGATCTCTGCAAGGAGCTGGTGGAAGGGTGCTCGTCTCTGGACAGCTCCTGCTTCTCCATCTCCACGGTCTCTGGTGGCATCACCAAGCTATGTGAGTTTTGGTCCCCTGTCACATCTCCGGATCCACCCCTCATATGAGCTACATGTTCTAACAGACAAAACATATGCTGCGTAATCAAACATTCTTAGCAACTCACTTGCTTCAGTTGTCCACGCAGATTGTCATATAACTTAATGAATGCACCACTGTAAGATTGCTTGCTGGTACTATTTATCAAGGCGGGTGATGGCGGCGGCAGCGGCCTCGGGTGGTGGAGGATGGCGTCTGTCGAGGCACCAACAGGTGCAGCTTGTTGGTTGTGGCTTGGCAAGCGTCGTCTCGGCGAGTGCCGGTGCGGCTTCTTCTTTTTTCCTTCCGGTGAGCACCTTGTGCTGGTGCGGCTTCTTTTTTCCTTCTCGTGAGCGCCTTGTATACGAAGTCGTATATCGTTTGTTGTTTACACTCTATTTTCTTGTAGGGCACTGGAGTATTGCATGCCCTTTTTGGATGAGATTTGTGTATCCACGTGCTGCTGCCCATCTACATGACTTGAGGTAAACGTGTCTTTGATGTGGATATCTGTGTTGTTCTTAATGTCCTAGAATAATTATTGGGTCACTATTTCTGTGTGCTTAATTGCAATCTCTTCTCACCTTTTTTTGTACTAATGCCGAAACACTGCAACCGGGGCAAACGAAACATTTCTTCTGTTGGGATTGTGTCCATCGTGTTCATCTCCCTATATTTGCCTTTCAGGTTGTCCCGTTTGTTCTAGCGGAGGCAGGTCTTCTGTGAGGATTGTAGCTGCAGGAGATAGGGTCAGTACACCAGATTTCAGCATCACAGTCATTGTACTGGTTGCCGCAGTGATGCTTCTCCGCACAGGTGCCGGTGGTTGCGACTGTCGACAATTGTGTGTGTATGCCAGCATCACAGTCATTGTACTGGTTGCACCAGTGATGCTTCTTCTTGGTTATATTTGATTAATTTGATAGAATATCAGGCCATTTGTGAATGCTTTTGGTTAATTATGGTCTTGTGGAGGATTTATTTTCTGGAGTTATGACATTTTGTATTGTGGGTTTGCAGCATACAACATGTCCATCACATGTTTGATCAGGCTGCCTCAGTGACGGTTATGACCGTGGCGCAGGTATACTTATCCTACTCACATTTGTTTTCCCTCTCTCCTTGGTATTGTCATATGCTCTACTTTTTATTCCGCATTCTTAGAGGTATATACAGGTCATTTCATCCTCAGTTCTTTAGGTCACTTATTGCTGCAATAGCTGGGGAGGTTGGAAAGGAGCGTGAATTGTATGGCCAGTCTCTTGTAATCGTCCTCCCTAAACTTTGATTTGATATTTCAGCATCTGTTGTACTGCAATTTAATTATATATATTACACTTCATACCTAAGTTGTGCATGAAGTGATATTTCTTCAGCAAAAGTTACCTGACGGTATTTATTACAGTGTATTTGACATATAAGGAACCTGAGTACAAAATAAAATGGCTGATATGTGGCATGCATCTAAGTTGTTAGATGTTTCCATTTTTTAGTTCCATAGATGAGAAGATGCGACTCAGGACGTACTCCTTGGACACGAGACAGACGCGCGGCCGGGCCGCTTCAGCGCTGCCTGCAGCCTTGGGCAAGCTGATACTGTCACCAGCGCAGGGCGGCGTGCGCTTGAGATTCCACTCGAGATCGACCGGATTCGACCGGATTTTGTAGTCAGTCGAGTTGTAGTGTTCAGGAATCAGATCTTGTGAGGTTGTTAAATTTCAGAGAAGATGTAAACTGGTATGAGTTTCAGAATTATATGGCCATATGCTCTGTAATTTTATCCTAAGGCTGCTAATATACGAGTTTCAGATTTTTGTGCACTACCCAGGCTAGATGGAATGGTGTTCAGTTAGACAAGATAGATGATCTTGCTTGGTAGGTTATCATATGTACTGCCCCTTTTGATTTTACTTGTTGATCTTCAGATAGTATTTTTGCTGGCATACCTTCTATAAACAAGATGGTATATGTCCTTGCCATGCTCTATAAAGAAAAGGGATTCCATGTTTGTGCATGTGGTATTCTCTAAACTGTAGTTCTCTCTTATTTAGCACAAACTTAACTATCTTGATGTTTCATGCATTATCTTCTATGGTTTACCACAGTAGTAAAAAATGTTGTTTGCAGAATAGTTATTTGTCACAGTTTATCCTGTGTGGAAGTTGTAATTAACGATTCCGGGTCCATTTGTGGCTGAGATTTTGGTTTTGGCAGTGGGATGTACCTAGCTTGGCATGTACATCTTGAATCAAAATGGCAGGTACATCTTCACATGGTTGTTTATCACAGGCGTGATTTGAGGAAGATGCACGGTTTTCCATCTTGAATCATTGCTAAGTTTTGTGCTCTTGCAAATGAATATTTCCCTGTGTGATTTGAGGAAGATGCACGGTTTTGTGACTGCGGAAATTTATTGTTAATTTCGGTTTAGTCATTGCTTATTTCAGTTTATTTCTGACAAAACTTTATAACGTGCAGACATCCACGTGATAGATTGATGATTTAGTTTTATAGCATATGTTGCTTACCAATGTGGTTGCGGTAAAGCCTGACGTGTTATAGAAATTGTGAAATATTTAATATGAATGAACAATAGTAGAAAATGGGAAAATAAAATCTCATGGCAAAAATGGAAGGCAAATATAATAGAACCGTGAATACTCTCCGCATTAACTTTGAATGACCAATACATGAAAGATCGTCTTACAACTATTTTGGTATGGAACATCCTGTGTAATTCTATAAAATTTATAGGGATAAGAAATAAACGCCATATTTGATGCGTATATAGCAACTCAAGACATGAACAATCACCAAAAATATACTACCTCCGTTTCAAGAAATAAGACGCACACGTATTTCAAGACGAACTTTGACTATAAAAATTGAGCAACAAAATTTTGATTATATTATCTTCTTTACTATTAAATTGAAAAGCGACCGTGGTACGTCGGGTCGTTTTCATTATGGCCCTTACATTTGTTAGAAATCAGTCCGCAGTACAGAACAAACGTCGGCCCATCCGACTCCGGCCTTCGCTCTGAGCTCGCCACCACGCCCGCGCGGACGAGATGTGGGACAGCTCACGCGAAGGAGGTTGACCGCGCCGGCCTCGCATCAATCTTCCCCGCGCGCATGAGATCTGGGACAGCTCACGCGACGGAGGTCGACCGCATCGGCCGGCCTCGCATCAATCTTTTCCTCTTATTGTCTGCCCCCTGTCGACACAGCCGAGTGGTGGCCACGCGCATCCGACGGAAGTCCTTCACGCGACGGAGGAGGCGGAGCTGCATCGCCCCGATCCAGTCGGCGTCGTCGCATCTACAAGCCAACCAGTCTGGTCCAGCCCGGGCCGTTATTGGGGATCTTCAGCGAAGTTCTGGCCAAGACGTTATTGGGGATCAATTGAAGGATGGCGTTGCCTGGGTATCTTCCAGATCGTGAAAGGAGAACAAGGTGCCAAACTGATGCGAGAGAAGAAGGATCGTGATAGGAGAAGAAGATGGGAAACTGCTCTGGGAGACTCACCCAGCGAAAGCGAGAGATCGGCTGGCCGGCTGGGACTGTCCTAGAGGGAGGGCTCGGGTGGAGGAGCCAGAGTAGGATTCACGGGCGGCAGGCCGGTTGCGTTGACCACAGGGGATAAGAGTGGGCGTCAGTGGCCAGAGGCCTAGGCCCTTTCCTTTGGCCGGAGCGGAGCACGGCCGCCCGGCAGCGCACCACTCGGGGCCGCGGGAGCGGAGCCTCTATACCCGGACTCTGCTGCCTTGGTCAGCTCGTGATAAGAGCAACTGGGGAAAAAAAATAGAAGAGAGGTGGACGAGATGTATTGAGGCCTTCGCTGCCGATGCGTCCGTGACGCGCGTGCGTGTGCACGCTCACGAGATGACAGGTGCTAAAGGCGCTGGCCTTTGGGAATTTATGAGCTAATTTTGATTGCAATAGATAGCTAGGCAAACTTTGATTTGCTAGGGAAAAGCAAATGCGATGAATTTGCTAATCTATCATCGGCTTATGTATGCATCAGGCTAAACTTTGCAAGCTACTGTTTTAAATGTTGTTGCTTTTTCTTCTAATAAATAGTTGTGCAAATTTTTTACTCTGTTATGTATACACCAGATCACTATGACAGTACGACGTGGTAATTATAAATTTGATGGATTTGTTATGAGACTACTCTAAAGTTTAATTATGCATGGTTACATTATTTATGCACATAAATTTCTGATGACCCCTCTATGTACCGGATAGTGCAGTACGATGGGTCATAGGCACACACAGCGTCCCTGTTGCCCGAGCGGAAAAGTCAAAAGAGATTCTCCACATTTGCCCAGCCTCCTGCCCTCACCACCACCGCCACCAGTGGCTAACTCTGGTCTTCCTAGATGCTGTTATTCCCTATGAATAGTCGTCCGCCGCCGCACCCTCCCCCCAACTTTGAGAGCACACCGCATAGTAATTCAAGCTTCTGGTGGTCTTGCGGGTTCTACCATGGACGATGGCGCGGGCTGGGCCCGGGGCCACACTGGCGTTACCATGGCTATGTGTCGTCGCCTCGCTGCCCCACCTCACCCACGTCCGCCAGTCAGCCACGCCCGCCCCTCCCTATAAACCTTCTACATCTTCGCGATCCACCCACAACAGCAACCTCAACCCTAATCCTGTCGGCCATCGGAGACCAAGAAGAAGCTCACCGATCACACGTACCCGACCGCACCCTAAGTCTATGCCTCCTCGACCCCATCTTCGGTGAGGTCCATGTGATGCTTATAGTTGTCCGATAAATTTTTCAGTATTGTCTTGCGGTGCGCCTAGGCTTCGACAAATTCATGGGTCCGCCGCTGCGATGGGTCTAGACCTAGGCGATGCTTCAGTATCGGATGGTGACATCGAGCAGAAAAATATAAATAATCACGGTGGTGGGAGGATGAAGGGCATTAGTCAACGTTGTTTTCTTCTTGTGGGTGTAGTCAACCCGTAGCAACGCACGGGTATTTATGCTAGTATGTAATTAGTATTGTTGGATTCGTATTGAAAAGAACTTTTGAATGATACTAATTTCATACAAATAATTTTTATCTATTTAAAGTAATTCTTGGTTAAACAAAAAACACGTAAAACGAGTGCGCCTTATTCCTTGAAACGGAGGTAGTAGATTTAAGCACCAAAATAAATTATTTATTAAATTATCGTCCTATATGTCAGCATCCATTGACATATTAATACGCTTTCATTTGCACTTGCGCGATAGCGCAACGGGTCATCTAGTATATAGAAAGAACTGGGCTTTCTAAGCTGTACTAAGCTGTACTGAGCCGAGACAGTGAGAGTCCAGCGTATTTGATCATCCTCATTGGAAAGGTTTACGTCCTGCAATTTGATCCACACCTGAGCTGAACCTCTGCCCTCTCATGCATTTATCATTCACCATGCCCTGTTCAACCCAAAGTTTTTTAACCACAAAACGCCTCTTTTAATCTCTTCAGGTTGAACAAGTTTGGCGCCATCTCAGCCGGAGCATGCAGCCCCATCTTGAAGTCCAGAGCTTAGCAATATTGCCACTCCGCATGGTGATTTTAGTGCAAGCATCAAAGAGGGAAGAGTCAATTTGATCAGACGACGATCCACGGTGTGTCTATTCATACCACTTCCATCTCATCCGGAGGCTCGGCTGCACCGGCCGGGGCGGGGAGCAAGCAACCAAGCACCCCAGATGGCGACATCAAGTAGGAGCGGACGTTGCGCTTGAGCAGCTGCAGTTCCGGGGTCACCTCGACCGCCATGAGAGTGAGAGCGAAGCGTGGCGGGTTGGTGTTCTCCACGAGGGTGAGCCTGGAGATGCAGAACCGGCCGCCTCCGAAGTAGGCCAGCTCGGCGGGGTCATGGTACAACATGTATCCGGTGCGCATGTCCTTGCGGTGGTCCTGCTCCCACTCCCGCAGGATCACCGGCGGCCTGGCCTCCACGTCGACGGCGCAGAAGCGAAACTCATTGGAGCAGAAGCCGAAGAGCAGTTGCCGGCCGCCGCCGCCGAGGAGGTCCGGGACCAAGATCGCCCGGCCCTTCACGGGCAGCTTCCAGGCGCCCTCCTTGCGCCACAGGCGGCGCGCCGTGTCCAAGGAGAAGGTGCCCTCCGAGTGCAAGGACACCCAGACGCGCGTGCCGGCGACGAAGTAGCCAGTCGCCGTACAGCAGGGGGCGCGTCGGGGGCCGGTCCGCACCGGCGGCTCCCGGAGGGCGCGCCAGGCCCAGCGCCGGGGGCCGGTGGTACGGACGAGAGCCTCGTAGTGGATGCCCGGGTGGTCGAAGCTCCACGTGTGCTCGGACATGGCGAAGAACATGTCGTCTCCGACGGGGAGCAGGACGGGCCGGCACTTTTCGCCGTGCATGTCCGGGCCGGAGGAGGCGGAGTTTGAGTCGGTGTTGTGGAACGTGGTCCGGCGGTCGCCTGAAGCCGCGACGATGACGTCGGTGCCGGAGGGGGCCAAGGCAAGGAGGTTCAGGCTGGGGGCCGGGAAGCGGGCGACGGGGCTCGGGAAGCTGCGCAGCTGTGTGGCGAGTTCTTCGTCGTCGTCCTTGCCGGAGAATAGATGCTTGAGATTCAGCCTGTAGACGAGGTAGCCCTCCGTGGAGTCATGGACCATGACCAAGGCCCGAAGGCGCTGGCGCTGCCCGGCGGCGGCCATCGACTCTGAACGGATCGAACGGACGGGCAGTAACATAGACATCTTTTTTTTTTTTTTTTTTTTTTTGACAATCAATACCACATATATTCATAATAACAAATAGTACATGGTAGAGATACACGAGCTGTCTCCAACGATTACAAAATAAAGTCTAAAAGATACTAGCAAATCTTCGAGGTCTTCAAACTCTTTCTTCTTCCAAGATATAATCTTGTACTTTTCTGAAGGCAGCCAAAGATAGATAACAAACCATAGACCTGTAAATACCAACGAAGGTTCTCCCATAATTTTAATTTGAGCCGCAATGCCAAGGCTGCGTGCACGCGCGCAACCATTAAAGTAGTCAATCAACATCGGCAAGAGTACCAACACCAGTATGTCAGGGAATAAAAACCGATCCGCCTTGTCGACGTTGATGGAGAGCCGAGAATACGAATCACCATTGCCGAGGACGTAGCAACCGGGACAAGAACTGCGAGGATAATCCTCCTCGCGGCAGCCATGAGAAAAGATCCAAGATTGATCTGGCGAAGTAAGATCTGAACACCCATACCTAGATAATTGTAATCTTTCAGCACCACCATTGATGTCGGGAAGGAGATCTCGTCGTCGAACGAAAGGCCGAAGATCACTTATTGCAGACGATGCCATCTCCATTGCGGGGAAACCAACAAGAAAACGGCGACCAAAAACCTAACATAGACTACTGAAAAGACTACTTTTATTGAAAACTCCACTCATAGATCGGGTTCCCCACTCCTCCCGATGCCGGCGAAGCCGGCCGGAGGAGGGGGAACCGATCTATGGAGGAGGCTGAGTCGGGACGGCTAGGGCTTTTCTCAAGAACCGATCTATAGACATCCTTTTAATTTGGAACGAACGGAATAAGTTTCGAATCCCACTCAACTACAGCATCAACAGAAGTTTTTTAGTAGGAGTAGGAGCTACTGACGCGAGAGTCCCACCTCTCTCGTTCTCTCCCGAAGTCGCGTTCGACTGGTTCTTTCCTCCGCGCTGCCGGGCTGGACCGGAGCCGCTCTTGCCGGCGTTGCTGGCTCGAGTAGGCAAAGGAAAGGCGCCGGAAGTAGTAGTAGGATTAGTTTTGATCTAGGTTTTCCCTATGTGGAGTTGTCCTCTATGGCGTTTGGGAGTAGGTTACTAGATCTGTCCGGCCGGATCTGGTACGGCTTGTGCTTCGTTTTCGTCGCTACGAAGCTCTGGTGGCACGAGCTGCTGCTGGCGATGGAGACTGACGCAAGGATCTCCGACAATAAGGCTGGTGCTCGGAGTTCTTCTGTTCTGGTGTACTGGCGCGACACCAGGCAGCCGTCGCCGAGCTTCTTCGACAAGCTCCCGAGGAGGAAGGTTGGAGAAGTTGTTTTCGGTACGGGCTCCTTCAATAAGCGTTGCTGGGTGGATTTCGGAATCTTGGTTGCTTCTCTCGATCTCGCCGCCATGGTGGCGGAAGATGGATGGTGGTGGCTTGATCTGGTGATCCATGGGGAGTTCTTGCTGCGTTTTGGAGTTCCACACATGGTGGCCTTAGTTTGTCACCGTGATCTTTGGCTGATGCGGCAGCCACTCCAGGCGCCGATGGCGTCAATCCAACCTCCATGGCGGAGGCCCTTCGAAGGATTCCTGCTGGTGTTCATCGCGCTTGCTGCTCCAAGTGGTTGCGTCCCCGGAGCTGCCATGTGTGGCCGGCAGTGGAGTTCTTGCTACGGTGGAGAAGATGGACCCGATTGCTTTTCTTCGAATCCTTCTAGGGTCCTTTCTGTTATATTTGAGGACTGCTTTGTACTTTCTTCTTTTTCTGGGTTCCTCTGTAACTTGTACTCCCACCGACAGAATTGATGCAGCTAGGCCCTTCCGGGCCATCCCCTTGTTCAAAAAAAAAAAAAGTTTCGAATCCCAACTCTCTGCTTCCTTTTTCTGTTCCTCTTTTTCCTTTTGCTAGTCGTGAACTCTGTTCTGAAATCTGTATTTCCGTTATGCAAAGTAATGGAAAGGGGAACAAAACCCAGTTGGAAACTCTCTGCTTCCTTCCACAATACCAGAATTCGAAACCAGATCGAACGAAAAGGAAACGATTTTGACTAGTTTCTTCTTTTTTCCAACACATCTTGAACGGACATGGCTCTCTCTGTGTGTAAACAAATGATTCATTTGACACAAATAAAGGATAACTGAGTACACGAATCTCTGATTCTAAAACAGAAAGAAACCAATCCTACAAGTTCTACCCAGCGACAGAAGCCAACATTTTACAACACCAGAGACTACTGCCTGCATTATCCATGAGTAGTACTGAATAGTTTTGCGATACATCGCATTACTGCCCAAGAACTCTCATAGGCAAGGGAATCTTGGCTCCTTCACTGCTGGCCTGGAAGGTCGTCGAGGATGAACGGACCGAGTTTCCCTGCTCTGAAAAGAGTCAATAGCTTCTTGGAGACCGCCCCGTGTGATTCATCGAGCGGTTTGTGGGGTATCCTGAACACCTTCCGAAGCGCGACGAGCTGCACGTCGATCAGACTCTCCAGCTCGTTATCTTCATCGAGGTTGCCTGTGAATTCCATGGTTGTACTGCACAGCGTTCTCTGAACCTCCATCACCATGTCCTGTAACAAGAGGCAGGACGAGGATGGTAACTACTTCAGGAAATACATGACTTGTAATTATTGGAAGGAAAAAACAAAAGAGATTTATAATGAGTATAAATTATCAGCTGCCATGACCCTAAATAAGTTCAGTTAACACAAAATTATCATCTATTGGCATTATTCCCTACAACTTTGCAACACACTAGGCCAGAATACTGAATGCTGGAGTGACAAAAGATCTGAAGCTATGAAAAGTGGCAGATAAAAACTTGATAATCTAGCACACTCTCCCGCAAAGAAAATAAAAAAAAAATCTAGCATACTGTATACCAAGTTACCAACATAGAAAATGCAAACAACAGATATCCAATGGCGAATAAATTCTCATCCGTGAACAAATTCTCCATTAAATTTCTAGCTAGCAATAGCATAGCCACAAAATATGCTGAAATCCAATTTTGCACCCGCACACTCATGCACACAAGCATATTTTGAGAAATCCTCGACGCTCATAGTTTAATTTGCAGTGAATTAAAGGTTGCAGCTTCAAAAATTATCAACTTCCGCCACAGTATTAAACTAGTTTACACAGGAACAAAGTTATCATTATTCCTTGCAACTTTGCAAGACAGAATACTGCTGCAGAAAATGTCTGAAGCTATGAAAGGTACATAAAACATCAACGTCTAGTATTAATCAATGTATGCCAACATAAGACATGCCAGCACAAGATCTTCTACGATGAATAGTTTATTTTTGCGAATAAATTTACTACTTCTTACTGTTATTGCTAGCAAAACCACACAAAATCCACTGAAACTTTGCCCTACACACAATCTGAGCAAACCTTCAAGCTAATAAATTAATTTGCAGAGATTAAAACAGAGTTGTTACAGCATGGCAGTGAATAACTAACCAAAAGCTAGATGGACATGTAATGTTTGTTATTGACCTGACTTTGCCTATTGCTAGTCCCAGCTAGTAGTGAATTTAACATTGTGGCTTCATTACATAATGAAAATAAAGTAAATTATAAAAGTGTATACCTAGAAGATAAGTAATATCTAAAAAAAGGCACTTAAAAATTACTTTGGAACTAATGTGCCAGTTACTGACACTTACACTGCATGCAGCTAGCTGCGTAGAGTAGAACAATAAAATTGAAGGAGAGCATCTAATCTCCACGGGATTATCATTTATTTCAAAATGACCATCCATGTGATCCTCTAACATATATAAATCTAATCCATCAAAATGTCAGCTGATGGCCTTCAAGAAAAGTGTGCTTCATAGCACCTGGATATGGGTTTGCACTAGACATGTCACTTAATAAAGACAACTAATGTAGTGCATATTCTGGTAAGAGTCACTACCTGAACATACACGGCATCCGAGTTGTTAATACGATTCCTCCTCCGCAGTGACTCTCTAGATCCTTTCACAGAACTGTCACATGGCTCTTCATCAAATTCTCCTCTTCTGTGAAGCAACCGCTCCCAATGTAGAGGGGTTTTTCTAATATTGAGAAGAGATAATAAATATTTGGCTATACGCTCCTCTCCAACCACCGAATCTTTGACAGCTCCTGCAGATAAACAAAAAAAGATAATATTATAATGTGGCAGTACAAGTATGTGAAAATTCCAGTTTCAGTGGAGAGTATAACTAGTAAATACAGCGTCATCATCATTGAAGAAGGCATACCAATTATGTTGCTTTTTCAGATAAGTTGTTGGCTTATAGAGAAAGAACAGCATAAACTAAGAATCTAACCTGTCAGAGCAAGTTTCAGACCCGTTTCCATGTCTGGAATGCTTGGCACTAGAACACCTGGTGTATCAAGCACGTAAATGCTCGGCTGGCTTGAAATCTATCCAAAACACATCTTACTGTTAAATGTACTCAGTTCATCACAACACAAGAGACAAACAACAAGGTGCCGTCCCTAGAAATGGCTTGCACTGCTACAAATGCACTGAGTTGAAAAAAGGCTCATTGTCAGTTTGTCACAGTGGTGTCATGTGTGGACAGTTGAAATTTATTTAGCTGAATGATGTCGTGAAAGGGAGTGAAGTCGGGGTATAAGTACCAGTGACAAGGCCACATATGCCATATGCTGGGCTGGCATGTGCTAGGTACATTCGCTTTGTAACCACACTTTGCCAAATGTTAGGCAGCCAAGTTAGGATGGTGTCTGGTTGCAGCCACAATTGCAGCGTTCTAATTACCCCATTTGTCATAGTCATTTCCTAGCCGACTTCTGTCACAAGTGTGGCAAACTGGCAGCCACAAAAACTGTGGCTAGTCATGCTCAAGGCACAAGTAAGGTAGAGTGTGGAAGCCAACCAAACATGCTCTAAATGAAACGTACTGGGTCTTGGGTTCAATGCCCAAGTGGCCTGTCGCATTAAATATGTTTAAATCGTAAACAGAACGAAAGGTCGATGAAAATTGAGATAAAAAATGAAGCAAGGCAATTCCTGGCATGTTTTTTCTTATGCATCTTTGTTCTTATGTTCTCCACATATTATAGTTAAAGTTGTAGCATGGAGAAGACTCATACGGGCATGTACAATGGTAGACGCTAATATAGGTGTTTAAGTGCAAAAAGGAAATTAGCATCAAATTAGATTATCTCCTAAACGCCCGAGCTTGCAACAGTGGGCGCTTATTTGGGTCGCTTCCGTTCCGTTGGCCATCGGACACTCCTGCTTTTCATACCATGAGCCTAAAAAAGGTCAAGCGCCAGACGTAAAGTTTTGCATCGACGCTATAGCCAAGGCTGGGATTGAACCTGGTAACTGCCGATAGTCCAGGATTTGGATCCTAGTGTCTGCTTTTAAGCGCCTCATTGTACATGCCCTAAATGTCCTGACTAAGATCTTATTCTGTGAACTTCTAGGCCCGTAGGTAGCTAATTTAGTTGCCACATGGAGCTACAAAGCAAGATCTGCCCATATATATAAAAGAAATAGTTTGTATCTTCCCATATTATAAAGAAAAAGGAAAAAATGTCTCAGATATGACGCAGCTGGGCAGGCATTCACATGCATAATACAACCTACGAAACAGTCAGGTTAACATGGGTTATCTGGAGTTTTTTCTTGGTATCTAGTGCTATAACAACACCTTGAAAAGATCTATTCATAAGTTCAGTCGTGCTGAGAAAACAGTGACTTTAGAGCCCCACCTTATATCCTGCAATGTCTTGAGTAACTCCAGGAAGTGGTCCTACCCTAGCCCGCTTTATCTTATCATTCTCTGGGATTAGCGAAACAACAAACATGGATTATCAATGAAACAAAAAAATGTTTCTATTATAATGGACATACCTGGATATCGAGAAATGGCAATTCTATGAATGGCATTTATGAGTGCAGACTTTCCAACATTGGGGACACCAACTACCATAACAAGAAGTGTGGGCTCTTTCATGATTGCTTCCCTTAGTTTCAACTCTACAAGCCCAAGTAGCTGTTAATTGCCGAAGCAAACATTAGATGAGTTAAACCTACACTGAAACTAAAGAAAGCAAAGTACCATCTGGTCAAGATGAAACTGAAAAACCAGTGCAGTTATAATACTTACGAAGCTTAAAGGCGGTTGAGTCAAATAAAATGATAAAGATATAAAAAATCCAGTCAATATCATACAAGACACAGTTCCATGAGTCTGCATCCTAGCGGAAGTCTACTCAAAGTTATATTCCCATTGACGGGGTGATAGCTACTATGAAGGTTCAGTGTGTCCTATTAAGTTAACGCAGTACATGTCATCACAGGTTAAGTCTAGAATCCTAGTAGACTACCTAGCAGTGGAAGGTTCTGGCTGTAAACGATCTTTGCCAGTGCAGAGTATAGAATTTCAGCAAGTGATCTAGGCGGCCATTCACGCTTACAATTGCTAATCAGGTAAATGAACTCCACTCTCAAAGTTGCAACAAGTTTCAGACCTTAACACCTGACCTAACTGATACTTACAGTACACTACAGCTACAGATATCCTGTGAGGTTTACAAACGAAAAATGGATAAATACTCATGAAATCAAAAGTTAGCCAACCTGATTTATAGAGTTGCTGCTGTGCGCATTTATTGAGATGCAATCCTGCTTGCGTGATTCGAAATGATCAAGCCACATCTGCACAATTGTGTAAACACGGCCTAATGAGTATCAACATTTATATCTCATTGTATCGAAAAAAAAAAACAGGATGAACTCTGGGAAATTCACATCAAATTAAGTGTTGAAGAGCCTGACCTAACTACTGCTTACATTCATTATATTGGGATTCGCTAGATCTTTCTTGTTTAGAGCAAGGATACGCTTCTTGGCTGAAAGCACCGGCTGAAGGTCTTCGTTCGCTGATGACAATGGGATCTGGTCATAAGTTACATTAGTTGCAAGCAAGTGATCAGAGAACACAACAAGCAAACAGAAGCATATTTCGCCATTTTATAGATGCTACTTTCTCCTCAATCGTACTTATAACACACCCAGAACCTATGCTCTATTTTGAAAATGTGTTTCAGGAAATCACGTTCCAGGACCGTCTCTTAAGTCGCATGTAAGAACGGCATTTCATCGAACATCGTCCGAGCAGCAGTAGCCGCCGGCCCATCTCCAACAGTCACAATGTCAAGAACGCGACACTTCCCATACAGGGCAGTAAGTAAATGAGGGGGGAAGTGGACGGGAGCGTGCAGGACTTACGCGGGAGTCTCGGACCTCGATGACGAGGTCGGCGAGCTTGAGGCGGTCGCGGATGGCGCGCGAGGCGGCAGCCATGTGGCCGGGGAACCAGTTGATGGCTCCGCCGCCAGCGTTGAGGGCCATCTCGCCGGCGCGCTTCCCCGCCCGCGTCAGACCCCGCATCCTGGCTGCGCTGCCCCCGGACTAATCGGCGAAGGCGCGACGCCCGTCGTTGCGAACAGCTTTACAAGTTGAGAGAACAGAGAACAGCTGGAGTAGCTGACGCCGCGCAAGCGAGCAGCGTCGGCGAGCGGTGGCCGCCGCGGGGTGGCTGAGAGCGGAGGGTGCCGAGGCGGGCGGCCGGAATAGGCTTGCAGGTGAGGCGTGGCAGCGGCGGCGGGGGCCCTAGCGGCCGGGAGAATAGGCGGGCGTGGAGGGGAAGAAGCGGGAACGAGGCCCATGGGCCTGGCCCATAAAAACTTTCTTGACCCAGCCATCTTTATAGATTTAAGATTTGGGCTGGCCCATCAACTGTCCAAGGTCCAACACGTGCGAGCAGGAACGAATCGATCAGAACGAACCCTTCCCTTCCCTGCTCTGCTCCCTCTAGCTGTCCCTGTATCGCTGTGGACGGACACGCGCGCCGCAACTTCATCGCCGGCGAGCCGCCCCCCGCAGCTTCCCCATCGCCCCGTCCCCCGCCGTCCTACTCCCCCACCCCCACACCCCCATCCCATCCCGGCCCTACTCCTAATCTGCTCGGCTGCTGTAGACGCCGTGCTGCCTTCGCCGCGGTGGACAGCGACCGCCTCTGCCCTCTGCTAGACGCTCGCAGCTGGCTACGCAGACTCTGTTGGCTGTGATCGCGAGCTTCTGATCCCCCCCTCTGCTTCTTGCTGACTAAGCCCTAAGGGCTAAGGTAATCTCTGCTCCAATATTGTAATGCGTAATCTGTATTTCAAGACATGATTTGAATCATTCAGTAAATTTGTTTTAGAATAAGAAGATGAAAATTATTTATCCATTGATCTCAATACCCAACCCAAAGCAACTCGTCGACAAACTAAAAAAAACATCTCCAAATTGAACCTTCAGTTTCAAGTCAAGCAAGTAGCAACATTGTCTGCCAATCCTCGTGTTTCAACTCGGTCCGAATATTGTTGTTCCGGATCCTATTTCCGGGCACCTATTGGGGACTTGGATACAGACATTGGAGATGCTGCTAGAAGGGAGTGTGCTGATCTAGCTCCATGCCAACCATTCTTGATATCTTGAAGGTGGCGATTGGTTCTTCTTCTTTTACTGTTGATGTGGTCATGGGAGGGTCAGTTCGACCAAATCATTGATTTGGTGCTATCTTTTGTATCCCCGTACAGGAAAATTTCTATACTCTTGCAGCTCCTAGACTATTTTATGCTTGCAAAGAGCCGGTCTCAGGTTTCTCAAAAGGCTGTGCAGTCATTTCTCATGCTTTTCACCTCACGTACAAGCATGGATTGAATTTTTTTTATTCAAATCCCCCGTGGATCAGCCCTATCGAGCGACGCAAGCCCGAAAAGTGAGCTCCGGGCAGATTTTTTGCAATCCTATGGAATCGGTACGAATCAGCGACTTTTCCTCTGGAATACTGTTCATGTTTCCCTTGTCCTGAGCACTCTCAGAGGAAAAGATACCATGGGAATGCAATTCTACGGAAATCCTGCAAAAAATCCTCTGAACCAAACGCCACCTTAGAAGCAAACTGACATCCACCAATTTTCAGCACACCATCCGGTTCTGCCCCTGGTTCTAATAACCAATTAATCACCCAGTCTACCAATTTTTTTTAGATTCAAAGAATAGGGCTCTCCCCTGTTCCAATTCACTGAAACTAAACGTGATATAACCATCTCATCATCCTAGTTGAAGTAACTTATTATCAGTAAGACCAAAAGATCTCTAAACTTGTGCATACATGCAACGAATTGAGTACATACCCAACTAACTGAAATTTTAGTAGTGCCCACTAACGAGGTGTGAGAGTCGTGGGGAATCTCTTCTCTATAATATTTTTCAGAAAGACTTACATGCATTTAAGGTAATAAACAATATAGAGAATACTATAGTGAATTACTCAAGAATAACTTTTTCGGACCGAGAAATAAGGTAGAGAGCAATCTTTGCACAGAGTGACATATCTTGTGGCTAAAGGGAGATAACCATGTTCTCGTGCTTTTGTTCTCTCCATCTCCTAAGGTTTCTACATTTTCGATGGCACTTGTGGTGATGTGTGGCCAGCCATGCAGCGGCAAGTCAGAGGCTGCAGCTTGTCTCACTGCCGCTCTTCGCTCCTCCATGGCTGACATCACTGTCCGCGTCATTGACGAGTCATCGCTTCATCTTGGGCGCAATGATAGCTACAAAGGTATTGTTGATATTTAGTCCACATGTTTTCTCTATGCTACTATTAAATTTTTCTTCTTCTTCCATCCACTCATTTCCTTCTACCAATTTTCTATGTTTATTCCTTAGATATGGTTGTGGAGAAAAACTTAAGAGGAGTTCTGAGATCAGAAGTTGATAGGTCTGTGTCTCGGGACAGCATAATCATCGTGGATTCTTTGAACAATATTAAGGTGAGGCCAGTACTAAGTCTTTTATTCTATTGTTGCAACTTGCAATCACTACTTCGCTCTCAATTATATTAGTAATATAAGATAGAAGTAGAATTGTATGGTCATCATATTTATGTATGTCATTGTTGCAATTTTTATAGTGTGATCAGTGAAAAAACTTAACGAAATCATGGTGGCAACCTCCCTGTGCTACGTTTTTCCAGCCCACAAAAAAAATTCAGTTTCCAAGTCAAGTTGACTGTCTTTCAATGTCCAACTTATCTGTCTAATACTGGCCAAAAGGTGTGCACAAACACTATCACTTTTTTTTGGTTCAACAAAGCAGAAAATGTTTTTCTTTTCTTGCGTATGATAGTTACCTTTTTAAAGCTAGTACATGAAAGCAAGCCATGTAGGCTATATGAGCCTTTTTTCTTTTCTTTTCTGCCCAGTGCTTCAGTTTTACACTCATGCTTCAGTAAATGATGGTCATTGAGAATTCTGTATGCATGCATTCAGATAGGCACTACATAGATCAGTGATACAATACTGTAGCTTCTAAACGCGTGCAGCCTATATAACTGACTTCTATTGTCATCAGTGCACCTATGTGCTGTATGAATTCTAATGTAACATGTATGAAGTAGATTCTGCAATTTGTGTTGTTTCTTCTAATACAAGCATGGTGATTTTTACCTATAATATGCAGGGGTACCGATATGAGTTGTGGTGTCTTGCACGTGCCTCGGGAATAAGATATTGTGTGGTAATCAGATGTCTTATTTACTATTACTTTCATTTTGCAATAATAGTTTTGCACTAGTTTTAGCATAACATAATGAAAACATTCATGATGTGTAGATGACATTATGTGTTCTGAAAGTATTGTGTTTGGTTAGCAACATAAGTCATGCACAATAGCAATCTGGAGACAATAAGATAATCATTAATGGGCTAATGGCACATAAAATGAGAGCTAACATGAGTAACTTGATGTGATTCATGACTGGTGAAGACCCACTAACATTGAAATGACAGTTCAGAAATTAAATAAATATAAGAAATTGGAGCGCATGGAACTGACATCTGACCTGGATTCAGTTCTCTCCAGTGATTACCATGTGTCAGCGTATATTAGTTTCTCTAAATGAGAAACTACCTTTCAAAAAAAAGTAAGATAGCATTACCAAATGGATGCTTCTAAAGTATTTTTGTTACATAATTTGCAAACCATGATTATGTTCTACATAGAGGATCCTTTTGAAAAGTGCGCATGTAGAAACCATTGGCGAGTTTATGCTTTTGCACCATTGAATATTGTAAATGTACAATCAAAAGTGATTTTGTTCATACTCCATCTTTTATGTTTCAGTTCTTTTGTGATACAGAAGTGGACCATTGTAGAGAATGGAATGTCAAGCGTCAGGAGAAAGGAGAACCCTCATATGATAGTAATATGTAAGCAAGATATTTTGTCTTCTGGATCTTGTCGACCTGTTGTTTGGAAAATGTATTACTCTCTCCGTTCACTAATGCAAGACCTTTTAGTCTTACATTAGTGAACAGAGGAAGTACCTCTTATGAATGAGGTAGATGCTGCAGTTACTTTTTTTTTTTCTGATTTCAAATTGCACATATGTTATATAACTTTTGTATTATTGTTTCAAATCACTGAAGTAATTGATAAGCTATGGAAGCCTTTTTTACTATATTGGGTTTATGGGGAAAATGATCGATTATTTGTCTCTACATTTACCAAGCAGGCAGGTGCCATTGCTCTCATGATTTATTTTGGTTTGACAGATTTGAAGATCTGGCGAGGAGATTTGAGAGGCCTGATAGGCGTAGCCGCTGGGATTCTCCTCTCTTTGAATTGTTTCCATCTAGAGGTAATCAAATCGTTCTTGTTTTGTATGATTAGTTTATTTTCATGGTATGCGTGATCTGAATCAGAACTAATCTACTGTTCAAGTTATGTCTAATTTTGTCCAATTAGTATCACATATGTGATATGTCTAGTGCCTTATGCACTACTCACCATAGTAAATGTTCTGTCATTTTGCTATTTGGTTGAACCTCAAAATTTATCGGGTTTTATTGTTTTAGAAGGTCGCACATGTGATTGGTTGGATGGGTAACTTTTTTAGTAGATTATTTAATTATAGTAAGGCAGAAAATTGCTAGCTTCTTTTCACAATCCTTTCTGTCCAGTTTTGTATCTGTTACACAGATTACTTATTACGAATTAGTACCACCCAGCAAATGGTTACTATACTTGCCTAGTGCCGCCCCCTATTTTCATCATCCCATTTGATTGATCTGTTTTGTCTACTATTTTTATTAGAGGGAATTGTGGAATCGTCCCCTGTTATTGGTGAGGCTGTGTCATATTTGACTAAGAAGGTGGATTCAAAAACAAGAGACGTGAAAGTACTCCAGCCTACAATAGCCACTCAGTCAGTAAGTGTAAAATATTTTTCTAACGAAGAAATTCTTGAATATATCATTGGTTGACAGCAACTGCATATTCTTCTAATTCATACGTAATATGTTCCAGAACTATTTGGTAATCTGTTAATACCTGCATAAATTTGGCATTGCACCATAATATTGCAGCCGATACAAAAACATATTAAGAAAATGGATGTATGTTTAGTTCCTATGCTTTTTTCAACGTTACACTATGGGTGCATTTGGTTCTTAGCTAAGAAAAAGTTCCTTGGGCTGTTTGCTTCAATCTCAATAATCCAAACTCTTGGAGGTTAATTACATTTCCTAGAGAAGCCCCTGCTAAAATCTGTAGTAGTTAATAAAGTGTTGTCCATGCATGCAATTCTTGCACACAAGATCTAGTTGATTTGTTGCTCCCCATGCAGCTAGTTTTCTAGCCATCACAGGGGCTAGGCTCGCTGATATGTCAAACAGATTCTGCTATTCTGAATCCCCGATATTGTGAATGCAAAAAAACTTTTTTGGTTGCTCCAAATGCGGAACCATGTGGGGCTAGGCTCGGTGATATGTCAAAATAGATCCGCTATTCTGAATTCCCGATGGTGCAAATGTAGAAAAACATATTTAAACAAAAATATTGTGAAAATACTGTGTATGTCCAACTGCAAATAGCCAAATACTTTTCTATTCATAGTAGTTCCTGTAGATTTGAACAAATCCTGACTTTGATAATATTGTAGGTACGGACTACTGAAGCCAATTCCCTCTATGAGATGGACAAAGCAACACAGGTAATGGCAGTTTTCTTTGTTCATGATATCTTTTTTAGAAGAAACTGCAAACCTGTAATATAAACTGTATTTTGCAGGAGGTGGTCAGTGCAATTGTTGAGGCGCAGTCTGGTCTTGGGCTTACCATGAATAAGATTTCTCTTGGGCCTAACTTGCCAACTATATCCTTTACTGTTTGAGGAAATATTAGAAAAATATATTACTGCAAAAGTTATAAGTAGAAATATCGATCTTTGTGTGTTGCAAAAATTATAAATTAAAATATGTCTTTGCTGTAGGTTCTGTTGTATATAAACCTGTAGCATGGAGATCTTGTAATCATAACAACTTCCCCAATCAAAACCTTTGTGTACATAGGTGTCATATATATATGTGCATATGACTTGTTTTTCAAACTTGCAAATGACTTGAAAAAATCAAGCAGGCCAAAACTATGCAGGTAGAGTAGTTTTCTGTCCACATGGTCTCTGTCTAGAATTGCAATCACTTTTTTTTTTTGCCATGAGATAATGTAATCTTAAGGGATGCCTTCATTCAACCCCAACTGCATGTGATCAAGAGAAGAAAACTTGTGCCATCTTCGGATGTTTTTCTTGTGTTGCGAGATCCTTAACTGACTGTTACATTAATCTTCAAAGATCGGTTGGCCTGCCTGAGCTACGGAGCCTCCGGCGCACTTTCATCAAGCTGGCAGGGCAGTACAGCTTGAGCGGACCACCCCCACCAACAGATGCTGATAGCGCAAAGAGAATGTTTGTCGACTATTTGAACCGAGAAATCGGTGTGTGATGGTTCTCTCATCGCTGGCGAGTTAGTCCTGCCTTGTTGTACATCCAAAGGGACAAAATACTTGAGCAAAAATAGGTGATTGGTGGCATGATCTTCATCAAGCTTCTTTTGGGGCGGGTAACGATATAGTTTGGGTTGCATGAACTTCGCCTCAAGTATTCTCATGTGGGAACGTTACCAGGATGTACCAGGATGTGCTACCTCTTGTACCATTTAGTAGTTTTGGCCAGTGTGACAACATGTAACTACATAGTTGGGTAATACTACCAAATAATTTATGCGACAACATATCTGAAAATTGGCTACAGATTATGTGTCCACTGCATTGGTTTGTTTTCTTTTTTTTTCTCTAAAACATCTCCATCCATTTGTACGTATTCTTCTCCCATACTGGGAGGTTTCAGCCTTCGTATAAAAACTTAAAATGTTGATACTGTCACTGCAGTGAAACAGAACCAAATCTGTTTCAAACTGGCTGGAGAAGGGGCAAGAGATGGATTTTAGAGCATTGATGGGCCAGGGAAGATATTTAAGATTGCAAAACTCTAAGTATGTCAACATCGAAGTATACATTACATTCTAAATTACACAACCATAAATGTACATATCCATTTTGCTACTTGGAAAAAACCTTTTTCCTCTTGAATAAGTCCTACTTGGAAGGTTGTACCAGGCAAAGCTAGGTCTCGTCCATGGGCCATCCATTTACAGGTTATCCAAGAACCAACTTGTTCACCTATAGGCATGGTTCATCCTTGGAGTTGTCATCATCATCATCGTCGTCATCATCCTGGGTTCCTTGAGAAGCACCTTGGACCATTTCATCAGCAACTCCTTCAAAACAAAATTTGAAATTTAACATTCAACATCACCCACAAATAAACTGGAAGAAAGGAGGATGTACCTTCAATGAAGGACTCAAATTCATCACCCAGTCCTGCTGTCTCGACCCAGTTGAATGGTTGATTAATGTCCATCCAGTTACGCTGCTCAGTCGGTCCCGAAGACAGTGCAGATCTATCCACTAACCAGTCATCAACTATGTCTATGTTGTCTACTGAGATAGGATCAAATGCCTTCGCCTTATATTGTTGCCTGTGATATAAACCAAATCACTTGTTGTATCCATGCTTTTCTAGTATTTTTTCTTCAAATTAACCATCGGTGATAACATTCAATATAGCGAGACTTTCCTTACCTGTGTTGTAGCCGTAGGTTGCACTGAACAAAGGTAAGATGACGCATTCGTTGACATTCAAAGTTATTCATTCTTTGGTCATGGATTTGTTCAAAAGGAATATGTGTCCGATCACACCCTTTAGCACTGCAGGTTTGACTGAGGATACGTACTGCTAAACGTGTTAAATTCGGACAAGCTCCGCCATATGTATACCACCATTCAGCTGCAAGATAATGTAAAACAAGATGTTCAGATGAAATATGCACAAGTATCATCAAGCAAAGTTGATGTTTCAACATCCTAGGTCAGAGCAGCACAATATCTACAATGTCTGTCACTATTAGTGAGTAATGGAGCTGTAATCTTGTGCAAGGCTGATATATAAACCTGAGAAATGTAAAGTAAGTTGAAGAAAATCTGTGTAGTACTAACCAGGGGGTAAAGTACGCCGGGCTCGGATAGCTATTTGCCTACGAAAATCACCTACTGCGTCTTTCCGATACATATTGAGCTCCTTCTGAATTTTATCTTGGATTTTGACATCGGACACCAGCCTTTCTATGCAGTCTAGCATTCCTGAGAAAATCTGATTCGAGATATCACCTCGAATCCCATCAAAAAAGAGTGGATTTAGGAAGAAACCCGCTGAATGAAGTGGCCGTGGCATTTGCTTGTCCCATCTCTGGTCAATAATATTCCAATAAGGCATGTAGTCGCTCTTCCTTACCAGCTCTTTCTTGATTGCAGCTTTGGCTTGGTATAATCCAGCATAAACATACCCCATAGCAGGCCTCTTGTTGCTGTCGACTAGCTTAAGAAGATGCACAAGTGGTTCAGTGGCACGAACGACTACAGCCCAAGAAGACCAAACTTGCAAATTATTAACAGTATTGCTCGTCTCTACCCCTCCAGGATTCTTTGGCAGCACGCAGAGGCTGTAAATCCACTCATCTGAATTGACCATGGCTTGCAGATCCTCCTTCAGACTGTACATGTTTTTCAGTGTCGCAAAGTTCATAGCAGCACGGGTCTCTGCAGGAACTATCAGATCCTTCCCATGCAGATATTTCTTCATCAAACTCAACGCAACTGCATTGTTGTAGATAAACCCCGTGATGGCCTTCGCATGGCCTATGATATCGCTAACTGCCTTCACCTTGCTGAAATCCTCGAGCATCCCATCGATGCACAGGAAAGAGCATGGAGACCAGAACAATGTAGGAAATGTCTCGCCTAGCATTTTCCCTGCCGCTGCATAAACCTCGGAGTTCTTTGTGATCACTTGGACAACATTTACCTCTCCGACCTCCTCAACAACACTCTTCAGCAGCTCATACAGCGTGTCTGATGACGTGACCGTTTCTGTTGCATCGACGGATTTCAGAAACATGGTGCCTTCCGGGCAGTACACCGAAAAGTTCATCAGGGTTCTGCCCTTGTCAGTCGTCCACTCATCGGCCAGCACAGAGCACCCCGTCCGGGTCCATGACCCCTTGTAGAACTCGAGCTGAGCCGTCACTTCGTCCAGCGACTTCTTCAGAATGGAGCCGCGCAAGTCATGGTACGAGAGCGCCTCAGGCCCCCCTTTTGCTGATGCCGTGATGGCGTCGATCATCGGCTGGAAGTGCACGGAATTCACTGTCTCCAGTGGCACGCCCGCGTCGTACAAGAACCTCCCGACTGCCATGCACGCCTTGTCCTTGTCCGAGCCAGCCGCATCTGCGTCGAGCGCCACCATGCCAGTCTGGTGCGTCTGAGGAGCAGGCTGCTGCTGGAACTGAGGAGCGAGAGGAGGAGTAGCCGGGGCGCGCCTGACGGCCAGCGCCTTCTTCCTCCTTTTGGTAGCAGTAGCAGTATCAGCACTCCACCCCATCTCGGACGGCGGGGTCTCCCCGAGCTGCGGCGCGGCGCGCGGGTCGAGCACCTGGTTGAGCGGGACCATGTGGATGGGGCTGGCCACATCGCCGTTGGAGGGGGAAGGCGCGGTGGTGTACGACAGCGGCATGGCGGCGGCGAGTGACCTCTTGCGCATCTTCTTGGCGGCGACCTCGTCGAGGCTGCGGTGCATGACGGCCTGGACGTCGGCGGGGACGGTGGGGCAGCAGCAGGCGTTCCCGGGGCGGCGCGCGAGGTGCTCCTTGAAGCGGTGGATGCCGCCGCCGAGGAAGTGCTTGCCGCAGTAGGCGCACTTGAGGCGCACCCGCCCCGCCGACCGCACCATGAGGCAGTGCTTCCACGCCGGGTCGTGCTTCTGCGCCCCGATCGGCACGATCTCCTCCGGGCCCTCGGCGGCGGCCTCCTCGCCCTCGTCCTCCTCCTCCGCGGACGGCACCTCCGGCTCGGCCTCCGCCGGGGTCGCCGCCATCCCGCTAGCGCTAGCTCCCGCGCTGCATCAACCATCGCCACTAGCAGGTGTGAGTGGCAGCTCAATCCGAGAAGATTACTCCGCAATTAGCCGGATTAAACCAGGCGGGAGATGGGAGAGGACGAGAAAACTCACCGGTTTTTTTTGTCTTTGAATCGGCCGCCACGGAATCGGCGGAAGAAATCGTGGGCGGGGCGGGGCGAGATGTGGGGGAGAAGAAAACCAGGGGCGGAGGAGGCGACGTCGGAGCGGTTCGGTTTCGATGGAGCTAGGGTTCTCGTGGTGGTTCGCCCATCGATCTACCCGGGCTAGGTGGGCCGATTTGCCGGACATTGTCTACGTTGGGCCGGTTCGTGAACAAAACGTCCCGGTTTTCTGTATCTCTTTCTCTCTTCTTTTTTTAATATGCTGTATCTCTTTCTCTCAGGCGCGTGTACCTGTCCACCGTTCCCTAATTTTAGGGCCTGTTTGGTTCCCAGCCACAGTTTGCCAAGCCTAACTTTGGCAAGTGTGGCAGCCACAAAAGTGTGGCTAGGATTTTGGAAGCCACAAAGTGTGGCAAAAGTTGGCAAAAAATTCACTCTATGACAAGTGGGTCATATGATTAGTGAAATGTGGCAGCTCTAAAGTGTGGCAAGAACCAAACACATGCCAAATTGCCAAACTTTGGCTTGGCAAAGTGTGGCTAGGAACCAAACAGGCCCTTAATGTTGCACAAGTTTTCTGAAACAAACCCTATGTAGTTGGGTCGATAGAACACCTAGTTTTACGATCCTCTAGTTTTATCTTGCTTTTTCTCATGAACGGTGCAACTATCGTTTGATAATGTAGGTTGTCACAGAAAAAGTTTCAGAATGTATTTATAGTCCCATTTGGTTTGGCGAATCAGGGACTCTTGTGGATGAATTGTACTACTCCCTCCGACTGCCTCCGATCCAAATGAGTACCTGATTTTCAGCAAAAGAATTCTTGCCCGAACCAAACTATTTTCTGTAAAGTTTATGGGTTCTGAGTATTGCTCCACGATTCCATCAAAATTGAACATGTTTTCTTACCGGAAAAACAGTAATACCAAATACCGTGAATACAAGAGAGAAATAGAGCAACACCAAAATTTTAAATACAAACTAGCAATTCCTCTCTTCTTTCTAAAAGTAATAAAGTGCTGCCCTAGAAAACGAGGAACAATACATTCTGCAAAACGCTCGATGGTGAACCGACGAGCTCTGTCAGCTAAGTTACAATACCCAGTAACTATAACCGCCATCGGCGAGAACATCCGTTCAGGAAATACCTTCATATGAACAAGTTAGTAGCAAACTGCAATAGGCAGTGGGCAAATAGTGAAACGGTTTAGCTCAGCCCAAGCTCCTTCTTCAGCTGCTCAAGAACTGCCTCTATGTCAGACACGCCATCATCGGAGCTATTTGTTTTTGCATTGTCACGCTGAGAACTTCTGCCGCTTCCTCCAAACTGTGTGTATGGGTCATTCCCGTCATCTTCCTCGGTACTTGAGTCATCGATATTCAGTTCATTCTCCAGGAACTCAACGAATTCCTCGCCAATCGCCTGATTGAGCAGAATGCAAGAGAGAGTTCAGATAAGTGTTTACCATAGATCGTAGTCAGAGGTTGCAACTTTATCTGCGTTGTTCTACCATATGGCTATTCGCCATCCTTTTCTACAAGAAAAAATATATACAACAAGTAACAGTGGTTGATAACTTACTGATAGTTCCTCCCACAGGCTTTGGGGTTTCTGGTCTGAATTCAGGCCGGCTTCCCAGTTCTGAAACTCGGTTTGCAGATCTTTAAGGAAATCACCTGCAAAACCAGAACCAAAGTGGTGTCAACAAAATGGACATACTGCGACCGATTACACTTCATATATTTGCATCACAATCCTATGTACATGCAGATTTTAAGAAGAATGGAATCTTAAAATTTCTTTTGTGTCATAAAAAATTGAGTCATAAATCTGGAGTTAGTTTCTTGACAGGAAACTGCAATGGGATCTCACTGCCACTATCAAAGTGTACCACCGCTAGACATCAATTTCACCGACTAGCACAGAATTCACAACCCCATAATACAGCTTGTTAGAGAATGAGAGAGGGCATATATTTTTCTGAATGGTGAAGAGAGGAGATATTAGTACCAAACCCATAGAATTGCTCTTCTGAGTCTGCTGATTTGCTGCTCCCAGTAGCCCACGAAGAATCAGGGCTGCTGCTGCTGCTGCTGCTTGCGTACTTGGACCGGCTCTCCGAATTCATCAGCGTGTTGTACGCGTGCTTGATCCGCAGAAACTTCTCTTGCGCATTCGGCTGCATTTTATACCAGGAGTTGTAAGTCGTCAGATACCCGAATGCTAACAAATCCTCACAAGTGTAACAGTATCGAAGCTACAATCGCTGAATCCTGCTGCTTGAATGAATGGGGAGAGGCGGGTACGCGCGCACCTCCTTGTTGACGTCCGGGTGGTACTTGAGCGCGAGGCGCCGGTACGCGCGCTTGATCTCGGCGGGCGCGGCCGACGGCGGCACGCCGAGCACCTCGTACGGGGACTCCCTCCGCCGCCCGCCGCCAGCGCCCGCGCGGACCCGCACGCTCGCCCGCCGAGGCGCAAGCGCGCGAGGGGAGTGGAAGGAGGCGACGGCGCGGATGTGGAGGAGGTGAGGAGGCGCCGGAGCAGCGCGGCTGGGTGAGAGAGGGAGGAGGAGGCGCGGAGTGGCGGCCGCGGCAGCGGCCTGCACCGACAGCGCCATTGCGGATGGGGGTTCCGGTGACTCGCGGCCGCTTCCGGTGGTTCGCGACGATCAGCGTCCCCCGCCGTTCAGATCAGCCGGCGCAGAGGCAGGGAGAGGATCGGACGGCCGTGCTTTTCGATGATTACTACTAGCATATTCTCAAGTCTCAAAGGGTTTATTTTGCGTGTGTTTGATAGGTCGCACCAAAATTTGCGCTCCAGGGCAGTCATATTCTCCACTTTTTTTTTGGTTGACTGCCTTGCATTGCATCGGTATCTAGGTGAAGCTAAATTTTGAAGGAAATATCAAATGGTCGACCATGTGCGATCAATTCAAGCCAAACCCGTGTGAGTGATTGCAGGGAAGATCTTGGCTCCGGAGCCAAAATAAAAAGTTCCATGGAGTATTTATTCTTTCGTGATGGTGAAACAAATATGTTCATCATTGAGCTAGAATTTGAGCGAGATCGGGATATAATTTGGGAGAGATAGCCATGGACAGTCTCGAAATTTGTTGTGGTTCCGGAGAATTCTAATCATCATAGCCTAGCCGGCCATCAAAACTAAGGTTTGACAAATTTCTGATTTGGATTCGGGTAATTGATTTACCGTTTAATAAACTCAATGATATATGAGGGAAGAAGATAGCCACCAAGATTGGACAAGGGGGTCTTCTTAGTGCTGCATATCTGCGCGCCCAAGTTATTTTTAGGTAAGGCGAGGAAGGTATCAATCAGTCGCTCTGAGAGAAAACGATCATCTCCTTTCTTCCTACTCGATCTTCGGTGGGGTCGAATGCTTTCCTGGTCGATTAAGGTTAAAGAACCTTTGATGCGCTAGGTTGGTATATACTCAAAGAAATAGAACATGACATTGTGGTATGCATTACAATATGAGTTCTTGCGTTCAGATTCTTTTTTCCAAACACCGTCCGACCAAGATGAAAGGGGAAATCTGCCTTGAGGACCTTTCCTTCGTGGTCCTGAGGAAAGAAATGGGGGCCTCCATATGTAGAAGGCGGATATGATGAATCCTCCTATCATCAAAATGAATGGTTGGAGGAGGCGTTGAATGGTGATCTGAAAAATGACTCTAATCCGGCACCCACTAACCATGCAAATCTAGGTGGAAGGGGTGGAAGAGAAGATGAGCTTTCGTGGGGGTTGCAACCCTCACCATAAAGGAGTTTACATAAAGCTAGAGATGACATCGGCATCACCGATGGACACTGACGTGAAGTTGCCAGGTAACCATGAAAGAAGAATGGTCATTTTTTACCCTAGACGGAATGGAAAGCGTGAGGAGTCTGATCGGAGGAAACACGGTGAGAGTGTAACTCTGGATGCTAAGAAGCAGCGTGTAGCTACAACATCTAATAATTTATCAGTGTGCCGACGTCAGGAGCAATGAGTTGTTTTTGCGCGAACTGTTGGGGGATTGGGAACCTTGGGGCAGTTCAAGAGCTTCGCAACCTTGTGAAAGCAATGGGATCCCATGTTACTCTTTGTCATGGAGATGAAGATTGGCGAAAAAAGAGTGGAAATTTTAGCTGTCATCTTCGCTTTTTCTGGAGCTTTTGCAGTGGACAACGAGGGGTTAAATGGTGGTATTGGACTGTTTTGGTCTTCAACTTCAGCTATTACAGTAGACCTGAAGAGCTTTAATATGCACCATATCGATGCGGGTTGGTTATTTGTCAGTATGGGTTTAGCTTATGACGTGTTTGGAATCCCTCAGCCAAACGAGTATTTCACAGAAAGACGACAAGAAATTCTGTTAATAACCGACCGTTTTGATTCTTTAGAACAACTCGATGAATTTAGTAGATCCTTTTAAGAGGCCCTCAATGACCATAGATTGTGATTCAGTACAAAGATCCTCTCCCTCCTTCTAGGTTCGCAGGAGTTTACGGGGAACCGCGGAGGGAAGATGTGGTGACCCAGCGTACCACTGCATGGTGTAGTACACAAGCCGTTGACATAACACAAGTGAAACACCGTTCCACTCATATTACATCTCTCAGAGTGGTACAACAAAAACATATGCGAGTCCAAGGTATGTCTATAGAAGTACACATGAGCTGTTTACAGAAGATCCACACAGCCTCCTACTTTACACTGAGGTAAAACTTCAAATAAAGCTCCAGAAGAACGACTCGTAGTCTATCTTATTGCTAACTCAAGTTTAAGAGCTACTTGGCTTGCTATAGAATTCTAGCTACTTAGGTGCTAGGATTAGGGAAAGGTTCCCTTCTATTACTAGTCTAGGTTTCCATTATAGTTGGTGCAGAAGTTGACTCCATTGACTTCTTTGATTGGATTCTTCATCTTGTTGCAGTTGACTCCTTTGTCTTCGAGTTCCACGGTAGTTTCTCCTTCGATGCCTTGATCTAAGAAGGGGGTTCAAATGGGATAGAATGAGTACGAGCGTACTCAGCAAGTTCATATTAGGAAATAGGTGTATCATGCACTAGCTACAGCCATAGACCAGAAAGTCATAGGCCAATGCAAGTTTTCATAAGCATTTCTTCAAAAGGTTTATTTTATTCTGAAAACTATGCCCGTCAGTCTTCACAGGTTGACTAGAACTTCATGGAGTTCCTTTCCTGCCGCGTTCGCAGTTCCCTTCCCGGAACAAGGAGTGACAGCCACAATTTGATACACTCTGCAGAGGTGCGTTACTTTTCCCACAAGAGATTCCACCCCTTTTGCCATCCGCAGGGACTTGCCCCCGTTCACACTTCCTTTGGTGTGAGGCTAGGTATGAAAATCCAAGCCCACACCGCCTTCTCCGCGACTGCAAACCCACCCTTTTGTCCAACCGTACACCCCCAGTAGACTTCTCCCGATAATACGGCTTTACTCACGGTGTACTCCGGACAATCCATCATAGATCGTAGAGCTTAACATCACTAATGGATGGGGATTTAAAAGGATATCCCAACCTATTGCGGCAGTGCCTCCAGCACCCCACCGGCTCTACCAATCCGTTGGCGTGCAGAAGGGAAAAGATATGGCTGGCTTCCCCAGAGCCATTATAGATCTCATGGTCAACGCGGTTTGTACGGCGCTAGAATCACTGGACGGCATTGGTAATTAATCCTAGGGTGATATAACCCATGCAATGGAACCTCCACCATATCAACACATACCATGGTTCCATTGCCCACCACATAGTCATATTCATAATTGTAAAATAAGACTTTGCTTTTCAATGCATGAGTGATAAGTATAGTACTTTGCATATAGTTTGATACAAATAATCAAATGACATGAGCAAGCGATGAACTTGCCTTTCTTGACTGCAAGATTATGCAGGCAAAAGCTTCGATACGTGAGAACTCCAAATTCTGAAATACCATCATCGTCCGGTAAGGACAATGTTTAAAGAACTGGCAAAGATGCTATAATGCATAGTATGAGATGCAATCGTCCCGAGCGTAACCTAACCTCGATGATTTAAGTTTGATGAGTTGTAAAGATTTCTTTAGGGTTGGTTGCACTTTTAGAATGGTTCTCAAACAAGGTTCTTATTAGGGTTTGGTTATATTAGCATCATAATAAAGTGATATAAGACATCATAACAATCATACACATAAGGAATAGTGATGGAATAATATGTAAAGAACAGTTGTCAATTTTAAGTTCTACAGATCATGGTTGATGATTACTTATATTATACTTCAAAAGAATAACTTTTGAAGAACAGGTTAAAATAGAATATGAACTACTATACATAGGAGCTATAGCTTTCTAGGGTTTACTATTGGATTCATTTAGTTCTCTAATAGGAAATAGTTGGTTCTTAACTTGGAATGGTTTCTATATAACAAGTAGTGGTAGGTTTATTGCTATGGTTTTTTCTAAGCATCATATCAAAAGATGGTTATTAAGATGGTTCCATAAGTTTGCTATTAGGTTTACTATGGCTTCACATCTACTTAACTAAGTAATCTCTAATGGTTGCCAAGCTAAGTGGTTTGTCATTTCCTAAGTAGGGTTTAGTTGAATAGGAGTATGATGTGATGTGCATAACTATACAAGATTGGTATTAGGGTTCATCATTATGGTTCTACTAGGGTTTGATGGTTGAGGTTGGTTTCAATGGTGTGGTATGGTGATCAATGGTGTCAATGTGATATTAGCAAGCTAGGGTTTTCAATTAAGTGGCACTAGTGGATCATATAGGTTTTAATTAAGAATAGGAACATGAAATGATAATCTCATGTGACTTGGTTTATGCTAGTGGATCATAATCATGCATTCATGTGTTTCTTATTAGGGTTCTATAGGTATAGATGAATATCACATGATTCCATGTGACACATAACTAGGGTTTTAGAGTTACTACTAGAATGGAATGATCACATGAAATAATAAGTTCAAGGTCCTCCTTAATATTAGAACTAGGGTTTCTACATTGATACAATTCTTGAACTAATAATTGACAATTGAAATGTGGTCACTAATTACTTTGAAACAACATTAATAATGGTTTGACACATTATTAATTTTCACAAGAATTAATATTTAGGGTAACTCCTATTTAGGTTTAATTAAGAATCAGGGTTTAATAATTGTTATTAGGTTTTAAAATATTTAATTTGTTAACTTAAGAATGTTTAAGTAAATAAGTTTTGATTTACCAAATAATATTGGCTTATAATATTTTCTTGAGTTATTACTATTTAAAGAAAATTGAAAGTAGTAATTTGCAAATTAGGGTTTATGAATTACCACTTATAATTAAGTTAATGCAAATATGATAAATAAAATTAATCTTAACATTTTAATTAGTTACTGAATAGTTAAAATTTAATTTTGAAACTTTACTAACTATTGAATTCAAATTGCATTTTAAATAATTGAAAAGGCATAATTAATAAGGTTAAAAATAAGTGGATTTCTATTTTGTCACACATTTTTGTTTTATATTTTATTTGAATAGAGTTTATTTTTGTGAGCATTTTGATATATTATTCATATTTTTCTGAGTTGAAATGAAATTTCTATGATTTTGCAAAGTTTCAGTGATTTTCTGGAATTTGAAATAAAGCAAAAACACTAAATGTACCGGTTCACACCTAGCTACAGACACTGACGAGTGGGACCGTTGACTAGGTCAGTTGCCACGCGGGCAACGACCAGTCAACACGTATGTGGGACCCCACTGCCACGTTGGCAACGACGACGGCAAGACGCCGGCGACCAGTGGACGACGGCGCCGCCTCTACAGGGCCCCCCGAGATGCGCGGATGGTTGCGTTCGAACCGCGACTCGATTCTGAGCAGGATAGTGTCAACGCCACCACCTGGAGGTCACCGGAGTTGCTCCGGCGAACTCATCTGCGGCGGCGCAGTCCGGCCAACAATTGAACTAACGCTAGGATGCACTTTAGGAAGCAAGGGATAGCTCAATCGACGCGCCTGCTCACCTTGATGCTTCCCAGATACTCGACGGAGTCTGCCGGAGACGAGGACGACGACACACTTCAAATTTCTGCGGGATGCCGGCGAAAGGGAACGGACGATTGGCGACGATTGAGACCTCCTCTCCTCGATTCCTTCCACGAGGATGCTCCCTGAGACACGGCGCTTCTCCTCGACTACGCGGTGGACTCCGGGGTGGCTTCTATCGACGGCTAGCCGGAGAACTGGCCGGCCACGGTGGTGGTTCCAGTGAGAGTTAGAGAGGGCTAGAGAGAGAATGGAAGGGCGGCGAAGAACAAGGAGATCACGGCGGTTCTTTAGCTCCTATTTATAGCTCTGGGCGAGGGCCGTATCGGCATTTCACCGGCGGCAATGGCCGGGATGCCTCGCCGACAATGAAGGTCTCTGGGGCGCGAATCTTAGCGCTAATGGATAGGCTCGGGCGCGAGAGAGATTGGGCGAGGTTCTGAGAGTACTGACGACGTCCGGGACGAGCTTATCGTCGACGAGGACGTGGTCGAGCTCCTCCTCTGCGCTGTCGATGCCGGAGAAGAAGACGACGCCCCTTTTCTTCTGTTCGATACCGTTTCGTGGTCTGGGCTGAGTTCGTTCGTGGGCTGGGCCAAGTCTGGGCTTCGACGTGGGCTGCTGCGGTCCAGGTAAGCCAGGTAAGGCCTCTTTCTCTCTTTTCTGTTTTCTTTTCAATTTTCTGTTTTTATTATTCTGTTTTGTATTTGATGTTTGAATTCAAATTTGATTTCTGTTTTGTTTTGCAGGTTCTAAAATATTTTAATATCCAAACAATTTGATAATGCTACCTGCTGTATTGTCTTGTTTATAAACAACCATTTTATAAATGATTAATTTGGGGTTCTTATGAGGCACAAGTTAAAATTCCAATTGTTATAATTCTAGGGTTCATCTCAATTTTCTAATTAATTTAGGAATCAAATCTGTTTAAATGATTTGGAATGTAGAACATGTGCATGGTGAACATATTCTATTTTTCTAGTGCTTAACCATAGTGATTACTCACATATTATTTAATTATGGCTAGGGTTTAACAAATGGTAAAGGAAATGGGATTGGTTCATGATTTTATGTGGGTGATTATTTCTAGTGTTTAAGAAAATGGTTGAACAAACTCTATAATTACTAATCTTGCTTAGCACTTCTAGCTTAAATTATCTGAGATAGATCCTATGCTCATCATGGTTAACTCAACTACTTATCTGAATACTATTTCATTTGGTTCACTAAACAAGGTATTTGGATAGCAAAGTAAAATAGGGTATTGGTTTCATTCTACTCACCAAGTGGCATTTAGGCCCTAGGTATATATGGCTTGGTTGATACTTGTGATCCATGATACACAAGTTAGGACATAATATTTTATGTGGGATGGATTCTATTTGAAAGGTTTAGAGCTTTGGTGATACTTTACTAATTGAAGTATAAAATAGGCATGAGGCATGGCAGGGTTATAATTATAATCCAAAGTAATCCATGGGTTGGAATTCACATGTAGTGTTTAAGTAGTGATCACCAATATGATACACAACTAGAATTAGGATAGGGGCATAAGCTTGGGTTACGTTTCACTAATGGAACATGGCTCTCACCTCCAAGACTAATGGTTGGTTTGAACAAGTAGAATTTAATACTACTCTAATATTCTCTAGGACAGATATGGATATGGTTAGCATCTATAACCTCACTCACTTTCAATGTCTTTTAATAACCTAAGGTTCTACTCAGGAGATGATGATATGATCCTCTAAATATATGGTTTGCCTAGGGATTCTACCTTGCAATCTTCTGTAGCTTGTTCTTCAGGAAATCTGATAAACCTGCATCTTGTGGTATGCCTCCACCTCCTAGCTTCTTCATCTTGATCCTAGCTAATTCACATGGAAGGTCTCAAGTGTTTGGTTTCCTTGTATCATGCTACAAGATGTCCAAATGGATGAAGGGTGTGGCTCTATTTATAGGCTTGGGCAAGCTCTAGTATCATGACACATAGGTGGTGACTCTTGTGTTGTTTAGATGAGTAAGGTGCTTGGTTGTCATGCCCTCATCCATAGCAATCCTTTGAGCATGAGGTGGCAAAGCTTGGAAAGCAAGTCATGTAGATATTTTCATCCCATGTGGTATGCTGATTATCCTCTCATATGATTTATCTTTGGATAGCCAAGTGGCATTTGGTACTAAATATCTTGTGGATGGTTTCATTATGGTTGATGAGTCACTATATCACATTTGATTGGATTTATATTATAATATTGGTCCAAAGGTCAAGGTTGAAGGTTATTTCTTAAATTTGGATAGTTGGTTTTGATTTCACCAAGGCATGATCATATGAGTTTCAAAATACTCATAGTTAGTTTTATTCAAATAGTTTGGACTATAATTCGTAATGTAAACAGATTTAGTTTTATGATATTCCATGTATTTAATAAGTTATGATTTAAATAAAAATGTGTGGCTTTTATGCACTTTAGACCTTGTGGTTTGCCTGATTTATAAGTGAATTAATTTACACACAAAAGTAGTTGCTAACTTTTAAGTACTAATAAGTTAGGGTTTCATTCTTAAAGAATGTGTTGTTGTAAATCTAATTCCATTTGATCTAATCCATAGATCAAATCGTCTCTACCCAAAATAAGGTTTTAGCAAAGATCACAGTGAAGTTTATAGCGCTTGACTTGATGATCTACTTCAATTCTAGCAAGTCAAGTGAAACTTCAGTTACTTTTGTAAGTTCTATTTGAAAGCGCGAAAATTCCCCGGATTTTCTATGCATGAATGCAATGCACACTTTGGTGTTCTCTCATTTTATTGCCTCTAAACCAGGGATATTACAGAAGATTAACAACTAGAGGGATTGTTGGAGTAATGCATCCGTAGGTAGATAGCTTAATTGATAAAAGAATTGCAAGAAATGCATAGGATGCTCAAATCACATCCAAAGAGCATATCTTCCCGGGTGAAACTGCACATCTATATGTCAGTGACCAATGTGTAAATGTAATATTCTTTTGAACAAGTGTGTAATCTTTATTATTATAAGCAATAATGATTACATCGTCCTTTACAAAGGATGCAGAGTTGTTCCCTTCAGCATTGTGAGCGGAAGGTCCATCGAGAAGGAATAACAGGTGTCTAGCTTTGAATTTCGGATTTTTTCCTCAATAACAATCTCATAGATGACTAGACATGTAGTTTCGACGCTTTGTAAAGCTAGATGGGATGCACTATGTTGGTAGTCACTAGGTGAAAATCCTGATGGCAACGGGCTTTTAACCGTTGAATTAATGCCTAAATGCACTCCATGTTGGCTTTTGAAAAAATGTGCCACTTGTCTTAGAAATAGAGTATATGTTTCTGTAATTTTTGGGGTGTTCTGTGTAGGATAACGTTGCATAGAAAACAAAAATTTTCCTACGGCGAACACGCAATCCAAGCCAAGATGCAATCTAGAAGACGGTAGCAACGAGGGGGTATCGAGTCTCACCCTTGAAGAGATTCCAAAGCCTACAAGATGAGGCTCTTGTTGCTGCGGTAGACGATCACTTGCCGCTTGCAAAAGCGCGTAGAAGATCTTGATCACGATCGGTTCCGGCGCCACGAACGGGCAGCACCTCCGTACTCGGTCACACGTTCGGTTGTTGATGAAGACGACGTCCACCTCCCCGTTCCAGCGGGCAGCGGAAGTAGTAGCTCCTCTTGAATCCGACAGCACGACGGCGTGGTGTCGGTGGCGGTGGAGAAGTCCGGCGGAGCTTCGCTAAGCTACGCGGGAGATATGGAGGAGAGGGGGGCGGCTAGGGTTTGGGAGGGGGTGGCCGGCCACTTCAAGGGGGGCGGCCAGCTTGTGGTCTTTGGGTGGCCGGCCCCCTCCCTTGGCCCCTCATTATATAGGTGGATCCCAAGTGTTGGTGTCCAAGTCTTCGAATAAGACCCGAAACCAAAACCTTCCATAGGAGGGGGCAAACCTAGCCCAACTAGGACTCCCACCCAAAGGTGGGATTCCCACCTCCCATGTGGGGGTGGCGGCCCCCTATGCTGGAGTCCACTTGGGACTCCACCCCCACTAGGGCTGGCCGGCCATGGAGGTGGAGTCCCTTGTGGACTCCACCTTCCTTGGTGGTTTCTTCCGGACTTTTCTAGAACCTTCTAGAACCTTCCATAGAACCTTCCGCGACATTTTATTTCACATAAAATGACATCCTATATATGAATCTTATTCTCCGGACCATTCCGGAACTCCTCGTGATGTCCGGGATCTCATCCGGGACTCCGAACAAATATTCGAACTCCATTCCATAATTCAAGTGCTACCATTTCAACATCCAACTTTAAGTGTGTCACCCTACGGTTCGAGAACTATGCGGACATGGTTGAGTACTCACTCCGACCAATAACCAATAGGGGGATCTGGAGATCCATAATGGCTCCCACATATTCAACGATGACTTTAGTGATCGAATGAACCATACACATATATTACCAATTCCCTTTGTCTCGCGATATTTTACTTGTCCGAGGTTTGATCTTCGGTATCACTCTATACCTTGTTCAACCTCGTCTCCTGACAAGTACTCTTTACTCGTACCGTGGTATGTGGTCTCTTATGAACTCATTCATATGCTTGCAAGACATTAGACGACATTCCACCGAGAGGGCCCAGTATATCTATCCGTCATCGGGATGGACAAATCCCACTTTGTTGATCCATATGCCTCAACTCATACTTTCCGGATACTTAATCCCACCTTTATAGCCACCCATTTACGCAGTGGTGTTTGGTGTAATCAAAGTACCTTTCCGGTATAAGTGATTTACATGATCTCATGGTCATAAGGACTAGGTAACTATGTATCGAAAGCTTATAGCAAATAACTTAATGACGAGATCTTATGCTACGCTTAATTGGGTGTGTCCATTATATCATTCACACAATGACATAACCTTGTTATTAATAACATCCAATGTTCATGATTATGAAACTAATCATCCATTAATCAACAAGCTAGTTTAAGAGGCATACTAGGGACTTCTTGTTTGTCTACATATCACACATGTACTAATGTTTCGGTTAATACAATTCTAGCATGATATATAAACATTTATCATAAACATAAAGATATAAATAATAACCACTTTATTATTGCCTCTAGGGCATATCTCCTTCAGTCTCCCACTTGCACTAGAGTCAATAATCTAGATTACATTGTAATATACCTAACACCCATGGCATTCTGGTGTTGGTCATGCTTTGCCCTAGGGAGAGCTTTAGTCAACGGATCTGCTACATTCGGATCGGTGTGTACTTTGCAAATCTTTACTTCTCCATCTTCGATGTACTCGCGAATCGAGTGGTAACGCAGCTTGATATGCTTCAGCCTCTTGTGTGACCTTGGCTCTTGTGCATTGGCGATGGCACCCATGTTATCACAGTAAATGATTAATGGGTCCAATGCACTAGGAACCACACCGAGCTCTACAATGAACCTTTTCATCCATACCGCTTCTGATGAAGCCTCTGAAGCCGCTATGTACTCGATTACGTTGAAGACTTCGCCACCGTGCACTTTGCTTCGAGCTTGCCCGACTTACTGCAGCACCATTCAATATAAACACGTACCCAGATTGTGACTTAGAGTCATCGGGATCGGTGTTCCAACTTGCATCGGTGTAACCGTTTACAACGAGCTCTTGGTCACCTCCATAACAAAGAAACATATCCTTAGTTCTTTTCAAGTACTTCAGGATATTCTTGACCGCTGTCCGATGTTCCATTCTGGATCACTTTGATATCTGCTAGTCAAACTAACGGCATGTGCTATATCCGGTCTAGTACATAGCATGGCATACATGATAGATCCTACTGCCCGAGGCATAGGGGATGTTACACATCCTTTCTCTTTCTTCTGCCGTAGCCGGTCCTTGAGTTTTACTCAATACCTTGCACAGTAACATAGGTAAGAACCCTTTCTTACTTTCGTCCATTCTAAACTTCTTTAGAATCTTGTCCGAGATATGTACTCTGTGATAGCCCTATTAGGCGTCTTGATCTATCTCTATAAATCTTGATGCCTAATATATACGATGCTTCACCAAGGTCTTTCATTGAAAAACTATTATTCAAATAACCCTTAACACTGCTTAATAGTTCTATATCATTCCCGATCAATAATATGTCATCTACATATAATATCAGGAATGCTACGTAGCTCCCACTCACTTTCTTGTAAATACAGGCCTCTCCATGACACTTTGTATAAACCCGAAGTCTTTGATCACCTTATCAAAGCGTCGGTTCCAACTTCTTGATGCTTGCTTCAGTCCATAGATTGAACGCTGAAGTTTGCATACTTTGTCAGCATTTTTAGGATCGACAAAACCTTTGGGTTGTACCATATACAACTCTTCCTCAATATCTCCATTAAGGAACGCCGTTTTGACATCCATCTGCCAAATCTCATAATCGAAAAATGCAGCTATTGCTAACAAAATCCTCACAGATTTTAGCTTCGCTACAGGTGAGAAAGTCTCATCGTAGTCAACTCCTTGAATTTGTCGGAAACCCTTTGCGACAAGTCGAGCTTTATAGACAGTAATATTACCATCAGCATCTGTTTTTCTCTTGAAGATCCATTTATTCTCGACAGCCTTTCGGCTATCAGGTAAGTCTACCAAAGTCCATACTTTGTTATCATACATGGATCCCATTTCGGATTTCATGGCTTCTTGCCATTTGTTGGAATCTGGGCTCATCATCGCTTCTTCATACGTTGCAGGGTCCTCATCATTGTTATCTACAATCATGACATTTAGACAAGGATCATACCAATCAGGAGTGGCACGTTCCCTTGTCGATCTGCGAGGTTCAGTAGTTTCCTCGTTCGAAGTTTCATGATCATTATCATTAGCTTCCTCTGTTGCCGGTGTAGGCGGTACAGATAAAACTTCGATCTTGCGCTACTCTGATCAACGAGTATAGATTCATCAATCTCATCGAGTTCTACTTTTCTTCCAGTCCACTTCTTTAGTGAGAAATTCTTTCTCAAGAAAGGTTCCGTTCTTAGCAACAAAGATTTTGCCTTCGGATTTGTGATAGAAAGTGTACCCTATAGTTTCCTTAGGGTATCCTATGAAGACGCATTTCTCCGCTTTGGGTTCTAGCTTGTCCGGTTGTAACTTCTTTACATAGGCTTCGCAACCCCAAACTTTCAGGAACGACAGCTTAGGTTTCTTGTTAAACCATAATTCATACGGTGTCGTTTCTACGGATTTTGATGGTGCTCTATTTAAAGTGAATGCGGCTGTCTCTAATGCATAACTCCAAAATGATAACGGCAAATCAGTAAGAGACATCATACTACGAACCATATCTAAGAGAGTTCGATTACGACGTTCGGACACACCGTTTCGTTGAGGTGTTCCCGGCGGTGTCAATTGTGAAAGTATTCCGCATTTCTTTAAATGCATGCCAAACTCATAACTCAGATATTCACCTCCACGATCAGATCGTAGAAATTTGATCTTCTTGTTATGTTGATTTTCTACTTCACTTTGAAATTCCTTAAACTTCTCGAAAGTTTCGGATTTATGTTTCATGAAATAGATATACCCATATCTACTCAGATCATCTGTGAAGGTTAGAACATAACGATAACCACCGCGCGATGCTACGCTCATTGGTCCACATACATCTGTATGTATGATTTCCAATAAGTCGTAGCTCACTCCATCATACCAGAAAATGGAGTCTTTGTCTTTTTACCCATTAGACATGCTTCGCATCTATCAAGTGACTCAAAGTCAAGTGATTCAAGTAATCCATCGGTATGGAGTTTCTTCATGCGTTTCACTCCAATTTGACCAAGACGCAGCAGTGACACATATAAGTAGAATTATCATTAAGTTTAATTCGCTTAGCATCAATGTTATGTATATGCGTATCACTACTATCGAGATCTAATAGAAATAAGCCATTCTTTTGTGGTGCTCGACCATAAAAGATATTATTCATAAAAATAGAACAACCATTATTCTCAGACTTGAATGAATAACCGTCTTGCATTAAACAAGATCCAGATATAATGTTCATGCTCAACGCAGTACATAATAGCAATTATTTAGGCTTAAAACTAATCCCGAAGGTAGATGTAGAGGAAGTGTGCCGACCGCGAACACATTGACCCTGGAACCCTTTCCAACCCGCATCGTCACTTCATCTTTCAGCGGTTGTCGTTTATTCTTTAGTTCTGTTTCGAGTTACAAATATGAGCAACCGAACCGATTATCAAATACCAGTGTACTAGAACGAGAACCGATTGAAATGAACATCTATAACATGTATATCAAATATACCTTCTTTCTTCTTCTTGACAAGGCCGCTCTTCGGATCAGCCGGATACTTGGAGCAATTACGCTTCCAGTGTCCCTTCTCCTTGCGATAATAGCACTCAGCATCAGGCTTAGGGCCGTTCTTAGGTTTCATAGGAGGCGTGGCAGCTTTCTTGCCACCCTTCTTGAATTTTCCTTTAGACTTGCCCTGTTTCTTGAAACTGGTGGTCTTGTTGACCATCAACACTTGGTGCTCTTTCTTGATCTCAATCTCAGCAGCTTTTAGCATGCCAAAAAGTTCAGGTAACTCCTTGTTCATGTTCTGCATATTGTAGTTCATCACAAAGTTCTTGTAACTTGGTGGCGATGATTGAAGGACACGATTAATCCCGATCTGTTAGGAATCACTATTCCCAAGTCAACGAGTTTCTTCGCATGCCCGGTCATGGCGAGCATGTGCTCACTAACGGAGCTGCCTTCTTCCATCATACAGCTGAAGAAATGTTTCGATGCTTCATAGCATTCCACTGCCGCATGAGTCTCGAATATAGCTTTCAGCTCATTCATCAACTCATGAGGATCATGGTGCTCAAAACGTTTTTGAAGATCGGATTCCAGACTGCACAGGATGGCACACTGAACTTGAGAGTACCGAGTTTTCCGAGTCGCGTAAACAGCTTTTACTTCATCGGATTCATCTTCTGCAGGAGGGTCACCTAGCGGTGCATCAAGCACAAATTGCAGATTTCCGCCAGAGAGGAAGATCCTCACATGACGGAACCAGTCGGTGAAGTTGCTACCGTTGCTCTTAAGTTTCTCTTTCTCTAGGAACTGATTAAAATTGATTGGGGACGCCATCTCTACAACATATATTTGCAATAGTTTAGACTAAGTTTATGACAAATTGAGTTCAAATTTTAATTCAACATAATTAAAAACCTAAGTGAACTCCCACTCAAAACAATATCCCTCGCATTGTCTTAGTGATCACACGAACCAAATCCACCGCACCTAAACCCGATCATCACGAGAAAAGGTGTGATTTCAATGGCGAACACTCAAAGTGTTCATCATATCAACCATATGATTCATGCTCTACCTTTCGGTATCACGTGTTCCGAGACCATGTCTGTACATGCTAGGCTCGTCAAGGCCACCTTAGTATCCGCATGTGCAAAACTGTCTTGCACCCGTTATATGTACTTATTGAATCTATCACACCCGATCATCACGAGGTGCTTGAAACGACAAGACTTGGCAACGGTGCTACTAAGGATGAACACTTTATTATCTTGAGATTTTAGTGAGGATCATCTTATAATGCTACCGTCGCGATCTAAGCAAAATAAGATGCATAAAAAGGATTAACATCACATGCAGTTCATATGTGATATGATATGGCCCTTTTGTTCTTGCGCCTTTGATCTTCATCTCCAAAGCACGGATATGATCTCCATCATCTTCGGGCATGATCTCCATCATCGTCGGCGTAGCGTCAAGGTCAATGGCGCCGTCTTCATGATTGTCCTCCACGTAGCAACTATTACAACTACTTTGAAATACTACTCAACATGAAATTTAAAGACAACCATAAGGCTCCTGCCGGTTGCCACAATACAATAATGATCATCTCATACATATTCATCATCACATTATGGCCATATCACATCACCAAACCCTGCAAAAACAAGTTAGACGTCTCTAATTTGGTTTGCATATTTTACGTGGTTTAGGGTTTTCGAGAGAGATCTAATCTACCTACGAACATGAACCACAACGTTGATACTAATGTTTTCAATAGAAGAGTAAATTGAATCTTTACTATAGTAGGAGAGACAGACACCCGCAAAGCCTCTTATGCAATACAAGTTGCATGTCGAACGAGGAACAAGTCTCATGAACGCGGTCATGTAAAGTTAGTCCGAGCCGCTTCATCCCACTATGCCATAAAGATGCAAAGTACTCAAACTAAAGATAACAAGAGCATCAACGCCCACAAACCATTGTGTTCTACTCGTGCAACCATCTATGCATAGACACGGCTCTGATACCACTGTAGGATAACGTTGCATAGAAAACAAAAATTTTCCTACGGCGAACACGCAATCCAAGCCAAGATGCAATCTAGAAGACGGTAGCAACGAGGGGGTATCGAGTCTCACCCTTGAAGAGATTCCAAAGCCTACAAGATGAGGCTCTTGTTGCTGCGGTAGACGATCACTTGCCGCTTGCAAGCGCGTAGAAGATCTTGATCACGATCGGTTCCGGCGCCACGAGCAGGCAGCACCTCCGTACTCGGTCACACGTTCGGTTGTTGATGAAGACGACGTCCACCTCCCCGTTCCAGCGGGCAGCGGAAGTAGTAGCTCCTCTTGAATCTGACAGCACGACGGCGTGGTGTCGGTGGCGGTGGAGAAGTCCGGCGGAGCTTCGCTAAGCTACGCGGGAGATATGGAGGAGAGGGGGGCGGCTAGGGTTTGGGAGGGGGTGGCCGGCCACTTCAAGGGGGGCGGCCAGCTTGTGGTCTTTGGGTGGCCGGCCCCCTCCCTTGGCCCCTCATTATATAGGTGGATCCCAAGTGTTGGTGTCCAAGTCTTCGAATAAGACCCGAAACCAAAACCTTCCATAGGAGGGGGCAAACCTAGCCCAACTAGGACTCCCACCCAAAGGTGGGATTCCCACCTCCCATGTGGGGGGTGGCCGGCCCCCTATGGTGGAGTCCACTTGGGACTCCACCCCCACTAGGGCTGGCCGGCCATGGAGGTGGAGTCCCTTGTGGACTCCACCTTCCTTGGTGGTTTCTTCCGGACTTTTCTAGAACCTTCTAGAACCTTCCATAGAACCTTCCGCGACATTTTATTTCACATAAAATGACATCCTATATATGAATCTTATTCTCCGGACCATTCCGGAACTCCTCGTGATGTCCGGGATCTCATCCGGGACTCCGAACAAATATTCGAACTCCATTCCATAATTCAAGTGCTACCATTTCAACATCCAACTTTAAGTGTGTCACCCTACGGTTCGAGAACTATGCGGACATGGTTGAGTACTCACTCCGACCAATAACCAATAGCGGGATCTGGAGATCCATAATGGCTCCCACATATTCAACGATGACTTTAGTGATCGAATGAACCATACACATATATTACCAATTCCCTTTGTCTCGCGATATTTTACTTGTCCGAGGTTTGATCTTCGGTATCACTCTATACCTTGTTCAACCTCGTCTCCTGACAAGTACTCTTTACTCGTACCGTGGTATGTGGTCTCTTATGAACTCATTCATATGCTTGCAAGACATTAGACGACATTCCACCGAGAGGGCCCAGAGTATATCTATCCGTCATCGGGATGGACAAATCCCACTGTTGATCCATATGCCTCAACTCATACTTTCCGGATACTTAATCCCACCTTTATAGCCACCCATTTACGCAGTGGTGTTTGGTGTAATCAAAGTACCTTTCCGGTATAAGTGATTTACATGATCTCATGGTCATAAGGACTAGGTAACTATGTATCGAAAGCTTATAGCAAATAACTTAATGACGAGATCTTATGCTACGCTTAATTGGGTGTGTCCATTATATCATTCACACAATGACATAACCTTGTTATTAATAACATCCAATGTTCATGATTATGAAACTAATCATCCATTAATCAACAAGCTAGTTTAAGAGGCATACTAGGGACTTCTTGTTTGTCTACATATCACACATGTACTAATGTTTCGGTTAATACAATTCTAGCATGATATATAAACATTTATCATAAACATAAAGATATAAATAATAACCACTTTATTATTGCCTCTAGGGCATATCTCCTTCATTCTGTACACATGAATGTTTGTCATGATTCCTTATTGTGCTGGCATAAATCAGATATCACCAAATTTCATATACATGCCTCCTATTTTAAGCAAGATCGGCCCATTTTAAAACATTAAGTCCATTTATAAATTATGCAAAGAAGAAGACTCATGATATAGGTATAGGTAGATATGAACTCGAAATACTGTTTAAATAGATAAATGATATATTTGATCCTCAGGTTATATCACCAAGTAGACGACTTTTATGAAACATTTATTTGATGTTTAGTTTATTGTTGGTAAAACTAGAACGATACCACGCGCGTTGCAGCGGATATCTCTTTAAGAAATCTAATAAAACACATAAAACTTGGTTTATAGAATATGCAATATTTAGTTGGCCATAGTAGCTAAGATACTAAATTTAATAGCCATAAAATAGATAAGTATTTGAAAATTTCAAGATTGTTATATTTCAGAAGTGCACGTGATTGATTTAGATAAGGTGAAATCAACCGACTATAGAACCATATGATATGGATGTCTTGCATGAAAAATGCATGCACATCGCGGCATTACGTTTTTAAAAATATCATGTATGGTTACATATATAAGAGCTCATAATTAACACTGAGTTTAATTCGCAAAGAGTTTATTTGGTTGCCAAAATAATTTGGTGTTTAAGTTGCACATGACTTAACTATGTAATGATATAGCATGAGGGCGCGATATTATCAATCAAGCGGAAAATAAAAAGAATGGCATTTCTAGTTTAGTGGTTAAAAATAAGGGTGAGCCTATGTCTCAGTTGACTGAGATTTTCTTAAGTCTCAGTCAACTCAGAAAAGTGCAACTACAGTTCAAAGAAAAGTGCAACTCGGTTCAGTTGCATATTTCTGTCAGAAAAGTGTAATTGCATTTTTTTAACAGAGAAGTGCAACTCAAAGCACATTTTTGTAAGTGACTTAGACTTAAGAAAATCTCAGTTGACTGAGACATAGCAAAACCGTAAAAATAATCTAAACAAATATCTTGCATGTAGAGATAGATAATAAATAAGGACTACTATTAGTGGGATGAGGTGGACAAATAATTGGCTAAGGAAGTAGGTGATGTGAATAGCTTGCATGTTGAGATAGACAAATATTAATTACACTTAGTGGAATTTTGTTTTATAAGAAGTATAGATGTGCTTCTGCCATTACTTAGTTTGACGATATCATAGCAGTGGCACAAGGCAAAAATAGTTTACCCTCTCTGGACTATGATGGACCCATACTGAAAGATCCTGATAGGGTGTTCATACCACTTTAGCTAAATATAGTGATCGTCCAATATAACCATGTTAGTTGAAATGTCGTAAAATTGCTTATTTTAAAATTTATTCATCAGATGGGAGAGGCCATCAAAAGTCCCGCATAGTTGGTATTGACTTCCATTGTCAGTGGAAGGTCCATCAAGAAGGTATATCAATTGTCTAACTTGAATTCATAAACGCATTCCAAGTTGCCTCTTTAATATTTTTATTCCAAAAAAGTGTGATAGTTCTCTTACGAGTAAAGAACATGGTAGTATAATAAACGAGGGAGGGGCCAATGCCCCCCCCCCCCCCCTCACCCAAAGAGCATATCTTCCCGGGTGAAACTGCACATCTATATGTCAGTGTCCAATGTGTAAATATAGTATTCTTTTGAACAACTGTGTAATCTTTATTATTATAAGCAATAATGATTACATCGTCCATTACAAAGGATGCAGAGTTGTTCCCTTCTGCATTGTGAGCGGAAGGTCCATCGAGAAGGAATAACAGGTGTCTAGCTTTGAATTTTGGATTTTTTTTCCTCAATAACAATCTCATAGATGACTAGACGTGTAGTTAAAGGACTTTGTAAAGCTAGATGGGATGCACTATGTTGGTAGTCACTAGGTGAAAATCCTGATGGCAACGGACTTTTAACCGTTGAATTAATGCCTAAATGCACTCCATGTTGGCTTTTGAAAAAATTTGCCAGTTGTCTTAGAAATAGAGTATATGTTTATGTAATTTTTGGGGTTTCTGTACACATGAATGTTTGACATGATTCCTTATTGTGCTGGCATAAATCAGATATCACCAAATTTCATATGCATGCCTCCTATTTTAAGCAAGATCGGCATATTTTCAAACATTAAGTCCAAAAGTTTATAAATTATGCAAAGAAGAAGACTCATGATATATGTATAGGTAGATATGAACTCGAAATACTGTTTTAAATAGATAAAGGATATATTTGATCCTCAGGTTATATCACCAAGTAGCCGACTTTTATGAAACATTTATTTGATGTTTAGTTTATTGTTGGTAAAATGTGCTTCTGCCATTACTTAGTTTGATGACATCATAGCAGTGACACAAGGCAAAAATAGTTTACCCTCTCTGGACTATGATGGACCCATACTGAAAGATCCTGATAGGGTGTTCATACCATTTTAGATAAATATAGTGATCGTCCAATATAACCATGTTAGTTGAAATGTCGTAAACTTGCTTATTTTAAATTTTATTCATCAGATGGGAGAGGCCATCAAAAGGCCGCATAGTTGGTATTGACTTCCATTGTCAGTGGAAGGTCCATCGAGAAGGTATATCAAATGTCTAACTTGAATTCATAAACGCATTCCAAGTTGCCTCTTTAATATTTTTATTCCAAAAAAAGTGTGATAGTTCTCTTACGAGTAAAGAACATGGTAGTATAATAAACGAGGAGGGTCCAATGCCCCCCCCCCCCTCACCCCTCCCCAATATATACTTGGGGCACTAAAAAAATTATATGATGCAAAGATGAAGACCCGCCAGACGTATGGATACATGTTTTCAAAATACCACTCATAATCATATAAATAAGATATTCAACCGGCAGTTTTGTATCATTGGGTAACTAACTTTTGTGAAGCCGATGTTCAGCTTATTGCAGGTTAAATGCCCCACCTTCTTCCTCAAGGGAACCCCACAAACGAGTTGCCTTTCCTCCACTAACAAGGCCGATTGAGGCGGCTATTCCTTCACACAAGGTTGGGGCGAGCTCCACAACAACAGAGGCTCCCAACACCCTATGGGACCAGCACAACCCAAAAGCCTCCATAGGAGCTCATCTCCAAGGGGTTCCACAAAAGGAATCCTAACTACAAGATCCACACAAGATAGGTGGTGATTGGTGTAAACTTCCTTGGTGGGATGATAGATCTGTTGGAGATATACCCAAGAGGCAATAATAAAATAGTTATTATTAATATATTTGTGTTTATGATAAATGTTTGCATCCCATGCTATAATTGTATTAACCGAAAACATTAATACTTGTGTGTTTTGTAAACATAAAGTAGTCCCTAGTAAGCCTCTTGTTAAACTAGCTTGTTGATTGATAGATGATCATAGTTTTCTGATCATGAACATTGGATGTTATTAATAATAAGGTCATATCATTTGGTAAATAATGTGATGGACATACACCCATAGTAAGCGTAGCATATGATCAAGTTATTTAGTTCGTTGTGCTTCAAGATTTAAGATACATAGTAACCTAATCCTTTGACCATGAGATCATGTTAATCACCTACACCGGATGGATGCTTTGATGACACCAAACACTACTTCGAAAATCGGTTCTTATAAAGGTGGCATTAAGTGTTCGAAAAGTATAGGGTTGAAGCACGTGGATCAATAGTGGGATTTGTCCATCCTAATGACGGATAAATATACTCTAGACCCTCTCGGTGAAATGACATCCAACTAGCTGGCAAGCATGTGACTGGCTCACAACGGATATCACATCACGGTACGAGTAAAGAGTACTTATCGGTAACGAGGTTCAACTAGGTATGAAGATACCGACGATCAAACTTCGGATAAGTAAAATATCGCGAGACAAAGGGAATCGATATCGTATGTAAATGGTTCTTTCGATCACGAAGTCATCGTTGAATATGTGGGAGCTATCATGGATCTTCAGGTCCCGCTGTTAGTTATTAATCGGAGAAGAGTCTCGATTATATGTCTGCATAGTTCACGAACCGTAGGGTGACACACTTAAGGTTCGATATTATTTTAAGTAGATATGGAATATGGAATGGAGTTCGAATATTGTTCGGAGTCTCAGATGGGATCCAGGATATCAGGAGGAGTTCCGGAATGGTCTGGAGAATAAGATTCATATATAGGAAGTCACTTTCCAAGTTTGGAAATGATCCGTTGCATTTATGAAAGGTACTAGAAGGTTCTAGAAGCATACGGAATAAATCACCATGGAAGGTGGAGTCCCGGATGGACTCCACCAACCCTAGCCGGCCAACCAAGAGGGGAGGTGGAGTCGATGGTGGACTGCACCACCTTGGCTGGCCAAGGGACGGGAAAGGGAGCAATCCCACTCCACCTAGGTTTCCCTATTCTGGCAGTTTTTGGAGTTGGACTTCAGATTGGTTTTGGGGTAACCCTAGGGGTTTCCACCTATATAAAGAGAGGGAGAGGGGAGGGGGCTGGCTACACCAATAACCGCACCACCCAAGGGCTCCCAAGGCCGGCGCCCAAGAGCCATCCCTCTCCCAAACCCTTGCTACTCCCTCCTCCTAATTCTCTCGAGTTGCTTACGGCGAAGCGCTGCCGGAGATCTCCACCACCACCGTCACCACACCGTCGTGCTGGCGGGATTCCGAGGAGGATCTACTATATCCGCTGCCCGCTGGAACGGGGAGAAGGACGTCGTCATCAACACCGTACGTGTGACTGAGTGCGGAGGTGCTGCCCGACTGTAGCACCGTCAAGATCTTCTACGCGCTTTTGCAAGCGAAGAGTGGTCGACTACATCAACCACGAGATCTATCTCGTTAACGCTTAGATATCTTCAAGGGTATGATGATCTTCACCTCGTTGCTACCATCTACTATATTAGATCTTGGCTTGTTATTTGTTCTTGCGGTAGGAATTTTTTGTTTTCTATGCTACGAATCCCTACAAGATCGGGGCCTCCTCCACCACTCCTCAAAGTATGAATTTGATTGGTTGGATGGGGAGGGAGATACTCAAGGTTTGAGCTCTGCTGCAATGGAGGAGAGAGAGTGTCAAGATGCTTGGGCGAGCTAAGGAAGAAGACACCTCTTATATAGGGTCATTCAAAAAGCAGCAGATCAGCTCATCCCGCATGACCGGTACGGGTGGTACTATTGCGTCTGTATTACCGTTACCCCACCAAACTGGGTAAATCCCACACGACTGGTACTTCCGGTCCCAGTACCGCTTGAGGTACCGGCATCATGAAAATGCTTACTGGATACCTCGCGGTACCCAAGCGGTACTAGGGGCGGAACTACCGCAACTTGAGAATATAAGCGGTACTTGACCGGTACCTCAACCGGTAGTACCGCGAGTCACTCGACAAGTGAATTCGAGCGGTACTTTCGGTGCAAGTACCACACAAATACCGTGAGGGTTCCAGGGGGGTTATCTTACGTGCGGTATCGGAAGCGGTACTACAAGCGGTAGTACCAGCACTGCGGGAGAGCCGGTAGTACCACAGCTGCAGTTCCAGCTGACGTGTACCTATTGCTGGAGGCGGTAGCAGTACTACCGCTCCCAGCACTGGTACAACCGGTCAAGCGGATTCCATGTGTTCTCCTCATCTCCACGATAACTCCTACAGCTGTTACAACCCAACACACACACAAGTAACAGCGAAACCTATCACACTAAACTAGCTATGATCTTAGTCTTCCGAGTATACCGTGTACCTACAAGCATATGAGGGACTACACAAACGTTATGTTATATTCTAGTGTTGTCAACAAAAACACAAAACACTTACGGGGAGACGTCCTCTTTCACCAAGCATCTCTGAGAAGAGGTTGTGGTATCCGCACAAAAAAGCAAGCAGAGTAAGCATAAGCAGTTGTGTAAGTGTTGTCTGATGCTTATGTGCACGAAATCGTATCTTCATCAGGGGAAATGGTGATCACTTGTAAGGAGTTCTAGAGAGAAACAAAAAGATCAATCAACTTTTGAGAGTTTATACGCTGCAATCCTTTCATCCATGTGACATTGGTTAGCCCATCTTTGACAGTCAAATTTTTTCCTCCAAGCAAGCTTGAAGAGGCCAGGGAACTGTGTTGCAATGCAATACCCTGATGCCAAGGATCATTCCGGAAGAGTTTTTTTTGCTTGAGATTAATGCAATACACGAAGTGGAAGGCCATGCCATGGCCGGTCGTCATTGTGCCAGTCAAACCAGACCTAGCGCAGTCGAAGGGCTCTGCTAAAAGAATTGAGGTCTTTGATTCCCAATCCTCCAAGGTATTTGGGAGAGCACACTTGTTAATCATACATTTTTTCCTTGAAGCATTTTCTTCTCCGCACCATAGAAATTTCTTCCTTATTCTGCCTATCTTCTTTGTCATCCATTCTGCAGGGTCAAACATTGTCAGGAAATACCACGTGATAAGCGTGGTATGCAAAAAAAAAATTGTTTTGACAGGAAATAGGTCATGGAGGAGGTGATTACAGAGTTCACAAGGGTCAGCCTTCCTTTTCTAGACATTAATTTCCCTTTATATGGCTTAATCTTGCTTGCAATCTGGTCAATGTATTTCTGATAGTATATCTTCATTGGCTTTCTGCAGCTGAGAGGGAGGTCCAGATAAGTGCAGAAGAGGGAGCCAATAGTGCAGCCAAAAATCAGCGATCAGGTCATTCTGGTACAGTATCTCACAACGAATGGGAAATATGGTGCATTTGTTGATATTTATATGCAGCCCCGAGGCTTGTCCAGAGAAAGCCAGGATGTCAAAAACACTTTTAACTTTCTCTTTGACAGGGTTAAAAAAAATAAGGCTGTATCGATCATCGACGTAGAAGCTCGTGAACATTATGTCGGTTTGCTCGGAGATACTGGACATGATTCTAGCGTTTGCAGCATTCACAAGGATTCTGTGCAAAGGCTCCAATGGGAGCTAAGGGATCGCCCTGCCTTGATCCACGACGATGGGTGAGAGGCTGACCATGAGAGCCATTCAGAAGCACTCTTGAAGAAGCAGATGAGAGCCGCAGAAAAATAATTCTTCATCATTGCTCCCCAAGCTTATAAAGCCTCAAGCAAGTAGTCTCAGTTATCGAATTAGACGCTTTGGCTAAATCAAGCTTCAGGAAAAGCAAAGGAAATTCAGGGCTAAAATAGATGTTTAGCTGTCTCATCTATTGGCGATCTTTTTCAAGGAACTGACGTAGAACCTCTTATTTATTTGGAGAGGTAACGGTTACATCTATACGCATGATGTTCTAACATCAGTGAAGTACAAGTAACATTTTCCTTGCCAGGTCAACACCGCCGTGGACAAACATCTGCAAGCAGCCCCATATAGAAGACACATGTTTTTCCGCTAGCTCTCCACCCTATATTTACTCTTTTAGGGAATTTGTACCGCTTTATTGATCAATTCGGGAAAGCCAGATGTAGCGGCCCCTCTCGGAAAATTTATATATTCATAGCGAGAAACCAACCCATAATGTTCAATTTTGCACGTCCACTAGGTATAGAGGTCAAGTAATAAGACACACGCATGCAGCCTAATGCCAGCCGTGCCTATTTCAGAAGGCACGTGGCTGCTATAAGTGTAAAAAAACGCATACACCCATTCATAGCTAGTCATAGGTGAGATGTAAGCACCAGGGTAGACTGATCACTTTTCTGAGTTGCACAATGTCATTGATGTCCGTTTAGTATACTCGCCTGCGATCTTTTTCAGCGTCACGACCACATCATGCATCGTCATCCTCTGGTCAGGTGAGTCGCTGGAACAAATCAAACCCAGCTCAAATACGGAAGCAAGAAAGCCATCGTCTAAGATGCAAGAAAGAGAGTTGTCTTGTAGTAGCTGGCCATCAACGACCTTCAAAAGCCCTTCGGGAAATGCCTCATGGACCCACTTTCTAAGTGTTAATTGCTCACTGAACATAGCGTCAGTGGGTCTTTTTCTGGTGAAGACTTCAAGGAGCATGATTCCGAAACCGAACACGTCACTTTTTCGTGATGCTTTTCCAAATAACCCGTACTCTGGTCAAGAAAACATAAAACGAATTAAAGCACCGTTGCTTAACCATGATGTTTTGAGTGGTACTGTTACCGTAATTTATCAACAGTTTAAGCAATAATATGTTGAATAAAATGGCAAAAGCTAGCAAATTAAGTACCTGGTGCCATGTACCCAACCGTCCCAGGCATACTCGCACTTATAATGGAGTTGTCATTCAGGAGCAACCTTGCAATGCCAAAGTCTGCCACATGCGCCGTCATCTCCTCGTCAAACAATACATTGCTAGGCTTCAAGTCACAATGCAAGATCACCTCGTAGTGCTCATGGTGTAGATAATTCAATGCCATCGACACATCTAACATGGTGCCAAGTCTCTCAAGGAAACCCAGGCGCGTTGTTGTACTCTCAGAACCATGTAGGTGCATTTCTAAGCTTCCATTTGGCATGTAATGAAGCACTAGTGCTCTGAAGTCAAGGTTGGAACATGTGTTAAGAATCCTTATCAGGTTGCGGTGTCGCGCCATACGAAGCACTCGACACTCTGCATCGAAACTTCTGATGGCCTGCTCTAGCTGCATGTCAAGAACTTTTATCGCAACCACCAGTCCACTAGTCAGCTGGCCCTTATAGACTCTCCCAAAGCATCCAGATCCCAAGATGTTTTGATCACTAAAATTATTGGTGGCACGGGCAAGCTCATGATATGACACTATCTGATGGCCTGTACCATCGGTTGGCTCAACAGAAGCTTTGTCCTCTCTGTTCCCAAGTTTCTTTCCAGACCATACATATAAGCAAATGGCAATGGCACCAAAAGCTAATATGACTGTTGGGAGTAGAAACTGAACCAAGTGTAGATTAGTTGAGTGAGATCTATCAAGGCATGGTGGAAATCCTAGCCGTGGAGAGCCACATAGACCAGCATTCCCAACCAAAGATTGCAATGTGAGATTTGAGAAAACTCCTCCCTCGGGTATTTGGCCTTCTAGCCTATTGAATGAGAGGTTCAAGGTAGTCAAGTATGTAAAATTGGCAAGGAATATGGGAATGGTACCAGAGAGATTATTAGATGAAAGATCTAATGTTGTTAAGCTTTCTAGTTTTTCAAGTGCACCTAGAGTTGATCCTTCGAAGGAGTTACACGATAAATTTAGGTAGATTAGCATATTGAAATGTTCAAATGTTTCAGGGAAGCTTCCTGTCAACAAGTTGTAAGAAAGGTCCATTTGATATGTTTGTCTTAGACCAGAAACATTAGCTGGTACTGCACCGGAAAAATAATTATGAGACAGATCTAGTTGTGTAAGCTTATCAAGGTGGAAAAGGCTCACGGGTATTGCCGAACTTAACTGGTTGTTGGACAAATTGATGTTTTCTAACGAACTAAGATTGCCAAAGCTTTCTGGTATAGAGCCCAAGAACTTGTTTGACTGGAGAAATAACCGTTGTAGATTACTGAGCATACCAATGTTTTCTGGTATAGGGCCTAACATTTCATTGTGAGATAGATCAAGCCGCATGAGATTTTCTAACGTAGCTAAAGATTTTGGGATTGGCTTGGTGAATAGGTTTTCAGTAAGATCTATCCATTCAAGGTCGCTTATGTTTGAAATTTCTCCCGGAAGTCCACCTATTAACTTGTTGAAACCTGCAAAGAAAGTGAGTAGTCCTGAAGTGAGATTTCCCACGCTGCTAGGGAGGAGGCCTGTGAATGAATTTCCTTCTAGAATAAGTTGTTTAAGTTGTCTGCACTTGGAAAGGTCTGACAAGAAGTCTAGATTTCCCACAAAATTATTTTGTGACAAATCAAGCTTGTACAGAAGTGTGTTTTCTGCCAGTGTTGTTGGTACTTGGCCAGACAACTGATTTTCCCGCAAAGATAGGTAAGTTAATTTTGAAAAGTTCCCAAGAGAAGCTGGAACTTCACCTATCAATCGATTGCCTCCAAGATACAAATATGAGAGCTCTGGCATGAGACATAATTCTGGTGGAATCTGTCCGGTTAGATTGCCATGTCCAAGGTGTAGTGTAGTAAGTTTGGTGAGATTGTGAAGGGTCACCGGGATTGTGCCAACAAGGTGATTAAACCCAATATTAAGATTTTCGAGATTTGTCAATTTGGCCAACCATGTCGGCACCACGTCTAAAAAGGAATTTCCACACAAGAACATTTCTTGTAGGAACTTGCATGACGCAAGCCCGGATGGAAATCGACCGGATAAGAAATTGTTACGAGCCACCGAAAAATATTGCAACATAGGGAGGCTGAAAGTTTGGTTTCCAGCTGGAAACGTTCCCCACAAGTTACCGCTTGATGTGAATGACATTACTCGCAGCCTAGACATGTTGTAGATGGCTTGTGGTACTAGGCCGGAGAGTTGATTGTAATCTAGGACCAAGACCTGGAGCATGGGTAAGGATGCAATGGCCTGTGGTATAGGACCTGAAAGACTGTTATTATCAAAATTTATGAATGTCAAGGAAGGTGTGTTGTTGAACAAATTCGGTGGTATTTGGCCACTCAAGAAATTTCTTCCTAGAGAAATTTTCGTAAGGTTGTGCATATGCATCATCATCTCAAGAGGAATACTGCCTGAGAGTTGGTTGGAAGCTAGAATAAGAATCTTGAGCCTCGTAAGGTTCCCTAAGGCAGTAGGTATGGAATTTGATAGGCTATTTCCCATAAGGCCAAGAGATTTAAGACGACGCAGCCTGCCAAGTTCGGCTGGGATAGGCCCCGTAAGATTAGTGTTCGTGAGGTTAAGGACAGAGAGGAAAGAGAGATTACCGAGGTGAGGCGCTAAGGATCCAACGAGAGGTGTATTCACCAATGATAGAGCGCTGATGCGTTGCCTGCGTCGGCTGCAGGAGACACCGACCCAGTGGCAGAAAGGAGTAGCGGTGGTCCAGTTGCCGGCGAGGATGCCGAGAGGGTCAGCAAGCTGTGCTTTGAAAGCCAGTAGGGCTTTGAGGTCGGTGTCATTGCCATTTGTCGGACTGGAGGAAGAATCGGAGATGGCAGAAAGTAGAACTAGTACGAAGATGGGAATGTGGGAGGACATAGATAGAGATGCCATTGAGCTGGGCTGTTTACCTCTGTGCAGTGAACAACCGGCGATAGTAGGGGGTGAATTTATACGGGTTTTCCGCATACTTTCTAAGCCACAAGTGCATCGATCACCCGATTTTGAGTCCTTAGCCAAGCGACACTCAAGCGTGTTCATCAGGTCCAAAAAGAGTCTCAGGTCCAAGAAATAACGACAGCTTTCCGACTGGAGTCAAAATATGCTGCGTGCGCACTAGTCAAAAGATTATAGTCTTCCGTGGTAGACTGAAAGTGATGCGGAATCTCATCCGTCTCGCGCGCGCCACTAGTGCATCCATCCATCAGTCAAGGATCACGGTGCGCGGAGCAATCGCACCTTGGCCCCAGCGACACGGTTTTTACAGGCTAGTCTACATGCACCACGCATCCACGAATTCACCCGCTAATATAGGAGCAGACGAAAACATCGACTTGTCCATCATAAAAATGCAGGAAAAAAAGCCGTGTGCTGATCAACAACGACTATGTTCCAATAGAACCTTGTTTTCAAAATCCAAAATTATCACGAGATACAGATAAACATTCTCGCTTAAGAAAATAATTTCACACGATTCAAAGAATGTTTATCGGGTCCTTAAAGACAACATTCCTAGAGATAGAAATGTTCACTTGTTCTAAATAATTGTTCACAGAGCTCCGAGAATTGCCAAGGGGTTTAAATAAATATTCACGAGGTTCTAAATTAATTTTTTTTAGCAGAGGTTCTAAATTAAATATGTTCATGATCATGAGCAGAACCAAAAATGGGCCACGCCTTCGGCTGGTCTGTGTGTAGGCACTGAGCTAGTATTTGACATGAATATTTTCCAAAAGTTAAAGAAAATTTAGTACATTTTTTGGGCCTAAGCCAAGGGCTCTAGGACAGACTGCCCTGGGTGCAGATCCGCCCTTGTTCACGATGGATCAAAAAATGTTCATCATTTTGTAAAAAAAAAACATGATCCAAAAGACATTCACGATTAAAAAGAAACGTATACAGTAATATAATTATTAATAACATAATGAGAACGATTATCACATATTTTTCATAATAATTACCATACTAGAAGAAAATTCAATAGTGTGAACATTTGAAACATGCAACTTAGAACATTTTAACATATGAACAGGATCATTAAATATATCATAGTAATCATTAAGATGCTTTCCTCTTTCAATATAGTTGCAAGAATTTATATCATCATTAACATTATGGTTGCAATAAGAATTTTCATATCCATAAAATAATTGGAACAACAAAATCATTATTTGGAACAATAAAATCATCCACAGGCATATCATTATCACATTCAGAACTATATTAATATGTTCCATGAATAGGCTCATCCATAACAATAGAGTATTCAGTTTTGGAGTTACTATCATATGTTGATGGTGAAAATGGAAGATCCTACACGTCCCAAAGCTTAGTTGGAACTATAGATTTTTCATTTTCTTCATCATCGATGTGCTTCATAAAGCTTATGCTTTTATCACTTCTCCAACAAAATTATATGGTATCAAGAGTTCTTTCTTTGTATTTAATAGCATAAGCATTATCATTGAAATCTTGTATGCAAAGTTTGAGGAGAATAGAGTTGTGTCGTTTCATCACACGAGCCTCATGACGAGTTCTCAAAATTTTGATTAATAATAGAGTATGTCTCATGGGCTGCAGTATAAGTGACAAGGGATTAACTTGTCAATGCCTACGGATTGTAGACTTAGGGTTTCTTAAGAAGTAGAGGGCAAGTAAATCTTGAAAGTTCAGCCGAACAAAGGTGCTCAACTCAATAATACGGTGGCTAGGGTTACAATGATTCGATCCCTTTCTTGTCCCTCGGCTTCCCCTTTATATAGAAGGCGAAGCCGAGGTCTTTTCGTGTCGTACAAGTTACAAACTGTCGGGCCGTTCTGGGTCTTTCCTATATTGATACAATCTCCCTATTATAATTCTATTTTCCTAACTCGCAGAACCTTAACCTCCTGGGCCTCCAAAACTTCGGGTCCATGAGCTTCGTGCTTCTTTATAGAATCAGGTTACTTTATTCGGCATGCCTGCTAGGCATACCTCTATGGCTGATAACCAGTAAAATGCGGCTTGAAAGGCCTTGGCTGCAATTGCTCGGCTGCTTGCGTGGTGGCCACATATGCCTTCGTGTATATCCTTTAATATAGTTCGTCCTTCTTCGGGTGTGAAAGAGCAAAGTCTATACTCCATGTATTGTGTGTTTGATAACAACACTTGAATGAATCTCACCGGTGCAAAGATTGTCTTTGATAGATTTGCAAGTGCACGGTGACCTCGCTGAACACGTCATGGTCGGAGGACTGAAGCGTAGCTTATAGGTTTTCTGGTTTTGTGTGTGTATCTCGAGGTAACATGGCTGGAGAGGAAAAGAGGAGAAAAGCTGTCACTGCATGACCGGTACTACCGGTACCAGGAGCGGTAGTACCGCTACCCCTACTCGTACCGCCCTGCAGTACCGCTCTGGAAAAATCGCATTGAAAAACTTACAGAGAGGGTTACGGTACCTCTACGGTACCATGGGCGGTAGTACCGCTTCAAGCGGTAGTATCGCTTTGGTACCGCTTAGGTACCGTAACTCTGGCCAAAAACTTACAAAGACCATTGCGGTACCAAAGAGGTACTACCGCTGTAAGTCCATGTGGCTGCATCTGTGAGGCATTTCGAGTCCAGAGCGGTACTACCGCTTGCAAAAGCGGTAGAACCGATCGCGCGGAAACAACACATAACGGTTGGATTTTGGGGGGCCCTATATAAAGGCCCCTTCTTCCCGAGCTCGGTTTTATCTCTTCTCTCTCTCTCTCTCTCCTCCATTGTTGCTGAGCTTAAACCTTGAGGATCTCCCCAACCATCCAACCAATCTTGCCCAAATTTTGAGGAGTGGTGGAAGAGGCCCCGATCTATAGTTCTACCAAGAGAGATTTCGCGAATCCTTGTTAGTCCTTAGTGGATCTTGATGTTAGGGTTCCTATGGTGGGATCTTGGAAGAAGTGCTCCTATGGAGGCTAGATTGGAGTTGTGCTAGCCCCATAGGGTGTTGGGAGCCTCCTAGTGTTGTGGAGCTCGCCCTAACCTTGTGAAGGAACCACCGCCTCGACCGGTGCCTTAGTGGAGAAGGGGGAGCCCCTTTGTGGAGCTCTCTCGAGGAAGAAGGTGAGGCCTTCCTTCGTGGTGTGGCCGCCTAGCCTCTTGTGTGAGGCTAGCACCTCCTCAACATAGATGTACTCCCTTTTGTGGGAGGAACTGCGGGAAATAAACCTCGCCTCGTCTCCGCGCCCCCCGGTTGTCCCGCTCCCTAACTTTGTTATTATGCTTGGTTCCTTTGCTTGTTGCACTAACCTAGGATCATACTAGGAACATCACCACAACTAAAGCTATCACCTTTACCTTCTGCATCGCCTAAAATCTGAAAAAGACTTAAAATTTGCGTAGCGTCCATTCACCCCCCTCTTGTTCGCTACGATCCGTTCAATTGGTATCAGAGCAAGATTTTCTTGCTCGGGCTTTACCGCCTAAGAAATGGACGAACAAGAGAAGGTTGTGAATGGGTCCCTTCCCGATGAGCAATCACCTCCACCATCAATTGCCGATAGCACAATGGCTATGTTGGATGACCTCAAGAAATTGGAGTCATCCATCGTTAGCCAAATGAAGGCAATGATGATGGAGTTGGCTGCTCCGAAATCAACCCCCACCGTAGATCCTAAGGCAAGTGCCGTGGATCCCCCACCAAAAGCTAATAAATTTCCTCTTATTGGTTTTGTCGCTCAATCTACAAAAGACCCACAAAAGGAAGGGCTTGGGGAGACCGGCACTTCATCAAAAGGGAAGGATGAGACACCGGTTGCGGAACGCTTAGGGCGTAATCACGCGGTGCCATCACCAAGTGATTACACCATAAAGGTTCCAATTCATATGCCGCATATTTTGTCTCATGGTTCACCACCATTACTTGAATCCAATAGCTTTTAAAATTGGCACTTCTTAATGCGTTCTCATGTGCGCAGCGCTTCTACCGAGCTTTGGCGCATCATCGAGGAGGGTTATTCACCACGAGACCCAAAGCACTTGACAAGAAGAGAAGTGGTGGATGACCAACTCAACGCCACCGCCATCAACATGATTCACATGGCCATCACGCCCAAGGACCGCGCTCATATTTGCTCGCTCAAGACCGCCAAGGAAGCATGGGATAAACTCGACCAGCTCTTCCTCGGAAATGAGAGCATTCAAAGCTCTCGTTTCGATGAAGTGAACAACATGGCCGACAACTTCGTCATGAATGAGGGGGAATCGTCCGAAGAGATGTATCGGCGCCTTATCTCTCTCCTCGTACAAATGCAAGATCTTGGAGCAACGTTTGTGGATGACCATTGGATCAAGCGAAAGTTGTACAACGCTCTCCTCCCTTATGAGGAAGTAAAGTTTACGGCCATCCGCCAAAACGCCTCCTTCCACACTATGACATCCGATGAAGTCCTTAGCGAAGTCATCGCTTTGGACATCTCCAAGAAGAATGCAGAGGATCTTGTTGCTCGCGCCCACAACACCCGCAAGCCCAACCTCGCATTGAATATGAAGGTGCATGAAGCTAGTGAGAGCGATGAGGATCCCATTGAGTGGGGTCCGGATGATCTCAAGCCCAACTATCATGAGCACATGGTCCTCGCCGCCAAGAGATTTTGGGAGGGAAACAAGAACCGAAGCACAAGACCAAGAAGACCACGTGATTCTCCAAGGAACTCCTCCAAAAGTACAAAGGAGGGGCAAAGGGGGAGAACATGCTACAATTGCAGCGACAAAAGTCATTTTGTTGCGGATTGTATCTATGAGAGAAGAGAAGATAATGGTGGAAGGCTCGTCCGCAAGGAAAAGTTCAAGTCCCTCTCCAAAGGATTCTCCAAGTTCTCCTCCAAGCCCGGTGACGACTGATGTCTACGCCCCCTCCTTTTTCCTGTAGACAGTGTTGGGCCTCCAAGAGCAGAGGTTTGTAGAACAGCAGAAAGTTTTCCCTTAAGTGGATCACCCAAGGTTTATCGATCTCAGGGAGGAAGAGGTCAAAGATATCCCTCTCAAGCAACCCTGCAACCACAAAGCAAGAAGTCTCTTGTGTCCCCAACACACCTAATAGGTGCACTAGTTCGGCGAAGAGATAGTGAAATACAGGTGGTGTAAATAAGCAGTAGCAACGGCACCAGAAAAGTGCTTTGCCCAGGACAAGAACAAGCAAGTAGTAACGCAGCGAGTAACGCTAAGAAAAACAGTAAACAAGCAGCGATAGCAGTATTTAGGAACAAGGCCTAGGGATCATACTTTCACTAGTGGACACTCTCAACATTGATCACATAACAGAATAGATAAATGCATACTCTACACTCTCTTGTTGGATGATGAACACATTGCGTAGGATTACACGAATCCTCAATGCCGGAGTTAACAAGCTCCACAATTCAATGTTCATATTTAAATAACCTTAGAGTGCATGAAAGATCAATAAGACTAAACCAAGTACTAACATAGCATGCACACTGTCACCTTCATGCTAATAAAGGAGGAATAGATCACATCGATACCATCATAGCAATAGTTAACTTCATAATCTACAAGAGATCATAATCATAGCATACGCCAAGTACTAACACGGATGCACACACTGTCACCATTACACCGTGCAGGAGGAATAGAACTACTTTAATAACATCACTAGAGTAGCACATAGATGAATAGTGATACAAAACTCATATGAATCTCAATCATGTAAAGCAGCTCATGAGATTATTGTATTGAGGTACATGGGAGAGAGATGAACCACATAGCTACAGCGGAGCCCTCAGCCTCGGGGGTGGATTACTCCCTCCTCATCATGGAGGCAGCGATGGCGGTGAAGATGGCGGTGAAGACGGCGGTGGAGATGGCTCCGGGGGCACTTCCCCGTCCCGGCAGGGTGCCGGAATAGAGACTTCTGTCCCCCGAATTGGAGTTTCGCGATGGCGGCGGCGTTACAGTAGTTTTCTGGAGTTTCGCCAATTGGTGTCGAAGATTTAGGTCACGAGGCATCTTATAGGCGAAGAGGCGGCGCAAGGAGGCGGCTGGGGCCCCCACACCATAGGTTGGCGCGGCCAGGGGGCCACCCGCGCCGCCTTATGGTGTGGGCCCCCTGCTGCCCGCCTCCGACTCTCCTTCGGTGTTCCGGAAGCTTCCGGGAATTCTAAGACTTTCGGTGTTGATTTCATCCGATTCCGAAAATATTTCCTGAAACCAAAAACAGCAGAAAACAGGAACTGGCACTGCGGCATCTCGTCAATAGGTTAGTTCCAGGAAATGCATAAATATGACATAAAGTATGCATAAAACATGTAGATATCATCAATAAAGTAGCATGGAACATAAGAAATTATCGATACGTCGGAGACGTATCAGCATCCCCAAGCTTAGTTCCTGCTCGTCCCGAGCAGGTAAACGATAACAAAGATAATTTCTGAAGTGACATGCCATCATAACCTTGATCATAATATTGTAAGCATATGTAATGAATGCAGCGATCAAAACAATGGTAATGACATGAGTGAACAACTGAATCATAAAACAAAGACTTTTCATGAATAGTACTTCAAGACAAGCATCAATAAGTCTTGCATAAGAGTTAACTCATAAAGCAATAATTCAAAGTAGAAAGTATTGAAGCAACACAAAGGAAGATAAAGTTTCAACGGTTGCTTTCAACTTGTAACATGTATATCTCATGGATATTGTCAATGTAAAGTAATATAACAAGTGCAATATGCAAGTATGTAGGAATCAATGCATAGTTCACACAAGTGTTTGCTTCTTGAGGTGGAGAGAAATAGGTGAACTGACTCAACATAAAAGTAGAAGAAAGGTCCTTCGCAGAGGGAAGCATTGATTGCTATATTTGTGCTAGAGCTTTTATTTTGAAAACAAGAAACAATTTTGTCAATGGTAGTAATAAAGCACATGTATTATGTAGGTTATATCTTACAAGTTGCAAGCCTCATGCATAGTATAATAATAGTGCCCGCACCTTGTCCTAATTAGCTTGGATTTACATGGATTATCATAGCATAGCACATGTTTCAACCAAGTGTCACAAAGGGGTACCTCTATGCCGCCTGTACAAAGGTCTAAGGAGAATGCTCGCATTGGATTTCTCGCTTTTGGTTATTCTCAACTTAGACATCCATACCGGGACAACATAGACAACAGATAATGGACTCCTCTTTAATGCATAAGCATTCAACAACAGATAATATTCTCATAAGAGATTGAGGTTTATTGTCCAAACTGAAACTTCCACCATGGATCATGGCTTTAGTTAGCGGCCCAATGTTCTTCTCTAACAATATGCATACTCAGACCATTTGATCATGATAAATCTGTCAACACCCGGATTTTTAAGTCCAGATGCCTATTATGCCATCCATCGCAATCCCAGGAATATTGTTTTTGTGAGACATAATAGATTGATATCACAACACATCATTCATTACATACCATAATCGTCTTACAAATAAAGGATCACATGATCCATTCTCATTACAACAGTAGAAGTTCTATTTATTCATTACATAACACATAGCGGAAGCGAAAGTAGCGTAGTAGTAGTCCATCTATTCCACAGGCAACTGTTGACGTCAGGAGTGATCCTAGTTGTCGTAGACGTCCTGTGGTCCTTCTTCCGGGTTCTGGTACTCGTCTTCATAGTCTGGCCATTTGAATAGCCAGGGACAAAGCCATGAGTACTTTTAAAGTACTCGCAAACTAATACTAAGGTAAACACTATCAACTATAGTAAGGGGGTTCTAAGCTCTAGTTTCATTTGCATAAAGCCAGTTTTATTTCATAAAAACTTTACTAATCAAAGCCTCTTCATTTAACTAAATCAAGTGGGAACATTAGTGTCATTCCCACAACTCAGTTGTGATCCAAGGTCAAAGTCACCTTTCAATTTAAATCACCAGTCACCATTCATATTTTTAGAAAAGTTCTGATGACGGAACAGTATGGCCTTTCCAACTGTCCATAACCGAGGACGCGGCTATTCGAAAAGGTTTAACTCTGCAGAGGTTGTACACTTGTGCCACAACAATTGCAATAGTTCGTCAGGGGTAACTGGCCCTGATTTATCGTACGCAGTACGCGAACTACCAATCCTAACCTTTCATTTACATACCCTAGTATAGGCACCTCTCCCCATGAGCTTGGCCTCCCGGTGATAGCCAACTGTTACCCCGGGAACTGCACAGGGCTTGGCCGTACAATTCACCTCAATTCACGTCATTTCACTTTCAACGGAGGCAGCCTCAGCATAACCCCTATGACGCTTGTTCAGAGGGAACCCATACTAAGACACATAAATTTCCAGCTAAGCCTTACCCAGATTCAGGTATTGTGGGGGTACTTGTAAAATTGGAATGGTATCGCATCCGAACCCAACCATCAGTTTTTGGTAAGTTTCACCAAGTCATTCACAAGTCACATTCACCTTCAAAATCTTTCAATAGAATGACTCATCATTCCAAGGTTTTCAAAGTCATTGGTTTTCACAAGTTCCCATCTAGAGTAGACCATTTTAGTGTAGCACTAGCAACTAGTCATGAGGGGTGCTAACTAGCTTATAGCTTTCTAGGCTAAGTGTGATGCTCTTGTACTACTCCATATCTATACCAAGTGAATCATGAATCAAGAAGTAAACTTTGATAAATCAAAATCAGTAAAGCTTGTAAAGTAAAAACTTGGGATAGGATCATCAAGCATAAAGTAAAAGGTAATGGTGCCTTGCTCTTGTGGAGCTTTGCACTTGGGTAATCTTGCAAGAATATTAGCTTGCCTTGATTGGGGTAGTGGTCAAAGTTCTCTTCTTCTTCTTGGTAGAATACCTCCTCCTCTTGATAGTCTCCGGTACTAGCGTCTATAAACGAATACGAGGATACAATCACCAAACAATACTTAAGTAGACCTAATTAGCCTTAATGGCTCACACAAATGATCTAGCATAAATACTTAACATTACTACCCAAAATTATGCTAGGGTTTTCTTACTTAGTGTTAGAAAAATAATTTCCTCTCATTGAAGTGTGGATTAGGGTTTCTCTTTAGTTTGGGAGAAATAATTTCCTCTCATTGAATCTTGTTAAGATTTAATCTCCTCAAATAACAAGGCATGATCACATGTTGACCAAGGTCAACACTTCACATTTTTTTATTTGAGAAACATGATTTAAATGAGGTTCTATACCTCATGCAATTTAAACCTTATTTGATTTAATATCCTCAAGTGAGCACATATGAGACCAAGCAATAAGGGTCATCATATTACTTCATACCACTTGGGAAGATGATTTAAATGAGGTGCTACACCTCATAGATTTAAATTCCTAAAATTTGAAATAGTTTAAATGGGCTAGTATTGACTACATAGCCAATATTCTGCTTCTAGCCCATGATCATATACAGAACATATATCATACTTTTACATAATAAATTAGAGTTTGTTAAATGTGAATTATGAGAGGTGGAATCACCTCAAAATTCAAAAGGGTTGATTTTTAATAATTATTCTAAGTCAGAAAAGTCTATGTCTTGTTTATTTTGCTACTTTAATTCTACAACAGCTATTGGTTTGAATCCAGTGGCATTGGATAGATAATTTCACTGGCTTTCCAACCATATGAAATTCACTAAAAATGGCCAAGTAGATTGGGAGATATTTGATTTCTAGCAAAGCATCTGATAGCATATTAAATGAAAAAGAATTAAACAAAGTTTGAATTCAAACGGGGGCGGGAACGCAGTTGGGCCGGCCCAGTTGCTGCCCGGGCCGTGCTGCATGGCGCATGCACGTGGCCGACGCGCGGGGCGCACAGAGCGTTGGATCGAGATCGGACGGGGCTGGTTCGTCGTGTACCTCGCGATTCTGCAACCTTGCGGGGGCTCTAACTTTCACCTCGGAGCTCGGATTGAGGCGTGGTTTGTTGCGTTGGAAAGGTCTTTCCAAGGGCTACAACTTTGCTGTAGGGCTCGGGGGCTATGGTGATGAAAATCTGGGCGCTTTTGAGGGATGCCGCCGGTGGCCGTGGCAACCTTGTGGACGCCGGGGTGCGGCAAGGAGGGGGAGAGGGAGGCTCTAGGAGGGAGAGAGGGATGCTGCTGGGTGGTGTGGTGATGTCCAAGGCGCGGAGGGCTGCTTATATAGGCTCCAGGGACGGGAACGCGACGTGGAGGTCATGGCGGGCGACGTCACGGGCGCGTCAAGTACAGGGGGCTCTGGTCCTTGCCATGGCGTCAGCGGAGAGGTACTGGGGAGGGGTGAACGCGTGCACAGTGGCTGGCCTGCAGACGTAGTGTGCAGGGCACACGAGGACGAGGCCGACGTCGGTGTCCTTTGAGGGCGTCGCGTCGTGGCGTCCACTTGGGGCGTGGGCAGGTCAACGGTCGTGTCTAGGAGGTGTTCTGAGGTGAGAGGAGTGTGGTGGCGCAGTGGGACGCGATGGGATGCAGTGTGCACGCGGAGGGAGAGAGGTGGCCACGGGTTGGTGATCAAGTGACATGGCATGGGTGTTGTGGTCAAGTCTTTGCTCTCCTCCACCAAGGACCATGTCTGGCAGGTGTCTAGGGTCCAGGGGACTGTAGGTGACATGGTGAGAGGGAGGGAAAAGGGCCAGGTCATGTGGGGGCATGGTGGTGAGCATGTGAGTGGCATGGTGTGACATAGGCTATGCTATGCTTCTCCTGAGGTCAACCTTGGCATGGTGGGGGTCAGTGAGGTGAGGGAAGCTTATTTGACAAGGTGAGGGTGACTAGAGAGGGAGGAGGACAAGGGTTGGCATGTGATGTCATTTGGAGTGGCATGGCATGGCATTGATGCTTTGTGCATATTTTTCTTGTGTACCAAGGTGCTGCAAGCTTAAGTGGGGTGAGGTGAGTCTAGGAGACATGGTGGGCAAGGTGAGAGGGGTCTAGAGTGTGCACATATATTATTTGGCAAAGTGTATGTGACATATGACAAGATTTTGGGCATGGTGGTGATGTGAGGTGACCATGCACACTAGGTGAGGTCATGTTAGCTGGTTTAGGGTACCATGTCTTGTAGATGAGCACAAGGGAGAGAGAAGTGAGGTGATGGAGGGTGGTTGAAATAGTGGTTGTACCTCTATGGCATTAATTTGATTATTTGCTAAGGTCTCATGTGTGATGACTTTTGACCAAAATTCTGCATAGATGTGTTCTAAATAATATTTGGCATCTATTGGTGGTCTTGGTTTGAGGTTTGGAGGTGGTTTGTGAAATTCCTAAATTTTGAGGGAATCTAGAATCTGTTTCAACATAGCATCTTGGCTTGACTATTTTGAACAATGGTCAACGATCTGGTCAAGGTGGTCAACATCAAAGTTGCTCATCTTGATGAGGTCTTGGATGAGGTACAAAGAGTTGGCAGGGTTTGGTTTGAGAATCCCTTAATAAAAGGGGTCAAATTGGGTAAGATATTAAAAATGTCACATGTGACCATTATCACATACAACTAGGTTTTTGATTTTTCTTTGATTTGAAATGGGTTTCTTTGATGCATTTGTGTTTATTATTCATATATAAGTGTTTTACAAACAATGGCACAAGCCAAAGTGGCCTTGGTTGAAGATTTGCAAAAGTGGCTAAAGTGCATGTGAGTGAAAAATGGAATTTTCTCACTATGTCATTTCTCCTTATTTGATTTGATTTTTCTTGACTCAAAAGTGATTCTTATTAGTTTAGGAACATTTCCAAACCTTTGAAACCATTCCAAAAGGTCTAACTCAAAGATTTGCAAAATTGGCCATAACACAAAAGAGGTGATGTGTCAATTTTTCTTATTCTTGTAATTTGTTCTCCTTGCTTTACTTGGGCATGGGTTAGGGTCCATATAGTGTGAGATTAGGTTTAGAGATGGTTTCACACCATTTGGTCAAGGTAGAAGTGCATAGGTCAAGATTTGGTGAAATTGGCTAAGTGTCACATATGCCTCTATGCATATGTTGTATTTGATTTTAGATTTGACTTGGCTTGACCCAATTGATGTTGTTGAGTGATGAAATGGTATAGAGGAGTGATCCCACCATTCACATCAAATCCTAGGGTTAAGATTCTCAAATTTACAAATTTGCATTTTACTCTCATATGCCTCTATGGCATTTTTAGTTTCTTTTTATTTTCTTTTGTTTCAACTTGGATTGGGTTTGAGAAGTACTAGATAAGGTTTATAAAGGTTTTCCAATCCTTTAAATAAAGTGGAAAGGCCTATGGTAAAGTTTTATAAAAATAGCCATAGGCACATATGCCTTTTTCTTATTTAAATTGTTTTTATTTTATTTTAACTTGGGTGGTAAAAAGAGGTGTGAGGTTTAGGGTTTAAGAGTATTGCAAATACTAATTAAACAAACACTCATGGCAATAGCACAAGAATTAAACAAGATCTCTATTATCAAACTTAATTTAATAAAAGTTTTTGTTGGTTCCAAAATTTGGAACTAGGGAAATTCATTTTGTTTGTTTTGAAATTTTTGGGATGTTACAAAATCACTCTTACTTCAGACAAGACGAACATGCATAGCAACTCACATGATATTCAACAAAGAAATAGTTGATGGCGTCCCCAGGAACATGGTTATCGCACAACAAGCAACTTAATAAGAGATAAAGTGCATAAGTACATATTCAATACCACAATAGTTTTTAAGCTATTTGTCCCATGAGCTATATATTGTAAAGGTAGAGGATAGAAATTTTAAAGGTAGCACTCAAGCAATTTACTTTGGAATGGCGGAGAAATACCATGTAGTAGGTAGGTATGGTGGACACAAATGGCATAGTGGTTGGCTCAAGGATTTTGGATGCATGAGAAGTATTCCCTCTCGATACAAGGTTTAGGCTAGCAAAGTTATTTGAAACAAACACAAGGATGAACCGGTACAGCAAAACTCACATAAAAGACATATTGTAAACATTATAGGACTCTACACCGTCTTCCTTGTTGTTCAAACTCAATACTAGAAATTATCTAGACCTTAGAGAGATCAATTATGCAAACCAAATTTTAGCATGCTCTGTGTATTTCTTCATTAATAAGTGCAAAGTATATGATGCAAGAGCTTTAAACATGAGCACAACAATTGCCAAGTACCACATTATCCAAAACATTTTACCAATTACTACATGTAGCATTTTCTGTTTCCAACCATATAATGATGAACGAAGCAATCAACCTTCGCCATGAACACTAAAAGTAAAGCTAAGAACACATGTGTTCATATGCAATAGCGGAGCGTGTCTCTCTCCCACACAAACATTTATTCAAATAAAAACAGAAACAAACACAAACAGACGCTCCAAGTAAAGCACATAAGATGTGACCGAATAAAAATATAGTTTCAAGAGAAGGAACCTGATAATTTGTCGATGAAGAAGGGGATGCCTTTGGCATCCCCAAGCTTAGACGCTTGAGTCTTCTTTATATATGCTGGGGTGAACCACCGGGGCATCCCCAAGCTTAGACTTTTCACCCTTCTTGATCATAGTATATCATCCTCCTCTCTTGACCCTTGAAAACTTCCTCCACACCAAACTTAAAGCAAACTCATTAGAGGGTTAGTGCATAATCAAAAACTCACATGTTCAGAGGTGACACAATCATTCTTTATACTTCTGGACCTTGCACAAAGCTACTGAAAGTCAATGGAACAAAGAAATCCATCCAACATGACAAAACAGGCAATGCAAAATAAAAGGCAGAATCTGTCAAAACAGAACAGTTCGTAAAGACGAATTTTTAACTGGCACCAGACTTGCTCAGATGAAAAAACTTAAAACTAATGAAAGTTGCGTACATATCTGAGGATCACTCACGTAAATTGGCATATTTTTCTGAGTTACCTACAGAGAAAACAGCCCAGATTCGTGACAGATAGAAATCTGTTTCTGCGCAGAAATCCAAATCTAGTATCAACCTTCGATTAGAGGCTTCACTTGGCACAAAAAATCACAAAACTAAGATAAGGAGAGGTTGCTACAGTAGTAAACAACTTCCAAGACACAAATATAAAACAAAGTACTGTAGCAAAATAACACATGGGTTATCTCCCAAGAAGTTCTTTCTTTATAGCCATTAAGATGGGCTCAGCAGTTTTAATGATGCACTCGCAAGAAATAGTATTTGAAGCAAAAGAGAGCATCAAGAGGCAAATTCAAAACAACTTTAAGCCTAACATGCTTCCTATGAAAAGGGATCTTGTAAATAAACAAGTTATGTAGGCATAATGCAACAAGTGTAGAAAGATAAAACAAGTATAGTTTCAAAAATTTCAGCACATAGAGAGGTGTTTTAGTAACATGAAAATTTCTACAACCATATTTTACTCTCTCATAATAACTTTCAGTAGCATCATGAGCAAATTCAACAATATAACTATCACATAAAGCATTCTTATCATGAGTCTCATGCATAAAATTATTACTACTCCCAACATAAGCATAATCAATTTTATTAGTTGTAGTGGGAGCAAATTCAACAAAGTAGCTATCATCATTATTCTCATCATCAAATATAGGAGGCATATTATAATCATAATCAAATTTATCCTCCATAGTAGGTGGCACCAAAAGACCAATATCATTATAATCATCATAAATAGGAGGTAAAGTATCATCAAAGTAAATTTTCTCCTCAATGCCCGGGGGACTAAAAAGATCATGCTCATCAAAACCAGCTTCCCCAAGCTTAGAATTTTCCATATCATTAGCAACAACGGTGTTCAAAGTATTCATACTAACATGTTCCATGGGTTTTTTAATTTTTGGATCAAACCATCCATGTTTTAAATCAGGAAATAGAATAAGAAGCTCATTGTTGTCCATTATGCCAAACTAGTGTAAACAAGAAACAAAAAGTTGCAATTGCAGGATCTAAAGGAAATAGCTTCGAGCACAAACACAATGGCGCCAAAAAAGTACTGTTACCTGGAACCAGAGTGTGAGAGCCTTTTACCTTTCCTCCCCGGCAACGGCGCCAGAAAATAGCTTGATGTCTACGCCCCCTCCTTTTCCTGTAGACAGTGTTGGGCCTCCAAGAGCAGAGGTTTGTAGAACAGCAGCAAGTTTTCCCTTAAGTGGATCACCCAAGGTTTATCGATCTCAGGGAGGAAGAGGTCAAAGATATCCCTCTCAAGCAACCCTGCAACCATAAAGCAAGAAGTCTCTTGTGTCCCCAACACACCTAATAGGTGCACTAGTTCGGAGAAGAGATAGTGAAATACAGGTGGTGTAAATAAGCAGTAGCAACGGCACCAGAAAAGTGCTGTGCCCAGGACAGTAAACAAGCAGTAGTAACGCAGCAGTAGTAACGCAGTAAAACAGTAAACAAGCAGCGATAGCAGTATTTAGGAACAAGGCCTAGGGATCATACTTTCACTAGTGGACACTCTCAACATCGATCACATAACAGAATAGATAAATGCATACTCTACACTCTCTTGTTGGATGATGAACACATTGCGTAGGATTACACGAATCCTCAATGCCGGAGTTAACAAGCTCCACAATTCAATGTTCATATTTAAATAACCTTAGAGTGCATGAAAGATCAATAAGACTAAACCAAGTACTAACATAGCATGCACACTGTCACCTTCATGCTAAGAAAGGAGGAATAGATCACATCGATACCATCATAGCAATAGTTAACTTCATAATCTACAAGAGATCATAATCATAGCATACGCCAAGTACTAACACGGATGCACACACTGTCACCATTACACCGTGCAGGAGGAATATAACTACTTTAATAACATCACTAGAGTAGCACATAGATGAATAGTGATACAAAACTCATATGAATCTCAATCATGTAAAGCAGCTCATGAGATTATTGTATTGAGGTACATGGGAGAGAGATGAACCACATAGCTACAGCGGAGCCCTCAGCCTCGGGGGTGGATTACTCCCTCCTCATCATGGAGGCAGCGATGGCGGTGAAGATGGCGGTGAAGACGGCGGTGGAGATGGCTCCGGGGGCACTTCCCCGTCCCGGCAGGGTGCCGGAACAGAGACTTCTATCCCCCGAATTGGAGTTTCGCGATGGCAGCGGCGTTACAGTAGTTTTCTGGAGTTTCGCCAATTGGTGTCGAAGATTTAGGTCACGAGGCATCTTATAGGCGAAGAGGCGGCGCAAGGAGGCGGCTGGGGCCCCCACACCATAGGCTGGCGCGGCCAGGGGGCCACCCGCGCCGCCTTATGGTGTGGGCCCCCTGCTGCCCGCCTCCGACTCTCCTTCGGTGTTCCGGAAGCTTCCGGGAATTCTAAGACTTTCGGTGTTGATTTCGTCCGATTCCGAAAATATTTCCTTACTAGGATTTCTGAAACCAAAAACAGCAGAAAACAGGAACTGGCACTGCGGCATCTCGTCAATAGGTTAGTTCCAGGAAATGCATAAATATGACATAAAGTATGCATAAAACATGTAGATATCATCAATAAAGTAGCATGGAACATAAGAAATTATCGATACGTCAGAGACGTATCAACGACAAGGTCTCCTTCACCAAGAAGTCAAGAGATTTTATCATCCGTGAAGAGTACTCCTCCGATGAAGATGAGGAGCATGAAGACAAGAGCTCCAACAAGGAAGATGAGGGAGTGGCCGCCATCGCCATTTCCACTCCCTCCATCTCCCTCTCCAACTCTCCAAATGAGAACCTCGTCACCAACAACTCCCGTTGCCTCATGGCAAAGGTATCTTCGGAGGTAGAATCCCCTTCCAAACTCACATCTCCATCTAATGCTATATCTATTGATGATGCCACTAGTCTCACCATTAAACGTGAGATTGTGGGTTTGGATTCTTTTCTCACTAACATGCAAGGGGATACCAAAACCCATGTTGGGGCCCTCTTGTCTCAACTTGGTGCGGCTCAAGACCTCATAGAGGTCGGAGAAGGAGATGCTTGAGAGGGAGGCGGCAAATGAGATTGCCTCTCTCAATCAAGCGCTTGAGGAGGAGCAAAACTTGCGCATGTCTCTTGAAGCTAGTGTCATCATCCTCGAAGACTCCAACAATGCCATCATCTCCCAACTCACCAAGGACCGAGATCATGCTCTTGGATGGTGGGTGAGCTCAAGAAGAAGAAGCTTCTTCTTGAGGATGACCACGCATTACTTCTTGAGGAAGTTGCAGCTCTCACCAAGGACTTCAAATCCTTGGAGAGTAAACATGCACTTCCCTCTGAGACATGTGATCATCCCCAAGAGGAAGCTCATAAGGAGAAAGATGATGGAGGCCCAAACTCATGTGGTAACGAGCTCGTTGATCAAGTTGCTTCTTTGAAGAGGCACAATACTTTGCTCTTGGAGGTCAATGCTCTTCAAGAAGAAGCCTTGGATGAGTATTACCGTTTGTGTAAGGAGAAGACCTCATGTTGCAATCATGAAGAAGAAATTGCCGCTCTTTAGAACACCAAGGCCAAGCTATTGAGTTTGAATGGCATGCAATAAGAGTCCTTGATGGAGTGCCTCCGCATGAGCAAAGAGAAGGTTACTTGTTGTGATCATGAGGAAGAAATTGCCTCTTTGAAGAGGAGCAAAGCTAAGATCATGGAGGTCAAATCCATGCAAGAAGAAGCCTTGAAGGAGTACTTTCCCTTGAGCAAGGACCATGTTTGTTGCAACCATGAAGGTGATATTGCCAATATGGAGAGTGAAAAGCGTCTACTCATGAAGATGAACTCTCTCCAAGAAGAAGCTTTGATGGAACATTTCTGTGTGAACAAGGCAAAGGAAGTTCAAGTGTTTGATATCACTCACCCTCACCCGGAGCATGAAGATGAATTCAATCGATTGAAGGCCAAGATTGAGAGACTCCAAGTCCAAGCCAAATACTTGGAATGATTCATTCAAGCCAAAGATGGAGCCAATTAGGGCTCTTGCAATGAAGGAGGAATGGCTACCAAGTCAAAGAGGAAGAGAAGTAGGAGGACCAAGAAGAAGAAGAACAAGGAGAACATGGAGACCAACCATGAGGGAGGCAACCGTATCTCAAGGAGGAGTGGAGTTCCCAATTCCAGTACAAGGGGTTTCGCCGGCTCTAACAACCCTTCTCATGTTCTTTTCGTTGATTACTATGGACATATTCCTGCTCGCTTTATTGGTCCTCAAGAGGACAATGTTGATTGGACTATTTGGGTTCCCAAACCCCTTGTTACTAACATGATAGGACCCATTGAAAAATGGGTGCCTAAATCCAAGACTTGATTCCTTGTAGGACTATGCTTCCGGTGGTGCCAAATGGGTGGTTGATAGTGGAGCCACAAGTCATTTGACCGGAAGCAAGGAAATTGTTGTCGACCTCGATCCATCACATTCTACCGTTTCTTATGGCGACAACACGTGCTCAAAGGTATTGGGTCTTGGAAAGGTGGTGCTAACACCCAACATTTCACTTGTGAATGTCCTCCTTGTCGAGACCCTAGGTTACAATCTACTTTCCGGTCATCAAATTGCCCGTATGGGTCTTTGTACCTTTTTTGATGAACATATGGTGGTCCTCTTGTGGAGCAAGACACTCCGTGTAGCCTTTGTTGGATATGTGGAGAGCGGGTTGTATGTTGTTGACTTCTCCGGAAAGACAACATCTTCCGCTCTTTGCCTTTCCGCTAAAGGTGACAAGGGTTGGTTATGGCACCGCCGACTAGCCCATGTCAACATGAGGACTTTGCAAAGTCTCCACAAGGGTGGCCACATTCTCAGACTAAAAGAAGATGTTTCCTTTTGCAAAGATCTTGTGTGTAGGGCTTGCGTACAAGGAAAAATTCATGGAGCTCCTCACAAGGCCAAGACGACCATCTCTACCACATGGTGCTTGGAGCTCCTACATGTTGATCTCTTCGGTCCACCGTCCCATGAAAGTCTTGGAGGGAAGAAGTATTGCCTCGTCATTGTTGATGACTATTCACGCTATTGTTGGGTATTCTTCTTCAAGTACAAAAGTGAGACTCAACGGACCATGATGGAGTTTGCCAATCAAGTTCAACGCCAAGTACAACGTCACGATCCTCGCAATAAGGAGCGACAATGGAACGGAGTTCAAGAACTACACCTTGGATGACTTCCTCGGCGAAGAAGGAATCCAACATCAATACTCCTCGCCATATACTACCCAACAAAATGGGTTGCCGAAAGGAAGAATCGAACCTTAATCGAAGCCACTCGAACAATGATGATGGAGTACAAGTCCAACTATAACTTTTGGGCGGAAGCTATCTCTACCGCATGCCATGCTACTAATCGCCTCTACTTTCGCAAGGGTCTAGAGAAGACACCATATGAGATCCTCACCGGAAACAAGCCCAATGTGTCATACTTCAAGGTCTTCGGATGAAAATGCTATGTGCTTGTCAAGGACACACGTCTATCCAAGTTTGATTGAAGAGCTCAAGAAGGAATCTTCGTTGGCTATGCAATGGATTCTCACGCCTATAGAGTCTTCAACAAGTCAAATGGGCGAGTTGTAGAATCTTGTGATGTGACATTCGATGAAGATGATAGATCCTTGGAGGAGCGAAGTGCTTCTTGTGAGAAAGGAGATGCAATTCCCCCGGATGCCGTAGGAAGGATGGGTGTTGGCATTCGCCGACCTCAAGAGCTACCTTCTATGAGTACCGGGGAAGGACCAAGTTCCACCCAAGTGGAGCCATCTACACCACAAGGCCAAGCTTCTTGCATTGATCAAACAAGTGCAAGCCAACCTCTACAACAACCTCAAGTTCAACATCAACAACAACAATCAAGTGCAAGCCTACCTCTGCAACCTCAAGGTCAATATCAACAACAACAACTACTACCACAAGCTCAACTACCACAACAACTGACAATCTCTATGGACACTCCCATTCCCAATACCCCCGAGTCATCCGACTCTCATGATGATGATGATGCCCCATACAACAACAATGAAGGTCAAGGCGAGGATCTAAACCATAATGAAGGCCAAGATGACTCACAAGAATCTACTCCTATAGCCAATACTCGCCGTGAAGATACTACTACAAGACATTTGTGTCAACACCCGGGTTTTTAAGTCCAGATGCCTATTATGCCATACATCGCAATCCCAGGAAGATTGTTTTTGCGAGACATAATAAGTTCATATCACAGCACATCATTCATTACAACACCATAATAGTCTTACAACAACAGGATCACATGATCCAGTCTCATTACAACAATTGAACTTAAGGATCAAATACATAACACATAGCGGGAGTACATAGTAGAGTCCATCTATTCCACAGGCAACGCTTGACGTCAGGAGACGATCCTAGTTGTCATAGACGTCCTGCTGTCCGTCATCTTGATACTGCTGCTCTTCTTCATAGTCTGGCCATTTGAATCGCCAGGGACACAGCCGTGAGTACTTTAAAATACCCGCAAACTAATACTAGTGTAAGTACTAACAGTTTTAGTGAGAGGGTCTAAGCTCTAGGTTCATTTGCATAAACCAGTTTTATTTCATAAGCACTTAGTAAACAAAGACTCTCATTTGCCTAATGATGTCTACGGGAGCTTCTATTCTTGTAGACAGTGTTGGGCCTCCAAGAGCAGAGGTTTGTAGAACAGCAGCAAGTTTCCCTTAAGTGGATCACCCAAAGTTTATCGAACTCAGGGAGGAAGAGGTCAAAGATATCCCTCTCAAGCAACCCTGCGATCACAAAGCAAGAAGTCTCTTGTGTCCCCAACACACCTAATACAATAGGTGCACTAGTTCGGCGAAGAGATAGTGAGATACAAGTAATATGGATGAGTGTGAGTGGTAATAGCAATCTGAATAAAATATGGCAGCGAGTAAACATTCAACAAAATAGTAAACAAACGGAGATTCGATGCTTGGAAGCAAGGCCCAGGGATCCTTCTTTCACTAGTGGACACTCTCAACAATGATCACATAATAGGACTACTCTACACCCTCTTGTTGGATGATGAACACCATTGTGTAGGATTACACGAACCCTCAATGCCGGAGTTAACAAGCTCCACAATATTCAATGTTCATATTTAAATAACCTTAGAGTGCAAGATAGATCAACACAACTACACCGAGAACTAACATAGCATGCACACTGTCGCCATCACACTATGAAGGAGGCATAGATCACAATCATAGCATAAACCAAGTACTAACACGGGGCACACACTGTCACCATTACACCGTGCAGGAGGAATAGACTACTTTAATAACATCACTAGAGTAGCACATAGATAGTATTCAGCTTGATCACAAAGAGAGAGATGAACCACATAGCTACAGCGGAGCCCTCAGCCCCGGGGGTGAATTACTCCCTCCTCATTATGGAGGCAGCGATGGCGGTGAAGATGGCGGTGGAGACGGCGGTGGAGATGACTCCGGGGGCAATTCCCCGTCCCGGTAGGGTGCCGGAACAGCGACTTCTGTCCCCCGAATTGGACTTTCGCGATGGCGGCGGCTCTGGATGGTTTTTCTCTGGTTTCGTCGAACTCGTCGATGTTTTTAGGTCAGGGACGAATATATAGGCGGAGAGTCGGAGTCGGAGGGGCCACAGGGGGCCCACACACTAGGGGGGCGTGGCCCCCCCCTTGGCCGCGCCGCCCTATGGGGTGGGGCCCTCCTGGCTCCCCTCTCGCCTTTCTCCGGTGCTCTGGAAGCTTCCGGGAATTATAAGATCTTCGGTCTTGATTTCGTCCGATTCCGAAAATATTTCTTTACTAGGATTTCTGAAACCAAAAACAGCAGAAAACAGCAACTGGCCTTTCGGCATCTCGTCAATAGGTTAGTTCCAGAAAACGCATAAAAACGGTATAAAGTGTGAACAAAACATGTAGGTATTGTCATAAAGCAAGCATGGAACATCAGAAATTATAGGTACGTTGGAGACGTATCAGCATCCCCAAGCTTAGTTCCTGCTCGTCCCGAGCAGGTAAACGATAACAAAGATAATTTCTGGAGTGACATGCCATCATAACCTTGATCATAATATTGTAAGCATATGTAATGAATGCAGCGATCAAAACAATGGTAATGACATGAGTAAACAACTGAATCATAAAACAAAGACTTTTCATGAATAGTACTTCAAGACAAGCATCAATAAGTCTTGCATAAGAGTTAACTCATAAAGCAATAATTCAAAGTAAAGGTATTGAAGCAACATAAAGGAAGATTAAGTTTCAGTGGTTGCTTTCAACTTATAACATGTATATCTCATGGATAGTTGTCAATGCAAAGTAATATAACAAGTGCAATATGCAAGTATGTAGGAATCAATGCACAGTTCACACAAGTGTTTGATTTTTGAGGTGGAGAGAGATAGGTGAACTGACTCAACATAAAAGTAAAAGAATGGTCCTTCAAAGAGGAAAGCATCGATTGCTATATTTGTGCTAGAGCTTTTATTTTGAAAACAAGAAACAATTTTGTCAACGGTAGTAACAAAGCATATGAGTTATGTAAATTATATCCTACAAGTTGCAAGCCTCATGCATAGTATACTAATAGTGCCCGCACCTTGTCCTAATTAGCTTGGATTTACATGGATTATCATAGCATAGCACATGTTTCAACCAAGTGTCACAAAGGGGTACCTCTATGCCGCCTGTACAAAGGTCTAAGGAGAAAGCTCGCATTGGATTTCTCGCTTTTGGTTGTTCTCAACTTAGACATCCATACCGGGACAACATAGACAACAGATAATGGACTCCTCTTTTAATGCATAAGCATTCAACAACAGATAATATTCTCATAAGAGATTGAGGTTTGTTGTCCAAACTGAAACTTCCACCATGGATCATGGCTTTAGTTAGCGGCCCAATGTTCTTCTCTAACAATATGCATACTCAAACCATTTGATCATGATAAATCACTCTTACTTCAGACAAGACGAACATGCATAGCAACTCACATGATTTTCAACAAATAAATAGTTGATGGCGTCCCCAGAAACATGGTTATCGCACAACAAGCAACTTAATAAGAGATAAAGTGCATAAGTACATATTCAATACCACAATAGTTTTTAAGCTATTTGTCCCATGAGCTATATATTGTAAAGGTAAAGAATGGAAATTTTAAAGGTAGCACTCAAGCAATATACTTTGGAATGGTGGAGAAATACCATGTGGTAGGTAGGTATGGTGGACACAAATGGCATAGTGGTTGGCTCAAGGATTTTGGATGCATGAGAAGTATTCCCTCTCGATACAAGGTTTAGGCTAGCAAGGTTATTTGAAACAAACACAAGGATGAACCGGTACAGCAAAACTCACATAAAAGACATATTGTAAACATTATAAGACTCTATACCGTCTTCCTTGTTGTTCAAACTCAATACTAGAAATTATCTAGAACTTAGAGAAACCAAACATGCAAATCAGATTTTAGCATGCTCTATGTATTTCTTCATTAATAGGTGCAAAGTATATGATGCAAGAGCTTAAACATGAGCACAACAATTGCCAAGTATCACATTATTCAAGATGTTATACCAATTACCACATATATCATTTTCCAATTCCAACCATATAACAATTTAACGAAGAAGAAACTTTCGCCATGAATACTATGAGTAAAGCCTAAGGACATATTTGTCCATATGCAACAGCGGAGCGTGTATCTCTCCCATACAATGAATGCTAGGATCCAACTTTATTCAAACAAAACAAAAACAAAAACAAAAACACGCTCCAAGCAAAGTACATAAGATGTGACGGAATAAAAATATAGTTTCAGGGGAGGAACCTGATAATGTTGTCGATGAAGAAGGGGATGCCTTGGGCATCCCCAAGCTTAGACGCTTGAGTCTTCTTGATATATGCAGGGGTGAACCACCGGGGCATCCCCAAGCTTAGAGCTTTCACTCTCCTTGATCATATTGTATCATCCTCCTCTCTTGATCCTTGAAAACTTCCTCCACACCAAGCTCAAAGCAACTCGTTAGAGGGTTAGTGCACAACTAAAATTCACATATTCAGAGGTGACACAATCATTCTTTATACTTCTGGACATTGCACAAAGCTACTGAAAGTCAATGGAATCGAAAAATCCATCAAGCATGACAAAACAGGCAATGCAAAATAAAAGGCAGAATCTGTCAAAACAGAACAGTTCGTAAAGACGAATTTTTAACAGGCACCAGACTTGCTCAGATGAGAAACTTAAAACTAATAAAAGTTGCGTACATATCTGAGGATCACTCACGTAAATTGGCATATTTTTCTGAGTCACCTACAGAGAAAACAGCCCAGATTCGTGACAGATAGAAATCTGTTTCTGCGCAGAAATCCAAATCTAGTATCAACCTTCGATTAGAGGCTTCACTTGGCACAACAAATCACAAAACTAAGATAAGGAGAGGTTGCTACAGTAGTAAAAAACTTCCAAGACACAAATATAAAACAAAGTACTGTAGCAAAATAACACATGGGTTATCTCCCAAGAAGTTCTTTCTTTATAGTCATTAAGCTGGGCTCAGCAGTTTTAATGATGCACTCGCAAGAAGTAGTATTTGAAGCAAAAGAGAGCATCAAGAGGCAAATTCAAAACACATTTAAGTCTAACATGCTTCCTATGCAAAGGAATCTTGTAAATAAACAAGTTCATGAAGAGCAAAGTAACAAGCATAGGAAGATAAAACACGAGTAACTTCAAGATTCTCAACATAAAGAGGGGAAACTTAATATTATTAAGATGCCTATAACCATGTTTCCCTCTCTCATAATAACTTTCAGTAGCATCATTGATGAAATCCACAATATACCCATCACTTAAAACATTCTTATCATGGTTCATATGCATAGAAGTATCATTAATTTTGGCACAAGAAGAATTCTTCTCATTAATAGTAATTGGAGCAGGATTATTATCAAGAATTTGAACATGGTAAACAAGTTGCATATTAAGGGAATTGTTTTTGGTAATCCAATCATGACTATGACAAGTTTCATAAGGATAGTTATAACCTATATCATAGCATTCTTTATAATAATCATCAAAGGTCGGAGGCATAGTGTCATCATAAGAAATAGAATAGTTATCTTTCACAGTCGGTTTATCTGTGACCATACCATCATTGTTATTAGAAGGAGATGTATCGAACACATAATGATCAGTAGCAAAAGGATTTTCAAACACCTCTTCCCCAAGCTTAGAGCTTTCTATATCATTATAGGAGGAAGCATGAATAGCACTGATACTATGGCAATTATTATCACCATCATTTTCAAAATTAGTTTCCCAGAGATTTGCAATATCAAAAGTAGTGTGCTCATTCAAATCATGATCACTAATGTATGTAAAGGGCATAGGAAGATCATCATATTCAGATTCATTATCATAATAATCATTAGGAGCAACATACTTACGGTTACCTAGCGTTATCTCATTCACGCGGGGATATGCCGTTACCTCTTTCTTTTTATTCCCCTTCTTCTTCTTCTTCTTCTTCTTCTTCTTCTTCTTCTTCTTCTTCTTCTTCTTCTTCTTCTTCTTCTTCTTCTTCTTCTTCTTCTTCTTCTTCTTCTTCTTCTTCTTCTTCTTCTTCTTCTTCTTCTTCTTCTTCGTTCCCTTCTTCTTCTTCTTCTTCTCCTCCTTCTCCTCGTTCCCTTCTTTAGGAGGAAGAGGCTTGAAGGGTGGCTTGTCCGCATAACCTGATTTACTTTCAGAAACAATAGAAGAAACTTGGGAGGATTCCTCCTTTTCATTAATTAGTTCAAAACACACAGCAGTCCTATCATATTTTGGCAAGGTGTCATCTTCTAAAATATTTTGTATGTAAGTATTTGTATGGCAATTATCAATGCAATAAGAAAAACACCCATGCAGGACATCATCAATATCAAGATCACTCATATGTAACAAAGAGATTTTTCTAGATAACTCTTCACACCACAAAAATAAAGTAAGTTCATCATGCTGATTAGGAGTAATTTCATCATTACAATACAAATTTGCAGCACTCATGGGGTGCGAATTATCATTGGAGGAGCATTGAAAATTAAAATGACCCACTTTATGACAAAGTTCACAAATAAAAGGATAACTAGCACAAACTTTTTTACCAAGATCATCTAGAGCTCTAGACCACTTTCTAGTTTTTTCATTCTTATGGTGGATACAATATTCATCTTTGATTTGATTAATTCCACAGGGTCTATGCATTCCACAAAAATTAACATGCTCATAAGAAATAGCGTTCTTAGGAGTTTGAGCATGCTTATTGCAATCATTAACAACAATTTCATTCTTCATGCAAGCCTCTTTAAAAGGTTCATGATACTTATCAAAATTCTTTTTAGGCAATTCAAAATGAGAAGCAAAGGCTTTATAAAGATTTGCAGCAACTTGAGAGTCAAGACCATAAGTAGCACTCATATTTCGAAATTTATCAGTATCCTTAAAAGCTTCAATGCATTCATAATCATAATTTATACCTGACTCTTCACCTTTGTTGTTCTCCCATCCTTCAGCGTTCTCCTCAATCCGATCAAGAAGATCCCACCTAGCTTCAACCTCCTTGCTTGTGAAAGATCCCTCCGAACAGGCATCCAGATAGTCCTTGTGTTGTCCTGAAAGCCTCACATAAAAATTGTTAACAATAACATTACGGGGGAGCTCATGAATGGGACATTTGAGCATTAGTGACTTCAATCTCCCCCACGCTTGAGAAATACTCTCTCCATCACGAGGATAAAAGTTATAAATGTAATTCCTATCAATATGCACTTCATGAGGAGGATAAAATTTAGAATAAAAGAGAGGTACAATTTCCTCCCAACCAAGAGAATGACTATTCTTCAACAATTTATACCAATGCGCCGCTTTACCAGACAGCGAAAAAGAGAATAGCTTCTTCCTCACTTCATCCATAGAGATACCTGGATACTTGAATAACCCGCATAATTCATGCAAAAACAGTAAATGATCTCCAGGATGGACAGTTCCATCCCCTTTATAGCGGTTATCAATAACACGTTCAATAATTTTCATGGGTATCTTGAAAGCAGTACTTACAGTAGGTGGATTTAAAATATCACAAGCATCATTAGAGTTATCGCATATGGGAGATAAAGCATTATTAGAACAAATTTTCTCCCCAAAAGATGGGAAACTAAAAAGATCACAAAAACTAGCATCCCCAAGCTTAGACTTATCCATAGCATTAGCAGTGATTGCGTTCATACTAATAACATTGCTACTAGCATGCAATTGAGGCTCCATAGGTTCTTTAATTTTCGCATCACACAATTCATGTCTTAACTTAGGAAATAAAATAAGAAGCTCATTGTTGTCCATTATGCCTAACTAGTGTAAACAAGAAACAAAAAGATGCAATTGCAGGATCTAAAGGAAATAGCTTCGAGCACACACACAATGGCGCCAGAAAAGTACTTTACCTGGGACCGGAGTATGAGAGCCTTTTACCTTTCCTCCCCGGCAACGGCGCCAGAAAAGTGCTTGATGTCTACGGGAGCTTCTATTCTTGTAGACAGTGTTGGGCCTCCAAGAGCAGAGGTTTGTAGAACAGCAGCAAGTTTCCCTTAAGTGGATCACCCAAGGTTTATCGAACTCAGTGAGGAAGAGGTCAAAGATATCCCTCTCAAGCAACCCTGCAATCACAAAGCAAGAAGTCTCTTGTGTCCCCAACACACCTAATACAATAGGTGCACTAGTTCGGCGAAGAGATAGTGAGATACAAGTAATATGGATGAGTGTGAGTGGTAATAGCAATCTGAATAAAATATGGCATCGAGTAAACATTCAACAACACAGTAAACAAACGGAGATTCGATGCTTGGAAGCAAGGCCCAGGGATCCTGCTTTCACTAGTGGACACTCTCAACAATGATCACATAATAGGACTACTCTACACCCTCTTGTTGGATGATGAACACCATTGTGTAGGATTACACGAACCCTCAATGCCGGAGTTAACAAGCTCCACAATATTCAATGTTCATATTTAAATAACCTTAGAGTGCAAGATAGATCAACACAACTACACCGAGAACTAACATAGCATGCACACTGTTGATACGTCCAATTTGCATCACTATTTTATATCATAATTTGCTGTTATTCATTGATATATTTCATATTGGGACACAATACTTATTTTATTTCATCTATTTTGCATGTTTCATCATTATTGGAAGATCAAGCACCGGAGCCAGGATTCTGCTGGAAAAAGCACCGTCAGAATGCAATATTTTGGAAGATCAACTGTGGAAGGAAATTATACCAAAAATCCTATTTTTCAAGATGACGAAGGAAGCCAGAAGGAGGAGCTGAGAAGGCCCAAGGTGGGGCCAGACCACAGGCCGGCGCGGCCCATGGCCTGGCCGCGCCACCTTGTGGTGTGGGGGCCCCACAGCCCCTCTCGCCTCCTTTTCTTCGCGAAACCCTTCGTCCCGAAGACCTAAGCCACAGAGGATACCTCGCGAAGAGTTACAGCCGCCTCTACGGGGCGGAGAACACCAGAGAGAAAAGAGCTCTCCGGCGGCTGAAATCCGCCGGGGAAATTCCCTCCCGAGAGGGGGAAATCGACGCCATCGTCACCGTCATCGAGCTGGACATCATCTCCACCGCCATCACCATCATCTTCATCATCATCACCGCCATCTCCACCGCAGCACCTCGTCACCGCTGTAGCAATTTGGGTTTGATCTTGATTGTTTGATAGGGGAAACTCTCCCGGTATTGATTCCTACTTGTTGTTGATGCTATTGAGTGAAACCATTGAACCAAAGTTTATGTTCAGATTGTTATTCATTATCATATCACCTCTGTTCATGTTCCATATGATGTCTCGTGAGTAGTTCGTTTAGTTCTTGAGGACATGGGTGAAGTCTAAATGTTAGTAGTGAAGTATGTTGGGTAATATTCAATGTTATGATATTTAAGTTGTGGTGTTATTCTTCTAGTGGTGTCATGTGAACGTCGACTACATGACACTTCACCTTTATGGGCCTAGGGGAATGCATCTTGTACTCGTTTGCTAATTGCGGGGTTGCCGGAGTGACAGAAACCTAAACCCCCGTTAGTATATCGATGCAGGAGGGATAGCAGGATCTCAGAGTTTAAGGCTGTGGTTAGATTTATTCTTAATTACTTTCTTGTAGTTACGGATGCTTGCAAGGGGTATAATCACAAGTATGTATTAGTCCTAGGAAGGGCGGTACATTAGCATAGGTTCACCCACACAACACTTATCAAAACAATGAAGATTAATCAGCTATATGTAGCGAAAGCACTAGACTAAAATCCCGTGTGTCCTCAAGAATGTTTGGTCATTATAAGTAAACAAACCGGCTTGTCCTTTGTGCTAAAAAGGATTGGGCCACTCGCAGCAATTGCTACTCTCGCACTTTACTTGCTCGTACTTTATTCATCTGTTACATCAAAATCTCTTGAATACTTGTCTGTGAGCATTTACAGTGAATCCTTCATCGAAACTGCTTGTCTACACCTTCTGCTCCTCGTTGGGATCGACATTCTTACTTATCGAAGATACTATGATACACCCCCTATACTTGTGGGTCATCAAGACTATTTTCTGGCGCCGTTGCCGGGGAGTGAAGCGCTATTGGTAAGTGGAATTGGTAAGGGAAACTTTTACTGTTAGTGCTGATTTTATTTCTGCCTGCTGCTATAATTCATTATGGAGAGATCTTCTCTCGAATGTTTGTTCGGAAAATCTACTACTACTGCAAAGGTAGTGGATAAGGCGCCAGGTGAGGAAGAGATACCATACAAAATACCTATGAAAATTATTGAACATGTAGTGGATAACCGTTATACAGGGGATGGAACTGTCCACCCTGGAGATCATTACTATTCTTACATGAATTATGCGGTTTATTCAAGTGTGCAGGTATTGCTATGGATGAAGTGAGGAAGAAACTATTCTCTATATCGCTCTCTGGTAAAGCGGCGCATTGGTATAAATTATTGGATAATAGAGATTCTCTTGAATGGAATGATATTGTGCCCCGGTTTTATTCTAAGTTCTATCCTCCAAGTGAAATTCATAAGGATCGGAACCGCATATATAATTTTTGGCCTCATGATGGAGAGAGTATTGCCCAAGCATGGGGGAGATTGAAGTCTTTAATGCTCAAATGACCCATTCATGAGCTTCCTGGTAATGTTATTATTGATAATTTCTATGCAAGACTTTCTTTTGAAGACAAGACCTTGCTGGATGCTTCTTGTTCTGGATCATTCACGCGCAATAAGGAAGAGTTTAAAAGGGACCTTCTTAATCGGATCCAGGAAAATACTGAAGGATGGGAAATCGACAAAGAAAGAGAATCAGGTATAAATTATGATTACAAATGCATTGAAGCTTTTATGGAAACTGATAAATTTCGTAATATGAGTGCTACTTATGGTCTTGATTCTCAAGTTGCTGCAAATCTTTATAAAGCTTTTGCCTCTCATTATGAATTGCCTAAGAAGAATTTTGATAAGTTTCATGAACCGTATAAAGATAAAATTGATTCATCTATAAATAAATGTGTTGTAGTTGAAACTATGGATCATGTTATTCCTGAAGCTTATATTGAAAAAACTCCTTTCCCTGCTAAAATGAAGGAGTACTCTGTTATAAATAGTGCGGTTCATAAAAGTGAAAAGAAACCTATAGAACCTGAAGAACAAATAAAAGTTGAACCTGCTGTTGCAATAGTTAAAGATCTTGTGACTGAAAATTTGGAGGAAGGTCATATTATTTTCTGTGAAGATGCTTCTAATATTGTTTCACATCCTAATAAATCCAAGCAAGCTAGTGTTCCTATGCTATCTGTTAGAATTGGTGATCATTGCTATTATGGTTTATGTGATATTGGTGCAAGTATTAGTGCTATTCCTTATGAGCTTTACACGGAGATTATGCACGGAATTGGTTCTTGTGAACTTGAAGATATTGATGTGGTTATTCAACTGGCTAATAGAGAAACTATCTCTCCAATTGGTATTGTTCGAGATGTGGAAGTTCTATGTGGTAAGATTAAATATCCTGCTGACTTTTTGGTACTTGGTTCTGCTGCTAGTGATTATTGTCCTATCATTTTTGGTAGACCTTTTCTAAATACTTGTGGAGCTATTATAGATTGCAAGAAAGAGAAAATTTTGACTAAATTTGCTGGTGAATCTTATGAGTTTAACTTCTCTAAATTTACCAAAACTCCTTATAAAGTTGATTTGCCTAGTAATGATTTTAAAATGGAACAGTGTGCATCTATTGTTCTTGTTCCTAATAATCCTTTGCAGCAACATTTGGAGAATAGCGAGAGTGAAGTTTTTAGGAAAGAAAGAGATGAGCTTGAGGAAATTTTCCTTCGCCAACCTATTCTTAAGCACGATTTACCGGTGGAAGATTTGGGTACAACACCGCCACCAAAGGAAGATCCTGTCTTTGAATTAAAACATTTGCCTGATAATCTCAAATATGCTCATATTGATGATAAGAAAATATATCCTGTTATTATTAGTTCTACGCTTACAGAGTTTGAAGAAGAAAGACTATTGGAAATATTGAAGAAACACCGAGGTGCTATTGGCTACACTCTTGATGATTTAAAGGGGATTTCTCCCTCTATTTGCCAACACGCCATTAATATGGAAGATGATGCGAAGCCTGTTGTTGAACCTCAGCGTCGTCTAATTCCTAAGATGAAGGATGTGGTAAGAAATGAGGTATTACGACTTCTTGAAGCTGGTATTATATATCCTATTGCTGATAGTAGATGGGTTAGTCATGTGCATTGTGTTCCTAAAAAAGGAGGAATGACTGTTGTGCCTAATGATAATGATGAGCTCATACCTCAAAGAGTAGTTGTAGGTTATAGAATGTGCATTGATTTTCGTAAAGTTAATAAAGTTACTAAGAAAGATCATTATCCGTTGCCTTTTATTGATCAAATGTTAGAAAGGTTATCCAAAAATACTCATTTTTGCTTTCTTGATGGTTATTCTGGATTTTCACAAATTGCTGTTAAAGCTAAGGATCAAGAGAAAACCACTTTCACTTGTCCCTATGGAACCTATGCTTATAGACGTATGCCTTTTGGTTTATGTAATGCTCCTGCTACTTTTCAAAGATGCATGTCTGCTATTTTTCATGGTTTTTGCGAGAGTATTGTAGAGGTATTCATGGATGATTTTTCTGTCTATGGGAATTCTTTTGATAATTGTTTGCGGAACCTTGATAAAGTTTTGCAGAGATGTGAAGAAACTAACCTTGTTCTTAATTGGGAGAAATGCCACTTTATGGTTAATGAAGGAATTGTATTGGGACATAAAATTTCTGAGAGAGGTATTGAAGTTGATAGAGCTAAAGTGGAAGCAATTGAGAAGATGCCCTATCCTAGGGATGTTAAAGGTATTCGTAGTGTTCTTGGTCATGCTGGGTTTTATAGGAGGTTTATTAAAGATTTCTCCAAGATTTCAAAGCCTCTTACTAATCTTCTTCAAAAAGATGTACCTTTTGTTTTTGATGATGATTGTAAGGAAGCTTTTGAAACCCTAAAGAAAGCCTTAACAACTGCTCCTATAGTTGAACCTCCTGATTGGAATTTACCATTTGAAATTATGTGTGATGCTAGTGATTTTGCTGTAGGCACTGTTCTTGGACAGCGAGTAGATAAAAAATTGAATGTTATTCATTATGCTAGTAAAACTCTTGATGCTGCTCAAAGAAATTATGCTACTACTGAGAAAGAATTGTTAGCTGTAGTCTTTGCTTGCGATAAGTTTAGATCTTATATTGTTGATTCAAAAGTTACTATTCATACTGATCATGCTGCAATCAGATACCTTATGCAAAAGAAAGATGCTAAGCCAAGGCTTATTAGATGGGTGCTTCTGTTGCAAGAATTTGACTTACATATTGTAGATAGGAAAGGTGCTGATAATCCCATTGCTGATAATTTGTCTAGATTGGAAAATATTGCTTATGATCCTGTTCCTGTCAATGATAGTTTTCCAAAAGAACAATTGGCTGTAATAAAGGTGAGCTCGCGAGACAGTCCTTGGTATGCTGATTATGCTAACTTTATTGTTTCCAAGTACTTGCCTCCGACCTTTTCAGCTCAGCAAAGGAGGAAATTCTTTTATGATTTGAGGCATTATTTCTGGGATGACCCACACTTATATAAAGAAGGAGTGGATGGTATTCTGCGAAGATGTGTTCCCGAATATGAACAACAGGAAATATTGAGTAAATGTCATGGGAGTGCTTATGGAGGACATCACGCCGGAGAAAGAACCGCGCAAAAGGTTCTACAATCAGGTTTTTATTGGCCAACCCTCTTCAAGGATGCAAGAAAGTTTATTTTATCTTGTGATGAATGCCAAAGGGTTGGTAATATCTCCAGACGCAACGAAATGCCTATGAATTATACTCTTGTTATTGAACCGTTCGACTGTTGGGGATTTGACTTCATGGGACCCTTTCCCTCTTCAGAAGGTAACACTCATATACTTGTTGCTGTTGATTATGTTACTAAATGGGTGGAAGCCATACCTACAAAAAGTGCTGATGGTGAGACCTCTTTAAGAATGCTCTTAGATATTATTTTTCCTCGATTTGGAGTTCCTAGATATATTATGACTGATGGAGGTTCTCATTTTATTCATGGTGGTTTTAGAAAAACTCTTGCTAAATATGGCATTAATCATAGATATGCTTCTGCTTATCATCCTCAAACTAGTGGGGAAGTAGAACTATCAAATAGAGAAATTAAATCTATCTTGCAAAAGACTGTTAATAAAACTAGAAAGAATTGGGCTAGTAAATTGAAGGATGCATTATGGGCTTATAGAACTGCTTATAAAAACCCCATGGGAATGTCACCTTATAAAATGGTTTATGGAAAAGCTTGTCATTTACCTTTAGAATTAGAGCACAAAGCTTATTGGGCTGTTAGAGAATTAAATAAAGATCCTAAACTAGCCGGTAATAAGAGGTTGTTGCAATTGAGTTCTCTAGATGAATGGAGAAGTGAAGCTTATGAAAATGCTAAACTCTTTAAAGAGAAAGTTAAAAAATGGCATGATAGAAGGATTATCAAAAGAGAATTTAATATTGGGGATAAAGTCCTATTGTATCGGTCCCGTCTCAGATTCTTTGCAGGGAAATTACTCTCGAAATGGGAAGGACCATATGTTGTCGAGGAGGTGTATCGTTCAGGAGCAATTAAAATTAGCTCTCTCCAAGGCAATGCTACGCAAGTGGTGAATGGACAAAGACTCAAGCATTATATCTCAGGTGATTCTTATAATGTTGATGTTGATATTATTCAAGTGGAAACACCGGAGGCTTTCATTAAAGGACAAATTGACAGTCCGCCAGAACTCGACTTTGAATAGGTTTTGCTCCGGATCTAGATCCATCATGTCCTCGTCGGAAACTCCGAAGGACAGCTCTTGCAAGGATGTTGGCAACTTGTACATGGAGGAGTTGAGGATGCACCCCAAGGAGTTGCTGCTCGTTGAGGGAAAACTGCAGATCAAGGACGTCCAGGGTCCTAAAGGGAAAGGAAGCTTGGAAGACAGGATGGAGAAGCTAGAACAAGAGGTCTTCAAATACAAGAAGATGGCTGAGCGTGAGGTGGACATCTTCCACAAGATTGTATCTGAACTCATTGCTGAGCACGAGAAGGAGACTGCAAAGCTTTGGGGCGACATCCTTTCGCTTCATGACACCACCAACCAACTCCAAGCTCAACTCTATGACGTTCGGAATCAAAACTGTGAGTATGAAAACAGGTTTAAACGCATAAGCCGTGCTGCTAGTTTCAGGATCCCCGAGACCAAGATGTCGTTTCTTGATGGAGAGCCTCTTCCCTGGAAGTTTGATGACGGGAATTCATCACCACCATCGCCAAAGGAGTAATTCATCATCGGTATTGGCATCCCCTTGGTTTGTTCCAAGCTTGGGGGAGTGCCGCGGTATCACATCATCACTATCTTTTACTTTTTACTGTCAAGTAGTGTCATATCATGAGTAGGGAAGTTATCATATAAGATGGGTTGCAGTGTGGAAGTATCTCTCCTTTAGTTGGTTGTCTATGTATCCCTTGGTGTGAGTTATCGTTATGGAATATTAATGAGAAGTCTTATCATTTACATATTGCACACCTTATTTTAGTTTGCAATCTATATTATATGATTGATCTTGATTTTAGTATTGGTATCACTTTGGGAGCATCGAATAAATCTATTTGGTTTTGGCAAACTTAGCATTGGTCAGTAGCAACAACACTTTGAGGTTTAAGTAGAAAAGAGAAATACATGTAGTTGTTTCATTATCTTTCTTTCTTGTTAGCTCATAGCTTATTATTCTGAAGTTAAAATTGTTTGTGCTTACAAGGAAGATGCATGATTTTGTCTATCATATGTATATTTGTTTGTTTCCATCAACTTTTATGCTTGCTAATTAACCTTGCTAGCCAAAAACCTGTACTGAGAGGGAATGCTTCTCGTGCATCCAAACCTGAACCCAAACCTATGCCATTTGTGTCCACCATAACTACCTACTACATGGTATTTTCTGCCATTCCAAGTAAATACTTCATGTGCTACCTTTAAACAATTCAAAATTTATTACTTCTTATTTGTGTCAATGTTTTATAGCTCATGAGGAAGTATGTGGTGTTTTATCTTTCAGTCTTGTTAGGCAGCTTCCACTAATGGACTAGTGGCTTCATCCACTTATCCTATAATTTTGCAAAAAGAGCTGGCAACGGGGTTCCCAGCCCCAATTAATCAACTTTCATTAATAATTCTCTTCACATGTTTTGCTCTGATTCATCAGTAAGCAACTTAATTTTGCAATAGACACTCCTCCATGGTATGAGATTGTTGGAAGGCACCCGAGGATTCGGTTAGCCATGGCTTGTGTAAGCAAAGGTTGGGGGGAGTGTCATCCTTAAATAAACTAAAGTACATGTGTAAACAAAAGAGAAGAGGGATGATCTACCTTGCTGGTAGAGATGACGTCCTTCATGGGAGCCACTCTTTGGAAGTCTGTTTGGCAAGGGGGTTAGAGTACCCGCTACCAGTCGTTGACAACAACAAACACCTCTCAAATTATTACTTTCATTCTCTTTATATGATTTCAAAATTGGAAAAGCTCTAGCACATGATTTAATCCCTGCTTCCCTCTGCGAAGGGCCTATCTTTTACTTTATGTTGAGTCAGTAAACCTATTTCCCTCCATCTTATGCAAGCATTTGAGTTGTTGTGATCAAACCATCTATATTGTGATTTACTTCATCATGTCTTTTACTCTTCTTTGTTTAGTACAAGTTTTATCTGAATGAATATAATTTTGCAAGTTACCAATGATCATTATGATTGAGTATGCAAGTTTACCATAAGGTTTAATATGAGAGCATTGCTCGATAGATAAGTATAACTTATTAACTGTTCTCCGACCAAGAACGAAGTTTGCCATCACCAACTATGATTTCTTATGCGCCTTTATTTGTGATTACCTTATACTTGTTTCAAGTTGAGTTATATGAGGAAGTTGTTTACTAGAATGATTTGTGTGAATGAATATGATGCTTCTTTTCCGTATTTTATTTATCGACTCTTCACTCCATAAACATGTGGTCCTGTTTACCGAGTTCAGTTTCGCTTGGGGACAAGCGAAGTCTAAGCTTGGGGGGAGTTGATACGTCCAATTTGCATCACTATTTTATATCATAATTTGCTGTTATTCATTGATATATTTCATATTCGGACACAATACTTATGTTATTTCATCTATTTTGCATGTTTCATCATTATTGGAAGATCAAGCACCGGAGCCAGGATTCTGCTGGAAAAAGCACCGTCAGAATGCAATATTTTGGAAGATCAACTGTGGAAGGAAATTATACCAAAAATCCTATTTTTCAAGATGACGAAGGAAGCCAGAAGGAGGAGCTGAGAAGGCCCAAGGTGGGGCCAGACCACAGGCCGGCGCGGCCCATGGCCTGGCCGCGCCACCTTGTGGTGTGGGGCCCCACAGCCCCTCTCGCCTCCTTTTCTTCGCGAAACCCTTCGTCCCGAAGACCTAAGCCACAGAGGATACCTCGCGAAGAGTTACAGCCGCCTCTGCGGGGCGGAGAACACTAGAGAGAAAAGAGCTCTCCGGCGGCTGAAATCCGCCGGGGAAATTCCCTCCCGAGAGGGGGAAATCGACGCCATCGTCACCGTCATCGAGCTGGACATCATCTCCACCGCCATCACCATCATCTTCATCATCATCACCGCCATCTCCACCGCAGCACCTCGTCACCGCTGTATCAATTTGGGTTTGATCTTGATTGTTTGATAGGGGAAACTCTCCCGGTATTGATTCCTACTTGTTGTTGATGCTATTGAGTGAAACCATTGAACCAAAGTTTATGTTCAGATTGTTATTCATTATCATATCACCTCTGATCATGTTCCATATGATGTCTCGTGAGTAGTTCGTTTAGTTCTTGAGGACATGGGTGAAGTCTAAATGTTAGTAGTGAAGTATGTTGGGTAATATTCAATGTTATGATATTTAAGTTGTGGTGTTATTCTTCTAGTGGTGTCATGTGAACGTCGACTACATGACACTTCACCTTTATGGGCCTAGGAGAATGCATCTTGTACTCGTTTGCTAATTGCGGGGTTGCCGGAGTGACAGAAACCTAAACCCCCGTTAGTATATCGATGCAGGAGGGATAGCAGGATCTCAGAGTTTAAGGCTGTGGTTAGATTTATTCTTAATTACTTTCTTGTAGTTGCGGATGCTTGCAAGGGGTATAATCACAAGTATGTATTAGTCCTAGGAAGGGCGGTACATTAGCATAGGTTCACCCACACAACACTTATCAAAACAATGAAGATTAATCAGCTATATGTAGCGAAAGCACTAGACTAAAATCCCGTGTGTCCTCAAGAACGTTTGGTCATTATAAGTAAACAAACCGGCTTGTCCTTTGTGCTAAAAAGGATTGGGCCACTCGCCGCAATTGCTACTCTCGCACTTTACTTACTCGTACTTTATTCATCTGTTACATCAAAATCACTTGAATACTTGTCTGTGAGCATTTACAGTGAATCCTTCATCGAAACTGCTTGTCAACACCTTCTGATCCTCGTTGGGATCGACATTCTTACTTATCGAAGATACTACGATACACCCCCTATACTTGTGGGTCATCAACTGTCGCCATCACACTATGAAGGAGGCATAGATCACATCAATACTTATCATAGCAATAGTTAACTTCATAATCTACAAGAGATCACAATCATAGCATAAACCAAGTACTAACACGGGGCACACACTGTCACCATTACACCGTGCAGGAGGAATAGACTACTTTAATAACATCACTAGAGTAGCACAAAGATAGTATTCAACTTGATCACAAAGAGAGAGAGAGATGAACCACATAGCTACAGCGGAGCCCTCAGCCCCGGGGGTGAATTACTCCCACCTCATCATGGAGGCAGCGATGGCGGTGAAGATGGCGGTGGAGACGGCGGTGGAGATGACTCCGGGGGCAATTCCCCGTCCCGGCAGGGTGCCGGAACAGCGACTTCTGTCCCCCGAATTGGACTTTCGCGATGGCGGCGGCTCTGGATGATTTTTCTCTGGTTTCGTCGAACTCGTCGATGTTTTTAGGTCAGGGACGAATATATAGGCGGAGAGTCGGAGTCGGAGGGGCCACAGGGGGCCCACACACTAGGGTGCGCGGCCCCCCCTTGGCCGCGCCGCCCTATGGGGTGGGGCCCTCCTGGCTCCCCTCTCGCCTTTCTCCGGTGCTCTGGAAGCTTCCGGGAATTATAAGATCTTCGGTCTTGATTTCGTCCGATTCCGAAAATATTTCTTTACTAGGATTTCTGAAACCAAAAACAGCAGAAAATAGCAACTGGCCTTTCGGCATCTCGTCAATAGGTTAGTTCCAGAAAACGCATAAAAACGGTATAAAGTGTGAACAAAACATGTAGGTATTGTCATAAAGCAAGAATGGAACATCAGAAATTATAGATACGTTGGAGACGTATCACCTAACTTAACTCAAGTGGGAACATTAGTGTCATTTCCACAACTCTGTTGTGATCTAGTCAAATTCACCTTTCAAAATCACCATTTCACTTTTAGAAATCATCTGACAACGGAACAGTATGGCCATCCAACCGTCCATAACCGCGGACACGGCTATTCAAATAGGTTTACACTCTGCAGAGGTTGCACACTTGTGTCACAACATTTGATTACATCCGTCAGGGATAGCCCTGAATAATCATAACTCAGTATGCGGATCATCAACCATTAACATTTCACTTACACATCCTAGTATAGGCACCTCCCCTATGAGCTTGGCCTCCCAGTAATAACAATCTGCTATCCTGGGAACTGCACGGGGCTTGGGTAGTACATTCAACTCTTTTCACGTCATCTCACTTTCAACGGAGGCAGCCTCGACATAACCTCTATGACGCTTGTTCAGAGGGAACCCATACTAAGACACATAAATTTCCAGCTAAAGCCTTACCATAATCAGGTATTGTGGGGGTACTCAAAAATTGGAATGGTATCGCATCCGAACCCAATCATCAGTTTTTATCAAAATCACCATGTCATTCAAGTCACATTCACCTTCAAAAATCTTTTAATATAAAGACTCATCATTCCAAGGTTTTCAAAGTCAAAAGATTCACATGTTCCCAGCTAGAGTAGTCACTTTTAGTTTTCGCACTAGCAACTAGTCATGAGGGGTGCTAACTAGCTTGTAGCTCCTTAGGCTAGCTTTGATGTTCTTGTACTACTCCACAACTAGACTCAAGTGAACTATAAAATTAAACCTTGATAATCAAAGTAAAAGCTTTGTAAGATAAAAACTGGGACTTGGAAAGTAAAACACAAAGTAGTATGGTATTGGTGTAACATCCCAAATTTCAAATCAATGAAGGAGAAGAAGTTCAATACCCAAATTTTGGAACCAACAAAACTTTTATTATCACTTGTGTTATGCATAGAACTCCTACCCAATTTTGATGAATGCCATGATGTTTTCTTGTGTTCTTGTGAGCTACTCTCTAAAACCCTAACTTGATCCTTTGAGGACCAACAAACAAATCAAAAAGAAAGAAAAGAAATAAAATAGAAGAATCACAAAACCCTCACATATGGTTTATGCCATTTTTGTAATTCTTCAACCTAGACCATTTTGGCTTGCACCACTATTTGTAGAATGTTACTAAACACTTATAAACACTTTTGGAATCAATCAAAGTCAAATCAAATCAAATTTGAGATCAAATGGTGCTCACATGCACTAATGGTCAAATCTGCCAGTTTTAGCCTGATGCCTACTTTGAGCCTCTGTATTTGGAGATTTTCAAACCAAATAATTCCAACTCTTTGCACCTCATCCAAGACAACATCAAGGTGAACAACTTTGGTAAAGAACACCAGTACAAAATCATACTAGATCAAAAGTTATGCTCAAGCCAAGATGAGACTTTGAAGCAAAACTAAGATCATCCCATTTTGCAACTTTTGCAAATATTTTTATTTTTAAATGCCACCACCACCTTTGGGTGTCTCTGGTCATTTGCAACAAGTCCAACCAATCCATTTTCAAATTTTTGAATTGCATTGCATGGGTCAAATTTGACAAAAACTTGGAATTCAAATCCACCCAAATCCAAAATCACTATTCCAAATAGTGTTTGGCCAAACCCTACTCACCACTTGACCTAGCATTGTTCCCTAGTCCCCTCTAGCCCTAACCCAGGCATTGAAACCCTAGGAGGAGGGCACAACATGGCCTAGCCATGGCCATGCCGGCCATGTCCCCCATGGACACACCCCCTCTCTCTCTCCACTCTAGCCCTAGCCACCATGTCTCACAGCACCTCCTTGATCTCCTGAGCACGTTGGTAACCGCCTTTGGTCGAGAGGACGACGACACGCACCATACACGCGCGCGCCCGCCACGTCCTGGCGCGACAGGATCGGCATGGTCACGACGCCGCGTGCATGCCGGAACGCGCGCAGTACACGCGTCGCCCCAGCCAACCGCGCCACCCCTGGACCCCCTCTCTCGCCTAGCGCCTCGCCGAAGTACCGCGAACACGCCAGACATCCTCGCTTCGCCGACCCGCGCCCGCTGTTGCCGGAGATGACGACCGCATCCCGCCACTGCCGCGCAGTACCCCGCGACCACCCGACCGAGTTTGGCACCGTCCGACCGCGCCGTCGCCGCCAAACGAACCGCCTGGACACGCAGCACGGTGCCCAGCCCTCGCCTACCTCCCTACGCCGCCGCAGAGCCCGCGCTACGGTCGTCGTTGCCGCAGTACCCTGCCCCTCTTTCGCGCCTATAAAAGGAGACCTCTCCTCGACGATTTCTGCACACCATCACCATCCCCACTCCTCACTCGACCTCCTCGACCACCTCCTCGCCTCGATTAGCCACATGCGCTCGCCAATTTCACCACCAGAGGCCGCCAGTACCGCAGCTCGCCGCCGTCGATTGGAGCCATCCCCGGAGCTGCCGCCAGTACCTGGAGCTTCGTCGTCGACGACCACTTCACCGCGCACACTGCCCACCCTTGCTGGCGCCACGGTGAGCTCGCCGGACCCCCACCTGCGCCGCGCCAATAACCCTCTCTCGCCGGTGAGGACGACGATTGTGATCCGTTGGATCCACGTCTAATCGTGCGGCTGATTTTAAAACGTACCGATTCGGGTTTAGTAAGTGACTAACGCGTGGGTCCCCCACTGTCAGCTGGCCCGCGTGCATTTGGGCATAGCTGGGCCGGCCTGTTTATTTTTCCCGCGCGGCCCTTTTAATTCAAATTCGAAATTCAGTGATTTTTCCAAATTCCTTGCAGATGCTTTGTTCAAAATTGAATAGAATCAGTTTGGCTCAACCAAATTTGATGATTTACATATGGTTGGAAAGCTAGAGAAAAGCTATATCCAACTACACTGGTCTCATCATGAGATTCGTTGTAGAATTAAAGTGACAAAAATAACAAGGAAGAGACTTTTCCAACTTCAAAGAATTATTAAAAATCAACCAAAAATGCTTTTGAGTTGTTTCCAACTCTCATAAATCACATTTCACTTATAATACATGTTTATGCAAAAATATGACATGGTTACTTTGAGTGATCATGGCCTAAACTAAATAAAGGACTTTATGGATATTCTAGTCAAATGATATTGTCCAAAACTATTATTTAAATCTTATGAGAGGTTGCTCTCAATTAAATCTTGTCCCAAGTAACTTCATATGAGGTTGTGACCATGGTCTACTTACTCTCATATTGAATTACTTGGTGATGTTAAATCATAAGTGGTATTGTTAAATGGTATGAGGTACTCTACCTCATTTAAATCATTTTCCCAAAGGATGATTATGAATGGTTGACCTTGGTCAACATGGGTTCATATATTATTCATTTGAGGAGATTAAATCTTAACAAGATTCAATGAGAGGAATTTATTTCCTCTAATACTTAAAGAGAAATCCTAAAGTAGTATTTGTAATGAGAGGAAATTATTTTTCTCTTAAGAAGAAAACAAAGTCAACCAACATTTTAGTAGGTATGGAATGATAGATTAGTTTGTGTGAACCTTGGGTGTGCTTAGAATAGCTCCTAAGATTGTTTGGTGATTGTTACCTCGTATCCGTTTTTAGACGCTAGCACAGAAGAGTACCAGGAGGAGGAGGTCTACCATCAAGAGGAGGAAGACCACTTTGACCAGTACACCAACCAAGGCAGGCTAATATTCTTGCAAGTGCAAAGCTCTCTTTGAGCAAGGCACCATTACTTTACTTTATGTGCAATAAGCCCATCCCAAGTTTTTACCTTACAAGTTTTGGTTTCTCAAGTTTACTTTTTGATTCATGATTCACTTGGTCTAGCTAGATAAGTAGTCAAGAGTATCACACTTAGCCTACCAAGCTTTCAAGCTAGATAGCACCCTCATGACTAGTGGCTAGTGCTAATTAAAATGTGACTACTCTAGATGGGAACTTGTGAGTTTGAAATGACTTTGAAAACCTTGGAATGACGAGTCATTCTATTGAAATATTTTTGAAGGTGAATATGACTTGGTGAACTTTACCACAACTGATAGTTGGGTTTGAATGCGATACCTTTCCAATTAATAAGTACCCCCACAATACCTGATTATGGGTAGGGCTTAACTGGAAGTTTATGCACCTTAGTATGGGTTCCCTCTAAACAAGCATCATAGGGGTTATGCCGAGGCTGCCTCCATTGTAAGTGAAATGATGTGAAATGAGGTGAATGTACGGCCCAAGCCCTGTGCAGTTCCCAGGTTGACAGTTGGTCTTCACTGGGAGGCCAAGCTCATGGGGAGAGGTACCTATACTAGGGTATGTAAGTGAAAGGTTATGGTTGATGATCCGCGTACTGAGTTACGAGTTATCCCTGACGGATGTAATCAAATGTTGTGGCACAAGTGTGCAACCTCTGCAGAGTGTAAATCTATTCGAATAGCCGTGTCCACGGTGACGGACGGTTGGAAAGGCCATACTGTACCAGTTGTCGGTTGTGTGTCTTACAAAAGGGTTGATAAATTGGAATGGTGACTTGACTTGAATCACAACTGAGTTGTGGGAATGACACTAATGTTCCCACTAGAGTTAGTTAGCAAATGAAGAGTCTTTTATGAAATGCTTGTGAACTAAAATTGGCTTTATGCAAATAAACTAGAGCTTAGCACCCCTTAGTACAATTGTTAGTACTTACTTTAGTATTAGTTTGCGAGTACTTTAAAGTACTCATGGCTGTGTCTCTGGCTATTCCAATGGCCAGACTACGAGGAGGAACAGCAGTATCAAGATGACGACCACCAGGATGTCTACGACAACTAGGAGTCTACTGACGTCAAACGTTGGCCTGTGGATTAGATAGTCCACTTCCGTTACGCTTCCGCTATGTAATGTGTTCGTTGATCAATAGATCAACTACTTGTGTAATATGGATCATGTGATCTGGATTTGTAAGACGACTATGGTTTGTAATGAATGATGACATATGATATCGACTGTTATGTCTCGCAACAACAATCTTCCTAGGATTGTGATGAATGACATAATAGGCATCTGGACTTAAAAATCCGGGTGTTGACAAGTTAGTATCAGAGCCATTGTTTGACCTTAGAAGACCCTTGCTTCCCTCTGTGAAGGGCCTTTCTTTTACTTTATGTTAAGTCAGTTTACCTACTTCCTTCTATCTTAGAAGCAAACACTTGTGTCAACTGTGTGCATTGATTCTTACATGCTTGCTTATTGCACTCATCATATTACTTTGTGTTGACAATTATCCATGAGATATACATGTTGAAAGTTGAAAGCAATTGCTGAAACTTAAATCTTCCTTTGTGTTGCTTCAAAACCTTTCATTAAGAATCTATTGCTTTGTGAGTTAACTCTTATGCAAGACTTTTTGATGCTTCTCTTGAAAGTACTATTCATGAAAAGTTTTTGCTATATGATTCAGTTGTTTAGTCATTATCTTTTTGTTAGCAAACTATAGACCATTGCTTTGAGTCACTTCATTCATCTCATATGCTTTACAATAGTATTGATCAAGATTATGTTGGTAGCATGTCACTTCAGAAATTATTCTATTATCGTTTACCTACTCGAGGGCGAGTAGGAACTAAGCTTGGGGATGCTTGATACGTCTCCAACGTATCTATAATTTCTTATGTTCCATGCTAGTTTTATGACAATACCTACATGTTTTATTCATACTTTATATCATTTTTATGCATTTTCCGGCACTAACCTATTAACAAGATGCCGAAGCGCCAGTTCCTGTTTTCTGCTGTTTTTGGTTTCAGAAATTCTACACAGGAACTATTCTCGGAATTGGACCCCACGAAGACAGAAGTCGATATTTTGCCGAGACGGACCCAGAGACCCAGAGAAGGGCCAGAGGGGGGCCAAGGGGCTCCCACACCATAGGGGGGGCGTGGGCCCACCCCTGGCCACGCCACCAGGTGGGGAGGGCACCCTGGGGGCCCTCCGAGGCCGCCCTTCCGCATATATATTCTCCCAGATGCGAAAACCCTAAAGATATCGGTCTTCCACCACGAAAAGTTACGTAGCCGCCGCCATCGCGAAGCCAAGTTCGGGGGACAGAAGTCTCTGTTCCGGCACGCCGCCGGGACGGGGAAGTGCCCCCGGAATCCATCTCCATCGACTCCATCGCCATCTTCATCGCCGTTGATGTCTCCCATGATGAGGAGGGAGTAGTTCTCCCCCGAGGCTGAGGGCTCTACCGGTAGCTATGTGGTTCATCTCTCTCTCCCATGGTGTGATCTTTATGTGATCATGAGCTTTGTATCACTATTAATCTATGTGCTACTCTAGTGATGTTATTAAAGTAGTCTATTCCTCCTCCATGATGTAAAGTGGACAGCGTGTGCATCATGTAGTACTTGGCGTAGGTTATGATTGTAATCTCTTGTGGATTATGAAGTTAACTATTACTATGATAGTATTGATGTGATCTATTCCCCCTTTTATAGCTATTGTTGATAGTGTGTATGCTATGTTAGTACTCGGTCTAAATTGCAACGGTATTATCTTGGATTATGATTTGATGAGGATATCCCTATGAGTGGTGTTTGTCAAGTACTTGATGAACTTTGAGTGGAGCTTTTGTAGCCACTACGTGATGATTAGTGATTCCAATAGGAGAGTAATTCAGAGTAGCACAAGTGAAGAGATCTTGTCTATTATGCACTCTAGAGGTTACTTTAATATGAACTCCGGAGTCACTCTCCATGGTGTGATGGTGACAGTGTGCGCATCGTGTGTGACTCCTTTATGACGTTGTGGAGCTTGTTTACTCTGGCTTGAGGTGTGCTTTTGTAGCCCTACACAATGAATGGTGTTTGTTATCCAACAAGAGAGTGTTTGAGAGTAGCATTTATTTATTCAATTATGTGATCATTGTTGAGAGTGTCCACTAGTGAAAGTATGATCCCTAGGCCTTGTTTCTAAGCATTGAAACACCGTTTCCAACAAGTTCTGCTACATGTTCGCTTGCTGCCATCTTTATTTCAGATTGCAATTACTACTTATAATCATCCATATTACTTGTATTTCACTATCTCTTCGCTGAACTAGTGCACCTATACATCTGACATGTGTATTAGGTGTGTTGGGGACACAAGAGACTTCTTGTATCTTAATTGCAGGGTTGCTTGAGAGGGATATCTTTGACCTCTACCTCCCTGAGTTCGATAAACCTTGGGTGATTCACTTAAGAGAAACTTGCTGCTGTTCTACAAACCTCTGCTCTTGGAGGCCCAACACTGTCTACAGGAATAGAAGCGTGCGTAGACATCAGCCGGCGAAGACGGGTGCGGATGATCTGGCTGCGGGTCTGTCAGCCAAGATGGGTGACTTGCTATTGACGGATAAGGAGGCGGCCGAACTGGTGATCGGAGGGATCGGATCTGCCTCGATACCTAGGCCAAGGTGGGCGGCGGTTGTCAAGGTGTGTTCCCCAAGGAAACTCGTGCTAGGAGCCATGGATCGTGCCATGTCGAAGTCTTGGGGATTGCATCACCCAGCTCACTTAAAGGAGATCGGAGATAACAGATTTTTGGTGCGGTTCTCCTCGGAGGGTGATTGGAAGCATGTGATGAGGAACGGTCCGTGGCAGTTTGACTTCAATGCAATCCTTCTGAAGAACTATGACGGGGCGACTCGTCCGTCAGACATGGTGTTTAACACGCTGGAGATGTGGGTTCGTGTTCTGGATTTACCCATGGATACGATGAATGTGGTTTATGGGAGACAGATTGGAGGGTGGGTGGGCAAGTATATTGCTGCTGATGTTGATGATGATGGCATAGCTTGGGGAGAGGAACTGAGAATCAGAGCAGAGGTCAGAGTTGATCAACCTCTTCTGAGAGGAGTATGGCTGAGGGATTCGGAGGATGATGAGAAGGGCAAATGCTTTGATCTAAAATACGAGAATGTTCCTCATTTCTGCTTCGACTGTGGATGTTTGATTCATCCGGAGGATATATGTCGGATGGCAGGAGAAAAATCAGAGGGAGAGGTCAGGGTACAACAATGGGGAGAATGGCTGCGTGCATCACCTCGCAAAACAAAGAGGCCTGCTCCACCGGCCCGGCCCTTGATGTCTACCAGTAGCTTCACGAGCAGATCGTCGGGTTCTGAGCATAGGCATTTTGATGGTGGCTTTGTTCGTGATGCTCCAACCCGAAGAAACTTGGCACATGACTATTCTTTCGCCGGTTCATCTCGCACTGGTGGTGATGAGAGGTGGAGGGAAGGAGAAGATATGTCCAACCAGCGTCATAGGGCGCGGGAAACAGCTCGGGATACTGGGAAGAAGCAGATGGACAAGGATAAATCCGTGACGAAGACAGGCACCTATGTACGCAGACAACGTAAGCTGGAGGCCTCAAGACCTAATGAAGCCTTGCATGTGCCACTGGGCACGACAAGTAAAAAGAGAGGTCCTAAGAAGGTTTGGATGCCTTTGCAAGTGCAAGTGGTGGGCGAGGAGACTACGGAAACACCAGGGAAGAGGCAGCGTACTCTTTCTGTTTTTTGACCGACTTGAGGATCCATCGGCGGCGCCTGCGACGCAGGGCCACCGGGAGTAATGAATATCCTAAGCCTTAACTGCCGTGGGTTGGGGTTGGACGCGACAGTAGGCGAGCTAAGGGATCTAAGTAGATCCTACAACCCGAGTGTGGTGTTCTTGTGTGAGACGAAACAAAAAAAGCAAATAATGGACAGGTTGCAATTGAGCATTGGGTTTAGACATGGTATTTCTGTGGAGGGGAAGGGGAAAGGAGGAGGCTTAGCTTTATGGTGGCGTGATGGAGTTGAAGTCGAAGTGAGGCCCTGGTGTCAGTACTATATTGATGCCAAGATTACTACGGTGGAAGGTTCCCGGAGATTCACTGGAATCTACGGTGAACCAAGGGTGGATCAACGAAGTAAGACATGGGACGTGCTCAGATATCTCCGAGCCCAAGATGATCTCCCATGGATATGTGCGGGTTACTTCAACGAGATACTCAGTCGTGAGGAATATATGGGCCAAAATGAACGGAGTGAAGCGCAAATGAGAAATTTCAGAGACTGTCTTGCGGACTGCTACTTGACAGACTTGGGCTTCTCAGGATATCTGTTCATTTGGGATAATAAAAGGGAAGGTGTAGCTAATGTACAGGCGAGGCTTGACAGGGCAACGGGGAATGACAAGTTCCTACATCTCTTCCCTTTCACCACGGTAGAGCATGTTGCTACTGAAGAGTCAGATCATATTGCTCTATTTATCCGGGCTCTAGCAATTAACAGACAGAACTCGGTAAGGAGTGCAAGAGGTTTACGCTTTGAGGAAATGTGGACTAGGCATGAATCATATGACAGTATGGTGGTGGAGGCCTGGAATGCAACAAACTATCATGGCTCAAGCGTTCAGGGAGTATGGGAAAGATTGAAGGAAGTATCAAGCAATATGCAAAGAAGGAGCTATGAGTCATTTGGATCGGTGAAGGAGATAAAAAGGCTGCGAGCTGCTCTGGTGGATGCAAAAGCACAGGCTTTAGTGTCCAACTCTCTGGTGGAGGTGAAGTCTATTGAGGTACAACTACATGAGCTATTCACCAGAGAGGAAATTATGTATAGACAAAGGTCATGAAAGGAGTGGTTGAAAGCAGGTGATCGAAATACAAAAAACATTCAAAATCGTGCCTCTCACCGGAGAAGGAAGAACATGGTCCGTTTTCTTAACAGAGCCGATGGTTCGAGGTGTGACACAGATGAGGGGATGAGAGAGATGGCACAGGCCTTCTACCTCAACCTCTACACTTCAGAAGGAGCAACCAACATGGATCACATCCTTGATCGTATGATGAGCTTTGTCACTGGAGAGATGAATGAGTCTTTGACCGCAGAGTTTTCGGACCAGGAGATCGAGACGGCCCTCTTTCAGATGGGTCCGACAAAGGCGCCGGGCCCTGATGGGCTACCGACTTTATTTTTTCAACGCCACTGGGCTTTGATCAAAGGAGAAATATGTAAGGATGTGCATGATTTTTTGGCGGGAAGGGACTGCCCTCCGGATTTCAATGACACCATGTTGGTATTAATACCTAAAGTCCAGGCGCCAGAGTTGCTGTCGCAATTCCGATCGATGAGCTTATGCAATGTATTGTACAAGATTGCGTCTAAGGTGGTGGCGAATAGACTGAAGAAAATCCTACCTCTTTTGATCTCTGAAGAACAAAGTGTGTTTGTACCGGGGAGGCTGATTACAGATAATGTCTGTGTCGCGTATGAATGTACTCATGCTATTAGGAATCGAAGGAGGAAGGTCCCACTATGCGCGGCCAAACTGGATATGGTAACAACATATGACAGGGTAGAGTGGATTTTTTGGAAAAAAATGATGTTGAAACTCGGTTTTGATCAGAGATGGGTGGATATGATTATGAGGTGCATCACGTCTGTGAGATTCTCTGTCAAGCTTAATGGAGGCCTCTCGGCGCCGTTTCTTCCTTCTCGAGGTTTAAGGCAGGGGGATCCATTATCCCCATACCTCTTCCTCTTCTGTGTGGAGGGCTTCTCTGCGCTGTTGAGGGAGGCACAGTTGGAGAATGAATTGAGGGGTGTTCGTTTTTGTGCCAATGGTCCACATGTAACTCATCTTTTATTCGCTGATGACAGTGTTGTTTTTCTGGAGGCAACGGATAGTAGTTTGCAAACTTTGAGGAGAATCCTACATGATTATGAGATAAGCTCGGGGCAAAGAGTAAAATTACAGAAATCATCCATCTTTTTTGGGCCGGGCTGTAGCGATGATCTAAGGCAGAAACTCAAAGAAGACATTGGAATTACTTGTGAAGCTCTTTCGGAATGATATTTGGGACTGCCCACTATCGTTGGTCGAGCTAAAGAGGGAAGTTTTAAGTACCTCACAGAAAGATCATGGGGAAAAGTGAAAGGGTGGAAATGGCAAGGCATGTCCAAGGAAGGAAAGTGTATTCTCATCAAGTCGGTGCTACAGGCGGTACCGGCGTACGCTATGAGCTGTTTTCAGCTAACCAAGAAGCAATGCAAACAACTCAGTTCCGTCTCATCGAATTTCTGGTGGGCTGATTCAGAGGGGCGGAAAAAAGTCCACTGGATAGGTTGTGACAGCATGTGTAAAAGCAAATAGTCTGGTGGTATGGGTTTTGCGACTTTGAATGTTTTAACCAGGCGTTTTTAGCTAAACAGGGATGGAGACTGCTCACATACCCTGACTCTTTGTGCTCCAAAGTTCTAAAAGGCCGATATTTTAGAGTAGGTGAGTTCTTGGATGCTTCTTGTCCAAAGAGGGCATCCTTCACATGGAAGGGGATTATTCATGGCAGAGATCTTCTGAAGCAGGGTCTGGTATGAAGAATTGGAGATGGTTCACAGGTTAGAGTATGGGACGACAATCGGATACCTAGGACAGGAGCTAAATACCCACTGGGGTCTTTGCTTGATGATAAGCCTGAGAGAGTGCAAGATTTTATTGTGCATGGTGGTGGAGCTTGGGATGAGGAGGAGCTGCGGAAACACCTTCTTCCAATTGATGTACAGGATATTCTTCGCACTCCTATTGGTCGTTCGGGTTCAAGCGATTTTCAGGCTTGGAATTACACTAAAAATGGCATATTCTCGATCAAGTCAGCGTACCACCTCGCCATCCAACGGAAGAGAGCGGCAAGGGGTAGGGCTGAGACGTCAAGAAATTGTGATGAGCACAGGGGATGGTTGGCATTGTACGTGGGGAACTCAAATCCTGGGAAAGGTGAAAGTCCATTGCTTCAGACTAATTGAGAACGGCCTGGCTGTTGGTACAGAGCTAAGTCATCGAAAAATAAAAGACGGCGTAATCTGTCTTGTGTGCGGCAGAAATGAAGACTTGGTACATCGGTTATGGTCGTGTCCTCATTCTCAGTCAGTATGGTCGCTCGCCTATACCCGGTCACGGTGTTCCTTCGAGGTGCCACCGAAATGACTAAGGTGCCACTCGGAGCTCAAGGGCTGGTTGCTAGATTGGATTGGAAAAGCCTCTGACAATCTATAATATCTGGCAAGCAAGAAATGATGAGAGAGAGTCCCAGTTGATTGCAGACCCAAACTCGGTGGTGCTGAAAACGGCCACAGCCTTAGAAGAATGGAGGGAGGTGCACAAGACATCTTCACAGGCGGCTGGAGCTAAATCATCTGAGCACTGGCTTAGACCGGAGCCGGCCTGGGTTAAAGTGAATGCTGATGGAGCTTATCATTCGGCTGATGGTGTTGGAGGGGGCCCGGGAGTGATGTTTTGGCACATGGGAGCATATGCTCCCTTTACTTTGAAATACATATTAGTCACATTTTAAAATGTCAAAAAAATCGAAACAAAAATTTCGCACGTACATCTTCATGTGCTACGCGCTCACAAAGTCGTTTCATGAAAAATCGACATGTCATGTGGCGTGTGTAAAAAAGATAAAATTCGGTGCTCAAACAAAGACTTGTCACAAGAGATGTACATGAAAATATCATTTTTCGTGAAACTTGATGAATACACATATATTATGGAGATGTACATGTAAATTTTTTTGTCAAATTTTTTTAACACTTAGAAATATGTTTTTATGGTAGATGGATCATACGCACCCGGGAGCCGAATTGAGTTTGTGGTCCCGGTGTGGTTCTACGTGACCATCATGGCAATTTTGTCTTAGGGGCAAGCCATTTTTTCCCTCATCCCATCGATGCTGAACATGCTGATCAGCTTCTAGCATGTCGACAGGGGCTGTTTCTCGCGAGGGATCGGCGGATTCAGAAGGTGGTGCTGGAGATGGATAGTACGGGAGTGGCTGCCAAGCTGAGAAGGGACGATCAGGATCGGTCTATCCACGGTCCGTTGGTTGTGCAAATCAAGTCCCTCATGCAAGGTTTTGGCGACATTTCAATGCAGGTGGTGCGAAGATCGGCGAATGGTTCAGCGCACATTTTAGCGAAGGAAGGCTGCGATAATAAAGTGTGTACGGTGTGGAATGTTGCACCAGAATTTGCTAGGAAAAACTTTGTATTGGATTCTATTATGAGTTAATATATCGAAGCGTTTTATCTCAAAAAAAAAAAGCATCAAGAGTGTGTCCTTATCTTTAGCGACATAATGTTTGCTGTCAGGTTTGTTTCTGTTTTGGTGTTTGGTGCATTTTGGATGTGTACATCCCCGGACCGAGGGCTTGAACTCTTTTGTGGTTGTAACACCTAGATATATTGCCAATAATTATTATTTAACAAATCTTCTAGTATTAAAATAAATAAATAGATACAACAACACCAACACTACCCAAAAGGTAAGCTATAATCTTGCCACAACACTATGGCTTCTTGCCCACTCAAAGCTAGGAGTAGGAACCAAAATGGTCTTTGAAAACTGTACTGATTAATCATGCATGTAGTTCAAAAGAGATATTTTTCAAAGAGTACGCCCTAGTCTCTACATCAATGATGCATAGTCTTTATCTAGATTATATTCATAGTCCAAACGGGATGGATACTTATAGCAGCTTGCTTAGCGTCTGGGCTGCTACTCAATAACGATGAGGGGCACCCTGCATCGGGACTGCCCTATACAACATTACAACACAAAAAACTAACTGGAATTATTGTAAAATTATCACCATTCGGGTGAAGTCACACACTCCTAGACTGAATTAGACACTCCTTGGGTTGCCGTACTATGTAGATCTGATCCCCTAGACTGTCTTCTCCATATGTATCCTGGTTACGGTGCCATGTCCACAAGGCATATGTCGAATTCACAACCTGTATGAACTCTAGCATGTGACGATGATGATGAGAAGGAGAGAGTCAAGTATGCATATCAGCATATGCGGTTCCTTGTAAGCACAGAAAAGCAATAGGTGATGAGAATTAGATAGTCAAGTAATTTAATTTAATTTACACTGGTGGAAAAACAGGCTTCGGGTGAGCCCCATAAGTCGCGATGCTGCAGGATCCGCGACAAATGGTACCTTTAGTCGCGGTTCGGGAGGAGAACCGCGACCAAAGGCCTGGGCCCAGGGCGCTCGGTGGCCAGCCGGTGCACGTGGGGGGTCTTTAGTCGCGGTTGGCCAGGCCAACCGCGACTAAAGGTGCCCGAAGGCCTTTAGTCGCGGTTGGCCAGGCCAACCGGGACTAAAGCCCCTCCCCTATATATACCCATCCAGCAGCCAACACTTAGCCATTTGGTGCCATTCTCTTCACAAGCTCACAAGTGGGTGTTAGGTTTGCTTTTGGTTCCTCTTATGCACATAAGGTGTTTGATGAAATGCCCCAAGAGCATGAAACAAACATGATATGAAGTGTTGGAGCCACACTTGAGCTTTCTCATTTATTTTTTCCTCCTCGATCGCGGTTAGCAACTTGAACCTTTGATGTGTCGTTGATAAAATGTGCATGTGTGTGTAGTTCATTGTTTAATTTATATTGTTTGTAGCTAGTTAGTTTAACAAATGCATGATGGTTAATTATATATTTTATATTATAATAATGCAGATGAATCGACAATGGATGTACGGTAACCGACTCTCCGGCGAGTTCAGTGCGGGTTTGAAAGATTTCCTCGTAGTGGCTAATGCGAACAAGCAGGAGGGTTTTGTTATCTGTCCATGTGTTAAATGTAAGAATCAGAAGGGTTACTCTTCCTCAAGAGATGTTCACATGCACCTGCTTCGGCACGGTTTCATGCCAAGCTATAATTGTTGGACCAAGCATGGAGAAAGAGGGGTTATAATGGAAGAAGATGAAGAAGGGGATGATTTCATCGATGAAAGCTATCTTGCTCATTTCGGTGATACTTTCATGGAGGATGCTGAAGGTGAAGGGGAAGGTGAAGGGGAAGGTGAAGAAGAGGCACGTGATGATCCCGTTGATGATCTTGGTCGGACCATTGCTGATGCACGGAGACGCTGCGAAACTGAAAAAGAGAGGGAGAATTTGGATCGCATGTTAGAGGATCACAGGAAGGCGCTGTACCCCGGATGCGATGATGGTCTGAAAAAGCTGGGCTGCACACTGGATTTGCTTTGAGATGGAAGGCACAGGCAGGTGTAGCTGACTCGGCATTTGAAAACTTGCTGAAAATGTTGAAGAATATGTTTCCAAAGAATAACGAGTTGCCCGCCACTACGTACGAAGCAAAGAAGGTTGTCTGCCCTCTAGGTTTAGAGGTTCTGAAGATACATGCATGCATCAACGACTGCATCCTCTACCGCGGTGAATACGAGAATTTGAATGAATGCCCAGTATGCACTGCATTGCGTTATAAGATCAGAGGCGATGACCCTGGTGACGATGTTGAGGGCCAGAAACCCAGGAAGAGGGTTCCCGCCAAGGTGATGTGGTATGCTCCTATAATACCACGGTTGAAACGTCTGTTCGGGAACAAAGAGCATGCCAAGTTGTTGCGATGGCACAAAGAGGACCGTAAGTCGGACGGGGAGTTGAGACACCCCGCAGATGGAACGCAATGGAGAAAGATCGACGAGAGAGTTCAAAGATTTTGCAGGTGACGCAAGGAACATAAGATTTGGTCTAAGTACGGATGGCATGAATCCTTTTGGCGAAGCGAGCTCCAGCCATAGTACCTGGCCCGTGACTCTATGCATCTACAACCTTCCTCCTTGGTTGTGCATGAAGCGGAAGTTCATTATGATGCCAGTGCTCATCCAAGGTCCGAAGCAACCCGGCAACGACATCGATGTGTACCTAAGGCCATTAGTTGATGAACTTTTACAGCTGTGGGGCAGACCTGGTGTCCGTGTGTGGGATGAGCACAAAGAAGAGGAATTTGACCTACGAGCGTTGCTTTCGTAACCATCAACGATTGGCCTGCTCTTAGTAACCTTTCGGGACTGTCAAATAAGGGATACAATGCATGCACGCACTGCTTACATGAGACTGAAAGTGTACATTTGCCAAATTGTAAGAAGAACGTGTACCTTGGGCATCGTCGATTTCTTCCGAAAGGTCATCCGATAAGAAAGAAAGGCAAGCATTACAACGGCAAGGCAGATCACCGGCCGAAGCTGCGGAACACTGCTTGGTGCTGAGGTATTTGATATGGTCAAGGGTTTGAAAGTCATCTTTGGAAAGGGTCCTGGCGGACAATCAGTTCCGAAGGGAGCTGACGGGCACGTAGCCATGTGGAAGAAGAAATCTATATTCTGGGAGCTAGAATATTGGAAAGTCCTAGAAGTCCGCTCTGCAATCGACGTGATGCACGTTACGAAGAATATTTGCGTGAACATCCTAAGCTTCTTGGGCGTGTATGGGAAGTCAAATGATACAAAGGAAGCACGGCGGGACCAGCAAAGTTTGAAAGACCCTGATGAACGGCATCCGGAGCGGTTTCAAGGTCGTGCCGGCTACGCTACGACCAAAGAAGAGAAGGTCATCTTTTTTGAATGCCTGAGCGGTATGAAGGTCCCGTCGGGATTCTCGTCCAATATAAAGGGAATAATAAACATGGCGGAGAAAAAGTTCCAAAACCTGAAGTCTCACGACTGCCACGTGATTATGACGCAATTGCTTCCGATTGCTTTGAGGGCTCTGCGGGAAAATGTTCGACTGCCCATTGTGAAGCTATGTGCATTCCTCAATGCAATCTCTCGAGAAGGTAATCAATCCAGAAGTTCTACCACGATTCTGAACGATGTGATCCAATGTCTTGTCGAGTTTCGAGTTGGTGTTCCCGCCATCCTTCTTCAATATTATGACGCACCTCCTGGTTCACCTAGTCGATGAGATTTCCATTCTCGGTCCTGTATTTCTACACAATATGTTCCCCTTCGAGAGGTTCATGGGAGTATTAAAGAAATATGTTCGTAACCGTGCTAGGCCAGAAGGAAGCATCGCCAAGGGCTATGGAAATGAGGAGGTAATTGAGTTTTGTGTTGACTTTGTTCCTGACCTTAAGCCGATTGGTCTTCCTCAATCGCGGCACGAGGGGAGACTAAGTGGAAAAGGCACGATCGGAAGGAAATCAATGATATGTATGGACGGCCATTCTCGATGAAGCACACCACACGGTTCGACCAATTCCAGCTTGGTTGCTCCGTACTTTGAGAAACACAAGAATATTTTACGCTCGGACAACCACAGGAAGCTTTGAATCCTGGATTAGGAAGGCCCACATGGAGACTTTCGGCAGTTGGTTGAGAAAACATTTAATGAGTGACAATAAGGTTGTAGATCAGCTGTACATGTTGGCCAAGACACCATCTTCGACTATAACGACTTTCCAAAGTACAGAGATAAATGGGAATACATTTTACACGATCGCCCAAGATAAAAAGAGCACCAACCAAAAGCAGTGGTGTCCGCTTTGATGCAGCAACCGAGAATGGGCAAAAGGTCACATATTATGGTTACATAGAGGAGATATGGGAACTTGACTATGGACCCTCCTTTAGGGTCCCTTTGTTCCGGTGCAAATGGTTCAAGCTAACGAGGAGGTGGGGTAAAGGTGGACCAGCAATACGGAATGACAATGGTGGATTTCAACAATCTTGGTTATCTTGACGAACCATTCGTCCTAGCGAAAGATGTCGCTCAGGTTTTCTATGTGAAGGACATGAGTAGCAAATCGAGGAAACGGAAAGATAAGAAAACGATCGGTACATCATGCGATGATCCAAAGCGCCACATTGTTCTTTCGGGGAAAAGAAACATCGTGGGAGTGGAGGACAAGACAGACATGTCGAGAAGATTATAATATGTTTGCTGAAATTCCGCCCTTCAAAGTGAACACCGACCCAAGCATTAAGTTAAATGATGAGGATGCTCCATGGATACGGCACAATCGTAAGCAAGCGGGGACACAAGGGAAGAAATGATGTGTAATAATTTATTGTACCAAACTTTGTTGAATGAATCATGTGAATTATATTACCCGTGATGTGTTTGGTGTCCATTTTCGAATGATTCAATTGACTCGAGATAGCACTGATGATACATGAAATTTGGAGTGACTAAGTCATACTCCGGCATGCATACATGAAATTTGGAGTGACTAAGTCATACTCCTTCATACGGAAATTTGGAGTGTCTAAGTCATACTCCTGGATGAATACATGAAATTTGGAGTGATTTAGTCATACTCCTGCCTAGGCGTATAATATGCATACTCGTAGTCTTCATAGCCGCCGCCGTTGTGCTGTAGTCGTCGCCTTCTAAGTTGCCGGCATCGTCGTCGGCTAGCATCGTCGGCTGTCGTCGGGCGGCGCTCGTGGCTCAAAGCGAGGGTAGCGCAGGCGGGGATATCGCCGGCCGTGATGTAGTCCATGACGCTCTGCGAGAGTCCGGCCGTACCACCATAGCCGACGGCCGGCCTCGTGGAAGTTTCCGGGAGGCGGACCGTCCTCCTCATACACAGCGAGCGCCCTCTCACGCCGATTGATGAAGAAGGCGTCCCAAGTATCTTGGTTATCGGGATGCCAACGGGGATTCATCCGCTGCTCCGGCGTGAGGTCGAGGTAGTAGTGGTTCGTAATGGCCGCCGGCGCGCGGTACCACGAGGGACGGGAGGGACCGGCACGCCGCCGGCGCTTAGGCTCCGGCCGGCGAGGACGCGGTAGCCACGAGGGCAAGGGTAGTTCGAGGCGCAAAGCTCCTCCACCTGCTGGTAGGTTAGAGTGGGTGCGGTGGAAGCCATGAGAGAGTGATGAGAGATTGTAGAGATGTGATGCTTTGGCCAAGGCGGGCTACCTATATGTCTTGACAAATGGCGGGAAAAATGGGAGCGGGAAGACGGGGACGCGGGAAGAAAGAGGCGGGGAGAAAGTGGCGGGAAGAAATTGGCGGGGAAAAAATTGGCGGGAAGAAAGAGGCCGAAAGAAATTGGCGGGAAACAATTGGCGGGAAGAAAGAGGCGGGAAGACAGGGAAGAAATGGCGGGAAGACGAGGAGGGAAGAGGGGTCGGCGGAAAGAGGCGGGAAGAGGGGGTTTTAAAATTTTGAATTGAATTAGTTTTATTTTTCTGAATTTTTTGATATATTATTTGTATTTTAAGATTTTGAATTGAATTAGTTTTATTTTTATGAATTTTTTGATATATTATTTGTATTTTTAAGATTTTGAATTGAATTAGTTTTATTTTTATGAATTTTTTGATATATTATATGTATTTTAAACATTTTGAATTGAATTAGTTTTATTTTTCTTAGTTTTTTGATATATTATTTGTATTTTTAACATATTGAAATGAATTAGTTTTATTTGAATTAGTTTTTTTTTTCTGAATTTATTGATATATTATTTGTATTTTTAACATTTTGAATTGAATTAGTTTTATTTTTCTGAATTTATTGATATATTATATGTATTTTTAAAATTTTGAATTGAATTAGTTTTATTTTTATGAATTTTTTGATATATTATATGTATTTTTAAAATTTTGAATTGAATTAGTTTTATTTTTATGAATTTTTTGATATATTATATGTATTTTTAATATTTTGAAATGAATTAGTTTTATTTTTCTTAATTTTTTGATATATAATTTGTATTTTTAATATTTTGAATTGAATTAGTTTTATTTTTCTGAATTTATTGATGTATTATTTGTATTTTTAAAATTTTGAATTGAATTAGTTTTATTTTTATGAATTTTTTGATATATTATATGTATTCTAAACATTTCTGAAATGAAATAATTTGAAAAAAAGCCTTTAGTCGCGGTTGGCCAGGCCAACGCGACTAAAATCATTTTCGCGGGAACCTCAAATGGGGCGAAAAAAGGCTTTAGTCGCGGTTGGGGTCACCAACCGCGACTAAAGGGTAGCCTTTAGTCGCGGTTGGTGACCCCAACCGCGACTAAAGGTCATCCGCTATAAATATCGCGCGGCCGAACGGCGCGCGCTTCTTCTTCCTCCGCCCGTTCGTGTCTTGAGACGATCTCTGCCGCGCGCCTCGACGACGCCGCCGACGCCTCCTCGGACGCGAGACGCCGCCGCGCGCGCCATCGACCGCCGCCACCCGCCGCGCACCATCGACCGCCGCCACCGCGCGCCATCGACCGCCGCCACCAGCTCGCCGTAGCCCCGTAAGGATCCAAACCGCCCCGCCGCCGCCCGCCCGCGCCGCTCAGTGTCGCCGGCCGCCGCCGCGCACGTACCCCGGCGCGCCGCCGCGGAAGAGAGAGAGGCGCGGGCCCCGCGCGCGCCACCGCCGAGAGAGGCGCGCCGCCCCGGAAGAGAGGCGCGCCCCACGATAGGGCGCCGCGCGCGCGCGCATACCGGCCGGCCCGGCCAATTTTTTCTTTTTTTTTAAGTTTTAGTTTTTGTTAATTTCGAAATTAAAATTAACTAAAAATTGAGACTTATAATTTGAGACTTAAAAAACTACAAGAAGACATAAAATTTGAGACTTAAAAATTTGAGACTTAAAATTTTAGACTTAAAATTTGAGACTTAAAATTAACTAAATAATTGAGAGTTAAAATTTTGAGACTTAAAAAACTAAAAGAAGACTTGTAATTTGAGACTTAAAATTTTGACTTTTTGACTTAATAATTTTGACTTAAAATCTTGACTTAATAAAACGTACTAGATCTAGGGGAGACGGAGGCCCGAAGGCCGGCCGGGGCGCGCGCCACACACACGCATTAGGACGGCGTGCCACACACACGCACTAGGGCGCGAGGACACATAACTTAACCACCGCGCGAGGGTTATGTGTCCTCGGCACCACTCCACCGCCCTTTCGCCACCGCCCTTTCACCACCGCCACCGCGCGTATGCGAGGGGGAGCGAGCCCCTCGTCGCCCCCTCCGCATACGCCTCCCTCTCCGTGACGCCGTCGTCTACCGCCCCGTCTCGCGCTCTTCCGCGACACCCTCTCCCAACCCCTTCCAGCTCGCCGGCCCCCTCCATTTAGCCACCGCCCTTTTGCCACCGCCACCACCCCTTCTTCACTTAATTAATTTGTTTTGACTACATGTTTTCAGGACTGACATATGGCGGACGATAGAGCTGACCCGATTCTGGACAACTATGATCCGGACGCTGAAGACCATATGTTCGGCATCATAAAAGGCGATATTCCATATGTGCCGACCGGAGAAGAAGAAGATGATATCTCTTCTTATCTGAACCTTGAGTGTGAAGATGAAGGGCGCCGTCGACAAGCGGATGATGCCGAAGAAACGTCGATAAACGACGATCTTCAATTGGAAGTAGCAACCACCTCCGGCGCCGAGGTATATATATATATATACATATTGAGCGTACGGTGATACAACTAACTGATTTGAATAAATGTGTGTGTACTAACGCGCGCGACTCTCTTTCTTATTTTAGCCCTCGGCCGGATCGTCGAAAAAATCGAGTACGTCGTCAAAGCGTGGCGCAACCAAGACGATGAAAGCAGGAGAAACATGCACCATCGATGTTGTCGACGAAGAAACCGGCAGGCCGCTGGAGCCCAGCAAGAACGCCACCAAGTTTGTCAGCCAATGCGGAGCCGTTGTTAGAGACAACGTCTCGATCACCCGCCAGGAGTGGAATGAGCCAAAGAAGGCACGTGTTGGTTTCACTTTTGTCGATAAGAGAGAAAAAGATTGCTTCAACAAGCTTATGGAACATTTCGTTCTACCTCCGGAATACCGCAAATACGATGAGGAGGGTAACAAGATTGCGGAAAACAAGAAGAGGCGCAAGCTAGTCAAACAGTTCGCTCTTTCTAGGATGGCCAACGCATTCCGGAAATACAAGCAAAATCTAGCCCATGACTTTGTCAACCAGGGCAAGACTCCGGATTTCAAAGGACAATATGAGAAACTGCAACATGATTGGCCAGAATTTGTGAAGCAAAAGAAATCGGAGCAGTTCCTTGAACTATCGAAAAAAATAAGGAAAATGCGGCCAAGAAGGAGTACAATCATAAAATGGGGCCAGGAGGGTATCGCTTTTGGCAGCCTAAGTGGGAGAAGATGGAGAACGAGCTGAGGGCGCGAGGAATCCGTCCAGTGCGGAGGGATGGGACCCAAGGGCCAAAAGCTGGTGAGTACGGGCATGGGGGATCGCTGAACCCGGAGACAGGGGAGTGTGTTTATCGGGGCAAAATAATTACACCCACCCAAAAGCTTATTGAGGCAATGAGGAGGCTCAAGAGGGGAGGATCAGGTTCAACGGAGAGAGAACGACGCACGACAAAAGCCCTCGGGAATCCCGAACACGGAGGACGTATACGAGGCATGGGGCCCATTCCGTGGAAAATAGGGTTCCCCGGAACGATGACCCGTACGGTTCTGAAGCCGTAAGAGAAAGATGGATCGTGATGCAGATGTTGTGGCGAAGTTGGTAACGGAAATGGATGTGATGAAGAAAACCGTGAGTGTACTAGTCGCCGAAAGAGATGCAGCTCGGGCGCGACATGCTGAAGATCATCCAATGGATCTCGGAAGCCAGCATGAGAGAAGAAGCAGCGTGGCTTCCACGGAGGCCTCACCGGCTGGTGCACCGACGATAGAAATTACTGCACCGGAGCCTCTGGTGGTCGAAATTACTGCACCGGAGCCTCCTCGCTACCCCGTGGACGATATAAAGGAGATGAAAGCATGTCATCTGTATTATCCTATCGGGAACATGTCCATGAAGGTAGCCATCGGCAGTGCTTTACCACCTGGCGCACTCCACCACAACAACCCCATTCAAGATGGCTATGCTCGTGTGACGGTGGAGGAGATAGTCCAAGGGTTTGAGAACACGGACATTGACATTGCTACACACGAAGGGGTGAAAAGACTTGGAGATGTCAAGCGCCGATTCATTCTATGGCGAAGAAATTTATCAAGTTTCCGGGCGAGGCGCCAACAAGTCCACCGTACGGTGGTGGTGGTGGCGGTGGCGGTGACGGTGGCGGTGGCGGTGGCGGTGACGGTGGCGGTGGCGGTGACGGTGGCGGTGGTGCTTCACCTAATACACCTCATTCACGTCAGCCCACGCCGCCGCCCCCGATCCTCGTCCGGCGGGTGATCGGACACCGTGCCGCCCCCAATCCACCTCCGGCGAAGAAAGCGAAGCAGTCCTGGGTTATTAACCCGGACCCTTACGTACCTAAGAAAACAAAGGTACCGGAGGTATCACCGAAGCCTCTCCCCACGAGGCCTTGGGAAAGTAGTGCCGAGGAAGTCGAGGCGGGCGCGGCTGCTGATTTAGAGAAATGGAAGGCGAGCGTCAAGAGGAAAATAGAGGGCGAGCCCAAGCCGGTATATTCGACAAGGAAAACGGTGGGCTAAGTCATTTTTGAACACACCGTCCCAAGCCGCGAAGAATCTGCCTGACGACTATTTACGTGAACTTCGTAGGCAAGCACTCGCGTTCAAGAACAGGAAAGAGTTGGCGGAGAAGAAAGCCGTGAAGGACGAGGCCGAGTCAAAATTAGAAAGGGGGAAAGAAGTTGCCCAGCTCGGGGAACAAAGTAAACAATCGATCGCCCCGCTCATAGTGCAAGCCGCCGATCCGGATGCCCCGATATCGTAGCAGCTGCGGCACATGGATTGACTATAACGAGTGCCCGAGAGAACAAGCGGCCGAGTTAGGTATCACTCTTCGTGCACTGCTAGGCCTTGATGAGGCGCCAATGAAGGACGTAGTATTTACATATGTGAAGAATGGCCCTCTCGTCGAGCCTGCGCAGGAAGGGGATCTACCTCGACAAATGCTAGGTCTGCTAAATTGGTACAAGGGTTACATAAAACATAAAAACGCCAAAGACTATATCTATGCGGAAGTTAGATATGAGCATCACTTCAAACATTACTGGGTACAAATTCCTCTGAGTGAATTGTTCCATTTGTTCAATCTGCGCGACCTCGACAAATCTATCATCGGTTGCTACGTTACGTAAGTGATTTATTAATTTCTACCCCATCTCGTTCATTGCACCTGCACTGTCCTAACTATCTTGTTGTGTACGCTATTATGCGAGAATGAAGAAGCGGGAAATGCGAATAAGGAACATCCATGATGTTGGGTTCATTGACCCACACATCGTTAATTCACATGTGTTAGAACACCACCCCGCCGACGTGGAGGATGACCTGTGGCGGTTTATTAGAAAACAGCAACGAGAAAAGTGATATTCTATTTCCTTACCATTTTGGGTGAGTGTTTCTGTCTTGAGCACATTCTCTTTTGTTTACTCCATGCATGGTATGTGGCTAATCGATGAGTTATGCATGACTGTGCATGTATCGTGTCCGCAGGTTCCACTGGATTCTTATGGTAATTAAAGTTCAGACCTCCTCCGTTCTCGTCCACGACTCTCTGAATATGGATCCGGCGCTTTGGGGCGACATGAGAAAAATGTTGCAAAAGTAATTATTTTCATTCATTTGCGCTCTATATCGATCGGCCTATTTCGTTCATCATTTCCTAATATCAAGTAACTAATTAATAACTCTCTTGTTTATTTAATTTTCTTTGCCTCGTAGGGTTTGGAGACGGTTCGTAGATACCAAGGTCGGTGAATTCAAAAAGAGCTATCTTTTAAAATGGCAGTGCGGACGGGGATACTCAGCCACCGGGGACCAATCTATGTGGATACTATGTTTGTGAGAGGATCCGGAGATACGCAATGAGCGGGACCAGACGTGTGAGAACAACATCACGAGGAATAACCTCCGGAAGACGCTTAGTCCGAAGCTCGCTTCCGACCACTTCAAGAGGAACTAGCTGGATGGTTGGCGAGGAAGTCATCGATCCTAGAGGAGAACACTATTACGATGACGTAGAACTTTATATGCACCAGAATTTGTAACTAACTTGTTCAAAATTGTATATGGTCATCCGATATTGAATATATATTGTATATGGTGATCCGATATTGAATATATATTGTATATTCCTCTTGAATTCTTTTTGGTTCTAATTTCAAATTTGTTTGAAATTGTACATTCATATGCATGTATGTATACAGTACCGTAGAATATGTGAAACTCCTTCAAAATTAAAACCCAAAAGAAATAAAATAATACAAATTAAAAAGAAACCAGATTTAGGGGGAGGGGGGCTAAAACCCTAAACCCTGCGGAGGCCTTTAGTCGCGGTTGGCCTAAATATGTGAAACTCCTTCAGAATTAAAACCCAAAAGAAATAAAATAATACAAATTAAAAAGAAACCAGATTTAGGGGGAGGGGGGCTAAAACCCTAAACCCTGCGGAGGCCTTTAGTCGCGGCTGGCCAGAAGAACCGCGACTAAAGGTCCTCCGCCTCTCGCCGCCTGCGGCCCACGTGGACGGGCCTTTAGTCGCGGTTCGTAAGGAACCGCGACTAAAGGGGGGGGCCTTTAGTCGCGCAGCTTTGGTCGCGGTTGCGCCACCGCGACTAATGGCAGTTGCCAACCGCGACCAAAGCCCTTTTTTCCACCAGTGTTACCTCTAAAATCCCATGGCCGAAACTGCTTTCCCGGAACGCGCTCCATTCTGGCTGTCTCTGCCAGCAAAACCTCCCCTTCGCAGGACCTGATGTGAAGTTCAGATGGCAGATCCCACCAAATTCAGGGGTGTTGTCACCTGGGGAGGGACACTTTCCAGGATCATCCGCATGATCAATGTCGACTTTCTCAATGTTACCGCCATCTCCGATCGTAATGTAAACCGGTCCACAGGTGTCGAGCGTGTAATTGAATACCCGGTTCATCCTTTCGTATGCGTGTACCTTAATCAACCAATAAATTTAGAATCAAGTAAATCAGATTTGGATGAAACAAACATGGAGAATCAAGTAAATCAAGAGGTTTTTGGATTTAATTTACCATGGATGTGTTGTGGTTATATGTCCTCTTTAGATGAATAGTAAATAATACTACATCCGTTTCAAAACATAAGCTGTTTTAGAAAGCTAAGCTAACTTTCTAAGAAAGCTTTTACTCCCTCCTTCCCATGAAATATGTCACAAGTTTGTCTAAATTGAAATGTATCTAGACAGTAGTTTCATGAGATGGAAGGAGTAATTTAGAACGGAGATAACAGATCTTAAAGAGTCTTTTGATTCTTTCTTACAGTGATCAAGGTTGTTTCTCTCTTACTGCATTTGGATAAGTAAAATGGGTAGGTTCTTTCTTCAGGGTGATGAAACCATTTGACAAAGTAAATGAATAATGTGCTGACAGACTTACATGTCCTGAGAAGACAATGTCGACGCCATGTTGGTACAGGAGCCCTTCCATTTGCTGCCTCATGCACTCGAACTCCTGGTAGTGCGAGGCGTAGCTGTTATACCAGGGCGAGTGCCAAGAAGCAACGACCCACGGGGTGACTACTCGATCGACTCTCCGCAGATCCTTCTCTAACCACGAGTACTGAGCTCCTACATATATATATGTAGATCATTTTTTTCACTCATGCATGAGGATCGGCGGTGATGAATCAACTCAATAATTATACCTGTGCGATTGTAGTCGACGTACGCGCCGAGCATGATGAAATGGATACCGCCGGCGTCGAAGGAGTAGTAGAACTCTGTGTTGGAAGCAGACTCCTCAGCCGGCACGGCGAAGCGTGCCGAGTAGGAGGCAAACGTCACTGCGCCGTCGTGCCCCTGCGGCTCCATCTCGTGGTTCCCTTCAATGACCATCATCGGGACCCTCGACGCAAGCGGTTCCATGAATCTGATCGAGTCCAGCACGCAAGCACAAGCACGATCAGAACGTGATACACAGAACCCGCTCGGTTGACAAGGAAGAAATCAACGGTGACGATCCATTGGTCGATGATCGACATGAAAGTTACCAATTTTTTTAGTAATAGTACAGTTATTTCTTTATTTCCACGAATAATACTCGTTTTTAACAATTTTCACAAATAATACACGTCGGCTACTATTTCTCGATTAGTACTTATCGGACAAACATTGATCGAAAGCTCGTGATTCCGTGCACACTACCCAGGCTAGCTGAACCGGACTAGTTCTAGTCGGGCTGTCGTAACCTGATTAGCCAGAGATTCAGCGATTCAGCTTGCTCCTCGCTTTTGGCATCGCTCCAACAGCAACGCGTGAGCCAGCCCGAGCTCACCGGCAGCTGCTCATGGTGCACAGTGCAACACTATTTGCACGTACTATTATTGTGTAGCATAGGTAGCAGCAGCTCCACGTCTCACGCCTTGTGGTTTTGGACTGCAGCAGCCTGACAAGATTCATCAAATGGGACAGGCAGTAGTCGGAAACGTTTGCTCGATAACTACTCATCGGAAAATAGTACTCTAACGGTGTATTTATCGGAAAGTGTCTTTGACACATGGGTACCAGTGCTCTCCTCACTTTTAGATTTTTTAAAATTTTAAAATCTTACATTTCTAAGTCACAAAAAATTATGACGTTAAATATATAAATAGATATATATGGATGGGGTGTATGCAAAAAACTCACGTTAAAAAATACTTTGTATTTTGAACAATATAAAAAAGACAAATTTCTGACAGTTAATGGAAGTAAATTAGTATTACAATAGTGTATCCTTTTGTCAGAAATTTGTTTTTTTTTGTATTTCCCAAAATTTAAAGTATTTTTTACCGGGACTTTTTTGCATACACTTCTCATGAACATATCTATCTATATATTTAATGCCACAATTTTTAAAAACATAAAAAAGTGAGATTTTAAAATTTTCAAAAAACTGAAAGCGGAGGGAGCACTGACACCCATGTGCACCAAATTCCAAATTTATTAAAAATAAGTATTATTTGTGAAAATAACGGGAAAATATATTAATAAAAATATATTTTTCCATATCAGACTGTCCACCGAATTTCGAGTAGTGGGAAACCGTTTGCTCGATAACTACTAAGGGCATCTCCAGTGGCGCGATGCATTTCTCCATCCAAAAATGTCCTCGCGTGTCCATTTGCGTCGGCCGAAATGGTCAAAATCGATCGCGCGTCCATTTGCGTCGGGGTGGCTCCAGCGGCACAACGCATTTTTTGCTCGAATTTTCATTTTTTTATAACATGAAAACATAATTTACATAGTTGTTCACATGGAAATAAACCCTAAACGCATGCGCCTACTGCTTCTACTCGTCGCTGTCGAGCACGATGAGCTCCGGTACCACCCACGGCCAGTTGGGAACCGGCGGAACGTATGCCGGGCGCGCCGGCGGAACATACGCCGGGTGCACCGGTGGTACTGGTGGTGGAGATGCCCAGGGTTGTGGCTATGGCGGAGGTAGAGGCGCCCAAGGCTGCGGCGGAGGTGGAGGCGCCCAGGGATGTGGCGGCGGTGGAGGCGCCCAGGGATGTGGCAGCGGTTGAGGAGCCCAGGGATTGTAAGGCGGCGGTTGTGGCGTGGCCGAGTCCTGTAGCGCCAGTCGTAGGGCTTCATCCTCCGACACGCCCGGCGGCATGAAGCCGGTGGCGGGGCAGCGGCGGCTGCACAGGTCGGTCGTTCTCGGAGACGAGGACGCCGAGCTTCGCGATCTCGTCGTCCGTCATGTTGTCCGGGTACTCAAACTTGCGGCCCTCCGCCATGGCCAGCTGCCATTCCTGGAAGACGACCGCAACTTAGTCGCCGCTGTCGTCCTTGACCTCCTCATTGTGGTACGCCAGCGCCTCGATGTAGTCGTCGTCGTCGTCGTACTGCGCACGCGTCGGCGCCTGCAGTCTTTGAGGACGAGGCGGCGGTGGACGGTCGAAGGGAAAGTCCCTGTCGCCCATGAAGCCCGCCCTCCTCCTCGGATCCCTCTCGGACATGAGATACGTGCGCCAGCTGTCGGAGTCGATGGCGTACGCCGGATCGGCGTGGAGGTCCGGCGGCAGGTACCACCTCCTTCGCCGGATCTCGGCGGTCCTATCTGGCTCGCGTGCAGGCACGGGAGGGACGGGCACCCGGCGGTAGCTGAGCCGCCAGCCGCCAGGCAATTGTACGCCCGACCAGGCGTCGCATGGCATCCATTTTCCGTGCATCAGCCTCCCCACGTTGATGGCCAGCGGCACCCTCTGCGTCCGCTCCCCCTTCTTGGTGCCGCTGTCGGACGCCTCGAAGTCGTTCTTCTTCTTCCCCATGGTGCTGCGGCGGCGCGCGGCGGTGGAGGTGGGAGTGGAGGTGTAGGCGAGGGCATGAACTGTGCCGGTCGACTTTTAAGGCCGGCCGCGCGCGGGATACGATGACATTGAAGGCGGCAGAGAAGCCTAGTCGGCGCCCGCCAGTGCGCGCGCAGAACAGGCAGACACGGAAGCGCTGACCGCGGAAGCACTGGCTGCAGAAGCGATGCCCTTGATACGGGGTCACTGCCAGGCGGGCCCGTGGGGGAAGTGAGCGGACGCTCGGCTCGACCGCGCAATGTCCGCGGAGACGGAAACGTGCCGCATATTTGCGTCGCGTTTGCGTCGCTGCGGACGTCCCGGACACGATGCATCACCCCGCTAGAGCATGGTGCAGACGCATTTTCGGTCCGCTCGGATGCAAACAGTCGCACAGCGTCCGTTTGCGTCGCCCCGTTTGGTGATGGCCTAATCGGAAAACAGTACCCTGACGGTGTATTTATTTGTGAAATATTTTTTTTTCATATCAGACTGTCCACCGAAGTTCGAGTAGTCGGAAACGTTTGCTCGATAACTACTAATCGGAAAACATTATCCTAACGGTGTATTTATTTGTGAATTTTGTTTAAAACGAGTATTATTTGTGAAAATAACGTAAAAATATATTATTAAAAAAATTCGAAAACTTACCTTGCCCAGCCGTCCCAACGTGGCTGGTAGGACTCTCGGATCGGGGCATCAGGGAAGGAGCAGGAGAAACAGGAGACTCCTGTGCCACCGGTGGTGAGGTACTGGTTGGCGTACGCCATGTCGCCGACCATCAGGATCAGGGAAGGGTCGTTCTTGGCAAGGTGGTCGACGGTGGAGGTGGAGTTGCCGGTGAGGCCCAGGTCCCCGACCACCGCGATGCGGCGAGGGTACGCGTCGGGCGCCGGCGCTGGCAGCGTCCGGAAGGAGCGCTCGTCGCTCAGACCGCCCTCGGGGAGGGAGCTGTCGCCGCAGCGGTAGTAGTAGCGGGTGGACGGCGTCAGGTTGACGAGGCGCACGTGGTGGATGACGCCGGAGGTGTAGTTGAGGAGGCCCGGGTACGGGTACAGCTGGCTGTACACCTCCGCCGAGCCGGTAGCCACGCGCAGGTGGTGGCCGGCACGCTCGCCGTACCAGACCTCGCTGCGGACGGCGGCGGGGTCGAGCGGGGTGAGGTGGGTGCCCACCTGGGCACGGCCGGTCACCCAGGAGACCCAGAGCGAGGTGGGCTCGGCGGAGGCGGCGAGCGTGATCTGCTCCGGGCACGGCGGGCGGGCGCGCGGGGCCAACCGGGGGTCGGAGAGCGGGACGTCCGCGCTGCCCTGCCGGAGCGAGCGGTCGAATGCGCGGGTGACCGGCGTGAACGGCCCGTCCAGCGTGGTCGGAATGCCGCCGCCATCGACGAGATGGGAAGCGAACTGCTGGCATGGTAGCAGCAAGAGGAGGAGCTGGAGGAGGCAATGGTGGTAGAGGTGGCGGGCATGGGTGCTGCCGCTGGCCATGGATGACAATGCGCAGCGCACCTACCTAGGAGGAATCGGACTATCGGAGGGCGGAGCGGATGCTTCACTGGATATTCCATGCATATACGCCGTGCACGTCTCTTGAACAAGAAAAGAAAAGATGCAGGCGATGTGCAGTTCCTGACGTGTATATCTTATTATTATTAACAAAAGGTAAATAAACTATACGGTTCATGCATGAACTCTAGCTAATCCTACTAGATGAAGTTATATATAATTACTAGAAAGCGTTGGCACGCCGGCACACTTCGTAAGGTAATCATCAAGTGATCAATAAAAACATAGTAACAATTTTCTCTAATAGAAGAAGCAATAGATAATGTAGTAATTTTTTGTTAAAGTTGCCGTGAAAGAAGGTAGTATTAATCTCATATGGAAGGTATTGATATTTTTTCGGATAAAAGAGGCAGCGAATAGTGGAGTATTTTGTTTGTCGCAGTTAACATAGCAGAGTTAAGATTGAGAAATTACTACTAAAGATTATTGCCTATGCACCTTCAAAAATTACCACCGAAGAATTAGAGCATCCCAACGGTTGGGGCTCCCCAGGCCGAAATCCGGCGCTATTTAGCGCCGGATGGATGTAAAATTCGGCCTGGGAGGCCCATTTTGCCAGCGGCGAGCCCAGGGTAGATGTAAAATTTGAACAAATATAGGCGAATTCAGACATAACCAGACGAAATAAGTTCAAACATAGGTGAAATTTAGAGATATTTAACATATATAGCGAGTTTGTACATATATAGGCCGAATCTGTAATATATTTGAATTCGGCCAAGGAGAAACATAAACTAAAATTTAACGGCGTTCTACATGTCGAAACCTTGACGTTGACCCCGATGAGGACGTGTCAGCGCGATACGGAAGGCACCAACGGCGGCATCCCCAGGACAGGGGAGTTGCCGCCCTCGATGTGCGCGAGCACACCATCGAGTGTGCGGCCCGGCGCGCAGCGGCGGCGGCCGACGGTGTTGTTACGCGCTGGAGGAGGGGGAAGTAATAAAAGTAAAACGTAGATTGATTTGTCTGACCCAACGTGCCTCGTTGGGTAGGGTTCTTCTCATTATATAGGTGTACATAATACAATTACATAGGACTCCTATACATATACGGTATCTATTCTAACACCCTCCCTCAATCTCAACTAATGAAAGATTGAGATTGCGCTTACAATGTTCGTACAAAGGTAAAGGGAGTGGTTTAGTAAAGATATCAGCAACTTGATCCTTTGATGAGATAAACCGAATCTGAAGTTGCTTCCGTGACACACGCTCACGAACAAAGTGAAAGTCCACTTCAATATGCTTCGTCCTCGCATGAAAAACTGGATTGGATGACAAGTAAGTTGCACCAATATTGTCACACCACAAGACTGGAGGACGATGTTGGGTCACACCAAGCTCTCTCAACAAGGACTGGACCCAAACAAGCTCAGCTGTAGCATCAGCAAGAGCTTTATACTCAGACTCCGTGCTCGATCTCGAGACAGTAGACTGTTTCCGTGCACTCCAGGCGATCAAATTTCCTCCATAAAATATAGCATATCCCCCTGTGGATCGCCGATCATCCATATTGCCAGCCCAGTCAGCGTCAGAGAATGCCGATAGTAGTGTGGAGGAAGAAGACCGAAAATGCAAGCCACAGTGAATAGTGTGACGCACATAGCGAAGGATTCGCTTGACAGCAGACCAATGAGATGTACGAGGCTCATGAAGGAATTGACAGACCTTGTTAACCACAAAAGATAAATCTGGTCGTGTCACTGTGAGATACTGAAGACCTCCAACAATACTGCGATACTGAGTGGCCTCCTCAGGAGAAAGCACATCACCATCCGAGCTGCATAGACGTTCAGAAGATGCCATAGGAGTAGTCACAGGAGCACACTTCAACATACCAGCGCGCGCAAGAAGCTCCAAGGCATACTTACGCTGCTGAAGAAGAAGATGACCAGCTGAAGGTGATGACACTTCAATACCCAGAAAATAATGGAGAGCACCAAGATCCTTCACAGAAAATTCAGACCGAAGCTTGCCAATCAACCTGGGAATAGCACCTTCCAAGGAGCTGAGAACAATGATATCATCAACATAAACCAACAGAAAGATAGTCACATCCGGGCGACGAAGAATGAACAAAGACGTATCTGCCACTGACGGAGAGAAGCCCAAGGAGCCAAGGACGGAACTGAGACGAGCATGCCAAGCACGAGGGGCCTGCTTCAGTCCATATAGTGATTTGACTAGTCGACAGTAATGATCCGGCCGAGCAGAATCAACAAAGCCAGGAGGTTGCCTCATGTAAACCTCCTCATCCAGATAACCATGGAGAAAGGCATTCTGAATGTCGAGCTGACGAAGGTACCAGCGGTGAGAGAGAGCCATACCAAGTAATAACCGAATGGTAGCAGGTTTCACCACAGGGCTGAAAGTCTCATCATAGTCCAGACCATAGCGCTGTTTATATCCCTTAGCAACTAAACGGGCCTTGTACCGCTCAATAGAGCCATCAGCATGAAGCTTGACCTTAAAAATCCATCTGGAATCAATCAAATTAACACCAGGAATAGGAGGAACTAGTCGCCACGTGCCAGTATCCTGTAGAGCTGAAAACTCCGCCTCCATAGCATCACGCCAGTGCGGAATACGCAGAGCTTCTTTATAATCCCGGGGTTCCTGAGTATGCTTCGACGCAGAATAAGCTTGAAGAATGCAATTCCAAGCAACTGTACCGTCAGTGCGCTGCTTAGGCTGCTGAATACCTCGACGCAGGCGTGTCACAGGACCAATCGGCGGAGGAACAGGAGCAGCAGACGAAACAGGCAGTGCAATTTCGGGCGATGAAGTAGCTATCACAGGCGTCGGAGCAGTAGCTGTCACAGGCGTCGAAGCAGCAGGGGACACGGTCGACGCGCGGGAAGCAGACGCACGCACTGGCGTGCACGTCGCGTCAAGGGACCCATCAGCGGACAGGCCAGGAACAGGCGCGGACACAGGCGCGGACAGGCCAGGAGCAGGCCATTTCTCCACGTCCAGGGACCGAGCTGGAGACATGCACGGAGCAGCACTGTCCAGTTCAGGCTCGGGTCTGTGCATGGCGTCACATGCAGGCACGTAGCCTGAGGCAGAGCCGGCTGAGCCTCCAGCCGAGCTGGTGCATGGCTCACCGCAGCCCGAGGCGGGGTTAGCTGGGGCTGCTGTATTGCATGGCTGCACGCAGCCCGAGGCCGAGCCATGCATGTGCTGCAAGCCATGCATAACAGGAGCATTTTGTTCAACGTTCCGTGGCGGCGCGTGCGGGATTAAAATTTTCAGTCGACCTCCTCGTCCAGTACTGCACCATGGTTAGCAAGCAACGGAGAGGCATGTGCATCATCCATAAATTGGTCAGCTGAAAGTAAAGACGACTCCGATATGGGTGGTAGTGTATGTGAGTTGGGCAAATTGACAAAAGGAAAGACATTCTCGTCAAATATGACATCTCTAGATATATATACTCGATTGGAGGGAACATGAAGACACTTGTATCCTTTATGAAGAGAACTGTAGCCCAAAAACACACACTTCTTAGATCGAAACTCAAGTTTATGATTATTATATGGACGAAGATGAGGCCAACACGCACAGCCAAACACCTTAAAAAAGGTGTAGTCCGGTGTTTCTTTGAGAAGACGCTCAAGAGGAGTTTTCATATCGATGGTGCGACTAGGAAGCCTGTTGATGAGGAAACAGGCAGTAGCAAAAGCATCGCTCCAGTAGCATAAGGGAACAGACCCATGAGCAAGCAAGGTAAGACCGGTCTCAACAATGTGACGGTGCTTACGCTCGGCAGTGCCATTCTGTTGGTGAGTGTGAGGACAAGACACACGGTGTGAGATACCCAAATTGTGAAAGAAGGGGTGAAGTTTCTCATACTCACCCCCCCAGTCAGTTTGGACATGAATAATCTTACGACTTAACAAGCGCTCAACATGATTTTGAAACTGAAGAAACACATCATAGACATCAGATTTATGCTTAAGTAAGTAGAGCCAAGTGAAACGACTATAAGCATCAACAAAACTGACATAAAACCGATGTCCACTAACAGAGGGTTGGGCAGGACCCCATACATCAGAATAAATAATCTCTAATGGAAACTTTGTTACACGAGTAGACAAGGAGAAGGGTAACTGATGACTCTTCCCTTGCTGACAAGCATCACAAACTGACTCAATTTTATTGGACTCATGGAGAGATGGTAATTCATGACTACGAAGAACATGTTGAACGACTTGTAATGCTGGATGTCCTAGACGACGATGCCACATATCACGAGACACATTGACGCTGCTAAGTGCTTGCTTGATGACAGGAGCTTTAATCTCATAGAGACCACCACTGCAACGACCTCTAAGAATGGGTGCCCGCGTGTCCCGGTCCTTAACAAAAAGATCATGGGGATGAAGTTCAATGAATACATTATTATCAGATGAAAGTTTACTCATAGATAATAAATTACGAGTTGCTTTAGGAACATGAAGGACACGATTAAGGGCTAGAGACCTAGAGGATGGAGTAGGTAAGATAGCATGACCAATATTATGAATGCGCATACCTGAACCATTGGCTGTATGAACCTGGTCGGTGCCGTGGTAGGGCTCACGGGAGGTGAGCTTGTCCAACTCATGAGTAATGTGATGAGTGGCGCCAGAGTCTGCATACCATGCTGGGTCTGCAATCTGAAGGGCGCCAGAGGAGGATCCATGGGAGGCAGTCATCGCCATGGAGAGTTGCTTCTCAGTGTCCCGCCCATCATTGCCAATGCCGAGAAAGTCACGGTTAAACCGCTTGTAGCACCGAGAAGCAGTATGACGAGGGACTCCACAGAGCTGACAGACGACACTGCCACGCCCAGCAGTCGGCTTAGAAGCCGTGGGAGGGGGCGCCGTCTTGGGCGGTGGAGCAGCGGGTCGGGGGCTGCCACGAGCAGTCCATGCAGCGACAGGTCCAGCGGGAGTGGAGGCAGCAGTGTGCGCCGCCGGATAGTGAGAAGCACCTCCGTGAGTGCGGCGTTGCGCCAGCTTGCGCTGCTCAGTAGCCTGGAGCTGCGAAAACAGGTCACGAATCTGCATAGGTGTGGTACGAGCATTGACCACCTCGAACAGGGCATCATATTCTTCACCGAGGCCGGCGAGGAGGGAAGATATGAACTCGTCATCGCGTAGAGGCATCCCGATACTAGTCAACGAGTCCGAGAGTGCCTTCATCTGATGGAAGTAGACATTGATAGTCTTGTTGTCCTTCTTCAAGTCAGCCATCTCTTGCCTGAGGGCCGAGGCACGAGCAATAGACGTCGACGCAAAGGCGCCACTCAAAGTCTCCCAAGCCTCGCGAGAAGTACCGGCGAACATGATCATGCCCAAGACACCCTCGGTCATCGAGGAGACGAAGCCCGAGAGGATGGCCTGGTCCTGCTGAATCCAGTGCTGGTGTGCCGGGTTCGGCTGTGGGTGTAGGCTGCCGGCATGACTGACGACGACATGCGAGTCGGGGCAGACGAAGGATCCATCAACATAGCCCATCAACATATGACTGCGGAGCAGCGGGCCAACCTGAGCACGCCAGAACATGTAGTTATCGCTGGTCAGCTTGATGGTGATAGCCGGCGCGATGGTGACGATGCTGGGAAGTGCGGTATTGGTGAACTGGCCGGCACCATAGAACGGTGGCTGCTGCTGCTGGGGCGGAAAGCCGGGCGGCGTCGAGCTGTAGGGCAGGGCGCCACCATATGGCAGCGATGACGTGCTGGCGTGAGACGGCTGTGGCGCTCGAGGAAACCCTAGTGCAAGGGGGTATGTGCCCTGGGGAAACCCTGCCATCTGCGGGTAGTTATACCCAGGGTAGCGCAGGGAGGCAGCGAGAGCGTCGGAGTAGATTGCCGCATCCGAAAAGATGGTGTCCATCGTGGCGGACGGCAGCGGAGGAACGTCCGTGACGACGGACTGCTGCCCGACGGAGATCGCGTGCTGCTGTACCACAGTTGGAGCGCCGGCGCCCAGGGTTGAAGCAGGGGGCATAGGAGGAGACACGCCGGGCGGTGTCGCGCCATGGCCGGCGCTCAGAGCAGGGGGCGGCGCCGCGACAGACACGGGCGCTGGAAGCCCCGAAGAAGTAATCGCGGCAGGCACTGAAAGCCCCGCGGAACCTGCGGAAGGTAGCATCGCGGCAGGTGCTGGAGATCCCGCGGAAGAGGCAGAGATTGACGAGGTCGTCCCGGACGTGGTCATCGCTCGCAGCGACGACGCGCGGAAGAGGCAGGGACGGAGATCGCGTTGCTTGATTTGCGCGGCGGAGGCGCAGCGACGGTTTGCGGAAACTAGCGGAGATCACGTCTCGGCGGAAAACTAGGCCGTGATCGCTCGCTCTGATACCATAATAAAAGTAAAACGTAGATTGATTTGTCTGACCCAACGTGCCTCGTTGGGTAGGGTTCTTCTCATTATATAGGTGTACATAATACAATTACATAGGACTCCTATACATATACGGTATCTATTCTAACAGGAAGACCGTCGTACGCTACGAGTTCCCGTTCGTGCCGGCGACGGAAGAACTCGTTCCAGGCGTCGTAGTTGTTGGGGAGGTACCGCTCCTCCGCGCACTGCTCATCGCTGAGGGTGACTCGCACATCGTCGATCGTGGCGTCGAGCGCGTCGCCTTCCACCGGAAGCGACGGGATCGGGACGCCCCCCCCCCCCCCCCCCCGCGCGCTCAGCCGCTCCTCCGCGCACTGCTCATCGCTGGTGTAGGGAACGCCGGCACTGCTCATCGCTGGTGTAGGGAACGCCGGCCAAAACCATTGTTCGTTGTGCCTTCGCCGTGGCCTGCCATTGCTCGTTGGAGGAGGATTGGGGAAAGAACACTGGGTTGTGGAGAGAAGGGAGATGGCGGTGGTGAATGCGACCAGACGCGGTAGTTGCGCGATAAATAGAGGGAGCCGCGCGTGAATTCGAGGCGACGGAAGCTATGCGTCCGGCGAAGACTGACCGGCGACAGACTTTTGCAGCGCGCGGAAGACGATTGGCCTTTCTCGTCGACAAGTCGGGGCCACCAGCCGCGCAGGAAGTTTTCTCGATGTTTCCCGCGCTTTCGTTTCGTCCGGACTCTCCGAGCACTCCCCGGGGGGTCGGGATGACCTGGGCTCGCCGGATGGATAAAAGCCCAAATCCGGGCGAAAACGAGAATCCAGAGGCGCGACTGGACCGTTTTCGTCCATCCAGATGAAAAAAGGGATCTTGGGGGCTTTCTCCAGGAGACTGGATGCTCTTACATAACATTGAAAAAGTACTACTAAACTAGTTGAATGCCCGTGTATTGCTACGGTTCCGCAAAATTTTATTTCATCGCACTACATGACAATACAATACAAGTGAAAATTTAAGTGTATTAAAAGATGTCGCATGATATTTCCAAAACATTGAGGTTTAACTTCACTATAAGTACAATCCAATAAAGTTGTAATTCAACACTAATTCTAGCAAGCTATGTGCGGTTCGCTGTGGCACTGTGCCGGTGACATTGGTATAGATCAATGCGATTTTTGAAATGTTTAAGATGTCCAAATAAAATACAATGGTGCAAACTCATACTGCTCAACATTGTTTCTAAAGAATCATAAAGTTGGCAATGGAATATGAAATAAAAATATTATATGACAAAATCTGATGGCACATTGCACATAAAATAAGTATTTCTATCGCATAATTGCACATATCAAAACTTATCATTTTTTTAACTATTTAGCATTTGTTCCACAACCAGGTAAAGAAGATCAGAAAGATGCCAGAAGAGATAATGAAAACCAAAATCGTGAATACACATGTATGCCCATCTTCGAGAATGCAAAAGAAAGCAAACTGTCAATTTTCCGCATCAAGTTCTATCATGCAAACAAGAGGTAGTTGAATCGTTGATCTCCCTTACAAAAATGTTTCAATATATTACTTCACTTTTTTCCTATAAAAAGAGGCGAAATTGAAATATATATGATAATGCATATTATGGAATCAACACTGGGATGGTACATACGATCAAATTTATGACCTCGCGGACAACAAAAAGGGAAAACATAAACATTTTCTCTAATATAATGGCAAGTTGAATAAGTTTTTTGTCTGAAACTAATAGCAGAAGGAAGTAAGTTAGCCTATGTAAGGATTTTTTTTTTTGTCATTGGACCATATCCGGCAAAAGGAGGGAAACTATAAAATGTTTATTCAAAGTTGAGGAGCAAGAGTTATAGAGAGGCTAACCTAGGCTACGGACAAAAAGAATGGAAAGTTTACATGCGCATCAATAGCTGAATGAAAAAAACTCGGGGTGACTCTCTTTTCGCAGATAGCGGTTCCACCTAATTATATACAACCAAGATATTATTCTCTAGAAATAACAAACCGGACAACACAATACTTTGAGGAGTACATGCGGTGTAACAAGAACCTGCACCTCTACTCACAACGCAACTGTCCAAGGCACACTCAAATCCCCTCGCAAAAAGCGCTTTAACTATATGATCATGTAAAACGGGAGAACAAAAAAACTGTTGACTATCTCTCCTTTATGGACTTCAAGCTCTTCAAATTTTGCTAACCTATTTCAAAAGCAAAATGTGTACGCAAATTTAATATCTTCCTCTGCACATGAAGTAGGTCTTAAATAAAAATCAATCAATATTGTTTAAAAAGCTAGGATCTACACCAGAGTGTTATGAGCTAACCTTTTTTTAATGTGGCAACACTTTTAATTCTAGAAAAGTATTGATAGCCAGCAGCTCACGTGCTAGTGCACTTGCAGTGTACAATTAAAAAGCAATGAAACCTATGAATAAATGAATCAATATAATTAATTACAAACTACTCCCTCTTCAACAACTAATATGGAAAGGTCAATGGCAGGTCCAACCGTCACTAAGCCTGAGCACGCGTCCAGGCTTCTGGCCTGCGATGCAGCTTATCTTGATGAAAATATGATGAATATTTTGATAAAAATTGACAGGTCTTATAGTGTGTTATCTTGGTTCCGCCATGAAAGGAGTGAGTAACATATCCAAATAGGCTTTGAAATGCTATGTAAAAAAACTTTCATTGTATGTGTAACACAATAGTTAGACCAAAAAAACCTACTATTAATTATTTTTGGTACTATAAGGGTTACTCCATGCTGCCATACCGTTCAGTTCCGAACATGGTTGGTCGTGACATTCTGATTGACACTCAATGTTAGGACATGGAACCTGATAAATAAAAGAGTGAAGTCTGTTTAAAACCTTGAACTCGTAGAGGGAGTCCGAATCAAACCCCGAACTCCCAATCCCTGAAATCAGCACCCTGAACTTTTAATTCCCGGTCATAATTTACTTACCAAACAGGATTGGTGACATGAAAAATCTCTCTCTCAATGACAACTGTGGACCACATGTCATATCTATCATCTTTCTCCACTCCCCTTTCTTCATCCCTATTCTGGATCTCGTGCGTGTGTGAGCTCTCTGCTGACACTTTCTTGGGAGCCACAAGCGCCGAGCAGCCACGCAGAGAGCAACGAAGCTGGTCGACATCGGTCACGGGCACGTCGGTGAGGCACCTCTTCGCCACCTTCGGGTTGTCCATGCCGCCCTCGACGAGCGCCGGAACACGCCTGAGTGGTGCACGCAACAGGTGAATTGCACGCCGGCAACTCCAGCCACCTCGCAGCGGCGCGCTATGCATCGGCCACCAGTGCCCGAACATGCCGCCGTAGCACCTCCGCCAAATCTCGCCCGCACCTCACCTGCTTACTCAACGGAGACGCCCGCGTACGTAATGGTCAATGGGCGCCATGGGCGTCGTGTACTTGGGCAAGAAGAGGTGGTGCACGGAGCTGCGACGAGAGTATGGACAAGGACAACGCGAAGAGCAGCTTGGCGAGCGGGTGCCGGTGATGGTGCTACTCCTGCCGCTTCTCACCTCGCAGTCTGCCCGAGCTCGACCGCGTTGCCATGGACTGCCCAGAGCTGCGTCGGCTCACACTCCCGTCGATCCTTTCCTGCCCTGGCGAGGCGCCTGCCCGAGCTCATCCCATGTTGGCATTTTCTTAGCTCGAATCGAAGGCGCCATCTTCCTCCGCCGTGGCTGTGCAGCTTGGCCTGCACTGCATGCCCGACTTCCCGTTCTGCTGCAGGGCGCGCTGCTGTGGCTCAGCTGCTCTGTGTGCTCGCTTCTGCTGCGTGCTAAGCTAGCTACTGGGTAGCGCTAGCTGCTGCCTTGCTGCTATGTGCAAGCTGCTCGATAATTGCTGGTATGTAACGTACGTGTTAGAGAGATATCGGAGATATCAAGGTTCGAAGATGGCAACAGAACGCCTTTGTTTCCTCTTCAGATATGCTAATAATTCAGGAAAAGTGAACAATCCCAGCGTTGATTATGGCCACGTCAGCGAATCCCACCTAAAACAAGCATCCTACTAGAAGCGACCGGGATTTCTGAGTTGAGGGTGCTGATTTCCGGTATTCCAAGTTCGAGGTTTGATTCCAACATCCGCTACAAGTTCAAGGTTCTTTTTAGACTTTACTCTAAATAAAAAGGTTATAAGAGCATGTCTAACATACCCTATATTTGCTCGCCCCGTATCGAGTGAATACAGGGCCATGTATCAAAAAATTGCTACGCACGAACCATTCCGTCTAACAGACCCCTTATTTCACCCCGTATTTTTAAAAATGCAAAACCCGGGAGAATTCATAGATAGTTCTTCACATTGATCATAGATAGGGGATATACAAAATTGCACGATCCTACTGGATCGTGACTTCTACAGTGCTAGCCTAGTCGTCGAGGATGATGATCGGAGTGGTGGAGGTGGCCTCCCGAGCCATCAGCTCCTTGACGGCGGCGATGGCCTGCGCCGCCTCCTCCGCGTCCGCCTGAGCCTTGTCGGCGGCCTCCTTCTTGGACACGGCCACCGCCTCCAAGAAGAGGGGGTCCTCCCCCTCCTCCGCCTCCTCTTCCTCGTCGCTGGCTCGCGGCGCTCCGCCGCTGGAGCTCCCCTCCCATGCGGGCTTCCACGCGCGCTCATTCTCCCACGCGTGCCACCACTTCTCGAAATCGCCGCCGCTCAACGGCTTCAACAGCGGGTCGATCTTGTGGTAGGGGCCGCCTCCGCGAAGTCCCGGAGCGTCGGCGGCATCCACTCGGAGCCGACGTACTTGCACGCCTCACACCGACTTGCGGCGGCGGACAATTTGCAGTGGCGGCACCACGCCTCCTCCAACGTGGCCGGCTTCGATCCGGCGGCGGGCGAGGATGCACCTACGCTGTGCGCTCATGGCTGGCGGCGATATGGGCCGGAGTGGTTATGGATCGCCGGAGTGGTTATGGCTCGCCGGAGTGGTTATGGCTGGCGGCAGCGCACGGCGGGGCTAGGTTTGCGAGTGAGGGGTTGGACCCCCACTCGCACCTTCACCCTCTATTTGTAGGGGGCGGCGGGGTGGGTATTATGGTGTTGCGGTCAGAAACCCACCGGCGAGCAGCGACGGGCAACACAGTAGAGCCGGGAGGCTCCCAGGACTGCGGCTGGCCCTGATCCCTCCGAGCGACGGCCCGCAAAGACTCGGCACACACGTCCGATGCTGGTGCAAGGGCGTGCCACCTGACCTATACCTGGTCAGGAAGGTGATGGATATGCCTCGCTTAGTTTCCTGCATGGCATACACGTAAACATTAAATACGAGCCTCGATCGGCTCTCAGGTTGTCCTGTGAATCGGCTCAAAGAGCCGATCCACCCATGATCCGTACGAGGTGTACGAATATATGGTGATCCTGCTTGATCAAGATAAAGCTAAAACGACCTACTACGATTTAGGGTTTTCACCACATAATCGGAACATCCTACTCGTGATTGAGCCTGGCGGCCACGCACGGTGATCGTAAACCGACCCTAGACAAGGCCTAAAAACCAACACGAGGTTGATCCCCGGAACATCCTGTCTAGGGCTAGCAAACTACACCCTACGCGCCACTGGATCCTTCAACCCGTTTGTAAGGCCTAACTATGCAGATATTAAACTAATCCTTGTAGAACAAGGAGCAATCATAACGGATCGGATCTACTAAATAATGATCAAGCGGGGTGCCGCCCTTACACCTAAGATAGGCGTAAGGGCGGCTAGACGTCTCAGGGTTGCACGACGACAGCATATGATACGATGAACAATGCTAACCCTAACACGTCTAAGATAACTACGTTGCTCGCCATCAAAAAGGCTTCAGTACGAGCAACGCATGAACGGCGAATAAACTTGTACTGCCTAGATCGCAGGCAGCATGATGCTTACCCGGAAGAAACCCTCGAGACAAGGGAGTTGGCGATGCGCCTAGATTGGTTTGTGGTGAACGTGATTGTTGTTTATTCCATAAACCCTAGATACATATTTATAGTCCGTAGACTTTCTAACGTGGGAATAATCCCAACCGTGTACGAGCCAAACTCTAACTAACCGACACGTATCCTACTATATTACAGATACACGGGCAAACTAGCCCAAACTTTGTATATAAGGCCGATTCATGTATTTCTTCCATGTATATCCTTCAAGCCCATCTTCAATCGCGGCCCACCTCTGATCCGGTCAAATTCTGGTGATAACACATGCCTCCCTGGTTTTGGAATTGATACTTCCAAAATCACTCTGCTTTTTCTTCGTCGAGTCATGTCGTGGCAGAACCGTCGCAGTATCCTTCATCATGATGCCTTGCCTTCTCAACTTCTCCGCGTGACTTTGCAGTTTTTTTTTTTCTTTGGGCACCACTTTTTCGGAAACTGCTGTGGCATTGAATCTCCACTATATCGCATATATTTTAACCGCATCCTGCAGTTCACCTTTTCATCCCCCTCGCATTAGCACTCCAAAAGACCTCCTGCGCCACCATGTCTTCTTCCTCCTTTGCCTCATCGGGTTTCTCCACCCAGTCCTCCTCCTCCCGCGAGCCGACGCCGGAGTGGAACCCGGAGGAGGCCCACGCGGCCAAGATCCGCCGCGCCATCGAAGCCGGGGAGGAATCCAGTCACGATTTCTCCGTCTGGTCTGAGGACAACCAGTCCTCGACCGACGGGGAAAGTGACCTCCGCTTCCTCGCCGACGGGGAAACGGAGGAGGAGAGCGATGACGATCGCTTCTCCTGGGATGACTTCACCTCCCCCGAGGAGGAGGAGGAGGAGAAGGAGGAGGAGGACGACACCTCCTCCGACGAACCGCCGGCCAAGCGCTTCTGCCCCTGGCCGGGGAACCTCAGCGACTTCGACAGCGACGACGACGACGCTGACGAGGAGGACGAGGACAACGAGGGCCCGGCCGGTGGCCGCTGCAGCAGCGACGACGAGCCCGCCGGGAGTAGCGCCGACAGCGGCGACGACGGCGACGACGAGGGCAGCGATAGCCCGTAGATAGGACCCTTAGCATAGGATCAGCAGTAGTAGATGGGGCAATGTACCCACTAGTATTTCCTTTTGAGAGCAATCAACTCTTTATGTAAGAAATCTTATTTATCAATGAAGAATTTCCCCCAGTTTGATTTTGCCGATTTCCTTTAAGCTAATTTAGCCGATTCCCCCTCATACTGACTTTGCCGATTGCTCACTTAGCCAATGCCCAATGAGCCGATAGCAACGCATCGGTTCTTCACAATCTATCCTTCAACTCTTCAAATGATGACTTTGAGATCTGGTGGATAATGTGGAAGACCCTTGCCTTCAAGAGAGCTTTAAAATTCCTCCCACCAGCCCCAGTGATCCTCTTCTGCGCGAACTCCCATTTTTGAAGAAGGTTGCGACGAAGGACCAGCCGATGACACCTCAATCGGCTTCTAAAACAGAGCATCTACCAGGCCAGCTGCCCCCCGAGCCTCAGTCAAGGCGAGAATAGCGGTGAGGATGCACAGATCAGACGAAGGGTTTTGAACTCAGGTAATTCTGAGACAGCCACCATGCCGAGCCGGCCACACTTGCCCCCATCGATTGCCTCTTCTTCCGTTGAAAGCCGATATTGTAGACGAAAACACCAACGGCTTATGAGCAAAAGACTGCCTTGCATGCCGAAACTGATGCCTCTGACAGTACTGCTGAACTGGCGACCTTGCGCAAGGGGTTGGAAGTCCTCGAAGAGAAGGTTCGGGCACCAAGATCGGCTCATTGCCGTGAGGAAGCTCTCATTGTTCACTCCCTCAAGGAAGCAGAAGGCCTTGAACCTGAACTGAAGACCAACTTAGTGAAAATCCGCGTCTTGAACACGCAGCGGGTAGATCCTGTGTAATTTGTACTAGAGTCGATGGCTGTGCATCGGCTTTGTTTCTTAGTTCTAAAGTCGATGTCCGTGCATCGGCTGTACATCATGAGAATTTTTTTTTACTGGCCGATTTTCTATCGGCCCCCAATATTTCATTGCGCATGTATCGCACATGTTTATCTAATTAGGTGCCCCCCGAGCCGAATCTGCCAGGTAACTGCGGATATTGGCTCTGTGGTTAGCCAAGGCACTGTATTTGGACGTCGGCTCCGTTAGGACCAATGTTGACTCTTCCAGCTCATCAGCCGACGTAAAACCGCTGCCCATTAGATTGACGCTGAACACAGGCAGTACGTGTGGTGAAGATAATTTTGGCCGATTGCTGGAATCGGCCTCCACGTTGATTGAATCGCTCAATGAAGATTTTGCAATGTTCCTCCATAGATCTTTGGGGCCGATCAAGGACCGGCCTCGCCACGTTTGTTCCTAGGTTTGTTCTTGCTACACAGTCAGGCCGGTGGATAAGACCAGCCTAACCCCGTCCTTCGTGACGTCGATGCGCTCGCAGTCGTCCAAATTGATGCCTGAGAGTGGCTCTTGGCCTGCTGTCTCCCAAACGTTCATGCCAGCCGTTGAAATCTCGGCTGAGTCATCTGCATGGACGACCTCTACTTCATCTCCATCCCACTGTATTACGTATTGGTGCATCGTGGACGGAATGCAACAGTTGGCGTGGATCCAATCTCTTCCTAGCAGGACAACATAGGTGCTCTTGCTATCGACAATAAAGAACGTCGTAGGGATGGTTTTCCTTCCTACGGTCAGATCCACGTTCAGAACACCTTGTGCGTCAGACGCTTGGCCGTTGAAATCGCTCAATGTCACGTTGGTCTTGACCAGATCCGAGCTAGAGCGTCCCAACCGACGTAGCATGGAGTATGGCATAATGTTGACTGCCGCTCCGGTGTCCACCAGCATCTTGTTGATAGGCTGCCCATCCATATAACCTCGCAAGTACAGGGCCTTCAGATGTCTGTAGCTTTTTTCTCGTGGCTTCTCAAAGATAACCGGCCGTGGGCCGCAGTCAAGTTGTGCAAAAGGTGCTTCGTCTAATCCTGGAGCACTAAACTCCGTCGGAAGGATGAACACTGATACGTCTCAAACGTATCTATAATTTCTTATGTTCCATGCTACTTTTATGATGATACTCACATGTTTTATACACATTATATGTCATTATTATGCATTTTCCAGCACTAACCTATTAACGAGATGGCGAAGAGCCAGTTGCTGTTTTCTGCTGTTTTTGGTTTCAGAAATCCTAGTAAGGAAATATTCTCGGAATTGGACGAAATGAACGCCCAGGGTCCTATTTTTCCACGAAGCTTCCGGAAGTCCGAGGGAGAGACGAAGTGGGGCCACGAGGTGGCCACACCACCAGGCGGCGCGGCCCAGGCCCTGGCCGCGCCGGCCTGTGGTGTGGGCCCCTCGGGCGGTCCCCCTGACCTATCTCCTCCGCCTACTTATAGCCCTCGTCGAGAAACCCCCAGTACCGAGAGCCACGATACGAGAAAACATACTGAGACGCCGCCGCCGCCAATCCCATCTCGGGGGATTCTGGAGATCACCTCCGGCACCCTGCCGGAGAGGGGAATCATCTCCCGGAGGACTCTACACCGCCATGGTCGCCTCCGGATTGATGTGTGAGTAGTTCACCCCTGGACTATGGGTCCATAGCAGTAGCTAGATGGTTGTCTTCTCCCCATTGTGCTTCATTGTCTGATCTTGTGAGCTGCCTATCATGATCAAGATCATCTATTTGTAATGCTACATGTGTGTTTGTTGGGATCCGATGAATAGAGAATACTATGTTATGTTGATTATCAATCTATCTATGTGTTGTTTATGATCTTGCATGCTCTCCGTTGCTAGTAGAGGCTCTGGCCAAGTCATTGCTTGTAACTCTAAGAGGGAATATTTATGCTCGATAGTGGGTTCATGTCTCCGTGAATCTGGGGGAGTGACAGAAACCTCTAAGATTATGGATGTGCTGTTGCCACTAGGGATAAAACATTGATGCTATGTTCGAGGATATATTTATTGATTACATTACGCACCATACTTAATGCAATTGTCTGTTGTTTGCAACTTAATACCGGAAGGGGTTCAGATGATAACCTGAAAGTGGACTTTTTAGGCATAGATGCATGCTGGATAGCGGTCTATGTACTTTGTCGTAATGCCCAATTAAATCTCACAATACTCATCATGTCATGTATGTGCATTGTCATGCCCTCTCTATTTGTCAATTGCCCAACTGTAATTTGTTTACCCAATATGCTATTTCTTATGGGAGAGACACCTCTAGTGAACTGTGGACCCCGGTCCATTCTTTTACATCGAATACAATCTACTGCAATACTGTTTCTACTGTTCTCTGCAAACAATCATCATCCACACTATACATCTAATCCTTTGTTACAGCAAGCCGGTGAGATTGACAACCTCACTGTTTCGTTGGGGCAAAGTACTTTGGTTGTGTTGTGCAGGTTCCACGTTGGCGCCGGAATCCCTGGTGTTGCGCCGCACTACATCTCGCCGCCATCAACCTTCAACGTGCTTCTTGGCTCCTACTGGTTCGATAAACCTTGGTTTCTTTCTGAGGGAAAACTTGCTGCTGTGCGCATCATACCTTCCTCTTGGGGTTCCCAACGAACGTGTGAGTTACACGCCATCAAGCTCTTTTTCTGGCGCCGTTGCCGGGGAGATCAAGACACGCTGCAAGGGGAGTCTCCACATCGCAATCTCTTTACTTTGTTTTTTGTCTTGCTTTATTTTATTTACTATTTTGTTTGCTGCACTAAAACAAAACACACAAAAAAATTAGTTGCTAGTTTTACTTTATTTACTATCTTGTTTGCTATATCAAAAACACAAAAAAATTAGTTACTTGCATTTACTTTATCTAGTTTACTTATTTACTATGGCTAAAATGGCTACTCCTGAAAATACTAAGTTGTGTGACTTCACAACCACAAATAATAATGATTTCTTATGCACACCTATTGCTCCACCCGCTACTACAGCGGAATTCTTTGAAATTAAACCTGCTTTACTGAATCTTGTTATGCGAGAGCAATTTTCTGGTGTTAGTTCTGATGATGCTGCTGCCCATCTCAATAATTTTGTTGAACTTTGTGAAATGCAAAAGTATAAAGATGTAGATGGTGACATAATAAAATTAAAATTGTTCCCTTTCTCACTAAGAGGAAGAGCTAAAGATTGGTTGCTATCTCTGCCTAAGAATAGTATTGATTCATGGACTAAATGCAAGGATGCTTTATTGGTAGATATTATCCCCCTGCTAAAATTATATCTTTGAGGAGTAGCATAATGAATTTTAAACAATTAGATACTGAGCATGTTGCACAAGCATGGGAAAGAATGAAATCTTTGGTTAAAAATTGCCCAACCCATGGACTGACTACTTGGATGATCATCCAAACATTTTATGCAGGACTGAATTTTTCTTCGCGGAACCTATTGGATTCAGCTGCTGGAGGTACCTTTATGTCCATCACTCTTGGTGAAGCAACAAAGCTTCTTGATAATATGATGATTAATTACTCTGAATGGCACACGGAAAGAGCTCCACAAGGTAAGAAGGTAAATTCTGTCGAAGAAACCTCTTCCTTGAGTGATAAGATTGATGCTATTATGTCTATGCTTGTGAATGATAGGACAAATATTGATCCTAATAATGTTCCGTTAGCTTCATTGGTTGCACAAGAAGAACATGTTGATGTAAACTACATTAAAAACAATAATTTCAACAACAATGCCTACCGGAACAATTCTAGTAACAACTATAGACCATATCCTTATAATAATGGCAACGGCTATGGTAATTGTTACGGGAATTCTTACAACAATAATAGGAATACACCCTCTGGTCTTGAAGCCATGCTTAAAGAATTTATTAGTACACAAACTGCTTTTAACAAATCTGTTGAAGAAAAGCTTGGGAAAATTGATATACTTGCTTCTAAAGTTGATAGTATTGCTGCTGATGTTGATCTTTTGAAATTGAAAGTTATGCCTAATAGGGATAATGAAAATAAAATTGTTACTACATCAAATGCCATCCAAGTTAGAATTAATGAGAATATAAGATTAATGGCTGAATTGCATGCTAGGTGGGAAAGAGAAGAAAATGAAAAACTAGCTAAAGAGAATAATGTAGCTAAAGTTTGGACTATTACCACCACTAGCAATGCTAATGCTACACATGTTGCTGCACCTCCTATTATCAATGATAAAATAATTGGTGTTGGCAATGTTTCTACTTCTAATGCAAAGCGAGCAAAACCGCCTGAAATTGCTAAAACTGCTGAAACTGCCTGTGATAAAACTGCTGAAATTTTTTCCAACATTGGGGACAATGATCCCATTGCTTTAGATCATAATGGTTTGGATTTTGATGATTGTCATAGCTCTGAAGTTATAAAGTTCTTACAAAAACTTGCTAAGAGTCCTAATGCTAGTGCTATAAATTTGGCTTTCACGAAACATATTACAAATGCTCTCATAAAAGCTAGAGAGGAGAAACTAGAACGTGAAACTTCTATTCCTAGGAAGCTAGAGGATGGTTGGGAGCCCATCATTAAGATGAAGGTCGATGACTTTGCTTTATGTGATCTTGGTGCAAGTATTTCTGTTATGCCTAAGAAAATTTATGATATGCTTGACTTGCCACCATTGAAAAATTGTTATTTGGATGTTAATCTTGCTGATAACTCTACGAAGAAACCTTTGGGGAGAGTTGATAATGTTCGCATTACCATTAACAATAACCTTGTCCCCGTTGATTTTGTTGTCTTGGATATTGAATGCAATGCATCTTGTCCCGTTATATTGGGAAGACCTTTTCTTCGAACTGTTGGTGCTACCATTGATATGAAGGAAGGTAATATTAAATATCAATTTCCTCTCAAGAAAGGTATGGAACACTTCCCTAGAAAGAGAATGAAGTTACCTTATGATTCTATTATTAGAACAAATTATGATGTTGATGCTTCGTCTCTTGATGTTACTTGATACACACTTTCTGCGCCTAGCTCAAAGGCGTTAAAGAAAAGCGCTTATGGGAGACAACCCATGTTTTTATTACAGTAATTTTGTTTTATATTTGAGTCTTGGAAGTTGTTTACTACTGTAGCAACCTCTCCTTATCTTAGTTTTATTGCATTATTGTGCCAAGTAAAGTCTCTAATAAAAGTATGATACTAGATTTGGATTACTGCGCAGAAACAGTTTTCTTTGCTGTCACGAATCTGGGGCTAATTCTCTGTAGGAAACTCAGAAAATTATGCCAATTTACGTGAGTGATCCTCAGATATGTACGCAACTTTCATTAGTTTTAAGTTTTTTCATTCGAGCAAGTCTGGTGCCTGTTAGAAATTCGTCTTTACGAACTGTTCTGTTTTGACAGATTCTGCCTTTTATTTTGCATTGCCTGTTTTGTCATGCTTGATGGATTTCTTTATTCCATTGACTTTCAGTAGCTTTGTGAAATGTCCAGAAGTATAAAGAATGATTGTGTCACCTCTGAATATGTGAATTTTAATTGTGCACTAACCCTCTAATGAGTTGCTTTAAGTTTGGTGTGAGGAAGTTTTCAAGGATCAAGAGAGGAGGATGATATACACCATGATCAAGGAGAGTGAAAGTTCTAAGCTTGGGGATGCCCCGGTGGTTCACCCCAGCATATATCAAGAAGACTCAAGCGTCTAAGCTTGGGGATGCCTTGGGCATCCCCTTCTTCATCGACAACATTATCAGGTTCCTCCCCTGAAACTATATTTTTATTCCGTCACATCTTATGTACTTTGCTTGGAGCGTCCGTTTGTTTTCGTTTTTGTTTTATTTGAATAAAATGGGTCCTAGCATTCATTTTATGGGAGAGAGACATGCTCCGATGTTGCATATGGACAAATATGTCCTTAGCTTTACTCATAGTATTCATGGCGAAGTTTCTTCTTCGTTAAATTGTTATATGGCTGGAATTGGAAAATGATATATGTGGTAATTGGTATAACACCTTGAATAATGTGATACTTGGCAATTGTTGTGCTCATGTTTAAGCTCTTGCATCATATACTTTGCACCTATTAATGAAGAAATACATAGAGCATGCTAAAATCTGATTTGCATGTTTGGTTTCTCTAAGGTCTAGATAATTTCTAGTATTGAGTTTGAACAACAAGGAAGACGGTATAGAGTCTTATAATGTTTACAATATGTCTTTTATGTGAGTTTTGCTGTACCGGTTCATCCTTGTGTTTGTTTCAAATAACCTTGCTAGCCTAAGCCTTGTATCGAGAGGGAATACTTCTCATGCATCCAAAATCCTTGAGCCAACCACTATGCCATTTGTGTCCACCATACCTACCTACCACATGGTATTTCTCCGCCATTCCAAATTAAATTGCTTGAGTGCTACCTTTAAAATTTCCATTCTTCACCTTTACAATATATAGCTCATGGGACAAATAGCTTAAAAACTATTGTGGTATTGAATATGTACTTATGCACTTTATCTCTTATTAAGTTGCTTGTTGTGCGATAACCATGTTTCTGGGGACGCCATCAACTATTTCTTTGTTGAATATCATGTGAGTTGCTATGCATGTTCGTCTTGTCTGAAGTAAGAGTGATTTATCATGATCAAATGGTTTGAGTATGCATATTGTTAGAGAAGAACATTGGGCCGCTAACTAAAGCCATGATCCATGGTGGAAGTTTCAGTTTGGACAACAAACCTCACTCTCTTATGAGAATATTATCTGTTGTTGAATGCTTATGCATTAAAGATGAGTCCATTATCTGTTGTCTATGTTGTCCCGGTATGGATGTCTAAGTTGAGAATAACCAAAAGCGAGAAATCCAATGCGAGCATTCTCCTTAGACCTTTGTACAGGCGGCATAGAGGTACCCCTTTGTGACACTTGGTTGAAACGTGTGCTATGCTATGATAATCCATGTAAATCCAAGCTAATTAGGACAAGGTGCGGGCACTATTAGTATACTATGCATGAGGCTTGCAACTTGTAGGATATAATTTACATAACTCATATGCTTTATTACTACCGTTGACAAAATTGTTTCTTGTTTTCAAAATAAAATCTCTAGCACAAATATAGCAATCGATGCTTTCCTCCTTGTAGGACCTTTCTTCTACTTTTATTGTTGAGTCAGTTCACCTATTTCTCTCCACCTCAAGAAGCAAACACTTGTGTGAACTGTGCATTGATTCCTACATACTTGCATATTGCACTTGTTATATTACTCTATGTTGACAATATCCATGAGATATACATGTTACAAGTTGAAAGCAACCGCTGAAACTTCATCTTCTTTTGTGTTGCCTCAATACCTTTACTTTGAATTATTGCTTTATGAGTTAACTCTTATGCAAGACTTATTGATGCTTGTCTTTAAGTACTATTCATGAAAAGTATTTGCTTTATGATTCAGTTGTTTACTCATGTCATTTACCATTGTTTTGATCGCTGCATTCATTACATGTGCTTACAATAGTATGATCAAGATTATGTTGGTAGCATTGTCACTTAAGAAATTATCTTTGTTATCGTTTACCTACTCGGGACGAGTAGGAACTAAACTTGGGGATGCTTGATACGTCTCAAACGTATCTATAATTTCTTATGTTCCATGCTACTTTTATGATGATACTCACATGTTTTATACACATTATATGTCATTATTATGCATTTTCCGGCACTAACCTATTAACGAGATGCCGAAGAGCCAGTTGCTGTTTTCTGTTGTTTTTGGTTTCAGAAATCCTTGTAAGGAAATATTCTCGGAATTGGACGAAATCAACGCCCAGGGTCCTATTTTTCCACGAAGCTTCCAGAAGTCCGAGGGAGAGACGAAGTGGGGCCACGAGGTGGCCACACCACCAGGCGGCGCGGCCCAGGCCCTGGCCGCGCCGGCCTGTGGTGTGGGCCCCTCGGGCGGCCCCCTGACCTATCTCCTCCGCCTACTTATAGCCCTCGTCGAGAAACCCCTAGTACCGAGAGCCACGATACGAGAAAACATACTGAGACGCCGCCGCCGCCAATCCCATCTCGGGGGATTCTGGAGATCACCTCCGGCACCCTGCCGGAGAGGGGAATCATCTCCCGGAGGACTCTACACCGCCATGGTCGCCTCCGGATTGATGTGTGAGTAGTTCACCCCTGGACTATGGGTCCATAGCAGTAGCTAGATGGTTGTCTTCTCCCCATTGTGCTTCATTGTCTGATCTTGTGAGCTGCCTATCATGATCAAGATCATCTATTTGTAATGCTACATGTGTGTTTGTTGGGATCCGATGAATAGAGAATACTATGTTATGTTGATTATCAATCTATCTATGTGTTGTTTATGATCTTGCATGCTCTCCGTTGCTAGTAGAGGCTCTGGCCAAGTCATTGCTTGTAACTCCAAGAGGGAGTATTTATGCTCGATAGTGGGTTCATGTCTCCGTGAATCTGGGGGAGTGACAGAAACCTCTAAGATTATGGATGTGCTGTTGCCACTAGGGATAAAACATTGATGCTATGTTCGAGGATATAGTTATTGATTACATTACGCACCATACTTAATGCAATTGTCTGTTGTTTGCAACTTAATACCGGAAGGGGTTCGGATGATAACCTGAAAGTGGACTTTTTAGGCATAGATGCATGCTGGATAGCGGTCTATGTACTTTGTCGTAATGCCCAATTAAATCTCACAATACTCTTCATGTCATGTATGTGCATTGTCATGCCCTCTCTATTTGTCAATTGCCCAACTGTAATTTGTTTACCCAATAAGCTATTTCTTATGGGAGAGACACCTCTAGTGAACTGTGGACCCCGGTCCATTCTTTTACATCGAATACAATCTACTGCAATACTGTTTCTACTGTTCTCTGCAAACAATCATCATCCACACTATACATCTAATCCTTTGTTACAGCAAGCCGGTGAGATTGACAACCTCACTGTTTCGTTGGGGCAAAGTACTTTGGTTGTGTTGTGCAGGTTCCACGTTGGCGCCGGAATCCCTGGTGTTGCGCCGCACTACATCTCGCCGCCATCAACCTTCAACGTGCTTCTTGGCTCCTACTGGTTCGATAAACCTTGGTTTCTTTCTGAGGGAAAACTTGCTGCTGTGCGCATCATACCTTCCTCTTGGGGTTCCCAGCGAACGTGTGAGTTACACGCCATTAAACACCATGTTTGTGCCAGCCGATGTTTCATCATCGGCTTTCCTTTGTCTGGGGCGCCACTCTTTCCTTTGTGGCCGACCTTCTTCGTCCAGGGTTCGCTGAATTTTAGCGGCCAGATCAGGCCGCGCCTTCCTCAACGTGTGCAGGTATAACCTTTCGGCTTCCTCCAAACCACGTAGTCGCTGAACCCTACGCTTTTGGGAACGGCTGAGTCCATCAGGGCACCACCTTGGCCGGTGGTACTTATCTTCCTCTTCTTCATCGTCTTCCAATTCCTCGAGGTCTTCCACCCGAGAGGACTCAGCGTGCCTGTTCCGAGGCGGGAGAGGCCCTAGACGTTTGAACACGGACACGTTAGCTGCATCCTTCCTCTTCTGTCTATATTCTGGGCAGTTGCCGATTGTAGGCAATCGGCTCATTCCTGAATCCCAGCAGTGTCTGAAGAAGGGACAGTCCCAGTGCCTATCCTCGTCGTCTTGCTCTCTTGACTTTTCCTTGGCATAGCGCTCATATCTCTCTTCGTCGCGATCATGCCGGCGGTCTCTCCTGGCGTCTCTACTAGCCAGACGATCTCTTTCGTCATCGTCGTCACATCGCCGGTGCTGGTCGTATTGACTCACGTATTTGTTGAGGAGGTGATCAGAGAGAGGTCGTTGGTATCGTATATTCTTCACTTCTCCCTCTGTGACATAGCGCTTGCCATTGTGCCGGAGCCGATCGCGTGGAGCGGCTTCCTCTGTGTCCTTGCTACGAGAGCAGCTGCCCTCGTCTCCGTCCTTACCAGAGTGGTGTCCAGGTCCTACCATGTTGATATCGAACGAGAATCCTGGCTGGCACCCTCCTGGGTAAGTGCACTCCACCATGTTAACGGCGGGGAAAGGGTGTGTGTCGACTTTCATGGCGTACTGGCTGAAAATTAGACGTCCTTGTTCTATCGCCATTTGGACTTGCTGCCGCCACACCCTGCAGTCGTTGGTGGCATGGGTGAACGTGTTATGCCATTTGCAGTATGGCTTTCCATTCAGCTCCTGCGCCGTGGGGATCTTGTGGCCTTCGGGTACCTTTAGCTGCTTCTCCTTAAGTAAGAGGTCGAAAATCTGCTCAGCTTTGGTAACGTCGAAGTCAAACCCTCTGGGAGGACCTTGTGGCTTAACCCACTTGCAGGACACGGGGCTTGCCCCCCGAGTCCATTCAGCCACTGCTACCTCTTGATCTCCCGCAGAGCCTTCGTCTTCATCTGCCTCAACCAGGACCATCGCACGCTTGAATTTATCCTGGTATACATCTGGGTGGCGCTGTTCACATACTGACAGCTTCTGCACCATGTGCGCTAGTGAAGGGTAGTCTGCTTGGGAGGCCACGTCCTTGATCGATGATGCGAGACCCACCACCGCCAACTCGACAGCTTCCTTTTCAGTCACACGAGCCGAATAGCATCGGTTCCTAACGGTCCTGAAGCGCTGGACGTATTCTGACACTGTTTCTCCGCGCTTCTGACGTACTTGTGCTAAATCGGCAATGCCAGCCTCGGAAGCCTCTGAGTGATACTGCATGTGGAACTGCTCTTCCAACTGCTTCCAAGTCCGGATTGAGTCTGGTGGCAGCGATGTGTACCACCCGAAAGCCGATCCTGTGAGGGACTGTGCGAAGAACCTCACACGCAGCTCATCTGATGCTGAGATCGTGCCCAGCTGTGCCAAATATCGGCTCACATGCTCGATGGAGCTGGAACCATCTGATCCATTAAACTTGGAGAAATCAGGGAGCCGATATTTGGGTGGTAACGGGATCACCTCGTACTCGTTGGGATACGGCTTGGAATAGCCGATTGCCCTCCTTTTCGGCACCATGCCGAACTGGTCTCTCAGGATGGTACTGATCTGATCCGCGGTGCTGGCTGCAGGAGTCGAACTCTGAAGATTCGCCGGAGTGGCATACTTAGCCAGCCATGCTTGCTTTTCCAGCTCTGAGCCAACTGCAGGAGCTGAGCTCTGGAGGTTTGTCGGAGTGGCATACTTAGCTAGCCACGTCTGCTTCTCAAGATCTGTTCCCGAAGTTCCTCCTGTTGTTCCAGAAGTCCCTGCTGTTGCAGTCTGGTTTGTGAGTGCCCAGTTACTGCAGTCTGGCATGTATGTGCACGTGTATCCGTGAGGGATCTCCTTAGGCGCCTCATGCAAGAACTGGTAGTCACTAGGGTCACCACCGATCTTGTAGACGACGTATGCCGGTGAATTCGGCACTTCTGGTGCTGCCAGCGCGAATGGCAGCGGTGGACGGGACTGAAGTGGCATCTCTCCTTGGTAAGTCCCGAGAGCTGGTCCTAACGGAGAGTACTGGTGCCTCATGATTTCCTGGATCACGCGAAGAGCGACACGCTCCAAAGTGTTCACCAGGCTCTCAGAATGGCGGTGCAGCGAGTGAGCTACCATGAAGTTAATCTCCTGACGCAGGGACCTGGTGCGTTCTTCTGACGGGGCGGACAGGTCCACTCCATCGAGTGCGCCTTCAGGCGCGAACCCTTTCCACCTGATGCCATGTGAGCGGGTTCTGTGAAAAGAGCCGATGAGGTCGGCTTCGAGGAGTGCTTTGACCTCGTCATATTTCTTCTTGAGCTCCTCGGTCAGATCCTCGTACGTGACTGGGGTGCCTTCCGCCATCTCAGATGTAGATGGCGATGCGGTTGATGTCGAAGATTGTCCCACTGGGCGTGCCAGAATGTGTTGCGGTCAGAAACCCACCGGCGAGCAGCGACGGGCAACACAGTAGAGCCGGGAGGCTCCCAGGACTGCGGCTGGCCCTGGTCCCTCCGAGCGACGGCCCGCAAAGACTCGGCACACACGTCCGATGCTGGTGCAAGGGCGTGCCACCTGACCTATACCTGGTCAGGAAGGTGATGGATATGCCTCGCTTAGTTTCCTGCATGGCATACACGTAAACATTAAATACGAGCCTCGATCGGCTCTCAGGTTGTCCTGTGAATCGGCTCAAAGAGCCGATCCACCCATGATCCGTACGAGGTGTACGAATATATGGTGATCCTGCTTGATCAAGATAAAGCTAAAACGACCTACTACGATTTAGGGTTTTCACCATATAATCGGAACATCCTACTCGTGATTAAGCCTGGCGGCCACGCACGGTGATCGTAAACCGACCCTAGACAAGGCCTAAAACCCAACACGAGGTTGATCCCCGGAACATCCTGTCTAGGGCTAGCAAACTACACCCTACGCGCCACTGGATCCTTCAACCCGTTTGTAAGGCCTAACTATGCAGATATTAAACTAATCCTTGTAGAACAAGGAGCAATCATAACGGATCGGATCTACTAAATAATGATCAAGCGGGGTGCCGCCCTTACACCTAAGATAGGCGTAAGGGCGGTTAGACGTCTCAGGGTTGCACGATGACAGCATATGATACGATGAACAATGCTAACCCTAACACGTCTAAGATAACTACGTTGCTCGCCATCAAAAAGGGTTCAGTACGAGCAACGCATGAACGGCGAATAAACTTGTACTGCCTAGATCGCAAGCATGATGCTTACCCGGAAGAAACCCTCGAGACAAGGGAGTTGGCGATGCGCCTAGATTGGTTTGTGGTGAACGTGATTGTTGTTTATTTCATAAACCCTAGATACATATTTATAGTCCGTAGACTTTCTAACGTGGGAATAATCCCAACCGTGTACGAGCCAAACTCTAACTAACCGACACGTATTCTACTATATTACAGATACACGGGCAAACTAGCCCAAACTTTGTATATAAGGCCGATTCATGTATTTCTTCCATGTATATCCTTCAAGCCCATCTTCAATCGCGGCCCACCTCTGATCCGGTCAAATTCTGGTGATAACAGATGGGCCCCGTATTCTGCCGATATGGGCCGGCCCGAATACGGGGCCTGCTAGACGGCCCATTTCGCTCTCACCCCCTATCCCGCCGGAATAATACAGGGTACCAGCGTTTTGAGGGGCTGCTAGACATGCTCTAAGGATGCAAGTGAAATAACCATATGTAATCATGGAAATGATAGGGTACACTATGAAAAAGTTATACCATTCATCTAGGAAGCAATAGCATCCATTGTAGTAGTCACCACATGAAGTCCATTTGCATCTGGTTCCTAGTTGTCATTAGAAAATAGAAGACTTGCTTGACACACTCAGAACACCATAAGTACTATGACTGCAGAATAAATTGCAATTCACTCCTGCATGGTAAATTCACAGAAATAGTTGCCAATACTCATTCATGAACTGCCTGAAGTGTCAATAAAATAGCTACTTATCCTTTACTGTTCGATGGAGTGCATGCAATAAAAATGAAAATTTCTTCGAAATCTTTAGCAATTAATCAATGGAAAAGGGGATACAGCCCGCAACTCGTCACTGCAAGTTGATCACCAGCTGGTCGTCCAAGCCGACTTTGCCGCCACCGACCTGTATCTCGGTGTACCTGGCTCATTGCCATTGTCACAAGAGACGAGTGATAGCCAAGATCGTACGAGCAAAATAGTTTTTTTTAGAACAGAAAACTTTATATATTAAGGGTTGTTACATGAGTCTACATCGCTCATTACAAGTTCTTTATCAGAGAGTGGGATATCATCTCTCAACATTTGGTGTCCACTGGAGCTGGTTAGTTTGGCTAGTGAATCAACAACTATGTTTCATTCTCTCTTGGATAGCTCAATGACATACTCATGAAGGTTACCCAGACGTAGTTTTGCCTCTTGGTAAATATTCCAGCACCTAGTTTGTCTTCTCTGTCCTGCTCGCTACCTACTGTCCCTTGGCCACTTGTGCTGATGCAGAAGAAGCTGAAGCTACGGCAGCTCTGTTCGGCCTCAACTGGCTGGCAAGCCCGGGACTCTCAAAGGCTATGGAACAGGATTGTGCAGCTACAGCCTCAATCTCCTCCTCCACATCCCTAGAGAAAACGAGACATGTATGTGATTAATTTAGAATTAATTAACGCGAGGATGGGAGGATGATTACCGGAACTGATGGACTGCCGTGTGGCACCCGTGGTGACTGTGACTTGGTGTTGGCCTGCTCCTTCCGAACTCGACAAAAGCCAGACGCCGATCCCGAACGACTGCATCGCCCGACGCGGCGACACCGGACGGGGCTGCGTGCTTCATCGACCTCGCCGGCGGTAGTTACGGCTTGAATTGCTTGGCTGTTACCGGTGGCTGTGGAGGCTGCTCGGTTGGTGGCGGGGTGAGATTGAAAACTAGTGGTTTGTTGGGGAGGATCGAAGAATTGGGTTTGACACGGGAAAAGGCACGACCTTTAGCGATTAGATTACAGCAGTTTGGTTGAGATAAACGAGGAGGTGTAGCGATGGTAGCAGAGTATGATATATTTGTTACTCGTTGTTGAGATAAATGAGGTGTCTATTTTGTAGAGAGTTTGCGGGATAAGGGTGGCATATTGTTCGGGAGTCGCCTGGTTTTTAGTTCCAGTAGTTTGCGGAATAACAACCGTGGGTGGCATGTTATTTGTAAATTGTTCCAAGTGTGACACCGTGAGGCATTCACGAGTCTCATCTTAAAGATTGTGTAAAATCTGGCTTGCATGTACCGTCTCCAAGTTGTACCGTGAATGTTTCAAAAAAATAAAAGTTGTAATGTGAACTCTTGTTAGCCTCAGATCCTGCCGGGCTTAAATAAAAACCGTAGCAGAATCCTCTGACCAAAAGAAGCGTAAATTAATGTTTCCTACTAGCCAGCAGTATTCCATCGAGTATCGTTTACTCGCATCCCAGAAATTATCACCATCATCATCATATCAAATGATAAATACACAACTGAATCTGGTCTTATCGTCAGCAGCAGCTAGCACTAGCAGTTACTGATCTTGGCGTCGTCGGCGTCACTGAAGTACCTCTTCCAGAACCAGTGCCGCCGCCAAACCATGTCGACCATCTCGTCGATGGGGACGCCCTTGGTCTCCGGCAGCAGCGCGAGCACGAAGACCCCCATGATGACGATGCAGATGGCGAAAAAGAAGAAGATGAAAGCCTTCATGGTGCACATCATGGACAGGAACGCCTGCGCAATGACGAAGGTGAAGAACATGTTGGAGCTCACCGCGAAGGAGAACCCCGCCGTCCGGATCGCCAGCGGGAACGTCTCCGACGGGATCAGCCAGCCGAGTGGACCCCACGACCACGCGAAGCTGGACACGTAGACGCAGATCAGCACCACAATGGCCAGCGCCCACGGGTGGCTAGGGCTGTTGTTCGCCTTCACTTGCACCCACATGATCCCACCCACCGTCACCTGCAATGCAATGCAGATATATAATCTTAGATGAGCACGCGCCATGCATGAGGATTTTAAGAATTTTCTGAGTGTTGATTAATTAGTCAGTGCCCGGACCTGGGCGATGAGCATTTGGACGCAGGCTTCCAAGAGCAGCTTGCGGCGGCCTATCTTGTCGACGAGGATGATGGAGACGAGGGTGGAGACGACGTTGACGCCACCGGTCACCACGGCGGAGAGGAGCGATGCGTTGCTCTCGAAGCCCATGGTCTGGAACAGTACGGGAGCGTAGAACATGATGGCGTTGATGCCCGTGAACTGCTGGAAGATCTGCATGACGATAGCGATCACCAGCGGCGGCCGGCTCTCCCGACGCCTAAGTCTCCGGAACGGCTTCTCCTCCGCGCACAGCGCCGCCGCCGTCTCGCACGCGGACTTGATCTCGTCGAACTCGTCGTCCACCTCCTTGGTGCCGCGGATTCTCTCCAGCATGGTGCGGCCGGCCTCGCGGTGCCCGCGCTCGACGAGACTCGTGGGCGTCTCGGTGATGATGAGGGAGCCAAGGAAGAGCACCGCCGCCGGGACGCCCGCGCCGCCGAGCGAGTACCTCCATCCGGCCGGGTGGATGTTGGAGGTGTAGTAGTTGACGACGTTGGCGACCAGGATCCCGATGGTGACGTTGAGCTGGAAGAGGATGTTGAGTGCACCGCGGATGTGCGCCGGCGCGATCTCGGAGAGGAACAACGGCGCCGCCTGGTTGCCGAAGCCGACGCCGATGCCGAGGGAGATGCGGCCGATGATGAGCATGACGATGTTGATGGCGCCAGCGCATAGCCCGGCGCCGATGAGGAAGAAGATGGAGGCGGCCTGCATGGTGCGCTTGCGGCCAAATCGTGTGCACACCATTGATGCCCCGAAGCTGGTGGCGAGCGCGGCCAGGTAGAGAGACGACGTGAAGAGCTGCAGCCGCTGGTCGTCGAACTTGCAGTAGTTGTCCTCCTTGGCACGATGCTTCCGCGCGTACACGGCTGGGAAGAACCTCACCAGGAAATCATCCATGGCTGTCACACCACCTGTGCAAACGTAATATCATCCATCAGATCAGATCACTTGGATGCACTAGATCCACGATAATAAATCATATTAAATTGAAGAAGAGACACAACTATACCAGAGATCCCAATGTCGTATCCAAACATGAGCCCACAGGTAGCAGCGATTATTCCACAGATCCATACATACCATGTAATCTTTGCCTTGAATTCTCGATGGCAGCCGGCGCTGGTCTTACCGTCTACTGCAAAACCTCCGGCCATGTTGATGTCCAGTGAGCAGAAGACAGTCACGTGTGGAGACAATGAAAGCAACAAGGAGTGCACACGAATATATAGATGGCTGGAGTGTGCGTTGGATGGATAAACATTACATTGGATAATGGCTGATCTGGTTAAGGTTAGTCAAAACGTTCGCAGGTAATCCACACATCACGGTCCATCATTTATTCACACCTGAAGTAGTTATTCTCTCCGGATCGGATTAACCCGCGAACTAGAAAGATTGCGCTGTGAAAAACGAGAGGTGGAGCTGTTTTGTCTCGCTGAATGATGAGAAAACAAATGCTGGAGACGAAAGATTAGTTGCATGACACTTGCATGTCCGCGTTTTACACCCGCATGATGCGAAGGAAGGGGAAAGGAAGGGACGGGACTTGTCTACGCCCCGCGGCCATGCATGCGCCCATCCGTGCGCCGCTCACATCCAACAACTTGACCGTGTTTTTCTCTACTAGAGATATTTCTTTCAAGGAAAAGGTAAGTGAATACGGATTATCATACGACTCCCTCCGTATTTATCGAGTCAACAAACAACCAGCAGGCGTCGGCCGGCCGGCCTGCCGGCGGCTCCCTTGCAGACGGAAGGAGGAGCCGATCACCTGAGCCAAGGCTGCTAAGAGCATCTCCAGTCGCGTCCCCCAAAGCGTCCCCCAAAGAGATTTGGGCGCGCCGGACAAAAAAAGCGTTCCAGCCGTGTCCCCCAAAGCTCTTTTTTGTCCGGCGCGGTCCTATACGGTGTCCGGCGCCCCGAGCCCGTCCCCGTCCCACAGGGGATGCTCCGGGGACGCCGGACACAACGAAAAGCGAGGCCAACCGACGCGGGGCCGACCCGTCAGCGGCACGGAAGGCTAAAACCCCGTCGCCTACCTTTGGTCAAGCGACGTTAATGGCGTCCCTGTTTTCCCAGGCGACGCAGGGACGCGTCTCGTCGTGCATGGCCGCGTGGCCGTCCGCGCCGGAGTTATTTCGTGCAACCACCCGCTGCCGCCGCTGTTTTAAGACGCCCTGCAGTTATCGCCGCTCATAATCCTTCTCGTCGCCGCCGCCTCCCCCCTCCCAGATCCTCTCCTCGCCGCTCAAAAAATGTCGAGCTCGTCCTCCCGCAAGATCGCCGAGGCGAACGGCTTCGGACGCGGCAGCCTCACCGTGGCGGAGGCGTGGGCGCTGTACCTCGCCCGGTATCCAGTCCCGCCGGACATGCGGCTGCCAAGCAGCGGCGGCTGGAAGATGGCCGTGAACGGCATTGGCGTTCCGCCGCCGCCCAAGCCGCGCACGGACCAATGGAGGGACGCCATCAAGGCCCGTCGGGCTCAACTCACCGCCGAGGAGCGGAGGGATCCGACATGGGCGGTCAACGACAACGACGCCTGGTGGACGTCGTACTTCCAGGCGAAGTACGACGTCGAGATGCACAGCACCGACGGGCTCGTCGGCGGCCCCAACAGCTGGAACAGGGAAGGCCGCGCCCTGTTCTGGGGCGTTCCGGGGCGCACCCTCGAGAACGTCATCCGCGGCCTCCGCAACGGCGCTCCAAGGCTGGAGATGCCGTCGTCGCCGCCGCCGTCTCCTCAATGGCAGCCGAGGAGGACGACGTACTCGTCCTCCTCGCACTCTTCTTCCTCGGGACCGGCGCGATCGACGCCGTCCTCGTCGTACCGGTCGGCGCCCTACACCGTCCCCAAACGGGAGGTCAAGGAGGAGCCGGCGACGCTCGTCAACACGAGGCGTGGCGGTAGCGGCAGCGGGCGGCAGCAAGGGAGGCGCGGCGGCGCCCTCCTCATCCCGAAGCCGGAGGTGAAGGAGGAGCCGGAGGAAGCGTCGCAGGCGGCGCTGCTGGCGGAGTACGAGCGGCAGCAGCGGCTCATCGCCAGCAGCGACGACCCCGAGGACTGCCCAGGGCTGCGGGCGGCGTTCATGGCGTCCATGGACGACAAGGACGCCTGGAGGGGCGACCTGGACGCGGCGATCGCCATGTCCATCCGCGACTCCGGCAAGCCGCTGGTGGACCTCACCGACGACGGCGAGGCAGGACCAAGCGGCTTGGTGAAGGACGATCCCGTGGACGAGCCCGTCGACGAGCGCGGCAAGCAGGAGGTTGTCACCGACGAGATGTACAACTTCCAGCAGTACTACGACGCCTCCGGCCGCCGCAAGTGGTTCTAGATTAGGTTTAGTTTTAAAGTTAGTCAAATTTCGTTCGAATCTATGTAAGTTTGGATGAATCTAATCGAATCTAGTTAAGTTTAAAATTTGCGAAATTTTGTTTGGGGGACGCGACTGGGGAGCGACGTCCCCCAAACGCGGCACGAACGAAACACGTCCCCCAAACGCTCAATCTGGCGCGGTTTGGGGGACGGTTTGGGGGACGCGACTGGAGATGCTCTAACACCGCGTCTGTAAACTGTGTTCAGGCGTCCGGAGAAACATGGGTATCACACAAATCCACGAGCAGAGGCGAACAATCGCGAGCTAGCTAACAATCAAACCAATCAGATCTTATACTGGACCTCAATTCTATATGGTAATTGTATGGATAATCATGCGGCGCACTAGGACTAATTACTAGAGATTACACCAATATAAACGTGAATTCCTTTGAACTTGCTGAAATTCACAAGTCTGGCTTGTTTCCCTCTTCTTTTTTGATTGAATTATTTCCCTCTTCTTCCTTCTCTATTCTTCTCCCTTGTCTATTTTACTTTGTTCATGGTTTCCTCCTCAGAAACTTCTATGGAGCAGCAGCAGCAGACAAGAACAATTAACGGGGCTTCGCAATTCTCATCTCTTTCTTTTCCATACCTTTTAAACATAAGGCCGTAGCCCTGCCTTAAATTAATAAGGCCGTTGCTGGCAGAGAGACACAAAATGCTGAAGATTAGCTAACAGGAACCGAAGAACAACCAGCAAACAAAAGAAAAGGAATGAAAAAATAGCTACTTCGAGTCCATTGTCCGGCCTTGCCATCCAGCTGAAGAAGACGCGAAGTTGGAGAAGAAGGACGTCCTTGAGGTATTCACCCTCGCCAACCTCCAGAGGCCAACCCAAGCCACAATGACATCCATTTCCACCTCTGAAGAAAGCTCCCTGCTTTCTCGCCCCGGATCGAAGGGCGCCGTACCTGTCAAAAGGTAGAGAGCTCTCCCTAAGCACGCATGAGCATTGTACACTTGCCGCCAGAGGACAAGGCTCCGCGCAATCGCCTCGCCACGCCGCCATCCACAGACTTCACTGTCGCCCGCGGCATCAACCGCAACAAACGAGACCAAACTGCCGAGGGAAGACAACGAAGATGCGATGAGACCGCAACCAGCTACCTACCATCCACCGCCGAGCACATCCACCAACCCTGCTATTTCAAGGTGACGCCTTCAACAAGGGAACGGCGCTCCGCGCCGCCGCCCAAACCAAAGCTTTGGGCTTTCACCCGAGATAGGTAGGTCATGGAGGAAGGGAATAGACCTCGATGTTGCCTTCAAGAAAGAGATCGGCGCCGGCAGCATCGTCGACGTCGTGACCGCCACCGTCAGCCAAGAGTTTTCCCCAGTCCAGAGCCCTTCTTTCGGTTGCATCCACCAACCACCAGATCTAGATATGTGGTCGGGGAGGTGAGACGGGCACACGGGGAGGAGGAGCAACCTTCACCTGATGCCAGACGGCCGCACCTCGCTGACACCCACCGCCCCCTCACCGCTCACACGGCCGAGAGCCACGGTCAGCAGCACCGGACGCCCGCTACTCGCTGCCAGGTCGACGCTGCCTCCGCCATCCTAGCTCGCCGCCCTTGCTACTGTGGTCCCGGACCTGGACGAGGAGCAATACCCCGCGGCCACCCAAGCACCGGTGAGCCAAGGCGAGGGAGGGAGAGGAGGTCCGCCGCGCCGCCAGATGTCGGGGCCATCCCCCCAGCGCGGAGGCCTGCCTCCATACCGCCACACCAGGGGACCCGCGAGTAGATCCCCGCCGCCCCCATCACCGGCTGTGCCAGGCTTCACCGGCGACAGCCTTAGGGGAAAGCGAGGAGAGGGGAGAGGGGTGGGAGAGGCGGTGGTGGGGGGGTTAGGGTTTCCGCCCCTGAGTCTCCTAGAGGAGACAACCCGAGGGGGGTACCGTTTTACTCTTCTCTTTTCCATATAGCGCTGATGAACCTCATCCGCACGACCTCCTTGACCATCAATAAAAAAAATTATAAAGACCAGCAATAATTGATGGAAGATGGTAGCATGATGATGAGAGAGGTGCATGGTGGTGCTCCCGGCCTGACCAGGCGGCGGTCACGTGTGATCAGCTCCGGCGACATCGGCCACCACGAGCGATCATCTCCAGTGATGGCGACCACCATGAGTTATCAGCTCGAGCGACGTCGCCCACCATGAGTTATCATCTCCAGCGACGTCGTCCGCTATGGGTGTAATTGCTTTTGATGAGTAATAAAGCGCCCATTATAAAAAAAGAGTTATCAGCTCCAAGCTCCAGCACGTTGGCATCACACGTTCGGAGGGACTAGACATGTATTTCTGTGGTATTTTTTGCGATTATTTTTTACCAATAAAAGGGATAAATGTTAAATGTGAAGGAAAGAAAAGGAACCGTGCGATGGTTGTGAAACGGCGCGACACACGGATGGGCGCATGGCTGAGAGCGAGGGAAGGGGCTGCGGGAGGAGAGAGTTATATGTTAATTAAACAGCAATTAATGCTAAGACGCCTAAATCAACACGGAGAAAAGAAACTGCATGTTTTGCAAATGGAAAACGCTTACGATCCGGCGAGCAATCGCTCGCCAGCGATCGGTCGTCCTTCGGCTTAATGGCCCTGTGTTTTTGGCCCAACAATGATTTTGCTGGAAAACACATGAGTTAGATGATGAACTTTTTATTGTAAACAATTCGTAATTTTTGTAGGATTTGTTGTTAACAAATGTTGTAAAGAGACAACATTTTTTGTTGTTGATGCTAATAAAGTGCTTTTTTTGTTGTAACCATTTGAGACTTTTGGATAAAATAGTAGGTGATTTTTGTTGTAATTCAATCTGTAGCAAATTAAATATCGCTTGACCACTTTGCATCAATTTTGCAAACATATTGATTTTTTATTGTAATCGTTTGTGACTTTTTGTAAAAAAAGTTGGTGATTTTTGTTGTAATTCAATATGTAACAAATTAATGTTTTCTTCTTTTTTTTGTAAACATATGGATTTTTGTTGTAATAGTCTCCGGTTTTTGTTAATAATAATGGCTACTTTTGTTGTAAATTGATCTCCAATAAAACAATTTGTTGGTTTAACCACTTTATTTGTGACATTACTTTTTCAAAATGTTGCGACTTTTTGTTGTAATAGTATATATGTTTTGTACGCGGAGAGATGATTTTTGTTGTAATACTTTTCACATTAGGGAGGTACTGCGGGTTGGTTTCCAAAAAAAGGAGGGTGGCAAATGTAAAACTGCATTTAAACTATTATCTGAGAAATATAGTACTGCGGGTTGATTCTCCACAAAATCGGGGGCTATAATGTAAACTTCTTATGCGACTGATTCTGGACGTCGGATCGCCATCGGACGGCGCGAAAGACAACCGATTTTTGGCCCCAGATCCGGCGACCGATGCCCAGCGTTCACCTTTGCAAATGGCACCGGTTAATCTGATCCGGAGTGAGTAGTTTGTTTGTTAAGTGAGGCATGGCATGCATGCCGCCCGGTCTCACCCGGGAGTAACGTGTAAGACTAGAAACCCGTGTCCTGATGATTACTAATATAAACTAATCAACAAACGCGACGGTCAACATCTAAGTTGAAGCAACAAGCCGAACCGCGCGTCAGGGCTAGCGCAATGAAGGACCATTGACGTAGGCATCGCCGCTGGAGAAGCCAGGCGGAAGGCCATGGTCGCTGAGGGGAGCGCCTTCTGCAGCTATACTCTCCACCGTGTTGGGACTCGCAGGAGGTGGGGGAAGACCGCACGGTCGGGCATCGGGAGGAGGAGGGCGGTGTTGTTGACGGCCAACTCTACACAGAGCCCGGGACTCACATGACATGCATGGAGGAAGACAACTGATTGTGATAACCTTCCGACGTTGCTACTCGCGGCGTCGGCGAGAGAGCTGCTGGCGCGGCTCCTATCGCCCTAGCGGCCTATCGAGCCAGCGAGAGGGCTCCCGGCGTGAGCCGACATGTCGCGCTCGCCTCGACTACGCTTGCGACGAGCCTCCACGGCAAGAAAAAAAAAAGATAGGCTGAGGTCGATGCCCAGTCCCGCCTCTACGGCTGAGCGGCCTCCTCTCCCTCTGATATGCTCAAGTATGTTGCTCTCGTCAGTCTCGCTGGTGACTCCGAGATTTGAGGCAGAGAAGATCACCGAGGATGGAAGGTACATAGCGGGAAGGATCTCGACGGCGGGCGGTTGTGTGGTGGCCAAGACAACTCCAGGGCGTACGACAGCTGACATACGTCGCCTACGCACTGGATGCAAGGATCGTCTCCGCGATGGAGAGCAGCAACGAACACATCGTGCGGCATGAGGAGGTGGCATATGATCGAAACCGGCGTGTGGGTGCTCGACGAAGAGGTGTACGGATCCACCGGCTTGCTAGGACGCGCCCACTGACGCCGGTGAGGAGGGCCATCATGATGTGCACAAGGATATGAGACTGGTTTCACCTTGGCACACATTCATCGGTTCAGAGAGCACGAGTTGCATGAAACCATGCTGCTGCATTGCCGGCCCAAGCACAGCGGTTGCTTCAATCGGTTTGACGTGGAATCGACGAGATTCCCTGGTTTGGGGAAAGTCATGTTTCTGTAATCAGATGAATAGGTTGGCTCTGAATTTTTTTTATACATAGGAGGCGATGGTACCTAGCAGCATTGGCATGTGAGAAATGGATTATTAGTTTCTCTTTTAGTGGAAGAAGGAATTGGAATTTTGCGTCTGCTCTTCCATTGCACAAGCTCAGAACGAAGTGTCTCCAGACTCCATAGCAGAACAGTCGATTTGCACGGCTGGCGTTGGCCCCGGTTGATGCGTGTTCTCGTGCTGGTCAAGAGTCCGTGAAGTTTCGCATAGAGAAAAGAGGGAATTAGTTGGGATGGATTTGCCTACTGAAACTACCAGCGATTCCATTCGCAAAAAAAAAGAAACCACCAGCGATTCCTGTTGCCCGGGCGGTGGTGATGGTTTCCACATCACTAGCAAGTACTGAAAATTCAGATGAAATCGTGTAATTACCTCAAAAAAAAATTAATGTTCTTCATGATATTGTTGTAATACAATAACAGATTCCCCATAATAATAATAATAATTGTTTCATTTAACAAACAAAACACAATGTCAAATAAATTTCCATGCAAGAACATTTTCTTGTGAGGCATGTCTCATATAATGTTTTTTTAGATATGGAATTTCCTATGGACTTTGTATTACTGATAAATGTGTTTTCCTTTGGAAATTGTGTGATCCTACCAAGATGTACTACTTCCGAGTTTTGTCGGAATGACATAAAATTTTGCTTATATGGACAGCTATTGTAAGTTCGCATCTTCGAGAAATAGTATTTCTCTAATTTTCAGTACTCACTCAAGCCCAAATTAATTGTTCACGGTCTACAAAATATTAAATAGAAAATCAATCTGTCGCAATGCATGGGCAAATTTCCAAGTCTTGATATACCGAGAAAAGGGCATTCCTTTCATCTCACTCCATATAACGAAGCAAAAAAACAGTTCCTTTCCAAAAAAAAAGAAATGTGAAGACATATCCTCGAGCAGGTAAGAGCATCCCCAGCCGTTGGAGGCCCTCAGGGCAAATTCCGGATGAAAATAGCCCCGGATTGGATCAATTTTTGGCATGGGGGCAGTATATTTCCAGTCGTGTGCTCCCCAAGCGGCGTGGTGGTTGCTTCGGGGGAGAGAGAAACGTTCGGGACAGAGAACGTGGGGGAGAAAGAGGACACACGTGGGCGTGGGCGGTTGGTTTTGCTCCATCCGGAGTCCCCGAGAGGTCCCCGGGAAACCGAGGATGGCCCGGGGAGTCCGGACGAAATTATGCCGTTTTCCGGACGAAAACGAGGACCTGGGGGCGCGACTGGGCCGTTTTTCGCCGTCCGGATGTAAAAAACGGCTTGTGGGGGGCTTCTCGGGGAGGCGAGTGGAGATGCTCTAAGCAATGGGATCATCAATAAGAGACTATGAGCATCTCCACCGGCGCCATAGCGGCCCCGATAGCGATTTAGGAGCCGGCGTGGTTTTTAGGCTCGCACCGGTGCGCCCCAAACGGCGCCGGCTAATTTTTGAGCCTAATAGAAGCGCCGGTAACCCCGTGCCGGCCCCTTGGCGAAGGGCGCGAATCGGGCGCCGACGCCTCGCGGAACGACGGTTTTCGTGGGTGGGGGCGTTGTCAGTGAGAGGACGCGGCGGTTCGCATAAGAAACGACGGGGCGAGGTCGACCGTCGTTGTTAATGGCCTCCCGCGTGGAAACCCAAGTAGCAACGAGGGCGGCGACTAGCCACGCGGTGTCCACCTACCTTACCCACGCGCCTTCAGTGCGTGTCCGCCGCCTCCCTTAAGACCACACCGGCGTGCAGTTCTCTCTGTTTCCCGCCTTCCAACCCTAGCAGCCGCCGTCCAACCGCCGTGCAAACCTCCCACGCACTCAAGCGGCGACGATGGCGCACCACGATGAGGCCGGCTGGAGAGGCGGCGGGCTGCGCTCGTTGTAGCTCAGCCTCGACGAGGCCGATCTACTGAGCTGCCACCGCATCCCTGTGCCAGTGCAGTACAAACTACTGTACGGTTGGCACGTCTCCAACGCCGGCTATGCCGTGCCACTGCCGCCACCGGCAGGACTGTAGACGCGAGCCCTCGCAAGGGAACGGCTCCACTGGATGACGCTGGTGGAGAGAAGCTTGCCGGAAAACGCCGTCGATAGCCCGACCTAGCAGCGGCGTTTTGAAGATGAGCGCGCCATCGAGGTCGCCCGGGCGGACGACTACTCGTGCGGGTGCTTCAACAATGTCGACCGCCGTGCCTGGTGGTACGGCCGCGACGTCGACACAATGTTGCGCCAGTACGGTGTTATCACCAGATTTTGGCCAAATCAGGAGGTGGGCCGTAAGGGAGATGGGCTTGGAAGATTACACGTGAAAGATCTCTGAAGCGGCCTTGCACGAAGAGTTTGGGCTAGATTGCCCGTGTATCTGTATTATAGTAGATCGCATCTTAGATTAAAAGATAGAGTTTGACCCGTGCACGGTTAGGTGCACGTCTACGATAGAAAGTCCCCTGTACTATAAATATGTATCTAGGGTTTATGGAAAAAACAACAACCAACGTTCAACCAACACAAATCAATCTCGGCGCATCGCCAACTCCTTCGTCTCGAGGGTTTCTACCGGTAAGCGACATGCTGCCTAGATCGCATCTTGCGATCTAGGCAGCACAAGCTCCACGTTGTTCATGCGTTGCTCGTACTGAAGCCTTGTTGATGGCGAGCAACGTAGTTATCATAGATGTGTTAGGGTTAGCATAGTTCTTCGTATCATATGCTTGCGTAGTGCAACCCCTGCATATCTAGCCGCCCTTACACTTATCTTAGGTGTAGGGGCGGCACCCCGCTTGATCATAATTTAGTAGATTCGATCCGTTACGGTTGCTCCTTGATTCTTCAAGGATTAGTTTAATATCTGCAATAGTTAGGCCTTACAAAGGTGTGGTGACCCTGCATACCACTGCATGTTGTAGTATGCCAGTCGTTGATATAACATTCGCGAAGTACCATTCCGCAAATATCACATCCCTCAGAGTAGTACAACAGAACATAGCAAGGTCCATAACTCATTCACATATTATTACAATACACATACACAAGTCGTCTCGGAGCTCCTCTTGGGTCCTAAGAGGATATCTCCTGGGTTCGAGGTGAACCCAACTTAACTTACAATACCATTGTCTCATTAAACAAAACATTTATTTAATCGAGCAGCTATATGGTAAGAGTTTGTGCTGCTCGGCTACTACTACTCCTCAGATATCTCTAGGCTTGTTCTTCTCCGGAAGCCTCCCCGGATCCGTAGACGATGATGTAGTCTACGCCTTCAACTCCTCCTGAGAGGTCAGGTGCATCATAGCCGATAACCTCGGCTCCTTCATTGTTGTCGCAGTCCTCCTCCAGACGGTTCAGACAATCTAAGCAGGGGATTTAAGAGTGGTATGAGTACGAGCGTACTCAACAAGTTCATTATAGATAAGAAGTGTTTAATGCACTAGCTACGATATTAGACCAGAAAGTCTAATACCAATGCAAGTTTTGATAATCATTTCTTCAAGAGATTGCTTTTATTTCAAAGAGCTATGTCCGTCAGCCTTCACCGGTTTACTAGAACTTCATGGAGCTCCTTTCCGGCCGCGTTCGCAGTTCCTCAATCCCGGAACAGGGAGTGACAGGTCACAGTTTTTTACACTCTGCAGAGGTGTGTTGCTTTACCCATAAGAGATCTTAACCTTGGTGCCAACCGGGCAGCTTTCCCGTCCACACTTCCTTTGGTATGAGGCCCGGTATAAGGTCTAGCCAATCATGTTCCTCCGCTACCTCGAACACCCACCCTTTTGTAAGATTGTCCTTCCCTATATCCATGATGAGACCGTTCCGGGCATTCATATGCCTTCCCCTATCAACATGGATAGACCGTTCCGGACACCTTACAATCCCTCATAGACCGCAATACCGTGGGGACTTAAGGCTTCCCCAGCCTACCGCTTGCACTTCGCACGACAAGTGTCTACGGACTGTGCCGTGGGGACTTAAGGCTTCCCCAGCCTACCGCTTGCCGCCGACAGATACAAGTGTCTACGGTAAAGCGCATCCGTTGATGAACGAGAGGTGGAAACACTTTTGACTACTCCGTCCCACTCCGGATCTTATGGTTAACACGGGTATTACGGCACAAGAATCACTGGCGACATTTGTTGTTTAATCCTAGATGGATATAAGCCCGTGCAATGGAACCTCCACCATATCAACACAATCCATGGTTCCATTGCCCACCACATAGTCATATTCATAGTTATGAAAGTAGTGGATTTGATTTTTGTGCAATAGTGATAACCATAATACCTTGCAAATAATTTGATAAAAATACTCAAATGACATGAGCAAGTGATGAACTTGCCTGAACACTGCAAAGTTCTGCAGTTGGAAGGTATGAACTGACCCTTGTCCTCTTGTTCTGAAAAATAGCATCATTGTCCGATAAGGGCAATGGTTAAAGAAGTAATTATGCATGATTCCATTTTTAGGGTTTGTTCCCCCCTTCCGATGTCTTTATTATTTCCTGTAAGAGGTTAATACTAGGAATAATTTGGGGATACTTGATTTAAAGTAAAATACATCCTTGAAATGTTGTCAAGGTATTTTTGAAGTCCCTATTCATTAATGGACTTATTTTTTATTATTGAAAATCTTATGTGTGATTTAAATGATTATTTAAATCCTCAAATGAAGTCTTATTTTTGAATATCTTCAAACACTCTCTTTTGTATTTTATTATGATAGAGAATTTTATGCTGATCTATTTTCATATTTTTAATTATTTTTTTAGAGCTGTTATTAATTTTCTATTGAATTTCCAATTTCCTGGTTTTTAATGAAATTTGGAAAAGTCTGTTTTGCCCCTGGGCCCACCTGTCAGTGGAGCCCAGTGGTTTGGCTAGACCAGCTCGGGTCCAACCGACCCGAGCGGTCGGTCGCTCACTTCCTCACCACGCGCCGCTCGTGTTCGAACCCTAACCCTAGAGCTCTGGCGACGCACGCGTCGCCGGCCCTTCGTCGAATTGTTCCGGCCGACTCCGGCCATCGCCGCCGGCGAGATGTGGCGCATCTGAACTGCCACTCGACGGCGATTCAGATCCTCCGCGGCGATTCGTGCTGCGCCGCCTGCTCGCCTCGCCCCCTTCGCCTCTGATCTCCTGGCGTGGAGTGCCTCGGCGTTCTTGCCGCCGCCGACGCTCCAGGTGCCTTGGGCGCCGCCGTGGTGCCACGGTGGTGTTGCCATGGTGCTGCTGTGGTGCTGCCGTGGGGCATCCACGCTCGGCGTCGCCAGGCCAGGCGCGGCTTGGCGCTGCCGTGGGTGGCCCGTGCCGCCGTGCCGCCATGGCACGCCCTGCGCTACTGCTCCAGGTACGCCGCCTTCAATCCTCTCCTCTCTCTCATTCTTGCTTTCTCCTCTTCTTTCCCCAGCGGCTCTGGTCATGGCCCTCCTTCTGATGGAGATGCCGCCATGCCTTGCTGCCACTGCAGCTACTTTTATTGTTGTGTGCTGCTTGCCATGATTCTAGCTGTGCTACTGTGCTGCTACTGCCATGCTCCTGTGCTTCCTAGCTACTTCTGTTCAAGGTGATCTCCTTCTGTGGCCCTCCTGTGATTGCTCATGAGCATCCTGTGATGCTCATGACCTACTAGCTTGCTCCTGTTATTTTTACTGTCACTTAAGCATATTGTGTGTGCATAATTCTGTCCCTAACTTGATTATGGTGTGCCATTTCTTGCAAATTTGCAAGAACCAGTGCATTAGAGTACTCTTCAGTGTGCTATCTTTCATAATCATGCTCCCTTGAGCATGCCTGTGGCTTAACAACATCATCCCTTGATGATGTGCTTCTGGATACAATCATAAAAATGGTTTATGACTTAATCGGTGATTCAATTGTTGCTTGGATATGTACCTTGCTTGTGTATTATGATCCAGTGGTTCATCAAACCTTTGATGTGCTTCTGGATACTATTATGAAAATGGTTTATGACTTAATCTGTGATTCAATTGTTGCTTGGATATGTACCTTGCTTGTGTATTATGATCCAGTGGTTCATCAAACCTTTGATGTGCTTCTGGATACTATTATAAAGTCATTAATTCAGTTATCTGATTATTCAGTTAGGACTTGGTGGGATTTCTTCAGTAACTGGCTAATTACTGAGAATATGTTTGACTGTGGCTATCTGTAATCATTACTAGCAAGCTCAGTTGATCATATGATCATGAGTTGCTTATGAGATATGTTGTTTCCTGTCTAGGCCTTACAGTTGCCCTCTGTGTGATGTGTGGTCATCACACAAGCTTGGCCTGATGTGTGATGGTGCTTGCTCAAGCATCATTTAATGCTTGCAATGGTCCATTGGATCATCTGCAAGTCCCTGTGCATCAATAGCTTATCTGTTTCATTTATCTGCTTCATTTGCCTTGTTATTTGGATAAATGATGTGAACTGCCTGGCAGTGATGATCATGTTGATTAAATTAACTAGGGCTAGTTGGATGACAACCTCAGTTGTGTACCCTAGCCCTCTACTGAATCCAAAATGGATAATGATGTGTGGTTCTTGTGCTGGCTTGAAATGTTTGCTATGGGTTGAGGTGGCCTTGACAGCCACTTGGTGCTGTCAGGGTAGCTCCCCATGCTTGTTGGCTTGCAGTTGCTTACCAAAAGCTTCCTGGGTGATCCATTTATTGGACTGCCAGTAGCTCTTTGCTGTTGACAAACTAAAATAGGCACAGATGCCTATCTGTCTGATGGTTTACAGACCATGTAGTGCTAGGTAAGTTGAAATGGCTAAATAGGATCAAATCCATGATGGATTTCTCTGGTTGTGTCACTGTGTTGACACAACCAATGTTCCCTTGGTTATTTTCCTTCTAGCCTTTGCTTTATTTACTGGCACCAAATGGTTTTGCAACCAAGTGATGATACATCCAGGGTTTTCTACCCTTATTTGATTCTGTGATGCATGTGTATGCTTATTGATGAGCAAAGCATGTGTTTGCTCAGGTTCTTTTGTGTATACCTCACTCCAGCTCCTAGAAAATGGGTGTTGGTGTAGAGGATTGCTTCTGTGTTGCTCTTGTGGTTGATTTACTTGCCCTTCTCCTCCTGGTGATCTTGTGAGCTTGATTCTGTGCTGTGATGAGTTAGCAGTTTGAACAGCAGTGGCTGTTCTTGTGTTTTTGTGTTCTTACCAGTGAAGCCTGTCGATGAGAATGACTTAGGGTTTGCTTCAGAAAAGCTTTTATGTGGTGCTCCCTTGCATCCCTGGTCGACAGCTCCTGCTTGTCACTTTAGTGACTCACTATGTGTGTGTGCTGCATGCACACAGCCCTGTGAGCAGGCTGTGTGTGTGTGCTGTCAAGTGCTGTGCACCTGAACCTGGAACTTGGCTTTGGCCTGGATCAGCTCGGCCACATTGAGCTTATCTGCTCATTTCACCTTTCCATTTGATTTCTAACTTGCCAAGTGGCTTTGCCACTTGGCATAACTTCTCTTTGTTGTGTTTTTGTGCAGGGATCATCCTTGGCTCAAAATGGACTTGGAATTCATCAAGTTCAAGATCAAATGAAGATGATCTTGTAGAATTTAGTCTAGGATCATTAAATTGTAATTTTTCTTTATTTTTCATTCTTCTATTCTGCCCATTTATGTAATGTGTTGTAATTCATTTATTTCCATTATGAATAATGTAAAGACAATGTATCTTGTGTGTTATTCAATAAAGCTCAAGGTTTTCCCTAATGAGCTTTACTTTAATTGCTCATATTGTTTATTACTTATTATTTACTTAATGAATTTCCTCACAATTCAATATTTAGTGTAATTATTTAATGCTTGAATTTGAAATTCAAATTCCACATTGGTTTAAATTCAACCATGTCATTTGTCAAGAATTCAACCATGCTACTCTCCCCTCTCTTCTTAAAAACCCTAAACTATGAAGTGAGATGCAAGTTTGTCGCACTCTCGAAACCCTAACCCTGTAAGGTGTCGAGAGAGAAACTTGTCCCCCTTCGATGCAGTTTTTGTTTAAAAGCGCGAAATTTCCCCAGAATTTACTATGCAATGCACATCCCTTTCTAAAATCTACCCCTCGATCGTCTCTAAACCTGGGACATTACAGCCTTTCCCCCTTAAAGAAAACTTCGTCCCGAAGTTGTGGTTGTAATACCTGAACAGCTCGGGGTACGTTTTCCTTAGGTCTTCCTCTTTTTCCCAGGTGGCTTCCCTCTCGGGATGATGCTTCCATTGTATCTTGCAATACTTGATCGCCTTGTTTCTGAGTTGTTTCCAGCTTTCTTCGAGAATCTTGGCTGGCTTCTCGATATAAGTTAAGTCTGGTTGTAACTCGAGCTCGTCATGTGATATTGGTTCATCTGGGGTCTTCAAACATTTCCGAAGTTGTGAAACATGGAATATATTGTGAACTTGAGCTAGCCTTCCCGGTAAATCCAATTTAAAGGCTAAACCTCGATTCTGACTCAGTATCTTGAAAGGTCCTATATATCTAGGACTGAGTTTCCCTTTTACTCCAAACCTCTGGAGTCCTTTCATCGGGCTTACCTTAAGATAAACCATGTCTCCAACTTGTGGTTACCATGTCCTTCTCTTCTGATCGGCATAACTCTTTTGCCGGCTCTGGGCTATCTTGAGCCTGTCTCTGATAATGTCAATGATTTGTTGTTTTTCCTTGACATAATCAGGGTTGAACTCTTTGCTTGCTCCGGCTTCATACCAACATATTGGTGATCTACACTTCCTTCCATACAGAGCTTCAAATGGTGCCATCTTGATGCTGCTTTGATAACTATTGTTGTATGAAAACTCTGCTAAAGGTAGATGCTCCTCCCATGATCCTCCGAAGTCTAGGGCACAAGCCCTAAGCATATCTTCTAAGATCTGATTGGTTCTCTCAGTTTGTCCGCCTGTTTGTGGGTGATACGCGGTACTATAATCCAACTTGGATCCTAAAGCTTCGTGAAGTTGCTTCCAGAATGCTGATGTGAACACGGATCCTCGATCCGACACTATCTTCTTAGGCACTCCATGCTTACTCACGATCTCTTTGATGTAAAGATCAATAAGTTTCTCTCCTTTATCCTGTTGGTTTACCGCTAAGAAGTGTGCACTTTTCGTCAACCGGTCCACGATTACCCATATCATGTCCTTCTTTTTATTAGTCATGGGTAGTCCGGTGATGAAATCCATCCCTATCTCCTCCCATTTCCACTCTGGAATAGGTAGAGGTTGTAACTTCCCTGCCGGACTCTGATGTTCAGCCTTCACTCGCTGGCAGGTATGGCATTCTGCAACATATTGTGCTATCTCCCTCTTCATGTTATTCCACCAGAATAGTTCCTTTAGATCCATGTACATCTTTGTACTTCCCGGATGTATGGAATATGGTGTTTGATGAGCTTCCCGGAGTATTTCTTCCTTGATTTCAGCAATATCCGGAACGCAAATCCTCTTCTGGAACCACAAAGATCCAGATTCTCCTCGGTGAAACTCTGATGGTCTTCCCTCATCTATTCTCCTCATCTCTTCTACAATGAATGGATCGTTCAGCTGACCCATCATTATCTCATTCTTCAAGTTAACATTCAGTTCATCGGCTACCTGCAACGCCGATAATCCTTCATGGGCTTCCTTCTCCCAAAGTTGTATTTGGGCTTGACTTATTTCCTTCCTCAATTCCGGTGATATTTCTTGTTCCACTCCTCCGGTACTCTTTCTACTCAGGGCGTCTGCTACAACATTAGCCTTCCCTGGTGTGTAATTGATTGTCAGATCATAATCCTTGATCAATTCTAGCCATCTTTTCTGCCTCATGTTGAGTTCCTTCTGAGTGAAGAAATATTTGAGGCTTTTATGGTCTGTATAGAGCTCACACTTAGCTCCATAGAGAAAATGTCTCCATGTTTTAAGTGCAAAAACGACAGCTGCTAATTCCAAATCATGTGTTGGATAATTCACTTCATGAGGTCTGAGTTGCCTCGATCCATAAGATATCACTTTCCGATCTTGCATGAGTACGCAACCCAATCCATGCTTGGATGCGTCACAGTACACGGTGTAATCCTTGCCCACTTCCGGAACTGCTAACACCGGTGCCGTGGTGAGTTTCTCCTTCAGAGTTTGAAAACTCTTCTCACACTCCTCTGACCACACGAATGGTGTGTTCTTCCTTAGCAACTTTGTCATTGGTCCTGCTATCTTAGAGAATCCTTCAATGAATCTTCGATAGTATCCTGCCATTCCTAGGAATCCTCGGATTTCCTTGACAGTCTTGGGTGCTTCCCATTCTAGAACTGCTGCTACCTTGCTCGGGTTGACAGCGATTCCATCTTTACTAATGACATGACCAAGAAATTCCACTTGATCTAGCCAAAATTCACACTTACTGAGTTTGGCATAAAGTTGGTGTTCCCTTAGTGTTTGCAACACTAACCTCAAATGATCGGCATGTTCTGCCTTGTTCTTGGAATATATCAAGATATCATCGATGAATACGATGACAAACTTGTCTAGATATGGCATGAAAATCTTATTCATGAGATTCATGAATATTGCTGGGGCATTGGTCAATCCAAAAGGTACTACAAGGTATTCATGGTGTCCATACCTTGAGACAAAGGCAGTTTTCGGAACGTCTCCTTCTTGATCTTTATCTGGTGATAACCGGATCTTAGATCAATCTTGGAAAAGACTCCCGCTCCTCTAACCTGATCAAATAGATCTTGTATCCTTGGAAGTGGATACTTGTTCTTGATTGTGACGTTGTTCAGATTCCTGTAGTCTCCGCACATCCTTCTTCCTCCATCTCTTTTATCCACGAAGATCACAGGTGATCCCCATGGTGAAACACTCTCCTGAATGAATCCCTTTTGTTCCAAGTCATCCAGTTGTTCCTTGAGTTCTTTCAGTTCCTTAGGCCCCATCTTATATGGTGCTTTGGCAATCGGAGCTGTTCCTGGAATTAGGTCGATAGTGAATTCTATCTCCCTATCTGGTGGCATACCAGGTAATTCCGCAGGAAACACATCCTGGAATTCATTTACTACAGGTATATCTTCTAACTTCACCTCCTTCATGCTATTCAACTGTAGCTCAACTTCAATCTGTGTATGTTTGTCGCCCTGGTAGATCATTCTACTTCCATCGGGGCTTTTCAATGATACCGTCTTGTTTACATAGTCGATCAATGCTCCATTAGCTTCTAACCAGTTCATACCAAGAATGACATCAATGTCCTTCATCGGTAAAATGAACAGGTCCGCGTCAAACGCGCACTTATTGATCATAATGACTTGTTTTTGTTTGACATGGGTTACTACTATCGTTCCCCCCGCAGAAAGTATGGTTATGGATGTATCTAACTTAGTGCAACTAATCCCATGTTTGATGATGAATTGTTGAGAAATGAATGATGTAGTTGCACCAGTATCAAAAAGTACTTTGCCAGGATGAGTGAGGATCTGGAGCATACCTATCACCGCCTGGTCAGAGTTGACCACCTCCTCCCGGGCCAGTACAGTTCAGCTTGCCGAAGGGCTTCTTATTCTTCCAGTTCCCTCCGGTGTTTCCTCGATTTCCTCCTCCTCCAGATTGACCTCCTCCACTATTCTTCTTGGGGCAATCCTTCAGCATGTGCCCCTCCTGGCGACAACCAAAGCATATAATCCTTGGTTTCTTGCAATCCCTGGCAAAATGCCCTGGAAGTCCACAACTCCTGCAAACACTTTGATTTGCAGTCTGGAATGCCTGATTCTTCCTACTACCGTAGTAGTTGCTGTTGTTGTTGTTGTTGTTGTTGTTGTTGTTGTATCTAGGCTTGAAACTCAAGCTGGTGTTAGGCTTGTTACTAACAAACCTCTTAGGCTCATACTTGGCCTTTTTCCTCTTCTCTTCTTGCAGTTGTTTGAAGTCATCTTCAAGAGTGATGGCTGCATCCACCAACTCTTGGAATTCCGTTGCTCTCATCATCCGCAGCTGTACTTTGAACTGGGGACTTAACCCCCTCATAAATCTCTTCTTCTTCTTGTCCTCGGTGTTGACTTCCTCAACAGCGTACCGGGACAGCTTTGAAAACTCCCTGACATAGGTCAGGATTGCCTTGTCCTTCTGCTCGAGACTCTCGAACTCTCGATGCTTCAGTTCCACAATACTTTCAGGGACATTAGATTCCCTGAACTTCCTTGCAAACTCCTCCCAGGTAAATACCTTTCCTGCCGGATACACGGCTACAATGTTGTCCCACCATGATGCGGCAGGTCCACATAGCAGATGGGTAGCATATCGAACCTTCTCTTGATCATTGCATCCAACAGTGTTGAGCTTGCGCTCAGTATCCATCAGCCAATCTTCCGCGTCCATAGGCTCTGGCGCGTATGCGAAAGATATCGGCTTGGTGTTTTGGAAGTCTGCTAATGTGACTCCCTGGTTCTCAGGTCTCTCCACCCTATTCTGCTGCATCAGATCTTGAAGGAATTTGTTCTGCAGCTCCAGTGTTACACGCTGCCTCTCTTCCGCCAGTTGCATGTACTGGATAAAGTTTTGCTGCGTCATGGGTGGTGGTGGTGGTGGAAACTGATCTCTGGCTGCACCCTCAGCCTCTTCCTTCTCTTTTGCTTCGCGCTCCATGCGCTGTGCTTCAGTCTCGTTTCCTAACGTTCCCGACATAATCCCCCTAGTTCTGCAACACAAGATGATACTCATAGTTACTCCATGCGCAAGTTTTCTGAGCTCAACTTCGTGCACAGAACTAGTCACGCAATGGAAATCAAGGAGCAAATCCAAATCATACAAAACATATACCCTGTATATACATACATAAGTGGTCTTATTACAATACTCAAGTCGATGTGAGTATGCAAACTCACTTATTAAAGTATATGTACAAATTTATACAAATATTACAAACTATAATACACGTGGTACTTGTGTATTATAGCCTCGCCTCCCTTGGTGGACTCTAGTCGATCTTCACTCCCGATACATTCCAGGCTTCCATCCGGTCGAACGTGTCGTCCTCCTGATAGACCCTGGAACATAAGGTCTCCCCGTTGGCTTGTAATCCGAATCCGATGATGACCCTAAGGAGAAATCAGTGTTCACAAACTGATCGTTGAGTGCATCATAATCCACCCATCGGGTGTACTCTCCTGTAGGCCCACCATAAGGGTTACCAAAACCCATACCCGACTCAACCTGTGTCGGATATCCTCCATCCACTCCTTCATTACTAGGATAGCTTTGGTTCTGGGTTGTTGCATCATCGTTCATCTCTCCATCATAATACTCAGTAGTACTATGGGTTCCAGTATCATTACCCCAACGCCAACCCCTAGAATTCTCGATCGGAGTCTCGGAACGCTGGTTGTTTCCGGATTCCGCTCCGCCTTCGTATCCCCCATAGGAACTACCCAGGTAGTTCCCAGGTGTAGCAGGTGTAGGTTCACGCGCAAGTGGATCAAAACTGATGTAGTCACCAGCTGAATAAACTGGTGTGTGCACTACATTCTCCATAGGTTCTTTCCCCCTACTCTCCTCCTTGGGTTCGGTAAATTCCTCTAGCATCGTATCAATAGCTCCTATCAGATGATGGTTCAGCTGAAAGAGTAATGATATGAAGTTTCGGCTGTTATCCATATATTTTGCCGCAGCTATGGGTTTGCGTTTGGCGTATTTGTAGTGGTTGAGCATGGGATCTTCTTCCTCCTGATTATGAGGAATATGGGAGAACTCGGAATTCATAAGCTCTTTTGTCTTATGTTCCCGTATGTCGGTTATGGCTCTCATAACAGCTATATGATAGGCTGTGTTGGTTGTCCTAGCTTCTCCAGCTGGCATGACTACGCTCATTCCCAAAGATTCAGGAAGTCGCAGTCCTACTCTGCACTTGGCCAACACCGGTCCATCATGGAACATGTACTTCTTTACTGGAATCTGGGAATCGCACCCAAATTCCAATAACATGGCTCGTAGGATATCAGCAAGTCCTCCTTGGTATTCGTTCAGTGTGGAATCCATAACTTTTACGTTTCTTCCCGGTCGTGCACTTGCCATGTTGGCTGTAGAAATAAAAAGATTATAAGATTAGTAATAATGCATCATAATAGAGATAATAAAGAATTTTCGCACTAAAAGATATGATTGTTGTATTCTCAATTGAATATACACCATATTTTTAGAGAATTCTTTACTAATCCTATTTGACTCCTAACGTTTGGTCCCATTTACTAGGTTCCAACCTAAGGTCAAAGCTTTTGCTCTGATACCAACTGTGGTGACCCTGCATACCACTGCATGTTGTAGTATGCCAGTCGTTGATATAACATTCGCGAAGTACCATTCCGCAAATATCACATCCCTCAGAGTAGTACAACAGAACATAGCAAGGTCCATAACTCATTCACATATTATTACAATACACATACACAAGTCGTCTCGGAGCTCCTCTTGGGTCCTAAGAGGATATCTCCTGGGTTCGAGGTGAACCCAACTTAACTTACAATACCATTGTCTCATTAAACAAAATATTTATTTAATCGAGCAGCTATATGGTAAGAGTTTGTGCTGCTCGGCTACTACTACTCCTCAGATATCTCTAGGCTTGTTCTTCTCCGGAAGCCTCCCCGGATCCGTAGACGATGATGTAGTCTACGCCTTCAACTCCTCCTGAGAGGTCAGGTGCATCATAGCCGATAACCTCGGCTCCTTCATTGTTGTCGCAGTCCTCCTCCAGACGGTTCAGACAATCTAAGCAGGGGATTTAAGAGTGGTATGAGTACAAGCGTACTCAACAAGTTCATTATAGATAAGAGGTGTTTAATGCACTAGCTACGATATTAGACCAGAAAGTCTAATACCAATGCAAGTTTTGATAATCATTTCTTCAAGAGATTGCTTTTATTTCAAAGAGCTATGTCCGTCAGCCTTCACCGGTTTACTAGAACTTCATGGAGCTCCTTTCCGGCCGCGTTCGCAGTTCCTCAATCCCGGAACAGGGAGTGACAGTCACAGTTTTTACACTCTGCAGAGGTGTGTTGCTTTACCCATAAGAGATCTTAACCTTGGTGCCAACCGGGCAGCTTTCCCGTCCACACTTCCTTTGGTATGAGGCCCGGTATAAGGTCTAGCCAATCATGTTCCTCCGCTACCTCGAACACCCACCCTTTTGTAAGATTGTCCTCCCCTATATCCATGATGAGACCGTTCCGGGCATTCATATGCCTTCCCCTATCAACATGGATAGACCGTTCCGGACACCTTACAATCCCTCATAGACCGCAATACCGTGGGGACTTAAGGCTTCCCCAGCCTACCGCTTGCACTTCGCACGACAAGTGTCTACGGACTGTGCCGTGGGGACTTAAGGCTTCCCCAGCCTACCGCTTGCCGCCGACAGATACAAGTGTCTACGGTAAAGCGCATCCGTTGATGAACGAGAGGTGGAAACACTTTTGACTACTCCGTCCCACTCCGGATCTTATGGTTAACACGGGTATTACGGCACAAGAATCACTGGCGACATTTGTTGTTTAATCCTAGATGGATATAAGCCCGTGCAATGGAACCTCCACCATATCAACACAATCCATGGTTCCATTGCCCACCACATAGTCATATTCATAGTTATGAAAGTAGTGGATTTGATTTTTGTGCAATAGTGATAACCATAATACCTTGCAAATAATTTGATAAAAATACTCAAATGACATGAGCAAGTGATGAACTTGCCTGAACACTGCAAAGTTCTGCAGTTGGAAGGTATGGACTGACCCTTGTCCTCTTGTTCTGAAAAATAGCATCATTGTCCGATAAGGGCAATGGTTAAAGAAGTAATTATGCATGATTCCATTTTTAGGGTTTGTTCCCCCCTTCCGATGTCTTTATTATTTCCTGTAAGAGGTTAATACTAGGAATAATTTGGGGATACTTGATTTAAAGTAAAATACATCCTTGAAATGTTGTCAAGGTATTTTTGAAGTCCCTATTCATTAATGGACTTATTTTTTATTATTGAAAATCTTATGTGTGATTTAAATGATTATTTAAATCCTCAAATGAAGTCTTATTTTGAATGTCTTCAAACACTCTCTTTTGTATTTTATTATGATAGAGAATTTTATGCTGATCTATTTTCATATTTTTAATTATTTTTTTAGAGCTGTTATTAATTTTCTATTGAATTTCCAATTTCCTGGTTTTTAATGAAATTTGGAAAAGTCTGTTTTGCCCCTGGGCCCACCTGTCAGTGGAGCCCAGTGGTTTGGCTAGACCAGCTCGGGTCCAACCGACCCGAGCGGTCGGTCGCTCACTTCCTCACCACGCGCCGCTCGTGTTCGAACCCTAACCCTAGAGCTCTGGCGACGCACGCGTCGCCGGCCCTTCGTCGAATTGTTCCGGCCGACTCCGGCCATCGCCGCCGGCGAGATGTGGCGCATCTGAACCGCCACTCGACGGCGATTCAGATCCTCTGCGGCGATTCGTGCTGCGCCGCCTGCTCGCCTCGCCCCCTTCGCCTCTGATCTCCTGGCGTGGAGTGCCTCGGCGTTCTTGCCGCCGCCGACGCTCCAGGTGCCTTGGGCGCCGCCGTGGTGCCACGGTGGTGTTGCCATGGTGCTGCCGTGGGGCATCCACGCTCGGCGTCGCCAGGCCAGGCGCGGCTTGGCGCTGCCGTGGGTGGCCCGTGCCGCCGTGCCGCCATGGCACGCCCTGCGCTACTGCTCCAGGTACGCCGCCTTCAATCCTCTCCTCTCTCTCATTCTTGCTTTCTCCTCTTCTCTCCCCAGCGGCTCTGGTCATGGCCCTCCCTCTGATGGAGATGCCGCCATGCCTTGCTGCCACTGCAGCTACTTTTATTGCTGTGTGCTGCTTGCCATGATTCTAGCTGTGCTACTGTGCTGCTACTGCCATGCTCCTGTGCTTCCTAGCTACTTCTGTTCATGGTGATCTCCTTCTGTGGCCCTCCTGTGATTGCTCATGAGCATCCTGTGATGCTCATGACCTACTAGCTTGCTCCTGTTATTTTTACTGTCACTTAAGCATATTGTGTGTGCATAATTCTGTCCCTAACTTGATTATGGTGTGCCATTTCTTGCAAATTTGCAAGAACCAGTGCATTAGAGTACTCTTCAGTGTGCTATCTTTCATAATCATGCTCCCTTGAGCATGCCTGTGGCTTAACAACATCATCCCTTGATGATGTGCTTCTGGATACAATCATAAAAATGGTTTATGACTTAATCGGTGATTCAATTGTTGCTTGGATATGTACCTTGCTTGTGTATTATGATCCAGTGGTTCATCAAACCTTTGATGTGCTTCTGGATACTATTATGAAAATGGTTTATGACTTAATCTGTGATTCAATTGTTGCTTGGATATGTACCTTGCTTGTGTATTATGATCCAGTGGTTCATCAAACCTTTGATGTGCTTCTGGATACTATTATAAAGTCATTAATTCAGTTATCTGATTATTCAGTTAGGACTTGGTGGGATTTCTTCAAGAATCGGCTAATTACTGAGAATATGTTTGACTGTGGCTATCTGTAATCATTACTAGCAAGCTCAGTTGATCATATGATCATGAGTTGCTTATGAGATATGTTGTTTCCTGTCTAGGCCTTACAGTTGCCCTCTGTGTGATGTGTGGTCATCACACAAGCTTGGCCTGATGTGTGATGGTGCTTGCTCAAGCATCATTTAATGCTTGCAATGGTCCATTGGATCATCTGCAAGTCCCTGTGCATCAATAGCTTATCTGTTTCATTTATCTGCTTCATTTGCCTTGTTATTTGGATAAATGATGTGAACTGCCTGGCAGTGATGATCATGTTGATTAAATTAACTAGGGCTAGTTGGATGACAACCTCAGTTGTGTACCCTAGCCCTCTACTGAATCCAAAATGGATAATGATGTGTGGTTCTTGTGCTGGCTTGAAATGTTTGCTATGGGTTGAGGTGGCCTTGACAGCCACTTGGTGCTGTCAGGGTAGCTCCCCATGCTTGTTGGCTTGCAGTTGCTTACCAAAAGCTTCCTGGGTGATCCATTTATTGGACTGCCAGTAGCTCTTTCTTTGTTGACAAACTAAAATAGGCACAGATGCCTATCTGTCTGATGGTTTACAGACCATGTAGTGCTAGGTAAGTTGAAATGGCTAAATAGGATCAAATCCATGATGGATTTCTCTGGTTGTGTCACTGTGTTGACACAACCAATGTTCCCTTGGTTATTTTCCTTCTAGCCTTTGCTTTATTTACTGGCACCAAATGGTTTTGCAACCAAGTGATGATACATCCAGGGTTTTCTACCCTTATTTGATTCTGTGATGCATGTGTATGCTTATTGATGAGCAAAGCATGTGTTTGCTCAGGTTCTTTTGTGTATACCTCACTCCAGCTCCTAGAAAATGGGTGTTGGTGTAGAGGATTGCTTCTGTGTTGCTCTTGTGGTTGATTTACTTGCCCTTCTCCTCCTGGTGATCTTGTGAGCTTGATTCTGTGCTGTGATGAGTTAGCAGTTTGAACAGCAGTGGCTGTTCTTGTGTTTTTGTGTTCTTACCAGTGAAGCCTGTCGATGAGAATGACTTAGGGTTTGCTTCAGAAAAGCTTTTATGTGGTGCTCCCTTGCATCCCTGGTCGACAGCTCCTGCTTGTCACTTTAGTGACTCACTATGTGTGTGTGCTGCATGCACACAGCCCTGTGAGCAGGCTGTGTGTGTGTGCTGTCAAGTGCTGTGCACCTGAACCTGGAACTTGGCTTTGGCCTGGATCAGCTCGGCCACATTGAGCTTATCTGCTCATTTCACCTTTCCATTTGATTTCTAACTTGCCAAGTGGCTTTGCCACTTGGCATAACTTCTCTTTGTTGTGTTTTTGTGCAGGGATCATCCTTGGCTCAAAATGGACTTGGAATTCATCAAGTTCAAGATCAAATGAAGATGATCTTGTAGAATTTAGTCTAGGATCATTAAATTGTAATTTTTCTTTATTTTTCATTCTTCTATTCTGCCCATTTATGTAATGTGTTGTAATTCATTTATTTCCATTATGAATAATGTAAAGACAATGTATCTTGTGTGTTATTCAATAAAGCTCAAGGTTTTCCCTAATGAGCTTTACTTTAATTGCTCATATTGTTTATTACTTATTATTTACTTAATGAATTTCCTCACAATTCAATATTTAGTGTAATTATTTAATGCTTGAATTTGAAATTCAAATTCCACATTGGTTTAAATTCAACCATGTCATTTGTCAAGAATTCAACCATGCTACTCTCCCCTCTCTTCTTAAAAACCCTAAACTATGAAGTGAGATGCAAGTTTGTCGCACTCTCGAAACCCTAACCCTGTAAGGTGTCGAGAGAGAAACTTGTCCCCCTTCGATGCAGTTTTTGTTTAAAAGCGCGAAATTTCGCCAGAATTTACTATGCAATGCACATCCCTTTCTAAAATCTACCCCTCGATCGTCTCTAAACCTGGGACATTACAAAAGGGTTGGAGGATCCAGCGGCACGTAGGGTGTCGTTCGCAAGTCCTAGACAGGATGTTCCGGGGATCAACCTCGTGTTGGTTTTTAGGCCTTGTCTAGGATCGGCTTACGATCACCGTGCGTGGCCGCGAGGCCCAATCGTGAGTAGGATGATCCGATTATGCGGTGAAAACCCTAAATCGTCGTAGATCTTATTAGCTTTATCTTGATCAAGCAGGACCACCATATATTCGTGCACCTCGTACGAATCATGGGTGGATCGGCTCCCATGAGCCGATTCACAGGATAACCTGAGAGCCGATCGAGGCTCGTATTTAATGTTTACGTGTATGCCATGCAGGAAACTAAGCGAGGCATCTCCATCACCTTCCTGACCAGGTATAGGTCAGGTGGCACGCCCTTGCATCAGCATCGGACGTGTAGCCAGAAGGCTTTGCGGGCCGTTGCTCGGAGGGACCAGGGCCAGCCGAAGCCCTAAGTTGTTCCCGGCTCTACTGTGTTGCCTGTCGCTGCCCGCCGGTGGGTTTCTGACGACAACACATTCTGGCACGCCCGGTGGGGCAAGCTTCTACATCAACCACATCGCCATCTACATCTGAGATGGCGGACGGCACGCCAGTCACGTACGACGACCTAACCGAGGAGCTCAAGAAGAAGTACGACGAGATCAAAGCACTCCTCGAAGCCGACCTCATCGGCTCTTTCCACAGGACCCGTTCCCATGGCATCAGATGGAAGGGGTTCTCGCCTAACGGTGCACTAGATGGGATAGACCTCTCTGCCCCATCGGAGGAACGCACCAGGTCCCTGCGGCAGGAGATCAACTATTTGGTGGGACACTCGCTACACCGCCACTCTGAAAACCTGGTAAACACGTTGGAGCGTGTCGCTCTTCGCGTGATCCAGGAGATCATGAGGCACCAGTACTCGCCGTCAGGACCAGCTCTCGGGACACATCAAGGAGAGTTGCCACTCCAGTCCCGTCCACCGCTGCCATTTGCGTTGGCAGCGCCAGAGGTGCCGGCTTCACCGGCATTCGTCGTCTACAAGATCGGTGGTGACCCTAGTGACTGCCAGTTCTTGCAGGAGGCACCTAAGGAGATCCCTCACGGGTACGTGTGCACTTATGTGCCAGATTGCGGTAACTGGGCGCTCACAAACCAGGCCGCGACATCAGGGGCTTCCAGGAAAACAGGAGGAACGTCAGCAACGGATCGTGAGAAGCAGACGTGGCTAACAAAATACGCCACCCCGACGAACCTCCAGAGCACAGCTCCTGCAGTTGGCTCAGAGCTGGAAAAACAAGCGTGGCTGGCTAAGTACGCCACCCCGGCGAATCTTCAGAGTTCGACTCCTACAGCCAGCACCGTGGATCAGATCAGCACGATCCTGAGGGACCAGTTCGGCATGATGCCGAAAAGGAGGACGATCGGCTATTCCAAGCCGTATCCCGATGAATACGAATTGGTCCCACTACCACCTAAGTATCGGCTCCCTGATTTCTCCAAATTCAGTGGATCGGATGGCTCCAGCTCCATCGAGCATGTAAGCCGATACTTGGCGCAGCTTGGAACGGCTTCAGTGTCGGATCCACTACGCGTGAGGTACTTCTCACAGTCCCTCACGGGATCGGCTTTCGGGTGGTACACCTCGTTGCCACCGAACTCGATCCAGACTTGGAAGCAGTTGGAAGAACAGTTCCACATGCAGTATCACTCAGACGCTGCCGAGTCTGGCCTTGCCGATCTAGCACAAGTACGTCAGAAGCGTGGAGAAACCGTGGCAGAATACATCCAGGGCTTCAGAAATCTGAGGAACCGATGTTATTCGGTTCGTGTAACTGAGAAAGAAGCAGTCGAGTTGGCAGTAGCAGGCCTTGCAACACCGCTCAAGGACATGGCCTCCCAAGCAGATTATCCCTCATTGGCGCACATGGTTCAGAAACTGTCAGCATATGAACAGCGCCACCCGGACCTGTACCAGGAAAAATTCAAGCGTGCAGTAGTCCTGGTCGATGCAGAGGAAGACGCGGTTTCTGCGGGAGATCAAGAGGTAGCAGTGGCTGAATGGACTCGGGGGGCAACCCCCGTGTCCTGCAAATGGGTAAAGCCACCAGGCCCGCCCAGGGGGTTTGATTTTGACGTGACCAAGACTGAACAAATCTTCGACCTGTTACTCAAGGAGAAGCAGTTGAAGATACCCGAAGGTCTCAAATTCCCCACGGTGCAAGAGCTGAATGGAAAGCCATACTGCAAATGGCATAACTCGCTCTCCCATGCCACCAACGACTGCAGGGTATGGCGTCAGCACGTCCAAGCGGCGATAGAAAAAGGGCGTCTAATTTTCAACCAGTACGCCATGAAGGTCGACACCCAGCCCTTTCCCGCCGTTAACATGGTAGAATGCACTTACCCTGAAGGTTGCCAGCCAGGACCCTCATTCGGCATCAACATGGTAGGACCTGGGAACCACTCTGGCAAAGATGGAGACGAGGGCAGCTGCTCTCATAGCAAGGACACAGAGGAGGCCGCTCCACGCGATCGGCTCCGTCATGATGGCAAGCGCTACGTCACAGAGGGAGAAGTGAAGAACATAAGATATCAGCGACCCCTCTCTGATCACCTCCTCAACAAGTATGTAAATCGGTATGACCAACGCCGACGGTCCAGCTATGATGAAGGAGATCGTCTGGCTAGAGAAGCCAGAAGACATCGTCGGCATGATCACGATGAGGAGGAGCACGAGCGCCGTGCCATAGGAAAATCAAGGGAGCAGGACGACAATGACAGGCACTGGGACTGCCCCTTCTTCAGACACTGCTGGGATTCAGGAATGAGCCGATTGCCCACAATCGGCAATTGCCCAGAATGCAACCAGAAGAAGGAGGAGGCAGCCAACGTGTCTGTGTTCAAGCGCCTAGGGCCTCTCCCACCACAAAGCAAACGCGCTGAGTCACCTCGTTGGGCAGATCTCGAGGATTCAGAAGACGAGGGAGAAGAAGAAGAAGACAGGTACCACCGGCCAAGGTGGTGCCCTGATGGACTCAGCCGTTCCCAGAAGTGCAGGGTTCAGCGATTGCGCGGCCTGGAGGAAGCCGAAAGGATGTATTTGCATACGCTAAGGAAGGCGCGACCTGATCTGGCTGCAAAAGTTCAGCGAACCCTGGATGAAGAGGGTCATCCACGAAAAATGGAGTGGCGTCCCAAGCAAAGGAAAGCCGACGATGAAACATCGGCTGGTACAAACATGGTGCTCGTCCTTCCGACGGAGCTTAGTGCTCCACATTTCTACGATGCACTCAAGGTGGACGACAGCAGGCGCATCAAGTCAGAGGTTGGGCTGGTTCTATCCACCAGCCTGACCGAGTAGCAAGAACAAACCAATGAGCAAACAAGGCGAGGCTGATCCTTGGGATCGGCCCCAAAAATTTACGAAGGGACATTACGGAACCTTCACTGAGCGCTTCAATCAATATGGAGGCCGATTCCAGCAATCGGCCAAAATTATCCTAACCACATGTTCTGTTGTGTTCGACATTGATCCTACCGGAGCCGACGTACAAGTTACAGAGCCGATATCTGCCGTTCCCTGACAGATTCGGTTCGGGGGGCACCTAATCAGGAGAACATGTCCAGATGAAACATGTGCGATATATGCGCAGTGACATACATGTTGGGGGCCGATAAAAGTCGGCCGTAAACAAATTTTTGATACACAGCCAATGCACGGTCATCGACTCTAGCACAGATTACACGACAGCGTCTACCTTGGTCTTCAGTTCAGCTTCAAGGCGTTCTGCTTCCATCTTCTCGATGAGCCGATCCTGGTGCCCACCTTTTGCGCAAGGTCACCAGTCCAGCAGTACTGTCAGAAGCCTGTTGGTCTTTGCTCATCAAGCCGTCAGTTATTCTTCTATGACATCGGCTTTTCACGGAAGAAGACGATCGGGGGCGTATTTAGCTCGGCATGATGGACGATTTGAACGTCTTTGTCTTTATCCTCGCCTTGACTGAGGCTCGGGGGGCACCTAAACACGATGAACATGGGAACAGGTGCAGGAGGACATGTGTGCAGCGAAATATTGGGGCCGATAGAAGAAAATCGGCCAGTAAAAAAAAATTTAGACAGTCGATGCAAGGGCATCGACTTTAGAACAGTTACACAAAGACCAAGACCTACTGGTTAGGTGCTCAGGGCTCACATGGACGCCAAGATGGTTTCTGGCTTGGGGTCATTTACAACATCGTCGTTCAACGGAAAGCCGATTTTCTCTGATTTGGGAGCCGATTGGAGTCGCATCGACTGACCCTACATCGTGATCTTCTCTGAAGTAGTGAGGTGTTGCAAAACTACTGAAGCTTTTACATGTTTTGGATCGTCCTGTCGCTGCAAGAGAAGGGAAGGGACTGGATTCTCAAAATAGCCGATGAGTAGTCGTCGGCTAAGGGATTGCGAAAAATTATGGTTAGATATCAAATCGCAGCCTGAAATTGAGAGGTGCTTGGCCGACGGGCTAATCGGCATGTGAGTCCGGCTTCACGGGCGTCCGAAAGAGAAGAAATCCGATACGTTGCTGTCGGTCTTGGCATGACAGGCGGAAGGAATGAGATTGGATTAATTGAAAGGTGAATTGAAAAAACAATTTTCATTAATTCAAAGGAGCGGCTTTACAAGAAAGAGCCGATGGCTCTCAAAAAAGGGATCTGGTGCCTAGTGCACTGCTACTACTAGTCCTATTCTACTAGTCGTCGCTGTCCTCGTCATCACTGCCGTCGATGTCGTCGGCGCTGCTCCCAGGAAGCTCCTCGTCGCTGCTGCCCTAGCCCTTGGCTGGAGCCTCGCCTTCCTCGTCATCATCATCATCCTCGCTGTCCGCCCAGGAGCGGAAGCGTTTGGTCGGCGGATACCCGATGGAGGAGGAGGATTCATCATCCTCCTCTTCCTCCTCGTCATCATCATCGTCCTCGTCTGACCAAGCCCAGCCCCGGATGCGCTTTGGCGGTGGTTCGTCGCAGGAGGTGAATTTACCCCGGAAGGGAGGGTCGTCGTTGTTGCTCTCCGCCTCCAGTTCTCCGTCAATCAGGAATCGGAGGTCATCCTCCCCGTCAGTTAGGGGCATGTCCCCATCTGACCAGACGAGGTCCTCGCCCTCTGGCACGAAATCGAAGTCCCACTCCCGCTTGTCCCAATGCTTGGGAGCGCGCCGGTTGTATGCTTCAATCTGGTTGTGCTCTGGAACCGACTCGCTTGAGGAAGAGGATTGGGGGGAAACAGAAGAGGATGACATGGCTATGGGAGGAGAGGGTTTTTTGGCCGACGACTGATGTGGAGCAGGGGGACGAAGAGGTGACCTGTTCGATAAATAGAGGGGACAGAGTAGAGAATTATTGCTCGAGCAGTTTCCAAGGGGGTGGAGCCAAAATTGTCAAGTCATGCAGAGAAGTTGAAAAGGCAAGTTATCATGATGAAGAATACTGCGACGGTTCTGCTCTGCCACGACATGACCCTTCGAAGGAAAAATAGAGTGGTTTTGAAATTATCATTACCAAAACCAGGGGGCATGTGTTATCACCAGATTTTGGCCAAATCAGGAGGTGGGCCGTAAGGGAGATGGGCTTGGAAGATTACACGTGAAAGATCTCTGAAGCGGCCTTGCACGAAGAGTTTGGGCTAGATTGCCCGTGTATCTGTATTATAGTAGATCGCATCTTAGATTAAAAGATAGAGTTTGACCCGTGCACGGTTAGGTGCACGTCTACGATAGAAAGTCCCCTGGACTATAAATATGTATCTAGGGTTTATGGAAAAAACAACAACCAACGTTCAACCAACACAAATCAATCTCGGCGCATCGCCAACTCCTTTGTCTCGAGGGTTTCTACCGGTAAGCGACATGCTGCCTAGATCGCATCTTGCGATCTAGGCAGCACAAGCTCCACGTTGTTCATGCGTTGCTCGTACTGAAGCCTTGTTGATGGCGAGCAACGTAGTTATCATAGATGTGTTAGGGTTAGCATAGTTCTTCGTATCATATGCTTGCGTAGTGCAACCCCTGCATATCTAGCCGCCCTTACACTTATCTTAGGTGTAGGGGCGGCACCCCGCTTGATCATAATTTAGTAGATTCGATCCGTTACGGTTGCTCCTTGATTCTTCAAGGATTAGTTTAATATCTGCAATAGTTAGGCCTTACAAAGGGTTGGAGGATCCAGCGGCACGTAGGGTGTCGTTCGCAAGTCCTAGACAGGATGTTCCGGGGATCAACCTCGTGTTGGTTTTTAGGCCTTGTCTAGGATCGGCTTACGATCACCGTGCGTGGCCGCGAGGCCCAATCGTGAGTAGGATGATCCGATTATGCGGTGAAAACCCTAAATCGTCGTAGATCTTATTAGCTTTATCTTGATCAAGCAGGACCACCATATATTCGTGCACCTCGTACGAATCATGGGTGGATCGGCTCCCATGAGCCGATTCACAGGATAACCTGAGAGCCGGTCGAGGCTCGTATTTAATGTTTACGTGTATGCCATGCAGGAAACTAAGCGAGACATCTCCATCACCTTCCTGACCAGGTATAGGTCAGGTGGCACGCCCTTGCATCAGCATCGGACGTGTAGCCAGAAGGCTTTGCGGGCCGTCGCTCGGAGGGACCAGGGCCAGCCGAAGCCCTAAGTTGTTCCCGGCTCTACTGTGTTGCCTGTCGCTGCCCGCCGGTGGGTTTCTGACGACAACATACGGCTACCGCCAGCGCGTCCACGGCGACCCGCCGCGCGACCCACTGCACTTCCCGTAGGCGGTGTGCATGGCGCCGCGGGCGCCGGCTCTGCAGCTGCCGGACAGGACCGCGGCGTCCGGAGGCTCACGCACCGGATCTTCATCGGCAGTCGCCCGCACGCGCTCGGCCGCACCCGCGCCTCCTTCCGGAGGCATCGTCGTCCGCCACGGGGGGGAGGCGCGCGTCCTCTGCTCCGGCTCGTCGGACAACGGGGTCGGGCCACCGCCGCTGCCTCAAGGAGGAGGACGCCGCGGCCTCGCCACCGCTTCCACCGGCGAAGAAGAAATGGTGGGAGAAGGAGGCCGAGGCGCAGGCGGCCCTCCATGGCGACGACGACGAGGGGGAGTTCCCTGGCACGAACTTCATCGTCGGCCGCTCCATTGACGAAGACTACCGGTATATCGTGATCGACCTAGGACAGGCGGCGGTGTGGTCCGCCGGGGACCACGGCGCCAACTTCGTCGACCTCGACGGGCCTTCCGAGCTGTCGGCGCCAAAGGAGGAAAAGGCCGACGAGGACGAGGCCGATGAGGACGATAGCTGGTCCTTCGGGGCATCCAGCAACGAAAGCGACGACCTGGACTTGTTGTCGTCAGAAACCCACCGGCGGGCAGCGACAGGCAACACAGTAGAGCCGGGAACAACTTAGGGCTTCGGCTGGCCCTGGTCCCTCCGAGCGACGGCCCGCAAAGCCTTCTGGCTACACGTCCGATGCTGATGCAAGGGCGTGCCACCTGACCTATACCTGGTCAGGAAGGTGATGGAGATGCCTCGCTTAGTTTCCTGCATGGCATACACGTAAACATTAAATACGAGCCTCGATCGGCTCTCAGGTTATCCTGTGAATCGGCTCATGGGAGCCGATCCACCCATGATTCGTACGAGGTGCACGAATATATGGTGGTCCTGCTTGATCAAGATAAAGCTAATAAGATCTACGACGATTTAGGGTTTTCACCGCATAATCGGATCATCCTACTCACGATTGGGCCTCGCGGCCACGCACGGTGATCGTAAGCCGATCCTAGACAAGGCCTAAAAACCAACACGAGGTTGATCCCCGGAACATCCTGTCTAGGACTTGCGAACGACACCCTACGTGCCGCTGGATCCTCCAACCCTTTGTAAGGCCTAACTATTGCAGATATTAAACTAATCCTTGAAGAATCAAGGAGCAACCGTAACGGATCGAATCTACTAAATTATGATCAAGCGGGTGTCGCCCTACACCTAAGATAGGTGTAAGGGCGGCTAGATATGCAGGGGTTGCACTACGCAAGCATATGATACGAAGAACTATGCTAACCCTAACACATCTATGATAACTACGTTGCTCGCCATCAACAAGGCTTCAGTACGAGCAACGCATGAACAACGTGGAGCTTGTGCTGCCTAGATCGCAAGATGCGATCTAGGCAGCATGTCGCTTACCGGTAGAAACCCTCGAGACGAAGGAGTTGGCGATGCGCCGAGATTGATTTGTGTTGGTTGAACGTTGGTTGTTGTTTATTTCATAAACCCTAGATACATATTTATAGTCCGTAGACTTTCTAACGTGGGAATAATCCCAACCGTGCACGAGCCAAACTCTAACTAATCGATACGTATCCTACTATATTACAGACACACGGGCGAACTAGCCCAAACTTTGCATATAAGGCCGATTCATGTATTCCTTCCATGTATATTCTTCAAGCCCATCTTGATCGCGGCCCACCTCTGACTCGGTCAAATTCTGGTGATAACACATGCCCCCCTGGTTTTGGAATTGATAATTCCAAAATCACTCCGCTTCTTCTTCGTTGGGTCATGTCGTGGCAGAACCGTCGCAGTATCCTTCATCATGATGCCTTGCCTTCTCAACTTCTCTGCACGATTTGACATTGTAGTTCCTTTTTCGTGGTAGGCAGCTTCATTGTGCGCACTGCCTCCTGACTTTTTAGGCCGATCTCAATTCTGCGTTCATGAACCAAGAAGCCCAAGAATTGACCGGCCGTCACTCCAAATGCACATTTCTTTGGATTCATCCTTAGTCCGAACTTCCTAGTTCGGTCCAGGATGCGTCGTAAATCCTCCAAGTGTCGCTCTACGGAGACAGACTTGACCACCACGTCGTCAATGTAGATCTCAACCAGTTTGCCGATCAGATCATGAAATATGTAGTTCATGGCTCTTTGGTACGTTGCACCGGCGTTCTTCAGTCCAAATGTCATGACTACATATTCAAACAAGCCCACTGAACCTGGTACTCTGAATGCAGTCTTGTGTATATCTTCTGGATATTGTCAACATAAAGTAATATAACAAGTGCAATATGCAAGTATGTAGGAATCAATGCACAGTTAACACAAGTGTTTGCTTTTTTAGATAGAAGGAAATGGGTAAACTGACTCAACAATAAAAGTAGAAGAAAGGCCCTTCGCAGAGGGAAGCATGGATTGCTATATTTGTGCTAGAGCTTTTATTTTGAAAATAAGAAACAATTTTGTTAACGGTAGTAACAAAGCATATGAGTTATGTAAATTATATCCTACAAGTTGCAAGTCTCATGCATAGTATACCAATAGTGCCCGCACCTTGTCCTAATTAGATTGGATTTACATGGATTATCATAGCATAGCATACGTTTTAACCAAGTGTCACAAAGGGGTACCTCTATGCCGCCTGTACAAAGGTCTAAGGAGAAAGCTCGCATTGGATTTCTCGCTTTTGATTATTCTCAACTTAGACATCCATACCGGGACAACATAGACAACAGATAGTGGACTCCTCTTTAATGCATAAGCATTCAACAACAGATAAAATTCTCATAAGAGATTGATGTTTGTTGTCCAAACTGAAACTTCCACCATGGATCATGGCTTTAGTTAGCGGCCCAATGTTCTTCTCTAACAATATGCATACTCAAACCATTTGATCATGATAAATCACCCTTACTTCAGACAAGACGAACATGCATAGCAACTCACATGATATTCAACAAAGAAATAGTTGATGGCGTCCCCAGGAACATGGTTATCGCCCAACAAGCAACTTAATAAGAAATAATATGCATAAGTACATATTCAATACCACAATATGTTTTAAGCTATTTGTCCCATGAGCTATATATTGCAAAGATAAAGAATAGAAATTTCAAAGGTAGCACTCAAGCAATTTACTTTGGAATGGCGGAGAAATACTATGTAGTAGGTAGGTATGGTGGACACAAGTGGCATAGTGTTTGGCTCAAGTATTTTGGATGCATGAGAAGTATTCCCTCTCGATGCAAGGTTTTAGGCTAGCAAGGTTGTTTAAAGCAAACACAAGTATGAACCGGTACAGCAAAACTCACATAAAAGACATATTGAAAGCATTATAAGACTCTATACCGTCTTCATTGTTGTACCTTTTTATCACCATATCGAAGCCGATCGCTTGAACCGGCCTCCTCTTTGTCCCTGCCACCAGAGTGACTGCTCTCTTCTTTGTCTTTGCCGTGGCGGTAAACAGACCCTGCCATGTTGACATCTGACCATAATACTTTGCAATCCTATAGCCGATGGCTGTTCACCGGCTGTTTTGAGAATCCAGTCTCCTTCATCTTCTTGCAGCAACAGGACGGTCCAGACCCTATAGATGACGACGGCTTCCCTTTCAGGCTCCTTTCCGCAGCTCTAGTAGTCTTCTTCTGTAACAACTCGCCGCTTTCGAAGAAGGTTATGATGCAGGGTCAGCCGATGACACTCCAATCGGCTTCCAAAAACAGAGTGTCTACCAAATCAGCTGCCCCCCGAGCCTCAGTTAAGGTGAGAACAGTGGCGAGGACACACAGTTCAGTCCAAGGGCCTTGAACTCAGGCAACTGAAACAGCCACCATGCAGGGGTCCTAGCCATTCCTACGAGCGTAGCTGAGAAGGTGGCCAACTTAGCCAGGCCGACGGTAGATACACCGGAGCCGATCACCTTTTCTTCCTTTGAAAGCCGATATTGCAGACGAAACACCAACGGCCTAATGAGTAAAAGGTTGGAGGTTGGCCTTGAGGCTGAACTGAAAACCGACTTGGTCGAAATCCGTATATTGAACACACAGCTGGTAGATCTTGTGTAATTGTGCTAGAGTCGATGGCTGTGCATCGGCTGTATACCATGAGAATTTTTTTTTACTGGCCGATTTTTCTATCGGCCCCCAATATTTCACTGCACATGTTCATCTGATTAGGTGCCCCCCGAGCCGAATCTGTCAGGTAACTGCGGATATCGGTTCTGTAGTTAGCCAAGGCACTGTGTTTGAACGTCGGCTCCGTTAGGACTAATGTTGACTCTCATCAGCCGACGTAAAACCGCTGCTCATTAGATCGACGTTGAACACAGGCAGAACGTGTGGTGAAGATAATTTTGGCCGATTGCTGGAATCGGCCTCCACGTTGATTGAATCGCTCAATGAAGGTTTTGCAATGTTCCTCCATAGATCTTTGGGGCCGATCCCAAGGATCGGCCTTGCCACGTTGGTCCCACCGAGCGTGCCAGAATGTGTTGTCGTCAGAAACCCACCGGCGGGCAGCGACAGGCAACACAGTAGAGCCGGGAACAACTTAGGAAATCGGCTGGCCCTGGTCCCTCCGAGCGACGGCCCGCAAAGCCTTCTGGCTACACGTCCGATGCTGATGCAAGGGCGTGCCACCTAACCTATACCTGGTCAGGAAGGTGATGGAGATGCCTCGCTTAGTTTCCTGCATGGCATACACGTAAACATTAAATACGAGCCTCGATCGGCTCTCAGGTTATCCTGTGAATCGGCTCATGGGAGCCGATCCACCCATGATTCGTACGAGGTGCACGAATATATGGTGGTCCTGCTTGATCAAGATAAAGCTAATAAGATCTACGACGATTTAGGGTTTTCACCGCATAATCGGATCATCCTACTCACGATTGGGCCTCGCGGCCACGCACGGTGATCGTAAGCCGATCCTAGACAAGGCCTAAAAACCAACACGAGGTTGATCCCCGGAACATCCTGTCTAGGACTTGCGAACGACACCCTACGTGCCGCTGGATCCTCCAACCCTTTGTAAGGCCTAACTATTGCAGATATTAAACTAATCCTTGAAGAATCAAGGAGCAACCGTAACGGATCGAATCTACTAAATTATGATCATGCGGGGTGCCGCCCCTACACCTAAGATAGGTGTAAGGGCGGCTAGATATGCAGGGGTTGCACTACGCAAGCATATGATACGAAGAACTATGCTAACCCTAACACATCTATGATAACTACGTTGCTCGCCATCAACAAGGCTTCAGTACGAGCAACGCATGAACAACGTGGAGCTTGTGCTGCCTAGATCGCAAGCATGTCGCTTACCGGTAGAAACCCTCGAGACGAAGGAGTTGGCGATGCGCCGAGATTGATTTGTGTTGGTTGAACGTTGGTTGTTGTTTATTTCATAAACCCTAGATACATATTTATAGTCCGTAGACTTTCTAACGTGGGAATAATCCCAACCGTGCACGAGCCAAACTCTAACTAATCGATACGTATCCTACTATATTACAGACACACGGGCGAACTAGCCCAAACTTTGCATATAAGGCCGATTCATGTATTCCTTCCATGTATATTCTTCAAGCCCATCTTGATCGCGGCCCACCTCTGACTCGGTCAAATTCTGGTGATAACAGGACTTCAGCGCCTTCGACTCCTAGCGCCACTAGATGTTTTTTTTTAGTTTTTAGTTTAAATTCGTGTTAAATTTTCGTAAATTTTGTTCGAACTTCATATGAATATCGTTTTCAAAATTTGATTTTAACTTTCTAAATCTATCGGGGCCGCTGGTGTGGGAGCATCATTCCCAAATAGAGGATGCTCTGCCGGAGCCTCCGTACAGCAGTGCTGCCGCCCCTGCCGGCGCCTATTTGGGGGCCGCCAGTGGAGATACTCTAAGGCCTCTTTCATTTGAGCTTTAAGAGTGGCTTATAGGTTCCTCAAAAAAATGCCTCCTTATGTCGGGCTTTTGCTCACCTTAAACTATCAAAGTAGTAAAATTTTGGCAGCCTACGGAATCGTTCAGAAGGAAGCTTCCCGAGCTTCACAATAGTAACACCGAATAGGTACTAACGGATACCCCTATTTTTCGAGAAAAATATAACGAAAGTGCCACCCCCATAGGCCCGAAGCGATCATACCCGTGCGCTCCCCCACCCGTTATTTCTTTCTCTTCCTTGCAAGGATGCTGAGCGATGCCGCCGCCTAGGGTTCGCACGAGTCGACGTCGAATCCTCCTAGTCACGGAAGCCGTGCTGCAACGCTCCCCTCGCCAGTCCCGCGCCTCCTTCTGCTCCGCCCTCTTTATTCCCGCTGTTAGAAAGACGTATCGACGAGGCATTCAGAGCAAGTACAATAGTCCTACTTAGCAGGCTATAAACTAATCCAAATCAGCAAAAATCTTATGTGGAGGTGAGAGAAAGCATGAGAGAGAAGGAAGCGGGCGCTTGGTGAGCCAGCTACTGAGCCTACAGCAGACGCATGCCTTTGTTTGGACTGCTAACCATCTCCAAGCATGCAAACATTAGAGACGCGCATGTAGCGCAGTGGTTGTGCGCGGCAGTGGCCGGCCAGCCCGTCCCAGGTTCGAGTCCGGTTGTGGCCGAATTTCTTGGGATGACTCACCGGGGCTCTGGGTCTCAAATAAAATCCCCTCCACACATATGTGCTACAACTACTAGCTCCTAGGGACACTCAAATTATGTGTGCTGTGTGTATTATGTGTGCTGTGTTGAGTTAGTGCATAAGTTCAGATACTACAGCTGTAACACAGATCGAGGGGTCTCAAAAAAAAAAAAGCATGCAAACATTAAATACTTTAATATTGATTGTAGCCAACACTGTAGCCAGTCTATTGTATGGATCATTTTTTTTGTGATGGCATGAGCATGTAGCCAACAGCAGGCTATATTGTTGTTCTTGCTCTCAGGCACCCGCGCCGCCGCCGTGGTCGACATCGGAGATCACGCTCCCGCCCGGATAAATGCGTACACCATAGACCGCTCACTAGCAACGCACTCATGGAAGCTCTCACTCCCAGCGATGTTTGGTCGGCACGCCACCATTTTCTGTCTTGTTTGCTGCTGCTGCTAATAACAACGCCAGGAAATAGATGCTAGGAAATGCATTCATTCAGTTCAAGACCGGGAACCTGGAAACTAGTCCCGTTTTAAGCGCATTGTGTCTACCATTAGCAACAAGTTTCATCATGTTTATACAGTAATAGATCGAATGGTTGGTGATTACAATGTACCTAATGATCCTACTTTCACCCAAGTTCACGTTAAACTTAGAAATCCTCCTTCACCCCGATAGAAATGATGAGATCACTTGGAAGCTCACATAAGATGGGTGCTACACCGCCAAATCGGCCTATGACATGCAATGGTTCGGCCTCATATATTCACCCTTGGACAAGATGGTTTGGAAAGCGTGAGCGCCGCCTAAGACCAAATTCTTTGCATGGCTTGTGTACCAAAATAGGATTTGGACGGCCGATCGTTTGACAAAGCGTGGTTGGCTAAATTGTGGGCTTTGTCCACTATGCAAGCAATGTACGGAAACCGTCGACCACCTCTTCGTCAATTGTCGCTACACAACCCGACTTTGGAACTCCATCAAGCAATGGTTGGCAATCGATGTGGGACAACAACATCACAATGGCAACAACCTCTCCGTCACCGAGTGGTGGGATAATATGGCGGGAGACCAAGCAAGAAACCGCAAGGCCATGGCCTCCATCACCCTTCTTGTCACGTGGGAAATCTGGAACGAGCGTAATGCTAGGGTCTTTCATAATAAGAGCGCTCCGTTGCATGTAATGCTAGATAGGATTAAGAGGGAAGCGCGCCTTTGGGTCATTGCGGGCGCCAAGAGAATGGGACAAATCATGCCGAGAGAGTAGGCTTTCGTTTCTTTTTTCGGTCCCAAACATGTATCTTTCATGTAAAACTCCTTCTTAATCAAAAAAAAAAATTCTAGCCCTTTTTCAGAGATGTTATTGGGGCAATTGATGGAACACACATTCCTATCATAGTTGCAAAATTAAATACATAAACAAGAAAAATTATACAAGCCAGAATGTTCTATCAATGTGCAATTTTGACATGAGGTTCACCATAGCAGTTCCTGGATGCCCTGAATCTGTTCACAACACACTGTCTATGCACTGATGCCTGCCCACGCTTCTCCATTTTTCCACACCCCATCATTGTGATCTATTTCTATTTGCAATATGTACATAACATGTATTTCCTGGCTCATATATATTGTGTAGTGTTGTTCTTATTTCGTCTGTACTTGTGCAGGAAAATACTATCTTGTTGACTCTAGAATCAAAATACTCTCTTATTGACTCTGGATACCGTGTTCCAGATTTCGAAGGGGCAAGGTCAACACCACAAAACATGAAGGAGTAATTCAACCACCGTAGCTCTCCAAAATGTTACTGAAAGAAGGTTTGCCATTCTAAGATGAATTGACCCAAAGTTCGCCATTTAAGTTTGGTCGCTTATGAAGTCATTATTGAAACTTTCGTAATTACCAAGCCTACGTATTTTGGCATGTACTGGATATTGCATTGATACCGTGTTTTTATTTTAACGTACTTAACAAACTGTAATTTTATTGACATCAACACATCTAATGACTAGTTTCAAAAAGAAAAAAAAAACACATCTACTGACATATAAGCTCAAAAAAGAGGGGCATCAGTTTCTAGTAGCTTCTCCATACCGCATCTTATTCCTACAGGTTTTCCATAAACTGCTACTCTATAAGCATGAGCCCAAAAGAAAGGGGCCTAAAAACAATACTAGCACAAGCATTTCTCAGCCTCGTAGAAGCAAAACACTCACATCAACCACATAACTGATCAGTAGTACAAGGGGCATAAAACGCTACAGAGTTGTACACGCAGAATTATCGAAGTTCCAACTTCTAACATGCCTGCTCTCAGGGTTCCAATAGGTTCTACGAAGTCCAACAAGATGGAGCTGCAAGAGTTGGAGATGGTCACGGACTTATGGGCCTAGAAGCAAAGGTGGATCCTTCTTCCCACTACCCGAATCGGAGTCTTCCCTTAGAGCAGGCCTCGGTGCAGCAAATGCCCGGAGTGGCGGCTCAAACATTTTACCTGCAACATCTGGTGGCGGCTGCTGTGGTGCGTCCTCCCCAGGAAGCACCACGAGGCCCTTCTCCCTGAGAGATGATGGCTCATCGTAGCATTCCTTCCAGAGGGAGTCCACAAGTTGTCGCTCCTCACGGGCTGCTTGGAGGTCGTCAGCGTCCATGGCGCTGATGCCTTCGATTCGGCTCCTGAGGATGTCCTTCAGCTTGTCTTGATTAGGTAGAGTGTTGCCTGCAGCCGATGTTCTGTCACGCGCCAGCTGAAGAAGGCCGCCTAAGGCAGCCTCTCGGACTCCAGAATCATCACTGGATGCAAGGTGCACCATAAGATTAGGAAGACCAAGCTCTACAGCAACGTTCCTGTCCGCCTTGTTGTCCAGCAGGTACTGTGTGAGATGCAGAGCTTTCCTGGATTGATAGAGACAACAAGACAGTTCATGGACATTCCAGGTACATAAATCAAGTAGCAGTGCAAATTGAGCAAGAACCCCAAAATTCAAGACAAGAACACCAGCATGAACAGACAATGCCTTCATATATGCTGATATGATAGTTTCGTACCAAAGTTAGAACAGCACACAGGAGATTCATCCAACATAGGCTGATTCACATGTTCGCATGTTGCATGTTTTAGTTATAGCACTAGGATTCTTAATGAAGTGCACATGGACCACTTCTGAATAAAGAACCCTGTTGCCGCAGTACCATTGCCCTAGAAATTATTATGACAATAAACGGCCATCCTATCAGAACAGAAGCAAAGCATGGATAGCATGATTAAAATTGAATGGTTGCAATGAATATATGAGATTCATCCTTGCTGACCAGACGATACAATTTCTTGTAATTTGGATGTATCTAGATACATCCAAATTTTGACAAAGTTCGAGACACTTTTGGTGGGACGGAGGGAGTATTACAGGGACAGATTGTGTGCCATGGCTGTTCGAATATCACAGGACGTACCTCTGAAGTCTAGCATCATCAGAACCAAGTGCATCTTTCAGAGCAGCATAGCCATTTCCTAGGCGAAACGCAGCAAGTCCAGGCTGGTTGTTGCGAATGAGAGCTGCAACAGAGGGAATGATACCCAATGATTAGCATGAATGAACAAATCTACCAGAAATTGACCTAGCGGTCCTTGCATGCTATTATTTGTCATATACTCCCCCGTTCCTAATTATAAGCCATATAGTTTCTGGCACGGAAATTGAAGAATGCAAATTTCGGAAAAAATACATCATGTTTGGAGGGGATTAACCCTAGGCAATTAACATGAGCTAATAGAAAACCTTGCATAAGATAAGAAAACGTAATGAAATTTCTAAAAATATTGTACATATAATTGGCACAATGCAATACACCTTATATTCTTGACTTTTTCTCAAAAAACTATATAGCTTATATCTAGGAACGGAGGGAGTATATGAAACGCAGAAAGATGAAAACAAATGAGAAACAACTTACAAGATATAGCTCCGAGAGCTTTGGTGCGTGCATTCATGCTAGGATCAGACCTGAAGTTTGTCAACAGTGGCTCCAGTCCATTAGATTCCATGACAAGTTGCTGGCTTTTCGGGTTATTCTGCACAACTGTACTCACAACTTCTGCTGCCTTTGCTCGGATGCCAGCATGTGAATTTTTTAAGCAACCAAGTAGAGGATCTAATCCACCAATAGAATGAAGATCTGCATGGACAAGATAGATATTTAACAAATTTCATATGATTAACCACAAAATGACCATATAAGATGAGAGAGATCATTTGATTCAACAACAATGATCTTACCATTTGCCATATCAATGGATTCCACGTGCTCTTGTAACTCATCCAACATATCTGGGCATTAAGTTATAGAATGGTTAGCTCAATGGACTTTTAGCATGCACATAAAAATGAGATTCAGGTGCAAAAGGGAATTCCATACATGTACAGAGGGGATGAAAGGAAAAGCAGTAGCTAGTCGAAATAGTCATATACTGCATTTACAGCATGAAGCGGCCAAGCAGGAAGGAAATAGATACAGAAACACACAGCAGAAAAACTTGACGGCACTTGCAACAATGTTTCCCTCAAACCACATGTATATCATAAAGTGTCAAACAATCCGACAAGGCACACAATTGCACAACAAAGTAAAAGAAAAATAAATTTACATCATAAAGGCAGCAGAAAAGCAAGCCAACTGCGTAAAATCAGAAGTTGAGAACAGGAATTATTGCCCATCGCTGTAGCCACTTGTCGGTTTGCCACGTTTTGTTCATCTACCATATCCTCTAGCTCAGAAATACTATGAACTTAAGCAAATTTCCACGGTCCTAGTTATAAAACTAAGAAGGTTTGGATGTTGTACAGCACTAGTTCTACTGCAATGATGAAAACGCTCTTAGAGATGTGAGCACTAGCAGCTAAAGAGTGTGTTGGGTACATAAACAAACTCTGTATAAAACAAAACAACAGCTATGTAACAGCTAGAATGTAGAAGCCATGGTAAAGCAAATGTTTGTTTGAGAACGAATCGAGATGGCAAGAAGAGGACATGATCACTTGAAAAGGTACCTTCAATGTTCTCTGTAGTCACGCCGTGAGACTGCAGCACATCATCAGGGGTTTTCATCACCTGGGCAATCTCCTTCATCCTGCCGACGACATCTACTGTATTCGCCTGCATCGCCTCCATGAACCATTTCCTGTCCTCCTCGCTGCAAACGGAATGTCGAGGGAGTGTTAGCGACAGGAATACCTGCCCCGCTCGGAATGTCTTTCGAGCATTTAAAATCCGGGAAACTCGACGGCCCCAAGCAGGAAATTTCAAAGGCTTGAGTAGTACCTAGACTTCTAGATCAAACTAACAAGTTAACTCTAGCTAACTCTAGCCGTAAAATCTGAATCCCAATTGACTGATACAGCAGCAACTACACCCTTCCTTAAAATCTGAATCGGGGAGAGGGAGGGTTTGGGGGGGATCTGGACGGACCTGAGCGCGCGCGAAGGGGTGGTGCCGTCGCCGCCGTGGGCGAGGCTCCACTTGAGCAGGCCGTTCCAGTCGGGCCCTCCCCCCGCTCCTTCCTTGGCCATGTTCCCGCACGGACGCTGCTGCTGCTGCTGCCGGAGAGGCGAAGCGATGGGTTTGGATTGAGGTTGCGGGAAGTTGTAGCTGCTGCCTCTCGGTGGCCTTCCTCCCCTTTTGTAGTGCTCTCGTTCTCTTCGTCTTCGTGGGAAGGGGAGGAGAGACGCGGCGGCGGAGTCCAGACTCTAGAGTGTTCCCGAACCTGCGGGGTGTTTCCTCAGGAGGAGAAGGGTCTTGGGCCGCCTTTCTGTTTTACCATCAAGGCCCACAGGACTTTTTTGGCCGTGGGTGCGCAGTGCTTGGCTATACTTGCTCTGTTGAACCGATTCTTGTGTGGGCCTAGATTGCTATAGATAGTTTTACTGGTCCATATCTATACCCACACAATATACCGAAGACATTGAAAAAATCTCTCTCGATAGAAACAGTCTTTCGCCCCGCTATATTAATATAGCACACGACCGATATAACGTAGGATCCACGGCTGGGGCAAACAGCACAAGCACGCCCAAAAGAAAACACAAAAGAAAAACAAGAGAAACTAATGCTGAAAAGGTCGGATCGACGAAAACGGAAAAGCCTCGCAACCGTTGCGCCCGCCGGAGAATTTCCACCACATTCCTATTAGTTGGAAACCCCACGTACCAAGCAGCACCTTCAAGAAAGGATGCGACGATGACGCCGCTACTTCCTGGAGTGGTCCTAGGGTTTCCTCGGTACGCGCAAGGACAAGGAAACAAGGCTTCACCCAACGCACTTCAAGAAGGAAGGGTGGCGCCCGTGGGCGTCACCGCGTCGGTGTCGGCAAAACCGACAGGGATTTCTCCCGACCCTTGTAACCCCGCCTTGGACACCCCATCGTGCTCCACCACACTCGTCGCCCACCACCTCACGCCACCACGGCCTTGCAGGCACCACCGTCGTCTCACCGTGACCAATGAACCGGGGTCGTCACGAACAAGACGGGCCATCCGGGAGCGAGAGGCAGCATGTCAGCAGCCACGTCGGACGGAACCGCCTCCACCGCTACTTGCGGACACCGACCGAACGCGTCGACCGGATTCACACCGGGCCCACCTGGCCCGGCCGAGCCCAGGCGGGCTCGTGAAGTTCCGGTCTCCGCGCTGCAGCGTACGCGCCACCGTCATTGCCACCCTCCACTTTGGCCGCCCCTCCGTCCGCCACGAAGAACACCACCTGGCAGGGAGCCGGCCTGCCCGAACCCAGATGGAGCCCGAAGGGCCCAGATCTGGGCCAGGCAGGCACCGCCCCGAGCCACCGCGTCGTCCCGCGGCCAAGGAGCCACCCCACCGCCTCGTCGCCACCCGCCACCGCGCCGCCTGGGAGGAAGCGCCGCCGCCAGAACCTCGCCGACCTGGGAGCATCGCCGCTTGCCCACCAGCCCCGCCTGGAGAGGAAACACGCCAGGTAGAGAAGGGCCGCCGCCACCGGCACCGCCCGGGCTTTGCCCGATGGCTTCCGGCGGCGGCAGCAACGGGGGAGGGCGGAGGAAGGGGTGGATAGAGGTTAGGGTTGGGCATCCTGGATTCACCTGCGGGGGAGCGACCCGAGGACGAAGCGGTAAAGTCGGAACTGTTTCTTTTCGGGTCCCTGATCACATTGAAAAAAATCAGGACCCACACAAAATAGGATTGGCAATAGAACTCAACTAGAAAAAATTTACTCTCATGTTAAAAAACTCTCCCTAAGAATACCCCTTTTGTTTTTCTCGTTGATGACTCGAGTAGGTGAGAAAGCACGCTATAGCGAAATTGGAAGCTCTATGTGTTGAGAAAGAAGATACAAACATCTGTTTGTGCCTTTGTGGCCACCTTTCTTGCTGCGGTGCTTGTATATGTCTTGTTGGATAAGTCCATATTGGGTGATTGGCACACCACTGGGTGGTGCATTGGTTCGGTATGATGTAATCTTGACCAACTTGAGATAGTTCTCCTTAATTATTTCCAAAACTTGTCATTGCTTTGATCCATACCAACCGAGGAAACATCAAGTGAAACATTCATCCAAGCCCTTGAATGTGCAAACAATCCAATTGAGACATGAATTTGGTAACCCCAATCTCGGTCGCACTTACTTGAGACTCGGCCATTTCTTGATGAGTTGCACCGACCGCCACGACCGCGGGAGAAGGCGTGGTCATTGAGGATGCCGGCGACGCCTTAGCCATGCTTGTAGGCGTCGACTATGATACCGTCACGGCCTTCCTCCTCCTCTTCTTCTTCTTCTTCTTCTCCGCCTCCGATTGCCTCCGGTTGTGAGTGAGCTTGCATCGACGTTGTCGGCTTCTTCTCCGCCTCCGATTGCCTCCGGTTGTGAGTGAGCTTGCATCGACGCCGTCGGCTTCCGCGACCGCCGGCCGGTCAACACTGGCGCAAGGGATGGCTTGCCCACGGTCGAAGACTTGTGATACGTCTCCGACGTATCGATAATTTCTTATGTTCCATGCCACATTATTGATGATATCTACATGTTTTATGCATACTTTATGTCATTATTATGCGTTTTCCGGAACTAACCTATTGACGAGATGCCGAAGGGCCGGTTCCTGTTTTCTGCTATTTTTGGTTTCAGAAATCCTAGTAAGGAAATATTCTCGAAATCGGACGAAATCAACGCCCAGCATCCTATTTTTCCACGAAGCTTCCAGAACACCCGAGAGTCGCCAGAGGGGAGCCCTGGTGGGCCCAGGAGGTAGGCCGGTGCGGCCCAGGCCCTGACCGCGCCGCCTTACCCTCTCACCGCCTCTTCGCCCCTCCGACTCCGCCTCTTCGCCTATAAAAAGGTCTCTGACCTAAAACCTCGATACGGAAAAGCCACGGTACGAGAAACCATCCAGAGCCGCCGCCATCGCGAAGCCAAGATCTGGGGGACAGGAGTCTCTGTTCCGGCACGCCGCCGGGACGGGGAAGTGCCCCCGGAAGGCTTCTCCATCGACACCGCTGCCATCTCCACCGCCATCTTCATCAACGCTGCTGTCTCCCATGAGGAGGGAGTAGTTCTCCATCGAGGCTCGGGCTGTACCGGTAGCTATGTGGTTAATCTCTCTCCTATGTACTTCAATACAATGATCTCATGAGCTGCTTTACATGATTGAGATTCATATGAGTTTTGTATCACTATTCGTCTATGTGCTACTCTAGTGATGTTATTAAAGTACTCTATTCCTCCTGCATGGTGTAAAGGTGGCAGTGTGTGCATCATGTAGTACTTGGCGTAGTTTATGATTGTGATCTCTTGTAGATTATGAAGTTAACTATTACTATGATGGTATTGATGTGATCTATTTGGTTATGTTGATCTATCTTGCACTCTAAGGTTATTTAAATATGAACATCGAATATTGTGGAGCTTGTTAACTCCGGCATTGAGGGTTCGTGTAATCCTACACAGTTAGTGGTGTTCATCATCCAACCAGAGGGTGTAGAGTCTAGCATCTATCTATTTATTCTGTTATGTGATCAATGTTGAGAGTGTCCACTAGTGAAAGTATGATCCCTAGGCCTTGTTCCTAAATACTGCTATCGCTGCTTGTTTACTGTTTTACTGCGTTTCTACTGCCCGCAATATTACCACCATCAACTACACGCCAGCAAGCACTTTTCTGGCGCCGTTGCTACTGCTACTACTTGTTTATACCACCTGTATTTCACTATCTCTTCGCCGAACTAGTGCACCTATTAGGTGTGTTGGGGACACAAGAGACTTCTTGCTTTGTGGTTGCAGGGTTGCATGAGAGGGATATCTTTGACCTCTTCCTCCCTGAGTTCGATAAACCTTGGGTGATCCACTTAAGGGAAACTTGCTGTTATTCTACAAACCTCTGCTCTTGGAGGCCCAACACTGTCTACAAGAATAGAAGCACCCGTAGACATCAAGCACTTTTCTGGCGCCGTTGCCGGGGAGGAAAGGTAAAAGGCACTCATACTCCGGTTCCAGGTAACAGTACTTTTCTGGCGCCATTGTATTTGTGTTCGAAGCTATTTCCTTTAGATCATGCTATTGCATCTTTTTGTTTCTTGTTTACACTAGTTAGGCATAATGGAAAACAACAAAAATATGAGAGAGCTTTATGAACTTTATCTTGAATTAGGACATGATGTGTTTGAAGAGAGAATTTAAAAACCCATGGAACTTTATATGCATGCTAATGGGAATGTTATTAATATGAATGCTTTGAACACTATTGTTGCTAATGCTATGGAAAATTCTAAGCTTGGGGAAGCTGGTTTTGATGAGCATGATCTTTTTAGTCCCCCGGGCATTGAGGAGAAAATTTACTTTGATGATACTTTGCCTCCTATTTATGATGATTATAATGATAGTAGTCTTTTGTTGCCACCTGTTATGGAGGATAAATTTGATTATGATTACAATATGCCTCCTATATTTGATGATGATAATAATAATGATAGCTACTTTGTTGAATTCGCTCCCACTATTACTAATAAAATTGACTATGCTTATGTTGGGAGTAGTAATAATTTTATGCATGAGACTCATGATAAGAATGCTTTATGTGATAGTTATATTGTTGAGTTTGCTCATGATACTACTGAAAGTTATTATGAGAGAGGAAAATATGGTTGTAGAAGTTTTCATGTTACTAAAACACCTCTCTATGTGCTGAAATTTTCGAAGCTACACTTGTTTTATCTTCCTATGCTTGTCACTTTGCTCTTCATGAACTTGTTTACTTACAAGATTCCTTTTCATAGGAAGAATGTTAGGCTTAAATGTGTTTTGAATTTGCCACTTGATGCTCTCTTTTGCTTCAAATACTATTTCTTGCGAGTGCATCATTAAAACTGCTGAGCCCATCTTAATGGCTATAAAGAAAGAACTTCTTGGGAGATAACCCATGTGTTTATTTTGCTACAGTACTTTGTTTTATATTTGTGTCTTGGAAGTTGTTTAATACTGTAGCAACCTCTCCTTATCTTAGTTTTGGTGTTTTGTTGTGCCAAGTAAAGTCGTTGATAGTAAGGTTCATACTAGATTTGGATTACTGCGCAGAAACAGATTTCTTTGCTGTCACGAATCTGGGCAAAATTCTCTGTAGGTAACTCAGAAAATTATGCCAATTTACGTGAGTGATCCTCAGATATGTACGCAACTTTCATTCAATTTAAGCATTTTCATTTGAGCAAGTCTGCTGCCTCAATAAAATTCGTCTTTACAGACTGTTCTGTTTTGACAGATTCTACCTTTTATTTCGCATTGCCTCTTTTGCTATGTTGAATGGATTTCTTTGTTCCATTAACTTCCAGTAGCTTTGGGCAATATCCAGAAGTGCTAAGAATGATTGTTTCACCTCTGAACATGTGAATTTTGATTATGCACTAACCCTCTAATGAGTTTGTTTCGAGTTTGGTGTGGAGGAAGTTTTCAAGGGTCAAGAGAGGAGGATGATATACTACGATCAAGAAGAGTGAAAAGTCTAAGCTTGGGGATGCCCCGGTGGTTCATCCCTGCATATTTCAAGAAGACTCAAGCATCTAATCTTGGGGATGCCCAAGGCATCCCCTTCTTCATCGACAAATTATCAGGTTCCTTCTCTTGAAACTATATTTTTATTCGGTCACATCTTATGTACTTTACTTGGAGCGTCTGTTTGTTTGTTTCTACTTTTGTTTTTGTTTGAATAAATGCTTGTGAGGGAGAGGGACACGCTCCGCTGGTTCGTATGAACACATGTGTTCTTAGCTTTTAATTTTCATGGCGAAGGTTGAAACTGCTTCGTTAATTTGTTGTATGGTTGGAAACGGGAAATGCTACATGTGGTAATTGGTATGATGTCTTGGATAATGTGATACTTGGCAATTGTTGTGCTCATGTTTAAGCTCTTGCATCATATACTTTGCACCTATTAATGAAGAAATACATAGAGCATGCTAAAATTTGGTTTGCATAATTGGTCTCTCTAAAGTCTAGATAATTTCTAGTATTGAGTTTGAACAACAAGGAAGACGGTGTAGAGTCTTATAATGTTTACAATATGTCTTTTATGTGAGTTTTGCTGCACCGGTTCATCCTTGTGTTTGTTTCAAATAACCTTGCTAGCCTAAACCTTGTATCGAGAGGGAATACTTCTCATGCATCCAAAATCCTTAAGCCAATCACTATGCCATTTGTGTCCACCATACCTACCTACTACATGGTATTTCTCCGCCATTCCAAAGTAAATTGCTTGAGTGCTACCTTTAAACAATTCAAAATTTATTACCTCTGATTTGTGTCAATGTTTTATAGCTCATGAGGAAGTATGTGGTGTTTATCTTTCAATCTTGTTGGGCAACTTTCACCAATGGACTAGTGGCTTCATCCGCTTATCCAATAATTTTGCAAAAAGAGCTGGCAATGGGATTCCCAGTCCCAAATTAATTAATAAAAATAGACACTCCTCCATGGTATGTGATTGTTGGATGGCACCCGAAGGATTCGGTTAGCCATGGCTTGAGAAAGCAAAGGTGGGGAGGAGTGTCATCATAATAAAACTAAAATAAAAAGGCACTCCTTCATGGTATGAGATTGTTGGCAGGCACTCGAAGGATTCGGTTAGCCATGGTTTGTGAAAGAAAGGTTGGAAGGAGTGCCACACAAAAATAAAAATAAAATGGGAGCCGCTCTTTGAAGGTTTGTCTGGCAAGGGGGTTAGAGTGCCCACTACCATTCGTTGACAACAACAAACACCTCTCAAAACTTTACTTTTATTGCTCTCTATATGTTTTCAAAATAAAAAGCTCTAGCACAAATAAAGCAATCGATGCTTTCCTCTTTGAAGGACCATTCTTTTACTTTTATGTTGAGTCAGTTCACCTATTTCTCTCCACCTCAAGAAGCAAACACTTGTGTGAACTGTGCATTGATTCCTACATACTTGCATATTGCACTTGTTATACTACTTTGCATTGACAACTATCCATGAGATATACATGTTATAAGTTGAAAGCAACCGCTGAAACTTCATCTTCCTTTGTGTTGCTTCAATACCTCTACTTTGAATTATTGCTTTATGAGTTAACTCTTATGCAAGACTTATTGATGCTTGTCTTGAAGTACTATTCATGAAAAGTCTTTGCTATATGATTCATTTGTTTACTCATGTCATTTACATTGTTTTGATCGCTGCATTCATTACATATGCTTACAATAGTATGATCAAGGTTATGATGGCATGTCACTCCAGAAATTATCTTTGTTTATCGTTTACCTGCTCGGGACGAGCAGAAACTAAGCTTGGGGATGCTGATACGTCTCCGACGTATCGATAATTTCTTATGTTCCATGCCACATTATTGATGATATCTACATGTTTTATGCATACTTTATGTCATTATTATGCGTTTTCCGGAACTAACCTATTGACGAGATGCCGAAGGGCCAGTTCCTGTTTTCTGCTGTTTTTGGTTTCAGAAATCCTAGTAAGGAAATATTCTCGGAATCGGACGAAATCAACGCCCAGCATCCTATTTTTCCACGAAGCTTCCAGAACACCCGAGAGTCGCCAGAGGGGAGCCCTGGTGGGCCCAGGAGGTAGGCCGGCGCGGCCCAGGTCCTGGCCGCGCCGCCTTACCCTCTCACCGCCTCTTCGCCCCTCCGACTCCGCCTCTTCGCCTATAAAAAGGTCCCTGACCTAAAACCTCGATACGGAAAAGCCACGGTACGAGAAACCATCCAGAGCCGCCGCCATCGCGAAGCCAAGATCTGGGGGACAGGAGTCTCTGTTCCGGCACGCCGCCGGGACGGGGAAGTGCCCCCGGAAGGCTTCTCCATCGACACCGCTGCCATCTCCACCGCCATCTTCATCAACGCTGCTGTCTCCCATGAGGAGGGAGTAGTTCTCCATCGAGGCTCGGGGCTGTACCGGTAGCTATGTGGTTAATCTCTCTCCTATGTACTTCAATACAATGATCTCATGAGCTGCTTTACATGATTGAGATTCATATGAGTTTTGTATCACTATTCATCTATGTGCTACTCTAGTGATGTTATTAAAGTACTCTATTCCTCCTGCATGGTGTAAAGGTGGCAGTGTGTGCATCATGTAGTACTTGGCGTAGTTTATGATTGTGATCTCTTGTAGATTATGAAGTTAACTATTACTATGATGGTATTGATGTGATCTATTTGGTTATGTTGATCTATCTTGCACTCTAAGGTTATTTAAATATGAACATCGAATATTGTGGAGCTTGTTAACTCCGGCATTGAGGGTTCGTGTAATCCTACACAGTTAGTGGTGTTCATCATCCAACAAGAGGGTGTAGAGTCTAGCATCTATCTATTTATTCTGTTATGTGATCAATGTTGAGAGTGTCCACTAGTGAAAGTATGATCCCTAGGCCTTGTTCCTAAATACTGCTATCGCTGCTTGTTTACTGTTTTACTGCGTTTCTACTGCCCGCAATATTACCACCATCAACTACACGCCAGCAAGCACTTTTCTGGCGCCGTTGCTACTGCTACTATTTGTTTATACCACCTGTATTTCACTATCTCTTCGCCGAACTAGTGCACCTATTAGGTGTGTTGGGGACACAAGAGACTTCTTGCTTTGTGGTTGCAGGGTTGCATGAGAGGGATATCTTTGACCTCTTCCTCCCTGAGTTCGATAAACCTTGGGTGATCCACTTAAGGGAAACTTGCTGCTGTTCTACAAACCTCTGCTCTTGGAGGCCCAACACTGTCTACAAGAATAGAAGCACCCGTAGACATCAACTTGCCGGTGGCTTTTGTGGTCGCTACTACCGGGCGCACTGTACCGGTATTGCCCAACCACTTACGCTGCATCCGCCACGGCTACCACCAGGCGCACTGTACCGGTATTGCCCGACCGCTTACGCTGCATCGGGTGCGGCGCGGTGGTCAAATCTAGGGGGGGAGGGTCGGCAGGACCTAAATATTTTGGAGCCGAGTTGAGCGGGAAGGAAATAGGAGGAGGCGCATCTCTTTTTATGGCATGTCTAACAGGCCCCTTACTTTTCTGCCCCGTATTTCGCGATTTTTTCGCCCCGTATAAAAAAGTGCTCGTCGATACACCGTTCCGTCTAGCAGACCCCATATTTCACCCCGTAAATTCGTAAATTTAAAACCCCGGGAAACTTGTTCATATTCATAGTTCGTCGATCATACAGGCGGATCAACGTATATACATACAAAATGCGTGATCCTAAATGGATCGCGACTTCTAGTCCGAGAGGTCGATGATACGTCTCCAACGTATCGATAATTTCTTATGTTCCATGCTTGTTTTATGATGATACACAAATGTTTTATACATACTTTATGTCATATTTATGCATTTTCCGGCACTAACCTATTAACAAGATGCCGAAGAGCCAGTTGCTGTTTTTTGCTGTTTTTGGTTTCAGAAATCCTAGTAAGGAAATATTCTCGGAATTGGACGAAATCAACGCCCAGGATATTATTTTTCTACGAAGCTTCCAAAAGTCCGAAAGGGAAACGAAGTGGGGCAACGAGGCGGCGACACGCCAGGGCGGCGCGGCCCAGCCCCTGGCCACGCGGCCCTGTTGTGTGGGCCCCTCGCGTCGCCCCTAAACCTACTCTTCCGCCTATAAGAAGCCTTTGTCGATAATAACTTCAGTACCGAGAGCCACGATACGGAAAACCTTCCAGAGACGCCGCCGCCAATCCCATCTCGGGGGATTCAGGAGATCGCCTCCGGCACCCTGCCGGAGAGGGGAATCATCTCCCGGAGGGCTCTTCACCACCATGGTCGCCTCCGGAGTGATGAGTGAGTAGTTCACCCCTGGACTATGGGTCCATAGCAGTAGCTAGATGGTTGTCTTCTCCTCATTGTGCTATCATTGTTCGATCTTATGAGCTACCTAACATGATCAAGATCATCTATTTGTAATGCTACATGTTGCGTTTGTTGGGATCCGATGAATATGGAATACTATGTTATGTTGATTATCAATCTATCATCTATGTGTTGTTTATGATCTTGCATGCTCTCCGTTATTAGTAGAGGCTCTGGCCAAGTCGTTACTTGTAACTCCAAGAGGGAGTATTTATGCTCGATAGTGGGTTCATGCCTCCATTAAATCTTGGACAGTGACAGAAAGTTCTAAGGTTGTGGATGTGCTGTTGCCACTAGGGATAAAACATCAATGCTATGTCTAAGGATATTTGTGTTGATTACATTACGCACCATACTTAATGCAATTGTCTGTTGTTTGCAACTTAATACAGGAAGGGGTTCGGATGATAACCTGAAGGTGGACTTTTTAGGCATAGATGCATGCTGGATAGCGGCCTATGTACTTTGTCGTAATGCCCAATTGAATTTCACACTACTCATCATAACATGTATGTGCATTGTCATGCCATCTTTATTTGTCAATTGCCCAACTGTAATTTGTTCACCCAACATGCTATTTCTTATGGGAGAGACACCACTAGTGAACTGTGGACCCCGGTCCATTCTTTACATAGAATACAATCTACTGCAATATTCGTTCTTACTGTTTTCTGCAAATATCATCATCCACACTATACATCTAATCCCTTGTTATAGCAAGCCGGTGAGATTGACAACCTCACTGTCACGTTGGGGCAAAGTAATTTGGTTGTGTTGTGCAGGTTCCACGTTGGCGCCGGAATCCCTGGTGTTGCGCCGCACTACACTCCGCCGCCATCAACCTTCAACGTGCTTCTTGGCTCCTACTGGTTCGATAAACCTTGGTTTCTTACTGAGGGAAACTTACTGTTGTACGCATCACACCTTCCACTTGGGGTTCCCAACGGTCGCATGTTGTACGCGTGTCAAGCTAAATTTCTGGTGCCGTTGCCGGGGAGATCAAGACACGCTGCAAGGGGAGTCTCCACTTCCAATCTCTTCACTTTGTTTTTGTCTTGCTTTATTTTTATTTACTACTTTGTTTGCTGCAATATATCAAAATACAAAAAAATTAGTTACTTGCTTTACTTTATTTATTATCTTGTTTGCATTCTCCATATTAAAAACACAAAAAATTAGTTACTTGCATTTACTTTACTTATTTCACCATGATTCCTCCTAAGTTTACTCTTAAGGAAGTACATGTAGGAGAAGGGTCTATCATTGGAAGAGATAATATAGAAGCATTTTTCACCCATGTTAGCATGGATGAAGATTTTGAAGATATACCATTATTAAAAGCTGCTCCTACTTATGAAAGTGCCTCTGCCTGTTTAGTACACATGTTGGAAACTAGATTTATTATTCTCAATCCCATGATACAACACATGTTTCTTACACTTTCTGATATGGAGAGGGGGAGAAAAGAGAGATTTTGTTTTAAAAGTCCTTGATAGAGAATTTAAAGATATAGCTAAAGAAGCTAGAAAAGTTTTTATTAAGCATAAGAGGCTTGGTTTGTTCACTGATTTTAAAAAAACACTTGAAAAGATGGACATGGATAGAATAAAGTACACTAATAATGTTAATGATGGTGGGGAGATTAAAGCACCGATACCTAGTAAGCTCCTAGGAATGCATGAAGCTCTAGAAAATAACTATGCTTGGCTTGTTCCCGAAAATTTGTTTGATGAGAATAGCAAGCCTAAGACTAATGAAAAGGGAGCCTCTAAAACTTACATATACAAGATACAATGCGTAGTAGAGAAAACTTCAAACCCCGCTATTGATGCATCATCCCTTGATAACACTTGATTCACACTTTTTGCGCCTAGCTGAAAGGCGTTAAAGAAAAGCGCTTATGGGAGACAACCCATGATTTTACTTCTGCACTTTTGTTTTATATTTGAGTCTTGGAAGTTGTTACTACTGTAGCAATCTCTCATTATCTTTATTTTATTACATTGTTGTGCCAAGTAAAGTCATTGATAGTAAGGTTCATACTAGATTTGGATTACTGCGCAGAAACAGATTTCTTGCTGTCACGAATTTGAGCAGTGTTCTCTGTAGGTAACTCAGAAAAATCTGCCAATTTACGCGAGTAATCCTTAGATATGTACGCAACTTTCATTCAATTTGAGCATTTTCATTTGAGCAAGTCTGGTGCACCTAAAAAATTCGTCTTTACGGACTGTTCTGTTTTGACAGATTCTGCCTTTTATTTCGCATTGCCTGTTTTGCTATGCTTGATGGATTTCTTTATTCCATTAACTTTCAGTAGCTTTGTGCAATGTCCAGAAGTGTTAAGAATGATTATGTCACCTCTGAACATGTGAATTTTGATTATGCACTGACCCTCTAATGAGTTGTTTTGAGTTTGGTGTGGAGGAAGTTTTCAAGGATCAAGAGAGGAGGATGATACAATATGATCAAGGAGAGTGAAAGCTCTAAGCTTGGGGATGCCCCGGTGGTTCATCCCTTCATATTTCAAGAAGACTCAAGCATCTAAGCTTGGGGATGCCCAAGGCATCCCCTTCTTCATCGACAACATTATCAGGTTCCTCTAGTGAAACTATATTTTTATTCCGTCACATCTTATGTGCTTACTTGGAGCGTTTGTATGTTTTTGTTTTGTTTTGTTTGACTAAAATTGGATCCTATAATTCATTGTGTGGGAGAGAGACACGCTCCGATGTTGCATATGGACAAATATGTCCTTAGCTTTATTCTTAATGTTCATGGCGAAGGTTGAAACTGCTTCATTAATTGTTATATGGTTGGAAACAGAAAATGCTACATGTGGTAATTGGTATAATGTCTTGAATAATTTGATACTTGGCAATTGTTGTGCTCATATGGATCATGTTTAAGCTCTTGCATCATATACTTTGCACCTATTAGTGAAGAAATACATAGAGCTTGCTAAAATTTGGTTTGCATGATTGGTCTCTCTAAGGTCTAGATATTTTCTAGTAAGGGTTTGAACAACAAGGAAGACAGTGTAGAGTCTTATAATGTTTGCAATATGTTTTTATGTGAGTTTTGCTGTACCGGTTCATACTTGTGTTTGCTTCAAACAACCTTGCTAGCCTAAGCCTTGTATTGATAGGGATTACTTCTCATGCATCCAAAATCCTTGAGCCAAAAACTATGCCACTTGTGTCTACCATACCTACCTACCACATGGTATTTCTCTGCCATTCCAAAGTAAATTGCTTGAGTGCTATCTTTAAATTTCTATCCTTTGTCTTTGCAATATATAGCTCATGGGAAAAATAGCCTAAAAACTATTGTGGTATTGAATATGTACTTATGTATCTTATTTCCTAATAAGTTGCTTGTTGAGCGATAACCATGTTCTTGGGGACGCCATCAACTATCTATGTTGAATATCATGTGAGTTGCTATGCATGTTCATCTTGTCTGAAGTAAGGGTGATTTATCATGAGTTGAATGGTTTGAGCATGCATATTGTTAGAGAAGAACATTGGGCCGCTAACTAAAGCCATGATCCATGGTGGAAGTTTCAGTTTTGGACAACAATCCTCAATCTCTTATGAGAATATTATTTGTTGTTGAATGCTTATGCATTAAAGAGGAGTCCATTATTTGTTGTCTATGTTGTCCCGGTATGGATGTCTAAGTTGAGAATAATCAAAAGCGAGAAATCCAATGCGAGCTTTCTCCTTAGACCTTTGTACAGGCGGCATAGAGGTACCCCTTTGTGATACTTGGTTAAAACATATGTATTGCAATGATAATCCATGTGCCAAACTAATTAGGACAAGGTGCGGGCACTATTGGTAATCTATGCATGAGGCTTGCAACTTGTAGGATATCTTATACATAATACATATGCTTTATTACTACTGTTGACAAAATTGTTTCTTGTTTTCAAAATAAAAGCACTAGCACAAATATAGCAATCAATGCTTTCCTCTTCGAAGGGCCATTCTTCTACTTTTATGTTGAGTCAGTTTACCCATTTCCTTCCATCTTAGAAGCAAACACTTGTGTTAACTGTGCATTGATTCTTACATACTTGCATATTTGCATTCATCATATTACTTTGTATTGACAACTATCCATGAGATATATATGTTACAAGTTGAAAGCAACCGCTGAAACTTATATCTTCCTTTGTGTTGCTTCAATGTCTTTGCTATGAATTTTCTGCTTTATGAGTTAACTCTTATGCAAGACTTATTGATGCTTGTCTCGAAAGTACTATTCATGAAAAGTCTTTGCTATATGATTCAATTGTTTAACCATTGTCTTTACCATTGCTTCGAATCGCTGCATTCATTACATGTGCTTACAATAGTATTGATCAAGATTATGATAGCATATCACTTCAGAAATTATCTTTGTTATTGTTTACCTACTCGAGAACGAGTAGGAACTAAGCTTGGGGATGTTGATACGTCTCCAACGTATCGATAATTTCTTATGTTCCATGCTTGTTTTATGATGATACACACATGTTTTATACATACTTTATGTCATATTTATGCATTTTCCGGCACTAACCTATTAACAAGATGCCGAAGAGCCAGTTTCTGTTTTCTGCTGTTTTTGGTTTCAGAAATCCTAGTAAGGAAATATTCTCGGAATTGGACGAAATCAACGCCTAGGATCTTATTTTTCCACGAAGCTTCCAGAAGTCCGAAAGGGAAACGAAGTGGGGCAACGAGGCGGCGACACGCCAGGGTCTCGATAATAACTTCAGTACCGAGAGCCACGATACGGAAAACCTTCCAGAGACGCCGCCGCCGCCAATCCCATCTCGGGGGATTTAGGAGATCGCCTCCGGCACCCTGCCGGAGAGGGGAATCATCTCCCGAAGGGCTCTTCACCGCCATGGTCGCCTCCGGAGTGATGAGTGAGTAGTTCACCCCTGGACTATGGGTCCATAGCAGTAGCTAGATGGTTGTCTTCTCCTCATTGTGCTATCATTGTTCGATCTTGTGAGCTGCCTAACATGATCAAGATCATCTATTTGTAATGCTACATGTTGCGTTTGTTGGGATCCGATGAATATGGAATACTATGTTATGTTGATTATCAATCTATCATCTATGTGTTGTTTATGATCTTGCATGCTCTCCGTTATTAGTAGAGGCTCTGGCCAAGTCGTTACTTGTAACTCCAAGAGGGAGTATTTATGCTCGATAGTGGGCTCATGCCTCCATTAAATGCAGGACGTGTGATGAAAGTTCTAAGGTTGTGGATGTGCTGTTGCCACTAGGGATAAAACATCAATGCTATGTCTAAGGATATTTGTGTTGATTATATTACGCACCATACTTAATGCAATTGTCTGTTGTTTGCAACTTAATACAGGAAGGGGTTCGGATGATAACCTGAAGGTGGACTTTTTAGCCATAGATGCATGCTGGATAGCGGTCTATGTACTTTGTCGTAATGCCCAATTGAATTTCACACTACTCATCATAACATGTATGTGCATTGTCATGCCATCTTTATTTGTCAATTGCCCAACTGTAATTTGTTCACCCAACATGCTATTTCTTATGGGAGAGACACCACTAGTGAACTGTGGACCCCGGTCCATTCTTTACATCGAATACAATCTACTGCAATATTCGTTCTTACTGTTTTCTGCAAACATCATCATCCACACTATACATCTAATCCTTTGTTACAGCAAGCCGGTGAGATTGGCAACCTCACTGTCACGTTGGGGCAAAGTAATTTGATTGTGTTGTGCAGGTTTCACGTTGGCGCCGGAATCCCTGGTGTTGCGCCGCACTACACTCCGCCGCCATCAACCTTCAACGTGCTACTTGGCTCCTACTGGTTCGATAAACCTTGGTTTCTTACTGAGGGAAACTTACTGCTGTACGCATCACACCTTCTACTTGGGGTTCCCAACGGTCGCGTGTTGTACGCGTGCCAGTCGACGATGTACGCGTCCGCCTCCCGCAACTGCGCCTCCTTCACGGCGGCGATGGCCACCGCCTTCTCTTCCTCCTCCGCCCTCTTCTTCTCGGCGTCGTCCTTGAGGGACTCTTCTATTGCCTTCAAGAAGTCGGGGTCCTCCTCCTCCTCCTCGCCGGCGAGCGGAGCTCCTCCGCCGCTGGTCCTCCGCGGCGGATCTTTTGCATTGGAGACGCCACACATCCTCCACGTTGTCCGGCGAGCGGGATCGCTTCGATCCGCTCGCGGCGAGGCGGTACTGCGGCGGCGTGCGTCTATGCTGGAGCTGGGGTGAAATGCGGAGCTAGGGAGTGAGGGATTTCTCGCCGGAGCTAACTAGGGAGGCGGCGGCGTCCGGCGGAGCTAGGGTTGCGAGTGATCGCACCTGCGCCCGGTATAAGTAGGGGGCGGCGGGGCGGATTTCCTAGGCCCCGTATTCCGCCGAAACGGGCCGGCCAGAATACGGGGCCTGCTAGACGACCCAAACCACGCCTGCCCCGTATCCCGCCGGAATTTTACGGGGTGGGCGGGTTATAAGGGGGGCTGTTAGACATGCTCTTAGGAGTCACTCTCTTATTATTGCTCCTTTAACCTTGTTTGGCTTCGGCTGTAACCCCTTTTGGCTTTGGCAAAAGTGCACTTTTCCTTCCTCTACAGCCGTTTTGGGCGTCAGCTATCCTCCTCTACATTCTACAGCCGTTTTGGGCATCGGCTAGAGACGCTCTCTAAGGTCTACTGTATTTCAGTTCACGCTGGCTTAATTTGGCCCGCTGTAGTTGAATGTGCAGGTTCAGAGAATTTGGTCACAGACGGATCTTCTCACAAAGCGGACAACCTGATTTAACTGCGTGTTCAGAACATCAATGCTGGAAGAAAAACGAGACAAAGAATTATAGTCTTGCCGATCGGGAGAACATATTTTTTTCCCACTTGCGACAACATTTACAAACATGGCACACACTACAGCTACACTCTCGAACTTCCCTAATCCTAATCCCCCGAATATGCCTAGCAGGGACACATGCAGTTTTTGTAGTCTGCTGGATAGTGGATACAATTTTACATCATGCATGGAACCAAAACAAAGATGAACAACCTAAGATGCACAACGCACATCCTTCTCTCTCAAAAACCAAAACAAGATGTGCAAGCGACATCCGTATTCCCTGCAACCACTACTAACTAGGCGCAGCAGGTGTCCTCCTACTTGTACTGCAGAGGAATGACTGATCGATTACACGCAGGTGGAGGCGGCGTTGTACTGCCTCCGCAGCGGCGCGAGCATGAAGAGGGACTCGATGTCCGGCGGCTGGAAGTACCCGCCCTTGGGCGGCTCCCGCCGCGCCGCCTTCAGTAGCTCCGCTGCTTTCTTCCTCGGCGGTGGCGGTGGACACGGCGGCACCACTGGGATGCGGCACTCCTCCCTCCTCGGCGTCTCCCACCCCTGCTCCTCCGCCACCCCATCGCCGCCATACTCACTCAGCATCTCCACCTCCATACCTTCTTCTATAGAAAGATTATAATTTCTACTTCTAGCTAAGGAAAGTAGGAAACCAAGTTTATGCTCGCGCAGCAGCTGGGAGAGCTATAGTGTGAAGTGAAGTGAGCAACCACAGGAGCCGAAGTGCCGGAGTATTAGAGCATCTCCACTCGTCCCCCCGAACAGGCCCCCGGCGAGCGTTTTTTCCATCCGGACGGCGAAATTCGGCCCAGTCGCGCCCCCGGTTCCTCGTTTTCGTCCGGATTTGGGCCTAAATTCATCCGGCGATCCCACGCCCCCGGCCCCCGGGAGCGCTCGAGGACTCGGACGAAAGCGCGCGAAACGGCGAGGAAACTTCCCGCGCGTCTGGTGGCCCCAACTTGTCGGCGAGAGAAACCGATCGTCGTCCTCATCGCATCGTCTTCCGCGCGCTGTAAAAGCCTGCCGCCGGTCTGCATTCGCCGGCCACGCGGCGAGTTAATGTCGTCGTCTTCCGCGCGCTGTAAAAGCCTGCCGCCGGCATGCATTCGCCGGCCACGCGGCGAGTTAATGTCTTCGTCTTCCGCGCACGCATCGTCTTCCGCGCGCACTAAAGGCTGCCGCCGGTCAGCTCGCCGCGGACGCGTCGCAATCCACGCGGCATTTAATCCCCGCGCCAGCCACGCCTATATACGCCGGTCCGCTCGCCGCGAGGCGTACCCCGTGCTCCACTCTCCCTCCACTCTCCCTCTACTCTCAAGATGGCGTTCTACGACGACGACGGCGCAGCCAACAACGGCTTCGCCCGCCGGTCTCTCCACGCGTGGGAGGGGCACCTCCTCCACCAGCGGGGTACCCCTGCCCGCCGGACACGAGGCCTCCGGAGGCGGGCCGGCGGCTAAGTGCGGCGGCGCTCCAACCCCGCCCCCGCCCCCGGGCCAAGCCCACGACGCCGCCATCGAGGACGCGAGCAGGACGATGACCGACGAGGAGCGCTCAGACCCGCGCCACCACACCGACAACTACACGCGGTGGAACTCCTACTTCCTCCAGCGGTGGGAGCGGAGGCGGCGGCCTACGACGGCCCGCCGCCTCCGCCTGCGCGCAACAACGCCGCGGGCCGCCGACGGTGGTGGGCGCGCCGGGCCGGACACTCGAGGCCGTCATCGAGCACATCGAGGGCGGCAACTCCCCGGTGCTCACGATGCCCTCTATCGGCATCGAGGGCATCGGCGAGCCGCCGTCGGGGAAGCGTCTCGGCAGCCACGGCGCATGGGCTGCCGGCTCGTCGTCTTCGGATCGGCGTCAAGGTCATCCTTGGCGCCGGTGAAGAGGGAGGAGGCGACGTCGCCTTCGACGCCGGTGCGCGTCAAGAAGGAGCCGGCGTCTCCGCCGGCGACCGAGGGCGCAGCAGCCGGCGCCCTCGTCATCCGAGAACGACCTTCCGCGCCGCAGAGCGGCGGAAGAAGACGAAGAAAGAGGCCGCCGCAAGCCGCTCGCCGAGGAGGAGGCGAAGCGCGCGGAGGAGGCCGCGATGGCGGAGGCGATCGCCGGGTCGCTTGCCGAGCATGGAGGAGGAGAAGCGCGCGGACGACGCCGCACCGGGCCCAGGCGAGCGCGGCGCGCGCCAGAGGCGGAGCAGACAGCGGCGGCTGCCGGACACGGCCGCCGCACGCCAACTCGCCGCCCGCGCCGCTCCAACCGCCAACGACGATGTCGCGCGGTACCGCCGTCCTGCGACACCTCCATCCGGCGTCGCTGTCCCCGTCGTCGACCTCGAGTCCTCCGACGACGACTGGTACAAGCCTTCCCCGGGGTGGGGAGACGCCGGCCAGGGCAGCAGCAGCCAGGCCGCGCGGCCGAAGGTGCCGAAGGTCGAGGACGACGGCTCCGACGACGGCGGCGACGACTACACGGTGTTCTACCGCCGTATGGGCATGTAGAGCGCCGTGTTTTAAAATTAGTGTTTGAATTCCCCTAGCCGAATTCGAAATATAGTCGAATTCGGCCTCTATGTATGAACTCCGCCCGTTTTAGTCTAAATATCATTAAATTTAGTCTATATTCACCCGAATTTAGCCGAAGTTTGTCAAGTTTCCGTTTTTTAAATTCGCATCGTCGACTTCGCCTGGGCACGCGGCTGGGAAACTAGCGCTCCCCACGCCAAAACTTCATCCAATCCGGACGAAAATTTCGCCGGATTTGGGCGTGGGGAGCGCCAACGAGTGGGGATGCTCTTATAGAGGCAGTAGTACCGCGGTGGGTGGGGCGATGGCAATGCGATGGAACAAGCCGGGAGAAGTGGAGTACAGCGGCGTTGCGGTGGCGGGAGCAGGCGACGCGGCCATGGGGTTGCCGCCAGCTGACTGAATGACATGTGGGGCAGGCTAGAGGACGGGACCCGCCGTCGGTGACGGGGCAAGGACGGGAGTCCGTGGGGAATGGGGCGGGATGGCCGGGAGAGGTACGTGGCAGCGGCTCGCGAACGCGCGGGAACCGCCGTCGGTCGAAAGCGGGGGAATGGTCTAGAGCTCCGCCTCGGATCCCTTGCGGCCATGAGTTCCCGCTCCCGCGACACGACCACCAGAAATGGGTCATGACCTGAAAACTGCTGCACACCAACCATACAGCTCCAAGAAATCAATCTATTTCTCTACAGCACCAAATTTGATTCGCCACTTTCGTAACTCGCTGTTGTTCGTCGTCATCTGAATCTGAAGGAGAGTTTCCTGGAGAGGGATGTCACCAGTACTGTTTTGACAAGGAAACTCGATCGGTGGGTCAGAAAGCTACCGTCGCAATGGATCCAAGATGAACAGAGCGGTTCAAACACAGCGTCAAACATTGATTACTCTACTACTACAATGTAGAACGCCCTGGAGCATATCTCCTCGGTCGTCCAGCCTCCTCTCGCCGCCGCAGAGGTGTTGTGGCGGAGGAAGCCACCACGTGGAGGAAGCTCCGTCGCGCGGGCAGCAAAAGTGCGCGCCAGCGTGGCCCCGGCCAAGTACGTGGCGCCGCCGCATTGACCCACACAGCTGCTCCAGAGTTCAGAGCTTCTCGTGTTCCCAAACTGGCGCGTAGCACTTCTTGATGGCCAACCGGGCAACGAATATACTCATCGGTGGTGGAGCATCATCCAGGAAGATGCCGGCTCAGCCCAATCAGAGGGGGCAGACAAGTGGGCCTAGTGCGTGCCTGTGACGCAAATGACAGAACACTAAAAATAGATGACAGACCACGGTTATGAAAGCAAACTCCTCTAGTCTATCAAAGCAAAAACACTATATTTTTCTTCTACAAAGCAGGAAAGCAATCCCATAATACAAGTGTTCTTTTTTTTTTTTTGCGAGCTGAAGAGGATGATATTACAGATCCACGATCTTACAAGATAGACCCAGAAGAAAGGAAAAAATATATTGGAGGCCACTGGATCCCGGCGACGAAGATGAAGACGAGGCTGTCGTTGACGAAGCTCCCCAAACATTGGATCGCCGGAGCACACCACGGAGCAGACGGGAAGTCCCCAAACACCGCCTCCGAGGAGGCTACCGTCGAATACAAGTGTTCTTTATTTAACAAATGCAACAGCTCACATCACACCACCTTCAGCAGAGATACATTGAGTTTTCCTCAACTCACTAGTCCTGAATTCACCTTAAAGTTGGCAGGATTCCAATCCTCCTTTCTAAACCTAAAGCTCTACTACAACCAGCATAATCGTCAAGACTTTCTCCATCCAGCCGCTCTGCAATCAGCCCAGGCTAACAGCCGTAGAAAATGAGTTTGGTTGAGAATGACAAGCCGGCACCTCATGGGGAGATGAGTGGTGGCCAATCTTCTACCGCAAACCTTCGCAGATCAAGTAGATCTCCCTCGAACTAGATCTTGTCGCCTTGGGCCTCAGCAAAGTTACTTTCTTAAACTTCACTTTGCAGAATTTGCTAAACCCTGCAGCAACAGGATAATCGGTCATTCATCATTCCTGTGAAATCAACTGCAGCAACAACAGAAATAAAATCTACTGGTAAGAAGTTCATGTAACCTGGTACATCCTCATTCTCAAGAAACTTGATTACTAGGTTGCCTCCACGTCTAAGAACACCGTCCTCGTCAGGGTCAGGATCCGTGGAGCTCTGGAACTTCTCCATAGTCTCACTATAGTCAGCTGATTCTCTAACTTTTATCTTGCCAACTGCCAGAGAGATTGCACGCATGCCCAGCTCACAGGATATAGCTTCATCTTTGGTTGTGATCCCTGAAACTACTGGGCACATGTCCGATAATATCACGGAAAATCCCCTTTCCTGCACAGCAGAATGGGAATGATTCATTAAAGCAACAAATGAATCACATGGCAGGATCGTGGAAAAATAATATAGGTGACAATCCTTTAGCTGGTACTCCGAATTATTGACTATGAAATTGGGCACAGGCAATTTGTTCTTCAGGTTCGTGAAGCTCTACAGTTTTGCAGGATGAGTAGGACAAGGAGTTAGGTTAACATACATCATGTATAATACATGACACATAAAACAGAACAGTCTCAAGGTTGAAGTAATTAGTTACATATCGTGACTCTGAAATAACTGATTAATTTAATAAACAAATGAACAGAGTGATCACTTCAAGGGGCAAACATATATCCTTGATTTGGTATTTCTAATCATTGACAATGAAATTTGGCATTGGCAATTTCTTGTTTGGGTTGGTGAAGCTCCATAGTTTTGCATGATGGGTAAGATACAATGTTGGGTTTACATACATATATGACAAAAAAAACTAGTCTCAAAATTTGGGGGTACTTAACGACATATCACGATTCTAATTAACTGAATAAACAAATGTGTGGAGCCATCACTTGCAAGACCGTAGAAAAAATATAGGTGAAACTCCTTGATCCGGTATTTCTAATTATTGACCATAAAATCGGGCGCCGGCAATATTGGTGTTTGGATTGGTGAAACTTCACAGTTTGCAAAGTGGACGGGGCATAGGGTTGGGTTCACATACATATGTTACATAAAACAGAACTGTCTCAAAAGTTCTGGTAATCAACCTATTGTGCTTTTGATGATCTACATTCTCTTATCGTGCTATATTCTCCTTTCTCAACTAGCAGCATCTCTAACTAGTAACTGATGCTTCATTCTGTAATAAATATTTTTCAATCTTGCAGTTATGTGGCTTGCTATCAGTCATGCATATATATACTGATTGAAAAACTAACAGTTATTTTCTGACAAAAACTAACAGGATGAGTAGGACAAGGGGTTGGGTTTACATACATTATGTATGATACATGACATTACAAAAAAGAACAGACTCAAAGTTGAAATAATTAGTTACATATCGTGACTCTGAAATAACTGATTAATTTAAATAAACAAATGAACAGAGTGATCACCTGCAAGGGGCAAACATATATGTGACAGTCCTTGATTTGGTATTTTTAATCATTGACCATGAAATTGGGCACTGGCAATTTGTTGTTTGGTTGGTGAAGCTCCATAGTTTTGCATGGTCGGTAGGATACAATATTGGGTTTACATACATATATGACACATAAAAAACTAGTCTCAAAAGTTAGGGTTACTTAACAACATATCGCGATTCGGATTATCTGAATACACAAATGTGTGGAGCCATCACTTGAAAGACCGTAGATAAAATATACGTGAAACTCTTTGATCCGGTATTCTAATTATTGAACATGAAATCAGGCACCGGCAATATTGGTGTTTGGATTGGTGAAACTTGGCGGGGCATAGGGTTGGCTTCACATACATATGTCACATAAAACAGAACTGTCTCAAAAGTTCTGGTACTCAACTTATTGTGCTTTTGATGATCTACATTCTCTTATCGAGCTATATTCTCCTTTCTCGACTAGCTGCATCTCTAACTAGTACTGCTGCTTCATTATGTAATAAATATTTTTCAACCTTGCAGTTAGGTGGCTTGCTATCAGTTATTCAGTTATGCATATATATACTGATTGAAAAACTACACTCCGGTTCTATTTCAACAAATCATTGCACAAATTTTGGTTAGCTAACAGTTATTTTCTTACAAATATTGCCAGCCAATAAAACTCAATACCTTTTGTGTGAACTCCTTGAAAGTATCTATGATGTGAGAATGTATAAAAAATTTAGCGGCAAAGACATTGCTTATAAATTTGAACTCCTCGAGACTATTTATGAATTTATAGGTCGAGTCGCAAAGTCATTATGAATTGAACTGATCAAGCCACATTTCAATCTCAGACAATTGCAAGTTGGATCAGTACACAGCTTCAGTAATCTAAGCAAAACCCACATCCAAACAAATTCCAGTAAATAGGTAAAAACAGACTACTGATCAAACCTGTGGCGACATCGCTCGTGCTTGCTGCTTCATCAGAGCCATCACATTGGCACAGACGGTCCTGACCCTTGAGTCGCAGTGCGCGGAGGGGACCTTCACCTTCTGCTCTGCAACAACCGTGAGACCAAATCAGAGGACCATCCCTTTGCACAAATAATCACAGCGACCAACAACAACAGCCTGGACGCCAACGGCTGACCTTGACATCAACGCCGACGACCAGGCCGCCCTTCTCGAGCGGGCCCAGGTTCTGGCAAGCCACCTGGAGCCACGCGCCGGGGGCGCACCCGAGGTCGAGCACGGCGGCGCCCGGCGTGATGATCTTGTGCTGCTTTTGTATCTGGATCAGCTGCAACGGCAGAGCAGAGGCGCTCGCGTGAGACATTCATCGAATGCGGAGCGCGGGGGGTGGGGAGGGAGGCACTGACCTTGAAGGCGGAGCGGGCGACGTAGCCGAGCCGCAGCGCCTCGCGGTAGAAGAAGTCGGCGGTGCCCGTCGCGCCGCTCATCTTTCCGTTTCTGCGCGGCGGCGCCGGTGAGCGGAGAAGGAAACGGCGGCGAAGGGGGATTTGATAGGGTTTTAGGCCGTTTTCGCGGGAGGGGTGGGCCTTTGTTTCGAGAAATCCTCCGCAACTACAGACATGGGCCGCTGACCTGATGGTGTGAGGTGTGTTGAAGGCCTGTTTAGGGGAAAATAACTTTTTGTGACCTGGTTACAAATTTATCCGCGGGTGAACCAGCTCCAGCAATTAACACCTGTGTTGAAGGAGCCAGGAGGTAGAAAAATAACTGGTGGTCTATTTTTAGATGTAAACTGCTAGGCATGTCAATTGTCAATTGCTGAAGTTGGTTTATGAAGGTGAATTTTTGGACTAGGTTCTACAAAATTAATTTTCCTGTTTAGTATATTGTAAAATTAAATGTTATAATCGTGAAAGAGGTGTAAGATTATCCCACTTGACACCTTAATATGTGGGCACTCTTTGCGCCTAGGAAGAAGTGCAAATATGCACCTGGTTGTGAGATAATCGTACTAGGCATTCGGTTTGGCTCGAGGGCAATATAGCCTAAGGTGTTAAGTGGGATTCCACCAAAATCTCACTTATAGTGCATTTTTTTTAGTGTAATTTTAAAACTAAATTTATTTTAAAATCCAAGATACACTATAAGTAGGAGTTAGATGAGATCCCACTTAACACCCTAACACAGCTCGATCATCCTAAAGATCAGCGATCGATTGATGTGAGCTTTTGAAGACCAGGAATGCATGAAGGAAAATGAAGTATCTCGTAGAAAAAAAGTTGATATCCAGTTTCAAAAAAGGGTTGCAATCAGACTAGAAGGCTAAGTTGCAACATTTGTAGAAACCACACTTAATTAGAAGTCCGTGGAAGAACTAAAACATTAGAAAAGGGGAGTAACCCAACATTTTAATTGATGAACCCAAGCTGTTATTAAGAAGTTTTTCATTCAAGTTATTACAGCTCACAGATCATACAAAGTCGACACATGGATCAACCAATGAAAAATAACCAACATATAGCAAGTAAACATCATGAAATCTACCCGTATGACGCTAGCTAGTCAGCTAAAGATATCCTAAGCTGCCATTACAAGTTGTTTGCATCCAGACACAATGGATTCCCTTGGCATTATTACCGCACTAACACCGCACACCCTCCACACCCGGGAGCAGCCTCGCATCCTTCAATTTTGAACTCATAGCCAATAACAAATTTGGGAACACAAAGCTAGACAACTAACACACTAGTAAATCACAATGAATCGATGATATTTTTTACAGGAGGGGTCGAGGATAAATGGCGGAAAAGTAGTGTCGGAAAAGAAATAGCAAGAAAGAAGTGGCGGGGAGGAGAGTGGAGCATTTTCGCAAAAAAAAAAAAACAATGAAAATGGACATATCTCTCCTACCATTCTAGATTCGTCTGGTAAGAGCCTACCGCCCTAGGCTCGAGCGGCGTATTATTCCTGAAAATTCCTAAACGCGTGCACTATTCTTGAAATTTGAGAAAAATATGTTTAAAGAATCTTGATGGTAGTGACAAATATATTAAAGGAGAAAGTGGATTTTTTAAATAATAGTAGAACTCGTGTGAATGAAAAGATGGAGGTTGGTTCGACCATGTTGTGAGATCAGTGTCAAAGGAGGTTGTCATGACCATGTTGTGAGACTATACTATGGAGTAGTTTATCACATGAACGCGTAGTTAAAGAATAAAATTAACTATAATTTATATTTTACTAACCAAATGATAACTATATATATCCACGCCACCCAGTAAACTAACTTTGGTCGAGAGTGACAAGTGCAAACCTGAATATACCATAGATTTATACCGATACAAATTTATACCGATGCAACCGGATAGTCGTTTACTTGGACATGTGCCGCATGGCGCCTCACAACCTTTATTATTACTACTACTACCTCCGATCTAAATTAATTAACACATGTACCTTTAAAGGATATGCATGCACATCAATTAAATCCGATCGAAGGAAGTAGTACACATGTTCACATATAATATGTTGCAGATGTCGGGGTAAAGTAAAAGGCAAAATTTTAGTAGTGTTATAGGCAAGTCTCCCGATCGATGGCCGGCCCGCGCTCGGCGATCAGAAGATGTAGACGCCCTTGTTCTTCTCCGAGGCAGCCTCGCCATCCTTCGCCGCCGCCTCGGCCTTGCGCTCCTGCTCCTTGACCTCCTCGGCACTAAGCAGTCCAACCACCTTATCCGGCTGCCTCTGCCCTGTAGCCGCCTCGTGGCGCTTGTGCTGCATGTATACGTAGGTACAGAGGATGAGTAACCGTCGTCTGGACATCTAGCTGCCTATAGGCTATAGCAGTGGTATAGAATAGATATAGACGATGCGTACGAGAACTGCACCGGTCATCATGCCAAGATCGACGTATGCCGCCAGCTCCGGTCCGCCGCCGTGCTTGTGCTGCTCCTCCTGCTTCTTGCTCGGCTCGCTGGCCATGGCGCTGGATTGATCTTGGTGGCGTCCTCTTCCTTGTGTGAATTGTGAATTTGTGATGGATCTTAAGCTTGTGCAGGTCCGGCTCTCCGCCACAGCGGCGCACTTGCAGTACGGTTTATATAGGCAACTGGGCAGGGCAGGGCAGGTTGCATAGCCAAACTTTTCTTCATATCGATCTACTACTTCTGATGTCGACTCAGACCTGCCCTGCTAACTCAATTCTATCCATATTTGCAACAGCAATAGTATTGATTGCACTAGTGGAAAACAGGGCTTCCGTGGGAGCCTTTTGTCGCGGGCGCGCCTGCACCCGCGACAAATGGCCTGGCCACGTCGCCCCGAAACCATGTGGAGCGGGCAGGGCCTTTTGTCGCGCCCTTTTGTCGCGGGCCGTATTACGACCCGCGACAAAAGGGGTCTGAGGGCTGGCGCCTCCTGTCGGCACCCCTTTTGTCGCGGGTCGTAATACGGCCCGCGACAAAAGAGCCATGCCTATATATATAGAAGCAGCCAGCCACCCTCCACCTCATTTTTTCCTTGGTGGTGAAGGTGGAGGTGTATGCTAGCTCATTTTTTCTACATGTGCACAAGAGGTGTTTGATGGCATGCTTGTGAGAGGGATGCCACTTGGTTTTATTTGATAAGATTTCTCCTCTTTTTGATCCTAAAAGGTTAGCAACTATTTTCTCGACTATATATATATGCATAGTCCGTACAATACTAATTTTAGCAAGGTGATTGCATCTGATACATATATAATTGTACTTATGATGCAGATGAGTCATCCATGGATGTACGGTAACCGATGTGCTCCCGCTTTCAGAGAGGGCGTGAATTCTTTCCTGCTTGTGGCCGAGGCCAACAAGTCGAAGCAAGGTTTTATGTGCTGTTCATGTCTAAAATGTAAGAACGAGAAGGATTACTCTTGCTCAAGAGACATTAAGAGCCACCTGCTTCGGTTTGGATTCATGTCCAGCTATAATGTTTGGACCAAGCACGGAGAAGAAGGGGTTATGATGGAAGACGGCGATGAAGAAGAAGATAATGATGACAAGTACCGATCTATGTTCTCTGAATGCTTTGATACCGCAATGGACGACAATGAAGAAGAAGGAGGTGAAGAACAGGCATCAGATGATCCTGTTGATGATGATCTTCGTCGGGCCATTTCTGATGCAAGAAGAGACTGTGGCACGGATAAGGAGAGGTTACAGTTCGACAAGATGTTAGAGGACCACCACAAATTATTGTACCCAGGTTGTGAAGATGGTCATAGAAAGCTGGGTAGCATATTGGAATTGCTGAAATGGAAGGCAGAGGTCGGTGTGACTGACTCGGGATTTGAGAAATTGATGATAATATTAAAGAAGTTGTTTCCAAGAAATAATGAATTGCCCGTCAGTACATATGAAGCAAAGAAGCTTGTCTGCCCTCTAGGATTAGATGTGCAGAAGATACATGCATGCATTAATGACTGTATCCTCTACCGCGGTGAGAAGTACGAGAATTTGAATAAATGTCCGATATGTGGTGCATTGCGGTATAAGATCAGAAAAGATGACCCTGGTGATGTTGAGGGCGAGCCACCCAGGAAGAGGGTTCCTGCGAAGGTGATGTGGTATGCTCCAATAATACCACGGTTGAAATATTTGTTCAGAAACAAAGAGCATGCCAAGTTGTTGCGATGGCACATGGAAGAACGTAAGAAAGACGCGATGTTGAGGCACCCCGCTGATGGTCGGCAGTGGAGAAACATCGGGAGAGAGTTCCCGGATTTTGCAGGTGAGGCAAGGAACTTATACTTTGGTCTAAGTACAGATGGCATGAATCCTTTTGGGGAGACGAGCTGCAGTCCACGACACCTGGCCCGTGACTCTATGTATCTACAACCTTCCTCCTTGGTTGTGCATGAAGCGGAAGTTCATTATGATGCCAGTGCTTATCCAAGGCCCAAAGCAACTGGGCAACGACATTGATGTGTACCTAAGGCCATTAGTCGATGAACTTTTGGAGTTGTGGGCCAAACCAGGTGTACGTGTGTGGGATGAGCACACGGAGCAAGAATTTGACCTACGAGCGTTGCTATTCGTAACCATCAATGATTGGCCTGCTCTCAGTAACATTTCAGGATAGACGAACAAAGGATACAATGCATGCACACACTGTTTAGATGAGACTGAAAGTAAATATTTGGGAAAAAGCAGAAAAGTTGTGTACCCGTTCAATCGTCGTTTCCTTCCGCGCAAGTATCCCTTAAGGAAAAAAGGCAAGCATTTCGATGGCGAGGCAGACCGCCGTCCGAAGCCTGTCCCCCGTAAGTGGTGCTGATATATTTGACATGGTCAAGGATTTAAATGTTATCTTTGGAAAGGGTCCAGGCAGTCGACCTGTTCCGAAAGACGATGACGGACACGCGCCCATGTGGAAGAAGAAATCTATTTTTTGGGAGCTAGAATATTGGAAAGTCCTGGAAGTCCGCTCTGCAATCGACGTGATGCACCTGACCAAGAATCTTTGTGTGAATATTCTAGGATTTACGGGCGTGTATGGAAAGACAAAAGATACACCAGAAGCATGGGAGGACCAGGAACTTCATAAAGGACGAAACGGCAATCATCCAGGGCAGTTTGTAGGGCCTGCCAGCTACGCTCTTACCAAACAAGAGAAGGAGATCTTTTTTGAAGCCCTATTCAGTATCAAGGTTCCGTCTGGTTTCTCGTCGAATATAAAGGGGATAGTAAATATGAAGGAGAAAAAATTCCAGAACCTGAAGTCCCATGACTGTCACGTGCTTATGACACAATTGCTTCCGATTGCATTGAGGGGACTTCTACCAGAAAATGTTCGACTAGCCATTGTGAAGATATGTGCATTCCTCAACGCAATTTCTCAGAAGGTAATGGATCCAGAAAATTTTTCAGGATTACAGGAAGATGTGGTCCAATGTCTTGTCAGCTTCGAGTTGTTGTTCCCACCATCCTTCTTCAATATTATGACGCACCTCCTCGTTCACCTAGTTGAAGAGATTAGAATTCTCGGTCCTGTATTTCTACACAATATGTTCCCCTTCGAGAGGTTCATGGGAGTCTTAAAGAAATATGTTCATAACCGAGCTAGGCCGGAAGGAAGTATCTCAAAGGGCTACGGAACTGAGGAGGTCATTGAATTTTGTGTTGACTTTCTTCCTGACCTTAAGCCGATTGGTGTTCCTGAATCTCGGTATGAGGGGAGGCTAACTGGAAAAGGCACACTAGGAAGGAAAGCAAAGGTGTGGAGGGACAAGATTTCTTTCAATCAAGCACACTACACAGTTCTATACAATTCCAGCTTGGTGACTCCGTACATCGAGAAACATAAGAATGTTTTACGAGAAATAAACCCGGGCCAGCCCGAGTCCTTGATTACACGTCAACACATGAATACCTTCGGCAGTTGGTTGCAAAGACATCTCATTAATGACCCATCTGTTGTGGAGCAGCTGTACTTGTTGGCCAGGTTACCATCTTCAAACATATGTACATTCCAAGGGTACGAGATAAATGGGAATACATTTTACACGATCGACCAAGATAAAAAGAGCACCAACCAAAACAGCGGTGTCCGCTTCGATGCAAAAGACGAGAATGGGCAGACCACCACATATTATGGATACATAGAGGAGATATGGGAACTTGACTATGGTCCCTCTTTTAAGGTCCCTTTGTTTCGGTGCAAATGGGTGAAGCTCAGCGCTATACATATTGATGATAAGTACGGTATGATAACAGTGGATCCCAACAATCTTGCGTACCTGGACGAGCCTTTTGTCCTAGCCAGCGAGGTGGCTCAAGTTTTCTACGTGAAGGACATGTCTAGCAAATCAAGAAAAAGAAATCAATAAAAGAATATATCAACCGAGGAGCCAAAGCGCCACATAGTTCTTTCGGGGAAAAGAAACATAGTGGGAGTGGATGACAAGACAGACATGTCAGAAGATTATAATAAGTTTAAAGAAATTCCGCCCTTCACGGTGAAAATTGACCCAATCATCTTGCTAAATGATGAAGATTCTCCATGGCTACGGCGTAGAAGATCACAACACTAGATGGCGATGTAATAATGTATTCTTCATATATAGTTCCTAAGACAATCTCTACATTTATGTAATAATGAGAACCCTTTCCCCAACACTGTTAGAGGAGACAGAGTCTTTCACGGGCTTGCATGGAAATTTCCCAACCCTTTCCTTCATCCATGGGAATGAAACTGTGCTTGGCTTGTTGATCTGCTTGGCAAGGCGTATCGATGCTCCTTTTATAGGAACGGCACCGCTTCTACTTTGTCTTATTCCTTCGACAGGCCGTCGTGCGCTACATGCTTTATCTCATCGAGCAGTGCGTCCACCCACGTGTCCTTATCCTGCCGACACCTTTAGTCGTGGTTGCAGCCACCAACCGTGACAAAAGGTTACTGACACATCCTTATCCTGCCGACAGCTTTAGTCGCGGTTGCCGCCACCAACCGTGACAAAAGGCCCTCCTAGATAAGCCTCCCCCAGTCTTTTGTCGTGGTTTGAGCCTCCACCCGGGATGAAAGATTCGCGCGCCACTTCGTTCCCGCCTATTTTCTTCCCGCATTCCCGCCATTTTTCCACTATATATATGTAGGCTTGGACTCGTCGAATATCTGCAAACCTCATCACTCTCTCCCATGGCTTCCATCGTATGTCTAACACCCCGGGAGGCGGAGGCGCTTTGCGCCTCAAACTACCCCTGCCCGCCCGGCTACCGCGTCCCGACCGGCTGGTTGCTGAGCGTCGGAGGCGTACCGGTCCCTCCTATCCCTCTTGGTGTGCCACGCGAGATGGCCATCACGAACCACTACTATTTCGAGCTCACGCCTGAGCAGCGGAGGAATCCCCAGTGGCATCCCGACTACAGCCCGACTTGGGACAGCTTCTTCATCAATCGGCGTGAGAGGGCGGTTGCCAGGTACGAGGAGGACGGCCCGCCTCCTTCGAACTTCAACGAGGCCGGCCGTCGGATGTGGTGGCGCGGCCGGACTCTCCAGAGCGTCCTGGCCTATCGTGGCCCCCGCCTGCGCTACCCTCAATCCCAGCCCACGCGTGCTCACCCGCCGAGGTTGGACAACCGCGACCCCGATGCTAGCGACGATGACGTCGGCGACTATGATGACTACAGTGGCGAGTATTATAGGGCTAGGCACGACTATGATTGAATGGCTCCAACATTCGAATCTGGCCATGTATCTTAATTTTCAGTTGAGCTCTGTACTTTAATTTCAGTTCAGTCGTAATAAATTTCATGTCAACCACTTTATTGAACAAACAACCGTCAACGACTTTATAAACTAAATTTAAACTAATAGAACCGACAACGACTTTATTGAAATTACAATAAAATAGATAAATTACTAGTCTAGTCTCAGTCGTCGTCGGAGGTTGTCTCCGTCCAAATGTCATCCCACCGAGGGTCGTCTTCGGTCCAAGTTGTATTCGGGTTCTCGAGCTCGAAGTTGGCGACGGCCCGACGGTGGCGCCTGTTGGACCTGCGTTGTGCCCTAAGGATAGCAAAGAACGCGTCGGTGTTGTCGACGTCGTTGGGGAACTGCGCCCTCCACTGGCGCATCAACTGCTCGTCGTGCTCGGCGATGGCGATCCTGCGCTGCACCTGGCGGTGCCGTCGACGGTCCTCGTCGTCGACGAGGCACGGCGGTGGCGCGAGGAACTCTGCCTCCTCTAGCGATTCAACATCTGGGAAGTTCATGTCGCTCCGTGGCCGCCGAAAACGCCACGCCGCCGCGTCATAAGAGCACGCCGCCAGCTCCGGCGTGTTGTACGTGCCGAGGGTGAGGCGGAAGCCACCGGCGCGTATCTCGGCGTAGAACCTACCGCTCGGACGCACTCGAACGCCACGGAAACCGGACGCCCCTCGACGACGTGGAGGCATCCCGGAGATGAATGAGCAGAGGCGGTGGAGACGTGTGGTTGCTCCCGCACTCGTCGCTCTATATAGCGCACGCGGGCAGCGACGGGGCGAGGCACGTGGAAGCGGCGCCGACACGTGGCGAGGCACGTGTAAGCTACGGCTACACACGTCGCACGCGGGCAGCGACGGGGCGAGGCACGTGGAAGCGGCGGCGACACGTGGCGAGGCACGTGTAAGCCACGGCTACACACGTCGCACGCCGGCAGCGACGGGGCGAGGCGCGTGGAAGAGGCGGCGACACGTGGCGAGGTGAAACCTTACTCGGTGTCACTCCGCATATCATTAGGGGTGAAACATACACGACTATGTTCATTGTGAGATGCAACTAGTTATATGGATGTCATATTCATGTTCATTGTATTTTTCTGACAAATTTTCATATATAACACTTTTCTATTTAATTTACTATTTAAAAGTTATTGAAATAAGAAAAAACAAAAAAGAAAAAAAGAAAAAAGAAAAAAAAACAGAGCTGATCCTTGTCCAACGGCTCCAGGCCGTTGGATTAAAAGGGCCTGAGCCGTTGGATGCGGAGCGCACGGATCGGCCAAAAGGGCCTTTTGTCGCGGGCGGTGGCTCAACCCGCGACAAAAGACCCCCCCCTTTTGTCGCGGGTTGCGCCACCACCCGCGACAAAAGACCCCCCCAGTATATAACCTCCGCGCGTCGCGGGCCAAGCCAGAACCCGCGACGACCAGGAGGCCAACCCTAGTTTTTGCGCCGCCAGGCTGCCGGATTGCGCCGCCGCCGCCGACGCCCTCCGCCGCCGTTCGCGCGCTCCTCCGCCGACGCTCTCCATCGCCGCGCGCCTCTCTCTGCCGCCTCGGCGCAGCGCCGCCGCCAACGCCTCGGCCGCCGCCGCCTAGACGCGCCGCCGCGCCTCGGCACCGCTGCAAAGGTAGCGCGCCGCCGGCCGGCACCCCCGCTGCCTCTGCCGAGCTGGAGCTCTTTTTTTTTGTTTTTTTGTATATTTTTTTGTATAGTTTTTTTGTATAGTTAATTAGTTTATGTTAGTAATTAGTATGGTTAGTATAGTTTAATTAGTATAGTTAGTATAGTTAGTATAGTTTTAGTTAGTATAGTTTTAGTTAGTATAGTTTTTAGGTTTAGTTAGTATAGTTTTAGGTTTTGTTAGTATAGTTTTAGGTTTTAGTTTTTATTTCATTTGTTTTATGTAATTAGTAATTAGTTTAATAGTTAGTTAGTTAGTATATGTATTTAGTTTAGTTTTTTAGTATATGTATTTAGTTAGTTATTTAGTGTATTTAGTTATAGTTAGTTTAAAATTAATCGCCCTCGGCTCCCTCTCGCCAACACCCCCGACGCCGACACCGGCCCTCTCCTCTCCCTCTCGCGCAATCGCTCCCTCTCCCTCTCGCGATCACTCGACGCTGCAACTCCCCTCTCTCTCTCCCTCTCCTCTACCTCTCGCAAACACCCCCGACGCCGACACCGGCCCTCTCCTCTCCCTCTCGCGCAATCGCCCTCGTCCCGTGCTCCCTCTCCCTCTCGCGATCACTCGACGCCGCAACTCCCCTCTCTCTCCCTCTCCTCTACCTCTCGCGAACATCCGAGCCTCTCGCAAACACGCGTCGCCGACACCCTCTCCCTCTCGCCAACAAGCGTCGCCGACACCCTCTCCCTCTCGCAAACAAGCGTCGCCGACACCCTCTCCCTCTCGCAAACACGCGTCGCCGACACCCTCTCCCTCTCGCAAACACGTGTCGCCAATTAGGGTTAGGGTTTGGTTTGTGTTTGATTAGGGTTAGGGTTTGGTTTGTGTTTGATTAGGGTTAGGGTTAGAACATGTACTTATCGATTTAATTCTTTTGCAGAAACAATGGATCCATTCGAACGGGACTTGGAACAGGAAGACATGTTCGCGGACATAATCCGCGATGGTACAGAAGCCGACCGAGAAGACCGCGACTCCGGTGATGGAGAAGCCCGCGGCTCCGGTCATGGAGAAGCCGACGGCTCCGGTCATGGAGAAGCCGACGGCTCCGGTGACGGAGAAGCCGACGGCTCCGGTGACGGAGAAGCCGACGGCTCCGGTCATGACGAGGTATTAATGGAATTCTATATGTACATATGTATTGAGGCATTAGTATAGAGGCATTAATGCAATTCTATATGTATTCCCTTAGGCCTCCGAAGATAAGATAGAGAAACGAGGCCCGGCAAAGAAGTTGACCAAAAAAGACCACTTCACAATTGAAGCTATATCACCGGAAGGCCAACCGGTGGTACCCGCGAATGTCGGAGTGAAGTTCAAAAATCAGTGCGGAGTTGTGGTTAGAGATCGTATCCCGATCACTGTCAGAGAATGGAACAAGACCAAGAATGTGTCCGAAAATCAGGTTGCCGATAGGTACAAAGACACACTTTTCAGAGACCTCATGGCACATTTCACTTTGCCAGATTTGGGATCGGAGTCTGAGAATGCTAAGCAGCGGGCGCTAGTGAAGAAATGGGCTCTTAAAAAGATGGGGAACTTTTCCGGGCGTATAAGAACCGGTTATGGAAAAATTATAAGAAAGACAAGAAGCCTCCATTATTCGAGAACTACCTAGCGAAGCAGGAGCATAACTGGGAAGAATTTGTGAGGTACAAAGAATCAGAGGAGGCTGTGAACCTGTCAACGAAAAACAAGAAGAATGCAAGCGAAAAGAAATATCACCATCATACGGGGCGAGGGGGCTACGGAGTAGCCATGCCTAAGTGGGATGCACAAGAGGCTGAGATGGAGCTGAACGGGATCACTCCAGAACCCACGCGAGAAGGATGGGACACTAGGGCTCGAAATTGGTTCCTCGCGCATGGCTGTGAGTATGACATGAAGACAGGGAACATTGTTGAAAGTGACACAGGCTTTGAAGTGACGACAGATATAAAGGCGGGAAAACTAAAGTTTGCTCCCGATAGAGAGAAAGACTTGCTGACGCTTGTCCTCGGTAATCCTGAGAAGGGAGGACGAACAAGAGGCTTCGGCCCTAGTGTTCCGTGGTCGCTTGGGTTTCCGGCCGACGCGGAGACTTATAGAAGCCGAGCAAGAGCTAAACAACGCCAGCTGGAGGTGCAGAATGACCGGATGGCCGAGTTCCAACGCCGACTTGACCAGCAGCAGCGGGAGATAAATGAACTAAAAGGACAGCGCCCGCCAGATAATACCGCTGACATATCTCAGCGACGAGACAGCAGCGTGGCCGACTCGGAGGCCCCTCCTACATGGATGATGATAGATGCCGGTCCTGGCGACCCCTTGGATGGAATCAAGGAGCAAACACCTTGTGATCTCCATGAGGTGTTCAGGAAGGTTTCTGTTAAGGTGGCGGTCGGCTATGTCTTACCGGCATTTGGACCTGAAGGTGAGCCGGCAACATGGCATGGCAATCCGATTCCAGCTGGCTATGCTCGTGTCGGGGTGGATTCAGTTGTCCCGTCGTGGGAGACATTGGAGCTCGATATCCCTGGAGGTGATGGAGGGCTTACACTCAGAGAGGTGCTGGGAGAAATCATTCTCTGGGAAAAGAAGAACATCAGGCTGCCAGGCTGGGTAGCACCTAGTACCAGTCGTCCCAGCAGGTCACCATCACTTCCTCCAGGTGATCGCAGGCCACCATCACCTCCTCCTACTGATCACATGTCGCCACCATCACCCCGTGGGTACGACGTCGACCATGACATCGGTAGTCCATCTCCATCTCCAGCGCCGCCGCCTCCGCCCACTAAGACTCGGAATGCACCCAGCCGGAAGCGTTTCAAGAGTCCTGTCCGCAAGATGTCGCCCCTCCCAAAAGTACCAAAGGTTCCTCCCCCCCGTCCTTACGATCGTACCCCGGAGGAAAATGATGCCATTGTTAAGAAATACAATTATGATTTTTTTCATAAGCCAAAACCTCCTGCGCCAGAGCCATACACAGAGAAGCAAATAGAATATGCTACTAGTTTTCTGAACACACCATCGCAGTATGAGTTACACGAGAAGAAGGATGACTATACACGCACTCTTGCGAAGGTAATTGACCAAAAGAAGGATGAAAAGGCTAAGGAGAAGGACATTGCTGGCACGAGCAAATCATCAGCTAGAAGTGCAGCTGAGAAAAAGTCAAGTTCAACAAGTGCACCCCTCAAGGCCAAGCAAACGACAAAAGGCAAAAAGAGAAAGGAAGTTCCCCTCCTCGGTGCTCAGCCCAAACAATCGATCCCAGCACTCAAAGTGCTTAATGTTCCCAAGGTGTACCAGGAACATGGTGGTATCGATATGGAAGAAGCTGCAAGGCTAGCGGCTTCATGTTCAGTTACCGTGGAGGAATTGCTACTTGCAGCAGATGCTGCACTACCCATTGCTGATATAGCTCCTAAATTTGTCTACGGGGCCGACTTGGTCAGCAGAGAGCAGCTGCATAAACTGCCAACACATATGCGGAATTTGCATCAGTGGTACCTTGATGCATGCAAGGAGAACATAATGTACATCGTGGCGAGTATACCATGGGAATATTACTACCGAAAGGAGGAGATCCATATTGAGATGAATGAACTGGCATTTATTCAATCTAGATGCCCTCGACAAATCTCTCATGAGTTGCTATTGCTTGTAAGTTGTTAACTACATATAAGTTCATTTTCATTCAGTTCATGTTCGTTTTCATTGCATATATATACTCATTATATCTTATGTGTTCTCTTATGCAGATCAAGATCGGTGAATGCAAAAGTAATAATATTATCAATGTTGGGTTTATTGACCCGTATAAAATACATGTTGAAACGGTGAAGCATAAACACGAAGAAACGGGGGAAACCTACTAAGGTTTTTGGGGAGCAATATTTCGTGATTCAATATTGTTTCCTTACAACTACGAGTGAGAGTCTTAATGATCTTTTATGCACATTCAATTTTTCTTACTCGATGTTAAGTGTAATTCCTGACGTATATGCATAACATGTGCAGCTTCCACTGGATTCTACTAGACATTCAACCTGATAAGGGAATAGTTGAAGTAAAAGACCCACTGAGTAGAGGCGTGGACGGGTTCCAGGACTTGCAGAAGTTGCTCCAAGTGTAATTTCCTTCATCGCCGCGCTTTATCTTTCGTGAGATATCAATTAATTTTCCACTCATTCAATCATTCTTTTGCCTGGCAGGGCTTGGCAAGCTTTGAAGAATCATCATAAGGAGATTACCTTTGCAAAGAAGCTAACATTTACTCCTGTACCGTGCCCCCAGCAGCCACAAGGGACGAATCTATGTGGATACTACGTTTGCGAGTCCATTCGCATGTTAACCACTGAGAAGCAGAACAAAAATAAATTCGACGTAAGCAATAACATTCACAACTTTATTTATTATCATCAATATTTCGTTATCAAGACTGATATAGTCATACTCATCTCATTTTCGTATATAGGTCGACTTCATGCGGGACAGACTCCAACCAAAGGAACACGCACTAGGAATCGCGGAGGAACTGGCGGGACTTTTGGTTAGAGAAGTAATAAACAACAAAGGCTTGTTTAGTCCAAATAGATGCTCTACCTCCAAATAGACGGTCGTTAGTACCGCTTGTCGATCGTGAGCTCCATGTATATATGTAGGGAATCTACGAATATGTGTAAGGGGAATCGACTTTTGCTTCCAATATTTGTTTGATCGATCTATATATATATATATATAATGAACGAACGTGTACAACTTCTAGTAGCGTACAAATATATGCAACTTTTATTTTCGAACGAAAAAATGAAATAACAGACGGTCGGTGGCGGGGGGGAGGGGTGCTGCACCCCTCAAACCCTAAAGCAGCAGCGTTGTGCGCGCGCCACGTAGAGAGCCTTTTGTCGCGGGTGGTAATACCGCCCACGACAAAAGGGCCTGTGCCCTGCGCGCCCCGCGGCTGCCACGTGGTGGACCTTATGTCGCGGGTCGTAAGCGACCCGGGACAAAAGCTTGACCCTTTTGTCGCGCCTCTCTTGTCGTGGCTGGCCGCCCGCGACAAAAGGCTCTTACCACCCGGATCAAATGACCTGTTTTCCACTAGTGTTGTGTGGCCATGCGTTCCAATCTGAGTAGGTCGTTTCTGCCGCTGTACGTGCTGGATGGTGGCGGCATTGCACCCACTACGCCTCGCGCTTGTGTGGCTGCATGGCTATCCACGCTACTGTCTAATCCACACCGCCAACGCATTGCTCCAAGGGAAATGATGTATCTCGCCCGGAGGATAGGACCCGTTACATCCTCCGTGTCGCGTCGTGCGTCCCCGCGCACCACGTTATGGCTAGGCCCGGCCACGTGTGTTTGCATTCCCTGAAACATCTCCAAGAGAGTTGCTATTTTTGGTTAAGAAAAAAGAGGAGAGAGTTGCTATTTCGGATTGGATACAGCAATTAGAGAGACATGGTATAACAATCCAATCTCTCCTTTGCTTTATAACGAGAAGTGCTTTTGGCTCCCGAGGTCCAGTGTTCTCGCCATCTTTTTTTTAAAATATTTATTAGTTATCAAATACTCTGAAAAATAATTGTGTAGATTGTGATACATCTCACAATCATGGAAAATCTCAACCCAATTTTTTTCACTTTGTGCTAGACAAAAATAACAAAATCTGACATGTTTTTGGAGATTTAAAAATAACTACTCCCTCCGGTTCATATTAATTGACTCTAATATAGATGTATCTAGACACATTTTAGTTCTAGATACATTCATATTGAAGTCAATTAATATGAATCGGAGGGAGTACTTAGATTTACACTTTTGTCTTTTTTGTGTAGCTTAAAATATAAAGTATCTGAAATTTATATTTTACATGTTTGCGGGATACATTATTAATTGGCTATATGCAGATTTTTTTCCCAGATTTTTTTGAAACTCAAAAATATGATTATTAATTTATTTAAAAAACGAGATCACTGGTACCCATATGCACCAAATCTATGTCCACTTTAGAAGCCTTTTAAAAACTAGATCGCTAAACAATGTGGGACCCACTCTGCAGGGGTCGGTATTGGACCTCCGTTATAAGCTCAACGTCTTTTTAGGTGCTGCGCCACATTGCTCTTAAGAAAAGTGCTACGCCACATTAAAAAAAAGTTGCTACACACGAAATTTGTCAGTAGGATTATTGGAGCTTGGGTGGTAAGCTTCCATAGACAGCCCACTTCTACCTGCCACTAGTGGAGAAGAGGTATTTGGTCCCAAGCAAATGTCCCAGTGCAGAACCAAACCGGGATCAATGGGGACATTGGTCCCGGTTCGTTTGGCCCAGGGCGACCCCACTCGCTGGAGCCTGTCCGTTAGTGGCCTTTGGTCCCGGTTTGTACCAAAAACCGGGACTAAAGGGTCGGCGGCAGGGTGTGGCAGGCCGTGTCAGGCGTGGGAACCCTTTAGTCCCGGTTTGTGATACAAACCGGGTCCAAAGGCCCCAATCTGGCTATATAAACTTGCCCCTGCCCAAGTGTGAGCCACACTTGGCCATTTTTTCACTTTCTTCACAAGAGGGGTGTATTGCTCTCCTCTCTTCTTCACATGCACAAGAGGTGTTCGATGAAATGCTTAAGAGGATTTGCCACTTGAGTTTACACAAATCAAGCCACATTTAACTTGCTTTTTTCTTCTTCATCGAGGTTAACAACTTTATCCTTTTCATCTGTAATTGATAAAATGCATGTGTATATATACATCGTGATGTTCTGTAATGGTTTTGATCAGCTTAATTATATCATGCAGATGAATCGGCAATGGATGTACATTGACCGACGGTTTGACGAGTTCACTTCGGGCCTGGATAATTTTATGGCCGTGGCGGAGGCAAACAAACATGGTGACTTCATGTATTGTCCATGTGTGGACTGCAAGAATACCGTAAATTACGCTCACTCGAGTCTCATTCACAGCCACCTTCTGCGATCCGGTTTCATGCCCAGTTACTATTGTTGGACCAAGCACGGAGAAAGAGGGGTTATGATGGAAGACAATGAAGAAGAGGAAGAGGATGATGACGGTTATCCCAATTTCCTTGAATACGATGATACTGCATAAGGCAATGAAGACAATGAAGTAGAAGATCGAGAGGCACCAGATGAGCCTGCTGATGATGATCTTGGTCGGGCCATTGCTGATGCAAGGAGAGAATGTGAAACTGAAAAGGAAAGGTTGGCCTTCGACAAGATGATAAAAGATCACAACAAATTGTTATACCCAACTTGCGAAGATGGCAATAAAAAGCTAGGCAGCACACTGAAATTGTTGCAATGGAAGGCAGAGAACGGTGTCACTGACTCAGGATTTGGAAAGTTGATGACAATAATTAAGAGGAAGCTTCCAAGGGGTAACGAATTGCCCGCCAGTACGTACGAAGCGAAGAAGATTGTCTGCCCTCTAGGATTAGATGTGCAAAAGATACATGCATGCATTAATTAATGACTGCATCCTCTACCGCGGTGAGTACGAAAATTTGGATGCATGTTCGGTGTGCACTGCATTGCGGTATAAGATCAGACGAGATGACCCTGGTGATGTTGAGGGCGAGCGCCCCAGGAAGAGGGTTCCTGCCAAGGTTATGTGGTATGCTCCTATAATACCACGGCTGAAACGCTTGTTCAAAAATAAAGAGCATGATAGGTTGTTGCTGAAAGAACATCTCTCACAATATGTTTTGTGTGTTTGATATCAATGTATGCGATACTCTAATGTTTGATGAATTGGTGCAGGATGTATATAGGTACATGAATATGTGTGTGTCTTGTGTGGAAACACGAGTCAAAAGACAGCTGAAAAGGACCACTGATACATCTCAAACGTATCTATAATTTCTTATGTTCCATGCTACTTTATTGATGATACTCACATGTTTTATACATATTTTATGTCATATTTATGCATTTTCCGGCACTAACCTATTAACGAGATGCCGAAGAGCCAGTTGCTGTTTTCTGCTGTTTTTGGTTTCAGAAATCCTAGTAAGGAAATATTCTCGGAATTGGACGAAATCAACGCCCAGGATCTTATTTTTCCACGAAGCTTCCAGAAGTCCGAAGGAGATACGAAGTGGGGCGACGAGGCGCCCACACAACAGGGCGGCGCGGCCCAGGTGCTGGCCGCGCGGCCCTGGCGTGTGGGGCCCTCGTGGCGCCCCCTGACCTACCCTTCCGCCTACTTAAGCCTTCGTCGATAATTTCCAGTACCGAGAGCCACGATACGGAAAACCTTCCAGAGACGCCGCCGCCGCCAATCCCATCTCGGGGGATTCAGGAGATCGCCTCCGGCACCCTACCGGAGAGGGGAATCATCTCCCGGAGGACTCTTCACCGCCATGGTCGCCTCCGGAGTGATGTGTGAGTAGTTCACCCCTGGACTATGGGTCCATAGCAGTAGCTAGATGGTCGTCTTCTCCTAATTGTGCTATCATTGTCGGATCTTGTGAGCTGCCTAACATGATCAAGATCATCTATTTGTAATGCTACATGTTGCGTTTGTTGGGATCCGATGAATATGGAATACTATGCTATGTTGATTATCAATCTATTATCTATGTGTTGTTTATGATCTTGCATGCTCTCCGTTGCTAGTAGAGGCTCTGGCCAAGTTGATACATGTAACTCCAAGAGGGAGTATTTATGCTCGATAGTGGGTTCATGTCTCCATTAAATCTGGGGGAGTGACAGCAACCTCTAAGGTTGTGGATGTGCTGTTACCACTAGGGATAAAACATCAACGCTATGTCTAAGGATGTATTTGTTGATTACATTACGCACCATACTTAATGCAATTGTCTGTTGTTTGCAACTTAATACTGGAGGGGGTTCGGATGATAACCTGAAGGTGGACTTTTTAGGCATAGATGCATGCTGGATAGCGGTCTATGTACTTTGTCGTAATGCCCAATTGAATTTCACAATACTCATCATAACATGTATGTGCATAGTCATGCCCTCTTTATTTGTTAATTGCCCAACTGTAATTTGTTCACCGAACATGCTATTTATCTTATGGGAGAGACACCACTAGTGAACTGTGGACCCCGATCCATTCTTTTACATCGAATATAATCTACTGCAATACTCGTTCTACTGTTCTCTGCAAACATCATCATCCACACTATACATCTAATCCTTTGTTACAGCAAGCCGGTGAGATTGACAACCTCACTGTCACGTTGGGGCAAAGTAATTTGGTTGTGTTTTGCAGGTTCCACGTTGGCGCCGGAATCCCTGGTGTTGCGCCGCACTACACTCCGCCGCCATCAACCTTCGACGTGCTTCTTGGCTCCTACTGGTTCGATAAACCTTGGTTTCTTACTGAGGGAAACTTACTGCTGTACGCATCACACCTTCCTCTTGGGGTTCCCAACGGTCGCGTGTTGAACGGAAGGACATACGCCAACTACGCGCAGCAAGTAAATTTCTGGCGCCGTTGCCGGGGAAATCAAGACACGCTGCAAGGGGAGTCTCCACTTCCAATCTCTTTACTTTATTTTTTGTCTTGCTTTATTTTATTTACTACTTTGTTTGCTGTATTATATCGAAAACACAAAAAATTAGTTACTTGTTTTACTTTACTTAATATCATGCATGTTTTTATTTCACTAGTTAAGCATAATGGAAAGTAACAGTGAGCTTTTGAAGCTATTTTCTGAGTTAAGACATGGATTGTTTGATGCGAAAATTAAAAAACCTATTGAACCTTATTTGCATGCTAGTAGCAATGTTATTAGTATGAACACTATTATTTCTAAAGCTATGGAAGAATCTAAGCTTGGGGAAGCTGGTTTTGATGAGCATGATATTTTTAGTCCCCCAAGCATTGAGGAGAAAATTTTCTTTGATGATACTTTGCCTCCTATTTATGATGATTATAATGATAGTGGTCTTTTGGTGCCACCTACTATGGAGATTAAATTTTATTATGATTATACTATGCCTCCTACACTTGATGAGAATAATAATGATAGCTACTTTGTTGAATTTGCTCCCACTATAACTAATAAAATTGATTATGCTTATGTGGAGAGTAATAATTTTATGCATGAGACTCATGGTAAGAATGTTTCATTTGATAGTTATATTGTTGAGTTTGCTCATGATGCTACTGGATATTATTATGAGAGAGGAAAATATGGTTGTAGAAACTTTCATGTTACTAAAACACCTCTCTTTTTGCTGAAAATCTTGAAGTTGCGCTTGTCTAGTCTTTCTATGCTTGTTGCATTATGCTTCATGAACTTGTTTATTTGCAAGATTCATTTTCATAGGAAGTGGGTTAGACTTAAATGTGTTTTGAATTTGCTTTTTGATGCTCTCTTTTGCTTCAACTCTTATTTCTTGGGAGTGCATCATTAAAATTACTGAGCCCATCTTAATGGCTATAAAGAAAGCACTTCTTGGGAGATAACCCATGTGTTTATTTTACTTCTGCACTTTTATTTTATATTTGAGTCTTGGAGGGTTGTTACTACTGTAGCAACCTCTCCTTATCTTAATTTTGTTGCATTGTTGTGCCAAGTAAAGTCTTTGATAGTAAGGTTCATACTAGATTTGGATTGCTGCGCAGAAACAGATTTCTTGCTGTCACGAATTTGAGCAGTAGTCTCTGTAGGTAACCCAGAAAATTCTCCCAATTTACGTGAGTGATCCTCAGATATGTACGCAACTTTCATTCAATTTGAGCATTTTCATCTGAGCAAGTTTGGTGCACCTAAAAAATTCGTCTTTACGGACTGTTCTGTTTTGACAGATTCTGCCTTTTATTTCGCATTGCCTGTTTTGCTATGCTTGATGGATTTCTTTATTCCATTAACTTTCAGTAGCTTTGTGCAATGTCCAGAAGTGTTAAGAATGATTATGTCACCTCTGAACATGTGAATTTTGATTATGCACTAACCCTCTAATGAGTTGTTTTGAGTTTGGTGTGGAGGAAGTTTTCAAGGATCAAGAGAGGAGGATGATACAATATGATCAAGGAGAGTGAAAGCTCTAAGCTTGGGGATGCCCCGGTGGTTCATCCCTGCATATTTCAAGAATACTCAAGCATCTAAGATTAGGGATGCCCAAGGCATCCCCTTCTTCATCGACAACATTATCAGGTTCCTCTAGTGAAACTATATTTTTATTCCATCACATCTTATGTGCTTTACTTGGAGCGTCTGTGTGTTTTTATTTTTGTTTTGTTTGAATAAAGTTGGATCCTAGCATTCATTGTGTGGAAGAGAGACACGCTCCGCTGTTGCATATGGACAAATATGTCCTTAGGCTTTACTCATAATGTTCATGGCGAAGGTTGAATCTGCTTCGTTATTGTTATATGGTTGGAAACGGAAAATGCTACATGTGGTAATTGGTATAATATCTTGAATAATGTGATACTTGGCAATTGTTGTGCTCATGTTTAAGCTCTTGCATCATATACTTTGCACTTATTAGTGAAGAAATACATAGAGCTTGCTAAAATTTGGTTTGCATGATTGGTCTCTCTAAGGTCTAGATATTTTCTAGTAGGGGTCGAACAACAAAGAAGACGGTGTAGAGTCTTATAATGCTTACAATATGTCTTTTATGTGAGTTTTGCTGTACCGGTTCATACTTGTGTTTGTTTCAAATAACTTTGCTAGCCTAAGCCTTGTATTGAGAGGGAATACTTCTCGTGCATCCAAAATTCTTGAGCCAAACACTATGCCACTTGTGTCCACCATACCTACCTACTACATGGTATTTCTCCGCCATTCCAAAGTAAATTGCTTGAGTGCTACCTTTAAATTTCCATTCTCCGCCTTTGCAATATATAGCTCATGGGACAAATAGCCTAAAAACTATTGTGGTATTGAATATGTACTTATGTATCTTATCTCTTATAAGTTGCTTGTTTAGCGATAACCATGTTTCTGGGGACGCCATCAACTACCCTTTGTTGAATATCATGTGAGTTGCTATGCATGTTCGTCTTGTCTGAAGTAAGGGCGATTTACCATGAGTTGAATGGTTTGAGTATGCATATTGTTAGAGAAGAACATTGGGCCGCTAACTAAAGCCATGATTCATGGTGGAAGTTTCAGTTTTGGACAACAATCCTCAATCTCTTATGAGAATATTATTTGTTGCTAAATGCTTATGCACCAAAGAGGAGTCCATTATCTGTTGTCTATGTTGTCCCGGTATGGATGTCTAAGTTGAGAATAATCAAAAACGATAAATCCAATGCGAGCTTTCTCCTTAGACCTTTGTACAGGCGGCATAGATGTACCCCTTTGTGATACTTGGTTAAAATATATGCATTGCGATGATAATCCAGGTAATCCGAGCTAATTAGGACAAGGTGCGGGCACTATTGGTATACTATGCATGAGGCTTGCAACTTGTAGGATATAATTTACATAATACATATGCTTTATTACTACCGTTGACAAAATTGTTTCTTGTTTTCAAAATAAAAGCTCTAACACAAATATAGCAATCAATGCTTTCCTCTGCGAAGGGCCATTCTTCTACTTTTATGTTGAGTCAGTTTACCCATTTCTTTCTGTCTTAGAAGCAAACACTTGTGTTAACTGTGCATTGATTCTTACATACTTGCATATTGCACTTATTATATTACTTTATGTTGACAATATCCATGAGATATACATGTTACAAGTTGAAAGCAACCGCTGAAACTTAATCTTCCTTTGTGTTGCTTCAATGCCTTTACTTTGAATTTATTGCTTTATGAGTTAACTCTTATGCAAGACTTATTGATGCTTGTCTTGAAAGTACTATTCATGAAAAGTCTTTGCTATATGATTCAATTGTTTACTCATTGTCTTACCATTGCTTCGAATCACTGCATTCATTACATGTGCTTACAATAGTATGATCAAGATTATGATAGCATGTCACTTCAGAAATTATCTTTGTTATCGTTTACCTACTCGGGACGAGTAGGAACTAAGCTTGGGGATGCTTGATACGTCTCAAACGTACCTATAATTTCTTATGTTCCATGCTACTTTATTGATGATACTCACATGTTTTATACATACTTTATGTCATATTTATGCATTTTCCGGCACTAACCTATTAACGAGATGCCGAAGAGCCAGTTGCTGTTTTCTGCTGTTTTTGGTTTCAGAAATCCTAGTAAGGAAATATTCTCGGAATTGGACGAAATCAATGCCCAGGATCTTATTTTTTCCACGAAGCTTCCAGAAGTCCGAAGGAGATACGAAGTGGGGCGACGAGGCGCCCACACAACAGGGCGGCGCGGCCCAGGTGCTGGCCGCGCGGCCCTGGCGTGTGGGGCCCTCGTGGCGCCCCCTGACCTACCCTTCCGCGTACTTAAGCCTTCGTTGATAATAGTTCCAGTACCGAGAGCCACGATACGGAAAACCTTCCAGAGACGCCGCCGCCGCCAATTCCATCTCGGGGGATTCTGGATATTGCCTCCGGCACCCTGCCGGAGAGGGGAATCATCTCCCGGAGGACTCTTCACCGCCATGGTCGCCTCCGGAGTGATGTGTGAGTAGTTCACCCCTGGACTATGGGTCCATAGCAGTAGCTAGATGGTCGTCTTCTCCTAATTGTGCTATCATTGTCGGATCTTGTGAGCTGCCTAACATGATCAAGATCATCTATTTGTAATGCTACATGTTGCATTTGTTGGGATCCGATTGTTTGACGTATTTTTGTACCAAAAATTCGTAAGAGTACGGACTATGGAGCTGATAATGCATGTACATGTAAATTAGGATGATACATGCAAAATTCCATAATACATGTACGGCCACATGATGTGTGGGCCTCATGAATATTTACAATCAACAATATCCTTGCTTTGGTATTTGACACAGGAGAAGCAAAGCAGCTAGCAAATTGGATTAGTAGTTTTTCTACACGTGAACTAGCCCCATGCAAATACGGGATTGGTCAAGGCAGTAGTGTGCTTGGAATTCTGGCTAATTCATTTCAATATTCAAATTCATGTGCGTGACACATACGTCGTACGTGCAAATTTCCATGAGAAATGCCATGAGGTGTGAGCCCATGATGGTTCTTATTAAAGGAGTGTCAAATTAGTGCCTATATTCACACGTGAACAGGCCAGGACACATCATGAAGAAGTCCTAATAAATCTAGTGCGATGCAAATATGAGACTACATGATGGAAAGTGCTAGCTAGACATGGAATACATAAGGGTCCATGTTCTACGTGCAAAGACTGGAGCGGCCCGTCTGGCATTGAACTTGTCACGTCGGCACGTCGCGGGATTCAACTCCTTACGTCCACGGCCGGTCGAGCCGGACGGCCGGTATTTATACGGGTGATCTCATGAATGACATCACACACGTCGTGGTCAAGATAAGCTATCACGGTTTAAACGCACGCGTTATTCAATCAACTTGATGATCAAGCCTGGCTAGTGCCTATATAAAGGCTGCAATCGCTGGTCCCTGGGAGGAAAAGAAAAAAAGACATGCACGCACATGAGAGCCAACCCAGATGGAGTCGCGGAGAGCTATCGTCGGTTCGCCAAAAATTACAGCGACCTCGTAGCTCGATGTTGACAACGCGAGTTGGCACACAAGCGCAAAGAGGCATTGACGGGAGGCCGGCAAAAACACGCCGAGCTACTCTCGCTCCCTCGCGCCGCCGATGATTCAACTATCTATACAGCTTTGTCGATTTGCATCGAAATCTTGCGAACGACAAACGCCACACTTTCATCCACCAAAATTTGAGACAATCGTTGCGACACAGCGGTATCCATGGCGACTACTATGGGGCCAGGAGGAAAGCGCGTCTTTGACGGTATGCAATAAATTTTAGCATCTTGATACTTCTTCCTCAAAGTGTTTATGCTACGACGTATGTGCATCTGTCACTGATTCGAGAGGAAATATCAAGATCAAAGCAGTTATATACTCCGCCATCGAAGCGAGGCTATAAATCATGGCCTCCCGATGTGATGGAATCGGCGATCGAATACATGAGCGCGGGACGACTATGCCCACGATGTTGGTTTATCCCTACGATTGTGGATTACCTCATCAAGGGTGGTCGACTGCTGCTCTGTATAATCTATGACGGAAGTATGCGGCCAAACGCCAAATATGATAGAGTCGAAATATCAAATTGATCTTGCTCCTTACGGGGAGGCATGCTCAATCATTCATCTACACATCGACCCTCACAGGGAGGAGTCCATACAATATATCCATCATCGATCTTGCTCCTACACGGACGTGAGATTAGCATATTTGATAAGCATCGTCCGACATGCACATGTGATATTATTCAACATCGACACCTTGGCCAAGTGTCGACGAGATAATGGCTACATATCATTACCATCATGTCTAAGCTGACGAGGCTAGACAAAACCATGGCCAAGTGCCGACGAGGCTAGGTCACCATTATTATCGACATGTCCCAAACCTACGGGATCGGACACACTGTTGCTGGGCACCGACGAGGCGATAGCGACACAAACACATGTCCACGTCCGATGTTACATGACTGGGCACCGACGAGGCGAAAGTCATCCCCTTCATCGACATATCCTGTTGGTCATATCAACATGTCGATAATACACATGAGTGGATTTCGGCGAAACAAAGCCATCCGCACATATGTTTTCTATAAATATCACATGCATATGGATGAGCAATCCAAACATGACGACGACCATCAGCGCAGCTTAATCGGAGGTATTCTGCGGGGCTTGACCCTGCGGATCTAATTAACCGAATGCTTGCAAACGCACCGGGAATCAATGAACTACACAATTTCGTAAGTCAGATACTCCATGAGCGCGACGCAGAAGGCAAAAAGGATATAATCCTATTAGAACACGCAATATGTATTTGTACAATGCAATGATATGAATAAAATGCAGTGTTCCTTATATGGTGTTTTGTCTTTCTTTGTCTATTTTTTTATTTCTTGTTTTCATTAAGCAAGATGACACGCCCGCATATTTGTACTCTCATGTACGTATCTAGCAAAACCCCTACATACCGTAGGGGAAAGTTTCGCTACTTTTTGTCGAAACAAAATTGGCACGCCCGGTGGGACATGATTCTCCTCCCATCTTTGCTGCGCTTCGAAGGTCGTCAAAAAAAAATTTCATGGATGTTTTGCTCATAAAAGGTCGTTGAGACTGTGCATAAAAAATGCATGTCCCGCCTGAAACACGTCGGGCTAGTGCATGATAGAAGTAAGCATCACACGTTGACATTTTCTCTTGGATGCAAAATGATATGCTCACGGACTTGGTCATGTAAAAGGAAAAGATCACAAACCATGGTGCACTTATGCTAGTGTAACTAGGTGCTTGTTATTAAAATTACACAAGTTCTGTTACATGGCAATGTACTAATTGAAGGATTCCCTTGTGTAGGTGAGTCCTTCCCAGATATCACTATGGAGGAGGCTAGGAAACACTCGCCAACTTCATTCGTGATGCAGTTTGGGTGCATGGCTCCATTGGCTGTTGTGGAGAAGGGTGACGAGCTCTACGTACACCGACTACAAGAGCCGACACGTCCCTGTGCTGCTGAATACAAAAAGGCGCACATAGCCAAAGCGGTTAAAGCTAGGGAAGAAAGAAACGACCTGATGCTTAAAGCTCGCAAAATGCTAGGTGGCTTGGATCAGCTCCAGGTTACTTCCACGCAAAAAGAGCGTGTTCAGGCTCTCGAACACCAGAAAGTTGACCTCCTGAATGAGCTTGATAAAGCTGCTTATGTTCTGTCTTGGTCGGTGCGCAACGCTCGATCTAGAAAAATTGCTAATGCACTGCGTAACTCTAAGAGGAAGCGTAGTCAAATTAAGAAGATGAGAGCTCAATTGAGCCATGATGTTACCCAAGCTGACATGCCATTACAGGAGGAAGGATCAGAATATCCTGACCCTGTAGTTGAATCTTATACGGTTTCTCCAAATCCTCTGATCACTCAGCCTCATGAGTTGAAAGAGTCTGTGCGCCAAACAATAATGAATGAATTCTGGACACGCATAGTGATGCGTCCAGTGAATTTTCCGGGATGTCGCCCGTCCATTGGTGATCGGAAGAGTCACTTTGAGCCTTCGGTGATAGCGTCCGCATGTCATATCACTACTAATGGTAAAACAAATGAAAATAAATTCGCAATGTTGTCTAATGAGGTGCCAGCACCTCGCTCTGATGAGCTTCAACGACAATTCCAACAACTGCAATCTCAAATGAGAGATATACAACAACAGTTGCAAGGCCATGGACCATCATCACAAGTTGGAGATAGGTCCAGGCATCATACTCAAGACCAGTACCCACGTACTGCTGGACCCCACCTCGAGCCGGGGTAGGGGCAAGATACCATGCCCCTAACCGTTATGGGGGAGCACCTGAATCATCCGCACAAGGTGGAGCTAGGCGCTATGCCCCTAGTTATCGCCCTCAACATGATCGAAGCACGCTAGCTCCACGACGGAGGTCTTCACCTCCTCCAACACATTTTCTGAGACAGTCATACCCTCCACCTCGTTGGAATGCTTGGGAACGCCAAGAATGGCGACCTAAGTCCCCAAGAGAAAATGAGAAAGATCAAGAACATCGCCGAGAGCGCACAAGGTCACCACGTGCACCCTTAAACAGGGGACACGAATATCAAATGCCACCTCCGCAGTCGTCGAATCGACAACCTGAGAGTGTAATACTCCAAGCTCCTATGAGAGTTGAACCTCGAGAGGGCATTCTTCCAACGCCTTCCTTACCACCAAGAGCTGCCCATCCACCTTCAATGAATCACCTTAAGCGCGACAAGCGTAGAAGGAACAGGCGAGCTCTCTATCAAGAACTCCAGGAACTTGTGCTTGGAAATGTGCATGTTCGAGTCAGGTCAGATGGGCGTGTTCACCCATTTTATGATAAGATTACGTTGAAGCTCTCCCCAACATTGTTGGAGAATGAGAGGTACAACTACCTTGTGATACGGGGACTTGGCCCGATCTTTCACGGTGCACCTCATTGATCCATAGGATCCGATAAGTCTCCCAACCACGTGAGCGATACACGCAGCCTGAAGATGGGGAACGCCAATCCGGCGAGCAACTCGACGAAGAACGCCGAACCTCAAGCAGAATAGACACGCCAAGAAGCTCGACTACCCTTGACAGATTCAAGGACCTCCGAGAACACACGATCACCCTTGACAACTCAAGAACTCTCTTGTCTTTATTGGATAACCGGACGAACGTCCAAGACGCCGTCACGCACGCCGATCCCATAGGAACGGTGATAGTATGAACTCGAGGTTCTACATATTCTGATTTCAATCTAGTCTGCCCCTAACCCTAGCCGCCCCACCTCCTTATATGAGGGGGAGGGTGGCCGGCCAACCCCTACTGGGTTGGGGCGCCCACTTATGGGCCTAACCCTAATTCGACTTGGACATACCCAAGTCAAATAGACTCTACTAAAATCCTAATTTGGCCCACCACATGACATGGCTACATTATTCCCTAATAACAATGCTACGATACAAGACTGGTACAACCTTAGACTAATCATGATATCAACGGTTGTCCTAGTGTACCAGGCTGGCTGGATATCCTCATCATTCTCCCCTTCTTCAAGAAGCGTTGTCCCCAACGCGTGTGGGCCTGCTAGAAAAAGGGTGACGTCAGATAAGAACATCGCCGATCTTCATCCTCAAGCCTCGCCAGTCTTCCACACCTCATCCTCCCTCTCGACTAGCTTGTCTTGACCTTGGTGCCCCTTTGGTCTTCGACGCCAACAACCTGATTGAAGACACAAGCATCCTCCCAAATGCAACTGAAGCGCGCCATACATATCACCCAAAACAAACAGAACAAATTCCTGTCCGCCCTGGATCCAAATAAGCTGAACACACCCGAGTACGCACTCTCTTGGATCACCAATGTCTTCCTCCTTTGAAGAAATTTTTTCATACACTCCACGACGCACAAGCAGCAGCAAAAGCAGCAGCAGCCGCCGGCCTGGACGCCGCCCCTGCTGATCGACCGGCCAGGGGCCTGGTCCAACCGGCCTAGGCGCCGGTGCATCCGGCCTACGGCCCGGTTGACCGGCCGAGACACCGGCCGACCCGTCCCGATGCGCAGTAGTCACCCCGATTGGTGTCAGCATCTGACCCGGTTTGCGCCGGACCCGCCCGGCCTGGCAGCCGGTCCAGCCGGCCTGGGCGCCGGACCTGCCGGTCTGCTGGCCGGTCGGCCGGCCGCGTGACCGGTCCGGCCGGTTGGCTGGGTCGTGGCGCCGGCCGCCGGACGAATCTGTCCGTCCTCCTCGCGATTTTTCCTGCCGCGGCAGAGAATTTCGGCGAAATCCTGTCGTGGCAGAGCTTTGATAGCGCTCCTCCTTCCTCTCCCTTGCTTCCGCCTCCTCCTCCGCATGAACGAAGGTTCCTCGATCTTCACCAACAGTATGGCGGCGACGTGCCCAATGGTATCCACTCCAAATCGAGAAAAACGATGACGAACAACAAACAAACCGCACCGTGATCAACCTAGCGCTCTGATACCAAGATGATACGGGGACTTGGCCCGATCTTTCACGGTGCACCTCCTTGATCCATATGATCCGATAAGTCTCCCAACCACGTGAGCGATACACGCAGCCTGAAGATGGGGAACGCCAATCCGGCGAGCAACTCGACGAAGAATGCCGAACCTCAAGCAGAATAGACACGCCAAGAAGCTCGACTACCCTTGACAGATTCAAGGACCTCCGAGAACACACGATGACTCTTGACAACTCAAGAACTCTCTTGTCTTTATTGGATAACCGGACGAACGTCCAAGACGTCGTCACGCACGCTGATCCCATAGGAACGGTGATAGTATGAACTCGAGGTTCTACATATTCTGATTTCAATCTAGTCTGCCCCTAACCCTAGCCGCCCCACCTCCTTATATGAGGGGGAGGGTGGCCGGCCAACCCCTATTGGGTTGGGGCGCCCACTTATGGGCCTAACCCTAATTCGACTTGGACATGCCCAAGTCAAATAGACTCTACTAAAACCCTAATTTGGCCCACCACATGACCTGGCTACATTATTCCCTAATAACAATGCTACGATACAAGACTGGTACAACCTTAGACTAATCATGATATCAACGGTTGTCCTAGTGTACCAGGCTGGCTGGATATCCTCATCACCTTGTCGGACGCCTTGCCCCACGGCCACGACAGCAACAAGAACCACCAAACAATGACATGGCACATGGAGGTGGTGAGAACCACCCTCCTCGTGTTGTCTTATCCACACAAAAGGAAGAGAAAAAGTCGAATCCAATAGTGACCCCCACTCAGGAGGCTATGCAGGTTGATGCGGATCTTCCAACCTCCACAGAGGTGGCAAATCCAACAAATGTGCTACCATTTGCCCCCTCTCAAGAGGAGGAGCATCTGGACAAAAGAATGATAGCACCTCCTGCAGAAGTGGAAAGCTTGACTTTGCTCGCTCACACAGATAATAAAGGCTCCACTTCACATGGTGAAGATCTGGTGCCTAAAGATAATGATAATAGTACAAATGATGTGGTAATGTGTGGCACTATGACCGCTCACTCTGAGGATGACCATGATGTGATTGGGTCCCTCCTTCGATTGTGAAATAATTCTCATATCCATCAGATGAGGAAATTGTGCCCAACCCAAAGACTCCATTGTCCAGGGCATTCTTGCCTAATCTCGGAAAGGTGCGTGGGTGGTTTAAAAGCCCTAATGGGCAAGGCGATGCTGAGGTGTCAACATCCTCGACATCGGCATCTTGTCTCCCCATATCTTCTCAAAAAGATGAACTAGATAGTTTGTCTCATCCTTATGTGAGCCTAGAATCACGTCTCCCACAAGATCCTGCACTACTTCAAAGGTATATAGAGCGCCCAGGGGTTGGCACTCGTCTAAAAAACATTGCTTCACAAAGGGTGACAGATGTCTCAACTCACTCTAGTGAAGATGATGAAAGTTTTCAAGGAGATTTGTCAGATGGGGACTCTAGCCCCTCATTAAGGGAACACAATGGATCTCCTCATTACTCTGATCTTGCCCATTCAATCGTGTCGGAGGATGAGAGCCAATTCGGAGATGATAACACTGCACCTGCTCTCATGGCGAATGATGATAAAACTAATGAAGGTGACAAGGATAAGTCACCTAATGATGAGGCAGGAACATCTGGGTTACGGGAAAAACAAATGGAGGAGCGAATTAATTCACAACAACAACAACTAAATCAGTTGAACACGAAGTTTGATCAGCTCCTGAATCTCCTTGCTGGTTCAGGACGTACCATACCACCAAGTAATGGCGAGCCATTCAATGGCCAACCAATAGTTGATCCACAAGTGGAGGAATTAGAGGACATAGCTCGCCGTCAGAGAGCGGATGAAGACCCTAGCAAGAATCCTCAGTTGATTGCACCTCTTCCCTTGGTGTCCAGTAGTGCTGCGACTCAGCCTGAGATGCTAAGAAGGTATCACAATTTCATAGAGGACATGGTGAATAAAAAGATGAAGCAACTTTCTACAGAACAAGCTCCCCAAACATCGGAGAGTGAGCTTGATAAACCATATGAATCATGGCATGATCTAATTCCCTTCCCCGCTGGATGGCATCCACCTAAGTTCCGCCAATTTGACGGGACCGGTGATGCAAGGGAGCATCTAGCATACTTTGAGGCAACTTGCGGAGACACTGCTCGTAGCCCATCTCTTCTCTTACGCCAATTTTCTGGTTCTTTGACTGGGGCTGCCTTTCATTGGTATAGCCGGCTACCAGTGGGGTCCATCCCTGATTGGAAAAGCATGAAAGAGCTCTTTAAAGCTCATTTCGTTACCATGAAGAAAGATTTCTCTGTGGTCGAACTGTCACAAGTTCGACAGAGATATGATGAAAAAATTGATGAATATATAGTCAGATTCCGTAATAGCTATGTACGGCTTGCTCGAGAGATGCACCCTGAGGATGCCATAGAAATGTGTGTACATGGTATGCAACAACATTGGTCGCTCGAAGTATCTCGGCGTGAACCAAAAACATTTAGTGCTCTCAGTTCGGCAGTGGCAGCAACCAAGCTAGAGTTCGAAAAGTCTCCTCAAATCATGGAGTTATACAAGAATGCTAGTATGACATATCATGCTAAGTGTTTTAATGCAACAGCGAAGCCAAACAATAATGGTGCCAAGCCTAGGGCGTCAAATGAGGTTAACACTGCTAGAGTAATGCACCATAATAATGTACCTATGCTAGGTGCAAGGAATGAACCTACGGGGGCTAGGCAACGCACCACTATTCAAGAACTCCTAAGGAAGCAATATGTTTTCCGTAGGGAGATGATAAAAGGCTTCTTTAATCAAGTGGTGGCACATAACCATTTAAATCTGCCAGAACCAAAGAGACCTGACCAAGTAAATATGACTGATAATCCTCTCTATTGCCCATATCATCGATATGTGGGCCATGTGATTGAGGATTGTGTTGCTTTCAAGGAGTGGCTTCAAAGAACCATTGATGAAAAAAGATTGCAGCTACAACCTGATGCCATTAACCCAGCATACCATACCGTGAACATGGTGACAGTGGGACCAACTGGTAACACAAGCCACGATGATAGTGAAAACGAAGTATGGGTCCCATTGGACCAAGTAGAGAGGAAGTTGATTAATTTGAGGCACTCTCATGACACCTCGATGGCAAAGAGAATATCAGATAGAACTAGGCGATATAGGCCTTCTCCCTTGCAAACCCAACGACAAGGTTCTTACTTTGCGACCCCACGTCCTAATACGTTGGGGCTAAGAAGATGGCATGACCCAAGCCGTCGCAGGATGCCACCAAGATTTGTGCCTGAGTCAGAAGGAGATGAATCATTTCCTCGACTAGGACGGCCATTTCCTACTTTGGCGCACTTCATGCCTCGCACATGGATGCAGCCTACTGAAGCTACAGAAGTGGAGACATCCAATAATGTTTCACCTTCCTCATCTCCTAGCAATACCTCATGCAATGTGGTTATCCAGTATAGCAAATCCAATAGCTCTTCTTCTGATGACAATGGCCTCACACATGAGGAGATACAAACAATGTATGGGGGGCCTCCCTTGCTAGGGTCCTCTACAAAGGAGGTAAACATGAACCTTCGAGGTGGTAAAGTTCTTCCTGACCCACATAAGCTTCAACAACAAAAGCCAACGAAAGAGAAGTTGTGAGAACCGAAGGATGTCCCACCTCAAGAAGATGAGGTAGTTGAACCTAACGCAGATACAACAGGAGAGTCTCCTAAGATAGACTATAATATAGTCGCACATCTGAAGAGAATTCCAGCTCTTTTGAGTGTCTATGATGCATTAGTATTAGTGCCTGAACTTCGTCATGCTCTTGCCAAGGCACTAGAAGCGCCAGAGGTCTATGAGGTGACCATGGCAAAGCACCGAGTACTTTGCAATTTCTTGAATTCAAATGAGATCACCTTCTCTGAGGAAGATAAAGTCGTGGCTGATGACAATCATAATCGCCCGCTTTATATAGAAGGGAACATCGGAGCTGCTCATTTGCGACGTGTGCTCATTGATCCCGGATCTGCAGTAAACATCTTGCCTGTACGTAGTCTAACACGTGCTGGCTTCACATTGGATGACTTGGAGCCAACGGAAGTGGTTATTTGTGGCTTTGACAATCTAGGAAGGTCGGCACTCGGTTCCATTACGGTGAAAATACAAATGTCTTCCTTTAGCTTCAAAGTAAGATTCTTTGTTATAGATGCAAAGACTTCATACTCAGCACTATTGGGTCGACCATGGATACATAAGTACCAAGTGGTCCCCTCAACACTACATCAATGCTTGAAGTTTGTAGATGGAAGTGGTGAACAACACCGGATAGCTGGCAACACTACCCCATACACAATTCAAGAGGCGTACCATGCCGATGCAAAATATTATTTCTCAAGCGGGGAATCTCAAACACAACAGGGTCGTGTAGCACCGCCGGCCAATGTTCTCATTACTCCGGGCTCAACTATGTCACCTGACAGTGAGCCTCAATCAAGTCGACATTCTTCTAGGCGGAGCCAAAGTCAAGAGGACAAGGGTCGGGGGCATGGAAGAAGATTTCCTCCTCCCACCCACAAGCATAGTCACACAGCCCCCCAAAGGAGGGAATGTGCTACTCCTACTATGAAATCACCATCGATATTGCTGAGTGCTGAAGCTACTTCTTCTCCAGCTCCACTCGTACTGAGGTCTGTACCTGAACCTACCATAACTCCTTGCTCTAATGATAAGGATGCTTTACTTACCATTACACCATCACTGGATAATACTTTAACTAATGAAAGTTCCACATGCTTAGGAGCTTCTAAAAGCCTCACCACAGGTGGCTCACCAGCCCCTATCGTACTGGAGACACACGCTGGTCCAACGACTAGAAGCATAGAACATCCACAAGGAATGGTACGAAGAAGGGTGGCTGAGATAGAGGAACTACAGGGTGCTGCACCTAAGCAGCCCCCATCAATGTACATCTCCACAACAATGCCGTTGCAAGTCTTGGTGATCCCAGAAAAACATTATGGGTTTCCGCCTACTCTCTTCTATAAGGTCCCGCAGGTACAACCATGTGACATTTTAATTAAACTTCCCATCTCTATAGTTGATAATGAGGTAGCTGTGACTACTATGAAGGTGGAACCAAGATTGGTTTCCCTCTTAAGGAAGTCGGGGATTGAACTCCAAAGAAATTGCAGGTTGCCATCACCACCCGCCATATGCGAAGTGTGGTGGGGTCAAGCAGAGAAGATCATCAAGAAAAATAAAATGAAGGTCCAGCCAAGATATGGTCTGGGTTACATCCGCTTAGAGTCTTCTGAAAGTGAGGATGAAGAAAATGATAATCCACAAAGGGTCACATGCCACATGGCATTTGTACATGATCCAAGTGTGAGAGAGGAGTCAACCTCCAACTGCGAGGATGGTAATTCTTTATATCAAACTCCTCATCAACCTCGTTCTTTTTGTGCTGCTGCGAATGCACGTCAAGGTATGAAGGATGAAAATTTTCTTTTGTCTCAGGTTCATAGATCCATGACCACCCTTCAAGGTGAAGTATATGAGGCTGCCCCCGCACCTCAACAACTTGAAGATGGCGGACAACTCATTACTGATGAGCTTGTCGAAGTCAATCTAGGCACAGAGGAGGAGCCGCGCCCTACCTTTGTTAGTAGTGCCCTCACTCCCTTGGAAAAAGAAAGTTATCGAGAATTCCTAACGGAGTTCCGAGATTGCTTTGCATGGTCATATAAGGAAATGCCTGGACTCGATCCACGAGTTGCTACACATAAGCTATCAATTGATCCCAAGTTCAGGCCAGTGAAGCAGCAACCACGCCGCTTTCGCCCAGAACTGCAAGATAGCATTATCGCCGAGGTGGACAAACTCATTGCCGCTGGCTTCATTAAAGAGGTACAATATGCTCGCTGGCTAGCAAATATTGTCCCTGTCGAAAAAAATGGGCAGACACGGGTATGTGTCGACTTTCGCGACCTAAACCGTGCTTGTCCCAAAGATGATTTTCCTATACCCATCACTGAGATGGTTGTTGATTCCACTACAGGTTATGGTGCTTTATCCTTCATGGACGGGTCATCAGGTTATAACCAAATCAAGATGGATGAAAATGATGCAATAGACACTGCATTTCGGACGCCGAAAGGGAACTTTTACTATACTGTAATGCCCTTTGGGTTGAAGAACGCCGGTGCAACATATCAAAGAGCTATTACCGCTGTCCTTGATGACCTCATTCATAATTCAGTTGAGTGTTATGTTGATGACATGGTAGTGAAAACTAAGGACCGCGCGAATCATCAAGCAGATTTGCGTGTCGTGTTCAATCGTTTACGGAAGCATCAATTAAAGATGAATCCTCTCAAATGCGCCTTTGGCGTACGATCTGGTTTATTCCTTGGTTTCATTGTCCATCATCATGGCATTGAGATCTCTCCAAAGAACATAAAGGCTATTCAAGATATGCCGCCTCCCACGAACCTAAAAGAGTTAAAGTCCTTGCAAGGACACTTAGCATATATAAGACGCTTCATTTCTAACCTCTCGGGGCGTACACAACCTTTCACAAGGTTGATGAGGAAAGGTGTGCCGTTCGAATGGGACGAGCAATGCCAAAACGCTTTCGATAGCATTAAAAAATATCTCCTAAATCCTCCAGTTCTAGCCGCGCCTATTAAAGGGCGTCCGCTCATTCTTTACATTGCTGCGCAACCCTCCTCTGTGGGTGCACTCCTTGCGCAACATAACGATGAAGGAAAGGAGGCGGCATGCTATTACTTAAGCCGAACAATGGTTGGCGCCGAGCAAAAATACTCACCTATTGAGAAGTTGTGTTTAGCCCTCGTATTTGCATTAAAGAAGATGCGCCACTATGTGTTGGAACATCAAATCGAACTCACTGCAAGAGCCAACCCAGTAAAATATGTATTAAATAAACCTGCTCTAATGGGTCGTCTCGGCAAATGGGCATTGTCCTTGATGGAATTTGATATTACTTATGTTCCACAAAAAGCAATTAAGGGGCAAGCCTTGGCTGATTTTCTCGCAGCACACCCCGTGCCTGATGACTCCCCGCTTGTGGTAGAGCTGCCCGATGAGGAAGTATTTTCCGTCGAGGTTGAGCCCCCATGGGAGCTATATTTTGATGGGGCCTCTCGCATAGAGACGGACGCAGATGGCGCATCAACAAGGAGAGCTGGGGCAGGAATAGTATTCAAGACTCCGCAAGGAGGAACTATATACCACTCGTTCTCCCTCCTAAAGGAGGAATGTTCGAACAACGAAGCAGAGTATGTGGCTCTCCTATTTGGCCTCCTACTAGCACTTTCTATGGATATACGAGACCTCCGAGCTTATGGGGACTCACAACTCATCGTTCGACAAGTTAATGACATATATGAGGTACGAAAGCCTGAGCTAGTGCCATATTACAAAGCGGCTCAAAGCCTTATGAGAAAATTTGAGCGTATTGAAATTTCCCATGTGCCGCGAAGTAAAAATGCTTCGGTAGATGCCTTGGCCAAACTTGCAGCAGCGTTAGTGCTTCCCAAAGGGGAACCCGCTCATATAGAAATTGAAGAAAGATGGCTCCTACCGGCCGTCCTGGAACTAATACCCGATGAGTGTGAGGTACATCACGTTGTCGCCACCGTCATACAGGAGGACGATTGGCGCAAACCTTTCCTCGATTATTTTTGTCATGGGACTCTCCCTAATGATCCCGTAGAAAGGCGTAGGTTGCAAAGGCGCCTCCCTTCATATATTTATATGGCAAGGACCTTGTATCGACGTTCATTCGGTCAAGAGCTCCTGTTGCGATGCGTGTCTAGAAATGAAGCTGATAAAATACTACAAGAGGTCCATCATGGCATTTGTGGAGGCCACCAAGGTGGACCCAAAATGTACCATAGCATAAGGATTGGTGGCTATTATTGGCCCGGAATCATGAGAGACTGCCTAGAGGTAGCAAGGTCGTGTCACAATTGTCAGATTCATGGTGTTCTCAAACACCAACCTCCTGTTCCCTTACATCCCACTGTGCCCTCATGGCCTTTCGATGGATGGGGTATAGATGTTGTTGGCCCCTTTGACCCTCCATCTTCTGGAGGTCATGTCTTTATCCTAGCAGCAACTGATTATTTCTCCAGATGGGCGGAGGCTGTTCCCCTAAGAGAAGTAAAAAAGTGACAATGTGATCAATTTCCTGGAGCGTAATATCATATATCGCTTTGGAGTCCCTCGTCGAGTCACCTCCGATAATGCCAAGGCCTTCAAATCACATAAAATGCTGAAATTTATTGCCAAGTATAAAATTCAGTGGAGTTACTCCACTGGGTACTATCCTCAAGCTAATGGGTTGATTGAAGCTTTCAGTAAGACCCTTGGACAAATATTGAAAAAGACGGTCCACAAGCATCATCGTGATTGGCACGATCGCCTCTATGAGGCCTTATGGGCATATCGTGTCACTGCCCGAACGCCTACCCAAGCAACACCATACTCACTGGTGTTCGGGACTGAGGCGGTTCTTCCGCTTGAAGTAGAGCTACCATCTCTAAGAGTGGCTATTCATGATGAAATTACCCAAGATGAGCAAATCCGACTACGATACCAAGAGTTGGATTCCTTGGAAGAAGATCGCCTTAATGCGCTTCAAAATCTTGAACTCTATCGCCAAAATATGGTTCGATCATATGACAAACTAGTAAAGCCTCAAGTCTTTCGTAAGGGAGAGATTTGGTTCTAGTACTTCGGCGCCCCATCGTGATTAAGGGTAAAGTCAAAGGAAAACTCGAACCCAAATGGGAAGGGCCTTTTGTCATTGAACAAGTATATGATGGTGGTGCCTATCAATTGATTGACCAAGAAGGGGATCGCCCTATGCCACCCATCAATGGGAGGTACCTGAAAAAGTACTTTGCGTGATCTGCTGCACGCAAGTCACCTTTTTTTCCTTTCTTTTGTGTTTATCTTTATTTGGATTTTCTTTTTAACATGGACATCAACGTCCTACAATGAACGGCTTTCCCTAAAACACACCTTGCTAGTGATTGAAGTCTTGGTCACCCTTGGGCTAGTCTGAAGGTGGCACATGTGGCATGCTTTAAAGTGGATCGACACCTATACCCGCTACACACGACACATGCCAAAGTGTATGCTTTCAGAAGGAGTGGTGGAAATTACTTGGGCTACTTCTGTGCACTGAGGTCCCAAACTCTTCATGTTTCTTGGCATGTTTCAGGCTCCCAGAGGCACGACGCCCTGGGGTAACCCATAAGAAAAAAAGAAATATCAAGCCCCCGGGGTGTTTCTTCCACCAAAGCCAAAATGCCTGTGAGGGTTTATGTAGTCCACAGAGGTGTGCGTCTGCTCTTCAAATTCTGAAGATGAGTCCCCTAGCAACTGTCGAAGAAGGTCCTTCAAGGAGTTCAATCAAATCCTCTCAAACAAACGAGGAAGCTCCATCAAAAGTTCATGAAGTCCAAGCAATCCTCCAATCAAAAAAAGAGTAAAAAAAACAAAGAAGAAGCGAGAAGGAAAATAAGCCAACCAAAGAAGCAAGTCTCCATCAAGCAAGTCATATCCGTAGGGGACTCATTCGAAAGAAGGAGGGGAGTAGTCGTGCACCACCCCTCAACTAGGCTATGAAAAATAGCCAAGCCATTTATCCCATAACCATTTACACAAGTCACCCTCTCCTACGTCTCTTCTTGAGACATGTGCAAGGGGCATGATGACGTTGTGGGGCTACTCGGTCGCATGAAGTCTAGGGTAATAATTCCCATCCTTCTGAAAGCATCATACACTCATAGAAACTAAATTATCAAGTTGCAACTGTCATGGTTCTTCGACGGTTCCTGATGATTATCCCTTGGGTTACCATTTCTAAGGTCACGTTCGTAGCTGGTGTTACAAGGGAAAGCCAACATCCCAAAATAAAATAAAATAAAAACATTTTTTCTCTTCCAAAATTTGTGCCGCCATGCGGCTTGTTTCCTCGCTTGTTCTTAGGGAGAAATATATATTTCCTCGATCTTGTGCAGCCTTATATGCCACTAATGCATATGCGTGACACCGCCCATCGTGCATAACGGCACCGATATTTTTTCAGCGACTGGCATTCCGCATCAACTAATGCATCACCATTGAGGGCACCATCCATATTATGGCCATACGGGTGACACTGGGGACATCAACCCTTTGGTAGTCATACCACCAACACTGGGGGCATCATCGCCTCCTAGTTCATCTACATCGTCAATCACATTCCGACGTTTCAAATATGGGAGCAGCAAGACGCGCCAGTGCGGTCAGTGTTAACCTGTGAAACCCAACAAGTATACGATGGTTGGCACCGTAGTTGCTTCACGGTCGCATCGAACTTGATAAAATTGTTATCGCGGTTCAAGGCTTAGAATCGCGCGTGGGTATAATCCATTGGCTGGCACCATCAACTGGTCGCAGTGGAGCCCAATATCCATTGGCTGGCACCACCAAGTTGGTCGCAATGGAGTATTCAATATCCATTGGCTGGCACCACCAAGTTGGTCGCAATGGAGTTTCAAATATTCACTGGCTGGCACCACCACCTTGGTCGCAGTGGAGAAAAATGGGGACATGTCCCTGTTTTCAAGAATAAGAACCGTTTAATACTTTCCATCTCACATATCCTATTTAAAATTACGACAATACACCTTTTGTCGCATTTGAACATTCAAAATCGTAGCTTCTGTGTGCTATGTCCTATTAATAACATGAGCACCCTCACAAGCCATTGCAGCCATTGAGCATGCATGGACAATGACATATTTCATTATGATCCATTGGCTGGCACCATCAAGTTGGTCGCAACGGAGTTCGGAATATTCACTGGCTGGCATCACAAATTGGTTGCAGTAGAGTTCAAATGGCTGGCACCATCGATTGGTCGCAGTGGAATCTTAATATCCATTGGATGGCACCAAACTTGGCCGCAATGGAGTAAAGCGGGAAAACAACCCCATTGAACGAAAAGTGGCATGAACTATTCATTTTGCCATCATTTTCTACGACATGATATTCTTTACTTCACCAATTCTTTCTAAACTGGTGACATAATATTTTCACCGAGTCTAGTCCCTGCTGCTTCGCGCACGAACTACACTCGGCGGGGGGCATTTGTTTGACGTATTTTTGTACCAAAAATTCGTAAGAGTACGGACTATGGAGCTGATAATGCATGTACATGTAAATTAGGATGATACATGCAAAATTCCATAATACATGCACGGCCACATGATGTGTGGGCCTCATGAATATTTACAATCAACAATATCCTTGCTTTGGTATTTGACACAGGAGAAGCAAAGCAGCTAGCAAATTGGATTAGTAGTTTTTCTACACGTGAACTAGCCCCATGCAAATACGGGATTGGTCAAGGCAGTAGTGTGCTTGGAATTCTGGCTAATTCATTTCAATATTCAAATTCATGTGCGTGATACATACGTCGTACGTGCAAATTTCCATGAGAAATGCCATGAGGTGTGAGCCCATGATGGTTCTTATTAAAGGAGTGTCAAATTAGTGCCTATATTCACACGTGAACAGGCCAGGACACATCATGAAGAAGTCCTAATAAATCTAGTGCGATGCAAATATGAGACTACATGATGGAACGTGCTAGCTAGACATGGAATACATAAGGGTCCATGTTCTACGTTCAAAGACTGGAGCGGCCCGTCTGGCATTGAACTTGTCACGTCGGCACGTCGCGGGATTCAACTCCTTACGTCCACGGCCGGTCGAGCCGGACGGCCGGTATTTATACGGGTGATCTCATGAATGACATCACACACGTCGTGGTCAAGATAAGCTATCACGGTTTAAACGCACGCGTTATTCAATCAACTTGATGATCAAGCCTGGCTAGTGCCTATATAAAGGCTGCAATCGCTCGTCGCTGGGAGGAAAAGAAAAAAAGACACGCACGCACATGAGAGCCAACCCAGATGGAGTCGCGGAGAGCTATCGTCGGTTCGCCAAAAATTACAGCGACCTCGTAGCTCGATGTTGACAACGCGAGTTGGCACACAAGCGCAAAGAGGCATTGACGGGAGGCCGGCAAAAACACGCCGAGCTACTCTCGCTCCCTCGGCGGCGGATTCAACTATCTATACTTTGTCGATTTGCATCGAAATCTTGCGAACGACAAACGCCACACTTTCATCCACCAAAATTTGAGACAATCGTTGCGACGCAGCGGTATCCATGGCGACTACTATGGGGCCAGGAGGAAAGCGCGTCTTTGACGGTATGCAATAAATTTTAGCATCTTGATACTTCTTCCTCAAAGTGTTTATGCTACGACGTATGTGCATCTGTCACTGATTCGAGAGGAAATATCAAGATCAAAGTAATTATATACTCCGCCATCGAATCGAGGCTATAAATCATGGCCTCCCGATGTGATGGAATCGGTGATCGAATACATGAGCGCGGAACGACTATCCCCACGATGTTGGTTTATCCCTACGATTGTGGATTACCTCATCAAGGGTGGTCGACTGCAGCTCTGTATAATCTATGACGGAAGTATGCGGCCAAACGCCAAATATGATAGAGTCGAAATATCAAATTGATCTTGCTCCTTACGGGGAGGCATGCTCAATCATTCATCTACACATCGACCCTTACAGGGAGGAGTCCATACAATATATCCATCATCGATCTTGCTCCTACACGGACGTGAGATTAGCATAGTTGATAAGCATCGTCCGACATGCACATGTGATATTATTCAACATCGACACCTTGGCCAAGTGTCGACGAGATAATGGCTACATATCATTACCATCATGTCTAAGCTGACGAGGCTAGACAAAACCATGGCCAAGTTCCGACGAGGCTAGGTCACCATTATTATCGACATGTCCCAAACCTACGGGATCGGACACACTGTTGCTGGGCACCGACGAGGCGATAGCGACACAAACACATGTCCGCGTCCAATGTTACATGACTGGGCACCGACGAGGCGAAAGTCATCCCCTTCATCGACATATCCTGTTGGTCATATCAACATGTCGATAATACACATGAGTGGGTTTCAGCGAAACAAAGCCATCCGCACACATGTTTTTTATAAATATCACATGCATATGGATGAGCAATCCAAACATGACGACGACCATCAGCGCAGCTTAATCAGAGGTATTCTGCGGGGCTTGACCCTGCGGATCTAATTAACCGAATGCTTGCAAACGCACCGGGAATCAATGAACTACACAATCTCCTAAGTCAGATACTCCATGAGCGCGACGCAGAAGGCAAAAAGGATATAATCCTATTAGAACACGCAATATGTATTTGTACAATGCAATGATATGAATAAAATGCAGTGTTCCTTATATGGTGTTTTGTCTTTCTTTGTCTATTTTTTTATTTCTTGTTTTCATTAAGCAAGATGGCACGCCCGCATATTTGTACTCTCATGTACGTATCTAGCAAAACCCCTACATACCGTAGGGGAAAGTTTCGCTACTTTTTGTCGAAACACCGATGAATATGGAATACTATGCTATGTTGATTATCAATCTATTATCTATGTGTTGTTTATGATCTTGCATGCTCTCCGTTGCTAGTAGAGGCTCTGGCCAAGTTGATACCTGTAACTCCAAGAGGGAGTATTTATGCTCGATAGTGGGTTCATGTCTCCATTAAATCTGGGGGAGTGACAGCAACCTCTAAGGTTGTGGATGTGCTGTTGCCACTAGGGATAAAACATCAATGCTATGTCTAAGAATGTATTTGTTGATTACATTACGCACCATACTTAATGCAATTGTTTGTTGTTTGCAACTTAATACTGGAGGGGGTTCGGATGGTAACCTGAAGGTGGACTTTTTAGGCATAGATGCATGTTGCATAGCGGTCTATGTACTTTATCGTAATGCCCAATTGAATTTCACAATACTCATCATAACATGTATGTGCATGGTCATGCCCTCTTTATTTGTCAATTGCCCAACTGTAATTTGTTCACCCAACATGCTATTTATCTTATGGGAGAGACACCACTAGTGAACTGTGGACCCCGGTCCATTCTTTTACATCGAATACAATCTACTGCAATACTCATTCTACTGTTCTCTGCAAACATCATCATCCACACTATACATCTAATCCTTTATTACAGCAAGCCGGTGAGATTGACAACCTCACTGTCACGTTGGGGCAAAGTAATTTGGTTGTGTTGTGCAGGTTCCACATTAGCGCCGGAATCCCTGGTGTTGCGCCGCACTACACTCCGCCGCCATCAACCTTCGACGTGCTTCTTGGCTCCTACTGGTTCGATAAACCTTGGTTTCTTACTGAGGGAAACTTACTGCTGTACGCATCACACCTTCCTCTTGGGGTTCCCAACGGTCGCGTGTTGAACAGAAAGACATACGTCAACTACACGCAGCAACCACCAGGCCGGATAATCCGGGCTGGATATTTGCAAAATATCCGGCCCCCAATTTCTGGCTAAGGACTCGAGGAATTGTGGCTCAGTACAGGGGTCGGAATTTTGGCCGAACATTTGGCCAGAAATTCCATAGGGCTGGATTATCCGGGCCAGATTTTCTTGAAATATCCGCCCCCCCAAGAAACGACTAAGGACCAGAGGAAATGTGGCTCAGTATAGGGGCCGGATTATTTGCCGGGCTTTTGCCCGGAAATTCCACAGGGCCGGATAATCCGGGCCGGATTTTCTCGAAATATCCGGCCCTCTCAAAAATGGCTAAGGACCAGACGCGAAGCAGCCCTGGACATGGGGCGGACTTTTGGCCGGACATTTGGCCGGATTTTTCCATAGGCCGGATTTTTGGTGGGGGGCGGATTATCCGGCCCCAACTTAGGCCGGATTATCCGGCCCCCCGAAGACTGCAACGGCTGGATTTCTGGGGGGTATAAATACCCCCCTTCTTCTACCTTGGAAGTTTGCTCAATCATTGCACAAGAAATCTGCCAAGCTTCACCTCCATTAGAGCCACCTCAAGAAACACAAGATTTGCAAGATCTCCTTCCTCCCCCAACCAAAGCTCTTGATCTTTGGAGATTCGAGGGAGAAGACACCGATCTACATCCTCACCAAAACGTTTTTCATTTCCCCCTCATTTGTTTGAGGGATCTCATGCTAGTGTTCCTATTTGGTTCCCTAGTTGATTGGTGTTGATGTGTTGTTGTTGATTGTTGTATTGTTACAGATTTGGGAGCCTCCAATTCAGTTGTGGATGTGTGCCCCAAGAACCTTGTAAAGGCCCGGTTTCCGCCTCGAGGAAATCCCTTAGTGGAAGTGGGCTAGGCCTTCGTGGCGTTGCTCACCGGAGATCTGAGTGAAGCCTTTGTGGCTGTTGGTTTGGCTTTCGTAGCAACCACACTCCTCCAAACGTAGACGTACCTTCTTGCAAAGGAAGGGAACTACGGGAATCATCTCCGTGTCATCGCGTGCTCCACTCTCGGTTACCTCTATCCTATTCTATCTCTTATATTGCGTAGCTATATCTTGCTTAGTTGGTTATCTTGTCATATAGGTAAATTCACTTAGTTGCATATCTAGAGAATTTACCTTTGTGTCAAGCCTAAATTGAAAAAGAACTAAAAATTGGTTAGCACCTATTCACCCCCCCCTCTAGGTGCGGCATACGATCCTTTCAATTGGTATCAGAGCCTCGGCTCTTATTTCGGGCTTAACCGCCTAAGAGTATGCCGGACGATGGACCTATGGAAGGGGAGGCTAAGACTGTCACCATGGATGATTTCAACTCGTTGAGGTCATCCATGGAAGCTCAAATGGAAAGCATGAGAAAGATGATTTCCGAGCTTTTGACTCCACCCCATCCCGTGGCTCCCACCAAAGAGGGTAATGTCACGGATGCGTTAGAAGAGGGTGATGCTTCGGTATTACCCTCCTCTACCACACCCGTGGATGGTGATGACTTAAACACTATCAAATCTACCATTGCTTCTCCTAGAGGAACTAGTGGAGGTGAGAGCTACAATCGAGTGGCTCCACCTTTTTTATCTCCCGATATACCGGTGATAACCCACAAGTATAGGGGATCGCAACAGTCTTCGAGGGAAGTAGAACCCAAATTTATTGATTCGACACAAGGGGAGGTAAAGAATACTTATAAGCCTTAACAACTGAGTTGTCAATTCAGCTGCACCTGGAAAAGCACTAGTAACAGGGGTGATGTGAAAGCAGCAGTAATATGAGAGTAATAGTAACAAAGAATACACGAAAGCGAATAAAGAATACGAGAGGCAATGACACCAGAAAATAGTTGATACTACTTCCAATGACATATAGAATGAGTATATGATGATGAGAGATGGACCGGGTTCCCAGTGATCTACACTAGTGGTAACTCTCCAATAACAAGTGACAAGTGTTGGGTGAACAAATTACAGTTGGGCAATTGATAGGATTGAAAGCATTAAAACAAAACATCAAGATTATTAATCATGTAGGCATGTTTTCCATATATAGTCGTACGTGCTCGCAATGAGAAACTTGCACAACATCTTTTGTCCTACCAGCCGGTGGCAGCCGGGCCTCAAGGGAATCTACTGGCTATTAAGGTACTCCTTTTAATAGAGCACCGGAGCAAAGCATTAACACTTGGTGAAAACATGTGATCCTCATACCTACGCCTTCCCCTCCAGTTGTCCCAATTTCTGTCACTTTGGGGCCTTTGGTTCCGGACATAGACATGTGCATACAACTTGTAGATACAATCTAAGCAATAATTATAGAGCTTAAATCTAAGATCATGCCACTCGGGTCCTAGTGACAAGCATTAAGCATAACAAGATTGCAGCAACAATAACTTCACAAACTTTATAGATCGACTAATCATAATGTATCATCCATCGGATCCCAACAAACACAACACCGATTACATCAGATGGATCTCAATCATGTAAGGCAGCTCATGAGATCATTGTATTGAAGTACATGGGATAGAGAGTACCAACTAGCTACTGCTAGAACCCGTAGTCCATGGGGGAACCACTCACGGAGCATGATGGAGGCGGTGGCGTCGATGGAGATGGCTTCCGGGGGCACTTCCCCGTCCCGGCAGGGTGCCGGAACAGAGACTTCTGTCCCCCGAATTGGAGTTTCGCGATGGCGGCGGCGCCCCTGGAGTCTTTCTGGAGTTTCGTCAATCGGTATCGAATTTTTAGGTCGAAAGGGGTCTTATAGGCGAAGAGGCGGCGCAGGAGGGCGCCTGGGGCCTCCTCCCCATAGGCCGGCGCGGCCAGGGTGGAGCCCGCGCGGCCCTGGCGTGTGGTGGCCCCTGGCCCGCCTCCGACTCTCCTTCGGTGTTCTGGGGTCTTCCGGGAAAAATAAGATTCTGGTTCTTTGTTTCGTCGAATTCCGAGAATATTGCCCGAACAGCCTTTCTGGAACCAAAAACAGCAGAAAACAGGAACTGGCACTTCGGCATCTTGTTAATAGGTTAGTTCCGGAAAACGCATAAAAACATTATAAAGTGTGAGCAAAACATGTAGGTATTGTCATAAAACAAGCATGGAACATCAGAAATTATGGATACGTTGGAGACGTATCAGCATCCCCAAGCTTCGTTCCTACTCGTCCTCGAGTAGGTAAATGATAAAAGATAATTTCTGAAGTGACATGCTACCAACATGATCTTAATCATACTATTGTAAAGCATATGAGATGAATGAAGTGACCCAAGGCAATGATCTATAGTTGCTAACAAATAGATAACATATAGCAAAACTTTTCATGAATAGTACTTTCAAGACAAGTATCAAAAGTCTTGCATAAGAGTTAACCCATAAAGCAATAGATTCAAAGTAAAAGCATCGGAGCAACACAAAGGAAGATATAAGTTTCAGCAGTTGCTTTCAACTTTCAACATGCATATCTCATGGATAATTGTCAACATAAAGTAAAATAATAAGTGCAATAAGCAAGTATGTAAGAATCAATGCACAGTTGACACAAGTGTTTGCTTCTAAGATGGAAGGAAGTAGGTAAACTGACTCAACATAAAGTAAAAGAAAGGCCCTTCGCAGAGGGAAGCAGGGATTAAATCATGTGCTAGAGCTTTTTAAGTTTTGAAATCATATAGAGAGCATAAAAGTAAAGTTTAGAGAGGTGTTTGTTGTTGTCAACGAATGGTAATGGGTACTCCAACTACCTCGCCAACCAGACTTCCAAGAGTGGTTCCCATGAAGGACGTTATCTCTACCAGCAAGGTAGATCATCCCTCTTCTCTTTTGTTTACACACGTATTTTAGTTTTATTATGGGTGACACTCCCCCCAACCTTTGCTTACACAAGCCATGGCTAACCGAATCCTCGGGTGCCTTCCAACAATCTCATACCATGGAGGAGTGTCTATTTGCAAAATTAAGTTGCTTACTGATGAATCAGAGCAAAACATGTGAACAGAATTATTAATGAAGTTTGATTAATCGGGGCTGGGAACCCCGTTGCCAGCTCTTTTTGCAAAATTATTGGATAAGCGGATGTGCCACTAGTCCATTATGAAAGTCTGTCAAGAGTAAATGACAAGGTTGAAAGATAAACACCACATACTTCCTCATGAGCTATAAAACATTGACACAAATTGAGAAGCATTTTGAAGGTTTAAAGGTAGCACATGAAGTATTTACTTGGAATGGCAGGAAATACCACATAGTAGGTAGGTATGGTGGACACACATGGCATAGGTTTTGGCTCAAGGTTTTGGATGCACAAGAAGCAATCCCTCTCAGTACAAGGCTTTGGGCTAGCAAGGTTGTTTGAAGCAAACACAAGTATGAACCAGTACAGCAAAACTTACATAAGAACATATTGCAAGCATTATAATACTCTACACTGTCATCCTTGTTGCTCAAACACTTTTACCAGAAAATATCTAGACCTTAGAGAGACCAATCATGCAAACCAATTTCAACAAGCTCTACGGTAGTTCTCCACTAATAGGTTCAAACTACATGATGCATGAACTTAATCATGATCTACTTGAGAGCTCAAAACAATTGCCAAGTATCAAATTATTCAAGACAATATGAGGCATTTTCTGTTTCCAACCAAATAACAACAAGTGCAATAGCTTCCAACTTTTACCATTGAACATTAAAAGTAAAACGAAGAACACAAGTGTTCATATGAAAAAGCGGAGCGTGTCTCTCTCCCACACAAGGATTGCTAGGATCCAAATTTATTCAAACACAAACAAAAATAAAAACATACAGACGCTCCAAGTAAAGCACATATGATGTGACCGAATAAAAATATAGTTTCAATAGAAGTGACCTGATAAATGTTGATGAAGAAGGGGATGCCTTGGGCATCCCCAAGCTTAGACACTTGAGTCTTCTTGAAATATGCAGGGATGAACCACGGGGGCATCCCCAAGCTTAGACTTTTCACTCTTCTTGATCATATATCATCCTCCTCTCTTGACCCTTGAAAACTTCCTTCACACCAAACTTCTCATAAACTTCATTAGAGGGGTTAGTACTCAAAAAACTTTAATTCACCTTAGTCCTGTAGTGACACATTGCAAAAACTCAATAAAACATTAGCTACAGCTCTCCACGTCTAGAAAGCCTCACTTAAAGTCCACAAGAGACAATGCAAAAAAAAGAGATAGAATCTGCCAAAACAGAACAGCCAGTAAACACAAATTTTTAAGAGGTACTTCCGTTGCTCAAATCAGAAAACTCAAAACTAATGAAAGTTGCGTACATATCTGAGGAACACACACATAAATTGAAAGATTTTTCTGAGTTACCTACAGAGAGCCCTGCCCAAATTCGTGACAGATAGAAATCTGTTTCTGCGCAGAAATTCAAATCTAGTATCAACCTTCTATTAGAGACTTCACTTGGCACAACATTGCAATAAAATAAAGATAAGGAGAGGTTGCTACAGTAGTAACAACTTCCAAAACACAACAAAACAGTAACAAAATAAAGACATGGGTTATCTCCCAAGAAGTGCTTTCTTTATAGCCATTAAGATGGGTTCAGCAATTTTAATGATGCACTCGCAAGAAATAAGCGTTAAAGCAAAAGAGAGCATCAAAAGGAAAATTCAAAACACATTTAAGTCTAACCCACTTCCTATGCATAGGAATCTTGTACACAAATAAATTCATGAAGAATAAAGTGACAAGCATAAGAAGATAAAACGAGGGTAACTTCAAAAGTTTCAGCATATAGAGAGGTGTTTTAGTACCATGCAAATTTCTACAACCATATTTTCCTCTCTCATAATTATTTTCAGTAGCTTCATGAATAAACTCAACAATATAACTATCACATAAAGCATGTTTTTCATGATCCATAAACACATAATTTTCATCAAGCTCAAAAATAGTGGGATTAAAACTTTCAAATCCACTTTTATAACAGGATGATTGATCAATCTCAAGAGATATGGGACTCCTAGATAAAGTCAAGAACTCTCCAATCCCATTTTCATTAGTAGTACAATTAATATTATCAAGTAACATAGGACCATCATCTAGAGCTTTATCATAAACATTTGCTACGCAAAACTCTTTAGTACCATGCATTTCGACATCAGGCACAAACAAAGCATTATCATAAGATTTATCAAAATAGCATGGATTATCATAAATAACAGTAGCATAATTATTATCACAAGTTTTACTCATAGGGCATATTTCAAGAGAATCCACAGGAACATAACATTCAACCTCCTTTGGTAAGCATGGAGGACAATCAAATAGTGTAAGAGATAAAGAGTTACTCTCATTAGAAGGTTGGCATGGGTAGCTAATCCATTCTTCCTCCTTTTGTTCATCACTCTCCTCTTCTTTTTCATCCAATGAGCTTTCAAGTTCATCAATTTCCTCCTCTTTTTCATCCAATGAGCTTTCAGGTTCATCAATTTCTTCTTCCACAGGTTCCTGCAAATTGTGAGTGCATTCTTGTGCATTAATGAGTCTCTCTTTATAATCAATGATATAAGGATTATCACTGTAACTTTCTATGCAAAAATTAAGGATAGAAGAGACATAATCTTTAAGGTCCTTACAAACAACACAAGTTTCATAATTCTTAACTATGAAGGATTCTATCTCAGAAGCTCCCATAAATAAGACAAATTGTTCTACCTCTTCGAACCCAAGATGAATATAGTTATTCCAATTATAGTTCTTAATTAAAACTTCTTCACTAAAGCCACATTGAAATTTCAGATGTTTAGTATCCTCTTTAGAGCAACAATTTATATCATGGCGTTTAAGCAAAATTTTAGCAATTGTATTCAATTTTTCTATCACAGCACTCATGACTTTACCAGTTCTTGATTCTCTATAATTATTATATAATTCTATGAGCTCCAACATGGTTATGTGTTCTTCCATAACAGCAGTTTTTAATTTTTTTATTTTTCAAATTTTTATGGATTTTTGGGTATATGAGAAAAATAAAACAAGACAAAAACAAACTAGACAAAAGTAAACTAAGCAAAATAATACTAAACGGAAATAAACTAAGCAAAAATAAACTGAACAAAACTAAACTAAGCAAAACAAAATAAAATAAAATAAAAATAGAGAGAGAGGTAGAGTGTACTCCCCAGGTGAACTTATGAGTAGAGCTATGCCTCCCCGGCAACGGCGCCAGAAAACAGTCTTGATAACCCACAAGTATAGGGGATCGCAACAGTCTTCGAGGGAAGTAAAACCCAAATTTATTGATTCGACACAAGGGGAGGTAAAGAATACTTATAATCCTTAACAACTGAGTTGTCAATTCAGCTGCACCTGGAAAAGCACTAGTAACAGGGGTGATGTGAAAGCAGCAGTAATATGAGAGCAATAGTAACAGAATACAGCTGCGATAAAGAATAACAGAAGCAATGACACCAGAAAATAGTTGATACTACTTCCAATGACATATAGAACGAGTATATGATGATGAGAGATGGACCGGGGTTCCCAGCGATCTACACTAGTGGTAACTCTCCAATAACAAGTGACAAGTGTTGGGTGAACAAATTACAGTTGGGCAATTGATAGGATTGAAAGCATTAAAACAGAACATCAAGATTATTAATCATGTAGGCATGTTTTCCATATATAGTCGTACGTGCTCGCAATGAGAAACTTGCACAACATCTTTTGTCCTACCAGCCGGTGGCAGCCGGGCCTCAAGGGAATCTACTGGCTATTAAGGTACTCCTTTTAATAGAGCACCGGAGCAAAGCATTAACACTTGGTGAAAACATGTGATCCTCATACCTACGCCTTCCCCTCCAGTTGTCCCAATTTCTGTCACTTTGGGGCCTTTGGTTCCGGACATAGACATGTGCATACAACTTGTAGATACAATCTAAGCAATAATTATAGAGCTTAAATCTAAGATCATGCCACTCGGGCCCTAGTGACAAGCATTAAGCATAACAAGATTGCAGCAACAATAACTTCACAAACTTTATAGATAGACTAATCATAATGTATCATCCATCGGATCCCAACAATCACAACACTGATTACATCAGATGGATCTCAATCATGTAAGGCAGCTCATGAGATCATTGTATTGAAGTACATGGGATAGAGAGTACCAACTAGCTACTGCTAGAACCCGTAGTCCATGGGGGAACTACTCATGGAGCATGATGGAGGCGGTGGCGTCGATGGAGATGGCTTCCGGGAGCACTTCCCCGTCCCGGCAGGGTGCCAGAACAGAGACTTCTGTCCCCCGAATTGGAGTTTCGCGATGGCGGCGGCGCCCCTGGAGTCTTTCTGGAGTTTCGTCAATCGGTATCGAATTTTTAGGTCGAAAGGGGTCTTATAGGCGAAGAGGCGGCGCAGGAGGGCGCCTGGGGCCTCCTCCCCATAGGCCGGCGCAGCCAGGGTGGAGCCCGCGCGGCCCTGGCGTGTGGTGGCCCCCTGGCCCGCCTCCGACTCTCCTTCGGTGTTCTGGGGTCTTCCGGGAAAAATAAGATTCTGGGTCTTTGTTTCGTCGAATTCCGAGAATATTGCCCGAACAGCCTTTCTGGAACCAAAAACAGCAGAAAACAGGAACTGGCACTTCGGCATCTTTTTAATAGGTTAGTTCCGGAAAACGCATAAAAACATTATAAAGTGTGAGCAAAACATGTAGGTATTGTCATAAAACAAGCATGGAACATTAGAAATTATGGATACGTTGGAGACGTATCAACCGGTTCCTCACCCTCATATAAACATTCGAGGCGACCCACCTAAGTTTTCCGTTAATGATTACGATACTTGGCAATTTGAGTTTAGCTCTCATGTTCGCAGTGCCTCCAATGAACTTTGGAGAATCATCGTGGAAGGCTTCAAGCCTTACAACCCCGACAAGTTGACTAGAAGAAAAGCGGTTGATAGTCAACTCAACAACACCGCCTTGCACATGATTCAAACTAGTGTGGGGACAAAGGAGTTGTCTCGTGTTCGGCACTTCACCACCGCCAAGGAAGCTTGGGATGGTTTGGCCGCGAGTTGCATTGGAAGTGAGAGCACAAGAAGGAACAAGTATAATGCTCTTCGGAATAAAGCCGAAGGATTCATGAGGCTACCGGATGAAGATCATGAAGACATGTATGGAAGACTTCTCACCGTTGCCGGCACCTTCCGGAATGTTGGTGCCACTCACATTGATGACTCTTGGATCAAGGAAAAGTACATTGATTGCATGATGCCGTTTGAGCCTATTGATGTCAAGACTCTTGTCGGTAGAGAATGCTATGCCTCTCTCACCTCTCAACAAGCCGTGCACGAGATGCAAGCCCTCAAGGTGCTTGAGCAAAACTCTCATGATTCTCGCAATCGTGCCCTTGGGATAACAAAAGGGTCCAACCTTGCCTTGGTGGTCAACTCCGTGGAAGAAGTGATTCCTCAAGAATCTTATAGGGCATCTTGGAGCGTGTCCTATCCGGAAGACTTGGAACACCACTACCATGACCACATGGCGTTCCATGCAAACACCTTTTGGATTGATCCATCCAAGGCCAAGGAAGACAACATCAAGAGAAACAACTCAAGGGGTCCCTCAAGCTCGGGCCCAAGAACAAGATCTTGCTACAATTGCAATGACAATCGCCATTTCATTGCCGAATGTCCCTATGAGAATAGGGGGACTCATGGTGGAAGGCTCATCCCCAAGGACAAGAGCAAAGACTCAAAGGGCAAGTATTAAAAGCCCCCCAACAAGAAATTCTATAACAAGAACAAGAAGGGCAAAAGGCCCTCAAGGATTGTGCTAGTGACTAAATAAGAATACTCTTCCGATGAGATTGAAAGTGCTAGTGATGATGAAGAGGAAAGCTCAAGAGAAGTGGCCGCCATTGCCACTACCAACATTCCCTTTTCCTCTCTCTTTGATTCACCCAATGAGAACCCTCAATTCAAGAATGCACATTGCTTCATGGCAAGGTCCACCTTGGACACATCTATTGTGCTATCAACTCAAGAAGAGTATACCTCCGGAGATGAAGATGTTGATGATGAAGAAGATGCTACCTCAAATGGATTGGTTGCTCTTGCCTCCCTCTCCACTAACTCTTCATCAACAAGTGAATCTCCCAATGAGGTCATTCATGTGGAGGAAGAAAGTTGCCTCATGGCTAAATCTTCCGAGGGATCATCTCCTCCCCCCTCTACGCCTAATGCTTCAAATGATTTAGGGGTTGATCTTGCTAGTCTAAAAGTGAAACAAGAAATGCTAGAGTTTGATGATTTCATTCTTAACCTACAAGGTAACACTAAGAAGCATGTTTCAAGTCTCATGGTTCGTATAGCTCAACTAAATGGTACTCTTGAGAAAAAGTGCCAAATAGAAAGGGAAGACTCTCTAGAAATACATGCTCTTAAAAATGCTCTTGAGGAATGTCAAGAAACTATAACATCTCTTGAAGAGAGGCTATAAAATCTTGAAGAACCTCAAGATAAACTTAACAAGCTCACTAAAGCTAGAGATCTTGCTAGAGCTAAAACTAAAGTGCTTATAAAGGAAAATGCCAAATTTGGTGTTGATCACGAGAAACTTGTGAAGGATCTAGATGAACTAGACAAGGCTCACAAAGCCTTGAAGAGTGAATACTCTCTCCTCTCCGAGTCTTATGAGCAACTTCAAATTAGTCTTGCTTCATATGACATACCTAGTACCTCTACTCCTTCATGTGATCATGCAAATATTATTGAGGAAAATGCTAGGTTAAAGGATGAACTTGCTAAGGCCTCCTCTCCCCAAAGTAAACTTTCCTTGGATGATCTTTTGAGTAAGCAAAGGTCAAACAATGGGAAGGAGGGACTTGGTTATAATGCCAAGGCTAAAAAGGCAAACAAGAAAAAGGCCAAGCCCGCACATTTGAAAGTCACCACTAATGGTGAAACCCTAAACGGCAAAACCATTAATGGTGATGGTGCGGGAATTGATAACCCTCACTATGTTCTTTTCAAAGATTATTATGGTGATGTCTATGCTAAATATGTTGGTCCATATGATGGTTATGTTGCTTGGTCTATTTGGGTCCCAAAGACCCTTGTTGCTAACAAAAGAGGACCCATTGAAAAATGGGTACCTAAATCCAAGAATTGATCTCATGTAGGACTATGCCGCCGGAGGGTCAAAATGGGTACTTGATAGTGGATGTACAAGTCATATGACCAGTGGCAAGAATCTCGTCAAGGAGTTGAGGCCCAACATAAATAGTATCACCGTCTCCTTTGGCGATAATTCTACATCCGAGGTATTGGGTTTTGGCAAGGTTGTGGTTGCACACAACATTACTCTTGTGGATGTCATGCTTGACAAAACCCTTGGTTACAATTTGCTTTCCATTTCCGCCCTTGGCAAGATGGGTTTTGCCATCTTTATTGATAATGATATTGTGGTCCTCTTGTGGAGCAAGACTCTAAAAGTCGCTTTCGTTGGGTATCGCGAACACAACTTGTATGTGGTGGACTTTTCGGGGACCACCACGACAAGTGCGATGTGCCTATTCGGAAAGGCGGATGTGGGTTGGTTGTGGCATCACCGCCTAGCCCATGTCAACATGAGAACTTTGCAAAGTCTCCACAAGGGGAACCATATTGTGGGACTAATGGAAAATGTGTCTTTTGCCAAAGATCGTGTTTGTAGGGATTGTGTTGAAGGCAAAATGCATGACTCTTCGCATCCAAGAAAGACCATTATCTCTTCCAAGAGGATCTTGGAGCTCCTTCATGTGGATCTCTTTGGTCCTGTTACTCATGCAAGTCTTGGTGCGAAGAAACATTGCTTGGTGATTGTTGATGACTACTAAAGATACACTTGGGTCTACTTTCTCAAGACGAAAGATGAGACTCAACAAATATTCATTGACTTTGCTACCGAGGTGCAACGCCAACACAACCTCCTCATTATGGCAATAAGAAGTGACAATGGCTCCGAGTTCAAGAACTATACACTCAATGACTTTCTTAGTGATGAGGGGATTCGACTTCAATATTCCGCTGCTTACACCCCTCAACAAAATGGTGTTGCGGAGAGGAAGAACCGGACTCTTATGGATATGGCAAGGTCTATGATGGCGGAGTACAAATCCCGCTATAACTTTTGGGCCGAAGCCATCTCCACCGCTTGTCACTCCTCTAACCGGCTCTATCTCCGCAAGGGCTTGAACAAGACTCCATATGAAATACTCACCGGGAACAAGCCTAACATCTCATACTTCAAGGTGTTCGGGTGTAAGTGTTTCTACAAAATCAAAGGGGTTCGTTTATCTAAATTTTCTCCTAAAGCTTTGGAGGGTATATTTGTTGGTTACGGTGCCGAATCTCACACTTATAGAATCTTTGATATAGCCTCCGGGATTATCATCGAATCTTGTAGTGTGAAGTTCGAAGAAAATGATGGCTCCCAAGTGGGGCAAGTTGATGTATGTGCAGGTGATAAAATACCTCAAGATGCCATAGTAAGAATGGGTGTGGGATTTTTCCGCCCCGTTGAGGGACACGGTGTGGCGTCTCGGGAAGGACTATGCTCTACCACGGTGGAGCCCTCATCTTCTCAACATCAACAAACCCCATCAAGTGAAGCAAATGATGCACCAACCCAAGAACAAGAACAAAACCCTCCCTCTCTTGTGCAAGATCAAGGACAAGTTCAAGGACAAGATCAAGGACAAGATCAAGGATAAGATCAAGGACAAGATCAATCAAGAATTCATGATGGCTCCGACGAGTATCCATTTGATATTTGCTCCGCACCAAATGATGTCCAAGATCAAGCACATGAGGTTGAGCACTCTCAAGAAATTGAAGTTGCTCAAGTTGAAGGTCAAGACGGGGACCCAAAAGATCAATTGATACCTCCAAGGCCAAGAAGAACCAAGGAGGAGATCGAGGCCCGTCGTCTAGCAAGAAGAGATAGGAACCTTGAACTTCGTGGACACACTCATGATAAGGTTCTTGGTGATGTAAGGGAAAAGGTTTCCACAAGAAGGCAATTGGCTAACTTTAGCAATCATCATGCCTATATCTCCTTAGTGGAACCCAAGAAAGTATTTGAAGCCCTTGAAGATTCGGATTGGTTGGAAGCTATGCACGAAGAACTCAACAACTTCAAGCGCAACAAAGTGTGGACCTTAGTAGAGAAGCCAAAGGGGTGCCGCAATGTTATTGGCACTAAATGGATATTCAAGAACAAGCAAGATGAGTTTGGAAATGTTGTGAGGAACAAGGCAAGATTGGTGGCTCAAGGGTTCTCTCAAGTTGAGGGAATTGACTTTGGAGAAACCTATGCTCCCGTGGCTCGCCTTGAGTCCATCCGTATCCTTCTTGCTTATGCATCGCATCATAACTTTAAGTTACAAAAAATGGATGTGAAAAGTGCATTTCTTAATGGTCCTTTGCATGAAGAGGTTTATGTTAAGCAACCCCCGGGGTTCGAGGATCTCAACTTCCCTAACCATGTCTACAAGCTTGATAAAGCTCTTTATGGTCTCAAACAAGCTCCTAGAGCTTAGTATGAGCACCTTAAAGAATTATTGGTAGACCGTGGGTTTGATGTTGGACTAATCGATCCCACTCTTTTTACTAAGAGGGCCAATGGGGAGCTTTTCGTTTGCCAATTATATGTTGATGATATTATCTTTGGCTCTACTAACAAAGCTTTCAATGATGATTTCTCAAAGCTTATGACCGATAGGTTTGAGATGTCTATGATGGGAGAGATGAAGTTCTTCCTTGGTTTTGAGATCAAGCAATTGAGGGAAGGAACCTTCATCAACCAAGCAAAATATCTCCAAGACATGCTCAAGAGGTTCAAGATGACCGAGATGAAGGGTGTAGCCACTCCTATGGTTACTAAATGTCATCTTGCACTTGATCCCAATGGTAAAGAGGTGGATCAAAAGGTATATCGCTCCATGATTGTATCCTTGCATTACCTTTGTGCATCTAGACCGGACATAGTGTTGAGTGTTGGTGTGTGTGCAAGGTATCAAGCTTCTCCTAAGGAGAGCCACATGATGGCTCTCAAAAGAATCTTTCGGTATTTGGTTGATACCCAAAGATATGGTATTTGGTACCCCAAAGGCTCAAGCTTTATTCTCAATGGATACACCGATGCGGATTGGGCGGGAGACAAGGATGATAGGAAATCAACTTCCGGGGCTTGCCAATTTCTTGGTAGTTCCTTGGTGTGTTGGTCTTCTAAGAAGCAAAATTGTATATCTCTCTCCACCGCCAAAGCCGAATATGTTGCCGCCGCAAGTGGATGCACTCAATTGTTATGGATGAGGCAAACTTTAAAGGAATACGGTGTCATTTGTGACAAAGTGCCTCTATTATGTGACAATGAAAGTGCCATCAAGATTGCCTATAATCCGGTGCAACATTCAAGAACGAAGCATATTGAGATCCGGAATCATTTCATTAGGGATCATGTTGCCCGTGGTGATATTGAGCTTATCTATGTTCCTACCAAAGATCAACTTGCCGATATATTCACGAAGCCTCTTGATGAAGCAAGGTTCACTTATTTGAGGAATGAGCTAAATATCATTGATTCAAGGAGTATAGCTTGACCATCTTGCAAACACACCTTCATTTCAAAACTTTATTTGGTTTAGATGTGGGCATGGAAATAGGGGGAGTGCGGTTTAAATTATTGAGCTATCCCTCCCCCATAATGCCAACATTAAGAAATCATTCTCTTTATATCATATGTTGATATGTGAGCTTCAATGATGAGTAGTGGCTTGGACCCAAGATATATCTTCGCGTTGCCATGCCACAACACTCATATATGGTGGCCTAGGCCACCACACCCTTCTTTGTGAAGAGTTGGAGTTATTTGGGTCTTATCGCCTTTTATTTGACAACTCCATGTTCTTATGGGAAATCACTCTAGTTTGGCCTTATTTGCTCATATCTTGCAAACTTGAGTGATCATGTACCATTAACAGTTTGTACCCTCTAAACCTAAGCCTACACTCTCCTATAAGCCACTTCCATCTTGCTCATTTGTCATGTTTGGTAAAAACTTGGAGTTTGAGGTTTCTCGGTCGGATGATCTAGGTTGCCCCATCTTATTGGTAAATATGCATCTTATATGTGACGTGATACTTAATTGCACCACATATGGGTTCGCAAATAACCAACTAAAGATAGGCAGGATTTCCGGTGTTCTGGAATTTTCCAGAAAACCGGATAATCCGCCCCCCTGGCACCCCGGAAAATCCGGCCCGGCCGAATTATCCGCCCTTACTTAGGGCCGGATTATCCGGCCTGGGCAGATCTTGAAAGGGCTGAGGCCGAGGGCGTGGGGGGCAAACGGTTCACAACCAGCCCCCCACGCGCCTCTCTCTCCTCTCTCTCCTCTCAAGATCGCCGGAGACTCTCCTCCTCGCCGGAGCCGCCCCGTCCGCTCCCTCTCGGAGTTCTCGGGTGGATCGGGTGCCCCTCCTTCCTAGCTCTCATCTCCTCCAAGCGGCTTCTCCAATGGATGCGGGTATGACTCACAATCCCTAACCCTAGGTGTTGTGATTTGTATGAGCTATTTTCTTGGTGGAGATGGTGTTTAGTGGTTCTAAATCATGTGTAGTATACTCCTCTTGCATGCTAAAGGACCGATCTGGTCGTAGACAAGCTTTTGATTGCAATTTTTGCCAATCTCACATGGCTGGATTATCCGGCCCCCGCGCAGACCGGATTATCCGGCCTGGCCGGATTATCCGCCCCCCGGGGACACCGGATTATCCGGCCTGGAGCTTCATCGCCACTGCAGTGTTGATTCAATCTACTTGTCTAGACTTGTATCGACTTATAGTATGTTTCTAGAGTACATTACTGTATCATACATGACTTATGAGCATTATCTTCTCTTTTGCTATCCATCTTTGCTTCTCACAGGTGGTGCTTCTCGGGGTGGTCGGAGACGCCCTAGGCATGAGCGATCAAGTGACGAGTTTGCACTCAATGCACCTCGCAAGTCCGTCACTGCAAGGCGGAAGAACAAGGAAGTGAGGGAGAACTACAAGGCAATGGACCTTATCTCTTATGCAGCGATCCGGATGAAGAACTGGTATGAAGATCTTGCAAGGGATGAGGAGATAGAGGGAAGATGCTTCTGGTGCATGGAGCAAGAGTTCATCTACAAGAATGTTTATGAGCCCATGAAGAAAGTGCGACCCATGCAAGCAATCAATGTGGATGATCTGGATAAGGATAATCACTTTGGGGATGCCATCTGGGTGACTGGAAGGATGGGCTTGAAGGATCTAATGAAGATTCAGTGCGACTACAGTCCAGAGCTGATTAAGCAGTTCTTTGCTACTGTGGCCTTCAAGAATGATGATGACTACACTATGGAATGGATGACTGGCTCCACTCACTGTACGGCAAACTTGCGCCGGTTTGCGTCTGTTCTTGGACTTCCAGCTGAAGGTGGCATTCGCTTCCATGGTCCTCAGAAGACGGACAAGATGGTGTTGTATCATCTCTATGACTCTACTGGGAAGGTTGGTACTACCAAGGGGCTCCTCCCCATCTACAGTCAAGTGCTCCGGTTCCTTAGAGCTACCATTGCTCCTAGTGGTGGCAACAATGATGCACTTCGTGGAGCACTTGTGGACCTCTTGCACCTCAGCCTTAAGTGTGCACGTGATAGTGATGAGGAGGAAGACTACTCTCTTGATGTCATACACTACATCTTCAACGAGATTCATAATGCCGTGGTCTCCCGAACCACCATGCCATATGCACCCTATATCCAGCTCCTCATCACCAACGTTGTGGCTATGGACGAAGACTTGAGCCAGTACCCAAAGGAGACGCACTCTCTCAAGAAGGCATACAAGAAGAAGTCGGTTCCCCGTGCTGCCCCGGCCACTGACTCCTTCATGGGAGATGCCCGTGCTAGTGGCTTTGCCCCCGCTCGTCATGCTGATGTTCCTACCATGAAGCAACATGTGAAGAAGCTCACTTGGTTCCAGCGCCACATCTTGTGCATGAACATTGAGATCCATAAGGAGAATTATGCGGCCAGCCGAGAGTGTTCTGAGATCCAGCATTCCCAGGCACTCATTCTTCACAAGCTCAGTGGTGAGCAAGGTCCTCCACCTCAGCCTCCAGTTCACCCAGGTTACAGTGGGTGGCACTCTTCACAGGTTCCGTGGGCTGATCTTGAGGACTGCATCCAGAGGGCCAACTACACTCACAGCTCTCCTCCTGCTCCTGACACAGAAGATGAAGAGGAAGAGGAACAGGAATCCGAAGATGAAGAGGACTCCGAGTGATCTTCATGGGGCGACTAGCATCGCGCTTTTCCCCTTTTTGCCGTCTCGATGCCAAAGGGGGAGAAGTGTTCTATTAGGATCTCACGGGGATTTGCAATGTGGATAGGGCACAAGCATACGCGTTTATCATTCTCTTATTGCTTGTGTCCTTTATGTGTTTTATTTGAACTATGTTGCTTGTTGGTGTGATCATTTAAAACTATGTGCTATTTGTGGTTGTGAGACTTTATGCTATTTTGCTATGGATTTCGGATTTCTATATGTTGAGACCAAGATTTATCATATGGTGTGTGATATTATATATCCGGTATTATATATCTCCATATGGGTATGATTTCTATCACTTGTCTCAACTACATATTTGTCTTGTTGGATATATCTAGTGTTGAGGCACCTCGCACCTATATGTTGTGTATTTGTATTCAAATGCAAATTACTTGTATGCACACATGTAGGGGGAGTGCCTCTTTGTTTTTGCCAACATGCTTGCTCTCTATAGTGTTTTTCTTGCAAATCCGTATATTGTCATCAAACACCAAAAAGAGGGAGATTGAAAAAACATCTCTCACAATATGTTTTGTGTGTTTGATGTCAATGTATGCGATACTCTAATGTTTGATGAAGTGGTGCAGGATGTATATAGGTACATGAATATGTGTGTGTCTTGTGTGGAAACACGAGTCAAAAGACAGCTGAAAAGGACCACCAGGCCAGATAATCCGGGCCGGATATTTGCAAAATATCCATCCCCCAATTTCTGGCTAAGGACTCGAGGAATTGTGGCTCAGTACAGGGGCCGGAATTTTGGCCGGACATTTGGCCGGAAATTCCATAGGGCCAGATTATCCGGGCCGGATTTTCTTGAAATATACGGCCCCCCAAGAAACGACTAAGGACCAGAGGAAATGTGGCTCAGTATAGGGGCCGGATTATTGGCCGGACTTTTTCCCGGAAATTCCCGAGGGCCGGATAATCCGGGCTGGATTTTCTCGAAATATCCGGCCCTCTCAAAAATGGCTAAGGACCAGACGCGAAGCAGCCCTGGACATGGGGCGGACTTTTGGCCGGACATTTGGCCGGATTTTTCCATAGGCCAGATTTTTGGTGGGGGGCGGATTATCCAGCCCCAACTTAGGCCGGATTATCCGCCCCCCCCCCCCCCCGAAGACTGCAACGGCTGGATTTCTGGGGGGTATAAATACCCCCCTTCTTCTACCTTGGAAGTTTGCTCAATCATTGCACAAGAAATCTGCCAAGCTTCACCTCCATTAGAGCCACCTCAAGAAACACAAGATTTGCAAGATCTCCTTCCTCCCCCAACAAAACTCTTGATCTTTGGAGATTCGAAGGAGAAGACACCGATCTACATCCTCACCAAAGCATTTTTCATTTCCCCCTCATTTGTTTGAGGGATCTCATGCTAGTGTTCCTATTTGGTTCCCTAGTTGATTTGTGTTGATGTGTTGTTGTTGATTGTTGTATTGTTACAGATTTGGGAGCCTCCAATTCAGTTGTGGATGTGTGCCCCAAGAACCTTGTAAAGGCCCGGTTTCCGCCTCGAGGAAATCCCTTAGTGGAAGTGGGCTAGGCCTTCGTGGCGTTGCTCACCGGAGATCTGAGTGAAGCCTTGCTATATGATTGAGTTGTTTACTCATTACATTACCATTGCTTTGATCGCTGCATTCATTACATGTGCTTACAATAGTATGATCAAGATTATGATGGCATGTCACTCCAGAAATTATCTTTGTTATCGTTTACCTACTCGGGACGAGTAGGAACTAAGCTTGGGGATGTTGATACGTCTCCGACGTATCGATAATTTCTTATGTTCCATGCCACTTTATTGATGATACCTACATGTTTTATGCATACTTTATATCATATTTATGCATTTTCCGGCACTAACCTATTAACGAGATGCCGAAGAGCCAGTTGTTGTTTTCTACTGTTTTTGGTTTCAGAAATCCTAGTAAGTAAATATTCTCGGAATTGGACGAAATCAACGCCCAGGGGCCTATTTTGCCACGAAGCTTCCAGAAGTCCGAGGGAGAGACGAAGTGGGGCCACGGGGCGCCGCCACACTAGGGCGGCGCGGCCCAGGGGGGCCCGCGCGGCCCTAGCGTGTGGGGCCCCCGTCAGCCCTCCGACTCCGCCCTTCCGCCTACTTAAGGTCTTCGTCACGAAACCCCCAGTACCGAGAGCCACGATACGGAAAACCTTCCAGAGACGCCGCCGCCGCCAATCCCATCTCGGGGGAATCAGGAGATCGCCTCCGGCACCCTGCCGGAGAGGGGAATCATCTCCCGGAGGACTCTTCACCGCCATGGTCACCTCCGGAGTGATGTGTGAGTAGTTCACCCCTGGACTATGGGTCCATAGCAGTAGCTAGATGGTCGTCTTCTCCTAATTGTGCTTCATTGTCAGGTCTTGTGAGCTGCCTAACATGATCAAGATCATCTATCTGTAATGCTACATGTTGTGTTTGTTGGGATCCGATTGATAGAGAATACTATGTTATGTTGATTATCAATCTATTACCTATGTGTTGTTTATGATCTTGCATGCTCTCCGTTGTTAGTAGAGGCTCTGGCCAAGTTTTTGCTAGTAACTCCAAGAGGGAGTATTTATGCTCGATAGTGGGTTCATGCCTCCATTAAATCTGGGAGAGTGACAGAAAGTTCTAAGGTTGTGGATGTGCTGTTGCCACTAGGGATAAAACATCGATGCTATGTCTAAGGATGTAGTTGTTGATTACATTACGCACCATACTTAATGCAATTGTCTGTTGTTTGCAACTTAATACTGGAAGGGGTTCGGATGATAACCTGAAGGTGGACTTTTTAGGCATAGATGCATGCTGGATAGCGGTCTATGTACTTTGTCGTAATGCCCAATTAAATCTCACTATACTCATCATATCATGTATGTGCATGGTCATGCTCTCTTTATTTGTCAATTGCCCAACTGTAATTTGTTCACCCAACATGCTTATTCTTATCGGAGAGACACCTCTAGTGAACTGTGGACCCCGGTCCATTCTTTTACATTGAATACAATCTACTGCAATACTTGTTCTACTGTTTTCTGCAAACTTCATCATCCACACTATACATCTAATTCTTTGTTACAGCAAGACCGGTGAGATTGACAACCTCACTGTCACGTTGGGGCAAAGTAATTTGGTTGTGTTGTGCAGGTTCCACGTTGGCGCCGGAATCCCTGGTGTTGCGCCGCACTACACTTCGCCGCCATCAACCTTCGACGTGCTTCTTGACTCCTACCGGTTCGATAAACCTTGGTTTCTAACTGAGGGAAACTTACTGCTGTATGCATCACACCTTCCACTTGGGGTTCCCAACGGTCGCGTGCTGTACGCGTGTCAAGCTAAATTTCTGGCGCCGTTGCCGGGGAATTGAAGAAAAGTTGCACCACAAAGATTTCTAACTCCCACGTCAACTACACGCCAGCACCCATCCCGTAAGAAAGAAAGGCAAGCATTACAACGGTGAGGCTGATCACCGGAGGAAGCCTCCCCATCGTGATGGTGTTGATATATTTGGTATGGTCAAGGATCTAGATGTAATATTTGGAAAGGGTCCTGGCGGACGGTCTGTTCCGAATGACGATGCCAGACACGCGCCCATGTGGAAGAAGAAATCTATATTTTGGGATCTACCAGATTGGGAAGTCTTAGAGGTCCGCTCTTCAATCGATGTGATGCACGTGACGAAGAATCTTTGCGTGAACCTGCTAGGCTTTCTGGGCGTGTACGGGAAGACAAAAGATACACCAGAAGCACAGGAGGATCAGCAACGTAGGAAAGACCCCAAAAAACTGCATGAGAGAGTTAAAGGACGTCATTACTCCAGCTACGCTCTTACAAAAGCAGAGAAGGAAATATTTTTTGAATGTCTGAGCAGTATCAAGGTCCCGTCTGGCTTCTCCTCCAATATAAAGGGAATAATAAATATGGAAAAGAAAACATTCCAGAACCTGAAGTCTCATGACTGTCATGTGATAATGACATAGTTTCTTCCGATTGCATTGAGGGGGCTTCTACCGGAAAATGTTCGACTGCCCATTGTGAAGCTATGTGCATTCCTCAATGCAATTTCTCAGAAGGTAATAAATCCAGAAATTCTACCGAGGTTGCAGAATGATGTGGTCCAATGTCTCGTTAGTTTTGAGCTGGTGTTCCCACCATCCTTCTTCAATATTATGACACATCTCCTCGTTCACCTGGTCGATGAGTGACATAGGCATCCCCAATGGGCCTGCCGAAGATAGTACCCGGGGTTTACTGAAGGCCCACTACTCGAAGAATAAGAAGATTCCGAAGCCCAAGATATTGTTAAGGAAAGCTAGAGTTGTAATAGGAAGTACTATTTGTAATCTTGCGGGATGAGTTAGAAACCTTCCCGGACTCTGTAACTTGTACAATACGAATCCCTCGGCTCCGCCTCCTATATAAGGGGGAGTCGAGGGACAAAGAAAGCATTGAATCATTGACTCTCAAACCCTAGTTTTCATAATCGTCGAGTACTTTTTGGCTGAAACCTTCGAGATCTACTTGCCCTCTACTTCCAACTAAACCCTAGTCTACAATTCGTAGGCATTGACAGGTTAGTACCTTGTCAATTGGCGCCGTCTGTGGGAATTAGAGGCGTCAAGGCTCTGATCTCGATGGCACGTTCAAGATCGTCGACTTCATCAACTGCAAGCAACGCGATGGATCGAGGTAAACAGATCGCAACTGGTCCTGTCGATTTTGTTCCTCACCCGCCCTCCCGTTTGGATGCATATGCATATCTGGAGGAGCCTATGGAGATGACGTTCGGAAGATTTCACTTTCGCGTCGAGAAAGAGGGATCGTATCGTGTGGAAATTCCGATCTCGTCAGGATTTTCGGCGGTCGATTCCGATTTTTCAAGCTATACAACGTCAACCGAATCAGGAGAGGAAGAAACTTCATCGTCACGCTTCATCAGCACCAGGGCAAGAGAAAAACTCGCCAAGATCTTCAGCGACATGTCGCTTGAGTCATCTGCGGACTCCTATATAAGCGATGACTCAAGCAGTGTCGACAGCTTCAACTTCATCGACAAATCCACTACAGTGGACAAGGTCTTCGCCAATCTTCATGATGGTGTCACCAAACCCAACATAGATCTGAATACAAAGTATCATCAGATCTATGTCATCGGAGAGCCAAGTCGTGACCAGGAGGAAACATCTGAGGCTTTCAACGATTTGGGAAATCCATATGTCGATCCCTCTGATTTGCGACGGGGCCTACGCAACAAATATATCGGGTCACAACCGCGAGATAGAGTTCAACTTCTGCAAGCAGCATGGGATAGAGCCGCAAGAGCTATGGATGGCTCAGAACCAATGGCCACCACAGCCACGCCAGAAGAGTTACAAGCATATCAATATAGGCTCGCACGAGCTGCAAGGGAATTGGAAAAACAGACAATTGCTCTAAACAGAAGAAGGGAGGCAGCCTCTGCATCAAGTAGGCGAAGAGCAGAGCTGAGTCGACAATCTAGAACTTCGGGTGATAGCCACAGGGAAGCTCGGAACAGAGCAAGATCAAGGTTACAAAACGTACCTGAAGGAGAAAGAGAGCACTTGGTTCAAAACCTCGACATGTCTTTTATGTCGATAGACACGAGAGGGAACATCATCCCCAAGACACCAGAAGCTGGGTATATGGCGACATAGGCTTTCATCCTTGCATCCAGGCCACCCCCAGGAGATCCAAGGGAGGCACTGTATAACATGGCAATGGCAGGAGTTGGAGCCATGGGAACGGCATTTGCGTCAACACCTCCCGAAGGAGCAGCAAGGCAAAATAGTCCACGACCTGCGGCAGCAACAGCAGCAGCTCCCGAAGGACCAAGTGGAGCAAGGGACACGGCAGCACAAGCAAGGGTCGACAGAGCGCGACAAAGCAGAAGGGAACATCGGCAGTCCCCAGAGCTAAACGACGAGGATATGTGTGGTTTGCCATGCTTCACAAGGAGAGTTCGAAAAACTCGAGTCCCTTTGGGATTCAAGTTACCTGATAACTTCAAGAAATTCGACGGCCTTCAAGATCCAGAGGATTGGCTAGTTGATTATCTCGAAACGGTGAAGCTCACAGGAGGAACCAGAGCAACAGCTATGCAAAGCATCCAGGTGCATTTGAGTGGAGCCGCACGATCTTGGATAAAGAAACTTCCTCCAGGATCTATCGACAGCTGGGATAGCTTCGAGGATGTTGATACGCGTACAACACGCGTCCGTTGGGAACCCCAAGAGGAAGGTGTGATGCGTACAGTGGCAAGTTTTCCCTCAGTATGAAACCAAGGTTTATCGAACCAGTAGGAGCCAAGAAGCACGTTGAAGGTTGATGGCGGCGAGATGTAGTGCGGCGCAACACCAGGGATTCCGGCGCCAACGTGGAACCTGCACAACACAACCAAAGTACTTTGCCCCAACGAAACAGTGAGGTTGTCAATCTCACCGGCTTGCTGTAACAAAGGATTAGATGTATAGTGTGGATGATGATTGTTTGCAGAGAACAGTAGAACAATTGCAGTAGATTGTATTTCAGATGTAAAGAATGGACCGGGGTCCACAATTCACTAGAGGTGTCTCTCCCATAAGATAAATAGCATGTTGGGTGAACAAACTACAGTTGGGCAATTGACAAATAGAGAGGGCATGACCATGCACATATATGATATGATGAGTATTGTGAGATTTAATTGGGCATTACGACAAAGTACATAGACCGCTATCCAGCATGCATCTATGCCTAAAAAGTCCACCTTCAGGTTATCATCCGAACCCCTTCCAATATTAAGTTGAAAACAACAGACAATTGCATTAAGTATGGTGCGTAATGTAATCAATAACTACATCCTCGGACATAGCATCAATGTTTTATCCCTAGTGGCAACAGCACATCCATAATCTTAGAGGTTTCCCTCACTCCCCCAGATTCACGGAGACATGAACCCATACCCCCTCTTGGAGTTACTAGCAAAAACTTGGCCAGAGCCTCTACTAATAACGGAGAGCATGCAAGATCATAAACAACACATAGATATAAATTGATAATCAACATAACATAGTATTCTCTATTCATCGGATCCCAACAAACACAACATATAGCATTACAGATAGATGATCCTGATCATGTTCAGCAGCTCACAAGATCCGACAATGAAGCACATAAGGAGAAGACAACCATCTAGCTACTGCTATGGACCCATAGTCCAGGGGTAGACTACTCACTCATCACTCCGGAGGCGACCATGGCGGTGTAGAGTCCTCCGGGAGATGAATCCCCTCTCCGGCGGTGCCGAGGCGATCTCCTGAATCCCCCGAGATGGGATTGGCGGCGGCGGCGTCTCTGGAAGGTTTTCCGTATCGTGGCTCTCGGTACTGGGGGTTTCGCGACGAAGGCTATTTGTAGGCGGAAGGGCAGGTCGAGGTGTGTCACGAGGGGCCCACACGCTAGGGTGGCGCGGCCAGGGCTTGGGCCGCGCCACCCTACTGTGGCGCCGCCTCGTGGCCCCACTTCGTTAGCTCTCCGGTCTTCTGGAAGCTTGGTGTGAAAATAGGCCCCTGGGCGTTGATTTCGTCCAATTCCGAGAATATTTCCTTACTAGGATTTCTGAAACCAAAAACAGCAGAAAACAAAGAATCGGCTCTTCGGCATCTCGTTAATAGGTTAGTTCCAGAAAATGCATAAATATGACATAAAGTATGCATAAAACATGTAGATATCATCAATAATGTGGCATGCAACATAAGAAATTATCGATACGTCGGAGACGTATCAGCATCCCCAAGCTTAGTTTCTGCTCGTCCCGAGCAGGTAAACGATAACAAAGATAATTTCTGGAGTGACATGCCATCATAACCTTGATCATACTATTGTAAGCATATGTAATGAATGCAGCGATCCAAACAATGTAAATGACATGAGTAAACAAATGAATCATATAGCAAAGACTTTTCATGAATAGTACTTCAAGACAAGCATCAATAAGTCTTGCATAAGAGTTAACTCATAAAGCAATAATTCAAAGTAGAGGTATTGAAGCAACACAAAGGAAGATGAAGTTTCAGCGGTTGCTTTCAACTTATAACATGTATATCTCATGGATATTGTCAATGCAAAGTAATATAACAAGTGCAATATGCAAGTATGTAGGAATCAATGCACAGTTCACACAAGTGTTTGCTTCTTGAGGTGGAGAGAGATAGGTGAACTGACTCAACATAAAAGTAAAAGAAAGGTCCTTCAAAGAGGAAAGCATCGATTGCTATGTTTGTGCTAGAGCTTTGATTTTGAAAACAAGAAACAATTTTGTCAACGGTAGTAATAAAGCATATGTGTTATGTAAATTATATCTTACAAGTTGCAAGCCTCATGCATAGTATACTAATAGTGCCCGCACCTTGTCCTAATTAGCTCGGATTACCGGGATTATCATCGCAATGCACATGTTTTAACCAAGTGTCACAAAGGGGTACCTCTATGCCGCCTGTACAAAGGTCTAAGGAGAAAGCTCGCATTGGATTTCTCGCTATTGATTATTCTCAACTTAGACATCCATACCGGGACAACATAGACAACAGATAATGGACTCCTCTTTAATGCATAAGCATGTAGCAACAATTAATTTTCTCATATGAGATTGAGGATATTTGTCCAAAACTGAAACTTCCACCATGGATCATGGCTTTAGTTAGCGGCCCAATGTTCTTCTCTAACATTATGCAATGCTCTAACCATTTTAGTGGTAAATCTCCCTTACTTCAGACAAGATGGACATGCATAGCAACTCACATGATATTCAACAGAGAGTAGTTGATGGCGTCCCCAGGAACATGGTTATCGCACAACAGGCAACTTAATAAGAGATAAAGTGCATAAGTACATATTCAATACCACAATAGTTTTTAGGCTATTTGTCCCATGAGCTATATATTGTAAAGGTGAAGAATGGAAATTTTAAAGGTAGCACTCAAGCAATTTACTTTGGAATGGCGGAGAAATACCATGTAGTAGGTAGGTATGGTGGACACAAATGGCATAGTAGTTGGCTCAAGGATTTGGATGCATGAGAAGTATTCCCTCTCGATACAAGGTTTAGGCTAGCAAGGCTATTTGAAACAAACACAAGGATGAACCGGTGCAGCAAAACTCACATAAAAGACATATTGTAAACATTATAAGACTCTACACCGTCTTCCTTGTTTTTCAAACTCAATACTAGAAATTATCTAGACTTTAGAGAGACCAATTATGCAAACCAAATTTTAGCATGCTCTATGTATTTCTTCATTAATAGGTGCAAAGTATATGATGAAAGAGCTTAAACATGAGCACAAAAATTGCCAAGTATCACATTATCCAAGACATTACAGCAAATTACTACATGTATCATTTTCCAATTCCAACCATATAACAATTTAACGAAGAAGAAACTTCGCCATGAATACTATGAGTAAAGCCTAAGGACATATTTGTCCATATGCAACAGCGGAGCGTGTCTCTCTCCCACACAATGAATACTAGGATCCATTTTATTCAAACAAAATAGAAACAAAAACAAACCGAAGCTCCAAGCAAAGCACATAAGATGTGATGGAATAAAAATACAGTTTCAGGGGAGGAACCTGATAATGTTGTCGATGAAGAAGGGGATGCCTTGGGCATCCCCAAGCTTTGATGCTTGAGTCTTCTTGATATATGCAGGGGTGAACCATCGGGGCATCCCCAAGCTTAGAGCTTTCACTCTCCTTGATCATGTTGTATCATCTCCCTCTCTTGATCCTTGAAAACTTCCTCCACACCAAACTCAAAACAACTCATTAGAGGGTTAGTGCACAATCAAAATATACATATTCAGAGGTGACATAATCATTCTTAACACTTCTGGACATTGCACAAAGCTACTGAAAGTCAATGGAATCGAAATATCCATCAAGCATAGCAAAACAGACAATGCGAAATAAAAGGCAGAATCTGTCAAAACAGAACAGTTCGTAAAGACGAATTTTATTGAGGCACCAGACTTGCTCAAATGAAAATGCTCAAATTTAATGAAAGTTGCGTACATATCTGAGGATCACTCACGTAAATTGGCATAATTTTCTGAGTTACCTACAGAGAATTTTGCCCAGATTCATGATAGCAAAGAAATCTGTTTCTGCGCAGTAATCCAAATCTGGTATGAACCTTACTATCAACGACTTTACTTGGCACAACAATGCACAAAACTAAGATAAGAAGAGGTTGCTACAGTAGTAAACAACTTCCAAGACTCAAAATAAAAATAAAGGTACTGTAGTAAAAACATGGGTTGTCTCCCATAAGCGCTTTTCTTTAACGCCTTTCAGCTAGGCGCAGAAAGTGTATATCAAGTGTTATCAAGAGATGGTATATCAGCATTATTTTCAAAATTTATCCCATTAGGTATCTTAGATGCTCCCTTATCTATAGTGGTTTTAAGAGCTTTATCAATTTTAGGCCTATAATAGCTTTTTGGTTTAGGCCCCTTAGAGACATACATGAACTTTTGCTCCTTACCCACATAATCTTTCTCTCTAAACTTTATAGATGAAAAGGTTGAACCCAATGTTTCCATAGCCTCTTCAAGTTCACTAATCCTTTGGGTTTGATTATCATGAATAGCACAAGCTTCTAATATGGCAATTCTCTCATTAATTCCACCTAGAGATTTATCAAGTTTATCAGTGCTATCAAGTAATGCTCCCAAATTAGTCTCAATACTTGGAAGATTTTGCTCTATGGTCTCCAACTTTTTCATGACATCTTCAAGAGAGATTTCAATTTTAACTTCATTAACAGGTGGTATTCCAAATAAACTCTCAATAATGCAACTAGCTTCTAAGGCAGGAGTACTTAGGAAGTTACCTCCCGCGAGACAATCAAGAACATACCTATTCCAGCTAGAGATAACAACATAAAAATTCCTAAGTAAGATAGTGGTGGAGTGTTTCTTAGTGCATCTATTATGGGCATCACTAATTCTATACCAAGCATCTCTTAAACATTCTCCCCCTTGTTGCTTAAACGAACGAACTTCAACTTCAGGATTACTCATTTTTAGCAATAGTAAATAAAGCAAACTAGATAAAGTAAATGCAAGTAACTAATTTTTTTGTGTTTTTAATATAGAGTGCAAACAAGATAGCAAGTAAAGTAAAACTAGCAACTAATTTTTTTGTGTTTTGATTTAGTGCAGCAAACAAAGTACTAAATAAAACAAAGCAAGACAAAAACAAAGTAAAGAGATTGGATTGTGGAGACTCCGTGTCTTGATCTCCCCGGCAACGGCGCCAGAAAAAGAGCTTGATACGCGTACAGCACGCGTCCGTTGGGAACCCCAAGAGGAAGGTGTGATGCGTACAGCGGCAAGTTTTCCCTCAGTATGAAACCAAGGTTTATCGAACCAGTAGGAGCCAAGAAGCACGTTGAAGGTTGATGGCGGCGAGATGTAGTGCGGCGCAACACCAGGGATTCCGGCGCCAACGTGGAACCTGCACAACACAACCAAAGTACTTTACCCCAACGAAACAGTGAGGTTGTCAATCTCACCGGCTTGCTGTAACAATGGATTAGATGTATAGTGTGGATGATGATTGTTTGCAGAGAACAGTAGAACAATTGCAATAGATTGTATTTCAGATGTAAAGAATGGACTGGGGTCCACAGTTCACTAGAGGTGTCTCTCCCATAAGATAAATAGCATGTTGGGTGAACAAATTACAGTTGGGCAATTGACAAATAGAGAGGGCATGACCATGCACATACATGATATGATGAGTATTGTGAGATTTAATTGAGCATTACGACAAAGTACATAGACCGCTATCCAGCATGCATCTATGCCTAAAAAGTCCACCTTCAGGTTATCAATCGAACCCCTTCCAGTATTAAGTTGAAAACAACAGACAATTGCATTAAGTATGGTGCGTAATGTAATCAATAACTACATCCTCGGACATAGCATCAATGTTTTATCCCTAGTGGCAACAGCACATCCATAATCTTAGAGGTTTCTCTCACTCCCCCAGATTCACGGAGACATGAACCCATACCCCCTCTTGGAGTTACTAGCAAAAACTTGGCCAGAGCCTCTACTAATAACGGAGAGCATGCAAGATCATAAACAACACATAGATATAAATTGATAATCAACATAACATAGTATTCTCTATTCATCGGATCCCAACAAACACAACATATAGCATTACAGATAGATGATCCTGATCATGTTCGGCAGCTCACAAGATCCGATAATGAAGCACATAAGGAGAAGACAACCATCTAGCTACTGCTATGGACCCATAGTCCAGGGGTAGACTACTCACTCATCACTCCGGAGGCGACCATGGCGGTGTAGAGTCCTCCGGGAGATGAATCCCCTCTCCGGCAGGGTGCCGGAGGCGATCTCCTGAATCCCCCGAGATGGGATTGGCGGCGGCGGCGTCTCTGGAAGGTTTTCCGTATCGTGGCTCTCGGTACTGGGGGTTTCGCGACGAAGGCTATTTGTAGGCGGAAGGACAGGTCGAGGGGCGTCACGAGGGGCCCACACGCTAGGGTGGCGTGGCCAGGGCTTGGGCCGCGCCGCCCTACTGTGGCGCCGCCTCGTGGCCCCACTTCGTTAGCTCTCCGGTCTTCTGGAAGCTTCGTGTGAAAATAGGCCCCTGGGCGTTGATTTCGTCCAATTCCGCGAATATTTCCTTACTAGGATTTCTGAAACCAAAAACAGCAGAAACAAAGAATCGGCTCTTCGGCATCTCGTTAATAGGTTAGTTCCAGAAAATGCATAAATATGACATAAAGTATGCATAAAACATGTAGATATCATCAATAATGTGGCATGGAACATAAGAAATTATCGATACATCGGAGACGTATCAGACGTGTTCGTCAAGAACTTCCGGTCCACATGCAAAAAACCTGCGTCATTAGAGGAACTGAGGGTGTGCCGACAAAAGCCAGACGAGCCAATGAGAAAGTATATCCAAAGGTGGAATATCATCAAAAACTCGGCAGAAAACATATCTGACGAGAGAGCAATAGATGCGTTTGTCGCAGGAATCAGGCGTGGAGATTTTGTCGAGGACTTGGGGAGGACCAATCCAAAGACAGTATCTGCATTAATGGAAATAGCAAACAGATGGGCAGATGGAGAAGATGCTGTTCACAACAAACGGCATAGGTCGCCAGAGGAAGACCGCGGTCGAAATTATCAACCAAGGCGACGATTTCCTCGGCAGTACTCGAGCTATGATGCCCCAGGTCAAATCTCGGCTGGCTTCCGAGCAAGCGCCGGAGGAAACAACATAGATGATTATCAGAGAAGCAATGAGCAACAAGGCGACAATAGAGATGACTCTCGAAACAATAGGCAAAATAGCGGGCCAAGGTTTCAGAGGCCTTTCTTGTCTCCCGAAGAGATGATGAACGGGCCGTGTCAGATGCATTTTTTCCTCGACAGCAATGAAAAAAGACAGTCAGGACATTTGCAGAAGGATTGTAGAAATTTCCAGGCAATGCTAAGGTGGGCAGAGCATGCTAATGCTTAGGCAGCACAGAGAAATCCTCGAGAACCCAGGAGTGAGATTCACTTGCCACCTCCTCCCGCGATTACAGACGAAAATCGACATCAGCTCAGAATAGCGGCAGCACCTGCACCACCGCCTTATGTTGATCCTAACTCTAATGGAGCGGTCTCGATGATTAAGAAAGGAAGGCCATCCAATAGAGCTCAGAAAGTAATCTCGCGATAGGTGTTCATGGCAGAAAAAATGCCTCCACCAACAGTTGAGTATCTTAATTGGTCAGGGCAAGACATCGGCTTCACCATAGCGGATCATCCACAGCAAGTTCCTCGACCAGGGTAGTCAGCACTCATACTACCGGTAGTCATTGCAGGGTTCGATGTATCTCGCGTGTTCATAGATGGCGGCAGCAGCTTAAACCTTATGTATGCAGATACATTAAGGAAGATGAACATATCCCTGGCAAACCTGAAACCAACAGACACGAGATTCCACGGTATCACACCGGAGAAGCCAAGTTATCCGCTGGGGAAGATTAATCTCGACGTTCAGTTTGGGACCCGAGAAAATTACAGAATCGAGAGGCTGGAGTTTGAAGTCGTAGATTTCCCGTCACAGTACCACGCTCTGTTGGGACGACCAGCATATGCTAGGTTTATGGCGGTACCACATTATACGTACCTATTGTGGAGGATGCCTGGACCTAAGGGACCAATCACAGTCAAAGGAAGCTTTGCCCTAGCCGATAAGTGTGATAAGGATTTCCATCGACTATCAAAAACTTTCGGGATGCAAGCTGAGTATTTGGCGTCAAGGCTTATGACTGACTACGACGTGCTGCCAGACGTCGGAAGGACAAATAAAGAATCAACTTTCAACACTGAGAAAAATTCTAAGGAGGTGCAGATTTACCCGACGGATCCAAAAAAGACGACATCCATCGCAAACGACATGGACCTCGCATAGGAAAGCGCGCTCGTCGAGTTCCTCCGTGAGAACTGGAAAATCTTCGCATGGTGTCCAGCTGACATGCCAGGAGTACCCAGGGAACTTGCCGAGCACCACCTAAACTTGGATCCATTAGCGAGACCAATCAAACAACCTTTGCGGCGTTTTTCGGAACCAACCCGCAAGGCTATGCTGTCAGAAATTGATCGACTAAGAGAAGCTGGTTTTATCAAAGAGCTGCACACAGAGGCCACATGGGTAGCAAATCCAGTGTTGGTGCCGAAGAAAAACACTAAAGTCCTTCGCATGTGCGTCGACTTTACGTGTCTCAATAAACATTGTCCAAAGGATCACTTTCCCCTCCCGAGGATCGACCAAATTATCGACTCCACGGCAGGATGTGAACGTCTTTCCTTCCTGGCGCATATTCTGGTTATAACCAGATCAGATTGAAAGAAGAAGATGAAGTCAAAATAGTGTTCATCACACCTTACGGCGTGTTTTTCTATAGAACAATGCCCTTTGGTCTGAAAAACGCGGGAGCAACATATCAGAGAATGATGCAGAAGTGTTTGGCGACACAGATTGGAAAAAATGTGCAAGTGTACATCGACGATGTCGTCATAACGTCAAAAAAGGGGACGACGCTGATCGAGGATCTCAAGGAAACTTTCGACAACCTCGACAAATTCTGCCTCAAGCTGAACCCGACGAAGTGTTCCTTTGGCGTCCCAGCAGGAGAACTTCTTGGTTTTCTAGTTTCAGCAAGAGGGATTGAAGCAAATCCCGACAAAATACAAGCTATCGTAACAATGAGGAAGCCAACAAAGTTGAAAGAAATATAGCAACTAACTGGGCGAGTCGCAGCTTTAAGCAGATTCGTCGCCAGGCTAGGAGAAAAAGCGTTACCGTTCTACGCTTTAATAAAGCAAGGAGAGAAGTTCCAGCGGAATGAAGAAGCCGATAGAGCTTTCGAGGATCTGAAACGCACAATCTCGACACCACCAATCTTGGTGGCGCCGAAAGAAAAGGAACCTCTCCTGTTGTACATTGCAGCCACACCCCAGGTGGTCAGTACGGTGCTAGTGGTCGAAAGAGAAGAAGAAGGAAAACTCCATGGAGTGCAAAGGCCGGTATATTTCATCAGTGAAGTTTTATCGCCTTCCAAACAGCGGTACCCACAGTACCAGAAGTTAGCATATGGAGTGATTACAACGGCAAGAAAGTTGCGCCACTATTTTTCGGCACACCCGATAATAGTAGTCAATGAAGCACCTCTTTCAAATATACTGAACAATCCAGAAGCTACAGGGCGTGTCTCCCTTTGGGGAATAGAACTTTCCCCTCGGGACATCACGTATGAAAAAAGAAAGGCAATCATGTCACAAGTTTTGCCAGATTTCATTGCAGAGTGGATGGAGCTGCAAAACACGGGACCCCCAGATTTGTCGAGAACTTGGACCATGAACTTTGATGGATCCAAGAGAGTAGAAGGAGCTGGCACAGGAGTGATACTTATATCACCCAAAGGCGACAAGTTAAAGTACGTCCTACGGATGACGTTCCCAAACGCATCCAATAATGAAGCAGAATACGAAGCCCTCATACACGGGATGAAGATGGCGAAAGCTTGTGGCGCAACTCGACTAAAAATCTTTGGCGAATCACAATTGGTGGCTCAGCAAGTTATGAACCAATGTGATGCAGTCAATGATAGCATGATAGCGTATAAAGAGGTGTACAATGAGCTTGAGAAGCTGTTTGATGGATGCGAGGTAAATCACATCAGCAGGTTGAGCAATGATGAAGCCGACGTTCTCGCAAACATCGGGTCGCAGTGCCTCCCAATCCCGCCAGGTGTATTTTGGGAAGAAATAGCGGAGAGATCCACAAAGCCGAAGAAGGCGCAGAAAAAAGCAAAAGAGGAAAAAACTTCGGTGCCTCTCAAAGAAGCCGTGGATGACGAAGAGGACCAAGAGCTTGTGATGATGGTAGAAGTTCCTTGGATGCAAGCGTACATATCGTATATCCTTAGGAAAGAAATACCCGACGATCCAGTTGTGGCAAGGCGAATTATTCGACGATCCAAAGCTTTCACAGTGGTCAAAGGAGAGTTATACAAGCGAAGTATTTCAGGCGTCCTGCAAAGGTGCGTCACACCCGAAGAAGGAAGGATAATCCTAAAGGATGTTCATGAAGGAATATGTGGTCACCACGCGAGCAGCCGAGCTATTGCGGCCAAGGTTTTTCGGGCAGGATTTTACTGGTTGACAGCAATCGAGGATGCAAAAGAGATAGTACGAACCTGCGATGCGTGCCAGAGATTCGCCGCAAAACCTCACTCTCCGGCGGCAGAGCTGATGCCAATACCATTGTCGTGGCCCTTTGCCTAATGGGGACTTGATATGGTGGGCTAGTTGCACAAAGCTTCACCAGGAGGATATGAGTACCTGTTGGTTGCTGTCGACAAATTCACCAAGTGGGTAGAAGCGAAGCCAATAAACTCACCAGATGCAGCGTCGGCAATAAAGTTTGTGAAAGGCCTCGTTTTTCGGTTTGGAGTGCCTCATAGCATTGTCACAGACAATGGTACTAACTTTACGGCTAAGGAGTTCAAGGCATACTGTGCAGAAGTAGGCATCAAATTGCACTTTGCGTCAGTTGGACACCCGCAAACCAATGGCCAAGTCGAAAAAGCCAATGGTATCATCTGCAACGGCATTAAAAAGCGCCTGCTAGGACCGCTTGAAAAGGCTCGACATACATGGCCAGAAGAATTGCCAAGTGTTTTGTGGAGCATCCGAACAACACCAAATACGGCAACACAGGAAACACCGTTTTTTCTCGTCCATGGAGCCGAAGCAGTACTACCAATTGAAATAGAGCACGATTCTCCAAGAGTAACAGAGTATGACGAGGAAACATCACGAAAAGCTCGGGAGGACGATATGGATGCACTCGATGAAGCTCAAGATGAAGTACTATCATGAGTTACCAAGTACCAACAGGACCTGAAAAACTACCACAGTCGACGATTGCGGCCCAGATCTTTCCAGGTCGGCGATTTTGTCCTACGGCTCAACCAGCAAAGTATTGAAAAGCTCGAGTCACCATGGTTGGGCCCTTACGTCTTCACGGAAGTCATCGACGGAGGAGCATACAGGATCAAGGACAAGAAGACAGGGGTTCCCGAGAAAAACCCCTGGAACGTGGCGCAGCTCAGGCAGTTCTACGCTTAGAGTCGAAATATAGTCCTCCTCTGTAAAAATACAATGTACTGAAACGCCCGCGAGTTTTCAGACGCACTCTTTTCCTTTTCAGGGCACCGAGTGGGGCTGGAAAGGTTTTTAATGAGGCGGGCTCGCGGTGCTGCAATATAATAAAGATAGTGGAGATATACTTCTTATTCTTCGACACGCTCGGGGGCTAAATGCCTTCAAGTTATAAAATATACACAATATAGATGAACTCGACTTACCGAAATATTTCGCTTTGGTACAAAAATACCTCGCAAAATAGAACATCGGGGGCTAACACCCATAAACATAGTTTATTCATCAAAATTCTATTGCTTTGGTCTGGAAACCTCGCAACAAAAACATCGCCACCAAGACACTCGGGGGCTGGGTGATCAAAAATAGAAACAATATATATTTACAGAGTTGACAGCTTTACAATATAGATCATGTTTACAAATAGACAAAGACGAACCAATAAAAATACAGCAACGGCAAAACCTTCAGTGGATACCTAACACTTGGTCTATGGTTATTCATTCATTGGAAGCACGAGTACTATGCTCGGCGTAGCTACCCTTCACGAAGAACTCAGCATCCATCTGAAGAAGTTCATCCATCATATCTTCGGCTACAGGAGTCACAAGATCATCAATTTTGCCCATGTTTCTCTTCCTTTTTGACATCTTAGCTAGGCACTTGGAAACAATTTGGTTCATGGGCAATTTTGGATAACAAATCTTTATCATCATCATGGCAAATCTTGCGCCGACAGAGAGTTGAGCTCGCACGAAGCCATGGATTCGAGGAGCATCTCGAAACTTCTCCATCAAAGCAGGAAGAGTTTCCGGCATCTTGTTGCGCGGAAACATGGTTCCATAAACTAAAAACAAGGTCTTCGTACAGAAGTCAAGGAAATCACGGACCTGAGCCGCGCGATCTTGGAATCTGACAATTTGGCGGGTACGTTCAGGAGTAACCCAGAAGTTAGAACCACGATGTGCAGCAAGTCTGAGTAGAACACTGGCTCGAGCTTCTACGCGTTGATCTTCGGCAGCAGTATCCAAAAATGAGCCTGCTCCAGCGGAAAAATTATTAAGGGAGTAGCAAGAATTACATCAAATATCATTTTGCACAGGAAGCATACCTGTCATGTCCAGGCTGGCATCATTCATTAGTTGAAGCATATAATTTTCTCGAGAAGAAGCTTCGGTAGCCTCAGCAACTGTAATGTCCCAGGTTTAGAGGCGATCGAGGGGTAGATTTTTAGAAAGGGATGTGCATTGCATTGTAAATTGAGAAATTTCGCGCTTTTAAAACAAAACTGCATCGAAGGGGGACAGGTTTCTCTCTCGACACCTTACAGGGTTAGGGTTTCGAGAGTGCGATGAACTTGCTCCTACTTATCTAAATTAGGGTTTTGAGAAGAGAGAAGTGATATTACATTGAAATCTTAAGTGGCATGATTGAATTACAAGTTAAGTGTTTGAATGAATTCAAACCAAATTTGAATTTGAATTTCAAATTCAAACATCAAATGATTATCAAATAATTCAAACTTGAGATAATTTCACAAACAATTATCATTAAGCAAGAATATAAGTAATACAACAATTACATTAAGCTCATTAAGGAAAACTTGAGCTTTATTGATAATCACACACATATTACATTGTCATTACAATATCCAGAATATATAAAGGAATTTACAACACATTACAAGAATTGATGAAATAGAAATTGAAAAAGGAAAAATTACAAGTTATTCAAATAACCTATACATTGTGATCTTCATGAATTCTTTGATCAAGATGATCTTGAGTTCACCTTGAGCATCTTCTTGATCCCTGCACACACACACAACAAATAAAACATTAAGCCAAGTGGCAAAGCCACTTGGCAGGTTAGAAGAAAATTGGAATAGGGTGGATATGATCAAGCTGCCGAGCTGATCTCTCCACAACACAAGTCCCAAGCTGGACTTGCACACACACACAACCAGGCAGCACACAAGGCTGGTGTGCATGCTCAACAGCACACCAAGGTTGCTGCATGCTTTACACACACTCAGGGACCAGGGGAGGAGTACAGCAAGGCTGTCGACCATGAATGTAATGGAGAGGGCAAGTATAAAGGGTTTCCTGAAGCAAACCCTAGCTCATTCCATCGACAGCAGCCTCACAGAGTAAGAACACAAGAACAGTAAGAACAGAAGAATAGCCACTGCTGTTCAACCATTCCACAAAACCCAGAAACAAATCAGGAATCAAGGTTTGCAAGGAGGAGCAGGGCAAGCACATCAATCCATCCAGAAGCAAACCCTCTACACCAACCCTATTTCTAGGAGCTGGAGTGAGGTATACATATCATCATGAACAAACCAGATGGTTTTGTTCATAAACTGCACAGGCATGATCACAAGCACACAAAGGGTGGGGTAACCCTGTTTTGATCATCATTTGGTCAGAGACCAAGTGAAACCTGGAAGAAGTGGAAAGGACCAGGGATCAATCAAACCTATACCCATGGTTATGCCAACCAGAATAGTGGTAGCATCATCCAAATGGAAACAGGAAAGTAAACAATCCCAGAGACTATCCAAGCACAACCAGACCACACTAGCCCTTCTAAGACCATCAGAATATAGACACTTATATGTCTATTTTCATTTCAACATCAATTATACTAGAAGCCATATGACTACCAGTAATATTGCATAGTAGCATACAGAAGAGGTAGGAGCAACTTTTACTAGCACATCAAGCATTGCTAGGGTCACAACAACTACCTAGCCACACAGAAAAGCCAAAAGAGAAGCATATCATCACTCCAAGGAGTTCATGCATCACAGGAGGTGCCAACACATGTTGGTTTCCATCCAGATAGGGCATAGGATGCACCAGTCTACTACAGTATCAAGTAGATCATGTCTATTGTCAGAAATAGGAAGCCAAGCTTCACTGACAAGCATAGATAAATAAAAAACAACCACACGTTAAGCCAAGCAATTGTATCATTACTCAGATTGAGTTCGAAGAGGAGCTAGGGTCCCCAACCACTGTTGGCATCCCTCTAGCTCAATCCAACTCATTATAAGAATCATCACTGCAAGCAGTTCATCTCATTTATCCACTTAGTCAAGCAAGACAACACAGATAAATGAATATCCAAGAAATCCACACACCAGAGCCTTGCAGTGGATCCAAGTGATCACAGCAAGCAACAGCAATTACCTGAGCCAATCACAGCACACACCAGCACAAGGCATGGTGATGCACAGTCACCAGAATAAGTCCAGACAGGCATAGGTAGTAAGTAAAGCAAGCAATAATCAAGCAGCTGATGATCACTGGATCACCAGAGCTTGCTAAAGCATGCTAGCACCCAATTCTAGCATCACACTGGCCATAGATAATTAAATAGCCATACATAATCAACAGTTGCTTCACAGATAATCAAATAGATGATATATGATTGTATCCAGAAGCACATCAAGAGCTTGATGAACCCCTGGATCTTGCTAAACAACTAAAGCACATACCAGTAATCACTGAATCATGCAGTCAAGCCAATAGCAATGCTCAGATGAGCCTGCTCATGAATTTGAGCACAAGAACTAGCCACAGGAGCTCTGGCACTTGCAAATTTGCAAGAATTGCATACTGCAATTAAGCCATTGAAGCCATATGAATACACTGGAATATCAGGCAATCATAGAAACAAGACAGGGGCACAGGGAAGAAGTCTGGCAAGAACTGCAAGCTTAACAGGCGCATAGCTTAGCAAACTAGCACATCAGCACATGCAGTACATCAGCAGCGCGGCAGCAGCAAGCCAGCCATAGAGCAGCATAGGCACCAGAAACAGCAAGCCATGGCTAGAGCTACTAGAGAGAGGAAGAAGAACAAGCACATGAGAGAGAAGAAGAAGTGGCGAACGTACCAGGGTCGAGCAGGCAGACCACCATGGCGGCCACGGCGGCACACGCCAGGGCACGGTGGCGCCAGGCCAAGCCAGGCCATGGCGGCACCACAGCACCACCCCATCACGGCAGCACAGCCAAGGCGGCGCCATCACGCCAGGAGCTTGGGGAGCCGCGGGATCACGCGGATCCCGCAACCCTAGCCATGGTGAAGCGGGTCGAGGACGAGCGGGAGCGGCGTCAGCTCCAGATCGATGCGGATGGAACGGATCGCCGTCGCCTGGCGGTTCGATTGCGCCCCATGGCGAGGGCCATGGCGGCCGGAGACCGCCGGAATCGGGCGGCGACGGTGAGGGCGACACAGATCGCCAGAGAGCGAAAGGGGAATTAGGGTTAGGTCGAGGCGACGCGAGGAGGTGAGGGAGTGAGCGACCGCTTGGGTCGGTTGGACCCGAGCTGATCTAGCCCAACCCACTGGGCTCCACTGACAGGTGGGCCCAGGGGAATTGTGACTTTTCACAATTCAATTAAAAACCAGAAACTTTAAAATCCAATAGAAAATTGAGAAAAGCTCTAAAAAATAACTAAAAATATGAAAATTGATCAGTATAAAATTCTCTATTTAAATAAAATAGCAAAGAGAATTTTTGAAGACAAATAAGAATAAGTCTTAATTTGAGGATTTAAATAAGGATTTAAATCACACATATTATTTTCAATAAAGAAAATAAGTCCATTAACGCATTTGGACTTTAAAAACATCTTGACAATATTTCAAGATTGTAATTACCCTAAGATAAGTATCTCCAAACCATTCTTAGTAATTACCTCTCACATAAAATAATAAGTCATCGGAAAGGGGGGAATAAACCCTAAAAATGGAAAGCATGCATAATTGCTTCTTTAACCATTGCCCTTATCGGACAATGATGCTATTTTTCAGAGTCAGAGGACAAGGGTCAGTCCACACCTTCCAACTGCAAAACTTTGCAGTGTTCAAGCAAGTTCATCACTTGCTCATGTCATTTGATTATTTCTATCAAATTACTTGCAAAGTACTATGGTTATCACTATTGCATAAAAACCAAAACCACTACTTTCATAACTATGAATATGACTATGTGGTGGGCAATGGAACCATGGATTGTGTGGATATGGTGGAGGTTCCATTACACGGGTTTATATCCATCTAGGATTAAACAACAAATGTCGCCAGTGATTCTTGTGCCGTAATACCCGTGTTAACCATAAGATCTGGAGTGGGACGGAGTAGTCAAAAGTGTTTCCACCTCTCGTTCATCAACGGATGCGCTTACCGTAGCAGTTGTATCTGGCGGAACAACCGGAGGGTGGGGATCCCATTCTAATTCCCCACGGTAATGCAATGCATACCGTAGCAGTTGTGTCTTGCGGAACAACCGGAGGGTGGGGATCCCATTCTAATTCCCCACGGTAATGCGGTCTATGATGGGTTGCAGCTACCGGCGTAGGAGTGTATGGTAGAGCCCAGCACTGTCGTCGTGGTCGGGGTCCACCTTGAAATCTACAGGAATAATGGGACCGGCGTGGACCCAGGGTCGGGGCATGCAACAAAGGGTGGGTGTTCGAGGTAGCGGAGGAACATGATTGGCTAGACCTTATACCGGGCCTCACACCAAAGGAAGTGTGGACGGGAAAGCTGCCCGGTTGGCACCAAGGTTAAGATCTCTTATGGGTAAAGCAACACACCTCTGCAGAGTGTAAAGAACTGTGACCTATCACTCCCTGTTCCGGGATGAGGAACTGCGAACGCGGCCGGAAAGGAGCTCCATGAAGTTCTTGTAAACCGGTGAAGGCTGACGGACATAGCTCTTTGGAATAAAAGCAATCTCTTGAAGAAATGTTTATCAAAACTTGCATTGGTATTAGACTTTCTGGTCTAATATCGTAGCTAGAGCATTAAACACCTCTTATCTATAATGAACTTGTTGAGTACGCTCGTACTCATACCACTCTTAAATCCCTTGCTTAGATTGTCTGAATCGTCTGGAGGAGGACTACGACAACAATGTGTTGACTGCCAAAACCCACCGGCGGGCAGCGACCGTCAACACAGGTAGAGCCGGGAAGAGCCTAGAGTTGCGGCTGGCTGAGACCCCTCCGAGCGACGGCCCGCAATGCTCTTCTGGTCACACGTCCGATGCGAAGTGCAAGGGCGTGCCACCTGACCTATACCTGGTCAGGAAGGTGATGGGGATGCCTCGCTTAGTTTCCTGCATGGCATACACGTAAACATTAAATACGAGCCTCGATCGGCTCTCGGGTTATCCTGTGAATCGGCTCAAGGAGCCGATCCACCCATGATTCGTACGGGGTGCACGAATATATGGTGGTCCTGCTTGATCAAGATATAGCTAATTAGATCTACGACGATTTAGGGTTTTCACCGCATAATCGGATCATCCTGCTCCAGGTTGGGCCTCGCGGCCACGCACGGTGATCATAAGCCGATCCTAAACAAGGCCTAAAAACCAACATGAAGTTGATCCTCGGAACATCCTGTTTAGGACTTGCGAACGCCACCCTACGTGCCGCTGGATCCTCCCCCCCTTTGTAAGGCCTAACTATTGCAGATATTAAACTAATCCTTGTAGAACAAGGAGCAATCATAACGGATCAGATCTACTAAATAATGATCAAGCGGGGTGCCGCCCCCACACCTGAGACAGGTGTGAGGGCGGCTAGACATGCAAGGGTTGCACTACGTAAGCATGTTATATGAAGAACTATGCTAACCCTAACACATCTATGATAACTACGTTGCTCGCCATCAAAAACGCTTCAGTACGAGCAACGCATGAACAACGTGGAGCTTGTGCTGCCTAGATCGCAAGATGCGATCTAGGCAGCATGTCGCTTACCTGATAGAAACCCTCGAGACGAAGGAGTTGGCGATGCGCCGAGATTGTTTTGTTTGGGTTGAACGTGAGTTGTTGTTTATTCCATAAACCCTAGATACATATTTATAGTCCAGCGGACTTTCTAACGTGGGAATAATCCCACCGTGCACGAGACAAATTCTAACTTTTAATCTACGATACAATCTACTATAATTAAAGATACACGGGCAAACTAGCCCAAATTCTCCGTGCAAGGCCGTTTCAGAGATCCTCCACGTGTAATCCTTCAAGCCCATCTCCTTTACGGCCCACCTCCGGATTTGACCAAAATCTGGTGATAACACATGCCCCCCTGGTTTTGGAAATAACATTTCCAAAATCATTATGCTTTCCTTTGTCGGGTCATGTCGTGGCAGAGCAGAGCTGTTGCAGTATCCGTTATCATTATGCCCTGTCTTCTCAGCTTCTCTGCAAAATTTGATAGCTCTGGCGTCATCTCCTTGGAAACTATAATGACATTAAATTTCCACCAGGCTCCTTATTATTTAACTGTGCCGATCGATTAGCTCTCTTCATCCCCTTCCTCTGTTCCAGCCATCGGCACCCAAAAAACCCTCTTCTCCCTCAGCCATGTCTTCCTCTTCCTCTTCCTTCTCAAGCCTCTTCCCCCAATTCTCGCCGAAGAAGAAGAACCAAGACAGCCTTCACTCCGAGGTGAACCCCCTCTCCTCCGCAAATGAGAAGAAAGAAGGAGAAGTAGCAAAGGCCAAGGCCTCCCCCTCCGTCAAACTCCCGCTGAAGAAGCGCTCGCGTATGTGGGCGGACAGCGAGGACGAAGATGACGAGGAAGAAGGAGAAGAGGAGGAGGAAGATGAATCTTCCTCTTCCGCCGGGTACCCGCCAACCAAGCGCTTCCGCTCCTGGGCGGACAGCGAGGATGATGATGATGACGAGGAGGAAGAAGCTCCGGCCACGGGCTGGGGCAGCAGCGACGAGGAGCTTCCTGGGAGCAGCGCCGACGACATCGACGGCGGTGATGACGAGGATAGCGACGACTAGCAGAATAGGACTAGTAGTAGCAGTGCACTAGGCACCAGATCCCTCTTTTGAGAGCCATCGGCTCTTTCTTGTAAAGTCGCTCCTTTGAATTAATGAAATTGTTCTTTCAATTCATCCTTCAATTACTCCAATTTCATTTCTTCTGCCTGTCATGCCAAGACCGATAGCAATGTATCGGATTTCTTTTCTTTTGGACGCCCATGAAGCCGGACTCTCATGTCGATTAGCTCGTATGCCAAGAACTTCTCAATTTCAGGCTGTGATTTGGTATCTGACCACAATTTTTCGCAATCCCTTAGCCGATGACTACTCATCGGCTATTTTGAGAATCTAGTCCCTTCCCTTCTCTTGCAGCGACAGGACGGTCCAAAACTTGTAAAAAACAACGGCCTCCTTTCCCGATTCAGAGGAGATCCCAATGCAGGGCCAGTCGATGCGACTCCAATCGGCTTTCAAAAACAGAGCATTCACCAGGCCAGCTGCCCCCGAGTCTCGGTCGAGGCGAGAACGGTAATGGATCAGCCGAATGTGCCGCCTACACAGAGTTAGCCGATTTCAACAAATCGGCTCCCCAAAGCAGAGAACCTTCAGGGTGAGCTGCCCCCCCGAGCTTCTCCAGTCCACTTTTCGCGCCTTGCAAGTCAGATCGGCTCCTTTCCTTTGGTGGATCTGATGCAACCCATCCTTAACCTGATCTGTACATCCATGTCACGCTTGGTATTGGTCGAGGTCATGACCCCCGAAACCTGCCCCAGCTGATACTGCGAACTCGAATACTTGCAGAAAGAATCCAGAGGTCCTTGAAGAAAAGATCTGAGCCATCAAACCACTCCATTGAGGAGCTCTTCCATTAGGATCTTTCCTCGTGGCTCACCTCCTGCTCCATTAACCCTCTGCTCATAACAATTGTACCTCTCGAGTCGATGGCCACGTATCGGCTTTGTTCCTTAGTTCTGAAGTCGATGCCCTTGCATCGGCTGTAAAAAAATTTTATTTGGCCGATTTTTCTTAATCGGCCCCCAATGTTTCACTGCACGCATGTTTACACATGTTTTATCTGTACATGTTCATCTGACTATGTGCCCCCCGAGCCGATTCTGCCAAATGACTGCAGATATCGGCTTTTATGGTTAGTCAGGGCACTGCACTTGCACGTCGGCTTCGTAAAGATTCATGCTGACTTTCATCTGCCGACGTGGCCGCTGCCCAGTAGATCGTTGCTGAACACAAGCAGAATATGTGCTGAATATGTGGTGAACATAATTTTGGCCGATTGCTGGAATCGGCCTCCATATCCATTAGAGTGCTGACTGAAGGTTCTGTAAAGCTCCTTCATAATTTATGGGGCCGATCACAAGGATCAGCCTCGCCTTGTTTTGTTCACTGGTGTGTTCTTGCTACTCGGTCAGGCTGGATAAAACCAACCCAACCTCTGACTTGATGCGCCTGCTGTCATCCACCTTGAGTGCATCGTAGACTCGTGGAGCACTAAGCTCCGTCGGAAGGACGAGCACCATGTTCGTGCCAGCCGATGTTTCATCATCGGCTTTCTTTTGCTTGGGACGCCACTCCATTCTCCGTGGACGACCCTCTTCATCCAGGGTTCGCTGAACCTTTGCAGCCAGATCAGGCCGTGCCTTCCTTAGCGTATGCAGGTATAACCTTTCGGCTTCCTCCAGGCCGCGCAAACGCTGAACCCTGCGCTTTTGTGAACGGCTGAGTCTGTCAGGGCACCACCTTGGACGGTGGTACCTGTCTTCTTCTTCTTCTCCCTCGTCTTCTGAATCCTCAAGATCTGCCCAACGAGGTGACTCAGCGCGTTTTCTTTGTTGCGGGAGAGGCCCTAGGCGCTTGAACACAGACACGTTGGCTGCCTCCTTCTTCTTCTGGTTGCATTCTGGGCAGTTGCCGATTGTGGGCAATCGGCTCATTCCTGAATCCCAGCAGTGTCTGAAGAAGGGGCAGTCCCAGTGTCTGGCGTTGTCATCTTGCTCCCTTGATTTTTCCGTGGCACGGCGCTCGTGCTCCTCCTCATCGCGATCATGCCGACGATGTCTTCTGGCTTCTCTAGCCAGACGATCTCCTTCATCATCATAGTTGGACCGTCGGCGTTGGTCATACTGACTCACATATTTGTTGAGGAGGTGATCAGAGAGAGGTCGTTGATATCTTATGTTCTTCACCTCTCCCTCTGTGACGTAGCGCTTGCCATCATGATGGAGCCGATCGCGTGGAGCGGCCTCCTCTGTGTCCTTGCTATGAGAGCAGCTGCCCTCATCTCCATCTTTGCCAGAGTGGTTCCCAGGTCCTACCATGTTGATGCTGAACGAGGGACCTGGCTGGCAACCCTCAGGGTAGGTGACTTCTACCATGTTAACGGCGGGGAAGGGTTGGGTGTCGACCTTCATGGCGTACTGGTTGAAAATTAGACGCCCCTTCTCTATCGCCGCTTGGATGTGCTGACGCCACACCCTGCAGTCGTTGGTGGCATGGGAGAGCGAGTTGTGCCATTTGCAGTATGGCTTTCCGTTCAGCTCTTGCGCCGTGGGGAACTTGAGACCTTCAGGAATCGTCAACTGTTTCTCCTTGAGCAGGAGGTCGAAGATTTGTTCAGTCTTGGTCACGTCAAAATCAAATCCCCTGGGCGGGCCTAGTGGCTTTACCCATTTGCAGGACACGGGGGTTCCTCCCCGAGTCCATTCGGCCACTGCTACCTCTTGGTCTCCCACAGGAACTTCGTCTTCCTCTGCATCAACCAGGACTACTGCACGCTTGAATTTGTCTTGGTACAGGTCCGGGTGGCGCTGTTCATATGCTGACAGTTTCTGAACCATATGCGCCAGCGAGGGATAATCTGCTTGGGAGGCCATGTCCTTGAGCTGTGTTGCAAGGCCTGCTACTGCCAACTCGACTGCTTCTTTTTCAGTTATACGAACCGAATAACATCGGTTCCTAAGATTCCTGAAGCGCTGGATATATTCCGTCACAGTTTCTCCGCGCTTCTGACGTAGTTGTGCTAGATCGGCAATGCTAGACTCGGAAGCTTCTGAATGGTATTGCATATGGAACTGCTCTTCCAACTGCTTCCAAGACCGGATGGAGTCTGCCGGCAAAGAGGTGTACCATCCAAAGGCCAATCCCGTGAGGGACTGTGAAAAGAGCCTCACGCGTAGCTGATCCGACACTGAAGCCGGTCCTAGTTGCGCCAAATATCGGCCGACGTGCTCGATGGAGCTGGAGCCATCTGATCCACTGAATTTGGAGAAGTCAGGGAGCCGATATTTAGGTGGCAGCGGGATCATCTCGTACTCGTCGGGGTACTGCTTGGAATAGCCGATTGCCCTTCTTTTCGGCACCATGCTGAACTGGTCTCTCAGTATGGTACTGATCTGATCCGCTGTGCTGGCTGCAGGAGTTGCACTCTGAAGATTCGCCGGAGTGGCGTACTTAGCCAGCCATGCTTGCTTTTCCAGCTCTGAGCCAACTGCAGGAGCTGGGCTCTGGAGTTTCGTCGGGGTGGCGTACTTAGTTAGCCACGTCTGCTTCTCAAGCTCTGTCGCTGACGTTCCTTCTGTTTTCGCCGGAGTCCCTGATGTTGTGGCCTGGTTTGAGAGTGCCCAGTTGCCACAATCTGGCACATACGTGCACGCGTATCCTTGAGGGATCTCCTTAGGCGCCTCAGCCAAGAACTGGTAGTCACTAGGGTCACCACCGATCTTGTAGACGACGAATGCCGGTGTAGCCGGCACTTCAGCTGGTGCTGCCAACGCATATGGCAGCGGTGGACGGGACTGGAGTGGCAACTCTCCTTGATGCGTCCCGAGAGCTGGTCCTGACGGCGAGTACTGGTGGCTCATGATCTCCTGGATCACGCGCAGAGCGACACGCTCCAACACGTTGACCAGTTTTTCAGAGTGGCGGTGTAGCGAGTGAGCCACCAAGTAGTTGATCTCCTGCCGCAGGCCCCTGGTGCGTTCCTCCGACGGGGCAGAGAGGTCTATCCCATCGAGTGCACCTTGCGGTGAGAATCCCTTCCATCTGATGCCATGGGAACGGGTTCTCTGAAAAGAGCCGATGAGGTCGGCTTCGAGGGTGGCCTTGATCTCGTCATATCTCTTCTTGAGCTCGTCAGGCAGCTCCTCGTAGGTGACTGGCGTGCCGTCCGCCATCTCAGATGTAGATGGCGATGTGGTTGATGTAGACGATAGTCCCATTGGGCGTGCCAGAATGTGTTGACTGCCAAAACCCACCGGCGGGCAGCGACCGTCAACACAGGTAGAGCCGGGAAGAGCCTAGAGCTGCGGCTGGCTGAGACCCCTCCGAGCGACGGCCCGCAATGCTCTTCTGGTCACACGTCCGATGCGAAGTGCAAGGGCGTGCCACCTGACCTATACCTGGTCAGGAAGGTGATGGGGATGCCTCGCTTAGTTTCCTGCATGGCATACACGTAAACATTAAATACGAGCCTCGATCGGCTCTCAGGTTATCCTGTGAATCGGCTCAAGGAGCCGATCCACCCATGATTCGTACGGGGTACACGAATATATGGTGGTCCTGCTTGATCAAGATATAGCTAATTAGATCTACGACGATTTAGGATTTTCACCGCATAATCGGATCATCCTACTCCAGGTTGGGCCTCGCGGCCACGCACGGTGATCATAAGCCGATCCTAAACAAGGCCTAAAAACCAACATGAAGTTGATCCTCGGAACATCCTGTTTAGGACTTGCGAACACCACCCTACGTGCCGCTGGATCCTCCCCCCTTTGTAAGGCCTAACTATTGCAGATATTAAACTAATCCTTGTAGAACAAGGAGCAATCGTAACGGATCAGATCTACTAAATAATGATCAAGCGGGGTGCCGCCCCCACACCTGAGACAGGTGTGAGGGCGGCTAGACATGCAAGGGTTGCACTACGTAAGCATGTTATACGAAGAACTATGCTAACCCTAACACATCTATGATAACTACGTTGCTCGCCATAAAAAACGCTTCAGTACGAGCAACGCATGAACAACGTGGAGCTTGTGCTGCCTAGATCGCAAGATGCGATCTAGGCAGCATGTCGCTTACCTGATAGAAACCCTCGAGACGAAGGAGTTGGCGATGCGCCGAGATTGGTTTGTTTGGGTTGAACGTGAGTTGTTGTTTATTCCATAAACCCTAGATACATATTTATAGTCCAGCGGACTTTCTAACGTGGGAATAATCCCACCGTGCACGAGACAAATTCTAACTTTTAATCTACGATACAATCTACTATAATTAAAGATACACGGGCAAACTAGCCCAAATTCTCCGTGCAAGGTCGTTTCAGAGATCCTCCACGTGTAATCCTTCAAGCCCATCTCCTTTACGGCCCACCTCCTGATTTGACCAAAATCTGGTGATAACACAATGAAGGAGCCGAGATCATCGGCTATGAAGAACCAGACCTCTCTGGAGGTATCGAAGGCGTAGACTACCTCATCGTCTACGGAACCGGGGAGGCTTCCGGAGGAGATCAAGCCTAGAAACATCCAGTAGTAGTAGTAACCGAGCAGCCCGAACTCTTAGTATTTAGCTGCTCGAGAAAATAAATGTATAACTTAATGAGACTCTTATATTGTAAGCTAAGTTGGGTTCGCCTCGAACCCAGGAGTATTCCTCTTAGGACCCAAGAGGAGCTCCGAGACGATATGTGTAAGATATTTGTAATAATAAATGTATGCGTTATGGACCTGCTATGTTCTGTTGTACTACTCTGAGGGATGTAATATTTGCGGAATGGTACTTCGTGAATGTTATATCAACGACTGGCATACTACAACATGCAGTGGTATGCAGGGTCACCACTGTTGGTATCAGAGCAAAAGCTTTGACCTTAGGTTGGAACCTAGTAAATGGGACCAAACGTTAGGAGTCAAATAGGATTAGTAAAGAATTCTCTAAAAATATGGTGTATATTCAATTGAGAATACAACAATCATATCTTTTAGTGCGATAATTCTTTATTATCTCTATTATGATGCATTATTACTAATCTTATAATCTTTCTATTACTATAGCCAACATGGCAAGTTCACTCCCGGGACGAAACGTGAAAGTGATGGATTCCACACTGAGTGAATATGAAGGAGGACTTGCAGATATTCTACGAGCCATGTTACTTGAATTTGGGTGTGATCCCCAGATCCAAGTAAATAAATACATGTACTACGATGGTACTGTATTGGCCAAGTGTAGGGTAGGACTGCGACTTCCCGAATCTTTGGGAATGAGCATAGTAATGCCAGCAGGTGAAGCCAGAACTATCAACACAGCCTACCATATAGCCGTTATGAGGGCCATCACTGATATTCGGGAGCATAAGACGAAAGAGCTTATGGGTTCCGAATTTACCCACATTCCTCATAATCAGGAGGAAGAGGATCCCATGCTTAACCACTACAAATATGCAAAACGCAAACCAATAGCAGCTGCAAAATACATGGATAATAGCCACAACTTTATATCATTGCTCTTTCAGTTGAACCATCATCTGACGGGAGCAATTGATACGATGCTAGAGGAGTTTACTGAACCCAAGGAGGAGACTAGGGGGAAAGAACCTATGGAGAATGAGGTTCACACACCAGTTTACTCAGCTGGTGATTACATTAGTATTGATCCTCTTGAGCGTGAACCTACACCCGTTACACCTGGGAACTATTTGGGTAGTTCCTATGGGGGATATGAGGGTGGAGAGGAATCCGGAAACAATCAGCGTTCCGAGACTCCTATAGAAAACTCCACGGGTTGGCGTTGGGGATCTGATAATGGAACTCATAGTACTTCAGTGTATTATGACGGGGAGATGAATGATGACGCCACAACCCAGAACCAGAGTCATCCTAGTAATGGAGGAGTTGAGGGAGGATATCCGACACAGGTTGGGTCGGATACAAATGTTGGAAATACCTATGGTGGAACCACCGGGGAGTACACCCATTGGGTGGACTATGATGCACTTAACGATCAGTTTGTGAACACTGATTTCTCCCTAGGATCATCGTCCGATTCTGATTACCAGCCGACGGGGAGACCTTATGTTCCAGGGCCTATTAGGAGGATGACACGTTCGACCGGATGGAAGCCTGGGATATACCGGGAGTGAAGATCGACTAGAGTCCACCAAGGGAGGCGAGGCTATAATACACAAGTACCACGTGTATTATAGTATGTAATATTTGTAGAAATTTGTACATATACTTTAATAAGTGAGTTTGCATACTCACATCAACTTGAGTATTGTAATAAGACCACTTAAGTATGTATATACATGGTATATGTTTTGTATGATTTGGATTTGCTTCTTGATTTCCATTGCGTGACTAGTTCTGTGCACAAAGTTGAGCTCAGAAAACTTGCGCATGGAGTAATTATGAGTATCATCTTGTGTTGCAGAACTAGGGAGTTATGTCGGGAGCGTTAGGAGAGGAGACCGAAGCGCAGCGCATGGAGCGCTAAGCAAAGCAAAAGGAAGAGGCTGATGAAGCAGCCAGGAATCAGTTTCCACCACCACCACCACCCATGACGCAGCAGAATTTCGTCCAGTATATGCAGCTGGTGGAGGAAAGACAACGAGTAACGTTGGAGCAGCAGAACAAATTCTTTCAGGAGCTGCTGCAACAGAACCGGGTAGAGAGACCCGAGAATCCGGGAGTCACCTTAGCAGACTTACAGAACACCAAGCCTATATCTTTCGCATACGCGCCTGAGCCAATGGACGCGGAAGATTGGCTTATGGACACTGAGCGAAAGCTCAACACGGTTGGTTGCAAGGACTAGGAGAAGGTCCGTTATGCTACACACTTATTGTGTGGACCCGCAGCCTCATGGTGGGACAACATAGTAGCCGTTCATCCGGCTGGAAAGGCCTTTACCTGGGAGGAGTTTGCAAGGAAGTTCAGGGAATCCAATGTCCCTGAAAGTATTGTGGAACTGAAGCGTCGAGAATTTGAAAGTCTCGAGCAGAAGGACAAGGCAATCCTGACTTATGTCAGGGAATTTTCAAAACTGTCCCGGTATGCTGTTGAAGAAGTCAACACCGAGGACAAGAAAAAGAAGAGGTTTCTGAGGGGGTTAAGTCCCCAGTTCAAAGTACAGCTCCGTATGATGAGATCAACAGAGTTCCAAGAGTTGGTGGATGCAGCCATCACTCTGGAAGATGATTTTAAGCAACTGCAAGAGGAAAAGAGGAAAAGGCCAAGTTTGAGCCTAAGAGGTTTGTTAGTAACAAGCCTAATACCAGCTTGAGTTTCAAGCCTAGATACAACAACAACAACAACAACAACAACAACAACAACAACAACAACAGCAGCAGCAGCAACTACTACGGTAGTAGGAAGAACCAAGCATTCCAGACTGCAAATCAAATAGTTTGCAGAAGCTGTGGATTCACAGGGCATTTTGCCAAGGATTGCAAGAAGCCAAAGATCATATGCTTTGGTTGTCGCCAGGAGGGGCACATGCTGAAGGACTGCCCCAAGAGAAACACCGGAGGAGTTCAGTCTGGAGGAGGTGGAAGCCGAGGAGGAAACACCGGAGGGAACTGGAAGAATAAGAAGCCCTTCGGCAAGCTGAACTGCACCAGTCTGGAGGAGGTGGTCAACTCCGATCAGGCGGTGATAGGTATGCTCCAGATACTCACTCATCCTGGCAAAGTACTTTTTGATACTGGTGCAACTACATCATTCATTTCTCAACAATTCATCATCAAACATGGGATTAGTTGCACTAAGTTAGATACACCCATAACTATACTTTCCGCGGGGGGAACGATAGTAGTAACCCATACCAAACAAAAACAAGTCATCATGATCAATAAGTGCGAGTTTGACGCGGACCTGTTCATTTTACCGATGAAGGACATTGATGTCATTCTTGGTATGAACTGGTTAGAAGCTAATGGAGCATTGATCGACTGTGTGAACAAGACGGTATCCTTGAAAAGCCCCGATGGAAGTAGAATGATCTACCAAGGCGACAAACATACACAGATTGAAGTGGAGCTACAGTTGAACAACATGAAGGAGGTAAAGTTAGAGGATATACCTGTAGTGAATGAATTCCAGGATGTGTTTCCTGCGGAATTACCAGGTATGCCACCAGATAGGGAGATAGAATTCACTATCGACCTAATTCCAGGAACAGCTCCGATTGCTAAAGCACCATATAAGATGGGGCCCAAGGAGTTGAAAGAACTTAAGGAGCAACTGGATGACTTGGAACAGAAAGGATTCATACAAGAGAGTGTTTCACCATGGGGATCACCTGTAATCTTCGTGGATAAAAGAGATGGAGGAAGAAGGATGTGCGGAGACTACAGGAATCTGAACAACGTCACAATCAAGAACAAGTATCCAATTCCAAGAATACAAGATCTATTCGATCAAGTTAGAGGCGCGGGAGTCTTTTCCAAAATTGATCTAAGATCCAGTTATCACCAGATAAAGATCAAGAAGGAAGACGTTCCGAAAACTGCCTTTGTCTCAAGGTATGGACATCATGAATACCTTGTAGTGCCTTTTGGATTAACTAATGCCCCAGCAATATTCATGAATCTCATGAATAAGATTTTCATGCCATATCTAGACAAGTTTGTCATCGTATTCATCGATGATATCTTGATCTATTCCAAGAACAAGGCGGAACATGCTGAACATCTGAGGCTAGTGTTGCAAACACTAAGGGAACATCAACTCTATGCCAAGTTTAGCAAATGTGAATTTTGGCTAGATCAAGTAGAATTTCTTGGTCATGTCATTAGTAAAGATGGAATAGTTGTTAATCCGAGCAAAGTAGCAGCAGTTCTGGAATGGGAAGCACCCAAGACTGTCAAGGAAATCCGAGGATTCCTAGGAATGGCGGGATATTATCGGAGATTCATTGAAGGATTCTCCAAGATAGCAGGACCAATGACAAAGCTGTTAAGAAAGAACACACCATTCGTGTGGTCAGAGAAGTGTGAAAAGAGTTTTCAAACTCTAAAGGAGAAACTCACCACGGCACCGGTGTTAGCAGTTCCAGAAGTTGGCAAAGATTGCACCGTGTACTGTGACGCATCCAAGCATGGATTGGGTTGCGTACTCATGCAAGATCGGAAAGTGATATCTTATGGATCGAGGCAACTCAGACCTCATGAAGTAAACTATCCAACACATGATCTAGAATTAGCAGCAGTTGTATTTGCACTCAAAACATGGAGACATTTTCTCTATGGAGCTAAGTGTGAGCTCTATACAGATCATAAGAGTCTCAAATACTTCTTCACTCAGAAGGAGCTCAATATGAGGCAGAAAAGATGGCTTGAACTGATCAAGGATTATGATTTGACAATCAATTATACTCCAGGAAAGGCCAATGTTGTCGCAGACGCTTTGAGTAGGAAGAGCACCGGAGGAGTGGAACAAGAAATATCACCAGAGTTGAGGAAGGAAATAAGTCAAGCCCAAATACAACTTTGGGAGAAGGAAGCTCATGAAGGATTATCGGCTTTGCAAGTAGCTGATGAGTTAAATGTTAACCTGAAGAATGAGATAATGATGGGTCAGATGGACGATCCATTCATCGTGGAGGAGATGAGAAGAATAGATGAGGGAAGACCATCAGAATTTCACCGTGGAGAATCTGGATCATTATGGTTCCAGAAGAGAATTTGTGTTCCAGATATTGCTGAAATCAAGGAAGTAATACTCCGGGAAGCCCATCAGACACCATACTCCATACATCCGGGTAGTACAAAGATGTACATGGACTTAAAGGAGCTATTCTGGTGGAACAACATGAAGAGAGAAATAGCACAATATGTGGCGGAATGCCATACTTGCCAGAGAGTGAAGGCTGAACACCAGAGTCCGGCAGGGAAGTTACAACCTTTACCTATTCCAGAATGGAAATGGGAGGAGATAGGAATGGATTTTATCACCGGACTACCCATGACCAATAAAAAGAAGGACATGATATGGGTAATCGTGGACCGGTTGACGAAGAGTGCACACTTCTTAGCAGTAAATCAGCAGGACAAAGGAGAGAAACTCATCGATCTTTACATCAAAGAGATCGTGAGTAAACATGGAGTGCCCAAGAAGATCGTGTCGGATCGAGGATCCATGTTCACGTCAGCATTTTGGAAGCAACTACACGAAGCTTTAGGATCCAAGTTAGACTATAGTACCGCCTATCATCCTCAGACAGGTGGACAAACGGAAAGAACTAACCAGATTCTAGAAGATATGCTTAGGGCTTGTGCCCTAGATTTCGGAGGATCATGGGAGGAGCACTTACCACTAGCAGAGTTTTCATACAATAATAGCTATCAAAGCAGCATCAAGATGGCACCGTTCGAAGCATTGTATGGAAGGAAGTGTAGATCACCGATATGTTGGTATGAAGCCGCAGCAAGCAAAGAGTTCAACCCTGATTATGTCAAGGAAAAGCAACAAATAATTGACATTATCAGAGATAGGCTCAAGATAGCCCAAAGCCGACAGAAGAGTTATGCCGATCAAAAGAGGAGAACTTGGGAGCCACGAGTTGGAGACATGGTATATCTTAAGGTGAGCCCGATGAAAGGACTTCAGAGGTTTGGAGTGAAAGGAAAGCTAAGCCCTAGGTACATCGGACCTTTTAAGATTCTGAGTCAAAACCGAGGGTTAGCCTTCGAATTGGAACTACCGGGAAGGTTATCTCAGGTTCACAACGTATTTCATGTGTCGCAACTCAGAAAATGCTTGAAGACCCCAGATGAGCCAGTATCACATGAAGAGCTTGAGTTACAACCAGATTTGACATACATCGAGAAGCCAGCGAAGATTCTCGAGGAGAACTGGAAACAACTCAGGAATCGAGCGATAAAGTATTGCAAGATACAATGGAAGCATCATCCCGAGAGGGAAGCCACCTGGGAAAAAGAGGAAGACCTGAGGAAAACATACCCCGGACTTTTCAGGTATTACAACCACAACTTCGGGACGAAGTTTTCTTTAAGGGGGAAAGGCTGTAATGTCCCAGGATTAGAGGCGATCAAGGGGTAGATTTTTAGAAAGGGATGTGCATTGCATTGTAAATTCCGGGGAAATTTCGCGCTTTTAAAACAAAACTGCATCGAAGGGGGACAGGTTTCTCTCTCGACACCTTACAGGGTTAGGGTTTCGAGAGTGCGATGAACTTGCTCCTACTTATCTAAATTAGGGTTTTGAGAAGAGAGAAGTGATATTACATTGAAATCTTAAGTGGCATGATTGAATTACAAGTTAAGTGTTTGAATGAATTCAAACCAAATTTGAATTTGAATTTCAAATTCAAACATCAAATGATTATCAAATAATTCAAACTTGAGATAATTTAACAAACAATTATCATTAAGCAAGAATATAAGTAATACAACAATTACATTAAGCTCATTAAGGAAAACTTGAGCTTTATTGATAATCACACACATATTACATTGTCATTACAATATCCAGAATATATAAAGGAATTTAAAACACATTACAAGAATTGATGAAATAGAAATTGAAAAAGGAAAAATTACAAGTTATTCAAATAACCTAAACTACATTGTGATCTTCATGAATTCTTTGATCAAGATGATCTTGAGTTCACCTTGAGCATCTTCTTGATCCCTGCACACACACACACAACAAATAAAACATTAAGCCAAGTGGCAAAGCCACTTGGCAGGTTAGAAGAAAATTGGAATAGGGTGGATATGATCAAGCTGCCGAGCTGATCTCTCCACAGCACAAGTCCCAAGCTGGACTTGCACACACACACACAACCAGGCAGCACACAAGGCTGGTGTGCATGCTCAACAGCACACCAAGGTTGCTGCATGCTTTACACACACTCAGGGACCAGGGGAGGAGTACAGCAAGGCTGTCGACCATGAATGTAATGGAGAGGGCAAGTATAAAGGGTTTCCTGAAGCAAACCCTAGCTCATTCCATCGACAGCAGCCTCACAGAGTAAGAACACAAGAACAGCAAGAACAGAAGAACAGCCACTGTTGTTCAACCATTCCACAAAACCCAGAAACAAATCAGGAATCAAGGTTTGCAAGGAGGAGCAGGGCAAGCACATCAATCCATCCAGAAGCAAACCCTCTACACCAACCCTATTTCTAGGAGCTGGAGTGAGGCATACATATCATCATGAACAAACCAGATGGTTTTGTTCATAAACTGCACAGGCATGATCACAAGCACACAAAGGGTGGGGTAACCCTGTTTTGATCATCATTTGGTCAGAGACCCAGTGAAACCTGGAAGAAGTGGAAAGGACCAGGGATCAATCAAACCTATACCCATGGTTATGCCAACCAGAATAGTGGTAGCATCATCCAAATGGAAACAGGAAAGTAAACAATCCCAGAGACTATCCAAGCACAACCAGACCACACTAGCCCTTCTAAGACCATCAGAATATAGACACTTATATGTCTATTTTCATTTCAACATCAATTATACTAGAAGCCATATGACTACCAGTAATATTGCACAGTAGCATACAGAAGAGGTAGGAGCAACTTTTACTAGCACATCAAGCATTGCTAGGGTCACAACAACTACCTAGCCACAAAGAAAAGCCAAAAGAGAAGCATATCATCACTCCAAGGAGTTCATGCATCACAGGAGGTGCCAACACATGTTGGTTTCCATCCAGATAGGGCATAGGATGCACCAGTCTACTACAGTATCAAGTAGATCATGTCTATTGTCAGAAATAGGAAGCCAAGCTTCACTGACAAGCATAGATAAATAAAAAACAACCACACGTTAAGCCAAGCAATTGTATCATTACTCAGATTGAGTTCGAAGAGGAGCTAGGGTCCCCAACCACTGTTGGCATCCCTCTAGCTCAATCCAACTCATTATAAGAATCATCACTGCAAGCAGTTCATCTCATTTATCCACTTAGTCAAGCAAGACAACACAGATAAATGAATATCCAAGAAATCCACACACCAGAGCCTTGCAGTGGATCCAAGTGATCACAGCAAGCAACATCAATTACCTGAGCCAATCACAGCACACACCAGCACAAGGCATGGTGATGCACAGTCACCAGAATAAGTCCAGATAGGCATAGGCAGTAAGTAAAGCAAGCAATAATCAAGCAGCTGATGATCACTGGATCACCAGAGCTTGCTAAAGCATGCTAGCACCCAATTCTAGCATCACACTGGCCATAGATAATTAAATAGCCATACATAATCAACAGTTGCTTCACAGATAATCAAATAGATGATATATGATTGTATCCAGAAGCACATCAAGAGCTTGATGAACCCCTGGATCTTGCTAAACAACTAAAGCACATACCAGTAATCACTGAATCATGCAGTCAAGCCAATAGCAATGCTCAGATGAGCCTGCTCATGAATTTGAGCACAAGAACTAGCCACAGGAGCTCTGGCACTTGCAAATTTGCAAGAATTGCATACTGCAATTAAGCCATTGAAGCCATATGAATACACTGGAATATCAGGCAATCATAGAAACAAGACAGGGGCACAGGGAAGAAGTCTGGCAAGAACTGCAAGCTTAACAGGCGCATAGCTTAGCAAACTAGCACAGCAACACACGCAGTACATCAGCAGCGCGGCAGCAGCAAGCCAGCCATAGAGCAGCATAGGCACCAGAAATAGCAAGCCATGGCTAGAGCTACTGGAGAGAGGAAGAAGAACAAGCACATGAGAGAGAAGAAGAAGTGGCGAACGTACCAGGGTCGAGCAGGCAGACCACCATGGCGGCCACGGCGGCACACGCCAGGGCGCGGCGGCGCCAGGCCAAGCCAGGCCATGGCGGCGCCACAGCACCACCCCATCACGGCAGCACAGCCAAGGCGGCGCCATCACGCCAGGAGCTTGGGGAGCCGCGGGATCACGCGGATCCCGCAACCCTAGCCATGGTGAAGCGGGTCGAGGACGAGCGGGAGCGGCGTCAGCTCCAGATCGACGCGGATGGAACGGATCGCCGTCGCCTGGCGGTTCGATTGCGCCCCATGGCGAGGGCCATGGCGGCCGGAGACCACCGGAATCGGGCGGCGACGGTGAGGGCGACACAGATCGCCAGAGAGCGAAAGGGGAATTAGGGTTAGGTCGAGGCGGCGCGAGGAGGTGAGGGAGTGAGCGACCGCTCGGGTCGGTTGGACCCGAGCTGGTCTAGCGCAACCCACTGGGCTCCACTGACAGGTGGGCCCAGGGGCAATTGTGACTTTTCACAATTCAATTAAAAACCAGAAACTTTAAAATCCAATAAAAAATTGAGAAAAGCTCTAAAAAAATAACTAAAAATATGAAAATTGATCAGTATAAAATTCTCTATTTAAATAAAATAGCAAAGAGAATTTTTGAAGACAAATAAGAATAAGTCTTAATTTGAGGATTTAAATAAGGATTTAAATCACACATATTATTTTCAATAAAGAAAATAAGTCCATTAATGCATTTGGACTTTAAAAACATCTTGACAATATTTCAAGATTGTAATTACCCTAAGATAAGTATCTCCAAACCATTCTTAGTAATTACCTCTCACATAAATTAATAAGTCATCGGAAAGGGGGGAACAAACCCTAAAAATGGAAAGCATGCATAATTGCTTCTTTAACCATTGCCCTTATCGGACAATGATGCTATTTTTCAGAGTCAGAGGACAAGGGTCAGTCCACACCTTCCAACTGCAAAACTTTGCAGTGTTCAACCAAGTTCATCACTTGCTCATGTCATTTGATTATTTCTATCAAATTACTTGCAAAGTACTATGGTTATCACTATTGCATAAAAACCAAAACCACTACTTTCATAACTATGAATATGACTATGTGGTGGGCAATGGAACCACAGTGGGACGGAGTAGTCAAAAGTGTTTTCACCTCTCGTTCATCAACGGATGCGCTTACCGTAGCAGTTGTATCTGGTGGAACAACCGGAGGGTGGGGATCCCATTCTAATTCCCCACGGTAATGCAATGCATACCGTAGCAGTTGTGTCTTGCGGAACAACCGGAGGGTGGGGATCCCATTCTAATTCCCCACGGTAATGCGGTCTATGATGGGTTGGAGCTACCGGCATAGGAGTGTATGGTAGAGCCCAACACTGTCGTCGTGGTCGGGGTCCACCTTGAAATCTACAGGAATAATGGGACCGGCGTGGACCCAGGGTCGGGGCATGCAACAAAGGGTGGGTGTTCGAGGTAGCGGAGGAACATGATTGGCTAGACCTTATACCGGGCCTCACACCAAAGGAAGTGTGGACGGGAAAGCTGCCCGGTTGGCACCAAGGTTAAGATCACTTATGGGTAAAGCAACACACCTCTGCAGAGTGTAAAGAACTGTGACCTGTCACTCCCTGTTCCGGGATGAGGAACTGCGAACGCGGCCGGAAAGGAGCTCCATGAAGTTCTAGTAAACCGGTGAAGGCTGACGGACATAGCTCTTTGGAATAAAAGCAATCTCTTGAAGAAATGTTTATCAAAACTTGCATTGGTATTAGACTTTCTGGTCTAATATCGTAGCTAGAGCATTAAACACCTCTTATCTATAATGAACTTGTTGAGTACGCTCGTACTCATACCACTCTTAAATCCCTTGCTTAGATTGTCTGAATCGTCTGGAGGAGGACTACGACAACAATGAAGGAGCCGAGATCATCGGCTATGAAGAACCAGACCTCTCTGGAGGTATCGAAGGCGTAGACTACCTCATCGTCTACGGAACCGGGGAGGCTTCCGGAGGAGATCAAGCCTAGAAACATCCAGTAGTAGTAGTAACCGAGCAGCCCGAACTCTTAGTATTTAGCTGCTCGAGAAAATAAATGTATAACTTAATGAGACTCTTATATTGTAAGCTAAGTTGGGTTCGCCTCGAACCCAGGAGTATTCCTCTTAGGACCCAAGAGGAGCTCCGAGACGATATGTGTAAGATATTTGTAATAATAAATGTATGAGTTATGGACCTGCTATGTTCTGTTGTACTACTCTGAGGGATGTAATATTTGTGGAATGGTACTTCGTGAATGTTATATCAACGACGGGCATACTACAACATGCAGTGGTATGCAGGGTCACCACAGCAACCGCGGCATCCTTTGCAGCAATAGCATCCCGAGCTTGTTGAAGAGCGACTTTTTCTTTCTCCGAAGATCTCCGAGACTGTTCCAGTAGCACAAGCATTTGTTTCTTCATGGATTGCAGTTGTTGGTGAAGTTCTTGCAAATCTTGCGACATATGTCTACTCGAAGAACCTTCGATGAGGTTATCATCGACAAGTGTTTTCTTCGAGAAGGAAGAAGCAGGAGAAGTATCGGCAGGATGAGGATTGGCAGAGTAGTTATCAAATATCAACTGGAAAAGAAAATTTCAATATCAAACGATCGCGCAAAATAGAATTCCATTGACCTTCAGAAAATTTACATGGATATTACAGAAGGAGTTCTTCAAAGGGACTACTAAGGTAATTGTCGCCAAAGCTAATATGGCGACAATAGCAAAGGAAACAGAAAAAATAAAGAAAGAAAAAGAAGGGGCATTCAACTAGACCTCCGGCTTCGACGAGCTAGGAGTCGAAGTTGGCTTGATTCCGAGATAGGCCAGGATTTTCTTCGTGTTGGGCTTTGCGCCCTGATCAGTGCTCGCCACTTCGTGGTCTCCATCTCTTCGGTGTCGCCAACCTTCGTCCAGTCGATAGTTTGTTGGCTGTCAGCAACCAAGGCGACAGTGCTTTCGATAGCAATCTTCATGTTTTCTTGGCGCATCTTCAGTCCAAGATCTTCCGGTGGATTGAAGTCCTTGGCAAGAGCAAGGAAAGTCTTGGGTTCCATTTTCTTCGGGAAGAAATAGGGGAACAGCCGTGACAATCCTGCGTCAGCTTGTTCAATGCCTTCGCGAGCTTCGGTTCCATGCAACTCAAGGACAGAGAGTGCGTCAAGAAGAGGATCGTTGTCGGGATCTTCAAGCTCAAATTCTTGGTTTTTTTACCTGTCGCAGAAAATATATGTTGGTCGACAAGCAAGTACAGGAAAGCAAGTTTAGAAAAGACAGAACAGATTGACAAACTTACCGACAAAGCGCTGATTCTGCGAGTTCAAGCGCTTGATGATCGCCTTTTCACGAGTAGCCTGCGCGGCTTTATGCTCGTTCAAAGAAGTTTCGGCATCATGAAGCCTTTTCTGCAGATCTTCGACACCAGCAGCTTCTGCCTTGGCCTTATCAGCCTCCGCTTTAGCTTTGCCAGCATCAAGTTCAGCCTTCTTGCGAGCCGCCTCACTTTGCTCTAGTTTCTGAGCAAGCGTGTCGGCAAGTTTGTTGGCCTCAGCAAGTTTTTCTGCCAAAATAGTTAAGAATAGTCAAAATAGCGATAAAACAGAAGCAAGAAATTATAAACAAGGGCAAGCAAAGAGTTATCACCTTCAGTCTTGCTGGCGTACTCGCGGTACCCAATGAATTGGGCACCAATGCGAATAAGCTCTTTGATCATAGGCTGTTAAAGAAGGATAAAAAAGAAAGTGTCGATATGAGAAAAAAAAACATAAGGGCACAACGAGGCAAAAATAGAGAAAGTATAGACAGTGACAGAAAAATTAAGGACTTACATCATCCAAGAGAGGACTAGAGGAGCTACCCAATTGAAGGGCAGGCTCTGGGATTGTTTCAACTCTTGTCCTTTTTGGTGAAGGGACAAGAGGGCTTGCAGGAGGAGCAGGAGCGTCGAGGTTTTGTTGAGGAGGCGAAGATTCTTCTCCTTCAACTTGCGCCTCAGAAACAATTATAGTATGCGACGTACTCGTTCGAGCAGTCGCATCAAAAGCTGGTATCTCTTCCTCATCGCCACTACGATTAAATGGCGGCAGCATAAAAAGCAAGATAGACAAAAAAATCGTCGAGTACAGAAATAAGGAAAAATGAAAGATGACTTATGAGCTGATGTGGGCTTCAAGGTATGGATCAAAAACAGCCTTCTGGCGCGAGGGAGCAGTTTCTTCGGCTTTGGAGGTGCCGGAGTCTTCGACTTCAGCCCTTTTCCTTTTGTTCCTTGGAGAAACAGCAGGAGGAGGAGACTGTGCCGATGTAGAAGCTTTCGAGGCAGCCTCCTTTTCAGAAGATCCCGCATATTTTTGAGAATCTACGGGTTCATTCTCAAGAGAAGGGGCATTTTGGTTGTCATCAGCGACAACAGCCCGTTCGTCGACTTCTCCACCCTCAGGAAGGGGAGGAAGCGAGACAAGATTTGGGTGGTTCTATACAAAAACAAGGGGAGGTGTCAATAAAAGAATAACGCAAAGCATGGCAAAACAATAACAAATCAGTCGACAAAAGGCTACCTTGGGAAGCGCATTGGTGGCGCTATATGGTTTTACGCGGCAAGAAGAAGGGACAGGATCTTTCTTGCTGAGGGAGGAAATTTTTCGGACAAGCTTTTCTAAGTCCTTGACCTCTAAATCCGCCGACAATCGATCCGCATCCTTGTCGCCAGCATACTTCCAGAGAGGGTATTTGCGAGCCTGAAGGAGCTGCACTCTGATTCTAAGGAAATACGCCGTGATTTAGATACCTGACAGCTCTTTGCCGCGAGTGTTTTGCAACTCGTGGATATGAGTCATCAGTACCTCCGTCGAAATTTTTTCTTCCTCGGTAGCCTCTGCATCCCAGGAGCGGCGGCGATAAATTTTCTCGGCACCGTCGAAAGGAGGAATATTATCTTCAGCACATCCATGGTTCTCCTCCTGAATGTACAGCCACTTCTTGCGCCACCCTTGAACTGAATCAGGGAATTTGACGTCGAAGTAATCGACTTCGGGGCGAACGGAGATAACAACGCCGCCTATTTTATAGGCGACATTGGGAGAGCCATTACGGCGACAAAAGAAAATGCGCTTCCATAGCGCCCAGTTAGGCTGGACGCCAAGGAAGGCTTCGCAGAGGGTGATGAAAATAGAAATGTGGAGGATAGAATTGGGCGTGAGGTGGTGAAGTTGCAGACCATAAACAAAAAGCAATCCGCGGAGGAAAGGATGAATGGGGGCGGAAAGACCGCGGATGAGATGGTCGACGAAACTTACCCGATACCCCATTGGAGGGGTTGGGTAGCTTTCTTCACTAGGGAAGCACAGCGCCTTGGGCTTCTTGCTGATCCCCAGCTTCTTCAAGAGGTTGATGTCCTGGGTGGAAATCTTGGACCTCTCCCACTCCGCGCTTCCCAGATCTACGGCAGCCATTGACGATTCCAGCGTGCTGTGTTTGATCAACCTATGCGGTGACATCAACAATGGCGCAGGAATGCAGCTTGGAGAAGATGAGCTCAGGGAGTTGTGGGGCGCAGGAGGAAGTTTTGCAGAGGAGAGCAGGAGAACGGCGCGAGCGGAAGTGCTCGAGGAAGAAGAAGGGGATTTTATATAGAGGTGCGGCGAAGCGGCGGACCGTTGGATGGAAAAACTGTGCGGCAGATGATAACCACGTGGAATAGGGGTAAAAAAGTATTTTAACCCTGGAGTAGTTACAGTACGTGCGCCAGGAAAAGCAGAGGACGTGTGTCCCCCACTTGCACGACGTGTCAAGATAATGGGTAATTTGGGCCCGCAAGGCAGCGGGAGAGGACTTCTCGCGATTTTTGGACTTGCAATCGTGGCTGTCGTCAGCAATAACGTCACTTTAGCAGGAGAAAAATTCGACTCAACAGCTTCATAAAAATGCGACATGGAAAAATATTGGAGAGCCTTTGATCAAATACAAGTTTTTGATCAAATGCTCGGGGGCTACTTTGAAAAAATGAAAAGATCAAGAAAGACAAAATAGAACTGGCGTGAGCCTATGATCAAATACAAATATTTGCTCATAGCCTCGGGGGCTACTCCCATCGGGAGCGCTGTTCGCGCACCCGAGAAATTTTAAAACTTCGGGAGAGAAAGAAAATATAGCAGCATAAGGTGTGGAGCCTACACCCAAGCACAAGTCCTTGGCTATAGCCTCGGGGGCTACTCCCATCGGGAGCGCTGTTCGCGCACCCGAGAAATTTTAAAACTTCGGGAGAGAAAGAAAATATAGCAGCATAAGGTGTGGAGCCTACACCCAAGCACAAGTCCTTGGCTGTAGCCTCGGGGGCTACTCCCATCGGGAACGCTGTTCGCGTGCCCGATGAAATTATAAAAAAAAAGAGAAAGAAAGAAAGAAAGAAAGAAAGAAAGAAAGAGAAGAAGAAAGATAGAAGAGCAAAAAAGTATATTTCGAGTTATAAATAACTCTGCATATACTCCCATCGGGAGAGCAATATAAGTCATCCGTTGACTCAATAAAATGTGCCATTCCAACAGCCGAATAAGCACTCGATAATATATTCTCAGAACGCTGAAGTTGCGAACAATTTCTGAATGCCGCAAAACTTTGCGAAGGTAAGACCCCAGATCCGTTCTGTGAGGCGTGGCGCCATCTCTGACGTCGGTTTGCTACTTTTATTCGTATCAACGGATACGAAGAAAAATCCTAACGGACGCGTTAGGTACCCGATAAAATATGACTGGGACTCAACAGAATGGTAAGACCTTAAGCGGCACCTGTCGAAGTTTACACCATTATCCCGAGATCATGTCCAGGGACGTGATCTTGAAGTAGGTTTTTGTGGATTGCCACTAGAGCAGTTAACTAGTACCTGATCCGTAAGATGAACTAGCCCCAACTACCATTATCCCTGTACAATATAGAAATTTATGTGAAGAAATACAGAGAAGTTTTAAGTTGTCGAGTAAAAATAAACAGTGGAGATTTTCCCTGACTCTACGATTCAAGCAAAATCTCGGGGGCTACTGACATAGGCATCCCCAATGGGCCTGCCGAAGATAGTACCTGGGGTTTACTGAAGGCCCACTACTCGAAGAATAAGAAGATTCTGAAGCCCAAGATATTGTTAAGGAAAGCTAGAGTTGTAATAGGAAGTATTATTTGTAATCTTGCGGGATGAGTTAGAAACCTTCCCGGACTCTGTAACTTGTACAATACGAATCCCTCGGCTCCGCCTCCTATATAAGGGGGAGTCGAGGGACAAAGAAAGCATCGAATCATTGACTCTCAAACCCTAGTTTTCATAATCGTCGAGTACTTTTCGGCTGAAACCTTCGAGATCTACTTGCCCTCTACTTCCAACTAAACCCTAGTCTACAATTCGTAGGCATTGACAGGTTAGTACCTTGTCAATGAGATTTCCATTCTCGGTCCTATGTTTCTACACAATATGTTCCCCTTCGAGAGGTTCAAGGGAGTCTTAAAGAAATATGTTCATAACCGTGCTAGGCCAGAAGGAAGCATCTCCAAGGGCTATGGAACAGAGGAGGTCATTGAATTCTGTGTTGACTTTATTCCTGACCTTAAGCCGATTGGTGTTCCTGAATCGTGGCATGAAGGGAGACTAAGTGGAAAAGGCACGCTAGGAAGGAAATCAATGATATGTAGGGACGGGATTTCTTTGACTCAAGCACACTACACAGTTCTACGTGATTGGGGGAACGTTGCATCGAGAAACAGGGAAGTGCATCTATAAGAAAGCTCATCTGAAGTTTCCCATTGAAGCCCTGGAACAAGCACATAAGGACGTGGAGGAGGGGAGGTTCCAGCCCGAAAGAGAGAACGATGAGCTGACACACGCCCTTGGGAACAAAGAACACGGCGGACGAACACGAGGCACAGAAGGCTCCGTTCCGTGGAAGTATGGCTTTCCTGCGGAAAGGAAGAGATTTCCTGATAAAAGCCATGAGAGGAGAAAGGCAAGGGAAACAGACCGCATAGCGTCCTTAGAGGAGGGTATGAGCACCATGAAAGCCCAATTAACCATGGTAACCCAAGTACTTACATCCCAGATGGCTCAGGGGCAGGCTGTAGATCCTGCATTGCTCAATGCCCTCGTCCCGCTGCAATCTCAACAACACCAGAAAAGCAGCGTGGCTTCCTCTCAGCAGGTGGATAATGATGATGATGACCAGGTGGTCGAGCCTCCTCGCTACCCCCCCCCCCCCCGTGGATGATCTCACTGAGAGCCGTCCTTGTGAGCTGCATGTTAAAGTTTTCAACCTATCCTTCAAGGCGGCGGTTGGCATCCTCTTACCTACAAGGTCTTACCATTGCCGTCCGGTCCAAGACGACTTTGCTGTTGTGATGGTGGATGAAGTGTTGAAAGATTATGAGGGGTTGGTGCTTGAGCACCCTGCAGGTGAAGATGGGGAAATCAAAGAACTGGGAGAAGCCCATAGAACCACCGTGCAATGGCGGAAGGAGAACATTGTGTTTCCAGGTGAGAAGCCAACAAGCAGGCCACCTCGTCCGCCTCCTCCGCCACCTACGCAGTCTCCTCCGCGTGATGATTCTCCTCTGCGCGATGATGATTCCCCTGTGCATGAGCAGTCTCCTCCGCGTGAAAATACTCCGCCGCCTCCTCCTCCTCGTCAGGAGACTCCGCCGCCTCCACCTAAGCAAAAGAGGAAGCTAACCGCGACACCTCCTACAGCTCCGAAGAGATCATCAACTCCGATGAGGGCACAGACTCCAGAGTTGTTACCACATGAGCAGACTGAAGAGCAAAAGGCGTTTCTTGCGCCGAAGAAGATGTTTATTCCACCGCATACAGTGAAACACTTTGCCGAGACGAGAATGAAGAGACCTGAGCTGATAGCTGATTATGACCGCTCTCTTGGATAGTCCTCTAGAGCGAGCAAAGAAGCAAAAAAAGTCGCCCAGCTTGGACAGCAGGACATTCAGGCCGTACCCCACTTCGTCGTGCAGCCCTATGATGATCCAGAGACGGCATCGATGATCGAACGGGCGGCTAGAGCTCAGGGAGCATCAGTTGAGTACGAAGATTACTATCCAACGGCTCAAGTGGTAAACAAGTATAAATACGGATCTGATCTCGTCAAACCTGGCGAGCTCGCGCGTCTAGGGACTCAGATGCGAAGGTTGCATGAATGGTACCTGAAAGCCTGTCGAAGAGGTGATCGCTACCTCACGGTGTATCTTAGAGGTGAGCATTACTTCCGGGGGACCGAGGAGATAAACCTTGAGTTAGAAGAACTGTTTCAGTTATTCAATCAAGACGCCCTCGACAAAGCTGTCATCAGTTGCTACTGCATGTAAGTGATTTATTTATGTAATTAAGTCTGTAGCTCAGCTCATTCATTTGCACTAACAATTATCCTCACTATATTCTTTGTGTACGCTATACATTTAATTATGCAGAATGAAGAAGCTCAAATACAAAAGAGGCAAGCTCCTACCGCTGGGGTTCATAGACCCAGACACAGTTCATGAAGTTACGGTTCGAGACTTCGCCAAGGGCACAGAGGACAACATGGTAATGTTTTTAGAGAAGCAAGCAGACAAAGAGGATATATTCTTTCCCTATAACTTCCAGTGAGTGTTATATATAACATACATTATGCTTGTGCACCTTCCACTTTATTCTCGTAATCATTGAGCTATGCTTGTGCAGATTCCACTTTATTCTCCTAATGATTGATCTTCACAAAGGAGTCGTAAAAGTCATGGACTCGAAACGTAAAGAATATGCGGAATGGGTGGACATGGCTGCCATCCTCCAGAGGTAATTTCAATCAATTTCGTATTGGCATCTTCATCTGTTCTAATTCAACGATAACATCAACTAATCAATAACTCATTTACTCATTTTTTTTTTGCCGGGCAGGGCTTGGAAACGGTTCATCAATACTGTTCCGGGTAAATGGAAACCGGAGCTTACATTTCAAGATTACCCTGTAAGTAGTACTATATATATAGCTATGTCCGTGAAACTCTATATATGATATTTACTTTCAATACGATGCTTAATTATTAGTTTGATCGAACTATTTTTTCGTAAAGTGTATGAGGCAGGAACCCGGGAATAACTTATGTGGATACTACGTCTGCACCTTCATTCGTGACATGGCCTGCCCCAAGGGTGGGGATGCCCGTATACACCAGACTCGTGTACGATAACAAATTTTCACAATTAATCTTAATTAGTACCATCTATTGTATTGAGTTCCATTCATATATTGATCTCCTTTTTAAATATAGATGATACGCCTGCGGGACACTCTCATAATGGAGGATCAAATACGAGCAATTCAAGAGGAAATCGCGGGATTCTTTGTTACCGAGGTCATTACCCCAGGTGGAGAGCACTATCGCCTATCGGCAGTTCATAGATCTTGATCGTGCACTTCGTAAAGGCAAATAGATTTAGTAAAGAGATCCGACTTTATATTGTAAATATGCATGCATTACGTGTACCGTTGACGATGTCTATATATATTCACGACGATTTTTTGTGGTTTCTTGAATGATATATATGCATTGCTGAAACTCTGCCGCGGCAGAGAAACGCCCTGTTTCTCTGCCGCGGCAGAGAAACGCTGGTACAGCCTAAACCTGTGCCACGGCAGAGAAATAGCAATTCTCTGCCGCGGCAGAGAACCCCAGGCCCGGTTCGTACCACGAACCGGGACCAAAGGCCATCCACCGCGAGCTCCCTGACCGCACCACGTGGCGAGGCCTTTAGGCCCGGTGCAACTTTAAACCGGGACTAAAGGGGGGACCCTTTAGTCCCGCCTAATTGGTCCCGGTTTGGGAACCGGGACTGAAGGCCCAAATAGACGGGGCCTATAGCCCCGTTTTCCACTAGTGTGCATTCTATATGGATCAACTCATGTGCGGACGAACTTCAGATCCCAAATGCAACTAGCCTTCATCCAATGTCACTCCACCAAGCACATCTCTGCCCCAAGAATCTTCATCGATCCCTCGCCCCACCATTCTATTGCATGCTAGACCGAGATCAAAGATGAATACAAGAAGCACCAAACTATCCTCTATGTAGCACCTAAATATAGATAAAGATGTAACGCCATAGGTCGGGCAAGGCAAAATATATGTAAACCGGGCTGAAAATAGGATTCACTGAAGAAAATAGTTGCTGAAACATACACGCGATAATAAATAAACTAAACTGGTGATACAAGGAGTTTTGCTTATAAGTTGCATATTCTTGTAATAGTTTGAGGCAACAACATATTTAATATGAAAATTGTACACTCGGAAATTCATCATCACTATATAACATAAGAGAGCACACACAATAGAGATTACACCAGCCCAAGTGTGAAAACTAAGCTTTCATCACAAATAATAGGAGAAAACTTTTCATCATCATCCTGCATTTCCAAACTATAGATGGTCTCTAGTGTAGCTGTCTTAGGATCATAGTAGCCCAATGACCAACCCGTGCTAAGCAAAATTCGACCGTCCTTTGGGTCGATAGCCAATGGTGTGATCTCCTCTGAGGAATACTCCGTGCAGAACTCTCTGAGGTCTAAATGATACTCCCTTAACCAGGCCCATTACTGTCCTTCATCATCCATATGTCAATTACGTTAATGCTCCGGTACGAGTGAGCCACACAAAGTGCACCTTGCAAACAGAGGACGTACGGCTATTGCTCCGGGGCCCCCCCCCCCCCCCCCCCCCCCCCCTCTAAACTTTGTTCTATTTAGATGGCTAGGATCTGCTGATACCCCTTCGTGGGTTGACTTAACGTGTGTGTTTGGTTCATGGGCAAATATGTATGGGATGGGATGTGGGATCAAATATGTTTAATTAACGATTAATAGAAAAATAATAAATAGGCTATTAACACACAGGTTAATATGTAATTAACGGGTCCTTTTCCCTTCGTGGCAGAGGTCGGACCTAGCGGAGCGGCCGCCTACTCATGCCTAGCAAGGTCACTGCCTGCACGTATTTAGCGAGGCCGTTTCTGTCGACGGGTGTGGCGCAGACGTAGCAAGCTCGCTGCTCGCCATGCCATGAACGCCGCCACCGCCGAGCTAGGGAGCCACGTTGAAAATCATGCCCGCCGCTCACCGCGCCCAGGAGGTTGCTGATGCCGAGCTGGGGAGCCACGCGGAAAAACAAGGCCACCGCTCGCCGCGACATGGTGGCCGCCGCCGAGCTGGGGAGCCAGACATACGACGATGATAGGTGTCGGAGTCGCGTCGACGGCCATGGATTCTCAGGTGGCTAGTGAGATTAGTCATGAAATTCACGGATCATATGGTCCAGTCTTTCTCAGAAATATTCAGTTTTTGGGATGGGATCACCTATATTTTCTGGTCACGAACCAAACGTACGTTTACCCCCTTCAAGTTTGGTTGGAAGGGGGGGACACTGAAGCACGCCCCATGGACATTCGCCCGACGACATGGCTGCAGTATTGTGGCCCTCGAAGAACCTCGAATTCCTCTGACTCGACATCGAAGGCCAAAATTTCACAATTTGGAGAACCTTGTACAAGATTAGGCTCTACCAGCCAGCAGATTTTTCCATTGACATATGTGGGTGGTGTGCTAGCTGATATAGGTCTAGGAGGAGGGTCTATTGGACGCCATTCTTTTTCTTCTACATACCGTAGTTTACATTGCATGTTCTTCTCTTTGTAGCTGGTAAGCACTAGTACATGCATGCATGTTTCCGAGTTATAACCCAGCCCTATACGGCCAGAAAATGAAGTGTCTTCACCATCTTCGAACTCTATGTTCTCACAGTACCCCATGATAGGATTGCAAACAAAACTTCCATTATGGCTGCTTCCGACATTGAGACCATGGCAAGGCTGTGAGCATGCAATACTAGGACCCAAGAATTGAAAAAGGTGATTAGGGTTTTCGTGGTTGACATACACGTCTCCACCTCTTCTATTTATATACACGACAGTCATACAAGATTACAACACGTACGAGACTCCAACTCGTATACAACATGGACTTTCCGATTCTATCCGATTCTAACACACCCCCTCAATCTAAACTATCACATACAAGATTTAGATTGGTCCTGAATCGGTCTAACATCTGCCGTGTGGCTGGCTTAGTAAACACATCAGCCAATTGATCACTAGAAGAGATAAACCTCACGTCCAAAGCACCCTTTGCAACACGCTCTCGCACAAAATGAAAATCAATCTCAATGTGCTTTGTTCGAGCATGGAATACCAGATTTGCTGTGAGGTAGGTTGCCCCTAAGTTATCACACCACCGAATAGGTGTACGCTGCCTGGGAACGCCAAGCTCCTTTAACAAAGAGCTGATCCATATAGCCTCCGCGGCACCATTAGCTAATGCCTTGTATTCTGCCTCGGTACTAGATCTTGAGACGGTAGGCTGCTTCTTCGAACTCCAGGAGACCAAGTTAGGTCCAACAAAAATAGCATAGCCACTTGTGGAACGTCTATCATCCACACATCCAGCCCAATCAGCATCGGTGAAAATACTAACACCGGTGGACGCCGACTTGCGAAAACACAGCCCGGTTTGCAATGTGCCTTTGACATACCTCAATATACGTTTGACAGCCTCCCAATGAACATCTGTAGGCTGAGACATAAACTAGCACACCTTATTTACCGCAAAAGAAATGTATGGGCGTGTGAGCGTCAATTACTGCAATCCACCAACGACGCTACGGTACCAGAAGGAGTCCTCAGAGCCAAGCATTGTACCTGAAACTCGAGACAGACTCTCTGAAGTCGACAATGGTGTGGAAGTGGACTTACAATTCTCCATATTTACTCTATGAAGCAGATCAAGTGCATACTTGCGCTGAGTTACCACCATCCCCCCCGAATTGTAGGACGCTTCCAATCCAAGAAAATAATCTAGTTTCCCCAAATCTTTAATAGGGAAGGTATCCATCAGAGACCGGACAAGGCGATCAACAACCTCAGGAGTAGACCCAGCGATAACAATATCATCAACATAGACTAGCATATAAATCTGCACACTATCTCTGGAGAATATGAAGAGTGACGTGTCTGCTTTGGAAGAGACAAACCCAAGCTCATGAAGCCGCTGACTTAACCGAGCATACCACGCATGAGGAGACTGCTTCAGGCCATAGATGGACCGCTGCAACTTGCACACATAAGAGGGATAACGAGCATCCTCAAAACCAGGTGGTTGCTGCATATAGACATCCTCAGACAGAAAACTGTGAAGAAAGGCATTACTCACATCAACCTGACGCAGACACCAGCCACGAGAAACAGCTAGAGATAGCACCAGACGCACAGTAGCAGGCTTGACAATAGGGCTGAACGTGTCACCATAATCAATCCCATGCTGCTGAGTAAATCCACACGAGCCACTAGTCTTGCTTTGTGCTTGTCAATAGATCCATCAGGTCGATGCTTCGTTTTAAAAATCCATTTGCTGCCAACAATATTGACTCCCGGAGGTCTAGGAACCAACGTCCACGTGCGTGTCTGACACAAGGCAGCGAACTCATCTGCCATGGCAGCTTTCCAGGCAGGTTCAGTCAAGGCGACATGATGAGAAGTAGGTGCAGCGAAGAAAGCCCGACGACGAGGATCATAGCGCACAGTACCATCCTTGTATTCTTTCTCCTTGCGCGTGTTGTCTCGATGACGAGTCACCATGGGATACGCCACAGCTGGCGTGGTGCACGTCTCAGCCGAGGACGATGCGGCCGTAGACTCACAAGTCACAGCAGGAGGCATCGTGGGCTGATGAGTAGCGCTTTCGGCAGGCGCCGGAGCCGCACTTGCGACGGGAGCCGGAGCCGTGCTCGCGGCAGGAGCTGGAGCCGCGCTCACAACGGGAGTGGGGGCCGTGCGCATGGCTGGAGCGGGAGCCGCCTCGGGCTGAGCGCCATGCAAGGCTCCCCCATGCACGTCGATCGGCCGCTGAGGGGTGCTTGGAGCCGCGTCAATAACCTGAAACGGAGGAACTTCGTCTGATGCAGACGGATTAGTGGACAGGTAAGATATGTCATATTTACGATACCATGTTAAGCTTCATGCACTAGCCACTTGAACCAAAAGTCCGAACTGATGGAAAGGGCTAGGCAATCCACATATACACTTCACAACACCCCCACTCGCGTGTGACGGGAGAAGAGAAAGTCAACACGTGAAAGAAGAAGAGCACACCGAAACAGGGGTGGCTAAAGAGGGGGGAAACAACAATTTTTAGACTTAATTGCGAAAACCATGTGAAAGCCAGGATTTGAACTTGAGACCTGGGGCTCTGATACCAAATTGAAAAAGGTGATTAGGGTTTTCGTGGTTGACATACACTTCTCCACCTCTTCTATTTATATACACGGCAGTCATACAAGATTACAACACGTACGAGACTCCAACTCGTATACAACATGGACTTTCCAATTCTATCACCGATTCTAACACCAAGCTGGGTGCCCCTAAAGTAATGAAGTTGTACAAATCGACGCATCTTACGAATTAGGGACTAGTGATCATCATGATCCGAGGGCTTTTATTCAAGTTTGAATGGAGGATATGTGAATGTATAAAGCGTTCAGTCATGACCATCGCACGCCATTCTCTGCAGACCAAGCTTAAGTCGGCAACAGAGCGTGCGGGCATCCACTTGAGGATGTGAAACCAAGCCTTGGCGGCCGGCGACGAGAAGATGATCTCCTTGACCGTTCGTCCCACTGGCACAAGGCTCTCCTGGAACAAGCCTAGCGATGGGTGCTCGCAATCAACAAAGCTACATGTGACTTTGTCGTCCGCTCTAAATAGGGTCTCCACTGTGCTGCCATTAGAGTCCACGGTGAACACCTTGCAGTTTCCTGTACCGAACATAATCTTTTGGTGCCCATCATTGTCATTGTTAAAGACGTAGAGTGCAAATATAAAGTGGGCCTTCATCTGCATCAACTCAGGTTCCGTCCAGGCGCTTAGATCGATGCAGAATAGCTGCTCCCACCGCCGTGGCTCGTGATCTCCCAGCATCCATATGCAGTATCGAGCTTCGCGGAAACGGATGAATCCATGGCACATGCATAAGCGCCCATTTAGCTCCACCATCTCGAGGAGAACATCGTCCCCATCAGGAGGCGGTGGCGGGGGCAGCAAACCAAAGGTCTCATTTGTGACATTGAAAGTGATGATGCCACCCTACTGACAAAGGAAGTGCAAAACTGCAAATAGCCACAAAGGAACACGCCTGGGTCTTCCTCCCACACGGTGCACATGGGAGGCTGTTGAGCTGTAGGCCTCCAGTAGACCGGCTTGTCAAGGACGAAGACTTCGCAGCAGGGTGGTGGACCGCCTTCGGAGCTGTCACTGAATAGGCGCACTACCTTATACTCAGCGGTAACCGAGCAATAGCCTATGCCATAGGATATATCGAAGAAACATGGTGGCTGGGGTTGGGTCGATGTCTCGTGCCGGATACTCATCTTCAGTGGTGCTACGCTGTCGGGAAGAAGCAAGGATGAACCGGTACAAGGATTGTACACGAAGTAGCCCCTCTTGCTACGGAGAAGGAGGAGGCCACGGACAGGGCTTGTGATTGGAGCCGGGTCCCAGAACTCCTTGTGCTTGGGCATGAGCTTCTTCACCGGACCACCGAGCTGCCATACGTGGAAGTAGGCTTGTTCCCCAGATGGCACCTCGCTTGGACAGAAGAAAAGCCTGGGCTGGCCCGACCTGTTGGCTCGCCGGAGGTGGAGCTCAACGAAAGCCGCCGACGAGAGCGCAGCCCGCCACGCGCGCGACACGCTGCGGAAGCGACCGACCGACATGGCCGGCAGGTAAGGGAGGATCTCCATGATGATTGTATCGTTCGGCAACAACGGCAATGGCAAGGGAAACGAGGAGTCCTGGTAACTTGGTTAACGTCCGCCATATTTTGATGATCTCAACCGGCGAGCGGATGCCTTAATCTCTTGATTGGTAGCGAGCACAATCAAGTTTGAAGTGCGTCTAATATATGACATGGATCAGTTGTTGTTGTAAGAGAATAAGGAGTCCACACTAGGAAAGGCTGATGCTGGTCCGGTTTGTTTTGGACTTTGGGCTTGTGTACGACGGGAGAGATAGGAAGGTGTATCGTACAGAGTTTGCAATGACCCGATCGACTTATGATGTAGTGCCAATTAGCTGCTCAACACGAACACTATCGAAAGAAAACACACAGCTTTCATGGAGAGCGAGCGTAGAAGCGGAGAGGAGCGAGAAGCATTCTCAGCTACACTGAACCCCGGTCATGGCGGAGAGCATTATACACCCGACAATAGACTGAATTAATGAAACATCATTGAAAAAAAACTTTCGTAACTATGGTAATGAGTAGCACGTACTCTACTGGACAAGCCATTTCTGATCCCGGGTGTAGATGCTCTGGTTGAATAAAGAAATTCAAAAAAATAGCAAACAAATTCAAAAAATTCTGAAATTTTTGTACAATGAACAGGAACAAGTGGTTTAACTGCATAACAAAAATTTCCGAGAAAAGACATATGTAGTGGCCTGTGCAAAAAAGAGAAATCGGAGTGATGTAAGTAACAAATCTAAATGTTCCAAACACCACCGCATTAGACTACTATATATGTATTTTCTCGAAGATTTTTTGTGAGCAGTTAGAACACTTATTCATGTTCATTGTACAAAACTTTCAGATTTTTTAATTTGTCTGCTATTTTTTCGATTTTTTTATTCAACCGGGAGCATCTACACCCGGGTTCAGAACTGATTTTTCGGTACTCTACAACGTTTTGAATTGGATGGAATTGTCATAAAATCGTCTAGATTTTTCTGATGCAGTCGATCCTGTGCAGAGGAGCTATGCTCCACAGTTGGACATGGACGTGACTTCCCCAGATCCACGGCGTGACATGTAGCACGGCAGTAGTGTGTCTATGTTCTGATCTGAACTTCTTGTCGCTTTAGGACTTCGATGCCTCTGGATGTTTATGCGCTAAATTGACTTGGACTTGACGAGTGAACGGAACACGCATTGGCTGGTTGGACCGGGATGACAAACCAGCTAGGCTATACAGGTCTGTTTAAGTGATACAGAGAGGGGGAGATGAAGCCCAGCTCTGTTTTTGAGCACCAGTTCTGTTTTGGACATGGACGTGTCGTCGTTTTCCCCTTAATCCACGGCGCGAGACCTCTGGTCTTCGCCGTGGAATTTGCAGATACTCCTTCGCACCCTGAACCACATATTCTCGCGTCTCGTTTTAAGCCAATCTAAACACTGTGGATGATGGTGTATTTCGCTGTTACTATACCTCCTGAGCGGATCTAACATTCGTTGACTCGACTTTGACTAATGGAACGAGCAGAACTCTTTGGAACTTTAAATACTGATGATGACATCGCCGAGGCAAACAGAAACTACCAACAGACAACGCGTACACACATAGACGAGTCCCAAAATGGCCAGGCGGAGGCAGCTGATCCAAGCTACGGTGATACTGCTAGCGACGTGGTTCCTCGTGAACTCGTCGGCCCTAGCCGTGCCTGCGCCGACATCAGCACCAGCACCGTCGCCACCACCACCAGCGACAGGCACCCTTTGCATCCCCCATGAGCGGGATGCGCTTCTCGCATTCAAGGCGGGACTCACTGATCCAGGCAACTACCTCTCGTCATGGCGGGGCGAGGATGACTGCTGCCAGTGGACGGGCATCGAGTGCAGCAACCGAACAGGGCACGTCATAAAGCTCCAGATCAAAAGCAATAGCGCCACGGATGATCAGACAATAAGCGGACCCCTAGGAGGTAACATAAGCTCTTCCTTGCTCAATCTACGGCATATGAAGCACCTGGACCTCTCATGGAATAACTTCGGTGGTAAACCCATCCCGGAGTTCATCGGCGGCCTCAAGAGCCTGACCCATCTCCTCCTCTCCAATTCGCATTTCGGTGGCCGAATACCTCCCCACCTCGGCAACCTCTCAAACCTGATCAGCCTTGACCTCTCGACTCAGTGGGAGAGTTGTTACTCGCCCGATCTTGCATGGGTGTCAAACCTGCGGAATCTAGGGTACCTCGCAATGAACGATGTGGACCTTAGCGCTGCCATCGACTGGGCTCATGCTGTCAACATGCTCCGCTCACTGACAACGCTTGAACTAGAAACTTGCGGGCTCCAAAACATTATGCCTCCTCCATTGCACCCCAACCTAACATCACTACGGGCCCTCTACCTCGGTTACAACTCCTTTAACTCATCCTTTGGAGCCAAGTACTTGCTTTGGGATTTACCTAGTGTCCAATATGTTTCTTTGTCTAGTTGCGGGATTAGAGGTCCTATCCCTGCCGCTGCCGGAAACTTGACCTCCGTTATGTCACTTTCCCTTGATCGTAACACCTTCACCGGCGTTGTTCCATCCACCTTCAAGAAACTCAAGAAACTGCAAGTGCTCAAACTATGGGATAACTCCATCAGCGGAAACTTAGAAGATATATTGAATATACTGCCAGCAAATGAGTTACAAGCGTTGTACTTGGACAACAACAATTTGACAGGGAGCATCCCAGCTCAGATAGACCAGTTTAGCAGCTTGTCCAAACTTCAGCTGAGTAACAACAAAATTTCAGGAGAGATACCAGTTGGTATACGGGAACTAAAAAATTTGACGGAATTGTGGTTAGACTCGAACAACCTAAATGGTACACTCACTCAGGACCATTTCACGAACCTGACTAGCCTACAAGTTCTGTGGCTCTCCGGTAATTCCATAAAGATGCTGGTCAACAACACATGGAACGCTCCATTCCAACTAATTTCAGCAAGCTTTAGATCTTGCATCCTAGGGCCCCAATTTCCTTCATGGATTATGCTGCCAACACTTGACACTCTTGATATTTCAAACACAAGTATACATGATTCCATTCCTTTTCAGTTTTGGATCAAAATGTACACTGTTCAAGTGCTGGATTTATCAGAAAATAAGATTGTTGGCAGGCTTCCAACATACTCTCTGTTTGGTAATATGCAAGGTGTTATACTGGATATCAGTTCTAACCAGCTTGTTGGCCCGATTCCGACACTCCCACCGAACCTCGCCTACTTGGACCTCTCTGGGAACAACCTATCGGGTGTATTGCCATCAGATACTGGAGCACCAGCGCTAGCAATACTTATGCTCTTCAACAACTCCTTTTCTGGGACCATTCCATGCTCCCTGTTTGAGTTGCAGCAATTGGAGTTTCTGGACCTATCAGACAACCAACTAAACGGGACATTGCCCAATTGCCCTGGTGCACCTAGAACTTCAAAACTTACCATGCTTAATTTGAACAACAACAATCTTTCGGGAGAATTCCCATCGTTTCTTCAAAGGTGTAAAGAGCTCAATTTCCTTGATCTCGCATACAATAATTTTTCTGGAAGCATACCCACATGGATCAGTTCAAAGTTACCGGACTTGGCGTTCCTACGGTTACGATCAAACATGTTCTCTGGTGGCATCCCTGACGATCTAACCAGGATGAAGGGGCTTCAGTATTTAGACATTGCAAGCAACAATATCTCAGGAAAGATACCAATATCACTTGGGAATCTCATAGCTATGGCCCATACTCCTGATGAACAAGGCGCCCTTTACAAAATTGTCACATATCGGATTGTGTCTGTCTACAGGTGGACTAATGCTTATTCTGATAGTTTGTCGGTGGTCACAAAAGGTCAGCAGCTTGAATATACAACAGGAATCGCATACATGGTCAACATAGATTTGTCCTGCAACAGTTTAACTGGGCGGATTCCTGAAGAAATTGGCACACTCGCTGCGTTGAAAAGTTTGAACTTGTCTTGGAACCATCTTAGTGACATAATCCCCCAAAGTATTGGCGAGTTACAGGCAGTGGAATCTTTCGACCTCTCACATAATGACCTCTCCGGTGAAATCCCTACAAGTTTAGCAGATCTAACATCGCTGGCCCACCTGAACTTGTCATATAACAATCTGATAGGGACCATACCATCCGGCAACCAGTTAAGGGCGCTTGATGACCAGACATCCATCTACATTGGCAACCCAGGTCTCTGTGGCCCACCTGTATCAAGGAACTGTCCAGGAACCGAAACCACTCCACGGGTTCCTCAAGATCAGCATGAGGGCATGAGTGATGTGCTACCACTATACCTTGGTATTGGCTCAGGATTTGTAACAGGTCTCTGGGTGGTCTTTTGTGGCTTCTTGTTCAAGAGGAACTGGAGAATTTGTTGTTTCTCGTTTTCTGACCGTGTGTATGATTGGGTTTACCTGCAAGTGGCGCTCCGGTGGGCTTCACTGACAAGGAAAAACCAGTAGAGGCTCGTTGAGACCACAAGCTCTGCAGCTGCTGTTCAACATATTAACCAGGGACTAGTGTTAAACCTTCTTGTCTTCTGTAGTGCTCTGCTTTGGCATGTAAGTACGTACTATGATAAATTGTGGCTGTTGCTATATCATGGACATGTGTATGAATTTAGACATGCGTATGACTGTATGACCAAATTCCAATAATCAATAGATAAAGGCAGGCTCTCAAACCTTCGGCGATGTTGTCAGGGGTTGCTGCTTTATCAGAGCATCACATTGACATGTGCTGTAGTAACTGTACTAAGCCTTCAGTTGCAGTGCGACGTGGGAAATCTTCAGCTTCTGCTCTGCAGCCACCGAGCATCATAACATACGACCATCCTGGCCATGAATCACAGGCTCACAGCGATCAGCAGCTGGCCTTGACATCAATGGCGATGACCACGCCGCCTTCCTCGAGCGGATCCAAGTTCTGGCCAGCCACCCAACACGCACCACCGAGCTGGTCAGTAACAACTTACACAGAAAAATGCGGGCCGCCTGAAGATATGCACCACCCGTCACCTGGAGTCGCGCATCGGAGGTAGATCACGGCCGCGCCTGGGGCGGCGAGATTTCCGCTGCTTGCCTGCTTGTGTATCTGGATCGGCTGCGAAGGCAGAGCGGAGGCGCTGGTGCTGACGCTGGCGTGAGACATTCGTTGAGGGGCTGAGGGCGGAGCGCTGGGTGGGGGCGATGGGAGCGAGGTGCTGACATCAAAGGCGGGGCCGGCTACGTATCAGGAGAGCTCGGCCTCGCGGCAGAAGAAGTCGGCGGTGCCGGTAGCGCCACTCATGTTCCTGTTGCGGCGGCGAGTGGAGAACGGCGGCGAAGGGGATTGCTGCAAATTGTTTTTTTGGGCGTTTCCCGGGAGTTAGCGGGCCTTGCAGTCCCGGGAGTGTGCGGGCCTTCTCCCGGGCAGTTTCGGCTGCCGGCCTGTTTCGGCACTGCACTGTATTTTGTCAAGAAAAAGTTGTTGTAGGAGTACTCTAAATCTCTAATTGAAGGGAAAAAATGCTAGAGTCCTGAAATACTGAAATTAATCTGTTTACATCCCATTGAAGAAATTCATCACGCTGATGATTCTTCAATAATGTGACCATCCAAGAATAGGAAGCTACAAAACAGACAATGAGCGAAATTCGAAGCAAGAAAGATCAAATGCAGGTCGTGCACACACCACGAGTGTGTCTTCTCCCCACTTAGCATGCACACACAAGGAGCTCGTCTTCTATACACTTGAGGACCAATGATAAACCCATAAATCTCATTACATTTGTAGTGAACACTACAACGTGGAGCACCGTGATTAATGTAGACCCCCGATTGTCGTCGGTTTAGATTTCCTCTAGAACATCATAATCTTATCGAAAATTCTATACAAATACAAAGGATCAAAAAGACCATTGTGCTACATGTTAAATTCCATGCATCCAGTCTCTTTTGAATAATAGAGTGTGAGTACATGGTGTGTATGCAGATCTCGTCTAGGAGTCATGATCATGACATCTAAAAATATGTCGAATAATTTCTTTTGCATGATTCACCAAATGTAGAGACGTTGTAGGATAGCAAATATCGAAAACACGTAAAAGATGCCTTTTCATGTGTCATACTTGGAGATTTTTCAAATAGACCGCAGTACTGCAAGTCAAACATTTTCTTAGGACTACGAATTCACCCAAATCATATTAAAGGCCATTCATTCTAGCCAAAGAGGCCTTGAGGAATCTTTGGAGAAAATTAGAAAGAGGTGTTGTTGTTCAGAGTTGATTGATCTAGAAGGCAAAGCACGCACCACAGTCCAAATAGGGGACCAAGCAAACTCATTCTCCCCATCCCTAGCTCTCATGTGTGAATAGTGTTTTGAGAGTCTTTTTCTCTCTGTCGGCTCCCCTCTCCCTCTCCTCCAGCGGCCTCGCCGACCGGAGTGACTGGGAGAGGGGAGGCCGGCTCTCCCCTATACATAGTAGTCTAGGAGTAGTTGTTGTTCCCCCAGTGGATGTTCGCGCTATGCCGGTGGATGGAGAGCTCTCGGTGTTTCCAAGTGGCGTCCGATGGCCGGTGATGGGGGTTTTGCTGCTAGTGGAGGCGTGGTGCCTGCGACTACTCAAGTTTCTCTTCCCCCGGTCCAAGAATAAGCTTGAGGTCGAGGTCATGTCCCTGGATCTAGGATTTGGGGTCATGGTAGGTGATATTTGCAGATTGGTGGCTACTACTCGAGATTGGTGTCTCCTGCTCGTAGCTCGCCATGGTGGCGAGAACGGCTTGGGGCTCCTGGGCTCCGCTAGTGAGCTCTCGGATCTGCGGTAGGGGAGTCGTGAAGCTGCTCTCGGGAGTTTTTCCACGGCGGTCCTTGGTCAGGAGCTGTAAAAAAATGGTCGTAGGGCGACACTCCCTCCTCATTCATCGGCAACGGTGTACTCCGGCCGGCGACTGCAGGTCTACAACAACCTCCAGGCCAAGATGCCATCTCGGAGGCCCTCCTACACCAGCACAGAAGGCTCTCGGCGCACCATCCAAAGTGGTCTCATCCTCGCCGGTGAGGCGCTCGTCTGTGCTGAGAGATGTGCTAGCAACGGAGACGGAGTGGGACCTGATTGCATTCTCTGTTTTTCTTTTAGGGTCCTTTGTGCAATATTGAAGGACTGGTTCATAATTTCTCTTTTCCTGGTAGTCCTTGTAATTGTGCCTCCACTGCCTTTGTTAAAAAAAAAAGTCCAAACAGGGTACACGCTCAACGGCTGAAGCGTGATCGCGTGACGTGTCCACCCTACCCGCCGCGCGCCCTCTTGGCATGTCCCGCCGTTAAGTTAGGTCGGCGCTCGGCACGGCCTTCTACACAATTCCTGCCATCGCTACTGTCATCTCACCCTTCTCCCCTTCTCCCCGTCGGCGACCACCGCACCAGCACCTCCCGCACCATGGCGGACTCGGCCGCGCCCCGCCCCACCGTCCTCGTCACCGGCGCCGGCGGCCGCACAGGTACCCCTCCCCTCCCCGACTCCCCCACCCACCGCATTCCCGCCCTCGAATTCAGTACTACGCGCTCCGCCACTGTTTCTCCGAGCAAACCCCGACGAATTCGCCCGTGCAATAGGGAATTCCGCCCCGTCCACTAGTTCTCTAAAATTAACGCCTTGGCAACTCTACCCAGTCCTCTAAGTCCTAACACGCCGAGGGTTTACTCGATCTCAGGCCATCTCGTCTTCACCAAGCTCAAGGAGAGACCCGACCAGTTCGCCGCGAGGGGCCTGGTGAGGACGGAGGAGAGCAAGCAGAAGATCGGGGGAGCCGACGACGTCTTCGTCGCCGACATCAGGGAGGCGGACCGCCTCGCGCCCGCCGTCCAGGGCGTCCACGCGCTCGTCATCCTCACCAGCGCCTCCCCGAAGATGAAGCCCGGGTTCGACCCCACCAAAGGCGGCCGGCCCGAGTTCTACTACGAGGACGGAGCGTACCCTGAACAGGTTCCCTTCTCTGCACTGCACTGTTCCCCCCTCCCTCTTGGATGCAGTTTCAGGATATGTATCTCCTGTGTCTGACTGTCAAATGTCATGTCCTGAAAATTGAGTTTGGCGAGTTGCATATATATCCTGAAAATTCTAAAACCGTGACTGTTAAATGGTGATGAATTTGGGTATGCGTGTGTGGCAGGTGGATTGGATTGGGCAGAAGAATCAGATTGATGCCGGTAAGCTTCGGTTAGGTTCTGCCCTGTAGTTTGTACAACATTTCACAAATGATTGATGAGTGGATTGTGATGTTTGTACAGCCAAAGCAGCTGGTGTGAAGCACATTGTGTTGGTGGGATCCATGGGAGGAACCAATCCTAACCATCCGCTCAACAGCCTTGGCAATGGCAATATATTGGTAAGTTCTTGGAGATGAGTCTAGATGTCTGTTCACCTTTTCTGTATTGCAGTTCATTTGCTCTAGCTTTGCCCAAAATTTTATTATCTGGAACATTTTTGTACTATTCTGTGAACACTGGTTGGCCGCAGACGAGCTATCTGTCCCAGGAGTCACTAGGATTGTTCGTCATAAAAATGTTTTGTTAACATATCATAAAAATGTTTTGTTAACATATCACTAATAGATTTACACATTAAAGAATGGTTCGCCATAGACATGTTGAAACGATCGATTTCTAACAAGTAAACCAGGGGCGGAGCCAGACTAAGAGCCCGTTCGGAAGGCCTTCTCTCTGCCGATATCCACGGAGCGACGCAGAACTTGGTTTTACCAACTCCGTGAAAATGAACGTAGCTCTGTCCCGCTCCGCGAGCGCCGTCCAGAACACATCCTAAATTTGATCAGGGTGCACTAATCATAGGTTACCTAGAATAGTTGCAAGATTAGAGCCAGGGATGCACTATAAATTGGCTAGAGGGACGCATCTAATTTTGTTGGCTGATTCTAAGAAAAAAGTTATTTTACCTGGTGTATGTCACCCTGCTAACTTCAGGTAGCTCCCTCCCAGCCCATGGCACCGGGAAAAAATATTTTGATAAAGAATGATCTACATCTCTTTGAAGCTTTTGTGTATTCTGTCCTTTGCTTAGATGTTCATGTTTGAAGTCTTTGCTTTGTTTTGTTTTCGTGAAAACTTTCTCTTATCTCACTAGGAATGAAAATATTTTAGTCTGAGTAAAGCAACTTGGGAAAGTTTGCCTGGCGTGTTATAATTAATCTAATAATCAGAACAGTATCTGGTAGAGAGTGAACTAATTTCTGATTATTCAAAGTGTGAGATCCTGATTATTCATTTTTCTGTTGTAGATCTGGAAGCGCAAGTCCGAACAGTATCTGGCAGACAGTGGAGTCCCTTATACAATAATAAGGTACATAGAAGAGCATGTATACCACAAATGCATCTAATTCATAGTTCTAAAGAAATATATTTTCCTAGTTTTCAGGGAAACAAAAAAAAAAATCTTCTAGTGGTTTATCATGCATCAGTTTGGATAAGAGGCATCCTTCATATCAAGCACTTCAGATGCTCACCTTTCTGAAGTGGAATACTTTAGAAGTCCAGATTAGTTACCTATATGCTATTAAATATGTGAAATACCCCAATTGTCTCATTGACAAGTCGGGTACTGGATCACATGTCATGAAACAGTGGCATATGAACGGGGATGAAGCAAACATTCAGTGGCATGTAGTAGTTATTGCATATATAAGTAGGACATAGCACCTCTTTGGATGGTCTAGAATTAGGTGCTAAACATTTCAGGTTTGGACAAGTGCAGATAAATTAGTGTCTGGTTTTTGTGAAGCTTGAAAAAAAACACTATGCTAATACATGCAAAAGCATTTTAACCCCTTCATTGATACATAATATGCTATTCTAATATGCACAAGAACATGTTAGCCTCGCCCTCTTCACTTATATCTTTCTTCGCTTCAATTTAGGCCTGGTGGTCTGCAAGACAAAGATGGGGGAGTGAGGGAGCTTATTGTTGGGAAAGACGATGAGCTTCTCCAGACCGACACTAAGGCAATTCCTAGGGCTGATGTGGCTGAAGTTTGTGTTCAGGTAGAACCTGTATGACAATTGCTGCAACTGTATTCTGTGGACAGACAGTATGAGATAGCCGTGCTGATTTACTTACATTTCTTCCCAAAACAGGCCCTGCAGTACGAAGAGGTGAAGTTCAAGGCATTTGATTTGGCTTCAAAGCCTGAAGGTGTGGGCACACCGACAAAAGATTTCAAGGCGCTGTTTTCCCAGGTCACAGCTCGGTTTTGAGTCACCAGACAAGTAGCGTACTCACATTTCTAGCTTTTCGACTCATATGAGAGGATCTTGATGTCTAAGCGGATAGGTTTGTGCGTTATGAAGTATAGACCAGTGTAATTGTACAATCGTTTTATCAATAAAGCTGAAAAGAACTTCCTGCAACGAGAAGCAAAGCTTTTGCCTTTTCTTGAGAATTTCAAAGAAGTGTGGGCAAATGAGTCGAGAACACATTTCTACAATTTCATTGGCAGGGCAATCTTTTCGCACTCTTGACTCAGTTCGCATGCACACTGATAATCCGTATGATTTTTTCCCGGCAGCTAATATATCACCCAGCAGCTCATATATGCCTTCCAGTGAACTAAGCAGTGGGGAAAATTATCAGCTCTACTGATTCAAGGAAGAAGCAGCTGGGAGTTCACATGCTACAATACAGATCACACACAGGAAGCTTATGTTCCAGTTGAGTTCAGCAAAAGTATCCTCACGAAGACACTAAATGGAGACAAGCAACCCATAATGATTCAGGGACTGCTTGATGAACAGCCCTGCCCCACGGTGCTTTTCAATAAGCACAACTCGGATCTTGTATCAGGCGACTTGCCTTGTTTACGTGGCAGAACCCGGATCTTTCAATAAGCACAACCCATAATCCATTAATTCGTCTCCCAGGGAAGGGCCAGAACTCATCAACATAATCATCATAATATCAGACACAACGAAAGAGCAAAAGGTGATGAAATGTATCAGGTTTTACAGTTTTAGCTAGGTTTCCATGTGTAAAAGACACTAAATCGAGGAGCAAGCAGTTGGCAATTCAGTTGGTACAGTGCTACAGATCACATGCAAGAAGCTTATGTTCCAGTGAAGTTTCAGCAAAAATATCAATTAATTTTGCTCCCAGAAAAGGGCCAAAACTCATCAACATTAGCATCAGAATATCAGATACAGCAGAACAGCAAAGGGTGATGAAATGAATCCGGCAACAGGGCTAGTGATGTCTACCGTTCTAGCTAGGTTTCCATGTGGACATGGCAACGATGACTCTGCCCTTCCAACCTTGCAGCATCCACTTGTTATCTTCATCGACAAAGAAATCCTTGTTATAGCTCCTAGTTACCTTGTATCTTGCTTTTTTCACCGTCTCTTGATTCAGCGGCTGCTGTCTAAATCCAGCCCTGAGGTTCCTTACCTGCCATTGCTTATAAGTCTCTGGCCTCTCCACCCTCTCCGTGCCCTCACAAGCGATCACGTTGAGAGCTTCCCGTGCGAAGAAATCCCTTTCAATCAGCATCCTATGTTCCTGCTCCTCCAGCTTCGACGCAGTTGTTTCGAGCATGTCGAAGAGCGAAGAGAAATAAAACAGAGCCTCCTTGAAGCGTGTCACGAAGAATGGCGCATTGTAGGTGCCATTGACGACCGCATGAATGAACAGATGCGGGTTCAACTTCCTGATGGTGTTCAAGACCGTCATTCTCGGGCTCTGATCTGTCACCGTCTCGTCCATCATGTGCCGCATTCTGAAAAGGCAGTTGACAATGAGAAGCTCATCCTTGTCGATCCTGAGGTCTTCGATTCGGATGGTATCCCACTTGGCAGCAATGGCATGATACTCAAACGGAATATTATACATCCTGGCGTAGTCATGTAACCGCCGACCCGTTGCCTCTATGCGCTCAGCAGGCCGGAATCCTGGCTGCGGTAAGTCAATGGCGGTGATTCGGATTGTTGGGTGGGGACCTTCTAGCTTGGCGACCCGCTGCAAGAAGACTGGCCACTGGAAGCCATGATCTATACCGTAGTCGATGATATGCAACCTTGTGGCCCCCTTGGAAGCCTGCAAGATGGCCTGATTTGAGAAGAACCTGGACATTCTCAAAAAGGGGCATGCTGTCCCATACAATGTGTATATTTTGAGCATGTCAGCAATCGAAGTCCGGTGCGCAACGAGCGAGCGGTGGACGGTGCTACCGACGCCGGCAAGGCGAGCCTCGAGCCCGTTAGCAACGTAATGCGCCAGCCTCTGCCCGGCATCCCCATGAGCAGACGAGTGCCGCCTGATCTGTTTGAGCAGCTCGCCCGAGCTGCGGTGGTCGTCGATGGCAGCGGCCTGAGCACAGTGTATGAGCAGGGTTGTCAGATCCACGGACTCCTCCTCTACGGCCGCTGCAGCTTTGGTCTTCCCCTTCTTGCGCCCTCTTCGGTTGCCCGACCCTTTCACATATGCTTTGGTGATCTCTGACTCGTCTGGCAGGGGTGACTGAAGCTCACAGTCTGGGCAATTGCAGAGAAGCACGTTGTCGAACATCTCGCGGATCATCTCCTCATCGCACACCGCCGACTGCTTCCTCCTCCTCTCGTCCTCGAGCTCGAGGCCGTCGTCGTCGTCATGCCGGTTCTTCTTCCGGCCTCTGTGGACAGCACACCGTCCCTCCTCCTTGACAGGTTCGGCCGGCACCAACTGGCAAGAGCTCTGTCTGCTGCTGCTGCTCAGGAACATATTATTAGGGAAGCCTGCTGCAGTTCCTGCAGAAGCATTGGGAGGAGGATCCATCCACGGAGTCTCCTGGTAAGGCGCCGCATCGGCGATGATGTCGACGAAGGGCTTGGCGACGGCGAGGAGCGCCGAATCCCGCTCCGGCGCCGCGGCGGCGATGGCGGCGCCGGGGCTGGGGAAAGACTCCTCCTCATCGTCGTCTTCGAGAAGGAACTGGTTGATGTAGGCGAGCACGGCGTCGTCGGCCGACAGGTCCTCGGGGCTCTCGAGCTCGGTGGTGGTGGTGGAGGCGGGGCTCGGCGTGCTGCCGAACGCTAGGGGCTGCGGCGGAGACGGCAGGTAGCCGGCGGCGGGGAGGCTGTGGAAGCCGTAGGAAGGGGGGAACTGGAGGTGCGGCTGGTGGAGCGAGAAGTCGAGCATGCGGGCGGGGGCGGCGGCTGGGTTGGCGACGGAGTAGATGTCGCCGTACTCCACATCCTCGCAGGAACCCATTGGTACGGGGCCGAAAGCTTGTTTCTTGACGCGAGATCTCGCAACCAAAACCCCCAAAATCGCTTCTTGAAGAAGTGAGAAGTGGTAGATTCGTCTTGAAGAACTGGGCAGAGGGAAAAAATCAGTGATGGGTTCCGGCAGGATCCAGTAGCAATCGGTTGCGTGGATGGGGCGGAAGAAAGAGGTAAAGAAAGGAAATGGGTACCTTGCGAGAAGTGGCCGGGGAGCAGCAACAGGTGTTGCGGTCAAGAGCGGCTGCCGACGTGCAGAGAAGGGTCGGGTCGGGAGGAGGAGGAAGAAAGCGACGGTGATTGGTGGGGGCAGAGGCGCACGCACCGCTCTACTAGGTAGGATCGCGACGTGATTGATGATCAATCAAGCTCCGTCTTTTTCCCCATTGGAGGGCTTGTTTAGTGGAGCAGCGCTAGTCATCTGGACCAATTTTTTAGAGTGATCCGGATCATTATTTAAGAGAGTGATTTAAGAAAGCGGCGAGGGGGATTGCGATCTGCGACCGGGTCGTGTTCTTGGGGAGTAGCACAGTACCTGGCCAGAGTGAGGTGACCAGGTGCGGAGGAGGCGGGGAGGAAGGTGGCGACGCACCACGTGCACCAGGAATCTTCGAGCGCGCAAGATTCTCTGCGGGAGATGGCTACTGTGGTATCAGGCGACTTGCCTTGTTTATGTGGAGAATGGGAACCTCCTAGGGTTGAACAAGTCTGCCAAGTGCCCGAGCCCGACACTACGTAGTGACACATCATATATTCATATTCGATTTATATATACTATGTACATATATATTACTCCCTCCGTTTATATAATCTTTATTTTCGCTTTGTATATATATCTATTAATAAAATATATTTAGATACATTAAATTTGCGACATGAATTATGGAAAACGGAGTATGTTTTCTCTGGCTCCAAACTTTTTTTTTTTGCGAAAAGATACTAGCATTAAAAGATACATCGAACAGTACAAATTACCTCAACAAAATAAAAAATTTACAACGAAATCCTTGAAATACCCTTCAACCTCCAGACATTGTCGATGACTCGCCACCGCTGCCGCGTAGGTTCAATAAATTTAGACATATTTTAATAATGGTAAAAGAATCACTAATAGACTAATAGTTAACCGCTTGATTTCTCTATTAACAAAATATGTTTAGATACATTTAATTTTCCGATAAGAATTATGAAACACAGCGTATATTTATTTTTCTCCCGCACAAAATACTTTTCTTTTTACGAAAAAGGATACTGGCATTAAAAGATACACCGAACAGTACAAAGCACATTGATAAAAAAGGAAAATTACAGTGAAATCCTCGAGATGACATTCGTCTTGAACATGCAGACCATGTCGACAACACACCACCGCTGCCGCGTAGGTTCGATAAATCTACACATATTTTAGCAATGGTAAGAAAATCAGTAATATTTAACTAATTGATTGGCTTGGGGTAGCGATTAATCAGAATCCAGATGATTAATTGATTCAATCACTTAGCTATTTATTGGTGCAAGCTACACAAATTAACACTTAAAACACATGTATATAAGAAATAGTATATGTGTCTCTATATGCCTAACCCTACTTCTCTTGAGCCTAAAATCCAATTAAAAGATGTACTATTCTCCTTCACAATCTAATATTCAAGGTCACAAGCGACTGAGGAGCCACCAGCCACGACCATGTTCCTTCCTTCCGCTTCTTATCCTTTAACCTCTGAAGTTTCTCATTTTCCACCATCTATCCAGTGTACAACTTGTCTTGTACCTCAACCACCTACACTAATCGAGTTACAAACCTATTTGATTTGGGTGGGGTACGTAGCCGTTGGACACGAGATTTGCAGAGAAATGTCTACATCATTTTTAACTCAAGTGTAGTAGTTAATCAGAAACATACCTGGCAATCTGGTTGTCATAGCGATTAGTCGGCTAACGCGATTAACACAAGTGATTAGAGGCATTCCACACGGTTATGTCCTGAGTAGCGATTAATTATGCTATTAATAGATGATTTGGCCGATTTTTTGAACAATACATTTTAGACTATATTTTATCTAACTTTACAACAAGTATTTATGGAGGGAGTACCCACGGCCCTAACATTTTAACGTGACATTTTAGCTTACATTTTACGAAAACTATTTCAAGCTAGGAGTACCTCTGTTTGAAAATAAAATATCGCGCCAACACGAATCTATCTAGATGCATTTTAGTTCAACGTATAGGGGAAAAATTAAAAGACAGTTTTACATGTTATCAAAAAAACTGAAAATAATTCTGGAGATGATTAGCAATACATCTCACAATCATGCAAAATCTTAACCAGAAATTCTTTTTAATTTGTGCTAAAAAAAGTAACAAAATCTGATATGTTTTCGACTACTCAGATCTACACTTTTGACATTTCTATGTAGCTTAGAATATAAAGTATTTAAAATTGATATTTTTCACGTTTGTGGGATACATCATTGACTATATGCGGATTTTTTTCTAATTTTTTTAAAACACAAAATATGATTATTGATTTTTTTAAACGAGATCACCGGTGTCCATGTACACCAAATCTCCGTCAAATGTATAGATATATAACATCTACCATTTTCCATAAATAGATGAACGGAGGAAGCACTTCAAGCTGTGATGCTTATTCCAAAAACGGAAGGAATACTCGCCAAGCAGTCATCGTCACTTCCCGGTGCCAACCGGGCCAGATGCATGCCGCCGCCGCTGCCGGGGCAGTCGGACACGGTGCTCGTAGGGCATTGACCACACGCACACACCCGTGTGAACGGACGGCGCATTAGTTCGTGATGGCCGTGGAACCGGTAGTAGACAACTCTTGAATCTCGATCGCGCCGGTCAAGTTAAGTGAAAATATGAGGCAATTTCCATCCCTCGCGATTCTTGTTCTTCTTCTCCTCTCCCTCGAGTCGCTGTCCATGCGTGCAGCACGTAGCCAGCACCAACCGTGCGTACATGGTCGGCTAACTTAAAACATGATAAACAAGTGAATACAATATCCAACCATGCGTGTCATTGATGATGATAGCACTGGTGTTACAGTCTTGATTGAAACGGTCACGGCAGGGTTCTTTTTGCTTCTTGTTTTTTCACCTCCGGGGGGCCATGGTCGTGGATCGTGGTGAGCGAACAAGATAAGAAAAAAAATACAGAGTCCACGGTTCTGCTGAATGGGCCTCGCAGAGTCCAGAGCATAAGTGAAATGAAGAGCGGCACGAAGAATTGTTGGGCCGAAACGAATTGACTGTTAAGTCCTAAGTGGCCCACGTTCTGGCGAAAAAAAGCAGCCCAGGGCAACTGCCTCACTGCCAGTCTAGTTTGGGCATTCTGGTGCTATGTCTATGTGGGATCAACATGCAGCATATATGTTCCTGCTTTTCTTCGGAAAAAAAACTTATGTTCCTACAGCTTCGGTAAATTCAGTTGAACGTTTAATGCATCATTTCGTGGTAGTGGAACGGGATATGCTGGGCCTGTCCCCCGAAACGATCAAGGAGAAGCCATTGCGGGATATGCTGGGGCTGCTCTACTCAAAGGAATAGAATTTATATAGCAGTTTGGAGTGTCCTCTGTCACCATTGAATCAGACTCATTGATGAATCCAGGCTTGCTAGTCTGAGACTGAAATCAGGAGTCCTTTCTCAGCATCTTAGCTGAATGCTTTATGAAGGCGCATAGGTTCACAACTATCAGTTTTGAACACTATCAAAGCAACGCCAATCAAGTGGGGCATCGAATAATTAATTTTTTGTTTGATTCTAATTCCGTAGCAATTAAGGATGATGCTCCGCCTATCTTTATTACTCCATCCGCTTTTATATATAAGTCCATCACGTATTTCGAGATAGAACTTTGATTAATAATTTAATCAACATAATATGAGTTATATGTCACAAAAAGTGTACCATTGAATTCATATTTTTAAGATGTTTCCAATGATATGTTTTTGATGACATACAACTTATTTTTTATCGATTAAATTATTGGTTAATTTTTTTTGCTTGGAATATGATAAGGACATGTTTTCCTGATCTTTCACGACGCACCTTGATGATCCATATGATCGATAGATCTTGAGCTCTCTTGACAGATTCAAGGATACTCAAGCACATATGATTACTCTTGACAGACTCAACAACTCTCACATCTTTATTGGATAATCGGACGAACGTCCGAGACGCCGTCACACACGCCGATCACATAGGGTCGGAGATATCTTGAACTTGAGGTTCTACATGATCTGAATCAAAACTAGACTACTAAACCCTAGGCCGCACCATCTCCTTATATGAGGGAGAGGTGGCCGGCCAGCCCTATTGGGCCTAACCTAGTTTGACTCGGACAAGCCCAAGTCAAACAAACACTAATTTAAACCCTAATGGCCCACCACATGACCTAGCTACATTATTATTTCCTAATAACAAGACTATGATAAAATACTGGTACAACCTTAGACTTAATCATCATATCAATGGTTGTCCTAATGTACCAGGCCTGGATATCCATATCATCTTCCCCTTCTTCAAGAAGTGTCGTTGCCTAATCGACGGTACCTCGGAGGAGGGATCCTCGCGAGGGGGAGAAGAAGTAGGGGCCATAGGGCGGAGTGCACTCGGGACGGTGGTACGCGATTTACCCAGCTTCGGAACACCTGCACGATGACATGGCCTACTGCTGCTTGTCTGGAATTATCTGGGCGCTTTCGCGATGTTACAATGAGTGGAGGTCTTGCCTCTAGGGCTCCCAGGATCCGGCTTATAAAGGCGCACGAATCTAGGGTTTACATGGAGAGTCCTACCCGGATACAGGTTTCCTAACTACGGTACAATGTCTTGCCGTGTACGCCAAGGATCCACCCTTCCATCTACGTCGTACCGGATCCGGGTCCCTTAATGGGCCTCCATGGATCCGGGTTCCTCCTCAACGTCGGTTGGATCCGGCTCCCTGCTCCTGGGCCGGACATCTTCCGTCAGGATCAACAGCAACTGGGCCGCCCGATGGGCCACATGCCTCACCACCATCTGTGGGCCACCCGGGCTTGCCGGATCCAGGCACTGTCGATGGTACACCCATGAAGTATACCCACAACAGTAGCCCCCAGAGTTCTCCGAGTTTCACCTGCTGTTTCCGCCTTGCTAGTCCATCATGATCTCCGGCAAACGTTGGTAACGCGGAGAAACTTGAAGAACTCCAACTTCACATTTTCTTCTTTTTCCAACTTATAGTCGGAAAATGTTCCCATCCTGCGGGACTTCATCCATCGATGTTCCAAAGAACATTTCCGGGTTACTCCCTGCTCGCGAATGAGAGCCAACTTATCCTCACGCAATTACCCGGAATCTTAAAAGACTCAAACGGTTCCGCCAATTCTGGCGCCATTTTCGCGCGATTTGTGCGGTAACTTATCTCTAGCCATTTTTACCGCTTAGGGTTTAGGACACGTGTCACGCTGATGCGTGTGGTTGACACGTCCGTTGGGAACCCCAAGAGGAAGGTGTGATGCGCACAGCGGCAAGTTTCCCTCAGTAAGAAACCAAGGTTTAATCGAACCAGTAGGAGTCAAGAAGCACGTTGAAGGTTGATGGCGGCGGGATGTAGTGCGGCGCAATACCAGAGATTCCGGCGCCAACGTGGAACCTGCACAACACAACCAAAGTACTTTGCCCCAACGAAACAGTGAGGTTGTCAATCTCACCGGCTTGCTGTAACAAAGGATTAACCGTATTGTGTGGAAGATGATTGTTTGCGAAAACAAGAGAACAAGTATTGCAGTAGATTGTATTTCAGTATAGAGAATTGGACCGGGGTCCACAGTTCACTAGAGGTGTCTCTCCCATAAGATAAACAGCATGTTGGGTGAACAAATTATAGTTGGGCAATTGACAAATAAAGAGGGCATGACCATGCACATACATATTATGATGAGTATAGTGAGATTTAATTGGGCATTACGACAAAGTACATAGACCGCTATCCAGCATGCATCTATGCCTAAAAAGTCCACCTTTAGGTTATCATCCGAACCCCCTCCAGTATTAAGTTGCTGACAACAGACAATTGCATTAAGTATTGCGCGTAATGTAATCAGTGACTACATCCTTGAACATAGCACCAATGTTTTATCCCTAGTGGCAACAGCACATCCATAATCTTAGAGGTTTCACACTCCCAGATTCACGGAGACATGAACCCACTATCGAGCATAAATACTCCCTCTTGGAGTTACAAGCATCTACTTGGCCAGAGCATCTACTAGTAACGGAGAGCATGCAAGATCATAAACAACACATAGACATAAATTGATAATCAACATAACAAGTATTCTCTATTCATCGGATCCCAACAAACGCAACATATAGAATTACAGATAGATGATCTTGATCATGTTCGGCAGCTCACAAGACCCGACAATTAAGCACAATGGGGAGAAGACAACCATCTAGCTACTGCTATGGACCCATAGTCCAGGGGTAGACTACTCACTCATCACTCCGGAGGCGACCATGGCGGCGTAGAGTCCTCCGCGAGATCATTCCCCTCTCCGGCGAGTGCGGAGGCGATCTCTGAATCCCCGAGATGGGATTGGCGGCGGCGGCGTCTCTGGAAGGTTTTCCGTATCGTGGCTCTCGATGCGGGGGTTTCGCGACGGAGGCTTTAAGTAGGCGGAAGGGCAGGTCAGGGGGCCACACGAGGGCCCCACACCACAGGTCGGCGCGGCCAAGGGCCAGGCCGCGCCGCCCTAGGGTTTGGCCACCTCGTGGCCCCACTTCGTCTCCTCTTCGGTCTTCTGGAAGCTTCATGGCAAAATAGGACCACCGCGTTGATTTCGTTCAATTCCGAGAATATTTCGTTACTAGGATTTCTGAAACCAAAAAAGCAGAAAAGACAAGCGGCTCTTCGGCATCTTGTTAATAGGTTAGTTCCAGAAAATGCACGAATATGACATAAAGTGTGCATAAATCATGTAGATAACATCAATAATGTGGCATGGAACACAAGAAATTATCGATACGTCGGAGACGTATCAGCATCCCCAAGCTTAGTTCTGCTCGTCCCGGCGAGTAAAATGATAACAAAGATAATTTCTGGAGTGACATGCCATCATAACCTTGATCATACTATTTGTAAAGCATATGTAGTGAATGCAGCGATCAAAACAATGTATATGACATGAGTAAACAAGTGAATCATATAGCAAAGACTTTTCATGAATAGTACTTCAAGACAAGCATCAATAACTCTTGCATAAGAGTTAACTCATAAAGCAATAATTCATAGTAAAAGCATTGAAGCAACACAAAGGAAGATTAAGTTTCAGCGGTTGCTTTCAACTTGTAACATGTATATCTCATGGATATTGTCAACATAGAGTAATATAATAAGTGCAATATGCAAGTATGTAGGAATCAATGCACAGTTCACACAAGTGTTTGCTTCTTGAGGTGGAGAGAAATAGGTGAACTGACTCAACATAAAAGTAAAAGAATGGTCTTCCATAGAGGAAAAGCATCGATTGCTATATTTGTGCTAGAGCTTTGATTTTGAAAACATGAAACAATTTTGTCAGCGGTAGTAATAAAGCATATGAGTTATGTAAATTATATCTTACAAGTTGCAAGCCTCATGCATAGTATACTAATAGTGCCCGCACCTTGTCCTAATTAGCTTGGACTACCGGATCATCGCAATACACATGTTTTAACCAAGTGTCACAATGGGGTACCTCCATGCCGCCTGTACAAAGGTCTAAGGAGAAAGCTCGCATTTTGGATTTCTCGCTTTTGATTATTCTCAACTTAGACATCCATACCGGGACAACATGGACAACAGATAATGGACTCCTCTTTAATGCATAAGCATGTGGCGACAATTATTATTCTCATATGAGATTGAGGATATATGTCCAAAACTGAAACTTCCACCATGAATCATGGCTTTAGTTAGCGGCCCAATGTTCTTCTCTAACAATATGTATGCTCCAACCATAAGGTGGTAGATCTCTCTTACTTCAGACAAAACGGACATGCATAGAAACTCACATGATATTCAACAAAGAATAGTTGATGGCGTCCCCAGAAACATGGTTATCGCACAACAAGCAACTTAATAAGAGATAAAGTGCATAAGTACATATTCAATACCACAATAGTTTTTAAGCTATTTGTCCCATGAGCTATATATTGTAAAGGTGAATGATGGAATTTTAAAGGTAGCACTCAAGCAATTTACTTTGGAATGGCGGAGAAATACCATGTAGTAGGTAGGTATGGTGGACACAAATGGCATAGTGGTTGGCTCAAGGATTTTGGATGCATGAGAAGTATTCCCTCTCGATACAAGGTTTAGGCTAGCAAGGCTATTTGAAACAAACACAAGGATGAACCGGTGCAGCAAAACTCACATAAAAGACATATTGTAAATATTATAAGAATCTACACCGTCTTCCTTGTTGTTCAAAACTCAATACTAGATATTATCTAGACTTTAGAGAGACCAAATATGCAAACCAAATTTTAGCATGCTCTAGGTGTTTCTTCATTAATGGGTGCAAAGTATATGATGCAAGAGCTTAAACATGAGCACAACAATTGCCAAGTATCACATTATCCAAGACATTATAGCAATTACTACATGTATCATTTTCCAATTCCAACCATATAACAATTTAACGAAGAAGAAACTTCACCATGAATATTATGAGTAAAGCCTAAGGACATACTTGTCCATATGCTACAGCGGAGCGTGTCTCTCTCCCACAAAGTGAATGCTAGGATCCATTTTATTCAAACAAAACAAAAACAAAAACAAACCGACGCTCCAAGCAAAGCACATAAGATGTGATGGAATAAAAATATAGTTTCAGGGGAGGAACCTGATAATGTTGTCGATGAAGAAGGGGATGCCTTGGGCATCCCCAAGCTTAGACGCTTGAGTCTTCTTAGAATATGCAGGGGTGAACCACCGGGGCATCCCCAAGCTTAGAGCTTTCACTCTCCTTGATCATATTGCATCATACTCCTCTCTTGATCCTTGAAAACTTCCTCCACACCAAACTTAGAATAACTCATTAGAGGGTTAGTGGACAATAAAAATTAACATGTTCAGAGGTGACATAATCATTCTTAACACTTCTGGACATTGCATAAAGCTACTGGACATTAATGGATCAAAGAAATTCATCCAACATAGCAAAAGAGGCAATGCGAAATAAAAGGCAGAATCTGTCAAAACAGAACAGTTCGTATTGACGAATTTTATCGAGGCACCAGACTTGCTCAAATGAAAATGCTCAAATTGAATGAAAGTTGCGTACATATCTGAGGATCACTCACGTAAATTTGCATAATTTTCTGAGTTACCTACAGAGAAAACAGCCCAGATTCGTGACAGCAAAGAAATCTGTTTCTGCGCAGTAATCCAAATCTAGTATGAACTTTACTATCAACGACTTTACTTGGCACAACAAAACACAAAACTAAGATAAGGAGAGGTTGCTACAGTAGTAAACAACTTCCAAGACACAAAATAAAAACAAAGTACTGTAGTAAAAACATGGGTTGTCTCCCATAAGCGCTTTTCTTTAACGCCTTTCAGCTAGGCGCAGAAAGTGTGTATCAAGTATTATCAAGAGATGGTGTGTCAACCTTACCTTGGGCTTTACTCTTACCTTTCTTGTTGTTTTTCTTTCCTTTTGATTTAGGAAATATATGATTTCCCCCCGGTGTAGAGGTGAATTCCAGGGTGCCTTCTCCCACATCAATGACTGCTCCCAATAGTTTCAGCAGGGATCTTCCGAGTGTGATTTTTCCTGTCCCTACACATTCAATAACAAGATAATCAATGAATATTGTTCTTCCAAGAATGGTTGTATGCACACCTGCGGCTATTCCCTTAGGAATTATAACAGAGTTATCAATGAGAGTTATTTCTTCTCCTCCTTCATCAACTCCCCAAAGTTTCAAAGATTTATAAATGCTCTCAGGTATAAGGCAAAATTCAGACATAATATCACAGTTGGCACGAAGAGTTCGATCACCGATAACAATTTTAACAGTAGGATCCCATAATGAAAGTTTAGAGTTCACTAAAACCTGTTCAAGACGATTACGAACATGGTGATAGTTGTCATCCAAGCGAGATGTACTTATCTCGAGATTGTTTAATCTATTATAAATGCTAATAAGGGCTGAATCAAAGTTATTAGCTGAATCATGTGATGCAACCAACTTCTTTATGGCATTAAAATCTTGATCCCCATTGCAATGAAGGAAATCTCCTCCCATTAAAGCATCCAAAGCATATCTATAACGAATCATAAGACCAAAATAAAAATTACTAAGGAGCAAACTTAGAGTCATTTGAGGTTCAGTTTTACGATAAGAAGTAAAAATTCTAGACCAAGAATCCTTAAAACTCTCCTCATCCCCTTGTTTAAAAGTGAAGACTAATTCTTCAAAGAAGAAGTAACAGGTTCAGAGCTAGACATGGTAACAAAAGTAACTAATTTTTTTGTATTTTTAATATAAAGTGCAAGACAGTAAATAAAGCAAACTAGTAAATGCAAGTAACTAATTTTTTTGTGTTTTTGATATAGCAAACAAGATAGCAAATAAAGTAAAACTATCAACTAATTTTTTGTGTTTTGATATAATGCAGCAAACAAAGTAGTAAATAAAACTAAGCAAGACAAAAACAAAGTAAAGAGATTGGGAAGTGGAGACTCCCCTTGCAGCGTGTCTTGATCTCCCCGGCAACGGCGCCAGAAATTTGTTGCTGGCGCAAAGTTGACGTGGGAGTTAGAGATCTCTGTGGTGCAACTTTTCTTCAGTTCCCCGGCAACGGTGCCAGAAATTTGCTTGATGTGTGTGGTTGACACATCCGTTGGGAACCCCAAGAGGAAGGTGTGATGCGCACAGCGGCAAGTTTCCCTCAGTAAGAAACCAAGGTTTAATCGAACCAGTAGGAGTCAAGAAGCACGTTGAAGGTTGATGGCGGCGGGATGTAGTGCGGCGCAACACCAGAGATTCCGGCGCCAACGTGGAACCTGCACAACACAACCAAAGTACTTTGCCCCAACGAAACAGTGAGGTTGTCAATCTCACCGGCTTGCTGTAACAAAGGATTAACCGTATTGTGTGGAAGATGATTGTTTGCGAAAACAAGAGAACAAGTATTGCGATGATTGTATTTCAGTATAGAGAATTGGACCGGGGTCCACAGTTCACTAGAGGTGTCTCTCCCATAAGATAAACAGCATGTTGGGTGAACAAATTACAGTTGGGCAATTGACAAATAAAGAGGGCATGACCATGCACATACATATTATGATGAGTATAGTGAGATTTAATTGGGCATTACGACAAAGTACATAGACCGCTATCCAGCATGCATCTATGCCTAAAAAGTCCACCTTCAGGTTATCATCCGAACCCCTCCAGTATTAAGTTGCTAACAACAGACAATTGCATTAAGTATTGCACGTAATGTAATCAGTGACTACATCCTTGAACATAGCACCAATGTTTTATCCCTAGTGGCAACAGCACATCCATAATCTTAGAGGTTTCTGTCACTCCCCCAGATTCACGGAGACATGAACCCACTATCGAGCATAAATACTCCCTCTTGGAGTTACAAGCATCTACTTGGCCAGAGCATCTACTAGTAACGGAGAGCATGCAAGATCATAAACAACACATAGACATAAATTGATAATCAACATAACAAGTATTCTCTATTCATCGGATCCCAACAAACGCAACATATAGAATTACAGATAGATGATCTTGATCATGTTCGGCAGCTCACAAGACCCGACAATTAAGCACAATGGGGAGAAGACAACCATCTAGCTACTGCTATGGACCCATAGTCCAGGGGTAGACTACTCACTCATCACTCCGGAGGCGACCATGGCGGCGTAGAGTCCTCCGGGAGATGATTCCCCTCTCCGGCAGGGTGCCGGAGGCGATCTCCTGAATCCCCCGAGATGGGATTGGCGGCGGCGGCGTCTCTGGAAGGTTTTCCGTATCGTGGCTCTCGGTACTGGGGGTTTCGCGACGGAGGCTTTAAGTAGGCGGAAGGGCAGGTCAGGGGGCCACACGAGGGCCCCACACCACAGGTCGGCGCGGCCAAGGGCCAGGCCGCGCCGCCCTAGGGTTTGGCCGCCTCGTGGCCCCACTTCGTCTCCTCTTCGGTCTTCTGGAAGCTTCGTGGCAAAATAGGACCCTGGGCGTTAATTTCGTCCAATTCCGAGAATATTTCATTACTAGGATTTCTGAAACCAAAAACAGCAGAAAACAGCAACTGGCTCTTCGGCATCTTGTTAATAGGTTAGTTCCAGAAAATGCACGAATATGACATAAAGTGTGCATAAAACATGTAGATAACATCAATAATGTGGCATGGAACACAAGAAATTATCGATACGTCGGAGACGTATCACACGCATCCAACGGTGCGACGCTTGCGTTCCGACCACAGGATGCGGAGCACGAATCTCGTCCCGCCGGCCTATAAATATCCGCCGTCGACGCCTTAACCCTCATTCACCCCCCTTCTCACCTCTCTGCCGAGCGCCGCCGCGAGCTCCCTCTCCGCCGTGCCGGAATCTCACCGGAACATCATCGGAGTTACTTCGCCGCCGTGTCGTGTTCATCTTGTTCTTAACATGAGCGAGCCACCGCGCGGAAACCTCGTCGCCGGTGACTCCGACCGCCGCAAACGCCATTACGGTAAGTCTTCGAGCTTTGCTCTCGCGCCGTAGTTGGTAGGGATGAACTTGGGGAAGACGATGTTGGATCCGACTAAAGAACGTTTTCCGCCATTCATCTTTTCTTCAGATGTCTTCAACGACTCCGCCTCCAGCCTCTGAACCGATCATGGCCACCCCAATCTCCTCCGCCCCTCCACCTTTCGCTCCAGTTAAGCTGGGTCCTTCAAAGGATTCCGGCAAGGAAACCGAAGGGACTTCCGCTAACCCGGAAAAGGCCTCCAGGGAGGATCAGGCGGAGAACAAGGCGGAAGAGGCCGCTGCCAAAAAGTCAAAGGCTCGCCAACGAGATGCTGAAGCCAAGGGAAAATGGTGGCCTTGCACCACCACCAAGACGGAGCTGACTAACCTCGAGACGGAGGGCTTCCTGCAACCCGGAAGCTGGAGGTCGGTTCCTAATGAACTAGCCCCAGCTCCGGAGGACAATGAGATGGTGCTGACGAAGGCACTGGTGGAGCGGGGTCTTTCGTTTCCGCCTTCGGACTTCTTCCTGGAGATCCTGAAGGTTTACGGGCTCCAACCCCACAACATCTCTCCAAACAGCGTGCTTGCAATCAGCAATCACGTCACCCTGTGCGAGGGCCATCTCCGGGTAACTCCCGAGCTTCCTCTGTTTCAATACTACTTCACCGTCAAGAAGGAGAAGATCCGGAACTCCACCGAGCTGGCAACATGCGGATCCATCACCTTCATGATCCGCCCGGGCCGTGTCTACCCCCACACCGACCGCCACGAATCCGCGCGGTACTGGTCCGGAGGCTTCTTCTATTTGAAGGACGTTTCCGACCCGGCGAGCACAAGGAGGCTGCCGCCGTTCAAGAACTGCCCCGCCACCGAGCTTCCGACATGGACGCACTGCCCCCACCTCTCCGAGTCGCCCCAGCTCACTCGCGCCGTCAGGCGGATCTGCAAGCTCACGGAGGAGGGGCTGTCAGGGAAGGACTTGACCCTTTCCTGGTTCACCAAGCGGATCCAGCCGCTCCAACACAGGGACCGGCTGATGTTCCAGTACTCAGGGCGCGACGACCCAATGCGCGCCACAAAGGACAACTTATCCGCCGACGCCATCGACAAGAGGATCTAGCTCCTCATCAAGGTTCCGCGTGAACTTCACGTTCACGTGTGTAACAAAGACATCCACACGAAGGGTTCCGGAACCGCGGTACGTCGTCTCGATTTTTTGGTCCATTGCTTTTCTTCGTATTCAAACTTTTTTGTCTAAGTGTTTAACACATGCATTAGCTTGAGGCGCTCGAAGAAAGTGAACTCGGAACTCTTCTCCGGGTTCCTTCCACTGGCAACACGGATCCGGAGGCTGCTTTGGAGGCGGAAGTCCACGAGGCCCCACGCCCTCCTAAGAGGAAGAGGCCTGCTCCGTCCAGCCCTGCCGCTAAACGCGCCCGCGAAGTGCCTAGCACTGCGGCAACTCGAAAAGCGGAGGCGGAAAAGAAACGCCTCAAGCTGATTAACACTAGCAACAAGGGGCAGCCCGCCATCCAGAACTTCTTCAAGCCTTCCGGGTAAGTGTCTGTTTCCGAGATCCAAGTTCTAATTTCACGAGCAATTCCTTAGTTGTTTATGCTTTTTTCTTTTTACTGAAGCTCCGGAAGCCAGCCCCCCAAGGCTCCAAAGGTCTTGAAGAAGAAGGTCAAGCCGTCTCCGGCTTCAGTTCTTGTTACTCCAGAAGTGGAGATCCCACCCAAAGCTTCATCTGCTTCTAAGCCGGATCCCAAGGACATCATCGACCTTGAAGATCTTCCGGAAGATCCCGCAGACCTTGGAGATTCCGCCAAGGGTGCCTCCTCGTCTGCCCCTCCTCAAGATCAACCAAGCGCTGCTTTCGCGAAGCCCACCGAGGAAGAATATGAGGAGAAGGTGAAGCTCGTTCAAGCCTCCAATGCGATCCGGGTGGATCCTCGACCGACCCAGTCTCTTCAAAAGCTTACACTCGCCGAGCGCCATACCGAAGTTTCCGCCATGCTGAACAAGGTCTGGGGGAAGTCGGATGAGGAGATGCAAGAGCTCACCGTCCTGGAGAACGATCTGAAAGAGTTTTTTGCCAATCACAAAGAAGTGCGGCAGGTAATACTAGCCCCCAAGCATTGGGTCAGACATTTCCGTGTAACATGTGTTAGCCGATGCTTTCTCAAGATGTACCTTAGGCGGAGATTTAAAAATTTTATTCCTTCAAGAATTTGGATTCTTCGCTAGCCCCCCGGATTTCAAATATCCGGCTAACTCCTCTCTGCTTCTCAGACGACGCGGAAATTGCACGAGGATCTCCGCATCCATGTGCTGGAGCAGATCACGGAGATCGAAGGGCTGCGTCAGAGCGCGGAAAACAGCCAGAAAGTTGTCCAGCTTCTTGAGACCCGCCTCCGTGGTATGAGATCCGAGTTGATTTCGTATACTAATATAACTGTTCATGATGCTTGATATGTGCAACTTTCCGCCTTCAGAAGAAACTGCCAAGCACTCCTCGTTTGATGAGCTATCCGCCAAGGTCAAGGTGCTTGAGGCGGAGAATGAATCCCTCAAAACTTTCTCCAAGAATCCTCCAACAAGGAGACTGAGGCGAGGAAGGAGCTCTCCGAGAAGCATGCCCGCGTCCTGACGGATCTGAACGAAAAACTAGAGAAGAGCCAGGGTCGCGTGATCTCCTTGGTAGCCAAGAACAAAGTTCTAGAAGCGGAGGCGGAGGCCATCGACCAACTTATCTTCCGTAAGCTTTTTTCCGTGTCGTTGCTCCGACTATCTTATATGCTTTCTCTCTAACGGAACTGGACCTTCTTCCACAGCGAGCCTTGGCTTCGAGTGGTCAAAAGAGTCGAACCTGAAGAAGACGGAGGCATATGATGAAGCGCGGATTTCTATTGACGCGTTATTTGAAGCCTGTCGCGGAATCGCCAAGACTCTGTCTCTGAAGAAGGCCAAAACCACAGTCATCGATACGATGACCAATCTTATGGAATAAGTGCCGGATTTCATCAAGGACTGGCAAAAATCTTCAGCACGCGGAGTCGCCTCCCTAGTCTTGGCCACCTGCAAGGCTCACTCCCCCTCGCTCAACTTTGCGAATGTTGCACGCGGAGCCCCCAAGGGTTCCGACATGGGTGCCCTCCTTGCGGAAACCCAAGGCTATGAGCAGTTGTTTGTCAGGCGAGTGAATCACTCGTTCTGGTATAACAAACACGATCTGCCCAAGGGATTTTCCGATGCAGAGGAGGAGGAGGAAGGTGAGCCGGAGTATTATGGGGAAGGCTCCGGGTCAAGCGTCGAGCATTCCGGAGGAAGCTCTGGTGACGACTCCGAAGCCGGATCCGGTGACAGTGACGACGATGGCTCCGCCTACCAGGAATCTGAAGAAGAGGACTCCGAGTAGAGTTCCTGTTTAGACAATGAAACAAGTTGCATCATTTTGGCCCCAGAGTGGGTTTGTAATAAGACTTTAAATTCTTAAGTAGCTAGGAAACGAAACGACTATGCATGGGGCGGAAACACTTATCCTGCTATCTGTTAATATTATGCGCATGTTTCGTTTTATGTTGGAAAGCAAGTGCTGATTTTATTGTTTTCCGGCTAGCCCGCTTGACCTTCCGCGAGCCGGAGGACCTTAGCCGGAAACACTCGCCAGCGGCGACGAAGCCCAATGGCAATCCGTCAATAACCGCGGAAACAAGCCCCCAGGCATAGGTGCCGGAAATCGCTACTAGGAATCCACGAGTTCGCAACAGACAACAACTTAATCAGAAAACTTAAGCTTACGTCCTAAAGGACGATTTTTGAAAATCACAACTGTTATACACGCCTAGGCGGAAAAATCCAGCTCTGCGGTTTTAGTCGGAAAACATACATGATCTAAAAATGAACAAGTAAAGGAGGTAAAAGACACAGAGAGTGAACCATAAGCTTTCTTTCATTGATCATGTATAACTATTACAGAGTTTGTAACTCGGAAAAAATACGCTAAGTGTAGAAAGGACGTAGCTGTGCGATGTTCCAAGGGCGATCTGTCTCGTCCTAGATGTCATCCGGATCCTCACGCTTGCGTTTCCGGTGCCAATTAGCAGGTCTATCCTTCAGCTCGCGGAAATCAACAAGGTAGTATGACCCGTTATGAAGCACTTTACTAACGACGAAGGGTCCTTCCCATGGAGACTGCAGCTTATGGTCTTTCACCTGCCGAAGGCGGAGGACCAGGTCACCTGCCATGAAGGAGCGATTCCGAACTCGACGACTGTGATAGCGTCGGAGCTTCTGCTGGTAGATGGCGGAGCGCTGGTCAGCTAGGTTCCGAGCTTCCTCGATCAGGTCTACAGATAGCTGTCTGGCCTCGTCAGCTGTTTCTTCATTGTAGGCGGAAACTCGCGGTGAATCGTGGATGATGTCGGAGGGAAGCACGGCTTCGGATCCGTATACCAGGAAAAATGGGGTAAACCCTGTTGATCTATTAGGGGTAGTTCGTAAACTCCACAAAACAGCTTCCAACTCGTCAGCCCAAGCTCCAGCTGCTCGTCGCATCGGTTCTTCAAGGCGTGGTTTAATTCCTGATAATATTAGGCCGTTAGCCCTTTCAACCTGACCATTTGATTGTGGATGAGCCACAGATGCAAGGTCCAGTCGAATCCCTACTGTCTCACAGTAATCCTTCAATTCTCCCTGTGCGAAGTTTGTGCCATTGTCTGTGATTATGCTGTGTGGGATGCCGAATCGCATCACGAGGCTGCAGACAAATTTTAGTGCCGTAGCACCATCGGCTTTCCTCACTGGCTTTGCCTCGATCCACTTGCTGAATTTGTCAACAGCGACCAGAAGGTATTCAAAACCGCCAGGAGATGATCTTTTTAACTTACCAACCATATCGAGCCCCCTGCATCGCAAATGGCCAGGTGATAGGTATGGTCTTCAGCTCTTGGGCTGGAGCGTTTGGTTGAGTAGCGTAGTACTGACAACCTCGGCAGGTCTTGACTATCTTGTCAGCATCTTCTTTAGCTGTGAGCCAGTAAAAACCTAGCCGAAAAGCTTTTGCAACGAGTGACCTGGGGGCGGCATGATGCCCGCAGTCCCCTGCATGGATCTCTCTGAGGATTTCAATGCCATCTTGATTGGAGACGCATTTGAGAAATACCCCTGTTGCACTTCGTTTGTAGAGTTGTCCGTCAACAATTGTGTAGGATCTTGCTCGTCTGATGATCTGTCGCGCGAGGACCTCGTCCTCTGGCAACTTCTGGTCAATGAGGTAGTCCAGGAAAGGCTGTGTCCAAGCCGGAATGATAGCCATGACTTCCCTAGCCGGAGACACTGCCACTTCTGGGTTTTCCGGGTTAGCGCCCTTCACCGAGGGTATCCGGAGATGCTCCAGGAAAATTCCAGGCGGAATTGGCTTCCTGCCGGATCCGAGCTTGGATAGCATATCTGCCGCTGTGTTGTCATCCCGCCTGACGTACTTGACTTCGTATCCGAGGAAATGTTTTGCGATCTCGTCAACTTCGTCTCTGTAGGCCGCCATGACGGAGTTTCTGGCGTTCCAGGTTCCGGCTACTTGCTGTGCCACCAGGTCTGAATCTCCGCAACATATAATGTGCTTGATCCCTATCTCCTTGGCGATGCGCAATCCGTGAAGTAGAGCCTCATATTCCACCATATTGTTTGTAGCTTCGAAGTGTATCTGCAGAACATACTGCAGTTCTTCTCCGGTGGGGGACTTCAGGGTGACTCCGGCTCCCGAGCCATGATGCTGCTTGGATCCATCGAAGTGCATGACCCATGTCTCAGGTTCCGGCTCCAGGTTTGTATCCGGAGCTTCTGTCCAATCTGCAACGAAATCTGCCAAGACCTGGGATTTGACCGCGGTCCTGGCTTTGTAATTGATGTCGAAGGCGGATAACTGTTGCGTCCTGTTGCGTCGGCGTTGTTGAGAATCGTTGACAGCGGATCCTTGCTCACGACTGTTACTGGATGCTCCTGGAAGTAGTGTCTCAGCTTCCTGCTGCCTAGGAATACTCCGTATGCTAGCTTCTGAAAGTGAGGGTAGCGCTGTTTGGATTCCGTAAGGACTTCGCTGATATAGTAGACTGGCCTTTGGACTCCGTACTCGTGACCTTCTTCCTGTCGCTCCACCACGATGACGAGGCTGATGACCCTGTTGGTGGCTGCCAGGTAAAGGAGCATAGGCTCTGACTCTCCTGGAGCTGCTAGGATAGGTGGGGAGGTGAGTATGTCCTTCAACCCTTGAAGAGCTGCATCTGCTGCCTCGTCCCAGACAAACTTGTCTGTTTTCTTCAATAGCTTGTACAGGGGGAGTGCCTTCTCGCCAAGACGGCTAACAAACCTGTTGATTGCTGCGACACAACCAGTGAGCCGTTGCACATCTTTGAGACAAGTTGGCCTTTTTATGCACAAAATTGCCTTGATTTTTTCCGGGTTAACTTCAATGCCCCTATTAGAGACAATGAAGCCAAGGAGTTTTCCAGCTGGTACGCCAAAGACGCACTTTAGCGGATTCAACATCATCTTGTACCGACGGAGATTCTCAAAGGTTTCTGTGAGATCGCTGATCAAGTCGGATCCTTTCCGAGTCATGACCGCGATGTCGTCGACGTAGGCGTGTACGTTCCGGCCAATTTGGTCCTTCAAGCACCGCTGCATCGTACGTTGGTAGGTGGCACCTGCGTTTTTCAAGCCAAAAGGCATAGTAACATAGCAGTAAGTGCCGAACGGGGTGATGAATGAGGTCGCCTTTTGGTCGGACTCCTTCATCCGGATCTGATGATACCCGGAATACGCATCAAGAAAACACAGAAGTTCCGCCCCTGCCATCGAATCAATGACTTGGTCAATGCGCGGCAGGGAAAACGGATCTTTCGGGCAATGTTTGTTCAAGCCAGAGTAATCGATGCACATTCTTAGTATTTCAGTGTTCTTTTTGGGTACAAGGACGGGATTTGCGATCCAATCAGTGTGGATAACTTCTATTACAAAACCTGCCTCAATTAACTTTGCTAGCTCCATTCCTATGGCGCGGCGCTTCTTGTCTCCAAAGCGTCGCATAGCTTGCTTCACCGGTTTAGCCCCCGGGTTTATGTTGAGGTAGTGCTCGGCGAGTTCCCTTGGTACTCCGGACATGTCAGAAGGCTGCCATGCGAAGATATCCATGTTAGCGCGGAGGAACTCGACGAGCGCGTTTTCCTATTTGGGGTCCATGTTGGCTCCGACTGAGACCTGCTTGGAATCGTCGTCTTCCTTGAAGTTGACTTTCTTGGTCTCTATCGCGGCCTTGAAGGAGTTTTTGTGTTCGGAGATCTGCTTTTTGGTGGTCTGCATCTCAGTCGGATCCACCGCGGCTCTGTAGCCTTTCAGCTCTTCTCCAGATATCACAGACTCTGCGAAGGCGGCTTCGCCTAACTCGCACTCATGAGCCTTTTTGTAGTCTCCGGATACGGTAATCATACCCTTAGGACCCGGAATCTTGAGCTTGTTGTAGATGTAGCACGCTCTTGCGTGGAACTTGTGGTAGGTGGGTCTGCCGAAGATAACGTGGTAGGAGCTCTTGAAGGGCACAACTTCAAACGTGATCTTCTCTTCGCGGAAATTGTGAACATCGCCAAAAGCCACGGGAAGTGTGATGCTGCCGAGGGAATTCGCCTTCTTACCCGGAACCACGCCATGAAACTCAGTGTTGCTGTGTTTGAGCTATTCCTTGGTGAGGTTCATCCGCTCTAGAGTCTCCAGGTACATGATGTTCAGGCTGGCTCCACCATCCATGAGGCACTTGGAGAAGTCATACCCGTCTATGCGGGGACTTACAACCAAGGCGTAGCATTCTTTTGGCACAATGGCAGGGTGATCCTCCCTATCAAATGTGCACGGGACTTCCGACCACCTGACATACTGCGGCACAGCCGGAACTGTGGCGTTCAGGATCCGGGTAGCTGACTTGGCAGCGCGGACTATTGGGGTTCCGAGGAAAGTGTGGTAAGCCCCCACGCTCTTTTTCTCGAATGGGTTGGATTTACCTGCGGACCCTGCCTTGGGATCCGGCGAGTTATCATCTTCATCCATCGCCTCGGAACTATCTTCCTCTTTGTCCTTGTTCTTGCCCTTGCCTCCCTTGCCGCGTGGGCGGTGCTTTCGGGCTCGCTTGTATCCTGCCTCCGGGTCGTTCTTTAAATCATTGACCCATTTGCAGTTGCAGTTGGTGTGAGTGGACTTCCCTGTAACCGGATCCAAGTGGGCTAGGCAAGGCATGTCTCTGTACTCCTCATAGGTTTGCGGGGCGCGGGATCCGCCAGCTGTGACCTCAGTGCCATGCTGCTGACCCCTGCCGGCTCCGCCACCACGGCCACGTCCTCTTCCGCCTCCTGAACCTCCGCGTTGAAACGCCATGGCGACCATCTCGGATCCGCCACTTTTCTGGTCATCAGGGTTCTTGCGCTTATGGCTGCTGCTGTTGCCGTTATCACGGTTCTTCTTTTGTTGATGTAGGGGGATTGCTGTAGCTGCGAGATCACCGCCTGCGTCATCATCGGCGGCAGTATGATCACTGGCAATGGAGATCATTTCATCCAAAGTCAGTTTGTTTGAGTTAGCCAAACGAGTGAGCGTATGCCTCAGCAATCCTCCCCTCTGCAGTCCACCAATGAAAGCGTACATGGCGGTGGTGTGGTCGACGTTTTCGCACTCGTTCCTGCATGCCAACCATCGTGTGAGGTAGTGTCTTAAGGTTTCTCCCTTCTTCTGGATGCAGGCTTGCAAGTCGCTTGCCGTGGCAGGTCTTTTGTAGGTGCCTCTGAAGTGTTTCTCGAAAGCGGTCTTCAGGTCGAACCAGCAAAAGATGGAGTTCTTCTCGAGGTCACTGAGCCAGATCCGGGCTGGACCTACAAGGTACAACTGGAGCATGCGGCAGGCGATGTTAGGGGTTCCTCCGGCAAAGGTTACTGCATTATAGTAATCCTCAATCCAGGTGTCCGGCCTTTCGGTGCCATCATAATGCTTCAAGTTTCCTGGTAGCTTGAGGTTCATCCTTGGCTTTGGTTCCTCTCGAATCATCCTGCCAAAGCACTTCGGACCAATGTAGTAGGTTCTGTATTCGTTAAGGCGTTCCCGCGCGTCGCGCGGGCCGTGGCGAGGAGATTGTGAGCGAGAGCGAGATCTCCGGCCGTCGCCTCCGCCTCCACCTCCGCCGCCACCGCTAGGTGGTGGTGAGGGAGACCTGCGAGGTGGTCGATCCAACTTCTTGCTTCCGCCTTCCGATTCTCCTCGGCCTTCCCGGTGCTGGCTCCGGCTTCTGTGGCTGCCTTCGCCATGGCGCTGGCTGCCCTGGTCGTTCCGGCTCCGGCGAGGCTCCGGGTCGCGGCTCCGGCGAGGCTCCGGGTCGCGCTCCTCATTCCGACTCCTCCTGGGCTCGGGCTCACGATCGTTGTTCTAGTTCCGGCGAGGTTCCGGCGAGCGCTCCCTGTTTCTGTTTCTTGGCAGCACGTTGTCGCGGATAACAATCCCACCATGCCCTGGTGGCCTGGTGTTTCCGGCTGGACTACGGCGGCGAGGGGGTCGCGGGTAACCATTAGGCGGAGGAGAGGGGTTGCGGTTCTTGTCTCGTCCAGAGTACATTGCATCCTTTCCCTTTCTTGGATCTGACGAAGGCGTCTTTGACGGCACGGGGATCGGATTTGGGTGTTCCCTGGCTTTTCTTCTGCGCTCCGAGGATCCGGTGTGTGATTCATCGTCGGGATGTCGATTGGCGCGAGCGTCCTTCTGCGCGGTAGATACACAGTTATCCGGATTGGATTCTAACCTGCGCGAGGTATCCGCCTTGCTTTGCTGCTGCATTGCTGAAGCGACAAGTTTGCGGAGGTAATTGATATCAACTTCTTCGTCCTTCTTTTTCAATAGCTCCGCGGCTTTTAGCATGTTATCCTTTGGGGTTTCCAGCGGCTGCTGCTCTGCGGGCGTGGCGAAATTGATTCTGCGGGGCGGAATTGCTTCTCTAACGATTCGATCGGCCTCCGCCTGCGCATAGGTCATCTTTACTTCCCACTCTTGCCTCATGCTCTTGACATGCTCGAGTGTGTCAGCAATTTCGCGATCCTGTCTTTCGAAGTGGTCCATCAAGTTTGCAGCTTCTGCCCTTTCATCCCTTATTGCGGCTGCGGTATTGGCGAGCTTCTTGGCTGTGGCCAGCATTTCCTTTCTCGTGGCCTCTAGAGCCTCCGGATCTGCGGCGTCGCCCGAGGTTATAGGTTTGTTAAGAACTGCTCGTGCAACCATCTCTTCAGGTGACAGGAGTTCCTCCGAGGAAGAATCCCTGCGGGGTCGCTCCCGTGACATTGGAGATCCTTGGCGGGATGGCTGAGGGTCGGATTGGTTGGTTGCCTCTTCTGATCCAGGTTGTCCCAGCGCTGCTACGGTTGCGAGAACCTGCTTAGGCTGGGCGGATTCAACTTCAGGCTGATCACCGTATCCGTATTCCCTTATCTTGCGATCGAACTCTTCAGTATCCATGGAGGGGGTATCTCCCGAAATTGGGCTCAGATTGCCCAAGATCGACTCTTCAACCGGAGTTTCGCTTTCTCCGACAGGCTCAGCCTGATCCGGATCCGCGTCGTTTTCCGGTGCCTCTACCTGCTCAGGACCAGCTCCGTCTTCTTGAGGGGCGGTTCCGGCGGTATGGGCCAAGAAGTGTACGAAGTGGCACCTCTGCTTTTCTAACACCTGGGAGACCCAGGCGGATCTGCATTGGTCTTCCACCTTTATTTCCTGCTCAGGGGCAGATTGGGTGGGCTTTGATTTTTCCAGATCCAAGGCGGAGTCTTCCTTGGGAAGCTCCTGCATCTCAGATCGGATCTTCGCGACAGCGTCCAGCTCAGCGGCGGTCGCGTCTGCGTTACTTACCAGTGGTTTTCCGTCGGAATCGACGGTTTCCCCGATGAAGATGTGTATGCCGCCAACTGGGACGATGGAGAGCTTGACGGGGTTTGTCCTAGCCGGAATCCAACACTCATCCGGAGGGACGATCGGCAGATTTCCGGCGTAGAGGAAGCGCCCCACAGCGATGGTGTCGTCGTAGCTTGGCGGAACCCTCCCGGTTCCGGCCTCCAGACGCCACAGGCCCCCACGGTGGGCGCCAACTGTCGTTGCCTAATCGACGGTACCTCGGAGGAGGGATCCTCACGAGGGGGAGAAGAAGTAGGGGCCATAGGGCGGAGTGCACTCGGGACGGTGGTACGCGATTTACCCAGCTTCGGAACACCTGCACGATGACAGGGCCTACTGCTGCTTGTCTGGAATTATCTGGGCGCTTTCGCGATGTTACAATGAGTGGAGGTCTTGCCTCTAGGGCTCCCAGGATCCGGCTTATAAAGGCGCACGAATCTAGGGTTTACATGGAGAGTCCTACCCGGATACAGGTTTCCTAACTACGGTACAATGTCTTGCCGTGTACGCCAAGGATCCACCCTTCCATCTACGTCGTACCGGATCCGGGTCCCTTAATGGGCCTCCATGGATCCGGGTTCCTCCTCAACGTCGGTTGGATCCGGCTCCCTGCTCCTGGGCCGGACATCTTCCGTCAGGATCAACAGCAACTGGGCCGCCCGATGGGCCACATGCCTCACCACCATCTGTGGGCCACCCGGGCTTGCCGGATCCAGGCACTGTCGATGGTACACCCATGAAGTATACCCACAACAAGAAGCGTTGTCCCCAACGCGTGAGGGTCTGCTAGAAAAAGGGTGGCGTCAGATAAGAACATCGCCGATCTTCATCCTCAAGCCTCGTCAGTCTTCTACACTACATCCTCCCTCTCGATTAGCTTGACTTGTCCTTGGAGCCATTTGGTCTTCGACGCTATCAACCTGATTGAAGACACAAGTATCCTTCCAAATGCAACTGAAGCGCACCATACATATCACCCAAAACACACAGAACAAACTCATGCATGCCATGGATCCAAATAAGCTGAAACACCTCCTAGTGCACCAAGCATATCACCCAAAACACACATAACAAACTCATGCACGCCATGGATCCAATTAAGCTGAACACACCCAAGTATGCAACCTTCTGAAAACCAGCGTCTCCTTTTATTTTCGCATTTTTTTCTGCCCCGTGCACCAAAAACTACACCTCTGAACCGAACTGTCACATTAGAACCAGCACCAGCGGCGGTAGTGCTGGCCTACATACGGCGGCACAAAAACCTGCACTAATATCCGTACGAAAAGATGGAGCCAGTAGCCACGTAGATGCTGCATAATCCGATCTAAATAAAATATGTCCTGAACACACGTATCAAATCTGCATATGCCTCTCGTTTGGTACTCTCGAGGAGGAAAGTAATACACGTATCCAATCAGTCCAATTGATTCTTTCCTTCTTCTCACGTACTATGCACTGCACGTACCAACCAAAACCAAACCTTCCTTTCCTTTTCTTTGTAGGTCTGTAGATTTCACGTGGAGATACCAATCAGCTGAGATCTTCCCGTTTTCTTTATTTTCTTGGCTCGTCCGCAGGAAAATTCACGTTGCGGCCTAAACAAAACCTGCCAAAAACTGATTTCGATCTGAACTCCTCCTTTGCTACGCTACCAACGGCGATCTCGACGGAAACGGATCTCCACGAAACCGCCCGCGAGAAGACGGTCGAAAATACGTGCTGACTGCAAACTTCTTCCCTATCAGCGAGCACAAACAGCAACAACTCAACCCGATCTCCTTCCTGGCGATCAGCAGCACACCAATCTTCTCCCAAACAAACGATCTGCCAACCGATCTGCAGTTGCAAACCTCGCAGATGATCTTGAAACTTGATCGCATCAACAAAGGCCTCTTGAACTTGACTCTGCCGCCCACTTCCTCCTCCTTGATCTTCACCAACAGCATGGCGGCGACGTATCCAATGGTAGCCACAGCAATCGAGCAGAAACAACTGAGCAACAAACCAATCTGCACCGTGATCAAACACTCGCAACTCAACTATGGGGTGGATTGTGAATGGCTTACCGATCGAGGAAACACTGAAATCTGATACCACATGATAATGATAGGTTTTCCTGATCTTTCACGATGCACCTTAATGATCCATAGGATCGATAGATCTTGAACCCCCTCGCCAGATTCAAGGATACTCAAGCACATATGATTACTCTTGACAGTTATTGGATAACCGGACGAACGTCCGAGACACCGTCACACACGCCGATCCCACAGGGTCGGAGATATCTTGAACTCGAGGTTCTACATGATCTGAATCAAAACTAGACTACTAAACCCTAGGCCGCACCATCTCCTTATATGAGGGAGAGGTGGCCGGCCAGCCCTATTGGGCCTAACCTAGTTTGACTCGAACAAGCCCAAGTCAAACAAACACTAATTTAAACCCTAATGGCCTACCACATGATCTGGCTACATTATTATTTCCTAATAACAAGACTATGATAAAATACTGGTACAACCTAAAATCAAACCCCTAACGGTTTACTATGCATAAACGTCGTGAGACGTTTACACCCACCCAGCCGCTGCCGCTTTTCCTCTAAATCTTCTTCAGAGTGAAGCAGCAGTGGTCGTTGCTTCGTCACTGCAGGGCGGTGGGCCGAGCTGCGTGATGTGCTCATCGGCAGGTCAATGCGAAGTTGCAGATGCGAGCCATTATCTTGCCTAGGGTGATCTGATGATAATTTCACGCTCTCGCTGATGATCGAGCTGCCCAGCCCCGCTCCGCTGTCAAAATCTTCAGGCCCGACACCAGCAGTGCATGTTCTGTCACCACACTGCTTTTCTAGTTTTTTTTTTTTCCTGTGAGTGTTCTTTTTTTCTTGAGCTTGTGGCAGCACGGCATTGCCGTGAACTGGTGGCGAGCAGGGTGACAGAAAAGAAGGAAATGTTTTTAGCGATGGACCTCGCATAGTCTAGTGAAGAGTCAGCTCCGAGAAAATATTGCATGGCCCACGGCTCGCTGGAAAAGGTCCGCCCATGATGACGGCCCAGGGCCGGCTCTGGCCCAGGGCAGCGGGTGCGACGGCCCAGGGCCCAGCCAAACTAGGGGCCCATAGCAAGAACTTTAGTACATAGGTATTTGTATAAGAAAAAACAATTATAGGCCCATCTATTCAATGAGAAGATAAAAGCAGCGCCTCTCCAGGAGCCAATCATCTGTCTAATCCCAATGTACACGCACGACACACACAGCTGCTCGTTCGATCGTTCTCCAGAGTCCGGACGTCTCTTCGTTTTCCTATACGTTTCTAACATGCACGGATTATTTTCCTCCGCTATAACCATGAGAATTGTTGAGACCCATCCTGTTTGGATGTTTTGTTTAGGAAACAGACCAACTACAAGGTAGATCGCACACTCCTGGACGGTTCCCTTTCCCCACCTACAGTAACAGAGAGGGCGATTTTTGGGCGACCGCGCGCAGACCAGCTCGCCGCCGGCGATTCGTCGGATTCCTCGTCCTCCGGCGGCCGCTCCGGCGGCGGGAGGACGGGGAATCCACGGATCTCGGCGTGTATATAGTCTTGGGGTGCGTGTGTGGCTAGCCGGCGGCGTCGTGGAGAAGTTGGCGTGGCCGGAGTGGCTTTTGGCGTCGGCAGGCTTCTCTTCTGTCGGTGCGGCTCCGGTGGAGCTCCGCCGCGGATCCGCCGTCCTTTCCAGGCTTGCTGCTCTTCGGAGAAGTGGAGCTTGGCCTTCCCCTTCCGGAGACCGCGGGGTGGCGGCTCCGTCCGTTGAAGTGTTTGAAGGTGCTGATGCGTTGAAGCATGGCGACGACGATGGCGTTGCAGGGCGGAGGCTCTTCGGAGCCGAGTGGCGTCGACTTCCCGTCCGTGCAGGGGAGACTCCCGATCCAAGGCGTAGGGGAGGTGGTGCGGCGGCGCGCCGGCGCGCCGGCGTGACGTTCTGATCTTCGTCTTCCTCGTTGGGGTTCAGCAGGACTCAGTTCTTTTTTTGCTTTTCGTTCTGGACCTTTCTGTAAGAACCATGTTTTGATATATATCAGCTCCTTTCCGCAAAAAAAAAAGGTAGATCGCACACTCCCTCAAAAAAAAAAAGTTAGATCACACACTCAACATCTCACAGAAGAATGTAATCTCAAAGCTCAAAATTCATGATGTCATCACATATGCCTCATTATCGATGAGAACGACGTCTCCTAATACCAAATGTTTTTTCTGCATTACACGATTTAAACTTCTTTGTCTACCTCTAGCATCATCAAAAGTGCACCATTCAGCTGGTATCACATGTTAGATGTAAATCTTCCTATCATATTGAAGTGGCACGGATTCTAAAATATATCAAATGGTCCTTGCCGCTGAAACATAAATAGTTATTATTTTTCTATCCCTTGAAATTATCGCTTGCAAGATTAAATGATTCATTAAACAATCATTTATCGATTTTTTATATTCCTCAAAATCAAAAAGGAAATAGGAGATTCTTCAGGTTTTAGATTTCGATGATTTTTTTAAAGTAAACTTCATTCTATTGTTATTTGAATTCAAGATTATTATTACTTATTCATTATTGTTTATTCAATTAAAATTTAAAATTCAAATAATAAAAAAGTGTGACATCATGGCACAAGAGTTAATAGGATTGATAGGGTACTATTGTCAACAAAGTATAACTTCTATGTGGAAGGTCATCCGGAAAGAACGAAGAAGTTAAACATACTGGGATGGGAGCAATTTGATGGGTGACCAAGTGGGAACCTTGACTATTAATAAATAATTCGACCTGATATTAAGTAAGCTTAGACATTAAAATGTCAAAAAAAATTGATTTTTTTTTGGAAACCTAACAAATGGCCGTTAACCTCTATGCCAACAGCTTTTTCTACGCTGATGGCTTTTTCTACGTCGAGGGTAAACTAGTATGTCTGGACGTCGTCAGATGCTGACGGGCTTTGTCGATGGCTGCCATCCGCATAGCCTACACCGATGGCCAAATAAGCATAAGCCGACGGCTAGAAGCCGTCGACACCTTGACTGTTTTCTGTAGTACGACAACGGATTTAACAATCTGAACAACATGTTTGAGGTCTAAAATTTTTGACCGGAGCCCAAGTAGTTGCCATTTTTTGCTCGTAGATCAAACATGGATGCACATGCAATGTCTCATCGCTCGCCTTGTTCTGTTGACCAATATACGGATGATGTACATACGCCCTAAATTCTGGAGACGGCGACCTCGGGGCGCGCTTGTCTCCACGTACCCGGACCCCGCCGCTTTTCATTTTGTGTCTTGCTGCTATCGATGACGGCAGAGAGAACCAACGGAAGTCGTCGCCTGCGCGTCGACCTGCGTGCTGCGCGCCGACATCCTGGTTGAGGGTGTGTCACGGCGGTGCACTTGAGAGTATGATCTGATCGTCATCATTACCAGGTCGATCCCTGGTCAACTCCTACTCCCCGTGACATGATCACCCGGCCCCTCCGCCACCGAAAGCTTGAGAGACCCAACGGCAAACACCAACTACAAGGAGGTGGCGCCAAATGCTGGAACCTGCTGCATTGCATATTTGCATTGCATGTTCGCTCAGCTGTGACTGTTCTAGGTGGATCGGGTAAGTGTTCGACTGTACTACTACTCTGGTACGTACGTACTACTGCCACGTAGGTGAACTCAAGATAATGACGACCAGGGTTGACTAGAACGTCCAAGAAACATAGGGCTCCTTTGATTTAAACGATAGGAAAAGCATAGGAATAGGAAAGGTATGTGATTGAAATGACATGTCTAGTTGAAACCTATAGAAAGATGAAGTTTGTTTGATTGTAGCAAAGGAATTTTTTCATGAGGTATGAGCTAATGTTTTTTTCCTATAGGAATTATACTACAAAATTCCTATAGGAATTCTTCCTATAGGATATGTTCCTATGAATCAAACAACATGTATAGGAATTTTCCCATAGGAACTAAATCCTACACAATTTCTATGCAAATCCTTTGAATCAAGGAGCCCATAGTATACAGAGTTCTAGGTTTTTTTTTAGAGGGAAGATTATCATGCTAGTACTAGGTTTCAAATAACTGTATGTGAGTATGTGACCCACTAGTGGAAAACGGGGCAATAGGCCCGGTCCATTTGGGCCTTTAGACCCGGTTCCCGAACCGGGACCAACTAGGCGGGACTAAAGGGGGTACCCTTTAGTCCCGGTTCAAAGATAAACCGGGCCTAAAGGCCTCGACACGTGGTGCGGCCAGGGAGCTCGCGGTAGAAGGGCTTTGGTCCCGGTTCGTGGTACGAACCGGGCCTACGTTTCTCTGCCGCGGCAGAGAATTGCTATTTCTCTGCCGCGGCACAGATTTGGGCTGTACCAGCGTTTCTCTGCCGCGGCAGAGAAACAGGGCGTTTCTCTGCCGCGGCAGAGAAACAGGGCGTTTTTCTGCCGCGGCAGAGTTTCAGCAATGCATATATATATCATTCAAGAAACCACAAAAAATCGTCATGAATATATATAGACATCGTCAACAGTACACGACATAGTCAACACAGTACACGTAATGCATGCATATTTACAATACAACATGTCCTGAACGAATATCCTCCGCCGTCACGATCTTCCGATAGTGCTCTCCACCTGGGGTAAGGACCTCGGTAATAAAGAATCCCGCGATTTCCTCTTGAATTGCTTTTATTTGATCCGCTGTTATGAGAGTGTCCCGCAGGCGTGTCATCTATATTTAAAAAAGGAGATCAATATATGAATGGAACTCAATACAATAGATGGTACTAATTAAGATTAATTGTGAAAATTTGTTATCGTACACGAGTGTGGTGTATTTGGGCATCCCCACCCTTGGGACAGGACATGTCACGCATGAAGGTGCAGACGTAATATCCACATAAGTTATTCCCTTGTTCCTGCCTCATACACTTTACGAAAAAATAGTTCGATCAAACTAATAATCAAGCATCGTATTGAAAGTAAATATCATATATAAAGTTTCACGGACATAGCTATATATATAGTACTACTTACAGGGTAATCTCTAAATGTAAGCTCCGGTTTCCATTCACCCGGAACAGTATTGATGAACCGTTTCCAAGCCCTGCCCGGCAAAAAATAATGAGTAAATGAGTAATTGATTAGTTGATGATATCTTCGAATTAGAGCAGATGAAGATGCCAATACGAAATTGATTGAAACTACCTCTGAAGGATGGCAGCCATGTCCGCCCATTCCGCATATTCTTTACGTTTCGAGTCCATGACGTTTACGACTCCAAGGTGAAGATCAATGATTAGGAGAATAAAGTGGAAACTGCACAAGCATAGCTCAATGATTACGAGAATAAAGTGGAAGTTGCACAAGCATAATGTATGTTATATATAACACTCACTTGAAGTTGTAGGGAAAGAATATATCCTCTTTGTCTGCTTGCTTCTCTAAAAACATTACGATGTTGTCCTCTGTGTCCTTGGGGTACCGTCGAACCGTAACTTCATGAACTGCGTTTGGGTCTATGAACCCCAGCGGTAGGAGCTTGCCTCTTTTGTATTCCAGCTTCTTCATTCTGCATAATTAAATGTATAGCGAACACAAAGAATATAATGAGGATAATTGTTAGTGCAAATGAATGAGCTACAAACTTAATTACACGAATAAATCACTTACAGGCAGTAGCAACTGATGACAGCTTTGTCGAGGGCGTCTTGATTGAATAACTGAAACAGTTCTTCTAACTCAAGGTTTATCTTGTCTTCCCCCCGGAAGTAATGATCATCTCTAAGATACACCGTGATGTAGCTTTCACATCTTCGACAGGCTTTCAGGTACCAGTCATGCAACCTTCGCATCTGAGTCCCTAGACGCGCGAGCTCGCCAGGTTTGACGAGATCAGATCCGTATCTATACTTGTTTACCACTTGAGCCGTTGGATAGTAATCTTCGTACTCAACTGATGCTCCCTGAGCTCTAGCCGCCCGTTCGATCATCGATGCCGTCTCTGGATCATGATATGGCTCCACGATGAAGTGGGGTGCGGCCTGAATGTCCTGCTGTCCAAGCTGGGCGACTTTTTTTGCTTCTTTGCTCGCTCTAGAGGACTGTCCAAGAGAGCGGTCATAATCAGCTCTCAGCTCAGGTCTCTTCATTCTCGTCTCGGCAAAGTGCTTCACTGTCTGCGGTGGAATAAACATCTTCTTCGGCGCAAGAAACGCCTTTTGCTCTTCAGTCTGCTCATGTGGTAACAACTCTGGAGTCTGTGCCCTCATTGGAGTTGATGATCTCTTCGGAGCTGTAGGAGGTGCCGCGGACCGCTTCCTCTTTTGTTTAGGTGGAAGCGGCGGAGTCTCCTGACGAGGAGGAGGAGGCGGCGAAGTATTTTCACGCGGAGGAGACTGGTCATGGATAGGGGAATCATCATCGCGCAGAGGAGAATCATCACGCGGAGGAGACTGCACATGTGGCGGAGGAGGCGAAGGTGGCCTGCTTGTTGGCTTCTCACCTGGAAACACAATGTTCTCCTTCCGCCATTGCACGGTGGTTCTACGGGCTTCTCCCAGTTCTTTGATTTCCCCATCTTCACCTGCAGGGTGCTCAAGCACCAACCCCTCATACTCTCTCAACACTTCATCCACCATCACAACAGCAAAGTCGTCTTGGACTGGACGGCAATGGTAAGACCTTGTAGGTAAGAGGATGCCGACCGCCGCCTTGAAGGATAGGTTGAAAACTTTAACATGCAGCTCACAAGGATGGCTCTCAGTGAGATCATCCACGGGGGGGTAGCGAGGAGGCTCGACCACCTGGTCATCATCATCATCATTATCCACCTGCTGAGAGGAAGCCACGCTGCTTTTCCGGTGTGGTTGAGATTGCAGCGGGGCGATGGCATTGAGCAAGGCAGATCTACAGCCTGCCCCCGAGCCATCTGAGATGTAAGTACTTGGGTTACCATGGTTAATTGGGCTTGCATGGTGCTCATACCCTCCTCTAAGTTAGCCGAGCGGTCTGTTTCCCTTGCCTTCCTCCTCTCATGGCTTTTATCGTGAAATCTCTTCCTTTCCGCAGGAAAGCCATACTTCCACGGAACGGAGCCTGCTGTGCCTCGTGTTCGTCCGCCGTGTTCTTTGTTCCCAAGGGCGCGTGTCAGCTCATCGTTCTCTCTTTCGGGCTGGAACAACCCCGCCTCCACGTCCCTATGTGCTTTTTCCAGGGCATCAATGGGAACCTTCAGATGAGCTTTCTTATAGATGCACTTCCTGTTTACGGATCCAACGTTCCCCCAATCCCGTAGAACCACTCCTTGCACCGTTCGATCCAACCGTGTGTCCCTAATCTGATCCCTTTATCGTCGGTTCCGCCTCACTGCCTGCCACTTAGGACGGTTAGCCACCGTATCCACCTGGACCCAGAATTTGGTGATATAGCTTCAACGCAACATTTGCCTTATTTATTTCCGACCTTCTCTTAAATTCTTCTGACTCCGTGCTGTACTTCACGAATTCGTCCCAGTGATTTTTTACCTTCTCACTGTCCGGAGTCTTCTTTAACTTGATAAGGCGACGCAATCTTTTCTTGTGGCTCTTGAATAGTTCGGCCATCTTCTTCTTGCCAAACTCGCGGAGGGCCTGCTCCATCTTGGCCTTTTCAGCGTCACCCCCTCTTCGGGTACTATGTTGAAATGTGACATGAGCTTGTTCATAATGCTGTTTTTGGCTACATCATCGATATAAAGACCTTGAGCTTCTTCCTCTGCAGACAGCACTAGTCCCTTCGGCTTGTGCCATTCTCGAACGGTGATCGGGACGTGGTCCCTAACAAGCACTCCGCATTGAGCTATAAATGACTTTGCACCTTTCTCTGGAGCAATCGGTTTACCATCCTTCTCGATGTGGGTGATATCGTGCCTAACACCGTCATCCAACTTTTTGGCCGGGCCTCGCTTCCTCGACTTTACAGAAGAAGTGCTCGATCCGGAGGGCTAAAAAAGAAATAGTTCATAGTCAGTACAATTTAATTAGTTAATGCATCTAGTCGATCAACAGCGGCTTAATTAATTTATATACCTCGGTGATAACTACAGTTCGGGAGCCATTATGATGATCTTGTTCCTCACCGGCGCCACTAGGATCTTCTTCCTCAATATTCTCCGCTCCCTCGCCGGAGTCATTCAAATAAGTTGCGGTGACATCGTCACCGCCATCATCTGGAATAACGTCGTCGTCGCGATCATCCAGAGTACCGTTTGCTATGAGTTCCTCCATGAAATTTTCTTGAATTTCATCTCTCTCCATGCTTTCTACAACGACCTGCAAGCTATACATAGGAACCATCATATGATCAAATTAAGGATAATGCAGAAAACTGAAAATGGAGTTACATATGTGTAGTTCTTAACTAAGGATCGATAATATAGTGCTGAAAGTAGATACTGCAGTTACATGCATACATAGATCGGGTTCATGTTTATTTAACCCTAATACATATCAATCACTACTACAACCACTCAACCGCGCAGACCGGGTCCTAGAGGGCGCCGACCGGGTCCTGAGCCGCATGGGTGTGCCCCCAAAGCCACGGAACAACAACGGGAGCATAGCTAACATGAGATCCCCGCATAACGCTCCTTCCGGGCCTATCCATGTTGTCTAACGCGTACATGTAACGGCGAACGTGCTGGGCCTCCGCTTCAATGCGCTGAGCTACCTCCTCCGGCGGGGCCGGCTCCTCTCAAACGACCGTGGCCCATAAGACCTCCACCAAAGAATATCCGGGTCGACAACGGGACCCGGATTCCCGCACCTGGGTGCGCGACCCGGAAGCTAAGACCTCCCGGTGCCCCCGGCGGAGCCCAGTCCCGGACCTCCCCCATCTGCTCCATCTCCTCTAGAAGAGTCAGACCACGGCGCGGCGGCTGTCGCGGCATCGTAGCTACGAAAACAAATCATATATATATGTACCAACGTTAACATAAATTAAAAAATAACTTCACTATATGTTAGTCGGCGCCGGCACTACCATTTGGGGGGCGCCGACACTACATACTCTATTACGGGGCGCGGCGGCGCCGGCACTACCGCGTAAGGGGGCACCGGCACAACATCTTCTATTTGGGGGCGCCGGCAAGAGCGTCAGCACACCACGTAAGGGGGCGCCGGCACAACATCCTCTATTTGGGGGGCGCCGGCAAGAGCGCCGGCACTACCGCGTAAGGGGGCGCCGGCGTACATCCTCTATTTGGGGGGCGCCGGCAAGAGCGCCGGCACTACCGCGTAAGGGGGCGCTGGCGTACATCCTCTATTTGGGGGGCGTCGACAAGAGCGCCGGCACTACCGCGTAAGGGGGCGCCGGCACTATTTTACACTAACACACTAACTAATTTTCTAACTATTGTTTTAACTAAAGTTCTAACTATTTTTCACTAACACACTAACTAAATATTTTACTAATTAATTTTCTAACTATTGTTTTAACTAATTTTTCTAACTTAACAAACTAATCTAATTTTTCTAACTTAACAAACTAATCTAATTTTTCTAACTTAACAAACTATATAATCTAAAAAAAAAGACTAAAAAAGAAAACAAAAAAAGGAGAAGGGGCCGGCCGTGGGGCGGCGGCTCTTACCGGCCGAGGAGGAGGCGGGCGCGGGGAGGAGGCGGCCGATGCGGGCGAGCGGCGACGGCGACGATGGTGGAGGAGGAGGCGCAGGCGCGGCGGTGGAGGAGGAGGCGCGCGCGCGGCGCGCGACAGAGAGACGGCGGCCAGCGCGGCGCGGCGCGTGGAGGAGGAGGCGGAGGGCGGCGGTGCACGGCGATGCGGAGACGGCGGGCGCGGGCGCGGGCGCGGTGGCGACGGCGACGGCGGGCGCGGTGCCGCGCGGGAGGGCGGCGGCGATGGCGCGCGGTGGCGGCGGCGATGGCGCGAGGTGGCGGCGGCGATGGCGCGCGGCGGTTCGGCAGCCTGGCGGCGTCCTAATGCTTCGTCTCCGCGGGATTGATCTCCGCGGAGACGAAGTGTTGGCTTTTATAGTGCCCCCCCCCTTTGGTCCCGGTTTGTATTACAAACCGGGTCCAAAGGCCCCCCTTTGGACCCGGTTTGTATTACAAACCGGGACTAAAGGCCATTTTTGCTGCGTTTTGCGCGCGCAAAAAGGCCTTTAGTCCCGGTTTGTAATACAAACCGGGTCCAAAGGCCACTTTTTAAAAATTTCATTCCCGCCTTATTTCAAATGAAAAAAAGCCACCGCATCGCCACACGTGTCCACCGCCGCCACCGCCGTGTATCGCCATCGTCGCCACCGCCTGGCCACCACCGTCACCGCCATGTACGGGCCACCGCCGCCACCGCCATGTACTGGCCACCACCGTCACCGCCGTGTACTGCCCCCCACCGCCACCGCCATGTACTGGCCACCACCGCCACCGCCACACGTGTCCCTTCCCCGTGCCACGTGTCACCGCCGCTTCCACGTGCCTTGCCCCGCCGTCACCGCCATGTACGGGCCACCGCCGTGTACTGCCCACCACCGCCACCGCCATGTACTGGCCACCACCGCCACCGCCACACGTGTCCCTTCCCCGTGCCACGTGTCACCGCCGCTTCCACGTGCCTCGCCCCGCCGCCACCGCCATGCATGTACAGGTCACCGTCGCCACCGCCGTGTACTGGCCACCGTCGCCACCGCCACCGCCTGGCCACCACCGTCACCGCTATGTACTGGCCACCGCCGTGTACTGCCCACCACCGCCACCGCCACACGTGTCCCTTCCCCGTGCCACGTGTCGCCGCCGCTTCCACGTGCCTCGCCCCGCCGCCACCGCCGTGCGACGTGTAGATCCCGCTTCCACGTGCCACGCCCCGCCGCTTCCCGCGCCACCGTCGCCGCCGCTTCCACGTGCCACGCCCGCCGCTTCCCGCGCCACCGTCGCCAAACTTGCCGCGTCGCTGTGCTATAAAGCGCCGCGTGCGCGCGGAACCACACGTCGCCGTCGCCTCCGTTCATTCGTCGCCGGGATGCCGCCGCGCGTCGCGGCTCGTCCGGCTTCCGTGGCGTCCGAGCGCGGCCGAACGGTAGGTTCTACGCCGAGATGCGTGCCGGTGGCTTCCGGCTCACCCTCGCACGTACAACACCCCGAGCTGGCGGCGCGCGCTTACGACGCGGCCGCATGGCGATTTCGGCGGCCACGGTGCGACATGAACTTCCCGAACGTCGAATCGCTAGAGGAGGCGGAGTTCCTCGCGCCGACGCCGTGCCTCGTCGACGACGAGGACCGTCGCCGCCACCGCCAGGTGCAGCGCCGGATCGCAATCGCCGAGCACGACGAGGAGTTGATGCGCCAGTGGAGGGCGCAGTTCCCCAACGACGTCGACAACACCGCCGCGTTCTTCGCTGACCTCCGGGCACAACGCAGGTCCAACAGCGCCATCGTCGGGCCGTCGCCGTGTTCGAGCTCGATAACCCGAATACAACTTGGGCCGACAACGACCCTCGGTGGGACGACATTTGGACCGAGACAACCTCCGACGACGAGTAGATCGACTAGACTAGTTGTTTATCTATTTTATTGTATTTTCAATAAAGTCGTTGTGGTAGACGCTGATGATGAGAAAAGTTACCCGCCTTGATTACATGTGGAATTAAAGTACAGAACTCAACTGAAAATTAATTAAGATACATGGCCAGATAGTACTCGTGCCTAGCCCTATAGTACTCGTGCCTAGCTCAACTGAAAATTAATTAAGATACATGGCCAGATTCGATCGTTCGAGTCATTCACCATACTCGTGCCTAGCCCTATAGTACTCGCCACCGTAGTCGTCGTAGTCGCCGTCATCATCGTCGCCTGCATCGGGGTCGCGGTAGTCAAACCTCGGCGGGAGAGCACGCGTGGGCTGGGACTGAGGGTAGCGCAGGCGGGGGCCACGGTGGGCCATGACGCCCTGGAGAGTTCGGTCGCGCCCCCACAGCCGACGGCCGGCCTCGTTGAAGTTCGAAGGCGGCGGGCCGCCCTCCTCGTGCCTGGCGAGCGCCCTCTCATGCCGATTGATGAAGAAGCTCTCCCAAGTCGGGCTGTAGTCGGGATGCCACTGGGGATTCCTCCGCTGCTCTGGCGTGAGCTCGAAGTAGTAGTGGTTCGTGATGGCCATCTCGCGCGCCACACCTAGAGGGACAGGAGGGACCGGTACCCCTCCGACGCTCAGCAACCAGCCGGTAGGGACGCGGTAGCCCGGCGGGCAGGGGTAGTTCGACGCGCAAAGCGCCTCCGCCTCCCGGAGGGTTAGAGATACGATGGAAGCCATGTGACCTGGTGATGAGGTTTGCAGATATGAGTCTAGATGTGATATGTAAATGGAGGCCAAGCCAACATATATATAGTGAAAAAATGGCGGGAGGACGGAGGCGGGAAGCAGTGGAAAGCGCGGGAAGAAAAATAGGCGGGAACGCAGTGGCGCCAAAAACTGTCGGTGGGATAAGGACGTGTGGGTAACCTTTAGTCCCGGCTGGTGGGTACAACCGGGACTAAAGATCCTTTTTTGTGTCATCTAACAAAACTATCGGTGGGATAAGGACGTGTGGGTAACCTTTAGTCCCGGCTGGTGGGTACAACCGGGACTAAAGATCCTTTTTTGTGTCATCTAACAAAACTGTCGGTGGGATAAGGACGTGTGGGTAACCTTTAGTCCCGGCTGGTGGGTACAACCGGGACTAAAGATGTCGGTGATGCGTGTGGTTGGCACGTCCGTTGGGAACCCCAAGAGGAAGGTGTGATGCGCACAGCGGCAAGTTTCCCTCAGTAAGAAACCAAGGTTTAATCAGACCAGTAGGAGTCAAGAAGCACGTTGAAGGTTGATGGCGGCGAGATGTAGTGCGGCGCAACACCAGTGATTCCGGCGCCAACGTGGAACCTGCACAACACAACCAAAGTACTTTGCCCCAACGAAACAGTGAGGTTGTCAATCTCACCGGCTTGCTGTAACAAAGAGTTAACCGTATTGTGTGGAAGATGATTGTTTGCAGAAAACAGTAGAACAAGTATTGCAAGAGATTGTATTTCAAGAAAGAGAATTGGACCGGGGTCCACAGTTCACTAGAGGTGTCTCTCCCATAAGACGAACAGCATGTTGGGTGAACAAATTATAGTTGGGCAATTGACAAATAAAGAGAGCATGACCATGCACATACATATCATGATGAGTATAGTGAGATTTAATTGGGCATTACGACAAAGTACATAGACCGTCATCCAACTGCATCTATGCCTAAAAAGTCCACCTTCAGGTTATCATCCGAACCCCCTCCAGTATTAAGTTGCTAACAACAGACAATTGCATTAAGTATTGCGCGTAATGTAACTAGTGACTACATCCTTGAACATAGCACTAATGTTTTATCCCTAGTGGCAACAGCACAACACAACCTTAGAACTTTCTCATCCTTGTCCGGTGTCAATGCAGGCATGAACCCACTATCGAGCATAAGTACTCCCTCTTGGAGTTACAAGCATCTACTTGGCCAGAGCATCTACTAGTAACGGAGAGCATGCAAGATCATAAACAACACATAGCATAACTTTGATAATCAACATAACAAGTATTCTCTATTCATCGGATCCCAACAAACGCAACATATAGAATTACAGATAGATGATCTTGATCATGTTAGGCAGCTCACAAGATCCGACAATGATAGCACAATGGGGAGAAGACAACCATCTAGCTACTGCTATGGACCCATAGTCCAGGGGTAGACTACTCACACATCACACCGGAGGCGACCATGGCGGCGTAGAGTCCTCCGGGAGATGATTCCCCTCTCCGGCAGGGTGCCGGAGGCGATCTCCTGGATCCCCCGAGATGGGATCGGCGGCGGCGGCGTCTCTGGAAGGTTTTCCGTATCGTGGCTCTCGGTCCTGGGGGTTTCGTCACGGAGACTTTTTATAGGCGGAAGGGCAGGTCAAGAGGCGGCACGGGGCCCCACACCCACGGGGCCGCGCGGCCAAGGGGGCCGCGCCGCCCTATGGTGTGGCCCCTCCGTGGCCCCTCTTCGTCTCTCCTTCGGACTTACGGAAGCTTCGTGAGAAAATAGGCCCCTGGGCTTTGATTTCGTCCAATTCCGAGAATATTTCCTTACTAGGATTTCTGAAACCAAAAAGCAATGACAAAGAATCGGCACTTCAAAGCATCTTCTTAATAGGTTAGTTCCGTAAAATGCACGAATATGACATAAAGTGTGCATAAAACATGTAGATAACATCAATAATGTGGCATGAAACATAAGAAATTATCGATACGTCGGAGACGTATCAGCATCCCCAAGCTTAGTTACGCTCGTCCCGAGCGGTAAAACGATAACACGGATAATTTACGGAGTGACATGCCATCATAATCTTGATCATACTATTTGTAAAGCATATGTAGTGAATGCAGCGATCGAAACAATGTATATGACATGAGTAAACAAGTGAATCATATAGCAAAGACTTTTCATGAATAGCACTTCAAGACAAGCATCAATAAGTCTTGCATAAGAGTTAACTCATAAAGCAATAATTCAAAGTAAAGGTATTGAAGCAACACAAAAGAAGATTAAGTTTCAGCGGTTGCTTTCAACTTGTAACATGTATATCTCATGGATATTGTCAACATAGAGTAATATAATAAGTGCAATAAGCAAGTATGTAGGAATCAATGCACAGTTCACACAAGTGTTTGCTTCTTGAGGTGGAGAGAGATAGGTGAACTGACTCAACATTGAAAGTAAAAGAATGGTCCTCCATAGAGGAAAAGCATCGATTGCTATATTTGTGCTAGAGCTTTGATTTTGAAAACATGAAACAATTTTGTCAACGGTAGTAATAAAGAATATGCATCATGTAAATTATATCTTATAAGTTGCAAGCCTCATGCATAGTGTACTAATAGTGCCCGCACCTTGTCCTAATTAGCTTGGACTACCGGATCATCACAATGCATTGTTTTTACCAAGTGTCACAAAGGGGTACCTCTATGCCGCTTTGTACAAAGGTCTAAGGAGAAAGCTCGCATTGGATTTCTCGCTATTGATTATTCTTCAACTTAGACATCCATACCGGGACAACATAGACAACAGATAATGGACTCCTCTTTTATGCATAAGCATATAACAACAATTTATAATTTTCTCATTTGAGATTTGAGGATTGTTGTCCAAAACTGAAACTTCCACCATGGAGCATGGCTTTAGTTAGCGGCCCAATGTTCTTCTCTAACATATGCATGCTTAACCATAAGGTGGTAGATCTCTCTTACTTCAGACAAGACGGACATGCATAGCAACTCACATGAAATTCAACAATGAATAGTTGATGGCGTCCCCAGTGAACATGGTTATCGCACAACAAGCAACTTAATAAGAGATAAAGTGCATAATTACATATTCAATACCACAATAGTTTTTAAGCTATTTGTCCCATGAGCTATATATTACAAAGGTGAATGATGGAATTTTAAAGGTAGCACTCAAGCAATTTACTTTGGAATGGCGGAAAATACCATGTAGTATAGGTAGGTATGGTGGACACAAATGGCATAGTGGTTGGCTCAAGTATTTTGGATGCATGAGAAGTATTCCCTCTCGATACAAGGTTTAGGCTAGCAAGGCTTATTTGAAACAAACACAAGGATGAACCGGTGCAGCAAAACTCACACAAAAAACATATTGAAAACATTATAAGACTCTACACCGTCTTCCTTGTTGTTCAAACTCAATACTAGAAATTATCTAGACCTTAGAGAAACCAAATATGCAAACCAAATTTTAGCATGCTCTATGTATTTCTTCATTAATGGGTGCAAAGCATATGATGCAAGAGCTTAATCATGAGCACAACAATTGCCAAGTATCACATTACCCAAAACATTAATAGCAATTACTACATGTATCATTTTCCAATTCCAACCATATAACAATTTAACGAAGGAGAAACTTCGCCATGAATACTATGAGTAGAAACCAAGGACATACTTGTCCATATGCTACAGCGGAGCGTGTCTCTCTCCCATAAAGTGAATGCTAGGATCCATTTTATTCAAACAAAACAAAAACAAAAACAAATCGACGCTCCAAGAAAAAGCACATAAGATGTGATGGAATAAAAATATAGTTTCAGGGGAGGAACCTGATAATGTTGTCGATGAAGAAGGGGATGCCTTGGGCATCCCCAAGCTTAGACGCTTGAGTCTTCTTGATATATGCAGGGGTGAACCACCGGGGCATCCCCAAGCTTAGAGCTTTCACTCTCCTTGATCATGTTGCATCATACTCCTCTCTTGACCCTTGAAAACTTCCTCCACACCAAACTCGAAACAACTCATTAGAGGGTTAGTGCACATTATAAATTGACATATTCAGAGGTGACACAATCATTCTTAACACTTCTGGACATTGCATAATGCTACTGGACATTAATGGATCAAATAAATTCATCCAACATAGCGAAAGAGGCAATGCGAAATAAAAGGCAGAATCTGTCAAAACAGAACAGTTCGTATTGACGAATTTTAAAATGGCACCAGACTTGCTCAAATGAAAATGCTCAAATTGAATGAAAGTTGCGTACATATCTGAGGATCATGCACGTAAATTGGCTTAATTTTCTGAGCTACCTACAGGGAGGTGGACCCAGATTCGTGACAGCAAAGAAATCTGGAACTGTGCAGTAATCCAAATCTAGTACTTACTTTTCTATCAACGGCTTAACTTGGCACAACAAAACACAAAACTAAGATAAGGAGAGGTTGCTACAGTAGTAAACAACTTCCAAGACACAAAATAAAAACAAAGTACTGTAGGTAAAAACATGGGTTGTCTCCCATAAGCGCTTTTCTTTAACGCCTTTCAGCTAGGCAGAAAGTGTGTATCAAGTATTATCAAGAGACGAAGTGTCAACATCATAATTTGTTCTCATAATAGAATCAAAAGGTACCTTCATTCTCTTTCTAGGGAAGTGTTCCATACCTTTCTTGAGAGGAAATTGATATTTTATATTACCTTCCTTCATATCAATAATAGCACCAACAGTTCGAAGAAAAGGTCTTCCCAATATAATGGGACAAGATGCATTGCATTCAATATCCAAGACAACAAAATCAACGGGAACAAGGTTATTGTTAACGGTAATGCGAACATTATCAACTTTACCCAAAGGTTTCTTTGTAGAATGATCAGCAAGATTAACATCCAAATAACAATTTTTCAGCGGTGGCAAGTCAAGCATATTATAGATTTTCTTAGGCATAACAGAAATACTTGCCCCAAGATCACATAAAGCATTACAATCAAAATCTTTAACCTTCATCTTAATGATGGGCTCCCAACCATCCTCTAACTTTTTAGGAATAGAGGCTTCACGCTCTAGTTTCTCTTCTCTAGCTTTTATGAGAGCATTTGTAATATGATGCGTGAAAGCCAAATTTATAGCACTAGCATTAGGGCTTTTAGCAAGTTTTTGCAAGAACTTTATAACTTCAGAGATGTGGCAATCATCAAAATTCAAACCATTATAATCTAAAGCAATGGGATCATCATCCCCAATGTTGGAAAAAATTTCAGCAGCTTTATCACAGGCAGTTTCAGCAATTTTAGCAGTTTCGGGCAGTTTTTCGCGCTTTGCATTAGAAGTGGAAACATTGCTAACACCAATTCTTTTATTAGTATGAGTAGGAGGTGCAGCAACATGTGTAGCATTAGCATTACTAGTGGTGGTAATAGTCCAAACTTTAGCTATATTTTTTTCTTTAGCTAGTTTTTCATTTTCTTCTCTATCCCACCTAGCACGCAGTTCAGCCATTAATCTTATATTCTCATTAATTCTAACTTGAATGGCATTTGCTGTAGTAGTAATTTTATTATGATGATTCTCATTAGGCAAAACTTTTGATTTCAAAAGATCAACATCAGCAACAAGACTATCGACTTTAGAAGCAAGTATATCAATTTTCCCAAGCTTTTCTTCAACAGATTTGTTAAAAGCAGTTTGTGTACTAATAAATTCTTTAAGCATGGCTTCAAGTCCAGGGGGTGAACTCCTATTATTGTTGTAAGAATTCCCATAAGAATTACCATAGCCGTTGCCATTATTATAAGGATATGGCCTATAGTTGTTACTAGAATTATTCCGGTAAGCATTGTTGTTGAAATTATTATTTTTAATGAAGTTTACATCAACATGTTCTTCTTGTGCAACCAATGAAGCTAATGGAACATTATTAGGATCAATATTAGTCCTATCATTCACAAGCATAGACATAATAGCATCAATCTTATCACTCAAGGAAGAGGTTTCTTCGACAGAATTTACCTTCTTACCTTGTGGAGCTCTTTCCGTGTGCCATTCAGAGTAGTTGATCATCATATTATCAAGAAGCTTTGTTGCTTCACCAAGAGTGATGGACATAAAGGTACCTCCAGCAGCTGAATCCAATAAATTCCGTGAAGAAAAATTTAGTCCTGCATAGAAGGTTTGGATGATCATCCAAGTAGTCAGTCCATGGGTTGGGCAATTTTTAACCAGAGATTTCATTCTTTCCCAAGCTTGAGCAACATGTTCAGTATCTAATTGTTTAAAATTCATTATGCTACTCCTCAAAGATATAATTTTAGCAGGGGGATAATATCTACCAATAAAAGCATCCTTGCATTTAGTCCATGAATCAATACTATTCTTAGGCAGAGATAGCAACCAATCTTTAGCTCTTCCTCTTAATGAGAAAGGGAACAATTTTAATTTTATAATGTCACCATCTACATCCTTATACTTTTGCATTTCACATAATTCAACAAAATTATTAAGATGGGCAACAGCATCATCAGAACTAACACCAGAAAATTGCTCTCGCATAACAAGATTCAGTAAAGCAGGTTTAATTTCAAAGAATTCTGCTGTAGTAGCAGGTGGAGCAATAGGTGTGCATAAGAAATCATTATTATTTGTGGTTGTGAAGTCACACAACTTAGTATTTTCAGCGTTGGCCATTTTAGCAACAAGAATAAAACAAACTAGATAAAGTAAATGCAAGTAAACTAATTTTTTTGTGTTTTTGATATAGCAAACAAGATAGCAAATAAAGTAAAACTAGCAACTAATTTTTTTGTATTTTGATTTAGTGCAGCAAACAAAGTAGTAAATAAAACTAAGCAAGACAAAAACAAAGTAAAGAGATTGAGAAGTGGAGACTCCCCTTGCAGCGTGTCTTGATCTCCCCGGCAACGGCGCCAGAAATTTGCTTGATGCGTGTGGTTGGCACGTCCGTTGGGAACCCCAAGAGGAAGGTGTGATGCGCACAGCGGCAAGTTTCCCTCAGTAAGAAACCAAGGTTTAATCGGACCAGTAGGAGTCAAGAAGCACGTTGAAGGTTGATGGCAGCGAGATGTAGTGCGGCGCAACACCAGTGATTCCGGCGCCAACGTGGAACCTGCACAACACAACCAAAGTACTTTGCCCCAACGAAACAGTGAGGTTGTCAATCTCACCGGCTTGCTGTAACAAAGAGTTAACCGTATTGTGTGGAAGATGATTGTTTGCAGAAAACAGTAGAACAAGTATTGCAGGAGATTGTATTTCAGTAAAGAGAATTGGACCGGGGTCCACAGTTCACTAGAGGTGTCTCTCCCATAAGACGAACAGCATGTTGGGTGAACAAATTACAGTTGGGCAATTGACAAATAAAGAGAGCATGACCATGCACATACATATCATGATGAGTATAGTGAGATTTAATTGGGCATTACGACAAAGTACATAGACCGTCATCCAACTACATCTATGCCTAAAAAGTCCACCTTCAGGTTATCATCCGAACCCCCTCCAGTATTAAGTTGCTAACAACAGACAATTGCATTAAGTATTGCGCGTAATGTAACTAGTGACTACATCCTTGAACATAGCACTAATGTTTTATCCCTAGTGGCAACAGACAACACAACCTTAGAACTTTTACATCCTTTGTCCCGGTGTCAATGCAGGCATGAACCCACTATCGAGCATAAGTACTCCCTCTTGGAGTTACAAGCATCTACTTGGCCAGAGCATCTACTAGTAACGGAGAGCATGCAAGATCATAAACAACACATAGCATAACTTTGATAATCAACATAACAAGTATTCTCTATTCATCGGATCCCAACAAACGCAACATATAGAATTACAGATAGACGATCTTGATCATGTTAGGCAGCTCACAAGATCCGACAATGATAGCACAATGGGGAGAAGACAACCATCTAGCTACTGCTATGGACCCATAGTCCAGGGGTAGACTACTCACACATCACACCGGAGGCGACCATGGCGGCGTAGAGTCCTCCGGGAGATGATTCCCCTCTCCGGCAGGGTGCCGGAGGCGATCTCCTGGATCCCCCGAGATGGGATCGGCGGCGGCGGCGTCTCTGGAAGGTTTTCCGTATCGTGGCTCTCGGTCCTGGGGGTTTCGTCACGGAGACTTTTTATAGGCGGAAGGGCAGGTCAAGAGGCGGCACGGGGGCCCCACACCACAGGGCCGCGCGGCCAAGGGGTGGCCCGCGCCGACCTATGGTGTGGCCCCTCCGTGGCCCCTCTTCGTCTCTCCTTCGGACTTCTGGAAGCTTCGTGAGAAAATAGGCCCCTGGGCTTTGATTTCGTCCAATTCCGAGAATATTTCCTTACTAGGATTTCTGAAACCAAAAACAGCAGAAACAAAGAATCGGCACTTCGGCATCTTGTTAATAGGTTAGTTCCAGAAAATGCACGAATATGACATAAAGTGTGCATAAAACATGTAGATAACATCAATAATGTGGCATGGAACATAAGAAATTATCGATACGTCGGAGACGTATCAGTCGGCAGGATTAGAACGCATGGGTGGACGCACTGCTCGATGAGATAAAGCATGTAGCGCACGACGCCCTGTCGAAGGAACAAGACAAAGTAGAAGAGGTGCCGTGCCTATAAAAGGAGCATCGATACGCCTTGCCAAGCAGATCAACAAGCCAAGGAGAGTTTCATTCCCATGGATGAAGGGAAGGGTTGGGAAATCTCCCGTGGCGCAGCTTCTCGAAGATGTCGTTGGCGCACACGCCCTACGACATCTTCGGAAGCTGCTCCTCGGAATTTTTCCCTGCAAGCCCCTGAACGACTACATCTCATCTAACAGTGTTGGGGAAAGGGTTGGGAAATCTCCCGTGGCGCATCTCCACTTTTAATATCTTACATACAGTTACATGATTACACAAAAATAAATGGGAAATTGATTGCCATGTTGAGATACTCATTTGTGCCATGAACATTCTTCAATTAACTTGATGATGGAGCATCTTCATCATTTAATTAATCTTCTTCGGCCGTAACCATGGAGCATCTTCATCATTTAATTAATCTTCTTCGGCCGTAACCATGGAGCATCTTCATCATTTAACTTGATGCTTGGATCAATGTTCACTCTGAAGGGTGGAATTTCATCAAACTGATTATAATCTTCTGACATGTCTGTCTTGTCCTCCACTCCCACGATGTTTCTTTTTCCAGAAAGAACTATGTGGCGCTTTGGCTCATCGTTTGATGTATTTGTTTCCTTATGTTTCCTTTTTCTTGGTTTGGTAGACATATCCTTCACATAGAAAACCTGGGCCACATCCTTGGCTAGGACGAATGGTTCGTCTCTATACCCAAGATTGTTGAGATCCACTATTGTCATTCCATACAACTTGTCTACCTGAACCCCGCCTCCTGTTTTGTTGACCCATTTGCACCTAAACAAAGGGACCTTAAAAGAAGGTCCATAGTCAAGTTCCCATATATCATCTATGTAACCATAATATGTGTCATTTGGGCCTTCATTCATTATTGCATCAAACCGGACACCACTGTTTTGGTTGGTGCTCTTTTTATCTTGGGCGATCGTGTAAAATGTATTCCCATTTATCTCGTACCCTTGGAAAGTCACTACAGTCGAAGATGGTGTCTGGGCCAGCAAGTACAACTGATCTTCAATATGTTTGTTATTCAGGAGATGTTTTTGCAACCAACCGCCGAAAGTCGACAAGTGTTCACGTCTAATCCAATCGTTCGATCGCCCCGGGTTACGGGAGCGTAGAAAGCTCTTGTGGTCACCGATATACGGAGCCACCAAGGTGGAACTTTGTAGAACTGTGTAGTGTGCTTGAGTCAAAGAAATCCCGTCCCTACATATCATTGGTTTCCTTCCTAGCGTGCCTTTTCCACTTAGTCTCCCTTCATGCCGCGATTCAGGAACACCAATCGGCTTAAGGTCAGGAATAAAGTCAACACAGAATTCAATGACCTCCTCTGTTCCATAGCCCTTGGAGATGCTTCCTTCTGGCCTAGCACGGTTATGAACATATTTCTTCAAGACTCCCATGAACCTCTCGAAGGGGAACATATTGTGTAGAAACACAGACCGAGAATGGAAATCTCATCGACCCGGTGAACGAGGAGATGTGTCATAATATTGCAGCAGGATGGTGGGAACACCAGCTCAAAACTAAAGAGACCTTTGACGACATCAATCTGCAACCTCGGTAGAATTTCTGGATTTATTACCTTCTCGAGAAATTGCATTGAGGAATGCACATAGCTTCACAATGGGCGATCGAACATTTTCCGGTAGAAGCCCCCTCAATGCAATCGGAAGCAACTGTGTCATTATCACGTGACAGTCATGAGACTTCGTGTTACGGAATATTTTCTTCTCCATATTTATTATTCCCTTTATATTGGAGGAGAAGCCAGACGGGACCTTGATACTGCTAAGACATTCAAAAAATATTTCCTTCTCTGCTTTTGTAAGAGCGTAGCTGGATAAATGACGTCCTTTAACTCTCTCATGCAGCTTTTTGGGGTCTTTCCAACGTTGCTGGTCCTCCCGTGCTTCTGGTGTATCTTTTGTCTTCCCGTACACACCCAGAAAGCCTAGCAGGTTCACGCAAAGATTCTTCGTCACGTGCATCACATCGATTGAAGAGCGGACCTCTAAGACTTCCCAATAGGGTAGATCCCAAAATATAGATTTCTTCTTCCACATGGGCGCGTGTCCGGCATCGTCATTCGGAACAGACCGTCCGCCAGGACCCTTTCCAAATATTACATCTAGATCCTTGACCATACCAAATATATCAACACCATCACGATGGGGAGGCTTCCTCCGGTGATCAGCCTCACCGTTGTAATGCTTGCCTTTCTTTCTTACGGGATGGGTAAGCCTAAGAAATCGACGATGCCCTGTACACGACCTTCGACCTTTTTCCAAATAATCACCTTCGAGCTCATGTAAACAAGTGTGTGCATGCATTGTATCCCTTGTTTGACTGTCCTGAAATGTTACCAAGAACAGGCCAGTCATTGATGGTTACGAAAAGCATCGCTCTTAGGTCAAATTCCTCCTGCTTGTGCTCGTCCCACACACGTACACCTGCTAGGGACCACAGCTATAGAAGTTCTTCGACTAATGGCTTCAGGTACACATCAATGTCATTCCCGGGTTGCTTCGGGCCTTGTATGAGCACTGGCATCATAATGAACTTCCGCTTCATGCACAACCAAGGAGGAAGGTTATATATACAAAGAGTCACAGGCCAGGTGCTATGGCTGCAGCTCTGCTCTCCAAAAGGATTCATGCCATCCGTACTTAGACCAAACCGTAAGTTCCTTGCATCCTGTGCAAAGTTTGGGAACTCTCTATCGATTTTTCTCCATTGGGAGCCATCAGCAGGTGCCTCAACATCACGTCTTTCTTACGGTCTTCTTTGTGCCATCGCAACAACCTAGCATGCTCTTTATTTACGAACAAGCGTTTCAGCCGTGGTATTATAGGAGCATACCACATAACCTTGGCGGGAACCCTCTTCTGGGCGCTCGCCCTCAACATCATCGTGGTCATCTCGTCGATCTTATACCGCAATGCAAGGCACACCGGACATGCATCCAAATTCTCGTACTCATCGCGGTAGAGGATGCGGTCATTAATGCATGCATGTATCTTTTGCACATCTAATCCTAGAGGGCAGACAATCTTCTTCGCTTAAATGCGTCTTTGGCGGGCAATTCGTTACCCCTTGGAAGCTTCCTCTTAATTATTGTCGGCAACTTTCCAAATCCTGAGTCGGTGACACCGTTCTCTGCCTTCCATTGCAACAATTCCGATTGTCTTTGCCTAGCTTTTTATGGCCATCTTCGCAAGTTGGGTATAACAATTTGTTGTGATCTTCTATCATCTTGTCGAAGGCCAACCTTTCCTTTTCGGTTTCACATTCTCTCCTTGCATCGGCAATGGCCCGTCCAAGATCATCATCGCAGGCTCATCTGGTGCCTCTTGATCTTCTACTTCATTGTCTTCATTGCCTTCTGCAGTATCATCGTATTCGTGGAAATTGGGATAACCGTCATCATCCTCTTCCTCTTCGTCATTGTCTTCCATCATAACCCCTCTTTCTCCGTGCTTGGTCCAACAATAGTAATCGGGCATGAAACCGGATCGCAGAAGGTGGCTGTGAATGAGACTCGAGTGAGCGTAATTTACGGTATTCTTGCAGTCCACACATGAACAATACATGAAGCCACCATGTTTGTTTGCCTCCGCCACGGTCATAAAATTATCCAGGCCCGCAGTGAACTCGTCAAACCGTCGGTCAATGTACATCCATTGCCGATTCATCTGCATGATATAATTAAGCTGATCAAAACCATTACAGAACATCACGATGTATATATACACATGCATTTTATCAATTGCAGATGAAAAGGATAAAGTTGTTAACCTCGATGAAGAAGAAAAAAGCAAGTTAAGTGTGGCTTGATTTGTGTAAACTCAAGTGGCAAATCCTCTTAAGCATTTCATCGAACACCTCTTGTGCATGTGAAGAAGAGAGGAAAGCAATACACCCCTCTTGTGAAGATAGTGAAAAAATGGCTAAGTGTGGCTCACACTTGGGCAGGGGCAAGGTTATATAGCCAGAGGGGGGCCTTTGGACCCGGTTTGTCATACAAACCGGGCCTAAATGGGTCCCCAAGACCGACACCGCCTGCCGCGCCCTGCGGTGGACCCTTTAGTCCCGGTTTGTATGACAAACCGGGTCCAAAGGCCGCTACAGGACAGGCGCCAGCGGGTGGGGTCGTCCTGGGCAGAAACGAACCGGGTCCAATGGGGGCATTGGACCCGGTTTGGTTCAGCAGTGGGACATTTGCTTGGGACCAAAGGCCTCTTCTCCACTAGTGACCTGTAGAGTTACGGGTTTTTTGCGACACAACCTGTCACTGACTGAACCAACATTGTTAAATATCGGCGCCGACTTAAACGCCTCTTAGTCTCAAGTCTGAATCTGAACCATGGCCCATGGGGCCTCAGATTTGTACGTACCGCGTGCGCACTGCATCGCCTCGTATGTGCTCTGGGCCACGTTAATCATCAGCGATGGCCATAGACCAAAACGGCATTCTCTCCTAACTGCTGGACCGCACTTTAAGAGGCCAGGACAGATTGAGAGAGCAAGCAGGTGAGGTCAAACTTTCATCAAACTACTGATAGTGAAAATAACGTAGTAACATGTCAGCAGGCGCGCCACAGGCCGGTGCGCCACCACTAGTTAGCCATGGCGCACCACGTTCAAGATACGCCATGGGTAGGCAATCTAGGTATATCCATTTTTCAAGTAGTGTAGGGCAAGCCTTGCAAATATCTAACACCACCACCGAGTTTTCTCTCCATCATATCTTGGAGTTTGTCGCCCTATGGATAAATTAAGGTGGGCGAGGTTCATCTTTTGGAGGGCACTTCGAATTACATTTCTCGGAAATTCACCGATTCAGGAATCTACTCGGCGTCATTGGCCTATAAGGACAATTCGAGGGGCTGGTTTTTCTCATCTATGCCAACGGCGGTGTCAAAAAATTGGGCCTCACCAAAATGCAAACTCTTTGCTTGGCTCCTCCTTCAAAACCGGGTTTGAATCATCGATCGTGTTCATAAGAAAGGGTGGTCATATTGTGGTCTATGTCAATTATGCAAAAGAAAACCGGATATCGTGGGCCATCTCATGTTCAAATGTCGGTATTTCATTGGTGTTGGCTCCCTTCGGCTAATACGACTCTTTGGCCAACTTTTTATTCGGTGAAGGATTAGTGTGAGGCTTTCATCAACATCCATTGCGCGACGCAAATCTTTGGCATCCCTTACTATGCTAACCTTCCAGGAAATTTGGAACGAAAGAAAAGAAAATATCAGGTTTTTTCGTAACATCTCAATCATGACTAGTCTACCATGGTGTTCTCGAAGATCAAGGTCGAGGCGGCATTGTGGAGTAGGGTGGGTGTACAGCACTTGCATGCAATCATGCCGTGAGAATAGACTTTTGTATTGCGAGATTTTTTGCTCGGCTATAATAAACTCTTAAAACTATCTTAAAAAAAACTCTTAAAACTCCTTAGCTAATGAGACAAGACAAAGCTTTTGACTCTGATTAAAAAAATATACAGAGCTAAAGCCCTGAAATGCCATGTTCGCTCGTCTTTCCATGATCACCCTTTGACCTTTGTGGACTAAAAAGTCAGGAGACAAAATGAATTCCAAGCCGTATGCGCCAGGACGGCCCGCCTCAAACCAACTGACCAGCCGTACTGCTGCACTGAAAGAGTCAAAGAGCAGACCCTCAGTTTCCAGTTTCCACACGATCCGTCCGCCATGCTGCGCTGCTGCTCCCACGTTCCCGAGACGACGACCCTCGCTCACCTCTGTCTCCAACGTACGGCAGAGCGGAAGCACCGCTAGTCGTCGCTTCGTCACCGGTGGCCTGGGCGCGGCGGCAGTGCTTAGCTTAGCTTATCGACCTGCGTCCTGTGTGATGCTGCGACTCGGCTCATCGGATCAAATCACATCAGCGCCGCGGTGATCCCCGTTGACGTCACGGCGATGGAGAGAGTGATCTGATCGGATAATTTCTCACTGTCGCTGGTCAATTCATACTCCACATGCCATTATCGAGCACCCGATCGAGCTGCCCCGGCCCCCATCCGCTGCCGAAAGCCTGAGGCCCAATAACAACAAGGAGGTGGCGCCAAATGCTTTGGCTGCTCTAAGGGCATCTCCAACGGGGCGATTCAAACCGAGTCCGCGCGTCAGGATGGGTCGAGCCGGACAAAAACGCGGCCCAGCGCGGGGACGCAACGCAAAAGCGGGCAGCCGCGGCGTTCGGAACGACGCAAACCCGGCCCAAATCTGGGCTAGGTTTGCGTGGCCGCGGATGGCACGCGCCGTCCGCTCGCGTCCGGGCGCTGGGCGCCTCATCTCCCTGGGGCCACCTGTCGGTGACCAGGGAGTCTATTAAATGGGGAATGGAGGGGATCTGACCCTCCACTCCAGTCCCTACTCCACTCCCCGCAGCAAAACCGCCGCCATGGCCAAGCGACGGTTCGCTTCCGCCAACAACGACGAGGCGAGCAGCAGCCGCCGTCGCCCGCGCTGCCAGGAGCAGCGGCGGCGCCAGGAGGCCAGGCGCCTGATGGCGTGTAACTCACACGTTCGTTGGGAACCCCAAGAGGAAGGTATGATGCGCACAGCAGCAAGTTTTCCCTCAGAAAGAAACCAAGGTTTATCGAACCAGGAGGAGCCAAGAAGCACGTTGAAGGTTGATGGCGGCGGGATGTAGTGCGGCGCAACACCAGGGATTCCGGCGCCAACGTGGAACCTGCACAACACAACCAAAGTACTTTGCCCCAACGAAACAGTGAGGTTGTCAATCTCACCGGCTTGCTGTAACAAAGGATTAACCGTATTGTGTGGAAGATGATTGTTTGCAGAAAACAGAGAACAAGATTACAAGAGATTGTATTTCAGTAAAGAGAATTGGACCGGGGTCCACAGTTCACTAGAGGTGTCTCTCCCATAAGACAAACAGCATGTTGGGTGAACAAATTACAGTTGGGCAATTGACAAATAAAGAGAGCATGACCATGCACATACATATCATGATGAGTATTGTGAGATTTAATTGGGCATTACGACAAAGTACATAGACCGCCATCCAACTGCATCTATGCCTAAAAAGTCCACCTTCAGGTTATCATCCGAACCCCTCCGGTATTAAGTTGCAAAGCAACGAGACAATTGCATTAAGTATGGTGCGTAATGTAATCAACAACTACATCCTTAGACATAGCATCAATGTTTTATCCCTAGTGGCAACAGCACAACACAACCTTAGAACTTTCATCACTTGTCCCGGTGTCAATGCGAGCATGAACCCACTATCGAGCATAAGTACTCCCTCTTGGAGTTACAAGCATCTACTTGGCCAGAGCAACTACTAGTAACGGAAAGCATGCAAGATCATAAATAACACGTAGATATAACTTTGATAATCAACATAACAAGTATTCTCTATTCATCGGATCCCAACAAACGCAACATATAGAATTACAGATAGATGATCTTGATCATGTTAGGCAGCTCACAAGATCCGACAATGATAGCACAATGGGGAGAAGACAACCATCTAGCTACTGCTATGGACCCGTAGTCCTGGGGTAGACTACTCACACATCACACCGGAGGCGACCATGGCGGCGTAGAGTCCTCCGGGAGATGATTCCCCTCTCCGGCAGGGTGCCGGAGGCGATCTCCTGGATCCCCCGAGATGGGATCAGCGTTGGCGGCGTCTCTGGAAGGTTTTCCGTATCGTGGCTCTCGGTACTGGGGGTTTCGTCACGGAGGCTATTTGTAGGCGGAAGGGCAGGTCAAGAGGCGGCACGGGGGCCCCACACCACAGGGCCGCGCGGCCAAGGGGGGGCCGCGCCGCCCTAGGGTGTGGCCCCCTCGTGGCCCCTCTTCGTCTCTCCTTCGGACTTCTGGAAGCTTCGTGGAAAAATAGGCCCCTGGGCTTTGATTTCGTCCAATTCCGAGAATATTTCCTTACTAGGATTTCTGAAACCAAAAACAGCAGACAAAGAATCGGCACTTCGGCATCTTGTTAATAGGTTAGTTCCAGAAAATGCACGAATATGACATAAAGTGTGCATAAAACATGTAGATAACATCAATAATGTGGCATGGAACATAAGAAATTATCGATACGTCGGAGACGTATCAGCGCCGCGCCTGGCAGGACAAGGAGCAGCGCCTCAGGGAGGAGGCGCTGCTCCGTGCGCCGCCGCAGCCTCGGGTGGCTCTGGACCCCCACTCGGCCTGGGAGGAGGCCCTGTGGTCTCCGTGGCCGGAGTCCCCGGCGCGGTCCAGCCACAACAGCGCGTCGCCGCCCGGGGACGTCGTCCACGACGACGACGTCGCCGACGACGCCCACAGGGGCTAGGCGGCGCACCGGCGGCCACCGCGCCGCCGACCAAACCCTAATAGAGGGTTTTTTTTATATTAGTTTAAATTTAAAAGCCCATATAGGGGCTTCTTTTGTTAGTTTTATTTGCCCAAAATAGGGCTATGTACAAATTTGTCCAAAATAGGGCATATGTTCAATGAAATTTCGTTTAAATTCGCATTTTTTTAAATGTTTTTCTATTTTCTTGATTATGCGCTGCGTCCGCGCGTTGGGCGCAGCGCGCGACCCAAACGGACACGCGGACGCGGGCCGCTGTCCACGTGTGCGCTTGGCCACCCAAATGGCCCAAACCGAACAGTCCAGCGCGTCCGTTTGGGTCGCGTGGTTGGAAATGCCCTAAGAGGAATAGAAAGCTGCTCGACCGTACCATGCCAACTGATCTGACTATTAACGAAACACATTGCAAGCCGCTGACTCCACTCCACTACTGGAGGTTGGCTTGTGTCAGACCAGACCGAGAACAGCAAGGCAGAACAATTCTGGCAGAACAGAGTAGTAGTCCTGCTCGGGGTCGTGTTTAGATTTCACTACACTCCCGTCAGCCTCAGAACGACCGACAATGGAGATCGACTTATGTCACCAATACGATCGATCCTCAAGCCTTTGACACCAGTGATCAGTGAGCAGTGAGATGTGCACCTGACACTTGCCGCGATTTACTGCTGGTTTACGGCGTCTGCTTTGTGAGGCTGCTAGATCTTCAATGATGATCACAGGACAAAACAACACTCTCCTAACTATAGCAAGCTGGTCAAACCCTGATCAATCTGCCCAGGTGGTGGCAGCAGGAACCGTCACCTAACCCCATCTTAATGCATGCAAAAAGGACAGGTGATGATGCGCAACGATACGCCTGACCATATGGTGGATATGTTATAGCATAGCTCTTTCTAATACTTCATCCGATTTATATTAGTTGATTTAACTTTGTCTAGATACAAATATATCTAGTTAACAAATATATCTAGATATATCCGTATATAGACATAGTTGAGTAAATTAATTTAAATCGTAGGGAATAGTTTGAACTTCGAAAACAACTAATTGAGATACTAACCAGATTTTCAGACTGAACTGATGCCACGCCATGCATTTTAGCAACCGGAACTGAACCAGACAGTTGAGATCAGTATTTACCATAGTTTAAAAGACCAGACATGAACCGCTGAAGTAACAGGTTCACTGAGTCGCTAGTCGGACCACCGATTCATCTGGTTCAGCAGATTCACAAAATCATTATTTTTAATTAAAATTTAAGTAAAATTTCAGACTAAAATGATCATAAATGATATTTATTATAGTATATATTATAGAGTTTATTTCAATATGTCATAAAAATGTGGCGAGTCCAAGTGGAATTGGGTGTTATGTTGTGCTATTTCTCGCTAGTTGACTAGTTGAAGGTCCAGAGTTCAATTCCTCTTATGACATTTGTTTTTCAGACTGTTGACTCACCACATCTTTTATGACATATTGAAATATAATCTATAACATCTATTTCCTTGAAAAGGGTGCTCAACCGACAAGAACTGTTTATGATATTTTAAAGAAGGCATAATTATTTAAAGAAAAAGGAAAGAACTTTGAGTTTATTGAAGAACTAAATGAATAAATAAAGTAGGAGAAGATCACTAGTATTCCTCGTTCTCTAATTATTTAGACTTAATTTACCTCCTTCTTAGTCCTATTTGGATTTTTGTCGTACCAATCCAACATAAGCCCCTATTTTATTTTATTTTCTATCTAATTTGTTTTCTTACCATTGTATTTCCATTGACAAAGGTCTATTGAACAAATAGTTATTTGTTCAATAGACCTTATTGCATATTTATATTTTCCTGCCTATACTTCGTTCAAATGATAAGGGTGTTACTCTTGCATGTATTTTCTTACAAGATTTTTTACATTTATGATCATTTTATTCTGAAATTTACTTAAATTTTAATTAAAAATAATATTATTTTTGTTGCCATCGAACCAGATGAATCGGTTGACAGCGTGTGAAACGTCTGAAAATCTGGTTAGTATACATATACTGCAAACGTGGGAGCAGCTGCCATGTGCCAACAGTGCACTATAACTAGGGTACAGCGAAGGACGTCGAATGCGCGCGTCGGTGCAAACGCAGTTGTCAGTTTCACATGCACGATACGCTAGCTGCAAAGCGACCCTGATTCCAAGCGCGTGCTAGCGTGGAATACAGCTGCAGCTTTGATAGATCGAGTGACCACACCATGGAAGTCGCGTCGTCTGTTTCCTACGTCCATTCATACTTTGCCGTGACCGATTGGGAATATTTCCTGTGTGCTTCGGCGCTTTCTATTTTGTTTTCATCGTCCATCGGAATTCGTACATTAGACCAAGCGAAAGGCGAAAGCGAACGCATACTCAGTGCTAGCCTTTACCGATTTTCAACGGTGCAATAATGTACGTACTCCTACACGTGGTGTGACGAACTAACGACGATGCATGAATAATTGGCAAGGTTTAAAATAGCGCGCTATTTTTTCGCTAATACCACGCAATAGCATATTTGGAGGGTCTACGCTAAATTTTAGTATTTTTGCTCGCTATGGCGCTATTTGTGAAATAACATGATATATCGTGCTAAAATTTCATAGCGTTAGCGCGGTATTTTTTCAAGCTAAGTTGTTTTCACTTTTCGGTGGTAATGAACTACAATATGTTGGCTTCTCTTCTAGATTAGAACTTAATATCGCTAATGCTGATGGTTTTTAATAAAGAATTTATACTATGTTGTTTTCTTGTGGAATACTGATGTTAGCCTTCTGAAAAATTGGAGATCTATTTGTTGTATGTGGTTATATATGTATGGTTCATTTATTTTTGGACTAAATATCTAACCTTTTTTAGCGAAATCCTTTATTTTTAGACTATATTTGATATTTTTTTCAAAACGCTATTTGAAATATAGCACGCAATTAGCACGATATAGCGTCCATAGCGTTTGAAGGAGGCCGACGCTATTTCATTTAGCACGCTATTTTAAATCTTGATAATTGCCCGAGCCGCAGTTCCTCGTTGATATACATACACTTGCTCGGGTCTAGTTCGCCCGTCCTGGCCTGCCCAACAGAGCAGACATCCAAAACTGGTAGCAGTTTACATTCATCGTCCTCTTCTCCAGTGCACCCTGATGTCTGTCTTCTAGTAGTACGCATCATGCTAGGTAGCCAAAACAGAAAGAAAACTAGGCAAGTCCTACTACAGCCGTCATGCATGGTCAATTAGGTCCTCAAGAAATTCCAAAACCAGGCATGCACTTCTATATGCAACATGCTTGCAGTATTATCTTTGACCTGACTGTGCGGTGGACCTTCGTTTCGCTGCTCGCAGCATGAAACCCATCAGAGCAAGTACAATAAGTCCTAGTCAGCTAGCTACAAGGATTAAAATAGTATATTTATGTCTAGTTGGAGGAGAGAGAAGAGGAGAGAGAATGTAAGACTTTCATAGTGGAGAGTAACTTAGACTAGTAACATGGCATATGCTACTAGTCTAAGTTACTACCTTCATAGTGGGTAGTAACTTAGATGTGGTGTCATGCAATGTGTCATTAATTATGTTGTAGACTCATATTGCCTTGAGATGTGTGATGTTATGGTAACATAGCTAGTTACCACCTTACTCTCTTTCTTCATTTATTAGTATGCCATGTCACCAAAATGTTTTGAGATGTGTGATGTTACTACCTATGTTACTCCCACTATGAGCAGTCTAAGTGGGCTCTTATGTAAGAGCTAGCTCTAGCACGTGCTTTTAGGCAAGTTGTGTGAATGAAAGTGGGTCCTCTCTTGAAAAAGTAGTACATCTTTATCAGGGCCGGCCCTGAGGGGGGGCAGGCGGGGCGGCCGCCCCGGGCCCTCGAAGCCCAGGGGCCTTAGCCAGGTGCACATATGGGAGGCGGCGCCATTAGAGGCAGGTTAGAGCTTTTTCTCTCGTCCAGTTGGGGGAAACGAAGCGAAACATTACTCTTTTTTGGGGGGTTTCAGTGAAACGTTACATCTTTTTAGCAGGTTGTAACTTGGACCTGTTAATTTTTCTCTTGGGCTTTTTATCTTCTGGTTAGATACGTGAAGAGTCCTAAAAAAAGCACACAACTGAAGAGACCTAAAAAAGCACACAATCAAGATATTTCTTGTACTTATTTTCCCTTACAAAAATTACTTTCCATACTTAAGAAAAAATCCATTCCAACCCTCACCGATAGCTCTAGTTGTTGCCAAAGGCGGAACAACCAATTGTAATGTGATAAACACATCTATAACATAGCGTGGTAAATATGAGAGGGCCCATGAGTGAAGGAGGTGCGCGAGTGAGACAATGAATGGTCGAGTGCCGCGGCATATGATAGTCCGGCAACGATTGCATGGCCTGATTTGAATTGAAGTTTATGATTCAGTTGAGATAACAATTCCGAGAGAGAACAAAAAATCTAAGTTTCCATCTTTCTTTTTTTTGGTTTTGTTCGATCGTTCTTGGTAGCACCCCATCGCTAGCCTTAACACAGACACGTCGAGAGGAGACAACATAGCGCCCATGGGGCACCTCGACAACATGAATAGTCGGAGTTGACGAGATAACCCATAAGAGATATATTGATATACCATTACAAGAGGAGTTTACGAAAATTGAACACTATATGTGTAAATTGTTGGGTAGATTTTTGATGCACTTTAAATGTAAAACATCGTATTATTTACCGTGTTTGTTTTATGGGGCCCTGGGTTCTAATTTCGCCCCGGGCCCTGAAAACCTCAGGACCGGCCCTGATCTTTATAGCCAACTATTGTACTTATTGGCTATGTGTTGGCTATAGATGACATGTCAACAACCGGCTATATTATTGGAGTTGCTCTCACATGGCTAGTTCGGCTAGAGATGACAGTATGACACTGGACTCTAGCGTATAGGAAATGGAGATTTGTAAAGAGTAAAGACATGGTCTAGCAGTAGCAGGAGTACTTTTTTATGGAGGATAACGTAGGGCTGACCAAGAGTGCCGATGATTGAGTTCGGTAAAGTAAAACGAACACTTGCGAGCTTATACTCCGTACCTATTTAGTTGACTTCGGTAAATCACGTCGATTACCTTTAGTACTTCATCTGTACATATTTATGTAAAGTTTAGATATTGAGGTTTAAATCCGTCAACAAATTGAACCACCAAAATATAGGTTATGTACTGTGCAAGCCCAAGAGAAAAACACTTTTCATCCCATGTGCTCATGCTCTCTTTACCGAGAAACAATTTTTTAAAATGTTAAAACTTTGACAAAAAAATATTTGTATGTGTATCTCCACATCCTATGTGCTCACGTAAAGTTCCGTGAAAAAACGATATTTTTTGTGGCATATGTAAAAAATTGTCTCCTAAAATATCTTACATTAGCGTCAAATTTTGTCTTTTTACACTAAAAAGTTGTTTTTTTAAAGATCAACTAACATTTATTAAAATTGGTGAATGTAGCTAGAAATTGAGAATCCAGTATGATCTACTTTTCGTGAAAACTGCCTCCCCCATTTTGACCCTTAAATAATAGAAAATGTGCACATTATCATGAAACAAGTACCATTTTGTTTCCAGCGTATACTCTTCAAAATCCAAATATAAATATGTGCATCCTATTTTGTATTACTTGTTTTGCAGAGTGTTTAAAAAAGACACTCGGCAAAGCCGATCCCATCGTTTATATGTCGTCAACTTTGGTTAAAATGGCCACGTGTCAAGGAAAGTTGTCGGTTGTTTTTGTATGTTGTAAACTCAGAAAATTTGCATGTTTGTTGAGTGCTCGATAAAATGCACTCGGAAAACATGGTGGCACTCGGCAATATGGCTTATTCTGGTAACGAATGAAGGTGACCGAATATGACGTTCTAGAGTGACTCGGTAGAATCACATATCCATGACTTGACAACTGCTAGATGGATTTAAGTAAAAAACACAAAAATGCATAAACCTTGATGAGTTGGGTTGTTTTTGAGTCGAACAAGAGTCATTGAATTCCATGTTATTATTTTGGTATAGTTGCAGAGTTCCATGAAACCAAGAGAAAAAGGTGCATGATACTATGATATATGTGTCATGTTTTAGCTCCACCTGATCTTCTCATATGTGTACGTTACAAGTGAGCCCATATCTTCAATACTGCCTCCAAGAATATATACCAAAATATGAAGATTTGTAATATCAAATCAAGATCAATAGATTCATCATAAGATATATTATCATACTATAAATATTTAGTATTATAGTTGTTAATATTTTGTTCAATATATTTGGTCAAAGTTCGCAAATATTGACTTCCTAACTAAGTTGACGCGCACCTCCCGTGGACTAGAGGGGGTAGAAAGTATAGATCACACATATGCATGCTTTAAAAAGTAGAGCATGCATTATTGCTTAATTGTTAAACCTACAAGACTGTTGGATGACATATTTGACCAGCATACACTCTAGAACTTTCTACCTACCACGAAAGATGAGAAATATCAAATAATGTACATATTCTTGATGTACTTACATCCAAAAAATTCTTGTACTCCATAGACCTCTTTCAAGATATTGATTGCGTGTTGTCGATTTAGATCTCTTTGTTCAGATATTTCATGATATTAATATGGACCCAAAGCATAAACATGCAATTGATTTTATTTTTGTAGCATAAATTATATTATAAATTATTGAGGCATATGGTTTTAGCGCATCGTGTTCCATTTCCCTTTATCTAAGGCATCTCAAGATGGTAAAATATTTTTTTAAGCAATGCATCAAAAGAGAAACCACTAAGGAACTTTATGGAAATTAATGGTGTAGTTTCGTCGAATGTTTTTTGCAACAAGAGACAGAGCGTAGTTGTATCGTAATACGGATCAACAACATTATGTGATCAACATTGCAAGATAAACTATACTTTTTAACATTTTTTATTTAGATCACTAACATAAACATGTAAAAAGGTTTAATATAAATCTGGCTTGGTTTTAGTCTTGGTAAGTTTAGCACAGGTCATTGTATTTGAAGTTAAGCAAACGAGCGATGACACTTTTTCACCTCGCTCTTGTTTAGCTACCTTGAGCTCAGTGTGATACATGTAGAGATAGTAAACACATTTGGATATCTTATACGATACCCTAATAATATTGAAAAGATCAGTTGAATAAGGCCGATAGAGGTGGTAATATTTTTCTACATGGTTCGATAACCGGGCGCTTCAAGAACTACAACAAGAGGTTGTTGAAGTGAACTGTGCCTTGATTGGTCACATGTTGCAGTGTGTTGCAATGTGAGTTAGTCGAAACAACTCGAGGAATTTGAATAGGCTATCACCGAGACCTTCATCATAAGTTGATGCAGTCGATGAAACATAAAAAAGCAACAAGACTGGTGGGGGCTATCAATACAACAACAGAAATTGACCAAAAAGACCCTTCATCATGTCCTAGAAGACCTTGTTCATGTGGCAATGGATAAAAATATGTCTTATTTACATATTAGCTACACGACTAAGCATGTATTTCGAGTGGCCAACAGAAGAATCTAACTTGTATCCATAAAAGGAGATGGAAAATAAAGATAGAACTAGTGGGAACTAATACTCTAACAAGTACATATCTCATTTGAAACCAGTCAACAACAATGACCACCTAGATCCTGGAGCTATGCCGTAGTAGGGTTGACCAAGCGTTGGGATGATAACAAAGTAAAACGGATCATGCGTTGATTTGTGTTTGAATTGTCTATCCGTATCGGTAAAGCATGCAGACGGGATTACGTTGGTAGCATAGAGCACCCACTATTTGACCTTGTCTTCGAGATGGACCGAAGCGTACATGCGAAGCTAGGGGGAGGAGGACCTATAACTCTACCAGAGTTAAGACGCGCACACAGACATAGGACACACCGCGCCTAAGGAAACCGTTGTAGGTGGCTGGCCTGCTGGCGATCACCTCGGTCGTACTACGTGCCAATCGGCCGCCTCATGGCTCGGCCGGCAGGATCGCAAGGTCGGAAGAGCGGTGGCGGGCTATCTACTCCCTCCTTCCAGAAATAAGTACGACATGCGTGGCCCCGACCGCCGGCCAAACATGGAGCAGCTTGATCTCCATCTTCTTGGCAGCGAGGGGAAGGGGAGTGGCCCTCCGGGTGATGTGGTGTCCTGGAGATGGGGGTAAGGATTCGCTAGTGTTGCTTCAGATAGGAGCGACATCTTGACAACAATAGCGCGGTTGATGTTGTCAGCTGGAGGGCAACCACTCATCGTTCTTGGGAGTTCTTCGACAACTCTTTGTCGACGTCTTGGTGTCGTCCAACTGCTGAACTTCAAGGTTGTACGGCGGACACTCCCTGCTTGGTTGTCATCAAGTTGGCAAAGGTGATCTTCCTCCACTCTTCGGTGTCGATGTGGAGGTTCTCTTGCTCCAAGGCGATGCACTCCCGCAGTTCCACCCCAAGTAGCCTAGACCCCGGTGGTGAAGCGGATGGATGTGCTTCGTTGTGTTGTCATTGTGGTGGAGTCTGAGCTAAATGAAGACCTATCTTTGATTCCCTTTTCCATTTTAGATCCAAAATCCGTAATGCAATTTTTTTGGACTTTGTTGCAATTTTCACCTAAGCTGAGTCCTTTTTTTGTAAAATGTACTGCACCATCGCTATCTTTTTTTTGAAAGTCCCGAAATCTTTATTAATCAAAGAACACTAAAATCATCCACTAACAAAGGAATAATAAATCTAGGCGGTTCATCAAACCAAACATTTGGTTGAGAAACACACTCCTTAGCTAAAGTATGAGCTACTCCTCAGTTTCAGCTAATAATTAGTGGAAAGTCAAATCTTACTAACTTTCATCAAATATTTAGGATTCTTTTTACATTTTCAATATCGAATGAACACATTAAAAAAAAATATCTTGTACGTGGTGAAACTATTTATATTGATTGACTATTGCAGATGTTTATATTTTTGTGTGCAAAATTGGTTAAACTTTAAAAGCGTTGACTATTGACTAATCCTTAAATGCCTTATGTTTTGGGATGGTTGGAGTACTTTGTCAAAATTTAACTTTACTGAATGTTGTTGCCTGAACATAAATATCTTCAAAAATTGGTGCTGCAACAGTAGATGAAAAATCTCCATCCCACGTGATTTCAACTGCTTGGAGATAATCGGATAGAAGCATCACCGTATTAACTCCCAACTAGTTTGCTCGATATAAACCATATCTGATCGCCAAAGCTTCAGTGGTTGCGGCATCAACAGCATCAGTGGTTTGCTAGTACTCCACTGTGGCTATCTTAATGCAGCATTGGGTCTTTGCAGACCCCTCTGCCGTTCAAGAGAAAATGTACCTGCTCGTAGATTTTGCACGGAAGGAGCCGGCGATCCCGGTGTTACCACCGTAGCAGTACCCTGCAACAGCAGTATCATCTTCACCGTTCCAATTGAAGGCACAAGAGACAATATCCCGTTCGAGCCATGCCATGCGCGCGATGGATCGCTTGTGCTCCTCTGACCCTATTTATTTATGCGCGCGATGGATCGCTTGTCACACACACGCAGTAAATAGAGACGCGCGTATAAGACGAATTCGGCTAGCGGTGGCTAGCTTTGAAGTGCGGGTGCCATGTGTGTGTGCGCGCGATGAATTCCGGTGTGTTGTACGGCGGGACATGCTTGGTCGATCACGTCGGCCGTCGACGAGTGCGTGTACTTGTACGGAGAACGCGGTGGGATCCTAGGCCGCGGCCGTGGACCGGTTCGTGTGCGCATGCGGCCTCCACTTGCGCCATGTTGGTTAGGCCATGTACAATGTGTGTTCGGTTCAAAAAATATTGTGTCAGAATTAGAAACCGGTCAAGTTGAGCTGCTATGTGTGGAACCGGTGGTGGGATCTCTCCTGCATGCATGCATCTTCCTTTTCCCTCATAATTTTACAGCTAGGTCCCACAATTGCATGGAAGAAGCGAACCAACTTCTTGAACCGCATCTTGTATCAGATTTTAGGAACCGATGCCTTGCTATGTATTGAACCGGTTCAAGAGCAGGAGAGAGAAGGTTAGGAATCGCTGTTCTCATACATAGTGCATGGTCTTAGGCACATCGGCCGCACTACCCCTACCAACAAACAACACTTGCTTTGCATGCCACTTTACGAGCTAGTGAGTGTGAGCGCCTCTAGAGGGGTACGAAAACATGTTGCCTTGCCTTGATTCACGACGTCGATCCAGGGCGGTGAGAAATTCAATCAGTATTACGATCCATGCGAGGTTGCTCCTTTGCAACCAAATCCAAAAATCGGCACCACGACTTCTTTACAAGTGTAGATTTCCCAAAACGGATTTGAAAAGAGATCGGCTCATGCATGGTGTGGCATCAATAACAACTTCATGGCTTAGGGCATGTATAATGGTAGAGAAGACACACATTTTCTTAGGGCATATACAATGGTAGAGAAAGCATGATTTTCCTTAACCCGCCACATCATCTAGAGAAGACAATAGATATAAGTCCTACAATGGGTTATATCTAGCCATCTCTAGCAATTAATCTATACCTCATAATAAAGGGAGAAACGTTTCCGTGGTTTCTTCCGTTATGTTGGTGGCTTCGTCCTTTGTTTCGTCCGTCATGTTCGTGGCTTCGTCCTTTTTTTCATCTGTCGCTATTCCTAAATCATGCTTTCCGTTTGTAGCTTCTAATCGTGCATTGTCCGGAAACTGATGGACGTGTGTCATCCGGAAACCGGAAGGCCCACACCCCATAGAGATCTTGCCGATATAAAAACCATGGAGTCCCTTGCAGAAGCGCCGGTCTGCAACCCGCCCGCACAGCCACGGTTCTCAGAGCTTCTCGCCGGCATCGAATACGTTGGAGCAGCTAGGCGCCCTACAGCCATGTTAGGTGGACAAGCTCCAAATCGTGCAACTCCATGGCCTGCAGCCGCCGTTCACCGTCGCTTGTCCCCTGGTGCAGGCAACTAATATGATTTCGCCGGGATTGGATGGGGATTCGCCAAAATCTTTTGCACTCCGGATCCCGACCAAGTTTGTACGTCACGGCAGTCTAGGTAGATACTGTCCTATAATCCTATTCAAATACATGATGGAGTCAGCATGACCTGAGCGCATGGAGAAGGTTGTTGCCCGATGTCCCCGGCCAGCGGTGTGTTCTTCCGTCCCGATCCGCACGACCTCATCGAACGTGAAGGATCTTATTGCTTCTTGATCGCTTATTGCTTCTTGATCGCATCCTGGCAGCACACGCGTGGTGTCCCTGGAACGCAGCCTGGCCCCAAAACAGCCCATCAAGCTGTATTGCGCCAAGGATTGGCCGTACAGGGTGCAGCTAGCCGACGCTCCGGAGGGAGATACTTTGGCAACATCGTCTTCATGGCCATACCGGGCAAGGTGATCGGCAAGCTGGTTCACGGCGCGGCAACGATCCATGCGGCAGTGTGGAGAAGATAGACGACGAGAGTACGACCACTAGGCGCTGGATTAACTGAGATGCATGCAACCTGACCTGTCAACCCGCGGCGCGCACACGTTCTGGTGCCCCGCCCTTAGGTTCGCCAGCTGAGTGAGTGTGCTGGTCCACGACGCCGACTTCAACTGGGGCCGACCGTGTTCATGGACCTTGCGGCATCGCGTACGAGGAGCTCGCGTTCGTGCTCCCCAGCGCCAACTGGGACATCAGCCTGTCGGTGCGGTGCCCATGTCGCTGCTGGCCAAGCACATAGAGAAGTTCTTGAAAATGATCTTCGCCTTCTGAAACGAACAAGCTGCACGCGCGCAACCGCAGAAAGATGGATCACAAAACGCATGTGTAAATGGCAGAGAGCGATCTTGAATATAGCCGACTGGGATGCAGCATCGAGTAATTTGGTCGTGATGGTGCAGCAATGAGTAATTTGGTCGTGATGGTGCTAGAATAAGACTGATTGGGTTGCTACGTCTATTTTACTAGGCAGATTGTTGGTCGATTGGTTCTGTCCAGGGTGCAATTTGCCGACTTCTATCATCTAAAAATAACTATATAAAGTTAGCTACGGTTCAAACATAATATTCAGACGGAAATTCAAAGCACTACACATATAAATATGTAGCTACTGTCTATAGCTAACTAGATATGGGGTGATTAATGGACAGAGATTTGGTGCACATGGGCACCAGTGATCTCATTTTTAAAATAAATTAAAAATCATATTTTTGAGTTTCAAAAAGTTCTGAAAAAAATATATGCATATAGCCAATAATGTATCCAACAAACGTGTAAAATATCAATTTCAAATACTTTATATTTTAAGCTGCACAAAAAAGACAAAAGTGCAGATCTGAGTAGTCATTTTCAAATCTACAAAAATATGTCAGATTTTGTTATTTTTGTCTAGCTCAAATAAAAAAGAATTTTGGGTTGAGATTTTCCATGATTGTGAGACGTATCACTAACAATCTACAGAATTATTTTTCAGATTTTTTGATAACTAATAAATATTTTTTAATTTTTTTAGAATGGCGAGAGCACTGGAGCTCGGGACCCAAATATACTTTTCAGTGATTAATTGCCTATATCCATATGACAAATGTGCACAAATAATATCCTTGTCAGATTCTCATTGCTGACCCTTTGTCCGTGAAATCATCATAATGATGGGAGATTGGCTGGTTCTTTGGTGTGATTTATCTATGTGCAGTTTAGACTACGAAAAAAGATATGAGCACTTGGCTCGTTTGTAGGTGAACCATATTGTAAAGATGAAGTTATAAGACTGTCTGTAGAGACGGAAATTATTAAACTTGACTTCTTTTTGGATTTTCACGGTTTTGAAGGCTCATTCCAAATCTATGTATTATTAGTTTATTACGATTGATCTGGATTTGTGGCATGATATTTCTTATCCAGGTATTATTATAATTGACCCGGAAACTTCAATACATCATAGCAAGTTTTTGAAAGAATTGCTCCTCATGCTTTAGGTTTGAAAGATGAAGAAGATAGAGTGTGACGGTACGACTCATTTAAAAACTGCCAGTTCTTTTTTTACATGTATTTATACAGTTTTATTATAAGACTCAAATTTATGTTGTCTGATTTGAAAGGAGGTAACTGTCTTTGTGGATTTTCCGTCCCGTTGCAACGCACGGGTATGTTTCCTAGTAATAATCAATTAAATTTGGTAAGAAATTATGTTGCTAAGGGAATACATATCGTACAATGGAGAAAATAGTCTTCCCTTTTTTTTAAGAGATGATCTCTTAGCTAAGGAAAGACAACGTTCTCTTTCTTCATTCTCTGTTCTCGAACTTAGCAAAAATCAGACGTGGCACCTCTAAGAGAAGGCTGACGTCATCTCATTGTACGTGCGCTTAGCCCAATAACTATAACATTTACAATGCATTATCTCTTAGTGTTATCCCTTGCAATTAGTAAGAATCAATTAAATTTGGTAGGAAATTAGGTTGCTAAGAGAAAACATATGGTACAATGGAACAAATTGTCTTATCTTATTTTCTAAGGGATCATCCCTTACCTAAGGGAAGTCAACCTTCTTTTTCTCTATTCTCACACCTTCAACTCAGCAAACATCTTACGTGGTAGCTCTAAGAAAAGATTGACGTTACCGCACTGTACATAACTTAAGACACCGTTGAGAATTGGTGGTCAAAGGTGAAACTAAAAAGGAAAGGAGAGGAAGGTCGTGGCTTCAATGGCTATGTTTATATCTTTGAAAATCTGGAAAGGACGAAATGCTAGAGTTTTCTGATACCTTGCAGTCATAGTAATTGCGGGCATTAAAGAAGAAGCGAAAGTATGGTATACCTCGCCCGGTGTAAATTTTTTGAGCAATGTAACACGAGAAGAGTGGGTTTTACTCACGGTCCTAGAACTTGTCCTAGGCAATTACTCTAAGGCTGCTCATAGTGGGAGTAAGACTGCTCATAGTGAGAGTAACTTAGGTAGTAACATCACATATTTCAAGGTGTTTTGGTGACATGGCATAGCAATAAATGAAGAAAGAGAGGGAGGTGGTAACTAGCTATGTTACCATAACATCACACACCCCAAGATAAAATGAGTCTACAAACTAATAAATGTGACTTTGCATGATACCATCTGTAAGTTACTTTCCACTATGAAGGTAGTAACATGAACTAGTAACGTATGCATGACACCACTGATGTCTACTTCCCCCTCCTTTTCCTGTAGACAGTGTTGGGCCTCCAAGAGCAGAGGTTTGTAGAACAGCAGCAAGTTTTCCCTTAAGTGGATCACCCAAGGTTTATCGAACTCAGGGAGGAAGAGGTCAAAGATATCCCTCTCATGCAACCCTGCAACCACAAAGCAAGAAGTCTCTTGTGTCCCCAACACACCTAATAGGTGCACTAGTTCGGCGAAGAGATAGTGAAATACAGGTGGTATGAATAAGTATGAGCAGTAGCAACGGTGCCAGAAAATAGCTTGCTGGCGTGTAGTTGATGGTGGTAGTATTGCAGCAGTAGTAACGCAAGAAAACAAGAAACAAGCAGCGATAGCAGTATTTAGGAACAAGGCCTAGGGATTACACTTTCACTAGTGGACACTCTCAACATTGATCACATAACAGAATAGATAAATGCATACTCTACACTTTTGTTGGATGATGAACACATTGCGTAGGATTACACGAACCCTCAATGCCGGAGTTAACAAGCTCCACAATGCAATGTTCATATTTAAGTAACCTTATAGTGTAAGATAGATCAAAAGACTAAACCAAGTACTAATATAGCATGCACACTGTCACCTTCATGCATATGTAGGAGGAATAGATCACATCAATACTATCATAGCAATAGTTAACTTCGCAATCTACAAGAGATCATGATCATAGCATAAACCAAGTACTAACACGGATGCACACACTGTCACCATTACATCGTGCAGGAGGAATAGACTACTTTAATAACATTGCTAGAGTAGCACACAGATAAATTGTGATACAAATACATTGCAATCATAAAGAGATATAAATAAGCACTTCACTATGCTCTTCATAACAGTGAATAAGTATTCTGTGAAATATAGCCTAAGAGACCCACACGGTGCACACACTGTCACCTTTACACACGTGGGACAAGGAGTCTCCGGAGATCACATAAGTAAAACTCACTTGACTAGCATAATGACATCTAGATTACAAGCATCATCATATGAATCTCAATCATGTAAGGCAGCTCATGAAATTATTGTATTGAAGTACATAGGAGAGAGATGAACCACATAGCTATCGGTACAGCCCCGAGCCTCGATGGAGAACTACTCCATCCTCATGGGAGCAGCAGCGGTGATGAAGATGGCGGTGGAGATGGTAGCGGTGTCGATGGAGAAGCCTTCCGGGGGCACTTCCCCGTTCCGGCGGCGTGCCGGAACAGAGATTCCTGTCCCCCAGATCTTGGCCTCGCGATGGCGGCGGCTCTGGAAGGTTTCTGTGGGTTCCGTCGAACTTATCAGGGTTTTCGATCCAGGTGCTTTAAATAGGCGAAGAGGCGGCGCAGGAGGGTCGAAGGGGCGACGACACCATAGGGCGGCGCGGCCAGGGCTGGGCCGCGCCGGCCTATGGTCTGGGGACCCAGTGCCCCCCCCTCTGGTCCTTCCCGGGTGTTCTGGATGCTTCCGGTGAAAATAGGAACTTGGGCGTTGATTTCGTCCGATTCCGAGAATATTTCGTTACTAGGATTTCTGAAACCAAAAACAGCAGAAACAGAACGGCACTTCGGCATCTTGTTAATAGGTTAGTTCCAGAAAATGCACGAATATGACATAAAGTGTGCATAAAACATGTAGATAACATCAATAATGTGGCATGGAACATAAGAAATTATCGATACGTCGGAGACGTATCAGCATCCCCAAGCTTAGTTCTGCTCGTCCCGAGCAGGTAAAACGATAACACAGATAATTTCTGGAGTGACATGCCATCATAACCTTGATCATACTATTTGTAAAGCATATGTAGTGAATGCAGCGATCAAAACAATGTAAATGACATGAGTAAACAAGTGAATCATATAGCAAAGACTTTTCATGAATAGTACTTCGAGACAAGTATCAATAAGTCTTGCATAAAAGTTAACTCATAAAGCAATAAATTCATAGTAGAGACATTGAAGCAACACAATGGAAGATTAAGTTTCAGCGGTTGCTTTCAACTTGTAACATGTATATCTCATGGATAGTTGTCAATGCAAAGCAATATAACAAATGCAATATGCAAATATGTAGGAATCAATGCAGAGTTCACACAAGTGTTTGCTTCTTGAGATGGAAAGAGATGGGTGAACTGACTCAACAATAAAAGTAAAAGAATAGTCCTCCAAAGAGGAAAAGCATCGATTGCTATATTTGTGCTAGAGCTTCTATTTTGAAAACATAAAGAGAGCATAAAAATAAAGTTTTGAGAGGTGTATGTTGTTGTCAATGAATGGTAGCGGGTACTCTAACCCCCTTGCCAGACAAACCTTCAAAGAGCGGCTCCCATTTTATTTTATTTTTGGATGGCACTCCTTCCAACCTTTCTTTCACAAACCATGGCTAACCGAATCCTCGGGTGTCTGCCAACAATCTCATACCATGAAGGAGTGCCTTTTTATTTTAGTTTTATTATGATGACACTCCTCCCAACCTTTGCTTACACAAGCCATGGCTAACCGAATCCTTCGGGTGCCGTCCAACAATCACATACCATGGAGGAGTGTCTATTTTTGTTAATTAATTTGGGACTGGGAATCCCATTGCCAGCTCTTTTTGCAAAATTATTGGATAAGCGGATGAAGCCACTAGTCCATTGGTGAAAGTTGCCCAACAAGATTGAAAGATAAACACCACATACTTCCTCATGAGCTATAAAACATTGACACAAATCAGAGGTGATAAATTTTGAATTGTTTAAAGGTAGCACTCAAGCAATTTACTTTGGAATGGCAGGAAATACCATGTAGTAGGTAGGTATGGTGGACACAAATGGCATAGTAGTTGGCTCAAGTATTTGGATGCATGAGAAGTATTCCCTCTCGATACAAGGTTTAGGCTAGCAAGGCTTATTTGAAACAAACACAAGGATGAACCGGTGCAGCAAAACTCACATAAAAGACATATTGAAAACATTATAAGACTCTACACCGTCTTCCTTGTTGTTCAAACTCAATACTAGAAATTATCTAGACCTTAGAGAAACCAAATATGCAAACCAAATTTTAGCATGCTCTATGTATTTCTTCATTAATGGGTGCAAAGTATATGATGCAAGAGCTTAAACATGAGCACAACAATTGCCAAGTATCACATTACCCAAGACATTTATAGCAATTACTACATGTATCATTTTCCAATTCCAACCATATAACAATTTAACGAAGAAGAAACTTCGCTATGAATATTAAAAGCTAAGAACACATGTGTTCATATGCAACAGCGGAGCGTGTCTCTCTCCCACACAAGCATGATGTAATCCAATTTATTCAAACACAAACAAAAATAAGAAACATACAGACGCTCCAAGCAAAGCACATAAGATGTGACCGAATAAAAATATAGTTTCAAGAGAAGGAACCTGATAATTTGTCGATGAAGAAGGGGATGCCTTGGGCATCCCCAAGCTTAGACGCTTGAGTCTTCTTGATATATGCAGGGGTGAACCACCGGGGCATCCCCAAGCTTAGAGCTTTCACTCTTCTTGATCATATTATATCATCCTCCTCTCTTGACCCTTGAAAACTTCCTTCACACCAAACTTCTCATAAACTTCATTAGAGGGGTTAGTACATAATCAAAAACTCACATGTTCAGAGGTGACACAATCATTCTTAACACTTCTGGACATTGCATAAAGCTACTGGACATTAATGGATCAAAGAAATTCATCCAACATAGCAAAAGAGGCAATGCGAAATAAAAGGCAGAATCTGTCAAAACAGAACAGTCCGTAAAGACGAATTTTTAATAAATACTTCCGTTGCTCAGATCAGAAAACTCAAAACTAACGAAAGTTGCGTACATATCTGAGGAACACGCACGTAAATTGGCATATTTTTCTGATTTTTATACAGAGAAAACAGCCCAGATTCGTGACAGATAGAAATCTGTTTCTGTGCAGAAATCCAAATCTAGTATCAACCTTCAATTAGAGGCTTCACTTGGCACAACAAAACACAAAACTAAGATAAGAAGAGGTTGCTACAGTAGTAAACAACTTCCAAGACACAAATTTAAAACAAAGTACTGTAGCAAAATAACACATGGGTTATCTCCCAAGAAGTTCTTTCTTTATAGCCATTAAGATGGGCTCAGCAGTTTTAATGATGCACTCGCAAGAAATAGTATTTGAAGCAAAAGAGAGCATCAAGAGGCAAATTAAAAACACATTTAAGTCTAACATGCTTCCTATGCATAGGAATCTTGTAAATAAACAAGTTCATGAAGAGCAAAGTAACAAGCATAGGAAGATAAAACAAGTGTAGCTTCAAAAATTTCAGCACATAGAGAGGTATTTTAGTAACATGAAAATTTCTACAACCATATTTTCCTCTCTCATAATAACTTTCAGTAGCATCATGAGCAAACTCAACAATATAACTATCACATAAAGCATTCTTATTATGAGTCTCATGCATAAAATTATTACTCTCCACATAAGCATAATCAATTTTATTAGTTGTAGTGGGAGCAAATTCAACAAAGTAGCTATCATATATAGGAGGCATATTGTAATCATAATCAAATTTATCCTCCATAACAGGTGGTACCATAAGACTACCATCATTATAATCATCATATATGGGAGGCAAAGTATCATCAAAGAAAATTTTCTCCTCAATGCTTGGGGGACTAAAAAGATCATGAAAACCAGCTTCCCCAAGCTTAGAACTTTCTATATCATTATCAACAATGGTGTTCAAAGCGTTCATACTAATATTACTACCAGCATGCAAATAAGATTCCATAGGTTTTTTAATTTTCGCATCAAACAATCCATGTTTTAAATCAGGAAATAGCATAAGAAGCTCATTTTTGTCCATTATGCCAAACTAGTGTAAACAAGAAACAAAAAGTTGCAATTGCAGGATCTAAAGGAAATAGCTTTGAGTACTTACAATGCGCCGGAAAATAGCTTGGTAGCCGAGGTCCGGAGTGTGAGTACCTTTTACCTTTCCTCCCCGGCAACGGCGCCAGAAAATAGCTTGATGTCTACTTCCCCCTCCTTTTCCTGTAGACAGTGTTGGGCCTCCAAGAGCAGAGGTTTGTAGAACAGCAGCAAGTTTTCCCTTAAGTGGATCACCCAAGGTTTATCGAACTCAGGGAGGAAGAGGTCAAAGATATCCCTCTCATGCAACCCTGCAACCACAAAGCAAGAAGTCTCTTGTGTCCCCAACATACCTAATAGGTGCACTAGTTCGGCGAAGAGATAGTGAAATACAGGTGGTATGAATAAGTATGAGCAGTAGCAACGGTGCCAGAAAATAGCTTGCTGGCGTGTAGTTGATGGTGGTAGTATTGCAGCAGTAGTAACGCAGTAAAACAGTAAACAAGCAGCGATAGCAGTATTAAGGAACAAGGCCTAGGGATTACACTTTCACTAGTGGACACTCTCAACATTGATCACATAACAGAATAGATAAATGCATACTCTACACTTTTGTTGGATGATGAACACATTGCGTAGGATTACACGAACCCTCAATGCCGGAGTTAACAAGCTCCACAATGCAATGTTCATATTTAAGTAACCTTATAGTGTAAGATAGATCAAAAGACTAAACCAAGTACTAACATAGCATGCACACTGTCACCTTCATGCATATGTAGGAGGAATAGATCACATCAATACTATCATAGCAATAGTTAACTTCGCAATCTACAAGAGATCATGATCATAGCATAAACCAAGTACTAACACGGATGCACACACTGTCACCATTACATCGTGCAGGAGGAATAGACTACTTTAATAACATTGCTAGAGTAGCACATAGATAAATTGTGATACAAATACATTGCAATCATAAAGAGATATAAATAAGCACTTCACTATGCTCTTCATAACAGTGAATAAGTATTCTGTGAAATATAGCCTAAGAGACCCACACGGTGCACACACTGTCACCTTTACACACGTGGGACAAGGAGTCTCCGGAGATCACATAAGTAAAACTCACTTGACTAGCATAATGACATCTAGATTACAAGCATCATCATATGAATCTCAATCATGTAAGGCAGCTCATGAGATTATTGTATTGAAGTACATAGGAGAGAGATGAACCACATAGCTACCGGTACAGCCCCGAGCCTCGATGGAGAACTACTCCCTCCTCATGGGAGCAGCAGCGGTGATGAAGATGGCGGTGGAGATGGCAGCGGTGTCGATGGAGAAGCCTTCCGGGGGCACTTCCCCGTTCCGGCGGCGTGCCGGAACAGAGATTCCTGTCCCCCAGATCTTGGCCTCGCGATGGCGGCGGCTCTGGAAGGTTTCTGTGGGTTTCGTCGAACTTATCAGGGTTTTCGATCCAGGGGCTTTAAATAGGCGAAGAGGCGGCGCAGGAGGGTCGAAGGGGCGACGAAACCATAGGACGGCGCGGCCAGGGCCTGGGCCGCACCGGCCTATGGTCTGGGGGCCCAGTGCCCCCCCTCTGGTCCTTCCCGGGTGTTCTGGATGCTTCCGGTGAAAATAGGAACTTGGGCGTTGATTTCGTCCGATTCCGAGAATATTTCGTTACTAGGATTTCTGAAACCAAAAACAGCAGAAAACAGGAACTGGCACTTCGGCATCTTGTTAATAGGTTAGTTCCAGAAAATGCACGAATATGACATAAAGTGTGCATAAAACATGTAGATAACATCAATAATGTGGCATGGAACATAAGAAATTATCGATACATCGGAGACGTATCAACCACCTTATGTTACTTCCCACTATGAGCAGCCTTAGAGTAATAACAAACACCATGTTACTACTCTATGTTACTTCCCATTATGACTAGTCTAAAACTTTTCTTTAACTGAAAAATAGTGACTTCTTTTGCCTTGCTTTAAAAAAATACTTGGCGTTATGCCCAAAATAAGCAAGATTTTTGGCTGCGACCCGAGAGCGTATTCGCGTGTGCACAAGCAATGAGCTCTGAACTCTACCCCTTCCCTTTCGTAGCGCTCCAGCTAGCACGCGTGTATGGCCCGAGAGTGAACCGCATCTACAATTCTACATACCCCTCTGCACGGGAAAACTAGTTCATACGCCAACTCCATTTGCCTAGGAGCATCTTCACAGTGGCTCGATAGCAGCCTCGATAGCTACTTGGAGCTGCTGTTGTTTCTAGGTCACATTGACGCGCTCTAAAAAGCGCCGGTGCGGTTTCGAGCCTAATAGAAGTGGCAACCCCGTACCGGTCCCTTTGTAAAAGGTGCGAATTAGGCGTGCTGGTGCCAAGGGCCGACAACCCCGTGTTGGCCCCTTCGCAAAGGACGCGGTGGCGCCAGCGCCACGTCGGATCCCACGGGCGCTCACCACTTCCCGCACGTTCTTCCCACCATTTCTTGCATCGGCATCACCGATAAACACCACCTCCGCTCAACGGACACCATAGCCGCCGTTGTAGCGAAAAATGTCTCGTCACCTTCCTACCATGTACTCAATGCGGAGCCGCTCCGGAGCGGCCAGCTTCCTTCTCCCCCGTCTCCACCTACGCCTCCACCTGCCGGCACCCCCGATTTTGACGAAGTGGAGGAGGACCCAGAGCTCACAGAATACGAGCAGTGGGAAGCGACGGCGCTTGCAGCGACCATAGATACTTTTGTCGTGGACGAGCGGCACCAGCAGGAGGCGGAGCGAAGGCAGCGAGACGTCGAGCAGCGGCGGCTACGGGAAGCGAACGCGTGGCGCCGGGTGGCGCAGGAGGAGCGTCGGCGCCAGGATGAACTGCAACAACGTCACCGTGTGAAGGCGCTCCAGCAGCGGCTGCGGAGGCACGGGGTGGAGAACCAACAATGATAGAAGGAGCTAGAGCTGCGGCAGGAGGCGGCGGCTGCGGATTTTGTGGCCTGGGAGGAGGAAGCTGTTGAAATATTGGGCCCACATTTGGTGGCCCAAATTAGATTTCAGTTTTTCCTATAAATCTCAAAGCCCACATAGTGGCAGCCTTGTGAGTTTGAGCCCAAGTTGGTGGCAGCTCACTAGGGAGTGGCAAGAAGTGGGAAGTTTAGTCCCACATGGAAAGTTGGGAGGAAGTTAGACCACCTTATAAGGTGGGTTGTTCCACCACTAGTAAGTGAGTAAGAATAGGAGTGCTACACGCGCGCTCCTCCTCCTCCTCGCTCGCTCGTCTCGACTCGGCACGTCACGTCACGACGCGCCACGCTCGTGGTGAGTGAATTGAGCCTCGAGCCGAGACTTTCCTTACTTTTTGCAGCTCAGGAAAACGAACAGAGTCCTAGACGGACGCGTCGCAGTTAGTCGGTTCGGGTCGCTCCCGGATCGTGGGCTATCTGTAACCGACTCGAAACGTTCGTGCGACGTGGGCGTGGCCCACGTTGCCTAGGGTTTCCCGAGCCTATATAATCTCCTGCCCGGCTACCGCAGAAACACATCCAATACACGAGTTAGGGTTTCCACCTCTCTCTGCTTGCGCCGCCATCGTAGCCTACTCCATCCCGTGAGCCGACGTGCATCGGCGAACGGGAGAGCAGGTCTCCGGAACCGCTCGTCCTTGCGATCCTGTACGGGAGAGGGTGAATTAGGTTTTTGGGAAGCGCTCTGCGCGACTGCTCAAGCTCTTCATCACGGGTCGCCTTCCGTCCAAGTCGGGCGGTGCTGCCTACCATCGTCTTCAACGCCGTCTACTTCGACCCGTCATCCCCGTCGTCAACAACGTTGTCATCAACAACGTTACTGCTGCGACATCATCTGCTACACCTCCACCGCCACCTCCACCAGATCGGTACGTGCGGCATATCTCGATCTATTTAGCGATGGATGCTTTATCGTTTGCGCTGCTGCTACTCATGTTGATTAATGCATCTAGTATGTTTGAGTTTCACATGTTAGTAGTTGCTGCAATCATGTTTTATATTCTGGAATTAATCATGGAAATTGTGCCTAATTATCCAACAATCCAAAAACCTAATTGTAGGCAATTTCCTGAGTTAACAATGGCTGGTTTTGCTGATGCACTGAGGCCGGATAAATTTACCGGTGTGCACTTTAAGAGGTGGCAAGTTAAGGCCACGCTCTGGCTTACTCATCTGAAAGTTTTCGAAGTTAGTGATGGTTTACCTGAAGGAACTATATCTGACCAAGATCAGAACAAGTTCAAGGAAAACAATACTCTCTTCGTCGGATGCGTTCTGAGTATTCTTGCTGATCGTCTGTGTGATGTGTACATGCACATAACAGATGGTAAAGAGCTCTGGGATGCACTGAATGCTAAATTCGGTGCAACCGATGCAGGCAGTGAACTGTACATCATGGAGAGCTTCCATGACATCAGGATGGTAAACAACCGTTCTGTAGTCGAACAAGCTCATGAGATACAGTGCATTGCGAAAGAGCTCGAACTCCTTAAGTGTGCCTTACCTGACAAGTTTGTGGCTGGATGCATCATCGCTAAGTTGCCCCCTTCATGGAGGAACTTTGCCACAACTCTCAAACACAAGAGACAGGAGATATCAGTTGAAAATCTGATAGCGTCTCTTGATGTTGAGGAGAAAGCTCGGGTTAAGGATAATACTGAGAAAGGAGAGGGTCAGTCTAGCGCCAACATGGTGCAGAAGAAACCCTACAGCAAGAACAAAGGGAATAACAAGCCCTCCTTCAATAAGCCTATGAAGACTACAACCTTCAAGAAGAAGAAGATGATAAACAAAGCAGATCTGAGCTGCTTTACGTGTGGAGAGGCTGGCCACTTTGCTAAGGACTGTCCGGAGAGGGCAGACCGCAGGAACAGGGGGCGGCCAGTCCTCACGGTGGCCGCTAGCCATGCTGCTGGGGACGGTAATCTCTTTCTTGTTCTTTCGGTATTTCAATCTCCATGTTGGTGGATTGATACAGGTGCTAATGTTCATGTGTGTGCTGACATATCCATGTTCACTTCTTACCAGGTCGCCCGGGATTCTTCCGTCTTGATGGGGAATGGGTCACATGCTTCTGTTCGTGGTGTTGGCACGGTAGATCTGAAGTTCACTTCGGGGAAGATCATGCAGCTGAGGAACGTGCAGCATGTCCCTACTATGAACAAGAATCTCGTTAGCGGCTCCCTTCTATGCAGAGATGGGTTTAAGGTTGTCTTAGAGTCGAATAAAGTAGTTGTTTCCAAGTTTGGACAATTTATTGGTAAAGGCTATGAGTGCGGAGGCTTGTTCCGCTTTTCGCTTTCTGATTTCAGTAATAAGTCTGTGAACCATATTTGTGGCAATGTTAGTGATGATACCAGTGTTTGGCATTCTCGTTTATGTCACATTAATTTTGGTTTAATGTCTCGGCTATCCAGTTTAAGTTTAATTCCGAATTTCACCATTGCCAAAGGTTCTAAGTGCCATAGTTGTGTGCAATCAAAGCAACCTCGGAAGCCTCACAAGGCGGCCGAGGAGAGAAACCTGGCACCTCTAGAACTCATACATTCTGATCTATGCGAGATGAATGGTGTGTTGACAAAAGGTGGAAAGAGATATTTCATGACATTGATTGATGATGCGACTAGATTCTGCTATGTTTATTTGTTGCGAACTAAAGATGAAGCTTTAGACTACTTTAAAATTTATAAAGCCGAAGTTGAAAATCAACTAGAGAGAAAGATCAAGCGTCTTAGGTCGGATCGTGGTGGCGAATATTTTCCTAAAATCTTTGATGAATTCTGTGAGGAACATGGCATTATTCATGAGAGGACGCCTCCCTATTCACCCCAATCAAACGGGGTTGCCGAGAGGAAAAACCGCACACTGACTGACTTGGTGAATACCATGTTACCCACAGCTGGTTTATCAAAGGCATGGTTGGGGGAGGCTTTGCTGACTTCATGTCATGTCCTGAATAGAGTTCCTAACAAGAATAAAGATAAAACCCCTTACGAGGAGTGGGCTGGGAGAAAACCATCACTTTCGTATTTGCGCACATGGGGATGTTTGGCGAAAGTCAATATTCCAATTACTAAGAAGCGCAAACTTGGACCAAAGACAGTGGATTGTATCTTTCTAGGTTATGCTCCGCGGAGTGTAGGATATAGATTTTTAGTAGTTCAATCCGAGGTACCTGATATGCATGTTGATACTATTATGGAATCTCGTGATGCAACATTTTTTGAGAATATGTTTCCTATGAAAGATATGCGTAGCATTGCTAGAATTTCTACTGAGATAATTCCTGAGTCTAGTACATCTAATGAGTATTTTGAACAATCACATGAGAATGTTACTGAGAAGGATGACAATGAAGCTCCTAAACGGAGCAAGAGACGAAGGATTGAAAAATCCTTTGGTGATGATTTCATTGTGTACCTTGTGGACGATACTCCCACGTCCATTGCAGAGGCATATGCATCTCCAGATGCAGATGACTGGAAAGAAGCTGTCCATAATGAGATGGACTCGATTCTTTCTAATGGAACTTGGGAGTTGTCAGAACGACCCCATGGATGCAAGCCTGTAGGCTGCAAATGGGTGTTCAAGAAAAAGTTAAGACCTGATGGTACTATTGAAAAGTACAAGGCACGGCTTGTAGCGAAAGGCTACACACAGAGAGAAGGCGAAGATTACTTCGACACCTATTCACCTGTCGCTAGACTTACCACCATTCGTGTACTACTATCCATGGCTACCTTCTATGGTCTTATCGTTCATCAAATGGACGTAAAGACAGCTTTCCTTAATGGAGAGTTGGAAGAGGAAATCTATATGGATCAGCCTGATGGATTTGTAGTAAAAGGTGAAGAAAGAAAGGTGTGCAAGTTGCTGAAATCTTTATATGGCCTGAAACAAGCACCTAAGCAATGGCATGAGAAGTTTGACAGAACTTTAACTTCTGTAGGCTTTGTTGTCAATGAGGCTGTCAAGTGTGTTTACTATCGCCATGGCGGGGGCGAAGGTGTTATACTATGTTTGTATGTGGATGATATTCTGATCTTTGGTACAAACATGAAAGTAATACACGAGGTCAAGTCTTTCTTGTCAAAGAGCTTTGATATGAAAGATCTGGGAGAAGCTGATGTGATTCTAAACATCAAGCTGATTAAGAACGAGAGTGGGATTACTCTAACGCGATCCCATTATGTTGAGAAGATCTTGAGCCGGTTCGGCTATATTAATAGCAAGCCTTCTTCAACACCTTATGATCCCAGTGTGACACTACGCAAGAACCGGAGGATTGCCATAGATCAATTGAGATATTCTCAGATCGTTGGCTCACTCATGTACTTAGCGAGCGCGACTAGACCCGACATCTCTTTTGCTGTTAGCAAGTTGAGTAGGTTCATGTCAAACCCGGGTACTGATCATTGGCATGCACTTGATAGGGTCATGCGCTACCTATGTGGTACAATGAGTTATGAGATTCACTATTCAGGGTACCCAGCTGTGCTTGAAGGATATAGTGATTCGAATTGGATCTCAGATGTAGCTGATATGTACGCCACAAGTGGGTATGTATTTACCTTTGGAGGTGGCGCAGTGTCATGGAGATCTTGCAAGCAAACCATATTGACGAGGTCAACTATGGAAGCAGAACTTACTGCTTTAGACACAACCACTGTTGAATCAGAATGGTTGCGTAAGCTCTTGATGGACTTGCCTGTGGTTGAAAAACCTGTTCCGGCAATCCTTTTGAATTGTGACAATCAAACTGTAATTGTTAAAGTGAACAATTCTAAGGATAACGCAAAGTCATCAAGACACGTCAAGAGACGTTTGAAATCTGTCAGGAAATTGCGAAACTCCGGAGTAATAACTGTTACATATATTCAAACAGACAAAAACCTGGCAGATCCCTTTACAAAGGGACTATCACGTAGTGTGATAGAAAGTGCATCGAGGGAGATGGGTTTGAGACCCGTTGATGTTATGCCATAGTGGTAACCCAACCTTTGTGATCGGAGATCCCGTGAATTAGGACCTGGGAAGAACAAACTAGTGGTTTAATTGAGGAGAGTATTATGTAACCCTCTCTATGTGAAGATGCACAACTCTCAATTGCTGTAAGGCAGGTTGGCAATAAGCCTTAATGTGTTTATGTTGGCTATTTTAGCAAAGGTGCTGTCCTACAGAGCATTCTTGAAATAACACACCTATATGAGTCCGATTGTTAAACGTCGCAATCTATGAGATTTGGGTGATCTCTAGTAAACTCAAGAAGAGACCACGAAGTATGACGCACATGCTTCACCCGCGGGGTAGGCTACTGGCAGCCATGTACTGGTCATGACTTTGAGTGAAACCCTGTTCACGCAAAACTTGCAATTCAAGGCTTAGTCCATTGTTCAAGTGTGAATGGATGTAGCTTAAGGTTCTAGGCGGAAGTTCAACTTAACAGTCTCCGCTGAAACACTGGTATATAAACAAGCAGCGAGTATTGGTAAATCTCTAAATGGGGATTTGAGATCTGGTGGGGGATTGTTGAAATATTGGGCCCACATTTGGTGGCCCAAATTAGATTTCAGTTTTTCCTATAAATCTCAAAGCCCACATAGTGGCAGCCTTGTGAGTTTGAGCCCAAGTTGGTGGCAGCTCACTAGGGAGTGGCAAGAAGTGGGAAGTTTAGTCCCACATGGAAAGTTGGGAGGAAGTTAGACCACCTTATAAGGTGGGTTGTTCCACCACTAGTAAGTGAGTAAGAATAGGAGTGCTACACGCGCGCTCCTCCTCCTCCTCGCTTGCTCGTCTCGACTCGACACGTCACGACGCGCCGCGCTCGTGGTGAGTGGATTGAGCCTCGAGCCGAGACTTTCCTTACTTTTTGCAGCTCAGGAAAACGAACAGAATCCTAGATGGACGCGTCGCAGTTAGTCGGTTCGGGTCGCTCCCGGATCGTGGGCTATCTGTAACCGACTCGAAACGTTCGTGCGACGTGGGCGTGGCCCACGTTGCCTAGGGTTTCCCGAGCCTATATAATCTCCTGCCCGGCTACCGCAGAAACACATCCAATACACGAGTTAGGGTTTCCACCTCTCTCTGCTTGCGCCGCCATCGTAGCCTACTCCATCCCGTGAGCCGACGTGCATCGGCGAATGGGAGAGCAGGTCTCCGGAACCGCTCGTCCTTGCGATCCTGTACGGGAGAGGGCGAATTAGGTTTTTGGGAAGCGCTCTGCGCGACTGCTCAAGCTCTTCATCACGGGTCGCCTTCCGTCCAAGTCGGGCGGTGCTGCCTACCGTCGTCTTCAACGCCGTCTACTTCGACCCGTCGTCCCCGTCGTCAACAACGTTGTCATCAACAACGTTACTGCTGCGACATCATCTGCTACACCTCCACCGCCACCTCCACCAGATCGGTACGTGCGGCATATCTCGATCTGTTTAGCGATGGATGCTTTATCGTTTGCGCTGCTGCTACTCATGTTGATTAATGCATCTAGTATGTTTGAGTTTCACATGTTAGTAGTTGCTGCAATCATGTTTTATATTCTGGAATTAATCATGGAAATTGTGCCTAATTATCCAACAGAAGCGGCGGCCACGGTGGCGGAAGCGGAGGACCATGAGGCCCTCGACTGGTCCGACGACGGGCCAGACGCAGAGGAGCATGCAGCGGTCCCTGAGTCCTTCGAGTCGCTCAAGAAGGTGGAGGACGACGCCCATGCCCACGAGGAGGATAACAAGGAGCGGTGGCACCACGCCGCCAACCTCTCGATCGAGGCAGCTGCCACTTCTCCACCGAGCATAGGAAACATCTACGCGAGGACCTGGAGAGGCGGCGATGCAACATACGAGAAGCTGGAATTCGGGGGCAGGGCCATCTACGCATTGCCGGTCGGCTAGTAGGCTACAAGTGTAGTAAACTTGTTGCAAATTTATAATCTATATAACTAAAATAAAAAATCTTATTTTAGCTATAAAAAATCGACCGGAGCCACCATATTGGGGACATTGGTGTGGAAACATGTTCCCCAAAGGAAGGATGGCGTGCCAGCACCCTTGATACGGTAGCGCCGGTGCACATACCAACGTCTATTTAGAGAACACCGATGAAGAAGCTCTAATATGGTCCACTCTACTGCTACATGGATTGAGCTTCGGTGACTTTGCCAGGCTAACTTTTCCGTGACTTTAGGTGATTGACATGTGGACCCTTCATTTATGTGGCTCCCACTTGACTCCACATGTAAGTGACTCAAAGTCACTGACTTTGGAAGTCACCGAAGCACTGTCCCTGCTACATACGTATGGGGTCGGTTACCGCCCGATCCATCACATTTGTCCACGGATCGACCAAACCGTCTATCACTAGCGTGTGCTTCCGTTGCCGCCCGGAAATTTTCTAGTCCCAGTCCCCCATTATCTTGTCAGTTCGTCACTGGTGAGCGGCGCCGTGCAGTCAACTTATCGAGCTGCGGGCTGCGTGATGCTGCGACTTTGCTCATAGGTGCAACACATATCATCAGCGCCACTGTGATCCCCGTTGACGTCAGGGTAGCAAGGGCTGAGTGATCTGATCGGATGATTGCTCAATCTTGTTGGTCAATTCCTACTCCCCATACCATAATAGCTGCCCCGGCCCCTCCAATCGAGGCCGAATGGCTGATACCCAACAAGAACTGCTCGACCGTACTACCATGCAACGTACAGAGAATGCCAACTCTACAAATAAAAACAAAAAATAACAGGTGATGGTGCGCAACGTACGTACGCCAGGGGCGCAACGAAGAAACGAGAAGAACCATATGCATTCCGGCTTGCCGGGGGCATATTATTGCCGACCTGAGCTGGCGTAATACTAAGATCGATCGACCAAGAAATCAACGACAACAGTCATGCTCAGTCTGAACCACACTTCACGCGATACTTCATTGCTTGCTTGATACGATCCACCAGTACTACTGTATCACTATGCTAACACGGCTCCACGCGGGCATGGGGCATGCACGTGGAGGAACAAGTTGGTATTTGCCACTGACTTTGATCTCAATGAAGTGTCACCGATGGATTCATCATGAGATGAATTCCTCCCTGTCGACAGAATTTGGCCGTACACGTAGTAGCAATGGTGTCGTTGGATGAACTAGGAAGGGGACGAGACGACGGCAGCGTGTGTGAAACGTATGAAAACTTTCTTAATATACTCCGCGTTAGGGAGCAGCTGCTATGTGACAACAGTGCGTTATAACGAGGGTACAGACAAGGACAACGACCGACGGCGCGCGTCGGTGCAAACGCGATTGTCAGTTTCACATGCATACGCGCTACGCTAGCTGCAAAGCGGTCGATCCAAAGATATATGCATGCTAACGTTGATAACAGCATGCAGCTTTCGTAGATCGAGCCACCGTGTCACAGAAGTCCCGTGAAGCCGTGTCGTCAGACATCACTTTGATTCATACTGGCCACGATCGACCGGTCAGTCGATGGGAATATTTGCCAGCCCGTCCGGTTCGCCGCTTCCCTTTTGTTTCCATCGTCCAACAGAATTTATACATTAGGCACAGCAGATGCAGCTATCTACTAATACTAGTGTTAGGAATAAATTAGCTTTAGATTTAGGCTAATCAAGCAGTTAGCAGATTCCTTAGAATATTCCCTATAGCATTTAGCACATTAGAGATTTATCCAATCGCTGTTTCGAACAGTTGTGTCCTTTCCAAAGAGACACAAGTTTTGTAACCGACATGTACTCCCGACTGTTGAGGTCATATAAATACCCGCAGTCCACATCAATCAAAAGCAATCATTCACATCCATTCGTTCTCTCTATCTCTGTATCTCTTCACATCATCAACACTGTTCTGCCCCGAGCGAATAGGCCAAGGAGAGAAGTACAGAGAAATAAATCTTACGGGAAAAATCCGATGAAAGAAGAATTATGTTTAGTGGATAGTGCTACCACTAACACAATTTTAAGGGAAACGAAATACTTCCAAACTCTTACTAAGAGAAAGGAAGATGTTATGACTATAACTGGGGGTAACAAAGCAATAATTGGTTCAGGAAGAGCCACATTCACACTTCCTATGGGTACTACTATTGTAATTCAGAATGCACTCTTGTATCCTGAATCAACACGTACCCTTATAAGTTTCAAAGATATCCGATCAAATGATTTCCATCTTAAAACTATTAAGATGGATAAGAAAAAATATTTGTTTTTAACAAAAAGCGACAGATATGAGGAACAAACTCTTGAAAAATTCCCTTCATTTTCTTCCGGATTATACTTTAATACATTAAACCCGTACCTTATGTTGCGTACAAGATAATTTTTCAAAATCTTGATAAATTCAAGACTTGGCACGATCGCCTTGGTCATCCTGGAATAGGTATGATGAGAAAAATTATAGGCAATTGTGTTGGTCATAATTTACGAATTATAAGATTTTCCAAGTCATCAGATTTTGTATGCACCGCATGTGCTACCGGGAAATTAACTATTAGGCCATCCTACGTCAATGTTAAAAATGAGTCACTTAATTTTCTTGAAAGAATTCAAGGAGATATATGTGGTCCAATACAACCTTTATCTGGACCATTTAGGTACTTTATGGTGCTAATTGATGCATCTACTAGATGGTCACATGTGTGTTTATTATCAACCCGTAACCATGCCCTTGCCAAATTAATAGCTTAAATTATCAAATTAAGAGCAAATCATCCTGAACACAGGATTAAAACAATAAGAATGGACAATGCGGCTGAATTCAGTTCACGCATATTCAATGATTATTGTATGGCCTTAGGCATTCATCTAGAACATTTTCTACCTTATGTTCATACTTAAAATGGATTGGCTGAACATTTAATCAAAAGAGTAAAATTAATTACTATACCATTATTGTAGAATTGCAATTTATCAACCTCTTGTTGGGGACATGCGGTTTTACACGCTGCAGATCTGATGCAAATCAGACCAACTGCATATCATGAAACTTCCCCATTTCAATAGTACGAGGCAATCAGCCAAGTATTTCCCACCTGCGAAAATTCGGTTGCGATATATACGTACCAATATCACCACCGCAGCGTACCTCCATGAGCCCCCATAGAAAAATTAGAATCTATGTGTGATATAAATCTCCGTCAATTATAAAATATTTAGAACCCCTAACAGGGGACCTGTTTACAGCCCGATACGCTGATTCAATTTTTGACGAGGATCATTTCCCGACATTAGGGGGAGAAACAAACCACAAAGAATGCCAGGAAATAGATTGGAATGTAACAGACATCCAATCCTTAGATCCACGTACTAAAGAATCTAAATCTGAAGTTCACAGAATAATAGATTTGCAACACTTTGCAATTAACTTGCCAGACGCATTTACTGATCACAAAGGTGTCACTAAATCATATATCCTGCAGTCAATGCACCAGAACGAGTAGAGGTACCAAATAAAACTACTCAACTCCCAATTGCAAATAAAAGGGGGAGAAATCTGGTCTCAAGGGAAAAGGCTTCTCCAAAGCCACCGCGGAAACAAAGGAAATCTATGACGGTAAATGCAAATCAACCTGAAGTTGATAGACACCAAGATGATGTTCAACATCATGAACCTAGCATAAATGTGCACACAAATTCTAATGCTGGGACATCAAAACAACTAGATGCCATTGTTATGGGAAATCACACGGTGCCTAAAGAAATCAATGAAATTTCCATAAACTATATCGATTCGGGAGAATCATACAATAGAAAGACTACACTTATCGACACATATTTCTCCTCTAAAATTGCTAAAACCCTTCAACTAGATCCAGAGCCAAAATCTATAAAAGAGTGCCTGAAGCGCTCGGATTGGCCTAAATGGAAGGAGGCAATTGAGGCAGAACTGCGCTCGCCTAATAAAAGAGAGGTATTCTCTAAAGTAATACCTACTCCTCAAAAAGTCTTCCCCGTGGGAGCTAAATGGGTTTTCGTTCGAAAAAGGAACAAAAATAATGAGGTGGTGAGATATAAAGCGAGACTAGTAGCACAAGGGTTTACGCAGAGACCCAGTATCGACTACGACGATACATATTCTCCTGTAATGAGTGGAAATACGTTTCGATACTTAACATCATTGGCGGTACAAATAAATTTATCAATGCAGTTAATGGATTTAGTGACCGCATATCTATATGGGTCACTCGATGCGGATATTTATATGAAAGTTCCTCATGGACTTAAAATCCCTAATCCAAACACAAATCGCAACATGTATTGTGTAAAATTACAAAAGTCACTCTATAGCTTAAAGCAATCGGGTAAAATGTGGTATAACCGGCTTAGTTTGTTCCTTCTTCAGAAAGGATACTCAAATAATGATGATTGCCCATGCGATCTCATAAAGAAATCCTCAAAAGGATTTTGCATCATCTCAGTTTATGTTGATGACCTCAACATCATTGGTAACGCGACAGATATATCTGTAGCACGCAATCATTTAATGACGGAGTTTGAGATGAAGGATTTGGGAAAAAACCAAATTCTGCTTAGGTTTACAACTCGAGCATCTTCTCTCAGGAATAATCGTTTATCAGCCCGCATATATTCAGAAAGTTTTGGAAAAAATCAATATGGATAAATCGTATCCATCCAAAACACCCATGGTCGTTAGATCCCTTGATATGGAAAAGGATCCTTTTAGACCTAGGGATGACAACGAAGATGTATTGGGATCTGAATTTCCATACCTTAGTGCGATAGGAGCACTAATGTACCTTGCTAATTGTACTAGGCCAGATATTGCCTTCGTAGTAAATTACTGGATAGACATAGTGCAGCTCCAACAAAACGCCATTGGGCCGGAGTGAAGAATATCTTCAGATATTTACAAGGTACCAAAGATATTGGTTTATTCTATAGGAAGAATCAAGACATGACTTTGACTGGCTATATTGATGCTGGCTATCTTTCTGATCCCCATAATGCTAGATAATAAACTAGATTTGTATTTTTATTCGGTGGAACTGCTATCTCATGAAAGTCAACTAAACAGACTTTAGTAGCAACTTCCACTAATCACTCTGAAATAATTGCATTATATGAAGCTTCACGTGAGTGTGTATGGCTTCGCAGATTGATTAATCACATCCAGACATCATGCGTCATAGGTTCTTTAGAATCACCAACTATTATGTAATATCCCAGGTTTAGAGACGATCGAGGGGTAGATTTTGGAAAGGGATGTGCATTGCATTGTAAATTACGGGGAAATTTCGCGCTTTTAAAACAAAACTGCATCAAAGGGGGACAGGTTTCTCTCTCGACACCTTACAGGGTTAGGGTTTCGAGAGTGCGATGACTTGTTCCTACTTAACTAAATTAGGGTTTTGAGAAGAGAGAAGTGATAATTGCATTGGAATCTTAAGTTGTATGATTGAATTACAAGTTAAGTGATATGTTTGAATTCAAACCAAATTTGAATTTGAATTTCAAATTCAAACATCAAATAATCATCACATAATTCAAATTTGAGATAATTTCACAAACAATTACCATTAAGCAATAATATAAGTAATACAACAATTACATTAAGCTCAATAAGGAAAACTTGAGCTTTATTGATCATCACACACATAATACATTGTCTTTACAATATTCAGATTTGAATTATGGAATTACAACACATTACAAGAATTGAATAAATAGAAAAAGAAAAAGGAAAATTACAAGTTATCTAAATAACCTAAACTACATTGTGATTTTCATGAATTCTTTGATCTTGATGATCTTGAATTCATCCTGATCAGCACTTGGTACCTGCACACATACACAAACAATCAAGTATTAAGCCAAGTGGCAAAGCCACTTGGCGGGTTAGCAAATATATGGTGAAGAGTGGATATGAACAAGGTTCTGCCGAGCTGATCCAACCCATCAGCACAAGTCCCAAGCTGGACTTGCACACACACACAACCAGGCAGCACACAAGGCTGTGTGCATGTGTAACACACACACAGTGAGTCACCATGGAAAGAGGTAGTGCTGTCGACCAACAAGAGCAAGCCAGAAGCATATAAAACTTGCCACAGTAAACCCTAGATCATTCCATCGACGGAAACTTCACGAGTAAGTCACAAGAACAAAGAAGAATGTAAGAACAGCCACTGCTGTTCAACCATTCCACAAATACCAGAAACAAATCAGGAATCAAGGTTTGCAAGGAGGAGTAGGGCAAGCACATCAATCCATCCAGAAGCAAACCCTCTACACCAACCCTATTTCTAGGAGCTGGAGTGAGGTATACCACACAATAGCCTGAGCAAGATCATACCTTGCTCATACATAAGCATGCTTTGCATCACAGGAGCACAGAAGGGTATGAAACCCTGGATGTATCATCATTTGGTTACTAAACCAATTGGTGCCAGCAAGTACAACCAAGGCTAGAAGGAAATCAAACCAGGGAACACTGGTTGTGACAACACAGTGTCTAAACCAGAGAAATCCAGCATGGATTTACTCCTTTGTAGCCATCCAGATTCACAGAGCACCTATTAGCCTAGCTAAACCATCAGATTGATAGGCAACATGTGCCTATCTTGTTTATCAACATCAAAGCTACTGGAAATTCACCAAGTGACTAGCCAGTGAGCATCTATCCATCACAGAAAGCCACATAGGTGGGAGCTACCCTAACAGCAATGAATTACGGTCAGGGCTACCTCAACCACATCACAAAACCCCACAGTTAAGCTCAGCACATCTATCATTACCCAGATGGGTTCAAAAGGGAGCCAGGGTACCCAACAGAAGTTGGCATCCCTCTAGCTCTACCAAATCCACTGTTATGATCATCACTGCAGGGCAGTTCACATCATTTATCTAACTAAGCAATCAGAACTACACAGATAAATGAAATAGTCAAGCTACTTATGCACAGAGTCTTGCTGATGATCCAAGGGATCATTACAAGCATCCACTGATACTTAGACAAGCACCAGCATACACAGGCCAAGCCTGTGTGATACACACAGCACTAAGTGGACCACAGTGAGGCACTGACAACAAAGAACAGATTCTACAAGCAACTGGTGATCATATGACCACCAGAAGCATGCAAGAGCATGTTACAGCATGCTAAACATCAAATATAGCATCAACACATGGCCAGACAATTGAATTGATCACAGAACTGAAACAATGGCATAGCAGATAATCAAATAAGCTTGATATAATATTATCCAGTAGCAGTTCATCAAGAGATAGAGCTGTGCAATCACAGCTATGCTCAAAGGAGCAGTTCCATGAATTATACCACACAGGAAAGCACACCAGAGGCACTGACTCTTGCAAACTTGCAAGGATTGCATACTGCAATCAAGCCAGTGTAGCATATAGGAACACACTTGAGTATTTGCCTAGTACAGCATCAAGAATAGAAGCACAGGGAAGCAGCAGCCAAGCACAGGCATGAATACAGAAGAAATGGCCACAGCAGCAGCACACACATAAGCAGTAAAACAATAGCAGCATAGCAACAGCATGCGCATGCCAGCACAATCACAGCAGAAATGGCGTAAGGCCGCAGAAGCATAGCCGCAGCAGTACACGGCAAGCTTCTCTACAGGGAGAGCAGGCCAGCGGCGGAGCTAGTCGAACAGGAGCAGAAGGAGTAGAGGTAGAAGAGAAGAAGCCACTTACAAGCGAAGCAGAGACGCGCAACCGTGGCGGCACGGCGGCACACGCCGGGCTAACGGTGGCGCCAGGCCAAGCCAGGCCAGGCCACCACCTCGCGGCAATGCCAGCTTCACCACGGCAGCGTCACGGCGCCAGGGACGCCGGTGAATGGCGGATCTTCACGGATCCAGGCGATTGAGGCGCAGCAGGGTTGGGGGCGAGCAGGAACGGCGACGAACACCAAATCGACGCGGACCCAAAGGTGCGCCATCGAGCGGCGGCTCGATTGGCACCGACCTCGCCGGCGGGAAGGGCTGGTGGCGGTCGGATTGAGGCGGCGACGGCGAGGTGACCGCAGCATCGCGAGAGGGCGAGGGGGATTAGGGTTCTGCGCGAGGAAGAAAGGGGCGAGTGGGCCGACCGAGCCCAAGTGTGGCTCGGGTTAGGGTTAACCCCACTGGGCCACCCTGACAGGTGGGCCCAGGGGTAAATGTGTCATTTCACATTTTAAAATAAACAAGAAACTTTGAAAATGAATAGAAAATGATTCAAAGCTCTAAAAAAATAATTAAAAATATGAAAATTGATCAGCATAAAATTCTCTATCTAAATAAAATATCAAAGAGAATTTTTGAAGACAATTAAGAATAAGTCTTAATTTGAGGATTTAAATAATGATTTAAATCACACATATTATTTTCAATAATGAAAATAAGTCCATTAATGCAATTGGACTTTAATAACACCTTGACAATATTTCAAGGTTGTATTTACCCTAAATCAAGTATCTACAAGTTGTTCTTAGTATTAACCTCTCATAAAATAACAACGACATCGGAAGGGGGGAACAAACCCTAAAACTTGAATCATGCATAATTGCTTCTTTAACCATTGCCCTTATCGGACAATGATGCTATTTTTCAGAGACAGAGGACAAGGGTCAGTCCACACCTTCCAACTGCAAAACTTTGCAGTGTTCAGGCAAGTTCATCACTTGCTCATGTCATTTGAGTATTTCTATCAAATTACTTGCAAAGTATTATGGTTATCACTATTGCATAAAAACCAAAACCACTACTTTCATAACTATGAATATGACTATGTGGTGGGCAATGGAACCATGGATTGTGTTGATATGGTGGAGGTTCCATTGCAAGGGTTTATATCCATCTAGGATTAAACAACAAATCTCGCCAGTGATTCTTGTGCCGTAATACCCGTGTTAACCATAAGATCCGGAGTGGGACGGAGTAGTCAAAAGTGTTTCCACCTCTCGTTCATCAACGGATGCGCTTACCGTAGCAGTTGTATCTGGCGGAACAACCGGAGGGTGGGGATCCCATTCTAATTCCCCACGCTAATGCTTTGCATACCGTAGCAGTTGTGTCTTGCGGAACAACCGGAGGGTGGGGATCCCATTCTAATTCCCCATGGTAATGCGGTCTATGATGGGTTGCAGCTACCGGCGTAGGAGTGTATGGTAGAGCCCAGCACTGTCGTCGTGGTCGGGGTCCACCTTGAAATCTACAGGAATAATGGGACCGGCGTGGACCCAGGTCGGGGCATGCAACAAAGGGTGGGTGTTCGAGGTAGTGGAGGAACATGATTGGCTAGACCTTATACCGGGCCTCACACCGAAGGAAGTGTGGATGGGAAAGCTGCCCGGTTGGCACCAAGGTTAAGATCTCTTATGGGTAAAGCAACACACCTCTGCAGAGTGTAAAGAACTGTGACCTGTCACTCCCTGTTCCGGGATGAGGAACTGCGAACGCGGCCGGAAAGGAGCTCCATGAAGTTCTAGTAAACCGGTGAAGGCTAACGGACATAGCTCTTTGGAATAAAAGCAATCTCTTGAAGAAATGTTTATCAAAACTTGCATTGGTATTAGACTTTCTGGTCTAATATCGTAGCTAGAGCATTAAACACCTCTTATCTATAATGAACTTGTTGAGTACGCTCGTACTCATACCACTCTAAATCCCATGCTTAGATTGTCTGAACCGTCTGGAGGAGGACTACGACAACAATGAAGGAGCCGAGATCATCGGCTATGAAGAACCAGACCTCTCTGGAGGTATCGAGGGCGTAGACTACCTCATCGTCTACGGAACCGGGGAGGCTTCCGGAGGAGATCAAGCCTGAACATCCAGTAGTAGTAGTAACCGAGCAGCCCGAACTCTTAGTATTTAGCTGCTCGAGAAAATAAATGTATAACTTAATGAGACTCTAATATTGTAAGCTAAGTTGGGTTCGCCTCGAACCCAGGAGTATTCCTCTTAGGACCCAAGAGGAGCTCCGAGACGACATGTGTATGATATTTGTAATAATAAATGAATGAGTTATGGACCTGCTATGTTCTGTTGTACTACTCTGAGGGATGTAATATTTGCGGAATGGTACTTCGTGAATGTTATATCCACGACTGGCATACTACAACATGCAGTGGTATGCAGGGTCACCACATATTATCTATGAAGATAATGCTGCATGTGTTGCTCAAATGCATATGGGATATATTAAAAGTAATATCACAAAACATATTGCTCTAAAATTGTTTTTTCCTCATGAATTACAGAAAAATTGAGAAATTGATATTTTGCAAACAAAATTATGTGATAATCTTGCAGATTTGTTCACTAAGTCTTTACCAGCAGCTGCATTTCAAAAATGCATTTATGGCATTGGTATGAGACGACTTAGAAATTTGCAAAGTTTAGGGGGAGAATTTCCCAGGACTGAACTTAGTATTTATGATCCGATAACAATATATTGTATTTTTCCTTATGAGTTCTCCAACGAATTTCTCATATAGGTTTTAATGATACAATTATTATACCAATGGTATTTCGAAATACTATATTCTCCTTATATTTTTCCACAAGATTTTTGGAGGACATACATGGATTGAAGAAAATCAAGTTCTTACAAGACTAAGGACTATCAGGATGTTCGCATTCAAGATGCTATGGATAATTACAAGACATATAAGATTTTGAAGACAGCGTTGTCCAAGGAAGAGTGTTAGGAATAAATTAGCTTTAGATTTAGGCTAATCAAGCAGTTAGCAGATTCCTTAAAATATTCCCTATAGCAGTTAGCATATTAGAGATTTGTTCAATCACTGTGCAAAGCGAATTTCAAAGAGATACAAGTTTTATAACCGACATGTACTCCGACTCTTGAGGTCATATAAATACCCGCAGTTCACATCAATGAAAAACAATCATTCACATCCAATCGTTCTCTCTATCTCTGTATCTCTTCAACTCGCATGGCCCTTCGTTAATTTGGATTTTGGAGCGGGGTGTGTGTAAATTTAGTTTCGCTTCTGCTTCTCTCCTTGTGAATCTACAACGTAGTACCTTCGCAAAAAAAAAAATCTACAACGTAGTAGTAGCCTTTATCTATTTTCAACGGAGCACTGTACGTGGTACATGTTGTGGCCATATGCTTGCTCGGTTCGAGTTCCCGTCGTCTTGGTCTGCCCAGCACAAATTCTTTTTTTTTTTACAAGTCACCGGGTGAACCTACCCGATAAAAGCAGCTATTAATAAAACCGGTGTACAAGAAGATCCTAGAAGTACATGGAATTACACAGGGGTCTAGAAAATAAGCATAAAGGACCAAAGAGAAAACTTGAAAACGCGATCAAGCCCTTCGTCCTCCTCTTCCTCCAGATCGAACTCTGATGACGGACTGCGACCACGCCTCCGGGGAACAAGCAACTTGGAGACGAGGCCCAGGAGCACCGACAGCCGGAGCAAAGCAGCGGCGGAGCGACAGCCCTACTGCCATTGAGTCAGACGCGAAGACGGGAATCCGCCATTGAAACATCGGAGATGAGCTCCTCAACGAAACCATCACCGCCGGCAGACCAATCTCGAGCTCAAGCCACCGCCATGGGCCTTGAGAAGCGAGAGAGAGAGCCAGCAGCAACGAGTACTGCATCAGTAACTAGAAGAAGAAGTCGGATCTGCGCAGCATCTCCCGCCCCCTCGCCTCCATGGCCGGTCAGGTCGGAGAAACACGTCGCAGTCCGCCTCCAAGCCAACCTCCCTCGCCACCATGGCCGGCCAAGGAAACAAGGAGGCTACCTTCTTCTCAGTTGCTGACTCCTAGGCGCCTTATCGAGGAGCCTTGCCGTCGACGAGCTCCTGTCCCAGATCCGCCATGGATCTGGAGGGAGACCGCCGGCGACGGGCCATCTGGTGCTGCGTCGGAGCACCAAAAGGGCACTCAGCCCCTGCCACCTCCAGATCGAGTCGAAGACGACGACTCCGTCCAATCCCCCTCGCCACCGAGGCCGGCCAGGAGCGGAAGAGGAGGCACCATCAGGAGCTCGAGGGAGGTGTCAAAGGCCTTATTTGGAGATCAGCCGAAGTGGGGCCACCTGGACTGGCCGCCGGAGCAGAGAGGAGTACCTCCAACACACAGCCCTCCCTAGATCTGGCCAAGAAACCAGGGCTCCTACTCCACCACTAACCGGTAAACCGCCGGAAACTACTCCTAACCTAGGAACCTACTCCGGCACCTCACCTCCGCCACCTCCGGCCGGCATCGCAGCCAGAGGGGCTCGGGATCGGCCCGGTTTATCTCGGCTGCGCCTCTGTCTAGTGTAGACAAGAGAGAGAGGTGGGGCAAGCAGTATACATTCATCGTCCTCGTCTCCGGTCCACATAGCTAGCTACGCGTGCCGCCACGGCAAAGTCGGGGTACTACAGCCGTCATGCACGGTCAATTCTGTCCTGAAGAAATACCAAAAATAGACACGCACTTCTGAATACGACATGGTTGCAAATGTTATCTTTGTCATGAGTGAACGGTGGACCTTCTTTTCGCTGCTCGGCAGCATGAAATCAATCACATGGCTAGTGTTCGGCTAGATGAGACTGGACTCTAGCGTATATGAAATGGGGATTTGGGAAGATATGGTCTAGCAGTAGCACTTTTTATGGAGGATGTACTGACGAGTGAGCGTAACGATGCTGACAACATATAGAGATAGCAATATACTCCAGTAATTAATATGTACTAGCAAATGAAGGCGCGGCGGCACGCCGCGCGAACTTTATAATATGAAGGTTGTAATAATTTTAAGATTACACTTCAGACAATCGAAATAGTGAATCATGTATACAGAATAATAGGTAAGCTTGAGAGAGTAGTAGCATATTGAGAACAATTGTCCTTTCGAGAACTGTTTGAAATTGTTTTCATATAACCTAGGTAATAGTTAGTTGTGTTGGATACAGTGAGTAGAAGCAGGTTTCTGAAATATTGATTGAAAGGTTTATAATTCTTGCAAAAAGGATGTCCACAATTTGGAGCCATATAGAATCCTATATAACTAAGAAGTTCATCCCCACTAACCTATTTCTCTCAACATGCAGCTATGCCACCTCAGCAGGCCCACCACTAACCTATATCTCACACCATTTTATTTTTTATTTTAAACAAAGAATAATTGTTTTCAACCTGAAATATGTACTACTTACGTTCTGTTAGTCCGTAGCATTGCAGCCCATTCCTTAGCCCAGCCCATGGCTCTTCTTCTTCTCCACCAAAGGCATCTGGATCCACCGACTACCACAACGCTACGTCTGCTTCCATCTCGGAATCAATATCCACAGCAGTCCACCATCGAGCTCTCTCTCCCTTTCATTGATATTTCCACGGAAACGAAACGACCAAGCATGATTAGGGTAGGTGAGCGGCCGATAATCCTAGACGTACGGAGAGTTGGCTTACAAAAACTTCTACGGGCTGACGTGGATTGAATTTGTTGGCTGGTTTTTGATTCTTTCCTTGAATCACGGGCCACGATCTGATTCTGTGAACTGCTTGGTGCTATCCGTAAGAATTTTTTGTAAGAATTTTTTGTAGGTGTAGCATTACTCGTGAGCGGCCATCGCATCTTAGTTGCTTACCTATATATTAACACCACGGCGCCATGGATCCACGATTATGTGCATCCTCCGTCCACAGATCTTCCTCTCAGTTCTTTTCCCTGATCAGCTTGGTCTTTGCCGTTGTCACGTCTAATCCTACAGCAGCAGCAGAACCTTATCATCTCCACAGTGGTGTCATTGCAGAGATCCAACACAACAGCGCCAGGAGCCGGTTGCTGGCTTAATGTATTAATTCCTCTTTCGGTATTTCTAATTTTGATTCATCTATGTACATACTGGCACAAGGTTTGCTCTTTGGCCCGTTATAGGGAGTGACCCGGAGAGGAGATCTTCTATGGTTTGATGCTTGTGAAAGTTGCTGTGCGTTTGACTTAATTGTGTTTCGTTTGCTGGTAGATCTCAGGAGGAGTCGGCCAATAGCAACTAACGGTTCTTCAAATATTGTTGGTTAGTTTGTCTTGATTCTTCAAATTATAACTGCCTCTGTATACTAACATTGGATGCCTGCTTTTTCTTCAGCAAAAGACGACTCTTATAGAATCGTCAGTCAATAAAAATAATCTGATGTAAGCTTTATTTTTTCCCTTTTTTTAGCTTCCACGTGTAATGTGTAATTTTAGTGTTGCATGCTTCTCTTCCTGTTTCTCATGGATGCTTCATTAGGAGTCCATCACAACCAAATCTTTATGCATGTAGAAAGGAACCCGTATTGATTTCTCTACTGAACATGCATGTTACTTATCTGGATGGCTATCCTTGAATTGTTGCGACAAAAAATAAGTATTCCAGGTAATCAAATTCCTTGGGCCTACTAAGAAAGTATTCAGGTACATATTCTGGGTAATCATGAATGCAAATTGTAGCACATAAGATTAGCAAAGTGTACTTCACTGGACTAATTTCATTCCACAACACAGTGTCTTTGTACTGTTTTATTGTTACATTTGTTTCAAATTCTGAAGTATGATTATTGGCTGATGAATGGCGAGTTTGTGTATGTTGAAGAATTATGCACTCAATTTGGCTTTGAGTCTTCGAATGAAAAACATTTTTTTCCGAACACTGTAGGAGAGTTGCATTTATCTATTAAGAAGAGAAGAAAGCCAACAGATGGCGAAGTTGAAGTACGAACGAAAAACATTGTTTCAATTTTTTGTCGGGATGCAGCTATTGGAGACTATTTTTGGACATCGAAATTTTATGATTTGATCTGGACTAATGGCATTTGTTGGACTCCTGTTGTGGGAATTATGTCAGTGCATGTATTAAGAGTTCTGATGCGATATGCTGATGGAAATTACATAGTCAGTACTATGTGTCATAGCTAGAAATCGAGGTTGTGATGCTTTAGCTGTAGATTATTAGTTTATTCTCTGAGTGATAATCTGAGATGTTATCCTATATTTAGTTCATAGACCCTGTTGGTTCCGCGGGTAATTAAGTGTATATTCATCTAACATGATTGTTCTTTCGTCTTTTGAACTTCAATTGATAAGTACGAGGATTGGTCTTACCTCTGAACCATTGCAGTCATGTATCCATTCTAAAGTACTGTTGTCAAAGAAGAATTATTTCTTATTTTCTATTCATATTAGGAGTCGATCTATTTGATGAGTAGAACAAAAAGTTTGGACAATGTTTCCCGCTGCAACGCGCGGAGAATTGTCTAGTTTATATAGAGAATGAGGCCTGTCGGCGCGGCACTTAATTTTCTTGATGGATTCTACTTCCTAAATCTGTTTGTTGTAGAAAATATCCAGTAGATTGCTCTGCATGAGCAAAGCGCTTGCGGGCCGGAGTGTGATAATTGTGAGGCTAATGTTATTTAGTAGTATTGCTTGAAGTTGTTTGATTAGGGCTTGGTGATAGATTGGATCGTGTTGTTAAGTGCTGGTATCACATGGGTATTGGCTGTTTGCGTCGATAGTTGCTGGATGGCGTATAGTCCTTGTTTGAACGGTGCATGCAGGTTGTATCTGGCAGTCTCTGTGGTTTTTATATGGCTGGAGCATTGCTTGTTTTGATGTCTGGTGGGGTGCAGTGATACCGCTTGGTGTGGTGGTCCGATGGTACTATGGCTGTGAGTTATTGTTGGATGGGATAAGTGGGTCATCTAGTGCAGCGCTGGGGACTTCTTGGTTCTATAAATAGGGTGTACCATGAGTTTTCGTCAGTGAGTGTTGTTATTTGGAGAACTCTCTTCTTTGTGGTCTCCTTCACTTTTTGCTTGAGGCAACAATGGCAGGTCATGTTGTTGAGTTCTTGGCTCCTCCTCATTTTGTAGGTGGTAGTATGTTACAGTTTTGGGTGAGGGGAGGCGATGTTTCTCTGGAGAACGCTGCTCGCGCCTTCTTAATTGGAGACCTATTTTGATGATCGTCGCCTGTTTTCTATTAAGCATGGTGTTGTTGGTGGATGTGTCTTCGGTCATATGTGGAACCGAAGTGACACATTTAATCTACATGGTAGTGCTGCTTAGGTTGGCCCATACACGTGCTCTGATTATTCCTTCCTCTTGCAGGTTCAGCACTCACCAGCATTGTCTGCATTGTCAGACGACCACAGGGCTGATGGATGGCTCTGCTGCATCGTCGAACCAGGAGTCAGTTGTTTCTTCTCCTGTGTCAAAGGCCATGGTTCTTCGTCAGTGGTGTCATCCGGGTCTGACTGGATTGAATCTTTGATTGCACGCCAGATGTGCATCTCCTTCTTTTTCCTTAGTCTCAGGCCTCAGACTCCGGTTCAATGTGACCTTTGCTATTGAGTTTAAAAGAAAAATCCAGTTCTTGGATAACTTGATAAAAGTTACAGGAGCACTAAATTGTCACAATCCTGAAACTCTATCTATGTCATACTGGCAGAGATATTGAACTGATGAAATAAAAACTATCTATTATTAAAACACCTCATTGGACTTATCCTAAGCCGTAACTGAATCGAGCGAGACTTCTGAACCTATTTGTCACTAATGGTTGGAGATCAATTGAAAAAAAAAGGATAGAACTAAGCAATTAAAAAAAGAACAGGAGTTCCTTGACAGAAGCAATATTATACCTGACTTCATTTCCCCAAACTATTAAAAACGTGAGATAAAGTAGTAGTGATGAGTCGCGGAAACATGGAGCAGACAAAACATCATATTAGTCACTAAACAAATGAAGTTCATCAACAGTACAGCGAGGATTGTCTTCCTTTGCAACAATGCTGGTAATTATGCAAACGTTTCTAATATAAGTCAAGGGCTGAAACAAAGGCGATCAATTATTAAGTGCAAAATGTACCATATGCAATACCGTACAGTAAAGCTAAAATATTAAGCTCTTTACAAAAAGAGAACAGAAATATTTCGACCTTCTGAACTGTAATATCGGCATGCGAGCATAAGCTGCAGCATCTAAGCATACAAACCCTGCACTATTCATGCATGACAACGACTTAGCTGGTACTTTCAGCTAATTATTACTACATGCATCTTATTCAATATCTTAATCTCTATGAAAACTGTCATATACACCGACATGGCTGAACTCTTCAGATTATATAACATAATGAAACTAAATGTGTCCAAGATTGAAAATTACGAAAAAAGAACCTTCAATATGCTGATTACACAAGAACAAAAAGGCATCGATGCCATTGTTAGTCTAGTGTAAATAATAAGAGCAGCAATTTATAGAAGATTTTTATCCAATGATATATTTACAGGAAGTATCTAGGAGATGATGATAAGCACCTGTTGAAAACTAAAAATCGTGAACAGTGGTCTGTTTGAACCTAGCGAGAACCAAGAAAGCTCGGTTGTTGATAAACTCGACAAAAGTACTCATCAGATAGAAATACCACTTTGTTGCTAGCTATTCACAAATGCCAACGATAAAAGTTACACTGTGATGGGCTCAGGAATCATAGTCAACTTATAGAGTGCACTGGCTGGTACTTCTATTCAAGATTTAACTTGCCCACGAAAAAAATAGTGATGGATTTTTTGGTATACAATAGTAAGAATATACTACTTAAATTAAGTTAACATGGATGACTTATTAGTAACAATAATTGCAATGTTGAATGCACTTATTAGTGGATAAAAATGGGGGACAATTAACACAGGAGTGTGCGTTGGCCTTACATCAGTCGTACAACAACCAAGCATAAATGCAGTAAAAATTGCATGCTTGATTTCTTTTTAAATAAATCCATAGAAGAGAACTTGTTCAAAAAAATGAAGGTTGTAAGTATAAAACTAACATGAAACAATTCAAACATAGAACAGTGTATCGAAGTTTTACTGCTTTGCCCTAGTTTCATTCTCAGTACTATATGTAAGGCAGATTTTGATGTAACATTGTGGCAGACTTTTTTTCCGTTTCCATATTTACCAAACAGTTGAGTGTCTACTGTTCAAAATACAAAAATATTTTAAGGTTTACCTTCAGATATATTACTTACGGGCAGAATCCCTAAAATCATGCTTGATGTTAACTTCTGCAAGAGTTACTCCATGGGTACCAAAGATCTCCAAAATTTGACAACCGTTTCTTCTTCCACGCGACAATAGATCTCAACCACCCTGAGATGCTTCGGCACCAGGAAATGTTCAGCTTTCACCCATTTCGATGTCACAGCGCTGTTAGAAACATAAAACTTTACTCAAATGAATTAGATGTACATGGCACTTATGAGTAGATGGGTCACCGAACCAAGAGTTTCCACGGAGGAGAAATTGATGGCACAAATTACAATATTTTGTAAGACTTGGTGTAAAATCCAGCATTGTGTAAAATCACATATTGGTTTAACTGCCTGAGCAATCCCTGGACTGGTCAACCAAGATGCAGTGCCCCAATACAGTGTGGCCCGAAATCTTCTTAGAAACTCTGCCAAGAAAACAGCCACACTGAAAATTGTAGGCAAAATTGAATCTTGCTAGCTCCCAGTCAACCTCAATCAAGAACTCAGCGGTACCGTTGCATAACCTACCACATTAAATCATAAATTAGGGGATCTCTATCCAAATGGGGGGAAGTTGCAAGCATAGCTGGGGAAGATATAAAAAAACACATGAAAGACAACGCACATTAAACTCCAAAATCAGAAGAATAGTATAATGGATGCATGCAGAGTTCAGACACTATATAGCATAGTTTTGCATGCTTCTTTGACATGTATTTAAAAATCTTTTGAAAAATGTAGTAAAAAACACTAATCTCAATATAACAACAAAAAAGTTCACATTCTTCTTATCAGCCAGTTAGATCCTTTGTGAGGAATGGTTGTGGGCTCAAAACGACTTTTGCTAGTCTATCAACCTTCTTGACAGGATTAAAACAATCAAATTTGGCAGAATCAATTGCATCTTCAATATTAAATAATTGGTAGGCAGAACGTGCAGATGAGAATCCATGCCAAATACCCATTTTCAGTGGGAATAGAAACACTTCCATCGTTTGCCAGCAAAAATCACTGGTATGTGCAAATACTACTTTCGAAACCTACACTACCAACACTTCTAGATATGAAGGACAATGCTAAAAGGATAAAACTTTATTGTTGTACTAACAGCAACTGCATCTCATACATATCAGCAGATGTGAAATTGGTGCCTTCATCGAAAACTTAATCGTTGTACTAACAGCAACTGCGTCTCATACATATCAGCAGATGTGAAATTGGTGCCTTCATCGGCCACAACACGTAGCAGTACATTAATTAGGAAGAAACCCGCAACCTGAAAAAATTGCAGCGGCACAATGCATGGTTTCAGTACAAAAAAAACAGAGAATCGCAGCAGTTGGAGATATAAAACTCCCGATCCATCCTCTGTGAACTGCACTGTAAAGAGCAAACCAAGGGGAAAACAGGAAAATACCTTGGATTCAGGTTGTAAGATTTAGATTTCAGAGAGGATTTAGATTGAAAGAGAAAGCGGCAGAGAGGAATCAGGACATCATGTCGGGGCGGCCGGACTTCGGAGCTGCTCTTCACGGGGGATGGCGCTGGATCAAACATGGGACTGGTAGGTGGAATTGGGTCGGGGCGCACAGGCTAGGGAGAGAACGCTGACCTACCCTTCTCCCAAAAAAATTAAGAAAAACCAGAGAGAAAACACTGTAATCAACTGGTACCTGTGATGCACACCTTGGTGGTTGCTGCGCGTGGTTGGAGACCTCCTTCTCGTGTTGCTGCTGCATCAGGATTACAGGGAAGGGCTCAGGTTATAGGCATCGCCGTTGTTGGACCCCGGCCACGGCGCCAGTGGTGGTGACCACGCCACATAAGCCGGTGACCACTACCGCGAGGGCGAGGGCGGCAGGGACCACGACTTCGAGGGGGAAGGCGAGGGCGAGAGGGAACGATGGCGGCTGCTCCTCGCGCACATGGGGATGGCCTCCGCGTTGGTCAGCGCCTTCCCGGCGTGCTTCGCTCCGCTCCCGCTTGTGGTGCTCATCTCTGGCGCCGCCGTGCTGGGAGTACGTTCCTGCAGGGCGAGGCGGCGAGCCGACGAAGCAGATCAAAACTTGGATCAACACCCCTCTACGAATCGAGCTGAGGAAATCGGAGTAAAGTAGATTACCTGGATCTGAAGACGACGGGTCAGGGGGCGCTGGCGACCACCAGTAGGCGGAGGAGGAGGGCCGTGAGCTGAAGAGGATGTGGCTAGCGAGGAGAAAAGAGGAGCAACGCGTGGAGGAGAACAGAGGACCTAAGGTGTGGGAGTCGGCACGAATGCTAGGCGCGGACCAAAAACTTGGGGATGATTGATTCCGATTGTCACAGATGTGGCCACGGCCGGCGACCACGAAGAAGACCATGGCAGCGGGTCGGCACCACATCCTCTTTACCCACCGCTGCTCCCACTGCATCCCCGTGGCCGCAGTGCTCCCGATGTAGAGTAGGGCCGCTGGCGTTACTTCGGGAGGAAGAGTGGGGCGCCGAGCTCCTCACCGCCGCCAGCCAGGGCCATAGAGAGGTGGGTGCTAGCCTATCGGGATAGAATCAAGGAGAGGAGAGACAAAGCGGTGGTTCAAAGCGGTGCCGCATGACCAAATTCATGACACAAGAATTGAGAAGATCAGTGGTCCCACAATAAATGGCAAAAGCCACACGAACGCAGCACCAAAGAAGAAGAGAAGAGAACGGGTGAAAACATGAAATTTCTTAGAGGGCACGAAAACTGCACACGAAAACCCCCAGTGGTAATTAAATTATCTAAACACATACGTGTAACCACACCGTTAATCTCAAAAAAAATCCAAAACTCTGAGAAAAATCGAAGTTGATCATCTTTAGTATAGTAGTTATGTAGGGTTGACCAAGGGTACCAATGATTGAGTTCGGTGGAGTAAAACCAACCGTACTAGCGAGCTCATACTCTGTACCTATTTAGTTGACTTGTGCCTCACCGGTAAATCACATGGATTAATTGGAGTCATCTTATATTACTTCATCAGCACCGATTTAGGTAACGTTTGCGACGTATTGAGGTATAAATCTGACAATCAATTTAATCACCAAAATATAGGTTATGTGGTACATATTACATTTGTATTCAAAAAATAATGTTACAATTTTTATGACACATCGATCAATCATGTATTATTGATCAAAGTTAGATAACGTAAACAGAAGGCATCAACAAATATGGACATGGAGTGTGTGTGTGTGTGTCTGTGCGCGCGGGTGTACGCGCGAAGGGGGGTGGGGGCGGTGATTACCATTTGTCGTAAATACAATGCATGCCAAAGAGAAAAACACTTTTCATCCAACGTGCACATGCTCTATTTACCGAGAAACAAGTTTATTACTGTTAAAACTTTTAGAAAAAACATTGCGCATGTATATCTCCACATTCTATGTGCTCACATAAAATTTCGTGAAAACAGATAGTTTTGTCGCATGTGTAAAAAAAATAATGCCTACTACAACGTCTTATTTTAGCAACAAATTTTGTCATTTTTACACCGACTACATAAAAATTCATTCTTTTCTTGAAAGCAACTAAAATTTATTAAAACTTGCAAAAATAACTAGAAATTGAGAAAAATATTAACACTTTACGAATTGGTCATCCAGTATGGTCTACTTTGTGCGAAAACTAGAGTAATGATATTTTGCACCAAATTTCATGAACTTGCTTCATAACCCCAATTTTTTACACTTAAATAATGGAAAATGTGCACATTCTCATGAACCAAGTACCATTTTGTAGTAAAATTCCAGCGTTTAGTCCTAAAAATCCTATATATGTGCATACTATTACTTGTCTGCGGAGTGTATTTACAAAAAACATGGTGGCACGCGGCATTATGGTTGATTCTGGTAGTGAATAAAGTTAATTAAATCTGATGTTATAGAGTGACTATGTAGAATTGCATATCCACGACTTCATAAATGCTAGATGGATTTTTAAACCAACACATAAATGCATAAACCTTGATGAGTTGGGTATTTTTTTTAGTTGAAAAAGAGTCATTGAGTTCAATATTATTCTTGTGGTTGAGTTGAATACTTCCAGGAAACCAGGGAAAAAAGGGTGCACAATACTACGATATATGTGTTATTTCTTAGTTTCTCATGTTAATGATTTGATAAATCCTATATGTATATTTATTCAACACACAAATGCGTAAACCTTGATGAGTTGGGTTATTTTTTAATCGAACAAGAGTTATTAAATTCAATCTTATTCTTTTGGTTGAGTTTGCGAGTTCCATTAAACCAAGAGACAAAAGGTGCACAATACTATGATATATGTGTCATGTTTTAGTTTCTCATGTGTGTATGTTACAAGTGACGCTATATCTTCAATAGAAGGTGTAGATCATGCATATTTATGTTTAAAAAAGTATAGCAACCTAGAGTGCGTAGTATGTTCTAGAGCTGGTGTTGTGTTGTGTTATCTGAATTTGTTGTTCTGTAACTATAACTCTTTCTTCTATAAGTTAAAGTACGTATTTGTGTAGAACAAATAGAGTATGCATTTATGGTTGATGTTAAACCTGGCTGTTGGATGACATATTTGACCAGCATACACTCCAAAACTTTCTACTTACCACCAAAGATGAGAAACATCAAATAGTATATATAATTTTTTAATGCATTTACACCCAAAAATTTATTATAATCCATAGACCTCTATCAAGATACTAAACGCTTCGTTGTGCGATTAGATATCTTTGTTAAGCTATTTCACGATATTAAAATGGGCCCAAAAACATATATATACAATTTCTTTTATTATTTTTGCGGTATGAATTAAATTATACATTCTTGAGGCGTACAGTTTTGTGTGCGTTTCATTTGCCCTTTATGTAAGCAATGTATGACAAGAGAAACTACCAAGGTAATTTTATGGTAAATAGTGTTCTAATTTCGTGGATATTTTTGCAATAAGAGAGTAAGAATATTTGTACCTTTATATCGATAAAATACATTATGACTGTGTATTCAGATCACAACTATAAACATGTAAAAATGTTTAGTATAAAGTTGGCTTGGTTTTTGTCATGTTAAGTTTAGCACAAGTCATTGGTAGGTTAAAGCCATCTTGGCAAGATTGCGCAAGAAATTCTCATAGAGCTCAATGAGGTCCTCAAGAATAGACAGATGAATTTGTTCCACTTTCCTGGATTATTAGGTGTGGTTTAGCCAATTTACAGAAATCATGACAAGTTCTTCATGTAAATCTTGTTTAGCTATCTTGAGCTCAATTTGGTAACCCAGTGCTCCGCGGTTCCAAACCTCAGAGGTAACTACACCAAATATGTTGCAATGGTTTAGTTAGATTTACACTTCAGCTACAATACTAATCACATATTTTGAGAGAAAAAATAATGTACAAGACTAAGCATGTATTTGAGTGGCCAATAAAAGAATTATAAATTATATTTTTAGAACTAGATGGCAAAGGAAAATAGAACTCACAAGAACTTCTACATTAAAATTCCTCCGTTTAAAAAAAATGTGTCAACGTAATTTTATCTAGATACGGATGTTAACCACTGCGATGGTTATTTTGAACGAATTAAGACAATACGTGTGAACCGGTCAACGCCAGTGACAACCCAGAGTATTAGTAGAGCTCACCAAAAGATTGAGATTATCGATTCGGGTTCAACTTGGTTATGTGGCTTCCTGAACATTGTTGTAGTGAAGGAGAGTGCGAGCCGTGATATCCACCTGTCGTAAGTGGGTCGAGTGGTGCGTGTTGATACATTTGGGCACCCCTGCAGGGTTACATCTTATCGATAAGCCGCGTCCACGGTTATGGACGACTTGGAGCTGTATGACTCGACCATAGACAACTTACACATGTTGTTTATTAATAATAACTTGCGTAGTAAGTTAGTACAACTTCAATAATAAATGGTTAAAACTTGACAATCGCGTGAGTGCCTTTGTAAGTACTTCATTGCGAGGGGGAAACGCATCAGCTGTATTATGTTTGCAGAGTATTGAACTGTTAGTTATGCGCTCTCTCACCTTCTCTGGTAGACGAATGTTATAGAGTGTATCTATAGGTTTTTAGTGCTTACGTGCTGCCGTTTAACGCCACCATATTGCCTATGACGTCCTTTTGCGTTCTCTAAGTCTCCTGCGTGCCTCAAGTACAAAGGACGACTGGGAAACGGATCGTCCGTGCAAGCCTACATACTTTGCTCTGAGTTTTACTTGTGTGTATGGTACTACGTCTACAAGTTTCCTTATTGTGTGAGTTGAGTTGCGCGTCCGTGTCGGTAAGGCATGCAAAGTGGGTTGCGTTGCTACTGTAGAACACCCACAGGTTGACATTGGCTCTGAGATCCACCGAAAGCGTAGAGGCAAAGCAGGGAGGGAGGAGGAGAGGCCTACCGGAGTTAAGACGCGCACACGGACACTGGATGCGCCGCGCCCAAGGCAACCGTTCTGGGCGATCACCTTGGTCGTACGTGCCGATCACCGCCACATGGCTCGGGCGGCAGAGGGTACGGCGCGGCGGGCTAACTAGGCTAGGCATGGCCCCGGCCGCTGTCGCTCGCGGCGGCGTTTGCGGCGAGAGGCGCGGCCAACACGCACCGCCCAGGCGGCCACCACGAGCAGGGGTGGCTACGTGCCAACGGACGAGCTGAGGACGACGTGGCCGTGCGCGGATCGATCCAGGTGGACGTACTAAACCTATTCGTTGGGGCACCGTCGATCTCGCCGGGGCCGAAAGACGCGCCACCGCTTGGTCCGTTCGTCACGCCGGCTCGCGATCAGCTGGCTATTCCAACAACTCACCGAGTCACTGGCTGAGAGCAGGACATGAAGCAAGCCGCTGACTGCAGTGACTCCGATCAGACACGCATAGGTTGGCTTCAGGACGTAAACCGATGCCGATCGATGGAAGCGCAACGCAAGGTAACATGGATAACAGCAACTTTTGTAGATCGAGGCAACACACCACATAATTCGCACGAGACCGCGTCGTCTGGCGTCTGTTTCATTCATACCTGCCGCGATCGATCGATCGACTGTGAATTTTTTCAGTTCGTCCGCTTCGGCGCTTCTCTTTTGTTTTCAATCGTGTATCGGTATGTGCATGGACCCCTCTGTTCGGCACGGCGAGTGCATATTTGGTTCCGCTTCTGCTTGTCTTTTTTCTGAATCTTCAACGCACTAGCCTTTACCGATTTTCAACTGAGCAATTATGTACGTATTCCTACACGTTGTCTGACGAAATGACGACGGTACGAGCTGTAGTTCCTCTAGCTGAGTTCCCAGTTCCCAGTTCCCAGTTCCCACCCAGATGTCCTTAGTGCTTGCTCAGTTGGTCAGGTCGAGTTCCCGTCTTGGTCTGCCCATTCATCGTCCTCTTCTCAAGTCCACCGTGCTGTCTGTATGCTAGTAGCACGCGCCGTGCTAGCTACGCGTGCCGACACAGGTCATGGCAAATTCCGCCTACTACAGCCGTCATGCATGCTCAATTCTGTACTGAGGAAATTCCAAAAGCAGACACACTTCTAAATGCGACATGGTTCATCGTTGCAATATTATCGTTTGCCGTGAGTGAGCGGTGGACCTTCGTTCCGCTGCTCGCAGCTCGCAGCATGACATCCATCACATGGCTAGTTCGGCTACAACAGACTAGACTCTAGCGTATAGGAAATCGAGATTTCTAAAGATATGGTATAGCGTTTTTTCCATCCGGACGGCGTAATTCGGTCCAGTCGCGTCCCCGGTTCCTCGTTTTCGTCCGGATTTGGGCCTAAATTCATCCGGCGATCCCACGCCATCCCCGGCCCCCCGGGGAGCGCTCGGGGACTCCGGACGAAAGGAAAGCGCGGGAAACACCGAGGAAACTTCCTGCGCGTCTGGTGGCCCCAACTTGTCGGCGAGAGAAACCGATCATCGTCCTCATCGCATCGTCTTCCGCGCGCTGTAAAAGCCTGCCGCCGGTCTGCATTCGCCCGCCACGCGGCGAGTTAATGTCGTCGTCTTCCGCGCACGCATCGTCTTCCGCGCGCACTAAAGGCTGCCGCCGGTCAGCTCGCCGCGGACGCGTCGCATTCCACGCGTCATTAATCACCCGCGCCAGCCGCGCCTATATACGCCGGTCCGCTCGCCGCGAGGCGTACCCCGTGCTCCACTCTCCCTCCACTCTTCCTCTACTCTCCCGATGGCGTTCTACGACGACGACGGCGCAGCCAACAACGGCTTCCCCCGCCGGTCGCTCCACGCGTGGGAGGGGCACCTCCTCCACCAGGCGGGTACCCTGCCCGCCGGACACGAGGCCTCCCGGCGGCGGGTAGCGGCTTAGTGCTGGCGGCGTACCAATCCCGCCGCCGCCTCGGGGCCACGCCCTCGACGTCGCCATCGAGGAGGCGCGGATGACCTTGACGGACGAGGAACGCGCCGAGCCACGCCACCACCCCGACAACTACACGGCGTGGAACTCGTACTTCCTGCGGCAGTGGGAGCGGGAGCTCGCCTTCTACGACAGCCCGCCGCCTCCGCCTCCGCGCAACAACGCCGCGGGTCGCTGACGTTGGTGGAGCGCGCCGGAAAGGACGCTGGCGAACGTCCTCGCGCACATCGAGGGCGGAAACTACCCGGTGCTCACGATGCCCCCTCCATCGAGGGCATCGGCGAGCCGCCGCCGGGGAAACGTCTGGCAGCCACGGCGAATGGCTGCCAGTTCGTCGTCTTCCGGATCGGCGCCGAGGTCATCCTTCGCGCCGGTGAAGAGGGAGGAGGCGACGTCGCCTTTGACGCCGGTGCGCGTCAAGAAGGAGCCAGCGTCTCCGCCGCCGACCAGAGGGCGCAGCAGCGGCGCCCTCGTGATCCGCGACCAACCCTCCCAGCCAGGGCGGAAGAGGAAGGCGCCGAAAAAGGAGGACGCCGCGGCCGCCGCCGCAAACAGGCTCGCCGAGGAGGAGGCGAAGCGCGCGGAGGACGCCGCCGTGGCGGAGGCGATCGCCAGGTCGCTCAACGACCTGGTGCCCGCCGACAACGCCCTCCCCGAGGACGCCGCCCTTCCGTGGTCCAGGCAAGACTGGGAGCGCGAGGAGGAGGAGCAGCAGCGGCGGCTGCTGGACCTGGCCGCCGCACGCCGACTCGCCGTCCGCGCCTCCCGCGCCGCTCCAACCGCCGCCGACGACGCCGCGCGCTACCTCCGTCCTGCGACGCCTCCATCCGGCGTCGTTGTCCCCGTCGTCGACCTCGAGTCCTCGGACGACGAATGGTACAAGCCATCCCCGGGGTGGGGAGACGCCGGCCAGGGCAGCAGCCGCCAGGCCGCGCCGCCGAGGGCGCCGAAGGTCGAGGACGACGGCTCCGACGACGGCGGCGACGACTACACGGTGTTCTACCGCCGTTTGGGCATGTAGAGCGCCGTGTTTTAGAATTAGCATTTGAATTCCCCTAGCCGAATTCGAAATATAGTCGAATTCGGCCTCTATGTATGAACTCCGCCCGTTTTAGTCTAAATATCATTAAATTTAGTCTATATTCGCCCGAATTTAGCCGAAGTTTATCAAGTTTCCGTTTTTCAAACTCGCACCGTCGTCTTCGTCTGGGCACGCGGCTGGGAAACTAGTCCTCCCCACGCCAAATCTTCCTCCAATCCGGACGAAAATTTCGCCGGATTTGGGCGTGGGGAGGGCCAACGAGTGGGGATGCTCAACAACCATGCTGACAACGTAGAGATAGCAATCTACGTAGGGCTGACCAAAGGGTGCCAATGATTGAGTTCGGTAAACTAAAACGAACCGTACTAGGGAGCTCATACTCCATACATGTTTAGTTGACTTGTGTCCGCAGCGGTAAGCGTACCTTATCTTTATAGAAAAAAAAAAGCATAGCAATATACAGAAGAACACAACAGTGCTAGACACACCCACACACCAACCCCTCCGCCTAGGCCTACTCTCTCGCTATCTCTAGTCTCCCTCCTCTCTTGACCCTCTCCCATAGGTGGAACTCATCCCTGATCTGCAACACCATTTGGTCCACCGATTTCTGCTCCCTCACGTTACCGAAGGCCCTCGCGTTTCTCTGCTTCCAGATCGTCCACGCCGTGCTGATGATCATCGTGTCAAAGCGCTTCCTGTCGATTCTCCTCACTCTCTTACGGGCCTCCGTTCACCAACGCTGCAAGTTCCCAACGAACCCTGGATCCTCGATCCGAAGACTCGCGCTATGCAGCACCCTGCACCACACCTGTCGCGCATATGGGCAGAGCACCAGGACATGGACACGTTGTCCTCCCCCCTGGAGACAAGTGTAGCACGCATCTGGGCGATCCTGTAGCCCATGTCTCGCCCTCCTATCTGAGGTCCATAGCCGGTAATTCAAAGAAAGAACCCCACACCGGCTTGCTCATACTCCATCGAACGCTCCCAAGGCAAAGCATCATATATGTTTCCTTCGCCGTGTAGATTCCGGACTCCGCGCCTTTCCAAGATATGCGGTCCGGCCTTGTGATATCTCTCTCCACCGTTTCTACAGCCTCCCATAACATCAAGCATTGCCTCCATAATTCCTCTATCATTTCCCCTTGAATATCATCTATCCATCCATCCTCCCATAGTGCCTCCTCCACGCGACGCATGTTCTTTCTCCTGGTAGGGACCATGACGAACACCTCAGGCGCCAACTCCTCTGATGTGTATCCACTGATTCATCTATCCCTCCAGAAATAAGTCAATCATCCATCTCCCACGGAGAAGCTTGCTAGGCTTTGGAACACCGTCATGGTTTCCGGGTCATTCAACCCTGGCAGGCCTTGCCACGGCCTCTCCTTGTCCGTGTGTCGCAGCCAGTGCCATCTCACCCTAAGGGCCAGGCCTGCAACCCGAGGTCCTTTACCCCCAGCCCACCAAACTCCTTAGGCTTACATATGCTTCTCCACGCCACTAAGCACTGCCCGCCATGAACTCCGCAGCGGTAAATCAAGTGGATTAACTGGAGTTACCTTGTAGTATACTATCACTTTACCCGTACCCACTTACCTTTGTTGTAATGAATAAGTCCAATGGAGGATCGCGTATGGATCTTTTGGGCCTGTTGTTGTTGTCCACCTGGCCTAAATGCAAGCCCAATGATGACCCATAAACTAACAACTGGCTGTTTTTCATCCGCACAACCGTATTTCAAAAAACAAATTTGGGGCCAATTTGCGGTTGTGCGTGTGCGCGTATCCGTCTCACAAATGCATGCAGGTCATTTAATGAGCACAGAGAGTGTGACACTGACCACTGATGGGAAATAAAGGCATAGACCTTTACTTAACTAAAACCACGTCGACATAGCCTATTCGCATAAAAGATTGTCGAGAAAGATAGTTTAATGGAACAAACTACTCGGAATAGGTCCGTAACCTAAGATGTGTTTTCAGGAATGAAAGAAGGAATACATTCTGGACACCCCAATCCCAAAAGATCCTGCCAGAAATGCGACTGCTACTGCAAAAAAATGTCTACAAGAAAGAATGTGATGAATCTTTTGAGGTTAGATGTATTATTCTTGCATGCATGGAACCAAATCTTCAAAAGCAGTTTGAGGACAGTTGCAGATGATAGGATCACTGCGCTTAAAGATATGTTCCAAATACAAGCTAGCGCTGAAAGGTTTAATGTCGTTGAGGCCTTTGTGAAATACAAGTTGACAAATGTATAGATAGTGCACCTTCAAATCTTGTCCGGTTTTATCTTTTTTGGGTATCCCTTAATCCATCGTATTCTAGATTCGGATATTTTACGCATGAAGTATACATCATTACTTATGTGTACATGCTTTTTCAGAATTTTTTCACTCAAAAATGTCATTTTCAAGATTTTAAGATACAAGGCTTCGATGAGCTCGGACTCCAGATGTTCGGACGGGAATAAGAGTGCTTGCACCTCATGTAAATTTGTTGTAAATGTTGTAGACATTTTTATCAATGATTTCTATGTTAACACTTGAATTTTTTATTGGATCGGTTGTTTAAATTTGCAATTCCATGTAGCGGTTGGTAAAGTGTAGAAGCGTGGAAACAGGGAAAACATATATTTTAGTGTCAAAAATCATACAAGGGTTGTTGCATTAATCGATAGCACAATGCAACTTCACCTTCCATGGTGATTTATTTTGAAATTAAATAATTGTTATTCGGTTTCTCATAAGGGTCAAAACATATTTACCTCCCTCATGTTTGATCAGGGAGGCTTATTAATTCGATAGTTCACGCAATATTTGTATAAACTCTAAGAATGATTTTTTCTGTTGCTTACATTGTGAATGGGTTATTTATTTTAAATGTTGATGTTGCGCATGTTAACCACATAAGTGCTAAAAGAATCCGGGCTAATGATTTGAGTCCTACTTAAACATGGCATTATCATTTGGGTAATACAAGTGTAAAGCCTATGAAGAAGATCCATCGGTAGTAGGATATTCTTCTAGGCAAGGTTACCTTAGTGGCGCGCTTCTAAAGCCACACGCCACTTGTATTTTTCCAAAATATCGTTTGCGAGCTAAAATATTGAAACACCACAAATAACCTACCACCCGTGGCATGCTTGTAAAGAGGCACGCCACCACTAGGTGGGCCCGTCCGAAACTAATGGTGGAGTGGCTAATGGGCCATGCCACCATAATTGATGGTACGGGTGGCATGGGTCATGGGCCACGCAACCAGTCACATCCGCGGCCTACCTCGCACGCGCGGCCCAGCCGAACCGCATAGGACCGCATTTGTATCTCGTGTCGCCACCTCTACCCGCCCCCTCAATACAATCAAATCCATGTCGCCTCTATCCTAGTCCTTATCCCCTCACCAGGGCGGCGCGTCTTGGAGGCCACACAGGGCCATTGCCCGGTCTTCTCTAGATGGAAAATGTTGATTCAATATGATACGTTTTGGCAGTTGTTGGCTCAATTAGTTTCATCTGGCCCAAACAATAGATGTGATGGGTTGTAGTGCTGCTAAATAAGCATTTTGGCCCATGCTTTGTGTTGTGTCATGCTGCGCCACTGCCCCTCGCCATCATCTATGTCCATATCACCCGCCGCCATCGTCCATCGATTCACATCGCATCATTGTGTCCGTCTGCATCATGCCACCGTCTCCATCGGTCTGCATCCTACCACCTCCTAGAATCGCCGCCGAGCCGCCTCTCCATCTCGGCATCAGTTAGTGCCGCACTGCCATCTCCCCTTTTTTAGTTAGTTGATTAGTTGGTTAATAAAAATAGTTAGATATGTAGTGCTGGAAATGCATGTGTTGTGTAAATAGTTGTTAGATTGGTGTATTTGGTAGCGTAAAATGTAGGTGTTCGATCCAAAGGTGGTGTTGATGGCAACAAAATTACACTTGTATACCAACTTGTTGGGACTCCATGTGCAGAGTAATGCATCAAGAGAAGTTTTCCCCCACAAATTTGATTCAATGGTTTATATTGTACTCTTGGAAAAGTAGTGATTCCCTATTCGTATCCTCTTCAAGCAACTTTCAATAAGAAATCACATGTTTTGTTCTCCTAACTCCACCGTTGTGTTTGTCAGGGACACACGATGTGTAAGTGTCAAAACAGATACTAATTTAAAAATAAAATAAAAGATAAAGAAGTAATAGCGTGGTGATGTTCCTAGTACATATGTAAACTAGTAAAACCCTAGTGCCTTATAAAATGCACTCGGAAAACATGGTGGCACTTGGCATTATGGCTGATTCTGGTAATGAATAAAGTTGATTGAATATGATGTTGTAGAGTGACTAGCTCGAATTGCATATCCATAACTTGATACAAGCTAGATGGATTTTTAAATCAACACAAGAATGCATAAACCGTAGTGAGTTGGGTCATTTTCGAGTCAAACATCAGTGATTGAATTCCATGTTATTATTTTGGTGGAGTTGCACAGTTGCATGAAACCAACAGAAAAATGGTATGTCATGTTTTAATTTCTCATGTGTGTATGTTACAAGTGACGCTATATCTTCAATACAAAGAATAGATCATGCATATTCATGTTTCAAAAATACAAAATGCATGTTGATTGATTTTTAAACTCACAAGACTATTGGGTGACATATTTGACCAACATGCACTCTAGAACTTTCTACTAACCACCAAAGATCAGGAATGGCAAATAGTATATTTTTAATGTACTCACATCCAAAAGTTTGTTATGATACATAGACCTCTATCAAGATATTGATTGTGTGTTGTGAAGTTTAGATCTCTTTGTTAAGATATCGCATGATATTAAAATGGACCTAAAAAAATCATTTTCAATGCAATGATCAAAAGAGAAACCACTACGGTACTTTTATGTCAAATAGTGTTCTAAATTCGTGGATTTGTTTTGCAACAAGTGACTCCGAGCAGTTGTATCTTGATATGGATCAACAACATTATGTGATCAACATTGCAAGATAAACTATAATAATTAAGATCGCATATTCAATTCACAATTGTAAACATGTAAAAAAGGTTCAGTATAAATTTGGCTTGGTTTTAGTCTTGGTTAGTTTAGCAAATGTTATTGCCTTTGAAGTTAAGCAAAAGTCCGACGACACTTGTGCGCCTCACTTTTGTTTAGCTAACTTTGGCTCAATGGTGTACATGTAGAGCTAGTGAATTAATGCACTTCAACAACTTATACCATACCATGATAATCTTGACAAGACCAAGTGGAATAAGGCTTGTAGAAGTGGTAATCTGTTCCTCCACTATTCCAAATGTGAGCGCTTCATAAACTATAACAAAGAGGGTGTCAGAATAATCCTTGTCTTATGAATCAAACACCGACCTTGGATGGTTTCCTCTCAGCGTCTACAGTAGAGAGGGGAGACTTTTGAAACCACCCGCAAAATCCACCTCGCACGCCGCGGATCCTCCGATTTCCTCCCCTCCGACGGTTGCTCCGGCGGCGGGAGGGTGGGGAATCGACGGATCCCGGCATGTTCATAGCGTAGGGTCGTGTGGGTTTCCGGCTGGCGGCAGTGAGGAGGTGGCAGCGCTGCTGGTGCGGATTTTGGAGTCGATGCGGCTCCCCTTCGACGACGTCGATCATCAGAGCGACGGTGTCACACATTCAACTTCCCCAAGCTCGATCTGCTACCGCCTGGTCGAGTTCTTGCTACCCTACCTGGATCCGGCTAGGCGACGTGTCCAAAAGAAGATGAAATCGTGGAGGATGCTGATGCGATTCGGCTCGACGACGGCGGCAACCTCCGGTGTAGGTCCTTCGGGGCCGGCGATCGGTGACTTCCCGGTCGCTCGGGGTCTACTCTCAATCCAAGGCATGGAGAGTAGGATCGACGGCGCGCCACCGACGGCGCCTTGGTCGACGGCGTCGTTGTCTTGCAGCGAGGCCTGGGTTGTAATTTCTTTTTCAGTGTGGTCTTTTCTGTATTTGTGCCGAATTAATATCAGTTCTTTTCACTCGCAAAAAAAGAAGAATAATCCTTGTCTTAAATGGTGACAGGTTGCATAGGGTTTAGTTAGAACGACTCGATGAATTTGAATAGGCGATCACTGAGACATTCATCATGAGTGATCCAGTCACCGAAACATAAAAAGTAACAAGACTAGTCAGCGTGAAAGGCTATCGGCTATGATCAGCGTGTCGAAGACAATAGAAAATTTGCCGAACCAAACCCTTCATCATCACACCAAGAAAAAATAGAATCCTAGAAGAATGTGCATTGCATGCGGGAAAATCGACAAAAATATATCCGATTTACTCTTTCGCCACATGGAGGAGCATGTATTTTGATTTTGAGAGATAAACTAATCTATAGGATTAAGCAATTATTTTAGGTAGCCAGTGGAAGAATCTAACATCCATTTGTAAAAAGAGATGGCAAAGGAAAATAGAACTCACTGCAACTTTTACCATAACAAGTGCATCTTAACCAGTCAACGGACATTGATAACCTAGATCTGTGGTTACTTCCGTTTTTATTTAATTTGCTTTTTTAGCCGTTTTAGCTTTATTAAAAAGTGTAAAGTTTGATTATAACTAAATCTAAAACACGAGTTAATTGCCGACGCAGGGAGTATGCAGTTGTAGAGCTGGGTAAGGGTTTAGATCACTATTCACTAAGCAGCGGTAAATCGGATCGTTCCTACAAGCTACTTTGCTCTGAGTTTGACTTGTGTGCAGTGTATCGTTCGTCTATCAGTTGATTTGTGTGTCATATGGGTAAAGCATGCAGACTGCTGGGTTACGTGCTCTAGCGTAGAGCACCCAGAGTTTGAGCTTGGCTTGGAGACGGACCGAAGCGTAGAGACGAAGCTAGCAAGGAAAGGAGGTCCGAGAGGCCTACCGAAGTTAAGACGCACACACAGACACTGGACGCGCCGTGCCCAAGGAAACCGTTGTAGGTGGCCGGCCGGCAGGCGATCACCTCGGTCGTACGTGCCAATCGCCCGCCACATAGCCCGGCCGGCAGGACCGCGAGGTTGGAAGAGCGTACGGCGCGGCGGGCTATCAACCGAGAAGCACTACACCCCGTACGGCCGCTGCGGCCAACGCGCACCGCCCACCGAATCTTTTTTTTTTTTTTTGAACAGGAGAAGGGTCTAAAGGACCCGAAGCTTGTTTTAACTCAGCAGGTTACAAATTACAAGCAGGACCCCGAAAGAAAAAAAAAAGAGAATTACACATTAGTCCTTGCTTTTTGCGAAAAAGACCTCGCAGAAAATATGGAAACACGATCAAGTCCTTCTCTGCCGACGCCATTGTTGACCTTGCAGCGATGGCCACCTTCTCCACTCTGGGGACGAAACCACTTGGTGTAGAGGCGGCGATGCGCGCCGTGCTGCAGGCAGAAAGTCCTCCGACGCTGGAGGAAGAGAGATCCTCTGAGTTAGAACTCAGCAGGCGCGGAGTGGCCCCGTTGGCCAAGAAAAGCAACGGTGATGAGTGCCGCCGCTTGGGAATCTCCGCAAGAGAAGCTTCATCATCTTCTCCACCACCCCCAGATCCCGCTGTTTCCCAATCTTGGTCGCCACCACGGCTACCAAAACGGAGAAGAACAGCAGCATCCAGGGACAACAGCACCACGAACCACCACCTCGTCGAAGAAGAAAGAAAGGTGGCGCGTTGCTTCCCCCCTCACCTCCATGGCTGGCTAGGAGAAACAACCGCACACCTTTGACCACGCCGAACCACCTCCCCCCCCCCCCCCCCTCGCCGCCATGGCCGACCAGAAGAAGCTTCACAGCGCCTTTCTTCTTCATCAGACGGTGGCCATCAGCCTCTGCTTTATTTGGGGAAGCGGTGCTTCATCCCTTTGCATCCTGCTCCGACCAACAGAGCAAGAAAAGCACAAAGATGAACCCTAGGCTTGAGATCTGGCTGGGGAAATCCCAAGATCCGCTCCATCTACTGGGCAGAGAGCCCACTACCGGCAAACAGCCGCAACTACATCTAGTATATACACAGCGGGCAGCCCCTCCTCTTCTCCAGACGGCGGCGCCGCCGGAGTTGAGTCGGAGGAGCCCCCGAGGGAGAAGGAGGACTCTCAGTTACTGTGGATGGGTGAGAGGGAGGAAGGGGGGAAATAAGGCTACATACCTACCTTCCGCCCACCAAATCAACCGAGCAGGGCCAGGGGTGTGCCGCTGGTTCTGTTCGTCCGGGCGCCCATCGATCGCGCCGGGGCCGGAGCCGGTGCCCGGGACGGCAGGATGGGGCTTGCCTGCTCCCGCTCTTTGCTCCCATCCGTGTTCCCCGATGTATCGGACGGCTCCCGCCTGTTCTCATCCTCATCCTCAGCCAGTTTTTTTTCTCGTGGAATACATTTGGCAAATACAAGCGCTAGGCCAAAGCAAATTCACGATCGTGATTCGCGAGCAGCAAAATTCATCAAACATCGCATCAATCGGTGATCTAGAGGATGGCGCGCATGAATCAACAATCAACGACTTGGAGGCTGGCGCATGAATCAATAATCAATGAGCTCCACTTTCTTCAAGATGCTGTGCCATGTCCCATGTCTTGCGTCGGCCGCGGTAGGCGTGTACGATCTCAATTGATGGAAGTATTTCTGGAGCGTTTCCTACTACTTGGCTCGTATTTGCAGATTTATTTTCGTGAAGAAGGAACATACGACGAGAAACCAACGTCAGCCGTGGGATGCGCGGGGAGCACCGATGGGAGCAGAGGGCGGGAGCAGGCAAGCCCCGTCCGGGACGGCAAGACTGATCAAGCCAAGGCCCGCTTGGCCCGCTCGTCACGCCGGCTTGCCGCGCGCGAATCGCTATGGCCATTTGGTACCGCGCGAGAGAAGGCATCCGACGCGTGCCTCGATGGGATTCACTACCGGTAACAAAATGACTAATGAGGAGTACGCGCGCGCAAGCAGGCAACAACTGTCCTGGTCGTAGATTTTGCACGGAAGGAGCTAGCGATTCCGGATCTCCAACATCACCCCCTAAATGCAGGTTGGCCGTCTAGATTTGCCCGCGTGGATAAATTGCAAGACCCAATGGTGACAGCGAGCTGTGGATCTATCCGTTTCACTATATTTACATGCTAAATGTGGGTTGGCTTTGTGGTTTCACAGATAGCCCACGCAAGGCGCATCCATTTGTCCGCCTCAACCTCTTCAGCTAGCGACACACACCGGCCAGGCATGCCCTCCCCAACCGCCATTCCCTTGTGCCCCTCCGCCAAATCTGCCAGCAGTTTCGAGCCTTTCGTAGTTGTACACATCCGAGCCTCTCATTGACATCAAGAGGATTCTCTCATACACTTGGAACCATAGATTGCATCCATCGAGAATTGAAGACCTCTCCTTTTGTCTCGCATGGGCAATAACATGGGGCCATGGAGGCGGTTGCATCACAAGATTGCTATATTTGACATTCTTTGGCACGACAGGCTATCACAATGACATCAGTGTGCTTGAGCGACCTCCGGTGCTCTCGGACTTACGGAAGGAAATGCTCTAGTGATCGACTACGAGATCAATGGCCAGTATTACGACAAAAGGTACTACCTAGCCGATTGTATCTATCCTTCCCATATCACATTTGTGAAAGTAATTCTACAACCCTAAAGATGAGAAAGAGAATAGATCTGCTAAAAAAAATAAGCCACTAGGAGGTATGTGGAGCGGGCATTTGGTGTGTTGCAATTTTGTTGGGATTTTGTTCAGCACACTGCTAAGACATGGGCAAGCAGTAGATGTGGGAGGCCACGACTACTTGTATGATCCAACATGAACATGAGGAGGAGCGTAATAACAAGGTGTACAACCAATGGTGAAAATTTCAGGATGAGTTGTTTCGTTCAAACCAACTCCAACAAGATTTGGTTCGTCATATGTGAAATCATGTATAAAACGGACATAGGCCTCTGGCCTGTCAACGGGCCATTGTAAATGAAAACGGCGTTGGAGATGCGCTTACCGAATGCCATCATTCTCCCCCCAACCCCTCTAAGCCCGCTACAGTTCCTGCCCCTCCTCTCCTCCTCGCCGGGCCTCTCCCTCCTCCTCTTTGCCGGAATAGCCGGCCGGAGATGGAGAGGAGATGGCGCCGGGATGTATATTATTAGTATTAGCTCTAGTCTTGGTCCCGTAGTGGCGTTTGGCGTTGATGCCGGGAGAGAGGTGGTGGATCTGAGCAGCCAGATCTGGCACCGCTATGTCTTCTTCCTCGTCCTCATGGCACTCCGGCGGTCGGAGCCGAAGGTGTGGCGGCGGAGGGAGATGAGGATCTCCATAAATAAGGCTGGCTTTGGCGGATCTGGTGGCTGCAGATGCAGCAGCAAGATGCTTCTTCTTCCTCGTCGTGGTGGCGAGAGGAAGGAGTTCTTGCTTGCTGCCTCTGCCTGGCCGTCGGATTCGCAGCAGGGAAGCTCATCGGCTTCATCTCGGAGGCTCTCCACGGCGCCGCTGTCGCCGTACTCTTTGGCTGAAAGGCAGCCCCTCCACTGGAGGACTTCCACGGCGCCTCTGTCGCCGGATTTCCTGGCCGAAGGGCGGCCCCTCCATTCTCGTGCGGCGGCGACAGGCCGCCCTCAAGGCAGCAACAACCTCCGCAAGGCGCTCTGCCAGCTCGGAGGCTTTCCAAATCTTAGCGGAGTAAGCTCCCACCTCTGCGTCCCAAGTGGTTTCGTCCCCGGCGGCGCAGAGGTTGACTCCGGCGAGATTCGATGCGGTGATGGAGGAGCTGGACCTGATCGCTTTTGCATTTTATTTCAAGGTCCTCTGTGCAATTTGTATGGGCCAGTTTGTAATTTCTCAGTTCTTTCAGGCCTTATGTGTAATTTGTACCTCACCGCTGATAATATGAAGCCCTAGGTCCTTCGGGACCTTTCCTTGTTCAAAAAAAAAAGATGCGCTTACCGATCTTGTCCATCTATGTAGCACCACCGTAGGAGTATCATCTTCACGTTCCAAATTGAAGGCACAAGAGACGTATCCCGTTCGAGCCGTGCCGTGCAAGGGGTCGCTTGGCTCCTGACCCCATTCATGCGCGCGCGCATGCGTCACGCACACGCACACGCAGTAAATAAGGGCGCACGTAAGACGAGTCTGGCTAGTGGGTATAGCTTTGAAGTGCGGGTGCCATGTCCCATGTGTGTGTGCGCGCGATCAATTCCGTAGGACTAGTGCGGCGTCGAGGCGATCGATCGAGGTGGGACATGCTTGGTCGATCACGTCGGCCGTGAACGAGTGCGTGTGTGTGCTTACTTGTACGGAGAACTTGGAGCGGAGGGATCCGAGGGCCGGGGCGTACGTACATGTGCCTGCTGGCCCGCTGCGGCCTCCATTCGCGCTGCTCTACCTACATCGTGCTTGGCCTGTTTGTTAGGCAACTCCGCACCACCGGCAAGACTTTGCATGTATCCACCAAAGCATTGTCACTTCACTCACCAGTTGAGTGTGTGTGAGCATCTCTAGTTTCTTCAGATACGATGAGCGCCTTTTATTTCAACCTGAACTTTTTCAAAAAAAAAATGGAAGCAAATGATTTGCCTCTTTTCATAAATTATTTTTATAGATTAATAAAACAGCAAAAAGTCCAATATTCTGAAATTCGGTACCCAAAAAAATCGCCACCGCAAGTCCGCAAAGCGCCATTGCTTGCCGTCATTGTTGACCCTTCTTCTTAATTGTTACTACCTCCGTTCACGTATATATAAGAAAGTTTTAGCATCTACCGGCAACACCCACAAACGTTTGAAATGTCATTTTTGGATCAATCATCTCATCTAGGGCCGGTGATCTCACTGGATGATTCTCATCGCCGCCCTAGCAACAGGGGACCCATGCCGGCGACGCTCGATCTGGATCGGGTGAAGAGGAGGTACCGGGAAAAGAGGGGTGTTGCGGGAGAGACAGAGGGGAGCGAGACTGGCTTATTAGGGCAAGCGCGACGCCTAACTCTTTTTGGTAAGTTGTGTGATCGTGGGTGAATGTGACATGGATTTAGATCAATCACAAAGAGAAATATTTGGTTGCAGTGACCCTTTTGCCTCCGTTAATTAAAAAGGGGAAGAATATACCACGCTTGAATTGGATCCATTTTTTTTTAGAAACACAGTACAAACGCAGACGCTCACATATACGCGCATACAGTCATCCCTATGAACGCACACACGCACACCCTACCCCTATGAGCATCTTCGGAAGACTGAGTCGGCGGATTGGATCATGAAAATTGACGAAATTACTACAAGTGCGTCTCGCTGTCGACGGGAACGTCGTCTCCCACTGAATGAATATTCCGCCTTTATGAGACACACAGATGTCAAACCTGGGGTTTGAACTCTGGTGGGCTGGGGATACAACCATCCTCCTAACCACCCAACCTCAAATTGGTTCTCTGAATTGGATCCATCCCAAATAGGAGTAGAATTCAATTGCTTATTTTGTATGGATCCCGATGCGTACTTCATAGTACGCCCATGCATGTACGCAAAAATTATTGGCTGATAACCGTGAGCGTGTATTTGCACAAGCAATGAACTGTGAGCGCTACGGCGCTACCCCTTTTCCTTTCGAAGCACTCCAGCTAGCGCGCGTACGTGTATGGCCCGACACTGAACCGCATCTACTGATCTACATACCGCTACTGCTCTGTATTGAACGGCTGCACGGGCAAATTAGTTCATACGCCAACTCCATTTGCCTAGTAATATGGTCCACTCTAGTGCTACATCTGCATGTCACGAGCACGGGCTCGATCCATCACATTTGTCCACAGATCCACCAAACTGTCATCAGTAGCGCGTGCTTTTGTTGCCCTCGCAAAATTTCCAGTGCCAATCATGCATTGTCGACGGCTGATTCCATAATCCCTATCATCTTTGTTTCCTGTGGGAAATGATCGATTCTCTGTAGGCAGAACTTCCAAAAGAATCTTACGGCCGGTTAGAAACAAAACTCAGTAGCTACCATTTTTTCAGGGAGAAAAGGCCTCCCTAGCTAGCATTTTACAGAAGAAGAAAATCATTAAAAAGAAGATCATGCATGACAAGTTTTACCGTGCACCCGTGTACCTAAAAGTTGCAGAAGGAAAACTGGCTTTGGACGCTAGTAGAAGCACCCTTTTTTTACGGAACGAGAATTTTAGTAATCAAGCTGCAAAATTTACAGAAATAGCCATCTCACGCTTGTAGAAAAAAGGCTGTCGCCAGCGTACCTTATTTTGCTACCGCTGGCGCAAAAGCACATTCCAGTGCTAACAGGTTGGCGGTAGCATGTTACCGTTGGCGCATCAGGCTTGTGCGGTAGCAGAACCTGTTACTGTTGGCGAATCTTATAGTACGCTAGCGGTAGTCAAATAGGTACGCCAGAAGACAGCAGTATATAGCTACAATATATAGATTTATACGGTATACAAAGACATAAGTGGTCACATACATACATATGTACACGAATTTATGGTATCAATACACAAGGAGTATACAAATAGAGAAGTGGCCAAATTATTGGTTCTTCTCATATTAGAACCGAAGTATATCACAAGACAAAGATATTACATAGTATAGCTAGCTACCTAGGTATGTAGCCACGTACTACACATCCGTCTCTGTTGGTGCCTCCTCCGCCTCCATCTCCGCGTGTGGGTAAAGAACAATGATTCCCTCAGCATCTCTCCGGTCGTGATACTTACCATCAGACGAAGAGGAGGTTGCACGGTCTTTGTAGTAAAAATAGGTGTTGCCAAATACACCATCCATGTACAAATGACACTTCGTCCCGAGCTCCATCATGTAGCACTCCATCATCTCTATCCAATGAGCCCATGAAAATACGTTCAGTTTATCTCATTGGTGATTTGAAAAACAAAGATCATTTTCGGTATGGACAGTGAGTCCTGCTCGAGGGTGACTTACAACTGTCACAATTGATGTTTCTATGTATATGCTCCAGGAAGTCACGCCTTGCACTACACGGCATAGCCTAGACACAAGTATATAAAACAAACAACAATTAGATCAAACACACAAGTGAACACAACTATATGTGAATAACTTAGAACCATAACATGTTGGAGTGGAACATATTGACATGGTTTCGAGGTCATCCGTGAAAACTATGACAAACTTCCTATCCCTGCACCTAACTTGGCACAATTTGTGCACGGATTCGGCAAATCCTTTTACTGCATAGTCGGTTATGCTAACAATTAGATCAAAATCATATTTGTATTTGGAAGAAAATTCCAAGTACATATGCAAAAAATAAACCCAAAATTAATATGAATTAGCCCGAAATCAAGATCATGCCTCATAACTTTATTGGATACAAAAACCTTAGGGACACGGCCAGTGGGCCATGTAGGATACACAAGATCTCTATTTGTGCATATCACAAAGATTCACTAGCACCGACCCAGGGTCCTGTAGTGCCCCCAAAATTTTAATCATCATCCACTATAACGAAAAAGAACCAAAATAAATATGAGTTAGTGCAAAATGAAGAACATGTTCCTCATAATTGCATTGGATACAAAAATTTGAGGGATGGGGAGAGCGAACCAAGTAGGATGCACAAGATTTGTATTTGTGCACGCTCACACTACCCCCAGGATCACCTGTAGTGCCCCAAAATTCACCCCCCCCCCCCCCTAGGTGGTATTTGTGTCCTTTCAATTAGGATCAGAGCAAGGTCTCTTATTTTAGGCTTCACCTTATTGAGAGTAAATAACCCTTCACCTAGCTCAGAACACTTAGGCACTACACTATAAACTGTTTTTGCGCTCTCTCTCTCATACTTCATTGATAAAAACACCAAAAGCATCAGATCTTCCTCCTCCACCCAAACTCGAATCCCTCCGGGAAAAGGCTAGAAGAGGTCTTGATCTATAGTTTCACCGAGCCAAATCTTGTTCCCATCTGTATTCTTCGAGATACCTGCTCTCTAGGGTTTCTCCCTAGGTGGGCAAAAGAGTCCGGAAGCATCCAGACTGTGGATTTGCTTCTGACAAAGGTTTGGAGGCTGCCTCAAAGTCTACCACAAGTGAGTGAGCTATTCCTTCGTGGGATAGACTCCGGAGAAGAAGGTGAGCCTTCGTGGCGTTGGGAAATCCTTCGTGGGACCCCACCTCTCCAAACGTGACGTACATTCTTGCAAAGAAAGGGAACACGGGAATACATCTTCGTCTACACGTGCTTTCGGTTATCCCTGACCGAACTCTTTACTTGTGCTATCTTGCCTGTGAGAGCCTTCGTGCTTAAGTTACTTGTTTTATCATTTAGGTTGCCTCGCCTAGTTTGCATTAGGCTCACACTTATACTCCGCAAAGCCTAATATTGTAAAGAAAGAATTAAACTTGTAGAAACCTATTCACCTCCCCTCTAGGTTTACCATCTCTGAACTTTCAGGTTTGTCACCGAGCATATCAAAGAGAATACATCCTCCATACACGATAGTATGGTATGAATCGTACACATTGTCGGGGCCCGAACCTGCATAAATGCCGTGTCTCCTACTGGTGCCATCTGATCATGACAGACGCGTACTTCTATCGACCAACAAATCTACTTACGGGAAAATACCAGGACACAAAGTATAGAACATGCATATTCACTTTTTAAAAAAAAATATAACATGCAACTTTAGTTGATTGTTAAGCCCACGAGAATATTAGACCAACATACACTCTAGAACTTTCTACTTATGTTAAATAGTCTTCAATTTTTTAATGTATTTGCATCCAAAAGTTTATTATACTCCATAGACCTCTATCAAGATATTGATTGCATGGTTCGTTGTTTAGATCTATTTTTTATGATATTTCATGATATCAAAATGGACCCAAAAACATACATATGCAATGCTCTTCATCTCTGCGATATAAATTAAATTCTAGATTCTTGAGGCATACGGTTTTAGGACGTTGTGTTTCCTTTACCCTTTATCTAAGGTGTCTCTAGATGGTAAAATATTGTTTTTGAAAGCAATGTATCAAAAGAGAAACCACAAACTTACTTTTATGGCAAATAGTGTTCTAATTTCGTGGGGGTTTTTTTTCAACGCGAGACTGGAAGTTGCAAGATAAACTATACTAGTTAATATTGTGTATTCATCTCACAACTGTAAAATATAAAAAAGTTTAGTATAATGTTATTTTGGTTTTATTATTTATAAGTTTAGCACATGTCATTGTCTTTGAAGACAAGCAAGAGCGTGATCAATGAGAAAAGTTTTTGAATGACTTGTTGAGAACCGTGGATAGTAAAAATAGCTCGAGGAATAAATGGATGGTGGCAAAAACACCACACCCATACGTGGGTGTACAAAAGTATTTCCGTCAATTCTATCTGTAACAAAACAAAAATCAACTTGATATCCTACTCACATTTGCATTGGATGAGTTTTAGTAGAGCCTGCTAAGAGCTTCACGCTGTCAATAGGAGATGAATTTTGTAGCGTATAGTCTAATACGAAAAGTATGTACAAGTCATTTGATGGATGTATCTTATGTAATGGTGTGCAAGGCGTAACATCACTAAATAATAAGTTCAATTGAGTTCGATTTTATAGATGATGGGGTCATCGATAACCGGATACCTAGAGACGGGTAAACACGAGCCTAGCTACCAGCTAGGGTCGATTCTTTACTTAGGCGGCAGTGTACCAAGCAGGTCACACTAGCAACCCATCATCTTCATGAGGACGTAGTACAAAACAAAGCAAAAATGTCCTACAACCAAAGTCCAAGATCACTATGAAAGTGCAGGTAGGTTTGATGAATTCTTTACCGACAATTGCAGTCGAGAGAAGATGTTGGTGAAGACTGGTGACGCTGTCCCAACCGCTAGAATTGTATCTCTCGTGCGAGAATTTTTTTTTTTTTTTGCAAGACACGGTAACTCAAAGACGCTCACACATACGTATACACACTCATCCTATAAATGCATACACACATCTTGCCCTTATAAGTACCTCCGAGAGACTGCATCCAAAAAACTGATCTGGCGAGTCTTGAGATTGTCGAAGTTATCATAGACGTCTCGCTGTCAACAGGAATATCGCCTACCACTGAAGAATATTCTGCATTTATGAGACACCAAAGTGTCAAAGCTGAGATTTGAACGCTTCTAGGCTAGAGGTACCACTGCCGTCCTAATCATCCAACCACGGATTAGTTCTCTCATGCGAGAATAAAAACATGATCCCTCTGTAGATAACACACGTACGAAGTTACCAATTTAGCAGCGTTTGACCATTTAGAAGGAACGAAAGCTAATTTGACTGTTGAACTGGTACGTACGTAGGTACGGTGCATAGCACGGGCACATCCCATATTCCCATCCAAGCTCCCAACGACAGAAGCAGGCAAGCAGGCCGAGAAGGTTGAGGACGCCGCGCTTGGTCGGTGCAAAAGCGCTGCGCGGTCGTCCTTGCCCTCCTCCAAGGCTCCAACCCGGTTCCCTCCATATTTGCCTCCGCCTTTCGTTTGAGAAAATCGGAAGATGCATGGACTCCAACACGATCGATCGATGGATGGATAAATCGGGTGAAAGTAAAAGCAGAAAGCGTCGGCTGTAACAACAAGGAAAAAAGAGAGCAGACAGAGCAGCGCCAGCGGCGGCCGATCATGGCAGTGAGGCTCACCGACCAAGGGCGTCAGCCATGATCGGGGCCGGCCGGACGGGAGAGGACAAGGAGAGGGCGGCCTGCGGCGATGAGGAGGGAGAGCTCGCGGCATGGGCGATGGCACAACGTCAACGTGCGAAGGAAGCAAAGGGGGCGGAAGAGGACAGCCGTGCTCCATGCCTTGGAACATGCCGCAGCCGTGCAGCGCTTTTGGTCTCCGGCCCCCTCCCTCTCCGTTCAATCACCCATCCCTCCGATATCTCGCTTTGATTTCTTTCCCGCCGCGACGCCGCGCCATCCCGGCCGTTCCGCTCGACTGTCAATTAAGATCAAACATTCACCGTGATTGACTAAATTTTTTTTCCCGGGAGGTGACCGTGATTGACTCTGGTACTCCTGGGATTTGCGCTATCTTCTTCCTTGATTATTTTCTCTGCAATTAGGCTGCGAGCACCACATTACTGTAGTTCCGATTTGTGCCGATCCTATTTAGCGGTGACAACATGTCCGTCTTATAGCGGGCCGCTGTCAAAAGTTTACTCCAGAGTAGGGGGTGCCATTGTAAGAGCATTACTAGCAGTGTCCTCAAACCGGTAATTCTTAAAGGCAATTTGAGGATCGAGAAAACGTGAATTTGAAGACCCAAAACAGATGGTGCAGATCAGTATTCTCAAACCAACCATTCAATCTGTTTTGAGGGTTGATTTGAGGGCACTGATCTACGCCCTGACCTTCAAACTCTCAAAACAGGTAATCAACACACAATATCATGAAACACATATATCATGAAACAAATATATCATGAAACACACATATCATGAAACAAACTTGCAAATGATTATAAATGATGCATAGTTCATAGTTTTACATCACATAATCAACATTTTGTCCTTCCAAAAGACTATCATCACCACCATGGCTTGTGGCTCAAACGAACTGGTCCACACCTCCGTCTCCACCACCACTCATCGGAGACTCACCTCGGAGAGTAGACAACACACCACCACCACGCAGTACCCTCTTCCTCTCCGCGATGTTCGCCTTGGTCTCTTTCCACCACGCCAATTGGTCTTCATCCATGTCCTTTTTAGACATCATCATGTGCTCCTTCTCCTCGGTCGTAATCTCTTTCCATGCCTTTGCTTTCTTAAGCTTGATCATCCTATCCTCCATTTCGGCCTTCCGGTTGGCATCTTCCCGCCTAGCTTCCAACTTTGCAAGTTTCACCTCTTTCTCTCTCTCTCGGTGATAAGGAGTTTTGTCTCCAATGCCTTCAATGTCTGCTTTGTCTTGATCATTTGATCAAGCTTGTCCTTCATGCTTGATGCATCCCTTCCAACTTCATCCTGTCCTTGGCCTACTTGGATCCCTCGGGCTTGCCATGGTTCCTTCCTTCATCATTGGTATCATCCATATTAAGCATATCCGATTTCTTGGGGTTAGATTCTTGATCACTTACTTTCCACTTGTCAAGATTTTTAAGCAATGCCCAACAATGCTTGAAGGTAAAAGATTTTACCTTGGAACCGGCCCATGTCCTTGTACCGCAACTTCGCATATGTCTCCTACAATATGCATAATCGGAAGCATAGCATGATCACAACCGTGCATAATGTAGAAGTAGGCATGAACCAAAGAGTGAGGTTGAGTTTACCCACATAGTCACTCTCAACAGTGAAACTTGGTGGAGCGTTGATCACTTGGTCCATAGCCGCACTCCAACGTGCACAAGCTTTATCACCTCCCAACATCCTTGAAGTGACCGGTAAGAACGATGGACCAAGCGGTCAGTCTTGGGCTTGAGCTTGCAATACTTGTCCTCGATCTGTTGCCAATAGCGTTTCTCGGTTTGATCCGTGCCATGAACCGCATCCATCCCAACTTTCGACTAAGCACGAACCAAAAGAACATCTTCAACCTCGGTGTAGTTCGACGATCGGATTACGGGCCAGCGAGCACCTTCCTCTTGAGCGGCATCGAACGCCGCCGCATTGATCTCGTCCACCTCTTCTCCTCCTCCTCTTCCTCATCACCTCCAAAGTCGAACGAATCGAGGGGAGGAGCCCCAATGTTCACCTCGGCATCTTTGAGCATTCCCATGTAAGAAGCAATTGGTGCCTCCATTTCGTCGAGCACCTCATTGGCGCTTGGTGGCGAAGGGACGGAAACAAGCGGAGGAGCGGCCTTCTTGCGGCTGGCTGGCTTCTTCGGTCGGGCCTTCTTTGGCCCCAAGCTGGTCGGCTTCTTCGGTCGGGCCTTCTTTGGCCCCAAGCTGGCCGTCTTGTTCCTCTTCGGGGCAGAGGCGCTCGGGGCAGGGAGACGACGGCGGGGCATGTGACGACGTGCGCCCGCTTCCTCTTCACGCTGACGTGCGTGGAGGCCACCATGCCGGCCACCACGGCGGTGCTCGGGGCCGAGGCGGGAGGCGGCTGCGCGGGGGCGGGAGGCGACGGCGCGAGGCCGCTCGAGCCGCGGTCGGGCGCGGGAGCCGGCGGCGGGGCAGGGACGGGGGCGCTCGGGGCCCCATGGCCGGCGGCGGGCGGACGAGGGGCGGTAGGGCGCAGGGAAGGAGGAGCAGTTGAGGAAACTTCCCTCCCGCGACGCAGCGTTGACCGGATGAAGGGCTCTATGTATTTTGCCTCTCAACCTGTGTGTGCAGGGTGGGATGGAAAATGAGGGCCGGGCCTTCAAATTTTTTTGAGGATTCATGGATTTGAGGGCTCTGTTCTGAGCCAACTTTCGGCCTCAACCATAAAAAAAGCAATTAATTTGAGGGTTTGATCAGTTTGAGGGCACTTCTAGTGATGCTCTAAATCCCCCAAACAACGCAACCGCCGATTTTTATTGAAAATTACCAACTTTCAGAAATTTGAGAACTATAATTCAAACTCTTATTCTTTCTCGTTGGAGTTGATGTTGACGATGCCAGCCTCCGTAGCCAACCGAATGAAGCCTACTTGGCGGGTGTTGTTAACCTCGTCATTCACGGTTCCGCCGGGGAATGGTGTGAACCACCTCCACTTGGAAATGTTCTTCTCCAGCGGTGGATGCTCAACGGTGAAATGGTTCAGCACCGCTTCTCGCTCCTCGCAAAACAACACGAGCTAGTACTCGCCATAGCGCATCCTTTTTTTGTGTGTGTGAGGCGGAAGATCTCTTCCCTAAAGGCCTTGCTGACTATTATATTTGATTTTAAACTGTACATCCGGCTTATGGAGGATGCCGGTGTGAGCACAAGGGGTCGGCGGTGGAGATGCTCTAGCCCAGGAATGTGCGAAAAAATCTTGTGACTCCTGATCTCTCATCATTTTACAAAAATCAAAAGAAATATGTATAAGTTATAAACAAATCTAAAAGTAATTCGGGAGATTGTTAGTGGTACATGTCACAATCATGAAAAATCTCAACCCAAAATTCTCTTTATTTTGTGGTAGACAAAAATAACAAAATCTGATATATATTCTTGGAGATTTGAATATGACTACTCTGCACTTTTGTTACTTTTCTGTAACTTAAAATACAAAGTATTCGAAATTGATATTTTACACGCTTGTGGAATACATTATTAGCTATATGCAGATTTTTTTTTTCTCAGAATTTTCTGAAACTCAAAAAAAAAAAATTTTGTTCATTTGAAAATCGAGATCACTGGTGGCTATTGCACCAAATCTCTATCGAGGAATTTGCCGTGAATTTATTTAACCTGACAAAGCCGTGGCCGGTGCCTGCGCCTAGTACTGAGGAGGTGAAGCTTTTTTACCCGACAAATGCGTGGCCGGCGCTGTCAAGTAGCGGAACAGTGCCAGGTAGCGGTGAAGAAAGAGAAAGGCCTCAACTGTCCACGGCGCTTTCTATCCATCAGACGGGGCGCAGCAGTAGTACACACAGCCAGGCGAGCGGCATCAATGGCCAGCCAGAGCTAGCAGCAGCAACGCCGCATTTCGTAACGGGAACGCTTCCCTCCGTCCCGTCCTCCTCTGATCACGCCCCCTTTCCCCTTCTGTTTCGTTAAAACGATTTACCTAGGCGCGTAGATTACGCCCGCGGCGAAGCGCCATTATTTGGTATGTCGCGTGCCTCCTCCCGGTCCATAAATACCCCGCCAAGCTCCCACCTTTCCCCTCCCAAACCACTCGCCACTCCTCTGCTCACTGCGACTGCGTACGACGCCCGGTGCGAGTTGAGCGACGACGATGGCTGGCGTAACAATGCCGTCGCTGCTCGCCTTCTCAGCCGTCCTCCTCGCGTTCCTGTCTTTCCCCGCCGCGGAGGCCCGCATCCCGGGCGTGTACACCGGCGGCGACTGGCAGAGCGCGCACGCCACCTTCTACGGCGGCAGCGACGCCTCCGGCACCATGGGTACGCCCGTTCTTCTCCTCTCGCGCGCATTCCTCCTCCGTCTAAGAAACCTCCATGTCGCCTCCTCTCCTCCGCGCCACTAATCTCACCCTCATCTCCTCGCGTTGCTCTCTGTGCAGGCGGCGCTTGCGGCTACGGCAACCTGTACAGCCAGGGCTACGGCGTGAACAACGCGGCGCTGAGCACGGCGCTCTTCAACTCGGGCCAGAGCTGCGGCGCCTGCTTCGAGATCCGCTGCGTCAACCAGCCCGGCTGGGCCTACTGCCTCCCGGGCACGCCCTCCATCCTCGTCACCGCCACCAACTTCTGCCCGCCCAACTACGCGCTGCCCTCCGACGACGGCGGCTGGTGCAACCCGCCCCGGCCGCACTTCGACCTCGCCATGCCCATGTTCCTCCACATGGCGCAGTACCGCGCCGGCATCGTCCCCGTCACCTACCGCCGGTACGTCCCCAAATCGCCCGTCAAACTCCTTGCGTCTATTTTGGTTGGGGTGTAATTACTTTTAATTGCTTGCATAGCAAACATGATTTACTTCCTTCCCAGTGCAATGCGATCCTGTTTCTTTCTCGGGGATCGTTTCTTAATCTTGGTTGGGAAAAACATTCGTCTTGGTCCTGGTTTCCCTGCCATTTCTTTTCCGGCCAATGGGGAGAACGCAGGCTCTCTGGGCTCTTCTTTACCCAGCACAGATTCTTTTTTCTCTCGTCTTTTGAGACGGCGGTACTGTACTGCACTGCCCTGTCCATCCATCCATCGAAAAAGAAAAGTAAAAGAAGCCTCGTCGCGTTCCGTCGGCGTCTGTCACGGGAGCAGCAGTCATTTTTGTCCGTCATTCCCGCCGTTACTCGGTATTTATGTTCACAAGATCCGTTCAAAAATAACAAAACATTATGGGCAAGTATTATCCCCTGCTGCAGCTGCAGGAACTAGTAATTGATAATTGATACGGTAGACATGGGCAACATTTACAAAAAAAACAGAGAGGATACGGTAGATATGGGTAGCACGTAGTACTTGGATCGAGAGAAGATGCACACGGCACACGGCGATAAATCGCCATAAATTCCGGCGCTTCATTTTGCTTCCTTTGTCAATCTATCGACGGCGTGCACCGGATGCATATGCGGCTTTAAAGGCGGAACGACGTGACACGAAATCGCAGCACGACGGACGTTAATTACTCCTGCTCGTGGCGTGGTTCGAGTAAAAGCGGTTTTGGTACCAAGCTAGAAATAGAGTGCTCGTCTGCGCCACTGTCATGTGCTTTCTTACTACGCCCCCTTTTTTCATGATAAGCGGTCCGTCGATATTGAAACTATTTTTTCGTGATACAATTCGAGGCCTGTTTTAATGGCCAGATTAGCAGGGAAATTGCACTTGCCACTAGTATTGTTTACTAGTACAGAAGGCCGTGATTCGCGCAGGGCACAGCACAACACCCGGAGAAACATCCAAATTTATGCGCGTCGTCGTGGTGGTTGCTGTAGAACCCAGTGCGCGTAGGGCAGAGAGCACACTTACACAGAGACACGCTCACCAAAGCCTTTGACCTTTGCTCTCCTCATTGGATGTCTGAAGTGCGCACCCGTGATACTCAGAGAACTGCACCGTCCCCGTCTGCCACTCACCTGCCCTTCCCACAACCTGCGTCCTGCTCCTCCAAATTACCACCATACCCCCAACTAACAAACTCTTATCGGACCTCTAATCTTGATTACCTGAGCTTTACTCTGACGTGTCAATGTCTTTGCCTGTACGCAGGGTGCCGTGCAGGAAGTCCGGCGGCGTCCGCTTCACCGTCAACGGCTTCAGGTACTTCAACCTCGTGCTGATCACCAACGTGGCGGGGGCCGGCGACGTGGTGCGCGCGAGCGTGAAGGGGTCCAGCACCGGGTGGATGCCCATGTCCCGCAACTGGGGCCAGAACTGGCAGTCCAACTCCATCCTCGTCGGCCAGGCACTCTCCTTCCGCGTCACCACCAGCGACCGCCGCACCTCAACCTCGTGGAACGCCGCGCCGCAGAACTGGCGATTCGGGCAGACCTTCGAGGGCAAGAACTTCAGGGTCTGATCCGTCAGCGATGATGGCCTTCCTTGCTTCACCTTCCTCCGCCGGCGACAGAGCAGAAGGATGGAGAAGGGGCATCTTGCTGTGATCATCTTATATACTGCTATATAGTGAGTAATTACTACAGAGATCGATTCAGTGGTCTGGGTTGGTGAGTTTTTTCGGTCCTTGGTAGCCTGTGAATGCATATGCAACATGCAAGCAGGTGAACCGTACTAGCAAAAGTCTTGGGGTTTGTTAGGGTAATCAAACTATTGCTCCTGTTGGTCACTGTCATTGCCGGTAGTAGTATGCAAGTGGGTAATGGCGATCGATGTCCGTCAGAGTGTAGTGGCTGAAGTGGCTGCAGAGCTGCGGCTGAAAATGGGAGCGGTGAGTGTAGCCCGCAGCTGCTTGTGTCCTGTGCCGTGTCATCTTATCTCCCATGACACGGTACTGTTATCTATCATCATGGACCTGATGATTTATATATATGTCTTGTCAGTTTGGTGATCGATTGGAGTATCTGTTTACGTTTGCCTGCTGAGCGACAGTCTGGATCAGTGTATGTTTGGCTAAGCAAACTTGCAGCGCTATGGCTTATCATTCCTGCCGGCTCCTTTTGGACAATCCAAATCATCTCCGGCAAGTTGCCCGCTCGTTTTGAGCGTTCTTCCAGCAGGAAATACGTGAAAGCGGGAAAGCGAAAGCGCGGGCCGGGCAGGCTTGCTTTCGCCATGATTCTTGCTTGTTCGGACGCGAGAATGGCGCCAACGACACCGCGGTGGCGCGCGACCGACCATACCATTTCTCGTAGCCATCATGGCGTGCAGGCTGCGGCTTCTCTTGTTGCCCTTTTGCCCTTCACGTCAGACTCCACATCGCCTTCAGCAGGGACGGGAGTGGGGTTTAGCCGTCCATATCGCCAGGAAAGGAAGAAGCAAGTTTGCAGATCGGGTCGATGCATCAAACAAGGACGGGTTGCTCTCACTAGGCCATACCATCGAACGATGCAGTCGCCGGTGAAAATCGGCTGACGCCCACCAGAATCATACTACATACCACCTATGTGCCAAAGTCAAAATGCACGGCGTCAGCTGCAAGCAGGTGGCCCCACTCAGATACGAATTCGATCTAGTGACCAGGGCCAACAGCGAAGGCACACCAGTGAGCTTTGACTCCAATGCCATGAGTTTAACGACATATAGATCCACCCTGAACTTGAGTTGAGCAGCCCCTGACAAGGGAGAGGGAGAGAAGAGAGACCTGCTTGACAAAAGCCTGATGACCTTCCGCAATATACACACCACATTTTTACAAACTAACACCCTAGCTAGCTAGCTAACAGGCTCAAACACCACCTTGCTACGACGAGTGAAGCACCGACGTCTTTGGGTCTCGTCCGGCCGCCTTCTGAAGGTCATTCGAGCTTTTCCGGCGAGGTTTGTCGCTGTTCCTGCCGACGCTCGCGCTGGTCATCTTTCTGCCTGCACCCTTGGGGTCTGATGCCAGTTTCCGGGCTGCCTCGCCGGAGTCCTGAATACCTTCCAGAATTGTGACCACAGCGTCCATGGACGGCCTCATCTTTGATTCGAACTTCAGGCACTCGACGGCGAGGGCAGCAATGGTCTGCGCACCGCTGAGGGAATATTGGCCTTCCAGTCTGGTATCCAGGACGCGGAATATCTTGCGCTTGTGCGTGAGATATGGCCTGGCCCATTCAACGAGGTTGTGCTCTCCCTGGGGCCGGTTCTTGTCGATGGCTCGACGACCAGACAGCATCTCCAGAAGCACTACCCCGAAGCTGTAGATGTCGCTCTTTGCAGTAAGATGGCCTGAAAATGTTGAATGGATGTTTATCACATGCTGATATAGCCTCTCAGGTACATGTTACTAAGAAGTACTGCATGTTCGTTGCCTAGACTGCAGCATTGCAATGTTTTGGCAGTAAAGTAAATTAAGATTCAAAACATAAGAAGGCTTGAAAATAATGGTTTGTTAAATGGATAATTACCACATGCTAAATATGAGCTCTAGGTAAATTTCCTAAATTGTTAAGTGTATATATTTATACCACAAGGCAGCATTTCAACATTTGTGCAGACAATGCAATTCAGAGAATCGAAAACTATGACAGCTACTGTCAAATCATGGAACAACTAATGGTTAAAGGCAATTAAAATAAGCATAAAATATTCACTTTTATAATTTACGTGCATACCATTGAACACACGTCATGAAGAAAAGGTTTAGATTGATCATAAATTTCATGGAATGGCATTTCAGCATTAGATATTCAATATCAGATCCTGGCACACAATGCATTTCTACTGCATGTGAAGCAACTTTAACCAAGCAAAAGTCGTTACAGAAAATGTGATCTGATAGCTTAGACCGACTGCTATTAACTTATGCACTAACATTGCAATGTTTTGGCAGCAAGGTAAATTAAGATCAAAACATAAGGTGGTGTGTAAATAATGATTTGTTAAATGGATGTTTACCGGTTGCTGAATATGAGCTCTAGGTAAATTTTATAAAATGTTGGTGTATGTTTTTTATCAGAAGGCAGCACCTCAACATCTGTGAAGCAAATTCAGTTCAGAGGAATCAAAAACTATGACAGTTACTATAAATCATGGGACAACTTGAACTTATGGTTGAAAGCAATTAAACTAAGCATCAAACATTCCCTTTTATAATTTGTGTTCACGCCATTCAACATTGGTCGCGAAGAATAGATAGATCATAAATTTCATCGAATGGCATTACAGCACTAGATTCTGGCAGAAATCATTATCATTAGACCATCGAACATAGGTCACGAAGAAATACTGCATGTGTAGCAACTTTAACGAAGCAGAAGTTGTTTTAAAAAAATGTGACCAATTGCTAATAACTTATGCACTAACATTCAGTGGTTGCAGTCACATGACAATGTTGCATATCTAAGACAGGCAAATGTGCAATACTTGCTTGATAAAACCCAAAAACTCAAACCAAATGTTACCTGTTGACAGATATTCTGGAGCTGCATAACCATATGTTCCCATTACCCTTGTGGACACATGACTCTTCTCACCAACAGGACCATCCTTTGCCAATCCAAAATCAGAGAGTTTTGCAGTATAGTCCTGGGCAGAAAAATATGCATTCCTTTCAGTAGAGATCACACGATCATAGAGGCTAAACTATGGTGAATTGACGATTCAGTTGCACTTACTGTGTCAAGAAGAATATTGGATGTCTTAAAGTCCCTATAAATAACTTTAGCCTCTGCACTATGAAGGTAGGCTAGTCCTTTTGCAGCTCCAAGTGCAACCTTCATTCTTAGGTTCCACGAAAGAGGTTGAAAGTGTGAGCCTCCTACATGAAGGATTCATATAGCAAGTTATAGCTACAACATACTACAGTCCACAGCGATATTGTATGCAACACAAATAAATATTCATAGGACACTAGTAGAGCACCAAGTACTAGTCCAACTTACTCCTGAAAAGATGATTTTCCAAGCTCCCACGTGGCATGCACTCATACACTAGCAGCCGGTACTCATCTTCCAAGCAATACCCAATTAGCTTGACAAGGTTGGTATGGCAAAATTGGCCAAGGTAATTAACTTCCGCCTATAAATGGACACACAAGAGTCAGAAAAACATCCATGTGCTTGATGAACACATCTGGCGCTGTAAGTAATGAATTTAACGACATCACATAAATGTATGGTATACCAAAATAAACTTCAAAGAAACATGGATTTAACATAACATCAAGGAAAACAGCAAAAAAAAAAAGGAATGCCAGCTATGCTCACCAACCACTCTCGGTGCCCTTGCAAACCTTCCTGGTTGAGTCTTTTCACAGCAACAGGTATTCCGGTGCCAGGTTTGCAAGCTGACAATGTATGCTCATCAATCCATCCTTTATAGACAGATCCAAACCCTCCTTCGCCAAGCACACTGTCAGGACGGAAGTTCCTTGTAGCTAACCTGAGATCATTATAGCTGAAGACCTTAACATTGGCTGACTGCAAGATCTCACATTCAGTCTTCGCACTTGGAGGCATGGAAGCAGAAGAGGCTCGACTGCTGCAGGCACTAAGCCTACTTCCATCTTTGCCACTACTCCTTGAGAACATTCCTGTAAATTAGGTCTTTAGTCAAATTTCTACTGAATGAAACATACAAAAATACCCGTTTGAGGATTCTATTTTGAAGAAAGTATTTTCTGACGAACAAATTTTAGAATTTATCTATCCCATGTCACAGATCATCATGTTTTTACAGCTTGATTCCATTTTTGTAAGGAAAACTTTGCACCATAACTAGGGACTGGGTGAAGCAAACAATCAGCAATTGGCTTATCTGAAATCCGATATGAGTGTTGGAAGTTGCAAGATTAGCCATTGTCATCTGTGGTACACAATGCTAGCTATAGAGGATAGGTCCTAGAAGTTGATGCGAAGAGCATTTTGGCCGAGCAAGTAACAGAGGTAAGCTGTTGCTGCCTGAGAATGGTGATATGCTCTGGACCAAGAAATTAAATTATTACTAGCATCAAGCACTATGGCAAAATGTACTGTGAAAATCATAGGGGTTCCCCTCCGTCACGTGGTAACATGCATACACTAAGTTTCTAGTAAGCTTATCCAACACACTATGCACCAGTTGCCACGTCACACAGCATACCCGGAGTCTTCCCGCCCCTATGTACCACTAAGTTTAGTTACGCCACACATACAAATTATTAGCAATTAAGAGATGCTTCAATCTAATCAGGTTACTCAAACAAAGCATGTGGCAGCTATACGACAAATTTCTTGTACAAACAGTCCAAGATTGAACTTGACAGTTCATATCATCGCCAACCAAAAAGTATCTTTCCGTTATTGGAAAAGAGAATTTGTTGTTTGTAGCCATGGAACATGCACATTTAATGAGCAGCAAAACCCTACTGACTATGCGCGGGAAACCATATTGAGAGACACGTGTGAATAAAAAAAAATCAAGATGCATGCTCCATACTGGACTTTACATATCACATATGGCAGCTAAACAGGTGGTTCCCCTTTATCAAGTGGTAACATGCATACACTAAGTTTCTAGTGAGCTTATCCCACCCAATATATACATCAGTTGACACGTCACACAGCATATCCAGAGGTTTATTGTGCATTTGTAGCATATAAGTTCAGTTATAGCACACACATAACAATTATTAGCAATTAAGATATGCTTCAATTTAGTAAGCCGACAGAAGCAAAGCACGTGGCAGGTATACGATAAAATATCTTGTAGACAGTCCAAGATTGAACATAACAGTACACATACATCATCACCGACAAAAAAAATTCTTTCCGTTATTGGAAAAGAGAATTTGTTGTTTGTACACATGGAACATGCAATATTAATGAGGCAAACCCTACTGAATATGTGCGGGAAACCAATAATACAAATATGTGTGGGAAACCAAAACTGAATATGTGGAAACCAAATTGAGAGGCGTATTTGAATAAAAAAAAAGCAAGATGCATGCTCCATATTGGACTTTACATATGACAGCTAAAACAGGTGGTTTAACAAAATTCAGCATCAACTTAAGCAAGGAACATTTGAGAAGCTTTCAACTAGTTTCACCAATAATATATGACTTTAGACCACAAAGGAACCACAATTAAGAGATGCTTCAATCTAGTAAGGTTACTGAAACAAAGCATGTTTTATCTAAAAGAGGAACAAAGGCCCTGACCCAAACAACGCACGCGGCAGCTATACGACAAAAAATCTTGTAGGAACAGTCCAAGATTGAACTTGACAGTACATATCATCACCAACCAAAAAGTATCTTTCCGTTATTGGAAAAGAGAAATTGTTGTTTGTAGCCATGGAACATGCACAATTAATGAGAGGTAAAAACACTAGTGAATATGCGCGGGAAACCAAAAATGAATATGCGCTGGAAACCAATACAATATGCGCAGGAAACCAAATTGAAAGACAGCTGTGAATAAAAAAATGAAGGTGCATGCTCCATATTAGACTTTATATATAACAAATAAACAGGTTGTTTACCAAAATTTAGCATCAACTTACGCAAAGGAACAACTTGAGCACTTTTCCTAATTTCACCGATAACATAATAACATAAGAATCCAGTCCAAGGAAGGAACCACTATAGAGATATAGAGACAACTAGGCAGAGGAAGCCGCCCCTAAGTTCCAGTGTTACACTTTTCAAATGAAAAGTTTTAAATAATCAAAGTCAACTGATTAGTATACATATCAGAATGTCACAACAGGGCACACTAGACGTACCGCACTGTATTATTAGTCTTTCCTTCAATCAAATGTTTACTACTTGAATATGCGCGGGAAACCAATACGAAACCAAATAGAGAGACGTAGTGAATTAAAAAAACATATCAAGATGCATGCTCCATACTGGACTTCACATATGACAGCTAAACATGTGGTTTAACAAAATTTAGTATCAGCTTACGCAAGGAACAAGGTGAGCACATTTCCTAATTTCACCAATAATATATGAATTTAGACCACAAAAGGAACAGCAATAGAAATATAGAGACAACTAGCCCAAGCAAGCCGCCCCTAAGTTCATGTGTTACATTTTTTTTTAAAGAAAACATGTAAATAATCAAAGTCAACTGATAGTCATTGGTATAGTACATACCAGAATGTCACAGGAGGGCACACTAGACGTACTGCACTGTATTATTATTAGTCTTTGCTTCAATCAAATGTTTATTGGTCAACAACAGAATCCCAGGGTGATTTGAATCCGTCATGCAAAGTGCTCAGTACAGGGTAATGCTAGAAGCTTTCCAAATTTCACCAATAATATATGACTTTAGGCCACAATTAAGAGATGTTTCAATCTAATAAGGTTACTCAAACAAAGCATGTTTTATCTAAAATGGGAGCAAAGGCCCTGACTCAAACGAAGCACGTGGCAGCTATACGACAAAAAATCTTGTAGAAACAGTCCAAGATTGAACTTGACAGCACATATCATCACCAACCAAAAAGTATCTTTCCGTTATTGGAAAAGAGAATTTGTTGTTTGTAGCAATGGAACATGCACAATTAATGAGGCAAACCCTACTGAATATGCGCGGGAAACCAAATTGAGAGACGTGTGTGAATTAAAAAAATCAAGATGCATGCTCCATACTGGACTTCACAAATGACAGCTAAACATGTGGGTTAACAAAATTTAGTATCAGCTTACGCAAGGAACAAGTTGAGCACATTTCCTAATTTCACCAATAATATATGAACTTAGAAAGAAGTGAGCCTAGCTCACTTGGTTAGGGAAGTGGATGTACAACCCAACCACCCAGGTTCAAGTCTCCAATCTCCAGGGATGCGAATTTGGGTTCTTATTATTTAAAAACAAAAATCACTGTAGGGGCTCCCCTAATGTATTCCTTTCAAAAAAAAATGAACTTAGACCACAGAAGGAACAGCAATAGAAATATAGAAACAACTAGCCCAAGGAAGCCGCCCCTAAGTTCATGTGTTACATTTTTTAAAAGAAAAACATGTAAACAATCAAAGTCAACTGATAGCCATTGGTATAGTACATACCAGAATGTCACAGGAGGGCACACTGGATGTACCGCACTGTATTATTAGTCTTTGCTTCAATCAAATGTTTATTGGTCAACAATAGAATCCCAGGGTGATTTGATTTGAATCCGTCATGCAAAGTGGGTCAGTACAGGGCAGCGATATATACAAATGCTAGAATATCCACCCCCCCACTCCACTGAGAGAAACCCACATGCCCCATACTGTTTCTCATCCCATAAGGATAAGCACTGCCCAGTTTAAGACAACGGTAGAGCATGTACCACAAGTGGCGGTACAAGCTAGTGAAGCAATCATGCAAGGAAGAAAGCATCGATATCGGATTACTGTACCGGGAAGGTACCTGCTACCTAATAAAGGCCGTAGCAGCTCCAATGGCACGAGTCCTATGAAGGCTTGCAAACGTAGCCAAAAGCTTACTTTAGGGAGACCACCATAAAAGTGATGAGGATGCCTCGCTTTAGGCTAGCTAGCACGTTGAAATCGTGCACCCAAATCCAACTACCGGCCCAAAGCGGGCCTCGTCGACCAATCAAACCAGAGTTTAGGCTATGCAAGTCGGGACTAAACTATGGGGAGTAGGAAGAACCCGGTGGATAACCCCGGTTCCCACCTGAATCCCTCGTAGGAGCTAATGAACAGTGGTGTTGATAGCGTGCAAACGCTTAGTAACCTGGGAATGGACTGGAATTCGCATCTCGGAACCGCCGCGCGCACGAGCGAGCCCCGGTGCTCGCAAGCGGGAATCGACCGAAACTTCATGGGATCACCCCGGAAATCGGTAAGCGAAGAGGGGAGGGCGAACCTGAGGTGCCGGGGTGGGTGCTCCCATCCTTGATCCGTGCGCCCCAGCAGTTCCCCATCCGCCGCGGCACCAGTCACCTACCGAGCGGCAACAGCAGCAGCAACAGCCCTACCGCACCAAACCGAGGCCGCCCGGGATCACGGACGGCGGCGAGCAGCGGTGTTCCTCATGCGGCGGCGAGGTTCGAGCAGGCGAGCGGGCTAGGGTTGCATCCAGCGGCGGCGGGAGGGTGATAAATAGCGGCGGCAGAGGGCGAGCGGTGGCGCGGCGCAGCGCGTGAGGAGAGAGAGAGAGAGGGAGTGTGAGGAGTTAATGGCGGGGAGGAGGAGGAGCGCGAGGGAAGCGTGCGTGCGTCTGCTTCTGCTGCCGCTGCGCTGCGCCTCTTGGGAAAAGCCGGGAGGCGGCGTCGTGCTTCGTGCGTGACGCTGGGGCGCGGGCCCGGGGTTACCTTTTTCCTTGCCGTCTCAGGTTTTACCGTGACTTTCTCGTCTGGTTTTACGGCCACCAGCGAGCGACTGACCCCAGTCCAGTGTGACTGTGGGGGCGGTGACGGGGAGTGCGCGCGCGTATACACGTGAGCAGGTGTCCGTCCGACCGACCGGTTCAGCGTTCCTATCTATCGGGCTGGTTTGGGGGGAGGCTCCTACGGCCCGCCTGCACAAGCCAAAAAAAAAAAAAGGTGAAGAAAATCTTTCTAAATCTATCTTGAAATCTATAAGATCTAAAAGATCTTAATAGATCTTACCGGCTATTTTGTATTTATGAGACCTCTTAGCCTTTCCTTAAGTACAAGTATTTTACGTTACACCAACTTAATAATAGTACAAAGATATCGATATCTACAATAGCAAATCAGTATCACTACATTATCACATACCATGTTTCCACAATATATTGAAGCCTGTTGGGCGTCCACTGGGGGTTCTGATTTCCCAGCCCCCGGTTGCCAGCCGTCGGATCGGCCATCTTGGACGGCCAGGTCTGTTTTTACTGAATGTAGCAAAAAACCACCTCCCGGCAGCAAAAAAAATAATCCGCTTTTGCTACATTGTAGCAAAAACGGTTCAGTCACAAAAATCAAATAAAAGGCTGAGCTCGCCGGAGACCTCACCAGAGAGCTCGTAGCAAAAAAGGTTATGCTATTGTAGCAGAAAAATGATAATGTAGCAAAACCCAATATCATCGGAAATATTGATGAAGACCTGGCCGGAGACCTTGTAGCAAAATTTATATATTAAAGTAGCAAAACAGTAAAACAATTATACCAAGAAAATGTGCTATTGTAGCAAAAGTGGATATCGTTGGAAACATCGACGGGGAACTCGCCGAGAACTCACCAGAGACCTCATCGGAGACCGCTGTAGCAAACATATTATGTAATTGTAGCAAAACCGCAAAATTGTTGTAGCAAAACAAAGTATTCCTAGGTTGCAAATCCACATAACGGAACCCTCGTTAGAGATATCGACAGAGACCTTGCCGGAAATGTCATAGCAAAACATTTAACCTTTTTAGCAACATTGCTGAATAGTTGTAGCAAAAAAAAGTCTACCATCTCCAACCCCCGAGTTGTAGCAACGCCAAACAACATCGGTAGCAAACTCGGCCACTGACGGTAGCTAAACTGACCAGCGTATGTAGCATCGCCATTAAGTGTGGTGCTTGACTTGGCGGTGAGCATGGAACAGGTGAACGGACACTGTCTCCGACGGGATTAATACGTCTAGGCGGGGTCTCGAACAAGGCGATTGGCACCGGCGATGCCGTCCCCCTAACACGCCTCCAAATGACCGCATGTAGCACCTCTGGGGATGGAGATGAGGCGCAGAGCCACTCGGCCGGAGCAGGAGCAGACAGCGTGACCTCGGGTCGAGCAGAGGCGGGGCTCTTGCACTGCAACGAGCTCCATGACGAGCATGGAGAGGCACGCCAGCGGGCTCCAAGACGAGGGTGCACCAGACGCGGTGGCCGGCCATGGGTCGCGGCGCGCGACAGCGCTTCGTCGGTAGAGTGAGCAACGGCGGCGCCATGGGTTCCCCGGCGCCGACGGTCGGCCAGCCTCGTCGAATCTCCCCGTCAAGGTGGCGCCTCGTTGCGTACAGTGGGGGATCAATCGATCGGGAGGAGAGAGAGATCGATCGCGATTTCTGGGAGAAGGAGCGGATGAACAACGTGTGAGGATAAGGTGTGTGGTGGGACCCACGACTTTGACGGGACACGCGTCAGGCAACCAAGGCGGAGGCTGCGAACGCTCCATCCCCCGGGGGAGTTGAATCATTTTCCTATATTGAATGAGCATTGCGAATGCTGATATTTTTTTACATAAACTTAATTTAAAAGAGCTTTGACTTCAAGCAAAACTAAATAATCTTGTTTACATATAAGGAGGGAGTACTTTTGTTAAAGAAACATTCGTTTTTAGAATGCCTTTTTTTGTTTGTGTGTGGGCGGGGAGCATTTGATATGTAATCGAGTTATATGTATGAGATCAAACACTTATTACTAAGACACAATGGATTGAAATATGGTTATATTTCTTGCGTGGTTTTAACCGTTTTGTTGTATGCCTAATCAATTCACACTATCTATGCTAATATGAAAAGGTACGCACAAAATCCTTCTTAGCCATAAAACCTAATTTATAGGATCAATAATTAAGCTAGATATAAGAAAATTATGTCTTAATTGCATATATATAATCCATTGATAACATTATATTAGTTGTCATTTGTATCTGTTGTCATATTAATTGATATCATCCAACAATTTTTTTTGTATTTGTTGTCATATTAATTGATATCATCTACATCGTGATCTCCCGTGTTTGAGAAAAGTTGCAGGTAAAGGTCCTTCATTTATCAAGCTCCTTGTTGAAAGAACACGGATGCCGCCTAGAAGGGGTGAATATGCGGTCTAGAACTCTTACGAATATGGCTTAACAAATGTGGAATAAAACTAGTGTTTAATTTGTCAAGCACAAAACCTATGCTAAGCAATACAACCGACTATGTGATACCAAGATATATAACTTCAAGCATGAAGGCTATCACAAAGTAAAGTGCATAAGTAAAGAGCTCGGGTATAGGAATAACCGAGGTGACACGGAGACGACGATGTATCTGAAGTTCACACTCTTGCGAGTCCTACTCTCTGTTGGAGCGGTGTGGAGGAGAAATCACTCCAAACGCCACGAAGGCCTCACCGTATTCTCTCGAGTCTTCCCACCAAAAGGGAAATCCTTGATCTACTATGGAATCTTAAGGGTGGTCACCAAACCCGCAAAAAGTTTGGGCTATCTCCACAAATTATTTGGAGGCTCCCAATAAATCGCCACAAAGGCCTCACAAAGCTTGAGGAATCTCCAAAACTTAATTGTAGGCCCCAAGAACACCACAAAGATCACTATGCCATGTAGGGTCTAAGGACCCAAGAGGAACAAGCTCCGTGAGCAAACTCCCGAAGTGATATGCTCACGAACTTTCACCTCCACGTATCACAGTGGAGAACTCAAACCGATGCACCAAATGCAATGATAAGAACACCACAAAGATGCTCCAATCCTTCAGTCTCAAATTCCAACAAAGGTACTAAAGCTATTGGGGTGATAAGAGAGGAAGAATAAATGAAATCCACAAAGAACTTCAAGTTTCTCCAAAATCTACATCTAGGTGGTTCCTCTCACAGAGAGGGATTTGATTGGTGAAGATGTAGATCTAGATCTCCTCTATCTTTTCTCTTAAATGGATGCAAGATTTATTGGAGGGAGAGGGAGATAGCAAGCTCAAAGAGGGTCAACAATGGGGGTAAAAATGAGCTCATAAGTTGGGAAACCTTTGGGGAACAAGACCCCTTAAATAGGTTCCCAAAAAACTAACCGTTATGGCCAAAATCCCGTCCCGGCGGCAGTGCTGCCATTTCTAGGTGGTAGTGCCGCCCCCAAGGGCGGCAGTGCTGCCATTTCAGGCTGGCACTTCCGCCCCTGGAAATACCCAAAATATTTTGATATGAAAACATTAATAACTTTTGCATCCTGACTCCGATTTCGACGATCTTGGCTCGTTGAAATCACAACAACAAGCTCTACAAAAATATGCATAGCAACATCATAGTCCAGCAGGGGAGGATTGACACAAATTAGTAAAGGTTTTACCTATCTATAAAAGACAAACCAGTAAAATCACCAATATAAAAAACGCAATAGAGAATACATATGAAATCCGTTTTCGATGAACTAGAGCTTATCATGGAGATTAACACAAGATATAAATCCTCTCATGGATGAGAACCAAATGCGTATCAAGAAAGATGATGCCAATGATGCAAATGTTTGATCTCTCTCCGAATGATACGATGAAATTACTCACTCGAGAACTCCTCTTGATAGTACGGCTATCTATCCTATGACCCGGTCTCACAACTAACACCACGAGACCGGTAAGAAACAAACCCTATCAAGATCATACCTTTTCATTGCGCATATTCCACTTTAGGTTGACGATGACGATATTGTCCACCTTGAGATGGAACATCTTTCTTGATTACACTTTATTGTTGAAGACTTGCAAATTTCTCCCCCATACTCCTATGTGATAAAATATTCTTTGGGTATGTCTTCACATATCCATGATAACCATAAGAATGGAAATCTTCAAGAATATGATGCCTTCTAGATATTTATCTTGAACTTACACTTCATTTCTTCATTTTTCATCATGTTGATGTCTTGAAGGTGTCCATGAGAGCTCACCCAATCTTCTTCTTCAAGAAATACTTACCACTTGATATTCATCAACTTCTTCTTGTTGCAGCCTTGAAGCCAACATATGATTCAAGCATTGCCTATGGACAACTCCTACAAATATAACTCAATGCAAACATTAGTCCATATAGATTGTCATTAATTACCAAAACCACACATGGGGGCTCCATGCTCTTTCACTTGTCTTGTATGAAGCTCCCCCAATACAATTTCATGTTCAATTCCTTCAACTCAATTTGCTATTAACACATCATCATGTTTAGGAGACACATTTCTAGCCAATAATAGTGTGTTGAAAAAAAGTGTACTTGTGCACCTCTCTTGATGTTGTAACAAGATTCAACTGCAATTGATGAGCCATGAAATATATATAATACGCATAAGGACACTCATTTAAAATTATAGCCTTTAGTCGATTCCATTCACCTCACGTGCTACTAGTCCCTTCACTGCATTTTCCTATGATATATTAGACATTCAAATTATTTTATGCAAGGAAATCTCTTTTTTTTGCTTGAGAGTCAATGCAACATTGTCAGTAACATGAATGTCGACACCAGCAAAATGATTCTTTACGTATCATTCATTGTTCGCAAATCCAAGGATCAAAACCTTTTGCTCTTTGTTGGAGTTAAATCTTTTTTACTTTATTTCATTGTCCCGGAAGAGTTTGATAAAAATAACATATGATAGGGCTACAAAGGAGAAAAAGGTTGAAAACTAGACGTAACTTGCAATTAATACAAAACTTCAGCAAAGTCCCCTAACAAATCAGTGAACTTCAAAAACACAAACAAATGTACATTGTCTCTACCCATATGGCCATATACTAACAAGATATCATGTGTGATTTAGAGCCCAATCTCATGGTATATCAAATTCTATTGGTGGCTCTCTTGTAAGTGAATCTTAATTTGTAGTACATTTAACTACTCCTCATCCCAAATTTTGATACAGTGTTAATTAGGAAGTTTGTGATAAATAATGGTTCATCATTTAAGATTTTCATTACCTCTTTATCTCCATTTTGGCCAAGTTTTACTCGAACAACTCATGTAGCACTAATGTCATCCTTTTGTTTTATCAGTGATATGAGAGTTTGAATCGAACATGATGCAAATGGCTCGTATGCACGACTAGGCTAGGCTTGAAGGTTAAGGATCAACCTTCCGTACAAAATACAAGCTCCTTAATTTAAAGATGTTATATATATGTGACAACTAATGAAGATGAAATTGACTAAAATTATTTTGTATTTTATGCACTAGCAATTAGGAGACCCCGAGACCACCTTGGAAAAATCAAAACACTTGTATTTTATCTCCACGAAAATATATAAAAAAATTGGCCATCATATCATGCTTACAAGGGCATAAACCGTGACCAAGTAAGTAGGTGAGCATTTGTTGACTAATGTCCTTGTTCATGATCTTTGTAGTCACACTAGGGTAGAGTTGGTTGGTGAATGGATAGCACATGTTTGGATTGTCCTCTTCGGAAGTTCGGGAGATAATTGCTTTATGGCATCACAAACCTGAGCTCTCACCATATATATATCAAGAATGTTTGCCTTGTTTGGAAGGTTGATTGTAATAATGTATTTGGTTATGCAAGAGAAATCTTGGTGATACATGGTAGTGTATGACACTGATGTATGATTGGGAGTCACTAGGGAAAGTAGTATTACAAAATGACTAAGAAGGTGTTTGGTTCGCATGCTACTTAGGTAAACGGTAAGGGAACAAGAATATAGTGGCATTGGATGAGTAAGAGACCATATGCAAAAAAAAAATTAGAGGAGTTAAGATACCATATGTAATTTTGTTTGGTTCACTGCAGTAAAGGTATCAAGTTACAAAGATGCACGAAAACAAGGTCACACAAGATATGGTGGGATAGGTCTAACATAAATTGATATCTAGATGGGTGATATGGTGGACGTGTGACCAGGAACAGAGTAGAACGTCGACGAGAGGCGGTGGGGATCTATAGAATAAGACTGCCTCAAATAGTGAAGAATGGACTTGCTATCTTAAAAGTCTAGTTGAAAATACCAATTTTTATGGGTTTTTAAAAATTCAATAAGCAAGAAAAAAACAAGCAAACACAAACTAAAAACAAAAGCAAACAAACAAAAGAAAGACAAAAACAAGACAAACAAAAATACTTTGTATATCTAAAGGTAAAGAAAATTCACAACGGTGCAGTTCCCCAAGCTTATTGGTGCGTTGCACACCTGTGATGTACTTCTATGCTTCCCCGATAACGCCGACGGAAAATACTCTCGATGGCACCAGATTTACTAGGAACCGATTCAATGGGACGACTCCAAGCGTAGAGTGATGTAGCAAGTATGTTTTTCCACAAGGGTGACTCAATGGTTCATGTCGAACTCTCGAGGAACCAGCAAAAATACACTTCTTCCTCTTCCAACAACCTACAAAATATAAGAGTGTTGCCTTGTGGCCCCAACTTCACCAAGTGGTAAAACAAAATAAAATAAAGCAAATATGCGCCAGAAAATACCCTAGCAGTTGTCGTGGGAACTCAACTATGAACAAACTAAAGTAATAAGTGCATAAAATAAAGTATATAGGCAAGCTAAACAATAAGTGAACTAATTATATATGAAAGATAAAATAAGTTCCTATTAAAAAAATGAAATGCAAAAGCAAAGTGTAGTGGTGATAGTAGTAATCCAAACTATATGAGATAACTAAATGCAAGAGAAGTAAATGTTTCTATATTTTTTGGAATAAATTATTGCTGAAAATAAAAGGCTTGTAAATGCAAGTAGAAGGTGTTTCTTATGATGAAAAATGGACGAGGTTCATAGTTTCACCTGTCTACTAATACGTCTCAACCATATCTATAATTTTTGATGTTCCATGCTTGTTTTACACCAATTGCTATATGTTTTGTTTACACTTCATGACATTTTTATGCATTCCCGACACTAACCTATTGACAAGGTGCCACAGTGCCAGCCCCCTGTTTTCTGTTGTTTTTGTATTTTAGAAAAGTTGTACAGGAAATATTCTAAGGATTGGACGAAACAAAAGCCAAAGTTCATATTCTCCCGGAGCGAAGACGGAGTCCAGAGCAGAGACGGAGGAAGGCCACAGGGTGGCCAGACCTACCCTAGGCGCGGCCTGGCCCTGGCCCGCCTAGGCATGGTCTGGGGTCACTAGGCCTCCACCGACCTCGCCTTTCCGCCTATTTAAAGCTCCCGACGCAAAAACCCTAAATATACAAGCCTCCTTCCGCGAAAAGTTCCATAGCTCTGCCGCCGTCGCAGACAAGATCCGGGGGACAGAAGTCTCTACTCTGCACCCTGTCGGGACGGGGAATTGCCCCCGGAGCCATCTCCATCGACTCCACCGCCATCTCCATCGCGTTGCTGACTCCCATGATGAGGAGGGAGTAGTTCTTCCCCGGGGCTGAGGGCTCTACCGGTAGCTATGTGGTCTGACTCTCTTTCCCATGGTATGATCTTTATGTGACCATGAGCTTTGTAATCTAGATGTCGTTATGATATTCAAGTGGATTTTACTTATGTGATCTCCAGAGACTCCTTGTCCCACGTGTGTAAAGGTGGAGTGTGTAGGGATTAGTTGCATATAAAACAAAAAAATTCCTACCGCGAACACGCAATCCAAGCCAAGATGCAATCTAGAAGACGGTAGCAACGAGGGGATTATCGAGTCTCACCCTTGAAGAGATTCCAAAGCCTACAAGATGAGGCTCTTGTTGCTGCGGTAGACATTCACTTGCCGCTTGCAAAAGCGCGTAGAAGATCTTGATCACGGCGCCACGAACGGGCAGCACCTCCGTACTCGGTCACACGTTCGGTTGTTGATGAAGACGACATCCACCTCCCCGTTCCAGCGGGCAGCGGAAGTAGTAGCTCCTCTTGAATCCGGCAGCACGACGGCGTGGTGTCGGTGGTGGTGGAGAAACCCGGCGGAGCTTCGCTAAGCGTGCGGGATGTGGTGGAGGAGAGAGGGCCGCTAGGGTTTGGGAGAGGGGGGCGCCGGCCACTAGGGGGTGCGGCCACCTTGTGGTCTTAGGGTGGCCGGCCCCCTCCCCTTGGCCCCTCATTATATAGGTGGAAGCCCCAAGTGTTGGACTACAAGTCTTCGAATAAGACCCGAACCCAAAACCTTCCATGTGATAGGGAAACCTACCCAAGGTGGGAATCCCACTTGGGGTGGGATTCCCCCCTTCCATGTGGGGGGGTGGCCGGCCCCCTTGGTGGAGACCAAGGTGGACTCCCCCCTCCTAGGGTTGGCCGGCCATGGGAGGTGGAGTCCCTCCGGGACTCCGCCTTCCTTAGTGGTTTCTTCCAGACTTTTCTAGAACCTTATAGAACCTTCCATAGAACCTTCCGGATCATTTTAAATCTTATAAAATGACTTCCTATATATGAATCTTATTCTCCCACCATTCCTAACTCCTCGTGATGTCCGGGATCTCATCCGGGACTCCGAACAAATATTCGAACTCCATTCCATATTCAAGTTCTACCATTTCAACATCCAACTTTAAGTGTGTCACCCTACGGTTCGCGAACTATGCGGACATGGTTGAGTACTCACCCCGACCAATAACCAATAGTGGGATCTGGAGATCCATAATGGCTCCCACATATTCAACGATGACTTTAGTGATCGAATGAACCATTCACATACGATACCAATTCCCTTTGTCACGTGATATTTTACTTGTCCGAGGTTTGATCATCGGTATCACTCTATACCTTGTTCAACCTCATCTCCTGATAAGTACTCTTTACTCGTACCGTGGTATGTGGTCTCTTATGAACTTATTCATATGCTTGCAAGACATTAGACGACATTCCACCGAGAGGGCCCAGAGTATATCTATCCGTCATCGGGATGGACAAATCCCACTGTTGATCCATATGCCTCAACTCATACTTTCCGGATACTTAATCCCACCTTTATAACCACCCATTTACGCAGTGGCGTTTGATGTAATCAAAGTACCTTTCCGGTATAAGTGATTTACATGATCTCATGGTCATAAGGACTAGGTAACTATGTATCGAAAGCTTATAGCAAATAACTTAATGACGTGATCTTATGCTACGTTTAATTGGGTGTGTCCATTACATCATTCATACAATGATATAACCTTGTTATTAATAACATCCAATGTTCATGATTATGAAACTAATCATCCATTAATCAACAAGCTAGTTAAGAGGCATACTAGGGACTATTTGTTGTTTACATATCACACATGTATCAATGTTTCGGTTAATACAATTATAGCATGGTATATAAACATTTATCATAAACATAAAGATATATAATAACCACTTTTATTATTGCCTCTTGGGCATATCTCCTTCAGTCTCCCACTTGCACTAGAGTCAATAATCTAGATTATATTGTAAGGTACCTAACACCCATGGCATTCTGGTGTTGGTCATGCTTTGCCCTAGGGAGAGCTTTAGTCAACGGATCTGCTACATTCAGATCAGTGTGTACTTTGCAAATCTTTACTTCTCCATCTTCGATGTACTCGCGAATCGAGTGGTAACGCAGCTTGATATGCTTCAGCCTCTTGTGTGACCTTGGTTCTTGTGCATTGGCGATTGCACCCATGTTGTCACAGTATATGACTAGTGGGTCCAATGCACTAGGAACCACACCGAGCTCTACAATGAACCTCTTCATCCATACCGCTTCTGATGAAGCCTCTGAAGCCGCTATGTACTCTGATTCTGTTGAAGACTTCGCCACCGTGCACTGCTTCGAGCTTGCCCAGCTTACTGCAGCACCATTCAATATAAACACGTACCCAGACTGTGACTTAGAGTCATCAGGATCAGTGTTCCAACTTGCATCGGTGTAACCGCTTACAACGAGCTCTTGGTCACCTCCATAACAAAGAAACATATCCTTAGTTCTTTTCAAGTACTTCAGGATATTCTTGACCGCTGTCCAGTGTTCCATTCCTGGATCACTTTGATATCTCGCTAGTCAAACTAACAAAGCATGTGCTATATCCTGGTCTAGTACATAGCATGGCATACATGATAGATCCCATCGCCGAGGCATAGGGGATATGACTCATCCTTTCTCGTTCTACTGCCGTAACCGGTCCTTGAGTCTTACTCAAGACCTTGCCTGGTAACATAGGTAAGAACCCTTTCTTGCTTTCGTCCATTCTAAACTTCTTTAGAATCTTGTCCAGGTATGTACTCTGTGATAGCCCTATTAGGCGTCTTGATCTATCTCTATAAATCTTGATGCCTAATATATACGATGCTTCACCAAGGTCTTTCATTGAAAAACTATTATTCAAATAACCTTTTACACTGCTTAATAGTTCTATATCATTCCCAATCAATAATATGTCATCTACATATAATATCGGGAATGCTACAGTAGCTCCCACTCACTTTCTTGTAAATACAGCCTCTCCATGACACTGTATAAACCCGAAGTCTTTGATCACCTTATCAAAGCGTCGGTTCCAACTTCTTGATGCTTGCTTCAGTCCATAGATTGAACGCTGAAGTTTGCATACTTTGTCAGCATTTTTAGGATCGACAAAACCTTTGGGTTGTACCATATACAACTCTTCCTCAATGTCTCCATTAAGGAACGCCGTTTTGACATCCATCTGCCAAATCTCATAATCGAAAAATGCAGCTATTACTAACAAAATCCTCACAGATTTTAGCTTCGCTACAGGTGAGAAAGTCTCATCGTAGTCAATTCCTTGAATTTGTCGGAAACCCTTTGCGACAAGTCGAGCTTTATAGACAGTAATATTACCATCAGCATCTGTTTTTCTCTTGAAGATCCATTTATTCTCGACAGCCTTGCGGCTATCAGGTAAGTCTACCAAAGTCCACACTTTGTTATCATACATGGATCCCATTTCGGATTTCATGGCTTCTTGCCATTTGTTGGAATCTGGGCTCATCATCGCTTCTTCATACGTCGCAGGGTCCTCATCATTGTTATCCACAATCATGACATTTAGACAAGGATCATACCAATCAGGAGTGGCACGTTCCCTTGTTGATCTGCGAGGTTCAGTAGTTTACTCGTTCGAAGTTTCATGATCATTATCATTAGCTTCCTCTGTTGCTGGTGTAGGCGGTACAGGTACAACTTCCGGTACTGCGCTACTCTGATCAACGAGTATAGATTCATCAATCTCATCGAGTTCTACTTTTTCTTCCAGTCACTTCTTTAGTGAGAAATTCTTTCTCAAGAAAGGTTCTGTTCTTAGCAACAAAGATTTTGCCTTCGGATCTGTGATAGAAAGTGTACCCTATAGTTTCCTTAGGGTGTCCTATGAAGACGCATTTCTCCGCTTTGGGTTCTAGCTTGTCCGGTTGTAATTTCTTTACATAGGCTTCGCAACCTCAAACTTTAAGAAACGACAGCTTAGGTTTCTTATTAAACCATAATTCATACGGTGTCGTTTCTACGGATTTTGATGGTGCTCTATTTAAAGTGAATGCGGCTGTCTCTAATGCATAACTCCAAAATGATAACGGCAAATCAGTAAGAGACATCATAGAACGAACCATATCTAAGAGAGTTCGATTACGACGTTCGGACACACCGTTTCGTTGTGGTGTTCCCGGCGGTGTTGACAAGGTATCAACTTGTCAATGCCTACGGATGGTAGACTAGGGTTTAGTTGGAAGTAGAGGGCAAGTAGATCTCGAAGGTTTCAGCCGAAAAGTACTCGACGATTATGAAATTAGGGTTTGTAAACAATGACTCGATGATTTCTGCGTCCCTCGACTCCCCCTTATATAGGAGGCGGAGCCGAGGGATTCGTGCCGTACAAGTTACAGAGTCCGGGAAGGTTTCTAACTCATCCCGTAAGATTACAAATAACACTTCCTATTACAACTCTAGTCTTCCTTAATAATATCTTGGGCTCCCGAATCTTCTTATTCTTCGGGTAATGGGCCTTCAGTAAACCCCGGGTACTATCTTCGGCAGACCCATTTGGGATGCCTATGTCAGTAGCCCCCGAGATTTTGCTTGAATCGTAGAGTTAAGGAAAATCTCCACTGTTTATTTTTATTTGACAACTTCAACTTTTCTATATTTCTTCTCATAAACTTCTATATTGTACAGGGATAATGGTAGTTGGGGCTAGTTCATCTGACGGATCAGGTACTAGTTAACTGCTCTAGTGGCAATCCGCAAAAACCTACTTCAAGATCACGTCCCTGGACATGATCTCGGGATACTGGTGCAAACTTCGACAGGCGCCGCTTAAGGTCTTACCATTCTGTCGAGTCCCAGTAAAATTTATCGGGTACCTAACGCGTCCGTTAGGATTTTTCTTCGTATCTGTTGATACGGATAAAAGTAGCAGAGCGCAGTCTTCGGCGATGCCACGCCCAGCAGAACGGATCTGGGGTCTTACCTTCGCAAATTTGCGGCATTCAGAAATTGATCGCAACTTTGGCGTTCTGAGAATATATTGTCGAGTGCTTATTCGGCTGTTGGAATGGCACATTTTATCGAGTCAAAGATGACTTATATCGATCTCCCGATGGGAGTATATGCAGAGTTATTTATAACTCGAAATATACTCTTTTTGCTCTGCTATCTTTCTTTTTTCTCTTTCATTCTTTTCTCTCTTTTATTTTTTTATTTTTTATGATTTCATCGGGCACGCGAGCAGCGTTTCTGATGGGTGTAGCCCCCGAGGCTACAGCCAAGGACTTGTACTTGGTTGTAGGCTCCACGCCTTATGCCGCTATATTTTCTTTTTATCTCCCGAAGTTTTATAATTCCTCGGGTGCGCGAACAGCGCTCCCGATGGGAGTAGCCCCCGAGGCTATGAGCAAATATTTGTGTTTGATCATAGGCTCACGCCATTTCTATTTTGTCTTTCTGGATCTTTTTCTTTTTTCCAAAGTAGCCCCCGAGCATTTGATCAAAAACTTGTATTTGATCAAAGGCTCAGCATTATTTTTCCATGTCGCCTTTTATGAAGCTGTTGAGTCGAATTTTTTCTTCTGCCAAGGTGACGTTATTGCTGACGATAGCCACGATTGCCAGTCAAAAATTTGCGAGAAGTCTTCTCCCGCTGCCTTGCGGGCCCAATTGATCCACTATCTTGACACGTCGTGCGAGTGGGGGACACACGTCCTCCGCTTTTTCTGGCGCACGCACCGTAACATCTCCAATGTGAAAATACTTTTTTACCCTTGTTTCCACGTGGCTATCATCTGTCTCACACTCTTCCCATCCAAAGGTCCGCCGCTTCACCGCACCTCTATATAAACACTCCTTCTTCCTCCTCGAGCACTTCCGCTCGCGCCGTTCTCCTGCTCTCATCTGCGAATTCTCCTCCTGCGACCCACAGCCTCCTAAGCTCCTCGCCTCCAAGCTGCAAACCCTGCGCCATTGTTGATGCCACCGCGGCGGTTGACAAGGCACAGTACGCCGGAATCCTCCATGGCCGTCGTGGATCTAGGGGCGGCGGAGTGGGAAAGATCGAAGATTTCCACCCAGGACATCAACATGCTGAAGAAACTGGGGATCAGCAAGAAGCCCAAAGCGCTGTGCTTCCCCAGTGAGGAGAGCTACCCAACCCCTCCAATGGGGTATCCGGTAAGTTTTGTCGACCACCTCATCCGCGGTCTTTCCGCCCCCATTCATCCTTTTCTCCGCGGACTGCTCTTTATTTATGATCTGCAACTCCACCATCTCACGCCAAATTCAATCCTCCATATCTCCATTTTCATCACCCTTTGCGAGGCCTTTCTTGGCGTCCAGCCTAACTGGGCGCTATGGAAGCGCATTTTCTTCTGCCGCCGTAATGGCTCGCCCAATGACGCCTATAATATAGGCGGCGTTGTAATTTCTGTTCGGCCCACTATCGACTACTTCGACGTCAAACTCCCTGACTCAGTTCAAGGGTGGCGCAAGAAGTGGTTGTACATTCAAGAGGAGAACGACGGATGTGCTGAAGACAACATCCCTCCTTTTGATGGCGCCGAAAAAATCCTTCGACGCCGCTCCTGGGACGCAGAAGCTACCAAAGAAGAGAAAACGTCGACAGAAGCCTTGATGACTCGCATCCATGAGTTGCAAAATACTCGCGGCAAAGAGTTGTCGGGTATTCAAATCACGGCATATTTTCTTAGGACTAGAGTGCAGCCACTTCAGGCTCGCAAATACCCTCTCTGGAAATATGCTGGCGACAAGGACGCAGATCGGCTATCGGTGGATTTAGAGGTCAAGGACTTGGAAAAACTTGTCCGAAAAATCTCCTCTCTCAGCAAAAAAGATCCTGTCCCTTCTTCTTGCCGTGTAAAACCATTCAGCGCCGCCAACCCACTTCCCAAGGTAATCCTTGTCGATTAATTTGTTGTTGCCTTGCTTATCTTTTTTGTAACTCCTTTTCTGATATCTTTCCTTGTTTCACTTTTGTTTTGTACAGAACCATCCAAACCTTGTCTCGCTTCCTCCTCTTCCTGAAGGTGGAGAAGTCGAGGAAAGGGCCATTGTCACTGATGACAACCAAGAGGCCCCCTCTTTTGTGAATGAACCCGTGGATTCTTTAAAATCTGCGGGATCTTCTGAAAAAGATGCTGTCTCCGAAGGTACTGCATCGGCACTGTCTCCTCCTCCTGCTGTTACTCCAAGGAACAAAAGGAAAAGGAATGATGTCGAAGATTCCGGCGCCTCCAAAGCCGAAGAAGTTGATCCTTCACGCCAGAAGGCAACTTACGATCCCTATCTTGAATCCCTCATTAGCTCGTAAGTCACTTTGATTTCCCCCCTTTTTTTTTGTACTCGAAGTTTTTTGTCTTATCTTGCTTTTTATGCTGTCGATCTTTAATCACAGTGATGATGAGGAAGAAGTACCAACTCTTGACGTGGCTCCTCGAACGAGCACGTCACATACTTTAATTGTTTCAGAGACGCCAGTTGAGGGAGAAGAATCCTCGCCTCCTCAACAAAACGTCGTCACCACCACTCCTCCTTCAAGCCCTCTTGCTCCTTCACCAAAAAGGACAAGAGTGGAAACGACCGTCGAGCCTACCCCTCAGTTGGGTAGCTCCTCTAATCCTCTCTTAGATGATGTAAGTTTTTATTTTCTTGCCAGTTTCTATATTTCCTTTGTTTGCTTCCTTATGCCTTCATATTTTTCTCGTACCGATGTTTTCTTTCTTTGTTCTTCTTTGACAGCCTATGATCAAAGAGCTTGTTCGCATCGGATCCCAATTCATTGGGTACCGTGAGTATGCCAGCAAGACTGAAGGTAATAACTTTTTTGCTGCTCCTTGGTTATAACTTCTTGCTCCTGTTTTTGTCGCAATTTTGACGATTCTTTTCTATTTTGGCAGAGAAACTTGCAGAAGCCAACAAGCTTGTCGACACTCTTGCTCAAAAACTAGAGCAAAGTGAAACGGCTCGCAAGAAGGCTGAACTTGACGCTAGCCAAGCCAAAGCAGAGGCTGATGAAGCCAAGGCAAAAGCTGCTGGTGTCGAAGATCTGCAGAAGAAACTTGAGGATGCCGAAACTGCTTTAAACGAGCACAAGGCCGCGCAGGCTACTCGTGAAAAAGGAATCCTCAAGCGCTTAAACACGCAAAATTGGCGCTTCCTCGGTAACTTTGTCGATCCCTTCTATTTTTCTTAGGACTTGCCCCCCTTTTTTTTCTTTTTACTTGCTGTCGACCAACATATATTTTCTGTGGCAGGTCAAACAAACCAAGAGTTTGATCTTGAGAATCCCACCAATGATCCTCTCCTTGACGCACTCTCTTATCTGGAATTTCATGGCACCGAAGTTCGCGAAGGCGTGGTGAATGCTGACGCAGGATTGTCGAAGTTGTTCCCCTACTTCTTCCCAAAGAAAGAGGATCCCAAGACTTTCCTTGCCCTTGCCAAGGACTTCAATCCACCGGAGGATCTTGGACTGAAGATGCGCCAGGAGAACATGAAGATTGCTGTCGAGAGCACTGTTGCCTTGTCGGACAGTGCAGATCGTTGGATCGGATGAAGGTTGGCGACACCGAGCAAATAGAACAAACAAAATGGCGGTCGTTGATCAAGGCAGCCAAGCCCAACACGAAGAAAATCCTGGCTTATCTCGGGATCAAGCCATCTGCAACTCCTAGCTCATCAAGGCCGGAGGTCTAGTTGCATGCCTCTTTTTTTTTCTCTTTTCTTTGCTTTCTCTGTTTCTTTTGCCCTTGTCGCTACTTTAGCTTTGGCGACAATTGTCCTGATAGTCCTTTTGGAGAACTTCTTTTGTAATGTCCATGTAATTTTTTTAGAAATCAATGAAATTCCTCCTGGCACTATCATTGATCCTGGGACTTTTCTTTTCCAGTTAATATTTGATAACTATTCGACCAATCCTTGCTCTGCCGATGCTTCACCTGCTTCTTCCTTCTCGAAGAAAATGCTAGTCGATGATAACCCCCTCGAAGGTTCTTCAAGCAAACATTTGTCGGCAGATTTGCAAGAACTTCGACAACAACTTCAGTCCATGAAGAAACAAACTCTGGCAATGATGGAACAATCTCGAAAAGCATCTGAGAAAGAGAAAATCGCTCTTCAACAAGCCAAAGAGGCTATGGCTGCCAAGGATGCTGCTGTGTTGGAGGCTGAGAGAGCCACTACCCGAGAAAATAGCATGCTCGAGCTGATGTCTGAAGCTAGCACAGATATGTTAGGTATGTTTTTCCAACCTCACACTGCCTCTTTTTTGCTTTACTGTGCCTCCCCTTAAATTTCTTGCCTTGTCGCTTAATAGGCTCGGTTCTTGATGCTGTCGCCGAAGACCAAAGAGTGAACGAAAGAACGAATCTTCTCGTCAATCTTTCCCTTAACCATGGTTGTCTGTTCTGGGCCACCCCTGAACGAACCCAACAAATTGTCAGGTTCCAAGATCGTGCTTGCCAGGTGCGCGAATTTCTCAATTTTTGCACGACAACGTTAACCCTTGTGTACAAGACTTTATTTCCTCGAAATGAGGTTCCCAAAACTCTTCCTGGATTGCTGGAGACATTTAGAGATGCCCCTCGCATTCATAATTTTGTGCGAGCTCAACTGACTGCTGGAGCAAGGTTCGCCATGATTATGATAAATATTTGCCATCCAAAGTTGGACCTGACGAAGATTGTTGCGGACTGTCTGGCCAAAAAATCGCGGCGAAAAAATGATATTGACACAATCAATAAGATGGTAACTCCTGTGGCCGAGTCGATGATGGATGAACTTCTTCGGATGGATTCAGAATTCTTCGTCAAGGGGACCTATGCTGAACACAAAACAACCAAAGGCTTGTCCATAGATAGTATTTTAGGCCTTGACTGAACTGTACTATATTGTGAGACATTATGTCTGTATCTTTTTTGATCTCTATTTTGTTTCGAAGAAATTTATTGTATATTGTAAAGTGGTCTATATTGTTGGAGCCCCCGAGCCTCTGTCTGGAGTTTGTACTGTTTTGATATCTCGAAGATTTTTCCTCTTGTCGTAAGAAGATGTCTTTATTTTTCCATTGATGGGTTGCGAGCCCCCGAGTATCTTAGTGCCGAAGTTCTATATTTTTGGTGCGAGGTTTTTTAGACCAAAGCAATGAGATTTTGACGAGTACACTATATTTATAATTGTTAGCTTCCGATGTTTATATTTGGCGAGGTATTAGTGTACCAAGGCGAAATATTTCGGTAAGACTAAGTTGTCTATATTGTACGTATTTTGTAACTTGAAGGCGTTGAGCCCCCGAGCATATCGAAGAATAAGAAGTATATCTCCACTATCTTTATTATATTGCAGCACCGCGAGCCCGCCTCATTAAAAACCTTTCCGGCCCCACTCGGTGCCCCGAAAAGGAAAAGAGTGCGTCTGAAAACTCGCGGGCATTTCAGTACATTATATTTTTTACAGAGGAGGACTATATTTCGATTCTAGGCGTAGAACCGCCTGAGCTGCGCCACGTTCCAGGGGTTTTTCTCGGGAGCCCCTGTCTTCTTGTCCTTGATCCTGTATGCTCCTCCGTCGATGACTTCCGTGACGATGTAAGGGCCTAGCCATGGTGATTCGAATTTTTCAGTACTTTTTTGATTTAACCGTAAGACCAAATCTCCAACCTGGAAAGATCTTGGCCTTAACCGTCGACTGTGGTAGTTTTTGAGGTCCTGCTGGTATTTGGTGACTCGTGAAAGTACTTCATCTCGAGCTTCGTCGAGTGCGTCCATATCATCCTCCCGAGCTTTTTGTGATGTTTCTTCGTCATACTCTGTTACTCTTGGAGAATCATGCTCTATTTCAATTGGTAATACAGCTTCGGCTCCGTGGACGAGAAAAAACGGAGTTTCTTGTGTCGCCGTATTTGGTGTTGTTCGGATGCTCCACAAAACACTTGGCAATTCCTCTGGCCAGGTATGTCGAGCTTTTTCAAGCGGTCCTAGCAGGCGCTTTTTGATGCCGTTGCAGATAATGTCATTGGCTTTCTCGACTTGGCCATTGGTTTGCGGGTGCCCAACTGACGCAAAGTGCAATTTAATGCCTACTTCTGCGCAGTACTCCTTGAATTCTTTGGTCGTAAAGTTTGAACCGTTATCTGTAACAATGCTATGAGGCACTCCAAACCGAAAAACGAGGCCTTTCACAAACTTTATTGCCGACGCTGCATCTGGTGAATTTATTGGCTTCGCTTCTACCCACTTGGTGAATTTGTCGACAGCGACCAGCAGGTACTCATATCCTCCTTGCGAAGCTTTGTGCAACTTGCCCACCATATCAAGTCCCCATTGGGCAAAGGGCCATGATAATGGTATTGGTGTCAGTTCTGCCGCCGGAGAGTGAGGTTTTGCGGCAAATCTTTGGCACGCGTCGCAAGTTCGTACTATTTCCTTGGCATCCTCAATTGCTGTCAGCCAATAAAATCCTGCCCGAAAAACCTTGGCTGCAATGGCTCGGCTACTTGCGTGGTGGCCACATATTCCTTCGTGCACATCCTTCAGAATTATTCTTCCTTCTTCAGGTGTGACGCACCTTTGCAAGACGCCTGAAATACTTCGCTTGTATAACTCCCCTTTGACCACTGTGAAAGCTTCGGATCGTCGAATAACTCGCCTTGCCTCAACTGGGTCGTCTGGTATTTCTTTCCTGAGGATATATGATATATATGCTTGCATCCAAGGAACTTCAACCATCATCACAAGCTCTTGGTCCTCTTCGTCCTCCGCGGTTTCTTTGAGGGGCGCCGAAGTTTTTTCTTCCTTTGCTTTTTTCTGCACCTTTTTCGGCTTCGTGGATCTTTCTGCTATTTCTTCCCAAAATACTCCTGGCGGGATTGGGAGGCACTGCGACCCGATGTTTGCGAGAACGTCGGCTTCATCATTGCTCAATCTACTGATGTGATTTACCTCGCATCCATCAAACAGCTTCTCGAGCTCATTGTACACCTCCTTGTATGCCATCATGCTATCATTGACTGCGTCACATTGGTTCATAACTTGCTGAGCCACCAATTGTGAGTCGCCAAAGATTTTTAATCGAGTTGCACCGCAAGCTTTCGCCATCTTCATCCCGTGTATGAGGGCTTCATATTCTGCTTCATTGTTGGATGCGTTAGGGAACATCATCCGGAGGACGTATTTTAACTTGTCGCCTTCAGGTGATATAAGCACCACTCCTGCGCCAGCTCCTTCTACTCTCTTGGACCCATCGAAGTTCATGGTCCAAGTTCTCGACAAATCTGGGGGTCCCGTGTTTTGCAACTCCATCCACTCTGCAATGAAATCTGGCAGAACTTGCGACTTGATTGCCTTTCTTTTTTCATACATGATGTCCCGAGGGGAAAGTTCTATTCCCCAAAGGGAGACACGCCCTGTAGCTTCTGGATTGTTCAGTATATTTGAAAGAGGTGCTTCATTGACTACTATTATCGGGTGTGCCGAAAAATAGTGTCGCAGCTTTCTTGCCGTTGCAATTACTCCATATGCTAGTTTCTGGTACTGCGGGTACCTCTATTTGGAAGGCGATAAAACTTCACTGATGAAATATACCGGCCTTTGCACTTCATGGAGTTTCCCTTCTTCTTCTCTTTCGACAACTAGCACCGTGCTAACCACTTGGGGTGTTGCTGCAATGTACAGCAGGAGAGGTTCCTTTTTCTTCGGCGCCACCAAGATTGGTGGTGTCGAGATTGTGCGTTTCAGATCCTCAAAAGCTCTATCGGCTTCTTCGTTCCACTGGAATTTCTCCCCTTGCTTTATCAGAGCGTAAAATGGTAACGCTTTTTCTCCCAACCTAGCGACGAATCTGCTCAAAGCTGCGACTCGCCCAGTTAGCTGCTGTATTTCTTTTAGCTTTGTTGGCTTCCTCATTGTTACGATAGCTTGTATTTTGTCGGGATTTGCTTCAATCCCTCTTGCTGAAACTAGAAACCCCAGAAGTTCTCCTGCTGGGACGCCGAAAGAACACTTCGTCGGGTTCAGCTTGAGGCAGAATTTGTCGAGGTTGTCAAAGGATTCCTTGAGATCCTCGATCAGCGTCGCCCCCTTTTTTGACGTTATGACGACATCGTCAATGTATACTTGCATGTTTTCCCAATCTGTGTCGCCAAACACTTCTGCATCATCCTCTGATATGTTGCTCCCGCGTTTTTCAGACCAAAGGGCATTGTTCTGTAACAAAACACGCCATAAGGTGTGATGAACGCTGTCTTTACTTCATCTTCTTCTTTCAATCTGATCTGGTTGTAACCAGAATATGCGTCCAGGAAGGAAAGACGTTCAGATCCCGCCGTGGAGTCGATAATTTGATCGATCCTCGGGAGGGGAAAGTGATCCTTTGGACAATGTTTATTGAGACACGTAAAGTCAACGCACATGCGAAGGACCTTAGTGTTTTTTTCGGCACCAACGCAGGATTCGCTACCCATGTGGCCTCTGTGTGCAGCTCCTTGATAAAACCAGCTTCTCGTAGTCGATCGATTTTTGACAGCATAGCCTTGCGGTTTGGTTCCGAAAAATGCCGCAAAGGTTGTTTGATTGGTCTCGCTAGTGGATCCAAGTTTAGGTGGTGCTCGGCAAGTTCCCTGGGTACTCCTGGCATGTCAGCTGGACACCATGCGAAGATTTTCCAGTTCTCACGGAGGAACTCGACGAGCGCGCTTTCCTATGCGAGGTCCATGTCGTTTGCGATGGACGTCGTCTTTTTCGGGTCTGTCGGGTGAATTTGCACCTCCTTAGAATTTTTCTCAGTATTGAAAGTTGATTCTTTATTTGGCCTTCCAACGTCTGGCAGCACGTCGTAGTCAGTCATACTCCTTGACGCCAAATACTCAGCTTGCATCCCGAAAGTTTCTGATATCCGATGAAAGTCCTTATCGCACTTATCGGCTAAGGCGAAGCTTCCTTTGACTGTGATTGGTCCCTTAGGTCCAGGCATCCTCCACAACAGGTATGTATAATGTGGTACCGCCATAAATCTTGCATATGCTGGTCGTCCCAACAGAGCGTGATACTGCGACGGAAAATCCACGACTTCAAACTCCAGCTTCTCGATTCTATAATTCTCTCGGGTTCCAAACTGAACGTCAAAATTAATCTTCCCCAATGGATAACTTGGTTTCTCCGGTGTGATACTGATACGTCTCCGACGTATCGATAATTTCTTATGTTCCATGCCACATTATTGATGTTATCTACATGTTTTATGCACACTTTATGTCATATTCGTGCATTTTCTGGAACTAACCTATTAACAAGATGCTGAAGTGCCGATTCTTTGTTTCTGCTATTTTTGGTTTCAGAAATCCTAGTAACGAAATATTCTCGGAATTGGACGAAATCAACGCCCAGGGTCCTATTTTGCCACGAAGCTTCCAGAAGTCCGAAGAGGAGACGAAGTTGGGCCACGAGGGGGCCACACCCTAGGGCGGCGCGGCCCCCATTGGCCGCGCGGCCCTGTGGTGTGGGGCCCTCGTGCCGCCTCCTGACCTGCCCTTCCGCCTATTTAAAGCCTCCGTTGCGAAACCCCCAGTACCGAGAGCCACGATACGGAAAACCTTCCAGAGACGCCGCCGCCGCCGATCCCATCTCGGGGGATCCAGGAGATCGCCTCCGGCACCTGCCGGAGAGGGGAATCATCTCCCGGAGGACTCTACGCCGCCATGGTCACCTCCGGAGTGATGTGTGAGTAGTCTACCCCTGGACTATGGGTTCATAGCAGTAGCTAGATGGTTGTCTTCTCCCCATCGTGCTTCATTGTCGGATCTTGTGAGCTGCCTAACATGATCAAGATCATCTATCTGTAATTCTATATGTTGCGTTTGTTGGGATCCGATGAATAGAGAATAATTGTTATGTTGATTATCAAAGTTATGTCTATGTGTTGTTTATGATCTTGCATGCTCTCCGTTACTAGTAGATGCTCTGGCCAAGTAGATGCTTGTAACTCCAAGAGGGAGTATTTATGCTCGATAGTGGGTTCATGCCTCCATTGATATCTGGGACAAGGATGAGAAAGTTCTAAGGTTGTGTTGTCAGTTGCCACTAGGGATAAAACATTGATGCTATGTCTAAGGATGTAGTTGTTGATTACATTACGCACCATACTTAATGCAATTGTCTCGTTGCTTTGCAACTTAATACCTGGAGGGGTTCGGATGATAACCTGAAGGTGGACTTTTTAGGCATAGATGCAGTTGGATGGCGGTCTATGTACTTTGTCGTAATGCCCAATTAAATCTCACTATACTCATCATAATATGTATGTGCATGGTCATGCCCTCTTTATTTGTCAATTGCCCAACTGTAATTTGTTCACCCAACATGCTGTTTATCTTATGGGAGAGACACCTCTAGTGAACTGTGGACCCCGGTCCAATTCTCTATACTGAAATACAATCTACTGCAATACTTGTTCTACTGTTTTCTGCAAACAATCATCTTCCACACAATACGGTTAATCCTTTGTTACAGCAAGCCGGTGAGATTGACAACCTCACTGTTTCGTTGGGGCAAAGTACTTTGGTTGTGTTGTGCAGGTTCCACGTTGGCGCCGGAATCCCTGGTGTTGCGCCACACTACATCCCGCCGCCATCAACCTTCAACGTGCTTCTTGGCTCCTCCTGGTTCGATAAACCTTGGTTTCTTTCTGAGGGAAAATTTGCTGCTGTGCGCATCATACCTTCCTCTTGGGGTTCCCAACGAACGTGTGAGTTACACGCCATCAAGCTCTTTTTCTGGCGCCGTTGCCGGGGAGATCAAGACACGCTGCAAGGGGAGTCTCCACTTCTCAATCTCTTTACTTTGTTTTTGTCTTGCTTAGTTTTATTTACTACTTTGTTTGCTGCACTAAATCAAAATACAAAAAAATTAGTTGCTAGTTTTACTTTATTTGCTATCTTGTTTGCTATATCAAAAACACAAAAAATTAGTTACTTGCATTTACTTTACTTGATTCATCATGTTTCCTTTTAATTTTACCACGAAAGATATACCGGTAGGACGTGGGTCTATAATTGGGAGAAATAATATAGAGGAATTTTTCAACCATGTCAGTACCGATGACGATTTTGAGGATAGACACTTGGTAGACCTTGCCCCTACCTATGAAATTGCTGCTGCTGCTTTAGTTCGCATGTTGGAAACTAAATTTGTTAATCTCAATCCTATAATCCAACACATGTTTCTCACACTTGGTGATATGGAAGAAGGGGAAAAGAAAGATTTTGTTTTAGAAACCCTTCTTAGAGAATTTGGTGGTATAGCGAGAGAGGCTAGAAAGGTCTTTGCTAAATTTAATATGCTTGGTTCTTACACCAATTTTGTTAGTCTCCTTGAAAAGATGGATATGGATAGAATAAAGTACACTAATAATATTAATGATGGAGGGGAGATCAAAGCACCAATACCATGTAAACTCTTAGCTATGAATGATGCACTAGAAAATAACTATGCTTGGCTTGTTCCTGAAAATTTGTTTGATGAGAGTAGCACGCCTAAGACTAATGAAAAGGGAGATGCTAAAACTTATGTATCTAATATACTATGCCTGGTTGAGAAAACTCCACACCCCGCTGAGAATGTACCACCCTTCGATAATACTTGATACACACTTTCTACGCCTAGCTGAAAGGCGTTAAAGAAAAGCGCTTATGGGAGACAACCCATGTTTTTACCTACAGTACTTTGTTTTTATTTTGTGTCTTGGAAGTTGTTTACTACTGTAGCAACCTCTCCTTATCTTAGTTTAGTGTTTTGTTGTGCCAAGTAAAGCCGTTGATAGAAAAGTTCATACTAGATTTGGATTACTGCGCAGAAACAGATTTCTTTGCTGTCACGAATCTGGGCTGTTTTCCCTGTAGGTAAATCAGCAAATTATGCCAATTTACGTGCGTGTTCCTCAGATATGTACGCAACTTTCATTAGTTTTAAGTTTTCTGATCTGAGCAACGGAAGTATTTATTAAAAATTCGTCTTTACGGACTGTTCTGTTTTGACAGATTCTGCCTTTTATTTCGCATTGCTTCTTTCGCTGTGTTGGGTGGATTTCTTTGTTCCATTACCTTCCAGTAGCTTTGAGCAATGTCCAGAAGTGTTAAGAATGATTGTGTCACCTCTGAACATGTGAGTTTTTGATTATGTACTAACCCCTCTAATGAAGTTTATGAGAAGTTTGGTGTGAAGGAAGTTTTCAAGGGTCAAGAGAGGAGGATGATATACTATGATCAAGAAGAGTGAAAGCTCTAAGCTTGGGGATGCCCCTGTGGTTCACCCCTGCATATATCAAGAAGACTCAAGCGTCTAAGCTTGGGGATGCCCAAGGCATCCCCTTCTTCATCGACAAATTATCAGGTTCCTTCTCTTGAAACTATATTTTTATTCGGTCACATCTTATGTGCTTTACTTGGAGCGTCTGTATGCTTTTATTTTTGTTTGTGTTTGAATAAATTGGATTACATCATGCTTGTGTGGGAGAGAGACACGCTCCGCTGTTGCATATGAACACATGTGTTCTTAGCTCATAGTATTCATGGCGAAGTTTCTTCTTCGTTAAATTGTTATATGGTTGGAATTGGAAAATGATACATGTAGTAATTGCTATAATGTCTTGGGTAATGTGATACTTGGCAATTGTTGTGCTCATGTTTAAGCTCTTGCATCATATGCTTTGCACCCATTAATGAAGAAATACATACAGCATGCTAAAATTTGGTTTGCATAATTGGTCTCTCTAAGGTCTAGATAATTTCTAGTATTGAGTTTGAACAACAAGGAAGACGGTGTAGAGTCTTATAATGTTTTCAATATGTCTTTTATGTGAGTTTTGCTGCACCGGTTCATCCTTGTGTTTGTTTCAAATAAGCCTTGCTAGCCTAAACCTTGTATCGAGAGGGAATACTTCTCATGCATCCAAAATACTTGAGCCAACCACTATGCCATTTGTGTCCACCATACCTACCTACTACATGGTATTTCCCGCCATTCCAAAGTAAATTGCTTGAGTGCTACCTTTAAAATTCCATCATTCACCTTTACAATATATAACTCATGGGACAAATAGCTTAAAAACTATTGTGGTATTGAATATGTAATTATGCACTTTATCTCTTATTAAGTTGCTTGTTGTGCGATAACCATGTTTACTGGGGACGCCATCAACTACTCTTTGTTGAATTTCATGTGAGTTGCTATGCATGTTCGTCTTGTCTGAAGTAAGAGCGATCTACCACCTTATGGTTAAGCATGCATATTGTTAGAGAAGAACATTGGGCCGCTAACTAAAGCCATGATCCATGGTGGAAGTTTCAGTTTTGGACATATATCCTCAATCTCATATGAGAAAATTATTAATTGTTGTTACATGCTTATGCATAAAAGAGGAGTCCATTATCTGTTGTCTATGTTGTCCCGGTATGGATGTCTAAGTTGAGAATAATCAATAGCGAGAAATCCAATGCGAGCTTTCTCCTTAGACCTTTGTACAGGCGGCATAGAGGTACCCCTTTGTGACACTTGGTTAAAACATGTGCGTTGCGATGATCCGGTAGTCCAAGCTAATTAGGACAAGGTGCGGGCACTATTGGTACACTATGCATGAGGCTTGCAACTTGTAAGATATAATTTACATGATACATATGCTTTATTACTACCGTTGACAAAATTGTTTCATGTTTTCAAAATCAAAGCTCTAGCACAAATATAGCAATCGATGCTTTTCCTCTATGGAGGACAATTCTTTTACTTTCATTGTTGAGTCAGTTCACCTATTTCTCTCCACCTCAAGAAGCAAACACTTGTGTGAACTGTGCATTGATTCCTACATACTTGCTTATTGCACTTATTATATTACTCTATGTTGACAATATCCATGAGATATACATGTTACAAGTTGAAAGCAACCGCTGAAACTTAATCTTCCTTTGTGTTGTTTCAATGCTTTTACTATGAATTATTGCTTTATGAGTTAACTCTTATGCAAGACTTATTGATGCTTGTCTTGAAGTGCTATTCATGAAAAGTCTTTGCTATATGATTCACTTGTTTACTCATGTCATATACATTGTTTTGATCGCTGCATTCACTACATATGCTTTACAAATAGTATGATCAAGGTTATGATGGCATGTCACTCCAGTAAAATTATCTCGTGTTATCGTTTTACCCGCTCGGACGAGCGTAACTAAGCTTGGGGATGCTGATACGTCTCGACGTATCGATAATTTCTTATGTTCCATGCCACATTATTGATGTTATCTACATGTTTTATGCACACTTTATGTCATATTCGTGCATTTTCTGAACTAACCTATTAACAAGATGCCGAAGTGCCGATTCTTGTTTTTCTGCTGTTTTTGGTTTCAGAAATCCTAGTAACGAAATATTCTCGGAATTGGACGAAATCAACGCCCAGGGTCCTATTTTGCCACGAAGCTTCCAGAAGTCCGAAGAGGAGACGAAGTTGGGCCACGAGGGGGCCACACCCTAGGGCGGCGCGGCCCCCCCCCCCTTGGCCGCGCGGCCCTGTGGTGTGGGGCCCTCGTGCCGCCTCCTGACCTGCCCTTCCGCCTACTTAAAGCCTCCGTTGCGAAACCCCCAGTACCGAGTGACATGGGCATACCCTTCGGGTACCCATTATTAGTATACCCGGCTCGGCCCAATATGGAGAAGACTCAATATGGAGAAGGCCCAACAAGGCAACCCGAAGAAGTAGTCGACTAGGACTCTTGTAAAACCCTAGGTTGGTTGCATATATAAAGCCAGCCAGGGCATCCAAAATAAGGAGGACAACATATAGACATAGCGATAGGCAACATAGTTCCGCCTATGGCGACACCCTGTAAACACATCTATGATCATATACTGGATTGCTAGCAGCACGTAGGGATCCTCCGCCGAGGGGACCCGAAGCTGGGTACGTCGTGTGCCTAATCTCGCTCCCGGAATCTCCATCGTCGCTCTTCCCGAAAACCCTAGTCTACAATACGTAGGCATTGCCGAGGTATTCCCTCGTCAATTGGCGCCGTCCGTGGGGATTCGCGACGACTGGATTTTGTCATCCGGGCGGGATCCTTCATCATCGACAACGCGCAGATCGTGGTCATATTATCTACTGCAGCCAGTTTAATTTCGCCAAAAAGATGTTCATCCATAGTCGGCGACGATGGCGAGATCAGTTTTCTCACTGCTCAACTTCATCAACAAAAGACAACGCCAGCTTCATAAAAAAGCACACCGGGTTCTACACCAACTCTACCCACGCGTGGGCAAGAAATCAATGATGGCGTCCTGTATGCGGCCTCGTGCGATCAGAATTGTAGATGCAGCCGAGTAGCAGCAGCGAGAGAAAAGTTATATTGGTCAGACCGCCATGCAACTTTGTCCCCTGGACAACGGGAAGAAACAAAAAAGACTCAAGATTGATTTAGTTCGATTGTTACTAGTTGATGGGATCAAGATCAAGTCATGCCATGGATTCTCTCACACGCACTAGAAAAAGAAAAGGAGAGAAGAAGAGCACAAGAGGATTATCGTCGGATGCGCATGTTTGGCCGGCACAGAACCGCTACGGACCCGACGCTCTCGTGGACTTGCAGCCGAAAGATCAAAGACAGATACAGCGTCCGATCCCGAGAAGAAGAGGACCGAAAGATCAAAGACAGACACGAAAAGATCGGAGACTCAATTTCAACTCGTTCCTGCACGTTGTCGTGCGGCAAAAAGCTGCAGGTCTCCAAAAACAAGGCGTGCAGAATTCTTTTTCAGCTGGTTGTAGTATTATCCGAAAGCTTCAAGGGAGGATCAAAGTTACACGGAAAATCAAGTTATACTACTAGCTAAGGGCTACCTTGCAAAATAAAAGGAAGTCATCTTCATCGGCTACCAAGGAGGACATTGCTGATGATACGTATTTACTTTTGTCTCGGTCCAGCACGTCTGTTCGTCTCGACTGCTTTTGGTCTAACGACGTTTGACTTCAACAACACGCCATCTTCATCCAACAAAAAAAAATACCAGGTGCTATATTTCCAATTAACTACTTTTTGCAAATTTATTTGGCAAATATTTTCTGGTTCGTGCTATTATTTGCGCACAGATTTTGCGCTACAATATAACTGCAGATTGAATAAAGCTTCGACTACTCCGCTCGAACGACCACGCCCGCTACACTTGGGGGTTTATCTGTCGTGGATCCGCCACATCGGCTACGCCCTCTTCATCGACTATTTCCGGCCAGGCGCCGCGCGATTACATCGATTGTGCCTACTGCACGACCTCCTTTCACGTCGGCTCCGCCAGAGCCGATAAAAAAGCTAAGTCTCCCTCTTTCAAGATTCAATTATTATTTGCTTCTGTTACACCCGAATACTCGGCACCATTACAACATTATAGTAAATTCACCCGACATCTGGGGCTGCGCCATTACTTCGTTACCACAAATATACTCGGTTACTTGTGAATTTTTTTTTTCCGACTTAGTGGATATATCTTCTTCGGCTAAGTGGATTTATTTTCGGCTCAATGGAATTATTTTTTCGGATCAATGGATTCATCTTCTTCGGCTTCGGCTTATCGGATTCTTTTTCATCGGATTCATCTTATAAGATTAATCTATATGAATATTACTGGCTTACTCTTATACAACATTACCCGAGGCGTTTCGGGTCACTGGATTTATCATCAAGGATTATTACTGGATTTATTTTCTTCGGCGGATTCATCTTCTATATTATTGGATTCTTCGGTTTAATGGATTAATCTTCTATGATTCTTACTGGAACTATTTTCTTTGGATCAATGGATTCATCTTCTATGATATCAGCGAATTCATCTTCTATGGTTATTACCGAATTCTTCGAGTCAATGGATTCATCCTCTATGATATCGATGGATTTATCTTCAATATATGCTCTATATTTAATGGCGTAATCTTCAATATGGATTCATCTCAAATACTTCATCCGGGATTCATCTTCGTATATTATTGTCTATGGCTTCACCTTAAATGGCTTCACCTTATATGACGCCGCGACTCCGTCAACTTCTTTCGACATCATGGCTAAATACTCGGGGGCTCGACCATGACTTCGCCTCGGGTCGCAACTGCGACACAACGTCTAAGCAACAATCATGACATCACCCCAGCAACGCTCGGGGGCTCGGCTATTTCTCCATCAAGAATTTGGCGGCATCTACTTTTGTTATTTGGTGGTTTCTACTTCGGCTCGACTTCTTCTCGGCACTCGAAGACTTCATCACGCATCGACTCTGTTGTGCCTAATAAGCTAAGTGTTCATTTATTTTACACAAAGTTGATTATCATTTACTTTCGCCGGCCGACGCTCGGGGGCTGCGCGGCATATATTCACTTTACATATCATCGAATCTGAGCATCTAACACCGCATGCAAAAAAAGAGAGTCAAGGAAAAGATAGAAAAAGTTTGTTCATTTGTGCAGGAGAAAGCAAATTTCAAAGTATATAAAAGAGAACCCGACGAATTATCCTCAGGGAGGACCCGACAAATTATCTTCAAGAAGGTCCCGAAAAATTATCTTCAAGAAGGTCCCGAAAAATTATCTCCAAGAAGGTCCCGGAAAATTATCTTCAAGAAGGTCCCGAAAAATTATCTTCAAGAAGGTCCCGAAGAATTATCCTCAAGGAGGTCCCGAAGAATTGTCCTCAGGAAGGACCCGAAGAATTGTCCTCAGGAAGGACCCGAAGAATTATCCTCAGGGAGGACCCGACGAAATATTTTCCTGAAAGGAGAAACTCGACGAAATTATCATCAAGGAGAAAAAAAAGGAAAAAAAAGGAGGAAAAAAAGAGGATGGACAAATCTTCGGGTCCATTGACTCGTCATATTGTTCCGAGCAAGAGCATCGGTGATGTACCCGACAATATAGAATAACCAATGTATTCGGCTGTCTCATCAAGCACGAGAGAAAAATAGAAGAACCCGCAAAATGGGTCATTGCATCAGCCGAACAAGGCACTCGACAATATATTCTCAGAACGCCAAAGTTGCGAACAATTTCTGAATGCCGCAAAACTCTGCGAAGGTAAGACCCCAGATCCGTTCTGTGTGGCGTGGCATCGCCAAAGACTGCGCTCTGCTACTTTTATCCGTATCAACAGATACGAAGAAAAATCCTAACGGACGCGTTAGGTACCCGATAAATATGACTGGGACTCGACAGAATGGTAAGACCTTAAGCGGCACATGTCGAAGTTTACACCAGTATCCCGAGATCATGTCCAGGGACGTGATCTTGAAGTAGGTTTTTGCGGATTGCCACTAGAGCAGTTAACTAGTACCTGATCCGTCAGATGAACTAGCCCCAATTACCATTATCCCTGTACAATATAGATATGGATGTCAAAAAAAAATAGCAATGGTCTGGAGTCGATAAAAAGAGGGGTTGCGCCAAGTTGTTTATCGAGTAGTACAACTTGAGTCTATGCCTAAGTGCAAGCACTTGCTCATAGGCTCGGGGGCTACTCTTATCGAGAATATTGTTCACCCTCCCGATAAGAAAGAGGAAAAATTGTGGAGTCAATTACAAGCAAGTTGAGCCTACACCCAAGTGCAAACACTTGGCTGTAGCCTCGGGGGCTACTCCCATCGGGAGCGCTGGTCGCGCACCCGATAGAAAAATAACTTCGACAGCATCTATGACAATCAAGGTTTGTAGACTCAACTCGATTCTACGACTCGAGTGGAGCCTACTCCCATCGGGAGCACATGGATTTCATCAAATCCTCCAGAAATATAGTTAAGTTCTTCATCGAGTAGTACAACTTGAGTCTATGCCCAAGTGCAATCACTTGTCCATAGACTCGGGGGCTACTCCCATCGGGAGCGCTGCCGCGCACCCGATAATTTCAAGAATTGTCGACATCATCTACGCTACACATGATCTACGACATGGACCTCGCCTTGTATTTTCTTCGACTCCGGAGATGATTATGCTTGGAGTTTCTACGCAAGTCTTCGACTTCCCTATAAACTCGGGGGCTACTGACATGGGCATACCCTTCGGGTACCCATTATTAGTATACCCGGCTCGGCCCAATATGGAGAAGACTCAATATGGAGAAGGCCCAACAAGGCAACCCGAAGAAGTAGTCGACTAGGACTCTTGTAAAACCCTAGGTTGGTTGCATATATAAAGCCAGCCAGGGCATCCAAAATAAGGAGGACAACATATAGACATAGCGATAGGCAACATAGTTCCGCCTATGGCGACACCCTGTAAACACATCTATGATCATATACTGGATTGCTAGCAGCACGTAGGGATCCTCCACCGAGGGGACCCGAAGCTGGGTACGTCGTGTGCCTAATCTCGTCCCCGGAAACTCCATCGTCGCTCTTTCCCGAAACCCTAGTCTACAATACGTAGGCATTGCCGAGGTGATCCCTCGTCACCGAGAGCCACGATACGGAAAACCTTCCAGAGACGCCGCCGCCGCCGATCCCATCTCGGGGGATCCAGGAGATCGCCTCCGGCACCCTGCCGGAGAGGGGAATCATCTCCCAGAGGACTCTACGCCGCCATGGTCGCCTCCGGAGTGATGTGTGAGTAGTCTACCCCTGGACTATGGGTCCATAGCAGTAGCTAGATGGTTGTCTTCTCCCCATTGTGCTTCATTGTCAGATCTTGTGAGCTGCCTAACATGATCAAGATCATCTATCTGTAATTCTATATGTTGCGTTTGTTGGGATCCGATGAATAGAGAATACTTGTTATGTTGATTATCAAAGTTATGTCTATGTGTTGTTTATGATATTGCATGCTCTCCGTTACTAGTAGATGCTCTGGCCAAGTAGATGCTTGTAACTCCAAGAGGGAGTATTTATGCTCGATAGTGGGTTCATGCCTCCATTGATATCTTGGACAGTGACAGAAAGTTCTAAGGTTGTGTTGTGCTGTTGCCACTAGGGATAAAACATTGATGCTATGTCTAAGGATGTAGTTGTTGATTACATTACGCACCATACTTAATGCAATTGTCTGTTGCTTTGCAACTTAATACTGGAGGGGGTTCGGATGATAACCTGAAGGTGGACTTTTTAGGCATAGATGCAGTTGGATGGCGGTCTATGTACTTTGTCGTAATGCCCAATTAAATCTCACTATACTCATCATAATATGTATGTGCATGGTCATGCCCTCTTTATTTGTCAATTGCCCAACTGTAATTTGTTCACCCAACATGCTGTTTATCTTATGGGAGAGACACCTCTAGTGAACTGTGGACCCCGGTCCAATTCTCTATACTGAAATACAATCTACTGCAATACTTGTTCTACTATTTTCTGCAAACAATCATCTTCCACACAATACGGTTAATCCTTTGTTACAGCAAGCCGGTGAGATTGACAACCTCACTGTTTCGTTGGGGCAAAGTACTTTGGTTGTGTTGTGCAGGTTCCACGTTGGCGCCGTAATCCCTGGTGTTGCGCCGCACTACATCCCGCCGCCATCAACCTTCAACGTGCTTCTTGGCTCCTCCTGGTTCGATAAACCTTGGTTTCTTTCTGAGGGAAAACTTGCTGCTGTGCGCATCATACCTTCCTCTTGGGGTTCCCAACGAACGTGTGAGTTACACGCCATCAGATACCATGGAACCTCGTGTCTGTTGGCTTCAGGTTTGCTAGGGATATGTTCATCTTCCTCAATGTATCTGCATACATAAGGTTTAAACTGCTGCCGCCATCTATGAACACTCGAGAGACATCAAACCCTGCAATGACTGCTGGTAGAATAAGTGCTGACTGTCCTGGTCGAGGAACTTGCTGCGGATGATCTGCTATGGTGAAGCCGATGTCTTGCCCTGACCAATTAAGATACTCGACTGTTGGTGGAGGCATTTTTTCTGCCATGAACACCTATCGCGAGATTATTTTCTGAGCCCTATTGGATGGCCTTCCCTTCTGAATCATCGAAACCGCTCCGTTAGAGTTAGGATCAACGTAAGGCGGTGGTGGAGGTGCTGCCGCTATTCTGAGCTGGTGTCGACTGTCTTCCGTAATCGCGGGAGGAGGTGGCAAGTGAATCTCACTCCTGGGTTCTCGAGGATTTCTTTGTGCTGCCCTAGCATTAGCATGCTCTACCCACCTTAACATTGCTTGGAAATTGCGACAATCTTTTTGCAGATGTCCTGACTGTCTTTTCCCGTTGCTATCGAGGAAAAAGTGCATCTGACACGGCCCATTCATCATCTCTTCAGGAGACACGAAAGGCCTCGGGAACCTCGGCCCACTATTTTTCCTATTATTTCGAGAATCATCTCTATTGTCGCCTCGCTGCTCATTGCTTCTCTGATAATCATCTCTGTTGTTTCCTCCTGTGTTTGCTCGGAAGCCTGCCGAGATTTGACCTGGAGCGTCATAACTCGGGTACTGCGGAGGGAATCGTCGCCTTGGCTGATAATTTCGACCGCAGTCTTCCTCTGGCGACCTGTGCCGTTTGTTGTGAACAGCATCTTCTCCATCTGCCCATCTGTTTGCTATTTCCATTAGCGCAGATACTGTCTTTGGGTTGGTCCTCCCCAAGTCCTCGACAAAATCTCCCCGCCTGATTCCTGCGACAAACGCATCTATCGCTCTCTCGTCAGATATATTTTCTGCCGAGTTTTTGATGATGTTCCACCTTTGGATATATTTTCTCATTGGCTCGTCTGGTTTTTGTCGGCATGCTCTCAACTCCTCTAACGACGCAGGTTTCTTGCACGTGGACCTGAAGTTCTTGACGAACACGTCCTCGAAGCTTTCCCACCTGTCGATAGATCCTGGAGGAAGTTTCTTTATCCAAGACCGTGCGGCTCCACTCAAATGCACCTGGATGCTTTGCATAGCTGTTGCTCTGGTTCCTCCTGTGAGCTTTACCGTCTCGAGATAATCAACTAGCCAATCCTCTGGATCTTGAAGGCCGTCGAATTTTTTGAAGTTATCGAGTAACTTGAATCCCGAAGGGACTCGAGTTTTTCGCACTATCCTCGTGAAGCACGGCAAGCCGCACATATCCTCGTCGTTTAACTCTGGGGACTACCGATGTTCCCTCCTGCTTTGTCGCGCTCTGTCGACCCTTGCTTGTGCTGCCGTATCCCTTGCTCCACTTGGTCCTTCAGGAGCTGCTGCTGCAGCTGCCGCAGGTCGTGGACTATTTTGCCTTGCTGTTCCTTCTGGAGGTGTTGATACAAACGCCGTCCCCATAGCTCCAACTCCTGCTATCGCCATGTTGTATAGTGTTTCCCTTGGATCTCCTGGAGGTGGTTTAGATGCGAGGATAAAAGCTTGTGTCGCCATATACCCAGCCTCTGGTGTCTTAGGGATGATGTTTCCTCTCATGTCTATCGACATAAAAGACATGTCGAGGTTTTTGGACTAAGTGCTCTCTTTCTCCTTCGGGTACGTGTTGTAACCTCGATCTTGCTCTATTCCGAGCCTCCCTGTGGCTATCACCCGAAGTTCTAGATTGTCGACTCAGCTCTGCCCTTCTCCTGCTGGATGCAGAAGTGATACGTCTCCGACGTATCGATAATTTCTTATGTTCCATGCCACATTATTGATGATTTCTACATGTTATATGCACACTTTATGCCATATTCGTGCATTTTCTGGAACTAACCTATTAACAAGATGCCGAAGTGCCAGTTCCTGTTTTCTGCTGTTTTTGGTTTCAGAAATCCTAGTAACGAAATATTCTCGGAATCGGACGAAATCAACGCCAAAGATCTTAGAATCCCCGGAAGCATCCAGAACACACGAGAGGGACCAGAGGGGGGGCACAGGCCCACCACACCATACCCTGGCGCGGCCTAGGGGGGGCCCACGCCCCCCTATGGTTTGGCCAGCCCTTCGACCCTCTGGCGCCGCCTCTTCGCCTATATAAAGCCCCTGGATCGAAAACCCTGATACGTTCGACGAAAACCACAAAAACCTTCCAGAGCCGCCGCCATCGCGAGGCCAAGATCTGGGGGACAGGAGTCTCTGTTCCGACACGCTGCCGGAGCGGGGAAGTGCCCCCGGAAGGCTTCTCCATCGACACCGCTGCCATCTCCACCGCCATCTTCATCACCGCTGCTGCTCCCATGAGGAGGGAGTAGTTCTCCATCGAGGCTCGGGGCTGTACCGGTAGCTATGTGGTTAATCTCTCTTCTATGTACTTCAATACAATGATCTCATGAGCTGCTTTACATGATTGAGATTCATATGAGTTTTGTATCACAATTCATCTATGTGCTACTCTAGTGATGTTATTAAAGTAGTTTTATTCCTCCTGCACGTGTGTAAAGGTGACAGTGTGTGCACCGTGTTAGTACTTGGTTTATGCTATGATCATGATCTCTTGTAGATTGCGAAGTTAACTATTGCTATGATAATATTGATGTGATCTATTCCTCCTACATATGCATGAAGGTGACAGTGTGCATGCTATGTTAGTACTTGGTTTAGTCTGTTGATCTATCTTACACTATAAGGTTACTTAAATATGAACAAATTGTGGAGCTTGTTAACTCCGGCATTGAGGGTTCGTGTAATCCTACGCAATGTGTTCATCATCCAACAAGAGTGTAGAGTATGCATTTATCTATTCTGTTATGTGATCAATGTTGAGAGTGTCCACTAGTGAAAGTGTAATCCCTAGGCCTTGTTCCTAAATACTGCTGCGTTACTACCGCTTGTTTCATCGTTTCTTTGTGTTACTACTGCTGCAATACTACCACCATCAACTACACGCCAAAGAAGCTATTTTCTCGGCACCGTTGCTACTGCTCATATATATTCATACCACCCGTATTTCACTATCTCTTCGCCGAACTAGTGCACCTATTAGGTGTGTTGGGGACACAAGAGACTTCTTGCTTTGTGGTTGCAGTGGTTGCATGAGAGGGATATCTTTGACCTCTTCCTCCCCGAGTTCGATAAACCTTGGGTGATCCACTTAAGGGAAAACTTGCCGCTGTTCTACAAACCTCTGCTCTTGGAGGCCCAACACCGTCTACAGAAAGGAGGGGGAACGTAGACATCAAGCACTTTTCTCGCGCCGTTGTCGGGAGGAAAGGTAAAAGGTACTCACACTCCGGATCTCGGCTACTAAGCTATTCTCCGGCGCCGTAAGTACTCGAAGCTATTTCCTTTAGATCCTGCAATTGCAACTTTTTGTTTCTTGTTTACACTAGTAAGGCATAATGGAAAACATCTGTGAGCTTTTTATTCTATTTCCTGAGTCAAGACATGAATGGTTTAATGCGAAAATTAAAAAACCTATGGAATCTTATTTGCATACTAGTAGCAATGATATTAGTATGAACGCTTTGAACACCATTGTTGCTAATGATATGGAAAATTCTAAGCTTGGGGAAGCTGGCTTTGATGAGCATGATATTTTTAGTCCCCCAAGCATTGAGGAGAAAATTTTCTTTGATGATACTTTGCCTCCTATTTATGATGATTATAATGATAGTGGTCTTTTGGTGCCACCTACTATGGAGAGTAAATTTTGTTGTGATTATACTATGCCTCTTACACTTGATGAGAATAATAATGATAGCTACTTTGTTGAATTTGCTCCCACAACTACTAATAAAATTGATTATGCTTATGTGGAGAGTAATAATTTTATGCATGAGACTCATGATAAGAATGCTTTATGTGATAGTTATATTGTTTAGTTTGCTCATGATGCTACTGAAAGTTATTATGAGAGAGGAAAATATGGTTGTAGAAATTTTCATGTTACTAAAACACCTCTCTATGTGCTGAAATTTTTCAAGCTACACTTGTTTTATCTTCCTATGCTTGTTACTTTGCTCTTCATGAACTTGTTTATTTACAAGATTCCTTTGCATAGGAAGCATGTTAGACTTAAATGTGTTTTGAATTTGCCTCTTGATGCTCTCTTTTGCTTCAAATACTATTTATTGCGAGTGCATCATTAAAACTGCTGAGCCCATCTTAATGGCTATAAAGAAAAGAACTTCTTGGGAGATAACCCATGTGTTATTTTGCTACAGTATTTTGTTTTATATTTGTGTCTTGGAAGTTGTTTACTACTGTAGCAACCTCTCCTTATCTTAGTTTTGTGTTTTGTTGTGCCAAGTAAAGCCGTTGATAGAAAAGTAAGTACTAGATTTGGATTACTGCGCAGTTCCAGATTTCTTTGCTGTCACGAATCTGGGTCCACCTCCCTGTAGGTAGCTCAGAAAATTAAGCCAATTTACGTGCATGATCCTCAGATATGTACGCAACTTTCATTCAATTTGAGCATTTTCATTTGAGCAAGTCTGGTGCCATTTTAAAATTCGTCAATACGAACTGTTCTGTTTTGACAGATTCTGCCTTTTATTTCGCATTGCCTCTTTTGCTATGTTGGATGAATTTCTTTGATCCACTAATGTCCAGTAGCATTATGCAATGTCCAGAAGTGTTAAGAATGATTGTGTCACCTCTGAATATGTTAATTTTTATTGTGCACTAACCCTCTAATGAGTTGTTTCGAGTTTGGTGTGGAGGAAGTTTTCAAGGATCAAGAGAGGAGGATGATATACTATGATCAAGAAGAGTGAAAGCTCTAAGCTTGGGGATGCCCCGGTGGTTCACCCCTGCATATTCTAAGAAGACTCAAGCGTCTAAGCTTGGGGATGCCCAAGGCATCCCCTTCTTCATCGACAACATTATCAGGTTCCTCCCCTGAAACTATATTTTTATTCCATCACATCTTATGTGCTTTTTCTTGGAGCGTCGGTTTGTTTTTGTTTTTTGTTTTGCTTGAATAAAATGGATCCTATCATTCACTTTGTGGGAGAGAGACACGCTCCGCTGTAGCATATGGACAAGTATGTCCTTGGTTTCTACTCATAGTATTCATGGCGAAGTTTCCTCTTCGTTAAATTATTATATGGTTGGAATTGGAAAATGATACATGTAGTAATTGCTATTAATGTTTTGGGTAATGTGATACTTGGCAATTGTTGTGCTCATGTTTAAGCTCTTGCATCATATGCTTTGCACTCATTAATGAAGAAATACATAGAGCATGCTAAAATTTGGTTTGCATATTTGGTTTCTCTAAGGTCTAGATAATTTCTAGTATTGAGTTTGAACAACAAGGAAGACGGTGTAGAGTCTTATAATGTTTACAATATGTCTTCTATGTGAGTTTTGCTGCACCGTTCATCCTTGTGTTTGTTTCAAATAAGCCTTGCTAGCCTAAACCTTGTATCGAGAGGGAATACTTCTCATGCATCCAAAATACTTGAGCCAACCACTATGCCATTTGTGTCCACCATACCTACCTACTACATGGTATTTCTCCGCCATTCCAAAGTAAATTGCTTGAGTGCTACCTTTAAAATTCCATCATTCACCTTTGCAATATATAGCTCATGGGACAAATAGCTTAAAAACTATTGTGGTATTGAATATGTAATTATGCACTTTATCTCTTATTAAGTTGCTTGTTGTGCGATAACCATGTTCACTGGGGACGCCATCAACTATTCATTGTTGAATTTCATGTGAGTTGCTATGCATGTCCGTCTTGTCTGAAGTAAGAGAGATCTACCACCCTATGGTTAAGCATGCATATTGTTAGAGAAGAACATTGGGCCGCTAACTAAAGCCATGATCCATGGTGGAAGTTTCAGTTTTGGACATATATCCTCAATCTCATATGAGAATAATAATTGTTGCTACATGCTTATGCATAAAAGAGGAGTCCATTATCTGTTGTCTATGTTGTCCCGGTATGGATGTCTAAGTTGAGAATAATCAATAGCGAGAAATCCGATGCGAGCTTTCTCCTTAGACCTTTGTACAGGCGGCATAGAGGTACCCCCTTGTGACACTTGGTTAAAACATGTGCATTGCGATGATCCGGTAGTCCAAGCTAATTAGGACAAGGTGCAGGCACTATTAGTATACTATGCATGAGGCTTGCAACTTATAAGATATACTTTACATGATGCATATGCTTTATTACTACCGTTGACAAAATTGTTTCATGTTTTCAAAATCAAAGCTCTAGCACAAATATAGCAATCGATGCTTTTCCTCTATGGAGGACCATTCTTCTACTTTTCAATGTTGAGTCAGTTCACCTATTTCTCTCCACCTCAAGAAGCAAACACTTGTGTGAACTGTGCATTGATTCCTACATACTTGCTTATTGCACTTATTATGTTACTCTATGTTGACAATATCCATGAGATATACATGTTACAAGTTGAAAGCAACCGCTGAAACTTAATCTTCTTTTGTGTTGCTTCAATGCCTTTACTTTGAATTATTGCTTTATGAGTTAACTCTTATGCAAGACTTATTGATGCTTGTCTTGAAGTGCTATTCATGAAAAGTCTTTGCTTTATGATTCAGTTGTTTACTCATGTCATTACCATTGTTTTGATCGCTGCATTCACTACATATGCTTTACAAATAGTATGATCAAGTTTATGATGGCATGTCACTCCAGAAATTATCTGTGTTATCGTTTTACCTGCTCGGGACGAGCAGAACTAAGCTTGGGGATGCTGATACATCTCTGACGTATCGATAATTTCTTATGTTCCATGCCACATTATTGATGATTTCTACATGTTATATGCACACTTTATGCCATATTCGTGCATTTTCTGGAACTAACCTATTAACAAGATGCCGAAGTGCCAGTTCCTGTTTTCTGCTGTTTTTGGTTTCAGAAATCCTAGTAACGAAATATTCTCGGAATCGGACGAAATCAACGCCAAAGATCTTAGAATCCCCGGAAGCATCCAGAACACACGAGAGGGACCAGAGGGGGGGGCACAGGCCCACCACACCATACCCTGGCGCGGCCTAGGGGGGGCCCGCGCCCCCCTATGGTTTGGCCAGCCCTTCGACCCTCTGGCGCCGCCTCTTCGCCTATATAAAGCCCCTGGATCGAAAACCCTGATACGTTCGACGAAAACCACAAAAACCTTCCAGAGCCGCCGCCATCGCGAGGCCAAGATCTGGGGGACAGGAGTCTCTATTCCGGCACGCTGCCGGAGCGGGGAAGTGCCCCCGGAAGGCTTCTCCATCGACACCGCTGCCATCTCCACCGCCATCTTCATCACCGCTGCTGCTCCCATGAGGAGGGAGTAGTTCTCCATCGAGGCTCGGGGCTGTACCGGTAGCTATGTGGTTAATCTCTCTTCTATGTACTTCAATACAATGATCTCATGAGCTGCTTTACATGATTGAGATTCATATGAGTTTTGTATCACAATTCATCTATGTGCTACTCTAGTGATGTTATTAAAGTAGTTTTATTCCTCCTGCACGTGTGTAAAGGTGACAGTGTGTGCACCGTGTTAGTACTTGGTTTATGCTATGATCATGATCTCTTGTAGATTGCGAAGTTAACTATTGCTATGATAATATTGATGTGATCTATTCCTCCTACATATGCATGAAGGTGACAGTGTGCATGCTATGTTAGTACTTGGTTTAGTCTGTTGATCTATTTTACACTATAAGGTTACTTAAATATGAACAAATTGTGGAGCTTGTTAACTCCGGCATTGAGGGTTCGTGTAATCCTACGCAATGTGTTCATCATCCAACAAGAGTGTAGAGTATGCATTTATCTATTCTGTTATGTGATCAATGTTGAGAGTGTCCACTAGTGAAAGTGTAATCCCTAGGCCTTGTTCCTAAATACTGCTGCGTTACTACTGCTTGTTTCTTGTTTTCTTGTGTTACTACTGCTGCAATACTACCACCATCAACTACACGCCAGCAAGCTATTTTCTGGCACCGTTGCTACTGCTCATATATATTCATACCACCTGTATTTCACTATCTCTTCGCCGAACTAGTGCACCTATTAGGTGTGTTGGGGACACAAGAGACTTCTTGCTTTGTGGTTGCAGGGTTGCATGAGAGGGATATCTTTGACCTCTTCCTCCCTGAGTTCGATAAACCTTGGGTGATCCACTTAAGGGAAAACTTGCTGCTGTTCTACAAACCTCTGCTCTTGGAGGCCCAACACTGTCTACAGGAAAGGAGGGGGAACGTAGACATCAAGAAGCTGCCTCCTTTCTTCTGTTTAACTCAGCTGTCTGTTTTTCCAATTCCCTTGCAGCTCGTGCGAGCCTATATTGATATGCTTGTAATTCCTCTGGCGTGGCTGTGGTGGCCATTGGTTCTGAGCCATCCATAGCTCTCGCGGCTCTATCCCATGCTGCTTGCGGGAGTCGAACTCTGTCTCGCGGCTGTGGCCCGATATATTTATTGCTTAGACCTCGTCGCAAATCAGAGGGATCAACGTATGGATTTCCCAAATCGTCGAAAGTCTCAGATGTTTCTTCTTGGTCATGGCTTGGCTCTCCGATGACATAAATCTGATGATACTTTGTATTCAGATCTATGTTGGGTTTGGTGACACCATCGTTAAGATTGGCGAAGACCTTGCCCACTGTAGTAGATTTGTCGATGAAGTTGTAGCTGTCGACACTGCTTGAGCCATCGCTTATATATGAGTCCGCAGATGACTCAAACGACATGTCGCTGAAGATCTTGGCGAGTTTTTCTCTCGCCCTGGTGCTGATGAAGCGTGACGACGAAGTTTCTTCCTCTCCTGATTCGGTTGATGATGTATAGCTTGAAAAATCGGAATCGACCGCCGACGATCCCGACGAAATCGGAATTTCGACACGATACGATCCCTCTTTCTCGACGCGAAAGTGAAACCTTCCGAACGTCATCTCCATAGGCTCCTCCAGATACGCATATGCATCCAAACGGGAGGGCGGGTGAGGAACAAAATCAACAGGACCAGTAGCGATCTGTTTACCTCGATCCATTGCGTTGCTTGCGATTGATGAAGTCGATGATTTTGCGGTTGATGAAGTCGATGATCTTGAACGTGCCATCGAGACCAGATCCTTGACGCCTCTAGTTCCCACAGACGGCGCCAATTGACAAGGTATCAACTTGTCAATGCCTACAGATTGTAGACTAGGGTTTAGTTGGAAGTAGAGGGCAAGTAGATCTCGAAGGTTTCAGCCGAAAAGTACTCGACAATTATGAAATTAGGGTTTGTAAACAATGACTCGATGATTTCTGCGTCCCTCGACTCCCCCTTATATAGGAGGCGGAGCCGAGGGATTCGTGCCGTACAAGTTACAGAGTCCGGGAAGGTTTCTAACTCATCCCGTAAGATTACAAATAACACTTCCTATTACAAATCTAGTCTTCCTTAATAATATCTTGGGCTCCCGAATCTTCTTATTCTTCGGGTAATGGGCCTTCAGTAAACCCCGGGTACTATCTTCGGCAGGCCCATTTGGGATGCCTATGTCAGGTGTCAATTGTGAAAGTATTTCACATTTCTTTAAATGCATGCCAAACTCAGAACTCAGATATTCACCTCCACGATCAGATCATAGAAATTTAATCTTCTTGTTACGTTGATTTTCTACTTCACTTTGGAATTCCTTAAACTTCTCGAAAGTTTCGGATTTATGTCTCATGAAATAGATATACCCATATCTACTCAGATCATCTGTGAAGGTTAGAACATAACGATAACCACCACGCGATGCTACACTCATTGGTCCGCACACATCGGTATGTATGATTTCCAATAAGTCAGTAGCTCGCTCCATCATACCAGAAAATGGAGTCTTAGTCATTTTTCCCATTAGACATGCTTCGCATCTATCAAGTGACTCAAAGTCAAGTGATTCAAGTAATCCATCGGTATGGAGTTTCTTCATGCGTTTCACTCCAATATGACCAAGACGACAGTGCCACATATAAGTAGAATTATCATTCAATTTAATTCGCTTAGCATCAATGGTATGTATAATGCGTATCACTACTATCGAGATCTAACAGAAATAAGCCATTCTTTTCAGGTGCTCGACCATAAAAGATATTATTCATAAAAATAGAACAACCATTATTCTCAGACTTGAATGAATAACCGTCTTGCATTAAACAAGATCCAGATATAATGTTCATGCTCAATGCGGGTACAAAATAACAAATATTTAGGCTTAAAACTAATCCCGAAGGTAGATGTAGAGGAAGTGTGCCGACAGCGATCACATCGACTTTGGATCCGTTTCCAACGCGCATCGTCACTTCATCTTTCAGTAGTCTTCGTTTATTCTTTAGTTCCTGTTTCGAGTTACAAATATGAGCAACCGAACCAGTATCAAATACCCAGGTACTAGAACGAGAACCAGTGAGATAAACATCTATAACATGTATATCAGATATACCTTCTTTCTTCTTCTTGACAAGGCCGCTCTCCAGATCAGCCAGATACTTGGAGCAATTACGCTTCCAGTGTCCCTTCTCCTTCCAGTAATAGCACTCAACATCAGGCTTAGGGCCGTTCTTAGGTTTCATAGGAGGCGTGGCAGCTTTCTTGCCACCCTTCTTGAATTTTCCCTTAGACTTGCCCTGTTTCTTGAAACTGGTGGTCTTGTTGACCATCAACACTTGGTGCTCTTTCTTGATCTCAATCTCAGCAGCTTTTAGCATGCCAAAGAGTTCAGGTAACTCCTTGTTCATGTTCTGCATATTGTAGTTCATCACAAAGTTCTTGTAACTTGGTGGCAGTGATTGAAGGACACGATTAATCCCCAGTCTGTTAGGAATCACTATTCCCAAGTCACTGAGTTTCTTCGCATGCCCGGTCATAACGAGCATGTGCTCACTAACGGAGCTGCCTTCTTCCATCATACAGTTGAAGAAGTGTTTCGATGCTTCATAGCATTCCACGACCGCATGAGTCTCAAATATAGCTTTCAGCTCATTGACCAACTCATGAGGATCGTGGTGCTCAAAATGTTTTTGAAGATCGGCTTCCGTGACCGCACGGTGAGGGCACACTGAACTTGAGAGTACCGAGTTTTCCGAGTTGCGTAAACATTCTTTACTTCCTCGGTTTCAGTTTTTGCAGGAGGGTCACCTAGCGGTGCATCAAGCACAAATTGCAGATTTCCGCCAGCGAGGAAGATCCTCACATGACGGAACCAGTCGGTGAAGTTGCTACCGTTGCTCTTAAGCTTTTCTTTCTCTAGGAACTGGTTAAAATTGATTGGGGACGCCATCTCTACAACATATATTTGCAAAAGTTTAGACTAAGTTTATGACAAATTGAGTTCAAATTTTAATTCAACATAATTAAAAATCTAGGTGAACTCCCACTCAAAACAATATTCCTCGCATTGTCTTAGTGATCACACGAACCAAATCCACCGCACCTAAGTCCGATCATCACGAGACAAGGTGTGATTTCAATGGCGAACACTCAAAGTGTTCATCATATCAACCATATGATTCATGCTCTACCTTTCGGTATCACGTGTTCCGAGACCATGTCTGTACATGCTAGGCTCGTCAAGGCCACCTTAGTATCCGCATGTGCAAAACTGGCTTGCACCCGTTGTATGCACTTGTTGATTCTATCACACCCGATCATCACGAGATGCTTCGAAACGACAAGTCTTGGCAACGGTGCTACTAAGGATGAACACTTTATTATCTTGAGATTTTAGTGAGGGATCATCTTATAATGCTACCGTCGCGATCTAAGCAAAATAAGATGCATAAAAGGATTAACATCACATGCAGTTCATATGTGATATGATATAGCCCTTTTGTTTTTGCGCCTTTAATCTTCATCTCCAAAGCACGGACATGATCTCCATCATCTTCGGGCATGATCTCCATCATCGTCGGCGTAGTGTCAAGGTCAATGGCGCCGTCTTCATGATTGTCCTCCATGTAGCAACTTTTACAACTACTTTGAAATACTACTCAACATGAAATTTATAGACAACCATAAGGCTCCTGCCGGTTGCCACAATACAATAATGATCATCTCATACATATTCATCATCACATTATGGCCATATCACATTACCAAACCCTGCAAAAACAAGTTAGACGTCTCTAATTTGGTTTGCATATTTTACGTGGTTTAGGGTTTTCGATAGAGATCTAATCTACCTACGAACATGAACCACAACGGTGATACTAGTGTTGTCAATAGAAGAGTAAATTGAATCTTCACTATAGTAGGAGATACAGACACCCGCAAAGCCTCTTATGCAATACAAGTTGCATGTCGAACGAGGAACAAGTCTCATGAACGCGGTCATGTAAAGTTAGTCCGAGCCGCTTCATCCCACTATGCCACAAAGATGTAAAGTACTCAAACTAAAGACAACAAGAGCATCAACGCCCACAAAATCATTGTGTTCTACTCGTGCAACCATCTATGCATAGACACGGCTCTGATACCACTGTAGGGATTCGTTGCATAGAAAACAAAAAATTTCCTACCGCGAACACGCAATCCAAGCCAAGATGCAATCTAGAAGACGGTGGCAATGAGGGGATTATCGAGTCTCACCCTTGAAGAGATTCCAAAGCCTACAAGATGAGGCTCTTGTTGCTGCGGTAGACGTTCACTTGCCGCTTGCAAAAGCGCGTAGAAGATCTTGATCACGGCGCCACGAACGGGCAGCACCTCCGTACTCGGTCACACGTTCGGTTGTTGATGAAGACGACGTCCACCTCCCCGTTCCAGCGGGCAGCGGAAGTAGTAGATCCTCTTGAATCCGGCAGCACGACGACGTGGTGTCGGTGGTGGTGGAGAAACCCGACGGAGCTTCACTAAGCGTGCGGGATGTGGTGGAGGAGAGAGGGCCGCTAGGGTTTGGGAGAGGGGGGCGCCGGCCACTAGGGGGTGCGGCCACCTTGTGGTCTTAGGGTGGCCGGCCCCCTCCCCTTGGCCCCTCATTATATAGGTGGAAGCCCAAAGTGTTGGACTACAAGTCTTCGAATAAGACCCGAACCCAAAACCTTCCATGTGATAGGGAAACCTACCCAAGGTGGGAATCCCACTTGGGGTGGGATTCCCCCCTTCCATGTGGGGGGGTGGCTGGCCCCCTTGGTGGAGACCAAGGTGGACTCCCCCCTCCTAGGGTTGGCCGGCCATGGGAGGTGGAGTCCCTCCGGGACTCCGCCTTCCTTAGTGGTTTCTTCCGGACTTTTCTAGAACCTTATAGAACCTTCCATAGAACCTTCCAGATCATTTTAAATCTTATAAAATGACTTCCTATATATGAATCTTATTCTCCGGACCATTCCGGAACTCCTCGTGATGTCCGGGATCTCATCCGGGACTCCGAACAAATATTCGAACTCCATTCCATATTCAAGTTCTACCATTTCAACATCCAACTTTAAGTGTGTCACCCTACGGTTCGCGAACTATGCGGACATGGTTGAGTACTCACTCCGACCAATAACCAATAGTGGGATCTGGAGATCCATAATGGCTCCCACATATTCAACGATGACTTTAGTGATCGAATGAACCATTCACATACGATACCAATTCCCTTTGTCACGCGATATTTTACTTGTCCGAGGTTTGATCATCGGTATCACTCTATACCTTGTTCAACCTTGTCTCCTGACAAGTACTCTTTACTCGTACCGTGGTATGTGGTCTCTTATGAACTTATTCATATGCTTGCAAGACATTAGATGACATTCCACCGAGAGGGCCCAGAGTATATCTATCCGTCATCGGGATGGACAAATCCCACTGTTGATCCATATGCCTCAACTCATACTTTCCGGATACTTAATCCCACCTTTATAACCACCCATTTACGCAGTGGCGTTTGATGTAATCAAAGTACCTTTCTGGTATAAGTGATTTACATGATCTCATGGTCATAAGGACTAGGTAACTATGTATCGAAAGCTTATAGCAAATAACTTAATGACGTGATCTTATGCTACGCTTAATTGGGTGTGTCCATTACATCATTCATACAATGATATAACCTTGTTATTAATAACATCCAATGTTCATGATTATGAAACTAATCATCCATTAATCAACAAGCTAGTTAAGAGGCATACTAGGGACTCTTTGTTGTTTACACATCACACATGTATCAATGTTTCGGTTAATACAATTATAGCATGGTATATAAACATTTATCATAAACATAAAGATATATAATAACCACTTTTATTACTGCCTCTTGGGCATATCTCCTTCAAAGTGTGTGCACTGTGTGGGTCTCTTAGGCTATATTTCATAGAATACTTGTTCACTGAATTATGATTTAAGTTGGATGTCTCTATGAAATTGTGGTGTGTTAGTACCCCCTATGAATGCTCAAAGTACAGTGTGGGGTCTTCTTTAGTACTTGGGAATACATCTTTAAGGTTTACTTTTGCAACCCTACACGATGAATTAATGTTCGTTATCCAGGCGGAGAGTAGTTCATAGTAGCATAGTGAAGTGCTTATATTTATATTCCTTTATGATATCATTGTTGAGAGTGACCACTAGTAAAAGTATGATCCCTAGGCCTTGTTTCCAAACATCGAATCACTGTTTACTTACTATTTTAGTGCATGTTTACTTGCTACCATATTTATTTCAGATTGTTATTACCACTCATATTCATCCATATCACTTGCATTTTACTATCTCTTCACCGAACTAGTGCACCTATACATCTGACAAGTGTACTGGATGTGTTGGGGACACAAGAGACTTCTTGTATCGTAATTGCATGGTTGCTTGAGAGGGATATCTTTGACCTCTACCTCCCTGAGTTCGATAAACCTTGGGTGATCCACTTAAGGGAAACTTGCTGCTGTTTTACAAACCTCTGCACTTAGAGGCCCAACACTTTCTACAAAAATAGAAGCGTGGGTAGACATCATCTACTCTCTCGTAAACATGGTGGAATAAAAACAACTTCAAATAATGCATAATATTGATGTAACTTCATAATGTTTTTGATAAACATTCATATGAGCACCACGTCCTATAGTTGAGATGATGCAACACATCCCATTAATACTCCTCTAGTAAGAGAAAACTCCACAAATCAGATTTAAAATAAATAGAGTATTTCTTTTGCTTATATGACATGATGTTGAATATCAAATATCATACCTCAATACGTATGAGATTACCTTTGTTTGTCACAAGACAATAGTAAAACATGCATTCATTTATCCCTAGTGAGGTAACAACAGTAAGATAAAAACCATAGTAGAACTTACACTTCGTATCACTGCCTAGTTTCATACCACCATATTACTCCATATAATGCACACATTCCCCCTCTCATACCCTGTCATACTAGTTTGACCAAAACATGTATTCAAGAACACGGTATAATATACATCTACTCATACATCAAAACACAATCCGAAAATTGCAATCTGAAATAATTATCGTATAAAAACCAAGATCCTCCACAAAAAGATTACAAAAATATGGTCACAATCATGTTGGGTAGCTCACGCGGCACTAAACAATGATAGCATGCGAGAGGTAGAACAATCTACTTCCAAAACTCGTAGTCTGAGGGTGGACTACTTCCTCTTCATCATGGAGATGATGGAGATGCCGGAGAGGTTGGAGATGTGAGCTGGTGGTGTTTCCCCCTCCAGTCTTCATTGGACCTTCTGTGATTTGTGTTTTTGTCTCTACGGTGCGCCGTGCTTCGATGTCGTGATCATGGAAATATGCATAGGCATCTTAGGTCAAAATGAGTCCATGGAACGACGCGATAGGGGTATTTGGCCGCGACATGGGCCCTCTCCTCGCTCTCCTGGTGGGCCAAGTGCTCTAGGTCTTTTGAGTTCACGAAGGTCCCTAAAAGTAAGAAATACGCAAAAATAGTTTTCCTCATTGCAGAGTTATAATACAAATAAAAGGGATCTTTTAGAAAAATCCCCCGAATCATTCTAAAATATATTTATCACCACTTATATGAATCAATTATAATGGAATATGACCAGTAAACTACAAGGAAGATGGATGCATTTTATATGCATCTCTATCCACATCACCTATCATTTAAAAAAATCAGTTGTTCACATCATCTCCATTTTTAGCATCTGATTGATGAGATCACATCATCATGCTATGCAATTTTTTCTCGAATGGGCTTTGTATTACTCAAACTCAGGATTACAATCTATATGGAGTGTGCTCGATAAACCCTCGGGATCCGAGGCGAGCCACACTGCCGTATGAGCGTTTGTTCTAGCATAGTTTGCCAAATAATGACTATTAATGTTCTGGCATCTTTTATCATGAGTAATACAAACACAACGGACTTTCATCAAAGCTTTCATATCTTCGATCACCATAGTGTAGACAGAACGATCAACCTCCGACTTCCTCAGCAGCTTGACAATTTCCAAGCAATCAGTCTCGATTAACAGGGGCTTATTGCAATATTGGAGGGCTAAGGATAGGCCTTCTTTCACTGCAAACAATTCAGATTCCAAGGCATCCCTACAAAAGAGAAGCAAATGACAAGAGGATAGTAGTATATCTCCTCTTGGATCCCGAACGATCATGCGAGCACTCGCATCAACGGCTGCTCCAAAAGACCCATTTGTATTCAGCTTACACCATCCTTCCGACGGGGGATTCCAAGGCGGGTCATTCACATGTTCCTGGTCCTTCAATGTGTGGAAATATCTTTCATCTCCGTCCAAGATAAATTTCCCCTTAGTAATATTCTCATTATGGTGATGCTTGATCATCAACAATGACTCCATGTGGCTCAGTAAAAAACGTTGAGACACCTCAACTAGGGGTGGTTTCTTATCATGGACAACCTCATTGTGAATATGCCAAGCGCGCCAAAAAATCATCAACACAATACAAATCATCCCTTTTGGAAAATTAACTAGTAAGGTCAATAGGCAGTCTGTGCATGAATTTAAGACCAAAGATAGTTTATGAATCTGCCATTTTTCTGCCATCGAATTCCATAGCTTCATAGACAAAGTACACCTGATAAATGGATGAAAGTTATCCTCTGGTTCTACACCACAAACCGGGCACTGATTTGTAACCTCAAGATTACGCTTGTGTTTATTCCTCCAAGTTGGCAGTGAATCAGTGGCTAAACACCATGCAAAGTGTTGTACCTTTGGAGGAACGTCTGACTTCCATATGAGGTCCCATATCTTCTGCATCCCATCAGGTGCCATACTCGACGACACTGAAGTAGGACGTGAGTTCTCCTCCATACCCAATCCATAAGCGCTTCGGACTATGAAGATACTATGCTTCAGGGGTGCCCATGCGATCTGGCCAGCCTCTAGTCTCGGTGAAGGTTTAATTCTCAGGATCTCAATAGAATCTGCTGGGACAAAGTATTGGTTTATCAAGTTCAAGCGCCACTGACCGAACTGATCAAGTAACTCTGATACAAAACGGAGTCTGCACCTCCTTTTAGCTGATATTGGTCTGTATGTTCTAGGGATCCACTCATCTCTCCAAATTCTGATGCTCTGACCATTCCGAACTCGTCAAATTATTCCCTTCTTCAACAATTCCAGTCCATACGAAATTGCTTGCCATGTAGATGAAGAAGTACCAGGGAAAACAGTGTCTTCAAGCCTGCCATTAGGATAGTATTTTGCCTTCAACACCCTTGCACACAGGCTATCAGGTTTTGTAATCAGCATCCAGGATTGATGTGCTAGCAATGCTTGATTAAAAACACGGAAGTCTCGGAACCCTAGACCACCTTGCTTCTTTAGTTTTTGGAGCTTTTCCCAAGACCACCTTGCTCCTAGATCATGCTATGCAATTACACAAATTAATTTTCTCCTTAATCGTTGTAGTCAACCACAAGAATCCCAATTACTTTAATGATGAAAATCATGTACATGGTATTCCAGATTATGTGATCTTCAATATGTAACCAGTCAAGAAATTTCCAGAAGTAAAATGAAATACGACAACGTGCATTCTATCTCTTCATGCAAGCAATCCACACCACCAGTTTCCTCAAACCCGTTGATTTCATTTTATCGTCATCAATCGGGTATATTTCCGAAGCTTATTCATGAAACACACAATAACTCTAGCCAATTTAGCCTCTTGACTACTTTGACAAATTGAGTCTTGCATATTCTTGTAATTACCTTCATGCATGTCTTACTATTTCATTCACACAACTAGACGATACCCCGCGCGTTGCGGCGGGTCCTTTTAGAACAAATGATGAACAATATGAAAAGATAGCATAACCTGATAGGTTATAGAAGTTGTGCTCAACTTTGTATATAGCGTGGTCAAAATAATAAGTTAGCAAACTATATATAAATAAGGCTTTTGAAGAAAAAAAAGTCAATATAGTCAACATCGTTTTAGAGAAATTTATTTATCTTACATAAGGACATATAGGACTACCTAAAGATGCAGCGGTGACATATTTATTTATTTTACTTCTAAGTCATGTGTCCTTATTTTAGTGCATCACCTTCTCATTCATTCTGTAGATGCAGTGTCATCTCCATCGTTCAAATACTCTGAAAGTGAACCACAATATATATATTACTGTGTTATTATTTAAGAAAATTACATAGAAGAATGAACAGCATGAATATGAAGTGACCAAGCCAATTATTGCAGCTTGTCCAAGTTGGAGAAATAATCAATAGATGTACGAAGCAATCGGTAGCTGAAATAGAAGCTATATGCACCTGAAACTGAGCAACACAGTGACTATTAGAAGCGAAGCATAGCTAAACACAACTGAAGACCAACAAATCTGATATCTTTTCTATATTACATTACCGTCCCCGCGGGATCACTGCAGAAAGAACAAATTAATTAATCAGTTGCAATAAATCAAATTAAGAGGTTTTCCTCATTATACAACCCAAGTCGAGTTCTGAGCTAGTAGTAAATCTCATGTCTAAAATCATAAAATAGTCTCACAGAAATAATAATTCTGACCTAGATCTTGCAATCGGGCTACACCAATATCGAGGTCAATCCAAACATCAATGAATCAATGGCACACAACTTCTGAATGAGCTCACAAAGGGGGGTTTGGCATCCAAGCACGGTGCAAGCTGGTGGTAGCCTGCTCTGCTGGTACATCGATGGCTGGCAGGATGTGAAGAACAGAGATATTAGGCGAATTCTGATTTGTATCAAGCAAACAGAAAAAATCAAGAAATAGCCAAAGATCGAAGCCGTGTGAGACGACAAAGGACCAAGAAATATTGCCGCTTTGTCATCAAAGTTGTCAAGCACTTGAATGTAAGAAGTAATATTCATGTGGAAGAAGATGGGAGGGAATGGATCGCCTGGAGCTATGCAGCGGACGCCGGCCGACCGGCCGGCCAGACGCCAACCCATACTGGAGAGATTTGAGAGGGGGCGCATGGCGTTTAAATAGGGAAACCTGCGTCAACTTTCATATGCCTTCAGTAATTTCCGTTTTTTGTAGTGATTGTTGGGAGAGCAAACGACTGCGGAGAGGAATGGATCGATGGTTGTACCGCTCTAGCGTGATATTGTGCGTCATAATAACAGTAATGTACCGATTGTTTGGATTCATGACCAGCCAACCGTGAGGGCAAATAAGGGATGACATGGATGAATAAGAGGGCAGGAAAATCATGTAGTGGGGGTCTCCTATTTAGAGATAGAAGATAGAGTTACCAAAGAGATTCCGCCCAAACGAAATGATATCCTTCTAGTTACTATAGCATAGTATGCACATCTAAATGTGCATGCATTTGACCGCATAGATATAAGTTATTAAATCCAACTCGAGTCTAATGTGGACTATAGTGAAGTTGAGATTTTTATTCCTCTTCACTTCTCTATCAACAGTAATGCTGGCACACACTTGAAATATTGCTATCAACTCCATGTAAAATTATCTTATGCACATTATTTTTCATTTTTTTTTACTTTCATCTCGACTTCCTTTTGATTTTAACTCATTGAAGTTCACGTGTATGCTTTCACATTTTACTTTGGTATTTAATTTAATTTTACAACCAGTTCACTTCATTATTTTAGTGCTTATTTAGCCACTTTAGTAGGTTTGCAACACACCCAATACATATCTCATTACTAGTATCTGTATCAATAGATACCAAAAGGTGTGACGTATTAGAACTATAGAAAGTATTTACGTACGTTATAAGTTAATGTAGGACTGAGATGTGTGAATTTTCTCAAAGAACTACGAAATACAACAAAATATCTATAAAATACACTACAACGCAAATGGTTAGCGAGTGACTCCTCTTGGTCCAACATTGACGCGAGCCTCAGCTCCCCATTATCGACATTTGACACGATCGAACATCGACAGCGCACATATTCGCGCTAAGATGTGTACAAAACCTTTGAACAGAGTAAAAGATGCACACAAAATATAAGAATTTTAACTAGGTTGGAAGTGATAATTTTTTTTCTTAGGGTACGCCATTTGGTTGTACGCCCACGTCCGCCTTGCCGAAGTATCAGCACCTACAAGACCATCTAGTGCTCTTCCTAGAGCTGCAAATGTTTGAGAATGCGTTGGCAAATTGGCCACGAGGAAGCCGTTCGCCAAATTTGAGAATCTTTTTTTGCGAATCCAAATTTGAGAATCCAAATGTACTTTCATGCACACATACAAAAATTAAGGCTACAATTCTCTAGCCTACATACGATTTTTTCCTTTTTGCATACCCTAGATTTTCAGATGACATGAGTAAACCACACGAAAACATCGAACGGGCTGCCGGCTTCAGATCTCCCCATCGGCAGGAGCCAGAAGCGCACGCGAGCAAGCAGTGCGCCTTGAGTTGGTCACGACTCACGACACCCACCGGCCGTCGTGATGGCCGGCGCCGCCTGGCCGCTCGCCTCCGCCGCGGACCTCCTCCCCGCCTCCCTCTCGCTAACCCTCCTCCTCGCCTCCCTCGTACTGCCCTTCCCCTCCCCCTGCCCCCTCCGCTCCCATTCCCTCCCCCTCGCGCCGCTAACCCCATCTCTTCTACTCATGTGCGCAGGTCGCCGTCCTCGGGCTGGGCATCGCCGCCGTCTTCTTCGAGCACATCCGCAAGATCGGTTGCATGCACTCGTAAGCCTCTCCTGAACCCCATCTTCTCCTCTTGCCCTTTTCTCCTGCGATCTGCCCGTGCACGTCGTTGACTGGTACGCCGTTCTGGATCTCGGCCGCAGGCTGGAGAGGACCGCCGTCTCCGACGCCTTCTTCGAGGACCCCGGCTCGCTCAAGAAGGTGCTGATTGCGTCTCTATCTTACCTGGGCGGCTGTGACATGGTGCGCTCTAGGTGTTTGCTGATTTGCTTGTGTTACCTATTGCAGGTTCCCTGCCCGTCGATTTTTGACCCCGCCGAGAAGTACATTTCGTTGATCGTTCCCGCTTACAACGAGGAGTTTCGCCTTCCGGAGGCTCTTACAGAAACACTCAAGTAAGGATCTGAAACCAGCATTTGCTGTTCTAGTTGCCCTGTTAAGTTAGTTATCTCTGAATAGTACTGCACATTATAGCTGTAGCTTCATCTGTCATGTGATTGCTTATTTTGCCAAGTTAATCACTGTGTTTTTCTTTCTCTGTTAGCTACCTGAAACAACGTTCAGCTGCTGACAAGTCATTTTCTTATGAGGTATGTTGCGATGTTGGAATTGAACATCTTCTTTGTCTTTATTTGATAAGTAGTACATTTGGAAGAAGGTTGTTAGGCTACTTTTGCAAGGGAAACTAACTAGGCGAGAATGGGAGATTGTGCATCTTAATATGAGATCTCTCTTAATATCCCGAGTATATTATGCAAGCTGGTTAAATATTAGATATATTCCATGAATCAACACTAACACATTTACAGCCACCAAGAGATTCTTGTTATGTTATTTTATTTATTTTGGTTTGCACACAATGGAATTTCCCCCTCCTAGATTCCAGGGATATTCTCCCCATTAGTTTTGAAAATTGTCTGCAATGAGCTTGACCTGATCTTTAGTTGTCCTATGGAACTTAAATAGCCATAGATTTTTCTGATACATGAATATTATTTTACTTGTAAAACCAAACTAAAGACCTTGGATCTTGGAGCACAGAGTCAGATTTACGCTGCTTTTATTGTTTAGAAAAGCCCTTAATACGAGGAAAAATTTGTATAAATTTCCATAGAGCTAGTTCATATCAGCATCTGATTATAATTGTTTCACCTATAATTGGTTCTCCTAGAAAAGCCCTTAATAAGAGGAAAATATTGCTCCCAAGTGAGCTTTGCAATTATGCACCGCTGATCTTGCTAGCTGTTTCAATGCGAAATCCACAAACTAATTCACATAATAATTTAAGTTAAGCATGGCATGGTGCCTCACTGAATCCAGTTGATGGGTCAATGAGACCTTGCAGTGGGACAGAATTCAGCCAGGCATATGTGGTATGTACTACACGTCTATTCGAAATCTTGTTACCTGTAACCTTGTTAGAATTTGCATCGTTTTGTCTTTACCTAATATTTAGCATTTTTTCGCAAAACCTCTTATATAATCCTGTATCAATTTAGTTCATTTGAAGTTTTAAAATGTTATTTACTTATTTTTTTAAGGTCTTGATTGTTGATGATGGAAGTACTGATCGCACCTCAAAAGTTGCCTTTGAGTATGTAAAGAAGCACAATATTGACAATGTTCGAGTTCTTCTACTCGGAAGAAACCACGGGAAAGGTGAAGCAGTCAGAAAAGTGAGTGTTGAAGTACCCGTCCGATGCAATAATTGTAACAAATCAACTCTAATAATTGATGCTTTCCAATTGTTTGTGGAAGCATTGTCTAGGGGATGCTCCATTCACGTGGTGAACTATTACTCATGCTTGATGCTGATGGTGCAACTCAAGTCACTGATTTGGCGAAACTTGAAGCTCAGGTCTGTCATAAGCTAAATCAAATAGCTTCCTGAAAAAAAAGCTCCATTAAATAGCATGACATTGGGCTGTTTTTGATTTTTATGAGCATAGCATCTTGACATTTGTGTTTTTGCTGTTAGATCCGTGCCTTGGCAGGGAAAGTTGAGTCCAGTTTAGCACCCTCTGCTAGTTCATCTCAGAGACTGTCTGATGTTGAAATTGCTGTTTTTGGTTCCCGTGCTCATCTAGAGAAGCAGGCTCTTGCCACGGTATATCTCCTAAAGTCCTGTTCCTGTCACTTGTGTGATTTTGTTTCCTAGTCTCTTAGATGCCTCCCTTATGCTGCATATGCTTTTCCTGGCTTACTGCAGAGGAAATGGTATCGGAATTTCCTTATGAAAGGTTTCCACCTGGTAGTATTGTTGACTGCTGGTCCTGGAATCCGAGATACACAGGTATGCCTTTGGCCAGCATCAGATGGGCCGATGATCCTTATGTACAGTACAATCTTTTCTTTGGAGGAATGCCTATTTATTTGTTTGATTATTAAAAATCCCAGTGTGGCTTCAAGATGTTCACTCGATCTGCTGCAAGGAAACTCTTCACAAATATCAGATTGAAGAGGTATTTTCTTAAAACGAGAATCCTGTGAAGTATTCAAATAATTTTGTAAAACATAACCTGAAGGATTCTGAGTGTTCATTTTCTCCTACTTTTTGCATGAGCAGGTGGTGTTTTGACGTTGAGATTGTGTACCTATGCAAGCACCTCAGGATCCCGATGGCGGAAGTATCTGTCAGCTGGACCGAAATACCTGGATCCAAAGTGCGCATGACAAGCATCCTGCACATGGTGTTTGAGCTCCTGCTGATCAAAGTAGGCTATGGCCTGGGCATATGGAAAATTTACTCGTAGACCATAGTCATTACGGCTTAGTTCCATCGCTGCAGCGTATACCGAAGTTAGTTCATCACAGCAGAGAATACATTTACAAAATTAGTTCAAGGAGCAAAACCAGCAGTGTAAAACTTCCTCAGATTTTGGACTGGAGAGCATCCAGGGCGGTGGGTATGTTAGTGTTTGATCGTAGCAAGATATTGACAGATACTCACATGTACTTGTTTCTGCTGATACGTTCTCTGATCCATCTTGGACTGGAGTATTATCAATTTTTTTTATCAGCTTTGACACAATGCTGTGTACATTATGTCATATATAAATTGTAATGTTATGAACGATATGCAGAAGATTTGCAAGGATAATGCCCAAAATATTGCATTTCGCCTGGCCAAATTCATCAAAGTTGAGCAGTTCAGTTCGCATTACGCGGGGCTTCGCTTCGGAATGCACACGTTTGCGCCGTACAGGAACCAGCTGAGCTTGTTGACCACGACGCAGTTAAAGCCAAAACCGCGCGAACATTTTCTCGCCCGCCATGCGCTCGAGCAAATGCCTCCCCGACCTCCGCCCTTCTCGCCTCCGCGCCGCCGCCTTTGCACCTCGCACCCCGCGCTGCCGGCGCGGCGCGCCGCCGAGCAGCATTGCCTCCGCCTCCTGGAGCGCGCCTCCACGCCCGCGTCGCTCCTCCAGCCCCTCGCCTTCCTCCTGAAGTGCGGCCTCCACTCCAACCCGCTCGTCCTCACCAGGCTCTTCGCCTCCTCCGCCACCGCCGCCCCCGCGCTCCTCGAGCCCCTAGTCGCCGCGCTCCTCCGCCCGGACGTCCCGCTCGACGCCTTCCTAGTCAACACCCTCATCCGCGCCCACGTCGCCTCGCCGATCCCCTCCGCGCGCCGCCGCGCCGCGGACTTCTTCCCGCTGATGCTCAGCCGCGGCATCGCCCCCAACAAGTTCACCTTCCCGTTCCTCCTCAAGTCCTGCGCCGCGCACCCGGGGTCTCCCGCCGCCGGCCTCCAGGCCCACGCCGCCGCTCTCAAGTTCGGGTTCGCGGCGGACCACTACGTCTCCAACACGCTGATACACATGTACTCCTGCTTCGGCGCCGGGTTCCTCGAAGACGCGCGGAACGTGTTCGAGAGAATGGCCAAGGACAGTGCCGTCACCTGGAGCGCCATGATCGGCGGGTATGTGCGTGGGGGGCTGTCGGGTGATGCCGTCGGGCTGTTCAGGGAGATGCAGGCCAGCGGAGTGCGGCCGGATGAGGTGACCGTGCTCGGGGTCCTGGCAGCCGCCGCTGATCTGGGCGCGCTCGAGCTCACACGGTGGGTTGGGCGGTTTGTGGAGAGGGAGGGGATAGGGAAGTCCGTGACGCTCTGCAATGCGCTGATTGACACGCTCGCCAAGTGCGGGGACGTGGATGGGGCGGTGGCGGTGTTCGAGGGGATGGAGGAGCGGACTGTTGTGTCATGGACGTCGGTGATTGATGCACTTGCGATGGAGGGTCGTGGGAAGGAAGCTGTGGGGGTGTTCGAGGAAATGAAGGCTGTTGGCGTGCCGCCTGATGATGTTGCATTCATCGGGGTGCTCACTGCATGTAGCCACGCCGGAATGGTTACTGAGGGTCGTGGCTACTTTGATTCAATGAAGATAGAGCATGGTATCGAGCCTAAGATCGAGCATTACGGTTGCATGGTTGACATGTTTGGTCGTGCTGGCATGGTTGAGCAGGGATTGGAGTTTGTTCGCGCGATGCCCATGAAACCAAACCCGATAATTTGGCGGACACTGGTTGCTGCTTGTCGTGCTCATGGTCGGCTTGAACTCGGCGAAAGCATCAGCAGGGACCTTCTGAACGAGTACCCTGCTCATGAGGCCAACTATGTCATGCTCTCCAACGTATTTGCACTGACGCAGAGATGGAAGGAGAAGTCAGAGATTAGGAGAGAGATGAGCAAGAGAGGAATTACAAAGGTGCCAGGATGCAGCATCGTTGAGCTTGATGGAGAGGTCCATGAGTTCATAGCAGGGGATGAGTCACATCCACAGTACAAGGAGATATACCTGATGGTTGAGGAGATGTCAAGAGAGCTAAGGCGTGTTGGGCACATCGCACTTACATCAGAGGTGCTGCTTGATCTTGACGAGGAAGACAAGGAGGGTGCGCTTCAGTGGCACAGTGAGAAGTTGGCAATTGCATTTGTGCTACTGAGGACTCCTCCTGGAACACAGGTCCGAGTGGTAAAAAACCTACGTGTATGCTCAGATTGTCACGCAGCAATAAAATGCATATCACAGGTCTATAACCGGGAGATCATAGTACGTGATCGGAGCCGTTTCCATCGCTTCAAGGATGGTTCCTGCTCGTGCAAAGATTTCTGGTGATTGGAGTTGTGTTTCACCAGGTTATCCTGCTTCTCATGGTGCAGTGAAGAGTGGGTTGAACTTCAACAGCACATGCGAGTGGTCATGGGGTATTTTCGACGTGCTTCTGCAAGTCCTCAATTTTTGGTAATCTATTTGTAACACAAAGCTTCCAGTGGCCAAAAACTGATGTTTACTGAAGATTATTGGAAGTAGCATTGGAACATATAACATTCAGATACTTCACCTTGTGTACTAAATGTCCTATCAGTACACATTCAAAGACAAAGATTTCTTAAAAAATCTAGACCATCCTGAGAACACATCTTATGTTCGCATCCCGTCAGTTCGAATCATCAAATTAATCTGTAATTTTGAAGATAATGTTCTATGCATAGACAAAATCCATGACTTATATATATGATAATAGTATGATCACCTTTTGTCCTTGAAGTGGCAGGTAAAGTGCAACTTTGAATCTTGTGCTCTCTCAGGAACCTCTCTGAGTTTCTCTGGCACTGCTCTAAGCCTGTCGTCAACCATCTAATTCTCTGTTGCTTCTTAGTTCATGCAGTAACTTTGTAACTTACTGCTTATCTAGGAACTGCCGGCCCTTTCGATGTTGTTGTTGACCTCGGCCATTCTTTGAACTTCCCGGTTCTGGTATGCCATTTCCCCCTCGTTGTTGCAGGGAGCTGGCAAGTAAATCTCAGCCTCCTTGCACAGGTGATCGCATCATCGTTCGCTACAGGGGCTACATGGGTAGTATTTCTCTGCACTTCCCCCTTTGTAGACTCTCCCATTGTGTAGGATTGCGCTTTTCAATTAATAGCCATGAAATTTGTTTGCACTGCATGGATCGAGCACATTCAAAACTCTCTTTTCTTGTTTGTCTCTTCTCTAGTGTCTAGCTCTTCTAAAACCTCCCACCCAGCCAATCTTATGAACCTCTCTGTATCTGCTGTTAAAGCCTCTAACTCTTTCGATATTGCGTGATGTGTATATAATTGGCCTGCATGAGTGGAAATCAGTAGTAAACATACGTTATCTGTTGGTCTCGTGCTCTACATGTACCACAATCACAAGTTGTGTCAGTAGGGCCACAGGGCCAGTTGGCAATATGAAGATAGTAGATGTTGATGACTGACATGCTGCTAGAGTGCACTCTTTTGATGAAACTGAGATTTCACCATTCTTTATTGAAAATATACTGGCAGTCAGTTGATGCTACATTCTTCCTAGGTGGACCCGCTTCAGTAGTTACTCGAAACATCTGTACCTTGCTTTACAATTGTGAAAGGCTTTTGATCTTATAGTTTTCCCTGAGCATAGTGTTTGTATTTTTATACTTGAGTTTCCTTATAGAGAAATTTGACTCAGATATTCATGGGATTATAGAATCTTATGCATATTCACACTTAATGATTCTGCAGGAAATGTCAAAAACCATTCAATATCTTCTCTTGTTTTCTCTACAAACTGTCAGGTCAGATATTCCTGAAAGCAGTATTACAAGTCCAGTATTACATTTGGCAGCGATGGAAACTGGCAAGTGCCAGAATTCAGTTCCTCATGCTCACTTTCCATGCATATGCAGTATGAAGCGGGATTCGGGAAGTATCTTGAGCGCACTTGATCGGTGTGGCTGGGTTGCTTTAAGGACAGATCCTGGTCATGGAATTACGATTCACATAGTTGCTGCCAACCAAGAAGCGCGCTGCCATGCTTCAGTGTGCAAAATGCTATGTTGGGAAACATGAGCTTCAAGAAGTAAGAATTCAATTAATCTTATTTCTCTGCATTTATTTGAGAGTTATTTAGAGAACTCTCTTCCAAAAAAATATACATTTAAAAAACTGACTAATTGCTTTCTTTCTTTCTCTCTTTGGGAACATGCTAGCATGGAACACTCATATTTGGCTTAAATTAGTAAGGCTAACAAGTAACAACCAGCTGATGGGTTGAAGTACTCCATGTCTCGTGCTCTACATGTTTGGCTTAAATTAGTAAGGATAACAAGTAACAACCAGCTGTGGGTTGAAGTACTCCATGTCTCCAGCTAGGCTATGCATGATATGCGCACAAAGCTGAAAAGTTTGTTATCTTCAAAGTCATAGTGCACACTGCAGTCTACTTGCTGGCTTTGGTTTTGATGGCGGCGAGGGTGACACAACCGTATTCCTAGCTTTCCAGATGATGTCAGCTCACTGCGTTAGCATGGCTTGCTTTAATGTTTCGTAGTTCCATGATATCAATGGCCATGCTGATCTTAGCCAAGGCTTAGCCTTTGTGCAAGCGTAGTCAGTTCCAGGACCTCCTCATAGGCTGATTTAGCAGTGTAATTGCCAGATTCAGAAAGATTCCAGGTGATGGTGTCTTGAGTGTCAGGTTGGAGTTCTTGCTCAGCAACAATATCGACCAGGTGGAGGAATTGGATGATTGCCTTGGTGGAGAGAGTGCCAGTTATGCCTCTGATCCAAGCACTATCAGGCAAGGCAGCGGCAACCGTCAATCTTTTAATGGTGCGAGGGTTGGCAGCAGCGAGCACAGAGGGGGCTAGGTTAGCAATGCTCTGCCCGGCAAGCCATCTGTCTGTCCAGAACAAAAGTTTCCTACAGTCACCAAGAGTGGCAATGGTGGCAGCGTGTACTAGGGCTTCAACATGGCGACCAAGGTTGATTGGGAAGCTTGCCCACGGCCGAGATGCGTCGTAACCAGGCCCAGCGAGCACAAAGGGCCCAACCCGTGCGTTTCAGGTCAAGGATGCTCAATCCACCATACTCAACAGGGCGGCAAACATCTTTCCAGGCCACGGCACAGCTACCACCACCGTCATTGTGATCGGACAATCAAAAGAATGAGCGCTGGCCTTTGATAATTGCTTCCTTGATTGGTTTAGGCATATCGGTTGCGAGCATGGTATGCATAGGGGCAGCTGAAAGTACAGATTTGACTAATACCAGTCTGTCACCTTTGGACAATAACCCAGCACACCAACCAGAAAGCTTATCTTGCAACTTGTCAAGAAGAGGTTGCAGATCCTCGGCTCTCAGCTTCCAAATGGATAGGGGAACTCCCAAATAAACAATAGGGAAGTCTTTAACCGCACAATGCAGATATTGCGCAATGAGCTGTCTCTGATCATCACTACAACGAATAAGAGTGGCAGTACTCTTGAGGATATATGTGTAGGCCAGTGGCAACACCAAACAGCCGGAGCAACTCAAGTATGAAAAAAATGAAACAAATGATATGAAAAATTATCATAGCAATGTACTGTGTAAGAACAAGTACTAGTGCCTATTTTTAATAAAAAAGAAAGTGCCCCTGAAAGTTTGTCCGCGAACTTCTTTTGTGCTCAAGATATATTTCTCTTAGTTTCCTCTTCTGTACATGATCTTGAAGGCAACGAAATTTCCAAGAAGGCTATTCCTTGGTCGCACCCTACCACCATCCTACACAAAGTAACGTGTCCTTCATTACAATGTAAAAAATAATAAAAATATATAATGGAACATGAAACATACAAATTAGGTGTTTAAGCACACGTTCTGTGCTACTACCTCCATCCCAAGGCTTAAGGCCTATTTTTTTTCTTCAGAAAGTCAAACTATGTTAAGTTTGACCAAGTTTTTATCAAAAATCATTAACATGAAAAGTACAAAATCAATATCATTAGATAAATAATGAAATATATTTTTATATGGTACCTACAAAATATCATATTTGTTCATAAATTCTTCTAAAAGTTTGGTCAAACTTTACTTCGTTTGACTTTTTGAAAAAAATATAGGTCTTAAGCCTTGGGATGGAGGTAGTATAAGACAAAATCCGAAGCAACAATAGCCAACTTATTTGGTTTTATACATATTTTTTCTAATTTTTTTAACTTTCTGAAAATGTTTTATACATACCGGGTGCATATGCACCCGGGATCAGTTTTGGTTTTCTGACTTATTTGCGGTACTTCATGCAGTGTGGTCCTTACTCAGGAAATAGGTTGCGTTTGGTATTGCTATGGACTATGATAATCCTGTTTCAAACGGGTTTTCTTATTTATAATAGCACGCACGCACAGTTCAACTTTTGCTTGATTTCCACTTTCATGGTGCAGTTACATAAGTATCAAACTAGCAGTTTAACTAGAAAGAGGATGTGAAATTGCTCAATACCTTGTGCCAGTTAAAAATCCAAAAGCATGAACTGCACCGAGGTTAAAACTAGTTATGTTCTCAAGCCTGCAAGCATAGAGAGGTATGGTTACTCCTCGTGGCAATTTATATGTTAATATGTACTTAAAGTATTATATGTCTTCTTCCTCGAAGCAAGAGCAATATACTTGTAGGTTTGGGAGTCCCATAGCCGAATAGTTCCATCAAGTGAACCTGTAACCAGCAATGAAAGCTCTGGGTGCCAATTGACGGCGGTGATATTTCCTGCATGACCTTCTAGCGTTTCAACACACCCCTTTTTTTTATCAGATCCTTCCGCGAGTTCCATCTCCAGGTCCCAAATCTGATTCAACAAAATAGTACATGTCATGTATGCACCGCAACTTCACACAAGTGTCTTAATCAGTGGTCAGTGTGACACCTGTGCAGTCCTGTACTTTCTTCCGGTGATCAGATGCCATCGGTCACGGCGTTTGAAGTAATCAACACAGAGCAGGCCATCCACGCACCCGCCCATTGTGATGATGCAACCGCCATCAGACTGAACGCTCCAGATCTATTAATTCAATGAACAAAACAAATTAAAGTTAGTCTCTGTAGAGGAGGAAGAGTGGCTAACCTAGAGGCAGCAGCCAGCAGCTGTTATGTTATGTCTAGAATTTCTAACAGATCAGCCTCACTTATATACCATCTCAGATCACTTGGGCTAATGGGCCACATGGGCCAGAATAGGAAGACAAACTGCTAGATAGAATGCAGCCTATATACTGTCCAACACTCCCCCTCAAGATGGGTGATAGATATCTATCATCCCCATCTTGTCACAAGCTCGATCACACTCCTTGACAGCCAAACCTTTTGTCAGACAATTAGCAATCTGCTCCCCTGTGCTTACATAGTTGATCTTGATAATTCCAGCATCTAGTTTCTCTTTAATGAAGAATTTGTCAATCTCAATGTGCTTTGTCCTATCATGCTGGACTGGATTGTTTGCTATGCATATTGCTGACTTGTTATCACACCACACGTTTAAGTGTCCAGCCTTTAAGATCTTCAACTCAGTCAAAGATTTTTTACCCATAGCATCTCGCTTAGTCCTAGAGACATGGCTCTGTACTCTGCTTCTGCAGTTGATCTTGATACTACTGGTTGTTTTTTGCTTCTCCGTGCTACCAAGTTCCCCCCAACAAATACACAATAACCAGAAGTTGACATTCTATCGTCTAAACAACTTGCCCAGTCAGCATCACTGTAACCATCAACTGTTAGATGTCCATTTGCTTTAAACCATAACCCTTTTCCTGGAGTTCCTTTTAAGTATCTTAGACCATGCACTATGTGTGTTAAAAGCGGTTCCTAACCCTCTCTCTCCTTCCTTTGAACCGATTCAATACATAGCAGGGAGTCGAATCATAACTCTGACACAAAAAAGCGGATCAATAATTTGGTCCGCTTCTTTCCTGCAAAAGTAGAACCCGGTAGCAAAACTGTGTGAGAGAGAAGACTGCATGCATGCAGGGTTGTGAGCAGAGGGGGTCCCACAACCGGTTCTATACATAGCAACATGCATACAGCGGTTCCAACTTCTGACATATATTTCTTTGAACCGGCGCGACGTAGTATATGGCCTTAGGATTCGATGAACAATATCCATGTATCCACTCCTTGGCTCATGCATATATCTGCTCACTACACCAACTACATATGCAATATCTGGTCTTGTGTGACACAAGTATAACAATCTTCCCACTACTTTTTGATATTTCTCCTTGTCTACGAGTTCGCCGTAGTGAGCTGTTACTTTTTGATTTTGATCCATGGGTGTTGGAGCTGCACGACAATCCATCATCCCCATATCACTGAGAAGGTCCAAGATGTACTTGCATTGTGATAGAATTATTCCCTTCTTTGACCTTGCAACCTCTATTCCAAGAAAGTATCTAAGTTACCCCAGATCTTTGACTTCAAAGGCTTTGCTTAAACAATTCTTTACCCTGGTTATTTCTGCTACATCATCTCCTGTGATTATAATGTCATCCATGTAGACTGCTAGAATTGTTATTTTCTGATTTGAATGTCTATAGAATATAGTGTGGTCTCCATTACACTGTCCATATCCCATCTCGCACACAGCTCTTCTAAATCGATCAAACCAAGCTCTAGGAGATTGTTTTAAACCATACAACGACTTCTTTAGCCTGCACACTTTACCTTCAGTTTCAGCTGAAGCCAAGCCCGGGGGAATCTCCATGTAAACTTTTTCTTGTAGATCACCATGTAGGAACGCATTTTTCACATCCAGCTGGTGTAAGGGCCATCCAAAGTTTGTTGCACATGATATCAGGACCCTTACTGTATTCATCTTTGCCACAGGTGCAAATGTTTCATCATAGTCAATTCCATATGTTTGGATGTACCCTCTAGCTACCAATCTCGCTTTGTACCTCTCTATCTTTCCTCCAGGACTCTATTTTACAATATATACCCATTTACAACTCACTGCATTCTTTCCTCTAGGAAGAGTAGTCAATTCCCAAGTCCTGTTCTTCCTCAATGCCTCCAATTCTTTGTTCATAGTTGCAAACCACTTCTGATCCCGCTTGGCTGCCCTCCAATCTGTTGGAATTGCAATAGACTGAAGAGACGCTACAAATGCCTTGTATGAAGGAGATAAAGCTTCATATGATAAATAGTTATTGATGTTGTGTACCAAGCCATATCTATCGATTTCTTTCAAGGTAGCTGCTCTTGTCCCTTTCCTTAAAGCAATAGGCAAATCCAACGATTCCATTGTATTGCCTGTTGACCTTTCGTCAGGCACATCAGCTTCAACAACCTGTAACTCCCCCTGCGGTTGTTGCTCCCCCCTGTTCCTCTGCATGGTGGCCCCCTGTTCTTCAATCCTTGGTCTCCGTGAGTACACACGAAGATCCTGCTCTTCATTTGGCTTTGGCCAACTTCTAGCATGTGGCAATTCTGGTACAACAAGTGGTATAGACCCAACAATCATAGGCTGTTGTGGTTGTTGTTGCTCCACATGAGGAGAGTTGTTGTTACTTGCACTGCTGCCACTTGCACTCTCCCCCTCTTGACCAGCAATATTCAATGGCTGGTCAAGCCCTTCAAATATAGCACTCAAATCTATTTTTTCACCATAAAAGGGGTTAGATTCCTAGAAAGTAACATCAATACTTACAAATGTGCGTTGCTCAGAGGGACTCCAACATTTATATCCTCGTTGTCCAGCATGATAGCCAATGAAGATGCACTTAATAGCTCCAGGATCAAGTTTTGTCACCGAGGGCCTGTGATCACGAACAAAGCAAGTGCAGCCAAACACCTTTGGAGGAACCACAAACTTGTTCTCTCCTAGCAATAATTGACAAGGAGATTTCATATCTAGTATTCTTGAGGGCATGCGATTGATAAGAAACGTAGCAGTCATTACTGTCTCACTCCAGAGGAATTTTGGGACATTCATGGTATACATCAGTGATTGAGCCACTTCTAAAATGTGGCGATTCTTTCTCTCTGCCACTCCATTTTGAGGTGGAGTGTCTGGACATGATGTCTGATGTAGAATACCATGATTAGATAGGAATCCACCAAACTTCTTGTTAATATATTCTGTCCCATTATCTGATCTGATCATTTGGACCTGCACCTTAAACTGGGTTTTAACATATGCATAGAAGTTCTGGAAACAAGAAAGCACTTCATCCTTATGCTTCATAAGGTACACCCAAGTCATTCGAGAATAACAGTCAATAAATATCACAAAATACTTCATCCCACTGATAGAGGAAATAGGACATGTCCACACATCAGAATGCACAAGCATAAACGGGGATATACTTCTGAGCCCCTTACTCACATAGGTGTTTCTAGTATGTTTAGCATACTCACATGCTTCACACTTAAGATTGTTCTTATCAACTTCACTCATTACACCCGGAAAGACTTTAGTCATTTTATCAAAAGCAACATGTCCCATTCTACAATGGTGCATCATAGCAATTTTTTCCTTCTCCAGCAGTGCTGCAACTAGCGCCGAACCTTCTAGCTTGCGTGATTCATCACGGTCCATGTACCAAAGGCCTCTACGCCTGGTTCCGGTTTCAATCTTCCTTCCACTCAGCCTCTCCTGTATAAAGAATACGTATCTATCAACGATTACACGACAGTCTATTTGATCACCCAGTGCACTTAGAGAGAGTAAATTCACAGGAAATGCAGGAACATGTAGGACTGATGATAGCTTAATATTTCTCATGCACTGAACAACTCCAGTTCCTTTGATTGGTTGAGCTGTACCATCAGCAGTCTGAATTGTTTCTTGATGCATTGGAGTGGCTGGCCTATATGATTCGAACTCTCTAATGCTACCAGCAACATGTTTGGAGGCTCCAGAGTCTAGTATCCATTCTGAATTTAGTCTATGCATAGCTATAGAGGCACTTTCAGTCTTACCTTCATCCGAGTAAACAAAGTGGGCAAAGTGCCCAAAACTTGCATCAGCTTGTTGCTCTCCCATCTTCACTCCACTCTGGCTTGAACTAGGTTGTCCTTGCCCTTCATTCATTGCTGACATGTTTGCTCTAGCACTCACTTGATGGTTGGAATACCCTGCATTCCTGCCTCTAACTCCCCTGAAATTTCCTCGGCCATACCCCCTTCCATGGCCACGTTTTGGAGCAAAACAATTGTGACTTAGATGCCCTTTTATGCCACAATTATGGCAATCACGTGTCTCTTGCCTATTTGACACATAGTAAGCTGGTTTAGGAACAACCTCCACTTTCTCCATTTGTTTCAGCCTAGTTTCTTCTTGTGCCATAGCTGCAATTGCCTCTTCCAGTGTAGGCAGCTGAGGAAGATGCATCAGCGCAACCCTCCTGCCCTCAAATGCAAGATTCAGTCCCTTCAAAAATTTCATCACCCTTCTGTCCTCAATCCACTTCTTCACTGCTGCCACACATTCTGGATGAGGCAGCACCAAGGGAGCAAGGTGATCCAGATCTGCCCATGCACGTTTCAGCTCTCCCACATATGTCATCACAGATTTTTCACCTTGAGTCAAATCGTGTATTGTCTATTGTGTCTTCCATTTGAGAGATCAGCATGAGATTTCCCTTGCCTGAGTACATCTTTGACAGGGCATCCCATACCTCTGTAGATGTGGAAAGAGCTTCCACTGATGCTGCAACAACAGGTGTCAAAGAATTCAGCAACCAAGTGAGAACTAGTGAATCTGCAGCATTCCATCTCTTCCACCCCTGCCCCTCCTTTTCTTCAGGCTCAAGAACTTTTCCTAACACATACCCTTCCATCGACTTTGTCCTTAGAATCAACATCCCTCTCCTGGACCAACTCAGATAACTTCCAACCCCATCAAGTTTGATCTCATTTGGCATGAGCTCAAGCTTATACTGCATCTCCCCATGTGGGGCAGCCTTCCTGCCTTCCCCAGAAGTAGCAGAAGATGCCCCATCTGATGTCTTTGCAGCCAGCAAGTTGGCCAGCTTGTCAAGCACCTTGGCCATGGCCAGATCCTCCTCCGCCATCTCCAATCACAGCAACACAACTTCACCACAAGCACCACTGCCTGCAACATCCTTTGGATCTGCTGCAACCAGATCCCGCACCACCACACGCTTGCCCCTCAGAGAAGCCACCAGAGGAGCACCATCATCGTCGCCCTGGTTGTCGCCGGCGCCGCCACCACCTCCGCCGGTGGCTCTGATAGCATGTATAAGAGGAAGAGTGGCTAACCTAGAGGCAGCAGCCAGCAGCTATTATGTTATGTCTAGGGTTTCTAACAGACCAGCCTCACTTATATACCATCCCAGGTCACTTGGGCTAATGGGCCACATGGGCCAGAATAGGAAGACAGGCTGCTAGATAGAATGCAGCCCATATACTGTCCAACAGTCTCAATATGCCAAGCAAAACTACTACAAATGGAAAAAATAAAGTAAAACAAGAAAAACCTTGACTGTGCCGTCCAAGGAAGCACTGACGAAGCGGTCCGTGTTTTCTGGGTCAAACTTTACTTGCGTCACGCTGTTTGTGTGCCCCTCGAAAACTCGAGTACACTCCCATTCCTTCTTCCAATCCCAAACCTTAATCAGGTGATCATCATGAGACGTTGACAGCACAAAATGTTGCTCCGGATGAACAGCCAATGATATAATGGAACCATCGTGAGCATCAAAGCTCGTGACCCCTTGTTTCTCATTGTAGTTGTAGACATGGATGCATCCATTGCTATCACCAGCGATAAGCCATTTCTCTCGGGCAATGAATATAGCTGCACGAACTGCAGGAGGAAAAATATTTCGCATAAATTAGACATGATGTGGTATGAGTCGAAAATACTAAAGTCCGTCAGAAAACCAGCATGCCTGGTTCGTCAGTGACTTCAATGGAGTTCAACGTTGTCTGCAAAGTGAAGAACATATAAACTCTTAGTTACTTCAAATTGAGCAAGAAGAGGCAGGCTGTTAAGGAGTACTGACGCCACATATATATTAACCACTCACCATTGTCTCATAGTTCCAGAGACGAAGGATACCACCATGATTCGTCGTCACAATCCTGTATTAATTATTTGCATGTTAAAAAATTGTTTTTTCTTGTACGACTGAAACTAGAAGTACAGACTCACAATGGTTCCTCTGGATGCAGATCTATGGACGAAAGTTCTTGAGAATTCTGCGTCGCTATGATCTAATCCAAATCCAAGAAAACAGTAAGCTTGGTCGATCAGTGGGAACTTTACATGCTTAATTTTACCGACATGCATCATTAGCTAAAGGTTGCAGTACAGGTGTGGGAGGAAATGGAAAATCACCTTGATTGTCGATGGAGTTGACTGCCACATTATCCGAAGGGAAACAACGAAAATAGAACAAAACAAGACAAAAAGAGCCCGGTTATATTACAAAGGCTTTGTTGATAAGTTATCCTTCGTCAACAGGACCTACCTTGGATGCTGAACGTTCAGCTGGCGTATGACAGACAGCCTTCAAGGTCAACTCTTGCACCACATAGCCTGCCGGTTCGGCTTTTCTAAAGAATTCTTCGTATGCAACGGTGACAGAACCTTGTCCAACACACAGGAGGTCATGATTGGCCACAGCGACACTCTGCAGTGTGACGAATTCGACGCTCTCTGATGGTGGCTTCGACTGCTTGCGCATTGTCAAGTTGTGAGTGTAGGTGCACCTTGGCGGCACAACGCCGCAGAGCGGCAGCTTGGCCAGATAACTCTTCGAGCTCTTATTAGCCACAAGCATGAACGCCACGCGGTCCTCTCCCTTGTTGCTTATCTGCAGCGAGCAGTGGACGGCCTTTTTTGGGTTGCAGGGAAAACATAGCTCCAGGGTGTTTACGCTCAACTGTAAAAGTGAGATCAACTTATGTACAAGCAGGCTCCAGACAACAAACGGTAATTTTTTTGCTTTCCGGATGGGCGGATGCGATTATTTTGCATGTTACTATCCATGAGCATGAGGTTCGTATGAAAGCATTTGATTTATTTGTATTTTTATAATTGTCTCTAAAAATACGCACAATAAAGAACCTTCTTGCACACGAAGAAGTTTTCAGTAATTAAAGTCGAGGACATGGGCGAGATTCTGGACACATACCCTGTTAAATAATTCTGATACTGCTTACGCTAAACAATGAATGAACGAACCCTTGGTGTTCAATTGCTGGTTCTTCCACATGGTTTTGTTTTTATTTTCCTAAGACCGATCCAGGTGTCCCGTGCGCGTCCAAGTACTACTCGCCATTCAGTCAAAGAGTAATTTCTGTGAGAGAGGTCGACGTTTAGGGTTTCCAGCCTCCTGCCCGCGCCGGCGCCGCCGCCGGTCTGCCTCACCTCCTCTGGCCTTAGGGCCATGGAGACACGGTGGATCCCGGTCCTTATCGGCGGGAGGACTCCATTTTTTGTTTTGTTTTAGAGTGTGTTTAAGGTTTGTGTCCTACTTCCTTTGTCTTAAAATGTACTTAGAAAAAGTTGAGTCACTTATTTTTAACAAGGGAGTACTCAGAAATGTGTGGCTTTGGCGACTTATGAAGATGGAATACAGTTCTCCATGTCTTGCCTTTGTTCTGGTGATGCCTCTAGGGGCATATGGAGGTTTGGCTCCCCTGGGTCTCCCTGGATTTGGTATATATTCTTTCTGATCTATGCTTCTTTTCATCGGCGATGGTGCTGCTCTCACGCATTGGTCGTTTGGAATCTTAGCACGACGACTTCCTGTATGTTTACTATAACAAGCTTTACTACGACAAGCTTTGTCTAGCTCCAGTGAGGGAGGGGCGAGGACGACGGCGTGCCTTCAGCTTATTCGAGTGCTTGTAGTCGTCGCTAGGTGGTTCAAAGATCTTTTTGTAATTTTTATTACTTTTGGGTTTTCTTGTACTCATGTTGAGGATTATAAATAGATCGATTGACTTTTCTCAATTTTTTTGATTAATTCATTCTCTAAATGAATCAGAATTATTTGACAGGGTATGTATGTGTCTAGAGTGTAACATCCCAAATGAGCAGCCTAGTCTCCTTCCATGGTTGTGTTGTTGCATCATGATAAGCATCATGTCATATCACTTTTGTTTTTCCAAATTGCATCAAACTTTGGTCATATGTGCTCTTGTATCTTTCTCTATCTCTTGCGAACCTTTCCAAGCTCAAACCCTAGCTCTATCTCCGTCTCTTGCTAAACAACCTAAAATACAGGTTCATAAAATTCTATTGAAGGTTTATGTAAAATTTTCCCCTCTTCTTAGTCTAAATTCATATATAAATCACCAAAAAAACATTTCAAATCTTGGCAAAGTTTTTGTTTTCAAAAAAATGCAGGATTTTTATAAGTTTTCAACACTTCGACTTCCTTTTAAATTTCAAATCAAAAGAAAACAAATCAGATGGAAAAGGAAATGAAAAAAACTATCTCTAATTGCAGCAGGTTAGGGGGGAACCTTTTCGGCCCGCTCTTGTTTTGGGCAGCCCAGGAGGAAGCCGAAGCCCACCATCTCCCTTCCAACGAGGGAGAGGCCTGCTCCTATAGCCGAGCGCATGAGTGCTGCTCACGTCGGCAAACCCTATTTAACGCCCGTTGCGTCAAATAGTGGGTCGACGCGTACTTGGGCTAGCCCGGTTCTTTCCCCTCTGTTCCTTTTGATCGCTGCAATTTTTCCGTTTGAGACCAGGACGCACGTAGTCACGTACACATAGAGATTTTCCTCGAAAATACTTCCACTTCGTCACCTTCTTGCTCGGTTTCTTCGTGTTTTTTTTTCTATTTCCTTTGTTCTGTTTAAGATTTAGTTATGTAATTTTTTTTTCTGTTAACTTTCTTTTACATTTTTCCTATTTCCCTTTCATCCTTTTTTTTCTTTCTATTTTTAAGATCTCCGCAAATACATAAATGTTTCTTATTTCTATATTTGTATTGTTAACTTCATTTATACGACTATATGAATATGTTTTTCATAATATAAGAATGTATCGCATGAACAATTATCTGAAATCATATAAAATAATTATCCTTGTGAACAGTTTTCTTAACTTTGTAAACATTTATTTTAACTCTTTTGACCAATAATTCTGAATAGCATGCATATTTATTTTGATCGTCACGAACAATTATATTTAAACCGCATGAACAATTAAGTTAAACGTATAAACATTTCTTTTATCATTATGAACAATTTTTTAAAATACTGTGAACATTTTTCAAACCTCATGGATAAGAACTCTATGAACAATTTCGTGAAACCTCACGAATAATTTTTTGACTACATGATTTTTTTTGAACCTCAAGGATATTTTCCAAAATTCGTGAACATTTCTAATCCATGAACATATTTTAAGTTATAAATATTTTTAAATGCATGAACATTTTTCTAAGAATTCATAAAAAAATCAAATTCATGAACATTTTTAAAATCGCAAACATTTTCAATGCATTTTTATAAAATCCATAAATAAAAATTAATCATGAACACTTTTAAATTTATTGCTCACTTCGATCCATAAAAAGTGTTGTGTGTTTATTTTTTCGTTTTCTCGCATTTTTCTTTTCCATTTTTGTCTCTAAGTTGAACATTTCAATTTTTGAACAGTTTTAATATTTTTAACATTTTATTCAATTTGAACATTTTTTTAAATTTTGAATATTTTCAAATCCGAGACATTTTAAAAATTAATATAAACATTTTTAAATTTTGATTTTTTTTTCAAAATCTGATCCTTTTTTCGAAATACGAACCATTATCAAATGTGAATATTTTAAATTTTTGAACCTTTTATGAAATGAGTTTTTTTCAAATATGAATATTTTTGTGAACATTTTTCAAATCTGAACATTTTTTAGATGTGAACATTTTTTGAAATTTAAACATTTTCAAATCTGGATATTTTTCAGATCTGAACATTTTTCAAGTTTCAACATTTTTTTAAATCTGAAGAATTTTCTTAGATCTGATATATTTTAAAGTCCGAACACTTTTATTTCACGAATTATTTATTTTCTAAAAAAATAGGTTAATGTGACTCTCTGTATAGGTCGTATCCGGTAGAAAGCGTACGCACGTAGCTACTGTCCAACCAACCTAAGGGCATCTCCAGCCGCCCCCCCCCGAGCCCCCCCAAGAGGCCTTTTTAGCGCCGCGGCGGTCTAAAAGCGCCGTTTCTGTACCACTCGCCCCCCAGAAGCCCAAATAGCGCCGTTTCGGCGTTATTTTGCGCCGGCGCACCCAGGCGAAACCCAGCCCACTGGGTTCGGCTTGGGGGGGCGAAATGGCGGGAAAGGCGACGCGGGCTGGCCATCGGCCGACGCGGGGGAAATGGCGCGGAAGAGACTCGTCCAGAACCCGCCCGTGAGCTGCTCGCCCTCATCTTCTCGGCTCCCGCGCTGGTCAAAGGCTGCCGGAGTAATGGCGTGGCCAGCGGCCAGTGAGCACGCCAGTCAAAAGTCTGCCGGAGTAATGGCGTGGCTGGCGCGCGCCGCTTCGACGTCCAATCGAAGGCCACGCGGCGCAGTAATGGAGCGCCGGCGCAGCCGCATTCCTCCTCCTCCTCCGGTGGCGAAGGAGATCCCGTACTTCGTGCTCGACCCGAGCGACAGCGACGAGGAGGACGACGGCTTCAGGCAGGCCCTGCTGCTGAGCAGGTTCCAGCGCGGTGACGGCGAAGGCCCGAGCAGTCCTCCTGGAGACGGCTCGGGCGACGACGACGACGACGACGGCGGCGACTACAGCAAGGCGATCCAGGCCAGCCTGGGCATCAACTAGCCCTGTAGATCGTCGAATAATGTTTTAAGTTTTTAGTTTCGATTTCCGCTATGTTAATCGGCGATTTTCCGCCAAATATGAATGAAAATCGCCTTTCTGTTTTGTTCCGGCGTTTTTGAATTTTGTGGGCCGAAACTTGGGTTGGGTTCACGGCTGGAAAACGCGCCCCCCAGGATCCAGATTAGCGCCGTTTCGCGCCGCGGCGGCCCAAAAAAACGCCGTTTTGGCCCCTGGGGGGCCGCCCTTAGGGCCAGGCCCAGAATTAGCGAGAAGAGGAGGAGCCGTACGCGTCCGCTCGCCAGCAGGCACTTCAAGCGTCAAATAGGGAACCCCGCTGACGTCCTCCTCCGGGCCGCAAATTCTCTTCTGCCTCTTTTCTTCCTCTACTTTATCTCCACGAAAACGAACCCTAGAGCAAAAAAGCAGCCGAGCACCGTCGCGATGGACGACCCCAAGCCACACTAAGCACTCCATCGCTTCCCCTTGTCCAGCTCAATCTCCAGGTGCGAGGAATCAAGGTGAAGTTAATGGGATCGACATCGTCGTTCTTGTCTTCGCCGCGCGCCACCACGTACGTTATCGAGATCTTCTTCCTCCTCCCTGTCAACATCGAGCTTCTCCGCCTTCTTCCATTCTCCATCGAGCTTCTCCGCCTTCTTCCATTCTCCATCGAGCCCTTGGGTAAGCTCCGCGTCGCCTCTTTTGTTATCTACTTTGTCATTGACGTCGTAGGCCTATTTCCCGGTCGTGTCCCCCTGTCGTGGTCACCGTCACAACGAGCTCCACTTTGCTGCTATGGCGCGTCTCGTCCTTTTTTATTCGCTACATACTCGACTCAACATACAAAATATTTGATACATACTCAACATATACATTCTGCTGGTTTAGCAGACCCTTTTTTTATTGTCCTTCTGGTTCAGGTTTGTGTGCATGCCAATGCAGAGCTCGGGAGAAACTCTTATTTTTTGGCAGTGAAATAAAATCTTTTATTACTATATAAGAAATATGAACTGCCGAAATTACTTTACCAATCCTAATTGTGAAATTCCGTTTAAACAGCAAAACGCTGCCGTGAGAAATGGCGGGCTTGTGAACGATTACTCAAAACATCCACTTATATTTGATATTTTTTAAGCATGCAAAATAAATTGGTTCTGCCATAATGAGTGTATGCTGGTGGTGCAAAGGAGAATGGCCTTACCTTTTCTATCTGCGAGGACGAGTCGTTTTTCTTCAAATCTACCATATCCAGTTTATAAACAATATCTTCCATGCTGGGCCTTTCATGCCGGTTATTCTTTGTGCAGAGAATTGCGATTTCTATACAGGCCAGCACTTGCTTGCAATCTTCCTCGACTGATGGATAGCTTGGTATCTCCTCTAATATTCTCTTCCAGTAGTAGTGTACCTTCAACATGTACACAGAGATTACAAGCGGATACGTAGATCAGTACTGAGCTACATATGCGACAATTCATGAGAACAGTATTTTTTCAAATACAATTTTAAAGATTTAGCATGGTGTCTGCCAAACAAAACTACAGTTTGAAGACATTAATTTTATCGTGTTTCGTAATATGTAATCTTAACAGACTTTTTTTTGAGAATCATCCTGCCTGTTTATTAACTTATCAAAAGATGGAGAATACAAACGTCCACAGGTGGAGCAGCGAACCAAATATAGAACGATTTGGGCAGACTCTTTAATCATACGGGTCTTTATTCTTACTTGTTCAGTAAGTTTCCGCTCACTCATCTCCCAAACTTTCCAATAGTCCATGTCTCCCATCACTGTCTTCTTAATTATCATGCCCAGGCTATATATGTCGAATTTTTCTGAGAGTACTTGCTTTTCTATATATTCAGGTGGCATGTATCCCCTGTATGATAGCAGAAATGATATGCATAAAATGATCAGAGCAAAGAAAAAAGAAGTTCAGCAGATAAAATATTATGTTCAAATGAGAAATGAATCATACAGTCTCCCGACATAAGACATGGTTCCCACAGTTTTTACTTCCCCCATGAGCCTTGAAAGTCCATAGCCTCCAATTTTAGGAACCATTTTCTCGTCTAGCAATATACTGGCCGGCTTAAGATCAAAATGCATAATTTTAGCATCATGGAGGTATTTCAATCCGTCGCACACCCCCTTGATTATGTTGAAGCGTAAGTCCCAACGAAGTGGACGATGTTCTTCTGCAAGAGAAAACAAAAGTTTACTCAATACGCAAATTAAAACTAACATACTATTTAGGACTAGCTGGTAGTTTGAAAGCTTTCTACAGAGGGCCAGTGTCTGCGGTGGCGGCGCCCCTGCCTTGCTACCAAATGTGGCAGGTTCCGTGCCGGGCCTTGGAGTCCATACTCCCGACGGCGCTTCCATGGGCATTTGCTTCCTCTCCGGCGGTGCGCTGGCTTGGGGCCGGTGGCGAGATGCTCTCCGGCATCTCTAGCGGGGTCTGAACGGCTGCAGCTTCTTCTGAAGTGGACGAGGCTCGCTGGTGGTCTGGTAGTGCTCGGGGTTTGGCCTTGCTCTAGATGTGGGCAGGCATCCTATAGGCCGACGGCGGTGGCCACAACCTAGTTGTTGGGATTCGTCCATAGGATCGATCGTACTTCCTCTGTCTCATAAAACTTGTCTGACATTTATTAAAATTTAAATGTATCTAGATATTGTTTACTGTTTAGATATATCTTAATCTAGATATATCTTAGACAATTTTTATGGGACGGAGGAAGTACCATATTAGCCCAAAAATTATTGCAAAAGGTACACCTCTTGCCTTGTATTCTATTTCTTTATTTCTCAACTAACCAGGTGTTTTTTTTCTTTGTATTTACAGCGGACTAGCCGTCAAAAGGCGGTTGCTTAGACAAGTAGTAGAAGAAAAATATTGAGCCACTCAAAAACTAACGTACCCACATAGACTACTACTAACTCACATATGGAAGTTACCGCCCGGTCTCAATTAGGACCCAGACAAGTTTGGTTACTATCCAACATTTTTTTTCTCCTAATCCAAACTTGTTATCTCATCGACTCGACTTTATACATATGGAGTAGTACACTTGTACTTCACCGGTATATGCTTTCCTTGTATTATGTCATGATGGGAGCTTTTTTCATCTATATAACACGAAGCCCTAACCCCTAAAGGGGTACTTTTTCCCTTCCGCTAACAACATCTTCGCGTGCAATGTGTAAGATCGGGCGCACCATGCCACCATCGATCTTCACATCATTACTAATTTAGCTCGTCGATGTTCCACTACACGTAATCTTCCCCATCAACGCATGCACGAGTGCTCACTCAACTAGCATGTGCACACACAATGATAACATCTCACATGTTGTGACATGCCTACTTAGTGGCATAGATAGAAAATACATGACTCTTGACCTAGTAAAATCTTCACCATGAGAATAATCTGGGTTCTCAAGAAACAACCATTGCGATCTGGCAAAACAAGTTGCTCGTCTCATCAGCAGAGCCCCATTGACGTTCCTCGTGAGCCTTTAGCCTTCTAGTAACCTCCTCCATGGTCAAGAGATCTCCAAATTTCTCTATGGCGGATGCAATCTCAAGAAAGTTCAACGGGGTGGCTTAGAGAAATTTATCAACACCCTAGCCTACTTGATGCAGTCATCTCCCAGAGGATTGGTCTTGATTTTCTCCAAAGCTTCCGTGGACGTCCTCTCTTCCAAGCAACCAATGGAATCTAATATTCTGGGATACTCTGATAGATGGCCATCAATGATTTCTAGTCCATCATCTCGTCGACGGCCTTGGCATCCTCCGGCTTCATCGCGTCTAAGATTTTTGCCCTGCGCATCAGAGCCTTCATCTTGATCGCCCAAATCTAGTAGTTGCTCTTCGTCAAAATCGGGACCTGGCCAAAAATGATTCCTTTGGTCACAACCATGATCTTGGTTGTCGCTTCCCAACAAAATCAGAACATTCACCCCAACGACGTCGATCCTGATTTCTCTCATGCCAATTGTCGGTTTCCCTACTCTTCATGTGTTTGATGCGCGCCGGCCGGCTTGGTCGGCCACACATGGATGGTCGGCATGCGATGGGATGCGGACGTTGAGGACGAGGTATCAACTCGTCAATGCCTACGGATTGTAGACTTAGGGTTTCGTGGAAATAGAGGGCAAGTAGTACTCGAAGGTGGTCAGACGAACAAAGGCGTCCAACTAGAAAACAATACGGTGGCTAGGGTTTACAATGATCGATCCTCTTTTCGCCCTCAGCTTCGCCCTTATAAAGGAGGCGAAGCCGAGGCTTTCCGTGTCATACAAGTATACAAACATCAGGTCGTGTTGGGCATTTCCATATATTGTTACAAGTTTCCATATATCGATTCTACTCTCCTGGGCCGCACATCTTCGGCTTCATGGGCCTCCAAGTCTTCGGGTCCATAGTCCTTCGACTCCTCAGATGCTTGAAAAACATAGCCAAGGGAATACTCGTGATATGCCCATTAAGCATACCCATGTCAGTAGCCCCCGAGATTTTATACGAGTCGTAGAATCGGGTAAAATCTCCATCCTTCATCTCCTTCGCGAATTTTTCGAGTCCTTTAAGACACTATTTTTATTCGCCATCTATATTGTACAGGGATACTGGTAATGAGGCTGGTTCATTTGACCGGTCAGGTACCAGTTAATTGCTCTTGTGGCAAATCCACATAAACCTACTTCAAATTCGAGTTTCCGGACTCGAACCTAGGATATTGGCATAACTCAGGACATGACGCTTTAGGACTTACCGAAAACTGAATTCTAGGTAAGTTATCGGGTACCCAACACGTCTGCTGTGATTTTCTTCACATCTGTTGACGTGGATAAAGTGGGAGAGCGCATTCGGGTGCGATGCCACGCCACACAGGATGGATCATGGGGTCTTACCTTCGTGACCCTTTTACAAGTCACGGCATTCAGAGTTTTTATCGCGGCAGACGCGCTCTGAGAATATATTGTCGAGTGCCTTTGTTCGGCTGATGGAATACTCCATTTCTTCGGGTTGATATATTTTGTTGAATAATATCTTGACGCTCCCGATGGGAGTACATGACGAGTTTATAAAACTCGAAGATGTCTACCCACTGCCGAAATTCTTTGGATTCATCTATATTGACTTGTTGTATTGCTCTCTCTTATTGACAAATTTCATCGGGTGCGCGACCAGCGCTCCTGATGGGAAGAGCTCCCGAGGCTACATCCGAGTGTTTGCACTAGGGTGTAGGCTCAACTTACTTTTCATCAACTCTATATTTTTTTACTTTTTTGCATCTTATCGGGAGCATGAACAATGCTGCCGATAAGAGTAGCCCCCCGAGCCTATGATCGGGTGCTTGCAGCTGGACATAGGCTCCAGAATTTTATGCTTCGCATCCTATATTGTCTCGTAGACTCGAAGATTTTCTTGTCATTGACGTCAATGCTGATGAAGGTAAATGCGCTGTCGACTCGTTAGATTGTGGCTGTTAGTGGACCACTATTTTGTGGGTCCAGTATAACTGCCCTTCCACCATGTTGCACTTAGTGGGGCTCGCACATTCTCCAAAGCGCCCGACACGCTCGCGGTAACTCCGTTACTTCCATGTGAAACTTAAAAAATGTTTTTACTTCTCTGCCACGTGTAGGGTTAAGATTATCATGCTTCTACTGATTGAACGACCGATCTGCTTCGCCTTCCAGGTTAAAAGGTAAACCCTGGTCCTCACTTTTCCCCTTCTCGCTCCGCCGCACAACACCATCACTTTGCCATTGCCCGCGCTCTCTGCTCCTTGCTCTCGCCTCGCAACCCTAGCCCTTTCTCTTCGTCACCATGGCTCGTTCCAAGCGCGCCAAGAACACCTCCGCCGGCGCCGCCGCCGCTGACCGGGCGGAAAAGAAGAAAGTGTTTGGTTGGGATAGATCCAAATTTAACCCAACGGAGCACCGGAAGTTGAAGAAGTTGGGGCTTCTCACTGATGAGGGGAAGATAAGGATCCCTGGGGATGAGACGACCCCCAATCCGCCCGAAGGATATCAGGTAATTTTCTCTGATTTCCTCCTTCGCGGCCTTTCCGTGCCTGTTCACGAGTTCCTTCAGGGACTCCTTTTCATTTACGGGATTCAACTATACCAGCTAACTCCCAACTCCATGCTTCACATTTCTATTTTCATCACTCTATGCGAGTGTTTCCTTGGCATCCACCCCCATTGGGGCCAGTGGAAACGCATTTTCTACCTCCGCCACAACAACTAGAGGGATGCCATCTACGACGTAGGTGGTGTCTGCATCTGCGTGCGGCCTGAAGCCGGATATTTTGACCTAAAATTCGCCGACTCGGTTCAAGGCTGGCGCAAGAAGTGGCTCTATGTGAAGGACGAGACCACTGGCAATCAGCAGTACGGCCTCGCTCCTTTTGACATGTCGCAAGAAATCTTGAGGCGTCGGTCTTGGGATGTCGAAGCTACTCTGGAAGAGGTTGCTGCTACAGAGCATCTGATGGAGCGGATCAAGACATTGCAGACTACCCGAGGAAAAGAACTTTCGGGTGTGCAAATAATAGCACATTTCCTGCGGATTCGCGTACAACCTATCCTAGCTCGCTCGGGTCCTCTCTGGCTTTAATCTGGCGCTGGTGATGCTGCGAGGATATCCGAAGATCTTCATGTCAAGGACTTGGAAAAATTGGTCCGCCGCTTCACCTCGCTTAGTAAGAAAGTTGAAGTTCCTGCAGCTTGCCGCGTGAAGCCATTCAGTGGCACACACGCCCTTCCAGTTGTAAGTTTCCTTCTCCAATTTTTACTTATTTTTCCTGCCTATCTTACCTTTCACAATTTTACTCGCAACTTATTTGTGTAGGGACACCAGTCAATCTCCTCCCTTCCTCCTGTTCCCGAAAATGGGGAAGCGCCCGAACGGACGCTTATTGCTGACGATTCCCAGGAAGCTTCAGTTCGCGATAGTGAACCCGCGGAATCTGAAAAAAAGCATGGGCTCATCTGAAAAGAATGCGGGTTCGACGCACATCTCTGACTCATCCCACACACACTCTATTCCTCCTGCGACTTCCCCAGAAGGCCGAAAAAGAAAAAGGCAAACTGATGAAGAAGACTCAGGTACTTCAAAGCTAGCTGAACCTGCGACAGAAGAGTCTTCCCACGAACAGCCTCTAGCCTTTGATCCATTCGAGACAGTTGTTGACTTAAGCTCGTAAGTTTGCTTCTCCTTTGCCGCACCATTTATACTTGACTTCATCCTTATACCTAAACACTGCTCGTTCCTATGTTAGGGACGACGAGGTGCACTCGGAACGTAATGCTTCTGGGCCAGCAAACACAAGTGCATCGCAAACGCTGGTCGTCTCCGAGGACCCAAAAATCCCTCCTGAAACCATGGATCCGCAGAAGAGCCCCCGGCCGTTAAAGAAAAAACCAAGGACAGTTACTGCTGGTAAAGGGGTTGTTGCCGCCGGAGATCCGTCAACTCCCCGTCTTGATGATGTGAGCCTGCTTCTCTCTTTCATTTGCTTCCCCCCTGTTCAACAACTATCATCTTCTTATACTTTTTCCTTTTTATGCATTCCGACTATTTTGTAGCCTATAGCCAAGGAAATGCTCGACATGGCTACCCGTTTTATCGGGTTTCGCGATGAATCTAACACCTTGAGGAGTGAGTTTCGTGCATTTGTTCTACTATCCTCTTATCAATTGCTGTGATGTAACTCTTTCTTTTTCTAGGAGCTTTAAGCGTTGCGTAAGAGCACACCAAGGAGCTCGAAAAGAAGCTCGAGGCTAGCGAAAAAGCCCGCAGAGATGCCGAAGCAAAAGCTGCAAGTGCTAAGGATCTTCAAACTAGGCTTGACGCCGCAGAATTGGCCTTAAATGACAAGGATGAGCAGATTGCCCAATGAGAAGCCGACATAACTGCGTGACTCGACAAACAATCTGATAGATTCTCGAGTACTGTTATCCTGTCCCTTCTTCGAATTTTTGCTTATGTCGCTGCCATGCTTGTACTGAAAAATGACCCTCTTTCCAGCAGAGTGTATTGGCGAGATGTACACCAAGAACCAGGAGCAAGAAGAAGACGAACTCCTGGATTCCCTCAAAACGCTAGAGATGAACTGCACTCTTGCACGCGACTGCTTAAAGGAAGGTCGAGCTGCTTTCGAATGTTTGTTCCGCACTTCTTCCCGAAGGATCCTGTGCTGGACAAGTTTGAGCCTCTCGCCAAGTGCTTCACGGGCAAGGACGACCCTGTTCTGGCGCATCGATAGCCATTGCGCTGTCGATAGCCAGTGGTGAAAAGCCAAAGTGGCGACTGTTCGGGGCCTGACCAAAGAGAAGTGGACTGGTCTCCTCAAGAACGCGAAGGACTTCTCGAAGAAACTGGTCGCCATTATTGATCCGTCGACTTCCTCCTCCGCCAGTACTACTCAGACTGAGGTCAAGTAGAAAACTTTGTGCCTTCGCTTTTGTAAAAGTTTATCCTTTTGTTCTTTTCAGCTACTTTGTAAGCAACTTATCGGCTGCGGCCTTTTGGACTCCCCCTTGTAATATATTTTTAATGATGAATGAAAAATTAGCTTGCCAAGAAATTAATGTCGAACATTTTACACTTTTTTCCAGTTAATTTTTGATGACTATGCTGAGACTGGATGTCTCGATACTTCTCATGATGCACCGAAGTCCACAGAGTCCTCTAAGGCTGCTGGCTCAAGCGTACCTGTGGTGCCTGACTTGATGAAAAGGGAGATGGAAGATCTTTGGCAATAACTGCAGTTACTGAAAAAACAAGCTATGACTGCCCTGGATCAAGCAAGGAAATCCTCTGAACGCGAACAAACTGCTCTTATCCAAGCAAAAAAATCTGCCCAACTGGAAAAAAGCTGCTACTTTGAAGGCCACTCGTGCTGCTGAACGTGAAAATTACATGCTGGAGCTTATGACTGCTGCAAGTCAAGATATGGCTGGTACATTTCCTTTTCCCAGTTTTCTCACTAGATGAATTCTGTTTGACAATTACTTACTATATTGTTTTCCTCTCCTGCATAGGTTCCTCTTTGGATGTTGGTGCCGAAGAAAGGAGGGTAAACTTACGGGTTGGGGGTCTCATGCGACTTGCGGCTGAAGCTAATGTTGATTTCTGGGCAGATGAAGCACGCTGCCGCGCGATTGTCCAATTTCAGGACCGCGGCGCTCAAACACGTGAGTTTATCGAATTTTTGTCGCAGTTCGCTGGGTATGGTATACAATGCCATGTTTCCTCGCAATCCTCAACCCGAGAATCTTACTGAACTAATGGAAAAATTCAAGAACGTACGGGACATTCATAGCTTCGTGAAGGCGCAAATGGTTGCTGGGGCGAAATTTGCTTTGATATGGCTCAGGATCCATCACCCGAAGATTAATCTCGACGAAGTTGCAAAGGGAGTTCTTTTGAAGAGCTCGAAGAAGAAAATAAAGCTTGGTCGTCATATTGAAGTTGTATCTGGTCCTGCTGAAAAGATGATTGATACGTTGCTCGAGGTAGACTCTGGTTTCTTCAGGAACTTCCGGTACGATGATTCAACACAATAAATGCATGCCTCAAAGGAAAATATAGACAAATGGATGTAAATACTCTTATGCAATCTTGTATAGCTATATTGATTTTTGCGTGAGGTTGATCTTAAACCAGGACGCATATCTGTAAGTATATTGTACTTATTGTATACTTTATCGGCTGATCTCCCGATCGTCGGGTAACAAGAGCTATTTGTCGTGCACGCTTTATTGTCGTACTATTTTTACATTTTCGTGAGACTCTCGTGCGGTCAAGACGAATACTGTTTGGAGTAACCAAGTTGTTTCAATGTTTATCTTTTGACTAAGCCCCCGAGTATCGGGTGGCAATAGTTCTTGGTTACGATTGATTTACCCGCGAGACTTGTGCAAAGCCACAACGAGTATATTATGATGTTTGTCGAATTAAGCTATATTGAATTTGTGGGGTGAGCCCCCGAGCGTTGATTGCGAGGAAGAAAAAGAATAATATTCAATACTACTATTTTTATTCAGACCATGCTATATTTCAGCAAAGCAAGCCCGCCTCATTAAAAACCTTTCAGTCCCACTCGGTACCCTGAAAGGAAAAGAGTGCGTCTGAAAACTTGCGAGCTGTTCAAGTATATTGTATGTTTACATGATCCTTGCGCACATAACTCTGATTGCTTCCTTCTATGCGTAGAAACGCCGCAACTGTGTGACGTTCCACGGATTCCCTTCGGCTTTGCATGTCTTCTTATCCTTGAGTCGATAAGCTCCACCTGGAGTAACTTCTGTGATGATGTATGGTCCTAACCATGGAGACTCCAGCTTTTCATGGCCATCTTGCTTGAGTCGAAGGACTAGATCGCCGACCTCAAAAGATCGAGGATGGAGTCGACGACTGTGATAATTCTTCAGGTTCTGTTGGTATGTGCTTACTCGAGATAACACAACGTCTCTTGCTTCGTCGACTGCATCAACTCCATCTTCAAGTGCTCTTTGCGAAGCTTCTTCGTCATATTCTGCGACTCGTGGAGAATCATGAGCCAGTTCTACCGAAAGCACGACTTTAGCGCCGTTGACCAGAAAAAAGGGGGTCTCCTGAGTTGCTGCGTTTGGTGTTGTTCGCAGACTCCATAACACGGAGGGTAACTCTTCGACCCAAGCGTGCCTTGCTTTTTCGAGTGACGCTAGTAAGCGTTTCTTTATGCCATTGCATATGAGACCGTTTGTTTTTTTGACTTGACCATTGGTTTGTGGATGTGCTACTGACGCAAATTGTAGCTTGATGCCCAGTCCTTCACAGTAATCCTTGAACTCGTGGGAGGTAAAGTTACTGCCATTGTCTGTTACTATGCTGTTCGGGACGCCAAACCACAAAACGATGCCCTTGATGAAATTTACAGCTGCCGTTGAATCTGCTGTCGTTACTGGTTTCGCCTCGACCCATTTGGTGAATCTATAGACTGTCACGAGTAGGTAAACATGGCCTCCTAGCCAGGATTTGTGCAATTTTCCTACATGTCGAGTCCCCACTGGGCGAATGGCCATGCCAGAGGTATTGGCATCAGCTCGGCTGCTGGAGCATGTGGCTTGGACGCGAATCTTTGGCAAGCTTCATAGGTACGCATGATGTTCTTCGCATACTCTATGGCTGAGAGCCAGTAAAAACCTGCTCGGAATGCTTTGGCTGCTATCGCTCGACTGCTTGCATGATGGCCGCATATCCCTTCATGTATGTCATTCAATATAAGCTGTCCTTCTTCGGGTGTGACACATCTTTGTAAGATGCTTGAGATACTGCGTTTATATAACTCGCCTTTAACAACTGTGAATGCTTTAGATCGCCTAATGACTCTGCGAGCTTCGACTGGATCTTCCGGTATTTCTTTGTTTACGATGTACACTAAGTATGCTTGCATCCATGGAATTTGTATCATCAGCACCTCCTCTGGTTCCTCTTCTTCGTCTGAAGTCGACGATTCTGGGGCTGCTACAGCCCCCGAGCCTTTTTTGTACTTGTCCTTCTTTTTCTTTGGCTGCCCCTGTGCTGCGAGTTTCTTCGGCTTGGTTGACCTCTCGCTGTTTTCCTCCCAAAATACTCCTGGCGGTATTGGCAGACACTGAGATCCGATATTTGCCAGAACATCGGCTTCATCATTACTGAATCTACTCACATGATTTACTTCACATCCGTCAAAAGTTTTTTCAACTTCATTGTATGCGTCCCGATGTGCTATCATGCTATCATTGACCGCATCGCACTTGTTCATCACTTGTTGCGCTAACAGTTGAGAGTCTCCGAAGATTTTTAGGCGCGTTGCGCCACATTTTTTTGCCATTCTCATCCCATGGAGCAAAGCCTCATATTCTGCCTCATTGTTTGATGCATTGGGGAAGGTCATCCGCAATATGCACTTCATCTTATCACCTTGCGGAGAGGTGAGGACCACCCCATCTCCTGCTCCTTCTATTCTCTTGGACCCGTCGAAATTCATGTGCCAAGTGCTCGACAGGTCTGGTAGTCCTGTGTTTTGAAGTTCCATCCACTCTGCTATGAAATCTAGCAAAATCTGCGATTTGATTGCTTTTCTTTTTTCATACGTGATGTCCCGAGGAGAGAGTTCTATTCCCCAAAGGGAGACACGTCATGTAGCTTCCGGATTGTTCAGGATGTTCGAGAGAGGTGCTTCATTGACTACTACGATTGGGTGTGCCGAAAAGTAGTGTCTCAACTTTCTTGCAGACATAAAGACTCCGTATGCTAGCTTCTGATAATGCGGGTACCGTTGCTTGGATGGAGATAAAACTTCGTTGAGGAAATACACTGGGCATTGAACTCCATGGATTTTTCCTTCTTCTTCTTGTTCCACGACAAGGACGGTGCTGGCCACTTGTGGGGTGGCTGCAATGTACAACAGTAGAGGTTTTTTTTCTCATAGTGCCACTAACACTGGTGGTGTCGAAATAGTGTGCTTCAAGTGCTCGAACGCTTTATCTACTTCCTTGTTCCACTCGAACTTTTCTCAATGTTTTATAAGCGCATAGAAAGGTAACGCTTTTTCTCCCAGTCTGGCGACAAATCTACTTAAAGCTGCGACTCGCCCCGTTAGCTGTTGTATTTCCTTGAGTTTGGTTGGTTCCTTCATTGTCAAGGTGGCCTGTATCTTCTCTGGGGTTGCTTCAATCCCTCTAGCTGACACTAAGAATCTGAGGAGTTCTCCCGCAGGAACACAAAAGTAACATTTGTCGGGTTCAATTTGATGCAGAAATTATCAAGGTTGTTGAATGTTTCACGGAGATCATCGATTAAGGATGACCCGCGTTTTGTCGTGATAACCACGTCGTCGATGTATACTTGGACATTTTTGCCAATTTGAGTTGCGAGACACTTCCGCATCATCCGCTGATATGTTGCTCCTGCGTTCTTCAACCCGAACGACATTGTTTTGTAGCAGAACACGCCATAAGGGATTATGAAAGTTGTTTTGACTTCGTCTTCTATTTTTAATCGAATCTGATTATAACCAGAATATACGTCCAAAAAGGAAAGACGTTCACAGCCTGCCGTGGAGTCGATAATCTGATCGATCCTAGGGAGGGGAAAGGGATCATTTGGGCAATGTTTATTGAGACACGTGAAGTCGACACACATGCGAAGGACCTCAGTATTTTTCTTTGGGACCAGCACTGGATTAGCGACCCAAGTGGCCTCGGTCTTTATTTCTTTGATGAATCCGGCGTCTTCAAGGCGATGGATTTCTGACAGCATGGCCTTGCGGTTTGGCTCGGAGAAGCAGCGCAAAGGTTGTCGAATTGGTCTGGCTCTTGGATCCAGATTAAGTGCATGCTCGACAAGTTCCCTGGGTACTCCTGGCATGTCAGCTGGACACCATGCGAATATTTCCCAGCGCTCACGGAGGAACTCGACGAGCGCGCTTTCCTATACGATGTCCAGATTGGCCGCGATGGATGTTGTTTTCTTGGGATCTGACGGGTGGACTTGTACTTCCTTGGAGTCCGTAGAGGTGTCGAAAGCTTGCTCTTGCAAGGATCTACCCCCGTCTGGCAACACATCGTGGTTGGTGGTGAATTTTATCGCCTCGTACTCAGCTTGCATTCCAAACGACTCGGAAAGTTTGTGAAAGTCCCTGTCACACTTGTCTGACACGGCGAAACTTCCACTGACCGTTATTGGGTCGTTAGGTCAGGAATCCTCCACAATAGGTATGTGTAATGCGGCACTGCCATAAATCTGGCATATGCGCCCCAGGAGGGCGTGCTACTGTGACGGCCAGTCTATAACCTCAAACTAGAGCTTTTCCTTTCTGAAATTTTCTACTGTCCCGAACTGTACATCGAGTGGTAGTTTGGCTTCTCGGGCGTTATTCCGTGAAAACGCGTGTCCATTGGCACCAGACTGGCAAGCGAAATGTTCATCTTCCTCAATGTATCTGCGTAGATTAGGCTTATGCTACTTCCTCCATCTCTGAATACTCGAGGGATCTCGTACCCTTCGATAACTGCTGGTAACACCATCGCTGAATGTTCTGGCCGCGGCACCTGGGTGGGTGATCTTCTCTGCTGAATCCTATTGGCTGATCTGACCAATTGAGGTACTCAATAGTTGGTGGTGGTGATAGCACTGCCATATTGACCTGTCGAGTAATCAATTTTTGCGACCTATTCGTTGGCATGCCTTCTGGTTCATTGTTACCGCTCCTTTTGGCTGTGTATATCCATTTTTAGTGTTTGGAGGGCCCGCGATCTGCAGCTGGTTTTGCTGGTTCCCGTTGGTGATTGCTGGTGGTGGTGGTGATAGTGGTACATGCACCTCACTTCTTGGCCCTTGCGCATATCCCCTGCTGACCGCTTCGGCTTGTGTGTTTTCCGTGATCCTTCGCAGAGCCTGAAACGTTCGATAGTCCTTTTGGAGGTGACCCGACACCCTCCTTCCTTCAGGATCTATATAAAAGTGCATCTGGCATGGTCCATTCATGATTTCTTCCGGTGACATGTTGTACGCTCGTGGATATCTGGACCGATTGCTCTGCCTGCTAGAATTTGGCGCGTCTCTATTGTCACTTCACTGCTCATTGCTGCGGCGGTAATCGTCGCGGTGGTTATTACTATTGTTGCTACGGAAGCCAGCCGAAACTGGGCTAGGACCATCGTATTCCACAAAGCTGCGAAATCGTCACCTATACTGTTTATTGTTCCTGTTACGATCCTCCTCGGGTGAACGAGGCCGCTTGTTCTGAATGACATCTTCGCCATCAGCCCACTTATTTCCTATTTCCATGAGTTCCGCAACCGTTCTCAGGTTCGCCCTTCCTAGTTCTTCCACTAGGTCTCTTTTGCGGATGCCTCCGATGAACGCGTCAATTGCTCTCTCATCAGACACATGCTCGGCCGAATTTTTTATGAGACTCCACCGCTGGATGTATGCTCGCATTGACTCGCATGATTTTTGCGTGCAGGTTCTCAGCTGCTCAATCGATGCTGGCTTTTTGCATGTGGATTTGAAGTTCTGCACAAACAACCTCTCGAAGGTTTCCAAGCTGTCTATCGACCCATCTGGCAATTTTCTCATCCATGATCTTGCGGCTCCGCTAAGGTGAACTTGAATGCTTTGCATGGCCGTCGCCCTTGTGCCTCCAGTTAACTTTCGCGTTTCCAGGTAATCGACCAACCAATCCTCTGGATCTTGGAGTTCGTCGAACTTTTTATAACTGTCGGGTAGTTTAAAGCTAGCACGTACTCGAGTCTTGCGAACCCTTCGGGTAAAGCAAGGGAGTCCGCATAGTTCCTCTTCGCTATCATCTATTGTCTGGCAATTTTCTCGGCTCCTGTCTTCACGACCTCTTTCTTCCCATGCTCTATCGACTCGTGCGTGAGCTGCATTGTTTCTTGCGTCGCCCTCTCTTTGGATATTGCGAGTTACTACCGCTGCCTGCCGAGGGCTATGTTGCCTTGGGCTACTACGACGTGGAGATCTTGCGGGTTGCTGGATGACCTCTCTACCAGCTATTGCTGCTCCCATAACGCAGATACCTGCCATAGCAGTTTGATACAAGGATGCTCGAGGATCACCCTGAGGTGGTCTGGTTGCCATCAGGTAGGCATGTGTCTCCATGTAAGCTGCTTCTGGCGTCTTGGGCATTATATGCCCTCTCGAATCTATCGACATGAAGGACATGTCGAGATCTTGGATCAGATGTTCTCCTCGCTCAGCTTCGGGTATGCCTGCCATCCGCGACCTTGCTCTTCCGCGGGGTTCTCTGTGGTTGTTTGCTGAGTTTCCTGATTGCGCGCTCAGGTTGGCTCTACATTCGCTAGATGCGTCCGCCGCAACTTTCCTTGCATCGAGTTTCTCTTGCATCTTCTGCTACTCGCGTCTTGTGCGGCTGAGTTTATATTGATATGCTGTTAGCTCCTCCGCCGTTGCTTGCGTTGTCATCGGTTCTGTACCGTTTATGGCTCTTGCGGCTCTGTCCCATGCAGCTTGGGAAAGCTGCACTTGCTCTCTTGGCTAGGCTCCAACATATTTGTTTCATGTTCCTTTTGTGAGATCTACGGGATCGACATAGGGGTTACCCAATGGGTCGAAAGCCTCAGATTGCTCGTCTTCCTCTACTTCGCGACCCGACGCTGTGAGCACACATATCTGGTGGTGTGTCGAGTCTGCGCTATCGTCGAGCTCGGGATCTTGGATCATCGAGTTCTTGCTGCGTGGTGCCGGACTTAGCATCCGCGCACCATGCAGAGGGTAGGTGACACCGTTGTATAGATCGGCGAAGACCTCCTCGCTAGCGGTTAAGTTGGTGTTGCTGGTGAAGTCGAAGTTGGTGAAGTTGTCGAAATCGGTGCCTTGAAGCAGATAGGTTTCAACAGTTGACTTGAAAGTCATCCCGCCGAACAGATCAGCGAGTTTCCCGCTGTCAGCGGGCTTGATGAAGCGCAGCGGCGAAACTTCCTCGTCGCTTGAGTTGATGGACGGTGTCGACGATAGCGTAGATTCAGCCTCAGCCGCCGACGATCCCGAAAAAATCGGGGCCGAAAAGCGATGTGAACCTTCTTTGCCGACGAGGAAGCGGAAGCACCCGAACGTCATCTCCATTGCTTCTCCCAGGTTGGCATATGCAGGAAAACGGGCGGGAGGGTGAGGAACAAAATCGACAAGACCAGATTGGATCTGTTTACCTCCTTCCATTGCGTTGCTTGATGCCGATGATGACGATGATGATGCCATCGAGATCAGGACCTTGCTACCTCACTTCCCACGGACATCGCCAATTGACGAGGTATCAACTCGTCAATTCATACGGATTGTAGACTTAGGGTTTCGTGGAAATAGAGGGCAAGTAGAACTCGAAGGTGGTCAGACAAACAAAGGCGTCCAACTAGAAAACAATATGGTGGCTAGGGTTTACAATGATCGATCCTCTTTTCGCCCTCAGCTTCGCCCTTATATAGGAGGCGAAGCCGAGGTTTTCCGTGTCATACAAGTATACAAACATCGGGCCGTGTTGGGCCTTTCCATATATCGATTCTACTCTCCTGGGCCGCACATCTTCGGCTTCATAGGCCTCCAAGTCTTCGGGTCCATAGTCCTTCGACTCCTCAGATGCTTGAAAATATAACCAGGGGTATACTCGTGATATGCCCATTAAGCATACCCATGTCAGTTGACATTTGGATTCATGGTGTAATTGGCAGACTTAGCATCTTGAGACACGGTCCTTGGCTCCCATCCATCAACATTCCGTGGTTTAGGTGGCATCTCGTTGCCTCTAGCCTCAGGTGGTCGTTGTGTGCTTCGGCAACATGCCGCGGATCTGGGCATCCTCGATGCACATCTAGGGTGTTTGATGCTAGCTCCTTCTAGGGTGAGTCTCTCGGTCATCCTATGAAGGTCTCGATGTGTTGCTTGTGGTGGCCTCTGTTTGCGGGATGGCGAGCTAACCAAGTTCTTGAGCTAGTGAGTTTTTCGGTGGTGCTAGGAAATTGCGGAAGACTATGTGTTGGTTGCTACCTTGGTATGCATGGTGATCGTGGCGCTCCAGGCTTTGGTGTTGCTCGACGTTGTCGGTCCCAACGATGACGACACCTACAAGCATCGTTTCCTCCCTAGTGGCATCATCGAGGAGCATCGACACACTCCATCACTTGTCATTTAATCCTCCGGGTGAAAACATAAAACTGGCTTATGGAGCCCGATCGGATGGAAACGACACTAATGATGTCGCTACGTTCTTGGAGGCTCTCTTCTTGGAGTTTTGATTCACAATTGGAGCACGAACCAGTGATACTTTTATTGGCTCTATCCGGAAGACCCCATGCACATCGGTGGCGTACTAACATGGTATATTTGGGTGGCACATGGGAGACAGTGAGAATCCCGTGCTGAGTCTTGGATGAATGGAGGCACTCGACATATTTCGGTTAACGGTTGTGGATGCATGTTGTGATACACATAGAGTGCGGCGATGTAGGGTGATCCGGCTATAAGGGCGCCAATAGGGGTTGGTGGATTTGAGGTGAGACCTGCTTTCGGTTGTGCCATTGACTCTCCAAAGCAAGAGCAACTTGGTTGTCCCCTTCTTTTTATAAATAATTGACGGGTTCTGGCGCCCTTGTGCTTGTGTGTTTGGCCTCAAGCCGCGCCCTTGTGCTTGCGTGTTTGGCCTCAAGCCCATGTTTTGTTTGGTGGTGTCCATTATAATGTGTGTCAACTGTCAAGATCCTTTGGTTGTAGCCATGTCTTAAGGGGTGAGTGTTTCGGCCTTTTCATCCTTGTGCTTGTGTGGTTGGCATCTAGGTCATGTCTTATTAGGTGGTGTTCGTTGTAACGTGTGTCCAAGATCCTTTAGTTGTAGCATGTCTTAAGGATATAGCTATCTTCATTCTTATCGATGCATCCAAAAGCAATGTATCTTATTACGTTTTCGCGGAAAGAAATGATCATACTATGGTAGATATAACAGCAAACATACCGGAAAGAAACGCGTCAAGGCTTGTGTTTGCTATAAACTCAAGGCACAGTGCTGCGTGTCTTTTATAAGCAAGCACTAGTTTCCCTTGATACTGGATGCGTAATTCCTCTTCTTCGTTGCAAAAACCCAATAATTGCACAACATTTTGATGCTTCAGCTTCTTAAGTTTGTTAAATTCGTTTACAAAGTGCGAGTCGTCAATCCCTGGCGTTTGATGGAGCAACTTCACGGCAATCACTTGTCCGTCTTCAAGCACCCCCTGTTCAACATTTCATAATTTATCATACATTCGGGAACATGCATGAACACATGCTCCTAGTATATAGTAGGTAGTAACTTAGAATAGTATTACCTCTATTTCAATGAATAAGGGGCATGCTTTTTCAAGATTTGCCTTTGACCAAGAATTATTCTATAGCTAAATGATGATTATTTGATTAAAATTGATATCATTAGAAAGTGTTCTTCAATATGAGTCTATCAATATCAATTTTATACAATATAATCAAGATCCACAATTATCTCTCTTCTCATTTAATAATGTGATATGTTATATAAATGTTAGTTGTCAGTATATGTAGTTGCATGTTACTACTTGGTCCTAGTATGACTAGTTTTAGAAAAATAATGCACTAAATATCTGCATCTATGTGTTGGTAAACACGAACATCTGAATACTAGTAGAACACACTGTAGAAATATTTAGAGTGATGATAGTTAGGTTGGTCAATGGATATTATCATATAGTAGTATATGCATATGATACTATCTCTATAATTAAGATATCATCTAGTAGTATTGATTTGCTAAATATCAGTGCAAAATTGTATACACAATCAATTTTACATTAAAAAAATTAGGTTTACGTGCTATGACATAGTATTACATATGATACCGTCATTACTTTTCTCATCATTAATTATTGTGCTACATAATATTTTTGCATGCATGCAATGCATGATACTCCTATGCCATCTCCACTATCCTATCTCCACTAGGGGCAGTCATAGTCAGAAGAAACAAAGTAGCAATGAATAAGTAATATTCTTGCTGGTATAATGTCTTAACAATATAGGCTTAATCAGTCGGGCCAGAGAGAAAATAATGAGTACTATAAGCAAGAAGTTAACGACTCTAGAGAAGTACAGCTTTGCGGCATCAATAGAGAGGTTACCTTGTAAACTTTCCCAAACGCACCATTGCCCAATATCCGATCCTCAGAAAAATTATTTGTAATATCCGTCAACATTTTGAATGATAGATTCCACGGCTCGTGACTTGTATGCTGTAACTTGTTCTCCACGATATTCATTCTCGGGAAGAAATCCTGTCGATCAGGATTCATTATCCATTTGCATAGAAAAAATTAAGAAGCTTTGTAAATGCATGGAACAACCGAGGGTAGAAAAATACAACATAGACAATCTACTAAGGTTTCATTGATTTCGTCCATCTAAATACATTTTCGTCCGTTATGAAGTGTGTTTTTGTCCGTCTACACGCACACAATTCACCTTACTTACGCTCTCAAAATAGAGTTCGGTCCATATCAAAACAGCTAGCTTTTTTTGTGAAATATAGTACAAAAATAGACGCTTACACATAAGTACATATACTCATCCCTATGAACGCACACACAATCCTTATGAGTATATTCGAGAGACTGCATCCAAAAACTGATCCAGCGGATTTTGAGATTGACGAAGTCACCACACGCCCCACTAAAAAATATTCCGACTTTATGAAACACCAAAGTGTCAAATCTGAGATTTAAACTCTGTTAAATTAGAGATGCAACTGCCCTACAAATCATCCGACCACAGATTGATTCTCATTAAAACTGCTAGCTAAAAACCCATTTTACCTAGGTACGTCAAAGGACTAAGGAGAGATCCATCCAAATCAAAACGGCCTAGCTAGCCCTGCTACCGTGAAAGCAGAATTCGATCTGAATAAAAACAGCCTAGCTAGGCATCAGGACGGCCGCCACAGAGATGATCATTACATCTTCTCAGCCGTGTCACCGATCAAAAATCAGGCGACATCGTCGTCTAGGTCGAGCTTGCTGGCGGCCGACGACAAGCGGCGGCGGGTGCCTGCATGACGAAGGGGAAGCGCAAGATCGATGACTTGATTCAGCTCAACACATGAGCCACTTCTAACTGGGGGCTCGACCAACGCCGGAGTTTGCTGATGCAAGCTGCCTCTCCGACCATCCCGGATATCTGTGTTAGAATTGTATTTAGACTAACCCCCTCTGTCATGTATCACGTATACAGTATACGTATGTAATCCGGAAATGCTACATCTACGGGAATTTTCTACGGAAAGAAAGCTACGGGCTGACGTGTGATCCGACGTGGAAGCCACGATCGCTGGGCCCAAAACTAGGAAGCAAGTGGCCTGAACATAACTCCGCCTCTACTTCTCTCGTTCCGGGATTGATCGCCAGGAAATCGCCTCTCCAGCATATCACGGAACGCAAACACATAACAAAGTTATCTCTCAAATCAATTCTGCACAAATTGCTGGCAGGAAACTGGCAAACTGGTACTGCAAACAAAGTCATCTTGACGAACGATCTCACCGCGCCGTCTCGATGGTACAAAGATCACCAAAACGCCACTAAGATGAAGAGCTGTCCTCTCTGATTCCGGCCATGGAGAGGTCACCGCGCAGCTGCCGGTTAAGTGGCGGTTACCTCGTCGGCTTGTCCCCTAGAAGCAGCGTGCGGCGGCGCCTCGCAGCTTGCAGGAGATCTCTGCCTCGCTGCGCCGCAACAGGGCGCATGGCCGTTCGCACCAGAGCAGGGCACCTCGCCTCGTCGCCGACATGGGGAACCTTCACGCTCGCCGTCTGTACGATTCCTCGCCGGAGAGAAAAAGGAATGGGGATTTTCATGAACTGAACGGTTTCTTTGGCGAGCAAGTCTCGGAGATGGTTTCTCGCCGCATAGTTCCACGCGAGGACCCACCGAACGGGGCTTCCACGTCAGCCCGTAGCTTCTTTTCCGTAAGAAATTCCCGTAGGTGTAGCATTACTGTATGTAATCTGTATGAGGTCTTGTCAATATAAGTGGAGCACGTGAGGGGCTTGAGACCCACGCAAAAAACCCTAAACCTGTTTTCAATCTTGGTATCAAAGCCGCCGCTAGAGTCAATATAATCGAGTCAGCATGGAGAATTGTAATCCCACCACCACTCCTCTTGCACCATCTAAGACCTTGGCCCGAGACTCGGGCACACCGCTTTGTAATGATGATTCGTTTCGATATCGCAGCATTGTCGGTGGACTGCAGTATTTGACTCTCACCCGACCGGACATTTCGTTTGCGGTAAATAAGCTTTGCTAGTTTCTGTCGCAGCCCACTGATGTACACTGGGAGTCTGTCAAACGAATTCTACGGCATGTCAAAGGAACCTTAGAAACTGCTTGTGCATTCACAGGTCACCATCATCTGGTATTAGTATTTTTACCGATGCAGATTGGACAGGATGTGTGAATGATAGACAGTCTACGAGTGGGTTTGTTGTGTTTGTTGGGCCGAATCTCATCTTATGGAGTTCGAAGAAGCAACCCACAGTATCGAGATCAAGTACCGATGCAGAATATAAAGCAATGGCTAATGGCGCTGCTGAAGCTATATGGGTAGATTCTCTAATCAAGGAACTTGGCGTGACTCGGCAGCGTACTCTCATACTATGGTATGATAATGTTGGGGCTATTTATTTGACGGCGAATCCAATCTTTCATGCTCGAACCAAGCACATTGAGATTGATTTCTATTTTGTGCGAAAACAAGTAGCTGCTGGTGAACTGGACGTTAGGTTTATCTCCACACATGATCAGCTAGCTGAGGTCTTTACAAAACTAGCCACACGACAGATGCTAGATAGATTTAAGTCCAATCTTAACCTCGTGTGTAGCGGTTTAGATTGAGGGAAGTGTTGGAATTGTATTGAGACTACCACCTGTCATGTATCACGTATACAAAGTCATGTCAATATAAGTGAAACACGTGCGGGGCTTGAGACCCACGCACAAAACTCTAAACCTATTTTCAATCTATCTGCACGTCCATTATTGGTAAAGGTTGGCGGGCGTCGCGGTGGAAGACGGGAGCATGACATGCTCCGTTCTACATGGAGTGAGAAGACTTCAAGAGCACAAAGTACAGGGAGTGGCCAGCCAGCCCTGCACCTCCGGTAGCTCTTCCCTTATTTACCGAACACTCATAGTGAGGTACTTAATTACTCTTCGTTAGTCATTGCTAATTTGCACCTTATTGGCATTGCTTACTACAGTAATCTGATTTGGAGTACATGTTTGCAAATTGTGAGATCAATTAGTTAGCCAATTATTATGTGTTTAATTAAGGAACCTTTTAAAACGTTGTTACGGTGCTATATAGCCATCACCATATATGCCCGATTTTATTTAACAGCCCCATGTATTCAACATTGTTTGATTGAAATTACGCAAACGAGGGACTTGGCTCAACCAAAGTTGAGTGACTCACCTATCATACGGTAGATTGTGCAAACCACTGACCTTTGGTCTATTATTAGTGGGCTCATGACACGGACACAGAAAATTAGATAGTAAGTGGTGTGTTTTTTATTTACTTTAGTGAGGACTAGGAAAATTGCCCGTGTGTTGCACCGGGAGAATAACTTAAGGCTGCACTTTTCTTGACTTTTTTCTCGCCAAAACCGCCATAATACTGAGTCATGAGTAATTTCCGGAGCTAGACTGGTAACATAACACTTGGTTTGCCGTTTTAGTCTAGATATATTCAAATGTATCTCGACATGTTTTAATTATAGATATGCTTATACCAAAAAAATTAAGACATTTATTTTTAAGACAGGGGAAATACTTGGGAGGCCTTTTTGTCGTTTTATTTTCCCTTCCTTCACCCACGCTTTTCTATAATCACCATTGTCCCACGGTCGGTCCGTTTAATTTCGTTACAAGTGCTTGCTCTTTTCTACTCCTTTCAATTACGCACCATGCCAAGCCCACAATTCTGCTGCGATTCCCGAGCCCACGATTCCTTTCCGCTGTGCCCACGATTCCTTTCAGTTCTACTGCGATTCCCAAGTCGCTGGTTGGCAGACACTTGCTAATGTGTATATAAATAGGTAAATCTTGGTGTTACAAAGCAAGGTGGAACTAAATTTAATTATATTTTGTAAAAATAAAGGGTAAACCCCAATGGACGAGCCAGCCAAGAGGCCTGGCCGAGCTAGCCTAGTGGAGGCCCAGCTAGCAGTCAATGCAGCCCCTCCACTCAACCTTATCTGCCCGCAAAGATCCCAGCCGCGAGCACACTGTATTCATGCAGGAGACGGGCGGGGCTGCCGCCAGCCGAGCGGTGTGCAAGGGGTGGGCGCGCCATCGAGCCTCGATCTGGAGACCTTGACCAAGACAGTCGCGGTTGCCGCCGAGCAACACCAGTAGGCCTCCTAGCCCGGGCCAGCCCTCTGACCGCCCATCCCGCGGTCGCCGGCGCCCCGCATTTTCTTACAACGCGTGGATCTCGCGACAATCCGCCCTCTCCTACATCCGTTAGCTACGGCAGCGCCCCGCAGAGCCCTGCATCACGCGGATCTGGGCAGCGGCCAACCGTTCCTTGGTCGCGCGGATCCCGGCAGCGCCCCATGTACAATGGTAAACGCTTCTGTGGGCGCTTAGGGAGGAAAAGAAAAGGAATGTTATCCTAGCGTCCGCGCAAGAGTTCGTTGCTCCAATGGAAATCGCTAATTCAGGCGCTTAATCAGATATGTTTCCTGCACAGTCAACGCTGAAAAAAAGGGATTTCGTTGCAGAAAAAGCGGAGCGTCGACGCAAGATCTGGCAGCGATGCTTAGCAAAATCCCAGGATAGGCAGGGAATCGGGCCTAACGGCCAGGAAATCGGACCTGGCGTCTGCTCTTAGCGCCTCCATTGTACATGCCCTAACAAGCGGATCCAGGCAGTGGATAGGGCGGGGATGGTCGCCACTGGCGGGTCTTCTCGGCCTCTGACCGCGGGGCGTATCTTGGCGGCCGCGGAGCAGATGAGGCGAGGACGGTCGCCGCAAGACCGGTCACCTCGGCATCTAAGCGCCGGCAGGGGCGCAGCTTGGCGGCCTCGCTTCATCCCGCAACCTGTCTCAACTCCAGCTACTCCCTAGCCTCCGGCAAGCTAGAATGCACGGTGGGTTCTTTCGGGATGGGGAAAAAATAGCACGAACCGATATGTAATGACATTGTGCAGTATTATACGGTTTGGTGGGAGGGTAAAACGGTCCAAAAAAAAAGTTGGACGAAAATTTTGGCAGAAACCTCAGCTCTTTTATTATTAGGTATATACTAGGACAAATGCCCGTGCGTTGCACTGGGAGGAGGAAAAAACTGCAGCACAAAAACTATTTTTATTGCATATTTTGGTGACCCACGAAAATAATCAATTTTTGCTAGTGGGAAAAATCAAATTTCTCATGTAAATTCACCTTGATTTTCTTGAAAATAAAAGATTAAAATTACTTTGGTGGGAAATTCGTCAAGCACCTAAAGAAACCCCCACAGCCTGACTTGGTGGGAAATTTCTCATATATTTCTTGAAAATAAAAGATTAAAATTACTTTGGCCGGGTCGACGAAATGCGCAATTTACTGAAGATCGGGCCGGGCTGCTCAGGCCGGACTGGGCTTTTTCGTGCTTTGGACCGGGCTCAAGCCTAAATTCTTGTTCCGACATCCTAGCTCGGGCCTAGACTTTTAACTTCGGGCTTTTTAGGCCTGGCCCAAAGCCCAGTCCGGCCCAAAAAATGCCCAGGTATAATCACAAGCATGCCCGTTTAAGATGATATATATTTTCTTTTAAACTGAATCGCGCTTGTGTTGCATGCTATTGTGGTATATTTGGTAATGGAATTATGGAAATACATGTAGTGGGGAATCCAAACCTTGCTCAGTTTTGCTCCCAAACACCAAACATAAAGACCTAGGAGTGTTGTTTACAGCGAGCCGATTTCTTTTCCATGAGATATCTGCGTACAGGCTTTCTTTGATCCAGCTTGTACCATCGTATGTGCAGCGTTTGCTTCCTGACGTTTGGTCTCTTCGCCGAGCCTACCATCACTGTAGTTCGCCAAAGCCTCTGTCGAATTCTTCACATGCAGCTCCATGAGCAGGGACACGACCCTTATCCAGCCGTCCACATGGGACAGGCCCGGCCCCCTCGTCGGCGGCCTCTTCATAAATTAATTCACATGCACAACACGACGTCGCGGTGTGCAGGAACGGTGTCTCGAACTCACGCACGCCGTTGGCGATTTGGCCACCATGGGGGTTAATTTTGTTCATCAGCCCAGCTATATATCGGCTTTGTGAGTCAGCGCTGGTGAGGATCTGCTCCAATTCTGAATTGGCCTACCTGTCCACGTGATGCTAAACCAAGTATAAGACTATAAGTGACCTCGTGATGAAAAGTAAACACCTAATCTTATCCTACTTCTCCTTTCTTTATTCCTTTTCACATACTCACGCGGACATATCTGATCAACCTGAATTGGCAATTGTGTGCCACGAACTCGCCGAGTAGGATTGATTGTCACAGCTGTAGACATGTAGTCGAGCACAGGCAGATGGAAGTTGTATGTGTGTTGAGGCAGCGCAAGTCTGTAGTTGCAGTACAGTTGGGATACAACAGGTCAGATCCCAACCGTGCTATACGATTCGACAGTGTAGTGTCGGATTGTGTAGTGTCCGACTGCATGAGGGAGCATCGAAAATTCGAAACCATCCAACCAAAACATAGATGACCAGCGGCGCATCAGCGCATGCCCACGCGGAGGAGCTCCAGCGGGGCCAGGACCCTGGCCTGACTACCCCGTCGCAGCAGTCTACGGGATGCGCCTGAACCTCCCGATCCACACAAGGCAACGCGCTCAACCCGACGCCTTCCCAAAGATCCATGGGCCATGTTCATCCTCGACCGCCTCTCTGCTGCAAGCATCCTAGTGTTATCCACGGCCGGCCCCAACGTACGCCGAGGGGCTCCTCCGCATGATGGCCATGATCCTTGACATGCGGTCACCGCAGCCGAGCGGCCAGAAGGCAGCCATCGTGGTAGGCGCACGTACGGCACCTGCGGCATCTGACATCCGGTATTGCTCAAGGGATGCCCCCTTCATGCTCAAGGAGGTGGACATGGCCATCACCGACCTCTGCGCGCGCTGTATCGATCTCGTGGGCATCTGCGACATCCAAGAGTGCTCAAGGAACGCCACCTTCGTGTTGAAGGCCATGGCCATCGTTGCTGACCTTGGCGCGCTGCAGCTCCTGCCGCGGATCGTCCCCAGTCTCGTGGCACCGCTTGGACGCCAGGAGGCGAGCCGGCTGGCGCCGACGTAAGAGTTCCCTGGTGCCTGGAGGGGGCATCGACCGGTCTTTATGAGGAGCAGTCATGGGCGCATTGGTTTCCTTGTCGAGATCGGGGAGGAGTATCGATCGGTCTTTGTGAGGAGAAGTCATGGGCTTGGTTTCCTAGCTTGTCGAGATCTGGGAGGAGCATCTAAAAAAAAGAGACAGGGGAGGAGTCTGGGTGCGTGTACTTTGTGTAAACGTTTTGATTTGCATGGAGTCTGTTCAGTCCTGCTTGCTAACGATTCAGCGTTACGTAGGAGATCGGCTCTGTCCTGTTTGCTTACGATTCAGCGTCACGTAAGAGATCGTCTCGGTGCAGAAAACGTGGGCAGATAGCACGACGCACACACCGACCTGCGACGGACGACGGAAGAAGCGAACGGACGATGCAATCAACGGACCAAACGACGGAAACATTAGCTCCTTTATTATTAGGTATAGATAGATAGCAAAAATGCCCGTGCGTTACATCGGGATAAACAAAAACCCAAATGCTTCAAGAAATTAGTTCAATAATCACCTTTTTGGGACCCATGCGTTTCGACGGGAGAACCAAAAATAAAACTTCAAATGAAACACTGGCGGGGGAGTCTAGTAGGTGCATGGTCGCCTAGCGTTCACCCAAGCGCACCCTGGATAAAGAAGGAAAGACGTTGGAGGGGATGAAGAGCCTTCCACCGCCACCATCACCACCTCCATTCCCCTACTGTTGGCACCGGCCTAACCATTGGCCAGTGTCACCCGCGGCCGGCGGCGCTCTAGCACCAGCTCGCCATATCACCATGCCCAAATCCTTTCCTCTGTGGTTCTACCCCCAGCATCCCTATAATCCCCCTTGCGTCCTTTCTTCTCTGACGCCGGTGAAGGTATACTCCAAAGTCCAAACCCTACGACCTAACCTACCACCCACCCCTAATTTTATTGCTTACCTACGCCGCCTCTCATGCGGCTAGCCGCGACATCGATGTCTATAGCTTTTACCAGGCTCATGGTCGCCTTCTCCCCTGCATCCCGCCGCGGACTCGCGGTAGCGTGCGTTGCAAAGTGATTACCTTTGCCACCTCCCCCGCAGCCAGCCGTGTCATCAGTGTCTACTACTCGAACCAGGATCTTGGTCGCCTTAGCCACCGCGCCCCGCTGCGGACTCACCAGAGTGTGCGTTGCAACACGAGGGAAAAATTTGCATCATGAAATATTTACAAACCTTATATTTTTGCCATCTTATTATAGGGTTTTATAAAAAAAACCTTTTCAATTTTCATATTTTTATAAAATTAAAATAATATTTTGTTTTGGATAAGTTATTTTTTAGTTTAAGAAGCTATCGCAAAATATTTGGCCTTTGCTTTTTTGGCTCCAGGGGTGACACTTCCTCCTGCATCGACGGTCTGGTGACCTCGTCCGGTGCCTTTTACGTCATCTTCTTCTTTGGCCTCAGGGCTTCGATTAAAGCTGAATTGCTTAGCTCCTCACGTCCTTTGGTCGCTGAGGGAATCTTTGACCAGGGAGCCGACATGCTACCGTTGAGGCTATGCCGGATTCCAGGTGATATGACCGGTATAAACCGGATTTTTGTTCTTTTTATCCTGACTTTAGTTAACCTGGGTGTTCCTCCGGCTTAGTTATCACCGGTTTGCCCTTACTCCGGCATACCCCACCTGGTATACCGGATTATACCTTCCCATACTATTAAACCAAGTTTTCATAATCCGGATTATCCTTTAATCCGGTTTATAAACACCTTATCATGGCATATTTGCCATAGTCTTGACCTACCGGGGGTCATCCCCCCGACAAGACTGTTGTTGTGAACAACCAATTTTTTGTTTAGAATTTGTTGTTGAATTTTGTGGGGTATGAATAAGTAATTTGTTGAGAAGATATTCTCCGCATGGGAACTTTTTAGTGTTTGGAAGTGTTGCTTTTTTGTTGGAATTGTTGTCTGAAAATTGTTGTGAATAACCAAGAAAATTGTAGAAATTACTGTTGACTATTATTGTAAATAGCAAAGATTTTTATTGTAATCATTGTTTTAAATAAAAATATATTTGATTTTCCTTTGATTATTGTTGTGAATAGGAAAAAAAATAGTGTTAGTAACTCAGCGATTTGCTACAATGCTACATAAGTGTGTTTCTTTTTTGTTAAAAAAAAGATGTATTTATCATCTTTTGATAGGTTTTTGTAACTGTTCCTAAAAGAAAACTCAAATGGTTTGTTGCAAAAGAGGTGAAAAAGAAAGGTTCGTGTTGACCACCTACGCAGATATTTTTCTTTGTCTAGCGCTGCATGTGAAAGCGGCCTCTTGGCCCCCAACGGCTGTCCCTTGCCCACTTCATTGACATTTATTTGCATGGTGAAGTCCCGTTTAAACAGCAAAACGCCGCCGTGAGAAATGGGCCTGTGAACGGTGATTTAAAACATCCACCTATATTCGTTTTTTTTAAGCATGCAAAATAAATTGGTTGTGCGATAATGAGTGTAGGCTGGTGGTGCAAAGGAGAGTGGCCTTACCTTCTCTATCTGCGAGGACGAGTCGTTTTTCTTCAAATCTACCATATTCAGTTTATAAACAATATCTTCCATGCTGGGCCTTTCACGCCGGTTCTTCTTTGTGCAGAGTATTGCGATTTCTATACAGGCCAGCACTTGCTTGCAATCTTCCTCGACTGATGGATAGCTCGGTATCTCCTCTAATATTCTCTTCCAGTAGTCGTGTACCTTCAACAAGTAAACATAGATTACAAGCGGATACGCATATCAGTACTGAGCTACATGCGACAATCCACGAGAACACTATTTTTTTCAAAAACAATTTTGAAGATGTAGCATGGTGCCTGCCAAATATAACTATGGTTTCAAAACATTAATTTTATCGTTTCGTAACATGTAATGTTAACATTTTTTTTTGGAATCATCCTGCCTGTTTATTAACTTATCAAAACATGGAATTACACAAAGTATTTTCATCTAATCGCTAATGGTAAATATAGGAAAAAGAAGATTTTCCAACTCGAGCAGGATGAAGACACAATAGTTGGAGAGGCTAATTTGAAGGATTTCATCACTAAGTATTATAAAAAACTTTTTGGGGCACCAAGTCCAAATTATTTCTCTATGCTAGAAGAGAATAAGGAGGATATTCCCCAATTGTCCAGTGGCGAAGTTGATATTCTTACTGCTGAGTTCTCCGAGGAGGAGGTGAAAGAGGCGGTGATGCAAATGGAGAGAAATAAAGCCCCAGGACCCGATGGTTTGCCTGCGGAGTTTTATCAAAAAAATTGGGATGTAATAAAGGACGATTTGATGGCTATGTTTGTTCAGCTACGGACCCCTTTTTAAATTAAACTTTGGTGTAATAACACTACTTCCGAAAAAATAAGATGCCAGCAGAATAGAGCAATATAGGCCTATTTGTTTGCTGAATGTGAGTTTTAAATTTTTTACTAAGACGGGTACAAACAGAGTGACTACTCTGGCGCATAAAGTCGTTAGACCGACTCAGTCTGCGTTTATTCCCGGGAGAAATATCTTAGAAGGTGTGGTCGTGCTTCATGAAACTATCCATGAACTTCATAGGAAAAAGATGGATGGGGTTCTTTTTAAGATTGATTTTGAAAAGGCTTACGATAAAGTGAATTGAGCATTTTTACAACAAGCCTTGCGTATGAAAGGTTTTCCAACTATGTGGTGTGACTAGGTGGCAAGGTTTGTGCAAGGGGGGAGTGTTGGTATTAGAGTGAATGATGACATAGGTCACTATTTCCAAACTCTAAAAGGCCTACGACAGGGTGACCCTCTCCCCCCTATGCTATTTAATATTGTGGCGGATATGTTGGCTATTCTCATTGCAAGGGCAAAGGAGAATGGTCAGGTTGGAGGATTGATATCTCATCTTGTAGACGGCGGGGTTTCAATTCTTCAATATACCGACGACACGTCCCTTTTTATGGAACATGATGTACAGAAAGCGGTCAACATGAAGCTTATTCTATGTTTGTTTGAGTAACTATCAGGTCTTAAAATAAATTTTCACAAGAGTGAGATATTCTGTTTCGGTAAAGCTAAGGAGATAGAGAATGACTATAGGCAAATTTTCGGTTGTGAGGTTGGCTCTCTGCCATTTAAGTATTTGGGCTTTCCGATTCATTTTAGAAAACTATTAAGCAAAGAATGGAAACGATTGAAGACCGCTTTGAGAAAAAATTGGGTTGCTGGTTTGGTAAGATTCTATCATATGGTGATCATCTTGTTTTAATTAATTCAGTTTTGTCGAGCCTACCCATGTTTCTTCTATCATTCTTCGAAATACCCAAAGGGGTACGAAAAAGACTTGATTTTCATAGGTCAAGTTTCTTTTGGCAAAGTGACTGAATTAAGAAGAAATATATGGATTGACAAAATGGAATATTATTTGTAGACCAAAGGAGCAGGGGGGTTGGGGATTGAGGTTTTGGATATTAAAAATAAGTGCTTATTAAGCAAATGGCTTTTTTAAGTTACTTAATCAAGAAGGTATGTGGCAGGAGTTGTTACATAACAAATATCTTACAACTAAAACTCTTTCTCAAGTTCAAGCTAGACCCACGGATTCACCTTTGTGGAAAGACATTTTAAATGTGAAGGATGAATTCTTTCAACGGGGTTCTTTTAGTGTTGCTAATGGACTCACTACTCTTTTTTGGGAGGATCCTTGGGTTAGCAATACTCCTTTATCTGCTCAATATCCGGGCCTTTACAGTGTTGTTTCTCATAAAAATATGAAGGTCGCGGATGTTCTTACTCAAATCCCTTTGAATGTTTCTTTTACTCGGGTTTTAAGGGGGGCAAGATGGGAAGAATGGTTGAATTTGGTAGAACGTTTGATGCAGGTTCAGCTTTGTGACCAACCGGATATTTTCTACTGGAATTTAACGTCAACGGCATCCAGAAAGTTTTCTGTTAAGTCTTTATATATTGATTTCATGAGTGGGCATGCTAGGGTTTCAAAAAAATATCTGTGGAAGTTAAAAGTACCACTGAAAATTAGGATATTCATGTGGTTCTTGAATAGAAAAATTTTACTTACTAAAGATAACTTGGTAAAAAGGAAGTGGTCTGGGTGTACCAAATGTGTGTTCTGTGATTCTAGGGAGTCAGTAGAACATCTCTTTATTAGTTGCCCTTTTGCTAGTTTATTATGGAGAGTAATCTATTTTACTTTAATATGCCTGCTCCGACAAATGTTAAAAATATCTTTGGGAACTGGCTAAATGGTGTTGACAAACGTGTTAAAGCGCGGATTCATGTAGGAGTCTGTGCTTTACTCTGGACAATATGGAATTGTCGAAATGATGCTGTTTTTAACGGTGCCGCTCCTTCTCAATTTTTGCAGGCTATCCATCGAACTATTTACTGGATCAACATGTGGTCTTACCTTATGCCCGAGAACCAACGGTGACTTATGGATTCTAGGTGCAATCGCTTGATGGCGGTCGTTCGGGCTATCTTTAACCAGGGTGGTTGGCGGCTTTTTAATAGAATACAAGATGCATAGGCAGATTTTGTATTCCCTGTTTCAATGGTTGATTCATGTTGCAACTTTAGTGGACCCATGATCTTTTTGTACGGATTTCTGGGTGTTTTTTTTCCACTTATTCTTATGATTCAATAAAGGGCTGTGTGCATCCCTTAGATGCAGAGGCCGGGGTGTAACCCCCATTTCGAAAAAAAACTCAAAACATGGAGAATACAAACGTCGATAGGCGGAGCATTGAACCAAATATAGAACGATTTGGGCAGACTCTTTAATCATACGGGTATTTATTCTTACTTGTTCAGTAAGTTTCCGCTCACTCATCTCCCAAACTTCCCAATAGTCCAGCTCTCCGATCACTGTCTTCTTAATTATCATGCCCAAGCTAAATATGTCAAACTTTTCTGAGAGTACTTGAAATTCTATATATTCAGGTGGCATGTATCCCCTGTATGATAGCAGAAATGATATGCATAAAATGATCAGAGCAAAGAAAAGGAAGTTCAGCAGATAAAATATTGTGTTGAAATGGGAAATGAATCATACATTGTCCCGACAGAAGACATGGTTCTCACAGTTTTCTCATCCCCCATGAGCCTTGAAAGTCCATAGCCTCCAATTTTAGGAACCATTGTCTCGTCTAGCAATATACTGGCCGGCTGAAGATCAAAATGCATAATTTTAGCATCATGGAGGTATTTCAATCCGTCGCACATCCCCTTGATTATGTTGAAGCGTAAGTCCCAACGAAGTGGACGATGTTCTTCTGCAAGAGAAAACAAAAGTTTACTCAATACGCAAATTAAAACTAACATACTATTTAGGACTAGCTGGTAGTTTGAAAGCTTTCTACAGAGGGACAAAGACTGCATCCTGGGTCGCTCCCCAAGCGACTCTGGAGGACGGAAACCTAGCTCCAGATCTGGGCAGACGTCCTAGGGGCTGGTGGTGGTGGCCGCAACTTAACTTTTGGGATTTGTTCATAGGATCGATCAGAACAAACTAGCCGAACACACGAATGCAAAATTTATTGCCAAACGTACGCCTCGTGCCCTGTATTCTTTTTTTTATTTCTCAACTTACCCGGTTTTTTTGATTTTATTTATAGCAGACTAGCAGTCGAAGGCGGTTGCTTAGACACGCGCAAGAAAAATATTGACCCACTCAAAAACTAATGTACCGACTTGGACTACTACTAACTCACATATGGCAGTTTTTTTTTTGAGGATGAACAGTGGGTTTCCTCACTGTATATATTTTTTATATTATTAATATGAAAGAAAAACAAGTGTCTACAAAACAACACAGTTGCTTGAGGGAAGCAACAGAGAGCAAAAGGGCAAAAGGCAGGGAGGCACCAGGCCCAAAGGAAAAAAAACTATCTAAAATTTTCCACCCAAGAAACTATGCCATGATAGGATTTCCTTTTTGCTTTATGTACTAGAAGGGCAAGCTCATCTTTGAATTTCTTCCGACATCTGTAGACACTTGGAGGAGCGGCCTTGAAGATAAAGTCATTGCGTGTGATCCATATAGACCACGTAACAAGCATGATAATCTCCATGAAGAATGGCTTGGATATAGCCAATTTCAAGCTAGACAAAACTTCCTGGAGATCAAACTATCTAGGAGGAGGAGGGACCCAGAGAGGACAGAGATATTGCCAACATAGAACAGCAAAGGGGCACTGAAAGAACAGGTGATCCCTTGTTTCCAGATGCTGTTGGTTACACATGACACAAGAGTAGTCTGTCATCACAAAATTCTTCCGTTGTAGCAGGGCTCTGGTGTTAAGCTTATTGTGTATAAGAAGCCAGAAGAAGACCTTATGTCTCTGTTGACAACACCCTTTCCACATCCAATCCAAGGCAGGCATAGCTCTCACATCCCCCATGAGCCTCTTATAAACCTTTGATACTTGTACGGAAGAATTGCCCAACATAGTCCAATAGTCTGTGTCTGCACTTGGCAATAATTCTTGCAGAAGTGCTTGGAACAAGTTCAGCTGAACCAATGCTTCCTCAGAGATAGGTAAATGAAACAGCTCTGGAATATGAGGAGAAGCAAGAGCTTCCTTAAGGGAGATGGACTCATTCTTGGCAAAAGAGAATAAATGTGGCCATTTAAGTTTCAAAGGAATATCTGACCAGCTATCCTGCCATAAGAGAATTGAATTCCCCCGTACAAAGGTACAAATAGCAAGATTCTTATATGTGGGCAAGGTCTTCGAATGAAATATCCCTGGATCTAGCAGGTGGCAAAACAATGGTGTAATATAGCTCCCAAGCAAGATTAACCCAAGGCAGATCAGCATGATTGTAAAATTTGTGGACATGCTTCATGAGTAAACAGTCATTTTGAACTGCAAGGTTGAGAACCCCAAGACCCCCCTGTTTCTTGGGCTTACAAACAAGATCCCAGGCTGCCAGAGGAGGGTTTTTCTTTTGCAGATCATTGTCTCTCCATAGACAATGTCTCCTGTATTTATCCACTTCAGCTAGAACCCACTGATATACTTTTAGAGAGCAAAGATAGAACATAGGCAAAGAGGAGAGAACTAAATTTAGCATCCTAAGTTTACTGCCATAATTAAGATACATAGTGCAGGCAGGTAGCCTTCTTTGAATGCATTGAATCAGAGGCAGAAAACACTCCTTCTTTGGCTTAGTAGTACTTAGAGGCAGGCCCAAATATGTGAAAGGCATAGCACCCAACTGACATTGAAGAGCAGTGGTAAAAAGATGCACCCTAGACTCTGGAATATTAATAGGAATGAGATTGGATTTTGCATAGTTCACTCTTAAACCAGTGGCATTTCCAAAAGTCTGTAAAACCTCAGTGAGGTGCTGTAGCTGAGTAACATCTGCTTCCATGATAACAAGGGTATCATCTGCATATTGGAGAATTGGAAAGGAGGGTGAGCACTGCAAATTCAAGGGCCTCTTCAGGAACTCTTCAGCTAATGAATGATTGATCAAGGACTGTAGGACATTAGCAGCAAGAACAAAAAGCAAGGGGATAGTGGATCTCCCTGCCTAACACCTCTTCTGCATCTGAAAGAGCTACCAGGGATTCCATTGAGGAGAACTGCAGAAGAGGCAGAATCAAAGAGCTGCTTAATCCAAAGAGACCATAAACTGCCAAAACCTTTTGCTTGAAGGACATTCAGAATGAAGGAGTGATCCACTTTGTCAAAGGCCTTCTCAAAATCCAGTTTGAAAGCAATCACTTCCTTTTTGGATCTGTGACAATGGTGTAAGTATTCATAGGCCCATGCCAAACAATCTTGTATTGTAATGGACTTGATAAAACCATATTGATTTTCATGAATCAACTTCTGAATAATAGTTTGCAATCGGTTGGCTAACAACTTAGTGAGCAATTTCAAAGTGCAATTCAGCAAGGAGATGGGCATGTAGTCATTGACAGTTGAAGCATCATCTTTTTTTGGCACTAAGGTGATGAAGCAATTATTAATACTTTCTAGGCACAAAGTGCCATTATGGAATTTCTCACATAAGTCATAGAAATCTTGCTTAATGATGTGCCAGCATTTCTTGAGGAATTCTGCATTGAACCCATCTGGCCCAGGGAATTTGTTATTAGGAAAATCCTTAACCACATCATCAATCTCATCATGGGTGAAAGGAGCTTCCAAGAATGATAAATCTACATCAGAATGCAGTAACTGAGCCAAATTGTGTAGAGTAACAGTAGGATCCACCTGCCCTAATCTATCCTTAAAAGCTTGTAAAATTAAAGAAGCCTTTGTTGGACGATCACTAACAGTGTCACCTGCAGTATTAACCAAGGAGGCAATATGATTCCTTCTTTTCTGAGTAGATGCCATGGAATGGAAAAACCTTGAATTCTCATCTCCAAGAGTAACCCATTTAATTTTCCCTCTTTGTTTCCAATAAGCCAACTGTTGGGCCAACTTTGTTGCTAAGTGTTTTTTCATTGCTTTCCTGAAATTACTCTCCAGCACAGAAAGATCACGAAAATTCTCCAAAGCATCTAGGAGAGAAATGAGAGCATTGAAGTCTGCAATTGTTTCTTTTAATGGGGATAATTTCTTGGACCAACTTTTGAGACTCTTCCTAAGGACTTTAAACTTTGCAGTTATCCTCTTGGCAGCATCAGCATAGTGAATGGAACGAGTCCAATTCAACTCCACCAAGGGCAAGAAACCCTCCATATCCATCCAACTATTTTCCACTCTAAAAATCTCTGATTTTGGAATAGAAGTCTCAATAGAGATGACACATGGAACATGATCAGAGGTGGTCATGGCTAGAGGAATTGTCAAAGTGTTAGGGAAATTAACTGTCCAAGCCAAGGAAGAAAAAAACCAGTCAAGCCTTTGCAAGAGTGGAGCATCCTGCATATTACTCCAAGTGAATCTCCCGCCTTTAAGAGGGATTTCAACCAACCCAACATTGCTGATGGCCTCATTAAAAAGTAACATCTCATTTATATTTCCTCCAGGTTTGTTTCTGTCTTGTGGAGATCTGAGGAGATTAAAATCCCCTACAAGCAAACAATTTTCCTCAGAGGGAATGTCAACATTGTGTAGCCAATCCAGAAAAACTAGTTGCTCATCATCCTGACAGGGTGCATAAATGTTTGTCAAGATCCAGTAAGAATCAGATTTGGTGGCATGTAACTCTACTGACAAAGCAAACTGGTTGTGAAAAACTTCATGGCCAACAAACACAGAGTTGTCCCAAATTGTAATGATGCCACCAGATCTTCCAACAGATGGAACAAAAGCAAATGAGTCAAAATTCCTTGGGCAGAATTGCCTAAGGAACTGTAGGTCAATAGACTCCCTCTTGGATTCTTGAAAACAAATCACATGACATCCACTTTATCTAATTTTATTGAAAATCAAAGTCCATTTTGCAGGATCATTCAATCCTCTAATATTCCAATTCAACACTTTCCAAAATAATTTATGCATTGATAAATGGGGTGAATAGGATTAACCTCTAACAACCATAAGATGTCAGCATAGCAAGGCAATGGACAAACAAACATACTGTCATACTGGAATAAAGTACTGCTTGAATAATCAAGACACATGAAACAGGTCCACAAAAGCAACAGAGGAGTCATATTACAGCAAGGATTCCTACAGCAAACACAGTTGCCCAAAATATCTAGGGTGGCCAAAAGAGAAAAGAGAAGGATCCTTCTATCCTTCTCACTTCTTCCTAGTAGATTTTTTTGTAGATGCATTAGAACCCTTCTTGACTGAGTTCTTGCTCTTGCATCCAGCTGATACAGCTGAAGCCTCCTTCTCTTCATCAGATGACTCCTCTGCTTCCTTCTCTGCTATGTCTTCATCAGGAATCTGAAATCTGGAGCAAAGGTTGGTGACCACTGACTTCTTAATTTTAGGTCCAACAGCAGCACAGGCTAGACAATTCTTGTCAAAACAAGTTTTTGCCTTATATCCTTTATTCAAAGCTTTAATCCTGTTGCTTCTTCTAACTTCAGTGCACACCAGGGGAGTTTTATTTCCTCTTTTCTTGACATGGAGAGCTGAGGTAGATATAGCAGCTGCAGAAGAAGAATGAATTCTTGGAGCTTGAGGAGTCATAAATCCCTGGGTAAGCTCTTCACAGGCAACAGAGAGAGTACAGGCATGTGGTGTTGCAGCAGGACAGACCCTTGGAAGAACAAATGCTCTTGCAGATCCCTCCCCTGTAATCTCACACTCAGTAAAAATATGCCAAATCCTGGATTGAAGCAAACCTTTAGTCCATTCAAAGTCCTCAGGTGTCAGCAGTTTTGCAGTAAAAAAATCAGCCCATTGAGTAGGGATGTTGACAGTGCTGATAATGGAGCCATCGGGTTTAAAATATGTAGACCAAGCAGCTGTACCCTCCTTAGAGAGGAAGAAGTCATTGTGGTCAGCTTGTAGAGGGTCCACAGGTACAACATCAGGTGTATAAGCTGCTGAGAGAAAGGCTACAGGGTCCACATGCATCTCTGGTACAAGAGCCATGCCAATATGCAGGTTCTGATTGTGTCCATTCACTGATCTACCAGATTCATCAGAGGAGGTATGAGCTGAGCTTATTGTGACTGTCAGGTCACTCTGATCATCTGCATTAGGAAGCATGTCAACATCTGCAGGTGGGACAGGTGCAGCCAAAGCCATAATAACCTGAGGAGGCCCATTATTCTATACTACTAGATTAATAAGGTCATTTAGTTCCATGAAGTCATCCTCTTCAAGCTGGTGTGGCCCATTAAGGTCAAAGGCAAGCTGTTGAGGAGGCAAGTTTAAATCCATACCATGAATGCCTTGATTACCCAGAATGACATGCAAATTCTGCCCTGCAAGATTAACTGGAGGAAAACCAGGGTGATTATCCAAAGGGGCATGGGGTCCATGCTGCACATGCTGCCAAAGAGGCCATCCAGCACCATTCTGAGCAGGAGCTTGTGCAGGAGCTTGTGCATCATTAGGAGGAGGTGGATTGTTAATAGCAGCAGCAGCATTAGGCAAAGGGTGTGGAGTGGATCCATCTGCAGGTGGTAGCTCCTCATCAGCTGGAAGAGCACCCAAAAGCCTCTGACCGAGAATAAAAATAGGCAATGACCAAGATTCAGCAGACCACTCATTGCCAGTGGATATAACACAAGAATGTGGGATATGCTGGAGATCCACAACTCTGACTTTTACAATTAGGGCCCCATAATTACTGACTTCCTTATCCCAAGAGATTAGAGCCCCAAAATCCTTGACTGCACCTCTAATGTGTTCATCATCCCAATAATCAGAGGGAAAAGCAAGTAGCATCAACCAACATTCACGATTATAGGTAAAAGCTCTGTGATTAATCCCTTTATTATGCTCCACAAAAGAGATGCTTCTACCAAGGAAAGCATGCGGACTGGTGCTGACAAGCCAATCTCGGTCAGAAGTTGAACTAACCCTGAGGTAGGCCGAGCCAATAGGGCAGCGCTGGGACATGGCGAGGGAAAACCCTAGTTCTTCCTCAATAAACGAACGAAGGAACATCCTAGTAAGCGCAAACGGCTGATCACCTTGGAAGGGAGGGTTGATGGTGGCGATGGCGACGTCCTCATTCTTGGCGGAGACTTGCCGACTGACATGGTAGCGGCACTGCTGTGGCCGATTGGCGACCTCGACGAGCTCGTACTGACCAGGGACGAAGGGAGCAGGGTCCACCGGGAAGTTTGCCATCTTCGATTGAGGCAATGCAGAGGGCACTGCCGGCGGAGACGGCGGCGACGATGAACAGTGTCGTGGAGCAGAGGAGCAGGGAGGCGAAGCGGCAACGTGTAAGCTGAGCAGGGGCAAGGAGAGATTCTCCTGATTTACAGTAGTAAATGTACGGGTAGGTGCTGGTGGGTGAGGATCCACCGTTAGCCATAAGGCTGTGTCAATATCGGATGGCCCAGGATTGTTCAGATTAACGGAAAGATGATCATCATTAAGAACTTGATTTACTGCACCCAAAACATCCGGGGGAGACAAATTAACTTCCTTGCGAACCCATGTCTCCTTTAAAGCGCGACAATCTCGCTTAATATGTCCTGGTTTATCACAGCCGTGGCAACGAATTTTATTCCAGCAATTAATCCTGGAGTGTCCAAGTCTGAGACACCGTGGACAAGGTGGGCTTGGCCTTGACATGGGCTGACGTTGGCCCAACTGCGGGATTGGCTGCTGGCGAGCGTCCGAAGGTGGAGAAGGAAACACCAGGCGATCAAAAGCAGAAACTCGCTGCTGGGCTTGGGCTGGATCCAGACGTTGGAACACTGAGGTCCGTGATTGGTGCATTTGAATGAGATTCTCCGCGCCCACAGCTGAACCCGTAACTGTTGGAGTAACTGTTGATGAAATATGCTGAAAAACTGGAGCAGTCTAGGGTGCAGTCACAGCTGGAATTGGCGATAAATGAGGAGCAGATTTCTCAGCATAGAACGTCCGTGCCAAGGTTTCCTTTGAAGGCTTACTAACAATGAAAGAGTGTAATTCCTGGATCTGCTGAGTACTCAAAGAGTCCAAAAAGGAAATAACAGGTGTGCCATCGTCACCAAAACGAAAAGCCTGAAGGATCTGCTCAAGGCCATGACCAGCAGAAATAGCAGATTCCAGGAACCCAGCTTCCTTAGCAGAGAGATGATGGAGGAAAGAAAGCCGTGGTGGAGGTGAATGGGCGTGTTGCTGTGGAGTCCGATGACCAAGCGGAATCCTATTAGCGCCAGAAAGCGGCTGACGAACAGAAACCGAAAAGATCTGTCCCGCAGGAAACTAACATGGAAATCATGGGCAATCCCTCCCAAGCAGGCCTGGAGCATGTGTGAGACCGAAGTAGGTTCGAGCCTAAGCTTTGAACGACCAAAAGAAGCCACCATGAAGAACTCTCGATGGGAGGAGGAAGATGCCACAGCACAATGGAAGAGGGACCAGATCTTCCTTTGCAGAGAGAGACCAGATCGTAGATCAAGCGAAGACGTAGGAGATACCTGAGGTGCCTGCACAGTGGGACGATCTTGACTGCCCACCTTGACCGTGTGACACGGAAGCTCGATCTCATTGCCACTGGAGATCGTCTCCCCTGACAGGAGGAAACGTGCGTCCACCGTGATCCCTTCAGAGTCGAGGAGGACCAGACGAAAAGCCTGGCGTCGAAGGTAGAGGAAGCCATGTTGATGAAACGTCGGGAGGCGGGAGGCCACCGAATGGTACTTGACCTGCCAACGGATCGGAGAGTGATCGGGATCCGCCATGGCTAAGGAAGCGTGGCGACGGAGGGCGAGAGGCGCCGGCGCCCTAGGGGCGGCCGCCGGCGGAGGCGGGGGCGCGCTCAGATCTCATCTCTCCCTCACATATGGCAGTAACCAACCGAGTCTCAATTAGGATCCAGATAAGTTTGGTTACTATCCAACAATCATCACCTAATCCAAACTTGTTATCTCATCAACTCAACTTAATGAATGATCCTGACTACGAGTACCATATGGAGTAGTAAACTAGTTACGTATTATTTGTATTATGCCATGATAGGGGCTTTTCTGATCTATATAACATGAAGCGCTAACCCCTAATGGGGTTTCATTTCCCTTCCGCTAACAACATCTTCGTGTGCAATGTGCTAGACTGGGCGCACCATGCCACCATCAGTCTTCACATCGTTATTAATTTAGCTTGTCATTGTACCACTACACGCTAAGCTCCCCAATCGACTTGTGCAAGCATGATAACTCAACTAACACATGTACACACTGATCACATTTCACATGTTCTGCCATGCCTACTCAACGCCATAAAGAGAAAATACATGACTCTTGACCAGATCACACCTTCACCGTGAGAATAATGCTGGTTCATCCTCAGCGCACACCATGTTATGATTCTCCACCGCCTTATCCTTCCGTGGTTAGGACACTTACGCGCATAGTGCCCACATATTGAAAATTATAGCATCTACCAATCGATCTATTGCGGGGGCGTCCGTTCTCATTTTCCAACCATTGCGATCTGGTTAAAATTAGTTGCTCGTCAACTTTCTCAACAATTGAGCCTCGTAGATGTTCCTCTTGAGCCTTTAGCCTTCCATTAACCTCCTCCATGGTCATCGCCTTGAGATCTCCAAATTGCTCTATGATGGTGGATGCAATCTCATGAACTTCGATGGGGCGTCTCACTGAAATTTTCTAACAACGTTTGATTCCTTAGAATTTTCTCCGAACAAGCGTATCTTATTGGTGATGGTGTTCATCCTTAGAACGAAGTCCTAAACCAATTCAGTGGCCTTCATTTGCAGCATATCGAGCTCTGTCTTGACAGTTTTCACCCTCACATACTTGATGCGGTCATATCCGGGAGGATTGGTCTTGATTTTCTCCCAAGCTTCCGTAGACATCCTCTCTTTTCAAGGATCAACGGAATCAAATCTTCTGCTATACCTTGATAGATGATCGTCAATGCTTTCTGATCCATCGTCTCATCGACTTCATTGACATCCTCCGGCATCACCATGTTCAAGATTTTTGCCCCGCACATCAGCGCCTTCATCTTGATCTCCCAAATCGAATAGTTACTCTTCATCAGCATCGGAGCTTAGCCAAACATGATTTCTTTGGTTGCAGCCATGATCTTGGTTGTTGCTTCCCAATGCAATCACAACATTCACCCCATCGATACCAATCGTGATTGCTCTGATGCCCACTGTTGGAAGTCATCCACAGGATCGATCACAACAAATTAGGCGAACACATGAACACAAAATTTATTGCCAAAGGTATGTCTCGTGACTAGTATTATTTTTTATTTCTTAATTTGCATGGTGTTTTTTTATTTTTATTTGTAGCAGCCAAAGGCAGTTGCTTAGACTGACTCAAAAACTAACGTACCGACTCACGCATTTTGGGTGCCCATGCTGCTCCAGATCCAGCAAATTTGGTCTTTTCCTCTTTGTGCTTGTGTGGTTGGAATCTAGGCCATTGTTTTATTTGGTGGTGTCCGTTGTAACGTGTGTCTACCTTTTTTTTAATTTGTATCATGTCTTAAAAATAGCTATCTTCCTTCTTATCAATGAATTCACGGAAAACAAATAACATACTATTGGTAGATATAAGAGCAGGCATACCGTCAAGAAACTCGCGAAGGCTTTTGTTTGCCATAAACTCAAGGCACACTGCTGCGTGTCTTTTATAAGCACGCACTAGTCTCCCTTGAAACTCTACGAGTTCTTCCTCTTCTTCGTTGCAAAAACCCAATAATTGCACAACATTTTGATGCTTCAGCTTCTTAAGGTTGTTAAATTCGTTTTCAAACTGCGAGTCGTCAATCCCTGGCGTTTGATGGAGCAGCTTCACGGCAATCACTTGTCCGTCTTCAAGCACCCCCTGTTCAACATTTCATAATTTATCATACATTCGGGAACATGCATGAACACATGCTCCCAGTAACATAATTCGAATTACAGAAAAATGCAAGTATTTGACCCATTTGGTGCGTCCACATTTTGCTCCAATAAAGTTTGGCATTCACTGCCTTTGGTGGATATTATTTTTAGCTAGAAAAGGGAAGTACTCTAATGCTAAAACTTCGGTGAATATAGTGAGAATGTGCTTGTCTTCACACACCGCACTTACCCTAGCTTATATTATAACTCCCAAGGATTTTTCCTGGAAAAACAAACACGCGAGGAGATTTCCCTACAAATATTAAACGGTGTTCTTTTGATATCTCTCCACATTATAATTTATAACTTTGTAAAGGTATAGGAAGTTGTGACCTGTATCATCAATGTTGTCCAATCTTATATAGCATTGAAAGGTGGGCTTGTGCCCACTCTGTGGTGGTACTCTATTCGTTAGGGATTATAAGACCAGCGTGTATCCCACGATTAGCAATTTAACCAACATAACATGAATTGTACGACATAAAAATTATATCATTAGAAAGTAGAATATTTAAACTTTCTAATAATATATGTTTTATAATATATAGCTTGTATTACGTTAGTTAAATTACAACTTGGATATACGCATCGGCCTTATAATCCTTAACGTAGGAAATAGTTGCTAGTCATAGGAAAAGCAACACAGAATTGTGTCATACATATGATCGGTTATAGTAGGTAGTTAGATCAATATTATCTCTATTTTGATGAATAAGGCACAAGATTTTTTCAAGATTTGCCTTTGTCCAATAATTAGTCCAGCTCAATAATGATTATCTGATATGAAATTGGTATCTTTAGAAAGTGTTTTCAATACGAATCTATTAATACATGAACATGCAGTGTTACATCAATTTTTTACATGCCTAAAATGCATGATACTACTTATGATATCTTCACTACTCGTACACATTTTAGTTAGAAAACAAAGTAAAAATAAATACTGGTACACAATATTCTCCTACATAATATTCTTGCTGGTACAATGTCTTAACAATATAGAAACTGTACAAATGCTTAATCAGACCAGGAAAGAAAATAATTTGTAGTATAAGCAAGAAGTTAACGTCTCTAGATAAATACGGGATTACCCTGTAAAATTTCCCAAACACACCACTGCCCAATATGCGGTCCTCATCAAAATTATTTGTAATATCCGTCAACATTTTGGATGATAGATTCCACGGCTCGAGACTTGTATGGTGTAACTTGTTCTCCACGACATTCATTCTCGGCAAAAAATCCTGTCGGTCAGGATCGATTATTCATTTGCATATAAAAAATTAAGAAGCCTTGAAAATGCATGGAACAACCGGCGGTAGAAAAAATGATATAAACAATTATATAAAGTACTAAGCAAAGTAAAATGTGTGGTAGGTTAGTCTAACCATAGCAGGGAGTGGGGACCTAACATTAACTAGTGTTACGGATATGATACTAGTACATATTAACATAGATGTAATATTATAGATGGCTACATTCATTACCTTGGAAACTCATTTAATCTTAAAATGTGTTATATTTTGATAACATACTTACTCCTTTTTATTTATTTCACATTTTGGGTTTAGTCAAAGTTAAACTTTGTCAAGTTTGAGCAAGAATATAGGAAAACTATTAAAAATCATAATACCAAATGCATATAGTATGAAAATGCAATTTATGGCAATTCTAAGTACATGTACCCTTTTGTTGAAGGCCGTTCGAGCTTTTCCTAGGAGCACGGCATCGGTTACATACTTCAGCAAGTTAGATTACAAATTATAGATGTTGATGTTTTTTTCTAAATATTTATTCACACATACAAAGTTTAACTTTGTAAACTACTCCCTCCTTCCCAAAATAGGATGTTCCCCTTGGTCAAAGTCAAACTATTTGAAGTTTAACTAACTATAGAAAAAACATAAACATGTATAATACCAAATGCACACAATATAAAAGTATATTTCAGGGTCATTCTAACAATATTGTTTTGAGATTATAAAGTGACATCTTTTTTCTATATAGGTGGTCAAACTTTTAGAAATTTGATTTTTATTGAAAACTATATGTATCTTATTTTAGAAAGGAGGGAGTAGTCCCTGAACAATGCACCAGATCCTCATCACATTGTCGTCGTCAACACAGTTGGAAAACATCCAAACGCAAAAACAGGATCGAAATATCAGACTAATATCTTCACTGGTGCCTATTAGAGCAAGAACATTAGTGTAGCCGGCAGCCGGCTACAACAATTTGCCACATCATCTATAGTCAAGTTATAGCTAGCATGTACAATAGTAAGCTATAAAAGTGTAGTACTTTTACAATACATGGCCCACCTTTTAGTCTCACATAGTGCCTAGGAGCACGTGCTAGAGCTGGCTATTAGATAAGAGCCCACTTCTCTTCTCTCTCCCAATCTCTCTCCTCCAACTAAGCAAACTTATAATATTTTATCTCTTATAGCCAGCTGACTGTACCTTATTGTACTTGTTCTTAAGCAACCATGGTCTAAAAGAACGCTGCTAGCGGGTGGTTGTCGGATCATTCTATTGGATAACAACATCTCTAATAGATATCTCAAATAGCTGTGCCACAAAACACGTATGAATACTTAGCAGATATTGCAATCAGTTCCACCGCCAAACCAGTTTTGCGGTGGAAAAAGTGTCGCGAAAAAGCAGATGTTGTAAAATTGATTGCACAAACAAAAGTCTACCAACTAGACCCGCTAGCTAGTCTATGACTATTCTTTATTTTATTTTCAATTTTTTGGTCTTCTTCTTCCCTGGACCAGCCCGTTGTCTACCACCGCAGCCCCCCTCCATCCCGCTGCCTACCGTCGCCGCCCCTCCCACCGCCGAACACAATGTGCCATCATTCCCTCGCAGCTAACCTCCGCTCCCAGCCGCCTCCTCGTCGATCCCCGACCCCCCGACGAACAAAAGGATCCGGAAAGCTCTGCCACGCTGCTCCACCCTCTTCGCCACTAACCGCCACCCCCGGTATCTCCTGCTGCCCCTGTTCTTCCCTGCCGCACCAAGACGGCTTCTCACCTAGCGGCTGTGCGGCTCTGAGTGGCAGAGCAACTGTTGCTCCATGCGGTGGCGCGGCTCTAGCTCGCCGGAGTCACCCGAATTTCGGAGGATTTGGCGTCGGTCCGGCGGCGGGTTGGCACCATCCAACCTGTCACTTCACTAGAAGGTCGCAAACTCGCAATTTACCTAGAGCTAGAACCATGAGATGGGCCCCTCAAATGTCAATGTCCACTACCAAAGGCAGCGCAAAAGGTCTGCTCTCTCAACAACTTTTCTTGATGAATATGACCTTGAGGATGAACAACACTCAAGTATCCCCAATGGAGAGGATGATGATTCAGACTTTCTTCAAGATGATGTTGATGTGATTGATGATGATGAAGACCCAACTACTGCTGAACAAGATGGTGAAGACAACACAAATGCTACCATGGTTGAGTTTGATGGTGGCTATTGAGATTTGAGAGTGGCCAGCCTTGCTTATGATTTCATTTTGTTTGAAACCTATTTTATGTTGTAACTTGAGAACCTAATTTAGTTTGTGTTCTGGTTGTGGACAACTTGACCTATTTATGTTCCGGACCTTGGTTATGTAATATGTAATGCACTCATGTTTGTCATCTTGTTTTGCACTTACACTCTCATTTACTCTCTGTTTTTTTTTTGTCAGTGTTGATCAATTTGAAGTATTAAGTCAAGTTTTAACACACCAATTTGTTCATATTTATGCAGATTTCTATTGTGCAAGGAAGAAATGGGAAAAAAGATGGGAGGATGCTACGTGGGCTCAACAACCAGCAAATTCAAGGTATTTACCTATTTGTGTCTACTCATGGCTGCCGTATTATTCATCATCATTTTTGTGTAAAAATTAAGTAAGGCATCGCTTCACACTTTAAGCGCCTAGGCGTTGACCCCCAATCGCTGTGTAGGAGGAGAACCTACTCTGGAAGAAACTATGAGAGATTAAGGCACCAGGGAAAATGAGGATCAACCTTTGGAGATTCTCTCATGATTGCCTCCCTTCCTGGGTGCAGCTTGCACGGCGTCACATTCTAGCCTCGTCGACGTGTGTGTGCTGTAACTGGGAGGAAACTGCTAATCATACAATCTTTTTTTACCAGTTCGCTAAGGAGGTATGGCGGGATATAAAGCCTTTGTATGGCTTCCATCTTCGCCGTAAATTTTTCACCAATCCCAAGCACTGAGTTTTCGACTTCTTAGCAAGATCAACTGACATAGGGTGTATGGTACTGGCTGTTGTTATTTGGCACATGTGTCTGACTCGAAGTTAAGAACGGGTAAACCTACGAGAAATCCACACAGTGTTGCTGAACAAAGTAAAGCTTATGTCGAGATGATTGAGATGCATCTTTTCAAACATGACCATTCTACTAGACGTGAGACCACCAACTCTTTGTCCCGTTGGTCTCCGCCGCCTGAAGGTACGATTCACATTAATGTTGATGCAGCTCTTTCCCCCCTTCTTGTTGGATGGGAATTTGGCGTCGTGATCCAGAACCATGGAGGAGATTGTTCAGTTGCTTGTAGCGAACTAGTCCAGGAGGCCACGACGCCTGAAGTTGCTGAAGTGTTGGCTCTCCGCCGCGTTGTTTACCTAGCCGGAGATGAAGGGTTCGACTGGTAGGTGATCGCCTTGGATTGCCTGTCTTTGGTGTAGGCGTTTCAATTCTTATATTGTTGATCGCAGCCAAGTTGGGGTGGTAGTTTCAGGACATCAAGGCATTATCTGCGGGTTTTGCTACCCTGTTGGTGATCCACGTCTATCATCATAGTTATGTTGCTGCTCACATGTTAGCTTCCTCCGTGGGGCATTTTATTTCTGCAATTTTTAGAAACAATATCCCAAATTGCATCCGGCAGGCAATTGGTAATGATTTGTCATAATCAAATAAAGAGCCATAATCTCTAAAAAAAAACTATGGGAATACGAGGAACAAGGCTAGCTCGCCGTAACTGCAGCACAATTATTGGGGAGCATGCAAACTTGATGAGGGTATTTCTGGAAGATCAAGAGCAAATCACACAATCCGCCTTGTTATTTTGCGAATCATTGAAAAAATATTTACGCCCTGTTCAAGTGAATAGAGGAAGCAGTTTATAGCACACGAGAATGCCATTTACGGCATAATTCGAATATGAACTTACTTCCTCCATTCTATTTTAGTCTACATTTTAGATCAATTTTTTTGTTCCATACAGAATAATGATGCGGTTTTTCTTTTAGTCACACAGAAACTGAGGCGGTTTTGTTCTCTCTATTACAGTAGTATTTTTTTTTTGAACAATCTCTATTAGTAATAAGAAATGCAGTACTAGTTTATCTGGTTTTTCTAGCCTGTAGATTCAAATGGAACGGAGAGTACCTCTTGTAGCTGCACCCCTAGGTGACCAATACTCATTTCCGTCTTGTTCAACCTAGAAACAATATCTTTTATAACTGGCCTTTCTTGGCGATTCGGCCGCAGGCATTCCATTGCTATCTCAATACATGTCTTCACCTGTTGGCAGTGTACTTCGACTGTTCCCGCCCTCAATATTCCTTGTAGCCTTTCCTTCCAATTATCATGCACCTTCATATTGGAACATAAAATTAGAATGAAATAACACACAACGTAATAGTGCTTTTCCATAAATTGACACATGTCTTCTAAGAAAGAATTGACGACAGTTGCAATTAATTACTAATATAGGAAGAACTAACGGAGAAGCGACATATTTTACCTGCTCAACAAACATGCCGGGAGGCATGTCAGCAATGCTTTTGTAACGTTCAGATCCGACCATCACCTTGGTCATTATAACTCCCAAACTAAATATGTCGAACTCTTTTGTGATTATTTGGTGGTTCACGTATTCTGGAGGCCAATATCCTCTGCACGTCACAACATAAACGGTGCAAATTAATTTCGTTAATAATTAGGTTCGGTTACTTAAATGACTACTATCTCCATATCGGTTTATTAGTTCTATGCGTAGCCTTAGTTGGTTAATTTGAGCAACTTAGTACGAGGCATATATATTACAAAAATATATATCACCGCAAACTTCAGATGTTATATTTTCTAATAATATAGTTTTTTTTGTTATACTCACTCCTCGCTATAATATAGTGCGCATTCGTTTCTGCGAAAGTCATCTTGTACTAACTTTGACCAAATTTATTGGGAAAAATATTTGTTTCTAAAATACCGAATGCGTACCATAGTAAAATATACTTCATGATGTTTCTACCATTATTGATTTTATATTCTAGATTTTTTAGTTTTTGTATAAACTTGGTCAAAGTTTACACGGTTTTACTTTGGAAAAACCTAATATACATTATATTTTTGGCATAGGGAGAGTATATTTTATATTATATAGGTCAAACTGGCACGGGCAGAACTAATAAACCAATATGGAGTAAATAACATCGCAGGGAATACTACAAATAGAAGAAAACCGAACGTTTATGTTTTCATTTTATGGCTTCGCAATGAAGCCAACAAAAATGAAAATCAGTTATCAATTATTGGGCAAACCTAACAGATTGACAAACATAAGTGGGCAGATTAAAACAAAAGATAGGGAGGAGGAAAATCTAGAGCGGACAACTGCCAGAGATGGCGACGCGAGAAGATGGGGGCGCTCGATGTCAAGGGCAACACGGACAGCTTTTTATACATGTAGGCGACCGTGGGTCAGTTCAACCAAGCAGGGCAGTTTCTTGGAAGGCAACGATGGTTCATGAATGCTAGGCAGCGTGGGGCAGTTTCATGAGGAGGCCATAGATCGGACTGAGAGGAGAGCACCAGGGAGTAGGAACGGCGGCCAAATTAATTGTTACAGGGAAGGGCGAGTGACTTTGGTGGAGGAAGGAGTAACGGTGAGCGTCCAAGCAGGGGCAGCCCATGAAGGGGCCTCTCGACCAGCCCAGGCAGGGACAACCCATGGTAGGAAGTATTTGTCAAGCCCACGCGGGCACACATAGCCCACACACAAAGCAAGGACACGGAGGACAAATACGGCAGACGAAGGGAGCGACGGCAGTCGAGCGTAGCTGCTGGGGAAATAGGGGTGACGTGGAGGCATGAGAAGGCTGAAAAATGAGGTAGTGGGGAGTTCCTATTAAGAGATAAAAGATGTCACGGCCATCTACTTTGTCCTACATATTATTCATATAAATAAATAGGAAAACAGGCAAAGCATCAACTCTGTCACAGTGAATAAAGACAGAACATGGCACGCATGTTCACGTTTCTATATTGCTGTATAGTGGAGTTGTTAGCACAAACCACCACATTTCCTGCTAAATTTCGAATTTGGTACCATTTTACGTTTCAGGAGCAAAAAACTACCGCATCTTGCCGAGGTTTTCGCAAAAAAAAAAAACTAAATTGGTTCTAAACGTGAACTGACAACAAATCTGATGAGAGGGACCCACCTGAAGTGCTGATGTGGCAGTGCTGAAATGGATAGGGGCGCATATGTTACAAAGGTTGTAATTTTTGGGCTTTTTTGAAAAATTTTCTTCGTCTTCCCCCTTCATGTGTCTCTACAACAACAGAGACCACCACCGGTACCCATCGCCGTCGCACTGCAGCAAGGCATGCACTTTGCCCACGGGCCGCCACCCTCCCAGCCCATGGCTCTTTATGAATGCTGCTTTGCACGTCGTGGCTCTTTGTGGTGCTCTGACAGATGCTACTATCCAGGAAGGCCGGTGTCTAGGTCAACGCGGCGGCGGCACTGATGCAGAGAAGAGGGTCAATGAAGGGGGAGAAGAGGGGCACGGCCGCGTCCATACTCGCCACTAGAGCGAGGCCCCGTCTCCATGCCTCCCCTAGTCACTGCCGTCGGGCGGCCAGTTGGTCTGCCAGGTCCGTCGCATGTGGCGGAATTCAGGCAACGGCGGCCAACTATCCACCCCGACCCCGCGCGGCCACCCCGACCACGAAATCCAGGGCGTGCACGCGAGCTGTGTGCGCTGTGCACGCCAACAACCTGGACGCCGGTGATGAGCGCGCTTTGCTATGCCGCGAGCAGCGAGCAGCGGGGAACAACATCCGCGTGGATTGGTGACACACAGGACCTCTGGCGATCCTCCCAAGCAGCGGCGCACGTCTGCCTCTAGCCTTGCCGGCACTCGGCGACCTCCAACCTCATCGGAGTGCGGCGGCATCCACGACGGAGAGTCCCACGTCGATGTCAGCCTCTAGGAAGACATAGCGGCCATGGCGAGGCAGCGGGAAGGAGGGCCGCGAGGGGAGGAGTTCCAACAAGGGGAGGAGGGCCGGTGGCCTGCTTCGCCAGAGTTCGGCGGTGGTGTGCTCGCCGGTAGGAGGAGGTCAACGGGGGAGGCAGGGGTCTCCGATCCTCAGATTTTTTCTTTTCATATGGGTTGCTTGTCAGTTTGTGTATATGTTGCCACCTCAACCTAACCAGTGGGCCCAACTGTTTGTTTTTAAAATGGCCCAAAAATTACAACCTTTCTAACATATGCGCCCCTTTCCAATTCAATCATGCCAAGCCAGCCCTGCACCTGCACGCGGGGCTCTCTCGTCAGATTCACTATCAATTCACGTTTAGAACCAGTTTAGTGTTTTTTGCGAAACCTCTGCAAATGTGTTACTCCAGTTTTTTGCTTTCGAATAAAGTGGTACCAAAATCAAAAAATTAATTATAAGTGAAACAATGGAAGCAACTTTTCATACGGAAAACCATCAATAGCTCAAAATACATGGTGTTAACTTACTGTGTTCCTACAGAATGAATCGACTTCCTTGTTTTATCTTCACCCAGGAGTCTTGATAAACCAAAGTCCGCAATTTTGGGTACCAAGTTCTGATCCAACAAGATATTATCAGGTTTTAAGTCCAAATGCCATACAGAAAACTCCAAACCATCACTGAGATATTTCAGACCGTCACAGATACCCTTAATAATTTTGTAACGCTTCTGCCAACTAAGTCCTGTGTGTTCATCTGCAGAAGACATAAAACAACGTGCTTAGTCAGAGTAAGCCAGATAAAATGGTTTTCACTATTTATATGCCAAGTAGGATGCACGGGATGCCAGCATGGCGTGAAGGTAATTACCGTGTAGATGCTTGCCAAGGTTACCGCTGCTTACATACTCGAAGCAGAGCGCCGTATGTATGTCTTCAGCAGTAACTAGCTTTCCTTCATATTCTGCAACAAAACTTTCTGTTTCACTGCAGAAGCCTACTAGCTCCACAATATTTGGATGCTTGAGCCTCTTAAGGTTCTGGAACTCTTTCTGAAATAAGCTGTCATCAATTCCTGTGATCTTAATTACCTTAACAGCAATCTCTTTCCCATTTGTATCGACACCCTGTTCAACATCTCGTGTTAATAGTACTCACTTATTCCTGGTCAAACTTGTTGTTAGTGTGCTATTGGTGATAATATTACAAAACTGTAAGTAGTACAACAAACAGTTTTATTTACTCCGTCGCAGCATTCATATAGTCTTGGGTATATCCGTATATATTTCTTCCTTCATTAACATTATTACAAAAGATAACGATGTGTCAGCTGTATGAATTGACTACGTTGGGCCGTCGGAGGCCTCAGCCCTTGGGCCCTAGTTCCTACGGTATACACAGTCTATGTGAAAAAATAAGTCTATGCAAGATCTCATGGATACTCAAAGGATCAAAGCGGGTAATCTATACCTAATAATAAAAGAAGTAAGGTTTCTGCCAAAATTTTCGTCCAGTGCTAGTCTCTTAAAAAAGAACGAACTAATCTTTTCTACTCTTACTGTTGGATGATCACATTTGCGTTTTTCCTGCCTATTTATTTTAGAGAAGATTATGACATGAGTTTAGCGTGGGAAGCAACCATAACTGAAACATAAATTAAACGAGCATCACTTTTAGTTTCCACCCAAGCATGGACTACACATTCTCATCGAAAACATTAAGCATACCTTGTAAACTATACCAAAGCTACCACGTCCAATCTCCTTCGCGAAATCATTTGTCATCTCTTTAAGCTGTCTGAAAGATAGCTTGCTTGGCTCATCACCGGTATGTTGTGGTAGCGTCTTCTCCATGATAATGCTTCTACTTCTTAAAAAAAAGAGCAAAAAAACTCTTAGCATATTATTGCATGCATTTCCCTTTTCTCTTACATCTTTTTCTATTAATGGGCAGCATATTAATGCCAAGTTGGCCAGTGGTAGGATACAATCGGCTGTAAAAAGGGGATTCATCAGCCGTCTCCTGAGCCGTCTGATCTAATTAAGTGAGCGATTCCCGCGCATTCGATTATGGTACAAAAAGATTCGTATGTATCAATTTTTTCATAGTATGTAACATTTGGCCCCAACAATTTTTCCTATAGTCTGTCAAATCGCGAAATTATAATGCAGAAAATGCGACAATGGTACAAAATAATACCAAATGTAACAATTTTTCTCTGCATATATATAACATTTTAAAAAATGATACATCGTTTTGCAATATTTTTCATCTTTATATCCAATATGTTTTCCTAAGTTATCCAACATTACAAGAATACACATGTAACATCGGTGCAATTTCTCTATAGCATGCGGAGAAAAATAATTAATCGTACCAATTTGCACATACTTGCACAATGAAAAAATTACAAATATGTAACCAATCACAAACATCGTATGTAACATCAATAAAATCCCCAAAAGTGGCCCTTCGCCAACGACCATAGCAACAAAACCATGGACGATTCAAGCTCTCCGCCATGAATCTGACACGCCGGAGGTCTATAGGAGCTAGATCAAGTAGACCCTGTCCAATGCAGTCGTGGCGGTTCGCCTTCTCCAAGTCCGGAGGAAATTGGGCACTCCAACATCCATGGCCTCCTAGGTGAGCTCTCCCATTGTGTGCTCGTCGGCACCGATGACGGTGGAAGAGAAGACGGCGGGGAGAGAGGTCACCCATGAAGCCGGCTGCTCCCGATAGGAGGATCACCGGAGGACGCGTAGGAAGCAGCGAGGGTGGAGGCCACTGGTGCCACCCTTCGAATCCTCCCAGTGGCATGTCCCACTGCAGCCGTTCTGATGCGCGGAGCGAAGGCGAGAGGTGGGGGGTGGGGGGGAGACAATGACACCTCCAACGAGAAGGGGGTGAGGAGAAGAGGGAGGCAGGTCACGGGAGGAGGGGAGGCATCGGGGGCTGGCCTTTATGTTGCCTCGGCGTTACCCAAATTAGTTCCCCTCAGGAGCTACGCTGAGGAAGAAACCGGCTGATGCTGCAGCCGGCAGAAGGAAAGACTTTTCCTATCATGTTTATGTCAATAGAACATTTTTTCAACGCCAACAAGATATCAGGAACCACTTGAGACCCGTGGGATACACTTAACCAATTTGTATAAAAAAAATAAAAAATAAAAGACATGACAAAAATGGTCGTGTCAAAACGATCAACCACACATAACAACAAGCATCAACCACTGTCATTGATAACACCTAATCCACAAGAAAAAAAAACCCAAAGAAAACATTTAGACAAAGAGGTGCAATGTGTGAGCGGCAGTGTTAATGGATCCAATCACCAAGGTCAAAACATATGTTTTCATGCTGAAAAGCATGTCCGAGCAAGCTCCAGGCAACAACTTTAACAATAGAACAACGTGCAGACACCACCATTGCTTGATGCAAAGAATAAAGGTAAGACTTAGAGGCCGCGTTCCCCAAACGGCGCCGAATCAAGTGTTTGGGGGACGTATTTTCTTCGTGCCGCGTTTGGGGATGTCATTCCCTAGCCGCGTCCCCCAAACGCCGCCCCAAAACTTATTTTAACATTAAAATACTCTTTTTTTTTGGCATTTTCATTTCAATAGAGGAGGAACATTCTACAAACTAATACATAATTAGGAATATGGTTTTACACAAACTAAGACATAGTTTGGAACATAGTTTTCACAAACTAATACATAGTTAAAACCTTGCAAAATGAGGAAACCTAACTAGCGTTGGCATCGGAGATTTCGTGTGTTCGCTGCCAAGAAAGAACACTCTCAGGCACCCAAACTGGAAAATCCAGCTGGTAATGATAGCCCTGTTGGTCCTTTCGAGGAAGAACATCCAGAAACCTCCGTGCCTATTTTCGCTGCGAAGAAGGAACACTCGGCGTGTTCAATCGTCGTCCTCTTCGTCGTCGCCGTGGTAGTGCCGGCGGCAGGACGTGTTGTCGAAGACCTTGACGCTCATATCCGCGTCGCCTAGGTAGGAGAATGTGAGCATGCAGCCGGCTTGGAGGTCGTGGTAGCGCGCGAACTTCTCCCAGCCGGTGTGGAGGTACATCTTGCCGCGCCCATCGAAAAGCACGTCCACCGGCCACCGGCAGCAGTCGCAGCCATCCTCCCGCAGATGCAGCGCGGCCGGCTCGTTGCCGGTGGCGAACTCGGCGAACTTGTCCGGCAGCCTCTGGATGCCGAGTGGGTCGCCATGCAGGACGATGACGAACTCGAACAACACTTGCTGCTCTTCCTGCAGGTACGACGATGAAGACGACGACGTCGCAGACGACGGCGAACGTGCAGCTCTGCCGTGGCCACGACCACGACCACGGCCGCGACCTCGGCCTCGGCCTCTACCACCCATGGCGTCGACTCTTGAGATGGTGGCGGCTAGGGTTGGGTAGAGAGGCGCTAGGGGTTTTGTGTGAGGGATGGTGCGAGAGCCCCCCTTTTTATAGGCCGGAGGGAGGCGGGGGAGCGGTGGCGCTCATTAACGCCGGCACGGAGAGCTAGGCGCGACGAGACGCTTCGCTGCGCCTCTGCGGAAACTGCACCATCGCTGCGTACCAATAACTTCCATCGCGAGGTAGGCGACTGTTAGGTTAAACTTGAATGTGCCTCTGACGCGTCGGTCCCGCGTCTCCTCGCCTTGCGTTTCGTTGTGTCCGGTGTGACCGGAGCGTCTCCTGTGGACCGGGGACGGGCTCGGGGCGCCGGACACCGTATTGGATCGCGCCGGACGGAAGGAGGCTTTAGGTCGCGCGGCTGAAAACGAAAATTTGTCCAACGCACCTCAAATACCTTTGGGGGACGCTTTGGGGGACGCGGCTGGAGATGCTTTTATGGTTTCCACCTGGAGCTTTACTGCTCTAGACTAACGTGCTCAGAGAGCACCACTAGACTGAAGTCATCTTATGATGTTGTCCCTACTTGTCGTGCTAACATGAGCATACGTACCTCATACTCCTTTGACGTGTGTAGTGGCTAACACTCACGAAGCTACAACCATAAAAAAGGATCATTCACACCTTTTGCTTCATGTCAGGACAAACTCCCAACTGGTCAAAATCATCTTTAGCAAACATGTTCAGCCAAATACAATAGCAGCCATTAAACACATCTTCCCAGTACCAAATATTGATACATCCTTTATTCACCTCGGACATCCGCTTATTTTTCCAGGTAAAGATAGAGCTTCAGCTTACAATTTTGTCTTAGACAAATTTAAAAACAAGTTGAGCACTTATAAGGCAGACAAGCTTTCTCATGCGGCTAGACTTGAGCTAATCCAATCTGTTTTCGTCTCAATCCCTGTCTACTACATGTCCAACATTTTGTTCTCAAAAAAGTTCTTCTCCAAACTCACAGCCATTATTCGATCCTTCTGGTGGACGGGAGTAAGAGAAGAAAGAACTAGTCGAGCCCTTTGTTTAAGGGCTTGGAAAGATATTTGCACTCCAAAGAAAGAGGGAGGTTTAGGCATCCAAAATCTGCAGGCGGTGAATCAAAGTCTCATTCTCATGGCGGCATGGCGCATTGCTCAAAATCCAGACGACATACTTCACAAGGTTCTCAAAGCTAAGTATTTCCAAGACTCCTCTATTTGGCGGCCCAAACCCAATGCTCCTAAATCACCATTCTGGGCTTCGATTCTCAAGGTTCTCCCGCTTCTAAAAGTCCACTCTTTTTACCAAATTACTCAAGGAAATATTTCTATATGTAGCACCCCTTGTTGCCAATCATGGAACACTATTTATGACGACTTAATTATTCAGACCGATAACTTTGTCTACCCTGCGCTAGTTAGTGATCTTTGGCTTCCCAATCAGAAAGTGTGGAATGAGAATCTTATTGACTCACTTTTCAGTCAGCCAACAGCACAGGTTATAAAGCAAACTCCTATTATCCCCTGTCAGGATCAAGATCTTTTTTGCTGGAATCTTACTACTAATGGCAAATGCACATCCAAATCTGCATATTATGCTTGCTTACAGGGGCTATATCACTCAGGGGAACCAAGGCCAAGGGAAGTTTCGCTGGCTACTAAGCAAGTACTCAATCAGGTATGGAAGAATAAGCAAATTATTCCTAGAATTAAGGCTTTTGCTTGGCGCTTCCTTCGAAGGGCAATTCCTACAGGGGCTAGAGCAGGGAAATATTCCAAACACATTAGCAAGCTCTATTGCAGGTGTGGGTTTGAGGAGGATGATATTCATTTGTTTTTCACTTGCCCTTTTGTCAAAGCAGCATGGTTCACTGCTCCTTGGTATATTCGCACTGATCTGCTCATTCAAAATTGCGGCTCTTTAACCCAAATCATCCTAAACTTGCTAAATATGAATCATCCACATGCTTCACTAAATAATATATTAAACATTTATGTGGTGTACTTGGAAGTCTAGGAATGATGCTCTTTTTGATAGGAAAAAAGGAGAGACTTATCAGATTAACCTAAATGCTCAGGCTCTTCATAACAAGCTTGAATTATATGCTCATCTTGATTCTAAGCTGCAGGATAATCTACCACAGGAGCCAGACATGACGGTGGCGGATCCAGAACAGGGTAGCACACTCAAGACTGATCTATTAATTACAGGTGCAACTATACTCAGCGATGCCTCATGGAAATGTAAGAAAATCCCAGGTGCTAAAGGAACCATGGCAACGGGGATAGGAGTTTTCATCTGCTACAAGGTTGGCACACGACAGTTTGTTATACTTATTCAAGCGTCCACATCCCTAACTTCATCGGTGCTACAAGCTGAAGCGAAAGCACTGCTACTAGCTGCAAAACTGACAAAGCTACTCAACATCAACATGCCGACCTTTTTAACTGACAATCAAATTCTCGCCAAGACAGCAGCAAGTCGAAGGCTTGATCACCCTCTACTACACTGGAATACCAGGCACACGATGGCCAGATTTTTTGACATCTCAGCCACATTAGCACCACAGGTATTCCACATTAAAAGGGACCTAAGTGGTGTAGCTCATGACTGCGCGCATCAGGTTCTTAGGCAGAGCCTAAGTCAGCCAACCTATTGTTAGTTGTATCTGTTCAGCTCATTCATCTCCAACTTGTCCTGCTATTTCTACTTTGCAAAATTTTGTATGCCCGGACTTTGTAATCAACGCTGTATGGTGTGTTTGAGATGAATGAAATTGGTGCCTCCGGTGCCTCTCTTAATTTGTTCAAAAAAAAAACTTACCTCATACTCCAGCAACGCCCACACACCAGCAAGAAATATCTCATGTACGCATGCTAGCGTCGGATCTGACGATGCAAGTGGGACACACAAGCGATGCCCGTATCCCACCTGATCTTGCCCGTTGGGATTAAACGGGATAAGAGGGAGATTAATTTGAGGGATTCACAGGACCCACTAAGAGCATCTCTAGCAGATACGGCAAACCGCAAACCCCAAATCCGCGTATCCAGGACACCCCAACGCGGATTTAGGGTTCGAAAAACGCATGCGCAGTTCAGATACGCGATAAATAAACTGCAAATTTATAATTTGATTAGGGATTGTTCATACAACGGGAGTTCAACAGCGGAGCCTAGTGCTCCGCTTCTCTACGTCAATGGCGCCGCTGCGGCGAACAAAATGCAGTAACAAACCTACCGGAGCTACGTGCCGCAGCGGCGGAGCCGGTAGCCTACTCGCTGTCGAGCTCGATGTAGACCTCGTCCTGTGCCACCTGCTCGCGGCGCCACTCCTGCTCCTTCTCGGCGTCGCGCGCTGACTTCTCCTCGACGAGCTTCGTCACCGTGCCGAGGGCCGCCTCGGGGACGAAGTCGCCCGGCTTGGGCGCGTCCTGCGCCTCCTTCTCCAGCCTCGCCGCGATGGCGGCGATGTCCTCGTCCTCCGCGTAGTCGGTCGGGTCGAATCGCGGTGGTGGGGGCGGCCCGCTCGAGCTTGAGCCCTCCGAGAAGGCGAGGCGGCGCGGCGCCGGGGCGCTGGAGGTCGCGCGGCGCGGCGCGCTGGAGCTAGACGCCTCCATGTCATGGGAGCTTGAGCGGCGCGGCGGCGGAGCCCGCGACCTCGACGCCTCGAGGTCGTGGTGGTACTGCGACTCCCGCCGCTCGAAGGCGGGTGGCGGCCTGAGCCCCTGGTGCAGCCACAGGTACGATCCGCGGATGCGGGCGGCGTCGGAGGTCCGCCGCTGCCGCTCGATCTCTGCGGCACTGAGCTTGCCCGGCGGAGCCACCGCCGCCCACTCTACCTCCCCCGCGTCCTCCCCGACCTCCGCCGGACACCATCTCGCCGGGATTTGTCGCCGGCGCGCGCTAATTTCATGTCGGAGCTGGGTGGATTTGTCGTCGGCGGCAGGCGGAGAGGCGGAGGAGCGGATGGGGTTTGGCCCCCATCCGCCTCGCCGACCGATATATATGCGGGCAAAATGGCGATTTGGGCTGCGGCCTGGATCCCATATCCGGGCCAGACCACCGATGCGAGGTCTGGTCTGGCCCAAATTTGCGCCGAAAATCGCATATCGGCCCGCCGCCGCGTTTGCGGGCCGATACGCCGTATCTGCTAGAGATGCTCTAACCGCTACAATTGAATTGCTTCGTACCTGCTCTCGTCTGATCAGCAGGATATAAACGGGACAAATGGGTTTGGCTGTTTATGCCGCTAGCGCAAGGTGGGCTGCCCACAAAGAAGTTCAGTGGGATGTGCTGGCGGGATGCCCAGCGGCGTTCCCTGGCCTACTGCAATACCTCGACGGCCGGGGTAGATACACAAACACCATGGACTAGGGATCTAGGATCTCCAACCTCTAGACTCACCTGCTTTTGCGAACAGATACACAAACATATTTTCTTCGCTTGTTTTTTTGCAAAAAATGGGCATGTTTCAAAGTCGATCAACCAGCGTCACCCTATCATCAGTTCGTCCTTTCGTCTTAATCTATAATTTTTGTTATCTTTTCAACTGATCTCTTATTTTATACTTCATTTTTAATTTCTGATAATTCTAAAAAAGAAGAAGACGAACACACAATCCATCGTCCTGTACACTCTTTGCCAAACAATCATGCTGCCTCCTCGGCCTTGGATGGTTGTTGCTGCTCGAGCTGATCTCTGCCAAGGTCGTCTGTAGAGCCACTTCCGAACCATGGCGCGCAGCTGCTGGCACTCGCCTCCCAAAAACGCGATTTTGTTCAAGCTCTCCACGAGCTGCGCCGCGGGCGGCATCCAAGGAGATTGTTGATTTCCGTTTTTGTAACTTTCTTACTGCAACTATCCGGCGAGTTGACGGCGAATTGCCGATCAGGGCGAGTGGGCGACGACTCACCTAGAGCAATATTGTAGTGCCTTTGTATCCAACAGCATCAAGATACAAACATCGTATGCAATGCAGCTAGCAACGTAACACGCTAGCACTCACGAGCTAGTTGCTCCTCGTTCTTCTGAAAAAAGAAGGCTACTCCGTGTTCTTCTAGCACCCACGAGCAGCTTCTAGCTCCATGGCCATTTTTTTGCCAAAAAATCAAGCGAAAAGAATATGATAAAAACTCTACAAAACAATACGAGGCTGGCTGCTATGTTTTAAAATATACTACAACATGTAGCACAATTCTTAAAAATAAAAATAAAATCAGGTGGTGTGTGGGTTTGAACTCAAGACCTAGGATTCAGCAACAAATGTTTCATCTAGCTGAGCTACCATAATATTCCATCAACTCTAGACCAAAACTATATATAAAGAGTAGTGTGACGTTTTTGGCTTAGGCGCCACACATGCCTTACACGTTGCCCGCTGCAGGCCACGTAGGCACGTGCACACCACGCAGGCAATATGTCTGGCGCTGATCGCATTAGCGCCACGCAAAAGGGTTAGCGTACTGGTTTCGCCGGGGTTTTTCATGTCAAAATCGCCGATGTCACCCTATCCCGCCAGGCCATGCCAAGGGAAGCCAGTGTCCGCTGCCCAGGCGATGAGGCCAACTGCGTGGGACCTTCTGCCACAGTCGCTTGAGGGGCGGACGAGAGCGCGCTCATGAGCCATCTGCGCGGGGTAAGGGCATCTTCATCGGGTCAACCCATCGGGTTATGGTTCGTTTGAAACGATCCGCGTGGATAGGTTGATCGACCGCGCATGCTTCAGCGGGACTACCGAAACGAATTGACATGTTCACCGTGGTCCATCGCTCCACCAAAATTAGAAAACAGATGCGTTTGTGCGGACGCTGCACGGATGACACGCGTGTCCGGCCGCGCTTGTCGTAGGCCCGCTTGGAAGCGACCCGACGGCAGAAGGCTAACCAGCGACAGCGTTGGCTATCAAACCGTTGCTGACCCCGCGCCCGCCGCTTAAGCTCCTGCGACGGCATTGAAACCAATGGCGGTGGAAGCTGCGTGTGCCTACACCGACATTGATGGCCACTGCTACTTAAATCGGCCCCTATGCCCGCCTCTCCTCCGCCCACTCCCACAGCCCACGCCATTGCCTGTAAGCCTTCACCGCCCACTCTCGCCGGTGATGAAGTTTCCCAAGTGGCTGAAGCAGACCAGCCATGACCACGAGGCAGGGTCCTCGTCCTTGTCCCGCCGCCGCCAGGATTCTCCGCCTCGGCGCAACCCTACGCGCGCCCGCACTCTGCCACCCCGGCCCCATAGGCGGCACACTTCGCCAGGCCTCAAGCCGCCGCGGCGCCGGCAGGCCCGCCTCCTCCGCAGCAATCGGGACGCAACAGGCGCTACGTGTCGTTGCACGAGGCACAACGGCAGTCGGCGGAGAGGTCGCCCTGCCGCCACCGCGACATCTTCCTACCACATGAGTGGCATCTGAACAAGAGAGGATCCCCGTGCTGCCTACGCATGCGGACAGGATAGCGGGCACTACACGAGGAGGTGCGCCGCCGCTGCGGCAATGCGGTACGAGGCCACGCGCCTACCAGTGCGAGGACTTTTGGCAATCTTTCCTCACATGGGAGCACGAGGCGCGGCGGGTGATCCGCAATGTGCGGGATTTCCAGCCCAGCGAGGATGCCGCCACCAGCGAGGACGAGGCGAAAGACGAGGACGAGGACATGGGGGACGTGCCGCCTCCTGCCACTGTGAAAGCTGAGGCCGTCGTCCCCGATGACTACGATGAGGATGCGCCCACGGCCGCCGTCTTGGAGTTGTCCAAGGGAGAGGAGGACAACAAGTGGACCAGACAGGGCCTGGATGAGGCCATCGAGCTGACCGCCATCGTGGCGGAGCACAACGCCTCTCTTCCACCACCACCACCATCACCACTGCCGCCGCACGCGCCACCGTAGGCCGTGTGGGAAGACCAGATGGTGCCACCTCCTCCGGCGCATCCGCCATAGTACGGGCTTCCATCACAGTGCGCGCATGTGCCACAGTACGCGCATCCGCTACCGGAAGTCCCTGATTGGGCGCCTCCGCAATTCGTTGACCTCGTCTCCAACGATGAAGAAGACGGTGGCACTAGAAACAAGGGTTTAGATTTTTTTCTATGTAAATTATGTTTGAATGAATTAAATTTCTATCGAATTTGCGCACGTTTTTTAACTTTATTCAAATTATTTGACTGCGGTCAGAGGCCTAAAATGGTCAACTTGAAAATGGGTCGCGCCACTCCACGTGGTACTCTGGCAGTTCGGACAGTCACCACCAATCTATCGGGGGACGATCCAAACGAACATAAACAGATTGGGACGTGGCTAGGCAGCATCCACCCTATCCGGGTGCTCCTTTGTGAAACCTAGCACTCGTTTAAAAAAGGAAAGGCCCCACGTCCAAAAATGGAAAGTTTATGACAGCTCATATAAATTGCCCCGTAATCACCACATGTGCGTTTAATTTCATGGGAAGAAAATTTTAGAAAGTCATAACTTTTAAACCGTGAGTCGGAATTGCATTTCGTTTTCTCCGTTGGGTCTCTCGCGACAAGATCTTCGAAACTAGATCTCATTTGTATATATTTTGACAAACTTTTTTTTAGAAACCAACTCAGTTGTTACGGAAAAGCAACTCAGTTGTTACGGAAAATCAACTCAGTTAGATACGGTGATACGTAAGTTCACGATAATGGAGCCCAACTTCACCATATTAGTGCTAGCCAACACAATACTAGTGGTACACAATTTACGTGTGGTGCTAGCAGACTTAGGGATGGTGCTAGCAGATTTAGGCGTGGTGTTAGTCAACTTAGTACTAGTAGTAAGCAACTTCAACACCGTGATAGCCATTCCCTTTTATAGGTAAATTACGCAAGATGCAACTTAGCACTAGGAGTATACAATTTAGCAATAATGGTTATGCAACTCCATGAAGAAACCACACAACCTTACAAGAGTGATGCTAGCTGACTTAGTACTACCAGTATGTGGCTTGGGCACGTTGATAGGCAAGTTCACTATATTGATGTATTTTGTAGGCAACTTAATTTTCTAGATACTCAACTTAACAATAACAGTCCGCAACAATAATACGAATCTAATCGTTGACAAGTTGGTTTTCGAGGTAGCCAAACTAGTACCAACAATATACAAGTTTATATATCAAATAATGTGCAACTTAGATGCATCAGTAGACAGCTTCACGACAATGGTGCGCTACTTCACAACAAATTACGGTAGCCGACTTAGTACTAAAGGTAGGCAACTTAGACGCAGGGACTTGCAAGTTCATGATGATGGTATGCAACTTCACCATAATGTTCTAGCCAACTTAGTAGTGGTACACAACTTAGACATGGTGAAAATACATTGGACACTGAATGCAACTTAATCATGGTGGGTATGCAACTGAACAAAAGTTGACATACAACTTAGAATTAGTGGGTATGCAACTTAGCACACGTGTGAAGCAAAAAAAATATCGCCTACAAAGAGACTTAGAAAATGTGGGACTAACCAATTTATTATGTGCAAGATATAACTTAGCTTATATGTGGAACCATCAATACCGCAGACAAAAATAATGCGCAACTTAGAGGATGTGGTAGGCAAATCACAACAATGGTGGGCTACTTCACAATAAATCCTGGTAGCCAACTAAGTACTAACGGTAGGTAACCTAGGCATCGGAACATGCAATTTCACTCGAGGCCATTCAATTATGTTCTGGTTAGGAACAATGGGTGCAACTTAACTATAGTGGATATAAAACTTAATACCAGTGGGCAGTGGGTATGCAACTTTATACTATTACGTATACAACTTACTAATGGATATACACCTTAATACTAGTCCGTATACAAATTAATACTAGTGGATATACAACTTAGAAATAGTGAATATTCAACTTAGAACATGTGTGAAGCAACAATTTACCTACCGTCTACAGAACACAACTTAGCAAATGTGAGAGAGTACAATTTATTGTATGCAAAATACAACTAAGCTCATATGTGGAACCAATGGTATCACCTACAAAATACAACTTAACATATGTGCGAACAAATAAATTGCAATCTTCATGGAGCCACCGACATGAGGTACAACTCCACCAACACAGATGTGGCTGGTATCGTGAGCCATGACACGAGACGCAACACGAGACTCAATAAGACGAAGAAAATGTCGTTTTGAGACTGGCGGTGCCCAACCCCCAGGGAACCTAGTGCCGCAAGGTACAACTTAAAATGATCATCCAGAACACAAGGCACAACACGAGTTGCAGGAAGCCGAAGGGGGTGTCACGTGAGACTGTGTTGCAAGAGCCGAAGGGGATGTACATTGAGATCGGCGTTGACTGGCCCCTATGAGAGCTCCAGGATGATGGACGGACCATTCAGGTCGGCATACGGCGGTATCGGGAGCAAAAGAGCGACGTAAAAGAGGAGCTTCAACATCGAACATCAAACACATGCGGTGATCGATCTTTGGCGGAATGGGGCTAAACCATGCAACATTCACCTAAGCCTTAAAAATAGCTGAAAAAGGACAGTACATGTATTTATGCGTAAATTTTGTAAAGTTGGGTGACAAAATTGAAGAAAAAAAATGAAGAGATGGTTTCACATCGAGGCTGTACATGGTTGAGCGCATCCTCTGCAGGAGCCGGAGCTTCGTTAGTTCGCAGGTGAAGCCATCCCGCGATACAGCTCGAACCATCTCGACGGTAGAGGAGGAAGACGTGGTCGACGGCTCGACGCAGGTTGCTGATGGCGGTTAGGAAAGCACGCGCAAGTCGACAGAACGCGATCTCCGCGGACACGATGGTCGGGGCCCTGGGGGCGGGAATGGGGTCTCGACCAACAGCCACCGGGCCTAGAGCGGCGGCGTGCTGGGGATCCGGTTTGGTGGCGAGCAGGGGAAACTGCCTGCGGCGGGAGCGTGCGGGAGAACCGGGACGGCGTCCGGCGGCGCGAACGCGCGGGAGAACCGGGACGGCGGCGAGCTACGCGAGGCGCGCTGGAGAACCAGGCCGGCGGCGAGCAGCGCGCGGGGAACCCCGCCGACGACGGGCGGCTCGCGGGAACTGTGCCGGCGGCGAAGCGGCGCCTGGGAACCCCGGCGGCGAGCGGCGCTCGGGAACCCGGCGGCGAAGCGGCGCGCGGGAACCCGCCGACGGCGGGCGGCGAGCGGGGAACCAGGCCGGCGGCGGGCGGCGCGTCAGAAGCCAATTCAGCGGCGGCGGGGGTTCGTGAGGCGGCGGAAGCCAGTAGTAGGTGGGGCGTGCGGGACGTGGCCAGGTGGGAATTTGTCGGAAACCAAACGCACGACGCGTTTCGATCAGGCGGATCGGACGGACAAAAACCGAGTGCTCAAACTGCCAACCAGCATCCAAGTTTGATGCCCTAACCCAAGCGCACTAATCTGGATTTAAAGACGCCACACCCGGACTGCTCAAACAGTCTCGAAGTTGACCACCACGCCGCTGGCCAAGATCTCTGGATCCACGCCATCTGTGCGCCGCATTGCCGGCACCATGCCGCCTTCCACTACTCCAATTTCGGCATCGCGCCTCCTGGCCGCCAACGTAGCCGCTACTGTCTACTGCGAGGGCTTTATACGGTCGGTTGCTGATTTCTTTTCAGAAGCTTGTTAGAACATCTAAGAACATAGCAGTTGTAAAGGCGCTTACCTGGAGAACGAACAGGAGAAGAAGACCTGCGAGGCGATGCAATCAGAGGAAGACGGGATGCAAATGAGCAGCCTGGCTAATATGAACGGGAGAAGAAGACCGAGACCTGGACGGACGGATTAAGATACTTGTGGTGGATGGGGAACGAGGAAATTTAGATCAGATATGAGAGGTTAGGGAAGTTTCGTTCGGATTTTTACTGATTTGCCCTTTCACCAGACAGGTATTTACCAAGAGTGCCACCGCCAAGTTAAAAAAAAACGATTCGCTTGGATGACCCACAACACGCAGAATTCACGAGTCCTCCCGACTTAATCCGTTGACCCACGCGCCCAGCGCGCTCCGGCAAGGTCACAAATTCGTGCAGCATAGAACCACGCCTAAATCCAGAAAGATTTCGATCGATTCAAACAAGAGAGGACTTGGTGAAGGACTCAGATCGATAAAATTGCCTACATATAAGCAGCACCGTCTGGGAACGTGAGGGGGACAAGGCTGCCCAGGAGCGATGTGCGAGGCGCTGCGCCAACTTGGACCTACAACAACGGCAACGAATCGACACCGCCGCCATCCGTACCGACGCCGAGGGCTGTGAATCCAGCGAACTTGAGATGCTGATGCAGTTTCTCCAGAAGATTTAGGGAGTTCAGGAAACAATTGGGAATATTTTTCAGAGAAGCGAAGCCACGCGGTGGAAGATTGGAGTGGTCGAAGTCCCTCGACTTCCCCGTGGCGATCTGTGGCAGTCCTCCTTCGATCGATGACGACAAAGAGGCCGCTCGGGGCAAGGCCGCTGAGGACTCCGGTGGAGGGGAATATGAGATGGATCTCGATGGTGCAGGATATCGCAGGCCGGGAGTCGGCGAGGAACGGCCGGGGTCTCAGATGTGGTGCACGAGGAGGACGCGGGGACGGCGCCCAGATGCGGTGTTGAGTTACAAGACGAGCGGGCAGATGTGGAGCAGGGTGCAGGACACTGGAAGGACCAGGGCGGCACGTCGGAGGGGGAGAAGCATCACAGACCTGGAAGGGTTCCTCAGCTTCAACCTCGGGTCGTCAGCAGTGGCAGCAAGCTGCAGGCCCGGCCTCGTGTATGCCATGGAGGGGGAGAATTGGATGCTGGCGCTGGTCATGTGGTTGTCGTGATTCGTTTCATGCTTGGAGCTTCAGCCCCGGTGGTTTCTTCTCGGATCTTACCTTGTAGCTGCAGCTGTTTTGCTTTGGTTGCCTGTTTGACTGGTAATCTTGGTAGTCCGTGGCTCATAAGGTTTCAACTGTGAAAATAACCAATGAATTGCTTCGCTTTTCCAGTCATACCTGTCAGTCACTAAATCCATCAGCTATATCATCTTGCACTGCAAAAAACTTAGTGTGATGGGAAGTCAGTTTATAGACAGATATTGTGTGAAGTTCAGAGACAAATACTGATTATGCTGTTGTACTATTTCCTAACGATAGTTCAAAAGGAACTGTGGATGTGAGGACTAATGAAAGTGTCAATAACATACCAGATGGGAGTTGCAGAAGGAGGTTGTTTCTTTGAGGAAGCATGCCACCAGAAAGATCAAAGTCTAAAGGACAAAGATGATGCCATTGAGGTATGCAACTATTTCTTATATTTAATCAATTTTCCTGGTATCTTGAAGTATTTGAACATTCTTTACATGACATTAGTAGTAGCTTTTGTTTAATTTTTCCATTACCCAGTTTAGTTTTATTACATGCTCCTGCACTTTATGTGGCTGGGCAATGAAAAGTTAGTATCTTCTTTTGTCCGGCAGATGTTAGCAGAGAAAGCGGAGATCTTAACCAAAGAAATGTAAGTGAAGACTAAAAATATGATGCTAGAGTTTACTTTCATGGAGAATCAAGTTGGAACTATGTGTGTCCATCAGGACCAAAAACTAAGTGTAAATTAAACATTTCTTATTATACATTCTACATGTTCTATTATTTCAAAACCGCACCGCCCATAAACATTCGCTTGGTCGCAAATGGCTGATTGATCATAAAATTTGCGGCTAAGATTTGGAGAGAGGACACACATTATTTTTTCATTGTTTTTTTTGCCCGGATAAGATGAACCCGTATGGGAGAAAATTTGTAAACAGAAGCAGTTACTTTTACTTCTTGCTTTTTTCTATTTACTGAAAACAGTAGGTCAGTTGTTCCATAGATTTTTAGTCATTAACCACTAATATACATGTTGGTACTTCCCCGTACACACTTTTGAAGGATAAGAGCCAGAAAATATTGAGTGATTTTCTAATAAAATAGGGAGAACTGCACAACTACACAAAAAGCTAAAAATCCTACCTTTAAGAGGACGTACTCATTTCACAAGGCAGATTTCATCTTCAGACCTATGCAATTTTACACGTTGAATTAACTAAACCTATTCATAAGTATATTGTTTGAAAAAATACAAATTGGAGAACACATTCAAATCAATGAATTTAACTAGGAAATATACCTGCACCGGGAGAAAAATATTTATGCATATGTCTAATTGTCGAAACATAGTTCCACAAGGAAATGTAATTTTTTTGCACGGTACAAATGTATATTTTACATCTCAAAAAACAATATTATGCATATGATTTTATATATTTCCGTGGCAACACACGGGCAAATTTACTAGTCCTTTTAAAATGCCATGTTTGATCCACGGATCTTGATGCTCGATAGCTACGGGTTACCAAACCAATAAGATAATGCATAGTATATTGTAATTATTTCCTTGGAAAGCTAGCATTGACTCGAAACTTCTTGGTCCACACAAAACATACATACTCTATTTCAAACCCAAGGAGGCACTGCTCCAATAGTAGATGTCGTTGATTTTAAAAGGAAAATGATGTAGATCAGCCGGAGGATCTGCTCGTCTGCATCCTCCGCCTCGCTGGGCGCTGGCACGCGCACGCGTCCTGCAGGGCCCACACATCACTTTCTTTTGTCGTCTCCCTCGTCGTCTTCTTCGTTACCTTATCGTTCCCAAATCCGTCTGCCCACATTCGTAAAGCCTGAGAGCATCGCTAGCTGCGACTCTCAAACGGCGCGGCGCTGGATCCAGCATTTAGGAGATATTTTTTTTCGTGTTACGTTTGGGGGACGTCGCTCTCCAATCGCGTCCCCAAATATTAAAATAATGTATTATCTATTTTTTGCATTTTAAACTATTTTCTTGATGGCCTCGTCTCGTCGTTCTCACGGAGGCGCTTCCTGCTCGTCACCACTTCCGAAGAGCCGGTGTCGTTCGACGCGTCGGAGGAACAGGAACTTGTGTCCCCATCCAATGAGTAGCCCTTGATGTATTCGTCGCCGTCGGTGCTCGCCGGCTACGCCTTCGCCTTCGCCTGGGCCATTGCCTCCTTCTTTGCCGCCGCCTCCTTAGCCTCTTCCTCCTCCTCCTCCTTCTCATGGCCGTCGTCGGCGACGGCCTTCCCCTCCTCTTTATGGCCGTTGTTGGCCTCCCAATCCTCCTCCTGGCTGTCCGTCGGCGGGGAACTAGAGCTGCTAGGCGTTGCAACTCTGTCCTACCAATGGCGCCATCCCGGCGGCTTCCCCTCGCTGTCGGTGTCCGATGGCAAAGAGAGGTTGGTCATGGTGAGAGAGCAGAGGAGAGATGAATGGCGTCGGCCGGTTGTAGATCGGAATGCGTATACGTAGGGGTCTTATTGAGCGCGGATGAATGACGGCGCAGATATCGAAGAAAGCTGTGGTTGCTCTTCCGCGGAGTTCGTGCTCCATTCCGGCGGTTCGCGCGTCGATCGACGTGGTTGCCACTGCGACGGTCTACTTTCCCGACAACTGCACCGTCGCTAGGTAGGCGACGGTTGAGCTGTACGTGTGTCGCTGACACGTCAGGCCCGCCACTCCTCGCCTCGCTTCTCGCTGTGTCCAGCGCACCCGGAGCGTCCCTTGTGGACCGGGGACGGGCTCGAGGCGCCGTACACCGTATTGGGCCGCGCCGGAGGGAAAGGGCTTTTGGGGCGCGCGGCTGGGAACGAAAAAATGTCCGGCGCGCCCCAAATACCATTGGGGGACGCTTTGGAGGACGCGGCTAGAGATGCTCTGAGCTCGCCCCGCCGGTGACCTCCAACTCCATGAGAGCACTCCCCCCCCCCCCCAAGGGAACCTCTCCCCTTCGGGCCTCCACCCCCGTGAGCTCACGTGGGCGTCGTCTTCCATCTCCGAGTGAGCACGGCGCGACCACTATACGGGGGCATCTCCCATCGTCTTCCACCTCTGTGAGCTCGCCCGGAGCCGGCCGACACCTTCGTCACCACGAGGCACCTGAGTCGAGGCTCCACCTCGGTAAGCTCTCAAATCGCCCTCTACTTCGCGCGCCTGGCCGGATTTTGTGTCCTGCGAGCACGGCGGTGGCGATGCTGCAAGGTTAGCGTCGCTCGCGGACGCCTTCTACATCTCCGTTCGCTCTTCTCCATCGATGGGTGCCGTCTCAAGCCACAAGCTCGAGTCCAGATCTCGCCGGTAATGGAGCTGGACACTACAAACAATTCGCTAATCCATAACGATTTTAGTTCGTCGGCGAATGTCAAAAATGCGTCACAGACACGTGATGCTGACGGTTTGGAATACCGTGGAGAACCTCGTGTCACAGATGGACCGGCTGACGGTTAGGAAAGTGCGTCATGGATCCATGACGGCTAGGTCCAAGCCCAAAGCCCAGCCGGCCCGGTGCATTGTGACGGGAATAACCGTACGCGGCAGGAGGTCAGACATGTCAGAGAACGTGTGTCCTGATTGGCACAGCTTGCTCCAGAGTTTGGACACGCGCCGAACTTGTAGATAAACAGAAATCTGCAGTCAACCAATTATGACTGGGCACGTGGCACGACATGTGGACCCAGCCGCCCACGTGGTGCTCACACAGCTCGTGAGAATGGCATTTCTGGGCCAACTACTAGCTGACACCTGTCGATGTACGGACATCCCATTATGACGTACGGACTACAGCACAAAAAATGTAGCCCACAACGTGCAGAGCCAACTATGATCAGGCGGAGACGGTCCAACCATGACTGGGCCACCTTATGGTGCGGCCCATAAAAAACCCTTCCAGCCCATTGACTGGTAAATATTGGGTTGGTTATACGCAAGCCCAACAGTGACAACTCAGAAAATAAAGGAGGTCTACTGAGCCCATCTGACCAATAATGGTAAAGTCAAACAGCACAGCGACGTGTTACTGGACCGGTTGTACGCGCAACCCAAAAATGAAACCACAAAGTTGAGGGCCTTTGGCCCACTAAAGCGCGGCTCAACGCCGACCCAGTGAAGGGCGACACACCGCAGACAACAATAACGTAAATATTACATGATTAATAAAATGGTTACATGCATAAAAAATACATCATCTAGACAGCTACAATTTGCGCAGTCTCAAAATGGCACAAATGAACCATCGCATGAGGAGTGAAGGCAATTACAAGTGGAACGTTCACCATGAGAAGCAGGAGCGCATAAAAGAAACGGTCCGTATCGCACCATTCCCATGTTAGAGATTGGCTGTTTGAAAGGCTACCTTTGCTGATCAAACAATCTGGTCAAAGCCTGCAACTTTTGCTCCAAGTCACAATGTTTCTCTTCACTTTCCGTAATCTGGTTGGTCAGTTCCTCCATTTCATGCCGCTGGGTGTTGAGAACGTCCCGCAAGTCTGTGCTCCCCGCCTTCTCTCTGTCAAGTTGTGCAGATAGAGTGCTCATACAGGATGTATATGTCTTATGCTCGACCCCCACATTCTGAAGAAACATAGGTTTCTTTGATTTCTTAGCAAGGACCTCGGATATAACCTGGGCCTCAGTCTTCCTTTCTCCATCTTCATTAGGTACAGAGAGCTCTGTATGCATCGCTGCCTTGATTTGCAATGAATATGCATGGCTATCAGATGCAGCAAAAAATAAGCAAACATACTTTCCATGCTGACTTACAAGTGCATCTTCTACTGCAGGTGATAATCCCTTCACCTTGCTGCAGTATGTCTCCTTGAACAGATCCAGAGGAGTTGGTTCTTATATGTTCGATGGGTCTCTGTGAAGAGAGTTTACATGATTGATATATGTTTGCTGCAGAGCAGTTTGATGCAGAACATATAACTAATTAGGCAACCCATGTTGTGCCGAAAGGATCAGCTACTACCGAAACAGGAATTTAGCATTCAAACAGCTACTACCAAAACAGTAATTTAGCTTAATGTGCCTGCAGCTTTCAATCACAGAATTAATTCATTCCCTAATATGTAAGAGTCGGCAGCATGAATTTTGATACAAGGCATTGGATACACTAATGTGATATTATGAGATACAAACGAATGTTACAAAAACAGAAACAGGCAGCACATGGATCGAGCAAAGAATAAACTGAATAACTCCAGACAACAAACACCCATTGCACTATTCTGTTGAGCTAGGGACAGGTCTTGACTTACCAGATTTTCCAAGTGTGATAAGTAGCTGCGTGACCCAGTTGTTTGCTGGAACTGAACCATTGAACGGTTCATGGTGTTAATTTGATAGATCTTCTGCATGAATAGAGGAATTAGAAATATGTGCATACTCATATACAACACAGCAAATTTAACCATGCTCTTCGGCTCCGTCCAATATGTCACAAGTCTGGTCCACTCACCGTTAGTCATCGATGTGATGGGGCTTTCTTTCGGAACATCATTGAGAGCATGGATATCAAAGTATGCTTTTTTCAGGAGGTGTCGTTGTTGGCGAACTCCTTTCTGCAGATGCTTTTTACAAGAAGCTTTTACTGGTGAAACTTCTGTGTCCATATCAAAGTTTTCCTAGTGACATGAAAGAACATAAATAAGAATCACAATCTCTGAAAATTAAAGGCTTGACAAACAACGCGGAAAGGAATGCAGTATGTACTAACATCAACTTTGTCAATAAAGTCACAGAGGAGCCCAGTGTCTTCCCTGTAGTCCTTCCAATGCGTGCGCACAGGCACGTGGTTCCTGATTGCAATGTTGCATTCAGTTGCAAACTTGGCAGCAATGAGAGCTGACTCTGGCCTTGTCCTCCCTCTTGGAATGATGATTGGCAGTTTGCCACCCCGCGATCGGGGCAACCTGCTGAGTACTTTTCCTTTGTTAGCACGATGGAGGAGGTCTTGTTCTGTAGCATCAATATATGAAAATTTTAAACAAACATAGGAGGCAAGAAGCATGAGGTCATCATGCAACAAGAGCTAACCTAAATGAATGTTAGCACTTTACAGTACAACAGTCTAAGTGCATTAAGCAACTAAGCACCATGTACTACAACTTACCTTCAGTAAGTGGACGATTCTGACGACATGATATGTTTGGCTCAGGGCTAGGTTTTGTTATACGGCACTTCTTTGCAGACGTAGCTCTTCTAGGTGCTTCATCTACATCATCAAGTGATTCCCGCAACATTCTGTAGCTTGACCTGTTAGGTCTAGAAGTTCGGAGATCTGGCAATGATTTTTTTGTGCCCGGGAAAGTTTATGGCTCCATCCAGAGGCCCCTCGTTAAGCCTCTTAGATTTACCCTGGTAAAAGCGAAACATGGTCATTCATGAAAGCATGTCGCGAGCAGCTCGCTGGCATTGCCTCCACGGGCAACGCATACAGTGCTAGCACTACCAGTAAACGTGCTCCCACTGTCTCACGAAAGAAGTCGCAAAATATGTCCAGATAAATACGAATTTTGACAAAATTAAGATATCATTTAAGGAACAAAGAAAATACAAAAAATAAGGTGCAAAATTCGAACAATATATTCATAAAGTGAAAAGCACGTGAAGCTGACTCGTATATATGATAAGGCGCAACGACATGGAGGAACTAGGACCTTAGATGTCAATATATCTGGTGAGGGATGATCATATGAGGGATCGAGAACATCATCTTCGTCATGGGACACATATGCCGATATCCTTTTGCGGCCCAGCGGAACGTTGGTGCTACCTGTTGGTGTGCTTTCGAACCTCAAACACTTCAAAGAAACACACCAATGCATTGGTCAAACAAGCTAGCTTTATAATAATTAAATTGCAATCGGAATCAAACGAAATATTTAAGGTACATAAATATGGAGTACTCCACCAGTACGTTTCTTGGAAGACATGTTGTAATGTTTGGTACTACTGGGCTGGTAAGAAGTGATGTGAAGTGTATAAGTGGATTGTACTAGACCTTTCCATCAGTTCGGACTTTTGGTTGCCTTTGCTAGTACTATCAGTAGATACATCCATTTTTTGTCAAATCTCAGACAACTTTCATGAGACACGGCGAATAGATGAAGCTTGACATGAAGAACATCACAGCACATACAAATAGAGTAGACGTGACAACAATTACACTGCAAATCAAACAACTCATATATAATGAGGAATGACAAGATGGAGGAACTTTGACCTAAGCTACTCTGCTAGCAACCAACTCCGGTGGACGAGAAGGTACAAGTTCGCTAGGACCGCTACAGCTCAGGGTGTTCTTTAATATGTCGAGATCTAAGATAATAACCACAAACGCGATAGTGTATAGGATGTGTGTGAGTGCGTGATTAACAAAATGAAGGAAACAATGAAACGCAGGTAATGGACCAACGTCGTGAGATCCATCAGATAGTTTAGCGACCAACTAGCTAATTCATATCAGTCGACCAAACAAATGCGACATCAACAAATAATCGAATAGAATTTGTGCGAAAGGGGAACTATACCAATGGTGGACCGCTGGGCGTCGTCATCGCCAGCTAAAAAGATAACGTGTACGAAGGGAGAAGGGATTGTAGTAGGCCGGCAGGCGGAGGCGCCGAGGGAGATGATGTTTCCGGCGAACAGGAGCGAGAAGAAGCATGCGAGCGCTGGTGGATGTCCGGATCTAGGGTTCGTAGAATTGGGGAAACTGGCCGGGTCTACAAGTCACTAGAGTACCCTGGACCCGGGCAGAAGGGGCATTTCGAAATTCGAAATTTTGACCAGGCAAATTGGGCTACTCAAACAAGACTCGCGGGCATAAGGGGCATTTCGATATTCGAAATTTCGACCAGGCGGTAATTTGGGCTACCCAAATTTTGGAAATTTTCGGATAGTTGGGTAGGTGGGTCTGCAATCAGCGGGGCTTGGGCCTGAGATAAGTGGGCCCACAGTAAGCTGGGCCTCGCCTCCAAAAGCTCATCCGCCTCTTTTATTTTTTGACATCTGCAGAGACCCCGAAGGGCGTGTATTCCGGATTCCACATGACATCCTCGCCAGCGCCGGTGACGAAGCCACTTGGAACCGAGAGAAAGGACAGCGCCGCCGCAAGCTTGTCTAAACTTTGCTTCTGCAAGTTAGAGGATCCGGTTCCACCAGTGTAACGTACAAGCTGTCATATTTTTTTTCTACCACTTTATGTTTCGGGGGCAAAAAACTACCACATTTTGCTGAGATTTTCGCAAAATGTACTAAACAGGTTCTAAACACGAATTCTGCAAGCAAGTCCCTGAACCAAAATTCGGTTGCGATGCACGTACCTGAACCGAGCTTGAATGATTCTGAGAACTGAGCAAAGAAGAGTGCAGTTCAGTTAAGCAAAGACAGCAAAGACAACAAATGTTCAGTTAAGCAAAGACAGCAAACAAGATGCAGAGCACGTACCTTTGGAGCACCAGCACTGCCATCGACCATCCATCAGCCTCCTTCCAGTAGTACTCACCAGTAACAGTAGCCCAGGCGTCGCCCTCCTTCCAGATGGCACAATCTATCGGTGGTTCGAGGAAGACGGTGCTGCCGGGGACGGCTGAGGCAGCGGCGGCGCCTGCGCGTCCACCTGCGCCTGGAGGATGTGCACGTGCTCCTCCATGCTCACGTTGGGATCTAGCACTGGCTGCCAGCCGATTGGCTCCGCCATTGCTGCTCTCTCCTCCTCCGACGCCAGGATGCAGTACAGTACACAACCGCCATCGAACTCCGGTGAGGTGGGCCGTCGGTCCTCCTCCCCTCGCCAACCCACCTACCCGTTGCCTCGCCATGGATGCCGGCCATCCTCACCGCGGCCGCGCCACAGTCGTCTGGTCCCCCACCCCTCCGCCGCCCCAAGGTCGAGGGCCTGGCTGCCCTCGACCACCGGCCCCGTGACCATGCTCCGGCCGTCGATCTCGCCGGCCTGGAGGCCAACGCCGACGTGGGACTCTGCCGGCACCACGGGCGCCACCGGACGTAGCCGCCGCACTCCCTTGCCGCTGGCCTAGTGCTCCAATCGTGCGCGCGGGTGGCCGCTCTGTCCTCCTCTCCCGGCACACCTTCTTGCTTGGCGGCTGAGAGACCGCACCCACGCCGTCCGGGAGAGGCGCGACAACGGCGTCCGCCACGTCGTACGATCTGCAGACTCCAGCTGAGAGACCGGAACCACGCCGTCGCCATTACGAGGGGCAACGCATGCAAGGGAGCCCGGTGGCGCCGGCGGCGGGGGCGTCCGGCGACGGCGGTGCCTGGCAAAGGGCAGAGACGTGGGATGGAGGTGGGGAAGAGGAAGAGAGCTTTTCAAAAAAGCCCAAAATTTACAACTACTGTTCAATTTTGAATTACTTTCAATAAATTGGCATAAAGTCATTTAAATGCGTGAAACTAGCTACAAATCATTAAATTTCGTAATAGTTGGCAATTGCCACTGAAATGTGGCCTACTTTACCTGAAAATGTAGAGGTACCATTTGGAACCGTATTTTTTTTATCTCATTCACAAAATAAACATATTTCGTCATTTAGAAAATGAAAAATAATTTTCTTTATACCAAAAAGTTGAAAATTCTTGTTTGCAACATTGTTGGGAATGTCAAGATGCACCACTGATGGTGCTCCGGTGATGGCGCCAGACAATCTTGTTGGCAGTTGTTGTGGAAGCTGTTGGGAAACCCCAAGAGGAAGGTGTGATGAGCACAGCAGCAAGTTTTCCCTCAGTACGAAACCAAGGTTTAATCGACCAGTAGGTGAAAGGCGTGACTTCCGAAGGTGTTGCTGGCTGACTAGGGGCAGGGCGCACTACCGGCATCAGCAACAACGTGGAACCTGCACACAACACAACCAAAGTACTTTGCCCCAACTTGCAGTGAGGTTGTCAATCTCACCGGTTTGCTGAACACAAAGGATTAGACGTATCGAATGGAAGGAGATGTTTGCAGAAAGTAAACAGAACATGATTGTAGTTGGATTTATCAGTAAAGGAAATAGGACCGGGGTCCACAGTTCACTAGAGGTGTCTCTCCGTAAAGAAATAGCATGTTGGGTGAACAAATTACAGCTGGGCAATTGACAGAATATCGACCATACATGACAAGATGATTACTATGATATTTGGTATTGGGCATTACAACATAATACATAGACTGTAATCCAACTGCATCTATGACTAATAATCCACCTTCAGGTTAGCGTCCGCACCCCTCCCAGTATAAAGTTCCAAGCAACAGACTATCGCATTAAGCAATGTGTGTAAAGTAAACAATAGAATTACCCTTGGATAAAACATTGTTGTTTTCTCCCTAGTAGCAACAACACATCTACAACCTTAGAAGTTATAAAGTCACTCTCCCAGGAAACTAGAGGCATGAACCTAATATCGAGCGTAAATACCCCCTCTTGGAGTCACAAGTGTCCACTTGGCCAGAGTTTCTACTAGCAACGGAGAGCATGCAAGATCACAAATAACATATGACATGAATATATAATCAATCTTAACATAGTATTCAATATTCATCGGATCCCAGCAAACCAAACATATAGGATTACATAAAGATGATCTTGATCATGTAGGGCAGCTCACAAGATCGATACATGAAGCACAAAGTGGAGAAGACAACCATCTAGCTACTGATATGGACCCATAGTCCAGGGATGAACTACTCACGCATCACTTCGGAGGTGGGCATGGCGATGTAGATGCCTTCGGCGATGATTTCCCCCTCCGGCAGGGTGCCGGGAAGAGCTTCAGAACCCCCCGAGATGGGTTCGGCGATGGCGGCCGCGACGAAACTTTTCGTGGATGGAGGCTCGGGTATCCAGGGTTTTCCCGAGAAGATGTATAAATAGGCGGAGGATTCAAGTCGGTGGGGCGCCTGGTGGCCCCACACCTACCCTAGGCGCGGGCCAGGCCTAGGCCGCGCCTAGGGGTGGTGTGGGCGCCCTGGTGCGCCTCTTCGTCCCCCCTCCGGACTTCATCTTCATTTCGGTAAAATATTGACTTCGGATTTTGTTTCGTCCAATTCCGAGAATATTTCCTGTACAACTTTTCTGAAATACAAAAACAGCAGAAAACAGGGAACTGGGACTGTGGCATCTTGTTAATAGGTTAGTACCGGAAATCATGTAAAAGTGCAACGAAGTGTAAGCAAAACACATATGAATTGGTGTAAAACAAGCATGGAGCATCAAAAATTATAGATACGTTTGAGACGTATCAGCATCCCCAAGCTTAACTCCTGCTCGTCCTCGAGTAGGTAAGTGATAACAAAATAATTTTTGAGGTGACATGAAGCCAACACAATCTTGATCAAGCATGTAAAGCATTGTGAACTGGGATCTAAGTACTCTAACATAGGCATGCTAGATATGATTCAATTGAACTTAGCATCTATGTTATAACATGAAGAATAACTCAAACAAAGGATCATGAATAATAGTGCATTGAAAGCAACTGTGTGTTTATGATCATAGAGTAAACATAATAAAGTGGTACTCAACATGTCCTTATGGAATAGCAAAACATAAATGCAAGGAAACCTTCAAAGTTCAAAGGGTGACTAGATACAAGTAATTTAAGAGCAAGCAATAGCACAATCATGAATCAATCAATAATAATTTTGGGACTATGCACATTGCACTAAGAATGACAACTATGCTCTCTTAATTGGTGCATAAAGTAGAAGGTGGAGACTCAACATGAAAGTAAAAGAAAGGCCCTTCGCAGAGGGAAGCAGGGATTACCCATGTGCTAGAGCTTTTTATTTTGAAAGCAATAGGAGTGTTGAAAATATTTATTTTGAGAGGTGCTACTCATGTCAACGGTAGTGATAAATAGTATGGCTTATGCATAATTACTTCCTATAAGTTTACTTGCCTCATGCATAATATACCAATAGTGCTCACACCTTGACCTAATTAGCTTGGACTTCCATGGATTTTCATCGCATACATATGTTTTAACCAAGTGTCACAAAGGGGTACCTCCTTGCCTCCTGTACAAAGGTCCTTAGGAGATGGATCTCATTTGATTTCTCAATTTTGATGAATCTCAACTTTTTTGGACATCCATACCGGGAAAGCAAGGACAACAGATATTTGGACTTTTGCCCAGCTGAAACTTCCACCATGTGAACATGGCTTTAGTTGGCGGCCCAATGTTCCTCTCTAACAATATGCATACTCCAATCTTTGCAACTCATGGTAAATCTCCCTTACTTCAAACAAGATGAGCATGCATAGTATTTCATATGATATTCAAGAAAGCATATTGATGGTGTTCCCCATGACAGCATGGTTATCACACAACAAGCAACTTATAAGAACTAAAAATGCATAGGACATAATACCTACTACAATAGTTTTTAGACTACTTTCCCATGAGCTATAATTTACACAAAACAGGTGATAATTTTTGAAGGTTTAAAGGTAGCACACAAGCAATTTACTTTGGAGTGGCGGTGAAATACCACATATAGGTAGATATGGTGGACACAATTGGCAACTTTGGTTTTTGGTGGTTGGATGCACGAGTAGAGCTCATACTCAGTACAGTGAAGGCTAGCAAAAAGACTGGAAGCGACTAACTAAGAGAGCAATAATGGCCATAATCATGCATAGCTACAAAACACTATCAATCAAAGCATAAAGTGATATTACGAATCAAAAACTAAATGATCATAGAGGCTTTAGTTGACTGGTTGTAGTCATAACATGTTATAAGCATGCGCTAAGTCAACCCAATAAAGCATCAAAGGAGAATACCACAATACTATGCTTTTATGATAGAAACAACACATGATTCCTTAAATGACACATTATGCACTCTCAGCTATTTGAAACAAGACATGATAAAACAATAAATACTAAGCATATGACAAGAATAACATCCAACATGACATGCCAAAGTCTATGCCACAGTCTAGACAAGCTTCCATTTGCATCGCTATAGTCATGAAATATTTTACTCGTATCCAACACCAATCAACTTATTTGAAATAACTCTCAGGGATGAAATTCATTATGGACCAGAGAGCTAATCATACACAAATAATGAATACTAACATGCTCTGAACAAAATTCAAGTGAAAGAACAAGAGCTAAACACAGTACCAGAAAACTAGAACACTCGCAGAACAATATCAGCGAAAACTAGAGCGTTCTATGCAATTAAAAAGGAGCGGGTCTTTCTCCAAAACAAATGTGCCGGGATCCAACATATGCTACAGCAAACAAAACTAAACTAAAAAAACAAAAATAGAGACGCTCGAAGAACAACACATAGCGTATGAAGCAATAAAAATATAGCGTATAGAGAGATGACCTGTTGCTTTGTTGATGAAGAGGGGATGCCTTGGGCATCCCCAAGCTTTGACGCTTGTACCTCTTGAATATATCTTTGGGGTGCAGGGGAATCCCCAAGCTTGAGCTTTTGTCCATTCTTCATCCCATGACATCATTCTTCTCTCCCTACACTTGAAAACTTCTTTCATACAAAAACTTCACACAATTCTTCATTAGCAGCATTAGTACAATCAAAATAAACAAATCCACTTGTGTTCAGTACTAACATATATCAAACATCTATTAAAGCATAAGCTACTGTAGCAAGCTTTCAAAAATCTCTTTGATCAAAAGAACTCAAAAAGAAAGAGATTTAAGAGGCAAATCCAAATAGTGCAGAAATCTTTCAAAACAGAACAGTAGGTAAAGATCGAAATTTTTGAAAATTATCTGTTGCTTATCTTGAAAAGTGATAAACTAACTAAAGTTAGACAATAACCTGGGGCATATGCATACAAAATGACAGCTCAAAATTACGCTCTGGCTATTTTTACGAATTTTTATGGTAACAACACAGAATCTGTTTTCAGGACAGCAACTTCCCCAAACATTACTTTCTTCCTATTGGAGGCTATTCTTGGCACAAAAACGAAATAAAAATGATAAGGAGAGGTCATTATAGGGGTAATAACTTCCAAGACTAAACAAAAAGAAAAATTACTGTAAATAAAATATGGGTTGTCTTCCATAAGCGCTTTTCTTTAACGCCTTTCAGCTAGGCGCAGTAAAAATGCGAGCATCAAATATTATAAAGTAAAGAATCATTAAGATCAATGCGAGAAGTCTTTTCAACAAAGATTTGTATTTTATCAATATGAGTCTTAGAAGACCCTTTCTCTGCACTTTTAGGTTCACTACTTTCATCAAATGGATTTTCAGGAACAATCCAATCAAAATTCTTTTCCCAGGCTTCATGCATTGCTACTAATTTGAAAGGTATTGGTATTTTACCTTCTCTACTATTTTTAGTTTGGTCAAGGGTACCAATGATATCTACACATGAGCCTAGCTTATTAAACCGATCAAAAACTTTTCTAGCTTCTATAACCACATCTTTAAATTCTCTAAGCAAAGTTTCTAGGATAAAATCTTTCTTTTCATCATCCTCAATTTCATGGAGTTTAAAAAACATTTGCTGCGTAAATGGGTTAAGGCTAACAAATCTAGCCTCTAGCAATTGAACTAAACAAGATGCAGTAGTTTCATAATCAGGAGCAAGTTCTACCAGGGGTTTATCATCAATATCTTTATGCTTACTAACATGATTGAAGAATTTTTCAATGTTATCTTTCCCAATTATAGAACCACTACCTACAGATAGGTCCTTCAGATCATACTTAGGAATCAACATAATGAACTAGAAACGAAATAACAACTATGTAAGAAACTAATTTTTTTGTGTTTTAGATATAAAGACAACTATAAAAGTAAACTAATTTTTTTTTTGTTTTTTATATAATGAAAGCAAACAAAACAAAGTAAAGTAAACTAAGCAAACTATAACAAAGTAAAAAGATTGGAGATGAGAGACTCCCCTTGCAGAAATCCTCTTTCTCCCTGGCAACGGCGCCAGAAAATCTTGATGGTGCTCCGGTGATGGCGCCAGACAATCTTGTTGGCAGTTGTTGTGGAAGCGGTTGGGAAACCCCAAGAGGAAGGTGTGATGAGCACAGCAGCAAGTTTTCCCTCAGTACGAAACCAAAGTTTAATCGACCAGTAGGAGAAAGGTGTGACTTCTGAAGGTGTTGCTGGCTGACTAGTGGCAGGGCGCACTACCGGCGTCAGCAACAACGTTGAACCTGCACACAACACAACCAAAGTACTTTGCCCCAACTTGCAGTGAGGTTGTCAATCTCACCGGTTTGCTGAACAAAAAGTATTAGATGTATCGAATGGAAAGAGATGTTTGCAGAAAGTAAACAGAACAGGATTGCAGTAGAATTTATCAGTAAAGGAAATAGGACCGGGGTCCACAGTTCACTAGAGGTGTCTCTCCGTAAAGAAATAGCATGTTGGGTGAACAAATTACAGCTGGGCAATTGACAGAATATCGACCATACATGACAAGATGATTACTATGATATTTGTTATTGGGCATTACAACATAATAGATAGACCGTAATCCAACTGCGTCTATGACTAATAATCCACCTTCAGGTTAGCGTCTGCACCCCTTCCAGTATAAAGTTGCAAGCAACAGACTATCGCATTAAGCAATGTGTGTAAAGTAAACAATAGAATTACCCTTGGATAAAACATTATTATTTTCTCCCTAGTAGCAACAGCACATCTACAACCTTAGAAGTTATAAAGTCACTCTCTCTCAGGAAACTAGAGGCATGAACCTACTATCGAGCATAAATACCCCCTCTTGGAGTCACAAGTGTCCACTTGGCCAGAGTTTCTACTAGCAACAGAGAGCATGCAAGATCACAAATAACATATGACATGAATATATAATCAATCTCAACATAGTATTCAATATTCATCGGACCCCAGCAAACTAAACATATATGATTACATAAAGATGATCTTGATCATGTAGGGCAGCTCACAAGATCGATACATGAAGCACAAAGTGGAGAAGACAACCATCTAGCTACTGCTATGGACCCATAGTCCAGGGATGAACTACTCACGCATCACTTCGGAGGCGGGCATGGCGATGTAGATGCCTCCGGTGATGATTTCCCCCTCCGGCAGGGTGCCGGGAAGAGCTTCAGAACCCCCCGAGATGGGTTCGGCGATGGCGGCCGCGACGGAACTTTTCGTGGATGGAGGCTCGGGTATCCAGGGTTTTCCCGAGAAGATGTATAAATAGGCGGAGGATTCAGGTCGGTGGGGCGCCTGGTGGCCCCACACCTACCCTAGGCGCGGGCCAGGCCTAGGTCGCGCCTAGGGGTGGTGTGGGCACCCTGGTGCGCCTCTTCGTCCCCCCTCCGGACGTCATCTTCATTTCGGTAAAATATTGACTTCGGCTTTTGTTTCGTCCAATTCCGAGAATATTTCCTGTACAACTTTTCTGAAATACAAAAACAATGAGAAAACAGAAGGGCAGCACTGTGGCATCTTGTTAATAGGTTAGTGCCGGAAATCATGTAAAAGTGCAACGAAGTGTAAGCAAAACACATATGAATTGGTGTAAAACAAGCATGGATCATCAAAAATTATAGATACGTTTGAGACGTATCAACCACCATGCGCAATTTTGGCACGTTATAACAAGCTATGCCACAAATATGGCCATAACTATGTCATTTGGCTTGAAAGCTATGAATCTTCATACACGATAGTCCGTTCTGTGAATAAAATATGTCTTTTATTACCCTATTACAGGTTTCTTATTTTCACTATCAACTAGTACACATATTAGCACTCCATGCGAAAGGATTTCATTTTCTGAGGTTTTCTTCATTTTCTTTTATTTATTTCAAAACCGGGTCAAAATGGTCGACATGATTATTCATAGAAAGGGTTTGAATATTTCAGCACTATCATCGGTTTCACTATGTAATAAGTAATATGTGTCTAAATAAGATTTTTGGGGACTTGTAGGACCAAGTTATAACACACCTACAGTTAAAATTTGAATTACTTTCAATAAATCGGCATAAAATCATTTAAATGCGCGAAACTAGCTACGAATCATTAAAATTCGTAATAGTTGGCAATTGCCACTGAAATGTGGCCTACTTTACCTGAAAAATGTAGAGGTACCATTTGGAATAGTATTTTTTTGTATCTCATTCACAAAATAAACATATTTCGTCATTTAGAAAATGAAAAATGATTTTCTTTATACCAAAAAGTTGAAAATTCTAGTTTGCAACATTTTTGGGCATGTAAAGATGCACCACCATGCGCAATTTGGGCACGTTATAACAAGCTATGCCACAAATATGGCCATAACTATGTCATTTGGCTTGAAAGCTATGAATCTTCATACACGATAGTCCGTTCTGTGAATAAAATCTGTTTTTTATTACCCTATTACAGGTTTATTGTTTTCACTATCAACTAGCACACATATTAACACTCCATGCGAAAGGATTTCATTTTTGAAGTTTTCTTCATTTTCTTTTATTTATTTCAAAACCGGGTCAAAATGGTCGACATGATTATTCATAGAAAGGGGTTGAATATTTCAGCACTATCATCGGTTTCACTATGTAATAAGTAATATGTATCTAAATAAGATTTTTTGGGACTTGTAGGACCAAGTTATATCACACCTACAGTTAAAATTTGAATTACTTTCAATAAATCGGCATAAAGTCATTTAAATGCGCGGAACTAGCAACGAATCATTAAAATTCGTAATAGTTGGCAATTGCCACTGAAATGTGGCCTACTTTACCTGAAAAATGTAGAGGTACCATTTGGAACCGTATTTTTTTGTATCTCATTCACAAAATAAACCTACTTCGTCATTTAGAAAATGAAAAATGATTTTCTTTATACCAAAAAGTTGAAAATTCTAGTTTGCAACATTGTTGGGAATGTCAAGATGCACCACCATGCGCAATTTGGGCACGTTATAGCAAGCTATGCCACAAATATGGCCATAACTATGTCATTTGGCTTGAAAGCTATGAATCTGCGTACATGATAGTCCGTTCTGTGTATAAAATCTGTTTTTATTACCCTATTACAGGTTTCTTATTTTCACTATCAACTAGTACACATATTAGCACTCCATGCGAAAGGATTTCATTTTTTGAGGTTTTCTTCATTTTCTTTTATTTATTTCAAAACCGGGTCAAAATAGTCGACATGATTATTCATAGAAATGGGTTGAATATTTCAGCACTATCATCGGTTTCACTATGTAATAAGTAATATGTATCTAAATAAGATTTTTGAGGACTTGTAGGACCAAGTTATAACACACCTACAGTTAAAATTTGAATTACTTTCAATAAATCGGTATAAAGTTATTTAAATGCGCGAAACTAGCTACGAATCATTAAAATTTGTAATAGTTGGAAATTGCCACTGAAATGTGGCCTACTTTACCTGAAAAATGTAGAGGTACCATTTGGAACCGTATTTTTTTGTATCTCATTCACAAAATAAACCTATTTCGTCATTTAGAAAATGAAAAATGGTTTTCTTTATACCAAAACATTGAAAATTCTAGTTTGCAACATTGTTGGGAATGTCAAGATGCACCACGATGCGCAATTTGGGCATGTTATAACAAGCTATGCCACAAATATGGCCATAACTATGTCATTTTTGGGGAATTGTAGGACCAATTAAGTTATAACCTGTAGGACCAAGTTTGCCTGAATCTCAGAAAAAGTGACAACTTATAAATGGGAAGACAATAATTTTCAAACATTTCAGATTATTTGGTTCATGTACATGATTTTTTCCATGTTTTCATAAAAATAACCCAACAAATCTTTCCATCTACCAGATTCATTGGCTATGCAAGTTTCCCTCCGTTGGACCCGATGTGGCGATGTTGTAGTTCCCGCAGCTGAGAAGTAGCATGGAGACTTTCCTTTTCCTCGCCTCGTGCCTCACCTGTTTGGATGAAGTGGGAGACCCACTGGCTTTTTGTCAGGGCTGGCTTCCACTGACATTGCTTTCGGCGCAAGCAAGCAGCGTACTACGGAGCTGTCTTTGTCAGAGAGAGAGAGAGAGATGGGCTTGGTTCGACACCGGCATGGCCGATAAGTCCATTGCGAGACAGCCATGTTAGTGAGTGGTCAGGTTGTGGGGCCCTTTCATCTGGCATGCGCATCATGTTCTGGAATAAACTATTGCTACCATTTAAATGTTTAGCTTTTTTTCTTCTGGAGTCCAACTCCGCTTCCCAGCTGACAAATGATTCTCCAGAGGCCAGCACTATCTTTTACGCAGTACTCACTCGATGCATCTGTATTTTTTCAATTTCTTGTTTCAACTGTACTTCATCTACCCACTCTGGTTCCCTGTATTTTTTCAATCCGCTACCCAACAGGTCTGTCACTTATGTGTGGTTCCCATGCGTGAGGTCCCACACTTCAGTGAGCACAAGTCACGTGCAGTAGGTACGCAAACTCCCATCAAGACTCTCTCTCCCCCTCTCTCTCCAATTATCCACCTCCGCTTGCTGCTGGTTTTGGCAGGGCATTTCTAGCTCAGCTCGGAGGCCATGATGTGCAGGCTCTGTAGCCATGGCGATTTGGTCGCGCCAAGTGGTTCGTCCCCGGCTGCGACGAGGATCAATCCAGACGGTGGCTGTTAGGGACCCGATCGCATTTCTTGCTTTCAGTCTGGGGTCCTCCATGTAAAAGTTGGGGGTTTAGATGTAATTTCCTGTTTACTTTGTGTCTTGTTGTAAACTGTGCTGTGATGTGTACTGGAAGTTTGGGTCCTTCTCTAAAAAAACATCTCTCTCATTCTCGGCCTCTCTCGCTCGACTCGCTCGCTCCCACCTCCTGCGCACTGACAAACCCTGCACAACAGTCAACGTCACCCAAAAAGGGGAGACACCATAAATAACAGCGGCCCCGTGACTGCTCTCCCGTCGTCTCCTTCCGTGTGATCCCTCTTCTTCCGAGTTCCACTGGATGGGCAAACACATGTGCTGCCTAGTAATAATAAAAAGGTAAAAAAATCGACCTACGACATGTGCTGGGTTTGGGCCAGCTCTCCTGCTTGTAGGCCCCACCTCAATTTTTTATCTTTTCTTCCTTATCCCCTTCGCTCATGCTAGCAGCTAGCAGCCATTGCTACACCAGCGAGGTGATCTCTATGAGAGGCACGTTTTTAGTAAGACAGCAAGTTGTAGATAGCTAACCATGAGATAGAGGCCTCTCTGGTTGAGATTGAGCTCGCTGTTGTGTTTGGGCTCCAATGGTTGAGGTGAGTCACAACTGCAATGACAGAGGTTTGGGTTGGATATGTAGGCATTGGGATAGAATTAATTAGCACAGAGGCGTGTAGATGGAGAGGCATAGTACAAATATCGGACACGAAGTCGCGTGTATATAGCTCCCGAATCAACTAATAGCAAGATAGATTGGCTCAGGCAAATTTTCTAATCCATAGATGGACCCCGCTTTACTGTATAGGCATCAACTACATTGTGGTGGCCGGTGCCCAATTTTTGTGTCAGGGCTTCGCTGCTTAGGTGCCAACATTTTGAGTTTTGTCCTTTTGGGTCATCGGCCACACTGTGGAGGGCCGACTTGGAAATATCTCATATAGTCATTTATTTACATGGACAACCCCGTAACCCTAACCCTTCGCTCTCTTCCCACTCTCTCAGGCTTAGACTTGGCGGCGCTGCTCGCACAGACGATGATCTGTTGCCTCAGTCGCCAGTTCCGGCGCCAGAGCTCATTCGGCGTGTGCGCGGGCACGGCGGCTCTTCCTCGCGCCCTTCCTCGTGTTCCCGTCGCGAGATCTGGTGGCGCGGAGGAGGTGGCCAGGTAGTCGATGAGGAGGGAGATTCGTGCGCGCAACGGTTCATCGCCGGCGGGTCGATCCACGGGAGGCACTGTAGCGGATGTTCCAGATCCCGACTTCCCGCCGACTCAAGGTATAAATCATTGTATTACCGGCCGTCGTGCCAAACTGCCGATGAACTGGGTTTTCTGCATTGCCATTGCACATATAAAATAGTTGTTTTGTTTTTTCTCAGCCATATCGGGAGTCGCCCATTTCGGTGACACTGCACGAAAGAGATTTGTCCGTCTGCATCGCCAATTCTCTCACCTGGGTATGTTTATATTTAATGGAGACTTTATCTAGCCAGCCATTTTTGTACTACTACATTATTATTTTTTCGCAAAGATGTAAATATTTGCTTAACCTGTAAAACCAAAAATGATTTGTTTCGAACACAAAACCCCTGATTTTGTAACATGATTAATGCTTGTGCTCTCTCTTCCAGGCAAACTCTAACAGAAAAGACATTGAGGATGGCGTAGAGAAGCACCAAAGCAATTATACATCACGTGTTTAGGGATTTTTTCCGCTTTCACATCGCCTGATTTTGTTTTTGGAATCCAGATGATGTACATCACCTATGCAATTATACACCCTTGTGAAACACGTTCTGTGCAACCCGGAGCTCCTGGCTGGACACAGGCAAAACTAAGTTCGAAGGTGTCGCGTCAGTGACTGACTGCCAGTAGGGCGCGGAGGCGAGCCGGAATCGCCCGACGGTTGGGCGTTGCAGGTGATGTATATTTGCATCACGTGGTGCAAATTATACATCGCAATGTAATTTTTTTGGGGTCGTTTTGTACACTACATCATCTGCTTTTGCTCATTTTTTTGGAGCTAATGTGATTTATATAACTGTTTTTTTTGACAAATACATCATCTGTTGGACACATGCTCTAATCATCAAAATGATTTTCCTATCAGATGAACCAAAGGAGAGCTATTTTAAGAAAATCAAACTATGTCAAGTTTGACTATGTTTTTACAAAAAATCATTAACATGCAAAATACAAAATCAATATCATTCGATAGATAATGCAATATATTTTCGTATGGTATCAACATTATGGTCCTGGATGATAGCAAGCAACTGTTGTCCGTGCAAGCCCTATGAACTGGACGGAGGTAGTATTTTGCACCACTGTTGTCAAGTTCGAACCTCCATTGATGATCAATTAATGTGACAATGCATCAGGCAATGACAACATACTATGTGATAAGCATATAACCTCCATTGATGATCAATTAATGCAACAATGCATCAGGCAATGACAGCATACTATGTGATAAGCATATGAAATGATCTAGTCTCACATGCTTCAGGCATCATAAGGGAAATTACATAAGTTTCAGACATGGTAAGCAAGTTTAGCCATATTGCAACAAGATGATTACTTATACAATGGGAAAAGCTACTCCTCATCACTGTCGATATCTGGAAAAGGGTCATGCTCATCTACGTAATTGTCACATGTGTCATCAAATTCATCTCCATTGTCATTATCAAGGCTTTCAGTATTGTTCATCAGGTCTTCAACCAGAGCCGCTGCAATACGGCGGGGTCCATCTCTTCTTAAATTTGCAGTAGGTATGACTTGTTCTGTTCCTACATCGTATGTGTCCTGTCCTTGTTGCCGACCAGCTTGTTCCTGCTCTTGATAGGCATCTGCATCATATCTGACACCTTCATTTTCACTAACATTGTAGAGATGGCGATGGTCGCATGTTTGGACAATTTTCCAACCCTTATTAGCTGGGTCTCTGTCAGTCAAATTGAAGACCTTTTTAGCCTGAGTAGCCAGAATATAATCATCATTCTTCTTAGCGAGATTTCCCACATTGATGCTCTTGAAGTGCCCATCATTTTTTATCCGATCTTTGCCTTGCATAAACCAATCACCTTTAAAAATAACAACTGACTTGTTATCATGGTACTATAAATAAATAATCTACTTAAGGGTTCCAAAGTAATCACTGTGATCATTGTTTGTGGGATTTCTGGCACCGGGTAACATGATTCCACTATTCTGTGTCTTCTTATTCGCATCACGGCTGGTAGTGCTAAATCGAACCCCATTAACTATGCACGCTGTGTATTTCTTGACCCTGAAATCCGGAGAACAACCCAACGCAAAGAGATCCTTATTTACATTAATTCCTCTTTTCATCTCCTCCTTAAGCTGCAACACCACAAGCAAAGAAATATATGACAAATCTGCAGTGACAACATATATCAAAATAGATCTAGCAGCACGTGAATGAAGAGCAAAAACTAACTTCTTTCTCGAACCAGTCCGCAAATCCTGTTCTCATTGCTCTGTCAATGTCTCGAACCCTTTGCTGGGTTAATTCATTTCTGTATCGACTATTTTTTTTAAACGTCAGTTGTCCAGACATAGTTAAGTATGGATGTATAAAGTAGGCAAGCTAATATGTGAAAACATACCGTCTATATTCGACCGTTTCATCACTGTTGTGCAAAACATACCACACCATTTTTTAACTTCTGCAGGATCTTCAACATCATAATCGCCTGCCAAAATAAATTTAACTCCGTGCCCAAAAACTTGAACATCATAGGCATCAAGATCTTCAAAAGATGAATTTCTTGGTTCCTTGTTATACACTTTGTCGACATCATCCATGTATCTCGAGCAAAATGTGAGACATTCATCCGCAACATATCCCTCAGCAATAGAACCTTATGGCTGTGCACTATTCCTCAGATAGCGCTTCAAAGTGTACAGCCGCCTTTCAACTGGGTACATCCACCCATAATGCACAGGACCTCTTTAGCGTGCCTCTTCAGGTAAATGCACTGCTAGGTGCACCATCACATCAAAGAAAGCTGGGTGGAAAATGCACTCTAGCCTGCACAAGATCTCATGGATCTGTACCTCTAGATCTTTCAGCACGGTCTTGTTTATAGTTTTGCTGCACAGTACCCTAAAAAACCTGCCTAACTGAGCAATTGCCTCATATATATCCTTACTTACTTGTCCTCTCAATCCAGCAGCTAAGATGGTTTGCAAAAGAATGTGACAATCATGTGTTTTTAGGCCTTTTACCTTGGTCCCATCATGACTTACACATTTTGCAAAGTTCGAAGCATATCCATCTGGAAACCTCAACTCCCGTAGGAATTGACTGAATGCACGCGCAAGTTCTCGAGAAAGGGCATATGGGGCCTCTGGCCACTCATAGTAGACTTCCCATTCCTCCTTGTCCAATTGTAGATGTTTTAGAACATTCAACCTATTCTTCCCGATGTCCAACCTAGCATTAAGGGTGTCCTTATTTTTCCCATCCATTTTGAGAATTGTTCCAAGAAGATTGTCACAAATATTTTTCTCAATGTGCATGACATCAAGATTATGTCTCAGCTTCAGGGTGGGCTAGTACTCCAAGTCCCACAAACTCATCCTCCGGCCCCAAATTGGCGCACGTTTGGGATCACTTTTCTTTGTTTTTGGTGGGCTGCCCTGGGGGTGGGAGTGGCAGGATCACTTCCTTTTACTGTTGCCTGCTTCTTTATTTTTATCTTGCTGGCTGGCTGACTTCTGCTTCTTTTTCATGGCTGCACTTTCCGTCCTTTTCATGGCTGCTTGTTCCTTCTTTTCATGGCTGCCACTTGTAATTCCTCCGGGGAAAGCTGCCTAACCTTCTCCAACAATTCTTTCAGCTCAACTGCAGTGAAACGACCTGGCTTCTCATGATTCTTATGAACCTTTAGGTACATATTGTCTATGCGCATACGATGTTTATTTGGAAGGAAATGAAAATGCCCAAAATACCCAAGTTTTCCTTTTAGTGCTTTTGAAAGAGGATCTTTGTCACAGTGAATACAAGCATCATAGCCTTTTGTAGTACGTCCTGAAAGAGTGCACAGAGCTGGGTAGTCATGAATACACCAAAGAACTGCTGCTTTAAGAGAAAACATTTTATCCTGAGCTTCTGATAGAGCATCAGCTGTATCCACACCTTTCCAAAGTAACTGTAATTCTTCCATAAGAGGCTCTAGAAATACATTAAAGTCCTTCCCAGGTGATTCAGGGCCTGGAATCAGCAAGGACATCATGAAATTTGACTGCTCCATACAACCCCAAGGTGCAAAGTTGTATGGAATAACAAAGACAGGCCACATGCTGTAGTTTGTGCTCATGTTGTTATAGGGATTGAACCCATCAGTAGCAAGGCCAAGTCTAATGTTCCTGGCATCCGTAGCAAAGTCTGGCCAATTTCTGTCAAAGTCTTCCCAAGCCTCGCCGTCAGCTCGATGGCTCATTTCACCCAAATGTTTTCCTACCTTAGGCTTTCTGTATAACTTGTGCCACTGTGCTTCATCTGATGATTTTTTCGTAGAAAAAATCCTCTGCAGCCTAGTTATCAATGGAAAATGCATCAACACTTTCCGCGGAGTCTTCTTTACTTCAACATTTTTCCATCTTGACTCGCCGCACTTGGGGCAATTATCAAAGTCGACATATTCCTTTCTGAAGAGAATGCAATTTTTGATGCACACATGTATTGAAATGTATCCAAGCCCTAATTTATCGATAACAGCCTTCGCTTCACGGTATGTTCTTGGGTGTGTATTAGCAGTTGGAAATGCTTCACGCAAGATCTGAAGGATGTCAGTAAATGCAGAATTGGTGATCAAATGTTTTGACTTCCATTGAAGAATTGTAACCAGAAAGGAGAATCTCGTGAACGAGGAACATCCAGGATAAAGTTTAAGTTCAGCCTCTTTCCTCATTTCCTCATAGAATGACTTATTTTCTTCCACAGTATTGGGAATAGAGTTTTCGTCATCTTCATCATCGTTGTTTCCATTTCCATTTCCATTTCCATACCCATTTTCCCAAGCATGCTGGTCTGCTAGTAAGTAATCTAATCGCGCATTGAAAGGAGAATGCACTACGACATCACCTTCAATAATAACTGCATCAGCATCTTCTTTGTGATATATCCACCGATTATAGGTTGAAGCTATGCTGTTTATTAACAAGTGTTTCCGCACAAGATGCTCAGGTATGTGACACTGATTACAGCACAAGTTACATGGGTAGTATATGAGTTCAGTAGGACTGTATCTAGCACTCATGAATTCCACAAAACTATTCACACCAGCCACGTATTCGGGTGTAAATAGTATACCATTCATCACCCATCTTCTATCCATATGGTCAACAATTAATGTTCATACTGTTAGAACGCTTCAGATGTCAGAAGTTTATTGATAAAATCATATATATCTACATACATAATCTATACCGTATTAAAATATAATTTATGATGGATACGATGGTGTTAATTTGAGACTCTAAATGTTGATAGTTTTTGGCATAAATTTGGTCAAAGTTCACCCGGTGGTTTGACTTCAAAAATCTAATAAATATTTTGGCATAGAGGGAGTACAGTAATATACTACTCCATAAAGAATGGATCGAGGGACTATATGCTAGGGACTTACTGTGGCTGCTGGAGAGCGAAAACAGAGATTTGTCGGGGGCTGTCTGGCGATAGTCAAGAGGTGCACGCCATGGCGGGCGACGGCGATAGATCCGCTCTCGCGTGCCAGAGAGCGTCAAAGTGATACGGCGGCGCGGCCGGCAATGGATCTACTTAGGTCACTGTCCCTGGCTATTCTCCCGCCGTGAACTAAACAATGTGGTGAACCGTGAACTAAACAATTTGACGAACTCCCCTCCCGCCGAATACTGTTTGTAAGGAGCGAACACTGTGTTTTTTTCAAGCTGTCTCCCGCCGCTTTCACGAGCTGGGGTGCACGGGTAAACAACTCGTTCGGCCAAGGCCTGATACTGAGAAAGAAGACAAAGCATGCTAACTGGGTCCAGTAGAACCGTGTTCTAGACTGAGTGACGTTCCCCAGAGTCAATGAAGTATTTGTCCACACCTAAATCTGGCCCAAAAGATCCAGTGGTAGCCCCCCACCCAATACAAATAGGCCGTCAGCAGCCCAGCCCAAAATAGTTTTACGAAATAAGCCTTCGTTGTCATCAAACCTACTTATTTTGTACCTGTGGGCCCGACGGGAATGGCACCAGGGACCCACGTAGGTCCGGCATATTATGTAGGCCCACCAAGCTCTGGCATGCGGGGCCACGCGTCGAGAATTGACACATCTCCATGTGGGCCCGATGAGAATGGCACCTGGGACCCATGTAGGACCGACAAAGTATGTAGGCCCAGCAAGCTCTAACACGCGGTCCCACCAATCTTTGACGTACGGGCCCACCAGGGACCCACGTAGGCCCGACATATTATGTAGGCCCACCAAGCTCTGACCTGCGGGGCCATGCGTCCAGAATTGATGGCAGACAGACACTTGTGCTGGCACGTGCGCAAAAATTTTTTGGCATGCCAACTGAAATGTGGAGCCCATGTTGGTGGTACTGACAGGTCTGGTTCGCTTCGCATGCCTGGAGGCTGTCGGAACGGGTGGCCCCACGCAGGAGGGTCGTGTCGGTACCTGACATGCGGGCCCGAGTGCTGCAGGCCAGGTACATGTGTGCAGACAGTGGCTGTCTCCCCTTACAAATATGGGTCCCAGTGCTGCAGGCCTTGGACTGTTGGGCGGGCAGACAGAAAAGTACGTGAACAGAAATATGCAGAGTGTGGGTCAGGTGTCTCCACCGGCCCGAAGCCCGGTTGTTGTGATGACCCCCCTGCTGACTCCGCAGTTCAGGCCGCCCACCTCCCACGACGCTCATTTCTGCACAATCGTTGACGTTTAGACCTCGCCCGTCACTAATTTTTGGGGCTGAGCGGCCCAAAATGCCACCTGTGACGCCAAAACACGCCACCGTCACAGAAAAAGACATTCTCTGACGGATTTCTCAAACGTCAGCCCCAGACCGTCAATGAAGCCCCAATTGGTACTAGTGGGAGATTGAAATCTCGCCGGTGTTTCCCCGCACCGGTAGTGGAGCTGGAGATCGAGAACTCCTTGGAGATGGTGGTATTGCATGCGCTCGGTGATGGTACTGCAAGTAAGGTGTCGTGGATGTGACCACGGCAGATGATACTGGGTGCAGCACTTTGTTGATGCGGGGGTGATGTTGTGCAGAGCACGCAGTTGGGAAACCCCAAGAGGAAGGTATGATGAACACAGTAGCAAGTTTTCCCTCAGTAAGAAACCAAGGTTTAATCAACCAGTAGGAGAAAGAAATCACTTCTGAAGGTGTTGCTAGCTGACTTTTGGCAGGGCGCACTACCGGCGTCAGCAACAACGTGAAACCTGCACACAACACAACCAAAATACTTTGCCCCAACTTATAGTGAGGTTGTCAATCTCACCGGTTTTGCTAAAACAAAGGATTAACCGTATAGTGTGAAAAGAGATGTTTGTTTGCAGTGAAATAAAGAGAACCGTGCTTGCAGTAAGTAAACAGAACAGGTGTTTGCAGTAGATGAATTTATCAATGTAAAAGAAAGGACTGGGGTCCACAGTTCACTAAAGGTGTCTCTCCATAAAGATAAATAACATGCTAGGTGAACAAATTACAGATGGGCAATTGACAGAATAAAGACCATACATGACAAGATTATTACTATGAGATTCATTTGGGCATTACAACATTATAAATAGACCGTCATCCAACTGCGTCTATGACTAATAATCCACCTTCCGGTTAGCGTCCGCACCCCTTTCAGTATTAAGTTGCAAGCAACAGATTATTGCATTAAGCAAAGTGTGCAAAGTAAACAATAGAATTATCCTTAGACAAAGCATTGTTGTTTTCTCCCTAGTAGCAACAACACATCTACAACCTTAGAAGCTATTGTCACTCTCCCAAATTACTAGAGGCATGAACCCACTATCGAGCATAAATACTCCCTCTTGGAGTCACAAGCACATACTTGGCCAGAGCATCTATAGTAATGGAGATCATGCAACATCAAAAATAACATATGACAAGTATATAATCAATCTCAACCATAGTATTCAATATTCATCAGATCCCAGCAAACACAACATGTAGCATTACATAAAGATGATCTTGATCATGATAGGCAGCTCACAAGATCTAACCATGAAGCATAAATTGGAGAAGACAACCATCTAGCTACTTCTATGGACCCGTAGTCCAGAGATGAACTACTCTTTGATACGTTGCAAATGTATCTATAATTTTTGATGCTCCATGCTTGTTTTACACCAATTTCTATATGTTTTGTTTACACTTCGTTGCACTTTTATACATTTTCTGGAACTAACCTATTGACAAGATGCCACTGTGATAGTTCCCTTTTTTCTACTGTTTTGTATTTCAAAAAAAGTTGTATAGGAAATATTCTCGGAATTGGACGAAACAAAAGCTAAAGTTCCTATTTTACTGTAACGAAGACGGAGTCCGGAGGAGAGACAAATAAGCGCCACGAGGCGGCCTCACCTGCCCTCGGCGCGGCCCATCCCCCGGCCGCGCCTAGGGGTGGTGTGGGCCCCTCGGGCACCCACCGACCTTGCCCTTCCGCCTATTTATTCACCTGTTCGGGAAAATCCTAAATACCCGAGCCTCTATCCATGAAAAGTTCCGTCGCAGCCGCCATCGCCGACCCTAGCTCGGGAGGGTTCTGAAGCTCTTCCTGGCACCCTGCCGGAGAGGGAGATCATCACCGGAGGCCTCTACATTGCCATGCCCGCCTCCGAAGTGATGCGTGACTAGTTCATCTCTGGACTACGGGTCCATAGCAGTAGCTAGATGGTTGTCTTCTCCAATTTATGCTTCATGTTTTGATCTTGTGAGCTTCCTATCATGATCAAGATCATCTTTATGTAATGCTACATGTTGTGTTTCCTGGGATCCGATGAATATTGAATACTATGGTTGAGATTGATTATATACTTGTCATATGCTATTTGTGATCTTGCATGCTCTCCGTTGCTATAGATGCTCTTGCCAAGTATGTGCTTGTGACTCCAAGAAGGAGTATTTATGCTCGATAGTGGGTTCATGCCTCTAGTAATCTGGGAGAGTGACAATAACTTCTAAGGTTGTAGATGTGTTGTTTCTACTAGGGAGAAAACAACAATGCTTTGTCTAAGGATAATTCTATTGTTTACTTTACACCATTTGATTAATGCAATAATCTGTTGCTTGCAACTTAATACCGAAAGGGGTGCGGACGCTAACCGGAAGGTGGATTATTAGTCATAGACGCAGTTGGATTACGATCTATGTATCATTATGTAATGCCCAAATGAATCTCATAGTAATCATCTTGTCATGTATGGTCTTTATTCTGTCAATTGCCCAACTGTAATTTGTTCACCCAGCATGTTATTTATCTTTATGGAGAGACACCTCTAGTGAACTGTGGACCCGGTCCTTTCTTTTACACTGATAAAATCATCTACTGCAAACACCTGTTCTGTTTACTTACTGCAAGCACTGTTCTCTTTAATTCCACTGCAAACAAACATCTCCTTCCACACTATATGGTTAATCCTTTGTTTTCAGCAAAACCGGTGAGATTGACAACCTCACTGTAAGTTGGGGCAAAGTATTTTGGTTGTGTGGTGCGCAGGTTCTACGTTGTTGCTGACTCCGGTAGTGCGCCCTGCCAAAAGTCAGCTAGCAACACCTTCAGAAGTCATTCCTTTCTCCTATTGGTCGATTAAACCTTGGTTTCTTACTGAGGGAAAACTGCTACTGTGCTCATCATACCTTCCTCTTGGGGTTTCCCAACTGCACAACATCAAGCTCTCTTTTCTGGCGCCGTTGCCGGGGAGAAAGAGGATTTCTTCAAGGGGAGTCTCTCATCTCCAATCTCTTTACTTTGTTATTGTTTTTCTTAGTTTATTTTACTTTGTCTTGTTTGCTTCATTATATCAAAAACACAAAAAAATTAGTTTCTTTTATAGTTGTTATTTTGTTGCTTCATTTTTAGCTCATTATGTTGATCCCTAGGTACGTTTCGAAAGACCTATCAATAGGTAGTGGTTCTATAATTGGGAGAGATAACATTGAAGAATTCTTTAATCATGTTAGTAAGCAAAAAGATATTGAGGAAAGATCCTTAGTAGAACTTGCTCCTAATTATGAAACTGATGCAGCTTATTTAGTTCAAATGTTGGAGGCTAGGTTTGTTAGCCTTAACCCCATAATGCAGCAAATGTTTCTTAAACTTCATGAAGTTGAGGATGATGAAAAGAGAGATTTTATTCTGGAGACTTTGCTTAAAGAATTTAGAGATGTTGTTATAGAAGCTAGGAAAGTCTTTGATCGGTTTAAGATGCTAGGCTCATGTGTAGCCGTTATTGGTACACTTCAAAAGATAGAAAAAACCAAACCTGAAAATAGAGAGGAAATCAAAATACCAATACCTTTCAAACTCGTAGGAATGCATGAAGCTTTGGAAAAGAATTTTGATTCAATTGTTCCTGAAAACCCATTTGATGAAAGTAGTGAACCCAAAACTGTTGAGAGAGGGTATTCTAAAACTTACATTGATAAAATACAAATCCTTATTGAAAAGACTTCTGGCATTAATCTTGATGCTTCTTCACTTGAAAATACTTGATGCGAGCTCTTTTTCTGAGCCTAGCTGAAAGGCGTTTAAAAAGCACTCTTGGGAGATAACCCGTGTTTTATTTCTGTAATTTTTCTTTTGTTTTATCCTGGAAGTTATTACCTCTGTAATAACCTCTCCTTATCATTTTTATTTCATTGTTGTGCCAAGAATAGCCTCTAATAGGAAGAAAGTAAGATTTGGGGAAGTTGCTGTCGTGAAACAGATTCTGTTTTGTCACCAAAAAAATTCATATTCCCAGCCAGAACGTAATTTTGAGCTGCCAATTTTTGAGCATATGCCCCAGGTTATTATCTAACTTTCTTTAGTTTAGCACTTTTCGATTTGAGCAACAGAAGATTTTCGAAAAAATCAATATTTACCTGCTGTTCTGTTTTGACAGATTTCTGCCACTATTTGCATTTGCCTCTTAATCTCTTTCTTTTTGAGTTCTTTGGAGAGAAAGAGCTTTTTGAAGAAGTTGCTACAGTATATAATGTTTTAATGGATGTTTGACATATGTTAGAACTGAACCCAAGTGGATTTGTTATTTTGATTGCACTAATGCTGCTAATGAGAATTGTGTGAAGTTTTGTATGAAAGAAGTTTTCAAGTGTAGGGAGAGAAGAATGATGTAATGAGATGAAGTATGGACAAAAGCTCAAGCTTTGGCATGCCCATGTCACCCCAAGAAATATCCAAGAGGTACAAGCGTCAAAGCTTGGGGATGCCCAAGGCATCCCCTCTTCATCGACAAAGCATCAGGTCATCTTTCTAGACGCTATATTTTTATTGCTTCATATGCTATGTGTTGTTCTTGGAGCGTCTTTATTTTTGCTTTTAGTTTTCTTTTGTTTTGTTTGCTGTAGCATATGGTTGGACCCCAGCATATTTGTTTTGGAGAATGACACACTCCATTTTAATTGCATAGAACACTCTAGTTTTCACTCCTATTGTTCTGCGAGTGTTCTCTTTTGCTAGTACCGCGTTTAGCTCTTGTTTTTCCACTCGTATTTTGTTCAAAGCTTGTTAGTTTTCCTTAGTTAGGTATGATTAGCTCTCTGGTCTTTATTGATTATTATCTATGAGATTTGTTTCAAATAGGTTGATTGGTGTTGGAGACGAGTGAAATGTTTCATGTTTATAGTGATGCAAAAGGAAGCTTGTTTAGACTGTGGCATAGACTTTGGCATGTCATGTTGGATGTTATTTTAATCATATGCTTAGTAGTTATTGTTGTAGCATGACTTGTCTCAAATAGCTGAGAGTGCTTAATGTGCCATTGAAAGAATCATGTGTTGTTTCCATCATAAAAAGCATAATATTGTGGTATTCTCCTTTGATGCTTTATTGGGTTGACTTGGCACATTCTTACATCATATTATGACTACAAACCAGTCACCTAAAGCCTCTATGATCATTTAGTTTTTGACTTGTAATATCACTTTATGCTTTGATTAATAATGTTTTGTCGCTATGCATGATTATGGCCATTATTGCTCTCTTAGTTGGCCGCTCCCAGTCTTTTGCTAGCCTTTGCCTGTACGGAGTATGAGCTCTACTCGTCATCCAACTCCTAAAAACCAAAGTTTGCCTATTGTGTCCACCATACCTACCTATATGTGGTATTTCACCGCCACTCCAAAGTGAACTATTTGTGTGCTACCTTTAAACCTTCAAACATTACTACCTGTTTTGTGTTTTGTTTTAGCTCATGAGGAAGTATTGAATGCTTTATTGTCTTTTCATGACTTCATACCGTGATTAGCATGAATAATGTGCTGGTCCTTAATATTTCAAAAAGAGCAAGGCAACTGGGTGCCCAGCCCACAAAAAATATAAAATAAACAAATAAACAAATAAAGCTTCGCACACTATGTACTGGAGAGATCCTAAATAATGGTGTGCAAATGGAGAACTACACGGGAGCCGCTCTTGAAGTCACTATATGAAAGGATGATAGATCATTTGATGCCATTCACTGACATAGACATGCATACCTCTCAAAATATATTTTCAACACCTCTATTGCATTTAAAATAAAAATCTCTAGCACATGAGTAATCTTGCTTCCCTCTGCGCAGGGCCTTTCTTTTACTTTTATGTTGAGTCTTCATATTCTTGTTTCATGCACCAATTAAGAGATCATAGTTGTCATTCTGAGTATAATGTGCATAGTCCCAAAATTTATTATTGATTGATTCATGATTATGTTATTGCTTGTTCTCAAATTACTTGTATCTAGTCACCCTTTGAACTTTTAAGGTGTCCTGGCATTTATGTTTTACTACTTCATAAAGGACAAGCTGAGTACCACTTTGCTATGTTTTCTCTATGCTAAAAAACAAACAGTTGCTTTCAGTGCACTATTATTCATGATCTTTTGTTTGAGTTACTTTTCATGTTGTAACATAGTTGCTAAGTTCTATTGTTAGAATTATATCTATCATGCCTATGTTTAGAGTACTTTGATCCCAGCTCACAATGCTTTTACAATAACTTGATGAAGATTGTGTTAGCTTCATGTCACCTCAAATTTTTTTTTGTTATCACTTACCTACTTGAGGACGAGTAGGAGTTAAGCTTGGGGATGCTGATACGTTGCAAACGTATCTATAATTTTTTATGCTCCATGCTTGTTTTACACCAATTTCTATATGTTTTGTTTACACTTCGTTGCACTTTTATACATTTTCTGGAACTAACCTATTGCAGGTAAAGATCGATTTTTTCGAAAATCCTCTATTCCTCAAATCGAAAAGTGCAAAACTAACGAAAGTTAGATAATAACCTGGGGCACATGCTCAAAAAATTTCAGCTCAATATGACGTTATGGCTGGGAATACAAATTTGTTTGGTGAAAGCACAGAATCTATTTCAGGACAGCAACTTCCCCAAATTTTACTTTCTTCCTATTAGAGGCTATTCTTGGCACAAAAATGAAATAAAAAGGATAAGGAGAGGTTATTACATAGGTAACAACTTCCAAGACTCAACAAAAGAAAAATTACAGAAATAAAACATGGGTTATCTCCCAAGAGTGCTTTTTTTAACACCTTTCAGCTGGGCGCAGAAAAAGAGCTCGCATCAAGTATTTTCAAGTGAAGAAGCATCAACATTATTAATGGCAGAAGCCTTACGTCTACCTTTCTTACCTTTACTCTTTCTCTTAGGGAAAGAATGAAAACCGCCTCGTGAGGAAGTGAGAGTCATGACGCCTTTCCCCACATCTATTTTTACTCCCAGGAGTTTTAGCAGAGATCGTCCAAGTGTGATTTGTCCCTTTCCTACACATTCAATGACAAGATAATCAGTAGATACCATCATTCCTAGGATTCTTGTACACACTCCTTCAGCTACTCCAATGGGTAATGTAATGACATTATTGTTAAGAGATATTCCTTCTCCACCCTCAGAAAGTTCCCAAAGATTTAAAGACTCATAAATATCTTTAAGCATAAGATAAAACTCAGACATAATATCGCAACGAGTATAAAAAAATTCACCATTTATATCAACTTTTACTGTAGGGAGCCAACTTGAGGGTTCAGAATTTATTGAAACATAATCATAGTTCTCACGAAGTAGATTATAACATTCTTTTAAGCAAGTCGTACTTGTCTCAAGAGTATTTAATCTAGCATAAATGCTCACAAGGGATGAATCAAAATTACTAGGTGAACTATATGTTGCAATCACCTTTTTTATGGCATTAAAAGCTTGACCTCCATCACAATGAAGGAAATCTCCTCCTACTACAGTGTCCAAAGCATATCTATAACAAAGAACAATACCAAAGTAAAAAAGCTACTAAGAAGCAGGCCTAGAGTCATTTTAGGTTCAGTTTTATCATAAGAATTATTAATTCTAGACCAAGCTTCTTTAAAACTCTCCTCACTCCCTTGTTTGAAAGTGAAGATCATTTCCTCAGGCGACATAGTAACGGGACTAGATATAGAAGCAACTTAAAATAGGAACTAATTTTTTGTGTGTTTTTGATATAAAGAAGCAAATAAGACAAAGTAAAATAAACTAAGCAAAACAATAACAAAGTAAAGAGATTGGAGATGAGAGACTCCCCTTGCAGAAATCCTCTTTCTCCTCGGCAACAGCGCTAGAAAAGCTTGATGTTGTGCAGAGCACACAGTTGGGAAATCCCAAGAGGAAGGTATGATGAGCACAGTAGCAAGTTTTCCCTCAGTAAGAAACCAAGGTTTAATCGACCAGTAGGAGAAAGAAATCACTTCTGAAGGTGTCGCTAGCTGACTTTTGGCAGGGCGCACTACCGACGTCAGCAACAACGTGAAACCTGCACACAACACAACCAAAATACTTTGCTCCAACTTACAGTGAGGTTGTCAATCTCACCGGTTTTGCTGAAAACAAAGGATTAACTATATAGTGTGGAAAGAGATGTTTGTTTGTAGTGAAATAAAGAGAACAACGCTTGCAGTAAGTAAACAGAACAGGTGTTTGCTATAGATGAATTTATCGGTGTAAAAGAAAGGACCGGGGTCCATAGTTCACTAGAGGTGTCTCTCCATAAAGATAAATAACATGCTGGGTGAACAAATTACAGCTGGGCAATTGACAGAATAAAGACCATACATGACAAGATGATTACTATGAGATTCATTTGGGCATTACAACATGATACATAGACCGTAATCCAACTGCATCTGTGACTAATAATCCACCTTCCGGTTAGAGTCCGTACCCCTTTCATTATTAAGTTGCAAACAACAGATTATTGCATTAAGCAAAGTGTGTAAAGTAAACAATAGATTTATCCTTAGACAAAGCATTGTTGTTTTCTCCCTAGTAGCAACAGCACATCTAGAACCTTAGAAGCTATTGTCACTCTCCCAGATTACTAGAGGCATGAACCCACTATTGAGCATAAATACTCCCTCTTGGAGTCACAAGCACATACTTGGCCAGAGCATCTATAGTAACGGAGATCATGCAACATCACAAATAACATATGACAAGTATATAATCAATCTCAACCATAGTATTCAATATTCATTGGATCCCAGCAAACATAACATGTAGCATTACATAAAGATGATCTTGATCATGATAGGCAGCTCACAAGATCTAAACATGAAGAATAAATTGGAGAATAGAACCATCTAGCTACTGCTATGGACCCGTAGTCTAGAGATGAACTACTCACGCATCACTTCGAAGGCGGGCATGGCGATGTAGAGGCCTTCAGTGATGATCTCCCTCTCCGGCAGGGTGCCGGGAAGAGCTTCAGAACCCTCCCGAGCTAGGGTCAGCGATGGCGGCCGCGGCGGAACTTTTCGTGGATGGAGGCTCGGGTATTTAGGTTTTTCCCGATCAGATATATTTATAGGCGGAAGGGTGAGGTCGGTGGGCACCCGAGGGGCCCACACCACCCCTTGGCGCGGCCAGGGGGTGGCCTGCGCCTAGGCATGGTGTGGCCGCCTCCTGGCACATCTTCGTCTGCCCTCTGGACTCCGTCTTTGTTACAATAAAATAGGAACTTCGGCTTTTGTTTCGTCCAATTCCGAGAATATTTCCTGTACAACTTTTCTGAAATACAAAACAGCAGAAAACAGGGAACTGGTACTATGGCATCTTGTCAATAGGTTAGTTCCAGAAAATGCATAAAAGTGCAACGAAGTGTAAACAAAACATGTAGAAATTGGTGTAAAACAAGCATGGAGCATCAAAAATTATAGATACGTTTGCAACGTATCAGGGGGCAAGGTGGTGTAGCCATCTGCGGAGCGAGGTGCACAAGACGCAAGGTTTTACCCAGGTTCAGCCCCTCCGGAGAGTAAAAGGCCTACGTCCTTCTAGATCTATTGCTCAGTGGAGATTACAATGGGGGGGGGGGGGGCTCAGTCGGCTTGTCGCCGAGAGCAATGGTGGTGAGATGCGATCTCGGATTGTGTGTCTTCTAGGGTTTAGCTCGGGGGTTTATATAGGCATCCCCGATCTTGGGTTTACAAGCGGATAAGTCCGAATCATATCACTTGCTATAAGGTCAGGATTCGTTATCCCGCGCCCAAGGAAACTGCGCTTCAGTCGCCTGGGCCTCCGATCCAGTCGCCACCTTCGGGGTTTTAGCCCAGTCGCTTCAGGGTTCTAGGCCCAATCGCCCTAGCCGACTGGACCCCTTCTTGGGCCTTCTCTCCTGTGGTGAGTGAGACTAATGGTGTGCCCCCTTGGGCAGATCCCCATCAGTAGTCCCCGAGCGCGTCGTGGATCCGGTGTGAGCTTGAGGCAAGGCACGAAGAGACTTGGCGATGGGTAGAGGCGGATCGGTGGCGAGCTCCTGAAATAGAAGGAACAAACATGACTCCAGTCCTTAGTCAAAATGAGCCAGTTGGAGTTGTCTAGTCGGCGTGTGCCAGTTGACGTTAGTCAGTCGGCGTATGTCAGTTGGGGAGAACCACCCGGCGTAAGCCAGTCGGTGTAAGCCAGTCGACGCATGTCAGTCGGCGCGAATCATCTAGAGGACACATGTGGCAGTCTCAACGGCTAGTTTCACGTTGACCGAGGCGCGAGACGTTGCGCCGCAGTTGACCGTTGGGCTTGACGTGACATGTAATGGCTAGTTAACGGCCGCGCAGCTAACTCCGCCGCGAATCCAGGCCGTTGATTTCCAGGTGCCGATTCCGAGGCGGATTTGAACGGCGGATAGCTTTCCTTATCCGAGGCGAGTGAGGCGGTATAAAAGGCCGACCATGACCTAGTACAGGCCACTTCGCCCCATTTCCTTCTTCTTTTCTATTCTCGCTCGCAATCCCACTGTCTTCACTTGCTCGAGCTCTGGTGATCGTGATGGCGGCGAAAGGGTGGACGAGGTCCAAGGTGACCAAGGCGGCGCTGATCCCGTACATCTCTGATACGTCCAAAACGTATCTACTTTCCCGAACACTTTTGCTATTGTTTTGCCTCTAATTTGTGTATTTTGGATACAACTAACACGGACTAACGCTGTTTTCAGCAGAATTGCTCTGGTGTCTCGTTTTTGTGCAGAAATTCAACTTTCAGGAAAATCCCCGGAATTAATGTCAAAGAGCTTATTTTCCCAGAAGATTCACGGAGCCAGAAGGGCAGGCCAGGGGGGGGCCCACGGCCCCCACACCTATGGGCCGGCGCGGCCTAGGAGGGGGGCGCGCCGCCCTATGGTGAGGCCGCCTCGGCCAGCCTCTGACGCCCCCCTCTGGACTATTTAAGGGTTTCGATCTAAAAACGCGAGACGAGAAGTCGAAATCGCCAGAAGCCATCCAGAACACCGCCGCCATCGTGAAACTCCGTCTCGGGACCAGAAACTCCGTTCTGGCACTCCGTCGGGACGGGGAATTGGAGGAGATCATCGCCATCATCACCACCGACGCCTCTCCATCGACCATCCATGTTTCCCCCATCCATGTGTGAGTAATTCCCCCGCTGTAGGCTGAAGGGGATGGTAGGGATTGGATGAGATTGGTCATGTAATAGCATAAGATTGTTAGGGCATAGTGCCTAGTGTCCGTAATTGGTACTTTGATGATATTGTTGCAACTTGTTATGCTTAATGCTTGTCACTAGGGCCCGAGTGCCATGATCTCAGATCTGAACATGTTATTGTTTCATGATGATATTCATTGTTTTATGATCTTACCTGCAAGTTGTATACACATGTCGCTGTCCGGAACCCGAGGCCCCAAAGTGACAGAAATTGGGACAACCGGAGGGGAAGGCGGTGATGTGAGGATCACATGTGTTCACGGAGTGTTAATGCTTTGCTCCGGTGCTCTATTAAAAGGAGTACCTTAATTTCCAGTAGATTCCCTAGAGGCCCGGCTGCCACCGGCTGGTAGGACAATAGATGTTGTGCAAGTTTCTCATTGCGAGCACGTACGACTAAATATGGAACACATGCCTATGGATTGTTTAGTACATGGATACTGTTTTATCACTATCTGCAAATGCCCTACTTTGATTGTTACATGAGTTTCTCTCATCCATGCAACGCCCGTTCATCCATCCCTGTGCCTACAGTATTTTAATCCTGCTGTTTACTATAATCACTACTGCTGTCTTTGTTACACTGCTGCTGATATTTCACCACTGCTACTGCTATAAAACTGTTACTACTGATAAATTCTTGCGAGCAAATCTGTTTCCAGGTGCAGCTGAATTGACAACTCCGTTGTTAAGGCTTTCAAGTATTCTTTGTCTCCCCTTGTGTCGAATCAATAAATTGGGTTTTACTTCCCTCGAAGACTGTTGCGATCCCCTATACTTGTGGGTCATCAATCTCCACGGGCGTGATCCCAGAGATGAACCGCGAGAGGTGGAGGGTGCCGGCGGCGAACGAGACGGAGCCGCTACCGCGGATGGGGGAGTTCGTGATATTCATGAGCTTCCTTGATCGCGGCTTCGCGGTGCCAACTTCTTCGTTCATGCGCCAGCTGCTGGCATTCTACAGCATCAAGATCTCTGACCTCGGCCCCCACAACGTCCAGCAGATCTCTCTGTTCGTGGCACTGTGCGAGTGCTATCTGGCCTTCCCGCCCTTCTTCCCTCTGTGGGTTTCCATCTTCCATGGCAGGGCGGCCCGGGCGAGCAAGAGCGATCAGTCGCTCATCCCAAACGGCGGGATCACCTTCCAAGTGAAGTCCGGGGATGCCTTCATCGACATGGCGCTCCCGAAGAAGGCGTAGGCCCAGTGGTGCAAGTACTGGTTCTATGTCAAGGAGCACACGGCGAAGGGCGACATCGCCATTCCGCAGTACTCGCCCAAGCCGAGTGTGCCACGGCGACTGAACGTGCGGTCGTTGCCGCGCGAACAGGAGGAGGTGGTGAAGGAGATGCGGGCGGCGATCCAGTCGCCGAAGGATTCTGGGTTGACGGCAGTCAACCTCTACAACTGCTGGCTCGCCCGGCGGCTGGTGCCCCTGTGGAGCCGAGGGCATTACATGTGGGAGTACACGAGGCAGCGCCGCGGAGTAGACCGAGGCCGAGTACCGGAAGGCGCTCTCCAAGATCAACACGGCGACGTTCACCTCGTTCGACGCGGAGCTGCAGCCTTACTCGGTGGACAAGCCAGCACCGGAGGTATGTGACAACTCACTTTTCTCGTGACGAGTGGCCGGGGGTCATTTCGGAGGGTTACTTATCCTTCGATTTTGATGCAAAGGTGGCGCAAGGTCACCAATCACCTGCCCCCGCTCACCGGGAAGGAGCCTCTAGAGATGATCACCGACGAGGAGGGCGGCGAGGAGGAGGAGGAGGACGAGGGCGAGCGCACGGAGTCGGACTCCGAGGCGCTCAGCCAAGAAGCTGCGGGTCGCGCCCATGGCGCGAAGAGAGGGGCGGCTTCCTCCTCGCAGATGTCGCGGAAGGAAAACATCGAGGAGGAGGAGGAGGAGACAACTTCTCCGCCGGAGGGAGGACCGCCGCCGACCGGCCCGACGAGCCGCAACCCAAGCGGCTGCGCCAAACCATCATGGAGGGTGGGATGGCGCTCCAGCGCCCACTCGGGGCCGCGCTCAGGGCGGAGGAGCGAGTTCAACCGGGCGTGAGGACGCTCCCCACCGTGAAGTAAGTTTTATGTCTCTCCATCTTGCTTGTTGTTGAGGAAGTCGACCTGACAATCGTGTCTTTTGCAGGGCGAAGCAGAAGATCTTGAAGAAGGCAGCGCCCGCGTGCGGGATGGCCGCGACGAAGGCGGCTGAAGTGAAGAAGGCCGCCGAAGCAAAGAAGGTGGCCGATGAGGCTGCGGAGGTGAAGAGGGTGGCCGATGAGGCCGCGGCGGCCACGAAGACCGCCAGCGAAGCGGCGGCGGCACAGGCAGAAGCGGTAGCGGCAAAGGAGGCCACCGACGCCGAGGCCGTGAAGAAGCTTGCCGAGGCTGAGGCGGCGAAGAAGGTCACCGAGGCCGATGCGGCGAAGAAGACGACCGAGGCCGTGAAGGCCAAAGCGTCGAAGGACACCGAGGCCGAGTCGCCAGATGTAGCGACCTTGGCAAGCAAGGAGAAGGCACCAAGGTCCCGGCGCGGCATCGACGACATCGCTGAACGAGCGGCAATCGAAGTTGGCTGCTGATCCCACGCGGGCCGATGATCCCCTTGCGCTGGAGGCGGACACGGCGTCGACGGAGGCCGCCATGCATGCTCCCCGCCTGGAGGAGGAGGAGGAGTTGCGTACTGTGACCTAGATGCCCATGGCCTCCTTGACATTCACTGATGTCGGGGGGGAAGACCCCGGGTATGGCAAAAGACTGGGAACAGTTGGCTCAGGGCCGGCTGGCCCGTGGCAAAGGCCGGCTGAGGAGCGGCCGGCTGGAGCCGTGGCCGGCTGCCTTGGGCCGGCTGGAACCAGGTCTACGCCGGCTTGGCCATGGCCGGCTGAGCCATGGTTGAGGCCGGCTTCAACATGCTATATTCGGCTTGGTCCATCTTCCCCTGGCCGGCCCCAGGCTGGTGATCCTTGTAGGAGAAGGCTCCGGGAAGGTCATCCGGGTCCAAAAGTCCACGAGGACATCCAATCCCGCGGATCCCGAAACACTGCAGAGCAACAGGGATCCGCGTCGGGATAGGCCACCATGGCCCGGCTTCTGCGGGCGGCGCAGGCTACGGGCGGTGCTACCTAGCGGCTGCAGGCTACGACCGGAAGCTAGATCCGGCCTACTGCAGGTCGCTCGGTCCGTCCTGTCCCCGCCGGCCGCGACAGGAAGGACGAGACATGGCGACAGCCGGGGGCCCCCGGGCGCCTCGGGAAGGCGCGATCAAGCCGGAGCCGGTGGAGCCAGCACCTTAGGCTGTAGGGACTTCTATGTAAATGTTCCAGGCTCTATATAAGCCGCACTAGCACCCTCCTGCGCGGGGACGATCGATCGCTCACTACTCATTCACACTTAGAAGCGCTCAGGAGAAAGGCCTTCGTCTACCTCGAGCCCTCTCTCAAGCCGGATACAGCTCAAGGAGCACCATTGTACTGTCTTACAGATCATATACATCACTAGAGCAGGAGTAGGGGTGTTACCTCCATACGAGGGCCCCGAACCTGGGTACGTCGATGTGTCGCTCATGCTCATACCCGCATCCGGAGACCGCCGTGGACCAAGGCCGGAACCACTCGACTTTAGCCACCCCATGGCATATGTCGTGACGATACCACGACATTTGGCGCCCACCGTGGGGCCTTCAGCGTCTGCGGCCGGATTTTCCTTCCGGACGGGCCTCATCCTCACCTCCGGCGAGCGAGTCGCTTCAGGCTTGATCTGGAGGTTCGGCTCCCTCGACTGCGTCAGCGACAACGTTGGCTGCTTCCCCGACCGGCCCTTCCCAGCCGGCGGCAACATCATCACCTTTGGTGCGCACGATGTCTACGTCGCCACCGTCGCACCACCGCGCTACCCGCAGCAGGTGCGGAGCTGCACCAGCCCACCTCCCGGAGCTGGCGTCGGCAACAACTTCGCCAGCCCCTGCGTCGTGCAGGAGGTCATAGCCACCGGTGACAACGTCACCAAGAACACGCGCAACCGTGGCCCCGAGCTGGAGCGCAACTTGAACGCGGACGGCGGCGCCTCAGGCTCTGGCCCACACCCTCCGCCGCAGCCGTCCTGGCTGGAGGTGGCCAGAGCGAAGCTGAGCACTCCCCTCACTGCCGGCGCAGACCCGACCACCATCGAGGCCGACTTGGAGGCTCACCGCCTGCTTCTCCTCCAGCAGGCGGAAGAGGTGGCGGCTGCCAAGCGGTAGCTGGAGATCACCACGCGCGAGTACAACCGCGCCCACAGCTTCACGCCGACTGGGGACGGCCCCAGCCGGGCCGGCCAGATTCGTCGCCGGGGAGGTGCCCTCAGCGCAGAGATCAACCGCAATGGCGAGCCGTCGCCGGCTGTTTCCTTGGAGCGACCCATCTATAACACCCCCGAGAAGAACGTGCGTGTGGCTGAAGCCGCCGCAGAGGAGCTGAGCCGCCTTGAAGGCGAAGAGCTGCGCCGCCAAACAAGGCGGGTGGCCGAGCTGCTCCACATCGCCAACGAGCAGAAGCGGGACCCAAGGTATGCCGGCAACGCCCCTAGTGTTTCTCCCACTCACGGTGCAGCCGGCAACTCCAAGAGTGGCCCCAGAGATACTGCAGAGTCATCATCACCGCACCCAAGCCGGTGCAGAGGATCCCTTGGAGGGGCCCATGCCGGCCCAAGCCGGCGCAGCCGGCATAGAGAGTCCCCTGCCCCCAGTGGCAGGAGCAGCCGGAATACTCCACCGACGAGCCAGCGCACAGGCGCCAGTACCGGCCGGCTCCAGAAGCCAGCGGCCAGCGCCAGCCGGCTCACCCCCGGTTAGGCCCCCGCGGTGAGCCGGCTGACGCTCGAGACCGCATCGACCGGCTCGTGGAATCCCGCATCGCGGAAGAAAAAGGTCCAGCCAACGCCAAGTGCTTCGGCCCTCGCATCCTGAGCGAGCCGGTCATCGATGGCTTCCAGCTGCCCCGCGACACTCCCAAGTACGACGGCACCACCAAGCCGGAAGATTGGCTGCTGGACTACACCACCGCAGTCGGCATCGCCCGCGGCAACAAGCGTTGGGTCGTGCGCTACTCGCCACACATGTTGGTCGACTCCGCCCGCACCTGGCTCAACAATCTGCCAGCCGGCAGCATCAACGGCTGGCTGGACTTCGAAGATGCCTTCGTCAGCAACTTCAACGGCACCTATCGCCGGCCGGATCGCCCCGAACAGCTGGAAATGTGCAAGCAAGGTCCAGATGAGATGGACCTAGCGTACCCGATGCGTTGGTGCGAGATGCGCAACTCCTGCGAGGGCATGCATGAGCTCCAGGCCATCAGCTTCTTCATGGCCGGCTGCCGGCCCAACACCATGCTGTGGCACAAGCTGCGCCGCACTGAGCCCAAGACCATGGCGGCCCTGATGGCTATCACGGACAAGTACGCGTTGGCTGAAGAAGCCGGCAAGATGCCGGCTGAAGGATCGCCTGCTGCGCCAAGGCGCGACCACACCGAGCCGGCCAAGCACAAGCAGGCCAATGGAACCTCCCATGGGAGCCGTTGCGACAACTACCGCGGCAAGAGGAATAGCGACCAGCCGGATCGCCGGTATGGCACCGCCCACGTGGCGGCTGTGTCTGATCATGCGGCGGCTGGCGGAAGCCGGCACCAGAAGCAGGACCGGTCCTAGAAGCCGAAGTTTACCTTTGAGCAGATGCTCGACTCGCCGTGCAAGTACCATAGTGGTGCGAAGCCGGCCAACCACACCACCCGCGACTGCAACTTCACCAAGCGGTTGAACAGCGGCGAACCTCTGCCGCCTCCGCATATGCCAGCTGGTGGGCTGGGTGGACAAGCCGGCGCGGAGAATGCCAACCTGGAGCAGCAGCACCAGGTGAACCAAGTTCACCACGGGCGTTACCTGGCCGAGGACACCACATATATCATCTTCACCACAGAGCCGGAGGACAAGACTAGTCAGCAGCGCCGCTCCCTCGAGGTGAACGCGGTCATGCCGCCGGTCCTCCAGTACCTCAACTGGTCTGAGCAGGCCATCACCTTTGATCGCCGAGATCAGCCGGCCATCCTGCCAAGGCCCGGGGGCTATGCCATGGTCCTCGACCCGACTCTTGGCACGAGCCAGCGCAACGTGCGCTTTTCGCGCGTGCTCATCGATGGCGGCAGCAGCATCAACATCCTCTACCACGACATGGCTCGCAAGCTGGGCATCACCGTGAGCCAGCTGAGCCCCACTCCCACAGTCTTCCACGGCATTGTGTCGGGACACTCCTGCCAGCTGATTGGCCGGATGAAGCTGGACGTCATGTTCGGCAAGTCGGACCACTTCCGTACCGAGGCGATCGAGTTCTGTGGTGGACTTGGTCAATCCCTACCACGCGCTCCTCGGAAGGCCGGCTCTGGCCAGATTCATGGCGGTGCCCCACTATGGGTACTTGAAGATGAAGATGCCGGGCCCCAAAGGGGTTATCACCATCGCCGGCGATTATTGCCGCTCCATGGAATGCGCCACCCAGAGCTCCAAGATGGCTCAGACGCTGGTCATCGCTGCAGAGAAGCAGCTGATCCACGACGCGGTTGCCATGGCCAAGGCCGCGCAAACCGACATGCCGGCTGTAGGCAACCCGGCTGGGACGACTCACTTCCAGCAGGCGAACCTTCACGAAGAAGATCATGCTGGACCCGGCGCAGCCGAAAAAGTACATCACCATCGGTGCCGGCTTGGACAGCAAATAGGAAAGCGAGCTCACCAGCTTCCTCCGTGAGAATCGGGACATCTTTGCATGGTCTCCTCGAGACATGCCGGGTGTGCCGAGGGAGTTGGCTGAACACCACCTCCACATCAGGCCAGAGGCCAAGCCGGTGAAGCAACCCCTCCGCCGCTTTGCCGAAGATAGAAGAAAGGCCATCGGTGAAGAAATCGCCCGGCTGCTCGCAGCCGGCTTCATCATGGAAGTGCTGCACCCGGACTGGTTAGCAAACCCAGTCCTGGTTTTGAAGAAGAACGGCTCCTGGTGCATGTGTATCGACTACACCAGTCTGAACAAGGCTTGCCCGAAGGACCCCTTCCCCCTGCCGAGCATAGATCAAGTCATAGACTCTACTGCCGGGTGTGAACTGTTGTCTTTCCTAGATGCCTATTCAGGCTATCACCAGAATCCTTTGAATCCGGCTGATCAAATAAAAACTTCGTTCATTACCCCGTACGGGGCTCATTGCTATACGACTATGATGTTTGGCTTGAAAAATGCAGGCGCCACCTACCAAAGGTGCATGCAAAAATGTTTACAAGAGCAAATCGGCAGAAATGTTCACGCATATGTGGATGATGTCGTTGTAAAAACCAAGGAGAAGCATACCCTCCTTGATGACCTGAGAGAAACCTTCACCAATCTGAGAAGATTCTGGATGAAGCTCAACCCGGCCAAGTGCACTTTCGGCGTGCCAGCCGGCCAACTCCTTGGCTACCTCGTCTCTCAGCGAGGGATTGAAGACAACCCAGAGAAGATCAGTGCCCTAGAAAAGATGGAACTGCCGCAGTGCCTCAAGGACATCCAGAAGTTCACTGGTTGCCTGGCCTCCTTGAGCCGCTTCGTCAGCCGGCTGGGGGAGAAGGCACTACCCCTGTACCAGTTGCTCAAGAAGTCGGACACTTTCGTCTGGTCGCTGCAGGCGGATGAAGCCTTCCGCGACTTAAAGCGCGTGTTAGCAACCGCGCCCGTCCTAGCATCGCCGGCTTCGAAAGAGCCCATGCTAATGTACATCGCAGCCACCAATCAAGTGGTCAGCGTTGTCCTGGTGGTTGAACGCAAGGAAGAGGGCAAGGAGCATGCGGTCCAACTCCCAGTCTACTACCTCTGCGAGGTGCTCTCCCAATCCAAGCAAAACTACCCCCACTACCAGAAGCTCACCTACGGTGTGTACATGGCGGCTAAGAAGCTCAAGCACTACTTCCAAGAGCATCCCATCAAGGTGGTGTGCACCGCCCCCCTTGCGGAGATCATAGGCAGCAAGGACGCCAATGGCCGGGCCGCCAAGTGGGCCCTGGAGCTGGCGGCTCACTCCATCCTGTACGAGCCAAGAACTGCCATCAAATCGCAGATCCTAGCCGACTTCTTCGTCGACTGGGCCGAGATGCAGTACCTGCCGCCTGTGCCTGACTCACGCACTGGAGGATGCACTTCGATGGCTCCAAGATGCGCGCCGGCTTGGGAGCCGGCATCGTCAGCACCTCTCCAAAGAGGGACCGGCTGGACTATGTCCTGCAGATCCACTTCGCCGCATCCAACAATGTGGCGGAGTACGAGGCGCTCATTCATGGGCTCAAGCTGGCCAAGGAGATTGGTGTGCGGCGCATCCTTTGCTTCGGCGACTCCGACTTGGTTATACAGCAAGCTTCTGGCGAATGGAACATCTGCGGAAGCCGTCCATCACGCCATCGACGAATTCGGATTCCATATTCGTGCCGGCTGACCCGGGGACTTCTCAGTCAAACCCGGTGGCTTCTCAGCCAAACTCGGGGGCTTCTCAGCCGAACCCGCCGGCTCCACAGCCGAACCCGGCGGCTCTACAGCCGAACCCGGGGGCTTCTCAGCCAAACTCGCGGGCTTCTCAGCCGAACCCACCGGCTCCACAGCTGAACCTGGCGACTCCTCAGTCGAACCTGGAAGCTCCCATGCTGGAGGCCATGGTGGCAAGCGTATTTGAAATAAAATGCGTACCATCATGGGCACAAGAATTCCTCTCCTACCTAGCAGATGGCAAGCTGCCCGAGGACCAGGTCCAAGCAAGGAATATTGAGAGAAGGGCCAAGGCCTACACAATCATCAACCACCAGCTGTACAAACGCATCGTAAGTGGGGTGTTCTAGCGGTGCGTCGAGCCAGCTGAAGGGATAGAACTCCTCAGAGAGATCCACCAGGGAGAGTGCGGACATCACGCCTCCTCCAGAGCCATCGTAGGCAAAGCCTTCCGGCACGGCTTCTACTGGCCAACTGCATTGAAACATGCTGAAGAAATGGTCAAGACATGCAACGACTGCCAGCGCTTCGCCAAGAAGAGGCATGCGACGGCTTCCGCCTTGAAAACCATCCCCATCACCTGGCCATTTGCTGTGTGGGGCCTTGACATGGTTGGCCCATTCAAAACTGCCCGAGGCGGCATGACACACCTACTGGTGACGATCGACAAATTCACCAAGTGGATAGAAGCCAAGCCGATCAAAAAGATAGATGGCTCCATAGCCGTCACCTTCCTCAAGGACATCATCGTGCGATATGGCTATCCCCACAGCATCATCACCGATAACGGCACCAACTTCACCCAAGGCGTCTTCTCTTGCTTCTGCGGGGAAAAAGGAATCCAGCTGGACCCAGCGTTCGTGGCACACCCAGAGTCCAATGGACAGGTGAAAAAGGCCAACGGGTTTATTCTAGCCGGCATCTATCCCCGGCTGGTTGAGCCGCTCAAGTGAGCAGCCGACAGCTGGATCGAAGAGCTGCCCTCCGTACTATGGAGCCTGCGCACCACACCAAACTGCTTTGTTGGCTTCACACCCTTCTTCCTCGTTTATGGGGCCGAAGCCGTCATGCCGACTGATATCGAGCACGACACGCCAAGGATCAAGCTATACACCGAAGCGGAAGCCAAAGAGGCCCACGAAGACGGAGTCGACTTGGTCAAAGAGGCCCGGCTGCTGGCCGTGTCCAGATCTGCTATATACCAGCAAAGCCTCCGACGCTATCACAGCCAGAAGGTTCAACCCTTGGCATTCCATGAAGGCGACCTAGTGCTCCGGCTGATCCAATGGACAGCCAGCCAGTACAAGCTATCCTCCCTATGGGAAGGTCCCTTCATCGTGAGCAAAGCCCTAGGCAATGATTCCTACTATCTCATAGATGCCCAAGAGGCTAAGAAAAACAAGCCGGACAGGGCCGACGAGGAGACTAAATGTCCCTGGAACGTCAACCTGCTCCGCCCATTTTACACTTGAAGAGTGGAATGTATGTATCCCTTTTGTAATCTGTGTTATAATGAAAAAACTTGCGCCCAAGTGCGCCCCGTACCAATGATTTTTTCAAGTACTACTTTCGCTGACTGGCCTAACCCCTCTCACGCGTCCGGCTTAGTACCGTGATCCGGCTTCTGGTAGCAAACTCCCGACCCAGCTACGGACCGCAACCCGGCTGTCCAGCTGGCGGGAGCCAAAAGCTCAAGGAGCTGGCACGCGAAAAACGACTAAGGGAAAGAGCTAAGGCGAGTCGGCCCTCATGCTAACCCTTCAAAAAAGCGTCGGTTTGTTCCAACTTTGCTCCCTTTGCTGAAATATTATCGGCCTCACTCAGCGGCCCCTCCCTTGCCCAGCTACGGACCGCAACCCGGCTGCCCGGCTGGCGGGGGAGAAGCCAAAGGGTGGGGCGGATGAGAAAAGGCAAGTACGCGGAGGAAAAACAAGCCAGAAGCATAAAATGATAAAGGAAACACACTAAAAGTGCTGCATAATAAAAAGATAACGAATATTGTCTTTACAGCTACACCTGGCATCCCGGGGATTTAACGATTGTCTTGTTGAAAGCAAAAGAAACAGGCGGGTAAAATCTAAGCGCCGGCTGGAGAAGGACCAGTCGACGGAGCCCCCAAGCCAGAAGCTGGATCAGCCTCAGGCGCAGCCGCCTCCTCAGCATTAGCCATCTCTTCATCCTCTCCCGGCCCTTCCTCAGGAAGTTCGGGGTCGTTGACGAAGATATTCTTATTGACATAGTCGGCGATGGCGCAGGCCCTCGCAAGCCGGCGGGTCTTGTTCTCTGCGCTGAGCGTATCTTCCACGCCAGCTCGGTGAGACTCCAGCTGATCCAGGGAGACCTCATCATACCACAAAAGCACGAAGGAGAGGGCCATGTCGGCACCAGCGCGGGCAGACTCCTTCTAGTCCAGCAGGCGGTCGGGCGCGTTCTCGAGCCACTTCACCAAGTTGGCGAGTTTGCCCAGCAGCGTCTCGGTCGGCTACAGAGCCGGTAGAGCTCTTCAGCTGCAACCCGGAGCTCGTGTCCCAGCATGGTGATGGGGGTGATCCTGGCGTGCATGGACACCAGGTGATCCTCCATGCTGAAGAACGGCGAGCTCTCCTCGCCGGCTGCCCGGCGCGCATCCCACGCCCTGCCCACGGCCGCCAGCGCCTCCTCCTGAGTCTCGGGGAAGGCAGCTGAAACAACAAAAAAGAAAAGCATAAGAAGCATGTGTATCCGGCTGAAAGCAGCCGGCAGAGACCTGCCACCAGTATCAGCCAGAAGCTGGGGAAAGGATAGAAAAATGCAAAATTTTGAAGTCAAAAGTCTGCCTGGCGCTAGCCGGCAAAGCACTTGCCGCCTGCCACCAGCCGGAAGCCGGGGATATTCCAAGTTATCCTGCTGCCGGCTGCCGGCAAAATCCTTGCCGCCAGCCACCAGCCGGAAGCCGGCAAGGGGAAGAGGAAAATATAACAAGTGTAAATAACCTGCCATGCCGTGGTCCAGTGCGCTGATCTCATCGACCCAGCGCTTGGGCGTCTCGGAGAGCACCTTGGACTGGGCGGCCATGTCGCTGCTGAGCTTCTGGCACTTCTCCTCCACCTCGCCCAGGCGCTGGTTCAAGTTGTCCAACTTCTCCTGCTCAACCCGCTTAACAGCGTCGAGCTCGGCCAGATGGTTGGACTCCAGCCTGCGCAGACGCGCCAGCTCCCCCTCGGTCTCCTTCGCCTGGGCGGCCAGAACCCTGGCCGTCTCCTGGCTCGCGGTGCACTGCGCACGCAAGAGCTGGAGCTCCTCCTGCAGCTGGGGAATTTGGGCAGCCACAGCTGCAAGCCGGCAAGAATCAAGGCATCAACCGGCTAGAGCAAGAAAAAGTGAAAATATATGCAAGGCGGAAGTAAAAGAAACATACCTTGGGCGGCTTCCAGCTCGCGCGCCATCTCGGCGCGCTCAGCCTTGGCCTTGTGGTAGCTGGTCACGAGCTTGTTGTACAAGTCGGCCCGCTTATCGATGACCATCTGAAAAGAAAAAAACAAAGTCAGAAAAGGGCGAAACCCGAGCCGGCTCCGCGACAGCCGGCTCCAAAACAGCCGGCCCGTGCCTCGGAGGGCTACCAGTACAATATCATTTGCAAAAACAAACTCAGCCAAAAACTTACCTTGGCAACCTTCTCAACCCGCTTGAGGCGGTTGTCGGCTTCGGAGGTGGAGGTGGCTATGAGGGCGCGGAAGTCAGAAAAGAACATCTCCATGGGAACCACTCCCTTCCGGCCCTCCCGGCTCGTTACCTCGTAGGCGTCGGCGTCGCGCCACTCCTTCTCCATGGTGCCCACAGAGCTCAAGCTCGAGTTGGCGGCAGAGACAACGTGCGCCAGCTTGGCAGCCGGACCCACGTGCAGGCTCACCAGCGGTTGCGAAGGCCACTGAGGCTCCACAGCGGGGCCCTTGGCCTTGATCAAGGCCCTGGCGTCTGTGCTGGCCGAGCGCGCCGGCTCCTCCCTGGCCGGCTCCGAAGCTGGAGGCGGCACGGCCTGGCCCACCGGGTCAGATGTGGCCGTGGGCTCCGACGGCGGCACTACCCTTGGGCCCGAGTCAGCACCGCCCCTCGGCGCGCCCCCATCTCCTCCAGCCGGCGGCACCTCTGGCCGGCTGCGCCGCAGCAGGTCCCCGATGGTCGGCTGGCTCGTCCGGCGAGCCGGCTCATCCCGGGAGCCGGAGCTGGCTGGAGGCGGCGCAGAAGATGAAGTCCCCGCTCCCACAGAGGGCAGCGGGAAGACCGGTGGTGTGCGCGCCCGCTCCCGAGCCGGAGGCTGCGGAGTCGACTCCCTCCTCGCCCGTGGCAAAACAGGCGGCGACGCAATGGTGCCGGAAGCCGAGCCGGCTCCCGCACCCTTGGAGAACTTGATGGCGGAGCTGCACCAAGAAAGCAAAAAGAAAGCAAATAAGATACCCACAAAGATGAGAAAGTGGAAGGAAAGAAAAGGAATCAAACAAGTTTAAGAAAGAGAACTCACCCGGCCGCCTCCGGGACCTGCTTCTGCTGCTGCCGGCCCTGCTTCTTCGTCGCGGCCTCTAGCTGTGAGGTGGTCCTCTTTAGCGCCCGGAGCGGTGGCGCGGCATCAGCTGCGGGAGGCACTGCGGCTAAGGGAGTCACACGGAGCGGCTCGACAACCGTAACCTCCTCGTCGTCCGGCTGCTGGGGTGAGGAAGGCTCACCTTGCTCCTCGCCGTCTTGAGGAGCGGCGTCTGGGTTCTCATCCTCGCCGGTTGTCCGGTCCCTCTCGTCCTCCGGGCTGGGGAGGTCGGCCTCCCACACCTTCTCCGCCAGATCGCCGTCTTCGACGATCATCCGCGGGAAGTTCTGCAGCCGACAGGAACAACAAAGCTATAACGGCTAAACAAAGCAAAGGAAAAACAGTCGCAAGCCGGCAAAAGTATCAATGACTTACCAGAGCCGGAGGATCGTTCTGGCTGAAGGGCTCCATCCCCCACTGCCAGTTGTCCGGCAGCTTGGCCTGGGAGATGGCGTTCACCCGGCGCGCCACGCCCTCGTGGGTGAGTTGGACCTTGGATGTCCGGGTCGGGTCGAGCCGGCCGCTCATATAGCAGATCTTGTGGGCCCGCCGCTGCAGTGGCAGCACCCGCCGGCTGGTGAAGGCGTAGAGGAGGTCCGTCCCCGTCAGCCGGTCCCGCATGACACAGGTCCGCAGGAACTCTAGCAGCATGTTGACCTCGGCCGTTGGGTCAGTCAGCTTGAGGCAGTAGCCCCAATTCATCTTGGTGGGCGGATCCAGCGAGAACTCCAGCAGGTTGAGGAGATCCCTGGCCTGGTTCTCGTTCTTCACGTAGAAGAATGAAGCCTGCCACTTCTTCACCGAGTCCACCGTTGGGATCTTCGGGAAGGGCCCCTGGCGCGGGTACAGTGAAGCCGCCCCGCACGCGCGCAGCTCGCCGTAGGTGGTCTGCGCCTTGATGAAGAACTATCGGCTCCAAAAGTCGATGTCGGGCCACACGCTAGCGTAGCCCTCGCAGAAGGCCACGTAACATGATAGCGTCACGAAGGTGTTGGCCGGCAGGTGGTGCGGCTAGAGCCGGAAGAACTCCAGGAAGCCGCGGAAGAAAGGGCTTGCCGGCAGGCCGAAGCCACGGTCGAAATGCGCGACGAAGTCGACGCGCTCGCCGGGCTCCACCACCGGCACGGTCTCCTCCTTCGGTAGCCGGGTCACCACCCCCACCGGGATGCGGTGCGTCTGGCGGAGACGCTGGATCTCCGCCATGGTGGTGGTGGCCGCCTCCCAAGAGCCGCTGGCGTGCGCCATCTCCTCCGTCGACGGCGGTGAGGACGGCGGTGTCGTTTGCGGCGGTGAGAAGCGAGGGGCGGGGGTACGGGCTCCCGTGGCACTGAAACCGGCTGCGCGGCGGTGGCATGGCGAGAGGAGGCTCCGCCGCGTCCGGATGCAAAGAATCGCCGAAGTTCGCCGGAGAAATCGAGCTCTGCGCGCGGAAGAACAGAGGAGAAGAGAGAGAGGCGCGGTGCGATGGAGACAAGGAAGAAGATGAAGTGAGCGGAGGGCCTCGAAGCCTCCCCTCGCCCCCATTTATAGTGGCCGGTGAGTCGGGATCGTGGGCGGCGACGTGGGATTAACTGCGCCCACGATCTCCATTAACTCGTGCGTTTTGGGTAACTGCCCACGAGCCGGCGGATTTTTCGGGGCCACGTCAGCCTTGGCCACAGAGGATCCTTGGCCGGTAGCGACATGACAACACGCTGGGCCAGGCCCAGGGAATCTCACAGGAGCTGGTCGCGTCAAGGCCTGTGCCCCGAGGTGGTGCTGAATTCGGAGCAGCAGAGTCCAAACCGGCCACGTTGCCCCAGAACAAGCCGGCACCTACTTCATCAAGCTGGAAACTTCTCGAACACTTAGCGCAAAAAAGGTTCATAGTCCGAGCCGGCATCCGCCTCGAGGACAGTCGGACGACGCAAGCCGGAAAGGGCGAAGCCGGCCAGAAAAAATTTCCTGCCGGCCCCTTCAAATGCTTTTCAGCTAGATCCATGAGATCAATAACGAACGGCCAGGAAAAACCTGCCCAGGCCCTTCTCTACGTAGGGCCTCGCCAGCTTCAGGGGCTAATGTCGGGGGGAAGACCCCGAGTATGGCAAAAGACTAGGAACAGTTGGCTCAGGGCCGGCTGAGGAGCGGCCAGCTGGAGCCGTGGCCGGCTGCCTTGGGGCTGGCTGGAACCAGGTCTACGCCGGCTTGGCCATGGCCGGCTGAGCCATGGTTGAGGCCGGCTTCAACATGCTATATCCGGCTTGGTCCATCTTCCCCCTGGCCGGCTCTAGGCTGGTGATCCTTGCAGGAGAAGGCTCCGGGAAGGTCATCCGGGTCCAAAAGTCCACAAGGACATCCAATCCTGCGGATCCTGGAACACTGCAGAGCAACAGGGGTCCGCATCGGGACAGGCCATCATGGCCCGGCTTCTGTGGGCAGCGCAGGCTACGGGCGGCGCTACCTAGCGGCTGCAGGCTATGGCCGGAAGCTAGATCCGACCTACTGCACGTCGCTCGGTCCGTCCTGTCCCTGCCGGCCGCGACAGGAAGGACGAGACGTGGCGACAGCCGGCGGGCCCTGGGCGCCTCGGGAAGGCACGATCAAGCCGGAGCCGGCGGAGCCGGCACCTTAGGCTGTAGGGACTTCTATGTAAATGTTTCAGGCTCTATATAAGCCGCACTAGCACCCTCCTGCGTGGGCACGATCGATCGCTCACTACTCATTCACACTTAGAAGCGCTCGGGAGAAAGGCCTTCGTCTACCTCGAGCCCTCTCTCAAGCCGGATACAGCTCAAGGAGCACCATTGTACTATCTTACACATCATATACATCACTAGAGCAGGAGTAGGGGTGTTACCTCCATACGAGGGCCCCGAACCTGGGTACATCGATGTGTCGCTCGTGCTCATACCCGCATCCGGAGACCGCCGTGGACCAAGGCCGGAACCACTCGACTTTAGCCACCCCATGGCATATGCCGTGACGATACCATGACAGCCGAGATGCACAAAGCTCTCGGCGATCTTCACGTGGTAAGCGTTTGTTCGTGCAGTATGACATCCACCCAGTCCCCGAGGGTCGACTTGGGCTAGAAGGGCGAGTCGAGTCTCTTTCTTTTTGAAGCTAGATGACTGACTTTCTTATTTTGATTTTGCAGGCCGAGATGAAGTCCTTGGGCGCTGAAGTGAAGCGCCTGAATGCGCTTGTGGAGGAGGCGGCGGAGAAGAACCGCGCCTTTATTTCCATTGGCAGTAAGTGGTCTTTTTGCTATCCTTTGTCCTTTTTCTTTCTGCGAGTGGAATGTCCTCAGTTGCTTTGTATCTGTAGCAGAGGTGCGTGAGAAGGTGCTCGCCGACGCCCGAGTCGGGTACGTGAAGGAAGCGCGCCTGAAGGAGGTCGAGGAGCGCGCGACTGCGGCTGAAGCGGCTGCCAAGCGAACCGAATCGGAGGTGACGAACCTCACTCAAGTCCTGAATGACAAGAACAAGGAGCTTGAGGACGTCATCGCTGAGCACAAGGGCAAGCTTGTCGCGGCATTGAAGGAGAGGGACGAGGCACGCACGGCGACCACCGCGGCTCAAAAGCAACTAGCCGCGTGGAAGAAGAAGCACGACAACGATCTTGCTGCGGAGAGGGAGGCGTCGGGCGGAACGATCTTGGCGCTGCAGAAGGAGAAGATCTCCTTCATGGCGTTCGTCCGGGAGATGTTGCGGCAGCTCCTAGGTAGGTCTTTTGTGCGTTCCCCTTGGCATTTGTGTTGTTCGTCGAGCTTGAACGGGCGAGTCCCCGAGCATGGCGAGTCCGCTTGGGCGGCAAGTCCCCGAGCGTGGCGAGTCCGCTTGGGCGGCGAGTCCGGAGTTGTCTTTTAGTGGCTAACTTGGTTGCTATTTCTCCTTTGCAGGGACCTTTGACTTTGTGGAGACCGTGACTCCTCGCGAGTTCTTGGAGAGTGCGATGACCTGCATCATCCAATGCGTGGCGGACATGCATCCTGGTGGCTCTGAAGTACTTGAGTCCGCGGGAGCGGATCCCCCATGATGCCCCGTTGGTGTTCAAGGCCATGTCCGATGTCCCCGCCGTCGTGGACTGGCTGTGCCACTCGTCGTGCCGGGTGGGCATTACCATGGCTTTGAGCATGGTTCTTGCCCACTACTCCGAGGGGTTTGACGTGGAGGAGGTGACAACGGGCTCCCCCTCCGAAACTGGCGAGTTTGACGTGGCGGAGGTGCTGCGGCTGATGGCATTGGTCCAGCCGTATGCCGACCGAGTCTTGGCTGTGGCTGACTTGGAGTCGCACATCACGAGCCAGACCGCCCCGGAGGATGCCGAGAAGGATCAGGGCGAGGAGAAGCCTCTGGACTTCCCCGCCGAGGGGCTATTCCATGCCGCTGTGTCTAAGCAGCTGAGGACGTATCCCATCATGATGTACGTGCCGAAGTTCATGCATGGCGAGAGCGGCGTGGAGAGGGTGTCTGACCCGGGGCCAAGTGCCTCGAAGTAGAAGGTCTTGTGATCTTGGGGGGAATGCCCCCCATTGCCCTGTAATAAATAACTTTGCGTCCGCGAGTCGGCCGAAGCGACTCGCGGATTTTTTGAGTACTGACAATAATATGCTTTAGCTTATTGAATGATTTTGTACCTTGTGATTTTGGCTAAGTCCCCGATCGCTAGACTCTAATCGTCGCGGTCGACTGCAGGGCTTTTCGCTGTGTTAGTCATTGTCTTTTAGTTAGCGTGCCTACTCGTCGTGGCCCGAGGGGCCAGTCGCTTGGCGACCCCAATGGAGGCTCTCGTCTTGACTGTTTTCCTGTTCGAGCTAGCGGTTTGTTTTGCGAAGTCCCCAGTCGCAGTATGATGTGGGCATTACCCTTCGGGTAACCAACATTAGACTACCTCCTTCGGCCCAACCAGGGGCCGAAGAAGATTGCCTCACAACCAAGGTGGGCCTATACGTCTGTTGGGGGGATGACCCCCGGTATGCCAAAGGCATGCCAAACCGGATGGTTTGAGCCATCAAGATACCGGTTTAAAGGTTATTCCGGCTAACAAGAGTTGATTCTATGCGAAGTGAATCATGCCGGTATCCCAGGAGGGGTATACCGGCACCGGCTAAGAAGATACCGGAGTACCGGTACAGGCTACACTGTAGCACGTCGGCAAGGCTGGTCAAAGATTCTCTCCGGAGCTAGAGGACAAGGATGAGCGAAGCACTTCAGCTTTAAACGAAGCCCTGACGCCTAAAGCAGAAGGTGACGTAAAAGGTACCGGATGATGTCGGCGCCCCTGATTAAAGAGATACCGGCGTCACCGGTAGCTAAAGTGACTTTGTAAAGTAGTTTGTCTGTTCAAAGATGCCATTAGGGTTTCCTAGGGTTTCTTCCCCTGTAAGCCACCCTCTCCCCTATATAAGGAGAGGGGGCACACCCTTGCACGGGTACGATCTAACGTTCAGCAGGCGTCTCATACGGTCTAGGGCTACCAGAAACCTGTAATCTCTGGTGATCAAGGAATAGAAAGATCTGAGGGAGAAGTAGTTTGAGTGTTCTTCTTCTTCCTCCTCTAGCCAAGGCCAAGTTCTTCATAGGAAAGCAACCGGCTCTACTTCCGGAAACCCTCCCCCAAATCCTCTAGCGCACATTCGGCCCCAACTTAAGCCATCCCATGGCATCTGTCTGTTCACCACGACGACAGTTGGCACCCACCGTGGGGCCAGCAGCGGCGCTTGCTGGAGTTCACATTCGGGCGGGCCTCCTCACCATCTCCGGCGAGCGTGTGGTGTCTGGTCTCGTCCAGCGCCTCGGCTCGTTGGACTTCATCAACGACAACGCAGGCTGCTTCGCCAACGGAGGTAAGTTCCCCAAGAACGGCAGCATCATCGAGTTCGGCAGCCTCCGCGTCTACTACGGCACCGTCCCTGAGCGCCAGTGCCTCTCGCCGGTACTGGTGGCTCCGGACCCGCCAAGATCTGCGCTTCGCAGCGGCCACGCCGCCGGCAGCGTGGAGGTGCTGGTGGTTGGCACGGCTGGTGTCGGCAAAGAACCTGCGGCGGAAGGCGCTGGACAAGCAAGATCCACGCGCACGGCCAAGCCACCAACCGAGCGTGACCAGGAGGTTGCGGGTACATCTACAGCGCCACCGGAGACTCCTCTCCAAGCAGCCATGAATGTGCTGGCGACGCCTATCGCGCAGAACATCGACCCGGCAGCGGCTCAGGCGGAGCTGGAGGCGCAACGACAGAAGCTTCTTTCCGGCGGCGCGGACATCATCCGGGCGCAACGCGAGCTGAACCTAACCCTACGTGAGTATAACGCTGCTCATGGCTTTGCTTCTGTTAGCGCTCAACCTGCTAGGGTACCGGAAAACCGGCTTAAAGCTCGCAATCTAGACCAGGACCTGCGTAAGGAGATTCTTACCGGTAAAAGTGCCTCGGCATCTTTGAGCATTGTAGAGAAACCTAAGTACAGTAGCCCGGATAAAACTATAAAAGCTGCTAGGGCTGCTGTAGAAATGTGTGATTCGCTTACCGGAGATGCTCTTGCAAAACAACAAGATCGTGTCAGGGAGTTACTTGACATAATACAGGAACAACATGCTGAGCAGCTTGCTAAAATGAACAAAGCTGCGGCATCAAAATCGATGCGTTCGGCAAAGAATGCCGGAAGCAAGTCCCATGGGCAGGCATCGTCCCCCCATCCGGACAGAAGAAGAGAAAAAGATGTGAATGCACAGCAAATGACTGTGTATGATCCGGTACTTGCCGGAAAACAACAAGCCGGGCAACATGAGGCCGGAAGAAAAAGCCAAGGGGCAGCACGTGGCTATGCCGGAAATGGCTATGCCGGAAACAATTATGCCGGTAAAGGTGAAGCCGGGCAAAATTATCGCGCGGCAAGAGCAGCGTATGAAGAGGAGGAAATGCCTCCGCCAAGGTACCGGCAGGCAAGAGCCGCGGTACCGTTACGATGAAGCTGATTCCGGAGCAGAAAGAGCCGGAGCCTACCGAAACCCTTTAGGGATACGGCTAGGAGAAAGATGCCTGCCAGACCGGGATGTGAGGCACAGGCTGGACAGAGTATACTTATCCGAGATGATCGAGGCAGAGGGTCCTCCGGGTCCGAAATGTTTTGGCCCGCGGATCATGAAAGAGGAACCACCGGTTCGCAACTTCCAGTTGCCCCGCGATACAAAAACATACGATGGCACCACTAAGCCGGAAGATTGGCTTGCGGATTATGTTACCGCAGTATACGTCGCTGGCGGCGGAGGAACCGTCGCGGGTGGAGGAAACCGGCGTTGGGCCGTAAGAATCGTACCTTCCTTCCTGGTAGGGCCGGCACGTATTTGGCTTAACAACCTGCTGGCAGGAAGCATAAATGGTTGGATAGACTTTGAGGAAGCTTTCGTGAGCAACTTCAGCAGTACCTACCGGAGGCCAAACAGACCGCAGCAGCTCGCCCTGTGCGTGCAGCGCTCGAATGAAACAGACCGGGATTACCTGACCCGGTGGAACTCCACAAGGAACTCCTGTGAGGGGGTAATCGAGGCACAGGCCATTGCTTGGTTTTGCAATGGGTGCAGAAGAGGTTCACCGCTGTTGCAAAAGCTGCAGAGGAACATGCCGGTAACTTTGGCAGAAATGATACGTGTGGCAGATAGCTACGCATTGGGAGACCCAATGCAACCGGCGGTTCAAGCTGAACCGGCGCAGGCAAGCCAACCGCGCCATGATCCATACTGGGACAACCGGCATAACAAAAGAAGGGAAGATTTTCCGGATCGGAGGTATGGCCCGCAGCAAGTTGCCGCGGTGCAGGATAACTCTGGTGCCGGCGGAAGCCAGAGACAAAAAACCGGATCGCAGCCGTGGGCGGGTCCTAAAAAACAATGGGTTGAAAAGAAGCCGTGGCAAAATGATGAAAAGTACACCATGGAATCCGCAATGGATCAGCCATGCCGGTGGCACACACCAAATCCGGCAAGACCAGCGAACCACTTGACAAAAGATTGCACTTGGATAAAAAGGTTGATGGAAAGAGGCATGATGAAAGATGCCAGGGATCAGGGTTCCGGAAGACTTCCACCACCACCCCCGCTTACCGGAGCAAACGCTTTACCGGTACACCCTCAGCCGAACCGGCAGCAACAACAAGTTCATCAGGTGGCACAAGGTGTTAACCAAGCCCCACCACCGGCACCTTTAGGCCGGAACGTTTATCAGGATCCGGACATGTGCTGTGTTGTGTTCGTAACTGAGCCAACCGACAAGCAGAGCATGCGCCGCCGCTCCATGGAAGTAAACGCAGTGATGCCGGCAGTGCCAAAGTACATGCTGTGGTCAGATCAAGAAATTACCTGGTCATTCAAAGATCACCCTAAGATCATGCCGAATCCGGGTGGTTACGCTCTCGTTGTGGACCCAATCATGCATGGGCCAACGGCTCGTGTCAAATTCAGCAAGGTGCTGATAGACAATGGGAGCAGCATAAACATTATGTACCGGCATACCATACACACGCTTGGCATAACAGAAAACATGCTTCAGCCCACTCACACAACATTCCACGGAATCGTTCCGGGGTTGTCCTGTTCGCCCATGGGAAAAGTCCGGGTGGATGTGTCGTTTGGGGGACGCGATAATTGCCGGGTGAAAAATCTCTTGTTTGAGGTGGTGGACCTAGACAGCCCTTACCATGCACTGCTGGGGAGACCGGCGTTGGCTGCGTTCATGGCCTCAACTCATACGGCGTATCTTAAGATGAAGATGCCGGCACCCAACGGACCCTTAACCGTGGTGGGAAACTACAAAGTGTCGCTGGAAACTGCTTCTGCCGGATCGAATCTGTCGTCGTGGTGAACAGACAGATGCCATAGGATGGCTAAGGTTGGGGCCGAATGGACGCTAGAGGATTCGGGGGAGGGTTTCCGGAAGGGTAGCCGGTTGCTTTCCTATGAAGAACTTGGCCTTGGCCAGAGGAGGAAGAAGAAGAACACTCAAGCTTTCTCTCCCTCAGATCTTTCTATTCCTTGATCACAAGTGGTTACAGGTTTCTCGTAGCCTAAGACCGTGAACATCTAGATGGTCACCCGTGCAAGGGTGTGCCCCCTCTCCTTATATAGGGGAGAGGGTGGCTTACAGGGGAAGAAACCCTAGGAAACCCTAATGGCATCTTTGAACAGACAAACTACTTTTACAAAGTAACTTTAATCATAAATGGCGGCGCCGGTATCTTTAATCAGGGGCGCCGACATCACCCGGTACCTTTTGCGTCAGCTTCCGCTTTGGCGCCAGGGCTTCGTTTAAAGTTGCTTTGCTTAGCTCATCCTTGTCCTCTAGCTCTGGAGAGAATCTTTGACCAGCCTTGCCGGCATGTTCTTCTTACCGGTAGCCCGGTGTCTTCTCAGCCGGTGTCGGCATACCCCTCTTGGGATACCGGCACGATTTACTTCGTATTGAATCAACTCTTGTTAGCCGGAACAACCTTTAAACCGGTATCTTGATGGCTCAAACCATCCGGTTTGGCATGCCTTTGGCATACCGGGGGCCATCCCCCCAACATTAGTCCCCGAAGCTGGTATAGTCCGGTGGATCCTATCCAACGGACCATGCCAGGTTCCCTTACATTCACGATACCGGTTTAAACCTTCCGGCAACCAGTTTAAACCTTCCGGCTTCTCTGCCGACCTCTAACTTAGCATAGTCCAGCGGATTCTATCCGATGGACCACGCCAGGTCCTCATCCTGAACGTACCGGATTAATCCTTCCGGTTTCCATTTGAACTCATCCGGCTCCTTGCCAATTCTTTCCGGTAGCTTCGTCATTAAGACTCTACTCGACGAAGTCGAGAATTTCTCGGGTACAGTGCCTGTCAGAGACATGCGCACTGTACCTGACGCGCCAGTGTCAGGGGTCACTTCCCTTCGGCTTCTGCGCCCTTATTAAATGCGGTGTACTGAATTCTCGCGCCACGTGGCGGCCCACGGGTGAACCGCCGCGGCCCAACGGTTGCCAGCCCACTAGCTTTTTCTCCTATAAAAGGGGGAACCGCTCCTTCTTCCTCCTTTCTTCGTCTTCTCGAGTTCTTCGCGCACACAGAGCCCTAGCCCCCTTGCGCCCTTCGCCGTTTTCGCCCAGTGCCTGAGCTCCGTCGGCCGGCGAACTAGCGCCGCAGCTCCACCAAAACTCGCCAAGCCTTGCTGCGTGGAGAGTCGCTGCTGCGCCCCTGCTGTGGCCGCCGCATCCGTGCTCCGACAGCTTCTTTTCCGCTTCCTCGTCGCCGGACTTCTCCAGCAACCGCGGGTTCACCGCTCCGCCGGCGACCTTCTCTCTCAGCGTCTCCGCCGCCTCAGGTTAGGTTAGATTCACCTTTACCCATTTCTTCTTTGCTTTTCAGATCTTGGGCCGGTAGGATATTTATCTTTTCTTTTCCTTTGTTTTTTCTCTTACTCGTAGATCTTCGCGAGCGGGTAGATCTGGGGAAAACTGTTTTTCCGGGTAGATTTGCATGTCTAGTGAAGAGTATCTTTCCGAGTCCTCCTCCAGTAGCCAACAAACCGAATCATCCGACGGGCTAAGCGCTGAACTTGCCCGGATGGAAACCGAGACCGGCAAGGATCAAGAGGCCGGCAGCTCTAGCCAAGCCCCCGGAACAGGCCTTTCCGGTGTCACACGCGGAGCCTGGAGAGGCTCCGACGTCACGCAGCACGAAATTGACTGGCTCTACCGGTCAAGAAGGATACCGGAAGGAGTATCCTGCCGGCTTCCCCGCGACGAAATCGAACCGATACTCAGACCCGGTGAGTACGTCGTGTTTCTTGCCCATTTTGAGCGTGGCTTCGGCCTTCCCGCCTCCGACTTCTTCCGCCAATTTCTTGATTTTTACGAACTTCAGCCTCACCACCTTCCCGGCAACGCCGTTTTCTATCTTTCTTGCTACGCCACCTTCATGGAAGCCTACATCGGCATCCGCCCCACTCTCGAGACCTTTGCTCGTTTCTTCTCTCTTAGGATCAACTCTGTTCAGGGCAAGGACATTCCCAAGCCCAAACCCCCCGTACAATGCGGGTCTTGTATCATCGGCTCCCGCCAAGGGAGCCCTTTCTTTAAATTCACCGGTCTCGAGTCATGCCGGTTGTGGCAAGAGACCTTCTTCTATGTGAAGAATGAGGGCGACGCTGATCTTATCAATCTACCGGCATTCAATCCGGCGCCGCCCAGGAAGACCAACTGGAACTACTCTCCCGGGGTGACTCATATCGAGACGAACCGGGTAGTACGCTTTATGGAGAAGCTGATGAAGGAGACCAACATCTGCTCGGACGATATCATCCGCGCATTCATTTCACGCCGGGTGCTTCCTCGTAAGCGCCGGGCTCACAAGATGAGCGAGATGTACGGTTCTGGCGACCCCACGAAGATCACCGGCCTCCCTCTTAGCAAGAAGGACGTAGTCCTCAAGGCTAAGCAGATCTGCCAGACTGCCATGTCGGCTGACTGGGAGTGGGGCTTCCTGCCTCTTAGCTCCACCAACCCTCCAACTGAGGAAGTAAGAGATTGTGCAACCCGGGTTCTTGTACCGGTAACTTTTATGCTGTGACTAACTTGTTTTTCATACGTCTTTAGGCCAAGGACCGCTTCCCCCGCATCGAAGCGGATCGGCGGGGCCCTCGCCGGAAGCGCCCTCTAGACCAGGTGGACCCTGACCCATACATTCATTGGTCTGACCTCAAGATGGGCCGGACTCACACCTCGCGCCCCGGTAACTTCTCATCTGAGGCTCCTGGCTCCGCTGACGACCTCCCTGTGCTTGAGGTAGCTTTCTTTTCTTGTCTCTCATACTTTATCGTTATTCCTCCTCTGTAGATGCCCGTTCAGCCAGCACCGAACCGCAGGTCCATGAGCACGTTGCTCCCTTGGACGCCGAGGCCGGAGACGAGTTTGTGGAGAAACTCGCCCCCCAAGGCAAGAAGAACAAGGCCCCGGCACCTGATGCCGGCACAAGCCAATCTCCTCCCCCCAAACGCTTCCGGACGGAAGTCCTGGCGGGGAAAGAGACGAGCAAGAGGCGCTACAGGGGCAAGCAGATGCCGGTAGTATCTGGGTAAGACTTTTGCTTCTCTTCGCTTGTTTGGTTCTTTTCCACTTTTCCTTCCGGTTCCTTTTTTCAACCTTTCTCTTTTTCCTGTTCAGCCCTGCGCTCAAGCTTGGCCCAAGGCCTGAGAGCTCTGAGGGAACCGTAAGGACCTCATCTCCTTCTCACCCAAGCCCGGCACCGTCTGGTGCCGGCAACGCTTCTGCCTCCCCTCTGGGAGGCACCTCAAGTTCGGGGCGCGCGGCCCCTACACCTCCAAAACACCGCGCGGAGGAGGAGCATGTCTCCCGTCCTGGAAAACAGGATACCGGCACCAGCAACACCGGCGCCGACTCCGAAGCTGCCGGGAGGGCGGAACCTCTGGTTCCTCCCGTCCCCAAAAAGAAGAAGGAGAAGAAGACCGCTGAGTCTTCCCCCTCCAAGCCGGTGCCGCAGCCGGAAGCTCCCAGCGCCAAGCCAACCGGGGCCACGCCTACGCCGCCGCCCGAAACCGTCAAGATCACTGAGGAGAAGGCCACGGCTTCCGGTACCTCCTCCGCCGACCCGCAGCAAGTAACGCTGCATGCCGGCCGCGCCGCTGTCGCAGCCGGAGACAAACCTTCCGGCGTCCTGGGCCGGATCATCGAACTAAAGCGCGGAGGCCGCGATCTGGGGCCCTTGCTCCCCTATGCTGAAAGATGGAACGCTGCGGATGTGTCCGCAGCCACACGCGGCCTGGGCAAGGACCGGCTCCCGGCGCTGGACCCGTCTGGCCCTCGTTGCACGGAGGAGCACTTCATGCGGTTTCGGCGCGCCGTGAAGGAGCTGGACAATGCGTGGCATGATGCCACCAACAATGTTTTGGTAAGTTTCTCCAAATTCTTTCCAATTTTTCAATTCATGCCGGTTTCTTTCTTTCCGGATCTTGTCTATCTTCCCAGTCCCCGAGTTTTGTGTTGAGAGCGCAGCTCTTAGCGCAAAACTTAAGTAGAAACTCAAAAAACTGGCATGCCCAGTCCCCGAGTTTCGGGTTAAGAACGCAGCTCTTAGCGCAAAACTTAGGTGATAGCCTAGAGAAACCGGCTTCATTTTTCTAACATCTTTTCTTGAACAGAGCACGGCCGACACCCGGAAGCACCTCTTTGAGGAGCTTCTGTGGGAGCACCGGGATCTTGCTGAAGCGCACAGCAAGTGCCAAGGTGAGCTTCTGTGCCTCCGGCATCTTTTTACCGAAAGGTTTTCCTTCTTAACACTTATAACTTTTCTGCTTAACAGCCATCCCGGAAGCTTCCGTCGAAGCCCTCAAGAATCAGGTCGCCACGCTCCAAGGTACCGTTACTTCTTTTCCGGTTAACTTGTTTATTCTTCATTTTACCAACAGCAACTTTGTTGACACCTTCTTTCCGGGCTCTAGGTGAAAAAGAACAGCTCATCCGGCAGCACCGCGAGGCACTGGATGCCCAGGAGACTTACTCCAGTGGGTTAGAGGAGCAGCTGACCCAGCTCGGGCTAAAGCACAACGAGGCGATGAAGGTCGCCCAAGACGCCGCTGAAGCTAGGCTCAATGAGGCCCTGGAGGATGCCAACAACGCCACCGTGGTGCTGCGGACGGAGCTGGAGGAGGCAGCCAAGGCGCGGCAAGCAGCCGAGGATGAGGCCGCGCGCTTGAAAGCAGAGCAGCAGGAGTATGACCTTTTGGTCATGCAAACTGACGCGCTTGCCCTCAGTAAGTGTCTTCTTTCTTTTCCGGTTTCGCTTATAAGCTTATCTCTTCCGGTAGCGTGTACTTATCTTTTTCTTTTGTTTGGAAGGGCTCTTCCCGGATTCTCAGGCATTTGCCCTGAAGAAGGTGGCGGAGCGCCGGGTGGCACAAGCATACAAGAACCTGGATGCGCCCTGGGACCCCTATGATCATCTGGTTGCACTATCAGCCCGCGTCTCCCACATGCGTGCGGTGGACCAGAACCTTGCCGAGATCCCTGAGGTGGCCATCCAGCTTTTCAAGGTGCTTTGGCCTGAGGAGGAGGTGCCGGACAACTTGTCCCTCACCAACGATCGCCTGAAAGGTGCCGGTCGGAGGATCCGGGAGTGGCAGTGCTCTGCGGCTCGTGCCGGAGCGGATTCGGCGCTGCGCGTCGCCTGCTCCTGGTACCCGGACTTGGACCTGGATGCCCTTCTTGGCGTGCGCGAGAACGCTCCAACCGACTTGGATCCGGTCCTCACCGCGAAGCGGCAAGATCGGGCCTACCGGATTGCAGAGTACGCCGAGGTCCGCACCTTCATCCCCCCTCCTCCCAACGTCAAAGACTATCTTAGCGACGAGGAAGAAGAGGACGAAGAAGGTGAAGATGTCGAAGCCGGCGACGCGCCTCCGGAAGCTCCAGAAGCCGGTGCTGTTCCTCCCGAGGCTCCTTCTGCTTAAGCGCTGTTTGCTATATGTCTGCCTGTCCTGGTTAACTGAAAACAATGCTCATCAAATTCTACCCCGGTATGCCGGGGTCTTATGATGTAATATACAACTTAGCCTTTTGGTTGTGGTGTAACAATTTCTGCCGGTATGTTATACCGGTATGTTATTAAGTCATGTTTGTCTTATCAACTTAGCACTTTGCTCATGGTTTGTCTTTTTTATCTTGCACTGTGAAGATTCCGGAATTGCTTCGGCATCCAATCCGATGCACACTTGGTTCTTTTACTTTGGCTCTGCCTACCCTCTGGGTTTTTTGGCGTATGAGTTCCAAAGTTCTTTTGCCAAGCAAGCATTTTCTTGAACTTAGAAATAACTCGAAATTTTGCACAAAAAACCGGTATAGCCGGGGTTAGTTAAAATTTTCCGGATTGTTCGTTCCCACTCCCTCTCTTCGTCGTTCACGTGTTTAATCGTTACCGGTTTATCTTGCTTGCCATGAAGCCGGGTTGCAGACAGCAGCAGAGTCGAAGACTCCGGTAAGTTTGACACGCTACTAAACCGGAAAGAAAAAATGTTCACTAAGCAACCGGTAACTGAAAAAATAAACATATTACATGCAATTCTGGTAGAGACAGTCCCCGAGATTTATTCGAGGTTCCGGCATCTTTTATTCATAGCAAATAAGGTACAAAAAAGAACTTCTTACAGCACATCTTCAGGAATAGAAAGGACGTAGCAAAGCTATGTTCCATGGGCGCTTGGTTTCATCTCCGGACCTGTCCGCCTTTCCTTTCTTCCATTCCTGTGCATCGATCAAATAGTATGCATCATTGTGTAGAGCCTTGCTCACAATGAAAGGTCCTTCCCAGGGAGGTGAGAGTTTGTGGCGCCCCTCAGTGCGCTGCACTAGGCGTAGCACCAGGTCACCTTCCCGGAACACTCTCGGATTAACCTTCCGGCTATGATAGCGTCTGAGGTTCTGTTGGTATATGGCTGTTCTTGCCAAAGCCAACTCTCTTGCTTCCTCTAGCAAGTCCACATCATTTTCTCGGGCCTCTTTTACCTCTTCCTCGGTATAGAGTTGAACCCTTGGTGAATCATGAATGATATCGGTTGGTATCACGGCTTCAGCCCCATAGACCATAAAGAATGGAGTGTATCCGGTTGACCGGTTCGGTGTTGTTCTTATGCTCCACAGCACTGATGGCAACTCATCAAGCCAGCATCCTGGTGTCTTTTCAAGCGGTTCAATTAACCTTGGTTTGATACCGGAAAGCACCAAAGCATTGGTTCTTTCCACTTGGCCATTGCCTTGCGGGTGTGCAACCGAGCACAAATCCAACCGGATATTGTTATCCTCACAAAACCTTTTGAACTCACCTTGAGCAAAGTTCGTGCCATTGTCAGTGATAATGCTATGCGGGTATCCATACCGCAAGATAACATCTTTCAAGAATTTCACGGCTGTATGCCCATCACACTTTGCGATAGGTTTCACCTCTAGCCACTTAGTGAATTTATCCACCATCACTAGGATGTGGGTAAAGCTGCTCCTAGTAGTTTTGAATGGTCCAACCATGTCAAGGCACCAAACAGCAAATGGCCAGGTTAACGGTATAGTTTTTAAGCCGGATGCTGGGGTATGGTTTTGCTTGGCGTACCTCTGGCACCCGTTGCATTTTCGTACCAAATCCTCAGCATTTTCCAGCGCAGTAGGCCAGTAGAATCCATGCCGGAACACTTTTGTGACCAGCGCCCTTGATGAGGCATGATGCCCACACTCTCCTTGGTGAATTTCCACCAGCATCTCTTTTCCCTCTTCCGGTTCCACACATCTTTGGAGGACACCGGTAACACTTCTTTTGTATACCTCTCCGTTGATGATGGTATAAGCCTTGGATCTTCTCTGGATCCTTCTCGATTCATTTTCGTCAACCGGCAAGGTGCCGTTGATCAGGAATTCCTTAATAGGTTCAACCCAAGCTGGTGCTTCCCGAACCAGAAATACCGGCACGTCCACCTCCATATTGTCCACCAGCATAGCTTCTTCCGGTATGGATCCGGTAGCCCCCGAGTTTACCGGAACAGTCCCCGAGTTTACCGGTACAGTCCCCGGGTTTCCCTCGTCAATGTCCATTGGCACAATGTGTGACTCCGGCACAAAAATTGACTCAGATTCCGGACTCGGTTTAACGGATGGCATCCTCAGGTGAGCCAAAGCCACTCCGGGAGGAATTTCTTGCCGGGAGGATCCCAACTTAGAGAGTGTATCCGCGGCTTCATTTTCCGCTCGCGGCACATGGTGGAATTCGCACCCTTCGAAGAATCCGGCAATCTTTTGCACATGAAACCGGTATGAGACCATGTTGGCATCTTTTGCATCCCAATCTCCGGAACATTGCTGCACCACGAGATCTGAGTCACCGTAGCAAATGATCCGGCGGGCACCGATTTCTTTTGCGACTTTTAGCCCATGGATCAGAGCCTCATACTCAGCGACATTGTTTGATGCCCTGAAATGCACTTGTAAAACATACCGGAGATGGTCTCCTTTTGGTGAAGTAAGTACTACACCGGCACCTAGACCCTCTTTGAGCTTGGATCCGTCAAAGTGCATCTTCCAGTACTCCATTTTTTGTTCCGGCGGTTTGTATTGCGTTTCCGCCCAATCACCCAGAAAATCAGCCAAGGCTTGTGATTTTATGGCTTCTCTTCTCTCATATACCGGCACATACGGTGACAGCTGAATTGCCCATTTGGCAATCCTGCCGCTAGCATCTTTGTTGCACATGATATCGGAAATGGGTGCCTCGCTCACCACCGTCATGGGGTGCTCCTCAAAGTAGTGCTTAAGCTTTGTTGCGGCCATGTACACGCCGTAAGCCATTTTTTGGAAGTGAGGGTAGTTTTGTTTTGAGAGAGAGAGCACCTCGCTCAGGTAGTTTACCGGCCTCTGCACGGTTTTTCCTTCCTCTTCTCTTTCTACCACAACCACAACGCTCACGACCCGGTTAGTTGCTGCTACGTACAACAGCATGGGTTCCCTTTCCAAAGGTGAAGCCAATACCGGTGCGGTTGCTAGCATTTTCTTTAGCTCTTTAAACGCTGCGTCTGCCTGCGTGGTCCAGACGAAGGTATCGGATTTTTTCATTAAAGCGTACAGCGGCAAAGCTTTTTCACCCAACCGGCTTACAAACCGGCTTAGCGATGCCAAGCTTCCGGTAAACTTCTGCACATCTTTTAGATTGCGCGGTATGTTCATTCTTTCGATAGCCCGGATTTTTACCGGATTAACCTCTATCCCGCGGCTTGACACGAGGAAACCAAGTAGCTTACCGGCAGGAACGCCGAAAGTGCATTTAGCCGGATTGAGTTTCATCCGGAACCTTCTTAAGTTATCAAATGTTTGCCTTAGATCGCTGATCAAGGTTTCTTTTTCTTTAGTTTTTATGACAACATCATCCACATAGACCTGCACATTTTTTCCGATTTGGTCAAACAAACACTTTTGCATACAGCGCTGGTACGTTGCACCAGCGTTGCGCAAACCGAATGGCATAGTGACATAGCAATAAGCCCCGTGCGGGGTAATAAACGCAGTCTTTATTTGATCTTCCTTTTTCAAGGGAATTTGGTGGAAACCGGAATAAGCATCCAAGAAAGACAACAGTTCACAACCAGCAGTGGAATCGATCACTTGATCAATCCGGGGTAAAGGGAAAGGATCTTTTGGGCAAGCCTTGTTCAGGTTGGTGTAGTCGATGCACATGCGCCACACCTTTGGAGCCTTGGGGTCTTCTTCCTTTTTCTTTTCGACCAGCACCGGATTGGCCAGCCACTCAGTGTGCAGTACTTCCACGACGAAGCCGGAAACCAGTAACTTGGTTACTTCCTCTCCAATGATCTTCCTCCTATCTTCAGCAAACCGGCGTAAAGGTTGCCGCACCGGCTTCGCGTCCTTCCGGACATTCAGAGAGTGCTCAGCCAACTCCCTCGGCACACCCACCAAGTCATCAGTAGACCAGGCAAAGATGTTCCGATTCTCACGGAGGAAGTTGATGAGCGCGCTTTCCTATGCTTCATTCAGGCCGGCACCGATACGAACGGTGCGCTCTGGGTAAGCCGGGTCCTGCACAATGTCCTTTGTTTCTTTTGTCGGCTTAAAAGCCGGTGAGCCAAGCTGGCCGCTCATTGCCGCTAAGTTCAGCTGGGAGGATTGAGCCAGCGCCACTGCAGTTTGCATTCTCCTTTTTTCTTCCGCTATCACCAGCGACTCGGCCAGATTTGATCCGGCAGAAGCAGTTTCCAGCGACACTTTGTAGTTTCCCACCACGGTTAAGGGTCCGTTTGGTGCCGGCATCTTCATCTTGAGATACGCCGTGTGAGTCGAGGCCATGAACGCAGCCAATGCCGGTCTGCCCAGCAGTGCATGATAAGGGCTGTCCAGGTCCACCACCTCAAACAAGAGATTTTCCACCCGGCAATTGTCGCGTCCCCCAAACGACGCATCCACCCGGACTTTTCCCATGGGCGAACAGGACAACCCCGAAACGATTCCGTGGAATGTTGTGTGAGTGGGCTGAAGCATGTTTTCTGTTATGCCAAGCGTGAGCATGGTATGCCGGTACATAATGTTTATGCTGCTCCCATTGTCTATCAGCACCTTGCTGAATTTGACACGAGCCGTTGGCCCATGCATAATTGGGTCTACAACAAGAGCGTAACCACCCGGATTCGGCATGATCTTGGGGTGATCTTTAATTGACCAGGTAATTTCCTGATCTGACCACAGCATGTACTTTGGCACTGCCGGCATCACTGCGTTTACTTCCATGGAGCGGCGACGGATGCTTTGCTTGTCGGTTGGTTCAGTTACGAACACCACACAGCACATGTCCGGATCCTGATAAACATTCCGGCCTAAAGGTGCCGGTTGCGGGGCTTGGTTAACACCTTGTGCCACCTGATGAACTTGTTGTTGCTGCCGGTTAGGCTGAGGGTGTACCGGTAAAGCATTTGCTCCGGTAAGCGGGGGTGGTGGTGGAAGTCTTCCGGCACCATTGTCCCTGGCATCTTTCATCATGCCTCTTTCCATCAATCTCTTTGTCCAAGTACAATCTTTTGTCAAGTGGTTCGCGGGTCTTGCCGGATTCGGTGTGTGCCACCGGCATGGCTGATCCATTGCGGATTCCATGGTGTACTTCTCATCGTTCTGCCACGGCTTCTTCTCAAGCCATTGTTTTTTAGGACCCGCCCACGGCTGCGATCCGGTTTTTTGTCTCTGGCTTCCTCCGGCACCGGGATTATCCTGCACCGCGGCAACTTGCTGCGGGCCATACCTCCGATCCGGGAAATCTTCCCTTCTTTTGTTATTCCGGTTGTCCCGGTATGAATCGTGGCGCGGTTGGCTTGCTTGCGCCGGTTCAGCTTGAACCGCCGGTTGCATTGGGTCTCCCAATGCGTAGCTATCTGCTACACGTATCATTTCTACCAAAGTTACCGGCATGTTCCTCTGCAGCTTTTGCCACAGCGGTGAACCTCTTCTGCACCCATTGCAAAACCAAGCAATGGCCTGTGCCTCGATTACCCCCTCACAGGAGTTTCTTGTGGAGTTCCACCGGGTCAGGTAATCCCGGTCTGTTTCGTTCGAGCGCTGCACGCACAGGGCGAGCTGCTGCGGCCTGTTTGGCCTCCGGTAGGTACTGCTGAAGTTGCTCACGAAAGCTTCTTCAAAGTCTATCCAGCCGTTTATGCTTCCTGCCGGCAGGTTGTTAAGCCAAATACGTGCCGGTCCTACCAGGAAAGATGGCACGATTCTTACGGCCCAACGCCGGTTACCTCCACCTTCGACGGTTCCTCCGCCGCCAGCGACGTATACTGCGGTAACATAATCCGCGAGCCAATCTTCCGGCTTAGTGCTGCCATCGTACGTTTTTGTGTCGCGGGGCAACTGGAAGTTGCGAACCGGTGGTTCCTCTTTCATGATCCGCGGGCCAAAGCATTTTGGACCCGGAGGACCCTCTGCCTCAATCATCTCAGATAAGTATACTCTGTCCAGCCTGTGCCTCGCATCCCGGTCTGGCAGGCATCTTTCTCCCAACCGTATCCCTAAAGGGTTCCGGTAGGCTCCGACTCTTTCTGCTCCGGAATCAGCCTCATCGTAACGTTCCGGTACCGCGGCTCTTGCCTGCCGGTACCTTGGCGGAGGCATTTCCTCCTCATCATACGCTACTCTTGCCGCGCGATAATTTTGCCCGGCTTCACCTTTACCGGCATATTCTTTTCCGGCATAGCCACGTGCTGCCCCTTGGCTTTTTCTTCCGGCCTCGTGTTGCCCGGCTTGTTGTTTTCCAGCAAGTACCGGATCGTACACAGTCATTTGCTGTGCATTCACCTCTTTTTCTCTTCTTCTGTCCGGATGGGGGGACGATGCCTGCCCATGGGACTTGCTTCCGGCATTTTTTGCCGAACGCACCGATTTCGATGCCGCAGCTTTGTTCATTTTAGCAAGCTGCTCAGCATGCTGTTCCTGTATAATGTCAAGCAACTCCCTGACACGATCTTGCTGTTTTGCAAGAGCATCTCCGGTAAGGGAATCACACATCTCTACAGCAGCCCTAGCAGCTTTTATAGTTTTATCCGGGCTACTGTACTTAGGTTTCTCTACAATGCTCAAAGATGCAGAGGCACTTTTACCGGTAAGAATCTCCTTACGCAAATCCTGATCTAGATTGCGAGCTTTTAGCCGGTTTTCCGGCATCCTAGCAGGTTGAGCGCTAACAGAAGCAAAGCCATGGGCAGCGTTATACTCACGTAGGGTTAGGTTCAGCTCGCGCTGCGCCCGGATGATGTCCACGCCGCCGGAAAGAAGCTTCTGGCGCTGCGCCTCCAGCTCCGCCTGAGCCGCTGCCGGGTCAATGTTCTGTGCGAGGGGCGTGGCCAGCACGTTCATGGCCGCTTGGAGAGGAGTCTCCGGTGGCGCTGCAGATGTACCCGCAACCTCCTGGTCACGCTCGGTCGGTGGCTTGGCCGTGCGCGTGGATCTTGCCTGTCCCGCGCCTTCCGCCGCTGCCTCCTTGCCGGCTCCAGCCGCGCCAACCATCAGCACCTCCACGCTGCCGGCGGCGTGGCCGCTGCGAAGCGTAGATCTTGGCGGGTCCGGAGCCACCAGCACCGGCGAGAGGCACTGGCGCTCAGGGACGGTGCCGTAGTAGACGCGGAGGGTGCCGAACTCGATGATGCTGCCGTTCTTGGGGAACTTACCTCCGTTGGCGAAGCAGCCAATGTTGTCTTTGATGAAGTCCGTCGAGAGGATGCGGTCGACGAGCGCAGTGACGACACACTCGCCGGAGATGGTGAGGAGGCCCGCCCGAATATGAACTCCAGCAAGCGCCGCTGCTGGCCCCACGGTGGGCGCCAACTGTCGTCGTGGTGAACAGACAGATGCCATAGGATGGCTAAGGTTGGGGCCGAATGGACGCTAGAGGATTCGGGGGAGGGTTTCCGGAAGGGTAGCCGGTTGCTTTCCTATGAAGAACTTGGCCTTGGCCAGAGGAAGAAGAAGAAGAACACTCAAGCTTTCTCTCCCTCAGATCTTTCTATTCCTTGATCACAAGTGGTTACAGGTTTCTCGTAGCCTAAGACCGTGAACATCTAGATGGTCACCCATGCAAGGGTGTGCCCCCTCTCCTTATATAGGGGAGAGGGTGGCTTACAGGGGAAGAAACCCTAGGAAACCCTAATGGCATCTTTGAACAGACAAACTACTTTTACAAAGTAACTTTAATCATAAATGGCGGCGCCGGTATCTTTAATCAGGGGCGCCGACATCACCCGGTACCTTTTGCGTCAGCTTCCGCTTTGGCGCCAGGGCTTCGTTTAAAGTTGCTTTGCTTAGCTCATCCTTGTCCTCTAGCTCTGGAGAGAATCTTTGACCAGCCTTGCCGGCATGTTCTTCTTACCGGTTGCCCGGTGTCTTCTTAGCCGGTGCCGGCATACCCCTCTTGGGATACCGGCACGATTTACTTCGTATTGAATCAACTCTTGTTAGCCGAAACAACCTTTAAACCGGTATCTTGATGGCTCAAACCATCCGGTTTGGCATGCCTTTGGCATACCGGGGGCCATCCCCCCAACAGAATCTGGCCGAATCGCTGGTGATAGCGGAAGAAAAAAGGAGAATGCAAACTGCGGTTGCGCTGGCTCAATCCTCCCAGCTGAACTTAGCGGCAATGAGCAGCCAGTTTGGCTCACCGGCTTTCAAGCCGACAAAAGAAACGAAGGACATTGTGCTGGATCCGGCTTACCCGGAGCGCACCGTTCGTATTGGTGCCGGCCTGAATGAAGCATAGGAAAGCGCGCTCGTCAACTTCCTCCGTGAGAATCGGAACATCTTTGCCTAGTCTACTGATGACTTGGTGGGTGTGCCGAGGGAGTTGGCTGAGCACTCTCTGAATGTCCGGAAGGATGCGAAGCCGGTGCGGCAACCTTTACGCCGGTTTGCTGAGGATAGGAGGAAGATCATTGGAGAGGAAGTAACAAAGTTACTGGTTTCCGGCTTCATCGTGGAAGTACTGCACACTGAGTGGCTGGCCAATCCGGTGCTGGTCAAAAAGAAAAAGGAAGAAGACCCCAAGGCTCCAAAGGTGTGGCGCATGTGCATCGACTACACCAACCTGAACAAAGCTTGCCCAAAAGATCCTTTCCCTTTATCCCGGATTGATCAAGTGATCGATTCCACTGCTGGTTGTGAACTGTTGTCTTTCCTGGATGCCTATTCCGGTTTCCACCAAATTCCCTTGAAAAAGGAAGATCAAATAAAGACTGCGTTTATTACCCCGCACGGGGCTTATTGCTATGTCACTATGCCATTCGGTTTGCGCAACGCTGGTGCAACGTACCAGCGCTGTATGCAAAAGTGTTTGTTTGATCAAATCGGAAAAAATGTGCAAGTCTATGTGGACGATGTTGTCATAAAAACTAAAGTAAAAGAAACCTTGATCAGCGATCTAAGGCAAACATTTGACAACCTGAGAAGGTTCCGGATGAAACTCAATCCGGCTAAATGCACTTTCGGTGTTCCTGCCGGTAAACTTCTGGGTTTTCTCGTGTCAAGCCGTGGGATAGAGGTTAATCCGGTAAAAATCCGGGCTATTGAAAGAATGAACGTACCGCGAGATCTCAAGGATGTGCAGAAGTTTACCGGAAGCTTGGCATCGCTAAGCCGGTTTGTAAGCCGGTTGGGCGAAAAGGCTTTGCCGCTGTATGCTTTAATGAAAAAATCCGATACCTTCGTCTGGACCCCGCAGGCAGACGCAGCATTTAAAGAGCTAAAGAAAATGCTAGCAACCGCACCGGTATTGGCTTCACCTTTGGAAAGGGAACCCATGTTGTTGTACATAGCAGCAACAAACCGGGTCGTGAGCGTTGTGGTTGTGGTAGAAAGAGAGGAGGAAGGAAAAACCGTGCAAAGGCCGGTATACTACCTGAGCGAGGTGCTCTCCCTCTCAAAACAAAACTACCCTCACTTCCAGAAGATGGCTTACGGCGTGTACATGGCCGCCACAAAGCTCAAGCACTACTTTGAGGAACACCCCATGATGGTAGTGAGCGAGGCACCCATTTCAGATATCATGTGTAACAAAGATGCTAGCGGCAGGATTGCCAAATGGGCAATTCAGCTGTCACCATATGTACCGGTATATGAGAGAAGAGAAGCCATAAAATCACAAGCCTTGGCTGATTTTCTGGGCGATTGGGCGGAAACGCAATACGAACCGCCGGAACAAAAAGTGGAATACTGGAAGATGCACTTTGACGGATCCAAGCTCAAAGAGGGTCTAGGTGCCGGAGTGGTTCTTACTTCACCAAAAGGAGACCATCTCCGGTATGTTTTACAAGTGCATTTCAGGGCATCAAACAATGTCGCTGAGTATGAGGCTCTAATTCATGGGCTCAAGGTCGCAAAAAAATCGGTGCACACCGGATCATTTGCTACGGCGACTCAGATCTTGTGGTGCAACAATGTTCCGGAGATTGGGACGCAAAAGATGGCAACATGGCCTCATACCAGTTTCACGTGCAAAAGATTGCCGGATTCTTCGAAGGATGTGAATTCCACCATGTGCCGCGAGCAGAAAATGAAGCCACGGATACACTCTCTAAGTTGGGTTCCTCCCGGCAAGAAATTCCTCCCGGAGTAGCCTTGGCTCACCTGAGGGTGCCATCCATCAAACCGAGTCCGGAATCTGAATCAATTTTTGTACCGGAGTCACACGTTGTGCCAATGGACATTGACGAGGGAAACCCGGGGACTATACCGGTAAACTCGGGGACTGCCGGATCCATACCGGAAGAAGCTATGCTGGTGGACAGTATGGAGGTGGACGTACCGGTATTTCTGGTTCGGGAAGCACCAACCTGGGTTGAACCTATTAAGGAATTCCTGATCAACGGCACCTTGCCGGTTGACGAAAATGAATCAAGAAGGATACATAGGAGATCCAAGGCTTATACCATCATAAACGGAGAAGTATACAAAAGAAGTGTTACCGGTGTCCTCCAAAGATGTGTGGAACCGGAAGAGGGAAAAGAAATGCTGGTGGAAATTCATCAGGGAGAATGTGGGCATCATGCCTCATCAAGGGCGCTGGTCGCAAAAGTGTTCCGGCATGGATTCTACTGGCCTACTGCGCTGGAAAATGCTGAGGATTTGGTACGAAAATGCAACGGGTGCCAGAGGTACGCCAAGCAAAACCATACCCCAGCATCCGGTTTAAAAACTATACCGTTAACTTGGCCGTTCGCTGTTTGGTGCCTTGACATGGTTGGCCCATTCAAAACTGCTAGGAGCAGCTTTACCCACATCCTAGTGATGGTGGATAAATTCACTAAATGGCTTGAGGTCAAGCCTATCGCAAAATGTGATGGACACACAGCCGTGAAATTCTTGAAAGATGTTATCTTGCGGTATGGATACCCGCATAGCATTATCACTGACAATGGCACAAACTTTGCTCAAGGTGAGTTCAAAAGATTTTGTGAGGATAACAATATCCGGTTGGATTTGTGCTCGGTTGCACACCCGCAAGGCAATGGCCAAGTGGAAAGAACCAATGCTTTGGTGCTTTCCGGTATCAAGCCAAGACTCATTGAACCGCTTGAAAAGACACCGGGATGCTGGCTTGATGAGTTACCATCAGTGCTGTGGAGCATAAGAACAACACCAAACCGGTCAACCGGATACACTCCATTCTTTATGGTCTATGGGGCTGAAGCTGTGATACCAACCGATATCATCCATGATTCACCAAGGGTTCAACTCTATACCAAAGAAGAGGTAAAAGAGGCCCGAGAAAATGATGTGGACTTGCTAGAAGAAGCAAGAGAGCTGGCTTTGGCAAGAACAGCCATATACCAGCAGAACCTCAGACGCTATCGTAACCGGAAGGTTAATCCGAGAGTGTTCCGGGAAGGTGACCTGGTGCTACGCCTAGTGCAGCGCACTGAGGGGCGCCACAAACTCTCACCTCCCTGGGAAGGACCCTTCATTGTGAGCAAGGCTCTACACAATGATGCATATTACTTGATCGATGCACAGGAATCAAAGAAGGGAAAGGCGGATAGGTCAGGAGACGAAACCAAGCGCCCATGGAACATAGCTTTGCTACGTCCTTTCTATTCCTGAAGATGTGCTGTAAGAAGTTCTTTTTTGTACCTTATTTGCTATGAATAAAAGATGCCGGAACCTCGAATAAATCTCGGGGACTATCTCTACCGGAATTGCATGTAACATGTCTATTTTTTCAGTTTACCGGTTGCTTAGTGAACATTTTTTCTTTCCGGTTTAGTAGCGTGTTAAACTTACCGGAGTCTTCGACTCTGCTGCTATCCGCAACCCGGCTTCATGGCAAGCAAGATAAACCGGTAGGAATTAAACACGTGAACGACGAAGAGAGGGAGTGGGAACGAACAATCCGGAAAAATTTAACTAACCCCGGTTATACCGGTTTTTTGTGCAAAATTTCAAGTTATTTCTAAGTTCAAGAAAATGCTTGCTTGGCAAAAGAACTTTGGAACTCATACGCCAAAAAACCCAGAGAGGTAGGCAGAGCCAAAGTAAAAGAACCAAGTGTGCATCGGATTGGATGCCGAAACAATTCCGGAATCTTCACAGTGCAAGATAAAAGCAAACAATAAGTAAAATGCTAAGATAGCATACAAACTCAAACTTCATAAGTTACCGGTATATCTTACCGGCATAAAATGTTGTAGTACAGCCAAAAGCGCAAGTATTATCTTACATCATAGACCCCGGCATACCGGGGTAAAATTTAATGATCATTGTTTTGAGATATCAGATGATACATATAAGGAGATAATCAGGCAACCGGAGGCTGCGTGCCGGCTTTGGAAGCTTCCGGAGGAGCGTCGCCTTGTTCTGGAGGATCGCTGCCTTCTGCGGTTTCCTCATCCTCCTCGTCCTCAGCATCTTCTTCGTCATCGGAGATTTCGTCTCTGACGCCGGAAGGAGGAGGGATGAAGGTGTGCGTTTGGGCAAACTCCGCGATCCGGTAGGCGCGATCCTGGCGCTTGGCAGACAAGACTGGATCTGTATCTGTGGGCGCGTCGCCGCGGATGCTATGGAAAGCGTCCAGATCCAAATCTTCATACCAGGAGCAGGCGATGCGTAGCGCCGCATCCGCTCTGGCACGAGCCGCAGAGCATTTCCACTCCCGGAACCTCCGGCAAGCATCCTTCAGCCAATCTGAGATGAGCGTCAGATTCACCGGAACGGCCTCCTCAGGCCACAGGACTTTAAAAATCTCTATGGCCCTTTCCGGCAGCTCGACCAGATGCCGGTCCACCGCTCTCATGTGGCAGATCCGGGCGGCCAGCGCCACAAGATGCTCGTAGGAATCCCAGGGCGCATCCGGATTAGTCGTGGATTGCTTAGCCCTGTATTCCACCACCTTCTTGGAAGCATGCACCTGTGAATCCGGAAAGAGTTCTGCGGGAGGAAGAAGAAAAGAGAACCGGTATGAGAAAATGTTGCCGGTAAGATAGGAAACAAGCTTGTAAGCAAAAAAGACAAAGAGAACAAATATAAAAAGATCTTGCCAGAAAAACAGAGAAGCTTTTAAGCGAAAGAAAAGAGAAAAAGGACTTACTGAAAGCCAGGGCATCGGCTTGCACGACCAACTGGTCATATGCGGCCTGGTCCGTGGTGAGGGCAGCGATCCGTTCTTCTGCGGCTTTCCGCGCCTTACTCTCCTCTTCCAGCTCCAGCCGCAGCACCTTGCTGTTGTGGGCAAACTCCTTCAAGGTGTCGTCCAGCTTCGTCTCAGCGGCGGCTTGGGCGTCCTTGAGCTCCTGAGAGTGCCGGACTTCAGACTCCATGAGCTTATCCTTCAGCTCAGCGGTAACTTTCCGTTGAGCATCCAGAGCTTCTTGGTGCTCCTTGGCGAGCTGCTCTTTTTCAGCTGCAATCCGGAAGCAAAATGTTAAGAAACCGGTAGGTTAAAAAGACGGGAACCAACCGGAAAGGAAGAGATACCTTTGAGCGTGGCGAGCTGGTCGGAGAGGTCCTTGATGGTAGATTCTGGCACAGCTGGCGTGCAAAGAGATTATATAAGTACTTGGAAAGAGACAACCGGTAAAAAGAAGCCGGAGGCACAAAAACTAACCTTGGCATTTGCTGTGGGCCTCGGAAAGCTCCCGGTGCTCCCACAGAAGCTCCTCAAAGAGACGCTTCCGGGTGTCGAAGGTGTTCTGTTCAAGTGGAAAAGTTCCGGTAAGAAGATGCCGGTATGAACACAAAGTTTCACGCTGAGCTGCGCTCTCAACCCGAAACCCGGGGACTGGCTATGCCGGTTTCTTGGTTTTTCTAACAAAGTTTCGCGCTGAGAGCTGCGCTCTCAACCCGAAACTCGGGGACTGGGAAGATATATATAATCTTGAAAAAGTAAAACCGGCATAAGTTTAAAGAGTTGTGAAGGTTGTGCAACTTACCGCCACGTTATGATTGGTGTCGTGCCACGCGGTGTCAAATTCTTTGACCGCGCGCCGCAGCCGGCCAAAGTGCTGACCGGTGCTCCGGGGGCCGGCAGGATCAACCACCGGTAGCCTGTCCTTCCCCAGACCGAGTGTCGATGGGGACAGATCTGCCCGATTCCACTTTTCAGCGTAATCGGCAAGGTGGCCCAGGTCGGCTCCGCCGCGGGTGAGCTCGGTGATCCGGCCCAGCTGAGCTGAGGCCGTTTCTCCGGCCATATGGGCGGCGCGGCTGGCGTGCAGCACGAGGCTCCGCGAGCCAGAAGAAGGAGAGCTGGCGGCGCTGGCCACCGCGGCAGGGTCTTGCGCTGGAGTTGTAGGCCGGCCGGCGGCTGGATTGCCGGCAGGAGCAGCCGGGGGAGGCGCAGGAGCTTCCGGTGCATCCTTTGCCGGAGAAGGATTTGCCGGCACGGAAGAATCCGGCACGGACTTAGAGGGAGAGGCAGTTGATGTCGTAGTCTTCTCCGGGACGGGAGGAACCAGAGGTTCCGCCCTCCCGGCATCTTCTGTGCCGGCGCCAATGTTGGTGGCGCCGGTGTCTTGAACTTCTGGAGGGGAAGAGAAATCCTCCTCCGCGCGGTGGTCTGAAGGTTCAGGGGCCGCGCGCCCCGCACTTGTGTTGCCTCCCCGGGGGAAGGCTGGAGATTTGCCGGCACCAGTTGGTACCGGACTTGGTTGAGGTGGAGATGGGGCCCTGGCGGCACCCTCAGTGCTTTCCGGCCTCATGCCGGTGGCGCTCTTGGCAATCTTGAGCGGAGGGCTAAAAAGATAAAGAAAAAAGGAAGTTCAGAAAGAACTTCCGGAAAGAGAAAAATCATGAAACAAAAGGAAGGGGAAACGGAAACTTACCCGGAAGATACCGGCATTTCCCGTTTCCGGTAGCGCTTGGAGGTGACCACCTTCCCGGCAACAGTTTCTGTCCGGGAGCGCTTGGGGGGAGGAGCGTCACTCGTGCCGGCCTCAGGTGCCGGAGCCTTCTTCTTCTGACCCCTGGTGGCAAGTTTGTCCAGGAACTCCTGGCCAACCATTGCCTCCAGCGGGGTGGCGTGCTCCACAATCGGAGGGTCGGCACTGGCAGAGGGGAGTTCTGCACAAAAGCAAGGTATAAGGTACCGAAACAGTAAAACACCAAGGAACCGGAAGCTGCGGCTGAGAACTTACCGGGGCGCGAAGTGTGGGTCCTGCCCATCTTGTGCTTGTGCCCGGCTGCGAGAGGATCCGGATCCTCCTCGTCCAACACACGCTTGCGGATGGGGCCTTGTAGCGCCTCCGCAGTAATGCGAGGAAAGCGCTCGCAGGTCTGAAAAAAGAAAGGAAAAAGATGGTTAGCAACACATTAAAAGATACCGGAAAGACAACCCGGATTGCTCAGTTCTTACTTCAGCGGTTGGGGGATTCATAGCGCTGAGAGGAAGGAGGCCCCACTCCCAGTCCACCGGCATCTCTGTTTGGCAGATTTGCTTAGCCTTGAGGACTACGTCCTCTTTGCTTAGTGCGAAGCTGGTAATCTTTGTCGGATCACGGCGGCCGCGCATCTGGCTCATCTTGTGAGCCCGGCGCTGGAGAGGAAGCACCCGGCGAGAGATGAACGCCCGGATGATATCATCGGAGCAGATGCCGGTATCCTTCTTGAGATTCTCTAGGAAGCGAACAATCCGGTTGGTTTCAATATGGTTGGTCCCCGGATTGTACGTCCAATTGGTTTTTGAAGGCATCCCCGGTAGGTAGGCCGGCAGGTTGATAAAATCTGCGGTACCCTTGTTCTTCACATAAAAGAATGTCTGTTGCCATGCCCGGCATGACTCCAGACCGGAGAATTTGAAGAAGGGGCTCCCCTGGCGTGCGCTGATGATGCACGAGCCGCACTGAACCGGAGGTTTGGGGTTCGGAATGTTTTTGCCTTGGACCGAGTTGATCCGAAGGCCAAAGAAGCGAGCGAAAGCTTCTTTTGAGGGAAGGAGACCTACGTAGGCCTCCATGAAGGAAACAAAGCAAGAAAGATAGAAAATGGCGTTGCCAGGGAGATGATGGGATTGGAGTTTGTAAAAATCAAGGAACTCCCGGAAGAAGTTAGAGGCCGGGAGGCCGAAACCACGCTCGAAATGAGCAGAGAAAACTACGTATTCTCCGGCTTCCGGCACGGGCTCTACCTCGCCGCGCGGAAGCCGGCAGGCTACCTCAGCCGGTATCCTCCGGGAGCAGTATAGCCAGTCAATCTCCGGCTGCTTCACATCGGAACCTTTCCAGGCGCCGCGGGTTATTGCCTGGTTGGAGCTGCTGGCTTCCTGGCCCTTCCCGGCTCCGGCCTCGGGAGCAGAAGAGGAGATGTTCATCCGGTCGATCTCGGCCTCAAGCCTGCCGGTAGCTCCGCTGTGCTGGCTGCTGCCGGTAGAGTCCGAAACATACTCTCCGGAAGACATACCGGTAAAAAGAGCTCGAGTCTATCTAGAAACAACTTTCCCCGAATCTACCCGCTCGCGAAGATCTACGAGTAAGAGAAAAAACAAAGGAAAAGAAAAGATAAATACCCTATCGGCCCAAGTACTGGAAAGCAAACGAGAGAGAATGTAAGGGGGTCGAGGCTAACCTGAGGCAGAGGATGCGAGGACGTTGGTCACTGGAGAAGCGGCGGAGGTGAACAGAGATGGGAAAGTAGAAGGAGTAGCCGGGGCGGAGCTCGAGACGGAAGCGGCGGAGGAGCTTCGGTGAAGCGCTGCGGGGCAAAGCCTTGCGGAACTTCCTCGCAGTGTCTTGGCGGAACGGCGGGCCTTGGCGGCGACCGGCGGCAAGAGGAGCGCAAAGGGCGAATGGCTCGAAGTGCTCTGGGAGTGCGAGTGCGGGGAAGAAGATGAAGTGGAACCTCCCCCCCTTAAATAGAGAGAGGAGGTCGTGGGCCGGCCACCGCTGGGCCACGACGGTTCGCCTGGTGGGCCGCCACGTGGCGCAACGATATACGCGCGGAAAACGGAATGCCACAGGGAAGCCGCACGGATCCGGAACGGCAGCGAGGATCCGGTGTGGCGTCATAATTGCTGGCGCCGAAGTCGAAGGGAAGTGACCTCTGACACTGTCGTGCCAGGCACAGTGCGCATGTCACTGACAAGCACTGTACCCGAGAAATTCTCGACTTCGTCGAGGAAAGTCTTGATGACGAAGCTACCGGAAAGATTTGGCGAGGAACCGGATGAGTTTAAATGGAAACCGGAAGGATTAATCCGGTACACTCCGGGTGAGGACCTGGCGTGGTCCATCGGATAGAATCCGCTGGACTATGCTAAATTTGAGATCGGCAGAGACGCCGGAAGGTTTGAATTGGTTGCCGGAAGGTTTAAACCGGTATCATGAATGAAAGGGAACCTGGCATGGTCCGTTGGATAGGATCCACCGGACTATACCAGCTTCGGGGACTAATGTTGGGGGGATGACCCCCGGTATGCCAAAGGCATGCCAAACCGGATGGTTTGAGCCATCAAGATACCGGTTTAAAGGTTATTCCGGCTAACAAGAGTTGATTCTATGCGAAGTGAATCATGCCGGTATCCCAGGAGGGGTTTACCGGCACCGGCTAAGAAGATACCGGAGTACCGGTACAGGCTACACTGTAGCACGTCGGCAAGGCTGGTCAAAGATTCTCTCTGGAGCTAGAGGACAAGGATGAGCGAAGCACTTCAGCTTTAAACGAAGCCCTGACGCCTAAAGCAGAAGGTGACGTAAAAGGTACCGGATGATGTCGGCGCCCCTGATTAAAGAGATACCGGCATCACCGGTAGCTAAAGTGACTTTGTAAAGTAGTTTGTCTGTTCAAAGATGCCATTAGGGTTTCCTAGGGTTTCTTCCCCTGTAAGCCACCCTCTCCCCTATATAAGGAGAGGGGGCACACCCTTGCACGGGTACGATCTAACGTTCAGCAGGCGTCTCATACGGTCTAGGGCTACCAGAAACCTGTAATCTCTGGTGATCAAGGAATAGAAAGATCTGAGGGAGAAGTAGTTTGAGTGTTCTTCTTCTTCCTCCTCTAGCCAAGGCCAAGTTCTTCATAGGAAAGCAACCGGCTATCCTTCCGGAAACCCTCCCCCGAATCCTCTAGCGCACATTCGGCCCCAACTTAAGCCATCCCATGGCATCTGTCTGTTCACCACGACGACAACGTCGGTTCCAGTAAAGGAGACTCACCCGAAGAAGGATTCTTGACGAACAAGGCAAGAAGACGCTATACAAGAAAAGATTAGAGTAGATCTCTTTGTAACCTAGTCGAGTCCGGAAAGAACTCTCGGGACCTGGCCTGCTATATAAGGGCCAGGAGAGGGTCTGCCGAGACACAACTTCAACACATAGATTCACCGCAAGTCAAGAGCTAGAACCCTAGAATCTTAGTCTCTCGACGAGACAACAACATAGCCTATCGGCTACCCCATTGTAACCCAATATATTCGATAATCAAGATCAGACAAGCAGGAAGTAAAGGTTTTACCTCATCGAGGGCCCCGGACCTGGGTAAATCTCTCTCCCCATTTTTTGGTATCCGATGTCTCGTGTCAGCCTACAGGATTCCGTCAACCCTAAGCCCCTCATGGGCATTGCCGGGGAGCACCCTCGTCAATTGGCGCCGTCTGTGGGAAACTTGTCGGCACAAGACACGTCATCAGCTGCTCCAGTCACATCGGATGCGTTCTTGTTGGCGTCACCAACACCTTCAGGCTCAAGGGACCCGATTCGCTGCGGATCCTTCGAGTTTACTCCACGCAACGACACATCGCGTCCAACTCGTTCGGAGTTACGCGGCCATATGGGCACAATGTTCGGCGGTGTTCACTTCATCGTCGACTCAGGTGGTTTTCTTCGACTTCCGGGTTCAGGCGCGCTGGGCTCGGAAAGGACTTCAGTTTCAACAATCGCCGTTCCTTCGCCGTATTCGATTGACAACAATGACGCAAGCATCCGGAGAAATCTTGGTAGTAGTGGAAGCAGGCAGGAGCGCCAGAAGAGTAGAAGGGATCTTCATTATGAGGCAATTGACCGAGCCGCGAGTGTCCCTATCAGCATGGCGAAGGATGTTACAGTACGCAATTAACCAAAGGTCGCGGCCGGCATGATCGCCTCCCTCGGGTGCCTTACCTGCCAGCTGCAGAACAACATGTTGCTCCATGCTACTTGCATACTTACATCGACCCAAAAGACAATATTGAGAAGGCATCGCATCTACTCAAGGATTGTCGGCAGTTCCTCGATATTCAGAAGTTGTGTGAGGAGCTAAGATCTAACTCAGAAGCAAAGGCACGTCTGATAAAAGGAGGAACAACTACCTATGCTCAGCCACAACAACAACAGTATGTGCCAACCGAAGATATCTACGTGCCTGCCGAAGTCTACCCTATATCTCGAGGGCAAGTGAGCATGATTCACAAGGCCAGCGTTTCAAAAAGGGAATCCAAGAAGTTTTCGCGAGAGATAAAGCTTGCAGAGGTAGCTATCGCGACCATGCCCGAATATATCGATTGGTCAGATCAAAACATCCTGTTCAGCAGGGCAGATCATCCGACAGCCGTTCCAAGGCCCGGTCATGCCGCCCTAGTCCTCGAAGCACAAATTGGAGGATACAACATGAGCAAGGTGTTCATGGATGGAGGAAGTGGTTTAAACCTCTTGTTTGCAAGCACAATAAAGGCGATGGGTCTAACAGCCGATATGTTAAAAGAATCCGACACTGGCTTCCACGGCATCATCCCGACCCGACCCGCATATCCTCTTGGCAAGATCTCGATGGACGTTGTCTTTGGCACACCCAGCAATTTCAGGAAGGAGAGACTCGAGTTCGAGGTAGTAGATTGGGAATCACAGTACCACGCAATCCTTGGCCGACCAGCGTTTGCCAAGTTTATGGCAGTTCCTCATTATGCGTATTTGAAGCTTAAGATGCCAGGCAATAACGGGACTACAATAACTATTCATGGAAGTTTTTCTTGTTCCGCTAACTGTGACAAGGATTTTCAGAAGACCGCCTCCAAATTCGGAGTCAGAGAAGAGCTCAATGCACTAGGCGTACTCACCGACCATACGGATCCACCTGCCGACAATCAGAATACAAATTTCGATGAGTTTGACACCGCCAAGGAAGCAAAAAAGCATCAAGTGCATCCCTCTGATCCGAAGATAACAATCAATGCATCGGCTGATCTTACTGTCGCATAGGAAGGCGCGCTCATCGAGTTCCTCCATGAGCGCTGGGAAATATTTGCATGGGAACCAGCCGACATGCCAGGTATTCCCAGGGAACTCGCTGAGCACGCCCTCAATGTTGACCCCAAAGCCAAGCATGTACAGCAGACGCTACGTCATTTTTCGGAACCAAAAATAAAAGCCATTGGAGAAGAAGTTAATCGGCTCCGCAAAGCCGGGTTTATTCGAGAGCTCAAGGAAGCCAAATGTGTAGCTAACCCAGTCATGGTGCTGAAGAAAGATACGACAACTCTTCGTATGTGCATCGACTTCACGAGCCTCAACAAGCATTGCCCGAAGGATCATTTCCCGTTGCCCCGCATCGATCAAATAGTCGACTCCACGGCAGGCTGCGATCGCCTCTCCTTTTTCGATGCTTACTCAGGATATAATCAAATCAAACTCAAAGAAGAAGACCAGGAGTTAACAGCATTCATCACACTGCATGGTGTTTACTGCTACAACGTCATGACTTTCGGGTTAAAAAATGCGGGTGCAACCTATCAACGGTGCATGCAAGCCTGCCTCGGGGAGCAGATTGGCCGGAATATCGAGGTTTATATCGACGACATCGTCGTCAAAACCAGAAATGCCGCCACGCTCATCGATGACCTGAGAGAAACCTTCGACAACCTCGACCATTACAAAATCAAGCTGAACCCGAAGAAATGCTTTTTCGGGGTACCAGGAGGCCAAGTCCTCGGGTACTTTATTTCAGCTAGAGGAATAGAGGCTAATCCTTTAAAGATTAAGGCCGTTCTCGACATGGAGCCTCCAAGGACTTTACAGCAGGTGCAACAGTTAGCAGGACGAGTGGCAGCTCTCAGCAGGTTCATTGCAAAACTAGGAGAAAAGGCTCTACCCTTCTATCAGTTGATGAAGAAATCGGAAAAATTCGAGTGGACAGCAGAAGCACAAGACGCTTTCGACAATCCAAAGAAGGTTTTGTCAACTTCTCTGGTCCTCGTTACTCCACACGATAGGGAGCCGATGTTACTCTATATTGCAGCAACCAGTCGAGTTGTCAGCACTGTGCTTGTTGTCGAGCACGCGGAGGAAGGGAAAGTTCACGGTGTACAACACCCTGTCTATTACCTCAGTGAAGTTCTTACACCAGCAAAACAGCGGTACACACACTACCAGAAATTGGCATATGTCGTATGGATGAGAGCACGGAAGTTGAGGCATTACTTCGCCGAGCATCCGATTATCGTCGTAACTGAAGCTCCGTTGAAGAATATACTCAACAATCTAGATGCTACAGGTCGTGTATCTCAGTGGGGTATCGAGTTAGCACCACATGATATTTCCTACATCAACCGAACATCTATCAAATCTCAGGTCCTCCCAGATTTCTTTGTCGATTGGATTCAGTCGCAAACTCCGGCTGCACCCGATATGTAAGGTTCTTGGACTATGTACTTTGATGGTTCCAAACGAAGCACGGGCACAGGCGCAGGAGTAGTATTAATTTCACCACAAGGAGACAATATGAGGTATGTGATGAGGATGAATTTCTCGCTGCCAACAAACAACGAAGCAGAATACGAAGCATTATTGCACGATGTGCGTATGGCCAAGGCATGTGGAGCTACCCGTTGGATATTTATGGGGATTCGAACCTCGTGGTTCAGCAGTCAATGAATTTGTACGACGCCATCAGTGACAACATGATTGCTTATCGCCAAATGTATCAATCGATGGAAGTAAAGTTTGAAGGTTGCGAGTTAAAACATATCGGCAGAGCTTGCAACGAGGAAGCAGATGCCTTGGCGAATATCGGCTCCACATGCTCCCCAATTCCAGATGGAGTCTTTTATGAAGTAATTACTCAACGGTCTATTAAAATAAAGACTTCAGCACCTCCTGAAAAATCGACTGCTGACTCGGGGGCTACGCCCCAAGACGCTGCCGAAGATATTATTGTTGGACCCGAACAACAAGTTCTACTCCTCGAGCCTCTGTGGACCGAACCTTTCTGATGTATTTACTTCAACAGCAGTTGCCGGATGATCCAGCGGAGGCTAGGCGCATTGTGCGACGCTCTAAAGCATTTACTATAGTGGATGGCAAACTTTATAAATGGAGTATCTCTTGCATCTTCCAACGGTACATCGCCATCAACGATGGAAAGGCCCTGTTGCGAGAGATACACGAAGGCACGTGTGGTCATCATGCAAGCAACAGAACACTTGTGGCTAAAGCTTTCAGAGGTGGGTTTTATTGGCCAACAGCAGCAGCCGATGCAAGAGACTTAGTTTGGAAGTGTGATCCTTGTCAACGTTTTGCACCGAAACCACACGCACCTGCTACGGACCTCATGACGATACCTTTGACATGGCCTTTTACGCAGTGGGGACTCGACCAGGTTGGTCCAATGCCGAAATCATCGCCAGGTGGCCATACATATTTGCTGGTAGCAGTCGATAAATTTACCAAGTGGATTGAGGCCATACCAGTAACCAACCAAACAGCTACAACGGCTGTCAAATTCTTCAAAGGCATCACCTGCCGCTTCGGTGTACCTCACAGCATTATCACGGACAATGGAACCAACTTTGCATCCAAAGAATTTCATGAATTATGTGAAGATAATGGCATCAAGCTCAGTTTTGCTTCGGTTTCGCATCCCCAAACCAATGGGCAAGTAGAGAGAATCAATGGTTTAATCTGCGATGGCATTAAAAAACGTCTCACAAAAGCAGCTGGAGCTTGGGTCGAAGAATTGCCATCGGTACTTTGGAGCCTGCGGACTATGCCGAATAGATCGATGCAGTATACTCCCTTCTTCCTCGTGCATGGAGCCGAAGCCGTTCTGCGTGCCGACGTTCGCTTCGAGGCACCACGGGTGGTCGCATATAATGAGAAAGCCTCTGTTCAAGCATTACAGGACGCTGTGGATCTCATCGATGAAGGTCGAGATGTTGCTCTGGCGAGAACAGCAGTATATCAGCAGGCGATATGGAATTATCACAACCGAAGGGTGCGCACTCGAAGTTTTGACGTAGGCGACCTAGCACTACGATTAAAGCAGAAGGGACATCTGAAATTTGAATCTCCATGGGAAGGACCATACATCGTCACTGAAGTTATCCCAGGAGGAGCCTATTGTACCAAGAATACTACAACAGGACAAGTGGAAGGCAACCCATGGAACGTTGCACAATTGCGACGTTTCTACGCTTAAGCTTCAAACTGTTCACTTCCCTTTTATTTTACAATAAGGCTTTTCAGCCAAATAATGTATATCCTAGTTGCACATTACGAATAAAAATTTCTGATTCAGCTTATATAATTACTATCTCACTCGAACAAATGTTCAGGAGATTTTTTATCGGCTACTATTTCTCTCATTGGGAGCTCTGGTTATCAACATATTGTGGTTTACCCGGCAATACTCGGGGGCTGCAAAGGTTTATTACAGTTTCGTCGATTACTATTGCTCCCATCGGGAGCTCTGGTTATCGACATATCACAGTCTACCCGGCAATACTCGGAGGCTGCAAGATCTATTATGGTTTTCGTTAAGAGCCTCAGTAAACATGCGAGTGCTACGATTGATGGGAATCTTCATACAAAAACAATTCCACCAAGCCTCAAGGAACATGCGAGTGCTGCAATTGGTGGAAACAATGCAAAATATGAAAGGCTCATGCCGGTGCACCGTGTTACGAAGCCGAATAAGCGCATGGTTCCCTCGTTTACTCGGGGGCTATCGCCATTACAAACATACGTACGACCTAGCAAATATATTTGCAATTACTATAGGGTCGTCGAACGAGCAAACTGACTTGATCCCTCATTGCCTTCGACAAATAAAAAGCTTCGACTGGGCTTACGGTCCATCGACTCAACATGATGGGATGTTAAAAAAGAACATCGTTATTGCAATACAAAGTTCCCTTTAGAACAAAAGAGTGATTCATTTACAGTAATAGCAAAAGCACACTATGTGCAAGGATAATTAAAAATATCTGTCATGACGAGGTTCCTTGATCCGCCTGATTTTTCAAGTCTCTTTCAGTGCCTGCCTCCATCCTAGAGATAACAATATAAGCAGGATGCCTAGCCACGGGGTAGTACTGATCAAGTTTTACATTAACATTGGCTATGGACTCTAAATCCAGGATCGGATGGCAAGCTAGCACAGAAGCAAACGCTAGTTCAGCTCCAGCAAGTAGTTATTTGCGTACCAAGGACTAAATTCTGGCAGGATTCTTGAATCGAGTCAACAAAGCAGACAGAGTTTCGGGAGCTGGATCCAGAGGGAACATGGTCCTCCACACCATGGATAGATGAGCATGGTACTTATCAAAGTAATAATGTACCTTCTCTACCCGATACTCAAACTTCGCTACAATTACGGCTTTTGATCTATTCGACCACAATGAGCACTTCAGATGCGACATATCAGTCATTACTGCAATCTTCTCGTGGACTCGTGCATTTTCTTCTGATTCGTTGAAAGCAACGACTGTCGAAGATAAAGGAAAAAAGCCAAGTCAGGGGAAGATTCATTCTAAAAGAAAAGTACAAGAAACAAAAGGGTGTTGATTGCTTACAACTTAAGCTTTCAGTAGCCACACGCAGACGGTCCAGAGCATGCTGTTCAACTGCTGTGGCGAGCTCGCTCTTCTTCTTCACAAATGCAGCCATGGCATGGAGCCCAATGATAAGGGGTGGCCCGATCTTCTCGTTGAGCGATGGTAGATGGTGGATGATAACTCGCGAGATACCCTTGAACTCTCCGGCTGTTCCCCCACTGCCAGTGCAACAGATCTTCAACCCTATGGATATTCGCAACACCAAACACTTGCGCACGTAGCCGCTGACCACGAAGCGGTGATGCAATCTTCTAATTCCCAGTGGAACATCAGATCACACGAAAACTTTCAGTAACACAAACTCCAGATCGATACGAATTGAAGAGTATAATTTCAGAGGAATGCGTATAGCAATTCAACTAAACATATTTTTGTCTAAAACATAGTCTAACCCTAAAATTACAGTATGCTAGGTATTTATTGGGGTAGGCGTAGGGATGCGCCGTGTCGATGCCCTAGCTGGGCTCTCACGTCCTCGACCGTGGCTCATCCTGGACCACAGATGTACGGCAGCGCAGGCCCACAGTTACGCACGCATGACGGCCAGACGGCAGTAGCTTCATTTGCGTACGTTTCCTGATTGCATCGAAGCCATGCATGTAGATGGCCATATCGCATGTATCATATTGATAGGCCCCACTTGGATGAATTACGTGACTAGCTCATGCATGAAGATGAATTAGCATTGCCTTGCTTTGTTCCTGCTTGCACGCATGCATCATTCGTGCACTTATATATATAGCATACCATTTGACTTGCATATTGTACGCATCTTTTAGTGCCACCCAAAGCGAGTAAGATTCATTGGTCGCCTTGCAGTCAATTTTCATAGTCTCGTCGCCATCCCCCCTCTCCTCCCGTTGGCGTTATTTTTATAGTCGACAAACCTAATAGAAAAATAATACAATGATTTAGGTAGTATAAAATTCTCACATATCAAAGTACTATTTTCAACTAGGAATAAATTCACCTGATAATAATCATCAATTTGACTTGGTATTTCTTTCCAGCTCAAGCATGTACCATCATCATATTTCCTGAGTGTATCCTCGTCATCCTCCCTTTCTTCAGGAAAAGCCGTCCTCGGCTTTGGGTAAGCTGAAAGTGGAAGGAACAAAAAGAACAACGTGTATGCACAATATATGTATATATAACATGTTGTATGATTATAGTGTACATAAGTTGTATTTCCATTATTCAGATTGCAACTTAACTTGCATGTATAAGTGAAGCATATAGTGATACTATCAGGATGAGGAACATATATATATATATATATATATAGTCTTATTGTTTAGTATTAACTCAAGTGTCCTCACGGAAGATCGATGATCAAATTTGATATAAACAAGGTCAAACCAATCCAGAATACTCAAATATCTAGACGTTTGATACCATGCTTTTACTGCGCTACTCTGATATGTATTAGAAATAGGTATGGAATCATGACCAGAACTCACAGTGTATAATATGCAACGTAGTTTGCAAATAGAAGTGAAGCATACATCAATAGCATTGAAAAGCAACATGTGTTGGGACAAACACATAGAATATGACAAATCTGATTCTATTCTAGAAGAATTAGAACAATCCAACAGCCGGTAAAATTACTTTTGTTGGCTGTAGTATATCAACTATAAAGGAATCAATATCCATACAATCATGGAAATTATGGATGATCCCACAGCAAAAAGACTTCATCACATAGCATATAGAACTACAAGCAGCAATTTTCAATTCAGCAATCTTATCACAAGTAATGCATATGTGATCTACCAGAAAGTTCTCATCCATGCTATAAACACCAATAAGATTAAACATGAAAGAACATGCATATGCGCTAGAATTCACATAAGAAATTTCAGAAATCTTGTCCATGCTATTTCGTTAATTTTTTTAATCCATTTTTTTTAATTAATTTTCACTCCCTCATTTTTTTCTATTTTTCAAAATTTCTAGTATTTCAGTTATTTGACAAGTTTAGTCTCTAACTACACTTAATCTCTAGTCAAATCACTTACCCGTGGTCAAACTTCCCGCTCGGTCACCCATCCTCCCACTACTCTAGCACTAGCACGCTTAACTTCCGAGTTCCTTCCTGTCCCGCTTCCAAGTGCTTCGTACGCATGTATGTGATACTAGTATCATATCAATCATATTAACATGTTGGTCGATGTCGCATTTCTTTATTGTTTGAATTCCAAATAATTCTTTTAATAAACAAAAGTAATGATGTAATAATAATCTTAAATAAATAAATAAATATTAACTTTTTTAATTTATATTATAATTAATTTTTTTTAATAAACTTTTTTTGCCAGACCTGAAAATTTGAAAATCTAAAAATTGGCTAACTTTATGGTTAAATAAACTTAATGCCGGATGCAATTATTAATTTAAAAATTTTAAAAATATAAAATCCTGAATTTATGGCAAAAACTAAAATCTTCCTGCTTTCGTATTTTCATTTGGAATTTTGAGAATTTAAAAATTGGCTAACCGGGTAAACCCCGGTGAATTCGAATGTAACTTTTTTCCACGATCATTTTGATATATTATACGCCATTTTACCTTTTTCTAAACTTTTTATGCAAAAAAAAGTCGAAATTCAAATTTGTTAATTTTTCCTAATAGTAGGTTGCGTAACATACAGGAATCTCAAAAGATTATATTTTTTGAATTTTCTATCATTTTCTTTTGTATTTTACAGAGCTAAAAAAAGGCGATCCACAGGGGGGTAGAGGTACGTGGGGCGGCAAAAAAATGTAAAAAGCCTTTAGTCCTGGTTGGTAAAGTGAACCGGGACTAAAGGGTAGACCTTTAGTCCCGGTTGGTATTACCAACCTGGACAAAAGGTTTCTGTCGGACGCAAAAGGCCTCAGACCATTTTGTCCCTGTTTGAGGCCCCAACCGGGACAAAAGAGCCCGTGCCCTCTCGCTGATTTCGGGGCGACGTGGCCTAACCATTTGTCCCGGCTTCAGACTGGGCCGAGACAAAAGGCCTGGACGGAAGATCCGTTTTCTACTAGTGTTACCCAAAGCCGAGGACGGCTTTTCCTGAAGAAAGGGGGGATGATGAGGAGACGCTCAGGAAATATGATGATGGTACATGCTTGAGCTGGAAAGAAATACTAAGTCAAATTGATGATTATTATCAGGTGAATTTATTCCTAGTTGAAAATAGTACTTTGATATGTGAGAATTTTATACTACCTAAATCATTGTATTATTTTTCTATTAGGTTTGTCGACTATAAAAATAACGCCAGTGGGAGGAGAGGGAGGATGGCGACGAGACTATGAAAATTGACTGAAAGGCGACCAATGAATCTTACTCGCTTTGGGTGGCACTAAAAGATGCGTACAATATGCAAGTCAAATGGTATGCTATATATATAAGTGCACGAATGATGCATGCGTGCAAGCAGGAACAAAGCAAGGCAATGCTAATTCATCTTCATGCATGAGCTAGTCACGTAATTCATCCAAGTGGGGCCTATCAATATGATACATGCGATATGGCCATCTACATGCATGGCTTCGGTGCAATCAGGAAACGTACGCAAATGAAGCTGCTGCCGTCTGGCCGTCATGCGTGCGTAACTGTGGGCCTGCGGTGCCGTACATCTGTGGCCCAGGATGAGCCACGGTCGCGGACGTGAGAGCCCAGCTAGGGCATCGACACGGCGCATCCCTACGCCTACCCCAATAAATACCCAGCATACTGTAATTTTAGGGTTAGACTATGTTTTAGACAAAAATATGTTTAGTTGAATTGCTATACGCATTCCTCTGAAATTATACTCTCCAATTCGTATCGATCTGGAGTTTGTGTTACTGAAAGTTTTCGTGTGATCTGCTGTTCCACTGGGAATTAGAAGATTGCATCACCGCTTAGTGGTCGGCGGCTACGTGCGCAAGCGTGTGGTGTTGCGAATATCCATAGGGTTGAAGATCTGTTGCACTGGCAGCGGGGGAACAGCCGGAGAGTTCGAGGGCATCTCGCGAGTTATCATCCACCATCTACCATCGATCAACGAGAAGATCGGGATCCCCTTATCATGTGGTATCAGATTTCTGGGTTGCTCACGGCAAGGTATTGTTGATCGATCTCATCGGATCGGTTTGCATCGGAGGAGATTGGCTCAAGGTTGAAGGAGGTTGAGGTGGAGGAAGTTTTGTGCTGTTCGGGCGCAGTTTTTCCACCGTCTCGGGCTGTTTTTGCTGGCAGAATCACGAATTTCGAGGTTTGGAATCGGGAAGAAGTTGCAGTTTCGGGCAGCATCCGGTGCCAGGCCCGGCACACCGGCCCCACCACTGGCCCACCCGGTCTCAGGCCCGGCCAGACCGGCCCCACCACCGGTCGGCCCGGCAAAAACCGGCCTATACGCCGGTGCCCACCTGGGCGATGTACTGGGGGCTCCGCCCTTCAGCCCGATGCACAGCCCGGCCAGACCGGCTCCTAGGCCGGACCGCCCGGCCCCAGGCCCGGTCCAACCGGCTCCCAGGCCGGACCATCTGGTTCCCAGGTCGGCGCAACCAGCTCCCAGACCGGCGGCTCAGCAGTCTTCCGGGACGGATTCGTTTCCAGGCTATGTTTTTGGCATACGGTGTTCGCGTGGCAAGAAATCTAGTGTTGTTTTCAATGACTATCTTGATATTAGGCTGGGAATACAATGTCATGCATCCAAGCTTCGTTGGTATATACACCATTTGGCGACAGTTGAGGAGTATGAAGATTGAGAAAAAAACATGGAACTGGGTTTCAATCGATGTCGCATATACAATGGGAAGTTCAGTGGGTATGATGCATTTGTTCTTGCTCACCGGCGTGTGGACGAAGAGTTAGACCATTGGTGGTGTCATGCGGTTGAAAGAGGAGAATTTGCTTGTACTTGGGAGGACTTCAAAACTTTTCTTCGTGATGGTTTCGTGTTACCATATATGGAGGCAATTGAGCAGCCGTCCGGAGTTGTGCATGCAATAGAGGAAGTTGGCAAGTGCGTAGTTCCTATTCAGGAGGTTGGTTCAGTACCGACAATCACTAAGGGCGAGGTGATATCTTCAGAGGAGAAGGAACCTGGCTCTGATACCATGGGCACTACTGTGACTATGGAGGAGGATGTACCATTGAGCGGGCTAAATATGCAACTCAAGAAGGTACACGGTGGTGCTTGCAAGACAGTTGACAAGGTTCAGCGGTGGAGTTTGTTTCAGACTCAGTGCATTATAAAGGGCAAGGCTTGCAAGTTGATGATTGATGGTGGTAGCTGTACTAATGGCATAAGCAAGGCGATGGTGGCAGCGTTGGGGTTGTCTACATGGCGTCTTCCTGAACCTAAATGTCTTGAGTGGTTGAATAGCTGTGGTATGCTGAAGATTACTCATAAGGTGCGTGTGCCATTTACAGTTGATGATTATGTTGATGAGATAGAGTGCGATGTGTTGCCATTGGAGGTGTGTGGATTGCTACTTGGGCGTCCATGGCAGTATGATCGTAATGTGACACATGCTGGGAGAGCAAATACATATTATTTTCTGCATGGTGGCAAACAGCGGACTTTGAAGCCTATGGGTGATGATCATATCAAGTCCGATGTGGAGTTGGTGGTACGCAAGAAGAAGTTGCACAAGCCTAAAGTGCAGCATGAGGTGCATGATGTTCCAAGCGTCGATGTTGGTGATGTTTCAGCCATGCCTGTAGATGACAAGCCAGTTCTTGTTGGTGACAAGCCGGATGAAGCTAATCCTATTGTTGATGAAGATGTTGCAGCATGTGCTACAATTCCAGTTTGTGTTGATGCCAGTATACAGACTGATGATGTTTGTGCTGATAGTGTTTCAGTGCATATGGCGCAGATGCGCGTGGGAGGAGTGGGAGGCGAGCGCGTCAGTGGAGACAGTGGGCAGCGGCAGTACCGTGCTAGGAGTACTGCGGTCCAGTTTTCCGCGACACCGCGGATGCATAGATGCAATGATGGTCGTGTTCGACAACTTTGTGGCCCGGGCATTACTCATTTGCAGGGTTGCACAAAGAAAGTTCATATTCAGCAACACAGGGTTCCATCAAGACCTCACAAGAAGAAGGTATTGGCGCCGAAGTCCAAGCTCATGTGGAGAAAAAAGGAGGCGTCAAGTGCTGTATCAAGTCAAGCACGCCGAGAGGGAGGATGTGGTGTGGTAGGAAGGCAAGACTTGAAGACGGCGCGGAAGTGTGATGTTCATATCACGTCACCTTTTCCAGAAGACCCTCACGCGTTGGGGACAACGCTTCTTGAAGGGGGGGGGGGGAGGATGATACGGGCATGAAGGCCAAGGTGAAGCCCAATTTAAGGACTCCACCTAGTTAGTTATCTTATTTATCGTATTTTATATCTATGGTCATATGTGGGCCAATTAGGGATTTTATTGAGTTGAGTCAGTTTGGTTTGGGCCTGTCCAAACCAAGGTAGAGAGGCACACTAGGGCTGGCCGGCCAACCCCCTCATATAAGGGCTAGGACGGCTAGGGTTTTAGAGGTTAGAACTAGTTTGAGTTAAGATTAGACGCTATCGCGTGTGTGCTTGGTGAAGCATCCCTCCGGGGACGGCGCCGCCGTTTATCTACTATAGTTGCTGCGGAGGTTCTTGTGTTCATCAAGGATTGTCGTGCTTTGGTCTTGAGGCGTGGTGATCTCCATCACGTTGCTTGCTAGATTTATCCCCCACTTCAGGTTGCGTTCCACGCGTAATTGGAGGTATCTATCTACCCGGGTTCTCGCTGTGAAAGATCGGGCAACACCCTTAGGAGGATCGGCTGGGATTTCCTTATCAGTTGAAAAGCAAGAACCGCTCCATAGAGGCGAGAGTGACGCTTCAATACCTCAATAGCGCTACTGGAGTCGATGAAGAAGGTGTTCGCCAGCTCTCCAAGAGTCTTGTTCTGGTCCAGCCTGGGGAACATCAGCGAGAACAGCTTCGACAAAGCTCCCTTGGCCTTCTTCAGAAGTTCTTGGATCTGCTCACTGCATTCCACAGCAAAAGAAAGGGCATCCAACATGGAATCCACCCTAAGCTTATTGGTACGGTCGACGGGCATGTCGGCAGTACCTAAAAATATTACGGAAAGTAATTCATTACAACGACAAAATATCCTAGGGAAAGAGGAAATAAACAAGGCGAAGAAATCTTTCTTAATAGGCTCTCGATGGATTTGCGAAGAGCGCCCTCTTTCTTGTCTGCTTCAGCATAAGCTTTAAGCTTCGACTCCTGCTCCTCCGTCATCTTTTTCTTCAGCTTCTTCAGCTCTTCCTTCAGGCTCGCATTCTCGTTCCGAGCTTTGGCTGCCAGCCTATTTGCTTCTTGCACTTGATCAGATGAAGATTTGGCAGCCTCGCGGAGCTGAGCGTTTTCTGCTTCCAATCGAATGAATTGATCAGCAAAGTCCACCACGATGTCAACTGCGGCGTGAATTGGCTGCAACAAAAGAATTAAAGTATTATGTCAGAATATGCAACAAACATATCATAACCTATACTCGGCTCTGACCAAGCCAACTATCGGCTGCTGGGTACGGACTATTAAAAGAAAAAAACACTTACATGATCATTCGATGGTGGAGGAATGGAGGCGCTTGCTGAAGGAGCAACTGAAGAAGCTTTGACCTTGGCCACGGCTTTCCTTGGCGGGAGAGGAGCAGCAGGTTCATCTTCGGTAGATAAGGGCGTCGACTCCTTCGTTGACTCTAGATTATCAGAGTTCACCTTTGTCTTCTTCAGAGGAGGAGCATCTTCATCTTCACCAGAACTATTCGAAGAAAATATGGACTGTCGTGAGGTGAAGGTTATCAGGAAGTATAAAAAGAAACGCAAGGGAAAAGAAACTTACGAAATTGACATCAAATCTTCTTCTCCGGTGAAGAATCCTGATGATTTCTTTGGTGTTGGGGGAGCCGAGGCTTCACGAGAAGGCGCAGGAGAAGGACTTGCATTAGCATCATCGTCATTGCGTCCACTAGGACTCGACTCCGTTGTTGCCATCAGATCTTCATTGATTCTCCTGCGATGCCTGGAGGCGAGGAGTGCATCATCTTCAGGAGCTTCATCACCCGAAGCATCGCTATCTTCAATCGCATCAGGATTATCTTCGGTTTCTTCAGAAGCATCATCGTCTTCGGGAGCTGTCGTTGCCTATTCGACGGTACCTCAGAGGAGGGATCCTCACGAGGGGGAGAAGAAGTAGGGGCCATTGGGCGGAGAGTCCTCGGGACGGTTGTACGCGATTTACCCAGCTTCGGAACACCTGCTCGAGGACAGGGCCTACTGCTGCTTGTCTGGAATTATGTGGGCGCTTTCGCGTTGTTACAATGAGTTGTGGTTGTGCCTCTAGGGCTCCTAGGATCCGGCTTATAAAGGCGCCCGGATCCAGGGTTTCTACGGAGAGTCCTACCCGGAATACAAGTTACCTAACTACGGAATATTACATTGTCGTGCACGTCAAGAATCCGCCTTCCATCAATGTCGTACTGGATCCGGGTACTTTATGGGCCTTCACGGATCCGGCCTCCTTCGTAGGTTGGTTAAGATCCGGCTCCTTGCTCCTGGGTCGTACTTCATCCTCACTGATCTACAGCAACTGGGCTGCCCGATGGGCCACATGCCTCATCACCATCTGTGGGCCACCCGGGCTTGCCGGATCTTGGCCATGCCATTGATATACCCATAAAGTATACCCACAACAGTAGCCCCCGAAGTTCTCCGAGATTCATCATTCCGCCGGCTTCATTTAGCTCAGATCCGAAGAGAATCTCGAAGAGCTTCCAAAACTTTCTTGTTTCCGACTCTAATCAACCGGAAATCATTTGCCTTTCTATAGCGGTATCTTGGCAGATTTTTCACCTTTGTCGCGCTTAAACTTCCTTTTTTCCCGCGCTAAATTTTCGGAGATGCGAATCTTCAGCCGGAAAGTTCGGAGTTACTCAGTTCAAGTTACCGTTGCCTCGATTTCACCACTTTAACCTAATACACGTGGCGGCCATCCAACGGTGTGACCGTTCTGTTTCCGCCGTTGGATCCGGCTCACGAATCTCCGCGCGGGGTCTATAAATACCCCTCGCGTTCGGTAACTTTCATTCTTTTCACCGCATCATCTCTTCATCTTCTTCCTCCCGACAGCGCCGCTCCCTAGATCTCATCTCCGGCGAGCTCCTCCACAGAGAGCTTCACCCGCCGCCGCTCCAGTGCTGATTTCGACCCGAGCTGTGCGCGGTTGATCGGGAAATCTCTCCCGCCGCCGATTCGTGGTCATCCGGGGCTTCGCACTCCAAGTTCGGCGACCTCAACTTCGCCGGCGCGACGGGGAACCGCCACACCATTAACGGTAAGCTTCGCCGGACCCATTGAAGAAGAACTAGTGTAGATTAGCTTAATTCCGGCTACTCAGATCATTTCGCCATATGCATGCAGCCGGAAACATGTCCACTAATTCACCTAAATGTACTGGTAGTTCCCCGAATAGTCCAGAACCAAGTTCGCTGGAACCAATCTGTCCGGAACCATTAGCTTTCCTACCACCACATATTTCCGACCCCAGGTTAGCTCAACCTTTCACCGCATCTTCCAGCAACGCACTAGGCCGGATCCCAACTCTCCAAGAGATCCGAGAAGAACTCGAAGGACAAGCAAGGATGGCCGCAAAAGTGCAGGAAGCGGAGCTGAAGAAGGCTTCCAAAGCCCAGAATCGCGAAGGTGAAAAGGGGCAATGGTGGCCATGTGAAGTCAAAGACTCAGAACTCAGAGACCTCTAGAACGAGGGCATGATTTCTCCGCATTGGAGTTTCATGAAAGACTTCGTCACCCCCAAACCAGATCCGGACGAACGCGTCCTGACGAAGGCCTGGGTAGAGCGCGGTCTAACGCTCCCCTGTTCCGAATTCTTTCTCTCCGTCCTTTCCACATACGGCCTCCAACCACACAACATATGTCCTAACTCTTACCTCCTCCTCTCAAACTTCGTGACGCTCTGTGAAGGGCATCTCGGAATTCGCCTCGACATCCGCCTATGGCAATTCTTTTTCCGAGTCAAGAAGGAGACGAAAGACAAGGTTATGGTGAACTGCGGAAGCATGACCTTTATGCTCCGCCCTGGAAGGATGTATCCGCCTCACTCTTCTCACGAGTCCGTTCGTTATTGGAACGCCGGATGGTTTTATGTGAAAAACATCCAAGTTTCGGACGTCCACGACGGGCTACCCGAGTTTGTCAACAAGCCTCTGGAGGAACTGGCCAGCTGGAGCTTCGTCCCCACACTTGCTCACTTCCCCATTCTGGAGAAAGCAGCGCGGAGGATTTCCTAGTTAGTCCACGACGGGCTAACCGGAACTGACCTTACTCTCAGTTGGTTCTCTCGCCGGATCCAACCGCTGAAGTATAACCCGCGCCTGATCTGCGAGTACACCGGGGTGGATGATCAACTCCGAGTCTCCCGCGACAATCTGCCAGCGGATTCTCTGAAGAGGAGGATCAAGACGCTTGTGAAGATTCCCCGGGGCCAACCGGTCCCAAAAATAGTGAAAGACATCAACATGAACAACCAGTGTCCTCCGGTACGTATCCGTGCTTTGTTATTTTAACTTCTCATTTTTCGAAGTGTTTTAATCTTTCCATGTTTTCCTCTCCAGCTCAACTCTTTGGCGGAGGAGGACTTTCGAAGTATACTCCGAGTGCATGTTAGTGGCGACGCGACGGAGGAGGATCCGGAGGAGGATGACGAGGAAGAGGAAGAGCAAGCCCCCAAGAAGGCTGCTACCCGTACCGTCAAATGTCCCCGCGCCAAGGTTTCCGGCACCGAAGCCGGAGCCAGCGGCGAGGCCTCCGCCAAGAAGGCCAAAATCAAGCCACCCCCACTCGACTCGAAGAAGGCGGAACATGATTGCCTCAAGATGCTGTCCACAGCAGGGAGAGGATCGCGCCCGCTCATTCCCAGCGCCACGTAAGTATCCGAGTTCATACCTCTTTTTTGACTTGTGCAGTTATTACTTACACATTTCCTTTGCTTGTTGTAGGAACCCAACCACCACCACCACACGGACCAACATCCAGAAGCCTATCACAAAGTACATGAAAGCATCTCCGGCTGTTGGTCCCCCTACTCCAGCTCCGCCAAGTACCTCTCACGCTGCTCCCCCGCCATCTCCGCCCAAAGCTCAACCTTTGCCTACTCCTGCTATCGAAACTCAAGTGGAAATCATTCCAGTGAGTAGCGAGAAGGTAGGCGAAGGAAGCTCCGGAACGAAGCGACCTGCTCAAGAAGAAGCTCAGATCCAAGGCCAAGAGGAGGCGGAAATTTCCTCGGAACGGGCTGAAGCTGCGGCTAGTGATGCCGTTGGGTTCCCAGAGAATTTTGGCGATCCGGCCGATCTTACCTCCACCCCCAAAGCATATGCGACCAAGTTTTTCAATAAACTTACTGAGGAGGAGAAGTGGGAGCTTGAACAAGATCTGCTTAACTCCATGCTCAATAACGCCTGGGGCAAAGCTGATATGGAATCGTCGGAGATCCAGAATTTCAAGAAGGAGGTCGGGGAATTCTGCGACAAGCTTCTCGTCAAGCGCAAGGTATCTCCCAGTAGCCCCCAAGTATCTAGGCGAAAACTTAGCAAAAGTTAGCACCTGGATACTTAGAGTAGAATGAACTGAAGAAACAATTTTTTAAAGTGATGTAGTAGCCCCCAAGCGTTATGGCGGAAATGTTTCCGGCAATAATGCTTCGAAAAGGTCAACATATTTAAAACATAATCGGAACTTATTCCTACTCTGCTTCTGTTATAGGAACAACAAGCGCTGCATTACGAGTTCCACAAGAACATCGCCTTGCAATGCCGCGTCACCTTGACCCAGGCGGAGAAAATCCGTACTACTAGGAATGATAATGTAGAACTGAAGAAACAGCTGGCGGAAGCCCAAGGTTTGTTTCCAGCCAAGCTTTCTCATTAGTCCAGATTCCGACTATTGAATTAATTTTGTAACTTAACTTGGACAGGTACATCTTCTTCCCTCGCTGCTGCCTCCTCCGAGCTAGAGAACCTGCGCTCCTCTTATAAAGATCTAGAGACAAAGCTCATGGAGGCGGAACAGAAACGAGAGCGTGCAGAGAAGCAGCTGACGGAGAAGAACTCTGAGCTCATCAAAAAGGAAGGCGAGTTTGCACTGAAGTGAAAGGGTGACAGCGAGATAATTCAAAAGCTGCAGAAGGAAGTCAATGGGCTCCAGAAATACATGGATACTGCGGAGAAAGCTTGGGACATTCTCGACGCAGATGTCTTTGGTAGGTATCCGGAACTTTCCAAGTCAAACTTATCCTTGAATTCAATCTTACGCTTGTCTCCGATCATCTCATGCAGAGCCATTTGGATATGATGAAGAGCGCCGCAAACAATTTCCCCACGATGACCTGCTCCAGCTTGTCGGAGAGGACTGCAAAGATTTGATCTCATCCTGCCGGAAAATCTGCCATAATCTGGCACTCAAGGACAGCCGTACTTGCGACGTCCGCGGGCTTATTCGGAGAATGGATATTCTTTCGGAACTGGTTGTAGATCTTCAAGCCTCATCAGCTCGAGGTGCTGCTGCAATGTCTTTGACCATGTGCCTGGCTCATAACCCGGAGCTTGATATAGACAGAGTCACTACCGGAGTTCCTCCGACTGCAGATGTCGGTGCACTCCTGAATGCAGTTAGTGGCTATGACACCCGGATCGCCCGACGAATCCGCCACGATGAATTTTACGATAAGGTTGTGCTTCCTGCCGACGAGACTCTTGAAGCAGAGCTTGAGAAGGAACGTGAGGCGGAAGCGTGACCCTCCGGATCCGGCGACGGGAGCCGCTACACCTGGACAAGCTCCAAGGAGGCCAAGAAAAACAAGTCCCAGGGCAGCGCAGCATCTCCGAATGAAGAGAATGAAGAGAGCGATGATGATGACGCGTCTTCTTCTCCAACCAAGAAGTGAAAAACTCATTCATGCGGGAAGGAAACAATGCATCATTTTGGCCCCATCGAGGGTTTGTAATATAACTTAAAAATTCTTAAGTAGCTAGGAACGAAACAACTGCATGTGGGTGGAAAACTTATCCTGCGATCCTTTATTTTTGATGAGTGCATGTTTCTTTCGCTGAAAAAGCAAGTGCTAGTTTCTAAGTTTCCGGCTTACTCACTTGACCTTCCACGAGCCGGAAGACCTTTAGCCAGAAACGCTCGCCTGCGGCGACGAAGCCCAATGGCGATCCATCAATAACCGCGGAAACAAGCCCCCAGCCAAGGTGCCGGAAGTCGCTACCAGGAATCCATGAGTTCACAACGAAAAACTTGTCCACCAGAAAACTTAAGCTTACGTCCTAAAGGACAATTTAAAAAAAATCACAACTTCCATACACGCCTAGGCGGAAACATCCAGCTCTGCGGTTTTAGTCGGAAAACTTTACACGATCTAAAAATGAACAACTAAAGGAGGTAAAAGACTCAAAGAGTGAACCATATGCTTTATTTCATTGATCATGTATAACTATTACAAAGTATGTAAAAATTGCTAAGTGTGGAAAGGACGTAGCTGTGCTATATTCCAAGGGCGGTCTGTTTCATTGTAGATGTCACCCGGATCCTCCCGTTTACATTTCCGGTGCCAATTGGCGGGTCTGTCTTTCAACTCACGGAAATCAACAAGGTAATAAGATCCATTATGCAGCACTTTGCTGATGACGAAGGGTCCTTCCCATGGAGATTGCAACTTATGCTCTTTCACCTGTCGAAGGCGGAGGACCAGGTCACCTATCGTAAACGAACGATTCCGAACTCTACGGCTGTGGTAGCGTCGGAGTTTCTGCTGGTAAATGGTGGAACGCTGGTCAGCTAAGTTCCGAGCTTCTTCAATCAGGTCCACAGAAAGTTGTCTAGCCTCGTCAGTTGTATCTTCGTTGTAGGCGGAAACTCGCGGGGAGTCGTGGATGATGTCGGAGGGAAGCACAGCTTCAGATCCGTATACTAGGAAGAAAGGGGTAAACCCTGTTGATCTGTTAGGGGTAGTTCGCAAACTCCACAGAATAGAATCCAACTCCTCAGCCCAAGCTCCGGCTGCGCGTCGCAGTGGTTCTTCAAGGCGAGGTTTGACTCCGGCTAGTATGAGACCATTGGCTCGCTCGACCTGTCTATTAGACTGTGGATGTGCCACAGATGCCAGGTCAAGTCGGATCCCAAGGTCGTGACAATAATCCTTTAGTTCTCCTTGTGCGAAGTTCGTACCATTGTCTGTGATTATGCTATGTGGGATGCCGTATCTCACTACGAGGCTGCAGACGAATTTTAGTGCCGTAGCACCATCGGCTTTTCTCACTGGCTTTGCCTCGATCCATTTACTGAACTTATCAATAGCAACCAAGAGGTACTCAAAACCGCCAGGAGATGATTTTTTCAGCTTTCCAACCATATCAAGCCCCCAGACCGCGAACGGCCAAGTGATAGGGATGGTCTTAAGCTCCTGAGCTGGAGCATTTGGTTGGGTAGCGTAATATTGACAGCCTCGGCATGTTTTCACTATTTTCTCAGCATCTTCTTTAGCTGTGAGCCAGTAAAATCCTTGCCGAAAAGCTTTTGCAATGAGGGATCTGGGAGTGGCGTGATGCCCGCAATCACCAGCATGGATCTCTCTGAGGATTTCAATGCCATCTTGATTTGAGACACATTTCAGAAATACCCAAGTTGTACTTCGCTTGTAGAGCTGTCCATCAACTATTGTGTAGGATCTTGCTCGTCTGACGATCTGTCGCACAAGAACTTCGTCCTCCGGTAACTTCTGATCAATAAGGTAATCTGATGTCTACGCACGCTTCTATTCCTGTAGACAGTGTTGGGCCTCCAAGAGCAGAGGTTTGTAGAACAGCAGCAAGTTTCCCTTAAGTGAATCACCCAAGGTTTATCGAATTCAGGGAGGTAGAGGTCAAAGATATCCCTCTCAAGCAACCCTGCAATTACGATACAAGAAGTCTCTTGTGTCCCCAACACACCTAATACACTTGTCAGATGTATAGGTGCACTAGTTCGGCGAAGAGATAGTGAAATACAAGTAATACGGATGATTGTAAGTAGTAGTTGCAATCTGAAATAAATATGGCAGCAAGTAAACATGTAGCAGAACTTGTTGGAAACGGTGTTTCAATGCTTAGAAACAAGGCCTAGGGATCATACTTTCACTAGTGGACACTCTCAACAATGATCACATAAATAAATAACTTCTCTTCACTTGTGCTACTTCAAACACTCTCTTGTTGGATAACAAACACCATTCATTGTGTAGGGCTATAAAAGCACACCTCAAGCCGGAGTAAACAAGCTCCACAACATCCGGAGTTCATATTAAAGTAACCTCTAGAGTGCATAATATACCGTTGTAATTTAGACCGAGTACTAACATAGCATACACACTGTCAACAATAGCTATGAAAGGGGGAATAGATCGCATCAATACTATCATAGTAATAGTTAACTTCATAATCTACAAGAGATTACAATCATAACCTACACCAAGTACCACATGATGCACACACTGTCAACTTTACATCATGGGGGAGGAATAGAATACTTTAATAACATCACTAGAGTAGCACATAGATTAATAGTGATACAAAGCTCATGATCACATAAAGATCACATGGGAGAGAGAGATGAACCACATAGCTACCGGTAGAGCCCTCAGCCTCGGGGGAGAACTACTCCCTCCTCATCATAGGAGACAGCAATGGCAATGAAGATGGTGGTGGTGTCGATGGAGATGGCTTCCGGGGGCACTTCCCCGTCTCGGCGGCGTGCCGGAACAGAGACTTCTGTCCCCCGAATCTTGGCTTCGCGATGGCGGCGGCTGCGTAACTTTTCTCGTATCGTGGCTTCTTGGTTTAGGGTTTTCGCGACGGAGTCCTTAAGTAGGCGGAAGGGCAGCCTCGGAGGGGCCCTGGTGGGGCCACACCATAGGGGGGCGCGCCCCACCCCTTGGCCGTGCCGCCCTGGCGTGTGGGGCCCCCCTGGCTCCTCTCTGGCCCTTCTTCGGTGCTCTGGAACCTTCCGGGAAAAATAAGATGCTGGGCGTTGATTTCGTCCAATTCCGAGAATATTTCCTTTCTAGGATTTCTGAAACCAAAAACAGCAGAAAACAGCAACTGGCTCTTCGGCATCTTGTCAATAGGTTAGTTCCGGAAAACGCATAAAATCATCATAAAGTGTGAACAAAACATGTAGGTATTGTCATAAAACAAGCATGGAACATCAGAAATTATAGATACGTTGGAGACGTATCAGCATCCCCAAGCTTAGTTCCTACTCGCCCTCGAGTAGGTAAACGATAACAAGAATAATTTCTGAAGTGACATGCTACTTACATAATCTTGATCATACTATTGCAAAGCATATGAGATGAATGCAGTGATTCAAAGCAATGGTAAAGACAATGACTAAACAACTGAATCATATAGCAAAGACTTTTCATGAATAGTACTTTCAAGACAAGCATCAATAAGACTTGCATAAGAGTTAACTCATAAAGCAATTGATTCAAAGTAAAAGTATTGAAGCAACACAAAGGAAGATATAAGTTTCATCGGTTGCTTTCAACTTCAACATGTATATCTCATGGATAATTGTCAACACAAAGTAATATGATGAATGCAAATAAGCAAGTATGTAGGAATCAATGCACACAGTTGACAAAAGTGTTTGCTTCTAAGATGGAAAGAAGTAGGTAAACTGACTCAACATAAAGTAAAAGAAAGGCCCTTCGCAGAGGGAAGCATGGATTACTATTTTTGTGCTAGAGCTTTTATTTTGAAAACATAGAAACAATTTTGTCAACGGTAGTAATAAATCATATGTGTTATGCATAAGACATCCTATAAGTTGCAAGCCTCATGCATAGAATACCAATAGTGCTCGCACCTTGTCCTAATTAGCTCGGATTTCCATGGATTATCATTGCATTACATATGTTTCAACCAAGTGTCACAAAGGGGTACCTCTATGTCACCTGTACAAAGGTCCAAGGAGATAGATCGCATTTGATTTCTCGTTTTTGATAGATCTCAACTTGAGGACATCCATACCGGGACAACATAGAAAACAGATAATGGACTCCTCTTTAATGCTTAAGCATTCAACAAATAATATTCTCATAAGAGATTGAGGATTAGTGTCCAAACTGAAACTTCCACCATGATACATGGCTTTGGTTAGCGGCCCAAAGTTCTTCTCTAACAATATGCATACTCAAACCATTCAACTCATGGCAAATCACCCTTACTTCAGACAAGATGTCGTCGTGGTGAACAGACAGATGCCATGGGATGGCTTGAGTTGGGGCCGAATGTGCGCTAGAGGATTCGGGGGAGGGTTTCCGGAAGGATAGCCGGTTGCTTTCCTGAAGAACTTGGCCCTGGCCAGAGGTAGAAGAAGAAGAACACTATAACTATTTCTCCCTCAGATCTCTCTATTCCTTGATCACAAGAGATTACAGGTTTGTGTATAGCCTTAGACTGTGAAAACGTAGATGATAACACGTAATAGCTCAGGACGTACCCGCATAAGGGTGTGCCCCCTCTCCTTATGTAGGGGAGAGGGTGGCTTACAGGGGAAGAAACCCTAGGAAACCCTAATGGCATCTTTGACTAGACAAACTACTTTACAAAGCCACTTTGGCTACCGGTGACGCCGGTATGTCTTTAATCAGGGGCGCCGACATCATCCGGTACCTTTTACGTCACCTTCTGCTTTTGGCGTCAGGGCCTCGTTTAAAGCTGAAGTGCTTCGCTCATCCTTGTCCTCTAGCTCTGGAGAGAATCTTTGACCAGCCTTGCCGACGTGCTACAGTGTAGCCTGTACCGGTACTCCGGTATCTTATACCGGTAATCCGGTATCTTTGTTCCGGTATCTTTGTTCCGGTATCTTTGTTCCGGTATCTTTGTCCGTGAGGACCGGCTTCTTACCCTTTGTATCTCAATTTCTCCTCTTGGCATATCTCCGGCTTAGATATCACCGGTTGCCTTTACTCCGGTATACCCCTCCTGGTATACCGGATTGTTTCATCCTACACTGTTAAACTAAGCCATCATAATCCGGTTTATTCTTTAATCCGGTATCTTATTCTTTTATCCAGTATCTTATTTCTTTTCCGGTATCTTATTTCTTTTCCGGTATCTTTGGTTAGAAATGACCATGTCCGGTATCTTTACCTTTGAACTCCGGATTAATCTTTAATCCGGTATACAAATGACATCTTGTGACATATTTGCCATAGTCTTGGCCTACCGGGGGCCATCCCCCCGACATTAGTCCCCGAAGCTGGTGCGGTCCGGCTGATTCTTCCGACGGGCCACGCCAGGTTCCAATTCCGAATGTACCGGATTAATCATTCCGGTTTCAAGTTAAACTTAGCCTGTGTTTCACCGAACTCAATCCGAATAACCCAACTCATCCGAGCTTTTCCGGCTTCTTTTAGCCGATTTCTTTTATCAACAAGCCTCCGTCCGCTGAAAAATTTGCATTCTCATAGCATGATATTAACCAATGCCAGTATCGTATGCCTGTTTTCCGGTATCTTACCGGTTTAAACATGAAACCTGATGTATATATACTCACAGTCCCCGAGATTCGGGTTAAGTGAGAAACACTTAGCGTGAATCTTCCAAAAAGCACTTCCTCTTTTTTTTTTTTTTTTTTGCATCTTTTTCATACCGGTATACACAGTCCCCGAGTTTAGGGTTAAGCACGCAGTACTTGGCGCGAAACTTGCCAAAAAACCGGCATAGCTAGTCCCCGAGTTTCGGGTTAAGCACGCAGTACCTGGCGCGAAACTTGTCAATGGTTAGCTCTCGTTCTCATCTCCTTCTTTTACCGGCATCTTTTTCATACCGGTCTAGCCTTCTTGGGCTTTTGTCACTTACCGGTGTATAGCCTTCTTGGGCATATACCGGATTGGAATCTTGCCATCTTGGCATGTTTGACATTTTGCCCTCTTGGGCTTTGTCACATACCGGTGTATACCGGATGGAATTTTGCCATTTTGCCATGTTTGACATTTTGTCCTCTTGGGCTTTGTCACATACCGGTGTATACCGGATGGAATTTTGCCATCTTGGCATTTTTGACATTTTGCCCTCTTGGGCTTTGTCACATACCGGTGTATACCGGATTGGAATTTTGCCATCTTGGCATGTTTGACATTTTGCCCTCTTGGGCTTTGTCACATACCGGTGTATACCGGATTGGAATTTTGCCATCTTGGCATGTTTGACATTTTGCCCTCTTGGGCTTTGTCACATACCGGTGTATACCAAATGGAATTTTGCCATCTTGGCATGTTTGACATTTTGCCCTCTTGGGCTTTGTCACATACCGGTGTATGCCGGATGGAATTTTGCCATCATGGCATTTTTGACATTTTGCCTTCGCGGGTTATGCCAGAATGATATTCGGTGAGCCATGGTGGTTGGCCATCCCAAACCTGCAGTGACCTGATATGGTAGTCAATACCGCGTTGTCTGTGATACGACGTAGCTGACTTTGGCATGATACTTTGGCCAACCGTAATAGATAGCGATCTGAGATATTAGATGGTGCCATGATAAACGGCGATCTGGGATATTAGATAGTGCCATGATAAGCGGCGATCAGGGATATTAGATGATGCCATGATACATGATGAGTTAAGAAAGCTAATGGTAACGATGAATTCTCATCCGGGAACAGCTGTGCCTAAAGACAAGGTTAGTCAATGCATATACATCATAAATACTTGACCTTTGTAGCAACTCTACGCATATGAATGCCGGCCCGCTTTGTTCGAGCCTTGCTGCACCTGGGCAAGCCCCAGAAACACCTGCTACTGCCACTCAAGCCCCGGAGAGCTCATCTCCACTTTACCCGTGACAACTTTGTTCCTATCTCATAAAAAACAACCTCGTGAAATTTCCCCGGTATGCCGGGTGGGAGAATGTATGCTACTTAAGTCGTTGGTGGTGCTACTCTTAACTTTAACCGGTGCACCGGTAGGCTTGCACATTAAGCCGGCATTTATGTGATTAAGCCCCTTTCGGTTTGTTTTGGTTTTACTTCCACTTGCATGGTGAAGATTCCAGATTTGTTGCCGCATCCAATCTGATGCACACTTGGTTCTTTTGCTTTGGCTCTGCCTACCTCTTTGGGTTTTTTGGCGTATGAGTTCCAAAGTTCTTTTGCCAAGCAAGCATTTTCTTGTACTTAGAAACAATTCGAAATGTTTCACAAAAAAACCGGTATGACTGGGGTTAGTTAAACTTTTCTTAGTCTGTTTGTTTTCGGTTTCTTTTCATTTTTCACGTGCTTAGAACCTTCCGGTTTATCTTGCTTGCCATGAAGCCGGGTTTCGGACAGCAGCAAAGTCGAAGACTCCTTTAGGTTTAACACGTTACTAAACCGGAAAAGAAAAGCTTCCAACAATCAAACCAGTATACAGAAAAAATAAACATATTGCATGCAGTTCCGGTAAAGGCAGTCCCCGAGATTTATTCGAGGTTCCGGCATCTTTTATTCATAGCAAATAAGGTACCAAAAAGAACTCCTTACATTACCGGGGTTGATAGCAATGGGTGTGGCCAGCGAGCTCACGGCGGCCTGCAGCAGGGTTGCCGCCGGTGGCGCGGTATGGGCGCCGGGATGATCCCGTCGCACTCCGTCGGAGGCTTTGTCACGCGCGTAAACTTCGTCTGTCGAGCGCCCTCCGCCGCAGCCTCCTTGCCGGTGTCAGCCGCACCAACCACCAGCACCTCCACGCTGCCGGCGGTGTGGCCACTGCGAACCGCAGATCTTGGCGGGTCCGGAGCCACCAGCACCGGCGAGAGGCACTGGCGCTCGGGGACGGTGCCGTAGTAGACGCGGAGGCTGCCGAACTCGATGATGCTGCCGTTCTTGGGGAACTTACCTCCGTTGGCGAAGCAGCCCGCGTTGTCGTTGACGAAGTCCAACGAGCCGAGGAGCCGGACGAGACCAGACACCACACGCTCGCCGGAGACGGTGAGGAGGCCCGCCCGAATATGAACTCCAGCCAGCGCAGCTGCTGGCCCCACGGTGGGCGCCAACTGTCGTCGTGGTGAACAGACAGATGCCATGGGATGGCTTGAGTTGGGGCCGAATGTGCGCTAGAGGATTCGGGGGAGGGTTTCCGGAAGGATAGCCGGTTGCTTTCCTGAAGAACTTAGCCTAAGCCAGAGGTAGAAGAAGAAGAACACAGCAACTATTTCTCCCTCAGATCTTTCTATTCCTTGGTCACAAGAGGTTACAGGTTTGTGAACAGCCTAGAGCGATGATAACGTAGATGATAACACGTAATAGCTCAGGACATACCCGCATAAGGGTGTGCCCCCTCTCCTTATATAGGGGAGAGGGTGGCTTACAGGGGAAGAAACCCTAGGAAACCCTAATGGCATCTTTGACTAGACAAACTACTTTACAAAGCCACTTTGGCTACCGGTGACGCCGGTATGTCTTTAATCAGGGGCGCCGACATCATCCGGTACCTTTTACGTCACCTTCTGCTTTTGGCATCAGGGCCTCGTTTAAAGCTGAAGTGCTTCGCTCATCCTTGTCCTCTAGCTCTGGAGAGAATCTTTGACCAGCCTTGCCGACGTGCTACAGTGTAGCCTGTACCGGTACTCCGGTATCTTATACCGGTAATCCGGTATCTTTGTTCCGGTATCTTTGTTCCGGTATCTTTGTCCGTGAGGACCGGCTTCTTACCCTTTGTATCTCAATTTCTCCTCTTGGCATATCTCCGGCTTAGATATCACCGGTTGCCTTTACTCCGGTATACCCCTCCTGGTATACCGAATTGTTTCATCCTACACTGTTAAACTAAGCCATCATAATCCGGTTTATTCTTTAATCCGGTATCTTATTCTTTTATCCGGTATCTTATTTCTTTTCCGGTATCTTATTTCTTTTCCGGTATCTTTGGTTAGAAACGACCATGTCCGGTATCTTTACCTTTGAACTCCGGATTAATCTTTAATCCGGTATACAAATGACATCTTGTGACATATTTGCCATAGTCTTGGCCTACCGGGGGCCATCCCCCCGACACAAGACGAACATGCATAGCAACTCACATGATATTCAACAAAAGTGTAACAGTTGATGGCGTCCCCAGAAACATGGTTACCGCTCAACAAGCAACTTATAAGAAATAAGATACATAAGCGACATATTCATTACCACAATAGTTTTTAAGGCTATTTTCCCATGAGCTATATATTGCAAAGACAAGGAATGAAGTTTTAAAGGTAGCACTCAAGCAATTTACTTTGGAATGGCAGAGAAATACCATGTAATAGGTAGGTATGGTGGACACAAGTGGCATAGTTTTTGGCTCAAGGATTTTGGATGCACGAGAAGAATCCCCTCTCAATACAAGGCTTTGGGCTAGCAAGGTTGTTTGAAGCAAACACAAGTATGAACCGGTACAGCAAAACTTACATAAGAACATATTGCAAGCATTATAAGACTCTACACTGTCTTCCTTGTTGTTCAAACACCTTAACCAGAAAATATCTAGACTTTAGAGAGACCAATCATGCAAACCAAATTTCAACAAGCTCTATGGTAGTTCTTCATTAATGGGTGCAAAGTACATGATGCAAGAGCTTAAACATGATCTATTTGAGCACAACAATTGCCAAGTATCAAATTATTCAAGACATTATACCAATTAACACATGAAGCATTTTCTGTTTCCAATCATATAACAATGAACGAAGCAGTTTCAACCTTCGCCATGAACATTAAAAGTAAAGCTAAGAACACCAGTGTTCACATGAACGAGCGGAGCGTGTCTCTCTCCCACACAAGCATGAATTTATTCAGAGAATGAAAATAACAAAACGAAAATAAAAGCATACAGACGCTCCAAGTAAATCACATAAGATGTGACGGAATAAAAATATAGTTTCACTAGAGGTGACCTGATAAGTTGTTGATGAAGAAGGGGATGCCTTGGGCATCCCCAAGCTTAGATGCTTGAGTCTTCTTGAAATATGCAGGGATGAACCACGGGGGCATCCCCAAGCTTAGACTTTTCACTCTTCTTGATCGTATTATATCATCCTCCTCTCTTGATCCTTGAAAACTTCCTCCACACCAAACTCAAAACAATCTCATTAGAGGGTTAGTGCATAATCAAAAATTCACATATTCAGAGGTGACATAAACATTCTTAACACTTCTGGACATTGCACAAAGCTACTGAAAGTTAATGGAACAAAGAAATCCATCCAACATAGCAAAAGAGGCAATGTGAAATAAAAGGCAGAATCTGTCAAAACAGAACAGTCCGTAAAGAAGAATTTTTTCGAGGCACTTAACAGGCTCAGATGAAGAAGCTCAAATTGAATGAAAGTTGCGTACATATTTGAGGATCATTCACGTAAATTGGCAGATTTTTCTGAGTTACCTACAGAAGGGGCTACTCAAATTCGTGACAGCAAGAAATCTGTTTCTGCGCAGTAATCCAAATCTAGTATCAACCTTAGTATCAAAGACTTTACTTGGCACAACAATGTAATAAAATAAAGATAAGGAGAGGTTGCTACAGTAGTAACAACTTCCAAGACACAAATATAAAACAAAATTGCAGAAATAAAAACATGGGTTATCTCCCAAGAAGTGCTTTCTTTATAGCCATTAAGATGGGCTCAGTAATTTTAATGATGCTCGCACAAGAAATAAGAGTTGAAGCAAAAGAGAGCATCAAAAGTAAGTATAAAACAAGTTTAAGCCTAACCCACTTCCTATGAAAAGGAATCTTGTATACAAATAAATTCATGAAGAACAAAGTGACAAGCATAGGAAGATAAGACAAGCGCAACTTCAAGATTCTCAACATAAAGAGGGGAAACTTAATATTATTAAGATGCATATAACCATGTTTCCCTCTCTCATAATAACTTTCAGTAGCATCATTGATGAAATCCACAATATACCCATCACTTAAAACATTCTTATCATGGTTCATATGCATAAAAGTATCATTAATTTTGGCATAAGAAAAACTCTTCTTATTAATAGTAATTGGAACATGATCATTATCAAGAATTTGAACATGGTAAACAAGTTGCATACTAAGGGAATGGTTTTTGGCAATCCCATCATAACTATGACAAGTTTCATAAGGATAATTATAACCTATGTCATAGCATTCTTTATAATAATTGTCAAAGATTGGAGGCATAGTGTCATCATAAGAAATAGAATAGTTATCTTCCACAGTATGTTCATCTGTAACCATACCATCATTCTTACTAGAAGGAGATGTATCAAACATATAATCATCAGTAGCAAAAGGATTTTCAAACACCTCATCCCCAAGCTTAGAGTTTTCTATATCATTATGGGAAGAAGCATGGATAGTACTAATACTATGGCAATTATTAACATCATCATTTTCAGAATTAGTTTCCCAGAGATTTTCAATATCAAAAGTAGTGTGCTCTTCTAAATCATGATCACTAATGTAGGTAAAGGGCATAGGAAGATCATTGTACTCAGATTCATTATCATAATAATCATTAGGAGCAACATACTTACGGTTACCTATCGTTATCTCATACACGCTGGAATATGCCGTTACCTCTTTCTTTTTATTCCCCCTCTTCTTCTTCTTCGTTTCCTTCTTCTTCTTCTTTTCCTTCTGCTCGTTCCCTTCTTTAGGAGGAAGAGGCTTGAAGGGAGGCTTCTCCACATAACCTGATTTATTTCCAGAAACAATAGAAGAAACTTGGGAGGATTCCTCCCTTTCATTAATAAGTTCAAAACACACAGCGGTCCTATCATATTTTGGCAAAGTGTCATCTTCTAAAATATTTTGTATGTAAGTATTTGTATGGCAATTATCAATGCAATAAGAAAGACACCCATGCAGGACACTATTAATATCAAGATCACTCATGTCTAATAAAGAAATTTTTCTTGATAACTCTTCACACCCCAAAAATAAGGTAAGTTCATCATGCTGATTAGGAATGATTTCATCATCGCAATACAAATTTGCAGCACTCATGGGGTTCGAATTATCATTGGAGGAGCATTGAAAATTAAAATGACCCACTCTATGGCAAAGTTCACAAATAAAAGGATAGAGGGCACAAACTTTTTCACCAAGATCATCTAGAGCCCTAAACCACTTTCTAGTTTTTTCATTCCTATGATGGATACAATATTCATCTTCGATTTGATTAATTCCACAAGGTCTATGCATTCCACAAAAATTAGCATGCTTATAAGAAATAGTATTTTCAGAAGTTTGGGCATGTTTATTGCAATCATTAACAACAATTTCATTTTCCATGCAAGTGTCTTTGAAAGGTTCATGATACACGTACCAATTTTCTTTAGGAACATTAATATGAGAAGCAAAGGCTCTATAGCAATCGACCATAATTTGAGGATCAAGACCATATTTAGCACTAAGCTCTTGAAAATCAACAGTTTCAATGAAAGACTTAATGCATTCATATTCATAGTTCATACCTGATTCTTTACCTTTGTCGTTCTCCCAATCTTCAGCGTTCTCCTGAATCCGATCAAGAAGGTCCCATTTAAACTCTTCTTTATTGCGCGTGAATGATCCAGAACAAGTAGTATCCAGCAAGGTTTTATCTTGAAAAGAAAGTCTTGCATAGAAATTATCAATGATGATATTACCAGGAAGCTCATGAATGGGGCATTTGAGCATTAAAGACTTCAATCTCCCCCATGCTTGGGCAATACTCTCTCCATCATGAGGCCAGAAATTATATATGCGGTTTCGGTCTTTGTGAATTTCACTTGGAGGATAGAATTTAGAATAAAATAGAGGCATAATATCCTCCCAATCAAGAGAATGCCTATTCTTCAGCAATTTATACCAATGCGCCGCTTTACCAGACAGTGACATAGAGAATAGTTTCTTCCTCACTTCATCCATAGAGATACCTGCACACTTGAATAACCCGCATAATTCATGCAAAAACAGTAAATGATCTCCAGGATGGACAGTTCCATCCCCTTCATAGCGGTTATCCATGACACGTTCAATAATTTTAATAGGTATTTTATATGGAATACTTTCAACAGGTGGATTTAAAATATCACAAGCATCATTAGAGTTATCGCATATGGGAGATAAAGTATTATCAGAGCAAATTTTCTCCCCTAAAGCTGGGAAGCTAAAAAGATCATAAAAACTAGCTTCCCCAAGCTTAGACTTTTCCATAACATTAGCAGTAATTGCGTTCATACTAATAACATTGCTACTAGCATGCAAATAAGGTTCCATAGGTTTTTTAATTTTCGCATCAAACAATCCATGTCTTAACTCAGGAAAAAGATTAAAAAGCTCACTAAATTTTTTGTTGTTTTCCATTATGCCTAACTAGTGAAAAATAAAAACAAGAAACAAAAAGATATAATTGCAGGATCTAAAGGAAATAGCTTCGAGCACTCACACACCGGCAACAGTGCTAGGAAATAGTTTAGTAGTCGGAGGATGTGAATACCTTTTACCTTACCTCCCCAGCAACGGCGCCAGAAAATAGCTTGATGTCTACGCACGCTTCTATTCCTCAGAGATGTGTTGGGCCTCCAAGAGCAGAGGTTTGTAGAACAGCAGCAAGTTTCCCTTAAGTGAATCACCCAAGATTTATCGAACTCAGGGAGGTAGAGGTCAAAGATATCCCTCTCAAGCAACCCTGCAATTACGATACAAGAAGTCTCTTGTGTCCCCAACACACCTAATACACTTGTCAGATGTATAGGTGCACTAGTTCGGCGAAGAGATAGTGAAATACAAGTAATACGGATGATTGTAAGTAGTAGTTGCAATCTGAAATAAATATGGCAGCAAGTAAACATGTAGCAGAACTTGTTGAAAACGGTGTTTCAATGCTTAGAAACAAGGCCTAGGGATCATACTTTCACTAGTGGACACTCTCAACAATGATCACATAAATAAATAACTTCTCTTCACTTGTGCTACTTCAAACACTCTCTTGTTGGATAACAAACACCATTCATTGTGTAGGGCTATAAAAGCACACCTCAAGCCATAGTAAACAAGCTCCACAACATCCGGAGTTCATATTAAAGTAACCTCTAGAGTGCATAATAGACCGTTGCAATTTAGACCGAGTACTAACATAGCATACACACTGTCAACAATAGCTATGAAAGGGGGAATAGATCGCATCAATACTATCATAGTAATAGTTAACTTCATAATCTACAAGAGATTACAATCATAACCTACACCAAGTACCACATGATGCACACACTGTCAACTTTACATCATGGGGGAGGAATAGAATACTTTAATAACATCACTAGAGTAGCACATAGATTAATAGTGATACAAAGCTCATGATCACATAAAGATCACATGGGAGAGAGAGATGAACCACATAGCTACCGGTAGAGCCCTCAGCCTCGGGGGAGAACTACTCCCTCCTCATCATAGGAGACAGCAATGGCGATGAAGATGGCGGTGGTGTCGATGGAGATGGCTTCCGGGGGCACTTCCCCGTCCCGGTGGCGTGCCGGAACAGAGACTTCTGTCCCCCGAATCTTGGCTTCGCGATGGCGGCGGCTGCGTAACTTTTCTCGTATCGTGGCTTCTTGGTTTAGGGTTTTCGCGATAGAGTCCTTAAGTAGGCGGAAGGGCAGCCTCGGAGGGGCCCTGGTGGGGCCACACCATAGGGGGGCGCGCCCCACCCCTTGGCCGCGCCGCCCTGGCGTGTGGGGCCCCCCTGGCTCCTCTCTGGCCCTTCTTCGGTGCTCTGGAACCTTCCGGGAAAAATAAGATGCTGGGCGTTGATTTCGTCCAATTCCGAGAATATTTCCTTTCTAGGATTTCTGAAACCAAAAACAGCAGAAAACAGCAACTGGCTCTTCGGCATCTTGTCAATAGGTTAGTTCCGGAAAACGCATAAAATCATCATAAAGTGTGAACAAAACATGTAGGTATTGTCATAAAACAAGCATGGAACATCAGAAATTATAGATACGTTGGAGACGTATCATAATCCAGGAAAGGCCGCGTCCAAGCCGGAATGATAACCATCACCTCCTTAGCCGGAGACACTGCCACATCTGGGTTTTCCGGGTTAGCGCCCTTTACCGAGGGTATCCGTAGGTGCTCAAGGAAAATTCCGGGAGGAATGGGTTTCCTGCCGGATCCGAGCTTGGACAGCATATCTGCCACTGTGTTATCGTCTCTCCTGACGTACTTGACTTCATATCCGAGGAAGCACTTGGCGATCTCATCAACTTCGTCTCTGTAAGCCGCCATGATGGAGTTTCTGGCGTTCCAGGTTCCGGCTACTTGTTGTGCCACTAGGTCGGAATCTCCGCAGCATATGATGTGCTTGATCCCAATTTCCTTAGAGATGCGCAGACCGTGTAGTAGAGCCTCGTATTCCGCCATATTGTTTGTGGCTTCGAAGTGAATCTGCAGAACGTACTGCAACTCTTCTCCGGTAGGGACTTCAGTGTGACTCCGGCTCCTGAGCCTTGATACTGCTTGGATCCGTCGAAGTGCATGACCCAAGTTTCAGGTTTCGGCTCAAGTTCGGCATCCAGAGCTTCTGTCCAATCAGCGACGAAATCCGCCAAAATCTGAGACTTGATTGCAGTCCTGGCTTTGTAATTGATGTCAAAGGCTGATAGTTCTATGCCCCATTTTGCTGTGCGTCATGTTGCGTCAGCGTTGTTAAGAATGGTTGACAATGGAGCTTTGCTCACAACTGTCATTGGATGCTCCTGGAAGTAGTGCCTCAGCTTCCGGCTACCTAAGAACACACCGTAGGCTAGCTTCTGAAAGTGAGGGTATCTCTGTTTGGATTCCGTCAGCACCTCACTAATGTAATAGACTGGCCTCTGGACTCTGTATTCATGACCTTCTTCCTTTCGCTCCACCACGATAATGAGACTAATGACCTTGTTGGAGGCTGCCTGGAAGAGGAGCATAGGCTCTGACTCAGCCGGAGCTGCCAAAATAGGTGGGGAAGTAAGTAAATCTTTCAACCCCTGAAGTGCTGCATCTGCTGCGTCGTCCCAGACAAATTTGTCCGTTTTCTTCAGCAGTTTGTAGAGAGGTAGTGCCTTCTCACCAAGACGGCTAACAAACCTACTAACTGCAGCAACGCAACCAGTTAGTCGTTGCACATCTTTGAGACAAGTTGGCCTTTTGATATACAGAATAGCCTTGATTTTCTCCGGGTTTACTTCGATGCCTCTGTGAGACACGATGAAGCCAAGGAGTTTTCCGGCTGGTACGCCAAAGACGCACTTTAGCGGATTTAACATCATCTTGTACCGTCGGAGATTTTCAAAGGTTTCTGGGAGGTCACTGATCAGGTCGGATCCTTTCCGGGTCATGACCGCGATGTCGTCGACGTATGCATGCACGTTCCGGCCAATTTGGTCCTTCAGGCATCGCTACATCGTACGTTGGTAGGTGGCACCTGCATTTTTCAAACCAAAGGGCATGGTGACGTAGCAGTACGTGCCAAAGGACTTCTTCATCCGGATCTGATGATACCCGGAATATGCGTCAAGAAAACACAGAAGTTCCGCCCCAGCCGTCGAATCAATGACTTGGTCAATGCGTGGCAAGGGGAATGGATCCTTCGGACAATGCTTATTCAAGCCGGAGTAATCGATGCACATTCTTAGTATTTCAGAATTCTTTTTGGGTACAAGGACGGGATTTGTGACCCAATCAGTATGGATAACTTCTATTACAAAACCTGCCTCTAGTAACTTTGCTAATTCCATCCCTATGGCGCGGCGCTTCTTGTCACCAAAGCGTCGCATAGCTTGCTTCACCGGTTTGGCACCCGGATTTATGTTGAGGTAGTGCTTGGCGAGTTCTCTTGGTACTCCGGACATGTCAGAAGGTTGCCATGCGAAGATATCCATGTTAGCTCGGAGGAACTTGACGAGCGCGCTTTCCTATTTGGGGTCCATGTTGGCTCCGACCGACACCTGTTTGGAGCTGTCACCTATCTTGAGGTCGACCTTCTTGGTGTCTATCGCGGCCTTGAATGAGTTTTTCTGCTCGGAGATCTGTTTCTTGGTGGTCTGCATTTCAGTCGGATCCACCGCGGCTCTGTAGCCTTGCAGCTCCTCTTCGGATAGTACAGATTCTGCGAAGGCGGCTTCGCCTATTTCGCACTCTCGAGCTTTCTTGTAATCTCCAGATACGGTAATCATACCGTTAGGATCCGGAATCTTGAGCTTATTGTAGATGTAGCACGCCCTTGCGTGAAACTTGTGGTAGGTGGGCCTGCCAAAGATGACGTGGTAGGAGCTCTTGAAAGGCATAACTTCGAACGTGATCATTTCTTTGCGGAAATTATTAACATCGCCGAAGGCCACGGGAAGTCTGATGCTGCCAAGAGAATTAGCTTTTTTACCCGGAACCACACCATGAAACTCAGTGTTGCTGTGCTTGAGCTGTTCCTTGGTAAGCTGCATCTTCTCCAGAGTCTCCAGGTACATGATATTCAAGCTGGCTCCGCCATCCATAAGGCATTTTGGAATGATGGTCGGATGATCCGCCCTGTCAAACGTGCAGGGATTTTCCGACCACCTGACATACTGCGGCACAGCCAGAACTGTGGCGTTCAGGATCCGGAGAGCTGATTTGTTGGCACGGACTGTGGGTGTTCCGAGGAAGGTGTGGTATGCACCAGCGCTCTTTTTGACGAAGGGGTTGGATTTGTTTGCCGCGGAAGCCTCTTTGGGATCCGGCGAAGCATCATCCTCGTCCATCGCCTCGGAACTATCATCGTCCTTTTCCTTGTTCTTGCCCTTGCCTCCTTTGCCGCGTGGGCGGTGCTTCCGGGCTCGCTTGTATCCTGCTTCCGGGTTGCCCTTCAGGTCATTGACCCACTTGCAGTTGCGGTTAGTATGGGAGGATTTGCCAGTAGCCGGATCCATGTGGGCCAGGCATGGCATGTCCCTATACTCTTCGTACGTTTGGGGAGCACGGAATCTAGCAGCTGTGACCTCGTCAGTGCGCTGTTGGCCCCTGCCGGCTCCGCCTCCACGTCCGCGGCCTCTTCTGCCTCCTTGACCTCCGCGTTGGAACGCCATGGCGACCATGTCGGATCCGCCACTTTTCTGATCATCGGGGGGATTCTTCCGCTTGTTGTTGTTGCTGCTGCCGCCATTATCACAGTTTTTCTTCTGTTGGTGCAGGGGTATGGCTGTAGCAGCAAGTTCTCCTCCTGCGTCGTCATCGGCGGCGGAGTGAGTACTTGCAATGCCGATCATGTCATCCAACGTTAACTTGTTTTCATTGATCAGGCAAGTGAGCTTGTGCCGGAGCAGTCCTCCCCTTTGCAATCCACCGATGAAGGCGTGCATAGCTGTGCGATTATCCACGTTCTCACAATCGTTCCTGGTTGCTAGCCATCGTGTGAGGAAACTCCGTGATGTTTCACCTTTCTTCTGGATACAGGCTTGTAAGTCGCTTGTAGTGGCAGGTCTTTTGTAGGTGCCCCTGAAGTGCTTCTCAAAAGCGATCTTCATGTCGAACCAACAAAAGATGGTGTTCTCCGGGAGGTCGCCCAGCCAGGTACGAGCTGGACCAATAAGGTACAACTGAAGCATGCGGCAAGCGATTCTCTGGTTTCCTCCGGCGAAGCTTACTGCATTGAAGTAGTCTTCGATCCAGGTATCGGGCCTTTCACTGCCATCATAGTGCTTCAGATTTCCGGGTAACTTAAGGTTCAAGCCTTTTGGATATGGCTCCTCTCGAATCATCCTGCCGAAGCATTTTGGGCCAATGTATTCAGATCTGTATTCATTGAGACGTTCCCTTGCGTCGCGTGGGCCGGTGCGGGGGGACTTCGAGCGGGAGTGAGATCTCCGGCCTCCGCCTCCGCCTCCACCCCCTCCACTGGGTGGCGGGGAGGGAGATTTGTGAGGGGGCCTGTGGGACCTCTTGCTTCCGCCTTCAGATTCGCCACATCCTTCCCGCTACTGACTCCGGCTTCGGTGGCTACCTTCCCTATGATGGCGGTCGCCTCCATCGTTCCGGCTTCTGCGGGGCTCCGGCTCACGCTCTTCATTCCGGCTCCGACGAGGTTCTGGCGTACGCTCCGTGTTCCGATTCCTCCGAGGGACCACGTTGTCGCGGATATTGATTCCGACAGGCCCATGGGGTCTGGTGTTTCCGACTGGACTACGACGGAGAGGGGGCGGAGGAGGTGCCTGGTTTCACGGGCGGAGGTGATGGGTTTCGGTACTTGTCTCTTCCAGTGTACATCGGATCCTTTCCCTTTCTTGGGTCCGTCGGAGGTGTTTTCGAGGGTACCGGGATCGGATTTGGATGTTCTCTGGTCCTCCTTCTGCGCTCCGTGGATCCGGTGTGCGATTCATCGTCACGATGCTGTCTTCCGGAGGCGTCCTTCTGCGCGGTGGATACACATAGATCCGGGTTGGACTCCAACCTGCGTGAAGTATCTGCCTTACTCTGTTGCTTCATTGCTGAAGCTACCAGTGTTCGGAGGTGTGCGATGTCGATTTCCTCATCTTGCTTGGCCAAGATCTCCGCAGCTTTCTTCATATTGTCCTTTGGAGTGGCGAGTGGCTGCTGGTTTGTAGGGGTTGCAAAGTTGATCTTTTGGGGGCCGATGGCCTCCCGGCGGATTCTATCTGCTTCCTTACCAGCATCCTCCATCATGGTTTCCCATTGTGCTCGGAGTTTCTTAGCCTCTGCCAAGCACTTTGCGGCTTCAGATTCTCTCTTGAGGAAACTTTCCATCACTTCTCCTGCTTCTTGCCTTTCCTCCAGCATTGCAGCTGCAGTGTTGGTAAATACCTTGGCGGTGGCCAGCATCTCCTTTCTTTTTGCTTCTAGAACCTCAGGATCTGCGGCTTCCTCTGGGGTTATTGGTTTGTTGAGGATTTCCGAGTGTGTGATAGCACCCCGGCCAGCCTGTTCGATGAGCTCATCTGCGGACATGTATTCCGTGTGTTCGGAGATGTGTCCTTCTCCAGATTCTGGCACGATGCGGTAACGAGGTCGCGAAGGCGGAGTTTCCGAAGTGGACGGGTCCAGGAGTCCGACATCGGTCGGAGTTTCTTCATCATTTTCCTGCTCTAGCCCAGTTATGGTTGCGAGGACCTGTTTAGGCGGAGTGGATTCTGCTTCGGCTGTCTCCTCATCTTCGAACTCTTTCATGGCTCGATTGTACTCTTCAGTGTTCATGGTGGACACATCGTCTGATGCTGGGCTTAGGTTGCCCAAGATCGATTCCTCTTTGCCTCCGGCATCCTCTTGATGGTCCGAAACGCCGCTATCTCCGGCAGCTTCCTGCTGATCCGGGGCGTCGCTGTCTCCGGTAGCCTCAACCTGCATGGGTCTGGCTCCATCCTGAGGAGGGGCGGTTCCTGCGGTATGTGCGAGGAAGTGCACGAAGTGGCACCTTTGCTTCTCTAACACCTGGGAGACCGAGGCAGATCTGCATTGGTCTTCCACCGTAATTTCCTGCTCAGGGGCAGATTGGGTGGGCGTTGAAATTTCCAGATCTAAGGCGGAACCTTCCATAGGAAGCTCCTGCGTCTCAGATCGGATCTTCGCGACAGCGTCCGGCTCAGCGGCGGTCACGTCAGCGTGACTTACCAGATCGTTTCTGTCGGAATCGATGGTTTCGCCAATGAAGATGTGTATCCCGCCTATCGGGACAATGGAGAGCTTGACGGGGTTTGTCCTAGCCAGAATCCAGCATTCATCCTGAGCGACGATCGGAAGGTTGCCGGCGTACAAGACGCGCCCCACGGCGATGGTGTCACCGATGCCTCCGAAGGTAGAACCCTCCCAGTTCCGGCCTCCAGATGCCGCTGGCCCCACGGTGGGCGCCAACTGTCATTGCCTATTCGACGGTACCTCGGAGGAGGGATCCTCACGAGGGGGAGAAGAAGTAGGGGCCATTGGGCGGAGAGTCCTCGGGACGGTGGTACGCGATTTACCCAGCTTCGGAACACCTGCTCGAGGACAGGGCCTACTGCTCCTTGTCTGGAATTATGTGGGCGCTTTCGCGTTGTTACAATGAGTTGTGGTTGTGCCTCTAGGGATCCCAGGATCCGGCTTATAAAGGCGCCCGGATCCAGGGTTTCTACGGAGAGTCCTACCCGGAATACAAGTTACCTAACTACGGAATATTACATTGTCATGCACGTCAAGAATCCGCCTTCCATCAATGTCGTACTGGATCCAGGTACTTTATGGGCCTTCACGGATCCGGCCTCCTTCGTAGGTCGGTTAAGATCCGGCTCCTTGCTCCTGGGTCGGACTTCATCCTCTCTGATCTACAGCAACTGGGCCGCCCGATGGGCCACATGCCTCATCACCATCTGTGGGCCACCCGGGCTTGCCGGATCTTGGCCATGCCGTTGATATACCCATAAAGTATACCCACAACAGGAGCTGCTCCGCTTTCGGGTGTTGGAGGGTAACACTGTACGATGGTAGAAGGCTGTCGAAGACAAAAAGAAAAGCATTAAATTCAAGTACGAAGGATGACATCGATTGTAAAGCAATTAAGTAAATACCTCGGAAGAGGTGGCTAAGGCCGAAGGGAGGATGAGCCGAAGTCATGGCTATGACGTCCTTCTGGTTGAAGAAAGTCAAGCGTCTCACTTCATCCTGAAGTTCGCTCTCCGTGAAATCAGCCGCATTGATCCGATTTTAATCGCCGAGCCAGTGTATTTCCAAAGTTGGTGGTTTCTCGACATCACCGGCTGTACCCGACAATGCAGGAACAAAGCAACAACTTCGGTTCCACTCATCGTTTGACCTCCTGCACTCTTCAGATCTAAGATCTTCTCGTACAGTTGGTCGGCCACCTCACTCTCTTCGGCAGTCTAAGTATTTTGCCAAGATTTCTTTGGCACTGCCTCAAGAACGTCATCGAATGGCGGCAGGTTGGAGCGGTGGCCTGACGCTGGGTGGTCCCTAAGATAGAACCATTTTTATCGCCAGCCCTGGACATACTCCCTCATCGGAAAATTGAAGTAGTTAACTCCTTTCCTGACGACGAAGCCGACGGCACCGACCACATGGGGACCTTCGCCTCCGCTGTGGCGTTTGACATAGAAAATCTTCCTCCAAAGACCCCGGTGGGGGTCAATACCGAGGAAGGCTTCGCATACAGTGATGAAAATGGAGAGGTGGAGGACGAAATTTGGGGTCAGTTGCTAGAGCTGGATCTCGTAGGAGAAAAGAAGGCAGCGGAGGAACTCGTGGACTGGAAGAGAAAGCCCACGTTGTAAAAAAGCAGAGAACATAACAGTGAAACCCTTCGGGGGCTTCAGGCGAGAGGCAGAACCTGGATGAGTGAAGTCAGACACAACAGAAGAGATGAGCCCTAGCGACCTCAGCTTGTTCTCATCGCGCTTTGAGATGGTGGACGCTGCCCAGTCGAGATTGGCGGCGGCGCCCGTTTTGCGCGATGCGGTGGATTCTTTGGCCTTGGCTGCGCTTGCAGCAGCACTGGAACTGGCGGTCGCCCTCTTCTTCCCCACGGTCGCGTGAAGGCTCTTGGATGCAGAGGCAATGGCAAGGTGGAAGTAAAGGAAGAAGATGAGCCGTATGGGAGGCGTAAAAGGTTAAAACCAAAATGCCCCCCTTTTTATAATGAAAAATGGCTGAGGATCGTGGCCGTTAAATTCGCATCATGGAGAAGTGGACGAGGATCTAATCGCACACGTGTCAGGAAGGGAGAGAAACCAGCGGCCCATTACCCCCACTACGCACGACAAACGAGAAAACACCCCTGTCAACGCGCAAGTATCAGTCATTTCCTAACTGGCCGCGCAGAAGTATGGTGGGCCCATTAAGTCACGTCCTGATGATGTCACCAAAAGTATCGACTCCTCAATTATAAAGCATCCGAAGGAATCTACAACGTTGAGTTGCTTAACTTGAGTCTACGCACGGTTGCAAGCGTCCGTCCCTAGACTCGGGGGCTACTCCCTTCGGGAGCGCTGGACGCGCACCCGATAAAAATTATTGAAGGCAAAGGAAAATGAATCCGAAGATTTCAGAAGATCCAGGATCGAGCCCGGGGACTTGATTCTGTGTAGAGTAACATTGTTTTGCCATCGGCAGTTAACCAGCATTGATTTATCGAGTAAAACTGGGCACGTTATTCCTATCCCTTATGTACTATCATATTAAATGACTTCACTCGAAGTTTTAGAAGACCCAATATACAAAAAGATATCGGATGATCAAGACAATTCAGAAAACATCGGCACTAGAATCTTCGAGTAGTACAACTTGATTCTACGCACGGTTGCAAGCATCCGTCCCTAGACTCGGGGGCTGCTCCCATCGGGAGGGCTGGACGCGCACCCGATAAAAAGCTGTTTCGACTTCAAAATGATGAAAAAGGATCAAGTCTTTTCGGCAGCTATGGACATTCGACAGAAGGCAATTATAGTCCCTGCCCGAAGCTTTATTTCGGCCAGTCACTCGGGGGCTACTGATGTGGGCATTACCCTTCGGGTGACCAACATTAGAATACCTCCTTCGGTCCAACCAGGGGCCGAAGAAGATTGCCTCACAACCAAGGTGGGCCTATACGTTGGTTCCAGTAAAGGAGACTCACCCGAAGAAGGATTCTTGATGAACAAGGCAAGAAGACGCTATACAAGGAAAGATTATAGTAGATCTCTTTGTAACCTAGTCGAGTCCGGACAGAACTCTCGGGACCTGGCCTGCTATATAAGGGCCAGGAGAGGGTCTGCCGAGACACAACTTCAACACATAGATTCACCGCAAGTCAAGAGCTAGAACCCTAGAATCTTAGCCTATCGACGAGACAACAACCATAGCCTATCGGCTACCCCATTGTAACCCAATATATTCGATAATCAAGATCAGACAAGCAGGAAGTAAGGGTTTTACCTCATCGAGGGCCCCGAACCTGGGTAAATCTCTCTCCCCGTTTGTTTGGTATCCGATGTCTCGTGTCAGCCTGCAGGATTCCGTCAACCCTAAGCCCCTCATGGTGGGCATTGCCGGGGAGCACCCTCGTCACAGTACATAGTCGTTTTGCGAGTCATTGCTCCAAAGGTAGAGGAGAGGGGCAATTGAAATGTGCTGTTAAGTAGCGTGCCTCTCGTCGTGGTTCGATGGACCAGTCGCATGGCGACCCCGAAGGAGGTTATTGTCTCGGTGTTTTTCCTTCACGAGCCGTGGGTCCATTTTGCGGAGTTCCCAGTCGCAGTACTTAGCTTTACAGTCACCATTCCTAAGGTAGAGGAGGGCGAGTGGATGATGTATAGCGTAGCATCGATCGGTTGCTAAGGCCCGTAGGGCTGGTCGAGCGAGCGACCCTACTGATGGATCCATTTGCTATTTTCGCTTTGCGGCGTTAAGGGCGGTGACTGGGGCAGTCCTGGGATTGCGACTGGCCCGTCAACCGCTGATCTTTTTAGCCGAGCTACTTAGCTATTGTGGATTGCTCTTTCAGTAGAAGCAAGCGAAAGACTCCCGGTTCCTGAGCTGCGCAGCTTGGCGTCCAACTCGTATTGGCGACTTGGGAGATATGTTCGTGCGAGGCATGGTTGTAATTTTGGGTCGGCGAATTGGAACCCAGATGGAGTGGACGGAATCTTTATTGATGATCATGTGGTGTTTACATGGCGGTTTACATGTAGAACTGGCGAAGGAGATTGACATTCCAGGGGCGCTCGACTTTTCGGGTGAGCGGGTTGCCATCGTCGTCCTTGCGCGCGTCGGTGAGGTAGTAGGCGTCAATGCCGAGCACACGGCTGACGGCGAATGGCCCCTCCTATGGGGGAGATAGCTTATGCATGCCCTTCTTGTCCTGGATTAACCTGAGGACGAGGTCGCCTTCCTGGAAGGAGCGACTGCGAACACGGCGACTGTGGTAGCGCCGGAGGCCTTGCTGGTATATGGATGTTCTAGAGAGAGCGAGTTCTCGGTTCTCGTCAAGGAGGTCGACTCCATCCTGACGGGCGAGCTCATTTTCTTCCTCCGAGTAGTTCATGATGCGTGGCGAGTCGTGGGCGATGTCCGTGGGCATGATAGCTTCCGCCCCGTAGACTAGGAAGAAAGCCGTGTAGCCTGTCGACCTGTTTGGTGTTGTGCGTATGCCCCAGAGGACAGACGGCAGCTCTTCCGCCCAGCATCTGGCGACTCGATCCAAGGGCACTTGCAATCGTGGCTTGAGGCCGTGGAGGATGCTCTGGTTGGCTCTCTCTGCTTGGCCATTCAACTCGGGATGCGTGACTAAGGCGAGGTCGAGTCGGATCCCGTTCTCTTCGTAGAACTCCGCCATTTCTCCCTTGGCGAAGTTTGTGCCGTTGTCGGTGATGATGCTATGCGGGTACCCATAGCGGTATATCAGCTCCCGTAGGAACTTCGTCGCCATTTTACCGTCGCACTTCTTGATGGGTTTTGCCTCCCCCCACTTAGTGAATTTGTCAACGGCGACGAGGAGATGAGTGTAGCCGCCGGGGGCTGTCTTGAACTTGCCCACCATGTCCATGCCCCAAACGCCGAAGGGCCAGGTGAGGGGGATGGTCTTGAGTGCAGAGCCTGGCATGTGCGACTGGCTCGCGTACTTCTGGCACCCGGCGCATGCGCGGACGAGTTCGACTGCGTCGGCGTGCACGGTGGGCCAGTAGAAGCCGTGCCTCAAGGCTTTGGCAACTATTGAACGGGCTCCTGCGTGATGGCCGCAGTCGCCTGCGTGTATGTCGCGCAGAATCTGGCGACCCTCCTCTGCGGTGACGCATCGCTGGAAAACTCCAGAAATGATGTGCGTGTACAACTCCTGGTTGATGATGGCGAAGGACTTGCACCAGCGCACAATCGTGCGTGCCTCCATTTCATCCATGGGAAAATTTTGCCGCTCGAGGTAGTTCATGTAGGGCTCCGTCCAGTCCCCAGCGTCCTAGGCGACTGCGACTAGCACGGAGTCGGGGGCTCGTGGTTCGGCGATGTCGACCTCGCGGGGCGGTCGTACCAATGGGCGACTGAGAATGTCGATGAAGAGGCCCGGTGGTTGTAGCTGCCGCTTGGAGCCGAGCCTGGAGAGTGCGTCGGCTTCCTCGTTCTTGCGCCTGTCGACCCACTCGATGATGTATCTAGAGAAGCTGGCGCCGGCCTGGTCGACCGCTCGCTTGTACGCGATCATGTTGGCGTCGGTGGCATCACAGGTCCCCGAGATCTGGCTGGCGACCAAGTCGGAGTCGCCAAAGCAGCGCAGGCGTGACGTGCCCATCTCCTTGGCGATCCGCATGCCGTGGAGAAGTGCCTCGTACCCGGCCACGTTGTTGGTGCAGGGCTTGAATTGAAGCTGCAGGACGTACCTCATGGTGTCTCCTTTCGGGGATATGAGGACGATGCCTGCTCCGGCCCCTTCGAGGTTCTTGGAGCCGTCGAAGTAGAGGGTCGAGTGCTTGGCTTCCGCCGGGGAGGTTGGCTGCTGCAGTTCCTCCCAGTCGACGAAGAAATCGGCCACTGGGATTTGACCGCACGGCGAGGCTCATACGTGATGTTGTGGACACCGAGCTCGACTGCCCACTTGGCGACTCTCCCAGTCGCGTCCCGGTTGAGGATGATATTGGCGAGTGGCGTTGATGCGACGACCTTAATGGGGTGCTCCTGGAAGTAAGGGGCCAATCACCGTTGGGCCCTAAACACGGAGTAGACCAGCTTCTGGTAGTGCGGGTAGCGCTGTTTTGACTCGGTGAGAGCCTCGCTGATGTAGTACACTGGGTGCTGCACGAGTTGCTCCTTTCCTTCTTCCTTGCGTTCGACCACCATGACTGCACTTACGGCGCGATTCGACGCGGCAACGTAGAGGAGTATGGGTTCTTGTGGCAGCGGGGCGGCTAGGATGGGTGCGTTCTGCAGGGCCGCTTTGAGTGTTTCCAAGGCGCTTTGTGCTTCGGCCGTCCACTCGAAGGAATCGGATTTCTTCAAGAGACGGTAGAGGGGCAGGGCCTTGTCGCCGAGTCGAGGTATGAAGCGGATGAGCGCTGCGACTCGCCCGGCGAGCTTTTGCGCGTCGAGGAGGCATGCAGGCCTTTTGATGTGCATGACGGCTGAGATCTTCTCCGGATTGGGCTCGATGTCGTGATTGGAGATGACATAGCCGAGTAGCTGCCCTGATGGGACGCCAAAGGTGCACTTCAGGGGGTTGAGCTTTATCTGGTAGCGCCGGAGGTTGGCGAAAGTCTCGGTGAGGTCGGCGACTAGGTCGTCCTGCCGAGTCGACTTGACCACGACGTCTTCGATGTATACATGAACGTTGCGCCCGATTTGGCTTTCGAGGCAACTATTCATGCATCACTGGTATGTGGCTCCAGCGTTTCTGAGGCCGAAGGTCATGGCGGTGTAGCAGTAGGCGCCGAGCGGCGTGATGAACGCTGTTTTCTCCTGATCTTCAACCGCCATCTTGATTTGGTTGTACCTGGAATATGCGTCGAGGAAGCATAGTGATTCGGAGCCCGCGGTGGCGTCAATGATCTGATCAATCAGCGGGAGGACGAATGGGTCCTTGGGGCAAGCCCGATTGAGGCTAGTGTAGTCTATACACATGCGCCATATCTTGTTTTTCTTCGGCACGAGGACTGGGTTTGCCAGTCACTTTTGGGTGCTTCATTTCCATGATGAATCCGGCGGCGAGTAGCCGGTTCACCTCTTCGGTGATTGCGCGCCGCCGCTCTTCACCTACGGGTCGCATCGTCTGTTTGACGGGACACGCGGTGGGATCAACGTGGAGTTTGTGCTCAGCAAGTTCTCTCGGGACACCTGGCATATCAGAAGGTTTCCATGCAAAGATATCTCTATTCTCACGGAGGAACTTGATGAGCGTGCTTTCCTATTGGGCGGATAGGCCCCTCCCAATGATAACCTCCTACTTGGATCATTCTCTACCAGATCTACTCGACGTGTGTCAGTCGTCGGCTGGAAGGTCGGTGAGGACGAGTCGAGCTCGGTTGGCTTCTCGAGGATGGCGGGGTCATTGTTGTCGACCGGGTACTTGGCGAGTTCGACGGCATTGTCGCGCTCCGAGGCGATGACGGCGTCGGTGAGCTTGGCACCGCTATCCTCGCACTCCAGGGCCATCTCGGGGTCGCCGCGGATGGTGATGACACCGCGCGGCACCGGCATCTTCATCATGTTGTAGGCGTAGTGTGGCATGGACATGAACTTGGCGAACGCCTGGCGGCCGAGGACGCAGTGGTAGGGGCTGCGGAAGTTGACCACCTCGAAGGAGATCCGCTCGGTGCGGTAGTTCGCTGGCATGCCGAATGTCACTGGCAATGTTACCTTGCCGATTGGAAAGACCTTTCTGCCAGGGACGATGCCATGGAAGGTGACGCTCGTTGCTTCAAGGCGCGAGTCGGGCAACTAGAGTCGCTGGAAAGTGTCGTAGTACATGATGTTGATGGAGCTTCCTCCATCCATCAAGGTCTTGGAGAGCCAGTAATCGGCGACCTTGGGCTTGATGATCAGGGCGACTCGCCCTGGGTACTCGATGCGCGGAGCGTGATCCTCGCGGCTCCACGTGATGCTCTGCTCTGACCAGTTGACCCAGCGCGGGATGTCTGCGACGATTGCGTTAACAGCCACCGCGCGTGAGAGAACCTTCTTGCCGCGGCGGTCGCCGACCCCGGAGAAGGTGTGGAGGGACCCGACGCTGCGACCGAAGCCGTCGTCCTTAGGCTTGTCCTGGTCCTTGTTGCAGTCCTTGTTCTGGTCGCCACCGCCATTCTCCTTGGAGCGGTGGGCTTTCTCGATCTGCTTAAGGGAGAAGCAGTTCCTAGTGGTGTGCGTCGAGGGCTTGCCCTCTCTGCTGTGATAGATGCACGGAGCATCAAGCAGGCTGTGCGGGTCTAACCGCTTGCCTGGTGGGCGATCCTCTCGCGGGCCGCGGCTGTCGCTATGAGAGTATTTCGGGTCGCGCTGCCCGTAGTTGGCGTTGGCGATGAACTCGGAGTTACCGCCATCGCTGCGGCGCTTGCCGTTGCCCGGGCGAGTGCCGAGCCGGTAGTCATCACGGCGGTTGTCGGGGCGGACGGCGCAGCGATTGCGCCGCTGGCCGTACTCGTCGTCCGAGTCGACTGCGGGATCTTCATCGGCGTAGCGCTTGGCGATGTCGAAGAGCTTGGCGATGGAGATGTTGTCACGGCTGATGCGCTTCAGCTTGGAGACGAGTGGCTCGTAGCGACAGGTCCTCCTGAAGCAGTAGATCCCCGTGTCGGTGTTGATGCCGCTTGAGGTCGTCAACATGTCCTCCCAGCGTTGCACCCATCGGCAAGTCGACTCGTTGGGTCTTTGGACGCTGCGGTCCAGGTCCTCGATGGTGGTGGCGTGAGTGTATGCGCTGGCGAAGTGCTGGATGAAGGCAGCACGGGATTCCTCCCACGAATCGATGTTTTCGGGGGAGGGTGTTGAACCATTGGCGATTCGCCCCGTCCATCATGAGGGGTAGGTAACGGGAGGCGAGCAGGTCGGAGTAGTCGAGGATGCCCATCGCCATGGTGTACGAGTCGATCCTGACCATGGGGTCGTTGTTGGTGTCGTACTTCTCGATGTCGCGGGGGGCCTTGAATCCAGCGGGGTACTGCTCACCTCTGATCATCGGGCCGAAGCATGCTGGGCCGACTCGGGCGAACGCGCTCTGGCGTGGCTGCTCGCCCCTGTAGGTGTTGTCGAGGCGATTGCGCGCACGCCACACTTGGTCGTTGACGATGTGCACGCACGCGTCGATTGGCTTCCCATTGGCAGCGGCCATCGCGCGCGGGGGGCACGGCTCGATTGGATTGTTGGTCGAGTGAGCGGCGCATGGCTCCGGGGGTGGGCAGTTGTTGACGTTGGCGACTGCGCGATTTGCCGCGGCGGAAGACGCAGCGCGACTTGCTGAGGAACGCGAGTAGAGCCTCCCCTGGGAGTCCTGGGCCGCGTACTGCTGTCCCAGGGCCTTAGCGACTAGGGCCTTGGCGTGCTGGATGAAGAGGGCGCCTTCGCCGGTGTCGGGGAGATTGGCGAGGGCGACTTGCGCGGTGACAACGTTGTCTGCCGGTGACGAGTGCAAAGGCATCCCGTTGGCGTCGACTTCCACAGGGGGATCATCCTGCCCTGTGGTGGTGGCGGTGGTGGTGCGCCGTTTGCCGCTCGATCGGTGGCGGCCCAGCTCGACTCCGGGGCGTCATTGTTCCTGACTCGGGCCTCCCCGCCCGGGTCGTAGAACTTGAGGCGGGCATTGGGGAAGCCCTGCTCACAAGCGCGCTCGATGCGCTGGCGAGTGCGGCATTGATGGTGGAGCGACAAAGCTCTTGCCGAGTCCTGCTCGACGTGGAACTTCTGCCGCTCGACGAGCTCCTTCTTCCTCTGCGCCTCCAGGGCCACCCGATGCGCCCCGTTGTCGGCCGCGGTTGCGGACGCGGGGAGCGGCGTGGTGAAGGGATCGTTGGGCGGTTGATACGTCTCCAACGTATCTATAATTTCTGATGTTCCATGCTAGTTTTATGACAATACCTACATGTTTTGTTCACACTTTATATCGTTTTGATGCATTTTCCGGAACTAACCTATTAACAAGATGCCGAAGTGCCAGTTCCTGTTTTCTGCTGTTTTTGGTTCCAGAAATCCTACAAAGGAAATATTCTCGGAATTGGACGAAATCAACGCCCAGGGTCTTATATTTCACGGAAGCTTCCAGAGAGCCAGAGAGGGACCAGAGGGGAGCCCTGGGGGCCCCACCCCACATCGGCGCGGCCAAGGGGGTGGGCGCGCCCCCCTATGGTGTGGGTCCACCAGGACCCCTCCGAGGCTGCCCTTCCGCCTACTTAAGGACTCCGTCGCGAAAACCCTAAAGGAATAAGCCACGGGACGAGAAAAGTTACGCAGCCGCCGCCATCGCGAAGCCAAGATTCGGGGGACAGGAGTCTCTGTTCCGGTACGCCGCCGGGACGGGGAAGTGCCCCCGGAAGGCATCTCCATCGACACCACCACCATCTTCATCGACGCTGCTGTCTCCTATGATGAGGAGGGAGTAGTTCTCCATCGAGGCTAAGGGCTGTACCGGTAGCTATGTGGTTAATCTCTCTCCCATGTACTTCAATACAATGATCTCATGATTTGCCTAGCATGATTGAGATCCATATGATGAGCTTTGTAATCTAGATGTCGTTATGCTATTCAAGTGGGTTTTACTTATGTGATCTCCGGAGACTCCTTGTCCCACGTGTGTAAAGGTGACAGTGTGTGCACCGTGTGGGTCTCTTAGGCTATATTTCACAGAATACTTATTCACTGAGTTATGATTTGAGTTGGATGTCTCTATGAAATTGTGGTGTGTTAGTACCTCCTATGAATGCTCACAGTGACAGCGTGGGGTGTTTATTAGTACTTGGGAATACATCTTTAAGGTTTGCTTTTGCAGCCCTACACGGTGAATTAGTGTTCGTTATCCCGCCAGAGAGTAGTTCAGAATAGCATAGTGAAGTGCTTATATTTATATTCAATTATGATTGCCATGTTGAGAGTGTCCACTAGTGAAAGTATGATCCCTAGGCCTTGTTTCTAAGCATTGAAACACCGTTTCCAACAAGTTCTGTTACATGTTTGCTTGCTGCCATCTTTATTTCAGATTGTTATTACCACTCATATTCATCCATATCACTTGCATTTTACTATCTCTTCGCCGAACTAGTGCACCTATACATCTGACAAGTGTATTAGGTGTGTTGGGGACACAAGAGACTTCTTGTATCGTAATTGCAGGGTTGCTTGAGAGGGATATCTTTGACCTCTACCTCCCTGAGTTCGATAAACCTTGGGTGATTCACTTAAGGGAAACTTGCTGCTGTTCTACAAACCTCTGCTCTTGGAGGCCCAACACTGTCCACAGGAATAGAAGCGTGCGTAGACATCAAGCTATTTTCTGGCGCCGTTGCCGGGGAGGTAAGGTAAAAGGTATTCACATCCTCCGACTACTAAGCTATTTCCTAGCATTGTTGCCGGTGTGTGAGTGCTCGAAGCTATTTCCTTTAGATCCTGCAATTGCATCTTTTTGTTTCTTGTTTACACTAGTTAGGCATAATGGAAAACAACTGTGAGTTTTTTAATCTATTTCCTGAGTTAAGACATGGATTGTTTGATGCGAAAATTAAAAAACCTATGGAACCTTATTTGCATGCTAGTAGCAATGATATTAGTATGAACGCTTTGAACACCATTGTTGCTAATGCTATGGAAAATTCTAAGCTTGGGGAAGCTGGTTTTGATGAGCATGATATTTTTAGTCCCCCAAGCATGGAGGAGAAAATTTACTTTGATGATACTTTGCCTCCCATTTATGATGATTATAATGATAGTGATATTTTGGTGCCACCTACTATGGAGGATAAAGTTTATTATGATTATACTATGCCTCTTATATTTGATGATGAGAATAATAATGATAGCTACTTTGTTGAATTTGCTCCCACTACAATTAATAAGAATGACTATGCTTATGTTGGGAGTAGCAATTATTTTATGCATGAGACTCATGATAAGAATGCTTTATGTGATAGTTATATTGTTGAGTTTGTTCATGATGCTACTGGAAATTATTATGAGAGAGGAAAATATGGTTGTAGAAATTTTCATGTTACTAAAACACCTCTTTATATGCTGAAATTTTTGAAGTTACTCTTGTTTTATCTTCCAATGCTTGTCACTTTGTTCTTCATGAATTTATTTGTGTACAAGATTCCTATGCATAGGAAGTGGGTTAGACTTAAATGTGTTTTGAACTTGCATTTTGATGCTCTCTTTGCTTCGACTCTAATCCTTATGTGAGCATCATTAAAATTGCTGAGCCCATCTTAATGGCTATAAAGAAAGCACTTCTTGGGAGATAACCCATGTCTTTATTTTGCTACTGTTTTGTTGTGTCTTGGAAGTTGTTACTACTGTAGCAACCTCTCCTTATCTTTATTTTATTGCATTGTTGTGCCAAGTAAAGTCTTTGATAGTAAGGTTGATACTAGATTTGGATTACTGCGCAGAAACAGATTACTGTCTGTCACGAAATTGAGTCGCCCCGTCTGTAGGTAACTTAGAAAAATATGCCAATTTACGTGCGTGATCCTGAGATATGTACGCAACTTTCATTCAATTTGAGCATTTTCATCTGAGCAAGTTTAGTGCCGCTAAAAAATTCGTCTTTACGTACTGTTCTGTTTTGACAGATTCTGCCTTTTATTTCACATTGCCTGTTTTGCTATGTTGGATGGATTTCTTTGTTCCATTAACTTTCAGTAGCTTTGTGCAATGTCTAGAAGTGTTAAGAATGATTATGTCACCTCTGAACATGTGAATTTTTGATTATGCACTAACCCTCTAATGAGTTTGTTTTGAGTTTGGTGTGGAGGAAGTTTTCAAGGATCAAGAGAGGAGAATGATACAATATGATCAAGAAGAGTGAAAAGTCTAAGCTTGGGGATGCTCCCGTGGTTCATCCCTGCATATTTCAAGAAGACTCAAGCATCTAAGCTTGGGGATGCCCAAGGCATCCCCTTCTTCATCAACAACTTATCAGGTCACCTCTAGTGAAACTATATTTTTATTCCGTCACATCTTATGTGCTTTACTTGGAGCGTCTGTGTGCTTTTATTTTCGTTTTGTTATCTTAGTTCTCTGAATAAATTGGATCCTATCATGCTTGTGTGGGAGAGAGACACGCTCCGCTTGTTCATATGAACACTGGTGTTCTTAGCTTTACTTTTAATGTTCATGGCGAAGGTTGAAACTGCTTCGTTCATTGTTATATGATTGGAAACAGAAAATGCTTCATGTGGTAATTGGTATAATGTCTTGAATAATTTGATACTTGGCAATTGTTGTGCTCAAATAGATCATGTTTAAGCTCTTGCATCATGTACTTTGTACCCATTAATGAAGAACTACCATAGAGCTTGTTGAAATTTGGTTTGCATGATTGGTCTCTCTAAAGTCTAGATATTTTCTGGTTAAGGTGTTTGAACAACAAGGAAGACAGTGTAGAGTCTTATAATGCTTACAATATGTTCTTATGTAAGTTTTGCTGTACCGGTTCATACTTGTGTTTGCTTCAAACAACCTTGCTAGCCTAAGCCTTGTATTGAGAGGGATTACTTCTCGTGCATCCAAAATCCTTGAGCCAAAAACTATGCCACTTGTGTCCACCATAACTACCTACTACATGGTATTTCTCTGCCATTCCAAAGTAAATTGCTTGAGTGCTACCTTTAAAATTCCATTCCTTGTCTTTGCAATATATAGCTCATGGGAAAGTAGCTTAAAAACTGTTGTGGTAAAGAATATGTCGTTTATGTATCTTATTTCTTATAAGTTGCTTGTTGAGCGGTAACCATGTTTCTGGGGACGCCATCAACTTTTGTTGAATATCATGTGGGTTGCTATGCATGTTCGTCTTGTCTGAAGTAAGGGTGATTTGCCATGAGTTGTATGGTTTGAGTATGCATATTGTTAGAGAAGAACATTGGGCCGCTAACCAAAGCCATGTATCATGGTGGAAGTTTCAGTTTGGACACTAATCCTCAATCTCTTATGAGAATATTATCTGTTGTTGAATGCTTAAGCATTAAAGAGGAGTCCATTATCTGTTGTCTATGTTGTCCCGGTATGGATGTCTAAGTTGAGAATAATCAAAAGTGAGAAATCCAATGCGAACTTTCTCCTTAGACCTTTGTACAGGCGGCATAGAGGTACCCCTTTGTGACACTTGGTTGAAACATATGTTATGCAATGAGAATCCATGGAAATCCAAGCTAATTAGGACAAGGTGCGAGCACTATTGGTGTACTATGCATGAGGCTTGCAACTTATAAGATGTCTTATGCATAACACATATGATTTATTACTACCATTGACAAAATTGTTTCCATGTTTTCAAAATAAAAGCTCTAGCACAAAAATAGTAATCCATGCTTCCCTCTGCGAAGGGCCTTTCTTTTACTTTATGTTGAGTCAGTTTACCTACTTCTTTCCATCTTAGAAGCAAACACTTGTGTCAACTGTGTGCATTGATTCTTACATACTTGTTTATTTGCATTCATCATATTACTTTGTGTTGACAATTATCCATGAGATATACATGTTGAAGTTGAAAGCAACCGCTGAAACTTATATCTTCCTTTGTGTTGCTTCAATGCTTTTACTTTGAATCTATTGCTTTATGAGTTAACTCTTATGCAAGTCTTATTGATGCTTGTCTTGAAAGTACTATTCATGAAAAGTCTTTGCTATATGATTCAGTTGTTTAGTCATTGTCTTTACCATTGCTTTGAATCACTGCATTCATCTCATATGCTTTGCAATAGTATGATCAAGATTATGTAAGTAGCATGTCACTTCAGAAATTATTCTTGTTATCGTTTACCTACTCGAGGGCGAGTAGGAACTAAGCTTGGGGATGCTGATACGTCTCCAACGTATCTATAATTTCTGATGTTCCATGCTAGTTTTATGACAATACCTACATGTTTTGTTCACACTTTATATCGTTTTGATGCATTTTTCGGAACTAACCTATTAACAAGATGCCGAAGTGCCAGTTCCTGTTTTCTGCTGTTTTTGGTTCCAGAAATCCTACAAAGGAAATATTCTCGGAATTGGACGAAATCAATGCCCAGGGTCTTATATTTCACGGAAGCTTCCAGAGAGCCAGAGAGGGACCAGAGGGGAGCCCTGGGGGCCCCACCCCACATGGCGGCGCGGCCAAGGGGGTGGGCACGCCCCCCTATGGTGTGGGTCCACCAGGACCCCTCCGAGGCTGCCCTTCCGCCTACTTAAGGACTCCGTCGCGAAAACCCTAAAGGAATAAGCCACGGGACGAGAAAAGTTACGCAGCCGCCGCCATCGCGAAGCCAAGATTCGGGGGACAGGAGTCTCTGTTCGATGCACGCCGCCGGGACGGGGAAGTGCCCCCGGAAGGCATCTCCATCGACACCACCACCATCTTCATCGACGCTGCTGTCTCCTATGATGAGGAGGGAGTAGTTCTCCATCGAGGCTAAGGGCTGTACCGGTAGCTATGTGGTTAATCTCTCTCCCATGTACTTCAATACAATGATCTCATGATTTGCCTAGCATGATTGAGATCCATATGATGAGCTTTGTAATCTAGATGTCGTTATGCTATTCAAGTGGGTTTTACTTATGTGATCTCCGGAGACTCCTTGTCCCACGTGTGTAAAGGTGACAGTGTGTGCACCGTGTGGGTCTCTTAGGCTATATTTCACAGAATACTTATTCACTGGGTTATGATTTGAGTTGGATGTCTCTATGAAATTGTGGTGTGTTAGTACCTCCTATGAATGCTCACAGTGACAGCGTGGGGTGTTTATTAGTACTTGGGAATACATCTTTAAGGTTTGCTTTTGCAGCCCTACACGGTGAATTAGTGTTCGTTATCCCGCCAGAGAGTAGTTCAGAATAGCATAGTGAAGTGCTTATATTTATATTCAATTATGATTGCCATGTTGAGAGTGTCCACTAGTGAAAGTATGATCCCTAGGCCTTGTTTCTAAGCATTGAAACACCGTTTCCAACAAGTTCTGTTACATATTTGCTTGCTGCCATCTTTATTTCAGATTGTTATTACCACTCATATTCATCCATATCACTTGCATTTTACTATCTCTTCGCCGAACTAGTGCACCTATACATCTGACAAGTGTATTAGGTGTGTTGGGGACACAAGAGACTTCTTGTATCGTAATTGCAGGGTTGCTTGAGAGGGATATCTTTGACCTCTACCTCCCTGAGTTCGATAAACCTTGGGTGATTCACTTAAGGGAAACTTGCTGCTGTTCTACAAACCTCTGCTCTTGGAGGCCCAACACTGTCTACAGGAATAGAAGCGTGCGTAGACATCAGCGGTTCGTCACCGGCCGCCATGAGGACGGCGGCGGGGTACTGGTACCGCAGGGCATCGATGGAATCATGCTCCAAATCGTTGTCGAAGAGAGGGAGGATGGACCTGTCCTCGTAGTCGCCCGGATTGGAAACCGGGGTGATGGAGTCCGCGACTGACGCCGCGACGATGGATCCGGCGACTGATGCCGCAGCCGCCGAATCGGCGTCGTCCTCTAGGGCCAACTCATCCTCGACGTACGCTTCGCTGGAGAGGGGGAGAGTGGCAGTGAGGAGTTGGCCCGGCGCGTACGGGTCGTGCAGCTGGCCAGGGCGGACCTCGGCGGGGTCGCTGACGCCGGCGAGGCCGACGAAGAGATTGATTGTGCCGACCGGCACCATCCAAGCGTGGGTGAGAGGCGACGGTGCCGGGTGGTAGGTGCTCAGCTGGATGTGGAAGAAGCTGCCCGTGGCGATCATCCTGACGGAGGCGACCGGCCGGCGGATAGGCGAGTAGGGCCTCGCCGTAGCTCGGAGGCTTGACGCCCCACGCCCCACGGTGGGCGCCACTATCGTGGATGTGACCACGGCAGATGCTACAGGGTGCAGCACTTCGTTGATCCGGGGGCAAGGTGGCGTAGCCATTTGCGGAGCGAGGTGCACAAGACGCATGGTTTTACCCAGGTTCAGCCCCTCCGGAGAGTAAAAGGCCTACGTCCTGCTAGATCTATAGCTCAGTGGAGATTACAATGGGGGGGGCTCAGTCGGCTTGTCGCTGAGAGCAATGGTGGTGAGATGCGATCTCGGATTGTGTGTCTTCTAGGGTTTAGCTCGGGGGTTTATATAGGCACCCCCGATCTAGGGTTTACAAGCGGATAAGTCCGAATCATATCACTTGCTATAAGGCCGGGATTCGTTATCCCGCGCCCAAGGAAACTACGCTTCAGTCGCCTGGGCCTCCGATCCAGTCGCCACCTTCAGGGTTTTAGCCCAGTCGCTTCAGGGTTCTAGGCCCAGTCGCCCTAGCCGACTGGACCCCTTCTTGGGCCTTCTCTCCTGCGGCGAGTGAGACTAATGGTGTACCCCCTTGGGCAGATCCCCATCATAAGGTGGTTCGCCGGCGATGCTGCGAGCGATATACACTGGTGCTACAAGTGGTAGGCGCTGATGCTACCAGGGGAAGAGACCGGTTTTACCTTGTGTTAGCAGTGGTGCTACCAACTGGTCAACGCCGGTGTTGCAACGAGCAAGTGGTAGTAGTGCTATACGGACCGTGCCGAAGACCTATAACTGCTACAACGGTGCTACAATTGTTCTGCGCTTTTGTTACTTAGTACAAAACTTTTGCTATGAAGTCTCCGGCGATATCTCCGGCGAGGTTGGTTTTGATACAATAGCATAATTTTTTTGCTACGAGGTCACCGGTGATGTCTTCGGTGAGTCTCTAGCAAGTCTAGCGATTTTTCTTTTATTTTGTGGGTGAACTGTTTTTTGCTACATTGAACCAAAAGCGGGGAATTTTTCGCTACTATTACACAATATGTTTGCTACGCGTCTTCGGCGAGGTCCCCGATGATGTCGGTGTTTTGCTACAATTTTTTTGCTACGAGGTCTCCGACGAGGTTCCGGTGACGTCACCGGCGAACTCATCTTTTTCTTTTGTTTCCTGAGCGAACCTTTTTTCTACACTAAAATAAAATCGGGGATATTTTTGTTACCCGATAGCAAAAAGAACACGTGTCAGCATGGGAACCAAGAGGCTAGGAAATCAAATCCCTGAGGGATTCCTAGCACTGCCCATTTTAAAGGCACCGTCTTAAGATACGTGCCGACATGCATACTTTCCTGGATGATTATCTTGTTCAGTAAGGTTAGTATTTGTCATTACGGTGAATAATATTGCTTATTTTTTAAGGGAATGTTGCTGCACCGGGCTGGGTCATCATGGCTGTAGCCCATGTAGACTTGGACTTGTGCCGGACTATGCAAGAAGCAGCGACATCATCCCAGAAGCAAAGGATCCAACATAATAGAACCGAGTTGGCGTTTGCCTTCTTCTTCCCGTCCTCTCCTCGTGGTCCTCTGCTTCTCTTCGTTCTCAAGGTGTAGTTTCTACCACAAGCAGCTTGTATCAACCTCACGTCTCGGCGATCACTGGCGGCAACGGGGATCTGGTACAGCCACGGATTCCCCCTCCCCCCCCCCAACAAATTCATCCGGAAATTCCCCAAAAAAAATATCCTATTTGATTTGATTCTCTAGAGGCGATTGGGGTGGAGGCGGCAACGACGGAGGCGACCATGAGTGCCATCCAGGAGAGCCCGGTGGAGCTTGCCGCTACACTGGGTCGTATTGCTGCAAGTCAACAAAAGATGCTCGTGGATTGGAAAAAGATGACGGTGATGCTGGCATCCACCGCCACAACCACACCGTTGTCCGTGCTTGGTCGAGTAAGAAGACGGCTAAATCTTCGTCCCGGTCTCTCTTCTCGGTGAATCGGATCTTGGGCGCTGGTGCTCCACACGCGGACGTGATGGCTCCCAAGCGTGATCAATTGTAGTACTTTTTAATAAAGAAAGGTTGTCGAACCCGGCAGAAGCTAAAGATATTGGTTAGCAAAATAACAAGAAAGCAGTAATAGTAAAGTAACGGCTTTGTGTTTTGGGTATATAGTTTGCAATAAAAATAAAGTGCGGATAGTAAATGGCAAATAATATATGCTCTCAATAAGAGAAAAGCCGAATTCTCTATGCAGTAAGAGGACAAGCTCAAGTGTGTGTGCTTATATGAGACAAAGGTCCCGAGGGCGGCATGGATTCACTAGCTTCTGAGTTCTAAATAACATGGTAAATATCTTGTCAAGTTTTATTCAATTAGGGGCGGAGCCTTAATTAGGTGCTGCCATAAGCATGTGCAAATATACCCCTTATGATAGGTCCTAGAGCCATTTTCATGTGCATAAAGGAATTAAGACATAAATGTTCCATCATAGCAATAAGATATAGGGTCCCGACATAAACCCCTATAATGCAACCCATAGTGTTGGAAGATGGTTTCTGTCATTTCGACCCCTCCAACACTAATGCATTACATCAAAGTGCAGCCCTATGAGCTCATATAGGTGAAGTAATATCCAGTCGACGTTCACATAAAACCATCATAGAACAACATAAAAGATAGAAAACTTGACCAAATACTCATTGCACATCATATAGAATCATAACCAGACATCCTATGCCCTCAGGAACGTGGGAAACTACTCACAAGTGACAAACATAACATGGACCAGAGGCATAATGGTTCCAACACAATCTGAATATATAATCTCCCCACCAAATAATGACAAAGTACCAATCACAAACATGCAACAACACTAGAAACAATATCCGGGGTTCAATTCAACACAAACTATGAGGTGGATGACGTCGATCTCTTAGATGGAGATGGTGGTGATGATGTTGCTGGTGAAGATGTTGATGGAGATGCCTCCTTCCAAGCCAAGGAGGAGCGAGGATGTCGATGGCATCGCTTTCCCCTTCACCGGAGGCACCGGTGCAGCAGGATCTGCCCTCTCCCGGAGTAGGAGAGGACTTTCGCCTCCACCGCCGCCTCAATAAATCTCGAGAAAAATATGGCTTAGATTTTTTGGTGAAACAGAGCGTCTGGTATAAAAGGGGGGCTAAAACGATGTCCGAGGTGCGAACAAGTGTAGGTGGCGTGGCCATGAAGTTGGGTCGCGCCACCTGTGCTCGTTTGCACCTCGTGGCCCTTCTCGTCTGTTTCTTTCGCTCACGACCTTCCTTCGGGTGAAAAACTGATCAGGTAATTTTTCCTCGAATTTTTGTGATCCAGAAAGTCTTGAAACAAATAAAATACGAAAAAAGAGGTTTTCTACCTCCCAGGAATTAAATACCAATGAAGGAGACTTTGTAGGAAAGTCTCAGAAATCATCTAAAAATGCATAAATAACAATGTATGAAGGCAAATATAACAATGAAAACTAACTCTATATGTAGCAATAATGATGATACAAAATGCACGCATCAACTCCCCCAAGCTTAAACCTTTGCTCGTCCTCGAGCAAATAAGCGAATAGATCATATCATGCATCAATGAGCTTATGGTTGATAAAAGTAATACGAGCATTGTATCATCAACTTATGCATATTCAATTGTAAAAAAGATTTCTGAACCAACAATCATACAAATATGAACTTCATAAGTAGAAACTCTAGCAATTACCTCTTACCATTTGAACAAGATCAACCATTGCATGTTGGACAATTGAACAATGCTTCATGTGTGTCTATGAATATAGATCACTTCTTTGTTTGGCCTTTTACCAGCTTGTTCTTCATTTACTCTGTCTTTGTACCGAAGATAAACTCTCATAGAGAAACTAGTTACAAGAAGAGGAATTGCTAAATTACAAGAAGAGCATGCAAGTTTGATGTTTATCAAAAACTTTGCTTTTCCCTTTTCATAATAAGTTAATAGTCTTGCCCCTTAGTAACCAGTATAAATCTTATTCATGGATCTTATGTCATATGCCTTATATCCACCTTTGTCTTTCACTTTCCATGGCTAACCGAATCCTCGGGTGCCGACCTTTTCATTCACAAACTTGTTTGAGCATATGTATTTAAATATCCATGACATCAATTTGCCCGTTGATTACCATGTAGCACAAGAATATCTCATACTTCCTTGTCATCTCCTCTTCCCAACTATTCGTTGTCCAAGACCACATCTCCAACACAAATTCAAGGTATTTTTATTTTTCTTATAATGTTTTAGTATTGCTTGCATGGATCTTTCCTTTGTTGCAAGCCATACTTTACAAAATTCAATGCTTGTCCAACATGTTTAAGTTAATTAAGCTCAAGATAAGATGTGATTGAAATTTTTAAATATGAGGAACACATCTGCATGAGTGTTACCCATAAATCTCCATACAAAAGAATCACATATGACACTATACTTCCAATTTCATTAAAAACCACTTGACCAAAGATAGATGATAATGCTCTAAGAGCTCTCTTAACTATAAGAGTCTTGATACTACTAGATAAAAGCAAAGATCGAACTAAGATGATATGATAAACTAAAAAGCATAAAATACTTGATAAAACTCCCCCAATCTTAGTTTGTTGAAGTGGTGTCGTCCTTCTTGGTGCCTTCCTTTTCATAATGGGCATCCCACGCCTTGAGTTTCCAACGATAAGGCCTCCCATTGTAGAAGGATGTAGGTGGATCGTTGAACTTGGTGGAGACATCTTGGGACATCTTGTTGAAGCGATCCTCATACTCACAGTTCTGGTTCTCCACATCCCACATTAGGGCTTGGAACCTATCCAGCTGTGTGAGGATGTGGAAAGTCTTCTCCTCTCCATGTCCTTGATCCTAGCTTCATAGGCTTCAACCTTTTTCTCCATCTTGATGTTCATCAGATGATGAGCATCAAGGCTACGCTCGATCACAGTACCATACCTGAAGACGGTGTCCTCCAGGATCTTCAGCCTTTCTTCCATGGTGCCCTCGGTCTTCGGTGCCTTCACCCCCTCCTTGAAGGTCAAGGTCTTCAGCGGAGCCACCACGGAGCTGATTTAGCGGTTCACCACGCCCATCTCCTAGGAGCCTTCACCTCCGAGATTGGATCCGGAGCTCGACATGATAAAAAAGCTAAAAGTTCTGGACAAGAAAAACAAGTTTCGCTCGAAAAGACTCGATGCGAGATTAGATCGGCAGAGGGGGGTATATATTGATGGGTTTTTGGTCAAAACGACGAGTTTGAGTCGAAAACGGGGCGAAAAGGGAGTCCGGGGCGCGAACGAGTAGGGGTGGCGCGGCTAGATGTTTGGGCCACACCACCTATACTCTTTCGTACCTCGTGGCTCCGTTTCGCCCAAATCTTTCGCGAATCTTCCTTATTTTGCAAAAAAGTAACTATCCTAAAATATGAACAGATTCTGAGATCGCTGCGTACCAGATTTCGACTTTTCTTTGTTTCTGGTGTCTAACAGAAGGAAATTTTTGGCGATGATGGCTTCCGGAGTCCGAAGGTGTACTTCCTCCACGTTTCCAATGAAGTGTTCTCCTGCAATATAATGTTTAAGACGTTGTCCATTAATGACATGAGGCTTACCCAGGCAGCTTCGGCTTATTCCAACTTAGAGGCAACCGGAGACAATGTTCGTATCCAACTGGAAGAAGTCCATCACAATTGTAGTAGGAGTCCTTCTCAAGCTTTGGCACTGCTTTGTCCTACATGAATCATCATGTAGCAATGCAATGTCTGATCATATATACCAGAACCTGGCGAGATCCAAAAATGTGTATAGTGCAGGCATTGTCAATTTTTTGTGGCCATTGCGAGGGCAAAAGCTAATTTTATGGACCTGGATAGTCTGTACAGCCCACCTGGCCACACTACCAAAGTCGGCCATCGTGCCAACATGCGGGTCCTAAGCGCTGGTGTGTCTAGTTGGAAGAAGATGACTTGTATATGCTCCCCATCCCAAAGGCGTTTATTAAGTACGTTAGCGGGCGCCCCTTCCCCCTAGTAGTGCAAATCAATTACAGAGATCCAAAAATGTGTATAGTGCAGGCATTGTCAATTTTTTGTGGCCATTGCGAGGGCAAAAGCTAATTTTACGGACCTGGATAGTCCGTACAGCCCACCTGGCCACACTACCGAGGTCGGCCACCGTGCCAACATGCGGGTCCTAATCGCTGGTGTGTCTAGTTGGAAGAAGATGACTTGTATATGCTCCCCATCCCAAAGGCGTTTATTAAGTGCGTTAGCGGGCGCCCCTTCCCCCTGGTAGTGCAAATCAATTACAGAGCGGGATGCATATGGTCTGTGCATGCCCATCCCTTCAACACGGACACGAACGTCCACTCTAGAGGCCGTCACTACCAGAAGGCCAAAGAAACCCCCATGCCACCATTCGTCCTCGATAATGGGTGGTATGGCCTTGCTGATTTCCTTGGCTTGAAGGTAGGTGACTACGTGATGTTCAAGGTCACCCCAAACGGGTTCAAGATGACAATGTACGACCGCATCACCTCCTGTCAGAGAGAGGTCACCTGCAATGAACACCCCTAATTATCCAACAGTTCTTATTTAGCCTTTTCTCGTCGGTCGGCCTTTTTTGAACTTTTGGTGAGGTTTAATGGGTGTGGGTAGTAGCTCTGTGCTAGCTATGTGATGTGTACTGAACTGCCGCTCTCTCTTTTGTAGCCATTACTGATGATGTAAGTAAAAAAAACACCTTATAATATGATGTAGTGTCGGGCTAAGCTCTGCATTTTTTTACGTTAGCTCTGCATATTTTCTTGTGTGCGTGTGTGGAATGAGGTGCTCCATGGAGACGGATGGCTCCGGAGCGATACACCTCTTGCACAACCAATGGACCCCGCCATCTTGATACTAGTTTACCTGCAGAGAACTTGAAACGAGAGTTGAACAATACCACTTGGTCTCCTACTTTAAATTCCCTTTTCTTTATCCTCCTATCATGCCAAATTTTAACCTTCTCTTTAAACAATCTCGCACTTTCATAAGGTTCGTTTCTCCATTCATCTAGTAAATTTATGTCCAAGATTCTCTTTTCCCCGGCAGTTTTAAAATCAAAGTTAAGTTCCTTAATGGCCCACCTAGCTTTGTGTTCTAATTCTACAGGTAAATGACAAGCTTTTCCATAAACCATTCTATAAGGAGACATTCCCATAGGACTTTTGAAAGCAGTTCTATAAGCCCATAAAGCTTCATTAATTTTAGTTGGACAATCAGAACGGGACTTATTAACTGTCTTTTCCAATATAAGTTTCAATTCTCTATTACTCAGTTCAACTTTACCACTAGTTTGTGGGTGATAAGGAGATGCTACTCTATGATTAACACCATATTTAGCCAAAGTCTTTCTAAAAACTTGATGAATAAAGTGAGAACCACCATCAGTCATTAAAAATCTAGGTACTCCAAACCTAGGAAGAATGGTGTCCTTGAACATCTTCACTGCAGTAGCATGATCAGCACTCCTTGTCGGAATTGCTTCCACCCACTTAGTAACATAATCCATTGCAACCAAAACGTGAGTATATTGCGACTTGTTGGCCGGAAATGGCCCCATAAAGTCAAATCCCCAAACATCAAATGGTTCAAGAGGTAAAGTATAATTCATAGGCATTTCATTTCTCTTACCAATGTTACCAACGCGTTGACATTTATCACAAGTTTTAACATATGCATCACAATCTCGAGATAAAGTAGGCCAATAAAAACCAGATTGCAATACCTTTGCAGCTGTGGGGTCTCCCGCGTGATGCCTCCATAAGGACGGTCATGGCAGTCTTTTATGATGCCCTGTTGTTCAAACTCAGGCACTCATCGTTTAATAATGCAAATTTAGACAAACGAACTCCTTTGATTTTATAGAAACACTTACACTCGAACACCTTGAAGTAGGAGATATTAGGTTTGTTCCCGGTGAGAATTTCATATGGAGTCTTGTTCAAGCCCTTACGGAGATAGAGCCGGTTTGAAGAATGACATGCGGTGGAGATGGCTTCGGCCCAAAAGTTTTAGCGGGATTTATACTCCGCCATCATAGACCTTGCCATATCCATAAGAGTCCGGTTCTTCCTCTTCGCAACAACATTTTGTTGAGGGGTGTATGCAGCGGAATATTGATGTCTTATCCCCTCATCACTAAGAAAATCATTGAGTGTGTAGTTCTTGAACTCGGAGCCGTTGTCACTGCTTATTGCCATTATAGGAACATTGTGTTGACGTTGCACTTCGGTGGCAAAGTCGTTGATGAAGATTTATTGCGTCTCATCCTTCCTCTTGAGGAAAATAAACCCAAGTATATCTTGAATAGTCATCAACAATCACCAAACAATGTTTCTTCGCACCAAGACTTGCATGAGTGGTAGGATCAAAGAGATCCACATGAACGAGCTCCAAAATCCTCTTGGAAGAGATGATAGTCTTGCTTGGATGCGGAGAGTCATGCACAAGCCCTGCAAACATGATCTTTGGAAAAACAAACATTGTCCTTTAGTCCCACAATATGGTTACCCTTGTGAAGACTTTGCAAAGTTCTCATGTTGACATGGGCCAAGCGGCGATACCACGACCAACGCACGTCCGCCTTTCCGAATAGGCACATCGCACTTGAAGTGGTGGCCCCCGAAAAGTCCATCACATACAAGTTGTTTTCACGATACCCAACGAAAGCAACTTTTAGAGTCTTGCTCCACAAGAGTACCACAATATCATTATCAATAAAGACAACGAAACCCATATTGCCAAGGGAGGAAACGGAAAACAAATTATAACCAAGGGTTTTGACAAGCATGACATCCACAAGAGTAATGTTGTGTGCAACCACAACCTTGCCAAAACCCAATACTTCGGATTTTGAATTATCGCCAAAGGAGACGGTTATTTGATGAAGTTTGGGCCTCAACTCCTTGACGAGATCCTTGCCGCCGGTCATATGACTTGTGTATCCACTATCAAGCACTCATTTTGACCCTCCGGCGGCATAGTCCTACATGAGATCAATTCTTGGATTTAGGTACCCATTTTTCAATGGGTCCTCTTTTGTTAGCAACAAGGGTCTTTGGGACCCAAATAGAGCAAGCAATATAACCATCATAAGGACCAACATATTTTGCATAAGAATCACCATAATAATCTTTTAATAAAATATAGTGAGGGTTAGAAATTCCATACACTAGTAACAATTCGCTAGTCTATAACGATTTTAGTTCGTCAGCGAAAGGCCAAAAACCGTCATGGAGGCCTCATACTGACGGTTTGGAATTCCGTGGCGAACCTCGCGTCACAGATGGCCAGACTGACGGTTAGATTATCCCGTCATGGATCCGTGACGGCCAAGCCCACACCCAAAGCCGACCCGGCCCGGTACGTCATGACGGGCATAACCATCATGCGGCTGCCTCCCCGATCAAGCCCACCATTTCAGACCAATCATTGAGCTGTCGGTCCAATAATTAAAGGGGCATGATGTCATCTTTGTCGTCTAGCTGACCACTCCGGACGAACCTCCTCCCACCACGTGGCCATGTAGATTTGCATTCAAAGATTGACACGTGCCTAGAGCGTCGCCATTGGCACGTCGACACGTGTCACCCGGAATACAAACATGTGCGTGTAGAAGACCCAATACCATCTCGACACGTGGTAAAATGAAATATCGACACGTGGACATCGGGGCCCACATGTAGGAACACACGTGGCACAGAACTGGACTTTGGGCCCAGGTTATTGCGGCCCATTAAAAGACGGTCCATTTATGGCTGCCAGCTATGTACAAGGCCCATTTGCGGTGGCCCATTAAGGCAAGCCCGTTTACCATGGTCCTTTTCTTGGCCCACTGACGGCCGGCCTTTTAACAGCCTAAATGTGCGGCCTTACTATCCCGGCCCGTTATTCTGTTGCAACGTCCCAAAAAAATCAATTGCAAAAACGGCCCGTTACTTCAAGCCCATCAATGCTGGTGCGTTAATAATTGCTTGTTAGAACGGCCCGGCCTGGTTTTCTCAGCCGGCCCGTTACTTCCAGCCGATAAATGCTGGCCTAGTTAATTCAACTAGGCCGTTCCTTTCAGCCTGTCAAACCCGGCGTGTCAAATAATGGCCGTTTTGTGGCGGCCTTATTACATATAAAATAACAGTGCATCAAGTTACATTCGATCTTAAGTTTTGTGGCGTGTCAAAAAAATACATACAGAATAACTAGATAACTGTGCATCAAGTTACATTCGATCTTAAGTTCATCCTGCGTACTAGCACCATACCATAACAGTTCAGCTCCTCCAAAATAATAACAATTTAGCTTGCACCAAAAGCAAGACCACCAGCCCAAAATACAGTTCAACTGTTCACCATAGCACCACCAGTTCACCATGTTTACTCTGGCAGGGACCTGGTTAACGTTTCAAGCCTTGCCTCAAGGGCAGCCTGCTTCTCTCTCGCTTCCTGGACCTTTCTGTTAAGCTCGAATAGATTAGCATTATGGGAGTTGACAAGATCTTACAGGTCCCCTTTTCCCCTCGGCTCGGTCTTCAGTAAATCAGGTTGGGTGCTCAGATTTGATCGAGTAGGTTGAGACATCTCTTTTTCAATCTCAGGCTTGTTTAGCAATAAAGACAGAAGATAGATTGGTGTTAGATGAAGCAAAGTATAAACTTAGTTTCAGCGATAACTCATTGAATGCTTACTCACAAGAACAAGTTCTACTTCAGGGGAGTCGCGGTCGGCCTTGTTGCGGTGTGTCTCCCTGAACAGATCCACAGGACTTGGTTGTTTATCTGTGTATGAGTCTCCCTGAAAACAAACACATACATGCAACCAGCTTATAGATTCAATAAAGGATTTTGTGAATAATCAATAATGTGTGCAATGTTATATGTTGTTGTGCAAGTTAATCACTATTTAGAGCAGTTAGATGCAGAGCATCTATATTGCAGAAAGAATCTGCAGACTTTTGCGCAAGCAACGATGTGCACAAAAGCTCCTACAGACAGCTACCTACCAAAAACAGGAATTTAGTTTTAAACGCACCTGAACTATCCATCGCAGAACTAAGCAATGTACCTTCTTGGCAAAGTGAGCATCATGGAAATGATACCACGAGTTACATATATTAACAATCTATGCCAAACATGTACGAATGCAATCAGTGATTTAAAAGACCAGCGCATGCGTTCAGGAAAATACAAGCTACATAGTAAATACCCATCCAGCTTGTTGATGGAACTGTGTACTCTATCATTCTGTAAACAACATGGGTCTTGACTTACCAGATTTTCCACGTCATTTTGAAGATGCTTATTGCATGCACCTTTTACTGGTGACTGCTTCGTGTCCATTGAAAATTTACCCTAGAGATATGGAAGAACATGCATAAGAATGAAAATTTCTGAGAAATAACAGCTTTATAAACAGTAAAGGGAGGCAAAGGAATGCAGTATGTAAATACCGCCACTTTTCCGTAAAAGTCACAGAGGAGCCCTTGGTCTTGGCGGTACTTCTTCCAATGCGTATATACAGGAATGTGGTTCCTGACCGAGCATGATAACAATTAGTTTGCGACCGCAATAAAACAACACATACCTTAGCTGTTGAGAGGATGGGAGGACTGAGGTTGCTTATCATACGGCATCAATATCTGAATCTCCTTTGGCAGAGATGCCAAAATGCCCTTGTTTGCTACGGCTTTTACAGTATTAAAACTGCTGGAGGCATCTTTGAAAGCTTCTTGCTTCTATTGCTTTCCCTGGCCTGGTAAGTAAAAGCACGACACAGATAAATCAAGCGAGCATCAAAACAATTGCTAAGGCGCAATCAAACAGCACACCCTAAATTGCAAGCACAATCTTGTATAAATTGATCGAGAGACTATTATTAACAATTAGTTTGCTCTCGCAATCAAACAACATCCTTACGGTGATTAATCACAGATAATGCTCTTGTTGCTTTTGAATGCCTGCACTTCAGTGAGAATAACACAAATATGTCAAAGAATTTCTGTGCTTACAAGTTATATCTATTCAAAACATAAGACAGGGTTCGCAGATGACAGTTTACTGTTTTTTAAGGCCCAAGTGGACCAAGCAATTCGAGTCAAGTAAGTTTTGGACAAATATGCGTCAAGCATAGGTCAGCTAATTAACGAAAGCAAATTTTCCATTATGTTTGGGGACTCATGCCCACTAAACCAGCGTGTGGAGGTGAAAGCTGCATTGGAAGTGACACAAGAATCCTTTGAAGCAAAATACCTAGGCCTGCCGACTCCAGAGGGTAGAATGACAAAAGGAAAATTCCAGAGTTTGCAAGCTAAATTAGTGAAATGCCTTATAGAGTGGGATGACAATCACAAGTGACAGGCTGCAAAGGAAATTCTTATCAACTCAATTGCATAAGGCTATTCCTGTGTATGTCATGAGCGTGTTAAAGCTACCTAGGGGGCTGTGTGATGAAAAAACTAAAATGATCCACAGATACTGGTGGGGAGCGGAGAATTGGAAAAAGAAGACACACTGGGTAGCCTAGGATATTACGCTGAGGCCCAAGGACTATGGGGGTCTAGGGTTTCGTGATATGCAACTCTTCAATCAAGCCCTTTTAGTAACGCAGGCATGGAGATTAATTAAGTTCCCTTGTGTGCACAAATGCTCAAGGCCAAAATATTACCCAAATGGGTTTCTGACCGACACAGTCTTCACGGGCAATGGATCATCGACCTGGCATGCTATCGAACATTGAACTACTAAAAAAGGAGCAATCTGGCGGGTTGGTAATGGCGCAAGTATCAGAGCTTGGAGGGATCCTTGGATACCTCGAGACAATAACTACCACCCCCGGTCTGACCAAGGGAGGTGTAGGTATAGATGGGTTGAAGACTTTCTGCTACCAGATGGGGCTTGGAATGTGCAGCGTTTGCAGCAGTATTTTATAGAGGACATTACGGCCATACTAAAGATTCAGGCATCGCACCCGGAATGAGGATGATTTTATATCCTGGCAACCAGATAAGCGTGGCATGTTTACTATCAAGAGCGCCTACAAACTTGGTCTAAACCTGGCTATGCTAGCGCAGGATCGTGGTGCTACCAGCACAAGGCCAGATGGTGCACGACCATCATGGAAAATTATCTGGAATTGCCCCAGTACCGCCCAAGGTGAAGACGCTGGCCTGGAAAATCTGCCGTAACGCCCTGGCGATGCAGTAAATATGATGAGGAGAGGCATGACTACCTCAAGCCTGTGCCCGATCTGCGTTTGTGCTGATGAAGTTACATTCCATGTTTTCCTTCGCTGACAACATGCTCGGGATTTATGGTGAGCGATGGCTGAAATCTAGGACTTGCCACCGGACTGCTAAAACCAACTGGAACAGAATGACTCCTGCATGTCCAGCAAACGATACCTGAAGCCCAAAGAGCTCCTACGCTCATGAATATGTGGCGAATATGGCATGCCATAACGAAATGGCCCATAAAAACCCTGCCCCTCGATCGAGGGATCCCGCTGCTTCCTGGTGAACTACCTTAACCGCCTTATGCTAATAAAACAGTTTCAGGATGCAGATGTGGTAAAGGGTAAAATGGTGGTCAATCCTGTGCAAGGGTTTACCAACAAGGCAGGCACCCAAATGGATGGTAGGCAAAAAGTTAGGAAGCGCTGGACACATCCTGCTAGTGGACAGGCCAAGCTAAACGTTGATGGGGCCTTTCTTGGCAAGGCATCAGCGGTAGGAATGGTGCTCCGTGACCATTGTGGGGAGCAAATCTTCGCTGCGTGTCGAAATCTGCCACATTGTAATGACTCCACAGAAGCAGAAATTATTGCCATTAATCGAGGAAGGCCTGCGACTGGCCTTGCATTGGACGCCACTGAAGGTTAAAGTTGAATCTGACTGCACCGAAGCTGTGGAGATGATCAGGGAATCCTTGCCAAACACCTCAGCTTACGCGTTCAGAATTAGCGCTATTTGTGATTTACTTAGGGTAGGGAAAGAGATGCTTGTATTGTTAAAGTTAGCCGAGGCTAATACTGTGAGCCATGAACTAGCAAGACTAGGTAGAATTCAGGGTAGAACAAAGATTTGGCTCAGGGACATGCCCAGGTAGTTGCTTCGGCGATTGCCTTTGATTGTAATCCTACTGTGGCTTAATATATTCGCTTTCCCCCGCAAAAAATCCTTACGGTAAGGCGTGACACGGGATAGAGGAACTAGCACCTAAGCTGTCGAGAGAGCAGTGGCCAGTGGAGGTCTTAGGCTGGGAATGAAAGAAGAGGTCAGAATCTAAATCTGCTTCTAGTGTCTGACATGCGTAATTCCTCACGATTTTCTCCGGCTTCTTGAGTATTCAAGGTGGTAGAGGTACCATTACAGGCATCTTCCCCTAATTGGTGTTGGTGGGCTGGAAAGTGGAAAAGTACAACATGGATCGATCGAGCAAAGATGAAAACAATTGTTTTGGCCCGCGGAATAAGACCAATGCACCTTTTTCGATGTAAGACGCGATGGGATGGATGAAATATGAGAGCAGAGAGCAGAGCCGGGCTGTGGCATCTCGTGAAATATGAGAGCTAGATCTAAATCTCATTCGGTTGGCTCAGGTGATGATTTGCTCTTTTTTATCCTACTATATATATTCAAAACCATTACAGCAGTATCTCCTAAGATAATATGCAGAGTCATGAAACTTAGATTACGATGTGTGTCTAGCTGTGCGTGATGAAAAAATGAAGAAATGAGGCAGAAGCACTCGTCTAATGAAACACAAACCAACAGAATGAAGATCCTTCGATCTGAGACCTCGGGGCCTGGTCCGTTCAACGTCGATGGTGTACTGCCAGCTTCAAAGGGTTAGTGTGGTCCGGCAAGCGGCGGCGATGAGGTGTGGCCGGAAAGCGGGGACGGTGTGGGGTGTTGGCTATGGAGAGATAATTGCTGGCGAGCGGTCGCCAGATCTAGGGTTCATCGAATTGGTAAAAACTGTGTGTGTCAGCCTCGGCTATGTGTGGCTTGGCAGTGCAATTGACTTGACTATTGGGTTGTAGTTACTTTAACACCCTTGACCTTACACTATGTCCATGCGAAACAGTGATGTGATCCTCATGGGTAGAAGAGGAATTTAAATAGTTGTATGCAATTTCACCCACCCGCCAACGAAGACTGTAAGAGACATGAATCTTTTTGAAACATTTCAGACAGGTGGGTCCTCAGTAAGCGGGGCATATAATTCCCCACTGTGACTCACACCCTTGTTTGGGCCTTCCGAGCGGCCTATAGATTCCCATCAGAGAAGCCCATTTAGAAGTAACTACTTTTTTTGAGTGGAATTTAGAAGTAACTACTTATGTCGAGCTCTCCACACAGCTATTTTAGCTTATAGTGCTAACTGGTCGGCCTGGAAAATGCGTCCTAGTCAGCCTATTTGTGTATTCTAAAGCCGAAGAATGACATCCATTGTGGAGGATTGACTCTCTTTGAATAGGAAAAGAAGTTCCAGAATATCCCGATGTGTTAATTTTTTGCCCATTTCAGAAACTTATGTCTGAATATCGTTCAAGAAAGATAGAAAGATAGTTATGTCAGCAAATAAGGCATTTCACAATGCATTGGCTCGCACGTTACCCTAGCAAGGTAAGATACACCAGTACTACTCCAATGCATTGTCTCTTAGACTACTCATATATAGTGGGGGTAACATAGGTGGTAACATCACACGTCTCAAGGCATTTTGGTGACATGGCATGACAATAAAAGAAGAAAGAGAGTGAGGTGGTAACTAGCTATGTTACCATAACATCACACATCCCAAAGCAATATGAGTCTACAACATAATTAATAACACATTGCATGAAACCACATCTAAGTTACTACCCACAATGGAGATAGTAACTTAGACTAGTAACATGACATATGTTACTAGACTAAGTTACTCTCCACTATGAGCAGCTTTAAGCATTGTATCTACATTTAATGATTTTTAGGACATGCATGCATGTGATTGGGCTATGATTGTATTTTGCATACGGTTCCGTGCAAGTGCAGTTTCTTAGCTAAGACTGCTCATAGTGAGAGTAACTTAGCTAGTAACATCACACACTCCAAAGTATTTTGGTGACATTATTGTATCACAGAGAGGGATGTGGTAACTAGCTATACTACCTCCATCCCAAACTTAAGGCTTATATTTTTATGGAAAAGTCAAAGCAAGTAAAGTTTGACCAAAATTTTAGAATAATCTATCAATAAATATGATATTTTGTAGATAGCACATGAAAATATATTTCATTATCTATCTAATAATATTAATTTTGTATTTGACATGTTAATGATTTTTTATAAAAACTTAGTCAAACTTAACATAGTTTGACTTTCTAAAAAAAATATAGGCCTTAAGCCTTGGGATGGAGGTAGTATATGCTCACAACGAGAAGTATCATGCATATGATACTAGTTTATGATACTACATCTATAATGCATAGTATATATAATAAGGCAGTATCATAATTTCAACATATTTAATGTTTTGTAGAATCTCAATGCAAATTTGTGTACATGATGTATTTGGCATCAAGTTTTCTAATTTTATGTGCTATGATACAGTATCTAACTATGATACCACTCCCACCTCTCTCCTCGTTAATTATTGTTGTGCCACATCAGATTTTTGCCAATATGGCACACATGATATATATATATATATATATATATATATATATATATATATATATATATATATATATATATATATATATATATATATATATATATATATATAGAGCCCAACTATTATCGAACCCCCCCTTAAGAGGGTTCTAGAATAGCTATTCTCGAACCACCCAGCCAACCCACGCCCACCATCCTATTCTTACCACCGACCACTGTACCGCACACGGTGCTACGCCCGAACTGCACGACCCCGCCTGCTTCGGCGGAAGCCCAAATCTGCCCCCGCCTCCTTCCCCGGCGGCAACCCCAAATCCGCCCCCGCCTCCTTCCCCGGCGGAAGCCCCAAATCCTCCCCGCCTCCTTCCCCGGCGGCAGCCACAAATCCGCCCCCGCCTCCTTCCCCGGCAGAAGCCCCAAATCCTCCCCGCCTTCTTCCCCGGCGACAGCCCCAAATCCGCCCCCGCCTCCTTCCCCGGCAGAAGCCCCAAATCCTCCCCGCCTCCTTCCCCGGCGGCAGCCCCAAATCCGCCCCCGCCTCCTTCCCCGGCGGAAGCCCCAAATCCCCAAGTTCATGGGAGGTCGAGACGCATCAACGAAGTAGCCTTCCAGCCCTCGTCGCTGGCTGCCCTGCACGCGACCCTGGTGTCGGTCGCCGGCTCGCGGGTGTGCCTCACCACTGCCACAGAGAGGCTCCTCTTTGCGCTCCTCCCCGCTGCTGGATCTTCTGCTTGGCGCACCGCCGGTCAACGCCCCTCCTTTGCCTGGATCCGCCCTGGGCTGGGCGGCGCACGATGGGGAACTCTGACTTGCCGCCCGTCAACCCATTGCGGGGATACTACCACCTACGCCTATTGTGTCTGTGGCTGCTGCACTGACCTTCCACTCCTGGCCGCACGCGCATGGATTGTGGAGAGCCACGATCGCTTTGCTCTACCTGCACTACAGCGGCCGCTGATGTGAGCTGCAGTTTCCATTCATGTAAGTGCAATATCTCTCACTTTTCTTTTTGTAAAAAGGTTGTCTCCAGGACCATCGACAACAACACTTGTAGATTCAGATAAGTGCATAATAGCAGAGTTGAAAGTTTATAAAAAAATGTGACAGATTCAGCTAAGAGAGACTGCACTTGTAGATTCAGAGAGACTGCACTTACGTAGTTTTCTCTATTTTTTTAGTCTTGTCTTGGTTTGGAAATGCGCTTGGATCGTGTGAGTTTCCTTGTATTTGTCTTCTGAATATAACTTTTTTTTTTACAAATCTTCTGAATATACTCTACGTACTATACAGCTTTCCTTGTTGGCCGATGGCTTTTCTGAATCCAAGCTAGTTTGCTGCAGGCTCATGCTTGCTTGCTTGTTGGTCAGCTCAGGACATGGGTTATAAACAAAAGATCGAAGAGCTGCTCAAGTTTAGTTCATTTTATACTGTAGTTCACTTCTCATGCGGACCATGTGGTTGAACCATGTGCACCCTTATTCTGACAAATTGTTGGTTATGTGAACAAGTTTTATTGGTCGGTTCAGACATTTCGTTTTGGTTAACACAGAAGTGCACTTCGTCTCACACATAAAAAGCACTTTTTTCTGGAAATTTATCAACTTTTGCCGGAATATATATTTTTTGAGAAGCTCGCTGAAATTCAACTGGAAGTTTGATTTAGCCACACGGGATGTTAATTTTTTTCTTGCAGTTCACTCAAAAACAGAAATACAAATAACCAAAAATGGTTCCAAATCATGAGATTCTGGAAGTTTGGTTTCTTTGTTTATTAAAGTCTGGGTTTAAATTTGTCGAGAAGTGCACTACGTCTGTCGTTGAAGTTCATTTTTATTAGGAGTGTATTTGTTTAGCAAGTTAATTTGTGTTTCAAAAAAATATGTTTATCTTGGGGTGTGCACTTTGTTTGTCACTGAGATTTCATCTACTTTTACATATGAGTTCATTTTATTAGACGAATTCGGGCTGTACACTTTGTTTATTTCAGAGAATTCTTAAACTTTGATTTTAGGGAAGTTCTATTTGTACATATGTGAGCTCCAATTTTTATGGCCAAGATAGTTTGGAAGTTCACCTCAACTTCTTTCGGAAGCTCACTTGGTTCACAATCCCCGCCGCTGGAGTTTAGCAGAGCCTGCTGCTGGCGATGGAGTGAACTCCACAAGTTCATCTCTCAACGGTGCTTGTCTGCTTGTTGCTGGTAAGAGGCCTTCCTCTTAGGCTTAGCGGGACTGGCGTAGGATGGGTGAAGTTCACTTCTTCTAATCCTTATAGTTCACTTCTCCTTAGTATCGTCTGTGACCGAGTGGCCATGGCGCAGCACACTGTAGGCCATGGTAGCAGTTCACAATATGTGAATTTGCTCCATACAAGTGTTTCCTTCTATGTCTACAAAAACGAATTATGCTTGAAAAAATAATTTCCACCAGAATTTTTTCCTAATTTACAAAAAATGGCTTTGCAATAACGTCGGAAGTTCACTCTTTGATTAAAACTGGTTCAATACATGTAAACAAAAGTTCCTGCACGGAAAAAATAGCCTTTATAAAATTGCATGTCCGGAGGTCCACTTGTTTACGACCTGGAAGCTCACACAATTCACGCTCCACTTTGCTTCTTGTTCTGCACCTAAGAGACGCTCTTTATGGTGATCGTTTATTCATTTGCACTTTAGGCATGACTGGAAGCTTAATCTTTTCTTATCTGAAGTTCACTTTCTCCATACCGCGAAGTTTGGTACATGTACATGGGAATTACAGCTAATTAAAAAAGCAATGTGGTTCAGAGGTTCACCTTTTTATTTGCTAAAAGTTTAGTTCCTCCATTAGGGGAAGCTCACTTTTTTTATCATGTGTTGAAACTCAAAAATATCTCGTTAATCAACTTGTATAACAATGATGCTCTGCGATTGTATATCTAGCATTTATGATATTCCATTGTTTTTATATATCACTAAAATGAGCTCTAGATAACGAACTATATCTTCTATATGGCAGGACCTTTGAGGCTCCTGATGGCAAGCATGTTTGGCACTTACCAGGAAAAAATGTATGAAAATGAAAACACTTGCATTTGGTATGCACTTCCAAACAATTACCTATGATATTTCCTTTTAAATAATCTATGCTGATGCTGCAGTCCGTTCTAGTTTATTTCCTTGTATTACTCAACCTGTCTGCTTGTGCAAACAGTTTAGAGAACACCTATCTTTGCATGGACTGATTATGTAACAAATACGATAGCTTTAAAAATAGAAGTTCGCCTCATCCACTTATGAAGGAAAAAAGAAGTTCATATTGTTTACATGGCCAAGTTCGTTTTATTTGAAAGCAATGTATTATCGATTTGAACTAAGCATTAGTTGATTGTTGTAAATTCACTTTATATACATTGCATAAGTTCACTTTTATACATTGGAGAAGTTCAATTAGTCCAACATAGGCTGGTGCATTAACAAGCTGTTGCTTAATTGGTTCGGACTGCCTACGGCTGTGAGCTTATATTTGATTTGGCCATTAACAAGTTGTGTATTTTGTGCTCCATTCTAGCTCCCATGCATGTTGGCTGTAGCTTCTCTCTAATACATCTAGATTCTCTTATCTTATTTTTCTTAGATGTCACACTTATATGCATGAAGATTTCCGTTGCTTCTTCTAGATTTTTGTTCTTGTTCTGCATATGGACCCGCTAAAATGTGTCAATATTGCAGCAAGAAATGTGACTGCTGCGCAGTGCACATTAGAGTTATATGTCTATTTCAAAAGGTTGACTTTTGCTTTTAATATGTGCATTATTCATGCAGCCAAGGAGGGCAGGTTTCCAAATAAAAATGCGTTTTCAGCATGTCGAGGAAGCTTGAGTCATCTGTCACAGAGGTTAAATTTCTATTTCTGGGGAGTCCGCTCTTGGTTTCAAGTGCATTATTTTGCATCTGGGAAATGCAGATGGTTGAATTTGAGATGTTTGTTCAATATTTATGATATTGTGTTTGAACCTCCTGACTCTGCATTTTTCTGGCTTAGTGCACTAGAGTACTACTTCATCTAGTCCAGCCACTACTAGTGAACTCCTATTTGGACATGGAGAGAACCAAGGTAAATTAGTAGGTCCTGAAAATAGACAAACAAGTGACGGTAAAAAACACATTCAGATAGCACGTGTGAAGTTCATTTTATTTATTGGGGCAATTAGCTTTGTCCCACCCCATTTTGTCGGGAAGTTCATATTTACCTTTTTCTGTTCAGAGTAGTTAACATTGAAGTTCACTTGGTTCGCACGGGAAATTCACTTTGAAAGTTTATTTCATCCACGATTACTGATTGGTAGGTCTAATCAAAGTAATCTTCCTTCTGTTATGTACTTTTTGTCTTTATGTTGACTATTTAGAGGAAATTGAACTATTATGATCAAAATTTCATGATCAGCAATTCATTTTGACTATTTAATTGTACAGGTGTGCATCTTCAAAAGGAACTTACTCTCATTGTGAAGATTATTTAGAACTTGCACTAGTTTATGAGCTTATGGAGGTGAATGAAGATTCTGGACAACTTTCTTCAAGGAAACTTTGCGTTGTAGTTGGAGAAGTCGTGATGCCGTGGTCAGCATCCGAGGAGTTGGCGATCTCCCAATCCCGCTGCTGCCCCAGATTGCTTAACTCAGTTGGTCTTGGGTTTTGGCTAGTTGAATACATGCTTGTCCAGGCCATCGGGAACACACAGTTGGTACTACGGGTTTATGATGTTCTCATAAATGCCATATGTTTGTTGAAAACGCTCCTGTTCGCACAGATACATGTATGTGCGGCAATGAGGATGTATGCGCTTAGCTATGTGATCTGGACAGTCCACTTTTGTGTAGCTCGGCATTTCAGTTGTATGTATATAAGTAGCTCACCACAGTTCACCTTCTTTTTTCTTTTGAGAAAATGACTGTTAACTTCTGTCTATAAAGTTTACCCAATTCAGGAAATTCGTTTTCTTCTGTAATGGAATTCAATTCCTATGCACTTGAAAGTTAACAAAAAATTGTGTGAAAAAATACCACTGATGATATACTGATATACTCGAGAAACTGTAGTTCACTTCTATTTTATTGGCAAGTTCAATTTGTCAAGCAATGGTTTCACAAAATTTATTGGCAAGATTCACTGTAGGAAAACCTCATCAAGAAAAAACAGCGGACATAAGTTCACTCAGTGAACATAGTTCACTTCTAGAAAATTTAGAAAACAAGTTGGAAATTTATTTTTTGTTAATATTAACTTTGAACATGGGGAAGTTTACTGTGAACATATCGGAGATTTGCTTTTGTCAAACTTCATTTTGTATCGGCGCGAAAGTTCATTTTGCACATGTAAGAAGTACATTTTGAGCATGCCTAAAACTTTTATACTGCAATTGGAAGTTCACTAACAGATGTCGAGAAGTTCACTTCCATATTCGAGCACTGTATTTTTTGGACGGAAATCATATTCATAGAAATCGTTCGTACAACCTCTTATTGGGCAAACCGACCGACGCCACATAAAATTAGCACTAATATAACCCTATTAATACTCCAACACACCGCAATGCCTCACCTAATCAATCTAGATAAGCCAATATCGAAATGTTGCCATGTCGGCGTTATCTCCGATTTTACATATCTCTGAAATTAAACTTTAGCCGTTTAGAATTTGAAAAAATGTTCAATATGAAAAAGCTGCGCCTAATCAATATCTTTTCAACGCAATATCATTTGGAACATTTCGATAAGTGGTTCGGAAATAAGCCTCAAAAAACAGTTCAAAAAACCGAGAAGTTCGAAAAACGTAATCACGTATTTTCAAATCTGCTCTTAAACTATAAAGAATTTGGAAAAGTGTTCTTCATAAAAAAGGTGCGCCTAGTCAGTACCTTTCCAACGGTATATCATACGCATCATTCCGATAAACGGTTTGAAAACTGGAACCCCAAAACTGTACAAAAATAGGAAAATCCGCGAAAACGTTGTTTTGTATATTTCAAATTAGTTTTAATCAATATAGAATTTGGGAAAACAATGAACACGAAAAAGTTGCGAAATTTCCGTGCGAATCCAACGGTATATTATACGCATCAATCCGATAAGCGGTTTGAAAATCATGATGCAAATACTGTCCGCACGAACATGCAATTCTGGTATTCCGTCGAGAAGTTCACTAGGAAAACACCCGGAAGTTCAAAAAGGGTTCGAGAATAGTTATTCTCGAACCGGTTCGAGAATAGCAGACCTATATATATATATATATATATATATATATATATATATGATACTCCCATTGTGGCTAGTCTACGATACAACACTAGCATATTTCCTCATCAACCATAGTGCCACATAAGCATTTTGCATATGATACCATGCTAAGATACAAAAGGATTCTGATTTCTTGTTTTTGGTTAATTAACCATGAATTTTGTTAATCCTAGGTATACTCAAGAGTCATTAAATTTGCCTCAATATTAGTGAAATTATTGCTCTATTATAGATATACATGTAAATATGAATGTAGCCCTGCTAATTTTGTGTGATAATTTATGCTGCTTTTTCCTACGAGGTTGATCAAAGTTAATGAAGATTGACTTAACTAAAAAATGTCTTAACGCATTGGCGGAGCTACATATATATGTTCAGATTGACCAGGTTGCCATGCTCTAGAATAGGGTCCCACCGCGCTGGCAAACAAAAATCCGTTCTGGGGGTAGCATTTATGGTGAAATTTTGCAAGTTCACAAAGAAAACAATATTTACGAGGTATCTAGTGTAAACCCCTAGCTATATATTGGATCCGACAATCTCTTAACGTACGTACACTAGCTTAATTATTTAAGGATATAGTGAGTGTACAACGAAAGTTTGATTCGTTGTAATTGAATCCATATAATTCTTCCCTATGGACCTTTATCCCTAATCTATTTTATTTCAATTTTCGATTAAGTCTCCTCTTTTAAGATAAATATCGTGGAGGAAGATAAGCACGTAAGGCGATCTTATTGACTAATATAGCTGCTAAATTAATAAAAGGATTTGCTACAACGTGCTCAGTCAAGTTTTACACCATTTGATTTGCATTGTGATTCATGCTAGCTAGTCATGAGTTGCTACATAACTTGCAACCTAAATTTGATGATATCATCTGACTGAGAAAGAAGTTAGTTCTCAGTCGACTGAGAAATAGTCACTCCCATTAATAAAAGTTCATATTGCAATAAACATTGGCTTTCCTACGCTCCCTTGAAACACGCGCTACTTGAGGTAAAAAAAAGGTCACAACCAGGCCATGTAGACTTTCCTGCGTACATATATATATTGGATACCAACACTTGTAAAGTTGGTCCCAATATATATCAAATGGTGTTGCGAGGTGAAGCGATCCAATACATATAGTTGGGCAGCTAGATGTTTGACGTGACACCTCGTTCACATATTCACATATGCATGAATATTACAGGTGTACACTTATATGTATGATATGGCGCCTCGTGTGTGGTGAGTGGAGAAATGGAGGCCGAGCTACATGTAGCCCTTTATTCTGAAAATTTAAGAAATCATAGTTTTAAGTTTCAAAAAAAATTAAAAAAAAATCTTGGATGTAGCCAATGATGGTATCTATAAACACATGTAGAATCATAATTAATGTGAAATTCTTAGTAGTTTATGGTACACAAAAAAGACAAATGTGTGGATGTGAGAATAGTGAATACTCCCTCCATCTCATTGCTTAGGGCGTAAATTTTTTTTGCACATTTATTAAGGTAAGACTGGCAGGAGAGAAAGTAATCGCTAGTTTCCTCATTTGCCCCTGCATGCTCGCACGATTAAAGCACCTTCCGCACGCGCCGGACTCCACATTTTCTCTAGACCTCCTCGTTTCTCGGGATAGACCAACAGTTTTTCAGGATCGTGGGTTAATGCGGCCAGGTTTCGAGGAGTGGAAACGGAAAGCAGGGGCAAATTAGGAAGATTACTGAACCACAACCACTCGCGCCTTAAGCATTGAGTAAATATCGGAAAAAAATTGCGGAGTAAGCAGTGAGATGGAGGGAGTAGTGCACAATTCAAAACTATAAAACCTGCCATATTTTTTAATTTTTGTGCAGTCTACAATATATACTAAGATTTTCACATTGAGATTTTGCACGTTTGTAGATTTCATCATTGTCTACATTTAGGATATTTTTCATTTTTTTCGAAACTTAAAACTATGATTACGATTTTTTTTAAAATAAAGTGCTACATGTAGCTCAGCCTCCGTTTGCAGTTTTCGGCATGGTGATTATCTTTCATATATTTTGCTTCGCGAGGAGTTGCAACATGGGTTGCAACTGAGATTTATTTAATGACATCAACTGTTTGAGAACGAAGTTAAGTTCTCATCAGTCCACAAATCGCACCCTAAATTTATATCGCCATGGCAGTAGATCTGACAAGTGCATTTAGTTATTGCGACCGTCCAAAATTTAACACACATCGATTTCCGATGATACGCGGATACATAGCGATTCCTTGGCTCCTGGGCAAGCAGACCATCTACTCATCCCCCATCCATTTCGGATGGACGGACGCGATTGCTCCAAGAGAGGCGAGGAGACGCCTGTAGGCCCGCCATATGCGGACAGTCAAAGTCAAAGAAACCCGTTCGGCTAGCGACTATGACTATAAGGGCTAAACGCTAAACTCTCTCGTTCCATTCACTTTCTTCCTCTCTCCACCTCAAAAAAACATTTGTTCGTCGCTCTCTCCTCCAGCAATGTCTTCAAAGTTCAGATCGTCGGCGGTCAAGGCCACGGAGAAAAAACGCCGGTATGAAATTTGGAGAGACGCCTCCAGAAACCACGTGGGCTCGCCATCGCCGCCGCCGAAATGCGTCCGTGCTGTGCTCACCGGGTTAGTTTCCTTCGCCATGTACTTTCGTTTCTTCTTGCCCGGGCTCAAGCTCTTTAAGAGTCTCTATGCTTATACATCTTAAAGGGCTGGAAGTTCCAACGACGCCCGTACTGCACCAACTTCCACGACCAAGGAATCATCGTTGTCCGATGATTTCAACCCGGCCCTACCCTGGCGAAATGAGGTAGCACCAAGCACTGTGTAGTTATCTTCTTCTTCTTCTTCTTCTTCTTTGTGCTGACTTGCTACCGATGATTTCGCCCTGAAGGAAGCGGCGCCGACGATCGAGACCACAGTCGCCATCTTGATGGAAAAAAACGAGGAGCTCAGCTTAGAGTGTGATCGCCTCCGAGATGATTTGGCTGCCAAGACAAAGAATTCGAAAAATCTTGTGGAGCTCATTTGCAGCCTTCGCAATGAGCGCAACATGTTGAAGAACGAGCTGATTAAGGAGAAAGAGGAGAACATTGCATCAACGGAGAAAGCCAGCGGCAGAATCAAGTAGTTGTGCCTCGAAAAAGACAAGTCTGATATAGAGCGCACATTTGAGCTCCTAAAGTTGCAACTTGAATATGCTGACATCGCCGTCCTTGCCCAGCTCGAGAGGCAGAAGGCACATGATAAGTTGCTGGACCTAATGTTGGAGAGATGCAGTGAAAGAGAAGAGACATTGAAAGAAATGAGCAGGTTGGTGGGATCAATGAGCGACGTCGGGCAAACTTCACAGAATCCGCCCCGGCTGAGCTGTAGGGCCGGAAATTCCAGCAGAACCAGCAATGCAAGTTATGCGCACCTACAACTTCTACTCATTGATTAGAGGTCGCACGACATGGCATTTTCTCTCGAAATCGTAGTAGTAATAGTTGTACTACTTAGTATGTGACCTTTTGTAAAATAATTTCTTACCTGTAGTAGAAACTACCCCCTCTCCTTTCTGGATGCACCCGGGACATTGTCATCTGGCCCTCTTCTGGACAAACTACCCCCTTGGGAAGGACAGTATATTTTGCACATTTCGCTACTACTTCTAATTACACCGCTTCTTATTTTTCTAATCCGTTAAATCGTTAATTAGATGACCAACTGATGGAAGCTGCGATAGATTAGACCAACAAGTGGTGAATTGTGCAAAAGATATGTCCAACTAGTGTTTTATGCAAAAGAGTGATATGGAAATCTGGTGGAATCTTGAATTTCCTCTGCAGTGGTAGGCATGCTTCACTTATAACTGGAGTACATTGCGGACCTGGTGCATTTTGTCAGTACCGATCAACTATTTTTTCTTACCCCGGAAGAAAGGTAGTAGCCTTTTCAGTGAGATGTCTTTTCAATGCTACGGAGTTGTCTGTTCACTGCTTGCTTTGTCTGCTCAAACGTCTCTCTTCTTGTCAGTCTCGCAGGAGAGACTCCCCTCCCCCCTCCTCCGCGCGTCTATCAAATATTCTGCCTCCTATTAAAAAGGACATTGCCACCGCTCAAGGGCCCCGCGCCTCGGAGCCGCAACGGAGGGGTGCCCTCCCGCTACCTAGGCTTTTGCCGCAAGGCGATCCAGCGGGAATTGATGCTTCTCCATCGGAGTGTAGGATGAATGACAAAAGAAGATTCAGGAGATAACAAATATAGCAATACTGATATTCTATGGTCCAACATGCGAAGCTGCCATTTACTAGTGAACACTAGTAAACTGCACCTGCTTCGCACAGTAATTATTATTATTTTGCGGGACAATTCTAACCTTATCATGGCGTAATAATAAGGGTTAAGTGCATTTTTGGTCCCTCGTGTCTTGCAGAAGTCTAACTTTGGTCCCTCAACTTTGTTTTGATCTAAACATGCCCTCAAACTCTTAATTAATTTCAATTTTGGTCCCTGAAAGTGGTTTAACGATGGTTTACCGGTTTTTGACTCTCTCATTTTGCCACCGTGGACAGATTTGGATAGGTTTAGTCCACGTAGGACCATCTCATCTCGAGATCATTAATGCATTTAGCATTACGAATGTTCGCTGGCGATCGTGATCATTATCCTTATGGTGTGTAGTAACCCTTACTCTTCTCCAACACCTAGCGGCGGCACCTCACATTATGAGGGCGGATAAACCGGGCGGAAAAGGCAGAAGCGGAAGACATGAGAGGGCTTTTGCGTCGGGAGGAAAGGCAGAAGCGGCTGAAGTGGCGAGGACGGTTGCACCGAGCAAGAAAGACCGAGGCGATGCACATGTGTATTAGGGCAACGAAATTTCTTCTATTTGTGGACTGAGGACAAATGATCCCACTTAGATTAAAACTGGCCAATTTTATCCACGATGGAAAAAAGAGAGTCAAAAACCAGTCAACCATCTTTGAACCGTTGGCAAGGACCAAATTAGACTTAATTAAGAGTTTGCGGTCAAATTTACAGTAAACAGAGTTAAGGGACTAAAATTAGACTTTTGCAAGATTTTAGGGGCCAAAAGAGCACTTAACCCTAATAATAATATCTCGTATTACTTGAAAGCTGGATATAACACTTGTTTCAACTTTGAAATAATTAATTATTGGATACTTAGAAGTAACAACAACTCTAGATATAATACTTGTTTCGCATGACTGACAGCTTTGCCATTTTCTTGTACTATTTACATTAGTAACTCTAGATATAATACTTGTTTCGCATGACTGACACCTTTGCCATTTGTTGATTATTGTCTCTACTTCCTAAAAGTTGCATTAAACTACAATACAATAGTGCATGAAATGACTGGATTGCCTAGTTTCATAGTCTATACTTTTTATAAAGCAAAATCTCACTAACTACAATTAATATTAGTCTATCTTCACATGCAGATCATCCACATCATCTATTCCATTAGCCTATCAAATATCCATGTTATCCCCACTAACATTTATTGCTGATATATCTTTACATGCAAGCTATCCATGTTACCAATTTTGTCCATCCAATCGTCCACATCACCACTTTATAGCTATAAAAATATACAACAACTTGCTTTATACAATATATTTTCCTAGAAAATTCTCGCCGCAGCGCGTGGGGTATGTTTCTAGTACTCCCTCCGATTCACATTACTTGATGCTAATATAGATGTATCTAGACATATTTTAGTTGTAGATACATCCATTTTAGCATCAAATAATATGGATCGGAGGGAGTATCTAAAAACATTTCCTCACATCTTAATGACTAATGCCTTTTACCATCTCTAGAATATTCATTCCATAGGAAAACGAAATGCTTTGCCGGACCGGATTATTTGCTCATTACATGATAAAACAATGTTTTCCTCATCAAGAATATATGGCACAGGAAATGCTTTCAATCACACGATGAAACAATGTGCTCTGGTTTTTTTATTAAAAAACGTCCTTTCTTGTGCATTGAAAGGTACACATACTACATGGACACATAAATTTTGTTTTGATGGTATAACCTTAAGTTATTAACTGTACGTACTGAATAGCACTATTGAAATTCTATGGTCATTTACTAGTGAACATTGTCAAGCTTCTTGCACTAGCCAAAGCAACCAAAAGTCCAAACTGATGGAAATAGCTAGGCAATCCACTTATACATGTCAACACCCCTCCTCACGTGTGACCGGAAGAAGAGAAGAGGGGGTCAACACGTGGAAAGCAGAATAGCACACGTATGAATGATCGTATACGCGGCGGACATAGGGGTGGGCAAATACTGCAGAAGCCAGGTATCGAACTCGAGACCCTGGGCTCTGATACCATGTCAAGCTTCTTGCACTAGCCAACGCAACCAAAAGTCCGAACTTATTGAAAGGGCTAGGCAACCACTTATACATCTCAACAAACATTATTCGCGGGATTCAAGACATTTATATGGGTCTTCACAAAAATATCTCTGTCATGTATCAGCATTAGAGTGATCAATTTGGGACTAGTGTTGCACCATGTGGCAAGTGTTGGGACGAGTTAACCCCATTTTGCAACTAGTGGGACTAATTTGAACGTAGCGAACAACTATTGGGACTGTGGGTGCTCTTAACAAATCTAGTACAACTTTGTACTCCCTCCAGTCTCTTTTATTAGTTTACTCGGGATTTAGTATAACTTTGTACTAAATTTGAGTCAATTAAAAAGGATGGGAGGGAGTATTATGTAAACTTAGTAAAAATCCATGAAATGTAGTTTGACCTATGATAAAACAAAAACCCCAAAATTTGATTGTTGTGTTCTTTAGACTTAGATCAGTCGTGAATATTAGTGACCCACTACGGGGACTAGCTAGCTTAGGTAAAGAAAATTAGATTAGGAAAATAGAGACCGGGGCATAAAATCTACAGACAATGCTGCCCTGGATTTTCTGACACAAGTCGGATGGCCGCATTTACTACCGCCAGTGTCCTCTCTCTCTCTCCCTCCTCTCTCTCTCTCGCTCCTCTAAGAATCACGCGTGGGTACGCGCGTACTGTTCAGAGAGGGGCACGCTGCATCAAAGTAATTTATTGGGCCACCGCGAATCTGCCCTGCACAATGGACCGTTAGATTGCTCTATCAAACGGTGTAGATGTAGCGAAGTTGTCATATATTTGAAGGCACTAATGTGTGCCACTTATGATACTAGCAGAATGTATGTGCTATGCACGTGATAGCTGATGCCAAGCTGAATATAAGATTATCTATATTACAGATCGAAAAATATGTACTCCCTCCATTCACAAAAGAGTGTACGTGCGGGATTTCCAAGACAAATTATTACGATTTTGATTTCCGTGAGATGAGAAATAAATAATTTTTACTACTATAAATATGCATGGGAAAATTATATACCCAACTTACAGTGCGGTATATATGTTCTGTCAAATGTGTCACATAATTATAATGGTACCTGGCAAGGATATAATAGAGCGGTGTACGTGTTTCAGAAAACGCCAGAAAATAACGGTGTCGTGTGGCAAATTTTCCCAATATATGCATTGGGAAGGTATAGGAGTACAATCTTTTATGGACAAAGTTTTAGTCTAAATATACCCTTATTGAGGACGGAGGGAGTAAGCCTTGATGGTCTGACACTCCATTTCAAATTTGCTAAATGTGCTTTCGGATGCTTATAGAAAATTCGTGTACTATATAGTGGTATCGATATATAGATGAAGGATCGAACGATCCAAATGTATTCTTAGCGGTTCAGCCACTGGCAACTGGTTATGCCACCTACGTACCTTCCAAGCTTGCTTGTGCAAGGATTCTGGCTGTCTTGGTTGTATTAATTAGTGCTGGCCAGGGGGAGAAGGAGCTGGGCCCGACTGCATGCGTTCTGTGTTTTACATCTAGGGTCCTTAGTGTAAACAATGAGGACTTTGTTGTAATTGCTATTTTTCTTATAGCTAGCTAGTCTGTACTGCAAATTCTAGCTCCCCCTTATTATCATTACAGCTCTTGTCGGGCAGATGCTTTCCCACCTTAGCATAAGACGAATGACAAATGAAGAGTTTGAAAGCTAACAATTCTAGCGCAAGTACGAATGAATCTATTTGGATAATTACATAAAAAAATATCGCAACGATATATTTAATTAGCAAAGAATTCAGATACACACTATAGGAAACTTTGACCAAAATAATTAAGTCTTTACATTCTCACTTTCACAAGTAGTATGGTGGAGTAGTGGACTATAGGGATACTACTAATTGATCATTTTGCATTAATAATTTTGTCAACGTTATTCTTTAATATTTTTTATTAATTAGTTTCACTCCAATAATATAATAGAAAAACTCCGAAGTGTCGTATAAAAAACTATATGTAGTTCTTTCTACCACACTTTAAGATTCCAACCAGATCCCTTTCATTTAAGACTTGGATTTTTTTATTTAGTCATCCCTTTTCGCATGTCTTCAATGATTAAGTAGAATTATATCATTTTACATGCATAGACACGTACATAAAATTTGTTTTTCACACGCATCCCACATAATAAGGATTAAGAAAGGGTCTAAGTTTTTTTTTCCCATGTCTCAACTGGTCACATCTATTTTCATGGTTTAACTTAAACTATTAATTTTAATAAAAGTTGAACAATATTTAGAACATAAATTTTGTATAACAATGTTGAAAATCTAAATGGGTCACATGCATGCGAAAAGCGCGTGTGCCATTACAAAAGCTAAAATCCAAACATTAGTCATCTCCACTGATCACCCCCTATATATATAGCATGCGTACTTTACACCTCACTGCTTCCATCACACTTCAAATTAAGCATATATATATATCCAAGTATATATATGTAGGTATAAGAGGATGATGAGTAGGAGGAAGTGGTCCAATCCCCTACCAATTGTGTTTCAGTGATCACCCGTATTTCGATACCTTCTCTAGCCATTAGTAAATGGCACGTGCCACACATGCACGTTAGAGATTTTAAAGATTATTGTGAAATAATGCACATGACGATTTTTATTCGTCAAATTGCAGAAGATCAATGATCCATATACACTATTAGATATTTTTTCTTAAAAAGCGGCATTGACCTTTAAAAATAAATATCGAATATATAGTACAGAGAACCTCATAAAAAGGAGATCGAATTGAAACAAAATCATTTATACGGTGGTTATCTTTTTCAAACATCGATCCAACATTAATAGCGCGCCACGGCTGCCGCTCCCCCCTAAGCCAACCAGACGTGGTTGTTACGCACGGAAAGTCGTTGAACGGGTCAAGAGGACTAAATCCTTCCCGGATGGGGACAAAGGAGGAACAATCATCGCTGAAGCTCCTTGGTGAGGATCTGGAGAACACTGTACGTATCCGAAAGAAGTCCGCATGCATGTGCCTCCACACACAAAAACCTTAAACCTAGAATAAGTAAGATGAAGACTTCTCTAAACAGGGACAAACATCCCAGCGTAGCTCGATATATGGCCCGAAGGCGGCCAGATAACCGAGGCAGTTCGATGGCGGCGCGCCGACGCCGGCGAGTGGTGCCGAGAGGGAACCCTAATCGCATGTGTGTGTTTCTCTCATGGGTGAAGAGGTGCTCAAAAATATTGTTTCAAATACTTGGTAGCTATATATATAGTTGCAACGTGTATATTGTTGAAGATCTTTTATAGCTTAAGCATCTCTTTCCAAACATATCAAACTTTTTCTTACTGTTAAAGATCTTTTATAGCTATAGCTACTTGCTAGCTATTGCTATCTAGTTTTTAACTTTGTATAAATATAAATATATATATATATATATATATATATATATATGGACACTAAATATATCTAGATACATCTAAATTTAGAAAAATGGAAGACATCCTTTTGTGAACGGTGCGAGTAATATGTATTTCGTATTTACACACGCATGGCTACATGTGTAACACTTGTAAGTGTGCTCATCTCACAAAGTTTTTAGACAAATTATAAACACACATGTGTCCAGCAGGTACCCCTAGCTATATGGGACGCCCCTCCCGATAGGAAATAGTACTACTATAGGGGAGAAAAGTGAAAAAGAAAAGGCCTCCAGTAACTCCCCTCCCGATAGGAAAACGCAACCGCGTGGCCCCGAAATATCGTTCCAGATCTCGTCTCTCCATTATCTAAATATAACTGGTGGAGATGCTCTCAGATCCTTCAACATTTATATAGTGTCGGTGAGGGGCGCTGCTCCGGCGGTGCTTATCAGCGCCGACGGGATCCGCGTACGTCTTCAAGATTAGTCACATCTTCGGTTAGATCTGTTGCACCGAGGAGGAGGTGGCTCAGAAGCCAGCAGGAGAAGGCGGCGAAACGCGCGCTCGTGAGAGGAGAACGAGTCCTTGCCGCCGGCAGTATTATCATGAGGAATGCGGGAGCGGCTGGACTAGACCGGCGCGGACGCGAATGGATCATCCGGCCCATGGCGCGTCAGTCTGCAGGCGTAGGTGTAGGTTGCTGCTGGCGTCTCGGAATCTGTGGGACCGGAGCACGAAGACCTCCAACTCTTCCACCGGCTCAAGGTATAATAAGTCGTCATGTTAATTTATGTTCTTCGTAGCAATATTTCTTTGTCCCTCAGCTAGCTGTGTCATGCTGTTCTTGCAAGAAACCAAACTTTCTGTACATTGTAGTTGTCTCTTTCAGATTCTCATTTGGTTAACGGTTTTGCTAGTTCTCAGCTTGTAGACTTTAATGCTCTCGGTTAAATCCTACACCGTCTGATCCATCGAGATATATGAGTTGCAAGTTGGATTGCAACGCATATGTACACAATTTTTACATAGATACGCGTGCATGTAGTCTAGAAACTTAACTAGATGCATACTCATATATCTCGATAGAGTAAGAATCTAGATAAAGTTGAGTCAATTAATATGGATCGTAGGCAGTACAAAGTTTTGGCTTCTTCTCTCTAAAGTATTATGTGATGTGATTAATTACTACCCTCGCCGGCCTAAGGGCAAGTACAACACGGGCGCTAATCGTGGGCGTCGGGATTGTCTTCCTGGTCGTTGGACTTGATTCCCACTCGATCCGGGGATTAACTCTTGTGTCGACGCTAGATGTGACGCCGAGCGCTCCATATTTTTAGCTGTAGCGAGCCGTTTCGCGGATGCTGTATACTCGCGTAAACAAATCAAGATTAGCACCTGAGTATGCGGCTGGCGTTGGAGGATAGAGCGCTTGGCTGCTTTTTATTTGTTGTATGTATTTTTTCCGATCATTTAAGCACCTGACAAGCGGCTAGCGATGTACATGCCCTAAAGGAGTCTATCTTGGTGACAAGATGATCTGCTGTCTTCTTCTCTCTAATAGACCGAGTAGTATGCGATGTCAATTGCTGCCCTCACCTAAAGTACTTTATTGGCTAACTCCTTTTGTTCACGTGTTCTGGCGTACAATTGACGTGGGAGTTATTGCAACGGCGCCAGAAAGTAGCTTCCTTGTGACGGTAAAGTACTCGTCCGTTGGGAACCCCAAGAGGAAGGTGTGATGCGTACAGCAGCAAGTTTTCCCTCAGTAAGAAACCAAGGTTTATCGAACCAGTAGGAGTCAAGGAACACGTGAAGGTTGTTGGTGAAGGAGTGTAGTGCGGCGCAACACCAGGGATTCCGGCGCCAACGTGGAACCTGCACAACACAATCAAAATACTTTGCCCCAACTTAACAGTGAGGTTGTCAATCTCACCGGCTTGCTGAAAACAAAGGGTTAATCGTATGGTGTGGAGAATGATGTTTGTTTGCAAAGAACAGCAGAGAACAATGATTGCAGTAGGTTGTATTTCAGATGTAAAGAATGGACCGGGGTCCACAGTTCACTAGTGGTGTCTCTCCAATAAGATAAATAGCATGTTGGGTGAACAAATTACAGGTGGGCAATTGACAAATAGAGAGGGCATAACAATGCACATACATATCACGATGACTACTATGAGATTTACTTAGGGCATTACGACAAAGTACATAGACCGCTATCCAGCATGCATCTATGCCTAAAAAGTCCACCTTCGGGTTAGCATCCGCACCCTTCCGTGTATTAAGTTGCAAACAACAGAAAATTGCATAAAATAAGGTCCGTAATGTAATCAACAAAAATAAACTTAGACAAAGCATCAATGTATTATCACTAGTGGCAACAGCACATCCACAACCTAAGAACTTTCTCACATGTCCTGCATTCAATGGAGGCATGAACCCACTATCGAGCATAAGTACTCCCTCTTGGAGTTACAAGTATCAACTTGGCCAGAGCCTCTACTAGCAACGGAGAGCATGCAAGATCATAAACAACACATATATGATAGATTGATAATCAACTTGATATAGTATTCCATATTCATCGGATCCCACCAAACACAACATGTAGCATTACAAATAGATGATCTTGATCATGATAGGCAGCTCACAAGATCTAAACATGATAGCACAAGAGGAGAAGACAACCATCTAGCTACTGCTATGGACCCATAGTCCAAGGATGAACTACTCACGCATCAATCCGGAGGCGGGCATGATGATGTAGAGTCCTCCGGTGATGATTCCCCTCTCCGGCAGGGTGCCGGAGGTGATCTCCTGAAACCCCCGAGATGGGATTGGCGGCGACGGCGTCTCTGGAACTTTTCTCGTATCGTGGCTCTCGGTACTAGGGTTTTCGCGACGAAGGCTTTAAGTAGGCGGAAGGGCAGAGTCGGAGGAGGCACGGGGGTCCCACCCCATAGGCCGGCGCGGGCCCCATGCTGGCCGCGCCGCTCTATGGTTACGGGCCCTCGTGGCCCCACTTCGTATCCTCTTCGGTCTTCTGGAAGCTTCGTGGAAAAATAAGACCCTGGGCATTTGTTTCGTCCAATTCCGAGAATATTTCCTGTGTAGGATTTCTGAAACCAAAAACAGTAGAAAACAGGAACTGGCGCTTCGGCATCTTGTTAATAGGTTAGTACCGGAAAATGCATAAAAATGATATAAAGTGTGTATAAAACATGTGAGTATCATCATAAAAGTAGCATGGAACATAAGAAATTATAGATACGTTTGAGACGTATCAACGTGTCTCTACGGAGATCACGCCTGCTACAGCCCTAGATAGCAACTGAACATTGCACATTTCGGCTGGTCCCGCGTGAGCGCTGGTGAGCGGTAGATCTCTCCCGAAATTCGACCTGTTTTCGCTCTGAATTTTGGGTCCAGCGTCCCTTCTGTGTCCGTACCCGCCACATCGCCCACGTGGTCCATCCCTAGCAGGAACAACTAGCCAACTTGCCCCCCCCCCCAACAAAAAAAACAAAAACTCAAGTAGGCAACTCCCGATGCGCGCATCGCGTGATCGTGCGGCCAGCGAGCGCTCCTGGCCAGCATACTTCACTCTTCTGGTATATACAAATGACGCCCGTAGGCCCCCCAGAATCCAGAGCAAGGATAACCCTAACCATTTCACAGTCTCGCTTGTGCTCTCCCTGATCTGGATGGAACCCTAGCTATGTGCTGGCGGCGCTGGCGTTACATAAATCGCCGGAATAGTAATAACTGGCGGTGTGCTATGTTCGCGGGAGGTGCGTCAGCGGCCTCACTCTCCTCCCCTCTGCGGCCAGATCTGTCGAGTTGTATGCCCGTCGGAAGGCAAGAAGTAATTGTCCCTGGAGGCGAGTATGTGGAGGAGGCGGGGCTAGATACGACCGGCGGGGATGTGGAGGCTATCTTAGCGGCAAGGCAGGTCGTCTCCCAAGGTACTTGTCCACCGGTCATCGTGGCGATGAATATGTGCATTCTATTAGATTATATAAACCTGCCGCTTTTTATGTAGTTTCTACACACGTCATATCTAAATTTGCTTTGTTGTTCCATTATCGTGCTATCATTTTGTCACTAGATTCTTACTGTACTTACTAGGTATCGTACTCTGTTTTGATTTGGATGTCCATTTATCAAATTATATGATTACGTGTGCCGTGTGCTCTATTTTTCAAGTTGCTATTTAATACTTTTTGTAATAACTTCATTGTAAAACAGAAGGCTATTTCGGTGACACTGCACAAAAGGAGCTTCTTTTTTATGAACATGGTTGTTCCAAAAGTGAGCTGTTTGAGCTGTTTTAGCATGTTGCTGTTGTTGATGTCTTCTCCTCGCAGCAAAATGAAGGTATTCCTGATGTTATCTTTTTGTCCAAACCTTTTTATATTCCGCTCACTAATACTTTATTCGAAACTGTAGTGTCTCCAATAATTAATATAATATGATCCTTATGAACAGGCACCTCGACACGTCTTCTGCTTGCTCATGGCTCTAATTGCACAGAAGAATCATAATGTTCTGAAAGATAGTTGTTCCCTTAGCTAGCCCTGCGGGTGGCTGGAAAATGGAAACTTTATCGTTGCCTTGCTATAGTGTTCTATAACCCCTGAGTTTGAAAGCCTTTCAAATGGTGGGCCTCCTCTCTCTAAAGACCATCTTCTGCCTCATGGTGTGCCTCTCTTTTAGTCCTTTGCTATATGCCGATATATTTTATTTACATGTATTCTCCTCTTCCCTTTCTAGAAATATTTTTTCTTATCTCTATCAATTTTTCAGGAAGAATCCTATTTCGGTGACAATGCACAAAATTGGTAATTTGTCAAGGGTCAAAACACCCTTGTTATGTACTTGCTGAAGTCTGGTGCAGCCAAAAATATCCAAATAGCCATTTTATAGTTGTGTGAGTTTTTTTTTATTTCATTCTACCTACTGGCAATTACAAAAGGAATCATCTCCCGTTGCTATTTTTTTATTAGTAATACCTAGCTTGTTACATGTCCCTTGCTTTTGGCTTTTCAAACATAGCATGTTTATTGTTAATGTTAGATCTGCAATACTCGCATTGGTGTATCATTGTTATCATATTAGTTCTCGTGTTCTAGTCGATGATAAATTGTGTAATATTCTATCTTTGTGTTAACTTGTATATAATCATTCTCCAACTTTTTTGAAACAGAAGAATCCTATCTCGGTGACACTGCCCAAAAGAAGCCTCATGTTCTGAAAAATAGTGGTTCTTTGCTGCATGTGGAAGCTAGTTTCCGTAGTCGCTGCCACCATGGTACGCTTATTCTTTGTTGGCAGGATCTTCACTTGAGGCTTGTCCATAAGACCTAGTCATGTGTGGAAGCACATTGCTTGCACATTCGATTTGCTCTTGTAGATACTCATTTGCCTCTTGTGGATCTTCACTTGAGGCTTGTCCATACGTCGAAGACTTGTGCAACCAAAAATATCAAAATTTGTTATTCATAGCCATGTAAGTTTTTTTTTGCATTTGCACTAAACCAATGGGTGCTAGCTATGCAATTATGTCCTCTTGCTATTTTTTATTATTATACCTACTGGTTATCCTCACATTTTTATCAATTCATTTGCAACCTAGGTTTATTTCGGTGACACCGTACGAAATCAGTCAGATAATAGAGGCAACCACAACTGCATACATAGTAGCCGAGGAGTCTGCACAGTCATGTAGTTGCTAGCATCACAGTAAATTTTCACGTTCAAATGATATGCTTATTGTATTTAGATGATACTCCAATAGTTTCACTTCTAGTTTATGACGTATTATTCTTTTTTTGAAATAAATTCAGTCTTGACTTTGTCTCAACTCTTCTGTTAATAGGTGATGATACTATCTGGTGAAGGATTCTGCTCTTTCTCAGCTCTGTTTGAACATTAATTTATAATTTGGTGACAGTGTAGTAGCTGAAGGGATCGTATAGCAGGTACATTTTATTTTCTTTCTGTATTACGTGTTGCTAGCTTTTTACACTTCACATCCTCTTGTTTTGAAATTTGTTCTTACCTTTTGTCAACTCTTTTATTATGTCCAAGATGCTGATACTGAATAGAACTATTTCGGTGACACTGCACAAAATCTGGTTATGCTGGGCTAGCACTAGTAGCTTAACCTGTGCGCTGACTGGCGACGAGAGGACTTGACTGGTGTTTGGGACACATGATTCTAAATAACATTCCAGATCCATTCAAATCTTCCATCTCGCTTAGCTGGAGGGGTCGTATAGCAGGTGCGGTTTATATTGTTTCTGTATTACGTGCTGCTAGCTTTACACTTCACGTCCTGTTGTTTTGAAATTTGTTCTTACCTTTTCTCAACTCTTTTGTTATGTCCAAGATGCTGATACTGAACAGAACTATGTCGGTGACACTGCACAAAATCTGGTTATGCTGGGCTAGCACTAGCAGCTTAACCTATGCGCTGGCTTGCGATGAGAGGACTTGACTGGTGTTTGGGACGCATGATTCTGAATAAATCTGTCCAGAACCATTCAAATCTTTGGACTCGGTTAGCTGAAGGGATCGTATAGCAGGTACAGTTTATATTGTTTCTATATTACGTGCTGCCAGCTTTACACTTCACGTCCTCTTGTTTTGAAATTTGTTCTTACCTTTTCTCTACTCTTTTGTTATGTCCAAGCTGCTGATACTGATACTGAAACAGAACTATTTCGGTGACACTGCACAAAATCTGGCTATGCTGGTCATCCATGATGTCTGTGCTATGCTAGCTCTAGCCGTGGTGATGTAATCTTCACGGGAACGGACGATGATGTATGACTTTTCTTCTGTTAACTTTCACTTGACTTCTTTCATTGAGATTCTGTTAATCTAGCTTCCATTTTTTTGTATTTGTTTATTCATGTATTTTTTTCTTCAGATTGTTGTATCGTCCAAGCTGCTGATACTGAAACTATTTCGGTGACACTGCACAAAATCTGGCTATGCTGGTCCGCCACTCGTTGGGTGCTATACTAGCTCCAGCCGTGGTGATGTAATCTTCAAGAGAACAGACGATGATGTATGACTTTTCTTCTGTTAACTTTCACTTGACTTCTTTCATTGAGATTCTGTTAATCTAGCTTCCATTTTTTAATATTTTATTTATTCACGTACTTTTTTTCTTCAGATTGTTGTATCGTCCAAGCTGCTGGTACTGAAACTATTTCGGTGACACTGTACAAAATCTGGTTATGCTGTGCTAGCACTAGCAGCTTAGCCTATGCGCTGACTGGCGACGAGAGGACTTGATTGGTGTTTGGGACGCATGATTCTGAATAAATCTGTCTAGATCCATTCAAAACCTCGGACTCGATTAGCTGAAGGGGTCGTATAGCAGGTGCAGTTTATATTGTTTCTGTATTACGTGCTGCTAGCTTTACACTTCACATCATGTTGTTTTGAAATTTGTTCTTACCTTTTCTCTACTCTTTTGTTATGTCCAAGCTGCTGATACTGATACTGAAATAGAACTATTTCGGTGACACTGCACAAAATCTGGCTATGTTGGTCATCCATGATGTCTGTGCAATGCTAGCTCTAGCCGTGGTGATGTAATCTTCACGGGAACGGACGATGCTGTATGACTTTTCTTCTGTTAACTTTCACTTGACTTCTTTCATTGAGATTTGTTAATCTAGCTTCCATTTTTTTGTATTTGTTTATTCATGTACTTTTTTTCTTCAGATTGTTGTATCGTCCAAGCTGCTGATACTGAAACTATTTCGGTGACACTGCACAAAAGGCTATGCTGGTCAGCCACCCCTTGGGCCCTATAGTAGCTCTAGCCGTGGTTATGTAATCTTAACGTGAACGGACGATGATGTATGTCTTTCCTTCTGTTAACTTTCACTTGACTTCTTTCATTAAAATTCTGTTAATCTAGCTTCCATTGTTTGATATTTGTTTATTAATGTACTTTTTTCTTCAGATTGTTGTAACGCCCAAGCTGATTATACGCTGTGATAAAGATAGACATGAAATTGGTTGGTGTCATCTCTGAAAAGCTATTGTGCCTGAGAAGGAAAGAATCCTTTGGCGTCTGCTCTGGAAACCTATTGTCTGTGAGAAAGAATCTATTGGTTCCATCTCTGAAAATCCGCTGTCAAGGTCTTATGTATAGTTATGTTCAGTTTTGTTGATTGTACCTAAGAACCATGTTGTTCCACTGAATTTTGCTGCAATTATGTTGGTCGTCTCTTCTTTAAGTCTTGTTGCATGTGGTCTAAATCCATTGTTATTCAGTTTTGGAGTAGTTTGTTTGGCTCATGAATTAGTGTTGGATTCAAAGAATTCTTTTGTGATTTGGAGAACCAATTTGTTTGTCATCATTTGGGGTTAGAATACAAGAATTCTTTTGTCATTCAGAGATTTATCAATTGCATTTCATTTTAAATGTAATGATGTATGCCAAACAATGACATTTTTTAGGCGCTTAAGAGGAGGAGAGAAAGGAAACTAATGCGTCTTCAGGAAGAGTCTACAATTACAACGGAGCCTCCAATTCAAGCGCTTGTTTGGCTACCAAACATGATTCCGATTCTCTGGCCGCAAGCCTGATTCTAGCGAAGCGCCTGGCGGAGATTTTTGCATCGCTCCCTTTTATTATGCGAACGGCCAATAAAAGCCTAGCGCCTGTATTTAAGAGACTGCATTGTAGATGTCAAAACCGAAATTTCCAAAATACAACTACTGTGAGCCGAAGTTCCAAAATATACCACCCAGTTCCTGCTTTTCCATGCCTAAATAGCACCCGTGTGTTCTGCATTTTGCCATCCATTTTGGATGTGGGACGGTAGAAATATGATTTACTGTCAAGTGTCCCTCGTTCGGAAAAGTAGATCTAACCATTATTTCACCTATATCCGCCACACTCCACATTCTTCCTCACTTTACTTCCGGTCTTCAAGATAGTTTTACTTCTACACACTTCCGCAGGGGAAGAACCTGTTCTCTTTCGCCACTCCTTCATTGCCCGTCGTGGCTCCTTGGGGTAGAGTTAGGAAGAGGTGTGGTGCTTCCACTCCGGAAGCTTCTCGTCATGTCCTCTTTGCCCGGCCGTCGTCTGATGACCCAGCGCTGGAGGCCAGGTCCGACTTATCTTTGAGGAAGAGGCTGCCCGGCAGATCCTCTTCATCTGGTCGTCCGCGGAAACATGCCCGCGGAAACGTAATGTTAGTTTAATTGTTTGTTGCATTCTATTTCTTTCACCAATGTTGATCAGATTCAGATTCCGACGCCATGTTTTCTCAATATTCAGAGGACGGTGATACGTCTCCAACGTATCTATAATTTCTGATGTTTCATGCTTATATTATACCAATTGCTACATGTTTTATATACACTTTATATCATTTTTATGCATTTTCTGGGACTAACCTATTAACAAGATGCCGAAGTGTCAGTTCCTATTTTCTGCTGTTTTTGGTTTCAGAAATCCTACACAGGAAATATTCTCGGAATTGGACGAAACAAAAGCCCACGGCCCTATTTTCCACGGAGTGTTCTAGAACATCGAAGAAGAGTCGGAGAAGGCCAGCAGGGGGGGCACCCCATAGGGTGGCGCGGCTGGGCCCACTGCCGCGTCCAGATGTGGGGAGCCCACCCCCTGGCTCCCCCGATGCTACCTCTTCGCCTATATATTCCTTCGTCTCCGAAAACCCTAGAACGATCGGTCTTCCGCCACGAAAAGTTACGTAGCCGCCGCCATCGCGAAGCCAAGTTCGGGGGACAGAAGTCTCTATTCCGGCACGCCGCCGGGACGGGGAAGTGCCCCCGGAATCCATCTCCATCGACTCCATCGCCATCTTCATCTCCGTTGCTGTCTCCCATGATGAGGAGGGAGTAGTTCTCCCCCGAGGCTGAGGGCTCTACCGGTAGCTATGTGGTTCATCTCTCTCTCCCATGGTGTGATCTTTATGTGATCATGAGCTTTGTAATCTAGTTGAATATGTAGATGTTACTCTTGTCTATTATGCACTCTAGAGGTTACTTTAATATGAACTCCGGATTCACTCTCCACGGTGTGATGGTGACAGTGTGCGCATCGTGTGTGATTCTTTTATGACGTTGTGGAGCTTGTTTACTCCGGCTTGAGGTGTGCTTTTGCAGCCCTACACAATGAATGGTGTTTGTTATCCAACAAGAGAGTGTTTGAGAGTAGCATTTATTTATTCAATTATGTGATCATTGTTGAGAATGTCCACTAGTGAAAGTATGATCCCTAGGCCTTGTTTCTAAGCATTGAAACACCGTTTCCAACAAGTTCTGCTACATGTTCGCTTGCTGCCATTTTTATTTCAGATTGCAATTACTACTTATAATCATCCATATTACTTGTATTTCACTATCTCTTCGCTGAACTAGTGCACCTATACATCTGACAAGTGTATTAGGTGTGTTGGGGACACAAGAGACTTCTTGTATCTTAATTGCAGGGTTGCTTGAGAGGGATATCTTTGACCTCTACCTCCCTGAGTTCGATAAACCTTGGGTGATTCACTTAAGGGAAACTTGCTGCTGTTCTACAAACCTCTGCTCTTGGAGGCCCAACACTGTCTACAGGAACAGAAGCGTGCGTAGACATCAAGCTATTTTCTGGCGCCGTTGCCGGGGAGGTAAGGTAAAAGGTATTCACATCCTCCGACTACTAAGCTATTTCCTAGCACTGTTGCCGGTGTGTGAGTGCTCGAAGCTATTTCCTTTAGATCCTGCAATTGCATCTTTTTGTTTCTTGTTTTTATTTCACTAGTTAGGCTTAATGGAAAACAACAAAAAAATTAGAGATCTTTATGAAATTTATATTGAATTAGGACATGAGGTGTTTGAAGAGAAAATTAAAAAACCTATGGAACTTTATATGCATGCTAATGGCAATGTTATTAGTATGAATGCTTTGAACACCATTGTTGCTAATGCTATGGAAAATTCTAAGCTTGGGGAAGCTGGTTTTGATGAGCACGATATTTTTAGTCCCCCAAGCATGGAGGAGAAAATTTACTTTGATGATACTTTACCTCCTATATATGATGATTACAATGATGACTATCATATTTTCAGTCCACCTACCATTGAGGAGAAAATTAATTATGATTACAATATGCCTCCTATATATGATGATTATGGTGATGAGAATAATAATGATAGCTATTTTATTGAATTTGCTTCCACTACAATTAATAGTAATGACTATGCTTATGTGGAGAGTAATAATTTTATGCATGTAGCTCATGATAAGAATGTTTCATGTGATAGTTATATTGTTGAGTTTGTTCATGATGCTACTGAAAATCTTTATGAGAGAGGACAATATGGTTGTAGGGATTTTCATGTTACTAAAACACCTCTCTTTTTGCTGAAAATCTTGGAGTTGCGCTTGTCTTGTTTTCCTATGCTTATTGCATTATGCTTACATGACTTGTTTATTTGCAAGATTCATTTTCATAGGAAGTGGGTTAGACTTAAAAGTGTTTCTTATTTGCTTTTGATGCTCTCTTTCGCTTCAACTCTTATTTCTTGCGAGAGCATCATTAAAATTACTGAGCCCATCTTAATGGCTATAAAGAAAGCACTTCTTGGGAGATAACCCATGTTTTTATTTTGCTACTGTTTTGTTGTGTCTTGGAAGTTGTTACTACTGTAGCAACCTCTCCTTATCATGTTTATTTCATTTTTGTGCCAAGTAAAGTCTTTGATAGAAAGTTGATACTAGATTTGGATTTCTGCGCAGGAACAGATTTTTAGCTGTCACGAATTTGAGTTGTTCTCTCTGTAGGAAAATCTAAAAATCTTGAACAAATTCGTGAGTAATCCTCAGATATGTACGCAACTTTTATTCAATTTGAGCTTTTTCATCTGAGCATGTTAAGTGCCTCGAAAAAATTCGTCTTTACGGACTGTTCTGTTTTGACAGATTCTGCCTTTTAGTTCGCATTGCCTCTTTTACTGTGTTTGAGTGGGTTTCTTTGCTCCATTAAATTTCAGTAACCTTGGGTAATGTCCAGAAGTGTTGGGAATGATTGTGTCCTTGCTGAACATGTGAATTTTTGATTACGCACTAACCCTCTAATGAGATTGTTTTGAGTTTGGTGTGAAGGAAGTTTTCAAGGATCAAGAGAGGAGGATGATATAATATGATCAAGAAGAGTGAAAAGTCTAAGCTTGGGGATGCCTTGGGCATCCCCTTCTTCATCAACAACTTATCAGGTCACCTCTAATGAAACTATATTTTAATTCCGTCACATCTTATGTGCTTTACTTGGAGCGTCTGTGTGCTTTTATTTTCGTTTTGTTATCTTAGTTCTCTGAATAAATTAGATCCTATCTATCTTGTTTGGGAGAGAGACACGCTCCGCTTTTTCATTTGAATACTCCTATTCTTCACTTATATTTGTTGAGTATTCAGTTTTCGCACTGTGTAGCTTCTAGCTCTTGGTTTTCATGTATCTCTTGTTCAGAGCTATTAGTTATTTTATAGAAAGTACTCTCTTACTTCACTTATATTTGTTTTGAGAGTTTCTTGCTATTTGGTTGGAAACAGAAAATGCTTCATGTGGTAGTTGGTATATTGTCTTGAATAATTTGATACTTGGCAATTATTTTGAGCTCTCAAGTAGATCATGTTTAAGCTCTTGCATCATGTAGTTTAAACCTATTAGTGGAGAACTACCGTAGAGCTTGTTGAAATTTGGTTTGCATGATTGGTCTCTCTAAGGTCTAGATATTTTCTGGTAAAAGTGTTTGAGCAACAAGGAAGACAGTGTATAGTCTTATAATGCTTGCAATATGTTCTTATGTAAGTTTTGCTGTACCGGTTTATACTTGTGTTTGCTTCAAACAACCTTGCTAGCCAAAGCCTTGTACTGAGAGGGAATGCTTCTCGTGTATCCAAAACCTTGAGCCAAAACCTATGCCATTTGTGTCCACCATAACTACCTACTATGTGGTATTTTTCTGCCATTCCAAGTAAATACTTCATGTGCTACCTTTAAACAATTCAAAACTTTATTACTCCTTATTTGTGTCAATGTTTTATAGCTCATGAGGAAGTATGTGGTGTTTTATCTTTCAATCTTGTTGGGCAGACTTTCACCAATGGACTAGTGGCACATCCGCTTATCCAATAATTTTGCAAAAAGAGCTGGCAACGGGGTTCCCAGCCCCAATTAATTAACTTTCATTAATAATTTTCTTCACATGTTTTGCCCTGATTCATCAGTAAGCAACTTAATTTTGCAAATAGACACTCCTCCATGGTATGTGAAATGTTGGAAGGCACCCGAGGATTCGGTTAGCCATGGCTTGTGAAAGAAAAAGGTTGGGAGGAGTGTCATCCATAAATAAAACTAAAGTACATGTGTAAACAAAAGAGAAGAGGGATGATCTACCTTGCTGGTAGAGATAACGTCCTTCATGGGAGCCGCTCTTTGAAAGTCTGTTTGACAAGGGGGTTAGAGTGCCCACTACCATTCGTTGACAACAACAAACACCTCTCAAAACTTTACTTTTATGCTCTCTATATGATTTCAAAACTTGAAAAGCTCTAGCACATGAGTAATCCCTGCTTCCCTCTGCGAAGGGCCTTTCTTTTACTTTATGTTGAGTCAGTTTACCTACTTCTTTCTATCTTAGAAGCAAACACTTGTGTCAACTGTGTGCATTGATTCTTACATGCATGCTTATTGCACTCATCATATTACTTTGTGTTGACAATTATCCATGAGATATACATGTTGAAAGTTGAAAGCAATTGCTGAAACTTAAATCTTCCTTTGTGTTGTTTCAAAACCTTCTATTAAGAATCTATTGCTTTATGATTTAACTCTTATGCAAGACTTTTTGATGCTTGTCTTGAAAGTACTATTCATGAAAAGTCTTTGCTATATGATTGAGTTGTTTAGTCATTATCTATTTGTTAGTAAATTATAGACCATTGCTTTGAGTCACTTCATTCATCTCATATGCTTTACAATGGTATTGATCAAGATTATGTTGGTAGCATGTCACTTCAGAAATTATTCTTTTTATCGTTTACCTACTCGAGGGCGAGTAGGAACTAAGCTTGGGGATGCTTGATACGTCTCCAACGTATCTATAATTTCTGATGTTCCATGCTTATATTATACCAATTGCTACATGTTTTATATACACTTTATATCATTTTTATGCATTTTCCGGGACTAACCTATTAACAAGATGCCGAAGTGCCAGTTCCTGTTTTCTGCTGTTTTTGGTTTCAGAAATCCTACACAGGAAATATTCTCGGAATTGGACGAAACAAAAGCCCACGGCCCTATTTTCCACGGAGTGTTCCAGAACATCGAAGAAGAGTCGGAGAAGGCCAGCAGGGGGGGCACCCCATAGGGCGGCGCGGCTGGGCCCACTGCCGCGCCCAGATGTGGGGAGCCCACCCCCTGGCTCCCCCGACGCTACCTCTTCGCCTATATATTCCTTCGTCTCCGAAAACCCTAGCACGATCGGTCTTCCGCCACGAAAAGTTACGTAGCCGCCACCATCGCGAAGCCAAGTTCGGGGGACAGAAGTCTCTATTCCGGCACGCCGCCGGGACGGTGAAGTGCCCCCGGAATCCATCTCCATCGACTCCATCGCCATCTTCATCGCCGTTGCTGTCTCCCATGATGAGGAGGGAGTAGTTCTCCCCCGAGGCTGAGGGCTCTACCGGTAGCTATGTGGTTCATCTCTCTCTCCCATGGTGTGATCTTTATGTGATCATGAGCTTTGTAATCTAGTTGAATATGTAGATGTTACTCTTGTCTATTATGCACTCTAGAGGTTACTTTAATATGAACTCCGGATTCACTCTCCACGGTGTGATGGTGACAGTGTGCGCATCGTGTGTGATTCCTTTATGACGTTGTGGAGCTTGTTTACTCCGGCTTGAGGTGTGCTTTTGCAGCCCTACACAATGAATGGTGTTTGTTATCCAACAAGAGAGTGTTTGAGAGTAGCATTTATTTATTCAATTATGTGATCATTGTTGAGAATGTCCACTAGTGAAAGTATGATCCCTAGGCCTTGTTTCTAAGCATTGAAACACCGTTTCCAACAAGTTCTGCTACATGTTCGCTTGCTGCCATTTTTATTTCAGATTGCAATTACTACTTATAATCATCCATATTACTTGTATTTCACTATCTCTTCGCCGAACTAGTGCACCTATACATCTGACAAGTGTATTAGGTGTGTTGGGGACACAAGAGACTTCTTGTATCTTAATTGCAGGGTTGCTTGAGAGGGATATCTTTGACCTCTACCTCCCTGAGTTCGATAAACCTTGGGTGATTCACTTAAGGGAAACTTGCTGCCGTTCTACAAACCTCTGCTCTTGGAGGCCCAACACTGTCTACAGGAACAGAAGCGTGCGTAGACATCAGACGGTTCGAGACCTGCGCCGCACCAAGACTTGACGAGGAGATGGAAGCGACGGATACACGGCATATAGAGGAGATCTACAGAAGCTCAAGGAGGATAGATGCCACTAACTCGGAATTGCCGCCCGAGGTACTTAATTGTTTCTAAGGGCCTCTTTGATTTAAAGGAATAGGGAGCACATAGGAATAGGAAAGCATTGTTGGTGCAATCCTTGCCTAGTTCCTTGTGCACAGTAGCAGCTCAGGAAAGTTTCCTATTCCCTTCCATTTTCTTCATATTTCCTTCAAATCAAAGGAGCCCTAAACATGGGCAATGAATTTCAGGGTGCCGTCCTGTTTTCAAATTGAGAGACAATTTGCTGCAGATACTGAACATCATCTAATCCCCCCATAAATGATTTATTTGTGTGGATCCAAGCACCTCCTCAATTTAGTTGACGCAGCCATGTCAGATCTGTTCTCGATACGCATTTTTCTAGACTCGTTAAACTGTGTAGGCTCCCACATTTCTGAAAAAAAGCCGGTTCCACAAATTTGGAACCTAGGGTACTTTTCATGAAGAGAATATTACCCATCTCAGGCTTATGGTGTTTCTCTGTTTTATTGCAGTCCATCGCCAACACCTGCCGGCTTCAAGAGAATATTACCCATCTCAGGCACGACCTGGATGAAATTGTTGGGTGCGCTAATTTGTATAAGCAAGAGGTGAATGATCTTTGCGTGGAACGCAACATGCTGTGTTTGGAGATTAACAAGTTGTCAAGATTCAGGAGGAGAACATTGCGACAATGGAGAGAGATAAGACTTCCATCCAGGACCTCCGCGAACAGAATGCCGACGTTGTTGGCAAGTGGAATCAGGCTGTGATTGATCTCGTGTCGGCACGCAGGGACCTCAATGAGGCCCTTGAAACCTTGCATGAGTCCAACACAGAAGTAAGATCCGCCTTGGGTTATATCAATGTGCTGCTAATGAGGATCGAGGATCTGCGCGGCCATCTACCCGTAGAGGAGGATGTTGATGGTACTATCGAGTAGATGAATTGTTGTTCTTATCAAGGCTTCGGTTAGCCACCCCTTTTCTGGCACCTAATGTTCCCTTCTTCGTACGTGATGGAAGGGCTCATTGTAGTTGTGATGTGTCTTTTCTCGATACTTGTAGACGAATGTGTTGGCCAGTAGTTCCATAATTTAAACATTTATTGTGCGAAATGTTTGTTATGTGCATTGTTGGAGTAAAGTTTGAAACACAGGATCTGCAGCATATATATAAAAGAACACCCAGTTCATTCGGATACCAAGTAATAGGTGATAGGCCTTTATCGGCCGTTGAACACAAAAGTACATTCACTTTCTTCGGACAACAATCCCAAACCGGCCCAAGCAAAAGGTGGCCCATATTTCGCCGTAGTTCATTTGGATCCAAGAATCAGGTGCCCGGAGGCTATAGGGGCCTAAATCAGGCCATATTAATTTAGCAAAATAGGCCTTTGTTGTCTTCTATCCTGAAATTTGGAAACCAGATTCTTTTGTAGGTTCAGCCCAGCAAGATGGGATAGTTATTTTGGCCCAGTCTGTTCGACACGTGTAAACTGACATATGGGATCCACCTTGGCGACACGACAGGTGGTCCAGTTCTGACATGCGGGGCCACGCGTCCAGAATTGACACATCTCCATGTGGGCCCGATGGGAATGGCACCTGAGACCCATGTAGGCTCGACAAAGTATGTAGGCCCAGCAAGCTCTGACATGCGGTCCCACCTAGATCTGACATATCGAGCCCACCAAGCTCTGACATACGGGCCCAGCGAGTCTAACATGCCGGGCCTACCAAAGCTCTGACATGCGGGGCCACGCCACATCTCATTGTGGGCCCGATGGGAATGGCACCTGGAAACTTACATGTGGAGCCCATGTTGGTGGTACTGACAGGTCTGGTCCACTTCGCATGCCTGAGGCTGTCGGAGCGGGTGGCCCCACGCAGGTGGGTCGTGTCGGTACCTGACATGCGGGCCCGAGTGCTGCATGCCAGGTACATGTGTGCAGACAGTGGTTGTCTCCCCTTACAAATATGGGTCCCAATGCTGCAGGCCTTGGACTGTTGTGCGGCAGACAGAAAAGTACGTGAACAGAAGTGTGCAGAGTGTGGGTCAGGTGTGTCCACCGGCCCGAAGCCCAGTTGTTGTGATGACCCCCCTGCTGGCTCCGCAGTTCGGGCCACCCACCTCCCGCGACGCTCATTTCTGCACAATCATTGACGTTTAGACCTCGCCCATCACTAATTTTTCGGGCCGAGCGGCCCAAAACGCCATCTGTGACGCGAAAACGCCGTATCATCATAGAAAAAGACAATCGCTGACGGGTTTCTCAAACGTCAGCCCCAGACCGTCATTGAAGCCCCATATGTTAGTAGTGATAATGATCATCATTAATGGCTTTGACCTTTGAGGTATCACCACAATTGACAACCTTCTACTTTTCTTGTGCGGGCTTGGCCTTCTTCTTGTTTGCCTTCTTTGCCTTGGCGCTATAGCCAATGCCCTCCTTCCCATTGTTTGACCTTTGCTTACTCAAGAGGTCATCCAAAGATTGCTTACTTTGGGAAGAGGGGAACTTGGCAAGTTCATCCTTCAAACCTACCGTTTTCCTCAATAATAGTTGCATGATCACAAGTAGAGGTAGAAGAACTAGGCACATTTTATTTAGCAAGTCTAATTTGAAGTTTCTCATGTGACTTGGTGAGGAGAGAGTGTTCACTCTTCAAGGCCTTGTGAGCCTTGTCTAGATCATATAGATCCTTAACAAGTTTCTCATGATCAACACCAAATTTGGCCTTTTCCTTTTTAAGAACTTTTAGCTTAGCCCTAGCAAGATCTCTTTCTTTGGTGAGTTTGGCAATTTCATCTTGAGAATCCTCAAGAGTTTCTAGTTTCTCTTCAAGATAAGCTATGATTTCTTGTTCCTCCCCAAGAGCAATTTTTAAAGAGGCAATTTCAAGAGAGTCCCCTCTCTCGATCTGACATTTTTTTATCAAGGATATTGACGAGGGTGCTCCCCGGCAATGCCCACCATGAGAGGCTTAGGGTTGACGGAATCCTGCAGGCTAGCACGAGACATCAGATACCAAACAAACGGGGAGAGCAATTTACCCAGGTTCGGCGCCCTCGATGAGGTAAAACCCTTACTTCCTGCTTGTCTGATCTTGATTATCGAATATATCGGGTTACAATGGGGTAGCCGATAGGCTGCTATAGTCGACTCGCCGAGAGGCAAGGATTCTAGGTTTCTAGCTCTAACTTGCGGTGGTTCTACGTATTGATGTTGTGTCTCGACATGCCCTCTCTTGGCCTTTATATAGCAGGCCAGGTCCCGAGAGTCCTGTCCGAACTCGACTAGTTTACAACGAGATTTATTCTAGTCTTTCCTTTTATGGTGTCTTCTTGCCTTGTTCATCAAGAATCCATCTTCCGGTATGTCTCCTTTGCTGGAACCGACGTATGGGCCCACCTTGTCTGTTGGGCAATCTTCATGGGTCCCTAGTTGGGCCGGAGGAGGTAAACTAATGTCGGTTACCCGAAGGGTAATGCCCACATCAGTAGCCCCTGAGTGACTGGCCGAAGTGAAGCTTCGGGCAGGGACTGTAATTGCCTTCATCAGAGTATCCTTAGCTGTTGAAAAGAATTTGCCCTTCTTCATCATTTTGGAATCGAAATTGCTTGATATCGGGTCAGCGTCCAGCGCTCCCGGTGGGAGTAGCCCCCGAGTCTAGGGACGGATGCTTACAACCGTGCGTAGACTCAAGTTGTACTACTCGAAGATTCTGATGCCGATGCTTTCCAAATTTCCTTCATCATCCGATATCTTTTAGTATACCGGTCTTCAAAAACTGCGGGTGCAGTCGTATGATATGACAGTACGTAAGGGATAAAAGTAACGAGCCTAGGCTTATTCGATAATTCGATGCTAGTTAACTGCCGATGGCAAAACAACGTCACTCTACTCAGGATCAAGTCCCCGGGCTCGATCCTGGATCTTCTGGAATCTTCGGGTCCATTTTTCCTTCTGCTTTAAATGTTTTTATCGGGTGCGCGTCCAGCGCTCCCGATGGGAGTAGCCCCCGAGTCTAAGGACGGATGCTTGCAACCGTGCGTAGACTCAAGTCGAGTAATTAAACAATGTAGATTCCTTCAGATGCTTCATTAATGAGGAGCCGATAATTTTGATGACATCATCAGTGACGCGGCTTCTGCGGCGGTTCGATTGACAGGACATGACCCAACGGGCCCACCCTATATCTGTGCGGTCAGTTAGGAAATGACTGATCCTTACGCGTTCACCGAGGCATTTCCTCGATTCTCGTGCATAGTGGAGGTAATGGTCCTTTGGTGTGATTGCCATCGTGACACGTGGCGACCCAGATTTGCGTCCAATATTTATGGCACAGATCCACCGGACCAGATCCTTGATAACTTTTCCCTTTATAAAAGAGATGCATATTTTACTCTTCTTCTTCTTCCCATTGCTTTCTTCTTCCTCCGTTCTTGCAACTCGTAACTGCCACGCCGCCACCGCCGTCGTGCTCCAATCACCGCTATCCCCGAAGAAACTTCAGGATGGTGAAGAAGAAGGGCACCGCTGCCGTAGCCAGTGTTGCCACGAGCACCACCGGCTCCAAGATCACCGCGGCTGCAACGAAGAAGGTTGCGCCGGAGGCTTCCGCGGCTACTACCAAGGACGCCCCCAACGATTGGCCCGCTTCGACAATGTCGAAGCACGATGAAAAGAAGGCGCGTAGTCTTGGCCTGATCCCCGACAAGGAGGGAGACGTCATCCTACCAGGTTCAGATTCACGCCCCAATCCTCCCACTGGTTTTACTGTAATGTTTGCCACGTTCTTGTACCGTGGGTTATCCTTGCCAGCACATGAGTTTCTTCGGCGTCTTCTGCTTTCCTATGGGATTCAACTTTGGCAATTAACCCCAAATTCTATTCTTCACCTTGCAATCTTTATCAACCTCTGTGAGGCTTTCCTTGGCATCGATCCGCATTGGGGTTTATGGAAGAAGATTTTCTTCGTTAAGCGTTATAGTAGTAGCAATGGACCCTTCATCACCGGCGGAGTTGGGTTTGTTGTCCAAAAAGAAGTGAACTACTTCAACTTTCCAATGAGAGAATCAGTCCAGGGATGGAGGTTGAAGTGGTTTTATCTCAGAGATCCATCGACAGCTGGTCGTAACACATGCCTGCCGAAGTTTGTTGACGTTCTTGAAGCTATGCCAAAAATTCTTGGAAGAACACACTGACAGCCGAAGAAAAGACAGTAGCCGACAAGTTGTTTGAAAGAGTATAGGAGATAAAGGAATCTGATGGTCAAACGATGATCGGTACTGAGGTTGTTGTTGTATTCTTGAAGCGTCGTGTCCAACCGGTTATGTCTAGAGCTCATCAAATTTGGCTGTATTCGGGTCCCAAGGATGAGACTCGAATTAACGTCGCAGAACTGTCAGAAAAGGAACTTTTGGACGAAGTCAGACGTTTGACTCATTTTAGCCAAGAAGATTCGATTCCCCTACTGGCCCTTCATGATCCGTATGACCTTGCTTACCAACCAACCGAGGTAATGTTTTAGTTTTTTTCTGTCTATGCAAATACTTGCATCCGATATACTTTGCCTCATCTTATCGAGTCCTTGTTTGTTCTGGCAGATTCCTTCAACTGTTGAGTATTTTCCAGCCGTATCCGAAGATGAAGAAAACCCCGAAGACGGTGATTCTACTGCCAACGTAGAATCTTGCGCAGAAGTAGCTGAAGACAGTGAAGCTTCCAAGGAAGAAGACAATAACCTTAGCAACCCTGAAGCTCCTTCTGCCGATCATAAAATCCTTGATGATGAATTAACTGATACAGCGGAGTTGAATCATGACAATGATGTTGATCGCGTTCCGTTTGTTCATGCAGCTCTAGAGAAGTCCAGCGCCCAACCACCAAAGAGGACATCCGGCGGCTTTGCCGATGAGGATGATTTGCTCCTTGACTTGTAAGTTCTTTTTTGCTTTTTCCGAAGTTGTGATTTGTATTCCCTTTGACATAGTTACCCATTTCCTTGCAGCGAGGAGGGCTTTTTTGAGCCACCTTCGAAGAAGGCGAAGACTAGCCCCAGAAAGCCAACTCCTGCCGCATCCGAAACTCCTACTCCATCAAGAGTTGTTACAACTCCTTCTCTCTCGAAGGGAAAAGAGGTTCCTTCGACAGCTACCACTTCTCCCTCACCTCGCGGGGAGCATGTGAGTACTACAACTTTTCTTTTCCTTGACAATGGTTCTCTCTCTTCCAGCCCCCGAGTCTACATTCGGTTGTTTGCAGTCGAATGTGGACTCAAAAGGAATTTTAACGTAAGCATAACACTATCTGACTTGTGTTTTCTCATAGAGTATCCATGCTGCCGTAAAAATTATAAAAAACTTTGCCTCCCAATTCTCCTTGCTTCAAGCTGATAATGCTCGGCTCCAAGAGGATGCTCAATCGAAATCTTCGCAGCTTGATCAAGCAGTAAAAATTGCTGCCACTGCCCGGCAAGAGGTGGACTCTTTGAGGAAAGAGCTTGGTCAGCTGAAGAAGAAGCTGAAGGAGGAGGAGAAGGAGAAGGCAGAAGCCCAAGCCCAGAAGAAGGAGAGGGAGGATCTGCTGCACAAGTCCACCGTGGCCCTGCTAGGTAATTTTGTTGCACTATCTTCAAATTCCTTTTTATTTAGCTCTATCGGCGTCTTACTTCTGCTTTTACTTCTTGCAGGAGCTGCCGATATTCCTGCTAATTCTGTAGGGAAGCTTCCAGCCAATGCTACTGCCGATGCCATTTCCATGTCGATCGAGTCCGGCGACCTTGTCCGAGCTCTTCTTCAGAAGAACAAGGCGGTCTTGTCGAGATTCCACGCTATGATCTTCCCAAAGGCAGATCAAAAGAAGACTCTAGGGCAGCTGGTGAATGCTTTCTCCATCGACACCGAGGGCATCATCGAGGTATTCAAACGTACCTCGTGTTCCCACGTCTCTCTTCTTGCCTTCCAACTTCTGATGGGGTACGGCTTCAAAGCTGATATGGAGTTGCTGACGACCGAGCTGCCGAAGGATCAAGATGGGCTAGCTATCGATCTTAGCCCTTTTAGTGTGTTGGCGCATAAATGCGGGCGGCAGCTTCTTGATCTGGTGGTAGCTAACAAGCCAGCTGCTGGAGGAGCTGCTCCAAGCTTATCAACACAAACCCAGGCCCCTTAAGTTTTTTCTGTCAGATTGTAACTTAATACTTTGCTTCGAACAATGGCTTTTCTAAAAGCCTTATTTTGTAATGAATTCAGAGCTGGCAATGCTGCCAGTTCCTTCTTTTGCAACTATGATGTCTTTATTCTTGAGTGCGCGCTCCCGATGGGAGTGATTTGAAACCATTGATACCGCACATATTTTTGACACGTACTCAATGGTGTACTTGCAGGTGACCCCTGTGACTCCCTTTGTCGAATATTCTTCGGCTGCTGGGTCTGAAACCGACCTTCTTCAATGGATGAGGACCCGAATTTCTCAAATGGAGAAAGATTTCCTAGGTATTCATGCCATGGCAGCCGTAATAAAGAAGAAAGGCGAGTTGGCCGTGGAAGCAGAGCGGTATGCACTGAACGAACTTCAGAAGGCCACATAAAGCTTGAACTGTGAGTATCCGATAATACTTCTACTCCCTCAATTGCTAGGGTACTTCTCTTTTGCTTTTGATATTTGCATTACTATCTTCACCAGTCATAGCTCTGAACTTGTCCGAGGAAAACAAGCGAGTACATGAATGAGTCGATGCTTTGACGAATCTATCCCAGTTCAATGAAGTCTTCTGGGCAAATAAGTCAAAAGCTGCCACTATTGCAAAATTTCAAGATCGGGTGCAACAAGTGTCACGCAGATCTAAGGATGATATGGAAAGCCATGTTCCCTCTCAATCCCATTCCTCCAACGCTGTTGGCTTTGATGTCAGATTTCAAGAACGCCCGGAGAGTCCGTGCTTTGGTTCGCAGCCAACTTCTTGCTGGAGCAGAAACGGCTTTCGCGTTTGTGCTATCTCAGCATCCTTTGCTGGACTTGGAGGCCATTGCGAAGGCTGACAGCAACATAAGCCAATATTTTCCTGTTGTCGAAATCCCTGCCTCCATTGTAGTTGCTAGATTAGAGGTTAGTTCGGAAGCAGACTTTGCAGTTGGAGTTACTCACGGATAACTTTGATGCTGCTGATCTTCTGTTGTAGTCGAAACAATGTCCATAAATTACTTTGCTGATAACTCTTTATACCTGAATATTCGGGTACCTTGGGTATAAGTTTATCCGCGTGCACGATGTAACTTTATGTACCCAATCCTGAATTTCTCCCTTTTGCGTTCATACTACTGCTTAAGAGATGAGCTAATCGATGATTTTTCCTTTGCATCAATCTCAAAAAACCTTTGCAGAGATGAACAAATTTTTGAAGACGACACATTTGCCACTTTTGACAGAGTATCGTTACTTCACAAGATTATCTCTAAACGCTGGTGGCGATATTTGATGTATTTATCGACTAAGCTGCAAGTTGTGGCGCGCTAGTCTTTCTGGCATCGGTATTATGATGCTTTGTAAAAATATCGGCAGCAAATTTTTGAGTGATCAGCTCATGTTGCGGGCCCAAGGAACCCGTAGTAATCGCAACTTTGCTATAACCGAAAATGTATATTTCATTGGCGGTAGCCCCCGAGTAAATCGAGGAAACTATGCTCGCTATTGACTCCGTTGCTCTTAGTACTCTCTGTTCGATGTACCGGCGTGGGCCTTTCTTGACTTATATTGTCCTTGCCACTTGCAGCGCTCGAATGTTCCCTGAGGCTTTGGCGAAAGGCAATGTGTATTTTTATCGTTTTTTCTTTTGCGAAGACCCTTTGATTATCATCAATTGTAGCACTCGCATGTTCCCTGAGGCTTAGATGATAATCTTTGAGTATAACCAGCATAGGCGGCTCCCGATCTTTTTTATCAGGTTCGCTTACTGTATTCACATATTCTGAAGTCGACATTCGCAGTATTATGCGAAGAATCTTGAAAAATTTGCCGGGTGTCCCGAATCAATCGAATGCTTGTATAAACGAAACTTGAACTTTACTAATAAGTCTGCGACAATAAGATAAGCTAAATTGCTATGGCTTAAAAAAGCCTTATTGAAAATAAAACTCTACGAAAAATAAAGATGTATGCCACCGCTCGTCTTCTTAAGTAAGAGGAGGGTCCTTCTTGTCCTGGCCGACGTCTACTGAAGTGCCGATGGCTTCCGGGGTAGTGCCGATAGTTTATGTAGAAGCATTGGCAATTATTGCCAAAGGGTTAGTGCCTTCTGCTGAGGTTCTAACAAAAGTTGGTACTGTCGTTGCAGGATCGTCGGGTTGTTTCTTCGTCTTCTTACTGCCGTCTACCTACTTAAGCTTAGATTCCTTGCCTTGAAGAGCTAACTGCTTGGGAGCAAAGTCTATAGCTTTGACTTCCTGCTTTATCCCAAACTTAGCGGCAATCTTTTGGAATTCTCGATCACAATTGTCCAAACGAGAAATGCTTCCCTGAACCATGATATTGGTCCCGTTGTTGCCTGACATCTTGAGCTTTAAGTATGCATAGTGCGGTACAGCCATGAATTTGGCGTAAGCTGGCCTTCCAAGGATAGCGTGATACTGTGATTCCCAATTCACTACCTCAAACTTGATCGTTTCCTTCCTAAAATTGTCGGGTTTCCCGAAGACTACATTCAAGGAGATCTTGCCAAGAGGGTATGCTGGCAAGGTTGGAACAATGCCATGGAAACATGTATCAGATTCCTGCAACATGTCGACTGTGATGCCCATATTCTTGACCGTGCTTGCGAATATCAGATTCAATCCGCTTCCACCGTCCATGAATACTTTACTCATGCTGAATCCTCCAATTTGTGCTTCGACTACCAAAGCGGCATGGCCCAGCCTTGGGATAGACATCGGGTGGTCGGCTCTGCTAAGCAAGATGCTTTGCCCAGTCTAGTCGATGAATTCTGGGACGTTAACCATGGTGCCTTCCGCAAGATTAATTTCTTGCGTAAACTTTTTCATCTCTCTTCTGGAGATGCCAGTTTTATGAATCATGCTCATCTGTCATCTAGGTGGAGGAAAAGCTTCATTGGACGCACGAGTTTGAACTTGTTGAACTTGGTGCTGCGGTGGCGGCGGCGGGCTCGGGAGCAGCGCCTGCCCTTTATTCGACTCATAGAACTTCTGAAGATCAAGAAACTGTCGGCAGTCCGTGAGCAGATGACTCGAATTTTTGGTGTTATCCTTCGGGTCGATGTACGCGTGTATGTAACACGGAGCATTTAACTGCTCGGAAAACGGCAACTCCGGGACTCAAGGTCGTTCCCTGTAATTGCCCCTATTTCCTCCAGAACCGCTGCGATTTCCATCTCGACGATCGTCGCGTCTGTCGTTGCGCTGATCATCGTATCGATCGTCCCGTCGATCAGAGTATCCGGCAACTACAATGTTGGTCTCGCCGAAGGTTTCATACCCTCGGTCTCTTCTCTTTTTGCAGCGATCACATCGATTGCCCGGCTCGTGTTTCTGGTCGTCCTCTTCATCGTCACTGCACGGTCGTGGCTTTCGCACGTGATCTTCGCCATCAGCCCAGATATTGGCAATTTCCATAAGCTTGGTGATAGTATTCGGTTTCTTCCGACCAAGTTCTTCGATGTAAGATTCCCGTCGGATGTCGTCGCTAAAGGCTTCAATCACCCTATCAACGAAAACATCTTCGGCGGCGTTCAGAAGTTTGGTGAAACGTCCAATGTACGCATGCATCGACTCTCTTGACTTCTGATGACATTGGCGTAATTCTTTGATTCCAACAGGCCTTTTGTATGTAGCCTGGAAATTTTTGACAAAAGCGTCGACTAGGTCTTCCCAGGACCTGATAGACCCTTTCGGCAATCCTCTCAGCCATGCTCGTGCTGAATCTTTTAGGTATAGCTGTAGACATTGCATTGATGCTACTTGGTTTCCCTTGTGTAGAATCACGGTTTGTAGATAGTCGTCTATCCAAGACCTCGGCTCCTGCTGACCATCATATTTGGCAGCATCAGTAGGAGTAGGCTTGAATCTCTTCGGTGGCATCGCCTCCCGAATCCTGTGGCTTAGACAATCGGCACCTCGGAGTTTGCCGTCATACTCCTGGGTTTCTTCAGAATCATCGCTGTCATACCCTTCCCTTGCAGCGCGTCGACGGCGAGCCTTGTCGATCTTGCTCTGCGTAATGTCATCGCAGGTGTCTTTCGAACGATGCTTAGATCCGCTACCTTGATGCGTAGTTTTCTCTTTTCGAGGGGTGAGTTTTTCTCCGAGGATTGCAAGGCTTTCCAAAGCGCCCCTATGAGCTTGCGCCATCGGATCATTGGTTGTTGGCTGGTGGTTGATCAAGTAGGCTGCTAGGTTGGCTGTTTCCCCTTCGACAGTCTCCGGCCTGACCATGCCCGCGGTGTCCATAGTCATAAAAGAATTGGAGAGATTCTAAGTAATCTCCCTTGCATCGGCTTCTGAAAGGCTAGGGATTCGAGGTTGAAATTTCCCCTGACCTTGGTTGCTGCGAGACGCACTCCCATGTGAAGGTAGCCCTCTTCGCCGTTCCCATGATTGATCAGCTGCCTGCCAGCGCCGATTGAGCTCAGCTTGCTCATTTGCTAGACGAACTCGATTCTTCTCGAGAATACCGTGATAGGCGTTGAGAGTTCCTGTCGAAGCTCCAGCGGGAATCCGAGTGTTATTGGCTATGGCGTTGCGAGCAATCTCACACTCTTCCTCGGTGATGGTGTAAGCGCTATCATCATTGCTGGCGCTGGCTTCAGCATTGCGATGTCCACCACGATTGACACATGGGGCGCGCTCGCCTTCGGAGAGTTCACCTCCGGTAACATGGTTGAGGATAGCATACATCTGGTGGTGGGCTGCTCTCCAGGTGGTTGCCCTGGTGACACTGTCGATACTTTCTTCATCGGAGGAGTACTTGGCGCTATAGACAAAAGGTGTATCGTCCGAGCCTAGCCCATGCCTAGTGTCGTAGTTGAGGCAGTAGTACGATGTTAGATCTGATGATGCAGAATCGTCAGATCCAATGGACATAGACGACGCGGAACGGCGTGGAGATGTCGATGGCGAAGATGTTGGAGTCGATGCTGATAACGTAGCCGATAGATCGACTATGATCGGAGATGAAGAAGTCAATGCAGCGGTTGATGAAGCCGCAGTTCTTGATGTGCTGGGAGCGAACGGATCAGGCAACCGAAGGATGCCATCGGAATCGACGCAGAAGTGAACGCTCCCGAATGTCATGTCCAACCCGCCGCGTAGGCCTGAGAAAGCCAAACGTGACGAGTCGCTGTGTGGAGTAAACTTGAAGGACCCGAAACGAATCGAGTTCCCCGAGCTTGGCAATGATGGTGATGCCGACGATGATGTAACCGACATGATCGGAGCAGCCGATTAAGTGCCTTGTACCAGCAGATTTCCCACAGACGACGCCAATTGACAAGGGTGCTCCCCGGCAATGCCCACCATGAGGGGCTTAGGGTTGACGGAATCCTACAGGCTAGCACGAGACATCGGATACCAAACAAACGAGGAGAGAGATTTACCCAGGTTCAGGGCCCTCGATGAGGTAAAACCCTTACTTCCTGCTTGTCTGATCTTGATTATCGAATATATCAGGTTACAATGGGGTAGCCGATAGGCTGCTATAGTCGACTCACCGAGAGACAAGGATTCTAGGTTTCTAGCTCTAACCTGCGGTGGTTCTACGCATTGATGCTGTGTCTCGACAGGCCCTCTCATGGCCTTTATATAGCAGGCCAGGTCCCGAGAGTCCTGTCCAAACTCGACTAGGTTACAATGAGATTTATTCTAGTCTTTCCTTTTATGGTGTCTTCTTGCCTTGTTCGTCAAGAATCCATCTTCTCTTAAGTCTCATTTGCTGGAACCGACGTATGGGCCCACCTTGTCTGTTGGGCAATCTTCATGGGCCCCTAGTTGGGCCGGAGGAGGTAGACTAATGTCGGGAACCCGAAGGGTAATGCCCACATGAGATATCTTCTAGTTGTGCTAGAAGAGACATGAGAGCCCCAACATGCTTTTTGTTGTCACATTTCAAGTTAAAGATGAACTCATCAAACTCAAGCATTTCTTGTTTAACTTTTAAGCTAGCATGATCAACCCCTCGAGTATTTGGCATGTTAGACATAGAAGGGTTAGGGGATGATACCTCTGAATATTTAGCCATGAAGCAATTTTCTTCCTTGATGTGAATATCCGTATTGGGGGATTCAATTGGTGATGAAGAGGTAGTTGAATGGATCGTAGCGAACAAGAGGGGGGTGAATGGTCGCTAGTCAAGTTTTATAGCATTTTATCAATTTTTAGTGCGATGCGTAAGTAAAGGTGATGCCTTTGATGATAGAGGTGTTCCTAGTATGGTCCTAGACTAGTGCAACAAGCAAAGGAACCGAACAAGGTAATAAAGATAGGGAGCGGGACAACCGGGGATGCGGAGACGAGGCGAGGTTTGTTTCCCGCAGTTCCTCCCACAAAAGGGAGTACGTCTGCGTTGAGGAGGTGCTAACCACGAAGGTTAGACGGCCACACCACGAAGGAAGGACTCACCTTCTTCCTCGAGAAAGCCCCACGAAGGAGCTTCCCCTTCTCCACTAAGTAGCCAGTCGAGGCAGCGGTTCCTTCACAAGGTTGGGGCGAGCTCCACAACTCCGGAGGCTCCCAACACCCTATGGGGCTAGCACAACTCCAAGCTAGCCTCCATAGGAGCACTTCCTCCAAGATCCCACTATAGGAACCCTAACTTCAAGATCCACTAAGGACTAGGTGATATTGGTGAAATCTCTCTTGGTAGAACTATAGATCGGGGCCTCCTCCACCACTCCTCAAAGTTTGGGCAAGATTGGTTGGGTAGGTGGGGAGATCCTCAAGGTTTGAGCTCAGCAACAATGGAGGAGAGAGAGAGAGAAGGGATAAATTCGAGCTGGAGAAGAAGGGGCCCTTTTATAGGCTCCCCCAAATCCAACCGTTATGTGCAGAACCCGCACGACCGGTACTACCGCTTGGGCAAGCGGTAGTACCGCTCTGGGTTTGAAATTACCCCACAGATTCGCCACGTGGGCTCAAAGCGGTAGTACCGCTAGCGGTACCGTAATGGCCTCTGCGAGCCCCGGACTCCACGCGGTACCTCAGCGGTACCGAAGCGGTAGTGCCGTAACTTGACTTACGGTACCTAAGCGGTACCATGCCGGAACTATCGCTTGCGAGCAGTAATTCCGCTCATGGTACCGTAGAGGTACCGTAACTCACTCTGTGGGACTTTTCACGTGCAAATACCCAGAGCGGTACTTCAGGGCGGTACCAGTAGGGTAGCGGTACTACCGCTCCTGGTACCGGTAGTACCGGTCAGGCAGATTCTGCTTTTTCCTCTTTCCCTTTCCAACCACGTCACCTCACGACACACACACAAAACCAGAAAACCTATAAGCTACGCTTCAGTCTTCCGATCATGATGTGTTCAGCGAGGGCACCGTGCACCTGCAAATCTATCAAAGACAATCTATGCACCAGGTTAAATTCATTCAAGTGTTGTTATCAAACACACAAAACACGAGGTATAGACCTTGCTCTTTCAATCTCCCCCTTTTTGGTTTTTGATGACAACACAAGAATTTGCAACATAGCATAAGATATTATGATAAGGTTCTAGATTTGCAAAAGCTAGACGGAGCTCCCCCTAGATGTGTGCATAGTTAGAATATGCATTTGAATACAAATACACACATCCTAGAGAAACAACTCCCCCTAGATTCTACAAACCATGCACATATGCAACAAGGATATTTTAACATGTTCATATAGCATATGCACACTATGGAGGCAACAAGTGACAATACAAGGAGTTTTGGGTGAATGTGTCATACCTTAGCCTTGAGAAACCCAAAATTCCAAAAACAATGCCTCCATAGAATTGGTGTAGCCATAATAGATGAAAAACGAAGACCAATATAGGCTACCACGAATAGGTCTTATTACATACCGGGAGATTCACGAATAGAGTAGCAAGCATACGAATAAGTTCTCGAATAACTAGGGGCAAAACATGATGCCAAGGCCGAAAAACCAAAAAGAAGCACCAAGCCCTTGGCATCCCCATGCAAATACCCGTCCTAATAGATCAACTTCTCCCCATTTGGCATCGGAACACCAAAAAGGGAGAAGAAGCATGCTAGCGCCCCAAGGGAGATCACTCGTCATCCTCGTCCTCGTCTTCTTCCACCTCGTCATCCTCATCATCATCGTCCTCTTCATCATCACCTTGCATAAGCTCGTCCTCCTCCTCGTCCTCAACTTCGTCTTCATCGTCAACTTGGCCCTTGCCATGAGGTGGTGGAGAGGGGCGAACAATGTGCTCGGGAATGGAGTCCTCGGAGCTAGACCATGTGTGCTTGGACTTCCATTCGCCGGGAGGGGTGGTGTTGTTCTCGGAGCCATCGGAGACGGGGATACCCATGTGAACCATCATAGCCTTTTGGCGTTGACGGATCTTCTTGTTGTCGACGTGGGCTTGATACATCCTATCTTGGAGGTCCTCCTTGAAGCAAAAAGACTTCTTGAGGTGAGCGGTGAGCTTGGCGAAGAGGCCTTTGGTCTTGACGGAGTGGGGCACAAAGTCGGAGTCATCACTATCGGCCTCCTCCTCCTCGGGGTCCTTGGGAGCATTCTTGCCATACCTTGGGAGAGCGTGATTCTTGACATTGGGGCTGCGCTCTTTGTGGATAGTGATTGGGTAGCATTGTTCAAGGAGGTCTCCACGGTGAGCTCGTTCCCATTTGAGACAAATGAGCCTCATGATGTATGGTGCATATTGGGGAAGCTTGCGGAGGAAAGCACAATCTTGCATCTCTTGCCAAATATAGTCCATGATGTCCAATTGCTTGCCGCTGCCCTTCATCTCTTGAGTGCGCACAAGGAGGTTCACAAGAAAGCCATGCACCTCATCTTGGTTGGTGTGCTTGGGGTTGATGGTGTTGCGGTAGATGCGATTCATGATATCGTAGGTGGGAAGAAGGTCATAGGCACTTCCGCACATCATTCTTCCGGGGATGTAGAGGTTGGCCATCTTCTCTTTGCTCATTGGCTTGTGTTGAAGATGGATGCGGAAGAAATTGACATCATTATCAGGAAGTTCATAACCAAGGCCCCTAGCAAACTCCTCCCAAGTGGCCTCCATCTCATGCTCCTTGGTCATCCACTTGATAGAGCGGAAACCGTTCTCATCTTGAAGAAACACCGCGGTGGCATAGAATTGACATATCACCTCCTTGGAGTAGTTGTGGGCGAAGGTCATCAAGGGAATAAGACCTTGCTCTTCGCATATCTCAAGAGCCTCTCCAAAGTATTCGTGCTTAGAGCGGAGCTTGTCCATGTTGATGGAGAATTGGGGGCAACAATTGAACTCCTTTGTCCCGTAGACTTCATTGTAAATCCTCTCTTGATTGGCGTGGTAGAAGTAGTTGTTGGGACATAGACGAGGATTCCTTGGCACCAAGTAAGGGTTGGCTCCCCTTATCTCCAAGAATTGGGATTTCTTGAGACCACTCATAGGCTTTTGAGGACCTGAGGTGGTCCTCTTGCCGGCTGCTGCTGATGCTGCCCTTTGACGCTTGGTGGTCCTTGGCGAGATAATCTCCTCTTGCTCTTCTTGCTCTCGAGGACGACGAGAAGGAGGCTTGACCTTGGTGCCGCTACGGGGCTTGGATGGACCTGTGAACAGCATAGGTTGTAGAGGGAATAGGAGATAAGTGCACAAGCCTCGGAATTGCAGCGCAAAAGGACATTAACAAGCAACAAAAGTGAAACTGCATGTAGCGGTAGTACCGCAACCTAGCCCTGTAGTACCGCTTGAACCAGTAGTACCGGTCACGAATGACCGGTACTACCGCTCGAGCACAGCACCACTAGATCTAAGTCGAGATTCATGGCATTGAGGCACAAAGTTTCACATAGTGTTGCTAGCTAGTATCCCTCTACATGGAAGAGCTTTCTAGGATGATTGTCCACCAAGAACTCCAACAAACCCTAACCTATGCATCTAGGGAATCCAACAAACCCTAGAGAGAGAGGTTCGAGTTCATACCGGAGGACATGATGGAGAAGGAGGTGGGGAAGCTTCTCCACGGAGGAGATTTGACCGGGGATGGCCGGAGGAGGAGATCGGGGCCGGTCTCCTCGGGGTCTTCGAGCTTGGAGTCGCCTTTTACTTGAGGTGGGTGGAGGAAAGTGATGGATTTGTTTAGATCCATCCCCACCCGGTATCCTAAGTCAAAGTCGAAAGCGGTAGTACCGCTCTCATGAGCGGTAGTACCGCTTTCCGGTACTTACCCGGTACCTCGGGCGGTAGTATCGCTCCAGGGCAAAATCCTGACGGTCGTCAGGACACTGCACAGGGGCGGTAGTACCGGCCTGATGACCGGTAGTACCGGGCTCCAAAGCTCAGAAAACCCAGATTTTAGTGTAGGCTTGTGCTTTTAGACGGAAATGGCTCAAGAGGTAGGTATTGGCTTAGGATTAGATGGAGAAACTGGTAAGGTACTACTCAACCAAGCTTGCAAGAATCAACATGAAAAGCCAAGCTTGGGTGAATCTCCCACAAAGAACATGGAGAAAAGAAAAACAAAGTCAAATGAAGAGAAAACAAAAGAAAGTAAAAAAGAACCAAAGAGAACCAAAAACTCCTCAAGAAGGAGGTTGGTGGCCGAGGCCACCGTGTAAGAGTATAATAGCGTGAAGTCGCGTAGATGTATCTATGACTCACAACTAAGACTCAACATGAAGCTGATTAGTCACTTGTTTGACAAATAGAGTATGTTTTGGATTTCTTTATGCATTATGGGGGGAGGGATAGCTCAATAAGTTTAAACCGCACTCCCCCTATGTTCATGCGTGCTTTCCATCAAGACATTAGCTAAAGAGTGGTATGTGTGCACGACGGTCAAGCAAAGTTCGACGGATCTATGATATTTAGCTCATGCCTCAACTCAATGAAACGCTTCTCATCCAAGGGCTTTGTGAAGATGTCCGCCAATTGCTCCTTGGTGCCAATGAAGGATAGAACAATATCTCCTCGAGCAATGTGATCCCGGATGAAGTGATTCCTTATCTCGATGTGCTTCGTCTTGCCATGAAGTACCGGATTGTAGGCGATCTTGATGGCGCTCTCGTTATCACACAAAAGAGGAACCTTGCTATACTCAAGTCCATAATCCCGCAAGGTTTGCCTCATCCATAAGATTTGTGCACAACTACTCGCCGCGGCAACATACTCGGCTTCCGCGGTAGACACGGATACACAATTTTGCTTCTTCGAGTACCAACACTCCAAAGATCTCCCAAGGAAGTGACACGCGCCGGATGTAGACTTTCTATCAACCTTGTCTCCCGCCCAATCCAAATCGGTGAAGCCGACCAAAGAGAAGTCCGTGTCCCTTGGATACCATAGTCCGAAATTTGGGGTATCAACTAAATATCGAAAGATCCTCTTCACCGCCATAAGATGGCTTTCCTTCGGACTTGCTTGAAACCGTGCACACATACCAACACTCAACATGATGTCCGGACGGGAAGCACAAAGGTAAAGAAGCGAACCTATCATCGAACGGTAGAGCTTGGGGTCCACCGCCTTGCCGGTCTCATCAAGGGTGAGTTGACACTTTAAGTGCATTGGGGTTCCTATAACGTTGGCCCCCTTCATATCAAAGCGCTTGAGCATGTCTTGAATGTACTTTGCTTGATTGATGAAGGTGCCTTGGCACATTTGCTTGATTTCGAATCCAAGGAAGTACTTGAGTTCTCCCATCATTGACATCTCGAACCTATTAGTCATCAACTTAGCAAACTCATCATTAAACTGTGTGTTAGTTGAGCCAAATATGATGTCATCTACATAGAGTTGGCATATGAAGAGCTCCCCATTGACTTTCTTAGTAAAAAGAGTGGGATCGATTTTTCCCACTTCAAAACCACGGTCTTCAAGTAATTCCCTTAGGTGCTCATATCAAGCTCTAGGAGCTTGTTTGAGACCGTATAGGGCCTTATTAAGCTTGAAGACATGGTCCGGGAAATGGGGGTCCTCGAACCCCGGGGGTTGCTTCACATACACCTCCTCATGCAAAGGACCATTAAGAAATGCACTCTTTACGTCCATTTGTTGAAGCTTGAAACCATAGTGGGCGGCAAAGGCCAAAAGGATACGGATGGACTCGAGCCTCGCAACGGGTGCGAATGTCTCGCCAAAGTCCACGCCTTCTACTTGAGAATAGCCTTGTGCCACCAATCTTGCTTTGTTGTGGATGATGATGCCATGTTCATCTTGCTTATTCTTGAAGACCCATTTGGTGCCGATAACATTGCGGCAATGATCGGGGCGCTTCATGAGAGTCCACACATCATTCCTCTTGAAATTGTTGAGTTCCTCTTGCATTGCTATCAACCAATCGGGATCTTCAAGTGCATCGTTGACCTTGAGTGGTTCCACCATGGAGACAAAGGCATGGTGCTCGCAAAAGTTTGCTAGTTGCCTCCGGGTAGTCACCTTGCTCTTTAGATCTCCAATGACATTGCGCAAGGAATGAGACTTGAGGCGCAAATGTCTTGTAGTAGCATCTTCATGGCGAGTGTTGGCCATAGGGATAGATTCTTGTGAGGCCACTTGATCTTCATCATGGTTTAGATCCTCGCCTTGACCATCATTGTTGTTGTAGAGAGCATCATCATCATCATTATGAGAGCCGGATGACTCGGAGGTATTGGGAAAAGTAGCACTTGGAAAGTTTGTCCCCGAGCCATCCGGTGTAGAACTTGAAGCTCGGCCTTGATCATTTGGTGGTGATTGTTGTTGTAGATGAGCTTGCGGTCATTGTTGTTGTTGTTGTTGTTGATGTCAAACTTGAGGTTGTGGTAGCGGTTGACTTGCACTTGTTTGCTCAATGGAATAAGCTTGGCCTTGTGGTGTAGATGGCTCTACTTGAGTAGAACTTGGTCCTTCCCCGGTACTCATAGGAGGTAGCTCTTGAGGTCGGCGAATGCCAACACCCATCCTCCCTATGGCATCCGGGGGAATTGCATCTCCTTTCTCACAAGAAGCACTTCGCTCCTCCAAAGAACTATCATCTTCATCGAACGTCACATCACAAGTTTCCACAACTCGTCCATTGGACTTGTTGAAAACTCTATAGGCGTGAGAGTCCATTGCATAGCCAACAAAGATTCCTTCTTGTGCTCTTGAATCAAACTTGGATAGGCGTGTGTCCTTGACAAGCACATAGCACTTGCATCCGAAGACCTTGAAGTAGGAAACATTGGGCTTGTTACCGATAAGGATCTCATATGGTGTCTTCTCCAAGCCCTTGCGAAAGTAGAGGCGGTTAGTAGCATGGCAAGCGGTTGAGATAGCTTCCACCCAAAAATTATAGTTGGACTTGTATTCCATCATCATAGTTCGAGCGGCTTCAATCAAGGTTCGATTCTTCCTTTCGGCAACCCCATTTTGTTGGGGAGTATATGGCGAGGAGTATTGATGTTGGATTCCTTCTTCGCCGAGGAAGTCATCCAAGGTGTAGTTATTGAACTCCGTTCCATTGTCGCTCCTTATTGCGAGGATCGTGGTGTCGTACTTGCGTTGAACTTGGTTGGCAAACTCCATCATGGTCCGTTGAGTCTGACTCTTGTACTTGAAGAAGAATACCCAACAATAACGTGAATAGTCATCAACGATGACGAGACAATATTTCTTCCCTCCAAGACTTTCATGAGACGGTGGCCCGAAGAGATCAACATGGAGGAGCTCCAAGCACCTTGTGGTAGATATGGTTGTCTTGGCCTTGAGAGGAGCTCCATGCATTTTTCCTTGAACGCAAGCCCTACAAACACGATCTTTGCAAAAGGAAACATCTTCTTTTAGTCCGAGAATGTGGCCCCCTTGTGGAGACTTTGCAAAGTCCTCATGTTGACATGGGCTAGTCGGCGATGCCATAACCAACCCTTGTCACCTTTAGCGAATAGGCAAAGAGCGGATGAAGTTGTCTTTCCGGAGAAGTCAACAACATACAACCCGCTCTCCACATATCCAACAAAGGCTACACGGAGTGTCTTGCTCCACAAGAGGACCACCATATGTTCATCAAAAACGGTACAAAGACCCATCCGTGCAATTTGATGAACGGAAAGTAAATTATAACCAAGGGTCTCGACAAGGAGGACATTCACTAGTGAAATGTCGGGTGTTACCACCACCTTGCCAAGACCCAATACCTTTGAGCTTGTGTTGTCGCCATAAGAAACGGTAGAATGAGATGGCTCGAGGTCGACAACAATTTCCTCGCTTTCGGTCATATGACTTGTGGCTCCACTATCAACCACCCATTTAGCACCACCGGAAGCATAGTCCTACAAGGAATCAAGACTTGGATTTAGGTACCCATTTTTCAATGGGTCCTATCATGTTAGTTACAAGGGGTTTGGGAACCCAAATAGTCCAATCAACATTGTCCTCATAAGGACCAATAAAGCGAGCACGAATATGTCCATGGTAATCAACAAAAACAACATGAGAAGGGTTGTTAGCACCGGCGTAGCCCCTTGTGGTGGAGTCGGGAACTCCATCCCTCCTTGGGTTAGAGTCGCCTCCCTCACGGGTGATACCCATGTTCTTGTTGTTATTCTTCTTCTTGGTCCTTCTTCTTCTCTTCCTCTTTGGCTTGGTAGCCACTCCTCTGTCATTGCAAGAGCCCTCATTGGCTCCATCTTTAGCTTCAATGACTCCTTCCAAGTATTGGACTTGGATTTGGAGTCTATCAATCTTGGCCTTCAAACGGTTGACTTCATCTTCATGTTCCGGGTGAGGGTGAGTGATATCAAACACTTGAATCTCATTTTCCTTGTTCACCCGGAAATGCTCCTTCAAAGCTTCTTCTTGGAGAGAGTTCATCTTCAAAAGTAAGCGCTTGTTGCACTCCAAAATGCCAATATCACCTTCATGAGTGCAACACACACGGTCCTTGCTCAACGGAAAGTACTCCTTCAAGGCTTCCTCTTGCATGGAATTGATCTCCATGAGCTTGGCCTTGCCCCTATTCAAAGAGGCAATTTCTTCCTCATGATCACAACAAGTGACCTTCTCTTTGCTCATGCGGAGGCACTCCATCAAGGACTCTTCTTGCATACCACTCAACTCCAAGAGCTTGGCCTTGGTCTTCTCAAGAGCGACAATCTCTTCTTCATGATTGCAACATGATGTTTTCTCCTTGCTCAAGCGATAATACTCATCCAACGCTTCTTCTTGAAGGGAATTGACCTCCAAGAGCAATGCATTATGCCTCTTTAAAGAAGCAACTTGATCAACAAGCTCGTCACAACAAGAGTTAGGGCCTTCATAGTCTTTCTCCTTGTGGGCTTCCTCTTGAGGATGATCACACATCTCGGAGAGAAGCGCATACTTATTCTCCAAGGATTTGAAGTCCTTGGTGAGAGTTGCAACTTCCTCGAGCAACAATTCGTGGTCATCCTCAAGAAAAAGCTTCTTCTTCTTGAGCTCACCCACCAAGGCAAGAGCATGATCTCGGTCCTTGGTGAGTTGGGAGATGATAGCATTGTTGGAGTCTTCAAGGGTAATGACACTTGCTTCAAGAGACATGCACAAGTTTTGCTCTTCCTCGTGAGCTTGAGTGAGCAAGGCAATCTCATTTGCCGCCTCCCTTTCAAGCCTCTCCTTTTACTCTATAAGGTCTTGAGCCGCACCAAGTTGATCCATGAGGGCCTCAACATGGGTATTGGTATCCCCTTGCATGTTAGTGAGAAAAGCATCCAAACCCACAATCTCACGCTTAATGGTGAGACTAGTGGCATCATCAATAGATATAGCATTAGACGAAGATGTAGGTTTGGAAGGGGGTTCTACCTCCGACGATACCTTTGCCATAAGGCAACGGGAGTTGTTGGTGACGAGGTTCTCATTCGGGGAGTCAAAGAGGGAGTTGGAGGGAGTGGAGATGGCGATGGCAGCCACTCCCTCTTCTTCCTTGTTCGAACTCTTGTCTTCACGCTCTTCACCTTCATCGGAGGAGTACTCCTCACGGATAATGAAAGCTCTAGGCTTCTTGGTGAAGGAGACCTTGGCGTCACCGGGCTTGGAGGAGAACTTGGAGAATCCTTTGGAGAGAGATTTGAGCTTGTCCTTGCGGACAAGCCTTCCACCATTGTCTTCCCTTCTCTCATAGATACAATCCGCAACAAAATGACTTTTGTTGCCGCAATTGTAGCAAGTTCTCCCCCTTTGCCTTTCCCTTGGGCTCTTGGAGAAATTTCTTGGAGAGTCACGAGGAGAGTATCTTGAGCTTCCTCTTGGTCTTGAGCTTCTAGTCTTGCTCCCATCCCAAAAACTCTTGGCGGCGAGAGCCATGTGTTCATTGTAGTTGGCCTTGAGATCATCCGGACCCCACTCCATGGGATCCTCGTCACTTTCACTAGCTTCATGTTCCCTCATCTTCAAAGCAAGGTTGGGCTTGCGGGTGTTGTGGGCGCGTGCAACAAGATCCTCCGCATTCTTCTTGGAGATGTCCAAAGCGATGACTTCGCTAAGGACCTCGTCGGATGTCATAGCGCGAAAGGAGGCATTTTGGCGGATGGCCGTCAACTTGACTTCCTCATAAGGGAGGAGAGCATTGTAGAACTTGCACTTGATCCAATGGTCATCCACAAAAGTGGCTCCAAGATCTTGCATTTGCACGGCTAGAGCGATGAGGCGTCGGTACATCTCTTCGGGAGATTCTCCTTCAATCATGACGAAGTTGTCGGCCATATTGTTCACTTCATCGAAACGAGAGCTTTGAATGCTCTCATTTCCGAGGAAGAGCTTGTCAAGTTTATCCCATGCTTCTTTGGTGGTCTTGAGCGAGCGAATATGAGCGCGGTCCTTGGTTGTGACGGCCATGTGGGTCATGTTGATGGCGGTGGCGTTGAGTTGGTCATCCACCACTTCTCTCCTTGTCAAGTGCTTTGGATCCCTTGGTGAATAACCTTCCTCGATGATCCGCCATAGCTCGGTGGAAGCGCTGCGCACATGAGAACGCATTAAGACCTGCCAATTTTCAAAGCTATTGGACTCAAGTAGCGGTGGTGAACCATGAGACAGAATATGTGGCATAGGAATTGGAACATTTACGGCGTAATCACTTGGTGGTGGTACCGCATGATTACCCCCTAACGGTTCCGCAACCGGTGGTCCATCCTTCCCTTTTGTTGAAGTGCCGACATCCCCAAGTTCCTCCTCTTGAAGGACTTTTGTCGACGAAGCGACAAAGCCAACAAGAGGAAATTGAGTAACTTGTGGTGGGGGAATCTCGGCACTTGCCTTAGGATCTACAGTGGGGGTTGGTTTTGGAGCAATCAACTCCATCATCATAGCCTTCATTTGACTTACAATGGATGACTCCAATTTCTTGAGGTCATCCAAAGTAGCCGTTGTGCTATCGGCGTTTGATGGTGGAGGTGGTTGCTCACCGGAAAGGAGCCCGTTCACAACCGTCTCTTGTTCGGCCATTTCTTAGGCGGTAAAGCCCGAGCAAGAAAACCTTGCTCTGATACCAATTGAATGGATCGTAGCGAACAAGAGGAGGGGGTGAATGGTCGCTAGTCAAGTTTTATAGCATTTTATCAATTTTCAGCGCGATGCGGAAGTAAAGGTGATGCCTTTGATGATATAGGTGTTCCCAGTATGGTCCTAGACTAGTGCAACAAGCAAAGGAACTGAACAAGGTAATAAAGATAGGGAGCGGGACAACCGGGGATGCGGAGACGAGGCGAGGTTTGTTTCCCGCAGTTCCTCCCACAAAATGGAGTACGTCTGCGTTGAGGAGGTGCTAACCACGAAGGTTAGACGGCCACACCACGAAGGAAGGCCTCACCTTCTTCCTCGAGAAAGCCCCACGAAGGAGCTTCCCCTTCTCCACTAAGTAGCCGGTCGAGGCGGCGGTTCCTTCACAAGGTTGGGGCGAGCTCCACAACTCCGGAGGCTCCCAACACCCTATGGGCTAGCACAACTCCAAGCTAGCCTCCATAGGAGCACTTCCTCCAAGATCCCACTATAGGAACCCTAACTTCAAGATCCACTAAGGACTAGGTGATATTGGTGAAATCTCTCTTGGTAGAACTATAGATCGGGGCCTCCTCCACCACTCCTCAAAGTTTGGGCAAGATTAGTTGGGTAGGTGGGGAGATCCTCAAGGTTTGAGCTCAGCAACAATGAAGGAGAGAGAGAGAGAGAGAAGGGATAAATTCGAGCTGGAGAAGAAGGGGCCCTTTTATAGGCTCCCCCAAATCCAACCGTTATGTGCAGAACCCGCACGACCGGTACTACCGCTTGGGCAAGCGGTAGTACCGCTCTGGGTTTGAAATTACCCCACAGATTCGCCACGTGGGCTCGAAGTGGTAGTATCGCTCGCGGTACCGCTCGCGGTACCGCTAGCGGTACCGTAACGGCCTCTGCGAGCCCCAGACTCCACGCGGTACCTCAGCGGTACCGAAGCGGTAGTGCCGTAACTTGACTTACGGTACCTAAGCGGTACCATGCCGGAACTACCGCTTGCGAGCGGTACTTCCGCTCATGGTACCGTAGAGGTACCGTAACTCACTCTGTGGGACTTTTCACGTGCAAATACCCAGAGCGGTACTTCAGGGCGGTACCAGTAGGGTAGCGGTACTACCGCTCCTAGTACCGGTCAGGCAGATTCTGCTTTTTCCTCTTTCCCTCTCCAACCACGTCACCTCACGACACCCACATAAAACCAGAAAACCTATAAGCTACGCTTCAGTCTTCCGATCATGATGTGTTCAGCGAGGGCACCGTGCACCTGCAAATCTATCAAAGACAATCTATGCACACGGTTAAATTCATTCAAGTGTTGTTATCAAACACACAAAACACGAGGTATAGACCTTGCTCTTTCAGTAGTGGAGATGGAAGCAAGAGCAACCAACCCATTGGTAGTTTCTTCTTCATCATCATCATCATCACATCATCATCATCATCATCATCATCATCATCCCCAGAAGTATATTCTTCTTGAGTTGAGAGCACAATAGATGTATCCATGGAATATCTTGCCATAAAGCAATGTGCATGCTTGATGTGAGGGTTCTCATTGGGGGCTTCAAAGAGGGATGAAGATGGAGTGGAGGTAGTAGCAATAGCGGACACTTCCTTTGATGTTTCTTCTTCATCACTTGCATTGTCATTATCCTCGGAAGAATACTCCTCTTGAGTTAATAGCACAATCCTTGATGGCCTCTTGGTCTTCTTATTCTTGATGAATGGCCTCTTGTTGAGATCCTTTGTATCTTTGCTCTTATCCTTGGGAATGAGCCTCCCACCACGAGTTTCTCTATTCTCATATGGGCATTCGGGGATATGAAGTGGAACTTGTCACCACAATTGAAGCAAGATCTTGATCTTGGGTCCGAGCTCTTGAACCTGCTTGCTTTGTTCCTCTTGATGTTTTCTTCTTTTGCCTTGGATGGATCAACCCAAAAGGTTCTTGCATGAAATGCCATATGGTCATGGTAGTGATATTCCAAGTCTTCCGGATAGGTCATGCTCCAAGAGGTCCTATATGGTTCTTGATTATCCACCTCTTCCACCACATTGAGATTCAAAGCAAGATTTGCACCTCTTGCCATCCCCATTGCACAGTTCCGAGAATCTTGAGAATTTTGTTCGGCCACCTTGAGCGCTTGCATCTCGTGCACCACTTGATAGGAGGTTAACTTAGGATAACTTTTCCTCCCTACGAGACTCTTGACATCAATGGGTTCATAAGGCATCATGTCATTGACATACTTATCCTTGACCCAAAGTTCATCAATATGTTTGGCACCCACATTACGAAAGGCATCGACAATGTATAGGAGCCTTCTATGCATCTCTTGATGATCTTAATTTGGCAACCTCATTAATCTTCGGCTTGGTTCCGAAGAGCACTATACTTGTTTCTCTTCATGCTTTCACTTCCCACAAAGATTTCAGACAACCCATCCCAAGCTTCCTTGCCGGTGGTGTAGTTCCAAATATAGGCCAAGTCCTTTGTCCCCACATCTTGAGGAATCATGTTCAAGGCGACAAAATTGAGTTGGTGATCAACCACCTCTCTTCTATTCAAGTTGTCGGCGTTGAAAGGTTTGTACCCTTCAAGAATGATTCTCCACAGCTCATTGGAGGCACTGCACACATGAGAGCGAAACTCAAATTACCACCTATTAAAATCCGCAACATTAAGCTTAGCTGGATCACCCCTATTGTTTATATGAGGGTGAGGGACAGGTGGATCCGGAGAGCGCCAATCAACGACATGGTAGCTCTCCTTTTCACCTAAGCTCTTTTTGGGAGAAGCACTAGAGACTTTAATATTGGTTAGGTCGTCACCTTCCAAGGGCTTTTTAGTAGAGGGTGAGGCCAAAGCATCTCCCTCTACCAAAGAGTCCTTGACCTCCGTGATGGGAATAATGTGAGGGACCGGCGGCTTTAGTAGATCTGCAAGATATTTCTTCATATCTAGCATATTAGATTCCATGGAGGATCTCAAGGATGTTTCCAAAGACTTAAGATCGTCCATGGAAGCCGGCTTCCCGGCCCCCTCCGTAATTGCATCATCCGACATACTCTTAGGCGGTTAAGCCCGAAATAAGAGCCGAGACTCTGATACCAATTGAAAGGATCGTATGCCGCCACTACTAGGAAAAGGCCTAGCCGTAAGAATGGTATCAGTGGCGCACACTAGCAGTGGCGCACCAAAAAGTGGTGCTCCACTGATACAAACATAGCAGTGGCACACTGCTTTTGAGGTGCACCACTACTAAAGGTCGGCTAGATCCCACCCCTCCCCCAAACATAGCAGTGGCGCACCACTTTTTGGTGCGCCACTGCTATCTCAACTAGCAGTGCCGCACCTATAAGTAGTGCGCCATTGGTAAGTGTGGGGCTAAATTATAGATGTGGTCTACGGTTAGCAGTGGCGCACCACATATAGGTGCGCCATTGCTAGCTCAAATAGCAATGGGGCACATATATGTGGTGCGCCACTGTGCACGAAATTCCCACCGGCCGCACCACCTAGTCCCACGCCACGCGCCACCCACCGCACATGGCCTGGCCCCCACCACGCCTCTGCACCCGACGCTCCTCTCTCTCCAATAATTCCTCTTCCTCGTTCTCACGCATCTCTCCCCTTTCTCCCTGAGCACCCACCCACCAACCGCACCCACCACTCTCCCCTTCCTCGTTCTCACCCACCAATCTCCCTCTCTCATCCCACATGGCGGCGCTAGATTCTCGTCCATGAGCAAGCAGCAGGCGCTATGCGCCACCGGCGTGGAGGCTCGTGGCGAGGACGAGGTGATAGAGCTCATCCCGGGCCTACCGGAGGAGGTGGCGGAGAAGTGCCTCCTCCACCTGCCCTTCCCCGACGCCGACACGCCGGGGGCCAAGCCGTCGAGTTCGTCCATACCGATGACAGGGCGCTGGAGCTACGCCGTCGAGGGCTCCACGTCCTCCGCGCAGGGGAAGCCCGGGAGGGTCAGCGCCAGGGCTAGGGCCGCTCGTCTCCCCCAACTTCGTGCTCGTGCTCGAGCAGTGGTGTCGCCCTCCCCAGCACGCGCGGCGGCGCCCTCCCCAGCTCGAGCGGTGGCGCCCTCTCCAGCACGCGCGGCGGCATCCTCCCCAGCACGCGCGGCGGCATCCTCCCCAGCACGCGCGGCGGCGCCCTCTCCAGCACGCGCATCGGCGCCCTCCCAAAGCCCCTTCTACCTGTGCGGGGTTGACCGTCGGGCGGCAGGATGCCAGCGGCGTCGTCCGGCGTGCTCCGTTCCTGCAGATGCAATGCAGGGACCTGATTGCTTTTTCCATTTTTCTTTTAGGGGTTTTCACATATTGGTTGTATTTTTCTTTAATAGCTCTGGTTATATATAATGATAATTGCTCAGTGTCAATAAATACAAAAGTAAGGAATGGGGGGACGACCATGAGCAAGCCCACTTTTTTTGTTGTTTTTTCCCGCCACATCGGTGGCGCACATGGTAGCCTTTCTCTAGCGCATCTGGGACTGCTACCGCGCACATCCTATTCAGCTACAGCGGCGCACCAGAACTGATATTTGTGTGCGCCATTGCTATCCAGGTTAGCAGTGGCGCACCAACAAGTGCACCATTGCTAACACTTACCAGTGGCGTGATAGTAGTGGCGCACCGAGGTGGGCCACTGATAAGCAATTTTGGTGCGCCACTGATTAGCCCTTTTCTAGTAGTGCGCACCTAGAGGGGGGGTGAATAGGTGCTACCCAATTTTTAGTTCTTTTTCAATTAAGGCTTGACACAAAGGTAAATTCTCTAGATATGCAACTATGTGAATGTACCTAGATGACAAGATATACAACTAAGCAAGATAAAATAATGCAATAAAGGATAGAGGTAGCCGAGACTGGAGCACGCGGAGACACAAGGAATGATTCCTGTAGTTCCTTCCTTTTGAGGGGAAGTACGTCCACGTTGGAGGGGCGTGGTTGCCACGAAGGCCTAACCAACGCCATAAAGGCCTCACCCTATTCTCTGGTGAGCAGCGCCACAAAGGCCTAGCTCACTTGTCCACTAAGGGATTTCCTCAAGGCGGAAACCGGGCATTTACAAGATTCTTGGGGCACACATCCACAACTGAATTGGAGGCTCCCAATAGCTGTAACAACAGAACAACAACAAGATCAAATCAATTAACAGCAACTAGGGTTTTCGAAAGAAACACTAGCAATGGTGCCCTCAAGCAAATGAGGGGGCAATGAAAATCTCTTTGGTGAAGATGTAGATTGGGGTCTTCTCCTTCGATTCTCCAAAGATCAAGGTTTGGGTGGTTGAGTGAGGAGATCAAGTGAAATCGGTGGCTCAGTTGAAGGTGAAGAACTTGAACAAATCGAGCGACCTCAGCTTGGGGAAGAAGGGGTGTATTTATACCCCTCGAAATCGAGCCGTTGGTGAAGAAACCAGGGGCGGAAATTCCGGCCTAAGTAAGGGCCGGAATATCCGGCACCCCAGAATTTCTGGCCTCCACTGAAATTTCCGGCCAAATTTCCGGGGTGCATCCAGGGGCTTCGGACCCTTAAGTCCTTAGCCGTTTTTCGGGGCCCGGAAATTCATAATTTCCGGCCTGTGCACATGCAGTTTCTTCCCTTCTTCTTCCTTCTCAACAATTGATTCTTCCTTTTTCTTTCTTCTCAATCATGTTAACAATGTAGATCACATCTTCACACTAAAGCACATTAGAGTATCACACATGTTGCCAGCATCAGATGGGCCGATGATCGTTCTGTAAAACCTTTTATTTCGAGGAATGCTATTTATTTGTTTCATTATTAAAAATCCCAGTGTGGCTTCAAGATTTTCACTCGATCTGCTGCAAGGAAACTCTTCACAAATATCAGATTGAAGAGGTATTTTTCTTAAAAGGAAAATCCTGTGCAGTATTCAAGTAATAATTTTGTAAAGCATAAACCTGAAGGATTCCGAGTGTTGATCTTCTCTTACTTTTTGGCTTCTTTTACGGTACCTTTTACCACTCCTGAGAAGGAGAGAGGTATGATTTGAGCAACGGTCAGGATTAAGCAATTTAGATTAGGCCCGATAGCCCAGCATAACGCAATAATAGATAAAAAAAAAACTAGCAGTATTCAGCTAGCCCAACAATTGGATAAGAGAGATAATTCTCCAAGCCCAAGCACCACGACGCTCTACATCAGAAACGTTGCCGCCATCCCCACCGGATCGGCCGGTCCTGCATTAACGGCGAGCGATGCCGCCACTAGGTCAGACAATTCGTCAGTTCCCCATCGCGAGCAATCGGATCGGCTAGGTGCTGCATTGCTGGTGACTTTGTTCTAACCGGTCCTGACGCAAATTGATGTACGTGTGTGTTTTTAGCTTAACATGTTCGAGTGTGTTTGCATCATCTATCGAAAGTAATACAAGCTAGTTGTGTAGCCGTAGACTTCAGTTAATTTGAACAAGAGAAAGGCTATGCCTGGGCCTCCCGCGGCATGTTTTCTGCCAGATATTATAAATTCAATAATTAATATCACTAATGACATCTCGACGAATCAGAACTAACATACATGTAAGTTAGTACAGCAGCTAAGGCGATGAATACACTAACTGTCGCCACCAAAAATCTTATCATTTATGTATAAGAATCTCGAGCTCCTTTATCTTGTCTTGTGCAACATCTTTCTTATTATCTATAATAATATCTAAATAGGAGCAACCCACTAAGTGATTTCTCTCAACATGCAAAGCATCCAACTCATCAAGCTTGCCACATCATATTTCCAATAACATTTTTTATTCTGGTAAAAAGCCACGGTGTTGTTTGTTTGCGACCTTTACAGACCCTGTCGACCTCTCAAAAAATAGACTTTTTCAGGCGCACCCGGTGGCCATTCATTGGTTTTCTTTCATCTTCATCTTCTCCACTAATCTTAAAAAGAAAACTGATGAATTTATTTCTCCCACTCTCCTTACGTTGTGTTGTACTACCAAAAGTGCCCGTGCGTTGCATCGGGATAAATAAAAAATTCGAACACTGTTGGGTATCACAAGTGACGACACTCTGACTTGTGCTATTGAAGGAAGTGTTTACATTTTCTCCTATTTATGATGGACATGATTAAAAAACCGATGTATGAGGAGTTCAAAAGTTACTCGTTTATCGAAAACTTAGTGTAAAAGTTGTACTAACTTATACTAAATACACGAAACTTATAATGAATCGGAGGGGGTAGCTTTTAAAAAAAAACCTTGTGACCTCACAAATTTCGGCTGAAAACTGATTTACCCACTCAACTGAATTATGGTGTGTTGCCACGGATCTTCTTTTGCTTGCCAGCATGGTGGCCTCTCACTATCAAGGTCCAGTTCATGAAAACAATCATAACCAACAACTCTATTAGTTCAGTCACGCATCAAGAACAACATCCACAAAATTTAAAATCAAGCAACCCATGGAACATTCGCTGAAGTCCGATCCTTCATACTTGTAGTGATCTCTACCGTCGAGGGAACTCGTGCTACGAAAAGGTAGTTACATCATAGCCAGCAGCACTGCAACCCTGAGGTAGTCAAATCGATGTATACGTTGGAAGATGAGTTTTGTATTCAGTATCGGCTGATTGATGGAAGCTTCGAAAGAACCTCTTTCACTTGAAGTAACCATCATAAGAATGGTTAAGGTGAAATAGTGAAATCTAGCAAAAACTAATAATCCAAAACTCTCATTTGTGTAGCTCTGCCTAATTGAATGAGGCCAATTCCAGTTCCTTGACTCATCTCAGAGCCGCAAGTATAAGGTCAAAGCCATCAGGGACAGCCTCTTGTTCTCCATCTCCAACTCCGAAGTCCTAACCACATCCAGTTGACCACAGAAAAGATGAAAAAATTGTCCATGCAGAACAATTCAAATGTCGCTAGAATTTACAAATTTTTAATAAATATCTTGGAAAAAACATATGTAACTTCTCTTTACAGATGTCCATCCACTGTGGTATCCTAGTGAATTATTTCTCTATATACTTTACTAACACTATCAGAGGGCCGTTTTTGCTTTCTAGTAAGACGACCTGATATGCCAAAAAATCATTCTATCTGGAATACAACATTAGGCTTATTTATGTTTGCGAAATTTCAAACTCCATAAAAATGCAGAACCTCAATTAACTTGGGAAAGTCTGGATGAAGTAATTCAGCTGCGGAAGCAATTCCTTTCCTCCTCACATCATGTCCTTTTATACTGTAAATAAATCCTCCTTTTTTTTCTCTCAAATATATGTCTCCTAAATTCTCCACGATGAACGAAACAGCAGCACAACATAGTCCTACTCGGGACCTCCTGCTCCTTCGTGTGCTCGACTCGGAAGTGGAAAAATACCTGCGCTTACCAGTGCACTATCAAAATTCCTTCAGATCGGTAGTGGGATCGATATTCATGCAGTATTAGGCGCTGGATGGTGGAGCCGTGGAGGTCCCCTACACAGCAACAATAGGGAACGTGGCCAAAGCTCCTGGCTGGCTGCGTCTCTGCCATCACCATGGCCAGGCTGCCGAGTCACTGGATCGGCGTTGGTGGGTCCATGATCGTCGACTCCGACAGTGCCATCAGCGCCCACATTGCCGAGGCTGTCACTGAAGATGGCGAGGTCACGCCACCGGTCGTCAACCTCGACTGCCTCAAAGACGCAAAAGAAATCAAGCGCAAGGACTCATTAGGTAATGGAGACATCTTCTTCAACCTGGCTCATGGCCATCTTGTTGTACTCCGTTTTTTCAAGTTTTTATGGGCCAATGGGAGGAGGAGGTGAGGAGGTGCTGGAGGTGGCGCTGGCTGTGATGGTCGCCGCGCAGCCGTGCTCGTGGCGATCTGCTGGTCTGGTGGCTACTGCCGGTGCTCGCCGCGAACGATGGTCTATTGTTTCGTCGAGACGACTCATCGGTCCGATCTGCTTTAAGCTGGACAGGTTGCTTCAGCTTAGATTGGTTCTGGCAATACTCGCCGTCATCTGCGCTCACGTGACCGGTCGGTCCTTGCCTACGCGGGCTTCAAGCCGGCGGTTCCTCGCCTCCCCAACTTAGAAGGGTCGAGGGCCAAGCTGCTTTGTCAATGTAATATGTATATAGTATAAAGGGAATTGCTAGCTCCTGGGCCCAACCCTGGTAGCAATTCATCTAGCTACGTACTCACTGAAGCCCAATAGGCAGCGGCCCATCAGCTGACTGCCCATGTTCAGGCCAGCGATCGTGCGGCCGATTTGCGCCGTCTCTTCTCGCCAATCGATTGATCAATCTTGCTGCTGCCAAAGTTCTTAGGGTTCCTGCCGCCTCTGGCTGCTCCCGCTTGCAAGCCTCTGATCTTGGACATCTTGTACAGCAAAGGCAGCCAAGCAGTACCAAATACGGCGACCGCAGCGCGTTCGCCGGACGTCCGCAACGCCGTCCTGTTAACTCACGACTGGATTGTTCATACAGGACGTCCGCAACGCCAAATCCTGGCTCCACCCCTGCCCTCCTCCATCTATACATGGAGCCGGGGTGTGGGAGCTAGGGAACGTGCCCAATGCGAAATCTACACTTTTTGAGATCGATATAGAGTCCTTTTCCTCTACGGTGATCCGAACCGATGGGCGTACGTGGGCGGACGAGGCGTAGATGCAAACGGACGAAAGCGCATTAACTTACCGGTGGCAGTGGTGGGTAATTTGTACCAATTTTTAGGACAGTTTTAAATTGGACGAACGACCAAGGGAGAAATCCTTTTGCTTTTATTATTAGGTATAGATAAAAGTCAGTTCTTTTCCATTCTTTACATCCATTTCCCAGACTCGCATAACACGATCGCCCCTCTCCTCGCGGAAGTTCGCCGTCTCTGCACAGGAGACACTCGCATTGGGGCTGCGCCATCCTCGCCAGCCGCCCTTACCGCTGCCGCGAGCTATTCGTGCACCTCCAGATGCGTGGACCAACCTTGCCGCTGCCGCCTGATGCGATCTCAGCATAGCAATTCTGGTGAGACACACGTTAAATTCCCGTGGTTCACCAAGGAAGTAACGACGGGCGCTCTGGACTTGACCCGAACAGAAGCACTGTTTGTGCTTACCTCCAATTGGAGCTCCTAGGAAAAAGTGGCTGAAGCAAAAGCTCCTCCGCTGCTTTGGACGGATCACGGATGAGTTTCTCCATCGTCTGAAAGCATGCAATATTATTATATTTCTGAAATCAAGCATGCATGGGTGTACATCCCTCCAAATGTTTGATGAAATGTCTAAATCTGTCAGCATCGTTTTCAGGTTAGTTTTTTTTCCTAACGCTCAAGAAATTAGAGTGAAACTGAATGCATGTCTATTCCTAGGAAATTATGCATAAGGTTATTCTTTTTTTTTTAATTTCTTGCAGGTTGCATCTTCTACACCATGTGAGTGTCAGAGTCAAACGGCGCGCTGAGTCAAACAGACTTCGTTTCGAAGCATGCAAATATATCTCAATCAAATATTTGTCCCTTATGGCAGATTGTACACTACAAGACGTGAGGGGCCTCTGCTTATTCAGTTATATTTTTACACTTCGCATGCTTTTGTTCCTTTTACTTTGTTGCTAACTTTGCAAGTTTGTAGTTGATTTGGTTTACAAATTCTGCATATCCCTGTGTGCACCTGGCTCACTCAAGCTTCATTGACAGGCCAAAGAAGAAGAAATTGAAGACAAGCTTAGCCATTTTGCATTGTGTTTTTTTGTTCTCCAGGGTTAATTTTCTAAAGGACTGAAATACGTATGCTATATTACTCATCAGGGAACACATAGAGAAACACATTATGCTTGCTGGATTTTCCTTTCTTTTTTTAATCCTACATCGAACAAGTTGAAACATGTCCTTCTGGGAGATCTCGCACTCAACCAGCAGTACACATAGACGTCTCGCAAATTTGACCATATCCTCCTTCATTGGAATGGCAAACACCATGTTCTACCCAGGTCGATCTCACACTCGAGAGTATACAAGTTGAACTCTTCCCTTCTTCAAGTGAAGTGTTATGCACCTTGGCTATATTTTAGTGTTTACTTATCATGCATTTTCTTTGAGGGGTTTCGCCGGGTTGCAGATCTTTGATTGAGCATGGATGTACCTTTCGCTATTTTTGCTCTTAATTACGTTAAACCTGGTCTCAAAAGTAAGCAGAGGGATTCCTTCATGTCCAACGTCCATTATCACTCGAATTATACTTGATTATTTCACAAGTGTTAAATTTACCGCAGGTATCTTTTGACATACATGTACACAAGATTATTGTACCATGGATTTCTTAAAGGTTTCACTATTATGCTGAGCAAGTCAAAAATAGCTTTGCCATGTTCAAATAATAATATCATTTTGATACCATTTGCATATCTTTTTCTTAGAAATTCCATGTAATATGCCGCAGCAACGCGCGGGGTATCATCTAGTTTTCTTTAATTTTCGCTTCGAGCTCTTCTATCACCGCATCCTGAAATGCTATATATGCTTCATATTAAGCTTAGCATCACGTATTTGTTGTATAATCTTCTTTGAGTCCAGAACCTGCTCTTCCAAAAACAGCTATCAAAAAACGATGTTTGAATAGAATTATAAAAGCAATTTTGGTTCTCTCTAGATCAGAAATGGGGACTATATCCAAACACTTTCAGAACTCGCAAGGCCCATTTACTCAATTGAGTTAAAATGGATAATGGGCTAATAAAAAGAAACATAATCAAACTAGCATTTCAATTTAAAGCTGTTGCACTTAAACATATTTAAGTTACAAGTTTACTTGTAACTCAATTGAGTAAATGGGCCTTGAAACTTGTATGTTTACTTGTAACTCAATTGAGACAAAGGACTCATTGAAAGCATGTTTACTTGTAACTTAAATATGTTTAAGTGCAACAGCTTTAAATTGAAATGCTAGTTTGATTATGTTTCTTTTTATTAGCCCATTATCCATTTTAACTCAATTGAGTAAATGGGCCTTGCGAGTTCTGAAAGTGTTTGGATATAGTCCCCATTTCTGATCCAGAGAGAACCAAAATTGCTTTTATAATTCTATTCAAACATCATCATTTGATAGCTGTTTTTGGAAGAGCAGGTTCAGTGAGTACGTAGCTAGATGAATTGCTACCAGGGTTGGGCCCAGGAGCTAACAATTCCCTTTATACTATATACATATTACATTGTGTTCTACTCGTGCAACCAATCTATGCATAGACACGGCTCTGATACCACTGTTGGGATTCGTAGCATAGAAAACCAAAATTTTCCTATCGCAAGAACGAACAACAAGCCAAGATCCAATCAAGAAGATGGTAGCAACGAGGTGAAGATCAACATACCCTTGAAGATCGCAAAGCGTTAACGAGATCAGATCTCGTGGTGGATGTAGACGATCACTTGCCGCTTGCAAAAGCGCGTAGAAGATCTTGACGGTGCCACGAACGGGCAGCACCTCCGTACTCGGTCACACGTTCGGTGTTGATGATGACGTCCTCCTCCCCGTTCCAGCGGGCAGCGGAAGTAGTAGATCCTCCTCGGAATCCCGGCAGCACGACGGCGTGGTGGCGGTGGTGGTGGAGAACTCCGGCAGGGCTTCGCCTAAGCGTTGCGGGAGGAGTATGAGGAGGGGGGCAGCTAGGGTTTGGGGAGAGGGGGCTGCTGGGGCGCCGGCCAAAGGGGGGCAGGGGTGGTGCGGCCAAGGTGTGGCCGGCCCCCTCCCTCTCTCCCTCATTATATAGGTGGATCCCCAAGGGTTAGGTCAAAGTCTTCGAATAAGACCCCAACTCCAAAACCTTCCATATGGCCAAACCTAGGGGGAGTGGGACTCCCCCTTTCCTTTGGTGGGGTGGCCGGCCACCATGGGGAGGAGTCCACCTGGGACTCCTCCTCCCTTAGGCTGGCCGGCCAAGGTGGGTGGAGTCCCTCCTCTGGGACTCCACCTTCCATGGTGATTTCTTCCGGACTCTTCTAGAACCTTCTAGAACCTTCCAGAAAAATACCGGATCATTTTCAAACCTAGAAAATGACTTCCTATATATGAATCTTATTCTCCGGACCATTCCGGACCTCCTCGTGATGTCCTGGATCCCATCCGAGACTCCGAACAAATATTTGAACTCCATTCCATATTCCATATCTACTTAAACGACATCAAACCTTAAGTGTGTCACCCTACGGTTCGTGAACTATGCAGACATGGTCGAGACTCTTCTCCGACCAATAACCAATAGCAGGATCTGGAGATCCATAATGGCTCCCACACATTCAAAGATAACTTAGTGATCGATTGAACCATTTACATACGATACCGATTCCCTTTGTCACGCGATATTTTACTTGTCCGAGGTTTGATCATCGGTATCTCCATACCTTGTTCAACCTCGTCTCCGACAAGTACTCTTTACTCGTACCGTGGCATGTCATCTCTTGTGACCAAGTCACATGCTTGCAAGCTAATCAGACGACATTCCACCGAGAGGGCCCAGAGTATATCTATCCGTCATCGGGATGGACAATATCCCACTCTTGATCCATATGCCTCAACTCATACTTTCCGAATACTTAATCCCACATTTATAACCACCCATTTACGCAGTGGTGTTTGATGTAATCAAAGTACCCTTCCGGTATAAGTGATTTACATGATCTCATGGTCGAAGGACTAGGTAACTATGTATCGAAAGCTTATAGCAATTTGAACTTAATGACGTGATCTTATGCTACGCTTAATTGGGTGTGTCCATTATATCATTCATCTAATGACATAACCTTGTTATTAATAACATCCAATGTTCATGATCATGAAACTATGATCATCTATTAATCAACAAGCTAGTTGGCTTACTAGGGACTCCTTGTTGTTCACATAACACACATGTATCAATGTTTCAGTTAATACAATTATAGCATGGTATGTAAACATTTATCATAAACACAAAGATATTATAATAACCACTTTATTATTGCCTCTTGGGCATATCTCCAACAGAAACATTGATACATGTGTGTTGTGTAAACAACCAGAGTCCCTAGTAAGCATCTCGTTTAACTAGCTTGTTGATTAATAGATGATCATGGTTTCCTGATCATGAACATTGGATGTTGTTAATAACAAGATCATATCATTAGGTGAATGATGTGATGGACACACACCCAAATAAGCGTAGCATAAGATCAAGTCATTAAGTTCAACTTGCTATAAGCTTTCGATACATAGTTACCTAAGTCCTTCGACCATGAGATCATGTAAATCACTTACACCGGAAGGATGCTTTGATTACATCAAACGCCACTGCGTAAATGGGTGGTTATAAAGATGGGATTAAGTATTCGGAAAGTGTGAGTTGAAGCATATGGATCAAGAGTGGGATTTGTCCATCCCGATGACGGATAGATATACTCTGGGCCCTCTCGGTGGAATGTCGTCTAATTAGCTTGCAAGCATGTGAATAGTTCACAAGAGATGACATACCACGGTACGAGTAAAGAGTACTTGTCGGTAACGAAGTTGAACAAGGTATGGAGATACCGACGTGACAAAGGGAATCGGTATCGTATGTAAATGGTTCAATCGATCACTAAGTTATCGTTGAATGTGTGGGAGCCATTATGGATCTCCAGATCCCGCTATTGGTTATTGGTCAGAGAGGAGTCTCAACCATGTCTGCATAGTTCACGAACCGTAGGGTGACACACTTAAGGTTTGATATCGTTTTAAGTAGATATGGAATATGGAATGGAGTTTGAATGTTGTTCGGAGTCTCGGATGGGATCCAGGACATCACGAGGAGGTCCGGAATGGTCCGGAGAATAAGATTCATATATGGGAATTCAAATTCCAAATCTGGGGATGATCCGGTGCATTTATGGAAGGCGCTAGAATGTTCTAGAACCTTCCGGAAGAAATCACCATGGAAGGTGGAGTCCCGGTTGGACTCCACCAACCCTAACCAGCCAACCAAGTGGGAGGGTGGAGTCCATGGTGGACTCCACCTCCTTGGCCGGCCAACCCACAAGGAAGGGGGGGAAAGTCCCACCTCAAGTCCACCTTTGACTAGGTTTGACTATTTGATTTTATGGGAGGTTTGCACTAGGACCCCTAGGAGGAGTAGGTTTGAACCCTTGGGTGTTCCACCTATATAAAGAGGAGGAGAGGGGGGCTGGCCGGCCAGATCAAGCTGTCCTTGGCCGCACCCCTCCCTCTCTCCCAAACCCTAGCACCCCTCCCTCCTCCACCTCTCTCCCGTAGCGCTTAGGCGAAGCCCTGCCGGAGATCTCCACCACCACCGCCACCACGCCGTCGTGCTGTCGGGATTCCGAGGAGGATCTACTACTTCCGCTGCCCGCTGGAACGGGGAGAAGGACGTCATCATCAACACCGAACGTGTGACCGAGTACGGAGGTGCTGCCCGACTGTGGCACCGTCAAGATCTTCTACGCGCTTTTGGAAGCGGCAAGTGATCGACTACATCAACAACGAGATCTAATCTCGTAGGCTTTGGAATCTTCGAGGGTTAGTCTCATAATTTTCTCGTTGCTACCATCTTCTTGATTGGATCTTGGCTTGTTATTCGTTCTTGCGGTAGGAAATTTTTTGTTTTCTATGCTACGAATCCCATCACAAATATGGTGACCTTACCATCATTTAACGGCACACAAACAGCTCAAACACGATCATAAGCACATCAAACACTTATACACAACGAACAGAGTACTTCACAGTTCCTAATCTAGCGTCAGAGTGGTAAGACGTTTGCCTAAACCTGGGGGCAGACTACCCAGGTCTAAAAGCAGCGTTCAAAAGCCTCCTAGAGGCCAGCACAACAGTGAGATATGCACAAAAGAAGTGTTTATCAGCCTCCTAGAGGCCAGCACAACTACAGGATCAGACATAAACAGAGGCAGCGATGGAGCAGCAGCACCTTAACGGCGAGGATCAGCAAAAGGGCCCTCGCGGTGCCTCTTGCAGCCGAAGACGCTGGAGCAGGACGTCTCCTTCCTGAAGACAGCGACCTTGAAGCCGTCGTCCTGAGGGGTGAAGACGAGCGTGTCGTCGACGTGCAGCAAAATCCTGGCGCAGAACTCGCTCCAGGACTTGATGAACCCGACGCGCTGGCCTATCCACTGCAGCTGCACCTTCCACTCGCAACGCTCGCCCAAGTACAAGCAGACCTTCACCGGGGGGCTATTGTTCTTGAGATTGTACTTCCTGATCACGGGCTGCTCCATGTACGGCGAGACGGCGAGGGCACGGAGCTCGTGGCTCTCCACCTGGACGAAGAACGCCGGCAGACGCTGACTGGCAGCGTGCCCCAGCTCAGCAGGACGGCCGGCGTGAAGCCTCGGCGCTGTGATCTGGTGGTGGGCTTCCATGAACGCTACGTTGGGATCACGCAGCTGCACACGGACGGCATAGTCGAGAAGCGGCCCAAAAGATGGGCCCGTCCGAGAAATGGGCCTGTGAAGGGCCGCTCTCGCAGAAGCACAAGGAAGCAATGTCAAGCTCAAGCAAGCAATGGCATGGACAATCAGAAGCATGGACTTGCACAAGCACAAGCAAGAGCACAAGCTAGCAATGCCAAGCTCAAGCACAAGCACAACCAAGCAATGCCATTGCCAAGCAGAAGCAATGTCATGGACAAGCAGAAGCATGGAATTGCACAAGCACAAGCAAGCAATGCCAAGATGAAGCAAGCAATAGCATGGACAAGCAGAAGCATGGAATTGCACAAGCACAAGCAAGAGCACAAGCTAGCAATGCCAAGCTAAAGCACAAGCACAACGAAGCAATGCCATTGCCAAGCAGAAGCAATGTCATGGACAAGCAGTGTCATGGACTTGACATTGTGCCAATGCCAAGAACAAGCACTGTGAAGCCAATCATGGTGCTTGAGCTTGGCATTGCCAGGTGCTTGAGCTTGGCATTGCTTCCTTGTGCTTGACAATGGCAATGCCAAGCTCAAGCAGTGTCATGGACTTGACATTGTCAAGTCCATGATGGTGCTTGAGCTTGGTATGGCAAGCATAAGCACATTGCAATGAATCTTATCTACATTCACATCTACAATGTCATCTAGTCGACGTAAACAAGAGAGAAGGAGATTGAGTGAAGGTACTTACGATTGGGTGGAGCGACAGCGGCCCACTCTAAGGAGGAACAGGACGCGCGCAGGCGCCAGTTGGTCCTCGAGGAGGTCGCACTCCAAATCTGGGTGGAGGAGGAGGCGGAGCCGGAGCGTAGGTCCTCAGCGACGGAGGCGGTGCATCGGTCGGGAAGCGGGGCGCCGATGGTGCTGTCGTCTGCCGCCGAGCACGAGGTCGGCTGAACCCCAGCGGCGGCGCGACGGGAGGCGCGCCATAGGGGGCAGGCGGACGCGGCATGCCCCATGGCATCGCCACGTGCATCGGGGTCGACGCGAACCCCGGTGGGGGCTCCATCTCCCTGCTGGAGCCCGGTGCACCTGCCGCCATTGCGGCCGCCCTCGCCGTCGGAAACCCTAGTGGGGACGGGGCAAAAACCCCCGTCCCCGACGGATCCGCCGGTCGAATCCCGGCGGCTTGAAGAGCCAGGACGGCGGCGCTCTGGGTTGCGACGCCGGCGGGCCTCGTGCTCGCGAACGGCGATGGTCGATTCAACACCGGCACGCGGCCGGCATCGATCTGCGCCGCCGAGTCGCCGCCTCCGGCCTCGTACTCGCGGACGAGGCGTGTGAGCGCCTCGTTGGACCTGGTGGCCGTCGGCCGTACGGCTAGATCCGTCGGCGCTAGAGAGGATGGCGGAGGAGGAGGCGGAGGAGGCGAGGAGGCCATGGCGGCGGTTGATGGGATAGGGCAGTGCTGTCTGTGCCAGGAGTGAATGGGGAGAGAGAAGGAACGAAGCGGTGAGGGGAAGTGAGGAGCGAGGACCAAGACAACGCGCTGTCTCCCGCGCTTCTCCACGCGTGCCGATTCGAGCGTTCCTCCAAGGCCTGTCCCAGGGGTGCTTTGAGAACCGGTTGTGCCACACAACACGGACCACTTACATGCAACCAAACGAGCCGTTTTTTGCTGGGCCGATGCGAGCCAAAGGGCTCACAGCCTACCAAACGCGCCCTAAGCTACTTGGCTGGAATTAGTCCACTCCCTTAATTTCAGTGGTTGAGACACACACTACAATAAAGAGCCCTTTCTGTCCATAATATCGTCTAGAACATAGAATCAGTATATATAATCACAAGTGTAACCATTTTTATGAAGGAAAATTAAGGACTTGTTTGGTAGGCTTGGTAACTTTTTTGTGCTCCCGAGATAGGGCCAAAGGCATATGCCCCGGTAGAAAGAACCTTTGGATTATATTCTCCACTTCGTTTGGTTGCTCGCGAAGCCACTAATTGCATAAAGTGGGCAACTATCCTCTCTTTATTTGCTACGCTGCACACAAGTTATCTTATTTCGGATGATGCATAGCACTCATGCTTGGTTGCACACATGCCACTGCTGTGTTTAGGAATGGCGAGGTTACCCATAGTCTTGACCGAATAATACCATTTATCAATATTCAATTCATCAACAAGGGATGGTAATAGGAAGCACCACCATAAATAACAGTAACCCTAGCTAATGGAAGATGCACAACAAGTAAAACAACTATAGCTCGTGATGCATCACACTTTCAACATCGGAGGGTTTAGTACATACCATCTTCCACAATATTACAGACCAGTGACCAGTCTTAAGTAAATCCTAATTAATGGAGGGATATCATAACACCTCCCAAAATATACATGATCTCGTCACCAGACTATGACCACCATCGGTAGAAGATGCGCAACACAGAAGCAACACTAATCAAAATGTCTACGTAGCCAGGTTCTAAGTGAGGCCCTCTGGCCTCTCATCCGGTACTATCTTAGCATAGTTGTCACCTGCAGCTTTGGTGTCAGCGAGGTAGTCTATTACCTTGATCAACAAGTATGGATCCAAGGGTTGTCTCTGATTAACAAGCATGGGCGTGAAGACCGTCTACATCTAAGCATAGTTTGCGTTGGACATGTTCACCAAGTCAACATGCTTTGGGTAGGCCTAAGAGTTAGAAGATAATGTGTTAGTGCAAATCAACATACGAGCCTAAGGTTATGAACAAGTAAAACAAAACTTTGGTACTATTATAACCTAATAAATTGAAAACCATAGAGGGGTTACAAAATAATATGTTAACGAGTCGGTAGGGGCCATGCCTATGTAGACTTTCACTTTCCAAAAATAGTCCCTCCATTTGTATTTACTTCACATTCTAGGTTAAGTGAAAGTCAAAAAAATTCAAGTTTAACTAATAATATAGAAAAATACCAACATCAAAATACCAAATGCATATAATATAAAAATATGCTTCAATAATATATAAAAAATACCAACATCAAAATACCAAATGCATATAACATAAAATATGCTTAAATAATATAAAAAATACAAACATCAAAATACCAAATGCATATAATATGAAAGTATACTTCAAGAAGATCCTAATAATATAGATTTTATTTTATATCTGTTGATAATTTTCTCCAAAAAATTGGTAAAATTTATAGAGATTGGATTTAACTAAAAAATATTTTTGTTTGCTTTATTCCTGAAACATTAATCTGGGAGTTGCATGCCTACGTTAGAACTGAGGAATCGGTCAACCTCCTTAATTCCAGTGGTTGACTAGAAACACAGACTAATTAGTAATTGCTTCCGCTTCAAAATTAACACTTTTCTTTGTGCATCATATTGTCTAGAAACATATAATCCCTAGGGCATCAAAAGTGTAAGCATTTTGTCAAGAGTAATCATAATTGAAAGTTATTTCTTTGGCTTACTTAGTACTCCCTGTGTGCAGTTTTATAACACGCTGTAGCTAGTTTGTAGATTCATGCACTTTAGTTTGTATCTAGTCTACTTTTAGTATGTAGGTTCACTTCTTTTTATTTGTATCTAATCTACTCTAAAAGTGTCTAAAACATCTTATATTAATGTACGGAGGGAGGAGGGAGTAGTACTAGAAATAAGGTTAGATTAACCGGCACTATGCATTTGACTACAACCTAATTAATTGAAACCCGCTGCATAAATATGTTAATAAGTCGGTAGGGAGCATGCCTATGTAGACTTTCACTTTCCAATAAATAGTACATATTATCTGTAGTTAAATCCCCCAACGGCATTAGAGATGCCTACGTGAGGATCAACCTAATCCATGTTACCATGTAAGCATGCTGATGCAAGTGTTGGATTAGTAAAGAGTATATGTATAGTGGGTGCTTACCAGCGTTCACACTTGGACTTTTACTAATCTTCTACAGGCCAAGGATTAATTTGTAATTTTTTTGCCTTGACTAATTCGATCAGTGCGCCATCAACTGGATTACTTTTATTGCTTAATTTAGAAAAACCATGGAAGAAAACAGGGACGTCATACTCACACTATGCCCTTGACCTTGCAACTTCCATTTCATTGGCTTAATTAGCACCTGTACTTGTACTCTACTTACTTTTAATCTTCTAGAACGATCAAGCCGAGATGTAAATTTGATTAGAGCAGCTCGAGCTTACCTATGCATGCACCTATGGATTTATATGTCATTTGTCCTGGTCTGGATGTGAGTCAAAACGATGCCACAATTTCTATTGATATATTTGAGGAGTTTGACAAGTTGTGTCGAGACGAAACTTTGCGGTGTGCTGATATTTAGATAGAAAAACCCTCTAAATACATGTAACGCTAAACTATATAAAGGTACTTCCTCGGATCTATAATAGAGAGAACTTATTGCTGAGACGAGTGAATTGACTAGCTAAAGTGTATCTAGACACATATAATTCAGCAACAACAATTTAGGTCAGAAGGAGTACATATTTTTATTAGCATAAGAGTTTATTGTTTTCTTTGAATAGAAAGAAAAAGAGACGGTTTGTGCCGGCCAGTTCAAAGTAATACTATGACTATGAGCACATTCGTGTACCGCTTAATCTCGGGGTCAAACAACAATCTCAATGATGTTTGTGTAGTGGTTTGGAGTATTGATTTGGGTTATCAAGTTCATCTCATTGGTTAAAATAGTAGTTAATAACTTTAAGTAACTTTAACGTCATGCTAATTACACTGTTAACTAACGGTGAGTAGAGAAGTATATTTGCGGCATGCCAAGATGATTTGGTGAGATTGCTAGGTTGGCTCTGACATGAGCAGAGAAAGTGCATGTGCAAGTCATCGAAATTAAGGTGGATTAAGTAAGTTACCATTTTGCTTACCACCACTTCTGCCACATCTCGCGTGGCAGTTCACTGCTGTTTATATGTGGCGAAGATGATAATGCGTGTCCTATGTGACACTATGAAACTGTAGTACGTGCATGTGATGCAGCACATGTTAGGTTAAGCTGTTGCACTGCAAAGTGCCTTTCCTGTTTCCCAATTCTTATACCCTATATCAACGACACGACAAAATCAAGAGCGCTAGCTAGTGTACCAATACTACTATACTGCATTTATATATAGTATACTATAGTTGGCGGCGAAATGCGCAATCAATGGTGGTCAAGTCTAATTAAAATCTTAGGCTGCCTTTTGTCAACCGCAGCTGCAGTGCAACACCAACTTAGCTGGATTCATGTAAGCTGTCCTGGAGGCGCAAAACCGGATCAGTTTTGTCACTTAACTTAGCGTAGAACACTAGTATAATTAAATTTGGCCCATAACCAATAAACCCCGTTTAAGTTGTCAAGTGTCATCAGGTTGACAAAAGGACAAGGGAGAAATTAAGAACTGACCTCTCGTGCTTAGCTTGCCTGATGGCGAGCTGATCGAACTCGCATTTGTTTTCGCTGCATAATTCAGCAGGAGTTGGTTGATTGTTGGGGCTGTGATGCGACGATGGCGACACGGCCGGAAAAGGAGGTGACCTACGAAGTCTACCATGCACATTCATTACCACTTGCACTAATACAAGGCGTGTTGCTTACAGGTCAACGAGAAAGGTGATGCAACGGGTCCCATCGCTGCTCCAATAACATCAACCGTACTCCCATCTGAATGATAGGTGATCCGCGTTAGTGCGTTATTGTGTACGAGGCCCCGGAGGAATCATGTCGCTGCAAATTTTTGTTGCCAAGCACAGCGTTCACAAATACGTACATATATTTGCTCCTATCTGTACACTCGGTGCGCATGATCATGACACACTCTACTCCCTCCGATCCTTAAAAAGTGTCCGAATTTTATTAAAAGAGTACTCCCTCCGATCCTAAAAAAATGTCTGGAGCCTAGTACAATTATGTTTTGCAATTAAGCCCTTATGTTAACGATTAATCGATGGCCATGGATACAAAAACGTTTCTTGGTTGCACGTACATATTGCAACTCTTGCCCCTCGATCTGTGGCTGTGGATGGCAAGGGAGGCCGGCCTTGGAGGTGGGGTGTCGGAGGACGGTCAGCTGGAGATGGGGCTGGAGGAGGAGTACCTGCCGGAGCAGGAGGGAAGCATGCGGCGGCCGCCGCTTGCTAGGATCTTGGGATCTAGCGTTCGCTATGGGGGCGGTGGTTCTGGCGGCGAGTGTGGTCGAGGAGGAGGTGCTGGGGTCGGGGCGGTGGTTCTGGCGGCGAGCGCGGTCGAGGAGGAGGTGCTGGTGTCGGGGCGGCGGGAGCGCGGCGGAGGACCATAGGTCGCGTTCGTGCGAGCCATAATTTGGTGCGGGAGGAGGGAGAAGGTGGAGTGAGGGTTAAGGAACAACAAACTTTGAGGGTCTTTTTGCAAAATCTCTTGGTCGACAGTTTTTTCGGACCGGAGGGAGTAGTATAAATTTGGACTAAGGCGGCACACTTACTATTGATCGAATTGAGTAGTATTTATGTCCTCTAATTAATAAATACACTTAATTATGGGTTTGAAATGTACTTTTCATCCACTTAATATTGTCCAAGTTTTAAGTTTAGTTTATGAGCTCTAGAATTAGACGAACTTAACCCACAACCTGTAAAATTTGATACTCCCTCCGTCCCAGTTCATAGGGCTTACGCGTGTCTCTAGGTCGTATCGTAAATTTGACAATGATAATGCAACATATGTATTACTTTCTAATGATATAATTTTTATATTATATAAATGATATTATGTTGGTCAAATTGACAACCTAGGGATACGCGCAAGCCCGATGAACTGGGACGGAGGGAGTACATATAGTCATTAGCCCCACTTGAAGCAGTTTAAGTGATAACATGGTGATGATTTCATATGATGGCGGCAACCAAGCTAACACCAAACCTAAAGTCTTTATTGAAAATCCTTCTTAATTTTTTTTTATAAAATAGAAAATATACAATATATTCTATGTCTTACTCTCTCCGATTTATATTACTTGATGCTAATATAGATATATGCAGATACATTTTAGTTATTGATATATCCATTTTAGCATCAACTAATATGGGTCGGAGGGAGTACCATATTTTAAAGAAAATAAATTCAGTTAAAAGCCAAACAGTTAGGAAAATACATTTTGGAAAAAAAAAGAAATAGGATGTCCAAAACTATCTTGGAAAAACAAATAATTCGTGTGTTTCTTATTATCTTATATTTATGCAATTTTAGGATTATTTGGTAGTTTGTTTGGAAAGTTCCTTTTTCCTAAAATCCTGGTTTTAAAATTAGATTTCCTAATTTCTCTTATTTCTTCATGTTTATCTTTAATTTTTTTATTTTTATTTATTGTGCATTGATGATGAACCAAGTGCACAAAACCAGTGCCATGTCATCCATCAAACTGGTCTATCTGCCAGGCTTTTGGAATTCGAGTGGTGTTTAGCTGGTTTTGATCGATGTTTAAGGACTGGAATTAAGTTTTGCACTGGTGCAGGACCCAAGATGAATTGTAATACCCTCTGCCGCCTTAAATACTTATCGCAAATTTAAATAAAATATAAATGAAAATATTTTAAAATTTACTAAAAACAGTAATAAGTATTTAGAAAGTACTCCCTCCGTGTACTAATGTAAGATGTTTTAGATATTTTTAAGATAGACTAGGTATACAAATTAAAAGGAGTGAATATATACACATAAAATAGATTAGATACACTAATGTAAGATGTTTTAGATATTTTTAAGATATACTAGATATACAAATTAAAAGGAGTGAATCTACACACATAAAATAGAATAGATACAAATAAAGTGAGGGAATCTGTAAAATTGCTAAAACGTTATACATTTCTATACGGAGAGTGTAGTTCTTGTCGCCAAAAATAATACCACGCGGTGATGTCATTTCCCGGGCCCAAGCGTTGTGTTTTGTCGCAGGCTTGGCTTGGTTCCCCGTGATCCAGGGCAAAGCTCAGTGTTAGCGCGCGACCGAGATGGAATTGCCTGTGTGTCAGTATCCCACGACCACGACGATTCTGCAGATCTGCCTTTCGGCCTCCACCACCGAATTAATTGTGGTTCTTGTCTGATTGTCTCTCCATGGCTTGTTTTTTTTATCCGGGTGCGATACGATCAGTGATTCAGTACTGGTTTCAATATGTGCACGTTTTATTCCCCTGTAGATCTCGTGAAGACTTTGTAAATATTCCCGTGGAGTTTTTTGTTTGTGAGATGGAGAGAGGCTGGCATCCAACTGTCAACGTGTTGACAAAAACTATGCCGCCCTGCACGTTTCCTGCTCGCTTGTCAAACAAACATGCTCTGTGTACATGGACACACGTTACGGGAACGAGCTTGATCATGACACTGTATAAGTCGTAGTACTAATACGTATGCGACCCTGAGAAAAATACTCCAAATGAGCTCGTAAAAGTAAAACAAATAAGGAGTATATAGTTTCAACGTGAACAAATATCAGTGCTACACTCCTGTACGAGTCTACGGTTGACGTAACAGGCCGGCAGGGGCGATTAATACGTAAAGCAGCCTCGCCGCCGCCGGCCACAACTTTTGGACGCCATGATTAGCGCCGACGACGACCACGAGACAGGCACGCACGTATATACACATGCGCCAACCATGTGTTCGATCACTTCAGCTCAGGTCTCCTCCTCCTACCACGTATGTACTACGCGGTAACATGACCAGAAAAAACAGTGCAAATACAAAGCAGGAAATGTCGTTGATATCGATCGCTCGTTTGTTACTTTGTTTTGGCATGCACGCTTGCCTTTGACACGGGGCAGCCGCGTTTGCCACTTGATATTTACTCTTAGTTCGACTGTGTGCCGGCCGATTGGTAATACATCCTCCGGTACGTACGTGCTGGCGTATACAGCTCTTGTCGCAGAGTAATTTTCTCGCCCTGGTCTACGGGTGACCGTGGCCGTGGGTATGTCACACTAACTGGCTCTCACGAGAGTGAAAGCGATGACCAGAGCAGCTGGTATCGGACGGGATGCCTTGGAACCGTAGAACGGAATCCGTCCAACTGGAGCCGCCTGACCTGTAGCGCTGGAGCTGCCGGTTGACATTTGTTTTTCCCAACTTAAAGTCGAGCTACTTCGCTGACTATACTTCAAATGGGACAGTGTAGCATCCCTCCTACTAACTACCAGTCGTCTATGCTCATGCCCAAAAACGGAAAGACAGAGCGCGCATCTAGATTGGTAGATCGAACGAAACAAATGTCAATGGTAGCATTAGATTTGAGCTCCCGGCAACTTACCTCGATCAGTGCCAGCTCCAGCCCATCTTTCTATTCTTCTAGACGATTCCTAACTCGAGCAAGAGGACGGAAAGGAGGAGGAGCAGAAAAAATCTACACGGCATCTCAAGGGCATGACCCATTTCGATGACAAATGTGTTTATTTTGAATTCGTTTAGGTAGAAATACGGATAAGCCAGAGGTCCTGGTCTGTTTGGACATGAGCAAACCCAACAATCAGACCCATTTGGTCCGTGGTAGGCTGTTGCCATCTTTTTTCCAGAATTAGCCAACATATGAATAAAAAAAGGAACGGCAACTCAATTTATGGCTAATAAATTATCACTAATTATGAATCACATACTCCATATTGGCGGAGTAGCATAGTACCTAACCAAATTGCAATATGACACAAATTTCATAAGGAATAGACGGAGTAAGATAAATATGTGAGTTCACGATCCGTATTGGTGGATGATCATTTGCTTCTTCTCAAACCAAGCCTAGATTGACGGGTCAATACTATCAAGTCGACCAACATGATCCGATTCTCCTTAGCGAGCAATTTTGGCTTGTTTTTTTTCACCCCGGGGCGATCAGTGATTCAGTGGCTATTTAAATGTGCATGTATTATTACTTATTACCCAGTAGATGTCCTGAAGATATTGTACATATTCATCCAATGAAGTTTTCATTTCCAATATAGTAAGAATTTTTTTTTTTGAAACAAGGCAAAAGATTTGCCATTCTCATTGATTAAGAAGAAATTTTAGAGTTGTTACAAACCAAGACTTGACACAAGGTCAAGCCCAAAACATAAGCCTACTCTCGCGGCATTACAACACTCAAGACCTTAGCCCCGGCTAGGCTCCAAATGGCGGCTTCATCTTTTATCTTGGTCACCAACATACTTAGAGTGGAGGCATTGTTCCGAAAAACACGAGCATTTCTTTTCTTCCAAATTTTCCATGAGACCAACATTGCAAGGGACGCCATGGCCTTCTTTGATTACCCTTGCTTGTGGATCGCCTCATTCCACCACTCCTTTACATTCCTCATAGTATGCCAAGTTACGGGATTAACGTCTTGTAGTTCTAGCCAATTCTTCAATATAGTAAGACTATGTTTCCTCAGAAGGAGCTAGCATCCAGCTGTCAACGTGTTGACAAAAACCAGGGACGAAGCTGCCATAGTGGCATGGGTGTCAGCTGACCCGAGTGATTGTTGGAGAACTCTTCACTAATTAGTACCAAGCACTGCTATTTTGTATAAAATAACACCAATGAATTAGAGAAAATATGGAGCTGACCCCAACTATACTTTTTCCTAGCTTCGTCCCTGACAAAAACTATACGCTCTGTGTACACGGATACACGTAACGGAAACGAGCTTGATCGAGACACTATGTAAGTCGTACTAGTACGTATACCACCCTTTGGAAAGATATCCCAAGTTCCCAACTAAAGGCATAAAAGTAAAATAAATTAGTACTTTCTTTGATTCTGCTTTACTTTAAGTTTAGATAAAATTGAACTAAATCCCTGACTCGTATCGGGTACTATAAGTATTGTTTTATTTTTTTCCCAATAAGAGCAAATATCAATACTGTAGTACGAATCTACACTGGTGGAGTTGTGTGCAAGTCGGAGGGGGCCACCCCCCCCCCCCCCCACCCAAAAAAAGACTTTCCATTATTTCAGAAGAATTTTTTTTATGGGCCTACATGAGAAGAAAATAGATCAGTGTGTGCCACTTCAGCTCAGGTACCCTCCTCCTACCACATACGCAGTAGCATCACACAAAAAACAAAGCAAGACTCTCCGTTTCACAAAATTTGTCTAAAGTTGATTAAAATTTAAATGCACCTAGCGATACATCTAAATTTAATAAATCTCAGACAACCTTGTGAAACGGAGGAAGTATTTTGTTTTGGTGTACATGCTTATCTTTAACCCAATGACGCGGGGCAGCCGCCTGTTGCCACTTGATACTTACTCGTACAGTGGATTGTGTTTTGTGGTCATGGTTGTCAACATCTTGATATGTATCATAATTCCTAATATCTTGCGATATTACAGTATCATCGTAACCAATCAATCTGTATCATGACGATATTTTAATCTGGTAGTTTTATCTTACTCGTATTTCAATACGTATCTAGCTATATTTAGTATCTCGTTATAAAAGCGATATTGTATGACACCACGTCTATGCTAAAAATATATAGACACAACGGTGTGGCAAACTGAAAGTAAAAGTTTTTTTTTAAAGTCTCAAAGCTAACTTTATTTAAATAATAAATCGTTGCTAAATTTGGACAAGATGGGTTTAAAAGGAGTTATGTGCAAAAAAAGAAGTTAACTAGTATATCGATTGTCAAGCATACATGATCTTTTGTTTTATGGGTCCACAGTTAGCGGCCCATATTTATATTATTTAAATTATGAGCCTATGTAAAAAACAGAATATGCTCAAAATTCAAATTGAAGATTAAATATAAATTTATTTAAGAGTAAATTCCACTTTTTACCCTCTACTTATGCATTTCTGACACTAATTACCCCGCCGAGTGAAAATTCGTGTAAATTACCCTTTTTAAAAGCTTTTGATCCTTGTTTTCTGATGTGTGTCCATTAGGCAAGATATTAGGAGATGATTGGGGCCCAAAAATATCAAGAACGTAGTGAAAAATGGAACGTATCGATTAAAGAATTTTGGGCATAATCGTCCATGAGGTCCTCCGATATTTACATATTTTGTCGCTCCACATTGACGTATCGTGCCTTTCCTATCGAACAATTACAAATAAAATGTTAAATTTGGGCGAAACCATGTTTAAAGTCTCGTAAATAGGATATTTTGGTAGAAACTCCACTAAATGGGGTAATATGTGTCACAATTGTACAACTACAGGGTAAAAAGTGGAATTCACTCTTTATTTAAAGTATCATATTAACATGTACATATATTATAATAAAATTAAAATATTATAATTCATGGTACTACGATACGATTCTACGATTCAATACTGTTGCAACAAAACGATACAACTTAGTATTCAGATAGGGACAACCTTGCTTGTGCCCGCTGATTGGTAATAGGTCCACCGGTACATATGTACGTATGCGCTGGCGTACACAGGTCTTGTGGCCGAGTAATTTCTCGCGCTAGTTTACGGGGTGGCCGTGGGTATGTCACACTATCCCGATAGTGAAATGGATGACCAGAGCAGCTGCCCAGATGAAGAGAAGAGCAACGCCAAGATCGGAATGGATGCCTCGCAACCGCAGAACGGAATCCGTCCACCTGGCGCCGCTTGACCTGTACCGCTGGAGCTGCAGGTTGACATTTGTGTTTCCGAAATTAAAATGGGGGCTGCTTTGCTGATTTCTACCATGTGGCATCAACCATTCAACCCACTCCAAAGACCTTTCCTTCAAACGAAACAGTGTAATTAACACACCATGTAGCACTGAGTCCATACTTCTAGTAGTACCCAAAAACGGAAAGAGGGAGCACGCAGCTGCTAGTATAGATGGAACGAATCCACCGACGAGCTACCGTAGGCCGTAGCGCACGCAAATCTAGCTGCTCGAGCTCAGCCGAACGGGAAAAAAAAAAAGTTGATGGTAGCATTACATTTGGGGATTGAGAACTAAATTCGTGGTCAATTAAGTACTACACCATTTGATTAAAGTGATTCATGTATATGAGTTGCAAGTTGGGTTACAACTATGTTTTTTTCAGTTGTAAGTGGAGTTGCAATTGAATGTTTTTGCATTTGCAAATGGAGTTGTAACTGAGAAAAATTATCCAAGCCACTAGGTTTGCTTCGTGATTTGTACTAGCCATCAGTTGCAACATGTGAAATTTGATAACATCATTTGACTGAGAACGAAGTTACTTCTCAGTCGAGCGAGAAATAGTTACACCCTTTAGATTTGAGCTCCCCGCAACTTACGCCGATGAGCGCCAGCTCCACTCATCTTGTCTTCTTCTAGACGATTCCTAACTCGAACAAGAGGATGAAAAGGAGCGTGGAGAAAAGAACTATCCACCCCTCTCACTTGTGGTGCCTGTCATCCATCCCCGGAGAGGAGAAGGCATGGGCATCTCCAGCAGAAGATCCATTTCGAACATTGAAATTATTTGTTTTGATCTATTTAGATCAGCCTAGTTTTGGTTTGCCCTTGGAAAACGAGACTAAAAAGGTTACATTTGCATCAACATAACGGAATTGCATTCGGCTGTCTTCGTCTCCTCTCCTCGATCTCGCCTCAACGGGCTGCCGCCTGACCCATTTGGTTTAGCACATTCGAGAAAATAATATATTTTTCGCGGGGGTGGGAAATATTAATTTGGTTTACAACGAAATTAATTTAAATATTTTACAACCAAATAATCAAAAATAGTTCACAATAAAATGTAGTTCACAAGCAAACTAAACACAAATAAAATTATAGCAAATGACTATTGATTTCCAATCGTGAGCCCACATACGCTCAATCAAATCAGCTTGAAGTCCATCGTGAGTGTGATGATCATGGATATCATGATGCACATGGAAGAACTCAAACATTGCTGGTCCGCACTTCGGCTCAACCAATTCACACTAAAATTGCCACCCATGGTCCAACAGGATAACATCACGCTCTTCATCAATGATCATGATGTCGACGAACACACAAAGCAGTCATCACCTCCCATATGGTCTCACTGCTCCATCTTCTTGGAGAGTGATGAACAATAGCTCATCGATATTGGAGCACACCAAATTTTCGCTTCATATCCTTCATACAAGTCTCTTGTGTTTTTGGAAAACCTCCGACATTTCTTTTCTTTAGGGTTATGGATTGTATTCCTAATTGTATACTAGTCAACATAGATGAAATTGGCTAGATATTGCCCCTTGTTGTATGCATGAAAATTGATCTCATTGTTGATCATTGGACCACTACCTTTCGCAAGCCCAAAGAATGCCAGAGAGTGTGATGAGTGTATTTTCGAAGCATATTTACCTTATGTTTTTGCTTTTTTAAAAAGGATCCCAATTTATGAAGGTATTGATGAATGATGACTGCAAGTGCACATGTATATTGTAGCTAGTTTCGAAAGTAAGAGTATCGAATCACATAGAGCTATTTGGTTAAAGTCTTTATGGACCTTGTCACTATCTATCAAAGGATACTTATAAGCTGCCTTTGATTGGAGAATGTTGTTTTGGCACCCGGGAGCATATGCTTCCGGTTTTAAAATTTAGTTTTAAATATATTTTCAAAATGTTTAAAGATTCTGACACAAAATTTAATGGGTACATCTCAAAATTCTACACGATCGCAAAGTGATTTCATGGAAAACCGACATTTTTAGTGTCATCTGTACACAAGACAAATTTTGGTGTAAAAGGAGGTTGTGTACGTGACAATATTTTTGGTATTTTTCACACAAGTCACAAAAATTGTCGATTTTTGGTAAAACTTGATGTGCGCACCTAGAATGTCGATACGTAAGAGCGAAAATTTTTGTTCAATTTTTTTTGACATTGTAAAATGTTTTTTTTCGGTGGCAGGAGCATATGCTCACATGTTCCGAATTGAATTTGTGCTTTGATTTCAAGTAAGAGTGTTTTAATGAGAGTTGTTGTGTGTGTAAAGTAACGACTAAAAAGTAAAGTAAACAAAAATGACAATCACGATGTAAATATCAATGAAATTTCAGTAAGGCGACATGCATGTTCTCATGGAATGAAACTTTAGTAGCAAAACTAAAAGTAAAAATTCAAAAATGGGCGAGATTGAACTTAACTCGCTTCCAGGATTTTCAAGAAATGAGTTTGGTAATTTTACTTCCCTTAAAATTTTGGATTATTTTTCTCTTTCCTTTGTCTATGGTTGGTCGCAAGAAATTTCTAAAGCCTTTACAAAAAGTGTTAGGAAATTTCTTCTCTGGACGAACCCGGGGTATATAAATTGATGATATCCGACCCTCTCCTTCACTTGGTTTTGTTCGAATGACTTTGGTACCTCAGGTGGGTTTTGCTTCATCTGCGTAATCTACAATGCAAACTCTTGTAAAAGTATAGTCCAACGAATTATTCTAGATGTAACATCAGTTCTTTCAACAATTTCTTTCAAGCCATCACGATTTTTATGCGCTCTAACTACTGAGTCAATAATGTAGGATCTAACTTTATCATAAGAGAAGACAACTGCAAAGAGTTATTTCTCATCCATGGGATAGTTTCTTTGAGCTTCATTAAGAATGTGAGTAACATGATGAACGATATTAAGTTCATCACCATCACGCTGGCAAAGAACAGCCCCAACAATCATTACTAGCTTCACAAAGTATATCAAAACTAGGTTTCCTCCAATTAGATGGTTTAATGATAGGATCATTTAGAAGAGCTTCTTTTAAGATATTAAAAGCAGTGAAACAAGATTCACCAAAATTAAAACGTGCTTTCTTGTGTAAGAAATTAGTTAGTGGCCTAGCAACTTTAGAGAATTTTTTAATGAATCTCCTTTAAAAACCTGCATGACCAAAGAAACTCCTTATACCTTTTACATCACATGGAGGTGGTAGCCATTCGATTGCTTCTATTTTTTTGCTTTATCAACCTCTATGCACTCACCTGAGATATTGTGACCGAGCACTATCCCTTCTTGTACCATTGAGTGACATTTCTCCCCGTTCAAGACAAGATTAGTATCTTCACGCCGCTGCAAAACTTTATTAAAATTGTTGAGGCAATGGTTAAATGTAGTTCCATAGACAGAGAAGTCGTCCATGAATACTTCCATGCTACCTTCAACAAAATCTGCGAATATAGCTGTCATACATCTTTGGAAGCTGGAAGGTGCATTATATAATCCAAATGGCATACGACGATAAGCATATAAACCAAAGGGGCAAGTAAAATTTGTTTTAAGTCGATCTTCTGGGTGAACAACTATTTGAGAAAAACTAGAATACCTATCTAGATAACAAAAGTAAGAGAGCGTTTCTAGTTTATTTCTAATGTTTGATATATGAATGGTAAAAGATAGTGATCCTTCATAATTTCTTTGTTTGGCTTTCTAAAATCAATGCACATTTTGTGCCCAATAACATTTCGAGTATGGACTAGTTCATTATGTTCATTTTCATACAACAGTAACCCATATTAGTTTGGGACGCAATGAACCAGACTTACCCAATCGATTTCCGCAACATGATAAATGATACCTGCATCTAAGAGGCGAATATTCTATAAATATTCGATGGGTGGCTATCGAGGGGCTAATCACCTTCAAGTCATCCATAGAATACCCAAAACCTTTGTGGTGCATCTTCAGAATAATCATCAAGTTTTCTTCTTCCTTCTCTGTAAGATCAACACTTTTAAGAACATGGAATTTGTTAGTATCATCTAAGAACCTGTATTTTAATTCTTTAGGAGAAAGTTTGAGCTCTGGGGGTGGAAGTTCCTCATCTCCATTTATCTCTGGAACTTCATATGCTTCATTCATAGGGAATCGATTATAGGAGATGAGTCAGGAAACTCATCGATATCCATCGTACCAATGTCTTGGGGGATATTCTCATCTAGCAGTGAAGGTGTACGTGCTTGAAGACGACGATGTGTGGTCGATGTTGAAGCAACGGAGGTCCGTTCTTGTTTGCTCTTCCTCGTTGCTGCGATGTGACGGATTAGTCGGATGTAATGCAACCGCCTTGAATGTGAGAGGTTGGGGGTGACAATGGAAGAGTTGGAGCGAGAGGAAGGATTGAGGGCGGTGAGACGATTTATGGCGCTTGTTCCTGAAGGAACACGACGTTTCTCTCTCCTTCTCCACACATGCAGCCTAGCGATGCGAATGGGCGTGGTGAAACGGCCGAGTTGACCGTTCCTTGGAGAGAAGTTTTAAAGTCGATGCTATCTAACAAGGTAGTAGATGGGAAGGCAACCGAACAACTTATTTTCTTCTCTCCGGATGCGAGCTAAATGGACTCCAAGCTACCAAACAGGCAGTTGTGCGGGGCAATTGTCCATAGATCTGTGCTCTCCGCAGAGTGCTAGCTCCGGCCATCTTGTCTTGATCTGGACGATTCCGAACTGGAACAAGAGGACGGAAAGGAGTGAAGAGGAAAAATCAACCGACCCCTCTGACCTTTGGTCCTTGTCATCCACCCGCGTGCGTGGAGAGGAGGAGAAGGTAAGCGGCGCCGGCGCAGGAGAGGAGGCTCCCGCCCACGTGAACCCACGAATCCACTGTGTGAGCGAGTCACACACACGCACTCGCTCCCACGCCCAGCCACCAACCAACCACTCCAATCTCGGCCACCAAATCTGCGTGCTCTCCTCTCCCCTCTCTCGCAGCGTCGTCAGCGGGGGCAAGATAGACAGGGTGCGCGTGGGGGCCCAGGGCCACACGGGCGACGGGCCCGTGGCGGGCTCGCACGGCTCTGCCCGCCTGCGCACACGAGTCAACGCCTACACAGAGGTGGAAACCACCATCCTCCTCCCCACCTGCTTAAAATATTCCAGCATTTCAACCCCACACCCACTCCCACCGGATGTCCCCAACCTCAACTCAACTCTACTCCCACAAGTCAACTCTCCGCCCGCCGATGCTCCACGCATTATAATCCCCCACTCATCCTCACCTCCACCGCCCTCCTCCCTCACCTCCACCCAACCATGGGCAATTCCCTCGCCTGCTTCTGCTGCACCGGCGCCGGCGCCCCTCGCCGCCGCCACGTCGCGCCCGCCGCGCTCCCCTCCGACCCCGCCTACGACGAGGGCCTCGGCCACTCCTTCTGCTACGTCCGCCCCGACAAGCTCCTCCAATCCTACCACTACTCCACCGCCGAAGACGACCTCCTCCCCGACGCCACCGCCGCCAGCGAGGAGGCCACAACCTTCCGCGCCATCTCGGGCGCGGCCCTCTCCGCCAACGTCTCCACCCCGCTCTCCACCTCCGCGTTGCTCCTCCTGCCCGACGACTCCTCCGCCACCACCGCCACCGTCTCCTCCGGCTTCGAGAGCTCCGACTCCTTCGCCGCGCTCCCGCTCCAGCCCATCCCGCGCTTCCCCTCCGGCCCCATCTCCAACGGCGGCTTCCTCTCCGGCCCCATCGAGCGCGGCTTCCTCTCCGGCCCGCTCGACCCCGCGCTCCTCTCCGGCCCGCTCCCGGGCCCGGCCGCCTCCGCCCGCCTCCCCGCCCTCCGCCGCAGCCTCTCCCACGGCGGCCGCCGCATCCGCGACTTCACCCGCGCCATCCTCTCCCGCGCCGACCGCTTCAATCCGGCCGCCGTCTCCGGAAGCCTCGGCTCCCCCGACGCCGCCGCCGCCGCCGTCGCCGCCTGCGGCGGCGACGCCAGCGGCCTGCAGTGGGCGCAGGGCAAGGCCGGCGAGGACCGCGTCCACGTCGTCGTCTCCGAGGAGCGGGGGTGGGTCTTCGTCGGCATCTACGACGGCTTCAACGGCCCCGACGCCACCGACTTCCTCGTCTCCAACCTCTACGCCGCCGTGCACCGCGAACTCCGCGGCCTACTCTGGGACGAACAGTCCCCCCAGCCCGACCACCCAACCTCATCCCCCAGCACAACCACCACCGCCACCGACCACCAGGACCAGCACACGCGCAGGCGCCGCGCGCGCCGCGCCCGCCCCCCGCGCGGGAGCGCCGACTACGACGACGAGGAGTCGCAGCGGCGCTGGCGCTGCGAGTGGGACCGCGACTGCTCCAGCCTCAAGCCGCCCACGCAGCCCCACCGCCATCCCCGGACCGACGGCGAGCACGACCACGTCGCCGTGCTCAAGGCGCTCGCGCGCGCGCTCCGCAAGACCGAGGAGGCATACCTCGGCGTCGCCGACAAGATGGTCGCCGAGTTCCCCGAGCTCGCGCTCATGGGCTCCTGCGTGCTCTCCATGCTCATGAAAGGGGACGACATGTACGTCATGGGCGTCGGGGACAGCCGCGCCGTACTGGCCACCATGGACAGCGTTGATCTCGGTGAGGGCTCATTCGACGGCCTGTCGCCGTGCTTGTCGGCCGTGCAGCTCACGTCGGATCACAGCACTTCGATGCCAGAGGTGATTCAGTTTACCCACATCAACATGATTCAAGCTTCATCCAGTGCTCTGCTGTTCTTGTTGGTCTCATACCTTATCCGTTGTCTCAATGCAGGAGGTTCGCAGAATACGGAATGAGCATCCTGATGATCCGGCCGCGATCTCCAAGGACCGCGTGAAGGGATCGCTCAAGGTGACCAGAGCTTTCGGCGCCGGTTTCTTGAAACAGGTTAGCTTTGCATTTGATCATGTCAGTTTTCCTACAAAAGATTAGATTCATTGTGTGAAAATGATTATTGTGCTCTGCAATTGGTTAATAAGTCTGCATTCTGTTAATAAAATACAGTCACATGACCTAGTCATACCTATTTTTGGAAGTAAGTATGCTGAATGCCACAGTTAGTCATATTTTTGGAAGTATGCTCAATGCCACAGTTAGTCATAAGTCCGGAGTAATTCTTTGGAACTTCCTCTTGCTTGACATTGACGTGTGAAATGTTGAGCAAGCACAAAGTCTGAACTTGATTTTATCAGGTACAGAGTTAAGTCAGTTTTGCTGATATTCTCAGTCAACACATAGTTAAAAGTCATGGTTAAGCAAAGGTCAGGAAAATGGGAAATAAGATCTGGTACAATCGGTCCGAAGCTGAAATATAAAATGAATCCGCTGTCAGTTCTAACTGTTGTTTTTAGAGAACAGGTCCACTGTCAGTTCTAACCCCTTGATATGATGACCATCGTCGTTGAACTCACCTTGTTGACATTGACACCATAGACAAACTTCGGCCGGCGGAATTTTCAAACCATGAATAGCTTAGCTCAGCTCCTGCTAGGTCACCGCGTGTACAGCCAGATCGAAAAATTGTGGGAGAAGCTGGCTCCCTGAGAAAACGAGGTTCCTTCAACTTCTGTCCAAGTGCAAAGAATGGACTTGTGCAGTACTGAAATGTGGCCACAAAGCTAGCGATTGGAGTGGCTTTCAAGGAAGGCACGTCTCTCCCTTGCCATGTGAAAGCCTTGTCGGTTCTCTAAGTTGAAATTATTCGCTATTATCAAATTGTATAATCGATCTTGCTGGTGTCCAAGAGGGAAGTCTCTGTCTTGGACCTCAAGTGAGCAAGCTGATGAAAAGAATATAGAGATCTGCCTTGTTCTGTCAACTAGAAAATATTCTAAAGGTTAAGCAACACCAATCCTATTTTGGTTTCATGCCTTGTCAAGGGTCGCCCTCGCATGGCATGTCAGTCCCTTCTCCTGATATATGCGCTAGGAAAATGGATGTGTCATTAGGTAGCCGGGTCAGCGATGTCTAAACTGCAAGCTGTTCGTTTAACGTTTTACAATGCATGTGTCATCTTTTGAACATAAAAATTCTCCATGTGCTGACAGTCATTGCTACTTTTTTACAGCCAAAATGGAACGATGCACTACTGGAGATGTTCCGAATCGATTATGTCGGGTCGTCCCCGTACATCACGTGTAATCCATCTCTTTATCACCATAAGCTCAGCACGAGGGATAGATTCCTGATACTGTCGTCCGACGGTCTCTACCAGTATTTCACAAACGAGGAGGCAGTTGCTCAGGTTGAAATGTTCATCGCAACAACCCCTGAAGGCGACCCTGCCCAGCACCTTGTCGAAGAAGTGCTTTTTCGGGCGGCAAACAAAGCAGGTATGCCCAGCAAATTAAGTCATCATCTTGCAGTAACTTTTGAACTTGTAGATCATCAAGCTGAACTAGCTTGGTCAGTGGCCACCTTTCTCACATTTCTTGCTCCTGTTTCCACAGGAATGGACTTCCACGAACTGATCGAGATCCCGCAAGGCGACCGTCGGCAATACCACGACGACGTGTCGGTCATCATCATCTCCTTGGAGGGCAGGATCTGGAGATCTTGTGTGTAAATAGACATACTAGGCTAGACAGAGAAACGTATATATAGAGAGGGAGAGGTTCTTGCAGTTGCAGGCCTCGATCAGTTCATGCGGCTACTTCCAACTCCACTTCTTCACCCCAGCTGCCACTGTACAATATCAACCAAGCACTGGGTCGGATCTGGGGTTTTGGCACATTACATCCAGCTGAACCACGATGAATCAACCATGTAATGTAAAAGAGGATTTGTTCAATTATTAATAACTGAATATGAGACCAATTGGTCAGGTTTCTTTGACCTTTGCGTGCATCTTCTTTGTTCACACTTTACAGTTACCGTGCGTGTGCACTGGAGACCGATTCTTACTTAGACTTTGGTGATTCTAGAAGGGACTTCCTTGGCAAAGATGCAAGGGGTTTATTTGGTCAGAATAATCATGTTGACCTCTCAACTGATATCCCTGAGCTCAGCTACCCCATGTTGAACAAATGAACAATTGATGTCATCAGCAGGCAGCCATTTTCGCAGGCAGCCAAGCATTGCCAGGTTGCCGTCGTTATCTACTTGTAGATAGACACTTTCTCTTTGAAGGCTGCTGTGAGATAAGGGTACCCCTGGTTATCCATGCCATGAATGCTCTAAGCTGACCTTCTGATCTGTGCATGTGCATCAGTTAACTCTGTCCCTTGGATTCAGCGACCTCTGAAATTCTTAACATCAGGTCAGAGAGGCTGAATGGTTGTTGCTTGTTGACCAATAATTGGTGCTGTGTGTGGTGTGCTACTAGACTACTCCCACTTGCTTGAGTATATGGTTTTCAGAAGAAACAATGGCTGGCAAATAAAGATTTCGGTCCACTAGGAACTAAAATATATCTCCAAGTAAGGATGGTTGGTCATGGCCTATAAAGGTTTGATTTCATTTTATTTTTCTTGAATGGTGAGGTACAGCTATCTTAAAATGTTTGCTTCCTGAATACTAGATGGTAGCACTATTCTTAAGCAAGGGAAAGCCAGATCGAGCATAGGATTTCCTGCAAGAAATGCACACTTCTTTATTCCCTGTGGTGAATGAATTGGTGCTGGGGCGAAAAGAAAGTGGCGTTTCTTAATTATGTTTCTCCCACTATAGGCATTGACGTTGACCGCAAGTCTAGTGCCAAGCTATAAGCTAAAAACATTTCCAAGTGAAACCTTTCGTCATGTTGTTTCTTGAGAGAAACATGTAGTCCCTTTAAAAGGGTTTGCCATTCATTCAGGCTCGTGAAGAGTTGGGAGCATTGGCAGCTATAGAGTCAAAACATACCCTTTCAACCAAAGGTAGAGACGTAGAGTCAAAATTTCAAAAGTTCAACACTTCAACTACCATTTCTTAAAAATTATTAGATTAAATACATGTATCGGAGTATGCAGATTGCCTAGCCCTTACATTAGTCCGGAGTTTAGGTTACATTGTCTAGCGCACCAAACTTGAGAACATGAAGACCATGTGGGTAACTTTATTTGATTTTAAAGTGCATTACACTAGAAACTAGTGGTCAAATATGCATTGAGTAGAACATGTTGCTACAATTTATACTAAATCTTAATGTTAAATAAGAGTTGTGTTGGGGGATGACCCCCGGTATGCCAAAGGCATGCCAAACTGGCCTTATTTAGGCTTTAGAGGTACCAGTTTAAACATTATTCCGGACAACGAACTTAGGATCATGGCAGGTGAAGCTATACCGGTATCCCAGGAAGGGTATACCGGAATAGGCTAAGAAGGTACCAGAGTACCGGTACAGGCTACACTGTAGCACGTCGGCAGTCTGGTCAAAGATTCCCTCGAGGACTAGAGGACAATGATGAGCGAAGCACATCAGCTTTAAACGAAGGCCTGGCGCCAAAGCAAGGTGATGACGTAAAAGATACCGGCAGAGGTCACAGCTCCCTGTTTAAAGTCATAACTGGTGCCAGCAGGGCCAAAGTGGCTTTATAAAGTAGCTTAGCTCATCAAAGATGCCATTAGGGTTTCTTCCCCTGTAAGACACCCTCTCCCCTATATAAAGAGAGGGAGCACACCCCTACGCGGGACGGTTCGGACCTAGAGAGCAGATGATAAGTTAGAAGTAGAGAGAAAGAGCTTGTACTGTTCTTCTTCAACCTCTGGCCAAGGCCAAGTTCATCAATAGAGATACCGGGATTCCACCCGAAATCCATCCTTGTGTTACCAAAACCCTCCCCCAAATCCTCTAGCGCACATTCGGCCCCAACTTAAGCCATCCTATGGCATCTGTCTGTTAACCACGACGACAGTTGACGCCCACCGTGGGGCCAGCAGCTACGCTTGCTGGAGTTCATATTCGGGCGGGCCTCCTCACCATCTCCGGCGAGCGCGTGGTCAGTGGCCTCGTCTACCGCCTCTTCTCGATGGACTTCATCAACGACAACGCTGGCTGCTTCTCCAACGGCGGTAAGTTCACCAAGAATGGTCGCATCATCGAGCTTGGCAGCCACCGCGTCTACTACGGCACTGTCCCGGAGCGCCAGTACCTCTCGCCGGTGCTGGTAGCGCTGGACCCGCCAATATATGCACGCGATGAGCGCACCACTTATTTTTACTAATTTAAAAGTTTTTAAAAGCGAAATAAATCCACAATGTCACTACTGCATGAATCTATTATGTGGCAGAATTTCAAAACCAAACTAATATAACTAGAAAAACAAAAAGAAAAATATGTAGTGTTAATCATCCGAGTTCACAACCCAATTTGAACTACCTACCGTTCTAGCTTGATTCATATATCTTTATATGGAGTTCTATTTTGAATTTTGATTTGAAATTCTATGACATGATTGATACATATTGTATCTATGCCATTTTTTCTTGACTTACGTGGTTACTTGGAGTACCTCGCGCATGCGAGATGTTGTCGCGTACAACCACCTAAAATGGCAATCCGACCAATTTCTTGGTTTCCATATGGTTTACATGTGTTTTCTTTTGTTTAAAAAATCCCAAAAGATTTCAAACTTTCTTAGGGAGAATAAGTGCACCGAACTTCTTTAGGCGAATTAATTGACTTGTTGAGTAATTTTTTTGTAGAGTAGATTTGGTTACATAAATTGAAACATACATGAAATATTCAGCCATACTTTCGCAGAGTGTTTTTGCAACCTATTAAACTAGGAAATCCAATTTGATGCTTGTCGAGTCTATTATAGTCGCAAGGCCCACCTTTGCAATGCGGTGGGTCACCCCTACAAGTTTAGGTACCCTTTTCATTTATGTATTTTTTTTTATCATTTCAATATTTCTATTTTTATTTCATTTTCATACTTTTGTATTCTCCTTTCAATTTTGTTTATTTCTTCTTTGAAGTACATGAAGATTTTTTCTGAAATATATGGGAACATATTATTTGATATATATGAACATTATTTGCGATGAGTGTGAAATTTATTTTAAAATATTTTGATGTTAAATTAAAATTCATGAACTTTAAAATTTATTTTTATGAACATTAATTTGGAAATGCACGAACATTTTATTGAAGTGCCTATGAATCATACGAATACAAATCAAAAATATATGCACCATATTTGCTTGAATATAACTATTTACAGTATAATTTTACTTACCTTTTCATGCCCCCCCTGTTTTGCAAACTTAAAAGTAAATATAGATTACAAGGATTATTTTTAGAGATGTATTTGGAGATAATTAGAGATTTTATTTAAAGAAGAAAAAACTACTGGTGTTAACGGGCCGAAGCAAATACAACCCATTTGTAGCAAGCCTTGAGCATCAACCCCTATTTGATGCTTTTACGCTAGCCTTTTCTTTCGGGGGGTCCTATATATATGCCGACCTGGTCGGTGTATACGACCTGCTGCACACCCCAGGTCAGCATGTTGGGCTGGCCCAGTTTTTTCTAGTTATTCGTATTTTTTCTGCTTTCATTTCTGTTGCTTCTATTTTTTATTTTTCTTTTTTGTGAATATGAACTCTAATAGCAAAATTTTAAAGAATTATGCCATTTTATAAGAAAATGATTTCAAAAATTTGAACATTTTTTTAGATTGAATTTTTTTCGAAAATGAACATTTTTCAAAAATTTGATTTTTTTAAATTTTTTAACATATTTCGAAAATTTGAAATTTTATGAAGTCTGAACCTTTTTTGAGATTGAACATTTTCAAATTTTAAAATTTAAGAAAATTAAAAATCTTAATAGTTTTTCAAGTCCTAAATTTTTTACATCTTAAGAGAAAAATAAAACAAATAAACAAAGAAGAAAAGAAAAGAAGAAAGGAAAGGAAAAACAGGAACGAAAAAAACAAAGAAAACAGATGTAAAGAGAGCTAGCGCCTGACTGGGCCGGCCAAGCGCGGGATGTGCAGCGTGCAGTATGCGCCGACCTGGTCGGCATATATTGGCCCGGTAATACATTGGTCCCTCTGACATAAAGCCCATAAACGATAGTCCACGAAATCCCGGCCACCATACTTTGGTTAACTACCTCTCCTCGACCATTCTCAAAAAAAAAAAAAACCTCTCCTCGAGCGGTCAACCCTCCCTAAACCCTACCGCCGCCGCCGTTGCCGGCGCTGTCCCGCCTCCTCGCCGAGAGCTCTAGCGGTAAACGCCACCCGGAATTTCTTCTTGCGACGTTGCATTCGCATCTTTTTTTCCTCTCGGGCGATCCAATTTTATGGTTTGGATTTCGTGCAGGGGAGCCGTCATGGCGCCTACGCCGCCGAAGACAGGGCTGTTCGTCGGGATCAACAAGGGGCACGTCGTCACCAAGCGCGAGCTGCCGCCGCGCCCTTCTGACCGCAAAGGGGTGAGTTCCTGCTTCCACAAATCGATTAGTTCTTTATTTTTGCGGGGGAGATTAGTTCTTCTCAGCTTGCTAGTTGCCACACTAGGCGTGTGAGGATTGAAATGCGTGTAGAAATTGGCTCAGGATAGGGTGGAAAATTGCTGGAGCTAGTCAAATGCTAAAGCGGATATTTGCTGAAGTGTATGCTGTAACAGCGAAACTGCGTGTAAGGATTGTGCAATTATTGAAGTTAGTTGTATGTTGATGTGACTGAACGAACGTAGATATGTGGCAATGGTTTTCCTTGAAATTTCCACAGCGATTTGTCGTTTAGCTGCGGCGGCCGCGGCGAATTGGCACTATTTCCCGCTTCTTGGTGGGTGCTGTCAAGATCAGTGACAAACAACGATGTGTGTGGGCGTGTGGCTAGATAGCCTTCTTCATTAACCTCTATATGTTATATGAAGTCTTGCATACATAGAACTTTTCAGTCCTAAGTTTGTTCCCAGAAAATACTCAGCAGCCATCCTGCAATACTCTGGCATTTATTTTCTTTGGGTGTATATTTTCGCAGCTAGCTTTGTTTTTAGCTCCTCTGTGTGTTATCTCCAGGCCTAAATTACCATTGTAAATTCGTTGCAGTGGTCACATAAGTTAGAAATTTAGTCTATAATGGTAAAGTGCAATTGTGCAATGAGATTATTGAGAATGACAGCCTAGTAACATTCTATAAATGGTACTTTTTTTTTTCATTTCAGAAAATTACCAAGAGGGTCCATTTTGTTCGGAACTTGATCAGGGAAGTTGCTGGATTCGCGCCATACGAGAGGCGTATCACTGAGCTTCTGAAGGTTGGAAAGGATAAGCGTGCACTCAAGGTAGCCAAAAGAAAGCTAGGGACACATAAGAGAGCCAAGAAGAAGCGTGAGGAAATGTCCAGTGTTCTTAGGAAGATGAGGTACGTTTCTATCTGTAGTTCTGTTATCGAAGATGTTGCCAACTCCTAAAGAGAACTTGCTTTTGTTTGACGGACATAAAGTTAAGCCGTCATAGCATGCTGTGATTCTAACCAGTCCTAAAAGTTGCTCCCAGTTGATTGTGAGCCACCTTGTGCATATTCCTTTATCAGCAACATCACTGTATAAACAACTGTGTCCATAAGGCTTATCTTTAAATTGACCTGCATGCTCTTATCAGTATGTCATTAGTCATTACTGCCCTTATGCTAGTTAGAGATGCATTTCTTTGGGAGTACCTAGTGTTTTCATAATTTTATGTTGAACAATAAGTTTATGAAAGAACTAAGCATGTATTGTTCGGAAGCTAGAATAAACTAGATTGGTCACTTTAATTGAAAATCATAGTTTTGTACTCCCTCCGTTTCATAATTTTTGTCATGATTTTAGTTCAAATTTGAACTAGAACCACGACAAGAATTATGAAGCAGTGGGTGTAGGTATTAAATTTTCCTGGAAGCCTTCAGCTCTGAATCCTGTGAGAAAATGGGCATATGGATAGGACCAGATTAGTATTTGGCAATCCTTCTCATTTTCATTGTTAGACGTGTTCTTTACTTCTTTTTTATATCTTCACCAATTTTTTTGAATAAGCGATTATTGACATAGACTGGGATATTTATTTATTTTTTGTCTTTTAGCATTTTATTTAGTGGCGATTCTGTTTTTTAGGTTCTTATTAGTCTGGCTTCAAGTTTCGTAACCACACTGTAGACAAGGAGTTCCTCTGGGATATTGAACTGTTACATCTGAAATCCCTGAGAAATTTATGTGCAATTACCACGTACTAGCCACTTCCAAGTCCGGGAACAGATAATTAAGGACTATAAAGAGGTTACCTAGCCAGCCACTATCTGCTAGTGTCATCCCTTTTAACCACGTGTGGAGACTTAGCTAATGTATTGTGTCCATCCATGGATGTGCTGGTGCCTGACAGGCTGACATCACGCAGGATGACATGACTGCATAATCCTTCTCATCAGCTACTAAATCTGCTCATCCATGATAGTAGCAGCTAATGACTACACTGCTTGCGACACATCGATAGTACTCTCTTAACCATCCGGAGAGGCCTTATATTTGTTGAAGGGCATGTACAAATAAAAACGCGATTTATATTTGAAGCCATGGAACTCTTGATTGAATATCTTGGAGTTGCAATCAACTCATATTAGTAAATACTGGAAGAACTAAAGTGAGTTTTGACATCGAGTAGTCTATCTTATCTATTGACTTTTAGCTATATATTTGGTGGTGGTTCTGTCATTTAGTTTCTTGTTAGGCTGACTTGAATTGGCCTGACCATAAGATTCTTGATGCAATTGTGGAACTGAACAATTCAAATAACAACCAGCTATCTTTCAGAGTTCAGTCAATCACTGTAAACAAAGTATTCATGTGGGATATTGAACTGTTCTATCTGAAATCCCTGAGAAATTTATTAATAACATCACTGTATAAAAATCTGTGTCCATAATGCTTATCTTTAAATTGAGCTATGTTCTCTTATCAGTATGCCATTAGTCATTACTGCCTATGCTAGTTAGAGTTGCATTTCTTTGGGAGTACCTAGTGTTAGTATAATTAATTTGTACCTAGCAGTTAATTTCATGTTCAACAATAAGTTTATGACAGAACTAAGCATGTATTGTTTGGAAGCTACAATAAACTAGATTGCTCACTTCTATTGCAACTCATAGTTTCGTAGATATTGAGTTTTACTGGAAGACCATCTTAATATTTGGCAATCCTTTCTTCTCATCTTCATTGTTATAAATGTGTTTTTTTACTTTACGTTATATCTTCTTGGAACAAGTGATTAATTACGTAGTCTGGGATATCTATTTCTTGTCTTTTAGCATTGCATTTAGTCAGTGACAGTTCTGTTGTTTAGTTTCGTATTAGTCTGACTTCAAGTTGCCTGACATAAGGTTATAGATGCAATTGTGGAAATAAATAACCCCCAAAACAACCACCTATCTTTCAGAGTTTCAACCCATCACTGTAAACAGGGAGTTCCTGTGAGATATTGAACCGTTACATCTGAATCCCTGAGAAATTTATGTACAATTAACATCGTTCTAGCTGCTGCCCAATTATGGGAACAGATAATTAGGGACTATAAAGAGGTTACCTAGCCAGGCACTATCCGCTGGTGTCATCCCTTTCGCCGCATGTGGAGGCTTAGCTCATGTATTGTTTCCGTCCATGGATGTGTTGGTGGCTAACATCACAGCAGGAACACGACTGCATAATCCTTTTCGCTATCTACAAAATCTGCTCATCCATGATAGTAGTAGCCACCCACTACACTGCCCCAACACGTCGATGGTACTATCTTAAATGTAAACGCGAAATCAAGTTTGTAGCCATGTGAACTCTAGGTTGAATATGTTGGGAGTTGCAAGAAATTCATATCAGTAATATTTCGGAACAAGAAAGTGACTATGGGCATAGACTAGTATATCTATTTCTTCACTTTTAGCTTTGTATCTGGTGAAGATTCTCCTGTTCAGTTTCTTGTTAGGCTGATTTCAAGTTCCCTGACCATATGGCTATGGATGCAATTGTGGAAATAAATAACCCAAATAACAGCCAGCTATCTTTCATAGTTTAGTCCATCATTGTAAACAAAGATTTCCTGTGGGGTATGGAACTGTTTCAATTTGATTCCCTGATAAGTTTATGCGCAATATCTTTGTTCCAGCCGCTGCCCAATTCTGGGAACTGATAATCATGAAGGACCATAAAGAGGTCACCTAGCCAGCTACCACACACCGGTGTCATCCCTTTCACCACATAAGGGGGCTTAGCTCATGTACCGTTTCCATCTGTGGGATGTGTTAGTGCCCCAACGTCACATAGGATGATATAGTGTATAGTCCTCGTCGCTTTCTGCTAGATCTGCTCGTCCATGATAGTAGTAGCTGACCACTACGCTGGTCGCGACACGTCGATGGCGCTATCTTAACTATCGAGAGAGTTGTTTTTGGGGACGCGTATGGACAAACTGGAAAGCTATCTGCTTTTGGAGTCTTGGTTGAAATGCTTTTTAGCTTCAAGCAACTCGTGCCGATGAATCTGTAGCACATGTGCTTTATATTTCACGTTTGCTCTTTTTTTTTTACCAACCGGTTCTGTTGTCTAATGAATTTTCATCCTGAAATGCAGGTCTGCTGGAACGGCCGAAAAGAAGAAGTGAAGCGTCCGACCTGCTTAGTTGTTTTGAGGTTGTGGATAGTTAGATTGTTATTGAACTACACTAGGGATCAGTCTCAGAGAACATGTTTTCAGTGGTGTGTCAAGCCATGTTTCCCTCTTGTCATGTTTTATTTACTCCATGAAATCAATCATAGAAGCTGCACCCGCTTGCACGGTTTTATTTTTTCAGGTGATAGGTGGCTCAGAGCAATGTTTATTGGGTGGTCTTGCCATGGTTTATCAAATGTTTCAGCAGCTTCCATTACTTTTTACTGATGATTTGTCCATGGTCGTAGAGTCATGTCCAGACTCTGAAAAAGAATTCTCGTTTTGTTATAACCGGCGGTCCTAACCCTGTAATGTTGTGCTACTAAAAACCAGTAATGATACATTTAGGGAAGAAAGTTACGGAAATCACCTACGGACGCATGGGTGGCATCAATCAATTGGGTAGACACATCCTTGTTGGTCCAGAAGAATTCAGCCCAAAGAAACAACTACAGGCCACATATGTCTCCGTAGACGCAGCATTATTGTGTAAAGACACTGGGTGGGTTTAGAGCATCTCCGCCGATCCTAAAATAGGTGCTGTCAGTTGCACCCCCACAGTTGGGGCGTCTCGGCACGACCTCCCTTGTATACAGAAGGCCGTCTCACACCGGCTAACCCAATATAAGTGGCCCCTAAACTTTTTAGATTTTTCTCTTTACTAAGTTACATTATTTTACATAGTTTTAAACAACAATTCAAATAATATTATACAATGTTCCACATAAATAGTTTCACAGAATAATTCAAACATAAAAGCTAAATTATTCGTACAAGAATTCAAATAAATTGCAATTCAACTTGTTCAAAATTCATGTGGTGTTTTCTCTTTTCTCTCACAAATGCTTAACTAGATCATTTTGCAGTTCAGTATGAACTTGCACGTACGAGGAAAACAACAAACTTGTTAGGTCCTTGGTCAAGTTGGACAAGTGGTCCTTGATGATCAAATGGATGGTCATCAACCACTAGTTCATGTCGCTCACTCTCGATGATTATGCTGTACACGATCACACAATAGTGTATCACCTCCCACATAGTTGACTCCGACCAGGTAAGAGTGGGGTACCGAGCAATGGCAAAACGTTGTTGGAAGACGAAAAGCTCGCTCAACATCCTTCCAACATGCCTCCTAGCATGTCGCAAAATAAGCTCTCTTCTCTGTATCAGGGTCGGGGATTGTCTTTAAAATGTAGCGTACGGCGAATAGATACCATCGGCTAGGTAGTACCCCTGTTATATGTGTGGCCATTGATCCATAGTTGATAGTCGAATCATGTCTCACAGCTCGTCTTGCAAACATTGGAGAGCGCTGCAACACGTTAATATCGTTGTGATGACGAACCAGAGGAGTGGGAGGCGGATCGGAAGGGGGAGGCAGGTGGGGAATGGATGTGTGCGGCTGCCATGAGGGTCCAGTGGGCGAATTCCTACCCAGACTGCCGCGCCGGCGCTCCCAACTCAACCTTTGCGCGTAGGGGCGGGTGGGGGTTTGCCGGCTATTCTTTTGAGCTCCAAACTGTCCCGTCCAATTCTTTGGGCAACTGGATGGAAACCTGTTTTTACCCAGCTGCTCTTTAAGGGCCGGGGTCGCTATTGATTGCGGCGGTAGAGATGCTCTTAGAGCATGTCTAACAGGTCCCGTATATTTTTGCCCCTTAAAACGCGAGTAGAGGGCCCTGTATTCACTTTTCGTCGGCCGAAAACTCGGACAAGCTAGCAGACCCTGTAAACTCACCCTGTAAAATGAAATATTCCCAGAATATGCCAAATCGAGAAAAAATCTCCCCTTTCATCTTCCTCCTCTAGCCAACTGCTGGCCTAGCCACCGTGCTCCCCGCCCCGGCCATGGCTGCGCCGCTCCCGGCCGTCCTCGCCTCGCCCCGCCCCGGCCCCGGCCACGCCGCCCCCGGCCGCCCTCGCCCCGCCCCGCTCGCGCCGCCCCCGGCCTCCCTCGCCCGCCCCGGCCCCGGCCGCCCTCGCCTCGCCCCGCCCGCTCGCGCCGCCCGCCCCGCTTCGCGCCGCCCGCCCCGCTCCGGCCGCGGCTGCGGCCATGCTCGCTCCGGCCAGCCCCGCCCCGCTCCGGCCATGCTCGGGCCGGCCCCGGCGGCGCTCGTCCAGCCCCGCCCCGACCCCGGCGGCGCTCGCCCAGCCCCGCCCCGGCTGCAGCTCGCCGGAATTTAGCCGGATTCCGGCGAGGCGAATCGCGAAAGCAGTTATTTTCTGAAATTTTAGCCCGCCACGAGTGGGGGGTTGGCCCTGTATTTGGCCTCTCATCCCGTACAAGTTGGGGGCGAAGACCCGCCCCGTAACCGAAACCAGTAAAAATCGAAACGGGGGGCATTTTTACGGGTCTGCTAGACGGCCGGGTAGAGCTCAAACCCGTATTTTGGCGGTTATTATACGAGTTTGGATGTTTTAAGAGGTCTGTTAGACATGCTCTTATACGTTGCACCTGTTCTTGAGTTGGTCTGTCAGTTGTTGTGTATGATGATTGATGAAACTCTTGCAGGTAGATGCCAGCAATTCCTTGACTATATATGGCTCGAAACAGACAGTAGAGACAGAGAGTGAACACAGGTCCCTGGCCGCTACTGTATGTCCACTCTGATGCCTGAACCTTTGCCGTCGCGTGCACAGAACGCTTAAGCCAAACCCTGCCTCCCCGAATCAACAACGTACGTGCGCGTGGCGTTGAGCGCTCGTGCTCGTGCGTCCTACCGGAACGCTCCAAGCGCCGGGTCTCGTTTCTCAGGCGATGTACAGTATGTCGAGACTCGAGGTGTTGACTGAAAACGATGTCGTCTCGTGCGAGCGTGACGCGCCCGGCCGTCTGCAAACGTCCGGCGGCTGGCTAGCTCCGCTTGTCCCAGCGCGCCGAACGTACGTGTGGCGGCGCCGAAAGATTCCTGGCATGCATAACGTACGCGCCCACCACCGGACGGCGCGCGGCCCCGGCCGCCCGCACACGTACGCGGTCTGCGGCGAGGGTGGAGTGGGAATCCACCGGAAACCGCCGCCGCGGAACGGCACCGGAACGTCCTGATCCGCTTTGTCCTGACTAGCGTTTACCCCTCTTCTTTACGAGATTCCGCGCGCCGTGGCGTGGCACAAGACGGCACGGTGCCGCGGCAGCCGGCCGGCTCTCGCCTACCACGTAGGTGGATGTGTGGCTACCACGTACGTCGACATTGCTTCTTTCGTGTCCGTCACGAGCACCGGATTGACCGACGACGACGACGACGACGACGCAGGCAGCGTACGTGTGGCCGGCCACACGACGAATCGATGGATCGGTCTATGATACCGGACGGCACCCAGTGAAAAGGCAAATTAAGGAATGCATGAGATATGATGTTGGCCACACGCCTGACATCGACTCCGTTATCGCCGGGGGACGGGCGGCGGATATGATGGGGATTCGTTCGTTGGAGGAGGAGACAGGGACGATCCGAATCTGGACGGTGGGGGCTGGCCGTGCTGTGGGGAGGACGGAAGAGGCTTCTCCTTGACGCTTCCTCGACCACGACTAAAGCTAGGCAGTCATCTTCGTGTGGCTCATCATTGAGCGAGCGAGTGAGGCCGCATCGGGCAGCGCGACGCCCGAGAGAGATTCCGCGCTGTCAGGTCGCCGGCCCGGGCGAGGCAGCGACGGGACGGCGGGCAAAGCTAGCCGCAATCCCCCGGCCCGGCCGGGCTTATCGATCGACCGATCCCCGTAGGCGTATGACAACAGCGTAAAGCTACGCCATAGCTGGCCACACCCTACCTAGCGTCCTAGCTAGTAGTAGCACGTACGTACCATGAACCTGTCGATGTGTTGGTACCGGATCGGCCGGGGTCCGGCCCTGACTGCGTACAATTCATGGGAGACGTGAGTTCAGTTCAGGTTCCAGTCCTGCGGCTACGTACAGTATCGGGCAATGATTTTATATACTCGTCTGTATGGGTGGCCGGAGATCATCACGTACGCAAGCAGCGTTGGACTAAACATGATCTAGAGCGGGTATGTTGGTCCAAAGATGGTAAATCTATTATTATTCCCCGACTTTATCAATTTGACGCACTGGATCTTGGTCTAAGCCTTGTTGATCCCGGTGCCACAATAACATGTGCCTTGCTGTTTGTAGCAGCCTTGTTCATCGGCTCACAACCCTTGTTGTCGATGATACTTTTTTGGATCCGACAAAAGTAGAGAGAGAGTTTGTGGCGGCCGCTAACTTCAGCGAGTGTAGAAAGTCCTAAGAATGAATCTGTATTTTTCTATCCTTTAAAATTATATCTACAAAGTTTCTTTTAGTTGTAACGTTTATTTATTTATATAAGTTAAATTTCTATTAATAAGACCTCCGTTCCTAGATATAGGGTGTATAGTTTTTTGACGGAAATTAAGAAACGCATATTGAGGGCAAGTTACATGAGTTTTGGGCAAGATTACCCTTGAATTATTGCTTTGAAAAAATAGAGGAGTTTGCATTAGCTAAGAAAATGCAATCTAATCCGTAAAAAATTGCTCGAATGAGTGATTCTACGCACTACACTTTATATTTTAAAGCTTTTTTTTTCAGAAAAACTATACACCGGCCTTATATCAAGAAACAAGGGAGAGAGTAAGTGGTATTGCTTAAGAAATCTGGATCGCACGGATGCAAGGCAGATGCCCAGAGCACGCGGTGGACAGGAATAAGGGAATCCTTTCATGGAAGCAAACGGCTCGGGGTGCCCGGCCAAACGAGTCCTTGATCCACCTGGGAACACACACACACGTACGTGCAGATTATGCTTTGGCCGCATCTGCATGCATGCATGCACATTTGTTTCTTCTCATCACGTAGTGCACTTCTGGCCACCTGACCCGATGTTGCGTGTCCATGTCTTCTCGTCGTCCCAGCTGTCCTTGTCAATACGGGCAGCATGACATAATTGCTGTTAACTTATATTTTTGTGCATGTATGGGTACGGAAACATAAGTTTTTTTTAGAACAGGCTACAAAAGAACTGAAGGAAATGAGAAAGGAAGTACGAGTACATGACCAGTCATCTTCATGCATGCGTGCCAACTCTGAAATAATGTGACTGTTCCCGCACAGTATGAATAAACAACTTAACGGCTGTGGCTGGTCACTGGCCTGGTGCATGTACGTATCTTGTCTTGAACAGTCAATGGTCTGTGACTCAACACATAGGTACGGTGCGGCGCTACGTGCAACTACACTAGGAAATTTACTACTGCTGTGACGTTAATGAATGAAAATTGTATGTAGCACAGTAGCAGCGTGCATGCATGTTGCACAACAGGGATTACTCGATAAAGAAATCCCAGCTCCTCGAGGTCGGTTTTTAATTCAAAATATTCGTTTTCATTTTAGTCTATGATCTCTACAAGGAAAAATGTGGGTATCCAGTTTTTTTTTTGCCTTTTTAGAGAAACAAAATTGTTGCATAGCCTGAAATGTAATGTACTATCTGCAGAAAATACATTTATATGTAGAAATATATTTATGTATTCACATAGATATCAACAATTTTTTGAAATTCTGAAATATCATTTTTTAATTTCCAAACATTCCTGGCTCACTGGAGTCCTGAAGCCAAAACGCTGCACTCGCCGGTTGCAAGCATAGTAGCCAATTGACATATACATCTAATGACCAATGTTTGTTCCCCTTTTTTTTTTTTTTGCTTTTCTAAATTTCTGGTTGGCCTATCTATTATGTATGTATTCCATGGTTATTTTGTAGTAAAATCATACAAAACCGTTTAAAACTTTTGTTTGATATCCAAGACATATTACCAGTCCAATATATCCCTATAATAGTGGCAATCATGGTTTTTATTGCAGCATCAAACAATAAATTAGATAGCATGTCTAATGCCCAGATGACATAAGGGTGAGGCCTTGATTATTCAGCCTACTCCTAGGCATGTTTGTACTTTGTAGGCTACACCGCTATAGTCGGGTGTGTGTTAACTTGTACTATAATTCATATGACAGTATGCCACTCAAACTATGTTGGTAGGCCCGACAGAAACAATGTGTAAAGAAGTTGAGACAAGTTTCGTGTGACGGAGTGAGTAGTTACTCGAATTCATGCAAGTATAATGAGCAATATATTTCCATCCGCTGGTTGTGGACATCGACTGGCAAAATGTTGTAACCATTTCTAAGTTGGCTGAGAATAGTAACTTCATACCATTATTGATGGAGAATAAGAGGCAATTTGTTGAGAAAGTAACACAAGCAAGTGAGGAACAAGCCAGCAACAATTAAGTACTGGAAATATTGACTGGCACAAGTTAATGAAGATTATCCTGCACGATACGAGATCAGGTCCGAGCATCTATGTCGGAGATTGTTCAGTGGGCGTGATATTAAAATCACGTGATTGTATACTCTTACCGTTGATGTGAAATTACCTCGCAGGCTTGCATGACATCACATGGCCGTTTCTCCTTTGAATCAATCTAGATTTTGGTACTTAATTAGAGTATACGACACGAGCAGAATCTCAGAAAGAATGGAAATCGAGCTAGCTAAGCCAAGCTGTGTATAATTTTATAGCTTGTTTGCATATGTACATATGTATGCGTCCAAAGGGAATCAGATTCTCGTTGAGTGGTACATAGCTAACTAGGCAGCATCGGGATCTCTGCCTGGCAAGATCGAAGCTCATTAACATACAATATGGAGCATACATTCCTTGGCGCCTATCAATCAGTATATACTCATGCATACATATACTAGTACTGAGTGCAGTAGTAGCTGTTAGAGAGGGAGTATTGAGCAATATATGTGCTGCCTCGTGCATCGATGCAAATGTGCACTAGACCATGCACATATGCAGTCCATAATTGTGCTCATGTGATGCAACGTGACGCCAACCACTGAATATCTCCCTCTCATCTAACACCCTGTACAATAGGCCCATGTACGACAGGATTGTAACTACAGACAACCGTTGGTGCTTTACTGTGGTGAACATTTAACAGGGCACAAAAGAGCATAAAAGACAGAAGAAGCCACCCATATTCATGTTCACTTGTTCAGTATATGCATTTGAAAGAGTAAGTAAAATACACGCACCCCTCTGTCGTAAAATAACTTGCTCAATTCTTTCCAGATACAAGTGTATATATAACTAAAATAAATCTATATACATACGAGGGGTTAGCTGGTTGGCTAGGTAGGACCCCGTGGTCGACGAAGAGAAAAAAAAAAAAAAGAGGAAAGGCGCTCATACTCAGTGGGAGTGTATAAAGCTAAAGCTGCCATGCTGTTTTCTCCCCAGCTGATCCTCCCTCTCTCCTCTATGCGTGCGATTCGTAGTACAGTCTGACACAGGAATCTGATACCCCTGACCTGGTGTCCTGTGCTTAGCTAGCTACCGATCTCCGATTTGAACGTCACACCAAAATCCTAGCTTCTCTCTCTGCCTAGATCTCTCTCCCTCACTGTCGTGTGCGTGTGCGTGCATGGATGGATGAGAGGGACAGAGAGATATGCAAGACATTGCTGCATGCATGCCCAGCTCATTCGCAAGTTCTTGGAAAATGTCGGTATTAGGCCACATGCAATGGTGCTCGCCACGTCGGTGGAAAGATAGAGAAGCAAACCAATCCATCATCCTTTCATCTCTGGATACAGATCTCTACACAAATGCATGGGCTGCATGGGAAAAGCGAACGAGCACCCTAGATTAGATCTGACAGATCGATGTACATAGTGGATGTTTGTTTAGTTTTTCTATCAAATTACGGATCAAGAATAAAGGCTTCATCAAGATTAATATTTTAAGTGGATTATTTGTGCCATAAACTCATATTTTGATCTACTAGAAAAGCCCAATCATGTGCCACATATAATTGGCCTCCCAACCAAGGATTTTTCTTTCTCGGCTGGTATTTCTGGAATAGCGCCGAAAACCGCTTACTGTGGTTACCACCGAGAAAATTTTCTACCAGCCAGAATGTACCGGTATTCATATACACTACGGGAACCCGCCGACGTGCCGACGGCCAGAATCTGTGCCGACGGCCGCCGTCGGCACAGCCTCGCTCGCCGTCAGCCCAGCAACGTAGCCGTCGGTACAGCCTGGCCGTCGGCACAGAACCACCAGGACCGACGGCCGCCGTCGGCACACTTTGGCCGTCGGCACAAACACTGTCTGTGCCGACGGCACGTAGCCTAGCCGTCGGCACATGGTCATACGGTGGGGCCACAGACAGCCACCGACAACGGCGTCAGCAGGTGGCAAACGGCGTGATGTGGGCCGACGGCCAGGCCGTCGGCACAGCTTGCCCGCCAAATTTTCCTTCTTCCCGCCCTTATTCGCGCCATTTTTTCGCGCCACTTCCTATGTAGGCCGACGGCCAGGCCGTCGGCACAGGTTCCCGCCATTTTTCCCCCTCCTTCCCTCCCGCCATTCTTCTCGCGCCCATTCTCTCCCGCCAATTATTCCCGCCGTTTCAGCCCTCGTCGTCCTATATATAGCCATGTCTTCTCAACACTAACATCACCAACAACATTTCTCTCCTCATCAACTCTCTCATCCAAAAAACACCACAGAATCCTCTGAGCTCAGCTGCCGTCGAGATGGCTCCTCGTCGCCGTAGCAACACGGGCTTCATCGGCGTTCGCCAGCGGGCTGCGGGCCATTTCGCGTCCGAAATCTCCGCCGGTGGTGTGCGTGTGTGGCTCGGCACCTTCTACACGAAGGAGGCTGCTGCCCGCGCATACGACGTTGCGGCTTGGAGGTTTGGCCGGTCGCGCCACGAATTGAACTTCCCGGAGGTCAGGTCTCTGACGGAAGCCGAGAGTCTCTCTACTGAGCCGCTACTTCGCTCAGAGGGTGAAGCGCAGCGGTTCAGAGATGGCCAGCGGCGGATTGATACCACCGAGGCGGACGAGCAGTTCATGGCACAGTGGCGCAGAGACCATCCCGGAGACGTCGCGGCCACGCGCGCATTCTGGAAGGAGAAGCAGGCGTACAGGAGAGAGAGAGGAGGGCGGGAAAGCGGCAGAGGAGGGCCGAATATGACGCGGAGTACGCCAAAGGAGAGGCGTCGACATGGGGGGAAAATGATGAACGGTGGTTTTCGTACCTCTCAAGTACCGCTTCAGAGGACACCCCTAGCGAGGACGAAGATTTCGAGAACTGATTAGTATGTGTGTGTGTCGAGTCCATGTGTCTAACGGGTCATGTGTCGACCCAGTGTTAAGTGCTTTGTTCGTGTGTGGGTTTAGTTTTTTAAGTGTTTTGGTTTGTGTGTTAGTAGTGTAGTTTTTAAGTGCTTTGCTTCGTGTGTGGGTGTAGTTCTTTAAGTGCTTTGGTTTGTGTGTGGTCTAGTTCTTTAAGTGTTTTGGTTTGTGTGTGGGTCTAGTTATTTAAGTGCTTTGTAACGTGTGTGGGTCTCAAGTTCTTAAGTGTATCATTATTGTGTGTCGTCAGAAATCGAGCATCGGAGGGTGGGAATGGTCCCAAAACTCAGGCAGATTATAGACTATAGGGGTAAAATCCAGGATCTGTATGTGAAAACTCCTGGTAAGCCCAACCTATGGTTTCCTTGCATATGTCCCTAGCATATGTGCACAAGTGTGATGTAGGGTTTGGCTAACCTTGCATGTACCCGGCGTTGACGATTTTCGCAGACATGGGCCAGCACTTGGTGAAAATCCAGGATCTGTATGTGCAAACTCCTGGTACGGCTAAAATGGAGCCTATTTTATGGTAAAGTAAGCCCAACCTATGGTTTCCCATGTACATATGTCCTAAACAAACCAAAGCAAATAAAAAAATCCATTGTTACACCGTCACACGGAGAAAGCTATAGGGGTAGATCTGCGGGGTCCCCGCCCTAGGGTTTCCGAAGATACAGATCAGCGGAGCGTCGGAACCGCTTAAAACTTGCATATGTCCCTAGCATATGTGCACAAGTGTGATGTAGGGTTTGGCTAACCTTGCATGTACCCGGCGTTGACGATTTTCGCAGACATGGGCCAGCACTTGGTGAAAATCCAGGATCTGTATGTGCAAACTCCTGGTACGGCTAAAATGGAGCCTATTTTATGGTAAAGTAAGCCCAACCTATGGTTTCCCATGTACATATGTCCTAAACAAACCAAAGCAAATAAAAAATCCATTGTTACACCGTCACACGGAGAAAGCTATAGGGGTAGATCTGCGGGGTCCCCGCCCTAGGGTTTCCGAAGATACGAGATCAGCGGAGCGTCGGAACCGCTTAAAAACTTGCATATGTCCCTAGCATATGTGCACAAGTGTGATGTAGGGTTTGGCTAACCTTGCATGTACCCGGCGTTGACGATTTTCGCAGACATGGGCCAGCACTTGGTGAAAATCCAGGATCTGTATGTGCAAACTCCTGGTACGGCTAAAATGGAGCCTATTTTATGGTAAAGTAAGCCCAACCTATGGTTTCCCATGTACATATGTCCTAAACAAACCAAAGCAAATAAAAAAATCCATTGTTACACCGTCACACGGAGAAAGCTATAGGGGTAGATCTGCGGGGTCCCCGCCCTAGGGTTTCCGAAGATACAGATCAACGGAGCGTCGGAACCGCTTAAAAACTTGCATATGTCCCTAGCATATGTGCACAAGTGTGATGTAGGGTTTGGCTAACCTTGCATGTACCCGGCGTTGACGATTTTCGCAGACATGGGCCAGCACTTGGTGAAAATCCAGGATCTGTATGTGCAAACTCCTGTACGGCTAAAATGGAGCCTATTTTATGGTAAAGTAAGCCCAACCTATGGTTTCCCATGTACATATGTCCTAAACAAACCAAAGCAAATAAAAAAATCCATTGTTACACCGTCACACGGAGAAAGCTATAGGGGTAGATCTGCGGGGTCCCCGCCCTAGGGTTTCCGAAGATACAGATCAGCGGAGCGTCGGAACCGCTTAAAAACTTGCATATGTCCCTAGCATATGTGCACAAGTGTGATGTAGGGTTTGGCTAACCTTGCATGTACCCGGCGTTGACGATTTTCGCAGACATGGGCCAGCACTTGGTGAAAATCCGGGATCTGTATGTGCAAACTCACGGTACGGCTAAAATGGAGCCTATTTTATGGTAAAGTAAGCCCAACCTATGGTTTCCCATGTACATATGTCCTAAACAAACCAAAGCAAATAAAAAAATCCATTGTTACACCGTCACACGGAGAAAGCTATAGGGGTAGATCTGCGGGGTCGACGCCCTAGGGTTGTCGAAGATACAGATCAGCGGAGCGTCGGAACCGCTTAAAAACTTGCATATGTCCCTAGCATATGTGCACAAGTGTGATGTAGGGTTTGGCTAACCTTGCATGTACCGGCGTTGACGATTTTCGCAGACATGGGCCAGCACTTGGTGAAAATCCAGGATCTGTATGTGCAAACTCTGGTACGGCTAAAATGGAGCCTATTTTATGGTAAAGTAAGCCCAACCTATGGTTTCCCATGTACATATGTCCTAAACAAACCAAAGCAAATAAAAAATCCATTGTTACACCGTCACACGGAGAAAGCTATAGGGGTAGATCTGCGGGGTCCCCGCCCTAGGGTTTCCGAAGATACAGATCAACGGAGCGTCGGAACCGCTTAAAAACTTGCATATGTCCCTAGCATATGTGCACAAGTGTGATGTAGGGTTTGGCTAACCTTGCATGTACCCGGCGTTGACGATTTTCGCAGACATGGGCCAGCACTTGGTGAAAATCCAGGATCTGTATGTGCAAGATCGTGCAACGGCTAAAATGGAGCCTATTTTATGGTAAAGTAAGCCCAACCTATGGTTTCCCATGTACATATGTCCTAAACAAACCAAAGCAAATAAAAAAATCCATTGTTACACCGTCACACGGAGAAAGCTATAGGGGTAGATCTGCGGGGTCCCCGCCCTAGGGTTTCCGAAGATACAGATCAGCGGAGCGTCGGAACCGCTTAAAAACTTGCATATGTCCCTAGCATATGTGCACAAGTGTGATGTAGGGTTTGGCTAACCTTGCATGTACCCGGCGTTGACGATTTTCGCAGACATGGGCCAGCACTTGGTGAAAATCCAGGATCTGTATGTGCAAACTCCTGGTACGGCTAAAATGGAGCCTATTTTATGGTAAAGTAAGCCCAACCTATGGTTTCCCATGTACATATGTCCTAAACAAACCAAAGCAAATAAAAAAATCCATTGTTACACCGTCACACGGAGAAAGCTATAGGGGTAGATCTGCGGGGTCCCCGCCCTAGGGTTTCCGAAGATACAGATCAGCGGAGCGTCGGAACCGCTTAAAAACTTGCATATGTCCCTAGCATATGTGCACAAGTGTGATGTAGGGTTTGGCTAACCTTGCATGTACCCGGCGTTGACGATTTTCGCAGACATGGGCCAGCACTTGGTGAAAATCCAGGATCTGTATGTGCAAACTCCTGGTACGGCTAAAATGGAGCCTATTTTATGGTAAAGTAAGCCCAACCTATGGTTTCCCATGTACATATTTGAACTGGGGCGACACTTTCCTTCGCTCAATAAATGGAGGGAAAAATGGTTTTAGGTCTAGGACGCGTCATTTTATGTGCTAAATGTTTTCCGTTTCGCGCGTTGGCGGACGGGTGCAACCGCGCGCCCGGTACGGCCATACCGCATGTCCCGGCCCCGTTTTGCGCGATTGGCAAAGCAAACGGAGCCAAAATCGAGCGGAGCCGCGTGGCATCATTTTATGTGTCCTAGTAACCACTGCAAAAGACGGAACTGGGATACGGCAATTATCTTGGAGAACCCTTCACGAACAGGGCTATCTCGTCCGGAGTTCTATGGCTTTTAGGGGAAATGAGTAGGAAACGGCCCGTTTCACCACATAGTTTGTCTGAACGAGGCCATATTTGGCACGTGCGTGGGCCCTAGGATGGGAAGCAAGGCCCCGGTCGCGGATTTCCAATCCGAACCACGGGCGACGGTTTTTCCATTTTCGGGGTGCCGGAAGGGCTTTTTTTTGTGAAGCAGCTACATGGTGCACATTTCAGTATCGCGCGGGACCTCCGCGCAGCGGTAGGATACCTCCTACGCACCACCTATCACATGCCATATGCGCGCGGAAGCCATCTGGGAATCCCACCCGCTTCTGCGGTGCCCGCCGAATCCGCCGGAAACCGACCGGATTTGAACCGGGCGACACTTTCCTTCGCTCAATAAATGGAGGGAAAAATGGTTTTAGGTCTAGGACGCGTCATTTTATGTGCTAAATGTTTTCCGTTTCGCGCGTTGGCGGACGGGTGCAACCGCGCGCCGATGCGGCCATACCGCATGTCCGGCGGCCCCGTTTTGCGCGGTTGGCAAAGCAAACGGACCCAAAAATCGAGCGGAGCCGCGTGGCGTCATTTTATGTGTCCTAGTAACCACGGCAAATGACGGAACTGGGATACGGCAATTATCTTGGAGAACCCTTCACGAACAGGGCTATCTCGTCCGGAGTTCTATGGCTTTTAGTGGAAATGAGTAGGAAACGGCCCGTTTCACCACATAGTTTGTCGGAACGAGGCCATATTTGGCACGTGCGTGGGCCCTAGGATGGGAAGCAAGGCCCCGGTCGCGGATTTCCAATCCGAACCACGGGCGACGGTTTTTCCATTTTCGGGGTGCCGGAAGGGCTTTTTTGTGAAGCGGCTACATGGTGCGCATTTCGATATCGCGCGGGACCTCCGCGCAGCGGTAGGATACCTCCTACGCACCACCTATCACATGCCATATGCGCGCGGAAGCCATCTGGGAATCCCACCCGCTTCTGCGGTGCCCTTGAATCCGCCGGAAAGCGACCGGATTTGAGCTGGGCGACACTTTCCTTCGCTCAATAAATGGAGGGAAAAATGGTTTTAGGTCTAGGACGCGTCATTTTATGTGCTAAATGTTTTCCGTTTCGCGCGTTGGCGGACGGGTGCAACCGCGCGCCCGTGCGGCCATACCGCATGTCCCGTGGCCCGTTTTGCGCAGTTGGCAAAGCAAACGGACCCAAAAAATCGAGCGGAGCCGCGTGGCGTCATTTTATGTGTCCTAGTAACCACTGCAAAAGACGGAACTGGGATACGGCAATTATCTTGGAGAACCCTTCACGAACAGGGCTATCTCGTCCGGAGTTCTATGGCTTTTAGGGGAAATGAGTAGGAAACGGCCCGTTTCACCACATAGTTTGTCGGAACGAGGCCATATTTGGCACGTGCGTGGGCCCTAGGATGGGAAGCAAGGCCCCGGTCGCGGATTTCCAATCCGAACCACGGGCGACGGTTTTTCCATTTTCAGGGTGCCGGAAGGGCTTTTTTTGTGAAGCAGCTACATGGTGCGCACTTCAGTATCGCGCGGGACCTCCGCGCAGCGGTAGGATACCTCCTACGCACCACCTATCACATGCCATATGCGCGCGGAAGCCATCTGGGAATCCCACCCGCTTCCTGCGGTGCCCCGCCGAATCGCCGGAAACCGACCGGATTTGAACTGGGCGACACTTTCCTTCGCTCAATAAATGGAGGGAAAAATGGTTTTAGGTCTAGGACGCGTCATTTTATGTGCTAAATGTTTTCCGTTTCGCGCGTTGGCGGACGGTGCAACCGCGCGCCCGTGCACGGCCATACCGCATGTCCGCGGCCCCGTTTTGCGCGATTGGCAAAGCAAACGGACCCAAAAAATCGAGCGGAGCCGCGTGGCGTCATTTTATGTGTACGAGGCACCAACGCAAAAGAAGGAACTTGGATACCGCAAGTATCTTGGAGAACCCTTCACGAACAGGGCTATCTCGTCCGGAGTTCTATGGCTTTTAGTGGAAATGAGTAGGAAACGGCCCGTTTCACCACATAGTTTGTCGGAACGAGGCCATATTTGGCACGTGCGTGGGCCCTAGGATGGGAAGCAAGGCCCGGTCGCGGATTTCCAATCCGAACCACGGGCGACGGTTTTTCCATTTTCGGGTGCCGGAAGGGCTTTTTTTGTGAAGCAGCTACATGGTGCGCATTTCAAGATCGCGCGGGACCTCCGCGCAGCGGTAGGATACCTCCTACGCACCACCTATCACATGCCATATGCGCGCGGAAGCCATCCTGGGAATCCCACCCGCTTCTGCGGTGCCCCGCCGAATCCGCCGGAAACCGACCGGATTTGAACCGGCGACACTTTCCTTCGCTCAATAAATGGAGGGAAAAATGGTTTTAGGTCTAGGACGCGTCATTTTATGTGCTAAATGTTTTCCGTTTCGCGCGTTGGGGGACGGGTGCAACCGCGCGCGCCGTACGGCCATACCGCATGTCCGGCGGCCCCGTTTTGCGCAGTTGGCAAAGCAAACGGACCCAAAAAATCGAGCGGAGCCGCGTGGCGTCATTTTATGTGTCCTAGTAACCACTGCAAAAGACGGAACTGGGATACGGCAATTATCTTGGAGAACCCTTCACGAACAGGGCTATCTCGTCCGGAGTTCTATGGCTTTTAGGGGAAATGAGTAGGAAACGGCCCGTTTCACCACATAGTTTGTCGGAACGAGGCCATATTTGGCACGTGCGTGGGCCCTAGGATGGGAAGCAAGGCCCCGGTCGCGGATTTCCAATCCGAACCACGGGCGACGGTTTTTCCATTTTCGGGGTGCGGAAGGGCTTTTTTGTGAAGCAGCTACATGGTGCGCATTTCAGTATCGCGCGGGACCTCCGCGCAGCGGTAGGATGCCTCCTACGCACCACCTATCACATGCCATATGCGCGCGGAAGCCATCCTGGGAATCCCACCCGCTTCTGCGGTGCCCGCCGAATCCGGCCGGAAACTGACCGGATTTGAACTGGGGCGACACTTTCCTTCGCTCAATAAATGGAGGGAAAATGGTTTTAGGTCTAGGACGCATCATTTTATGTGCTAAATGTTTTCCGTTTCGCGCGTTGGCGGACGGGTGCAACCGCGCGCCCGGTACGGCCATACCGCATGTCCCGGCGGCCCCGTTTGGCGCGGGTGGCAAAGCAAACGGAGCCAAAAATCGAGCGGAGCCGCGTGGCGTCATTTTATGTGTCCTAGTAACCAATGCAAAAGACGGAATCGGGATACGGCAATTATCTTGGAGAACCCTTCACGAACAGGGCTATCTCGTCCGGAGTTCTATGGCTTTTAGGGGAAATGAGTAGGAAACGGCCCGTTTCACCACATAGTTTGTCGGAACGAGGCCATATTTGGCACGTGCGTGGGCCCTAGGATGGGAAGCAAGGCCCCGGTCGCGGATTTCCAATCCGAACCACGGGCGACGGTTTTTCCATTTTCAGGGTGCCGGAAGGGCTTTGTTTTGTGAAGCAGCTACATGGTGCGCATTTCGATGCTCGCGGGACCTCCGCGCAGCGGTAGGATACCTCCTACGCACCACCTATCACATGCCATATGCGCGCGGAAGCCATCTGGGAATCCCACCCGCTTCCTGCGGTGCCCCGCCGAATCCGCTGGAAACTGACCGGATTTGAACTGGGGCGACACTTTCCTTCGCTCAATAAATGGAGGGAAAAATGGTTTTAGGTCTAGGACGCGTCATTTTATGTGCTAAATGTTTTCCGTTTCGCGCGTTGGCGGACGGGTGCAACCGCGCGCCCGGTACAGCCATACCGCATGTCCCGGCGGCCCCGTTTTGCGCAGTTGGCAAAGCAAACGGACCCAAAAAATCGAGCGGAGCCGCGTGGCGTCATTTTATGTGTCCTAGTAACCACTGCAAAAGACGGAACTGGGATACGGCAATTATCTTGGAGAACCCTTCACGAACAGGGCTATCTCGTCCGGAGTTCTATGGCTTTTAGGGGAAATGAGTAGGAAACGGCCCGTTTCACCACATAGTTTGTCGGAACGAGGCCATATTTGGCACGTGCGTGGGCCCTAGGATGGGAAGCAAGGCCCCGGTCGCGGATTTCCAATCCGAACCACGGGCGACGGTTTTTCCATTTTCGGGAGAGCGGAAGGGCTTTTTTGTGAAGCAGCTACATGGTGCGCATTTCAGTATCGCGCGGGACCTCCGCGCAGTGGTAGGATACCTCCTACGCACCACCTATCACATGCCATATGCGCGCGGAAGCCATCTGGGAATCCCACCCGCTTCCTGCGGTGCCCCGCCGAATCCGCTGGAAACTGACCGGATTTGAAATGGGGCGACACTTTCCTTCGCTCAATAAATGGAGGGAAAAATGGTTTTAGGTCTAGGACGCGTCATTTTATGTGCTAAATGTTTTCCGTTTCGCGCGTTGGCGGACGGGTGCAACCGCGCGCCCGGTACAGCCATACCGCATGTCCCGGCGGCCCCGTTTTATGTGTGGCGTCATTTTATGTGTCGGAGTCATTTTATGTGTCGCCACCCTCAGCTCCTCCACCCCGCGCGCTCAGCTCCTAGCAACCACTGCAAAAGTAAATAAAGAAATAAAAAGGAAAAAAGAAAAAGAAAAATAAAAATAGAAAGAAAAATAAAAATAGAAAAAAAAAAGTGTGCCGACGGCCTAGCCGTCGGCACAGATAGGGTTAGTAATTAAGTGGTCGGGCCGACCGACCCCGCACGCCCTCACTGCCGAAGCTCCAACCCCGCGCGCCCGCCACTGCCGAAGCCCACGCGCCGCCGCCTACCTCGCGCGCCGCCGCCAACCCCGCGCGCCGCCTACCTCGCGCGCCGCCGCCGCCTCCACCAACCCGCCCGCCGCCGCCGCCTCCACCAACCCCGCCGCCGCCGCCGCCTGCGCCAACCCCGCCGTCGCCTCCACAAACCCCGCGCGCCGCCGCCGCCGCCTCCCCTGCTCCGCCACTGCCCTCCCCAACCCCGCCGTCCCCTCCTCCTCACCGTCGCCGCCGTCCCCTCCTCCAACCCCGCGAGCCCGTCCTCGCCTCCGTCGACGTCTACACGGCCACATCTTCCTCCCCGTCGCCGGCAACTCCTCCTCCACCTCCTCCAGGGTGAGCACGGTTCCTACTCACCCTCCCCCTGCATGCTACCTTTTTTTTGTTTGTTTCTAAAAAAATGTTGAAATCTGGATACTTTTCAAAGTACTTAAAACTACACTTCTACAAATGCAAATTTGACAAGTTATATATCCATTTTGATCAGCATTTCATGATCTATCCATCTATGAACTTTGTTTTGGTTTTTGGGTAAATAAAATTTTGGACATAATTAAAATCTGATATAAAATGAGTATTATGGCATAATTCATATCTCTCAAATTACAAATCTAAATTGTGCAAATTATATATCCATTTTCAGCAGAAAAATGTGAGGATTTCAAATCTGAATTTGTCATGCATCATTGGCATCATCTCTGAATTGTCCAGATTAAATATGCAACATGAACAAAAACTATATGCGAGGGTGTTTATCATTTCAGAGATGATGCCAGTAGAAATAGAAATATGATTTTAACAATTTGAATTTGTTGTTGTCTAAACTAGGCCGATGGCGTGACGACCCCGGGTCCCTACTGCTTGACACGATTCGAGACGGTCGCCGACATCGCCGAGGGTGAGCTAAAACTCCACCTCCTCCATATTTTTTACATCACTAGATTCATTTTTCAAGTAAAGTTGCGTAACCTAGGTGTCACTTCCCGTCCGCGAGCGTTACGCGGATAAATATGCATTAGTGGTCGGCATATTTTCAACCGTAACGCTTGCGGCATTTACGGGACAGTCGGCGGATGCGTAGTTGTCTACGTTTTCCATGTTCTACTCCGGTCCGAGTCAGGATTTCGGCGGCGCCTCCCCATTGTTCTCCGGATGCACATCCTCTCGGTTTTTTGCCGAGACGTGTATCGGGAGAGCAGCGGGGAGGTGCTGCCGAAATTCTGACTTGGACCGGGGTAGAGCATGGAGAACGTAGCCAACTACGGATCCGGCGGCTGCTAGGAGCCCACCTAGTAGAGATGTAGGTTGATGCATGCGTTTCGCCCGGTAAAATAAAAATATGATGCATTTAATTTCATGGTACTATTTGTTGTTTGTCTCCCAATCAAGCAGAGGATGGCTGATAATGGGTGGATGTACAGTGGCCGTGCTAGTTCGATTGAAATGACGAAGAGTGGGTATGGAAGACCAATTTATTAGTGAAGGAGTTAGCGCGTGGTTCAAAGTCGCGTTCGTCCAAGTTGCCCTTGCGCTCGTTGCAAGAGGCGTCATCGTCACGGAAAGGATGATATGACTAAACATCTTTGGTTGAATGGGTATATGCACGATTACGTCACGTGTGTCGACTTTGCTCGCATTTAACGTGACAGAGGTGAGGTGATGAGGCAGCGAATCGATGGCAATGAGGACGATGGGATTAGATACTTGCTAGATGATCTCCACGATGCCTACATGCCGTAATCACCGAACAGGAGGAACCGCGAACCCGAGGGACCGCGGAACCGGAGGAACCGCCGAACCGGAGGAACCCGAGCCTACCGCAAAGGCCTTCTATGATATGATGGCTGCGGCTAAGAGGCCTCTATACGAGGGTGCAAAAATTTCTCAGCTCGATGCCATCGCGCAAGTACTAGCCGACAAGGCCCGGTTCGACAAAGACCCGTGCATGCTTTGAAAAAAATTTGGTAACTGTTGGTAACATGTTGCCCGAAGGCCATTGTCTGCCTAAAACCATGTATGCAGCAAAGAAAATGTTGAAAGCGCTCAGCATGGATTATGTGAAGTATGATTGTTGTCCCAAAAACTGTCTTTTGTTTTGGAAAGAGTTTGCGGATGACAAATATTGTAGCAAGTGTGGGTCCTCTAGGTATCATGAGATAACCAGAGCTAATGGTGAGAAGGTGCAGACAAAAGTCGCCGTGAAGATTCTTCGTTATCTCCCGTTCATAAAAAGAATCCAACGGCTTTACATGTCCGAGGAGTCAGCCAAACAGATGACGTGGCATAAGAACGGGTTGAGATTCAAGGACGCGGAGGGACGACTAAACATGGGGCACCCATCTGATGGTAAAGCATGGCAGAACTTCGATGCAAAACACCCTGATAAGGCAAATGATGCTCGGAATGTCAGAATTGCGATAGCAACCGATGGATTCAATCCATATGGTATGTCAGCATCCGCGTACAGCTGTTGGCCCGTGTTTGTTATTCCGCTCAATCTCCCTCCCGGAGTCCTTATGCAAAGGAAGACCATATTCCTGTCGATGATCATTCCAGGGCCTGATTACCCGGGGAAGAATTTGAGTGTATTCATGCAACCGCTTGTGGATGATTTGCACCACTCTTGGCACCATGGGACCTTGACATACGACCGAGCAACGAAGACAAACTTTGTCATGAAAGTTTGGTTCCAATATTCCATGCACGACCTACCTGGGTACGCTCTATTTTGCGGGCATTGTACAGCTGGTAGGTTTCCATGCCCAAAGTGTGCGAGCACCGATTGGAGTTCATTTGGCTGAATGCGGGTCGCAAATATGTCGCATTTGACAAACATCGAAAGTACCTCAAAAGAGGGCATCGGTTCAGAGGAGACAAAAAGAACTTCACAAAGGGCAAAGTTGTGCGTGAAGAAGAAACGATACCAAAGTTCAATGGTGAAACTGTTGATGGTGAGCTACGTGCTCTCCAGCGTAGTAAAGAACCCGGCAAAACATATGTGGGATATGGTGAGACACACAAGCTGGACTCACGTGCCAGGCTTAACGCAGCTCGAGTATTACAAGGATCTCGAACTTCCCCATAACATCGATATGATGCACACCGAAAAGAATGTGGGGGAGTCCGTTTTTAACACCGTCCTGAACATTCCTGACAAGACAAAGGATAATGTCAAGGCTAGAGTCGATGTTGAGAATCTGTGTGACAGGCAAAGACTACACATGCATCCTCCTGAGGGCAATAGAAAAAATTGGGTCAAGCCGCATGCCAACTACGTGCTTGATAGTCTCCAGAAGAAGGAGGCAATGATGTGGCTGAAATACGCCGTTATGTTCCCAGATGGCTATTGTTCGAATATGAGTAAGGGAGTCAATCTTACAACAGGAAAAGTAAACGGGCTCAAGAGTCACGACTATCATATATGGATTGAGCGACCGATGCCGGTGATGGTTCGAGGTATCTCCCGAGCATGTCCGGCGAGTGCTTGCGGAGTTGAGCCATTTCTTCCGCACGGTCCGTGCTAAGCGAGATATGTGAGTCGGTGATTGCGAAGTTGCATGATCAAGTGCCGGAGTTGTTATGCAAGTTAGAGATGATCTTTCCACCAGGTTTCTTTACTCCGATGTTACATCTCATTGTGCATCTTGCGAACGAGGCACTCTTGGGTGGACCGGTGCAGTATCGTTGGCAGTTTTGCATTGAGAGAGAGTTCAAGTATATTCGAAACAAATGTGGCAACAAAAATAAGATTGAAGCATGCATAGCTGAGGCAACTATCCTCCGGGAGATGGCAGACGCCACGACAACGTACTATGCGGATGATGTTCCCACTATGCATAACCCGATATCTCGGTACAATATCGATGAGCCCAAGCATGACCCCAAGCTCCTCCTCTTCAAATGTCACGGTGGCAAGGCTGGTGCCTCTAAAAAGGGCATCTTGACAAAGGAAGAGAAAGATTGCATAATGTTTTATGTGGTTACGAACATGCAAGAAGTGCTCAAATTCATAAGGTAAAATGGTGAACAAATTACTTTGCTATTAGTAACTCGATTTTTTTTGGTCTAATACGTTTTTTCTTCCTTTTAGCCAATACAAGGATGAATATTGGACGAGATCGACGGATCCCTCTGATGCGGAGATGGAGATTCTTTTGAAAGAGAGTCGTCCCGGAAAGAAAAAATTCCTGGATTGGTTCTACGAAAAAGTAATTTCTAACAAGTCCCTTTTATCCAATACTTTTGCAATCCGTGACTTGTCCCTCTTATTACACGTAACTAATGCAAAGAAACAATTTGAACTGAATTTGTAGGGAGGTGATCCCAACGTTGAGATGACGGATGAGCTGAGATGTGTTTCCCAGGGTTGCAACCGTAGAATCTCAATGTATGAGAAGTACGATGTGAATGGGTATCGCTTCCATACAGAGTATCACCGTAAGAATCGGCCTAACCCAAAAACTATAAATACCGGGGTCTTCACCAAAGGATCCGATGACATAGAATACTACGGAAGGTTAGAGAATGTATACGAGCTGACATTCAATAGGACAAACATACAACTCAATCTCGTTGTGTTCAAATGCCACCGGTTCGACCCACAAGTTGAATGAGAAGCACTCCTTCCATTGGGTTAGTGGAAGTTAGGCCTTCAACCTGCTATAGCGGAGCCGATGTCTTTGTTGTGGCTCACCAAGCCAAGCAAGTTTATTATTTGCCCTACCCATGTCAAAAGGAGTACCTCAAAGGCTGGGAAGTCGTGTTCAAGGTATCACCACATGGTAAGCTACCCATGCCCTCCGACGAGGATTACAACAACATTGACCCGTAACATACGAGGGAATTTTTATCAAGAGCAAGAGAACTTTGGGGATTTCGAAATAGAAATTGGTCTTGAGGACCTCGAGAACGAGGCACATCTTCATGGTGAAACAGTGGTGGACCTAAAGGACATACAAATGCTCACCAAGTTACATGAGGGCAATGGGTTCAATGATGAGACTCCACCGGACATTCCCACCCAACCTCATTACTCACATGATACTGATAGTGATAGTGAAAATGAGAACCCAATGCCTCGTTATGAGAACCCAATGCCTCATTATGATAGTGATGATTCGAGGTGAGGGTCCTTTATGCCTTTATGCTTAGTATCTATTTTTCCATATGCTTCTTATACTTAGTATTTATTTTTCAATATGCTTCTTATGCTTAGTATCTATTTTTCAATATGCTTCTTATGCTTAGTATCTATTTTTCAATATGCTTCTTATGCTTAGTATCTATTTTTCAATATGCTTCTTATGCTTAGTATCTATTTTTTGCTTAGTGTCTACATTTTATTAAGGCATGAATGCTTACTTGTTTACTCTTTGTCAATGCAGGTGATTGATCAATATGAGCGGAAGCAAGCAATCCATGAACTCCATTTTGAAGAGTATGAGCCAACAGAAGTTCACTGGGACCACTAGAAGTGGAAGACCAACGCGTGCCAGCTCGCGTTACGCGGACGATGACATGGGTGGAGTTGGAGGTGGAGGTGTAGGTGGAGGTGGAGGACGTGGTGGAGGTGGAGGACGAGGTGGAGGTGGAGGACGAGCTGGAGGACGAGGCGGAGGCGGAGGTGGAGGACGAGGACGAGGTGGAGGTGGAGGACGAGGACGAGGTGGAGGTGGACCTTTCCTTGGTGACATACCCTCTGCTTCTGGCGACGTGGCTTCCCAGTCCGCTCACACACAGTCTACTGAGGGGGAGATGGAGGTGGAGATGGAGGTGGAGATGGAGGTGGAGGGGCAGGACGAGGAGGCGGAGAGGGAGATGGCGCCGAAGAAGTTGCGCATTCATGGTGAAGCGCAAGTCCCTGATGAGAGGAGGGAGCCTACTAGCCAGGATGCGAAAGCCCTCATCATCCCGAACGAAAAAGAGTAAGTTTAATTTTGAACATTTAGATTCATTTTGCTATGTACTAATGTTTTCATTATTGTGCATAACTGATTGGCATACTAATGTTTTGATTATTGTGCAGCAATTGGACATATGACAAGGGGGTTCGCCAGCCGTCGAGCATGATTGGAGCTCTTATTAGGCAGTACTGGCCGGGCTTTTACACTCCGGTCCCCGGCGGCGAGAAGAAGCTAGCCGAGACTTGGGCGGACTATGAGGCAGCTCCTTGCCCGGGCTTTGGGACAGCTTCTGACGCCGTGTACACCAAGTTTTGGGTAAAGCATGCTTCTTGAGTTTACTTCATAGTTCATGACCACACTATGCTAACTCATGTCTCTCTCACAATTATTCTTATGCATGATTGCAGACCCATTATAAGGTGCCTGATGATATGGTTGAGCTAGGGAAGGCGGTACTGACTAGGGCTTGTCAGAGGTTGACAAGGCAACAGTGGTACAATCAGAAGCATACCTGCATCGGGCACTTCAAGGCTGAGCAGGGCACGAGGGTCAAGAAAGCTGACAATATCAGGGAAGATCCTCAGATGACAAAGGAAGATTACTTCAAGGTAAGTAAATATTCAATGAGACTCTATGTTGCTGCATAGTTGGGATTGCATTATGTGTTCTTCAAATGAGTTTTGGTTTTTCAGGTTATGCCCCTATGGTGCGAGAATAAGGAAGACGCATTTGAGGCCTTGGTAGCGAGGTGGGTTGGCGAAGACGCCGACTTCAACGCCAAGAGCGCGCGCAACAAGGCAAACCGGGGCACTGGAGGAACACACAGTGCGGGAAGCCGCAGCACTGAGCGCTACAGGAAGCACAAGGTACATATATACATGGAACAACTTGCATTTATTTCCCCTCATATTACTACTTGATACACATAACATTTATCTTGCTGTGCAGGAGGCGGAACTCGGGGAGCCTCTCACCGAGGTGGGAGGGTGGCAGAAGATGAAGCTGAAGCAGCCCGATCTGAGCCAGCCTCAGCCCTCGCTGCCCGAGTACTTCGGCTTTGCCGAAGAGGAGTTGGAGAAGTACTGCTCGGTGTTCAAGGGTCTTCATCCGGAGGTGGATGATCCTATTGAGCAGGAGACCGACTTGACGGCGATTATGGTGGCGGGGAGCGGCGCGGAGCATGGCCGCACGAAGCTTCTTAGTGGGGTGATCAAGCCGCAGAGGACCCTCACGCAGATCAGGTCTACCCTCACCACCGGCGACCCACCGGTCGCGCCTCCTCGACACCGTCGTACGGATGTAAGTTTTCTCATTTCCATCTTCTTTCCAACATTCATCCCTGAATGGCTAAATTGACATGACTCCTTTTCTTGGAAATTGTAGGCTCACTTTGAGGCCGCCTACGCGGCCGCTTATGAGAACTATTTGACGGTTGTAGCAGAGTGGGACCTCAAGAGAGCGGCTTGGGAAGAGTACCAGGAGGCGACGAGTCGTGTAAGTTCCAATCTTTTATGGTTCGAAGACATGACAAGTCCCACCTCCCCTTTTTTATATCTGCGGCGCTTGACATCTAAACTATCTTGCGGCGGTCGGGACGTTCTTCCAGATCGGAGAGAGGATCGCACTTCCGGAAGAGGAGCCACCTAGGCCGGGCCGACTCCGGTGTGCCCATCGAGGAAGCTTTCGCGGCCACATACTACGCACGGACTCCGGTAAGTCCTGTGCCTAACCAGTTCTCACCGCTTTCCTTTCCCATGTGTAAGATGCTAACTCTTGTCAAACATGTAGGGCACGGGAAGTTCGCGGAACCGACCCTCTCCTGGTTCGTCGCGCGAGGGCACACCGATGCACCCCGGCCGCCATTCTCCCGGTGCTTCAGGGTTTTCACCTGCGCGATGGTTCAGGCCATGGTTCTACTTCGGTCTACCTCGACAAAGGCCGGACGCCTGAATTTACGAGTCGGACCCCCTGATCTTAGTTTCCCTTAGCTAGGTGTCTAGCGAGTGTGCGTCGATCGTGTGTGCCATGTGTCGACGATGTATGATGATTGTGTATGCTACATGACACATATTTGTATCACGATGATGTTGTTGCTACATTTGATGATGATTATGTGCTGTGCAACATTTGTGATGCATTTGAATGTATATTACTGCTATATATGCTGTGCGTGCTTTGTCTTGGGCCAGAAATGCAGCGGGAAACCAAATGGTATGGTCCGTGCCGACGGCATAGCCGTCGGCACAGCCCTGGACGTGCCAAATGGCGGGGCTGTGCCGTCGGCACAGAAGGGTGCGCCCAGCCGGCAGCGCGGAGCGGCGGCAGCGCGTCTGGGGCCGAAGGACCTGGGCCGACGGCTTGGCCGTCGGCACAGAGCAGGGGCGTGGACGCGTGGCAGCCTCTGGTCCTCCGATGGCAGCATCTGGGCCGACGGCTTGGCCGTCGGCACAGCAGCGAGCGTGGACGCGTGGCAGCCTCTGGTCCTCCGATGGCGGTGTCTAGGCCGACGGCTTGGCCGTCGGCACGGTACCTCCCTTGACCTAACGGCCGTTAGACGCTCCGCGGGCCCCACGTTGACTGTGCCGGCGGCTCTGTGCCCGGCGGTGTCGTTTAACCGTCGGGCTGGCGTCTGTGCCGGCGGCAAAGGCTGGGCCACGGCGAGCCAGTCTGTGCGAGCGATCTGTGCCGACGGCGGTGTGCCGACGGCGGCCGTCGGCACAGACGTGGGCCGACGGCAGGTGATGCTGTGCCGACGGCCGCCGGCCGTCGGCCCCTCGTCTGGTTCCCGTAGTGATAATTTTATTAAAAAATTAAAAGAAAGTTATGAACAAATTTATAATTTTTTTTGAGAAATCTCGGGCGGTATTATGACCGGTATTTCTAAAAACCGGTGACCACCGTTATTATTTTCACAAGAGAGAAAAAAACTTGCTCCAAACCAATCATGTCAAAAGTTCTTAACCTAGCTAAAGTTAATGTCTTTTTGTGGACCCGAAATAGCTATTAGTGTAAGAGTTCAGTATTTGCACAAGGAAGCAACAAGCACTTGATGACATGGAAGCACCACGGCAGTGGAGATTGCCATGTAATCAGGATAAAACGTCAAGGTCAATATGATAAAGTGTGAAAGATAATTATGCTTGTTTTACTCATATGCACATTGTTTGGTACAAGTAAGAAGATAATCAGCAAATTAATTTAAGGTATGGTGTCTCTTAATTAGGTACACCATCTCGTATCATGTAAATTATTAATTGTAGGTATCTAAAATCAGGCTGGCACTCATAATTTGTTCTTAATCTTTGTAACTTGGTAAAAATATTAAAATGGTCTTGAGATTTCAAGCATCTAGATTCAATGGATGGAAATTAAGATAAATAAAAAATAGGTTGAAAAAATTAAAGGATGAACATACATTACACCTCGCCAACTATATCTGCTTTCCTAATCTCTCATTCATCATAAAACTAAGTTAAAGTTCTTATATTCCAAGAAAATTTGTAAATCAACGCACAGCCAACAAGACAATATGGTCAACTCAAGAATGAAGGTAGTAATAAGACTGCAAAATGGCATAACTAGCTCTGGCAAACCGCTCTTGTAAACCCCAGAGTTACCTAGTATATTAGTTTTTAGAAACATTGAATTTTGTTACCGTCTACCAAGTTTTTAAAAAACTATCAACATCTACAATACCATATCGATATTATTTGATAATAAATCTAATGATACTGCTTTGATAATATAGATGTTCATAGTTTATTCTATATAAACTTGCTCAACATTAGAAAAGCACTTTTGAAAAAAAAAACCTTACAAAAAGGAACGGAGGGAATAGGATCATTACACATATTCTCTAATAAAAGTGCATGCTATCTCTATTGACAGTAAAATAAATCAGATCAAAAATAGAAGAACACACATATTTAGTACAGTTTTTTAGAGCTCGAGCGACAAGGAGCCCATTTTTTGATCCAAAATAGCGTTTTGAAGTTTCAAAAAATTCGGAGAAAAAATTATAAATGTAGGGAAATGTAATTAATCTAACAACACGAAAAAATCTCACCTCAAAATACACATAATTTTGGGCTGCGCAAAAATGAAAATAGCTGACATGTAAAGTAGTGAATAGTGCAAAATTTTAAATGTCCTGAATCAGTCAGATTTTGTCAATTTTGTTATGCCCAGAACATAAAGTATTCCGGGTTGAGATTTTGCATGTTGGTAGAGTACAACATTATCTATATCTATAATTTATTTAAAGATTTTTTTTTGAGACTTTGAAATCATGTACTTCAGTTATGAAAAATACAGAGCTCCATTACACCCTAGCTCCTAAGCGAATTTCTGACACATATTCCTCTTTCCAACATAAGTTGTAGTACGTAAGTCTAGCTCGTTTTGTATTTTTGTGACAAAAAGAAAGAAAGAATCACATACACTTTTGTTTTGTTTTCTCGTGGATTCTATTATGTCCTGGGTGTACTTTTGGTCAAACTAAATATTTTTTTTTGTCAATAAAAAGAACATCCATGCTTTGGTATATATAAATAGCGAACCTTCGGAGGAAACCGTTATACGCCACAAAAATCCTTAGAAAAACTATATTCAGGGAAATTCTTAAAAAATATTATTATGTAATCAATGACAAATAATTTAAGAACTTTTTTCTAATTGGTTTAAACATCGACTTTGTGTGTTAACTTAATTGGGTCAGTGTTGTAGTAGTACCCCAGTTTTTTTGCATCTTAATGAAAAGATGACCTAGATGAATAAACATATGAGGTCAAGGGTGAGATCGGGTGCCTTTATTCCCTCTACAAGAGGGTACTGCATTGGGCTTCGTTAAAGCAGACGAAAACTCAGATTCCCTCAGACAGCGACAGGTAAACAACAAAACACAATAGGTAGAGGAGAGAAAGAAGAGAGGCAAGAGAGAGGCTGATCTTGCATATATGGCCGGTCACCATGGGACGACATAGATTATACTATAGCCACTGATTACATACTACTAGTATTTTCTTAGTTGATTACCGTGTGATGCAGTGTGACTGGCTAGCTAGCTAAACAAGCAGTATATGCGAGCTATTATTTGACTTTTTACTACTGGGCGTGTCTTGCTTAACCTTGATCGGGCTCCTACTTAGGATGTGTTCGGTTCCAGAATGAGGAGGAATGGAATGGAACGGTTCCGTTCCGAGGTCATGGGACGGTTCCGACTCCGTGTTCGGTTCAGAAAAAATCGAGAAACGGAATGGTTCCGTTTTCTGTTCGGTTCAAGAATCTCACAGCGGAACGGAACGGCTTAAAACATGATTTTTTATATATATCTAAATCAAAATTAACATAAGCCTAAACATCATTTTTTTGCAAATTAAAGTCAACCCGGGACAAAATCGAGGAGCACGGCCGCGCATGCCTGGCCGCCGCAGGCTGGCCGTCGCGTGCCTAGCCCCCCGCGTGCTGGCCGTCGGGCGTGCTTCCGCCGCCGTGTGCTGGCCGCCGCGTGTGCCCTGCCTGGCCGCCGCGTACTGGGCCTGGCCCCAGCAGGCTAGCCGCCGCCGCGTGCTGGCCGCCGGGCGTGCTTCCGCCGCCGCGGCTGGCCGTCGTTGCGTTCTGGCCGCCGCTGCGTGCTTGCCGTCGCGGGCTGGCCGCCGTAGCGTGGTGAGAGAGAGGCGCACGAGAGAAAGAGATGGTTAGCGTGAGCTTTTCAAAAAAAAAAATCGCTCGTACGCAGCCGTTCCTCCAGATTCGGCCAAATCGGTGGAACGACTCGGTTCCGCATCTTACAGGTATATTCCCTTCTGAGGAATCACTTGGTTCCGTTTCTTCTCTCCAACCGAACACAAGAACGAGGCTGGGTCCGTTCCATTCCACCAAATTCCAGAACGAACACACCCTTAGATTGTAAAGTTACCACAAGATTTCGCTCTCATATATTGCATGAAGTCTCCTGTACAGGCAAATTAGTGTGTATGTTCATGGTTGTCCAGTAGTACATGCATAATAAAACTGATACATATGTACATATGCACTAAATATATACCCGAGTCGATTGATTTGTATATTATGGATATTTCACGTTCAATAGTATGGCTTGATTTTTGGCCGCCAGGAAATCAAATTAGAACCATGTTTATCCCAAATCATGGATAGAACATTTCCAGATAAAGTGTGTGTTTCCTCTTTCATTGCAGTCGATCATAGCCATTGAACATTTGCAATGCGTGAGGGGCTGCTTGTACATGCATTTAGATATGTTCAATTGTGACATACACTAGTACAGATGGGCCTTCACACATGGCTGAAATGATTCGTCGCACATGGTAAACTTAACCATCACAAGGCAAGGGTTGACGATACACCAAGATAAAGCACACGGTTTTGGAACAGGGTCTAATATTGTCTCACACGGTTCATTATGTAAAATCGTGTGCGATAGACTGGCCCGTCACACACGGTGCTCCCTATTCGACCGTCAGCAGACTGGAAGATCACCAACGATGTTATTAATTTAGGCGCATGCGTTTCATGGAGATGTCACACATTTATTTTAACCACCTGTTTGGTTTTTGCCAGCATCGCTGACGTTTCATGTATGCAACAAGCAATGCCCATCTATCCCCAATAGCCCATAACTCAACATTGCATTCGCAACAAAGTAACAAAATTTATTTACAAAATAGCCAAAAACCAAAACTGATCCCGGGTGCATATGCACCCGGTATGTACAAACCATATTTCAAAAAACGTAAAAAATTTAGGAAATAAATTTAGCATATAGAGAGACATGTTCTATGTGTGCACGTAAAAGTTTCAAATAAAACCGATAATTTTTGTATCCTATGTAAAAAAGGCAAATAATACCTCGAGAAATAGACTATTTTAGCATAATTTTTTTTGTCTTTTTTACACAGGGCAGAAAACATATCGATTTTCGTTGAAACAACTTTGTGAGCATGTATCATGTCAAGGTATACATGAGGCATTTTTATTTGTATTTTTTGGCATTTGTAAATATGTTTAATATGAATTTCAAATAAAGGGTGCATATGCACGTGGGTGTAGAAACACCCTGTCCACAAAATAGACCTTATTTATATTTGATTGCACATTTCACACACTAGATGTATACATGTATTTCGACATAGATTAACTTCTAGCTATAGAAACGAGAATTCTACAGAAATAGTTCTTGTTACGTTGTTCTGTTACAAATGTTTAACCTTCACAGGAACCTTCAGTGGTCTTCTCATCACGTTTGTAATATTCTGCTAACACTACATAAGGCACTCTTAACTAAAAAAGAGTTTTATATAATGCACAAAAACATTGCAATAGCGATGGTTTGCAAATCCTTATGATAAGATGCCGATATCTCATCCAAAAACTGCATAAACAAATCTTTGTAGTCAGTATATGAACATATCAAACACATGATAGTTAGACTTAAACTGGTTAAGAAGAAATGATTTAGGGTCTTAGTGATTTGGAGTGAAACATGGAACACCATTTGCTCTAATCAGCCAATCAATTTCTTATGCAGTATCACCAAAATACAATCCCTGTTAAGATGATAGCTATAGTTAACTATAGAAAACAGATTAAAAAAATAATAATGTGTAGATCTAACACATTAAATTAACTGTGCTTACACAATGAATCTGGTGAAGCTACGCTATACATATGAACATATAATAAAACAATACACGATGACATAAGTGGTGAAAAATGTTACTATTTAACAAAGTATTTTAATTCAGTTGGAACATGGTGCATCCCCTAGCTAAGAGTAGATCCGGCAATGCATACAACATAACATATAGAATATGGTGCATTGCACATCAGATGACACAACATCCAGGCTAAACAATATTTTAATGAAACCGGCCATGCTAACAGTGGTAGTGATTAAAAAAACCAAAACTCACCGATCATAACACAATATTCTAATGGATCTGACCTTGCTAACTGTGTTACGCATCAGATCCGTGATCAACTTAATAAAAGATCATGAGAAATAGCCTATACCGAGACGGTGGATCTGGCGAGGACGAGACAACTTGATCGGTGGTATCAGAGTTCAACGGTGAGGTTTGGCTGGCGCGATCGATGAAGAAGCCCCCGGCGACATCATCTCTATTCCGCGAGGCATGACTGTAGAAGCTAGGTAGCAACTTCCGCCACGCCGACCAGGTGCTCAAGGGGAGAAAGGTGACCTGTGTTTTCCTAAATCTGGATTGGCGGTTGTCGTGGAGTGAATCTGGATGGGGATCCAGGTGGTCCTTATATATCTCAAAAAGATGGAGGGTTGTGTTTGGCGGGCTCAAATGTCCTAATCGCACACGATTTACGCAAGGAAAGTCGTGTGCACTATGTACATTCGCACACTGCCATGTTACGCAAAGTCGTATGCGTTCTTCGCACACGATTGCTTTACACCTGAACCTCCACATGCTTCACACACAATTTATTTAAACTGAGCCATTGGCTCTACATTTGCACCTACATAAGTTTAGATCACACATAATTCATCTTTGAATAAGAGTTCATAATATATTTGGGTTTAGACCAGAGAGAAACCAATTAATAATTCATGGTTTCCCTTCCTTTTACAAGAGACCATCAATAATATTTGGGCATCGGTCGGAGGAGAACCAATCAAATATGGTTTCCCTTTCGGTTACAAAAAATACTGACGTTAACTTCACATTACATAGATATATATGGAATAATAAAGCTGGTAATAACTATGTCATGTACTAAACGTCCTCCTCGTCACCAGAGGAGACGTAGATGACGCCGGTATCTGATGCATTTCCATCGTCGACGGCTACACTCTCTCCGGAGTCTGATGCCTCGGCGTTGCCGGTGCACTGGCCGCTAGTGCCTGGTGTTTCTGCTTCGAAGGGGGCTTGTGCCTTGCCAGTGCGGTCATCCATAACTCAGCAAGCTCGTCGGAGGGAAATTGTGGAACACGCGCCGCGCCGCACCGCATGGCCGGCCTTCTTATTCTTGGCGCGCAGCCATGCACACAACCGGTCCTCACGGAGAGTCTCGAAGGAGTCCTCCACCACGCAATGCACACCTTCTTCCTCACCCCGCGCCGCGCCAACTCGATGGACATCTCCAGCACCATCTGCTCCTCCAAGTCCTCCTCCACCCCGGCCAGAACATCCTCCTCTGCAGCGTGCTCCTCCTGCTTTAGAGTGTGCTCCTCCTCCGAGTCAGACCTTGTAAGGTCAATGATGCTTCCCCTAGCACCGCTGTGCTATGAGGAATGCTCCTCCTCCGCATCTGACGGTGCAAGTTCGATGAAACCTAGAGTGAATTGGCAGGGAGGCATGGTGCAAAGGTGGGTAGGCCGCCGGAGGGAAGAGCGAGCGATGCATTTTATAGGTGAGGAGGTAAATGGAGCAAAGATTTTGATTTCGCATTTCGAACGAAATCGGTGAACTTGTGGGAACATTTCACAACCAAATTATTCGCAAACGATTTTGTACACAAAATCCACAAAATCCATTTGCACATTATAGCTGACACTATTTGCGATACTTTCCTCCGCATATGATTCTCTTTGAACAAACCGTTTCCGATATTTCGCCGTGCACGTATTTGGCAGCCGCAACACTGCCACCCATCTCTGCACGCTCTTCCATGTCCTCTGAATTTATTTTGTCTTCTTCGTTGTCTTGGTTCCTAGTCAGTTGGACGGACTGCTCTTCCTCGGCCATCGGAGGCGCCTCCTTTGCCACCTGAGGGGCCTGCTCCGCCACCGGAGAGGCTTGGTTCTAAACAACAAAGTTGCGCCTTCGAGTACTGCGCGACGCACGAGAGGCGAGCGGTCTTCTTGGAGCGAACCATGATGAAGTGAACTACGTGTGTACTGGCGGGGGGGGGGGGGGCTGGTCGGCGACACGTGACACGCCGGAGGAAGGTCTATAGGCCAGGCGTCGACCGAAAGTTAGACACACGACTTTTACATATTGTATCGTTTAGTCTCGCAGAGGAGAAGAGACGGGCAAGTTTAAAAACTCATCGCAAAATGTCACACACGATAACATTAGCCATAGTCGTGTGCGATGAAGGCCCTATACACATCCTTATTTCTAAACAGCCCGTTTGTGAACTTTCCCCGACAGCCCGGAAATAACTTCTGTGTGCTTTATACCTTCGTATGAGCCTACCTGGAGATCAAGCACACGATTTGTGTTTTGTTGCGTCAGCTTTCGACCGCACAACACACGGAAAGGCCTTCTTTCCGTGTGCCACAGGGTCCTTAATAGGTTCGATCTATACTATTGATAATAGAATGTGTGGTACCTAGGATTTCCTGCTCAACTAGTATACTTAATTACGTCATGTGTATTATAGAGAAGGTAATTTTTTTATACTGCTCTTTACGCAATCTAGAGGAGACAAGAAAGCATGATATACACAACAAACTATCCTACTGTACGTGTTACCTCTAGGAATTAATAATCATGCGTCTCTATAATTTCATATTGTTACAGAAATAAAAATTGTGTGTCTAAGAGAAGATATCTCATACAATGGAGAAAATGACTTGAATGGATTCTCTTAAATATAAGGAAATGGTGTCCCATTTTTTCTTCCAAGATTTAGCCATTATCCTAATCGCTTCGCTAAGAAAAGGCTAATATTACCACATTATAAATGTGCACATATGCACCCTCGCTCTCAATTGATTTCCTTAGGACCTACGACCAGGCTTTTAAAAGTTGATTTGGCTATGACTCCCTTTTATCGTTTTCCCTTTATCTAATCTTTACATCACTCTGATAATTGCGTCGTCGCGTTCCTATGCGTGTCGATCGCCACCCACCGTGCTCTAGTGGTGACTGTGAGGCCCCGCCCTCATCCACATCAATCGTGGTGATCTCATCGTCCTCTTCTTAGCCATTTTTACACTTCTCCGTTGTTATTTCGCCCGGTGGTGATGCTTCAAGGAACTGTCTTAACTTATGGAAATAGGAAAGGGGCATTTGGTTCATCAAAATTCGGGAATGGCACTAGATGATTGGTGTATTTGAATGCTGACAATTAATGATTATCGAATCGCCGAAGAAGTGGAGTGCTGAAAACAATCACTAAGAGATCAAACAATAAGGGGATTCATGTGGGAGATAAGAAATTCTTAGTCAATACATGAATATAAAATATTATTAAAACCCAAGAAAAAATATTTTTACGAAGAGTTCTTGATTTACATCTAAACTTCTACTGAAATTTTCATATTCCATTGGTGCATGAGTTTATAAAAAGTGGTCTTTGATTTATCACTTTGTTATGCAAGTATTGCATCACTACATCCAAGGGCCATCAATTTTTCCTAATGGTCATCCATTAGTGTTTTTTAATAGCCAAGGTAAGATCAAGTCAGGGTCATGTAGACGTACCTTTCTATCACGTGCATGGTGATCTTCTAAAAAAAGGCGTATAAGTTATTTGTAGAATCTATCTATACCAATAGGCAATCATGTTAGGAAGCAAGTTTTTCTTTAGATAAACACTACTTTTATCTTAGAAGAAACATAATAAATTAATGATATTTTCTCTCTTGCGTAGTTTGTAGTTCAGGCATACTTGTTGCGCAAGATCCTTGCTCTTTCTCTAGAATGTATGTAAAAACTGAACTATTAAACCATACCTAGAGCTAACTGTGGATGATCAGACAAGGGATGCCCTTTCCCCCTCGCTCTCCTTTCCTTAATATTCATCATGGAGTCATAAAAGTCATCAACTAATCTAGAGGGGCTTAGCATGGTCGCTCTATACTAGTGGCGCTTCTAAAGGTAAAGTTGTTGTCTTTGGCGGCTAACAAATTAATAGAGTGATAAAAGATATGATGATTTTTATTTTATTTTAAATCGTGTAAAGATTATTTAGATTTGAGTTCCGGAGCAAGCTATGTTTCTTTGCTAGGCCGGAAATATTTTTTGATGTCTAATAATGAAGAAAATAACTGTAACTCTCCAAGGTAAGAAACAAATATAGTGAGATAAAGACAATCCTCGGCAATATCATCATGACTTTCGAAATCATGTGCGGTGAAAATTTCAAGACAAATACAAAGGAACACATTATTTATCAAAATCAAAATTGTTTCTTCAGCCATTAGGGGAAAACATTCGTTTTAAATGGTTACTTAATGGTCATTTGATAGCATTTAAATTCAAAACTAGATAAATCTTAGTGTCATGTATATCTTAGATTTGGAAATTATCAAATGCACATATATTGAACTATTCTAAACATTAGTCAAAAATCAAGAATTTTCTCTGAATACTACCTCCGTTTCAAGGAATAAGGCGCACGCGTATTCCAAGACAAACTTTGACCATAAAAATTGAGCAACAAAATCTTGATTATATTATATGTAATTAGTACCATTGGATTCGTATTGAAAAGAACTTTTTAATGGTACTAATTTCATACAAACAATTTTGATCTATTTGAAGAAATTCTTGGTCAAACAAAAAACTCGTAAAATGAGGACACCTTATTTCTTGAAACGGAGGTAGTATATTCTTTCATTTGGTGCTAGGGTGTTTTATATTGCATGTAGCTCATTAATTCACTAGATCTCATAGTTTCATTTAAAGTGCATATCTGTGACACGCAATTTTGGAAAACATATGCAATCGCCAATGAAGTGGGATCTCCTCAATTGTTTATATTAATGTGCCTTCTATTTTAGAATGGGAGGTTCTGTCGATCAAAATAGACAATCATTATTCTCACCGAGTACGTCAATGTTATGTGTGTTTAGAGTTGGGCACAAGGAATAAGTGTGAGCTACGTAACATGTCAATGCTACTTACTTAATTCTTCTTGAAATTGATGAAGGTTTAATTAGGAGGGACGTGAGCAAATTAAAATGCATCAGAAAATTTTCATTTTGGTTAGAGTTGAAAAGGCTAACAGTGTACATGTGAGGGAGTAAGTCAAATGGATGACCAGAGAGATAAATGTCGTACTACTACTGCGTAAATCAAGTACTCCCTCCGTCTCAGTTTACTAGTCTTCCCCGTATCCCTAGGTTGCCAATTTAACCTATATAATTTACTTTATATAATGCAAAAATTATATCATTAGAAAATAGAACATCTAAACTTTCTGATGATATAATTTTTATAACATATAATTAATGCTAACTTGATCAAATTTGCGATCTAGGGGTACGCGCACGCCTAATAAACTGTGAGAGAGGGAGTATCTAAGATAGTGGAGTATATATAAATTCAAGCTAAACTGGAGTGGAGCAGGCAGATCAAAAGTGCACCAAAGATGAAACCTTCATGCAGTTTCAGCAGGTATGCACACTTTCATGGTGGCAGTCAATGGTTGGCTTCAAACGTCTTGATATGTAAAGTTGCTTCCTCGAAACCGACGAAGCTACCCAAAGTTAAAGACGGCAAAAGAAACATAAGAACAGATTCTCTGAGCACGACTAAGGACATTGCTAGCCACCCCTGCGCTAGCTACCAATGGTGGGGACATGGCATGATTACACTGGCAGGAGAAAGGCTTTGAATGGAGATTAGTGCTTGGAAACCTAGGAGCCTTCACCATTTCTGAGAGGAGATCAGGACCATGCATGGAGATGTGGGTCACCAATACTACCACTGATCATGATCACTGTTACTAGCTAGCAAGCGGCTGCTTAGATATATCAGAATAATGCATCTGTGTGTGTGATGATCTCTCAAAAGAGGAGAAATGGAACTAGTTAGAGCTTCCATGGACAATGGACCTACTCATGCTTCGTTCTTTTGCCTTAATTAGCTAAAATAAAGGAATACATTTGCATTTGCAATCATTGTGTGGCTAGCTAGCTATATGTGAATGCCGCCACTCTAAGATTCTGGAAAGCGCTCTTGCATGTTTTTCCATATCAACCTAGGTGGCTTTGTGTTCAGTGCTTCATTGCAATGCTATGTTTGTTCCAGGTATGAAAGTATACAAGTGTCTACGTGCAAGACTATAGTATATAGGAATATGGTTAACAGAGGAGAGCTCGGTTACAAACCCTAGTAATTAATATGTTTCAGCAAAGGGTATAGACATATTATGCATGTACCTATAAGAAAAATCGAGTACCATGATCAAGGCTAGATTTTAGAAATGGGCACATAAGCAAAATTTCTAGCGAACGGGTGCAAATTAGAAGCTAGCAGTGCCAATCACTACCTAATTTATTCACCATAATGGATCAACGTATTTGATACAATCAAATGATGAAGGCTACGGACCTATGGTATAAACGTCATTCAAGCATGCATGCATTATGGACTACCAAACTTTGATCCATATACACAGAAACACATATAATGAGTGGGCATAGAGATATTTCAAGCAAGTTACTTATGAATATGAAAATTGCACCAATATACACACACCAGACTCGATCTCTTTGCGCGTCTACCAATATTCTAGCTCATATAGATATATATATAAGTGTATAATCTTCAACCATGGACACATTAATTGCACCAAGCTACTAAATTATAACCTAGTGATTAGTGTGCATTACAATGATACCGGAGGAGAGATCGAAGAATATAGAAAATCCAGCACTTGGACGATAATACCATGGAAGAACCCTAATTAAGACTCGGTACAAGAACAACATGCATGGAGAGACATAAGACTCGAGAGCAAAATAAAACTAATTTTGATCGATCAGCAATGATCTTGAACCACCACAGCTCCGTCGTTCCTTAGCTCTTCCTCGATCGATCGGAAGCCATGACTAAAATTAAGCTTCAATTCAGGGCTTGTATATAGGGCTACCTTTTGCAGGGAGATCGAGTCCACCATGCGTGCAAGTCGTGGCCATGGCGTCGATCACATTATGTTCCCTGACGAGGATGAGTTGAAACCGGGAAGATCGGCCCAGCTTCCACCACCGGCGCCGCCTGGAGCAATGGCGCCACCGTTCTGACTTCCTTCACTGTCGTTGCCTCCTGCGCCATTGTTGCCACCTCCCCAGAACTGGAGGTTGCCCGGGAGACCCAGGAACTCCCTGGCCGAGGCAGCGCTGGCCATGGCGTGGTTCGACGGCTGGTTATCCTCCATCTTCACCGAGGCGAGCTGCGTGATCAGCCCGGACGACCCCGGCACCTGCTTGGAACCGCCCCCGCCAAGCATCTGTCCGGTGACGGCAAAGCCGTCGGCGGCGGCGGCAGCGTCGAACGGGTAAATGCCAGCCATTTGCTGCTGCTGCTGCATGCCGTCGGCGCGGCCAAAGAATGGGAACTGCTGCATCTGCGGCATCCGCCACTGCTCCATCCCCAAAGCTGCGGCCGCGGCACCCCCGCCGCCGAGCTGGTAGTCCACTGGATCCAGTGAGCTCAGCCCGGGAAACCCTAGCCTCGACGCTCCAGTGCCGTAGTGATCGCCGCCGCCGCTGCCCATCGGGTGCAGCGAGGCAAAGAATGGCATCTGTGCCTGGGCGTGCCCAGCCTGAGGCGGCATTATTGCCGCGGCGCCGCTGTTTCCGCCGCCTGTTGTGGTGGAAGAGGTGGACGACGAGGTCCCGCCGGTGGTGGCGCCGGAGGCCGACGCGGCGGAAGACGAGGACTTTGAGGACTTGCGCTTGTTGCGGCGGCATCCGCCGCCTACGGGGACGCTGCGGAGCGCGCCGCCGCGGGTCCAGTAGCGGCGGCAGGTCTTGCAGAAGTGGCGGGGCTGCGTGAGGGAGTAGTTGTTGAAGTAGCAGAACTTGGTATTGGTGGACTCGCAGCGAGGGCACTTGAGCCCCGGCTCCGGCTGCGGGATCTTCGCCATCCGTGCCCGGTCCGTCATCGATCCCGGCCGCGGCGCCGTGCCTCCGCTGGTCGGACCGCTGCCGCCTCCACCACCTCCGCCGTTCACGGCAACCGCGCCTCCTCCCATGCTGTCAGGCCGCGGAGCCATCAACGTGCCGGGCGGCGGCAGCTGGTGCTGTTGGTGTGCATGTTGTTGCTGCTGTTGCTGCTGCTGGTGGTGCTGCTGCTGCTGGTGTTGCACCTCCACTCCGGCACCGCCGGCGCTCGGAAACAGCTGGACATGGTGGCTCAGTTGATGGTGGTGCTGCTGCTGGAAGCACCATGGTCAAAATTCTCAATCAAAACACACGAAAAGAGAATCAAAGCTAAGAAGCTAATCGTAATCAGACACACACTAACAAAGCAAAGTAACTAAAGGGTGTGGTGGTATAGTGGTATATTCAAGAAGGAGATTTAATTCGCAAAAGAGCGGAGGAATATCTCCTCTCCATTTCCCCAGCTGGTTTTGCTTTTTTCACAAAGAAGCTATCTATCTATGTGTGTGTGCCAGCCGCCGGCCATATAGGAAAGAAAAGGCATGCGAAACGAGAGAAGAATTGTTACCTGCTGCTGCTGGTTGTTCCAATTGGGTGGATCAAGATAGAGGGGAACCGAAGAAAAGACCATGGTGGTGTGGTATGGTATAGAATTTGGTTTCTTTTGATCTTTTTCCTACTTGGTGTCGAGCTTTTTTTCGGTTTGTTTGTTCCTCCTTGCTTCTTTGTGAGAGAGGGAGAGTGGCAAGCGAGTATATAGGTGCTTTAGGGGAGGGGATCATGCAAGGATGGATAGGGAGGTGGCTAAAGGTGGAGAATAACACCCACTAGTAATACCAATCTCTCTGCACACAAGAATGGAGCTCTCCTCTCACAGGAAACTGAGAGCTGGGGGAGCGAGGGAGGAGGAAGAAAGGGGGAGAAGTGGAGAGAGGGACAGGGGGAATGAAAGTGAGAGGAATAAAAAGGAGGAGCGAGGCTCTAGCTGCTTGTTCTTTCTTTATTTATATATTGTCTTAGTGGTGGTGGCTGCATTATATATATTGGATGTGGAACATATGGGGGAAGAGAGAGGGAAGGAAGCTAGAGAGAGAGGAGAGAATTGCTTAGCGAGGAAGAGAATGTGAGGTGGATATGAATGGGTGCGGCTGGCCTAGCTTACCTTGTCTCAGCTAGAGATATGGTGATGAGAAAATGCATGGGTGGTTTTATGCATGAGGGAAGTTGGAAACCCTAGGATCGTGAGGACGTGGCGATATGGACTGCGTGATGGATGATCACTGTCTCTACTGTTTGGAAATTCTTGCACTTCTTGGCAGCTGGGTTCATCAGCAACAGTGGATGAGAGCTAGCTGGAGGTTATCAAAATGAGTAAAACATGTCTTGAGGGTGTTCAGGTGCATGTATGTGTGCATGGTGCAACTTTATGTCCATATTGATGAAATAGATCAATCAGTAAAGTTGGTCTTACTAGTCATGGTCTCATACTGGTCTTGCATAGTAGTGGTGGTGTAGAATTCCCCTCCTCCTCCCTCTACCTCTCCTTCCAATCTCTATCTTCCTTACCTAAGGTAACAAGTATGCTAAACAGTCTCATGCATATGAGTAGGTAGCTTTAGGTACATAGGGATAAAAAGGCAATAAAATACTTGTTACTAGTTTTAGTGCTAGTGAGGTAGGGAAATGAGATTGATTGTTTTCTCTCGCAAGCATGGACTAGTGTATGTGTATGCATGCATGGTGCACATGGTTATTCATTCCCACCAAGTGCTTTCTAGATTTTGTAGCAGCTGGACACATCTGTCATGCAGATTTAGTAGTTCAAACTGCGAGTACTACGAAGCTTCAGCGCTTTGGATGATAGGCTAGATCATGTGAGCTAGATATGTATGTATAGTAGCTACCTTTTCTCTCCATCTCCATTGTGTAAACTGGGCAAACACACAGGACATCTGAATACTAATATATCCTTCACAAAGCTTTACACGCTCGAATTGTGCAAGATCTCAACATCACGATGTGTTTTTATATTCTGGTCCTTCCGAATTTAAAAACCAACTGACTTTCATGCCATGTCATAAACAGATTATTCGGTGCAATCTTTCGTCTCAAGTATTCTCCTTATCTCTAGATATTGTTTATCTCAAAAATGTTGATCTCGAACAATGGTTCGGGCCACTCGCTTGCATATATTTAATTTATTCTTCCTAGTTGTTTGCAAGCTAGCTACCAATAAGCTTAATTAAACATAAATTCCACTCTTGCTAGTTTGTGACTGATTAGAGAGATTGGACAAGAGATAACAAATTTGATTGACATCCTAGCTGCATGATCTAACAAAGTCTATCCTTCCCATCTACCTATGAGCTCGAACATTCTCAATCATTCAACCATTCGTGGAGATATGCAAGGATGCTTCGGATTAAACAGATCTCAGGCACAAGAGTGCCAGATTGCAGGCTTGAATAGTACTAGCTAATACCCAGTACTGCTTTCTGCAACTGCAAACATATGAAAGGCATGCGCATCATGCATCAATTTAATATTGAGTCAAGGTAACATATAAGTATGCAAATTAAATGGCAGAATGTTATGTAATTGACACTACAACACAATAGGCATGACAAATCGCTTATATATAGACCGCACTAGATGGCTAATCGCCGTGGAATGTGCTAAAAGGGATGTAAATGAAACTATTTCCGGGGCGCTTTGGCTAGCTTGACGGTTATGTTGTAAACTCTTTTTGCCGAGTGCATTTTGTTGTGCACTCGGCAACTAAGCACGTATGCCGAACATCGTGGTGAAAATTTTGCCAAAGGAAAAGGCACCTAACATATATGTAGTTTCCCCATTGATTGTTTGGCATGACACTCGGCAAACTCTAAAACACACGGAAAATTCCTGGGCAGGTGTCCATTATTCTAACCGTAGTCGATAGAGGAGTGGCGGATGGATGAAGAAAAAAGTAAAACAAAATAGTACTTCCTCTGTTTATGAAAAAGCTTCTCAAGTTTATCTAGATACGAAGGTATATAGATATGGTTTAGCTATATATTTCATCCGTATCTAGCTATAGATATGCACATATACATTTGGATTGAAGGGATGTTTTTCGAATTTTAGTTTATTTGATTCAAAAAATAGTTATTTATACTTTTCAAGAATTTCTTAATCAGGAAAAAATGAAGTAATGCCTAACACTTGTCAAAAATTCAAACCTTTTTAAGCATGGATCTATATGTTAGCTATATAATCTTATAATAAATGGGATAGTTCAATACCAAAAAATGTGGTATTTCCTTCTTGATAACGTACCATTTTCCATTTTTAAAATGCCAAAAGGGATTATTGTGAAGCAAGTACAAATTTAAATAAAGAAATTCAAATTTGAACTACAACTGTATTATGATATATTGTTCCCAAAATCTCCAAAAAAAACATTTAAGGCACCTAAGCACGAATCTATGGAAGATCCATAGAGGGTCTTGAAAGATGTGCCTGCAATTTTCATCTCATTTATACAAGATCAAAGAATATGAAGATAATGTCAAAAAAATGGCATAGTCTTTTTATGTGGACTAGTTGCCAAGACAAATGAAAAACTTGAATTTCGGTGACTTTTCAAAAAAATCACAAAATGGCCTATCATGTACAGACATTCATGACTTTCAAGACAAATAACAAAGGTCATGGCTATTTTCATGCCACAGTTCATGATAATGTGCCCATATTTTACAAAAAAAAAGGTGTATATTTCCATGTCAAACAATAGTGCCAAAGAGGTTTTCAAATTTTTAGTTTATAAAAATACCTTTCCATTTTCTAAATGAAAAAGGGAGTATTCACTACAAAAATGCCCCCCCCCCCCCCCCCCCACCACACCCCCATAGCCATCTTGCATCGGCGGGATTTTACCTTCATTCTTCCTCAATGTTGTCTGCAAAATCTGGTTCTTTTCGGGTTATATTCGATGGTTATTCCTTAGTTCCTTCTCTACTGCAAAATTGGACATGAGAGTTTCTTCTCATCCAGCCCCTCACGAATGAAATGATAGAGATCGGTCTCATCCATTTTCTTCCTCGATAGATTAATTTAAAACCTTGCCAAATAAGACATTTACTTGGTTTGCTCTACCATCCCACCCAATGAACTATTAGGATTATTTTCAATAAAATTCTATCGAACCATAGGTTCCATCGTTTCCATTACTTCTTCTTGAATGATTAGGTCTGAGTTCCATAATAGAGCTTCAAAATAAATAAATAAATAAATAAATCTGACTTGATTTTCTCAATTTTATTAATCTAGTCATCTCTTTAGTCTTTATTATTGCTTTACATTTATAGTTCTTGTTTTAAGTTATGATTTCAAATCCTCTATGATTTTTATTATATTGATGCTTTATCACATTGGTTTTTGTGATGCAATTCATACATGATGAGACAAGTGAAAATTGCATGCGACAGCTTTTTGGCCGGCGGGTCACCCTTTTACGGTGGCTAAAAACACAACAAAAAAACTTATCTTGGGCGACAAAATTAGGCGACGATCATGGTCGATGGTAACCCACCTGCAGCGTTTTCGGTTGTTTCCGTGGTAGATCGTAAAACATTTTTTCTCGTTTTGGAGGCCCTCTACCGCAACGGATTTAGCAAAAAAAAAAGTGGCAAATGGTCGGCCAGTATGTGGTAGATGTCAATTTTTCAGGTGCGCTTGCAAAGTCAACCAAAATCGGCACCCGACGGTGTTGGTAGGATTGTGGGGCCGCAGTGACAACGTCTGTGGCGGAGTAGTTTTGTATTTGGCTTGTAGATCTTTCAAATTAATAGGTTCAATCTTGAATTTTGTATTTCCATTTTTTGAAACTTTGAAAATGAATTTATGAAAATTAAAAATTACAGAGTGTAATCTAGATATGCAGTGACGGAACCAGATTTTAAAATTGTGTATGCACAATTGGAACATAAGAATATAAAGAAATAAAATCACTTATATGTTAAATCTCCCATGTTTTTTTAATGAAGCATAGGACCTTCGTATTTAAAAGGGGTCGAAAGGACACGAGTTGAAATTCAATTGTTAATTCTTGGGATAGCTTCCTTCCCTGGGTTAAAAATCGTCTAGCAGGAAAATACAACCTTTATCGGAGGAGGCAACTTCTTATAGGGTCATATGGTCTGCGGCGCGGAAATTCGAAAATTTATCGGTGGCGTAGGAACTTTGGGTGCGTTGGCGGTATGAGCATACCGCTAGTGTGGTAGAACAAGTGTCACACCATAGGACTGTAGGCACCACGAGCTGACCCGATTATTAAATTGTAGTGGTGTGGCATTTTATTTACACGCCCCCTAGGACTTTTCTAATCCTGGAGTATTTTTTTACCACACCACTAACTGTTCTGCAAAAATATAGAAAAAATCATAAGGGACTTTTAGAAAAACAATGGCCAGGATCCAACAAGGAAGCTAGTGGCGTGGAGCCACGCCACTAGGGGCACTAAAAAACGTTCGGCCTCGCCTAGCCCGACTGTCTAGCCCACCAACGTGGCCACGAAAAAACCCTGTCCCACTCTCGTTTTCACTCACCATGCCCCTACTATCCCCCCCCCCCCCCCCCCACGCGTCCACACTGCCATGCCCCTCGGCACTGCTCTCCGCTCCCCACTTGCGTCGTGCCACCACTCCGTTTGCTGCTGCCTCCTCCTCTAGTCCGTGCCATTGCCTCCTAAATCTGGTCGATGTCGTCGCTTACTCCAATCATTCTCGCCGCTGCCTCCTCTGGTCCATGTTGTCGCCTCCTCCAGTCTGTGTCGTCGCCTCCTTTTGTCTGTGCCGCCATTGTCGCCTCTACCCGCTCCGTTGCCACCCCGCATCTGTACCGTCTCGGTGAGTCGCGTCGCCTCTCTCTGCGTCCCTACATTTGTAGTATAAATTGCCAGTATAATTTGTAGTAGACTTTTGTGTAGAATTTGTAGTAGAAATTGTGTAGTATATACACCCTCCGACCCAAATTAATTGGCGTATTGCCATATAAAAGTTGTGTAGAAATTATCTAGTAGTGTAGAATTGTGAAGAAATTGTCCAGTATATAATGTAGTATGAATTGTGAAGAAATTGTGTAGTATATATACCCTCCGACCTAAATTAATTGGTGTGGCACCATATAGAAATTGGGCAAAATTGTTTTAATTTGCGAACTCATATCATGCATCAACTATCTATCTGTGCGCTAATTGTGGTCACAAGATGTGCAATGACCACAAGATTTTCATTGAGCTTCCTAAAAACATGTACACCCTGACGGTATGCACATAGGTACACTAAAATGTAAACCATATGTGTATGTCAAAAATATTTGTTCTCTAATAGTTTCTTTCTTATGGTTTTGATCAGTGCATCCCTTGTAGCTCAAGGCATGTCTTCTTGGACCATCTGAATAGGCATTGGTATACTAGGATCCTTCTAGACGATGTTATCTTCTGTATATTGTTCCTATTAAGATGTTGTGATATAAACAGTATTACTGGAAATTTAACAATAACATGTTTTGAATTCCAAAAAATAAGTTAGTGGGACAACAAGGGCAAGTCACATGTACAAAATACATAGGCGTGTCTCTAGCACACCACAAATACATAAAATACATAGGCGTGGCAAAGACACGCCACAGGTACAAAATACCACTGACATGACAGCCACACCACTAAGACTAAGGGTGGGTTTGTGTAACATCCCAGATTTAGAGACCAGAAACTGAGGTTACGCAGCAGTTGTGTGCACTGCATTCATGCATTAAAAATCCAGGAAAATTTTGCGCTTTTTTTTACCTGTCAAAGTGATCAAGGTTTTCCTTATGTTGATGGGAATTGACTTATGTCATTGACATGAGCGCAATAAATTCTACGTGACCTTTATTGAATTTTTTTGGATGCAGGGAAAAATTGAAGTTTTGAATTGAATTCAAAACTTGAATTCAAACAAGAATATGAATTGGAATTTGAATTCTAAACAATATTACAAAATACAAATAAAATACACAATAGCTAAATAAAATAAATGGTTGTTACATTTATTATTTAGAAGTCAAACAAAATAAAGAACCAAAGATTACAAGTAATTTTTCCCACTTAAGAAATTTATAACATTTATTAAAATAGTACAAGTAACAAAAGAAATAAAATAATATTCCAAAGATAGTAAAATAAAGTCCTAAATCTAAATCTTCTCAATCTTCTTATCTTCTTAGTCTTCTTTCCTGATTTAAGAGAAGCCAAAATAAGACAAAGAGAAATAATTGTGATTATGCTAAAATGTTTGCCTCCATATTTTCGGAGGCATTTTAATATTAGAAACTAGCTATGGGTGAAATAGGATCTAGACCTAATAGACAACTTTTGATTAGAGGGATTTAATCTTGTTTAGGATATTTCAGAGACAAATGGATCTTGTAAGGGACAAATGGTTCACACCTGGATCAGGAGTGTGCAACACTGATCATAAGGTAACAAGGAACAAGGGACAAGGGGCAACATTGTATGATCCATCTTCGAGGGACAAGGCAACACATGATGACCAAATATAGATAGGCAACCATGTACCTCTAATCTGGCTAGTGTCCATTAGGAGCCCATTAGATTGTTTAAATAGAACATTATTTACATGGGGAAATTCAATAGCCTCCTAACCAAATAATAATAAGCCACTATGATCCCAGGCAATTACTAAAGGGAACTTCTTAATCAAACAGGGCACAATTAAAATAAGTGATCTATTAATACATCCATTGTTAGTTACGCTGACAAAAGTATTCCATTCACTTACCTAAATAGGAAAGCCAATCAAGTTAAATTCATGTAGTCACAACAGCCAATAGGAATTCATACACTTGGCAGTCAAGAAAGAAAACAAGTGATGTTTATCCATGAACAACCAAGTGTAGTCCTTTAGTAATTGCATGTAGCTCAAGATTACAAGCTAACTCTTAAAACACAACAATGCTTATATACATCCTCATCATATACCAAAATGCTTTGTGGCCATAATAGCAACTCAGTTAACAAGCACAACAAAGTCACATGAAACCCACATCTTGGTCAATACCACAATACATAAGTATACATTGCAGCAATCCAATTTAAGCCAACAACCTTAGATCCATATATGAGAATTTTAGAATGTCTCAAAAACTGAATTCAACTAAAAATAAAAGTTGAATTTGTCAGGGTTAATTAACCGCAGACCATGCACATGCCTAGGATAGTTAACCATCCAAATTGAGGCTCTATTAATTGGAAGCCCAGTACTCAGATCAATATGTAGGACTATTAGAGTATCTAGTAGTATGTTCGCAAGCACATAAATCACACTCATATGCGGTAACTAGTAGTGATATATGTCATATCCAGTACAACAAGCATCTATTCAGCAGTAGGATATCCACAACATTGAACCATGAACAGAGAAGAAATAGGAATAGCTTGCATTGCAGCATGGGTAGTATATGATGTAGTCTACAATGTGGTTGCGTTCACAGCATCGTCCCACCGGCGTCGAGGTTGATGTTTCAGTGGCAACAGCAGCAGCACCACCACACCATCATCACACACATCACCCCATCACCACCGCAGCAACCTCACCAACAGTACCATCACCACATTCACACCAGCACCACCAATGCATCATTGTAGCAATAGAGAGGCGATGATGTCGGGGTTGCAGATACAGCCATCCCGCCAACATCGGAGTCAAAGACGTCAAAGACGAGATGGTGTGTGTCGTGGAGTAAGCTGAAGCGATGGAATCACAGCCATGCAGGTAAACCCGAGTACACGGGCTAGGGTTAGCCATGGGGGAATGAGTATGGGCAGGGCGGAGAAGCAATGAAAGAGATCAGGTGGAGAGGTTATGTAGATGAACATTGTGTGCGGCAGAGCCGACATCAACCAGAATAGTAGGAGGTGACGGGAGATTGAAAGGGTCATGGGGAAATCGATGCGGAGAGTCAAACTTAGTGGCGGCGGGGAAACGAAGGAGGAGGCTGTAGCAGAAGAGGCGGGCGACATCCAAAACCATCAGCGGCCACTAGGGTTCCAAGGTTGTTCACGTATGCGAGAGGCGGCAATACTCAAATCAGGTTGGGGGGTGTACATCCCATCGAAGCAGGCTAGAATGCCACCTCGCCGGCTCCAGGCATGCAGCGTCGCTGGTGCTCGTGTGTGTGAAGTAGAGGAAAAAGAGAGGAGACAATAGCCAAACCACTAGTCAAAACCAAACACGTCCAAAATACCACTATTGAAAACCAACTTGCCAAAATAACACTCGGTTCAGTTTTTTCTAGCGAAAATAGCACTAGTGCAATAGTACACCACAATCTCAGTTATTTTGACATCATTTCAGCACAAGTTTATATCATTTTAGCACAAGTTCATAACATTGCAGCAACACGTAAAGATAACATTTCAGCAATGGCACGGGTACATATTGTACAGAATAAGATAGCACCAACAATGATTCATAATGGTTAAAAAAAAGATACCATCAACACATATTGGATCACACACTACCCTTCAAACAAAAGATTATGGTTCTCGCGATTATCACAACCATAGGAAAAAAGAACATGGTTTGCACGACCAAATGCACTAAACTCGCCGAAGAGGGCAGGGAGAAATACTTTTGCTCCTTGTAGATGCATTAGGAGGTGAAGAAGCAATTGCAATAGTTGTTGCCCTCTGCCTTGTCATTGGATCTGTAGGAGTAGCAGGTTGAGTACCTTGCTTATTTGGTGTCTTAGGAGAAGAAGTCGTTGTAATGGTTGCTTCAACCTTTGATTTTTTCCTACAAGTCAATACACATTGTTAGCAATAATATGCAAGGCATTTGGAAGAAATTCAGACACGTGAAATAATTAGCGTGGAGGAGGTGTAGCATCTCGGTCGGCATCACTTTCAATCTCTCACACCATGCATGTTTTTTGAAGATGGCCTATCACTCCACACCTTTTGCATTTATGTTTTTTTACCATTTTCACCCCCGGTGTAACTTTTTATCCTCCTAGTTCTTGGACGCCCATCACTCTTAGTAAGTTTGGGAGGAATCATATCAAACCCAGGATTTACCTTCGGCCATTGCAACCTACCTCCAATTGGCATGAGAACTCCCTTGTATGCCGCTTTGAATCTCGACACCGAGAAGTATTCATCAACATATGCCTATAGCTTTGCTTGTTTGGAGAACATGAACCTAAGAGCATGGGTGCATGGCTTACCACAAATCTGCCATCTCCTACAAGAGCACTCTTTTTTCTCCCAGTTAACGGTGTGCCTCCAACCATTTCCAGAAATCTCAGCTAGATTTGGCGATGATTTTTCTTCCAAGTAATGCATCCCGTTGCTTTTCAGATTCACCTGCTTGATCACACTAGGTAGTATGTGACCTAGCATCGTTTCTCTAACAACTCTCCTTTTCTGTAGCATTATCATTATCATTTCCCTAAGCTTGTCCAGAAGCTCAATAAGTGCAAGCTGACTTACCTCCCTAATCCAATTATTAAAAAACCTCTGCTAAATTATTGCTCACATACTCAACCTTTGTCATTGATAAAAATTTGCTTCTTGTCCACACACGATTGTGATGCATTTGCAAATAGGCTATTGTTGCAGATCTTTGTGCTTCTATTTCTGCAATTAGTGTAGCATGCTTCTCCACTTCATATGTCCAAGTTGTAGGCCACATATATTATCTAATACGTCACCTTTGAATTTTTTTCTTAAAGTTTAGAATTAGATGCATCATGCATCCTCTATGTTCACAATCAGGGTAGACCACAGAAATGACGCTCTCCAACCCCTTGTATGCATCTATGTGGATTGCATCCCCTTGTGGCTCTCCGATGGCTACTTTCAATTGTTCGATAAACCACACCCAATTCTCTTTAGTTTCCTTCTAAAAAATATAAAATGCTACCGGAAACTTCCAAGTATGTCCATCCACACCAATTGATGCTGCCAATTGTCATGTGTATTTCCCACTGAGAAAAGTAGCATCAACCCCCAAGTATGGTCTACATCCTTCCAAAAACGCATCAATGCATGGATTGAAGGCAATGAACAACCTATTGGAAACATGCACAACATCACCCTATTTGTTTTTCGTTGTTTTTATGTATATCTCAAATATACTTCAAGGATTAGTTGCAAACAATTCAGCCCTAATTAAAGCTCCACAACAATTGAAATTTCTCCTTCTATGTACCTTCCAATTGATCCTTTGCACGGGTTCTCCCTTTCCAATCTTTATTTTGGAGGCATTTATCCTCCATGGACAATCCTCATCGGTGCATTTAGATCTCTAAGGCTCACTGTACTATGTACAGTACTCTGTGGAAAATAACCAATCTTCTCTAATGGCTACTTGTCTCGGCAATTTTAAATGCTTTAGAATCAAGAAATGTTGCCCCAACTTCGATTCGAGAGGATTGTTCTTATCATGAATGTAAGTGGGAGACACATTGTTAGCAAGTATAGACTCATCATCTCCTTGCACGTGTTGTGGATCATAACAATTGTCAACATCCAGTGTTCACAATGGAACTCTTTTCGCAACTACCTCGGGCTCGACATTATTCTGTGGCTTCACATCATCATTCTCCTCGCCCAAATAAGCGCTCTATCCATTGCATCCAACAGCCTCATCATCCTCGTACACCCCTGCATATGCTTCATTCGGCCAAGCAAAGAATAGCGCATGAACTAGTTGATCATCATCCTTCTCAGCATGATAGGAGGCACATTATCATCCTTTTCAGCCATGATATGAACAGGTTCATAGTGTTGTTGTTTCCTCTCAATTTTCACACTAAACCATACAATATTTGTGCTCGAACATCTATCAAACAATTCAGCAATCTCTGATTCAGAAATCAATTCGAAGATGTTATCAGTAGACCATCTCATCAATAGACCATCTGAACTTCTCCACAACGGCCTTTATCTCTGCCGCCGATAAGTTTTGGCCAACCATAAAATCCCATGTTTTGCCTCTTATGTCCACTCTTTTTTGCCGTCTACAATCGTCAAGTAACATTGAACGTCTATTTCTACTTTGAAATCGCCCATTGAATCGTGTCTAAAACATACAAACACATCAAATTCTAAATGTGTTGCACTTGCAATGAAAATAGCATAGAAACAATGTAGGGCCAGCTCACCAGGGGAGGGCTCCTGTAGGGGGGTAGCATTGGGCAAGCTCGAGCAGAGGTGCCAGAGCTGAGCTCAGCCCCGGCCACGAGCGCTCGAGGCCAGCAGGCGGTGTAAGGCGGCAGGCGGCCTAGGTACACTTGGCGGAGGTTGACGGGCAATGAAGGAGGTAGGTTAGAGTGAGAGGGGTGCGGAAGGGACGCGCCGGCATGGTCCAACCGGTATTTCTTTGACATCGAATGACAATGTTATTTTGGACTGAAAGTCTGAGAGAGTAGTGTTATTTTGGCAAGTTGGTTTTCACTAATGGTATTTTGGCATGTTTGGTTTTGACTAGTGGTATTTTGCATGTTGTCTCATAAGAGAGATGTGAGAGTGAGTGGGTCGAGGAGAGGCATTGACCAGAACAGACCAGGCCAACCCAGTCGGTCGGGCCACGTCTGGATGGACCAACAAGGCTCAACCTAAGTGGCTATTTAACCATTTTTGTGTTTATTTGTTTTGGAATAGTCAAAAGATTTGAGAATTAAACAAATCCTCCAAACCATTTTAATTTAATAATAAGAGAATTCTAAAAATAAAATAAAAATGGATACAAATATCCATCAGGCAAATACTTAATAAACCAAAGAGTCAAAATTATACATTTGCTTTATTTTTAGAAATATCATTTCTTAAATCCTAAATTATTAGATTGAAATTCTAAAATGCATATTTCCACAATTATTTAAACAACATAAAAAATTATGGACAACTTGTATTATGTACTTCCTTATTCTAATGATAATTTTTTATTATTTAAAGTATTATATAAACATAAGAAATTTCTATTTCTATTTCTATAATCACTTAAAAAATAAAACCTAAAATCCCAGGGAAAAATATTGAAGGACTTAATAACCATTTTCTACAAATATCTTAAGTATTACTAAATAAACCAAATACAAGTTCATGGTCAATTAAATGTTTACAAGTCTTAGTTGAATCTCGAGTTGTTCATTTCATGTCTCTTTTTTTAATATTCCATGTGATCAAGTAGGACCAAATAAAGATGAACCCTAACTAGTTACTTTCTATCATCACCTCGATCACCATTCTCCGGTATAACACCACTCTGACCAACCATAATAGTAACCTAGGATGGACTTTTGAGTATCAACATATATGTCACTTATCCAAGAGGCCCATTATTATACTCAAAATAGACTTTGAGAAAGCATTTGATAAGGTTGATTATAATGCAGTCATTAGCATGCTGAGAACAAGAGGCTTTGCTCAAAAATGGATCAATCTGGTATCAAACATTCTCCATTCAGCATCCACATCTTTACTTTTAAATGGGGTACCAGGGAAGAAAATAATTTACAAAAGAGGAGTGAGGCAAGGGGACCCCCTGTCTCCTATATTATTTGTCAACACTGCAGATTTGCTTCAAAGTACAATTAATGATGCATGGCAGAATGGAATTCTTAATCTCCCACTTGCAGATGATTTTGGACAGAAATACCCTATAGTTCAATATGCAGATGATACACTTATGATTATGCTTGCTGATAATAATCAACTCATTCAATTAAAGAATATCCTTCAAACCTTCAGTGCATCTACTGGACTTCATGTGAATTACCACAAGACTACTCATGTGCCTAGCAATATTGATAATGCAAAAGCCACTGAGTTAGCAAATATTTTTGGATGCAGGGTTGAGAGCCTGCCTTTTGCATATTTGGGTTTGCCCCTTGGAACAACAAGACCCTTAGTATCTAATCTTATGCCTATGGTATCAAGAATTGATAAGAAACTCTCTGGATTGTCATCCCTGATGTCATACACTAGAAATCTTACACTGTTAAACTCTGTGATTCAGTCTTTGCCCATGTATGCAATGTGTTCATTCAAAGTGCGAGTAACTATTTTTGTTCACTTTGAAAAGAGTGGAAGGCAGTTTCTATGGTCTGACAGAGAAAATAAAATTCAAGGAAAGTGTCTAGCGAGTTGGGACTTGATGTGCAGACCAAAGGATCAAGGAGGACTAGGGATCTTAAACCTCAGAATACAGAACCAAGCCCTGCTCATGAAAAACTTGCACAAATTCCATAACAATGCAGACATTCCTTGGGTCAAATTAATATGGCATGGTTATTATGAAAATAGAGGTACTCCACAAACAATCAACACAAAGGCCTCCTTTTGGTGGAGAGAATGTCTGACTTTTCAAGACAAGTACAAGGAGATGACAAATGTGGATATACACAATGGAAAATCAGCCATCTTATGGAAGGACAGTTGGAATAGTGATATCCGAAAGACCTATATCCCCATCTGCATTCTTTTGCTAAGAATCAAAACATCACAGTCCAAAAAGCAGTTGAAATGAATAGTGAAAATATATATGATATATTTCATCTTCCACTTAGCACTGTTGCTCATGAAGAACTGCATAATTTGGAGCAAGAATTATTGGATTTATATATTACATCAGATGATGATATATGGTCCTTTAATTGGGGCAGTAACTTCTCCACAAAGAAGGTTTACAGGGAACTTATTGGCAAACATCCGGCACCAAACTGCATCACTACAATTTGGAAAGCCTGTAATATTCCTAGACATAAATTCTTTGCCTGGCTCTTACTTAATGGTAGACTCAACACAAAACAGATGATGAAGCACAAGCATTTTTATGTGGAATTATCAGATTGCATCCTGTGTGAGACTTGCCTGGAGGAAACTGTTATCACCAGAATTTGACCGAGTCAGAGGTGGGCCGCGATCAAGATGGGCTTGAAGAATATACATGGAAGAAATACATGAATCGGCCTTATATGCAAAGTTTGGGCTAGTTTGCCCGTGTATCTGTAATATAGTAGGATACGTGTCGGTTAGATAGAGTTTGGCTCGTGCCCGGTTGGGATTATTCCCACGTTAGAAAGTCTATGGACTATAAATATGTATCTAGGGTTTATGAAATAAACAACAATCACGTTCACCACAAACCAATCTAGGCGCATCGCCAACTCCCTTGTCTCGAGGGTTTCTTCCGGGTAAGCATCATGCTGCCTAGATCGCATCTTGCGATCTAGGCAGTACACGTTTATTCGCTGTCCATGCGTTGCTCGTACTGAAGCCTTTTTGATGGCGAGCAACGTAGTTATCTTAGATGTGTTAGAGGTGTAAGGGCGGCACCCCGCTTGATCATTATTTAGTAGATCCGATCCGTTATGGTTGCTCCTTGTTTTTCAAGGATTAGTTTAATATCTACATAGTTAGGCCTTACAAACGGGTTGAAGGATCCAGTGGCACGCAGGGTGTAGTCTGCTAGCCCTAGACAGGATGTTCCGGGGATCAACCTCGTGTTGGTTTTTAGGCCTTGTCTAGGGTCGGTTTACGATCACCGTGCGTGGCCGCCAGGCTCAATCACGAGTAGGATGTTCCGATTATGTGGTGAGAACCCTAAATCGTAGTAGGTCGTTTTAGCTTTATTTTGATCAAGCAGGACCACCATATATTCGTACACCCCGTACGGATCATGGGTGGATCGGCTCTTCGAGCCGATTCACAGGACAACCTGAGAGCTGATCGAGGCTCGTATTTAATGTTTACGTGTATGCCATGCAGGAAACTAAGCGAGGCACATCCATCACCTTCCTGACCAGGTATAGGTCAGGTGGCACGCCCTTGCACCAGCATCGGACGTGCGTGCCGAGTCTTTGCGGGCCGTCGCTCGGAGGGACCAGGGCCAGCCGCAGTCCTGGGAGCCTCCCGGCTCTACTGTGTTGCCCGTCGCTGCTCGCCGGTGGGTTTCTGACCGCAACACATTCTGGCACGCCCGGTGGGACAATCGTCGACATCAACCGCATCGCCATCTACATCTGAGATGGCGGAAGGCACTCCAGTCACGTACGAGGATCTGACCGAGGAGCTCAAGAAGAAGTATGACGAGGTCAAAGCGATCCTCGAAGCCGACCTCATCGGCTCTTTTCACAGAACCCGCTCACATGGCATCAGGTGGAAAGGGTTCTCACCTGAAGGCGCGCTCGATGGAGTGGACCTGTCCGCCCCGTCAGAAGAACGCACCAGGTCCCTGCGTCAGGAGATTAACTTCATGGTAGCTCACTCGCTGCACCGCCATTCTGAGAGCCTGGTGAACACTTTGGAGCGTGTCGCTCTTCGGGTGATCCAGGAAATCATGAGGCATCAGTACTCTCCGTCAGGACCAGCTCTCGGGACTTACCAAGGAGAGATGCCACTCCAGTCCCGTCCACCGCTGCCATTCGCGTTGGCAGCACCAGAAGTGCCGAATTCACCGGCATACGTCGTCTACAAGATCGGTGGTGACCCTAGTGACTACCAGTTCTTGCATGAGGCGCCTAAGGAGATCCCTCACGGATACACGTGCACATACGTGCCAGACTGCAGTAACTGGGCACTCACAAACCAGACTGCAACAGCAGGGACTTCTGGAACAACAGGAGGAACTTCGGGAACAGATCTTGAGAAGCAGACGTGGCTAGCTAAGTATGCCACTCCGACAAACCTCCAGAGCTCAGCTCCTGCAGTTGGCTCAGAGCTGGAAAAGCAAGCATGGCTGGCTAAGTATGCCACTCCGGCGAATCTTCAGAGTTCGACTCCTGCAGCCAGCACCGCGGATCAGATCAGTACAATCCTGAGAGACCAGTTCGGCATGGTGCCGAAAAGGAGGACAATCGGCTATTCCAAGCCGTACCCCAACGAGTACGAGTTGATCCCGCTACCACCCAAATATCGGCTCCCTGATTTCTCCAAGTTTAATGGATCAGATGGTTCCAGCTCCATCGAGCATGTGAGCCGATATTTGGCACAGCTGGGCACGATCTCAGCATCAGATGAGCTGCGTGTGAGGTTCTTCGCACAGTCCCTCACAGGATCGGCTTTCGGATGGTACACATCGCTGCCACCAGACTCAATCCGGACTTGGAAGCAGTTGGAAGAGCAGTTCCACATGCAGTATCACTCAGAGGCTTCCGAGGCTGGCATTGCCGATTTAGCACAAGTACGTCAGAAGCGCGGAGAAACAGTGTCAGAATACGTCCAGCACTTCAGGACCGTTAGGAACCGATGCTATTCGGCTCGTGTGACTGAAAAAGAAGCAGTCGAGTTGGCGGTGGTGGGTCTCGCATCACCGATCAAGGACGTGGCCTCCCAAGCAGACTACCCTTCACTGGCGCACATGGTGCAGAAGCTGTCAGTATATGAACAGCGCCACCCAGATGTATACCAGGATAAATTCAAGCGTGCGGTGGTCCTGGTTGAGGCAGATGAAGACGAAGGCTCTGCGGGAGATCAAGAGGTAGCAGTGGCTGAATGGACTCGGGGGGCAAGCCCCGTGTCCTGCAAGTGGGTTAAGCCACAAGGTCCTCCAAGAGGGTTTGACTTCGACGTTACCAAAGCTGAGCAGATTTTCGACCTCTTACTTAAGGAGAAGCAGAATAAAGGTACCCGAAGGCCACAAGATCCCCACGGCGCAGGAGCTGAATGGAAAGCCATACTGCAAGTGGCATAACACGTTCACCCATGCCACCAACGACTGCAGGGTGTGGCGGCAGCAGGTCCAAATGGCGATAGAACAAGGGCGTCTAATTTTCAGCCAGTACGCCATGAAAGTCGACACACACCCCTTCCCCGCCGTTAACATGGTGGAGTGCACTTACCCTGGAGGGTGCCAGCCAGGATTCTCGTTCAATATCAACATGGTAGGACCTGGACACCACTCTGGTAAGGACGGAGACGAGGGCAGCTGCTCTCGTAGCAAGGATACAGAGGAAGCCGTTCCACGCGATCGGCTCCATCACGATGGCAAGCGCTACATCACAGAGGGAGAAGTGAGGAATGTGAGATATCAGCGACCTCTCTCTAATCACCTCCTCAACAAGTATGTGAGTCAATATGACCAACGCCGACGACCCAACGACGATGGTGAAAGAGATCGTCTGGCTGGGGACGCTAGGAGACATCGTCGGCATGATCGCGACAGGGAGAGATATGAGCGCCATGCCAAGGAAAAGTCAAGAGAGCAAGACGATTAGGATAGGCACTGGGACTGTCCCTTCTTCAGACACTGCTGGGATTCAGGAATGAGCCGATTGCCTACAATCGGCAACTGCCCAGAATGTAGACAGAAGAGGAAGGATGCAGCTAACATGTCCGTGTTCAAACGTCTAGGGCCTCTCCCGCCTCGGAACAAGCACGCTGAGTCCCCTCGGGTGGAAGATCTCGAGGATTTGGAAGACGATGATGAAGAAGAAGAAGATAAGTACCACCGGCCAAGGTGGTGCCCTGATGGACTCAGCCGTTCCCAAAAGCGTAGGGTTCAGTGAATACGTGGTTTGGAGGAAGCCGAAAGGTTATACCTGCACACGTTGAGGAAGGCGCGGCCTGATCTGGCCGCTAAAATTCAGCGAACCCTGGACGAAGAAGGTCGGCCACAAAGGAAAGAGTGGCGCCCCAGACAAAAGAAAGCCGATGATGAAACATCGGCTGGCACAAACATGGTGTTCATCCTTCCGACGGAGTTTAGTGCTCCAGGATTAGACGAAGCACCTGTGGCACAACTTGACTGCGGCCCACGGCCAGTTATCTTTGAGAAGCCACGAGAAAGAAGTTACAGACATCTGAAGGCCCTGTACTTGCGAGGTTATATCGATGGGCAGCCTGTCAACAAGATGCTGGTAGACACCGGAGCGGCAGTCAACATTATGCCATACTCCATGCTACGTCGGTTGGGACGCTCTAGCTCGGATCTGATCAAGACCAACGTGACATTGAGAGATTTCAACGGCCAAGCGTCTGACGCACAAGGTGTTCTGAACGTGGATCTGACCGTGTAGGAAGGAAAACCATCCCTACGACGTTCTTTATTGTCAATAGCAAGAGCACCTATGCTGTCCTGCTAGGAAGAGATTGGATCCACGCCAACTGTTGCATTCCATCCACGATGCACCAATGCGTAATACAGTGGGATGGAGATGAGGTAGAGGTCGTCCATGCAGATGAATCAGCCGAGATTTCAACGGCTGGCATGGACGCTTGGGAGACAACAGGCCAAGAGCCACTCTCAGGCATCAATTTGGACGACTGCGAGCGCATCGACGTGACAAAGGATGGGGTTAGGCTGGTCTTATCCACTGGCCTGACCGTATAGCAAGAACAAACCTATGGACAAACGTGGCGAGGCCGATCCTTGGGATCGGCCCCAAAGATCTATGGAGGAACATCGCAAAACCTTCATTGAGCGATTCAATCAACATGGAGGCCGATTCCAGCAATCGGCCAAAAAATTATCCTCACCACACATTCTGCCTGTGTTCAACGTCGATCTAATGGGCAGCGGTTTTACGTCGGCTGATGAGAGTCAACATTAGTCCTAACGGAGCCGACGTTCAAATACAGTGCCTTGGCTAACTACAGAGCCGATATCCGCAGTTACCTGACAGATTCGGCTCGGGGGGCACCTAATCAGATGAACATGTGCGATACATGTGCAGTGAAATATTGGGGGCCGATAGAAAAATCGGCCAGTAAAAAAAAATTTAAATTTTTCTCATGGTATACAGCCGATGCTCAGCCATCGACTCTAGTACAATTACACAAGATCTACCAGCTGCGTGTTCAAGACATGGATTTCGACCAAGTCGGTCTTCAGTTCAGCCTCAAGGCCAACCTCCAACCTTTTGCTCATTAGGCCGTTGGTGTTTCGTCTGCAATATCGGCTTTCAAGGGAAGAAAACGTGATCGGCTCCGGTGTATCTACCGTCGGCCTGGCTAAGTTGGCCACCTTCTCAGCTACGCTCGTAGGAATGGCTAGGACCTCTGCATGGTGGCTGTCTCAATTGCCTGAGTTCAAGGCCCTTGGACTGAACTGAGTGTCCTCGCCACTATTCTCACCTTAACTGAGGCTCGGGGGGCAGCTGATTTGGCAGACACTCTGTTTTTGGAAGCCGATTGGAGTGTCATCGGCTGACCCTGCATCATAACCTTCTTCGAAAGCAGTGATTTGTTGCAGAAGAATACTACTAGAGCTGCGGAAAGGAGCCTGAAAGGGAAGCTGTCATCATCTACAGGGTCTGGACCGTCCTGTTGCTGCAAGAAGATGAAGGAGACTGGATTCTCAAAACAGCCGGGGTCTGGACCGTCCTGTTGCTGCAAGAAGATGAAGGAGACTGGATTCTCAAAACAGCCGATGAACAGCCATCGGCTATAGGATTGCAAAGTATTATGGTCAGATATCAAATTACAGTCTGAATTTGAGATGTGCTTGACTGACAGTCTAGTTGGTATCTGAGTCTGGCTTCATGGGCGTCTGAGGCGAAAAGTCCGATACGTTGCTATCGGTCTTGGTGCGGCAAACGGAAGACTTGAAATTGGATTAATTGAGAGTCAAATTGGAAGAACAATTCTTATTGATTCAAAGGAATGGCTTTACAAGAAAGAGCCGATGGCTCTCAAAAGGATCATCCGATGCCTAGTGCACTGCTACTACTAGTCCTACACTAATTGGCCCCTGTTCTAGGGGTCGTCGCTGTCCTCATCATCGCCATTGTAGCTGCCGTCGGTGCTGCTTCCAGAGTGTTCCTCGTCGCTGCTGCCCCAGTCCTCGGCCGGAGCCTCTTCTTCCTCGTCATCATCATCGTCCTCGCTGTCCGCCCAAGCGCGGAAGCGCTTCGCCGGCGGATACCCAGCGGAGGAGGAGGAATCATCCTCCTCCTCTTCCTCTTCTTCCTCTGCTTTTTCTTCTTCCTCCCCCTCGTCGGAGGAGGTGGAGTTCGCCCAGGAGTGGAGGTCATCTTCGCTCTCGCTCTTCAGTTCCCCTTCGATGAGGAACTCGAGGTCGTCCTCCCCATCGATCAGAGGTAAGTCACCATCTGACCCGACGAGTGCTTCGGGTGGGCCATCTGGCACGGGATCAAAGTTCCACTCCTGCTCGCTCGAGGAGGAAGATTGGAGAGAGAGGCCTGAGGAGATGGAGGAAGAGGAAGACATTGCTCTGAGATTGGGGGTTTTCTTGGTGCCGATGGCCAGAACAGAGCAAGGGGATGAAGTGGCGAACGGTTCAGAGCGGTTAAATAAAGGGGATATAGTGGAGATTCAATGCCACAGCAGTTTCCGAGGTGGTGGTGCCCAAAAAAAAAAAACTGCCAAGTCACGCGGAGAAGTTGAGAAGGCAAGGCGTCATGATGAAGGATACTGCGACGGTTCTGCCACGACATGACCCGACGAAGAAAGAGCGGAGTGATTTTGGAATTATCAATTCCAAAACCAGGGGGGCATGTGTTATCACCAGAATTTGACCGAGTCAGAGGTGGGCCGCGATCAAGATGGGCTTGAAGAATATACATGGAAGAAATACATGAATCGGCCTTATATGCAAAGTTTGGGCTAGTTTGCCCGTGTATCTGTAATATAGTAGGATACGTGTCGGTTAGATAGAGTTTGGCTCGTGCCCGGTTGGGATTATTCCCACGTTAGAAAGTCAACGGACTATAAATATGTATCTAGGGTTTATGAAATAAACAACAATCACGTCGCATCGCCAACTCCCTTGTCTCGAGGGTTTCTTCCGGGTAAGCATCATGCTGCCTAGATCGCATCTTGCGATCTAGGCAGTACACGTTTATTCGCTGTCCATGCGTTGCTCGTACTGAAGCCTTTTTGATGGCGAGCAACGTAGTTATCTTAGATGTGTTAGGGTTAGCATTGTTCATCGTATCATATGCTGTCATCGTGCAACCCTGAGACGTCTAGCCGCCCTTACACCTATCTTAGGTGTAAGGGCGGCACCCCGCTTGATCATTATTTAGTAGATCCGATCCGTTATGGTTGCTCCTTGTTTTTCAAGGATTAGTTTAATATCTGCATAGTTAGGCCTTACAAACGGGTTGAAGGATCCAGTGGCACGCAGGGTGTAGTCTGCTAGCCCTAGACAGGATGTTCCGGGGATCAACCTCGTGTTGGTTTTTAGGCCTTGTCTAGGGTCGGTTTACGATCACCGTGCGTGGCCGCCAGGCTCAATCACGAGTAGGATGTTCCGATTATGTGGTGAGAACCCTAAATCGTAGTAGGTCATTTTAGCTTTATTTTGATCAAGCAGGACCACCATATATTCGTACACCCCGTACGGATCATGGGTGGATCGGCTCTTCGAGCCGATTCACAGGACAACCTGAGAGCCGATCGAGGCTCGTATTTAATGTTTACATGTATGCCATGCAGGAAACTAAGCGAGGCACATCCATCACCTTCCTGACCAGGTATAGGTCAGGTGGCACGCCCTTGCACCAGCATCGGACGTGCGTGCCGAGTCTTTGCGGGCCGTCGCTCGGAGGGACCAGGGCCAGCCGCAGTCCTGGGAGCCTCCCGGCTCTACTGTGTTGCCCGTCGCTGCTCGCCGGTGGGTTTCTGACCGCAACAGAAACAAATATGCACTTATTTTTTGAGTGTACCTTCTGTCAAAGCTTCTAGTGGGCTCTTGGTGTAGAATGGAATGTGGATATGGACCTCTATCAAATGATGGATGATGCTAAACAGAGGATGTCCCTAGATTTCTTTACGGAGATAATGATTATTGGATGTTGGAGCATTTGGGATCAAAGAAATGATGCTATTTTTAATGGGATTCATCCAAATATTCAGAGATGTATTGGCAAATTTAAAGCCACTTTTACACTTACTATGCATAGAGCTAAGCCTAGTCTTAAGGAAGGGATGCAATAATGGATTGATACCCTATGAGAATGTAATAAGTGACTTTCCATTGTGAATTACCCCCATCCACCATTTAATAGAAAAATGACACAGTAGGGAGCCTTTCCTTACTGTATTTGTGTCAAAAAATAGTAACCTAGCTTGGGTAGTAACTTACCTTATTTGCTCATTTTTAGCTAAACCATACACGTACGTACTTGATAAATATGAACTCATCTTGTTTATACAATACATCTAATACCCACTTAGGAAACTCAATTGAAAATCATAGTAAACCCTAGAAGCAAATAGCTCTTATTGGAAAAGCTTATTATTCATTAAGAAATAAGTTCTTCAAAATTTATTCTTTTGAAGTAAATAATCATTAACCATACCTTATAGGACCTAAAGCTAACAAGTATTCTTCACATGTTAATATTATCAATTGTTATCAATTGGATTCTTATATTATTATGATTTTTTATACAACTCGTAAGCAATATCAAGCTAACAAAAACCTTAATGAGAAATTGGTTTGTGAAACCACTCTAAAAGTGCAACACACGCTAAAGAAATCATTACAACTCACTAGTCCAAAATCATTGGGGTTAGGTCACGATTACAACGATTTCATCTCATACTTGTACATTATAGCATCTTTGTCAATTCTTTCAATATTGTCCTTACCGAACAATGATGCTATTTACGAATTTGGAGTTATATCATCTCAAAGCTTCTGATTGCACAATCTTGTAGTTAAGGAAGGCGAGTTCATCACTTGCCATGCCATTTGATTTTTTTTTTATCAAATTACTTGCAAAAAGTAGTATTTTTTGACTATTTACTGTAGGGCAAAAGCCCCACAGCCTCCCTTTATTAAAAAACTAGCCAAGCTAGCAACACCACAAAAAGTTTATACAAAACAAGATAATCTAAAAGAGAGCTATGAGCTATAGCAAAAGAAAACCTAAAAAACTGAAAACTAAGCCAAGAAGTTCAAAAGGAACAAGAACAAGTACAACTAGTGAAGGTTGGAAATCCACTTTAGAATCTGATCTTTTTTGTCTGCCTTGAACCTGTGAGCATGCAATGATAGATCTTCTTGCAAAGTAGTATTTGTATCATTCTAGCATTCAAAAGCAAAGTATTACTTTTACAACTATGACTATGACTATGTGGTGGGAAATGGAACCATGGTTTGAGTTAATGGTGGAGGCTCCATTGCAACTGGTTTTGTATTCACATATTATTAACAACAAATGTTGTATAGTGATTCTTGCGCCGTAAATCTTATGTTAACCATTCAAAGTGCATGGAGCCTCCATGTGTGGTTTTGGTAATTAATGGCAATCCCTATGGACTAATATTTGCATTGGAGTTATATTTGTATGAGTTGTTCATAGGCAATGCTTGAACCATATGTTGGCTTCAAGGGTTTAATAAGAAGAAATTGATGAAGAATATCATCTCAAGTATGCCTTGAAGATGAAGATGAAGTGAGCCCTCAAAGTTAACTTCAATACATCAACATGATTGATACGTCCAATTTGCATCACTATTTTATATCATAATTTACTATTATTCATTGATATATTTCATATTTAGAGTTGATACTTATGTCATTCCATATATTTTTGCATGTTTGATGATTATTAGAGAATTAACCGCCGGAGCTAGAATTCTGCTGGAAAAAGGACCGTCAAGACACCATATCTCTGAAGAACAACAATTCCCAGAAAATATAGATAAACTCCTATTTTGCTAGATGATGGAGGAAGCTTGAAGGGGAGGCAGAGATGGGCCAGGAGGGGCCCAAACCACCCCTAGGCTCGGGCCACCCCCTGGCCGCGCCTAGGCATTGTTTGGGCGCCCTGGCCCACCTCTGGCATCGCCCCCTCGCGTATTTCATCCCTCCGAGAACCCTAACATCGGGGGAGCGAATAGAGAAATATTTTTCTGCCGCTACTGGGCAGAGAACCAGAGAGAGAAAATCTCTCCGCCAGGGAGAAATCTGCTAGGGAAATTCCTTCCCGGAGGGGGGAAATCGTCGCCATCGTCACCGCCATCGAGCTGGACTTCATCAGGATCATCATCACCATCATCTCCACCACCAGTACCATCATCACTGCCGTCTCCACGCCATCCCGCTGTAACATCTTGGGTTTGATACTTGTCTAGTTCATAGGGGGAACTTTCCCGGTGTTGATTACTCCTTGTAGATGCTATTGAGTCAAACCATTAAATTAAGGTTTATGTCCAGATTGTTATTCATCATTATATCACCTCTGATTATGATCCATATGATGTCTTGTGAGTAGTTCGTTTAGTTCTTGAGGACATGGGAGAAGTCATGTTGTCAGTAGTGGAACTATGTTGAGTAATATGCAATGATTTGATAATTAAGTTGTGGTGTTGTTCTTCTAGTGGTATCATGTGAACGTCGACTACATGATACTTCACCTTTATGGGCCTAGGGGAATGCATTGTGTATTTTGCTACTAATTGTGGGGTTGCGGGAGCGACAGAAACCCAAACCCCTATTAGGAAACCGGTGCACGAGGGAGTGTAGGATCTCAAATTTAAGCCTGTGGTTAGATTTATCTTAATTACCTTCTTGTAGTTGCGGATTCTTGCAAGAGGTATAATCATAAGTATGCATTAGTCCAAGTATGGGGTAGTGCATTAGCGTAGGTTCACCCATACAACACTTACCAAACCATTGATGATTATTTAGCTTTGTGAAGCGAAAGCGCATGATGAAATTCTCGTGTGTCCTCAGGAACGTTTGGTCATCATAAGTACAACAACCGGCTTGTCCTTTGCTCTAAAAAGGATTGGGACACTTGCTGCAATTATTATTACTATCTTTATTTTAATCGTACTTTATTTATCTGCAATACCAAATACCCCCCGAAAACATGTTTGCTAGTGTTTATAGTGAATCCTTGATCGAAACTACTCGTCAACACCTTCTGCTCCTCGTTGGGTTTGACACTCTTATTTATCGAAAGTACTACGATACACCCCCTATACTTGTGGGTCATCAAGACTATTTTCTGGCACCGTTGCCGGGGAGTGAAGCGCTATTGAAGAGTGGAATTGGTAAAGGTAACTTTTTACTGTAAGTGTTGTTTTTATTTCTGTTTGTTACTGCTATATTTCATTATGGAGACGTCTCCATTAGACTCTCTATTTGGAAGTAGATGAACCACCGCATGCTCAATTGGATCCTTTTGAAATACCTATGAAAATTGTTGAACGTGTTATGAATAGCTGGTATTTTGGAGATGGAACTATCCATCAGGATGATCATTTACTCTTTATACATGAATTATGCGAGTTGTTCAAGTGTGCAGGTACCTCAATGGACCAAGTTAAGAGGAAGTTATTCTCTTTATCACTTGAGGGAAGAGCTGCGGAATGGTATAAGATGTTGAAGAATGGTCGATCTATTGGATGGGAGGAGATTGTACCTCTCTTTTATTCTAAATTCTATCCTCCAAGTGAGATTCATAAAGATCGGAATCAAATATATAATTTATGGCCTCAAGATGGAGAGAGTATTTCCCAAGCGTGGGGGAGATTGAAGTCACTAATGCTGAGATGCCCCATTCATGAGCTCCCCGGTAATATTGTTATTATTAACTTCTATGCAAGGCTTTCTCTTCATGATAAGGATTTATTGGATGCTTCTTGTTCCAGATCATTTACACGTATGAAAGAAGAAGCTAAATGGGATCTTCTCGACCGCATTAGGGAAAATACTGAAGGATGGGAGAATGATAAAGGAAGAAAGTCATGTATAAATTATGATTATGAATGCATTGAATCTTTTATGCAAACTGGTGACTTTTGTAATACTAGTGTTGTTTCTGGTCTTGATTCTCAAATTCTTGCAAATTGTTTTAAGGCTTTTGCCTCTTATCTTGATGTTCCCAAAAAGGAGTGGAACAAGTACCATGCACCTTATAAAGATATTGTTAATTGTGTTCCTGCTAGAAATATTGAAATTTGTACTGTTGATCGTGTTTTGCCTGAACCTTATATTGAGAAAGTACCTTTCCCTGCCAAGGTAAAGGAAAATTCTATTATAACTAGTGTGGTTAATAAAAGTAAAAAAAGAAAGCTATAGAACCTGATGAACAAATAACTATTGAACCTGCGGTAGCAATAGTAAAGGTCCTGGTTACTGAAAATGTAGAAGATGGACATGTTATTTTCTATGAAGATGCTTCTAATATTGTTTCACATCCTAGTAAATCCAAGAAAAATAGTGTTCATGTGCTTTCTGTCGGAATAGGTGATCATTGCTATTATGGTTTATGTGATATTGGTGCAAGTTCTAGTGTTGTTCCTTATGAGCTTTACAGGGAAATTATGCATGAAATTGGTTCTTGTGAACTTGAAGAAATTGATGTGGTTATTCAGCTTGCTAATAGAGAGACCATCTCTCCAATTGGTATTGTTAGAGATGTGGAAGTTTTATGTGGTAAGATTAAATATCCCGCTGATTTTCTAGTACTTGGTTCAGCTGCTAGTAAGACTTGTCCTATAATTTTGGGTAGACCTTCCTTGAATACTTGTGGTGGTATTATAGACTGTAAGAAGGAAAAAATTCTTACTAGATTTTATGGAGAGTCTTATGAGTTTAATTTTTCTAAGTTTGCTAAAGCTCCTTATAAAGCAAAATTTCCTAATGAAGATTTTAGAGTTGAACAACTTGCCTCTATTGCCTTTGCTCCTAACGATGCTTTGCAGCTTATATGGAGGACCATGGAAGTGAGGTCTTTCTGGAGGAAAGAAATGAAATTGATGAGATTTTTCTTCGTCAACCGGAGATTCTTAAGCACAATTTACCTGTGGAAGACTTGGGTACCACATTACCACCCAAGGAGGATCCTATTTTCGATTTAAAACCTTTACCTGATGATCTTAAATATGCTTATATTGATGATAAGAAAATATATCCTGTTATTATTAGTTCTACTCTTTCAGGATAGTTAGAGGGAAGATTATTGGGAGTATTGAAGAAACACCAATGAGCTATGGGATATATTCTTGATGATTTGAAGGGGATTTCTCCTACTATATATCAGCATGCTATTAATATGGAACCAGATGCAAAGCCAGTTTGTTAAACATCAATGCCATTTAATTCTGAAGATGAAGGATGTGGTAAGAAATGAGGTATTGAAACTCCTTGATGCTGGTATTATTTATCCTATTGCTGATAGTAGATGGGTTAGTCATGTGCATTGTGTCCGAAAGAAAGGAGGAATTACAGTTGTGCCTAATGAGAAAAATGAATTTATTCCTCGAAGAGTAGTAGTTTGTTATAGGATGTGCATTGATTTTAGAAAATTTAATAAAGTTACTAAGAAAGATCATTATCCTGTTATCACCAGATTTTGGACAAATCCAGAGGTGGGCCGTAAGAGAGATGGGCTTGGAAGACTACACGTGGAAGATCTCTGAAGCGGCCTTGCACGGGGAACTTGGGTTAGTTTGCCCGTGTATCTTTAATTATAGTAGATTATGTTTTAGATCAAGATTAGAGTTTGTATCGTGCACGGTGGGATATTCCCACGTTAGAAAGTCCGCTGGACTATAAATATGTATCTAGGGTTTATGGAATAAACAACAACACAACGTTCACCCCAAAACAAACCAATCTCGGCGCATCGCCAACTCCTTCGTCTCGAGGGTTTCAATCAGGTAAGCGACATGCTGCCTAGATCGCATCTTGCGATCTAGGCAGCACAAGCTCCACGTTGTTCATGCGTTGCCCGTACTGAAGCGTCTTTGATGGCGGGCAACGTAGTTATCATAGATGTGTTAGGGTTAGCATAGTTCTCCGTATAACATGCTTACGTAGTGCAACCCTTGCATGTCTAGCCGCCCTCACACCTATCTCAGGTGTGGGGGCGGCACCCTGCTTGTTCTTTATTTAGTAGATCTGATCCGTTACGATTGCTCCTTGCTCTGCAAGGATTAGTTTAACATCTGCAATAGTTAGGCCTTACAAAGGGGGGGAGGATCCAGCGGCACGTAGGGTGGCGTTCGCAAGTCCTAAACAGGATGTTCCGAGGATCAACGCCATGTTGGTTTTTTGGCCTTGTTTAGGATCGGCTTACGAGCACCGTGCGTGGCCGCGAGGCCCAACCTGGAGTAGGATGATCCGATTATGCGGTGAAAACCCTAAATCGTCGTAGATCTCATTAGCTTTATCTTGATCAAGCAGGATCACCAAGTATTCGTGCACCCCGTACGAATCATGGGTGGATCGGCTCTTTGAGCCGATTCACAGGATAACCTGAGAGCCGATCGAGGCTCTTATTTAATGTTTACGTGTATGCCATGCGAGGAACTAAGCGAGGCATCCCCATCACCTTCCGACCAGGTATAGGTCAGGTGGCACGCCCTGCACTTCGCATCGCCGCGTGTGACCAGAAGAGCATTGCGGGCCGTCGCTCGGAGGGGTCTCAGCCAGCCGCAGCTCTAGGCTCTTCCCGGCTCTACACTGTGTTGACAGGCCGCTGCCCGCCGGTGGGTTTTGGCAGTCAACACATTCTGGCACGCCCGGTGGGACTATCGTCTACATCAACCACATCGCCATCTACATCTGAGATGGCGGCGGACGGCACGCCAGTCACCTACGAGGAGTTACCTGCCGAGCTCAAGAAGAAATACGACGAGATCAAGGTCACCCTCGAAGCCGACCTCATCGGCTCTTTTCAGAGAACCCGTACCCATGGCATCAGATGGAAGGGATTCTCACCACAAGGTGCACTCGATGGGATAGATCTCTCGGCCCCGTCGGAGGAACGCACCAGGGGCCTACGGCAGGAGATCAACTACTTGGTGGCTCACTCGCTACACCGCCACTCTGAAAACTTGGTCAACGTGTTGGAGCGTCTCGCTCTGCGCGTGATCCAGGAGATCATGAGCCACCAGTACTCGCCGGCAGGACCAGCTCTCGGGACGCATCAAGGAGAGTTGCCACTCGGTCCGTCCACCGCTGCCATATGCGTTGGCAGCACCAGCTGAAGTGCCGGCTACACCGGCATTCGTCGTCTACAAGATCGGTGGTGACCCCAGTGACTACCAGTTCTTGGCTGAGGCGCCTAAGGAGATCCCTCAAGGATACGCGTGCACGTATGTGCCAGATTGTGGCAACTGGCCACTCTCAAACCAGGCCACAACGTCAGGGACTCTGGCGCAAACAGGAGGAACGTCAACAACAGAGCTTGAGAAGCAGACGTGGCTAACTAAGTACGCCACCCCGACGAAACTCCCGAGCCCAGCTCCTGCAGTTGGCTCAGAGCTGGAAAAGCAAACATGGCTGGCTAAGTACGCCACCCCGGCGAATCTTCAGAGTGCATCTCCTGCAGCCAGCACAGCGGATCAGATCAGTACCATACTGAGAGACCAGTTCGGCATGGTGCCGAAAAGAAGGGCAATCGGCTATTCCAAGCCGTACCCCGACGAGTACGAGATGATCCCGCTGCCACCTAAATATCGGCTCCCTGACTTCTCCAAATTCAGTGGATCAGATGGCTCCAGCTCCATCGAGCACGTCGGCCGATATTTGGCACAACTAGGACCGGCTTCAGTGTCGGATCAGCTACGCGTGAGGCTCTTTTCACAGTCCCTCACGGGATCGGCGTTCGGATGGTACACTTCTTTGCCAGCAAACTCCATCCAGTCTTGGAAGCAATTGGAAGAACAATTCCATACGCAATACCATTCAGAAGCTTCCGAGTCTAGCATTGCCGATCTAGCACAACTACGTCAGAAGCGCGGAGAAACGGTGACAGAGTACATCCGGCGCTTCAGGAATCTTAGGAACCGATGTTATTCGGTTCGTATAACTGAAAAGGAAGCAGTCGAGTTGGCAGTAGCTGGCCTTGCAACACAGCTCAAGGACATGGCCTCCCAAGCAGATTATCCCTCGCTGGCGCACATGGTTCAGAAACTATCAGCATATGAACAGCGCCACCCAGACCTGTACCAAGACAAGTTCAAGCGTGCAGTAGTCATGGTCGATACAGAGGAAGGTGAAGTGCCTGCGGGAGACCAAGAAGTAGCAGTGGCTGAGTGGACTCGGGGAGGAACCCCCGTGTCCTGCAAATGGGTAAAGCCACCGGGGGCCGCCCGGGGATTTGATTTTGACGTGACCAAGACTGAACAAATCTTCGACCTCCTGCTCAAGGAGAAACGGTTGATGATTCCTGAAGGTCTCAAGTTCCCCACGGCGCAAGAGCTAAACGGAAAGCCGTCGCAAATTCCACAACTCGCTTTCCCATGCCACCAACGACCTGCAGGTGTGGCGTCAGCACATCCAAGCGGCGATAGAGAAGGGGCGTTTAATTTTCAACCAGTACGCCATGAAGGTAGACACCCAGCCCTTCCCCGCCGTTAACATGGTAGAAGTCATCTACCCTGAGGGTTGCCAGCCAGGTCCCACGTTCAGCATCAACATGGTAGGACCTGGGAACTACTCTGGCAAAGACGGAGATGAGGGCAGCTGCTCTCATAGCAAGGACACAGAGGAGGCCGCTCCACGCGATCGGCTCCATCATGACGGCAAGCGCTACGTCACAGAGGGAGGAGTGAAGAACATAAGATATCAACGACCTCTCTCTGATCACCTCCTCAACAAATATGTGAGTCAGTATGACCAACGCCGACGGTCCAACTATGATGATGAAGGAGATCGTCTGGCTAGAGAAGCCAGAAGACATCGTCGGCAGGATCGCGATGAGGAGGAGCACGAGCGCCGTGCCACAGACAAGTCAAGGGAGCAAGATGACAACGCCAGACACTGGGACTGCCCTTTCTTCAGACACTGCTGGGATTCAGGAATGAGCCGATTGCCCACAATCGGCAATTGCCCAGAATGCAACAAGAAGAAGAAGGAGGCAGCCAACGTGTCTGTGTTCGAGCGCTTAGGGCCTCTCCCGCCACCAAGCAAACGCGCTGAGTCACCTCGTTGGGCAGATCTTGAGGATTCCGAAGACGAGGGGCCAGAAGAAGAAGACAGGTATCACCGTCCAAGGTGGTGCCCTGACGGACTCAGCCGTTCACAAAAACGCAGGGTTCAGCGGTTGCGCGGCCTGGAGGAAGCCGAAAGGTTATACCTGCATACGCTAAGGAAGGCACGGCCTGATCTGGCCGCAAAGGTTCAGCGAGCCCTGGATGAAGAGGGTCGACCACGGAGAATGGAGTGGCGTCCCAAGCAAAAGAAAGCCGATGATGAAACATCGGCTGGCACAAACATGGTGCTCGTCTTGCCGACGGAGCTTAGTGCTCCACGATTATACGATGCACTCAAGGTGGACGACAGCAGGCGCATCAAGTCAGAGGTTGGGTTGGTTTTATCCAGCCTGACCGAGTAGCAAGATTAAGCCAATGGGCAAACCAGGCGAGGCTGATCCTTGTGATCGGCCCCAAAAAGTTTATGGAGGAACATTACAAAACCTTCATCGAACAAGCAATGTGGAGGCCGATTCCAGCAATCGGCCAAAATTATCCTCTGCACATATTCTGCTTGTGTTCAACAACGATCCACTGGGCGGTGGCCACGTCGGCAGATGAAAGTCAGCATGAATCTTTGCGAGGCCGACGTGCAAGTGCAGTGCCCTGTCTAACCATGAAAGCCGATATCTACAGTCATTTGGCAGATGTCGGCTCGGGGGGCATATAGTTAGATGAACACGTGCAAATAAACATGTGTAAGCATGTGTGCAGTGAAACTTTGGGGGCCGATTGAGAAAAAATCGGCCAAACAAAAACAAAAAAAAAAATTTGCGCAAGAAGCGAAGCCGATGCGCAGCCATCGACTCTAGTATAGTCACACAAGACCAAGACCTACTGGCTATGTGCTCAAGGTTTACATCAATATCGACGTTCAGTAGAAGAAAGCTGATCAGCGACTTGTGTATCCTTGCCGGTATTCTTGCCTTGGTTAAGGCTCGGGGGGCAGCTCGCCTTAAAAATTCTCTGGGAAGCCGATTTTGATAGAATCGGCTGATTCTGCATTACAATTCGGAGGCCGATGGTGGCACATGTGGTTGGCTCACTACTGTTCTCGCCTTGATGAAGGCTCGGGGGGCAACGGACTACATGGATATTTGGTTCTTAAGAAACCGATTGGAGTTGCATCGGTTGATCCTGCATCGTGATCCTCCCTGGAGGCAGTTCTGGTCGTGAAAGAAGATTACTGAAGCTATGGAGAGGAATCAGGAAAGGAGGCCATCGGCTTTTACAGATTTTGGACCGTCCTGTCGCTGCAAGAGGAGGAAAGGGACTAGATTCTCAAAATAGCCGATGAGTAGTCATCGGCTAAGGGATTGCGAAAAGTTATGGTCGAATACCAAATCGCAGCCTGAAATTGAGAAGTTCTTGGCCTACGAGCTAATCGACATGAGAGTCCGGCTTCATGGGCGTCCAAAAGAAAAGAAATCCGATACATTGCTATCGGTCTTGACATTACAGGCAGAAGGAATGAAATTGGAGCAATTGAAGGGTGAATCAAAAGACCGATTTCATTAATTCAGAGGAGCGGCTTTACAAGATAGAGCCGATGGCTCTCAAAAGGGGGGATCTAGTGCCTAGCGCACTGCTACTACTAGTCCTATTCTACTAGTCGTCGCTGTCCTCGTCGTCACCGCCGTCGATGTCGTCGGCGCTGCTCCCAGGGAGCTCCTCGTCGCTGCTGCCCCAGCCCGTGGCTGGAGCCTCTTCCTCCTCGTCATCATCATCGTCCTCGCTGTCCGCCCAGGAGCGGAAGCGCTTGGTTGGCGGGTACCCGGCGGAAGAGGAAGATTCATCTTCCTCCTCCTCTTCTTCTTCTTCGTCGTCATCTTCATCCTCGCTGTCCGCCCACATGCGGGAGCGCTTCTTCGGCGGGAGCTTGGCGAAGGGGAAGGTCTTGGCCTTCGCTACTTCTCCTTCTTTCTTCTCATTATCGGAGGAGAGGGGGTTCACCTCGGAATGAGGCTTGTCCTCGTTCTTCTTCGGCGAGAATGGGGGGAAGAGGTTTGAGAAGGAGGAGGAAGAGGAAGACATAGCTGAGGGAGAAGAGGGTTTTTTGGCTGCCGATGGCTGGAACAGGGGAAGGGGATGAAGAAAGCTAATCGATCGGCACAGTTAAATAATGAGGAGCCTGGTGGAAATTTATTGTCATTACAGTTTCCAAGGAGATGACGCCAGAGCTATCGAATTTTCAGAGAAGCTGAGAAGACGGGGCATAATGATAACGGATACTGCAACAGCTCTGCTCTGCCACGACATGACCCGACGAAGGAAAGTATAATGATTTTGGAAAAATTATTTCCAAAACCAGGGGGGCATGTGTTATCACCAGATTTTGGACAAATCCAGAGGTGGGCCGTAAGAGAGATGGGCTTGGAAGACTACACGTGGAAGATCTCTGAAGCGGCCTTGCACGGGGAACTTGGGTTAGTTTGCCCGTGTATCTTTAATTATAGTAGATTATGTTTTAGATCAAGATTAGAGTTTGTATCGTGCACGGTGGGATATTCCCACGTTAGAAAGTCCGCTGGACTATAAATATGTATCTAGGGTTTATGGAATAAACAACAACACAACGTTCACCCCAAAACAAACCAATCTCGGCGCATCGCCAACTCCTTCGTCTCGAGGGTTTCAATCAGGTAAGCGACATGCTGCCTAGATCGCATCTTGCGATCTAGGCAGCACAAGCTCCACGTTGTTCATGCGTTGCCCGTACTGAAGCGTCTTTGATGGCGGGCAACGTAGTTATCATAGATGTGTTAGGGTTAGCATAGTTCTCCGTATAACATGCTTACGTAGTGCAACCCTTGCATGTCTAGCCGCCCTCACACCTATCTCAGGTGTGGGGGCGGCACCCTGCTTGTTCTTTATTTAGTAGATCTGATCCGTTACGATTGCTCCTTGCTCTGCAAGGATTAGTTTAACATCTGCAATAGTTAGGCCTTACAAAGGGGGGGAGGATCCAGCGGCACGTAGGGTGGCGTTCGCAAGTCCTAAACAGGATGTTCCGAGGATCAACGCCATGTTGGTTTTTTGGCCTTGTTTAGGATCGGCTTACGAGCACCGTGCGTGGCCGCGAGGCCCAACCTGGAGTAGGATGATCCGATTATGCGGTGAAAACCCTAAATCGTCGTAGATCTCATTAGCTTTATCTTGATCAAGCAGGATCACCAAGTATTCGTGCACCCCGTACGAATCATGGGTGGATCGGCTCTTTGAGCCGATTCACAGGATAACCTGAGAGCCGATCGAGGCTCTTATTTAATGTTTACGTGTATGCCATGCAGGAACTAAGCGAGGCATCCCCATCACCTTCCTGACCAGGTATAGGTCAGGTGGCACGCCCTTGCACTTCGCATCGCCGCGTGTGACCAGAAGAGCATTACGGGCCGTCGCTCGGAGGGGTCTCAGCCAGCCGCAGCTCTAGGCTCTTCCCGGCTCTACACTGTGTTGACAGGCCGCTGCCCGACGGTGGGTTTTGGCAGTCAACATATCCTTTACCTTTTATTGATCAAATGTTAGAAAGGTTGTCTAAGAAAACTCATTTTTGTTTCCTTGATGGTTATTCTGGGTTTTCTCAAATTGCTTTAAAAAAGCAAGATCAAGAGAAAACCACTTTTACTTGTCCTTATGGAACTTATGCTTATAGACGTATGACTTTTGGTTTGTGTAATGCTCCTGCTACATTTCAAAGATGCATGTATGCTATTTTTCATGGTTTTGTGAAGAAAATGTGGAAGTATTCATGGATGATTTCTCCATCTATGGGACTTCTTTTGATAACTGTTTGCACAATCTTGATAAAGTCTTGCAGAGATGTGAAGAAACTAATCTTGTTCTTAATTGAGAGAAATGTCACTTTATGGTAAATGAAGGAATTGTTCTTGGACATAAAATTTCTGAAAGAGGCATTGATGTCGACAGAGCCAAAGTGGAAGCAATTGAGAAAATGCCCTGAGGGATGTTAAAGGTATTCGTAGTATTCTTGGTCATGTTGGTTTCTATAGGAGGTTTATTAAGGATTTCTCTAAAATTTTAAAGCCTCTTACTAATCTTCTCCAAAAGGATGTACCTTTTGTATTTAAGGAAGCTTTTGAAACTTTAAAGAATGCTTTAACCACTGATCCTATTGTTCAACCACCTGATTGGAATTTACCCTTTGAAATTATGTGTGATGCTAGTGATTTTGCAGTAGGTGCTATTCTTGGACAGTGAGTAGATAAGAAGTTGAATGTTATTCATTATGCTAGTAAGACTTGATGCTGCTCAAAAGAATAACGCTACTACTGAAAAAAGAATTCCTAGCTGTAGTCTTTGCTTGTGATAAGTTTAGACCTTATATTATTGATTCGAAAGTTACTATTCATACTGATCATGCTGCTATTAGATACCTTATGGAAAAGAAAGATTTTAAGCTTAGGCTTATTAGATGGGTGTTGCTTTTACAAGAGTTTGATCTACATATTGTAGATATGAAGGGTGTTGAAAATCATGTTGCTGATAATTTGTCTAGATTGGAAAATATTTCATATGATCCTATTCATGTAAATGATAGTTTTCCAAATGAACAATTGGCTGCAATAAAAGTAACTTCGTGTGAGAGTCCTTTGTATGTTGATTATGCTAACTTTATTGTTTCCAAGTATTTGCCTCCAACATTTACAGCTCAGCAGAGAAGGAAATTCTTTTATGACTTGAGGCATTATTTTTGGGATGACCCACACTTATATAAAGAAGGAGTGGATGGTATTATACGAAGATCAAGAGATATTGAGAAAATGTCATGGTAGTGCTCATGGAGGATATCATGTTGAAGATAGAACTGCACAAAAAGTTCTACAATCGGATTTTTATTGGCCGACTCTTTTCAAAGATGCAAGAAAGTTTATTTGATCTTGTGATGAATGCCAAAGAGTTGGTAATATTTCTATACACAATGAAATGCCTGATACGTATCAAACGTATCTATAATTTTTGATGATCCATGCTTGTTTTACACCAATTCATATGTGTTTTGTTTATACTTCGTTGCACTTTTACATGATTTCCGGCACTAACCTATTAACAAGATGCCACAATGCCAGTTCCCTTTTTTCTGTTGTTTTTGTATTTCATAAAAGTTGTACAGGAAATATTCTCAGAATTGGACGAAACAAAAGTTGAAGTCAATATTTTACCGAAACGAAGACGAAGTCCGGAGGGGGACGAAGAGGTGCAGCAGGTCGACCAGACCTACCCTAGGTGCGGCCTAGACCTGGCCCGCGCCTAGGGGTGGTCTGGGCCCACCAGGTGCCCCACCGACCTGAATCCTCCGCCTATTTATACATCTTCTGGGGAAAACCCTGGATACCCGAGCCTCCATCCACGAAAAGTTCCATTGCGGCCGCCATCGCAGAACCCATCTTGGGGGTTCTGAAGCTCTTCCCGACACCCTGCCGAAGGGGGAAATCATCGCCGGAGGCATCTACATCGCCATGCCCGCATCCGAAGTGATGCGTGAGTAGTTCATCCCTAGACTATGGGTCCATAGCAGTAGCTAGATGGTTGTCTTCTTCACTTTGTGCTTCATGTATCGATCTTGTGAGCTGCCCTACATGATCAGGATCATCTTTATGTAATCCTATATGTTTGGTTTGCTGGGTTCCGATGAATATTGTGTACTATGTTGAGATTGATTATATATTCATGTCATATGTTATTTGTGATCTTGCATGCTCTCCGTTGCTAGTAGAAACTCTGGCCAAGTGGACACTTGTGATTCCAAGAGGGGGTATTTATGCTCGATAGTAGGTTCATGCCTCTAGTTTCCTGGGAGAGTGACTTTATAACTTATAAGGTTGTAGATGTGTGGCTGCTGCTAGGGAGAAAACAACAATGTTTTATCCAAGGGTAACTCTATTGTTTACTTTACACACATTGCTTAATGTGATAGTCTGTTGCTTACAACTTTATACTGGAAGGGGTGCAGACGCTAACTTGAAGGTGGATTATTAGTCATAGACATAGTTGGATTACGGCCTATGTATTATGTTGTAATGCCCAATACCAAATATCATAGTAATCATCTTATCATGTATGGTCGATATTCTGTCGATTGCCTAGGTGTAATTTCTTTACACAACATGCTATTTTCTTTATGGAGAGACACCTCTAGTGACCTGTGGACCTCGGTCCTACTTCCTTTACTGATAAATTCAACTGCAATCTTGTTCTGTTTACTTTCTGCAAACATCTCCTTCCATTCGATACGTCTAATCCTTTGTGTTCAGCAAACCGGTGAGATTGACAACCTCACTGCAAGTTGGGGCAAAGTACTTTGGTTGTGTTATGTGCAGGTCCCACGTTGTTGCTGACATCGGTAGTGCGCCCTGCCACTAGTCAGCCAGCAACACCTTCAGAAGTTACGCCTTTCTCCTACTGGTCGGTTAAACCTTAGTTTCGTACCGAGGGGAAATTTGTTGTTGTGCTCATCACACCTTCCTCTTGGGTTTTCCCAGCCGCTTCCACAACAACGCTCAGCAAGATTGCCTGGCACCATCACCAGAGCACCATCAAGATTTTCTGGTGCCGTTGCCGGGGACCTGAAGAATAGTTACACCACAGAGATTTCCAACTCCCACAGCAATCTGCGCACAGCAATGCCTATGAGTTATTCTCTTGTTATTGAACCATTTGATTGTTGGGGATTTGACTTTATGGGTCCTTTTCCTCCTTCAGTAGGTTACACTCATATACTTGTTGTTGTTGATTATGTTACTAAATGGGTAGAAGATATACCTACAAAGAGTGTTGATGGTGAGACCTCATTAAAAATGCTTAAAGATGTTATTTTCCCTAGATTTGGTGTGCCTAGATATCTTATGACTGATGGAGGTTCTCATTTTATTCATGGTGGTTTTAGAAAGACACTTGCTAGATATGATGTTAATCGTAGGATTGCGTCAGCTTATCATCCTCAAACAAGTGGGAAAGTAGAATTATCAAATAGAGAGATTAAATCTATATTGCAAAAGACTGTTAATAAATCTAGGAAGAATTGGGCTAGTAAGTTAAATGATTCTTTATGGGCTTATAGAACTGCTTATAAAAATCTTATGGGTATGTCTCCTTATAAAATGGTTTATGGAAAATCTTGTCACTTGCCTTTAGAATTAGAACACAAAGCTTATTGGGCAGTGAAAGAACTTAATAGAGACTTTAAACTAGCTGGTAAGAAAAGGTTGGTTGACTTGAGTTCTCTAGATGAATGGAGGAATGAAGCCTATGAAAATGCTAGACTCTTTAAAGAGAAGGGTAAAAAGTGGCATGATAAGAGAATTCTTAAGAGAGAGTTCCATGTTCGTGATAAAGTTCTACTCTTTAGGTCTCGTCTCAGATTTTTTTTGGAGGAAAATTACTCTCAAAATGGGAAGGACCTTTTATTATTGAAGAGGTGTATCATTCCGGTGCCATAAAAATTGGCTTCATTGAAGGATAACACTACACAAGTGGTGAATGGGCAAAGACTCAAGCATTATAGTTTTGGAGATTCTTATAATGAAGAAATTGATATTATTCAAGTGGTGACTCCGGAAGAATTCATTAAGGAGCTAATCTGCATAGTCCGTTTTCGAATAGGTAACAATTTTAGTAAGAAAAAGTTCGCGTTAAACTTTCCAGGTTATATTTTTGTCGTTTTTACTAAATATGAAAAATTACGAGAGGGAAACGGGTAGGAGAAGGTGCCCAGGGGCACCAGACCACCCCTAGGCGCGGGCCAGCTCCAGGCCGCACCTAGGCATGGTCTGGGTGCCCTGGAGCCCCTTTCCGATCCAGTTTTGCATTGTTCCCTTCCTTTTGTTACGAAACTTTTTGCTATATAATCCCCCGGATCCCCCGAGGTCCGTATATCGTGTTCTTGTCGTGTTTTCGTTTCGATCTGTTTCTGCCATGATTTGTTCTCAATTTTAGAGGCACCATGGTCTCCACCAACAACGACAAGGGCAAGGAGCTGTCGGAAGATGATCTTCAAAACCCCAAGCCGGAGGAGGAGCTCAAGAGTAATGCCAACGAGGAAGTAGAAGAAGATCAATGCTCACCTCCTCGCACCATCATTGCAAGCATTGGAGTGGTGGAATACCCTCTCAAGTTCAGGAAAGGAGAACGGATACGTGCCGGAGGAGGGGTTCCACATCACATCCTAGCTTAGAGGACACTTTCTTCAGGCAAACGTAACCCCTTCCATACTTTAATTCATAAGCATCAATTCGAAAGGGTGCCTCAGACGGAGTTACCCTCTGGATGGGATATGGATCGTTCTAATAATGCAGGGAAAGGAAGCTCTCAGCCTGAGGAAGGATGGGGGAATAATTACAAGAGCTGGGACTCACGGTCTGATAGGTTCATGAATCATATTGATCACAACACGGAGTTGATTCATATTCTCACCTACAAGATTGATGAGTTGAAGGAACTGGTTGAGAAGATTATTAAGGATCTGTGGATGACCCTGCATACCACTGCATGTTGTAGTATGCTAGTCGTTGATATAACATTCACGAAGTATCAATCCGTAAATGTTACATCCCTCAGAGTAGTACAACAGAACATAGCAGGTCCATAACTCATTCATTTATTATTACATGCCATATATACATATCATCTCGGAGTTCCTCTTGGGTCCTAAGAGGAATACTCATGGGTTCGAGGTGAACCCGACTCAACTTACAATATAGAAGTCTTAATAAGTTATACATTTATTCTCATCGAGCTGTTGAGTACTAAGTGTTTGCACTGCTCGGGTACTACTACTTTCAAATAGGTATACGCTTGATCTCCTCCGGAACCCTCCCCGGTTCCGTAGACGATGAGGTAATCCACTCCTTTTACACCTCCAGAGAGGTCTGGTTCTTCATAGCAGATGTCCTCTGCTCCTTCTTGGTTGTCGTTGTCCTCCTCGAGTCGATTCAGACAATCTAAGCAGGGGATTTAAGAGTGGTATGAGTACGAGCGTACTCAACAAGTTCATTATAGAAAAGAGGTGTTTAATGCACTAGCTACGATATCAGACCAGAGAGTCTAATACCAATGCAGGTTTTGATAATCATTTCTTCAAGAGGTTGCTTTTATTTAGAAGAATTGTGTCCGTCAGCCTTCACCGGTTTACTAGAACTTCATGGAGTTCCTTTCCGGCAGCGTTCGCAGTTCCAAATCCCGGAACAGGGAGTGATAGGTCACAATTCATTACACTCTGCAGAGGTGTGTTGCTTTACCCATAAGAGATCTTAACCTTGGTGCCAACCGGGCAGCTTTCCCGTCCACACTTCCTTTGGTGTGAGGCCCGGTATAAGGTCTAGCCAATCATACTCCTCCGCTACCTCGAACACCCACCCTTTGTTGCAATCCCCGACCCTGGGTCCTCGCCGGTGTACTTATACCAATTAAGGATGGCCCCCGACCACGACGACAGTTCTGGGCTCTACCATAAACTCCTTCGCCGGTAGATGCAACCCATCATAGACCACATTACCATGGGGAATTAGAATGGGATCCCCACCCTCTGGTTGTTCTTGCAAGATACAACTGCTACGCTAAGCGCATCCGTTGATGAACGAGAGGTGGAAGCACAATTGACTACTCCGGCCCACTCCAGATCTTATGGTTAACACGGGTATTACGGTACAAGAATCACTGGACGACATTTGTTGTTTAATCCTAGATGGATATAAACCCATTGCAATGGAGCCTCCACCATGTCAACACATTCCATGGTTCCATTGCCAACCACATAGTCATATTCATAGTTATGAAAATAGTGGTTTTGCTTTTTATGCAAGAGTGATAGTTATAGTACTTTGCAAGTAATTTGGTAAAAATACTCAAATGACATGAGCAAGCGATGAACTTGCCTGAAGACTACAAAGTGTTGCAGTTGGAAGGTGTGGACTGACCCTTGTCCTCTGTTGCTGAAAATAACATCATTGTCCGATAAGGGCAATGGTTAAAGAAGCAATTATGCATGCTTTCCATTTTTAGAGTTTGTTTCCCCCCTTTTCGATGCTTATCATTTCATGTAAGAGGTAATTACTAAGAATGATATAGGGATACTCTGTTTAGGGTAAAATACTACCTTGAAATGTTGTCAAGGTGTTTTTAAAGTCCAAAAGTATTTATGGACTTGTTTTTATCATTAAAAATACAAGGTTTAATTTTTAATGATTAATTCCTTGCATTTGAATATGCCTTATTTTGAATTGTCTCAAAAATTCCATTTCATATTTTATTATGATAGAGAATTTTATGCTGAGTGATTTTCATATTTTTATTTATTTTTTTAGAGCTCTTTATCATTCTCTATACATTTTCCAAGTTTCTGGTTTAATTGGAAATGTGAAATGACTCTTTTGCCCCTGGACCCACCTATCAGGGTGGCCCAGCGGTTAGGTCGAACCCGAGCCGCCTGTCCGGCTCGGTCGGACTCACTCGTCCACTCCCTCGCTCTCTCACGCAGAACCCTAACTCCTCTCCGAGCTCTGGCGACTAGCGTCACCGTCGCCTTCGCCGAATTTCTCCGGCCGCCTTCGGCCATCCCCGCCGGCGAGATCAGGTGCGCCAGATTCGCCTTTCGACGGTGCACCAGATCCTCCGCGTCGATCTGGCCCTCGTCGCCTCCTCTGCTCGCCCCCAACTCATGTGCGCACCCGCACGGTACCATGATGCTCTGGTGGTCGCCGGCGTTCCGTGGCTGAGGTGCAGCCGCGATCCTCGTCATGGTGGTGCGGTGTTGCGGTGAGGCTGTGCCTGGCCTGGCTCGGCCTGGCGCCGCCGTGCCCCCGGCGTGTGCCGCCGTGGCCGCCATGGCTACGTCCTTCGATCTGCTTCACCTGTAAGTACTCCACCGCCTCCTTCTCTCCCTCTCAGCTTTACTCCTTCTTCTTCTTGCCTGAGCTGCGGCTAATCCTCCCCATGGAGAGATCATGCCGTGCTGTTGCTTTGGTTCTACAACCATTGCTGTTGTGCTTGTGCGGCTACAGTGCTTGTGCTGCTGCTGTGCGTATGCTGCTGCTGTGGGTATGCCGCTGCTGTGTGTGTGCTGTTCTTCTCTATACCTTGCTGTTGTAACTCATGAGCATATTGTGATGAGTATGCTCTGTTAAGTTGCTCCTACTGTTGCTATATGTACCATGCCTCTCATGTGTGTGCATTTCCTTGCCCCTGGCTTGATTATTATGAATAATTCTTGCATTCTGCAAGTGCCAGTGCTCCTGATGTGTTAACCCTTGTGCTATCATTCATAGAAATGCCCTGTTGAGCATGATTGCTAATAGATAGCTCCATCCCTGGATGGTTTGCTTCTGAATATGCTTGATTTGATTATCTGTAATATAATTATTGCTTAACTCTGGCTATTTCCTATAATAGATTCATTTATTGGTGCTAGGCTTAAGTCTAGCATGCCTCGGCATGCTCTGTCAAGCCCTGGTGATTATATGATCTCCAGTTGCTTGATGATTGGCTTCTGATCTATCATTTATGCCTCACTGGGGCTTCTCCTTGTGCCTGTGTGGTGCTCAATTCTGTGCTGGTGTTGGTTTGTACTTGCTCAAGCATCTGCTGATGCTTGAAGTGATCTTTTGGATCATATGAAAGGTTCTGGTGCATTGATTACTTATGTAATTCATTTATCTGTATTACCTTGCTTTATTAGATGGATAAATGATGTGAACTGCTTTGCAGTAATGATCATATGAATGGATTTAGTAGAGCTAGATGGATGCCAACCCTAGGTTGAGTACCCTAGCCCTTCTTTGAACCCATCTGGGTGATGATAAGTGTGCATGGCTTAGTGACTTGGAATAATTGTGTGGTTGAGGTGGCCTCAACAGCAATTCCTTGATATTTAGGTAGCTCCCACCTCAGTTGGCTTGCTATGGCTCTCACATGCTATCTATTTGATCCATGATTGGATTTACAGTGGCTTTTGATGTTGACAAACATGAATAGACACTGTATTATATGTCTGTCTGATGGTGTACTAGTTATAGGTGCTAGGTGATGTTGGCTAGCTAAATAGGCTCATATCCATGCTGGATTTCTTTGGTTATACCACTGGTTTGGTATAATCCAGTGTTCCCTTGGGTTGGTTTCCTATTGGCTTTCCCTATGTTTGCTTGCACCAAATGGCTAGATAGCCAGATGATGACACAAACAGGGTTTCTACCCTTTCTTGCTTCTGTGATTGATGCATATGCTTAATTATGAGCAAAACAGTTGCTTGCTCATGCTTATATTGGTATACCTCACTCCAACTCCTAGAAAGGTTGTTGATGTAGAGGTTTTGCTTCTGGATTTGTGGTTTGTGCTTGTCCTGCTCCACCTGGTGGCTTGTGATGATCTACTTCATCATGTGCTTGATCAACAGTCAACAATTCTTGGTGAAAACTGTTTCTGGATGATTTCTGGTGGTTTATGGAATTGGTTGAACAGTTCTAGCTGTTCATGGTGTTCTTGTTGTTCTTGGTGTTCTTACCCTTTGAGCTTCTGTCGATGGAGCTATTAGGGTTTACTGATGAAAAGCTTATGTATGGTTCTCCCTTGCTCTCCATGGTCGACAGCATTGCTGTATGCAGTTGGTGACTCCTCTCTGTGCTTGTGTGTTGTTCAGCATGCACACATGCAGTGTGAGCTGCCTGTGTGTGTGTGTTTGGGACTTGTGCATGTGAGTGGATCAGCTCGGCAGGGTGTGGTATTATCCACCACTCACATTTCTTTGACTAACCTGCCAAGTGGTTTTACCACTTGGCTTAATCCTTGTTTTTCTTTTGTTGTGTTTGATTATGTGCAGGGATCAATGAATGATCAGAAGAAGTTCAAGATCATCTTGAGCAAGAATTTCATGAAGATTAGCTTGTGTAGTTTAGAACATTCCATTTGCTTGTACTTTTCCTTTTTCTTTTTCCATTGATTCAATTTTTTTGTAATGTGTTGTAATTTCCTTAATTCAATCTGGATATTGTAATTGACAATGTATCTTGTGTGAATCAATAAAGCTCAAGTTTTCCTTAATGAGCTTTATATTGTGTTATGTTATTTTATATACTTACTTATCTATTTATTTAATAATTGATCTCAATTGGAATTATGACATGATCAATTGATGTTTGAATTTTGAAATTCACACATACTTAATTGAATTCAATCATGCAAATTAAATTGAGATGCACTATTCCCCTCTCTTCTCAAAAACCCTAGTTTAGGTCATTTAGGTCCAAGTCTATCGCACTCTCGAAACCCTATCCCTGTAAGGTGTCGAGAGAGAAACTTGTCCCCCTTCGATGTAGTTTTCTTTTAAAAGCGCGAAATTTCCCCAGATTTTACGATGCAATGCACATCCCTTTCTAAAATCTACCCCTCGATCGTCTTTAAACCTGGGGTATTACAGCCTTTCCCCTTTAAAGAAAACTTCGTCCCCAAGTTGTGGTTGTAATACCTGAACAATTCTGGGTAAGACTTTCTCTGGTCTTCTTCCTTCTCCCAAGTGGCTTCTCTCTCAGGATGATGCTTCCACTGAATCTTGCAGTACTTTATTGCTCTATTCCTGAGTTGTTTCCAATTTTCCTCAAGAATCTTGGCTGGCTTCTCGATATATGTCAAATCTGGTTGTAGCTCTAGCTCATCATGAGATACTGGCTCATCTGGGGTCTTCAAACATTTTCTGAGTTGTGATACATGGAACACATTGTGTACTTGAGCTAACCTTCCCGGTAGATCCAATTCAAATGCTAACCCTCGGTTCTGACTCAGTATTTTGAAAGGTCCGATGTTTCTAGGGCTAAGCTTCCCCTTCACTCCGAACCTCTGAAGACCTTTCATCGGACTTACTTTAAGGTAAACCATATCTCCAACTTTTGGCTCCCATGTCCTTCTCTTTTGATCTGCATAACTCTTTTGTCGGCTTTGAGCTATCTTCAGTCTGTCCCTTATAACGTCGATGATCTGCTGCTTTTCCTTAACATAATCTGGATCAAACTCCTTGCTTGACCCAGTCTCGTACCAACAAATAGGTGATCTACACTTTCTTCCATACAGAGCTTCAAATGGTGCCATCTTGATGCTGCTTTGATAACTGTTATTGTAAGAAAAACTCTGCTAGAGGTAAATCTCCTCCCATGATCCTCCGAAGTCTAGGGCACAAGCCCTAAGCATATCTTCCAATATCTGATTTGTCCTCTCTGTTTGTCCTCCTGTCTGAGGATGATAGGCGGTGCTATAGTCTAACTTGGATCCTAAAGCTTCATGTAGTTGTTTCCAAAATGCTGATGTGAACACGGATCCTCGATCTGACACTATCTTCTTGGGTACTCCGTGCTTACTCACAATCTCTTTGATATAAAGATCAATGAGTTTCTCACCTTTGTCCTGCTGGTTTACTGCTAAGAAATGTGCACTCTTCGTCAACCGGTCCACGATTACCCATATCATGTCCTTCTTTTTATTGGTCATGGGTAGCCCGGTGATGAAATCCATTCCTATCTCTTCCCACTTCCATTCTGGGATTGGTAAAGGTTGCAACTGTCCTGCCGGACTTTGATGTTCAGACTTCACCCTTTGACATGTATGGCATTCTGCCACGTATTGCGCGATCTCTCTCTTCATGTTATTCCACCAGAACAATTCTTTGAGATCCATGTACATCTTTGTACTTCCTGGATGTATAGAGTAAGGTGTTTGATGTGCTTCCCGGAGTATAACTTCCTTGATCTCATCATTATCGGGAACACATATCCTTTTCTGAAACCAAAGTGATCCCGATTCTCCTCGGTGAAATTCTGATGGTCTTCCCTCATCAATCCTTCTCATCTCCTCCACGATGAATGAATCGTCCAATTGACCCATGATAATCTCATTCTTTAGGTTTACACTTAGTTCATCGGCTACTTGTAAAGCTGATAGTTCCTCATGAGCTTCCTTCTCCCAAAGTTGTATCTGGGCTTGGCTTATTTCCTTCTTCAACTCTGGTGCTATTTCTTGTTCCACTCCTCCAGTGCTCTTCCTACTCAAGGCATCTGCTACAACATTAGCCTTCCCTAGAGTATAGTTGATAGTCAGGTCATAGTCCTTGATTAATTCAAGCCATCTTTTCTGTCTCATGTTTAGTTCCTTCTGCGTGAAGAAGTACTTGAGACTTTTATGGTCTGTATAAACCTCACACTTGGCTCCATAAAGAAAATGCCTCCAAGTTTTTAGTGCAAACACGATCGCTGCAAGTTCTAGGTCATGTGTTGGATAGTTTACTTCATGAGGTCTAAGTTGCCTCGATCCATAAGATATAACTTTCCGATCTTGCATGAGTACGCAACCCAATCCATGTTTGGATGCGTCACAACTCACAATACACGGTGTAATCCTTGCCAACTTCCGGAACTGCTAACACCGGTGTTGTGGTGAGTTTTTCCTTCAGAGTCTGAAAACTCTTCTCGCACTCATCATACCACACGAACGGTGTGTTCTTCCTTAATAGCTTAGTCATTGGTCCTGCTATCTTGGAGAATCCTTCGATGAATCTCCGATAGTATCCTGCCATTCCTAAGAATCCTCGGATTTCTTTGACAGTCTTTGGTTCTTCCCATTCTAAAACTGCTGCTACCTTGCTTGGGTTTACTGCTATCCCATCCTTACTGATAACATGACCAAGAAATTCTACTTGATCTAGCCAAAACTCACACTTGCTAAATTTGGCATAGAGTTGATGTTCTCTTAGTGTTTGCAACACTATCCTAAGATGTTCAGCATGTTCGGCTTTGTCCTTGGAATATATCAAGATATCATCGATGAACATGATGACGAACTTGTCCAGACAAGGCATGAAGATATTATTCATAAGATTCATGAAGATTGCTGGGGCATTGGTTAATCCAAAAGGTACTACTAGATATTCATGATGTCCGTACCTTGAAACAAAGGCAGTTTTCGGAACATCTTCCTTCTTGATCTTTATCTGATGGTATCCTGATCTCAGATCAATCTTCGAAAAGACTCCTTCTCCTCTAACTTGATCAAACAGATCGTGTATTCTAGGAAGTGGATACTTGTTCTTGATAGTAACATTGTTCAAGTTCCTGTAGTCTCCGCACATCCTTTGACCTCCATCCCTTTTATCCACGAATATCACTGGTGATCCCCATGGTGAGATACTCTCCTGAATGAATCCTTTCTGTTCTAAGTCATCCAATTGTTCCTTTAGTTCCTTCAACTCCTTAGGCCCCATCTTGTACGGTGCCTTAGCAATCGGAGCTGTTCCCGGAATTAGGTCGATAGTAAACTCTATCTCCCTATCTGGTGGCATTCCCGGTAGTTTCGCTTTGGAAAGACATCCTGGAACTCATTAGCAGGTCTGCGTCAAACGCACACTTATTGATCATAATGACATGTCCTTGTTTAATATGGGTTACTACTATCGTTCCCCCCGCAGATAGTATGGTGATAGGTGTATCTAACTTAGTGCAACTAATCCCATGTTTGATGATGAATTGCTGAGAAATGAATGATGTAGTTGCACCACTATCAAAAAGTACTTTGCCAGGATGAGTAAGTATCTGAAGCGTACCTATCACTGCTTGATCGGAGTTCACCACCTCCTCCAAGCTGGTGCAGTTCAACTTTCCGAAGGGTTTCTTGTTCTTCCAATTCCCTCCGTTATTCCCGCTTCTATTTCCACCCCCTCCTGACTGACCTCCTCCATTTCTTTTCTTAGGGCAATCCCGAAGCATGTGCCCCTCCTGGCGACAACCAAAGCATATCACCTTTGGTTTCTTACAATCCTTCGAGTAGTGTCCTGAGAATCCACAGCTTCGGCAAACTATTTGTGCCATATTAGGATGACTTGGAGCCTTCCTGTTATTGTTGTTGTTGTTGTAGTTGTTGGTGTACCTCGGCTTGAAACTCAAGCTAGTATTGGGCTTGTTGCTGACGAATTTCTTCGGCTCAAATCTGGCCTTCTTTCTCTTTTCTTCCTGAAGCTGCTTGAAGTCATCTTCAAGAGTGATGGCGGCATCCACCAACTCCTAAAACTCCGTGGCTCTCAACATTCGAGTTGTACCTTGAACTAAGGATTCAATCCTCTCATGAACCTCTTCTTTTTCTTGTCCTCGGTGTTGACCTCCTCAACGGCGTACAGGGACAATCCTGAAAACTCCCTGATGTAAGTCAGGATGGCCTTATGCTTTTGCTCGAGACTCTCAAACTCTCGACGCTTCAGTTCCACAATACTCTCAGGCACATTAGATTCCCTGAACTTTCGTTTGAACTCCTCCCAAGTGAACACTTTCTCAGCCGGATAAACGGGTACAATGTTATCCCACCAAGATGCGGCGGGTCCACACAACAGATGCGTTGCATATCTGACCTTCTCCAGATCATTGCATCCTACAGTATTGAGCTTTCGCTCAGTATCCATCAACCAATCCTCCGTGTCCATGGGTTCTGGCGCGTATGCGAAGGATATTGGCTTCGTATTTTGGAAGTCTGACAAAGTAACTCCCTGATTTTCTGGCCTCTCCGCCCTGTTTTGCTGCAGCAACTCCTGAAAGAACTTGTTCTGCTGCTCCATGGTCAAACGTTTCCTTTCCTCAAACATTTGCGTGTATTGGAGAAAATTCTGCTGTGTCATGGGTGGTGGTGGTGGTGGTGGAAACTGATTTCTGGCGGCTTCATCCGCCTCCTCCTTTTGTTTTGCCTCGCGCTCGAGGCGCTGTGCTTCACTCTCCTCACCCGTCGCTCCAGACATTTCCCCCTATTTCTGCAACACAAAGTGGTACTCATAGTTACTCCATGCGCAAGTTTTCTGAGCTCAACTTTGTGCACAGATTTAGTCACGCAATGGAAATCAAGAAGCAAATCCAAATCATACAAAACATATACCATGTATATACATACTTAAGTGGTTTATTACAATACTCAGTAGCAATGTGAGTATGCAAACTCACTTATTGAAGTATATTTACAACTTATACAAATATTACATACTACAATACATGTGGTACAACTGTATTGTAGCGTCGCCTCCCGTGGTGGTCTCTAGTCGTGGCTTCACTCCCCGTACATCCCAGGCTTCCAGCCAGTCGAACGAGTAGTCCTCCTGACAGAATCTGGAACATAGGGTCTTCCAGTCGGCTGGTAATCAGAATCAGAGGATGATCCCAGGGAAAAATTTGTGTTCATGAAATGATTATTCAATGCAGCATAATCCTCCCCTGGGGTGTACTCTCATGTGACTCTGCCGTAAGCATTCCCACCATCCGTATCTGACTCTATCATGATCGGATACTCCTCATAATCTCCCCTACTATACTGATGGTTCTGAAACTGGGTTGTGGCGTCCTCATCCATCTCAGGATTACATCTAACTGGGTCACTATAGGTTCCCATGAAGGATCCCCAACGCCAACCTGTGGAGTTCTCAATAGGATTCTCGGAACGCTGATGGTTCCCGGATTCCTCTCTGCCCTCATATCCACCTTGGGAACTACTAGGAAAGTACCTAGGTGTTATAGGTGTGGTTTGTTGTTCTGGATGGTCAATACTAATAAAGTCACCAGCTGAATAAACTGGTGTGTGAACCTCACCCTCCATTGGTTCCTTTCCCTTCGACTCCTCCTTGGGCTCAGTGAATTCTTCCAACATTGTGTCAATTGCTCCCGACAGATGTCGGTTTAACTGAAAATACAATGTCAGTAGGTTTCGGCAATTATCCATGTACTTAGCGGCTTCTGCAGGTTTCCGCTTTGCGAACTTAAAGTGGTTCAGCATAGGGTCATCTTCCTCCTCCATGTGTGGAATATGTGCGAATTCGGAACCAATAAGCTCCTTGGTCTTATGTTCCCGAATATCAGTGATGGCTTTCATTATGGCTATGTGGTAGGCTGTTCTTATGGTTCTAGCCTCACCTGCTGGCATCACTACACTCATTCCTAGGGATTCTGGGAGTCGTAATCCTACCCTACACTTCGCCAATACTGTACCATCGTAGTACATGTATTTCATTACTTGGATTTGGGGATCGCACCCAAATTCGAGTAACATTGCACGAAGAATATCAGCGAGTCCTCCGTCATAATCGTTCAGAGTTGATTCCTTCACTTTCACGTTACGTCCAGGACGTGAACTTGCCATAGTTGGTTGTAGATAAGAAAGAGCATAATATTAGTAATAATGCATCATAATAGTGATAATAAAGAATTATCGCACTAAAAGATATGATTGTTTTATTCTAAAGTGAATATACACCATATTTTTAGAGAATTCTTTACTAATCCTATTTGACTCCTAACGTTCTGTCCCATTTACTAGGTTCCAACCTAAGGTCAAAGCTTTTGCTCTGATACCAACTGTGGATGACCCTGCATACCACTGCATGTTGTAGTATACCAGTCGTTGATACAACATTCACAAAGTACCAATCCACAAATGTTACATCCCTCAGAATAGTACAACAGAACATAGCAGGTCCATAACTCATTCATTTATTATTACAAGCCATATATACATATCATCTCGGAGTTCCTCTTGGGTCCTAAGAGGAATACTCCTGGGTTCGAGGTGAACTCGACTCAACTTACAATATAGAAGTCTTAATAAGTTATACATTTATTCTCATCGAGCAGTTGAGTACTAAGTGTTTGCACTGCTCGGGTACTACTACTTTCAGATAGGTCTAAGCTTGATCTCCTCCGGAACCCTCCCCGGTTCCGTAGACGATGAGGTAATCCACTCCTTCTACACCTCTAGAGAGGTCTGGTTCTTCATAGCAGATGTCCTCTGCTCCTTCTTGGTTGTTGTTGTCCTCCTCAAGTCGATTCAGACAATCTAAGCAGGGGATTTAAGAGTGATATGAGTACGAGCGTACTCAACAAGTTCATTATAGAAAAGAGGTGTTTAATGCACTAGCTACGATATCAGACCAGAGAGTCTAATACCAATGCAGGTTTTGATAATCATTTCTTCAAGAGGTTGCTTTTATTTAGAAGAACTATGTCCGTCAGCCTTCACCGGTTTACTAGAACTTCATGGAGTTCCTTTCCGGCAGCGTTCGCAGTTCCAAATCCCGGAACAGGGAGTGACAGGTCACAATTCATTACACTCTGCAGAGGTGTGTTGCTTTACCCATAAGATATCTTAACCTTGGTGCCAACCGGGCAGCTTTCCCGTCCACACTTCCTTTGGTGTGAGGCCCGATATAAGGTCTAGCCAATCATACTCCTCTGCTACCTCGAACACCCACCCTTTGTTGCAATCCCCGACCCTGGGTCCTCGCCGGTGTACTTATACCAATTAAGGATGGCCCCCGACCACGACGACAGTTCTGGGCTCTACCATAAACTCCTTCGCCGGTAGATGCAACCCATCATAGACCGCATTACCGTGGGGAATTAGAATGGGATCCCCACCCTCCGGTTGTTCTCGCAAGATACAACTGCTATGGTAAGCGCATCCGTTGATGAACGAGAGGTGGAAGCACAATTGACTACTCCGTCCCACTCCAGATCTTATGGTTAACACGGGTATTACGGCACAAGAATCACTGGACGACATTTGTTGTTTAATCCTAGATGGATATAAACCCATTGCAATGGAGCCTCCACCATGTCAACACATTCCATGGTTCCATTGCCAACCACATAGTCATATTCATAGTTATGAAAATAGTGGTTTTGCTTTTTATGCAAGAGTGATAGTTATAGTACTTTGCAAGTAATTTGGTAAAAATACTCAAATGACATGAGCAAGCGATGAACTTGCCTGAAGACTGCAAAGTGTTGCAGTTGGAAGGTGTGGACTGACCCTTGTCCTCTGTTGCTGAAAATAGCATCATTGTCCGATAAGGGCAATCGTTAAAGAACCAATTATGCATGCTTTCCATTTTTTAGAGTTTGTTTCCCCCCTTTTCGATGCTTATCATTTCATGCGAGAGGTAATTACTAAGAATGATTTAGGGATACTCTATTTAGGGTAAAATACTACCTTGAAATGTTGTCAAGGTGTTTTTAAAGTCCAAAAGTATTTATGGATTTTTATCATTAAAAATACAAGGTTTAATTTTTAATGATTAATTCCTAGCATTTGAATATGCCTTATTTCGAATTGTCTCAAAAATTCCATTTCAAATTTTATTATGATAGAGAATTTTATGCTGAGTGATTTTCATATTTTTATTTATTTTTTTTGAGCTCTTTATCATTCTCTATACATTTTCCAAGTTTCTGGTTTAATTGGAAATGTGAAATGACTCTTTTGCCCCTGGACCCACCTGTCAGGGTGGCCCAGCGGTTAGGTCGAACCCGAGCCGCCTGTCCGGCTCAGTCGGACTCACTCGTACCCTCCCTCGCTCTCTCGCGCAGAACCCTAACTCCTCTCCGAGCTCTGGCGACTCGCGTCGCCGTCGCCTTCGCCAAATTTCTCTGGCCGCCTCCGGCTATCCCCGCCGGCGAGATCAGGTGCGCCAGATTCGCCTTTCGACGGCGCACCAGATCCTCTGCATCGATCTGGCCCTCGTCGCCTCCTCTGCTCGCCCCCAACTCATCTGCGCACCCGCACGGTACCGTGATGCTCTGGTGGTCGCCGGCGTTCCATGGCTGAGGTGCAGCCGCGATCCTCATCATGGTGGTGCGGTGTTGCGGTGAGGCTGTGCCTGGCCTGGCTCGGCCTGGCGCCGCCGTGCCCCCGGCGTGTGCCGCCGTGGCCGCCATGGCTGCGTCCTTTGATCTGCTTCACCTGTAAGTACTCCACCGCCGCCTCCTCTCCCTCTCAGCTTTACTCCTTCTTCTTCTTGCCTGAGCTGCGGCTAATCCTCCCCATGGAGAGATCATGCCGTGCTGTTGCTTTGGTTCTACAACCACTGCTGATGTGCTTGTGCGGCTACAGTGCTTGTGCTGCTGCTGTGAGTATGCTGCTGCTGTGGGTATGCTGCTGCTGTGTGTGTGCTGTTCTTCTCTATACCTTGCTGTTGTAACTCATGAGCTCTTGCTCATGAGCATACTGTGATGTGTATGCTCTGTTAAGTTGCTCCTGCTGTTGCTATATGTACCATGCCTCTCATGTGTGTGCATTTCCTTGCCCCTGGCTTGATTATTATGAATAATTATTGCATTCTGCAAGTGCCAGTGCTCCTGATGTGTTAACCCTTGTGCTATCATTCATAGAAATGCCCTGTTGAGCATGATTGCTATTAGATAGCTCCATCCCTGGATGGTTTGCTTCTGAATATGCTTGATTTGATTATCTGTAATATAATTATTGCTTAACTCTGGCTATTTCCTATAATAGATTCATTTATTGGTGCTAGGCTTAAGTCTAGCATGCCTCGGCATGCTCTGTCAATCCCTGGTGATTATATGATCTCCAGTTGCTTGATGATTGGCTTCTGATCTATCATTTATGCCTCATTGGGGCTTCTCCTTGTGCCTGTGTGGTGCTCAATTCTGTGATGGTGTTGGTTTGTACTTGCTCAAGCATCTGCTGATGCTTGCAGTGATTTGTTGGATCATATGCAAGGTTCTGGTGCATTGATTACTTGTGTAATTCATTTATCTGTATTACCTTGCTTTATTAGATGGATAAATGATGTGAACTGCTTTGCAGTAATGATCATATGAATGGATTTAGTAGAGCTAGATGGATGCCAACCCTCGGTTGAGTACCCTAGCCCTTCTTTGAACCCATCTGGGTGATGATAAGTGTGCATGGTGACAAGGTATCAACTTATCAATGCCTATGGATTGTAGGCTAGGGTTTAGTTGGAAGTAGAGGGCAAGTAGATCTCGAAGGTTTCAGCCGAAAAGTACTCGACGATTATGAAAACTAAGGTTTGTAAACAGTGATTCGATGATCTCTGCGTCCCTCGACTCCCCCTTATATAGGAGGCGGAGCCGAGGGATTCGTGCCGCACAAGTTACAGAGTCCGGGAAGGTTTCTAACTCATCCCGCAAGATTACAAATAAGACTTTCTATTACAACTCTAGCTTTCCTTAATAATATCTTGGGCTTCCGAATCTTCTTATTCTTCGGGTAGTGGGCCTTTAGTAAACCCCGGGTACTATCTTCGGTAGGCCCATTTGGGATGCCTATGTCAGTAGCCCCCGAGATTTTGCTTGAATCGCAGAGTTAAGGAAAATCTCCACTGTTTATTTTTATTCGACAACTTCAACTTCTCTATATTTCTTCTCATAAACTTCTATATTGTACAGGGAAAAATGGTAGTTGGGGCTAGTTCATCTGACGGATCAGGTACTAGTTAACTGCTCTCGTGGCAATCCGCAAAAACCTACTTCAAGATCACGTCCCTGGACATGACCTCGGGATACTGGTGTAAACTTCGACAGGTGCCGCTTAAGGTCTTATTCTGTCGAGTCCCAGTAAAATTTATCGGGTACCTAACGCGTCCGTTAGGATTTTTCTTCGTATCTGTTGATACGGATAAAAGTAGCAGAGCGCAGTCTTCGGCGATGCCACGCCCAGCAGAACGGATCTGGGGTCTTACCTTCACAAATTTGCGGCATTCAGAAATTGATCGCAACTTTGGCGTTCTGAGAATATATTGTCGAGTGCTTTTCCGGCTGTTGGAATGGCACATTTTATCGAGTCAAAGATAACTTATATTGCTCTCCCGATGGGAGTATATGCAGAGTTATTTATAACTCGAAATATACTCTTTTGCTTTGCTATCTTTCTGTTTGCTCTTTCATTCTTTTCTCGTCTTCTGTCTTCTCTTTTTTTTTTTATGATTTCATCGGGCACGCGAGCAGCGTTCCTGATGGGAGTAGCCCCCGAGGCTACAGCCAAGGACTTGTACTTGGGTGTAGGCTCCACGCCTTATGCCGATATATTTTCTTTTATCTCCCGAAGTTTTATAATTTCTCGGGTGCGCGAACAGCGCTCCCGATGGGAGTAGCCCCCGAGGCTATGAACAAATATTTATATTTGGTCATAGGCTCACGCCATTTCCATCTTGTCGTTCTGGATCTTTTCCTTTTTTCCAAAGTAGCCCCCGAGCATTTGATCAAAAACTTGTATTTGATCAAAGGCTCAACATTATTTTCCGTGTCGCCTTTTATGAAGCTGTTGAGTCGAATTTTTTTTTCTTCTGCCAAGATGACGTTATTGCTGACGATAGCCACGATTGCTTGTCAAAAGTTTGCGACAAGTCTTTTCTCGCTGCCATGCGGGCCCAATTAATCCACTATCTTGACACGTCGTGCAAGTGGGGGACACACGTCCTCCACTTTTTCTGGCGCACGCACCGTAACTTCCCCAACGTTGAATTACTTTCTTACCCTTGTTGCCACGTGGCTATCATCTGTCACACATTTTCCTTATCCAACGGTTCGTCGTTTCACCGCACCCCTATATAAGTTCGTCTTCTTCCTCCTTGAGCACTTCCGCTCGCGCCGTCCTCCTTCTCTCATCTGCAAATTCCTCCTGCGATCCTGCGCCATCCAAGCCCTTCATCCCCAGGCTGCAAATCCTGTGCCATTGCTGATGCCACCTCGCCGGTTGACAAGGCACAACACGCCGGATTCCTCCATGGCCGCCGTGGATCTTGGGGCGGCGGAGTGGGAAAGATCGAAAATTTCCACTCAAGACATCAACATGCTGAAGAAGCTGGGGATCAACAAGAAACCCAAGGCATTGTGCTTCCCCAAGGAGGAGAGCTACCCAACCCCTCCAATGGGGTACCGGGTAAGTTTTGTCGATCACCTCATCCATGGTCTGTCCGCCCCCATTCATCCTTTTCTCCGTGGACTGCTTTTTATCTACGGTCTACAACTCCACCACCTCACGCCAAACTCCATTCTTCACATCTCCATTTTCATCACTCTATGCGAGGCCTTCCTTGGCGTCCAGCCTAACTGGGCGCTATGGAAGCGCATTTTCTTCTGTCGCCGTAATGGCTCTCCCAATGTCGCCTATAATATAGGCGGCATTGTAATTTCTGTCCGGTCCACTATCGACTACTTCAATGTTAAACTCCCTGACTCAGTTCAAGGATGGCGCAAGAAGTGGTTGTACATTCAGGAGGAAAACCATGGATGTGCTGAGGACAACATCCCTCCTTTTGATGGTGCCGAGAAAATCTTTCGCCGCCACTCCTGGGATGCAGAGGCTACCGATGAAGAAAAAACGTCAACAGAAGCTTTGATGGCTCGCATCCACGAGTTACAAAATACTCGCGGCAAAGAATTATCGGGTATCCAAATCACTGCATACTTTCTTAGGACTAGAGTGCAGCCACTTCAAGCTCGCAAGTATCCTCTCTGGAAATATGCTGGCGAGAAGGATGAAGATCGGCTGTCGATGGATTTGGAGGTCAAAGACTTGGAAAAGCTTGTCCGAAAAATCTCGTCTCTCAGCAAAAAAGATCCTGTCCCTGCTTCTTGTCGTGTAAAACCATTCAGCGCCTCCAATCCACTCCCCAAGGTAATCTTTGTCTATTGTCTTGTTGTTGCTTTGCTATCTTTTTTTGTAACTTCTTTTCTGACGTCTCTCCCTGTTTTATTTTGCACAGAATCATCCAAACCTTGTCTCGCTTCCTCCTCTTCCTGAAGGTGGAGAAGTCAAAGAAAGGGCCATTGTCACTGATGACAATCAAGAAGCTCCGTCTTTTGTGAATGAACCCGTGGATTCTCGAAAATCTGCGGGATCTTCCGAAGGCACTGCGTCGGCACTATCTCCTCCTCCCGCTGTTTCTCCAAAAGGCAAAAGGAAGAGGAATATGGATTTTGTACACCCACGCATGGGTGTGGGTGTTTCCGTCACCGTCCATTGTGCTTTGAGATTCGGATAAAAAGAGGAGAGAGAAAGGAATCTTTTTATATACTATGGTGGGCACGAATCTCGAGGAATAAATGAACGGTGACGGAAACACCCACACCCATGCGTGGGTGTACAAAAGTATTTCCGAAGGAAGAGGAATGACGTGGAAGATTCCGGCACCTCCAAAGCCGAAGAAGTTGATCCTTCACATCAGAAGGCAACTTATGATCCTTATCTTGAATCCCTCGTCAGCTCGTAAGTCATTTTTATTTCTCCTTATTTCTGTACTCGAAATTTTTGTCTTATCTTGCTTTTTATGCTGTCGATTTTTAATCACAGCGATGATGAGGAAGAAGTATCAACTTTTGACGTGGATCCTCGGTCGAGCACGTCACATACTTTACTTGTCTCGGATACGCCAGTTGAAGGAGAAGAATCCTCGCCTCCTCAACAAAACGTCGTCACCACTACTCCGCCCTCAAGCCCCCTTGCTCCTTCACCAAAAAGGACAAGGATTGAAACGATCATTGAGCCTGCCCCTCAATTGGGTAGCTCTTCTACTCTGCTCTTGGATGATGTAAGTTTTTTCATTTTCTTGCCAATATCTATATTTCCTCTATTTGCTTTTTTACGCCTTCATTCTTTTTCCATACCGATGTTTCTCTTTCTTTGTTCTTCTTTGACAGCCCATGATCAAAGAGCTTATTCGCATCGGATCCCAATTTATTGGGTACCGTGAGTATGCCAGCAGAACTGAAGGTAATAACTTTTTTGCTGTCGTTGTTTCTGACTTCTTGCTCCTATTTTTTGTCGCAATTTTGACCTTTCTTTTCTATTTCGACAGAGAAACTTGCAGAGGCCAACAAGCTTGCCGACACTCTTGCTCAAAAACTGGAGCAAAGTGAAGCGGCCCGTAAGAAAGCCGAACTTGTTGCTAGCGAAGCCAAAGCAGAGGCTAATGAAGCCAAAGCAAAAGCTGCTAGTGTCGAGGAACTGCAGAAGAGACTTGAAGATGCTGAAACTGCTTTAAACGAGCACAAAGCCGCACAGGCTACTCGTGAACAGGGGATCCTCAAACGCCTGAAATCGCAAAATCGGCGCTTTCAAGGTAATGTTATCGATCCCTTCTATTTTTTATAGGATCTGCTTTTTTCTTGCTTTTGACCAACGTTTATTTCCTGTTGCAGGCCAAACGAACCAAGAATTTGATCTGGAGAATCCCGACAATGATCCTCTCCTGGACACACTTTCTTATTTGGAGCTTCATGGATCCAAAATTCGTGAAGGCGTGGTGAATGCTGACGCAGGATTGTCAAAGCTATTCCCCTACTTCTTCCCGAAGAAAGAGGAGCCCAAGACTTTCCTTGCCCTTGCCCAGAGCTTCAATCCATCAGAGGACCTTGGGCTAAAAATGCGCCAGGAGAACATGAAGATTGCTGTCGAGAGCACTGTTGCCTTGGTGTCGCCGACAATAACAAACCGTTGGACTGGATGAAGGTTGGCGACACCGAGCAGATAGAGCAAGCAAAATGGCGGTCTTTGATCAAGGCAGCCAAGCCCAATACGAAGAAAATTCTGGCCTATCTCGGGATCAAGCCATCTTCAACTCCTAGCTCATCGAGGCCGGAGGTCTAGTTGCATGCCTCTTTTTTTTCTTTGCTTTCTCTCTCTCTTTTGTCCTTGTCGCCAATTTAGCTGTGGCGACAATTATCCTGGTAGTTCTTTTGGAGAACTTCATTTGTAATGTCTATGTAAATTTTTCTAGAAATCAATGAAATTCCTTCTGGCACTATCATTGATCCTGTGGCTTTCTTTTCCAGTTAATATTTGATAACTATTCGACCAATCCTTGCTCTGCCGATGCTTCACCTGCTTCTTCCTTCTCGAAGAAAATACTAGTCGATGATAATCCCCTCGAAGGTTCTTCAAGCAAACATTTGCCGGAAGAGTTGCAAGAACTTCAACAACAACTTCAATCCATGAAGAAACAGACTCTGGCAATGATGGAACAATCTCGAAAAGCATCTGAAGGAGAGAAAATTGCTCTTCAACAGGCAAAGGAGGCCATTGCTGCGAAGGATGCTGCTATTGCTGAGGCTGCTGAAACTTCTTCTCGCGAGAATTATATGCTTCAGCTAATGACTGACGCTAGTTTGGATATGACAGGTATGTTTCCTGCTCATGACCGTGTTGGATGTTGTTCTTTTTTATTCGTTCCTTGATATTTTGTTTGCTGTGCCAGGCTCTTTTCTGGATACTGCTGCCGAAGACCAACGTGTTGAAGCTCGAACCATTTGTTTTGCTAAGGACCTGGCGCAACATGGATCTAACTTTTGGGTTACTCCTGAGCGTACTCGCCAAATCGTTAGATTTCAAGATCGCGCGGCTCAGGTCCGTGACTTCCTTGACTTCTGTACGAAAACTTTATTCTTAGTTTATGGGACCATGTTCCCTCGGAATAAGATGCCAGAAACCCTTCCAGCTTTAATGGAAAAATTTCGAGATGCTCCTCGAATCCATGGTTTTGTGCGAGCTCAACTTTCTGCTGGCGCTAGATTTGCCATGATGATGATAAAGATTTGTCATCCAAAATTGCCCATAGACCAAATTGTTCCTACTTGCCTGGCAAAAATGGCAAAGAAAAAGAGAAATATGGGCAAGATTGATGATTTGGTTACTCCTGTTGCCGAAGATATGATGGATGAGCTTCTTCGGATGGATTCTGAATTCTTCGTGAAGGGAAGCTATGCTGAGCATAGTGCTCGTCCTTCTACTGAGCGAATAACCATAGACCATGTGCTAGGTTTCCCTTGAATACTTTTTCCTCTCCTTGTTGTATTTCCATCATTGATTCATTCTTGTGTATTTGTAAACACAATCTATATTGTAAGGCTGTTTAACTCTGTATGTTTCCTTTTTCAAACCACCGAGCCCCCGAGCCTTTGGCTGGAGTTTATATTGTTTCGAAGATTTTCCCTTCTGTTGTAATAAGACATCTTTGTTGCGAAGTTCTATATTTTTTGTTGCGAGGTTCTTGGACCAAAGCAATAAGATTTTTGACGTGTACACTATATTTATAATTGTTAGCTTCCAATTTTTATATTTGGCGAGGTATTTAGTATACCAAGGCGAAATATTTTGGTAAGTCTAGTTTATCTATATTGTACGTATTTTGAGACCTGAAGGCGTTGAGCCCCCGAGCGTGTCGAAGAATAAGAAATATATCTCCACTATCTTTATTATATTGCAGCACCGCGAGCCCGCCTCATTAAAAACCTTTCCGGCCCCACTCGGTGCCCCGAAAAGGAAAAGAGTGCGTCTGAAAACTCGCGGGCATTTCAGTACATTGTATTTTTACAGAGAAGGACTATATTTCGACTCTAGGCGTAGAACCGCCTGAGCTGTGCTACGTTCCAGGGGTTTTTCTCGGGAGCCCCCGTCTTCTTGTCCTTGATCATGTATGCTCCTCCGTCGATGACTTCCGTGATGACGTAAGGGCCTAGCCATGGTGATTCGAGCTTCTCAGTACTTTTTTGATTTAACCGCAAGACCAAATCCCCGACCTGAAAGGACCTTGGCCTTAACCGTCGACTGTGGTAGTTTTTGAGGTCTTGCTGGTATTTGGTGACTCGTGAAAGTACTTCATCTCGAGCTTCGTCGAGTGCATCCATATCATCCTCCCGAGCTTTTTGTGATGTTTCTTCGTCATACTCTGTTACCCTTGGAGAATCATGCTCTATTTCAATTGGTAGTACTGCTTCGGCTCCGTGGACGAGAAAAAACAGAGTTTCTTGTGTCGCCGTATTTGGTGTGGTTCGGATGCTCCACAGAACACTTGGCAATTCCTCTGGCCAAGTATGTCGAGCTTTTTCAAGCGGTCCTAGCAGGCACTTTTTGAGGCCGTTGCAGATGATACCATTGGCTTTCTCGACTTGTCCGTTAGTTTGCGGGTGCCCAACTGACGCAAAGTGCAATTTAATGCCTACTTCTGCGCAGTATTCCTTAAATTCCTTGGATGTGAAGTTTGAAACATTATCCGTAACAATGCTATGAGGCACCCCAAACCGAAAAACGAGGACTTTCACAAACTTTATTGCCGACGCTGCATCTGGTGAATTTATTGGCTTCGCTTCTACCCACTTGGTGAATTTGTCGACAGCGACCAGCAAGTACTCATACCCTCCACGCGAAGCTTTGTGCAACTTGCCCACCATATCGAGTCCCCATTGGGCAAAGGGCCATGACAATGGTATTGGTGTTAGTTCTGCCGCTGGAGAGTGAGGTTTTGCGGCAAACCTTTGACACGCGTCGCAGGTTCGTACTATTTCCTTGGCATCCTCAATTGCTGTCAACCAATAGAATCCTGCCCGAAAAACCTTGGCTGCAATAGCTCGACTACTTGCGTGGTGGCCACATATTCCTTCATGTACATCCTTCAGAATTATTCTTCCTTCTTCGGGTGTGACACACCTTTGCAGGACGCCTGAAATACTTCGCTTGTATAATTCCCCTTTGATCACTGTGAAAGCTTTGGATCGTCGAATAACTCGCCTTGCCTCAACTGGATCGTTGGGTATTTCTTTCCTGAGGATATACGATATATATGCTTGCATCCAAGGAATTTCTATCATCATCACAAGCTCTTGGTCCTCTTCATCCTCCGTGGTTTCTTTGAGGGGCGCCGAAGTTTTCTCTTCGTTTGTTTTTTCTGCACCTTTTTTGGCTTCGTGGATCTCTCCGCTATTTCTTCCCAAAATACTCCTGGCAGGATTGGGAGGCACTGCGACCCGATGTTTGCGAGAACGTCGGCTTCATCATTGCTCAATCTACTGATGTGATTTACCTCGCATCCATCAAACAGCTTTTCGAGCTCATTGTACACCTCCTTGTATGCCATCATGCTATCATTGACTGCGTCACATTGGTTCATAACTTGCTGAGCCACCAATTGTGAGTCGCCAAAGATTTTTAGTCGAGTTGCACCACAAGCTTTCGCCATCTTCATCCCGTGTATGAGGGCTTCATATTCTGCTTCATTGTTGGATGCGTTAGGGAACGTCATCCGAAGGACGTATTTCAACTTGTCGCCTTCAGGTGATATAAGTACTACTCCTGCGCCAGCTCCTTCTATTCTCTTGGACCCATCGAAGTTCATGGTCCAAGTTCTCGACAAATCTGGGGGTCCCGTGTTTTGTAGCTCCATCCACTCTGCAATGAAATGCAGTAACTTGCGACTTGATTGCCTTTCTTTTTTCATACGTGATGTCCCGAGGGAAAGTTCTATTCCCCAAAGGGAGACACGCCCGTAGCTTCCGGATTGTTCAAGTATATTTGAAAGAGGTGCTTCGTTGACTACTATTATCGGGTGTGCCGAAAAATAGTGGCGCAACTTCCTTGCCGTTGCAATTACTCCATATGCTAGTTTACGGTACTGCGGGTACCGCTGTTTGGAAGGCGATAAAACTTCACCGATGAAATATCTTTGGCCTTTGCACTCCATGGAGTTTTCCTTCTTCTTCTCTTTCAACAACTAGCACCGTGCTAACCACTTGGGGCGTGGCTGCAATATACAGCAGGAGAGGTTCCTTTTCCTTCGGCGCCACCAAGATTGGTGGTGTCGAGATTGTGCGCTTCAAATCCTCGAAAGCTCTGTCGGCCTCTTCGTTCCACTGGAATTTCTCTCCTTGCTTTATCAGAGCGTAAAATGGTAACGCTTTTTCTCCCAACCTGGCGATGAATCTGCTCAAAGCTGCGACTCGCCCAGTTAGCTGCTGTATTTCTTTCAACTTTGTTGGCTTCCTCATTGTTACGATAGCTTGTATTTTGTCGGGATTTGCTTCAATTCCTCTTGCTGAAACTAGAAACCCCAGAAGTTCTCCTGCTGGAACGCCAAAAGAACACTTCGTCGGATTCAGCTTGAGGCAGAACTTGTCGAGGTTGTCAAAGGTTTCCTTGAGATCCTCGATCAGCGTTGCCCCCTTTTTTGATGTTATGACGACATCGTCGATGTATACTTGCACGTTTTCCCAATCTGTGTCGCCAAACACTTCTGCATCATCCTCTGATATGTTGCTCCCGCGTTTTTTAGACCAAAGGGCATTGTTCTGTAGCAAAACACGCCGTAAGGTGTTATGAACGCTGTTTTGGCCTCATCGTCTTCTTTTAGTCTGATCTGGTTATAACCAGAATATGCATCCAAGAAGGAAAGACGTTCACATCCTGTCGTGGAGTCCATGATTTGATCGATCCTTGGGAGGGGAAAGTGATCCTTAGGACAATGTTTATTGAGACACGTAAAGTCGACGCACATGCGAAGGACTGTCGTGTGTTTCTTCGGCACCATCACTGGGTTAGCTACCCATGTGGCTTCTGTAGATATCTCTTTGATAAAACCAGCATCCTTAAGTCGATCTATTTCTGATAGCGTAGCTTTGCGGTTTGGTTCCGAAAAACGCCGCAAGGGTTGTTTGATTGGTCTCGCGAGAGGATCCAAGTTGAGGTGGTGCTCGGCAAGTTCCCTGGGTACTCCTGGCATGTCAGCTGGACACCATGCGAAGATTTTCCAGTGCTCACAGAGGAACTTGACGAGCGCGCTTTCCTATGCGAGATCCATATTTGTTGCAATGGACGTCGTCTTTTTCGGGTCTGTCGGGTGAATCTGTACCTCCTTAGAATTTTTCTCGGTATTGAAAGTTGATTCTTTATTTGGCCTTCCAACGTCTGGCAGCACGTCGTAGTCAGTCATACTCCTTGATGCCAAATACTCAGCTTGCATCCCGAAAGTTTCTGATATCCGATGAAAATCCTTATCGCACTTATCGGCTAAGGCGAAGCTTCCTTTGACTGTGATTGGTCCCTTCGGTCCAGGCATCCTCCACAACAGGTATGTATAGTGTGGCACCGCCATAAATCTAGCATATGCTGGTCGTCCCAACAGAGCGTGGTACTGCGACGGAAAATCCACAACTTCAAATTCTAGCCTCTCGATTCTATAATTCTCTTGGGTTCCAAACTGAACGTCGAGATTGATCTTCCCCAATGGATAACTTGGTTTCTCCGGTGTGATACCATGGAACCTCATGTCTGTTGGCTTTAAGTTTGCTAGGGATATGTTCATCTTCCTCAATGTATCTGCATACATAAGGTTTAAGCTGCTGCCGCCATCTATGAACACTCGAGAGACATCAAATCCCGCTATAACTGCTGGTAAGATAAGTGCTGACTGTCCTGGTCGAGGAACTTGCTGCGGATGATCTGCTATGGTGAAACCAATATCTTGCCCTGACCAATTAAGATACTCGACTGTTGGTGGAGGCATTTTTTCTGCCATGAACACCTGTCGTGAGATTACTTTCTGAGCTCTATTGGATGGCCTTCCCTTCTGAATCATCGACACCGCTCCATTGGAGTTAGGGTCAATGTAAGGTGGTGGTGGAGGTGCTGCCGCTATTCTGAGCTGATGTCGATTGTCTTCTGTAATCGCGGGGGGAGGTGGCAAGTGAATCTCGCTCCTGGGTTCTCGAGGATTTCTCTGTGCTGCCCGAGCGTTAGCGTGCTCTGCCCACCTTAACATTGCCTGGAAATTGCGACAATCTTTCTGCAGGTGTCCTGACTGTGTTTTTCCGTTGCTGTCGAGGAAAAAGTGCATCTGACACGGCCCATTCATCATCTCTTCGGGAGACACGAAAGGCCTCGGGAGCCTAGGCCCGCTATTTTGCCTATTGTTTCGAGAATCGTCTCTATTATCGCCTCGCTGCTCATTGCTTCTCTGATAATCATCTCTGTTGTTTCCTCCTGTGTTTGCCCGAAAACCTGCCGAAATTTGTCCTGGAGCATCATAGTTCGGGTACTGCCGAGGAAATCGTCGCCTTGGTTGATAATTTTGACCATGGTCCTCCTCTGGCGACCTGTGTCGTTTGTTGTGGACAGCATCTTCTCCATCTGCCCATCTGTTTGCTATTTCCATTAATGCGGATACTGTCTTTGGGTTGGTCCTTCCCAAGTCCTCGACAAAATCTCCACGCCTGATTCCTGCGACAAACGCATCTATCGCTCTCTCGTCAGATATATTTTCTGCCGAGTTTTTGATGATGTTCCACCTTTGGATATATTTTCTCATTGGCTCGTCTGGCTTTTGTCGACATGCTCTCAACTCTTCTAACGACGCAGGTTTTTTGCATGTGGACCTGAAGTTCTTGACGAACACGTCCTCGAAGCTTTCCCAACTGTCGATAGATCCTGGAGGGAGTTTCTTTATCCAAGACCGTGCGGCTCCACTCAAATGCACCTGGATGCTTTGCATAGCTGTTGCTCTGGCTCCACCTGTGAGTTTCACCGTCTCGAGATAATCAACTAGCCAATCTTCTGGATCTTGAAGGCCGTCGAATTTCTTGAAGTTGTCAGGTAACTTGAATCCTGAAGGGACTCGAGTTTTTTGGACTCTCCTCGTGAAGCACGGCAAGCCACACATATCCTCGTCGTTAAGCTCTGGGGATTGCCGATGTTCCCTTCTGCTTTGCCGCGCTCTATCGACCCTTGCTTGTGCTGCCGTGTCTCTTGCTCCACTTGGTCCTTCAGGGGCTGCCGCTGCTGCTGCTGCAGGTCGTGGACTATTTTGCCTTGCCGCTCCTTCGGGAGGCGTTGATACAAACGCTGTCCCCATAGCTCCAACTCCTGCTATCGCCATGTTGTACAATGTTTCCCTTGGATCTCCTGGAGGTGGTTTAGATGCGAGGATAAAAGCATGTGTCGCCATATACCCAACCTCTGGTGTTTTAGGGATGATGTTTCCTCTTGTGTCTATTGACATAAAGGACATGTCGAGGTTTTGGACAAGGTGCTCTCTTTCTGCTTCGGGTATGTGTTGTAACCTTGATCTCGCTCTGTTCCGAGCCTCCCTGTGGCTATCACCCGAAGTTCTAGATTGTCGACTCAGATCTGCTCTTCTCCTGCTGGATGCAGAAGCTGCCTCCTTTCTTCTGTTTAACTCAGCTGTCTGTTTTTCCAATTCCCTTGCCGCTCGTGCGAGCCTATATTGATATGCTTGTAGTTCCTCTGGCGTGGCTGTAGTAGCCATTGGTTCTGAGCCGTCCATAGCTCTCGCGGCTCTATCCCATGCTGCTTGCAGGAGTTGAACTCTCTGTCGCGGCTATGGCCCGACGTATTTATTGCCCAAGCCTCGTCGCAGATCGGAGGGATCGACGTATGGATTTCCCAGATCATCGAAAGCCTCAGATGTTTCTTCTTGATCATTGCTTGGCTCTCCAATGGCATAAATCTGATGATATTTTGTATTCAGATCTATGTTGGGTTTGGTGACACCATCGTTGAGATTGGTGAAAACCTTGCCCATTGTAGTAGATTTGTCGATGAAGTCGTAACTATCGACACTGCTTGAGCCATCGCTTATATATGAGTCCGCAGATGACTCAAACGACATGTCGCTGAAGATTTTGGCGAGTTTCTCTCTTGCCCTGACGCTGATGTAGCGCGACGACGAAGTTTCTTCTTCTCCTAATTCGGTTGACGATGTATAGCTTGAAAAATCGGAATCGACCGCCGACCATCCCGACGAAATCGGAATTTCGACACGATACGATCCTTCCTTCTCGACGCGAAAGCGAAACCTTCCGAACGTCATCTCCATAGGCTCCGCCAGATACGCATATGCATCCAAACGGGAGGGTGGGTGAGGAACAAAATCGACAGGACCAGCAGCGATCTGTTTACCTCGATCCATTGCGTTGCTTGCAGTTGATGATGTTGAAGATCTTGAACGTGCCATCGAGATCAGATCCTTACGCCTCTAGTTCCCACAGATGGCGCCAATTGACAAGGTATCAACTTATCAATGCCTATGGATTGTAGGCTAGGGTTTAGTTGGAAGTAGAGGGCAAGTAGATCTCGAAGGTTTCAGCCGAAAAGTACTCGACGATTATGAAAACTAAGGTTTGTAAACAGTGATTCGATGATCTCTGCGTCCCTCGACTCCCCCTTATATAGGAGGCGGAGCCGAGGGATTCGTGCCGCACAAGTTACAGAGTCCGGGAAGGTTTCTAACTCATCCCGCAAGATTACAAATAAGACTTTCTATTACAACTCTAGCTTTCCTTAATAATATCTTGGGCTTCCGAATCTTCTTATTCTTCGGGTACTGGGCCTTTAGTAAACCCCGGGTACTATCTTCGGCAGGCCCATTTGGGATGCCTATGTCACATGGCTTAGTGACTTGGAATAATTGTTTGGTTGAGGTGGCCTCAACAGCAATTCCTTGCTGTTTAGGTAGCTCCCACCTCAGTTGGCTTGCTGTGGCTCTCACATGCTATCTGTTTGATCCATGATTGGATTTACAGTGGCTTTTGATGTTGACAAACATGAATAGACATTGTATTATATGTCTGTCTGATGGTGTACTAGTTATAGGTGCTAGGTGATGTTGGCTAGCTAAATAGGCTCATATCCATGATGGATTTCTTTGGTTATACCACTGGTTTGGTATAATCCAGTGTTCCCTTGGGTTGGTTTCCTATTGGCTTTCCCTATGTTTGCTTGCACCAAATGGCTAGATAGCCAGATGATGACACAAACAGGGTTTCTACCCTTTCTTGCTTCTGTGATTGATGCATATGCTTAATTATGAGCAAAACAGTTGCTTGCTCATGCTTATATTGGTATACCTCACTCCAGCTCCTAGAAAAGTTGTTGATGTAGAGGTTTTGCTTCTGGATTTGTGGTTTGTGCTTGTCCTGCTCCACCTGGTGGCTTGTGATGATCTACTTCATCATGTGCTTGATCAACAGTCAACAGTTCTTGGTGAAAACTGTTTCTGGATGATTTCTAGTGGTTTATGGAATTGGTTGAACAGTTCTAGATGTTCATGGTGTTCTTGCTGTTCTTGGTGTTCTTACCCTTTGAGCTTCTGTCGATGGAGCTGTTAGGGTTTACTGATGAAAAGCTTATGTATGGTTCTCCCTTGCTCTCCATGGTCGACAGCATTGTTGTATGCAGTTGGTGACTCCTCTCTGTGCTTGTGTGTTGTTCAGCATGCACACATGTAGTGTGAGCTGCCTGTGTGTGTGTGTGTTTGGGACTTGTGCATGTCAGTGGATCAGCTCGGCAGGGTGTGGTATTATCCACCACTCACATTTCTTTGACTAACCTGCCAAGTGGTTTTACCACTTGGATTAATCCTTGTTTTTCTTTTGTTGTGTTTGATTATGTGCAGGGATCAATGAATGATCAGAAGAAGTTCAAGATCATCTTGAGCAAGAATTTCATGAAGATTAGCTTGTGTAGTTTAGAACATTCCCTTTCCTTGTACTTTTCCTTTTTCTTTTTCCATTGATTCATTTTTTTGTAATGTGTTGTAATTTCCTTAATTCAATCTGGATATTGTAATTGACAATGTATCTTGTGTGAATCAATAAAGCTCAAGTTTTCCTTAATGAGCTTCATATTTGTGTTATAATATTTTATATACTTACTTATCTATTTATTTAATAATTGATCTCAATTGAAATTATGACATGATCAATTGATGTTTGAATTTTGAAATTCACACATACTTAATTGAATTCAATCATGCAACTTAAATTGAGATGCACTATTCCCCTCTCTTCTCGAAAACCCTAGTTTAGGTCATTTAGGTCCAAGTCTATCGCACTCTCGAAACCCTATCCCTGTAAGGTGTCGGGAGAGAAACTTGTCCCCCTTCGATGTAGTTTTCTTTTAAAAGCGCGAAATTTCCCCAGATATTACGATGCAATGCACATCCCTTTCTAAAATCTACCCCTCGATCGTCTCTAAACCTGGGATATTACAGGATCCACCACCACCGCGGAAGGAGTAATTCTTCATATGTATTGGCATCCCCTTGGCTTGTTCCAAGCTTGGGGGAGTGCCGCCGTATCACACTATTATCTTTTACATATTTACTTTTTAGTAGAGTCATATCATGAGTACTGAAGTTATCATATAGGATAGTTTGTAGTGTGGAAGTATCTCTCCTTTAGTTGATTATCTATGTATCCCTTGGTGTGAGTTGCCGTTATGGAATATTAATGAGAAGTTTTTATTGTTTACTTTCTGTGCATCTTATTTTAGTTTGTGATTTCTATCATATGATTAATCTTGTTGGTTAGTATGGGTATCACTTTGGGAGCATCAAGTAATTCTAGTTGGTCTGGGCAAACTTAGCATTGGTCAGTAGAAACAATACTTTGAGGCTTAAGTAGGAAAGAGAGAAATACATGTAGATATATTATTCCATTATCTTTCTTTCTTATTGGCTCATAAGCTTAATATTCTCAGGATTGAATCGTTTGTACTTCGAAGGAAGATTGCATGATTGTTTTCTATCACATGTATATTTGTTTGTTTCGCTCAACTCTTATGCTTGCTACCCAACCTTGCTAGCCAAAGACATGTACCGAGAGGGAATGCTTCTCGTGCATCCAAACCATGAACCAAAAACTCATGCCATTTGTGTCCATCATATCTACCTATATGTGATATTCCACCGCCACTCCAAAGTGAACTGCTTGTGTGCTACCTTTAAATCTTCCAACATTACTATATGTTATGTGTTTTGTTCTTAGCTCATGAGGAAGTATTAAATGATTTATTGTCTTTTCATGACTTCATTCCGTGACTAGTATGAATAATGTGCTAAGTCCTTAATATTGCAAAAAGAGCAAGGCAACCGGGTGCCCATCCCAAACATAATAAAAAAATAAAAAAATAAAACTAATAATGCTCCGCACATTATGTACTGGAGAGATCCTAAATAATGGTGTGTAATGGAGAACTACATGGGAGCCGCTCTTAAGGTCACTATATGAAAGGATGATAGATTATTTGATGCCATTTGTTGACATAGACATGCATACCTCTCAAAATATATTTTTTTAACACTCCTATTGCATTTAAAACAAAAAGCTCTAGCACATGAGTAATGTTGCTTCCCTCTGTGCAGGCCCTATCTTTTACTTTTATGTTGAGTCAGTAAACCTATTTCCCTCTATCTCAAGCAAGCATTTGAGTTGTTGTGATCCAACCATTTATGTGCGTTGATACATTCAATCAAATCTTTTATTCTTCCTTGTGTAGCACGATGTTTTTATCTAAATGAATATAACGTTGAAAACTATCTATGATTCAAAAGAGATTGTAATGATTGAGCATGTGATTTCTGCAATAAAATCTAATGTAAAGACTCTGCTCGAAAGATAAGTACAATCTGTTAATTGTTCTCTGACCAAGAACGAAAGTTTACCATCACTAATTATGATTTTATCTGTGCACCTCTATTTAGTGACTCCTTACTCATTGCAAGTTGAATTATATAAGAAGAAGTTGATGTCTATTATGACTTGTGTATTGGTAAGTGTGATGCTTCTTGTCCGTATTTTGTTTATTCACACTTCACTTCATAAACCCGTGGTCTGGTTTACTAAGTTCAGTTTAGCTTGGGGACAAGCGGGGTCTAAGCTTGGGGGGAGTTGATACGTCCAATTTGCATCACTATTTTATACTCCCTCTGTTCCATTCTATAGTGCCTATAGTTTTTTGGCACGGAAATTAGCGCAAGAGTATTTTTTACACAAGACCCCTAGCTGAACGATTTGAGATCAACGTAAAACTTGGGAAATCCATATCTTCCTAACTTACCATAACAAATTTGGGAGCTGAATGATTTGGGAGCTGAGCGGGGAGAGGGTAATTGGAAAAAAAAAGCTAAGCTACAACCATATATTTTGAAACAAATGCCAAAAATCTATAGGCACTATAGAAAGGAACGAAGGGAGTATCATAATTTACTGTTATTCATTGATATATTTCATATTTAGAGTTGATACTTATGTCATTCCATCGATTTTTGCATGTTTGATGATTATTGGAGAATTAACTGCTGGAGCCAGAATTCTGCTAGAAAAAGGACCGTCAAGACACCATATTTCTGAAGAACAACAATTCCCAGAAAATATAAAGAAACTCCTATTTTGCCAGATGACGGAGGAAGCCGGAAGGGGAGGCAGAGATGGGCCAGGAGGGGCCCAGACCACCCCTAGGCACGGGCCACCCCTTGGCCGCGCCTAGGAATGGTCTGGGCGCCCTGGCCCACCTCTGACATCGCCCCCTCGCGTATTTCATCCCCCGAGAACCCTAACATAGGGGGAGCAAATAGAGAAATATTTCGCCGCCGCTACGGGGTGGAGAACCAGAGAGAGAAAAGCTCGCCGGCAGGCAGAAGTCTGCCAGGGAAATTCCTTCTTGGAGGGGGGAAATCGTCACCATCGTCACCGCCATCGAGCTGGACTTCATCGGGATCATCATCACAATCATCTCTACCACTAGTACCATCATCACCGCTGTCTGCACGCCGTCCCGCTGTAACATCTTGGATTAGATACTTGTCTAGTTCATAGGGGGAACTTTCCTGGTGTTGATTACTCCTTGTAGTTGATGCTATTGAGTGAAACCATTGAATTAAGGTTTATGTTCAGATTGTCATTCATCATTATATCACCTCTGATTATGATCCATATGATGTGTCTCGTGAGTAGTTCGTTTAGTTCTTGAGGACATGGGAGAAGTCATGTTGTTAGTAGTGGAACTATGTTGAGTAATATGCAATGATTTGATATTTAAGTTGTGGTGTTGTTCTTCTAGTGGTATCATGTGAATGTCGACTACGTGATACTTCACCTTTATGGGCCTAGGGGAATGCATTGTGTATTTTGCTACTAATTGTGGGGTTGCGGGAGCGACAGAAACCCAAACCCCCGTTAGGAAACCGGTGCACGTGGGAGTGTAGGATCTCAAATTTAAGCATGTGGTTAGATTTATCTTAATTACCTTCTTGTAGTTGCGGATTCTTGCAAGAGGTATAATCATAAGTATGCATTAGTCCAAGTATGGGGTAGTGCATTAGCGTAGGTTCACCCACACAACACTTACCAAACCATTGAAGATTATTTAGCTTTGTGAAGCGAAAGCGCATGATGAAATTCCCGTGTGTCCTCAGGAACGTTTGGTCATCATAAGTACAACAGCCGGCTTGTCCTTTGCTCTAAAAAGGATTGGGCCACTCGCTGCAATTATTATTATTGTCTTTTATTTACTCGTACTTTATTTATCTGCAATACGAAATACCCCTAAAACATGTTTGCTAGTGTTTACAGTGAATCCTTGATCGAAACTGCTCGTCAACACCTTCTGCTCCTCGTTGGGTTCGACACTCTTATTTATCGAAGGTACTACGATACAACCCCTATGCTTGTGGGTCATCAATGATGAAGAATGAAGTGCAAGTTCAAGATGAGCTAACTCGAAGAGATCATATGCTTGAAGCTTGCCATCCATATGGTGATCATGGATATGCGAAGATGCGCCAAAGAAGAAGCCCTCTCATGGTGGATTATGGGGGAGCAATCCACAAGACTTCATGAAGCAAGCACAATCAAGAAAGGTGTTCCATCTTGTTGCGGTCAAGATCGTCATCATCGATCTCAAGAGGAACGCGCAAGGTTAAGGTTTGCTCTTGATAGGGTTTCTTTCTTACCGGTTTATAGCTTAGTTGCCGTACTATCAAGAGGGCTCTCGAGTGAGTACCTCTATTGTATCCTTCGGAGAGCTCAAACATTTGCATCCTTGTATCATCTTTCTTGATTGTTATTCGGATCTTATTCATGTGATGTTTTAGATCTTGTGATTATTCTCATGAAAAGCTCTAGTTCATCGAGAATGGTTTTTTGCACTGGAAACTTGCTGCATTTTCAAGGTTGGAGGTTTTACCGGTATGTCTTTTTTAGATAGGTTAAATCTTTCATCATTTATTTCTATCCTCCCTTGATGGACTACGATGGTTCCCTGCATGATCTTTTAAAGCTTGTTACTAGCTTCGAAACGAGCCCAAGATCATCAAAATCGGAGTCTGGATGCTTAAGTTATGGTCTTTCTCGTTTCGTCGTTGCTGCCAGTTTTCTCCAGGCCGGAAATTCCGGCGCTGGAAACAAAATTTCTGGGCAAATTTCCGGGGCCCTTACTACGAGCAGTTCCCTTAAGTCCTTTGCCGTTTTTTCAAGCCCGGGGGCGGAAATTCCGGCCCAGAGGTCCCAAACGGTCATATTCCATTGGGACGGGGTATATAAGACCCCCTTCTTTCTCCTTGGGCCGGTAGCTTCTCTTACTCTCTCTCTACTCCATTGTTGACCTTGAGAAGCTTCCCTCCCTCTAATCCCTCCATGATTCTTGCACCTATTTGAGGGAAAAGAGAGAGGAGATCTAGATCTATATCTTGACCAATCAAATCCCTCTCTTTCTGAGGGGAATCCACTTGATCTACATCTTGGAGAAATTTGGTGTTCCTCCTCTTACTTGTTCTTCCTCTCATATTCCCCCAATAGCTTTTGTAGCTTTGTTGGAATTTTAGAGATAAGGACTTGAGCATCTTTGTGGTGTTCTTGCCATTGCATTTGGTGCATCAGTTTGAGTTCTCCACGGTGATTCGTAGAAGTCAAAGCAAGAAAGTTGTTACTCTTGGGTTCTTGGAACCCTAGGCGGATTTGAGACCTTTGTGGCAATTTCTTGGGAGCCTCCAATTAAGTTGTGGATGCGTGCCCCAAGCTTTGTGTAAGGCCCGGTTTCTGCCTCGAAGGAAATCCCTTTGTGCAACTGTGACCTAGGCCTTTGTGGCAAGGGTCACCAAAGAATAAGGTGAGGCGCCTTCGTGGCGCTCGGTGTGTGGTGTGACTACCGCATCTTGGGGTGAGGCCTTTGTGGCGTTGATGTACATCGAGCAACCACACCTCAAGGTGAGGCCATTTGTGGCGTTCGGGAGCACTAAGCCACCGCACTTCTCCAACGGCGATTAGCACTCGCAAGAGTGTGAACTTCGGGATATATCATCATCTCCCGTGTGCCTCGGTTATCTCTATACCCGAGCTCCTTACTTATGCACTTTACTTTGTGATAGCCATCGTGCTTGAAGTTATATATCTTGTTATCACATAGTTGCTTGTGTTGCTTAGCATAAGTTGCTGATGCACATAGGTGAACCATAGTATATAGGCTTTGGGATTGACAAAGTAAACGCTAGTTTATTCCGCATTTATTAAGCTCATATCGTAAAAGTTTTAAACCGCCTATTCACCCCCTCTAGGCGACATCCGTTTCCTTTCAACCATAAGATCTAGAGTGAGGTGAAGAAGTCATCTATACCTTTTTTCCTTTCGCATATTAACGGACTTGATAGAACCTGCATGTGAGTTTTGTGGTTTGATACGTCTCCGATGTATCGATAATTTCTTGTGTTCCATGCCACATTATTGATGATATCTACATGTTTTATGCATACTTTATGTCATTATTATGCGTTTTCCGGAACTAACCTATTGACGAGATGCCGAAGTGCCAGTTTCAGAAATCCTAGTAAGGAAATATTCTCGGAATTGGACGAAATCAACGCCCAGCATCCTATTTTTCCACGAAGCTTCCAGAACACCCGAGAGTCGCCAGAGGGGGGCCACTGGGCCCCCAGATGACAGGGCGGCGCGGCCCAGGGGGGGGGCGCGCCCCCCTAGTGTGTCGTCGCCTCGTCGACCCCCCGACTCCGCCTCTTCGCCTATTTAGTCGTCCTTGACCTAAAACCGAGAGCCACGATACGGAAAACCTTACTGAGATGCCGCCGCCGCCAATCCCATCTCGGGGGATTCTGGAGATCGCCTCCGGCACCCTGCCGGAGAGGGGAATCATCTCCCGGAGGACTCTTCACCGCCATGGTCGCCTCCGGAGTGATGAGTGAGTAGTTCACCCCTGGACTATGGGTCCATAGCAGTAGCTAGATGGTTGTCTTCTCCTCATGTGCTTCATTGTCGGATCTTGTGAGCTGCCTAACATGATCAAGATCATCTATCTGTAATTCTATATGTTGTGTTTGTCGGGATCCGATGGATAGAGAATACTATGTTATGTTGATTATCAATCTATTACCTATGTGTTGTTTATGATCTTGCATGCTCTCCGTTATTAGTAGAGGCTCTGGCCAAGTTTTTGCTCTTAACTCCAAGAGGGAGTATTTATGCTCGATAGTGGGTTCATGCCTCCATTAAATCTGGGACAGTGACAGAAAGTTCTAAGGTTGTGGATGTGCTGTTGCCACTAGGGATAAAACATTGATGCTATGTCTAAGGATGTAGTTATTGATTACATTACGCACCATACTTAATGCAATTGTCTGTTGTTTACAACTTAATACTGGAAGGGGTTCGGATGATAACCTGAAGGTGGACTTTTTAGGCATAGATGCATGCTGGATAGCGGTCTATGTACTTTGTCGTAATGCCCAATTAAATCTCACAATACTCATCATATCATGTATGTGCATGGTCATGCCCTCTCTATTTGTCAATTGCCCGACTGTAATTTGTTCACCCAACATGCTATTTATCTTATGGGAGAGACACCTCTAGTGAACTGTGGACCCCGGTCCATTCTTTTACATCGAATACAATCTACTGCAATACTTGTTTTACTGTTTTCTGTAAACAATCATCATCCACACTATACATCTAATCCTTTGTTACAGCAAGCCGGTGAGATTGACAACCTCACTGTTTCGTTGGGGCAAAGTACTTTGGTTGTGTTGTGCAGGTTCCACGTTGGCGCCGGAATCCCTGGTGTTGCGCCGCACTACATCCCGCCGCCATCAACCTTTAACGTGCTTCTTGGCTCCTCCTGGTTCGATAAACCTTGGTTTCTTTCTGAGGGAAAACTTGCTACTGTCTGCATCACACCTTCCTCTTGGGGTTCCCAACGGACGTGTGTTGTACACGCCATCAAGCATTTTTTCTGGCGCCGTTGCCGGGGAGATCAATACACGCTGCAAGGGGAGTCTCCACAATCCAATCTCTTTACTTTGTTTTTGTCTTGCTTTATTTTATTTACTTTCTTGTTTGCTGCATTATATCAAAACACAAAAAAATTAGTTGCTAGCTTTACTTTATTTACTGTCTTGTTCTCTATATCAAAAACACAAAAAAAAAATAGTTACTTGCATTTACTTTACTTAGTTTGCTTTATTTACAACTGCTAAAATGGGTACTGTTGAGAATACTAAGTTGTGTGATTTCACTAGTTAGGCTTAATGGAAAACAACAAAAATATTAGAGATCTTTATAGTATTTATCTTGAGTTAGGACATGAGGTGTTTGAAGAGAAAGTTAAAAAACCTATGGAACTTTATATGCATGATAATGCCAATGTTATTAGTATGAATGCTTTGAACATCATTGTTGCTAATGCTATGGAAGAATTTAAGCTTGGGGAAGCTGGCTTTGATGAGCATGCTATTTTTAGTCCCCCAAGCAGGGAGGAGAAAATTTTCTTTGATGATACTATGCCTCCTATATTTGATGATGAGAATAATAATGATAGCTACTTTGTTGAATTTGCTCCCACTACAATTAATAAGAATGACTATGCTTATGTGGAGAGTAATGATACTTTTATGCATGTGAATAAGAATGCTTTATGTGATAGTTATATTGTTGAGTTTGTTCATGATGCCACTGAAAGTTATTATGAGAGAGGGAAATATGGTTATATGCATCTTAATAATATTAAGTTTCCCCTCTTTATGTTGAGAATCTTGAAGTTACACTTGTTTTGTCTTCCTATGCTATTCACTTGGTTCTTCATTGACCTGTTTATTTGCAAGATTCCTTTTCATAGGAAGCATGTTAGGCTTAAATTTGTTTTGAATTTGCCTCTTGATGCTCTCTTTTGCTTCAAATACCATTTCTTGCGATTGCACCATTAAAACTGCTGAGCCCATCTTAATGGCTATAAAGAAAGAACTTCTTGGGAGATAACCCATGTGTTTATTTTGCTACAGTACCTTTATTTTATATTTGAGTCTTGGAAGTTGTTTACTACTGTAGCAACCTCTTCTTATCTTAGTTTTGTGCATTGTTGTGCCAAGTAAAAGTCTTTGATAGTAAGGTTCATACTAGATTTGGATTACTGCGCAGTAACAGATTTCTTTGCTGTCACGAATTTCGACCTGCCTCCCTGAAGGTAGCTCAGAAAAATATGCCAATTTACATGCGTGATCCTCAGATATGTACGCAACTTTCATTTAATTTGGGCATTTTCATTTGAGCAAGTCTGGTGCCACTTTAAAATTCGTCTTTACGAACTGTTCTGTTTTGACAGATTCTGCCTTTTATTTCGCATTGCCTCTTTTGCTATGTTGGATGAATTTCTTTGATCCATTAATGTCCAGTAGCTTTATGCAATGTCCAGAAGTGTTAAGAATGATTATGTCACCTCTGAACATATAAATTTTTATTATGCACTAACCCTCTAATGAGTTGTTTCGAGTTTGGTGTGGAGGAAGTTTTCAAGGATCAAGAGAGGGAAATGATGCAATATGATCAAGGAGAGTGAAAGCTCTAAGCTTGGGGATGCCCCGGTGGTTCACTCCTGCATATTCTAAGAAGACTCAAGCGTCTAAGCTTGGGGATGCCCAAGGCATCCCCTTCTTCATCGACAACATTATCAGGTTCCTCCCCTGAAACTATATTTTTATTCCATCACATCTTATGTACTTTGCTTGGAGCGTCGGTTTGTTTTTGTTTTTGTTTTTGTTTAAATAAAATGGATCCTAGCATTCATTGTGTGGGATAGAGACACGCTCCGCTGTTGCATATGGACAAATATGTCCTTAGGCTTTACTCATAGTATTCATGGCGAAGGTTGAATCTTCTTCGTTAAATTGTTATATGATTGGAATCGGGAAATGCTACATGTAGTAATTCTAAAATGTCTTGAATAATTTGATACTTGGCAATTGTTGTGCTCATGTTTAAGCTCTTGCATCATATACTTTGCACCTATTAATGAAGAAACACATAGAGCTTGCTAAAATTTGGTTTGCATATTTGGTCTCTCTAAAGTCTAGATAATTTCTAGTATTGAGTTTTGAACAACAAGGAAGACGGTGTAGAGTCTTATAATGTTTACAATATGTCTTTTATGTGAGTTTTGCTGCACCGGTTCATCCTTGTGTTTGTTTCAAATAACCTTGCTAGCCTAAACCTTGTATCGAGAGGGAATACTTCTCATGCATCCAAAATCCTTGAGCCAACCACTATGCCATTTGTGTCCACCATACCTACCTACTACATGGTATTTCTCCGCCATTCCAAAGTAAATTGCTTGAGTGCTATCTTTAAAATTTCCATCATTCGCCTTTGCAATATATAGCTCATGGGACAAAATAGCCTTAAAAACTATTGTGGTATTGAATATGTACTTATGCACTTTATCTCTTATTAAGTTGCTTGTTGTGCGATAACCATGTTTCTGGGGACGCCATCAACTCTTTGTTGAATATCATGTGAGTTGCTATGCATGTCCGTCTTGTCTGAAGTAAGGGAGATTTACCACTCATTTAATGGTTAGAGCATGCATATTGTTAGAGAAGAACATTGGGCCGCTAACTAAAGCCATGAATCATGGTGGAAGTTTCAGTTTTGGACATATATCCTCAATCTCATATGAGAACATTAATTGTTGCTACATGCTTATGCATTAAAGAGGAGTCCATTATATGTTGTCTATGTTGTCCCGATATGGATGTCTAAGTTGAGAATAATCAAAAGCGAGAAATCCAATGCGAACTTTCTCCTTAGACCTTTGTATAGGCGGCATAGAGGTACCCCTTTGTGACACTTGGTTAAAGCATGTGTATTGCGATGATAATCCTGGTGATCCGAGCTAATTAGGACAAGGTGCGGGCACTATTAGTATACTATGCATGAGGCTTGCAACTTGTAAGATATAATTTACATGATACATATGCTTTATTACTACCGTTGACAAAATTGTTTCATGTTTTCAAAACCAAAGCTCTAGCACAAATATAGCAATCGATGCTTTCCTCTTTGAAGGACCATTCTTTTACTTTTATGTTGAGTCAGTTCACCTATTTCTCTCCACCTCAAGAAACAAACACTTGTGTGAACTGTGCATTGATTCCTACATACTTGCATATTGCACTTGTTATATTACTCTATGTTGACAATTATCCATGAGATATACATGTTATAAGTTGAAAGCAACCGCTGAAACTTAATCTTCCTTTGTGTTGCTTCAATACCTTTACTTTGATTTATTGCTTTATGAGTTAACTCTTATGCAAGACTTATTGATGCTTGTCTTGAAGTACTATTCATGAAAAGTCTTTGCTTTATGATTCATTTGTTTACTCATGTCATTACCATTGTTTTGATCGCTGCATTCATTACATATGCTTACAATAGTATGATCAAGGTTATGATGGCATGTCACTCCAGAAATTATCTTTGTTATCGTTTACCTGCTCGGGACGAGCAGGAACTAAGCTTGGGGATGCTGATACGTCTCCGACGTATCGATAATTTCTTGTGTTCCATGCCACATTATTGATGATATCTACATGTTTTATGCATACTTTATGTCATTATTATGCGTTTTCCGGAACTAACCTATTGACGAGATGCCGAAGTGCCAGTTCCTGTTTTCTGCTGTTTTTGGTTTCAGAAATCCTAGTAAGGAAATATTCTCGGAATTGGACGAAATCAACGCCCAGCATCCTATTTTTCCACGAAGCTTCCAGAACACCCGAGAGTCGCCAGAGGGGGGCCACTGGGCCCCCAGATGATAGGGCGGCGCGGCCCAGGGGGGGCGCCCCCCCTCCTAGTGTGTCGTCGCCTCGTCGACCCCCCGACTCCGCCTCTTCGCCTATTTAGTCGTCCCTGACCTAAAACCGAGAGCCACGATACGGAAAACCTTACTGAGACGCCGCCGCCGCCAATCCCATCTCGGGGGATTCTGGAGATCGCCTCCGGCACCCTGCCGGAGAGGGGAATCATCTCCCGGAGGACTCTTCACCGCCATGGTCGCCTCCGGAGTGATGAGTGAGTAGTTCACCCCTGGACTATGGGTCCATAGCACTAGCTAGATGGTTGTCTTCTCCTCATGTGCTTCATTGTTAGATCTTGTGAGCTGCCTAACATGATCAAGATCATCTATCTGTAATTCTATATGTTGTGTTTGTCGGGATCCGATGGATAGAGAATACTATGTTATGTTGATTATCAATCTATTACCTATGTGTTGTTTATGATCTTGCATGATCTCCGTTATTAGTAGAGGCTCTGGCCAAGTTTTTGCTCTTAACTCCAAGAGGGAGTATTTATGCTCGATAGTGGGTTCATGCCTCCATTAAATGCAGGACAGTGTGAGAAAGTTCTAAGGTTGTGGATGTGCTGTTGCCACTAGGGATAAAACATTGATGCTATGTCTAAGGATGTAGTTATTGATTACATTACGCACCATACTTAATGCAATTGTCTGTTGTTTACAACTTAATACTGGAAGGGGTTCGGATGATGTCAACACCCGGATTTTTAAGTCCAGATGCCTATTATGCCGTACATCGCAATCCTAGGAATAATGTTTTTGCGAGACATAATAGTAAGTAGCATAGAGTCATCATTTATTACAACACATATTGTCTTACAACCATAGATCACATGATCCAATATTACACGAATATATTGTTCAACATCACAAATGGTAGCGGAAGCGAAGTAGTAGTGGACTATCTATTCCACAGGAAACGTTTGACGTTAGAAGACGATCCTAGTTATCGTAGACGTCCTGTTGTCCGTCATCCTGATACTGGTGCTCTCCTTCATAGTCTGGCATTTGAATAGCCAGGGCAAAGCCATGAGTACTTTTAAAGTACTCGCAAACTAACTCTAAGATAAATACTCATTAAGTGTAACAAGGGGGTGCTAAGCTCTAGGTTTATTTGCATAAAGCCAAGTTTTAGTCTTATAAATCTTTGGTAAAGCCTTATCATGTGCTAGACTAACTCAAGTGGGAACATTAGTGTCATTCCCACAACTCATTATGGTTCACCATAATGTCACCTTTCAATCCACCATTCATTTCTAGAATCAAAACATTTTAATGATAACGGAGATAGTATGGCCTTTCCAATTGTCCGTAACCGCGGACACGGCTATTCGAATAGGTTTAACACTCTGCAGAGGTTGTACTCTTGTGCCACAACTTTTGATTTCATCCGTCGAAGATAACCCCGAATCATCGTAACACAGTACGCGGATCATCAATCGAAACCTTTCACTTATATATGCTAGTATGAGCACCTCTCCCCATGAGCTTGGCCTCCCGGTGGAAACCGCAGTTAACCCGGGAACTGCACAGGGCTTGGGCCGTACATTCACCTCATTTCAACATCAATCCACACTTAACGGAGGCAGCCGCAGCGTAACCCCTATGATGTTTGTTCCGAGGGAACCCATACTAAAATACACAAGTTTCTAGTTAAGCCCTACCCATAATCAGGTATTGTGGGGGTACTTATATAATTGGAAGGGTATCGCATTCAAACCCAATCATCAATTTTATCAAAAATCACCATCTTCTCTTGTTCAAATCCACCTCCACTTTACTTTCTTTCAAAATCATTTCACTTCACCATGTTCCCATCTAGAGTAGTCAATTTTAATTGATTAGCACTAGCAACTATATGAGGGGGGGGCTATCTAGCTTTGAGTTGTGCTAATCTATTCCAAGTATTGTTCTACTCTAGAACAAGTGAATCATAAATCAAAAGTACTTTGAAATAAAAAGGCCAAAGTAAATGTAAGTAAAAACATGGGATAGGTAATACATAAAAGTAAAGTGTGATGGTGCCTTTGCTCTTGTAGAGCTAAGCACTTGTGTTTAGCAAGGGTTAGCTTGCCTTGAGCTGGGTAGTTATCGAAGTTCTCTTCTTCTTCCTGAGAGTAGGCCTCCTCCTCTTGGTATTCCTCGTTACTAGCGTCTATATACGAATACGAGGTATAAATACTAAACCAAGCTCACATACTAAACTAGAAACACTAAAAATAGTTCACACACTAGTCGTATCATCAATCAGACATGGCATGGTGGATTATTTGCTTAGTCTTTATTTGAAAGAAAAAAATTTCCTCTCATTATTCCTATTTCTTAAATTGGGTATGTAGATCCTTAGAGGAATTCATTTCTTCTCATTATCTCTTATTAAGATTTAATCTCTTCATATAATAATAAGGTATGAAATATAGGTTGACCCAAAGTCAACATTTCATATCTATTATATGTGAGTTCAATTTAATTGAAGTGCTACACTTCACATAGTTTTAGTACTTAACATTTAAATGAATTAAAATCTCTAAGTAATAATTCTCAAGGGTTCATTAGACTAAGTCAATCCCCCTGGTTATTAGTACTTAGGATCAAAATTTAAATGAGAGGTAGCTCTCATATTAGTGTTGAGTTTGAATTTCAATTTTAATTGCTCTAGAGTTGACTACATAGCCATTTTATTTGATCTAGTCCATGATCATACAAACAACATATCTATGTTATTGCATAATCAATTAGAGGACATCATTTGTGATTTATTAGAATTGGAATCACTTCAAAATCTATTCTGGTTAAATTTTAAATAAAGTTTGAATGTTCAAAAGTCCCTGTCTTGTCTTTTTTATCAAATTAAATATACTATGAAATTGGAGGTGGGGCCAGTGGCATTGGATAGATAAATTCATGGGCTTTCCAACGGTATAAAGTTTGTTAAATTTGGTTTGGCAGAATTCAAACTATTCAAAATTTGCTAAACCTTCAGCAGGGCAAATTTGAATAAAGATTAAATCTAAATTTGAATGGATGGGCTAGGCGGGAAGCGTTACTGGGCCGAAACGGTTTAAAAATCCACTTCGCAGCCCAACACGCATCTGGTGCGCTCGGGCCGCACTGACAAGGTGGGGGCCACCTGTCGGCGACTCTTTAAACAGCGAAACGGTATTTTCAATCTCGACCGTAAGATTAGAATGGAGATCGACGGCGTGTGAGCGTCGTCGTCTCCGACGAGCGGCGAGCCTAGGGGGTGGGAGGGAGTACCAGGCCGTTGCAGGAGTCTGGCAGAGTGCGCGGAGAAGGTGTAGTAGATGAGGAAGCCCTGGGAGCAGCGGCGGCGCTCGGGGAGGCGCCAATCGAAGCAGAGCTTCCGCGGGCTCCGGCGGACTTGAGCTTGCGATTCGAGCAGCTCCGGCGCGGTGGTGCTCAATTGAGGTGGGGAGAGTGTTCAGTGAAGGGAGGGGAGCAGATGGTGTGAAGGAGTTGTGGGCTGAGGAGCTCTATTTATAGCGGGCGATGGAGGCCGTGAGGTGCTGCGGAGGAGCGTCGTCGGCGTGGCCTCTCCGTCGGTCGAAAGGGCAAGGCGAGGACGGCATCTTGTAGGCGTCGTCCTGGCGATGCTCGAGGACTAGCTGGCGCGGAGAAAAGGTGAAGGGATGGCTCGGGAGCTTGCAGGGTTTGCGGCAGGGCGTGCGGCATCATTTGGTCGAGGACGACGGCGACGGTGCAGGGGCAGGCCTGGGCTGGTGTTTAGCGTGTAGAGGGCGGGGAGTAGCTGCTCAACGCTGCGGTAGGCTTTGCAGGGGAGGAGTAGGCTGCTCGAGCGCGCGACGTACCGGCGTGTCCAGGGCGCGCTCACCGCGTCGACTGGCACGCCCTGGCACGGTTTGGACACGCGTGTTCTGGCCAATGCCGAGCCTTGGCGAGCATGGGCGGTGTACCATTCGATTCCTTGAGTGACAGAGAGGCTCCAGGACAAGGAGATGGGTTGAGAGAGAGGCCAGAGGTGGAGATGCCAAAGGTGGCCGGCATGGCCACGGTATGCATTAGTCTAGGGTTTCTTTTCCCTCTCCTCTCACTTTAGTCGACCAAGGCAGGTACTAGGGTGAAGCAGGGGTTGTAAGGGAGTGCAATGATCAAGGATTAAAGGGGTTTAGTGAAGAAACCAGAGGGTAATAGGATGTAGCTCAAATCTGGAATCATGCCTGCCACCTGTTCGACACAATGGCCGCATGAACTTTTTATTTGAATTTTGAAATTCTTTTTGGTGAATCTCATTTATATAATTAATGTGAAGTATTGGTGGTGGTGGCACTCAATTTGAGGTTGTTTTGCAAAATGTCAAAAGTGACATGATCTTCACTTTATTTCAGCATCCCCTCTTGTCACTTTTATTCTGGTCAACCTAGTCAACTCTAGCCATGATGGTCAACATCAAAGTTGCACACCTTGACATGGTCTTGGATGACATGGCTTTGGTTGACCAAGTTTAGTTCAAGAATTGAGAAAACCAGGGGGGTAAAGAGGTGAAGAAAATATTTTGGGGAGAAGTGACCATTATCATATGTATGTAAGATTTTTGATTTCCTTGTATTTGATTCTTGATCCAAAGATGCAATTGTGTTAGTTTATCATATTGAAGTATTTTAGAAGCAAGGGAGCAAGCAATTAGGGCCTTGGTTGAGGATTTGCAAATTTGCATAATGTGTATGTGAGTGAGAAATGGGTTTTTCCCATTTTCTCCAATTCCCCTCAACTTAGGGTTTGGTGATCTTGGTTAGGGTTCACATAGCAATGGTTACTCATACTAACACTCATCATGGCAATTGCACAAAAGAATTTCACTCAAATGCATAAATCTATATGTGGCACTATATGCATAGAAAAAGTTTTTGTTAATTGCAAATTTTGGGTTTGGGGAAATTATCTTTCTTGTTTACTATTGTTGAAACTTGGGATGTTACAAACCCTTCCCCCTTACAAAAGATCTCATCCCGAGATCTGAGAAAACTATGTACTAAAGAGATGTGGGTACTCAGTCCTCATAAAGTCTTCTCTCTCCCAAGTGGCTTCTTCTTCGGTGTGGTTACTCCATTGGATCTTCAGAAACTTGATACTTCGGGTTCGGGTGGTTCTGAAAGCTTCTTCCAGGATGCGAATAGGTACTTCGCGGTATGTTAGATCTGAGTTGATATCCACAGCTCGATGGTCGATGTTCTTGAAAACCTCGGTCTTCTCAGGTACTTCTAAACACTTCCGGAGTAGCGAGATGTGAAACACATTGTGCACCGCTGACATTTCTTCCGGTAACTCCAGCTGATAGGATACCTCTCCTCGGCGGCTCAGGACCTTGAAAGGTCCGACATATCGGGGTGCGAGCTTTCCTCTGAGCTGAAATCTCTGCATTCCTTTAAGAGGGGACACTTTGAGATATACGAAATCTCCGATCTCGAAGGTCATCTCTCGGCGTCTTTTGTCGGCGTAGCTCTTCTGTCTCGATTGGGCTGTCCTGAGATACACGCGGATCTTGTGAACCTTCTCTTCGGCTTCTCGGAGAATATCTGGTCCAAAGACTTGACTCTCTCCTACCTCCGACCAATTCAGAGGGGTACGGCACTTCCTTCCGTACAGTGCTTCAAAGGGGGCCATCTGCAAGCTAGCTTGGTAGCTGTTGTTGTACGAGAATTCTGCATACGGCAAGCAGTCTTCCCACTTAGATCCATACTCTAGCACACATGCTCTCAACATATCTTCTAGTATCTGGTTGACTCTTTCAGTCTGTCCATCTGTCTGCGGGTGATAGGCGGTGCTAAAATTCAGACGAGTTCCGAGTCCTTCATGTACTTTCGCGTAATGCGGAGGTAAATTGGGATCCTCTGTCGGATACTATCGACTTCGGGGTTCCGTGCAGGCTGACTATCCTTGAGATATATAGCTCTGCGAGTCTCGGTCCTTGATAGGTGGTCTTGACGGGGATGAAGTGGGCGACTTTGGTCAGTCTGTCGACCACTACCCAGATGGAATCATTTCCTTTACTAGACTTGGGCAGTCCGGTGATGAAGTCCATTCCTACGGAATCCCACTTCCATTCGGGAATCTGTAGGGGTTGCAACAGTCCTGCGGGGCGTTGATGTTCTGCTTTGACTCTTTGACAGATGTCACACTTGGCGATGTAGCTTCCAATTTCTCTCTTCATTCCATGCCACCAGAATTGTTCTTTTAAATCCTGGTACATCTTGGTTCCTCCGGGGTGAATGGAGTATAGGGTGTCGTGGGCTTCTTTCAGAATAACTTGCTTCAATTCTGAGTCTGACGGCACGCAAAGGCGCTTGTTATACCATAGCACTCCTTCTTCATCTACGGTGAATCCCGGTGCCTTTCCGGCGGCTATTTGGCTCTTGATTCCGTCAATGCTAGCATTTTCTTTCTGAGCTTCCTTGATCTGACTAATCAGGGTGGGTTGGAGTTCAATGCTGGCGAGGTATCCTTCGCTAACCAGTTCAAGCCTAAACTGTTCAAACTCTTCAAACAGGCTAGGTTGCTCAATTGCTAACATGGAGTTCAACTGACACGGCAGTCTACTCAGAGCATCCGCTACCACATTGGCCTTGCCGGGGTGATAGTGGATTTCCATGTCGTAATCCTTGATTAACTCTATCCATCTGCGCTGTCTCATATTCAGCTCCTTCTGCGTGAAGATATACTTCAGGCTCTTGTGATCCGAGTAAACCTCGCATCGATTACCCATGAGGTAATGACGCCATACTTTCAGTGCTAACACCACCGCTGCTAGCTCTAAGTCATGGGTTGGATAGTTCTGTTCATGCTGCTTCAGTTGTCTTGATAGGTAAGATATCACTTTGCCTTCTTGCATCAGCACACATCCAAGACCAATCTTGGAGGCGTCACAGTACACATCAAAGGGCTTGGTAATGTCCGGCATAACCAGTATTGGGGCTGTTGTCAATCTTAGCTTGAGCTGTTGAAAGCTCTCTTCACACTTGTCGGTCCATTCGAACTTCCGGTCCTTCTTCAACAATTGAGTCATCGGTCTTGCTATGCTTGAGAATCCTTCCACGAATCGGCGGTAGTATCCTGCTAATCCGAGAAATGCACGGACTTCGGTCTGAGTGGTTGGGGCTTTCCATTCTTCAACCGTCTTGATTTTTGCGGGGTCAACGGCAATTCCTCCGGCTGACAAGATATGACCCAAGAATCCTACTTCTTTCAACCAGAACTCACACTTGCTGAACTTGGCATACAACTGATGTTCCCGGAGGGTATCTAGGACCACTTTCAAATGTTGCTCATGTTCTTCCTCGGACTTGGAGTACATGAGGATGTCGTCGATGAAGACAACGACAAACTTGTCCAGGAAGTTCATAAAGATCTTATTCATGAGATTCATGAAGTAAGCGGGGGCATTGGTCAATCCAAATGACATGACATTGTACTCATACAATCCATATCTGGTGGTAAAGGCAGTTTTGGGGATATCGGTGGCACGAATCTTCAGCTGATGGTATCCTGTCCGCAGATCAATCTTGGAGAATACTTGGGCTCCGGTCAGCTGGTCAAACAGATCTTCTATCTTGGGCAACGGATACTTGTTCTTAATGGTGACATCGTTAAGCTTGCGGTAGTCCGTAACCAAACGAGTGGCACCGTCCTTTTTATCCACAAACAAAACTGGCGATCTCCAGGGTGACGCACTTGGTTGAATCAGACCTTTGAATAGCATATCATCCAGTTGCTTCTTCAGTTCCACTAACTCTGCCGGGTTCATGCTGTAGGCTCTCTGGGCTATAGGTCCGGTTCTGGGGATTAGCTCGATGATAAACTCAATATCCCGATCTGGGGGCATACCGGGTAGATCATCCGGAAACACATCAGGATATCGACAAACGACCCTGATCTGATCCAAGGTGGGTTTGACTAGGCTTTGGTTACAAGTGAATTTTCGGGGCATCTGTTCAGATATGTGTTCGACTATTATTCCGGTGCTACTAGTCATGGTGATGGCCTTCTTGGCACAATCAATCAGTCCATGATGTTTCGCCATCCAGTCCATTCCCAGGACTACTTCCAAACCTTTGGCTCCCAGAACAATCAAATTTGCATAGAATTCTATTTCATGTATTCTGATTGGCACATCTTTGCAAATTTTTCTAGCTTTAGTGGTTGATCCAGGTATTTGAACTATCATGACATGCGTCAAACTGATGGGTTGAATCTTACTAGTGCATGCAAAATCTTCGGTAATGAATGAATGCGATGCTCCAGAATCAAACAGCACTCTTGCGGGTATTGAGTTAACAGAGAACATACCCAGCACAACGTCTGGGGCTTCCTGAGCTTCTTCTGCATTCATGTGGTAGAGGCGGCCGTTGCGGTTGTTCGGGTTGTTGGGGGCGAACTTCTTGTTGGTGGTGACACGACGCTGCTGCTGCGCAGGGCCTGAGGTGTTGGCGGCAGTCTTGGCGAGCTTCTTGGGGCACTCATAGGAGAAGTGCCCAGCCACTCCGCACTCGTAGCAGTTGTAGGTGGACTTGTCCTTGGGGGTGATGGGAACAGCGTTGCTCCCCGTCCTTGGAGCAGTGTTGGAGTTATTGTTGGGGGCGCGGGGTGGAGCGCGGTTGAAGTTGTTGTTGTTGTTGTAGTTGTGGTGGCCTCCTGGCCTGGGGTTTCCTCCACTCCGGTTCTGATAACTCGGACGTGGATTCTGCATCGGGGGCTTGTTGTTTCTTGGGGCGAATCCTCCACTTGAGCTGGGGCGATACTTGTGATTGTTGCTGGGCCCACTCTGGTTCATCATACGGCGCTTGCGGTTCTCATTGGCTTGGTGTATCTTCCCCTCCATCTGAATGGCGGAGTCAACGAGGGCTTCTAAGTCAGCAAAGGGGATATTGATCAGCACAGTCTGCATCTCATCATGCAGTCCATTCAGAAACCTCTCCTTCCTTTTCTCGACGGTGTCCGTCTCATCCGGGGCATACCTTGACAAGGTGAGGAACTTGTCACGGTATTCTACCACGGTCATTCTGCCTTGCTTCAGTTCCCTGAACTCATCCCTCATCTTCTTAATCAAACCCGGGGACACATGATACTTACTAAACTTGAGTTTGAAATCCTCCCAAGTCATCATTTGCCCCGCATGTAAGGCGTGGGTACTTGTCCACCAGGCACGTTGTCGGGGGGAAGACCCCGGATAGGGCAATGGACGTGGAGCAGCCGGCTGGCCACTGGCCGGCTCGCGGCAAAGGCCGGCTGAGGAGCAGCCGGCTGGCGCCGTGGCCGGCTGGTCCGGAAGCCGGTTGGCTCTAGGTCCTAGTCGGCCTGGCTGCGGCCACCAATGCTGTAGCTGGGCCGGCTTCTACAAGCCATATCCGACTGGGGTTTGTACCTCAGACCGACTCGAGGCTGGCGAGTCTTGCACTGGAAGGAACCGGGTTGGTGATCCGGGTTCCCAAAGTCCACGCTGACTCCATCTTCCGTAAAGCGCGGGGCACTGTGGAGCAATAGTGCCACGCGCCGGACAGGCCGTCAGGGCTTACGACGATCCGTACTGGCTACAGTGGCTGACGGAGACAGGGACACCTCCTCTCCATACCGCTGACCGTGGCAGTCGGATGGGACAGGCCACGATGCCTCAACCACTCCTGACGTCACCGCCTCGGGAAGGAGCGGAAGCCGGAGCCGGCCAAGCCGGCCAGTAAACTATAGGGTCTTATATGTAAAGTGCCGGTGCCTATATAAGCCGCACTACCCCCTCTCGTGCAGGGGATCGATCATTTTACTACTTTCACCCACCTACAGAGCTGCCCTGTGAGAGAGACCATCGTCTCCCTTAGCCTCTCAGGAGCAGCCGGTCACAGCTCTAGGAGCACCATTGTATTGTGTGATCATCATATACACTCATAGCAGGAGTAGAGGTTTTACCTCCATCGGAGGGCCTCGAACCTGGGTACGTCGCCGTGTCGCTCGTGCCCATACCCGCATCCGGATACCGCCGTGAGATCCCTCAGGAACCACTTCGATTAGCCACCCTATGGCATATGCCGTGACGATACCACGACATTTGGCGCCCACCGTGGGGCCTTCAGCATCCTCGGCCGGTGTCTTCATCCGGACGGGCCTCACCATCACCACCGGCGAGCGAGTCGCTTCAGGCTTGATCTGGAGATTCGGCTCCCTCGACTGCGTCAGCGACAACGCTGGCTGCTTCGCTGACCGGCCCTTCCCAGCCGGCGGCAGCGTCATCTCCTTCGGCGGCTTCGACGTCTACGTCACCACCGTCGCACCGCCGCGCTACCCGCGGCAGGTGCTGCGCTGCGCTAGCCCTCCTCCGCGACCCGGCAGCAGCGCTTCCGCCAGCCCCGCCGTCGTGCAAGTCATGATGGCTGGCGACGAGCTCCCCACCAAGAACCCGCGCATGCGCGGCCCCAACTTGGAGCGCAACATCGACCCCAACGCCTCCGGCTCGGGCCCGAAAGCGCCACCACCACCGTCCCGGCTGGATGCAGTCCGGGCAAAACTGAGCACCCTGCTCACGCCCGGTGTAGACCCCACCGTCATCGAGGCGGACTTGGAGGCGCACCGCCAGCTCCTCCTCAAGCAAACCGAAGAACTGGCTGCTGCTAAGCGCCAGATGGAGATCACCCAGCGCGAATACAACCGCGCCCACGGCCTCACTCCAGGCGGCGACGAGCCAAGCCGAGCCGGCCATATCCGCCGCAGGGGCCGCGACCTTGGCGCTGAGATCGCCCGCGACGGCGCTCCTTCGCCGGCTCCGTCCGCGGAGCTCCCCGTCTACAACACCCCCGACAAGAACGTGCGCGCGGCGTGCCGCCGCGGAAGAGCTGAACCGCCTCGAAGGCGAAGAGTTACGCCGCCCGACCGGGCGGGTGACTGAGCTGCTCAACGCAGCCAACAGGCAGATCGCCGACCCCAGGTATGTCAATGCCCCCAGAGCTTCTCACGCTCGTGGAGCTGCAGGCAACGACAGGGAAGGCGCCAGGGACACAGCCGAGTCCGCCTCCCCAGCCCCAAGCCGGCACCGTGACTCCCGGGCCACGCACGCAAGCTCGGGCCGGCCAAGCCACCAGCCGAGCGGCAGCAGCCGCAGCCGGCCCCCTCCAAGCCGGAACCAGGAGCAAGACTCCGGGCCCCGCCGTCATCACCGGCCGGCTCCAGAAGCAAGCGGCGCGCGCCAGCCGGCACACTCCCGGCTGGGCCCGCGCATCGAGCCCACCGACGCCCGGGACCGCCTCGACCGGCTGGTTCAATCCCGCATCGCGGAAGAAGAGGGGCCAGCCGGCCCAAAGTGCTTCGGGCCGCGGATCCTCAATGAGCCCATGGTCGACGGCTTCCAGCTCCCGCGCGACACCCCCAAGTACGACGGCACCGCCAAGCCGGAAGACTGGCTGCTGGACTACTCCACGGCAGTCGGCATCGCCAAGGGCAACAAGCGCTGGGCTGTGCGCTACTCCCCCCTCATGCTACTCGGCTCCGCCCGCACGTGGCTCAACAACCTGCCAGCCGGCAGCATAAACGGCTGGCTGGACTTCGAAGCCGCCTTCATCAGCAACTTCACCGGCACTTATCGCCGGCCGGGTCGCCCTCAACAGCTTGAGATGTGCAAGCAGGGCCCGGACGAGACGGATCGCGCGTACCTGACGCGCTGGTGCGAGATGCGCAACTCTTGCGAGGGCGTGCACGAGATGCAAGCCATCAGCTTCTTCATGGGCGGCTGCCGGCCCAACACCATGCTGTGGCACAAGCTACGCCGCAGCGAGCCCAAGACGATGGCCGCCTTGATGGTCATCGCAGACAAGTACGCGCTGGCAGAGGAAGCCGGCAAGGCGCCGGCTGATATTTCACCGGCCCCAGCAAGACGGGACAACAACAGGCCGGCTGAGCACAAGCCGGCCGAGGGCGGCTCGCATGGCAGCCGGCGGGACAACTACCGCGGCAAGCGTCACAGCGACCAGCCGGACCGCCGGTACGGTTCCGCCCATGTGGCCGCCGTGGCAGACAACGCGGCAGGCGGCAGCCGCCGCCGAAGCAAGACCGGCGGTGGAAGCCGAGTACACCTTCGAGCTTATGCTCGACTCGCCGTTCATTTACCACAGCGGCAAGAACCCCTCCAACCACACCACCCGCGACTGCCACTTCATGAAGCGGCTGACAAGCGGTGAACCTCTACCGCCTCCCCCCCCCCCCCGCCCCCACCAGCCGGCGGGCCGGGTGGCCAAGCCGGCGCAGAGAACGCCAACCTCGAGCACCACGAGGCTAACCAAGTGCACCATGGCGGCCGATATCTGGCCGAAGACGCCACCTACATCATCTTCACCTCCGAGCCCGAGGACAGGACGAGCCAAGAGCGCCGTTCCCTCGAGGTCAACGCGGTCATACCGCCGGTCCCCCAGTACCTAAACTGGTCAGAGCAGGCCATCACTTTTGATCGCCGCGACACACCGGCTGTCCTGCCGAAGCCGGGCAGCTACGCCATGGTCCTCGACCCCACCATCGGCACAACCCGGCGCAGCGTGCGTTTTTCGCGCGTCCTCATCGACGGCGGCAGCAGCATCAACATCCTCTACCGCGACACCGCCCGCAAGCTGGGCATCCAGGAGGCCGAGTTGCGTCCCACCCCCACCGTCTTCCATGGCATCGTGCCAGGCCTTTGCTGCCAGCCGATCGGCCGGATCACGCTGGAGGTGATGTTCGGGAAGCCGGACCACTTCCGCACAGAGAGAATCGAGTTCGAGGTGGTGGACCTCGTGAGTCCCTACCACGCGCTCCTGGGCAGGCCGGCCCTGACCAAGTTCATGGCGGTGCCCCACTATGGGTACCTGAAGATGAAGCTGCCTGGCCCCAAGGGGGTCATCACCATAGCCGGCGACTATCGTCGCTCCATGGACTGCGCCACGCAGAGCTCGAAGATGGCCCAGACGCTGGTCATCGCCACCGAGAAGCAGCTCATCCACGACGCCGTCGCCTCGCCAAAGCCGCGCGACAGACATGCCGGCTGCGGGCAACCCGGCTGGGACGACTCACTTCCAGCCGGCCGACAACACCAAGAAGATCCTGGACCCGGCGCAGCCGGACAAGTTCGTCACCATCGGTGCCGGCTTGAACAAGAAATAGGAAAGCGAGCTCACCAGCTTCCTCCGTGAGAATCGGGACATCTTCGCATGGACTCCAAGAGACATGCCGGGTGTGCCGAGGGAGTTGGCTGAGCACCACCTCCACGTCCGGCCTGAAGCCAAGCCGGTGAAGCAGCCTCTCAGGCGCTTCGCCGAAGAACGAAGGAAGGCCATCGGTGAAGAAATCGCCCGGCTCCTAGCTGCCGGCTTCATCATGGAAGTGCTGCACCCGGACTGGTTGGCGAACCCGGTCCTGGTTTTGAAGAAGAACGGCTCCTGGCGCATGTGTATCGACTACACCAGCCTGAACAAGGCGTGCCCAAAGGATCCTTTTCCCCTGCCGCGCATAGATCAAGTCATAGACTCGACTGCCGGCTGTGAACTGTTGTCTTTCCTAGATGCCTATTCAGGCTACCACCAGATTCCTTTGAATCCGGATGATCAAATAAAGACTTCGTTCATTACCCCGTACGGGGCTTACTGCTACACGACTATGCCGTTCGGCTTGAAAAATGCAGGCGCCACCTACCAAAGGTGCATGCAAAAATGCTTGCAGGATCAAATCGGCAGAAACGTTCACGCATATGTGGATGATGTCGTTGTAAAGACCAAGGAGACGACTACCCTCCTTGATGACCTGAGAGAAACCTTCACCAATCTGAGAAGATTCCGGATGAAGCTCAACCCGGCCAAGTGCACATTCGGCGTGCCGTCTGGCCAGCTCCTTGGCTACCTCGTCTCTCAGCGAGGGATCGAAGCCAACCCGGACAAGATCAGTGCCCTGGAGAAGATGGAACTGCCGCAGTGCCTCAAGGACGTCCAGAAGTTTGCTGGCTGCCTGGCTTCCTTGAGCCGCTTCGTCAGCCGGCTGGGGGAGAAGGCACTGCCCCTGTATCAACTAATGAAGAAGGCGGACAAGTTCGTCTGGTCACCACAGGCAGATGAGGCCTTCCGTGACTTGAAGCGCGTGCTCTCAACCGCGCCAATCCTTGCAACGCCGGCTTCAATGGAGCCAATGCTGTTGTACATCGCAGCCACCAACCGAGTGGTTAGCGTTGTCCTGGTGGTGGAACGCAAAGAAGCCGGCAGGGAGCAGCTGGTCCAACGCCCAGTTCACTACCTTAGCGAAGTGCTCTCCCAGTCGAAGCAAAACTACCCCCACTACCAGAAGGTCACCTACGGCGTGTACATGGTGGCCAAGAAGCTCAAGCACTACTTCCAAGAGCACCCCATCAAGGTGGTTGCCACAGCGCCTTTGGCGGAAATCATCGGCAGCAAGGATGCCAACGGCCGGGTTGCCAAGTGGGCCCTGGAGCTAGCCGCCCACACCATCCTCTACGAGCCACGCACAGCCATCAAGTCGCAGATCCTCGTGGACTTCTTCGTCGACTGGGCGGAGATGCAGTACCTGCCGCCTGTGACGGATTCCACACATTGGAAGATGCACTTCGACGGCTCGAAGATGCGCAACGGCTTGGGAGCCGGCATCGTCATCACCTCTCCCAAGGGAGACCGGCTGGACTACGTCCTGCAGATCCACTTCGCCGCATCCAACAATGTGGCGGAATATGAAGCGCTCATTCATGGGCTGAAGCTGGCCAAGGAGATTGGCGTGCGTCGCATACTCTGCTTCAGCGACTCCGACTTGGTCATACAGCAAGCATCTGGCGACTGGGACGCGAAGGACGCCAACATGGCCTCATACCGCTTCCACGTCCAGCAGTTATCCGGCTTCTTCGACGGCTGCGAATTCCACCATGTGCCACGAGCAAACAACGAAGCGGCTGATGCCTTATCCAAGATCGGCTCAACCCGGCAAGCCATTCCGCCGGGTGTCGCCTTGGCGGTTCTCAAGAAGCCGTCCATCATACCGTCACCGGACTCGGATTCAATATTCGTGCCGGCTGACCCGGGGGCTGCTCAGCCGAACCCGGGGGCTTCATCGCCCAAGTCGGGGGCTAACAAGCCAAACCCGCCGGCTAGCATGCCGAACCCGGGGACTTCTCAGTCCAACCCGGGGGCTTCATCGCCAAACTCGGGGGCTAGCAAGCCGAACCCGCCGGCTAGCAAGCCGAACCCGGCGACCATGCAGTCGAACCCGGAAGCTCCCACGCAGGAGGCCCTGTCGGTTAGCGTATTCGAGATAAGATGCGTACCTTCATGGGCACAAGAATTCCTCTCCTACCTCACCGACGGTGTGCTGCCTGATGATAGAGTCCAGGCCAGGCAGATTGAGAGAAGGGCCAAGGCCTATACCATCATCAACCACCAGCTGTACAAACGCAGCGTAAGTGGGGTGTTCCAGCGGTGCGTCGAGCCGGCTGAAGGGATTGAACTCCTACGGGAAATCCATCAAGGAGAGTGCGGACATCACGCCTCATCCAGAGCCATAGTGGCCAAAGCCTTCCGGCACGGCTTTTATCGCCGATCGCGCTCGAGACGCAGAAGAGTTGGTGAAGAAGTGCAACGGCTGCCAGCGCTCGCAGCGTAGACACCAGCCGGCTTCCGCCTTGAAAACCATCCCCATCACATGGCCATTTGCCGTATGGGGCTTGGATATGGTAGGCCCATTCAGAACAGCGCGAGGCAGCATGACACATCTCTTGGTGATGATTGACAAATTCACCAAGTGGATCGAAGCCAAGCCAATCAAGAAACTGGACGGGTCCACAGCCGTCACATTCCTCAAGGAAATCATTGTGAGATTCGGCTACCCCCACACCATCATCACCGACAACGGCACCAACTTCTCCCAAGGCATCTTCTCTCGCTATTGCGGGGAAATGGGGATCCGGATGGCCCTATCTTCTGTGGCACACCCAGAGTCCAACGGACAAGTGGAAAAGGCTAACGGCTTAGTACTAGCCGGCATCCGGCCCCGGCTGGTGGAGCCGCTCGAGCGAGCAGCCGGCTGCTGGATTGAAGAACTGCCCAATGTGCTATGGAGCCTACGCACAACGACAAACCGCTCAGTCGGCTTCACACCATTTTTCCTCGTATACGGGGCCGAAGCCGTCCTGCCGACTAATATCGAGCACGACGCGCCAAGGATCAAGCTCTACACAGAAGCCGAAGCCAAAGAAGCTCGCGAAGATGGAGTTGACCTGGTCGAAGAGGCCCGGCTGCTGGCTGAGTCTAGATCTACCATCTACCAGCAAAGCCTCCGACGCTATCACAGCCGGAAGGTCCAGCCCTTAGCATTCCGAGAAGGAGACCTAGTGCTCCGGCTGATCCAGAGGACAGCCGGACAGCATAAACTATCATCCCCATGGGAGGGTCCCTTCATCGTGAGCAAGGCGGTAGGCAATGATTCCTACTATCTCATAGATGCCCAAGAGGCTAGAGAAAACAAGCCGGACAAGGCTGACGAGGAGACTAAACGTCCCTGGAATGTCAGGTTACTCCGCCCATTTTACACATGAGAGCAGGAATGTATGTATCCCTTGTATCCCTTTTGTAAGTTATGAAAAAGCTTGCGCCGAGAGCGCCGTTTCCGACAAGTTTTTCGCATACTCTATTTCGTTTCGCCAATTGGCTTGAACCCTTTCACGTGGTTGGCTCAGTAACGTGATCCGGTTTCCGACAGCCGGCTTTCGGTCTAGCTACAGACCGCAACCCGGCTGTCCGGCTGGCGGGAGTAAGGCCTAGGGAGCCGGCACGCGAAAAACGACTAAGGGAAAGAGTAAAAGCGAGTTGACTTGCAACTTTTCATAAAAGTGCCGGATTGCCGAATTCAGCTCGTTCGACTGAAATACCGTCGGCCTCACCCTGGCCCGCTCTTGATCCGGCGACGGATCGCAAGTCGGACGTACGACCGGCAAGAGCACAGCCAAAGAGTGGGGCGGATGGGAAAAAGCGAACGAGTCGAAAGAAAGCAACTCGGCACGCAAAATGATTAACAAACACATTAAAGCGTGCCTTAATAAAAGGATAATAATATTGTCTTACATATGCACCCGGCATCCCGGGGATTTAACGAATTGTCTTGGCAAAAGCAACAATTGAAAGACAGGTAGAAGCTAAGCACCGGCTGGATCAGGAGAGCCGGCTGCCGGGTCATCCTCGGGCACGTCGTCCGCCTCCTCGTCCTCAGCCTCCTCCTCCTCGTCGTCAGACGGCGGATTCGGGTCCGCGATGAAGATGGACTTGTCGACGAAGTCGGCAATGGCGCAGGCGCGGGCAAGCCGAGCAGTCTTGTTCTCCGCCGGGAGCTTGTCCTCCACGTCGGCGCGCCGGAACTCCAACTGGTCGAGGCTAACCTCGTTATACTAGGAAAGCACAAAAGATAGCGCCATATCGGCTCCGGCGCGCGTGGCCGACTCCTTCCAGTCCAAGAAGCGGTCGGGAGCCCTGTCCAGCCAAGCGATGAGATTGGAGAGATCTTCCGGCAGCGTCTCCGTCGGCCACAGCAGTCGGATCAGCTCCTCCGCCGCCTTCCGCAGCTCCCAGCCAAGCTTGGTGACCGGCTCCACGCGGGCGGCGATGGACGCCAGATAGTCGTCCATGGTGAAGCAGTCGGAGCTCTGCTCCCCAGTGGCCTGCCGGCGATCCTCCCGCGCCCTGCCAACAGCCGCTAACGCCTCCTCCTGCGCCTCAGGGAAGGCCGCTGCAAAGAAGAAAAGCATGTCAGAAGCCATCAAAGCCGAAATAAGCTGAAAAATGCAAATTTTCGAAGTCCTAAAGTAAGCCTGGCGGCAGCCGGCAAGATCCGATCGCCCCAGCCTCGAAGATGGAGATTCTGAAGCTATAAAGTAAGCCTGGCGGCAGCCGGAAACACCCGCCGGCCCCCACCCCGAAGATGGAGATTTCAAAAAAAAAAAAAAAAAAAAAAAAAGCCTGGCGACAGCCGGCAAGAACCGACTGCCCCCAGCCCGAAGATGGAGATATCGAAAAAATCAAGTTTCTGCCGCCGGCTGCCAACCTAAGCCGGCAGCCGACGGCCGAAAGCCGGCAAAAGGGAAGGCATAAGACAAAAGACTCACCCGCCAAGCCGCGGTCGAGCGCTAAGTTCCCCAACCACCGCTTGGCGGTGGCCGACAGCTCGTTGGACTTGGTGGTCACCTCTTGCTGGAGCGAAAGCCGTTGCCGCTCCACCTCCTCCAACCGCTTGCTCAGACCCTCCAGCTTTTCCTCCTGTTCCTTCTTGAGGGCGGCAAGTTCCTTGAGATGGTTAGCCTCAAGAAGGCGCAGCCGTTTCAGCTCCCCGTCAGCCACCTTCAGCTTGGCGGCAGCGGCCCGGTTCGCTTCCTCGCTCGTGACGCATTGAGCGCGGGCAACCCGGAGGTCCGACTCCAGCTGTGGGATCCGGGCGGCCTCAGCTGCAAGCCGGCAAAAATGGGCCGTCAGTAAAAAAGAAACTCACAGGAAAAGCAAGTCAAAAGAGAGAAGGCCTCACCCTTGACAGCCTCCAGCTCGCGAGCCAAGCCGGATCGCTCGATCTTGGCCTTGTGGTAGCTAGTCACCACCTTGTTGTACAAGACGGTGCGTCGCTCCGTAACCGCCTGAAAGAAACAATCAGATATCCAGACGAAACCTGGACCGGCTCCAAGCAGCCGGACCATGCCTCGGAGGGCTACCAGGATAATAACAAAATTGCAAAAACAAGAAGACATCTACCTTGTCAGCATCCTCCAGCGTTGCTAGCTGGGCAAGGGCCTCGGCGGCCTTGTTCTTAAGGCTGGCCCGGTAGCCGGAGAAGACCATCTTCATGGGCGCCGCACCAGGCTGTCCCTCCCGGTTGAACACCTCGCAAGAATCCGCCTGGTGCCACGCAGCCTCCATGGTGCCAGCCGAGCCAAGGCTGGAGTCAGAGGCAGACGGCACATGCAGCAGCCGGGCCCCCTTGGCCACATGAAGGCCCTCAGTTGGGCCCGGCGGTTCCCTCGTCCTCACCAGCGCCCGGGAGTCGGCGTCCTTCGAGCGCGCTGGCTCCTCCCTCGCCGGCTCCTTCCCGGTCGGCTCCCTCCTCGTCGGCTCCGAAGCCGGAGGCGGCGCGGTCGAAGGAGTCGGCCCGGTGGGAGCCGTCGCATCCGGCGCTTGAGGCGCTCCTTCCGGGGAGCTCTCCAGCACCACGACGTTGGGCGCGGGCCCGCCGACTCCGGTCGAAGGCGGCGCAGCCCCACCAGCTCCAGCTCCGGCCGCAGATGGCATGCCCCTGCCAGCTCCGGCTGCCTGCTCCACAAACGGGGCGCGGCGCGGGAACATGTCGTCTAGGGTCGGCCGGCGCGCCGACTGACCCTGGTCTCCGCCGCCAGGCGCGGCAGAAGAAGACGCCCCCGCAGAAGGTGGCGTGGCCGCAGGCGGCACGTTAGCAGCCGGCGGCGTGCGCGCGCGTGCTGAAGGTTGCGGGGTTGGCTCCCTCCTTTGCCGCTGAAGCGGCGACGTGACGGGAGGAGCCTGCCGAGAGCCGCCTCCCTGGGTAAACTTAATCGCGGCCCTAGTTGAACAAGCAAGAAAAGATAAGTACAGAGAGGAAGGAAAGAAAAGGAATCAAACAACAAAGGAAAAAGAACTCACCCGGCTTTCTCCGGGACCTTCTTGGGCGCCAGCCGGCGCTGTTTCTTGGCCCTCGCCTCCGAAGCGGCCGTAGACCCGACGCCGGCCCGCTTCCTCCCCTTCGGCGCAGAAGTCGCCGTGCTCGTAGGCGGCACCGCGCGCAGAGGCACCGCCGGGATGGGCCCCGTGCCGGATTGGGCCGGCTCCGCCTGCGGCTGCTCCTGCTCCTGCTCCTGCTCATGCTCAGGCGAGGGCGGCGGGTTATGCTCCCCCTGGCCGCCCTGATCCTGCACCACCGGCAGATCGTCGTCGCCGGCTTGGTCGCCGGCTAGGTCAGCCGGGTCGATGTGATCCGGCGTCCAGACCTTCGTCGCCAAGTCGCCATCCTCGATGCCTTGGCGGGTGAAAAGCTAAAAACAACAAGATAAATATCAAGTCGGCCACGCAGCCGCAAGCCGGAAGATGGCAAAAACGTCAAACTTACCAGTTCAGGCGGCTGTTCCCGATCGTAAGGCGGCAACCCCCAATCCCAGTTGTCCGGCATGTTGGCCTTGGTGATGTTGTTCACCCGGTGAGCCACCTGGGACTTGGAGAGCTCCACCTTCGACGTCCGTGTCGGGTCGAGCCGGCCGGACATGTGACCGATCTTGTGGACGCGCCACTGGAGCGGTATGACCCGGCGCGAGATGTAGGTGCAGAGGAGGTCCTCGGCACTCAGCCGGCCCCCCGTGACGCACTCGCCCAGGAAGCCCCACAGGAGGTTCACCTCCGCGTCCGGGTCCGAGGACTTGGGGTTGTAGCCCCAGTTGATCCGGCCGACTGGCGGGGCCGGGTTGTATTCCGGCAGGTTGAGCCGGTCGAAGGCCGGGCTCTCGTTCCGCACATAAAAGAAAGACATCTGCCAATTCTTTACAGAATCGACAGTCGGAATCCGCGGGAAGGACGTACCCGTGCGAGGATAGATGGAGGCGGCGCCACAGATCCTCAGACGGCCTTCAGTCGTCTGCGCTTTGATGTAGAAAAGCCGGCTCCAAAACTCCACGTCCGGCCACAAGCCGGCGTAGCCTTCCATGAAGGCCACGTAGCAGCTGAGGAGGATCATGGCGTTGGCCGGCAGGTGGTGCGGCTGCAGGCCGAAGTGGTCGAGGAATCGGCGGAAGAAGTTGGAAGCCGGCAGACCCAATCCGCGGTCAAGATGCGCGCCGAAGACCACGCGTTCGCCGGGCTCCGGCCGAGGCTCCTTCTCCGCGCCCGGCGCCCTGGTAATCACCCCCGCCGGGATGCGGCGGAGGCGCACGAGCCGGGCAATGTCGTCCTCCTGCATATAGGAACCCTTCCAGGAGCCGCTCGGCTGGGCCATCGAGGACGAAGAAGAAGAGGAGGTCCAGGAGAGGCGGAAGGGCGAAGAAGAGCCGCTCCTCGCCGGAGGAGATCGCGGTGGAGAAGGGCGCGCCGTCGATGCGCGTGGCCCCGTGGCGCCGGATTGGCGGGTTTGCGGCGGCAGCTCGGCGGAAGATCGTCGGGGCAACCGCTCGCTGAGGTTCGCTAGAAGAACGGAAGAGGAACGGCGTCGGAGCAGCGAAGAGCTCGAGTGAAGAGAAGGAGCGAGGCAGGAGCGCGAGGAGGAAGAAAGGGGCAAGTGCCGCCTCGATACCGCCCCGCGGCATTTATAGCCGACCGCGGCGGGCGGTTGGCCTCCAAGTGGCCGACGTGGGCCACGTCTCCGGATTTCTTGCGCCGTAACTCCTCCCACGACCGCTACCGTTACCGAGAAAACGGCCACACCACGTCGCCCACTACCGCACCGGATCCGGAGGGACATTGATGTGACCGGACAAACCGACCGCCGTGCCGGGCGTCGATCAAGTCGGGCGCAGGGCCCGAGGCGGCGGAGACTCCGGCGCGCCGCAAGCCGGAGCCGGACGATAAGTTCCATCCGAACCAAAATTCATCAGCAAGGCGGAGACGCCATCAGATCTTGCGGGAAAGCAAAAACTATACAAGTGTAAAAAGCGGCCGGCTGGGAGCAGCCGGCAGGAACGAGCCGGATGAGGGCGCAGCCGGCTGAAAGGAAATCCTCAGTCGGCCCCTCCAAGTGCCGTCAAATATATTCAAGAAGCCAGGAAAACCTGCCTAGGTCCTTCTAAACGCAGGACCTTGCCAGCTTCGGGGGCTAATGTCGGGGGGAAGACCCCGGATAGGGCAATGGACGTGGAGCAGCCGGCTGGCCACTGGCCGGCTCGCGGCAAAGGCCGGCTGAGGAGCAGCCGGCTGGCGCCGTGGCCGGCTGGTCCGGAAGCCGGTTGGCTCTAGGTCCTAGTCAGCCTGGCTGCGGCCACCAATGCTGTAGCTGGGCCGGCTTCTACAAGCCATATCCGACTGGGGTTTGTACCTCAGACCGACTCGAGGCTGGCGAGTCTTGCACTGGAAGGAACCGGGTTGGTGATCCGGGTTCCCAAAGTCCATGCTGACTCCATCTTCCGTAAAGCGCGGGGCACTGTGGAGCAATAGTGCCACGCGCCGGACAGGCCGTCAGGGCTTACGACGATCCGTACTGGCTACAGTGGCTGACGGAGACAGGGACACCTCCTCTCCATACCGCTGACCGTGGCAGCCGGATGGGACAGGCCACGATGCCTCAACCACTCCTGACGTCACCGCCTCGGGAAGGAGCGGAAGCCGGAGCCGGCCAAGCCGGCCAGTAAACTATAGGGTCTTATATGTAAAGTGCTGGTGCCTATATAAGCCGCACTACCCCCTCTCGTGCAGGGGATCGGTCATTTTACTACTTTCACCCACCTACAGAGCTGCCCTGTGAGAGAGACCATCGTCTCCCTTAGCCTCTCAGGAGCAGCCGGTCACAGCTCTAGGAGCACCATTGTATTGTGTGATCATCATATACACTCATAGCAGGAGTAGAGGTTTTACCTCCATCGGAGGGCCTCGAACCTGGGTACGTCGCCGTGTCGCTCGTGCCCATACCCGCATCCGGATACCGCCGTGAGATCCCTCAGGAACCACTTCGATTAGCCACCCTATGGCATATGCCGTGACGATACCACGACACACGTGCAGGTCCAGCCAGATAGTGGGTGGCGAACAACACTTTCTCGTTGTCCTCCACTCCGGCAACCTCGAGATTGTTCTCCATAGTCTGGAGCCAATCATCAGCATCGAGGGGTTCCTCTGTCTTGCTGAACACCGGTGGGTTGGTGTTTTGGAAGTTTTTCAGCTTTGACCCTGGGTGGTCGTGGTTTCCGTGGCCTTGATTGCCCTGAGCAATCTGTTGAAGTGCAGCTAGGTTGGCTTGACGGTCAACTCTCTCAGCTTCTCTTTCTGCCATCATCTGTTGTAGCAGTTGCATCATTGCGTTTTCGTTGCGAGTTGGGGGTGCCATCTGAACAGTGATAGGGATCATGAGATAAGAGGGAAATGTCTATGGCTCATTTTGGTATAAAATTTCACACAACTTAAAACTTGATTCATAATAATAATAATATTACACATACACAAACATAGTCATGGAGGTAGCAAATATTACAAGCCAAATGTTCAGGAGGGTTTTAAGAACCCTTTCAACAAACTACGATACATGGGGCGGGTACAAAGGACCGATACATAACACGGGACGCAAGTGCTCAGACGGGACTACTCGCCATCGACGTTGATAGGGTAGACATTGTCTACCCCGGCATCGAGGTGCTCGTGGCCATCCTCGTAAGGGTGGAACTCCAGGTCGTCGTCTTCCTCCTCCTCGTAGTCGTCGTCGTTGCTGACGTAGGAGTAGCCGTCCCCCTGGATGTTCTCCCCTTCACCTTCGCCTTCCAGCTCCTGGATCTGCTCAGCTTGGGCAGCAATGGTCGCCTTCAGAGTGGCGATCCTGGCCTTGAGGCGGTTGATGGCGTGATCCTTCTTCTGGTTGGCACGGCGGAGTGCCCTGCGTTCTCCGGCGATCACCCTGATGGTGTCCGCCTGCTGCGCCAACTGGATGTGAGTGTGGTTGGCGTATTCGCGGGAGTTGTCGAGGTCGATGCGGGTCTCGCTCAGCATGAAGTCAAGATGATCAACATGGTGGCGAAGCTGCGGGTGTGACAGCAGGTTCATTGGCACTCCGAGGGAGTTGTGCCTTGCATAGTGCACAAAGCGACTATCCGTGAAGTCCATGAAGTTTTACCCGCACAGACGTGCGAGTCCTTCCTGAAGTCCCCTTGCGAGACCATCCGCCCAGTTGTTCTCCCTGAAGGAGAACTGGATCCTTGCGCTCATTGGGAGCGTGAACCTTCCACGAAGGTCCACCATGATCACCCACTGAAGTTGACCACCGGGCTGGTCATTGAGCATTCCACCAAAGACTTCCGGTGGTGGGCGCCCGAGGAACTCTGAGAGGGAGAAGAGGTCCCTCTCAAAGATGATCTCTCCACCGTTCCCCAACTGATAGAACTCAGTCTGGAGAAAGGGCTGCGCGTCCACGACGTGATCCATCTGTAGAGAGATTAGATGATTAAGTTAGAGAAGTGCAAGTGTTCCAAATTTTAATTTGCTTATAAGAAGGGCATGAATTTAAAGTTTGTAATAGACTCTTCAAGGTAAGAAAGTGAATAAGGTTTTCATAACTAGTCAAATCATGGAATTTGAAACTAAGTTTTTGAGCGTCCATTCTAACTAGGGTCTCCTAAGGTCAAACAATGGCTCTGATACCAACTTGTCAACACCCGGATTTTTAAGTCCAGATGCCTATTATGCCGTACATCGCAATCCCAGGAATAATGTTTTTGCGAGACATAATAGTAAGTAGCATAGAGTCATCATTTATTACAACACATATTGTCTTACAACCATAGATCACATGATCCAATATTACACGAATATATTGTTCAACATCACAAATGGTAGCGGAAGCGAAGTAGTAGTGGACTATCTATTCCACAGGCAACGCTTGACGTTAGAAGACGATCCTAGTTATCGTAGACGTCCTGTTGTCCGTCATCCTGATACTGGTGCTCTCCTTCATAGTCTGGCATTTGAATAGCCAGGGCAAAGCCATGAGTACTTTTAAAGTACTCGCAAACTAACTCTAAGATAAATACTCATTAAGTGTAACAAGGGGGTGCTAAGCTCTAGGTTTATTTGCATAAAGCCAAGTTTTAGTCTTATAAATCTTTGGTAAAGCCTTATCATGTGCTAGACTAACTCAAGTGGGAACATTAGTGTCATTCCCACAACTCATTATGGTTCACCATAATGTCACCTTTCAATCCACCATTCATTTCTAGAATCAAAACATTTTAATGATAACGGAGATAGTATGGCCTTTCCAATTGTCCGTAACCGCGGACACGGCTATTCGAATAGGTTTAACACTCTGCAGAGGTTGTACTCTTGTGCCACAACTTTTGATTTCATCCGTCGAGGATAACCCCGAATCATCGTAACACAGTACGCGGATCATCAATCGAAACCTTTCACTTATATATGCTAGTATGAGCACCTCTCCCCATGAGCTTGGCCTCCCGGTGGAAACCGCAGTTAACCCGGGAACTGCACAGGGCTTGGGCCGTACATTCACCTCATTTCAACATCAATCCACACTTAACGGAGGCAGCCGCAGCGTAACCCCTATGATGTTTGTTCCGAGGGAACCCATACTAAAATACACAAGTTTCTAGTTAAGCCCTACCCATAATCAGGTATTGTGGGGGTACTTATATAATTGGAAGGGTATCGCATTCAAACCCAATCATCAATTTTATCAAAAATCACCATCTTCTCTTGTTCAAATCCACCTCCACTTTACTTTCTTTCAAAATCATTTCACTTCACCATGTTCCCATCTAGAGTAGTCAATTTTAATTGATTAGCACTAGCAACTATATGAGGGGGGGCTATCTAGCTTTGAGTTGTGCTAATCTATTCCAAGTATTGTTCTACTCTAGAACAAGTGAATCATAAATCAAAAGTACTTTGAAATAAAAAGGCCAAAGTAAATGTAAGTAAAAACATGGGATAGGTAATACATAAAAGTAAAGTGTGATGGTGCCTTTGCTCTTGTAGAGCTAAGCACTTGTGTTTAGCAAGGGTTAGCTTGCCTTGAGCTGGGTAGTTATCGAAGTTCTCTTCTTCTTCCTGAGAGTAGGCCTCCTCCTCTTGGTATTCCTCGTTACTAGCGTCTATATACGAATACGAGGTATAAATACTAAACCAAGCTCACATACTAAACTAGAAACACTAAAAATAGTTCACACACTAGTCGTATCATCAATCAGACATGGCATGGTGGATTATTTGCTTAGTCTTTATTTGAAAGAAAAAAATTTCCTCTCATTATTCCTATTTCTTAAATTGGGTATGTAGATCCTTAGAGGAATTCATTTCTTCTCATTATCTCTTATTAAGATTTAATCTCTTCATATAATAATAAGGTATGAAATATAGGTTGACCCAAAGTCAACATTTCATATCTATTATATGTGAGTTCAATTTAATTGAAGTGCTACACTTCACATAGTTTTAGTACTTAACATTTAAATGAATTAAAATCTCTAAGTAATAATTCTCAAGGGTTCATTAGACTAAGTCAATCCCCCTGGTTATTAGTACTTAGGATCAAAATTTAAATGAGAGGTAGCTCTCATATTAGTGTTGAGTTTGAATTTCAATTTTAATTGCTCTAGAGTTGACTACATAGCCATTTTATTTGATCTAGTCCATGATCATACAAACAACATATCTATGTTATTGCATAATCAATTAGAGGACATCATTTGTGATTTATTAGAATTGGAATCACTTCAAAATCTATTCTGGTTAAATTTTAAATAAAGTTTGAATGTTCAAAAGTCCCTGTCTTGTCTTTTTTATCAAATTAAATCTACTATGAAATTGGAGGTGGGGCCAGTGGCATTGGATAGATAAATTCATGGGCTTTCCAACGGTATAAAGTTTGTTAAATTTGGTTTGGCAGAATTCAAACTATTCAAAATTTGCTAAACCTTCAGCAGGGCAAATTTGAATAAAGATTAAATCTAAATTTGAATGGATGGGCTAGGCGGGAAGCGTTACTGGGCCGAAACGGTTTAAAAATCCACTTCGCAGCCCAACACGCATCTGGTGCGCTCGGGCCGCACTGACGAGGTGGGGGCCACCTGTCGGCGACTCTTTAAACAGCGAAACGGTATTTTCAATCTCGACCGTAAGATTAGAATGGAGATCGACGGCGTGTGAGCGTCGTCGTCTCCGATGAGCGGCGAGCTCCCTGGCGGCGAGCCTAGGGGGTGGGAGGGAGTACCAGGCCATTGCAGGAGTCTGGCAGAGTGCGCGGAGAAGGTGTAGTAGATGAGGAAGCCCTGGGAGCAGCGGCGGCGCTCGGGGAGGCGCCAATCGAAGCAGAGCTTCCGCGGGCTCCGGCGGACTTGAGCTTGCGATTCGAGCAGCTCCGGCGCGGTGGTGCTCAATTGAGGTGGGGAGAGTGTTCAGTGAAGGGAGGGGAGCAGATGGTGTGAAGGAGTTGTGGGCTGAGGAGCTCTATTTATAGCGGGCGATGGAGGCCGTGAGGTGCTGCGGAGGAGCGTCGTCGGCGTGGCCTCTCCGTCGGTCGAAAGGGCAAGGCGAGGACGGCATCTTGTAGGCGTCGTCCTGGCGATGCTCGAGGACTAGCTGGCGCGGAGAAAAGGTGAAGGGATGGCTCGGGAGCTTGCAGGGTTTGCGGCAGGGCGTGCGGCATCATTTGGTCGAGGACGACAGCGACGGTGCAGGGGCAGGCCTGGGCTGGTGTTTAGCGTGTAGAGGGCGGGGAGTAGCTGCTCAACGCTGCGGTAGGCTTTGCAGGGGAGGAGTAGGCTGCTCGAGCGCGTGACGTACCGGCGTGTCCAGGGCGCGCTCACCGCGTCGACTGGCACGCCCTGGCACGGTTTGGACATGCGTGTTCTGGCCAATGCCGAGCCTTGGCGAGCATGGGTGGTGTACCATTCGATTCCTTGAGTGACAGAGAGGCTCCAGGACAAGGAGATGGGTTGAGAGAGAGGCCAGAGGTGGAGATGCCAAAGGTGGCCGGCATGGCCACGGTATGCATTAGTCTAGGGTTTCTTTTCCCTCTCCTCTCACTTTAGTCGACCAAGGCAGGTACTAGGGTGAAGCAGGGGTTGTAAGGGAGTGCAATGATCAAGGATTAAAGGGGTTTAGTGAAGAAACCAGAGGGTAATAGGATGTAGCTCAAATCTGGAATCATGCCTGCCACCTGTTCGACACAATGGCCGCATGAACTTTTTATTTGAATTTTGAAATTCTTTTTGGTGAATCTCATTTATATAATTAATGTGAAGTATTGGTGGTGGTGGCACTCAATTTGAGGTTGTTTTGCAAAATGTCAAAAGTGACATGATCTTCACTTTATTTCAGCATCCCCTCTTGTCACTTTTATTCTGGTCAACCTAGTCAACTCTAGCCATGATGGTCAACATCAAAGTTGACACCTTGACATGGTCTTGGATGACATGGCTTTGGTTGACCAAGTTTAGTTCAAGAATTGAGAAAACCAGGGGGGTAAAGAGGTGAAGAAAATATTTTGGGGAGAAGTGACCATTATCATATGTATGTAAGATTTTTGATTTCCTTGTATTTGATTCTTGATCCAAAGATGCAATTGTGTTAGTTTATCATATTGAAGTATTTTAGAAGCAAGGGAGCAAGCAATTAGGGCCTTGGTTGAGGATTTGCAAATTTGCATAATGTGTATGTGAGTGAGAAATGGGTTTTTCCCATTTTCTCCAATTCCCCTCAACTTAGGGTTTGGTGATCTTGGTTAGGGTTCACATAGCAATGGTTACTCATACTAACACTCATCATGGCAATTGCACAAAAGAATTTCACTCAAATGCATAAATCTATATGTGGCACTATATGCATAGAAAAAGTTTTTGTTAATTGCAAATTTTGGGTTTGGGGAAATTATCTTTCTTGTTTACTATTGTTGAAACTTGGGATGTTACAGATGATAACCTGAAGGTGGACTTTTTAGGCATAGATGCATGCTGGATAGCGGTCTATATACTTTGTCGTAATGCCCGATTAAATCTCACAATACTCATCATATCATGTATGTGCATGGTCATGCCCTCTCTATTTGTCAATTGCCCGACTGTAATTTGTTCACCCAACATGCTATTTATCTTATGGGAGAGACACCTCTAGTGAACTGTGGACCCCGGTCCATTCTTTTACATCGAATACAATCTACTGCAATACTTGTTTTACTGTTTTCTGCAAACAATCATCATCCACACTATACATCTAATCCTTTGTTACAGCAAGCCGGTGAGATTGACAACCTCACTGTTTCGTTGGGGCAAAGTACTTTGGTTGTGTTGTGCAGGTTCCACGTTGGCGCCGGAATCCCTGGTGTTGTGCCGCACTACATCCCGCCGCCATCAACCTTCAACGTGCTTCTTGGCTCCTCCTGGTTCGATAAACCTTGGTTTCTTTCTGAGGGAAAACTTGCTACTGTCTGCATCACACCTTCCTCTTGGGGTTCCCAACGGACGTGTGCTGTACACGCCATCATGGTTCTCCATGGGTTGGTAAGGTCTTAAGTTCCCCGTCCTATGGACGAAGGGTGCTCTATCGTCTATGATGGATTGTAGGGTTTGGGCTGAGGGTTACGCGCCTAAATTTATGGCAAGCGACCAATGGTGAAGTCAGAACCTAAACTCAATCGTGACTACAAAAGGGTGGGTATGCGGAGTCGTGAAGAAGGACGGTGATTGGCTTGGACATTATACTGGGTCTCACACCAAGGAAGTGTGTACGGAAAAGATTGCTCGGTTGGAAACAAGGATAATTTCTCTTTTGGGCTTGTCACTTCTGGGTTTGGAACTACGAACGCTGCAGAAAATGAGCTCCATGAAGTTCTAGACACATGTGAAGGATGACGGGCATAACTTTTCAGAATAAAATCAACATTTTAAAGAAATGATTACGAAAACTTGCATTTACCTGCGACTTCCTGGTCTATGACTATAGTTAGTGCATGAAACACCTATTTCTATTATTGAACTTTTTGAGTACGCTCGTACTCACCCGTCCATCTTGAACCCCCTACTTAGATTGGGAGGCATCGAAGAAGAAGCTACCATGAATCTCGAAGATAGAGGAGTCAACCAATACAAGGGGCGGGACTTAGTCAATAAAGTTGATGAAGTCAACCTCTACATATACCATGATGAAAACCTAGACTAGGAGTAGAAGGGAACCAAATCGGTAATCCTAGCACCTAAGTAGCTAGAGTTCTATAAAAGTTCTTTAGCAATCCAAGGATCTCTATAGCTAGAGTTAGCAATAAGTTAGTCTGTGAGTTATTCTTCAGAAGTTTATTTGCATTTTTACCTCATTGTAATTAGGAGGATGTGGTGATCTTCTGTAAAGAATCGAAATTGTAATTCTATAGACATGCTTTGGACTAGCAAATGTTTCGATTACACCACTCTCAGAGATGTAATACTAGTGGAACGGTGTTTCATTAGTATTATGTCATGACTTGCATACTACAACATGGTGTGGTATGCTGGGTCACAGCATTTTATCGCGCCACCGCAAAGCTTGGCTTTTCTGTACTAGTGCCTAGATGTTCGATGGCAGCCCCAAGTTAAATATTTGTAGCAAGTGGGAAAGGTAGTACATGGGGTATCATGGGTCGCTAATTGTTACTCTTTTTTGCGGCAGTAATTCTGCCAATTCTATTTGTAAATAGAGAACTTTGAGAAACATGAGACTTCAAATCTTAAATGATCTGCAAAGGTTGTATTTCTAGATAGGTTGGGTGGATTCAACTCTAACCTGGTTCAGAAATCTTGAATAAGCCATACGTCCTTCTTACACTGATTATTAATGGAAGTTGTATTTCTATATGGAATGGCCAAATTAGCAAGGCCAAGATATACGCATATGTGGCTCGGTGTACTAATGAATCGATTTGAATCACGTTCTAGGTTTAATCTGCTAGTTCTCTAACACCTCGGCCAAAATAAAATTTTAAGATATTTTTTGAAATTTATCGCAAATCAAGATGAACATAAATATTAATTATCATATACTTGATCATACATACATACTACTCTCTACCATAGTGATAGCAAAAAAACTTCCACAATTTTACCAGCCATATAATAAGAAGTTCAAATAACACAACCATATATACCTATAACTACAAAAGCATTTGCAAAGAGCCCATGCGACAACAGAACTAGACAACTAGGAACTTTAAGACCACCATGTCAGAATCTTGACGTTAACCATTGATCCAATGTCAAGTTTTGGTGCCGTCCATGAACTTTTTCACCTAGAAGTAACCGCCAAGAGGCCATTTGTGGAATTGATGGTGTACCATCCCTCGACTCGGAGACCTTCGCTCCGCATGATGAGGGATATTTTCTCCTTTGACTGACACATATATTCTTGGAGATACTTTTAGGAAATATCAGATTCAAAGCAAAAGATACCACCAAAATTAGATAAGACCAATAATGCACTAACCCATGTCTGTACTAAGCACATAAGACATCAAAAAAAGAACGTTTCTACTTCCATATACTCACGAACATAGCATTTAGTTGTATCCCGGTCACCACACATGTGCTTGGTTGTGGACAATTGCTTAATTAAGGGAAAGCTAGAGACCGTAGCTAAAAATGTGTGATGTGATTCCTGATGTTGTACATTTTGTACAAAATGTGTGATGTGTTTCTTGTTGTTGTCCATTTTGTACCGAATGATTAAGCAATTAGTTATGATGTGTGATGTGTTTCCTCTTGTGTTGTTTCTTTCGTGCCGCATAATTAAGCTAGTAGTTAAGATGTGTGGTGTGTTTCTCTCGTGTTGTTTTTTGTGTACAAATAGTTAAGCTAGTATAGCTAAGATGTATTGATAGTTTTGTACCGGATAATTTTTTCCTCTAAGTGGGATACTTTCCCCCTATTTTTGCAAAATTCCCATACTTGGTAATTAACCAAATAGAAGGACTTGTATCATTAGGTTTTATTGTCATGTATTGTTGCTTCACTTTATGGCCTTTGAGCAATGAGGGCACATAGAGCACGTGACTTGCTTACTGTCTCATAAGACAAACCCATATCCCCACACCAATTTAGTACATAATTAATACAGTGAACACATTTGCCCCACAACCTCACTATCCATTCCACCGCACTCTCCTCTCTCTCTCCCTCTCTCTCTCTCCCTCTCTCCCTCTCTCGCTCTCTCTCTCTCTCTCTCCCTCTCCCTCTCTCCCTCTCTCTCTCTCCATCTCTCTCTCTCTCTCTCTCTCTCTCTCTCTCTCTCTCTCTCTCTCTCCTCCGAACCCTATATCTTAGACCCTCTCCATCCAATTTGAACACTAGATCTCAAACACTCCTCTATCCACTTCAAACATTACATCTCAAGCAGTCCACTATCCACTTTGAACCCTAGATATATCCTTGGCTCTCCTGTTTCTTTATAATTTCTTATTTCGCGTTTTAATCGATCTCGTCTTTCTTTGAGATCAACCCGTGCATGAAGGACGGCAGACCAAACCCGCACGAAGTACGATGGGCCGAACCCCTGCCCGAAGGATCACCAGCGGGTCATGTGAGGTCATCAATGCATGGCAAATTGAGGATGGCAGGCAAAAATACCTCACTGGGAACGACGGGCAGGTCGTCAACGAGGTCATCAATGTATGGAAAGTTGAAGATGGGAAGTACTAGAATATAAAATAATATATTATTCCTAAAAATAGGTTGTACTAGGTAATTAAGTTGCTGCATAATCTGTTTAGTTTCTTGAAATCAGCAGCTTGACTACCTATTAACAAGAACATCCAATGTTGGATATTTCGCAGTGTAATGTAATAAACTTTATGTGATAATGAACTGTATTATTTATATTAATGACATGAAAATTAAAGTCTGAAGGGAATGGAGAAACTAATTATTTGTAGTGATTGCGATTAACTTTTGCACCGTTGAAAGGAGAACGAAAGAAGGCAAAAATAATGTGTTGCGCTTTACCTATACAAGGCACTAGATTTGTGTTATCTATTAATCTACTGAGGCATATTGGCATGGTTCCGCAATGAGAGAGGACACGGCGGATCCTAAGTGTAGTGAGAAAAAAAAAAGGTGTCAAGTCTGCACTTTCCCCGAAAGGGTTATTCCTTATGGATTTTATTTACCGCCTCAGCATGATTAGTCGTGCGCCTCAGAGTCTAAAGCCACCAGCGCCTGTCTGCATTGTTGTATTGATTTTTTTTTAAGCAAGTACAAGTGTACAACTAATATGGTTCGAAATTCCCATCTCCATTTTTTAGAAACTGTAGGCTATATTTAATAGCGTCTATCCAAATATTTTCATTGCTGCTACTTTTGCCCATTTAAATGAACTTTGGTAGATTTCTGAAATGTAATTCATATATGAAATATAGGTGTGTGATAGTTTGTTCTTAAAAAGGGTACGCACGTACAAATATATGGAAGATCCCCAAAGAGCATTGAAATATTCAACTCCGTTTTATGGGAAGATGTTACCAGGATTTTTTTCGAATTTTGAAAAGAAAAAAACAAATAAAATGAATAAAGTTTCAAAAGGCATTTTTTCGCATTGAGTCCTTTTCTGTGGAGTAGTTGCCAGAAAAAAAAAGATAAACTTGATTTTACGACAACTTAAAAAATACCTTCCCAAAATGACATGTCGTATATGGACATTCATGGCTTTGGGGGCAAATGACCAAAGTCATTGCCATGTACATGTCATAGCTCATTATAATGTGCCCATATTTGACATATAAGTGCGTCTTGCCATGCAAATTAATAGTGCCAAAGAGTTTACAACTTTAATAAAATCCATTTGATAAATAACATAAATTGGTATTTTACTAAGGAAGTACAAAAAATATAGTTCAAAATGACACCTCTTCAATTTTCACTTCCTCTAGTTCATATTTTCCTCATCAAGTTCATCAAAAATGGATCTTCTATAAAATATTTCTCGCATTGTTAGTGTTGGAGGTTTAGCAGGTTCTCCAATTTTAGAGAGATACAATATTTGTGGTTGTATCCTTGGTATTTCGTGTTTCTATGCATGAAAGGCTAGAGATTTTTGTTAGCTTCAAAACAAGCTTGAGCTCATCGATATTGGACTCTGGATGCAAAAATGATATATTATTTTGTTTTTGTTTGGAGGCTCGGTTTCCGGTCTGGGTTTCTGGGATTTATACCTAAGCCCATTCTAGATTCTACTTCGGTTTAATTTCTTGGCGGATTTCAGCAATCCAACAGCTCTTTTTTTTTGGTTTGGTTTCCACACTGTAATTTCTTGGTTTGGTACCGGGCGTTGCAAAAAAACTGTATAGCGCGAAGATTTCTTTTGCTTCATAAAAAAAAATTTCAAAATGGGGGAAAATATCGCCTCAGCTCCTTCTGCATCCAAAGGATGCACACAGTTTTTTTATTAGATTATTCATGAAACCTTACAAGAACAATACAAAAGATCAACCTCGAAGCCACCTCACTAAACCTACAGTGGGATGAAGGGGTGACAATACACCAACTCACATCATCCAAAAACCAAATGCCTTCCCAAACCGTCCAATAGCAGGTGAGAAGCACATCCAGTCAAGCAGACTCTCCGCGCACGGCAACGCACACGCCACAGAAGTTGCTACCGCCGTCTTCCTCGACTCCATCTTCAAGAGAGACCATCGCATTAACCTTGCAAGACCTGTCGTCGATGTCACCATGACGCCAGACGGCTCCACCATCCTGCACGCATACATCATCCCGCATCCGTCGTCGATGCCCTGCAACACCATGCCACCGAGACTCAACACCAACAATGGGGTAGATGAATACCACTCCACCAACATCCGCCAACATCCAGCAGCTGCTCCAAAAACGATGCCCCAAGAGGTAGAACGACGCAGAGCGCGCCGCCATCGTCCGATCCGGGAGACCCAGACCTAGGGTTTCCCCCGGAGCAGCACGAGTGAGAGACCGCAGACTGGGACGACGATGCTTTCAAGAAGGTAGCGGCGCGACACGTCATCATCGTCCGCCAACCGAGGTCGGAGCACGGTTTCCCTGTGGCTTTCGGGGTTTCTTGAGAATGAATTTGGTTAGCAATGTTGACCTACCAAATCTTGAGTTCTCTCCATTCCTTCAATGGTTCTTGCATCTGTTTATATATGGGTTAAGAACTTAAGATATAAAATCTGGATTTGCATTCTCCACCTACAGTTTCTCCTTTAGTGAGGGGAATCCATTGGATCAAGATTTTGAAGTTATTGGTTGACTTTCTCTCTTCCACTTTCTCTCTATTTTATTCCTAGCATTTGTTGTTTTGAAGAGATTTTGAGAGAGGAAATTTTGGGTTTTCTTGGTGTTGTTGTTTTACATTCATTGTATAGTGTTGAACTCTCTATTATAATTGGTTCGAGCGAGAGACCGTAAGATTATTACTCATGGAGGGTAACCTCCTAGTTTGCTTGGCAGTTGGTGCCACGGTGCCCTCTTCGTGGAAGATATGCTGCGGTTTTGATTAATACACAACTGGTGTTCCTTGTTTCGCCGTAGTCTTTTGACCACAGCAAATGTGCCCTCATTAGCAGCAGATCGTTGCTGCTAGATATGCAGAGCCACTGCTGCTACATATGGCCTATGATATCTCCGTGCGATCCGGTTCGCATAGTTTACTGTGTCTTCGAATTTTGTAGGCTCACAAGCTCAGCTGGCCGCTAGCTAATACATGACTACTCGAGTTATGTATGAAATTTCATGATTCCGCTTTATGGTGCGTAGCATTAGCAGTTCAGATTCTGCTCGGCTTTTGTTCCCTGAAGAGCTGCCTGATCTCATATCTTCTCATATTCGTGAAAGAAAATTCCAGTTGCATGAATCGGCGAACTGTGATCCTAAGTTATAATACTAATGTAGTCTATGATCTTGCATTTTCAGTGACAGGTACCTGAATTAGCACGCCTGCAAGACTAGGCTTACGTTAGTCAAACAAGTTGTGTATTGACTAATTTATGTAAGATTCAGTTTGAAGTTTGAGGTTGGTAATTAACTGCAAGCGTAGTATATTATACTACCTCTGTTCCGAAATATAACAAATGTGTGAAATAGAGAAAAGAAGATCAGAAGAACAAGACTATCACAATCCACCGCAATACCAAATTGAGCATAAGCACGGGAGATGGAGCTGGTTAACGGCAAGCTAGTCGATTAATTAGCAAAGAACTTGTGTTTGTCTAGTGTACATACCCAGGACCCGCTGGTCCATGTTTGCTAAGTTTACATATTTTCTATGAACGCATGGGCCACCGGAATAATAGGAACAGAAAGAAAGCTTGTCCATGGCCGGTGTGCCATCATGTAAAAGCCCACAACACACACACACACATTGGTTATTTAGCTAGCACCGGAACACTATCAGCAGCCCTCAGAACCGGCTGTGCAGCTGCCGGTGAAAATCCCAGCTTGGAGACGAGGCAATTAAAGTGGTAACCAGTCCTCGCTTTGCACGCTACTGACACTGGCGCTGCTTTCTTCAACTAGTTACTTCAGGGAAATTCAGCCAGGCTTGGCTGCACAGTGGAAGTGGACACTGGGCCTATGCAGGTTTCAGCGAGCTTCGTCCAAAAGCTACCTCGTATCGATCCATTTTGATTTGATGCCATTTCGATCATACTCCCTCAGTCCCAAGATATCTGAAGTTTGCCAATTTAGATGTATCTAGGCACTAAATGGTGTCTAGATGTGTCCGAATTTAAAAAAAAACTTTCGACATGTTTTATAGGAAGGAGGGAGTAGTTCAGAAGCAATATTTAGAATCGATCTGCTCATGCCAGTGATGGACGACACTAGGCTTAGCTAGTAGTACGGCAGATTCAAAGGGATCATATACCAGCACTAATGATGATCATTAGGGGAGTTCTTTAGGTGTGTGTAGGTACGTAGGGCCAGGTGGGATGGATGCCGCCGCTTTGGCCCTGCAGAATTATTGCTTATGACGATCGATCATCCCTGATTAAAGCGAAAGAGAGAACGCGGCAGATTTAAAAGGGATGGGCCGACCTGTCCGGTCACCGAAGGAGCCCGGAGGGAGATGGGATTACGGGACACTCTTCGCTTTTGTATCAAACCGACACCGCAGGATGTGAGCGAGATTCCCGGCTGGTGCGTCGTCTCTTCGTGGCCAGATTTGCATTCACAGACGCCGAACACAATCTCATTTCAAATCCAACACTCCTTTGCGGAGAAATAACTGCTAACTCTGAATTCACATTAAGTAGAGGATTACCAAAGAGCGCCAGGCTTTGCTGCAAGTTAAGTCAAGGCAACACAGCTTTCGGCTAACCATAAAACAGAGATGCTCTTTATCGAAAAAAAAAAACATCGATGCTGCAATTTACAGAATTTTGACTCTCAAGACTCACAGACGCAAATCACAACTAGTTCAAACTCAAAAGCATTCAGCTGGAATCAACACTAAGGCGTACATCATTTCATTGTTCCTGACGGAGATTAACCAAATGTGTACAACTAAACAGGTGAAGTGATTGCCACCTAGTACTAAAACAAAAGGGTAGTCAGAGAGCCAATCAAATTTTGGCCAAGAATGGCCTTGCTGCAAGTTAATGATGAATTTTCTTTGCAACGCAAGTTCTGGCCAATTAAATGATACAACAGTGAAGCTGCAATTAATATATTGTGCAAATCACAGGCTGTGACAGCTCAAAAGCATCAACATTGTTCCTCAAACGGTTATTACCCAAATCCAAATGTACAACCAAACCTGGGGCTAAAACAAAAGGTTGCTGCCTCCAACTGCAGTACCATATCGCACTGCAAAATTAAGCCCCAAAACAGGACACAGATGCTGTATGATTGTTGATACAGTATCGACATAAACGAAAGTGTTACGTCAAAAGAAAATACAAAGAAAGTGAATATGCTTTTCACCGCGGAATGGCAGCAATCAAAAGGGAACAAACATCGGATAAAGACTGAAAGGAAGCTCAAGACAACCATTGAAGAAGGCACAGGACGAAGTGCAAACTCAGAAGCATTAAGCTGAATCAACAATGAGCCAAAACATGCATCATTGCATTGTACGCGACAGATATAAGTCTGACATTAACCGACAGTACAACAAAACTTCCAGCCCAGGTGATATGATTGGCACCTGGGACTGAAACAAATGACGTATAGTGTATTTCTCACTACATAAAATTCATGAAAGTCGCTACTGGTATAACTTAGTCGACCTCCTCGATCTTGGGGCCAGCACCGCCGCTGGAAGCTGGGGCATCATCATCTCCAGCCATGTCAGCACCAGCACCCTGGTACATCTTGGCGATGATGGGGTTGCAGAGGCCCTCGAGCTCCTTCATCTTGTCCTCAAACTCATCAACCTCAGCGAGCTGGTTGTTGTCCAGCCATGTGATGGCCTGGTCAACAGCCTCCTCAATCTTCTTCTTATCGTCTGCTGGCAGCTTGGAAGCAATCTTCTCATCCTGGATGGTGTTCCTCATGTTGTAAGCATAGTTCTCCAGGGAGTTCTTGGCATCAACCTTCTTCTTGTGCTCCTCATCCTCAGACTTGTACTTCTCGGCATCCTGGACCATCTTCTCAATGTCGTCCTTGCTCAGCCTTCCCTTGTCATTGGTGATGGTGATCTTGTTCTTCTGGCCAGTGGTCTTGTCCTCAGCAGAGACATTCAGGATACCATTGGCATCAATGTCAAAGCAGACAGTGATCTGAGGAACACCCCTGGGTGCAGGTGGAATACCAGAGAGCTCAAACTTGCCAAGGAGGTTGTTATCCCTGGTCCTTGTCCTCTCACCCTCAAACACCTGGATAAGCACACCAGGCTGGTTGTCAGAGTAGGTGGAGAAGACCTGCTCCTTCTTGGTAGGGATGGTGGTGTTCCTGGTGATGAGCACAGTCATGACTCCACCAGCAGTCTCGAGACCAAGTGACAGTGGTGTCACGTCAAGGAGGAGAAGGTCCTGCACCTTCTCGTTACCCTCACCACTGAGGATAGCAGCCTGGACAGCAGCACCATAGGCAACAGCTTCATCCGGGTTAATGCTCTTGCAGAGCTCCTTGCCATTGAAGAAGTCCTGCAGCAGCTGCTGGACTCTGGGAATTCTGGTGGAACCACCGACAAGGACAACATCATGGATGGTGCTCTTGTCCATCTTTGCATCCCTCAGGCACTTCTCCACTGGCTCCATGCACTTCCTGAAGAGGTCCATGTTAAGCTCCTCAAACCTGGCCCTGGTGATGGTGGAGTAGAAATCAACTCCCTCAAAGAGTGAGTCGATCTCAATGGTAGTTTGGGCAGTGGAAGAAAGGGTCCTCTTCGCCCTCTCACATGAAGTCCTAAGCCTCCTCAAAGACCTCGGGTTTCCACTGATATCCTTCTTGTGCTTCCTCTTGAACTCCTGGACAAAGTGGTTCACCATACGGTTGTCAAAGTCCTCACCACCAAGATGAGTGTCACCAGCTGTGGCCTTCACCTCAAAAATACCCTCCTCAATAGTAAGGAGAGAGACATCAAAAGTGCCACCACCAAGGTCAAAAATAAGCACATTCTTCTCACCAACACTGGTAGCCTTCTTGTCAAGACCATAGGCAATAGCAGCTGCTGTTGGCTCGTTGATGATACGCATAACATTAAGACCAGCAATAACACCAGCATCCTTGGTTGCCTGCCTCTGGGAGTCATTGAAGTAAGCAGGTACTGTGACAACAGCGTTCTTAATAGTTACTCCTAGGTAAGCTTCCGCGATCTCACGCATCTTGATGAGAACCATGGAAGAAATTTCTTCAGCTGAGAACTGCTTGTCCTCACCCTTGTACTGCACTACGATCATGGGCTTGTCTGCTGGGCCAGGGATAACCTTGTACGGCCACATCTTAATGTCACTCTGGACAGGGGCATCAGCAAACCTTCTGCCAATAAGACGCTTTGCATCTGCACAGTTTTATAAACATACACATGGTCAGAAGAATTATTTGGAAGTTACAACAGTAATACAGATATGCATTAATCAAGAATTTGCATGTATTTATCAAAACTGGTTCAACTAAAGTAACTGTTAACAAGTGAACTAATGTAATGGTTCCTAGAGGATATTCTCGCAGTGTGTATTTTATAAAGTTCTTGTGAACCTAGATGAAAATTGTGGTTAACTTCAAAAACTTTAAAACGTATATTAACAATGTTGTTGCCACTGTGCTTTTGGCTTATGAACCTTGATGAAAAATGCGGTCAACTTCAAAAACCCTTTAATTGTATTAGCATGCAATTTTCAGAAGGAAGAATGATTCATTTCAATGACATTAAGCAACTTGTGCTAACAGTTTAGAGATGTTTGGTTGGGCTTATTTTGGAGTTTGGCTTATAAGCCACAAAAGCACCTGTTTAGGCTTTGGCTTTTTGCATTGACTAGGACATATAGTCAAAAGCAAAAGGCCACAAAGACTAAGTAAACACCCCCAAGAGGTTACGAGGACATCAATCTTTCTATTCCTACATGGACCTTTATTCTAGCTCAAACAAGTCATAAAACTATTGCACATGTAAATGAAAGCGCGCCCAAGGTTCATATACACTTAAGTAAACACATGAACCTGGGACATACTTTCATCCAATGTGCATATATACACAAGAGTATATTTCAAAGTTCTAGTAAACAGATCTAGATAACCACTTGAACATTGGTGAAAAATCCGCATAACCTCATAAACTTCAAACCATATATACTCCAACCAATAATGCTATGAAGCAATTTTGGTGCAGAAAATGTGATTCTCAATTTAATGGTGCTATGCGGCTTTTCATCAAGATTCAAGAAGCTACGTAGACCTCTCTGAACTTTCTATTCATATACAGTTCTCCTAGTAAATGGAAGCATGTACATTGTTTATTTGCAATCCAGTGATTACATATAACCAGCACTCACTTCCATCTGTTCATATTATGAAAAATCCACGTGTCAAGATAAACAGATATGGATAATAAGGTGCTAGGTGCTACTCCCTCCGGTCATCTTTAATCGACGCAAGATTAGTCCTAGACATGTACGTAGACAGCGTAGTTGCCGCGTCGATTAAATCAGGTCAGAGGTAGTAGTTGTGTGAATATTCCATGTACAAAACATATAATCTAGCACTGATGTTGCTTAGAGGGGACAAGTTGCAGCTAGATTTGTGATTTGCAGGATGCAGAACCTTTAAGTCAACCAACTAGTATATGTGTTGTAGTAGGGATCCAAAAGAGCTGGCTATGCTAGACATATTTACACATGGCAGTGTTACAGCTAATAAAACTTGGCAACATTAACCTGTCAAAGGACACTTCCTTAAGACTAGCACACATTTAGATAATACAAAATAAAATTTCTCACGAATACAATAACAATGAATGAAAAAAAAAATCCAGAACCAGAAACGATGACAGTCAAGTACACAACATTGTACCAAAAAGTTGTTGCACTTTTAATTGATGAGGCATATAGCCGACCAAATGAACTGCTCATGTAACCGGAATATGCTATCTGAATTCTTAATGGCTTAGCAAATATGCAAATAGTAAACGACACAACTTTAAAATGTTAACAAACAATACGGTCTGAGAACCTAGCACAATTTGGCAAGAAATTGGATGCCAAACACCATGCTCATTTAGCTTATAATGACACTTGGAATGACATGTTAACTTGCACTGATGTTAGAACTGTTCAAATTCAGTTTCATAAAAAAATCTTAAATGACTTGGTAAAAGATATTTTGCACACTTGCAAGTTCTAACGAATAAGAGAAAAGGTACAGACATGACCAATTTGTCCAGAAACATGTTAAGTTTAGTCCAGGAAGGAAACAACTCATGCAAGACCGACAATATGAAGTGGCAACCAGAAAAAAAAAATCCTCCAGCTGTATAGATCTCAGATGGGCCACGGCCGAGGACCATTAAACAAACGCAATAAAAGGAAACAACTAGATATAGAAGCTCTAAAAAGTAGTAGATCCAAGAAGGTATACTCACACAACCACATCAGATCACAGATCTAATCAGCCACCTATAGCAGCTAAAAGACATGAACTCTGTACACGCCAACCAAGATTCGCGTCAAACTTGTACAGCTAGTGAAAACATATACTAGGCCGGATCTACAGAACATATAAGCCGGATCTACCGAACAAAAAAACCTTGCACGGACCACAGGTCAACGGATCTAACAGTAGGCAGATCTCGTCAAGAGAAAACAGAGAGCAGGCGCTCACCGAATACGGTGTTGATGGGGTTCATGGCGACCTGGTTCTTGGCGGCATCTCCGATGAGGCGCTCGGTGTCGGTGAATCCGACGTACGAGGGCGTGGTGCGGTTGCCCTGGTCGTTGGCGATGATCTCGACGCGGTCGTGCTGCCACACGCCGACGCACGAGTAGGTGGTGCCGAGGTCGATGCCGATGGCCGGCCCCTCTCCCTTGGTAGGCGCCATGGGACTAGACTAGATCGAGGCGGCGGCTAGGGTTAGGGTTTTTTCGAGTCTGGAGCAGCGGCTGGCGGCTGCTGCGGACTCGGGAGAGGAGGAAGCAGGGAGGAGCGGGGTCGATATTTATACTGGAACGGCCAGCTTGCTCGGTCTACGCTCCCTGTCTGAACCGGCGGAGGCGCGCGTGGCCCATGGAGAGCCCAGCTCGAGCACGGTGGGACCCGGTGGCAGAGTTCACTACTACCATAAATATGGAATCGAAGAACCTTTTCCCAAGTGAAATCCAAAACCATTTTTCACGGTATCTTTACCTACTAATAAAGGAAGTAAGATTTCTCCCCAAAATTTTCATCCGTTTTAGAATTACCCACAATTTGCAAAGAAAATTACGGCATCTGGCCACCGCAAAAGTGAAAAATGGTTCCGCTGGTTTTCTTGGTCGCTCGCCGAGGCCTGCCCCAATTTTTTCAATCGGAGCTTAGTCCATCGCTATTTATTTCTCCATCTGCTGACTCCTGCCTCGAAGGCTCCAACCCGACACCCTACAATCTCCAAAAATCGCCGTCCCTCCTGATTTTAGGGTTCTGACGATCCTGATGATCTCCCGTATTCAACTTTTGTGCCTGGTGAAACAAAGGCAGCTGGATAGCACGTAACGTGCCGGCAAGGGGATTCTGCATCCATCAAAGCCACCTTCAACACAACGACGCCCATGCCGTCCTTGGACCTGACAGGGCCTAATTAATCAGGGCGCATCGGGGACCCAGCGGGACTTGACGGGGGCTAATTCATCAGCGCAGGGCACATCGGGACTTTTGGGGGGTTAATTCATCAGCACGCAAGAGATAATTCCCGCAGGCAGCCCCCAGAGATGTCGCGTTGGCTTGGAGGCATAAACGGAAAAGACACGGGATGAAGACTGCGATTTTTCTTGATGGACACAACGGCGCGGAGGTGGCCGAGGTCGCTCAAAGCCGGATGAGCTTCGTAGTGACGAAGCTCTTGCCTGCGAGGGCAGCATGGCCGAGTAGGATGTCGGGATCTGGACCGGTGGTCTCGAGCGCTGCTACTGCTCCCGTAACGCTCCAGGCTACTATTGTTACTGCTGATTTGGACCGTGGTCTCGTGCGTGTTCGGCATTCAGTAGACGGTGGCGGTGGAGTCGACGAGATTGCTCAGTTTAACTGCAAATGCGAAAAAGTTGAAATCGAGATTGAACTAGCTAATGTGAATGGAACATAGAACCGGAGTACTTTTATCAGCTCCGGATCTATTGGGTCTGATCCAATTTTATAGGCACGCGAAGTCTATGGTCTTGGTTCATTAATTCATTGCATCACGGCTTTCATCATAATAACGATTCCTTTTTTTGTCATGGTTTACGCGATGAGGTTTTGGGGTACTCTTATCTTAGTCGGCTAAACTAATCAATATGGGAAGAACGAAATTTACAGAAGAGATTCTTGCATGCGAGTATATTATGTAGAGGGTGAAGTCTCTTAACCTTTTTCCAAATATTTTCCTTATGCATTTTCAAGTACTCTTAAACTTCCGGTACCACATTAAAATCCTTGATATTTAGGTTAAACTGTTTCTTACTTTTCGTTGTTGAATCCGAATATTTGCCTGATGAGAAGCAATTGCGGGTTTGTGATTGTTTGAGGATATGGGATGAAGAGATACGAAGAAGGAATGGACTGGAACTTTTAGATGACTGAGATGGGCAGTGCTAAACTTATCACAATTAACATATTCTCAAATATACGCAGTTTAGATGACTGAGATTAATGGACAGTGTTCGACACACAAAAACATATTCTCAGGTATTCTCAATTGTAGTTATGTTCTTTTAAATTAATATTCAGTAAAAATCAATCCGCCACAACGCGCGGGCATATTTCCTAGTTTCGTTAAATTCTAGAGCATAATTACTTGTATAAAATCTACAAAGTTTGTTGAAACCTGAGAGCATCTCCAGTAGAGCCCGTAAACACGTGAACTAAAAACTCCGAGTTCAGTTCACCGAACTCGTGTTTACGGATCGAAAAATCACTGTCACAGAATAGAATCTGTAAACCAAAACTGTTTACATAAAGTTTTTCGAACCCGTAAAATTAGGGGTTTTCATAGAATCAACATGGACATGCAACAGTCAATCATAAAATAAACATCCAAATTAACAAATGTCTCAACCAAATTATTACAACAGTTTTGAAAAAAATGGAAAATGTATTAACCAAATTACATCAATTTTCGAACAATCAAACAAATGAACAAATGTCTCAAAAAGGATACAACTCACACATAAATGAATAGAATGGTAGGATCAAAAGCGACGGCCATGTCGCTGCTAGTGGTGCATTTTCAGATCATAAACGAGCTAGCCATCGATACTGGCATTCTCAATATGCTGATGTGTTTCAAGGAAAGATTTAATGTGATTGGGATTGCGTTGGGGTTGCACTCGGGTGCCAAAGTTGTCATAGAAGCAAGGCAGGCTCAACTCTCTTTCATCTTTGATGATCATGATGTGAAGAATCACATGATATATCATGATGTTCACAAGGGTTTTTTTGTCCCAAAATCGGGTTGTGCCACGAACAATGGCAAACCTCGCTTGCAAAACACCAAAATCTCTCAATGTCCTTGCGAGCTGCTTCTTGAGCTTTGGCAAATTCATCTTCTATCTTGTCTTGGGGTTCCTTCACAGACTTCACAAAAGTTGCCCAATCCGGATAGATGCCATCGGTTAGGTAATATCCCATTATATATTCATTATTCATGACCTTGTAATTGCAAGTGGGTGCTTCCACATTTGCTAGTTTCGCAAATAAAGGGATCTTTGCAGCACGTTGATGTCATTGAGTGTTCCCGGCAAATCAAAAAAAAACAATCTTGTGATGCGATGACCTCAAGTATAATGGTAGCATCTTTGTTATTCCCAGAGTACATGCCATGCCATGCATTGGGACAATTCTTCCATGTCCAATACATACAATCAAGACTACCATGCATTCCAGGCCAACCTCTTTTCTCATTTATCTCCATCAATCTTTTTGTGTCATCCTCATTGGGAGCTTGGAGATAGTTGGCCCAAAAAACTTGATAATCATGCGAGCAAACCTACAAACAGACTCTGTGGTTGTATCTTCGGCAAATTGAAGATACTCATCGGTGTAATCCGCAGGGATGCCATACACAATCACCCTCATGGCAGACGAGATTTTTTTTGGAAGGGACTGAAACCCATCACGCCGGCAGCATTTCTACGTTGCTTGAAGTAATTCGAGTTGGCTTCGATTATGAAGAACAAACTACGGCGCATGTGATACATCATACGGAATAGAAGAGGCAGATAGGTAGGTACCTCGGTGAAGTAGTCCTCCATCAGCTGCTCGTGCCCGAGGAGGCGATTATGTGGTTCCTGTAGGGATTCGTTGCATAGAAAACAAAAAATTTCCTACCACGAGAACGCAATCCAAGCCAAGATGCAATCTAGAAGATGGGAGCAACGAGGGGATGAACGAGACTAACCCTTGAAGATTTCCAAAGCCTATAAGAGTAGGCTCTTATTGCTGCGGTAGACGATCACTTGCCGCTTGCAAAAGCGCGTAGAAGATCTTGATCACGGTGCCACGATCGGGCAGCACCTCCGTACTCGGTCACACGTTCGGTGTTGATGACGACGTCCTTCTCCCCGTTCCAGCGGGCAGCGGAAGTAGTAGATCCTCCTCGGAATCCCGGCAGCACGACGGCGTGGTGGCGGTGTCGATGGAGATCTCCGGCGGAGCTTCGCTAAGCATATGCGGGAGAAGTAGTAGAGGAGGGGTGCTAGGGTTTGGGGAGAGGGGGTGCCATGGGCGCCGGCCTCAAGGGGGCAGGGGTGGTGCGGCCAAGCCATGGGCTTGTGGTGGTCAGCCCCCTCTCCTATGCCCCTCATTATATAGGTGGAAGCCCCAAGTGTTGGACTACAAGCTTCGAATAAGACCCGAGTCAAAAACCTTCCATGTGTAGGGAAACCTACCCAAGGTGGGAATCCCACTTGGGGTGGGATTCCCCCCTTCCATGAGGGAGTTTGGCCGGCCACCCTTGGGGAGTCCACCTTGGACTCCTCCCCTTTAGGGTTGGCTGGCCATGCAAGGTGGAGTCCCTCCGGGACTCTACTTTCCATGGTGATTTCTTCCGGACTTTTCTAGAACCTGCCATAAATACACCGGATCATTTCCATACTTGGAATATGACTTCCTATATATGAATCTTATTCTCCGGACCATTCCGGAACTCCTTGTGATGTCCGGGATCTCATCCGGGACTCCGAACAAATATTCGAACTCCATTCCATATTCAAGTTCTACCATTTCAACATCAAACCTTAAGTGTGTCACCCTACGGTTCGCGAACTATGCGGACATGGTTGAGTACTCACTCCGACCAATAACCAATAGCGGGATCTGGAGATCCATAATGGCTCCCACATATTCAACGATGACTTTAGTGATCGAATGAACCATTCACATACGATACCAATTCCCTTTGTCACGCGATATTTTACTTGTCCGAGGTTTGATCTTCGGTATCATTCTATACCTTTGTTCAACCTCGTCTCTTGACAAGTACTCTTTACTCATACCGTGGTATGTGATCTCTTATGAACTTATTCATATGCTTGCAAGACATTAGACGACATTCCACCGAGAGGGCCCAGAGTATATCTATCCGTCATCGGGATGGACAAATCCCACTGTTGATCCATATGCTTCAACTCATACTTTCCGGATACTTAATCCCATCTTTATAACCACCCATTTACGCAGTGGCGTTTGATGTAATCAAAGTACCTTTCCGGTATAAGTGATTTACATGATCTCATGGCCATAAGGACTAGGTAACTATGTATCGAAAGCTTATAGCAAATAACTTAATGACGTGATCTTATGCTATGCTTAATTGAGTGTGTCCATTACATCATTCATACAATGATATAACCTTGTTATTAATAACATCCAATGTTCATGATTATGAAACTAATCATCCATTAATCAACAAGCTAGTTAAGAGGCATACTAGAGACTCTTTGTTGTTTATATATCACACATGTATCAATGTTTCGGTTAATACAATTATGGCATGATATATAAACATATATCATAAACATAAAGATATATAATAACCACTTTTATTATTGTCTCTTGGGCATATCTCCTTCAGTCTCCCACTTGCACTAGAGTCAATAATCTAGTTAACATTTGTAAAGATATAACACCTTGGCCTTCTGGTGCTTTATCATGTTTTGCTCACGGGAGAGGTTTTAGTCAACGGATCTGACATGCTCAGAACCGTATGTATTATGTAATTCATTTGCGTCTCAACGCATCACTCATTTCCAAATGAGTCGGCATTAAATATGTTTGGTCTTCTGGTGGAACCTTAATTCCATGATGCGAAATATGTCACTAATATTGTCACACACAATATAGCTTCAAAGTTCTGACACTATCGGAACTACACCAAGTTCTCAAAGAACTTCTTGACTTAACATCCTCAATCATTGTCAAAACAATGACATACTCTGCCTTTCGTTTGTAGAATCCGTCACAATATTTAGAACTCTTCTAAATCTAACATAGACAACTTCTAACTCATTGTGCTACCTTTTTAAACAACACTTAGTCAAATTTGAGATTGAAATTATATTTTATATGTGACAAAACAAATATCGGTGTAATCACCTTACAGCGATTTGTTTGTCATTTCTCCATACAAAACTATATATATATATATCCTTGGTTCTTCTAAAGTACTCAAGGATACTTTTACTGTCGTCCAATGATCATCTCATGAATCATTCTGGTATATGCTCATAATATTTTAGAGCATAGGACATCTGATTGTGTACATATTATTCGTGATCTATAATCACTCATGTGTTTTTACTCATTGAGTATCAGATACACTCAAGTCTTGTTAAAACTTCACATGACAAGAACATTTTCTTAATATTTCTATATTGAACTATTTCAATATCCATTCTATGTACTTTGATTTAAACTTATTTTGTGTTTCAATCTATCTTCATAGATTTTGACACTAGATATGTTTCAGTCCATATCCTTTCATTGAAACTAATTTCTCAATGAAACCTTTTAATCAAGTATATAATTACATCATTTATAACCAACTATATGTCACCTACATAAAGTATTATAAATATGTCTTAGCGCTCCCACTTAATTTCTTGCAAATGCAAGCCTCTTCATCGTCTCTGATGAAATCAAAAACTCTTTGACTATTTCATCTGGTGAAGATTCCAACTCCGTAATACTCACTTCATCCAATTTGAAGTTCGTATACCTATCTAGTATTCTACGGACTAGCAAAACAATTGGTTGTATCTTGTATACATACTTCTGTTAAGTAGTGTATTTTGCCATCCTACTAGCATATCTCATAAAAGAAATATGTAGTGATTACTAGAATAATCCACATAGACTATAAGCATTGCTACGGAAGATCTAATCTTATCGTAGTCAACTCTTTGAACTTTGTCGTAAACAAATTTTTGACAAGTCAAGCTTTCTTCAAGGATATTTCATCCAAGTCCATCAATTTTATAGATCCATTTACTTTCAAAAAGTATTCATCTATCTTGGATTTCATGGCGTATAGCCATTTTAACGGAGTCAGGGCCTGATACGCGTACAGCACGCGTCCGTTGGGAACCCTGATACGCGTTCAACACGCGTCCGTTGGGAACCCCAAGAGGAAGGTGTGATGCGTACAGCGGCAAGTTTCCCTCAGTATGAAACCAAGGTTATCGAACCAGTAGGAGCCAAGAAGCACGTTGAAGGTTGATGGCGGCGGGATGTAGTGCGGCGCAACACCAGGGATTCCGGCGCCAACGTGGAACCTGCACAACACAACCAAAGTACTTTGCCCCAACGAAACAGTGAGGTTGTCAATCTCACCGGCTTGCTGTAACAAAGGATTAACCGTATTGTGTGGAAGATGATTGTTTGCGAGAAAACGATAGAACAAGTATTGCAGTAGATTGTATTTCAGTAAAGAGAATTGGACCGGGGTCCACAGTTCACTAGAGGTGTCTCTCCCATAAGATAAACAGCATGTTGGGTGAACAAATTACAGTTGGGCAATTGACAAATAAAGAGAGCATGACCATGCACATACATATCATGATGAGTATAGTGAGATTTAATTGGGCATTACGACAAAGTACATAGACCGCCATCCAACTGCATCTATGCCTAAAAAGTCCACCTTCAGGTTATCATCCGAACCCCCTCCAGTATTAAGTTGCAAAGCAACAGACAATTGCATTAAGTATGGTGCGTAATGTAATCAACAACTACATCCTTAGACATAGCATCAATGTTTTATCCCTAGTGGCAACAGCACAACACAACCTTAGAACTTTCTCACATCGTCCCTGTGTCAATGCGAGCATGAACCCACTATCGAGCATAAATACTCCCTCTTGGAGTTACAAGCATCTACTTGGCCAGAGCATCTACTAGTAACGGAGAGCATGCAAGATCATAAACAACACATAGATATAACTTTGATAATCAACATAACAAGTATTCTCTATTCATCGGATCCCAACAAACGCAACATATAGAATTACAGATAGATGATCTTGATCATGTTAGGCAGCTCACAAGATCAGACAATGAAGCACAATGGGGAGAAGACAACCATCTAGCTACTGCTATGGACCCATAGTCCAGGGGTAGACTACTCACACATCACACCGGAGGCGACCATGGCGGCGTAGAGTCCTCCGGGAGATGAATCCCCTCTCCGGCAGGGTGCCGGAGGCGATCTCCTGGATCCCCCGAGATGGGATCGGCGGCGGCGGCGTCTCTGGAAGGTTTTCCGTATCGTGGCTCTCGGTACTGGGGGTTTCGCGACGGAGGCTATTTGTAGGCGGAAGGGCAGGTCAAGAGGCGGCACGGGGGCCCCACACCACAGGGCCGCGCGGCCAAGGGGAGGGGCCGCGCCGCCCTAGGGTGTGGCCCCCTCGTGGCCCCTCTTCGTCTCCTCTTCGGACTTCTGGAAGCTTCGTGGCAAAATAGGACCCTGGGCGTTGATTTCGTCCAATTCCGAGAATATTTCGTTACTAGGATTTCTGAAACCAAAAACAGCAGAAAACAAAGAATCGGCACTTCGGCATCTTGTTAATAGGTTAGTTCCAGAAAATGCACGAATATGACATAAAGTGTGCATAAAACATGTAGATAACATCAATAATGTGGCATGGAACATAAGAAATTATCGATACGTCGGAGACGTATCAGCATCCCCAAGCTTAGTTCTGCTCGTCCCGAGCAGGTAAAACGATAACACAGATAATTTCTGGAGTGACATGCCATCATAACCTTGATCATACTATTTGTAAATCATATGTAGTGAATGCAGCGATCAAAACAATGTATATGACATGAGTAAACAAGTGAATCATATAGCAAAGACTTTTCATGAATAGCACTTCAAGACAAGCATCAATAAGTCTTGCATAAGAGTTAACTCATAAAGCAATAATTCAAAGTAAAGGCATTGAAGCAACACAATGGAAGATTAAGTTTCAGCGGTTGCTTTCAACTTGTAACATGTATATCTCATTGATATTGTCAATATAGAGTAATATAATAAGTGCAATATGCAAATATGTAGGAATCAATGCACAGTTCACACAAGTGTTTGCTTCTTGAGATGGAGAGAAATAGGTGAACTGACTCAACATTGAAAGTAAAAGAATTGTCCTCCATAGAGTAAAAGCATCGATTGCTATATTTGTGCTAGAGCTTTGATTTTGAAAACATAAAGAGAGCATAAAAATAAAGTTTTGAGAGGTGTATGTTGTTGTCAACGAATGGTAGCGGGTACTCTAACCCCCTTGCCAGACAAACCTTCAAAGAGCGGCTCCCATTTTATTTTATTTTTGTGTGGCACTCCTTCCAACCTTTCTTTCACAAAGCATGGCTAACCGAATCCTTCGGGTGCCTGCCAACAATCTCATACCATGAAGGAGTGCCTTTTTATTTTAGTTTTATTATGATGACACTCCTCCCCACCTTTGCTTTCTCAAGCCATGGCTAACCGAATCCTTCGGGTGCCGTCCAATCAATCACATACCATGGAGGAGTGTCTATTTTTATTAATTAATTTGGGACTGGGAATCCCATTGCCAGCTCTTTTTGCAAAATTATTGGATAAGCGGATGAAGCCACTAGTCCATTGGTGAAAGTTGCCCAACAAGATTGAAAGATAAACACCACATACTTCCTCATGAGCTATAAAACATTGACACAAATCAGAGGTAATAAATTTTGAATTGTTTAAAGGTAGCACTCAAGCAATTTACTTTGGAATGGCGGAAAATACCATGTAGTAGGTAGGTATGGTGGACACAAATGGCATAGTGGTTGGCTCAAGTATTTTGGATGCATGAGAAGTATTCCCTCTCGATACAAGGTTTAGGCTAGCAAGGCTTATTTGAAACAAACACAAGGATGAACCGGTGCAGCAAAACTCACATAAAAGACATATTGAAAACATTATAAGACTCTACACCGTCTTCCTTGTTGTTCAAACTCAATACTAGAAATTATCTAGACCTTAGAGAAACCAAATATGCAAACCAAATTTTAGCATGCTCTATGTATTTCTTCATTAATGGGTGCAAAACATATGATGCAAGAGCTTAAACATGAGCACAACAATTGCCAAGTATCAAATTATTCAAGACATTTTAGAATTACTACATGTAGCATTTCCCGATTCCAACCATATAACAATTTAACGAAGAAGATTCAACCTTCGCCATGAATACTATGAGTAAAGCCTAAGGACATATTTGTCCATATGCAACAGCGGAGCGTGTCTCTCTCCCACACAATGAATGCTAGGATCCATTTTATTTAAACAAAAACAAAAACAAAAACAAACCGACGCTCCAAGCAAAGTACATAAGATGTGATGGAATAAAAATATAGTTTCAGGGGAGGAACCTGATAATGGTGTCGATGAAGAAGGGGATGCCTTGGGCATCCCCAAGCTTAGACGCTTGAGTCTTCTTGATATATGCAGGGGTGAACCACCGGGGCATCCCCAAGCTTAGAGCTTTCACTCTCCTTGATCATGTTGCATCATACTCCTCTCTTGATCCTTGAAAACTTCCTCCACACCAAACTCGAAACAACTCATTAGAGGGTTAGTGCACAATAAAAATTAACATATTCAGAGGTGACACAATCATTCTTAACACTTCTGGACATTGCATAAAGCTACTGGACATTAATGGATCAAAGAAATTCATCCAACATAGCAAAAGAGGCAATGCGAAATAAAAGGCAGAATCTGTCAAAACAGAATAGTTCGTATTGATGAATTTTAAAATGGCACCAGACTTGCTCAAATGAAAATGCTCAAATTGAATGAAAGTTGCGTACATATCTGAGGATCATGCACGTAAATTGGCTTAATTTTCTGAGCTACTTACAGGGAGGTGGACCCAGTTTCGTGATAGCAAAGAAATCTGGAACTGCGCAGTAATCCAAATCTAGTACTTACTTTTCTATCAAAGACTTTACTTGGCACAACAAAACACTAAACTAAGATAAGGAGAGGTTGCTACAGTAGTAAACAACTTCCAAGACACAAAATAAAAACAAAGTACTGTAGGTAAAAACATGGGTTGTCTCCCATAAGCGTTTTTCTTTAACGCCTTTCAGCTAGGCGCAGAAAGTGTGTATCAAGTATTATCAAGAGACGAAGTGTCAACATAATAATTTGTTCTCATAATAGAATCAAAAGGTAACTTCATTCTCTTTCTAGGGAAGTGTTCCATACCCTTCTTGAGAGGAAATTGATATTTTATATTACCTTCCTTCATATCAATGATAGCACCAACAGTTCGAAGAAAAGGTCTTCCCAATATAATGGGACAAGATGCATTGCATTCAATATCCAAGACAACAAAATCAACGGGGACAAGGTTATTGTTAACGGTAATACGAACATTATCAACTTTCCCCAAAGGTTTCTTTGTAGAATGATCAGCAAGATTAACATCCAAATAACAATTTTTCAATTGGTGGCAAGTCAAGCATATTATAAATTTTCTTAGGCATAACAGAAATACTTGCACCAAGATCACATAAAGCATTACAATCAAAATCTTTAACCTTCATCTTAATGATGGGCTCCCAACCATCCTCTAGCTTTTTAGGAATAGAGGCTTCGCGCTCTAGTTTCTCTTCTCTAGCTTTTATGAGAGCATTTGTAATATGTTGCGTGAAAGCCAAATTTATAGCACTAGCATTAGGACTTTTAGCAAGTTTTTGCAAGAACTTTATAACTTCAGAGATGTGGCAATCATAAAAATTCAAACCATTATAATCTAAAGCAATGGGATCATCATCCCCAATGTTGGAAAAAATTTCAGCAGCTTTATCACAGGCAGTTTCAGCAATTTTAGCAGTTTAAGGCAGTTTCTCGCGCTTTGCATTAGAAGTGGAAACATTGCTAACACCAATTCTTTTATTATTAATAGTAGGAGGTGCAGCAACATGTGTAGCATTAGCATTACTAGTGGTGGTAATGGTCCAAACTTTAGCTACATTCTTCTCTTTAGCTAGTTTTTCATTTTCTTCTCTATCCCACCTAGCACGCAGTTCAGCCATTAATCTTATATTTTCATTAATTCTAACTTGAATGGCATTTGCTGTAGTAATAATTTTGTTATGATGATTTTCATTAGGCAAAACTTTCGATTTCAAAAGATCAACATCAGCAGCAAGACTATCGACTTTAGAAGCAAGTATATCAATTTTCCCAAGCTTTTCTTCAACAGATTTGTTAAAAGCAGTTTGTGTACTAATAAATTCTTTAAGCATGGCTTCAAGTCCAGGGGGTGAACTCCTATTATTGTTGTAAGAATTCCCATAAGAATTACCATAGCCGTTGCCATTATTATAAGGATATGGCCTATAGTTGTTACTAGAATTGTTCCGGTAAGCATTGTTGTTGAAATTATTATTTTTAATGAAGTTTACATCAACATGTTCTTCTTGTGCAACCAATGAAGCTAATGGAACATTATTAGGATCAATATTAGTCCTATCATTCACAAGCATAGACATAATAGCATCAATCTTATCACTCAAGGAAGAGGTTTCTTCGACAGAATTTACCTTCTTACCTTGTGGAGCTCTTTCCGTGTGCCATTCAGAGTAGTTGATCATCATATTATCAAGAAGCTTTGTTGCTTCACCAAGAGTGATGGACATAAAGGTACCTCCAGCAGCTGAATCCAATAAATTCCGTGAAGAAAAATTTAGTCCTGCATAGAAGGTTTGGATGATCATCCAAGTAGTCAGTCCATGGGTTGGGCAATTTTTAACCAAAGATTTCATTCTTTCCCAAGCTTGAGCAACATGTTCAGTATCTAATTGTTTAAAATTCATTATGCTACTCCTCAAAGATATAATTTTAGCAGGGGGATAATATCTACCAATAAAAGCATCCTTGCATTTAGTCCATGAATCAATACTATTCTTAGGCAGAGATAGCAACCAATCTTTAGCTCTTCCTCTTAATGAGAAAGGGAACAATTTTAATTTTATAATGTCACCATCTACATCCTTATACTTTTGCATTTCACATAATTCAACAAAATTATTGAGATGGGCAGCAGCATCATCAGAACTAACACCAGAAAATTGCTCTCGCATAACAAGATTCAGTAAAGCAGGTTTAATTTCAAAGAATTCTGCTGTAGTAGCAGGTGGAGCAATATGTGTGCATAAGAAATCATTATTATTAGTGGTTGTGAAATCACACAACTTAGTATTTTCAGGGTTGGCCATTTTAGCAACAGTAAATAAAGCAAACTAGATAAAGTAAATGCAAGTAACTAATTTTTTTGTGTTTTTGATATAGCAAACAAGATAGCAAATAAAGTAAAACTAGCAACTAATTTTTTTGTATTTTGATTTAGTGCAGCAAACAAAGTAGTAAATAAAACTAAGCAAGACAAAAACAAAGTAAAGAGATTGAGAAGTGGAGACTCCCCTTGCAGCGTGTCTTGATCTCCCCGGCAACGGCGCCAGAAAAAGCTGCTTGATACGCGTTCAACACGCGTCCGTTGGGAACCCCAAGAGGAAGGTGTGATGCGTACAGCGGCAAGTTTCCCTCAGTATGAAACCAAGGTTATCGAACCAGTAGGAGCCAAGAAGCACGTTGAAGGTTGATGGCGGCGGGATGTAGTGCGGCGCAACACCAGGGATTCCGGCGCCAACGTGGAACCTGCACAACACAACCAAAGTACTTTGCCCCAACGAAACAGTGAGGTTGTCAATCTCACCGGCTTGCTGTAACAAAGGATTAACCGTATTATGTGGAAGATGATTGTTTGCAGAAAACAGTAGAACAAGTATTGCAGTAGATTGTATTTCAGTAAAGAGAATAGGACCGGGGTCCACAGTTCACTAGAGGTGTCTCTCCCATAAGATAAACAGCATGTTGGGTGAACAAATTACAGTTGGGCAATTGACAAATAAAGAGAGCATGACCATGCACATACATATCATGATGAGTATAGTAAGATTTAATTGGGCATTACGACAAAGTACATAGACCGCCATCCAACTGCATCTATGCCTAAAAAGTTCACCTTCAGGTTATCATCCGAACCCCCTCCAGTATTAAGTTGCAAAGCAACAGACAATTGCATTAAGTATGGTGCGTAATGTAATCAACAACTACATCCTTAGACATAGCATCAATGTTTTATCCCTAGTGGCAACAAGACAACACAACCTTAGAACTTTCTGTCATCGTCCCGGTGTCAATGCGAGCATGAACCCACTATCGAGCATAAATACTCCCTCTTGGAGTTACAAGCATCTACTTGGCCAGAGCATCTACTAGTAACGGAGAGCATGCAAGATCATAAACAACACATAGATATAACTTTGATAATCAACATAACAAGTATTCTCTATTCATCGGATCCCAACAAACGCAACATATAGAATTACAGATAGATGATCTTGATCATGTTAGGCAGCTCACAAGATCCGACAATGAAGCACAATGGGGAGAAGACAACCATCTAGCTACCGCTATGGACCCATAGTCCAGGGGTAGACTACTCACACATCACACCGGAGGCGACCATGGCGGCGTAGAGTCCTCCGGGAGATGAATCCCCTCTCCGGCAGGGTGCCGGAGGCGATCTCCTGGATCCCCCGAGATGGGATCGGCGGCGGCGGTGTCTCTGGAAGGTTTTCCGTATCGTGGCTCTCGGTACTGGGGGTTTCGCGACGGAGGCTATTTGTAGGCGGAAGGGCAGGTCAAGAGGCGGCACGGGGGCCCCACACCACAGGGTCGCGCGGCCAAGGAGGGGGCCGCGCCGCCCTAGGGTGTGGCCCCCTCGTGGCCCCTCTTCGGACTTCTGGAAGCTTCGTGGCAAAATAGGACCCTGGGCGTTGATTTCGTCCAATTCCGAGAATATTTCGTTACTAGGATTTCTGAAACCAAAAAGCAATGACGACAAGAATCGGCACTTCGGCATCTTGTTAATAGGTTAGTTCCAGAAAATGCACGAATATGACATAAAGTGTGCATAAAACATGTAGATAACATCAATAATGTGGCATGGAACATAAGAAATTATCGATACGTCGGAGACGTATCAAACCCCAAGAGGAAGGTGTGATGCGTACAGTGGCAAGTTTTCCCTCAGTATGAAACCAAGGTTTATCGAACCAGTAAGAGCCAAGAAGCACGTTGAAGGTTGATGGCGGCGAGATGTAGTGTGGCGCAACACCAGGGATTCCGGCGCCAACGTGGAACCTGCACAACACAAACCAAGTACTTTGCCCCAACGAAACAGCGAGGTTGTCAATCTCACCGGCTTGCTGTAACAAAGGATTAGATGTATAGTGTGGATGATGATTGTTTGCAGAAAACAATAGAACGAGTATTGCGATGATTGTATTTCAGTAAAGAGAATTGGACCGGGGTCCACAGTTCACTAGAGGTGTCTCTCCCATAAGATAAACAGCATGTTGGGTGAACAAATTACAGTTGGGCAATTGACAAATAAAGAGGGCATGACCATGCACATACATATTATGATGAGTATAGTGAGATTTAATTGGGCATTACGACAAAGTACATAGACCGCTATCCAGCATGCATCTATGCCTAAAAAGTCCACCTTCAGGTTATCATCCGAACCCCCTCCAGTATTAAGTTGCTAACAACAGACAATTGCATTAAGTATTGCGCGTAATGTAATCAGTAACTACATCCTCGAACATAGCACCAATGTTTTATCCCTAGTGGCAACAAAGACATCCATAATCTTAGAGATTTCTGTCACTTCCCAGTTCACGGAGACATGAACCCACTATCGAGCATAAATACTCCCTCTTGGAGTTACAAGCATCTACTTGGCGTAACATCTACTAGTAACGGAGAGCATGCAAGATCATAAACAACACATAGATATAAATTGATAATCAACATAACAAGTATTCTCTATTCATCGGATCCCAACAAACACAACATATAGAATTACAGATAGATGATCTTGATCATGTTCGGCAGCTCACAAGACCCGACAATTAAGCACAATGGGGAGAAGACAATGATACGTCCAAAACGTATCTACTTTCCCGAACACTTTTGCTATTGTTTTGCCTCTAGTTTGTGTATTTTGGATGCAACTAACACGGACTAACGCTGTTTTCAGCAGAACTGCTCTGGTGTCTCGTTTTTGTGCAGAAATCCAACTTTCGGGAAAATCCTCGGAATTTATGCAAAGGCCCTATTTTCCCGAGAATAATGACGGAGCCGAGAAGGTCAAGTAAGGTGGAGGCCCGAGGGCCCCACACCATAGGCGGCGCGGCCCGGGGGGGCCCGCGCGGCCCTGTGGTGTGGCCCTCGGCCGGCCTCCGACGCCCTCCTTCGGACTACTTATCGGCCTCGACCTAAAACGCACGGAGAGAAGTCGAAGTCGCCGAAACCCTCCGTAACGCCGCCACATCGCGAAACTCCGTCGCGGGAGCCGTGAAGTCTCCGTTCGGCACTCCGCCGGGACGGGGAATTGGAGGAGATCATCGCCGTCATCACCGCCAACGCCTCTACATCAACCAGCCATGTTTCCCCCATCCATGTGTGAGTAATTCCCCCGCTGTAGGCCGAAGGGGATGGTAGGGATTGGATGAGATTGGTCATGTAATAGCATAAGATTGTTAGGGCATAGTGCCTAGTGTCCGTAATTGGTACTTTGATGATATTGTTGCAACTTGTTATGCTTAATGCTTGTCACTAGGGCCCGAGTGCCATGATCTCAGATCTGAACATGTTATTGTTTCATCATGATATTCATTGTTTATGGTCTTACCTATAAGTTGTATACACATGTCGCTGTCCGAACCGATGGCCCCGAAGTGGCCAATCGGGACAACCGGAGGGAATGGTAGCGATGTGAGGATCACATGTGTTCACGGAGTGTTAATGCTTTGCTCCGGTACTCTATTAAAAGGAGTACCTTAATATCCAGTAGTTTCCCTTGAGGCCCGGCTGCCACCGGCTGGTAGGACAAAAGATGTTGTGCAAGTTTCTCATTGCGAGCACGCACGACTATATATGGAACACATGCCTATTGATTGCTTTGTACTTGGACACCGTTTTATTATTATCTGCAAATGCCTTGCTATGATTGTTACATGAGTTTCTCTCATCCATGCAACGCCCGTCATCCGTCCCCGTGCCTACAGTATTTTAATCCTGCTGTTTACTCAAATCCCTTCTGCTGTCTTTGTTACTCTGCTGCTGTTATTTCACTATCTCTTGCTATAAAGCTGACTCTTGATAAACCCTTGCGAGCAAGTCTGTTTCAGTGCAGCTGAATTGACAACTCCGCTGTTAAGGCTTCCAAGTGTTCTTTGTCTCCCCTTGTGTCGAATCAATAAATTGGGTTTTACTTCCCTCGAAGACTGTTGCGATCCCCTATACTTGTGGGTCATCAAGACTATTTTCTAGCGCCGTTGCCGGGGAGCATAGCTTTATTTGGAAGTTCACTTGGATTAATATTGTTCGCTGCAAATTCTCCATCATGGGTAAACCTCGCGATACTAAGATCGCCATATTACCATCCACTACAAGAAAAGGTACAATTCTGAATACCTCTGCTGCTCTTGATTCACCATCTCGTGATTGATAAACTTGTTTCACCGCCGCATGCTTCAAATGCGGGTATTTCTGCTGAATCTGAAAACTCTCATAATATTGATAATGTTTCTGCTGTGCTTGATGATAGTGGTTCATTGGGATCCTTTCTAGATGCTACAATTGCTAGGTCTAGACAAATTGAAAATACGAAACTCCTAATGCTACTACACCTGTTAGTTCACCTGAACTTGATTATTTTAGTGATGATCCTGAGGAAGATTATGTGGAGCTTAATGATGATTTTATTGAAAAATGCAATGCTACTACTGATGCAAGAAAAATTAAAAAGTTGCTTGCAGAACATGCTGTTAGATATAAACTGTCTCCTGATCCAAAATTTGCCACATCTCCCATAAACATTAGGGATAAAGATTATGATTTTTCTCTTGATCTATCTCATATAGCTATTGTTGAGAAAACACCCTTTTGTGGTACTGAAAAAGAAAGTGCTGTTGAACACATGACTGAGTTATCTACTCTTAGTAGCTTGTTTTCTGATGATGTCAAGATGCGTACTTACTTTGTTGCTAAAATCTTTCCATTCTCATTAAAGGATGACGCTAAAACTTGGTATAATAATTTGCCACCTAATTCTATTAAAAGTCCAAAAGAATTGCTTGATGTTTTCTTCCGCAAATACTTTCCTGCTAGTGCTCAACATATTGCTTTGCAGAGAATTTATAATTTTGACCAGGGAGATGAAGAGAAATTGCCTGAGGCTTGGGCGAAATTTTGCTCTCTTATTAGAGCTCAGCCTGATCATGATTTGGAAAAGCATGATTTACTTGATATATTTTATAGTGGACTAACCATTGAGTCTAGGGCATACCTGGATAGTTGTGCTGGTTGTGTTTTCAGGAAAAGAACTCCAGACGACGCTGAAGAATTATTGGCTAAAATAAGCCGGAATCATGATGATTGGACTACGCCTGAACCAACTCCAACGCCAATATTGAAGAAGAGGGGTTTAATTAAATTGAATGATGAAGATATGAGGGAAGCCAAGAAGTCTCTCAAGGAGAAAGGTAATAAATCTGAAGATGTGAAGAATCTACCTCCTATAGAAAATATATGTGAGATAATTCCCCCTTCATCCATGATTGAGGTAAATTCCCTTCAACGCTTTACTAGGGAAGATATTCCGTATTCGAAACCTCCTGCGCAATGCTTAGATGAGTTTGATAATTATATTGTTAAGCAAGAAAATTTTAATATGAGAGTAGAGAATCATTTAATGGAAAATTCTCGAGCTATTAGTGAATTGCATGATATTGTGGAGAGAACCTCCAATGATGTTAAGATGCTTGTTAAACATTTTCATATGATTCAAACTCAAATTGATCAACTCACTAAAGTGCAAAATGACTTGTTAGGGAATAATTCCAAAGAGAAACATGCTTATGAAGTAACAACTAGAGGTGGTGTCTCTACCCAGGATCCTCTATATCCTGAAGGGCATCCCAAAAGAATTGAACAAGATTCTCAACACATTGAACCTAGTGCTCATTCTAGGAAGAAAAAGAAGAAGAAACATAAAAATGTTGTAGAATCCTCTGAACCTGTTAATGATCCTAATAGTATTTCTATTTCTGATGCTGAAACTGAAAGTGGTAATGAACATGATAATGATAATGATAATGATAAGAATGATACTCCTGATAAAGAAGAGGTTGAAGAAGAACCTGAAAAGCATGCTAAAAATAAAAAGTACACTAAAGAAGATTTTATTGCTGAGAAACATGGTAATGAAAGAGAACCTTGGGTGCAAAAGCAAATGCCTTTTCCTGCTAAGAAACTAAAATCAAAGGAAGAAGAACACTACAATAAATTTTGCGATTGGATGAAACCTTTATTCTTGCAAATCCCTTTGACTGATGCCATTAAATTGCCTCCTTATTCAAAGTATATGAAAGATATTGTTACTAACAAAAGAAAAATCCCAAATGAGGAAATTTCCACTATGCTTGCTAATTACTCTTTCAATGGCAAAGTTCCAAAGAAGTTGGGCGACCCAGGTATACCTACTATTCCTTGTTCTATTAAGAATAATTATGTTAAAACTGCTCTATGTGACTTGGGAGCCGGTGTTAGTGTTATGCCTTTTTCTCTTTATAAGAGACTTTATCTAGATAAGTTGATACCTACTGATATATCTTTGCAAATGGCTGATAAATCTACTGCTATTCCTGTTGGTATATGTGAGAATGTTCCTGTTCAAGTTACTACTAACTGCTTGATATTAACTGATTTTGTTGTGTTGGAAATGCCTGAAGATGATACTATGTCTATTATTCTTGGGAGACCTTTTCTTAACACCGCAGGGGCTGTTATTGATTGCAACAAAGGAAATGTTACTTTCAATGTTGATGATAGGGAGCATACCGTTTATTTTCCCAAGAGGATTGAGAAAGCGTGTGGAGTTAATACTATTTCTAATGTGAGAACTATCAAAGTGGGAACTATTGATTGTCCTATATATGAGCCTAAGGAAGAATATCAAACTCTTGTGATTGGATCCATATCAATACAATTCAAGGTAACATGATTGATTTGAGGTTTATTTCTTCTTATGCTATGAAAAAGTTATTTGGTGACAAGACTTGATCAACCTTGTTAACGGATACTTTTTATATGCATAGAGGAGGTAAACAACATATCTTTCTTCCTCCACTTGCTCTAGTTGCTGTAGCACTTTTAGTTTGCAAAGTTCCTTAGTTATTTGGAGATTTCAAAATTTTTCCTGGCCAGTAATAATAAACTAAATACCCAGAAATGTGCATTTTTCAAAGTTTTCAAAAATTCACAAAAATTATACCGTTGGTCCTATTTTTCGACGAGGCACCTGGGAGCACCAGAGGATGACCTGTGGGGCACCAGAGGGCGCCAAACCACAGGCCGGCGCGGCCAAGGAGGTGGCCGTGCCACCATGTGGTGTGGGCCCCCCTTTGCCCCACTTTGTCATCTCTTTCTCCCAGCACCTTCTCTCTCCCGAAAAAAACTCGTACCAAGTTCCTCTCTCTCGCGTTTTTGCTCCAGAGCTCCAGATTTCTCGATCTCTTTGCTCAGCCCAGATTTCCTGCTGAAATTTGGCACATTTGCTCCTTGGTATGTGACTCCTCCACCCATCCAAGTAGAATTTTGTTTGGTTGAGTATATCTTGAATATTTTGCTGCTATAGGTAACGTGTTTAGTGAGCTTGCATGCTTGTTCTAAGTGGTAGAAACTAGTAAGATTGCCTGCGCCTGTTTTGTCTAACCTTGATTCCAGGGGAGATTGGTCGGTCACAGAAGGTGCACTGGATGCACACATAGAGAGAGGAGGTCAACATGCAAGAGACGACACGGAGGTCGAGGAGCACCTCGACTCATCATCCGATGCAGCAAGTTCCTCGCATCATCATGGTGGATATGCGGAGCCTCCACGCTTCTCTTCTGCACAGGAACTTTACTATGACTACTCCATGGACTACCCACCGGCGAGGAACAACGACCCTCGTTGGGGTTGAACTCCACTTAGGCCAAAAGCCTAAGCTTGGGGGGAGGTATACCAGCATCACTCATTCTTTGCATATTATGGTTTCTGGATACTTGCACATACTTGTTTTGTTCGTTTGAGTGGTTTTCTAATGAGAGGAAGATGATATTCGGGGAAGTGCTGCCTGAAAACAGATTCTGGAACGTTACCGTAAAAATTCTCAAAAATAGCCAGAGCGTCATTTTGAGCTGCCAATTTTTTTGCAGGTTCCCCAGGTTGTTATCTAACTTTCATTAGTTGAACACTTTTCGATCTGAGCAACGTAAGATTTTTGTAAAAATCGATTTCTGTACTGCTGTCAGGTTTTGGCAGATTTCTGCCATCCTGCTGTTATGTGTTTCTTTTAGTTTGCTAATTCTTGTTTTCGTTTTGTTTCTTTCCCAAAACACAAAAAGACCAAAAATATTTCTGTTGTTTCTCTTTACCATTTGTTTGCTTTGGTTTCTTGCATTTGTTTCACTTTATTTGCTATTGCTAGTTTGCTATAAGAAAACCCAAAAAGATTTTGCTTTGTTAGTTTGTGTCCTTTTGTTCTTGTTTCTAATTCGAAAACACCAAAAATATTTGCTGTTCTTCTTTGGTTTGTAAAGTTCTTTATGAGTTCAATGGTCTTCGGTGGCTGGAGCGTGGTTTTCATTTCATATTATCCAAGCTGCACAAGTGAAAAGGCAATAATGACGATCTACGACAATCTGATTGTGGTGAGAGGCTGGTATGAACTCTATTTGTTTTCATTTTTGTACATATACTCATCCATGTGAGCATGCTTAGTTGGTTCATGTGAGGTATATGTTATTTGAGAAAGTCTAGTAGTTTATGATCTCTCATGTTTAGCTCCAATCTATTAATATGAGTAGCATGTCATGGATGTTTGCTTGCATTGTTTTATTCATAAGTAAGTATGGCATTGTGGTATCCTCCTCTGAATAATTCATTTATATCGACTTGGCACATGCTCACGCATGCATATGACTGAACAAAAAGTCAATTAAGCCTCGATGATCTATATTGCTTCAGAGTTCTTGTATCACTTTTATGCCTCCGTTAATTTATTTTGCCGCAAGCATGATTATGACGATTCTTGCTCTCTTGATTTGTCGCTCCCTAGTCTATTGCTAGCCTTCACTTGTACTGAGCGGGAACGCTGCTCGTGCTTCCAAACACCTGAAAACCAAGTTGTTCCAAAAGTGTCCACCATAAATACCTATGCATGGCATTTCAAACCATTCCAAGTAAATTCTCGTGCGCTACCTTTAAAACCTTCAAAATGCTTCTCAATTTGTGTTTATGTTTCATAGCTCATGAGGAAGTATGTGGTGTTTAGCTTTCAACCTTGTCATTTACTTTTGACGGACTCTCATATGGACTAGTGGCACATCCGCTTATCCAATAATTTTGCAAAAAGAGCTGGCAATGGGATTCCCAGTCCCGAATTAATTAACTTAATAGACACTCCTCCATGGTTTGTGATTGTTGGACGGCACCCGAAGGATTCGGTTAGCCATGGCTTGTGTAAGCAAAGGTTGGGGGGAGTGTCATCATCATAATAAAAATAAAATAAAAAGGCACTCCTTCATGGTATGAGATTGTTGGCAGGCACCCGAGGATTCGGTTAGCCATGGTTTGTGCAAGAAAGGTTGGAAGGAGTGCCACATAAATATGCAAATAATTCATGGGAGCCGCTCTTGAAAGTCCGGTTGGCAAGGTAGTTGGTGTACCCATTACCATTCGTTGACAACAACAAACACCTCTCAAAATAATTTTACTCCTATCTTTATAAAAATGAAAAGCTCTAGCGCATGTTAATCCCTTCCCTCTGCGAAGGGTCAATCTTTTACTTTTATGTTGTGTCTCCATTATTTCTTTGAGCACTATCTTGAGAGCACAACTGTCATTCTTAGTATAATATGCTTGTCTCAAAATATGATTGATTGTGGTATAACTTTGATTCATTTATCTTTTGACAATCACTACTTCTAGTCTTTCTATGAACTCCAGAGGTGCCCGGGCATTTATGTTTTGCCAATCAAATACAGGCAAGCGAGATACCACTTTATCATACTCTCTTATGAACATTGCAATCCTGCTTATATACATGATTCATGATGCTTATTATTAATTGTTGGTACCTCTCCATGATTGACATAGCTGTTAGATGATCTTATTTGCATGTATCTCATTATGAATTGCTTAAGTATTAGCCATAGCATGAGAATATATACATCATATGAGCAAATGTGTTCGTGAAAGTTCTTTTATCGCTCAGTTGTTAACTGAATTGCTTGAGGACAAGCAATAAGCTAAGCTTGGGGGGAGTTGATACGTCCAAAACGTATCTACTTTCCCGAACACTTTTGCTATTGTTTTGCCTCTAATTTGTGTATTTTGCATGCAACTAACACGGACTAACGCTGTTTTCAGCAGAATCGCTACAGTGTCTCGTTTTTGTGCAGAAATCCAACTTTCGGGAAAATCCTCGGAATTTATGCAGAAGGCCCTATTTTCCCAGAATAATGACGGAGCCAGAAGGTCAAGTAAGGTGGAGGCCCGAGGGCCCCACACCATAGGGCGGCGCGGCCCAGGGGGGGCCCGCGCGGCCCTGTGGTGTGGCCCCCTCGGCCGGCCTCCGATGCCCTCCTTCGGACTACTTATCGGCCTCGACCTAAAAACGCACGGAGAGAAGTCGAAGTCGCCAGAAACCCTCCAGAACGCCGCCACATCGCGAAACTCCGTCGCGGGAGCCAGAAGTCTCCGTTCTGGCACTCCGCCGGGACGGGGAATTGGAGGAGATCATCGCCGTCATCACCGCCAACGCCTCTACATCAACCAGCCATGTTTCCCCCATCCATGTGTGAGTAATTCCCCCGCTGTAGGCCGAAGGGGATGGTAGGGATTGGATGAGATTGGTCATGTAATAGCATAAGATTGTTAGGGCATAGTGCCTAGTGTCCGTAATTGGTACTTTGATGATATTGTTGCAACTTGTTATGCTTAATGCTTGTCACTAGGGCCTGAGTGCCATGATCTCAGATCTGAACATGTTATTGTTTCATCATGATATTCATTGTTTATGGTCTTACCTATAAGTTGTATACACATGTCGCTGTCCGGAACCGATGGCCCCGAAGTGACAGAAATCGGGACAACCGGAGGGAATGGTAGCGATGTGAGGATCACATGTGTTCACGGAGTGTTAATGCTTTGCTCCGGTACTCTATTAAAAGGAGTACCTTAATATCCAGTAGTTTCCCTTGAGGCCCGGCTGCCACCGGCTGGTAGGACAAAAGATGTTGTGCAAGTTTCTCATTGCGAGCACGCACGACTATATATGGAACACATGCCTATTGATTGCTTTGTACTTGGACACCGTTTTATTATTATCTGCAAATGCCCTGCTATGATTGTTACATGAGTTTCTCTCATCCATGCAACGCCCGTCATCCGTCCCCGTGCCTACAGTATTTTAATCCTGCTGTTTACTAAAATCACTACTGCTGTCTTTGTTACTCTGTTGTTATTTCACTACTGCTACTGCTATAAAACTGTTACTACTGATAAACCCTTGCGAGCAAGTCTGTTTCCAGGTGCAGCTGAATTGACAACTCCGCTGTTAAGGCTTCCAAGTGTTCTTTGTCTCCCCTTGTGTCGAATCAATAAATTGGGTTTTACTTCCCTCGAAAACTGTTGCGATCCCCTATACTTGTGGGTCATCAGACAACCATCTAGCTACTGCTATGGACCCATAGTCCAGGGGTAGACTACTCACACATCACTCCGGAGGCGACCATGGCGGCGTAGAGTCCTCCGGGAGATGATTCCCCTCTCCGGCAGGGTGCCGGAGGCGATCTCCTGAATCCCCCGAGATGGGATTGGCGGCGGCGGCGTCTCTGGAAGGTTTTCCGTATCGTGGCTCTCGGTACTGGGGGTTTCGCGACGAAGGCTATTTGTAGGCGGAAGGGCAGGTCAAGGGGCGTCACGAGGGGCCCAGATGACAGGGCCACGCGGCCAAGACCTAGGCCGCGCCGCCCAGTAGTCTGGCCTCCTCGTGGCCCCACTTCGTCTCCTCTTCGGTCTTCTGGAAGCTTCGTGGCAAAATAGGACCCTGGGCGTTGATTTCGTCCAATTCCGAGAATATTTCCTTACTAGGATTTCTGAAACCAAAAACAGCAGAAACAAAGAATCGGCACTTTGGCATCTTGTTAATAGGTTAGTTCCAGAAAATGCACGAATATGACATAAAGTGTGCATAAAACATGTAGATATCATCAATAATGTGGCATGGAACATAAGAAATTATCGATACGTCGGAGACGTATCAGCATCCCCAAGCTTAGTTCCTGCTCGTCCCGAGCAGGTAAACGATAAACAAAGATAATTTCTGGAGTGACATGCCATCATAACCTTGATCATACTATTGTAAGCATATGTAGTGAATGCAGCGATCAAAACAATGTAAATGACATGAGTAAACAAATGAATCATATAGCAAAGACTTTTCATGAATAGTACTTCAAGACAAGCATCAATAAGTCTTGCATAAGAGTTAACTCATAAAGCAATAATTCAAAGTAAAGGTATTGAAGCAACACAATGGAAGATTAAGTTTCAGCGGTTGCTTTCAACTTATAACATGTATATCTCATGGATATTGTCAACATAGAGTAATATAATAAGTGCAATATGCAAGTATGTAGGAATCAATGCACAGTTCACACAAGTGTTTGCTTCTTGAGATGGAGAGAAATAGGTGAACTGACTCAACAATAAAAGTAAAAGAATGGCCCTTCAAAGAGGAAAGCATCGATTGCTATATTTGTGCTAGAGCTTTGATTTTGAAAACATATAGAGAGCAATAAAAGTAAAATTTTGAGAGGTGTTTGTTGTTGTCAACGAATGGTAGTGGGCACTCTAACCCCCTTGCCAGACAAACCTTCAAAGAGCGGCTCCCATTTTATTTTATTTTTGTGTGGCACTCCTTCCAACCTTTCTTTCACAAACCATGGCTAACCGAATCCTTCGGGTGCCTGCCAACAATCTCATACCATGAAGGAGTGCCTTTTTATTTTAGTTTTATTATGATGACACTCCTCCCCACCTTTGCTTTCTCAAGCCATGGCTAACCGAATCCTTCGGGTGCCGTCCAACAATCACATACCATGGAGGAGTGTCTATTTTTATTAATTAATTTGGGACTGGGAATCCCATTGCCAGCTCTTTTTGCAAAATTATTGGATAAGCGGATGAAGCCACTAGTCCATTGGTGAAAGTTGCCCAACAAGATTGAAAGATAAACACCACATACTTCCTCATGAGCTATAAAACATTGACACAAATCAGATGTGATAAATTTTGAATTGTTTAAAGGTAGCACTCAAGAAATTTACTTTGGAATGGCGGAGAAATACCATGTAGTAGGTAGGTATGGTGGACACAAATGGCATAGTGGTTGGCTCAAGTATTTTGGATGCATCGAGTATTCCTCTCGATACAAGGTTTAGGCTAGCAAGGCTATTTGAAACAAACACAAGGATGAAGCGGTGCAGCAAAACTCACATAAAAGACATATTGTAAACATTATAAGACTCTACACCGTCTTCCTTGTTGTTCAAACTCAATACTAGAAATTATCTAGACTTTTAGAGAGACCAAATATGCAAACCAAATTTTAGCATGCTCTATGTATTTCTTCATTAATAGGTGCAAAGTATATGATGCAAGAGCTTAAACATGAGCACAACAATTGCCAAGTATCACATTATCCAAGACATTATAGCAATTACTACATGTAGCATTTTCCAATTCCAACCATATAACAATTTAACAAAGAAGAAACTTCGCCATGAATACTATGAGTAGAGCCTAAGGACATACTTGTCCATATGCTACAGCGGAGCGTGTCTCTCTCCCACACAGTGAATGCTAGGATCCATTTTATTCAAACAAAACAAAAAACAAAAACAAACCGACGCTCCAAGAAAAGCACATAAGATGTGATGGAATAAAAATATAGTTTCAGGGGAGGAACCTGATAATGTTGTCGATGAAGAAGGGGATGCCTTGGGCATCCCCAAGCTTAGACGCTTGAGTCTTCTTGATATATGCAGGGTGAACCACCGGGGCATCCCCAAGCTTAGAGGTTTCACTCTCCTTGATCATGTTGTATCATCTCCCTCTCTTGATCCTTGAAAACTTCCTCCACACCAAACTTAGAACAACTCATTAGAGGGTTAGTGCACAATCAAAATATACATGTTCAGAGGTGACATAATCATTCTTAACACTTCTGGACATTGCACAAAGCTACTGAAAGTCAATGGAATCGAAAAATCCATCGAATATAACAAAACAGGCAATGCGAAATAAAAGGCAGAATCTGTCAAAACAGAACAGTTCGTATTGACGAATTTTATTGAGGCACCAGACTTGCTCAAATGAAAATGCTCAAATTGAATGAAAGTTGCGTACATATCTGAGGATCACTCACGTAAATTGGCATAATTTTCTGAGTTACCTACAGAGAAAGTTGCCCAGATTCGTGACAGCAAAGAAATCTGTTTCTGCGCAGTAATCCAAATCTAGTATGAACTTTTCTATCAACGACTTTACTTGGCACAATAAAACACTAAACTAAGATAAGGAGAGGTTGCTACAGTAGTAAACAACTTCCAAGACACAAAATAAAAATAGAGTACTGTAGTAAAAAACATGGGTTGTCTCCCATAAGCGCTTTTCTTTAACGCCTTTCAGCTAGGCGCAGAAAGTGTGTATCAAGTATTATCAAGAGACGAAGTGTCAACATCATAATTTGTTCTAATAATAGAATCAAAAGTTAACTTCATTCTCTTTCTAGGGAAGTGTTCCATACCTTTCTTGAGAGGAAATTGATATTTAATATTACCTTCCTTCATATCAATGATAGCACCAACAGTTCGAAGAAAAGGTCTTCCCAATATAATGGGACAAGATGCATTGCATTCAATATCCAAGACAACAAAATCAACGGGGACAAGGTTATTGTTAACGGTAATGCGAACATTATCAACTTTCCCCAAAAGTTTCTTGGTAGAATGATCAGCAAGATTAACATCCAAATAATAATTTTTCAGCGGTGGCAAGTCAAGCATATTATAGATTTTCTTAGGCATAACGGAAATACTTGCACCAAGATCACATAAAGCATTACAATCAAAATCTTTAACCTTCATCTTAATGATGGGCTCCCAACCATCCTCTAGCTTTCTAGGAATAGAAGCTTCGCGCTCTAATTTCTCTTCTCTAGCTTTTATGAGAGCATTTGTAATATGTTGCGTGAAAGCCAAATTTATAGCACTAGCATTAGGACTCTTAGCAAGTTTTTGTAAGAACTTTATAACTTCAGAAATGTGGCAATCATCAAAATTCAAACCATTATAATCTAAAGCAATGGGATCATCATCCCCAATGTTGGAAAAAATTTCAGCAGTTTTATCACAGGCAGTTTCAGCTGTTTTAGCAGTTTCAGGCAGTTTTTCGCGCTTTGCATTAGAAGTGGAAACATTGCTAACACCAATTCTTTTATTAGTATTAGTAGGAGGTGCAGCAACTTGTGTAGCATTAGAATTACTAGTGGTGGTAATAGTCCAAACTTTAGCTATATTATCTTCTTTTTCATTTTCTTCTCTTTCCCACCTAGCACGCAATTCGGCCATCAATCTTATATTCTCATTAATTCTAACTTGGATGGCATTTGCTGTAGTAACAATTTTATTATGATGATTTTCATTAGGCATAACTTTCGATTTCAAAAGATCAACATCAGCGACAAGACTATCGACTTTAGAAGCAAGTATATCAATTTTCCCAAGCTTTTCTTCAACAGATTTGTTAAAAGCAGTTTGTGTACTAATAAATTCTTTAAGCATGGCTTCAAGTCCAGGGGGTGTGTTCCTATTATTGTTGTAAGAATTCCCATAAGAATTACCATAGCCGTTGCCATTATTATAAGGATATGGCCTATAGTTGTTACTATAATTGTTCCGGTAAGCATTGTTGTTGAAATTATTATTTTTAATGAAGTTGACATCAACATGTTCTTCTTGTGCAACCAATGAAGCTAACGGAACATTATTAGGATCAACATTTGTCCTATCATTCACAAGCATAGACATAATAGCATCAATCTTATCACTCAAGGAAGAGGTTTCTTCAACAGAATTTACCTTCTTACCTTGTGGAGCTCTTTCCGTGTGCCATTCAGAGTAGTTGATCATCATATTATCAAGAAGCTTTGTTGCTTCACCAAGAGTGATGGACATAAAGGTACCTCCAGCAGCTGAATCCAATAGGTTCCGCGAAGAAAAATTCAGTCCTGCATAAAAGGTTTGGATGATCATCCAAGTAGTCAGTCCATGGGTTGGGAAATTTTTAACCAGAGATTTCATTCTTTCCCACGCTTGTGCAACATGCTCAGTATCCAATTGTTTAAAATTCATTATGCTACTCCTCAAAGATATAATTTTAGCGGGGGGATAATATCTACCAATAAAAGCATCCTTGCATTTAGTCCATAAATCAATACTATTCTTAGGCAGAGATAGCAACCAATCTTTAGCTCTTCCTCTTAATGAGAAAGGGAACAATTTTAATTTTATAATGTCACCATCTACATCTTTATATTTTTGCATTTCACAAAGTTCAACAAAATTATTGAGATGGGCAGCAGCATCATCAGAACTAACACTTAAAATTGCTCTCGCATAACAAGATTCAGTAAAGCAGGTTTAATTTCAAAGAATTCTGCTGTAGTAGCAGGTGGAGCAATATGTGTGCATAAGAAATCATTATTATTTGTGGTTGTGAAGTCACACAACTTAGTATTTTCAGGAGTACCCATTTTAGCAGTGGTAAATAAAGCAAACTAGATAAAGTAAATGCAAGTAACTAATTTTTTGTGTTTTTGATATAGCAAACAAGATAGCAAATAAAGTAAAACTAGCAACTATTTTTTTTGTATTTTGATTTAGTGCAGCAAACAAAGTAGTAAATAAAACTAAGCAAGACAAAAACAAAGTAAAAGAGATTGCGATGTGGAGACTCCCCTTGCAGCGTGTCTTGATCTCCCCGGCAACGGCACCAGAAAAAGAGCTTGATACGCGTACAACACGCGTCCGTTGGGAACCCCAAGAGGAAGGTGTGATGCGTACAGCGGCAAGTTTTCCCTCAGTATGAAACCAAGGTTTATCGAACCAGTAGGAGCCAAGAAGCACGTTGAAGGTTGATGGCGGCGAGATGTAGTGCGGCGCAACACCAGGGATTCCGGCGCCAACGTGGAACCTGCACAACACAAACCAAGTACTTTACCCCAACGAAACAGCGAGGTTGTCAATCTCACCGGCTTGCTGTAACAAAGGATTAGATGTATAGTGTGGATGATGATTGTTTGCAGAAAACAATAGAACGAGTATTGCAGTAGATTGTATTTCAGTAAAGAGAATTGGACCGGGGTCCACAGCTCACTAGAGGTGTCTCTCCCATAAGATAAACAGCATGTTGGGTGAACAAATTACAGTTGGGCAATTGACAAATAAAGAGGGCATGACCATGCACATACATATTATGATGAGTATATTGAGATTTAATTGGGCATTACGACAAAGTACATAGACCGCTATCCAAAGATGCATCTATGCCTAAAAAGTCCACCTTCAGGTTATCATCCGAACCCCCTCCAGTATTAAGTTGCTAACAACAGACAATTGCATTAAGTATTGCGCGTAATGTAATCAGTAACTACATCCTCGAACATAGCACCAATGTTTTATCCCTAGTGGCAACAGCACATCCATAATCTTAGATATTTCTGTCACTTCCCGCATTCACGGAGACATGAACCCACTATCGAGCATAAATACTCCCTCTTGGAGTTACAAGCATCTACTTGGCCAGAGCATCTACTAGTAACGGAGAGCATGCAAGATCATAAACAACACATAGATATAAATTGATAATCAACATAACAAGTATTCTCTATTCATCGGATCCCAACAAACACAACATATAGAATTACAGATAGATGATCTTGATCATGTTCGGCAGCTCACAAGACCCGACAATTAAGCACAATGGGGAGAAGACAACCATCTAGCTACTGCTATGGACCCATAGTCCAGGGGTAGACTACTCACACATCACTCCAGAGGCGACCATGGTAGCGTAGAGTCCTCCGAGAGATGATTCCCCTCTCCGGCAGGGTGCCGGAGGCGATCTCCTGAATCCCCCGAGATGGGATTGGCAGCGGCGGCGTCTCTGGAAGGTTTTCCGTATCGTGGCTCTCGGTACTGGGGGTTTCGCGATGAAGGCTATTTTTAGGCGGAAGGGCAGGTCAAGGGGCGTCACGAGGGGCCCAGATGATAGGGCCGCGCGGCCAAGACCTAGGCTGCGCCGCCCTGTAGTCTGGCCACCTCGTGGCCCCACTTCGTCTCCTCTTCGGTCTTCTGGAAGCTTCGTGGCAAAATAGGACCCTGGGCGTTGATTTCATCCAATTCCGAGAATATTTCCTTACTATGATTTCTGAAACCAAAAACAGCAGAAAACAGCAACTGGCACTTCGGCATCTTGTTAATAGGTTAGTTCCAGAAAATGCACGAATATGACATAAAGTGTGCATAAAACATGTAGATATCATCAATAATGTGGCATGGAACATAAGAAATTATCGATACGTCGGAGACGTATCAGGGCCCATCATAACTTCTTTGTTTGTAGTTGGTTTATCATTGTTCAAAATCAATCCTTTGTCCACAAATCATTTATTTGATCACAAAGTAAACCATACCTACAAGGTTCAATATGTACTTCGATCTCTATGGCTAAAACACTTTGTAGTCATGGGAGCCATGATCGTCGTGGCCGCTTCTGAAACCAATTCCGATGCTGCGCTACTCTGATCATTATGCTCAGGTTCATAAACCTTATCAAATTATATTGTCCTCCCACTCAAATACTTCACTAGAAACAATTTCTTGGAAATAAGAAACATTGACAAACACTTTTGTCTTTGTCTCGTGGGAAGAATTCCCAATTAAATCTCTGGGATAACCAACAAAGACATTCATCCGATTTTGGTTGAAAATTCTTAGATCAAAACTTAAAGAAAGGACTATTAAGGTTTATACCCATGCCATAACTCGTATGGTGTCATTTCTACGGATCATGATGATGCTCTATTAAGTGTAAAAGTGGTAGTCACTAAAGCATAATCCACAAAAAATATAATGGCATCAATATTTTATCTCATCATTAATCCAACAAGGTTTGGATATATCTCTCGGATACTTCATCATCACTATGATATTCCAAGAAACGTGAGTTGTAGAACAACTTCATAAATCTCTTAGATGTTCGCTAAAACTCGTAATTCAAATATTTCCACCATGATCCAATCATAGATATTTGACTTTTCTATTACGATGATTTCCACTTCATGCTGAAATTTATTTGAATCTATTCAAATGTTTGAAACTTCTTCCTTATCGAATATATCCACATATATATATTCAATTCATTGTTTGAAGTTTTCATGAAGTAGAAGAATCTCCCGCACACAACTATGTCCAGTGAACCACATACATCATCATGTATGTTTTCACTAAGTTAGTTGCCCGTTCAACTCTTGGCCTATGAACGGTATTTTAATCATTCTCTTTTAGAAAAGATTTGCAAGCGCCAAATGATTCAAAAATCAAATGACTCCAAAAATCCATTTGCATGGAGTTCCTTCATGCGTTCCTTTCTAACATGACCTAAATGGTGATTCCACAAATAAGTGGAATTCAAATCATTTGCCTTATGGCATTTTAGCGTCAGTGTTATGTATGTGCGTTTCACCATTAATATTTATAATAACTCATCCATCGTACATGGAGTAATGTCATAATTTGAACAACTCATTGTTTTCATTTGACCAGAGCAAAATAACAATTATTAAGTTCTTTATTATAAATTCTAAGGGCTAGATAAAATGCTAACGACGAACATAATAACACTTTATTTTGTTCCAGACGTGCATCCTTATCATATTCCTTGTCAGTCACTTAGGCCATTGTATTCTTGTATTGCGTTGTTTTGTATGACACTTCATACCAACCAATATAGTACTAATACCCAAGAATTTCATAGTGTGACTTAACTAGGAATACAACCATAACATGTATATCATTTATATACACCTGAGCTAGACTTTCTAGTCTTTTCTTTTCTTTTTGCCAAAATATCTTTTGCAGTTTCTCATTTAGCTTTCCTCATTATTCAGAAAAACACTTCAACATCAATAACTTCTAGGTTTGTTGGTCAAATACCAATAACCTTGAGGTTCTTACTTTAAGTCGATCATCATATGACAAGTGTTTCAGATTTCACTATTAGTAACTTTGTAATATGATGAACAATTTCACTCATAATTTTATCCATCATATCATGACGACTTTCCGAGACCATGTCTGTACATGCTAGGCTCGTAAAGTTTTAACCTCAGTATTCGCATGTGCAAATCTGGCTTGTACCCGTTGTAAGCACACGTAGAATCTATAACACCCGATCATCACGTGATGCTTCGAAACGACGAGTCTTAGCAACGGTGCATACTAAGGACAATCACTTCATGGATATGCGAATATCGTTAGTGCCCCAATAGTTGGAGGATTGGGATGCCTTGCGTCTTCAACCTTCGTACATTCCCATAAAACTTATGAGTTTATGTAGTCTCACCAAAATATATTCTATCATCTTGCAATAAGGTCTTAGATATCACATATATCTCATATCTTGATTATTTCTGAAAACTAAATTTTCAGCTCCTTATTTTTCAAACAGATTTGAACTTCAAGTTTTACGGAGACAAGATAACTTTAGGTACTAATTGAAACCACAATTCTTTGAATCAACAATGTGAGGTTTACTAAAAGTTTGCAATAGGACTTAATCAATTCTTGATTCTTTAACAATACGGTACCAATCCGTAAAGTTTCTTATCAGACTTAACAGTATTTCTATCTCAATTACAAGACTAGCGCATGGTAGAAAACGGATGCCAATACTACAAAATTAATTCAAAATACTACTCAGACTATGTTTATGATAATTAGTTCATGTTTTAATCTAATTACTAATGAACTCCCACTTAATACAACATCCCTCATAGTTGTTAAGTGGTACACGATCCAAATCCACTACACCAAAACCGATCATCACGTGAGATGATGTAGCTTCAATGGTGAACATCAACATGTTGATCATATCATCCATATGACTCGTGTTCAACCTTTCGGTTTTCGTTGTCCCGAGGCCATGTCTGTACATGCTAGGCTCGTCAAGCAAACCCAAGTATTCCGCGTGTGCAACATGGCTTACACCCGTTGTATGTTGAGTTTATCACACCCGATCATCACGAGATGCTTCAAAACTACGAACAATGCAACGGTGCATACGAGGGAAGAACACTTTATTATCTTGATATTAATGTGAGGGATCATCTTATAATGCTACCGTCGCGATCTAAGCAAAATAAGATGCATAAAAGGATTAACATCACATGCAGTTCATATGTGATATGATATGGCCCTTTTGTCTTTGCGCCTTCGATCTTCATCTCCAAAGCACGGACATGATCTCCATCATCAACGGGCATGATCTCCATCATCGTCGGCGCAGCGTCAAGGTTCATGGCGCCGTCTTCATGGTTGTTCACCTCATGTAGCAACTATTACAACTACTTTGAAAAACTACTCAACATGAAAATTAAAGACAACCATAAGGCTCCTGCCGGTTGCCACAATACAATAATGATCATCTCATACATATTCATCATCATATCATGGCCATATCACATCACCAAACCCTGCAAAAACAAGTTAGACGTCTCTAATTTGGTTTGCATATTTTACGTGGTTTAGGGTTTTCGAGTAAGATCTAATCTACCTACGAACATGAACCACAACGGTGATACTAGTGTTGTCAATAGAAGAGTAAGTTGAATCTTCACTATAGTAGGAGAGACAGACACCCGCAAAGCCTCTTATGCAATACAAGTTGCATGTCGAACGAGGAACAAGTCTCATGAACGCGGTCATGTAAAGTTAGTCCGGGCCGCTTCATCCCACTATGCCACAAAGATGCAAAGTACTCAAACTAAAGATAACAAGAGCATCAACGCCCACAAAACCATTGTGTTCTACTCGTGCAACCATCTATGCATAGACACGACTCTGATACCACTGTAGGGATTCGTTGCATAGAAAACAAAAAATTTCCTACCACGAGAACGCAATCCAAGCCAAGATGCAATCTAGAAGATGGGAGCAACGAGGGGATGAACGAGACTAACCCTTGAAGATTTCCAAAGCCTATAAGAGTAGGCTCTTATTGCTGCGGTAGACGATCACTTACCGCTTGCAAAAGCGCGTAGAAGATCTTGATCACGGTGCCACGATCAGGCAGCACCTCCGTACTCGGTCACACGTTCGGTGTTGATGACGACGTCCTTCTCCCCGTTCCAGCGGGCAGCGAAAGTAGTAGATCCTCCTCGGAATCCCGGCAGCACGACGGCGTGGTGGCGGTGTCGATGTAGATCTCCGGCGGAGCTTCGCTAAGCATATGCGGGAGAAGTAGTGGAGGAGGGGTGCTAGGGTTTGGGGAGAGGGGGTGCCATGGGCGCCGGCCTCAAGGGGGCAGGGGTGGTGCGGCCAAGCCATGGGCTTGTGGTGGTCAGCCCCCTCTCCTATGCCCCTCATTATATAGGTGGAAGCCCCAAGTGTTGGACTACAAGCTTCGAATAAGACCCGAGTCAAAAACCTTCCATGTGTAGGGAAACCTACCCAAGGTGGGAATCCCACTTGGGGTGGGATTCCCCCCTTCCATGAGGGGGTTTGGCCGGCCACCCTTGGGGAGTCCACCTTGGACTCCTCCCCTTTAGGGTTGGCTGGCCATGCAAGGTGGAGTCCCTCCGGGACTCTACTTTCCATGGTGATTTCTTCCGGACTTTTCTAGAACCTTCTAGAACCTGCCATAAATACACCGGATCATTTCCATACTTGGAATATGACTTCCTATATATGAATCTTATTCTCCGGACCATTCCGGAACTCCTCGTGATGTCCGGGATCTCATCCGGGACTCCGAACAAATATTCGAACTCCATTCCATATTCAAGTTCTACCATTTCAACATCAAACCTTAAGTGTGTCACCCTACGGTTCGCGAACTATGCGGACATGGTTGAGTACTCACTCCGACCAATAACCAATAGCGGGATCTGGAGATCCATAATGGCTCCCACATATTCAACGATGACTTTAGTGATCGAATGAACCATTCACATACGATACCAATTCCCTTTGTCACGCGATATTTTACTTGTCCGAGGTTTGATCTTCGGTATCATTCTATACCTTTGTTCAACCTTGTCTCTTGACAAGTACTCTTTACTCGTACCGTGGTATGTGGTCTCTTATGAACTTATTCATATGCTTGCAAGACATTAGACGACATTCCACCGAGAGGGCCCAGAGTATATCTATCCGTCATCGGGATGGACAAATCCCACTGTTGATCCATATGCTTCAACTCATACTTTCCGGATACTTAATCCCATCTTTATAACCACCCATTTACGCAGTGGCGTTTGATGTAATCAAATTACCTTTCCGGTATAAGTGATTTACATGATCTCATGGTCATAAGGACTAGGTAACTATGTATCGAAAGCTTATAGCAAATAACTTAATGACGTGATCTTATGCTATGCTTAATTGGGTGTGTCCATTACATCATTCATACAATGATATAACCTTGTTATTAATAACATCCAATGTTCATGATTATGAAACTAATCATCCATTAATCAACAAGCTAGTTAAGAGGCATACTAGGGACTCTTTGTTGTTTATATATCACACATGTATCAATGTTTCGGTTAATACAATTATGGCATGATATATAAACATTTATCATAAACATAAAGATATATAATAACCACTTTTATTATTGCCTCTTGGGCATATCTCCTTCAGTTCCGGCCAATCACCGAGTCGTGCCTCCGATTCAGCAGCTGCGCGCGGTCCTCGAGCTCCTTGACGGCGAGAAGGAGGATGGTGGCCTCCACCTCGTCATCCTGGAGCAGCTCGTCGAGGTCGGAATCGTCCGAGCTCGATGAATTGGACATATTGATGTCGACGGACTCGTCGCCCGAGCTCATCCTCGATTTGGCCGGCGCGGCGACACCCGGAGCTAGGCGAGGAACCATGTGCGGGATGCGGGCCGAAGTGCTCTAGCTCCGGGATGTCGAGCTCGGCCGAATCGGGCGGTGCGGCCGTGGCGGCAACGGAGTGTGGTGGCGGTGCATGTGCTTTTCGTTGTACCGGTGACAATGATATTGATCAGTGAGATTTTTGAGATGTTTAAGATGTTCAACTAAACTATGATGGCGCAACCTCATACTGCTCAACGTTGTTTCTAAATCATGCATAAAGTAGGCAATGGAATATGAAATAAAAATTATTTGAGAAAATCTGATGGCACATTGCACGTGAAAAGAAAATATTTGTGTCGCATAATTGTGCACATCAAAATAATTTTTTAAAACTATTTAGCATTTGTACTACAACCAGGTAAAGAAGATCACAAAGATGTTAGAAGAGGTAATGAAAACCAAGATCATGAATACACATGTATGCCCATCTTCGAGAGTGCAGAAGAAAGCAACTTGTCAATTTTCCACATCAAGTTCTATCATGCAAACAAGAAGTAGTTGAATCGTTGATCTCCGTTCCACCAACGTTTTAATATAATATTTCATCTTTTTGCTAGAAAAAGTGACGAAATTGAAATATATCTGATATAGCATATTATGGGATCAACACCGGATGGTACATAAGATCAAATTTATGACCTCGCAAACAAGAAAAAAAGGGAAAACATTAACATTTTGTCTAGGATAATGGCAAGCAGCTTAAGTTTTTTTTTTGCGTCTAAAGTAATAGCACAAGCAAGTAAATTAGCCTATGAAAATCTTTTTTTTCATTGTACCATAATCTCCAAAAGGAGGGAAACCATAAAATGTTTATTCAAAGTTATAGAGGTTAACCTAGGTTACGAGCAACTATAAAGGAGAGCTTGCATGCGCATCGACAGCTGAATGAAAAACTTGGATTACCTCTCTTTTTACCAATAGCAATTCCACCTACTTATAGACAACCAAGAGATCAATCTCTAGAAATAGCAAACCGAACAATACAATGCTTCGAAAAGTACATACGGTGTAGCAATAACTTGCACCTCTCACAACTTATACTCACACAACAACTGAGTGCAAGGCACACCTAAATCCCTTCGCGAAAAGTGCTTTAACTATATGACTCGTCTAGCGGACGCATAGGCGCCCGCTCGTACGTTCTGGCGCACCCCCGTAAAAGGAAGGACACTGACCCGATTTCCCTCATGGACCCTAGCGAGTAGAGACCACCCCGATTTCCTTGTCTCCCTCCTGCCCCAACCTCCTCCGACTTACCAGCCCAACCATGCTCGCCGCCAGCCTCCCCCACTCTAGCATGCACGCTCTCCGCCGTCGATTTCCCATCCAGAGCACGTGATGGCCGCCTACGAGGTTTGTCGTTTCCCGACGCACAAGCTCGGCGCCGCCTCCTTCTTCCCGCCCCCCCGTCGGCTTTCTCTCGCCTTGCCGCCAGCTTACCCACGCGACCTTGCCTAGCCGAGATCAGCTGTCCCGGGGGCAGTGATGACCCACAAGTATAGGGGATCGCAGCAGTCTTCGCGGGTAGTATAACCCAATTTATTGATTCGACACAAGGGGAGACAAAGAACACTTGGAAGCCTTAACAGCGGAGTTGTCAATTCAGCTGCACCTGGAAACAGACTTGCTCGCAAGAGTTTATCAGTAGTAACAGTTTTATAGCAGTACCAGTAGTGAAATAACAGCAGCAGAGTAACAGAGACAGCAGTAGTGATTATAGTAAACAGCAGGATTAAAATACTGTAGGCCCGGGGACGGATAACGGGCGTTGCATGGATGAGAGAAACTCATGTAACAATCATAGCAGGGCATTTGCAGATAATAATAAAACGGTGTCCAAGTACAAAGCAATCAATAGGCATGTGTTCCATTTATAGTCGTACGTGCTCGCAATGAGAAACTTGCACAACATCTTTTGTCCTACCAGCCGGTGGCAGCCGGGCCTCAAGGGAATCTACTGGATATTAAGGTACTCCTTTTAATAGAGTACCGGAGCAAAGCATTAACACTCCGTGAACACATGTGATCCTCACATCACTACCATCCCCTCCGGTTGTCCCGATTTCTGTCACTTCGGAGCCATCGGTTCCGGACAGCGACATGTGTATACAACTTGCAGGTAAGACCATAAACAATGAATATCATGATGAAACAATAACATGTTCAGATCTGAGATCATGGCACTCGGGCCGTAGTGTCAAGCATTAAGCATAACAAGTTGCATAAATATCATCAAAGTACCAATTACGGACACTAGGCACTATGCCCTAACAATCTTATGCTATTACATGACCAATCTCATCCAATCCCTACCATCCCCTTTGGCCTACAGCGGGGGAATTACTCACACATGGATGGGGGAAACATGGCTGGTTGATGGAGAGGCATCGGTGGTGATGATGGCGATGATCTCCTCCAATTCCCCGTCCCGGCGGAGTGCCAGAACGGAGACTTCTGGCTCCCGAGACGGAGTTTCGCGATGTGGCGGCATTCTGGAGGCTTTCTGGCGACTTCGACTTCTCTCCGTGCGTTTTTAGGTCGAAGGCAATAAGTAGTCCGAAGGAGGGCGTCGGAGGCCAACCGAGGCCGCCACACCATAGGGCCGCGTGGGCCCCTCCTGGGCCGCGCCGGCCTATGGTTTGGGGCCCTCGGGCCTCCACCTGGCTTGCTCTTCTGGCTCCGCCAATATTCTGTGAAAATAGGGCCTTCTGCATAAATTCCGAGGATTTTCCTGAAAGTTGGATTTCTGCACAAAAACGAGACACCAGAGCAGTTCTGCTGAAAACAACGTTAGTCCGTGTTAGTTGCATCCAAAATACACAAATTAGAGGCAAAACAATAGCAAAAGTGTTCGGGAAAGTAGATACGTTTTGGACGTATCAACTCCCCCCAAGCTTAGCTTATTGCTTGTCCTCAAGCAATTCAGTTAACAACTGAGCGATAAAAGAACTTTCACGAACACATTTGCTCATATGATGTAAATATTCTCATGCTATGGCTAACACTTAGGCAGTTCATAATGAGATGCATGCAAATAAGATCATCTAATAGCTATGTCAATCATGGAGAGGTACCAACAATTAATAATAAGCATCATGAATCATGTATATAAGCAGGATTGCAATGTTCGTAAGAGAGTATGATAAAGTGGTATCTCGCTTGCCCGTATTTGATCGGCAAAACATAAATGCCCAGGCACCTCTGAAGTTCATATAAAGACTAGAAGTAGTGATTGTCAAAGATAAAAGCATCAAAGTTATACCACAATCAATCATATTTTGAGACAAGCATATTATACTAAGAATGACAGTTGTGCTCTCAAGATAGTGCTCAAAGAAAGAATGGAGACACAACACAAAAAGTAAAAGATTGACCCTTCGCAGAGGGAAGCAGGGATTAACATGCGCTAGAGCTTTTCATTTTTAAAACAGGAGTAAAATTATTTTGAGAGGTGTTTGTCGTTGTCAACGAATGGTAATCGGTACACCAACTACCTCGCCAACCGGACTTCCAAGAGCGGCTCCCATGAATTATTTTTATGTTTATGTGGCACTCCTTCCAACCTTTCTTTCACAAGCCATGGCTAACCGAATCCTCGGGTGCCTGCCAACAATCTCATACCATGAAGGAGTGCCTTTTTATTTTAGTTTTATTATGATGACACTCCCCCAACCTTTGCTTACACAAGCCATGGCTAACCGAATCCTTCGGGTGCCGTCCAACAATCACATACCATGGAGGAGTGTCTATTTAGGTTAATTAATTTGGGACTGGGAATCCCATTGCCAGCTCTTTTTGCAAAATTATCGGATAAGCGGATGTGCCACTAGTCCATAATGAAAGTCCGTCAAGAGTAAATGACAAGGTTGAAAGTTAAACACCACATACTTCCTCATGAGCTATGAAACATTAACACAAATTGAGAAGCATTTTGAAGGTTTTAAAGGTAGCGCATGAGAATTTACTTGGAATGGTTTGAAATGCCATGCATAGGTATTTATGGTGGACACTTTGGAATAACTTGGTTTTCAGGGGTTTGGAAGCACGAGCAGCGTTCCCGCTCAGTACAAGTGAAGGCTAGCAATAGACTGGGGAGCGACAAATCAAGAGAGCAGTAACTGTCATAATCATGCTCGCGGCAAAATAAATTAACGGAGGCATAAAAGTGATACAAGAACTCTGAAGCAATATAAATCAAGAGAGCAGTTTAGTCATATGCATGCGTGAGCATGTGCCAAGTCGATATAAATGAATTATTCAGAGGAGGATACCACAATGCCATACCTACTTATGAATAAAACAATGCAAGCAAACATCCATGACATGCTACTCATATTAATAAATTGGAGCTAAACATGAGAGATCATGAACTACTAGACTTTCTCAAATGACATATACCTCACATGAACCAACTAAGCATGCTCACATGGATGAGTATATGTACAAAAATGAAAACAAATAGAGTTCATACCAGCCTCTCACCACAATCCAATTGTCGTAGATCGTCATTATTGCCTTTCACTTGTGTAGCTTGGATAATATGAAATGAAAACCATGCTCCAGCCACCGAAGACCATTGAACTCATGATGAACTTTACAAACCAAAGAAGAACAACAAATATTTTTGGTGTTTTCGAATTGGAAACAAGAACAAAAGGAAACAAGCAAACAAAGCAAAATCTTTTTGGGTTTTCTTGTAGCAAACCAACGATAGCAAATAAAACGAAACAAATGCAAGAAACCATAACAAACAAATGATGAAGAGAAACAACAGAAATATTTTTGGTCTTTTTGTGTTTTGGGAAAGAAACAAAGCAAAAACTAGAAATAGCAAACTAGAAGACTCACATAAACACAAAGCAGCAGAAATTCGTCAAACTTGACAGCAGTACAGTACTCGATTTTTAAGAAATTCTTCCACTGCTCAAATCGAAAAGTGTTCAACTAATGAAAGTTAGATAACAACCTGGGGAACATGCACAAAAATTGGCTTCGCAAAATATCTTTTTCTGGCTATTTTTGAGAATTTTTTCGGTAACAGTCCAGAATCTGTTTTCAGGCAGCACTTCCCCAAATATCATCTTCCTCTTATTAGAAAATCACTCAAACAAACTAAACAAGTATATACAAGTATCCAGCAACCATAATATGCAAAGAATGAGTGATGCCGGTATACCTCCCCCAAGCTTAGGCTTTTGGCCTAAGTGGAGTTCAATCCCATCGAGGCCATGAGGTAGCATCTCCGTAGTACGACGAAGATGGATCATATTCCAGGTATGTGCTAGAGGAAGCACCCGGATACGTGACGGTGTAGTCGTAGGAGGGCTCGGCGTCCTCGGAGTCATGCTGCTGGTGGAAGTCTTGTATCTTCATCTTTTCCTCCACCTCCTCCTTAGTGCGCGACCATGGTTGCCTGTCAATACTGAACAAACCTGGCTGGGGAAGAGGAATTTCCTTCTCATCCCCGTCAGCAAACAATATTCTATAGACCATATTATCTAAAGTGGAATCAGCAGTAACAAAATGATGGCTTTTCATAGCAGCAATATCAAGTCTCCTAGGGGTTAATGGCACATCATTAGAATCAAGAGGAAGTCTTAAATGTGTTAAAATGCGCAATGCAATAGTTCCTCCAAAAATAGGCCCCCTGTTAGACAGGCGGCGAGCAATAAGAGAACCAAGATGATATGATGTCTGTCCCGTAAGTGCAGCGTTCAAGAAAGCAAGATGGTAGCTAGAAATATTGGTAGTATTCTCCCTACCAAGAATGCTAGTAGCAATGTAATAGGCAAAATACTTAATGGCGGGGAGTTGGATGTTTCTTATCTTGCCACGCTGAATGGTGCGACAATCATCATCGGTGATCCCTCGATAGAGCTCCAACAGATCCCGGGGGTTGTCATCAATCCTCCTTGCTGTACCTACAGGGGCAATATCCAATGCACGACAAAATTCTTCCAATTCCATAGTAATAGGATTACCATAGATCTTGAATGCAACCGTCGGCCCATATTGCTTGTTGTGGAACTTGAAGCTCTCGACGAAGATTTTGGTGAGCATGTAGTATTGCTCCCTTTCATCTCCCACGTAGGCGGCTAAGCCCGCCCTATTGACGAGGGTGAAGAAATCATCCAATATCCCTGCATTTCTCAGAAAATCATAGCATGGAAAAGACGAAGCATTAGGAGCCCCATTGTCCTCTTCGGGCGTGAAGCTAGGCGCGATGATATCCTCATTGTACGATCGCCTAAGTCGGCTGGCGGTCCTAGAAGGCCTCCCGGTGCTGGTTGTTCCCCTCTTGAACAATTCTCCAAAGTTGAACTTCTTCATCTTCCTTTTCTGAAAATTTTCAACAAGTGATATAAAACTTGATTTGGTGACATATAATCAAGGGGAACTACTATAGGAACTTGCTAGAGTACTAATCATGCATCGAAACTAGTTTATACAACTTAGAACAAGCATGCAAGCTCACCAAACATGTTACCTACAGCAGCAAATATTCAAGATATACTCAACCAAACAAAATTCTACTTGGATAGGCGGAGGAGTCACATACCGGAGAGCAAATGTGCCAAATTTCAGACAGAAATCTGGGCTGAGCAAAGAGATCAAAAAATCCTGAGCTCTTGAGCAAAAACGCGAGTGAGAGAAAGCTGGTGTCGATTTTTTTGGGAGAGAGAAGAGTCTGGGAGGAAGAGATGCTGAAGTGGGGCAAAGGGGGGCCCACACGCCAGGGTGGCGCGCCCCCCTTGCTGGCCGCGCCAGCCTGTGGGGTGCCACCCTGGGGTGCCCCACAGGTCATCCTCTGGTGCTCCCAGGTGCATTTTCGAAAAATAGGACCAACGGTATAGTTTTTGTGAATTTTTGAAAACTTTGAAAAATGCACATTTCTGGGCATTAAGTTTATTATTACTGGCCAGGAAATTTTTTGAAATCTCTAATTAACTAAGGAACTTTGCAAATCAAAAGTGCTACAGCAAATAAGACAAGTGGAGGGAGAAAGAGATGTTGTTTACCTCCTCTATGCATATAAAAGGTATTTGTTAACAAGGTTGATCAAGTCTTGCCACCAAATAAATTTTACATAGCATATGAAGAAATAAACCTCAAATCAATCATGTTACCTTGAATTGTATTGATATGGATCCAATCATAAGATTTTGATAACCTTCTTTAGGCTCATATATAGGACAATCAATAGTTCCAATTTTGATAGTTCTCACATTAGAAATAGTATTGACTCCACATACTTTATCAATCCTCTTGGGGAAATAGACGGTATGCTCCTTATCATCAACATTGAAAGTAACCTTTCCTTTATTGCAATCAATAACAGCCCCTGTGGTGTTAAGAAAAGGTCTCCCAAGAATAATAGACATATGATCATCTTCAGGCATTTCCAACACAACAAAATCAGTTAATATCAAGCAGTTATTAGTAACTTGAACAGGAACATCCTCACATATCCCAACAGGAATAGCAGTAGATTTATCAGCCATTTGCAAAGATATATCAGTAGGTATCAACTTATCTAAATAAAGTCTCTTATAAAGAGAAAAAGGCATAACACTAACACCGGCTCCCAAGTCACATAGAGCAGTTTTAACATAATTATTCTTAATAGAGCAAGGAATAGTAGGTATACCTGGGTCGCCCAACTTCTTTGGCACTTTGCCATTGAAAGAGTAATTAGCAAGCATAGTGGAAATTTCCTCATTGGGGATTTTCCTTTTGTTAGTAACAATATCTTTCATATACTTTGAATAAGGAGGCAATTTAATAGCATCAGTCAAAGGGATTTGCAAGAATAAAGGTTTTATCCAATCACAAAATTTATTATAGTGTTTTTCTTCCTTTGATTTTAGTTTCTTAGCAGGAAAAGGCATTTGCTTTTGCACTCAAGGTTCTCTTTCATTACCATGTTTCTTAGCAATAAAATCTTCTTTAGTATACTTTTTATTTTTATCATGCTTTTCAGATTCATCTTCAACTTCTTCTTTATCAGAAGCTTCATTCTTATCATTATCATTATCATTATCATTATCATGTTCATTTCCACTTTCAGTTTCAGCATCGGAAATAGAAATACTATTAGGATCATTAACAGGTTCAGAGGATTCTACAACATTTTTATGTTTCTTCTTCTTTTTCTTCTTAGAAGGAGCACTAGGTTCAATGCGTTGAGAATCTTGTTCAATTCTTTTGGGATGCCCTTCAGGATAGATAGGATCCTGGGTAGAGACACCACCTCTAGTTGTTACTTCATAAGCATGTTTCTCTTTAGAATTATTTTTTAGCAAGTCACTTTGCACTTTAGTGAGTTGATCAATTTGAGTTTGAACCATTTGAAAATGTTTAACAAGCATCTTAACATCATTGGAGGTTCTCTCCACAATATCATGCAAATTTCTAATAGCTTGAGAATTTTCCATTAGATGATTCTCTACTCTCATATTAAAATTTTCTTGCTTAACAATATAATTATCAAACTCATCTAAGCATTGCGCAGGAGGTTTTGAATACGGAATATCTTCCCTAGTAAAGCGTTGAAGGGAGTTTACCTCAACCATGGGTGAAGGGGGAATTATCTCACATATATCTTCTATGGGAGGTAGATTCTTCACATCTTCGGATTTAATAACTTTTTCCTTGAGAGACTTCTTAGCTTCCCTCATATCTTCATCATTCAATTCAATTAAACCCCTCTTCTTCAATATTGGCGTTGGAGTTGGTTCAGGTGTATTCCAATCATCATGATTCCGGCTTATTCTAGCCAATAATTCTTCAGCTTCATCTGGAGTTCTTTTCCTGAAAACACAACCAGCACAACTATCCAAATATGCTCTAGATTCAATGGTTAGTCCACTATAAAATATATCAAGTAGATCATTCTTTTCTAAATCATGTCCAGGTCGAGCTCTAATAAGAGAACAAAATCTTGCCCATGCCGCAGGCAATTTCTCTTCATCTCCCTGGTCAAACCTATAAATTCTCTGTAAAGCAATATGTTGAGCACTAGCAGGAAAATATTTTCGAAAGAAAACATCACGCAAATCAGTTGGACTTTTAATAGAACCAGGAGGCAAATTATTATACCAAGTTTTAGCATCATCCTTTAATGAGAAAGGAAAATTTTTAATGACAAAGTAAGTACGCATCTTGTCATCATCAGAAAACAAGCTACTCATAGAAGAAAGTTCATTCATGTGTTCTACAGCACTTTCTTTTTCAGTACCACAAAAGGGTGCTTTCTCTACAATAGCTATATGAGATAGATCAAGAGAAAAATCATAATCTTTATCCTTAATGCATATAGGAGATGTGGCAAATTTAGGATCAGGAGATAGCTTATGTCTAACAGTATATTGTGTAAGAAACTTTTTAATTTTACTTGCATCAGCAGTAGCATTGCATCTATTAATAAAATCATCATTAAGCTCCACATAATCTTCATCAGGATCATCACTAGAATAATCAAGTTCAGGTGAACTAACAGGTGTAGTGACATTTTCATTAGGAGTTTCAGCATTTTCAATTTGTCTAGACCCAGCAATTGTAGCATCTAGAAAGGATCCCAATGAACCACTATCATCAAGCACAGCAGAAACATTATCAATATTATGAGAGTTTTCAGATTCAGCAGTAGTACCAGCAAGTGAAGCTTGTGGCGGTGAAACAAGTTGACTTATCACAGATGGTGAATCAAGAGTAGCAGAGGTACTCAGAGTTGTACCTTTTCTTGTAGTGGATGGTAATATGGCGACTTTGGAATCGCGAGGTTTACCCATGATGGAGAATTTGCAGCGAACAATATCAATCCAAGTGAACTTCCAAATAAAGCTATGCTCCCCGGCAATGGCGCCAGAAAACAGTCTTGATGACCCACAAGTATAGGGGATCGCAGCAGTCTTCGCGGGTAGTATAACCCAATTTATTGATTCGACACAAGGGGAGACAAAGAACACTTGGAAGCCTTAACAATGAGTTGTCAATTCAGCTGCACTGAAACAGACTTGCTCGCAAGAGTTTATCGATAGTAACAGCTTTATAGCAAAAGTGAGAGTGAAATAACAGCAGAGTAACAGAGACAGCAGTAGTGATTATAGTAAACAGCAGGATTAAAATACTGTAGGCACGGGGACGGATAACGGGCGTTGCATGGATGAGAGAAACTCATGTAACAATCATAGCAGGGCATTTGCAGATAATAATAAAACGGTGTCCAAGTAGAAAGCAATCAATAGGCATGTGTTCCAATTATGGTCGTACGTGCTCGCAATGAGAAACTTGCACAACATCTTTTGTCCTACCAGCCGGTGGCAGCCGGGCCTCAAGGGAATCTACTGGATATTAAGGTACTCCTTTTAATAGAGTACCGGAGCAAAGCATTAACACTCCGTGAACACATGTGATCCTCACATCACTACCATCCCCTCCGGTTGTCCCGATTTACACACTTCGGGGCCATCGGTTCCGGACAGCGACATGTGTATACAACTTGCAGGTAAGACCATAAACAATGAATATCATGATGAAACAATAACATGTTCAGATCTGAGATCATGGTACTCGGGCCCTAGTGTCAAGCATTAAGCATAACAAGTTGCAACAATATCATCAAAGTACCAATTACGGACACTAGGCACTATGCCCTAACAATCTTATGCTATTACATGACCAATCTCATCCAATCCCTACCATCCCCTTCGGCCTACAGCAGGGGAATTACTCACACATGGATGGGGGAAACATGGCTGGTTGATGGAGAGGCGTCGGTGGTGATGATGGCGATGATCTCCTCCAATTCCCCGTCCCGACGGAGTGCCAGAACGGAGACTTCTGGCTCCCGAGACGGAGTTTCGCGATGTGGCGGCGTTCCAGAGGCTTTCTGGCGACTTCGACTTCTCTCCGTGCGTTTTTAGGTCGAAGGCAATAAGTAGTCCGAAGGAGGGCGTCGGAGGCCAACCGAGGCCGCCACACCATAGGGCCGCGCGGGCTCCTCCTGGGCCGCGCCGGCCTATGGTTTGGGGCCCTCGGGCCTCCACCTGGCTTGCCCTTCTGGCTCCGCCAATATTCTGTGAAAATAGGGCCTTCTGCATAAATTCCGAGGATTTTCCTGAAAGTTGGATTTCTGCACAAAAACGAGACACCAGAGCAGTTCTGCTGAAAATAGCGTTAGTCCGTGTTAGTTGCATCCAAAATACACAAATTAGAGGTAAAACAATAGCAAAAGTGTTCGGGAAAGTAGATACGTTTTGGACGTATCAGGCAGCAATATCACAGGCACGTGGACGGCAAAAGGTTCCTCAGGAACCGCACCGGAGGAAGACTGGAAAACTTACCCATTCGGATGTTGTGCATTTAATCCTTCCACTTCTGTTTATGTACACAATATCTTGTTATACACACAAGAGCCATCTCTTCTTTATTCTCTGCCAATTTGTTGCCTAACACCCTAACCTCATAATGGTTTCATTTCGTAAGAGGCAATGGAAAAAATATTTAGAAATTTAAAAAAAAAATCATAAAAAAACATGTACATCTCCATAATATATGTGTGTTCATCAAATTTCGCGAGGAACCAATATGTTTTCTAGTCTATGTAAAAAAAAGAAAATTTATCTTCTGAAAAGCCTTATTTTTAGCATTGAATTTTGTCTTTCTACACACGCCACACCACAAGTCGTTTTTTCATGAAATGACTTTGTGAATGCGTAGCACGTGAAGATACACGTGCGAATCTTTTGTTTCAATCTTTAAAAAGAATTCAAAATATGCGTAACATGCATTTTAAAATAAAGGAAGCATATGCTCGCATGTGCCAAAACACCACTCTCATTACAAACTACTTCCTTCTGCGGGAGCTAATATGAAAAGGAGGGAGTAACTAATCCAAACAGTCTCTGAAATGTTATTAAAAAAACTCATTGAATGGTTACTCCATGCTGCCATACCCTTCAGTTCCGAACATGGTTCGTGGTGAAATTCCGATTGACACTCAATATTAGGACATGTAACCTGATAAATAGAAAAGGTTATCAGGACGCGAATGAAATAATCATAGGTAATCATGGAAATGATAGGGTACACCATGAAGAGTTATACCGTCCATCTAGGAAGCAAATACTATCTCCATCCCAAGGCAAGCTTATTTTTTTTTTGAAAAGTCAAATTGAGTAAAGTTTGACTAAACTTTTAGAAGAATCTATCAACAAATATGATATTTTGTATTTTACATGTTAACTATTTTTGATAAAAACTTGATCAAGCTTGATATAGTATGACTTTTTGAAAAGTTATAAGCCTTAAATCTTAGGATGGAGGTAGTATCTTCATAGCATCCATTGTAGTAGCCACCACATGAAGACCATTCGCATCTGGTTCCTAATTATCATTAGAAAATAGAAGACTTACTTACACTCTCATAATACCAGAAGTACAATAACTACAAAATAAATTCCAGATCACTCTCACATGGTAAATCAAGTGCCAATACTCATTTATCAAGTATTCAAGTTGGGGATGCCCCATTTCTAAAATAAAAACAAGTATTCAAGTGGCAGAAGTTTTAAAAAAAATCCAAGAGTGAGTGTGATGTCCATCTAGAAAATAAATTAACAATACAGTTCCATCGAACCATATAGCACCAAGTTGCATCTGTTTTTAAATATCTAGCTGATCTAAGAGTTGCAAGAACAACCTATGGAACAACAAAGTAGAAAGATCACAACTGGTTGATTCATACATGACATGATTGGAGCAGGTGCATGTCTCAGCGAGCATAACAAACAGATATACCTGTACACAGCGACTATGTCACATAACATTTGGTTTTCTGCCATCTTCTCCAAACGATCATTGTTTCCGGTATTTGCAAAGATTAAAAAATACATATATTACATTGCTCATCATATTGGAGCATGAATAGTAAAATTAGAGTTGCGAACAAATTCGCCAAAAAAGGGAGTTTTGAAGAAACATGAATAATGAATTACCACAGGCAACCAAACAACTCACACGTCCTTAATTCAGTGCAGCAATAATGTACACGTAGCTAGCAAAATCTTTGCTCTGTATTTTTGTTCATGCTCTAGTTTGCTATGCATTCAATGAAAGGTGGGCCCAATTTTCTTCCTCAGCTCGTCCCTACTGTTGCTGCTAGCTTTGCGATGCTAATGCTCTATTCCTGCACAGTTTTCAGAACAAACCAGCAGGGACCAACTAAAGCAAACGGCCGCAGGGAGGTCACCTCTCACCTGAAGTGACTTTGGAGAGTGGAGACGAAGATGGAGAGGAATTGGCTGGCGGAGATGCCGAGCTGTAGACCCAACCACGGAACGAGGACTCAAATTCTTGTGTTTCTTCTTAGACACCGCTGCACATCCGCAGGTTGCACGGAGCTGACAACCGGTGGCGATGCGATGAAATGGAGGCGCCAAGAGGCAAGCGATGTTGCTCCTAGTGGGTTGCGACTTCGAGTCTTCGACCTGCTCGTTGGTTTCTCCGGCTGCATGCGGATGGATGAGGAATGTGCGGCGCGCCTTGGCACTGACCCGACGTCGCATGGACAGAAGGCGGGCGCGGGCGAGGCCGCAGGTCAGTGGCGCGATTCGGGCGGCCAGGTCGATCTGTGACGGTGGAAGTCAGGCGAGTAGGTGGCGCGGACGATGTCCCGGGCAGGACTGGCGGTGGCAGCCAATGGATGGAAGAGGCGGCCTCCAATGGGAAGGAAATCCTAGCTCAGTCGCGCGATGCGGAAGCGGGAAGGTAGTGCCGCTTATTTTTCTCCCCTTGGCAAACGTAAAGCGGGTTGTTACCGATATTGTTGGATCAGACATCTTCTTCTCTTCCGTACTTATCTAGATTGGACGTGGGGGGTATTATTGTCCATCCTGAAAATGTGACACCAGGCATTCACCAGTTTGCTCTTAATAGTAGAGAAGGATTTTTTTGCTGTGGGGCTTTTTTTGCCTCACAGTTCCCGGTCAAAAAATATATATAATTGCAAAGGTTACATACCACTGTCAGGGCTAGCTGTTGTCGCTACACGTGATAGAAATAATCCTATGTTATCCCAATAATTCGTTTGGAGATGCACAACTCTGAACCACAACTACCAGCATCAATACCTCACTACCACACTAAGGGTGAGCTCCGTTTCGCACTTGTAAAAGAAACATCTGAAGCTCGAAGTAATAACATTCATGAATCTCAACGCATTTAGTTGTTACACTAACTTTAGATAAGATATTTCCATGAGAAACTTACCCATTTGCACAGAAATAAAGCGAATTATACCAACTTCTTGTTTTGTTAGTGTGTTTGCTCGATAAGCAATGATGCTATCACTCCAGAAACAAGTACTATTACACTTCATTATGAAAGTGGTAGAAATTATTACGACAACAGTTTACTTTGATACATCAGACGCAACAACTTTTGAAACTTGAAACTTACACGCCCTTATCTTAAAGTGGGTAAGGCAAATCTCATCTGGTAACGACATATTTACATATCTTGGAGGCGTTAAAACCATGTCAGAATACTACAATCTATTGGAACTCATGGATGCAGTAGCCCCACAAGTTTGTCTCTTTGCTTCTTTATTATGACAATCCTATGATCTTTAACAGCCGTTTGAGAAACCACAAAAGCAGATTATGGACAATATGTGAATGCACATACCTAATATTCTAACTAAGTCGATAAGCCCTAGAATTTTCCTAATTTGTGTTATGGCTAATATCTTGCAAGAAAAGATTGTGTAGTTATCTGACTGGACAAATATTTCCGTGCAACTACTTGTCACGAATTAACCAACAAAGTCTAATCACAAAGCATTCCATTAGCTTGGGGAAAAATGACCACTACCTAACTTAATATGCATTCACGAATCAGCCAACATGTTAACACCCAACAGAAATAGACCTTTCGAGTTCACTGAATATAACTTAGTATTGCAGCAACACAGTCATCCAACATGTTAATACCCACACGACATAGACCTTTAGAGTTCACTAAACATTTTCTTATCGGTACATGTTCTCTCTGATAATATCCTTCCGTGAACAATAGAAGTACCATAGTGACATTGGCGGGCCACCTTGGGGACCATCCTGTGACCTGGCCCGGTCTTTCGAAATTCCAAAAAAGTACTACCCAGTTATATAGGTTGTGAGATTGACTGGTAGAAGTCCGCTTATTTGCTCGGCCCAGTACAAGCTCGATAACTCTAGCCTAGCCTAGAGAGACGACGCTCTTCCCGTCATGTACGCTGATAGACTAAAGTGGTAAATCTCCCAAATTATTTCTCTCTTCGTGCTTCTCTCCCATTACTCAAAATCCCCAATGTTTTGGTTTTCTTTCTCTCTTCCCAGTCCCAGTCCATGAGCTGGCTAGCTTCTCCCAAATCAGCAGCTCCTTCAATCATCAACGTCTAGCAAACAAATGAAGCTGCTGCTCGAAGCTGTCCATGAGTGTTGTGCGGTGGCGGTGGCAAGTTGCAGGCTGGGATAGTCTCGGATTCCAGTAGGCTGGGAGAAGATTTGTTGATTTTATTTCTTCAATCCTACTCATTAGTCTGTTACCATGTGTTGATGTGAATCCCAAAACACACCTTACTTTCAGGATGATTCCAACTACTGAAGGAACATCATAACATTTTATATATGCTACACGCTAATTCATGTGTTTATTTTACAGAATCAACTATTATTTGTAGGGAGTTCAATTTAGGTGACCTTGGTTCAAGACAAAACCATACAGCCATTCTACAAAAGAATAAGAAATGCAACAGTAGCCGAAGCCATTGGTATAATTAGGGAAACAAATTTCAGAAGGAGAAGCGATTAATTACCTTGCGTGGCGCTGGTACAGCTCTGAGGACATGCTTGGTGACATTTGTCAGAGGTGGTTGTATTAGAGCATGACCCAGATCTGCATCTTGAGTCAAATCGTCTGGATTCCCTACCCGCGTCGCTTGTAGCAAAGCAAGATTTTGAAAGGCGGAAACACATTAGGAGGGATCAACGGGGAAGGGCAGATGAGTTAGGGTATGAGAGGCACTTGGGCGAGCCTGGGCGAGACGGGCTGTGCATGAGAGGTGTCGGGGAGGGTTGTGGTGTCGGATGCCGTCCTCGATTATGGCAGGGCGAGTGGCACTGGTCTTGGCCATCGGAGTTGGGCATGGCATCTCGCTTTCTCGAGGCATGGCGGAGGCGCTGGCGTGCAGGGCGGAGTGTGCTGGTGCGGCGTGAAAGGCGGCGGTGTAATCCTGTCGGGTAGGCACCAGCGTAATCGTGTGAAGGATTAGTTGGGCTTTGGCCCATTTGGTGCTTGGGACGGAGGACGGAGGAGGATGTGCGACGAAACTGAGGACGTACCACGGGATGGTTGACGATGGAACGTGTTCCCCTTTTTTAGGTAGTAGAGATATAATTAGGGAAACAAATTTCAGAAGGAGAAGCGATTAATTACCTTGCATGGCGCTGGTACAGCTCTGAGGACATGCTTGGTGACATTTGCCAGAGGTGGTTGTATTAGAGCATGACCCAGATCTGCATCTTGAGTCAAATCGTCTGGATTCCCTACACGCGTCACTTGTAGCAAAGCAAGATTTTGAAAGGCGGAAACACATCAGGAGGGATCAACAGGGAAGGGCAGATGAGTTAGGGTATGAGAGGCACCTGGGCGAGACGGGCTGTGCAGGAGAGGTGTCGGGGAGGGTTGTGGTGTCGGATGCCGTCCTCGATTATGGCAGGGCGAGTGGCACTGGTCTTGGCCATCGGAGTTGGGCATGGCGTCTCGCTTTCTCGAGGCATGGCGGAGGCGCTGGCGTGCAGGGCGGAGTGTGCTGGTGCGGCGTGAAAGGCGGTGGCGTAATCCTGTCGGGTAGGCACCAGCGTAATCGTGTGAATGATTAGTTGGGCTTTGGCCCATTTGGTGCTTGGGACGGAGGACGGAGGAGGACGTGCGACGAAACTGAGGACGTACCACTTGATGGTTGACGACGGAACGTGTTCCCCTTTTTTAGGTAGTAGAGATTGGTCGTCCCATGCGTGCTAACGATCGACCGATCATTCAATGTAACGTAAGCAGGGATGTTACAATGCATGCACAGCGAAAACCTTCGGTTCACAAATTACAAGCGTTTATGCGGGTAGTGTGTTAGTGTTGAACTCTCCGTTTTAGACTCGTGCCTAATAATCGATCCTCAACCGTGGTAAAACTTTATTTTTCTTTCCACCCCCTGTTGCATGATGCAACGTACCATGTTTAACTTCCATGGCCTAGTGCTTAGCTGTAGTGATTACTAGTGAACATTGCACACGGCTCAAACCAGTCCAGATTTCACACAATTTAGGGCGTATTTGAATGCTCACGAGGTGATTCGCATTACTAGGTCAAGTTTGGCATGTTTGGATAACTATGATGGAAAAATTCTCTGCATAGCACATTTCTCAAAATAGCTTATATCCATGTAACAGTTAACCCGCCAGGCAAGTATATTGGTAACTCCGGAGAGTGTCCTATTTGCCAACAAGGAGCAGATGTTATCCTCCATTTGCTCTTTCGCTGCCCTATTGCACAAGATATGTGGAAGTTTTAGGATTACATGCGGTTATCGACGATGCAATTCAAGTTGACATAGCTAGTTTGGCTGTTTTAGAACATCTATCGAGGCATGGAGACAACTCGCTTGTAGGGTTTGATCACATTGGTCTGAAGGAAACTATTTCTGTCACTTGTTGGTACCTATGGTGGATGAGATGACACCGTACACATGATGAAGAGGTGCCACCTCTTAACCACTGCAAGGTGTCCATCCTTTCAATCAGTGCAAATGCTATGAGAGCTGCTGAGAAAATATCGACTAATTCTCCCGCTAGATGGATTAGACCGGAACCTCCCAAGGTAAAAATTAATGTTGATGCTTCTTATCATTCAGATTTACATGCATGTGTTGTGGGGGTGGTTATTCGTGATTACCAAGGGCAATTTATTGCTGCAAGATGTTGTTTCTTACCCCATGCGATATCGGCGACCTTAGCGGAGGCAATGGCAATGAAGGAAGGGTTATCTCTAGCTATCAACCCGTGGATGCAATTCCATCATAGTTGTATCTGATTCCATGGAGACTATAGAAGCCTGTACAGGAGAACAAATATGGTGGAGTGAATCGTCGGCGATATATGCAGACTGTGTGGATATGACGTCCATGTTTGAGAGCCTTTCCTTTAAATATATTCCGAGAGAAGCAAATAAGGTGGCGGATGACTTGGCTAAGTATAGTTTTTTGAATAGTCTTTCTTGTAATTGGGTCGATGAACCCTCTAGTTTTATTTTGAACAATCTTATAGGGGATGCAACTATTGTCTGAACTCGGAGCAACAAGTTTTAGACGCACTCTTTTCCTTACCAGAGTACCTGAGGGGACTGAAAGATTTTTAATGAGACGGCTTGCTTGCTTAATATATTGTGGCTTCAAAAAAAAAAGATTTTGCGGTTTCCACGGCACCTTACTCTAATCTAATTCATCTTAATCTTCCTCTGATCTATATAATGGTGTTTCGATTCGAGATAAGATCTACATGAAAAAGATGTGTTTCGAAGTTGCGAATCCATTCCTGCAATCAGTTCCTAGTTTCGTTTATATTTTGAATGCCTATTTCATGTTCATATTTGGAACATTTTGGTTAAATTTTGTCAAATTTGTTTCACACGGTCGACCGTTTTAAATTACCTTTTACCGGTAGCTTTATCTCACAGTTTCACATAACTTTTATATTTGTAGTTTTCCGTTTGACATTTATAGATGAGTAGATCTACATCTCCCTAATACACCGTACGAAGATGTAGATCTGCACCTCTATGATTGTCGAACCCGTAAACTTTAAACACGAAAGTTGTATGAAACTATGAGGCGAAGCTAGTCTTTGAAGGAAATTTTAAATAATCAACTATGTGCGATGGATTTAACAAAATCTATTAAAAAAAACTCCAAAAAGAACACGAAATAGAGCTTTGATCATTTGACGAAACTAGGGACCAGTCACAGGAATGGAATCGCAATGTCGAGGTGCACTTTTTTCATGTAGACCTTATCTCAAATTAAAATATGGTTGGCAGATTAGAGGGAATTAATATTAAACTAGTTTACTTAAACACAACACATCTCTACGTGCACATGACCAAACAACGGGAAGAATATTCACAAGCGGTGTTGTATGTGACTTTGTTGGTGACCGATCAAAATGCATAAACATGCCCAAATCGCTTCCTGCCTAATCATATGTCCAAGTCTGCTCCAAATCTCCGCTATCAGCTTTATTAATTTAACAACAATAATTACACACGAAGTGTTCAACAAAACTTGGTGCTCATCGTCCCAATTACACGGAACCTTATAAAACACAAGATTTAGCTAGCTCGCGAGAATTAGAAAGCCGTCTAGCACACCTTTCGAAAAATAGAACAGTCTGCAAAGAAGGATACCTTCACACATGACCGCGCCAAGGAAATATCGTGCGTCTAGAAAGATAGGAAACGGTTACCAATGTTAGTTTTTTTCAAACATATATTAGATGTAGATGCTCACAAATAGGCACCCACTTTCGAGATACCGACTCCAAGAAACTGATCCAACGTGTCATGAAATTGACGAAGTCACCACAACCATATCGCTATCGACAAGAGCAATATTGCCCCCCACTGAAAGAATATTCCATGTTTATGAACACAAAAGGGTAGGTTCAAACATTGTGTTTGATCTCCGGTGGGTTGAGGTGGAACTATCCTCCTTAACATCCCACCATAAATTGGTTCTCTTTTACATACAATTAGTTTAACCCATTTGCCAGTTTTATTCAAAACATCGCGCATAGTTCTTCCATTGTGAATTATAAGTTGGGACTGCCTACTAGAAGGAAATTGCAGATTCCATAAACTATTATTGTCGTAGATGCCTAAAGTACACACTTTAAAGTTTTTTACACAAATCATCAACTTTTCACGTAATAGGTCCCATATATGTCCAAATCCTAGATTAATCAAGCTAATTAACAAATAGATATGAGGGTCGGGACCAACAACTCAGTGATGAAGTGATGATGTGTCATTGGCCATCAACGTGTCATCAACTACTAACAATGTACACTAAGTAATTTGGGAACATCTGAACAATTTGGTTCAACAGTTTGAAAATTTGGTTTCTTTTATGAGATTTGTCCAAAAGTTGGTGATATTTTCAAAGATTGAAAACTCTAAAAATCTAGTAATTGGAGCAATATAAACTAACTTGCATGTGGAATTTGAAGCAATTTTGACTTGCCGTTTGAAAGTTTCGTCACTTTTTGTGCGATTTAGCCAAATTTTTGTGATAATTTTGAAAATTTAAAAAATTACGAGACAACTTTAACTGATGTCGCGTGAATACGCAAAGCCACATCATCACTATCTCGTGGGCCCATCTGTCAAATCAGTTGTTAATCAATTTAATCTGAAATTTGAAACTATGCAGTAGTACAACTTATCGCGTGGATTCGACGAGTACGCAAATAGTTGGTGGTAAGTAGTTCATGCAACGAGAACAATAATATTTGATGGTTCTACAATTTCCTCGAATCCGGAATAATCCCACCACGAATTCGTCGACCAAAGTGGGCCACCAGCTACGTCAGAAACGAATTCGATCCAGAGTTCGACACGAGGAAGCTGTAGGACAGAAGAAGAACATGGGAGCTAGTCCAACGTTCGTCGCCCGTTGTGGAATCAATGGGCTAGTCTCCACCGTCCATCCGACTCACCGTTAATGAGTTGTCCTTGGCACCGGATATGCAGGGGACAGTTCGATCTTTTGTTTGGGATGCACTAGCTGTAGCTGGACCAAATTTCCAAGAAGGCAAGGTCACTTGCACCGCACTGAACGGGTCGTTTGGTGATGGCAATGCCCATTCACATCATCACATGGTGCCTCGCTCGTATTCAATGCCTATCTTAACCAATGTCCATATTCTTTCACTATCATAACATGTATTTTTTCAGTACCACTATATATCTTCGACCATGTCAATGTCTTTGTCTACTCTAGTTCACTTTTGAGTAAATTGCATCATGTGTCCCTAAACTATTTTGGTGCTTACGCGTTGTAAAAAGAAGGGTGTGTCTATGTCTTAGTTGACTGAGATTTTCTTAAATCTAAATCAACTCAAAAAAGTGCAACTATAGTTCAAAGAAAAGTACAACTCGATCGAGTTGCATATTTATGGCAGAAAAATGCAATTGCATTTTTAACAGAAAAGTGCAACTCAATCACTTTTTTGCAAGTGACTTAGACTTAAGAAAATATCAGTTGACTAAGACATAACAAAACCGTAAAAAAAACTATTTTCGTGCTTACACGCTAAAAAAGAAACTATGTTGGTGCTCTCATGTAGGCCGTGGAAGTCCAATAAGTGAGCAATTCAGTTGCTCACTGTTTTCGAGTATTTTGGAGTATATTAAATGCCTGTTTAGTTTCGAAAAATAAGCTAAATGCCTGTTTTTATTAAGATAATTTTTTTACAGTTTTTTAGCTGGCTTTTTTACAGTTTAAAGTACTTGTAAATTAAGGACACGGACGATTAAAAAATGTTAAGGGCACGGGGAAACGGGGAAATGTCCTTTCTCCCGGCACCACCGTTCGTTCCTCTAGAAGGACCTGCCTGTCCTGAGCAGGAGATCCCGGCGCACGACACGAGTCCGGCGGCCCCGCCCGCCCGCCGACCAGCCGCTGTCTCCTCACCAGCGCCGGAGAAGGACCGCGTCCAGGTCTCTTCTCTGTCCCCGTAAAATCCGCCGCCTCAAAGGCTTCGGGACTCTCCCCTCCCGTCCTCCCCTCTACTGCGCAGGCGATCCACCCTGGCTGGCGATCTCCTTGCTGGTAAGCTCGCTCGGATCGCTGAGTGCCCTGTGTTTGATCTAATTCCCAGATACCGCATTTCGTCTCGTTGATTTGCGGGGTCTGATTTGGTTGCTGCAATTGCAGCTTGGTTTTCCCCCCAAAAACGGGGGACTGAACTGAACCTGCGCCCCCCTCTCTAGGTCTGCGACTGGGTTTCTAACGATTAGTGGCAGATTTCCGCGGTTATGTTGAATTAGGTAGCGACGTGAATTTGGCTGCATAATAGTAGTATAGCCTGGAAACTTTCGTAATAAGTTGCGCGGAAAATTATAATTGGAGTGTGTACCTACAGCTCTGGGGTGTTTTTCAAGTATAAGTTTTCCAGTCCTTATTTTCTTCAGTCATATTATTGGGATAATTAGCGCAGAAAGGCTTTCTGTTTGTAGTACAAAGATAAATTTAATCAGTCACAAAACGACAGGAGTTACATCCACATCAAATAGTACAAAGTACACTATTTCTCTGCCATCGTAGCTAGGAATATTCAGTGAGGGCTGTCATGTTTTCCGGTTTAGTTCTTCTCTGATTGTTTACATTTCTAATGTCGCGCACTGACACAGTTTCTTGGTCACAACCTTATGCATATTATTTACCCGTCAGGCCCATTTCCTGCTTGTTACCGACACATGGTTTGCAATTCTTGATTGAGCTGGTGGTAGCACTACCCACAAATAGCTGGGCTTGTGATCTGATTCTGCTCATGCATTGCAGGAATGGCTAATTTCGCCAAGAACTTCCAGTCTCCGAGCAAGCAAGACAGTGAAAAGAAATACCAGGGTACATTGATTGCTTCTCCAGCAAAGGCCATTTCACCCAAGACGATAAAACATATCTTGCCAAGACAATTGGTCTTGAGCAGGGAGTCAACAGGCCAGGTGGCAGCCTTTTTGGCAAAGGTCATTGCTCTCGAGGTAGTGAGGAGGATTTCTAAAGCAAGATGTCCCTTTATATGGAATTCTATTCAAGCGTTGCAAGTTCTTGGATACCCTCCATTTAGATGGATTCAACGATGGGCGCCGCTCAAATTTGTTGTGCAAGGCATTCAGGTAATTTTGGTAGTTCTTAGCTCTTCAAAACCTTGGATATCTTGAACTGTACAAGCTGCAATTTTTTTCTGTTACAAAATTATATGTGCTTTTGCAAATTGCGAGCTACCTGAATATTGTGTTAGTTCCTCTGTGTCAATGAAGATAAATAAAAGAATAGTTCTATTGTTATTATTCGTTAGTCTAGAAGACCTCAGTTAAGTCGATTATAGAACTATTATACTCTAGCACTGGAACTATACTTGCAAGCTGCAACAGTGACCTGCTTGATATTTTGTGACAAATTTAACTATGTTTGCCTTCATACTCAGCTTGTTCTCTGGCTTAGTCCACTTAATGGATTTGACACATCTTTTTTTTTTATCTGTATTTTTTTTTTGCGAAACTTTTTTATCTGTAACTAGCTGAATACTCATGTGTAGCTACGGAAAGAAAAAGTCCAATGTGTTGGAAACACCACCAAAGGCCAATGATATCAAAACTGACCTAGGCCAGGCAGCTTGCAAATTGAATAACTTCATAAAAAATCATATGTATTAGTACATATTAAAACTCCCAAAACAAGATGGTAGATATCTTGGAGAGGTGATCGTACTTAAAAGAAAGTTACTCTTGGTGGAGGGGAGGTGAAATAGCACATGTACCATCCAGCTCCCATATTTGTAGGAGTAAAGAGAATATGCCGATTTCTTAGTCCAACATAGAGCTATAACAATGCTAGGTTCAGGCTCATTCAACCTTCAGTGGAGAGTACTGACTACTTGATTTTGAGTTGGTATAGAACTTGTTTAGGCATAGTTATGTCTGGCCCCGTATGCTGCAGACTGAGCTTCTTGAGCTTTCTGCTGGGTTCAGAAAGAGGTGAAACTACAAATAAGCATGTTTGTAGTTCTCCTTTCCTACGTACTTTAGTACTAACCCTTACAATATATATGCTTAAGTATAACTGTAGAGCATCCTGATCAATTCATGTGATGCTGTGCTCATGTATGCTCAGTTGAACCTATTTAAATTCTCTTGAGTTTTTTTTTGGGTGGTTTTAAGCTTTATTGAACTGCCTAATATAATAAATTTGCTCTATCACGTTTCAAATCCTGTTGTATATTTTTTGTGGTTCTTTAGTGCTTTGTTGAGTTGGTTATTATGACACATATGCTTTATGCTGTTTCTAGAATGGTGTTTGTTTTAGTGATAATATATTTTTGTCTGTATTGCTTTTGAGCACTGATGATTTTTCTACAATGCAGAAATTATCCACGCCACTGCTGTTTCTATCTGTGACATCAACACTAGGTGATTTATCGTCTAAGCAAGATGATGAACCTAGCAGCACTACAGGAGCTCCTGACCTGCCTTCTGAATCACATGAAACAGCGTCAACTTCTGATACAAGGTTGGCTAAGACTTCCCAAAGAAACACAAAGTATCTCCTAGTTGCATAATGCTTTGTAGCGTCTTTTCATCAAATCGTACCATTTTAGTTTTGATCATATCTAGCTATGGTATTGAGAAAAAGTTACGGAAAAGAAGTTTTAAATTTTATCTTTATTTTTACTCCCTTATACATTGGAGTTGGTGGTGATGGGCCACCTGCCATGCCAAAATAACATGCTGAGGATTGTGCCCATCTCCCCATGATCTCTGTCATCTTGTTGTGGGCTAAAAGATTGTAATATGAATCTCTTCCCTCTGTATTTGCAAGTTATATATTTTATGTGTAAGTCAACTTCTGTGACTTGGACTCGTATGGAGATTGGTTGCCACAAGATTAGATTTGTTTTTGCTACTTCTGTAGAAATGCACATGCATACAGCTAATGTTTGATGATGTTGTTGGTTTCTGCTTGTTTTAGGGAGGCCGCTGATGGTGATGGCACACAGGATATTGTTGTTTCTGAGAATTGGCTGGTGCTACTTTTCAAGGAACTTGAAAACCAAGGCATCACTTTGCCTGAGAGGTGAACTTCCACTAGCCTATTTGATATTCATAATAAACAGTAATATTTCCCTACACTTTTGAATACGATAACATAGTTAATTGTTAAAGATTGCAACTTGCAAAATATCATTTTTTTTGTTATGTAATATTGGTATTCTCTACATTATCTGTGGTCCAGTCTTAAGGAGTGTGTAAGTTATACAAACCTCTTTTACTGTATGAGCTAATCCTTAGTAGCTTCTTGGTGGGTATTTGGAGGCAAAAGAAACAAAATAGTACTATGTTTTTAACACGGTGTTCAAATCTTTTCTTTCCATTCCATTCTGTTATATTTGGAGCTCTATGAATTTATATCAGAAGACTAGTTACAGGTTCTGGAGCTGGCAAGCATATAAAGGATCTTACTGACATGCAGCGAGATGCCATATAGCTGATTGTTTATATGGTGTGTGTTTCAGGTTCAGTGAGGATGAACTACGCAGATTTCACATGGCAGCAAATGGTGACTTTTCAAGCTTGCTCTCTTCAGTTAAGAAGACAATCCGTTGGAGGGAAACTTTTCACATACTTACATTGCAAGAGCTTGAGAAATGGTCCCATTTGGTCTTTTGGCATGGATTTGACACTACGCTTCGGCCTTGTTTAGTAATCCGCCTTGGACTCGCGTGCTCAAGTATAGCCCCTCGTGATAGGCCCCGTTTTGGGCAAGCAGTAGGTAATTTTTTGAACCTATTTTGTCTGCCCATTTATTCCACAAGTAATTTCCTTATAATAGTCCATCAGTTGGAGCATGAGCAATGGATTTCTTGCTTACACCTTTTCTGCTGGCATGCTGTCTGTTAGTAGCACTGTTTCTTAATCTGAATAAAACATAGTATCTTAGCAATTATTTGTCCAGACCTTCTTACCATTGAGAGGTTAGTTAGTTTTATGGTTTACTTACTACTCCCTCCATTCCATATTAGATGTGTATAGGTACATCCAAATCAGCGACAACTAATATGAAACGGAGGGAGTACTTCAAAAACTTTTTACTTCCTCTTTTGAGCTTGCAGTAGCAGCCACTAATCACTAGCATCTTTTTTTTTCAGTTTCTCAAATTGACCATGGGATTATACATTTGACCAATGAAGAAGATCCGAGAATTACTGTTTTGCTGGATTGCCATGGGATTTCTCCATTCAGATTTCCAATGCAAATGATGAGGTCATTTGTCACGATAGTTCAGGAGAACTATCCAAATCGTCTGGGAGTATTATTTGTTGTTCGTCTTCCTCCAGTTGTCAGAATTATTGCACAGACTTTTATTCAAGTAAGGTTACTATCTTTGCCCTAATTATGCAAATGCACACGATTCATATTTGAAAGTATGTGCAATTAGGATCAGTTAGATATTTGAATCACTGGCACCCTTCATTACTCTCTTGTCTATCAATCATGTAAGGCACTAACATCCGTTATCAGCTATGTCTGGTATATGCACATAATCTTCTTAGTGACTTGTTTTGTTTGTCTAGTTGGACATGATTTGTTGTCATACAAGCTGCCTCGGTATATAGTTTGGTGCTAAAATTTGCCTGTCAAACACTTTTATTGAATTTGTGAACCCTCCCAAATTAGTATTTTATCAAATTTGGGCATCCATTTTTGGATACAAAACAGGCAAGACTGGTTGAAAGCCTGAATTGGCAGTATTACTTATTTTGAGCTGATCTGATAAGCAACGTTTCCTTGCTGGATAGCCGCATCTTCTGGCACTTACTATTTCCTTTTAAAATTTCGTGCAGCTCCTGAACCAATCCACAAAGCAGAAGCTGCGTTTTGAGGGAGAATCATACAAGAAGACATTAGCCGAGTTCTTGCAGATCGTGCCAGCTTTCCTTGGTGGTAAATGCAACTGCTCACGATGCAAGAAGCCCCGTGAAGGTTCACTAATCCAGGCAGGGGAGGGGAGCCAGAGCAAGAGCCACCTCAGCACCGGCTCCGGATCACCAATCACAGACATGGACTTCGATGAGGAACTAGAACTTCCATCCCCTTACACCTGCGAGAACGCGATAAGGGCTGCAATAATCGGCCTGCTGATGGTGTGGATCTTCATCGCGTTCCTCGCCGGGATGAACGACCCTACACCTGTGTCTTAGCCTCCTGAAGCATGTGACGGTTCAAAGAACTGCCTGTAGCGTATGTTTGTTGCTAGATGTTGTTTTTCGCGTCAGTTATTCTTCAGCCGCTCAGCGTTTCTTCTGCAAACCGACGTATAGTGGTGCAGCTTCAGTTTATATAGTGAAGATGAATAAAGCAGTATTATGGTTCACTCCAATGTAATTTTTAGGTTCTCTTTGTACCAGACTGCTACTACTACTACTTACTGTTGTTGTTAGGTGTTGTTTGGACTTCCTCCATTACAAAATGTAATGTGCCCTTTAATTTCGTTGGTCAACAGCATACAACTTTGACTATGATTTAGAGTTACAATATATTTACAAAATTAGCATAATTATATATGAAATAAAATAATTTTGTAAGATGATTGCAATGATATCATTTATAAATCCCAATCTATATAATTTGACATGTATATGTGGTTAAAGTCTTGAAAAAAGGGCCTTTTATTTTTAGATGGAGCCCAGAGGAGATATATTCTTGTACTCTCTTTGTCCAAAAATAAATGACTTAGATTTGTCTAGATTTAAACGTATCTAAACGTAAATGTTGGACAGAGGAAACAGTCCAATAAAATATTTCCGTCTGAAAATAAGTAACTTGGATATGCCTATATTCGTATGTATCTAAACGTCCTTGCACGGAGGAAATAGTCCCGTCCCAGATTCTTGTTGCTGTTCCTTTTTGAAGTTCGTTGATGAGCCAACAAGCACCAAGCCGAGTTCTTGCAGATCTGTAACCAAGCGTCACCTTTTCGTCCTCGTTTACTGCAGCCAACTTGGTGTCGAGACGACGAACGGGAGCTGAAGCGCCAACACGCGCTGCTTGAACCCAAAACGAAGCAATGCATGGTCTCTCCTAGTAGGATTGGGGTTGGTTCAGGACTTCAGGGCTTTATTTTGCTTCAAAAGAATTCAATGAGGATTTTGAAGGATTTTTTCTGTCTAGCTCGTTTGGTCTGTAGGATTACAAATCATAGGATTTTTTTTCCCTTATATGATATGGTTAGATGTATGTATTCAATCTTGGAACTGAATTGGAGTGGGAATACTAAAACCAAGATGGAAAGGAAATGACGTTTAATTCCAGTTCTGTTGTTTGGATATGCATGATATTTGATGTTGAAACCAAAGGATGACACCCAATTTTTCAATTCTCAATTCTTGTTTAGATTTACAAACTGCGAAATTGAATGTTTTGTTGAGTTTGGAAAACATAAAGTTGTTTAAATATGAAAAATAGTATGTGTACATTAGAATGTTTTTTTCACACACAATTATATTTAAAATAATCCAAATAAAGTCACAACAACATGAATAATCATGGATAACACGGATGCAAAGCATGATAGAAAATAGTTTTGCAGAAATCGCCTAATGATTGGCGTGTAAAATTTATTTGCAATTGTAAATAGAAATTTCCTATCGGGTCAACCTAAGATGTTTTGTCTGTTCCATTAAGCAATATCTGTTACATATTTTGGTGTTTTAGGTTTTATGAGATATGTCATGATATTCCGCGAACCAAGGAGAACCGCACATTGCCCCGTGCAAGTAACATCCCCTAGACAATGTCTTAACTAATGAATTGTAAACTCAAAAGTTATTGCAAATTTTGCCACACTCGTGACATGTCTTTTGTTAAGTAGGCATGTTTTTTGCAAGCCAAAATTATATAAATATGGTTATATCAAGATTGGGCATGCATCAAATATGTGGGTAGTCATATTTATATGATTTTTTTAGCCTAGTGTTTACCCCTTTGTTTCAGTTTGAAAGAAGCCTGTCCATATACCATCCAATGTTTAATTAATCATTTCAAATAGAAAATGCAACATAATTCGATTTTTTTAGTTGTGTCATCATACCTCTTCTATACTAAATTAGGGTTTGTGCCATGTCGTGGTGCGCCACTAAGACTAATCCGCGTCCATGCCGGATTGCCAGGATTCACCCTCTGCTATTTTGGATGATTTTGCACTTGACCTTTATGTAGTTTTCTCCTTATAGTTCAATTGATTTAATGTTTACCTACCCACATATTGAAAGGTAATGTTTGGCAAGACCGAGGAAAAGGTATGGAAGTTATTGTTATTGCTCCTAAAACAACTTGGCTCGTTTAGATGCATGTTTAAGGTCTGTCAAAATCTTTATGAGATAACATATCACCCCTCATCTCTATTCTCTCTCACTCGATGCCCTATTACATATCTACCGTGCTACATCTAAGCGGCTATGGAAATATGCATATGGCGGGTAGCATTAAACCATGAATTCCCGTCTTTGGTAAAGGAGGAGTCCAATATAGGAGTAGATGAGAGACTGGCCTTCTGCATCTTCTATAGTTGACCGATGGTGTCACGACGAGAGAGCGGAAGATCTTGGAATGTCGCACTACAACGATCAAGTACCGGAAAGAAAGAAAGTGTGTTGGGTAGGGAAAAGTACTCCCCGTATATAGCACTACAACGAGGATGCCAAAAAGTACATAAGTTAGTCTTTTCTCCTTGCAAAAAAGTTTAGTTTTACTACTACAAGCTTTATGCAACTTGATGTTGGTTGCTTCAGTGTTTTCTTAAATTTGCTATTCTTGGTGATTGGTGATGGGTGGCTGGTTGTTTACTCACTGACCGACGACGAGGGAGGCAGGACACAGTTTCTGCGAGACAGTATCGCCTTCTCCTAACCCTAGTACAGCAGCACAGTACAGTAGTACCGGTCCTCCTCTCCACCTACACAAACCCCTCGATCTCCTCTCCGTCCGACCGCCTCCCCGGACTCCGACGCCGACGCCGACGCCTCGCTCCTCCCCCGCTCGCGTTCCTCTCCCGACCACCCGGGCAACGGCGACCTCCCTTCCCCGACCGCCCCGCTGCCCCTCGCTGCCAGATCGGCCCGTCCTCATCCCGGGCCTCGGCAGATCTGCACGGCCGGCAGCCGACCTCGCCCCGACGGTCCTCCCTAGCCACCCATGGTGAGCCCGCTATCCTCTGGACCATCTCATTCATTTCCTTGTACGCAATCGCCGCCCGATTCAGGCGGCCACCGAGTCAGGCCAATGGACTACCCTTCGGACCTCGCTAGGTTTGTTCGCTTGTACTATACTGGACAAACCGGTTGGTTTTACACCGCGAATCGCCCTTTGGACGCTAGTTTTTTCTCGATCATAGCACTGCTTGCTGCCGACAATCACATTCAATGTACATTTCCCACGTTTCCAGACTATGCTGGTTCGGGGTTGCGAAATCATCTGGGCACTAGGCTGTATGTTATTTTGGAATTTAGGTAGCCGTTTCCCAGGAGGGTGCTCTGTACTTTTCGGGAAAATGGCGAATCCATATACCCGGGCACATACCATGTGGACGCACGCACATATCATGTTATGTTTGGAATTTAGGTAGCCGTTTCCCGGGAGGGCTGTACTTTTTTGGGAAAATGGCGAATCCATGTACCGAACATATTGTGTCGACACGACACGTGTCTTGTGTCCGTGCCCGTGCAGCGTAGGCGTTGTTTGTTTCTGTTGCTAGAGCTTACTGGGAAGGAAGATCTAGTGTACCATTGCAAGATGTACCTTCCTTTTTTCCCTGGATGTTTCGAGTCTGACAGTTTGGTGTTTATTTTGGAACGCATGTGCTAGGATCAAGTTATGGTGAGTCCGTCAACGAGCGGGAACAGCGGCAAGAGTGCAAGGAGTAAGAGCAGGAGCAGGAGCAGGAGCAGAAGCAAGAGTAGCAGTAAGAGCAAAAGCAGGAGCAGGAGCAGGAGTAGAAGTCGCAGCCGGAGCAGAAGCCGAAGCCCTCGGAGAGACCGGCTGCGCAGTGAGCGTGCACCTCGCCGCAGCCGTAGCCCACTTCGTCGTGGCCGCAGCCCTCCTCGTCGCAGTGATCGTCGTGGTCACAGGTGAGCACCTGCTAATCTATTATTTCTCTACAAGGTTGTTTGCAAATGATGTTATAGTGATTTATATTTTTTATTGGCTTCCTCCTACGTTAACCTGAAATGATCCACTGGAATACCGTCAACACAATCGCTTGTGAAAGTGTCCTTATATGTGTGAAAAATAGCTGTTGTGCTTGTACAATTATTTAAGCGGCTTTGTTTGGTCGTCAAGTATTGTTGGAGATATACGTTGGCGTTTTTGTTAATAGGTTTGGGTCTGAGTAAGGTACTACCCCGTCATCACAATCACTTGTGGAAGTGTCCTTATATGTGTGAGAAATAGCAGTTATGCTTGTACAATTATTCAAGCGGCTTTATTTGGTCAACTAGTGTTGGAGATATATGTTGGCGTTCTTGTTAATAGGTTTGGGTCTGAGTAAAGTACTACTACCCCAATTGCTTTGCATTAAATAAACCATGCAGGGAAATGCATATCGTCTGCATGATTTATTATGGCAAAGCCAACACTATTGGGACATGGCATGGATACCCCTAAAGTTATACTTGCCTACCATTGCTACCTTCGTGGGCGCTACTTGGGCTAGCTGGACTAGAAAGACCAGCCAAACAGCAGAAGTTGCCTCAGGGATAAAGCTATCTGGTCAGTAAAATGTTAGGGCAGAATATCATCTGACCTTTACTTGCTGTCGCTGCCACCACTTGTCTCTGCCTCCGTCGCCGCTACCGCTTTACCTTGATAGTATTGCTCCCTCATCTTGGTGTGGCAAGTCGTCTGAACAGCCCATGCTAGTTGATTACTAGTCTCCACTATCAACGTATACTCGGCAAGTCTGCTGACCTGCCAATCTAGTCGAGTCATAGGCTTCTGGTCACCACAATAATTGATTGCTTGGCAACAAGGGGCCTCTCAAATTGGGATGCTTCTTAAAAAGGATGCCTAGATCAATTCAAGTTTCTATCATTAATGCTAGAATTATGGATTAGCTGGAGTCTGGGGAAGTATTAACTGCGTATCATAGTCTCCATCGATGGAGTTAGGAACAAATTTGACATATGTTAGGTTGTGAATAGGCGGAACTACAGGAAGTTGGGTAACTCGTAAGTAAGATATTTTTATTAATGGAAACCTGTAATTTCTACATTATTGCTCTGGTATCAATCTGAGAAACAAGTGGAACTTGGCATCAGGAAGTATGAATTGAATATGATATTGCCATGTTCCTGCATTAGTTTATATTTGTGATAGCTGTCATATGGGCAAAAGTACTTGACTAAACCAGTAAACCTTACTTTTTCTGAAGCATGCATAATGGTGCAGATTCCCCACCAGCTGTAACTCGTAGAGCACTGCATTATAGATTGACCAAAGTGTATGCTACTGTCTCTATGAAAGCACATCGTAGAGCAGAACCCTAAGTATGATCATATACAAACCATGAGGTTCCACTGGAAATGGAAAATTGCTCTTATCATTTATCTTGATATGCCCTTTCTTAGCAAGTTATGGAAATATTTTACTTTTCTGTCATCATTATATATCTTTCAGCCTTTGATGAAAAAGAGCTCATGTTTAACTTAAATGGTTTTCCAGGGATCTTACATGCAACAACTGCAGGAGACCTGGCCACTTTGCTAGGGATTGTCCATCTGCTTCTACCTGCAATAACTGCAATCTTCCAGGGTAAGTGTTTACTTCAGCACTCTCTTAATGTACTTGTACACTTGTCTCTCTTTTTTGTGAGGATCAGCATGCTTGTCCCTTTTGGCTATTTTTTTTGTTCTATATGTGAACTCTGTTGGGAAATAATAGCAACGTTGGACCATAACTCTCCTTTGAATGTAACTTTTGACAGGCACTTCGCAGCAGAATGCACTTCTAAAACTGTTTGCTGGAACTGCAAGAAGTCTGGACACATTGCTACTGAATGCAAGAACGAGGCCTTGTGTCACACTTGCAGCAAGACAGGGCATCTGGCACGCGACTGCCCTGCCTCAGGGTCTAACGCCAAGCTATGCAACAACTGTTTCAAGCCAGGCCACATTGCTGTCGACTGCACCAATGACCGCGCCTGCAACAACTGCCGCCAGCCAGGCCACATAGCCCGGGAGTGCAATAATGACCCCGTCTGCAACCTCTGCAATGTTTCCGGGCATCTCGCCCGCAGCTGTCCAAAGACGTCGACCCTGGCTTCAGAGATCCACGGCGGCCCTTTCCGTGACATCTCGTGTCGCATGTGTGGCCAGCCAGGGCACATCAGCCGCAACTGCATGGCGACTGTCATCTGTGACACCTGTGGCGGGAGGGGCCACATGGCGTACGAGTGCCCATCGGCCAGGGTGTTTGACCGTGGTGTCCGCCGGTATTGATAAGCTGCTGTCCGGGATACATGTCACCATGGATTCAGAAGGTTATGGTGTCTGAATTTTCACTTGTTTGGTTCGTTCATGTTTAGATAGCTTGGTCGACAATGCCGGAAACCTTTTTCGTGTGGTACATACTCTTGTTCCTACATACTCTTGTTCCCTGGATGTTTGTTGTCGAATGGTTCTTGTAGCTATGTACTCTGCTGAACTGGGCCGAGAAAAAGTCGTTTATATCAAACCGCTGTGGTTAGACCAGACTATATGCCAGTGTCACTGTCTTGGGTTTATCTGTGCTCATTCTGCCTGCCTTGTGCTCTGCTGAATTGTTGCGTAGGGTTGTTAGATGCACGTGGTGGGTGAAGGTTTGTTTTGGGGGTGTTGCAGGTATTTGACATTCCTGGCGTTGATTGTTTCCACTGCTGTTTTTTCGTATCATATCATTATATCAACAGCATGAAAGGTTGGCTGCTGCTCCAGTACGATGTCTCCAGACGGGGTAGAGAAGAGAAGTCAGATTAGATGAGTATCGTATAGCTTTGGAAGGGGAAATGAAAATGAAATCTACGTGGTATACACGCTTTTGATTGGACCATTTGGACCTGAAGGGTTGCATTCGCAGGCCCCAAGCACAACACTAAAGTAATCTTTGCGTCGAAATGCTGAATTCTTTGCTTCCCGTACATGTCGGGCATCACTGTAACCATCAGCATAGCTTATTTATATACTTGGTCGTTTCTCGTTTGGCGGTCAGAAAGGGCGCTGTGGTGTTAAGGTTGGTTTGTGGCCACAATGTACCTCCCCAACTTTTTGGTTTATGTGAAAAAAAAATGCACATTACCAAAACTTTGTTCATATCCAAAGAAGTTGGGCACACTAACACCCTTTTGTCTATTCTAAAACAATTTTCTTGCCTATGTTAACCTACTCAGAAGCAAGCAATGCTTGGGCAAACCAAAACCTTGGCCAAAATTTAGGTTTGCCAAAAACACACTCTAAATTATCACATCAGTTTACAGCTTATCAAACAAAACCTCAAAGAGATAGGAGATCCTATATGCTAATGATGTCATCCAACAAATGCAGACATGCTTTCATGCTGAATTGCACACAAAAGCTGTTCACCTTAAGAGGAAACCAAACAGAACATTAATTATTTATAATGGTAACTTGGAACAGTGCAGCAGCATACGGCCCAAACATATAACAGGGCAGAACAGATTACATGATAGAACCAAATCTTCGTGGTCAGATGGTAGGACAGCCACGGAGACATTTCAACCACGGTAACAAACCGACAAATGATCAAGAAAGTTTCGAGAGTCACACCGCCAAATCTATAATGACATAAATCCATATTGCGAGGGTGTCGAGGGGGCGCAGCAGCATGATGCCTAGCACGCGCGGTCCTTGATGCGGTCTTGGATGGCGTCGCGGCTGATCTCGCTAGCATCAGTGGCCTGCATCTCGATCTGGATGCCGTTGAGGCCCGTCTTGAACTTGGAGTTGGAGCTCGCGTAGAGCATCTTGCTCCTCACCTTGGCGCAGTCTGGGGACCTTTTCAACGCAGGCACAAACAACACATCGCGTAAGCAAGCGATCAGCAGCCTTGCTGGAACCCGAAGTAACTAGTAGGGGATGAAAGGAAGAGAGAAGGAATACCAGAAGATGTAGTATATCTTGCTCTTGGGAACCTCCTCAGGGGTCATGTAGTCAAAGTCAAAGACTGCATAGCGGCAGTCGTTCTCAGGTAGAGCGCTGACGAAATCCTCGTACGTCGCTCCGCGCTCCCCGACCTGATCGATGACCACCTCCTTGGAGTCGTGCAGCTTGTAGGTCACGTAGCGGTGCAGCCTCTTGGCCTGGAGCTCGTTGAACTTGGTGATGCACTCGCTATTCACTCCAGCACCCGATGCCGCGTTTGCCTGCATGCATGGAGAAATTCGTCACAGATATCATGGTTAGGCAGGTGGTAATGCAACCTTAATGTTTCGATTCAAAAAATAAAGAACTCAGATGGAATGTACACTTGCTTCAGGCATGCAATTGCCATTGCTCTTGTGTATTTGATTTTAGATAATGGGATACATTATGCACACATCCTACAATTTATCACGATCCCATGTACTCCTAGTAGAAAAGCAAAGATGTGTAATGGAAGAAGACACTAGGCACACATCCAACAATTTACTACAACCCCATGAGCTAAGAAATGCAAAGATGTGTAACGGAAGACATTATGGACACATCCAACAATCTATTCCAATCCCATGAACCGAGAAATGCAAAAGGCCACGAAATCAGGACCTACATATCCTACATGTATGTATGGCAGCCAATTTTCACATGCGTACTGAATCATAGTGTCCATCAACTTATCCACCAGACGCAGAGATCCTACTGGATCTCTATCCCTCTCAACCAAATAATAGTCTCGAACATGTACTATCAGTTCTCGCGGCCCAACGTGGATCTCCTGACATGCACTAGGCTGCGAACTGCACCCCGTGGCTGTGTGGCAGACGCACGCGAGGATGAGCAAGCCAACCGGCAGGTGCAAGCGAGTATCAGCAAGCTAATCAATCGCCATGCTGCACGCGAGGATCTCGTGTAGCCTGCCTGGATCTACCAACTAGAAGCTCATACAGCCACGGATCCAGGGAGGCCCGCCCTTTCGGCCGCGACCATTCAAATCTACACCGTCCGGAATCTCATCTCGCGGGCCTGCTCTGCGGAAGTTGAACCCCGAGAGATTCGCGCAAAAAAAAAAAAAAAAAAAAACCAGACCCGATCTCCCTCTCCCGCGATCTGGCCGCTGGCGGCGCGAGAAAACGAGCAAATCTCCGAACACGGCCGGAAAATCCCCAAGTAGCTCGAAGCTTCGGCCCCGGACCGGAAATCCCGCCGGGGGGAAGCAAGTAGCGGTCACCGACGGCCTCGATTTCCGCCGATCCGAGCGTCCAGCCCTGCGCAGCTTCCTTGCCGCGGCTAGACCGAGGCGCCGACCCTAGAGCAGCGGAAAATTCGACTAGGGAGATGGAGAGCAGGCGCCGATCTGCTGCGAGATCGGGGCGCGGAGGGGGGAGGAGGAAGAAGGCGGGCGTACGTACCATCGCGGAGCTCGGCGGTGAGGGGAGGGAATCCGGCGGGGAGGGAGGGGAAAGGTGGGGAGGGAGGGGAGGGGTGGGGGAAGGTGGATTGCTGGCTGGGGCTGGGGTTGTGTGCTGAGCTAGAGTTGCTGCTGCCTCGCTCGCCTTTTGATGGGGAGTCGTCGGGCGGGGCGTCTGTCCGTCCACTGCTCCTCCCCTCCGATTCTCTCGGTTTGTGGTGCGCTCGTGGTCGGCCAACACCAGCCGAGCCGAGCAGCGACGGGGTCGGGCCTCGCGGTCGCTGCCCACGCACACCTCGCTGGCCGTCCGATTCTGCCACGGACGGACAGGATTGCGCCGCTGCGTTTTCCTTTCTAGGATTTGGCACCGTTGCTTCGGCCGGCGTGGTAGGTTATCGCTTCTTTTGCGTGCGGCGACAAGTCGGCTGACCGTGTGCGTGTGGGTAAAATCTTACTTTGGCAACCAACCAACACGCTAATCTATAACGACAAACAAATGGAGAAGCCAATTTCCTACTACTTCCGCTCAGAAGAAACGTAACAAGTCGTTTGGTATCCATCAATTGTGCCTGAAATCCAAGAATTTATTTTAGAATTCTATAGGTGAGATGTTTGGTTGCCACAGGATTGGACCGAGGAAATTTAGCAAAACGATGCCATGGCTAAACATGATTCCGAGCTGAAATGAAAGGAAAGTCTGGCTTCCTAGCGACTTCTAATAGTTTTTAGCTTTTATTTGGTAATAATGCATGTATTATTTTTTATCGCATAGATTCACCTATTTTCATCTGCATGCAGTCCACTCTAAAATATCTAAAACGTCTTACATTGGTGAACATGAGAGTATTTCTAAGTCGCCCGTACCCTTGAATCTTCTAGATACACAAAGCAATGTTTTCCTTCACAATTTTAGGCCTTGGAGCACGGACTTATCACCCACAAAAAAACCACATTAGTTTCAAAATAATGCCAGATCTAGAAGTGCACATGCTAGTTTTCTCGTGAAAAAACACGACTTACAGCTGTCAAGTGTACGCATAGATGGAAAAAAGGGCAACAAGGCAAGTCGACGAGATTCGGGTGACATATGATCGAGGCAACACGACATTGTCAACAACCATATGGTGTGCACGATGCCAAGGATAACAAATACAGCTCCTCGGAAGGGGTCACCGAATGGGGAAGGTGGTGTTGAGGGTTGCGGGAAAGATAGCACCGTCTTCTATGTGGTGGTCGGAATGTAGTTAACTAGATTGTGACCGTGTGGTGGAACCCTTCTTGTAATCTTCGAACTAACACAGACACAACGTCTACAATGGATCGTGTTCGTGGGATCGTGTAGTTGATGGAGTGCGTCATTCTAACGGTTTCAACAAACTCAGGCACCACGGTAATTAGATTTGGCTTTGTAATTTGCGCGTGAGCTTCTCTTTTACACCCCACCCGCTCTCCAAACCCTTGAAGTTGCATCCTTTGCATATTCCACTTGCTTCGTAACATTAGCATACGATAATTTCTACATTGTACATAGAAACTTACGTATACCCCACTATGGGGCAAATGTGAGTAAAACGTTTCCGAAGCACGAAAGGATCAAGACCGTGCCTCCCAAGCACCGATGGTGATGTTTTTTCTTGAAAAAAGAAAAAAAAAGCTGCCAGGATCCCACATGATTTTGAACATGGCAACTTCTTTAGCCCAGATATTTTTCAGTTATTTTTTTCAAAACTTTTTTTAACAACTAAAAACATATTTTTTACGTACTACTTGTTACAATTATGAAAAACAAGATCAACTTAATACTATTTGCAGTGTAATTTTTTATAACATTTATATCCGAAAATGTATATTTGATCCCATGTGCATATGCTTCTTCCACCGTGAAAAAACATTTTAAAATATCAAAAATAATTTTGAACGAAAATTTGGCTCATACATACCGACATTCTATGTACACATGCCAAGTTTTGTGGATAATCGACTTATTTTATGTCTTGTGTAATTTTTTTTGTCTCACTAAGAACTTTTTCTTAGCACTAAATTTTGTTTTTTTTACATATGACACCAAAGTTTTCAGGTTTCCGTGAAATGACTTTACGATGACATAGAACATCAATATGTACACGAGACATTTTTTACCGTATTTTGTTGACACTTTAAATAGGTTTGAAATGCATTTAAAAAATCAGGAGCATATGCACCTGGGTGCAAAAACGCCATGTCTACTATACCAATGTACCAAAACTATGTTGTTGTCCACACATTGTGCATCAAACTGTAGCAATCCGCCACCGATGGAGACCCTAGGAATGATGAGGACCAGGTTGTGTGGACGTGCACGCTGCGTCTGGTACAAGCTTCCTCTGGTCGTGTTGAAGAATAGATTCGAGGTTAAATATGTCCGTGATATGGCGTCCTAGGGGTAGTGCGCGGCGTAGACCGAATCTTGCCCGGAACGGCGCGAAAACAGAAGCTGTGGCCCCTGCTGAAAAATCTCAGGCCAACCATATTATGATGGAAAGAAAAAAAAGAAGCCGCGACACCGACCGCCAGCTACTGCCCTTATCCCTTTTTTTTAATCAGATTTTTTTTATTCACTCAACGCTGTCGTGTCACGTTCAGGCGAGACATTCAGGCCCCGAAGAGAGATATTTTCTTTCTTTTTTTCTCTCTCTAAAGCAATTCTGATTTCCTTTTGCTACTAATTATTACGATGATCTGTGAGCATTAGTGGTAGCAGTACTGCGGTGGTGGTGATAGAAGAGAAACCCGCCTCCGCGCTCATGGCTAGGCTGTATTTCCACGTCGACGCACGACACTTGCATAATGAAGTCACGTCATGTCACGGCCGCTCAACAGAAAGTCTTAAACCGGACAGATCGATCACCGAAAGATCATTGTTTAATTTCTTTTTGAAGAAAAAGTTTATCAATCATTCAATTATTTGTACTGCCCCCATTCTAATATATATTACTCCTGTGAGAATCAAATTCTGTACAAAATTAATTAATTATATAATAAATATATTAACTTTTACGATAAAAATCAATGATACTTCCTCAGATGTATCTAGATACATCCAAATAATATGAATAGGAGGCATATATTTTCATACTACATGCATTTTATATTATGATATTGATAATTTCTGCCAAACAGTTGGTCAAACTTTATAAAATTTAACCTTAACTAAAAAAAATTATATTCAACATGTTTTTTTAATGGAGGTTATACACGCAACGCATTACAAGGGAAATGATTCTTCAGATCGACACACGATCCAAGCACAAAGAGGGTCAAGATACAGTTTTCTGCATGTACATCGATCGAGCACACGCCGTACATCACAAAACCCAGTACATACCACACACGCATGTCTACAAACAATGTCGTGCCGGTACGTGGTACGCACGTACGTACACGCGCCGTCGTGGGTACGCGCGCGAGGATTAGGTGGCGAGGTCCTTGAGGATGTCGAGGGTGAGCTCGCTGGGCTCCGTGGCCTGCACGTCGATCTGCACGCCGTCCAGCTCCTTCTTGAACCCCTCGTTGGAGCTCGCGTAGATCATCTTGCTCTTCACCTCCGCCGTCGCCGGCGACCTGAATTGTTTACCACACAACCACACACTCAGAAAACCGGCCTTAACGTAGCAGTTCAGAACAGAATCCATGCAACACAGTTAGGCACCGTACCAGGAGATGAAGAAGATCTTGCTGCGCGGCGCCTCGCCGGCCCCGGCGGCCGTGGCGTCGGCGACGGCGAAGTCGAGGTCGTAGACGGCGTAGCGGCAGTCGTCGGCGGGCAGCGCCGCGGCCAGGTCGTCGAAGCCGGCGTCGCGGCCGCCCACCTTCTCCACCACCACCTGCTGCACGGCGTCGTCCATCTTGTACACCACGAACCGGTGCGCGCGGCCCGCGCGTAGCTCCTGGAACACCTTCACGCACTCCTCGCTCACCGCCACGCCCGACACCGCGTTCGCCTGCATGCACACCCAGATTAAAGCTTATCAGCCTCTGTTCACAAATTCAGAACCAACAGCCCAACACAATCTGAACTGATCAAGAAGAAGCAGAGGAAGCATGTGTAAATAATAGCTGTACCATTCTTGATCTGGAAATTCGGAAATCTGTGTGATGATGCTGCAACTACGGATAATGGCACGCAAGAACTGCTTGCTAGCTGGGGTTTTGCAGTGTTCAGTTTGTTAATTTTACCACGGTCTCGCCTGCTGCTTAAATAGGATGGCCGCACCAGTGTCGCGAGATGAACCAGGGAGAGCTAGGAGGTGTACGCGTGTGATCAGTAGGGTGTCGCCGTCGATCGTCCGACTGTTCTGGATGTGCGGATGTGGCAGAAGGAAGCCGAATTGGAGTGACTCACGTCGTGGAATCGAAGCGAGAAAAGTCAGATGAATGAACTGATGGCCAGTTCCGCTCCCGTGGCAGATTGAGGCCGGGTTTATATATTCCTGAAGAAAGAGCCGGCGTGCCTTTTCCAGCAGCGTCATCTTGATTGGTGAAGATCAGCGGTAATAATATTCGATTTTAATCCGCAGTGACGTGCACTGTGCACGAAGGAACGAAGGTTCGAATCGCGTACGCAGGTAAGCGAAATATATAATATCTGATTACATTCGTGGAACATAATTCAGTTAAAGCTCTGAAGACGGAACTTATTTTATGTATTTCAAACACCAATCTAGGCTAAAGATAAACTTCGATAAAGAGTGAATTATTCTGCACAATACACTCTCGGAGAACCGCTTACCCCTGTGGAGAATAGACCCGTGTGGTCCTTCCTTTCTTGAGCCTTCCTCTCCAGATCTCCCCTGCCGACCTCTCTCTCTCCCGTCGCCGGCGGCCATGGTGGCCGGCGCCGTGTGGGAGGGGGGTCTGGCTTCTTGTAGATGTAGGTTTGCTCTTTTCTCTCTTCTTCCTGGCAAATAAATTGGAGGCGGCCGGATCCAGATTTATCTCTGTTTTGTCTTCAATCTTTCTCCATGGTTTGATTGATTGGAGTTTTTTCAGAGTTGAATCCCATGCCGGCACCCCTTGGCCGAGCCCATGGCGAGGTGTTGCTTCGGCTCCCTACGCTCTCACTCCCTTTCTCCCCTTTCTTTTCTCCAATAAATCCTTCATGGCAACCATGGTTATTCCTCCGTTTGGATCTGATTTGGGAGGTGGGTTGCTGTCTACTACTGCTCGTTTTCCCGGAGTTCTTCAGCAGGGGACTTGCGACGGTGGTCGCCGTCTTGCCTCTGCTTCTAATGGCCGTAGGGCGGCTCTCCTCAAGCACGGCCGGATGGGCGGCCGTTCTTCAACCTCCATGGTGGAGGCCCTCTCTGGAACCAAGCGCCGGAGCTCGACATCGCTTCGCCCTCAAGTGGTTCGTCCCCGGGGACGTCGTGGTGGCCGGCGGTTGCGGTTCTGCGTCGGCAACGAGATATTTTCGAGCTTCTTCTTGGACCTCGGCGTGGCCTGCGCCTCGAGGTCGCCGGCGAATGGCGGAGAAGGATTCCAGGCACCCGATTGCTTTTACATTTCTTGTGATAGGGTCCTTTTTGTAAACTTGGAGGCCTTATCTTCAAATTGTAGGTTTTCTACTTCAATAGTAGATGCCAGAGGGCCTCCATGTAATTATGTACCTGCCAGTTTTAATATCAGCTTCTAGGCCTCTCGAGGCCACTACTTGTTCAAAAAAAAAAAAAAAAAGAGTGAATTATTCTGCATGGGTCAATCAAAAGAAGTAGAAGAAGAATATCAAGATTTCTTTGGTTGCGAATTTGGGTATATTTCCTATCCATTTACACAAATTGACAAATGGTGAATGAAAATCGGCTTTGGATCCATTTAAGAGAAAATGAAGTGATCGCCTCATCCTTATTAACATGGTGCCTCTTACAAGCGTGCCTATATTTATGTTATGCTTACTCCAAATACCTAAAAGGATACGAAAGAAGCTATATTTTTCCATAGGTCTAGGTTCTTTTGGCAGATTGACGGCCACAAAAGGTAAGTATGGACTAACCAAGTGAAGTGTCATCATAATTGAACGAGCAAAAGAAGATGGTCAAGTTTGGGGGTTTATTCCTCATCTTGTTGAAGGCGACATCTCTATACTACAGTATACCGATGATACGATCTTTTTTTTTTGGAACATCACCTCCTAAAAGCTGTTAACATTAAGCTAATCATATGTATTTTTGAAGAACTCTCGGGAGTTAAAATTAATTTCCATAAAAGTGAGTTCTTTTTGGTAAGGCAAAGGATGAGGTGGATCAGTATAAGCAGATTTTTGGATGTGATGCTGGATCCCTTCCCTTTAGATACTTAGCTATTCATATCCATTACAGAAAACTCACGAACTCGGATTGGTATCAGGTGGAGACCCGGTTTGAAAGTAAATTGGGTTGCTGGAAAGGAAAATGATGAGAATGATTGTTGTGTTTGGGTCCTGACAACCAATGGCTTGTTTACGGTAAAGTCTATGTATGAGGATCTTATGAGTGACCATACCCCTTTTCTGAGAAAATATCTATGGAAAGTTAAAATTCCACTAAAGAGATAAAAATCTTCATGTGGTTTCTAAGTAACAAGGTTTTGTTAACCAAAGACATTTTAGCTAAACGAAATTGGAATGGGCGTATGAAATGTGTTTTCTGTGGAGAATAGGAGGCCATTGAACATCTTTTTATTGATTGTCCTTTAGCTAAACTTCTTTGGTGCACGATTAATTTCACTTTTGATCTTTCACCTCCAACCAATATTACGAATATGTTTGGTAATTGGTTAAATGGAGTAGATAGACATTCTAAGACATTCATCCGAATTGGAGTTTCTGCTTTATGTTGGTCTATTTGGAGTAAGAAATGATATCATCTTTAACAAAAAAACAATGTTTTCATTTCTTGCAGTTTATCCATATGATGTCACGGTTCAGCTATGGACCCTCTTTTCGCCGGAGGGACATCGGGATGCCATGTCTTCTGAATGTACACAGCTCCATACGGTTGCTCAGGATATCTTGTGCTAGGCTGGTGGCGACATACTAGAAGGCTACACTGATGTTGATGTATAGTGATACTATGGTTTATCTGTTTCGCTGGTTGATTCTTGTATCATTCGTAGGCGATGATTGAGTTGTAAGAATAAATGTTTGAGACTTTTAATAAAAGGTTGTGTGCATCTTCATGATGCAGAAGCCGGAGTTATATCCCTATTTCGAAAAAAAAACCAATTGGAGTGTCTATTGAATTGATGCACTAGCCAAGTTTTTTAAAAGGTTTAAACTGTTAGAAAGGGCCAATACTTTTGGAGTAAATTAAATAGTGCGTTGGGTAGGATTTGATCCCGAAACCTTGTGGCCCTAATACCTTATTGAATTGATGCATTAACCAAGTTTTCCAAAAGTTAAAACTATTGGAAATGGCTAGCCTATATATTTTAACAATGCCGTTCAAAGGACCAATGGTGCATTGGTGTAAAAGTTATAGGTATACAAGCAAATATTTACTCAATAAGTGGTTATTTAAAATTTTAAATGAGAATAGAGTGTGGAAGTAGTTGCTACATAATAAATATCTATAATCTAAATCTTATAATCTAAATCTTATCTCAAGCCACCGTGATAAACCAGCAGACGGTTTTGGAAAGGCCTAATGAAAGTTAAAGATAATTTCTTTAATAGATGTTCCTTTTATGTTGGGAATGAGCGATTTTGATAGAAATTACCCTTTGGACGAAAGAATCCAGGAAATGAGCTCTCGATGAAACTATTTAACTCCACTAACTCTTTTATGTGATGCCTATGCGAGCGGCGTCACACTTCGCAGTGCGACGCCCATTCGAGCGGCGTCACATATCTTGCCTTCGCGACGTTCACGTGTGTGTGACCTGCAACCACTAACATGGAAGCCATATATAGCGCCTAAGACAAATACGCCACACTACTCTTTGTATATAGTGTTTGTCTGGAGTTGGCTGAACACTATGTTAACTCAGCTGAATGAAGCCTGTGCTGCTGAATTCTAGTTGAGTTACAATAGTGTCCTGTCAACTCTAGAGAGACACTATGTATAAAGTTTAGTGTGGTGCCTTTGTCTTAGACGCTAAACCACGCAGTGTCACGTTCAAATTCGTTTTGTAGGCGCACTCGAGGGAAAAAGTATGATAAAAACTCTACAAAACAATACAAGGATAGGTTTCATGTTTTAGAACATACTACAACATGTAGCACACTTTTTTAAAATAAAAAAAAATTAGGTGGTGTGAGGGTTTAAACTTAAGACCTAGGATTCGTCGAACTTCGACTCTAAATCTCCATTACCGATGTCTGTCGAAGCTTCCAGATATCTGTTCTGGCGTTCTCTGCCAAGTTGATTTCCATGGCCATTGTTCTTGATCAGGCAGGTGGATCTTGGATTTCTTCCCCTGCGATTCCGGTATCAGATTCCTTTTCCTTTTGAAACCAAACAAATTAAATCGCTGATACCTCTGTAAACCCATTCCCTTAACAGTTCCGTTTACAGCCTCTGATCCAAATACGTCGCTAATATCATGCTCAAAAGTTTTTGATGATAAGCAAATTCATTTGAATGAGCAACAAATGAGACATCAGTATGGGATTTTCATGACCTTCAGTAGAAGTTATAGCTTGTTCAATTTTTTTTTAGAAGTTATAGCATGTACTCAAATAGAAAATGTGGAAGCTTGAATCGAAAATGTGGAATCTTCTTACATAACTTCATTGGATAATTTAAAAACACCGGTTCATCCGTTCATGACAGACTCCTGGACAAGGCAGCAAACATCCCTCAGACTCCTGCAAATCACCTCGATACTCCCTTTCTTTTTTGCGGGGAAATTACCTCAATACTCTCCCTAAGCCACTGCTCAGACTGCTAATGATGGGACCTGAATCAGGAGAGACATGAAAACGACATCGACACCTGCATAATGAATTCACGTCACGTCGACTAAACAAAAACTCATAAAACCTGACAGGTCGACCACCGAACGATTATCATTACTACTCATTTTCTTTTCGTGAAGGGATTAATCAATCAATCAGTCAATTATTTCACACACCACGCGTTACAGGGAAGGGAAAAATCATTCTGCAGACGGACACCCGATCAAAGCAAGATACAATTCTTTTGGGGAGCTTCGGAGCGATCAGGTGGCATGGTCCTTGAGGATTTCGAGGGTGAGCTCGCTGGGGTCGGTGGCCTGCACGTCGTACTGCACCCCCTCCAGCTCCTGCTTGAACCCCTCGTTGGAGCTGGCGTACACCATCTTGCTCTTAATGTCTGCCGTCTCAGGGGACCAGGAGATGAAGAAGATCTTGCTGCGGGGCGTGTCGCCGACGGAGTCGTCGGCGATGAACTCGAGGTCGTAGACGGCGTAGCGGCAGTCGTCGGCGGGGAGCGCCGCGGTGAGGTCGTCGAACTTGGATTCGACGCCGCCCACCTTGTCCACCACCACCTGCTGCAGGTCGTCGTCCAGCTTGTACACCACGAACCGGTGCGCGCGCTCGGCGCGCAGCTCCTGGAACGCCTTCACGCACTCCTCGTTCACCGCCACTCCAGACACAGCGTTCGCCTGCAGACACAGATTCAGTCCATCAATTTCCGTTCACAAATTTAGTCCATCAATTTCCGTTTACAAATTCGCAACCGACAGTCGGACACAACTTGAACTAATCAAGAGAAAGCAGAGGAAGAACCTACCATTCTTGGTCTGAAGAAATCTGTGTGATGATGCTTCAACGATGTCACTCAGGAAAGCTGGGGATTTGCAGTGATCTCAGTGTTGCTGTTAATTTATCTCGGTCTCCTCTGCCTCTTTTATAGAATGGCCATGCCCATGTCGGCGAGGCAAGCTGTGGAGAAGGAGGCGTGTACACGTGGGGGCGGGCGCTAGCTGGGGTGTCGCTCTCGGCCGACTGTTCTGGATGCGTGGACGTGGCCTCGAATCCGGTGTTGCCTGGTCGGCAGCGGGGACGATGTGTATACTGAATAAGCTTTATCCTTGCTTGATTATTTTAGCTCTAGTGGAGAGTATCATTCGGCTCTGAATTTTCCCGGCATCTATTCGACTTTGATACTGCGGTGGGCGGTGTACACTTCAGCATCTACGCTACACCTGCCAATCGGAGTGGAAGCTTCGTTTGCAGGTTACTGAAGCTGAACTGATTAGTACGACAAGCTCGTGCTGGCAGGCAACCTCTGTCAGGCATATGTGGTGCTTCGATCTACCGCACCTAATTGAGCTCCGTTGCAGGTGTGGCAACATCAAGGAGTAATCGCGTTAACCGTCTCATCTCACACGGCGACGAGTCGCCGACGTCGACCCCGACGTGCGGGTGGCCAGCTCCATCTGCCCGGTCGTGCTGCTAAACTCTGCTCATCCGTCGCACAGGCCAACTGAAACTGACGATTTCTAACGCGACAAATTGGGATTAGACTGAATCAGTTCCCTGTTATTCACTTTGGAGCGCTGATCATTTCGCGCAAACCCTGAGCAGAGAGCTCATCTGACTACTTGTTCCGTTGTTTGTACTACTATGTTTCTCAAAAAAAAAAAAGTACACTATGCGGCCCACGGATTTACCGCTCAGTCCCAGCGAGTAGCTCCCGCGTGATGCTCCTATTTTTTTGGGCGCCTCCAAATGCGGCCCAATAACTTGCACTGTTTTTTAAACTTTTTTTAATATTTTTGAAAATCTTACTTATAAATTTTGAAATTCTTTCCGTCAATCTTTTTTTCGTTATTTATGAAAATATTATTAGAAAAAATGTGTTGTAAAAAATTATATTTTCACATATGTCAATAACAAATCACTGATAATGAATGGACTTTTAAATAAGTACATTTACCTTATTTGGAAACATTTAAATAAAAATACTATCTCATTTGAACCTTTTTTCAATACAAACATTTATTTTGTTTGAACGATTTTTCAATATAGACGTTTATGTTATTTGAAGAACTTTTCAATAAGAGCATTTATCTTATTTGAAGAAAAAAATTCTCTCCACTTTTTTCGATAAAGAGCATATATTAATATCGCGGAGATACCAATTACACCCAGCCTCTGCAACAACATCATACCCTAATGGCATAAAGGATGCACACAGCCAAAAAAGAGAAAAGAATTACAAAAAGAAAGGCCCCGCTACAGAGATCCATAACTTGAAACAACAACACTAACACCACCAAGACAACACCAGAAGATCAGCTTCACCATAAGAGACGCCTCCAATAAGGAAACAGTGCACAAACGCTATCGTCGCCCGATCATAGATCTTAGGTTTTCACCCTGAAGAAAGTCATCTCTTTCAAAACAATGCCTTCAACAAGAACATTGCCAGGCACAACCAATTAAGGCCAGACCTTGGGCTTTCACCCTTAAAGATAAGACTCTGAACTTCTCCTGTGCAGTCGCCCCCACAAACCAGCTGTTGTTTCAAGTCACGAAGCACCAAGCCAATTCCACCTCACCACCAAGATCCAACCATCATAGCTATTCCATCGATCTTGGCCTGATGACCTTCTCCACTAGCACCATGGAAAGAAGACGAACTCCATGATATTAACAGCCAGCAGAGCTTCGAATCGCTCCCTCTGAAACCAAACGGTCAGATAAAAAAACATGGGTGCGAACGACCGAAACCACCCAATCCAGCAATCTTTAGGCATTTATCGCTCAATGAATTTCGCCGGCAGGGCCTTCCGGAACCCGACAATCCACCCAGACTGGTTGGAACAAGCATCCAACAGATCTTCAAACTTGGTGCGAGAAGAATCGTAGAACCACCACCTTTATTCTTCGACGCGGACGAAACAGCCCCCACGCCGCCATCCGCCGCCCAACGACGACGAAGGAGGTTCAGAAATCGATCATCGCCTCGCTAAGTCGTCACCGCCAAGCCCATAGCTGCCGCAGAGAAGAAGACTCGGCAGCAGTTGCGTACCCCGGCCAGGAATCCGGCGGCGCTACCCATGGTCGCCCGAACCCACAGCCAAGGCTGTGCTCGCAGCAGGCCATAGAAGGCAAAGCAGCGGCCAGGTCCTGTACGCCCAGATTGGACCCAGATTGGACCCATGCCGCCGCCAGTTCGCCGTGCCACCGTCGTCCAAACCGCCGGCATCCAGCACCAAGGCCAGCCCCGTGTGCCCCTGCGCCAAGACGACGCAGGGCAGGACCCGCCCCGGCGCCGACAACTGCCGTGCCCCACAGTCTCCACCGCCGCGGCCACCCGAGGCATCTTCGCCGGGTCAAGCCAGCAAGGCAGCCGCGCGCCCGCCTGTGGCCGCTGCGCGCCCGCCCGTGGCCGCCGCTGCCGCCTGCAGCGCCCCTGCGCCAGGAAACGCGAGGGGAAGATTGGAGGCGGAGAAGAACCGCCCCGCCGCCACCATCCTTGAGGCGCGCCCGGCTTCGCCGGCGCCCCCTCCGGCGGCGGCGTTGCGGGGGAGGGGGAGGGGGTTCCTTGGGGGCGCTAGGTTAGGGGAGCGGTTCCGGAGCTTTTTTGCTTCTTTCAGATTTCAAAATTACTCTCTACTTAATACACTCACTTAGTAGATACATTTAGTATCCGGATACATGCACATACTTATCTGGAAAAAACGGAGTTAATTAATTTGAGATAGAGGGAATAGTAATATTGTTTTCACAACATAAATATCTATTATCTATTATGAAGTAAAAGTAATATATAGATGTCTAATAGATAAACGCTTAAGCACACTTAGGCACTAGGTGGTAGATAAACGTCTCGGTTAGAGCATAAATGGAAGTCTAAGTAGGCCAACCAACAAATTACTATCTCCAATAAAAAAATCATATCATATTTCACTGAATAGTTTAGTCATTTACATGCCCGAATTAATGTGTTTTCAGATATAATAATCTATATACACACTTGGGTGTATTTGCGCTTGCAACCTTATGTGTAGGGAGAACTCAGTGGCGAATTTGTGCCAATGCCAAGCTTGCCTTCCACCTGTTTGGGCCATTTCAAGTTCCTTAGAAAGTTGGGGAGCAGTCATATCATCTTTAACTACCGGAGTACTCGAAACTACATTCGATCCTCCACTTTCGCTGCTGCATCGTGGATCTCCAGGCGAGGAAGTGCATCAAGAACTACCGCTGCTGGAGGATGTTGGACCACATCATTATGTTGCCGAACAAGTTCTTCAAACCAGGAAAGTACAACGTCGTCATGTTCTTACGGAGCAAGCGTTGTTCAAGTGGTCAGGGCTCTCGGCATCGTTGGTGACATGGGAGAACGTCCTCAAGCTGAAGATTAGCTTCCTTCGCGCTCCGGCTTGGGGTCAAGCCGTTGGTAAAGGGGTGAATGTCATGAGCCCACCCCTCCTCATGAGCTCAAGGGAGGATTGGGCCTGCAGCCCAAGCCGGTACTAAAACCCACTAGTCTTTACCGCGAGACAAGCTGGATACGGTGAGCTACAAAGAATGGGAAATGAGGCACATCATTGGCATCGAAGAAGAGATTTTTTTGATAAATACAATACAAACGTAGAATCTCACATACACACGCTCATACACTCACCCCTATGAACGCACACACGTACACCCTACCCCTATGAGCACCTCCGAAAGACTGAGTCGGCGGATTGGACCTTGAAATTGATGAAGTCACCACATGCGTCTCGCTGTCGACGGGAACGTCGCCTCCCACTCAATGAATATTCCGTCATTATGAGACACACATATATCAAACCTGGGGTTTGAACTCTGGTGTGTTGGGGGTACAACCACCCTCCTAACCACCCAACATCAGATTGGTTCTCGAAGAAGAGAATATTTGAAACGGCTCTCCTCATATCCCCTTACTGAACTTCTCCTCCCACCTTGGCTCTAATTCCCTCCCCAATTTCTTGTGAACCTTGTAACCATACTATAATCCAATGTAGTGAGTGGTGAATCATACAAGGTGTGACACGATGTTTGGCTGTGGTGAAGGGCCAGTATTTGCCACGGAAGAGGTTGATGATTTTAAGAGGAAGAGGGTGGAGACGCAGGGGATCCCGTCGATGTGGCCATCCCTACACCGGTGGAGAAGAAGTCGTGGAGGAGTGACTCGAGGTGGAGGACAACCTCGTCCTCCCATCTCCTTGGGGACGGGCGCCCTGCAATTTGGCGCTTTTCCAATGGATGGCCTCCAGCCGTGACCATGATGCCTGCCGCTATCACTTGGCACATCGCAGCGGATGCAGCAACCCAGCCGCAACATCAACGAAGTGGGAGGCGAGCGGCAGCCGCACCACACACGGGCTCAGCAGCACCGGAGCTTGCTTCCCCATGTCCTGGACATTCAGAAAATAGAGCAAGATAGGGAATTCAGAAAACAGAGGAAAACAAGACAATCAACAGAGGAAAGGAGAACAATTGCAAACACATTGCTCTATACATTTGTGTAGTAGATGTAATTGCTGCCTATCATATTGGTTAAATGATAATGGAAATCAAATATTACTCTGATTGTCATACCATCTTTGTACAATTTTTATTTATTTAAATGAGTAATGTGAATGGAGAAATGCGAACATTTCGATTCCTTTTCTAGAATATGCAATAATGTTAACATAGGTGCGGCCACAAAGTTGTTCATTAATACAAGGGTCAATGGTTGAGCTGAGAATGCACTGGTTAAAACTTTCTGGAAGATGAAAAGCAAAACAAGATGGAAGTGATAGCTTAAATCCAATGGCGCAATGGGTCATCTAGCGTAGAGAAGGAACATAAAGACATCAACACCCTCGTGGATGTTTAGTGTTGCATTCTGATCGAGTCAATTTTAGGTGCGGAAACGGGCCGGGGCCAATTCAGTTGGAACAACAGAGACGAACGAACGAATCAATGTCATATAATCTGTGCAATGAACGAATGAACAAGTCAACCTAAAATATGTACACAAACAAATGAAACGACGATCGACACCTAGGAGAAGCTAGTGTGCATGCAGCAACGTACAAAACCGTTGGCGCGCACGGCGCACGGGTGTAAGCTAGCTAGACGAAGAGCTGGAGCAGGACTGGCGGCGCCTGCGCCACCGCGCCGGCCTCCTCGCGGTGCCTGCGCATGTGTCCCCCGAGCGCCTGCCCCGTCTCGAACTGAAACCCGCAGACATGGCACTGGTGTACTGCCGCCGGCTTCTGATCGTCTGTGGAAGTGGTCTTCTTGTGCTTGACGTTGTAGTGGTCTCCGGCGAGGACTAGCGCGAGCGGCGAGCCCATGGCGGCCGCGGAGGTGGCTGGTCCGGTGCCCGCCGAGCGCCTGGAACGTCGGGAAGGAGCGGCTGCACGTCTTGCAGACGAACTCGCCTGATCCGACCGCGGCGGCACCGGCGCGGCGCAGCTTCTTGTGGCGGTCGGCCACGGCGCCGAGGGAGAGGGCGAGGGACACGGCTTGCTCTGATGCCGCTCTCTGGTGCTTCATGAACGTGCTGCTTACGATCGAGTCGAAGAAGGAACCGAGTGATTCGACGAGGTCAAGAATCTGTGAGAAGTGATCGGTGTGTGGCGAGAACTGAAGGAGCTTGCTAGACACTGGATGGATTGGGAAGAAAAAATGGGACGTCGTTGGACTTTATATAGAGCAGGGGAAGATGGGAAAAGCTCGCTAGCTACCAGCCAGTACGTACGTCGGGCTTGACGTCTGCAGAGCGCGTCGCGATCCGCGGCGACTCGGCCATCTCTATCGCGCACATCGCTTTCCTAATCGGTATACTGGGACCTTGATACGCGCTTCGATTGGCGTACGTACGTAGATGTACGTGTGCGCTGGCTTCATATCGCTGGTGGACGGAAGGGCTCGCGAAATGGGACGGAAGTATCGCTCACGGTGTTGTGCGGTGACTTCCTGAGTTCCTGTTTCTGACGGGTAGATGAAAGACCAGATCGACTCAGAGTCTGAAACAAGTCTTGCGCCCGAAAAATTACAAGGGTGCTTCGCGAAACCACGCGACCGTAGACGGACGGTCCAACCTTGCCAAACCGGGCTTTCGTCGATAGTACGTCTTCTCGACGGAGGGGAAGTCTCTTCCTACTACCTAGGTTCATCCGATTAATTTCCCCGTGAATTGATCGCGTAATCGCGTGCACCACGCGCTCGCTCAAAACGATCAAGTGTGAATCGTGGGTGTTCTCACGCTAAGAATTGAGTACTATCTGGATGGTACATTTTTGTTTTTGGAAAACAGGATGACACAATAGCTTTTACAACGAAAAAAATGCATACGACATCTCTATTATCTTATTTAACAATGGTTTGGCAAGAAGAAACACCAAACAACCTCAAGCATCCACACCACACACTTACAAACTTGATAATAGGGGAGATAATGACATCATGGCCTTGTGTCCTATACTCAAAACAATGTTCCGCCAGTTAGATCCGCGGCATCACCAAGTCGCCCTATGGCAGCCCGGGAGCGCATATCCAGTCCAACTGACTCTCGGCGCACATCACATATACACGCACAAGAACCTTAACTTTCGTCGTACCCCCATCTAATCTTCAGGGAAGAGATCAGCATAATTCTCGCCAGATCGTCGCTGCCTTCACGGCGCCAGACAACAACTTCGCCCTACGTGCGTCCATCAGCATGCGTCCGACGACGAGACTCCGTTGTTTCACGGCAACAAAACTCCACTGTACCACGTCGCCAAAGACCCACCGTCTTAGACGTGGAAGAATCCACGCCACTCATCTGATGGTATATATTCCGGAAAAGGATCATCAAATCCTTATTGACTTGCTCATCGGTCGCTTTTTAGAACAAGAAAATTCCTTCCTCTCCACACCGGCCAAAACATATACTCATACTCTATTTAAGAATGCTTGGCAACCAATTAATTCCCGCCAAATGATATACAGTACATCGTATCGAATTTATTAGTTCTCAGTCAACTAAAAATTAGACACATCTATGTTGTATTCCCTTCGTTTTAAATTAGTTGCCGTAGATTTGGTCAGATTTAGTTTGGATACATACACAATTTTAATGTATAGGTTTTAAGAAAGACAACTGCATCTACTAATTTAGAACGAGGGGAGTAGCAATTACATACCGCCTGCCCTGGCCGCATAAAAACAATCGAGGTATGATGGTTTGAAATTTCAGTTTTGTAAATATTTCGGCCACTACTGAAATCACTGAAATTCGGTTTTCATTTTGGCCAAAGTGCTGAAATTTTGTCTCAAAATTCATTTAAAGATTTGTTTCATATTCCTTTTGAATTAGTATGTAGTACTGAAATATCTGAAATATTTTAACCGAAAGGTAATATTTCGGGGTCTACTGAAATTTGATGAAATCTCACTGAAAATGATTTCCATGGGTATGATGAGGCTATGAGCTGTAGGAAGTGCCTACCACTAATTTAGCCCGACGATGCAGATACAGCGTACGTGGGCTGTTTTCCGCGTAATATAAATGGACGTGTTAGCACGCCTCTTTTATAACTGATCTAACACAAGTCACTTCTGTCAATTGTGTACTGAATACAGATACGTTTTCCTCGCACAGGTGTCCGGGTGTGAACTTGTGACAGCTAGCTGTTTGGGATAGATCATGGAGGAAAGTCGGAAAGTCCTGTTTTGCGAACAATACTGCCAAGGTATCTTATTGCAGAAGCCAGGAGGAGATGTACATCATCTTAGCATCGACCATATTGATAGAATGATAGAATAAGAATCTGAGGGGAGATTTTCGGCTGCATCAATCAATACATCATTTAGAAGTTAGAACAGGGTATGTTAGTCATTGAACGTACAAAGGGATTTGTCCTAATTATTTACAAGTGCAACTGAATACGTGATCCGGATGGTCCAACAAAGATCAATCTACAGCAAAATTCGACTAGCCAATTTGGTAATCAGCAAAAGCCTCCTAAGCTACTGCATTCTAAAGACAGATCCAGCTAGACGAAGAGCTCGAGCAAGACGGGCGTCCTGTCGGCAGCGTGCCCCGCCACCTGCTGATCCTGCAGCGCGATGACCCAGTGATCAACGCCGCCGCTGAGCTCCGTCTCGTCGCGGTGCCGCCTCATGTTTTTTTTTCCAACCGGGCTTCTCACCCCTTTCCATTTCATCATAAAACGGAAATACATTGTTCGACACACACACACCACACATCAGGAAAGGGGGAATGAGAAAGAGAAGCGAGCTGGAGCACTAACAGAAAACCCACTGTGATATCCTTGCAAAGCAAAGATAACACCATGGGACAAAAACCTGTTACCACTTTAGCCTACATCCTAACCAAGTTTGATCAAAGAACCCTTACAACTGATAGGAGAATAATCTGTGTTGTATTACTGGGGGCCAAAAGGCCACAATATATAGTACAATGTACAGGTGCAATATGCAAAAGGGCCCCTAACATATGGGCAAAATATAATACACACATATCTACTCTAACACCCCCCCTCAAACTCAGGGTGGATCCACAACACTGAGTTTGGAGAGTAAGAAGTCATGTTGCGCGCGAGTCTGTGCCTTTGTAAAGAAATTCGCCAACTGTAAATCTGAAGGCACATAATGAAGCGCAACAACCTGATCATGCACCTGAGCACGTGTATAAAAGGCATCAACACCAATATGCTTGGTCAGCTCATGCTTGACCGGATCACGTGCAATACTGATAGCACCTGTACTGTCACATAAAAGTGGAGTGGGTGTCGTAACAGAGACCCCAAAATCTGCAAGCAACCACCGTAACCAGGTCACCTCAGCAATCAACGAAGCCATAGCCCGCAGCTCAGCCTCAACACTCGAACGGGAAACCGCTACCTGTTTCTTCGTCTTCCAAGCAACAAGCGAACCACCAAGAAACACACAGTAAGCAGAAAGTGAACGACGATCCGTAGGATCACTCGCCCAAGTAGCATCCGAGTAGCACTGGAGCTGGAGAGAACTGGAACGAGGAAAGAAAAGGCGACGAGTAATCGTGCCACGGAGATAACGGAGGACACGAAGGAGATGACTGTAGTGAACGGTGGTAGGAGCTGAGACAAACTGACTCAGAATATGAACAGGATAAGAGATATCAGGACGAGTGACAGCAAGATAAACAAGACTCCCAACAAGATGGCGATAGCGTGTGGGATCGAGAAGAGGATCACCATCAGTAGGACGAAGCTTAACATTAAGCTCCATAGGAGTCTCAATAGTGCGCTCATCCACAAGAGCAGCACGAGTAAGGAGATCCTGAATATACTTTTCCTGGGAGATATAAAAACCATCAGAAGTGGAGGAAATCTCAATCCCAAGAAAATAGCGAAGAGGACCAAGATCGGTCATAAGAAACTGATCGCGAAGACGAGCCTTGACAAAGGCAATATACTCAGGATCATCACCAGTAATGATCATATCATCAACATAGAGAAGGAGAAGAGTGCGTCCACGAGGAGAAGTGTGAACAAATAGCGCTGGATCATGAAAACTAGGAGAGAAACCAGCAGCAGTCACCACAGAGGCAAAGCGCTCAAACCAGGCACGAGGGGCCTGTTTCAGGCCATAAAGAGAACGTCGAAGACGACAAACCATCCCATCGGGAACAGAATACCCAGGAGGAGGTTGCATGTAAACCTCCTCACTCAACTCGCCATTAAGAAAAGCGTTCTGAACATCAAGCTGAGAGACAGACCAGCGTCGAACAGAAGCAACAGCAAGAAGAGTACGCACGGTGGTCATATGAGCCACAGGAGCAAAAGTCTCATCATAATCACGGCCGTGCTCCTGCTGAAAGCCACGTGCCACAAGACGCGCTTTATAGCGCTCAAGAGATCCATCGGAGCGGGTCTTAATTTTATAGACCCACTTACACGTGATAGGACGAACACCAGGAGGAGGAGAAACAAGATCCCAGGTGCCAGTGCGCTCAAGCGCAGCGATCTCCTCAGCCATGGCAAGCTGCCATTCAGGATGGCACTCAGCATCCCGATAAGAAGTCGGCTCGGAGGCAGCGAGAGAGACCATCTTGGCCCGGGAGAGAAACGGTTAGGAGCACGACGCTGACGAACAGGCGGAAGAGGTGGAGAACTAGGAGAATCATCAGAAGAAGACAACTCATCGGAAGAGGAGGGAGAAGGATCATCAGGCGAAGAGTCCGGAACTGTAGAACGCCGAGAATAGTGGAAGGGAAAAGGAGACAAGGGAGAAGGAGGACCAGTGGAATCAGAAGAAGAAGAGGAAGGAGAACTAGGAGGCGACGATGGCACCGGAGTCGGAGGGGGCGCATCAGGAGGAGAAACAGGAGGGACAGAGGGTGGTGCATCAGGAAGGAGAAGAAAAGAGAGATCATCCACCGGGTATGTACCAGAGGTGGGACGAGGATAGAAAGGACGCGTCTCATCAAACGTGACGTCACGAGAGATGCGCATCCGACGACCAACGGGGTCCCAACAGCGATAGCCCTTATGCTCATCACTGTATCCGAGAAAAACACACTCAACAGACTGAGCAGTCAGTTTGGTGCGTTCGCGAGGAGGGAGAAGAACATAGCAAACGCAACCAAAGGAACGGAGAGTCGAGTTGTCTGGCAAGCTGCCCGAGAGACGCTCGAGTGGTATGCCACCGGGCAGAGCCGCAGAAGGCGGAATGGTAATAAGAGACGTGGCCGTAGAGACGGCGTCCGCCCCGTAAATGCGGCGGAAGAGAGGAAGCAATCATCATAGCACGGGTAGTCTCAAGAATATGACGATGCTTACGCTCGGCGACACCATTTTGAGCATGAGCGCCGGGACACGAGAATCGGGCAAGCGTGCCCTGCTCGGCAAGGACACCACGCAGTCTTTGGGAGATATACTCCTGCAGAGTCAGCACGAAACACACGAATGGGAGTGGAATACTGAGTACGAACCATGGCCACAAAACGCTGATAAATAGAAAGCACCTCACTGCGAGAGCGCATAAAAAACAACCAGGTGTACCGGGAAAAGTCATCAATAAACAAAATATAGTATCGATGGCCCCCTTTGGAAGCAAAGGGAGCCGGACCCCAAACATCAGAATGAACTAAATCAAAAGGTCGCCGAGATACGTACGCCTTGGTAGGATAGGGAAGCTGAATCTGTTTGCCTAACCTACAACCCACGACACGAATGTAAAGACACATCTCCTGAGACGGACCCCGAGAAGACCACGACGAACTAATGACGATAAACGGGAGCCACAAAGGTGACCCGGCCGATGATGCCACTGCTGAAAAGAACCGATGTGAAGCGGCAAGCTGCAGGAGAGCTGGCGAGATGAAGTGTCGGCGGAAGGAACGCGAAGCCAGTCTAACTCCCAGAGGCCCGGGGACTCAAGGCTGCGAGGGCCAGCTCCAACCAGGGCCTGTGTACGGCGGTCCTGAACAGCACAAGAATCAGCGTCAAGAATGACGCGACAACCAGAATCAGTAAGCTGACTAGCAGAAAACAGGTTCATCTTAAGGCTAGGAACATGAGAAACATCAGGAACAGAGAAAGATGAAGTAGAAAGGGTGCCTCGACTGGAAACGGGAAGAGAGGAACCATCAGCCGTGATAACACGGACAGGAGAAATAAGAGAGCGAAGAGCGGAAAGGATAGAAGACGCAGAAGTCATATGAAAAGAAGCTCCAGAATCCAGATACCACGGGGATGACGTACCTGACTGTGTAGAAGGTGGTGGTCGCGCGGTGCCAGAAGAGCCAGACACAGAACCAGCAGTACCCGTCGAAGAAGAGCCTGTAGCAGCGAGCAGACCACGAAGACCACGGATAATGTCCTGATCAGACAGCGCAACAGCAGACGAGCCTGAAGAACCAGCCTGCCGACGAGCAAGCTTATCAAGGTACTGCTGACGTAAGCTGGGGTCCCTCCTCCAGCAACCAGAGACGTCGTGGCCAGCCTTGCCACAGAAGGCGCAGGGAGGACGAGGACCACGAGGCTGCTGAGACTGACTCTGGCCCTGGACCGGCGGAGTAGAGAGTAACGGCGGTGCTGGAGACCGCAACGAAGCGGACGGCACAGGAGAACCACGAGCAGACGGCACAGGAGGACCACGAGCAGCAAGTGCAGAGGGAACCGCAAGAAGACCAGCACCACGAAGACGAGTCTCCTCTGCGCGCAGCTCAGCGAGTACCTCAGAGAGCGGAACACGACCACGGGCAAGCAGCTGGGCACGACGCGGCTCAAACTCCGTGCGGAGCCGCGACAAGAACTCAAAAACGCGCTGAAACTCCAGATCCGCGCGCACAGTCAGACAGCAGGGACAGGTGCCACACACAGCTGTACGAAGAGAATCAAGCTGACGCCAAATAGCAGCACTCTGAGTATAGAACTCGTCAATAGTAGAATCACCCTGCTGAAGATCATGCTCCTGACGAACCACAGACAGATAAAGAGCATCCCCAGACGGCTGATAGCGCTGACGAAGAAAAGCCCAGCGAGCAGCGGCGGTGGGAAGACTCATGAACTCGGCAGCATACTGAGGCAGAACACTGGAAGTGAGAACAGCAGCAGCACGAGCATCATCATCGATCCACTGAGTGTAGTCAGTCAGATCCAGCCGGTAGGTCGCAACAGCAGTAGAATACTCCTCAACCTTCCGGTCATAATCAGCCAGAGCAGTATCAGTGGCACTCTTGGCTGCATCCTTGTCCTCCTGAGAAGCATCGGGGGCAAGGGAAACGGGCGTCGGTGCAGTAGGCGCCGTAGGAGCAACGGGGCGCGACGGACAAGGGACCTCGCCAGAAAGCACACCCCAAAGACGAAGACCGCGCATGTGGACGCGCATAAAGGCAGCGAAATCAGGATAATTCGCGCCATCAAAAGTCACCGGGCAGCGAGGAATCGCAACATAACCCGACGAGGAAGACATAGGGCTTTGGTTTTTTTTTTTTCTCTTTTTTTTTTTTGCTTTTTTTTTTTTTTTTTTTTTACTAACTGACGGAGCCGAGCCGAGCCGAGCCGAAGCTCAGATCGAGCCGATCAGGAGCCGAGCCGATCAGGAGCCGAGCCGAATTCCGAGCCGAACAGGAGATCAGATCGATCTCCAAATCGATCGGGACAGGCGGCCTGGAGGCGGACGGGCGGCCGGGCGGCCTGGAGGCGGACGGGCGGCCTGGAGGGCGGGCGGCCGGAGCAGCGGCCGGCGAGCAGGCGACGGAGGCGGCCGACGGGAGGCGGCCGGGAGGCGGACGGCGGCCCGGGAGGCGGGCGGCCCGGAGGCGGACGGGCGGCTGGGAGCGGCGGCCGGCGAGCAGCGACGGGAGGCGGCCGACGGGAGGCGGCCCGGGAGGCGGACGGCCGGGAGCTGGTGAAGGAGAGGCGGCGGCGGCGACCGGGCGCGGCGGCGAGATGCCAAGGCGGGCGGCGGCGGCGGCTGCGATGCGAAAAAGAAGCCTTACGGCTCTGATACCATGATAGGAGAATAATCTGTGTTGTATTACTGGGGGCCAAAAGGCCACAATATATAGTACAATGTACAGGTGCAATATGCAAAAGGGCCCCTAACATATGGGCAAAATATAATACACACATATCTACTCTAACAACAACCATATGACAACTAGTTCCAGGAGGCAAAACCAACAACAAAAGCTGCCAGGAAGAACACAGAATAGCTTCCAGGGGTCTTTTTTGTGCATCATATCTGACATCAAATCACTTCATGAGGACCCAAAACATCCATCAGGTAGCACAGCGCAGCATCCAGACTCACCCAGGTCACTGACCATTACCCGCCGTCAGCCGAGCAGGTCCAGTCTTGATCTTCTTGGTGAATTCTGCCGCCATCCTCATCAGTTTCTCCGAACCCTGGACCATCTGTTCCTTGATCTCTTCAGGTTGTAAACCTGCCCAATATATCAAAAACGAACAAACAATGAAAATAGCTTCCATAGGTGATTTCATCACATGCCCATCAAAAGTAACTCTGTTTCGAACATTCCAAATGGACCAGCACACCGCAGCAATGCCCACCATATATATTTGATCACCACCGGGGAGAAATGCATAGAACCAATTAATAGCTTGCCATAAGGAACTCGGGCATTGTCTCGCACCAATAATCTTACCCAAAGTTGCCCAGGTAACTCGGGCCACCGAGCATGTAAAGAAAAGGTGCTCAATTGTTTCCAACTGGTTACAAAAAGAGCAAACAGGATTCCCAGGCCACTTTCGTCTTCGCATATTGTCACGCGTAGGAATAGCATTTCGAAAAACTTGCCACATGAAAATCTGAATTTTCAAAGGAATTTTTGCATTCCAAATCAGCCTATTATCAGAGCCAAACAGATTTCTCTCAAGGTAATCATAAACCGATTTAGTTGAAAATCTCTTATTACTAGTAAATCCCCAAGTGATCACATCATCCGTCTCCTCTAGGTTAATGCAATTAACTTTTGCACTAATGATTCCCCATTGAGTAGCTAGGTCACCATGCAAACGCCTACGAAACCTCATATCACCATTTTTTTCAACAAATTCTTTAATAGTGCAACCTTTCATCTGACAAATGTCATAAAGATCAGGATATGTTTCACATAAAGGAAATTCACTATCCCAAGGATCCTCCCAAAGTCTTACCACACCTCCATTTTTTAAGGAAAGTTTCCTCCTAGCCATATATGTTTCTTTCACTTGCATTAAGGATTTCCAACAAGGAGAATCTGAAAACCTAGGAAGCACATTAGCAATAGTTTTATTTCTCAAATATCTCGCTTTAACAATTCTCTGCCACAAACCATCATGTGTATCCAATTTCCACCACCACTTAGTTAACAAGCTGATATTTTGTCTTCTTAAATTTTTAATGCCTAGGCCCCCTTTTTTCTTCGATCTACACACCTTGTCCCAACTAACCATGTAATAACTTTTTTTATCTTTCTTTTTTTGCCAAAAGAAACGTTTCCTATGTTTGTCAGCCTTTTCCAAAAAGGTCTTGTTCAACAAAAACATGGACATGGGATAGTACAGAGTGGAAGATAAGCAAGCATCAATAAGCACTTTCTTAGCGCCTGAGGAAGCATTATTACCAATCCAAGCATCAAGTTTCCTAACAAGCTTATCATCGACATAGTCCCAGTCTGAAGTTTTCAAGGCTACCGAAGATATGGGCACCCCCAGATATTTCATAGGAAGAGTACCCACTTGACATCCAAACATATCAGAATATAAGCCAGCAATCTCATGTGGCCGAGCGCCTGGCCCGTCTCGAAGCCGAGCCCGCAGAGGTGGCACTCGTGCGACTGCTTGGCCTCTCGCCGCTTGATTGCTTTCGCGACGCCGACGCCGAGCTCTAGACCGTGGCGGCCGCGGAGGTGGCTTGTCCGGTGACCGCCCAGCGCCTGGAATGACGCGAATGCCCGGCCGCACGTCTTGCACACGAACTCTCCTTCTCCCGACGTGGCCACCATCCTCCGGCGGCGCGCCCTGCTCTTCTGCGTCACCGCCCCGGCCGAGTCCGCCGATGTCGTGGTCGACGCCGTCGATTCCGTGCTTAGCGACAGCGCCAGCGACACGGGCTCCTCCTCCCTCGCGCGCTTCATCCCCGCTCCCATTGATGATTTGCTTGTCTTAGTTGTGTGCTTGATTGAACGGCGTCTGTTTCTTTGTGTGTTCCTGCTTGTGTTGGAGAAGCGAGAATGAATGATTCGATGGGTTGGCAAGGAGGCCGGCGGCGCACTTATATGGTGGGTGGTACGGAGGCGCTGCGAGGGAGCTAACGTGGGTGCAAAGTCGGCGGGGGGCGGGCCGACTGCTTGTCGCGTGTGTGGACCAATCAGAGGAGGGCAACGCGACGTACTAACTGATGGGATCGTCGACAGGATATGCACGGCCGACGCGAGCCGAACGTGTGGTGCGGAGCAGTAATGCTACACTTACGGGCTACAGGCTACGGAATTTGGTTACGGGATGACGTGGTGGAGAATCAGAGGAGGTTAGGGCCTGTGGCGTCACCTGCACACAAGACGCGTGGCGTTAATTTACTAACCAGTTGGAGTTTGGACTTTGAACTGGGAGTATACGGCTACGCGGCGCCGTTGCATAAGCGTGATCGGTTCGTGTTTCAAGCTCAGAAGTGTCGCGAGTATCGGAAATGATCATTCATCCTGCGGGATCTTTCAGACAGGCTGTGGTAGAGCATGCGGTGACCGTCGAGTCCGGGAACACCGATGTGCGGGAACTTTCTGGTGTTCGGTGAAAGGATATTTTTGGTAAGCTAGGATATTTCAACTTTATGCGTGATTTGCCAGGTAGGAGTATAAAGGTTAGCTTAGGCGAAGCCTGATGCAATATGGAGTGATGCCGAGGCGATACTATCACCTATATGCTAGATACGTTTTTAGGAGTGTTATAAGCGAGAGAGAAAATTGGAAAAGAAAATGATTACATTTCCTTTTGAGATTACCAAGATGAACACTCACAAACCTCACTGCACCATCTGCCTTACGCGCACAAACCTCATATGGGTCCAAAAAAAATGCGAATAGATGTCACTCGGAAAAATCTAAGATTTAATCTATGTATATTTCGAATTTACCTCTGGACTTGCACATATCTAACGGTGATTGACACTAATGCTCGATGCAAGATGAGTTCCTACGCCGGGCATGGCATGCCATATGAACGAGTTCCAGCACGGATTACAAAAGAAAAAAAAATAGAGTTTAAATTGCAATGTTGTTTTTACGATACTTTGCTCATTATGATAGACTATGGTTTGAGACTTAGATTTATGAAAACTTCCGATGATAGAGAATGTAGTGTTTAAAAAGAAAACTAGTAATCTGTGAGAATGAAGCACGACGCACACGTGAGACCGCAATGGTGCTTGTAGGATACTAGAAAAACATTTGCTAGCACTATCAATGGCGAATTCACTTATAAAGAAGTTGTAAGTTAAGTATTAATACATATTTGAACTCAATTGCATATTTTGTAGGATTATCATATATAAGAAGTGCATCATAAATCATCGACATTGACGATGTTACCAAACCATCTATCAAGTGTTACATGAGGTGGCCTTAAAACAGCGAATTCGAGTTAGGTGGCCGTGACTAAAGCTTAAAAATGTCAAGACAAAATGTCACGGATTCATCAATGATGGGAGGTGCATGATATTTTTTATCGGTTTTGCTAAGTCTCAGGCGACTAAGATTTCCTTATGTCTCAGTCGACTTTGAGAACCGTTGGATCCTTTTGCGAGATTCGTGCAGACTTCGTGGACGGACAGAAAAATGATGAGTCGGGAGAGCGTGCACTCGAACTCACGCCCTTTGGTGTTGCAGTGCGACAACACAACCACTGGGTTAGCATGACCATGTCGCACAAGAACTATGGTAGTCTTATATAGTTTATTAGGATCTGTTTCCATTATTAAGTACGAAGAGCAAATGAGAGGGTATTTGTTCTGATTTTTTTTCTTCTCCCTTCATTCTCATTATTTTTATTCTTTTTGTTTTTCATTTCTGTGGTTGCAACTTTAAGGAAATGTGCAACTACCTCATTATTTGTATTTCTATATTTTTGCCATTTAAATGTATTGCACTTTCATAGACAAAAGTGCAACTAATTTTTTCCTTATATTTATCGTGTCACACTACTAGCCGCACTTTTATTTTTTCGAAATTATTAATCAACAACCGGGTTTTCCAATAGAGAAGAAATGTGCAACTAGGAAGCTATAACCAATATCAATTGCACTTTTTTAAAAGAAATGTGAAATTCTATTCGGTTTTAATGCAAGCAGTACTTTTTCTCGAGAAATGCGCAACTAGAAACTAGTTTTTGATACAAGTTACACTTTTCTAAATAAATGTGTAACTAAAAGTTTTTTTTATACGAGTTACACTTTTCTCCAACGGTGTGTAACTTTTCCATATGAGCTGCGTTTTTTTTCAAGAAATATGCAACTAGCAACCTATACTTGATGTGAGTTGCACTTTTTAGTAAGAAATGTGCAACGCCATCTGGTTTTTCATTTAGAGTTGCACTTTTTCTCAAATAACATGCAATTACCAACGGTTTTGAAACGAGTTGCACTTTTCTTAAATAGTGTGCAATTAGAAACCCGTTTTGAAACGAGTTGCACTTTTCTAAAGACAATGTGATACTCAAACTGGTATTTAGTTACGCTTAAACGTGGTTGCACTTTTTTTTGCAAGAAATGTGCAACTCTAACCGGCTTTTCAAGAAGAGTTGCACTTTTTCGCCGAAAAGGTGCAACTAGCACCGATGTTCGATATGCGTTGCATGTTTCACAAGAAATATGCAACTACAAACCGATATTCAATATGAGTTACACTTTTCACAAGAAATGTGCAACTCCAACCGATATTTCATAGTAGTTGCACTTTTCACAAAAAAACGTGCAACTTCAAACGGCAAGTTACACTTTTTTAAGAAATGTGCAACCCCAACATTTTCTGAAGAAATGTGCAACATATTGGATCAAATTTATGTTTATTTTATCAAGAAATGTGCAACTCTAAACATGTTTTTGTCCGAGTTGCACTTTTCTTCGAGAAATGTGCAACTAGAATATTTTTTTCATTTTTTCTTTGATATTTTTGGCAGTTCTTTCTATCCCAGTTAACTAGCACCTTGTTGTTAGACTGGTTTCTATTTTGTGATTGAAACTTGAATGTGTTTTTTTTTCTCGACCAATGTAGATTTTTGTCTAGAGCAGACTACCAGGCCAGCTGCGCAACTAACAACTATAAGAAACAGGCTCATCACGTAAGAACAAAAGGAAATCCTAGACAGTATGCACAGCTGTGGTGTGTGTTGGCTAAAAGAAATACGAGTAGTTGATATGGTTCGGTGCAGCTAAGCTACGTGTGCAATTGATCGGCCGATTCACGTGGAGCTGCCGTCGACTGAGACTTAAAAGATTTCTCAGCGGCCGATTCCAGCCAAACCCATTTTTTATTGACGTACACAACACATCAATGATCTGTGATATTTAGTAAGCTGTGATAAAATAGAACGTCATAGAACTCTATATTTCGTGCAGTGTGCTTGTAGTGACAACAATAATGACATCATAGAGAAGGCGATGGGGTGAAGGGAGGGGGATGCACATGAGTTGGCAGATGGTCTACGTTCTAAACTCTATGCTAGGGTTTTCCCTTTTCTTGTAAGGAGAAAATCGTCACACCCTTAAGGTAACTCCAAGGGCCCACCCCCATTTTAGAGCCAAGTTGTGTCCATTTGGGGCTCTGTGGATAAGTTTTCAGCCCATGTCCACCATGTGCATCCAACAACAACTCCATTTGGACACGCGAAAATGCTAGACCTACGGGCAATCTGTTACGGAAATAATGTTACGGGATTAGGTGTATGCTGTTGGTTGGTTATCTGGTTTCAGCACTCCGTGATTTCAGCAGCCTTTCTCCTCTAATTTTCCACCATGTCATCCCGTAAGCAAATTCCGTAGCTTGTAGCCCGTAAGTGTAGCATTACTGTTGGACACGACCATGTCCGCATTTTTGGAATCTTTTCACCATTTCAATCATTTCTTCATATGAAGTACTTTTTAAATATAATAACTTCGCAAAATAAATGGAAAATATATACAAAAAGTTGGCAATTCAAATAAGTTGCGCTGACATCCATCGAAGTATCAAAATAATCGCAATTGTGATCATTTTCTGACAAGTATCTCACATGCGGACAGAGTGTTCATGGTTGGGGGTTTGGGGAGGGGGGGCATGATTTCTGTCTAGGCAAACCTAAAGTACAAATGAGTCAGAAATGGACCGCCAACTTGGAGCGGACCTTATCGGAAATAGAAATGGTGCTCAATCAACCCAAATAGAATTCATTTGCTGACTACCACATAGTTTGAACTTATATGTTTGACTTTGACAAAGCTAACAGCAGGTAATTTGAGATAGAGGGAGTAAGATCTAGGGGGATGTGGCATCCAAAGTACTCCATATGTAAATTATTTAAATTTATCATCCTCGCTGATAAATCAACTAGCCCTATCAAAATTGCCCCATTTCATCCGTTTTGTGACCTCTGATTTTCGACACAAGCATGATGTCTGTATAAACTAAATAAGTTACAACTACAGAAAAATATTGTATCTCTAAGTTTCAGAAAATTGTGAAAACATTCAGGCGTTTAAAAGACAAACATACACATGTTTATACACATGCGTTTACAAGACAAACATTCAGGCGTTTACAAGACTTGCATTTTCGATGAACCGATGAGGTCGGAGGCAATTCAATTGGAACTGAAAGATACAAACGAATCAACGTCATGTAATGTTTGAAACAAATGAGTTAATGAATAAGTCAGCCTAAAAGAGTATGTTCGTGGTGAGCGGCAGCGATCTGAGATGACGGCAACTGGGGAGATCACACATCGGTGATTTTCGTGGTGGTCGTTGGCCCCGAGCCCTTTGGTCCTAGGCGGGCGGCGGCGCTGCCGACCTTTGGAGGTTGCAGGGTTTCCTCTTGGCTATCTCTGAGTCAAATAGGGCGCCTGATGACCCACAAGTATAGGGGGTGTATCGTAGTATCTTCGATAAGTAAGAATGTCGATCCCAACGAGGAGCAGAAGGTGTTGACAAGCAGTTTCGATGAAGGATTCACTGTAAATGCTCACAGACAAGTATTCAGGGGGTTTTGATGTAACAGTTGAATAAAGTACGAGTAAGTAAAGTGCGAGAGTAATAATTGCAGCGAGTGGCCCAATCCTTTTTAGCACAAAGGACAAGCCGGTTTGTTTACTTATAATTACCAAACGTTCTCGAGGACACACGGGATTTTAGTCTAGTGCTTTCGCTACATACGGCTAAATAATCTTCATTGTTATGATAAGTGTTGTGTGGGTGAACCTATGCTAATGCACCGCCCTTCCTAGGACTAATACATACTTGTGATTATACCCCTTGCAAGCATCCGCAACTACAAGAAAGTAATTAAGAATAAATCTAACCACAGCCTTAAACTCTGAGATCCTGCGATCCCTCCTGCATCGATATACCAACGGGGGTTTAGGTTTCTGTCACTCCGGCAACCCCGCAATTAGCAAACGAATACAAGATGCATTCCCCTAGGCCCATAAATGGTGAAGTGTCATGTAGTCGACGTTCACATGACACCACTAGAAGAATAACACCACAACTTAAATATCACACCATTGAATATTACTCAACCATAGTTCACTACTAACATTTAGACTTCACCCATGTCCTCAAGAACTAAACGAACTACTCACGAGACATCATATGGAACATGATCAGAGGTGATATGATGATGAATAACAATCTGAACATAAACTTGGTTCAATGGTTTCACTCAATAGCATCAACAACAAGTAGAGATCGATACCGGGAGAGTTTCCCCTATCAAACAATCAAGATCAAACCCAAATTGCTACGGCGGTGACGATGTCCAGCGGTGATGACGGCGGTGATGATGGTGGAGATGATGATGATGGTGATGGCGATGATGTCCAGCTCGATGACGGTGACGATGGCGTCGATTTCCCCCTCCCGGAGGGAATTTCCCCGGCGGATTCCTGCCCGCCGGAGAGCTCTTTTCTCTCTGGTGTTCTCCGTCCCGCAGAGGTGGCTGTAACTCTTCGTGAGGTACCCTCTGTGGCTTAGGTCTTCGGGACGAAGGGTTTCGCGAAGAAAAGGAGGCGAAAGGGGTCGTGGGCCCCCCAAACCACATGGCGGCGCGGCCAGGGCATGGGCCGCGCCGCCCTAGGGTGTGGGCCCACCCTGGGTCCTCCTGGCCCCTCCTTCTGGCTTCCTTCATCATCTTGAAAAATAGGATTTTTGGTATAATTTTCTTCCACAGTTGATCTTCCAAAATATTGCGTTCTGACGGTGCTTTTTCCAGCAGAATCCTGGCTCCGGTGCTTGATCCTCCAATAATGATGAAACATGCAAAATAGATGAAATAACATAAGTATTGTGTCCCAATATGAAATATATCAATGAATAACAGCAAATTATGATATAAAATAGTGATGCAAATTGGACGTATCAACTCCCCCCAAGCTTAGACTTCGCTTGTCCCCAAGCGAAACTGAGCTCGATAGACAGGACCACATGTTTATGGAGTGAAGAGTCGATAAATAAAATACGGACAAGAAGCATCATATTCATTCACACAAGACATTATAATAGACAACTTCCTCATATAACTCAACTTGAAACAAGTATAAGGTAATCACAAATAAAGGTGCATAAGAAATCATAATTGGTGATGGCAAACTTCGTTCTTGGTCAGAGAACAATTAACAAATTATATTTATCTCATTGAGCAGCGCTCTCATGTTTAAAGTTTATATGGCACAACTTGCATACTCAATCATAATGGTCTTTTCATAATCATTGATAACTTGCAAAGCTATATTCATTCAGATAAAACTTGTACTAAACAAGGAAGAATAAAAGACATGATGAAGCAAATCACAATATAATGGTTTGATCACAACTACTCAAATGCTTGCTTGAGATGGAGGGAAATAGGTTTACTGACTCAACATGAAGTAAAAGACAGGCCCTTCGCAGAGGGAAGCAGGGATTAAATCATGTGCTAGAGCTTTTTCAGTTTTGCAATCATATAAAGAGAATAAAAGTAACATTTTGAGGAGTGTTTGTTGTTGTCAACGACTGGTAGCGGGTACTCTAACCCCCTTGCCAGACAACCTCCAAAGAGCGGCTCCCATATTATTTTCATTTTACTTGGCACTCCTTCCAACCTTTTCTTTCACAAACCATGGCTAACCGAATCCGCGGGTGCCTGCCAACAATCTCATACCATGAAGGAGTGCCTTTTTATTTAGCTTTATTATGATGATGACACTCCCCCCAACCTTTGCTTACACAAGCCATGGCTAACCGAATCCTTCGGGTGCCGTCCATCAATCACATACCATGGAGGAGTGTCTATTTAGTTTAATTAATTTGGGACTGGGAATCCCATTGCCAGCTCTTTTTGCAAAATTATTGGATAAGCGGATGAAGCCACTAGTCCATTGGTGGAAGTTGCCCAACAAGATTGAAAGATAAAACACCACATACTTCCTCATGAGCTATGAAACATTGACACAAATAAGAGATACTAAGTTTTGAATTGTTTAAAGGTAGCACATGAAGTATTTACTTGGAATGGCGGAAAATACCATGTAGTAGGTAGGTATGGTGGACACAAATGACATAGGTTTGGGTTAAGGTTTGGATGCACGAGAAGTATTCCCTCTCAGTACAGGCTTTTGGCTAGCAAGGTTAATTAGCAAGCATGAGAGTCGAGGGAAACAAACAAATATACATATGGTAGAAACAATCATGCATCTTCCTTGTAAGCACAAACAATCTTAACTTCAGAATAATAAGCTATGAGCTAACAAGAAGGACAATGAAACATCTACATGTATTTCTCTTTTCTACTTAAACCTCAAAGTGTTGTTGCTATTGACCAATGCTAAGTTTGCCAAAACCAAATAGATTTATTCAATGCTCCCAAAGTGATACCAATACTAACAACAAGGTAAATCATATAGTAGAGATTGCAAACTAAAATAAGATGTGCAATATGTAAATGATAAGACTCCTCATTAATATTCCATAACGATAACTCACACCAAGGGATACATAGATAACCAACTAAAGGAGAGATACTTCCAAACGCAACCCATCTTATATGATAACTTCCCTACTCATGATATGACTCTACTTGGCAATAAAAGTAAAAGGTAGTGATAATGTGATACCGCTGCACTCCCCCAAGCTTGGAACAAACCAAGGGGATGCCAATACCGATGATGAATTACTCCTGCGGAGATGGTGGTGATGAACTCCTCCCGCGCTTCTTAATAAGCTCCTTCAACTTCAGTTTCTCAGCTTGACAATTCTGCACTAAGATTCGAAGAGATTCATTGTTATCTGAAGTTGGCGATGACGACCTTGTGATGTGAATCGAGTGGTATTCAATCATTCTTCGGAGACGGCAATTCTCCTCCTGGAGTATCTCCACTTCTCTTCTTAGAGCCCGATATTGATCACAAAACTCATCGGTAATCCGTAGAACTTCTTCCATCATGGGGAAGGAGTCGAGGCTAAGAGCGGGTGGTAAAGGTCCCTGCAAGTTATGAGAAAAAGAACGTCGAGTGTCAACAGATCCCACCAAGATTTGCTTGCTCCCTCCGGCTTGCTGCTCTTGTCTTGATGGCACCTCCTTCACTTCTTCCTCCGAAAGCCCCTTGCCCTTGTTGTTGGAGGCCATGGTGCTTCTAGACCGAAAACAGATCCTGGCAGAAACAGCTCGAAACAAAACACGTCGAAAACACGATATACGAACCTCCAGGGGTCCGGGGGATTTTCGTGGTGGTCGTTGGCCCCGAGCCCTTTGGTCCTAGGCGGGCGGCGGCGCTGCCGACCTTTGGAGGTTGCAGGGTTTCCTCTTGGCTATCTCTGAGTCAAATAGGGCGCCTGATGACCCACAAGTATAGGGGGTGTATCGTAGTATCTTCGATAAGTAAGAATGTCGATCCCAACGAGGAGCAGAAGGTGTTGACAAGCAGTTTCGATGAAGGATTCACTGTAAATGCTCACAGACAAGTATTCAGGGGGTTTTGATGTAACAGTTGAATAAAGTACGAGTAAGTAAAGTGCGAGAGTAATAATTGCAGCGAGTGGCCCAATCCTTTTTAGCACAAAGGACAAGCCGGTTTGTTTACTTATAATTACCAAACGTTCTCGAGGACACACGGGATTTTAGTCTAGTGCTTTCGCTACATACGGCTAAATAATCTTCATTGTTATGATAAGTGTTGTGTGGGTGAACCTATGCTAATGCACCGCCCTTCCTAGGACTAATACATACTTGTGATTATACCCCTTGCAAGCATCCGCAACTACAAGAAAGTAATTAAGAATAAATCTAACCACAGCCTTAAACTCTGAGATCCTGCGATCCCTCCTGCATCGATATACCAACGGGGGTTTAGGTTTCTGTCACTCCGGCAACCCCGCAATTAGCAAACGAATACAAGATGCATTCCCCTAGGCCCATAAATGGTGAAGTGTCATGTAGTCGACGTTTGATGTCTACGTTCCCCCTCCTTTCCTGTAGACAGTGTTGGGCCTCCAAGAGCAGAGGTTTGTAGAACAGCAGCAAGTTTTCCCTTAAGTGGATCACCCAAGGTTTATCGAACTCAGGGAGGAAGAGGTCAAAGATATCCCTCTCATGCAACCCTGCAACCACAAAGCAAGAAGTCTCTTGTGTCCCCAACACACCTAATAGGTGCACTAGTTCGGCGAAGAGATAGTGAAATACAGGTGGTATGAATATATATGAGCAGTAGCAACGGTGCCAGAAAATAGCTTGCTGGCGTGTAGTTGATGGTGGTAGTATTGCAGCAGTAGTAACGCAAAGAAACGAGTAAACAAGCAGCGATAGCAGTATTTAGGAACAAGGCCTAGGGATTACACTTTCACTAGTGGACACTCTCAACATTGATCACATAACAGAATAGATAAATGCATACTCTACACTTTTGTTGGATGATGAACACATTGCGTAGGATTACACGAACCCTCAATGCCGGAGTTAACAAGCTCCACAATTAATGTTCATATTTTAGTAACCTTATAGTGTAAGATAGATCAAAAGACTAAACCAAGTACTAACATAGCATGCACACTGTCACCTTCATGCATATGTAGGAGGAATAGATCACATCAATATTATCATAGCAATAGTTAACTTCGCAATCTACAAGAGATCATGATCATAGCATAAACCAAGTACTAACACGGTGCACACACTGTCACCTTTACACACGTGCAGGAGGAATAGAACTACTTTAATAACTTTGCTAGAGTAGCACATAGATAAATTGTGATACAAACTCATATGAATCTCACTCATGTAAAGCAGCTCATGAGATCATTGTATTGAAGTACATGGAGAGAGATTAACCACATAGCTACCGGTACAGCCCCGAGCCTCGATGGAGAACTACTCCCTCCTCATGGGAGCAGCAGCGGTGATGAAGATGGCGGTGGAGATGGCAGCGGTGTCGATGGAGGAGCCTTCCGGGGGCACTTCCCCGCTCCGACAGCGTGCCGGAACAGAGACTCCTGTCCCCCAGATCTTGGCGTCGCGATGGCGACGGCTCTGGAAGGTTTCTGTGGTTTTCGTCGAACGTATCAGGGTTTTCGATCCAGGGGCTTTATATAGGCGAAGAGGCGGCGCAGGAAGGCTGAAGGGCTGGCCAAACCATAGGGGGGCGCGGGCCCCCCTAGGCCGCGCCAGGGTATGGCGTTACTAGGATTTCTGAAACCAAAAACAGCAGAAAACAGGAACTGGCACTTCGGCATCTTGTTAATAGGTTAGTTCCAGAAAATGCACGAATATGACATAAAGTGTGCATAAAACATGTAGATAACATCAATAATGTGGCATGGAACATAAGAAATTATCGATACGTCGGAGACGTATCAGCATCCCCAAGCTTAGTTCTGCTCGTCCCGAGCAGGTAAAACGATAACACAGATAATTTCTGGAGTGACATGCCATCATAACCTTGATCAAACTATTTGTAAAGCATATGTAATGAATGCAGCAATCCAAGACAATGGTAATGACATGAGCAAACAAGTGAATCATATAGCAAAGACTTTTCATGAATAGTACTTCAAGACAAGCATCAATAAGTCTTGCATAAGAGTTAACTCATAAAGCAATAATTCAAAGTAAAGGTATTGAAGCAACACAAAGGAAGATTAAGTTTCAGCGGTTACTTTCAACTTGTAACATGTATATCTCATGGATATTGTCAACATAGAGTAATATAATAAGTGCAATATGCAAATATGTAGGAATCAATGCACAGTTCACACAAGTGTTTGCTTCTTAAGGTGGAGAGAGATAGGTGAACTGACTCAACAATAAAAGTAAAAGAATGGTCCTTCAAAGAGGAAAGCATCGATTGCTATATTTGTGCTAGAGCTTTGATTTTGAAAACATGAAACAATTTTGTCAACGGTAGTAATAAAGCATATGCATCATGTAAATTATATCTTATAAGTTGCAAGCCTCATGCATAGTGCACTAATAGTGCCCGCACCTTGTCCTAATTAGCTTGGACTACCGGATCATCACAATGCACATGTTTTAACCAAGTGTCACAAAGGGGTACCTCTATGCCGCCTGTACAAAGGTCTAAGGAGAAAGCTCGCATTGGATTTCTCGCTATTGATTATTCTCAACTTAGACATCCATACCGGGACAACATAGACAACAGATAATGGACTCCTCTTTTATGCATAAGCATGTAACAACAATTAATAATTTTCTCATATGAGATTGAGGATATATGTCCAAAACTGAAACTTCCACCATGGATCATGGCTTTAGTTAGCGGCCCAATGTTCTTCTCTAACAATATGCATGCTTAACCATAGGGTGGTAGATCTCTCTTACTTCAGACAAGACGGACATGCATAGCAACTCACATGAAATTCAACAATGAATAGTTGATGGCGTCCCCAGTGAACATGGTTATCGCACAACAAGCAACTTAATAAGAGATAAAGTGCATAATTACATATTCAATACCACAATAGTTTTTAAACTACTTGTCCCATGAGCTATATATTGCAAAGGTGAATGATGGAATTTTAAAGGTAGCACTCAAGCAATTTACTTTGGAATGGCGGAGAAATACCATGTAGTAGGTAGGTATGGTGGACACAAATGGCATAGTGGTTGGCTCAAGTATTTGGATGCATGAGAAGTATTCCCTCTCGATACAAGGTTTAGGCTAGCAAGGTTATTTGAAACAAACACAAGTATGAACTAGTACAACAAAACTCACATAAAAGACATATTACAAGCATTATAAGACTATACATCGTCTTCCTTGTTGTTCAAACACCTTACTAGAAATTATCTAGACCTTAGTGACATAGGCATCCCAAATGGGCCTGCCGAAGATGGTACCCGGGGTTTACTGGAGGCCCAATACCCGAAGAATAAGAAGATTCGGGAGCCCAAGATTTACTAAGGAAAGATAGAGTTGTAATAGGAAGTGTTGTTTGTAATCTGGCGGGACGAGTTAGAAACCGTCCCGGACTCTGTAAACTTGTATAGCACGAATCCCTCGGCTTCACCTCATATATAAGGGGGAGTCGAGGGACAAAAGAAAGGACCGAATCATTGTCTGCAAATCCTAGTTTTCACAATCGTCGAGTACTTTTCGGCTGAAACCTTCGAGATCTACTTACCCTCTACTTCTAACTAAACCCTAGCCTACAATCCATAGGCATTGACAAGTTAATCCCTTGTCAATTGGCGCCGTCTGTGGGAATTAGAGGCGTAAGGAGCTGATCTCGATGGCACGCTCAAGATCTTCGACATCGTCAACCGCAAGCAACACAATGGATCGAGGTAAACAGATCGCTACTGGTCTTGTCGATTTTGTTCCTCACCCACCCTCCCGTTTGGATGCATATGCGTATCTGGCGGAGCCCATGGAGATGACGTTCGGAAGGTTCCACTTTCGCGTCGAGAAGGAAGGATCGTATCGTGTCGAAATTCCGATTTCGTCGGGATCATCAGTGGCCGATTCCGATTTTTCAAGCTATGCATCGTCAAACGAGTCAGGAGAAGAAGAAACCTCGGCGACACGCTACGTCAGCATCAGAGCAAGAGAGAAACTCGCCAAGATCTTCAACGACATATCGTTTGAGTCATCTGCGGACTCGTATATAAGCGATGGCTCAAGCGATGTCGACAGTCATGACTTCATCGACAAATCTCTCACAGTGGGCAAGGTCTTCATCAATCTCAACGATGATGTCACCAAACCCAACATAGATCTGAGTACAAGGTATCATCAGATTTACGCCATTGAAGGTCAAGAGGAGACATCTGAGGCTTTCGACAGTTTGGGAAATCCATACGTCGATCCCTCCAATCTGCGACAAGGCTTGGGCAACAAATACGTCGGGCCAGAGCCGCGAGATAGAGTTCAACTTTCACAAGCAGCGTGGGACAGAGCTGCGAGAGCTATGAACGGCACAGAACCAATGGCTACCACAGCCACACCAGAAGAATTGCAAGCATATCAATATAGGCTCGCACGAGCTGCCAGGGAATTGGAAAAACAGACAGCTGAGTTGAACAGAAGAAAGGAGGCAGCTTACGCATCCGGCAGGAGAAGGGCAGATCTAAGTCGACAATCTAGAACTACGGGTGATAGCCATCGGGAGGCGCGGAACAGAGCAAGATCAAGGCTGCAACACATACCCGAGGCAGAAAGAGAACACTTGGTTCAAAACCTCGACATGTCCTTTATGTCGATAGATACAAGAGGAAACATCATCCCTAAGACACCAGAGGCTGGGTATATGGCGACACATGCTTTTATCCTTGCATCTAAACCACCTCCGGGTGACCCAAGGGAAACATTGTACAATATGGCGGTAGCAGGAGTTGGAGCTATGGGGACAGCGTTTATATCAACGCCTCCCGAAGGAGTGGCAAGGCAAAATAGTCCGCGACCCGCAAGCAGCAACAGCGGCAGCACTCGAAGGGCCAAGTGGAGCAAGAGACACGGAGCACAAGCAAGAGTCGACGGAGCGCGGCAAAACGAAGGGATCATCGGCAATCCCCAGAACTCAACGACGAAGATATGTGCGGCTTACCATGCTTCACGAGGAGAGTCCGAAAAACGCGAGTCCCCTCAGGATTCAAGTTACCCGATAATTTCAAGAAATTCGACGGCCTTCAAGATCCAGAGGATTGGCTAGTCGACTATCTGGAGACGGTGAAGCTGACAGGAGGAACTAGGGCAACAGCCATGCAAAGCATCCAGGTGCACCTGAGTGGTGCCGCACGATCATGGATAAAGAAACTCGCTCCAGGATCCATCGACAGCTGGGAAAGTTTCGAGGACGTGTTCGTCAAGAACTTCAGATCCACGTGCAAAAAACCCGCATCGTTAGAGGAGTTGAGAGCGTGTCGACAAAAGCCAGATGAGCCAATGAGAAAGTACATCCAGAGGTGGAATATCATCAAAAACTCGGCAGAAAACATATCTGACGAAAGAGCAATAGATGCGTTTGTCGCAGGAGTCAGGCGTGGAGACTTTGTCGAGGGTTTGGGAAGGACCAATCCAAGGACAGTATCCGCGTTGATGGAGATAGCAAATAAATGGGCAGATGGAGAAGACGCTGTCCACAACAAACGACACAGTCGCCGCAGGAGGACCGTGGTCGAAACTATCAACCGAGGCGAAGATTTCCTCGGACGTACAGAACTACGACGCCCCAGGACAAATTTCGGCAGGTTTTCGGACAAATACAGAGGCAACAGAGATGATTACCGGAGAAGCGGTGAACAGCGAGGTGATAATAGGGATGATTCACGCAACGAGGCAAAATAGTGGGCCGAGGTTTCCAAGACCTTTCGTGTCCCCCGAGGAAATGCTGAACGGACCGTGCCGGATGCACTTCTTCCTCGACAAAGAACGGGAAAAGACAGTCGGGGCACCTGCAGAAAGACTGTCGAAATTTTCGTGCAATGTTCAGATACGCGAGAAAATGCTCACGCTCGAGCAGCACAGAGAAACCCTCGGGAGCCTAGGAGCGAGGTTCATCTCCCGCCACCTCCCGCGATTACGAGAGGACAATCGACACCGGCTAAGAATAGCGGCAGCACCTGCACCACCACCCTATGTTGATCCTAATTCCAACGGAGCAGTGTTGATGATTCAGAAGGGAAGGCCGTCCAATAGAGCTCAAAAAGTAATCTCACGACAGGTGTTTATGGCAGAGAAAATGCCTCCACCAACAGTTGAGTACCTTAATTGGTCAGGACAAGATATCGGCTTCACAATAGCAGATCATCCGCAGCAAGTTCCTCGACCAGGGCAGTCAGCACTTATTCTCGCTGCGATTATCGCAGGATTTGTGGTCTCTCGTGTGTTCCTAGACGGCGGCAGCAGCTTGAACGTCATGTCTGCAGATACATTGAAGAAGATGAACATATCCTTAGCAAACTTGAAACCAACAGACACAAGGTTCCACGGCATTACACCAGAGAAACCAAGTTATCCATTGGGAAAAATCAATCTCGATGTTCAATTTGGGACCCGAGAAAATTATAGAATCGAGAAGCTCGAATTTGAAGTCGTGGATTTTCCATCACAATACCACGCTCTGTTGGGACGACCAGCATATGCTAGATTTATGGCAGTACCACACTATACATACCTGTTGTGGAGGTTGCCCGGACCAAGAGGACCAATCACGGTGAAGGGAAGCTTTGCCTTAGCCGATAAGTGCGACAAGGATTTTCACAAAGTTGGCGAAACTTTCGGGATGCAAGCCGAGTACTTGGCGTCAAAAAGCATGACTGATTACGACGTACTGCCAGACGTTGGAAGGCCAAATAAAGAATCAACTTTCAACACGAGAGAAAAATTCTAAGGAGGTGCAGATTCACCCGACAGATCCAAAAAGACGACATCTATCGCAAACGATATGGATATCGCATAGGAAAGCGCGCTCGTCAAGTTCCTCCGTGAGAACTGGAAAATCTTTGCATGGTGTCCAGCTGACATGCCAGGAGTACCAGTGGAACTTGCCGAGCACCACCTAAATTTGGATCCAACAGCAAACCAATCGAGACAACCTTTGCGGCGTTTTCGGAACCAAACCGCAAAGCCATGCTTTCAGAAATAAATCGACTCGAAGAAGCTGGTTTTATCAGAGAAATATCTACAGAAGCCACATGGGTAGCTAACCCAGTGATGGTGCCGAAGAAAAACACGACAGTCCTTCGCATGTGCGTCGACTTTACGTGTCTCAATAAACATTGTCCTAAGGATCACTTTCCCCTCCCAAGGATCGATCAAATTATCGACTCCACGGCAGGTTGCGAACGTCTTTCCTTCTTGGATGCATACTCTGGTTATAACCAGATCAGATTAAAAGAAGATGATGAAGCCAAGACAGCGTTTATTACACCTTACGGCGTGTTTTGCTACAAAACAATGCCCTTTGGTCTAAAAAATGCGGGAGCAACATATCAGAGGATGATGCAGAAGTGTTTAGCAACACAGATCGGGAAAAACGTGCAAGTATACATCGATGATGTCGTCATAACATCAAAAAAGGGGACAACATTGATCGAGGATCTCAAAGAAACTTTTGACAACCTCGACAAATTCTGCCTCAAACTGAACCCGACGAAGTGTTCTTTTGGCGTCCCAGCAGGAGAACTTCTGGGGTTTCTAGTTTCGGCAAGAGGGATTGAAGCAAATCCCGACAAAATACAAGCCATAGTAACAATGAGAAAGCCAACAAAGTTGAAAGAAATACAGCAGCTAACTGGGCGAGTCGCAGCTTTGAGCAGGTTCGTCGCCAGGTTAGGAGAAAAAGCGTTACCATTTTATGCGCTGATAAAACAAGGAGATAAATTCCAGTGGAACGAAGAGGCCAACAGAGCTTTCGAGGATCTGAAGCGAAAAATCTCGACACCACCAATCCTGGTGGCTCCAAAGGAAAAGGAACCTCTCCTGCTGTATATTGCAGCCACGCCCCAAGTGGTTAGCACAGTATTAGTTGTCGAAAGAGAGGAAGAAGGGAAAATCCATGGAGTGCAGCGGCCAGTATACTTCGTGAGCGAAGTCTTGTCACCTTCAAAACAAAGGTACCCTCAGTACCAAAAGCTAGCATATGGAGTGTTCACGACAGCACGAAAATTGCGCCACTATTTTTCGGCACACCCGATCATAGTGGTCAATGAAGCTCCCTTGTCAAATATACTGAATAACCCAGAAGCTACGGGTCGTGTCTCCCTTTGGGGAATAGAACTTTCCCTCGGGACATCACGTATGAAAAAGAAAAGCAATAAAGTCGCAACATACTGCGTACTTCATCGCAGAATGGATGGAGTTGCAAAATACAGGACCACCAGATTTATCGAGAACTTGGACCATGAACTTTGATGGGTCCAAGAGACTAGAAGGAGCTGGCGCAGGAGTAGTACTCATATCACCTGAAGGCGACAAATTGAAGTACATCCTCCGGATGACGTTCCTTAACGCATCTAACAATGAAGCAGAATATGAGGCTCTCATACACGGGATGAAGATGGCGAAAGATCATGAGCAACTCGATTAAAAATCTTTGGCGACTCACAGTTGGTGGCTCAGCAAGTTATGAACCAATGTGATGCAATCAATGATAGCATGATGGCATACAAGGAGGTGTACAACGAGCTTGAAAAGTTATTCGATGGATGCGAAGTAAATCATATTAGCAGGTTGAGCAACGACGAAGCCGACGTTCTTGCAAACATCGGGTCACAAGCCTTCCAATCCCGCCAGGTGTATTCTGGGAAGAGATAACGAGAGAGATCCACTAAGCCAACAAAGTCAAAAAGAAGGAGAAGAAACCCTCGGGGCTGCCAAGGAAAAGCAAGAGGACGAAGAAGAGGATCAGGACTTGGTCATGGTGATACAGATACCGTGGATGCAGCCGTACATATCATACATCATGAGGAAAGAAATACCCGATGATCCAGTTGAAGCAAGGCGAGTAATTCGACGCTCCAAAGCTTTTACGGTGGTCAAGGGAGAATTGTATAAGCGAAGTATTTCAGGCGTTTTGCAAAGGTGCGTTACACCCGAAGAAGGAAGAATAATCCTGAAGGATGTACACGAAGGAATATGTGGCCACCACGCAAGTAGTCGAGCTATCGCAGCCAAGGTTTTTCGGGCAGGATTCTACTGGTTGACAGCAATCGAGGACGCCAAGGACATAGTAAGAACTTGCGACGCATGTCAAAGGTTCGCCGCAAAACCTCACTCTCCAAGAAGCGAGTTAGCACCAATACCATTGTCTTGGCCCTTTGCTCAATGGGGACTTGATATGGTGGGTAAGTTACACAAATCCTGGCCAGGAGGAAAGGAGTACATGCTAGTAGCCGTCGATAAGTTTACAAAGTGGATAGAAGCGAAGCCGATAAATTCACCAGATGGAGCATCCGCAGTAAAATTCGTAAAAGGCCTCGTCTTCAGATTTGGAGTGCCCCACAGCATCGTCACAGACAACGGCAGCAACTTCACATCCCATGAATTCAAAGATTATTGCGAAGAGGTGGGTATTAAGCTGAACTTTGCGTCAGTTGCACATCCTCAAACCAATGGGCAAGTCGAGAAAGCCAATGGCATCATCTGCAATGGTATCAAGAAGCGCTTATTAGGACCACTGGAAAAAGCTCGACATACATGGCCAGAAGAACTACCAAGCGTGTTGTGGAGCATCCGAACAACACCAAACACAAAGAACGCAGAAACTCCGTTTTTCTGGTTCATGGAGCGAAGCGATACTACCAATCGAGATAGAGCACAACTCTCCACGTGTCGCTGAATATGATGAAGAAACGTCGAGAAGAGTGCTAGAAGACGACGTCGACGCACTTGATGAAGCTCGAGATGAAGTATTATCTCGGGTAACCAAATATCAACAGGATTTGAAGAATTACCACAGTCGACGTTTGCGGCCAAGATCTTTTCAGGTGGGAGACCTAGTTCTTCGGCTCACGCAAAAAGTCATGAAAAACTCGAGTCACCATGGCTTGGCCCTTACATTGTCACGGAAGTAATTGGAGGAGGAGCATACAGAATAAAGGACAAGAAGACAGGGGTGGAGGAGCCAAACCCCTGGAACGTGGCGCAACTTAGGCGTTTTTACGCCTAGAGTCAAAATATAGTCTTTGTAAAGCTTCAATGTACTGAAACGCCCGCGAGTTTTCAGACGCACTCTTTTCCTTTTTCGGGGCACCGAGTGGGGCCGGAGAAGGTTTTTAATGAGGCGGGCTCGCGGTGCTGCAATATAATAAAGATAGTGACAATATAACTTTTCTTCTTTATCGACATGACCAAAGTCTTCGCTCCGACGAATTTCAATATAGTTCATCAACAAAAGGAAAAACTTGCCTTGGTATTCAAATACCTCGTGAGTCAACAAAAATACAAAATAGTACTCAATAAAAAGCTTGGGGGCTCATATTCGCCTTAAATATATAAATGCCTTGGTTCAAAACCTCGCAAGTATACAAATATAGTAAAGAGTCACCGAAACACTCGGGGGCTAAACAAACAGAGAAATATAATGATTGCTTTACAATATAGTCGTGGATTACAAAGAAAAATATCTACAAGAAGAAACTAACTAGTCTTGATTCAATATGTCATCAAGAGTAACCCTGTTTTCCTCAGGAGCAGCACCAAGAAAATCGGCATAATGGCCATCGGCAAAAAAGTCGGCATCCATCCGAAGTAGGTCCTCAATCATTTCTTCGGCTATAGGCGTAACCTTCGTGTTAATCCTGTCAACACCAACTCTCCGACGTTTTACTTTTTGGTGAACCTTCTCGACAACCTGGGTAAGGTCAAGCTTCGAGTGGCAGATTTGGAGCATGATAAGAGCAAATCTGGCGCCAGCTACTAGTTGAGCTTTGACAAAATCATGGATACTGCGAGCATCCTTGAACCTTTCCATCAATTCAGGAAGAGTTTTTGGTTGGACGTTCCGAGGAAACATGGAGTTGTAAACCATGGACAAGGTCTTGGTACAGAAGTCGAGGAAATCACGAGTTTGAGAGGCGCGATCTTGAAATCTGACAATTTGGCGGGTCCTTTCCGGGGTAGCCCAAAACAAAGAACCATGGTCCAAGGAGAGATTAACAAGGAGGGTTGTCCTAGCATTCACCCTCTCTTCCTCGGCAGCAGCATCAGTAAAGGCACCTATCAAAACAAAAAAAAAAAACGGAAACCTTCAAAGAAACAATAGTATGCAGATAAAGGATATCAGCAGATGAAACAGGCATACCCGACATATCTGCACTGGCTTCATTCATTAATTCGAGCATGAAATTTTCTCGAATAGTCGCCTTTTCAGCCTCGGAAGCAGCAATTTCCTTAGCAGCTACAGCCTCGCGAGCTTGTTGAAGAGCAATTTTTTCGGCTTCAGATGACTTACGAGATTGCTCCATCATCACAAGTGTTTGCTTCTTCGCATACTGAAGTTGTTGCCGAAGTTCATCCAGTTCTTGCGACAAGGTATCGTCGACAGGAGCGGTATCACCAAAAGCTTTCCTCGCGCGGGAAGAAGAAGGCGAAACATTGGAAGGAGCAGAAGATGGAGTATAGTTATCAAATATCAACTGAAAAATAAACAAGACAACATCAAATAACAAGCAAAGATAGAAGTCTTCATTAATCTCTTGGAATAATTACAAGGGCATTACAGTGGAGTTAAGAAAGTACGTGTCGCCAAATGACTACTTTGGCGACAGAAGCAAAAGAAACAGAAAGAAAAACAGAGGCATGCAACTAGACCTCCGGCCTCGAGGAGCTAGGAGTTGAAGCTGGCTTGATCCCCAGATACGCCAAGATCTTCTTCGTGTTGGGCTTGGCCGCCTTGATCAGCGACCTCCATCTTGACTGCTCTATCTGACTGGTGTCGCCAACCTTCATCCAATCAAGCGTCTGTTGGCTGTCAGCAACCAGGGCAACAAGATTTCTCGACAGAACCTTCATATTCTCCCCGACGCATCTTCAATCCCAGGTCTTCCGAAGCATTAAACATCTTGGCGAGGTTAAGGAAAGTTGCGGGTTCTTCTTTCTTCGGGAAGAAATAAGGGAACAACGCTGACAATCCTGCATTAGCATTTGCCACGCCTTCACGAATTTCGCGCCCGTGAAACTCCAGAAGAGAAAGTGCGTCAAGGAGAGGATCGTTGACAGGATTATCCAGATCAAAATCCTGGTTTGTTTGGGCTGCCACACGAGACAAGACATCAGTCAACAACCAAGAAACAGGAAGTGCAGTAAAATAAAAGGGATTGATAATATTACTCAGAGTACGTCGACTTTGCGACTTCAAACGCTTGAGGATTCCTTCGTCACGAGAAGCTTGTGCAGCTTTGTGCTCATCCAAGGCAGCTGTCGCATCCTCAAGTTTCTTCTGCAGTTCCTCGACACCAGCAGCTTTCGCCTTAGCTTCATCACTTCGACCTTGGCTTTGCTAGCAGCGAGTTCAGCTTTCTTGCGAGCCGCCTCACTTTGCTCAAGTTTTTGAGCCGGTGCGTCGGCGCGTTCGTTAGCCTCTGCAAGTTTCTCTGTCGAGATATGGAAAAAAGAGAGAAGAAAGATCAAAAATCGCGGCAAGTAACAGGAGTGACAAATTAAGGAAAAACGACAAGTATGAAAGTCGTTACCTTCGGCTCTATTAGCATATTCACGGTACCCAATAAATTGGGAACCGATGCGGAGAAGATCCTTGATCATAGGCTGTTCAACGTGAACACAGTAAGAGAAACATCGGCATAAAAAAAAAAAAAAAAAAAAAAAAAAAGATGTGAAGAAACAAAATAAAGAAAATATAGATGTCGACAAACTTACATCATCTAGGAGAGGGGGCGACGAACTGCCCAACTGAGGGGCAGGATCAACAATATTTTCAATCCGTGCCCTTTTTGGTGAAGGGGCACGGGGGCTCGAAGGAGTAGATGTATCAACATTTTGCTGAGGAGGCGACGATTCCTCCCCTTCAACTGGTTTTTCTGAAATAACTAAAGTATGTGACGTGCTCGTTCGAGCAGCCACATCTAAAGTTGGTGTTTCTTCATCATCACTGTGACAAAATAGTGGCAGCATAAAAGCAAGGCAAAATAAAATTCTTCAAATAAAAAAGGAAAAGAGCAAGGAACCTACGAGCTGATGATACTCTCGATGTATGGATCATAAGCTGCTTTTCGAGGTGCAGGAGCAGTTTCTTCGGGTTTCGAGGTCCCGGAATCTTCGGCATTGCTCCTTTTCCTTTTGCTCTTCGGAGAAACAGCAGGAGGAGGAGATTGTGCTGATGTTGTATCTTCAGAGGCAGCATCCTTCTCAGTAGATCCCGCAGATTTTCGAGAATCTGCGGGTTCATTCACAAAAGAGGGGGTCTCCTGGTTGACATCATCGACAACGGCTCTTTCTTCGACCTCTCCATCCTCGTGAAGAGGAGGAAGGGAAGCCATAGTAGGATGATTCTACAAAGAAATAGTGACAAAAGAGAATAAGTGAGATACCACTGCAAATAAGATACGAGGAACAGTTCAAAACAAGATAAAACTTCGAGAAGAGAAAATACCTCGGGAAGAGGATTGGAAGCACTGTATGGTTCCACTCGACAGGAGGAGGGAATAGGATCCTTCTTGCCTAATCGAGAAATTCTTCGAACCAATTTTTCCAAGTCCTTTACAGAAAGATCACTGGAGATTCTGTTGGCGTCATTTTCACCAGAATACGTCCAAAGGGGATTTTTGCGAGCCTGAAGAGGCTGCACTCTAATCCTAAGGAAGTAGGCAGTAATTTGAACACCAGATAGCTCTTTGCCTCGAGTGTTTTGAAGATGACGGATACGAGCCATGAGCGCCTCTGTCGCTTTTTTCTCTTCTTCAGAAGCTTCGGCATCCCAGGAACGGCGACGCTGAATCCTGGCACTTCCGTCGAAAGGAACTATGTTGTGCTCCACAGAATTGGCGCTTTCTTCGTGGATGTAGAGCCACTTTTTGCGCCATCCTTGGACAGAATCAGGAAACTTGACGTCGAAATAATCGACATCAGTTCGAACACAGATAACAACGCCACCTATGTTATAAGTGACGTTGTGGGAGCCATTACGGCGGAGGCAGAAAATGCGCTTCCACAGAGCCCAATTGGGAGTGATTCCGAGGAAGCATTCGCAAAGTGTGATAAAAATAGAAATGTGAAGGATGGAATTGGGAGTCAACTGGTGCAGTTGAATCCCATAAACAAAAAGAAGGCCGCGGAGGAAATCGTGGATTGGGGTTGAAAGGCCGCGGATCAGGTGATCAACAAAACTAACCCGATACTCCATTGGAGGCTTGGGGTAGCTTTCTTCGCTAGGAAAGCGGATGGCGTCCTCCTTCGTCATGAGGCCGAGCCTCTTCAGCGTGTTGATGTCTTGATTGGAGATTTTGGATCTCTCCCACTCAAGATCCTCGGCGGCCATCTTGGATTCCGGCGTGCTGTGGCGAGTCAGACGCGTGCGCGGTGGCATCAACGGCAGTGGGCAGAGCAATGTATGTGCGTACGGAAGATTGGAGAGAGTTGGGCGCAGGGGAAGTTTTGCGAAGAGGAACAGGTGAGCGGCGCAAGCGAGGGGATGAACGAAGGTTGAAGAAGGGTTTATATAAGATTCGGGTGAAGCAGTGTGCCGTTGGATGAAGAAATCGTGTGGTGAGGATGGATCTTCTAGACACAAGGGCAAAAGAGTATTTTAACTGAAATAGGCGTTACCGTACGTGCGCCAGGAAAAGCGGAGGACGTGTGTCCACTACTTGCACGACGTGTCAACGTAGTCGAAGCAATGGACCCACAGGGCAGAAAAATCACGACTATTCGAGGAGGATGAAGTAAATTTGATTAAGGGAAGTATGTCGACAAGAAAAACGGCGACAGAAAGAATTATTCAATACCTCGGGAACCTTTGGTCAAATACAAGTTTTTGCCCAAATGCTCGGGGGCTACTTCAGAAAAAAAGTAAATTTTCGAGTATGATAAATATAGAAATTGCGGGAGCCTACAACCAAGCACAAGTCCTTGGCTGTAGCCTCGGGGGCTACTCCCATCAAGAACGCTGTTCGCGCACCCGAGAGATAAAAAAAAGAGAGAAGAAGAAAGAGATCATATTGGGAAGTAATGAAAATATAGCGACAAGGTGGACTAAAATGTTGAGCCTACAACCAAGCACAAGTTCTTGGTTGTAGCCTCGGGGGCTACTCCCATCGGGAACGCTGTTCGCGTGCCCGATGAAATTAACAAAAATAGAAAAACAAGAGAGTATATTTCGAGTTATAATTAACTCTACATATACTCCCATCGGGAGAACAATATAAGTCATATATGACTCGATAAAATGTGCCATTCCAACAGCCGGAAAAGCACTCGACAATATATTCTCAGAACGCCGAAGTTGCGATCAATTTCTGAATGCCGCAAATTTGCGAAGGTAAGACCCCAGATCCGTTCTGCTAGGCGTGGCATCGCCAAAGACTGCGCTCTGCTACTTTTATCCGTATCAACAGATACGAAGAAAAATCCTAACGGACGCGTTAGGTACCCGATAAATTTGACTGGGACTCGACAGAATGGTAAGACCTTAAGCGGCACCTGTCGACGTTTACACCAGTATCCCGAGATCATGTCCGGGGACGTGATTTTGAAGTAGGTTTTTGCGGATTGCCACTAGAGCAGTTAACTAGTACCTGATCCGTCAGATGAACTAGCCCCAATTACCAGTATCCCTGTACAATATAGAATTTTATGTGAAGAAATATAAAAGGTTAAAGCTTTTGAGTAAAAATAAACAATGGAGATTTTCCCTGACTCTACGATTCAAGCAAAATCTCGGGGGCTACTGACATAGGCATCCCAAATGGGCCTGCCGAAGATGGTACCCGGGGTTTACTGGAGGCCCAATACCCGAAGAATAAGAAGATTCGGGAGCCCAAGATTTACTAAGGAAAGATAGAGTTGTAATAGGAAGTGTTGTTTGTAATCTGGCGGGACGAGTTAGAAACCGTCCCGGACTCTGTAAACTTGTATAGCACGAATCCCTCGGCTTCACCTCATATATAAGGGGGAGTCGAGGGACAAAAGAAAGGACCGAATCATTGTCTGCAAATCCTAGTTTTCACAATCGTCGAGTACTTTTCGGCTGAAACCTTCGAGATCTACTTACCCTCTACTTCTAACTAAACCCTAGCCTACAATCCATAGGCATTGACAAGTTAATCCCTTGTCACTTAGAGAGACCAAATATGCAAACCAAATTTTAGCATGCTCTATGTATTTCTTCATTAATGGGTGCAAAGCATATGATGCAAGAGCTTAAACATGAGCACAACAATTGCCAAGTATCACATTACCCAAGACATTTATAGCAATTACTACATGTATCACTTTCCAATTCCAACCATATAACAATTTAACGAAGAAGAAACTTCGCCATGAATACTATGAGTAGAAACCAAGGACATACTTGTCCATATGCTACAGCGGAGCGTGTCTCTCTCCCATAAAGTGAATGCTAGGATCCATTTTATTCAAACAAAATAAAAACAAAAACAAACCGACGCTCCAAGAAAAAGCACATAAGATGTGATGGAATAAAAATATAGTTTCAGGGGAGGAACCTGATAATTTGTCGATGAAGAAGGGGATGCCCAAGGGATGCCTTGGGCATCCCCAAGCTTAGATGCTTGAGTCTTCTTGAAATATGCAGGGATGAACCACCGGGGCATCCCCAAGCTTAGAGCTTTCACTCTTCTTGATCATAGTATATCATCCTCCTCTCTTGACCCTTGAAAACTTCCTCCACACCAAACTCGAAACAACTCATTAGAGGGTTAGTGCACAATAAAAATTCACATATTCAGAGGTGACACAATCATTCTTAACACTTCTGGACATTGCATAATGCTACTGGACATTAGTGGATCAAAGAAATTCATCCAACATAGCAAAAGAGGCAATGCGAAATAAAAGGCAGAATCTGTCAAAACAGAACAGTTCGTATTGACGAATTTTAAAATGGCACCAGACTTGCTCAAATGAAAATGCTCAAATTGAATGAAAGTTGCGTACATATCTGAGGATCATGCACGTAAATTGGCTTAATTTTCTGAGCTACCTACAGGGAGGTGGACCCAGATTCGTGACAGCAAAGAAATCTGGAACTGTGCAGTAATCTAAATCTAGTACTTACTTTTCTATCAACGGCTTTACTTGGCACAACAAAACACAGAACTAAGATAAGGAGAGGTTGCTACAGTAGTAAACAACTTCCAAGACACAAAATAAAAACAAAGTACTGTAGCAAAATAACACATGGGTTATCTCCCAAGAAGTTCTTTTCTTTATAGCCATTAAGATGGGCTCAGCAGTTTTAATGATGCACTCGCAAGAAATAGTATTTGAAGCAAAAAGAGAGCATCAAAAGGCAAGTATGAAACAAATTTAAGCCTAACATGCTTCCTATGCATAGGAATCTTGTAAATAAACAAGTTCAAGAAGCATAATGCAACAAGCATAGAAAGATAAAACAAGTATAGCTTCAAAAATTTCAGCACATAGAGAGGTGTTTTAGTAACATGAAAATTTCTACAACCATATTTTCCTCTCTCATAATAACTTTCAGTAGCAACATGAGCAAACTCAACAATATAACTATCACATAAAGCATTCTTATCATGAGTCTCATGCATAAAATTATTACTCTCCACATAAGCATAATCAATTTTATTAGTAATAGTGGGAGCAAATTCAACAAAGTAGCTATCATTATTATTCTCATCAAGTGTTGGAGGCATAGTATAATCACAACAAAATTTACTCTCCATAGTAGGTGGTACCAAAAGACTACTATCATTATAATCATCATAAATAGGAGGCAAAGTATCATCAAAGAAAATTTTCTCCTCAATGCTTGGTGGACTAAAAAGATCATGCTCATCAAAACCAGCTTCCCCAAGCTTAGAATTTTCCATATCATTAGCAACAATGGTATTCAAAGTGTTCATACTAACATGTTCCATGGGTTTTTAATTTTCGCATTAAACCATTCATGTCTTGACTCAGGAAATAGTACAAAGAGCTCACAGATGTTTTCCATTATGCCTAACTAGTGTAAACAAGAAACAAAAAGTTGCAATTGCAGGATCTAAAGGAAATAGCTTCGAGTACTTACGACGCCGGGAAATAGCTTGGTAGCCGAGGTCCGGAGTGTGAGTACCTTTTACCTTTCCTCCCCGGCAACGGCGCCAGAAAAGTGCTTGATGTCTACGTTCCCCCTCCTTTCCTGTAGACAGTGTTGGGCCTCCAAGAGCAGAGGTTTGTAGAATAGCAGCAAGTTTTCCCTTAAGTGGATCACCCAAGGTTTATCGAACTCAGGGAGGAAGAGGTCAAAGATATCCCTCTCATGCAACCCTGCAACCACAAAGCAAGAAGTCTCTTGTGTCCCCAACACACCTAATAGGTGCACTAGTTCGGCGAAGAGATAGTGAAATACAGGTGGTATGAATATATATGAGCAGTAGCAACGGTGCCAGAAAATAGCTTGCTGGCGTGTAGTTGATGGTGGTAGTATTGCAGCAGTAGTAACGCAGTAAAACAGTAAACAAGCAGCGATAGCAGTATTTAGGAACAAGGCCTAGGGATTACACTTTCACTAGTGGACACTCTCAACATTGATCACATAACAGAATAGATAAATGCATACTCTACACTTTTGTTGGATGATGAACACATTGCGTAGGATTACACGAACCCTCAATGCCGGAGTTAACAAGCTCCACAATTAATGTTCATATTTTAGTAACCTTATAGTGTAAGATAGATCAAAAGACTAAACCAAGTACTAACATAGCATGCACACTGTCACCTTCATGCATATGTAGGAGGAATAGATCACATCAATATTATCATAGCAATAGTTAACTTCGCAATCTACAAGAGATCATGATCATAGCATAAACCAAGTACTAACACGGTGCACACACTGTCACCTTTACACACGTGCAGGAGGAATAGAACTACTTTAATAACTTTGTTAGAGTAGCACATAGATAAATTGTGATACAAACTCATATGAATCTCAATCATGTAAAGCAGCTCATGAGATCATTGTATTGAAGTACATGGAGAGAGATTAACCACATAGCTACCGGTACAGCCCCGAGCCTCGATGGAGAACTACTCCCTCCTCATGGGAGCAGCAGCGGTGATGAAGATGGCGGTGGAGATGGCAGCGGTGTCGATGGAGGAGCCTTCCGGGGGCACTTCCCCGCTCCGGCAGCGTGCCGGAACAGAGACTCCTGTCCCCCAGATCTTGGCGTCGCGATGGCGGCGGCTCTGGAAGGTTTCTGTGGTTTTCGTCGAACGTATCAGGGTTTTCGATCCAGGGGCTTTATAAAGGCGAAGAGGCGGCGCAGGAAGGCTGAAGGGCTGGCCAAACCATAGGGGGGCGCGGGCCCCCCCTAGGCCGCGCCAGGGTATGGTGTGGTGGGCCTGTGCCCCCCCTCTGGTCCCTCTCGTGTGTTCTGGATGCTTCCGGGGATTCTAAGATCTTTGGCGTTGATTTCGTCCGATTCCGAGAATATTTCGTTACTAGGATTTCTGAAACCAAAAACAGCAGAAAACAGGAACTGGCACTTCGGCATCTTGTTAATAGGTTAGTTCCAGAAAATGCACGAATATGACATAAAGTGTGCATAAAACATGTAGATAACATCAATAATGTGGCATGAAATATAAGAAATTATCGATACGTCGGAGACGTATCAACGTTCACATGACACCACTAGAAGAATAACACCATAACTTAAATATCACACCATTGAATATTACTCAACCATAGTTCACTACTAACATTTAGACTTCACCCATGTCCTCAAGAACTAAACGAACTACTCACGAGACATCATATGGAACATGATCAGAGGTGATATGATGATGAATAACAATCTGAACATAAACTTGGTTCAATGGTTTCACTCAATAGCATCAACAACAAGTAGAGATCGATACCGGGAGAGTTTCCCCTATCAAACAATCAAGATCAAACCCAAATTGCTACGGCGGTGACGATGTCCAGCGGTGATGACGGCGGTGATGATGGTGGAGATGATGATGATGGTGATGGCGATGATGTCCAGCTCGATGACGGTGACGATGGCGTCGATTTCCCCCTCCCGGAGGGAATTTCCCCGGCGGATTCCTGCCCGCCGGAGAGCTCTTTTCTCTCTGGTGTTCTCCGCCCCGCAGAGGCGGCTGTAACTCTTCGTGAGGTACCCTCTGTGGCTTAGGTCTTCGGGACGAAGGGTTTCACGAAGAAAAGGAGGCGAAAGGGGTCGTGGGCCCCCCAAACCACATGGCGGCGCGGCCAGGGCATGGGCCGCGCCACCCTAGGGTGTGGGCCCACCCTGGGTCCTCCTGGCCCCTCCTTCTGGCTTCCTTCGTCATCTTGAAAAATAGGATTTTTGGTATAATTTCCTTCCACAGTTGATCTTCCAAAATATTGCGTTCTGACGGTGCTTTTTCCAGCAGAATCCTGGCTCCGGTGCTTGATCCTCCAATAATGATGAAACATGCAAAATAGATGAAATAACATAAGTATTGTGTCCCAATATGAAATATATCAATGAATAACAGCAAATTATGATATAAAATAGTGATGCAAATTGGACGTATCAGCGCCCAGGATCTGATCCGGGTTTGGTGGTGGTGGCTTCCTTCTTCGCCGGAGGAGGTCGGCTGGTTGCTAGGGTGGCGGATCACGAGATCCGTCTACTCCGGCGATGAAGATCTAGTCGACAACGAGCTAGCGGTGAAGGGGCCATCGATGAAAACCGCGCCTTGACATCGTTCTTGGCGGATGACGGTGGCGGCTATTGGCGTAGTTCCCTTGCGAACGCATCATCTTTGCTGGCCTCTTCGCTTGCTCTTGCTGAGTTGGGGACTCGCGGCTGTCGGTGAAAACCGTGCCACGATTAGCGGGCGATTGCGGCATTAAGCATCGCTTCCTTCTTGAAGTCATCGTCGTTGCAGCCTGCATCTACCCACTCATGCTGCTTCGGGGGAAACCCTATATCCGGGTATCCCGGATCGAACGATGACGGCGCTTCCTGCGTCATTCTACCTCTTGGGGCGTCGTTTTTGGAGCAGCGGCTGGATGGAGGTGGATCTTGGTGGAGTGATATTCATCTACCACATCGATGGCGCTGAATATAGGTGGCATGGTGCTGCGGGGTATCAACGACGGATGCAGGATGATGTATGCGTGCATGATGGTGGAGCCGTCTGGCGTCATGGTGGCATCGACGGCAGGCCTTGCAAGGTTAATGCGATGATCCCTCTTGAAGATGGGGTCGAGGAAGACGGCGGTAGCAACTTCTGTGGCGTGTGCGTTGGCGTGCGCTGAGAGTCTGCTTGACTGGATGTGATTCTCACCTGCTATTGGACATTTTGGGAAGGCATTTGGTTTTTTGGAGAGTTGGTGTATTGTCACCTCCTTCATCCCTCTATAGGTTTAGCAAGACGGCTTTGAGTTTGATCTTTTGTATTGCTCTTGTAAGGTGTTGTGAATAATCTAATTAAAAAGCCGTGTGCATCCCTTGAATGCGAAAGCTGGGGTGATTATTCCCCATTCCAAAAAAAAACCCTAAAAGAGTAAGTACACATAGACAAATGAACGAATGAACCAGCTAGTGATCAACATCGTACCATGGAGCTATCGTGAAATATGCCTCTTTCTGAACAATATTCGCGCTATATAGTATTGTTTGTCGCAAAAGTGATACCATTGCTTTAGTAATGGCGACCTCAGCTCCATCAGTGACATTTAGACGCGATTTGTATGGCCCGAGGCTAGCTGCGCACAACGAAGATTTTTGGTTGGTATTTACGTCGAGGGGTAATCCTAACCAAAGATAATCATGTTAAGCGCAATTGGCTTGGAAACAGTCAGTGTGTTCTATCATCACAATGAGACGATTAAACACTTGTTCTTCCAGTGCCGCTTTGTTATATGGTCATGCATCCAAATAACTTTTGATCTGTATCATCCGACTAGTGTAGCAAATATCTTTGATAATTGGCTTTATGGTATTGATCGCAAGTTTAGAATGCTTATTATGGTGGGAGCGCTTGCCGTTGTATGATCGCTATGACTATGTAGAAATGACAAAAAAATTAATGATAAGAATTGCTCTTTTTTGCATGTTATATACAAATGTACTGCTATTCTCTGTTCGTGGTCCACGCTGCAAAGAGTGGAGAACTGCAATCTCTTTACGAAGATCTCACGGTTGGAGGCTACGGTGAGGGATACTTTTCCATTGCATGGGTAGCAACATAATCTACGGAGTGGGCCACCACTTTCTTCATAGGCGATCCAAAATTACTCATGTTTGATATGTAATTTGTCTTTATTGTTTTTTTTACTTTTGTTATACCCGAGACTCGGGAATAGCTATGTGTATCTTGGTTAGGCAAAGGCCAGATATAATTGCTTGAATTTAAGTAATAAAATGCTTATTATAAAAAAAGGAGCTACTGTGGAGCAACGTAGAAAACCATAGCCGCACACGCGCCTACAGGTCAACACGCCATGAAGGAATTAAACGAGCTAGCTATCTAGACGAACAGCCGGAGCAGAACGGGCGGCGCCACGGCGGCGGCCTCGTCGCGGTGCCGGCGCATGTGGCCGCCGAGCGCCTGGCCCATCTCGAACTCAAGCCCGCATACGTTGCACTGGTGTACCACTGCCGGCTTCTGATCATCCGTAGAAGTAGTCTAATTGGGCTTGTCGGAGTAGTGATCTCCGGCGAGCGCGAGCGCGAGCCCATGCCGGGCGCGGAGGTGGCTGGTCCTGTGCCCCCCGAGAGCCTGGAAAGTTGGGAAGGATCGGCTGCACGTCTTGCACACGAACTCCCGTGATCCGGCCGCAGCTGCGCGGCGCAGCTTCTTATTGCCCTGGGCCACGGCGCAGAGGGAGAGCGAGAGAGGGACACGGCTTGCTCTGATGCCGCTCTCTGGTGCTTCATGAACGTGCTGCTTAGGATCTATTCGAAGAAGGAACCGAGTAGTATAATTGATTCGGCGAGGTCAAGAATCTGTGCGAGGTGATCGCTGGCGGGAAGTGAAGGAGCTTGGTATAGACACTGGACTGGATGGATTCAGAAGAAGCCGGAAGGTTTGTTGGAGTTTATATAGCCCAGTAGGGGAAGATAGGATCATAGGAAAAGCTCGCTAGCAGTCAGTTGGCCATCTCTATCGCTTCCCTTCCTTTCTCAATATCGAGCAGCTGGGACGCGCGCGCACGCGTTTTGATTGGCGTACGTACGTAGATGATGTACCTGTAGGCCGCGGAACCTCGAGAGTCTGCAGGTGGACGGAAGGCAACGCGAAATGGGACGGAAGTAGCTCTCATCTCTCACGGTGTTAGAGAAAAAGACGAAGATGCGGAGAAGGCGTTTGTGCATTTCGCGTTGACGTAGACCGTTGCGTCGTCTCTCCCCGCCGCTACCGGTCGCGCCTGGCGAACTACTTTCTGTTTCTGACGACGGGTAAAGACTAGATCGTCTCAGTCAAGTATTGCACCCGAACAATTACAAGGTGCTTCGCGAATTAAAGTGTCCGAACTTTCTGGTATTTGGTGGAAGGATATTTGATCGGCCAGGGTATTTCAACCTTTCGTGTGCTTTTGTACAAGGTATAAATGTAAGGCGAAGCGTGACAAAAATCTAAAGGTATAAACGATGCCCCCCACAGGGGGCTTCACAGCGTTCTGAGCTTCTCCATCGTCCGATCTTCACATCTTTGCATCCCATCCGTTCATTCTGGGCAGAAACCGACTGTTCCGATTGGCCCTCCGGCTAGCTAACCCCATGTAACAGCCATGTGTTACCCACCAGCGGCTGCACGTGGGTCCCGCTTCTGTCCGGGCCCGCACGTCGGTCACTGTGGGTCGACTTCGTTCGGTCGGGTTTGCTGTCGGGGCCTGGAAAAGATCTACACCCGCAGGGCTAAAATGGGTATTTCCTTGCACGATGATCGGATGAGACAAAACCGCAGCCCGTGCTCGAGAACCCTAGCCATTGGTGCGCTCTCTCCCCAATCCCCTCTCATTTGGCCGCCTCCTCCGCTCCCAGCCGCCGCCTCCCCCGCTCCCAGCCGCCGCCTCCCCATCTCCCGCTCCACGCCGTCGTCGGCGTCCTCTCCGGCGAGCCGTCGTCGTCCGCGTCCTCTCGCTCTGGGTCATGAAGACCAAGGACGAGCGGTGATCTAGGCAAGAAAAGGCGACTCTGCCTTGCATGGCCGAGCTCGCCTGGTGGAGGATCTTAGGGGAGCAGGATGAGGGAGGTCGCGGCTGTGGCGGGAGGAGGACTAGGTGGCCGAGCTCGGCAGGGGATAGGCTTCCACGGCCACCGTCGCCACCAGCGCCGCCATATCCTTCTCCTCCACTCATGTGCTCCCTCGCCATTTTCCTGCGTGCTCCTCTTCCTCCTCGTTCCCCTTCCCCTGCTCTCTCCTCCAGCAATTCCCTTGCCTTTGCCGTCTCTCCTTCCTCTGGTCCATCTCCTATCGTTGCCATATCCGGCTGGGAGAGCAGCTCTGGCCTTGAGGTGGCACAGAAGATTCGTGGAGGGGCCGTCCATTCTCACTGCCCCTAGCCAAATAAGGTGTTCATTTCTTCTCCTCTTCCTCCTCCCCCTTCTGCTCATAATTTCCTCTCCCCATCCAATCCTTAATGCTTGATATGATTTGCTGCTGCATACGTAATGCTGATTTGGTTTGTATGCTGAATCGAATCCCCGCGATTCCCATCGCCTCCGCTTGAGCTGCACGTGCTCGTCGCTCTTCGCCGAGTCCGTCAGGAACTCCGGCGCGTGCACGCTGGGGGATGGCTCCGGGCTCGCGTCTCCATACTCACGCTGGGGAAAGGATTTTCTGTGGATGGATACCATGGAGATGGGACTCCCAGCGGGGGCTCTGAGGTCTCCCCTTTCTTGCTGTTCTCGATTTGATATATTTCCCCACTTTTTCTTTCAATCCATGTGTTTCAATCGTAGCATAGGCAGCTACAATTGCAGCTCTGAATTTCACCCATACGTTATTGTCTGTACGTGCTAGGCAGCTTGTATGTGCATTGGGTTCAATCAAATTTTTCGTTTGAAAATTCAGTGTGTACGTCCAGATCTGGTGCATACCAAGATGATCTAATGACCAAAAACAATTAATATACAACAAACAAAACTATGCTTGTCTAAAAATATTTGTTTGCAAAGTATTTTGTGTCTGTTGAATTCAACAAATGAATACAGTAACAACTAATAGGCCTACTCACTGGTAGTAACTTATTTGAGAAAATGCTCCAGCTAAAGAGTAATGGAAAAAGAGCCTCCCAATCTGGTTTAATAGCTCACCAGATCTTGATTGCATCTGCAAAATTATGAATATGAAGATTTCTGGATTACACTTGCAACTTGGTACATCATATTCGGAGGAAGATTTATGAATCCCCTTCATAAATTCCTAATGTTAATGGCAATCTGCAACTGTGATGGTTTATGCATGCCAACTTTGTCAGCGAAGTGACTAACGTTGCAAGGATTAAACCATACTAACACCATCCTACTATGCTACTGCAATACTTTTGAGTGTGTGCTTTTCTTACTGTGTTGATCCGGTACTTCAGATATGACTTTGCATATGATTGTAACATGGCACACTGGGAATTATGCTTTATCTATTTCTTGCATGTTCTTCTTTGTAATTGCTCATATTTCAGGCAATAGGCTTTGCATGTTAACAGTATGTGCTCTCTATTCTACTGAAATCTGGAAATGTGCTTGAGATTAATTATGGAGTCACTAATTTTCAGTTTTGTGATATGCAGGCTGAGACTTTGCTTGGTTACCTGCTCGTAGCAGCAGCAAGTGGTGAATTTTACTCTTATTCAGGATAATGACAGGCTTATGGATAAAATACTCCATGGCAGGAGTAGAAGAATTTTGAAACAGGACAGGTTTGTTTTATACAACGATCCCTTTATATGCACAACTTGCATCGGCATCAAATTCTCCTTTGTTATCACACTGTTGTGAACTGTCTTTACACAATTATCACACTGCTGTGACTAGTGTGCATCATAATAAAATGGTCTCTCTTTATCTCTGACATAATAAAATGTATGTCTCTGCTTAATTTGAAACTTGCAGTCTGAATTTCTGAAGGAATTTTACAGTATGAATATTAAGATTCTCAAGCAGATTTATAGTCAAAGACCATTCCTGCAGTGCAGTCTGACATGATTGTTCTGCTAAAAGCGATGTTTCTCGTGCTAAAATCATATGCATATGGTTGACATTCAGCAAGAACTGGCCAAGACGGAGGCCTGGGCGGAGGAAAGAGTTGGAGCTCACCATGGAAGAGATTGAGTTGTGATCTGTTGATTTGCATATAGTGATTTTGGTAGCTTTGCCGGTCTCTTGTGTTTCTACTTAAACTTGGATTTTCATGCATATATGAGATTGTTTTGGTTGTGGCTTTCACCAAATTGACCTCAACATTGGATTGGACCAGAACTGCTCATTTGATTGCGTCAGAGCATTTTGCTTCACAATTCTAACATATATTATCTTAAATTGGTTTTATGTAGTGGGAAACTGTCTACATGGTTGAATGGCATCACCAGTCACTCCATGACTTTTGTGTTGCGCTTTGATATTTCAGTATTTTCAATAGTGGCAACAAACAGTGTTAAGTTTCAACGGCAAGTTCGATTCACTTGGCAAATAAGCATCGAGTCAAAATCTTTCATGTAAGTCATGCTGGGGATGATCGTCGGGACGTATTTTTGTAAATGGTCAGGCCAATCCATCGAAGATGTGGTTCAAGACTTCAAGAACTTGGGACCATATCTGCTGACATGGCTCCTATTATTGATGCGTTTTCAGTTGACGATGATGAGCTTGACCTACACTTACATAGGGTTTCTTTTCTATACCTGAAGCTATTGAGGATATTCGCCAAGGAAAAGTATGTCCTTGTTCCATGTTTACTAGAATATTTTGTGGTCATTTGCTTTGTAATCCTACCCGATTTCGGTATGTGATAGTTGTGGATGATGATGACAAGGAAAAAGAAGGAGATCTTATAATGGCAGCATCCGTCGAGCACGAAGGACGGAAGGAGAGGCGGAGCGTGGGGGCGGCGAGAGCTCAGCAAAGGCTCACACTCTAATCTGAAATTGATGGCTTCAGCACCGAATCAATTTGTATTTTCTCTTATCTCAGTCTTTGCCTTTCTTACGTTCCTCTGGAAGTTTTTATTCTTAATTGTACTATTTGAAATAGATGCATGTGTACTCTATTTGAAATAGATGCATGTGTACTCAGTTTGTGTGCAATGTTGATTATGCGCTGATCTTTCCACAATTTAGCCCTCCAAGTTTCCTAATTAAGCATTCCATGTGCATTTCTGGATGTCCCCTGCAAATAGAATAATTGCATCAGTGTAATGAAATGCTTTTATCAGAAAACCAAATAGGTGCGTTGGCTTTGCAAACGTAGGGATATGTATTTTTTTATTTAACTAAGCAAGATATAATTCATGATAGTCAATTGGCTCACATCTTTGTGCTACTAGGGATTAGAGTATTTTCTTATTTAAGTTATTTTCTTTCTCGAAGTTTCTCTATGGTATACTTAGCTTAAAAAATGTCCAGTGCCTATTTCCCTAATTTTGTAGGTAGCTGAGGGAATCAATATCGGGTCATCTGTATCGTACGAGTTGTGGACAAAGAACAACTACATAGCAGCAGATGAATATAGAAATACGATAGAGTTTGAGTATTTTCTCCAACTTGCTTATTCACCTCAGATCCTAATTTATTCCACATTGAAGAAGATAGGAGATAAGTCGTCCATCTAGATTTTGTTCTTATAGGTTGTGTGGAAACCCTTCCGTTATAATGTCTATGCGAAACAAGATACCTTTGGTTATGTCTTAACGGAGTTAGGTGAAAAGGCACTGGCATGTCAATGCGTTTATGCATCTTTCCCTTCCTTCATTCTGCCTCCCCTGGTCTACTCTTCTTCTTCTTCTTCGTGCACTCAAAGTTATACATTCTTTGTTCACCTTTCGATTCTCATTGCAATCTATGCCTTTTGTGTACTACAGATCATACTTGCGTACATGGCAAAAAAGCAATTATGCAGATTTCGTCATGATTATCTGCAGATGTAACCTCTGATTGCAAATAATACGACATGATGTCTGCAGTTGCTCAACGGTGAACGGTATGCATATAACTACTGAGATTTTCCCCAAGCATATGTGGTTTATTAGTATAATTAAATTCCAGGTGACCCTCATGCTTATCTATTAATATTCTGAGAAACTTTGGATGACATTGTGTTTTGCTGTTGCTCACAGTGTGTAGTTTCAGTTTCTGAAAAGGGCATGAATGAGGTAGTCTATGCTTTGGCATGCTAATTTGTCGGTGCACAAATCTAGGCGTCGGTGAGTGTGTGTTTTGTAAGACTTGATCCAGTTTCATAATGAAATTGTGAGTCCTGGGGCTCCCTTCTCTTGGAAAAAAAAAATCAAATGCTTGCTGCCATTTTTCCTCAACTATTTTTGCTCACGATTACTTCTTGGTAGCCTTTTCCATTCTTTTCACCTGTTTCTCTTCTTTCAGATTTATAGGCCTTTTTATATGTGAATTGAGCTGATGCTATGGCCTGTTCTTGAAATTTGGATGTTGATACCTGGGACATTTTTCTGTGTATAATTTTAATAATTTCAAACATGATTAATTTTGCTTAGCTTCGTGAGTATTTGCAGCTATATACATCTCATGGTTTCTCTTTCTCATTTCATCTTAGTTGTTCCAGTCTGGGTTATAATGGCATAAGGTACTGGGCACTCATTTTCCAGTGAAGTACATTTCAGGTGAGGGCATGCAATCTATGCATTCTGTCATATTAGATGGTTTTTAGCTTACTTGAATGTACAATAATTGCAGTCACATTAAAAGGTTTTCCAGCTTAACAGTGAGTTACATATAATCTGGTTTTGATTGCTTGCCTCCATAGTTTCAGCTGATGATTAGTTGCCTCTGCATGTGTCTATTTTGTTAGTTCATGCTGATACAAAGAGTCCATTTACCATATATTGATTTACAGCCTACGATTCGATGCATTCTCAAGCAAGTGTTCATGTTATATAATTCAAGGTTCTAGCTGTTTTTATTTTTTCTCAAATGAAATAATGGTTGTATAGGGCATTCCATTTATTTTCTTTTCATAATCCATGGATAGGCTAATGACCTTGGTTTTATGGTTGATTCAACCATATTGAGATAAAAGATTACATCGTTCTTTTTGATATTATTGTTTTTTTAGAATGTACCATCTCCAAAGAAATAAGACAAACTTACATTTAGTTTGATGGTGGGTTCTTTTCTTTAGTGAAAAGGACCCGATCATCTTATCTTTGCGTCTTTGTAAGGATTTATGACGGTTGATGAAGTTATCACACATAAATGGTTTTGTACCTTTGGCATCGTCTATAGTTGTCTATATATGATCTATCCCCTTTGTATTTTATATGTGTAGTAGGGAATCACCGGAGCTAAATGCAAAGCAGGATCGTCTTCATTATTCATATGCAATATTTTCTTTATTCAACAAGCTTCTTGATCTTAGGTATTTACGACCTAGCTGATAGCTATTTGCAGATATTCAGGCCTTATGCTTTCCTGCGCTATTTTGTGCCTCTGCATTGTCGCGGCATGAGGGACAACAGTGACAACAATCAGTGCGTGTTGGGTCAGGTATTGCTTCAGTTCTGCTTCCTCTCTCTCTCGCTTCATTTTCACCTGCTGTAGGTAGACTACCAGTGTCTGATGTATGCATGTATGTGTTGTGGTTCAGGGTTGGAGCGCGATGAAGGGATGTGGCGGGTGCCGGAGACAGGAGGTGGCCTACATTGTTGTGCACGAGGGGCGCCAGTGACAACAATCAGCTTCAGAATTGAGGTCAATTAATATTTTGAGTTTCTCTTGTATCCTGAACTGGTTACGGAGTCATCATAGAACATGTTCATGGTCTGCTTGGCTGTGGCCAGCGTCACGCGTCGAGCACCACAATTGCCCGTTACACAGTCATCATAGAATAGCTATCGTATTTGTGTGCTTGCTTTCAAGGCATCTATAACCAATAGCTATGTTTATTCATTGCCAGGTTAGAAATTCCTTCTCACGTTTTTCTCTTTTCAGCTCTATGTATTTCAGAGTACAAAGTATATTATTCCAAAGTATATTATCCTGCTATTCCTTGCCTACGAGCATGTGCTTGGTTTGCTTGGTGAACTAGGGTGTTAGCTTGCTCCGTGTACTCATTTTTCTACCTTGCTTTGTAGTAGTCCGCAAGAAGGAACAACAGTGCTGACGAGCAATCCAGGAGGTGAGTCCAAATATTCATCCACTCTGCCTTGCTTGCTCTCTGGTTTGTGAGGAAAACATAGAAGTATTCAGACTTTGTCATGTAGAAAAAGTATTTCCAATAGTAATTAACACTACATCCATACCCAAATATAAACAAGTGCAAACCTTTTCAGTACGAGTAGAACAAGTCCACAAGCTCTTGCAGCTAGGTCTGCTAGATGCGTCCATACATTGAGCACGGTTTGTGTGCTGCGAGTGCATGTTCGCGCCTTTGCTATAAACATTTTTTTCTATTAACATTCATGTTTAGTGCAATACAACAGTGGCCTATCGGTATATCTACTCACTACTTATAAGCTGGAATTTTGACTCTTCCGCTGTGAACTTTCAGGTACTGTAAACTTTTGTTGTTTTGGATCTTTTGAAAACGAAATGAGATGGAGGTGGAGCTGGCCAAGGTCGCAAAGAAGACCACCAATGACCTGACGGACGTGCAGCTGTTCTTTATGACCGTCGGCTTGAGGGTGACCAGCGACCTCACTAAACTATTGCGCAGTTGGTCTTCCTCGCTCTGCCTCAAGTCCCTCGCCAGTAGGTAACACTGAGCCATCACTTGCAGCAGACGCGGAAGCTGCACCACCCCTAAAGAAAAAAAAAGTGGGGATTGGGCACATGTATGTGTTTACAGAAGAAAAGCAACTGATTGTGTGCTACTCATAACATATCAGATAGGATAGATGATGGCATGAAGATCAACGAGCAGCCAATCGTGACGAACCTGTTGTTCAATATTGACGAGAAGCCGCACCCGGTGTTCACCTAGGATGGCAATGAACGATGGTGAGGTAGAAGGTACCCCTCTAAGATGCCCTAATGGGGCACATGATGTTATGACACTGCATACCGGTTCCCAATTCTAATCTTTGTTTACTGACTTGTCTGTCACATACATAACACAAGTGAAAGATTTCAGATATGCTTATGTTCTGTCTCTTTTCATCACTAACAAGAAAACTGCCCGACTGTGACTATGTAACCGAGAAACTACAATCCAGGAGATTCAAAAATATCCCAGCTTACATGATAAGAATAAAATTTATTGCTTCCAAATTAAGAGTATGAGATTTAGAAGTTATGGAGATTTTTATCTTAATTGCTTCCAGTAAAACCAAAGAAAGGTATTATAATATTGCAGCTATTTTTATCACCGTTATAAAGAGATGAATATTGGCATGAGCTCCACGGGATCGTGCGCCAAGGCGCACATCTAAATCTAGTACGGAGTAATAGCAAGTTTCCTTAGGGCATCTCCAGCGGCGCGATGCATTTTAGCGTCCGCGCGCGTCCGTTTGCGTCGGCCCTTTTGGTCGAAAACGACCGCGCGTCCGTTTGCGTCGGGGGTGGCTCCAGCGGCACGACGCATTTTTTTTAGGACGAATCATTTTTTGAACTGAAACATAATTTACAAAAATTGAAACATAACTTACATACTTGAAAACATAAAAAAAAAACCTAAAACGCCTACTGCTGCGCATCGTCGCCGTGCTGCTCCTCGTCGCTGTCGAGCAAGATGATCTCCGGTACGTCCCACGGCCAGTAGCCATCCGGGGGAGCGTACGCCGGGCGCGATGGCGGTGCTCGAGGTTGAGGAGGCTGCGGCTGAGGCGGCGGTGGAGGCGCCCAGGGCTGCGGCTGTGGCGGCGGATGAGGAGCCCAGCCATAAGGCTGTGGCGGCGGTGGGGGAGGCGCCCAGACATAAGGCTGTGGCGGCGGTGGGGGAGGCGCCCAAGGCTGTGGCGGCGGTGGAGGAGGCGCCGCCGAGTCCAGAAGCGCCTGTCGAAGGGCTTCATCGGCGGACAGGCCAGGCGGCATGACAGCGGTGGCGTAGCGGGGCAACGGCGGCTGCACCGGCGCGTCGTACTCGGAGACGAGGAGGCCGAGCTTGGCCATCTCGTCGTCCGTCATGTTGTCCGGGAACTCGAAGTTCCGGCCCTCCGCCATGGCCTGCTGCCATTCGTGGAAGACGAGGCCGACGTAGTCGTCGCTGTCGTCCTTCACCTCCTCGCTATGGTACGCGAGCGCCTCGATGTAGTCGTCGTCGTCGTCGTAGACGGCGTAGGCTTCGTCGTCGTCGTCCTCGTCCTCGCGGTCGTTGTGCTGCGGCTGCTCACGTCGCGTCGGCGCCTGCTGACGACGAGCCGGCGGTGCAGGGCCGAAGGGATAATCCCTGTCGCCCATGAAGCCAGCCCGTCGTCTGCTGTCCGTCTCCGTGGACAGGTACGTACGCCAACTCTCCGAGTCGATGGCGTACGCCGGATCGGCGCGGAGGTCCTCCGGCAGATATCGCCTCCTGCGCCGGATCTCCTTGGTCCGCTCAGGCTCGCGCGCAGGTACTGGAGGGATGGGCACCCGGCGGCAGCTGAGCCGCCAGCCGCCAGGCAGCTGCACGCCGGACCAGGCGTCGCACGGCACCCATCTGCCGTGCATGAGCCTCCCCACCGTGACGGGGAGCGGCACCTTCTTGCTGCCGCTGCCGGAGGCCTCGAAGTCGTTCTTCTTCCCCATGGCGCAGCGGCGGTTGTGGTGCGAGTGGAGCTGTGGGCGAAGGAGCAACGCGGCCGCTGGACTTTTAAGGGCGGCCGCGCACGGGATACGATGCCATTGAAGGCGGCGCAGAAGCCCAGCCGCCGCCCGCCAGTGCACGCGCAGAACAGGAAGCTGCGGCATTCATGGCGGCGCAGACGCGGAAGCGCTGACCGCGGAAGCGATGGCCGCGGAAGCGATGCCCTCCATGCAGGCTCGCTGCCAGGCGGGCCCGGTGGAGACCGCAGCGGACACTTTGCGCGTCCGCGCAGCGTCCGCTGAGACTGTTATCACCAGATTTTGGCCAAATCAGGAGGTGGGCCGTAAGAGAGATGGGCTTGGAAGATTACACGTGGAAGATCTCTGAAGCGGCCTTGCACGAAGAATTTGGGCTAGATTGCCCGTGTATCTTTAGTTATAATAGATCGCATCTTAGATTAGAAGTTAGAGTTCGTCTCGTGCACGGTGGGGATTATTCCCACGTTAGAAAGTCCGCTGGACTATAAATATGTATCTAGGGTTTATGGAATAAACAACAACCAACGTTCAACCAACCAATCAATCTCGGCGCATCGCCAACTCCTTCGTCTCGAGGGTTTCTACCGGTAAGCATCATGCTGCCTAGATCGCATCTTGCGATCTAGGCAGCAGAAGCTCCACGTTGTTCATGCGTTGCTCGTACTGAAGCCTTTTTGATGGCGAGCAACGTAGTTATCATAGATGTGTTAGGGTTAGCATAGTTCTTCGTATAACATGCTATCGTAGTGCAACCCTTGCATATCTAGCCGCCCTTACACCTATCTTAGGTGTAGGGGCGGCACCCCGCTTGATCATTATTTAGTAGATCCGATCCGTTACGGTTGCTCCTTGTTCATCAAGGATTAGTTTAATATCTGCAATAGTTAGGCCTTACAAAGGGTTGGAGGATCCAGCGGCACGTAGGGTGTCGTTTGCTAGTCCTAGACAGGATGTTCCGGGGATCAACCTCGTGTTGGTTTTTAGGCCCTATCTAGGATTGGCTTACGATCACCGTGCGTGGCCGCGAGGCCCAATCGTGAGTAGGATGATCCGATTATGCGGTGAAAACCCTAAATCGTCGTAGATTGAATTAGCTTTATCTTGATCAAGCAGGACCACCATATATTCGTGCACCTCGTACGAATCATGGGTGGATCGGCTCCTTGAGCCGATTCACAGGATAACCTGAGAGCCGATCGAGGCTCGTATTTAATGTTTACGTGTATGCCATGCAGGAAACTAAGCGAGGCATCTCCATCACCTTCCTGACCAGGTATAGGTCAGGTGGCACGCCCTTGCAATCAGCATCGGACGTGTGACCAGAAGGCTTTGCGGGCCGTCGCTCGGAGGGACCTCGGCCAGCCGCAGCCCTAGGTTGTTCCCGGCTCTACTGTGTTGCCCGTCGCTGCCCGCCGGTGGGTTTTGACCGCAACACATTCTGGCACGCCCGGTGGGACAAGCTTCGACATCAACCACCTCGCCATCTACATCTGAGATGGCGGACGGCACTCCAGTCACGTACGAGGATCTGACCGACGAGCTCAAGAAGAAGTATGACGAGATCAAAGTCATCCTCGAAGCCGACCTCATCGGCTCTTTCCACAGAACCCGTTCACATGGCATCAGGTGGAAGGGGTTCTCACCTAATGGTGCACTCGATGGGATAGACCTCTCTGCCCCGTCGGAAGAACGCACCAGGTCCCTGCGGCAGGAGATCAACTACTTGGTGGCTCACTCGCTACACCGCCACTCTGAGAACCTGGTAAACACGTTGGAGCGTGTCGCTCTTCGCGTGATCCAGGAGATCATGAGGCACCAGTACTCGCCGTCAGGACCAGCTCTCGGGACGCATCAAGGAGAGTTGCCACTCCAGTCCCGTCCACCGCTGCCATTTGCGTTGGCAGCACCAGAAGTGCCGAATTCACCGGCATTCGTCGTCTACAAGATTGGTGGTGACCCTAGTGACTACCAGTTCTTGCATGAGGCGCCTAAGGAGATCCCTCACGGGTACACGTGCACGTATGTGCCAGATTGCGGTAACTGGGCGCTCACAAACCAGGCCACAACATCAGGGACTTCTGGGAAAACAGGAGGGACGTCAGCGACAGATCTTGAGAAGCAGACGTGGCTAACTAAGTACGCCACCCCGACGAACCTCCAGAGCTCAGCTCCTGCAGTTGGCTCAGAGCTGGAAAAGCAGACATGGCTGGCTAAGTACGCCACCCCGGCGAATCTTCAGAGTTCAACTCCTGCAGCCAAGACACGGATCGGATCGATCGGTACCATGCGAGAGACCAGTTCGGCATGGTGCCGAAAAGGAGGGCAATCGGCTATTCCAAGCCGTACCCCGACGACTACGAAATGATCCCGCTACCACCTAAATATCGGCTCCCTGATTTCTCCAAATTCAGTGGATCAGATGGTTCCAGCTCCATCGAGCACGTGGGCCGATATTTGGCACAGCTAGGAACGGCCTCAGTGTCGGATTCGCTACGCGTGAGGTTCTTCTCACAGTCCCTCACGGGATCGGCTTTCGGGTGGTACACCTCGTTGCCACCAGACTCGATCCGGACTTGGAAGCAGTTGGAAGAACAGTTCCATATGCAGTACCACTCAGAGGTTTCCGAGTCTGGCCTTGCCGATCTAGCACAAATACGTCAGAAGCGTGGAGAAACTGTGACAGAATACATCCAGCGCTTCAGGACTCTTAGGAACCGATGTTATTCGGTTCGTGTGGTGAAAAGGAAGCGATCGAGTTGGCGATGGCGGGCCTTGCAACACCGCTCAAGGACATGGCCTCCCAAGCAGACTATCCCTCACTGGCGCACATGGTTCAGAAACTGTCGGCATATGAACAGCGCCACCCGGACCTGTACCAGGATAAATTCAAGCGTGCAGTAGTCCTGGTCGAGGCAGAGGAAGACGAAGTTTCTGCGGGAGATCAAGAGATAGCAGTGGCTGAATGGACTCGGGGGGCAAACCCCGTGTCCTGCAAATGGGTAAAGCCACCAGGCCCGCCCAGGGGGTTTGATTTTGACGTGACCAAAACTGAGCAAATCTTCGACCTCCTGCTCAAGGAGAAGCAGTTGACGATTCCCGAAGGTCTCAAATTCCCCACGGTACAAGAGCTGAACGGAAAGCCATACTGCAAATGGCATAACTCGCTCTCCCATGCCACCAACGACTGCAGGGTATGGCGTCAGCAGATCCAAATGGCGATAGAAAAAGGACGTCTGATTTTCAACCAGTACGCCATGAAGGTTGACACCCAACCTTTCCCCGCCGTTAACATGGTGGAATGCACTTACCCTGAAGGTTGCCAGCCAGGATCCTCGTTCAGCATCAACATGGTAGGACCTGGGCACCACTCAGCAAAGATGGAGACGAGGGCAGCTGCTCTCGTAGCAAGGACACAGAGGAGGCCGCTCCACGCGATCGGCTCCGTCATGATGGCAAGCGCTACGTCACAGAGGGAGAAGTGAAGAACATAAGATATCAGCGACCCCTCTCTGATCACCTCCTCAACAAGTATGTGAGTCAGTATGACCAACGCCGACGATCCAGCGATGATTATGAAAGAGATCGTCTGGCTAGAGAAGCCAGAAGATATCGTCGGCATGATCGCGATGAGGAGGAGCACGAGCGCCGTGCCAAAGGAAAATCAAGGGAGCAAGACGACAACGACTGGCACTGGGACTGCCCCTTCTTCAGACACTGCTGGGATTCAGGAATGAGCCGATTGCCCACAATTGGCAATTGCCCAGAATGCAACCAGAAGAAGAAGGAGGCAGCCAACGTGTCCGTGTTCAAGCGATTAGGGCCTCTCCCGCCACAAAGCAAACGCGCTGAGTCCCCTCGATGGGAAGATCTCGAAGATTCGGAAGACGAGGGAGAAGAAGAAGAAGACAGGTACCACCGTCCAAGTGTAGGATAACGTTGCATAGAAAACAAAAAATTTCTTACGGCGAACACGCAATCCAAGCCAAGATGCAATCTAGAAGACGGTAGCAACGAGGGGGTATCGAGTCTCACCCTTGAAGAGATTCCAAAGCCTACAAGATGAGGCTCTTGTTGCTGCGGTAGACGATCACTTGCCGCTTGCAAAAGCGCGTAGAAGATCTTGATCACGATCGGTTCCGGCGCCACGAACGGGCAGCACCTCCGTACTCGGTCACACGTTCGGTTGTTGATGAAGACGACGTCCACCTCCCCGTTCCAGCGGGCAGCGGAAGTAGTAGCTCCTCTTGAATCCGACAGCACGACGGCGTGGTGTCGGTGGCGGTGGAGAAATCCGGCGGAGCTTCGCTTAAGCGTGCGGGATATGGTGGAGGAGAGAGAGACCGCTAGGGTTTGGGGAGAGGGGCGCCGGCTAGGGCACCCTTGAGGGGTGCGGCCATGGTGGTGGCTTGAGTGGCCGGCCAGCCCCTCTCTCCCCCTCTTTATATAGGTGGAAGCCCCAAGGCTTAGGTCAAAGAGTCCGAATAAGACCCCAACCAAAACCTTCCAAGTGTCCAAACCTAGGGGGAGTGGGACTCCCCCCTTTCCTTGGTGGGGTGGCCGGCCACCATGGTGGGGAGTCCACTTGGGACTCCTCCTCCCTTAGGTTGGCCGGCCAAGGTGGGTGGAGTCCCCACCTTCCATCCTTATTTCTTCCGGACTTTTCTAGAACCTTCTAGAACCTTCCGTAGAACCTTCCGGATCATTTTAATTCACATAAAATGACTTCCCATATATGAATCTTATTCTCCGGACCATTCCGGAACTCCTCGTGATGTCCGGGATCTCATCCGGGACTCCGAACAAATATTCGAACTCCATTCCATATTCAAGTACTACCATTTCAACATCCAACTTTAAGTGTGTCACCCTACGGTTCGTGAACTATGCGGACATGGTTGAGTACTCACTCCGACCAATAACCAATAGCGGGATCTGGAGATCCATAATGGCTCCCACATATTCAACGATGACTTTAGTGATCGAATGAACCATTCACATACATTACCAATTCCCTTTGTCTCGCGATATTTTACTTGTCCGAGGTTTGATCTTCGGTATCACTCTATACCTTGTTCAACCTCGTCTCCTGATAAGTACTCTTTACTCGTACCGTGGTATGTGGTCTCTTATGAACTCATTCATATGCTTGCAAGACATTAGACGACATTCCACCGAGAGGGCCCAGAGTATATCTATCCGTCATCGGGATGGACAAATCCCACTGTTGATCCATATGCCTCAACTCATACTTTCCGGATACTTAATCCCACCTTTATAGCCACCCATTTACGCAGTGGTGTTTGGTGTAATCAAAGTACCTTTCCGGTATAAGTGATTTACATGATCTCATGGTCATAAGGACTAGGTAACTATGTATCGAAAGCTTATAGCAAATAACTTAATGACGAGATCTTATGCTACGCTTAATTGGGTGTGTCCATTACATCATTCACACAATGACATAACCTTGTTATTAATAACATCCAATGATCATGATTATGAAACTAATCATCCATTAATCAACAAGCTAGTTTAAGAGGCATACTAGGGACTTCTTGTTTGTCTACATATCACACATGTACTAATGTTTCGGTTAATACAATTCTAGCATGATATATAAACATTTATCATAAACATAAAGATATAAATAATAACCACTTTATTATTGCCTCTAGGGCATATCTCCTTCAGTCTCCCACTTGCACTAGAGTCAATAATCTAGTTTACATTTGTAAAGATATAACACCTTGGCCTTCCGGTGCTTTATCATGTTTTGCTCACGGGAGAGGTTTTAGTCAACGGATCTGACATGCTCAGAACCGTATGTATTTTGTAATTCATTTGCGTCTCAAAGCGTCACTCATTTCTAAATGAGTCGGCATTTAATATGTTTGGTCTTCTGGTGGAACCTTAATTCCGCGGTCTGAAATATGTCACTAACATTGTCACACACAATATAGCTTCAAAGTTCGACTCGTCGAACTACACCAAGTTCTCAAAGAACCTCTTGACTTAACATCCTTTGTCATTGTCAAAACAATGACATACTCTGCCTTCTTTTGTAGAATCCGTCACAATATTTAGAACTCTTCTAAATCTAGCATAGACAACTTCTAGCTCATTGTGCTACCTTTTAAACAATACTTAGTCTAATTTGAGATTGAAATTATAGTTTATATGTGACAAAACCAATATCGGTGTAACACCTTACAGCGATTTGTTTTGTCATTTCTTCATAAAAAAAATATATATATCCTTAGTTCTTCTAAAGTACTCAAGGATATTCTTACTGTTGTCCAATGATCATCATATGAATCATTCTGGTATATGCTCATAACACTTTATAGCACATGATATCTGATTGTGTACATATTATTCGTGATCTAAAATCACTCATGTGTTTTTACTCATCGAGTGTCAGACACACTCAAGTCTTGTTAATCCTTCACATGACAAGAACATTTTCTTAATATTTCTATATTGAACTACTTCAATATCCATTCTATGTACTTTGACTTAAACTTATTATGTGTTTCAATCTATCTTCATAGATCTTGACACTAGATATGTTTCAGTCCATATCCTTTCATTGAAATTAATTTCTCAATGAAACCTTTTAATCAAGTATATAATTACATCATTTATAACCAACTATATGTCACCTACATAAAGTATTATAAATATGTCTTAGCGCTCCCACTTAATTTCTTGCAAATGCAAGCCTCTTCATCGTTTCTGATGAAATCAAAAACTCTTTGACTATTTCATCTGGTGAAGATTCCAACTCCGTGATACTTACTTCATCCAATTGAAGTTCGTATACTTATCTAGTATTCCACGGACCAGCAAAACTCTTGGTTGTATCTTGTATACACCTTTAATACACACTTCTGATAAGTAATGTATTTTGCCATCCTACTAACATATCTCATAAAAGAAATATGTAGTGATTACTAGAATAATCCACATAGACTATAAGCATTGCTACGGAAGATCTAATCTTGTTGTAGTCAACTATTTGAACTTTGTCGTAAACAACTTTTCGACAAGTCAAGCTTCTTCAAGGATATTTCATCCAAGTCCATCAATTTTATAGATCCATTTACTTTCAAAAAGTATTCATCTATCTTGGATTTCATGGCGTATAGCCATTTTAACGGAGTCAGGGCCCATCATAGCTTCTTTGTTTGTAGTTGGTTTATCATTGTTCATAATCAATCCTTTGTCCACAAATCATTTATTTGATCACAAAGTAAACCATACCTACAAGGTTCAATATGTACTTTGATTTCCATGGCTAAAACACTTTGTAGTCATGGGAGCCATGATCGTCGTGGTCGCTTCCGGAACCAATTTCCGATGCTGCGCTACACTGATCATTATGCTCAGGTTCATAAACTTTATCAAATTATATTGTCCTCCCACTCAAATACTTCACTAGAAACAATTTCTTGGAAATAAGAAACATTGACAAACACTTTTGTCTTTGTCTACATAGTGGGAAGAATTCCCAATCAATTCTCTGGGATAACCAACAAAGACATTCATCCGATTTTGGTTGACTATTAGGGTTTATACCCATGCCATAACTTGTATGGTGTCATTTCAACGGATCATGATGATGCTCTATTCAGTGTAAAAGCGGTAGTCTCTAAAGCATAATCCACAAAAATATAATGGCATCAATATTTTATCTCATCATTGATCCAACAAAGTTTGGATATATCTCTTGGATACTTCATCATCACTATGATACTCCAAGAAACGTAAGTTGTAGAACAATTTCATAACTCTCTTAGATGTTCGCTAAAACTCGTAATTCAAATATTTCCACCATGATCCAATCATAGATATTTGATTTCTATTACGATGATTTCCACTTCATGCTGAAATTTATTTGAATCCTATTCAAATATTTCAAACTTTTCCTTATTGAATATATCCACATATATACTCAAGTCATTGTTTGAAAGTTTTCATGAAGTAGAAGAATCTTCCGCACACAACTATGCCCAGTGAACCACATATATCATTATGTATGTTTTCACTAAGTTAGTTGCCCGTTCAACTCTTCGGCCTATGAACGGTATTTCAGTCATTACCTTTTAGAAAAGATTTTGCAAGTGCCAAACGATTCAACAAATCGAATGACTCCAAAAATCCATTTGCATGGAGTTCCTTCATGCGATCCTTTCTAACATGACCTAAATTGCGGTTCCACAAATAAGTGGAATTCAAATCATTTGCCTTATGGCATTTTTAGCGTCAGTGTTATGTATGTGTGTTTCACCATTAAGATTTATAATAACTTATCCATCGTACATGGAGTAATGTCATAATTTAAACAACTCATTGTTTTTATTTGACCAGAGCAAAATAACAATTATTAAGTTCTTTATTATAAATTCTAAGGGCTAGATAGAATGCCAACGATGAACACAATAACACTTTATTTTTGTTCCAGACGTGCATTCCTATCATATTCCTTGTCAGTCACTTAGGCCATTGTATTCTTGTATTGCGTTGTTTTGTATGACACTTCATACCAACCAATATAGTACTAATACCCAAGAATTTCAAAGTGTGACTTAACTAGGAATACAACCATAACATGTATATCATTTATATACACCTGAGCTAGACTTTCTAGTCTTTTCTTTTTGCCAAAATATCTTTTGCAGTTTCTCTTTTAGCTTTCCTCATTATTCAGAAAAACACTTCAACATCGTTAACTTCTAGGTTTGTTGGTCAAATACCAATAACCTTGAGGTTCTTACATTGAAGTTGATCATCATATGACAAGTGTTCCAGATTTCACTATTAGTAACTTTGTAATATGATGAACAATTTCACTCATAATTTTATCCATCATATCATGACGACTTTCCGAGACCATGTCTGTACATGCTAGGCTCGTAAAGTTTTAACCTTGGTATTTGCATGTGCAAATCTAGCTTGCACCCGTTGTATGCACACGTAGAATCTATCACACCCGATCATCACGTGATGCTTCGAAACGACGAGTCTTAGCAACGGTGCATATTAAGGATGGTCACTTCATGGATATGCGAATATTGTTAGTGCCCCAATAGTTGGAGGATTGTGACGCCTTGCGTCTTCAACCTTCGTACATTCCCATAAAACTTATGAGTTTATGTAGTCTCACCAAATTATATTCTATCATCTTGCAATAAGGTCTTAGATATCACTTATATCTCATACCTTGATTATTTCTGAAAACTAAATTTTCAGCTCCTTACTTTTCAAACAAATTTGAACTTCAAGTTTCACGGAGACAAGATAACTTTAGGTACTAATTGAAACCATAGCTCTTTGAATCAACAATGTGAGGTTTACTAAAAGTTTGCAATAGGACTTAATCAATTCTTGATTCTTTAACAATACGGTACCAATCCGTAAAGTTTCTTGTCAGATTTTAACAGTATTTCTATCTCAATAACAAGACTAGCGCATGGTAGAAAACGGATGCCAATACTACAAAATTAATACAAAATACTACTCAGACTATGTTTATGATAATTAGTTCATGTTTTAATCTAATTACTAATGAACTCCCACTTAATACAATATCCCTCATAGTTGTTAAGTGGTACACGATCCAAATCCACTACACCAAAACCGATCATCACGTGAGATGATGTAGCTTCAATGGTGAACATCAACATGTTGATCATATCATCCATATGACTCGTGTTCAACCTTTCGGTTTCCGTTGTCCCGAGGCCATGTCTGTACATGCTAGGCTCGTCAAGCAAACCCAAGTATTCCGCGTGTGCAACATGGCTTACACCCGTTGTATGTGAATCGTTGAATCTATCACATCCGATCATCACGAGATGCTTCGAAACGATGAACTGTTACAACGGTGCATACGAGGGAAGAACACTTTATTATCTTGATATTAATGTGAGGGATCATCTTATAATGCTACCGTCGCGATCTAAGCAAAATAAGATGCATAAAAGGATTAACATCACATGCAGTTCATATGTGATATGATATGGCCCTTTTGTCTTTGTGCCTTCGATCTTCATCTCCAAAACACGGACATGATCTCCATCATCAACGAGCATGATCTCCATCATCGTCGGCGTAGCGTCAAGGTTCATGGCGCCGTCTTCATGGTTGTTCACCTCATGTAGCAACTATTACAACTACTTTGAAATACTACTCAACATGAAAATTAAAGACAACCATAAGGCTCCTGCCGGTTGCCACAATACAATAATGATCATCTCATACATATTCATCATCATATTATGGCCATATCACATCACCAAACCCTGCAAAAACAAGTTAGATGTCTCTAATTTGGTTTGCATATTTTACGTGGTTTAGGGTTTTCGAGAGAGATCTAATCTACCTACGAACATGAACCACAACGTTGATACTAATGTTTTCAATAGAAGAGTAAATTGAATCTTTACTATAGTAGGAGAGACAGACACCCGCAAAGCCTCTTATGCAATACAAGTTGCATGTCGAACGAGGAACAAGTCTCATGAACGCGGTCATGTAAAGTTAGTCCGAGCCGCTTCATCCCACTATGCCATAAAGATGCAAAGTACTCAAACTAAAGATAACAAGAGCATCAACGCCCACAAACCATTGTGTTCTACTCGTGCAACCATCTATGCATAGACACGGCTCTGATACCACTGTAGGATAACGTTGCATAGAAAACAAAAATTTTCTTACGGCGAACACGCAATCCAAGCCAAGATGCAATCTAGAAGACGGTAGCAACGAGGGGGTATCGAGTCTCACCCTTGAAGAGATTCCAAAGCCTACAAGATGAGGCTCTTGTTGCTGCGGTAGACGATCACTTGCCGCTTGCAAAAGCGCGTAGAAGATCTTGATCACGATCGGTTCCGGCGCCACGAACGGGCAGCACCTCCGTACTCGGTCACACGTTCGGTTGTTGATGAAGACGACGTCCACCTCCCCGTTCCAGCGGGTAGCGGAAGTAGTAGCTCCTCTTGAATCCGACAGCACGACGGCGTGGTGTCGGTGGCGGTGGAGAAATCCGGCGGAGCTTCGCTTAAGCGTGCGGGATATGGTGGAGGAGAGAGAGACCGCTAGGGTTTGGGGAGAGGGGCGCCGGCTAGGGCACCCTTGAGGGGTGCGGCCATGGTGGTGGCTTGAGTGGCCGGCCAGCCCCTCTCTCCCCCTCTTTATATAGGTGGAAGCCCCAAGGCTTAGGTCAAAGAGTCCGAATAAGACCCCAACCAAAACCTTCCAAGTGTCCAAACCTAGGGGGAGTGGGACTCCCCCCTTTCCTTGGTGGGGTGGCCGGCCACCATGGTGGGGAGTCCACTTGGGACTCCTCCTCCCTTAGGTTGGCCGGCCAAGGTGGGTGGAGTCCCTTTGGGACTCCACCTTCCATCCTTATTTCTTCCGGACTTTTCTAGAACCTTCTAGAACCTTCCGTAGAACCTTCCGGATCATTTTAATTCACATAAAATGACTTCCCATATATGAATCTTATTCTCCGGACCATTCCGGAACTCCTCGTGATGTCCGGGATCTCATCCGAGACTCCGAACAAATATTCGAACTCCATTCCATATTCAAGTACTACCATTTCAACATCCAACTTTAAGTGTGTCACCCTACGGTTCGTGAACTATGCGGACATGGTTGAGTACTCACTCCGACCAATAACCAATAGCGGGATCTGGAGATCCATAATGGCTCCCACATATTCAACGATGACTTTAGTGATCGAATGAACCATTCACATACATTACCAATTCCCTTTGTCTCGCGATATTTTACTTGTCCGAGGTTTGATCTTCGGTATCACTCTATACCTTGTTCAACCTCGTCTCCTGACAAGTACTCTTTACTCGTACCGTGGTATGTGGTCTCTTATGAACTCATCCATATGCTTGCAAGACATTAGATGACATTCCACCGAGAGGGCCCAGAGTATATCTATCCGTCATCGGGATGGACAAATCCCACTGTTGATCCATATGCCTCAACTCATACTTTCCGGATACTTAATCCCACCTTTATAGCCACCCATTTACGCAGTGGTGTTTGGTGTAATCAAAGTACCTTTCCGGTATAAGTGATTTACATGATCTCATGGTCATAAGGACTAGGTAACTATGTATCGAAAGCTTATAGCAAATAACTTAATGACGAGATCTTATGCTACGCTTAATTGGGTGTGTCCATTACATCATTCACACAATGACATAACCTTGTTATTAATAACATCCAATGATCATGATTATGAAACTAATCATCCATTAATCAACAAGCTAGTTTAAGAGGCATACTAGGGACTTCTTGTTTGTCTACATATCACACATGTACTAATGTTTCGGTTAATACAATTCTAGCATGATATATAAACATTTATCATAAACATAAAGATATAAATAATAACCACTTTATTATTGCCTCTAGGGCATATCTCCTTCACCAAGGTGGTGCCCTGATGGACTCAGCCGTTCACAAAAGCGCAGGGTTCAGCGATTGCGCGGCCTGGAGGAAGCCGAAAGGTTATACTTGCATACGCTAAGGAAGGCACGACCTGATCTGGCTGTGAAAGTTCAGCGAACCCTGGACGAAGAGGGTCGTCCGCGGAAAATGGAGTGGCGTCCCAAGCAAAGGAAAGCTGATGATGAAACATCGGCTGGCACAAACATGGTGTTCGTCCTTCCGACGGAGCTTAGTGCTCCACGATTACACGATGCACTCGAGGTGGACGACAGCAAGCGCATAAAGTCAGAGGTTGGGCTGGTTTTATCCACCAGCCTGACCGAGTAGCAAGGACAAAGCGATGAGCAAACGTGGCAAGGCTGATCCTTGTGATCGGCCCCAAAAATCTATGAAGGGACATTACAGAACCTTCAGTTAGCGCTTTAATCGATATGGAGGCCGATTCCAGCAATCGGCCAAAATTATCTTCACTACATGTTCTGCTTGTGTTCAACATCGATCTACTGGGCAGCGGTCACGTCGGCGGATGAAAGTCAACACGAATCCTCGCGGAGCCGACGTGCAAGTACAGTGCCCTGGTTAACCACAAAGCCGATATCTGCAGTCACCTGGCAGATTCGGCTCGGGGGGCATATAATCAGATGAACATGTGCAACATGTGCAGATAAACATGTGCAGATAAACATGTATACAGTGAAACATTGGGGGCCGATAGGAAAATCGGCCAGTAAAATTTTTTTTTACAGCCGATGCGAGGGCATCGACTTTAGAACAAGAAGCGAAGCCGATGCACAGCCAGAAAATCGGCCAGTAAAAATTTTTTTTACAGCCGATGCGAGGGCATCGACTTTAGAACAAGAAGCGAAGCCGATGCACAACCATCGACTCTAGAACAATTACACGGGACCCACCAGATATGCGCTCAAGGCTCAGATTTGCGCCAAGATGGTTTAGCTTCAAGAGCTTTTGTTTCCTTGGAAGGAATGTGCAATGAGAGCAACCTCGGTGGCAACGAGCCGACGACCCTGTGCGACAGTTCAGCGGTAGCATCGATTGGCATGCAAGACAGCGGCGTTCAATGGGAGAAAGCTGATCAATGGGGGCAAGTTTGGCTAACTGTTCCTGGTGGCTGTCTCAGATTACCAGATTACCTGAGATCAAACCCTTTTCTGTTGTGTCGGTGCATCCTCGCTGATGTTCTCGCCTTGATTAAGGCTCGGGGGGCAGCTAATTTGGTAGATGCTCTATTTTCGGGAGCCGATTGGAGTTGCATCGGCTGACCCTGCATCGTGGCCTTCTCCGAAAGTGCTGAGCTGCTTGCAAAAGAAAATTGCTAAAGCTACGGAGAGGAGCCGGAAAAGGAGGCCGTCGGCTTTTCAGGTTTTGGACCGTCCTGTTGCTGCAAGAAGAAGAAAGGGACTGGATTCTCAAAATAGCCGATGAATAGTCATCGGCTAAGGGATTGCGAAAATTATGATCAAATATCAAATCGCAGTCTGAATTTGAGGAGTGCTTGACTGACGGTCTAATCGACATTTGAGTCCAGCTTCACGGGCGTCCAAAGGAAAAGGAATCCGATACGTTGCTATCGGTCTTGGTATGACAAGCGGAAGAAGTGAAATTGGATTAATTGAAAGAACAATTTTCATTAATTCAAAGGAGCGGCTTTACAAGAAAGAGCCGATGGCTCTCAAAAGAAGGATCTGGTGCCTAGTGCACTGCTACTACTAGTCCTACTCTACTAGTCGTCGCTGTCCTCATCGTCGCCGTCGTCGATGTCGTCGGCGCTGCTCCCAGGAAGCTCCTCGTCGCTGCTGCCCCAGCCCTTGGCCGGAGCTTCATCTTCCTCATCATCATCATCATCCTCGCTGTCCGCCCAGGAGCGGAAGCGCTTGGTCGGCGGGTACCCGATGGAGGAGGAGGATTCATCCTCCTCCTCTTCCTCCTCGTCATCATCATCGTCTTCGCTGTCTGCCCAAGCGCGGAAACGCTTGGCCGGCAGAAGCTTAGCGGGGGAAGAGGGGCCGCCCTCCTCTTTTTCTTCTTCTTCCTTTACTTCTTCCCCCTTCCCGTCGGGGGAGGTAGGTTCCGCCCAGGGATGGAGGTCGTCTTCACTTTCGCTTATCAGCTCCCCATCGATGAGGAACTTGAGGTCCTCTTCCCCATCGGTCAGGGGCAGGTCGCCCTCTGGCGCGTGATCGGAGTTCCACTCCGGCTCGCTCGAAGAGAAGGATTGGAGGAAGAGGCCGGAGGAGACAGAGGAAGAGGAAGACATCGCTACAGGGGGAGAGGGTTTTTTGGTGCCGATAGCTGGAACCAGAGGAAGGGGATGAAGAGGGCTAATCGATCGGCACGGATAAATAATGAGAGGCCTGGTGGAAATTTAATGCCATTGCAGTTTCCGAGGAGGTGATGCTAAAGCTATCGAATTTTGCAGAGAAGCTGGAAAGACAGGGCATCATGATGAAGAATACTGCGACAGGTCTGCTCTGCCACGACATGACCCTTCGAAGGAAAAACAGAGTGGTTTTGAAATTATCATTGCCAAAACCAGGGGGGCATGTGTTATCACCAGATTTTGGCCAAATCAGGAGGTGGGCCGTAAGAGAGATGGGCTTGGAAGATTACACGTGAAAGATCTCTGAAGCGGCCTTGCACGAAGAATTTGGGCTAGATTGCCCGTGTATCTTTAGTTATAATAGATCGCATCTTAGATTAGAAGTTAGAGTTCGTCTCGTGCACGGTGGGGATTATTCCCACGTTAGAAAGTCCGCTGGACTATAAATATGTATCTAGGGTTTATGGAATAAACAACAACCAACGTTCAACCAACCAATCAATCTCGGCGCATCGCCAACTCCTTCGTCTCGAGGGTTTCTACCGGTAAGCATCATGCTGCCTAGATCGCATCTTGCGATCTAGGCAGCAGAAGCTCCACGTTGTTCATGCGTTGCTCGTACTGAAGCCTTTTTGATGGCGAGCAACGTAGTTATCATAGATGTGTTAGGGTTAGCATAGTTCTTCGTATAACATGCTATCGTAGTGCAACCCTTGCATATCTAGCCGCTCTTACACCTATCTTAGGTGTAGGGGCGGCACCCCGCTTGATCATTATTTAGTAGATCCGATCCGTTACGGTTGCTCCTTGTTCATCAAGGATTAGTTTAATATCTGCAATAGTTAGGCCTTACAAAGGGTTGGAGGATCCAGCGGCACGTAGGGTGTCGTTTGCTAGTCCTAGACAGGATGTTCCGGGGATCAACCTCGTGTTGGTTTTTAGGCCCTATCTAGGATCGGCTTACGATCACCGTGCGTGGCCGCGAGGCCCAATCGTGAGTAGGATGATCCGATTATGCGGTGAAAACCTTAAATCGTCGTAGATTGAATTAGCTTTATCTTGATCAAGCAGGACCACCATATATTCGTGCACCTCGTACGAATCATGGGTGGATCGGCTCCTTGAGCCGATTCACAGGATAACCTGAGAGCCGATCGAGGCTCGTATTTAATGTTTACGTGTATGCCATGCAGGAAACTAAGCGAGGCATCTCCATCACCTTCCTGACCAGGTATAGGTCAGGTGACACGCCCTTGCAATCAGCATCGGACGTGTGACCAGAAGGCTTTGCGGGCCGTCGCTCGGAGGGACCTCGGCCAGCCGCAGCCCTAGGTTGTTCCCGGCTCTACTGTGTTGCCCGTCGCTGCCCGCCGGTGGGTTTTGACCGCAACAGAGACGCAAACCTGCCGCATATTTGGGCCAGGTTTGCGTCTCCGCGGACGGCCCGGTCACTTTGCGTCGTGCCGCTGGAGAGGATGCCAGACGCATTTACGACCAAAGAGCGACCGTTTGCGTCGCGCCGCTGGAGATGCCCTTAGGTAGATGTGGCGCGTTGGGTAGACGTCTGCCGGCCGACATTAGATCTAGAGTAGATCTAATAAATTTGAGATCCACGCATGGTAGGTCTGCATATACTTCGTTCTGGCACGCTAAGCATAAACGCATTTGATGGTGTGCGATCACAAATTCACAATGCTCGATCCCGCGCTACATGTGGGCTACACTATACCATACTATTGTGGCCCTCTTTGCAAAGTAAAAAAAAAACATTCAGTGTTTCTGTTATGTTTAAAATTACGATGGGCTATGGTTTGAGACTTAGATTTGCGAAAAGTTAAGATGTTACAATATTATTTTTAAATATAAGTATGGATTGCATGTTCAACTTTAAATGAAAGGGTTGCCTTTAAATTTCATTTAAAATGAAACCACATAATGCGAGTAAAATTATTACCGTGTAAATTGCAATCTAGATCACTAGTATGTTCTGTCAATGCATATGATTTGGGAGTTGAACCGCGCGTGGATCTCGCACGGGTTGCGTGTTAATATAGGTGCCTCAAGGGCTGGCAGAGATACATGGCATTGATTGATTCGTTCGTCTATGTTGTTTCCAACTACATTATCACTATTGACTTCTAAATTCCAAGTTCTATTAACTAAGCATGCAAACTTAGGGATTGCCAACCACCATTTTTCAAGCTTAAAACTTCCCCTCTTTGAGATTCTAGTCTCACCAGAATCCCAAATAAGAGGAGTGTGATCACTACCTGATCTAGACAGAACTCTAGCACTAGCTAATGGAAAATTACTGTCAAAGGAAGCAGTGCAGAAAATTCTGTCCAGCTTACACATGACAGGGTTCTCCTGATTATTTCCCCAAGTATAATTCCTACCAGGGACCCCTATTTCCATAATGGCCCACATTTCTATCCATGCATTGAATTTATCAGCCCACTTGAAATCTATGTTACCATTATTCTTATCCTCAATAAATCTAACCAAATTAAAATCTCCACCTATCAGAGCAGGGCCCACCCAATTAAAAAAAAGTTCATGAAGTTCAGAGATGAACTCCTTCTTTTTATCCTCATATGAAGAACCATATACAGTAGTAATCCTACATATAAAATCATTTCTTCAATTTTTAACTACATCACTCACATAAAAAGATTTGATCTCCCAGGTTAGTTGACGTGGGCATAACCCTTCGGGTACTCGACATTGCCATACCCGGTGCAAACTATGAAGGTGGACCAGCACGAGGACTCGACAAGCTGGACCTGCACGCGCCTCAACTTGGACTACAAGGAAAGAAGACTCCAATATGAATCCTACTAGGACTCTTGTAAACCCTAGCTTGGCTAATATATAAAGCCAGGCAGGGACACCCCTTGGGGACACACAATCAGAAGCATAATCATAGAGGCGACACGCCTAGAAACCGCAACCCGCGGATTAGAACTAGACTAGATTCAACAACTCCGCCTATGGCGGCCCCCTGTATACATATATTCATATAGTGGATTGCTAGCAGGACGTAGCGATCCTCCACCGTGGGGACGTGAACCTGGGTACGTCGTGTACCGCCTCGCTCCCGGAACTTTCGTCGTCGCCTTTCTCTAAAACCTAAGCCCCTCATGGTGGGCATTGCCGAGGAACCGCCTCGTCAATTGGCGCCGTCTGTGGGAATAGCGACGCCGGATTTTGTCATCCGGGCGAGATCTGCCGAGTTCATCTTCAAACATCATCTACGAGAAAGAATCAATATCAATCATTATACAAGCATCTCATGTACAACGGCTTGTTCCGACTCGATCTACGGCGAGCTGATCATGGCCGAAGCATTGCCGACGGGTTGGTTAGTTCTCACGTGTGTGCTAGTTCGCCTCGGATTGGCTGCAGCAGGAGAAGACGCACACGAAGACAACGCACAGATTGGATGGAGTCCACGAAAAATTAACGAAGTGATTAGCCGGTATCCTTCGCAGCGTCACGTGAAGCCAAAAGGGAAAATTTATTTTCCTTAGATAGAATTGAACTCACGGTCTCCAAAAAGGAAAGGCAAGGAGCGAACCATCTTTCAAAGGAAAGGAAAGCAAAAAAGAAGCTTGCGAGCAGCCGCATACACTTTATACGTGAGGAGATCGGGTCAAGCTCCCAAGGAAAAAGGAGCGACAAGTCAAGATAGCAGGCGTCAGGACACGCAAGTTCTAATTCAGCCCAACCACCACGCCAAGCAACACAATGTTTTACGTAGCAAACAGTCCAGTCACCCGATACAAGGACCAGATCGGAACAAGATTCGACTGCACAGTGGACACGTTCGGGCTCGCTTGTTGTATTGAGGACTTGATATATTCGGGAGCTCGCCCGTCAACTGCTCTGCTCGGTCGACCGCGCCCGTCATGGCGCACTCATCTTACTCGGGAGTTCGCCGGCCATGGACCCAACATTACGGACCCGATATATTCGGATGCTCACCCGTCGCGGATTGGCCACATCAACTGCGTCCTCTTCATCGGCCACGTCAGCCAAGGCGCCGCATGGGATATTTTGGATAGCGCAATTACTTCAGCTGCGCCCGCCACACCGACTATCTTGGATGGCGCAATCACTTCAGCTGCGCCCGCCGCACCGACTATCTTGGATGGCGCAATTACTTCAGCTACGCCCGTCGCACGGACTATCTTTGGCCCATCGGGAGCGCCGGTTCGCTGGAATCCGAGAAGACGTGAAGACTATTACTCCCATCAGGAGCGCCGGTTCGTTGGAACCCGAGAAGACATGAAGACTATTACTCCCATCGGGAGCGCCGGATCGCTGGGCGCTGGTTCGCTGGAATCCACGCCGGAATTATAGAAGACGTGAAGACTATTACTCCCATCGGGAGCGCCGGATCGCTGGGCGCTGGTTCGTTGGAATCCACGCCGGAATTATAGAAGATATGAAGACTATTACTCCCATCGGGAGCGCCGGTTCGCTGGAACCCGAGAAGATATGAAGACTCAAGTTTTGAAGAATTGCAGTAATTATCGTCAGGAACCTTGTTCGTATATTACAACGAACCTCGGGGCTCTCAGTCCCTTGAAGATTCGACTGTGCTCACAGTCCCTTGGAGATTCGACTGGGCTCACGGTCCCTTGAAGATTCGACTGGGCTCACGGTCCCTTGAAGATTCGACTGGGCTCACGGTCCCTTGAAGATTCGACTGTGCTCACGGTCCCTTGAAGATTCGACTGTGCTCACGGTCCCTTGAAGATTCGACTGGGCTCACGGTCCCTTGAAGATTTGACTGTGCTCACAGTCCCTTGAAGATTCGACTGGGCTCACGGTCCCCTGAAGATTATTTCAGGGACCTTGCTATTTTCCTTTGCTATAGATGCCTCAAAGAGTGCCGCAAATAGCAAGGATCATGAAGCAATGAAGACCTTGCTATTTTCCTTTGCTATAGATGCCTCAAAGAGTGCCGCAAATAGCAAGGATCATGAAGCAACGAAGACCTTGCTCTTCTTTGCTATAGATGCCTCAAAGAGTGCCGCAGATAGCAAGGATCATGAAACACGTACAAAAACGACCCACGTTCGGTACTTTACTTATGGAAGTATCAAAGAGCAACGGAGTCATCGGCAGAGCTAGTGCTCCCGATACATTCGGGAGCTGCTGTCAGAATATACATCGGTTGAAAGCAAAGTTGCACATACAACGGGTTTAGCAAGACCTGCAACACGAGCTGATCACTCAAACAATTTGCTGACCAACGAATACACATACGATTAAACGGGCAATTAAGATTTACTCCTTCTAAATTTGCCAACGGCATTGACACGGTAAAAGTGCATATACATGTACCTACCAAAAAACTTACAAACAATGGCATCAACGATGCTCAAGGTGCATTTTGCCCCTTGAAATAGACAACAATGTGTCAACGGCACCTGAAGAAAACTGTAAACATCGGGTTGTCGTGGTATGGTCACGGCATATGCCATAGGGTGGCTAATCGAAGTGGTTCCTGAGGGATCTCACGGCGGTATCCGGATGCGGGTATGGGCACGAGCGACACGGCGACGTACCCAGGTTCGAGGCCCTCCGATGGAGGTAAAACCTCTACTCCTGCTATGAGTGTATATGATGATCACACAATACAATGGTGCTCCTAGAGCTATGTCCGGCTGCTCCTGGGAGGCTAAGGGAGACGATGGTCTCTCTCTCAGGGCAGCTCTATGGGTGGAGTGAAGTAAGAATGATCGATCCCCTGCACGAGAGGGGGTAGTGCGGCTTATATAGGCGCCGGCACTTTACACATAAGACCCTATAGTTTACTGGCCGGCTTGGCCGGCTTCGGCTTCCGCTCCTTCCCGAGGCGGTGACGTCAGGAGCAGTTGAGGCATCGTGGCCTGTCCCATCCGGCTGCCACGGTCAGCGGTATGGAGAGGAAGTGTCCCTGTCGCCGTCAGCCACTGTAACCAGTACGGATCGTCGTAGGCCCTGACGGCCTGTCCGGCGCGTGGCACTATTGCTCCACAGTGCCCCGCGCTTTACGGAAGATGGAGTCAGCGTGGACTTTAGGAACCCGGATCACCAACCCGGTTCCTTCCAGTGCAAGACTCGCCAGCCTCGAGTCGGTCTGAGGTACAAACCCCAGTCGGATATGGCTTGTAGAAGCCGGCCCAGCTACAGCATTGGTGGCCGTAGCCAGGCCGACTAGGACCTAGAGCCAGCCGGCTTCCGGACCAGCCGGCCACGGCGCCAGCCGGCTGCTCCTCAGCCGGCCTTTGCCGCGAGCCGGCCAGTGGCCAGCCGGCTGCTCCGCGTCCATTGCCCTATCCGGGGTCTTCCCCCCGACATTAGCCCCCGAAGCTGGCAAGGTCCTGCGTCTAGAAGGACCTAGGCAGGTTTTCCTGGCTTCTCGAATATACTTGACGGCACTTGGAGGGGCCGACTGAGAATTTCCATTCAGCCGGCTGCGCCCTCATCCGGCTCGTTCCTGCCGGCTGCTTCTGGCCGGCCGCTTTTTACACTTATACAGCTTTCGCTTTCTCGCAAGTTTTAGCGGAGTCTCCGCCTTGTTGACGACTTTTAGTCCGGGTTGAACTTATTGTCCGGCTCCGGCTTGCGGCGCACCGGAGCCTCCGCCGCCTCGGGTCCCGCGCCCGACTTGACCGGTCTGACGCCTGGCGCTGCGGTCGGTTCGTCTGGTCACATCAATGTTCCTCCGGATCCGGTGCGGTAGTGGGCGACGTGGTGTGGCCGTTTTCGGTAACCGTCGTGGTCGTGGGAGGAGTTACGGCGCAGTAAATCCCGATCGTGGCCCACGATCGCCACGTGGCCGCGCAACTGGCGCGCCAGGCGGCTATAAATGCCCCCGGTAGCGGTACCGAGGCGCCCTTCTTCTTCCTCGCATTCTTCGCTCAAACTTCTTCTTTTCTTCGCTCGAGCGCTCCGTCGCACGCCAACACTCCTGGCGAACTCCGGCGAGCAGCTGCCCCGACGTTCTCCCGCCGGGCCGCCGCCGCCACTCCACCAAACCGGCGCTACGGGGCCGCGCGTTTCCACGGAGCGTCCTCAGCCGCCATCGTCGCCGCCGCCGTCGCAAGGCTCTTCGTCGCCGTTTCGCCTCTCCTGGACTTCTTCCTCTTCTGCTTCAACAATGGCGTCTCCCAGCGGATCGTGGAGGGGCTCATACATGCGGGAGGATGACATCGAGCGGCTGGTGCGCCTCCGCCGGATCCCGTCGGCGGTGGCCTGGCGGGCGCCCGGCGAGGAGATGGAGCCCGAGCCGCGGCCCGGCGAGCGCGTCGTCTTCGGCGCGCATCTGGATCGCGGGCTAGGCCTGCCGGCCTCAACCTTCTTCCGGCAGTTCCTTGATAACTTCGGCCTGCAGCCGCACCATCTGCCGGCCAACGCGTGCGTCCTCCTCAGCTGCTTCGTGGTGTTCATGGAGGCCTACGCCGGCTTATGGCCAGACATCGACTTCTGGAGCCGGCTGTTCTACTTGAAGGCGCAAACCACCGAGGGCCGCCTGCGGGCCTGCGGCGCCGCCTCGATCTACACCCGGCCTGGTACGCCCTTCCCCAAGATCCCCACCGTTGACTCGGTGAAGAACTGGCAGATGTCGTTCTTCTATGTGCGCAACGAGGGGCAGCTCGTCGACCGGATCAACCTGCCGGAGTACAATCCGGCCCCTCCAGTCGGCCGGATCAACTGGAGCTACAACGCCCGCACGTCGGATCCGGACGCCGAGGTGAACCAGCTCTGGGACTTCTTGGGGGCAGCCGTCGAGAACGGGCTGACTGCGGAGGATCTCCTCTGCACCATCGCTGAGCGCCGGGCGCTGCCGCTCCAGAGGCGCACCCACAAAATCGGGCACATGTCCGGCCGGTTCGACCCGAACCGGACGTCCAGGGCGGTGCTCACCAAGGCCCAGGTGGCCAGCCGGGTGAACAACATCACCAAGGCGAACGTGGCGGACGACTGGAGCTACGGGCTGGCGCCCCACGACAGGGACCACCTACCCGAGCAGGTAAGCTTGTGTTTTTCGCCGGCTTCCGGCTTGCGGCTGCGAGGCCGACTTCCTTTTGCTTCCGCCAATTTTTGGCTTGTTGTTTGCTCATGCTTTTTCTGTCTTTCTAGCTCTTTGAGCGCCAGAGCACCGAGGACGGCGACCTGGCGACGAGGAGGTGGACGCCGGATCACGTCGATCCGGCTGACCAGGCCGGCGACGACGACCTGCTGCAGGCGCCTGATCTAGGCGGCCAGGGGGAGCACAATCCGCCCCCCTCACCAGAGCAGCAGGAGGACGAGGAGCCGGCAACGTCCGGCACGGGGCCGATCCCGGCCGTGCCTCTGCGCGCGAGGCCGCCAAGCACCACGGCGACTTCGGCACGCCAGGGGAAGAAGCGGGCCAGCGAGCCTCGCTCCACTGCCGCCTTGGAGGCGAAGGCGAAGAAGCTCCGCCGGCAGCAGCCGAAGAAGGTTCCGGAGCAGGCCGGGTGAGTCTCTTTCTCTTTCTTGTTTGATTCCTTTTCTTTCCTTACTTTTTATGCTTATCTTCTCTTTGTTTGTCCGGCTAGGGCTCCCATCAAGTTTGCCCAGGGTGGCGGCTCCCGGCAGGCTCCGCGCGTCGTGTCGCCGCCGCTGCGCCAAAGGAGGGAGCCGACGCCGCAGCCTTCATCGCGCGCTCCTACGCCACCGCCGCCTGCGGGTACTGCGCCTTCCGCAGGGGCACCTTCCTTCGCCGTGCCGCTGGCCTCAGCGCCTGATCGCGGCACGCGGGTCGAGCCGACGCTGGACAACATGTTCCCGCGCCGGACTCGCCTTCTGGACCCCGCTGCTGGGGCCGGCCGGGGCATGCCGCCTTCAACCGGAGCCGGAGCCGGCAGGGCTGCTCCTGGAACCGGAGCTGGCAGGGCTGCGCCGCCTGCGGCCGAAACCGGCACCAGGCCCAACGTGGTGGAGCTGGATGAGAGCCCGGAGGGGGCACCTCAGGCGCCGGAGCCAGCTGCGCTGGCTGGGCCATCTGCTGCGCCCGGAGCGTCGCCGCCGCCGGAGGCGACGAGGGATGAGCCAGCCGGGCGGGAGCCGGCAAGGGATGAGCCGGCGCGCACGGCGGGCGCCGACTCGCGCGCACTGGTGAGGACGGAGACCCCATCGGCGTCGCAGCAGGGCCTGCATGTGGCCAAGGGCGCACTTCTTCTTCAGGTGCCGTCCGCCTCCGACTCCAGCCTCGGCTCGGCTGCCACCATGGAGCAGGCGTGGCTCCGCGCCGACTCCTACGAGGTGACCAGCCGGGAGGGGAACCCTGGCCAAGCATCGGTGGAGATGTTCTTCTCCAGCCTGCAGGCCCACCTCAAGGCCAGGGCTGCCGAGACCGCGGCCAGCGTTGCCAAGGTGGAGGAAGCCGGCAAGGTAAGCTTTATCTGTTTTTTGATTTGGTTATCATCCTGGTAGCCCTCCGAGGCATGGGCCGGCTGCTTGGAGCCGGCCCGGGTTTCGCCTAGCTGACTGACTTTCTCTTTTCCTTAGGCCGTGATGGATCGGCGCACCACTCTGTATAATCGCGCCGTCACTCATTACCACAAGGCCAAGCTGGACCGGGCCGACTTGGCCCGCGAGCTGGAAACCGCCAAGGGTGAGCTCTTGCTTCTTTCGACTCGATGTCTTATTTTCTTTTGAATCTTCGCTGGCTGACGTTTCTTTCCGGCTGCCTCGCAGTTGAAGCCGCCAAGGTCCCGCGGCTGGAGTCGGATCTCCGGGCTGCTCGCGCCCAGTGCGCCGAGAGCGAGGAGGCGGGCCGTTCTTCAGCCGCCAAGCTCAAGCTAGCTGAGCAGGAGCTGACACGGCTGCGCCTGCTGGAGCAGAACCACCTCTCTGAGCTCAACTCCCTTAGGACGGCGGAGAAGGAGAAGGTGGACGATCTGAGCCGGCGGCTAACGGAGGTGGAGAAGCAGTGGCTTGCGCTGCAAGAGGAGGTCACCGCCAAGTCCACGGAGCTGACGGCTACCGCCAAACGCTGGACGGATGAGATTGGCGCACTTGATCGCGGCTTGGCGGGTGAGTGCGCCTTAATGTTCCTTTCCCTTTGCCGGCTTTCGGCTGTCGGCTGCCGGCTTTCGTTGGCAGCCGGCAGCAGAAACTTCTGATGTCTTTGCTATCTCCATCTTCGGGCTGGTGGCAGTCGGTTCTTGCCGGCTGCCGCCAGGCTTTTCCTTTTGGCTTAGGACTTCGAAAATTTGCATTTTTCAGCTTATTTCGGCTTCGATGATTTCTGACTTGCTTCTTCTTGCAGCGGCCTTCCCGGAGACGCAGGACGTGGCTTTGGCAGCCGTTGGCGTTGCGCGCGAGTCCAGGAGGCAGGAAACCGGCGAGGGCAGCTCGGAGTATTTCTCCATGGAGGATCACATGGCGTCCATGGCTGCTCGCGTCGAGCCCATCACCAAGCTCGGCTGGGAGCTCCGGAAGGCGGTTGAAGAGCTGGCACCGATGCTGTGGCCTGAGGAGGCGGTGCCGCAAGATATCTCCAGCCTCGCCTCCCTGATGGAGCGGGCGCCGGATCGCTTCCTCGACTGGAAGGAGTCGGCCACGCGCGCTGGCGCCGACATGGCGTTGTCCTTCGTCCTCTCTTGGTACAACGAGGTGGACCTGGGGCAGCTTGAGTTCCGGCGAGCCGGCGTGGAGGACAAGCTCCCAGCCGAACTCAAGGCTGCCCGTCTTGCCCGAGCCAGCGCCATCGCCGACTTCGTCGACAAGGGCGCCTTCGTCGCGGACCCGAACCCTCCTGCATCCGATGAAGATTACATGGAAGATGAGGAGGCGGAAGACGCGCCCGAGGGCGACCCGGCAGCCGGCTCCGCTGATGCCCCTCCGGCTTAGTTTACCTGCTTTTCAGTTGTTCTTTTGCCAAGACAATTTATTAAATCCCCGGGATGCCGGGTGCGCATGTATGAATATTATCGTCCTTTAATTATGTCACACTTTAATGTGTTTGTTAATCATTTGTGTGCCGAGTTGCTTTCTTTCGACTCGTTCGCTTTTTCCCATCCGCCCCACTCTTTGGCTGTGCTCTTGCCGGTCGTACGTCCGACTTGCGATCCGTCGCCGGATCAAGAGCGGGCCGCTGGGTGAGGCTGACAGTATTTCAGTCGAACGAGCTGAATTCGGCGATCCGGCACTTTCATGAAAAGTTGCAAGTCAACTCGCTTTTACTCTTTCCCTTAGTCGTTTTTCACGTGTCGGCTCCCTAGGCCTTGCTCCCGCCAGCCGGACAGCCGGGTTGCGGTCTGTAGCTGGATCGGAAGCCGGCTGTCGGAAACCGGATCACGTTACTGAGCCGACTGCGTGAGAGGGTTCAAGCCAATTGGCGAAACAGAGGTAAAGTATGCGAAAAACTTGTCGGAAACGGCGCTCTTGGCGCGTCGTGCTTTTTCATAGCTTACAAAAGGGATACAAGGGATACATACATTCCTGCTCTCATGTGTAAAATGGGCGGAGTAAGTTGACATTCCAGGGACGTTTAGTCTCCTCGTCAGCCTTGTCCGGCTTGTTTTTCTTAGCCTCTTGGGCATCTATGAGATAGTAGGAATCATTGCCTACTGCCTTGCTCACGATGAAGGGACCCTCCCATGGGGATGACAGTTTATGCTGTCCGGCTATCCGCTGGATCAGCCGGAGCACTAGGTCTCCTTCTCGGAATGCTAAGAGCTGGACCTTCCGGCTGTGATAGCGTCGGAGGCTTTGCTGGTAAATGGTAGATCTAGACGCAGCCAGCAGCCGGGCCTCTTCGACTAGGTCGACTCCATCTTCGCGAGCTTCTTTGGCCTCGGCTTCAGTGTAGAGCTTGATCCTTGGCGCGTCGTGCTCGATATCAGTCGGCAGGATGGCTTCGGCCCCGTATACGAGGAAAAATGGTGTGAAGCCGACTGAGCGGTTGGTCGTCGTGCGCAGGCTCCACAGCACATTGGGCAGCTCTTCAATCCAGCAGCCGGCTGCTCGCTCGAGCGGCTCCATCAGCCGGGGCCGGATGCCGGCTAGGACTAAGCCGTTAGCCTTTTCCACTTGTCCGTTGGACTCTGGGTGCGCCACAGAAGATAGGGCCATCCGGATCCCCATTTCCCCGCAATAGCGAGAGAAGATGCCTTGGGAGAAGTTGCTGCCGTTGTCAGTGATAATGCTGTGGGGGTAGCCGAATCTCACAATGATTTTCTTGAGGAATGTGACGGCTATGGACCCGTCCAGTTTCTTGATCGGCTTGGCTTCAATCCACTTGGTGAATTTGTCAATCATCACCAAGAGATGTGTCATGCCGCCTCGCGCTGTTCTGAATGGGCCTACCATATCCAAGCCCCATACGGCAAATGGCCATGCGATGGGGATGGTTTTTAAGGCGGAAGCCGGCTGGTGTCTCTTCTTTGCGAAGCGCTGACAGCCGTTGCACTTCTTCACCAACTCTTCTGCGTCTTTGAGCGCAGTCGGCCAGTAAAAACCGTGCCGGAAGGCTTTGGCCACTATGGCTCTGGATGAGGCGTGATGTCTGCACTCTCCTTGATGGATTTCCCGTAGGAGTTCAATCCCTTCAGCCGGCTCGACGCACCGCTGGAACACCCCACTTACGCTGCGTTTGTACAGCTGGTGGTTGATGATGGTATAGGCCTTGGCCCTTCTCTCAATCTGCCTGGCCTGGACTCTATCCTCAGGCAGCACACCGTCGGTGAGGTAGGAGAGGAATTCTTGTGCCCATGAAGGTACGCATCTTATCTCGAATACGCTAACCAACAGGGCCTCCTGCGTGGGAGCTTCCGGATCCGACTGCATGGTCGCCGGGTTCGGCTTGCTAGCCGGCGGGTTTGGCTTGCTAGCCCCCGAGTTTGGCGATGAAGCCCCCGGGTTGGACTGAGAAGTCCCCGGGTTCGGCATGGTAGCCGGCGGGTTCGGCTTGTTAGCCCCCGACTTGGGCGATGAAGCCCCCGGGTTTGGCTGAGAAGCCCCCGGGTCAGCCGGTACGAATATTGAATCCGAGTCCGGTGACGGTATGATGGACGGTTTCTTGAGAACCGCCAAGGCGATGCCCGGCGAAATGGCTTGCCGGGTTGAGCCAATCTTGGACAAGGCGTCAGCCGCCTCGTTGTTTGCCCGTGGCACATGGTGGAATTCGCAGCCGTCGAAGAAGCCGGATAGCTACTGGACATGGAAGCGGTATGAGGCCATGTTGGCGTCCTTCGCGTCCCAGTCGCCAGATGCTTGTTGTATGACCAAGTCGGAGTCGCCGAAGCAGAGTATGCGACGCACGCCAATCTCCTTGGCCAGCTTCAGCCCATGAATGAGCGCTTCGTACTCCGCCACATTGTTGGATGCGGCGAAGTGGATCTGCAGGACGTAGTCCAGCCGGTCTCCCTTGGGAGAGGTGAGGATGCCGGCTCCCAAGCCGTTGCGCATCTTCGAACCGTCAAAGTGCATCTTCCAGTGTGTGGAATCCGGCACAGGCGGCAGGTACTGCATCTCAGCCCAGTCGACGAAGAAGTCCGCGAGGATCTGCGACTTGATGGCTGTGCGTGGCTCGTAAAGGATGGTGTGGGCGGCTAGCTCCAGGGCCCACTTGGCAACCCGGCCGTTGGCATCCTTGCTGCCGATGATTTCCGCCAAGGGCGCTGTGGCAACCACCTTGATGAGGTGCTCTTGGAAGTAATGCTTGAGCTTCTTGGCCGCCATGTAGACGCCGTAGGTGACCTTCTGGTAGTGGGGGTAGTTTTGCTTCGACTGGGAGAGCACCTCGCTAAGGTAATAGACTGGACGTTGGACCAGCTGCTCCCTGCCGTCTTCTTTGCGCTCGACCACCAGGACAACGCTAACCACTCGATTGGTGGCTGCGATGTACAACAGCATCGGCTCCATTGAAGCCGGCGTTGCAAGGATTGGCGCGGTTGAGAGCACGCGCTTCAAGTCACGGAAGGCCTCATCCGCCTGCGGTGACCAGACGAATTTGTCCGCCTTCTTCATCAATTGATACAGGGGCAGTGCCTTCTCCCCCAGCCGGCTGACGAAGCGGCTCAAGGAAGCCAGGCAGCCAGCGAACTTCTGGACGTCCTTGAGGCACTGCGGCAGTTCCATCTTCTCCAGGGCACTGATCTTGTCCGGGTTGGCTTCGATCCCTCGCTGAGAGACGAGGTAGCCAAGGAGCTGGCCAGACGGCACGCCGAATGTGCACTTGGCCGGGTTGAGCTTCATCCGAAATCTTCTCAGATTGGTGAAGGTTTCTCTCAGGTCATCAAGGAGGGTAGTCGTCTCCTTGGTCTTTACAACGACATCATCCACATATGCGTGAACGTTTCTGCCGATTTGATCCTGCAAGCATTTTTGCATGCACCTTTGGTAGGTGGCGCCTGCATTTTTCAAGCCGAACGGCATAGTCGTGTAGCAATAAGCCCCGTACGGGGTAATGAACGAAGTCTTTATTTGATCAGCCGGATTCAAAGGAATCTGGTGGTAGCCTGAATAGGCGTCTAGGAAAGACAACAGTTCACAGCCGAGATCGAGTCTATGACTTGATCTATGCGCGGCAGGGGGAAGGGATCCTTCGGGCACGCCTTGTTCAGGCTGGTGTAGTCGATACACATGCGCCAGGAGCCGTTCTTCTTCAAAACCAGGACCGGGTTCGCCAACCAGTCCGGGTGCAGCACTTCCATGATGAAGCCGGCAGCTAGGAGCCGGGCGATTTCTTCACCGATGGCCTTCCTTCGTTCTTCGGCGAAGCGCCTGAGAGGCTGCTTCACCGGCTTGGCTTCAGGCCGGACGTGGAGGTGGTGCTCAGCCAACTCCCTCGGCACACCCGGCATGTCTCTTGGAGTCCATGCGAAGATGTCCTGATTCTCACGGAGGAAGCTGGTGAGCTCGGTTTCCTATTTCTTGCTCAAGCCGGCACCGATGGTGACGTACTTGTCCGGCTGCGCCGGGTCCAGCAGGATCTTCTTGGTGTTGTCGGCCGGCTGGAAGTGAGTCGTCCCAGCCGGGTTGCCTGCAGCCGGCATGTCTGTCTGCGCGGCTTTGGCGAGGGCGACGGCGTCGTGGATGAGCTGCTTCTCGGTGGCGATGACCAGCGTCTGGGCCATCTTGGAGCTCTGCGTGGCGCAGTCCATGGAGCGGCGATAGTCGCCGGCTACGGTGATGACCCCCTTGGGGCCAGGCAGCTTCATCTTCAGGTACCCATAATGGGGCACCGCCATGAACTTGGTCAGGGCCGGCCTGCACAGGAGCGCGTGGTAGGGACTCACGAGGTCCACCACCTCGAACTCGATTCTCTCGGTGCGGAAGTGATCCGGCTTCCCGAACATCACCTCCAGCGTGATCCGGCCGATCGGCTGGCAGCAGTGGCCTGGCACGATGCCATGGAAGACGGTGGGGGTGGGGCGCAATTCGGCCTCTTGGATGCCCAGCTTGCGGGCGGTGTCGCGGTAGAGGATGTTGATGCTGCTGCCGCCGTCGATGAGGACGCGCGAAAAACGCACGCTGCGCCGGGTTGTGCCGATGGTGGGGTCGAGGACCATGGCGTAGCTGCCCGGCTTCGGCAGGACAGCTGGTGTGTCGCGGCGATCAAAAGTGATGGCCTGCTCTGACCAGTTTAGGTACTGGGGGACCGGTGGTATGACCGCATTGACCTCGAGGGAACGGCTCTGCTGGCTCGTCTTGTCCTCGGGCTCGGAGGTGAAGATGATGTAGGTAGCATCTTCGGCCAGATATCGGCCGCCATGGTGCACTTGGTTAGCCTCGTGGTGCTCGAGGTTGGCGTTCTCTGCGCCGGCTTGGCCACCCGGCCCGCCGGCTGGTGGAGGCGGGGGGGAGGCGGGAGGGGTTCACCGCTTGTTAGCCGCTTCATGAAGTGGCAATCGCGGGTGGTGTGGTTGGAGGGGTTCTTGCCGCTGTGGTACTTGCACGGCGAGTCGAGCATCTGCTCGAAGGTGTACTTCGGCTTCCATTGCCGGTCTTGCTTCTGGCGGCGGCTGCCGCCTGCCGCGTTGTCTGCCACGGCGGCTACGTGGGCGGAGCCGTACCGGCGGTCCGGCTGGTCACTGTGACGCTTGCCGCGGTAGTTGTCCCGCCGGCTGCCATGCGAGGCGCCCTCGGCCGGCTTGTTGTTGTCTCTTCTGGCGGGGGCCGGCGAAATTTCAGCCGGCGCCTTGCCGGCTTCCTCAGCCAGCGCGTACTTGTCGGCGATGGCCATCAAGGCGGCCATCGACTTGGGGTCGCTGCGGCGCAGCTTGTGCCACAACATGGTGTTGGGCCGACAGCCTCCCATGAAGAAGCTGATGGCCTGGATCTCGTGCACGCCCTCGCAGGAGTTGCGCATCTCGCACCAGCGCGTTAGGTACGCGCGATCCGTCTCGTCGGGGCCCTGCTTGCACATCTCAAGCTGCTGGGGGCGACCCGGCCGGCGGTAGGTGCCGGTGAAGTTGCTGATGAAGGCCGCTTCGAAGTCCAGCCAGCCGTTTATGCTGCCGGCTGGCAGGTTGTTGAGCCATGTGCGGGCGGAGCCGACCAGCATCAGGGGGGAGTAGCGCACAGCCCAGCGCTTGTTGCCTTTGGCGATGCCGACTGCGGTGGAGTAGTCCTGCAGCCAGTCCTCCGGCTTGGCGGTGCCGTCGTACTTGGGGGTGTCGCGGGGGAGCGTGAAGCCCTCAAGCGTGGGCTCGTTGGCGATGCGGGGCCCGAAGCACTTTGGGCCGGCTGGAGCTTCTTCTTCCGCAATGCGGGATTCGACCAGCCGGTCGAGGCGCTCTCGGGCGTCGGCGGGCTCGATGCGCGGGCCCAGCCGGGAGTGTGCCGGCTGGCGTGTGCCGGCTGCTTCTGGAGCCGGCCGGTGCTGACGGCGGGGCTCGGAGTCTTGCTCCTGGTTCCGGCTCGGGGGAGGCCGGCTGCGGCTGCTGCCGCTCGGCTGGTGGCTCGGCCGGCCCGAACTTGCGTGCGTGGCCTGGGAGTCACGGTGCCGGCTTGGTGCTAGGGAGGCGGACTCGGCCGTGTCCCTGGCGCCTTCCCTGTCGTTGCCTGCAGCGCCACGAGCGTGAGAAGCTCTGGGGGCATTGACATACCTGGGGTCGGCCGCCTGCCTGGTGGCTGCGTTGAGCAGCTCAGTTACCCGCTTGGTCTGGCGGCGTAACTCTTCGCCCTGAAGGCGGTTCAGCTCTTCTGCGGCGGCTTGTGCCGCGCGCATGTTCTTGTCGGGGGTGTTGTAGACGGGGAGCTCCACGGACGGAGCCGGCGAAGGAGCGCCGTCGCGGGCGATCTCGGCGCCGAGGTCACGGCCCCTGCGGCGGATGTGGCCGGCTCGGCTTGGCTCGTCGCCGCCTGGAGTGAGGCCGTGGGCGCGGTTGTACTCGCGCTGGGTGATCTCCATCTGGCGCTTAGCAGCAGCCAGTTCTTCGGTTTGCTTGAGGAGGAGCTGGCGGTGCGCCTCCAGATCCGCCTCGACGGTGGTGGGGTCGCCGCCAGGCATGAGCGGGGTGCTCAGCTTCGCCCGGACTTCGTCCAGCCGGGACGGTGGCGGTGGCGCCTTTGGGCCCGAGCCGGAGGCGTTGGGGTCGATGTTGCGCTCCAGGTTGGGGCCGCGGGTGCGCGGGTTCTTGGTGGGGAGCTCCTCGCCAGCCATCATGACTTGCACGACGACGGGGCTGGCGGGAGCGCTGCTGCCGGCTCGCGGAGGAGGGCTTGCGCAGCGCAGGACCTGCCGCGGGTAGCGCGGCGGTGCGACGGTGGCGACATACACGTCGTGGCCGCCGAAGGAGATGACGCTGCCGCCGGCTGGGAAGGGCCGGTCAGCGAATCAGCCAGCGTTGTCGCTGACGCAGTCGAGGGAGCCGAATCTCCAGATCAAGCCTGAAGCGACTCGCTCGCCGGTGGTGATGGTGAGGCCCGTCCGGATGAAAACACCGGCCGAGGATGCTGAGGGCCCCACGGTGGGCGCCAAATGTCGTGGTATGGTCACGGCATATGCCATAGGGTGGCTAATCGAAGTGGTTCCTGAGGGATCTCACGGCGGTATCCGGATGCGGGTATGGGCACGAGCGACACGGCGACGTACCAGGTTCGAGGCCCTCCGATGGAGGTAAAACCTCTACTCCTGCTATGAGTGTATATGATGATCACACAATACAATGGTGCTCCTAGAGCTATGTCCGGCTGCTCCTGGGAGGCTAAGGGAGACGATGGTCTCTCTCTCAGGGCAGCTCTATGGGTGGAGTGAAGTAAGAATGATCGATCCCCTGCACGAGAGGGGGTAGTGCGGCTTATATAGGCGCCGGCACTTTACACATAAGACCCTATAGTTTACTGGCCGGCTTGGCCGGCTTCGGCTTCCGCTCCTTCCCGAGGCGGTGACGTCAGGAGCAGTTGAGGCATCGTGGCCTGTCCCATCCGGCTGCCACGGTCAGCGGTATGGAGAGGAAGTGTCCCTGTCGCCGTCAGCCACTGTAACCAGTACGGATCGTCGTAGGCCCTGACGGCCTGTCCGGCGCGCGGCACTATTGCTCCACAGTGCCCCGCGCTTTACGGAAGATGGAGTCAGCGTGGACTTTAGGAACCCGGATCACCAACCCGGTTCCTTCCAGTGCAAGACTCGCCAGCCTCGAGTCGGTCTGAGGTACAAACCCCAGTCGGATATGGCTTGTAGAAGCCGGCCCAGCTACAGCATTGGTGGCCGTAGCCAGGCCGACTAGGACCTAGAGCCAGCCGGCTTCCGGACCAGCCGGCCACGGCGCCAGCCGGCTGCTCCTCAGCCGGCCTTTGCCGCGAGCCGGCCAGTGGCCAGCCGGCTGCTCCGCGTCCATTGCCCTATCCGGGGTCTTCCCCCCGACACGGGTTGCTCGACTTGAGTCTACTCACGGTTGCAAGCACCAGTGCCCAAACTCGGGGGCTACTTCCATCGGGAGCACTGCATGCGCACCCGATAAAATCAACGGCTCCTCTGGGCCATCATCTAAATCATCGGCTCCTCAGGGCCATCATCTAAATCGTCGGCTCCTTAGGGCCATCATCTAAATCATCGGCTCCTCAGGGCCATCATCTAAATCATCGGCTCCTTAGGGCCATCATCTAAATCATCGGCTCCTCAGGGCCATCATCATCGGCTCCTCAGGGCCATCATCCGAATCATCGGCTCCTCTGGGCCATCATCCCAATCATCGGCTCCTTTGGGCCATTATCTCAATCATCGTCTCCTCAGGGCCATCATCTCAGTCATCGGCTCCTCTGGGATATCATCTGAATCATCAACTCCTCTATCTATGGCATCACCAGAGTCATCGGCATCAAGTTCTCGGAACTTGAAAAAGTCTACGGTGTTTGACTTAGCATTTTTTACACCCTATACATAACTATTTCATATTTATCTACAGGCTCGGGGGCTACTCCCATCGGGAGCGCTAGTCGCGCACCCGATAAAAAATATGGCAACCTTGCCAACAAAGAAGAATAAAGTTGAAGACATCGGCATTAACAATCAAGATCTTCGAGTAGTACAACTTGAGTCTATGCGTGGCTGCAAGCACCCGCCCATAGACTCGGGGGCTACTCCCATCGGGAGCGCTTCGCGCACCCAACCAAAAGCAACTTCGACTCTACATCAAAGCACAAGATTCAACAGATGATCAAGTCATTCGGCGAAGACAACTTTAGTCCCTGCCCGAAGCTTCACTTCGGCCAGACACTCGGGGGCTACTGACGTGGGCATAACCCTTCGGGTACTCGACATTGCCATACCTGGTGCAAACTATGAAGGTGGACCAGCACGAGGACTCGACAAGCTGGACCTGCACGCGCCTCAACTTGGACTACAAGGAAAGAAGACTCCAATATGAATCCTACTAGGACGCTTGTAAACCCTAGCTTGGCTAATATATAAAGCCAGGCAGGGGCACCCCTTGGGGACACACAATCAGAAGCATAATCATAGAGGCGACACGCCTAGAAACCGCAACCCGCGGATTAGAACTAGACTAGATTCAACAACTCCGCCTATGGCGGCCCCCTGTATACATATATTCATATAGTGGATTGCTAGCAGGACGTAGCGATCCTCCACCGTGGGGACGTGAACCTGGGTACGTAGTGTACCGCCTCGCTCCCGGAACTTCCGTCGCCGCCTTTCTCTAAAACCCAAGCCCCTCATGGTGGGCATTGCCGAGGAACCGCCTCGTCAACTGACGTGGGCATAACCCTTCGGGTACTCGACATTGCCATACCCGGTGCAAACTATGAAGGTGGACCAGCAAGAGGACTCGACAAGCTGGACCTGCACGCGCCTCAACTTGGACTACAAGGAAAGAAGACTCCAATATGAATCCTACTAGGACTCTTGTAAACCCTAGCTTGGCTAATATATAAAGCCAGGCAGGGGAACCCCTTGAGGACACACAATCAGAAGCATAATCATAGAGGCGACACGCCTAGAAACCGCAACCCGCGGATTAGAACTAGACTAGATACAACAACTCCGCCTATGGCGGCCCCCTATATACATATATTCATATAGTGGATTGCTAGCAGGACGTAGCGATCCTCCACCGTGGGGACGTGAACCTGGGTACGTCGTGTACCGCCTCACTCCCGGAACTTCCGTCGTCGCCTTTCTCTAAAACCCAAGCCCCTCATGGTGGGCATTGCCGAGGAACCGCCTCGTCAATTGGCGCCGTCTGTGGGAATAGCGACGCCGGATTTTGTCATCCGGGCGAGATCTGCCGAGTTCATCTTCAAACATCATCTACGAGAAAGAATCAATATCAATCATTATACAAGCATCTCATGTACAACGGCTTGTTCCGACTCGATCTACGGCGAGCTGATCATGGCCGAAGCATTGTCGACGGGTTGGTTAGTTCTCACGTGTGTGCTAGTTCGCCTCGGATTGGCTGCAGCAGGAGAAGACGCACACGAAGACAACACACAGATTGGATGGAGTCCATGAAAAATTAACGAAGTGATTAGCCGGTATCCTTCGCAGCGTCACGTGAAGCCAAAAGGGAAAATTTATTTTCCTTAGATAGAATTGAACTCACGGTCTCCAAAAAGGAAAGGCAAGGAGCGAACCATCTTTCAAAGGAAAGGAAAGCAAAAAAGAAGCTTGCGAGCAGCCGCATACACTTTATACGTGAGGAGATCGGGTCAAGCTCTCAAGGAAAAAGGAGCGACAAGTCAAGATAGCAGGCGTCAGGACACGCAAGTTCTAATTCAGCCCAACCACCACGCCAAGCAACACAATGTTTTACGTAGCAAACAGTCCAGTCACCCGATACAAGGACCAGATCAGAACAAGATTCGACTGCACAGTCGACACGTTCGGGGCTCGCTTGTTGCATTGAGGACTTGATATATTCGGGAGCTCGCCCGTCAACTGCTCTGCTCGGTCGACCGCGCCCGTCATGGTGCACTCATCTTACTCGGGAGTTCGCCGGCCATGGACCCAACATTACGGACCCGATATATTCGGATGCTCACCCGTCGCGGATTGGCCACATCAACTGCGTCCTCTTCATCGGCCACGTCAGCCAAGGCGCCGCATGGGATATTTTGGATAGCGCAATTACTTCAGCTGCGCCCGCCGCACCGACTATCTTGGATGGCGCAATCACTTCAGCTGCGCCCGCCGCACCGACTATCTTGGATGGCGCAATTACTTCAGCTACGCCCGTCGCACGGACTATCTTTGGCCCATCGGGAGCGCCGGTTCGCTGGAACCCGAGAAGACGTGAAGACTATTACTCCCATCAGGAGCGCCGGTTCGTTGGAACCCGAGAAGACATGAAGACTATTACTCCCATCGGGAGCGCCGGATCGCTGGGCGCTGGTTCGCTGGAATCCACGCCGGAATTATAGAAGACGTGAAGACTATTACTCCCATCGGGAGCGCCGGATCGCTGGAACCCGAGAAGATATGAAGACTCAAGTTTTGAAGAATTGCAGTAATTCGGGACACCCGAACTGCATCATCAGGAACCTTGTTCGTATATTACAACGAACCTCGGGGCTCTCAGTCCCTTGAAGATTCGACTGTGCTCACAGTCCCTTGAAGATTCGACTGTGCTCACAGTCCCATGGAGATTCGACTGGGCTCACGGTCCCTTGAAGATTCGACTGGGCTCACGGTCCCTTGAAGATTCGACTGTGCTCACAGTCCCTTGAAGATTCGACTGTGCTCACGGTCCCTTGAAGATTCGACTGGGCTCACGGTCCCTTGAAGATTTGACTGTGCTCACAGTCCCTTGAAGATTCGACTGGGCTCACGGTCCCCTGAAGATTATTTCAGGGACCTTGCTATTTTCCTTTGCTATAGATGCCTCAAAGAGTGCCGCAAATAGCAAGGATCATGAAGCAACGAAGACCTTGCTCTTTTCCTTTGCTATAGATGCCTCAAAGAGTGCCGCAAATAGCAAGGATCATGAAGCAACGAAGACCTTGCTCTTCTTTGCTATAGATGCCTCAAAGAGTGCCGCAGATAGCAAGGATCATGAAACACGTACAAAAACGACCCACGTTCGGTACTTTACTCATGGAAGTATCAAAGAGCAACGGAGTCATCGGCAGAGCTAGTGCTCTCGATACATTCGGGAGCTGCTGTCAGAACATACATCGGTTGAAAGCAAAGTTGCACATACAACGGGTTTAGCAAGACCTGCAACACGAGCTGATCACTCAAACAATTTGCTGACCAACGAATACACATACGATTAAACGGGCAATTAAGATTTGCTCCTTCTAAATTTGCCAACGGCATTGACACGGTAAAAGTGCATATACATGTACCTACCAAAAAACTTACAAACAATGGCATCAACGATGCTCAAGGTGCGTTTTGCCCCTTGAAATAGACAACAATGTGTCAACGGCACCTGAAGAAAACTGTAAACATCGGGTTGCTCGACTTGAGTCTACTCACGGTTGCAAGCATCAGTGCCCAAACTCGGGGGCTACTTCCATCGGGAGTACTGCATGCGCACCCGATAAAATCAACGGCTCCTCTGGGCCATCATCTAAATCATCGGCTCCTCAGGGCCATCATCTAAATCGTCGGCTCCTTAGGGCCATCATCTAAATCATCGGCTCCTCAGGGCCATCATCTAAATCATCGGCTCCTTAGGGCCATCATCTAAATCATCGGCTCCTCAGGGCCATCATCATCGGCTCCTCAGGGCCATCATCCGAATCATCGGCTCCTCTGGGCCATTGATGACCCACAAGTATAGGGGATCGCAACAGTCTTCGAGGGAAGTAAAACCCAATTTATTGATTCGACACAAGGGGAGACAAAGAACACTTGGAAGCCTTAACAGCGGAGTTGTCAATTCAGCTGCACCTGGAAACAGACTTGCTCGCAAGAGTTTATCAGTAGTAACAGTTTTATAGCAGTAGCAGTAGTGAAATAACAGCAGCAGAGTAACAAAGACAGCAGTAGTGATTTTAGTAAACAGCAGGATTAAAATACTGTAGGCACGGGGACGGATGACGGGCGTTGCATGGATGAGAGAAACTCATGTAACAATCATAGCAGGGCATTTGCAGATAATAATAAAACGGTGTCCAAGTACAAAGCAATCAATAGGCATGTGTTCCATATATAGTCGTGCGTGCTCGCAATGAGAAATTTGCACAACATCTTTTGTCCTACCAGCCGGTGGCAGCCGGGCCTCAAGGGAAACTACTGGATATTAAGGTACTCCTTTTAATAGAGTACCGGAGCAAAGCATTAACACTCCGTGAACACATGTGATCCTCACATCGCTACCATCCCCTCCGGTTGTCCCAATTCTTGTCACTTCGGGGCCATTGGTTCCGGACAGCGACATGTGTATACAACTTATAGGTAAGACCATAAACAATGAATATCTTGATGAAGCAATAACATGTTCAGATCTGAGATCATGGCACTCGGGCCCTAGTGACAAGCATTAAGCATAACAAGTTGCAACAATATCATCAAAGTACCAATTACGGACACTAGGCACTAGGCCCTAACAATCTTATGCTATTACATGACCAATCTCATCCAATCCCTACCATCCCCTTCGGCCTACAGCGGGGGAGTTACTCACACATGGATGGGGGAAACATGGCTGGTTGATGTAGAGGCGTTGGCGGTGATGATGGCGATGATCTCCTCCAATTCCCCGTCCCGGCGGAGTGCCAGAACGGAGACTTCTGGCTCCCGCGACGGAGTTTCGCGATGTGGCGGCGTTCTGGAGGGTTTATGGCGACTTCGACTTCTCTCCGTGTGTTTTTAGGTCGAGGCCAATAAGTAGTCCGAAGGAGGGCGTCGGAGGCCGGCCGAGGGGGCCACACCATAGGGCCGCGCGGGCCCCCCCTAGGCCGCGCCGCCTTATGGTGTGGGGCCCTCGGGCCTCCACCTTACTTGACCTTCTGGCTCCGTCAGTATTCTTGGAAAATAGGGCCTTCTGCATAAATTCCGAGGATTTTCCCGAAAGTTGGATTTCTGCACAAAAACGAGACACCAGAACAGTTCTGCTGAAAACAGCGTTAGTCCGTGTTAGTTGCATCCAAAATACACAAATTAGAGGCAAAACAATAGCAAAAGTGTTCGGGAAAGTAGATACGTTTTGGACGTATCAACTCCCCCCAAGCTTAGCTTATTGCTTGTCCTCAAGCAATTCAGTTAACAACTGAGCGATAAAAGAACTTTCACGAACACATTTGCTCATATGATGTATATATTCTCATGCTATGGCTAATACTTAAGCAGTTCATAATGAGATACATGCAAATAAGATCATCTAACAGCTATGTCAATCATGAAGAGGTACCAACAATTAATAATAAGCATCATGAATCATGTATATAAGCAGGATTGCAATGTTCATAAGAGAGTATGATAAAGTGGTATCTCGCTTGCCTGTATTTGATTGGCAAAACATAAATGCCCGGGCACCTCTGGAGTTCATAGAAAGACTAGAAGTAGTGATTGTCAAAGATAAAAGCATCAAAGTTATACCACAATCAATCATATTTTGAGACAAGCATATTATACTAAGAATGACAGTTGTGCTCTCAAGATAGTGCTCAAAGAAATAATGGAGACACAACATAAGCGTAAAAGATTGACCCTTCGCAGAGGGAAGCAGGGATTAACATGCGCTAGAGCTTTTCATTTGTAAAGCAGGAGTAAAATTATTTTGAGAGGTGTTTGTTGTTGTCAATGAATGGTAATGGGTACACTAACTACCTCGCCAACCGGACTTTCCAGAGCGGCTCCCATGAATTTTTATTTTTGGGTGGCACTCCTTCCAACCTTTCTTTCACAAACCATGGCTAACCGAATCCTCGGGTGCCTGCCAACAATCTCATACCATGAAGGAGTGCCTTTTTATTTTAGTTTTATTATGATGATGACACTCCCCCCAACCTTTGCTTACACAAGCCATGGCTAACCGAATCTTCGGGTGCCGTCCAACAATCACAAACCATGGAGGAGTGTCTATTTAAGTTAAGTAATTTGGGACTGGGAATCCCATTGCCAGCTCTTTTTGCAAAGTTATTGGATAAGCGGATGTGCCACTAGTCCATATGAGAGTCCGTCAAAAGTAAATGACAAGGTTGAAAGCTAAACACCACATACTTCCTCATGAGCTATGAAACATAAACACAAATTGAGAAATATTTTGAAGGTTTTAAAGGTAGCGCATGAGAATTTACTTGGAATGGTTTGAAATGCCATGCATAGGTATTTATGGTGGACACTCTGGAATAACTTGGTTTTCATGTGTTTGGAAGCACGAGCAGCGTTCCCGCTCAGTACAAGTGAAGGCTAGCAATAGACTAGGGAGCGACAAATCAAGAGAGCAAAGAATCGTCATAATCATGCTTGCGGCAAAATAAATTAACGGAGGCATAAAAGTGATACAAGAACTCTGAAGCAATATAGATCATCAAGGCTTAATTGACTTTTTGTTCAGTCATATGCATGCGTGAGCATGTGCCAAGTCGATATAAATGAATTATTCAGAGGAGGATACCACAATGCCATACTTACTTATGAATAAAACAATGCAAGCAAACATCCATGACATGCTACTCATATTAATAGATTGGAGCTAAACATGAGAGATCATAAACTACTAGACTTTCTCAAATAACATATACCTCACATGAACCAACTAAGCATGCTCACATGGATGAGTATATGTACAAAAATGAAAACAAATAGAGTTCATACCAGCCTCTCACCACAATCAGATTGTCGTAGATCGTCATTATTGCCTTTCACTTGTGTAGCTTGGATAATATGAAATGAAAACCACGCTCCAGCCACCGAAGACCATTGTGTAGGATAACGTTGCATAGAAAACAAAAATTTTCCTACCGCGAACACGCAATCCAAGCCAAGATGCAATCTAGAAGACGGTAGCAACGAGGGGGTATCGAGTCTCACCCTTGAAGAGATTCCAAAGCCTACAAGATGAGGCTCTTGTTGCTGCGGTAGACGATCACTTGCCGCTTGCAAAAGCGCGTAGAAGATCTTGATCACGATCGGTTCCGGCGCCACGAACGGGCAGCACCTCCGTACTCGGTCACACGTTCGGTTGTTGATGAAGACGACGTCCACCTCCCCGTTCCAGCGGGCAGCGGAAGTAGTAGCTCCTCTTGAATCCGACAGCACGACGGCGTGGTGTCGGTGGCGGTGTAGAAGTCCGGCGGAGCTTCGCTAAGCTACGCGGGAAATATGAAGTGGAGGAGCAAAGCTAGGGTTTGGGAGGGGGTGGCCGGCCACTCAAGGGGGGCGGCCAAGCTATGGTCTTTTGGGGTGGCCGGCCCCCTCCCTTGGCCCCTCATTATATAGGTGGATCCCAAGTGTTGGTGTCCAAGTCTTCGAATAAGACCCGAAACCAAAACCTTCCATAGGAGGGGGCAAACCTAGCCCAACTAGGACTCCCACCCAAAGGTGGGATTCCCACCTCCCATGTGGGGGTTGGCCGGCCCCCTATGGTGGAGTCCACTTGGGACTCCACCCCCACTAGGGCTGGCCGGCCATGGAGGTGGAGTCCCTTGTGGACTCCACCTTCCTTGGTGGTTTCTTCCGGACTTTTCTAGAACCTTCTAGAACCTTCCATAGAACCTTCCGCGACATTTTAATTCACATAAAATGACATCCTATATATGAATCTTATTCTCCGGACCATTCAGGAACTCCTCGTGATGTCCGGGATCTCATCCGGGACTCCGAACAAATATTCCAACTCCATTCCATATTCAAGAACTACCATTTCAACATCCAACTTTAAGTGTGTCACCCTACGGTTCGAGAACTATGCGGACATGGTTGAGTACTTACTCCGACCAATAACCAATAGCGGGATCTGGAGATCCATAATGGCTCCCACATATTCAACGATGACTTTAGTGATCGAATGAACCATTCACATACATTACCAATTCCCTTTGTCTCACGATATTTTACTTGTCCGAGGTTTGATCTTCGGTATCACTCTATACCTTGTTCAACCTCGTCTCCGACAAGTACTCTTTACTCGTACCGTGGTATGTGGTCTCTTATGAACTCTTTCATATGCTTGCAAGACATTAGACGACATTCCACCGAGAGGGCCCAGAGTATATCTATCCGTCATCGGGATGGACAAATCCCACTGTTGATCCATATGCCTCAACTCATACTTTCCGGATACTTAATCCCACCTTTATAGCCACCCATTTACGCGGTGGTGTTTGGTGTAATCAAAGTACCTTTCCGGTATAAGTGATTTACATGATCTCATGGTCATAAGGACTAGGTAACTATGTATCGAAAGCTTATAGCAAATAACTTAATGACGAGATCTTATGCTACGCTTAATTAGGTGTATCCATTATATCATTCACACAATGACATAACCTTGTTATTAATAACATCCAATGTTCATGATTATGAAACTAATCATCCATTAATCAACAAGCTAGTTTAAGAGGCATACTAGGGACTTCTTGTTTGTCTACATATCACACATGTACTAATGTTTCGGTTAATACAATTCTAGCATGATATATAAACATTTATCATAAACATAAAGATATAAATAATAACCACTTTATTATTGCCTCTAGGGCATATCTCCTTCAGTCTCCCACTTGCACTAGAGTCAATAATCTAGTTTACATTTGTAAAGATATAACACCTTGGCCTTCCGGTGCTTTATCATGTATTGCTCACGGGAGAGGTTTTTAGTCATCGGATCTGACACGCTCAGAAATGTATGTATTTTGTAATTCATTTGCGTCTCAACGCATCACTCATTTCCAAATGAGCTGGCATTAAATATGTTTGATCTTCTGGTGGAACCTTAATTCCGCTGTCTGAAATATGTCACTAATATTGTCACACACAATATAGCTTCAAAGTTCTGATTCTCGGAACTACACCAAGTTCTCAAAGAACCTCTTGACTTAACATCCTTTGTCATTGTCAAAATAATGACATACTCTGCCTTCTTTTGTAGAATCCGTCACAATATTTAGAACTCTTCTAAATCTAGCATAGACAACTTCTAGCTCATTGTGCTACCTTTTAAACAACACTTAGTCTAATTTGAGATTGAAATTCTATTTTGATATGTGACAACACAAATATCGGTGTAACACCTTACAGCGATTTGTTTGTCATTTCTTCATAAAAAAATATATATGTATATCCTTAGTTCTTCTAAAGTACTCAAGGATATTCTTACTGTCGTCCAATGATCATCATATGAATCATTCTGGTATATGCTCATAACACTTTATAGCACATGATATCTGATTGTGTACATATTATTCGTGATCTATAATCACTCATGTGTTTTTACTCATTGAGTGTCAGATACACTCAAGTCTTGTTAAACCTTCACATGACAAGAACATTTTCTTAATATTTCTATATTGAACTTCTTCAATATCCATCATATGTACTTTGACTTAAACTTATTTATGTGTTTCAATCTATCTTCATAGATCTTGACACTAAATTTGTTTCAGTCCATATCCTTTCATTGAAGTTAATTCTCAATGAAACCTTTTAATCAAGTATATAATTACATCATTTATAACCAACTATATGTCACCTACATAAAGTATTATAAATGTGTCTTAGCGCTCCCACTTAATTTCTTGCAAATGCAAGCCTCTTCATTGTTTCTGATGAAATCAAAAACTCTTTGACTATTTCATCTAGTGAAGATTCAAACTCCGCTATACTTACTTCATCAAATTGAAGTTTGTATACCTATCTAGTATTCCACGGATCAGCAAAACTCTTGGTTGTATCTTGTATACACCTTTTAATACACACTTCTGATAAGTAATGTATTTTGCCATCCTACTAACATATCTCATAAAGGAAATATGTAGTGATTACTAGAATAATCCATATAGACTTTAAGCATTGCTACGGAAGATCTAATCTTGTCGTAGTCAACTCTTTGAACTTTGTCGTAAACAACTTTTCGACAAGTTAAGCTTCTTCAAGGATATTTCATCCAAGTCCATCAATTTTATAGATCTATTTTCTTTCAAAAGTATTCATCTATTTTGGATTTCATGGCGTATGGCCATTTTAACGGAGTCGTGGCCCATCATAACTTCTTTGTTTTGTAGTTGGTTTATCATTGATCAAAATCAATCCTTTGTCCACAAATCATTTATTTGATCACAAAGTAAACCATACCTACAAGGTTCAATATGTACTTCGATCTCCATGGCTAAAACATTTTGTAGTCATGAGAGCCATGATCGTCGTGGCCGCTTCCGAAACCAATTCCGATGCTGCGCTACTCGATCATTATGCTCAGGTTCATAAACCTTATCAAATTATATTGTCCTCCCACTCAAATACTTCACTCGAAACAATTTTTCGGAAATAAGAAACATTGACAAACACTTTTGTCTTTGTCTCGTGGGAAGAATTCCCAATTAAATCTCTGGGATAACCAACAAAGACATTCATCCGATTTTGGTTGACTATTAGGGTTTATACCCATGCCATAACTTGTATGGTGTCATTTCAACGGATCATGATGATGCTCTATTCAGTGTAAAAGCGGTAGTCACTAAAGCATAATCCACAAAAATATAATGGCATCAATATTTTATCTCATCATTGATCCAACAAAGTTTGGATATATCTCTTGGATACTTCATCATCACTATGATACTCCAAGAAACGTAAGTTGTAGAACAATTTCATAACTCTCTTAGATGTTCGCTAAAACTCGTAATTCAAATATTTCCACCATGATCCAATCATAGATATTTGATTTCTATTACGATGATTTCCACTTCATGCTGAAATTTATTTGAATCCTATTCAAATGTTTCAAACTTTTCCTTATTGAATATATCCACATATATACTCAATTCATTGTTTGAAAGTTTTCATGAAGTAGAAGAATCTTCCGCACACAACTATGCCCAGTGAACCACATATATCATTATGTATGTTTTCACTAAGTTAGTTGCCCGTTCAACTCTTCGGCCTATGAACGGTATTTCAGTCATTACCTTTTAGAAAAGATTTTGCAAGTGCCAAACGATTCAACAAATCGAATGACTCCAAAAATCCATTTGCATGGAGTTCCTTCATGCGATCCTTTCTAACATGACCTAAATTGCGGTTCCACAAATAAGTGGAATTCAAATCATTTGCCTTATGGCATTTTTAGCGTCGGTGTTATGTATGTGTGTTTCACCATTTAAGATTTATAATAACTTATCCATCATACATGGAGTAATGTCATAATTTGAACAACTCATTGTTTTCATTTGACCAGAGCAAAAATAACAATTTATTAAGCTCTTTATTATAAATTCTAAGGGCTAGATAGAATGCCAACGACGAACATAATAACACTTTATTTTTGTTCCAGGCGAACATTCTTATCATATTCCTTGTCACCACTTAGGCCATTGTATTCTTGAATTGCGTTGTTTTGTATGACACTTCATACCAACCAATATGGTATTAATACCCAAGAATTTCATTGTGTGACTTAACTAGGAATACAACCATAACATGTATATCATTTATATACACCTGAGCTAGACTTTCTAGTCTTTTCTTTTCTGTTGCCAAAATATCTTTTGCGCTTTCTCTTTTAGCTTTCCTCATTATTCAGAAAAACATTTCAACATCAATAACTTCTAGGTTTGTTGGTCAAATACCAATAACCTTGAGGTTCTTACTTTGAAGTTGATCATCATATGACAAGTGTTCTAGATTTCACATATTAGTAACTATGATGAACAATTTCACTCATAATTTTATCCATCAATTCATGACAACTTTTTGAGACCATGTCTGTACATGCTAGGCTCATAAAGTTTAACCTTAGTATTCGCATGTGCAAATCAGGCTTGCACCCATTGTAAGCACACGTAGAATCTATAACACCCGATCATCACGTGATGCTTCGAAACGATGAGTCTTAGCAACGGTGCATATTAAGGATGATAACTTCATGGATATGCGAATATCATTAGTGCCCCAATAGCTGGAGGATTGTGACGTCTTGCGTCTTCAACCTTCATACATTCCCATAAAACTTATGAGTTTATGTAGTCTCACCAAATTATATTCTATCATCTTGCAATAAGGTCTTAGATATCACATATATCTCATACCTTGATTATTTCTGAAAACTAAATTTTCAGCTCCTTATTTTTCAAACATATTTGAACTTTCAAGTTTCATGGAGACAAGATAACTTTAGGTACTAATTGAAACCATAGCTCTTTGAATCAACAATGTGAGGTTTACTAAAAGTTTGCAATAGGACTTAATCAATTCTTGATTCTTTAACAATACGGTACCAATCCGTAAAGTTTCTTGTCAGATTTTAACAGTATTTCTATCTCAATAACAAGACTAGCGCATAGTAGTAAACGGATGCCAATACTACAAAATTAATTCAAAATACTACTCAGACTATGTTTATGATAATTAGTTCATGTTTTAATCTAATTACTAATGAACTCCCACTTAATACAACATCCCTCATAGTTGTTAAGTGGTACACGATCCACATCTACTACACCAAAACCGATCATCACGTGAGATGATGTAGCTTCAATGGTGAACATCAACATGTTGATCATATCATCCATATGACTCGTGTTCAACCTTTCGTTTCCGTTGTCCCGAGGCCATGTCTGACATGCTAGGCTCGTCAAGCAAACCCAAGTATTCCGCGTGTGCAACATGGCTTACACCCGTTGTATGTCGAGTTTATCACACCCGATCATCACGAGATGCTTCAAAACGTCGAACAATGCAACGGTGCATACGAGGGAAGAACACTTTATTATCTTGATATTAATGTGAGGGATCATCTTATAATGCTACCGTCGCGATCTAAGCAAAATAAGATGCATAAAAGGATTAACATCACATGCAGTTCATATGTGATATGATATGGCCCTTTTGTCTTTGCGCCTTCGATCTTCATCTCTAAAGCACGGACATGATCTCCATCATCAACGGGCATGATCTCCATCATCGTCGGCGTAGCGTCAAGGTTCATGGCGCCGTCTTCATGGTTGTTCACCTCATGTAGCAACTATTACAACTTCTTTGAAATACTACTCAACATGAAAATTAAAGACAACCATAAGGCTCCTGCCGGTTGCCACAATACAATAATGATCATCTCATACATATTCATCATCATATCATGGCCATATCACATCACCAAACCCTGCAAAAACAAGTTAGACGTCTCTAATTTGGTTTGCATATTTTACGTGGTTTAGGGTTTTCGAGAGAGATCTAATCTACCTACGAACATGAACCACAACGTTGATACTAATGTTTTCAATAGAAGAGTAAATTGAATCTTCACTATAGTAGGAGAGACAGACACCCGCAAAGCCTCTTATGCAATACAAGTTGCATGTCGAACGAGGAACAAGTCTCATGAACGCGGTCATGTAAAGTTAGTCCGAGCCGCTTCATCCCACTATGCCACAAAGATGCAAAGTACTCAAACTAAAGATAACAAGAGCATCAACGCCCACAAACCATTGTGTTCTATTCGTGCAACCATCTATGCATAGACACGGCTCTGATACCACTGTAGGATAACGTTGCATAGAAAACAAAAAATTTCCTACCGCGAACACGCAATCCAAGCCAAGATGCAATCTAGAAGACGGTAGCAACGAGGGGGTATCGAGTCTCACCCTTGAAGAGATTCCAAAGCCTACAAGATGAGGCTCTTGTTGCTGCGGTAGACGATCACTTGCCGCTTGCAAAAGCGCGTAGAAGATCTTGATCACGATCGGTTCCGGCGCCACGAACGGGCAGCACCTCCGTACTCGGTCACACGTTCGGTTGTTGATGAAGACGACGTCCACCTCCCCGTTCCAGCGGGCAGCGGAAGTAGTAGCTCCTCTTGAATCCGACAGCACGACGGCGTGGTGTCGGTGGCGGTGTAGAAGTCCGGCGGAGCTTCGCTAAGCTACGCGGGAAATATGAAGTGGAGGAGCAAAGCTAGGGTTTGGGAGGGGGTGGCCGGCCACTCAAGGGGGGCGGCCAAGCTATGGTCTTTTGGGGTGGCCGGCCCCCTCCCTTGGCCCCTCATTATATAGGTGGATCCCAAGTGTTGGTGTCCAAGTCTTCGAATAAGACCCGAAACCAAAACCTTCCATAGGAGGGGGCAAACCTAGCCCAACTAGGACTCCCACCCAAAGGTGGGATTCCCCCCACCCATGTGGTGGGTGGGCCGCACCCGATGGTGGAGTCCACTTGGGACTCCACCCCCACTAGGGCTGGCCGGCCATGGAGGTGGAGTCCCTTGTGGACTCCACCTTCCTTGGTGGTTTCTTCCGGACTTTTCTAGAACCTTCTAGAACCTTCCATAGAACCTTCCGCGACATTTTAATTCACATAAAATGACATCCTATATATGAATCTTATTCTCCGGACCATTCCGGAACTCCTCGTGATGTCCGGGATCTCATCCGGGACTCCGAACAAATATTCCAACTCCATTCCATATTCAAGAACTACCATTTCAACATCCAACTTTAAGTGTGTCACCCTACGGTTCGAGAACTATGCGGACATGGTTGAGTACTTACTCCGACCAATAACCAATAGCGGGATCTGGAGATCCATAATGGCTCCCACATATTCAACGATGACTTTAGTGATCGAATGAACCATTCACATACATTACCAATTCCCTTTGTCTCACGATATTTTACTTGTCCGAGGTTTGATCTTCGGTATCACTCTATACCTTGTTCAACCTCGTCTCCTGACAAGTACTCTTTACTCGTACCGTGGTATGTGGTCTCTTATGAACTCTTTCATATGCTTGCAAGACATTAGACGACATTCCACCGAGAGGGCCCAGAGTATATCTATCCGTCATCGGGATGGACAAATCCCACTGTTGATCCATATGCCTCAACTCATACTTTCCGGATACTTAATCCCACCTTTATAGCCACCCATTTACGCAGTGGTGTTTGGTGTAATCAAAGTACCTTTCCGGTATAAGTGATTTACATGATCTCATGGTCATAAGGACTAGGTAACTATGTATCGAAAGCTTATAGCAAATAACTTAATGACGAGATCTTATGCTACGCTTAATTAGGTGTATCCATTATATCATTCACACAATGACATAACCTTGTTATTAATAACATCCAATGTTCATGATTATGAAACTAATCATCCATTAATCAACAAGCTAGTTTAAGAGGCATACTAGGGACTTCTTGTTTGTCTACATATCACACATGTACTAATGTTTCGGTTAATACAATTCTAGCATGATATATAAACATTTATCATAAACATAAAGATATAAATAATAACCACTTTATTATTGCCTCTAAGGCATATCTCCTTCACATTGAACCCAAGATGAACTTTACAAACCAAAGAAGAACAGCAAATATTTTTGGTGTTTTCGAATTTGAGAACAAGAACAAAAGGAAACAAGCGAACAAAGCAAAATCTTTTTGGGTTTTCTTATAGCAAACTAGCAATAGTAAATAAAGCGAAACAAATGCAAGAAACCAAAGCAAACAAATTATGAAGAGAAACAACAGAAATATTTTTGGTCTTTTTGTGTTTTAGGAAAGAAACAAAGCAAGAACAAGAAATAGCAAACTAAAAGAAACACAGAAAAGCGAGATGGCAGAAATCTGCCAAAATCTGACAGCAGTACAGAAATCGATTTTTACAAAAATCTTACGTTGCTCAGCTGGAAAAGTGTTCAACTAATGAAAGTTAGATAATAACCTGGGGAACCTGCACAAAAATTGGCAGCTCAAAATAACGTTCTGGCTGTGCGCACGAATTTTTCTAGTAACAGCCCAGAATCTGTTTTCAGGCAGCACTTCCCCAAATATCATCTCCCTCTCATTAGAAAACCACTCAAAGAGACTAAACAAGTATGTACAAGTATCCAGCAATCATAATATGCAAAGAATGAGTGATGCCAGTATACCTCCCCCCAAGCTTAGGCTTTTGGCCTAAGTGGAGTTCAACCCCAACGAGGGTCGCTGTTCCTCGCCGGTGGATAATCCATGGTGTAGTCATAGTAAAGTTCCTGTGCAGAAGAAAAGCGTGGAGGCTCCACATGTCCAACATGTTGATGCGAGGAACTTGCTGCATCGGATGATGAGTCGAGGTGCTCCTCGACCTCCGTGTTGTCTCTTGCATGATGGCCTCCTCCCTCTATGTGTGTATCCAGTGCACCTTCTGTGACCGACCAATCTTCCCTGGAATCAAGGTTAGACAGAACAGGTGCAGGCAATCTTACTAGTTTCTCAGTTTTCTTAGTTATTCTCCAGACTTTCTTATAAAATGTCATCTTGTAAAACAGGTTACCCAAGTTGGAGGAATCAGAAACAAATTCATGTTTAATCATAGAGGCTATGTCAAGTTTTTCTATGGGGAATGGAATATCAAAATGATGAGGTTCTACATTATGAAAAGCTAGTAAACGAGAGGCGATGAGACCTCCACAAATTCCACCTTTCTCACTGTTAGTAGCAAGTCTATAAGCTATCAATGCCCCCAAATTATAAGTCCTACTACCTTGCAGTGCCGCAGCTAGAAAAGCTAAATCCGGGATAGAAAGTTTACCACCAATCTTTCTAGCAAGAACGCATTTAGTAATGAAATAGGCAAAGTAGCGGATAGCCGGGAGCTGAATGCTAGTGATTTTACCACTATCCTCTGAGAAACTCCTCCCATAGCAAATCATCTTGAAGAGGCTTGAGAGTTCTTGCGGCGATCCCCTTATCTTCTCGCATGATCCCCATTGCGGTACTCTAATTGCTGCACAAAAATCACTGAATGGCAAGTTGACAGCTTTATTGTAAATTTTATACTGGACCGTGGGGTTAGATCGCGACCAATTGAACTTAAAGTCCTGCACAAAAGACATAGTTAATTTTGCATATTGTCTTGGCTCTCCTTCAACAAAATCACTCAGCCCTGCACGAGAGATTAGAGTTTGAACATCTTGTAAAATCCCCGCACTTCTCATAAAGTCCACGCATGGGTAGTAAGAGGGGTATACTCCCTCTTCACGATTCACTCTCATAACTTGTTGGACCTCCAATTCTTGTTGGTTCAATTGATATCTATTCCACTCCATTTTCTGAAATTTTCAACAAACAATAAAAAATTTGATTTGGTGACATATAATCATGGGGAACTACTATAGGAACTTGCTAGAGTACTAATCATGCATCAAAACTAGTTTATACAACTTAGAACAAGCATGCAAGCTCACTAAACATGTTACCTACTGTAGCAAAATATTCAAGATATACTCAACCAAACAAAATTCTACTTGGATAGGCGGAGGAGTCACATACCGAAGAGCAAATGTGCCAAATTTCAGACAGAAATCTGGGCTGAGCAAAGAGATCGAGAAATCTGGAGTTCTTGAGCAAAAACGTGAGTGAGAGGAACCTGGTGCGAGTTTTTTCGGGAGAGAGAAGATGCTGGGAGAAAGAGATGGCAAACTGGGGCAAGGAGGGGCCCACACCACAGGGTGGCGCGCCCCCCTCCTTGGCCGCGCCGGCCTGTGGTTTGGCACCCTGGGGTGCCCCACAGGTCATCCTCTGGTGCTCCCAGGTGCTTCGTCGAAAAATAGGACCAACGGTATAATTTTTTGCGAATTTTTGAAAACTTTGAAAAACTCACATTTCTGGGTATTTAGTTTATTATTACTGGCCAGGAAAATTTTTGAAATCTTTAAATAACTAAGGAACTTTGCAAATTAAAAGTGCTACAGCAACTAGAGCAAATGGAGGAAGAAAGAGATGTTGTTTACCTCCTCTATGCATATAAAAAGTATTTGTTAACAAGGTTGATCAAGTCTTGTCACCAAATAAATTTTACATAGCATAAGAAGAAATAAACCTCAAATCAATCATGTTACCTTGAATTGTATTGATATGGATCCAATCACGAGAGTTTGATATTCTTCTTTAGGCTCATATATAGGACAATCAATAGTTCCCACTTTGATAGTTCTCACATTAAAAATAGTATTGACTCCACATACTTTATCAATCTTCTTGGGGAAATAGACGGTATGCTCCTTATCATCAACATTGAAGGTAACCTTTCCTTTATTGCAATCAATAACAGCCCCTGCGGTGTTAAGAAAAGGTCTCCCAAGAATAATAGACATATTATCATCTTCAGGCATTTCCAACACAACAAAATCAGTTAATATCAAGCAGTTAGTAGTAACTTGAACAGGAACATCCTCACATATACCAACAGGAATAGCAGTAGATTTATCAGCCATTTGCAAAGATATATCAGTAGGTATCAACTTATCTAGATAAAGTCTCTTATAAAGAGAAAAAGGCATAACACTAACACCGGCTCCCAAATCACATAGAGCAGTTTTAACATAATTATTCTTAATAGAACAAGGAATAGTAGGTATACCTGGGTCGCCCAACTTCTTTGGCACTTTGCCATTGAAAGAGTAATTAGCAAGCATAGTGGAAATTTCCTCATTGGGGATTTTCCTTTTGTTAGTAACAATATCTTTCATATACTTTGAATAAGGAGGCAATTTAATAGCATCAGTCAAAGGGATTTGCAAGAATAAAGGTTTCATCCAATCACAAAATTTATTATAGTGTTCTTCTTCCTTTGATTTTAGTTTCTTAGCAGGAAAAGGCATTTGCTTTTGAACCCAAGGTTCTCTTTCATTACCATGTTTCTCAGCAATAAAATCTTCTTTAGTGTACTTTTTATTTTTAGCATGCTTTTCAGGTTCTTCTTCTACCTCTTCTTTCTCAGAAGCATCATTCTTATCATTATCTTTAACATGTTCATTACCACTTTCAGTTTCAGCATCAGAAATAGAAATACTATTAGGATCATTAACAGGTTCAGAGGATTCTACAACATTCTTATGTTTCTTTTTCTTTTTCTTCTTAGAATGAGCACTAGGTTCAATGCGTTGAGAATCTTGTTCAATTCTTTTGGGATGCCCTTCAGGATATAGAGGATCCTGGGTAGAGACACCGCCTCTAGTTGTTACTTCATAAGCATGTTTTTCTTTAGAATTATTCCCCAACAAGTCATTTTGCACTTTAGTGAGTTGATCAATTTGAGTTTGAATCATATGAAAATGTTTAACAAGCATCTTAACATCATTGGAGGTTCTCTCTACAATATCATGCAATTCACTAATAGCTCGAGAATTTTCCATTAAATGATTCTCTACTCTCATATTAAAATTTTCTTGCTTAACAATATAATTATCAAACTCATCTAAGCATTGTGCAGGAGGTTTCGAATACGGAATATCTTCCCTAGTAAAGCGTTGAAGGGAGTTTACCTCAATCATGGATGAAGGGGGAATTATCTCACATATATCTTCTATGGGAGGAAGATTCTTCACATCTTCAGATTTAATACCTTTCTCCTTGAGAGACTTCTTGGCTTCCCTCATATCTTCATCATTCAATTTAATTAAACCCCTCTTCTTTAATATTGGCGTTGGAGTTGGTTCAGGCGTAGTCCAATCATCATGATTCCGGCCTATTTTAGCCAATAATTCTTCAAATAATGCCCTGAGTTCTTTTCCTGAAAACACAACCAGCACAACTATCCAGGTATGCCCTAGACTCAATGGTTAGTCCACTATAAAATATATCAAGCAAATCATGCTTTTCCAAATCATGATCAGGCCGAGCTCTAATAAGAGAGCAGAATCTCGCCCAAGCCTCAGGCAATTTCTCTTCATCTCCCTGGTCAAAATTATAGATTCTCTGCAAAGCAATATGTTGAGCACTAGCAGGAAAGTATTTACGGAAGAAAACATCAAGCAATTCTTTTGGACTTTTAATAGAATTAGGTGGCAAACTATTATACCAAGTTTTAGCGTCATCCTTTAATGAGAATGGAAAGATTTTAGCAACAAAGTAAGTACGCATCTTGACATCATCAGAAAACAAGCTACTTAGAGTAGATAACTCAGTCATGTGTTCAACAACACTTTCTTTTTCAGTACCACAAAAGGGTGTTTTCTCAACAATAGCTATATGAGATAGATCAAGAGAAAAATCATAATCTTTATCCTTAATGTTTATAGGAGATGTGGCAAATTTAGGATCAGGAGACAGTTTATATCTAACAGCATGTTCTGCAAGCAACTTTTTAATTTTTCTTGCATCAGTAGTAGCATTGCATTTTTCAATAAAATAATCATTAAGCTCCACATAATCTTCATCAGGATCATCACTAAAATAATCAAGTTCAGGTGAATTAACAGGTGTAGTAGCATTAGGAGTTTCAGTATTTTCAATTTGTCTAGACCTAGCAATCGTAGCATCTAGAAAGGATCCCAATGAACCACTATCATCAAGCACAGCAGAAATATTATCAATATTATGAGAGTTTTCAGATTCAGCAGAAGTACCCGCATGTGAAGCATGCGGCGGTGAAACAAGTTTATCAATCACAGATGGTGAATCAAGTGTAGCGGAGGTACTCAGAATTGTACCTTTTCTTGTAGTGGATGGCAATATGGCGATCTTAGTATCGCGAGGTTTACCCATGATGGAGAATTTGCAGCAAACAATATCAATCCAAGTGAACTTCCAAATAAAGCTATGCTCCCCGGCAACGGCGCCAGAAAATAGTCTTGATGACCCACAAGTATAGGGGATCGCAACAGTCTTTGAGGGAAGTAAAACCCAATTTATTGATTCGACACAAGGGGAGACAAAGAACACTTGGAAGCCTTAACAGCGGAGTTGTCAATTCAGCTGCACCTGGAAACAGACTTGCTCGCAAGAGTTTATCAGTAGTAACAGTTTTATAGCAGTAGCAGTAGTGAAATAACAACAGCAGAGTAACAAAGACAACAGTAGTGATTTTAGTAAACAGCAGGATTAAAATACTGTAGGCACGGGGACGGATGACGGGCGTTGCATGGATGAGAGAAACTCATGTAACAATCATAGCAGGGCATTTGCAGATAATAATAAAACGGTGTCCAAGTACAAAGCAATCAATAGGCATGTGTTCCATATATAGTCGTGCGTGCTCGCAATGAGAAACTTGCACAACATCTTTTGTCCTACCAACCGGTGGCAGCCGGGCCTCAAGGGAAACTACTGGATATTAAGGTACTCCTTTTAATAGAGTACCGGAGCAAAGCATTAACACTCCGTGAACACATGTGATCCTCACATCGCTACCATCCCCTCCGGTTGTCCCAATTCTTGTCACTTCGGGGCCATTGGTTCCGGACAGCGACATGTGTATACAACTTATAGGTAAGACCATAAACAATGAATATCTTGATGAAGCAATAACATGTTCAGATCTGAGATCATGGCACTCGGGCCCTAGTGACAAGCATTAAGCATAACAAGTTGCAACAATATCATCAAAGTACCAATTACGGACACTAGGCACTATGCCCTAACAATCTTATGCTATTACATGACCAATCTCATCCAATCCCTACCATCCCCTTCGGCCTACAGCGGGGGAGTTACTCACACATGGATGGGGGAAACATGGCTGGTTGATGTAGAGGCGTTGGCAGTGATGATGGCGATGATGTCCTCCAATTCCCCGTCTCGGCGGAGTGCCAGAACGGAGACTTCTGGCTCCCGCGACGGAGTTTCATGATGTGGCGGCGTTCTGGAGGGTTTCTGGCGACTTCGACTTCTCTCCGTGCGTTTTTAGGTCGAGGCCAATAAGTAGTCCGAAGGAGGGCGTCGGAGGCCGGCCGAGGGGGCCACACCATAGGGCCGCGCGGGCCCCCCCTAGGCCGCGCCGCCTTATGGTGTGGGGCCCTCGGGCCTCCACCTTACTTGACCTTCTGGCTCCGTCAGTATTCTTGGAAAATAGGGCCTTCTGCATAAATTCCGAGGATTTTCCCGAAAGTTGGATTTCTGCACAAAAACGAGACACCAGAACAGTTCTGCTGAAAACAGCGTTAGTCCGTGTTAGTTGCATCCAAAATACACAAATTAGAGGCAAAACAATAGCAAAAGTGTTCGGGAAAGTAGATACATTTTGGACGTATCAGCCATCATCCCAATCATCGGCTCCTTTGGGCCATTATCTCAATCATCGTCTCCTCAGGGCCATCATCTCAGTCATCGGCTCCTCCGGGATATCATCTGAATCATCAACTCCTCTATCTATGGCATCACCAGAGTCATCGGCATCAAGTTCTCGGAACTTGAAAAAGTCTACGGTGTTTGACTTAGCATTTTTTACACCCTATACATAACTATTTCATATTTATCTACAGGCTCGGGGGCTACTCCCATCGGGAGCGCTAGTCGCGTACCCGATAAAAAATATGGCAACCTCGCCAACAAAGAAGAATAAAGTTGAAGACATCGGCATTAACAATCAAGATCTTCGAGTAGTACAACTTGAGTCTATGCGTGGCTGCAAGCACCCGCCCATAGACTCGGGGGCTACTCCCATCGGGAGCGCTTCGCACACCCGACCAAAAGCAACTTCGACTCTACATCAAAGCACAAGATTCAACAGATGATCAAGTCATTTGGCGAAGACAACTTTAGTCCCTGCCCGAAGCTTCACTTCGGCCAGACACTCGGGGGCTACTGACGTGGGCATAACCCTTCGGGTACTCGACATTGCCATACCCGGTGCAAACTATGAAGGTGGACCAGCACGAGGACTCGACAAGCTGGACCTGCACGCGCCTCAACTTGGACTACAAGGAAAGAAGACTCCAATATGAATCCTACTAGGACTCTTGTAAACCCTAGCTTGGCTAATATATAAAGCCAGGCAGGGGCACCCCTTGGGGACACACAATCAGAAGCATAATCATAGAGGCGACACGCCTAGAAACCGCAACCCGCGGATTAGAACTAGACTAGATTCAACAACTCCGCCTATGGCGGCCCCCTGTATACATATATTCATATAGTGGATTGCTAGCAGGACGTAGCGATCCTCCACCGTGGGGACGTGAACCTGGGTACGTCGTGTACCGCCTCGCTCCCGGAACTTCCGTCGTCGCCTTTCTCTAAAACCCAAGCCCCTCATGGTGGGCATTGCCGAGGAACCGCCTCATCACTAGTATTTCTAGGAGATCATCATTAATGCCTACAAGGATACCACCAGGTGTACCTACTTCTGGCAAGAAATTCCAAATAAAATTCCCATTACCTAGGAGATTTTTCAGGAAAGAATTAGTAAATTCTTCCTTTTTAGATTCTTGAAAGCCAATGTAATCTAGATTCAAATGCACTAAATTGTCATTTATGAAGAGCTTCCTACCAGGAGCAGAAATACCCCTACTATTCCAAAAACCACAAATCATGGTAAAATTTCTTGGGGTGCTTGCCCCGAGATTTTCTAATAACATCTATCCATTCTTCAGCAAGCTCATCTTGCTGCTCCTTATTAGGCAAGGAAGCAGTTCTAGGGGAAGAGCGCGTAGTAGTGATCTCCGGCGAGGGCGAGCGCGAGTCCATGGCGGGCGCGGAGGTGGCTGGTCCTGTGCCCCCCAAGAGCTTGGAAAGTTGGGAAGGATCGGCTGCACGTCTTGCACACGAACTCCCCTGATCCGGCCGCAGCTGCGCGGCGCAGCTTCTTGTTGCTCTGGGCCATGTCGTCGAGGGAGAGCGGGAGGGACACGGCTTGCTCTGATGCCGCTCTCCGGTGCTTCATGAACGATTGAACGTGCTGCTTAGGATCGATTCGAAGAAGGAACCGAGTAGTATAATTGAATCGGCGAGGTCAAGAATATGTGCGAGCACTATGGGAGAGTAGATTTTTAGAGGCATTTTCCTTTGATGCACATTATGGAACTGCCTCTAAAGATGATATTTAGAGGTATTTAGACAAATATGCGTCTAAAGATACCATATTTAGGAGTATTTCTAGTGAAGTGCCTCTAAAAATAGGTATGTTTAGGGGCATTTGGTTGAAGTGTCTCTAAAATATAGTTATATTCAGGGGTATTTGGTTGAAGTGCCTCTAAAAATATGTATATTTATGGGCATTTGGTTGAAATCTTAATAGAAGTATATTTAGGGACATTTGGTTGAAGTGCCTCTAAAATTATGTATATTTATGGGCATTTGGTTGAAGTGCCTCTAAAAATAGATATATTTATCGTGTTTAGTTGAAGTGTAAAACCGCTCCGCCGAACAAGGCCTTAGGCGAGACATTTTTTGTCATTACTTATATCTTAAAAACCATGGTTTTCAACTATGTATATTGCCAATCAACTTATATTGCCCCGTGTCAACATATACGTATAAAATTTCGAGAAGGAGACAGGAATGACCGAATGAGGAATTTGACCGTGGTGTCTGTGGTCAGCTTCAACGCGCACGGCTCTCCTCCATAGGGTGGTGCGGGCCCCTCCTTGGCCGCGCCGCCTTGTGGTGTCGCGTGGGGCCCGCGACGAGGCGCCGACACCACAGGGCCGCGCGGCCTGGGTGGGGCCCGTGCCGCCCTATGGTGTGGGGCCCCGCGCCACCTCCAACCCTACCCTTCCGTCTACTTATAGCTTTCGTCACGAAAACCCCTGTACCGAGAGCCACGATACGGAAAACCTTCCAGAGACGCCGCCGCCGCCAATCCCATCTCGGGGGATTCAGGAGATCGCCTCCGGCACCCTGTCGGAGAGGGGAATCATCTCCCGGAGGACTCTTCATCACCATGATCGCCTCCGGATTGATGTGTGAGTAGTTCACCCCTGGACTATGGGTCCATAGCAGTAGCTAGATGGTTGTCTTCTCCTCATTGTGCTATCATGTTAGATCTTGTGAGCTGCCTATCATGATCAAGATCATCTATTTGTAATGCTACATGTTGTGTTTGTTGGGATCCGATGAATATAGAATACTATGTCAAGTTGATTATCAATCTATCATATATGTGTTGTTTATGTTCTTGCATGCTCTCCGTTGCTAGTAGAGGCTCTGGCCAAGTTGATACTTGTAACTCCAAGAGGGAGTATTTATGCTCGATAGTGGGTTCATGCCTCAATTGAATCTGGGACAGTGACAGAAAGTTCTAAGGTTGTGGATGTGCTGTTGCCACTAGGGATAAAACATCAATGCTTTGTCTAAGGATATTTGTGTTGATTACATTACGCACCATACTTAATGCAATTGTCTGTTGTTTGCAACTTAATACTGGAAGGGGTGCGGATGCTAACCCGAAGGTGGACTTTTTAGGCATAGATGCATGCTGGATAGCGGTCTATGTACTTTGTCGTAATGCCCTGATTAAATCTCATAGTAGTCATCGTGATATGTATGTGCATTGTTATGCCCCTCTCTATTTGTCAATTGCCCAACTGTAATTTGTTCACCCAACATGCTATTTATCTTATGGGAGAGACACCACTAGTGAACTGTGGACCCCTGTCCATTCTTTTACATCTGAAATACAATCTACTGCAAACTCTGTTCTTTACTGTTCTTCGCAAACAAACATCATTTTCCACATCATACGTTTAATCCTTTGTTTACAGCAAGCCGGTGAGATTGACAACCTCACTGTTACGTTGGGACAAAGTACTTTGATTGTGTTGTGCAGGTTCCACGTTGGCGCTGGAATCCCTGGTGTTGCGCCGCACTACACTCTGTCACCAACAACCTTCACATGTTCCTTGACTCCTACTGGTTCGATAACCTTGGTTTCATACTGAGGGAAAACTCGCTGCTGTACGCATCACACCTTCCTCTTGGGGTTCCCAACGGACGTGTGTCAACTGCACGTCAGCAAGGATTTTTCTGGCGCCGTTGCCGGGGAGATCAAGACACGCTGCAAGGGGAGTCTCTCACATCCAATCTCTTTACTTTGTTTTTGTCTTGCTTTACTTTATTTTATTTACTGTTTTGTTTGTTCTCTATATCAAAAATACAAAAAAATTAGTTACTAGTGTTACTTTATTTACTATCTTGTTTGCGTTCTCTATATTAAAAACACAAAAAAGTTAGTTACTTGCATTTACTTTATTTAGTTTGGTTTATTTACTACTGCTAAAATGGGTACTCCTGAGAATACTAAGTTGTGTGACTTCACTAGCCCAAATAATAATGATTTCCTATGCACACCTATTGCTCCACCTGCTACTACAGCAGAATTTTTTGAAATTAAACCTGCTTTACTAAATCTTGTTATGCGAGAGCAATTTTCTAGTGTTAGTTCTGATGATGCTGCTGCCCATCTTAATAATTTTGTTGAACTTTGTGAAATGCAAAAGTATAAGGATGTAGATGGTGACATTATAAAATTGAAATTGTTTCCTTTCTCCTTAAGAGGAAGAGCTAAAGATTGGTTGCTATCTTTGCCTAAAAAAAAGTATTGATTCATGGACTAAATGTAAAGATGCTTTCATTGGTAGATATTATCCTCCTGCTAAAATTATATCTTTGAGAAGTAGCATAATGAATTTTAAGCAATTGGATAATGAGCATGTTGCCCAAGCATGGGAAAGAATGAAATCTTTGGTAAAGAATTGCCCTACCCATGGACTAACTACTTGGATGATCATCCAAACCTTCTATGTAGGATTAAATTTTTCTTCGCGGAACCTATTGGATTCAGCTGCTGGAGGTACTTTTATGTCCATCATTTTGGGCACGGCAACAAAGCTTCTTGATAATATGATGATCAATTACTCTGAATGGCACACTGAAAGGGCTCCACAAGGTAAGAAGGTAAATTCTGTTGAAGAAACCTCCTCCTTGAGTGATAAGATTGATGCTATTATGTCTATGCTTCTGAATGATAGATCTAATGTTGATCCAAATAATGTTCCTTTAGCTTCATTGGTTGCCCAAGAAGAACATGTTGATGTGAACTTCATTAAAAGTAATAATTTCAACAACAATGCTTATAGGGATAATTATGGTAACAACTATAGACCATATCCTTCTAATAATAGTAATGGTTATGGTAATTCTTATGGTAATTCTTACAACAATAATAGGAGTTTACCCCCTGGTCTTGAAGCCATGCTTAAAGAATTTATTAGTACACAAACTGCTTTTAACAAATCTGTTGAGGAAAAACTTGGTAAAATTGATATTCTTACTTCTAAGGTTGATAGTCTTGCTGCTGATGTTGATCTTTTAAAATTGAAAGTTATGCCTAATGAAGATAAAGATATTAAGTCATTTGCTACAGCAAACGCCATACAAGTTCGAATTAATGAAAATATTAGATTGATGGCTGAATTGCATGCTAGGTGGGAAAGAGAAGAAAACGAAAAACTAGCTAAAGAGAATAATGTAGCTAAAGTTTGGACTATTACCACCACTAGTAATGTTGATGCTTCACATGTTGCTAAACCTCCTACAATTAATGGTAAAATAATTGGTGTTAGCAATGTTTCTACTCCTAGTGCAAAGCGTGCAAAATTGCCTGAAACTGCTGAAACTGCTGAAACTGTTTGTGATAAAACTGCTGAAGTTTTTCAAAATATTGGGGACAATGATCCCATTGATGTAGATCATAATGGTTTAGATTTTGATGATTGTCATATCTCTGAAGTTATAAAGTTCTTACAAAAACTTGCTAGAAGTCCTAATGCTAGTGCTATAAATTTGGCCTTTACAAAACATATTACAAATGCTCTCATTAAAGCTAGAGAAGAGAAATTAAAACTTCAAACTTCTATTCCTAGGAAGTTGGAAGATGGTTGGGAGCCCATCATTAAGATGAAGGTCAATGATTTTTATTGTAATGCTTTATGTGATCTTGGTGCAAGTATTTCTGTTATGCCTAAGAAAATCTATAATATGCTTGACTTGCCACCATTGAAAAATTGTTATTTGGATGTTAATCTTGCTGATAATGCTATAAAGAAACCTTTGGGGAGGATTGATAATGTTCGCATTACGGTTAACAATAACCTTCTCCCCGTTGATTTTGTTGTCTTGGATATTGAATGCAATGCATCTTGTCCCATTATATTGGGAAGACCTTTTCTTCGAACTGTTGGTGCTACTATTGATATGAAGGAAGGTAATATTAAGTATCAATTTCCTCTCAAGAAAGGTATGGAACACTTCCCTAGAAAGAGAATGAAGTTACCTTATGATTCTATTATTAGAACAAATTATGATGTTGATGCTTCATCTCTCGATAATACTTGATTCACACTTTCTGCGCCTAGCTGAAAGGCGTTAAAGAAAAGCGCTTATGGGAGACAACCCATTATTTTACTACAGCAATTTTGTTTTATATTTGAGTCTTGGAAGTTGTTATTACTGTAGCAACCTCTCCTTATCTTTATTTTATTGCATTGTTATGCCAAGTAAAGTCTTTGATAGTAATGTTGATACTAGATTTGGATTACTGCGCAGAAACAGATTTCTTGCTGTCACGAAATTTAGCAGCCCCGTCTGTAGGTAACTCAGAAAATTCTGCCAATTTACGTGCGTGATCCTCAGATATGTACGCAACTTTCATTCAATTTGAGCTTTTTCATCTGAGCAAGTTAATTGCCCCAGAAAAATTGGTCTTTACGGACTGTTCTGTTTTGACAGATTCTGCCTTTTATTTCGCATTGCCTGTTTTGCTATGTTTGATGGATTTCTTTGTTCCATTAACTTTCAGTAGCTTTGTGCAATGTCCAGAAGTGTTAAGAATGATTATGTCACCTCTGAATATGTGAATTTTGATTATGCACTAACCCTCTAATGAGTTTGTTTTGAGTTTGATGTGGAGGAAGTTTTCAAGGATCAAGAGAGGAGGATGATACAATATGATCAAGAAGAGTGAAAAGTCTAAGCTTGGGGATGCCCCCGTGGTTCATCCCTGCATATTTCAAGAAGACTCAAGCATCTAAGCTTGGGGATGCCCAAGGCATCCCCTTCTTCATCGACAACTTATCAGGTCACCTCTAGTGAAACTATATTTTTATTCAGTCACGTCTTATGTGCTTTACTTGGAGCGTCTGTTTGCTTTTATTTTTGTTTTTGTTTGAATAAAATCGGATCCTAGCATTCTTTGTATGGGAGAGAGACACGCTCTGCTGTTGCATATGAACACATGTGTTCTTAGTTCTACTTTTAATATTCATGGCGAAGGTTAAAACTGCTTCGTTCATTGTTATATGGTTGGAAACAGAAAATGCTTCATGTGGTAATTGGTATAATGTCTTGAATAATTTGATACTTGGCAATCGTTGTGCTCATATAGATCATGTTTAAGCTCTTGCATCATGTACTTTGCACCTATTAATGAAGAACTACATAGAGCTTGTTAAAAGCTGGTTTGCATGTTTGGTCTCTCTGAGTCTAGATATTTTCTGTTTAAGGTGTTTGAACAACAAAGAAGACAGTGTAGAGTCTTATAATGCTTGCAATATGTTCTTTTGTAAGTTTTGCTGTACCGGTTTATACTTGAGTTTGCTTCAAACAACCTTGCTAGCCTAAGCCTTGTATTGAGAGGGATTACTTCTCGTGCATCCAAATTCTTGAGCCAAAAACTATGCCATTTGTGTCCACCATACCTACCTACTACATGGTATTTCTCTGCCATTCCAAAGTACATTACTTGAGTGCTACCTTTAAAATTTCATTCCTTGTCTTTGCAATATATAGCTCATGGGAAAATAGCCTTAAAAACTATTGTGGTATTGAATATGTTGCTATGTATCTTATTTCTTATAAGTTGCTTGTTGAGCGATAACCATGTTTCTGGGGACGCCATCAACTATTATACCTTTGTTGAATATCATGTGAGTTGCTATGCATGTTCGTCTTGTCAGAAGTAAGGGCGATTTTCATGATCAATGGTTTGAGTATGCATATTGTTAGAGAAGAACATTGGGCCGCTAACTAAAGCCATGAATCATGGTGGAAGTTTCAGTTTGGACACTAATCCTCAATCTCTTATGAGAATATTATCTGTTGTTGAAATGCTTACGCATTAAAGAGGAGTCCATTATCTGTTGTCTATGTTGTCCCGGTATGGATGTCTAAGTTGAGAATAATCAAAAGCGAGAAATCCAATGCGAACTTTCTCCTTAGACCTCTGTACAGGCGGCATAGAGGTACCCCTTTGTGGCACTTGGTTGAAACATATGTTATGCAATGATAATCCGTGTTAATCCAAGCTAATTAGGACAAGGTGCGAGCACTATTGGTATTCTTTGCATGAGGTTTGCAACTTATAGGATGTCTTATACATAACACATATGATTTATTACTACCGTTGACAAAATTGTTTCTATGTTTTCAAAATGAAAAGCTCTAGCACAAAAATAGTAATCCATGCTTCCCTCTGCGAAGGGTCATTATTTTACTTTATGTTGAGTCAGTTTACCTACTTCTTTCTATCTTAGAAGCAAACACTTGTGTCAACTGTGTGCATTGATTCTTACATGTTTACCTATTGCACTTGTTATATTGCTTTTTGTTGACAATTATCCATGAGATATACATGTTGAAGTTGAAAGCAACCGCTGAAACTTATATCTTCCTTTGTGTTGCTTCAAAGCTTTCTACTAAGAATTTATTGCTTTATGAGTTAACTCCTATGCAAGTCTTATTGATGCTTGTCTTGAAAGTACTATTCATGAAAAGTCTTTGCTATATGATTCAGTTGTTTAATCATTGTCTTTACCATTGCTTCGAATCACTGCATTCATCTCATATGCTTTACAATAGTATTGATCAAGATTATGATAGCATGTCATTTCAGAAATTATCCTTGTTATCGTTTACCTACTCGAGTGCGAGTAGGAACTAAGCTTGGGGATGCTTGATACGTCTCAAACGTATCTATAATTTCTTATGTTCAATGCTACTTTTATGATGATACTCACATGTTTTATACACACTTTATGTCATTATTATGCATTTTCCGGCACTAACCTATTGACGAGATGCCGAAGAGCCGCTTCTTTTCTGCTGTTTTTGGTTTCAGAAATCCTACAAAGGAAATATTCTCGGAATTGGACGAAATCAACGCCCAGGGTCTTATTTTTCCACGAAGCTTCCAGAAGACCGAAGGGGATACGAAGTGGGGCGCCGAGGTGCCGACACCACAGGGCCGCGCGGCCTGGGTGGGGCCCGTGCCGCCCTATGGTGTGGGCCCCCGCGCCGCCTCCAACCCTACCCTTCCGCCTACTTATAGCCTTCGTCACGAAAACCCCTGTACTGAGAGCCACGATACGGAAAACCTTCCAGAGACGCCGCCGCCGCCAATCCCATCTCGGGGGATTCAGGAGATCGCCTCCGGCACCCTGCCGGAGAGGGGAATCATCTCCCGGAGGACTCTTCATCACCATGATCGCCTCCGGATTGATGTGTGAGTAGTTCACCCCTGGACTATGGGTCCATAGCAGTAGCTAGATGGTTGTCTTCTCCTCATTGTGCTATCATGTTAGATCTTGTGAGCTGCCTATCATGATCAAGATCATCTATTTGTAATGCTACATGTTGTGTTTGTTGGGATCCGATGAATATGGAATACTATGTCAAGTTGATTATCAATCTATCATATATGTGTTGTTTATGTTCTTGCATGCTCTCCGTTTCTAGTAGAGGCTCTGGCCAAGTTGATACTTGTAACTCCAAGAGGGAGTATTTATGCTCGATAGTGGGTTCATGCCTCCATTGAATCTGGGACAAAGGATGAAAAGTTCTAAGGTTGTGGATGTGCTGTTGCCACTAGGGATAAAACATCAATGCTTTGTCTAAGGATATTTGTGTTGATTACATTACGCACCATACTTAATGCAATTGTCTGTTGTTTGCAACTTAATACTGGAAGGGGTGCGGATGCTAACCCGAAGGTGGACTTTTTAGGCATAGATGCATGCTGGATAGCGGTCTATGTACTTTGTCGTAATGCCCTGATTAAATCTCATAGTAGTCATCGTGATATGTATGTGCATTGTTATGCCCTCTCTATTTGTCAATTGGCCAACTGTAATTTGTTCACCCAACATGCTATTTATCTTATGGGAGAGACACCACTAGTGAACTGTGGACCCCGGTCCATTCTTTTACATCTGAAATACAATCTACTGCAAACTCTGTTCTTTACTGTTCTTCGCAAACAAACATCATTTTCCACACCATACGTTTAATCCTTTGTTTACAGCAAGCCGGTGAGATTGACAACCTCACTGTTACGTTGGGGCAAAGTACTTTGATTGTGTTGTGCAGGTTCCACGTTGGCGCCGGAATCCCTGGTGTTGCGCCGCACTACACTCCGTCACCAACAACCTTCACGTGTTCCTTGACTCCTACTGGTTCGATAACCTTGGTTTCATACTGAGGGAAAACTCGCTGCTGTACGCATCACACCTTCCTCTTGGGGTTCCCAACGGACGTGTGTCAACTGCACGTCAGCAGGAACATAAGAAACTATAGATACGTTTGAGACGTATCACCTAGCAAGGCTGGTCGGCCACCTTACCCCTCATATAAGGGGGTGGGATGGCTAGGGTTTAAGATAGACAAGTTTAGACTAAAGATTAGGATTTTTCCCATTGCGTGTGTTCACGTGTATCATCCCTCCGGGGGTACGGCGCTGCCGTTTATCTATTATATCCGCTGCGAAGGTTCTTGTGTTCATCAAGGATTGTCTAGCTCAAGGTTTGAGGCGTATCGTTCATCGATCCGTTGCTTGTTGGATTCGTTCCCTCTTCGCCAGGCTGCGTTCATCGCGTTGTTGGGAGATTCTACTATCCCGGGTTCTCGCTGTGAAAGATCGGGCAACACCCTAGGAGGAACTGCTGGGTTCCCCCTTATCATGTGGTATCAGCTTTCTGGGTTGCTCACGGCGAGGTTTTGTTGATCGATCGCATCTAGATCGGTTTTCATCGGAGAAGGTTGGCTCTAGATCGGTGGAGCTTGGCTCTCGATCGAAGGAGGTTGGTTGGAGGAAGTTTGGAGCTGTTTGGGCGAAGATTTTCCATTGTTTCGGACAGTTTCTGCGACCAGAATCGCGAATTTTCGAGTTTGGAATCGGGGAAGAAGATGGCTTTTCGGACCCCATCCGGAGCACGGCCCGGTCAACCAGCTCTAGGACCGGCCCGGTCGGCCCAGATCCCGGTCGGACCGGCCCTACAATCGGCCATTCCGGCCAAAACCGGCTCTTAGACCGGTGACAACCGGATGGATATCTGGGGGCTTCAGCGCGTTCGCCCGGTCAGCCGGCCGGTCAAACTGGCCCTAGGACCGGAGCAACCGGTCCCCAGCCTGGTCAAACCGGCTGCTGGGCTGGACCAGCCGGCCACCAGCCCGGTTCAACCGGCTGCTGGGCCGGATTGGCCTGTCTTCCGTTCAGCGCAATCGTCCGGACTTGCTTTTCTGTAGTCTTCCGCGGTGCAGTCATTCCCGGGCGATGTTCTGGGCATGAGGTGTACTCTTCCGAAGAAATCTAGTAAGGTTTTCAATGACTATCTGGACATGTTGAAGGGAGAAGAGCGTCCGCCATCCAGTCTTCGTTGGTATCTACACCGTCTTGCGACAGTTCAGGAGTATGAAGATTGGGAGAGGAACATGGAGTTGGGTTTTGCTCGATGTCGCATATACAATAGGAAGTTCAATGGATCTTATGCATATTATCTTGCTCTACGGCGTGTGGACGAGGCATTAGAACGTTGCTGGCATGATGCGGTGGACAGAGGTGAATTTGCTGAAACTTGGGAAGATTACAAAACTTTTCTTCGTAATGGTTTCGTGTTACCGTATATGGAGGAGAGTGAGCAGCCGTCCAGAGTTGTGCATGCAATGAAGGAAGTGGGCAAGTGCATAGTTCCTATTCAGGAGATTGTTCCACTACCAACAGTCACTAAGGACAAGGTGATATCTTCAGAGGAGAGGAAACCTGGCTCTGATACCAAGAGCACTACTGTGACTGTTGAGGAGGATGTACCATTGAGCGGGCTGAATATGCAACTCAAGAAGGTACAAGATGATGCTTGCAAGACAGTTGACAAGGGTCAGCGGTGGAGTTTGTTTCAGACTCAGTGCATTATAAAGGGCAAGGCTTGCAAGTTGATGATTGATGGTGGTAGCTGTACTAATGGCATTAGCAAGGCGATGGTGGCAGCATTGGGGTTGTCTACATGGCGTCTTCCTGAACCTAAGCATCTTGAGCGGTTGAATAGCTGTGGTATGCTGAAGACTACTCACAAGGTACGTGTGCCATTTACAGATGATGACTATGTTGATGAGATAGAGTGCGATGTGTTGCCATTGGAGGTGTGTGGATTGCTACTTGGGCGTCCTTGGCAGTATGATCGCAATGTGACACATGCTGGGAGAGAAAATACATATTCTTTTATGCATGGTGGCAAACAACGGACTTTGAGGTGATGATCATATCAAGTCCGATGTGGAGTTAGTGGTGCGTAAAGAGAAGTTGCACAAGCCTAGAGTGCAGCAAGAGGTGCATGATGTTCCGAGCATTGATGTTGGTGATGTTTCAGCCATGCATGTAGATGACAAGCCAGTTCTTGTTGATGACAAGCCGGATGAAGCTACACTTGTTGTTGATGTGGATGTTGCAGCATGTGCTACAGTTCCAGTTTGTGTTGATGCTAGTATGCAGACTGATGATGTTTGTGGTGATGGTGTTTCAGTACATATGGCGCAGATGCGCGTGGGAGGAGTGGGAGGAGTGGGAGGAGTGGGAGGTGAGCGCATCAGTGGAGACAGTGGGCAGCGGCACTACCGTGCTAGGAGTACTGCAGTCCAGTTTTCCGTGACACCGCGGATGCATCGAGGCAAGGATGGACGTGTGAGACATCTATGTGGCCCAGGAATTACAAATCTTGTGCAGGGTCATGTGCAGCGACACAAGGGTCCATCAAAACCTCGCAAGAAGAAGGTATTGGTGCCGAAGTCCAAGCTCATGTGGAGAAGAAAGGAGGCGCCAAGTGCTGTATCAAGTCAAGCAGGCTGCGAGGGAGGATGTGGTGTGGAAGGCAAGCAAGACTTGAGGACGGCGAAGACGTGTCATGTTCATATCACGTCACCTTTTTCCAGAAGACCCTCACGCGTTGGGGACAACGCTTCTTGAAGAAGGGGAGAGATGATATGGATATCCGGGCCTGGTACACTAGGACAACCATTGATATGATAATTAGGTCTAAGGTTGTACCAGTATTTTATTATAGTCTTGTTATTAGGAAATAATAATGTAGCCAGGTCATGTGGTGAGCCAATTAGGGTTAAATTAGTGTTGTGTTTGGTTTTGGGCCTGTCCAAACCAAACCAGGTCAGGGCCCATAGTGGGGCGCCCTAGCCTAGCAAGGCTGGCCGGCCACCTTACCCCTCATATAAGGAGGTAGGATGGCTAGGGTTTAAGATAGACAAGTTTAGACTAAAGATTAGGGTTTTCCCCATTGCGTGTGTTCACGTGAATCATCCCTCCGGGGGTACGGCGCTGCCGTTTATCTATTATATCCGATGCGAAGGTTCTTGTGTTCATCAAGGATTGTCTAGCTCAAGGTTTGAGGCGTATTGTTCATCGATCCGTTGCTTGCTGGATTCGTTCCCTCTTCTCCAGGCTGCGTTCATCGCGTTTTTGGGAGATTCTACTATTCCAGGTTCTCGCTGTGAAAGATCGGGCAATACCCTAGGAGGAACTGCTGGGTTCCCCCCTTATCACTCGACGCACACGTGGCGTTCCAAACCGATGGATGACGCGGAAGGATGGACTCGCGGCGTTCCACGGAGACGGAGCCCCAACACTCTGATGTCTACGTGTGCTTCTATTCTTGTAAACAGTGTTGGGCCTCCAAGAGCAGAGGTTTGTAGAACAGCAGCAAGTTTCCCTTAAGTGGATCACCCAAGGTTTATCGAACTCAGGGAGGAAGAGGTCAAAGATATCCCTCTCAAGCAACCCTGCAATCACGATACAAGAAGTCTCTTGTGTCCCCAACACACCTAATACACTTGTCAGATGTATAGGTGCACTAGTTCGGCAAAGAGATAGTGAAATACAAGTAGTATGGATGTATATGAGTGGTAATAGCAATCTGAATAAAATATGGCAGCGAGTAAACATGCAACAGAACAGTAAATAAACGGAGTTTCAGTGCTTGGAAACAAGGCCTAGGGATCATACTTTCACTAGTGGACACTCTCAACATTGATCACATAATAAATAAGTTCTCTTCCTTTGTGCTACATATACTCTTGTTTGATAATGAACACCATTCGTTGTGTAGGGCTACAAGAGCACCTCAATGCCGGAGTTAACAAGCTCCACAACATTCGATGTTCATATTTAAGTAACCTTTAGAGCATAATAGATCTTTGCAATTTAAACCGAGTACTAACATAGCATACACATTGTCACCTTTACACTATGAAGGGGGAATGAATCACATCAATACTATCATAGTAATAATTAACTCCATAACCTACAAGAGATTATGATCATAGCCTACGCCAAGAACTACACGATGCACACACTGTCACCATTACACCGTGAAGGAGGAATAGACTACTTTAATAACATCACAAGAGTAGCACATAGACTAATAGCGATACAAAGCTCATATGAATCTCAATCATGTAAGGCAGCTCATGAGATCATTGTATTGAAGTACATAGGAGAGAGATTAACCACATAGCTACTGGTACAGCCCTTAGCCTCGAGGGAGAACTACTCCCTCCTCATGGGAGACAGCAGCGGTGATGAAGATGGCGGTGGTGTCGATGGAGAAGCCTTCCGGGGGCACTTCCCCGTCCCGGCGGCGTGCCGGAACAGAGACTCCTGTCCCCCAGATCTTGGCTTCGCGATGGCGGCGGCTCTGGAAGGTTTCTCGTACCGTTGCTTTTTTCGTATTGAAGATTTAGGTCAGGGAGCTTTAAATAGGCGAAGAGGCGGAGTCGGAGGGGTTACGGAGCCGCCACACAATAGGGGGGCGCGCCCCCCCTGGGCCACGCTAGCCCCATGTGTGGGACCCCTGTGGCTCTCCTCTGGTGGCTCTCGGGTGTTCTGGAAGCTTTGTGGAATTCTAAGATGCTGGGCGTTGATTTCGTCCAATTCCGAGAATATTTCCTTACTAGGATTTCTGAAACAAAAAACAGCAGAAAACAACAACTGGCCCTTCGGCATCTCGTCAATAAGTTAGTTCCGGAAAACGCATCAAAACGATATAAAGTGTGAACAAAACATGTAGGTATTGTCATAAAACAAGCATGGAACATAAGAAATTATAGATACGTTTGAGACGTATCAAGCATCCCCAAGCTTAGTTCCTACTCGCCCTCGAGTAGGTAAACGATAACAATGATAATTTCTTAAGTGACATGCTACCAACATAATCTTGATCAACATTATTGTAAAGCATATGAGATGAATGCAGCGATTCGAAGCAATAGTAAAGACAATGACTAAACAACTGAATCATATAGCAAAGACTTTTCATGAATAGTACTTTCAAGGCAAGCATCAATAAGACTTGCATAAGAGTTAACTCATAAGCAATAAGTTCTTAGTAGAAAGCTTTGAAACAACACAAAGGAAGATATAAGTTTCAGCGGTTGCTTTCAACTTCAACATGTATATCTCATGGATAATTGTCAACACAAAGTAATATAACAAGTGCAATAGGTAAACATGTAAGAATCAATGCACACAGTTTACACAAGTGTTTGCTTCTAAGATAGAAAGAAGTAGGTAAACTGACTCAACATAAAGTAAAAGAAAGGCCCTTCGCAGAGGGAAGCAGGGATTAAGTCATGTGCTAGAGCTTTTCAAGTTTTGAAATCATATAGAGAGCATAAAAGTAAAGTTTTGAGAGGTGTTTGTTGTTGTCAACGAATGGTAATGGGTACTCTAACTACCTTATCAACCAGACTTTCAAGAGCGGCTCCCATGAAGGACGTTATCTCTACCAGCAAGGTAGATCATCCCTCTTCTCTTTTGTTTACACATGTAATTTAGTTTAGTTTTTTATTTTATTTATGGATGACACTCCTCCCAACCTTTTGCTTACACAAGCCATGGCTAACCGAATCCTCGGGTGCCTTCCAACAATCACATACCATGAAGGAGTGTCTATTTGCAAAATTAAGTTGCTTACTGATAGATCAGAGCAAAACATGTGAAGAGAATTATTAATGCAAGTTAATTAATCGGGGTTGGGAACCCCATTGCCAGCTCTTTTTGCAAAATTATTGGATAAGCGGATGAAGCCACTAGTCCATTGTGAAAGTCTGTCAAAAGTAAATGACAAGATCGAAAGATAAAACACCACATACTTCCTCATGAGCTATAAAACATTGACACAAATAAGAGATAATAGCTTTTGAATTGTTTAAAGGTAGCACATGAAGTATTTGCTTGGAATGGCAGAGAAATACCATGTAGTAGGTAGGTATGGTGGACACAAATGACATAGTTTTTGGCTCAATGATTTGGATGCACGAGAAGAATTCCTCTCAATACAAGGCTAGGCTAGCAAGGTTGTTTGAAGCAAACTCAAGTATAAAACGGTGCAGCAAGACTCACATATGAACATATTGTAAGCATTATAAGACTTTACATCGTCTTCCTTGTTGTTCAAACACCTTAACCAGAAAATATCTAGACTCTAGAGAACAATCATGCAAACCAAATTTTAACAAGCTCTATGTAGTTCTTCATTAATAGGTGCAAAGTACATGATGCAAGAGTTTAAACATGATCTATATGAGCACAACAATTACCAAGTATCAAATTATTCAAGACACTATACCAATTACCACATGTAGCATTTTCTGTTTCCAACCATATAACAATTAACGAAGCAGTTTCAACCTTCGCCATGAACATTAAAAGCTAAGAACACATGTGTTCATACGCAACAGCGGAGCGTGTCTCTCTCCCACATAAGCATGAATTTATTCAGAGAAGGAAAATAACAAAACAAAAAATAAAAATAAACAGACGCTCCAAGTAAAGCACATAAGATGTGACGGAATAAAAATATAGTTTCACTAGAGGTGACCTGATAAGTTGTCGATGAAGAAGGGGATGCCTTGGGCATCCCCAAGCTTAGATGCTTGAGTCCTCTTGAAATATGCAGGGATGAACCACGGGGGCATCCCCAAGCTTAGACTCTTCACTCTTCTTGATCACATTATATCATCCTCCTCTCTTGACCCTTGAAAACTTCCTCCACACCAAACTCGAAACAACTCATTAGAGGGTTAGTGCATAATCAAAAATTCACATGTTCATAGGTAACACAATCATTTTTAACACTTCTGGACATTGCCCAAAGCTACTGGAAGTCAATGGAACAAAGAAATCCATCCAACACAGCAAAAGAGGCAATGCGAAATAAAAGGCAGAATCTGTCAAAACAGAACAGTCCGTAAAGACGAATTTTTTAGAGGCACTAGACTTGCTCAGATGAAAATGCTCAAATTGAATGAAAGTTGCGTACATATCTGAGGATCACGCACGTAAATTGGCAGATTTTTCTGAGTTACCTACAGAGAACCCTGCCTAAATTCGTGACAGACAGAAATCTGTTTCTGCGCAGTAATCCAAATCTAGTATCAACCTTGCTATCAAAGACTTTACTTGACACAACAATGCAATAAAATAAGATAAGGAGAGGTTGCTACAGTAGTAAAAACTTCCAAGACTCAAATATAAAACAAAAGTGCTGTAGTAAAATAAACACATGGGTTATCTCCCAAGAAGTTCTTTCTTTATAGCCATTAAGATGGGCTCAGCAATTTTAATGATGCACTCGCAAGAAATAAGAGTTGAAGCCAAAGAGATCATCAAGAAGCAAATTCAAAACACATTTAAGCCTAACATGCTTCCTATGCATAGGAATCTTGTAAATAAACAAGTTCATGAAGAGCAAAGTAACAAGCATAGGAAGATAAAACTAGTGTAACTTCAAAAAATTCAGCATATAGAGAGGTGTTTTAGTAACATGAAAATTTCTACAACCATATTTTCCTCTCTCATAATAACTTTCAGAGGCATCATGAACAAACTCAACAATATAAGTATCACATAAAGCATTCTTATTCACATGCATAAAAATATCATTACTCTCCACATAAGCATAATCAATTTTATTAGTTGTAGTGGGAGCAAATTCAACAAAGTAGCTATCATTATTATTCTCATCAAGTGTAGGAGGCATGGTATCATCATAATAAAATTTACTCTCCATAGTAGGCGGCACCAAAAGACCACTATCATTATAATCATCATATATGGGAGGCATATCATAATCAACATAAACTTTCTCCTCAATACCGGAGGGCTAAAGAGATCAATTTCATCAAAACCGACCTCCCCAAGCTTAGAATTTTCGATATCATTATCAACAATGGTGTTTAAAGCGTTCATACTAATATTACTACTAGCATGCAAATAAGGTTCCATAGGTTTTTTAATTTTCGCATTAAACCATTCATGTCTTGACTCAGGAAATAGTGTAAAAAGCTCACAAATGTTTTCCATTATGCCTTACTAGTGTTTAACAAGAAACAAAAAGATGCAATTGTAGGATCTAAAGGAAATAGCTTCGAGCACACACACAACGGCAACAGAAAAGTACTTAGTTACCTGGGACCGGAGTATGAGGGCCTTTTACCTTTCCTCCCCGGCAACGGCGCCAGAAAAGTGCTTGATGTCTACGTGTGCTTCTATTCTTGTAGACAGTGTTGGGCCTCCAAGAGCAGAGGTTTGTAGAACAGCAGCAAGTTTCCCTTAAGTGGATCACCCAAGGTTTATCGAACTCAGAGAGGAAGAGGTCAAAGATATCCCTCTCAAGCAACTCTGCAATCACGATACAAGAAGTCTCTTGTGTCCCCAACACACCTAATACACTTGTCAGATGTATAGGTGCACTAGTTCGGCGAACAGATAGTGAAATACAAGTAGTATGGATGTATATGAGTGGTAATAGCAATCTGAATAAAATATGGCAGCGAGTAAACATGCAACAGAACAGTAAATAAACGGAGTTTCAGTGCTTGAAAACAAGGCCTAGGGATCATACTTTCACTAGTGGACACTCTCAACATTGATCACATAATAAATAAGTTCTCTTCCTTTGTGCTACATATACTCTTGTTTGATAATGAACATCATTCGTTGTGTAGGGCTACAAGAGCACCTCAATGCCGGAGTTAACAAGCTCCACAACATTCGATGTTCATATTTAAGTAACCTTTAGAGCATAATAGATCTTTGCAATTTAAACCGAGTACTAACATAACATACACACTGTCACCTTTACACTATGAAGGGGAAATGAATCACATCAATACTATCATAGTAATAATTAACTCCATAACCTACAAGAGATTATGATCATAGCCTACGCCAAGAACTACACGATGCACACACTGTCACCATTACACCGTGAAGGAGGAATAGACTACTTTAATAACATCACAAGAGTAGCACATAGACTAATAGCGATACAAAGCTCATATGAATCTCAATCATGTAAGGCAACTCATGAGATCATTGTATTGAAGTACATAGGAGAGAGATTAACCACATAGCTACCGGTACAGCCCTTAGCCTCGAGGGAGAACTACTCCCTCCTCATGGGAGACAGCAGCGGTGATGAAGATGGCGGTGGTGTCGATGGAGAAGCCTTCCGGGGGCACTTCCCCGTCCCGGCGGCGTGCCGGAACAGAGACTCATGTCCCCCAGATCTTGGCTTCGCGATGGCGGCGGCTCTGGAAGGTTTCTCGTACCGTGGCTTTTTTCGTATCGAAGATTTAGGTCAGGGAGCTTTAAATAGGCGAAGAGGCGGAGTCGGAGGGGTTACGGAGCCGCCACACAATAGGGGGGCGCGCCCCCCCTGGGCCGCGCCAGCCCCATGTGTGGGCCCCTGTGGCTCTCCTCTGGTAGCTCTCGGGTGTTCTGGAAGCTTCGTGGAATTCTAAGATGCTGGCCGTTGATTTCATCCAATTCCGAGAATATTTCCTTACTAGGATTTCTGAAACCAAAAACAGCAGAAAACAGCAACTGGCCCTTCGGCATCTCGTCAATAGGTTAGTTCCGGAAAACGCATCAAAACGATATAAAGTGTGAACAAAACATGTAGGTATTGTCATAAAACAAGCATGGAACATAAGAAATTATAGATACGTTTGAGACGTATCACACTCCACCGCCACAGCCGTCAACCCGGGGCGCACCACCACTACCGCCTTGGATTCACGACACTCCTTCCTCCACCTAACTGCGAACGACGAAGAGGCTGGTGAGATCCCCTCGGCACTCCATCTGTTTGTGAAATTTGGTCCGAAATTTTCCTGTTGCACACCACCTGTTTGCTCTATTGCCTGGTTGGTTACGGCTTGCATAGTGTTTCCTGGTAGTGAGGAGCTTTTTTTTAGATGAGGGAGGAGCTAATATACTATTGGCTAGTAGGCGTTGAGATGTTTCTTATCATTAGTGGATCATTACTTGGTTATTATCTGTCTCTTGAAGTAATTAATCCCCAAAGTTAGTACACTATTGGCATGTTTCTGTCGATCTGAGTTTTCGTGTAAGAGGCGCACACATACTGAACAATGCTCACTGTGTAGCAAGTCATTGGAACAGAGCTTGAGAGCATCTCCAGCCGCGTCCCCCAAAGCAATTTAGGGCACGCCGGTCCAAAAAACCATTCCAGCCGCGTCCCCCAAAGCCCATTTTTGTCCAGCGCGGCCCGATACGGTGTCCGGCGTCCCGAGCCTGTCCCCGTCCCACAGGGGACGCTCCGGGCACGCCGGACACAACGAAAAGCGAGGCGAACCGACGCGGGGCCGATGCGACAGTGGCTCGGAAGGCTAAAACCCTGTCGCCTACCTTTGGTCAAGCGACGTTAATGGCGTCCCTGTTTTCCCAGGCGACGCAGGGACGCGTCTCGTCGTGCATGGCCGCGTGGCCGTCCACGCCGGCGTTATTGCGTGCAACCACCCGCTGCCGCCGCTGTTTTAAGACGCCCTGCAGTTCTCACCGCTCCCAAACCTTCTCGTCGCCGCCGCCTCCCCCTCCCAGATCTTCTCCTCGTCGCTCCAAAAATGTCGAGCTCGTCCTCCCGCAAGATCGCCGCGGCGAACGGCTTTGGCCGCGGCAGCCTCACCGTGCCGGAGGCGTGGGTGTTGTACCACGCCCGGTATCCAGTCCCGCCGGACATGCGGCTGCCAAGCAGCGGCGGCTGGAAGATGGCCGTGAACGGCATTGGTGTCCCGCCGCCGCCGAAGCCGGGCATGGAGCAATGGAGGGACGCCATCAAGGCCCGGCGGGCTCAACTCACCGCCGAGGTGCGGCAGGATCCAACTTGGGCGGCCAACATCAACGACGCCTGGTGGACGACGTACTTCAAGGCGAAGTACGACATCGAGATGTACAGCACCGACGGGCTCGTCGGCGGGCCCAACAGTTGGAACAAGGATGGCCGCGCCCTGTTCTGGGGCGTTCCGGGGTGCACCCTCGAGAACGTCATCCGCGGCATCCGCAACGGCGCTCCAAGGTTGGAGATGCCGTCGTCACCGCCGCCGTCTCCTCAATGGCAGCCAAGGAGGACGATGTACTCGTCCTCCTCGCACTCTTCTTCCTCAGGACCGGCGCGATCGACGCCGTCCTCGTCGTACCGCTCGGCGCCCTACACCGTCCCCAAACGGGAGGTGAAGGAGGAGCCGGCGACGCCCGTCAACACGAGGCGTGGCGGCAGCGGCAGCCGGCGGAAGCAAGGGAGGCGCGGCGGCGCCCTCCTCATCCTGAAGCCGGAGGTGAAGGAGGAGCCGGAGGAAGCGTCGTAGGCGGCGCTGCTGGCGGAGTACGAGCGGCAGCGGCGGCTCATCGCCAGCAGCAACGACCCCGATGACTGCCCAGGGCTACGGGCGGCGTTCTTGGCGTCCATGAACGACAAGGACGTCTGGAGGGGCGACCTTGACACGGCGATCGCCATGTCCATCTGCAACTCCGGCAAGCCGCTGGTGGACCTCACCGACGACGGCAAGACAGGACCAAGCGGCTTGGTGAAGGACGAGCCCGTCGATGAGCGCGTCAAGCAGGAGGTCGTCACCGACGACATGTACAACTTACAGCAGTACTACGACGCATCCGGCTGCCGCAAGTACTTCTAGATTAGGTTTAGTTTAAATTTAGTCAAATTTCGTTCGAATCTATATAAGTTTGGACGAATCTAATCGAACCTCGTTAAGTTTAAAATTTCCGAAATTTTGTTTGGGGGACGCGACTGGGGAGCGACGTCCCCCCAAACGCGGCACGAACGAAACACGTCCCCCAAACGCTCAATCCGGCGCGGTTTGGGAGACGCTTTGTGGGACGCGGCTGGAGATGCTCTGAATCCCCCGAGTGCCCAATTTCTCTCCATTCCCTGAATACTTGGAGGGCATGAGGCATTCACATAGAGGAAAAACATGAACAATGCCACATGGCGTCCACCACAAATCAAGGAGATCTACATGAGAGACGCCCAGCAGAATACTAGCCCATGCGGTGGAGGTGCTTTTAGCTAAATTCTACGGTGTTAAGTTACTTACATTATTTAGTCTCAAGATATCCATCAGTATACAGATTATAGAAGCTGATTATCGGAATCTATTACAGAAACATGATCATGCCTAAGCAGCTGATCCAGCTTTCTAGTGACTATCGTCGCTATGTGGCCAGTTCCAATTGTAAGCTGAATGTGATAAGTTTAGTCATCTAACGGTCCCATGGTCATTTCCCCCCCTCCCCTCTCTCTGTCCGCCACAGTATCTTGAGAGTCGCCCGTGAGCGGCCGGGCCGATCCAGGGCCAACTTCGCCGGAATAGCCGGCCGGAGTGGGTCTAGGAGAGGCGCCGGAGTAGCTAGGTTTAGATCTAGGTGTAGGATTAGTTTTTTAGCTGCCTTTTCCCATGTGGAGACTGGCGTTATGCCATTAGAGGCTCGACCACGGCGGAGCTGGAGCGGCTCCCGGTGGTCTGTGGTGGCGTGCCTGCTGGCTGCGGCGCTCCTGTGGAAGGAGCCGAAGGCGGACGGCGGCGGCGCGGCCACAACCTCTTCAATAAAGCTCGCCGTCTCTTCACCAGATCTGGGCGTTTTCACCTTGCTTTCCCCTCTCTCTGGTCATCACGGAGATGGAGATTGGGGGGGATCCTTGGCGAAACCGTTGTTGTTGGATCTGCTGAAGAAGTTCCCGGAGCTGTTCTCGTCTGTGCGCATCACACGGTGACCAAAGTTGTCACCGTGTTCTTCGGCCAAGATGGTGGCCAATCTTCCTCAACCTCCTCTGCGGAGGCCCTGCTGATCGGCTGCTGGAGCTCGACGCCACTGAAGAGTCAAGTGGTTTGTCCCCGACCCTCTAGTGGTAGCCAGGGGCCTGATTTCGACGCCGGACATGAGTGTTCGAGCTCTCTGCGCTCTGGACTCGGCGGCGACGCCTTGAGTTCACCGGCGGTGGGTGGCAGAGATGCCCTTGGGCTTGATTGCTTTTTCTATCTTTTAGCCAGGGTGTTTTTTGTAAGTTGGAAGGCCCCTTCTTCAAATTATAGGTTTTATAGGGCAAGAGATGTCAAGGGGTTCTCCTGTAAAATGTACCTGCCACGTTGTTTGCTATAAAAGCTCCACCGGGGTCTTCCGACCCCATTTATGTGCAAAAAAAAAAAAAAAAAAAAAGTTTAGTCAAGTCTAGTGTGTTATATGTAGCGTTCTATTATCTGCGTCTTGCGTTGTAGAAAAGTATGATCAATCAGGATACTAATTACTATACTCCCTCCGATCCATATTAATTGACTTCAATATGGATGTATCTAGAACTAAAATGTGTCTAGATACATCTATATAAGAGTCAATTAATATGAACCGGAGGGAGTACAACATCTTCAGATTGCCCGTGTTTGGTTCTATCGAATTACCTTAACATCATCAGTCTTTATATGGTTTATCTTTTCTTGCCTCCCCGTTTTTTTTCCAGCTAGCTATCAGTCTACCAATTACTCATTGAAGAGATAGACATAATGAATATGGCAACCATAACCCTACGGCCGAACACAAACGTTCTCGCGACCATGGAGGCGACGGGCGCGTGCGCGCCGCCGCCGCCCTGATCTCCCTCCGTGAGCCTCCCCAGCCTCCGCGCCTACCAGATCGACGCTCCCCGCTCCGCTCCCTCTCCGTCTCTCCTGCTGGCCCGCGCTGCCGTTGCCTGTGCTGCGGGGCAGTGCTCTTCTTGCCGGAGCCCAGGCCGGGATGCCCCACCTCTTCTGCCGGGTTCGGCGAGGCCGCCGCTCCGCCCTCGTCGCTCGGCCGCCTTCGCCTCCCCCTGCCAGGCTGGGCCTCGCGACGCTCTCCTTCCTCGAAGCCTGGCGCCATGGCTGCCGCGCCCCCTGCTCCTCTTCACCCGCCGCCGCGGCCAGGCGCCCTTCCACCCTCTCCGTTCAGGCCGACGGTCTTCTCCTCCGAGCAGAGGCAGCTCCTCTCCTGCTCCCGATGCCCCCCTCTCCTGCGGCGAACGCGCAGTTGCCGGAGCTTCCGTGCGCTTCGCCCCATGCGCCCCCTGCTGTCGCGCCCCCGTGTGCAGAGGAGGGCTGGCAGCAAGTGGGTGCAGGTCGTTGCTCCGGCAGAGCCTTACTGTCGCCATCTCCGTGGGGGGAAGCTCTGGAGCGGAGCCTCGCCTTCAAGAGGTGGGCTCGCGGCGGTGTTTCCGCTGCCTTGAGCATGGCACCATGTCGGCACCTGTCGGGAGCCCTTCTGCTGCATTTGCTGCCGCCGTCCGGGTCACCGGGAGCGCAACTGCCGCCGTCGCTCTCCAGTCGGCTCCTCTCCTACCCCGCGAAGCTGCTCCCCTTCGGTTGGTTCTCCTCGCCCCACCTAGGCTCGGAGCTGGGCCGAGGTTGTGCGCCATTCGCCGCCTTGTGCATCGATGCCACCATCTTCCCCTCCTAGAGTTGGTGGGGATGCCTCTGACGATGCCATTCGGGACTCCGACTTGCAGGCCCAGTTTGCTTCTCTGTGCATGGAGCTCCTCCAGCTTGTTACGGACCGCATCGAGGAGGTAACTCGGCCTCTGCGGGACGAGGTTGCTGCAATCAAGCTTTGGTTAGCGCGTGCTATCGGAAGTTGGGAGCGTGTGGAAGAGGCTATCACCGGTGGTGTTGGGAGCGCCCCTGTCAGCGCTTCAGATGCTAGGTTGGGGGACGCTGAGCTCTTGGAGTTCTACGGCCCCTTCTCGCCTGTTCACCGTCCCTGCGACTCGTCTCCTCTTGGCTTCGACGTCTTTCGTCTTCCTCTTGAGGGTTGCTCCGATCTTGCTCCTTTTTCACCGGGTGCGGTTGATGACAAGGTTGCTTCCCCTGTGGGTCTACAGAGCCCAATCTCTGATGGCGTCGAGGGTTTTGGGTTGGCTGATTTTTTTGTTGAAGCTTCTGCCCCTCCTTCAGTTGAGCAATCGAGGCTTGAGGCGTCTGCGTTTGAACATGATGATGTGATTGATGTGTTGGCAGCTCTCTTGGTGCCTTTTGTTGAAGATCCTGATGTGGCCTACTCCACCAAGCTTTGCGATTTCTTGGCCAACTTGGCTTCGAAAAAGCGGGCGCTCATGTCACCCTTGCGTGAGTCTTTGGAGGAGATCCCTCCTACCTGTGTCGTTGTTCCAGAAACCGTGCCTGTGGAGGACATCCAAGTTGATCCCGGGGATCCCACTGCTTACAAGCTCAATGCCTTCTTGTCATTGGTTTTTCGACCAGTGCCTCCGCCTATCCTTGCTTCGCCGCCCTTTAGGCGACCCCGTGCTCCTAAGGAGGTGGCCACCACGCCTCGTCGGAGTGGTCGCATCGAGAAGCAGAAGCAATTGCGGAAGGATGTTGTTACATCTCAGGAGTTGCTTGCGCGTGTTTTGCGCATCTTGAAAGAGAACGCTAAGTTCGGTGACAACGCCCTTGCTGCCTTCATTAACAAGTTCAAGACCCCTTTGTCGCCTCGTTCCATCAGGATGCTTGGCTCCCTTGTGAAGAATGTGGAGAAGGTGAAAAAGGCCAAGGCCAACAAGGTCGGCGCCAAGAAGAAGGCGGTTGAGATTACATGATGGATGCACTTCATGCAACCTTCGTGTCGTTTTGTCGAATATGTAGCATTTTGTCGTCGACAAGTTGTTCGATCTTGTTGTGTTGTTGTTTTAAACTTTGGGAGTAGTCCGCATGTCAGAGGTACTTAAGTATGTATGGTTTTCGATCCGGTTTTCCTCATAAACTGGATCATTTTCCTTTCTTCCTAAATGACTAGCCAGAGCTCCTGGCGTTTGCTCCAAAAAAATAATAAATATGGCACGATCATTGCTAGTACGTTTAAAGGCCCATTTGAAAACTGCCACCAAAAATAGTCAGAGGCATTTTGCAAAATGCAGCTAAAATTATGCTATTTTTAGGGGCAATTTGCTAAAGTGCAGCTAAGGATGTATAGAGGCAATTGCCAAAGTGCAGCTAATGATGTATAGAGGCAATTTGCCAAAGTGCGGCAAGAAATGTATAGAGGCACTATGCCAAAGTGCATCTAAAAATATATAGAGGTAATATGCCAAAGTGCGTCTAAACATATATAGGGGCATTTATAGAAGTGCCTCTAAAAATATATAAGGACATTTATAGAAGTGCCAATAAAAATACATAGGAGCATTTAAAAAAGTGGCTCTAAAATATATAGAGGCAACTAGAAAAGTGCCTCTAAAAATACTATTTTTAGCGGCATTTTTCCAAAGTACGGCTATAATTTTTAGCAACATGTTTTAATTGAGCACTTTTGTAAGTGCCTCTAAAAATAATTAGAGGCACTTTTGCTAAGTTCCCCTAAAAATCATCTCTCCCGTAGTGGAGGCGATCGCTGGCGGGAAGTGAAGGAGCTTGGTATAGACACTGGACTGGATGGATTCAGAAGAAGCCGGAAGGTTTGTTGGAGTTTATATAGTCCAGTAGGGGAAGATCGGAAAAGCTCGCTAGCAGTCAGTTGGCCATCTCTATCGCTTCCCTTCCTTTGCTCAATATCGAGCAGCTGGGACGCGCGCGCACGCGTTTTGATTGGCGTACGTACGTAGATGTACGTGTAGGCCGCGGAACCTCGAGAGTCTGCAGGTGGACGGAAGGCAACGCGAAATGGGACGGAAGTAGCTCTCATCTCTCACGGACGCAGATCAGGTGACATGCAAATGGCATGTCACGCTGTGCCTCGCAGCATTCAATCCACCGCCCAGCAAGGATCCAACGCACCATAGCTTTTCAAGGCAAAAACAACATCCAGATACAGACCAAAACGGGCACGCGCAGGTCAGGGCATCTTTAATGTTGGACCGTTTGTTTGGACCGTTTGGGTGGTCGCGCGGACACCCGAATAGCGACTCGCGTCCGCGTGTCCGTTTGGTTCGGACGTGCGTCCAACGCGCGGACGCATAGCAAATATCAAAATAAAAAGAAAATAAATATAAAAAAAGAAAAACCAAAACAAATCTCCAGAAGTACTCCTTGTCGTCGCCGTCGCGCTGTTCCGGCTGGCGGCGTCCTCCTGGGCCTTCCTGGCCATCTCCTCCAGCGCCGAGGCGCGCAGCGCCGAGGCGAGGTGCGGCATTTGGCCAGCTCCTCGAGGTCATTGAGCTCGCGGGACGTCGCCAGCGCGGCCTGCAGCTCGGGGTCGTCCTCCTCCTGGGGCTGGGCCTGTGGCACTTGCGCTGGCATCGCCGCAGGCTCGTCGATGTAGAGGCCGCAGGGCGGCGGCCAGCCCGCCAAGCAGGCGTGCGCGGCTGCGCGCGAGGCCTCGCCGTCGCCGAGGTGAAGCACGTGCGCCGGTGCGCATCGTGCTCCACCTCGAACCACAAGTCCCAGTTGAGACTTGTGTCGCCGTAGGCGCCGCCGGCAGCTGCGTGCGGCGTCGCCGGATCTCGGCAATGCAGGCGCGGCTGGAGCCCGGGATCGGCGACACCGGAACCTAATCGGGGCTCAGGTACCAGCCGTGGGGGAGGTGCACGTCGCCCCACGGCATTGGGACACCGGCCTTCCAGAACATCTGCACCACCGCTACGGTGACGTAGATCTGGTCGCGGATGGGAGCCGGCGGCCCCATGTTGAACACCGCCGGCGCGGTTCGCCGGCTGCTGCCGGCCTCGTGGTCGTTGGCGGACGGCTCGAACTCTCGCTTCGGAGCCATGGCGGCGCGGAAGGTCGAGCTCGTACGTGCAGCCGGAGTGTTTGTATTGTGTTTTGTTCAAACCACTTGTCTGTACTTTGTACTGTTGAAAGTTTGTTTTGTTCAGTCAAGTTTTTGGGCTGAAAACTGTGAAGTCCGGTTGTTTTTGCTTTGGAGTGTTGCTGTCCATTGGATGCTGTTTGGAGCGTGGATTGAAGGCTGCGAGGCACAGCGTGACATGCCATTTGCATGTCACCTGATCTGCATCCATCTCTCACGGTGTTAGAGAAAAAGACGAAGAAGCCGAGAATGCGTTTGTGCGGAGTGGTGCGGTGACGATAGACCGTTGCGTCATCTCTCCCCGCCGCTACCGGTCGTCGCGCCTGGCGAACTACTTTCTGTTTCTGACGACGGGTAAAGACTAGATCGTCTCAGTCAAGTCTTGCACCCGAAGAATTACAAGGTGCTTCGCGAATTAAAGTGTCCGAACTTTCTGGTATTTGGTGGAAGGATATTTGATCGGCCATGATATTTCAACTTTTTGTGTCTTGCAAGTCTTGCACCCGAACAATTACAAGTCTTCACCCAAACAATTACAAGGTGCTTCGCGAATTAAAAGCATTTGATTTGATGGTGTACTATCCCAATGCTCGATCCCACCCTACATTTAGGCTACACTATACCATACTATTTAGTCCTGACTGGCTTTGCAAAGTTTTAAAAAAACTTTGCAATGTTGTTTCTATTATGTAAAAAATTTCAATAGGCTAGGGTTTGAGACTTAAATTTACGAAAACTTTAGACGTTATAATATTATGTTTAAACCAAAGTGTTGACTGATTTTTCAACTTTATATGAAAGGGTTGCCTTTAAATTTCATTTAAAATGAAACCACATAATGTAAGTATAATTATTACTGTGTAAATTGCAATCTAGATCACAAGTAAATTCACGAAAAGAAAAGTTGAGCTACCAAACACTAAAAGAATAAGTTGCATTTGCTCTATTTAATGTTGGATAAGAAGCAAGTTTAAGTTCATCACGAAAAACATATTTTCTTGAGTGGAGCTTTCTTATAAAACATGAACCAAATAAAAAAGGTGAATATATTGTGGCACAACAATGAACCAAAGTTTAATAAAAAATGCATGGTAAATGTCCCAAAATTTCACTAATGCATAACATGTTTTAACCAAAGAAACCATAGAATTAGGTTAGAGACCAACTAAGAGTACCAGAGTTGTTGATCACACATACTATATTCCTAAGACTAACCAAATTACATCTGTTTATAAAAGCATCGTTCGCACAACATCTGAAATTAGTTTTTGGGTTAAGTCCATCCTAGGCATCAACAACCGAAATGTTCTGCTGATTGCAAATAAGAAAGAGACCCAAAACTAAGTCAATCTTGAGAATGTTTGATTTGTTTTCCATCAGCAACATTACATCTATAAAGAGTTTTGCAGATTTAGCTATGTACCCAGTCAACACCTTTCTGGGCTGAGTTAGAGTACAAAATATTGGGACTATCCTTACATTTATAGTACACCACTTTATATTTGTGTGAAACAAATGAATGAATAAGTCAGCCTAAAATATGTGTTCATATAAATGAACGAATGAACCAGCTAGCGATCAACACCGTAGGTACGCGCTAGCGTGCAACAGCGTACAGAGCCCGTGCCGCACCACTCATTCGTCGTCGCAGGCAACCAACGGGTTAGACCGGTTCGGACCCGCCTAAAACAAGTAAGATCAGGACCGCTCCATTGCCGTCTAGGACCTCCAAGACCCGCCATCCATCGCCGCTGGAACGGGCTGCACCCTCAGAGGGTGGTGACCGCCCGCCCCAATCCGCACCGCCAGGCCGAGCGTCCGACGCGGGGTCGCAAGGTCTACAGCCTAAACAACTCTTTGTAGACAAGATGATCGAACAACTAGCATTATACATACAATCGATCATATTTACGGAACAACAACCCAAGGCAGAGTTCGAAATTACAATCGAAGGAGAAATTTCCGATTGAAAAGGTCATCAATATATTCAGAACCATTTAGTTTCCGATGCAGAAGTCACCAATATATTCAAAACTAAGTAGCGAGTGAACAAATGAAATTGTCTTGATCAAATGATAGTACAAGTAAAAATGCTAACCAGCAAGAGCTTTGCGGTGCCGCGAAAAATCATAACTACAAGGTGAACCTATCTCATTAATTTCGAAGACATGTATGTACAGGTTCTCTGTTAAGAAACTGTTAGATCCAGCTACGGCTAGCTAGAGGAACAGCTCGAGCAAGAGGGGCGGTCGGTCAGCAGCGTGCCCCACCACCTCGTGGTCCGGCAACCCGACGCTGCGCCAGGCCCACTGGTGGTCAACACCGGCGCTATCACCGCTGAGCGCCATCTCGTCGCGGTGCCGCCTCATGTGTCCCCCGAGCGCCTGGCCCGTCTCGAAGCCGAGCCCGCAGATGTGGCATTCGTGCGCCTGATGCTTGTCCTCGCTCCGCTTCTTTTCCACGATGGCCCTGGCGACGCCGACGCCGAGCTCCAGCCCGTGGCGGCCGCGGAGGTGGCTGGTCCGGTGCCCGCCGAGCGCTTGGAACGACGTGAAGGCGCGGCCGCAGGTCTTGCACACGAAGTCGCCCTCCCCGGACGTCGCCACCACCCTCCCCCGCCGCGCCCTCTTCCTGGCCGCCATGGGTGCCGCACCGGACGAGTGTTCCGACGTCGTGGAGGACGTGGAGTCCGTGCTGAGCGCCAGCGCCAGAGACACGGGCTCGTCCTCCCGCGCGCGCTTCATCCCGGCACCCATGGATGATTGGCTTGTCTTAATTATCTGCTGGATCAGCGTGTGTGCTCTTGTGTGTGGTTACTCTGCGAGAAGAAGGAAGTATGGATGAATGAATGTCTCTGGGTCTGCAGGGCAGGCGGCGGCGCACTTATATATAGGTTGTGTATCAGGCGGTGGCGTGCCCGGTGCTGTGGAGAGAGCTTACGTAGGTCTCAAGCTGGTGTGTGCTGGCCGACTTGTAGCGCGGCTGGACCAATACGTGGACAGCACGCGGCGCTGACGACGTAACGGATGGGATCGGGCTCTCTCGGACCGGATATGGCTGAACCGGCCGACCCAAGCCGAACGTGTGGTCTGGAGTGGCGTCAGCTGGCACAAGGCGCGTGGCGGCACGTTTTCGTCTTGGCCGCTTGGGCAACGCGAGCCGAGCCGGTGGGCCTGATTCGGTGGTCAGTTTTTTTTAGAGGTAAGGCCTTAGCCCAGCTTTAAATTAATAAAGCCAACAACGGCAGATACAAATAGGGTTGTAAACGGATCGGATCGGATCGGATATTGCTCTTACCATATCCTTTACCATATTTTTATAACGGATTCGGATCGGAGCGGATAATGGTCGGATGCAGATTCGGATGCGGATTATATCGGATTACGGATATGGAGCGGATTCGGATCGGACTCGGATCGGAAGCGGATTATTAAGAAAATATACATATAAAAATTGATGTAGGCTTTTTTATGTAAAATATGTTTGTAATTATAGACTATAGCTAAATGTACACACTTGTTCGTACAACAAAGCAAATTGCGTGCTAATAGAATACATATTTTGGCTGATGAATTAACTATATTGTCTAAATATTTAGGGTTGGGCTAGTTTTCTCGGATTATCCTCTTTGTGCGACCTCGGATAATCCGCAAAAAATGGCGGATAATCCGTATCCGTCGGATAGTACCAATACCATATCCTCTACCATATCCGCCGGATATCCGCTTGATCACTATCCGCATCCGTATCCATATCCGGCGGATTTCTAAAAATGCATACCATATCCTCAAAAACGGATACGGATGCGGATTCGGAGCGGAAATTATCCGTACCATTTACATCCCTAGATACAAACGTGCTTACAGACAGCTCAAAGGAACAGGCAACACAAGCAAACTAAAGATCGAAACATGAACAACACTTGGGACGCCCACACCACAGCTAGACATCGAGGAGAGCACCGGGAAGGCATCGAGAGCTTGGGGAGGCCACCGGACCATGTCGTCGTCCGCACCCACTAGGCAAAACTAGATCAAACCTCCACCGTCTCCACCTCCGGAAAGGGACCCCTTGTCCCTCGCCCTGGATCGAAGGGCACCGTACCGTCGGGAGACGGAGGAGTTCCCCCAAGAACACAGCGGAAAAGATGGAGCTAGAGTGCCAATGGGAACGCCATCAGAGACGGCAGGGAGCATCACCGAGATCACCACCACCGCCAGAGCACCCACCACATCAAACTGAAGCTGCAGGAAGAAGACACAGCGAAGAAGAAACGACGGAAGAGGGCACAACCAGCCCCCACGGATGAACAGGACCACCATGGCATGGTCGCTCGCCAGCCCAACATCGCTACTGCCGTAAAGGGGAACCCTTTCCCCTTTCGCCCAGGCTCGAGGGCGTCGCCACCGGCAAGCAGGGGCAGAGGAGCAGCAAAGCATCAAACCCGGCACCTGTCAGTCAACAAGGGAAAAAAGCTGCGCCGAACAAAGCAAGTCGCCACGGCCACCTCAAACCGCCATTGTTCACCTTCACCCACCTCTGCAGCTCCCAAGACGGCGCCTTCAGGAAGGGGTCCGACGTCGCAACGCCGCCGCCATCCGCAAGGGAAACACCGGGCTTTCGCCCACGCAGAGGAGGGTAGTGAGACTGGTACCTCGACGAGGCCTTCAAGAAGGAGCGCGGCGCCGGCGGCGTCGTCCTCGTCGTGGTTGCCCAAAGGTTTCCCCCGGTACCACTGGACAACACCACCCTCTGCCCAAAACCAAAATCCGGTGGCCGGAACCACCGAGCTCCAGATCTGGTAGGGGACGAACAAATCGAGGAGGAGGCGGCTTCATCTTCAGCTCAGGCAACCAGGCCGGCGGAGCAGACCGGTGCCGCGACCCTCAACCTCCGTCGCCTCGCCACCCGCGCGGCCGAGAACGACGGCCAGCACGCAACCACGGCCGCCGCCCGCCGCAGGGCCGACGCCGTCCACACCCGCCCAGGGCCGCCGCCCTGGCTCCCAGGGCCCCCACCGAGGCGGCCGCCGGCAGGGAGAGCCCACCGAGCAGCAGCCACGACCATGGCGAACCTCGCGCGGCGGTCCTCCACCTAGTCGCCGCGGGAGGAGCGAGGGCCAAAATCCCCGCCGCCCCCTTCACCGGCGCCGCGTGCTTTGACGGCGGCGCCTCTGGGGGCGACGAGGAGGAGGGGAGGACGGAGGGAGGGCCGGCGGTGGAGCGCGCTAGGGTTCGCTCCCTCGGTCGCCAGGAGGGGGCGACGCGAGGGGAGCGGTCTGAGTCTTTCCCTCATTCGGTGGTCAGTTGATTAATCAGAGGGAATAATGCAAGCTAGATATTTTGATCAAGTTTGCTCAGAGGGTCCTAGTCTCCTAGAACGTTCTCGGGTCCGTGGAAAAGATCTTTCCTTTTCCAAATAAGCTTTCGTCCGGCTATATTAATATAGCAAACGATCCGATACAACGAACGCGCTGGGGCCACAGCACAGCCAAGCCCAAAAGAAAAGAAAAGAAAGGAAAGAAAAGAAAAACTAATGCCGACACCGGCAGATCGATGAGAACGATGACGACCCGCAACCGCTGCGCCCTCCGGAGAAGTACCACCACGCTCCTAGCACGCCGAGGCGCCTCATACCAAGCAACACCTTCACCAAGGAGACGACGATGACGCCGCTGCTGCCCGGACTAGTCCTAGGGTTTCCCCCGGTATGCAGAGGGGATTGAGGAGGAGGTACACCTGACGCCCTTCAGGAAGGCAAGGTGACACCCGCAGGCGTCACCGCGTCGGTGTCGAGCATGCCGACAGGGATTTCTCCCGACCCCCAAACCGACCACCCCAGACGCTCCGACGTGCTCCACCTAACATGCCGCCCACCAGCACACGCCACCACGGTCTTGTAGCCATCCTCGCTGCCTAACTGTGGTCACCGGAGCAGGGCCTAGAGGAAGAAAAGGGATGCAACGGGGACGGGGGTAGCAGCACCGCATGCAACCACGCAGGAGGTAATTGCCGCCACCGCCTTCGCGGTAGCCGACCGGACGAGGCTACGAGGCAAACCAGGCCCGAACTGGCCCGGCCGGACCCAAAAGGGCCCGCAAAGCCCCACTGCTACGCTGCAGCTGGCCGGCCGAAGTGCCGCCGCCGCCCACCCACCGCGCCCTGCCTCCTCTTCCTCCAGGGAGCGCCGTCGGCGTGCCAAGCGCAGAACAACCGCCGAGCCCCTCCGGGCCCCGCCTGGGCCCAGATCTGGGTCGAGCGAGCCCTGTCATGGCGCCGCCTGCGCAGCTCCGCCGCCAACGGCAGCGCCGCCGCCCCTCCTCCCACCCAACGTGCAGGTTCCACGCTGCTCCGTCGGACCGACGCCCGCCGAGTTGCACCGCCGCTAGCCCGAGGACCCCGCGCCCCCATCTTCGCGGCGGGTAGAAGCCACCCCGCCGCCGCCGGCACTGCACGGGCAACGCACGGCAGCACACGCCGACGGCGGTGGCAGGGGAGGGCGGAGGAGGAAGACTGGGGGGGCTTGGAGACCCGCGGGGCGGCGCGGGTCGCGGGAGGGAGGGTTTCGGGGAGGGAGGGTTTCAGTCGTCTCGTTCTGCCTTTTCCTTGGTGACTGTTCAAAAAGATCTTTGTGCTCGCGTGGAATATCGTCCAGTCTTGCGCATACGTACTTTACTATATTGAGTGTACAAAGTGTCACTGTACAAAGTGTCACTGCGCATACATATTTGACTGGGGCACACACAACATAAATTCACATAATTTAAACATTTTTCATTCAAATATGAATAAATTTTAGATGATTTGAAAAATTGAGTGGGGGTCTATGCCCCCACTCACCTATACGTGGGTCCGCCCCTAGCCGACTCTTGCTTGTTACACTCGATCTATCTAGCACGAACATGCATAATGTTCATTCATTTGCTATTTCTTGGTCAATGAGGAATATCTTCTTAGAACGTAAAGATGCACGTAACTTCTAGAATGTGTACGCTTTAATCAATTAGAAATCGAATAAATAATCAATATCTATGGAGGGAGTACTTTGAATTAATCTCTTGGTTTTGTACTACACACCATAAGTTCCTCGCTCGGTGGCGCTTTCCCAAAGCTAAAGCACCTCGCAGCCATGCCACTAGGAACTGTTAAATCTATCGTTTTTGTGCAGCCACCTTCGTGGAGCGTAATTTCAGGGATGCGACATAAGAGCTCGTGTAGCTATGGAGGTAAAATATAGCGGGAGAATTTCATTCCCCGTCGCCACCTAGATGCGCCACTCTCACCACCCAAATCCAAAAATAGTAATTTCTCCCTTTGAGCTCCATGGATATGGCGTGCGGTTCTTCACCGAGTTCACAATGAGCATGTCGCAGGCGGCATGCAAGCTTCTTCCTCTTTCCAAAGATGTGTGATGCCATCCTCTTCTAGTGGGTTAAGAAACGTTTAACATTTGATCTTCTAGCTTAGAGTTGTGAGCATGTGCTAGATCCAAATAGACCTAGATGGATGTAATGGTACGTGTTTCTACTTAGTGTCTATGTACATGATCTGCTAGAAATTTGCATGCTTACCATTGTTGTTGCTAGCGATTTTTATGCTTATCATTGTTCTTGACTTTACTGAGCTTACAGTCACCTCCTCGATTAGGAAGTAGACACAAAAGTAGGTGATGGTGTGCAAGGTTAAAAAAGTTGAGTCACATGGTGCAAGCAGTGGCGGACCTTGACCGTAATTGTAGGAGGGTTAAAGAGACATTAGATGAAAGTTGATGATGATCAATATGATTCGGTAGGGTTTTTGGCCCAGTCTTTCACGACGATCGACGTAGATGGTAGATAACTTCGGTCGTTGAGCAGATTAGATCTACTCCATGAACCACAAACAAATCCTTACGAATCAGCAAGCAAAATAAATGATATTAGTGTCCCCTTACATGGGACGTTTTCATGTATATTCTCAACTCGAAAATTCAACTCCCCCTTACAACTCAGGCTCTATGGCTTTATATAATAGCCCACCTAATCGGACTTAGAAAAACAAGAAAAATACTTGTACATACAAACTAGATAGACTCTATAAGGAAATAAAAGAACCAATTAGTACACAATAACTTGATTGATTGTGTCGATCGATGCATGCCGGTGGAACCTAACCCGCTGCCTTCAAAGAAAGAAATCTGCGCCATAAATATTTCATTGCTGCTAGCTTCTCCTTACGTGGCAAGAAAAGAAACAGAAAATCTTTCTAATGCAACTTCCGTGAAATATTGGTTTGGTGCGTGTGTACTTGCGACTCCTGGCCGTAAAATTCTTGCAACAAGTGAAAGAGCATGGAGACCCCATGTGTGGTTTTGGTAATTAATGACAATTCCTATGGACTAATGTTTGCATTGAGTTATATTTGTCGAAGTTGTCCATAGGCAATGCTTGAACCATGAGTTGGCTTCAAGGTAGGTGCAAGTTCAAGATGAGTCAACTCGGATAGCTCACATGCTTGAAGCTTTCCATTCATATGTGTTCATGGATATGTGTAATTGCACCGAAGAAGAAGCTCATCCATAGTGGAGTATGGGGGAGCAATCCACAAGACCTCATCTTCATCAAGCAAGCACAATCAAGAACGGCGTTTCATCTTGTTACGGTCAAGATCGTCATCATAGAGCTCAAATGGAATGTGCAAGGTTAAGGTTTTATCTATATAGGGTTTCTTTCTTACAGGTCTCGTGGTTTAGTTGGGAGACCGGGTTATAGGTTAGTTGCCGCACTATCAAGGGGCTCTCGAGTGAGTAACTTGATCGTATCGTTCGGAGAGAGTTCAAACCTTTGCATCCTTGCATCATCTTTCTTGGTTGTTATTTGGATCTTATCCATATGGTGTTTTAGAGCTTGTATTTATTCTCATGACAATCTCTAGTTCATCGAAAAAGGAATCCACATGAAATACTTGTTGTGTTTTCAATATTGGAGTTTTTCTCGGTTCTTCATTTTGAGAGGTTTCACCTCTAAATGCATGGAAAATCTAGCCCAATTATTCTTAATATTTTCACTCTTTGTGGGGTAGCTCTTTTCATCCTATTTACAACTAAATTGGTTTCACCTAAATCCGAGTTTTCTAACTCAAGTTGTTGCAATTTCCTTATTGGAGGTGTTACCGGTTTAGATCTTATAGATAGGTTAAAACTTTCCCCTTTTGATCTTATACTCAGTGGTTGGACTATGATGTTTTCCTGCATGATCTTGTAGAGCTTTTCGTTGTGATTCCAACGAGGACAAGATCATCAAATTCGGAGTCCCGATGTGAAAATGGCGATGTTTTCGGTGTGGGGTGTGTTGCCGGACGGACTTGTCCGGCCACAGGCCAGCCTTAGTCCGGCCAGGTCCAGGGTGCACGAAAACTGTGCCCAGAATAGTCCGGAATTGGCCGGACGAGTCCGGCCGGCCAGATTGGTCCTGCCAAGCCCGGAAGGTCCGGCTGGGTGCTATTTTGGGGTGCGTTTTCAACGGTTAGATTCCATTTTGGAGGCCATATATAATCCCCTTGTTCCCCATTGAGCTAGTAGCTTCTCCTACTCTCTCTCTACACCATTGTTGACCTTGAGAAGCTTCCTCTCCCTCTAATCCTTCCATGATTCTTGCTCATATTTGAGAAAAGATAGAGGAGATCTAGATCTACATCTTGACCAAACAAATTCCTCTCTTTGTGAGGGAAATTCACTAGATCTAGATCTTGGAGAAATTTGGTGTTCTTCCTCCTATTTGTTCTTCCTCTCTTATTCCCCCAATATCTTTTGTAGCTTTGTTAGAATTTGAGAGAGAAGGTCTTGAGCATCTTTGTGGTGTTCTAGCCATTGCATTTGGTGCATCGGGTTGACTTCTCCGCGGTGATACGTGGAGGTGAAAGTTCATGAGATATTCACTTTGGGAGCTTGTTCCCGAAGCTTGTTCCTCTTGGGTCTTTGGACCCTAGACGGCTTAGTGGTTTTGTGGTGTTCTTGGGGACTCCAATTAAGTCGTGGAGATTCTTCAAGGGAAAGGCCTTTGTGGCGATTTATTGGGAGCCTCCAATTAAGTTGTGGAGATAGCCCCGAGCTTTGTTCGGGTTCGGTGACCACCCTAAGGTTCCATAGTGGATCGAGGACATCCCTTTTGGTGGGAATTCTCGAGGAGGATACGGTGGCCCTCGTGCGTTTGGAGTGACTTGTCCTCCACACCGCTCCAACGGAGAGTAGCAGTCGCAAGAGTGTGAACTTCGGGATACATCGTTGTCTCCGCGTCACTTCGGTTATTCCTATACCCGAGCTCTTTACTTATGCACTTTACTTTGTGATAGCCTTCGTGCTTGAAGTTATATATCTTGCTATTACATATTTTTTTTGAATTGCTTAGCATAAGTCGTTGGTGCACATAGGGGAACCCTAGTTATATAGGTTTTGTGCTTGACAAATTAAACGCTAGTTTTATTCCACATTTGTTAAGCCATATTCGTAAAAGTTTTAAACCGCCTATTCACCCCCCTCTAGGCGGCATCTGTGTCCTTTCAACAAGCCAATCATCAGTATAGTAGGCGCCGCATCTAAAGTTTATGGGGCCAAATTAAAATATTTTTCTATTTTGTATGGTAAAATATGATAAATGTTCGGCAACATTGTGCAAATTTTCATGGAGTTGCGGGGGGGGGGGGGGGGCATGGCCCTTTTGGCCTCCACTAAGGTCCGCGAGTGGACGCAAGGATAGCCTTTTTGATGGATGATGATATAATGGTTGGACTAATACAATGTCTTCTCAATTGTAGCCTTTGTAGGAGAACCCAAAGCACGATGACCTGGTAAACAAGCTAACGAACTATGGTGTGATGAAGATGAATTTCAAGCTTAAGTTTGTTCATACTACCGTTTTCTTGGATCCGCGCATAGTGATCTAGGCTATACACTACCTTGCGGACACCGAAGCTGAAGTTGGCATTTATGTTGGACTAACACTAACTGGAAGGACTACAAGAGGACCTAGCTTAGGATCTAACTGCATAGTCACTACTATTAATGCTACTACTTTGTGTGATGGTGGTCATGATCTCCTAATATAGGTCATGTATCTTTTGAGAGATGGTCTCATGTCTATGTCTTTCTCATTAGTTTGGACTTGATGAAAAACGAATGCCAGGTCTGTAATAATTTAGGAGCCAGTACTTATTAGTTACTATCATTATGAACTTTTGATGCATCACGAGTCGTTGTTCATTAAATCTTGGTGTATCAGTATTTAGGTTAAATCTTAGGTAGGGACCGTAGGGTGATACTGACTAGTACCACCTCCTTTATATGAAGAACTGCTTATTATTAACACTCGGTACCGACTTAGTCCATGGTTAATTCACCACTCATATATAAATATAAGTGGTTACCACATCAGCCATCCTATGGGCAACCAACCACCCAACTTTTGCATTAGTCTTGACGTAAATCAAGAAGTGCAACCAACCAAACATCGGATTGTCTCTCGGCCTCGGCCAGAACTTGACAACAAATAGTGTGATACTTGGTGTTATAAAACAGAACAAAGTTCACACAGCCCGATGAAAAGATCAACCAAATACAAAGAATATGAAAACCAATTTAATCATGGATCGGATACTATAATTGTGCAAACTCAAGACAATCAAGTTGTGCATATGACCGCCTCTCTCTGAGTAACATGAGAGGCATGCTATATCGTAGACTGAACTTTTGGTTCAGAGTATATACTGTATATAAACATAAAAATCCCAGTGGAAACAAAACTATTAGCTGGTATCAGGATAACATGAGCACGTACTGGGACTATGACATGCAACTACAAGCTAACTACTATGCATATGCACAAGAAGTTCAGAGAGCGGCCTGTTGGCTCGTCGTCGTGGAGGGACCGGCGACGTCGTTCTTGATCCTCTTCTTGAACTGAGAAGCGCCGCCACCACGGGATATCAATCTCTGTATCACCTCTATCCTGGGCAGCAGCATCATTCCTCTGCGGTCCGCGAAGTTCTTGCACGCCTGGTCGAGCTCCTTGCAGGAGTAGGCCTTGGCGTACTCGGCGATCTGGTGTACCGTGTTCTGGTTGATGCAGCCGCCGAGCGTGATGGCGCACATCATCTTGAGCCTGTCCATGTGGTAGTAGTCGGCGGCACTGTACAGCCCCAGCGTCGCCCCGTACCGGCTCTGGGCGGTCCTCTTGTTGGAGGTCACGGCGGGCGGGAGCTCGTCGTTGTAGATGAAGTGGATCACGCCGCGGAGGGCCTCGGCGCTGACCACGCCGCCGCAGACGTCGACGAGGTTCGCGGGTTCGGGGCCGTAGAGGAGGCTCTCGAACCAGGGCGACTGCGCGGCCAAAACCATCTTGTGCGCACCGACGACCTCGCCGCCCACGCTAAACCGCACGTCGAAGGGGGCCTTCCCGCTGGCGTAGAACCTGATGGCGTTCTGCGCGTGGATCGACGGCAGCTGGTCGGCGAGCATCGGGCGCGGGACGGGGAGGTTCTTGGCCTGCTCCTTGTGGACCACGACGGTGCAGCGCACGGTGATGGAATCGTTGTGCACGGCGGCGAGCGCGGCGGCCTCGAGCTGGGCCCGGCTGATGAAGCGGCGGATGCCCCAGCTGTTGCAGAAGGTGTCGAACTTGCAAGCCCGGTCGGAGCGGCGCGTGTGGCGGACCTCGCCGTTGGCGCCGAGGAGCTGGAAGGTGAACTCGGCGCGCACGGCGCGGAACTGAGGCTTGTAGAGCGTCTGCACGTAGAAGGCGACCCATGCGGCGTCGTTCCTGCTGTAGCCGTCAGGGTAGAAGCGCATGAACCACCGGCGGCCGTCGACGGAGAAGTACTGCGAGAGGATCGACTTGCCGATGCCCATGCCTTTGGTGCGGCTATATTCACAGATCGTGAACTCGTGCGTGGCGCTCACCTTGGAGATGTCGCTCGCGGATCCCGTCACGGCGGTGGCGTCGTCGCCGCCGTCAGGTACGGAGGGGGCGGCACCCATTGTCGTGGATCAGGGTGATTGGAGGTTTGTTACGAGATTGCATCTGGTTTTACAAATATATAAGAGCCCTCCGGTTGTTTGGGACTAATTACACAGTTTGTTTCGGATCATGCCCATAATTTGTTCCTCCCTTTTTTTTTTTTTTTTTTGCGACGAATTTGTTCCTCCCTCATCACGTTGCAATTTAACTTCAAACAGACTATGTCAAGTGGCCGGGACGCATCAGAGATTCAGAGTCGGGTACGTATACGAGTCACGAGTGCCTCTCGTATGCTGCAGCCGTACGACCTACGAGCCGCTTAATTAAATACCGTGCCAGGTTCACACATAAATACGAGCACACCTGAAACCTTTCATTTTGATGACGAGAGGAAGTCTCAGATTCGAATTCCAACAAGATGGAGAGGAAGGGGATAGAACCGGAATCTGTCCACGAGGCCGATCAGAAGATCCAAGAGGTATGCCTGCAGATGAAGAAGCTGACGTCTCTGCCGAGGGAGAAGACCAAACCAGCAACACAGGCGACGGTGATCAACCCAATGTACAAACTCAGATTCAGAGCTGTAGCAAAGCATGTCGAAGTTGGCGTCCGAGGACTCCTTAAACCAACTCATGATCCCCTCTCCTTTGAAAAAAAAGAGAGATGAAAACTCATGATCCCCTCCCATCAAAGGAAAACCAACTCTGTTCTGTACTCTACTAACTCTGCCGCATGGATCATGCAAGAGAAGATAAAAGTCCTGATAATACAAGGGGCATTTTGGACCTGTGTTTTTGTAGGAAACAATGGAAATGTTTTTATGCCTAATGGTACTGAATCCTAGTAACATTGGGGGCAATTTGTTTTCTTATGGAAACAATATACGAAAATTACTGAAACAATTTTAGTTCATTAGAATTGAAACATTCAAAATAAATAATCAAAATAATGTTACATGCGCTGCATCAAGATACTTTTGTTTTGAAATAAAATAATACTGATTTCGAGTACTTCCAAACATACCCTAATCGTGTTGGAGCCAAATTTTAGTTGTGTTGGAAACATAATTTTGTTTGGTGTAACTCATTATCTACATAGTCTTTCTCTTAGCTACAATAATGCATGAGAGGTGTTGTTGCACGTGTACGCAATTATACATGCCTAGTTTCTTATGTACTACGCCAAATGTTCTTGTCCCACAAAACCATGCTTCTCAATTGTTTTGCATCTCCCGTCTAGGGTTTCTCCCCACTCGACTCCTGCCAATGTTGGCCATGGGCCAGTACTTGCTGCACGACAATTCACACAGGGACATGGACAAACCTCGTTTCAGTTTCTTTTGGGACGGGGTTGGGAACAAGCGGAAGTACCACATGGTGTATTGGGCCACCGTCTGCAAGCCAAAGGAGTTCGATGGTCTGGGGATCATGAACGCCAAGTTCATGAACATAGCCCTGATGCTGGAATGGATTTGGAAACTCTATCAAAATCGGAGCTTCTATGGGTAGACCTAATCAGAGCCAAGTACATGGATGACCTCGACCTCTTCTCGAGTGGGGTCCCAATCCACAGCTCAAATTCTAGAAATCCATCCAGAAGATCAAGTGGTACTTCAAACTGAAGGCCAAACAATAGGTTCGCAATAGGAGGTGAACCTATTTCTGGCTTGACTGGTGGTTGGGGACGGGTCCCTGCACACTAGATTCCCTCGTCTCTTTAGCTGCTGTGTGATGTCTATGGGTGCTTCTATTCTTGTAGACAGTGTTGGGCCTCCAAGAGCAGAGGTTTGTAGAACAGCAGCAAGTTTCCCTTAAGTGAATCACCCAAGGTTTATCGAACTCAGGGAGGAAGAGGTCAAACATATCCCTCTCAAGCAACCCTGCAATCACGATACAAGAAGTCTCTTGTGTCCCCAACACACCTAATACACTTGTCAGATGTATAGGTGCACTAGTTCAGCGAAGAGATAGTGAAATACAAGTGGTATGAATGAATATGAGCAGTAGTAACGGCGCCAGAAAAGTGCTTGCTGGCGTGCAGTTGATGGTAGTAATATTGCAGGAAGTAAACAAGCAATAAAACAGTAAACAAGCGATGATTGCAGTATTTGGAAACAAGACCTAGGGTTCATACTTTCACTAGTGGACACTCTCAACATTGATCACATAATAAATAAGTTCTCTTCCTTTGTGCTACATATACTCTTGTTTGATAATGAACACCATTCGTTGTGTAGGGCTACAAGAGCTCCCTCAATGCCGGAGTTAACAAGCTCCACAACATTCGATATTCATGTTTAAGTAACCTTTAGAGCATAATAGATCTTTGCAATTTAAACCGAGTACTAACATAGCATACACACTGTCACCTTTACACTATGAAGGGGAATAAATCACATCAATACTATCATAGTAATAATTAACTCCATAACCTACAAGAGATTATGATCATAGCCTACGCCAAGTACTACACGATGCACACACTGTCACCATTACACCGTGAAGGAGGAATAGACTATTTTAATAACATCACAAGAGTAGCACATAGACTAATAGTGATACAAAACTCATATGAATCTCAATCATGTAAGGCAGCTCATAAGATCATTGTATTGAAGTACATAGGAGAGAGATTAACCACATAGCTACCGGTACAGCCCTTAGCCTCGAGGGAGAACTACTCCCTCCTCATGGGAGACAACAGCGTTGATGAAGATGGCGGTGGTGTCGATGGAGAAGCCTTCCGGGGGCACTTCCCTGTCCCAGCGGCGTGCCGGAACAGAGACTCCTGTCCCCCAGATCTTGGCTTCGCGATGGCGGCGGCTCTGGAAGGTTTCTCGTACCGTGGCTTTTCCGTCTCGAAGATTTAGGTCAGGGAGCTTCTTATAGGCGAAGAGGCGGAGTCGGAAGGGGTACGGAGCCACCACACAATAGGGCGGCGCGGCCAGGGCCTGGGCCGCACCGGCCACATGTGTGGGCCCCCCAGGGCTCCCCTCTGGCGGCTCTCGGGTGTTCTGGAAGATTAGTGGAATTCTAAGATGCTGGGCGTTGATTTCGTCCAATTCCGAGAATATTTCCTTACTAGGATTTCTGAAACCAAAAACAGCAGAAAACAGGAACTGGCACTTCGGCATCTCGTTAATAGGTTAGTTCCGGAAAATGCATCAAAACGATATAAAGTGTGAACAAAACATGTAGGTATTGTCATAAACGATAACAAGGATAATTTCTTAAGTGACATGCTACCGACATAATCTTGATCAACATTATTGTAAAGCATATGAGATGAATGCAATGATTCTAAGCAATGATGAAGATAATGAGTAAACAACTGAATCATATAGCAAAGACTTTTCATGAATAGTACTTTCAAGACAAGCATCAATAAGTCTTGCATAAGAGTTAACTCATAAAGCAATAGATTCAAAGTAAAAGGCATTGAAGCAACACAAAGGATGATTAAGTTTCAGCAATTGCTTTCAACTTGTAACATGTATATCTCATGGATAGTTGTCAACATAAAGCAATATAACAAGTGCAATAGGTAAACATGTAAGAATCAATGCACAGTTGACACAAGTGTTTGCTTCTAAGATAGAAGGAATAGGTAAACTGACTCAACAATAAAGTAGAAGATAGGCCCTTCGCAGAGGGAAGCAGGGATTAAATCATGTGCTAGAGCTTTTTAAGTTTTGAAATCATATAGAGAGTATAAAAGTAAAGTTTTGAGAGGTGTTTGTTGTTGTCAACGAATGGCTACCTCATCAACCAGACTTTCAAGAGCGGCTCCCATGAAGAACGTTATCTCTACCAGCAAGGTAGATCATCCCTCTTCTCTTTTGTTTACACATGTACTTTAGTTTAGTTTTTTATTTATTTATGGATGACACTCCTTCCAAGCTTTTGCTTTCACAAACCATGGCTAACCGAATCCTCGGGTGCCTTCCAACAATCACATACCATGAAGTAGTGTCTATTTGCAAAATTAAGTTGCTAACTGATGAATCAGAGCAAAACATGTGAAGAGAATTATTAATGAAAGTTAATTAATTGGGGCTGGGAACCCCATTGCCAGCTCTTTTTACAAAATTATTGGATAAGCGGATGAAGCCACTAGTTCATTGGTGAAAGTCTGTCAAAAGTAAATGACAAGATCGAAAGATAAAACACCACATACTTCCTCATGAGCTATAAAACATTGACACAAATAAGAGATAATAGCTTTTAAATTGTTTAAAGGTAGCACATGAAGTATTTGCTTGGAATGGCAGAGAAATACCATGTAGTAGGTAGGTATGGTGGACACAAATGGCATAGTTTTTGGCTCAAGGATTTGGATGCACGAGAAGTATTTCCTCTCCGTACAAGGTTAGGCTAGCAAGGTTGTTTGAAGCAAACTCAAGTATAAAACGGTGCAGCAAGACTCACATATGAACATATTGTAAGCATTATAAGACTTTACATCGTCTTCCTTGTTGTTCAAACACCTTAACCAGAAAATATCTAGACTTAGAGAGACCAATCATGCAAACCAAATTTTAACAAGCTCTATGTAGTTTTTCATTAATAGGTGCAAGGTACTTGATGCAAGAGCTTAAACATGATCTATATGAGCACAACAATTGCCAAGTATCAACTTATTTAAGACATTATACCAATTACCACATGAAGCATTTTCCGTTTCCAACCATATAGCAATTAACGAAGCGGTTTTCAACTCCGCCATGAACATTAAAGATAGAACTAAGAACACATGTGTTCATATGCAACAGCGGAGCGTGTCTCTCTCCCACACAAGCATGAATTTATTCAAACAAAGAAAAAACAAATAGACGCTCCAAGTAAAGTACATAAGATGTGACCGAATAAAAATATAGTTTCAAGAGAAGAAACCTGATAAGTTGTCGATGAAGAAGGGGATGCCTTGGGCATCCCCAAGCTTAGACGCTTGAGTCTTCTTGAAATATGCAGGGATGAACCACCGGGGCATCCCCAAGCTTAGACTTTTCACTCTTCTTGATCATAGTGTTGGAGATATGCCCAAGAGGCAATAATAAAATGGTTATTATAATATATCTTTGTGTTTATGATAATGTTTACATACCATGCTATAATTGTATTAACCGAAACATTGATACATGTGTGTTATGTGAACAACTAGGAGTCCCTAGTAAGCCTCTTGTATAACTAGCTTGTTGATTAATAGATGATCATCGTTTCATGATCATGAACATTGGATGTTATTAATAACAAGGTTATGTCATTATGTGAATGATATAATGGACACACCCAATTAAGCGTAGCATAAAGATCACGTCATTAAGTTATTTGCTATAAGCTTTCGATACATAGTTACCTAGTCCTTATGACCATGAGATCATGTAAATCACTTATGCCGGAAAGATACTTTGATTACATCAAACGCCACTGCGTAAATGGGTGGTTATAAAGGTGGGATTAAGTATCCGGAAAGTATGAGTTGAGGCATATGGATCAACAGTGGGATTTGTCCATCCCGATGACGGATAGATATACTCTGGGCCCTCTCGGTGGAATGTCGTCTAATAGCTTGCAAGCATATGAATGGTTCATAAGAGACCACATACCACGGTAGGAGTAAAGAGTACTTGTCATGAGACGAGGTTGAACGAGGTATAGAGATACCGATGATCAAACCTCGGACAAGTAAAATATCGCGTGACAAAGGGAATTGGTATCGTATGTGAATGGTTCATTCGATCACTAAAGTCATCGTTGAATATGTGGGAGCCATTATGGATCTCCAGATCCCGCTATTGGTTATTGGTCGGAGAGAAGTCTCAACCATGTCTACATAGTTCGCGAACCGTAGGGTGACACACTTAAGGTTTGATGTCGTTTAAGTAGATATGGAATATGGAATGGAGTTCGAAGTTTTGTTCGGAGTCTCGGATGGGATCCAGGACATCACGAGGAGTTCCGGAATGGTCCGGAGAATAAGATTCATATATAGGAAGTCACTTTCCAAGTTTGTAAATGATCCGGTGAATTTATGGAAGGTGGTTTCTAGAATTATCCGGAAATAAATCACTATGGAAGGAGGAGTCCCGGAGGGACTCCACAAACCCTAACCAGCCAACCAAGTGGGAGGGTGGAGTCCATGGTGGACTCCACCTCCTTGGCCGGCCAAGAAAAGGGGAAAGGGGAGAGTCCCTGTCCCTCTAGGTTTCGTCCATAAGGCAGTTTTTCTGTTGGGGTCTTATTCGAAGACTTTGGGCAAACCCTTGGGGTTCCACCTATATAATGAGGAGGAGAGGGAGGGGGCAGCCCATGGCTTGGCCGCACCACCCCTGCCCCCTTGAGGCTGGCGCCCATGGCACCCCCTCTCCCAAACCCTAGCCTCCCCTCCTCCACATACAAACTCCCGCAGCGCATAGGCGAAGCCCTGCCGGAGTTCTCCACCACCACCGCCACCACGCCGTCATTCTGCCGGGATTCCGAGGAGGATCTACTACTTCCGCTGCCCGCTGGAACGGGGAGAAGGACGTCGTCATCAACACCGAACGTGTGACCGAGTGCGGAGGTGCTGCCCGATCGTGGCACCGTGATCAAGATCTTCTACGCGCTTTTGCAAGCGGCAAGTGATCGTCTACCGCAGCAATAAGAGCCTACTCTTATAGGCTTTGGAAATCTTCAAGGGTGAGTCTTGATCATCCCCTCGTTGCTCCCGTCTTCTAGATTGCATCTTGGCTTGGATTGCGTTCTCGCGGTAGGAAAATTTTTGTTTTCTATGCAACGAATCCCTACAGTGGTATCAGAGCCGTGTCTATGCATAGATGGTTGCACGAGTAGAACACAATGGTTTTGTGGGCGTTGATGTTTTTGTTGTCTTTAGTTTGAGTACTTTGCATCTTTGTGGCATAGTGGGATGAAGCGGCTCAGGCTAACTTTACATGACCGTGTTCATGAGACTTGCTCCTCGTTCGACATGCAACTTGTATTGCATAAGAGGCTTTGTGGGTGTGTGTCTCTCCTACTATAGTGAAGATTCAATTTACTCTTCTATTGACAACACTAGTATCACCGTTGTGGTTCATGTTCGTAGGTAGATTAGATCTCACTCGAAAACCCTAAACCACGTAAAATATGCTAACCAAATTAGAGACGTCTAACTTGTTTTTGCAGGGTTTGGTGATGTGATATGGCCATGATGTGATGATGAATATGTATGAGATGATCATTATTGTATTGTGGCAACCGGCAGGAGCCTTATGGTTGTCTTTAAATTTCATGTTGAGTAGTATTTCAAAGTAGTTGTAATAGTTGCTACATGAGGTGAACAACCATGAAGACGGCGTCATGGACCTTGACGCTATGCCGACGATGATGGAGATCATGCCCGTTGATGATGGAGATCATGTCCGTGCATTGGAGATGAAGATCGAAGGCGCAAAGACTAAAGGGCCATATCATATCACATATGAATTGCATGTGATGTTAATCATGTTTGCATCTTATTTTGCTTAGAACGCGGCGGTAGCATTATAAGATGATCCCTCACATTAATATCAAGATAATAAAGTGTTCTCCCCTCGTATGCACCGTTGCCAAAGTTCGTCGTTTCAAAGCATCTCGTGATGATCGGATGTGATAGATTCAACGTTCATATACAACGGGTGTAAGCCATGTTGCACACGCGGAATACTTGGGTTTGCTTGACGAGCCTAGCATGTACAGACATGGCCTCGGGACAACGGAAACCGAAAGGTTGAACACGAGTCATATGGATGATATGATCAACATGTTGATGTTCACCATTGAAGCTACATCATCTCACGTGATGATCGGTTTTGGTATAGTGGATTTGGATCGTGTACCACTTAACAACTATGAGGGATGTTGTATCAAGTGGGAGTTCATTAGTAATTAGATTAAAACATGAACTAATTATCATAAACATAGTCTGAGTAGTATTTTGAATTAATTTTGTAGTATTGGCATCCGTTTTCTACCATGCGCTAGTCTTGTTATTGAGATAGAAATACTGTTAAAATCTGACAAGAAACTTTACGGATTGGTACCGTATTGTTAAAGAATCAAGAATTGATTAAGTCCTATTGCAACTTTTAGTAAACCTCACATTGTTGATTCAAAGAGCTATGGTTTCAATTAGTACCTAAAGTTATCTTGTCTCTGTGAAACTTGAAGTTCAAATCTGTTTGAAAAGTAAGGAGCTGAAAATTTAGTTTTCAGAAATAATCAAGGTGTGAGATATATATGATATCTAAGACCTTATTGCAAGATGATAGAATATAATTTGGTGAGACTACATAAACTCATAAGTTTTATGGGAATGTACGAAGGTTGAAGACGCAAGGCGTCCCAATCCTCCAACTTTTGGGGCACTAACGATATTCACATATCCATGAAGTGATCGTCCTTAGTATGCACCGTTGCTAAGACTCGTCGTTTCGAAGCATCTCGTGATGATCGGGTGTTATAGATTCTACGTGTGCATACAACGGGTGCAAGCCAGATTTGCACATGCGAATACTGAGGTTATACTTTACGAGCCTAGCATGTACAGACATGGTCTCGGAAAAGTCGTCATGATATGATGGATAAAATTCTGAGTGAAATTGTTCATCATATTACAAAGTTACTAATAGTGAAATCTGAAACACTTGTCATATGATGATCAACTTCAAAGTAAGAACCTCAAGGTTATTGGTATTTGACCAACAAACCTAGAAGTTATTGAAGGTGAAGTATTTTCTGAGAATGAGGAAAGCTAAAAGAGAAACTACAAAAGATATTTTGGCAGAAAGAAGGAAAAGACTAGAAAGTCTAGCTCAGGTGTATATAAATGATATACATGTTATGGATGTATTCCTTGTTTGGTCACATAATGAAATTCTTGGGTATTTGTACCAGATTGGTTGGTATGAGATGTCATACAATATAACACAATACAAGAATATGATGGCCTACGTGACTAATAAGGAATATGGTAATAATGCACATCTGGAACATAATAAAGTGTTATTATGCTGGTCGTTGGTATTCTACCTAGCCCTTATAATTTATAATAAAGAACTTAATAAATTGTTATTTTGCTCTGGTCAAATGAAAACAATGAGTTGTTCAAATTATGACATTACTCCATGTACGATGGATAAGTTATTATAAATCTTAATGGTGAAACACACATACATAACACTGACGCTAAAATGCCATAAGGCAAATGATTTGAATTTCACTTATTTGTGGAACCGCCATTTAGGTCATGTTAGAAAGGAACGCATGAAGGAACTCCATGCAAATGGAATTTTGGAGTCATTCGATTTTTGAATCGTTTGGCGCTTGCAAATCTTTTCTAAAGAGAATGACTAAAATACCGTTCATAGGCCAAGAGTTGAACGGACAACTAACTTAGTGAAAACATACATGATGATGTATGAGGTTCACTGGGCATAGTTGTGTGCGGGAGATTCTTCTACTTCATGAAAACTTCCAACAATGAATTGAGTATATATGTGGATATATTCGATAAGGAAGAAGTTTGAAACATTTGAATGGATTCAAATAAATTTCAGCATGAAGTGGAAATCATCGTAATAGAAAAGTCAAATATCTATGATTGGATCATGGGGGAAATATTTGAATTACGAGTTTTAGCGAACATCTAAGAGAGTTATGAAATTGTTCTACAACTCACGTTTCTTGGAGTATCATAATGATGATGGAGTATCCGAGAGATGTATCCAAACCTTGTTGGATCAATGATGAGATAAAATATTGATGCCATTATATTTTTTGTGGATTATGCTTTAGAGACTACCGCTTTTACACTGAATAGAGCATCATCATGATCCGTTGAAATGACACCATACGTGTTATGGCATGGGTATGAACCCTAATAGTTCTTTCTTAAATTTTGGAATGCATAGCATAAAGTAAATAAGTTTACAACCAAAATCGGATGAATGTCTTTGTTGGTTATCCCATAGAATTGATTGGGAATTCTTTCCACTATGGAGACAAAGACAAAAGTGTTTGTCAATGTTTCTTACTTATTTCCAAGAAATTGTTTTTAGCAAAGTATTTGAGTGGGAGGACAATAGAACTTGATAAGGTTTATGAACCTGAGCATAATGATCAGAGTAGCGCAGCATCGGAATTGGTTCCGGAAGCGGCCACGATGATCATGGCTCCCATGTCTACAAAATGTTATAGTCATGGAAATCGAAGTACTTATTGAACCTTGTAGGTATGGTTTACTTTGTGATCAAATAAATGATTTGTGAACAAAGGATTGTTTTTGAACAATGATAAACCAACTACATACAAAGAAGTTATGATGGGCCATGACTCCGTTAAAATGGCTATACGCCATGAAATCCAAGATAGATGAATACTTTTTAAAGTAAATTTCTCCTATAAAAGCTCCTAGATGACCCGACCAACCAGGCCATCTGAGAGGGGCACATTGATCTGGGTCGTCCATTCCACCAGCGCCAATCCCGCTTTTCACTACAGCCGTCCGATCGGTAATTTTTTTTCTCACTTCTTCTGTGTCCCACCGAGCCCATGACGGCTGGGGCCAGCTTCGTTTGGGACCCGGCCATCAGAGGCAGCCTAGGTGCTCATTCGCATCGCCTTCCGTCTCCTACCGCGGGAGACGGTGAAAACCTAGATCGGCGTGGAGCCATGGACGACCCCCAATCCTCCCCGCCCCTCTCCTCCCCAATGGCGATCTCCTTCTCACCCATCAGATCTCACCTCTGCTCCAGCCCCGCGTGAGGCCGGTGCGCAACAGATCACGGGTTGGCGGTGGACGAATCTCCTCCTCCCGTCCCCCAATCCCTGCTCCTCTTCCTCTCATCCAATCTGCGGCCTTCCTCCTTCTCGCGCGGCGGCGCGTCTGGAGGAACCGGCCAGACAAGGAGCGGCCAGCCCGAGCGACGGCGGCGGCGACTGAGGCGCCGGGCACGGCCGGAGACGGGTTGGCGCGGGGTGGATCTGCTCCGGCGACGACCAGAGGCGACGGGCTCGCGCGGGGCGGATCTGCGGCGGTGGCGACTGGAGGCGTCGGGCGCGGCCGAAGACGGGCCAGCGCGGGCGGATCCGCTCCGGCGACGACCGGGGGCGACGGCCAGCCGGAGGTGTAGGAGCAGCGAGGGGCGGCGCTGGGACGGTGGTGGAGGAGCAGCGACGAGCGCGCCGGCCATGCCGCCGCTCGCCGGAGCACATCAGCATCTCGTCGCTCGTAAATATTACTTCCCCATGTGAGCTCTTTATTCTCGTTCTTCCTCGTACTTTAATTCATTTTTCGCATGGCCATGATGGTGGATTTGCTCAGCCACGCATGGGTACATAGAAAATCATAGCAATCTCTTCCTCTCACGGCGGGGAGCTTCCCATGTACAACCTGCCCGCTCAGAACGGCGTATTTTGTACAGATAGCCTATTGCAGTTTATAGTTTGTGGGGATTTCGGCAGTGGTCTGTTTTGATTTCTCCTCAAGCTCGTTTCTGTTAGGTATAAGGGAATATGAGTCTGGTGTACAAAAAAAGGACTAGAAAGATCACAAATTACTGCGAATATGATGGATTATATCTTCCTTTTTCACCCTTGTTAGATTAATAATAATTTTATGTAACAGAGGATTCACAATAGTGTTATTCTCTAGATTATTTAGAGATGGGGATGTGTGGTTACATGATGACCTCAAGGCTTAAAAATGCGACTGATATTAGGAATGGACATTCCTTTTTACAATATCCCTGGTTTCATTGATAGCTATGATTACCTCAGCAGATGTTGGCTTTTCCTTAAGCGTATTCTTTTTTACTTTAGAATGTATATCATATTTTTTCTATATATAATTTCCTAATGGGTTGTCCTATCGCCTAAATGAATTTTTGCCGTCCAGTTCCACCGTCAGAGATATATAAGATAATAACTTTGCATGCCCTTATACAGGTTGATCTTCTCATTTGATTTTGCTTAGGGCTTGCACTGTCTGGTTTTAGTTGCTAAAATGACGAGGGCCATTTTATACAGCTAGATGAAATTTGATTTGTCACCTTTTCTGGATGCAGGTTATGCTTGACATGGCCTGTCGAAGTTGCAAGTGGTGACTGGTGAGCAAGAGCAAAGTCGCTACCTCACTTGAAGAGCTCTCACCTGTCACCGAGAGGCCTCATCCAAATTGCTACACATCAACTTCTTTGGACTCGCCAAGGTAAAACCTCTTATATTTTCTCCATGAAATTACTACAGTGTAAAGGATATGATGATCCTAAGAAAATCACAACAGTACATACCATTCTGTTCTTGCCGGAGCTTACTCTTTTATTTGATGACATAGTCAAGCATGTTTTGATAGCAGGCGGCACCCCTCTTGGAAAATCTGAGGGTTATTAGGTCATCTGAGACCTGAATTATAAGCACAGTCATGTATTTGTGACAATTATTAGAAGCGAATGGTCGAGGTACTAGATTATTTGCTTTCAGCTTGCATGGTTTGTTGAAGATTTGTATCGTTTACTGATTCAAAATTTTAAGCAATGTTAGTACTGAGGCGAAGTTTTCTACCTGCAGAAATTGGATGTGAGGGTGGCCCTGGTGTGGGAGGCGGCGCGGCCTCGGCAGAAGGACCAGACGGAGTCCAGTGTGGAATGTTGCTGTTCAAGGTTGGTTACCACATCAACTAAGTTGTGTTCTCCTTTAAGCTCTCGATCTCTTGACGGCGCTGCTAATACTGGTATTCCTCTCTTTTCGATATTTTATTATTTTGTTTCTTACTTTGTAGGCTTATTTGTGTTGCCTCAAACATGAGACTGCTGACAGTGTTCCTAGGCTGAATATGGCTGCTATTTGGATGCCAGGTGACATGGTTTGAAATAGGGAATCTTGGGTAATGATTTGATTACCAAAGATTTCGATTTGCTGTGAATGGCATAATTATTTGAGCACGGAAGACAACAAAGGTGCATGGTCTCATGAAGAGGGCATTCTTTTATGTGAGGTCAGATCTGAATTGAATATGATTGATGAATGTTCATTTGACTTTTGCACATAATGGGTGTACAATTATTTATGTGAGGTGCATTCTCAAGCGTGTATTTGAGCAGTGGTGTATTTGAGCAGTGATGATGATCTTGCCGATTCAGTCCGCTGGTGAGTCTAATACTAGGTGGTGTTGTTGCTCTTGCAGGCTTGGTACAGACGTCTTGTCAACCCTGCTGTCTGCGCTCCTCAACTGAATGTCGGCGTGGACGCTGGCACATTCCCGAGGGTGCATTTGAGCAGTGACGGTCAACTTGCCGATTCAGTACGTTGGTGATCTAATACTAGGTGTTGACCATGAGGATTTCACGTATGTTTTTACCATCTTTTGTTCAACCTTTTGAGCCTTTGATTTTAGCATGTAGCTCCTGGTGAAGGAAGAAATAACTGATGGTAAGAACCAGCAGGCCAGAACATGTGTCAATTTACGAGTAGTTTATTTTTTCAAAGAAATAGGAGTAGTGCGGTTTGGCTCTCATAACTTGTTATGTTACAGTTTGGAAGAACCGAAGTAAAAAGATTGTGGGATTAGGTATGTAGCATCGTTGTGTTTGGCATTGGAATTGGAGAAGAGATTCTTTTATATAAATTATTTTCCGGCAATCTCTATGCATTTTATCCATGCAGATACAATTTATTGGGGTTACATTATGTAGATCCATGAATTTCTAGCATACATGGTGTCATAAGTTGTGCAATATTTTTGCCTTATTCATGTGTAATAGTTTTTAGCTTCACTTGTATAAGTATGTGAAAGACAAATAAGGTATTGCCATGTACTTGTTTAACCTAGAAGCATGCCAATATCTAATGAATCAAGGGGAGTTAGTTTAACACTTTACTCAGAAGATATTACAGTTATTATCTTTATATTATACTTCAGCTCCCAAGTCCTAATTATTCCTTCTCTAGGAATATTAGAAGGTTGCTGCAGATCGGTACTGAAATCCAGGCTGCCCGGTTTTCTTCTTGGACTTGCACAAGCTCCCTCTGGTAATATCAGATCTTAGATTGTGATAGTGTTTTATTTGTTATTCATATGTTACTAACTATCTACTATATTTTTCCTGCAGACGAAAGCAGTTAGATACTTGAACAAGAGAAGCTATTTTGGCATCCCCTGATTACTACCTACACTCCTGTACTAGACAAGGATGAGGTATAAAACCTAGATGCAGCTTTCGGAAGAAATATTCTATCCATGGGCGTGTGTAGATTATGTAGCATTGTACACATCTATTGAATTGGAATTAAGATTTTGGACTGTGCAGCCTTTAGTAAATATAAATGAGTTTAGGCAGTAGAAAACTGTGATTAGGTAGGCCTGTGCAATGCTAGCAATAGTGCCTTCATCTAATTGGTTCACATTACTTCCTTTGTGCCGTAGTTGACAAGCCATATGTTTTTGGTGCTTGACTCTTTTGGTCCTGGTCAGAACTGATGGTGCTTGTTCTGTCCTTGTTTTTGTGGTAAAAGCGATATGTAGCTTGGTTTGGCTTGATCTCCTTTTTGTTGTTTATGTTGGTGGAACTGATTATTTAAAAAACGAAATACCTTAGTAAGAATCCGAGGTCTGCTTTTCCTTGCTTATGTTGATATCCAGTCTCTTGTCATCTTGCCTTCCCTGCAGTGACTGAAAATGCATTTATGTGTATTAATTTTAATCTATATGATGTATACCAGTTTCTATTGTATTGGTGGTACATATAACTAATTAGTGATTGGCGTTGAATTGATGGATTTTCTTGGGTTACTCATGTTTGTTTTACGTTTTTCAGCATACTAGATGTGCCTATTCTGGAATGATTTGGGATAAGGGCCTGTCTTCACATTTATCTGTTGTGTTAGGATTATGAAATAATACATGTAGCTGAGAACCTATATGAACCAAATTGATCCACTATAGTGAAGATAAATTGCTCCTGTGGAGTTGATCATCTTTTCTTGAATTTGTTGGAAGTTTTAGCAAAAATCTTACATATTTTCAGTGCCAAGGTTCCTCCTATAGAGTTAATCCTCTTTTCGTGAACTAAATAGTTGATTAATTTTAGTGCCATGATTGATGTAGGCATTGCAGTTTGTTTTAATGCACTGATGCATGAATGTTGACATATTTTCTGAGAGCTTCAGCGTGAAAATAGTTTTGAAGATACAAAATACTGTGTGAGTAGCATGAGTTAGTAATATGTTCCGAAAGCTATAGCTTTGGCTTGGCATTAGTAGTTAAGTTTGAAACCATAGGCATCATCTTGTTTTCACATCGATTGGTTTTCCTGTTGTGCTTCTCTGATTGGAATCTTTCCTCTCCGTTTGAGTTGTAGTTTGTATTTTTTTGTAATTAGTTAAATCATTCTTTGCTGATGTACATTGTTTCTTTGCGTTTTCTTGAATAAATCATTTCATTGGCTGATGTTACTTCTTCTATAAAACCTGATCTATGTTTTATTGTTGCTTTGGGTTGACAGGATATCTAATACTCCGTATATGAAGTCATAAATCAGGGATATATGTAAATCAGGTATGACGCTTGGTTCATGCTGGGCGATGGAGAATCACTGCTGAAGGTGATATTGAAGGCATCATCATGGCAGGTCCTACGCTCTAGGTGAGTTCTTTTTTAGGGAAAGAATCATCTACTACCTTAGTTTATTAATAGGAATCTATTTGTGTGACATTGCGGTGGTACCCAAACCCAACTAAAGTGCCACTGGTAGTGCTACTTTGTTTGTCTTCTGCACATGTTGGAGACTAGCCCATCTTAGCCTAATGATCGAAAAGTGGTACTGCCATACATCAGGGACTAGAAAAAGGTCATGTTTTCTTTCATCACTAGATACATGCCTCATCTCTGTTGTTTGATTGTAGCTTCGAACCAGTGAATATGTTATGATTGCATTGGATCACCATTGAAAATTTTATTATCATATATCAAGGTATGCTCTGTTGTTGTTGAACATCCAAAAGAAGAAGTTGCTAAGCTGACAGTGAGAATACAACTTAAGAGTATGCTAAAGCTGGATGAACTTGCAAAGAATGTAAATAAAAAAACAGGTTAAGAATCTTGGAGCGTTATGAAACATAGAACCATGTGGTTCCAACCAGCTCACATGTAATTTCAGTGCTTTTTTCTACATTTATTTACTAACTAGGGTACTTAGGTTACGTAGTTACTTGTATGTAGAAGAGATTTGGTCTAAAGTGATCTCTAAGAAATTCAAAGATATGGTTGCTTATGCTCTGATATCTCTATAACTCATATGCCCATGATACCTTCTCCATTTGCTCTTTCTGAATGGTTTCTATCGCTATAACTTTGTTCTTTACATTCAGGTTTATGCTGGCTTTTAGTAGAATATTGCAGTTCCTTTGAGTGCAGTGGTTTGTTTTTTAAGATCTATAGAACTTCAAATTGTGAGAATTATTTGTTAACGTCTCCTATTCTCTTGTCTTAATGCATCGTCTCAATTTGACCAAGCAGAAGCTCTCAAACAATGCAGCATACATGTAATGTAATCGTCAGGAAAAAAGAAGAACTACGGTCCCCATACAGGCTGTCAATTTACTATCGGTGCCTATGTGTTTTATTTCTTGCTGATCATTACCATGTATTCACTTACTGACGCATGGTTTCAATTCCGGCTTGGATTCGGGATTCACGCCAGTGGCGATGCGGGTCAGTAGAGATATTTTGCTTCATCGATATTCAAGATCGATGGTATATTTATGCTATGTTGTGCTCCCTTTGTTCTATCAAATATGCAATTTTGTCTCGACAAGACTAATTTCGTTGCCTGCTCGTGTTCCAAGTGTATCATGTATATGTTTTCATATTTTAGACACATGGATATATGATGAAAGTCGCACTTTTGTTTTGCTTTGGCCGAGGCGCAGGTTGGCGTCTTGCTTTCGACTTTGCAAACGGTGCGGTGGAAATTATTTACGAGGGGCAAAAATTTCTAATAGTTTCTGTTTCCCGTGGTATCGGTTAAGCGGCTCAAAATTTCAAACCAAAAATTTTGTCTTCCTGCTCACAATGAGTGCACACAAAGATAAATGTTATAGTTTAAATCCTGCCTTGATTCTGGCATTGCGCGACAGCGCAACGGGTCTTTTTTTAGCACACGTCACATATGGTGATACTTTCGGAGAAAGTAGTGTAGATTCAAAGATACAACATATCCATGTCCATAATTTTCTTCAGATGTTTTGGAAACTCAAATGTGCAAGTAAAACGAAATAAGAAATCGCAACCACTTTTCGGTCATAGCAATTGGATTGCCCAAAGGAAAGTGGAAGCGATATCGAGAGCACTACCCAAATGAAAGTACAAGGGCCGTCGAGGGCGTTTCCTCCAACGAAATACACAACATACTATTATACCTCACCATGGGATGCCCCGTCGGATACTATTCTACTCGATCCAAAAGCTCTACTCCAACCTCGGATGATGTTGTAGCTCACCTGGATGGCCACCCAACCCGAATGCCCTCCCTTTACCACTACGGTGATGACATCGGCAAGAAGAGTACAGCTCCGCTCCAAGCCTCTGATATTAAAATAAGCCAAAAATTATGGTTCAAATTCTTATTGAATTATTCTATTCGTGCAATAGCACAACGCGGTAATTCGGTACTAAAATAAGAGAAATCCTATGGTTAGCCTTTGTCATTGCGCGATAGCGCAACGGGTCATCTAGTGGATCTATAAAATTGATGAACTTGGATGGAATATCCTTGAATAAGCTCGACTTGTCGAAAAATTGTTTACGACAAAGTTCAAAGAGTTGACTACGATAAGATTAGATCTTCCGTAGCAATGCTTATAGTCTATGTGGATTATTCTAGTAATCACTACATATTTCTTTCATGAGATATGATAGTAGGATATGGCAAAATACATTACTTAACAGAAGTGTGTATTAAAGGTGTATACAAGATACAACCAATTGTTTTGCTAGTCCGTAGAATACTAGATAGGAATACAAACTTCAATTGGATGAAGTGAGTATTGCGGAGTTGGAATCTTCACCGGATGAAATGATCAAAGAGTTATGATTTCATCAGAGACGATGAAGAGGCTTGCATTTGTAAGAAATTAAGTGGGAGCGCTGAGACATATTTGTAATACTTTATGTAGGTGACATATCGTTGATTATAAATAATGTAATTATATAATTGATTAAAAAGGTTTCATTGAGAATTAAACTTCAATGAAAGGATATGAACTGAAACATATTTTGTGTCAAGATCTATGAAGATGGATTGAAACACATAAAAGTTTAAGTTAAAAAGTACATAAAATGAATATTGAAGTAGTTCAATATAAAGAAGGTGTTCTTTTCATGTGAAGGTTTTACAAGACTTGAGTGTATTTGACACTCAATGAGTAAAAACACATGAGTGATTATAGATCACGAATGATATGTACACAATCAGATGTCCTGTGCTCTAAAAGTGTTATGAGCATGTACCAGAATGATTCATGTGATGATCATTGAAAAACAGTAAGAATATTCTTGAGTACTTAAGAAGAACCAATGATATATATATAGTTTTGTATGGAGAAATGACAAACAAATCGCTATAAGATGTTGCACCGATATTTGTTTTGTCACATATAAAAATAAAAATTTCAATCTCAAATTAGACTAAGTGTTGTTTAAAAGGTAGCACAATGAGCTAGAAATTGTCTATGCTAGATTTAGAAGAGTTCTAAATATTGTGACGGATTCTACAAACAAAGGCAGAGTATGTCATTGTTTTGACAATGACTGAGGATGTTAAGTCAAGAGGTTCTTTGAGAACTTGGTGTAGTACCGACAGTGTCAGAATTTTGAAGCTATATTGTGCATGACAATATTGGTGACATATTTCAGACTGCGGAATTAAGGTTCCACCAGAAGACCAAACATATTTTTAATGCCAACTCATTTGGAAAATGAGTAATGCGTGAAGACGCAAATGAATTGCAAAATACATACGTTTCTGAGCATGTCAGATCCGTTGACTAAAACTTCTCCAGTGAGCAAAACATGATAAAGCACTGGAAGGCCAAGGTGTTATATCTTTACATATGTAAACTAGATTATTGACTCTAGTGCAAGTGGGAGACTGTTGGAGATATGCCCAAGAGGCAATAATAAAATGGTTATTATAATATATCTTTGTGTTTATGATAATGTTTACATACCATGCTATAATTGTATTAACCGAAACATTGATACATGTGTGTTATGTGAACAACAAGGAGTCCCTAGTAAGCCTCTTGTATAACTAGCTTGTTGATTAATAGATGATCATCGTTTCATGATCATGAACATTGGATGTTATTAATAACAAGGTTATGTCATTATGTGAATGATATAATGGACACACCCAATTAAGCGTAGCATAAAGATCACGTCATTAAGTTATTTGCTATAAGCTTTCGATACATAGTTACCTAGTCCTTATGACCATGAGATCATGTAAATCACTTATGCCGGAAAGGTACTTTGATTACATCAAACGCCACTGCGTAAATGGGTGGTTATAAAGGTGGGATTAAGTATCCGGAAAGTATGAGTTGAGGCATATGGATCAACAGTGGGATTTGTCCATCCCGATGACGGATAGATATACTCTGGGCCCTCTCGGTGGAATGTCGTCTAATAGCTTGCAAGCATATGAATGGTTCATAAGAGACCACATACCACGGTACGAGTAAAGAGTACTTGTCATGAGACGAGGTTGAACGAGGTATAGAGATACCGATGATCAAACCTCGGACAAGTAAAATATCGCGTGACAAAGGGAATTGGTATCGTATGTGAATGGTTCATTCGATCACTAAAGTCATCGTTGAATATGTGGGAGCCATTATGGATCTCCAGATCCCGCTATTGGTTATTGGTCGGAGAGAAGTCTCAACCATGTCTACATAGTTCGCGAACCGTAGGGTGACACACTTAAGGTTTGATGTCGTTTAAGTAGATATGGAATATGGAATGGAGTTCGAAGTTTTGTTCGGAGTCTCGGATGGGATCCAGGACATCACGAGGAGTTCCGGAATGGTCCGGAGAATAAGATTCATATATAGGAAGTCACTTTCCAAGTTTGGAAATGATCCGGTGAATTTATGGAAGGTGGTTTCTAGAATTATCCGGAAATAAATCACTATGGAAGGAGGAGTCCCGGAGGGACTCCACAAACCCTAACCAGCCAACCAAGTGGGAGAGTGGAGTCCATGGTGGACTCCACCTCCTTGGCCGGCCAAGAAAAGGGGAAAGGGGAGAGTCCCTATCCCTCTAGGTTTCGTCCATAAGGCAGTTTTTCTGTTGGGGTCTTATTCGAAGACTTTGGGCAAACCCTTGGGGTTCCACCTATATAATGAGGAGGAAAGGGAGGGGCAGCCCATGGCTTGGCCGCACCACCCCTGCCCCCTTGAGGCCGGCGCCCATGGCACCCCCTCTCCCAAACCCTAGCCTCCCCTCCTCCACATACAAACTCCCGCAGCGCATAGGCGAAGCCCTGCCGGAGTTCTCCACCACCACCGCCACCACGCCGTCGTGCTGCCGGGATTCCGAGGAGGATCTACTACTTCCGCTGCCCGCTGGAACGGGGAGAAGGACGTCGTCATCAACACCGAACGTGCGACCGAGTACGGAGGTGCTGCCCGATCGTGGCACCGTGATCAAGATCTTCTACGCGCTTTTGCAAGCGGCAAGTGATCGTCTACCGCAGCAATAAGAGCCTACTCTTATAGGCTTTGGAAATCTTCAAGGGTGAGTCTTGATCATCCCCTCGTTGCTCCCGTCTTGTAGATTGCATCTTGGCTTGGATTGCGTTCTTGCGGTAGGAAAATTTTTGTTTTCTATGCAACGAATCCCTACACATAGTATATCATCCTCCTCTCTTGACCCTTGAAAACTTCCTCCACGCCAAACTCGAAACAACTCATTAGAGGGTTAGTGCATAATCAAAATTTCACATGTTCAGAGGTGACACAATCATTATTAACACTTCCGGACATTTCCCAAAGCTACTGGAAGTCAATGGAACAAAGAAATCCATCCAACTCAGCAAAAGAGGCAATGCAAAATAAAAGGCAGAATCTGTCAAAACAGAACAGTCCGTAAAGACGAATTTTTTAGAGGCACTGGACTTGCTCAGATGAAAATGTTCAAATTGAATGAAAGTTGCGTACATATCTGAGGATCATGCACGTAAATTGGCAGATTTTTCTGAGTTACCTACAGACAACCCTGCCCAGATTCGTGACAGACAGAAATCTGTTTCTGCGCAGTAATCCAAATCTAGTATCAACATTACTATCAAAGACTTTACTTGGCACAACAATGCAATAAAATAAGATAAGGAGAGGTTGCTACAGTAGTAAACAACTTCCAAGATACAACAAAACAGTAGCAAAATAAACACATGGGTTATCTCCCAAGAAGTTCTTTCTTTATAGCCATTAAGATGGGCTCAGCAATTTTAAATATGCACTCCCAAGAAATAAGAGTTGAAGCAAAAGAGAGCATCAAGAAGCAAATTCAAAACAAATTTAAGCCTAACCCACTTCCTATGAAAAGGAATCTTGTACACAAATAAATTCATGAAGCATAATGCAACAAGCATAGAAAGATAAAACAAGTGTAACTTCAAGATTTTCAGCAAAAAGAGAGGTGTTTCAGTAACATGAAAATTTCTACAACCATATTTTCCTCTCTCATAATAACTTTCAGTAGCATCATGAACAAATTCAACAATATAACTATCACATGAAACATTCTTATCATGAGCTATATGCATAAAATTATTACTCTCCACATAAGCATAATCAATTTTATTAGTTGTAATGGGAGCAAATTCAACAAAGTAGCTATCATTATTATTCTCATCAAGTGTAGGAGGCATAGTATAATCATCATAAAATTTACTCTCCATAGTAGGCGGCACCAAAAGACCACTATCATTATAATCATCATATATGGGAGGCATATCATAATCAACATGAACTTTCTCCTCAATACCCGGAGGGCTAAAGAGATCATTTTCATCAAAACCGACCTCCCCAAGCTTAGAATTTTCTATATCATTATCAACAATGGTGTTCAAAGCGTTCATACAAATATTACTACTAGCATGCAAATAAGGTTCCATAGGTTTTTTAATTTTCGCATTAAATCATTCATGTCTTGACTCAGGAAATAGTTTAAAAAGCTCACAGATGTTTTCCATTATGCCTTACTAGTGTTTAACAAGAAACAAAAAGATGCAATTGCAGGATCTAAAGGAAATAGCTTCGAGCACACACACAACGGCAACAGAAAAGTACTCAGTTACCTGGGACCGGAGTATGAGTGCCTTTTACCTTTCCTCTCCGGCAACGGCGCCCGAAAAGTGCTTGATGTCTACGGGTGCTTCTATTCTTGTAGACAGTGTTGGGCCTCCAAGAGCAGAGGTTTGTAGAACAGCAGCAAGTTTCCCTTAAGTGGATCACCCAAGGTTTATCGAACTCAGGGAGGAAGAGGTCAAAGATATCCCTCTCAAGCAACCCTGCAATCACGATACAAGAAGTCTCTTGTGTCCCCAACACACCTAATACACTTGTCAGATGTATAGGTGCACTAGTTCGGTGAAGAGATAGTGAAATACAAGTGGTATGAATGAATATGAGCAGTAGTAACAGCGCCAGAAAAGTGCTTGCTGGCGTGCAGTTGATGGTAGTAATATTGCAGGAAGTAAACAAGCAGTAAAACAGTAAACAAGCGATGATTGCAGTATTTGGAAACAAGGCCTAGGGTTCATACTTTCACTAGTGGACACTCTCAACATTGATCACATAATAAATAAGTTCTCTTCCTTTGTGCTACATATACTCTTGTTTGATAATGAACACCATTCGTTGTGTAGGGCTACAAGAGCTCCCTCAATGCCGGAGTTAACAAGCTCCACAACATTCGATATTCATGTTTAAGTAACCTTTAGAGCATAATAGATCTTTGCAATTTAAACCGAGTACTAACATAACATACACACTGTCACCTTTACACTATGAAGGGGGAATAAATCACATCAATACTATCATAGTAATAATTAACTCCATAACCTACAAGAGATTATGATCATAGCCTACGCCAAGTACTACACGATGCACACACTGTCACCATTACACCGTGAAGGAGGAATAGACTACTTTAATAACATCACAAGAGTAGCACATAGAATAATAGTGATACAAAACTCATATGAATCACAATCATGTAAGGCAGCTCATGAGATCATTGTATTGAAGTACATAGGAGAGAGATTAACCACATAGCTACCGGTACAGCCCTTAGCCTCGAGGGAGAACTACTCCCTCCTCATGGGAGACAGCAGCGTTGATGAAGATGGCGGTGGTGTCGAGGGAGAAGCCTTCCGGGGGCACTTCCCCGTCCCGGCGGCGTGCCGGAACAGAGACTCCTGTCCCCCAGATCTTGGCTTCGCGATGGCGGCGGCTCTGGAAGGTTTCTCGTACCGTGGCTTTTCCGTCTCGAAGATTTAGGTCAGGGAGCTTCTTATAGGCGAAGAGGCGGAGTCGGAAGGGGTACGGAGCCACCACACAATAGGGCGACGCGGCCAGGGCCTGGGCCGCGCCGGCCACATGTGTGGGCCCCCCAGGGCTCCCCTCTGGCGGCTCTCGGGTGTTCTGGAAGCTTCGTGGAATTCTAAGATGCTGGACGTTGATTTCGTCCAATTCCGAGAATATTTCCTTGCTAGGATTTCTGAAACCAAAAACAGCAGAAAACAGGAACTGGCACTTCGGCATCTCGTTAATAGGTTAGTTCCGGAAAACGCATCAAAACGATATAAAGTGTGAACAAAACATGTAGGTATTATCATAAAACTAGCATGGAACATAAGAAATTATAGATACGTTTGAGACGTATCACTGCGCGACACCATTTACCATGGTGTATGGGGCGAGGGTCTTGGATGGTGAACCCGGGGAGTGGCGAATCAGGTTTAGAAGGCGGCTAGGGCTTGCTAAGCGGGTTGAATGGGACAACCTCTGTAGGGAAGTGCATGCCCTACCCTTGTCTGCTGATGCCGACTTGGTCGCGTGGTCCCTGGAACCTTTAGGGAACTTTTCCACTAGATTGGTCTACCTACACCTATCGCGATGGACGACGGTCACGTGCTTTTAGGAAGTCTGGAGGACAAGAGTCCCACCAAAGATTACTTCCTTTGGTGGCTTATTCGGGTTCGTCTTCCTTCTTGTGAGCAGGTTGCTAAGCGGCATGGACCCTTCAATGGGCTATGCTCTTTATGTCATGAGCTTGAAGATTGCAACCATGCATATTTTCTTCTCTTGCACTATTGCGCGGTTAATGTGGGATGGGGTTAAGGAACTCACATTGCGACTGGAATCCTACAGGGTAGGTCACTTTATTGCGTTAGCCCAAAACCTGCCCGGCCCTCTTCGTATGCTAGTTTGGTTTACCTTTGCGGTTCAATGTTGGACCCTATGGAATGTATGAAACAAACTGACTATCGAAGGCAAGCTGATTGAAAATCTTGCTGATGTCTTTTATCAAATGCTTCTTCATATACAGTGATGGAGGGTTCTGATCAGACAGAGGAACAAAACGATTATGGACGAGGCGGTGGGCGACGTGTCAGGAAGCTGTATGCGCGGACTAGAGCTAAGCAGGCTTGAGAGGTCTCGACTGCCCGCATATCTTACGTTTAGTATATGTAGCTCTGTCGTTGTGTTCTGTAAGCCCGAACTTGATCCCGGGGTAATCGAACTTCAGTGTGGTTTGGTGTGTGTATTTGTATGACTACCTTGGTTGTCGTTTGGACTTTATATATAAAGCCGGGCCCTAGATTTTATGTTTAAAAATTGGTTCACATCTCCCGTCTTGGGTTTCATCCTACTCGATGTCGCTGCTCCACTCTATCTCCAGTGGCCTTGGAATATGGTGATGTCTGCATAGTTCACGAACTGTAGGGTGACACATTTAATGTTTGATGTCGTTTTAAGTAGATATGGAATATGGAATGAAGTTCGAATGTTGTTCGGAGTCTCGGATGGGATCCAGGACATCACGAGGAGTTCCGGAATGATCCGGAGAATAAGGTTCATATATAGGAAGTCACTTTCCAAGTTTGGAAATGATCCGGTGCATTTATGGAAGGCGCTAGAATGTTCTAGAACCTTCCGGAAGAAATCACCATGGAAGGTGGAGTCTCGGTTGGACTCCACCAACCCTAGCCGACCACCCTAAGGGGAAGGTGGAGTCTATGGTGGACTCCACCACCCTTAGCCGGCCAAAGGACAAGGAAGGGGAGCAATCCCACTCCACCTAGGTTTCCCTATTATGGCGGTTTTGGAGTTGGACTTCAGATTGGTTTTGGGGCAAACCCTAGGGGGTTCCACCTATATAATGAGGGAGAGAGGGAGGGGCCAGCCACCACTTGGCCGCACCACCCAAGGGGCACCAAGGCCGGCGCCCAAGAGCACCCCCTCTCCCAAACCCTAGCTACTCCCTCCTCCTTTTCTCCCGCAGTGCTTACGGCGAAGCCCTACCGGAGATCTCCACCACCACCGACACCACGCCGTTGTGCTGTCGGGATTCCGAGGAGGATCTACTACTTCCGCTGCCCCCTGGAACGGGGAGAAGGACGTCGTCATCAACACCAGACGTGTGACCGAGTACAGAGGTGCTGCCCGACTGTGGCACCGTCAAGATCTTCTACACGCTTTTCAAAGCGACAAGTGATCGACTACATCAACAACGAAATCTAACCTCGTAGCCTTTGGAAATCTTCGAGGGTTAGTCTCATGATATTCTCGTTGCTACCATCTTCTAGATTAGATCATGGCTTGTTATTCTTTCTTGCGGTAGGAAATTTTTTGTTTTCTATGCTACGAATCCCATCAGTTTTAGCATGGACAATGCTAGGAATTCTCCGGGGATTTGATATTCCAGCCTTCTACTTCCACATGTCTTTTTTGCTACCAGGTAGGAAAAAAAATCCCGTTTTTTGTTTCAATGTAGTAAATAACGGTTCACCCACGAAATATAGAAGAAAAAAAGGCCGAGCTCGCCGAACAGACCACCGGAGACTCGCCGGACACTGGTAGAAAACGGGTCTTTTCTTCCGGTTGGGAAGGGTCTTTAGTCCCGGTTTCCCAACTGGGACCGCCAAAACGGACTAAAGCCTCACCATTTAGTCTCAGTTGGGTTACAAACTGGGACTAAAGGCCCTCCACGTGGGCTGCGGACGAGTGCCAGGGCGGAGGACCTTTAGTCCCGGTTTGTAACAACAATCGGGACTAAAGGTCTCCATGATTAAAAAAAATTACGTTCTATTTTTTCTTCTAATTTTTTTCCGTTCTATTTTTTTCAATTTTTTAGTATTTAAGTTATTTAACCAATTTAGACTCTTTACTCTCTAACTACACTTCTCTCTAGTCAAATTATTTACTCGTGGACAAACTTCCTCCTACTACTCTAGCACTAGCACGCAATCTCCGACTACCTTTCCTACCGCTTCCAAGTTCTTTGTGCGTATGTTATTGATATTAGTATCATATCAATCCCTTTAACCTGTTGGTCACGATGTCAAACTTCTTTATATTTTAAATTCCAAATAATTACTTTAATAAATAACATTAATGTTGTAATAATAATCTTAAATCAATAGTTTTTTTTTGCAAAACCTAAAACCTGAAAATTTTCATACTTCCCTTTAGCAGTTTGAGAATCTAAAAATTGGTTAACCGGGCAAATCCAGGTGAATTTGAATGGAAATTTTCGCATAGATATATTTTAAAATATATTAAATGTTTTTTCCCGAGTTCGTATGCAACCAGAAATCCCGTTTTATCGATACATGACTCAGTTTTGCACAAAAAAAAAAACAAAATTCATGTTTGTTAATTTCACTTGCAAGTAGATGACATAACACATGAACATCTCGAAGGATTTTATTTTTTTAAATTTTCTGTCATTTTCTTTCATATTTTATAGAGTTAAAAAGGCAATCCAAAGGGGGGGTGGTGTGTGTGGAGAAAAAAAACCCATAATACCTTTAGTCTACCCTTTAGTCCCGGTTTGGGACAACAACCGAAACTAAAGATTTTGGCACCGTCGGGGCCTGCTGCAACCCCTTTATTCCCATTTGGTATCTCCAACCGGAACTAAAGCTTTTCGACGTCCTAGCCGTTTGAATCGGGACTAATGGGCATATTAGTCGCGGATTCAAACACAGTCGGGACTAGTGCTCCGGGCAGCTCCGAATGAAAGACCTGTTTTCTACTAGTGAGACCACACCGGAGAGCACATGCATATTAAACAATTGTGCTATTGTAGCAAAAAAATATATGCTCTGGTAGCAACACCGAACTCATCGGAGACCTTGCTGGAGACAACATCGTCGGAGACATCACCGGAGATTTTGTAGCAAAAAATTATAATGTTGTGGCAAATACAAATGCAGCAAAAAAGTATTTGCCCAAGACATGACCATAGATATTGTAGCAAATAATCTGTACTATATTACCATAACCTCAGAACAATTGTAGCAAAATAATTTATACTATATCAGCATAACCTCAGAAAAATTGTAGCAAAATAATTTATAATATATCAACATAACATCCGAACAATTGTAGCATTAAAGGAAAAATGAAAAAGATGGACAGAGAAGAACCATGGTCAGATTAAAAAGCAGGGCAAGTAGAAGAGGTAAGAGGACATGACATCCGTTGTCGCCCCTATGGCAGCACCACCGCAGCCACGGCCGGAGGTTGACAGTTGTGTGTAGATGGCCTCCCATGACTTCCCATCATGGTAGAGACCGGCACATCGACCTGGCCGTGTTCTAGCTTTCCTGGCCGCCGCCTCTGATGTGGGCATTACCCTGCGGGTAACTAGTATTGTACTACCTCTTACGGCCCAGCTAGGGGCCCATGAAGGCACTCGACAGCCAGGTGGGCCGTTACATCGGTTCCGAAGAAGGATTCTTGAAGGACAAGGCAAGAAGACAAAGAATACAAGGAAAGTTTAGATCTAGGGCTCTCTGTAACCTAGTCGTACCCGGACAGACCTCTCGAGACCTGGCTCCTAATATAAGGGCCAGGAGAGGGGCTGCCGAGGGATAGACGCAATCATAGTAATCATAGCCACCGCAAGTCTAGAGCTAGGTCATTACAGAACTAAGTCTCTCGACGAGATCACAGCCGAAACCTTCGGCACCCCATTGTAACCCGATATTTTCATAATCAAGATCAAACAAGCAGGACGTAAGGGTTTTACCTCATCGAGGGCCCCGAACATGGGTAAATCGTTCTCCCCGCTTGTTTGATAACCGATGTCTCGTGTCAGCCTACATGATTCCATCTACCCTAAGCCTGATACGGAGGGCATTGCCGAGGAGTACCCTCGCCAGCCTCCGAGCGTGGTGGGGTCATGGTGTCGCCCGTGGCCCTTCGAGATGCAGATGGAGGGGTAGGGCTAGGCTAACCATCCGAGATGCAGTGCGGCGGCGGCTTGCATCCGTGTTAAGTGCAGGTGGTGGGCGCGGGATACCGCCGATCATCGGGGATGTTGGTGGTGGCGAGGCGCCGCCGACCATCACGGCATGCAGGGGAGGAGGCAGGGCAGCAAAATAGGGAGGAAGTTGGGCGGCGCTTGATGTCTACGTACGCTTCTATTCTTCTATACTGTGTTGGGCCTCCAAGTGCAGAGGTTTGTAGAACAGCAGCAAGTTTCCCTTAAGTGAATCACCCAAAGTTTATCGAACTTAGGGAGGTAGAGGTTAAAGATATCCCTCTCAAGCAACCCTGCAATTACGATTCAAGAAGTCTCTTGTGTCCCCAACACACCCAATACACTTGTCAGGTGTATAGGTGCACTAGTTCGGCTAAGAGATAGTGAAATACAACTAATATGGATGATTATAAGTGGTAATTGCAATCTGAAATAAAAATGGTAGCAAGCAAACATGTAGCAGAACTGGTTGTAAACGGTGTTTCAATGCTTAGAAACAAGGCATATGGACCTTACTTTCACTAGTGGACACTCTCAACAATGATATCATAATTAAATACATAAATATCATCTCTTCACTATGTTACTCTGAACTACTCTTCGGTTGAATAACGAACACTAATTCACCGCGTAGGGCTATAAAAGCACTCCTTAAGGTTCACATTCTAACAAACACCACAATTTCAAGGAGACATCCAACTCAAATTGTAACTCATGATAAGTATTTATGTAAAATTTAGCCTAAGAGACACACACAGTGCGCACACCTTTACACCATGGGACAAGGTGTCTCTGGAGATTACATAATGAAACCACTTGAGTAGCATAATAGATGAACAATAACATCTATTTATTCAACTAAATTACAAAGCTCATGATCACATAAAGATCATACAATGGGAGAGAGATAGACCACATAGCTACCGGTAAAGCCCTCAGCTTTGGGGGCGAACTACTCCCTCCTTATCACGGGAGTCAGCAACAACGATGAAGATAGCGGTGGAGTCGATGGAGATGACTCCGGGGGCAATTCCCCGTCCCGGCTGGGTGACAGATGATACGTCTCAAACGTATCTATAAATTTTGATGCTCCATGCTTGTTTTACACCAATTCATATATGATTTTCTCATACTTCATTGCACTTTTATACATTTTCCGGCACTAACCTATTAACAAGATGCCACAGTGCCAGTTCCCTGTTTTCTGCTGTTTTTGTATTTCAGAAAAGTTGTACATGAAATATTCGCGGAATTGGACGAAACAAAAGCTGGAGTGCCTATTTCTCTGTAACCAAGACAGAGACCGAAGGGGAGTCGGAGAGAGTCAGCAGGGCGGCCAGGCCAACCGTAGGCGCGGCCAAGCCTGGGCCCGCGCCTAGTGGTGGTGTGGACCACCCCGGCACCCCACCGACCTAAATCCTCCCCCTATTTAAGCACGATCTCGGGAAAACCCTGAATACCCGAGTCTCCATCCACGAAAAGTTCCGTCGCGGTCGCCCTCGCAGAACCCATCTAGAGAGGGTTTTGAAGCTCTTCCCGGTACCCTGCCGGAGGGGGAGATCATCGCCAGAGGCATCTACATCACCATGCCCGCCTCCGAAGTGATGCATGAGTAGTTCATCGTTGGACTATGGGTCCATAGCAGTCGCTAGATGGTTGTCTTCTTACTGAGGGAAAACTTGTTGTTGTGCTCATCACACCTTCCTCTTGGGGTTTCCCAACCGCTTCCACAACAACCGCCACTAAGATAGTCTAGCGCCATCACCGGAGCACTATCAACGAAATAGAGACTTCTGTCCCCCGAAACTTGTCTTCGATGGCGGTGGAGCTACGGAACTTTTCGTGGATCCATGCTAATTGATTAGGGTTTTCGCGTCGGGAGGAAATTAATAGGCGGAAGGGCGAGGTCGGTGGGCGCCCGGGGGGGGGGGGGGGTGGGGCACACCATGCCTAGGCGCGGCTAGGGGTGGGCATACGCCTAGGGGTGGTGTGCCCACCTCGGGGCCCTCATACGTCTCTGCTTTGGACTCCTTTGTGTCAGGAAAAATAGGAGGTTTGGCTTTTGTTTCGTCCAATTCCGAGAATATTTCCTATACAACTTTTCTGAAATACAAAAACAACAGAAAACGGGAACTGACACTATGACATCTTGTTAATAGGTTAGTTCCAGAAAATGCATAAAAATGCCACAAAGTGTAAACACAACATATATCAATTGGTGTAAAATAAGCATGGAGCATCAAAAATTATAGATACGTTTGCAACGTATCAGCGCCCAGGGACGGCAGGGTTGAGGCGGCGCGGGAGAGCCATGAAATCGGGAAGGACTAGAAATGACGAGATCTCGGTGAGGTGAGGCGCAGCGACTGATATCGTGGACGAAGAAAATGTGGGGATGGAGGAGAACGAGCGGATAAGGTCCTCCACGCGGACACATGTCATCGGGAGGAGCCGGAGGACGCGAGATCCCCCGAAGGAATTTTCCTTTTAGCATGGCTCTTCTAGAGATGGTCAAGTTAATCCACTTTTAGGGGGTAAACTCAGCTGTTTTGGAATAGATCATGGACTAAAGCACAAGCGGTGAATATAATACTCCCTCCATCTAGAAAGGATGTCGCAGATTTATACATATGAATTTACATAAACTGCAACATCTTTTTTAGGACAGAAGGAGCACATATATGTTAGCTTTTTTTTTTTTTGAGAATCAACAACTTTCATTCATTAATCATTGGGCATACAATCTTTGTGCAGAGAATCAGTTAAGAAAGTAGGGACATAATTAATTCAAGAGAGAAGTCCACATTGCCCCCCTAAACTTGTCTCAAAGTTCATATTACAACCCTAAATTATGTGTTGGTTCAAGTTTCACCTCTAAACTTTGAAAACCGTTCAAAATACACCCTTCAACCACTTCAACAGGTTTTTACCGTTTTTTTTTATATTAGGTTTTTACCCGGTTTTGTTTGCTACTTGAGCTTCTTAGTTAAAAAACATGTAAGTGCATATTTGTATAGTAGAAATCGTCGTATTCTCGTCAAACATACTGCCACAGCGCTGCGTGTTCCTGCAGAGGCCGCCGCACGCCGTGCTCCTGCCCTGCCCGCCGTGGACCGCCGTCGTCCGTCACCACCGCCATGCCCCTGCCACGCCGACACCGTGGCTCTGCCCAGGCCGACGCCATGGTCCTGCCCAGGTCGGCGAGTACTACGCGCGCGTTAGGGGAGCCCAGCTTAGCTGCCAGCTGCCCCTCATTCCTCGTATGGATCAGTCAACTTGTAAGCTAGTCACAAACGTGCATGGAGGTAAACAAGCCAATGCGTAAGCTGCTTGGTACAGAGTGAGCTGAAGCCAAATGATCACTGACGGTTGAACATGTATCAGCAACCTGACGTGACATGAGAGCTAACAACGTGAGAGCTAACAATCTACAAAACAACGATCAAATCTCTCACCGATTTGCATCCAACCTATCGATTGACCAAGGAAGAGATCTCACGAAGGAACCCAGCCCTACCGGCATAGGCTGGCAACCAGGCAAGGGCTACAAGGCGGGCGTCTTGGACGGGGGCACAGGGGCAGCGGGCTACTGGCTGCCGGTTGCCTGAGCAGAGACAACGGGTCGACGAGGCCCTGGCGGCGCTACAACTCGTTGCTAGGTTTCTAGCGACTCTGTTTCTCGCGAGGCACACGGAGATTCATCCGCGTCCATGTACTAGGAGATATACATACGGTTGAGTTGGCATACGGAAAAAACCGGCGGACGTGGCAATCAAAACCGGGTAAAATTATGTTGAAGCGGTGGAAGGGCCTAATCTGAACGGTTTTTGAAGTTTGAAGGTGAAACCTGAACCAAATCAGAATTAAGGGTTGTAATGTGAACCATGAGACAAGTTTAGGGGGGTAATATGGACTTCTCTCTTAATTCAAAGACATCTACGTCTACTAGAATGCCTGCTTAGCAGTTAGCACACATGTGTGTTTCTTCATTTGCTTCACGTCAAATAAAACTAAGATGGATATATTCCACGTTACTACTAAGGTCTTCCATCTCCTGATGCAATCTCAGATCTTCCCCTAACCCGATCATTCCAGAGTTTAACAACATCATTCGAATCGATCCGTTTCCACCTCGACACGAGACAGACCAAAATCACTAAGCGAGCTTAATTCCATCTCCAACTGCCAAGGACTCCATGATCAGAACACTAGCAGCCTGGCCGTACCATATAGCTTGTCCCCTAATAATGAAACCTCCTGTGTGGTCACGCAGCAGTTTGTTAATCTTAGTCTACACCTAATTAATTTTCGAACAACAAATCAACAATAAATGTTGCAGACAAATTTTTGGGAAGGTAGGCTGTTGCAAAACATTGCAGAGGATCAACAACAATATAGAACATCGATCATATTAAGAAAACAAACGAAGGGAGAATTTCCACCCTAGCCAATATTTAGAACAAAGTAACAAGGGAACAAAGGAAATTGTGTTGATTAATTACAAGGGAAAACTCTAACCAGCAAACCACTATTTTACTGTGAAAAATGGTGACAACAAATCGAACAATTAACCTAGTTAGTAAGTATCTCATTCTAATGGCATGTACAGGTCCTCCATGAAGAAAGTAGACAGTTCCAGCTAGCTAACTACACGAACAGCTCGAGTAAGACAGGCGGCCTGTCGGCGGCGTGCCCCAGCGTTTCCTGATCTGGCAACGCGACGCTGCGCCAGACCCAGTGGTCATTGCCGGCGCCACCGCCGGTGAGCGCCATCTCCTCCCGGTGCCGCCTCATGTGGCCTCCGAGCGCCTGGCCCGTCTCGAAGCCCATCCCGCAGTTGTGGCACTCATGCGACTGCTTGTCCTCGCTCCGCCTCATGTCCCTGATGGCTTTTGCGATGCCGACGCCGAGCTCGAGCCCGTGGCGGCTGCGGAGGTGGCTGGTCCGGTGCCCGCCGAGCGCCTGGAACGACGTGAAGGCGCGGCTGCACGTCTTGCACACGAACTCTCCCTCCCCGGACGTCGCCACTACCCGCCCCCGCCGCACCCTCTTCTTCTGTGCCGCCGCGGGCGCCGCGCCGGACGAGTCCGCCGACGTCGTACAAGACGCCGATTCAGTGGTCAGCGAGAGCGCCAACGACACCGGCTCCTCCTCCCTCGCGCGCTTCATCCCTGCTCCCATGGATGATTCGCTTATCTATGTGCTGGATTAGCCTGGGGATGTGGATCTTGATGCTCTTCTGTGATGTTGTTCGACGAGAAGAAGGAAGGATATGAATGGCAGGAGAGGCCGGCGGCGGAGTTATATATATAGGTTGGCGGTGGCGTGAGTGGTGGTGAGCTAGCTAACGTGGGTGTCAAGTCGGTGATGGCTGGCCGACTTAGAGCGTGGCTGGACCAATCGTGGGAAGCCACGGCGACGTGACGGATGGGATCGAGCTCGGAAGATATGTTTGACGTAGCGCGGCCGACTCGCGGAAGAACGTGTGGTGCGGAGTGGCGTCAGCTGGCACGGCAGAGAAGGCGCGTGGCGGCGCCCTGTAGCTTAGCCGCGGAGGCAATGCGAGCAAGCTTAGCCGCTGGGCCGGCCGGATACGGCAGCTTATTGATGAATCAGGTTGAATAATTAAACCAGGACCAGGCTGCGCGCGTCTGGAGTTTGTGCGTCAGCGTGGCCGTGTCGGTGGAAGGTTCTGGAAGATTCTCCAGTTTAGCGAAAGGATCTTTGATATAGCAATGGTCGTTCAGACTGGTTACTTACTACTTGCGTACGCTACGTACGTGTACTGTACTTCACCAGGCATACAAGTAAAGGTAGAGTAGTTTTTTATCAACATGAAAGGTACAGAGTGATGCTGACTCTTGCTTCTTGTTACAATGTATCTAGAGTTGACTACTTGTCTAGGCGTAGTCTTTATAGATTTGGTACTTCTTGGTTACCGAGAAATATCAACCGACTTGAAAACCAAGGTTATATATGTTTGGTTGGTGCCCAAGCGTGCCCAGCCAAAAATTTGTCAACCTATGATATTTTGGTCTTTGTTTTGTTGGTAGCCAAAATTTTGGTTGCCTATAAAAAGTTACCCACCTACCTCACTTTCCCTTCAAAACTTTTTGCCAAATTTTTGGCCAACATGGGGCTAAGGAATCCTTGACCAATATTTTGGCAAGCCAATGGTTGGCAAAAATTGGTAAGGCACAAAATAGCATGAATGAAACATACCACAAGTCTAAATTGAAGCATCTTAATTATTGGTCTGGAAAATTTGATTAAGTTTTGATCAAACGAAGTAACCTACACTACTCCCTGTTTGAATGCAAGGTGCAGTGCGACGGCGGCCAGCACTGCTCCGGCAAGGGCCGCTAGCGGACAATGAGTGGTGTCTGGGGCCAAGACTTTTCCGGCGAGGGGCGTTGGCGGACGGGGATGGAGGTGGGTCTTGCAGCATGATATTGGTGGGGATGGATGCGTCAGAAGGGAGGCGGCGTTGGACGGGGAAGAAGGAAGAGATGTGAAAAAAAATACCCCAATGTCACGTGGGTCTTATATGTAGATTCTTCTCGGTGCAAATTTTAGGAAACTAGGTTTTTGTAAGCCATGGTTACCAAAAAATTATATCATCTTTACCCCAAAATTTTTTTGAACGTGGGAGGCAAAAGATTTGCCTCCATTCATTAATTAAGGAGAAGAGTCTTGACAAGACCAAACAGGAAAAAAATGACATAACCGAAAAAAGGTTGGAAGGGGATTACTCTCCCGTTATCATAAAACTCAAATTCTTTGCCCTCGCTACAACCCAAAGTTTTACTTCAATCTTAATGGTGTCGGGCAGTAGGCATCGCTTTGTTGTTGAAGACCCTTGCATTTCTCAAGTCACAAGCATTGTGAGGGCCTTCATGGCCTTACGGTTTGGGTTGGCCGTACAAGTCATTATGGTCCACCAAGACACTAGTGAGATGTCCATCGTCCACTCATCTGTTTTTACGAAGGAGATGCCAATCCAACTTTTCACCATATCCCAAAGCCTCTTGTTGTATCAATAATGGGAGAAGAGGTGACCCGTCATCTCTTGGATTTGCTTACAAAGTGAAGAACTTCCACACTTGTTCCATCATGAAATTGTTGGCTAACTGCCAGCTTGTTTTAGTCAAGCGTAGATAGTTTCGTTTTTCATGTCAAACTGCCGTACATTAGCTTAGGTTGTTCCCAGACCTGTTTCCAACTTTCTGGTAATGTTAATCTGCAAATCGGACGAGTGTGCTACACTCTTCCTTTCAGTGTTTAAACGAGATTGGATTCTGGCGTTCGCGTGCGTGATCGAGTCACCACTCACCAGATCCAGAAGTGCCGGAGTAGATATATTGCTCAATGCTCACATTAGATATCTATAGGGCGATGTGTAGAAGTTTAATTTACTACTTTCAATCTAATTTAAATACTATTATTATCCTCATCAATTCTCATACCCATGCGCTCTGGCTACAATTCTTAACAAAGAAAAAATTGAAACCACAAAAGTTTAAATTACCGTTTGAAATTACAAGAATGGAGACTCACGGAACTACGAAAGTCAATTGCACCACCTTACACACAATTACACATGATATATGAATGTATATTGCAAGGGGTAGGGACACAATTTAAACGCAACATGCACACACGTCTGAAGATGCATGACACTTATGATCCCTCATGGCTCTGTTTGCAAACTAAAGAAGAATTGAAATTTCAGTTATGTGTTTGTTAAAATCATATATTTCTACGGACTGTGATTAGAGGCTTAGAATTACGAAAACTTTGGATGTTATAGTTTTGTTCTAAAATTTCATTAATCATATCATGTACATTCTTTAAAGACAAAAAAATTATTATTATATTACATTTGTGTTTATCACAGCCATGATGATACTTAAATAATACATGCTAATTGTAAAAAATAGAGAAGAGTTCACGAAAGCACATTCAAGTATTCATATTTTATCAGTATTTGGATGTGTAAAGTATATCATCTGATGTAATAAACCAATCCATACTAGTTATCATTAAACAATTTTGGATTGTAGACACCCGTACATCTTTAGTTTAGCTAGGTGTACTAGGAGCTGTGTTTGGAACTTGCCCGACTCCTCAAAACTCCAGAAATCATCTAATCGGTCTGATTCCTGAGCCTCGCGCGGTGCTCCGATCATTGGACGCGCTCCTATATTTTGGCTGGAATGAAAGTCCAGGTATGATGGGCCAACTTATTGGGGAGGGAGTATGCTAAAACTCGGGTGTAAACCTTTTGTTTTTTGCAGTTTTGTTAAATTGATAATTTTCTTGCAGCATTTGTGTGATTTGATAAGGATTTTTTTGTTGTTGGACATAGTAAATATTTAGTGTAATTTGAACACAAATATAAGACAACATGAGATGATGATGACAAATAGTTCTATGGTGGTATCTAGTCTCATAGAACAAAAGCATCACATTTGCAAGCAGTAGGGCACTTGTATCGAGTTTACACTAGAAATATGTTTTATTGAGTTGATGGACCGAACTCGAAAGGGTCTACAACATTATAAAGTAGGTGGCAAGATCTCTATATCTTGAATGAGGTAACGACATGTTCTTTGAATCGCACATGCATTTTCACATACTAGTAAGCTGTGGCGCGGCGGCACGCCGCGCCCGTAGGATAGCTAATGTGCACTTAAGGAACCCTGGGTGCATTGGCAAGTATAGAGATCATTACCAGATTTGGGAAGTAGTATCACCTTAAAATAGTTGTAGACATGAGAGAAAGAGGCTTTTAAAAACAGAAATATCTTTCCAAATCATATCAAGCTTGCCAGTTTGCGGTACATGAAAGAATGCATATTGAATCCCTACATACATATATGTGGTGATGAAAACCGAAAGAAGGTACTACCAAGATAACCATGATGCTTTGTAGCTTCGGAGATATGAGCGCTTTCTGTCGCCATCATATGACGGTTGGGGGAGTCGAAGACCATGGATTTTTTTTTCCTTTGGTGGAGTGGAGGATCACGACGGTCTCTTTCTTTGCTGAAGGCCCAACTTTATCGTTGTCGCCGGGGAAATTTGATGCATATTGCACAATATAAGAAAGTGTAAGATCATTTGCCTATTATTTTTTCCTCATGCATCTTCAATACAATCACCCATCATCTCGTTCAAATGAAAACAGAAAATCTAAAATGCAATGCAATGAAGGAATATGATAAAGCCATGTACAACAAAGTACACAGATATGATCAGGCCAGTTAAACCGAAAACATGCATGATGTTATAATGCAACTGTATAACCAAAAAGTAAATCAATATACATGAATTTACATAAAGCTGCAATATCTAACATTTCTTGTCAATTAAAGTGTACAGGTGACTTAAAAGGTCTTTTTTTTATCCATGATAATTCTAGCTTGACTACAAAATGGTAAATTAAATATTTGGGCAATTGTCCAAACTTTCTACAACCTAGGATTTAGGAAGGACGATTGGGAGCTCATGTCACGTGGTAAGGAGGCAAAGAATCCGTGCGGAAGTCATACAGCTAGGAAGGAGCTTTTGAGCAATGGTGGTTGCAGCTGGGCCAGCTAGCCATTGTCGCCTAAATCAAATTATAATGACACACGTGCTTTCATATTCCCTAACAACAATTCTCATGTACCTAATAATTCAAGATTTGTCAGCATTTTAATGAATCCGGGTAGCACTGAGTGTTGTCAGTGAAGGTAACAACTGATGCTAGATCGATCATATTTTCTTGCATTCAAATATAAGTATTAGTTCACATGACAACGAAGATCACATGATTTCTGAGTAGAGGTTTCTTCTATGTCAGAGAAAGACAAAAAAAAAAGAGAAACAAAAATGATTGTCAAAGGACGTCGTAGCAACAATAATTTCTTTGTAGACACAATCGTCAACCCACTGACATACAACACGACCCTCCATTACCCATTTAGCTTACACTGAAATATAGGAGCTCACCACAAGAACTATTCATGTTGCAATCACCAACTATACCGCCCAAGAAATTCGGAAATGTAGATGAAGATCTAGCATACTGTAAGAGAAGGAACTCGTAAGTACATACCTTGTAACAGAAGGAACTCGAAGTCTTAAAATTAATCCCATCAAGAATATTGCCAAGCTGCAGATCACACTAAAGAAGGGACCTTCTGTCAGTTCACAATGTTTTTTTATCAAATGGAACAGGACATCTGTGTATATAAGCATGGACTTAGTGTACTACATTACAACGCTGCAGACTATGACAAAGATCTTGGGTTCTTACCAAAAGAATTAATAGGTCCCAAACCATTTGGTTTGCTACTTATCATTTATTTTTGTTCTTTTTATAGTATATCTCTCTAGCACATTCAGGTTCATCGTCTTCTCATTGCAAAACATGCATTTGCCATGATATTCTATCAGCAGCAACAATAACTGAAATACCAATAGTTGTACCAAGCACACAGGAAGAAAATAAACATGTATACATAAAGACTGCTAGTAGTAACTGAGCATATCAATTTGCAGGAAATCCGATTAACTATCGCATGATCCTGTAAGGATCATATTCTTGAGAGGTATCATCGAATACTTACGCACCCTGATGATGTCCTGGCAGTGGCGGTACCTAAGACTACATAGAACCATTGTGAACTATTGAAGGAGGCGTTATAGAGAGAGAGCCAATTGGGAGGGAAAATACCTATTTATTACTGTAGTGGCGATACATGTTAACCAAGAGAGGAATTGAAACACCAATTGATTCACAAAAGATTAGAAGAGGAAAACATGAGGGTTTAGGCCGGAGGTGAGCAAAAAGTCTGAAACAAAAACACAAACAGCTGAGCCGAGCGAGCAGTTCATTGGTGCCAACCGATTTACTATGGGGAAATCAAAAAGAGCTTAAATGCAGAAAGGAACAAATCACCATAACGTTAATTTAATGTTTGAAAGTAGATAATTTCTTCTCCTTCTGTGCTTACTAAGAAGATAAAAGGCCAAGAATACACAAGGAAAGAGTCACACTAAAGAGATAGCGAAAGGTGGATAAATTATGCGAGCATCCGCTATCAACTAAATGCTGGAATCTACACCAAGGAGGCAAGAAGGAACAGATCAGGTGTCGAAATCGACATGATTTTCGGACTCATCAAGTAGAAACAAATCAGGATCCTATCATTCGTTGGAATTGCTATGCTAAATACACAAAATGTGACTTTATACTTGGTAAGATAAAACTAAGACCCGCTAAATGCACCACTAAATTGGTAATAATTACTATCAGCATACTATAAGATAAGCAGCAGCATTATTGATTTACACTGAACGTGCAAGGGAACCTGGAAAGTAGGCATCATATCAATGCTATTTTGTTCACACACCAGTAAATTCAGAGCCCAAATTCTCAAACTCTGCTTTTGAAATTCAGAGCCCAAATAGTCAAAATCTGCTTTTGGTTACGCATGCATAGAACGATGAAGCAACTGAATTTTTGCAAGCCTGGAGCTACAAAGCACAGAAATACATGGGATAGCTTAAAGTTACAGATTTCAGATGCTAGGGGTGCTAGTTCTTTGATTTACTTCGCTGGTGTACTCAAGCACACAAGATACATTAAAAATCCAATGTTTTAAATACTTGTATGGAAGAGCCCGAGCCTCATATCGTGCTAATCTGTACAACTTCAAAAGAATGAAAAAAAGGTGCTAATCTCTAACTTTAAAACAGTGAAAAATAGGTCTAATGCTTCCATATGTGGGACAATGCCTGTGAGGAGATGGCTACAAACAGTTCACAGATCAGTAATCTCAATTATGCAGCCGACATACACAGCAATAAGAAAAATAGGAGACAAACCGCTGAAATGAAGTGTGCGGACTGCATCTAGTATTTCTAGGGCAATATCCAAGTTGACCTACAGAAACATACCCAGCTTGTGGTAGACTGAAGATACTCGTTCTGGTAAAATCCCTGCTCACCATGGCCGTGGGTACCAGTCCTCCACTCACCGCCTGAGTGACATCCGAGTTCATCCAGATCTTCATCAAGGCCAGTGAACGCAACTCACTAACAGTAGGGCCCCTTTGAAGTAACACTGATTACATAGGGCATATGCTCACCAGAGATAGGTCGTAAACATAGACAGTGCAAGATAGAGAGGAAGCAATCTGACGGCAGTGGCACGTGAAGACCATGTCGTATGAAGGTTCCCAGGCCAGACGCGGCCACGAGGGTTGTGCAGTGCCGTAGAGAGATCACCAGACCTTCCAGAGGCCGGATCACTCGGTTGGAGCCTTGAAGATGAGGCGCCGCCCCCTCCCTCCACTGAAGGACGCCGCGACCTCTGCCTCGCCAATGGATCCACTTGATCCCTATCGGTGGACGCCAAGGTCTCCACCACCTCCGCCTGCCTCCCTTCCGCCGGTGGGCGCCGCGTCCTCTGGCCCGCTGCTGGCGTCCTACATCCCGGTCGGGCGCCGCCGCGGCCGCCGTCCCCTCCGCCCCTTCTTCTTTTGTCGACCGCTCATCCTCCAGCGACCATTCCAGAAAAGCCCCCACGTGAGGAGATGGTGGGGACTGGGGAAGACCAGAAACGGCAAAAGAATATCTAGCGGAGCCTATAGAAACTGCGGAAAGGAAGACACGTAACCAGAGAAGAAAAAGAACGTGTCAACAACTGAACAAAACCCACCGCTGTAGATGGCTAACACCACAATCACCGGGAGAGACTGAGAGAAAAGGCCTAGAACCGGTAACCGGTAACTCCTTCCACAAAATAAGAGAAAGGATTGACGATTCATCCAGCGGGGAAAAAAATAAGTCACACGCGTCACATTAAGATTGGAGTAAGAAGAGGATAAATAGACCATCTACAGTGTCCAAATAAATCTGGAGTGCCCTAAATTGATTGTCTTTTATATAGTGTATAATGTCATTTGTACATGTTACAAATGTTATTCAATGTGTATATAAGTAAGTCATTTCTTATATGAGAAACTTTTTGCCAATAATTGTGTCCTGATGTACGGAGTGACGTTGACTCTTGCTTGCTGTTACTATCGATCTAGCGCGTACTACGTATACCTTTATGGATTTTTTTACTTTTGTCTTCAACAGATACTAGTCAAGTTCAATACCATCAAGTCCACAATTCCATCATTTTAGGTACTGAATCTAGGAATGTGCATTTTTTTTTCCTTCTTGTGCATCTCACAACACGAAGTTGCACATAACTTCTAGAATGAGTAACCACTCAATTGATCATTAGATGAATGGTCTAAATGTAACATGGTTGATTTGGAAATAGTGGTGAGATATTTCTAAGTTATTTTGAGGTACTTTTTATCCGTTTTATTGCTAGAGCTGCTCATAGGGCTTTGATGGAGTCATGGGATAAAGATGATCATGATCATACTAATATATGAATGGAGAATGATAAGAAAAAAGTTTGATGGCTACTACAAACCAAGACATCTTTCTTTGTGTGTGGGAGGTTTCTTTCAGTCAAAATATTTTTGGTGGATCGATGGGATTGTGATCAGTTTCTAGCCATTGTGGTGTATTTTGAGATGTTTTAATATCTTTGGGTGGTGCCTTTTATCTTGTTTAGTTAATTATTGTTCCATGAACATATTTAGGAATGGTCGGCACTGAGAATATTCTCCTTTTGCTTTCTTTTGTTTTTGTACCTAGATGTCGTTTGGTTTGTTGTTGTTTTGTTATTTTCTAATAGTGGATTCCGACCCTTTGCTTGGATTTTCTGAAAAACTATTAAATAATTTAAATAAAAGATAGATTGGAATGTGGTTTGATGTTTTTCAAAAAAACTAGAAACTCCGCAATGATCCAGCCACCATCGACACAACATAATTAACAGAGAGGGGAAGAACATGGTCGGTCCAAATTTTATTTGAAAGAAATGAGGGAATGGGATAGGGAGCGGCGCAGATGGTACATGGGCCTGGCAACACATAGGAGGAATAAGCGCATTCACCTTAATCCCACACCTGCACACCTCATCGTTGCCACCATGATCAAGAGGGCGAAAAGTAGATCTGCACACTCCTTTATTCGCCAGAGAAGAAAAAAGCCTACGAGATACAAAAACAAATAGTAGATCGAAATCATAATATCCACACACACACACACACCGTCGTCGGCTACCTTGGCCGTTGGCGATAGGTGGGAGAGGGGCTGCCATGTATATTTGGAGGGGAGAAATCCCATGCCAGGTTGAGGAGATGGACAAAAAGGGTCGATTTGGAAGGCCCAGATCTACCCGCGTCAACTTTTGCAATACCCGTGCACCATATGTAAGTACCTTTTTTTATAATGGGTAGAAAGCTCCTTTCGAGAAATTAAATGAGTAAAAGAAAAGGTCCACAATACCATAACATTCAAGTCAAAATATAATATCGAGAAACAAAAAGAGAAAATTTCAGCTATGAATAATGCGTGAAATTTCCTTTACATTATCCACAATTTTTTCCTTTTTTTCCTCTCCTCTATGTGTAGATCGACTCTTGATTTGAATTTTTCTGGGATTGTAAATGCATCTCTTGTTGAATCATCGTTGTTTTCAAAAGATTCTGAACTTCTTAGGTGGTCTATTCCCTTTGCCTATCCCATAAGAGGTGGCGTATAAACCTATTTAAAAATATGATATTTTTAAAATTTTACCAAATATATTTAAGGAAATATCAACAAATATAATATTACATAAATATATAATGAAAATGTTTCTACCTTTTTAGGTACAACTGCTGAGAGCGGAGTTGATGAAGGAGAATTTATGCGCAACGTTGACTGGAACCCCAAGAGGAAAGTATAATGAGCACAATAGGAAGTTTTCCCTCAGTAAGAAACCAAGATTTATCGACCAGTAGGAGAAAACGTTCTCTCCCGAGGTGTTGCGAACCAACTCGTGGCAGGACGCACTGCCGGCGTCAGCATCAACGTGGAGAGTTGCACACAAACAACCAAGTACTTTGTCCCCAACTTTCAGCGAGGTTGTCAAGCTCACTGGTTTTGCTGAAAAATAAGGATTAAAAGAACCGTGTGGAAAAACAATTGTTTGCAGAGAATAGAACAGAAAAATGTTGTAAAAGATTGCAATTAAAAGAAGAAGGATCGGGGTCCACAGTTCACTAGAGGCGCCTCCCCAATAAAATAAATATACTGGGTAAACAAATTACAGATGGGCAATTGACAAACCGAGATTCTACGCTAATGGTTAGTGCAGAATACATGCTATGAAAGTATGCGGGCATTACAACAATATACATAGACCGTAATCCAACTGCATCTATGACTAATAATCCACCTTCAGGATTGCATTCGCGACACCCTCCAGTATTAAGTTGCAAGCAACGGACTATCACTTTAAGCAATGTGAGTTAAGTAAACGATGAAACTACCCTTGAATAGAACACCGTTGTTTTCTCCCTAGTAGCAACATCACATCTACAACCGTAGAGAACAAGGTCACTTCCCATGGTTAAATAGAGACATGAACCCACTATCGAGCATAAATACTCCCTCTTGGAGCCGCTAGCATCTACTTGGTCAGAGCATGTACTAGAAACGGAGAGCATGCAAGGTCATAATAACATAATACATAATCTCAACCAAAGCAATCTCTCTATAAATCGGATCCACATCAAACCAACATGTAGAAATTACAAATAGATGATCAAGACAACTCACAAGATCTATACATGAAGCACAACAAGGAGAGGACAGCCATCTAGCTACTGCTATGGACCCATGATCCAGTGGAGGACTACTCACGCATCACCTCGGATGAAGACATGGCGATGTAGAGGCCTCCGGCGGTGATTTCCCTCTCAGGCAGGGTGTCGGGATGGACTGCTAAACCCTCCCGGGGGTTTCGGTTGACGGCGGTGGTGGAACTTTTCGTGGATGGAGGCTTGGGTGCCTGGGGTTTTCCCGATACGAGGAATAAATAGGAGGAATTGTGGAGCAAACGAGGCGACGAGGCGCCAGTACATGGGCCAGGCGCGGCCAAGGGTGGGGCCGCGCCTGCCCTATGTACTGCCACGTGGCAACTCTCCTGCGCGTGTCCTTCTGCCTCCGTCTTCGTCCCGGAAATATAAGACTCCGGCCTTTTGTTTCGTCCAATTCCGAGAAACTTTCATGTACAACTTTTCTGAAACACAAAAATAGCAGAAAACAGGAACTGGCACTGCGACACTGCGTTAATAGGTTAGTCCCAGAAAATACTAAAAAGTGTGGAAAAGTACACATAAAACATATAAAAATTGTAAAAAAACAAGCATGGAGCATCAAAAATTATAGATACCGTTTGAGACATATCAACAACCACATTTGTTATGCTCATGGGAAAAATCTTAGATACCAACCATGCTTACTAAACAGCTCAATCATGCATTCATAATGCTTCATTAGATGCTTAATACCAGTCTTCACTCATCGAGAAAAACATCACTAGTACATGAATGGGACTTTTAAGGCCCCCATGGAACACATAAGGTCTATTTTATGTGTGGAGCGGAACAATGCTAACGTGCAATAATTTGAATCGTGTGTGCGTGGTACGTGCACTTCCCTGCGCGGGTACAATGCACGTACACGAAAATGCTTTCTGAACCGTAAATTAAATTCACACGACCCATTTCAAAATAAATGTCAGTATATATACACTCACCATCCAAAATAGTTGATAGAGCACCATGTGATAATTTTTGTTACATTTCCTTTAATGTGCACATCTCATTTTCTTTGACCTATCCCAAACAGTAATAAATTAAGAGTTCATGGGTAGAATGTTTTCGAGGTTGCCTCCCGGTATTTCGTCGACGCGTCTAACCTTTTTGCATTCCTCGTACGTGAAGGACATATGCCCTAGAGGCAATAATAAAATTGTATTATTTATATTTCTATTTCATAATCAACTTTAATTATATTTTGCAGGTGACTCCTCCTACCTGGAGGTATATGCTCGTTCTCATGCATTTTACTTTAATACACTACAGATCTGATACGCAGCATAATTAGCAAGGCCGCATGCATTGGAATAATGTGTTAGAATGGTAAGTTCGGTTTTACTCATTAGCACGGTTAGGAATGCCAAATTTATTAGAATATTATTAGAGTTGGTTGTTTTGTGATCCGATATGTAAGCTATCTTGCTTTTTATGTTATCTTATATGCTAGAATTAGATTATTATATCTATATGTTACATGTTGTGTACATATTATTGAATATATCTATTTGTTAATGTGTATACTATGATCGGATATGTTGTTTTGTATAGCTTGATCTGTATGTTGTTGTGTATAGCTGAATGGATCGTAGTGAACAAGAGGGGGGGGGGGGGGGGGTGAATGGCGCTACGGCAAGTTTTAACCTTTTTCAATTTTAGCGCAACGGAAGGTAAAGGTGATAACTTTAGCAATAGCGGTGTTCCTACAAAGATGCTAAGAGATGTGCAACAAGTAAAGGAATCAATAAGATAGTAAGAGTAAGGAGCGAGACAACCGGAGGGCGCGGAGGCGAGGCGAGGTTTGTTTACCGCAGTTCCTTCCACAACAGGAAGTACGTCTGCGTTGAGGAGGTGCTAGTCTCACACAAGAGACTAGACGGCCACACCACGAAGGAAGGCCTCACCTTCTTCCTCGAGAGAGCTCCACGGAGGTGCTCTCCCTCTTCCACTAAGGCACCGGTCGAGGCGGTGATTCCTTCACAAGGTTGGGGCGAGCTCCACACACAAGGATGCTCCCAACACCCTATGGAGCTAGTACATCATCAAGCTAGACTCCATAGCTGCACATCTCCAATGCTCCACCATAGGAACCCATCTCCAATGCTCCACCAAAGGAACCCTTCCAATGCTCCACCAAAGGAACCCTTCCAGTGCTCCACCAAAGGAACTCTTCCAATGCTCCACCAGAGGAACTCTTCCAATGTTCCACCAAGGAACCCTACCACCAAGATCCACTAAGGAGTACCACGAATTGGTGAACTTTCTCTCGGTAGAATGATAGATCGGGGTCTCCTCCACCACCTCTCAAAGTATGAGCAAGATCGGTTGGATGGATGAGGAGATCCCCTCAATTTTGAGCTCAGAAACAATGGAGGAGAGAGAGAGAGAGGAGAGCCAGATCGGGCTGGAGAAGAAGGGGCCTTTATATAGGCCCCTCCAAATCCAACCGTTGGATGTTGTTTTTGCCTAAGCGGTACTACCGCTTCTGGGAAGCGGTACTACCGCTCTGAGTTCGAATCCCCACAGAACCTGTCCACGTGGACACATAGCGGTACTACCGCTCGCGGTACCGCTTGAGGTACCGCAATAGGGTCCAGACCTTACTGGATCCAAAGCGGTACCAGAGCGGTACCAGAGCGGTACTACCGTAACGCGTTACGGTACTTTACGCGGTACCGTGGGCGGTACTACCGCTCTCAAGTGGTACTACTGCTCAAAGTACCGTGAAGGTACCGCAACCTGTTCTGTGAGGCATTTTCGCGTGCAATACTCAGAGCGGTATCTAGGGCGGTACCAGTAGGGATAGCGGTACTACCGCTCCTGGTACCGGTAGTACCGCTATGGCTAAAACAACTTTTTGCTCTTTTCCTCTCCTACCATGTTACCTCGCGACACACACACACAAAACCAGAAAGCCTAAGAACTACGCGTCGGTCTTCTGATCATAATGTGTTCGGCGAGGGTACCGTGCATCTTGCAAACCTATCAATGAAAAACTTTGTGCACGGTTAGAATTGTTCGAGTGTTGTTATCAAACACACAAAACATGGGATATGGATCTTGCTCTTACAACCTCCCCATTTTTGGTGTTTGATGACAACACACGAATTTGCAATAATTCAACGGATGTTATGATACGGTGTTTGGTTTGCAAAAGTAGATGAAGCTCCCCCTAGATGTGTGTATATTTAGAATATGCATTGGTATACAAATACACACATCCTAGAGAGAGACTCTCCCTAGATTCTACAAACCAAGCACAAGTGCTAAGAAGAACATATGTCAAGATCATGTAGCACAAGTACTCTATGGAGGCAAGTATATTTGCATATAGGGAAGTTTGGGTGAACCTTTTCATACCTTTGCCTTGAGAAAACCCAAACTCATAATAATAAGAGCCTCCATAGGAATGATGTAGCCAATCAAAGGATAAATAATGGAGACCAATAAGCTACGAACGATTAAGTCTTAATACAAACGGGGGGATCGGGAGATCCACAAATAGAGTAGCAAACACACATACGAATAAAGTTCCGAATAACTAGGGGAAGGTTTGATGCCAAGGCCAAAAGAACCAAAACGAAGCCACCAAGCCCTTGGCATCCCCATGCAAATTCCCCCCCTTATAGATCAACTTCTCCCCCTTTGGCATCGAGACACCAAAAAGGGAGAAGGGGCATACTAACGCCCCAAGGGAATCACTCGTCATCATCATCCTCGTCATCGTCATCCTCGTTCTCATCACCCTCGTCCTCGACGTCCTCCTCCTCTTCATACTCGCCTTCCTCATCATCTTCTTCTTGGGCAAGGGCCTTGCCATGAGGTGGCTCGGGGATGGATTCCTCGGAGCTTGACCAAACGAGCTTCGACTTCCACTCACCGGGAGGAGTGATGTTGTCCTCGGAGCCCTCGGAGACCGGGAGTTGCATGTGTCTCATCATGGCCTTTTGGCGTTGGCGGATCTTCTTGTTGTCGTGATGAGCTTGATACATCCGATCTTCAAGATCCCTCTTGAAGCAAAAGGACTTCTTGAGGCGAGCGGTGAGCTTGGCGAAGAGGCCCTTGGTCTTGACGGAGTTGGGCACATAGTCGGATTAGTCGCTATCGGCTTCGTCTTCATCCTTGTCCTTGGGAGCTCCCTTGCCAAACCTTGGAAGGTCATGGTCCTTGACAAGAGGACTCTTCTCCTTGTGGATAGTGACGTTGCGGCGACCTTGTTGAAGAAGATCTCCACGGCCCTCTTGATCCCACTTGAGACAAATGAGCCTCATGAGGTAGGGAGCGTACTGAGGAAGCTTGCGAAGGAATGCACAATCACGCATCTCATTCCAAATGTAATCCATGACGTCCAGTTGCTTGCCGCGGCCCATCAACTCATGTGTGCGCACAAGGAGATTCACAAGGAACCCATGCACCTCATCATGGTTGGTATGCTTGGGGTTGATGGTGCTGCGGTATATGCGGTTCATGATGTCGTAGACAGGTAGAAGTCCTTTGGTGCTTCCACACAACATCCTCCCTCAAATGTAGAGATCGGCCATTTTCTCCTTGGCCATTGGCTTGGCTTGGAGATGAATGTGGAAGGTGTTTGAGTCGTCTTCGGGGAGCTCATAACCAATGCCTCTAGCAAAGTCTAGCCATGAGGCCTCCATCACATGCTCCCTTGTCATCCACTTTAAGGTCCGATAGCCTCCTTCATCCTCAAGAAAGACAACCGTGGCATAGAATTGGCAAATCTCCTCCCTGGAGAAATCGTGAGAGAAGGTCATCAGAGGTATAAGTCCTTGTTCATCACATATCTCTAGTGCTTCTCCGAAGTAGTCGAGGTCGGAGTTGAGCTTGTCCATGCTGATGGAGTATCGGGGGCAACACTTGAACTCTTTGGCCCCATAGACCTCATTGTAGATCCTCTCTTGATTGACATGATGAAAATAAGGATTTGGGCATTGACGAGCATTTCTCGGCAGCAAATAAGGATTGGCCCCCCGCACTTCCAAGATCTGGCCTTTCTTGACATCAAGCATTGATCTTTGAGGTCCCCTTGCCCCTGCTGCTGCTTACCTCTGTCGCTTGGTGGTCCTTGTCGACATAATCTCCTCTTGCTCTTCATCTCGATGACGACGAGAGGATGGCTTGACCTTGCCACCACGGGTCTTAGGTGCTGCTGTGAATAGCAAAGGTTTGGGAGGGAATAGGGGATAAGTGCACAAGCCATGAATTAAGGATCAAAGAGGACACTAACAAGCAACATTGGTGACTCTAGACAGGGCGGTAGTACCGCAATTTCAATCCGGTAGTGCCGCTTTGACCGGTAGTACCGCTCGAGGATGAGCGGTACTACCGCTTAAGCTCAGCACATCTAGATCGAGATCGAGTTCATGGCAAAAATCGATCTAGTGTCACACATTGTTGCTAGCTAGTATCCCTGCACATGTATAGCTTCCAAGAAGGCTTCTCCACCATAAATCTCCATCAAACCCTAGCCTATGCATCTAGGGAGTTCAACACACCCTAGAGAGAGAGATTAGGGTTCATACCGGAGGACATGGCGGAGAAGGAGGTGGGGAAGCTTCTCCACGAGGAGATTTGGCCGGCGGCGGCTGGAGGAGGAGATCGGGGCCGGTCTCCTCGAGGTCTTGAGGTTGGGAGCTCCTTTGCTTCGAGGTGGGCAGGGGATTTGTGGTGGTTTGGGGAAAAAACGACCTGCCCGGTACCTCTAGTCAAAAGATGCAAGCGGTAGTACCGCTCATAAAAGCGGTAGTACCGCTTACCAGTACATACCAGTACTTAGGGCGGTAGTACCGGCCTGGGGATAATATTCAGTTTCGTCAGATAACTGCCCCAGAGCGGTAGTACCGGCATGATAAGCGGTAGTACCGGCTTCCAAACTCAAACACACTCAGATTTTGGTGTAGACTTGTGCTTTTAGACTGAGTTGGCTCAAGAGATAGATGATGGCTTAGGATTAGATGACGGAACTGTTAAGGTACTATCCAACCAAGCTTGCAAGAATCAAAGCAAGAAAAGCCAAGCTTGGGTGAATCTCCCGTGAAGAAACAAAGAGAAAAGAAGAAACGAAGAACAAAAACAAAGAGAAAAGAGAAAAGAAAGACAAAAGGAACAAAAACTCCTCGAGGAGGAGGTTTGATGGCCGAAGCCACCGTGTAAGAGTTTGGTAGTGTGAGGTTGCGTAGAGACCTAGGACTCACGACTATAACTCAACATGAAGCTCATAGTCACTTGATTGACGAATGGCATATGCTTTGGGTTTCTTTATGCATCATGGGGGGAGGGATAGCTGATACGTCTCCAACGTATCGATAATTTCTTATGTTCCATGCCACATTATTGATGTTATCTACATGTTTTATGCACACTTTATGTCATATTCGTGCATTTTCTGGAACTAACCTATTAACAAGATGCCGAAGTGCCGATTCTTTGTTTCTGCTGTTTTTGGTTTCAGAAATCCTAGTAACGAAATATTCTCGGAATTGGACGAAATCAACGCCCAGGGTCCTATTTTGCCACGAAGCTTCCAGAAGTCTGAAGAGGAGACGAAGTGGGGCCACGAGGTGCCCAAACCCTAGGGCGGCGCGGCCCCCCCCCTTGGCCGCGCGGCCCTGTGGTGTGGGGCCCTCGTGCCCCCTCCTGACTTGCCCTTCCGCCTACTTAAAGCCTCCGTCGCGAAACCCCCAGTACCGAGAGCCACGATACGGAAAACCTTCCAGAGACGCCGCCGCCGCCGATCCCATCTCGGGGGATCCAGGAGATCGCCTCCGGCACCCTGCCGGAGAGGGGAATCATCTCCCGGAGGACTCTACGCCGCCATGGTCGCCTCCGGAGTGATGTGTGAGTAGTCTACCCCTGGACTATGGGTCCATAGCAGTAGCTAGATGGTTGTCTTCTCCCCATTATGCTTCATTGTCGGATCTCTTGAGCTGCCTAACATGATCAAGATCATCTATCTGTAATTCTATATGTTGTGTTTGTTGGGATCCGATGAAGAGAGAATACTTGTTATGTTGATTATCAAAGTTATGTCTATGTGTTGTTTATGATCTTGCATGCTCTCCGTTATTAGTACATGCTCTGGCCAAGTTGATGCTAGTAACTCCAAGAGGGAGTATTTATGCTCGATAGTGGGTTCATGTCTCCGTGAATCTGGAGGGGTGACAAGAACCTCTAAGGTTATGGATGTGCTGTTGCCACTAGGGATAAAACATTGGTGCTATGTTCAAGGATGTAGTCACTAATTACATTACGCGCAATACTTAATGCAATTATCTGTTGTTAGCAACTTAATACTGGAGGGGGTTCGGATGATAACCTGAAGGTGGACTTTTTAGGCATAGATGCATGCTGGATAGCGGTCTATGTACTTTGTCGTAATGCCCAATTAAATCTCACTATACTCATCATAATATGTATGTGCATGGTCATGCCCTCTTTATTTGTCAATTTCCCAACTGTAATTTGTTCACCCAACATGCTGTTTATCTTATGGGAGAGACACCTCTAGTGAACTGTGGACCCCGGTCCAATTCTCTATACTGAAATACAATCTACTGCAATACTGTTCTACTGTTTTTTGCAAACAATCATCTTCCACACAATACGGTTAATCCTTTGTTACAGCAAGCCGGTGAGATTGACAACCTCACTGTTTCGTTGGGGCAAAGTACTTTGGTTGTGTTGTGCAGGTTCCACATTGGCGCCGGAATCCCTGGTGTTGCGCCGCACTACATCCCGCCGCCATCAACCTTCAACGTGCTTCTTGGCTCCTCCTGGTTCGATAAACCTTGGTTTCTTTCTGAGGGAAAACTTGTTGCTGTGCGCATCATACCTTCCTCTTGGGGTTCCCAACGAACGTGTGAGTTACACGCCATCAAGCTCTTTTTCTGGCGCCGTTGCCGGGGAGATCAAGACACGCTGCAAGGGGAGTCTCCACTTCCCAATCTCTTTACTTTGTTTTTGTCTTGCTTAGTTTTATTTACTATTTTGTTTGCTGCACTAAATCAAAATACAAAAAAATTAGTTGCTAGTTTTACTTTATTTGCTATCTTGTTTGCTATATCAAAAACACAAAAAAATTAGTTACTCGCATTTACTTTATTATCATGTCTAGTCCCGTAGTTGTTACTCTATCACCTGAGGAATCGATCTTCACCTTTAAACAAGGAGGTGAAGAGAATTTTAAAGAAGCATGGTCTAGAATTTTTGATGCTTATAGTAAAACTGAACCTAAAATGACCTTAAGTTTGCTTCTTAGTAATTTCTATTTCGGGCTTATTCTTTGCTATAGATATGCCTTAGATGCTGTAGTGGGAGGAGATTTCCTTCATTGTGATGGGGATCAAGCTTTTAATGCTATAAGGAAATTGATTACATCATTTAGCTCCGATAATAATTTTGATCCATCTCATGCTAGCATGCATAATAGATTAAACACTATTGAAACAAATATATCCTGTTTAAAAGAAGTGTATAACCGAATTCGCGAATATTATGATTATGTTCCATTAAGCTTCGAACCTTCAATGTGGGTGCCTACCGTTAAAGCTACTATTGGTGGTGAAACTTTTCCTGCTCGTTGTGATATTATGTCCGAGTTTTGCCTCATGCCTGAAAAAATTTATAAATCTTTGACACTTTGGGGACTTACTGAAGGGGGAGAAGAAATAACTCTTACGGATAACTCTGTTGTAATTCCTAAGGGTATAGCTGAAGGTGTTTTCACAACCTTTCTTGGAAGGACGGTATCCACTGATTATCTCGTTATTGAATGTGTAGGGACAGGACAAATCACGCTAGGAAGATCCCTGCTGAAACTCATGGGAGCAGTCATAGATGTTGGGAAAGGCACTCTAAATTTTACCTCTACACCCGGATGCGGTCATGTATTCCCTAGACCAAAGAGTAGGAATAAGAGTAAGAAAGGTAAGAGCAACACCTCTGGTAAGAATGCCGATGCACCACCCTTCGATAATACTTGATACACACTTTCTGCGCCTAGCTGAAAGGCGTTAAAGAAAAGCGCTTATGGGAGACAACCCATGTTTTTACCTACAGTACTTTTTTTTTATTTTGTGTCTTGGAAGTTGTTTACTACTGTAGCAACCTCTCCTTATCTTAGTTTAGTGTTTTGTTGTGCCAAGTAAAGTCGTTGATAGAAAAGTTCATACTAGATTTGGATTACTGCGCAGAAACAGATTTCTTTGCTGTCACGAATCTGGGCTGTTTTCTCTGTAGGTAACTCAAAAAATTATGCCAATTTACGTGAGTGATCCTCAGATATGTACGCAACTTTCATTCAATTTGAGCATTTTCATTTGAGCAAGTCTGGTGCCTCGATAAAATTCGTCAATACGAACTGTTCTGTTTTGACAGATTCTGCCTTTTATTTCGCATTGCCTCTTTTGCTATGTTGGATGAATTTCTTTGATCCATTAATGTCCAGTAGCTTTATGCAATGTCCAGAAGTGTTAAGAATGATTGTGTCACCTCTGAACATGTTAATTTTTATTGTCGCTAACCCTCTAATGAGTTGTTCTAAGTTTGGTGTGGAGGAAGTTTTCAAGGATCAAGAGAGGAGTATGATGCAACATGATCAAGGAGAGTGAAAGCTCTAAGCTTGGGGATGCCCCGGTGGTTCACCCCTGCATATTCTAAGAAGACTCAAGCATCTAAGCTTGGGGATGCCCAAGGCATCCCCTTCTTCATCGACAACATTATCAGGTTCCTCCCCTGAAACTATATTTTTATTCCATCACATCTTATGTGCTTTGCTTGGAGCGTCGGTTTGTTTTTGTTTTTTGTTTTGTTTGAATAAAATGGATCCTAGCATTCACTTTATGGGAGAGAGACACGCTCCGCTGTAGCATATGGACAAGTATGTCCTTAGCTTCTACTCATAGTATTCATGGCGAAGTTTCTTCTTCGTTAAATTGTTATATGGTTGGAATTGGAAAATGATACATGTAGTAATTGCTATAATGTCTTGGGTAATGTGATACTTGGCAATTGTTGTGCTCATGTTTAAGCTCTTGCATCATATGCTTTGCACCCATTAATGAAGAAATACATAGAGCATGCTAAAATTTGGTTTGCATATTTGGTTTCTCTAAGGTCTAGATAATTTCTAGTATTGAGTTTGAACAACAAGGAAGACGGTGTAGAGTCTTATAATGTTTTCAATATGTCTTTTATGTGAGTTTTGCTGCACCGGTTCATCCTTGTGTTTGTTTCAAATAAGCCTTGCTAGCTGATACGTCTCCAACGTATCTATAATTTCCGATGTTCCATGCTTGTTTTATGACAATACCAACATGTTTTGTTCACACTTTATATCATTTTCATGCATTTTCCGGAACTAACCTATTAACAAGATGCCACAGTGCCAGTTCCTGTTTTCTGCTGTTTTTGGTTCCAGAAAGGCTGTTCGGGCAATATTCTCGGAATTGGACGAAATCAACGCCAAACCTCCTATTTTTCCCGGAAGCGTCCAGAACACCGAAGAAGAGTCGAAGAGGGGCCAGGGGGCCACCACACCACATGGCGGCGCGGGCCAGGCCTAGGCCGCGCCGGCCTAGGGTGTGGCGCCCCCAGGTGCCCCCCTGCGCCGCCTCTTCGCCTATAAAAGCCCTTTCGACCTAAAAAGGCAGTACCGATTGACGAAACTCCAGAAAGACTCCAGGGGCGCCGCCACCGTCGCGAAACTCCAATTCGGGGGACAGAACTCTCTGTTCCGGCACCCTGCCGGACGGGGAATTTCCCCCGGAGCCATCTCCACCGCCGTCTTCACCGCCATCTTCACCGCCATCGCTGCCTCCATGATGAGGAGGGAGTAATTCACCCCCGAGGCTGAGGGCTCCGCTGTAGCTATGTGGTTCATCTCTCTCCCATGTACCTCAATACAATAATCTCATGAGCTGCTTTACATGATTGAGATTCATATGAGTTTTGTATCACTACTATCTATGTGCTACTCTAGCAAAGTTATTAAAGTAGTTCTATTCCTCCTGCACGTGTGTAAAGGTGACAGTGTGTGCACCGTGTTAGTACTTGGTTTATGCTATGATCATGATCTCTTGTAGATTGCGAAGTTAACTATTGCTATGATAATATTGATGTGATCTATTCCTCCTACATATGCATGAAGGTGACAGTGTGCATGCTATGCTAGTACTTGGTTTAGTCTTTTGATCTATCTTACACTAAAGGTTACTAAAATATGAGCATTATTGTGGAGCTTGTTAACTCCGGCATTGAGGGTTCGTGTAATCCTACGCAATGTGTTCATCATCCAACAAGAGTGTAGAGTATGCATTTATCTATTCTGTTATGTGATCAATGTTGAGAGTGTCCACTAGTGAAAGTGTAATCCCTAGGCCTTGTTCCTAAATACTGCTATCGCTGCTTGTTTACTGTTTTACTGCGTTACTACTGCTGCAATACTACCACCATCAACTACACGCCAGCAAGCTATTTTCTGGCACCGTTGCTACTGCTCATACTTATTCATACCACCTGTATTTCACTATCTCTTCGCCGAACTAGTGCACCTATTAGGTGTGTTGGGGACACAAGAGACTTCTTGCTTTGTGGTTGCAGGGTTGCATGAGAGGGATATCTTTGACCTCTTCCTCCCTGAGTTCGATAAACCTTGGGTGATCCACTTAAGGGAAAACTTGCTGCTGTTCTACAAACCTCTGCTCTTGGAGGCCCAACACTGTCTACAGGAAAGGAGGGGGAACGTAGACATCAAGCACTTTTCTGGCGCCGTTGCCGGGGAGGAAAGGTAAAAGGCACTCATACTCCGGTTCCAGGTAAAGTACTTTTCTGGCGCCATTGTGTTTGTGCTCGAAGCTATTTCCTTTAGATCCTGCAATTGCATCTTTTTGTTTCTTGTTTACACTAGTAAGGCATAATGGACAACATCTGTGAGCTTTTTATTCTATTTCCTGAGTCAAGACATGAATGGTTTAATGCGAAAATTAAAAAACCCATGGAATCTTATTTGCATGCTAGTAGCAATGATATTAGTATGAACGCTTTGAACACCATTGTTGCTAATGATATGGAAAATTCTAAGCTTGGGGAAGCTGGCTTTGATGAGCATGATATTTTTAGTCCCCCAAGCATTGAGAAGAAAATTTTCTTTGATGATACTTTGCCTCCTATTTATGATGATTATAATGATAGTGGTCTTTTGGTGCCACCTACTATGGAGAGTAAATTTTGTTGTGATTATACTATGCCTCCTACACTTGATGAGAATAATAATGATAGCTACTTTGTTGAATTTGCTCCCACTACAACTAATAAAATTGATTATGCCTATGTGGAGAGTAATAATTTTATGCATGAGACTCATGATAAGAATGCTTTATGTGATAGTTATATTGTTGAGTTTGCTAATGTTGCTACTGAAAGTTATTATGAGAGAGGAAAATATGGTTGTAGAAATTTTCATGTTACTAAAACACCTCTCTATGTGCTGAAATTTTTGAAGCTACACTTGTTTTATCTTCCTATGCTTGTTACTTTGCTCTTCATGAACTTGTTTATTTACAAGATTCCTTTGCATAGGAAGCATGTTAGACTTAAATGTGTTTTGAATTTGCCTCTTGATGCTCTCTTTGCTTCAAATACTATTTCTTATGAGTGCATCATTAAAACTGCTGAGCCCATCTTAATGGCTATAAAGAAAGAACTTCTTGGGAGATAACCCATGTGTTATTTTGCTACAGTACTTTGTTTTATATTTGTGTCTTGGAAGTTGTTTACTACTGTAGCAACCTCTCCTTATCTTAGTTTTGTGTTTTGTTGTGCCAAGTAAAGCCGTTGATAGAAAAGTAAGTACTAGATTTGGATTACTGCGCAGTTCCAGATTTCTTTGCTGTCACGAATCTGGGTCCACCTCCCTGTAGGTAGCTCAGAAAATTAAGCCAATTTACGTGCATGATCCTCAGATATGTACGCAACTTTCATTCAATTTGAGCATTTTCATTTGAGCAAGTCTGGTGCCATTTTAAAATTCGTCAATACGAACTGTTCTGTTTTGATAGATTCTGCCTTTTATTTCGCATTGCCTCTTTTGCTATGTTGGATGAATTTCTTTGATCCACTAATGTCCAGTAGCATTATGCAATGTCCAGAAGTGTTAAGAATGATTGTGTCACCTCTGAACATGTGAGTTTTTGATTATGCACTAACCCTCTAATGAGTTTGTTTCGAGTTTGGTGTGAAGGAAGTTTTCAAGGGTCAAGAGAGGAGGATGATATACCATGATCAAGGAGAGTGAAAGCTCTAAGCTTGGGGATGCCCCGGTGGTTCACCCCTGCATATTTCAAGAAGACTCAAGCGTCTAAGCTTGGGGATGCCCAAGGCATCCCCTTCTTCATCGACAAATTATCGAGTTCCTTCTCTTGAAACTATATTTTTATTCGGTCACATCTTATGTGCTTTACTTGGAGCGTCTGTATGCTTTTGTTTTTGTTTGTGTTTGAATAAATGCTTGTGTGGGAGAGAGACACGCTCCGCTGGTTCGTATGAACACATGTGTTCTTAGCTCATAATATTCATGGCGAAGGTTGAAACTTCTTCGTTAATTATTATATGGTTGGAATTGGAAAATGCTACATGTAGTAATTGGTATGATGTCTTGAATAACTTGATACTTGGCAATTGTTGTGCTCTTGTTTAAGCTCTTGCATCATATACTTTGCACCCATTAGTGAAGAAATACATAGAGCTTGTTAAAATTTGGTTTGCATGAGTGGTTTCTCTAGAGTCTAGATATTTTCTAGTAAGATGTTTGAACAACAAGGAAGACGATGTATAGTTTTATAATGCTTGTAATATGTCTTCTATGTGAGTTTTGCTGTACTAGTTCATGCTTGTGTTTGCTTCAAACAACCTTGCTAGCCTAAACCTTGTATCGAGAGGGAATACTTCTCATGCATCCAAATCCTTGAGCCAACCACTATGCCATTTGTGTCCACCATACCTACCTACTACATGGTATTTTCCGCCATTCCAAAGTAAATTGCTTGAGTGCTACCTTTAAAATTCCATCATTCACCTTTGCAATATATAGCTCATGGGACAAATAGCTTAAAAACTATTGTGGTATTGAATATGTAATTATGCACTTTATCTCTTATTAAGTTGCTTGTTGTGCGATAACCATGTTCACTGGGGACGCCATCAACTATTCATTGTTGAATTTCATGTGAGTTGCTATGCATGTCCGTCTTGTCTGAAGTAAGAGAGATCTACCACCCTATGGTTAAGCATGCATATTGTTAGAGAAGAACATTGGGCCGCTAACTAAAGCCATGATCCATGGTGGAAGTTTCAGTTTTGGACATATATCCTCAATCTCATATGAGAAAATTATTAATTGTTGTTACATGCTTATGCATAAAAGAGGAGTCCATTATCTGTTGTCTATGTTGTCCCGGTATGGATGTCTAAGTTGAGAATAATCAATAGCGAGAAATCCAATGCGAGCTTTCTCCTTAGACCTTTGTACAGGCGGCATAGAGGTACCCCTTTGTGACACTTGGTTAAAACATGTGCATTGTGATGATCCGGTAGTCCAAGCTAATTAGGACAAGGTGCGGGCACTATTAGTATACTATGCATGAGGCTTGCAACTTGTAAGATATAATTTACATGATACATATGCTTTATTACTACCGTTGACAAAATTGTTTCATGTTTTCAAAATCAAAGCTCTAGCACAAATATAGCAATCGATGCTTTTCCTCTTTGAAGGACCATTCTTTTACTTTTATTGTTGAGTCAGTTCACCTATTTCTCTCCATCTCAAGAAGCAAACACTTGTGTGAACTGTGCATTGATTCCTACATACTTGCATATTGCACTTGTTATATTACTCTATGTTGACAATTATCCATGAGATATACATGTTACAAGTTGAAAGCAACCGCTGAAACTTAATCTTCCATTGTGTTGCTTCAATGTCTCTACTATGAATTTATTGCTTTATGAGTAACTCTTATGCAAGACTTATTGATGCTTGTCTCGAAAGTACTATTCATGAAAAGTCTTTGCTATATGATTCAATTGTTTACTCATTGCATTTACATTGTTTCGAATCACTGCATTCATCTCATATGCTTTACAATGGTATGATTAAGATTATGTTGGTAGCATGTCACCTCAGAAATTATCTTTTATCGTTTACCTACTCGAGGACGAGTAGGAACTAAGCTTGGGGATGCTGATACGTCTCCAACGTATCTATAATTTCCGATGTTCCATGCTTGTTTTATGACAATACCAACATGTTTTGTTCACACTTTATATCATTTTCATGCATTTTCCGGAACTAACCTATTAACAAGATGCCACAGTGCAGTTCTGTTTTTCTGCTGTTTTTGGTTCCGTAAAGGCTGTTCGGGCAATATTCTCGGAATTGGACGAAATCAACGCCAAACCTCCTATTTTTCCCGGAAGCGTCCGTAACACCGAAGAAGAGTCGGAGAGGGGCCAGGGGGCCACCACACCACATGGCGGCGCGGCCAGGCCTAGGCCGCGCCGGCCTAGGGTGTGGCGCCCAGTGCCCCCCCGCGCCGCCTCTTCGCCTATAAAAGCCCTTTCGACCTAAAAACGCAGTACCGATTGACGAAACTCCAGAAAGACTCCAGGGGCGCCGCCACCGTCGCGAAACTCCAATTCGGGGGACAGAACTCTCTGTTCCGGCACCCTGCCGGACGGGGAATTGCCCCCGGAGCCATCTCCACCGCCGTCTTCACCGCCATCTTCACCGCCATCGCTGCCTCCATGATGAGGAGGGAGTAATTCACCCCCGAGGCTGAGGTCTCCGCTGTAGCTATGTGGTTCATCTCTCTCCCATGTACCTCAATACAATAATCTCATGAGCTGCTTTACATGATTGAGATTCATATGAGTTTTGTATCACTACTATCTATGTGCTACTCTAGCAAAGTTATTAAAGTAGTTCTATTCCTCCTGCACGTGTGTAAAGGTGACAGTGTGTGCACCGTGTTAGTACTTGGTTTATGCTATGATCATGATCTCTTGTAGATTGCGAAGTTAACTATTGCTATGATAATATTGATGTGATCTATTCCTCCTACATATGCATGAAGGTGACAGTGTGCATGCTATGCTAGTACTTGGTTTAGTCTTTTGATCTATCTTACACTAAAGGTTACTAAAATATGAGCATTATTGTGGAGCTTGTTAACTCCGGCATTGAGGGTTCGTGTAATCCTACGCAATGTGTTCATCATCCAACAAGAGTGTAGAGTATGCATTTATCTATTCTGTTATGTGATCAATGTTGAGAGTGTCCACTAGTGAAAGTGTAATCCCTAGGCCTTGTTCCTAAATACTGCTATCGCTGCTTGTTTACTATTTTACTGCGTTACTACTGCTGCAATACTACCACCATCAACTACACGCCAGCAAGCTATTTTCTGGCACCGTTGCTACTGCTCATACTTATTCATACCACCTGTATTTCACTATCTCTTCGCCGAACTAGTGCACCTATTAGGTGTGTTGGGGACACAAGAGACTTCTTGCTTTGTGGTTGCAGGGTTGCATGAGAGGGATATCTTTGACCTCTTCCTCCCTGAGTTCGATAAACCTTGGGTGATCCACTTAAGGGAAAAATTGCTGCTGTTCTATAAACCTCTGCTCTTGGAGGCCCAACACTGTCTACAGGAAAGGAGGGGGAACGTAGACATCACTAGCCTAAACCTTGTATCGAGAGGGAATACTTCTCATGCATCCAAAATACTTGAGCCAACCACTATGCCATTTGTGTCCACCATACCTACCTACTACATGGTATTTTCCGCCATTCCAAAGTAAATTGCTTGAGTGCTACCTTTAAAATTCCATCATCACCTTTGCAATATATAGCTCATGGGACAAATAGCTTAAAAACTATTGTGGTATTGAATATGTAATTATGCACTTTATCTCTTATTAAGTTGCTTGTTGTGCGATAACCATGTTCACTGGGGACGCCATCAACTACTCTTTGTTGAATTTCATGTGAGTTGCTATGCATGTTCGTCTTGTCTGAAGTAAGAGCGATCTACCACCTTATGGTTAAGCATGCATATTGTTAGAGAAGAACATTGGGCCGCTAACTAAAGCCATGATCCATGGTGGAAGTTTCAGTTTTGGACATATATCCTCAATCTCAAATGAGAAAATTATTAATTGTTGTTACATGCTTATGCATAAAAGAGGAGTCCATTATCTGTTGTCTATGTTGTCCCGGTATGGATGTCTAAGTTGAGAATAATCAATAGCGAGAAATCCAATGCGAGCTTTCTCCTTAGACCTTTGTACAAAGTGACATAGAGGTACCCCTTTGTGACACTTGGTTAAAACATGTGCATTGTGATGATCCGGTAGTCCAAGCTAATTAGGACAAGGTGCGGGCACTATTAGTATACTATGCATGAGGCTTGCAACTTATAAGATATAATTTACATGATACATATGCTTTATTACTACCGTTGACAAAATTGTTTCATGTTTTCAAAATCAAAGCTCTAGCACAAATATAGCAATCGATGCTTTTCCTCTATGGAGGACCATTCTTTTACTTTCATTGTTTGAGTCAGTTCACCTATTTCTCTCCACCTCAAGAAGCAAACACTTGTGTGAACTGTGCATTGATTCCTACATACTTGCATATTGCACTTATTATATTACTCTATGTTGACAATATCCATGAGATATACATGTTATAAGTTGAAAGAAACCGCTGAAACTTAATCTTCCTTTGTGTTGCTTCAATGCCTTTACTTTGAATTATTGCTTTATGAGTTAACTCTTATGCAAGACTTATTGATGCTTGTCTTGAAGTGCTATTCATGAAAAGTCTTTGCTATATGATTCACTTGTTTACTCATGTCATATACATTGTTTTGATCGCTGCATTCACTACATATGCTTTACAAATAGTATGATCAAGGTTATGATGGCATGTCACTCCAGAAATTATCTTTGTTATTGTTTTACCTGCTCGGGACGAGCAGAACTAAGCTTGGGGATGCTGATACGTCTCCAACGTATCGATAATTTCTTATGTTCCATGCCACATTATTGATGTTATCTACATGTTTTATGCACACTTTATGTCATATTCGTGCATTTTCTGGAACTAACCTATTAACAAGATGCCGAAGTGCCAGTTGCTGTTTTCTGCTGTTTTTGGTTTCAGAAATCCTAGTAACGAAATATTCTCGGAATTGGACGAAATCAACGCCCAGGGTCCTATTTTGCCACGAAGCTTCCAGAAGTCCGAAGAGGAGACGAAGTGGGGCCACGAGGTGCCCAAACCCTAGGGCGGCGCGGCCCCCCCTTGGCCGCGCGGCCCTGTGGTGTGGGGCCCTCGTGCCCCCTCCTGACTTGCCCTTCCGCCTACTTAAAGCCTCCGTCGCAAAACCCCCAGTACCGAGAGCCACGATACGGAAAACCTTCCAGAGACGCCGCCGCCGCCGATCCCATCTCGGGGGATCCAGGAGATCGCCTCCGGCACCCTGCCGGAGAGGGGAATCATCTCCCGGAGGACTCTACGCCGCCATGGTCGCCCCCGGAGTGATGTGTGAGTAGTCTACCCCTGGACTATGGGTCCATAGCAGTAGCTAGATGGTTGTCTTCTCCCCATTATGCTTCATTGTCGGATCTTGTGAGCTGCCTAACATGATCAAGATCATCTATCTGTAATTCTATATGTTGTGTTTGTTGGGATCCGATGAATAGAGAATACTTGTTATGTTGATTATCAAAGTTATGTCTATGTGTTGTTTATGATCTTGCATGCTCTCCGTTATTAGTACATGCTCTGGCCAAGTTGATGCTAGTAACTCCAAGAGGGAGTATTTATGCTCGATAGTGGGTTCATGTCTCCGTGAATCTGGAGGGGTGACAAGAACCTCTAAGGTTATGGATGTGCTGTTGCCACTAGGGATAAAACATTGGTGCTATGTTCAAGGATGTAGTCACTAATTACATTACGCGCAATACTTAATGCAATTGTCTGTTGTTAGCAACTTAATACTGGAGGGGGTTCGGATGATAACCTGAAGGTGGACTTTTTAGGCATAGATGCATGCTGGATAGCGGTCTATGTACTTTGTCGTAATGCCCAATTAAATCTCACTATACTCATCCTAATATGTATGTGCATGGTCATGCCCTCTTTATTTGTCAATTGCCCAACTGTAATTTGTTCACCCAACATGCTGTTTATCTTATGGGAGAGACACCTCTAGTGAACTGTGGACCCCGGTCCAATTCTCTATACTGAAATACAATCTACTGCAATACTGTTCTACTGTTTTCTGCAAACAATCATCTTCCACACAATACGGTTAATCCTTTGTTACAGCAAGCCGGTGAGATTGACAACCTCACTGTTTCGTTGGGGCAAAGTACTTTGGTTGTGTTGTGCAGGTTCCACGTTGGCGCCGGAATCCCTGGTGTTGCGCCGCACTACATCCCGCCGCCATCAACCTTCAACGTGCTTCTTGGCTCCTCCTGGTTCGATAAACCTTGGTTTCTTTCTGAGGGAAAACTTGCTGCTGTGCGCATCATACCTTCCTCTTGGGGTTCCCAACGAACGTGTGAGTTACACGCCATCAATAGCTCAATAAATTTAAACCGCAATCCCCCTATGTTCATGCGTGCTTGACATCTAGACATATGGCGCAAGAGTGGTATGAGTATCCACTTATGACACAATGTCCGGATGAGAAGCACAAAGGTAGAGAGGCAAACCTTGACGATTATCGATAGAGAGAGTCCATTGTCTTGTCGGGCACATTTGGGAAGAATTGATGCTTGGGATTGCTATACCGTTGGACCCCATCATGTCTTGCTCTTGAGTATGTCTTGTACTTTGCTTGAATTATGGAAGAGTCTTGACGCTTTAGCACCCCGGCGAGAATAGATCAAGAGGATAGGTTCTTGTGAAGTTCCTTGACCTTCATCATGATTTGGGTCCTCACCTTGACCTCATTGTTGTTGATGCCAAACTTGAGGTTGTGGAAGAGGTGATCTAGCACTTGGTCGTCCAATGGAAAAGACTTGGCCTTGTGGTGTAGATGGCTCCACATAGGTGGAACTTCGTCCTTCCCCGGTACTCATAGAAGGTAGCTTTTGAGATCAGCGAGTGCCAACACTCATCCTTCCTATGGTAATCGGGGGAATTGCATCTCCTTTCTCACAAGAAGCACTTCGCCTCCTTGATACGTCCAAAACGTATCTACTTTCCCGAACACTTTTGCTATTGTTTTGCCTCTAATTTGTGTATTTTGGATGCAACTAACACGGACTAACGCTGTTTTCAGCAGAATTGCTCTGGTGTCTTGTTTTTGTGCAGAAATCCAACTTTCGGGAAAATCCTCGGAATTTATACCAAAGGGCCTATTTTACCAGAAGAATCACGGAGCCAGAAGGGCAGGCCTGGGGGAGGCCCAGGGCCCCCAGACGCTAGGCCAGCGCGGCCTGGAGGGGGGCGCGCCGCCCTAGCGTGTGGCCCCCTCGGCTGCCCTCTGACGCCCTCCTCTGGACTACTTAAAGGTTTCGATCTAAAAACGCGAGGCAAGAAAGTCGAAGTCGCCAGAAACCCTCCAGAACGCCACCACATCGCGAAACTCCGTCTCGGGGCCAGAAACTCCGTTCTGGCACTCCGCCGGGATGGGGAATTGGAGGAGATCATCACCATCATCACCACCGACGCCTCTCCATCGATCAACAATGTTTCCCCCATCCATGTGTGAGTAATTCCCCCGTTGTAGGCTGAAGGGGATGGTAGGGATTGGATGAGATTGGTCATGTAATAGCATAAGATTGTTAGGGCATACTGCTAGTGTCCGTAATTGGTACTTTGATGATATTGTTGCAACTTGTTATGCTTAATGCTTGTCACTAGGGCCCGAGTGCCATGATCTCAGATCTGAACATGTTATTGTTTCATGATGATATGCATTGTTTTATGATCTTACCTGCAAGTTGTATACACATGTCGCTGTCCGGAACCCGAGGCCCCGAAGTGACAGAAATCGGGATAACCGGAGGGGAAGGCGGTGATGTGAGGATCACATGTGTTCACGGAGTGTTAATGCTTTGCTCCGGTACTTTATTAAAAGGAGTACCTTAATATCCAGTAGATTCCCTAGAGGCCCGGCTGCCACCGGCTGGTAGGACAAAAGATGTTGTGCAAGTTTCTCATTGCGAGCACGTACGACTATATATGGAACACATGCCTATGGATTGCTTAGTAATTGGACACCGTTTTATTATTATCTGCAAATGCCCTGCTTTGATTGTTACATGAGTTTCTCTCATCCATGCAACGCCCTTCATCCATCCCTGTGCCTACAGTATTTTAATCCTGCTGTTTACTATAATCACTACTGCTGTTTTTGTTCCACTGCTGCTATTATTTCACTAGTGCTACTGCTATAAAACTGTCAATACTGATAAACTCTTGCGAGCAAGTCTGTTTCCAGGTGCAGCTGAATTGACAACTCCGCTGTTAAGGCTTTCAAGTATCCTTTGTCTTCCCTTGTGTCGAATCAATAAATTGGGTTTTACTTCCCATGAAGACTGTTGCGATCCCCTATACTTGTGGGTTATCAAGACTATTTTCTGGAGCCGTTGCCGGGGAGCATAGCTTTATTTGGAAGTTCACTTGGATTGATATTGTTCACTGCAAATTCTCCATCATGGGTAAATATCACGATTCTAAAGTCGCCATATTACCATCCACTACAAGAAAAGGTACAACTCTGAGTACCTCTGCTGCTCTTGATTCACCATCTGTGATAAGTCAACTTGTTTCCCCACCGCAAGCTTCACTTGCTGGTACTTCTGCTGAATCTGAAAATTCTCATAATATTGATGATGCTTCTGCTGTGATTGATGATAGTGGTTCATTGGGATCTTTTCTAGATGCTACAATTGCTAGGTCTAGACAAATTGAAAATGCTGAAACTCCTAATGAAAATGCTGCTACACCTGTTAATTCACCTGAGCTTGAATACTCTAGTGATAATCCTGATGAGGATTGTGTGGAGCTTAATGATGATTTTATTGATAAATGCAATGCTATTACTGATGAAAGAAAAATTAAAAAGTTTCTCGCACAACATACTGTTAGATATAAGCTGTCTCCTGATCCTAAATTTGCCACATCTCCTATAAACATTAAGGATAAGGATTATGACTTTTCTCTTGATCTATCTCATATAGCTATTGTTGAGAAAACACCCTTTTGTGGTACTGAAAAAGAAAGTGCTGTAGAACATATGAATGAACTTTCTTCTATGAGTAGCTTGTTTTCTGATGATGCCAAGTTGCGCACTTATTTTTTTGCTAATTTTTTTCCTTTCTCATTAAAGGACGATGCTAAAACTTGGTATAATAGTTTGCCTCCTGGTTCTATTAAAAGTCCAGGTGATTTGCTTGATGTTTTCTTTCGAAAATACTTTCCTGCTAGTGCTCAACATGCTGCTTTACAGAAAATTTATAGCTTTGACCAGGAAGATGGAGAGAAATTGCCTGAAGCTTGTGCAAGATTTTGCTCTCTTATTAGAGCTCGACCTGGACATGATTTGGAAAAGCATGATTTACTTGATATATTTTATAGTGGACTAACCGTTGAGTCTAGGGCATATTTGGATAGTTGTGCTGGTTGTGTTTTCAGGAAAAGGACTCCAGACGAAGCTGAAGAATTATTGGCTAAAATAGGCCGGAATCACGATGATTGGACTACACCTGAACCAACTCCGACGCCAATATTGAAGAAGAGGGGTTTAATTAAATTGAATGATGAAGATATGAGGGAAGCCAAGAAATCTCTTAAGGAGAAAGGTATTAAATCTGAAGATGTGAAGAACTTACCTCCCATAGAAGATATATGTGAGATAATTCCCCCTTCATCCATGATCGAGGTAAACTCTCTTCAAAGCTTTACTAGGGAAGATATTCCGTATTCAAAACCTCCTGCTCAATGCTTATATGAATTTGATAATTATATTGTTAAGCAAGAAAATTTTAATATGAGAGTAGAGAATCATCTAATGGAAAATTCTCAAACTATTAGCAATTTGCATGATATTGTGGAGAGAACCTCCAATGATGTTAAGATGCTTGTTAAACATTTTCAAATGGTTCAAACTCAAATTGATCAACTCACTAAAGTGCAAAATGACTTGTTAAAAAATAATTCTAAAGAGAAACATGCTTATGAAGTAACAACTAGAGGCGGTGTCTCTACCCAGGATCCTCTATATCCTGAAGGGCATCCCAAAAGAGTTGAACAAGATTCTCAACAAATTGAAACTAGTGCTCCTTCTAAGAAAAAGAAGAAGAAACATAAAAATGTTGTAGAATCCTCTGAACCTGTTAATGATCCAAATAGTATTTCTATTTCTGATGCTGAAACTGAAAGTGGTAATGAACATGATAAAGATAATGATAAGAATGATGCTTCTGATAAAGAAGAAGTTGAAGATGAACCTGAAAAGCATGCTAAAAATAAAAAGTATACTAAAGAAGATTTTATTGCAAAGAAACATGGTAATGAAAGAGAACCTTGGGTTCAAAAGAAAATGCCTTTTCCTGCTAAGAAACTAAAATCAAAGGAAGAAGAACACTATAATAAATTGTGTGTTTGGATGAAACCTTTATTCTTGCAAATCCCTTTGACTGATGCTATTAAATTGCCTCCTTATTCAAAGTATATGAAAGATATTGCCTCTAACAAAAGGAAAATTCCTAATGAGGAGATTTCCACTATGCTTGCTAATTACTCTTTCAATGGAAAAGTTCCAAAGAAGTTGGGCGACCCAGGTATACCTACTATTCCTTGTTCTATTTAGAATAATTATGTTAGAACTGCTCTATGTGATTTGGGAGCCGGTGTTAGTGTTATGCCTTTTTCTCTTTATAAGAGACTTTATTTAGATAAGTTGATACCTACTGATATATCTTTCCAAATGGATGATAAATCTACTGCTATTCCTGTTGGTATATGTGAGGATGTTCCCGTTCAAGTTACTAATAACTGCTTGATATTAACTGATTTTGTTGTGTTGGTAATGCCTGAAGATGATAATATGTCTATTATTTTTGGGAGACCTTTTCTTAACACCGCAGGGGCTATTATTGATTGCAATAAAGGAAAGGTTACTTTCAATGTTGATGACAAGGAACATACCATCTATTTCCCCAAGAGGATTGATAAAGTGTGTGGAGTTAATACCATTTCTAATGTGAGAACTATCAAAGTTGGAGCTATTGATTGTCCTATATATGAGCCTAAAGAAGGATATCAAAATCTTATGATTGGATCCATATCAATACAATTCAAGGTAACATGATTGATTTGAGGTTTATTTCTTCTTATGCTATGTAAAATTTATTTGGTGGCAAGACTTGATCAACCTTGTTAACAAATACCTTTTATATGCATAGAGGAGGTAAACAACATCTCTTTCTTACTCCACTTGTTCTACTTGCTGTAGCACTTTTTGATTTGCAAAGTTCCTTAGTTGTATAGAAATTTCAAAATCTTTTTCTGCCCAGTAATAATAAATTTAATACCCATAAATGTGCATTTTTCAAATTTTTCAAAAATTCACAAAAATTATACCGTTGGTCTTATTTTTCGAAGACGCCCCTGGGAGCACCTGGGGATGACCAGTGGGACACCCCAGGGTGGCACCCCACAGGCCGGCGCGGCCAGCAAGGGGGGCGTGCCACCCTGTTGTGTGGGGCCCTCCTTGCCTCACTTATTCATCTCTTCCTCCCACTCTCTTCTCTCTCCCGAAAAAACCAGCACCAACTTTCTCTCACTCGTGTTTCTGCTCAAGAGCTCAAGATTTCTCGATTTCTTTGCTCAGCCCAGATTTCTGTCTGAAATTTGGCACATTTGCTCTCCGGTATGTGACTCCTCCGATTATCCAAGTAGAATTTTGTTTGGTTGAGTATATCTTGAATATTTTGCTGCTGTAGGTAACATGTTTAGTGAGCTTGCATGCTTGTTCTAAGTTGTAGAAACTAGTTTTGATGCATGATTAGTACTCTAGCAAGTTCCTATGGTAGTTTCCTTCAATTATATGTCACCAAATCAAATTTTATAATGTTTGTTGAAAAATTTCAGAAAAGGAAGATGGATAATTACAACTTTGGAGAAGTGTTTAAGAGAGAGACGACAAGCACGGGAAGGCCCTCTAGGACCACCACCCGATTCAGGCGATCCTATAATGAGGACGTCATCGCGCCAAGCTTTGAACCTGAAGAGGACAATGGAGTCCCTAACGCTTCATCTTTCCCATGTTATGACTTTTTGAGTGATGCAGGGTTGCTGAATGATTTCTTGACCCTCGTTGATAAGGCGGGCTTAACCACCTATATGGGAGATGAAAGGGAGCAATACCTCATGCTCACTAAAATCTTTGTTGAGAGCTTCAAGTTCAACAACAAGCACTATCACCCGACAGTTGCATTCAAGATCTACGGTAATCCTGTTACTATGAAATTGGAAGAATTTTGTGTTGCATTGGATATTGCCCCTGTAGGTACAGCGAAGAGGATTGAGGGCAATCCAAGGGCTTTGCTTGAGCTCCATCGAGAGATCACCAACGATTATTGCCGCACCATTCAGCGTGGCAAGATAAGAAACATCCAACTCCCCGCTATTAAGTATTTTGCTTATTACCTTGCTACTAGCATTCTTGGTAGGGAGAACTGATGTCTACGGGTGCTTCTATTCTTGTAGACAGTGTTGGCCCTCCAAGAGCAGAGGTTTGTAGAACAGCAACAAGTTTCCCTTAAGAGGTTTATCGAACTCAGGGAGGAAGAGGTCAAAGATATCCCTCTCAAGCAACCCTGGAACCACAAAGCAAGAAGTCTCTTGTGTCCCCAACACACCTAATACACTTGTCAGATGTATAGGTGCACTAGTTCGGCGAAGAGATAGTGAAATACAGGTGGTATGAATATATATGAGCAGTAGTAACGGCACCAGAAAATAGCTTGATGCTACAACTGGCGTATGGTTGATGGTGGTGATATTGCAGGCAGTACAGATGCAGTAGAACAGTAAACAAGCAGCGATAGCAGTATTTGGAAACAAGGCCTAGGGGATTATACTTTCACTAGTGGACACTCTCAACATTGATCACATAACAGAATAGATAAATGCTATACTCTACACTCTCTTGTTGGATGATGAACACCACTAATTGTGTAGGATTACACAAACCCTCAATGCCGGAGTTAACAAGCTCCACAATATTCGATATTCATGTTTAAATAACCTTAGAGTGCATGATAGATCAACACAACTACACCAAGTACTAACATAGCATGCACACTGTCACCATCACACTATGAAGGAGGCATAGATCACATCAATACTATCATAGCAATAGTTAACTTCATAATCTACAAGAGGTCACAATCATAACCTACGCCAAGTACTACACGATGCACACACTGTCACCATTACACCGTGCAGGAGGAATAGAGTACTTTAATAACATCACTAGAGTAGCACATAGATGAATAGTGATACAAAACACATTGCAATCATAAAGGGATATAAATAAGCACTTCACTTTGCTATTCATAACAGTGAATAAGTATTCTCTGAAATATAGCCTAAGAGACCCACACGGTGCACACACTGTCACCTTTACACACGTGGGACAAGGAGTCTCCGGAGATCACATAAGTAAAATCCACTTGACTAGCATAATGACATCTAGATTACAAGCATCATCATATGAATCTCAATCATGTAAGGCAGCTCATGAGATTATTGTATTGAAGTACATAGGGAGAGAGATTAACCACATAGCTACCGGTACAGCCCTTAGCCTCGATGGAGAACTACTCCCTCCTCATGGGAGACAGCAGTGTTGATGAAGATGGCGGTGGAGATGGCAGCGGTGTCGGGGCACTTCCCCGTCCCGGCGGCGTGCCGGAACAGAGAATCCTGTCCCCCAGATCTTGGCTTCGTGATGGCGGCAGCTCTGGAAGGTTTCTCGTACCGTGGCTTTTCCGTCTCGAAGATTTAGGTCGGGACCTTTAAATAGGCGAAGAGGCGGAGTCGGAAGGCTGACGAGGCGACGACACAATAAGGGGGTGCGGCCCACCCCCTGGCCGCACCAGCCTGTCATCTGGGGCCCACAGGGCCCTCCTCTGGTGGCTCTCGGGTGTTCTGGAAGATTCATGCAATTCTAAGATGCTGGGCGTTGATTTCGTCCAATTCCGAGAATATTTCCTTACTAGGATTTCTGAAACCAAAAACAGCAGAAAACAGGAACTGGCACTTCGGCATCTCGTCAATAGGTTAGTTCCGGAAAACGCATAAAAACGATATAAAGTGTGAACAAATCATGTACGTATTGTCATAAAACAAGCATGGAACATCAGAAATTATAGATACGTTGGAGATGTATCAGCATCCCCAAGCTTAGTTCCTACTCGTCCCGAGTAGGTAAACGATAATAAAGATAATTTCTGAAGTGACATGCTACCAACATGATCTTAATCATACTATTGTAAAGCATATGAGATGAATGCAGCGATTCAAAGCAATGATAAAGACAATGGTTAAACAATTGAATCATATAGCAAAGACTTTTCATGAATGGTACTTTCAAGACAAGTATCAATAAGTCTTGCATAAGAGTTAACTCGTAAAGCAATAAATTCATAGTAAAGGCATTGAAGCAACACAAAGGAAGATTAAGTTTCAGCGGTTGCTTTCAACTTGTAACATGTATATCTCATGGATAGTTGTCAATACAGAGTAATATGATGAATGCAAATATACAAGTATGTAAGAATCAATGCACAGTTAACACAAGTGTTTGCTTCTAAGATGGAAGGAAGTAGGTAGACTGACTCAACACAAAAGTAGAAGAAAGGCCCTTCGAAGAGGGAAGCATCGATTGCTATATTTGTGCTAGAGCTTTTATTTTGAAAACAAGAAACAATTTTGTCAACGGTAGTAATAAAGCATATGCATTATGTAAATTATATCCTACAAGTTGCAAGCCTCATGCATAGTATACCATTAGTGCCCGCACCTTGTCCTAATTAGCTCGGATTACCTGGATTATCACCGCAATACATATGTTTTAACCAAGTATCACAAAGGGGTACCTCTATGCCGCCTGTACAAAGGTCTAAGGAGAAAGCTCGCATTGGATTTCTCGCTTTTTATTATTCTCAACTTAGACATCCATACCGGGACAACATAGACAACAGATAATGGACTCCTCTATAATGCTTAAGCATTCAACAACAATTAATATTCTCATAAGAGATTGAGGATTGTTGTCCAAAACTGAAACTTCCACCATGAATCATGGCTTTAGTTAGCGGCCCAATGTTCTTCTCTAACAATATGCATGCTCAAACCATTCAACTCATGGTAAATCGCCCTTACTTCAGACAAGACGAACATGCATAGCAACTCACATGATATTCAACAAAGAGTAGTTGATGGCGTCCCCAGGAACATGGTTATCGCACAACAAGCAACTTAATAAGAAATAAGATACATAAGTACATATTCAATACCACAATAGTTTTTAGGCTATTTGTCCCATGAGCTATATATTGCAAAGATAAAGGATAGAAATTTAAAGGTAGCACTCAAGCAATTTACTTTGGAATGGCGGAGAAATACCATGTAGTAGGTAGGTATGGTGGACACAAATGGCATAGTTACTGGCTCAAGGATTTGGATGCACGAGAAGTAATCCTTCTCAATACAAGGCTTAGGCTAGCAAGGTTATTTGAAGCAAACACAAGCATGAACTGGTACAGCAAAACTCACATAAAAACATATTGCAAGCATTATAAGACTCTACACTGTCATCCTTGTTGCTCAAACCCTTACTAGAAAATATCTAGACTTTAGAGAGAGCAATCATGCAAACCAAATTTCAACAAGCTCTATGTATTTCTTCACTAATAGGTGCAAAGTATATGATGCAAGAGCTTAATCATGATCACAACAATTGCCAAGTATCACATTGTTCAAGACATCATACCAATTACTACATGTAGCATTTCCCGTTTCCAACCATATAACAATTAACGAAGCAGTTTCAACTTTCGCCATGAAAATTAAAAGCTAAGAACACATGTGTTCATACGAACCAGCGGAGCATGTCTCTCTCCCACACAAGCATTTATTCAAACAAAAAAAACAAAAACAAACAGACGCTCCAAGTAAAGTACATAAGATGTGGCCGAATAAAAATATAGTTTCAAGGGAGGAACCTGATAATTTATCGATGAAGAAGGGGATGCCTTGGGCATACCCAAGCTTAGATGCTTGAGTCTTCTTGAAATATGCAGGGATGAACCACCGGGGCATCCCCAAGCTTAGAGCTTTCACTCTCCTTGATCATATTGTATCATCCTCCTCTCTTGACCCTTGAAAACTTCCTCCACACCAAACTCAAAACAACTCATTAGAGGGTTAGTGCATAATCAAAAATTCACATGTTCAGAGGTGACACAATCATTATTAACACTTCTGGACATTGCCCAAAGCTTCTGAAAGTTAATGGAACAAAGAAATCCATCCAACACAGCAAAAGAGGCAATGCGAAATAAAAGGCAGAATCTGTCAAAAAAGAACAGTCCGTAAAGATGAATTTTTACGAGGCACCAGACATGCTCAAATGAAAATGCTCAAATTGAATGAAAGTTGCGTACATATCTGAGGATCACTCACGTAAATTGGCATAATTTTCCGAGTTACCTGCAGAGAATTAGGCCCAGATTCGTGACAGCAAGAAATCTGTTTCTGCGCAGTAATCCAAATCTAATATGAACCTTACTATCAAAGACTTTACTTGGCACAACAATGCAATAAAATAAGATAAGGAGAGGTTGCTACAGTAGTAACAACTTCCAAGACACAAATATAAAATAAAAATACTGTAGCAAAATAAACACATGGGTTATCTCCCAAGAAGTTCTTTCTTTATAGCCATTAAGATGGGCTCAGCAGTTTTAATGATGCACTCGCAAGAAATAGTAGTTGAAGCAAAAGAGAGCATCAAGAGGCAAATTCAAAACAAATTTAAGTCTAACATGCTTCCTATGCATAGGAGTTTTGTAAATAAACAAGTTCATGAAGAAAAAAGTAACAAGCATAGGAAGATAGAACAAGTGTAGCTTCAAAAATTTCAGCACATAGAGAGGCATTTTAGTAACATGAAAATTTCTACAACCATATTTTCCTCTCTCATAATAACTTTCAGTAGCAACATGAGCAAACTCAACAATATAACTATCACATAAAGCATTCTTATCATGAGTCTCATGCATAAAATTATTACTACTCCCAACATAAGCATAGTCATTCTTATTAATTGCAGTGGGAGCAAATTCAACAAAGTATCTATCATTATTATTCTCATCAAGTGTAGGAGGCATAGTATAATCATAACAAAATTGACTCTCCATAGTAGGTGGTACTAAAAGACTCCTATCATTATAATCATCATAAATAGGAGGCAAAGTATCATCAAAGTAAATTTTCTCCTCAATGCTTGGGGGACTAAAAAGATCATGCTCATCAAAACCAGCTTCCCCAAGCTTAGAATTTTCTATATCATTAGCAACAATGGTATTCAAAGTGTTCATACTAATATGTTCCATGGGTTTTTTAATTTTCGCATCAAACCATCCATGTCTTAACTCAGGAAAAAGAATAAAAAGCTTCATGTTGCTTTCCATTATGCCAAACTAGTGTAAAACAAGAAACAAAAAGATGCAATTGCAGGATCTAAAGGAAATAGCTTCGAGCACTTACAACGGCGCCGGAAAATAGCTGAGTAGCCGAGATCCGGAGTGTGAGTACCTTTTACCTTTCCTCCCCGGCAACGGCGCCAGAAAAGTGCTTGATGTCTACGGGTGCTTCTATTCTTGTAGACAGTGTTGGGCCTCCAAGAGTAGAGGTTTGTAGAACAGCAGCAAGTTTCCCTTAAGTGGATCACCCAAGGTTTATCGAACTCAGGGAGGAAGAGGTCAAAGATATCCCTCTCAAGCAACCCTGCAACTACAAAGCAAGAAGTCTCTTGTGTCCCCAACACACCTAATACACTTGTCAGATGTATAGGTGCACTAGTTCGGCAAAGAGATAGTGAAATACAGGTGGTATGAATATACATGAGCAGTAGTAACGGCACCAGAAAATAGCTTGATGCTACAACTGGCGTATGGTTGATGGTGGTAATATTGCAGGCAGTACAGATGCAGTAGAACAGTAAACAAGCAGCGATAGCAGTATTTGGAAACAAGGCCTAGGGAATATACTTTCACTAGTGGACACTCTCAACATTGATCACATAACAGAATAGATAAATGCTATACTCTACACTCTCCTGTTGGATGATGAACACCACTAATTTAGTAGGATTACACGAACCCTCAATGCTGGAGTTAACGAGCTCCACAATATTCGATATTCATGTTTAAATAACCTTAGAGTGCATGATAGATCAACACAACTACACCAAGTACTAACATAGCATGCACACTGTCACCATCACACTATGAAGGAGGCATAGATCACATCAATACTATCATAGCAATAGTTAACTTCATAATCTACAAGAGATCACAATCATAACCTACGCCAAGTACTACACGATGCACACACTGTCACCATTACACCGTGTAGGAGGATTAGAGTACTTTAATAACATCACTAGAGTACCACATAGATGAATAGTGATACAAAACACATTGCAATCATAAAGGGATATAAATAAGCACTTTAGTTTGCTATTCATAACAGTGAATAAGTATTCTGTGAAATATAGCCTAAGAGACCCACAAGGTGCACACACTGTCACCTTTACACACGTGGGACAAGGAGTCTCCGGAGATCACATAAGTAAAATCCACTTGACTAGCATAATGACATCTAGATTACAAGCATCATCATATGAATCTCAATCATGTAAGGCAGCTCATGAGATTATTGTATTGAAGTACATAGGGAGAGAGATTAACCACATAGCTACCGATACAGCCCTTAGCCTCGATGGAGAACTACTCCCTCCTCATGGGAGACAGCAGTGTTGATGAAGATGGCGGTGGAGATGGCAGCGGTGTCGATGGAGAAGCCTTCCAGGGGCACTTCCCCGTCCCGGCGGTGTGCTGGAACAGAGACTCCTGTCCCCCAGATCTTAGCTTCGCGATGGCGGCGGCTCTGGAAGGTTTCTCGTACCGTGGCTTTTCCGTCTCGAATATTTAGGTCAGGGACCTTTAAATAGGCGAAGAGGCGGAGTCGGAAGGCTGACGAGGCGACGACACAATAGGGGGGCGCGGCCCACCCCCTGGCCGCGCCAGCCTGTCATCTGGGGCCCACAGGGCCCTCCTCTGGTGGCTCTCGGGTGTTCTGGAAGCTTCATGCAATTCTAAGATGCTGGGCGTTGATTTCGTCCAATTCCGAGAATATTTCCTTACTAGGATTTCTGAAACCAAAAACAGTAGAAAACAGGAACTGGCACTTCGGCATCTCGTCAATAGGTTAGTTCCGGAAAACGCATAAAAACGATATAAAGTGTGAACAAATCATGTAGGTATTGTCATAAAACAAGCATGGAATATCAGAAATTATAGATACGTTGGAGACGTATCAAGAACACTAGCAATATTTCTAGCTATCATCTTGCTCTCTTAATTGCTGCACTCACTAGAGAGATGAAGGAGATATGCCCTAGAGGCAATAATAAAGTGGTTATTATTTATATCTCTATGTTTATGATAAATGTTTATATGTCATGCTATAATTGTATTAACCGAAACATTAGTACATGTGTGATATGTAGACAAACAAAGAGTCCCTAGTATGCCTCTTAACTAGCTTGTTGATTAATGGATGATTAGTTTCATAATCATGAACATTGGATGTTATTAATAACAAGGTTATATCATTGTATGAATGATGTAATGGACACACCCAATTAAGCGTAGCATAAGATCTCGTCATTAAGTTATTTGCTATAAGCTTTCGATACATAGTTACCTAGTCCTTATGACCATGAGATCATGTAAATCACTTATACCGGAAAGGTACTTTGATTACACCAAACGCCACTGCGTAAATGGGTGGTTATAAAGGTGGGATTAAGTATCCGGAAAGTATGAGTTGAGGCATATGGATCAACAGTGGGATTTGTCCATCCCGATGACGGATAGATATACTCTGTGCCCTCTCGGTGGAATGTCGTCTAATGTCTTGCAAGCATATGAATAAGTTCATAAGAGACTACATACCACGGTACGAGTAAAGAGTACTTGTCAGGAGACGAGGTTGAACAAGGTATAGAGTGATACCGAAGATCAAACCTCGGACAAGTAAAATATCGCGTGACAAAGGGAATTGGTATCCTATGTGAATGGTTCATTCGATCACTAAAGTCATCGTTGAATATGTGGGAGCCATTATGGATCTCCAGATCCCGCTATTGGTTATTGGTCGGAGTGAGTACTCAACCATGTCCGCATAGTTCACGAACCGTAGGGTGACACACTTAAAGTTGGATGTTGAAATGGTAGAACTTGAATATGGAATGGAGTTCGAATATTTGTTCGGAGTCCCGGATGAGATCCCGGACATCACGAGGAGTTCCGGAATGGTCCGGAGAATAAGATTCATATATAGGATGTCATTTTATGTGAATTAAAATGATTCGGAAGGTTCTATGGAAGGTTCTAGAAGGTTCTAGAAAAGTCCGGAAGAAACCACCAAGGAAGGTGGAGTCCCAGAGGGACTCCACCTCCATGGCCGGCCAACCCTAGTGGGGGAGGAGTCCCAAGTGGACTCCCCCTATGGGGGCCGGCCACCCCCCCACATGGAAGGGGGGAATCCCACCCCAAGTGGGATTCCCACCTTGGGTAGGTTTCCCTATCACATGGAAGGTTTTGTGTTCGGGTCTTATTCGGAGACTTGTAGTCCAACACTTGGGGCTTCCACCTATATAATGAGGGGCCAAGGGGAGGGGCCCGGCCACCCTAGAGACCACAACCTGGCAGCCCCCCTTGAGTGGCCGGCCACCCCCTCCCAAACCCTAGCCGCCCCCTCTCCTCCATAATCTCTCGCACGCTTAGCGAAGCTCCGCCGGAGTTCTCCACCGCCACCGACACCACGCCGTCGTGCTGTCGGATTCAAGAGGAGCTACTACTTCCGCTGCCCGCTGGAACGGGAGGTGGACATCGTCTTCATCAACAACCGAACGTGTGACCGAGTACGGAGGTGCTGCCCGTTCGTGGCGCCGGTGATCAAGATCTTCTACGCGCTTTTGCAAGCGGCAAGTGAACGTCTACCGCAGCAACAAGAGCCTCATCTTGTAGGCTTTGGAATCTCTTCAAGGGTGAGACTCGATAAACCCCTCGTTGCTACCGTCTTCTAGATTGCATCTTGGCTTGGATTGCGTGTTCGCGGTAGGAAATTTTTTGTTTTCTATGCAACGTTATCCTACAGTGGTATCAGAGCCAGGTTTATGCATAGATGGTTGCACGAGTAGAACACAATGGTTTTGTGGGCGTTGATGCTCTTGTTATCTTTAGTTTGAGTACTTTGCATCTTTGTGGCATAGTGGGATGAAGCGGCTCGGACTAACTTTACATGACCGTGTTCATGAGACTTGTCCCTCGTTCGACATGCAACTTGTATTGCATAAGAGGCTTTGCGGGTGTCTGTCTCTCCTACTATAGTGAAGATCAATTTACTCTTCTATTGAAAACATTAGTACCAACGTTGTGGTTCATGTTCGTAGGTAGATTAGATCTCTCTCGAAAACCCTAACCCACGTAAAATATGCAAACCAAATTAGAGACGTCTAACTTGTTTTTGCAGGGTTTGGTGATGTGATATGGCCATAATGTGATGATGAATATGTATGAGATGATCATTATTGTATTGTGGCAACCGGCAGGAGCCTTATGGTTGTCTTTAAATTTCATGTTGAGTAGTTGTAATAGTTGCTACATGGAGGACAATCATGAAGACGGCGCCATTGACCTTGACGCTATGCCGACAATGATGGAGATCATGCCCGAAGATGATGGAGATCATGTCCGTGCTTTGGAGATGAAGATCAAAGGCGCAAAGACAAAAGGGCCATATAAGATGATCTGCATGTGATGTTAATCCTTTTATGCATCTTATTTTGCTTAGATCGCGACGGTAGCATTATAAGATGATCCCTCACTAAAATCTCAAGATAATAAAGTTTTCATCCTTAGTAGCACCGTTGCCAAGACTTGTCGTTTCGAAGCATCTCGTGATGATCGGGTGTGATAGAATCAACAAGTGCATACAACGGGTGCAAGACAGTTTTGCACATGCGGATACTAAGGTGGCCTTGACGAGCCTAGCATGTACAGACATGGTCTCGGAACACGTGATACCGAAAGGTAGAGCATGAATCATATAGTTGATATGATGAACACTATGAGTGTTCGCCATTGAAATCACACCTTGTCTCGTGATGATCGGACTTAGGTGCGGTGGATTTGGTTCGTGTGATCACTAAGACAATGCGAGGGATATTGTTTTGAGTGGGAGTTCACCTAGATTTTTAATTATGTTGAATTAAAATTTGAACTCAATTTGTCATAAACTTAGTCTAAACTTTTGCAAATATATGTTGTAGAGATGGCGTCCCCAATCAATTTTAACCAGTTCCTAGAGAAAGAAAAACTTAAGAGCAACGGTAGCAACTTCACCGACTGGTTCCGTCATGTGAGGATCTTCCTCTCTGGCGGAAATCTGCAATATGTGCTTGATGCACCGCTAGGTGACCCTCTATCCCGTGCAGAAACCGAAACCGATGAAGTAAAAGCTGTTTACGAGACTCGGAAAACTCGGTACTCTCAAGTTCGGTGTGCCATCCCGTGCGATGCGGAATCCGATCTTCAAAAACGTTTTGAGCACCACGATCCTCATGAGTTGATGAATGAGCTGAAAGCTATTTTTGAGACTCATGCGGCCGTGGAATGCTATGAAGCATCGAAACATTTCTTCAGCTGCATGATGAAGAAGGCAGCTCCGTTAGTGAGCACATGCTCGCCATGACCGGGCATGCGAAGAAACTCAGTGACTTGGGAATAGTGATTCCTAACAGACTGGGGATTAATCGTGTCCTTCAATCAGTGCCACCAAGTTACAAGAACTTTGTGATGAACTACAATATGCAGAACATGAACAAGGAGTTACCTGAACTCTTTGGCATGCTAAAAGCTGCTGTGATTGAGATCAAGAAAGAGCACCAAGTGTTGATGGTCAACAAGACCACCAGTTTCAAGAAACAGGGCAAGTCTAAGGGAAAATTCAAGAAGGGTGGCAAGAAAGCTGCCACGCCTCCTATGAAACCTAAGAACGGCCCTAAGCCCGATGCCGAGTGCTATTACTGCAAGGAGAAGGGACACTGGAAGTGTAATTGCTCCAAGTATCTGGCTGATCTGAAGAGTGGCCTTGTCAAGAAGAAGAAAGAAGGTATATCTGATATACATGTAATAGATGTTTATCTCACTGGTTCTCGTTCTAGTACCTGGGTATTTGATACTGGTTCGGTTGCTCATATTTGTAACTCGAAACAGGAACTAAAGAATAAACGAAGACTACTGAAAGATGAAGTGACGATGCGCGTTGGAAACGGATCCAAAGTCGATGTGATCGCTGTCGGCACACTTCCTCTACATATACCTTCGGGATTAGTTTTAAGCCTAAATAATTGTTATTTTGTACCCGCGTTGAGCATGAACATTATATCTGGATCTTGTTTAATGCAAGACGGTTATTCATTCAAGTCTGAGAATAATGGTTGTTCTATTTTTATGAATAATATCTTTTATGGTCGAGCACCAGAAAAGAATGGCTTAGATCTGTTAGATCTCGATAGTAGTGATACGCATATACATAACATTGATGCTAAGCGAATTAAATTGAATGATAATTCTACTTATATGTGGCACTGTCGTCTTGGTCATATTGGAGTAAAACGCATGAAGAAACTCCATACCGATGGATTACTTGAATCACTTGACTTTGAGTCACTTGATAGATGCGAAGCATGTCTAATGGGTAAAATGACTAAGACTCCATTTTCTGGTATGATGGAGCGAGCTACTGACTTATTGGAAATCATACATACCGATGTGTGTGGACCAATGAGCGTAGCATCACGCGGTGGTTATCGTTATGTTCTAACCTTCACAGATGATCTGAGTAGATATGGGCATATCTATTTCATGAAACATAAATCCGAAACTTTCGAGAAGTTTAAGGAATTCCAAAGTGAAGTAGAAAATCAACGTAACAAGAAGATTAAATTTCTACGATCTGATCGTGGAGGTGAATATCTGAGTTATGAGTTTGGCATGCATTTAAAGAAATGCGGAATACTTTCACAATTGACACCGCCGGGAACACCTCAACGAAATGGTGTGTCCGAACGTCGTAATCGAACTCTCTTAGATATGGTTCGTTCTATGATGTCTCTTACTGATTTGCCGTTATCATTTTGGAGTTATGCATTAGAGACAGCCGCATTCACTTTAAATAGAGCACCATCAAAATCCGTAGAAACGACACCGTATGAATTATGGTTTAATAAGAAACCTAAGCTGTCGTTCCTGAAAGTTTGGGGTTGCGAAGCCTATGTAAAGAAGTTACAACCGGACAAGCTAGAACCCAAAGCGGAGAAATGCATCTTCATAGGATATCCTAAGGAAACTATAGGGTACACTTTCTATCACAAATCCGAAGGCAAAATCTTTGTTGCTAAGAACGGAACCTTTCTTGAGAAAGAATTTCTCACTAAAGAAGTGACTGGAAGAAAAGTAGAACTCGATGAGATTGATGAATCTATACTCGTTGATCAGAGTAGCGCAGTACCGGAAGTTGTACCTGTACCGCCTACACTGGCAATAGAGGAAGCTAATGATAATGATCATGAAACTTCGAACGAGGAAACTACTGAACCTCGCAGATCGACAAGGGAGCGTGCCACTCCTGATTGGTATGATCCTTGTCTAAATGTCATGATTGTGGATAACAATGATGAGGACCCTGCGACGTATGAAGAAGCGATGATGAGCCCAGATTCCAACAAATGGCAAGAAGCCATGAAATCCGAAATGGGATCCATGTATGATAACAAAGTATGGACTTTGGTAGACTTACCTGATAGCCGAAAGGCTGTCGAGAATAAATGGATCTTCAAGAGAAAAACAGATGCTGATGGTAATATTACTGTCTATAAAGCTCGACTTGTCGCAAAGGGTTTCTGACAAATTCAAGGAGTTGACTACGATGAGACTTTCTCACCTGTAGTGAAGCTAAAATCTGTGAGAATTTTGTTAGCAATAGCTGCATTTTTCGATTATGAGATTTGGCAGATGGATGTCAAAACGGCGTTCCTTAATGGAGACATTGAGGAAGAGTTGTATATGGTACAACCCAAAGGTTTTGTCGATCCTAAAAATGCTGACAAAGTATGCAAACTTCAGCGTTCAATCTATGGACTGAAGCAAGCATCAAGAAGTTGGAACCGACGCTTTGATAAGGTGATCAAAGACTTCGGGTTTATACAAAGGTCATGGAGAGGCCTGTATTTACAAGAAAGTGAGTGGGAGCTCTGTAGCATTCCTGATATTATATGTAGATGACATATTATTGATCGGGAATGATATAGAACTATTAAGCAGTGTAAAAGGTTATTTGAATAATAGTTTTTCAATGAAAGACCTTGGTGAAGCATCGTATATATTAGGCATCAAGATTTACAGAGATAGATCAAGATGCCTAATAGGGCTATCACAGAGTACATATCTGGACAAAATTCTAAAGAAGTTTAGAATGGACGAAAGTAAGAAAGGGTTCTTACCTATGTTACCAGGCAAGGTCTTGTGTAAGACTCAAGGACCGGCTACGGCAGAAGAAAGAGAAAGGATGAGTAATATCCCCTATGCCTCGGCAGTAGGATCTATCATGTATGCCATGCTATGTACTAGACCGGATATAGCGCATGCTGTTAGTTTGACTAGCAGATATCAAAGTGATCTAGGAATGGAACACTGGACAGCGGTCAAGAATATCCTGAAGTACTTGAAAAGAACTAAGGATATGTTTCTTTGTTATGGAGGTGACCAAGAGCTCGTTGTAAGCGGTTACACCGATGCAAGTTGGAACACTGATCCTGATGACTCTAAGTCACAATCTGGGTACTTGTTTATATTGAATGGTGCTGCAGTAAGCTGGGCAAGCTCGAAGCAGTGCACGGTGGCGAAGTCTTCAACAGAATCAGACTACATAGCGGCTTCAGAGGCTTCATCAGAAGCGGTATGGATGAAGAGGTTCATTGTAGAGCTCGGTGTGGTTCCTAGTGCATTGGACCCATTAATCATTTACTGTGATAACATGGGTGCCATCGCCAATGCACAAGAGCCAAGGTCACACAAGAGGCTGAAGCATATCAAGCGGGTATCACTCCCTGGAGGCCGACCTTTCCAAAGGTCTGGGTAGCCCATGTACGTACGACGCGTGGCATCGAACCAAACGACTCCCGCGCGGCGCGCGTACTTGCCCATCGTACCGATCGTATCCGGGTGTACTTGCCCAACGTACAGGACGAATCCCGCGCGCTTCACATCATGCCTACGAGGCTTCCCGTGTAGGTACAGCGAAAGTACTTGCCACTGGCCATGCTTGGCCGCGTACGCATGCATCCAACACGATGCAAAATAGATCAAATTCAACAGCAAAACTAGTCACGCACACGAACGAGTGCAGGTACAGTCGCGCACACGAGACAGGTACAGTCGTCCACATAAGACAGGTACATTCGCGCACACGAACGAGTACAGGTACAGTCGCTCACACGAGACAGGTACAGTCGCGCACACGAGTAAGTACAGTCGCCTACACGAGCGAGTACAGGTACAGTCGTCCACATAAGACAGGTACAGTCGCGCACACGAACGAGTACAGGTACAGTCGTTCACACGAGACAGGTACAATCGCGCACACGAGTAAGTATAGTCGCCTACACGAGCGAGTACAGGTACAGTCGTCCACATAAGACAGGTACACTTGCGCACACGAACGAGTACAGGTACAGTTGGTCACACGAGTAAAGGAAAAAATGCACTAAATACCTTCAAAAGAGAAGTACTTATCAGTTCATGCACGAGTACAGTTAGATACACAAGACGACTACAACCATAGTAGTATAGGAAGTACGAAAAAAAAGTATCTCGAAACCTACCAACATGGGATCTAGTTTTGAAGATCTCGACGAGAGGATCTCAAAAGTGAAAACGGTTCGTCATTTGGACTTACGGTTCTCAAGATATTTCATTTTGAAAAACCGAATCTAGAAAATAAAGGGAAAAACGCAGCCCCCTCTGCCTTCTCTCTCCTCCCTCATCCCCACTTTGCTTCTCCTTGCGACACGTGTCGAGCAGAGAGACCACTTCCCTGAGATTTTCTGCCACCACAGCGCGCCACTTGTCGCGCGCGGAGCGTTATCTTCCCTTCGCGAAGGTCGGCCTTTTTCTAGAGTTTTCCATATCAAGCTGCGTTACCACTCGATTCGCGAGTACATCGAAGATGGAGAAGTAAAGATTTGCAAAGTACATACTGATCTGAATGTAGCAGATCCGTTGACTAAAGCTCTCCCTAGGTCAAAGCATGACCAACACCAGAATGCCATGGGTGTTAGGTATATTACAATGTAATCTAGATTATTGACTCTAGTGCAAGTGGGAGACTGAAGGAGATATGCCCTAGAGGCAATAATAAAGTGGTTATTATTTATATCTCTATGTTTATGATAAATGTTTATATGTCATGCTATAATTGTATTAACCGAAACATTAGTACATGTGTGATATGTAGACAAACAAAGAGTCCCTAGTATGCCTCTTAACTAGCTTGTTGATTAATGGATGATTAGTTTCATAATCATGAACATTGGATGTTATTAATAACAAGGTTATATCATTGTATGAATGATGTAATGGACACACCCAATTAAGCGTAGCATAAGATCTCGTCATTAAGTTATTTGCTATAAGCTTTCGATACATAGTTACCTAGTCCTTATGACCATGAGATCATTTAAATCACTTATACCAGAAAGGTACTTTGATTACACCAAACGCCACTGCGTAAATGGGTGGTTATAAAGGTGGGATTAAGTATCCGGAAAGTATGAGTTGAGGCATATGGATCAACAGTGGGATTTGTCCATCCCGATGACGGATAGATATACTCTGGGCCCTCTCGGTGGAATGTCGTCTAATGTCTTGCAAGCATATGAATAAGTTCATAAGAGACTACATACCACGGTACGAGTAAAGAGTACTTGTCAGGAGACGAGGTTGAACAAGGTATAGAGTGATACCGAAGATCAAACCTCGGACAAGTAAAATATCACGTGACAAAGGGAATTGGTATCGTATGTGAATGGTTCATTCGATCACTAAAGTCATCGTTGAATATGTGGGAGCCATTATGGATCTCCAGATCCCACTATTGGTTATTGGTCAGAGTGAGTACTCAACCATGTCCGCATAGTTCACGAACCGTAGGGTGACACACTTAAAGTTGGATGTTGAAATGGTAGAACTTGAATATGGAATGGAGTTCGAATATTTGTTCGGAGTCCCGGATGAGATCCCGGACATCACGAGGAGTTCCGGAATGGTCCGGAGAATAAGATTCATATATAGGATGTCATTTTATGTGAATTAAAATGATTCAGAAGGTTCTATGGAAGGTTCTAGAAAAGTCCGGAAGAAACCACCAAGGAAGGTGGAGTCCCAGAGGGACTCCACCTCCATGGCCGGCCAACCCTAGTGGGGGAGGAGTCCCAAGTGGACTCCCCCTATGGGGGCCGGCCACCCCCCCACATGGAAGGGGGGAATCCCACCCCAAGTGGGATTCCCACCTTGGGTAGGTTTCCCTATCACATGGAAGATTTTGGGTTCGGGTCTTATTCGGAGACTTGTAGTCCAACACTTGGGGCTTCTACCTATATAATGAGGGGCCAAGGGGAGGGGGCCGGCCACCCTAGAGACCACAACCTGGCCGCCTGTGGTGACCCTGCATACCACTGCATGTTGTAGTATGCCAGTCGTTGATATAACATTCACGAAGTACCATTCCGCAAATATTACATCCCTCAGAGTAGTACAACAGAACATAGCAGGTCCATAACTCATTCATTTATTATTACAAATATCATACACATGTCGTCTCGGAGCTCCTCTTGGGTCCTAAGAGGAATACTCCTGGGTTCGAGGCGAACCCAACTTAGCTTGCAATATAAGAGTCTCATTAAGTTATACATTTATTTCTTCGAGCAGCTAAATACTAAGAGTTCGGGCTGCTCGGCTTCTACTACTACTCGAGATGTTCAGGCTTGATCTCCTCCGGAAGCCTCCCCAGTTCCGTAGACGATGAGATAGTCTACGCCTTCGATACCTCCAGAGAGGTCTGGTTCTTCATAGCCGATGATCTCGGCTCCTTCATTGTTGTCGTAGTCCTCCTCCAGACGATTCAGACAATCTAAGCATGGGATTTAAGAGTGGTATGAGTACGAGCGTACTCAACAAGTTCATTATAGATAAGAGGTGTTTAATGCTCTAGCTACGATATTAGACCAGAAAGTCTAATACCAATGCAAGTTTTGATAAACATTTCTTCAAGAGATTGCTTTTATTCCAAAGAGCTATGTCCGTCAGCCTTCACCGGTTTACTAGAACTTCATGGAGCTCCTTTCCGGCCGCGTTCGCAGTTCCTCATCCCGGAACAGGGAGTGACAGGTCACAGTTCTTTACACTCTACAGAGGTGTGTTGCTTTACCCATAAGAGATCTTATCCTTGGTGCCAACCGGGCAGCTTTCCCATCCACACTTCCTTCGGTGTGAGGCCCGGTATAAGGTCTAGCCAATCATGTTCCTCCGCTACCTCGAACACCCACCCTTTGTTGCATACTCCGACCCTGGGTCCACGCCGGCCCCATTATTCCCATAGATTTCAGGGTGGACTCCGACCACGACGTCAATGCAGGGCTCTACCATACATTCCTACGCCGGCAGATGCAACCCATCATAGACCTCATTACCGTTGGGACTTCTACGGGTTCCCACCCCTGCATCAAGTCTCGCAAGATCATGAGCACCCGGTAATGAGCATCCGTTGATGAATGAGAGGTGGAAACACTTTTGACTACTCTGTCCCACTCCGGATCTTATGGTTAACACGGGTATTACGACACAAGAATCACTGGCGACATTTGTTGTTAAATCCTAGATGGATATAAACCCTTGCAATGGAACCTCCACCATATCAACACAATCCATGGTTCCATTGCCCACCACATAGTCATATTCATAGTTATGAAAGTAGTGGTTTTGATTTTTATGCAATAGTGATAACCATAGTACTTTGCAAGTAATTTGATAGAAATACTCAAATGACATGAGCAAGTGATGAACTTGCCTGAACACTGCAAAGTTTTGCAGTTGGATGGTGTGGACTGACCCTTGTCCTATGTCTCTGAAAAATAGCATCATTGTCCGATAAGGGCAATGGTTAAAGAAGCAATTATGCATGATTCCAATTTTAGGGTTTGTTCCCCCCTTCCGATGTCGTTGTAATTTCATGTGAGAGGTTAAATACTAAGAACATCTTGGAGATACTTGATTTAGGGTAAATACAACCTTGAAATATTGTCAAAGTGTTTTTAAAGTCCAAATGCATTAATGGACTTATTTTCATTTTTAGAAAATAATATGTGTAATTTAAATTCTTATTTAAATCATCAAAGTAGGATTTATTCTTAATTGTCTTCAAAAATTCTGTTTGGTATTTTATTCAAATAGAGAATTTTATGCTGATCCATTTTCATATTTTTAATTTTTTTTTGAGCTTCTAAGCATTTCTTATTAAATTTCAAAGTTTCAGCATATATATGAATTATGAAATACCTAAAATACCCTTGGGCCCCACCTGTCAGGTGGCCCAAAGGGTTGAGTCAAACCCGAGCCGCTCCAACCGGCTCGGTCGGACTCAGACGCGCTCCCCTCTCCTCGCACGCGAAACCCTAATCTCTCTCTCGCTCTGGCGACCAGAGTCGCCTCCGCCGTCGCCGATTTATCCCCGCCGCCCCAGACCGTCGCCGGCGACGAGGTGCTGCGGATCTGGTTCGCCGTTCGACGGCGAACCAGATGGTCCGCGCCGATCTGTCGCGGGCGTCGCCGTTCGCTCGCCATCGTCGCTCCAGTGCGCCAGGCCGTTGGCGTCCGCCGCCGCCGCGCGTTGGAGAGACCGTGGCCCTTCATCCAGGCGCCTCCCCTGCGCGTGGTGCAGCGCTAGGTGCGGTGGTGGTCGCCAGGCTTGGCTTGGCCAGGCCTGGTGCTGGCGTGCTCCGGCGCGCGCCGCCTTGGTCGCTATGCCCGCGCCGGCCACCTCCTCCCTGGTGAGTTCTTCTCCTTCCCTTCTTCTTCTTCTTCTTCCTCACCTCTTCTTCGTCTAGTTTGACCATGGCCTGCTTGTCCTCGTAGAGGTTCTGGCCGTGCTAGTTGCTGTGCTGTTTGTGTGGCTGCTGTGCTACTGCCATGAATTCTTGCTACGGTGCTGCTCTATTCTGCCCACTAGCTATGCTTAATTCTTGCTATCTTGGTTGTGCACATTCCTGTGCATGTTCTAGAGCCACATGCTTGTTTAATCTTGCATTTTTGGCTCGAATTCATCTCTGTGCCTCTGTTCTAGTTACTGTTCTTGCTAGACATTCATGTGTATTCAATTTGGCTACCCTGGCTTGATTACCATGTGTATTCCTTGCAATTTGCAAGTTCCAGGGTAATGGTATGCTGTCTCTTGTGCTCAATTTCATGTGTATGCTTGTTTGAGCATTACTGCTGGTCTATCTGTATGATTCAGTGATGAGCACTAAGTGCTTTACTTATTTATCTTGATCCAGTGGTTCATCCAGCCTTGGATGTGCTTCTGGATACAATCATTTGGTTAGTCAATTGGTTATCTGTGAAACACTTGTTGATTATCTGTGGCCAATTCAATATCTGGTCCATGCTCTGTTGCTTAGTGATGCTCTAGCATGCCCTAGCATGCTATGGCAAGCTCTGATGATCATGTGATCATCAGCAGCTGGTAATTGGCTTGCTTACCTGTGCCTGTGCATTGCTGTTACCTATCTATGTGTATGTGTGTGGCACAGATCAGTGCTAGTGCTTGCTCAAGCATCAGCTGACACTTGCAGTGATCCCCTGGATCATTAGCAAATGTTTATTTCAAGGTTTGCTTGTTGATATCAATTATCTATGTTGTTTTAATTGATGGAGTGGATAATTGATGTGAACTGTACAGTGATGATCATCACAATTGGTTGGATTAGGCTAGATGGATGCCCACAATGGTTGGGAACCCTAGCCCTTCTTTGAACCCAATCAGGGTGATGATATTTGTATTTGGCTTGTTGGTTTGGCTGTTCTAGGGTTTGAGGTGACCCTGGCAGTAGTCATATGCTGCCCTAGGGTAGCTCCCCTATTTGGTGGCTTTCTGTGATGGATAGATGCTCACTGGCTAGTCACTTAGTGAATTTCCAGTAGCTTTGATGTTGATAAAAAAGGATAGGCACATGTTGCCTGTCAATCTGATGGTTTAGCTAGGCTAATAGGTGCTTTGTGAATTTGGATGGCTACAAGGAGTAAATCCATGCTAGATTTCTCTGGTTTTGACACTGTGTTGTCACAACCAGTGTTCCCTGGTTTAGTTTCCTTCTAGCCTTGTTTATACTTGCTGGCACCAATTGGTTTAGTAACCAAATGATGATACATCCAGGGTTTTCCTACCCTTCTGCGCTCCTGTGATGCAAGCATGCTTAAGTTGCTCAGGCTCTTGTGTGGTATACCTCACTCCAGCTCCTAGAAATAGGTGTTGGTGTAGAGGATTGCTTCTGTGATGCTTGGTTTGCTTGCCCTGCTCCTCCTAGCAAGCTTGTGGTGCTTTACTCCATCTGGTACTTGCTCACAGCTGACAGTTCTTGATGAATCTGTCCCTGGATGGTTTCTGGTGGCTTGTTGTTCTTCCTGTTCTAAGTGTTCTTGCTGTTCTTGGTGAACTTACCCAGGAGCTTGTGTCGATGGAATCTATAATATCTAAATTGGAGCAACCCACTAAAGGATTTCTCTTGACATGCAAGCATGCCACATCAACAAGCTTCTGATTGGTCCACGTCATTTATTCATCCACGTATACTTTATCCCGAGTGGTCTATTAATTTTCCATCGAGAGCTCATCTTCAGGGACTCTCTTCACCTTTCATCTTCCCCACTCACGGCATGAGTTCTCCTGTGCCACGGATCACGTACACCATTATTATTGGAAGTTCAAACAGGCCTGTCCATTGATTACAAAGAGTCAATTATTAATACTAGCACTGTCCATTCCTCTACTCGGTGTTCAATTCCCATCTATAATCACTGGTCGTCTGATCTTCTACCCCTCAATCTCAGATGTATATATATATGAATCTACTACTCAATCTCTCTTAGCCGATTAGCCGCCATTGTTGCAACTCCTTCCATCTTCTGGACCGATTCCCATGCCCCTCCTCGTGAAGAGGCCGCCTTCTCCTCCACCTGGCTATGGTCTACAACATCACCTCCGAGACCCCTAGCCCTGTGTTGCTGCCTGCTGCTGATGTCCCTCTTCTAGCAGTTGTCAGTCTCCCTCTACAAGGACAATGAAGCTTCTATCTTGCAGCCTCTTTCGCGTACAGTAAGATGATGTAAATCCACTGACTTCTTATCGAGGGAAACGAGAAACCTACAAATTGATATCTTAAATCCAATAATTGCCTACCAATTTCTGGTGTTCGTTCCTCAATATATGGATTTTAAGTGTTGCTGTGTTTGCCCCTGTTAGCCTGACATTTATCTCACACAAGAAACCTGAACCTGTCCGGGTACAATTGGCTTTGCTACTGATATTGTATTGGAGAAGAAGGCATGAAGCCAGGTAACTTCGCCACTGCATCGTGTTGATTTTTAGTAGGTAGCCGCTTGCTATTATGTTTCCTGATTAATGTTCTCTTTGCAGGATTAAATAATTGACTTGCCATTTTCTACATACCTCAATTTGGGATGCATTGCTCTAAGTTAACCTTAATATTCTGGCAAATTTTTTTTGTGCGTTGATGTACAGTTAATAGTTCAGATATCGTAAATATCTAATATCTAATATCTAATTTGCATCTTTCTGTCAATTTGCTTCTAAGCAGGGCATTTCTCATTAGTTCATGTCTGGCTGCAGAACATTATATAAGCAGCTACGTCAAGCAACTGGGACCAGGCAATTCTAGCAAAGGAAAAAACCGTTCTTTTTTGTATTATTAGTGTCTTCAGATTCATATCAGAGTATACATTCGTGGATTTTGTATTAACAAAAGTGTATCAGTGCAATCATATATAGCATAATTCAGTATGCGATCTGTGAAGGAGACAAATATAACTAAATAGCTGATCGCTTTTTGGTGTTCACTTTTATAAATTTAGTTAGCTTATCTTATAAATTACGTCTTCTAAACATTTTTTATTACACTCAATCCTCCCACATCCAATGTTCTCATATGAAGTATTGCTCAAGCGAATGTTTCGACACAATGTGTTGATTTCCTAGATTTCATGACCATTCTACTAATAAAGAATGTTAGAACAATGCAAACATTTCTATGATCATTATCAGATATTCCTGCATTTTGCAGAGGCTGGATGCCTATTATCATGCAAGGCGAACCAAAATAATAATTTAACTCTTCAAACTGATATTGGTTATGTGTACTAAAATATAATCTCTTCAAAGTATAGTGCTAAATTTCCCGCGCAGTTATGTGTAGTCAAATATAATTTTTTCGAAGTATAGCACTAAATTTCCCGCAGCAATGCGCGGGGTATCCTCTAGTGTTTAGGGTTTGGATGGAAAAAGGTTTTATATCATCCTCTCTTTGCTCTCCTGGTCGACAGCTGAGCCTGGCACCATTTTGGTGACTCCCCTGCCTTGTGTGTGCTGTTGTGCATGCACATAGCCTGGTAAGCTGCCTGGTTGTGTGTGTGTGCAAGTGCTGTGCACTTGGGCTTGATTCTATCTGTGGCATGGCCCTGCTCGGCAGAAACTTGAGCATATCCATCTCATTTCATTGTTTGCTAACCTGCCAAGTGGCTATACCACTTAGCATAACACTTGTTTTTATTTGCTTTGTATTTGTGTGCAGGGAAACAACCTGATGCTCCAAGGATCATGGAGATCATCAAGTACAAGGCTAGATGAAGACTAGCTTGTAGTGTTAGGATAGAACATTAAATTGTACCTTTCTTTTCTTTTCATTTTCCATTTTATCTAATTCTTGTAATATGTTGTAATATTCATTTGTTCCAATTTTGAATATTGTAAGTGACAATGTATTATGTGTGTGATGATCAATAAAGCCCAAGTTTTCCTTATTGAGCTTAATGTAATAGTTGTATTACTTGTATCATTGCTTAATGGTAATTGTTTGTGGAATTAACTCAGAATTGAATTATGTGATGATTATTTAATGTTTGAATTTGAAATTCAAATTCAAATTTGGTTTGAATTCAATCAAACAACTTAACTTGTAATTCAATCATGCAACTTAAATGTGTGATGCAAACTCTCCCCTCTTTTCTCAAAACCCTAGTTTAGTTGAATAAGGAACAGGTTTGTCGCACTCTCGAAACCCTAACCCTGTAAGGTGTCGAGAGAGAAACTTGTCCCCCTTCGATGCAGTTTTTGTTTAAAAGCGCGAAATTTCCCCGTAAATTACAATGCAATGCACATCCCTTTCTAAAATCTACCCCTCGATCGTCTCTAAACCTGGGATATTACACCGCCCCCCTTGAGTGGCCGGCCACCCCCTCCCAAACCCTAGCCGCCCCCTCTCCTCCATAATCTCCCGCACACTTAGCGAAGCTCCACCGGAGTTCTCCACCGCCACCGACACCACGCCGTCGTGCTGTTGGATTCAAGAGGAGCTACTACTTCCGCTGCCCGCTGGAACGGGAGGTGGACGTCGTCTTCATCAACAACCGAACGTGTGACCGAGTACGGAGGTGCTGCCCGTTCGTGGCGCCGGTGATCAAGATCTTCTACGCGCTTTTGCAAGCGGCAAGTGAACGTCTACCGCAGCAACAAGAGCCTCATCTTGTAGGCTTTGGAATCTCTTCAAGGGTGAGACTCGATAAACCCCTCGTTGCTACCGTCTTCTAGATTGCATCTTGGCTTGGATTGCGTGTTCGCGGTAGGAAATTTTTTGTTTTCTATGCAACGTTATCCTACAAGAGACACCTTATCATCTTGGTGCTCTTATTGCTCGCCGCTTGTCTAGCAGGGGGCCTATGTTTGGAGGAATTATTGCATCACGCATTTTATCACATCTAGAACTTCCTCTTGATCCTACTGATGTGCAATTAACTCCTATAAGACTTGATATTGCTGTTATGAAGAGCCATCATTTTGTTACAGCTGACTCTAGTTCAGATAATATGGTCTATAGAATGTTTTTTGCTGACGGGGATGAGAGGGAAATCCCTTTGCCACAGCCAGATTTGTTTAGTGTTGACAGGAAACCATGGTCGCGCTCTAAGGAGGAGGTGGATGAGAAAATGAAGATACAAGGCTTCCACCAGCAGCATGACTCCGAGGACGCCGAGCCCTCCTACGACTACTCCGTCACGTATCCGGGTGCTTCTTCCAGCACATACCCGGAATATGATCCATCTTCGTCGTACTACGGAGGTGCTACTTCATGGGCACCATGGGATTGATCTCCACTTAGGCCAAAAGCCTAAGCTTGGGGGGAGGTATACCGGCATCACTCATTCTTTGCATATTATGGTTGCTGGATACTAGTATATACTTGTTTAGTTTCTTTAAGTGGTTTTCTAATAAGAGGGAGATGATATTTGGGGAAGTGCTGCCTGAAAACAGATTCTGGACTGTTACCAAAAAAATTCTCAAAAACAGCCAGAACGTTATTTTGCGAAGCCAATTTTTGTGCATGTTCCCCAGGTTGTTATCTAACTTTCATTAGTTGAACACTTTTCGGTTTGAGCAGCGGAAGAATTTCTTAAAAATCGATTACTGTACTGCTGTCAAGTTTGACGAATTCCTGCTGCTTTGTGTTTATGTGACTCTTCTAGTTTTCATTTTCTTGTTTTGTTTTGTTTCTTTCCTAAAACACAAAAAGACCAAAAATATTTCTGTTGTTTCTCTTCACCATTTTCTTATTTTGGTTTCTTACTTTTATTTTGCCCTATTTGCTATCGTTGGTTTGCTATAATAAAATCCAAAAAGATTTTGCTTTGTTTGCTTGTTTCCTTTTGTTGTTTCAAATTCGAAAACATCAAAAATATTTGCTGTTCTTCTTTGGTTTTGTAAAGTTCATTATGAGTTCAGTGGTCTTCGGTGGCTGGAGCGTGGTTTTCATTCCATATTATTCAAGCTACACAAGTGAAAGGCAATAATGACGATCTACGACAATTCGACTGTGGTGAGAGGCTGGTATAAACTCTATTTTTTTCATTTTTGTACATATACTCATCCATGTGAGCATGCTTAGTTGGTTCATGTGAGGTATATGTCATTTAAGAAAGTCTAGTAGTTCATGATCTCTCATGTTTAGCTCCAGTTTATTAATATGAGTATCATATCATGGATGTTTGCTTGCATTGTTTTATTCATAAATAGGTATGACATTGTGGTATCCTCCTCTGAATAATTTATTTGAATCGACTTGGCACATGCTCACGCATGCATATGACTGAACAAAAGTCAATTAAGCCTCGACGATTTACATTGCTTCAGAGTTCTTGTATCACTTTTATGCCTCCGTTAATTTATTTTGCCGCAAGCATGATTATGACAGTTACTGCTCTCTTGATTGTCGCTCCCCAGTCTATTGCTAGCCTTCACTTGTACTGAGCGGGAACGCTGCTCGTGCTTCCAAACCCCCTGAAAACCAAGTTGTTCCAAAGTGTCCACCATAAATACCTATGCATGGTATTTCAAACCATTCCAAGTAAATTCTCATGCGCTACCTTTAAACCTTCAAAATGCTTCTCAATTTGTGTAATGTTTTATAGCTCATGAGGAAGTATGTGGTGTTTATCTTTCAACCTTGTCATTTACTTTTGACGGACTTTCATAATAAGAGCTGGCAACGGGGTGCCCAGCCCCAATTAATAACTTCATTAATAATTCTCTTCACATGTTTTTCTCTGATTCATCAGTAAGCAACTTAATTTTGCAAATAGACACTCCTCCATGGTATGAGATTGATGGAAGGAACCCGAGGATTCGGTTAGCCATGGTTTGTGTAAGCAAAGGTTGGGGGGAGTGTCACTCATAATAAAAACTAAAGTACATGTGTAAACAAAAGAGAAGAGGGATGATCTACCTTGCTGGTAGAAATAACGTCATTCATGGGAGCCGCTCTTGAAAGTCTGGTTGGTGAGGTAGTTGGTGTACCCATTACCATTCGTTAACAACAACAAACACCTCTCAAAATAATTTTACTCCTGTTTAAAAAATGAAAAGCTCTAGCGCATGTTAATCCCTGCTGTCCTCTGCGAAGGGTCAATCTTTTACTTTTATGTTGTGTCACCATCCTTTCTTTGAGTACTTTCTTGAGAGCACAACTATCATTCTTAGTATAATATGCTTGTCCCAAAATATGATTGACTGTGGTATAACTTTGATGCTTTTATCTTTGACAATCTCTATTTCTAGTCTTTCTATGAACTTCAGAGGTGCCTGGGCATTTATGTTTTGCTGTTCAAATTCGGGCAAGCGAGATACCACTTTATCATATCCTTTTATGAACATTGCAATCCTGCTTATAGACATGATTCATGATGCTTATTATTAATTGTTGGTACCTTTCCATGATTTACATAGCTATTAGATGATCTTATTTGCATGTATCTTATTATGAATTGCCTAAGTGTTAACCATATCATGAGAATATTTACATTATATGAACAAATGTGTTCGTGAAAGTTCTTTTATCGCACTCAGTTGTTAACTGAATTGCTTGAGGACAAGCAATAAGCTAAGCTTGGGGGGAGTTGATACGTCCAAAACGTATCTACTTTCCCGAACACTTTTGCTATTGTTTTGCCTCTAATTTGTGTATTTTGGATGCAACTAACACGGACTAACGCTGTTTTCAGCAGAATTGCTCTGGTGTCTTGTTTTTGTGCAGAAATCCAACTTTCGGGAAAATCCTCGGAATTTATACCAAAGGGCCTATTTTACCAGAAGAATCACGGAGCCAGAAGGGCAGGCCTGGGGGAGGCCCAGGGCCCCCAGACGCTAGGCCGGCGTGACCTGGAGGGGGGGCACGCCGCCCTAGCGTGTGGCCCCCTCGGCTGCCCTCTGACGCCCTCCTCTTGACTACTTAAAGGTTTCGATCTAAAAACGCGAGGCAAGAAAGTCGAAGTCGCCAGAAACCCTCCAGAACGCCGCCACATCGCGAAACTCCGTCTCGGGACCAGAAACTCCGTTCTGGCACTCCGCCGGGACGGGGAATTGGAGGAGATCATCGCCATCATCACCACCGATGTCTCTCCATCGATCAGCAATGTTTCCCCCATCCATGTGTGAGTAATTCCCCCGCTGTAGGCTGAAGGGGATGGTAGAGATTGGATGAGATTGGTCATGTAATAGCATAAGATTGTTAGGGCATAGTGCTAGTGTCCGTAATTGGTACTTTGATGATATTGTTGCAACTTGTTATGCTTAATGCTTGTCACTAGGGCCCGAGTGCCATGATCTCAGATCTGAACATGTTATTGTTTCATGATGATATCCATTGTTTTATGATCTTACCTGCAAGTTGTATACACATGTCGCTGTCCGGAACCCGAGGCCCCGAAGTGACAGAAATCGGGACAACCGGAGGGGAAGGCGGTGATGTGAGGATCACATATGTTCACGGAGTGTTAATGCTTTGCTCCGGTACTTTATTAAAAGGAGTACCTTAATATCCAGTAGATTCCCTAGAGGCCCGGCTGCCACCGGCTGGTAGGACAAAAGATGCTGTGCAAGTTTCTCATTGCGAGCACGTACGACTACATATGGAACACATGCCTATGGATTGCTTAGTACTTGGACACCGTTTTATTATTATCTGCAAATGCCCTGCTTTGATTGTTACATGAGTTTCTCTCATCCATGCAACGCCCGTCATACATCCCTGTGCTTACAGTATTTTAATCCTGCTGTTTACTATAATCACTACTGATGTTTTTGTTCCACTTCTGCTGTTATTTCACTACTGCTACTGCTATAAAACTATCACTACTGATAAACTCTTGCGAGCAAGTCTGTTTCTAGGTGCAGCTGAATTGACAACTTCGCTGTTAAGACTTTCAAGTATCCTTTGTCTCCCCTTGTGTCGAATCAATAAATTGGGTTTTACTTCCCGCGAAGACTGTTGCGATCCCCTATACTTGTGGGTAATCACTCCTCCAAAGAACTATCATATCCATTGAGATGTCTCATCACTCAATACCACAAACCTCACAATAGACTCATACTCCATCATCATGCTTGAGTGTCTTCTTAGGTTTGTTTCTCACTTCCGGCAACCCTATGAGGTTAGGGTAAGAGTATGGCTAGGAGCAAAAGGTGGATTCCTTCTTTGCCAATGAAGATATCCAAGATCTTTAGCACAAACTCCGTTACATTGTCGCTTCTTCTTGCAAGGATTATGTCATAGAATTTCTATTGAAATTGTTTGAGAAACTTCATCATGGTTCATTTCTTTCAACACAATTCCTACAAAACACAATCTCTACACAAAGAAGAAAATTCCATTAGTCCTAGGCCGTGGCCTCTTGAAGAGACTAGCTCCACAAGAGGACCACTACATGTTCATAATAGTAGGTACAAAGACCCAAGAGTGTAGAGCAATGAAAAAAGAGTACATATGTAAGAGTCTTGACAAGGTAGGACTTGATCACCACCTTGTCAAGGCTCCAATACCTTTAAGCTTGCTTGTGTCGTCGTCATGAGAGAGATAGATATAAGGACTTGATGACGACAATGAATTCCTTGCTTCCGGAGATAAGACTTGTGGCTTCAAGATAACCACCCAATAAGCATCTCCGAAAGCAAGGCCCTTCATGGATTAAGAGTTGGAAATAGGAGCCCATTTTTCAATGGGCCCTATCTTCATATTCTTTGCTTCATTGATCCCTCTTCCTCTCTCAATCTTCTTTGGCATAATTGCCACTTCTCCTTCATTGCATAAGTCCTCGTGGGCTTCAATGACTCCTTCCAAGAATTGGATTTTGAATTTGGAGACTCTCAATCTCGGACCTCAAGTTGTTAGCTTCATCTTCTCGATCCAATAGAGCTTCCTCAAGAAGAGAATTCCTTCTCAAGAGTGAATGTGTATGTCTCTTCAAAGTGGCAATGTCATCCTCATGATTAAGACAAATGTAATCCTTGCTTGAGCGTTTGTATTCTTCTATGGCTTCATCTTGCATAAGCTTGATCACCATAAGTTTGTCCTTGCTTCTCTTAAGATAAGCAATTTCATCCTCATGGTTACAACAAGTGACTTTTTCTTTGCTCAAATGGATCCACTCCAACAAGGATTCATTTTGCCTCTCATTCACTTCGACTAGCTTGGCCTTGTGTTTCTTTAGAGTGGCAATCTCTTCTTCATGATCACAACATTGCACCTTCTCTTTACTCAAGCGATAGTATTCATCTAAGGGCTCCTCTTGAGTTGAGATGACATCCAAGAATTTTGCATTGTGTTTTCTCAAGAAGCAAACTTCGTCAAGGAGCTTGTCACAACATGAATTAGGACCTTCATCTTCTTTCTCCTTGGCAAAGGTTGCAACATCCTCAATTGACCATTCATGATCTTCTTCAAGATAATCCTTCGTTGTCTTGAGCTTGTCCAAACAACCAAGAGCATAATCTCGGCCCTTGGTGAGTTGGGAGATGAGAGAATTGTTGAAGTCTTCAAGAATAAGAGCACTAGCTTCAAGAGTCATACGCATGCACACTTCTTCCTCATAAGCTTGGGTGAGAGAGATAAGCTCCAAATCCTTCTTCTTTTCAAGGCCTTCATTTTCCACCATTTGGTCTTCATCTCCAAGCATGTTAGTTCTAGGCTTCTCGGTGGAGGAGATCTTGGTGATGTCGTTGTTGAGGGATAGCTTGGAGAGCCCTTTGGGGAGAGGTCTAAACTTGCTCTTACGAATGAGGTATCCACCATTTAAGTCCCTTCTCTTGTACAGACAATCCGCAACGAAGTGACTTTTGTCGCGACAATTGAAGCAAGAGTTCCTTGGTCTTGAGTTTCGTTTCCTGTTTCCACTCCAAGAAAGGAGAGCATTGTAGAACTTTTTCTCGATCCAAAGGTCATCCACAAAAGTCGCTCCAAGATCTTGTATTTGCATGGCGAGAGCAATAAGGCGCCGGTACATCTCTTCGGGCGATTCTCCCTCTATCATGACAAAGTCGTTGGCCATCACTTCACTAAAACAAGAGCATTGGATGCTCCCATTTCCAAGGTAGAGCTTGTCAAGTTCGCCCCAAGCTTCCTTGGCGATCTTGAGCGAGCGGATATGAGCGCGGTCCTTGGGAGTAATGGTCAAGTGAATCATGTCGATGGCGATGGCGTTGAGTTGGTGGTCCACCACTTCCCTTCTTGTCAAGTTCATTGGGTCTTGTGGTGAATATCCTTCTTCAATGATACGCCAAAGCTCGGTAGAGGCGCTGCGCACATGAGAACGCATTAAGAGTTTCCAATCACCAAAGCTACTAGATTCAAGTAATGGTGGTAGACCATGAGTCAAGATGCAAGGCATGGGTATTGGAACATTTATGGCATAATCACTTGGTGGAGATACATCCTTCCCTTTTGATGAGGTGTCAACATCCTCAAGATCCTTTTCCCTATGTGAATTTGTTGATTGCTCAACAATCTCAACACAAGGAAAAGGGTTAACTTGTGGTGGGGAAACATTGACACCACTCTTAGTATCTATGATGGGGTTTGATTTTGGAGTAATCAACTCCATCATCATAGCCTTCAATTGAGATACAATGGATGACTCCAATTTCTTGAGGTCATCCAAAGTAGCCGGAGTATTATCGGCACTTGATGATGGAGATGATTGCTCACGGGAAGGACTCCATTCACAACCACCTCTTGTCCGGCCATTTCTTAGGCGGTAAAGCCCGAGCAAGAAAATCTCGCTCTGATACCACTTGAATGGATCGTAGCGAACAAGAGGGGGGTGAATGGCGCTACGACAAGTTTTAACCTTTTTCAATTTTAGCGCAACGGAAGGTAAAGGTGATAACTTTAGCAATAGCGGTGTTCCTACAAAGATGCTAAGAGATGTGCAACAAGTAAAGGAATCAACAAGATAGTAAGAGTAAGGAGCGAGACAACCGGAGGGCGCGGAGGCGAGGCGAGGTTTGTTTACCGCAGTTCCTTCCACAACAGGAAATACGTCTGCGTTGAGGAGGTGCTAGTCTCACACAAGAGACTAGACGGCCACACCACGAAGGAAGGCCTCACCTTCTTCCTCGAGAGAGCTCCACGGAGGTGCTCTCCCTCTTCCACTAAGGCACCGGTCGAGGCGGTGATTCCTTCACAAGGTTGGGGCGAGCTCCACACACAAGGATGCTCCCAACACCCTATGGAGCTAGTACATCACCAAGCTAGACTCCATAGCTGCACATCTCCAATGCTCCACCATAGGAACCCATCTCCAATGCTCCACCAAAGGAACCCTTCCAATGCTCCACCAAAGGAACCCTTCCAGTGCTCCACCAAAGGAACTCTTCCAATGCTCCACCAGAGGAACTCTTCCAATGCTCCACCAAGGAACCCTACCACGAAGATCCACTAAGGAGTACCACGAATTGGTGAACTTTCTCTCGGTAGAATGATAGATCGGGGTCTCCTCCACCACCTCTCAAAGTATGAGCAAGATCGGTTGGATGGATGAGGAGATCCCCTCAATTTTGAGCTCAGCAACAATGGAGGAGAGAGAGAGGAGAGCCAGATCGGGCTGGAGAAGAAGGGGCCTTTATATAGGTCCCTCCAAATCCAACCGTTGGATGTTGTTTTTGCCTAAGCGGTACTACCGCTTCTGGGAAGCGGTACTACCGCTCTGAGTTCGAATCCCCACAGAACCTGTCCACGTGGACACATAGCGGTACTACCGCTCGCGGTACCGCTTGAGGTACCGCAATAGGGTCCAGACCTTACTGGATCCAAGGCGGTACCAGAGCGGTACCAGAGCGGTACTACCGTAACGCGTTACGGTACTTTACGCGGTACCGTGGGCGGTACTACCGCTCTCAAACGGTACTACTGCTCAAGGTACCGTGAAGGTACCGCAACCTGTTCTGTGAGGCATTTTCGCGTGCAATACTCAGAGCGGTATCTAGGGCGGTACCAGTAGGGGTAGCGGTACTACCGCTCCTGGTACCGGTAGTACCGCTATGGCTAAAACAGCTTTTTCCTCTTTTCCTCTCCTACCATGTTACTGAAGGAGATATGCCCTAGAGGCAATAATAAAGTGGTTATTATTTATATCTTTATGTTTATGATAAATGTTTATATATCATGCTAGAATTGTATTAACCGAAACATTAGTACATGTGTGATATGTAGACAAACAAGAAGTCCCTAGTATGCCTCTTAAACTAGCTTGTTGATTAATGGATGATTAGTTTCATAATCATGAACATTGGATGTTATTAATAACAAGGTTATGTCATTGTGTGAATGATATAATGGATACACCTAATTATGCGTAGCATAAGATCTCGTCATTAAGTTATTTGCTATAAGCTTTCGATACATAGTTACCTAGTCCTTATGACCATGAGATCATGTAAATCACTTATACCGGAAAGGTACTTTGATTACACCAAACACCACTGCGTAAATGGGTGGCTATAAAGGTGGGATTAAGTATCCGGAAAGTATGAGTTGAGGCATATGGATCAACAGTGGGATTTGTCCATCCCGATGACGGATAGATATACTCTGGGCCCTCTCGGTGGAATGTCGTCTAATGTCTTGCAAGCATATGAAAGAGTTCATAAGAGACCACATACCACGGCACGAGTAAAGAGTACTTGTCAGGAGACGAGGTTGAACAAGGTATAGAGTGATACCGAAGATCAAACCTCGGACAAGTAAAATATCGTGAGACAAAGGGAATTGGTAATGTATGTGAATGGTTCATTCGATCACTAAAGTCATCGTTGAATATGTGGGAGCCATTATGGATCTCCAGATCCCGCTATTGGTTATTGGTCGGAGTAAGTACTCAACCATGTCCGCATAGTTCTCGAACCGTAGGGTGACACACTTAAAGTTGGATGTTGAAATGGTAGTTCTTGAATATGGAATGGAGTTGGAATATTTGTTCGGAGTCCCGGATGAGATCCCGGACATCACGAGGAGTTCCGGAATGGTCCGGAGAATAAGATTCATATATAGGATGTCATTTTATGTGAATTAAAATGTCGCGGAAGGTTCTATGGAAGGTTCTAGAAGGTTCTAGAAAAGTCCGGAAGAAACAACCAAGGAAGGTGGAGTCCACAAGGGACTCCACCTCCATGGCCGGCCAGCCCTAGTGGGGGTGGAGTCCCAAGTGGACTCCACCATAGGGGGCCGGCCAACCCCCACATGGGAGGTGGGAATCCCACCTTTGGGTGGGAGTCCTAGTTGGGCTAGGTTTGCCCCCTCCTATGGAAGGTTTTGGTTTCGGGTCTTATTCGAAGACTTGGACACCAACACTTGGGATCCACCTATATAATGAGGGGCCAAGGGAGGGGGCCGGCCACCCCAAAAGACCATAGCTTGGCCGCCCCCCTTGAGTGGCCGGCCACCCCCTCCCAAACCCTAGCTTTGCTCCTCCACTTCATATTTCCCGCGTAGCTTAGCGAAGCTCCGCCGGACTTCTACACCGCCACCGACACCACGCCGTCGTGCTGTCGGATTCAAGAGGAGCTACTACTTCCGCTGCCCGCTGGAACGGGGAGGTGGACGTCGTCTTCATCAACAACCGAACGTGTGACCGAGTACGGAGGTGCTGCCCGTTCGTGGCGCCGGAACCGATCGTGATCAAGATCTTCTACGCGCTTTTGCAAGCGGCAAGTGATCGTCTACCGCAGCAACAAGAGCCTCATCTTGTAGGCTTTGGAATCTCTTCAAGGGTGAGACTCGATACCCCCTCGTTGCTACCGTCTTCTAGATTGCATCTTGGCTTGGATTGCGTGTTCGCGGTAGGAAAATTTTTGTTTTCTATGCAACGTTATCCTACAGTGGTATCAGAGCCGTGTCTATGCATAGATGGTTGCACGAATAGAACACAATGGTTTGTGGGCGTTGATGCTCTTGTTATCTTTAGTTTGAGTACTTTGCATCTTTGTGGCATAGTGGGATGAAGCGGCTCGGACTAACTTTACATGATCGCGTTCATGAGACTTGTTCCTCGTTCGACATGCAACTTGTATTGCATAAGAGGCTTTGCGGGTGTCTGTCTCTCCTACTATAGTGAAGATTCAATTTACTCTTCTATTGAAAACATTAGTATCAACGTTGTGGTTCATGTTCGTAGGTAGATTAGATCTCTCTCGAAAACCCTAAACCACATAAAATATGCAAACCAAATTAGAGACGTCTAACTTGTTTTTGCAGGGTTTGGTGATGTGATATGGCCATGATATGATGATGAATATGTATGAGATGATCATTATTGTATTGTGGCAACCGGCAGGAGCCTTATGGTTGTCTTTAATTTTCATGTTGAGTAGTATTTCAAAGAAGTTGTAATAGTTGCTACATGAGGTGAACAACCATGAAGACGGCGCCATGAACCTTGACGCTACGCCGACGATGATGGAGATCATGCCCGTTGATGATGGAGATCATGTCCGTGCTTTAGAGATGAAGATCGAAGGCGCAAAGACAAAAGGGCCATATCATATCACATATGAACTGCATGTGATGTTAATCCTTTTATGCATCTTATTTTGCTTAGATCGCGACGGTAGCATTATAAGATGATCCCTCACATTAATATCAAGATAATAAAGTGTTCTTCCCGCGTATGCACCGTTGCATTGTTCGATGTTTTGAAGCATCTCGTGATGATCGGGTGTGATAAACTCGACATACAACGGGTGTAAGCCATGTTGCACACGCGGAATACTTGGGTTTGCTTGACGAGCCTAGCATGTACAGACATGGCCTCGGGACAACGGAAACCGAAAGGTTGAACACGAGTCATATGGATGATATGATCAACATGTTGATGTTCACCATTGAAGCTACATCATCTCACGTGATGATCGGTTTTGGTGTAGTAGATGTGGATCGTGTACCACTTAACAACTATGAGGGATGTTGTATTAAGTGGGAGTTCATTAGTAATTAGATTAAAACATGAACTAATTATCATAAACATAGTCTGAGTAGTATTTTGAATTAATTTTGTAGTATTGGCATCCGTTTACTACTATGCGCTAGTCTTGTTATTGAGATAGAAATAATGGTTAAAATCTGACAAGAAACTTTACGGATTGGTACCGTATTGTTAAAGAATCAAGAATTGATTAAGTCCTATTGCAAACTTTTAGTAAACCTCACATTGTTGATTCAAAGAGCTATGGTTTCAATTAGTACCTAAAGTTATCTTGTCTCCATGAAACTTGAAAGTTCAAATATGTTTGAAAAATAAGGAGCTGAAAATTTAGTTTTCATAAATAATCAAGGTATGAGATATATGTGATATCTAAGACCTTATTGCAAGATGATAGAATATAATTTGGTGAGACTACATAAACTCATAAGTTTTATGGGAATGTATGAAGGTTGAAGACGCAAGACGTCACAATCCTCCAGCTATTGGGGCACTAATGATATTCGCATATCCATGAAGTTATCATCCTTAATATGCACCGTTGCTAAGACTCGTCGTTTCGAAGCATCACGTGATGATCGGGTGTTATAGATTCTACGTGTGCTTACAATGGGTGCAAGCCTGATTTGCACATGCGAATACTAAGGTTAAACTTTATGAGCCTAGCATGTACAGACATGGTCTCAAAAAGTTGTCATGAATTGATGGATAAAATTATGAGTGAAATTGTTCATCATAGTTACTAATATGTGAAATCTAGAACACTTGTCATATGATGATCAACTTCAAAGTAAGAACCTCAAGGTTATTGGTATTTGACCAACAAACCTAGAAGTTATTGATGTTGAAATGTTTTTCTGAATAATGAGGAAAGCTAAAAGAGAAACCGCAAAAGATATTTTGGCAACAGAAAAGAAAAGACTAGAAAGTCTAGCTCAGGTGTATATAAATGATATACATGTTATGGTTGTATTCCTAGTTAAGTCACACAATGAAATTCTTGGGTATTAATACCATATTGGTTGGTATGAAGTGTCATACAAAACAACGCAATTCAAGAATACAATGGCCTAAGTGATCGACAAGGAATATGATAAGAATGTTCACTGGAACAAAAATAAAGTGTTATTATGTTAAATGCGTTGGCATTCTATCTAGCCCTTAGAATTTATAATAAAGAGCTTAATAAATTGTTATTTTTGCTCTGGTCAAATGAAAACAATGAGTTGTTCAAATTATGACATTACTCCATGTATGATGGATAAGTTATTATAAATCTTAAATGGTGAAACACACATACATAACACTCGACGCTAAAAATGCCATAAGGCAAATGATTTGAATTCCACTTATTTGTGGAACCGCAATTTAGGTCATGTTAGAAAGGATCGCATGAAGGAACTCCATGCAAATGGATTTTTGGAGTCATTCGATTTGTTGAATCGTTTGGCACTTGCAAAATCTTTTCTAAAAGGTAATGACTGAAATACCGTTCATAGGCCGAAGAGTTGAACGGGCAACTAACTTAGTGAAAACATACATAATGATATATGTGGTTCACTGGGCATAGTTGTGTGCGGAAGATTCTTCTACTTCATGAAAACTTTCAAACAATGAATTGAGTATATATGTGGATATATTCAATAAGGAAAAGTTTGAAACATTTGAATAGGATTCAAATAAATTTCAGCATGAAGTGGAAATCATCGTAATAGAAATCAAATATCTATGATTGGATCATGGTGGAAATATTTGAATTACGAGTTTTAGCGAACATCTAAGAGAGTTATGAAATTGTTCTACAACTTACGTTTCTTGGAGTATCATAGTGATGATGAAGTATCCAAGAGATATATCCAAACTTTGTTGGATCAATGATGAGATAAAATATTGATGCCATTATATTTTTGTGGATTATGCTTTAGTGACTACCGCTTTTACACTGAATAGAGCATCATCATGATCCGTTGAAATGACACCATACAAGTTATGGCATGGGTATAAACCCTAATAGTCAACCAAAATCGGATGAATGTCTTTGTTGGTTATCCCAGAGATTTAATTGGGAATTCTTCCCACGAGACAAAGACAAAAGTGTTTGTCAATGTTTCTTATTTCCGAAAAATTGTTTCGAGTGAAGTATTTGAGTGGGAGGACAATATAATTTGATAAGGTTTATGAACCCGAGCATAATGATCGTAGTAGCGCAGCATCGGAATTGGTTTCGGAAGCGGCCACGACGATCATGGCTCTCATGACTACAAAATGTTTTAGCCATGGAGATCGAAGTACATATTGAACCTTGTAGGTATGGTTTACTTTGTGATCAAATAAATGATTTGTGGACAAAGGATTGATTTTGATCAATGATAAACCAACTACAAAACAAAGAAGTTATGATGGGCCCTGACTCCGTTAAAATGGCCATACGCCATGAAATCCAAAATAGATGAATACTTTTTGAAAGAAAATAGATCTATAAAATTGATGGACTTGGATGAAATATCCTTGAAGAAGCTTAACTTGTCGAAAAGTTGTTTACGACAAAGTTCAAAGAGTTGACTACGACAAGATTAGATCTTCCGTAGCAATGCTTAAAGTCTATATGGATTATTCTAGTAATCACTACATATTTCCTTTATGAGATATGTTAGTAGGATGGCAAAATACATTACTTATCAGAAGTGTGTATTAAAAGGTGTATACAAGATACAACCAAGAGTTTTGCTGATCCGTGGAATACTAGATAGGTATACAAACTTCAATTTGATGAAGTAAGTATAGCGGAGTTTGAATCTTCACTAGATGAAATAGTCAAAGAGTTTTTGATTTCATCAGAAACAATGAAGAGGCTTGCATTTGCAAGAAATTAAGTGGGAGCGCTAAGACACATTTATAATACTTTATGTAGGTGACATATAGTTGGTTATAAATGATGTAATTATATACTTGATTAAAAAGGTTTCATTGAGAATTAACTTCAATGAAAGGATATGGACTGAAACAAATTTAGTGTCAAGATCTATGAAGATAGATTGAAACACATAAATAAGTTTAAGTCAAAGTACATATGATGGATATTGAAGAAGTTCAATATAGAAATATTAAGAAAATGTTCTTGTCATGTGAAGGTTTAACAAGACTTGAGTGTATCTGACACTCAATGAGTAAAAACACATGAGTGATTATAGATCACGAATAATATGTACACAATCAGATATCATGTGCTATAAAGTGTTATGAGCATATACCAGAATGATTCATATGATGATCATTGGACGACAGTAAGAATATCCTTGAGTACTTTAGAAGAACTAAGGATATACATATATATTTTTTTATGAAGAAATGACAAACAAATCGCTGTAAGGTGTTACACCGATATTTGTGTTGTCACATATCAAAATAGAATTTCAATCTCAAATTAAACTAAGTGTTGTTTAAAAGGTAGCACAATGAGCTAGAAGTTGTCTATGCTAGATTTAGAAGAGTTCTAAATATTGTGACGGATTCTACAAAAGAAGGCAGTAGTATGTCATTATTTTGACAATGACAAAGGATGTTAAGTCAAGAGGTTCTTTGAGAACTTGGTGTAGTTCCGAGAATCAGAACTTTGAAGCTATATTGTGTGTGACAATATTAGTGACATATTTCAGACAGCGGAATTAAGGTTCCACCAGAAGATCAAACATATTTAATGCCAGCTCATTTGGAAATGAGTGATGCGTTGAGACGCAAATGAATTACAAAATACATACATTTCTGAGCGTGTCAGATCCGATGACTAAAAACCTCTCCCGTGAGCAATACATGATAAAGCACCAGAAGGCCAAGGTGTTATATCTTTACAAATGTAAACTAGATTATTGACTCTAGTGCAAGTGGGAGACTGAAGGAGATATGCCCTAGAGGCAATAATAAAGTGGTTATTATTTATATCTTTATGTTTATGATAAATGTTTATATATCATGCTAGAATTGTATTAACCGAAACATTAGTACATGTGTGATATGTAGACAAACAAGAAGTCCCTAGTATGCCTCTTAAACTAGCTTGTTGATTAATGGATGATTAGTTTCATAATCATGAACATTGGATGTTATTAATAACAAGGTTATGTCATTGTGTGAATGATATAATGGATACACCTAATTAAGCGTAGCATAAGATCTCGTCATTAAGTTATTTGCTATAAGCTTTCGATACATAGTTACCTAGTCCTTATGACCATGAGATCATGTAAATCACTTATACCGGAAAGGTACTTTGATTACACCAAACACCACTGCGTAAATGGGTGGCTATAAAGGTGGGATTAAGTATCCGGAAAGTATGAGTTGAGGCATATGGATCAACAAAGTGGGATTTGTCCATCCCGATGACGGATAGATATACTGGGCCCTCTCGGTGGAATGTCGTCTAATGTCTTGCAAGTATATGAAAGAGTTCATAAGAGACCACATACCACGGTACGAGTAAAGAGTACTTGTCAGGAGACGAGGTTGAACAAGGTATAGAGTGATACCGAAGATCAAACCTCGGACAAGTAAAATATCGTGAGACAAAGGGAATTGGTAATGTATGTGAATGGTTCATTCGATCACTAAAGTCATCGTTGAATATGTGGGAGCCATTATGGATCTCCAGATCCCGCTATTGGTTATTGGTCGGAGTAAGTACTCAACCATGTCCGCATAGTTCTCGAACCGTAGGGTGACACACTTAAAGTTGGATGTTGAAATGGTAGTTCTTGAATATGGAATGGAGTTGGAATATTTGTTCGGATTCCCGGATGAGATCCCGGACATCACGAGGAGTTCCGGAATGGTCCGGAGAATAAGATTCATATATAGGATGTCATTTTATGTGAATTAAAATGTCGCGGAAGGTTCTATGGAAGGTTCTAGAAGGTTCTAGAAAAGTCCGGAAGAAACCACCAAGGAAGGTGGAGTCCACAAGGGACTCCACCTCCATGGCCGGCCAGCCCTAGTGGGGGTGGAGTCCCAAGTGGACTCCACCATAGGGGGCCGGCCAACCCCCACATGGGAGGTGGGAATCCCACCTTTGGGTGGGAGTCCTAGTTGGGCTAGGTTTGCCCCCTCCTATGGAAGGTTTTGGTTTCGGGTCTTATTCGAAGACTTGGACACCAACACTTGGGATCCACCTATATAATGAGGGGCCAAGGGAGGGGGCCGGCCACCCCAAAAGACCATAGCTTGGCCGCCCCCCTTGAGTGGCCGGCCACCCCCTCCCAAACCCTAGCTTTGCTCCTCCACTTCATATTTCCCGCGTAGCTTAGCGAAGCTCCGCCGGACTTCTACACCGCCACCGACACCACGCCGTCGTGCTGTCGGATTCAAGAGGAGCTACTACTTCCGCTGCCCGCTGGAACGGGGAGGTGGACGTCGTCTTCATCAACAACCGAACGTGTGACCGAGTACGGAGGTGCTGCCCGTTCGTGGCGCCGGAACCGATCGTGATCAAGATCTTCTACGCGCTTTTGCAAGCGGCAAGTGATCGTCTACCGCAGCAACAAGAGCCTCATCTTGTAGGCTTTGGAATCTCTTCAAGGGTGAGACTCGATACCCCCTCGTTGCTACCGTCTTCTAGATTGCATCTTGGCTTGGATTGCGTGTTCGCGGTAGGAAAATTTTTGTTTTCTATGCAACGTTATCCTACAGTTACCTCGCGACACACACACAAAACCAGAAAGCCTAAGAACTACGCTTCGGTCTTCTGATCATAATGTGTTCGGCGAGGGTACCGTGCATCTTGCAAACCTATCAATGACAAACTTTGTGCACGGTTAGAATTGTTCGAGTGTTGTTATCAAACACACAAAACACGGGATATGGATCTTGCTCTTACAATAGCTTGATATATATTTTTCTATACATTTGTATTTTTTTCATATCTTTTACATAGTTAACTCTAGTACTGATCTTATAACAAAGAGTGTATTTTGGTGACACTGCATAAAAAATTGATTGGTTGATTAGGGCCAATAAAGTCTCTTGTACCCCTCTCAATCAGTAAGACCCATATTATTTTTACTTAACTAGTTTAGGACTAGCTAGCATGCATGTATTTGGTATGTTTATATTCTACTTCCAAGCATTTAATATAGGGGTTTCCCGTTACGAGCGGCTCATTTACGCTCTCTAGTACGACAACCTTGTCACAAGGATTGCAATCCACGTGTTGTGCCTCGAACCGTCGCTATTGTGATGTTTTGTTCTGCTGCAGAAAATACTTTTTTTTAGTTAAGAGTGTCTTATGCAGTGTAACCAAAATATCACATAGGTGACGCCATGACCATTGAAGGTTCTCAACAAAGGATGAGCATTTGCAAGAGAACCTTCTCCTGCATGGAGACAATGGCGTAACGAAGAAGCTATTTCTATAGAACTCCCGTTTTTACAGCTAGCAATTGAACTATATCGAAATACATATATATATATGGTGTATGAAATGCACAATCAAATAGAAATAAGTATTGCTAATGTATTTGCATACAATGTTGAATTAAGAGCTACTGGGTACAGCCGCATATATAAAACGTATGCGATACTTGTAGAAAGCATACGGCTGGTTGAAAAAAAAAATGTGCTAGTTGAGATAAATACACACGGTTGCCTAAAAAAAATCATCGTATGCGATTTTACAAGTGGCTTACGGTCGGGCGTGAGAGCGTTTGTGATATAGATCTAGGATAAAAAAATATTTGTGATGGCCCTTCATATCACAAACGAGAATTACGGAAACAAAATCGTGTGTAAATGGAGGCCCCATGACACACGGTTTAATTAACCTTATTCGTTGTGGAAGACCATCACTCGCCCTTGCATATTAACGATAACGTTTACTGTATGCAACCAGTTATTTTACCGGTATGCCGCATGTTCTGTACTAGTACATCTTTGACCCAGATTAACACATTCTACACAAATACAAGTTAGTAAGGCACAAACAAAGTAGAATACATTCTGTTCATAGCCGAGATGAATCTATCAATATTGATTTGATATTACATGCATATTTTCATATTTTGATATATATTCTTGATCGAACTTTGAAAATATCGATTTTTTTTACTAAGTTTATAACTGTCGCCTATTTAGAGAGCGGGGGAGTATCATTGTACGGGTAGCACCCAAACTAGTTATAGCACTACAAATCTTCTCAGAACAGCCACCATTGTTTACATCATCACGGAACGCATTGTGGAAGCTGCTCTTATTTGCCATATCATGATTAGGAGCTACGGCCATATCTATTGCGGACTAACGTGCACCTGCATGCATAACTATACATCACCTGAATTTGTATTCAGATACTTCGATAGGGTACATGTAACGTAGTCTGGTTTGCCATACATGCATCTTTCAGCAGAAAATGGCGTCAAACCTTCCAGAGTCTTCTTCCTCATGTCAAGGGTGAGCAACAAAGCATTTTTCGGATCCACTTTGGACAAGAGGTAGACAGCGTCGCTATCATCCATGCTCAGCGTTGGGAAGCCAGCTGATTGAAGGTTCTCTTCTAGAGCATTATTGGTGTCCACACCATCGGAAAGGAGGCCAGAATAATGGCTTGGGCTGTTGACAACACGGATGTCGTTAACATGAACCAAGCTGCCCCTGCGCCAACAGTTGGAATCAATTGGCCTGTTCCATGTGACGATCCTCCAGCCAAGGTACTCGTAGATGTCATCTTCATCGTCAACGGTCTGGCCCAACGGTAATTCCGAGTCGTAGAGAACCTCTGATTTCGAGACATCTGGTATCTCATAGATTATGCGTCTTCTGCAATACTCCATCTCGACAAACCTGATCAGGCCATCCGCGCAGACGACATCCCGAAACTGCTGCGGGTAGGAGATCTGTTTGTAAGCGTGATTAGCTGGGAGGAGTTTAGGCAGAGGGATAACACGGAAATCTGCAGGGTCCTCGTTGCTGAAGATGTCGTCGCATACGAGGATGCCGTTCCAAAGATCGACCCAGGCAATCGCTCCGCCGCCGAGCATGATCACCTTGGCAGGATCGATGGTAACCGGCTTGGGGCCGAGGACGGATGTTCCCCAGACTAGCAGCTTGTAGTTCCAGGTTCCTGATTCGGACCGGAAGAGGTTGAACTCGTATCTCCCAGGTTGGAATGTTAGGCCGAGAGCAACCACGACGAAGTGCTCGCCGTCGCTGGAGGGCACGCAGGCGACTGAAGCTAAGGCCGTTATCTTCGATAGACGGCAATCTGTGCCGGCCGGGAGCAGATCGAGCGACGGCAGGTGGCCCGGCCTGGCCCTGTAGATGAAGTAGTCGGTTCTGGTCTCGATGCCGCGCCTGAGGGAGAGGCTGAGGAGAGCGAGGTTCTTCTCCGAGTGGACGACGCGGGGCTCCGTGACGAAGTCCTCCTTCTTCAGGTCCGGGCAGTGGACGGTGAAGTAGGACACAGCCGGCGGCTCGGCGACAAAAAAGGAGACCGTGATTTGCTTTCCTGTGCTAGTGTAGGCTTCTGCTTTGGTCGTGTTGTGGGGGCAATAATCGGAGATGTAGCCCAACGTGTCGAGGAGGATCCAGGCGGGGCGGGCGGCATCGGTGGCCGGTAGGGCGGGAGGTTGGAAGGAGGCGGCGTAAACACCCATGGAGGTCGATCAATTGGTCGTCGGCGGCGGAGAGGGTTTGGGGATTAGGGTTCTCTCTCAACTTCGGCGGGTGGGGTCGAACTTGGACTACACAAAGTAATAGTACGAGTACTTAACGAACTGAACTGTGGCTGCTTCCGGAAATCTGGAGCACGATTCAACTGTGACTTCACACCGTAATATGGACGCGCTTGAGCTCGCGCGATGAGTCCGTCTGTCGCACGTTATCGAGTTGCTGGAACACACCGAAGCGCCCGGAATGTTCTGGGGTTCGTCGAGCGATATTTGGTCGACCCTTAGGGCCTGTTTGGTTCCTAGCCACACTTTGCCAAGCCAAAGTTTGGCAATTTGGCATGTGTTTGGTTCTTGCCACACTTTAGAGCTGCCACACTTTACTAATCATATGGCCCACTTGTCATAGAGTGAATTTTTTGCCAACTTTTGCCACACTTTTGTGGCTGCCACACTTGCCAAAGTTAGGCTTGGCAAACTGTGGCTGGAAACCAAACAGGCCCTTATTTTTCTACGTTGTAACTTTTTGCGTGCTAATCAGGTATATAAGACTAGTCACAATGCATAGTATCATATAGAAGTATCATGCGTATGATACTACTACATGTTACTATCTTCACAATGCATGATATCATATACTAGTATCATAGTCTCTATATATTAATTGTTTTGTAGAATCTCAATGCAAATATATGTACAAGATTTACTTGACACTAATTTTTCTAGTAGTATGTGCTATGATACAGTATCTACCTATGATACTAGTACCCTCTCTCTCATCCTTAATTGCACAGTCACATCAGCATTTTGCATGCATGAAATGCATGATACTACCTATGATACTCCCATTGTGGGTAGTCTAAAGTTAGCTAGGTGACCTAGCGTCATGTAATAGGGAGTGATGGTAACTAGCTTAGGACCGGTAGATCTCGGGCGTTGTGTAGGAATTCCACTTGTAATCTAAATATCACCCTGATCAGCCCCATTCGCATGCGCTCAAGTTTAGAGTTCATTTTCTATATGCTAATGTATAAATGATTGTACGAGCTGATTAACTAAGGCAGAAAACTAATACATATGCGCCTTACACATGACAAATCCATATATACTTCACATAGCTAGGGACACATGCATGATTTACAACTGTAAACGCACGTGTTAGGACGTACATGCCATTGATGGATCCAACAATCATATAGTTGCTAGGCTTCATCATACATGCCAGACCATACCAATGAGTCATTGCTCGCTTTGTCAAACAAAAGAAAATTGGAATTGCAATATTATTTAGTTAAAATTATATATTTTGAAGTGTTGTGGTTTTAGACATAGATTTAAGAAAACTTTGGACGTTAGATATTTGTTTTATTAGGAACCTATATGGGGTTCTTTAACATAAAGCTGAATTATTATAAGATGAAGAATGTGCTCGTGGATCCTATGATGTACCTAAATAACGCATGCTATCCTCCAACAAGACACACTATGCGGTGTTGATATACACATGGACATTCATATTTTACAAGAATGCAGAGTTGTGATGAGGATACTCTCTAAACCCTCACTACACAAATTTAGCTTATATATAGTTCTCTGCATTATAGCTCATTATATCTTAGATGTCATTCAAATCCCTTTCTCACCTTATTTGATGCTTTGAGATTTTTTAAATCTTCTACATCGATTAGACACTAAAATTTAGCTAGTGACTTATTATTCAGAAATCACATATGGATTAATAATATTTTTGTGTTCAAAATAGGCATCAAATCTAAATATAAAATTTCTAAAATAAACGCTAATACAGCTAGCGAGAGTCTGGACAATAGATGAAATTTATCAACTCGTATATGTTGGTAGAAAGATACTTTATCGACAAGAGAGAGGACGAGCTTCATTCTCCGAAAATTCACTGCAGCAGGAGAGATAGAAGGACAAAGGAGTAATGTCGGCCACAAAATGATAAAGGGGATAAGAGTGGGGGTTAGAGCTTAGTAACGATTCAGCCGAGAACCTAGTATACGGGCCAACTTAGTTGTTGAGCTAAGCAAATGAGGTGAGCCATCGTAGTGACCCGTCCTTGAAAAAATCGACAACTGGTTTTACCACGAGTGCGGTATTTTGGAGATCGAGCTACATGCAGCTCTTTATTTTCAAACACTTAAAATATATATATGAAAATTTCAAAAAAATCTAAATCAAAATTCTAGAGGTAGGCAATGACGTACACTACAATGGTGTAAAATCTCAATCCAAACTAGTTTGTATTCTAGGCTACACAAAATTGACAAATTTTATAGTCTTGCAATATATATACACTATTCACTATAAATTTGTCAGAATTTTTTATTTTTTGTGTAGCCTAGAATATTAAGTAGTTTTTATTGAGATTTTACACCATTATCGTATACATCATTAACTATCCGTAAAATTTTGATTCATATTTTTTGAAACTTTGAAACATAAATTTCAAGTGTTTGTAAATAAAAGGCTACATGTAGCTCGGCCTCCCACCCACTTCTTTCTTAGACACCTTCAGTCTACATGCGCCACGAATCTGGCCCGCCTTGGCAAGGGTTGCTATTTAATATATGTATTTTTGTACTATTTTGTCTATGTGTTGCTCTCTGGCCGGTAATTTAACATCCTATGTATTGGTGCGTATTCTTTCTATCATGACGAACATTAGGAATATTATAAAAGTGGTGCATAAATTATATTTGTTCGATTGTAGCACTCTGTCACGAGTAGACATGAGGATGACGATGCTGAACTCTGATCGAGTCAATTACTCAATTTTCGGGTTAGGAAAAGGGGAGTCAAATCCACCGGAAACAAAAGAAACGAATGAATCAATGTATACCATCTCCGAACGAATGAATGAACAAGTCCTGGTGCTATATGTACACAAAGGAACGAATGAACCAGCGATCAACGCCTACGAGGCTACGACTATAGGGTGTGGAGCAACTTAGAAAGGCCGGGTCAACCTGCAGGAACTCTGCACTAGATCAAGTTCTCCAATAAATCGAGCTAGACGAAGAGCTGGAGTAGAACGGGCGGCGCCTGCGCCAGGGCGCCGGCCTCCTCGCGGTGCCTGCGCATGTGCCCCCCGAGCGCCTGCCCCATCTCGAAGGTGAGGCCGCAGACATGGCACTGGTGTACCGCTGCCGGCTTCTGATCGTCTGAAGTGGTCTTCTTGGGCTCGAGGGAGTAGTGATCTCCGGCGAGGGCGAGCGCGAGTCCGTGGCGGCCGCGGAGATGGCTGGTCCGGTGCCCGCCGAGCGCCTGGAAGGTCGGGAAGGAGCGGCCGCACGTCTTGCACGCGAACTCGCCGGCGCCCTCACCGTTTCTGGCCGCGGCACGCGTCAGCTTCTTCTTGCGGTCGGCCACGGCGCCAAGAGAGAGGGAAAGGGAAAGAGGCGCCTGATCTCTGTTGTGGTTCATCGATGAAACCATGGGCGCGCGCCTGATCTCTGTAGTACGTGCGAGTGAAACGATGATGAGATTGATTCAGCAGAAATCGGAGATGGTGGCAGTTTGATGTGGCTGGGTGTGTGCATGGCCGGCCTTTTATAGTAGCCAGGCGAGTAGCAGCCATCAGGTGGTCTCACGTGTAGACCACGTCGGAGTTGACGTCGTCGAGGGCTCCAGGCCGAGGCAAAGCGTCGCGATCGGGTGTTTGAAAAGGGCAGCAGAAACTTCTCTTCTGTTTACTTGCTAGCCAGGGAGATCCTGTACTGGGATACGCGCTTCAGCTGGTGGAGGGAAGGGCCCACGAAATGGGACGGAAGCTCACGGTGTTAAGTTAAACAAACCAACGGTTGTAGTGTGGCCCAAACGGTGGTCGTTGTCGTTTGCTCGTATGATACTACGGAGTGCAGGTGAAATATTTTGTTTGAGGTTGACGCGTCGGTCAGACCGCAGTCTTGCGCCCGAAGAACAAGACTATACAGACGATTCAACATTTCCGTTTTTGGACTTGGCTCCTGTTCGGGAAGGTAAAAATGACTCCGTGTTTTTACATGGAGATGGCCAGGGGCACGCGCTCGTCAACCGTCCATGGATTTATGGTAGAGATTACAAGCACGCGTGTAAGTATGCTGACTAAAATACTACCAATACTACTCGTTACGGCAGTGTTTCATACACCGATACACGGATAGTAAATTTCGATCGAGGAACCGCCACACATTGGTGTAGTCATTGCATATCTGCATGTACTTTGCTAAAAACAGATCTTCTCCAAGAGCAAGCGCCTCTCTACATGCCAAAACTTCTAACGAAAAATGTAGTGCACGGAAGTTCGCTTGAGAGTTGGTGGGAAGGGTGATGAGTCGGGTTAACATGTTTTTTTCAAGTGGTTGGGACGGTACACTCCATCAGGTCGTCGTGAGGATTGTTGTTAACTTCAGGTAAAGGTTTCCATATAGCATTCAATAAAAAGATAGTAACTATTAACAATGAAAAAAGCCTTAGCAACATGCGGCCAAATTTACTAGTTTTGAAGATCTTGTTGTGGAGTTTTTAAAAGTGATAGCGGATCGTAATCTTGACACATGGTTTGAATGTTATGACCTTTTTAAAAAAAAAAATTGTGATGAATGCATGCCATGTGATGTGAATTGCTCTCTTTTCTGGTGTAATATTTAACTCTCAGACCTGTTTAGGAGCATAATCTTTTTTTTCCTTTTCAGTTGTACGGACCACGTGACAACACACCACTCTAGCGGACGGCGCTGACTAGACGCGTCCATCGAAGTTTATTTTCGTATGCAAATGTAGGGCCCGGTTATTGTACAAAGTCAAGTCTACGGTTATGTAAAGTTAGGTTATGTTTAAGGTTAGAAACACAATGTGCTTTCTAGGGTAAAACCTTAGTCTCGAGTTTTCATGGGGATGTCCAAAAGCATCCATGCTTGATTGCCATTAAATTATTGGAGCTTTTGTTGAGCGTGGTGTTGATTTATTTTTTTCGTAGCATTTGCCTCTTTCGGATATTTGCATATCTGAACCGGTTCAGCTTCTACTTATCGTGTTGGTCGCCATCAAATATGTCACAAAATTATATCGCTATGTTGTGACAAGTTAAGAGACATCAAATCAGATGTGTAAATTTTTTATTTTGGATGGAGTGAAATAAATATAATTTGTACTAAACTATTATATTTAAGTAAATATTTTGTAGCTTGCCACAAGTCTTAAAATTAATATTATTTATTAATTCATATTATTTACCACATAACAATGTTCTTAAGTATTAGTTATAGTATTCTTTGTTACATATAGAGTTGTAATTATTAGAGTTGAAAATACACTCGCATTTTGCTACACTTAAAATATAATTTGTAACATAGTTTCTTCCGAGAGTTTTGTTTTTGAGAATTACATAAAACACATAGTGTATACATATTTTTTTGGTAGAGATATCTCAAGCCATTTGCCTAGCAAATATCTTAATAATATTTTCTGTGTATTATTAGGTGAGGGAGTGTCAACAGAAACTTGTAGTGTATAATTGGAACTAATCTCATTGTTGGTTATCCATTTTATTATGTTCAAATGTCGCTTGCCAGTTACAAATGGGTTAAACAATAAGTATATATTCGCGGCCTCATCATGTTGGAGCCAAGACATCCGTCTCGTTGTTGCCTGGCATATTTTTTTGCATGTAGTTTAAGACAAACTTTGACCATTAGTTTGGTCAATAAAATCTATACCGTTAGATTCATATTCAAATAAGTTTCCCAATGATATAATTTTGTGACATATTTTCCATATTTTATTGACCAAAATAATGGTCAAAATTTATCTTAAACTACGTGCGTGCATGTTAAACCGATCCAGAGGAAGTAACTACCCTAATATGTTTATTTAACACATCGTGTTCTCACTGACCCCAGAGGAAATCCGCACAAAGAGTCTTGGGAAAACAATACTCTTATCTCCGCGTCTTTCTATCGACATGACTAAGAAGTGTATTGTTCAATTTTCCTTCGTGTCTAAGCTACCATTATAAACCAGTGTCACTAAAATAGTTGTATGGGATTTCCATGTAGTATGCTCTTATTATGTAATAATACATACCATCTGTGGTCATTTCTACTTAAACTTACTTGTGCGGTCCACGCATTCTGTAGTGTGAATCACGAGGAGAAACGGGCGATTGGTACTTAACCGGTAAATCATGGCGTTGCTAGAAAAATCGCTTTACCGTACTATGCCTATATAGGTTTTTTTTTTTTTGTAGTGTGCCTATGTGTTGCTCTCCCGACCCCAACCCTCTCCTCTCCCGACCCCCACCTCAATCCTAACCGCCGCCGCCGATAGCACCGCCGGGGCAAAGACCCACGGGGCGTGGCGGCGGCGGGGGTCCTTCCTCGTCGACGTGGCTGACGGCGGACGGGATCTCCTCCTCGACGCAAACAGCGGATCGGCCGGCACATGTGATGGGCGGCGGCGGCTCTGCGCTGCGGACCCCTCTCCCGTAGGCTCTCCCCCGCAGCACACCGGCAGGGGCTGGTGGTGGGCGGCGGCCAGGCCCATGGCCTGCGCCATCCCACCCCCCCCCCCTGCCCGCCTCTCGCCGGTGATTGGAGGCGATCTCGGGCTTCTTCCGCGACACGAGGTCGCCCGGGGTAGCAGCCTTGGGTACGACGGTGGAGGTGGCCCTCTTCTTCGCCGGAGAGGGTCGACCTGCGGTTGGTGGGGGTGGATCTATCGATCTATCACCTTGTTCCGGTGGCGTGTTGGAGGAGCATGGAAGCCGGCGACGGTGTCGCCGGTGGAGGGTTGGAGTGGCCAGCCCGGGATGGTCGCCGACGTGGGGGTCCGGCCTGAATAAAGGCGGCGGTCCTAGGGCCTCGCTTGCGTGAAGAGGAAGACCTACCGGAGGCCTGGACTCGTGATCTGGCCGGTGTGTTGAGTTCCGGAAGGCTCCGCCGGCGAATGTAATAGTGCTTTTTGCCTGGAGTTTGCTGGATCGATGTATTCGGTCGTGCGCACCCATGATTTTATTCCGACCGACTGGTTCTGGAGGGAGCGGCGCGAAGCTCTTTTTCTGTGTTGACATCAAGTAACTATGGATGCATGATGAAAGTCGGAAGAAGAGAATTTCATGAAGGCCGGAGAGGAGGACTAGCTAAGGGAGGTTCAAGTCTCCGCGCTGTTAAGAGACTTGCTTGGTGTTTCGGGCTTCACAGCAGAGGTATGAAAGTGGGGACGACAACACAGGTGAAGTTCAGAGTTCTACCTTTCAGGGTGAAAACCCAAGGTCTGGCCTTAACTGGTTGTGCCTGGCATTGACCTTGTTGGAGGCATTGTTTTGAGAGTGGTGACTATCTTCAGGGTGAAAACCTAAGATCTATGATCGGGCGACGACGGTGTTAGAGCATTGTTCCCTTCTTGTAGACGTCGTTTTTGGAGAGTCGGTATTTCAGGTGTTGTCTTGGCGGTGGATGTATTGCTGTTGTTAGGTCCGAGATGATGCAGCGGGACTTTTGTTTCTTAGTTTTCTTTTCTTTTTTGGTTGTGTGATCTTTAGGGTGGTGCGTTGTTGCAGAGGTTGGATGTAATTTGTATCTTTTTGATATTAATATATTCTCTTTATCGAAAAACTCTCCCGGCAACTAAACATTCTGTATACGGGTGCACATTCTTTCTGTTGTGATGAGCTCCAGAATATTATAAAAGTGGTGTTTAAAATTATATTTGTTCTATTGTGGCTCCCTCGCGCTATGTTTGAGGTGTAATTTCCCATATATTTGTACTACAGATTTGATCGAGTAGCATGACTCATGAGGATGACGATGCGGGACTCTGATCGAGTCAATCAGTACTCAAATTTCTATAAAACTCTAGCCATTTCTATGACTTTCTCTCGTCTAATATAATACACATGGAAGGCTCTTGAAAAAAAAAGTAAATCAATTTTCCGGCTCGGAAAAGGGGAGTCAAATCCATCGGAACAAGAACCGAATGAATCAATGTGTATAATGTCCGTAACGAATGAATGAACAAGTCCTAGTGATATATGTACACAAAGGAACGAATGAACCAACGATCAACACCTACGACTACGGTCTACTGGCGGTGTGCAGCTACTTAGAAACAAATCGCGCACAAGGGTCAACCTCACGAACTCTGCAGTCTGCACTAGATCAAGCACCAATAAATCGAGCTAGTTATATCTAGACGAAGAGCTGGAGCAGAACCGGCGGCGCCTGTGCCACGACGCCGACGCCGGCCTCCTCGCGGTGCCTGCGCATGTGGCCGCCGAGCGCCTGCCCCATCTCGAAGGTGAGGCCGCAGACGTGGCACTGGTGCACTGCCGCCGGCTTCTGATCGTCTGAAGAAGTGGTCTTCTTTGGCTTGAGGGAGTAGTGGTCTCCGGCGAGGGCGAGCGCGAGGCCGTGGCGGCCGCGGAGGTGGCTGGTCCGGTGACCGCCTAGCGCCTGGAACGTCGGGAAGGAGCGGCCGCACGTCTTGCACGTGAATTCTCCGCCGGCAGCGCCCTCTGCACCTCCTGCCGCGCCGGCGCGCCTCAGCTTCTTCTTGCGCTCGGCCACGGCGCCGAGGGAGAGGGAAAGGGAAAGAGGCGCCTGATCTCTGTAGTGGTTCATCGAGGAAACCATGGGCGCGCGCCTGATCTCTGTAGCACGTACGAGTGAAACGGTGAACGAGAAGATGAGCTTGATTGAGGAGAAATCAAAGATGGTGGCACTTTGATGTGGCATGGTGTGTGCATGCCCGGCCTTTTATAGTCGGCAGGCGAGTAGCAGCCATCTCAGGTGGTCTCACGTGTAGACCACGTCGGTGTTGACGTCGTCGAGGGCTGGAGGTACGTCGAGGCAACGCGTCCCGATTGTCGGTTTGAACAGGGCGATCGAGCAGAACCTTCTTCTCATCTTGGGTTTACTTGCTCGACATCGACAGGGACTGGAACACGCGCTTCAGCTGGTGGATATGGAAGGGCCCACGAAATGGGACGGAAGCTCACGGTGTTAAGCAAGCAAACCAACGTTGTCGTTTGCTCGTATGATAGTACTAGTACAGGTGAAATGTTTGCTTGACGTTGACGCGTCGGTCAGACCGCAGTCTTGCGCCCGAAGAATGAGACTACTCACACGGTTCAACATTTCCCTTTTTGGACTTGGCCCCTGTACGTTCTGAAAGGTGAAAATGGCTTTTCGTGTTTTCACCTGGATGCATCGCGCTGAATCTTCTTCGTAATGCCTAGAGATCACGTGCTCGTCAACGTCGCCTGATTTATATGGGTAGCTAGAGATCACGAACACGCGTGTATGCCTTTCACCAAAATACCACTACTCGTTAGGGCAATGTTTCATACACGGGTAGTAAATTTCGTGGAACCGCCACAAACTGTCAACTGGGGCAGTCATTGCACATTTGCACGTGTTTTGTGTATATGACTAGTACTACTTCAAAAAGAACATGAACCGAGGGACTCTAGGGTTTTTTGTTTGATACTCCAGAGTTATTTCTCGCATCCAGGGAGAACAAAACCGCTCGTTTGGTTACCCATGATGTTAACAATTTCTGCAGCGCACGCTTCATAAAGTAGCTCAGTTCATGTACGAGGAGGCACACTTTTTAGGCCGTCGCTAGCAAGCCAACCTATTCCCACGCTCGGTGGGAAAATTTTGCGCCAACCTCATGCAAGGGAGGGATGGTGGGAGCTCGCACCCATCCGGAAATAAATCCCGTAGGAAGAATTCAGGAACCCGACGCCGAATGACGCCGCCTATTTACACCACCCCGCCTCACCGCTAAATCAACGCGGCACCATTTTTTTCCCTTTCGAGCTCTCCGTCAAGGGCAGCTTCTTCATCAACGATCAGGTAAGCGATGCCATCTTTTTGGAAGGTGGAGCTCTGCTGACGCAGGTCATCTTTCGTCGCCTTCCAGACATGCCGTCTTCCTCAAATGACCGCCAGTTCATTGTGAGTATCATAGAAACCTACCAGGGGTAGCTTAGATCGGTTAGTTCCCGGCTGCTAGTTATTGCAATGGTTGTCGCCGTCTTTCCTATGCTTCAACTATCCGTAGGGCAGCCCTCCTCAGTCACGCTATGGTGTTTCTTCAATGTCATGCGCCGAGGCTGAAAGTGCATGGAGCCCCCATGTGTGGTTTTGGTAATTAATGACAATCCCTATGGACTAATGTTTGTATTGAGTTATATTTGTAGGAGTTGTCCATAGGCAATTCTTGAACCATATGTTGGCTTCAAGGTTGCAATAAGAAGAATTTGATGAAGGATATCAAGTGTCAAGTATGTCTTGAAGATGAAGATGAAGTGAGCCCTCAAGTTACTTCAAGACATCAACATGATGAAGAATGATGTGCAAGTTCAAGATGAGCCAACTCGAAAAGTTCATAAGCTTGAAGCTTGCCATCCATATGGTGATCATGGATATGTGAATATGCGCCGAAGAAGAAGCTCTCCCATGGTGGATTATGGGGGAGCAATCCACATGGTGATCATGGTTATGTGAAGATGCGCCGAAGAAGAAGCTCTCCCATGGTGGATTATGGGGGAGCAATCCACAAGACTTCATCAAGCAAGCACAAGCAAGAAAGGCGTTCCATCTTGTTGAGGTCAAGATCGTCGTCATCGAGCTCAAGTGGAATGCGCAAGTATAAGGTTTGCTCTTGATAGGATTTCTTTCTCACCGGTCTCATAGTGTAGTTGGAGACCGGTTTATAGTTTAGTTGCCGTACTTTCAAGAGGGCTCTCGAGTGAGTAACACGATCGTATCATTCGGAGAGAGCTCAAACATTTGCATCCTTGCATCATCTTTCTTGGTTGTTATTTGGATCTTATCCATGTGATGTTTTAGAGCTTGTGCTTATTCTCATGACAAGCTCTAGTTCATCGAAAACGGATTTCGCATAGATCACTTGTTGCGTTTTCGAGTTTGGTTCATCATCATATTTCTTGGTTGTTATTTGGATCTTATCCATGTGATGTTTTAGAGCTTGTGCTTACTTCCATAGCAAGCTCTAGTTCATCGAAAACGGATTCCGCATGAATCACTTGTTGCGTTTTCGATATTGGAGTTTTTCTCGGTTTCTCGTATTGAGAGGTTTCACTCTAAAATACATAGAAAAACCTACCCCACTTGTTCTTAAGCCTTTCACTCTTTGTGTGGTAGCACTTGTCATCTTCTTTACAACAAAATTGGTTTCATCTAAATCCGAGTTTCCTAACTCAAGTTGTTGCATTTTCCATATTTGAGGTTTTACCGGTTTGCTGTTCATAGATAGGTAAAACCTTTATCCATTTGTTTCTATCCTACCTTACTGGACTATGATGGTTCCATGCATGATCTTGTAGAGCTTTTTACTAGCTTCGAAACAAGCCCAAGATCATCAAAATCGGAGTCCGGATGCAAAAGTTATTGAAGTTTTCGTGAAGCAGTTTTTTGGCCGGAAGTTCCGGTGACCGGAACTTCCGCCCTACTTCCGGTGAACTTCCGGAAATGACGAATCTGCACGCAGAAACTATACTGTAAGCATTCCGGGGACGCCCGACTTCACCCGGAAGTTGGCCGGTACTTCCGGGGGGCGGAAGTTCCGCCCCAAATGACCAGAAGTTCCGGTTTTGACGAGTTTTATGCATAACGGGCAGATTTCTCTTGCCCTATTTAAGGGGGTCTTCTTCCCCAAAGTTTCCCAACCGTTTGAGCTCGTTTTTTCCTCCATTGTTGACCTTCTTTGAGCTTGCTATCTCCCTCTCCCTCCCATGAATCTTGCATCTATTTGAGAGATAGATAGAGGAGATCTAGATCTACACCTTCACCAATCAAATCCCTCTCTTTGTGAGGGAAATCCACTAGATCTAGATCTTGGAGAAATTTGGTGTTCCTCCTCCTATTTGTTCTTCCTCTCTTATTCCCCCAATAACTTTTGTAGCTTTGTTGGAATTTGAGAGAGAAGGACTTGAGCATCTTTGTGGTGTTCTTGCCATTGCATTTGGTGCATCGGTTTGAGTTCTCCACGGTGATTCGTGGAGGTGAAAGCAAGAAAGTTGTTACTCTTGGGTTCTTGGAACCCTAGACGGATTCTATACTTTGTGGTGATTTGTTGGGAGCCTCCAATTAAGTTGTGGATGTGTGCCCCAACCTTTGTGTAAGGCCCGGTTTCCGCCTCGAAGGAAATCCCTTAGTGGAACCGTGACCTAGGCCTTTGTGGCGAGGGTCACCGGAGATTTAGGTGAGGCGCCTTCGTGGCGTTCGGTGTGTGGTGTGAGTACCGCATCTTGGGGTGAGGCTTTTGTGGCGTTGGTGTGCATCGAGCAACCACACCTCAAGGTGAGCCTCTTGTGGCGTTCGGGAGCACTAAGCAACCGCACCTCTCCACCGGAGATTAGCACTCGCAAGAGTGTGAACTCCGGGATAAATCATCGTCTCCCGCGTGCCTCGGTTATCTCTATACCCGAGCTCTTTACTTATGCACTTTACCTTGTGATAGCCATCGTGCTTGAAGTTATATATATATCTTGCTATCACATACTTGCTTATATTGCTTAGCATAAGTTGTTGGTGCACATAGGTGAACAATAGTATATAGGCTTTGGGCTTGACAAAGTAAACGCTAGTTTTATTCCGCATTTGTTAAGCCCATCTCGTAAAAGTTTTAAATCGCCTATTCACCCCCCCTCTAGGCGACATCCGTGTCCTTTCAATTGGTATCAGAGCAAGGTCTCTCATTCTTAGGCTTCACCGCCTTGAGAGTAAAGATGTCGGTTAGGGGATTAGATCACAATAACTTATTTATATTTGATGGCACAAATTATGATCTATGGAAAATTTATGTGCTTAATATTTTGCGGGGTATTTCCCCGGACATGGAGCGAATTCTTGACATGGGTTTTTCTTCTCCTAAGGATCCTCAAAATTTATCTCTTGAAGAGAAGAGAAACTCTTGCCTCGATGCTCTTGCTTCTCATGTGTTTTCCATTGTTGTGAGCAATGTAGTTACTTCATCAATCATGCCTTTTGGGAGCGCTCATGAATTATGGACAAAGCTTCTAGACAAATATGATGTGTCCAATATTATTGAGGATGATTGGATTGCTTCCACTTCCGGCCGTGATGAGTTCTCATCTTCATCCACTTCACCAAAGTGTGGTAAGACACAAGGTAATGATATGGTGAGTGGTGATGAAAATTGCAATGTTAATATTGAGCTTACTATTTATGATTCTTCATCTCTATCTCATTGCAATGGTTCATCTTTGGACTTAAACACATCCAGCACTAGAAATGATTTACATGCTTGTGTTGATAGTCCTTGCATATCATGTGTAAGTTGCATGAATAATAAATCTAATGATGATATGCTTGCTTTGTCTTGTGGCCATGATAAAAATGCTTATATTTCCTCTAGTTGTTGTGTGACTAACATTGTAGAGGAAACCAAAGATTCTATTGGTCAAGACAAGATCTTGAAAGGAGCCTCAAGTAACTCCTCATCTTTATCTCACGGTCCTCATATATGCCTTATGGCCAAGGGTTCCACGGTACCTCCTACCATGGAACCTAATATGTCTCGTGGTGATAAGAATGAGGATGAATATGAAGAAGAGGATTGGGTTGTCTCTCTACGCGATAAAGGTGAGAGTGTATTCAAGGTTCTTTACAAAGATAAAATTGCTAGCTCTCACTTCTTTGAAATCTTGACTACCGCTATTGAGAGCCAAAAACTTATTTGGATGCATGAGAACACCATTGATAAAAAGGGTGCTTTTGAGCGAGAGTATGCCGATGATGTAGCATCATTAAAGAATGATCTTGAAGAAGAACAAGAGACCGTAGCCTCTCTTGAGGAGCAACTTCAAACCCTTGAGGTGTCTCAAAATGAAATATTTGCTAAACTCACTAAAGAAAGAGACCATGCTAAAGCTAAATTAAAATTGCTTTAAAATGAAAAGTTCAAAGTTGGTGTTGGTCATGATAAACTTGTTAAGGGTCTAGATGATCTAGACAAGGCCCACAAGGCCTTGGAGAGCGAACACTCTATCCTCACCAAGTCATATGAGCAACTACAAGCTTCATATTTAAAAGAGCATGCTATGTTACCCTCTCTTCTTGATATGTCTTGTGATGATGCTTGTGCTACTAACTCTACTTCTTGTGAAGCATCTATCTTGAAGGAGAATGTTGAGCTAAGGGCTCAACTTGATTTGCTAACTTGCAATTATGGGAAATTGGAAGAAAATCATGGAAAGCTTTCTCGCTCCCATGAGGATCTTCTAGCCTCTCATGATAGGCTAAAGTTAGCTCATGAGGCTATCATATCTAAGGCAACACCTTGTGAGCCTCATGTGGATACTAGCACTACTACTCAAAATGCTATATTGCCATGTGCTAGTCCTTGTAATTCATCCACTCATAATATTGCTAAATCTTGTGATGAATTATCTTCCTTGCCTTGTTGCTCTAACAATGAACATTCTACTTCCTCTAGTACTTGTGTTGTTACTAACCATGTAGAGGAAATCAAAGAGCTCAAGGCCCAAGTCACTTCTTTGAAGAATGACTTGGTAAAGGGTCATGAAGGGAAATGCAAACTTGACACGATGTTGAGTATGCAACAATCCCCCAATGACAAGAGTGGACTTGGATTCAAATCCAACAACAAGAACAAGTCCAACAACAACAACAAAAAGGGCCAAGTACAAGTCAAAGACCCGGCCAAGATTGTTTGCTTCAAGTGCAATATTGAAGGGCACCATGTTAGATCTTGCCCTTTGAAGAAGAAGCAAAAAGGGAAGCGGCCTCAAGCTCAAACTCATATTCAACCTCAAGTTGAAGAAATACCACTTCCCAAGAAGAAGAAACAAGCCAATGCTCCCATTGTGGAGAAACCTAGTGAGAAGAAGGAGAAGAAAAGAACTTGCTACATATGCCGTGAGAAGGGCCACATATCCTCCTTGTGCACTATTGGTACCTCATCCAACTCTATCACCGTTGATGATGTTTATTCTCTTCGTAAGGATGAGGGTGGCAATGTGTTTGCCAAATATGTTGGTGCTCAAAGTGGTGTCAAGAAAAGAACCATTTGGGTTGCCAAGCCTATTGTGACTAACCTCTTAGGACCCAACTTAGTTGGGGACCAACAATCCAAAACTTGATCAATAGGTGCTTGTTGGAGGGCATTGGAGACTTGGCTACATCATGAAGAATTAAGGGATCTTCATCATTTATATTATCTGAAGCCAAGTCTTGGTTATCTTGCTTCTATCATATATTCAATGTTCCTCCTTGCGGTAACATGTGCTCAACTCATTTATATTGAAAGTTACTCGCCCCTTTGCATGTGTTAGTTTTGTTCCTAACATGTGTTTGTATATGTTGTGCTTCCTAATAGTTTTGCTTGAGAAATCAAGTCTATGCATGTTAGGTTGCACAGCATGTATTTGTGTTTGTGTTGGAGCCTCTTTGCATCTTGTTGTATCTTATATGGCTCTTATGAGCGATTAATGGACAATGCCATTTTGGGGGAGTGTTATTCCTTTGGGAATTTCATGATCCTAAACAATGTGTGTACATGAGGAATATCACTTAGAATTGATATTGCGAGATTATCTAGTCGCTATGTGGTACGTCATCTTCATGAGAAATTCAAATTCTAATGTCCATTAATATCTCTAGTTGTATCTTATTTGCCTCTTGTAAAAATAATTTCCTTGTCACATTATGGGGGAGTAATAAGCTTTGTGCATATCACAAGCCTAGAAAATGTGAACATTTGAGGTTGTGTCACATAGAATTGATACCGTAAATTATCTCTCCCCTATGTGGCATGTTTTCTCAAACAAGCTCCAATTTGCTTAAATAGCTTCATTGCTAATATCTTTGTGGATCTTATTTGTGAAAGTTTTTCTTGGCATGGTTTTTCACAATGTGTCCCTCAATATATTTTTGGAAAACCATATGCTTCAAGTCATACTATTAATTGCTTTGCATGTTGGTATGAATACTATTAATTGTTTTGCATGTTGGTATGAATACTATTAATTGCTTTGCATGTTGGTATGAATACTATTAATTGCTTTGCATGTTGGTATGAATACTATTAATTGCTTTGCATGTTGGTATGACTAATTGAAGCTATCAAGAAACTCTCTTTGCATGATGGTTAACTCTTATCTTTTACCATATGCTTTATTTGGTGTACATATGATCTTACATATACTTACAAACTACCACCGGGAAATATTTCCTAATACCTCTTGTCCTAGGACAATTGGCAATCTATTATGAGGTAGAAATTTATTGATCATATTTACATTGGCTCTTGTGTTTAAATTGTCTTATTTATTGCCGTGAATGTGTTGTGCTTTGACTCCCATGTGTCTTCCTTGCATCTTATGGATCTAATTTGTCTATTCAAACTTTTTTAGCATTTTAGTAGATATAGGTAGCGTGATGATCCTAGTTTTGTGCATTTAGTATTCATATGCAAAATCCTAGATAATGCACTAATCTTGGGGGAGCTCTCCTATATTTGTTAGAATGCTTAACATCTCTTGATCATTATCAAAAATTTGGTTTTGGGAGACATAAACTTTCTTTTTGGTACTTTGTGCCATCATAAAAAGTGTTGAGGGTTTGGTTTGTTTGTTGGAACCTTGCTCTCTTGGGAGTTGGTTATCTCATTCATTTGTGTTTAGGTTTAATTAGCTGCTTATAATGAGATAATTCTTTGGAGTCAATCTTGTGTTGATTTGATTCTTTGATATAATTTGGACAACCATTGTCTCTTGATTTATTTGGTGTCTTGTCCAAATTATATCTTTCCTTGGTTCTTGAAAGTATTGTGCATGCATCTTTAATATATGTCTATCTTATGGCATGTGTTACTTTCTTTGATCCAATATATAGGGTAAACTCCATCAAATCCTAATTTGTCTAAGATGTGCATGAAATTCAATTTCATATCTATATGCACATAGTATTGTGGAGTTTGTCCTATAGGTTGTAGTGTGTCTAACTACTTTGGACCCAATTAGTTTGGGGACCTTTTTGTACTTACCTTTGTGTTAGGTACAATGGATATGCATTGGATGCTTGTCTCACTCTTGGGGAGAAGTGGTGACTCAATGGTAACTTGAGGCAAGCTAGGACGGTCAACGAACACATATCTACTACATCCTCACCAATGCTATCTCGGTAACAAGTATCTTCTCATGCATATTTTTCTAGCATCCAACCATGTGGTTGCATCTTGGCATGAATCTCTTGATTTGCAAATGTTGTGCTTCTTGCTAAAGTCTTAACGAAATCTCTTTATTGCGAATGTGAGTAATTTGAGATGAGTACATATGTTGGGAAGTATATAAAATCATGCTCATGATTCACCAATCCCATCTATGCCTATCTAGCAATTTTATTGCATATCATTTCCTCAAACCTCACTCATGTGCAATATCGATGAAAGTGCAAATTGAGTTATTTCTTCTTTTGTGATACTTGTTTCCTTTCTCAATGCATCCCAACTATCTTCTATCCCTTGTTGATATTTGTGATGTATTTTAGATGTTTGTGGTTGAAGTTCATGAATGTACCATAAGATAAAATTGAGCCTTTGGCCATGCTATTAAGCAAAAATTCTTATTGGTATATTGCATGACTTCGTCTTGGATATCATGCTATATTTCTTGTGTATCTATTTTGTGTGTGCATATTTCTTTGTGGATAAATATCTTTGTGATATTGCTCACTTAGAGAAACTTATACACATAAGAGATGATACATCTCCATTTGATATCTTATTTATTTGTTGCGTGTTGATTGGTCATGCTAAGCAATATAATTCATTGAAGACTATGATGATGCTTTTTGCTCATCCTTGTAATAGTCTTATAATATGCTTTATCATGCCTTTCACATATCCTCTTGGTTGAGCCTTTTATTATGGTGCCTCTTAATTGTTGCTCAACCATTTGTTTGTTGAAAGTGTTAAGCTTAATTTTATATCTATGATCTATTGCAAATTTGTGTTTTAAATGGTAATGAGGGAGTAAGGATTCCATGTTATGCATATTGTATTCAAATGCAACATTTTAATTTATGCATGTACCTTGGGGAGCTTCCTCATTTTTTTTAAGGCACTATTTTGTGGTGATCATTAGAGTTTGATTCACTTGGTATCTTTTGTTTTGAATGATATTATGGGAGTGATGATTCCATGTTTGTGCACTTTATACTCCAATGAAATTTATCTAGTTTTGTGCACAAACCTTGGGGAGCTTCCTCATATAATTTAGAGCAATCTTCTTGATCTTATCATAATATCTATCTTTATTTTGGTATCTTCTTTGGGGTTCATTTGGTTGCTTGCTTCATTTGTTGAAGCTTCTTGACTTTGTTATCTTTTTGCAATCTTTGATCCTATCTATAGTGTGATTCCTTCTGAATATTCTTCATTGGATATGTGCATTTGATTCCACTCAAAATATGAGAAATGCACACGCTATGGCGGAACTCTCACTATATTGGCCTTCTAAATTTTTCACCCATTTCGGCAATTGGTGCCAATGGGGGAGAAGTTTGGAGGCTTTAAGGGAATTTGGTTATGTCTTTGCTTTGTGCTTAAGCATGTGCCTTTATTGCATTGCATCTTGTTGCTTTGCATAGTTGAATATTTAGAGGAAACTCCACTAGGCTTTGAATGCCAATATATGCAATGAAAGTCAAGATCATTCACACATGCTTATATTATGGGGGAGTTTGCTCTATATATTCAACTTATTTGTTACTTAAATTCCTTATATAAACCCTCTCAAAGAGATTGTCATCAATTACCAAAATGGGGGAGATTGAAAGTGCATGGAGCCCCCATGTGCGGTTTTGGTAATTAATGACAATCCCTATGGACTAATGTTTGCATTGAGTTATATTTGTAGGAGTTGTCCATAGGCAATTCTTGAACCATATGTTGGCTTCAAGGTTGCAATAAGAAGAATTTGATGAAGGATATCAAGTGTCAAGTATGTCTTGAAGATGAAGATGAAGTGAGCCCTCAAGTTACTTCAAGACATCAACATGATGAAGAATGATGTGCAAGTTCAAGATGAGCCAACTCGAAAAGTTCATAAGCTTGAAGCTTGCCATCCATATGGTGATCATGGATATGTGAATATGCGCCGAAGAAGAAGCTCTCCCATGGTGGATTATGGGGGAGCAATCCACATGGTGGTCATGGTTATGTGAAGATGCGCCGAAGAAGAAGCTCTCCCATGGTGGATTATGGGGGAGCAATCCACAAGACTTCGTCAAGCAAGCACAAGCAAGAAAGGCGTTCCATCTTGTTGAGGTCAAGATCGTCGTCATCGAGCTCAAGTGGAATGCGCAAGTATAAGGTTTGCTCTTGATAGGGTTTCTTTCTCACCGGTCTCATAGTGTAGTTGGAGACCGGTTTATAGTTTAGTTGCCGTACTTTCAAGAGGGCTCTCGAGTGAGTAACACGATCGTATCATTCGGAGAGAGCTCAAACATTTGCATCCTTGCATCATCTTTCTTGGTTGTTATTTGGATCTTATCCATGTGATGTTTTAGAGCTTGTGCTTATTCTCATGACAAGCTCTAGTTCATCGAAAACGGATTTCGCATAGATCACTTGTTGCGTTTTCGAGTTTGGTTCATCATCATATTTCTTGGTTGTTATTTGGATCTTATCCATGTGATGTTTTAGAGCTTGTGCTTACTTCCATAGCAAGCTCTAGTTCATCGAAAACGGATTCCGCATGAATCACTTGTTGCATTTTCGATATTGGAGTTTTTCTCGGTTTCTCGTATTGAGAGGTTTCACTCTAAAATACATCCACTTGTTCTTAAGCCTTTCACTCTTTGTGGGGTAGCTCTTGTCATCTTCTTTACAACAAAATTGGTTTCACCTAAATCCGAGTTTCCTAACTCAAGTTGTTGCATTTTCCATATTGGAGGTTTTACCGGTTTGCTGTTTATAGATAGGTAAAACCTTTATCCATTTGTTTCTATCCTACCTTACTGGACTATGATGGTTCCATGCATGATCTTGTAGAGCTTTTTACTAGCTTCGAAACAAGCCCAAGATCATCAAAATCGGAGTCCGGATGCAAAAGTTATTGAAGTTTTCGTGAAGCAGTTTTTTGGCCGGAAGTTCCGGTGACCGGTGACCGGAACTTCCGCCCTACTTCCGGTGAACTTCCGGAAATGACGAATCTGCACGCAGAAACTATACTGTAAGCATTCCGGGGACGCCCGACTTCACCCGGAAGTTGGCCGGTACTTCCGGGGGGCGGAAGTTCCGCCCCAAATGACCGGAAGTTCCGGTTTTGACGAGTTTTGTGCATAACGGGCAGATTTCTCTTGCCCTATTTAAGGGGGTCTTCTTCCCCAAAGTTTCCCAACCGTTTGAGCTCGTTTTTGCCTCCATTGTTGACCTTCTTTGAGCTTGCTATCTCCCTCTCCCTCCCATGAATCTTGCATCTATTTGAGAGATAGATAGAGGAGATCTAGATCTACACCTTCACCAATCAAATCCCTCTCTTTGTGAGGGGAACCCACTAGATCTAGATCTTGGAGAAATTTGGTGTTCCTCCTCCTATTTGTTCTTCCTCTCTTATTCCCCCAATAGCTTTTGTAGCTTTGTTGGAATTTGAGAGAGAAGGACTTGAGCATCTTTGTGGTGTTCTTGCCATTGCATTTGGTGCATCGGTTTGAGTTCTCCACGGTGATTCGTGGAGGTGAAAGCAAGAAAGTTGTTACTCTTGGGTTCTTGGAACCCTAGATGGATTCTATACCTTTGTGGTGATTTGTTGGGAGCCTCCAATTAAGTTGTGGATGTGTGCCCCAACCTTTGTGTAAGGCCCGGTTTCCGCCTCGAAGGAAATCCCTTAGTGGAACCGTGACCTAGGCCTTTGTGGCGAGGGTCACCGGAGATTTAGGTGAGGCGCCTTCGTGGCGTTCGGTGTGTGGTGTGAGTACCGCATCTTGGGGTGAGTCCTTTGTGGCGTTGGTGTGCATCAAGCAACCACACCTCAAGGTGAGCCTCTTGTGGCGTTCGGGAGCACTAAGCAACCGCACCTCTCCACCGGAGATTATCACTCGCAAGAGTGTGAACTCCGGGATAAATCATCGTCTCCCGCGTGCCTCGGTTATCTCTATACCCGAGCTCTTTACTTATGCACTTTACCTTGTGATAGCCATCGTGCTTGAAGTTATATATATATCTTGCTATCACATACTTGCTTGTATTGCTTAGCATAAGTTGTTGGTGCACATAGGTGAACAATAGTATATAGGCTTTGGGCTTGACAAAGTAAACGCTAGTTTTATTCCGCATTTGTTAAGCCCATCTCGTAAAAGTTTTAAATCGCCTATTCACCCCCCCCCCCCTCTAGGCGACATCCGTGTCCTTTCAGAGGCCGCTTCCAGAGATTCGATCCGACGTCCAACACCTTCTTGTCCCAAAGTGGTGCATCCCCCAGTGACGTTGCGGTGGCCGGCGGTGGAGTCCCTTTTGCGGTGGAGAGGACCTATAAGTTCATTGCTTTTATAGTTTAAGTTGTAGGGTCCTTTGTGCAATGTTTGCGACAATGTTGTACTTTCTTATTACTTTTAGGGTCCTATATGTAATTTGTATCCCACCAACGATGTTATAAACGCAGCATCAGGGTCATTTGTGGCCCCTCTTCTTGTTCAACAATGCATAAGTGATTCAGATTGAGGGAACTGAAAGCTGTTGCAGAGGTTGTTCTCTAGTTCTGTGGGCGTGAAGATGATCCTTCAAGAATCTACAACCATTTGAGGCACAGGAGAGAAAGGTCGGTTTACGTCCACATCGATGCGCAGGACCTGTTTGGCCTGTTGTGCGCCACATTTTCTGCCATTTAAATCTATGATATTGTCCATCGACCCATTGGTGATGCAGGCATACGGACCTCAGTAAGATGATTAGGTTTTTCTACCAGAACATGGTCGAGACCTTGTCGGACTAGGACGCCTCTTTTGACCTCATGATTGCAGCGACCTCCGTCATCCATGAGCACACCGAGAGTCAGAGGCCTATGCATAGAGGCTCGACGAGGCCACACAAGGCCAACATCAAGCGCAAATGGTGAAGCTGGCCACTATAGGCTCTTCAAGAACTACTTCCACCCGATCAATTTGGTCTATCCAGATTACCTTGTTCCGGGGCAATTATCACATGTCAAGAGACTTGTTTGTGGCTATTCTACGAGACATGAGAGACTACGACCCCCACTTCTGATGCAACAACTACGAGATGATTAAGCCATAGCCTAGGGCATATACGTTTCACGAGTTTCCCATATGCACAAACTGATCTTGATCGGCACGCTTCATGATTGTCTTTGGATGGATTTGATTGAGCATTTGGCAGGCCACGAGGAGTAGTCATCCCATTTCATTTTATTTGTTTAGTTATAAACTATGTTATATAATTTGCTGCACTACATTATCGGTAAACTATGGTATCTATTTAGTTGTTGGCTACTTAAATTTATTTGGTTAGAACATTATGTTTCCAGTAACATATGAGAGATTTGAGTTGAAAATAGAGAAAAAAACAATTAAAATAACTAGGCCAGACAAAAATACGTCGGGTAGCTGGAAGATGAAGTTAAATGAACAGCTTAACAAGCCGCCGGTCCAGCCAGGACGACATAAGCACACACCGCAGTTCCTCGAGTTGTTTAAAAATACTCGGTACTAATCCATGAAAGAGACTGTTGACTGATAAACAAATCAGTTGGCCAGTTACCAAATGGTGAGGCACGCTGAAGCCTGGATCCAGCTAGCTCGGCTGTGACCTTTGCGTCCGCGCCGAGTATAGCTTGCTCGCGAGGGCACATTGCGCCGTGTGAAGCTGGCCAATGATCGAGGTGTCCGCGCCAAGAATGGAATAGATATCTCCTGCCCTTTTCTCACGCCCGGACGGTATTTTTCCGTCCGAACCAGCTACACCAGCTAGATATTATACCTACTTTGTTCCATCTTCCTGCCAGTCTGTCAGGTAGCGATCGAACCGGCTTCGTGTACGTCTCTCTCCGCCTTGCGCGCTCTCTGGATCGATCGCGCCGTCGCATGCAAAATCAAGTCACACTGAGCGCGGTTGCCCACCGTACGTTCACGCGACGATCCCACACAGTGTTGCCGACCTGCCCTAGTATATGCAACTTCCTACCCTAGTATATGCAACTTTTCCATCGAATATGTGGCGAAATGGATGCTGCCAACAAGTACAGCTTTCCAAGACTACTACATGCTTCTTCCGTCCTTAAATAAGTAGATGTTTAACCACAAACTTTGTCCAAAAAATATAGTTCTAGTATTTTTAATGCACTTTAATGTAATAAAAATTGCTTCTATCTCATCAAACCCAATAATATTGAACACATGTTATCTTTATTTTTTCCATGGGCTTAGCTTATTGGAGGTGAAAGAATTAAAAAAAAAGGTATGTGTTTGCATCTTTCCAATGCAATTGTCTCTCCATTTTATAATCTATCTTGAAAACCCGCACGTTCACGTGAGTACTCCACATCGAATAACAGTGTTATTAAGGACGGCTGGCACTTGCATCTTTGATACCTTTCCACATCGGTAATCCCAATAGCCTAATCCTAATATAAATTTTGGCAGAAAGAAGATTGAAACTTATAAATGAGGCTATAAATTCAAGAGAAGGTTTACGAATAGCAATTTAAAGTCTAGTTTGGCCAACAAATCAGTAGGACTACCAAAAACAACTTGGCTTCATGGACTAATAGATCAAATAAACTATCTGAACGGTGCGGGCACCTCCATCACATCCAACTTGTAGATCAACTGCGGCTTCTCCATCACCAACAACCAATAAGGACACCCCTTTACTCTCGGCCTTGGCCTTCTTGTTGTCAATTGGGCTAGGGCGACCGACCAAGGCCAACGAGGAGGGATCAGTCCATCTTCCTCAACGCCAGCTCCATTGAGACTGAGCCGGACCTTGTCCTATTTCTTCACACTTTGAAATTCTTAAAGCAATGCATTAAGGCTAAATAATTGTCGTCCTCATTATCATCCTTGTATGCGGCGAGCGTGTCATGTATCTAGCAAATAGGATGGCAATGCATCAATATGAGCATGTTGAATTGACATGTGCGCAACATGAGAGGCACCTACTGTAATATCCCAGGTATTGGGGTTACAAAAATAGAGGAAACAGATGTGTGCATTGCATTCATGCATAGAAAATCTGGGGAATTTTCGCGCTTTAAAGTAAAACAGTCACAGTAACTGAAGTTTCACTTGACCCTGGTGGAATTGAAGTAGCTCATCAAGTCAAGCGCTATAAACCTCAATATGACTTTGCTAAAACCTTGTTTTGGGTAGAGATAATTTGATCTAAGGGGTTAGATCAAATGGAATTATAATCAACACAAGAACTTATTAATCAAGGATCAACTACTTGATCTTATTAAAGATCACAACATGATATTCCTTGCCATAACATATGAACATCCATTTAATTGGAAATCAAGTAACAGTAAGATGGAGAAACCATTCTTGACTAATCTTTTCCATGTCTTAAACTAATCCTTGATCCTACCATGAACCTCATGGTATTCATTTTACTTCATTCTTGGAAACATGACAAGGAGATCAACTCTAGAAATATATATTCTTCTCTATTCCATATTTTTATACATAAAATCTAGAGATGTGAGATTCCTATATTATTTACTAGAGAAGAAATGACAATCTTTGAACTAAAGTATTAGGAACAACAATTTCATCTTGGAGTGATGAGATACCCTGTTATCACATGGAACAATACCATATCCATGAATTAATAAGGTGAGGAAGAGACTAATCCAACTAAGTTAGACAATTGAATCCTTAGCTTAGCTACCTAAATAAATATTAGGAGTACACCATAAACCCTAGAATAACTATTCCTATATGAGAGAACTCAAGATATGGTGTTACACTCAAGTTAATGAGGCAACACTTGGACTTGGGGAAGAGAACTATTCATATAACCAGATGATTATATCATCATTGATTAAGTAGAACCCTAACATAATATCTCAGGCATTCTCCTGGGATATAAACTTTAGAGGCAACCATAGTAGTCCCATCCAAGAAGGTAAATTAGAAGTACTATACCTAGTTGATCAAGACAATGCTTGATCATGGGAGTGAGAAACCTAGTTAATGAGAGATACCTTAGGAAGCCAAACCTTGATCATCATTTGAGTAATGATCATAAATCCTTAGAACTTGAGGTAGAAGACATTAATAACAAGTTGATCATGTCTAATATACGATCATACTTTGGAGGTATATCATTACTAGTTAAACCTCAGTGGGTTAATTAAACAGATATAATTCAGTACATAAAATCATAGGGGAAATATTAGCAACCCGAAACCATTTCCAATATATTAATTGAAGAAACAACTGAATAGAAACAAACCTTGTATGGTTCAGCCCCTATATCAATCCAAATGATCTTGGATTGAATCATCCTATGAGTGGTGAGGAAGAGAAACCCTATCCAAAGTAATGTGGTGTTAAATTCCATATAGAACCTATCCCCATGTCTCAAATTAACTTGTGAATTATTTGATGATCACAAGTAAAACCCTAACCCATATTCCAATATTAGTTTGTGTATCACTTGTGTGATCACAACTATAAACCTAGTCCACATTTGAGTTCCAAACCAAATGCCATTAGGTGATTATAATTAGAACCCTAGAATTGTTCACTAGTTATATCTTATGCCTCAATTATTGAACATAAGAAAAACCTAATGCTAAACCTTATATTAAATCATGTTTGGTGATCAACTAATTATCATCATAACTAGACCAAACCATGATGAGAGTAGTATCTATATTTCAAGGTGCTATGAAAATACGACAATAGTGATAACCTTGAAATAGGATTATAATAAACCTACAAGGCCTTACTAAATGAGTGTTCACATAAATTCATATGCAATTGACAATATTCTCAAATGAGAAATTAAATCCTTAGAAAATTTAAGACACATGAAATAACACTTGAAATCATATTCTAAAATAATAAATTTGCAATAAAGCTCACATATATTAACTGTTTATTCAAGAATAATTCAGAATAACAATGATCCTTTATTTAGTCAAAATGAAATTCAAGTTATCAAATACCTGCAAAATATAAAAGAATTCAAATCTGAACCAAAACAAGAAATTAAAATAGAAAAGTAAAACTGAAATTAGAAAATAAAAAGAGAAAGGAAAGAGAGGCTTACTAGACCTACCTGGTCGTGCAGCCCGTGAAGCTACCCAACGCCAGCCCAGAAGAAAGCCCAACATCACCCAAATAATCCAAAGCCCAGTCCACCATACCTCTTCGTAAGGATAAGAACGGAGAGGAGAATCGTCTTCCTCCTCTCGCCGGAGACCGCCAGCGCGACTGGCCACCGCATTCCTGCTGCACGTCAACAAAGATGGACGCCGTGTTGCTTGCCACGTACCTCGGCCACGATCCTTGTCCAGCGCCAGGAGGATGCCTCAAGATTCCAACTGAAACCCTAGCTCACACCTCCGCCATATCCTGGCCACCCGTCGCCGACGCTCGTCGTCGTTCTCGACCATCTGGAACCCTATAAAACAACCAGGAGGACCGCCGTGATACTCTTGTTCATCTCCGCCATTCCATTTGCTCTCGTTCACTCTCCACCTCTGAAAGTATAGAGATGGTAAACCTAGAGGGGGGGTGAATAGGTTTCTACAAATTTTAATTCTTTCTTTGCAATATTAGGCTTTGCGGAATATAAAGATGAGCCTAATGCAAACTAGGTGAAGCAACCTATATGAGGATACAACTAACTCGAGCACAAAGGCTCTCACAGGCAGTTAAATCACAAGTAAGGAGTTCGGTTAGAGATAACCGATAGCACGCGGAGACGAGGATGTATTCCCGTGTTCCCTTGCTTTGCAACAAGGTACGTCACGTTTGGAGGAGTGGAGGTCCCACGAAGGATTCCCCGCGCCACGAAGGCTCACCCTATTCTCCGGAGCCTATCCCACGAAGGAATAGCTCACTCACTTGTGGTAGACTTTGAGGTAGCCTCCAAACCTTCACAATCTTGCCCGAAGCAAATCCACAGCCCGGATGCTTCCGGACTCCTCTTGCCTACCTAGGGTTTCCAAGGAACCCTAGGAAGCAAGCTTCTCAATGAATACAAGGGGGAATGAGATTTGGCTTGGTAGAACGGTAGATCGGGTCCTCCTCTAATGATTCCCCGGAGGGATTTGAGTTTGGGTGGAGGAGGAGGGAGATCTGAGGCTTTTGGTGTTTCTAGCAATGGAGTATGAGAGAGAGAGCTCAAGAACAGCTTGTAGTGTAGTGCCTAACTGTTCAGAGGTAGGAGAAGACCTATTTATAGTGTTCTTCTAAATACGGCCGTTGGTCACTTGCCACATCAGCAGATTCTTCGAGAAACCCGGTCAACCGGATTTTGCGCCGGACAGGCTGGTCCACAGCCCGGTCAGACCGGGCCACGTATCGGGCCGGCCGGTTTCCAACCGGAGCTGGGACCGGGACTTGACCGGGCAGGCTTTGGCTTACTGGATGTGGCCCGGATGTCACAGGCGCAGAAACCGGTTGCTGACCGGGCCGCTCGGTTAGGCGCCCGGTCAGACCGGGCCGTGGACCGGAGCAGCCGGTCCGAAACCGGGCTGGTGACCGGACGCGCGCCGGATGGCTTCGTTTCTTTACTGGATGTCGTCCGGATGGCACCGGTCCAGGGTCCGGTTGGCGACCGGGCTGCCCGGTGCCAGGGCCGGTCCGACCGGATCTGTGACCGGCCTGGCTCAGAAAAACTAGCTGATTTTTCGTCGAATTGGGGGGGGTCTCCCGTTGCCTTTTGTTCCATTGCTACACCATCATACCTCTTTGGCTAATACCTGAAAGTCATCTTGTAGGCATGTATTAGTCCAAATACTCTAGCACGGTGTCATAGATACCAAAATAATGGATAAGGGTAAAATACCCTTACAATCTCCCCCTTTTTGGTATACGATGACAAACCGAGCTAGAGTAACACATAGATATTATGATAAGCTCTAAACCTTGATTCCATAGAAGATACTACGACAGCTCCCCCATAATGTGTGCACTTGGAGAGTTTGCGTTTGAATGCAAAGTGCACCATTTGTGGAATATGAGAAGCTCCCCCAATATCTTTAGGAAACAAGCATGGTATGGACAAGTATATCAACATATATAAGCATAAAGCATGATTATCCATAAAGCATAATTATCCTAACATAGAGTAGCACACATAATAGTCGTCCATACATATCCATACATGAATCATTCAAAGTAGCAAATGGTTCTTGAGAAATCAAAGCAAATACGCACAAGCCATATAAAATCCAAATAAAGCAACTCCCATGGCTTGTGACAACGAAAGAACCCCGTAATTCTAGACTCTACTCTCTTCTCCCCCTTTGGCATCGGAACACCAAAAAGGCGAAGAAAAGAGGAGAGATGCTAGCGTCCCATCAATAGAAGTGGGGCACCGCGGATGGAGAGTTGCCATCACCATCCCCATCGTCATCCTCGTCATCATCATCCTCATCATCATCCTCTTCATCATCATCCTGATTACCGCCATCATCCTCTTCATCATCATCATCAGCATAATAGGGAGAGGATAGCAAAGAGGTAAGTGTACATGTCATCAGCATATGTGAGGAAGCCAAAAGCATAGCCTATGTTCAAGTGTCTCGACGAGATTATGCGAAAAAAGCTGGGCAAGCCGGCGCAGGATCCGGTCCGACCGGACGACAGACCGGGCGAGCCGGTTAGCCATCCGGTTGACCGGGCGCTACTGACCAGCCGGTCGAGAGGCCGGTTGACCGGGCTGTAGACCGGGTCATGCTGAGTTGTGATGTTTGCCCAGAAATTCGACACAAAATCATGCAAAAACTCACAAACTTGAACATAGATTATACCAGGGGAGTGAACAATGTGCATAGGAGGGGTGTGACACTCTAGGTGGCATGAGGACTTACTAACCCTAACCCTAACCCTAACTTTTCTCAACTTTCCTCAACAATGGGCAATGGGAGAGGGAAAGCAAGAGGGAGAGGGATAGGGAGAAAGATTTACCCGAAGACATTGTCCTCTTGGCCCAAGTGAGCAAGAGGAACTCGTGAAGAAGACTTGAGGACCAAATCCCCACGATCTCCCAAACTAGCTTGAGAGGGACCAAATGCTTTGGTGAAGATGCTTGCGAGATCCCGATCTATGTTTGTGTGAAGTTTGGAGAGAATCTAGTGGTGGGAAGTGCCTAGGATGTGGTGGAGATGGTGGAGGCGGCGGCCATGGAGGTTTGAGAGGTGGGGGATAATGAGGAAGAAGATCCCCAAGGGGTATCTTCTTCAAAACATAACAGCCCGCACGGCCGGTCGGGCACCAGTCGATCGGGCTAGTGATCGGACGACCCGGCGCACAGGGCCGGTCCGGACCGGGCCGATGACCGGCCGAGACAATTTTCCCAAAAATGTGTCATTTTGCCTCGTTTTGCCCCTATTCTTTGTGTAAATGTGTGTGAGTGCTCATATGATGACATGTACATATAGATAGATAGACGATGATGAGATGAGCATAGACATGGGATTGGAAAACACAAAGTTCTCTAGGCATACCCATTGGAGTGAAAATGCAAACAAGATACAAATAGCTACAATGGGCATGATTCGAAATATATCAAGAATCATAAGAGCATTTTGAAATAGTTTTTGCAATAAGATCATTTGGCCTTATATAGTCAAATCAAGTTGTAATGAAGGCTCAAGGAGGGGCGGGGGATTACTCCCCCTATGTGAAAGCGCAAATGTCATGAGACCTCGAAGAGACATGCTTGGGTCCATATAATGACATTGGGTCTATTTATGTTGCACACATAGGTATGCATCATACCAAGACATGGTAAGATGACTATCCCCATATGTGCTATGCCTCTAAGCTAGATAGCAAGATAAATGCAAGAATATAGTGCAAGAAGTTAATCAATCCAAGTTTTTAGGATCAAGAATACCAAGTTCTCCTCTCAAGTTAACAAAGCGGGCTTCATCCAAAGGCTTAGTGAAAATATCCGCCAATTGGTAGGTTGTTCCCACATGAGTGAGATCAATATCCTTATTGGCAACATGATCACGTAGGAAGTGATGGCGAATGTCAATATGTTTGGTGCGACAATGTTGAACCGGGTTGTTGGCGATCTTTATTGCACTTTCATTGTCACAAAGAAGAGGCACCGTACCAAGAGACACACCATAGTCTTTCAAGGTTTGCTTCATCCATAACAATTGAGTGCAACAAGATGCCGCGGATATGTATTCGGCTTCGGCGGTGGATAGGGCGGTGGAGTTTTGTTTCTTGGATGACCAACTCACCAATGACCGGCCAATAAATTGGCAAGCCCCGGAGGTAGACTTCCGATCAACCTTATCACCGGCCCAATCGAATCCGAATAGCCAATGAGTTCAAAGGTTGACCCCTTTGGATACCATAGCCCGAGAGTAGGAGTGAGAACAAGGTATCTTAGTATCCGTTTGACCGCCACTAAATGGCTCTCCTTGGGAGCGGATTGAAAACGAGCACACATCCCTACACTTAGCATGATATCCGGCCTAGAGGCACAAAGGTAGAGCAAGGATCCTATCATGGAGCGGTATACCTTTATGTCCACATCCTTCTCACCGTCACATGAACCAAGTTGCCCCTTTACGGGCATGGGTGTCTTCATTGGACTTGCATTGGTCATGTTGAATTTCTTGAGCATGTCCTTCACATACTTTTCTTGAGAGATGAAGGTGCCTTTTGCAAGTTGCCTCACTTGGAAGCCTAGAAAGAACTTCAACTCTCCCATCATGGACATCTCAAATTTCCTAGTCATCAATAGCTCAAAAGCTTTGTTATGATTGGGGTTAGTTCCACCAAAAATAATATCATCAACATATATTTGACATATAAAGAGGCCACCCCTTTAACCCGCTTGGTGAAAAGGGTGGAATCGACCGTACCCATGCAAAACCCATCATGTAGTAAGAAATCCCTAAGGAACTCATACCAAGCACGTGGAGCTTGCTTGAGACCGTAGAGTGCCTTATGGAGTAAATACACGTGGTTGGGTCGGCATGGGTCTTAACCCGGGGATTGAGCCACATATGCGGTTTCTTTTAGGGGACCATTCAAAAATGCACTTTTCACATCCATTTGATATAATTTGAAATTGTGGAAAGATGCAAATGCAAGCAAAAGACGAATAGCTTCAAGACGGGCTACCGGCGCAAAGGTATCCTCAAAATCCATACCTTCTATTTGGGCAAACCCTTGCGCCACTAACCTTGCTTTGTTTCGTATAACAATGCCATTCTCATCTTGCTTGTTCTTGAATACCCATTTGGTCCCAATGACATTGATGCGATGATCCTTGGGTCTCTCAACTAGAGACCATACTTCATTACGAGTGAAACACTCCAATTCTTCTTGCATGGCAATTACCCAATCCGGATCAACCAAGGCTTCATGTACCTTAAGTGGTTCAAAACTAGACACAAAAGCATGATGTTGACAATAAGTGATAAGTAATGCATGGTGTCTACGAGTTACCACTCCTCTTGAGATGCTACCAAGGACTTGATCCACTTTCATGTCACTTGCCCTTGTAGCGGCCTTGATCTTCCGAATGGTTCCTTCATGATCAATGAATTCATCTCTTGCAAGTACTTGATCATGAGGGACCACTTGAGCTTGATCATGAGTAGAGGATGTTTCTTGATCGTCATCATGATCTTGCTCCATGGAATGAGGATCTTCTTCTTGTTCTTCGGATTGAGACTCATCTTGAGTGGAGGATGGTTCTTGAGTTGCACTTGATGGTTCGGCTTGAGTTGAGCTAGGCTCAACTTGTGGCGTGCTTGAGACATCTACTCCATCATCTTGATCATCGTTATGAACCTCCATGGGCCGGATGTGTCCAATGCCCATATGCTTGATGGCACTAGATGGATCAACATCATTACCTGCAACACATGGAACAACTTGCTCCACTTGGGAGCCATTATCCTCCAAGAACACCACGTCACAAGATACTTCAATAGTCCCAGAGGACCGGTTGTAGTATCTATAGGTGTGAGAGTTCTCCGCATATCCAACAAATATACCCTCTATGGTTCTAGTTTCAAATTTACCGAGCTTTCCTTTGTTGTTCTTAACAAGGCATTTGCATCCAAAGACACGAATATACATGACATTAGGCTTGTTAGGTAAGGAGCTCGTATGGGGTTTTGTTGTGGAGGGGACGGAGGAAGAGCCGGTTGGAGTAGTGGACGGCCGTAGAGATGGCTTCTCCCCAAAAGTTGTGGGGTGAGTTGAATTCACTCAACATGGTTCTTGCCATCTCAATGATAGTCCGGTTCTTCCTTTCAACAACACCATTTTGTTGAGGGGTGTATGGCGCCGAAAACTCATGCTTGATGCCCTCATCATCCACAAACTCTTGCATAGTGTAGTTCTTGAACTCGGTGCCATTGTCGGTCCTAATTGCCTTGATCTCGGATTCATACATACGTTGAGCTTTCTTGGCGAAGGTGATGAACTCTCTATGGGTCTCGTCCTTAGACTTAAGGAGAAAGACCCAAGAGTATCTTGAGTAATCATCAACAATGACAAGTCCATACTTGCTTCCACCAAGAGTATCATAGTGTGATGGCCCAAAGAGGTCCAAATGAAGGAGCTCCAAAGGCCTAGATGTGGTAACAATACTCTTGATGGGATGCTTCTTCTTGAGTTGCTTTCCGGCTACACATGCACTACAAACACGATCTTTCTCAAAAGAAACACCGGTTAGTCCCACAATATGTTCACCCTTTAGGAGTTGTTTAAGATTCCTCATGTTAACATGACCAAGGCGGCGATGCCACAACCATCCTTCGTCATGCTTGGCCGCCATTAGACATGTGGAGAAGGAGGGGCTCTCTTTCGAGAGATCAACCACATAAAGGTTGTTCTCCACAAATCCAACAAGGACCAATTTGAGATTGTCACTCCTAAAGACTTGCACATAATATTTAGTGAAATATGAATTGTAACCGGCATCGGCAAGATGATATATAGAAAGTAAGTTATAGCCAAGGTGTTCAACAAGCATAACCGTCTCAAGGCACAAGTCCTTAGAGATTGCTACCTTGCCATACCCAAGTACCTTTCCCTTTGAGTTGTCACCAAAGGTAATGCTTGACTTCTTGTGGATATCTTCAATGAATTGATCAAGCACACCTTTTCCTCCGGTCATATGATTGGTGCATCCACTATCAAACACCCATTTTGGACCACCGGAGGAATACCCCTACAAGATCAAGTAGAGGATTTAGGAACCCATCGATTAATGGGTTCCTTTGCAATGGCAACAATATCTTTTGGTACCCAAATTGAGTACTCTCTATAAGCATAGCCATTAGGAGGGCCAACATAGTTAGCATAGACATCACCATAATAATCAACAAATACTGCATAGTGATCGTTTGGCCCCGTGTGGGCACCACTAGTGGCTTTGCCCTTTGAGGCTTTGCCATTGTTAGTGACCTTCTTGTTCTTATCTTGAGCGGGTTTCTCCTTCTTGTAGTTGTTCTTCTTGTGAGACTTGGGAGTATATCCAAGTCCATACTTTTGATTGTTTGACCTTTGCTTACTCAAGAGGTCATCCAATCCCATCTTGTTCTTGGCGGTGGTGAACTTTGCAAGTTCCTTTGTTAGCCTAACATTTTCCTCAAGAATAGATGCTTGCTCACAAGAAGATTCATTAGGATGATAGTCAAGACCATATTTGGTCACCAAGGACTCAAGATATGCATTGGTCTCAACATGCAAAGAAAGTTCCTCTTGTAAACGAACATGTTCCTCAACAAGTTTAGCATGCTCACTAGTAAAGGAAATGGAGGAACAAGCAAGATTTTCAACATCAATGGGATCCTTCATTGATCCAAGAGCCTTTTTGTAGGATTCTTGAAGTAGATCATGATTCTCTCCAAGTTTCTTGAGCTCATCCTTGACAAGCTTGTTAGCTCTTTCAAGGTGGTCAAGATCCCTAGTGAGAGAAGCATGAGCAACTTCAAGTTCCTCCTTTGAAGCATTGAGCTCTTGGGTCAATAATTGAGCCCTATCAATAGTTTCTAGGTCCTTAACTTTATCAAGTTCATAAGTTTCAATTTGTTGCTTAAGGCCTTGAGATATGCACCTTTCGGTTTTTAGCTCTTGTCTTAGGAGATTGAATCTCCGTTCCTTCTCATTCAATTGATATTCTAATTCCTCAATGGACTCATCCTTTTCTTTGAGTGAGTCCATCAAGAAATCAAACTTGACAAGAGCTTCACCACGAAGGGTGCATCTAACATCATAGAGTTCCTTAAGCATAGTTAATTCTTCTTGATCTTCGTTTTCATCATCAAGAACACTAGATAGGGAAGGTGGAGGTTCCATTACCTTGGTTTCCCTTGCCATAAGACAAGAGCCAATGATTGGAGAGGAGGGAGAGTCATCGGAGTCATCATCTTGAGTTGTTCTTGCCATGAAGGAAGAGCCAACATCATTCTCCGTGGAGTAATCTTTGGAGTAGTCATATGTGAAGAGTGACCCGGGCTTAGAGTATGCTAAACCGGCCACTCCGGCCTCCTTCTCCTCATCTTCCTCTTCTTCATCGGACAAGTACTCGGCCCCAACAAAAGCTCTTCCCTTGTTCTTCTTGTACCGATCGTTGATTGGGTTCGGCTTCAGTCTTGGTTTGACCCCTTTGATGAACTTTGGCTTGTCTACCCTTTTCTCATAAGGGCACTCATTTGCAAAGTGGTTATCTTCATCACAATTGTAGCAAGTTCTCTTCTTCTTCTTGTCATTGAGGAGCATTGGGAACTTTGCCTTGTACTTCTTGGCAAAGAAAGCAAAGTCGGTAGCAATGTCACTAGTTGAAGTCATCTCTTCATCTTCTTCAATCTCATAGTCTTCTTTGCTTTCATGGTCGGCTCTAGCTTTGAGAGCAAGGTTGTGTGACGCTTCATGGTTGTGTGAGGCTTCATCAACACGGTTCATTGCCTTGAGCCTCTTCCCGGCTTTGGCCATGCTTTCATTGGCGGCCACATAGGAGACTAGATCATCGGAGTTGAGATCGGCACTCTTGGTCATGATTTGCAAGTTGAGTCCAAGGTTGGTGTCTTCTTGTTTGACGGCAATCATAGCAATGACCTTGGATTTTATGAAGGCTTCGTTCATCTCAAATCCGTCATTGTACTTCTCAACACCTAGTCCCTTGACCTTTACTTTCAGAGCACCAAGCCTAGCATAGGCATCAAATATGGATTCTCCATCCCGAATCATGAATTGGTAGGCCTCTTGCTTTGCGGTCTCATAGAGAGCTGATTGGATCAAATCGGTTCCCTCTTGTAGTACTACGATCCGATCCCACAACTCTTTAGCGGAGACAATGTCATCGACTTGATCAAGAAGCTTGCGGTTGATGCCACTTCTAATCTTGTCACGTGCGGATGCATTGAGTTGACGGTTGTAGAACTCGGTGGATGTCAACCGAGTGGGATCTTGTGGCTCCGGATATCCATGAACAATGAGCTCCCATAGCTCCACACTGCAGCTGCGAATATGAGATTCCATAGCAGATTTCCAATGTGGAAAGTGAGTTCCATCGTAATGGGGAACGGTCCCACTATGGTTTATATGAGGCATGGGTGAAGTGTTTCTAGGATAGTTATAGTTAACATCATGGTAGGACTCCTTAGAGACCGAAGCCCCACTAGAAGTTCCACCCAAGTTAGGTTCTTAAGCATGGCGGTCATTTACGCCATTTGGTTTTGTAGCTCATCCTCCTTTTTCTTCTTCTCGGCCTCATATGCCAAGAATCTAGATTTCATCTCTTTAACCGAAAGGTTAGAGTCTTCATCTAGACCCTCGAAGAGTTTATCCATCTCACTCTTAAGGCGGTGAAGCCCTTAATAAGAGTCCAGGCTCTGATACCAATTGAAAGTATAGAGATGGTAAACCTAGAGGGGGGGGGGGTGAATAGGTTTCTACAAATTTTAATTCTTTCTTTGCAATATTAGGCTTTGCGGAATATAAAGATGAGCCTAATGCAAACTAGGTGAAGCAACCTATATGAGGATACAACTAACTCGAGCACGAAGGCTCTCATAGGCAGTTAAATCACAAGTAAGGAGTTCGGTTAGAGATAACCGATAGCACGCGGAGACGAGGATGTATTCCCGTGTTCCCTTGCTTTGCAACAAGGTACGTCACGTTTGGAGGAGTGGAGGTCCCACGAAGGATTCCCCGCGCCACGAAGGCTCACCCTATTCTCCGGAGCCTATCCCATGAAGGAATAGCTCACTCACTTGTGGTAGACTTTGAGGTAGCCTCCAAACCTTCACAATCTTGCCCGAAGCAAATCCACAGCCCGGATGCTTCCGGACTCCTCTTGCCTACCTAGGGTTTCCAAGGAACCCTAGGAAGCAAGCTTCTCAATGAATACAAGGGGGAATGAGATTTGGCTTGGTAGAACGGTAGATCGGGTCCTCCTCTAATGATTCCCCGGAGGGATTTGAGTTTGGGTGGAGGAGGAGGGAGATCTGAGGCTTTTGGTGTTTCTAGCAATGGAGTATGAGAGAGAGAGCTCAAGAACAGCTTGTAGTGTAGTGCCTAACTGTTCAGAGGTAGGAGAAGACCTATTTATAGTGTTCTTCTAAATACGGCCGTTGGTCACTTGCCACATCAGCAGATTCTTCGAGAAACCCGGTCAACCGGATTTTGCGCCGGACAGGCCGGTCCACTGGCCCGATCGGACGGGCCTGACGTATCGGGCCGGCCGGTTTCCAACCGGAGCTGGGACCGGGACTTGACCGGGCAGGCTTCTAGGCTTACTGGATGTGGCCCGGATGTCACAGGCGCAGAAACCGGTTGCTGACCGGGCCGCTCGGTCAGGCGCCCGGTCAGACCGGGCCGTGGACCGGAGCAGCCGGTCCGAAACCGGGCTGGTGACCGGACGCGCGCCGGATGGCTTCGTTTCTTTACTGGATGTCGTCCGGATGGCACCGGTCCAGGGTCCGGTTGGCGACCGGCTGCCGGTGCCGGGGCAGTCCGACCGGATCTGTGACCGGCCTGGCTCAGAAAAACTAGCTGATTTTTCGTCGAATTGGGGGGGGTCTCCCGTTGCCTTTTGTTCCATTGCTACACCATCATACCTCTTTGGCTAATACCTGAAAGTCATCTTGTAGGCATGTATTAGTCCAAATACTCTAGCACGGTGTCATAGATACCAAAATAATGGATAAGGGTAAAATACCCTTACAACCTCTCGCAATCGTCAGTCAGTCACCGCCGGCGTCAAGGAAGAACTCGACGACTGGAGTCATCCCGGACTCCGTGAGGAGGACAAGGAGGTGCTCCTCGACGTGTAGATCCTCTAGGAGGAGCCCAACATCAAGGGGTGGTCGGAGATTGACGAATCGAGCCGTTCCCTTCCGACACCGGCTGCCGGAATCTGTGAGTTCGTGCCCACCCCCGACCAACTACGACCTCGACGAGCATCTGGTTAGCATCCTGGTAATCTTGCGCACCTCCTGAGCAAACTATTGCATCTGTATGCATCCCGTAGCTCAATTTTTTGAGTTGGCCGGATCCCGCCGCCGCAGATGGTGATCGCCGGCGACATTCCGGTGATCCCCTGCGAAAACCACCACCACCACGGTACTCTGCGTGTCACGGCGGTTAAGAAGAGCATAGCCGCGCTTCCAGGGGCGCCGTAAATCGGCGCCGCCGCCGCACGCGGAGTCGTCGGCGTTTAACCGCCGGTGGAGTCAAACACGCTGGTCAAACTTGACCAGTCTCCGCTCGCGTGGCAGCCTGCGTGGCACTGGCCCCACTGGTCAGTGTCTGGCGCTAAGGTCTGCCACGGTACAAAACGTTTTATTATTTATCTTAAATTACAGAAAATTGCTGAATCTTTGCAAGAGTTTATAAAATTCATTCTAACTCGAAAAAATACATATAAGATATCAAAATGATCCTAAAAATAAACTCTATCCAATAAAAATATAAAATGAAAATTTTATTTTTAATAAAAATTCAATTATTTAATACTTGTTATTTAAGCCTTTAATTTTAATTCTAAATTCAATTAAAATTCAATAATTAGTAAAAATTTCCAAAATTAAATAAAAACCAGTAAATAAATAAAGAAAACAATAAAACTAATTTTCTTTATTTGTTATTTTGTTAAATCTTTATTAGAGAGATTTAAACCTTGCTTAATAACAACCCTAATTATTAATTGTTTAAAAATTATAATAAATGCCAAATTCAATATTATTTTCTATTTAGAAGTTATTAATAACTTCAAATTTAAAAAGAAGTTATTAATCATAGATCTATATGGTAAATAGTAAACCCTAGTTCCATAAGAAAGAAAACTAGGAACTCATCATTTCATGTGTAATCCTAAACCCTAAATTAATTTAGAAACCTAGCTCTATTATTACATGAGAACCTTAACCTGCCTCTAACCTAAACCCTAGGTTAGAGCATATGATCATGATACTTTGATTTCATTCATAGCTCCATAGTAGCAACTAAACAAGTGTCATACCTGCATAAAATAATAGAGACCTATCTCTAATACATTAGTATTACATGTGTTCAGGCCTAGATGATCAAATAGGACCAACCCTAGTTCCTATCTTCTGAGATACCAACCTTTAATTATCCTTACTTAGCATCACACCATTGTGATGAACCCTAATAGTAACCATGACTGATGCTTACCTTACATACCATACTCCACTAAACCCTATTAGTGTGAGATACTTATGAACCATCACATTTAAGAACCAACCAGTCTTTACTTAAGGATCCAATAGAAAACTTAGACAATCTCAACCTAATTGAGATACTTCTTATTACTTAAGAAGTATGTTCTTCAAAAGTTATTCTTTTGAAGAAAATAGAGAGTATTCATCAACCATACCTAATAGGACCTATAAAACCTAACTCTCTATCACTAGTAAGATATAACCAACCTTGGTAATACCCATGTGTAATTAATTGCTTAAGATGATTAAGCTTAGCTCAAACCTTACAAGTTCTAGCTAGTGATGAATCCAACTATGTTGTGATCCATCTAATACTTACTCCAGAAACTAGATGAAACCATAGTCAACCATAGAACCCCACCAACCTAATTATCATACTTGTTCTTTATTAAAGAACATTTTCTTCAAAAGTTATTCTTTTGAAGTATATGATAATTAATCATTAACCATGCCATATAATGCTAAAACCAACCACTATCCATTACATGTTAGGATTATACCAAATGTTATTGTTGTGTGCTATTAGTGTTATTATTATGATATATTACAACACTTGTTTATGATTCTAAGACAATAAAAGCTTAATAAGAACCTTGTTTGTGAATCACTCTAAAAGTGCAACACACCCTGAACCAATTATTACAACTCACTGATCCTAAATCCTCGGGTTTAGGTCACGCTTAGAGCGATTGCGTCTCATTCTTATGCATTATTGCATCATTTCCAATCTTTTAAACATCGTCCTTACCGGACGATGATGCTATTTCAGAATTTGGAGTTATCACGTATCGAAGACCTTGCCTGCATAATCTTGCAGTCAAGAAAGGCAAGTTCATCACTTGCTCATGTCATTTGAGTATTTCTATCAAATTACTTGCAAAGTACTATGGTTATCACTATTGCATAAAAACCAAAACCACTACTTTCATAACTATGAATATGACTATGTGGTGGGCAATGGAACCATGGATTGTGTTGATATGGTGGAGGTTCCATTGCAAGGGTTTATATCCATCTAGGATTAAACAAAAAATGTCGTCCAGTGATTCTTGTGCCGTAATACCCGTGTTAACCATAAGATCCGGAGTGGGACGGAGTAGTCAAAAGTGTTTCCACCTCTCGTTCATCAACGGATGCGCTTTACCGTAGACACTTGTATCTGTTAGGGCAAGCGGTTGGCTGGGGAAGCCTTAAGTCCCCACGGCATAGTCCGTAGACACTTGTCACTCGAAGAACAAGCGGTTGGCTGGGGAAGCCTTAAGTCCCCACGGTATTGCGGTCTATGATGGGTTGCAGCTACCGGCGAAGGAGTTTGGTTCGATCCCAGACTGTCGTCGTGGTCGGGGTCCACCCTGAAATCTATGGGAATAATGGGACCGGCGAGGACCCAGGGTCGGGGCATGCAACAAAGGGTGGGTGTTCGAGGTAGCGGAGGAACATGATTGGCTAGACCTTATACCGGGCCTCACACCATAGGAACTGTGGACAGGAATGTACACCTGGTTGGCACCAAGGATAAGATCTCTTATGGGTAAAGCAACACACCTCTGCAGAGTGTAATGAACCGTGACCTGTCACTCCCTGTTCCGGGATATGGAACTGCGAACGCGGCCGGAAAGGAGCTCCATGAAGTTCTAGTAAACCGGTGAAGGCTGACGGACATAGTTCTTCTGAATAAAAGCAAACTTTTGAAGAAATGGTTATGAAAACTTGCATTGGTATTAGACTTTCTGGTCTAATGCCGTAGCTAGTGCATTAAACACCTCTTTCCTATAATGAACTTGTTGAGTACGCTCGTACTCATCCCACTCTTAAATCCCCTGCTTAGATATGGAGGCCACAATGGAGGATCTACAGTGCAACTCGAAGACCGAGGAGTCAACAACTACATCAAGAAACAGGACCCTGTCAGAGGAGTCAGACACCACATCCAACAAGGAGAAAACCTAGTTTAGCCATAGAAGGGAACTAGCTTCCTAAACCTAGCTCCTATTTAGCTAGAATCTATTCATAGCCCCTATAGCTAGTCAAATACTCTACAAATAGAGTTCGTGATAGGATTAGACTACGAGTAGTTCTTCTGGAGTTTATTTGCAGTTTTCCCTCATTTTAAAGTAGGAGGTTGTGCTGATCTTATGTAACAGAGTCTGTATGTAATTCTATAGACATGCCTTTGACCCGCATATGTTTCTTTTGTACCACTCTGAGCGATATAATACTAGTGGAACGGTGTTTCATTGGTGTTATATCAGACTTGCATACTACACCATGCAGTGGTATGCCGGGTCACCACAGTTGGTATCAGAGCAAATGCTTTGACCCTAGGATTAAAACCCTTTAAAGGAGACCTATAGGATTGGTAGTGTCTATAGGAAGTTGTCTTAGTTAAACCAAATACTTCTTATGACTTGAGATGGATATTCACTTGAGAATAATCCTGACACACTTGAGTCAACATTTCTTACCTAGCTTACCAAGATGAAGTAAAGTTAGTCAGCTAATCCCAAATATGTAGTATACCATTAAGTCCTTCAAACAATAGATGAGTAGATCACAGTTGGTATACAATACATGGTAGTCCAAAGAGAGGATACAACCATAAGGAAGCTATCCTATTGGAAGATGTGTACCAACATATGTTATGATTAAGTAAGAGTTATCCAGACCTGTAATAGGAGTAATATCAAGTGATGAAGATAATTAAGATATCCTAATAGAAGATGTAGACCCAGACAAGTAATAGGATAAGTAAAATTTATCTAAACTTGTGAAACAACTGATAGTAAGTGATACAAACAAGGGATATGAGTAGTATAGACCATGATGAGTCAATCATGGGAAATAAGGAAGAGTGATAGGAATAATATATGTCTACTTACAAGGTAGAGTTGCTAATCATATATGATTCACCTGAGAATCATTATGTGATGTACTAGAGCCTCATAAATATTTAGGAGAAGTACAATAAGAAGCCAGTTGTTCAACAACAGTGCAAGAATTGTGTTCCAAAACAATAAGAAGTATGCCAAGCACATCATGACCATAGTCTTATGATACAAACACTTGGAAGTATAGGAGCTATATTTCCATAGTTATGTGTTTAGAGTAGCAATGTTAGAACCTAGACATATCATGTGAAATAGTCCGCAATAAAATGAAAGTTAAGTAGTACTTCCAAACAAAACCAGGTTAACCCTAACTATCCTAGACCACTTTGTTTCAAGTTTATCTCATTGCAATTGTGCAATTCAGGTAAATGTTAAGACAAATAGTAGTCCGCCATACATTCATGATAAGTATCACGATATAAACCATCTATGTGGTGTTATATACTACACATCTCAGCCTGATGTTTAGAGATGTCATACTCAACTATTATATTCAGGCTTATGATGGTGTGTATTATAAGCACAAAGCTGAATCTTCTTGGATTTTCATTGGATTTTCATTGATTGACTAGATCCATACATGAAGTTCGACTTTGATATGCAAACGCATGTTGCAATATCATGTTCTGACTTGATGCTATAGATCTAGAGGGTAATAGTATTCGTGTGAGGAAGCGACGAATTCTGGAAGATTCCGAAGACAAGATGAAGGTTCATCGAAGAAATGAAGTAAAGTTGTGGAAAGTAACCACAATACTCTGAAAGAAGTACAATCAGAAACTCATGCTTACCTCAACAGAGGAGTACTTTAGTACAGAAGAAGCATGCAGGTGAGAAATATGATGATTATGGTGAAGCTCAAGCAGATCCCTAGTCATCATGGAAGAGGGAATGCATGGGAAATCACTTCGGATACTATATTCATAGAGTCAGTTAGTGGTTCTCTTGCAAAATAAACCCTGACAGAAGGAAGATGACCTATGAAACCATAGCAGATATAATAAGACCATAGTTGATATCAGAAGACCACAATTTGTATAGGATCAATACTACGAGATTAAGTAGAGGATGTCCTGATCAGTTGATCAGAACCTATATTAGAATCCATTTTTAGATAACAAATAGCCATAATTAGTATCAAGTAGTCCATTATTGGATTAATTGTACCAAGAAGTTGCAAACAAATAAAATTTTGCCAGCCAAATAACGATGACCCATAATCATTTAGTCAAAGGATTCACATTGGATGTCCACAATTGAGTTGATACACCCAAACATTCTTCGCGAGACCTTAGAAGAAGTACAAACCATAAGCTAGACCAGACCAATATTCTAACCATAAGACCAATGGCTGGAAGAGAAGGAGTTGAAGACCATAAGAAAACTCTAAGGGGTAGAGTTAAGACTGAGTTGGATGTACACTAACTCAATATTTTAAGCTAGATAGAAGCCAAAGGTCTGAACTGAGAGGAAGTTCGATCTTATTTTCATAAGATTATCGAACACTACTTTCAGAAGGATGTCAGACTAGAAGCCGAAGTTCATACCTCGAGGAAGTAAGAAGTGGACTATAACTTGAGAAAGTAAGTAAAATTTACTCAGAAGTACGGAAGCTCAAGTAAGCCAAGTATAATGAAGTTGGACGAAGGAAATATCGTAGACCAATAAATCCCAAGATGGTCAAAGAATGAAGAAGATTGAACATACCAATATTAAAGACTAATAGAATGATTCCTTTCATGGAACCTAAAGAACCAAAATAGTTATAGGTATCAACTATAACCCCTGATTGGACGGACTAAATGAGTCTAATCCATTCTTAGGGAAATAAAACCATCAAGATCATTTCCATGGTAAGTACCCTACTAAGTACCATTATTGCAGTTTTGGTAGTAAGGGAAAAACAAAGACCTATTTTATCAAATAGGAGAATGTTATCCAATTAGTCCTCAATTAAGACTGTCAGGACAAGAAGAAGTCCCAATCATTGAATATTCAATGAGAAAGGAAACAAGCTTATAATATTGGAGGAAATCATGGAAGTAAAGGAAGTAATAGTTGTTTGATGTCAAACACTAATGGATTCCAGGAAGAATCTGGATAAGGGATATATTCAATTATATCCAGTGAGATCACCACGGAGTTCGAAAAAAGTTGTAGTCTGCACAAGTCAGATCCACACTTCGGAAACGTGAGAGAGATCAGGACGAAGTTTAGTTTAAGGGGTAGAGACTGTAATATCCCAGGTATTGGGGTTAGAAAAATAGAGGAAACAGATGTGTGCATTGCATTCATGCATAGAAAATCTGGGGAATTTTCGCGCTTTAAAGTAAAACAGTCACAGTAACTGAAGTTTCACTTGACCCTGGTGGAATTGAAGTAGCTCATCAAGTCAAGCGCTATAAACCTCAACGTGACTTTGCTAAAACCTTGTTTTGGGTAGAGATAATTTGATCTAAGTGGTTAGATCAAATGGAATTATAATCAACACAAGAACTTATTAATCAAGGATCAACTACTTGATCTTATTAAAGATCACAACATGATATTCCTTGCCATAACATATGAACATCTATTTAATTGGAAATCAAGTAACAGTAAGATGGATAAACCATTCTTGACTAATCTTTTCCATGTCTTAAACTAATCCTTGATCCTACCATGAACCTCATGGTATTCATTTTACTTCATTCTTGGAAACATGACAAGGAGATCAACTCTAGAAATATATATTCTTCTCTATTCCATATTTTTATACATCAAATCTAGAGATGTGAGATTCCTATATTATTTACTAGAGAATAAATGACAATCTTTGAACTAAAGTATTAGGAACAACAATTTCATCTTGGAGTGATGAGATACCCTGTTATCACATGGAACAATACCATATCCATGAATTAATAAGGTGAGGAAGAGACTAATCCAACTAAGTTAGACAATTGAATCCTTAGCTTAGCTACCTAAATAAATATTAGGAGTACACCATAAACCCTAGAATAACTATTCCTATATGAGAGAACTCAAGATATGGTGTTACACTCAAGTTAATGAGGCAACACTTGGACTTGGGGAAGAGAACTATTCATATAACCAGATGATTATATCATCATTGATTAAGTAGAACCCTAACATAATATCTCAGGCATTCTCCTAGGATATAAACTTTAGAGGCAACCATAGTAGTCCCATCCAAGAAGGTAAATTAGAAGTACTATACCTAGTTGATCAAGACAATGCTTGATCATGGGAGTGAGAAACCTAGTTAATGAGAGATACCTTAGGAAGCCAAACCTTGATCATCATTTGAGTAATGATCATAAATCCTTAGAACTTGAGGTAGAAGACATTAATAACAAGTTGATCATGTCTAATATACGATCATACTTTGGAGGTATATCATTACTAGTTAAACCTCAGTGGGTTAATTAAACAGATATAATTCAGTACATAAAATCATAGGGGAAATATTAGCAACCCGAAACCATTTCCAATATATTAATTGAAGAAACAACTGAATAGAAACAAACCTTGTATGGTTCAGCCCCTATATCAATCCAAATGATCTTGGATTGAATCATCCTATGAGTGGTGAGGAAGAGAAACCCTATCCAAAGGAAAGAGAGGCTTACCAGACCTACCTGGTCGTGCAGCCCGTGAAGCTACCCAATGCCAGCCCAGAAGAAAGCCCAACATCACCCAAATAATCCAAAGCCCAGTCCACCATACCTCTTCGTAAGGATAAGAACGGAGAGGAGAATCGTCTTCCTCCTCTCGCCGGAGACCGCCAGCGCGACTGGCCACCGCATTCCTGCTGCACGTCAACAAAGATGGACGTCGTGTTGCTTGCCACGTACCTCGGCCATGATCCTTGTCCAGCGCCAGGAGGATGCCTCAAGATTCCAACTGAAACCCTAGCTCACACCTCCGCCATATCCTGGCCACCCGTCGCCGATGCTCGTCGTCGTTCTCGACCATCTGGAACCCTATAAAACAACCAGGAGGACCGCCGTGATACTCTTGTTCATCTCCGCCATTCCATTTGCTCTCGTTCACTCTCCACCTCTCGCAATCGTCAGTCAGTCACCGCCGGCGTCAAGGAAGAACTCAACGACTGGAGTCATCCCGGAGTCCGTGAGGAGGACGAGGAGGTGCTCCTCGACGTGTAGATCCTCTGGGAGGAGCCCAGCATCAAGGGGTGGTCGGAGATTGACGAATCGAGCCGTTCCCTTCCGACACCGGCTGCCGGAATCTGCGAGTTCGTGCCCGCCCCCGACCAACTACGACCTCGACGAGCATCTGGTTAGCATCCTGGTAATCTTGCGCACCTCCTGAGCAAACTATTGCATCTGTATGCATCCCGTAGCTCAATTTTTTGAGTTGGCTGATACGCGTACAGCACGCGTCCGTTGGGAACCCCAAGAGGAAGGTGTGATGCGTACAGCGGCAAGTTTTCCCTCAGTATGAAACCAAGGTTTATCGAACCAGTAGGAGCCAAGAAGCACGTTGAAGGTTGATGGCGGCGAGATGTAGTGCGGCGCAACACCAGGGATTCCGGCGCCAACGTGGAACCTGCACAACACAAACCAAGTACTTTGCCCCAACGAAACAGCGAGGTTGTCAATATCACCGGCTTGCTGTAACAAAGGATTATATGTATAGTGTGGATGATAATTGTTTGCAGAGAACAGTAGAACAGTATTGCAGTAGATTGTATTTCAGTATAGAGAATTGGACCGGGGTCCACAGTTCACTAGAGGTGTCTCTCCCATAAGATAAACAGCATGTTGGGTGAACAAATTACAGTTGGGCAATTGACAAATAAAGAGGGCATGACCATGCACATACATATTATGATGAGTATAGTGAGATTTAATTGGGCATTACGACAAAGTACATAGACCGCTATCCAGTATGCATCTATGCCTAAAAAGTCCACCTTCAGGTTATCATCCGAACCCCTTCCAGTATTAAGTTGCTAACAACAGACAATTGCATTAAGTATTGCGCGTAATGTAATCAATAACTACATCCTCGGATATAGCATCAATGTTTTATCCCTAGTGGCAACAGCACATCCATAATCTTAGAGATTTCTGTCACTTCCCCAGATTCACGGAGACATGAACCCACTATCGAGCATAAATACCCCCTCTTGGAGTTAAGAGTAAAAACTTGGCCAGAGCCTCTACTAATAACGGAGAGCATGCAAGATCATAAACAACACATAGATATAAATTGATAATCAACATAACATGGTATTCTCTATTCATCGGATCCCAACAAACACAACATATAGAATTACAGATAGATGATCTTGATCATGTTCGGTAGCTCACAAGACCTGACAATTAAGCACAATGAGGAGAAGACAACCATCTAGCTACTGCTATGGACCCATAGTCCAGGGGTAGACTACTCACTCATCACTCCGTAGAGTCCTCCGGGAGATGATTCCCCTCTCCGGCAGGGTGCCGGAGGCGATCTCCTGAATCCCCCGAGATGGGATTGGCGGCGGCGGCGTCTCTGGAAGGTTTTCCGTATCGTGGCTCTCGGTACTGGGGGTTTCGCGACGAAGGCTATTTGTAGGCAGAAGGGTAGGTCAGGGGGCGTCGCGAGGGGCCCAGGAGACAGGTCGGCGCGGCCAAGGGTGGGGCCGCACCACCTGCCCTCCTGGCCACCTCGTGGCCCCACTTCGTTGACTCTTCGGTCTTCTGGAAGCTTCGCGGCAAAATAGGACCCTGGGCGTTGATTTCGTCCAATTCCGAGAATATTTCCTTACTAGGATTTCTGAAACCAAAAACAGCAGAAAATAACAACTGGCTCTTCGGCATCTTGTTAATAGGTTAGTTCCAGAAAATGCACGAATATGACATAAAGTGTGCATAAAACATGTAGATATCATCAATAATGTGGCATGGAACATAAGAAATTATCGATACGTCGGAGACGTATCAGCATCCCCAAGCTTAGTTTCTCCTCGTCCCGAGCAGGTAAACGATAAACAAAGATAATTTCTGGAGTGACATGCCATCATAACCTTGATCATACTATTGTAAGCATATGTAGTGAATGCAGCGATCAAAACAATGTAAATGACATGAGTAAACAAGTGAATCATGTAGCAAAGACTTTTCATGAATAGCACTTCAAGACAAGCATCAATAAGTCTTGCATAAGAGTTAACTCATAAAGCAATAATTCATAGTAGAGGTATTGAAGCAACACAAAGGAAGATGAAGTTTCAGCGGTTGCTTTCAACTTATAACATGTATATCTCATGGATATTGTCAATGTAAAGTAATATAACAAGTGCAATATGCAAGTATGTAGGAATCAATGCACAGTTCACACAAGTGTTTGCTTCTGGAGGTGGAGAGAAATAGGTAAACTGACTCAACAATAAAAGTAGAAGAATGGTCCTTCAAAGAGGAAAGCATCGATTGCTATATTTGTGCTAGAGCTTTGATTTTGAAAACAAGAAACAATTTTGTCAACGTTAGTAATAAAGCATATGTGTCATGTAAATTATATCTTACAAGTTGCAAGCCTCATGCATAGTATACTAATAGTGCCCGCACCTTGTCCTAATTAGCTTGGATTACCGGGATTATCGCAATGCACATGTTTTAACCAAGTGTCACAAAGGGGTACCTCTATGCCGCCTGTACAAAGGTCTAAGGAGAAAGCTCGCAGCGGATTTCTCGCTATTGATTATTCTCAACTTAGACATCCATACCGGGACAACATAGACAACAGATAATGGACTCCTCTTTTATGCATAAGCATGTAGCAACAATTAATTTTCTCATATGAGATTGAGGATATATGTCCAAAACTGAAACTTCCACCATGGATCATGGCTTTAGTTAGCGGCCCAATGTTCTTCTCTAACAATATGCACGCTCTAACCATAAAGGTGGTAAATCTCCCTTACTTCAGACAAGACGAACGTGCATAGCAACTCACATGATATTCAACAAAGAGTAGTTGATGGCGTCCCCAGGAACATGGTTATCGCACAACAAGCAACTTAATAAGAGATAAAGTGCATAAGTACATATTCAATACCACAATAGTTTTTAGGCTATTTGTCCCATGAGCTATATATTGTAAAGGTAGAGGAATAGAAATTTTAAAGGTAGCACTCAAGCAATTTACTTTGGAATGGCGGAGAAATACCATGTAGTAGGTAGGTATGGTGGACACAAATGGCATAGTGGTTGGCTCAAGTATTTTGGATGCATGAGAAGTATTCCCTCTCGATACAAGGTTTAGGCTAGCAAGGTTATTTGAAACAAACACAAGGATGAAGCGGTGCAGCAAAACTCACATAAAAGACATATTGTAAACATTATAAGACTCTACACCGTCTTCCTTGTTGTTCAAACTCGATACTAGAAATTATCTAGACCTTAGAGAGACCAAATATGCAAACCAAATTTTAGCATGCTCTATGTATTTCTTCATTAATGGGTGCAAAGTATATGATGCAAGAGCTTAAACATGAGCACAACAATTGCCAAGTATCACATTACCCAAGACATTTTAGCAAATACTACATGTATCATTTTCCAATTCCAACCATATAACAATTTAACGAAGAAGAAACTTCGCCATGAATATTATGAGTAGAGCCTAAGGACATACTTGTCCATATGCTACAGCGGAGCGTGTCTCTCTCCCACACAAAGAATGCTAGGATCCATTTTATTCAAACAAAACAAAAAACAAAACAAACCGACGCTCCAAGCAAAGCACATAAGATGTGACGGAATAAAATTATAGTTTCAGGGGAGGAACCTGATAATGTTGTCGATGAAGAAGGGGATGCCTTGGGCATCCCCAAGCTTAGACGCTTGAGTCTTCTTGATATATGCAGGGGTGAACCGCCGGGGCATCCCCAAGCTTAGAGCTTTCACTCTCCTTGATCATGTTGTATCATCTCCCTCTCTTGATCCTTGAAAACTTCCTCCACACCAAACTCAAAACAACTCATTAGAGGGTTAGTGCACAATCAAAATATACATGTTCAGAGGTGAAATAATCATTCTTAACACTTCTGGACATTGCACAAAGCTACTGAAAGTCAATGGAATCGAAATATCCATCGAACATAACAAAACAGGCAATGCGAAATAAAAGGCAGAATCTGTCAAAAACAGAACAGTTCGTATTGACGAATTTTATTGAGGCACCAGACTTGCTCAAATGAAAATGCTCAAATTGAATGAAAGTTGCGTACATATCTGAGGATCACTCACGTAAATTGGCATAATTTTCTGACTTACCTACAGAGAATTTTGCCCAGATTCGTGACAGCAAAGAAATCTGTTTCTGCGCAGTAATCCAAATCTAGTATGAACCTTGCTATCAACGACTTTACTTGGCACAATAAAATACTAAACTAAGATAAGAAGAGGTTGCTACAGTAGTAAACAACTTCCAAGACACAAATATAAAACAAAGTACTGAAGTAAAAACATGGGTTGTCTCCCATAAGCGCTTTTCTTTAACGCCTTTCAGCTAGGCGCAGAAAGTGTATATCAAGTATTGTCGAAGGATGGTGCATCTACAGCGGGGTGTGGAGTTTTCTCAACCATGCATAGTATGTTGGATACATAAGTCTTAGCGTCTCCCTTTTCAATAGTCTTGGGCTTGCTACTCTCATCAAACAAATTTTCAGGAACAAGCCAAGCATAGTTATTTTCTAGTGCATCATTCATCGCTAGGAGCTTGCATGGTATTGGTGCTTTGATCTCCCCACCATCATTAATATTATTAGTGTACCTTATTCTCTCCATGTCCATTTTTTCAAGGAGACTAACAAAATTTGTGTAAGAACCAAGCATATTATATTTAGCAAAGACCTTTCTAGCCTCTCTTGCTATACCACCAAACTCTCTAAGAAGGGTTTCTAAAACAAAATCTTTCTTTTCCCCTTCTTCCATATCACCGAGTGTAAGAAACATGTGTTGGATTATAGGATTGAGATTAACAAATTTAGTTTCCATCATACGAACTAAAGCAGCAGCGGCAATTTCATAAGTAGGAGCAAGGTCTACCAAGTGTCTATCTTCAAAATCATCAACGGTACTAACATGGTTGAAAAATTCTTCTATATTATTTCTCCCAATTATAGACCCGCGCCCTACCGGCATGTTTTTTACGGTAAAATTAAAAGGAAACATAATGAAATAAGTAAAGTAAATGCAAGTAACTAATTTTTTTGTGTTTTTGATATAGCAAACAAGATAGCAAATAAAGTAAAACTAGCAACTAATTTTTTTGTGTTTTGATTTAGTGCAACAAACAAAGTAGTAAACAAAATAAAAGCAAGACAAAACAAAGTAAAGAGATTGGGATGTGGAGACTCCCCTTGCAGCGTGTCTTGATCTCCCCGGCAACAGCGCCAGAAAAAGAGCTTGATACGCGTACAACACGCGTCCGTTGGGAACCCCAAGAGGAAGGTGTGATGCGTACAGCAGCAAGTTTTCCCTCAGTATGAAACCAAGGTTTATCGAACCAGTAGGAGCCAAGAAGCACGTTGAAGGTTGATGGCGGCGAGATGTAGTGCGGCGCAACACCAGGGATTCCGGCTGATATAGGCATCCCAAATGGGCCTGCCGAAGATAGTACCCGGGGTTTACTGAAGGCCCACTACCCGAAGAATAAGAAGATTCGGAAGCCCAAGATATTATTAAGGAAAGCTAGAGTTGTAATAGGAAGTGTTATTTGTAAACTTGTGGGATGAGTTAGAAACCTTTCCGGACTCTGTAACTTGTACGACACGAATCCCTCGGCTCCGCCTCCTATATAAGGGGGAGTCGAGGGACGCAGAGATAATCGAATCATTATTCTCAAACCCTAGTTTTCGTAATCGTCGAGTACTTTTCAGCTGAAACCTTCGAGATCTACTTGCCCTCTACTTCGAACTAAACCTTAGTCTACAACCCGTAGGCATTGACAAGTTAATACCTTGTCAATTGGCGCCGACCGTGGGGATTAGAGGTGTCAAGGATACGATTTCGATGGCACGTTCAAAATCGTCGACTTCATCAACCGCAAGCAACGCAATGGATCGAGGTAAACAGATCGCTACTGGTCCTGTTGATTTTGTTCCTCACCCGCCCTCCCGTTTGGATGCATATGCGTATCTGGAGGAACCTATGGAGATGACGTTCGGAAGGTTTCACTTTCGCGTCGAGAAAGAGGGATCGTATCGTGTCGAAATTCCGATTTCGTCGGGATCGTCGGCGGTCGATTCCGATTTTTCAAGCCATACATCGTCAACCGAATCAGGAGAGGAAGAAACTTCGTCGTCACGCTTCATCAGCACCAGGGCGAGAGAAAAACTTGCCAAGATCTTCAGCGACATGTCGTTTGAGTCATCTGTGGACTCATATATAAGCGATGGCTCAAGCAGTGTCGATAGCTACAACTTCATCGACAAATCTACTACAGTGGGCAAGGTCTTCACCAATCTTAACGATGGTGTCACCAAATCCAACATAGATCTGAATACAAAATATCATCAGATTTATGTTATCGGAGAGCCAAGCCATGACCAAGAAGAAACATCTGAAGCTTTCGATGATTTGGGAAATCCATACGTTGATCCCTCTGATTTCCGACGAGGTCTAGGCAATAAATATATCGGGCCACAGCCACGAGACAGAGTTCGACTCCCGCAAGCAGCATGGGATAGAGCCGCAAGAGCTATGGATGGCTCAGAACCAATGGCTACCACAGCCACACCAGAAGAATTACAAGCATATCAATATAGGCTTGCACGAGCTGCAAGGGAATTGGAAAAACAGGCAGCCGAGATAAACAGAAGAAAGGAGGCAGCCTCTGCATCAAGTAGGCGAAGGGCAGAGCTGAGTCGACAATCTAAAACTTCGGGAGATAGCCACAGAGAAGCTCGGAACAGAGCAAGATCAAGGTTACAAAACGTACCTGAAGCAGAAAGAGAGCACTTGGTGCAAAACCTCGACATGTCTTTTATGTCGATAGACACGAGAGGAAACATCATACCCAAGACACTAGAAGCTGGGTATATGGCGACGCAAGCTTTTATCCTTGCATCCAAACCACCCCCAGGAGATCCAAGGGAAGCACTGTACAACATGGCAATGGCAGGAGTTGGAGCCATGGGAACGGCGTTTGTGACAACACCTCCCGAAGGAACAGCAAGGCAAAATAGTCCACGACCTGCGGCAGCAGCAGCGGCGGCTCCCGAAGGACCAAGTGGAGCAAGGGACACGGCAGCACAAGCAAGAGTCGACAGAGCGCGACAAAGCAGGAGGGAACATCGGCAGTCCCCAGAATTAAACGACGAGGATATGTGTGGCTTGCCGTGCTTCACGAGGAGAGTGCGAAAAACTCGAGTCCCTTCGGGATTCAAGTTACCTGATAATTTCAAAAAATTCGACGGCCTTCAAGATCCAGAGGATTGGCTAGTTGATTATCTCGAGACGGTGAAGCTCACAGGAGGAACCAGAGCAACAGCTATGCAAAGCATCCAGGTGCATTTGAGTGGAGCCACACGATCTTGGATAAAGAAACTTCCTCCAGGATCCATAGATAGCTGGGAAAGCTTCGAGGACGTGTTCGTCAAGAATTTCCGGTCCACGTGCAAGAAACTTGCGTCACTAGAGGAGTTGAGAGCGTGCCGACAAAAGCCAGACGAGCCAATGAGAAAATATATCCAAAGATGGAACATCATCAAAAACTCGGCAGAAAATATATCTGACGAGAGAGCGATAGATGCGTTTGTCGCAGGAATCAGGCGTGGAGATTTTGTCGAGGACTTGGGGAGGACCAACCCAAAGACAGTATCTGCTTTAATGGAAATAGCAAACAGATGGGCAGATGGAGAAGATGTTGTTCACAACAAACGGCACAGGTCGCCAGAGGAAGACCGCGGTCGAAATTATCAGCCAAGGCGACGATTCCCTCGACAGTACCCGAGCTATGACGCTCCAGGTCAAATCTCGGCAGGCTTCCAAGCAAACACCGGAGGAAACAATAGAGATGATTATCAAAGAAGCAATGAGCAGCGAAGCGACAATAGAGATGACTCTCGAAACAATAGGCAAAATAGCGGGCCAAGGTTCCCAAGGCCTTTCGTGTCTCCCGAAGAGATGATGAATGGGCCGTGTCAGATGCACTTTTTCCTCGACAGCAACGGGAAAAGACAGTCAGGACATCTGCAGAAAGATTGTCGCAATTTCCAGGCAATGTTAAGGTGGGCAGGGCATGCTAATGCTCAGGCAGCACAGAGAAATCCTCGAGAACCCAGGAGTGAGATTCATTTGCCACCTCCTCCCGCGATTACAGACGACAATCGACATCAGCTCAGAATAGCGGCAGCACCTCCACCACCGCCCTATGTTGATCCTAATTCTAACGGTGCGGTCTCGATGATTCAGAAGGGAAGGCCATCCAACAGAACTCAGAAAGTAATCTCGCGACATGTGTTTATGGCAGAAAAGATGCCTCCACCAACAGTCGAGTATCTTAATTGGTCAGGGCAAGACATCGGCTTCACCATCGCGGATCATCCACAGCAAGTTCCTCGACCAGGACAGTCAGCACTCATACTACCAGCGGTCATCGCAGGATTTGATGTGTCTCGCGTATTTATAGATGGAGGCAGCAGTTTAAACCTTATGTATGCAGATACATTGAGGAAGATGAACATATCCCTAGCAAATCTGAAGCCAACAGACACGAGGTTCCATGGTATCACACCGGAAAAACCAAGTTATCCACTGGGGAAGATTAACCTCGACGTTCAGTTTGGAACCCGAGAGAATTATAGAATCGAGAAGCTGGAGTTCGAAGTCGTGGATTTTCCGTCGCAGTACCACGCTTTGTTAGGACGACCAGCATATGCTAGATTTATGGCGGTACCACATTACACGTACCTGCTATGGAGGATGCCTGGACCTAAGGGACCAATCACAATCAAAGGAAGCTTTGCTTTGGCCGATAAATGCGATAAGGATTTTCATCGGATATCAGAAACTTTCGGAATGCAAGCTGAGTATTTGGCGTCAAGGAGTATGACTAACTACGACGTACTACCAGACGTTGGAAGGCCAAATAAAGAATCAACTTTCAATACTGAGAAAAATTCTAAGGAGGTGCAGATTCACCCGACAGACCCGAAAAAGACGACGTCCATTGCAAACGACATGGACCTCGCATAGGAAAGCGCGCTCCTCGAGTTCCTCCGTGAGAACTGGAAAATCTTCGCATGGTGTCCAGCTGACATGCCAGGAGTACCCAGGGAACTTGCCGAGCACCACCTAAATTTGGATCCTTTAGCGAGACCAATCAAACAACCTTTGCGGCGTTTTTCGGAACCAAACCGCAAGGCCATGCTGTCAGAAATTGATCAACTAAGAGAAGCTGGTTTTATCAAGGAGCTGCACACAGAGGCCACATGGGTGGCAAATCCAGTACTGGTGCCGAAGAAAAACACTAAGGTCCTTCGCATGTGCGTCGACTTTACGTGTCTCAATAAACATTGTCCAAAAGATCACTTTCCCCTCCCGAGGATCGATCAAATTATCGACTCCACGGCTAGATGTGAACGTCTTTCCTTCCTGGACGCATATTCTGGTTATAACCAGATTAGATTAAAAGAAGAAGATGAAGTAAAGACAGCGTTCATCACACCTTACGGCGTGTTTTGCTACATAACAATGCCCTTTGGTCTGAAAAACGCGGGAGCAACATATCAGAGGATGATGCAGAAGTGTTTGGCGACACAGATTGGGAAAAACGTGCAAGTATACATCGACTATGTTGTCATAACGTCAAAAAAGGGGGCGACGCTCATCGAAGATCTCAAGGAAACCTTTGACAACCTCGACAAATTCTGCCTCAAGTTGAATCCGACGAAGTGCTCCTTTGGCGTCCCAGCAGGAGAACTTCTGGGGTTTCTAGTTTCAGCAAGAGGGATTGAAGCAAATCCCGACAAAATACAAGCTATCGTAACAATGAGGAAGCCAACAAAGTTGAAAGAAATACAGCAACTAACTGGGCGAGTCGCAGCTTTGAGCAGATTCGTCGCCAGGCTGGGAGAAAAGGCGTTACCGTTTTACGCTCTGATAAAGCAAGGGGACAAATTCCAGTGGAACGAAGAAGCTGATAGAGCTTTTGAGGATCTGAAACGCACAATCTCGACACCACCAATCTTAGTGGCGCCGAAGGAAAAGGAACCTCTCCTGTTGTACATTGCAGCCACACCCCAAGTGGTTAGCACGGTGCTAGTTGTCAAAAGAGAAGAAGAAGAAGGAAAACTCCATGGAGTGCAAAGGCTGGTATATTTCATCAGTGAAGTTTTATCGCCTTCCAAACAGCGGTACCCGCAGTACCAGAAACTAGCATATGGAGTAATCGCAACGGCAAGAAAGTTGCGCCACTATTTTTCGGCACACCCGATAATAGTAGTCAACGAAGCACCTCTTTCAAATATACTGAACAATCCAGAAGCTACAGGGCGTGTCTCCCTTTGGGGAATAGAACTTTCCCCTCGGGACATCACGTATGAAAAAAGAAAGGCAATCAAGTCACAAGTTTTGCCAGATTTCATTGCAGAGTGGATGGAGCTGCAAAACACGGGACCACCAGATTTGTCGAGAACTTGGACCATGAACTTTGATGGGTCCAAGAGAGTAGAAGGAGCTGGCGCAGGAGTGATACTTATATCACCTGAAGGCGACAAGTTAAAATACATCCTCCGGATGACGTTCCCCAACGCATCCAACAATGAAGCAGAATATGAAGCCCTCATACATGGGATGAAGATGGCGAAAGCTTGCGAGGCAACTCGATTAAAAATCTTTGGCGACTCACAATTGGTAGCTCAGCAAGTTATGAACCAATAAGATGCAGTCAATGATAGCATGATAGCATACAAGGAGGTGTACAATGAGCTCGAGAAACTATTCGATGGATGCGAGGTAAACCACATCAGTAGGTTGAGCAATGATGAAGCCGACGTTCTCGCAAACATTGGGTCGCAGTGCCTCCCAATCCCGCCAGGAGTATTTTGGGAGGAGATAGCGGAGAGATCCACAAAGTCGAAGAAGTCGCAGAAAAAAGCAAAGGAAGAAAAAGCTTCGGCGTCTTTCAAAGAAGCTGCGGAGGATGAAGAGGACCAAGAGCTTGTGATGATGGTAGAAGTTCCTTGGATGCAAGCGTACATATCATATATCCTCAGGAAAGAAATACCCGACGATCCAGTTGAGGCAAGGCGAGTTATTCGACGATCCAAAGCTTTCACAGTGGTCAAAGGGGAGCTATACAAGCGAAGTATTTCAGGGGTCTTGCAAAGGTGCGTCACACCCGAAGAAGGAAGAAAAATTCTGAAGGATGTACACGAAAGAATATGTGGCCACCACGCAAGTAGTCGAGCTATTGCAGCCAAGGTTTTTCGGGCAGGATTCTATTGGTTAACAGCAATTGAGGATGCCAAGGAAATAGTACGAACCTGCGATGCGTGCCAAAGATTCGCCGCAAAACCTCACTCTCCGGCGGCAGAACTGATGCCAATACCATTGTCATGGCCCTTTGCCCAATGGGGACTTGATATGGTGGGCAAATTGTACAAAGCTTCGCCAGGTGGATATGAGTACCTGCTGGTCGCTGTCGACAAATTCACCAAGTGGGTAGAAGCGAAGCCAATAAACTCACCAGATGCAGCGTCGGCAATAAAATTTGTGAAAGGCCTCATTTTTCGGTTTGGAGTGCCTCATAGCATTGTCACAGATAACGGTTCAAACTTTACGTCCAAGGAATTCAAGGAGTACTGCGCAGAAGTAGGCATTAAATTGCACTTTGCGTCAGTTGGGCACCCGCAAACCAACGGCCAAGTCGAGAAAGCCAATGGTATCATCTGCAACGGCCTCAAGAAGCGCCTGCTAGGACCGCTTGAAAAAGCTCGACATACCTGGCCAGAGGAATTGCCAAGTGTTTTGTGGAGCATCCAAACAACACCAAATACGGCGACACAAGAAACTCCGTTTTTTCTTGTCCACGGAGCCGAAGCAGTATTACCAATTGAAATAGAGCATGATTCTCCAAGAGTAAGAGAGTATGACGAAGAAACATCACGAAAAGCTCTGGAGGACGATATGGACGCACTCGATGAAGCTCGAGACGAAGTACTTTCACGAGTCACCAAGTACCAGCAGGACCTCAAAAATTACCACAGTCGACGGTTACGGCCAAGATCTTTCCAGGTCGGAGATTTGGTCTTACGGTTAAATCAAAAAAGTACTGAAAAGCTCGAATCACCATGGCTAGGCCCTTACGTCGTCACGGAAGTCATCGACGGAGGAGCATACAGGATCAAGGACAAGAAGACGGGGGCTCCCGAGAAAAACCCCTGGAACGTGGCGCAGCTCAGGCGGTTCTACGCATAGAGTCGAAATATAGTCCTCCTTTGTAAAAATACAATGTACTGAAACGCCCGCGAGTTTTCAGAAGCACTCTTTTCCTTTTCGGGGCACCGAGTGGGGCCGAAAAGGTTTTTAATGAGGCGGGCTCGCGGTGCTGCAATATAATAAAGATAGTGGAGATATACTTCTTATTCTTCAACACACTCGGGGGCTCAACGCCCTCAAGTTACAAAATACATACAATATAGATTAGACTTACCGGAATATTTCGCCTTGGTATAATAATACCTCGCCAAATATAAACATCGGAAGCTAACAATTATAAATATAGTATACTCGTCAAAATATTATTGCTTTGGTTTGAAAACCTCGCAAGAAAATTATAGAACTTCAACACCAAGACACTCGGGGACTTGTAACCCATCGATGGAAAAATAGATATACCTTCTCACAACAAGAGGAAAAATGTTCGAGATACAAAAACAATATAAACCCAAGCCAGAGGCTCGGGGGCTCCAACAATATAGGTCACTTTACAATATAAACAAATTTCTTCGGAACAAAAAGAGATCAAAACAATACAGACATAATTTCTCGCAATATAGTACAGCTCAATCAAAGGCCTAAAATACTATCTATGGATAAACCTCTGGTTGTTTTGTGTTCAGCATAGGCTCCCTTGACGAAGAATTCTGAATCCATCCGAAGAAGTTCGTCAATCATCGACTCGGCCACAGGAGTCACCATCTCATTGATTGTGTCAATATCATTCTTTCGCCGCGATTTCTTGGCCAAGCAATCAGCAACAATCTTCGTCAGGTCCAACTTGGGATGGCAGATGTTTATCATAATCATGGCGAACCTTGCTCCAGCAGTCAATTGAGCTCGCACAAAATTATGAATGCGAGGGGCATCTCTAAATTTCTCCAGTAGTCCAGGAAGAGTTTTTGGAGCCTCATCTCGAGGAAATAAAGTCTTGTATACAAGGGTTAAGGTTCTCGAGCAAAAATTGAGAAATTCGCGCACCTGGCAAGCGCGATCTTGGAACCTAACAATTTGCTGGGTCCGTTCAGGGGTGGCCCAAAACAGACAGCCATGGTTAAGAGAAAGATTGACAAGAAGATTTGTTCTGACATTCACTCTTTCATCTTCAGCGGCAGCGTCAAGAACAGAGCCTATTAAGCGACAAGGCAAGAAATTTAAGGGGAGGCACAGTAAAACGAGAAAGAAGCAGTATGAGGTTGGAAAAACATACCTAGCATATCCGTGCTAGCTTCAGACATTAGCTCGAGCATGCTATTTTCTCGAGTAGTGGCCTTTTCAGCTTCCGACACAGCAGCATCCTTGGCAGCTAGGGCATCTTTGGCTTGTTGGAGAGCAATTTTCTCTCTTTCAGATGCTTTCCGTGATTGTTCCATCATTGCCAGAGTTTGCTTTTTCATGGATTGAAGTTGTTGTCGAAGTTCTTGCAAATCTTGCGACAAATGTCTGCTTGCAGAACCTTCGATGAGGTTATTATCAACTAGCGTTTTCTTCGAGAAGGAAGAAGCAGGCGAAGTATCGGCAGAGCAAGGGTCGGTGGAGTAATTATCAAATATTAACTGGAAAAGAAAGTCTCAGGATCAATGACAGTGCAAGATGGAATTTCATTAATCTTCAGGAAATTTACACGGACATTACAGAAGAAAGTTCTCCAAAAGGACTATTAAGATAATTGTCGCCAAAGCTAAATATGGCGACAATAAAAAAAGAAACAGAGAAAGCAAAAGAAGAGGCATTCAACTAGACCTCCGGCCTTGATGAGCTAGGAGTTGCAGATGGCTTGATCCCGAGATAGGCCAGGAGTTTCTTCGTGTTGGGCTTCGCCGCCTTGATCAACGACCGCCATTTTGTTTGTTCTATCTGCTCGGTGTCGCCAACTTTCATCCAGTCAACAGTTTGTTGACTATCAGCGACCAAGGCAACAGTGCTCTCGACAGCAATCTTCATGTTCTCATGGCGCATCTTCAGTCCAAGATCCTCCGGTGGATTGAAGTTCTTGGCAAGGGCGAGAAAAGTCTTGGGCTCCTCTTTCTTCGGGAAGAAGTAGGGGAACAGACTTGACAATCCTGCGTCAGCATGCGCTATGCCTTCGCGAACTTCGGTTCCATGAAACTCCAGATAAGAGAGTGCGTCAAGGAGAGGATCATCGGCGGGATTTTCTAGATCAAATTCTTGGTTTGATTTACCTGCCGCAGAAAATATATGTTGGTCGACAGCAAGCAAGGGAAAGTAAGCCTAAGAAAGAAGGGATCGACAAAGTTACCAAGGAAGCGTCGATTCTGCGTGTTCAAGCGTTTAATGATCGCCTGTTCACGAGTGGCTTGGGCGGCCTTGTGCTCATTCAAGGCAGTTTCGACCTCATCAAGCTTCTTTTGCAGATCGTCGACACTAGCAGCTTTTGCCCTGGCCGTCTCAGCCTCTGCTTTAGCTTGGCTAGCGTCAAGTTCAGCTTTCTTGCGAGCCGTTTCGCTTTGCTCTAGTTTTTGAGCAAGCGTGTCGACAAGCTTGTTGGCCTCTGCAAGTTTCTTTGCCAAAATAATAAAGAATCATCAAAATGGCGTCAAGATAGGAGCAAGAAGCTATAAACAAGGGGCAGCAAAAAGTTATTACCTTCAGTCCTGCTGGCATACTCGCGGTACCCAATGAATTGGGAACCGATGCGAACAAGCTCTTTGATCATAGGCTGCCAAAGAAGAACAAAGAAAGAAAACGTCGGTATGAGAAAAATATGAAGGCATGAAAAAGCAAACAGAGGAAATATAGACAGTGACAAGAAAATCAAGAACTTACATCTTCCAAGAGAGAATTGGAGGAGCTACCCAATTGGAGGGTAGGTTCCGGAATTGTTTCAACCCTTGTCCTTTTCGGTGAAGGAACAAAAGGGCTTGAAGGAGGAGTGGTGGCGCCAATGTTTTGTTGAGGAGGCGAAGATTCTACTCCCTCAACTGGCGTCTCCGAAACAACTAAAGTATCTGACGTGCTCGTTCGAGCAGCCACATCAAGAGTTGGTACTTCTTCCTCATCATCACTGCGATTAAAAGTCGACATCATAAAAAGTAGGATAAGACAAAAATCTTCGGGTACAGAAATAAGGGGAAATAAAAGTGACTTACGAGCTGATGAGGGATTCAACATATGGATCATAAGTTGCCTTCTGACGTGAAGGACCAACTTCTTCGGCTTTGGAGGTGCCGGAATCATCGACATCATTCGTCTTCCTTTTGTTCCTTGGAGAAACAGCAGGAGGAGGAGATTGTGCTGACGCAGTGCCTTCGGAGGCACCATCCTTTTCAGAAGATCCCGCAGATTTTAGAGAATCCACGGGTTCATTCACAAAAGAGGGGGCCTCTTGGTTGTCATCAGTAACAACGGCCCTTTCCTCGACTTCTCCACCTTCAGGAAGAGGAGGAAGCGAGACAAGATTTGGATGGTTCTGTACAAAAAACAGGGGAAGAAATCAGAAAAAGGAATTACAAAAAAGACAGCAAAGCAATAACAAATCTATCGACAAAGGTTACCTTGGGAAGTGGATTGGCAGCGCAGAATGGTTTTACACGGCAAGAAGAAGGGACAGGATCTTTTTTGCTGAGAGACGAGATTTTTCGGACAAGTTTTTCTAAGTCCTTGACCTCTAAATCCGCTGACAACCGATCTGCATCCTTGTCGCCAGCATATTTCCAGAGAGGGTATTTGCGAGCCTGAAGCGGCTGCACTCTAGTCCTAAGAAAATATGCCGTGATTTGGATACCCGACAACTCTTTGCCGCGAGTATTTTGCAACTCATGGATGCGAGTCATCAAGGCTTCTGTCGACGTTTTCTCTTCTTCGGTAGCCTCTGCATCCCAGGAGCGACGGCGAAGGATTTTTTCGGCGCCATCAAAAGGAGGGATGTTGTCTTCAGCACATCCGTGGTTCTCCTCCTGAATGTACAACCACTTCTTGCGCCACCCTTGAACTGAGTCAGGGAGTTTGACGTCGAAGTAGTCGACGGTGGGCCGAACAGAAATTACAACGCCGCCTATATTATAGGCGACATTGGGCGAGCCATTGCAGCGACAAAAGAAAATGCGCTTCCATAGCGCCCAGTTAGGCTGGACGCCAAGGAAGGCCTCGCAAAGGGTGATGAAAATGGAGATATGGAGGATTGAATTTGGCGTGAGGTGGTGGAGTTGCAGACCATAAATAAAGAGCAGTCCGCGGAGAAAAGGATGAATGGGGGCGGAAAGACCGCGGATGAGGTGGTCGACAAAACTTACCCGGTACCCCATTGGAGGGGTTGGGTAGCTCTCCTCACTGGGGAAGCACAGCGCTTTGGGCTTCTTACTGATCCCCAGCTTCTTCAGCATATTGATGTCTTGGGTGGAAATCTTCGACCTTTCCCACTCCGCCGTCCCCAGATCCACGGCGGCCATGGAGGATTCCGGCGTACTGTGCCTTGTCAACCGACGCGGTGGCATCAACAATGGCGCAGGGTTTTGCAGCTTGGAGATGAGGAGCTTAGGAGGCTGCGGGTCGCAGGAGGAAATTTCGCAGAGGAGAGCAGGAGAACGGCGCGAACGGAAGTGCTCGAGGAGGAAGAAGAAGATCTTATATAGAGGTGCGGTGAAACGGTGGACCGTTGGATGAGGAAAATGTGTGGCAGATGATAGCCACGTGGAAACGAGGGTAAAAAAGTATTTTAACATTGGAGAGGTTACGGTGCGTGCGCCAGAAAAAGCGGAGGACGTGTGTCCCCCACTAGCACGACGTGTCAAGATAGTGGATCAATTGGGCCCGCAGGGCAGTGAGAGAAGACTTCTCGCGCTTTTTTGACTCGTAATCGTGGCTATCGTCAGCAATAACGTCACCTTGGTAGAAGAAAAATTCGCCTCAACTTCTTCGTAAAAGGCGACATGGAAAAATAATGCTGAGCCTTTGATTAAATACAAGTTTTTGATCAAATGCTCGGGGGCTACTTTGAAAAAATGAAAATATCAAGAAAGACAAGATATAAATGGCGTGAGCCTATGACCAAATACAAATATTTGTTCATAGCCTCGGGGGCTACTCCCATCGGGAGCGCTGTTCGCGCACCCGAGATATTATAAAACTTCGGGAGGTCAAGAAAATATAGCGGCATAAGGCGTGGAGCCTACAACCAAGTACAAGTCCTTGGCTGTAGCCTCGGGGGCTACTCCCATCGGGAACGCTGCTCGCGTGCCCGATGAAATCATATATAAAAAAAAAGAAAAAAGAAAGAAGAGCATAAGAGTATATTTCGAGTTAAAAATAACTCTGCATATACTCCCATCGGGAGAGCAATATAAGTCATCATTGACTCGATAAAATGTGCCATTCCAACAGCCGAATAAGCACTCGACAATATATTCTCAGAACGCCAAAGTTGCGATCAATTTCTGAATGCCGCAAATTTGCGAAGATAAGACCCCAGATCCGTTCTGTGAGGCGTGGCATCGCCAAAGACTGCGCTCTGCTACTTTTATCCGTATCAACAGATACGAAGAAAAATCCTAACGGACGCGTTAGGTACCCGATAAATTTTACTGGGACTCGACAGAATGGTAAGACCTTAAGCGGCACCTTTCGAAGTTTACACCAGTATCCCGAGATCATGTCCAGGGACGTGATTTTGAAGTAGGTTTTTGCGGATTGCCACTAGAGCAGTTAACTAGTACCTGATCCGTCAGATGAACTAGCCCCAACTACCATTATCCCTGCACAATATAGAAGTTTATGTGAAGAAATATAGAAGAGTTTAAGTTGTCGAATAAAAATAAACAGTGCAGATTTTCCCTGACTCTACGATTAAAGCAAAATCTCGGGGGCTACTGACATAGGCATCCCAAATGGGCCTGCCGAAGATAGTACCCGGGGTTTACTGAAGGCCCACTACCCGAAAAATAAGAAGATTCGGAAGCCCAAGATATTATTAAGGAAAGCTAGAGTTGTAATAGGAAGTGTTATTTGTAAACTTGTGGGATGAGTTAGAAACCTTTCCGGACTCTGTAACTTGTACGACACGAATCCCTCGGCTCCGCCTCCTATACAACAGACAATTGCATTAAGTATTGCGCGTAATGTAATCAATAACTACATCCTCGGACATAGCATCAATGTTTTATCCCTAGTGGCAACAGCACATCCGTAATCTTAGAGATTTCTGTCACTTCCCCAGATTCACGGAGACATGAACCCACTATCGAGCATAAATACCCCCTCTTGGAGTTAAGAGTAAAAACTTGGCCAGAGCCTCTACTAATAACGGAGAGCATGCAAGATCATAAACAACACATAGATATAAATTGATAATCAACATAACATGGTATTCGCTATTCATCGGATCCCAACAAACACAACATATAGAATTACAGATAGATGATCTTGATCATGTTCGGCAGCTCACAAGACCCGATAATTAAGCACAATGAGGAGAAGACAACCATCTAGCTACTGCTATGGACCCATAGTCCAGGGGTAGACTACTCACTCATCACTCCGGAGGCGACCATGGCGGCGTAGAGTCCTCCGGGAGATGATTCCCCTCTCCGGCAGGGTGCCGGAGGCGATCTCCTGAATCCCCCGAGATGGGATTGGCGGCGGCGGCGTCTCTGGAAGGTTTTCCGTATCGTGGCTCTCGGTACTGGGGGTTTCGCGACGAAGGCTATTTGTAGGCGGAAGGGTAGGTCAGGGGGCGTCGCGAGGGGCCCAGGAGACAGGTCGGTGTGGCCAAGGGTGGGGCCGCGCCACCTGCCCTCCTGGCCACCTCGTGCCCCACTTCGTTGACTCTTCGGTCTTCTGGAAGCTTCGTGGCAAAATAGGACCCTGGGCGTTGATTTCGTCCAATTCCGAGAATATTTCCTTACTAGGATTTCTGAAACCAAAAACAGCAGAAAACAGCAACTGGCTCTTCGGCATCTTGTTAATAGTTTAGTTCCAGAAAATGCACGAATATGACATAAAGTGTGCATAAAACATGTAGATATCATCAATAATGTGTCATGGAACATAAGAAATTATCGATACGTCGGAGACGTATCATTGGCCGGAACCCGCCGCCGCAGATGGTGATCGCCGGCGACATTCCGGTGATCCCCTGCGAAAACCACCACCACCACGGTACTCTGCGTGTCATGACGGTTAAGAAGAGCATAGCCGCGCTTCCAGGGGCGCCGTAAATCGGCGGCGCCGCCGCACGCGGAGTCGCCGGCGTTTAACCGCCGGTGGAGTCAAACACACTGGTCAAACTTGACCAGTCTCCGCTCGCGTGGCAGCCTGCGTGGCACTGGCCCCACTGGTCAGTGTCTGGCGCTAAGGTCTGCCACGGTACAAAACGTTTTATTATTTATCTTAAATTACAGAAAATTGCTGAATCTTTGCAAGAGTTTATAAAATTCATTCTAACTCGAAAAAATACATATAAGATATCAAAATGATCCTAAAAATAAACTCTATCCAATAAAAATATAAAATGAAATTTTTATTTTTAATAAAAATTCAATTATTTAATACTTGTTATTTAAGCCTTTAATTTTAATTCTAAATTCAATTAAAATTCAATAATTAGTAAAAATTTCCAAAATTAAATAAAAACCAGTAAATAAATAAAGAAAACAATAAAACTAAATTTCTTTATTTGTTATTTTGTTAAATCTTTAATAGAGAGATTTAAACCCTGCTTAATAACAACCCTAATTATTAATTGTTTAAAAATTATAATAAATGCCAAATTCAATATTATTTTCTATTTAGAAGTTATTAATAACTTCAAATTTAAAAAGAAGTTATTAATCATAGATCTATATGGTAAATAGTAAACCCTAGTTCCATAAGAAAGATAACTAGGAACTCATCATTTCATGTGTAATCCTAAACTCTAAATTAATTTAGAAACCTAGCTCTATTATTACATGAGAACCTTAACCTGCCTCTAACCTAAATCCTAGGTTAGAGCATATGATCATGATACTTTGATTTCATTCATAGCTCCATAGTAGCAACTAAACAAGTGTCATACCTGCATAAAATAATAGAGACCTATCTCTAATACATTAGTATTACATGTGTTCAGGCCTAGATGATCAAATAGGACCAACCCTAGTTCCTATCTTCTGAGATACCAACCTTTAATTATCCTTACTTAGCATCACACCATTGTGATGAACCCTAATAGTAACCATGACTGATGCTTACCTTACATACCATACTCCACTAAACCCTATTAGTGTGAGATACTTATGAACCATCCCATTTAAGAACCAACCAGTCTTTACTTAAGGATCCAATAGAAAACTTAGACAATCTCAACCTAATTGAGATACTTCTTATTACTTAAGAAGTATGTTCTTCAAAAGTTATTCTTTTGAAGAAAATAGAGAGTATTCATCAACCATACCTAATAGGACCTATAAACCCTAACTCTCTATCACTAGTAAGATATAACCAACCTTGGTAATACCCATGTGTAATTAATTGCTTAAGATGATTAAGCTTGGCTCAAACCTTACAAGTTCTAGCTAGTGATGAATCCAACTATGTTGTGATCCATCTAATACTTACTCCAGAAACTAGATGAAACCATAGTCAACCATAGAACCCCACCAACCTAATTATCATACTTGTTCTTTATTAAAGAACATGTTCTTCAAAAGTTATTCTTTTGAAGTATATGATAATTAATCATTAACCATGCCATATAATGCTAAAACCAACCACTATCCATTACATGTTAGGATTATACCAAATGTTATTGTTGTGTGCTATTAGTGTTATTATTATGATATATTACAACACTTGTTTATGATTCTAAGACAATAAAACCTTAATAAGAACCTTGTTTGTGAATCACTCTAAAAGTGCAACACACCCTGAACCAATTATTACAACTCACTGATCCTAAATCCTCGGGTTTAGGTCACGCTTAGAGCGATTGCATCTCATTCTTATGCATTATTGCATCCTTTCCAATCTTTTAAACATCGTCCTTACCGGACGATGATGCTATTTCAGAATTTGGAGTTATCACGTATCGAAGACCTTGCCTGCATAATCTTGCAGTCAAGAAAGGCAAGTTCATCACTTGCTCATGTCATTTGAGTATTTCTATCAAATTACTTGCAAAGTACTATGGTTATCACTATTGCATAAAAACCAAAACCACTACTTTCATAACTATGAATATGACTATGTGGTGGGCAATGGAACCATGGATTGTGTTGATATGGTGGAGGTTCCATTGCAAGGGTTTATATCCATCTAGGATTAAACAAAAAATGTCGTCCAGTGATTCTTGTGCCGTAATACCCGTGTTAACCATAAGATCCGGAGTGGGACGGAGTAGTCAAAAGTGTTTCCACCTCTCGTTCATCAACGGATGCGCTTTACCGTAGACACTTGTATCTGTCAGGGCAAGCGGTTGGCTGGGGAAGCCTTAAGTCCCCACGGCATAGTCCGTAGACACTTGTCGCTCGAAGAACAAGCGGTTGGCTGGGGAAGCCTTAAGTCCCCACGGTATTGCGGTCTATGATGGGTTGCAGCTACCGGCGAAGGAGTTTGGTTCGATCCCAGACTGTCGTCGTGGTCGGGGTCCACCCTGAAATCTATGGGAATAATGGGACCGGCGAGGACCCAGGGTCGGGGCATGCAACAAAGGGTGGGTGTTCGAGGTAGCGGAGGAACATGATTGGCTAGACCTTATACCGGGCCTCACACCATAGGAAGTGTGGACAGGAATGTACACCTGGTTGGCACCAAGGATAAGATCTCTTATGGGTAAAGCAACACACCTCTGCAGAGTGTAATGAACCGTGACCTGTCACTCTCTGTTCCGGGATATGGAACTACGAACGCGGCCGAAAAGGAGCTCCATGAAGTTCTAGTAAACCGGTGAAGGCTGACGGACATAGTTCTTCTGAATAAAAGCAAACTTTTGAAGAAATGGTTATGAAAACTTGCATTGGTATTAGACTTTCTGGTCTAATGCTGTAGCTAGTGCATTAAACACCTCTTTCCTATAATGAACTTGTTGAGTACGCTCGTACTCATCCCACTCTTAAATCCCCTGCTTAGATATGGAGGCCACAATGGAGGATCTACAGTGCAACTCGAAGACCGAGGAGTCAACAACTACATCAAGAAACAGGACCCTGTCAGAGGAGTCAGACACCATATCCAACAAGAAGAAAACCTAGTTTAGCCATAGAAGGGAACTAGCTTCCTAAACCTAGCTCCTATTTAGCTAGAAACTATTCATAGCCCCTATAGCTAGTCAAATACTCTACAAATAGAGTTCATGATAGGATTAGACTACGAGTCGTTCTTCTGGAGTTTATTTGCAGTTTTCCCTCATTGTAAAGTAGGAGGTTGTGCTGATCTTATGTAACAGAGTCTGTATGTAATTCTATAGACATGCCTTGGACCCGCATATGTTTCTGTTGTACCACTCTGAGCGATATAATACTAGTGAAACGGTGTTTCATTGGTGTTATATCAGACTTGTATACTACACCATGCAGTGGTATGCCGGGTCACCACACCTACGTGCTCCACCATGGTCTTGCCACTTTCCTTCCCCGCCTTGATCGTTTCAAAGTGGCCATGAAATTTCTTGCACACATCCATGATGGTACCCTGCCGGATGCGACATGGCTGACTCATTGCACATCATGTGGATCAAAGCTTCAAGTACAAATTGCTTTCACTCATTTAATAGGTCGAAGATGCACTTGTAGTACTTGTCGGAGGTTTGATTGGCGTCGGTGATGGAGTCAAGGCTCACCACCTTCCATGCCTCGATGATGCACTCATACTCCAATGACTTCCACCTTGGACCGCATCTGCCGGCCTTCCACATCCTCTTCGTAGTGCTAGTGTTGTTGGTCTTCAACCATGTTAGCCTCTTCTTCCTCTTCGCCCTTGTCACCCTCTTCTTCCTCTTCGTCTCTCAATGACACGAGAAGGTTCGAGACGGTTCGTCGCCCGGTCGCTCCAAACAAGTCACCTGCAGGCACGAGCGCACCGCCCAGTCCAAACCCGAAATCAACGCAGGCTGGATTAAGCAACTGGGAGCCGCCACGCGCCTAGCCCGCGCACCACACGTCCGGCTCGAGTCGGCCGCGACCATATCCGATCTTGCAGCCGTACGTCCACGTCGTGGGCGTCGCGTTGCCGCTACCACGCTTTCAGTCGGCCAGCCGGAAGCCCGGAACCACGCCAGCGCCCCGCGCACAATCAGGCACGCCACCGCCTCCCGCCATACCCACACAACACAACCTATATATAAGCGCGCCGCCCGGCCCCAACTGCCATTCATATCCTTCCTTCGTCTCCTCTCACAGGCCAGCAGTTCAGATAAGTACCACAAGCATAGCATCCATGGGAGTGGGGATGGAGCGCGCGAGGGAGGAGGAGCCCGTATCGCAGGCGCTATCCCTTACCACAGACTCCACATCCTCCACGACCTCGGCCGACTCCTCCGGCGCGGCGCCCATGGCGGCAAGGAAGAGGGCGCGCCGCGGGAGGGTCGTGGCCACGTCCGGCGAGGGAGATTTCGTCTGCAAGACGTGCGGCCGGGCCTTCACATCCTTCCAGGAGCTCGGTGGGCACCGCACCAGCCACCTCCACGGCCGCCACGGCCTGGAGCTCGGCGTCGGCGTCGCAAAAGCCATTAGAAATCGTAAGCGGACCGAGGAGCAGCAGCAGCACGACTGCCACATCTGCGGGCTTGGATTCGAGATGGGCCAGGCGCTGGGCGGCCACATGAGGCGGCACCGCGAGGAGATGGCGCTCAGCGGCGGCGACGGCGCCGACGATCAGTGGGTCATCGGCCTGTCAGATAAGAACGGTGCCGACCGGCCGCCAGTCTTGCTCGAGCTGTTTGTATAGATAACGCAAGCTGGATCTTCTGACGGATTCTCATTAGATTAGACAACTTGTAAATGTCTTCAGAATCATATACTGTATTACGTTTATTTCTTGGGTGCAGGTTTTGCTGATTAGCATTCCAGTTTTGTGATCGGTCCGTCACAGCTTCTTTTTTTAGATGATCCGTCACAGCTTTTGAATCATCTGGGATTGATTCTTCTTTTGCTCAGGACCTTAGCCACAGCCAACCCAAACAAAAAGGTCCTAACCCGTGGCTCCGTTCGGAGATTGGAGTCGAGTCTAGTTTGAATTCAGAAATATCGGGAACATTGTGGAAACTTTGTCCGATGATATTTGGTTACCCCAGGATTTTTCTAACCATTTGTGTACTTTATTAGTATCTAGGTATAAATACCAAGCGACCTAAAAAGCTATACAGAGTGGTGGTAGAAATGACTTCGTATATTTTCACGATTGATTAGCTAACATATCATACCAGAAAGACAAAAGATCGCGCTTTTTTAATAGAATGCAACAATATACTCCAACAAAATCATCAGCACCACCACTCAAGAACACAATTGTGTCGGTCCTATGGTTTGCACGCTAGATCTAGAGTACATAATGCTGCTCATATAAATTAATCCACGATAATACATGATAAAAACTGCACAACAGAAATTAATGCTAGATCGGTTGCTGGCAGCTAGGTTGTACTATGGAAGACAATACATATAAAATATATTTAGAATTGCAATATTGAATTGCATATTCATACATAATGTGGTTTAAGACTTAAATTTATGAAAAAGTTAGATGTTAAGAGTTTTATTTAAAATATCATTTTGGACCATGCATGCCTTGACGATAGCTACTGCATAAACAACACTTCAGTCAGCATCCCATGTCTTCTCCTAGCAATGGACCAACAAAAAATGAAGAACCAGAGTACTACGAGATTAAAATAATTTGTTATGTAAAGTGGGACAAAAGTACAATAACAAGACTACCACTAGAAGACGCTATAGACCCTACCCTAGAAGAGAGATGGGCTGGTATCATCCACCTGGGTTTATGTAGATGTAACGTATGTTTATATGGTGATGTATTATAAATGCATGTTTCTACAATGTCGAATGATTATTTATATTTTTGGACACGGCCAGGCGGCAACACAATTTATGAACTTGTTTCTTGTAACGGCCCGGGATAATACCCCTAATGCTGTGTTTGGATGCAGAGAATTGAGCTTAGAATTGAATTGTCCTGAAGATTCCAATTCCAAGATGGAAATGAATTAGCTCCCAATTTGAATTCTACCGTTTGGGTGTGCTTGGAATTTGACGTTAGAATCAATGGGTGTTCCCAATTCCAAATGCTGTTTGGATGTACAATCTGTGGAATCCATGGAATTTGATGATTTTTTAGTTTGAACAATATAAATTTGCATACATGTACACAAATAACATACATATATATTATATTGTATAACTATTATTTTCCGCAGTTAATGAAACATTAAAATAATAACAATAAAGCAGAAAGTAGAATACGCATGACACAAAATAGTTTTCAAGTACCGAAAATATTACAACATGGATAATAATTGTGTCTCGAACAGGTAGCTTATGTCTCTTACACATCACAAACAGATAGTTCATCAACAAGAAAGTAGATAGTAGGCTTACATAACAAGCACACTTCATAACAAACATCAAGGTAGGGTCAACAGCCATGCCTTCTTTAATTCATCGGGGATCGCCGTCAGTGCTTCGAATAAGCGCTCATTAACGATCAACTTCCCACAAGCTCTTAGCATGTCACAATTCTCCATTTCTAGCTTCTTTAGTGCATCTAGGATTTCAGTTGGAGGAGTCACCTTTGGCATAGGAAGTGGTTCGGTTGTTTTCAATGCATCATCGAAAGATGTCTTCATTTGTCCCATCATGCACAAGATAGCTTCGCCAGTGCGTTGCCTTTTCGGAGGTAGATCCGGAGATTCTTCAAGAACTATTGTTTCTTCTTCTTGAATAGACTCGGCGGCTGTCCTAGCACCAACACCAGTAGCATGGTCTTGTGAGTAAATAGTTTGAATAGCTTGCCAATTCATCACCACCTTGTTCCTGTAGCTAGATGCATCCTTGTTGGCCTACACAGTACACATGTATTAGAAATGATAGTCAAGTTGCAAAAGTAATCACAAAATTGAATTGCAATGTGTAGTACCTCAACATAACGAGACCACACTTCATCACTGTCTACTTCCACCATGTTATTTTCCGAATCCCATCCAAAACCACTTTGAGCTAGCATCTTGCTAATGATCTCATAGTGCTTGTCAAATGTTTTAATTCTTCCAACTATTTTGTCTTTCGTAATGTCAACATTACATGTCTCTTTCACATGCTTAATGCAAGCATTGTACACATGTGGCTTCCAACCATTTTGAGCATGGTCACCATTGTTGTGATGCTCAACAAGGGTGTCCAACAATGCCGTGTCCATCTCAGGAGTCCAAGAAAGGTAAGCTCTAGTTGGGCCTTTCTTTATTTTTTGTGCAGCCATGTTTCTACAATTCGGTTGGGCATAAAAAGTAAAGACAACAGTAAGTTTGAGACATAATGCATATTCATTGGTTGACACATGATGCATGTACAGAATATATGACACAAAAGGAACCATTAGCATGCTACCACACAAAAAGGGGCACCATCACCAAGCTATCACAAAAAGGGGCACCATCACCAAGCTAGCTATCTACTGCATCACTAGTTATCTACTCGATTTCTAGTTCTCCATGTGCCACAAGGTACTCGGCATACATCTCCTCGGCAAACTCCTCGGACCCGTCATATGTTTTTTTCAATATGTACTTCCTATATGCAACCTTCTCCTCGTCATCATTGAAGCATCCTAGGTCCCTCGGTGCCCTTTGCGTACTAAGATAAGCTAGAGCAAGACATGACATCTCAAAATATTTCCTTGTCAACAATATTCTTTTTCTTTTCCTTCTCTTGTTCTCTTCGTTAATGTAAGCTACCATCTCTAGTTGAGACATGATAAAAAGCTACAATGCACACATCAAAGCTACATGAATTATTCATGGCATACTCATATCTATGTGACAATCAACTAAAAATACATGATGACATATGTAAGAAATTCACATCTACACTAGGCAAACATCAAACAATGTGTCAAAATCGAATTTTTGTACCTCAGCTGCTACTACTCCTTCAAGAAATCTGCAATAGAAACAGATCATAATATTAGTCCAAAATCCCAACTTTTTGGCTGTTGCAATTCATGGAGATGGTCATCGCCCTGGAGGGAGCTGCCGTCCCTGCACTATTCTGGTGCTATTCACCCTCCGGCCGCCGCCGTTCTCACCCTCCGGTCGCCCTCTGCCTCCAATGGCGGAAATTAGGGTTAGGACCGGGCGGGGAGAGGGACGGCCAGGAGAATGGGGCTAGGGCGGGCAGGTGGAGGAGGAAGACTGTGGAGGGGGAGGAGAGGCAGGGGAGAAGGGGAGGGGACGGACCTGAGCACCGGCGCCGCCGGTCGCCAGCCACTCGCTCGGGACGAAGGCGCGGGGAGGCTCCTCGATTCGGTCTCTGTTTCTCGCGAGGCTGGAGCGACGAAGGGGTATGCGGGGAGCAGTTTCCACACGATTCAGAGCGGGGGAGCTCGGAATGTTTTGCGGGAGGTTTGCACGCGACGGGAGGTGCCTCGGAATTTCGGTAAGTTTCCACGTTTTAATTCCGAGGCCACACCAAACGGTGGAAATTGACCTCAAATTCCAGATTTCTTGATTCCATGCCCAATTCTAGACATCCAAACACAGCATAATAGATTTGCTTGTGCCTTTTCTTTTGTGAATCATCATTGCATCATGCATATTTTTGAACTCCAAAATTATTTTATTAAACCCTATTTTATTATTAAAATTAATCCCCTCTTTTTATCCAAAGTAAAAACACATTTTTCTCTGTTGAAGTCAGCTTCAAACCTTTCCCCTTAAGGTCATTTGCATGCTAGCGATTGCTGATACAGAAAAAACCAGATGTTGTGGGGTGTGGCATTCCTGCGTGATATGCGTATAGCATCCACATTCGTCGCAAAGCTTAGTTTGTCAAAATTATGCTCTGTCATGCCTTTCACGATCCTTATGATCTGGATGTATGATGTCTTATGATGTACAAGATAACATACATTTTCTCTTCTGTTAGCGGCGTGACTCCAGCCGGAGGTGCATCCTTTGGGGCCTGGATTGCACTCACTGTTCCACGAGATGCATGGCTGATCGTTATGTCCATGGCCCATGTAGGGTAGTTGTGGCCATTGAGGGCGAAGGCCTCAAATTATTTTTCGATCATCGTTTATTTACATGGGTGAACCAGAGATTATTAATTTACAATTGGTAAATAAAAAACCATCATGATTATATTGTAATGAATTTTGCAAAATTAGTAAACATTCAAGGTGGTGGCTTGAAATCATTAGTGTGCATGAACCTCAAATTGTTAAGTATGACACTTTGTAGATAATCTCCAAGGAAATTTGGGGTCCATCTCTCAACACTAGAGAGTATAATCTGATGGAATCAGCAGATACTCGTAATTCTAGAGTCTTATATCATGACTTAATAAAAATGTATGAGAGATCACTTGATAAAGTAATCGTGGTAGTAAAATAATCTGCAATGCAGTAGATCCGCACACTATCTATGATCCTAAAACATCAATTCAAAGAAATCACTTAGAATTTTGCATTAAGCCGAATGTTCAATTCAGACGATGAATTGACCCTTATTTGCAAGAAATTAAATATCTCAATTGCAAATAGTAGTCTCAACATGTATCAAACATGGAAATATATCACATCATCTATTTATTCTGGAATACATGGTACTCAACAGAAATAGTATTTGAAAATAAAATACTATAATTTAAATATTGTTTAAACAAAATTAGAAGCTAGCAAGTAGTTCTACAATGATTTGCTAAAGGTTAATAAATAGCAGACACTTTTGGTGGCTCAACCGCATGCCGCACGAGCCACGTTAGCAGTCCAGCCTCTCGAAAACTCGTTTTTACAGGCGCCGGTAGATGAAGGAGTCACATCCACCACACAATAATTTGAGATGTGTGTTGCCGTTTCTTTGCCTCTATTGCTCCGTTTTCCATCCGTCAGCAGCCACATGCTCACGACCCCACACATCTGGATACATCTGACCACCATCGCGTGGGACATTGCGTGACCTTTTTCCCCTTCCAAATTTCTCTCGCCAGAGTCACATCTCGACCGACCCGACGGCTACCTCGGGAGAGCGCGGTGGCGGGATGAGTGCCAGTTGCGATGTGGTGACCGGAGCAACGCGAACGGGCGGAGCTCGAGGGGCGGCCGCATCCTGAGCAGCGGCTGTAGAGCGGGCGGCGCGAGCGGCTCCTTCGGCTGGAGGGCGGGTGGCTGGCTGGAGGGCGAGCGGCGGCTGGAGCTTGTGCGGCAGCCGGTTCCCGAGCGGATCGAGGGGCGCGAACAGCCGCCGGATGCCTAGCGGCGTCCTGAGCCCGAGCAGTGGCTGGAGGGCGCGTGGAGCGAGCGGCGGCTGTAGGACGGGCGGTGCGAGCAGCTTTTTCGGCTAGACGGAGCGCGGCGGCCGGAGCACTTCCTGACGGCCGACGTTTTCTGCTTTCCTCCAGCAGCGTTGTGGTTACTGGTTAGGTGCAGCGTTGTGGTTCGTTTTTTTTCTCCATATAGAAGATAGCTGATTGTGTAATCATACATTCTCTTATATGCAGACGGTTTGTTTCATTGGTTAGGTGCAGCGATTTGTTCATATATTTTACAGATAGAAAACATTGATTATGTGTAGTGTTGTGGTAAATTTGTTTAGATTTTCTAATTTCTGAACCGGTCTGAAACTTTGTAATTTGATGACTATGATTGGTTTATGTTTTCTGAAACCTAAGTGGAAATTAGTAAACATAAGTGAAACAAAATGAAATTGATGTGAAGTTTGGCACTAATTGTGAAGCTTTTGAAATAGATGTGGTTGGTCTATGTTTCAACCTGGTTCAGACTGTGTTCCGATAAATTTTGAAACTTTTGAAATAGATGTGAAAAAAGTGAAACTGTGAGTTCCTTGCATCAAATGAATTTCACATTTTCAAATATGTTTCACTTAGCTTCACAAATTAGTCAACAGACTTGACAAATTCCAGTTTCAAAAATTCCAATCTTGTTTCAATTTTATTTTGGAGCAACCTTGTTTCAATTTTATAGATTTCACATTTTTTGGTTTCATAAATTCTAATCTAGTTTCACAAATTTCCATTGGTGTCTTGAATTCCAATCTTGTTTCATAAATTATAGTCACGTTTCAATATGAATAGATCTGAAAAAAAGTGAAACAGCGAGTTCCTTGCATCAAATGAATTTCACATTTTTAAATATGTTTCACTTAGTTTCACAAATTAGTCAACGGACTAATTCTAGTTTTAAAAATTCCAATCTTGTTTCAATTTTATAGATTTCACATTTTTTTAGTTTCATAAATTCTAATATAGTTTCATAAATTTCAATTGGTATCTTGAATTCCAATCATGTTTCATAAATTATAGTCACGTTTCAATATGAATAGATCTGAAAAAAGTGAAACCGTGAGTTCCTTTGTATCAAATGAATTTCACATTTTCAAATATGTTTCACTTAGTTTCACAAATTAGTCAATAGACTTGACAAATTGTTTCATAAATTCTAATCTAGTTTCATAAATTCCAATTGGTATATTGAATTCCAATCTTGTTTCATAAATTATAGTCATGTTTCAATATGGTTCCACAATGAAGTCATGTTTCAATATGTTTCCACAATATGAAATTTTCATTCATGTTCCATAATTTCATGATTTTACGATTCTAGCGATGTTCACAAAATTCGACTATCTATTCCACAATATCAATGATGTTTCATAATTTTCAATTATGTTTCATATATGTTTTACAAAATTTTAGGCTTCTTTCACATCTTGAGACATATTTGTAATTTTTAGAAAATTTCAATTTTCAAAAGTACCAGTCTTGTTTCACAAATTTCCAGTGTTGTTTCATAAAATCATGGTCTTATTTCACATAATTTTAATCACGTTTACTAATTCCAAAATTTCATTCACGTTTCATAAATCGTACAAGTTTAAGAATGTGATGTTTCAATCTGATTTCATAAATTAATACTTTGTTTCAATAATGATTGTGTTTAGTTCCACAATTTTCTTTAAAATTATAAGAATTTTTTCTGTGTCGTTCTGTTTAAACAATCGCACTTTTTTTAATAGATGTGAGTTATGTATTTTTTTTCCGTGCTATGCATGTGTTCTGTGTGCACAGTGCACCCTGTGTGGAGAGATAAGAGGACGCATTAAAAGGTAAGGTGAGGTGCATGTGGTGTGGGGTCCAGCTAAAGAGCAACAGACGGAAAGAAGAAACGGCCACTTAACAGATAACAGTACGCGCGAATCTCAAAGTTAGATTGGATGGTAGATTCTCCTCCGGTATGTACCGGCTCCTTTAAAATCGCTGCGTTCTACAGCCTATATACTGTGACCGGATAAGGAGAGCAAAAGCTACAGGGCTTTGCTACACAGTGCCCAGACACTATTTGGTCTTACGGGGTGCCCCACCCAAAAATAGAAAGAGGAACACGTAACCGTATCTGTCCATCCCAAAATAGAAAGTTTTCTCCCCCATGGCACGCACACACCAGTTATTTCCAGAAAAACCAAACAACAGAAAGGGAAAGTGGTCCCGTCACCTGATAGTGACACATTAACAGAAGAGAAAAATGTGGCCTAGGACCACTTTTTCTCGCTTAGTTTCCGGCACGGTAGAGTGCGCCCCAGTAACTGAAATTACATGCATATTTTTTGGAGAAGCACTAGATTTACTCCACCAGGCGCACCAAAGCAAAGCAAGCATCAGGATAAAAGTTTGTTTCCGCAAAAAATACATCCTAATCTAGACGAGGTTTACCAGTTTCAAACTAAGAAAACAGAAGGAAAATGGATACACACAATGTACACCTCCTAAATCCAACTACACTAAAGACGGACAGAGTGTACAGACGAGAACTGATCCAAAATCAAACGAACCCTTTCCAACTTTGTGCACCGATAAGAACTGAATGTACTTTCTTAGTATTCTTGCTTTCTCCAAGTGTAGACCGCCATGGTTTATTAACTGTAACAAAGTGACAAGCATACATGTTAGTAAGACATAGTTGGTGTTGTACTGTATAAACAGAAATTCAGTAATGAGACTAGCAATTTTTACATAATAAGCTAATTCTGAAAAGTAGAAATAGATGAACTGGATGTATCAAAAAGTGTAGCTACAAGCTAATTAGATGTAAAAAAATACTAATTAGATGTAACAAAATGCTAATTATATGTAATAAAATCCAGAGATATCCAATTGCATGTTACATGTAACAAAAATAGTGCTTACATGTAACAAAATAGTATTTAGATGTAATAAAATTTAGAGATTTATGCAAACCAAATCGACGGATGTAACAAAATACAAGAATCTGTGCAAAAACTACATGTTGGATCTAAAAATACATAGAACGGGATCAAGAGATACTATCCTAGTTCAAATAATACTATGCTACTGCCCTATAACCAGATCAACCTAAAAAGTGTTGAAGGCACCTCCCGGCAAGCAGCTACCTGGGCTCAGCTGATAAACTCAATAGAAAGTGCAGCAAAGCCTCATTGTTTTGCCGTTGATTTTCCTAGGAAAATACTTCTTTTCATAGAAAAACGCTAGCTTGGTGTCTTTATGTTTTGCCCAGGCCCTAGAACAGCAAGTAGTAAGCAATCGTGCAGATTTCAAGCAGACACAGTACATCACTACATTAGCAACAAACAGCTACCCACAACGCAAGTAGTAGCAGACTAGCAGTAATATAGCACATCCGCAACTACCACCGGCAGCACAAAGCGTAGAGACATGGCGGAGAAGCAGAGATATATAAATCGAGCGGAAGCGGAGGGAGAAGATGGAGCCCTCCTACACCTAGCCATGCGGCTCGATCAAACAGAACATCCTAACACAAACATGTTACATGAAATCATGAAGATATGGATGAACAAAAAAGAAGTCATAAGATGCTGAAGTAAATTGCATTTGGACACACAAAAAGCTACAAGAAAATAAGCACCTAACCGAGACAGGAATTCATGACATTCCTAGTCGGCGACGGTGATTATTGGATGGGTGTGGCTGGGCTTGCCAAGGGCCTGCGCAAGGCAGACTCGGCATACCTACTTGTGGTGGCCGTGCAGTCCGACATGCCCGAGTCCCACCGCAGCATCCTCGTCTCCAAGGCTGCATCGCCCGCGAGATCAACAAACTGCGAACGCATGGATCATGGCCGTACCGTGGAAGCATATCCGCACCGCGACCCGTGGAACCGACCACCGCCGAGGCAGAGCCTAGGCAGCAGCCATGCCGCCGATGCCCGCCTCAGATCTTGACAGTAAGGAGTAGCGCTACCGGCAGCAGAAGCACAACCAGGTCTTCCTCCACACCGCAAGCTCCTCCCACCGCCCACGTTCCCCCATCTTGGCCTCTCGCCATCGATGCGCCGCCCTTTCTCAACCACCAGGGACCACGCGTGTCGCCTCCCCTGCTCGTGGGGGTGCTCCACCGACGATCACCAGGAGGAAGGGAGGCTGAGGACGGGTGGTGGATAGCCCCGGCGTTGGGATTAGGTTGGCCGATGTGTGCTCCTGCCTTTGCCGCTACGCCGCCGCAGATAATCGATTGGAGAGTGGGGATGGAGATCAAGGAGACGAAAACGAACGAGAATGGGGAAATTTTGGAGCTCCACTTACACGTGCGCGCTGGCCACCAAAGCCGTCGGACCTCACCCACCGCTTTCAATCGACCACCCATTTCTAATCCGATGACTCACGCGCATGAGCACCGTGTAAGACATGCCCCTGCCTGTGTCGGGTACATGATTACTTTGATTTGTTACGCCCATCAACGCGCAGGAAAAAATAATACATGCTATGAAAGAAACAACAAAACCTGGGGGGGGGGGGGGGGGGGGGGATATATCCTGAGTATATACTTTTAGATGGCGGGATGTATTAATTAGCACACAAATAATCTGAAAACCTAGCCCAGGATGGAAAATATACATCTTATGAGCGGACAATCTGAAGACCCATATGCCCTTACTACCAAAAACTAAATATTGCACAATTACAGTAGCATGATTAAGACTGAAAAGCTACTCTATCTTCCATGAACTAACAGCACCGAACAAAAAGAAACTGGACCAGACAGCCAACATCGATTTGTATGCATGTACAAGAACATGTGAGCAGATGCGGATACACATAGCGAGACAGTTTGACTGTCAGTCGGGGAACTCAGCTTACAAATCGATGTTGAGTGACAAAAAATACATCCTACATGTGTCTCATAAACTAACTACTCCCTCCGATTCATATTACTTGCCACTAGTGTGGATGTACCTATACCAATAATATGTCTAAATACATCTATATGGATCGGATACATAATTCTAAGATGTATATACATCCAGTGGGATGACAAAAGCAGGTCCAAAGCAGGTTCAGTAATTTCTTCTGATTTATACAAACGAACAAGTGTATAGAAAATACATCCTATGAGTGTACATATACTACTTCCAATATGCCTAAGATGTATAAACTACCAAAATTGTACATCCTACAATTAACATATACCTGAAAAAGTTCGGATGTACAGATACACTGAACTGGACATATAGCAATCTAAACTGTAACTACATGGACGCATGTCTGTGTGGCTACTAGAAGAGAACCTAATTACTACACACAGAACGACTAGATCATTCTCATCCATGGGTAAAAATCGAGCACAGCTGCCTGATTTAGATGGGCAAAAACATGGGTACAGAAGAAATTAGCACCGCCATGACCAAAATCGAACTCGCGTCGACCAAACGCCGCCCCCAAAATCAACATGAGCATGCAGGAAATCAGAGAGGAACGAAGCGCGGATGCTCTCCTTTGACCACTATTACGATGACGGTCGCGACGCCACAATAGCGTCGAATCCTGGAGCAGCGGCGAAGATATCCTTCACCAAGGACCTCGCGCCGCCTCAGAATCGTCGGATTGGCGGCGCCCCGCCGCAGACGGGACCCTCCCAGAACGGCCACACCCACGCCCGAACTCCTTGATCCGCTTCTCCGCGCCGACCAAACTGGTCCACCACTGCTCGAACCAACCAGGGATACTCCGCCGAGGATTTTCGTCGGACCGCTCGCCCCCGACAAGGTTGAATCAGCGGTGGAGATCGGGAAGGGACGTCGAGGAGGGGCGAGCAGAGAGGAGAATGGGGATGAACTGGAACGGGCACGGGAAAAAAAGAGAAGGGGAAGGGAAATTCTACTAGCGCTGTTTTGGACGTTAGTGTCTTTTTTCCTTTGTATCGTTAGATGGGGATCTGACGGACCGGACTAGGGAGCACCGTGGTAGACAATACAGTGCCCAGGCAAGAAATAGAAATTGCGAAAGCTACAGGGTCTATACGATCCCTAAGCCAGATCGATCCCAATTCCTGCCTGATATAGTGGCGAACTACACGCGTGCTCCTCCCCTCACCGGGGGCGACTGGTGCGTCCACCGCACTCATCCTCGTCAGAGGATTTGCCAGGGAGCTGAGTCCTGGGCGCGACGCTGTTCGCAAGTCCTAGCGCGGTCTGCTGCTGCTGCTCGATGGCGAGGCCGACGACGTCTTGGACAGCGGGGCTCTGAGAACCAGGAGGCGGTAGCGAGCTCCAGTGCGCGGTGAAGACGGAGGAGTAGCAGGGGAGTCGTGTGTGGGCGAGCCGTGCGCGGGTATGAGCAGATGCCCTGGCGGCACTGCGTCGTCTTCGACGGCAGGCGTCGACGACTGCAGGCGCGTCGGCGCGACGGAGCCGGCGACCGCGGCGCTAGTGAAGCTGCACACACCCGAGCCGAACATGAAGACGGACGCGCTTGTCGGCGCAGACTCAACGGCGGACGCGTGGTCAACATCGACCTCGACGACCGCAGGGGTCGGAGATGGCAGCGACCTCCACTTCCTCTTCTTAGTGCTACTGTTGTTGGTCTCAATGTCAACCATGTCAGCCTCTTCTTCCTCTTCGTCCTTGTCAGCCTCTTCTTCCTCTTTGTCATCATCGAGGACATGATTGGCGTGATGGCCACCTCGGATCATGTCACCCAAGATTGTGGCGCCATATACCTATGCACACAACAAAATTCTCAAGCTTCCGGAGCTCATTCATTCAATTATACATGTGTCTTAGCATGCATTATTTGTGCTACGTGGATTACTTTTTATTGTGTGAACCATTTTTCTCAGTTCTTCTAACCTAATTGCAACTGGAGATAATGTTCATTGCCACCGTTGCAGATGGTAATTACAACAAAGTTGAACTCTTAGTTTTCATGAATCGTGGTGGGAGTAACCCAACTGCCCACACTCGTGGTAGATCTAAATTAATTTCTATGTTGATTGTCCGAAATTTAGCAAAACCATACAAGCATGCTCCATCCGTTTTATATTAATTATCTTGGACTCGGGTATGCCTATACGTGAAATTCGTCTAGATATGTACATCTAAATCTGCGATACTAATATGATGAGACGGAGAGAGGGTATATCGGTCTTGCTCACCGGATCTGTCGTGCATAGAACACCAAGGAAGCGAGAAGTCACCGACTGGGCATCACTCCGTACGTCACGCCAGGGTCGACTGAATTTGGACAACAAGTGAGTAGTAGTACGTGTACGCAAGACTGGAAAAATATCCGGCCGGTCGACCAGAAAGATACTTTTCCACAGACACGAGAAGGTTCCAGACGGTTCGTCGCCCGGTCGCTCCAAACAAACAAGTCACGTGCAGGCACGAGCGCACCCCAGTCCAAACTCGAAATCAACGCAGCCTGGATTATTCATGATGATTCGGATTAATCAATTGACCACCCAATGGGTCCAAATGGTTCGCGCAGTCGCGCGCGTTGCCTCCGCGGCTAAGCTAGCCGGCGCACCACACGTCCCGGCTCGAGTATCCGATCTTGTAGCCGTCCACGTCCACGTCGTGAGCGTCGCGTTGCCGCTATATAGGTCCAACAACGCTTTCAGTCGGCCAGCCCGAACCGCACCGCACCATTACGCCATACCCACACAGCACAACCTATATATAAGCGCGCCGCCCGGCCTCACCTACCATTCATATCCTTCCTTCTTCTCCTCTCACAGACCAGAAACGCCCAAGAAAATCCAGTTCAAACACGCCGAACCAGCAGTTCAGCAAAGCATCCATGGGAGTGGGGATGAAGCGCGCGAGGGAGGAGGAGCCCGTATCGCTGGCGCTATCACTTACCACGGACTCCACGTCCTCCACAACCTCGGCCGACTCGTCCGGCACGGCGTCCATGTCTGCCAGGAAGAGGGCGCGGCGGGGGCGGGTGGTTGCGACGTCCGGTGAGGGCGACTTCATGTGCAAGACCTGCGGCCGCGCCTTCACGTCCTTCCAGGCGCTCGGCGGGCACCGCACCAGCCACCTCCGCGGCCGCCACGGGCTGGAGCTCGGCGTCGGCGTCGCAAAAGCCATTAGAGATCGGAAGCGGACCGAGGACAAGCAGCAGCAGCACGAGTGCCACATCTGCGGGCTCGGCTTCGAGATGGGCCACGCGCTGGGCGGCCACATGAGGCGGCACCACTACGAGATGGCGCTAAGCGGCGGTGCCGGCGCCGACGATCAGTGGATCATCAAGATGCCGGGTCAAGAGGTGGTGGGGCACGGTGCCCACCGCCCGCCGGTCTTGCTCGAGCTCTTCGTCTAGCTAACGCGAAGCTGGATCTTTTCTGACGGTTTCTAATTAGATTAGACAACTTGTAAATGTCTTCAGAATCAGATACCTTTATTTTTTGGGTGCAGGTTCTTGCTGATTAGCGTTTCAGTTTTGTCATGATCGGTCCGTCACAGCTTTTGAACCAGCTGGGATTGATTCTTCTTTTCCTCATGACCTTAATTACGCCTCATTTTTGAAAATGCAACCGTTGGTCTGTTACCGATCTAGAGTAGATAATGCAGCTCATAAAAATTAATCTATGATAACACATGATAAAAACTGCACAACACAAATTAATACTAGATCGATTGTTGGTAGCTAGGTTGTACTATGGAAGACAATACAAAGAAAATATATTTCAAATTGCAATATTGCATTGCACATTCATACATAATGTGGTTTAAGATTTACATTTACGAAAAAGTTAGATGTTAAGAGTTTTATTCAAAAACTTGTTCTGGCTCATGGATGTCTTGACGATAGTTCGTACATAGCCGACAATATATCCTACTTATATACACTCGTAGAGAAATCTTAAATAATAAACAATTTGATCAATTTAGTTCATTTTTGTATATAGTATTGCCATGGTATGAATATTTCATACCTTGAAAAACTCTACTAATTCATGTGGCATATGTGGCGAATACCTATTAAAAATACTCATCATGGTGAACACAATGATGGGCCAAAGAACTTACCAAATCCTAGAGAAACTCCAAGTCAAAGTAGTTAGAATATTACTTTTATCTAAATCATGTCATATATCACACAAAATACCAAAATAAAAGACCGGCCAGCCACCCTGGAGGGATGTGGGGTAGGTCAACCCCTAAATCAATGTGCAAATCATGAGATAAATGATAAAGTCAAAGAACAAGGCCTACGAGGAGGAAAGAAGTAAATCCACTTTGTCATCATCCCTCTTCGACCATAGAGCGAGTGTGCCACAAATTATCTCGGAAACCCTCCTTTTGTCCCTTCAAGGGTACTATTGTCCATTTCTCTATTTACTATTAAATTACATAAACCAACCTATGGATGATGCAGTACCTATACAACGATCACTAACCTAGAATGTTTTTCAAGGATAGGTAAATTCTAAGCTAGGGGTGCTTAATTAGGATGTTTTTTTAGCTTCACATAACCATACAAAATTACTCAAGACATAGCATTGCGTCGGTAAGTCTATGCACTTGCTCAGGCTAGAGAGGCAACACCCGCATATTGGCCAAAGCGGGAGGAGAAGATGAGCGCTTCCAGTTGATGTGGTCCTTCATAATGCAATTCTTTTAAAAGTATGACTCGACTAGTTCTTGGGCTGATAACATCACCCAGTTTCATGTGTAATTAGGTGCAACCGAAAAAAGATGTGTAATTGCACACCCATCTGCAATATCACACCAATGTGCAATTCTCATGTGCACAAAACATGATGCAAAACCTACATTCCTAGAATCGACCTAGACCAAACTTATTTTTTTGTTCAACCTAGAACTAGAAAATGGATTAAACGTATTCATAGTCGCGGACTATCTTTGGAGCGGCTCGAAAGTCTCCATTCAAAGATGTGTCTTATCGTCCATTTTGTTCAAAAAACCTTCGATTCTACATCCGCCTCGGATTTTAACTTTCTTTTAACTTTCGTACTTTGGCAATGTGGGCCTGCATCGAAGCACGGCTTGATGTATGCCTTCTTATTTGTCACCGTTGTGCTAATTATGCATCCTACATATTTTGACGGATATGCTCTCTATTGTGGTAACAAACAAATAACACCTGAAATGCCGTCACCACTGGCTATGCTGACGACTGTCTTCGAGGCCTCGCAGTCAGCACTACAAGGCATCGGCACAGCCACCAGGACGACGACCAGATCAAGCCATCGGCACAGTAAAGTCATCGGCACAACCGACAGCAATAATGTCGATGTATCATTTTTTTATATAAAAAATCATATTTATTTTTTCATTTTCATTTGAAGGAATTTTTTTGAATTGTTTGATAGTTTAATATCTAAGCATAATTAATATTAGCTAGAACAACTTATTAGTAGTCAAACTTTCCACTCGGTTACCCATCCTCAAACTACTCCCATCCTTGCACGCTTAACTTCTTCATTTCTTCGAGATGAAGTTCCGGCAGATGATTTATTCTTTGTTGACAATACTACCCTATCATTCCAATTAAACCTTGGGCCATGACATCACACTTTATTATTATTTGAATTTCAAACAATTATTTGAGTAAAGAACAATAAATAATTAATAATAAATCTTGAAACAATAAAATAAATATATTTTATTTGTTTCATCAAAATCTAAAACCTGACCAAACTCCTATTTCCTTTTTTATTTTGAGGAATTTATAAAATTGGTAAACGGTCGTAGGCCGTTGAAATCGGATGTAACTTTTTATGTAGATATTTTGTTCATATTAAAAAGTTTTCATCAGCGGTCGTATGCAACCAGAAAAGCAACTTTATCGAAACATGACGCTATTTTGTATAATATATCAAAATTCATGTTTTTTTAATGTTCCTAACAACTAGAATACATAATACATGTCAATCTCTTGAGATTTCCAACATTTTCTTATAATTTTTTAAACTAAAAAGGCGTTTCCCGAAGGGAGGGTGCGCGAAGAAAAAAATAGTTGTGCCGACAGCTTTGCCCTTGACACAATTTTGATTTTTATTTTTTTGCTCTCCAGCCCTATGAGCCATCGGCACACCTTCACTTTTTTCTTTTCTTTCAGCCCTATGCCAACACCAAAGTCGTCGGCCTAGTCCTATCGCCCCTGCTTTGCCGTCACCGTTGAGATCCTGGAGCCACACGTCCCAGTATATGCCGACGGCCAGCTGGGCATGTGGTGATGACCTTTTTCTATGCCAACGGTGGCCACCAGAGGTTGTCCTACGCCGACGGCTTTGCTGTGTGACAGCTTGCTCAGTTTCATGTAGTGATGTTGTCTGTGTGTGTGAGATCGAACGAGTAGACATGAGGATATCGATGCTGGACGGTGATGGAGTCAGTCAGTCAGTTTGTACTCAATTTTCAGGTTGGGTCAAAGTGAATCAAGTCGATCGGAACAACAGAAACCCATGAATCCATGTATATAATGATCTCTGTAACGAATGAATTAATGAAAAGTCCTAGTGATATATGTACACACATAGAAATTGAACAGATGATCCAACTATCAACCCCTCCCCCTCCGCCCCCTCCTCCCCTGCCGTCGCCGGTGGTCTCCGCCGGGCAAAGCCCGCGCGGAGCGGCGGCGGCAGGACCTGTTCTCTCTCCGGCCGGCGGAGGCTAGCTCGCGGTTGGGGGAACCGCCGCGGCGGGATGCGGTGTGCGACGGGCGCGGCGGCGTGGCGGGCGCGGCGGCGCTGCTGGCTTCGGCCTGCTCGCGGTGGCTGTGTGTAATATCCCAGGTTTAGAGGCAATAAAATGAGAGAACACCAAAGTGTGCATTGCATTCATGCATAGAAAATCCGGAGAATTTTCGCGCTTCAAATAAAACTTACCACAGTAACTGAAATTTCACTTGACTTGCTAGAATTGAAGTAGATCATCAAGTCAAGCGCTATAAACTTCACTGTGATTTTTGTTAAAACCTTGTTTTGGGTAGAGATGATGTGATCTATGGAATAGATCAAATGGAATTAGATTTACAACAACACATTCTTTAAGAATCAAACCCTAACTTATTAACACTTAAAAGTTAGCAACTACCTTTGTGTGTAATTTAATTCACTTATAAATAAGGTAAACCACAGGGTCTAAAGTGCATAAAAGCTACACATTCTTATTTAAATCATAACTTATTAAATACATGGAATATCCTAAAACTAAATCCATTTACATTACAAATTATAGTTCAAACTATTTGAATAAAACTAACTATGAGTATTTTGAAACTCATATGATAATGCCTTGGTGAAATCAAACACCAACTATCCAAAATGGAGAAATAACCCTCAAACTTGACCTTTTGAATAATATTATAACATAAATCCAATCATACATGGTATGATGACTCATCCACAATAATAAAACCATCCACAAGATATTTAGTAGCAAATGCCACTTGGCTATCCAAAAATAAACCATATGAGAGGATAATGATCTTGCCACATAGGATGAAAAGATCTACATGACTTGCATCCCAAGCTTTGCCACCTCATGCTCAAAGGATTGCTATGGATGAGGGCATGACAACCAAGCACCTTACTCATCAAACCAACACAAGAGTCACCACCTATGTGTCATGATACTAGAGCTTGCCCAAGCCTATAAATAGAGCCACACCCTTCATCTATTTGGACATCTTGTACCATGCTACAAGGAAACCAAACACTTGAGACCTTCCATGTTAATTAGCTAGGATCAAGATGAAGAAGCTAGGAGGTGGAGGCATACCACAAGATGCAGGTTTATCAGAGTTCCAGAAGAACAAGCTACATAAGATACCAAGGTAGTATTCCTAGGCAAACCATATATTTAGAGGATCATATCATCATCTCTTGAGTAGGACCTTAAGATATTCCAAGACATTGAGAAGTGAGAGAAGTTATAATACTAATCATAGCCATGTTCATACAAGAATACTAGAGTAGTACTAATCCTAGTTGTTCAAGTCAATATTTAATCTTGGGGGTGAGACCCTATTCCAATAGAAATACCTTAGGAAACCAATTCCATAATCATCACAACTTAGTTTTAGTTATAAACCCTAAGAATCTAGGATGAGTGTGATGAGAGGAATATTAAAGAGGAATTAGTGAGGAATAAGTGGATATTGTCTAATACATGATTATAACTTGTAGATATGGATGATAAGTTAAATCATGTGATCACTAGATCTTATCTATCACATAAAATAATAAGTATATCACTAGTAGTTAACCCCAAACCAATCCTCATGCCTTGTATGGAGGAGTAACCCTAGCTAGCCAATAAAACATAATCAAAGCTTAAGCTTATAACCAATTCTAGCTTGTGTATCACATGGGTAATTCCAACTAAAACCCTAGACCACATTTGAATCCAAGTATCACTTGGGATCATGAAAAGAATCCTGCCATGCCTCATGCCTATTTATACTTAAATTAGTGAAGCATTATCAAAACCCTAAACCTCTTCACATAGGATCCAATCCACCTAAAATATTGTTCCCTAATTTATGTATCATAGATCACAAGTACACATCCAAGCTAGAAGTGCTAAGCAAGAATCATAATCATAAAGTTATCCAACCATTTTCTTAAACTCTTAGAAGTAATCCTCCACATAAAATCATGAACCAATTCTATTCTCCTTTCCAATTGTTAAACCCTAGTCATACCTAAATTATATGTGAATAATCAATATGGTTAAGTACTTGCAAAATAAAATATGTTCACCATACACATGTTCTACATTCCAAATTATTTAAACAGGTTTGATTCCTAAATTAAATAAGAGTTGAGATGAACTCTAAAATAATATCTATTTGAATTTTAACGTGTGCTTCATAAGAACTAAAATGAATCAATTATAAAATGGTTGTTTATAAACAAAACAATACAGTGAGAAACAGTATCAAATTGTTGATATTCAAATAATTTAGAACCTGCAAAACAAAACAAAATTCAATTTGAATTCAAACCAAGAATAAATAAAAAAAAAAGAAAACAAAAATTTGAAAAGGAAAATAAAAGAGAGGGAAACTTACCTGGTGGACCGCAGCAGCCCAGCAGACCAGCCCACGTCGAGGCCCAGCAAGGGACCAAGAGCAACTCAGCCCAAGCCAGATACCGATTCGGGGGCTTTAAAAATCGTGCAAAGGAGAGAAGCTCTCTTCTCCTTCTTCCCCGGCGTCGACAGCGCAGAGGAGGAGCTCGGCCACGTCCTCGACGAGGATAAGAACGCCGCCGGACGTCAACGAGTCCCTCAGAACCTCGCCCAATCCTTTCTGCGTCCGAGTCTATCCCTTGGCGCCAAGATTCGTGCCCACAACACTCAAAACCATCACCGCCGCATCTGTACCATCTCCGGCGGGTCGTCATTGTCGATTCCGAGCTCAACTCGAGCTATAAAAGCTCGAGGATACGCGCCAGAACCCTAGCTAGCTTGTTACCCCTTCCTCAATCTCTCTCAGACTCTCAATCTCTCCCTATCTTCACCACACCCCGGCGGGCTGTCGAAGAAATCCTCCGGCTAGCCGTCGATTGAGAGCACCCCGGAGACCATCGAGTGACCTGGGAGATGCGCGAGAGCCTGCAGATCATCCTCGAGCAAGGAATCGATCAAGAGCTTCCTCAATCAGTCCAATTTGGTTGATCCCTTCCGCAGCACCTCGTCGGAATCGGCGAACTCCTCGTCGTCTCCGACCATCTTCTTTGCCTCCGACCACTGCAATCGATTCAAGGTGAACCAGCGCATCTCCGAAGCCCTTAATTACATCCTTGCGCGTCCCGTAGCCACCGTTCGATAGTTGGCCGGAGTGCACCGCCGCAGGACCTGGTCGCCGGCGTAGCTCCGGTGGTCCTCTGAGGAGGGCGACCACCCCATCGTGCTCGTTAGGTTCCAGGGAATCGAAAAGTATCAGTAGCTCATCTCGGGAGGTACTAAAACACCAGCGCCGTCCTCAGCAGACCGCCGGCGGTTAAACGCCGGTGAGGTCAAACACGCGGTCAAGGTTGACCGGTCCTTGCCGTGTGGCTGCTGAGGTGGACACGCAGGACCCACCTGTCTGTCTCTGTGTGTATAATCGAATCGGTACGTTTAGTATTTCATTCAAATTTCAAATTCCAGAAAATATCTAAAACTTTGAAAAAAAATATATATAATTCATTTTAACTCAGAAAAATATGAATACTAGATCAAAATGTTCACAAAAATAAACTCTATTCAAATAAAATATAAAACAAAAATTTGTGTCAAAATAAAAATTCACTTATTTTTATCTTTATTAATTATGCCTTTCCATTTGTTTTAAATACAATTTGAATTCAACAAATAGTTAAATATCAAAAAATTAAATTTTAACTATTCAAAAACTAAATTAAAATGTTAAGATCAATTTTATTTATCATATTTACATTTACTTAATTATTAGTGGTAATTCATAAACCCTAATTTGCAATTACCATTTACCATTTTCTTTAAATAGTAAAACCTCAAGAAAATAGTAAAAGCCAATATCATTTTGGTAGCTCAACAATTATTTACTTAAACATTCTTAAGTTAACAAGTTAAATACTTTAAAACCTAACAATAATTAGGAAACCCTGAATTCTAATTAAACCCTAACTAGTAATTATTTTAATTCTTAAAACCTCTAAAAATTAATAGCATGTTAAAATTATTAATAACTCTATTTCAAGTACTTAATCACATTAGTTCTAGTACCAAGTATTAATTTAAGAATTGGATCATAATTTAGAAACCTTAGTTTTATTCTAAGTTAGAAACTGGATCCCATTATTTCATGTGTTCATCCTAAATAGTTGAAATCCTAAAACCCTAGGGGTTTAGCCCATGTGATCATACCCACTTCAACTTTACTTGTAGAACCTTAATAAGTAACCCATGAATGCATAATCATGATCCATCAACATAAAACCAATTCACTTGTGATCATCATTTTATGTCTTTACTTTTAGTAAAACATATATGATCCACTAGTGCCACCTAGGTAGAAACCCTAACTTGTTAATTGAATTAGTACCATTGATCACCACTCCATTATACCACATCATTAGGATAAACCTCAATCATTAAACCTTAGTAGAACCATAATGATAAACCCTAGTATCAACTTTGTGTAGCAAATCACAGCACATGCTCCTATCCAACTAAACCTTACTTAGGAAATGATAAACCACTTAGCTTAGAAACTATTAGAGATTACTTAGTGAAGCAAATGAGAAACCATAATAAACCCTAGTAGCTAATTTATAGAACCATCTGGATAACCATCCTTTGATATGATGCTTAGAAGAAACCATAGCAATAAACCTACCAATACTTGCTATATAGAAACCCATTCCAAGTTAAGAACCAACTAGTTCCTATTAGTGAAATTAAATGAACCCAATAGTAAACCCTAGAGTTACCTAGCTCCTATGTATAGTAGTTCATACCCTTATTTAACCTGTTCTTCAAAAGTTATTCTTTTGAACTACAAATATCAATCAAACCTTAGAAGCCCTAATCCTTCTTTGAAATACTCATTAATTCTTAATTAACATGTTCTTCAAAAGTTATTCTTTTGAGGTATAGTATAAGTAATCATCATCCATGTTCTGTAGAACCTAAAATAGACAACTGTTCTTTATATATTATTCCACCACTACTCTTTATGTGTATGATTGTTATGATGTCTTATATCACTTGGATATGATGCTAATATAACCAAACCCTAATAAGAACCTTGTTTGAGAACCATTCTAAAAGTGCAACAAACCCTAAAGAAATATTTACCACTCATACATTCTAAATCATTAAGGTTAGGCTACGCTCGGGACGATTGCATCTCATACTATGCATTATAGCATCTTTGCCAGTTCTTTAAACATTGTCCTTACCGAACGATGATGGTATTTCAGAATTTGGAGTTATCACGTATCGAAGCTTTTGCCTGCATAATCTTGCAGTCAAGAAAGGCAAGTTCATCGCTTGCTCATGTCATTTGATTATTTGTATCAAACTATATGCAAAGTACTATACTTATCACTCATGCATTGAAAAGCAAAGAATTATTTTACAATTATGAATATGACTATGTGGTGGGCAATGGAACCATGGTATGTGTTGATATGGTGGAGGTTCCATTGCAATGGGTTATATCACCCTAGGACTAATTACCAATGCCGTCCAGTGATTCTAGCACCGTACAAACCGCGTTGACCATGAGATCTATAATGGCTCTGGGGAAGCCAGCCGTATCTTTTCCCTTCTGCACGCCAACGGATCGGAGAGCCGGTGGGGTGCTGGAGGCACTGCCGCAATAGGTTGGGATAGCCTTTTAAATCCCCATCCATTAGTGATGATAAGCTCTACGATCTATGAGGGATTGTCCGGAGTACACCATGAGTAAAGCCGTATTATCGGGGGAAGTCTACTGGAGGTGTACGGTTGGACAAAAGGGTGGGTTTGCAGTCGCGGAGAAGGTGGTGTGGGCTTGGATCTTACACCTGGCCTCACACCAAAGGAAGTGTGGACGAGCATGCTACTCGGTTGGCAACAAGGATAAGTTCTCTTATGGGAAAAGTAACGCACTGATGACCCACAAGTATAGGGGATCGCAACAGTCTTCGAGGGAAGTAAAACCCAATTTATTGATTCGACACAAGGGGAGACAAAGAACACTTGGAAGCCTTAACAGCGGAGTTGTCAATTCAGCTGCACCTGGAAACAGACTTGCTCGCAAGAGTTTATCGAGTAACAGTTTTATAGAAGTAGCAAAGAGTGAAATAACAGCAATAGAGAGTAACAGAGACAGCAGTAGTGATTATAGTAAACAGCAGGATTAAAATACTGTAGGCACGGGGACGGATGACGGGCGTTGCATGGATGAGAGAAACTCATGTAACAATCATAGCAGGGCATTTGCAGATAATAATAAAACGGTGTCCAAGTACAAAGCAATCAATAGGCATGTATTCCATATATAGTCGTGCGTGCTCGCAATGAGAAACTTGCACAACATCTTTTGTCCTACCAGCCGGTGGCAGCCGGGCCTCAAGGGAAACTACTGGATATTAAGGTACTCCTTTTAATAAAGTACCGGAGCAAAGCATTAACACTCCGTGAACACATGTGATCCTCACATCGCTACCATTCCCTCCGGTTGTCCCGATTTCTGTCACTTCGGGGCCATCGGTTCCGGACAGCGACATGTGTATACAACTTATAGGTAAGACCATAAACAATGAATATCTTGATGAAGCAATAACATGTTCAGATCTGAGATCATGGCACTCGGGCCCTAGTGACAAGCATTAAGCATAACAAGTTGCAACAATATCATCAAAGTGCCAATTACGGACACTAGGCACTATGCCCTAACAATCTTATGCTATTACATGACCAATCTCATCCAATCCCTACCATCCCCTTCGGCCTACAGCGGGGGAATTACTCACACATGGATGGGGGAAACATGGCTGGTTGATGTAGAGGCGTTGGCGGTGATGATGGCGATGATCTCCTCCAATTCCCCGTCCTAGCGGAGTGCCAGAACGGAGACTTCTGGCTCCCGCGACGGAGTTTCGCGATGTGGCGGCGTTCGAGGGTTTCGGCGACTACGACTTCTCCCGTGCGTTTTTAGGTCGAGGCCGATAAATAGTCCGAAGGAGGGCATCGGAGGCCGGCCGAGGGGGCCACACCACAGGGCCGCGTGGGCCCCCCTGGGCCGCGCCGCCCTATGGTGTGGGGCCCTCGGGCCTCCACCTCAATTGTCCTTCTGGCTCCGTCATTATTCTGGGAAAATAGGGCCTTCTGCATAAATTCCGAGGATTTTCCCGAAAGTTGGATTTCTGCACAAAAATGAGACACCAGAGCAGTTCTGCTGAAAACAACGTTAGTCCGTGTTAGTTGCATCCAAAATACACAAATTAGAGGCAAAACAATAGCAAAAGTGTTCGGGAAAGTAGATACGTTTTGGACGTATCAACTCCCCCCAAGCTTAGCTTATTGCTTGTCCTCAAGCAATTCAGTTAACAACTGAGCGATAAAAGAACTTTCACGAACACATTTGCTCATATGATGTATATATTCTCATGCTATGGCTAATACTTAAGCAATTCATAATGAGATACATGCAAATAAGATCATCTAACAGCTATGTCAATCATGGAGAGGTACCAACAATTAATAATAAGCATCATGAATCATGTATATAAGCAGGATTGCAATGTTCATAAGAGAGTATGATAAAGTGGTATCTCGCTTGCCTGTATTTGATTGGCAAAACATAAATGCCCGGGCACCTCTGGAGTTCATAGAAAGACTAGAAGTAGTGATTGTCAAAAGATAAATGCATCAAAGTTATACCACAATCAATCATATTTTGAGACAAGCATATTATACTAAGAATGACAGTTGTGCTCTCAAGATAGTGCTCAAAGAAATAATGGAGACACAACATAAAAGTAAAAGATTGACCCTTCGCAGAGGGAAGCAGGGATTAACATGCGCTAGAGCTTTTCATTTTTATAAAGATAGGAGTAAAATTATTTTGAGAGGTGTTTGTTGTTGTCAACGAATGGTAATGGGTACACTAACTACCTCGCCAACCGGACTTTCAAGAGTGGCTCCCATGAATTATTGCATATTTATTTGGCACTCCTTCCAACCTTTCTTGCGCAAACCATGGCTAACCGAATTCTCGGGTGCCTGCCAACAATCTCATACCATGAAGGAGCGCCTTTTTATTTTAGTTTTATTATGATGATGACACTCCCCCCAACCTTTGCTTACACAAGCCATGGCTAACCGAATCCTTCGGGTGCCGTCCAACAATCACAAACCATGGAGGAGTGTCTATTTAAGTTAATTAATTCGGGACTGGGAATCCCATTGCCAGCTCTTTTTGCAAAATTATTGGATAAGCGGATGTGCCACTAGTCCATATGAGAGCCCGTCAAAAGTAAATGACAAGGTTGAAAGCTAAACACCACATACTTCCTCATGAGCTATGAAACATAAACACAAATTGCGAAGCATTTTGAAGGTTTTAAAGGTAGCGCATGAGAATTTACTTGGAATGGTTTGAAATGCCATGCATAGGTATTTATAGTGGACACTTTTGGAACAACTTGGTTTTCAGGTGTTTGGAAGCACGAGCAGCGTTCCCGCTCAGTACAAGTGAAGGCTAGCAATAGACTAGGGAGCGACAAATCAAGAGAGCAGTAACTGTCATAATTATGCTTGCGGCAAAATAAATTAACGGAGGCATAAAAGTGATACAAGAACTCTGAAGCAATATAGATCATCGAGGCTTAATTGACTTTTTGTTCAGTCATATGCATGCGTGAGCATGTGCCAAGTCGATATAAATGAATTATTCAGAGGAGGATACCACAATGCCATACTTACTTATGAATACAACAATGCAAGCAAACATCCATGACATGCTACTCATATTAATAGATTGGAGCTAAACATGAGAGATAATAAACTACTAGACTTTCTCAAATAACATGTACCTCACATGAACCAACTAAGCATGCTCACATGGATGAGTATATGTACAAAAATGAAAACAAATAGAGTTCATACCAGCCTCTCACCACAATCAGATTGTCGTAGATCGTCATTATTGCTTTTTCACTTGTGTAGCTTGGATAATATGAAATGAAAACCACGCTCCAGCCACCGAAGACCATTGAACTCATAAAGAACTTTACAAAACCAAAGAAGAACAGCAAATATTTTTGGTGTTTTCAAATTGCAAATAAGAACAAGAGGAAACAAACAAACAAAGCAAAATCTTTTTGGGTTTTCTTATAGCAAACTGGCAATAGCAAATAAAGCGAAACAAATGCAAGAAACCAAAGCAAACAAATGGTGAAGAGAAACAACAGAAATATTTTTGGTATTTTCATGTTTTGGGGAAGAAACAAAGCAACAACAAGAAATAGCAAACTAAAAGAAACACAGAAAAGCGAGATGGCAGAAATCTGCCAAAACCTGACAGCAGTACAGAAATCGATTTTTACAAAAATCTTACATTGCTCAGATCGAAAAGTGTTCAACTAATGAAAGTTAGATAACAACCTGGGGAACCTGCACAAAAATTGGCAGCTCAAAATGACGCTCTGGCTGTTTTTGAGAATGTTTACGGTAACGTTCCAGAATCTGTTTTCAGGCAGCACTTCCCCAAATATCATCTTCCTCTCATTAGAAAACTACTCAAACGAACAAAACAAGTATGTGCAAGTATCCAGCAACCATAATATGCAAAGAATGAGTGATGCCGGTATACCTCCCCCCAAGCTTAGGCTTTTGGCCTAAGTGGAGTTCAATCCCATCGATCCCATGAAGTAGTGTCTCCGTAGTATGACGAAGATGGATCGTATTCCGGGTATGTGCTAGAAGAAGCACCCGGATACGTGACGGTGTGGTCGTAGGAGGCCCCGGCGTCCTCGGAGTCATGTTGCTGGTGGAAGTCTTTTATCTTCAAATGTTCATCCACTTCCTCCTTAGTGCACGACCATGATTGCCTGTCAATACTGAACAAACCTGGTTGGGGAAGAGGAATTTCTTTCTCATCCCCATCAGAAAACAATATTCTATAAACCATATTATCTAAAGTAGAATCAGTGGTAACAAAATGATGACTCTTCATAGCAGTAATATCGAGTCTCCTAGGGGCCAATGGCACATCATTAGGATCAATAGGAAGATTTAGATATGTTAAAACGCGCAGTGCGATAGTTCCTCCAAAAATAGGCCCCCTGGTAGTCAGGCGGCGAGCAATAAGAGCACCAAGGTGATAGGATGTCTGACCAGTAAGTGCAATATTCAAGAAAGCAAGATGGTAACTAGAAATGTTGCTAGTGTTCTCCCTACCAAGAATGCTAGTAGCAATATAGTATGCAAAATACTTAATGGCGGGGAGTTGAATGTTCCTTATCTTGCCCCGCTGAATGGTGCGACAATCATCATCGGTGATCCCTCGATAGAGCTTCAACAAGTCCCGGGGGTTGTCATCGATCCTACTTGCTGTACCTACAGGGACAATATCCAATGCACGACAAAAATCCTTCAATTGCATAGTAACAGGATTACCATAGATCCTGAATGCAACCGTCGGCTCATATTGTTTGTTGTTGAACTGGAAACTCTCGACGAAGATCTTGGTGAGCATGTAGTATTGCTCCCTTTCATCGCCCATATAGGTGGTTAACCCTGCCCTGTTGACAAGGGTTAAGAAATCCTCCAATATCCCTGCATTCCTTAGAAAATCATAGCATGGAAAAGTAGAAGCATTAGGAGGCCCGTTGTCCTCTTCGGGCGCGAAGCTAGGCGCGATGATGTCTTCATTGTATGATCGCCTAATCCGGGTGGCGGCCCTAGAAGGCCTCCCGGTGCTGGTTGTCCCTTTCTTGAACAACTCTCCAAAGTTGAACTTCTTCATAGCTTCTCTGAAATTTTCAACAAATGATATAAAAATTTGATTTGGTGACATATAATTGAGGGAAACTACCATAGGAACTTGCTAGAGTACTAATCATGCATCAAAGCTAGTTTCTACCACTTAGAACAAGCATGCAAGCTCACTAAACATGTTACCTACAGCAGCAAAATATTCAAGATATACTCAACCAAACAAAATTCTACTTGGATGGGTGGAGGAGTCACATACCGAAGAGCAAATGTGCCAAATTTCAGACAGAAATCTGGGCTGAGCAAAGAGATCGAGAAATCTGGAGCTCTGGAGCAAAAACGCGAGTGAGAGGAACTTGGTACGAGTTTTTTCGGGAGAGAGAAGGTGCTGGGAGAAAGAGATGACAAAGTGGGGCAAAGGGGGGCCCACACCACATGGTGGCGCGGCCACCTCCTTGGCCGTGCCGGCCTGTGGTTTGGCGCCCTCTGGTGCCCCACAGGTCATCCTCTGGTGCTCCCAGGTGCCTCGTCGAAAAATAGGACCAACGGTATAATTTTCGTGAATTTTTGAAAACTTTGAAAAATGCACATTTATGGGTATTTAGTTTATTATTACTGGCCAGGAAAATTTTTGAAATCTCCAAATAACTAAGGAACTTTGCAAATTAAAAGTGCTACAGCAACTAGAGCAAGTGGAGGAAGAAAGATATGTTGTTTACCTCCTCTATGCATATAAAAAGTATCCGTTAACAAGGTTGATCAAGTCTTGTCACCAAATAACTTTTTCATAGCATAAGAAGAAATAAACCTCAGATCAATCATGTTACCTTGAATTGTATTGATATGGATCCAATCACGAGAGTTTGATATTCTTCTTTAGGCTCATATATAGGACAATCAATAGTTCCCACTTTGATAGTTCTCACATTAGAAATAGTATTAACTCCACACGCTTTCTCAATCCTCTTGGGAAAATAAACGGTATGCTCCCTATCATCAACATTGAAAGTAACCTTTCCTTTATTGCAATCAATAACAGCCCCTGCGGTGCTAAGAAAAGGTCTCCCAAGAATAATAGACATATTATCATCTTCAGGCATTTCCAACACAACGAAATCAGTTAATATCAAGCAGTTAGTAGTAACTTGAACAGGAACATTCTCACATATACCAACAGGAATAGCAGTAGATTTATCAGCCATTTGCAAAGATATATCAGTAGGTATCAACTTGTCTAAGTAAAGTCTCTTATAAAGAGAAAAAGGCATAACACTAACACCGGCTCCCAAGTCACATAGAGCAGTTTTAACATAATTATTCTTAATAGAACAAGGAATAGTAGGTATACCTGGGTCGCCCAACTTCTTTGGAATTTCGCCATTGAAAGAGTAATTAGCAAGCATAGTGGAAATTTCCTCATTGGGGATTTTCCTTTTGTTAGTAACAATATCTTTCATATACCAGTTTCAAAAAAAAAAATATCTTTCATATACTTTGAATAAGGAGGCAATTTAATAGCATCAGTCAAAGGGATTTGCAAGAATAAAGGTTTCATCCAATCACAAAATTTATTATAGTGTTCTTCTTCCTTTGATTTTAGTTTCTTAGCAGGAAAAGGCATTTGCTTTTGCACCCAAGGTTCTCTTTCATTACCATGTTTCTCAGCAATAAAATCTTCTTTAGTATACTTTTTATTTTTAGCATGCTTTTCAGGTTCTTCTTCAACCTCTTCTTTATCAGGAGCATCATTCTTATCATTATCATGTTCATTACCACTTTCAGTTTCAGCATCAGAAATAGAAATACTATTAGGATCATTAGCAGGTTCAGAGGATTCTACAACATTTTTATGTTTCTTCTTCTTTTTCTTCTTAGAAGGAGCACTAGGTTCAATGCGTTGAGAATCTTGTTCAATTCTTTTGGGATGCCCTTCAGGATATAGAGGATCCTGGGTAGAGACACCACCTCTAGTTGTTACTTCATAAGCATGTTTCTCTTTAGAATTATTCCCCAACAAGTCATTTTGCACTTTAGTGAGTTGATCAATTTGAGTTTGAATCATATGGAAATGTTTAACAAGCATCTTAACATCATTGGAGGTTCTCTCCACAATATCATGCAATTCACTAATAGCTCGAGAATTTTCCATTAAATGATTCTCTACTCTCATATTAAAATTTTCTTGCTTAACAATATAATTATCAAACTCATCTAAGCATTGTGCAGGAGGTTTCGAATACGGAATATCCTCCCTAGTAAAGCGTTGAAGGGAGTTTACCTCAATCATGGATGAAGGGGGAATTATCTCACATATATCTTCTATAGGAGGTAGATTCTTCACATCTTCAGATTTAATACCTTTCTCCTTGAGAGACTTCTTGGCTTCCCTCATATCTTCATCATTCAATTTAATTAAACCCCTCTTCTTCAATATTGGCGTTGGAGTTGGTTCAGGCGTAGTCCAATCATCATGATTCCGGCTTATTTTAGCCAATAATTCTTCAGCGTCATCCGGAGTTCTTTTCCTGAAAACACAACCAGCACAACTATCCAGGTATGCCCTAGACTCAATGGTCAGTCCACTATAAAATATATCAAGTAAATCATGCTTTTCCAAATCATGCTCAGGCCGAGCTCTAATAAGAGAGCAAAATCTCGCCCAAGCCTCAGGCAATTTCTCTTCATCTCCCTGGTCAAAATTATAAATTCTCTGCAAAGCAATATGTTGAGCACTAGCAGGAAAGTATTTGCGGAAGAAAACATCAAGCAATTCTTTTGGACTTTTAATAGAACTAGGTGGCAAATTATTATACCAAGTTTTAGCGTCATCCTTTAATGAGAATGGAAAGATTTTAGCAACAAAGTAAGTACGCATCTTGACATCATCAGAAAACAAGCTACTTAGAGTAGATAACTCAGTCATGTGTTCAACAGCACTTTCTTTTTTAGTACCACAAAAGGGGGTTTTCTCAACGATAGCTATATGAGATAGATCAAGAGAAAAATCATAATCTTTATCCCTAATGTTTATGGGAGATGTGGCAAACTTAGGATCAGGAGACAGTTTATATCTAACAGCATGTTCTGCAAGCAACTTTTTAATTTTTCTTGCATCAGTAGTAGCATTGCATTTTTCAATAAAATCATCATTAAGCTCCACATAATCTTCCTCAGGACCATCATTAAAATAATCAAGTTCAGGTGAACTAACAGGTGTAGTAGCATTAGGAGTTTCAGTATTTTCAATTTGTCTAGACCTAGCAATTGTAGCATCTAGAAAGGATCCCAATGAACCACTATCATCAAGCACAGCAGAAACATTATCAATATTATGAGAGTTTTCAGATTCAGCAGAAGTACCCGCATTTGAAGCATGCGGCGGTGAAACAAGTTTATCAATCACAGATGGCGAATCAAGAGCAGCAGAGGTATTCAGAATTGTACCTTTTCTTATAGTGGATGGTAATATGGCGATCTTAGTATCGCGAGGTTTACCCATGATGGAGAATTTGCAGCGAACAATATTAATCCAAGTGAACTTCCAAATAAAGCTATGCTCCCCGGCAACGGCGCCAGAAAATAGTCTTGATGACCCACAAGTATAGGGGATCGCAACAGTCTTCGAGGGAAGTAAAACTCAATTTATTGATTCGACACAAGGGGAGACAAAGAACACTTGGAAGCCTTAACAGCGGAGTTGTCAATTCAGCTGCACACTGGAAACAGACTTGCTCGCAAGAGTTTATCAAGAGGTAATAGTTTTATAGAAGTAGCGATAGTGAAATAACAAAGAACGAGTAATAGAGACAGCAGTAGTGATTATAGTAAACAGCAGGATTAAAATACTGTAGGCACGGGGACGGATGACGGGCGTTGCATGGATGAGAGAAACTCATGTAACAATCATAGCAGGGCATTTGCAGATAATAATAAAACGGTGTCCAAATACAAAGCAATCAATAGGCATGTGTTCCATATATAGTCGTGCGTGCTCGCAATGAGAAACTTGCACAACATCTTTTGTCCTACCAGCCGGTGGCAGCCGGGCCTCAAGGGAAACTACTGGATATTAAGGTACTCCTTTTAATAAAGTACCGGAGCAAAGCATTAACACTCCGTGAACACATGTGATCCTCACATCGCTACCATTCCCTCCGGTTGTCCCGATTTCTGTCACTTCGGGGCCATCGGTTCCGGACAGCGACATGTGTATACAACTTATAGGTAAGACCATAAACAATGAATATCTTGATGAAGCAATAACATGTTCAGATCTGAGATCATGGCACTCGGGCCCTAGTGACAAGCATGAAGCATAACAAGTTGCAACAATATCATCAAAGTACCAATTACGGACACTAGGCATTATGCCCTAACAATCTTATGCTATTACATGACCAATCTCATCCAATCCCTACCATCCCCTTCGGCCTACAGCGGGGGAATTACTCACACATGGATGGGGGAAACATGGCTGGTTGATGTAGAGGCGTTGGCGGTGATGATGGCGATGATCTCCTCCAATTCCCCGTCCCGGCGGAGTGCCAGAACGGAGACTTCTGGCTCCCGCGACGGAGTTTCGCGATGTGGCGGCGTTCTGGAGGGTTTCTGGCGACTACGACTTCTCCCCGTGCGTTTTTAGGTCGAGGCCGATAAATAGTCCGAAGGAGGGCGTCGGAGGCCGGCCGAGGGGGCCACACCACAGGGCCGCGCGGGCCCCCCTGGGCCGCGCCGCCCTATGGTGTGGGGCCCTCGGGCCTCCACCTCAATTGTCCTTCTGGCTCCGTCATTATTCTGGGAAAATAGGGCCTTCTGCATAAATTCCGAGGATTTTCCCGAAAGTTGGATTTCTGCACAAAAACGAGACACCAGAGCAGTTCTGCTGAAAACAGCGTTAGTCCGTGTTAGTTGCATCCAAAATACACAAATTAGAGGCAAAACAATAGCAAAAGTGTCCGGGAAAGTAGATACGTTTTGGACGTATCACGCACCTCTGCAGAGGATACTGAATTGTGACTGTCACTCCCTGTTCCGGGAAGGGAACTGCGAACGCGGCAGGAAAGGAACTCCACGAAGTTCTAGTCAACCTGTGAAGACTGACGGGCATAGTTTTCAGAATAAAATAAACCTTTTGAAGAAATGTTTATGAAAACTTGCATTGGCCTATGACTTTCTGGTCTATGGCTGTAGCTAGTGCATGATACACCTATTTCCTAATATGAACTTGCTGAGTACGCTCGTACTCATTCTATCTCGTTTGAACCCCCTTCTTAGATCAAGGCACCAAAGGAGAAACTTCCGTGGAACTCGAAGACAAAGGAGTCAACTGCAACAAGATGAAGAATCCAATCAAAGAAGTCAATGGAGTTAACTTCTGCATCAGCTATACTGGAAACCTAGATTAGTAATAGAAGGGAACCTTTCCCTAATCATAGCACCTAAGTAGCTAGATTTCTATAGCAAGCCAAGTAGCTCTTGAACTTGAGTTAGCAATAAGATAGACTACGAGTCGTTCTTCTGGAGCTTTATTTGAAGTTTTACCTCACTGTAAAGTAGGAGGTTGTGTTGATCTTATGTAAACAGCTCGTGTGTACTTCTATAGACATACCTTGGACTCGCATATGTTTCTGTTGTACCACTCTGAGAGATGTAATATGAGTGGAACGGTGTTTCACTTGTGTTATGTCAACGACTTGTGTACTACACCATGCAGTGGTACGCTGGGTCATCACAGCTGGTATCAGAGCAAATGCTTTGACCCTAGGATTAAAACCCTTTAAAGGAGACCTATAGGTTTGGTAGTGTCTATAGGAAGTTGTATTAGCTAAACCAATTATTCTTTTGACTTGAGATGGGTATTCACTTGAGAATAATCCTGACACACTTGAGTCAATTTTTCTTATTTATCTTTCTTAAGTAAAATTAGTTAGTTATCTTGCTTCATTCCAAACAAATAGAACACCATTGGAGCTCAAGATAATTGGTGGTAGTAGACCACAGTTGGTATACAACACATGGTAGTCCAACGAGAGGATACAACCATAAGGAAGATATCCTATTGGAAGAAGTATACCAATACAAGTATGGTTAAGTAAGAGTCATTTAAAATGTCAAATGACTGATGTTAAATAAGGGAGATAAGTTATATAAGGTAGTATATGTCTATGCTGAGTCAATCATAGGAGGTAAGGAAGAGTGATAGGAGTTATACAAGTTTACTTTTCATGGTAAAGTTGTAATCATATATGATTCACTTGAGAATCATGATGTGAGGGAGTAGAACATCATAAGTAAGTTAACAAAAGTATGATGAGGAGTAGGATTTAAGGAATAGTTCGAAAGCTTAGGCCTTAAAATCCTAATAACTGTGCCAAGTATTCTAGAACCATAGTCCTTAATTTAAAGAAGGCTTATTTAGAGCATATCACATAGAGAAATCCTAGAGTTATAGGTGGTATATTCTAAACAATCATGTGTTTAGAGTAGACATGTTGGAACTAATTGTATTATAGGAAGTAGTCCTCAATAGCATATGTATATGGTATATTATTTTGTTAGTACTTCCAAAGAAAACTAGGTTAACTTCAACTATCCCAAACCATTTTGTTTCAAGTTTGTCTCATTGCAAATGTGCAATTAAGCTAAATGTTGAGACAAATAGTAGAAATTCACGTATTCGTGCTAAGTATCACAACCTAAACCTATCTTATGTGGTGTTATATACTACACATCTGATCCTGATGTTTAGGGATGTCTTACCCAACTTTTATATTCAGGCATATAATGATGTGTATTATAAGCACAAAGCTGGATTTTCTTGGATTTTATTGGATTTTCATTGATTTACTAGATCCATACATGAAGTTTGACTTTGATATGCAAATTCATGTTGCAATATCAAGCTCTTACTTGATGTTATAGGTCTAGAGGGTAAAGGTATTCGTGTGAGGAAGTGACGAATTCTGAAGTTTTTGAAGTCAAAATGAAGGTTCACTTGAAGAAGGAAGTAAAAATTGTGGGAAGCAACCACAACAATCTGAAGGTAGGACCAACTAAAACTCATTTTTATCCTCAATTAAGGAGTACTTCAACATGGAAGTACCATGAAAGTGAGAAAAATAGTGAATATGGAGCAGTAGAAGTAGAGCCATATTCATTCGGGAAGAAGGGATTGCAAGTAGAGTCACTTATAATACGATTTTCATAGTGTCAACAAGTGGTTTTCTTGCAAAACAAACCCTAGAAGGAGGAAAATAGACAAGTGAAGTCGCAGCTGACCGCAGCTGAGATAGGATAACCATGAAGAGAAAGAATGTAAAGTAAGGTATATCTTAACTAAAACTATGTAAGTAGCCACAGCTGGTAAGTAGATATTGACTAGAACCATAAAATAGCCACAGCTGGTATCCAATAAGCCACATCTGGTACTAGGTAGTCTGCAGCTGGTACCAGATAGCCCACAGCCTGAACATTTCTTTACCCTAAAAGAAAGGGGGATTCCACAGCTAGTATTTCACAGCTGGTATCTCGTGGTTGGTAAATATTTAGTCGGAGGATTCATAATGGATACCCACAACTATGTGGATACACCACAAAGAATTCTTGATGAGACTTTAGAAAGGTACAAAATATAAACCAGACTTAAACCAACTACCTACCCTTGGAGTTTAATGATTAGAAGAAAGGAAGTTTGAAGATTATTAGTAAACTCCAAGGGGGAAGAAAGCTGAAGGAGAAGTATTTAAATATGATTTGGAGTATGATAGACGAAGAAAAAGGTCTGATCTGGGAGGAAGTACAATCTTATTTTCATAAGGTTGTTGGGAAGTATCCATATAAAAGTACTCTCAGGAGGATGTCAGACCAGAAGCCAAGGTTCATATCTCGAGGAAGTAAGGGTTAGACCCTAACTTGAGTGGGTAATTGTAATTACTCGAAACCAAGAGAACTTAAGTAAGTCTTCGATAATGAAGTTGGAGGAAGAAGGTATCGGAGAACAATCAAAGCGTAAGAAGATACTATACGAAGGAGTTTGACCATACCAAAACTAATGATTATTAGAAAGATTCCTTTCATGGAACCTAAAGAAACCAAAAGGAAGATAACTAGCAGAAACTAGAAGCCATGATTGGATGGACTAAATGAGTCTAATCCATTTGTAGGACTAAACAACCAGAACCATGCCTATTGTAAATACCTTACCAAGTACCATTACTTTCGTTATGGTAGTAAGGGAAAACAATACCCTACCTTAAATGAATCTTTTAGAATTAAGGTTTGGACATCGCAGCTGGTACACCATAGTGCCATATTACATCGCAGCTGGATTACCACAGCTGGTAGAACCAAGATTTGAGTACCCAAATCGGAAGATGTCACCACAACCATTAGTAAAGTCCATTAGCACAAGAAGATGTCCTAATCCAAGAATCTTTGGATAGTAAGCCTATAAGCTTAGAGTGTTGGAAGAAATCATAGAATAGAAGAAAGTATCAGTGCCAGATATCAGAAGACTCCAGGAAGGATCTGGATAAGGGATATATTCAACTATATCTAGTGTGATCACCATGGAGTTGAAGGATGGTGATCTGTTCAAGAAATTTCAACATTCCGAAACATGAGAGCGTTCGAACTTCGGGACGAAGTTCAGTTTAAGGGGGAGAGGCCGTAATATCCCAGGTTTAGAGGCAATAAAATGAGAGAACACCAAAGTGTGCATTGCATTCATGCATAGAAAATCCGGGGAATTTTCGCGCTTCAAATAAAACTTACCACAGTAACTGAAGTTTCACTTGACTTGCTGGAATTGAAGTAGATCATCAAGTCAAGCGCTATAAACTTCACTGTGATTTTTGCTAAAACCTTGTTTTGGGTAGAGATGATGTGATCTATGGAATAGATCAAATGGAATTAGATTTACAACAACACATTCTTTAAGAATCAAACCCTAACTTATTAACACTTAAAAGTTAGCAACTACCTTTGTGTGTAATTTAATTCACTTATAAATAAGGTAAACCACAGGGTCTAAAGTGCATAAAAGCCACACATTCTTATTTAAATCATAACTTATTAAATACATGGAATATCCTAAAACTAAATCCATTTACATTACAAATTATAGTTCAAACTATTTGAATAAAACTAACTATGAGTATTTTGAAACTCATATGATAATGCCTTGGTGAAATCAAACACCAACTATCCAAAATGGAGAAATAACCCTCAAACTTGACCTTTTGAATAATATTATAACATAAATCCAATCATACATGGTATGATGACTCATCCACAATAATAAAACCATCCACAAGATATTTAGTAGCAAATGCCACTTGGCTATCCAAAAATAAACCATATGAGAGGATAATGATCTTGCCACATAGGATGAAAAGATCTACATGACTTGCATCCCAAGCTTTGCCACCTCATGCTCAAAGGATTGCTATGGATGAGGGCATGACAACCAAGCACCTTACTCATCAAACCAACACAAGAGTCACCACCTATGTGTCATGATACTAGAGCTTGCCCAAGCCTATAAATAGAGCCACACCCTTCATCCATTTGGACATCTTGTACCATGCTACAAGGAAACCAAACACTTGAGACCTTCCATGTTAATTAGCTAGGATCAAGATGAAGAAGCTAGGAGGTGGAGGCATACCACAAGATGCAGGTTTATCAGAATTCCAGAAGAACAAGCTACATAAGATACCAAGGTAGTATTCCTAGGCAAACCATATATTTAGAGGATCATATCATCATCTCTTGAGTAGGACCTTAAGATATTCCAAGACATTGAGAAGTGAGAGAAGTTATAATACTAATCATAGCCATGTTCATACAAGAATACTAGAGTAGTACTAATCCTAGTTGTTCAAGTCAATATTTAATCTTGGGGGTGAGACCCTATTCCAATAGAAATACCTTAGGAAACCAATTCCATAATCATCACAACTTAGTTTTAGTTATAAACCCTAAGAATCTAGGATGAGTGTGATGAGAGGAATATTAAAGAGGAATTAGTGAGGAATAAGTGGATATTGTCTAATACATGATTATAACTTGTAGATATGGATGATAAGTTAAATCATGTGATCACTAGATCTTATCTATCACATAAAATAATAAGTATATCACTAGTAGTTAACCCCAAACCAATCCTCATGCCTTGTATGGAGGAGTAACCCTAGCTAGCCAATAAAACATAATCAAAGCTTAAGCTTATAACCAATTCTAGCTTGTGTATCACATGGGTAATTCCAACTAAAACCCTAGACCACATTTGAATCCAAGTATCACTTGGGATCATGAAAAGAATCCTGCCATGCCTCATGCCTATTTATACTTAAATTAGTGAAGCATTATCAAAACCCTAAACCTCTTCACATAGGATCCAATCCACCTAAAATATTGTTCCCTAATTTATGTATCATAGATCACAAGTACACATCCAAGCTAGAAGTGCTAAGCAAGAATCATAATCATAAAGTTATCCAACCATTTTCTTAAACTCTTAGAAGTAATCCTCCACATAAAATCATGAACCAATTCTATTCTCCTTTCCAATTGTTAAACCCTAGTCATACCTAAATTATATGTGAATAATCAATATGGTTAAGTACTTGCAAAATAAAATATGTTCACCATACACATGTTCTACATTCCAAATTATTTAAACAGGTTTGATTCCTAAATTAAATAAGAGTTGAGATGAACTCTAAAATAATATCTATTTGAATTTTAACGTGTGCTTCATAAGAACTAAAATGAATCAATTATAAAATGGTTGTTTATAAACAAAACAATACAGTGAGAAACAGTATCAAATTGTTGATATTCAAATAATTTAGAACCTGCAAAACAAAACAAAATTCAATTTGAATTCAAACCAGTAAATAAAAAACAGAAAAAGAAAACAAAAATTTGAAAAGGAAAATAAAAGAGAGGGAAACTTACCTGGTGGACCGCAGCAGCCCAGCAGACCAGCCCACGTCGAGGCCCAGCAAGGGACCAAGAGCAACTCAGCCCAAGCCAGATACCGATTCGGGGGCTTTAAAAATCGTGCAAAGGAGAGAAGCTCTCTTCTCCTTCTTCCCCGGCGTCGACAGCGCAGAGGAGGAGCTCGGCCACGTCCTCGACGAGGATAAGAACGCCGCCGGACATCAACGAGTCCCTCAGAACCTCGCCCAATCCTTTCTGCATCCGAGTCTATCCCTTGGCGCCAAGATTCGTGCCCACAACACTCAAAACCATCACCGCCGCATCTGTACCATCTCCGGCGGGTCGTCATTGTCGATTCCGAGCTCAACTCGAGCTATAAAAGCTCGAGGATACGCGCCAGAACCCTAGCTAGCTTGTTACCCCTTCCTCAATCTCTCTCAGACTCTCAATCTCTCCCTATCTTCACCACACCCCGACGGGCTGTCGAAGAAATCCTCCGGCTAGCCGTCGATTGAGAGCACCCCGGAGACCATCGAGTGACCTGGGAGATGCGCGAGAGCCTGCAGATCATCCTCGAGCAAGGAATCGATCAAGAGCTTCCTCAATCAGTCCAATTTGGTTGATCCCTTCCGCAGCACCTCGTCGGAATCGGCGAACTCCTCGTCGTCTCCGACCATCTTCTTCGCCTCCGACCACTGCAATCGATTCAAGGTGAACCAGCGCATCTCCGAAGCCCTTAATTACATCCTTGCGCGTCCCGTAGCCACCGTTCGATAGTTGGCCGGAGTACACCGCCGCAGGACCTGGTCGCCGGCGTAGCTCCGGTGGTCCTCTGAGGAGGGCGACCACCCCATCGTGCTCGTTAGGTTCCAGGGAATCGAAAAGTATCAGTAGCTCATCTCGGGAGGCACTAAAACGGCGGCGCCGTCCTCAGCAGACCGCCGGCGGTTAAACGCCGGTGAGGTCAAACACGCGGTCAAGGTTGACCGGTCCTTGCCGTGTGGCTGCTGAGGTGGACACGCAGGACCCACCTGTCTGTCTCTGTGTGTATAATCGAATCGGTACGTTTAGTATTTCATTCAAATTTCAAATTCCAGAAAATATCTAAAACTTTGAAAAAATATATATATAATTCATTTTAACTCAGAAAAATATGAATAATAGATCAAAATGTTCACAAAAATAAACTCTATTCAAATAAAATATAAAACAAAAATTTGTGTCAAAATAAAAATTCACTTATTTTTATCTTTATTAATTATGCCTTTCCATTTGTTTTAAATACAATTTGAATTCAACAAATAGTTAAATATCAAAAAATTAAATTTTAACTATTCAAAAACTAAATTAAAATGTTAAGATCAATTTTATTTATCATATTTACATTTACTTAATTATTAGTGGTAATTCATAAACCCTAATTTGCAATTACCATTTACCATTTTCTTTAAATAGTAAAACCTCAAGAAAATAGTAAAAGCCAATATCATTTTGGTAGCTCAACAATTATTTACTTAAACATTCTTAAGTTAACAAGTTAAATACTTTAAAACCTAACAATAATTAGGAAACCCTGAATTCTAATTAAACCCTAACTAGTAATTATTTTAATTCTTAAAACCTCTAAAAATTAATAGCATGTTAAAATTATTAATAACTCTATTTCAAGTACTTAATCACATTAGTTCTAGTACCAAGTATTAATTTAAGAATTGGATCATAATTTAGAAACCTTAGTTTTATTCTAAGTTAGAAACTGGATCCCATTATTTCATGTGTTCATCCTAAATAGTTGAAATCCTAAAACCCTAGGGGTTTAGCCCATGTGATCATACCCACTTCAACTTTACTTGTAGAACCTTAATAAGTAACCCATGAATGCATAATCATGATCCATCAACATAAAACCAATTCACTTGTGATCATCATTTTATGTCTTTACTTTTAGTAAAACATATATGATCCACTAGTGCCACCTAGGTAGAAACCCTAACTTGTTAATTGAATTAGTACCATTGATCACCACTCCATTATACCACATCATTAGGATAAACCTCAATCATTAAACCTTAGTAGAACCATAATGATAAACCCTAGTATCAACTTTGTGTAGCAAATCACAGCACATGCTCCTATCCAACTAAACCTTACTTAGGAAATGATAAACCACTTAGCTTAGAAACTATTAGAGATTACTTAGTGAAGCAAATGAGAAACCATAATAAACCCTAGTAGCTAATTTATAGAACCATCTGGATAACCATCCTTTGATATGATGCTTAGAAGAAACCATAGCAATAAACCTACCAATACTTGCTATATAGAAACCCATTCCAAGTTAAGAACCAACTAGTTCCTATTAGTGAAATTAAATGAACCCAATAGTAAACCCTAGAGTTACCTAGCTCCTATGTATAGTAGTTCATACCCTTATTTAACCTGTTCTTCAAAAGTTATTCTTTTGAACTACAAATATCAATCAAACCTTAGAAGCCCTAATCCTTCTTTGAAATACTCATTAATTCTTAATTAACATGTTCTTCAAAAGTTATTCTTTTGAGGTATAGTATAAGTAATCATCAACCATGTTCTGTAGAACCTAAAATAGAAAACTGTTCTTTATATATTATTCCACCACTACTCTTTATGTGTATGATTGTTATGATGTCTTATATCACTTGGATATGATGCGAATATAACCAAACCCTAATAAGAACCTTCTTTGAGAACCATTCTAAAAGTGCAACAAACCCTAAAGAAATATTTACCACTCATACATTCTAAATCATTAAGGTTAGGTTACGCTCGGGACGATTGCATCTCATACTATGCATTATAGCATCTTTGCCAGTTCTTTAAACATTGTCCTTACCGGACGATGATGGTATTTCAGAATTTGGAGTTATCACGTATCGAAGCTTTTGCCTGCATAATCTTGCAGTCAAGAAAGGCAAGTTCATCGCTTGCTCATGTCATTTGATTATTTGTATCAAACTATATGCAAAGTACTATACTTATCACTCATGCATTGAAAAGCAAAGAATTATTTTACAATTATGAATATGACTATGTGGTGGGCAATGGAACCATGGTATGTGTTGATATGGTGGAGGTTCCATTGCAATGGGTTATATCACCCTAGGACTAATTACCAATGCCGTCCAGTGATTCTAGCGCCGTACAAACCGCGTTGACCATGAGATCTATAATGGCTCTGGGGAAGCCAGCCGTATCTTTTCCCTTCTGCACGCCAACGGATCGGAGAGCCGGTGGGGTGCTGGAGGCACTGCCGCAATAGGTTGGGATAGCCTTTTAAATCCCCATCCATTAGTGATGATAAGCTCTACGATCTATGAGGGATTGTCCGGAGTACACCATGAGTAAAGCCGTATTATCGGGGGAAGTCTACTGGAGGTGTACGGTTGGACAAAAGGGTGGGTTTGCAGTCGCGGAGAAGGCGGTGTGGGCTTGGATCTTACACCTGGCCTCACACCAAAGGAAGTGTGGACGAGCATGCTACTCGGTTGGCAACAAGGATAAGTTCTCTTATGGGAAAAGTAACGCACCTCTGCAGAGGATACTGAATTGTATTGTCACTCCCTGTTCGGGAAGAGGAACTGACAGAACGCGGCAGGAAAGGAACTCCATGAAGTTCTAGTCAACCTGTGAAGACTGACGGGCATAGTTTTCAGAATAAAATAAACCTTTTGAAGAAATGTTTATGGAAACTTGCATTGGCCTATGACTTTCTGGTCTATGGCTGTAGCTAGTGCATGATACACCTATTTCCTAATATGAACTTGCTGAGTACGCTCGTACTCATTCTATCTCGTTTGAACCCCCTTCTTAGATCAAGGCACCAAAGGAGAAACTTCCGTGGAACTCGAAGACAAAGGAGTCAACTGCAACAAGATGAAGAATCCAATCAAAGAAGTCAATGGAGTTAACTTCTGCATCAGCTATACTGGAAACCTAGATTAGTAATAGAAGGGAACCTTTCCCTAATCATAGCACCTAAGTAGCTAGATTTCTATAGCAAGCCAAGTAGCTCTTGAACTTGAGTTAGCAATAAGATAGACTACGAGTCGTTCTTCTGGAGCTTTATTTGAAGTTTTACCTCACTGTAAAGTAGGAGGTTGTGTTGATCTTATGTAAACAGCTCGTGTGTACTTCTATAGACATACCTTGGACTCGCATATGTTTCTGTTGTACCACTCTGAGAGATGTAATATGAGTGGAACGGTGTTTCACTTGTGTTATGTCAACGACTTGTGTACTACACCATGCAGCGGTACGCTGGGTCATCACAGCTGGTATCAGAGCAAATGCTTTGACCCTAGGATTAAAACCCTTTAAAGGAGACCTATAGGTTGGGTAGTGTCTATAGGAAGTTGTATTAGCTAAACCAATTATTCTTTTGACTTGAGATGGGTATTCACTTGAGAATAATCCTGACACACTTGAGTCAATTTTTCTTATTTATCTTTCTTAAGTAAAATTAGTTAGTTATCTTGCTTCATTCCAAACAAATAGAACACCATTGGAGCTCAAGATAATTGGTGGTAGTAGACCACAGTTGGTATACAACACATGGTAGTCCAACGAGAGGATACAACCATAAGGAAGATATCCTATTGGAAGAAGTATACCAATACAAGTATGGTTAAGTAAGAGTCATTTAAAATGTCAAATGACTGATGTTAAATAAGGGAGATAAGTTATATAAGGTAGTATATGTCTATGATGAGTCAATCATAGGAGGTAAGGAAGAGTGATAGGAGTTATACAAGTTTACTTTTCATGGTAAAGTTGTAATCATATATGATTCACTTGAGAATCATGATGTGAGGGAGTAGAACATCATAAGTAAGTTAACAAAAGTATGATGAGGAGTAGGATTTAAGGAATAGTTCGAAAGCTTAGGCCTTAAAATCCTAATAACTGTGCCAAGTATTCTAGAACCATAGTCCTTAATTTAAAGAAGGCTTATTTAGAGCATATCACATAGAGAAATCCTAGAGTTATAGGTGGTATATTCTAAACAATCATGTGTTTAGAGTAGACATGTTGGAACTAATTGTATTATAGGAAGTAGTCCTCAATAGCATATGTATATGGTATACTATTTTGTTAGTACTTCCAAAGAAAACTAGGTTAACTTCAACTATCCCAAACCATTTTGTTTCAAGTTTGTCTCATTGCAAATGTGCAATTAAGCTAAATGTTGAGACAAATAGTAGAAATTCACGTATTCGTGCTAAGTATCACAACCTAAACCTATCTTATGTGGTGTTATATACTACACATCTGATCCTGATGTTTAGGGATGTCTTACCCAACTTTTATATTCAGGCATATAATGATGTGTATTATAAGCACAAAGCTGGATTTTCTTGGATTTTATTGGATTTTCATTGATTTACTAGATCCATACATGAAGTTTGACTTTGATATGCAAATGCATGTTGCAATATCAAGCTCTTACTTGATGTTATAGGTCTAGAGGGTAAAGGTATTCGTGTGAGGAAGTGACGAATTCTGAAGTTTTTGAAGTCAAAATGAAGGTTCACTTGAAGAAGGAAGTAAAAATTGTGGGAAGCAACCACAACAATCTGAAGGTAGGACCAACTAAAACTCATTTTTATCCTCAATTAAGGAGTACTTCAACATGGAAGTACCATGAAAGTGAGAAAAATAGTGAATATGGAGCAGTAGAAGTAGAGCCATATTCATTCGGGAAGAAGGGATTGCAAGTAGAGTCACTTATAATACGATTTTCATAGTGTCAACAAGTGGTTTTCTTGCAAAACAAACCCTAGAAGGAGGAAAATAGACAAGTGAAGTCATGACTGACAATGGTGAGATAGGATAACCATGAAGAGAAAGAATGTAAAGTAAGGTATATCTTAACTAAAACTATGTAAGTAGCCACAGCTGGTAAGTAGATATTGACTAGAACCATAAAATAGCCACAGCTGGTATCCAATAAGCCACATCTGGTACTAGGTAGTCTCAGAATGGGTACCGGATAGCCCACAAATTTGAACATTTCTTTACCCTAAAAGAAAGGGGGATTCCGCAGCAAGTATTTCACAGCTGGTATCTCGTGGTTGGTAAATATTTAATCGGAGGATTCATAATGGATACCCACAACTGTGTGGATACACCACAAAGAATTCTTGATGAGACTTTAGAAAGGTACAAAATATAAACCAGACTTAAACCAACTACCTACCCTTGGAGTTTAATGATTAGAAGAAAGGAAGTTTGAAGATTATTAGTAAACTCCAAGGGGGAGAGGAAGGCTGAAGGAGAAGTATTTAAATATGATTTGGAGTATGATAGACGAAGAAAAAGGTCCGATCTGGGAGGAAGTACAATCTTATTTTCATAAGGTTGTTGGGAAGTATCCATATAAAAGTACTCTCAGGAGGATGTCAGACCAGAAGCCAAGGTTCATATCTCGAGGAAGTAAGGGTTAGACCCTAACTTGAGTGGGTAATTGTAATTACTCGAAACCAAGAGAACTTAAGTAAGTCTTCGATAATGAAGTTGGAGGAAGAAGGTATCGGAGAACAATCAAAGCGTAAGAAGATACTATACGAAGGAGTTTGACCATACCAAAACTAATGATTATTAGAAAGATTCCTTTCATGGAACCTAAAGAAACCAAAAGGAAGATAACTAGCAGAAACTAGAAGCCATGATTGGATGGACTAAATGAGTCTAATCCATTTGTAGGACTAAACAACCAGAACCATGCCTATTGTAAATACCTTACCAAGTACCATTACTTTCGTTATGGTAGTAAGGGAAAACAATACCCTACCTTAAATGAATCTTTTAGAATTAAGGTTTGGACATCGCAGCTGGTACACCATGGTGCCATATTACATCGCAGCTGGATTACCACAGCTGGTAGAACCAAGATTTGAGTACCCAAATCGGAAGATGTCACCACAACCATTAGTAAAGTCCATTAGCACAAGAAGATGTCCTAATCCCAGAATCTTTGGATAGTAAGCCTATAAGCTTAGAGTGTTGGAAGAAATCATAGAATAGAAGAAAGTATCAGTGCCAGATATCAGAAGACTCCAGGAAGGATCTGGATAAGGGATATATTCAACTATATCTAGTGTGATCACCATGGAGTTGAAGGATGGTGATCTGTTCAAGAAATTTCAACATTCCGAAACATGAGAGCGTTCGAACTTCGGGACGAAGTTCAGTTTAAGGGGGAGAGGCTGTAATATCCCAGGTTTAGAGGCAATAAAATGAGAGAACACCAAAGTGTGCATTGCATTCATGCATAGAAAATCCGGGGAATTTTTGCGCTTCAAATAAAACTTACCACAGTAACTGAAGTTTCACTTGACTTGCTGGAATTGAAGTAGATCATCAAGTCAAGCGCTATAAACTTCACTGTGATTTTTGTTAAAACCTTGTTTTGGGTAGAGATGATGTGATCTATGGAATAGATCAAATGGAATTAGATTTACAACAACACATTCTTTAAGAATCAAACCCTAACTTATTAACACTTAAAAGTTAGCAACTACCTTTGTGTGTAATTTAATTCACTTATAAATAAGGTAAACCACAGGGTCTAAAGTGCATAAAAGCCACACATTCTTATTTAAATCATAACTTATTAAATACATGGAATATCCTAAAACTAAATCCATTTACATTACAAATTATAGTTCAAACTATTTGAATAAAACTAACTATGAGTATTTTGAAACTCATATGATAATGCCTTGGTGAAATCAAACACCAACTATCCAAAATGGAGAAATAACCCTCAAACTTGACCTTTTGAATAATATTATAACATAAATCCAATCATACATGGTATGATGACTCATCCACAATAATAAAACCATCCACAAGATATTTAGTAGCAAATGCCACTTGGCTATCCAAAAATAAACCATATGAGAGGATAATGATCTTGCCACATAGGATGAAAAGATCTACATGACTTGCATCCCAAGCTTTGCCACCTCATGCTCAAAGGATTGCTATGGATGAGGGCATGACAACCAAGCACCTTACTCATCAAACCAACACAAGAGTCACCACCTATGTGTCATGATACTAGAGCTTGCCCAAGCCTATAAATAGAGCCACACCCTTCATCCATTTGGACATCTTGTACCATGCTACAAGGAAACCAAACACTTGAGACCTTCCATGTTAATTAGCTAGGATCAAGATGAAGAAGCTAGGAGGTGGAGGCATACCACAAGATGCAGGTTTATCAGAATTCCAGAAGAACAAGCTACATAAGATACCAAGGTAGTATTCCTAGGCAAACCATATATTTAGAGGATCATATCATCATCTCTTGAGTAGGACCTTAAGATATTCCAAGACATTGAGAAGTGAGAGAAGTTATAATACTAATCATAGCCATGTTCATACAAGAATACTAGAGTAGTACTAATCCTAGTTGTTCAAGTCAATATTTAATCTTGGGGTGAGACCCTATTCCAATAGAAATACCTTAGGAAACCAATTCCATAATCATCACAACTTAGTTTTAGTTATAAACCCTAAGAATCTAGGATGAGTGTGATGAGAGGAATATTAAAGAGGAATTAGTGAGGAATAAGTGGATATTGTCTAATACATGATTATAACTTGTAGATATGGATGATAAGTTAAATCATGTGATCACTAGATCTTATCTATCACATAAAATAATAAGTATATCACTAGTAGTTAACCCCAAACCAATCCTCATGCCTTGTATGGAGGAGTAACCCTAGCTAGCCAATAAAACATAATCAAAGCTTAAGCTTATAACCAATTCTAGCTTGTGTATCACATGGGTAATTCCAACTAAAACCCTAGACCACATTTGAATCCAAGTATCACTTGGGATCATGAAAAGAATCCTGCCATGCCTCATGCCTATTTATACTTAAATTAGTGAAGCATTATCAAAACCCTAAACCTCTTCACATAGGATCCAATCCACCTAAAATATTGTTCCCTAATTTATGTATCATAGATCACAAGTACACATCCAAGCTAGAAGTGCTAAGCAAGAATCATAATCATAAAGTTATCCAACCATTTTCTTAAACTCTTAGAAGTAATCCTCCACATAAAATCATGAACCAATTCTATTCTCCTTTCCAATTGTTAAACCCTAGTCATACCTAAATTATATGTGAATAATCAATATGGTTAAGTACTTGCAAAATAAAATATGTTCACCATACACATGTTCTACATTCCAAATTATTTAAACAGGTTTGATTCCTAAATTAAATAAGAGTTGAGATGAACTCTAAAATAATATCTATTTGAATTTTAACGTGTGCTTCATAAGAACTAAAATGAATCAATTATAAAATGGTTGTTTATAAACAAAACAATACAAAGTGAGAAAGCAAGATTTCAAATTGTTGATATTCAAATAATTTAGAACCTGCAAAACAAAACAAAATTCAATTTGAATTCAAACCAGTAAATAAAAAACAGAAAAAGAAAACAGAAATTTGAAAAGGAAAATAAAAGAGAGGGTAACTTACCTGGTGGACCGCAGCAGCCCAGCAGACCAGCCCACTTCGAGGCCCAGCAAGGGACCAAGAGCAACTCAGCCCAAGCCAGATACCGATTCGGGGGCTTTAAAAATCGTGCAAAGGAGAGAAGCTCTCTTCTCCTTCTTCCCCGGCGTCGACAGCGCAGAGGAGGAGCTCGGCCACGTCCTCGACGAGGATAAGAACGCCGCCGGACGTCAACGAGTCCCTCAGAACCTCGCCCAATCCTTTCTGCGTCCGAGTCTATCCCTTGGCGCCAAGATTCGTGCCCACAACACTCAAAACCATCACCGCCGCATCTGTACCATCTCCGGCGGGTCGTCATTGTCGATTCCGAGCTCAACTCGAGCTATAAAGGCTCGAGGATACGCGCCAGAACCCTAGCTAGCTTGTTACCCCTTCCTCAATCTCTCTCAGACTCTCAATCTCTCCCTATCTTCACCACACCCCGGCGGGCTGTCGAAGAAATCCTCCGGCTAGCCGTCGATTGAGAGCACCCCGGAGACCATCGAGTGACCTGGGAGATGCGCGAGAGCCTGCAGATCATCCTCGAGCAAGGAATCGATCAAGAGCTTCCTCAATCAGTCCAATTTGGTTGATCCCTTCCGCAGCACCTCGTCGGAATCGGCGAACTCCTCGTCGTCTCCGACCATCTTCTTCGCCTCCGACCACTGCAATCGATTCAAGGTGAACCAGCGCATCTCCGAAGCCCTTAATTACATCCTTGCGCGTCCCTTAGCCACCGTTCGATAGTTGGCCGGAGTGCACCGCCACAGGACCTGGTCGCCGGCGTAGCTCCGGTGGTCCTCTGAGGAGGGCGACCACCCCATCGTGCTCGTTAGGTTCCAGGGAATCGAAAAGTATCAGTAGCTCATCTCGGGAGGTACTAAAACGGCGGCGCCGTCCTCAGCAAACCGCCGGCGGTTAAACGCCGGTGAGGTCAAACACGCGGTCAAGGTTGACCGGTCCTTGCCGTGTGGCTGCTGAGGTGGACACGCAGGACCCACCTGTCTGTCTCTGTGTGTATAATCGAATCGGTACGTTTAGTATTTCATTCAAATTTCAAATTCCAGAAAATATCTAAAACTTTGAAAAAAAAATATATAATTCATTTTAACTCAGAAAAATATGAATAATAGATAAAAATGTTCACAAAAATAAACTCTATTCAAATAAAATATAAAACAAAAATTTGTGTCAAAATAAAAATTCACTTATTTTTATCTTTATTAATTATGCCTTTCCATTTGTTTTAAATAGAATTTGAATTCAACAAATAGTTAAATATCAAAAAATTAAATTTTAACTATTAAAAAACTAAATTAAAATGTTAAGATCAATTTTATTTATCATATTTACATTTACTTAATTATTAGTGGTAATTCATAAACCCTAATTTGCAATTACCATTTACCATTTTCTTTAAATAGTAAAACCTCAAGAAAATAGTAAAAGCCAATATCATTTTGGTAGCTCAACAATTATTTACTTAAACATTCTTAAGTTAACAAGTTAAATACTTTAAAACCTAACAATAATTAGGAAACCCTGAATTCTAATTAAACCCTAACTAGTAATTATTTTAATTCTTAAAACCTCTAAAAATTAATAGCATGTTAAAATTATTAATAACTCTATTTCAAGTACTTAATCACATTAGTTCTAGTACCAAGTATTAATTTAAGAATTGGATCATAATTTAGAAACCTTAGTTTTATTCTAAGTTAGAAACTGGATCCCATTATTTCATGTGTTCATCCTAAATAGTTGAAATCCTAAAACCCTAGGGGTTTAGCCCATGTGATCATACCCACTTCAACTTTACTTGTAGAACCTTAATAAGTAACCCATGAATGCATAATCATGATCCATCAACATAAAACCAATTCACTTGTGGTCATCATTTTATGTCTTTACTTTTAGTAAAACATATATGATCCACTAGTGCCACCTAGGTAGAAACCCTAACTTGTTAATTGAATTAGTACCATTGATCACCACTCCATTATACCACATCATTAGGATAAACCTCAATCATTAAACCTTAGTAGAACCATAATGATAAACCCTAGTATCAACTTTGTGTAGCAAATCACAGCACATGCTCCTATCCAACTAAACCTTACTTAGGAAATGATAAACCACTTAGCTTAGAAACTATTAGAGATTACTTAGTGAAGCAAATGAGAAACCATAATAAACCCTAGTAGCTAATTTATAGAACCATCTGGATAACCATCCTTTGATATGATGCTTAGAAGAAACCATAGCAATAAACCTACCAATACTTGCTATATAGAAACCCATTCCAAGTTAAGAACCAACTAGTTCCTATTAGTGAAATTAAATGAACCCAATAGTAAACCCTAGAGTTACCTAGCTCCTATGTATAGTAGTTCATACCCTTATTTAACCTGTTCTTCAAAAGTTATTCTTTTGAACTACAAATATCAATCAAACCTTAGAAGCCCTAATCCTTCTTTGAAATACTCATTAATTCTTAATTAACATGTTCTTCAAAAGTTATTCTTTTGAGGTATAGTATAAGTAATCATCAACCATGTTCTGTAGAACCTAAAATAGACAACTGTTCTTTATATATTATTCCACCACTACTCTTTATGTGTATGATTGTTATGATGTCTTATATCACTTGGATATGATGCGAATATAACCAAACCCTAATAAGAACCTTGTTTGAGAACCATTCTAAAAGTGCAACAAACCCTAAAGAAATATTTACCACTCATACATTCTAAATCATTAAGGTTAGGTTACGCTCGGGACGATTGCATCTCATACTATGCATTATAGCATCTTTGCCAGTTCTTTAAACATTGTCCTTACCGGACGATGATGGTATTTCAGAATTTGGAGTTATCACGTATCGAAGCTTTTGCCTGCATAATCTTGCAGTCAAGAAAGGCAAGTTCATCGCTTGCTCATGTCATTTGATTATTTGTATCAAACTATATGCAAAGTACTATAATTATCACTCATGCATTGAAAAGCAAAGAATTATTTTACAATTATGAATATGACTATGTGGTGGGCAATGGAACCATGGTATGTGTTGATATGGTGGAGGTTCCATTGCAATGGGTTATATCACCCTAGGACTAATTACCAATGCCGTCCAGTGATTCTAGCGCCGTACAAACCGCGTTGACCATGAGATCTATAATGGCTCTGGGGAAGCCAGCCGTATCTTTTCCCTTCTGCACGCCAACGGATCGGAGAGCCGGTGGGGTGCTGGAGGCACTGCCGCAATAGGTTGGGATAGCCTTTTAAATCCCTATCCATTAGTGATGATAAGCTCTACGATCTATGAGGGATTGTCCGGAGTACACCATGAGTAAAGCCGTATTATCGGGGGAAGTCTACTGGAGGTGTACGGTTGGACAAAAGGGTGGGTTTGCAGTCGCGGAGAAGGCGGTGTGGGCTTGGATCTTACACCTGGCCTCACACCAAAGGAAGTGTGGACGAGCATGCTACTCGGTTGGCAATAAGGATAAGTTCTCTTATGGGAAAAGTAACGCACCTCTGCAGAGGATACTGAATTGTGACTGTCACTCCCTGTTCCGGGAAGGGAACTGCGAACGCGGCAGGAAAGGAACTCCACGAAGTTCTAGTCAACCTGTGAAGACTGACGGGCATAGTTTTCAGAATAAAATAAACCTTTTGAAGAAATGTTTATGAAAACTTGCATTGGCCTATGACTTTCTGGTCTATGGCTGTAGCTAGTGCATGATACACCTATTTCCTAATATGAACTTGCTGAGTACGCTCGTACTCATTCTATCTCGTTTGAACCCCCTTCTTAGATCAAGGCACCAAAGGAGAAACTTCCGTGGAACTCGAAGACAAAGGAGTCAACTGCAACAAGATGAAGAATCCAATCAAAGAAGTCAATGGAGTTAACTTCTGCATCAGCTATACTGGAAACCTAGATTAGTAATAGAAGGGAACCTTTCCCTAATCATAGCACCTAAGTAGCTAGATTTCTATAGCAAGCCAAGTAGCTCTTGAACTTGAGTTAGCAATAAGATATACTACGAGTCGTTCTTCTGGAGCTTTATTTGAAGTTTTACCTCACTGTAAAGTAGGAGGTTGTGTTGATCTTATGTAAACAGCTCGTGTGTACTTCTATAGACATACCTTGGACTCGCATATGTTTCTGTTGTACCACTCTGAGAGATGTAATATGAGTGGAACGGTGTTTCACTTGTGTTATGTCAACGACTTGTGTACTACACCATGCAGTGGTACGCTGGGTCATCACACTGTGCGGGTGTGGCGGGGCGCGGCGGCGCCGGGCGTGGTCGGGCTCGGCTGGGCTGGATCTGGGCCTTGCGGGCCAGTGAGGGCGCGGGAGGTCTGGGCGTCGTGGTGATGGAGGTGCTGGCCAGCGAGGGGCCTCTGGCCGTGGAGGTGCTGCAGGTTGCAGCGGCTGCTGGTTGGTGGTGGTGTGCCGTGGCGGAGATCCCGGGCAGCGGCGGCGTCATGGTGGGCGAGGTGGTCGACGGTGCTGGCGCGCATGATGGCGTGCTCCGGCTTCCCTGCCGGTGAAGGAAGCCTCGGCGGTAGGGTGCTTGCTCCGAGCGAAAGCTCTGCTCGACTTGGTCGGTGCCGACGATGGCGATGCCTCAGGGCGCCGTTCCCCTTCTTGGAGGCATCGTCATGGAGCTTCTACCTCTCCTGCCTTCGAGGATTCGTGCCCTCCGGGTGAAAACCCAAGCTCTTGCCTCGGTCGGAGCGGGCGACGGCGGCGGTCTCGTCGCTTCCCTTCTTGGAGGCGTCGTCTTTGGAGGGCGTGAACTTCACTCGGCGAGGGTGGTTTGTTTGCCGGACTGCGTTGCCTTACCGTCTGCGTTGGAGGATGCCGAGGCGGCAGCCTCGGGTAGGTGGCTGTGAGCCGGGGCGGCGGCCCCGGAAGGCGGTGCGGCAGCATCTCTATGGTGCAGGGATGCAGCTTGTCACGGCTTGGGTGGCGACCCTGGCTGTGTGGGCGGTAGGGCAGTCGGCTAGGTCAGACGCGTCCTAGAGGGGACGGTCGGACGTTATGTCGGGGCGGTGGCCCCGGATGAGTTGGTGTGATGCCCGTGGTCTGCGGCCTTTTGCCCTATGCAGCGTGGGTTGCGGGTGGATGGTTCGTGCGGCATCGCAGCTCGAGAGCGAGCGGTGGTACGTCGGGGCGGCGGCCCCGGAAGGTGGTGGTCCTGGTGGACGCGCAGGGCGCGACGGAGCAACGGTATGTCGGAGCGGCGGCTCCGAATGTTCGTCATCTTCGAGGGTGCTTGACCTTGGGTCGCTTGGGCGATAAGGTGACTCTCGACGGTGGGCTTGGGCGGCAACGACAATGGCGTTGAACATGGTTTGTTTGCTGCAAGACCGTGTTAGTCGGCTCCGTGCCGGCGTGTCCGAATGTCTTCAGGTTGGCCTCCTCTTGCTGTGAAGTCGAAGCTGCCTTTGGGTGGTGTACGATGACCTTCGAGGGGCGGTTCGACGGTGAAGGTCCTTTTCGGCGCAGGTCTTGTGCATCTCCTCTCCGCGGCTCGTCGTCAGAATCGGAGCTACCGGCATTTTCTTGGGGAGCCATCTGTTTGGCATAGGCCAACTCGAGCTTCGCGTTTGTGTAGCTTGTGTGGGTAGCCAGGGTGGCTCGGTGTGCCTTCGCGGCGTCGTGTGGGTGGGTGTGGGCTTAGCCCTGTCTTTATAGGTTTTTACCCGGTTTTCTCCTAAAAACCGGACACCTTCTAATTAATTAATGGATGAGGCAAAGCTTTTGCCTCTGTTTCAAAAAAAAAAAAAAAACTATATACGGGTGTGCAGCAAACGTACAGTCGAATCGCGCACATGGGTTAACCTGCAGGAACTCTGAACTAAATGGAGCTAGAGACTACCAATTAATCAATGGAGCTAGCTAGCTAGACGAAGAGCTGGAGCAGAACGAGCGGCGCCTGCGCAACGGCGACGGTCTCCTCGCGGTGCCTGCGCATGTGTCCCCCGAGCTCCTGCCCCATCTCGAATGTGAGGCCGCAGACGTGGCACTGGTGTAGTGCCGCCGGTTTCTCCTGGTCGTCCGAGGAAGTGGTCTTCTTGGACTTGAGGAAGTAGCAGTCTCCGGCGAGGGCTAGCGCGAGCCCGTGGCGGCCGCGGAGGTGGCTGGTCCGGTGCCCGCTGAGCGCCTGGAACGTCGGGAAGGAGCGGCTGCACGTCTTGCAGACGAACTCGCCGGATGCCGCGGTGCGCCTGAGCTTCTTCTTGCGCTCGCACTACTACACGGTAAGCATTATGGGGCACTTCAAACTGCCCCTATATGTGTTCAAAGTGCCCCTAATTAGCTATTGGGGCAGTTTCAAAACTGCCCCAGATACCTGTGTCCCTAAATAAAATAGGGGCAGTTTGATGAAAGTGCCCCAAAGATTATTTAGGGGCACTTTGAGATGTGCCCCAAAAGATTTTTAGGGGCACTTCGAAAACTGCCCCAAAAGGATTTTAGTGGCACTTTAAGATGTGCCCCAAAAGGTTTTTAGGGGTACTTTGGAAATTGCCTCAAAAGGTTTTTTAGGACACTTTGAAAACTGCCCCAAAAGGTATTTAGGGGCACTTCGAGATGTGCTCCAAAAGATTTTTAGAGGCAACTCAACAAAATGCCCCAAAATACAATTAGAGGCAGTTTCATAAAATGCCCCAAATCCCATTTGGAGGCAACTCAGAATGCCCCAAAAACACAATCAGAGACAACTCTAAAATGACCCAAAACACAATTTGAAGCGATTCAATAAAACACACCAAAACACAATTAGAGGCAACATATTGAAATGACTAAATGTATCACAAGGCATTATAAACAACAATGCCTCAATATACCAACAGAGGCAATATAAACAAGCATATGATACAAGGTATCCAATATAAACGGTAGCAAAAGGACACACAAGAGGCAGCACCAGCGCTATCGCTGGTAGGGGGAATGCGCAGGGGGAGCAGCTGGGCAAGAGCACTTGCAACCACACAAGCATCTCGGGCATGTGCAACAGGAGCAGCAGCCACAGTCCGGACACACGACGCCTCACCGGTGGCCGCTGCAGCAATGGCACAACCCTTCCCGTGCTCCAAGGAAGCAGCAGCAGCTCGGCCCCTTGATCTGGATGGTGGAGCTGGCTTCTATGTAGACCTTATATCAACCCCTGAAACAACATACTCAAGTCTGATTGCCTAGCTGAAATGGTGAGGAGGCTGGATCCCAGGTGATGCCTAAAACAGTCAAAACAAATCAAACATAAATCATTTAGATACAGGTCATGTACTCACCAGTGGGGTTGGGGCAGAATTGTGCCAGTACCTCGAATCAAATATCTTGCTCCCAATTCATGGTGCGTATGTGGATTTCGAATATTTGGTTTCGGCGCTCAACTCAGGTATGCCAAATTCCAACTCACTAGGTATAGGAAAGAATATATGAAAACTATGGACCATAGTACTTCGTTTAAATTTGGCAATGATCTTGTAAGATGGTTAATCAAAGTTGATATTTGTAAATTTATCTCAGTTTTGTTTCTCAGAGATAAGCTGTATGCACACACAAACAACAATATAATGTTTCCATGCGTTGTAGCTTCTATTATTGTGAAAGCATAGTTTCAGGTCATAGTAAGTAGAATTCTGAAGATCATAAATCAAGCTAGCATCCCCTGAAAATATCGAGGACAATATTCACAAAATGCAATATTTGGTAAAGTTATAGTAACCAGTGAACCACATGGATTAAATATGAGATTGGATTCAAAGTGTAATCATCGTTGAGAATTATAATGAAGCATATAATTATCTAGAACAAAGCAAAAACAATTAAATATAAGCACTCGGGACTATATCAGCCCCCAGAACGCACAAACACACAAACACGCCACACAGACATACCTAGAAGAATGACGAAATTACCTTCTCCATGTAAGGTCTTCTGGTCCAAGGGGCTGAGCAGGACTTGAATAGTTAAAATGCCTTGATTACTATGAATGCATCATGAGTAAAAAATAGTCAAAAGGACCAGTTCTTCATAGAAAACATAGTGCTCACTTCAAGTAAACAACAAACCTTGACAAGATTAGAATGCATTTTCCTAATTATTTTGGCATCGATAATTCTTAGGTACTACACCAGCCAGCCAGGTTGCATAGCATCACTTGATGAAACAAACAGTGCTATCTGCAGAATAAAACAAAATCACCATTAGTGCTCACTTCATACACATTTCATATTACAGAAAAGTTGGGTTTTCCAAATGCAGCAACACATGATGATGGCGAGTGATGAGAACACAATCATCATTCTACAGTGAAATCCATGCTAGGGCACGACTGAGAATTACTATGGAAGGTTGGTCTTTTCTGAAGGATAAAATCCATAGGTGATTCAAACTAGGTTGTAGATTTTGACATAATGGGGTTATAAGGTCCTTGCCCTATTAGTTGGCAAATAACATATAACAATGTTTAAAAAAACTGAGATACCAGTCATAATTATCTATATGGTGAAGATAGGAAAATAAAGAGGTATGGGAGTATTATAAGCAATAGTGATAACATGACAGAGGTTCTAGATAGTTTATAATAAATAGGAAAAGTATGCCTAAATTTCACTTTAACTAACATAAAATCGTGGGCTTATTTGGATGGTAGGACAGTTCAGCATATCTCATGGTAGATGGGCTTATTTGGCGGTTGCATAGGACTCGGGGGAGCAGGCCAAGGCTACTTTTATCTTTGACAGCAGAGGCTACATGAACATTTAAAAGGTCTTAAGAACAATAGCTGCAAGGGTCCATAGCTATAGGTAACCAATTTAAGAGACGATGATATTGCATGAAGCATGAATTACTCCAGCCTGGGCCATCCATCTTAAGTTAATTCTTAGTATGATCACAAAGCACCTAACTTGCAAAGGTCAGAGCAGAGCACATTTGACATTTTTTCTATACAAAACTCTAATGTAGCAGAAAGGCATGCATCGCAGTTTATGATTTTAAATATATCCGCACAAGTATGTATATACAGGGGGGAAATCCAAACAAGCGCATTACGCATACCATGCATCAGCTAGTTGATACATGTCTAAGGACCAACATAAATGAGCAAAACAGTTGATTTCAGGTGAGGAGTATGACAATGTCTCTGATTCGCAAGATTCAGTGGTATCAACTTGTCTGACAATAACTCACATGAGATTCTACAACTACATCAAAGATCTGAATTAAGGAGGCACTCCAATCTATAGTTCACCAACAAATTATCACATTACCGACACCCTTGAAGAAAAAAGAGAATAAAAACACAATGGTCAGTATGTCACCTCTAGATTCAGAGTTCGTAGCTATTAAAACAATTGCTCTACATATTTTTGATAGGGTGAAACTGAATTCAATGTATGGTTCACGAGGCATTAACATGATTATTATCACTGTTAAGTAAAATGTAGAACAGAGAACAAATTTTCTTGCCAGTTTTAAGCTATCAAAAGGTTTCTCGGCAACATGTATGGTAGAAGTAATGAACAGAGAGTTAATTCATTCCAGGATCTAAGAGGAAGTGATATATAAAGAATAGCTGGCTCCCTGATCAGCAAGCCAAAAAAAATAGAGTAGGATAACTCACATGCTTGTCGATGCATTTCCAGTTATCGAAAGACAAGGACAATGCTTCTACCAGAACTCATCATCAACCCTTTCAAATAATTTTTCTTTACAAATAGGCAGCAAGGGTATGTTTTGACTTTTACTTTACTTTGAACTACTTCTCCTCGTTGTATCCGCGCTAGCAAAATCATATATGGAATCAGACCCTATGTAATGGCCTCTATAAAATCTGAAGCATTCAAACACGTGAATGAGTCAAGAAAAAAAGAAAGATATGATAGACAACCGAGAATAAATTTAAAATACTCTATTGAAATAAAAGAGTTCTGCACTAAGGTAAACAATACTCAAACTTCCAGGGATAAGCCAATATAGAGTCAATCATCTAAAAACAATAGCGGGAAAATGATCAGAAAGAATTAGAGTTAGCCCTGTGCAAAAAAGAACCAGTAGTACAGAACCTGGCAAAATTCTAATTGATTATCCAGAGAAATAAAATGTAAGTTAAAAGACATGTTTCACTACTACTGGTTTTCCAAGTCTGAGTTACTGCAACTCTAATTGAGTTATTGCATATGATGCGATGGTTTGTAACAAGACTGATTCACTACTCCGACCATGATTTCATTGGCTTGAGTCATGACAAGTACATGCTGCTACATCTATAAAAATAATAAAGCATGAACCTGGCAAAACAAGTATACACAATTTCTCTGGATACCCAAAACATGAAGTCCCTATTTTCCCCCCACTTAGTTATTCGTCATTTCTCAACATGCACCAGATTCATCCATAAGCAAACATGGAGCCTATTTATTTCAGAACCCGATATCAAACAACACAATATCAGTCAAGCAATGATTGCCTTTCCTCTAAATAATCTGATTCAGTGTGACCCCAAAATCAAAGATTTAACTGCCTAGGAAGGTCCAAATGTGGTTACCTGCTCACATAGTAGAGGCGGTGAATTCACCGGCACCACCCATGGACTCTGATCCACTCGTTCATGGCTTGTAGTTGTTGACCAACATAGATATAGCAGCACAAGGGCAAGCACATGACCCATATCATCGTCCAGGGAAAACTACACAATGGCCCCCTCCTTCTGCATCCTTTCCTCACACATAAGCACAAATGTTGTCCTTTCCTCTAAAGTATTTCTTCCTGGGAAGCTTGTGCTCACATCTGCAACCTCAAAGCCAGAACAAAATTTGAGCTAACAAGGACCCCATTTAACCAATCAATCAATTATCCATTAACGGAAATTCCAGCAGCTACAACCTAATCAGAACATTAGCACACGGCCATGTACCAGCAACATGACAATGCAGCACTGGTACAGGACATCACCACCATAGCCCTAAACCTAAAACAAACCACAGCTTGTTGGACAAACCATCACAATACACGAGCGAGATGGAAGGGAGAAGAAATAGCTCACATTATAGTTCTAGCCGTGGAGCAAGCCATCGAGGTCGCTGAAGAGGAGAGGGCAGCCACAGCCTACCACCGCACCACGGTGGTGAGGCCCCGGCCACCCAGGCGACATCAATAGGTGGTAGTCGCCAGGAGCATAGGTGTTGCGAGCCCGAGCCCAACAGCTAGGGTTTCACGGGCACGCGCGCTTGGGTGTTGTAGGGTGGCGCGGAGGCGTGGATCCAGTAGAGAGGTCCATGGGGGCATCACGTCGGGGCGCCGCGGTACTGGTATCAGCGAGAGGTGGTGGGAGCAGTGCCGGTGAGACCAATCTGTGAGGCTAGGGTTTCGCGTACCGCGCGTGCCGGCACGGGCGTACATCATGGCGGCAGGGAAATTGGCAGAGAAGAGGCAACAGAGTTTCACTGGTCTACGGCAGCGGCGGCAGCGGCGGCGGCGGCAGGTATCGGCCGAGGTGGCGGCTGGCGGCGGCGGCATCGCAGTGGGGAAACGGGGCGCGCGCGTGCGAGCGAGGTGAGGTTGAGGGAGTTTTTTTTAGACGAAGCGGGTCAAGATGCTAAGCGGGTGAGGGGTCCGGTTCGGCTGACCCGCAAAAGTTTAGGGACCTAGGGTCTATCCGCACCTCTCCTCTCCTCTGTGCAGCGGGCAGAAGAACGTCGCCGCCGCGCCGCCACTGGAGCAGGAGAACCGCCGGCATCGGAATAAATTCTTCGGGTAGATCACACCGCCGGCCGGGTCCTCCATACCCCTTTTTCCCTTTTCCACTTGTCTCCAAGTATCTCTGCCGCCGCCTGCTGAAGCCGTGAAGTGAAGGAGGCGCTCGATGCTGGAGAGGACCCCGAGCTAGCGAACCTCCCCGTCCCCAACCACCTTCTCCAGCAGCGGCCTGCCTCCCCCCTGCCGGCCTCTCTTCATCAGCAGCGGTAGAACCCCCAGGTACTGTATGAAAGAACTCTGCTGTTTTCAACGATGCTTGTTTGCCCAGGTATTAGAGATGTTGTTCTCCTCTCCCACCCGTTCTGATTGATTGATGGGTGTAGTGCTTGTGTGACATGGCGTGGCCTAGGGTTTGTCTGCTCTGAATTTTGTGATATCTCTGAATCTCATGTCAGTCATAGGATAATTATCTGCTTATACAATTTTGATTGCATTTGTGATTTTGTGAAGAGATTAAGAAGTCGAAAGCAGTGCACTCCTGCACGTCTTCTTGTTTTTCACATTGACCATTTGACACTGTCCAAATTAACCCTGATGATGAACCATAATGTCAAAAATAGCAAATATGTTTTATAGGAAGCTCTGCCTTCCTTGCGAGATATTCTAGAACCATACGTTTCAGTGCCTGCTGTCAAAGTGAAAGTTGCATCTTAGTGTTTCAGATGGGACAACACAACTCCATCTATTGGAAAACAGTGACAAACATAGCATCTTACTATGATTAATGTAGTGAAATTTGCTGCTACTTTTTCTGTTATTTTTAATCTACCAAGAGTGTATGTCTTTGTAAACAAGTTCAACGGTATCTTAGTTTCTTGTTCTGCATATTTATTACATAAACATTCCTTAGTACAGTAGATGTACAGAAACATCTACAAGTTCAACATGAATGCGTTTAAGCAACATCAAGTTGATTACTTAGACAACATCTGCAAATGTGTTTAAGACTAGCTAGGCTGTATCTTTTTATGAACCCATTCTTCTCCAAGCTTGAGTGAACCACTAGTGTGCTCAAATTGCTAAGACTATGTTCATGTACGCTGATACTCAGCCTATGCAAAATACTGAGTTCTTAAAGACATTTCTCTTGTTTTTTCAATTCATCCGGCTAAGAAAATGAAAGAGGGGGATAACAGACCAAAGAAGTAAAGTCTATTTTCATGTAGATGAACCAAGCCAAGCGAAGGAAATCCTGGTACATTTCCCACTGGTTGGTATATTTTGAGGTTTGGGTTTTTGTTTTATATGCCATGTATACCCAAGTCACTGGTATTTAAATTTTGCACCATGTTACCAGCTTGTACTTGACGTACTGCTCCATGACAGTCTGGTAATCCAACCGTGGTAGCTTAAGGTTTGGGCTAGGATGGTGGTAATGCGCCTGCCCTTCTTACTTACTGCCATGTTGAGGTCAATTTAATTTGGTAGCTTCGGGTCAAATTTCTTTGTGTTTATAGCTTTGGCACTAGGAGGTGTACTAAGTGGGTCTCTAAGTAATTGGGCCACATAGATTTCTACATGAAATGCCATTTTGAGTTACTATCGAGAATGAAATACAGTATCACCTTGTTACTCTTTGTGCTACTGTAAACTGTTATACCGGCTGGTTCTAGACACATGTTTCCTATTTTCCACATTCAAACATTCTTCATCCATGAAGTGAACCAACACCTCATTATTTTATCTGCATTCAAATATTGGTCCTCCATGAACTGTGCCCATGATGAACACCTCATGTTTACTTATGGAGAACATAATTTGCCCCGTAATATATCCATCAAATATTGGTCATGCATGAATAGCAGGCTGCAGCCATGATCCACCGATCCAGTGGAGCAGACCAAGGCGATTCTGGAATCAACATCTGTAATGTTACCTGTGAGAGGCATATGGAGTGGAGAAGAAGAGAGGGTGAGGTAGGAGGAAGATGAGGCCGTGGTGTTTGCCATCTCCGTCAAACATCCACAAATGTAGGCCATAATTTCATCAACTAGGTACAAAATAGATTGGATATTTGGCCTACTTCTTTAACCAATATATGTAGGCTGTGATCATACATATACTGAAGATTTGATGTTTTGTAATTTGGATTCAGCAACAAGCTCAAGGGCTCGGCATGTTGCAGGCCAATGTGTTTCCTTCTCTTCATTGGATCAGGTCCAAGGGTGATTACTTTCTATTGTTATTTAACCTTCTCTTAGATTCATTAGGTGGATTGTTTGTTCAGGTTAAGTTATACTAATGACTGAAATAAATGACCACGTGTTCTTGCAGAGCGAGACCAAATGGCATAGATCTTGGTAATATGAATTATCAGCAATGATCCTATGAATTATCAACAGTGATTTTATTGTTAGCCTACCAAGGTTTTTTCATAATTTATGGAAAAAGGCTCTCTTTCATGGGTATATGATGTATCAAGATGTCTGTTTTATCTCATCACATAATTAACATACTATGTTAGCACTTACCCGAATTTACTTCACCATATCTCATATCTGAAACTCATTTCTAATAGGAGAAAGAATGTTGGAAGTGAATGAAGCCTCCAGCAATCAGCGGGGATCCTTTTTACAAGCTTAGATTCAAAAGCTAGTTCTAATGGAGTGACTTGTATTGTGTTTGTGGTCTTGCCACTTTCCATCCTGCATAGGAGAAGTCTCCAACTTGCATTTCCTCTTGCACAGTTGCATTGCTTTCCAAGCATTCCTCTGTTTGCCACCTTAAAATTGTGAACTCCAACATATTTAGTTGGCGAAGATTTGCTTAAAAAACAATTTTATGCTGATATTCTATGAATAATTACACTTTTATGGTTGGTTGGTTGCTCTAATATGACACTTAGACCCTGGACGTTCTCTATTTTTTCTCAATGTGAAACTCCCATCAATCAATCATGGTACTGACCTAGCATTCCTATGCATATATGTTTGTGCTTGTGCTTCTAAGCTGATGGGGCCACATTGCTTACTATGGGTCTTCATCACTGATTTCAGGATAAAAGCACTTTAACTATCAGGTAGCTTGGAAGAACATCGGCATACTCCGTTATGTCAGCTTGGAGGTTGTTGCAGCTTTTGGTTGCCTCTCTCTGTAAATAATCAACATTTGAGTAGTGCACCGTTGCTATGAAGGCCGTGTTCTCTGCTTGGCTTTATGCAAATAGCAGGCACGACTTCCTCTCTTTAGTTTGGTTCTCGTGGATGCTCAGGTACCTATCTCCTTTACTAATGTTGTTATTCCAAGTTGCTTTTTATGATTTTTGTAGCCGGATAGGACTGAGCCTTTTATATTTTATTCTCATTTACTTGTGTTGTCATTATTCCATAATGGAGTTTGAGCACATTAGCTTTTGAACTGAAAATAATCTAGCTAGAATGATAAAATAAAGAGATTAAATGAAATACTTGGTTTGGAAATAGTTCAGACAAAGATACTTTATTGATTGCGGAGTAAGCACACCGCCATATATAAGAGCGCATCTATTTATCATTCCATGAAATGGAGAGTAAGTAAACAGACACTAACTCATTAACGGGAGTGACATGTATATCTTTTGTAGTGAACATGGCGTCCATAATTCAGTGGTACTGTCATTGTTTCTTATTCCCGAGCACTGGTTAAGGTTCTTTTAACTATCTTTTTGTGGTGCCTTAGGGACACAACTACGTTAGCTCTTTGGAGTGAGAATGCCGAAGCCTCAAATGAATTACTTTGGCTATGGGATGCGCTTTCAAAAGGCAAGACTCTAAAATTATGATTTCTCGAGCTGCTTCACTGCTAGCTTTCTTTCCTATTGCCAGGAGCTTCGTGTTCATGCATTTTCTCTGCATATTTTGATTATAGTGATGTTATGTCTCAGCAAGCAATTGTTCTCAACTATGCATCTATACAAATATGCCAGGCATTGTTGCATTGTGCTAAGGTAGTTTTCGGTGTGGTTTGCCAATTTATTATCACATATATGTAAAATTGCTTTCCAAGCCAACCCACCCACCCATAGGACTTGGTTAAAATTCTCCTTATTTTTTTCTGACCAAAAAAATCTGGTTTACTGCATTTCCATTGCACCAATGGTGGTATGATATCACAGTCGTGTTTAAATTAAGGCAATCAGCTGTACACATTCAGCAAACTAAGGGTTGCTTTGGCATATATTGCTAGCTCTGGATTTGTTGGACATCCTTTTATGTAAAAATATCTTCCAACGCATACAACTTTTGAGCTATACATGTCATTTGAACCTTAAGATGAGCTTTAACATAGATGAAAAATATCTTCCAACACATGCAACTTTCGAGATATACATGTGATTTGTTCATCCTGACTATAATTTATGTATAGCTTTATAGCTTTATAGTTTCTGAATCTTTTATTTTTCTTATTCCTTTGGTTTTTCAAATGACATGTATATCTTGAAAGGTGTATGTGTTGAAACATATATTTATTCTATGTTAAATCTCATCTTCAGGATCGTTATACATGTCTCGCAGTCTGATTATTTTTAAAATATAAGCCAAATTACTAAATATTGGTCCCTGGAGTTTCACTTGTCATAACAGGTGAGTATTTTGCTCTCAAAACTGATAAATATCTTTGATTGGGTCTCTATGCTAGAAAATTTATTGTTGTTCAGTTGTCAGGCATGATAAAATGCTTTATAAAGTTTTGAATTTAGTTTTGGGTGATGAATATTATCTCTTTATTACAATTAAGGTTCAGAACTTGCTATTTTGCTTATCCTCATGTTAATATGAATCCTTGTCTAGAAAAGAAAAAAAACGAGTTCAGATAAGTAATGTCATGCAACTCGAAGGGTTGGAGAAGCGGGCGCTGATAGCGGCGCTTGCCTCTTCATGCCCTCTACTCAAGCGATTTGATTTGTCTCCCTCAGTGTGCAATGCACCATGGATGTTTGTCTCAGGTCAGGTTTATGATGCGCCTAGCGTGTATTTTGTCTGGCCTTTGAGGGTTAGGATCCGTGTCCTGCCAGAATAGATGCAGCTCATGTATTCGTAGGGTATTTTCATTTGTATTTCTTTTTTGGAGAACATCTGTTTCTTTTTGTTTATGTGAAGAACACATCTGAATATTCATTAGACGTGAAATGACAAATGAGTTACCGTGAATAGCAAGAACTAGGGTATTCAATATATGTGCTTTGAGGTATATAGCTCAGAGACCTACACTGTTCTTAACTAAAATTAATTCTATTTGTCACACAAAGTAGTGGCATCGTTGCTACTGTCACTGTCAGTGTACATTTTAGTTTCTTATGCTACCTTCTTTTTTGTAAAATTATTTGATTGTTCTCAGATTCCAAAAGAAAAGGAAATTCTCTATTGCGATGCAGTTATAATCTTATATTCGAATTCAGTGCATGCTCTTTTTCCGTAATAGTTTCATGGTTTCTTTAACTATGACTGTGGCATGTTCTTCTTACCTAGGTCAGAAAACCTCATGGAAAGGTCAGCCAAATTACTGATAGATGTTATATTACATTTCAACATTTTATTGAGCATTTGTTCTTTGTGTCGATTCTAATGTATTTAAATGGTGCAGACATCTTTGAGTCATGGAATAAAATTATCATAATAATATTATACATGTCTATAGAGACGAAGTTGAAACCAAGTTTGTCTTCACTACATTAGTGAGAAAACCCATTGGAATGCCTTTGCTCAGGCTCCTATCCCATGGTCAAGCACCTGGTATGCCACTTTAACATATTGTTGAGCATGATGTGGAATTTTTTCTAGCCCCCGGGAGAACTAACTTCCATCAACTTGTGCAATTTTCAGTTCGCAGTCTGGCTTACTTAAAAAATTGGCCACTAATAACTGATTACATTTCATTGAAGAAACTTGGATAAGAGCACAATCGCACCTTCCAAAATAAATGCAGTTTTACCTATCATGTAGGTATTTGCTCCTTCACAGTCGCTGTATAAACCAAAAGCCAACATTATTGCAAGCCTGCCATCTGTTAGTTTGACAAATATTTAAATCTATATATGCTGCATTCTTGTTATCGCATTTATATTCTAAGTTGTACGGAACCGATAGTACTTTTCAGTTCTTTGTCATAATTACCCAAATAACAGTTAAATTTTGCTTGTTCTTTCTATGGAGTAACTAATCGAGCACCAATTATTGCCATTGTGGGAATGGACATCCGTATTTTTCATTATGTTTTATTGAAAATATATAGAAGCTTCCTTCTTTTGGGAATGTGTAGATGTAACAAGTGCCACTTGAATAAGCCATATATCACTATAAGAAGACATTGATTCCAATTTATTTTTTTCTTGCAGCAACCATCTGAACTTTATCTCCATCAACAGGTCAGGCTAGCCCAACCACAAGAAATAGAGTACTTATATTGTTGAAACGAAGAGTTTGCATAAAAATAACTGTTGTGCGAACTCGACAACGGCTTCGAGTTGCAAACCCTCGCTCTGGCTCTCGGGTTTCCTGCACCGCCATCTGCACATGCCAAAAGCAAGGTCAGACCCAGCTCTGCGCCTCCGCCCTCAACCTTCTGATGCCACAGCCCTCCAGAGACGGCAACAACAGTACCGTTGTCGGACCCTCCTTGCCCTTCCAGTACCAACTACCAAGGAAGGAAATCGTCATCGTCCTCTCATCTGACAAGGAGGACAATGACACCAGGTACTGAGGAGCTCAAGGTGAACGAAAAGTCGGAGCAACTACAACAGCGTACCACTGATGTTGTGTAACAACAGTATGGCTATGAATCCTTAATGCAGATCGCTCCTCTACTGCTAATTAGGGTAATATATGGACAGTCACAATCTCTGGCTGAAGCATGTGGAAATAAGAGTCGGTGTTGTGTGAAATAGTCCAGTAGAACAATGCACCAGCCCCATCTGGCTTATGTAAACAATGTTTGTATGAAAATCAAAATTAGGCTGCTCCCTCAGGAATCATTAGATTAATTGTTTGCTTGCTTATACATAATATCTTGGCATCGTTATCTTTCAAAGTGATTTGGATCATACCGCGAAGCGGCTGCCTTCCGACCTAGTAGACAACATTCTATGTACATTCCCTGATGTTTTTTTCGGCTGTGCTTTCCCTGTCATTTGTGAAACTGCCCCAATAGGTATATAGCAATTGGGGCACTTCTTGAAACTGCCCCAATAGGTGTATACCAATTGGGGCACTAGTCAAACTGCCCCAACAGGTGTATACCAATTGGGGCACTTCTCTAAACTGCCCCAATAGGTGTATACCAATTGGGGCACTTCTTCAAATTGCCCCAATAGGTGTATAGCAATTGGGGCACTTCTTGAAACTGCCCCAATAGGTGTATACCAATTGGGGCACTTCTCCAAACTGCCCCAATAGGTGTATACCAATTGGGGCACTTCTCCAAACTGCCCCAATAGGTAGGGCATTAGAGGCATTTTGGCCAAAGTGCCTCTAAAAGGGGGTATTTAGGGGCACTTTGAAAAGTGCCCCAGGGCAAAGTGCCCCTAAATCCCTACCGTGTAGTAGTGTCGGCGGCCACGGCGCCGAGGGACAGGGAGAGGGACAAGGGGGTGTGATCTCTGTAATGGTTCATCGAGGACACCATCGCTGCGCGGCTAATCAAGTCTGAGCTCAGCAAGAGTAGGTCTGTGGCTCCTTGCAAAATGATCGACGACGAGAAGAAGAATTCAGGAGAAATGGGAGGTGGATGTGGATGGGGAGTGTGCATGTCTGTCCTCTTATAGTAGCGACACAGAGGTGGATGTGGATGGAGCTAGTACCTAGTAGCAGCAAGCAGGTGGTCTCACGTCACGTGTAAACCCCGTCGGTGTTGACGTCGTCGTGGACCGGAGCGTCGCGATCGGCCGTTCGAACCTTCTTAATTTCCGTTTACTTGCTTGATAGGGAACATTAGAGCAAGTACAATAGGTCCTACTCAGCAGGCTATAAGCAAATCCACATCAGCAAAATACTAGTTTGAAGTGAGAGAAAAGAGGAGAGAGAGTGGGACGGGCGCTTGAGCTATCGTCGACTCTGGCACAAGAAACAAGAGAGATATAGCTTGCATGCAGCCTGGTGCATGGCGATAAGCTGGCTACACGCATTGATTGCAGGTTCTCTGTGTCTTGCATGCATGTGGCTGTCTAAAAAATAAATAGTTAAATATTCAGCAAAGCTAATCTTGTAGCCAATCTATTATACAAGTGCCTACTTTATACTAGCTCTAAGTGATGTGGCATGGTGCATATAGCCAGCGATCGGCTACGTTATTGCTATTGCTCTTACGCGCTTCCATCCATGGATAAGCGTGTGCGCTGGCTTCATATTGCTGGTGGACGGAAGGGCCCACGAAATGGGACGGAAGTATCATTCACTCACGGTGTTAGAGCAAGGGCAATAACGTAGCTCGCTGCTGGCGATAAATTCATGCCAAGTCATTTAGAGCCTTCCTAGAGTAAGCATGTGTACAATAATCTGGCTCCTAAGCAAGCTCTATTGAATATTTAATAATTAATGCATTGCATGCGCATGCGTTACATGCAAGACCGCAAGACATACTAGAGCTAGCTCAAAGCGCTCACATCAGGCTATTAGCCGGCTATAGCTTCTCGTTGATTGCGCTATAGCCAGGCTGTAAGGGACTGCTCTCCTCTCTCTCCTCACTTCTCTCTCCTCCACCTAAGATTTTGCTAATATAGTATTGCTTATAGCCTGCTGATTAGGATCTATTATACTTGCTCTTAGGGCATCTATAGCGGGCCACCCCAAATCGACGACCCAAATTGGTCCGTTTCGGTCAGATTAGGTCGGCCCACAGACAGTTTGGGAGTGTCTATCCGTTTTAGTTGGACATTTCACCCAGCGACCCGATCCAAATCGTCCTCCCCCGCCCGCTATCAACGATGATCCTCTGCCTCTAATGGCGATGGGACGCTAATGGCGTCGCCGGCCTTCTGGCGCGCGCCATAGATGGTTCTCGCTCATCCATTTGGTTCCCGTCCACGGCAGCTCCGGTTTCCCACCCACGCGCGTTTTCCTGTTCCCCGCCGCGGCCGAAATACCTCGAGCACCCGGCGGCCATTTCCCGCCCAAGAACGAGAGCTATAAATGATGGCCATCGGCGCGGCGTCGACCAACACACCCAATCGATGCCAAAAACACATGACTCGCTAGAATATCTCCAACTGGGACAACATCAGGGAGATATGTCGAGCCCGCTGGCCTCGTCCGTTCGATGAGGAGGTCGAAATCATGGCCACAGAGATGACCTGCATACAGGTGGAGGACCAGGTGGCCACCTTCGAGCACGAAGGCAACGTGGTGCAGGAAGCGCTGGTGGAGGTGGTGGAGGTGGCGGCGCAGCAAGCGCTACAGCAGGCGAAGCAAGCGGTGGCCAATGAGGCCGCCACTGCAGTCGTGCATGTTGAACGCCACCAGGTGGCCATGACGCTCTTGGGGTCTGCGGCGCGCAATGCGGCCACCGTCGTCAACCAAGGGCGAGACCGTGCCACGACGGCGACTAGGGATGCGGCGACGGTCGACGCAGCCGCCAATACGGAGAAGGTGGCACGCGACAAGGCGTACCACGCCGCTGACGATGTAGCGGAGGAGGACCGCGTGGCGGAGGTGGCGGCCTTAGCCATGGCTTGGTCCCTCCTCGGCAAGGAGGAGGAGGAGGGCCACTAGCAGGTGCGCAAGACGCACTACAGGTCTGCCACAAGAGACCTCGACCGCTGGGAGCACGACGAGGAATCTTCTGCAGCGATGCAGGCGAGGGTGGCGCGACGGCGATGATATTGCACGACACGACATGTCAGGCGGCGGAGGCAGCAACGGAGGAGGTGGCGCAGGTGGCGGTAAAGGAGGAGGAGGAGGAGGAGGAGGGGCACTGGGCTACCGAGCTCAACATCGCCTTGGCCTACCATGAGGACGAGCGGCGCCGGGAGACCTAGAGCAGGGAGAACAGCTGTCGGGTCGTCCTCAAGCAACGCCGCCGGGAAGAAGCCATATGGGTTTTGTGGGCGGCGCTAGACAAGGACGACGTCGGCAGCGGGGAGGTGTAGATTATACAGCCGATGTAGTAGCGGCCGGTTATTTTTAGTTTATGCGAGACTTTTTATAAAACGGGCGGTTATTTTTAGTTTATGCAAGACTTTTTATGAAACGGGTGCTATTAGTTTCTAATGAGCTATTAACTAGCCATTATGTGATACTTACATAACGGGCCTTACGGCCGATGGCCATTTTTTCGAAATGGAAGCTTATAGCCCCAGCCTCTGCATCTAGAAGATGCACACAACCGTTTTATTAAAGCATAGTTGTAGAGTATCAAACATCCAGTAAACTTGATATTACACCCCGCTCACGGGTCAATCAAAGTGGCTGTAAAAATCAGCCAAATAAATAGAGATGAAACCAAAAGAAGTATAATTGCCATCTTCAATGCGTCTAGATTGCAACCAGCCATCCTGGCTGAAAATAGCCCGAACGACCGCCATCAAACGATTGCACCCGGTATCCAAAGGTTCCCGCTGCTCCACAGGAAGGAGGTATGACCATAGGTGAATCAATGAAGCCGCCATGTGAATAACCTGTAAGAAATTTGGATTAGCACACCTATTAAAAATGATCTCATTCCGATAATTCCAAATTGTCCAAACTAAAGTATAAACCCCAATGCGGATTCGTTCCTTTGTTTTTTTTATCAATCTCATTTAACCAATTACCAAACAAATTAGTTATATTCATGGGTGTAGGTATATTAAAAGTAAAATGCACTACTCTCCAAATTAAACGGGAAAAATGGCAAGCAATGAAAAGGTGATCTATAGTTTCTCTTTGACCACAAAAGACACAATCAGTACACCCATTTCATCTTCGTTTTGCCAGGTTATCTTTTATTAGAATCACCTTATTGTGAAGGAACCACATAAAGATCCTAATCTTGAGTGGTACCTTCATCTTCCACAAGTATTTTTTCAAGAAAACAGTATGTCCATTCAAATAATCAGCATACAAAGAAGTGGAAGAGAGTTTCCATACAAAACTATCTGATTCATTTGTTAAATGGATAGCCATCAATCGTCGCACTAAAGAGATCCAAGCATCCCATCTATCTCCAGTTAACATCCTATTAAATCTTATATTTAGTGGTACATTACCCAGGACGTCGGCGACTAAGACATTTTTAGTTGTGGCCGCATTATATAAACTACCATATTGGATATTCAGGGGCGTGTCACCTAACCAGGTGTCTTCCGAAAACCTAGTTTTCATACCGTCTTCTACAGTAAAGGAACCCCGCTTAAAAACATCATGTTTAGCCTTCATAATCCCCTTCCAAAAGGGGGAATCTGTAGGCCTAGACTGAACTTGAGACAAAGATTTACTCCCAAGATACTTGTTTGTCAACAACTCTCGCCAAACTCCTTTCTCTGTGAGCATTTTGAATAAACATTTGCTAAGTAAACATCTATTCTTAATATCAAGCACCTCAATGGCAAGACCCTCTGGTCTTTAGGTCTACAAACAATGTTCCATTTAGTTAGTCTATATTTCTTCTTCTGTCCATCACTTTGCCAGAAAAATCTAGACCAACACGCCGACGATGGCAAACAGATACGCTGGGACGAATAGATCGGTTCATTTGCGTCGCCCCATTAGAGCGTGTGTGGCCAGTCCGTGGGTTCACGTGGACCGAATCGGACACGGCATGACCGGATGGATCAATCTGCTGGAGATGCCCTTAGTTACTTAGAGAAAATAACACTTATTTCTGCTGTGATCGGGCCCAGAGCACGGTGATGGTAGTCTGTTGATTAGTTTATTTGTTACTGTTCTAGCTATTCTATTCGGAGGTCGATGTCGTGGCTCGTTAATTATGGCAAACTGGCGCAGGTCAAGGTTGGTTTGACGAGCAAGTCTTGAGCACAAGGAATTAGACTGCACACGGTTCAGCATTTCCGTTTTTGGACTTGCTCCGGTTTTCGAATCTAAGAGCAAGTACGATAGATCTCAGTCAGCAAGCTATAAGCTATTTTATATAAGTAAGATTTTAGTTGGAAGAGAGAGAAGATAGGAAAGAAAGGCATGTTTTACGGTAGGGACAGAAAAATATGGACCGTCCAGCCAGCAATATTTGATGGACTGGATTAACTAATACTTGTGACCAAAAGGAGTAGTATATTTTCAAGAAAAGCCAAATATGGTAGGCGATTAAAAAAAATCCGGCACTACATTAAACAGAAAATCACAAGGAAGGACAATTTTGGGAGCGAAAATTGCTTCACGTATGACTTTCCCGTCCAAAATTGTACGACCTTCATGCAAGCGCCAGCAACGGCCATCGTTGGACGTCATGGTTGCAGCAGCAGCGCCGACGACTAAGGGTAGCAGTGTCGGCGATGAAGCGGCATCAGGGAAGGACGCCAGACGGATTTTTTTTGGACTACTACGATTCAACGTCGCGTGTTGCAGCAAAAGCGAATCAACCGGGTCTATGGTTGGTGGCGGCCTCCTCTTCCACCGATGAGGTCGACTGGCGGGCGGCGGCGAGGGAGCCTGCCGTTCTGCCTAATGAAGGTGGATGTCCTAGGGTTCCTCTCGCGCCAAGTGAAAATCTGTCGGATGCTTGGATTGTCGTGTTCCGGAAGGCTCTGCCGGCGAAATTCATTGATCGATCAATGCCTGAAGATTGCTGGATTGGGTGTTCTCGATCGTGCACACCTATATTTTTATCTGACCGTTTGGTTTCAGAGGGAGCGTTTCGAAGCTCTGATGGCTGTTAATATTATGGAGCTTGTTTTCTTTCCGTGGTGCTGACGAAGAAGGTCATGATAGCCGAGATCGGTGGAAGAGCAATGGTGGTCGGATTTAGTGATGAGGTGGAATTGGTGGAATTGGCTTGGAGCTTCCTGACTTCAAACAACGACTTGTAAGCGGGGGCGACTGCATAGGAGAAGTTCAGAGTTCTATCTTTCAGGGCGAAAATTTAAGGTCTAGCCTTAATTAGTTGTATCTGCCAATGTTCTTGTTGAAGACATTGTTTTAAGAGGGAGGACTGTGATCGGGCGACGATAGTGTGTGTACACTGTTTTCTTCTTGGAGGCATCGCTTATGGAGAAGGTGGTCTTCTGGCATTGTCTTGGTGGTGTCGGTGTTGCTGTTTTAAGTTTTCGATCTCTGTAGCGGGACTTTTTTTTGTAATTCTTTTTTTTGACTGTGTGCATCATTTATGCCATTAGGGCATGATGTTGTTGCAGAGTATGGAAGTAATTGGTATCTCCGCGATATTAATATATATTCTTTATGAAGAAAATGTGCATACTGCAATGGCCTTTTGCAAGTAAAAAAATGTTAACGAAATCAATGATCAAAATTTAAAAGGTATTTTTATTAGCATAAATTTTATGACATTGGATTCATTGGATCATCGTAAGCCTAGCTCAAGGCTGCTTTAAGATCCGTGCAATCCCAAAACGGACTGGGGCAACGAAGGTGTGAGTTTTTTTTTGCTCCGCCGAGCGCGAGCAACTTTTTTTTCTAGGGAGCCGAGCGCGAGCAACTAATAAACAAGATAGACAAATCAGTCGACCAACTCAATCAGCAGCCCACGAGCCAATCCATGAGAGGGACTGTCGTAGAAATGACAGATAAACAAATCAGTTGGCTAGTTGCGAAAAAAGGATGCACGCACAAGCGTCCAACCGGATCCAGCTCAGCTGTGACTGAACTTCGCGTTCGAGCCGAGTAAAACTTGCTCTCCACTCTCCAGGCAAACAACTTAATTGGCCGGGAGAGATATTCTGCCCGAATTCTAACTATTGCTGTGGCATTGTGTAGTCTTACACGGTGACCCCTGCTAGCTGCCGTCAGATCTACATCTACCGGTTAAATTGAAGCGGTGGGCTGGTGCCCAACCAACTCACACGTGCAGAGACGACAGGCTGTACGCATTAATTCCAGTTGACTTCCTCACACGTTCCAAATAATCCCCATCTCCTCTTTCCCTTCGTCCCCAAAGCCAGTAACCTGGAGGCGGTGGTGCTGCTCATCGTACGGCGCCCGCCCGGCTCCACCGCCCCCAACCTTCGTCGGCGACTCACTTGCCGGCCCCGGCGCGCCAGACGTCCGTCAAGGACGACCCGCAACTCTGCGCCCAGTCCCGGAGCTGCTACTGCCGACGCCACCAAGCGGCGTGGCTCTGGTGGTGGCGGCTGTCGCGTCTGCGCCTGAGAGGCTGAGACCAGGCCGAGCTTGAGCCCGCCCCACCGCGCCGGAGGTAGGGGATGACATCCACATCTCCCAACCTTGATTGGATGTACCTTTTTTATCCTTTTTACACATACAGATGTGGTGGTTGTATTTTTTTGCTTTTTATACATCTAGGATCTTGATTAGTAGATTTTTCTCATATTTTCGGATGTAAAATTAGTTGGTTTCCTCCAGATCTGACTGTAGTTTTTTGCTAGTGGATGAATTTTCTTACCTTTTTTTACATCCCAAAATGATGGGGAAGAATCGATGAATGCATCTGTATGTATTTTTTGTTATTTTTCTACATCCAAACATCCCAATTTTGGTGCACTATTTTCTTATTTCTACATCCATCGTTGTAACTTTTTCACAGAAAAATGATGGCAGATGCATTTACTTTCAGTTCTATTTTTATCTTGATTTGTAATCCACCGATGTGGTTGTATTTTTCGTATTTTTCTAAGTAGTGGAGCACGCTAGCACGGGAAGGAGAAAGCGATGTGCATGCGTGACAAAACGACGCGGGAGTGCGGGAATTGCGGGAGGAGGAAACGTGGCCACGTGGGAAATCAGAACATTCTATTTTGGGGCGTGTGGGATTGTTAGACTAATCTTTTTCTATTTTTGGGCGGGTCACCCCCTAAGACTAACCAGTGCTATAGCACTATGTAGCAGGGTCCGATATTCTGCCCTTTTCTCAACCTCCGGACAGTTTTTCCGTGCGAACAACATACCGCCGCACCAGCTGGATAGTCGTGTGTACTTTTCCCGAGAGAGCTCGCGCGCTCTGGATCGCGCCGTCGCACGCAAAATCGCGTCGGCGTCGCACTGAGTGGTTGCCCACCATAGGTTCAGCGAACGATCCCAGACAGAGCTGCCGACCTACCGTACTAGTCCCTCCGAGATCCCACGAAAATTATTTTATATTTTTTAAAATTTAAATGTAGGTACAAACACTATTTAGTAGATCATTTAATTTGTGAAAATTTTAAAACAAATTTCATGAGACGGAGGGAGTATAAGAAATTTCCCGTCGTAAATTTGAGGGATGACAACATGATGGTAATAAGGATCCAACCAACCAAATTTAGAACACATGTTTGATTCGTCTATGATGATTTCGTCCTTCTCAAAACTCGACATGCTTGCTTATTATCGGTCAGCCTAGAATTTGCTAAATTCTTGTTCACATAAACATCATCACACGATTTGTACTACTCCCTCCAATTCATATTAATTGACTTCAATATGGATGTATCTAGAACTAAAATGTATCTACATACATCTATATTAGAGTCAATTAATATGAACCGGAGGGAGTAGGTGAAATTTTTTGCGTACACCATCAACATTTTTTTTGCTGCAACCATCTTTTTTTAGTTTTAACCAAGGCTTGAAATATTGTGCTAAAGGAAATAGTTGCCGCTTCCTCCAAATGCTATGGACATGAGCACATCATATTGTGCTAATAGCATCCTTTATATTTTATAAATAGTGTTTTGTCCAAAGGTGACAGATTCATATATACATAACCACACACAAAAATACTTCTCCAATTTTTCATAATCCTAACATCAACATTACATGAGGCAACGACATAGTATAAGTTATTTATTAAGAAACATCATTATTAGTAATATTATCTTGCGATTCAGAAGATGAACCAACGCGCTTGATCATCGCCACCACAAATAGAAAGCGGTATGTTCTTTTCTTAAGGAGAAAAACGCGGGCCCTTGGAAGTATGTTGTAAAAAATAGAGCACTAACGCTACAATGTTTTAGCGCGATATAACACGCTATTCCACAAATAGCGTCAAAGCGAGCAAAAGTATTTAAATTTAGCATGGATTGTCCAGATATGCTATAGCGTGCTACCACGCTACCACTTGGGACGGAGCTCCGTGATCTTGTTGTAATGGAGCAAAGAAGCCTCCTGTCGATGGCATAGTTGTCGAAAACTTGCAACCACCTGTCGGAAGAAACTGCCGCCGGAAACCGAAAACCCTTGGTTTTAACCCATCTCCAATCGAAAAATGTTGCAACCAATTTTAAATCATATATGGAAATTGTCGAACAACCTCTATACTCCCTCCGTTTCAATCTATAGTGCCTATAGATTTACTGCACGGTAATTAGCGCAAGTTATTTTCATACGACCAAAAAGCACATGCCGGTTGTAATTATCACCGTAGTGCATACGCCCAAGGGAAAGCACGAAGTCTTCGCCGTATCGGCATCACTCCGTACGTCACGCCAGGTCGATTGACCTTTACACGCAACAGGTAAAGTGAGTAAAAGCACATATACACAGTACTGAAAAAAATCTCGGCCGGTCGACCAAAAAGATACTTCCCGCAGCCACGAGAAGGTTCCAGACGGTTCCTCGCCCGGTCGCTGCACCACCTGCAGGCACGAGCGCACCGCCCAGTCCACCTGTAGCCTGGATTATTCAGCATGATTCGGATTAATCAATCGACCACGGAATGGTCCAAAACCGCCCACCGGCCGTCACCCGTTGCATCTGGGCTCTGGCTCGCGTAGTCGCGTCGCCCCCGCGGCTAAGGGCATGGCCAACGCTCCACGCTGGACCACTGCCTCAGCCCTCCACGTCGTCCTGGAGATGCCAACTCACCCAAACCTAGCTCCTGCAAATCAAAGTGGTCTCCTGCAGGAGAGCTCGCCGCTCCCCTGACAAAAGAAACGAGGCGACCGCCAAGGCGACGCGGTGGGCGAAAGCAGTCGCCCCAGCCGAATCTCGCGCTCCCGCGCCACCAGAATCCCGCGCTCGCGCTCACCTTCCCGCCAAATCGCGCGCTCGCCCACCCGCCAAATCGCACTTTCGCACCAAGAGCTGAACCAGAGAAGTGATACGTCTCCGACGTATCGATAATTTCTTATGTTCCATGCCACATTATTGATGTTATCTACATGTTTTATGCACACTTTATGTCATATTCGTGCATTTTCTGGAACTAACCTATTAACAAGATGCCGAAGTGCCGATTCTTTGTTTTCTGCTGTTTTTGGTTTCAGAAATCCTAGTAAGGAAATATTCTCGGAATTGGACGAAATCAAAGCCCAGGGCCTATTTTCTCACGAAGCTTCCGAAGTCCGAAGGAGAGACGAAGAGGGGCCACGGAGGGGCCACACCATAGGCGGCGCGGCCCCCCTTGGCCGCGCCGGCCCGTAGTGTGGGCCCCGTGCCGCCTCTTGACCTGCCCTTCCGCCTATAAAAAGTCTCCGTGACGAAACCCCCGGTGCGAGAACCACGATACGGAAAACCTTCCAGAGACGCCGCCGCCGCCGATCCCATCTCGGGGGATCCAGGAGATCGCCTCCGGCACCCTGCCGGAGAGGGGAATCATCTCCCGGAGGACTCTACGCCGCCATGGTCGCCTCCGGTGTGATGTGTGAGTAGTCTACCCCTGGACTATGGGTCCATAGCAGTAGCTAGATGGTTGTCTTCTCCCCATTGTGCTATCATTGTCGGATCTTGTGAGCTGCCTAACATGATCAAGATCATCTATCTGTAATTCTATATGTTGCGTTTGTTGGGATCCGATGAATAGAGAATACTTGTTATGTTGATTATCAAAGTTATGCTTATGTGTTGTTTATGATCTTGCATGCTCTCCGTTACTAGTAGATGCTCTGGCCAAGTAGATGCTTGTAACTCCAAGAGGGAGTACTTATGCTCGATATTGGGTTCATGCCTGCATTGACACCTGGGACAAGGATTGAGAAAGTTCTAAGGTTGTGTTGTGCTGTTGCCACTAGGGATAAAACATTAGTGCTATGTTCAAGGATGTAGTCACTAGTTACATTACGCACCATACTTAATGCAATTGTCTGTTGTTTGCAACTTAATACTGGAGGGGGTTCGGATGATAACCTGAAGGTGGACTTTTTAGGCATAGATGCAGTTGGATGACGGTCTATGTACTTTGTCGTAATGCCCAATTAAATCTCACTATACTCATCATGATATGTATGTACATGGTCATGCTCTCTTTATTTGTCAATTGCCCAACTGTAATTTGTTCACCCAACATGCTGTTCGTCTTATGGGAGAGACACCTCTAGTGAACTGTGGACCCCGGTCCAATTCTCTTTACTGAAATACAATCTACTGCAATACTTGTTCTACTGTTTTCTGCAAATAATCATCTTCCACACAATACGGTTAATTCTTTGTTACAGCAAGCCGGTGAGATTGACAACCTCACTGTTTCGTTGGGGCAAAGTACTTTGGTTGTGTTGTGCAGGTTCCACGTTGGCGCCGGAATCCCTGGTGTTGCGCCGCACTACATCCCGCCGCCATCAACCTTCAACGTGCTTCTTGGCTCCTCCTGGTTCGATAAACCTTGGTTTCTTTCTGAGGGAAAACTTGCTGCTGTGCGCATCATACCTTCCTCTTGGGGTTCCCAACGAACGTGTGAGTTACACGCCATCAAGCTCTTTTTCTGGCGCCGTTGCCGGGGAACTGAAGAAAAGCTACACCACAGAGAATTGCCTCCCACGGCAACAGCTCTTTTTCTGGCGCCGTTGCCGGGGAGATCAAGACACGCTGCAAGGGGAGTCTCCACTTCTCAATCTCTTTACTTTGTTTTTGTCGTGCTTAGTTTTATTTACTACTTTGTTTGCTGCACTAAATCAAAATACAAAAAAATTAGTTGCTAGTTTTACTTTATTTGCTATCTTGTTTGCTATATCTAAAACACAAAAAAATTAGTTTACTTGCATTTACTTTATCTAGTTTGTTTTATTTACTGTTGCTAAAATGGCCAACGCTGAAAACACTAAGTTGTGTGACTTCACAACCACAAATAATAATGATTTCTTATGCACACCTATTGCTCCACCTACTACTACAGCAGAATTCTTTGAAATTAAACCTGCTTTACTGAATCTTGTTATGCGAGAGCAATTTTCTGGTGTTAGTTCGATGATGTCACGCCCATCTTAATAATTTTGTTGAATTATGTGAAATGTAAAAGTATAAGGATGTAGATGGTGACATTATAAAATTAAAATTGTTCCCTTTCTCATTAAGAGGAAGAGCTAAAGATTGGTTGCTATCTCTGCCTAAGAATAGTATTGATTCATGGACTAAATGCAAGGATGCTTTTATTGGTAGATATTATCCCCTGCTAAAATTATATCTTTGAGGAGTAGCATAATGAATTTTAAACAATTAGATACTGAACATGTTGCTCAAGCTTGGGAAAGAATGAAATCTCTGGTTAAAAATTGCCCAACCCATGGACTGACTACTTGGATGATCATCCAAACCTTCTATCACGAGGACTAAATTTTTCTTCACGGAATTTATTGGATTCAGCTGCTGGAGGTACCTTTATGTCCATCACTCTTGGTGAAGCAACAAAGCTTCTTGATAATATGATGATCAACTACTCTGAATGGCACACGGAAAGAGCTCCACAAGGTAAGAAGGTAAATTCTCGTCGAAGAAACCTCTTCCTTGAGTGATAAGATTGATGCTATTATGTCTATGCTTGTGAATGATAGGACTAATATTGATCCTAATAATGTTCCGTTAGCTTCATTGGTTGCACAAGAAGAACATGTTGATGTAAACTTCATTAAAAATAATAATTTCAACAACAATGCTTACCTAACAATTCTAGTAACAACTATAGGCCATATCCTTATAATAATGGCAACGGCTATGGTAATTCTTATGGGAATTCTTACAACAATAATAGGAGTTCACCCCTGGACTTGAAGCCATGCTTAAAGAATTTATTAGTACACAAACCGCTTTTAACAAATCTGTTGAAGAAAAGCTTGGGAAAATTGATATACTTGCTTCTAAAGTCGATAGTCTTGCTGCTGATGTTGATCTTTTGAAATCAAAAGTTTTGCCTAATGAGAATCATCATAATAAAATTACTACTACAGCAAATGCCATTCAAGTTAGAATTAATGAGAATATAAGATTAATGGCTGAATCAGCGTGCTAGGTGGGATAGAGAAGAAAATGAAAAACTAGCTAAAGAAAAGAATATAGCTAAAGTTTGGACTATTACCACCACTAGTAATGCTAATGCTACACATGTTGCTGCACCTCCTACTCATACTAATAAAAGAATTGGTGTTAGCAATGTTTCCACTTCTAATGCAAAGCGCGAAAAAGCCTGAAACTGCTAAAAGCTGAAACCGCTCGTGATAAAGCTGCTGAAATTTTTTCCAACATTGGGGATGATGATCCCATTGCTTTAGATTATAATGGTTTGAATTTTGATGATTGCCACATCTCTGAAGTTATAAAGTTCTTGCAAAAACTTGCTAAAAGTCCTAATGCTATGCTATAAATTTGGCTTTTACACATCATATTACAAATGCTCTTATAAAAGCTAGAGAAGAGAAACTAGAGCGCGAAGCCTCTATTCCTAAAAAGCTAGAGGATGGTTGGGAGCCCATCATTAAGATGAAGATTAAATATTTTGATTGTAATGCTTTATGTGATCTTGGTGCAAGTATTTCTGTTATGCCTAAGAAAATTTATAATATGCTTGACTTGCCACCGCTGAAAAATTGTTATTTGGATGTTAATCTTGCTGATCATTCTACAAAGAAACCTTTGGGGAAAATTGATAATGTTCGCATTACCGTTAACAATAACCTTGTTCCCGTTGATTTTGTTGTCTTGGATATTGAATGCAATGCATCTTGTCCCATTATATTGGGAAGACCTTTTCTTCGAACTGTTGGTGCTATTATTGATATGAAGGAAGGTAATATAAAATATCAATTTCCTCTCAAGAAAGGTATGGAACACTTCCCTAGAAAGAGAATGAAGGTACCTTTTGATTCTATTATGAGAATAAATTATGATGTTGACACTTCGTCTCTTGATAATACTTGATACACACTTTCTGCGCCTAGCTGAAAGGCGTTAAAGAAAAGCGCTTATGGGAGACAACCCATGTTTTTACCTACAGTACTTTGTTTTTATTTTGTGTCTTGGAAGTTGTTTACTACTGTAGCAACCTCTCCTTATCTTAGTTTTGTGTTTTGTTGTGCCAAGTTAAGCCGTTGATAGAAAAGTAAGTACTAGATTTGGATTACTGCACAGTTCCAGATTTCTTTGCTGTCACGAATCTGGGTCCACCTCCCTGTAGGTAACTCAGAAAATTAAGCCAATTTACGTGCATGATCCTCAGATATGTACGCAACTTTCATTCAATTTGAGCATTTTCATTTGAGCAAGTCTGGTGCCATTTTAAAATTCGTCAATACGAACTGTTCTGTTTTGACAGATTCTGCCTTTTATTTCGCATTGCCTCTTTCGCTATGTTGGATGAATTTCTTTGATCCATTAATGTCCAGTAGCATTATGCAATGTCCAGAAGTGTTAAGAATGATTGTGTCACCTCTGAATATGTCAATTTATATTGTGCACTAACCCTCTAATGAGTTGTTTCGAGTTTGGTGTGGAGGAAGTTTTCAAGGATCAAGAGAGGAGTATGATGCAACATGATCAAGGAGAGTGAAAGCTCTAAGCTTGGGGATGCCCCGGTGGTTCACCCCTGCATATATCAAGAAGACTCAAGCGTCTAAGCTTGGGGATGCCCAAGGCATCCCCTTCTTCATCGACAACATTATCAGGTTCCTCCTCTGAAACTATATTTTTATTCCATCACATCTTATGTGCTTTTTCTTGGAGCGTCGGTTTGTTTTTGTTTTTTGTTTTGTTTGAATAAAATGGATCCTAGCATTCACTTTATGGGAGAGAGACACGCTCCGCTGTAGCATATGGACAAGTATGTCCTTGGTTTCTACTCATAGTATTCATGGCGAAGTTTCTCCTTCGTTAAATTGTTATATGGTTGGAATTGGAAAATGATACATGTAGTAATTGCTATAAATGTCTTGGGTAATGTGATACTTGGCAATTGTTGTGCTCATGATTAAGCTCTTGCATCATATGCTTTGCACCCATTAATGAAGAAATACATAGAGCATGCTAAAATTTGGTTTGCATATTTGGTTTCTCTAAGGTCTAGATAATTTGTAGTATTGAGTTTGAACAACAAGGAAGACGGTGTAGAGTCTTATAATGTTTTCAATATATCTTTTATGTGAGTTTTGCTGCACCGGTTCATCCTTGTGTTTGTTTCAAATAAGCCTTGCTAGCCTAAACCTTGTATCGAGAGGGAATACTTCTCATGCATCCAAAATACTTGAGCCAACCACTATGCCATTTGTGTCCACCATACCTATCTATACTACATGGTATTTTCCGCCATTCCAAAGTAAATTGCTTGAGTGCTACCTTTAAAATTCCATCATTCACCTTTGCAATATATAGCTCATGGGACAAATAGCTTAAAAACTATTGTGGTATTGAATATGTAATTATGCACTTTATCTCTTATTAAGTTGCTTGTTGTGCGATAACCATGTTCACTGGGGACGCCATCAACTTTTCATTGTTGAATTTCATGTGAGTTGCTATGCATGTTCGTCTTGTCTGAAGCAAGAGAGATCTACCACCATATGGTTAAGCATGCATATGTTAGAGAAGAACATCGGGCCGCTAACTAAAGCCATGCTCCATGGTGGAAGTTTCAGTTTTGGACAATAATCCTCAAATCTCAAATGAGAAAATTATTAATTGTTGTTATATGCTTATGCATAAAAGAGGAGTCCATTATCTGTTGTCTATGTTGTCCCGGTATGGATGTCTAAGTTGAAGAATAATCAATAGCGAGAAATCCAATGCGAGCTTTCTCCTTAGACCTTTGTACAGGCGGCATAGAGGTACCCCTTTGTGACACTTGGTAAAAACAATGCATTGTGATGACCCGGTAGTCCAAGCTAATTAGGACAAGGTGCGGGCACTATTAGTACGCTATGCATGAGGCTTGCAACTTATAAGATATAATTTACATGATGCATATGCTTTATTACTACCGTTGACAAAATTGTTTCATGTTTTCAAAATCAAAGCTCTAGCACAATGATGCCTACTTTCCCCCTCCTTTCCTGTAGACAGTGTTGGGCCTCAAAGAGCAGAGGTTTGTAGAACAGCAGCAAGTTTTCCCTTAAGTGGATCACCCAAGGTTTATCGAACTCAGGGAGGAAGAGGTCAAAGATATCCCTCTCATGCAACCCTGCAACCACAAAGCAAGAAGTCTCTTGTGTCCCCAACACACCTAATAGGTGCACTAGTTCGGCGAAGAGATAGTGAAATACAGGTGGTATGAATAAGTATGAGCAGTAGCAACGGTACCAGAAAATAGCTTGCTGGCGTGTAGTTGATGGTGGTAGTATTGCAGCAGTAGTAACGCAAAGAAACAAGAAACAAGCAGTAGTAACGCAGCAGTATTTAGGAACAAGGCCTAGGGATTATACTTTCACTAGTGGACACTCTCAACATTGATCACATAACAGAATAGATAAATGCATACTCTACACTCTTGTTGGATGATGAACGCATTGCGTAGGATTACACGAACCCTCAATGCCGGAGTTAACAAGCTCCACAATTTGTTCATATTTAAGTAACCTTATAGTGTAAGATAGATCAACATAACCAGATAGATCACATCAATACCATCATAATGATAATTAACTCCACAATCTACAAGAGATCATGATCATAGCCTACGACAAGAACCACACGGTGCACACACTAGTCACCTTTACACACGTGCAGGAGGAATAGAACTACTTTAATAACATCACTAGAGTAGCACATAGATGAATTGTGATACAAAACTCATATGAATCTCAATCATGTAAAGCAGCTCATGAGATCATTGTATTGAAGTACATGGAGAGAGATTAACCACATAGCTACCGGTACAGCCCCGAGCCTCGATGGAGAACTACTCCCTCCTCATGGGAGTAGCAGCGGTGATGAAGATGGCGGTGGAGATGGCAGCGGTGTCGATGGAGAAGCCTTCCGGGGGCACTTCCCCGTCCCGGCAGGGTGCCGGAACAGAGTTCTGTCCCCCGAATTGGAGTTTCGCGACGGTGGCGGCGCCCCTGGAGTCTTTCTGGAGTTTCGTCAATTGGTACTGCGTTTTTAGGTCGAAAGGGCTTTTATAGGCGAAGAGGCGGCGCAGGGGCACTGGGCGCCACACCCTAGGCCGGCGCGGCCTAGGCCTGGCCCGCGCCGCCATGTGGTGTGGTGGCCCCCTGGCCCCTCTCCGACTCTTCTTCGGTGTTCTGGACGCTTCCGGGAAAAATAGGAGGTTTGGCGTTGATTTCGTCCAATTCCGAGAATATTGCCCGAACAGCCTTTCTGGAACCAAAAACAGCAGAAACAGAACTGCACCGTGGCATCTTGTTAATAGGTTAGTTCCGGAAAATGCATGAAAATGATATAAAGTGTGAACAAAACATGTTGGTATTGTCATAAAACAAGCATGGAACATCGGAAATTATAGATACGTTGGAGACGTATCAGCATCCCCAAGCTTAGTTCCTACTCGTCCTCGAGTAGGTAAACGATAAAAGATAATTTCTGAGGTGACATGCTACCAACATAATCTTAATCATACCATTGTAAAGCATATGAGATGAATGCAGCGATTCGAAACAATGTAAATGCAATGAGTAAACAAGTGAATCATATAGCAAAGACTTTTCATGAATAGTACTTTCGAGACAAGCATCAATAAGTCTTGCATAAGAGTTACTCATAAAGCAATAAATTCATAGTAGAGACATTGAAGCAACACAATGGAAGATTAAGTTTCAGCGGTTGCTTTCAACTTGTAACATGTATATCTCATGGATAGTTGTCAATGCAAAGCAATATAACAAATGCAATAAGCAAGTATATAAGAATCAATGCACAGTTCACACAAATGTTTGCTTCTTGAGGTGGAGAAAGATAGGTGAACTGACTCAACAATAAAAGTAAAAGAATGGTCCTTCAAAGAGGAAAATCATCGATTGCTATATTTGTGCTAGAGCTTTGATTTTGAAAACATGAAACAATTTTGTCAACGGTAGTAATAAAGCATATGTATCATGTAAATTATATCTTATAAGTTGCAAGCCTCATGCATAGTGTACTAATAGTGCCCGCACCTTGTCCTAATTAGCTTGGACTACCGGATCATCACAATGCATTGTTTTTACCAAGTGTCACAAAGGGGTACCTCTATGCCGCCTGTACAAAGGTCTAAGGAGAAAGCTCGCATTGGATTTCTCGCTATTGATTATTCTCAACTTAGACATCCATACCGGGACAACATAGACAACAGATAATGGACTCCTCTTTTATGCATAAGCATGTAACAACAATTAATAATTTTCTCATATGAGATTGAGGATATATGTCCAAAACTGAAACTTCCACCATGGATCATGGCTTTAGTTAGCGGCCCAATGTTCTTCTCTAACAATATGCATGCTTAACCATAGGGTGGTAGATCTCTCTTACTTCAGACAAGACGGACATGCATAGCAACTCACATGAAATTCAACAATGAATAGTTGATGGCGTCCCCAGTGAACATGGTTATCGCACAACAAGCAACTTAATAAGAGATAAAGTGCATAATTACATATTCAATACCACAATAGTTTTTAAGCTATTTGTCCCATGAGCTATATATTGCAAAGGTGAATGATGGAATTTTAAAGGTAGCACTCAAGCAATTTACTTTGGAATGGCGGAAAATACCATGTAGTAGGTAGGTATGGTGGACACAAATGGCATAGTGTTGTTTGGCTCAAGGATTTGGATGCATGAGAAGTATTCCTTCTCGATACAAGGTTTAGGCTAGCAAGGCTTATTTGAAACAAACACAAGGATGAACCGGTGCAGCAAAACTCACATAAAAGACATATTGAAAACATTATAAGACTCTACACCGTCTTCCTTGTTGTTCAAACTCAATACTAGAAATTATCTAGACCTTAGAGAAACCAAATATGCAAACCAAATTTTAGCATGCTCTATGTATTTCCTCACTAATGGGTGCAAGGTATATGATGCAAGAGCTTAAACAAGAGCACAACAATTGCCAAGTATCACATTATTCAAGACATCACACCAATTTCTACATGTAGCATTTTCCAATTCCAACCATATAATAATTTAACGAAGCAGTTTCAACCTTCGCCATGAATATTATGAGCTAAGAACACATGTGTTCATACGAACCAGCGGAGCGTGTCTCTCTCCCACACAAGCATTTATTCAAACACAAATAAAAACAAAAGCATACAGACGCTCCAAGTAAAGCACATAAGATGTGACCGAATAAAAATATAGTTTCAAGAGAAGGAACCTGATAATTTGTCGATGAAGAAGGGGATGCCTTGGGCATCCCCAAGCTTAGACGCTTGAGTCTTCTTGAAATATGCAGGGATGAACCACCGGGGCATCCCCAAGCTTAGAGCTTTCACTCTTCTTGATCATAGTATATCATCCTCCTTTCTTGACCCTTGAAAACTTCCTCCACACCAAACTCGAAACAACTCATTAGAGGGTTAGTGCACAATAAAAATTAACATATTCAGAGGTGACACAATCATTCTTAACACTTCTGGACATTGCATAATGCTACTGGACATTAGTGGATCAAAGAAATTCATCCAACATAGCAAAAGAGGCAATGCGAAATAAAAGGCAGAATCTGTCAAAACAGAACAGTTCGTATTGACGAATTTTAAAATGGCACCAGACTTGCTCAAATGAAAATGCTCAAATTGAATGAAAGTTGCGTACATATCTGAGGATCATGCACGTAAATTGGCTTAATTTTCTGAGCTACCTACAGGGAGGTGGACCCAGATTCGTGACAGCAAAGAAATCTAGAACTGTGCAGTAATCCAAATCTAGTACTTACTTTTCTATCAACGGCTTTACTTGGCACAACAAAACACAAAACTAAGATAAGGAGAGGTTGCTACAGTAGTAAACAACTTCCAAGACACAAATATAAAACAAAGTACTGTAGCAAAATAACACATGGGTTATCTCCCAAGAAGTTCTTTCTTTATAGCCATTAAGATGGGCTCAGCAGTTTTAATGATGCACTCGCAAGAAATAGTATTTGAAGCAAAAGAGAGCATCAAGAGGCAAATTCAAAACACATTTAAGTCTAACATGCTTCCTATGCATAGGAATCTTGTAAATAAACAAGTTCATGAAGAGCAAAGTAACAAGCATAGGAAGATAAAACAAGTGTAGCTTCAAAAATTTCAGCACATAGAGAGGTGTTTTAGTAACATGAAAATTTCTACAACCATATTTTCCTCTCTCATAATAACTTTCAGTAGCATCATGAGCAAACTCAACAATATAACTATCACATAAAGCATTCTTATCATGAGTCCCATGCATAAAATTATTACTCTCCACATAAGCATAATCAATTTTATTAGTAATAGCGGGAGCAAATTCAACAAAGTAGCTATCATTATTATTCTCATCATCAAATATAGGAGGCATATTGTAATCATAATCAAATTTATCCTCCATAACAGGTGGTAACAAAAGACTACTATCATTATAATCATCATAAATAGGAGGTAAAGAATCATCAAAGTAAATTTTCTCCTCAATGCTTGGGGGACTAAAAATATCATGCTCATCAAAGCCAGCTTCCCCAAGCTTAGAATTTTCCATATCATTAGCAACAATGGTGTTCAAAGAGTTCATACTAATATCATTGCTACTAGCATGCAAATGAGATTCCATAGGTTTTTTAATTTTCGCATTAAACCATTCATGTCTTGACTCAGGAAATAGAATAAAAAGCTCACATATGTTTTCCATTATGCCTTACTAGTGTAAACAAGAAACAAAAAGATGCAATTGCAGGATCTAAAGGAAATAGCTTCGAGCACAAACACAATGGCGCCAGAAAAGTACTTTACCTGGAACCGGAGTATGAGTGCCTTTTACCTTTCCTCCCCGGCAACGGCGCCAGAAAAGTGCTTGATGCCTACTTTCCCCCTCCTTTCCTGTAGACAGTGTTGGGCCTCCAAGAGCAGAGGTTTGTAGAACAGCAGCAAGTTTTCCCTTAAGTGGATCACCCAAGGTTTATCGAACTCAGGGAGGAAGATGTCAAAGATATCCCTCTCATGCAACCCTGCAACCACAAAGCAAGAAGTCTCTTGTGTCCCCAACACACCTAATAGGTGCACTAGTTCGGCGAAGAGATAGTGAAATACAGGTGGTATGAATAAGTATGAGCAGTAGCAACGGTACCAGAAAATAGCTTGCTGGCGTGTAGTTGATGGTGGTAGTATTGCAGCAGTAGTAACGCAGTAAAACAGTAAACAAGCAGTAGTAACGCAGCAGTATTTAGGAACAAGGCCTAGGGATTATACTTTCACTAGTGGACACTCTCAACATTGATCACATAACAGAATAGATAAATGCATACTCTACACTCTTGTTGGATGATGAACGCATTGCGTAGGATTACACGAACCCTCAATGCCGGAGTTAACAAGCTCCACAATTTGTTCATATTTAAGTAACCTTATAGTGTAAGATAGATCAACATAACCAGATAGATCACATCAATACCATCATAATGATAATTAACTCCACAATCTACAAGAGATCATGATCATAGCCTACGACAAGAACCACACGGTGCACACACTAGTCACCTTTACACACGTGCAGGAGGAATAGAACTACTTTAATAACATCACTAGAGTAGCACATAGATGAATTGTGATACAAAACTCATAAGAATCTCAATCATGTAAAGCAGCTCATGAGATCATTGTATTGAAGTACATGGAGAGAGATTAACCACATAGCTACCGGTACAGCCCCGAGCCTCGATGGAGAACTACTCCCTCCTCATGGGAGTAGCAGCGGTGATGAAGATGGCGGTGGAGATGGCAGCGGTGTCGATGGAGAAGCCTTCCGGGGGCACTTCCCCGCTCCGGCAGGGTGCCGGAACAGAGTTCTGTCCCCCGAATTGGAGTTTCGCGACGGTGGCGGCGCCCCTGGAGTCTTTCTGGAGTTTCGTCAATTGGTACTGCGTTTTTAGGTCGAAAGGGCTTTTATAGGCGAAGAGGCGGCGCAGGGGGGCACCTGGGGGCGCCACACCCTAGGCCGGCGCGGCCTAGGCCTGGCCCGCGCCGCCATGTGGTGTGGTGGCCCCCTGGCCCCTCTCCGACTCTTCTTCGGTGTTCTGGACGCTTCCGGGAAAAATAGGAGGTTTGGCGTTGATTTCGTCCAATTCCGAGAATATTGCCCGAACAGCCTTTCTGGAACCAAAAACAGCAGAAAACAGGAACTGGCACTGTGGCATCTTGTTAATAGGTTAGTTCCGGAAAATGCATGAAAATGATATAAAGTGTGAACAAAACATGTTGGTATTGTCATAAAACAAGCATGGAACATCGGAAATTATAGATACGTTGGAGACGTATCACACAAATATAGCAATCGATGCTTTTCCTCTATGGAGGACCATTCTTTTACTTTCAATGTTGAGTCAGTTCACCTATTTCTCTCCACCTCAAGAAGCAAACACTTGTGTGAACTGTGCATTGATTCCTACATACTTGCTTATTGCACTTATTATATTACTCTATGTTGACAATATCCATGAGATATACATGTTACAAGTTGAAAGCAACCGCTGAAACTTAATCTTCTTTTGTGTTGCTTCAATATCTCTACTTTGAATTATTGCTTTATGAGTTAACTCTTATGCAAGACTTATTGATGCTTGTTTTGAAGTGCTATTCATGAAAAGTCTTTGCTATATGATTCACTTGTTTACTCATGTCATATACATTGTTTCGATCGCTGCATTCACTACATATGCTTTACAAATAGTATGATCAAGATTATGATGGCATGTCACTCCAGAAATTATCTGTGTTATCGTTTTACCTGCTCGGGACGAGCAGAACTAAGCTTGGGGATGCTGATACGTCTCCGACGTATCGATAATTTCTTATGTTCCATGCCACATTATTGATGTTATCTACATGTTTTATGCACACTTTATGTCATATTCGTGCATTTTCTGGAACTAACCTATTAACAAGATGCCGAAGTGCCGATTCTTTGTTTTCTGCTGTTTTTGGTTTCAGAAATCCTAGTAAGGAAATATTCTCGGAATTGGACGAAATCAAAGCCCAGGGGCCTATTTTCTCACGAAGCTTCCAGAAGTCCGAAGGAGAGACGAAGAGGGGCCACGGAGGGGCCACACCATAGGGCGGCGCGGCCCCCCCTTGGCCGCGCTGGCCTGTAGTGTGGGGCCCCCGTGCCACCTCTTGACCTGCCCTTCCGCCTATAAAAAGTCTCCGTGACGAAACCCCCAGTACCGAGAACCACGAGACGGAAAACCTTCCAGAGACGCCGCCGCCGCCGATCCCATCTCGGGGGATCCAGGAGATCGCCTCCGGCACCCTGCCGGAGAGGGGAATCATCTCCCGGAGGACTCTACGCCGCCATGGTCGCCTCCGGTGTGATGTGGGAGTAGTCTACCCCTGGACTATGGGTCCATAGCAGTAGCTAGATGGTTGTCTTCTCCCCATTGTGCTATCATTGTCGGATCTTGTGAGCTGCCTAACATGATCAAGATCATCTATCTGTAATTCTATATGTTGCGTTTGTTGGGATCCGATGAATAGAGAATACTTGTTATGTTGATTATCAAAGTTATGCTTATGTGTTGTTTATGATCTTGCATGCTCTCCGTTACTAGTAGATGCTCTGGCCAAGTAGATGCTTGTAACTCCAAGAGGGAGTACTTATGCTCGATAGTGGGTTCATGCCCGCATTGACACCGGGGACAAAGGATGAAAGTTCTAAGGTTGTGTTGTGCTGTTGCCACTAGGGATAAAACATTAGTGCTATGTTCAAGGATGTAGTCACTAGTTACATTACGCACCATACTTAATGCAATTGTCTGTTGTTTGCAACTTAATACTGGAGGGGGTTCGGATGATAACCTGAAGGTGGACTTTTTAGGCATAGATGCAGTTGGATGACGGTCTATGTACTTTGTCGTAATGCCCAATTAAATCTCACTATACTCATCATGATATGTATGTGCATGGTCATGCTCTCTTTATTTGTCAATTGCCCAACTGTAATTTGTTCACCCAACATGCTGTTCGTCTTATGGGAGAGACACCTCTAGTGAACTGTGGACCCCGGTCCAATTCTCTTTACTGAAATACAATCTACTGCAATACTTGTTCTACTGTTTTCTGCAAACAATCATCTTCCACACAATACGGTTAATTCTTTGTTACAGCAAGCCGGTGAGATTGACAACCTCACTGTTTCGTTGGGGCAAAGTACTTTGGTTGTGTTGTGCAGGTTCCACGTTGGCGCCGGAATCCCTGGTGTTGCGCCGCACTACATCCCGCCGCCATCAACCTTCAACGTGCTTCTTGGCTCCTCCTGGTTCGATAAACCTTGGTTTCTTTCTGAGGGAAAACTTGCTGCTGTGCGCATCATACCTTCCTCTTGGGGTTCCCAACGAACGTGTGAGTTACACGCCATCAAGAAGCTGCAAAGAGAGAAGGCGGGCGAGCGACCGGAGGCGAAGTACGCGTGAAGAAGGCCGTGTTCGTCCTCAACAAATCGCTGATCGTCCTCGACATCTCGCCGACGACACCGTTGATTTGTTGCTCTCCTGGAAGGTACGAGTCGATCTCTTCCCGTCTCCCCGTCTCCTGTGAAGAACGCCCTAGGTTCTCAACGATTCTTCTAGAAATTGGATTTCTTTGATTCGATTTGGTAAATTGATTGATCAAAGTTGCTTCTTCGATGATGCAGTTTTGATCTGCATCTTCGATTTGGTCAAAATCCATGCTTTTGGAGAAATCCCAAATTTCCCATAACTTTTCTGGCTTTCTAAGTTTCGGTTCGATCTGGTAAATTGACTGATGAAAGTGGCTTCCCCGATGCTGCAGTTGTGACCCGTATCTTCAGATTTGGTCCAAAATCTGAGCTTGCGTGAGACCCCCGATTCCCCATGATTTTTTTCTATCGGGACATGCCTCCATGTGTGCTTCATAGGACGAACAAGCTGCTGTCTCCCTGTATATTACTATCGTTGATGTTTAATTAGTTCTAGTAGTATACTCTACTGTAGAGTAGCTTTCTCGTCATTGTCTCTGTTAGATAAGCGTAGCTATCTGTGTGCCTAATTCTGAACCTATCAACTACACTAGGAAATCATAGAAGTATGGAATTAGTTTTTGTTTGAGCAAATACATGTGACGGCAACCAATCCTGTTCGCAGCTTGTATAGTTTACAACTTCTTCAATGGCTGCTACAACCAGATCAGCGACACCTATGCAAGTGGTCGTTGTGATAAACAACTATTGCAACAAGCTCTAGACCTGTACCACAGCCGCCATGGACACCAATTCATGTATGTGCACTGGTGGGAAGCTGTTAGAGATAGCCAAAAGTGGAAGATTCACGTCTACACTGAAGGAGACGGACCAAAGAGGTCACAAGCAGCACCAACTGAGAAAACTCCACGTCCTACTGGTTGCAAGGCTGCAAAGAAAGCAAGAGGAAAGGATAAGGAAGCCCCTGCCGAGATAAATGGAATGAAAGAACAAATTGGGGCTTTTCTACAAGCTCAAGCTGAGACAAAGGTGCAAACTGAAGAGATGATGGAACTGCAGAGTCGGCTATCTGCTCAGAAGCTAGAAGCTAATCGACTTGCATATGAGGCGGCAAAGGAGAGAACGGTCGCTAAGCTAGCGGAGGAAAGGACCGGTTGTTTGACAAGTTCACCGAGATGTTGAATGCCGACACTACAAGAATGGAGCCATGGGCAAAAGAGATGCATGTTAGGGCTGTCACAAGGTTAGGAGACCAGCTTTTCAAGGAGGAATAGGAGGTATATATGCTACAGCTTGTTCCTATTTTTTAAAATGCTCTAGTCATACAAATTGTTCTGTTTGTAAAATGCTCTAGCAAAGCTTTGTTCTGTTTGCAAACTATATACATCAGCCTTTTCATCATTGATAATTGGTCAGGCCTAGGTTCCTGGTTAGAGCATCCCCACTCGTTGGCGCTCCCCACGCCCAAATCCGGCGAAATTTTCGTCCGGATTGGAGGAAGATTTGGCGTGGGGAGGAGTAGTTTCCCAGTCGTGTGCTCCCCAAGCGGCGTTTCTCGGGGAAAAAGAGGATGGCTCGGGGAATCCGGACGAAAGAGGAGACACGTGGGCGTGGGCGGTTGGTTTAGCTTCATCCGGAGTCCCCGGGAGACCCCCGGGGGGCCGGGGATGGCATGGGGAGTCCGGACGAAAATAGGCCCAAATCCGGACCAAAACGAGGAACCGGGGGCGTGACTGGGCCGAATTTCGCCGTCCGGATGGAAAAAAGTGGCCGTGGGGGGCTCTGTGGGGAGACGAGTGGAGATGCTCTTATATTTCATAAATTAGTCATTGTTGTCACCTGACACTTGACCATGTGTTTCTGGTTATATTTCAGAAATTAGAAGTCAAGAGTGAGAAAGATATGGCAGGGAAATCACCAGGAAACCCCAAAGATATGAGACATTTTTTTGTGATTCAAGAGAAGGACATGGCAAGAAGTCAGTCTAAATTTTGAGAATGGTGAACAATAGCATATAGCATGGGATAAGTTGTGGTTTCTCAAGTACTTAACATATGTGATATGATTTTGGTGGTTTGTACTAGACTCTGTTTTGCATAATCTGGAGTGTGTTTGGATCAAATTTGAGACTAAGTTTGGTATTTTGCTAATTCCTTGAGTGAGTTCATTTGAAATAAATGGTTGTATTGTTTGAAATGAGTATTTGCACTGTGTCTGAAAAGTTGGTCAGTACAAAAAGTAGGAGAATGACATCACATGTAGTAGCTTCCATTGGAAACGTATGTTTAACACTAGTAGCTTCATTCTATTTTGTATATGTGGATGGTTTGGGCGACCACAACATACTGCCCCCATTGTACATGCCCTAAGCAACCGGCTTCCGCCACGCGCCTAGCCGGCGTACCACGCGAATCCACCTCGAGTTCGACGACCATATCCGATCGCAGCCGTCCACGTCATGCGCGCCGCGTTGCCGCTTCCGATTGGTCCGACACGCTTTAAGTCGGCCAGCCCGAACCAACTTCGCACACCAGTACGCACGCACACGCCACCGGCCGGCCTCCCTACGTACTCACACAACCTATAAATAAGCGCGCCGCCTTGGCATCTCCAACACAACCATCCATTCGTATCCGTCGACCTGAGCTACAAGCGCACACCACAGCAAAATATCGAAGACAAGCAAATCATCCATGGGAGCTGGGATGAAGCGCGCGAGGGAGGAGGAGCCGGTCTCGCTGGCACTGTCCCTTACCACGGATTCGACGACGTCCACCACGTCGGCCGACTCATCCGGTTCGCCGGCGGCGACGCAGAAAAAGAGACCACGCCGTGGGAGAGTGGTTGCGACGTCGGGGGAAGGGGATTTCGTGTGCAAGACGTGCGGCCGAGCCTTCGCGACATTCCAGGCGCTGGGCGGACACCGGACCAGCCACCTCCGCGCCCTCCATGGACTCGAGCTCGGCGTCGGCGTCGCAAAAGCCATCAGGGAGAAGAAACGAAGCGAGGAGAAGCAGCAGCATGAGTGCCACATCTGCGGGCTCGGCTTCGAGATGGGCCAGGCGCTGGGTGGACACATGAGGCGGCACCGCGACGAGATGGCGCTCACCCTCAGCGGCGCTGGCTCCGGTGCCAACGACCATTGGGTCATCTTGCGGCCGGATCAGGAACAGGTGGCGGGGCACGGTTCCCACCGGCCGCCAGTCTTGCTCGAGCTGTTCGTATAGCTAGGCACTAGCTGGATCTGCTGACTGTTTCTAATTAGAGAACCTGTAAATGATTTTAGAATGAGATATGTTCATTGTTTGATATTGCGGCGTTTCAGTTCTGTAATCTCTACTCTCTACTACCTAAAAAGAATCTCAGCGTTCCGTCGTCAATCCATCCCTTGGTCCGTCGCCTCCTTCGTCCCACCGATTTTCTATCGTCAATCGATCAAGTCCGCCGGTTTTTCTTCCTCCATCTGGTCTTTTTCGTCTGCCTACGAGATCAAACCCGGAAACCAAGCACGACGTACGCTCCTCCCTCCTCCCTCCTCCCTCCTCGAGATACGCTCCCACAATACCTGCCGCCGCCGATAACGCCTCCTGCCGCCCTCCCTCTCAGCCCTCCCTCCTTGACGCATGCGCCGGCGAAATCCGTCGCTGCGACACCTCGTGCTTGCGTAGCAACAGCCTCCGACTTTGTCTCCCTGGTCTGCTCCTTCAAGTCCCGCCTCGCATCTCGGAGGCCCTCGCATGGCGGGCGGCATCACGGAGGCCTTCGCCTACCTCCACCACTCGATGCCTCCCCCTCCCGGAGTCCTGCCCCGTCTAGGCGGGCGAAGAAGATACTCAACATTCCGGATTTGCTTCTTTCGTTAACATTTTCCAATCTGCGGTTACCTTTTCCATGAAAAAACCTCTTTGGATGGTCATCGCAGGCAAGTGACAGGGCTACAGCGACAATGGAACGGCGAACAGGGGCATTGGAGCAGGCACGACCTACCACCAAGGGTACAATCCATCTCCCTCATCCCTCCTCCACTCTCCATGCCTCTCCCTATGTATCTCGTCGTTGTTCTCATCCTTGGCTCGTGCGCAGTGTTAGTTAATTTGTTGTTTGTTGTTCCATATGCTTAGATCTAGCTATGTTTGCTCAAAATTCTGTACAACATTTGCCATGATCTGCACGATCTGTACATGTTGATTAGGATCCGTACATGGTATGTGTTTCTGGCGGTTCATATCTGCTTGGTTTATAGAGGTTAGGTTATTCTTGAATTGTTCTAGAAGCAAGGTATTAGATCGGGTGTAAATCAAGAACAACTTGATTATTTGGTATTGTCGCTTCTGGACTATCTTTCTATTGATGATTGAAGGCCGCTGATTTGCTAGGTGTGAAACCTAAATAGGTTGTGCATATTGGGGATGACCATACAAACGATCTATGTGTAGTTGAGGATGCAGGCTGCGATTTATGTCGTTGGAGTAGTGATATTCAGCCTGACAGTTTCAAGTGCTTCTGTGGCCCACCCTCTCAGCTGGGAAACACAAGAGGTCGTGTCTGTAGGCTGCAGTAGCCAGCAGCAGTGAGGCAGATGCCAGGGAAACGAATGAGTGTGACAGGGCACACAAGGTGTGGCGGGCGGGGGCTCGAGGGTGCAGCCTAACATATGTGTTTATCATTGCATATTTTGGACTACAGTAGTAGTCAGAGATCATCTTTCGGTGGGTTACTTCATTAAGCTTATTTTTTGAAACACACGTAAACAATGCTTGAGGTAAAGTCAGATTTTAAGATGTATCACTGGTTCTTGGTCTAAAATCATATCTTTGTTCAAACTATTACTGGAACACGTGGCTATTAGATGCCCTTTGTTGAACCATGTCAGCTCGATATCATCTTGATAGATACCTCTGTAGCAGATACCACAACTTTGGATTTCTCACTGGATGCTCTATGTAACAGTCCATAGGTTTCCGACTTGCCTTTTCTTGGTGATCTTAAGCAAATGTCTTGCACTCGGGTGACATTTAGCGGTGTAAGATGTGGCCAATATCATACCTTTGATTTTTCCAGTGTGATCTTCATAGTTCTATGTTTACTTATGAGTGATGCACTCCCATTATGTTCACTTGATATGCATGTAAGATTGGTCTCATGTTTTTCTCCACTAATGAGTTTGCTGTTACTCCGCATCTCTATATGCGAGATCACTGTTGCCAACGTAAATGAAAAAGAAGACTATTAAATTTAGATGGGTAACAGTCCATAGGTTTCTGACTCACCTTTTTTTGGGTGATCTTGAGCAAATATCCTGCACTCAATTGACGTTTAACGGTGGTAAGATGTGGCCAACATCATACCTTTTATTTGCTTACTTGATATTCATAGTTCTGTGTTTACGTACGAGTGATGTGCTCCGATTATGTTCACTTGATATGAATGTAAGATTGGTCTCATGTTTTTCTCCACTACTGAGTTTCCTGTTACACCGAATTTTTAGATGCACATCTAATTTATTTGCTAGGTCACCATTGCGATTCCTGTAGCTATGTATCTGAAAGACAAGACTATTAATTTAGATAGGTAACATCATATGCACTTTTGCTTCTACCACATGCTAGCTCTTCATTCATCAAAAAGTCCTATCGTCTCTACATTTTTTTTGTTTACATTTGCGATATAGTTTGTGCTCTCATGGATGTTGGATCCAACTGAAAACAAGAGACATATTTTGCATTTTGAGATTGACATAATGTATGTAGAGATTTCATCATATTGATTGGTGTTCGTTTCATTGTGTAATTGGTTGCACGGCAGTCTTCTCCCTTATATGAGATCTTTAGACGTCGGAGATCAAATGGCTATGATTTTTCTGTCCCAGCAAGAATATAATATGAATTTACCCCAATAGTGAATGGTGTGCCTTTCTTACTCGTGCGTTTTTATGCTAACAGGTTTCAAATAGTAAACTTTACTAACAAGTTATTTCATATTGTTCATCATCTCCTGTGTGATAGGTGTGGACAAAGATTTCACACTATACATGGAGTTCAGTGGTGCTATTGACTAGCCGATAATTGATGTGAAGAACTTTTGGAGATGAAGAGGTAATGAATCAAGCTACCTGGGAACCAAGATTTTTAGTTGTCTGTATCAAATGGTTACTGTTTTAAAGGAGTCACGCTGATGGTGCATCTTGCTATTGGTATTCGTTGGAGATTCAGATGTTAAAAGTATGATTTTTTTTTATCTGGTCGTAAATAGTGCATATTGTCTTATATATTCAGGTGGAGATTACTGGAGACGGCAATATCACATAACTAGATTTCTGCATTAGCATGCACAGAATAACTACACAGAAGTTATACAAGATCCATATCGAGAATGGTCCACATGGCTCCATTCCTTGTATCATGTTTATAACTAATATAAATGACTGGTTCCTTTTGTGATAAGTAATTTAAACGAGTTAGTATCGTTTGTAGTTGAGTTTTAAGTAAGCACAGATGACCATGACGTGAAGAGTGTCTTGGACGTAGGACTTTCACACCAGGCAGCATCCATAATTTTGCTTCATTCCTGATGGATTCGAGTAATTCTCAACGACGACCAGCTTTTATGTGATTGTTGTTGGACTTCTTAAACTTGAGATGGTGTCACCGACATTTAACGGCAAGGGTTGAGGTGTCAGGATCAGAGATCACTGTCAACAGGAAAAATAAGATGTATCCCCTTAAAATAAAGATGTAATCTCTATGTATTGTTTTGACATTTTTTTCCCTGTTTTCTGCACCATGTATTTGCACAACGGATGCACATGTTTAGACCGATTTCTGTGGAGCTAACGTATCTTTCAACAACATTATTATTAAAAAAAACATTCCCATTGCACTTCATGTTACACTAAATTTTAAGTAAATTACAAGGAACTACAACAATCGTGGTGAATTCAACGCGTTAGGGCCACTTTTTAAAAAACATTTCAGTCCAGTGAGGCAGGGAGCAACAAATAGCGCAAATCTCCGATAATAGTGGTTTAGCCATCGCGATCTCACTGCAATGATGATGTGGCCAAACGGTCGTCGCCCTGCTGGTGGACATGGGGTCCCACCTACAGGAACAACACGTCGGACACGCGCAGACCGGCTCCTCTTTCACCACCTCGTCGTTGTCCCGCCACCACCGGCCTCCCCCGACACGTCCAAGTTGCCGAAGAGGACTGCCTCGACTCCAACATCCTCCCCATTCATGGGATCGACCTAACGCGCCCCATACCGATGACAAATTCGCCGATTACTTCTTTGTCTTCGGCGAGAAAACTATCGATTTCGGTTGCCTCTGTTTGGTCCCGATTCCGGTGGCGGACTCGCGTGGCCTGCATGCGTGCGCCACTCTGCTCGACACGCCCGGCCACCGTGCGCGTGGTCGCCACGCCCGGACTAGCGAACGAAGCAACCACCCCGATGTTCCTCGCCGCCGTGGCATTCTACCTCTTCCCAAACGAAGCCTTAGCGTCGGTTCTCGCGGCGACCATCCCCGCACGAACATCAGGTGCCTTGTCCATCGTGTGAGCGCGTGGATGCACCGCGGTGGCATGCTACGCATGCGGAGGCGATGCTGGAGGCCCCGAAGAAGAATCCTGATAGGAGGGGAGGAGCACGGACTAGAACATGGGACTGTGGATGGCGGCCGTCCATGGGGACGCAGTGGATGGAGCCGAAACATGTGCACATGGAGAGGGGTCCCCCTTCATCCGAGCTACACCATGATGGGCACTTCTGGGTGCATCGCCGGTGAGCGGAGCGCGGCAGGGGAGGATCTGGGACGTGCGGTGACCGATGAAGCGCTGGAGCCGGGTGGAGAGGCGGTCACCGGTAGTAGGTGGTAGAGAGGCAGTTCCCCGGAAGAGATAGAGAGAATAAGGAGAACAGAGAATAAAAAGGTGGGAATGACAGGTGGGCCGTGGGGACGGCCATTAAGCAACATCATCACTGACAGTGGGGCCGCGAAGATCAAAACGTTGTCTACTAAGATTTTGCTCGATTTATTGCTCTAGATGGTACCGATTTAAAAGAATTAACAAAATTGGTATTGATCCGTCGAATTTCTCCCAATTATAGCAGTTCATTATAATTTAATCCACTAAATTGGTGATTTATTTAAAACATATTATTGTCCGTGGCAACGCACGGGCACTTAACTAGTCTGTCTCAGATTTTGAACCATCTGGGGATTCATTGATCTCCATGGTATATATAACACTCTCAGGAAAATTAGTTGTTCATGATCGACCATACGTATGTCTGGCTAGTCGTGACGCTTCGGCCCGTCCAGTCGCTCCCCGCGGGCGACGGGCGGGCGATTCCCCCAAACCCTAGCCCCAGCCCCTTCTCCCCGCTACCCCCCGCCGCCGCCGGCGGCGTCAGCCGCCGGGCAAAGCCCAGGCGGTGCCGGCGGCGGCGGGCTCTTGGATCTTGTCCGTGCGGAGGTGGTGCGGGGCCTCTCCCTCGGGCGGTGGAGATCCTCTACGAGGAAGCGACGACACCTTGCGCGGCGGGCCGGCGCGCCGCGGCGAGGCGTTTCCTCGAGGTCGAGGCGGCGGAGCTCGGCGGCGTGGTCGCCTCCTCGCGGGCGGCGACTGCGTCTTGTCGTCTTCTACGGGTAGCTTCGGCGGTCAAGGGCACGGGCCCGTCGTTTCGCGTGTGCGCCTCGGGGAGGCAGAGGGCGCCCTTCGCGTCCGCTGTTGGCATGCTACGGCGGCCTTCTTCGTCTCCGGTAGGTGGCCAAGCTCCTCGTCGGCGCCTCTGTTTACGATGAGCTCGGCCCTGGCCATGGGATGGCGGCGACGAGCCCAGATCTGGGTTGGTGGGCCTAGGTTTGGGCCGATTCCGGGTGTTCTTGGTAGGGTCCAAGACACCTCGGTTCTCTCGCGGGTTTGCTCCGGCTCAGGAGAGCTTGGGACCTGTGGCTGGTAGGATGGTGCGGCTACAGCATGGTGTCGGCTCGCCGTCGTCGATGTTCTGATCCCCTCCAGCTAAATTGACAACCGCGGGAGCGGTTCGTCTCGGTTCTGCCCATCTTGGTTGGTTTTGCGGGGTGCGGCCTACAGAGACGCCAGCGGGTTTGATGGTGTGTCCGCGAAAGCAACGCAAGGCTTAGGCCACTGCCGGCGACGACGACGTCTACGGATGCCGTTTACCTTCTTGGAGGCGTGGCCACGACACACGTCCTGCTGCTGGTTGCCTCCCTTGGGCACTGCCTGCTGCCCTGTTGACTCGCGAGTTCTCCGAGTTCCTCCTCGAATTTCCTTCTCGTCGATGCACTGCGTCTTGATGCGACCGGCTTCACATAGACGGTGTGCTCCAGGTTTGCGCGACCACTCTCGGGCCTAGGGTGGCTGTTAGAGTTGAGGTCGTCGCAGGGGGACACTGGTGGTTTTCATTAGCTGTGTGATGTCCTGATGTCAGTTGCAAAGACAGAGGCTTTCCGTGGGGTGGGTGTTTGTAGCCCATGCGAAAGCATTGCACGGCCCCTCTGTGCCGACAGCGACGATGCTTGTGAGCGCCGTTTCCCTTCCTGGAGGCGCTGTCGTGAAGGTTGCCCCCTTTGAACTCTGGAGTCTCACCTGCTCTCTTGCGCAGTTAGCTAGCTCCCTTGGCGTCGGTGGTCTTCTGCTTGGCGGCCCAGTGTGCTTCTTCAGCTTGGTGCAGTTCCTCGGAGCGGCGGCTCGTTGCGCGAAGTTTCCAGCCGAGCTGCCGGTGTTTAGCTGAGGCCTTGGACTCCTTTGTTTCTATCTTTGTTTAGGCTTTAGCTCAGCACATGTGCTTGTACCGCTAGCTGGCAACCCCAGTTTTTCGCTTTCTTTTCCTGTTGTGGTTGTTCTTATTGTAATCCTGGCCGTGTTGGCTTTGTTAATTCAAAGTCGGGCTCGTCGAGCCTTCAGTTTAAAACCATACGTATGTCTCGCTCTTGAAAATCCAATCATGTTGCCCTGCTAGTGTAATTAGAAAATCCCCTTTGATTTCCAAATTTTCCTCTCCGATTGCGATCACCCTATGTATATTGTCATCTATGTTGCTCAAGCTCATTAATTAAAATTAGCAAGTTTAATTTGGAGTAATAGAAATCAAGATCGTCGACATGATATAACAATCTGAACTTTTGTTGGCAGATTGTAATCCTATACTAGAGGAAAAACATCTTGATATTTTGCTCCCAAAAAGAATCTTTATGTTAAATTAGGCAATGAGATTGCCATATTCTCTCCATGGTTGTCGACTGATGCGGGTCGTTCGGACCAGTGACGAAGGATGTTTCCAAATTGTTGTATGGCAAAGGGCGTGAGAGGGGGTTGATGAGATAGAGTGTGATGTGTTGCCATTGAAGGTTTGTGGATTGCTACTTGGGCATCCTTCGAAGTATGATCGTAATGTGACACATGCTGGGAGAGCAAATACATATTCTTTTATGTATGGTGGCAAACAACGGATTTTGAAGCCTATGGTTGATGATCATATCCAGTCCGACGTGGAGTTGGTGGTACGTAAGGAGAAGTTGCGCAAGCCTAAAGTGCAGCATGAGGTGCATGCTGTTCCGAGCGTCGATGTTAGTGATGTTTCAGCCATGCCTGTAGATGACAAGCCATTTCTTGTTGGTGTCAAGCCGGATGAAGCTAGTCCTATTGTTGATGCGGATGTTGCAGCATGTGCTACAGTTTCAGTTAGTGTTGATGCCAGTATACAGATTGATGATATTTGTGTTGATGGTGTTTCAGTACATATGAAGCAGAAGCGCGTGGGAGGAGTGGGAGGCGAGCGCATCAGTGGAGACAGTGGGCAGCGGTACTACCGTGCTAGGAGTACTGCACTCCAGTTTTCCGCGACACCGATGCATCGATGCAAGGATGGACGTGTGAGACATTTATGTAGCACATGAATTACACATCTTGTGCAAGGTCATGTTCAGCGACACAGGGGTCCATCAAAACCTCGCAAGAAGAAGGTATTGGCCCCGAAGTCCAAGATCATGTGGAGAAGAAAGGAGACGCCAAGTGTTTTATCAAGTCAAGCATGCCGAGAGGGAGGATGTGGTGTGGTAGGCAGGCAAGACTTGAAGATGGCGCGGACGTGTGATGTTCATATCACGTCACCTTTTCCAGAAGACCCTCACGCGTTGGGGACAACGCTTCTTGAAGGGGGAAGTTGATACGGGCATGAAGGCCATGGTGACGCTCAATTTCAGGACTCCACCTAGCTAGTTATCTTATTTATCGTATTTTATGTCTATGGTCATATGTGGGTCAATTAAGGATTTTATTGAGTTGGGTCAGTTTGGTTTGGGCCTATCCAAACCAAGGTAGAGAGGCCCACTAGGGGCTGGCCGGCCACCCCCTCATATAAGGGTGGGTGCGGCTAGGTTTGAGGGGGAGAAAGAGTTTAGGTTTAAAAAATCATTACGTGTGATCACGTTTATCATCCCTCCGGGGGTACGTTGTTGCCGTTTAAGTAGTTCGTAATATATCCGCTGCGAAGGTTCTTGTGTTCATTAAAGATTATCTAGCTCAGGTTTGAGGCGTATCGTTCATCGATCCGTTGCTTGCTGGATTCGTCCCTCTTCTCCCTCTTCTCCAGGCTGCGTTCATCGCATTGTTGGGAGATTCTATCTACCCGGGTTCTCGCTCTGTGAAAGATCGGACAACACCTAGAAGGATCTGCTCCGATCCCCTTATCACATAATATATCGAAATTTATGTTTGTTAATTTTCCTAACAACTAGAACACATAATACACGGCCATCTCTTCAAATTTCTAACATTTTCTCATATTTTTCTGAAATTGAAAAAGGCGATTCCCGAAGGGAGGGTGCATGTGGAGAAAAAAAAAAGCCATGCCAACGGCTTTGCCATTGACACGGTTTTTTTTTTTTTCTGTTTTTTCACTCCATCCCTATGAGCCGTTGGCACACCTTTTTTTCAGCCCTATACCAGCGGCAAAGTTATTTCTAACGCCATTGCCTTGCCGTCACGGTGGAGACCCCGGGGCCACACGTCCCAGTATATGTCGACGGACAGCCGGGCGTGTGCCGATGACCTTTTTGTATGCCAATGGTGGCCTTGAGCCCATGTTGCCCTACGCGGACGGCTTGCTCAGTTTCACGTAGTGAGGTTGTGGGGGGCAATTTGACACATGCTTGGACTACAGATGAGATAGATCGAGTAGACATGAGGATATCGATGCTGGACGGTGATCGAGTCAATTTTTACTAAATTTCCAGGTTAGGTCAAGGGAATCAAGTCGATAGAAACAACAAAAACCAATGAATCAATGTACTATATAATGATCTCTTCAACGAATGAATGAACAAGTCGTACCCATGTATGTACACATAGGAACGAATGAACCAACGATCAACACCTAACTATATACGGGGTGTACGTGCAGCAAACGTACAAACGAATCGCGCACACTGGTTAACCTGCAGGAACTCTGAACTAAATGGAGCTATGGACTACCAATCAATCGAGTTAGCTATCTAGAGCTCTAGACAAAGAGCTGGAGCAGAACGGGCGGCGCCTGCGCCACGGCGCCGGCCTCCTCACGGTGCCTGCGCATGTGTCCCCCGAGCGCCTGCCCCATCTCGAAGCTGAGGCCGCAGACATGGCACTGGTGTACTGCCGCCGGATTCTGATCGTCTGAAGAAGTGGTCTTCTTGGGCTTGAGGGAGTAGTGATCTCGGGCGAGGGCGAGCGCGAGCCCGTTGCGGCCACGGAGGTGGCTGGTCCGGTGCCCGCCGAGCGCTTGGAACGTCGGGAAGGAGCGGCTGCACGTCTTGTACACGAACTCGCCGGATGCCGCGGCGCGCCTGAGCTTCTTCTTGCGCTCGGCCACGGCGCCGAGGGAGAGGGAGAGGGACAAGGGGGCGTAATCTCTGTAGTGGTTCATCGAGGACACCATTGTTGCGCCGCTAATCGGATCTGAGCTCAGCAACAGTGCAAGAGTAGGTCTGTGGCGCCGTGCGAAACGATCGACGAGAAGGAGGATTCGGGAGAAATGGGAGGTGGATGTGGATGGGGAGCAGGGTTTTTATAGTAGCAAGGGGTAGAGACGGATGGGACTAGTAGTAGCTGGAGCTAGTAGCAGCCAGCAGGTGGTCTCACGTCACGTGTATACCCCGTCGGAGTTGACGTCGTCGAGGACCGCAGCGTCGCCATCGGCAGTTCGAAAAGAGCAGAACCTTCTTCATTTTTGTTTACTTGCTCGCGAGGGAACACGCGCTTCCATCCATGGATAAGCGTGTGCGCTGGCTTCATATCGCTGGTGGACGGAAGGGCCCACGAAATGGGACGGAAGTATCCATCACTCACGGTGTTAGGACATCTATAGCGGGCAGCCCCAAATCGACGACCCAAATTGGTCCGTTTCTGTCAGATTAGTTTGGCCCGCGGACAGTTTGGGAGTGTCTATCCGTTTTAGTTGGACATTTCGCCCAGCGACCCGTTCCAAATCGTCCTCCCTGCCCGCTATCAACGATGATCCTCTGCCTCTAATGGCGATGGGACGCTAATGGCGTCGCCGGCCTTCTGGCGCGCGCCATAGATGGTTCCCGCTCATCCATTTGGTTCCCGTCCACGCTTTCCTAATCGGTATACTAGGACCTTGATACGCGCTTCGATTGGCGTATGTACGTAGATGTACGTGTGCGCTGGCTTCATATCGCTGGTGGACGGAAGGGCCCACGAAATGGGACGGAAATATCGATCTCTCACGGTGTTAGTTACTGTGGTGCTATCGGGCCCACGGCCCACGGCACGGTGACGGCAGTCTGTGGTTGATTTTGCGGAAATCCATTTTTGCTCATGTTTTTTTGACACAACATTTTTGCTCATGTAGATGCACCTATTGCCACACAAAATATATTTGAAAATGTCTAAATTTTTTTAAAAAAACTCAGAGTGTACTTCCACATATTTTATGCCGCGCCTACACACAAAGTGTCTCGAAAAGATATTATAGTTTGTGGTATGTACAAAAAAAGACAAAAAAGACAATTTATGGTGCTCCAAAAATGTTTTTATGGGATATTTATTTATCTTTTTTTTACATAGATCATATAAAATGTTTTTCATCCAAAACTTTTGTGAGCTAACATAGAATAGATCATATAAATTGTAATGCAACCGTGGTAAGTCGTCGCTGTTTGACCGATTTACCCCTAAACTTAGAGAAAAATTACCCACCGTTGCTATCCCCAAGTGGAAAAATGTTTCGTTTTACTCATCAGCAGGAACGAAACAATTCGATCTGCTTAAGGGTTCATAGTGGATGTGTTTCCTGCTCGTCCGAAAAAATAAACCGGGACCCGAGCGTCCTAAACTCCTAATCTTATCCGCCAGCCTCCGGCGTCGCTGGATCTGACCTCGTCAACGCCTGCCCCCTCCAGCGAGTTGTGCTCCTTTCACGCGAGCTCAACGAGCTACACGTCGGCCGCTCGCGAATCTCACTGCCAGCCGTGGCTGCAACTCCATCTCAGTCAGACGGACAAGCAGTTACCAGTGGGCGGCGGCAAGGCAAGGAGCGCCAGCAATTGGCCGCGAAGGTTAGAGCAGCGACGCACAGACCAGATGCAGTGGACTCGCAGGCGCCCTTGGATGAGGGCAGCGATAGTGTGACGGCGCGTCGCCGCCTTCCTGAGCTCCTCAACCGGCCCTGCAGCCTCAGCGATCCCCTTTGCTTATTATGGCTCACCCGGATCTGCTCGCCCCCATCCCCACAGGTGCTCGAAGTGGATCCAAGCCGACTTGCAGGTGCGCCATCCGCGCTACCGATTTTAATCTGGATTTGAGGAATTGGGTTCGACTAATTTCGGCTGGAGGCCGGAGCAGAGGATGAGCTGAGCGGCGGTGGCGTTCTGTGCGTTGGATGGGCGCCTGGGAATGATTAAAAAAGTTACAGCTATGAAATTGAGTACTGCTAACATATATTGTCCGACAAGCTAGGTGGCAGTTCATTGGCTTACGGGAAGACAAAACTGTCTTCACCGGTGGTCTCATGTCATTTGTGGATCTTGGGCTGCATACCAATATATTTTGAATAATTCAGAAACAACATCTAAATTTGGTTGTCAATTGCTCGTTGCTATCGTTTTCAGGATCGATGCAGCCCCAATGTTTTTTTTTAGTATTGCCGAAATCATTTTCTGTGTGGATCGTTGAAAAAAAAATTAAGGCGGCAAAAATAAATACATACACAGTAAGGGAGAATAAACTATGAGATTCACTAAAATATATTGTTTGATAAACTTTGCTGCATATAGATTAGTAGTTAAATTCTTTTATACAGACAGAACATGCAAAGATTTTTTTTAAGCGCTCCCACCCTAATAAGTGTTCTAAACCTCTTGCTATTGTAGTTTCCTAGAAACCTGTTTGAATTTTAGTGATTATTATTGTGCTTAATAATAAATATTAAATCTTGCTAATCAGTGTCTCCGTCGCAAGGCCATCGGGGCCGTTGTTCTAGCCGAGGAGAATATTGTGGATGTGAACATGGAGGCAGGCCTGTGGTCCATTGGGTTCTAGGTTTGATGCCTTCACGGTGCTGCGAGACCATTCAATCAAAATAGATGAATTTTAAGCTCTTCGGCGGTAAGTTATTTATAATTTTTTAATTTAAATACATTTTATTTAAATAGTGGAATCTTAAAAAAAAATGAGATAGATGTCATTATTGCACAATATGCTCTTTAACTTTGTTTATATATGTTGTAAGGAGAAATTTGAGGAAGCCTGATGCAACTCGACAATGCAGCTTTTCGCACCCGATGTAACACACTAGCATATTTGTTATATCTTGTAAAGCAATATTTTTGATAGTTTCGCAGCAACGCGCGGGCACACTGCTAGTTGCCATAGCCTTTTTGCCAGTTAAAAAAAAAGGTAAAAACATCCTTATAGCAGATCTTACATACTGTCCCAGCCCGGGCAACGGCATGAATTTTTTTACACCCATGATAGCGCTGAAATATTAGAGCGCCCTTCCCTCCTTCACTGCGCCGCTGCATGCACGTAGACCCATGTCATCTGCTCTGACTCCGTGCCGCCAAAAAGCTTCAGTGATATCTACCGCTACATTCCCACCTTTTGGTGAGACCGTAGATGCTGGTTTCATTCTGCCTCTGGGCGAGGGGAGGCATGAGCGAGATGAGTGAGCAAGAGACACACCCACCCCCCGCGCCTCGGCCGTTCCAGGTCGGGGCGGCCACCCCCAATCCCGCGGCGGACCTCCTCCTCCAGCCGTCGGCCTGTCCGTCCGCCCCCGCTGCAGCCCAAGCGGGTCAAGATCTGCGGTTCGGGCTCATCACTCCGGAGCTTGTGGCGTCGGCGGCCAAGGCGGCTGCAGATCGGCGCGGGAAATCCGGCGCCCTGCCGGAGCAGAGGGCATCTTCATGGGCGTCTGCGACCCTGCAGCAGACCGGCGCGTCTTCAAGGCCGTCTGCCCTCCTCGAGGTGGCTGCAGCGCAGGGCCGGGGTAGCGCCGCGTGCTCTGCTAGCCTCCCGCCTCCTCCACTGCTGCGGCCAGGAGATAGGCCCTGCACTATAGCCGATCTGGAAGCCCAGAGAGCCCTTCCTCAAGCTCGCGCTGCTGGAGGCCGGCTGCGCTCCACTATTGTTGCCTCCAAGGAGCTCCAGGAGGAATTAAAGCAGCGCGGCAACCAAGATTCGGGCGGTTCTTGGCAGGAGGTCCGCCCCAAATTTTGGTGGCGCAAATTCAAGCCTTCCCCTTTGGGATTCCGGCGTGTTGACCAGCGGCAGGATGCACCGGTCGATCCCTTCAAAGGGGCATGCTTTCGCTGCCTCTCCCCTCGCCATTTCATCCGCCAGTGTAAGGGCGTGCTCCACTGTTTGGAGTGCAAGAAGCCAGGCCACCGTGCTCGTGATTGCCCCTCTCGGCGCCCACCGCCGGTCGGCGCGACATCTCCGCGGCGGCCTCCACCGGCCGTGCACAACCATCTGCAAGCAAACGCTGCAGCCGAGCGGATGCCTTCCCCTAGACGGCGCGCGGCGTCGGATGTGGAGCCTGGCCACCCGTCCAACAGGCCCGGGGAGGTGTATAGCTCGTCGCTGAGTACCCCGGCGATGGAGGTGGCCACCACGGAGATGCGTCGTACACACCTCGCCATCCTCGTCTCCGACACCAGGCTCAACATCAGCACCCGCTCCATCGCCAAGGCACTCCAAGAGCGGCTCAGCTTCCCGTGGGAGGACATTCACGTCTCCGCCTCCTACCCCGACGATTTCCTCGTCAGGTTCGCTCAGCCTTGGCAGCGGGACGAGGCGCTCGAGGCCGGCACCGTGCTGCTCCGGCGTGGTTCCTTGGCGCTCACCACCAGGTCGCCTACGGCGCGCGGTCAGCCGCAGACTTGGAGATTCTACTGCAGGCTCGTGCTGGAGGGCATCCCGCTCAATGCTTGGGAGGATGAGCCCACCATCAAGGCGGTGATCGGCGGCGCCTGCGAGTTGGACCGTATCGAGCGACGCTCGATTCTCAAGGACAACACTGCGGCGGTGTTCGTTTGGGTCTGGTGTTTGGACCCTGACCTGATCCCCAAGATCAAGCCGCACTCCATCCTCGGTCGGCCGGCCGAGCGGCGTCACGACCTACCAGAGGGGACGCCGGCGGAGGAGGGGCGCGATGGTCCGCTGTACAGGATCCTCGTCCACATCGACAAGGTGATCGACTACACTCCGATCGATGAGAGCCGCCGCCGCCGCGGTGTGCTGTGGCCGCAGGTCTTCCGCAAAGATTGGGCCTTTGGGGTGGAGGACGGCAAGCCAGGGCCTCGGACGAGGCCAATTCGGGACAGGCTGGGTCCCTCCAGCCACAGCCGCCGGTGAGATGACGACAGAGACGATGACCGACACGGGGCTTCTCGCCGCGGTGACCGCCGGGGCGGCGACGGAAGGGAGTATGGCGACAGTTCAAGACACAGCTCTGAGAGACGCTACCAGCATCAGGAGCGTCAGGACCGCCGTCCCAGCCGATCGCCCGATCGGCGTCGACGCGGTGACTCTTCTCGGCATCGTTCCAGGAGTGCTGGGCCTGTTGAGCTCCGCGGCCTGGAGGCGTCGCCTGCCGTGCCAGCCCCACAGACGCAGCCAGGCCAAACGGCAGCGCTGACCATGGAGGCGGGCCTTGCCACGGCGGCTCGGAGCAGAAGGCGCAGGAGCAGGTCGCGCACGGTGATGGCGTGTAACTCACACGTTCGTTGGGAACCCCAAGAGGAAGGTATGATGCGCACAGCAGCAAGTTTTCGCTCAGAAAGAAACCAAGGTTTATCGAACCAGGAGGAGCCAAGAAGCACGTTGAAGGTTGATGGCGGCGGGATGTAGTGCGGCGCAACACCAGGGATTCCGGCGCCAACGTGGAACCTGCACAACACAACCAAAGTACTTTGCCCCAACGAAACAGTGAGGTTGTCAATCTCACCGGCTTGCTGTAACAAAGGATTAACCGTATTGTGTGGAAGATGATTGTTTGCAGAAAATAGTAGAACAAGATGGCAAGAGATTGTATTTCAGTATAGAGAATTGGACCGGGGTCCACAGTTCACTAGAGGTGTCTCTCCCATAAGATAAACAGCATGTTGGGTGAACAAATTACAGTTGGGCAATTGACAAATAAAGAGGGCATGACCATGCACATACATATTATGATGAGTATAGTGAGATTTAATTGGGCATTACGACAAAGTACATAGACCGCCATCCAGTATGCATCTATGCCTAAAAAGTCCACCTTCAGGTTATCATCCGAACCCCCTCCAGTATTAAGTTGCTAACAACAGACAATTGCATTAAGTATTGCGCGTAATGTAACTAGTAACTACATCCTTGAACATAGCACTAATGTTTTATCCCTAGTGGCAACAGCACATCCACAACCTTAGAACTTTCTCGTCACCGTCCCGTATATCAATGGAGGCATGAACCCACTATCGAGCATAAATACTCCCTCTTGGAGTTACAAGCATCTACTTGGCCAGAGCATCTACTAGTAACGGAGAGCATGCAAGATCATAAACAACACATAGACATAACTTTGATAATCAACATAACAAGTATTCTCTATTCATCGGATCCCAACAAACGCAACATATAGAATTACATATTGATGATCTTGATCATGTTAGGCAGCTCACAAGATTCGACAATGAAGCACAATGGGGAGAAGACAACCATCTAGCTACTGCTATGGACCCATAGTCCAGGGGTAGACTACTCACACATCACTCCGGAGGCGACCATGGCGGCGTAGAGTCCTCTGGGAGATGATTTCCCTCTCCGGCAGGGCGCCGGAGGCGATCTCCTGGATCCCCCGAGATGGGATCGGCGGCGGCGGCGTCTCCGGGAAGGTTTTCCGTATCGTGGCTCTCGTGCATCGGGGGTTTCGCAACGGAGGCTTTAAGTAGGTGGAAGGGCAGGTCAGAGGCGGCACGAGGGCCCCACACCACGTGGCCGCGCGGCCAAGGGGGCCGCGCCGCCCTAGGGTGTGGCCACCTCGTGGCCCCACTTCGTCTCCTCTTCGGACTTCCGGAAGCTTCGTGGCAAAATAGGACCCCTGGGCGTTGATTTCGTCCAATTCCGAGAATATTTTGTTACTAGGATTTCTGAAACCAAAAACAGCAGAAACAAGAATCGGCACTTCGGCATCTTGTTAATAGGTTAGTTCCAGAAAATGCACGAATATGACATAAAGTGTGCATAAAACATGTAGATAACATCAATAATGTGGCATGGAACATAAGAAATTATCGATACGTCGGAGACGTATCAGCATCCCCAAGCTTAGTTCTGCTCGTCCCGAGCAGGTAAAACGATAACACAGATAATTTCTGGAGTGACATGCCATCATAACCTTGATCATACTATTTGTAAAGCATATGTAGTGAATGCAGCGATCAAAACAATGTATATGACATGAGTAAACAAGTGAATCATATAGCAAAGACTTTTCATGAATAGCACTTCAAGACAAGCATCAATAAGTCTTGCATAAGAGTTAACTCATAAAGCAATAATTCAAAGTAAAGGTATTGAAGCAACACAAAGGAAGATTAAGTTTCAGCGGTTGCTTTCAACTTGTAACATGTATATCTCATGGATATTGTCAACATAGAGTAATATAATAAGTGCAATAAGCAAATATGTAGGAATCAATGCACAGTTCACACAAGTGTTTGCTTCTTGAGGTGGAGAGAAATAGGTGAACTGACTCAACAATGAAAGTAAAAGAAAGGTCCTCCATAGAGGAAAAGCATCGATTGCTATATTTGTGCTAGAGCTTTGATTTTGAAAACATGAAACAATTTTGTCAACGGTAGTAATAAAGCATATGTATCATGTAAATTATATCTTACAAGTTGCAAGCCTCATGCATAGTGTACTAATAGTGCCCGCACCTTGTCCTAATTAGCTTGGACTACCGGATCATCGCAATGCACATGTTTTAACCAAGTGTCACAAAGGGGTACCCCTATGCCGCCTGTACAAAGGTCTAAGGAGAAAGCTCGCATTGGATTTCTCGCTATTGATTATTCTCAACTTAGACATCCATACCGGAACAACATAGACAACAGATAATGGACTCCTCTTTTATGCATAAGCATGTAACAACAATTAATAATTTTCTCATATGAGATTGAGGATATATGTCCAAAACTGAAACTTCCACCATGGATCATGGCTTTAGTTAGCGGCCAAATGTTCTTCTCTAACAATATGCATGCTTAACCATAAGGTGGTAGATCTCTCTTACTTCAGACAAGACGAACATGCATAGCAACTTGTCGGGGGGAAGACCCCGGATAGGGCAATGGACGCGGAGCAGCCGGCTGGCCACTGGCCAGCTCGCGGCAAAGGCCGGCTGAGGAGCAGCCGGCTGGCGCCGTGGCCGGCTGGTCCGGAAGCCGGCTGGCTCTAGGTCCTAGTCGGCCTGGCTACGGCCACCAATGCTGTAGCTGGGCCGGCTTCTACAAGCCATATCCGACTGGGGTTTGTACCTCAGACCGACTCGAGGCTGGCGAGTCTTGCCTTTGGAAGGAACCGGGTTGGTGATCCGGGTTCCGAAAGTCCACGCTGACTCCATCTTCCGTAAAACGCGGGGCACTGTGGAGCAATAGTGCCACGCGCCGGACAGGCCGCCAGGGCTTGCGACGATCCGTACTGGCTACAGTGGCTGACAGCGACAGGGACACCTCCTCTCCATACCGCTGACCGTGGCAGCCGGATGGGACAGGCCACGATGCCTCAACGGCTCCTGACGTCACCGCCTCGGGAAGGAGCGGAAGCTGGAGCCGGCCAAGCCGGCCAGTAAACTATAGGGTCTTATATGTAAAGTGCCGGCGCCTATATAAGCCGCACTACCCCCTCTCGTGCAGGGGATCGATCATTTTCTTACTTCACTCCACCCATAGAGCTGCCCTGAGAGAGAGACCATCGTCTCCCTTAGCCTCCCAGGAGCAGCCGGACATAACTCTAGGAGCACCATTGTATTGTGTGATCATCATATACACTCATAGCAGGAGTAGAGGTTTTACCTCCATCGGAGGGCCTCGAACCTGGGTACGTCGCCGTGTCGCTCGTGCCCATACCCGCATCCGGATACCGCCGTGAGATCCCTCAGGAACCACTTCGATTAGCCACCCTATGGCATATGCCGTGACGATACCACGACATTTGGCGCCCACCGTGGGGCCCTGAGCATCCTCGGCCGGTGTTTTCATCCGGACGGGCCTCACCATCACCACCGGCGAGCGAGTCGCTTCAGGCTTGATCTGGAGATTCGGCTCCCTCGACTGCGTCAGCGACAACGCTGGCTGCTTCGCTGACCGACCCTTCCCAGCCGGTGGCAGCGTCATCTCCTTCGGCGGCCACGACGTCTACGTCGCTACCGTCGCACCGCCGCGCTACCCGCGGCAGGTCCTGCGCTGCGCAAGCCCTCCTCCGCGAGCCGGCAGCAGCGCTCCCGCCAGCCCCGTCGTCGTGCAAGTCATGATGGCTGGCGAGGAGCTCCCCACCAAGAACCCGCGCACCCGCGGCCCCAACCTGGAGCGCAACATCGACCCCAACGCCTCCGGCTCGGGCCCAAAGGCGCCACCGCCACCGTCCCGGCTGGACGAAGTCCGGGCGAAGCTGAGCACCCCGCTCACGCCTGGCGGCGACCCCACCACCATCGAGGCGGATCTGGAGGCGCACCGCCAGCTCCTCCTCAAGCAAACCGAAGAACTGGCTGCTGCTAAGCGCCAGATGGAGATCACCCAGCGCGAGTACAACCGCGCCCACGGCCTCACCCGGGCGGCGACGGTCCCAGCCGAGCCGGTCAGATCCGCCGCAGAGGCCGCGACCTTGGCGCTGAGATCGCCCGCGACGGCGCTCCTTCGCCGACTCTGTCCGCGGAGCTACCCGTCTACAACACCCCCGACAAGAACATGCGCGCGGCACAAGCCGCCGCAGAAGAGCTGAACCGCCTTGAAGGCGAAGAGTTACGCCGCCAAACCATACGGGTGACTGAGCTGCTCAACGCAGCCAACAAGCGAGCGGCCGACCCCGGTGTACGTCAATGCCCCCAGAGCTTCTCACGCTCGTGGCGCTGCAGGCAACGACAGGGAAGGCGCCAGGGACACGGCCGAGTCCGCCTCCCCAGCACCAAGCCGGCACCGTGACTCCCGGGCAACGCACGCAAGTTCGGGCCGGCCGAGCCACCAGCCGAGCGGCAGCAGCCGCAGCCGGCCTCCCCCGAGCCGGAACCAGGAGCAAGACTCCGAGCCCCGCCGTCAGCACCGGCCGGCTCCAGAAGCAGCCGGCACACGCCAGCCGGCACGCTCCCGGCTGGGCCCCCTGTCGTGGTATCGTCACGGCATATGCCATAGGGTGGCTAATCGAAGTGGTTCCTGAGAGATCTCACGGCGGTATCCGGATGCGGGTATGGGCACGAGCGACACGGCGACGTACCCAGGTTCGAGGCCCTCCGATGGAGGTAAAACCTCTACTCCTGCTATGAGTGTATATGATGATCACACAGTACAATGGTGCTCCTAGAGCTGTGTCCGGCTGCTCCTGAGAGGCTAAGGAAGACTATGGTCTCTCTCACAGGGCAGCTCGGTAGGTAGGTGAAAGCAATAAATGATCGACCCCCTGCACGAGAGGGGGTAGTGCGGCTTATATAGGCACCGGCACTTTACATATAAGACCCTATAGTTTTACTGGCCGGCTGGGCCGGCTCCGGCTTCCGCTCCTTCCCGAGGCGGTGACGTCAGGAGTGGTTGAGGCATCGTGGCCTGTCCCATCCGGCTGCCACGGTCAGCGGTATGGAGGAGGTGTCCCTGTCGCCGTCAGCCACTGTAGCCTGTACGGATCGTCGTAAGCCCTGACGGCCTGTCCGGCGCGAGGCACTATTGCTCCACAGTGCCCCGCGTTTCACGGAAGATGGAGTCAGCGTGGACTTTGGGAACCCGGATCACCTACCCGGTTCCTTCCAGTGCAAGACTCGCCAGCCTCGAGTCGGTCTGAGGTATAAACCCCAGTCGGATATGGCTTGTAGAAGCCGGCCCAACTACAGCATTGGTGGCCGTAGCCAGGCCGACTAGGACCTAGAGCCAGCCGGCTTCCATACCAGCCGGCCACGGCGCCAGCCGGCTGCTCCTCAGCCGGCCTTTGCCGCGAGCCGGCCAGTGGCCAGCCGGCTGCTCCGCGTCCATTGCCCTATCCGGGGTCTTCCGCCCGACATTAGCCCCCGAAGCTGGCAAGGTCCTGCGTTTAGAAGGACCTAGGCAGGTTTTCCTGGCTTCTCGAATATATTAGACGGCACTTGGAGGGGCCGACTGAGGATTTTCATTCAGCCGGCTGCGCCCTCATCCGGCTCGTTCCCGCCGGCTGCTTCTAGCCGGCTGCTTTTTATACTTGTGCAATTTTTGCTTTCTCGCCAGATCTGATGGCGCCTCCGCCTTGCTGATGAACTTTGGCTCGAGTGGAACTTCTTGTCCGGCTCCGGCTCGCTGCGCGCCGGAGTCTCCGCCGCCTCGGGTTCTGCGCCCGACTTGACCGGCCTGACGCTAGGGCTCTGCCGCCGGTTCGTCTGGTCACATCAATGTCCTTCCGGATCCGGTGCGGTAGTGGGCGACGTGGTGTGGCCGTTTCTGGTAACGGTAGCGGTCGTGGGAGGAGTTATGGCGCAGTAAATCCGGAGACGTGGCCCACGTCGGCCACTTGGAGGCCAACCGCCGCGGTCGGCTATAAATGCCGCGGGGGCGGTACCGAGGCGGCACTTGCCCCTTTCTTCTTCCTCGCGCTCCTGCCTTGCTCCTTTGCTTCGCTCGAGCTCTTCGCTGCTCCGACGCCGTTCTTCTTCCGCTCTTCTGGCGAATCTCAGCGAGCGGTCGCCCCGACGAGCCTCCGCCGAGCTACCGCCGCAAGCCCGCCAATCCGGCGCCACGGGGCCGCGCGCATCGACGGCGCGATCTTCTCCACCGCGATCTCCTCCGGCGAGGAGCGGCTCTTCTTCGCCCTTCCGCCTCTCTTGGACCTCCTCTTCTTCGTCCTCGATGGCCCAGCCGAGCGGCTCCTGGAAGGGCTCCTACATGCAAGACGACGACATTGCCCGGTTCGTGCGCCTCCGCCGCATCCCGGCGGGGGTGATTACCAGGGCGCCGGGCGAGGAGCAGGAGCCTCGGCCGGAGCCCGGCGAACGCGTGGTCTTCGGCGCGCATCTCGACCGCGGATTGGGGCTGCCGGCTTCCAACTTCTTCCGCCGGTTCCTCGATCACTTCGGCCTGCAGCTGCACCACCTGCCGGCCAACGCCATGATCCTCCTCAGCTGCTACGTGGCCTTCATGGAAGGCTACGCCGGCTTGTGGCCGGACGTGGAGTTTTGGAGCCGGCTTTTCTACATCAAGGCGCAGACGACCGAAGGCCGCCTGAGGACCTGCGGCGCCGCCTCCATCTATCCCCGTACGGGTACGTCCTTCCCGCGGATTCCGACTGTCGATTCTGTAAAGAATTGGCAGATGTCTTTCTTTTATGTGCGGAACGAGAACCCGGCCTTCGACCGGCTCAATCTGCCGGAATTCAACCCGGCCGCGCCAGTCGGCCGGATCAACTGGGGCTTCAACGCCAAGTCCTCGAACCCGGACGCGGAGGTGAACCTCCTGTGGGACTTCCTGGGCCAGTGCGTCTCGGAGGGCCGGCTGAGTGCCGAGGACCTCCTCTGCACCTACATCTCGCGCCGGGTCGTACCGCTCCAGTGGCGCGTCCACAAGATCGGCCACATGTCCGGCTTGCTCGACCCGACACGGACGTCGAAGTTGGAGCTCTCCAAGGCCCAGGTGGCTCACCGGGTGAACAACATCACCAAGGCCAACATGCCGGACAACTGGGACTGGGGGCTGGCGCCCTACGATCGGGAGCAGCCGCCTGAACTGGTAAGTTGACGTTTTTCCGTCTTCCGACTTGCGGCAGCGTGGCCGACTCGATATTTATCTTGTCTTGTTTTCAGCTTTTCGTCCGCCAAGGCATCGAGGATGGCGACTTGGCGACGAAGGTCTGGACGCCGGATCTCGTTGACCCGGCTGACTTAGCCGGCGACCAAGCCGGCGACGACGATCTGCTGGTGGCGCAGGATCAGGGCGGCCCGGGGGAGCATAACCCGCCGCCTTCGCCGGAGCATGAGCTGGCGCAGGAGCAGGAGCAGCGGCAGGCGGAGCCGGCCCAATCCGGCACGGGGGCCATCCCGGCGGTGCCTCTGCGCGTGGTGCCGCCTACTAGCACGGCGACTTCTGCGCCGAAGGGGAGGAAGCGGGCCGGCGTCGGGTCCACGGCCGCTTCGGAGGCGAGGGCCAAGAAGCAGCGCCGGCTGGCGCCCAAGAAGGTCCCGGAGAAAGCCGGGTGAGTTCTTTTTCCTCTGTTGTTTGATTCCTTTTCTTTCCTTCCTCTGTACTTATCTTCTCTTGCTTGTTCGACTAGGGCCGCGATTAAGTTTACCCAGGGAGGCGGCTCTCGGCAGGCTCCTCCCGTCACGTCGCCGCTTCAGCGGCAAAGGAGGGAGCCAACCCCGCAACCTTCAGCACGCGTGCGCACGCCGCCGGCTGTTAACGTGCCGCCTGCGGCCACGCCACCTTCTGCGGGGGCGTCTTCTTCTGCGGTGCCTGGCGGCGGAGACCAAGGTCAGTCGGCGCGCCAGCCGACCTTAGACGACATGTTCCCGCGCCGCGCCCCGTTTGTGGAGCGGGCAGCCGGAGCTGGCAAGGGCATGCCGCCTGCGGCAGGAGCTGGAGCTGGTGGGGCTGCACCGTCTTCGACCGGAGTCGGCGGGCCCGCGCCCAACGTTGTGGTGCCGGAGAGTTCTCCGAAGGGAGCGCCTCGGGCGCCGGATGCGACGGCTCCCACCGGGCCGACTGCTTCGACCGCGCCGCCTCCAGCTTCGGAGCCGACGAGGAGGGAGCCGACCGGGAAGGAGCCGGCGAGGGGGCAGCCAGCGCGCTCAAAGGACGCCGATTCCCGGGCTCTGGTGAGGACGAGGGGCCCGTCGGGCCCAACTGAGGGCCTTCACGTGGCCAAGGGGGCCCGGCTGCTGCAGGTGCCGTCTGCCTCTGACTCCAGCCTTGGCTCGGCTGGCACCATGGAGGCTGCGTGGCACTCGGCAGATTCCTGCGAGGTGTTCAACCGGGAGGGGCAGCCTGGCACGGCGCCCATGAAGATGGTCTTCTCCGGCTACCGGGCCGCCCTTAAGAACAAGGCCGCCGAGGCCCTGGCCCAGCTAGCAACGCTGGAGGATGCTGACAAGGTAGGTGTCTTTCTGTTTTTGCAATTTTGTTATTATCCTGGTAGCCCTCCGAGGCATGGTCCGGCTGCTTGGAGCCGGTCCGGGTTTCGTCTAAGCAACTGATTCTTTCAGACGGTTACGGAGCGACGCACCGTCTTGTACAACAAGGTGGTGACCAGCTACCACAAGGCCAAGATCGAGCGGGCCGCCTTGGCTCGCGAGCTGGAGGCTGTCAAGGGTGAGGCTTTCTCTCTTTGCCTTTACTCTTTTTTATGCTTCTGTTTTACTGACGGCTTGTTTTTGCCGGCTTGCAGCTGAGGCCGCCCGGGTCCCGCAGCTTGAGTCGGACCTCCGGGTTGCCCGCGCTCAATGCGCCACAAGTGAGGAGGCGAACCAGGCTGCTGCCGCCAAGCTGAAGGTGGCTGACGGGGAGCTGAAACGGCTGCGCCTTCTTGAGGCTAACCATCTCAAGGAACTTGCCGCCCTCAAGAAGGAACAGGAGGAAAAGCTGGAGGGTCTGAGCAAGCGGTTGGAGGAGGTGGAACGGCAGCGGCTTTCGCTCCAGCAGGAGGTGACCACCAAGTCCAACGAGCTGTCGGCCACCGCCAAGCGGTGGTTGGGGGAACTTAGCGCGCTCGACCGCGGCTTGGCTGGTGAGTCTTTTGTCTTGTGCCTTCCCCTTTGCCGGCTTTCGGCCGTCGGCTGCCGGCTTAGGTTGGCAGCCGGCGGCAGAACCTTGATTTTTTCGATATCTCCATCTTCGGGCTGGGGGCAGTCGGTTCTGGCCGGCTACCGCCAGGTTTTCTTTAAAGCTTTGGGATCTCCATCTTCAGGCTGGGGGCAGTCGGATCTTGCCGGCTGCCGCCAGGCTTACTTTAGGACTTCGAAAATTTGCATTTTTCAGCTTATTTCGGCTTTGATGGCTTCTGACCTGCTCTCTTTTTTGCAGCGGCCTTCCCTGAGGCGCAGGAGGAGGCGTTAGCGGCCGTTGGCAGGGCGCGGGAGGATCGCCGGCAGGCCACTGGGGAGCAGAGCTCCGGCCTTCACCATGGACGACTATCTGGCGTCCATCGCCGCCCGCGTGGAGCCGGTCACCAAGCTCGGCTGGGAGCTGCGGAAGGCGGCGGAGGAGCTGATGCGACTGCTGTGGCCGACGGAGACGCTGCCAGAAGATCTCTCCAATCTCATCGCTTGGCTGGACAGGGCTCCCGACCGCTTCTTGGACTGGAAGGAGTCAGCCACGCGCGCCGGAGCTGATATGGCGCTATCTTTTGTGCTCTCCTGGTATAACGAGGTTAGCCTCGACCAGTTGGAGTTCCGGCGCGCCGGCGTGGAGGACAAGCTCCCGGCGGAGAACAAGACTGCTCGGCTTGCCCGTGCCTGCGCCATTGCCGACTTCGTCGACAAGTCCCTCTTCATCGAGGACCCGAATCCGCCGTCTGACGACGAGGAGGAGGCGGCTGAGGACGAGGAGGCGGACGATGTGCCCGGGGATGACCCGGCGGCCGGCTCTGCTGATGCAGCCGGCGCTTAGCTTTTACCTGTTTCCTTATGTTTTTGCCAAGACAATTCGTTAAATCCCCGGGATGCCGGGTGCATATGTAAGACAATGTTATTATCCTTTTATTAAGGCACGCTTTAATGTGTTTGTTAATCATCTGTGTGCCGAGTTGCTTTCTTTCGACTCGTTCGCTTTTTCCCATCCGCCCCACTCTTTGGCTGTGCCCTTGCCGGTCGTACGTCCGACTTGCGATCCGTCGCCGGGTCAAGAGCGGGCCACTGGGTGAGGCCGACAGTATTTCAGTCGAACGAGCTGAATTCGGCACTTCGGCACTTTTATGAAAAGTTGCAAGTCAACTCGCTTTTACTCTTTCCCTTAGTCGTTTTTCGCGTGCCGGCTCCCTAGGCCTTACTCCCGCCAGCCGGACAGCCGGATTGCGGTCTGTAGCTGGGTCGGAAGCCGGCTGTCGGAAACCGGATCACGGTACTGAGCCGACCGCGTGAGAGGGTTCAAGCCAATTGGCGAAACAAGGTAAAGTACACGAAAAACTTGTCGGAAACAGCGCTCTTGGCGCAAGCTTTTTCATAACTCACAAAAGGGATACAAGGGATACATACATTCCTGCTCTCATGTGTAAAATGGGCGGAGTAACCTGACATTCCAGGGACGTTTAGTCTCCTCGTCAGCCTTGTCCGGCTTGTTTTTCTTAGCCTCTTGGGCATCTATGAGATAGTAGGAATCATTGCCTACTGCCTTGCTCACGATGAAGGGACCCTCCCATGGGGATGATAGTTTATGCTGTCCGGCTGTCCTCTGGATCAGCCGGAGCACTAGGTCTCCCTCTCGGAATGCTAAGGGCTGGACCCTCTGGCTGTGATAGCGTCGGAGGCTTTGCTGGTAGATAGTAGATCTAGACTCAGCCAGCAGCCGGGCCTCTTCGACCAGGTCAACTCCATCTTCGCGAGCTTCTTTGGCTTCGGCTTCTGTGTAGAGCTTGATCCTTGGCGCGTCATGCTCGATATCAGTCGGCAAGACGGCTTCGGCCCCGTATACGAGGAAAAAAGGTGTGAAGCCGACTGAGCGGTTTGTCGTTGTGCGCAGGCTCCACAGCACATTGGGCAGTTCTTCAATCCAGCAGCCGGCTGCTCGCTCGAGCGGCTCCACCAGCCGGGGCCGGATGCCGGCTAGGACTAAGCCGTTAGCCTTTTCCACTTGTCCATTGGACTCTGGGTGTGCCACAGAAGATAGGGCCATCCGGATCCCCATTTCCCCGCAATAGCGAGAGAAGATGCCTTGGGAGAAGTTGGTGCCGTTGTCGGTGATGATGGTGTGGGGGTAGCCGAATCTCACAATGATTTCCTTGAGGAATGTGACGGCTGTGGACCCGTCCAGTTTCTTGATTGGCTTGGCTTCGATCCACTTGGTGAATTTGTCAATCATCACCAAGAGGTGTGTCATGCCGCCTCGTGCTGTTCTGAATGGGCCTACCATATCCAAGCCCCATACGGCAAATGGCCATGTGATGGGGATGGTTTTCAAGGCGGAAGCCGGCTGGTGTCTTTGCTTTGCGAAGCGCTGACAGCCATTGCACTTCTTCACCAAATCTTCTGCGTCTCTGAGCGCAGTTGGCCAGTAAAAACCGTGCCGGAAGGCTTTGGCCACTATGGCTCTGGATGAGGCGTGATGTCCGCACTCTCCTTGATGGATTTCCCGTAGGAGTTCAATCCCTTCAGCCGGCTCGACGCACCGCTGGAACACCCCACTTACGCTGCGTTTGTACAGCTGGTGGTTGATGATGGTATAGGCCTTGGCCCTTCTCTCAATCTGCCTGGCCTGGACTCTATCATCAGGCAGCACACCGTCGGTGAGGTAGGAGAGGAATTCTTGTGCCCATGAAGGTACGCATCTTATCTCGAATACGCTGACCAACAGGGCCTCCTGCGTGGGAGCTTCCGGATTCGACTGCATGGTCGCCGGGTTCGGCTTGCTAGCCGGCGGGTTCGGCTTGCTAGCCCCCGAGTTTGGCGATGAAGCCCCCGGGTTGGACTGACAAGTCCCAGGGTTCGGCTTGCTAGCCGGCGGGTATGGCTTGTTAGCCCCCGACTTGGGCGATGAAGCCCCGGGTTCGGCTGAGCAGCCCCGGGTCAGCCGGCACGAATATTGAATCCGAGTCCGGTGACGGTATGATGGACGGCTTCTTGAGAACCGCCAAGGCGACACCCGGCGGAATGGCTTGCCGGGTTGAGCCAATCTTGGATAAGGCATCAGCCGCTTCGTTATTTGCTCGTGGCACATGGTGGAATTCGCAGCCGTCGAAGAAGCCGGATAGCTGCTGGACATGGAAGCGGTACGAGGCCATGTTGGCGTCCTTCGCGTCCCAGTCGCCGGATGCTTGCTGTATGACCAAGTCGGAGTCGCCGAAGCAGAGTATGCGACGCACGCCAATCTCCTTGGCCAGCTTCAGCCCATGAATGAGCGCTTCGTACTCCGCCACATTGTTGGAGGCGGCGAAGTGGATCTGCAGGACGTAGTCCAGCCGGTCCCCCTTGGGAGAAGTGATGACGATGCCGGCTCCCAAGCCGTTGCGCATCTTTGAGCCGTCGAAATGCATCTTCCAGTGTGTGGAATCCGGCACAGGCGGCAGTGCGCATCTCAGCCCAGTCGACGAAGAAGTCCGCGAGGATCTGCGACTTGATGGCTGTGCGTGGCTCGTAGAGGATGGTGTGGGCGGCTAGCTCCAGGGCCCACTTGGCAACCCGGCCGTTGGCATCCTTGCTGCCTATGATTTCTGCCAAGGGCGCTGTGGCAACCACCCTGATGGGGTGCTCTTGGAAGTAGTGCTTGAGCTTCTTGGCCGCCATGTAGACGCCGTAGGTGACCTTCAGTAGTGGGGGTAATTTTGCTTCGGCGGGAGAGCACTTCGCTAAGGTAATAGACTGGGCGCTGAACCAGCTGCTCCCTGTTGCCGGCTTCTCTGCGCTCCACCACCAGGACAACGCTAACCACTCGATTGGTGGCTGCGATGTACAACAGCATCGGCTCCATTGAACCCGGCGTTGCAAGGATTGGCGCGGTTGAGAGCACGCGCTTCAAGTCACGGAAGGCCTCATCCGCCTGCGGTGACCAGACGAACTTGTCCGCCTTCCTCATTAGTTGATACGAGGCGGTGCCTTCTCCCCAGCCGGCTGACGAAGCGGCTCAAGGAGGCCAGGCAGCCAACAAACTTCTGGACGTCCTTGAGGCACTGCGGCAGTTCCATCTTCTCTATGGCGCTGATCTTGTCCGGGTTGGCTTCGATCCCTCGCTGAGAGACGAGGTAGCCAAGGAGCTGGCCAGACGGCACGCCGAATGTGCACTTGGCCGGGTTGAGCTTCATCCGGAATCTTCTCAGATTGGTGAAGGTTTCTCTCAGGTCATCAAGGAGGGTAGTCGTCTCCTTGGTCTTTACAACGACATCATCCACATATGCGTGAACGTTTCTGCCGATTTGATCCTGCAAGCATTTTTGCATGCACCTTTGGTAGGTGGCGCCTGCATTTTTCAAGCCGAACGGCATAGTCGTGTAGCAATAAGCCCCGTACGGGGTAATGAACGAAGTCTTTATTTGATCAGCCGGATTCAAAGGAATCTGGTGGTAGCCTGAATAGGCGTCTAAGAAAGACAACAGTTCGCAGCCGGCAGTCGAGTCTATAACTTGATCTATGCGCGGCAGGGGGAAGGGATCCTTTGGGCACGCCTTGTTCAGGCTGGTGTAGTCGATACACATGCGCCAGGAGCCGTTCTTCTTCAAAACCAGGACCGGGTTCGCCAACCAGTCCGGGTGCAGCACTTCCATGATGAAGCCGGCAGCTAGGAGCCGGGCGATTTCTTCACCGATGGCCTTCCTTCGCTCTTCGGCGAAGCGCCTGAGAGGCTGCTTCACCGGCTTGGCCTCAGGCCGGACGTGGAGGTGGTGCTCAGCCAACTCCCTCGGCACACCCGGCATGTCTCTTGGAGTCCACGCGAAGATGTCCCGATTCTCACGGAGGAAGCTGGTGAGCTCGCTTTCCTATTTCTTGTTCAAGCCGGCACCGATGGTGACGAACTTGTGGTGCTGCGCCGGGTCCAGCAGGATCTTCTTGGTGTTGTCGGCCGGCTGGAAGTGAGTCGTCCCAGCCGGGTTGCCCGCAGCCGGCATGTCTGTCTGCGCGGCTTTGGCGAGGGCGACGGCGTCGTGGATGAGCTGCTTCTCGGTGGCGATGACCAGCGTCTGGGCCATCTTGGAGCTCTGCATGGCGCAGTCCATGGAGCGGCGATAGTCGCCGGCTACGGTAATGACCCCCTTGGGGCCGAGGCAGCTTCATCTTCGGGTACCCGTAGTGGGGCACCGCCATGAACTTGGTCGTGGCCGGCCTGCCCAGGAGCGCGTGGTAGGGACTCACGAGGTCCACCACCTCGAACTCGATTCTCTCAGTGCGGAAGTGGTCCGGCTTCCCGAACATCACCTCCAGCGTGATCCGGCCGATCGGCTGGCAGCAATGGCCTGGCACGATGCCATGGAAGATGGTGGGGGTGGGGCGCAACTCGGCCTCCTGGATGCCCAGCTTGCGGGCGGTGTCGCGGTAGAGGATGTTGATGCTGCTGCCGCCGTCGATGAGGACGCGCGAAACGCACGCTGCGCCGGGTTGTGCCGCTGGTGGGGTCGAGGACCCTGGCGTAGCTGCCCGGCTTCGGCAGGACAGCCGGTGTGTCGCGGCGATCGAAAGTGATGGCCTGCTCTGACCAGTTTAGGTACTGGGGGACCGGCGGTATGACCGCGTTGACCTCGAGGGAACGGCGCTCTTGGCTCGTCCTGTCCTCGGGTTCGGAGGTGAAGATGATGTAGGTGGCGTCTTCGGCCAGATACCGGCCGGCATGGTGCACTTGGTTAGCCTCGTGGTGCTCGAGGTTGACGTTCTCTGCGCCGGCTTGGCCACCCGGCCCGCCGGCTGGTGGAGGCGGGGGGGGAGGCGGGAGGGGTTCACCGCTTGTCGCCCGCTTCATGAAGTGGCGATCGCGGGTGGTGTGGTTGGAGGGGTTCTTGCCGCTGTGGTACTTGCACGGCGAGTCGAGCATCTGCTCGAAGGTGTACTTCGGCTTCCACTGCCGGTCTTGCTTCTGGCGGCGGCTTCCGCCTGCCGCGTTGTCTGCCACGGCGGTCACGTGGGCGGAGCCGTACCGGCGGTCCGGCTGGTCGTTGTGACGCTTGCCGCGGTAGTTGTCCCGCCGGCTGCCGTGCGAGGCGCCCTCGGCCGGCTTGTTGTTGTCCCGTCTTGTTGGGGCCGGTGTAACATCAGCCGGCGCCTTGCCGGCTTCCTCTGCCCGGCGCGTGCTTGTCTGCGATGACCATCAAGGCGGCCATCGTCTTGGGCTCGCTGCGGCGCAGCTTGTGCCACAGCATGGTGTTGGGTCGGCATCCTCCCATGAAGAAGCTGATGGCTTGCATCTCGTGCACGCCCTCGCAAGAGTTGCGCATCTCGCACCAGCGCGTCAGGTACGCGCGATCCGTCTCGTCCGGGCCCTGCTTGCACATCTCAAGCTGTTGAGGGCGACCCGGCCGGCGATAAGTGCCGGTGAAGTTGCTGATGAAGGCGGCTTCGAAGTCCAGCCAGCCGTTTATGCTGCCGGCTGGCAGGTTGTTGAGCCACGTGCGGGCGGAGCCGAGTAGCATGAGGGGGGAGTAGCGCACGGCCCAGCGCTTGTTGCCCTTGGCGATGCCGACTGCCGTGGAGTAGTCCAGCAGCCAGTCCTCCGGCTTGGTGGTGCCGTCGTACTTGGGGGTGTCGCGCGGGAGCTGGAAACCCTCGACCATGGGCTCGTTGAGGATCCGCGGCCCGAAGCACTTTGGGCCGGCTGGCCCCTCTTCTTCCGCGATGCGAGATTGAACCAGCCGGTCGAGGCGGTCTCGGGCGTCAGCGGGCTCGATGCGCGGGCCCAGCCGGGAGTGTGCCGGCTGGCGCGCGCCGCTTGCTTCTGGAGCCGGCCGGTGATGACGGCGGGGCCCGGAGTCTTGCTCCTGGTTCCGGCTCGGAGGGGGCCGGCTGCGACTGCGGCCGCTCGGCTGGTGGCTTGGCCGGCCCGAGCTGTGCGTGGCCCGGGAGTCATGGCGCCGGCTTGGTGCTGGGGAGGAGGACTCGGCCGTGTCCCTGGCGCCTTCCCTATCGTTGCCTGCGGCTCCACGAGCGTGAGAAGCTGCGGGGGCATCGACATACCTGGGGTCGGCGATCTGCCTGTTGGCTGCGTTGAGCAGCTCAGTCACCCGCCTGGTCTGGCGGCGTAACTCTTCGCCCTGAAGGCGGTTCAGCTCTTCTGCGGCGGCTTCTGCCGCACGCATGTTCTTGTCGGGGGTGTTGTAGACGGGGAGCTCCGCGGACGGAGCCGGCGAAGGAGCGCCGTCGCGGGCGATCTCAGCGCCGAGGTCGCGGCCCCTGCGGCGGATGTGGCCGGCTCGGCTTGGCTCGTCGCCGCACAGGTGAGGCCGTGGGCGCGGTTGTACTCGCGCTGGGTGATCTCCATCTGGCGCTTAGCAGCAGCCAGTTCTTCGGTTTGCTTGAGGAGGAGCTGGCGGTGCGCCTCCAAGTCCGCCTCGATGGCGGTGGGGTCTCCGCCGGGCGTGAGTGGGGTGCTCAGCTTTGCCCGGACTGCATCCAGCCGGGACGGCGGTGGTGGCGCTTTTGGGCCCGAGCCGGAGGCGTTGGGGTCGATGTTGCGCTCCAGGTCGGGGCCGCGCATGCGCGGGTTCTTGGTGGGGAGCTCGTCGCCAGCCATCATGACTTGCACGACGGCGGGGCTGGCGGGAGCGCTGCTGCCGGCTCGCGGAGGAGGGCTAGCGCAGCGCAGCACCTGCCGCGGGTAGCGCGGCGGTGCGACGGTGGCGACGTAGATGTCGAAGCCGCCGAAGGAGATGACGCTGCCGCCGGCTGGGAAGGGCCGGTCAGCGAAGCAGCCAGCGTTGTCGCTGACGCAGTCGAGGGAGCCGAATCTCCAGATCAAGCCTGAAGCGACTCGCTCGCCGGTGGTGGTGGTGAGGCCCGTCCGGATGAAGACACCGGCCGAGGATGCTGAAGGCCCCACGGTGGGCGCCAAATGTCGTGGTATCGTCACGGCATATGCCATAGGGTGGCTAATCGAAGTGGTTCCTGAGAGATCTCACGGCGGTATCCGGATGCGGGTATGGGCACGAGCGACACGGCGACGTACCCAGGTTCGAGGCCCTCCGATGGAGGTAAAACCTCTACTCCTGCTATGAGTGTATATGATGATCACACAGTACAATGGTGCTCCTAGAGCTGTGTCCGGCTGCTCCTGAGAGGCTAAGGAAGACTATGGTCTCTCTCACAGGGCAGCTCGGTAGGTAGGTGAAAGCAATAAATGATCGACCCCCTGCACGAGAGGGGGTAGTGCGGCTTATATAGGCACCGGCACTTTACATATAAGACCCTATAGTTTTACTGGCCGGCTGGGCCGGCTCCGGCTTCCGCTCCTTCCCGAGGCGGTGACGTCAGGAGTGGTTGAGGCATCGTGGCCTGTCCCATCCGGCTGCCACGGTCAGCGGTATGGAGGAGGTGTCCCTGTCGCCGTCAGCCACTGTAGCCTGTACGGATCGTCGTAAGCCCTGACGGCCTGTCCGGCGCGAGGCACTATTGCTCCACAGTGCCCCGCGTTTCACGGAAGATGGAGTCAGCGTGGACTTTGGGAACCCGGATCACCTACCCGGTTCCTTCCAGTGCAAGACTCGCCAGCCTCGAGTCGGTCTGAGGTATAAACCCCAGTCGGATATGGCTTGTAGAAGCCGGCCCAACTACAGCATTGGTGGCCGTAGCCAGGCCGACTAGGACCTAGAGCCAGCCGGCTTCCATACCAGCCGGCCACGGCGCCAGCCGGCTGCTCCTCAGCCGGCCTTTGCCGCGAGCCGGCCAGTGGCCAGCCGGCTGCTCCGCGTCCATTGCCCTATCCGGGGTCTTCCCCCCGACACCCCCGCATCGAGCCCACCGACGCCAGAGACCGCCTCGATCGGCTGGTCGAATCCCGCATCGCGGAAGAGGAGGCGCCGGCTTGCCCCAAGTGCTTCGGGCCCCGCATCGCCAACGAGCCCGTGCTCGACGGCTTCCAGCTCCCCCGCGACATGCCCAAGTACGACGGCACCGCCAAGCCGGAGGACTGGCTGCAGGACTACTCCACCGCAGTCGGCATCTCTCGAGGCAACAAGCGATGGGCGGTACGCTACTCCCCCCTGATGCTGGTCGGCTCCGCCCGCACCTGGCTCAACAACCTGCCAGCCGGCAGCATCAACGGCTGGCTGGATTTCGAAGAGGCCTTCGTCAGCAACTTCACCGGCACCTACCGCCGGCCGGGTCGCCCTCAGCAGCTTGAGATGTGCAAGCAGGGCCCGGACGAGACGGATCGCGCGTACCTGACGCGCTGGTGCGAGATGCGCAACTCCTGCGAGGGCGTGCACGAGATCCAGGCCATCAGCTTCTTCATGGGAGGCTGCCGGCCAAACACCATGCTGTGGCACAAGCTGCGCCGTAGTGACCCCAAGTCGATGGCCGCCTTGATGGCCATCGCGGACAAGTACGCGCTGGCCGAAGAAGCCGGCAAGGCGCCGGCTGACCCAGCACCGGCTCCCTCCAGGCGGGACCACCACAAGCCGGCTGAGCACAAGCCGGCAGACGGCGCCTCTCATGGCAGCCGGCGGGACAACTACCGCGGCAAGCGTCACAGTGACCAGCCGGACCGCCGGTACGGCTCCGCCCACGTAGCCGCCGTGGCAGACAACGCGGCAGGCGGCAGCCGCCGCCAGAAGCAAGACCGGCAGTGGAAGCCGAAGTACACCTTCGAGCAGATGCTCGACTCGCCGTGCAAGTACCACAGCGGCAAGAACCCCTCCAACCACACCACCCGCGACTGCCACTTCATGAAGCGGCTGACAAGCGGTGAACCTCTCCCGCCTCCACCCCCGCCCCCACCAGCCGGCGGGCCGGGTGGCCAAGCCGGCGCAGAAAACGCCAACCTCGAGCACCACGAGGCTAACCAAGTGCACCATGCCGGCCGATATCTAGCCGAAGATGCTACCTACATCATCTTCACCTCCGAGCCTGAGGACAAGACGAGCCAGCAGAGCCATTCCCTCGAGGTCAACGCGGTCATACCACCGGTCCCCCAGTACCTAAACTGGTCAGAGCAGGCCATCACTTTTGATCGCCGCGACACACCAGCTGTCCTGCCGAAGCCGGGCAGCTACGCCATGGTCCTCGACCCCACCATCGGCACAACCCGGCGCAGCGTGCGTTTTTCGCGCGTCCTCATCGACGGCGGCAGCAGCATCAACATCCTCTACCGCGACACCGCCCGCAAGCTGGGCATCCAGGAGGCCGAGTTGCGCCCCACCCCCACCGTCTTCCACGGCATCGTGCCAGGCCACTGCTGCCAGCCGATCGGCCGGATCACGCTGGAGGTGATGTTCGGGAAGCCGGATCACTTCCGCACCGAGAGAATCGAGTTCGAGGTGGTGGACCTCGTGAGTCCCTACCACGCGCTCCTGGGCAGGCTGGCCCTGACCAAGTTCATGGCGGTGCCCCATTACGGGTACCTGAAGATGAAGCTGCCTGGCCCCAAGGGGGTCATCACCGTAGCCGGCGACTATCGCCGCTCCATGGACTGCGCCACGCAGAGCTCCAAGATGGCCCAGACGCTGGTCATCGCCACCGAGAAGCAGCTCATCCACGACGCCGTCGCCCTCGCCAAAGCCGCGCAGACAGACATGCCGGCTGCAGGCAACCCGGCTGGGACGACTCACTTCCAGCCGGCCGACAACACCAAGAAGATCCTGCTGGACCCGGCGCAGCCGGACAAGCACGTCACCATCGGTGCCGGCTTGAGCAAGAAATAGGAAAGCGAGCTCACCAGCTTCCTCCGTGAGAATCGGGACATCTTCGCATGGACTCCAAGAGACATGCCGGGTGTGCCGAGGGAGTTGGCTGAGAACCACCTCCACGTCCGGCCTGAAGCCAAGCCGGTGAAGCAGCCTCTCAGGCGCTTCGCCGAAGAACGAAGGAAGGCCATCGGTGAAGAAATCGCCCGGCTCCTAGCTGCCGGCTTCATCATGGAAGTGCTGCACCCGGACTGGTTGGCGAACCCGGTCCTGGTTTTGAAGAAGAACGGCTCCTGGCGCATGTGTATCGACTACACCAGCCTGAACAAGGCGTGCCCGAAGGATCCCTTCCCCCTGCCGCGCATAGATCAAGTCATAGACTCGACTGCGGGCTGTGAACTGTTGTCTTTCCTAGACGCCTATTCAGGCTACCACCAGATTCCTTTGAATCCGGCTGATCAAATAAAGACTTCGTTCATTACCCCGTACGGGGCTTATTGCTACACGACTATGCCGTTCGGCTTGAAAAATGCAGGCGCCACCTACCAAAGGTGCATGCAAAAATGCTTGCAGGATCAAATCGGCAGAAACATTCACGCATATGTGGATGATGTCGTTGTAAAGACCAAGGAGACGACTACCCTCCTTGATGACCTGAGAGAAACCTTCACCAATCTGAGACGATTTCGGATGAAGCTCAACCCGGCCAAGTGCACATTCGGCGTGCCGTCTGGCCAGCTCCTTGGCTACGTCGTCTCTCAGCGAGGGATCGAAGCCAACCCGGACAAGATCAGTGCCCTGGAGAAGATGGAACTGCCGCAGTGCCTCAAGGACGTCCAGAAGTTCGCTGGCTGCCTGGCTTCCTTGAGCCGCTTCGTCAGCCGGCTGGGGGAGAAGGCACTGCCCCTGTATCAATTGATGAAGAAGGCGGACAAGTTCGTCTGGTCACCGCAGGCGGAGGAAGCTTTCCGTGACTTGAAGCGCGTGCTCTCAACCGCGCCAATCCTTGCAATGCCGGCTTCAATGGAGCCGATGCTGTTGTACATCGCAGCCACCAATCGAGTGGTTAGCTTTGTCTTGGTGGTGGAGCGCAAAGAAGACGGCAGGGAGCAGCTGGTCCAGCGTCCAGTCTACTACCTTAGCGAAGTGCTCTCCCAGTCGAAGCAAAACTACCCCCACTACCAGAAGGTCACCTACGGCGTCTACATGGCGGCCAAGAAGCTCAAGCACTACTTCCAAGAGCACCTCATCAAGGTGGTTGCCACAGCGCCCTTGGCGGAAATCATCGGCAGCAAGGATGCCAACGGCCGGGTTGCCAAGTGGGCCCTGGAGCTAGCCGCCCACACCATCCTCTACGAGCCACGCACAGCCATCAAGTCGCAGATCCTCGCGGACTTCTTCGTCGACTGGGCTGAGATGCAGTACCTGCCGCCTGTGCCGGATTCCACACACTGGAAGATGCACTTTGACGGTTCGAAGATGCGCAACGGCTTGGGAGCCGGCATCGTCCTCACCTCTCCCAAGGGAGATCGGCTGGACTACGTCCTGCAGATCCACTTCGCCGCATCCAACAATGTGGCGGAATATGAAGCGCTCATTCATGGGCTGAAGCTGGCCAAGGAGATTGGCGTGCGTCGCATACTTTGCTTCGGCGACTCCGACTTGGTTATACAGCAAGCATCTGGCGACTGGGACGCGAAGGACGCCAACATGGCCTCATACCGCTTCCATGTCCAGCAGCTATCCGGCTTCTTCGACGGCTGCGAATTCCACCATGTGCCACGAGCAAACAACGAGGCGGCTGACGCCTTGTCCAAGATTGGCTCAACCCGGCAAGCCATTCCGCCGGGCATCGCCTTGGCGGTTCTCAAGAAGCCGTCCATCATACCGTCACCGGATTCGGATTCAATATTCGTGCCGGCTGACCCGGGGGCTGCTCAGCCGAACCCGGGGGCTTCATCGCCCAAGTCGGGGCTAACAAGCCGAACCCGCCGGCTACCATGCCGAACCCGGGACTTCTCAGTCCAACCCGGGGGCTTCATCGCCAAACTCGGGGGCTAGCAAGCCGAACCCGCCGGCTAGCAAGCCGAACCCGGCGACCATGCAGTCGGATCCGGAAGCTCCCACGCAGGAGGCCCTGTTGGTTAGCGTATTCGAGATAAGATGCGTACCTTCGTGGGCACAAGAATTCCTCTCCTACCTCACCGACGGTGTGCTGCCTGATGATAGAGTCCAGGCCAGGCAGATTGAGAGAAGGGCCAAGGCCTATACAATCATCAACCACCAGCTGTACAAACGCAGCGTAAGTGGGGTGTTCCAGCGGTGCGTCGAGCCGGCTGAAGGGATTGAACTCCTACGGGAAATCCATCAAGGAGAGTACGGACATCACGCCTCATCCAGAGCCATAGTGGCCAAAGCCTTCCGGCACGGTTTTTACTGGCCGACTGCGCTCAGAGACGCAGAAGAGTTGGTGAAGAGGTGCAACGGCTGTCAGCGCTTCGCAAAGAAAAGACACCAGCCGGCTTCCGCCTTGAAAACCATCCCCATCACATGGCCATTTGCCATATGGGGCTTGGATATGGTAGGCCCATTCAGAACGGCGCGAGGCGGCATGACACACCTCTTGGTGATGATTGACAAATTCACCAAGTGGATCGAAGCCAAGCCAATCAAGAAGCTGGATGGCTCCACAGCCGTCACATTCCTCAAGGAAATCATCGTGAGGTTCGGCTACCCCCACAAGATCATCAACGACAACGGCAGCAACTTCTCCCAAGGCATCTTCTCTCGCTATTGCGGGGAAATGGGGATCCGGATGGCCCTATCTTCTGTGGCGCACCCAGAGTCCAACGGACAAGTGGAAAAGGCTAACGGCTTAGTCCTAGCCGGCATCCGGCCCCGGCTGATGGAGCCGCTCGAGCGAGCAGCCGGCTGCTGGATTGAAGAGCTGCCCAATGTGCTGTGGAGCCTGCGCACAACGACAAACCGCTCAGTCGGCTTCACACCATTTTTCCTCGTATACGGGGCCGAAGCCGTCCTGCCGACTGATATCGAGCACGACGCGCCAAGGATCAAGCTCTACACTGAAGCCGAGGCCAAAGAAGCTCGCGAAGATGGAGTCGACCTGGTCGAAGAGGCCCGGCTGCTGGCTGCGTCTAGATCTACCATTTACCAGCAAAGCCTCCGACGCTATCACAGCCGGAAGGTCCAGCCCTTAGCATTCCGAGAAGGAGACCTAGTGCTCCGGCTGATCCAGCGGACAGCCGGACAGCATAAACTGTCATCCCCATGGGAGGGTCCCTTCATCGTGAGCAAGGCAGTAGGCAATGATTCCTACTATCTCATAGATGCCCAAGAGGCTAAGAAAAACAAGCCGGACAAGGCTGACGAGGAGACTAAACGTCCCTGGAATGTCAACTTACTCCACCCATTTTACACATGGAGAGCAGGAATGTATGTATCCCTTGTATCCCTTTTGTAAGCTATGAAAAAGCACGCGCCAAAAGCGCCGTTTCCGACAAGTTTTTCGCGTACTTTACCTCTGTTTCGCCAATTGGCTTGAACCCTCTCACGCGGTCGGCTCAGTAACGTGACCCGGTTTCCGACAGCCGGCTTCCGATCCAGCTACAGACCGCAACCCGGCTGTCCGGCTGGCGGGAGCAAGGCCTAGGGAGCCCACACGCGAAAAACGACTAAGGGAAAGAGTAAAAGCGAGTTGACTTGCAACTTTTCATGAAAGTGCCGGATTGCCGAATTCAGCTCGTTCGACTGAAATACTGTCAGCCTCACCCAGCGGCCCGCTCTTGATCCGGCGACGGATCGCAAGTCGGACGTACGACCGGCAAGAGCACAGCCAAAGAGTGGGGCGGATGGGAAAAAGCGAACGAGTCGAAAGAAAGCAACTCGGCACACAAATGATTAACAAACACATTAAAGTGTGACATAATTAAAGGACGATAATATTCATACATGCGCACCCGGCATCCCGGGGATTTAATAAATTGTCTTGGCAAAAGAACAACTGGAAAGACAGGTAAAACTAAGACGCGGCTGGAGAAGGACCAGCCGGAGGAGCGTCCGCGGAGCCGGCTGCCGGGTCGTCTTCGGGCTCGTCTTCCGCCTCCTCATCTTCCATGTAGTCCTCATCGGATGGAGGAGGGTTCGGGTCCGCGACGAAGAGGGCCTTGTCGACGAAGTCGGCGATGGTGCTGGCTCGAGCAAGACGGGCGGCCTTGTATTCGGCTGGGAGCTTGTCCTCCACGCCGGCTCGCCGGAACTCAAGCTGCCCCAGGTCCACCTCGTTGTACCAAGAGAGGACGAAGGACAGCGCCATGTCGGCGCCAGCGCGCGTGGCCGACTCCTTCCAGTCGAGGAAGCGATCCGGCGCCCGCTCCAACAGGGAGGTGAGGCTAGAGATATCTTGCGGCACCGCCTCCTCAGGCCACAGCATCGGCGCCAGCTCTTCAACCGCCTTCCGGAGCTCCCAGCCGAGCTTGGTGATGGGCTCGACGCGGGCAGCCACGGACACCATGTGATCCTCCATGGAGAAATACTCCGAGCTGTCCTCGCCGGTCTCCTGCCTCCTGGACTCGCGCGCAACGCCAACGGCTGCCAGCCGCGTCCTGCGTCTCCGGGAAGGCCGCTGCAAGAAGAAGCAAGTCAGAAATCATCGAAGCCGAAATAAGCTGAAAAATGCAAATTTTCGAAGTCCTAAGCCAAAAGGAAAAGCCTGGCGGCAGCCGGCAAGAACCGACTGCCACCAGCCCGAAGATGGAGATAGCAAAGACATCAGAAGTTTCTGCTGCCGGCTGCCAACGAAAGCCGGCAGCCGACAGCCGAAAGCCGGCAAAGGGAAAGGAACATTAAGGTGCACTCACCCGCCAAGCCGCGGTCAAGTGCGCCAATCTCATCCGTCCAGCGCTTGGCGGTAGCCGTCAGCTCCGTGGACTTGGCGGTGACCTCCTCTTGCAGCGCAAGCCGCTGCTTCTCCACCTCCGTTAGCCGCCGGCTCAGTTCGTCCACCTTCTCCTTCTCCGCCGTCCTAAGGGAGTTGAGCTCAGAGAGGTGGTTCTGCTCCAGCAGGCGCAGCCGTGTCAGCTCCTGCTCAGCTAGCTTGAGCTTGGCGGCTGAAGAACGGCCCGCCTCCTCGCTCTCGGCGCACTGGGCGCGAGCAGCCCGGAGATCCGACTCTAGCCGCGGGACCTTGGCGGCTTCAACTGCGAGGCAGCCGGAAAGAAACGTCAGCCAACGAAGATTCAAAAGAAAATAAGACATCGAGTCGAAAGAAGCAAGAGCTCACCCTTGGCGGTTCCCAGCTCGCGGGCCAAGTCGGCCCGGTCCAGCTTGGCCTTGTGGTAATGGGTAATGGCGCGATTGTACAAAGTGGTGCGCCGATCCATCACAGCCTAAGGAAAAAAGAAAGTCAGTCAGCTAGGCGAAACCCGGGCCGGCTCCAAGCAGCCGGCCCATGCCTCGGAGGGCTACCAGGATGATAACCAAATCAAAAAACAGATAAAGCTTACCTTGCCGGCTTCCTCCACCTTGGCAACGCTGGCCGCGGTCTCGGCAGCCCTGGCCTTGAGGTGGGCCTGCAGGCTGGAGAAGAACATCTCCACCGATGCTTGGCCAGGGTTCCCCTCCCGGCTGGTCACCTCGTAGGAGTCGGCGCGGAGCCACGCCTGCTCCATGGTGGCAGCCGAGCCAAGGCTGGAGTCGGAGGCGGATGGCACCTGAAGAAGAAGAGCGCCCTTGGCCACGTGCAGGCCCTGCTGCGACGCCGATGGGGCTTCCGTCCTCACCAGTGCGCGCGAGTCGGTGCCCTCCGTGCGCGCCGGCTCATCCCTTGCCGGCTCCCGCCTGGCTGGCTCATCCCTCGTCGGCTCCGGCGGCGGCGACGCTCCGGGCGCAGCAGATGGCCCAGCCAGCGCAGCTGTCTCCGGCGCCTGAGGTGCCCCCTCCGGCTCTCATCCGGCACCACCACGCTTGGCGGGTCGCCGGCCCGGCCGCAGCGGCGCAGCTCTGCCGGCTCCGGCTCCGGTCGCGGACGGTGCAGCCCTTCCGGCTCCGGCTCCGGGTGAAGGCGGCATGCCCCGGCCGGCCCCAGCGGCGGGGTCCAGAAGGCGAGTCCGGCGCGGGAACATGTCGTCCAGCATCGGCTGCCGAGTCGGCTCGACCCGCGTGCCGCGATCAGGCGCTGAGGCCAGCGGCACGGCGAAGGAAGGTGCCCCTGCGGAAGGCGCAGTACCCGCAGGCGGCGGTGGCGTAGGAGCGCGCGATGAAGGCTGCGGCGTCGGCTCCCTCCTTTGGCGCAGCGGCGGCGACGCGACGCGCGGAGCCTGCCGGGAGCCGCCACCCTGGGCAAACTTGATGGGAGCCCTAGCCGGACAAACAAAGAGAAGATAAGCATAAAAAGTAAGGAAAGAAAAGGAATCAAACAAGAAAGAGAAAGAGAACTCACCCGGCCTGCTCCGGAACCTTCTTCGGCTGCTGCCGGCGGAGCTTCTTCGCCTTCGCCTCCAAGGCGGCAGTGGAGCGAGGCTCGCTGGCCCTCTTCTTCCCCTGGCGCGCCGAAGTCGCCGTGGTGCTTGGCGGCCTCGCGCGCAGAGGCACGGCCGGGATCGGCCCCGTGCCGGACGTCGCCGGCTCCTCGTCCTCCTGCTGCTCTGGTGAGGGGGGCGGATTGTGCTCCCCCTGGCCGCCTAGATCAGGCGCCTGCAGCAGGTCGTCGTCGCCGGCCTGGTCGCCGGCTTGGTCAGCTGGATCGACGTGATCCGGCGTCCACCTCCTCGTCGCCAGGTTGCCGTCCTCGGTGTTCTGGCGCTCAAAGAGCTAGAAAGACAGAAAAAGCATAAGCAAACAACAAGCCAAAAATTGGCAGAAGCAAAAGGAAGTCGGCCTCGCAGCCGCAAGCCAGAAGCCGGCGAAAAACACAAGCTTACCCGTTCGGGCGGGTGGTCCCTGTCGCGGGGCGCCAGCCCGTAGTTCCAGTCGTCCGGCATGTTTTCCTTGGTGATGTTGTTCACCCGGCTGGCCACCTGGGCCTTGGTGAGCACCGCCCTGGACGTCCGGTTCGGGTCGAACCGGCCGGACATGTGCCCGATTTTGTGGGTGCGCCGCTGGAGCGGCAGCACCCGGCGCTCAGCGATGGTGCAGAGGAGATCCTCCGCAGTCAGCCCGTTCTTGACGGCTGCCCCCAAGAAGTCCCAGAGCTGGTTCACCTCGGCGTCCGGATCCGACGTGCGGGCGTTGTAGCTCCAGTTGATCCGGCCGACTGGAGGAGCCTGGTTGAACTCCGGCAGGTTGATCCGATCGACGAGCTGCCCCTCGTTGCGCACATAGAAGAACGACATCTGCCAGTTCTTCACCGAGTCAACGGTGGGGATCTTGGGGAAGGGCGTACCAGGCCGGGTGTAGATCGAGGCGGCGCCACAGGCTCGCAGGCGGCCCTCGGTGGTTTGCGCCTTCAAGTAGAACAGCCGGCTCCAGAAGTCGATGTCTGGCCACAAGCCGGCGTAGGCCTCCATGAACGCCACGAAGCAGCTGAGGAGGACGCACGCGTTGGCCGGCAGGTGGTGCGGCTGCAGGCCGAAGTTGTCGAGGAACTGCCGGAAGAAGGTTGAAGCCGGCAGGCCCAGCCCGCGATCAAGGTGCGCGCCGAAGACGACGCTCTCGCCGGGCTGCGGCTCGGGCTCCGTCTCCTCGCCAGGCGCCCGCCAGACCACCGCAGACGGGATCCGGCGGAGGCGCACCAGCCGCTCGATGTCGTCCTCCCGCATGTATGAGCCCCTCCACGATCCGCTAGCGGAGGCCATTGTCGAAGAAGAGGAAGAGGTTGACCACGAGAGGCGAAACGGCGACGAAGAGCCTTGCGACGGCGGCGGCGACGGCGGCGGCTGAGGACGCTCCGTGGAAACGCGCGGCCCCGTGGCGCCGGATTGGTGGAGTGGCGGCGGCGGCCCGGCGGGAGAACGTCGGGGCAGCTGCTCGCCGGAGTTCGCCAGAAGTGTTGGCGTGCGACGGAGCGCTCGAGCGAAGAAAGGAGAGAGCTTGAGTGAGAGGACGAAGAGTGCGAGGAAGAAGAAGGGCGCCTCGGTACCGCTACCGGGGGCATTTATAGCCGCCTGGCGCGCCAGTTGCGCGGCCACGTGGCGATCGTGGGCCACGATCGGGATTTACTGCGCTGTAACTCCCCCCACGACGGCAGCGGTTACCGAAAACGGCCACACCACGTCCCCCACTACCGCACCGGATCCGGCGGGAACATTGATGTGACCGGACGAACCGACCGCAGCGCCAGGCGTCGGACCGGTCAAGTCGGGTACAGGACCCGAGGCGGCGGAGACTCCGGCGCGCCGCAAGCCGGAGCCGGACAATAAGTTCAACTCGGACTAAAAGTCGTCAACAAGGCGGAGGCGCCACCAAAACTTGCGAGAAAACAAAAGCTGCATAAGTGTAAAAAGCGGCCGGCTAGAAGCAGCCGGCGGAAACGAGCCGGATGAGGGCGCAGCCGGCTGAATGGAAATTCTCAGTCAGCCCCTCCAAGTGCCGTCAAATATATTCGAGAAGCCAGGAAAACCTGCCTAGGTCCTTCTAGACGCAGGACCTTGCCAGCTTCGGGGGCTAATGTCGGGGGGAAGACCCCGGATAGGGCAATGGACGCGGAGCAGCCGGCTGGCCACTGGCCGGCTCGCGGCAAAGGCCGGCTGAGGAGCAGCCGGCTGGCGCCGTGGCCGGCTGGTCCGGAAGCCGGCTGGCTCTAGGTCCTAGTCGGCCTGGCTACGGCCACCAATGCTGTAGCTGGGCCGGCTTCTACAAGCCATATCCGACTGGGGTTTGTACCTCAGACCGACTCGAGGCTGGCGAGTCTTGCACTGGAAGGAACCGGGTTGGTGATCCGGGTTCCGAAAGTCCACGCTGACTCCATCTTCCGTAAAACGCGGGGCACTGTGGAGCAATAGTGCCACGCGCCGGACAGGCCGTCAGGGCTTACGACGATCCGTACTGGCTACAGTGGCTGACGGCGACAGGGACACCTCCTCTCCATACCGCTGACCGTGGCAGCCGGATGGGACAGGCCACGATGCCTCAACGGCTCCTGACGTCACCGCCTCGGGAAGGAGCGGAAGCTGGAGCCGGCCAAGCCGGCCAGTAAACTATAGGGTCTTATATGTAAAGTGCCGGCGCCTATATAAGCCGCACTACCCCCTCTCGTGCAGGGGATCGATCATTTTCTTACTTCACTCCACCCATAGAGCTGCCCTGAGAGAGAGACCATCGTCTCCCTTAGCCTCCCAGGAGCAGCCGGACATAACTCTAGGAGCACCATTGTATTGTGTGATCATCATATACACTCATAGCAGGAGTAGAGGTTTTACCTCCATCGGAGGGCCTCGAACCTGGGTACGTCGCCGTGTCGCTCGTGCCCATACCCGCATCCGGATACCGCCGTGAGATCCCTCAGGAACCACTTCGATTAGCCACCCTATAGCATATGCCGTGACGATACCATGACACAACTCACATGAAATTCAACAAAGAGTAGTTGATGGCGTCCCCAGTGAACATGGTTATCGCACAACAAGCAACTTAATAAGAGATAAAGTGCATAAGTACATATTCAATACCACAATAGTTTTTAAGCTATTTGTCCCATGAGCTATATATTGCAAAGGTGAATGATGGAATTTTAAAGGTAGCACTCAAGCAATTTACTTTGGAATGGCGGAAAATACCATGTAGTAGGTAGGTATGGTGGACACAAATGGCATAGTGGTTGGCTCAAGTATTTTGGATGCATGAGAAGTAATCCCTCTCGATACAAGGTTTAGGCTAGCAAGGTTATTTGAAACAAACACAAGGATGAACCGGTGCAGCAAAACTCACATAAAAGACATATTGAAAACATTATAAGACTCTACACCGTCTTCCTTGTTGTTCAAACTCAATACTAGAAATTATCTAGACCTTAGAGAAACCAAATATGCAAACCAAATTTTAGCATGCTCTATGTATTTCTTCATTAATGGGTGCAAAGTATATGATGCAAGAGCTTAAACATGAGCACAACAATTGCCAAGTATCACATTACCCAAGACATTAATAGCAATTACTACATGTATCATTTTCCAATTCCAACCATATAACAATTTAACGAAGAAGAAACTTCGCCATGAATACTATGAGTAGAAACTAAGGACATACTTGTCCATTATGCTACAGCGGAGCGTGTCTCTCTCCCATAAAGTGAATGCTAGGATCCATTTTATTCAAACAAAACAAAAACAAAAACAAACCGACGCTCCAAGCAAAGCACATAAGATGTGATGGAATAAAAATATAGTTTCAGGGGAGGAACCTGATAATGTTGTCGATGAAGAAGGGGATGCCTTGGGCATCCCCAAGCTTAGACGCTTAAGTCTTCTTGATATATGCAGGGGTGAACCACCGGGGCATCCCCAAGCTTAGAGCTTTCACTCTCCTTGATCATGTTGCATCATACTCCTCTCTTGATCCTTGAAAACTTCCTCCACACCAAACTTAGAACAACTCATTAGAGGGTTAGCGACAATAAAAATTAACATATTCAGAGGTGACACAATCATTCTTAACACTTCTGGACATTGCATTAAACTACTGGACATTAGTAGATCAAAGAAATTCATCCAACATAGCAAAAGAGGCAATGCGAAATAAAAGGCAGAATCTGTCAAAACAGAACAGTTCGTATTGACGAATTTTATCGAGGCACCAGACTTGCTCAAATGAAAATGCTCAAATTGAATGAAAGTTGCGTACATATCTGAGGATCACTCACGTAAATTGGCATAATTTTCTGAGTTACCTACAGAGAAAACAGCCCAGATTCGTGACAGCAAAGAAATCTGTTTCTGCGCAGTAATCCAAATCTAGTATGAACTTTTCTATCAACGACTTTACTTGGCACAACAAAACACTAAACTAAGATAAGGAGAGGTTGCTACAGTAGTAAACAACTTCCAAGACACAAAATAAAAACAAAGTACTATAGGTAAAAACATGGGTTGTCTCCCATAAGCGCTTTTCTTTAACGCCTTTCAGCTAGGCGCAGAAAGTGTGTATCAAGTATTATCAAGAGACGAAGTGTCAACATCATAATTTGTTCTAATAATAGAATCAAAAGGTAACTTCATTCTCTTTCTAGGGAAGTGTTCCATACCTTTCTTGAGAGGAAATTGATATTTTATATTACCTTCCTTCATATCAATGATAGCACCAACAGTTCGAAGAAAAGGTCTTCCCAATATAATGGGACAAGATGCATTGCATTCAATATCCAAGACAACAAAATCAACGGGGACAAGGTTATTATTAACGGTAATGCGAACATTATCAACTTTCCCCAAAGGTTTCTTTGTAGAATGATCAGCAAGATTAACATCCAAATAACAATTTTTCAGCGGTGGCAAGTCAAGCATATTATAAATTTTCTTAGGCATAACGGAAATACTTGCACCAAGATCACATAAAGCATTACAATCAAAATCTTTAACCTTCATCTTAATGATGGGCTCCCAACCATCCTCTAGCTTTCTAGGAATAGAGGCTTCGCGCTCTAGTTTCTCTTCTCTAGCTTTTATGAGAGCATTTGTAATATGTTGCGTGAAAGCCAAATTTATAGCACTAGCATTAGGACTTTTAGCAAGTTTTTGCAAGAACTTTATAACTTCAGAGATGTGGCAATCATCAAAATTCAAACCATTATAATCTAAAGCAATGGGATCATCATCCCCAATGTTGGAAAATATTTCTGCAGTTTTATCACGAAGCGCTTTAGCAGCTTTAGCAGTTTCAGGCAGTTTCTCGCGCTTTGCATTAGAAGTGGAAACATTGCTAACACCAATTCTTTTATTATTAATAGTAGGAGGTGCAGCAACATGTGTAGCATTAGCATTACTAGTGGTGGTAATAGTCCAAACTTTAGCTACATTCTTCTCTTTAGCTAGTTTTTCATTTTCTTCTCTATCCCACCTAGCACGCAGTTCAGCCATTAATCTTATATTCTCATTAATTCTAACTTGGATGGCATTTGCTGTAGTAACAATTTTATTTTCAATATCCCTACTAGGCATAACTTTCGATTTCAAAAGATCAACATCAGCAGCAAGACTATCGACTTTAGAAGCAAGTATATCAATTTTCCCAAGCTTTTCTTCAACAGATTTGTTAAAAGCAGTTTGTGTACTAATAAATTCTTTAAGCATGGCTTCAAGTCCAGGGGGTGAACTCCTATTATTGTTGTAAGAATTCCCATAAGAATTACCATAGCCGTTGCCATTATTATAAGGATATGGCCTATAGTTGTTACTAGAATTGTTCCGGTAAGCATTGTTGTTGAAATTATTATTTTTAATGAAGTTTACATCAACATGTTCTTCTTGTGCAACCAATGAAGCTAACGGAACATTATTAGGATCAATATTAGTCCTATCATTCATAAGCATAGACATAATAGCATCAATCTTATCACTCAAGGAAGAGGTTTCTTCAACAGAATTTACCTTCTTACCTTGTGGAGCTCTTTCCGTGTGCCATTCAGAGTAGTTGATCATCATATTATCAAGAAGCTTTGTTGTTCACCAAGAGTGATGGACATAAAGGTACCTCTAGCAGCTGAATCCAATAAATTCCGCGAAGAAAAGTTTAGTCCTGCATAGAAGGTTTGGATGATCATCCAAGTAGTCAGTCCATGGGTTGGGCAATTTTTAACCAGAGATTTCATTCTTTCCCAAGCTTGAGCAACATGTTCAGTATCTAATTGTTTAAAATTCATTATGCTACTCCTCAAAGATATAATTTTAGCAGGGGGATAATATCTACCAATAAAAGCATCCTTGCATTTAGTCCATGAATCAATACTATTCTTAGGCAGAGATAGCAACCAATCTTTAGCTCTTCCTCTTAATGAGAAAGGGAACAATTTTAATTTTATAATGTCACCATCTACATCTTTATATTTTTGCATTTCACATAGTTCAACAAAGTTATTAAGATGGGCAGCAGCATCATCAGAACTAACACCAGAAAATTGCTCTTGCATAACAAGATTTAGTAAAGCAGGTTTAATTTCAAAGAATTCTGCTGTAGTAGCAGGTGGAGCAATAGGTGTGCATAAGAAATCATTATTATTTGTGGTTGTGAAGTCACACAACTTAGTATTTTCAGGGTTGGCCATTTTAGCAACAGTAAATAAAGCAAGCTAGATAAAGTAAATGCAAGTAACTAATTTTTTGTGTTTTTGATATAGCAAACAAGATAGCAAATAAAGTAAAACTAGCAACTAATTTTTTTGTATTTTGATTTAGTGCAGCAAACAAAGTAGTAAGTAAAACTAAGCAAGACAAAAACAAAGTAAAGAGATTGAGAAGTGGAGACCCCCCTTGCAGCGTGTCTTGATCTCCCCGGCAACGGCGCCAGAAAAAGAGCTTGATGGCGTGTAACTCACACGTTCGTTGGGAACCCCAAGAGGAAGGTATGATGCGCACAGCAGCAAGTTTTCCCTCAGAAAGAAACCAAGGTTTATCGAACCAGGAGGAGCCAAGAAGCACGTTGAAGGTTGATGGCGGCGGGATGTAGTGCGGCGCAACACCAGGGATTCCGGCGCCAACGTGGAACCTGCACAACACAACCAAAGTACTTTGCCCCAACGAATCAGTGAGGTTGTCAATCTCACCGGCTTGCTGTAACAAAGGATTAACCGTATTGTGTGGAAGATGATTGTTTGCAGAAAACAGTAGAACAGTATTGCAGTAGATTGTATTTCAGTATAGAGAATTGGACCGGGGTCCACAGCTTCACTAGAGGTGTCTCTCCCATAAGATAAACAAAGATGTTGGGTGAACAAATTACAGTTGGGCAATTGACAAATAAAGAGGGCATGACCATGCACATACATATTATGATGAGTATAGTGAGATTTAATTGGGCATTACGACAAAGTACATAGACCGCCATCCAGCATGCATCTATGCCTAAAAAGTCCACCTTCAGGTTATCATCCGAACCCCCTCCAGTATTAAGTTGCTAACAACAGACAATTGCATTAAGTATTGCGCGTAATGTAACTAGTAACTACATCCTTGAACATAGCACTAATGTTTTATCCCTAGTGGCAACAGCACATCCACAACCTTAGAACTTTCTGTCACTGTCCCAGATATCAATGGAGGCATGAACCCACTATCGAGCATAAATACTCCCTCTTGGAGTTACAAGCATCTACTTGGCCAGAGCATCTACTAGTAACGGAGAGCATGCAAGATCATAAACAACACATAGACATAACTTTGATAATCAACATAACAAGTATTCTCAATTCATCGGATCCCGACAAACGCAACATATAGAATTACAGATAGATGATCTTGATCATGTTAGGCAGCTCACAAGATCCGACAATGAAGCACAATGGGGAGAAGACAACCATCTAGCTACTGCTATGGACCCATAGTCCAGGGGTAGACTACTCACACATCACTCCGGAGGCGACCATGGCGGCGTAGAGTCCTCCGGGAGATGATTCCCCTCTCCGGCAGGGTGCCGGAGGCGATCTCCCTGGATCCCCGAGATGGGATCGGCGGCGGCGGCGTCTCGGGAAGGTTTTCCGTATCGTGGCTCTCGCATCGGGGGTTTCGCAACGGAGGCTTTAAGTAGGCGGAAGGGCAGGTCAGGAGGCGGCACGAGGGCCCCACACCACAGGGCCGCGCGGCCAAGGGGGGGCCGCGCCGCCCTAGGGTGTGGCCACCTCGTGGCCCCACTTCGTCTCCTCTTCGGACTTCTGGAAGCTTCGTGGCAAAATAGGACCCTGGGCGTTGATTTCGTCCAATTCTGAGAATATTTTGTTACTAGGATTTCTGAAACCAAAAACAGCAGAACAAAGAATCGGCACTTCGGCATCTTGTTAATAGGTTAGTTCCAGAAAATGCACGAATATGACATAAAGTGTGCATAAAACATGTAGATAACATCAATAATGTGGCATGGAACATAAGAAATTATCGATACGTCGGAGACGTATCACACGGCGGAAGGATCATCGGCTTGGGATAGCACTCCTTCACCACCGCCTGGCCCGTTGGCCTGGGCCTGTCTACCGAGCCCAGGGTCCAGGCCCTCATCCGAAGGTGACATCACCGCAAACGCGGTGCTTGTCACGGAGACAAGCTTCCCCAGCCCGGTCAACCTTGCCCACTTCTCTGCCTCAATTCCGGCTCCTCCATCTCCGTTGATTCCATGGGAGGAGCTTCGGACACGAGGGAGTCCGTTCTTGGCTACGATGGGGTTCGAATATTCTTGGTCCGCCAACATCATCCAAGGCACAGCCTCGGAGGAGCCAACTCCCCAATTCCCGTCGCCGCCGCACCTGAGGTCGCCGCTTCACGGCGTACCGGACCAATTGGATGCTACTCATTGGGCGGGGTTCTTCGCCGAGCACTCTGGAGATTTCGTGCCCTCTCAGCTCTCAATGAATGAGTGGCAGAGGAGCTGGGTTGATGAGCCTGTCCCTGGAGCGTCGCTTGGGCCAGATACGCTGTTGATCGGGGCTAAGCAGCCCTGTGGTGAGATCATGTTCGGTCCTGGGATGTTTGAACAAGGGCAAGTTCAGGAGGATGCCTGTCCAGGATGGTTTGCGGCACCGCCAGAGCGGATTGTGCAAGAGTTCAAGCCTCGATCACCAGGTTGGCAGCTGCAGGACATTTTTGCCACACCCCCGATGAAGGCGGCCTCCAGGACCCCTTCCTCTTCTTCGGAGGACCTTGATGACGATGCGCTGCAGGAGGTTACTCTCAAGTCCAATGCACTTCGTGCCCTCCGCGGTGCCAAGCTGTGTGGACCTGGGTTGATGGAAGAGCTAACCGATGGGGTGGCAAAGCTACAGGTCGACCCCAAGACCTCGTTGATGAGCAAGTTCCTTGGCCTACTGTCACCCTCCCTGCTAGGCTTCCCAACCAACAGCAGGCCAAAAAAGAAGAGAGCAACACCTAGGAGCCTCCTCTGTATGGATATAGCAGTCCGTAGAAGCGAGCGAGCGGCGACCAAGTCTTCCACCTTGCTTGCCTCGTGGCGAGCACAAGCCAGCGCCTGCAAGCAATTGGGGCTGATCCAGAGGGAATAGGAGTTCAATGACGAAGTTCAAGCTCAGTACATGTGCATGTTGAGACACCCTCTGACCCAAGGCAACATCCAGGGCCTTGCTGTTCTTGCGGAAGCTGCAATCCGCCCTGGCTTTGTTTTTACCTGAGCATGACATGCTTGAGCTGCTGAGGGAGACGCCTACGGCTGTGTAGGTCTTGCCCTCCTTGTGTCGATCAAGTGTCAATGGATCGTACAACCTATCATTTAGATGCTTCGTCAGCGGCTGTCTCGTCCTTTACCTGTAGCTGGTCTGGATGGCCCGGGGCGACTTTGTGGTGCGTGTGTGTAGCTTTGCTGCTCTAGGGCCTCGCCCATACCTGTAGACGGTGTGTCCTCTAGCAGCAAGTGTGTGTTGTCATGTTCTTCGGCTGCGTCTATCCCCTCCGGCTGCGCCGGATTGTAAGCTGCATTTGTCGTCATAGTCTTTATGTTATCACAACTTAAACTGCTTAACTGGAACGTTAGGGGTCTGAATGATAGAGCAAGACGTTCGTTAGTGAAAAACTTGATGTTCACCTCAAGATGCTCCATCCTGTGTGTGCAAGAATCTAAATTGGGGGCACTTACGAGTAATGACATTTCTGATTTAGTTGGGCAAACGCTCAAGGGTTTTGCCGAGCTCCCGGCAACGGGAACAAGGGGGGAGTGCTTCTCTTTTGGTGTCAGGATAAGTTCCACGCAACAAATGTCGATGTGCGCGAATTCTCGATTACGGTCACTTTTGCCAGTCTGGCCAAGTATGGAGCCTCACAACAGTCTATGGCCCTTCGGATGATGCTAGGAAAATGGCGTTCCTAAATGAACTGGTGGCCATCCATGCGCAGATTACCGGCGCCTAGATGGTAATCGGGGATTTTAATCTCATTCTGCATGACTCGGACAAGAACAAACCAAGGGTGAATAGAAGTTGGATGCGGAAATTCAAATCCGCGGTAGACGCAAGCTTCCTCCGAGAGATCAAGTTGGTCGGGAGGCGATTCACATGGAGTAATGAACAAGACGACCCGACTTTAGTGCGCCTGGACAGAGCCTTCTGCAACTCCGATTGGGACGACATGCATCCAGCAGCGAAGCTGCTACCACAGGCGTCCTCCATGTCTGATCACTGCCCCCTCTTGCTAGTACAGGACTATATTGTCAAAACGCCTCCGAGATTCCGTTTCGAGAGCTTTTGGCCGCTCTTACAAGGATATAGGGAAGTCGTGCAACAATCTTGGAGTGAACTTTGCCCTCTCACTAACAACTTCGCCGTGCTCGACTTCAAGCTGAAACGGCTTGCAAAGTGCTTGACCAGCTGGGCTAAGAATTACATTGGGTACATTAGGAAGCAGATGCTGGTGGGACAGGAGATCATACTCCGACTTGACACAGCACAACAACATAGGTTACTGTCGGTAGGGGAGAGGGAGCTGCGCTCTTGCCTAAAGGCTCGGGAGGTTGTGCTGGCTTGCATCAATCGCATCAAAGCTAGGCAGAGAGAAAGAATCAAGTGGCTTAAGCTTGGCGACGCCAACACTAAGTACTTCCACTCAAGGGCAACCCACAGGAAGCAAAAAAACATGATCCAATCCCTTGTCACGGATACCAGAATTGCAACAACTCCTGCTGAAATAGAAGAAGCCGTCTACGAGCACATGAGCAACATTGTCGGCACGGATCTACCTTGCGTCTAGGGGTTTGATTGGGCTGAGCTGGGGCTTCCAGCACCTGACTTATCTGCGCTAGACGCGCCGTTTACCCTGGAAGAGCTGAAGACTGCGGTCTTTGACACGCCTTCTGATAAGGCGCCTGGGCCTGATGGGTTCTCCGCGGGGTTCTTTAAGACTTCCTGGGGCGTGGTGAAGGATGATCTGCTACGTGCACTTAACAAGTTCTACGACCTCAATGATCCTTCCTTCAATAGTCTGAACACCGCCTTCTATGTCCTGCTGCCTAAAAACGAAACGCCCAACACAATGTAACACTACAGGCCTATTAGTCTGATACATGCGTTTGCCAAGTTGATCTCCAAAATCCTCTCCGCAAGGCTGCAGCCTTATATGGACGATCTGGTCTCCCCGTGTCAGAGCGCCTTCATCAGCGGCAGAAGTATCCAGGACAATTTCCTCTATGTCCAGAACATTGCCAAACACTACCACCAAACCAAGACGCCTGCCTTGCTTCTCAAGCTGGATATTGCTAAGGCGTTTGACACGGTGTCTTGGACCTACATTTTGGACATGCTACATGCACGAGGTTTCCCTGTCAGGTGGAGGAATTGGATTGCACTGCTTTTCAGAACAGCTTCGTCCAAGGTTCTCATCAATGGAGCCCCTGGGCGCCCCATCGAGCACCGCAGAGGTCTTCGGCAGGGGGACTCTCTCTCCCCTTTTCTGTTCGACCTTGCCATGGAGCCCCTACATCGACTGCTCGACCTCGCATCTGGAGCCGGGATACTCTCTAAGCTTAGAGGTTCGAAATGCACTTTCAGGGCTTCCATTTATGCGGACGACGTCGCGCTCTTCATCAACCCCACACTTCAAGACATCCAAGGGCTGCAGGATATTCTTACCGGGTTCGGTCGGGCCACTGGGCTACAAACAAATTTGGCTAAGAGCTCCATCACGCCAATTAGCTGCGACGGCATTGACACTGTGGGGCTAGCACAGAATATCGGCATTCCGGTCAACTCTTTTCCCTGTGTATACCTGGGTATGCCCCTCTCAATTAAGAAGCTCACCAAGGCTGATTGGCAAGCGCTCCTTGATAAGGTCGACAAGTATCTGGCTACTTGGAAGGCAAAAATGATGAGCAAAGCAGGAAGATTGGAAATGCTGAACTCGGTCCTTTCCTCTCTGCCAGTCTATCTAATGACTATCAATGATATGCCAGCTTGGGTTCGTAAGGAGTTCGATCGCAGACGAAGGGCCTGGCTTTGGGCGGGTGACACAACTTGCAGTGGCGGCAAGTGTACAGTCAGTTGGAAACAGGTGTGCAGGCCAAAGGCCTTGGGGGGGCACTCCGGTCAACTCTTTTCCCTGGGCAAGTGTACAGTCAGAATATTGACACTGTAGTGCACTGTATCAAAGCTTTTGGTGCAGTTTTACGCCTGCGGTGGATGTGGCAGAAATAGAAAAAACCAAACAAGCCGTGGGCACACATGAAACTACCTTCATCCAAAAGGGACAAGGCAATGTTTGCGGCAGCTACACAAATCACGTTGGGAGATGGATCCAAGGCTGTGTTCTGGTCAGATCGTTGGTTGAGTGGTCAAATACCAGCAGAGATTGCCCCTGAGCTCTACAAGATTTCCATCAGGAAGAACAGGACAGTTAAGGAGGCGTTGGAAAACGAGAGATGGCTGCTTGACCTACGACACCACCTAGATGTTCAGCACCTGCCTCAACTGTTCAGGCTGGCTCACTTGATTGACTCGGTTCAGCTCACTCAAGAGCCTGATGATATCACTTGGAGGTTTGGAGCCAAGCCTTGTTACTCTGCTGGTTCAGCTTACAGGTTGCAATTTCTGGGAGCTGTTGGGACTGACTTCAAGAAGATAATCTGGAAGGGGTGGGCGCCGGCGAGATGCAAATTCTTCATTTGAACGCTGATGCTTGAACGAATACTTACGGCTGATAAACTGCTGCAAAGAGGATGGGAAAATGACTATTTCTACCCGTTGTGCCCAAGAAACCTAGAAACTGCATCTCACATCTTCACTGAATGTCCATTTTCTCTCAAGGTTTGGGAGCATATGGCGGTGGCCTTGGGGCTGGACGCTCTAAAGCCCACCAATTGGTTAGATAAGGGGCTGTCCGTTTTGGAATGGTACAGGGGTTTGGTGGGTAGGCAAACAAAGTCCCAGCGGAAAATCATCTTCCCGGCGTCTAACCTAATCTGCTGGGAGATTTGGAAAGAGCGAAATAGACGAATCTTCGAGAAGAAAGAGCTTCCCTTTACGGGGCTCCTGGTTCGCATTAAGGATGAGGCGGATGTTTGGAGACTAGCTGGAGCCCCGATTCCTCTAGTAACCCAGTATGGAGGAACACCCTTTGATCCGGGTTAATCATATGTAATAGGACGCTCTCCAAGGGTCACGCTTTGTGACCTTCCTCCCTGTAACCTTTTTCCCCTATTGTAATGAAATAGCAGCTCACCTGCTGTCATTCAAAAAAAAATTTCTGCCTCCCACCTCAACCCCACCGCCGCCATGGATTGTCACCAAGCTCAATGGGAGGCCCCACACCGGTCCACATAGCCCCCATCAACTGTTCTGGCGACACTGTTGTCACCGTGTTTTCGCTCTCGGCTTGAAACGAGGGGGTGTCGATTCGCGGGCCTGTAGATAAATCTACACTAATTATTTTAAACCATGAGGTCATTGAACTATTCTGACATAAAAGAATTCCTCATGACGACGATCTCAAGATTCTCAGCTTCCTGGCCTCCACAAAAGAACACGAAGATGGAAAGAAACGAAAGTGTCGAGGCTCGACGGTTGGCCGTCTTTACAGATATTATGATCATTATTAAGATTCTACAGCCCGAAATCATAAATATATACTAATTAACCCTACAAATCTGATTTGTCGTACCACGGGATTTCAGGGTGAAACAAAAAATCTCTAAACTCGTACCTTTAAAATTTGCCTGTACAACTCTAGCTCTATAAGACAACGACAACTTGGCAGTATGAAGCTGGCCGGGAGCAGCATCCGAAGAAATTAAACGTGGACCCTGCAGCGCGGCGAATGGAAGAATGGAATGGAAGAGAGATTTTCTGGACAAGGTGTTTCTACACCTGGGTGCATATGCACCTTTTATTTGAAATTCATATTAAACATATTTACAAATGTTAAAAAAATACAAATAAAAATGCCTCGTGTATACCTTGACATGGTACATGCTCACAAAGTTGTTTCAGTAAAAACCGATATCTTTTGTACTTTCTGCAAAAAAAGACAAATTTTTCGTGCTAAAATAGTCTATTTTTCGAAGCATTTTTTTTACACAGGGTACAAAAATTATCAGTTTTATGTGAAACTTTACATGCACACATAAAACATGTCTCTCTATATGCTAATTTTTTCCTAATTTTTTTTATGTTTTTGAAATATGGTTTGTACATACCGGGTGCATATGCACCCGGGATCAGTTTTGGTTTTCCGAGATTTTCTTCCCTTTTCTCACGCTCTGGACGTTTTTCCGTGTGAACCAGGTACCGCGGGGAGGGCAATGGGTTATATTCCCCGTAAACCTGTAGATAATTTATTTATTAGAAAATACTTTTGTACTTACACGCATAAGTGTGGAGGTTTCTTCACCGTCTATTTAATCCTCAAGATTCGTGCTACCTTGGTAGATAGAAAGATTCATTTATCTCTCATCTTTTTATCCGAATCTCAAAGCACGGGCGGTGACTGTAACATCCACACCATGCACGTAAGTATAAAATCCACTCTCTTTATTTATTAGAAGATGGACATAAAGAATTTTGATCGGGCTATCTAGATTATGGATGAGGATTAAAAGTTCTCCCTGCTGTTGAACCCCGTTATTTTGTTGTTGTTGTAGTTCTATATACATATAAATTAACATATCAAAAATTATAAGAAGATCATTTGAATTTACCTTTTTAATGGGAAACCCCATCCCTACCCCGAACCTGATGAAGATGGGGATGGGGATGGGGATGGGAAAAAAATCCTCCCCGATTACTAAACAGGGAGGGGATGAGAAGGCACTCCCAGTGGGAGCAGACATGTTACTACAATGTCGCACCAACTTGATATTAATATCTACTTTTTATTGAAAAACTACCGAACTTTTTCGTGTACCTCTGTTGAGAGGGCTCACGCGCTTTGGATCGCGCCGTCACATGCAAAATACCATCACACTGGGCGGCTACCCACCATACGTTTAGCGAACGATCTGAAGCCGTGTTGTCAAGCTACCGTAGTACTATAAGAAACTTTCCATCAAAAATTTGAAGAAATATAGCAGGATGCTAATAACGACTTAGTATACGGTAGTTTAAATCCTAGTTTTGATGCCTAGTATGTTTGGAATATTCTATCAGCGGAATGCGACATCAATAGTTAGTCGTCTATGATAATTCCTTCATTCTTAAGGATCGACATGCTGGCTCAATCCTTCGGGAATACTCATAGAAATAGTGTGTGCATATGTACATTCATATGAATGATGTGCATGTGTGTATATGAAGGCATGCGTGTGGTATAATGTACTTCGACAAAAAGAATAGTACCAAAGAGGGTTACTGCATGCATAGACAAGTTAATCGCATTCCACACTATCATGAAAGCATAGCTGGGATTAAATCGCGTGGTCGCGATGATGAAGGTGAATAGTGGTGTAAACGGATAGGATAATCTCTTGACCAAAACCGGTGTTGAATCCATTTTAAGAAATCCATATCCGATTTTAAAAAATCTTGTGGATAAGGATATCTGATTTCGAAGTGGTGTTCTAGATACGTTATAGGATATGGTATAGCCGATAGCATGCCGATAAGGATTATCCAAAATTTAGTTAGAATAATTGAGAGGCTAAAACCTAGATAATTCTATTTTTGAGTCGAAAGTCAAGTTCAATCTTGAAAGGTTAGTAGTTATTGAGTTACAAAATTCTTTTGGCAAGCATGTTTAGCTCTAAGTTTTTACCGTTTCCGATTCGCATCCGCAGTCCAAAATATCCGCAATTGAATCCGAAAGCGATCAATATTCGCTCCAGTCCTCATCCGAGAAAAATATGCGGTAAAGGATATAGGTAAAGGATATGGTATAAGTAAAATCGGATCCGATTCATTTACGCCTCTATAACGTTGAAGACGTTGTGCATAGAACACAGAGGAAAGCGTGAAGTCGTGGTATCACTCCGTACGTCACGCCTGGTCGACTGACTGTGTATGTAAAGTGAGTAAAAGGACTGAAAAATATCCCGGCGGTCGACGGAAAAGATACTTTCCACAGACACGAGAAGGTTCCAGACGGTTCCGAGCCCGGTCGCTCCAAACAAACAAGGCACGAGCGCACCGCCCAGTCCAAACCGGGAATCAACGCAGTCTGGATTATTCGTGATCCGGCTTAATCAATTGACCACCGTATGGTCCGAATCCGCCCACCGGCCGCCACCCGCCCACCCCTTGCATCTGGCTCGCGCGTTGCCCCCGCGGCTAAGCAACAGGCTGCCGCCACGCGCACCACACACGTCCGGCTCGGGTCGGCCGCGCTATGCCTATCCGATCGCGGCCGTCCACATCGTTATCGTCGTGTTGCCGCAACCCGATTGGTCCACCATGCTTTCAGTCGGCACCCCGGGCCAGTACGCACCCGCACGCCACTGCCTCCATACGTTCCCAGCACAACCTATAAATAAGCGCGCCGCCGGCCTCACCTGCCATTCATACCCTTCCTTCTTCTTCTCATAGACCAGCAACGCACAAGAAAATCAAGATCCAGCAGATAGCTAAGACAAGCAAACCATCCATGGGGTTGGGGATGAAGCGCGCCAGGGAGGAGCAGCCGGTGTCGTTGGCACTGTCCCTTACCACGGACTCGACATCTTCCACGACGTCGGCGGATTCGTCCGGCGCGACGCCCATGACGGCCAGGAAGAGGCCGCGGAGGGGGAGGATGATCGCAACTTCAGGCGAGGGTGAGTTCGTGTGCAAGACGTGCGGCCGAGCCTTCGCGACATTCCAGGCGCTCGGCGGGCACCGGACCAGCCACCTCCGCGGCCGCCACGGGCTTGAGCTCGGCGTCGGCGTCGCAAAAGCCATTAAAGATCGGAAGCGGGGCGAGGAGAAGCAGCCGCACGAGTGCCAAATCTGCGGGCTCGGCTTTGAGATGGGCCAGGCACTGGGCGGCCACATGAGGCGGCACCGCGAGGAAATGGCGCTCTCCGGTGGCGGCGACGGTCGGTGGCTCATCGCGCAGCTGGATCAGGAGGTGGTGCGGCACGGTGCCGACAGGCCGCCAGTTTTACTCGAGCTATTCGTCTAGCTAGCACTAGCTGGATCTTCTGACCGTTTCTTTAGTTGAGGACCTGTAAATGATTTTAGAATGAGATATGTTTATTGTTCGATCTAGCCGATTAGCGTTTCAGTTCGGTAATCGGTGTCAGTTTTTGAATCATCTGGGGATTCATTCATCTCATGTACGGAGTATATAACACTAGCAGAAAATTATTTTGTTCAATCGTGATATGTTAATGTAATGCGAAAGTCCGCCTTATATTTCACCAAAATTGCTGACTTTGGGATTGAGGCCACTGTATGAAAATTATGATAAATGTTGCTCACGCGCTCGATAATTGGAAATTGGCAAGTTCAATTTGGAGAAATCTTGGTGGAGGCAAGCAATACCCTAAGGGGGCCGGAGAAGATATAGAGGGATGGTCAGTGCCTGCGGTGACATGTCCTACGGCGATGCCGTATGACAAGGTAGGCCGTCCGAATGGGGAGGTGGCGGCGTCGACCTGCTTAAATCTCATTTTATCGAGCAATAGCTGGGTCCTCGAAGAAAAAAATAAAAACTGAAATCACTCGAAGAGAAAACAAAAACTGCAATCAACATTGTCCACACTAAGGCCTTGTTTATTACTAGAATGTTTGTAGGAATTTGTGAGGATAATAATACTTTAAAGTACCGGGTGAACTTCTACCGCCACCCAATCACTATAACGACCCATCCTTAATTCACTAGGTAGGGGTAGAGTATTAAAAATTGCGAAAAATACACAAAGATTTGGAAAAAGTAGGGACAACCGAGGATTAAACTCCCTCAATACTGGTCCACACCAAACTCTGAGAGATGTAATACTAGTGAAACTGTGTTTTATTGATGTTATATTAAGAACTTGCATACTACACCAAGCACTAGTATGCTGGATCACCACACACCCAATTTGATTTCCAAATATAAACCTCTGATAGTGGCTGCTCTATGAATACGATCAATGTTGGAGTTGGACACTTCCCTGAACTATCAAATCCAATTTGGAGTATTCTCAGTTTGTAAAAGTCTGCAAAGTCAAAAATATATACAGAAATTTGACTAACTATATAGGACAAAAAATAATAAACATCTACAATTACCAATGCACACAGTGTGAAAGTATATTTTAAGAAATGTTCTAACAAATTATCTATATAGTTGCTTAAACTTTTTTAACTAAAAAGTTAGTGCATCCTATTTTGGGAAGAAAATATAAAATTAGAGTTGATAATTTAGCTAAACAACACCAATTAATGTGCTCGATAATTTTATTTAAAAAAACGCTTTCATAAATAACTCTGAAATCATCGTGGGATTATATCTAAGGAAAACAAAATAGGTCGCTAAAAAGATGTGGTTCTTATTCTTCATAATAAACGACCTAGAACCCTCCAGTCGTTATACTACCTCCATACCGTGTTATTAGGGTATGATGCATTTTGAGATAAACCTTTGATTAATAATTTAGTCAATAAAATATTAGATATATGTTACCCTAATAACTCGGTATGTAGGGAGTAGGTAAAATGACAGATAATTAGAGCAACTTCAATAGAGGCGCTATTTCACATCTGCACTAACTGATGAGGCTGTTTTGCGCCCTCCAGAAGACGGGCTAAGGACTTACGAAATCCTAGAGAATCTCCAAGTCAAAGTGGTTAGGATGCTATTAATATCTAAATCATGTAAGATATCACACAAAATACCACAAGTCAAGACTAGACGGACACCCTGGCGTTGTCGTGGCGTAAGTACGCCCCTAAGTCAACGCACAATCATTAGATAAATGACAATAACATTGAACAAGGCCTAGGAGGAGGAAAGAAGTTAGTGCACTCTCTCATCATCCCTCTTCGACCACGGACGAGTGTACCACAAATTATCGCCAAAACACTCTTTGTTTGTCCCTTCAAGGGTACCCTTCTTCATTCCTCTAAGGACCATTAACTAATATTAACCCACCTATGCATGAGAGAGTACCTTCGCAACCAGTGGCGGAGCATGACAAAAAAAATGAAGGGTGGGCAGGTCGGTAGAGATTGGGCCATTTGTGTGCTATTTACTGCTAGTGGGCTAAATTTATGACAAAGTATAAGGGAAAGCTGGCAGATAAGGGTGGGCCACGGCCCAGTATGGCCCACCCGTAGCGCCACACCTGCACAACCATCACTGATGTAGAAACTTTTTCAAGCACATCTATTTTCCTTTTGCTTCACACAACCATACAAAATTATTCAAGGTATAGCATTGCGCGGGTAAGCCGTGACAGTTGGTCATGCTAGAGATTCACTAGTCTCCATCTCACAACTTGGGGAATGTTCCCTTACAATTTCTAAGGAAGGATAACTCACAGAGAGGAGGCCTAGACCTCCAGCACCATGACACTGGGTCGAGGTATGCATGGTAGATGTCAGATCTACGCCCTAATGCCATTATATCGTGCCATCCGGTGCTGCTTCATTGCTGCCTTTTCCCGTGAACCATGGGATAGTCGATGTGAATGGAGAAGAGACATCACCCACATATTCTCCAAAGGTAGAGTGGACGAGCGCCACTAATTGATGTGGTCCTTTGTTGCAGCTCTTTTAAAAGTATGATGCAACTATTTCTTGGTCAGATGACATCACAAAATTTCATGTGCAGCTGAAAAAAAAGTGCAATTGCACACCCTTGTGCAATATCACACCAATGCGCATATCTCATGTGCATGGATCATGATGCAAATCCTACAATACTAGAGTTGACCTAGAACTAACTTAGTTTTCCTTCAAACCAGAACTTGCAAAAGGGTTAAAAGAATTCCTAGCCGAGGCATGTCATGGAAAGTTTCCATTTGAAGATGTTTCTTTTCGACCAATTCACTCGAGACACCTTCAATTCTACACCCGCCTCAGATTTTAACATTCATACTCGGTAATGTGGTCCTGCATCGAAGCACGGCTTTATATATGCCTTCTTATATGTCGCGCTAGTGTTAATTATATGCATCCTATAGATGTTGGCAAATATGCTTCCTATTTATTGTGATAACTGATAACCAACCAAGAATAGTATGAAAGAGATGGTGAAGTTATATTTGTTCGATTGTACTTTCTCAAGCTATGTGTGGGAGGTCATTTCCCACATGCTTGAATTTCAAACGAGATCGCGCGCGTAGCCATGCCGATGACTATGCTGGACGCTGATCGAGTCAATTACTCAATTTTCAGGATAGGAAAAGGGGAGTCAAATCCATCGGAACGGAACAAAAGAGACGAATGAATCAATGTATAATCTCTGTAACGAATGAATGAACAAGTCCTAGTGATATATGTACACGTAGGAACGAATAAGCCAATGATGAAGCCTGCGACTAAGGGTGTGCAACAACGTGTACAACAAATCGCGCACACGGGTTAACCTGCAGGAACTCTGAACTAAATGGAGCTAGAGACTGCTATCAATCAATGAAGCTAGTTATCTAGACGAAGAGCTGTAGCAGAACGGGCGGCGCCTGCGCCACGACGCCGGCCTCCTCGCGGTGCCTGCGCATGTGTCCCCCGAGCGCCTGCCCCATCTCGAAGGTGAGGCCGCAGACATGGCACTGGTGTACCGCCGCCGGCTTCTGGTCGTCCGTGGACGTGGTTTTCTTGGGCTTGACGGAGTAGTGGTCTCCGGCGAGGGCGAGCGCGAGCCCGTGGCGGCCGCGTAGGTGGCTGGTCCGGTGCCCGCCGAGCGCCTGGAACGTGGGGAAGGAGCGGCCGCACGTCTTGCACGCGAACTCCCCGGCAGCACTCTCTCCGCGTCCTCCGGCCGCTGCGCGCCTGAGCTTCTTCTTGCACTCGGCCACGGCGCCGAGGGAGAGTGACAGGGACAGGGGCGGCTGATCTCTGTAGTGGTTCATCGACGAAACCATGGGCGTGTGGCTAATCCGATACGAGCGTAAGAAGACTGCGTGCGCCTGTGCGGGTGAATCGGTGGACGAGATGAGCTTGATTTAGGAGAAATCGGAGATGGTGGCAGTTTGATGTGGCTGGGTGTGTGCATGGCCGGCCTTTTATAGTCGAAGCCAGCAGGTGGTCTCTCGTGTAGACCACGTCGGGGTTGACGTCGTCGAGGGCTGGAGGTCGCGATCGGCGGTTTGAAAAGAGCGAGCAGAACCTTGTTCTCATCTTGTGTTTACTTGCTAGCCAGGGAGAGCCTGAACTGGAACACGCGCTTCAGCTGGTGGAGGGGAAGAGCTCACGAAATGGGACGGAAGCTCACGGTGACGGTGTTAAGTAAACAAACCGACGGTTGTGGTGTGGCCCAACGGCCAAGGCCGGCCCTTGTCGTTTGCTCGTAGTACTCCTGTAGTACTATAATAGTCAAGTGAAACGCTTGATTGACGTTGACGCATCGGCCAGACAAGTCTTGCGCCCGAAGAATGAGACTGCAGACGATTCAACGTTTCCATTTTTGGACTTAATTAGCTACTGTTCTGGAAGGTAGGAGTAGATCTGAAACCGTGTTTTCAACTGGATGCATGCATGCATGCACGGAGCTGAATTTTCTTCGTAATGCGTGGTAGGGAGTACAGTACATGCCACGCGCTCGTAAATTGCTAGGAATCGCAGGAATTGTGGCAGTCGTTGCACATTCGCACGGGCTTTCGCTAATGTTTGACTAGTAAATGCTCCACAAAACGGTTTTACTGCAATGACGTCCAATTATTGAAGATATTTTATTCAAGCCGACGTTCTTTTACAACAGTGGATTTTTATTCTAGAAGATGCAAACTCTGTTTCTCTGAGGATATAACCAAATGATTGGTCTGAGGATATCAAAGTCTGTAGAGTTGTTTTGGTAATTGGGTAACTGGCGCATTCTCTATGCTCACTTCGGACACTAGCCAAAATTAAAATTGCAATAGAGTTGTTGTAAAACTAACTACTAGCATAATTTGATTGTATGTCACAAAAACTATATATCGTGAAAACTTATTCCAACTAAATCCGATTGTGAACGCGGCGGTAAGATTTCTATATATGACACATGAAATGGTAACCTTTTGTACGTATTTTTTCCACTCACTCCGATCCCTTTTAATTGACTCGGACTTAGTACAGTTTTGTATTAAATCCGAGTCAATTAAAAAAGATCAGAGGGGCATATGTAAATAAAGGCACTAGGTGCTTGATTTCAAATTAATAAACCCACAGAGTTCAAAAGAGACAACAACATACAATATATGATGTGCCATAGAACTTAGCCAAAGTAAAGGCAAAACATGGGGCCGGCATTCCCTAACATACTCAAACCAACTAGCACACGAAGCACAACTATTGATCACTTGGCCACTGCCACTGCCCTATGTAAAAAAAGGAACCATCGAGCACCGACGTCATGGGCAAGGGTTAGCCGTTCCGCAAGACGAAGAATGACCACGAGGCCGGCTATCCCCGGGCGGGCAAGAAGAAGAAAGAGCGGCAGCGTCGCTACATCTCGTGGACGTTGTGCGCGAACTGTTCGACGGGGACCGGCCGCGACCCTGGCAGGATGTAGGCCTGACGGGAGGCTAGTACCTCAAGTACAAGCATATCATGGTGCCTCCGTTGCTGCGTGAGGGAAGCGAGTACCGCTATGAGATCCGTCGCCCCTGCTTCATCCTGCTGCCAGATCTGCTCGACGACCCGGCCTTCGCCCTCAACTTCTACAACTAGATCACCTTCGGGACTTGGAAGTTCCACCCGCATTGTAACGCGGGTTACCTCAGCAACTTGGGCTACTTCAACTGGGAGTTGTGTGTTAGCCTCGACAACGATCATGATGACGAGGAAGACCACGAGGGCGCCCTCTTCGACAACGACAGGTGTCTATGATGTGGGTATTACCTTTCGGGTACCCGGCATTGGTCTACCTCCTTTGGCCCAACAAGGGGCCCACGAAGATTGCCATGATCCAAGGTAGGCCTATACGTCGGTTGCAACAAAGAAGATTTACAAGAAGATGGATCCTTGACGAACAAGGCAACAAGACACCGATAAAGGAAAGGATAGATTAGATCTTGATGTGACCTAGTCGAGTTCGGACAGGACTCTCGGGACCTGGCCTCCTATATAAAGGCCGGGAGAGGGCCTGCCGAATGATCACCTACACAACCAACACAATCTAGCACACACAAACCCTAGAAACCTTGCCTCCCGACGAGTTCTCCATAACAGTCTATCGGTTGCCCCATTGTAACCTATTATACTCGTAAATCAAGATCATACAAGCATGAGTCGCGGTTTTACCTCATCGAGGGCCCCGGAACTAGGTAAATCTCCCTCCCAGTTTGTTTGGTATCCGATGTCTCGTGTTAACCTGGAGGATTCCATCAACCCTAAGCCCCTCAAGGTGGGCATTGCCAAGGAGCTCCCTTGTTAGCCAGCTCCGTCAGTTGTTGACCCAGAGATCCAGTCGGAGGACATGAGCGCGCAATGAACAGCCCTCGAGTTGACACTCACAAAGAGCGAGCTCGTGGAGCTCAGCCGCTGGAATGACCTTGCCATCTAGCTACGAGAGTCAGCGCTGGCACAGGGCATGCCGGTGACATCGACCGTTACCGCTAGGCACGCTGTGGCTCCAACTCCACCCGCGCCAGCAGTTGCGCTGTCATCACCTCCTCCCGCTCCGCCTGCACTAGCAGCTGCACAACCGACGACACATGTGGTGTTGTACTAGCCCTTGCCGTGGGCTCCTTGGGTCTTCGTGGACCTCACCGACATGAACGAGGATGTGTAGCCGCCATGGCGTTGCCCTAGTTAGGGTTTTAGTTTTAAGTCACTTTTTTATTCTTTAAGTATTACGTAATTTACTTTCTATTAATAAAAACTATTTATTACAGAAATCCGTAAGGTCGCTGGGCAGCTCCTAATTTAAGCGGGCATCCACCAAAATCTAGCCAAATTTATGTACTCGGATCGACCCAAACAAACAGAAACAGACACAAATTGTGTTCAAAATGTGTCATGCCACTATAGATACCCTAAGTACTTCTATTCAAAAACACTATTTACTTGAATCTCTATGTTTCTTCTCCAGAAAAACCGAGTAAACCTAAGAGCAATTCCAATAGTTTAGCCAGCTACTGGCTATAAGCTAATTGCCATGTCATCTATAGCCAACTTAGAGCCAACATATACAATAGTGAGCTATAAAAATGTAGTATTTTATTAATGTATGGCCCACCTTTCACTCTCACAAAGTGCTTAGGAGCACGTGCTAGAGCTGGCTCTTGCATAAGAGCCCACTCTTCTTCTCTCTCCCCCCTCTCTCTCTCCTCCAACTAAGCAATAATATATTATTTTAATCTTTATAGCCAGCTGATTAAAACTTATTGTACTTGCTCTAATGCGCTGACCAGAGAACTGCAAAGTAGTAGTTGTACTAGCTATATTTCAGTTGGCCAGAAGGGTGTACCTGGAATCCCGGATCCAGCTAGCTCGGCTGTGACGTTCGCATCCGCGCCGAGGCAAAACTGAGCTGTGTGAAGTTGGCTGGGACTGGGCGGTACTCGCCCCATTTTCTCACGCCCCGGCCGGACGGCTTTTCCGTGCGAACCAACGTGCCCCCGCGTCACGCCGCAGCAGCTACATTACCATCTGTCTGCCAGCTAGGGACCGAACCGGTCTCGTACTTTCGTGTACGCCTCTCTCCATCTCGCACGCTCTGGATCGATCGCGCCGTGCATACAAAATTTCGTGACGCTTAGCGGCTTCCCACCGTACGTTCATCGAACGATCCAAGACCCTGCTACCGACCTGAGTATACATTTGCAACTTCAATTTTTCATCGAAAATGTGACGAAAGGTAGGCTGCCAACAACCACACAGCTATCCAAGAGTCTTACTGCATGCATAGACCGGTGGCTCCACATTCCACTCTACTGTATTACAAAAATCCTATCCTCTTCATTTATAAAAAAGTGTCGCAATTTTGTATATGTCTAAAGGTACTTTATTCTATAGCGGATGGAGTACAAGCATATGTCTTCCAAACTAGTACTAGGAGAAAGGGAAGAAAAAGGCATCTCAGGCGGCTAAGGTCACTACCGGATATCATTATATTCCTGTATTTTTTGTGCTTTGCCGAGTGTCTTATTTCGGAGCACTTCCTTCTTTCCTTGGATCGATATGGTTCACTCCTGGGCTATGCTCTATCAACGGCTAAGATCGCTACCGGATGATCAGACTAGTTGGTACGGATTGTTAGAGGTATTAAAAAAATCTTTTTTTTTGGTCTTTCCTTTCTTGCCGCCACTTTAACTGGTGCCTCAGAATAGGTTTTATTCTTCTAACCTTTCAAGATAGTCGGTGGCTATCCACAGCCACTATCTTAACATCAAAGAAGGGTTTGTGACAATGACCACATTTTACAATGTGTTTGAAAATACACTCGATAAAGAGCCTATAAACGGTAAACTTTGAAAATACACTCAGCAAAACATAAATATTAAGCGAAGAGCCTATACATGATAAATTTGGAAAATACACTCAACAAAGGAAAACACACTAGGCAAAGATAAGAGTGTCAAAATTGGACACTACGCAAAGATGGAGTGTCAAATTTTAACACTAGTCAAAGGCATGCGACACTTGTCTCCTCTCCCTCCATCGAACAACAACATTGACGGCAGCCTTGCCAAGCGCCAACTAATAGACACTCGGCAGAGACAATTCTTTGCGTAGTGTTTATTAGGTGGCACTCGACAAAGACCCTCTATGCCTCGTGTTTTTAGGTGGCCCTCGTCAAAGATCTAAATCTGGACATTAGGCAAAGATATGACTTTTCGCAAATAAGCACTTTGAGGCACGAGTTTGGAAACACGCGAAACCAACATGTTATCTCTGATAAAACAACATGATGTGGATCTAAAAATAATATTTGCATCACTCCGTACGTCACGGCTGGTCGACCGACTTTGTACACGCGACGCAGCAAGTGAGTAGAAGAAGTACGTGCACACGAGACTGAAAAAATATCCCGGCCGGCAGGTCGACCAAAAAGACACTTTCCGCAGACACGAGAGAAGGCTCCAAACAGCTCACGTGCACGCACGAGCGCACCGCCCAGCCCAAACTCCAAACCCCGATTGGATCAACGCAGCCTGAATGATTCATGATTCGGATTAAGTCGATCAATTGACCACCGAATGGTCCGAATCCGCCCACCGGCCGTCACCCCACACCTCTGCCTCGCGTAGTCGCGTAAGCAACCGGCAGGCAGCCGCCACGCGCCTAACCCGCGCACCACACGTCCGGCTCGAGTCGGCCGCGCTGTATATGCTGCGACCATATCCGATGCAGCCGTCCACGTCGTGTTGCCGCTCCCGGCCGGCCCTAACAAACTTGCCACCCACGTCAGCGCTCCCCGCACGCGCACGCCACCGCCTCCCGCCCTACTCACACAGCACAACCTATATATAAGCGCGCCGCGCGGCCTCACCTGCCATTCACATCCTTCCTTCTTCTAACAGACCAACTACGCAGAAGAACATCGATAGTTCGAGACACACACGACGATGACAAGCAAGCCATCCATGGGATTGGGGATGAAGCGCGCAAGGGAGGAGCAGCCAGTCTCGCTGGCGCTGTCCCTTATCACGGACTCCACGTCGTCGTGCACGACATCGGCCGACTCGGCCGGCGCGGCGCCCATGGCGGCAAGGAAGAGGGCGCGCCGTGGGCGGGTGGTGGCGACCTCCGGAGAGGGGGAATTCGTGTGCAAGACCTGCGGCCGCGCCTTCGCGACCTTCCAGGCCCTCGGCGGCCACCGGGCAAGCCACCTCCGCGGCCGCCACGGGCTGGAGCTCGGTGTCGGCGTCGCAAAAGCAATCAGGGAGAAGAAGAGCGAGGAGAAGCAGTCGCACGAGTGCAACCTCTGCGGGCTCGGCTTCGAGACGGGCCAGGCGCTCGGAGGCCACATGAGGCGGCACCGCACGGAGATAGCGCTGAGCATCGGCGTCGGTGCCGACGACCAGTGGCTCATCGCGCGGCCGGATCAGAAAGAGGTGGTGGGGCGCGGCGCGCACCGCCCGCCAGTATTGCTCGAGCTGTTCGTCTAGCTAGCACTAGCTGGATCTGCTGACTCTTACTTAGTGCAGGACCTGTAAATTTCCTTGAAGTCGGATATAGGTTTATTCTGTTCTCAAAAAAAAAAGAAGACATACGTTTATTCTTCAATCTACTACCTGATTAGCGTTTTGTTTGATGATAGGTCTCAGTTTTTTAATCATCTGAGGATTCATTGATCTCATCTACTGTATATAACATTCCGAGGAAAATTATTTGTTCATGATCAACCATACATGCATACTCTCGCTCTTCTAAATGCAATCATAAATTTGCTCTGTTAGTGTAATCAGAAAATCCCCATTTGGCTACCAAATGTGTCGCTCGGATTGCGGCCACCCTATCTATGAGTATTATGATGTATATATGTTGCTCAAGCTCATTAGTTGTAAATTAGCAAGTCTAATTTGGAGTCATAGAAATAAAGATCGTCCACACAACATTACAATCTGAACTTTTGGTGGCAGATTGTAGTCCTATACTAGAGGAATATAAAATCTCCATGTTTTGCCACAAAAAATATCTGAATGTCAAATTAGGCAGGGAAATTGCCATATTCTCTTCATGGTTATCGACCGCTGCGGCCAAAACTATGGTATGGCGAAGGCCTGAAAGGGGACAACCCCGCCCCCCCCCTCCCCTACACACACACACACACACACACACACACACATACACACCGGAGACAGACACACCAAACCGATGTAATGTAAACCGCGTTTGATTTAAGTTTGTCTAACATGGATACACCTTGTAGCATCTATCGGATGAACATGTTGATATAATCTTAGTCATGTGATCCAATGCCAGCATCGCTTTCCACCACATCGAAGCTACCCCTTGTAGCATCTATGTCATCAATACGTCAAAATAATCCCAAGCCAATCCAAAATCCAACTACTTAAAAGTTTAACCTCTAGGCGCCGGGTCATAATTTTTCTCGACGGATTAGCTATGGTAGTGTGGGACTAGCGGCATTGAGTTAGGTCTTGCGATCGCCCGACCCACTCTATGGGGTGGCGGGGTGACTGTGTATGATCTCTTCATTATTTGTGATCATGAGATCAGCTAATAAAAGCTATATTTATAAATATGATACTTTTTTGGAAAAATGCGTGCAACATAATTATGCAATAACGTTCTAACGCGATATAACATAATATTTCACAAAAAGAGTTAGAGCGAGCAAAAGCACGTAATTTAGCATGATGCTCTATAGCGCGTTAGTAATGACGAAATAACACACTACTATAAAACCTTGGTTTTAACCCATCTCCAATTGGAAACTGATATCAGTTGCAACATATTTTAAATCATATATAGAAATTGTCGAACACGACCTCTATACTGAATTAGGAAACCATAAAAAGCACATGCCGATTGTAATTATCACCGGAGTGCATACCTCCAAGGAAAGCATGAAATCCTCGCCGTATCGTGGCATCACTCCGTACGTCACGCCTGGTCAACTGACTTTGTACACTTAACAGGCAAGTGAGTAAAAGTACGTCGTCCAAGAACAAGAAGATACTTTTGGCAGCTCGAGAAGGTTCCAGACAGTTCGTCTCCCGGTCGCTCCATCGCGTGCACGCACCGCGCAGTCCAAACCGGGAATCAACGCAGCCTGTATGATTCAAGAATTGACCAGTGAATGGTCCGAATCCGCCCAATGGCTGTCACCCCTTGCATCTGGCTCGCGCGCGTTGCCGCCGCGGCAAAGCAACCGGCTAGCTTCCGCCACGCGCCTAGCCGGCGCATCACGCGAATCCACCTCGAGTCGACGACCATATCCGATCGCAGCCGTCCACGTCACGAGTGTCTGGTTGCCGCTCGCTGATTGGTCCGATCGCAGCTCGAACCAACCTTGCACCCACGTCAGCGACGACCGCGCCACTACGCACGCACACGCCACAACCTATATATAACCGTGCCGCCAGCCTCCTCCGCCAACACAGCCATCAATTCATATCCGTCCTGACCTAAGAAAATCGAGTTCCACACAGCGATCCAGCAGATATCTAAGACAAGCGAATCATCCATGGGAGTTGGGATGAAGCGTGCGAGGGAGGAGGAGCCCGTGTCGCTAGCGCTGTCGCTTAACACGGACTCCACGTCCTCCACGACCTCGGCGGACTCATCCGGGGGTTCGCTGGCGGCGACGCAGAAGAAGAGACCACGCCGTGGGAGAGTGGTTGCGACATCGGGGGAAGGGGAATTCGTGTGCAAGACCTGCGGCCGCGCCTTCGCGACCTTCCAGGCTCTCGGCGGGCACCGGACAAGCCACCTCCGCAGCCGCAACGGGCTGGAGCTCGGCGTCGGCGTCGCAAGGGCCATCAGAGATAGGAAGCGGAGCGAGGAGAAGCAGAAGCACGAGTGTCATATATGCGCGCTCGGTTTCGAGACGGGTCAGGCCCTCGGTGGACACATGAGGCGGCACCGCGACGAGATGGCGCTCAGCGCCGGTGCCGACAACCAGTGGATCATTTTGCAGCCGGATCAGGAAGAGGTGGTGGGTCACGCTGCCCACCGGCCGCCAGTCTTGCTCGAGCTGTTCGTATAGCTACCATTAGCTGGATCTGCTGACTGTTTCTAATTAGAGAACCTGCAAATGATTTTAGAATGAGATATGTTCATTTTTTGGTCTTGCCGAGTAGCGTTTCAGCTCTGTAATATGTCTCAGATTTTGAACCATCTGGGGATTCATTGATCTCCACTGTATATATAACAGAAATTCCCAATTTGATTTCCATATGTTTCCCTCGGATTGCAGCCACCCAGTGAAATATTATCATCTATTTTGCTCAAGCTCATTAGTTATAAATTAGCAAGTCTAATTTGAAGTAGTAACAGAAATCAACATCTTCCACACAACAAATCAACCTGAACTTCTCTTGGCAGATATATTGTAATAATCCTATAATAGAGGAATAAAATCTGGATATTTTGCCCCCCAAAAGGCAATGAAATTGCCATATTCTCTCCATGGTATCGACTGCCGCGTGTCGTTCGGACACGCGACGAAGGATGTTTCCAAATTGTGGTATGGCAGAGGCGTGAGGGGTGACAAACCCCCCCCCCCCCCCCCCCCCCCACACCCACCCCGACACACACACACCCCCGAAGGATGTAATTTACGGCACGTTTGATTAAGTTTGTCTAACAAGGATATGCCTTGTACGTAGCATCTAACGGATCAATATGTCGATATAATCTTGTCCAGGTGATCCAATATCGCCATCGCTCTCCACCACATCGAAGCTACCCCTTGTAGCATATATGTCATCAATACGTTGAAATAATCCCAAGCCCATCCAAAATGCAACTGCTTAAAAGCGCAACATGTAGGCATTGGGACAGACTTTTTCTGGATGGATTAGCAATGGTGCTAGCGGTAACGAGTTACGTCTTGCGGTTGCCCAACCTTGCCTTATGAGGTGGCGGTGGGTCATACTTTTCGAAAAACATGTTGAGCTTACATTGGAACTTATCATTTTTTTCTCTCTAATGAGCTAATTTTTTGGAGTTATAGATACAATCCATAATTATGTTTTATAATTTTTTCCAAAACAAAATCACATTTTATAAATTACATTGGAACTTATCATCACATCTTCATTCCTTTTGCAAGAATGAAGGAATTTCTATCAAGCAAGCACTACTTGTGCCAGAGGCTTCTGATCTCTTTTATTTGCCCCTCTCTGAGGAAGCATTCTTGCATTTCCAGCTTTTCAAGATTTAATTCTGGATCTTGACACTTGGAGAGTTTTTAGCAATTCTGTGACTACAAAGGTATCCTCTGTTTATAGTTCTCTTATGGAGTTCGGTGGAACAATACCTACCTTGAAGTGGATGTGGCAAGGCTGCTGTCAGCAAAAACATCAGATTTTCTTTTGGCTCTTGGTTCATAACCGCCTTAATACAAGAGTAATGTTACAAAGGAAGAATTTTGTAATGGATAACTATTCCTGCATTATGTGTGGAGAAGATAAAATGGAATCTAGAAACCTTTCAATGCCCCTTTGCTAAAAATGTGTTGGCAATACCTCTGTCCTTCTTGGACACCACCTTAGCAGGTTGATATCCAGAGCATCATAGCAAGTCTCAAAATTGCATTGAAAGTGCCCTTCTTCATGGAATTGATTATTTTGACTACATGAACTATCTGGATGACTAGGAATGATTTTATATTCAAGGGCAACACCTTCAATCTTTACAGATGGGAGAAAAAGTTCAAAGATGAGCTAGCTCTTCTTGTTCATAAGGCTTCTAGAAAGTCATATGCTGGTCTGAAAATTTGGGCTGAGAGATTTCCGATAACTATAGCAATTATGTTTTCTTTTCTCTTTTTTTTTTTTTACCTATGGTCTTCTAGCAAGCTTCTTGTTGCTATCCTCTAGCAACACCCCTTTGTACCTTATGACTTTAAAAAAAAATATAAATATATACAGTGGAGAAACCCACTGATTTGTCTAAAAAAATGTTGTGCATAGAAACGACTGAAAAGTATCCTGGCTGGTGGACCAAGAACATACTTTTCGCAGACACGAGAAGGTTCACTAGTAGAGAAACCCCCCTTTAGTACCGGTTCTAAAGGGCCTTTAGTACCGGTTTTGGAACCGGTACTAAAGATCCGGTACTAAAGGCCTCCCATCTTTAGTACCGGTTCCTTACGAACCGGTACTAAAGGTGCCTCCACGTGGGCACGGAGGAGCCGCAATGAAGACCTTTAGTACGGTTAAGTAACACGAACCGGTACTAAAAGGCTATTTCGTTTAATTTTTTTTATCCATTTTTTTCTAATTATTTTTCACTCTCTCTTTTATTTTATTTTTTTCACTCCCTTTTTTTTTATTTTTTCAGAATTTCTAGTATTTTCGTTAGTCTCTAACTACACTTTATCTCTAGTCAAATTACTTACCCGTGGTCAAACTTCCCGGTCGGTCACCCATCCTCACACTACTCCCCAAGACTAGCACGCTTTAACTTCCGAGTTCCAACCTCGTTCCACTTCCAAGTGCTTCGCGCGCATGTTGTTGATAGTACTATCATATCAATCCTATTAACATGTTGGTCGATGTCACACTTCTTTATTGTTTAAAATCCAAATAATTATTTTAATAAACAAAAGTAATGATGTAATAATAATGTTGAATAAATAAATTAATTTAAATTTTTTAATTTGTATTATTTTTAATTATTTTTTAAATTTTAATTTTTTTTGCCAAACCTAAAACCTGAAAATTTGAAAATCTTATAATTTGCTAAAAGTAATAGTAATATTTTAGTACTCAAAAAATCTTATAATTATTAATTTTAATTTTTAAAAATAAAAAAAAAACATAAAATTCTAAATTTCTGGAAAAAAAACTAAAATCTTCATGCTTTCATATTTTCATTTGGAATTTTGAGAATCTAAAAATTGGCTAACCGGGTAAACCCAGGTGAATTCGGATGTAACTTTTTCTCACGATGATTTTGATATATTATACGCATTTTTCCGACGTCGTATGCAAAAATTAATGCGATTTTACCATTTTCAAACTTTTTTTGCAAAAAAAGTCAAAATTTGAATTTCTTAATTTCACCGAATAGTAGGTTGCATAACATACAAGAATCTAAAAATCTTTTATTTTTTGAATTTTCTATCATTTTCATTTGTATTTTACAAAAGCAAAATTTCTATCATTTTCACCGAATGGGGAGCAGGAAAACCTTTAGTACCGGTTCGTGACACGAACCGGTACTTAAAGGTCTACCACTTTAATGCGGTTCGTGTCACGAACCTTAACTAAAGATTTCCGACTGCTAACCTTTAATCTTAGGTTCGTGACATGAACCGGTACTAAAGGTCCTTACGAACCATTATTAAAGACCTACGCAGCATAACCGGTACTAATGCACTTTGACTGGGTTCAGAAGTGAAACCGTCTTAAAGGCAGGCAGAGCCACCTTTTCTACTAGTGGTTCCAGACAGTTCCTCGCCCTGTTTGCTCCAAACAAACAAGTCACGTGCACGCACCGCCCAGTCCAAACCCCGGAATCAACGCAGCCTGGATTATTCATCAAGCTTCGGATTAATCAATTGACCACCGAGTGGTCCGAATCCGCCCACCGGCTGTCACCCCTTTGCATCTGGCTCGCTCGCGTTGCCCCCGCGGCAAAGAAAGCGCCAGCCGCCACGCGCCTAGCTGCGCACCTCACACGTCAGGCTCGAGTCGACGGCGACCATATCCGATCGCAGCCGTCCACGTCGTGCGCGTCGTGTTGCCACTTGCCACGCTTTCAGTCAGCCAGCCCGAACCCATGTCAGCGCTCCCCGCAGGCCGCAGCACCACTCACCTACGCCACCGCCTCCGTATGTACTCACACAACCTATATATAAGCGCGCCGCCAGCCTCCCTTCCCAACCCAACCAACCATTCATTCGTATCCGTCGACCTGAGCTCCAAGCGCACAACAGAAAAGAGCGTCGTCGAGAACAACACGCCGATCCAGGCATCCAGCAGATTAACTAACACAAGCGACTCATCATCCATGGGAGCGGGAATGAAGCGCGCGAGGGAGGAAGAGCATGCATCGCTGGCGCTGTCCCTTACCACTGACTCCGCGTCCTCCACGACGTCGGCGGATTCGTCTGGCGCGGCGCCCATGGCGGCCAGGAAGAGGGCGCGACGGGGGAGGATGATAGCAACTTCAGGAGAAGGGGATTTCGTGTGCAAGACGTGCGGCCGCGCCTTCACGTCCTTCCAGGCTCTCGGTGGTCACCGGACCAGCCACCTCCGCGGCCGCAATGGCCTCGAGCTCGGCGTCGGCGTCGCCAGGGCCATTAGGGAGAAGAAGCGGAACGAGGAGCAGCAGCACGAGTGCCATATCTGCGGGCTAGGCTTCGAGATGGGTCAGGCGCTCGATCGGAGGACACATGAGGCGGCACCGCGACGAGAGATGGCGCTCACCCTCAGCGGCGCTGGCTCCGATGCCAACGACCAATGGCTCATCTTGCGGCCGGATAAGGAAGAGGTGGTGCGGCACGCTGCCCACCGGCAGCCAGTCTTGCTCGAGCTGTTCGTCTAGCTTGCACTAGCTGGATCTGCTGACTGTTTCTAATTAGAGAACCTGTAAAATAATTTTAGAATGAGATATGTTCATTGTTTGATATTGCCGCGTTTCAGTTCTGTAATCTGTCTCAGATTTTGAACCATGGGGATCCATTGATCTCCACTGTATATATAACACTACCGGGAATTTTTTTTTGTTCATGATCGACCATACGTACCTCTCGCTTTTGTAAATGCAATCGTGAAGAAAGCCCCCCTTTTATTTCCAAATGTATCACTCAGATTACGGCCACCCAATGAATATTATCATTTATGTTGCTCAACCTCATTCGTTATAAATTAGCAAGCCTAATTTGGAGTAACAGAAATTAAGATGGTCCACAAAGCATAATAATCTGAACTTTGGTTGGGGCAGATTGTAATCCTATACTAGAGGAATAAAATCTCAATGTTTTGCCTGCAACAAAAAATCTGAATGTCAAATTAGGCTGCGAAATTGCCATATTTTCTCCATGGTTGTCAACCGATGGTCCGATGCAGGTCATTCCGACCAATGAAGGATGTGTAGTTTAAGCCATGTTTGTGTTTGATTTAAGTTTGTCTAACAAGCATACACCTTGTAGCATGTATCGGATCAATACGTCGATATAATCTTCTGCAGGTGATCCAATGTCGCTATCGTTCTCCACCACATCGAAGCTACCCCTTTAGCATCTATCTTATCAATACGTTGAAATAATCCCAAGCCCATCCAAAATCCAACTGCTTAAACTATGGTCATCAATACGTCAACCATACCGTCTCGCTCTTGTAAATGCCATCATGAATTTGCACTGCTAGTGTAATCAGAAAGCCCCCCTTTAATTTCCAAATGTATCACTCAGATTGCGGCCACCCTATGAACATTATCATCTATGCTGCTCAAGCTCATTAGTTGTAAATTAGCAAGTCTAATTTGGAGTAACAGAAATCAAGATCGTCCACACAACATAACAATCTGAGCTTTCATTGGCAGATTGTAATCATAAAGTAGAGGAATAAAATCTCGATGCTTTATCCACAAAAAATATCTGAATGTTAAATTAGGCAGTGAAATTGTCATATTCTCTCCATGGTTGTTGGCCGCTGCGGGTCGTTCGGACCAGTGACGAAGGATGTTTCATAATTGTGCTATGGCGAGGGCGTGAGAGGGTACATGCACCCCCCCCCCCCCCCCCACCCCCACCCCCCCAAACACACACACGGCCCAAAGGATGTAATTTACGCCACTCTTGATTTAAGTGTTGTAGCATTTGATGGATCAATAGTCTAGGTGATCCAATATCGACATCTCTCTCCATCACATTGAAGCTACCCGTTGTAGCATCTATCTCATCAATACGTCGAAATAATCCAAAATCGAACTACTTAAACACTCAACCTGTAGGCGTTGGGTCATACTTTTTCTGGACGTATTACCAGCGGTACTAGCAGTATTGAGTTAGGTCTTGCGATCACCCGACCCTGCCTAATGAGGTGGTGGGGTGACTGGTGGGGTGATTTTGTGTAGGATCTCTTCATTATCTGAGATCATAAGATCAGTTCATAAAAATTATATCTGTAAAATGTGAATTTGTTTTGGAAAAAGTACATCATAATTGCTGATTGTATCTATAACTCCAAAAAAATTTAGCTCAAAACTGAATCTACATTTAGAGAAACAAAAATGATAAGTTCCAATGTGAATAGTGTCAGCTTTGGGCAAATAATATTTCACTCTCAATTTTATCTTTGCTAGCTCTGTAAATGTAGATCGAATTTGAATCAGCATTTTTTGTGTTGCATATATAAGTATATAACATACATGTACTCCCTCCGATTCAAAGAATAAGGCGCCCTCGTTTTACGTGTTTTTTGTTTGACCAAGATTTGATTCAAATATATAAAGATTGTTTGTATGAAATTAGCATCATTAGAAAGTGCTTTTCAATACGAATCCAACGATACTAATTATATAAAATATAATCAAGATTTTGTTGCTCAATTTTTATGGTCAAAGTTTGTCTTGAAATATTCGTGCGCCTTATTTCTTGGGTCGGAGGTACTAGTTACCAATTTTTTAAGAATATTTAAACATGTTTTTGTTCTTTTTCTTAAATTAATCCCATCGATCTCCTATCTAGAAAGAGATATCCTACTTCCTACCAAGTTGTTACTCCTACGGGTCTCCTCTGCCACTGGTTCCCATTGCCGTACGTGCATGGTAGCTTCCCGTGTTCGATTTGCCGCACCTCGCGGGCCACGTACATTTCCTTGACCAGTAACACCGATCGACGAAAGCCACTCGCTCGCTTGAGACTGTACGGTTTCGTTTTACCTCGGCAGCAAGGCATGCTCCTTCTGCTGCCGTGCACGCGAAGGTCAAGGCGTTGCGTGTTGACGCCTACATACCCTACGCCGTGCAGCCTGTTTCGCAGCCGTACGTGCCAAGTTGTCCCCCATATACCCGCACCCCAGAAACCCTAGCTCCTCCCGCCGCCACCGCCGGCGGCGCCGCCGGGCAAAGGCCACGGGGCGTGGCGGCGGCGGTGGGCTTCCCTCATGGCGCGGCGGGGACGGCGGCTGGGTCCTCCCCTCGATGCAGCGGCGGCGGCTTCCTGCCTCCCGATGGGGGGGGGGGGGGGGGCGGCGGCGGTGGACTTCCGGCCTCCCGTGTGATGGCGGGGCGGCGGCGGTCGGAGGATGGAGGGGCGACGGTGGCCTCTGTGCTGCGGCCTCCCCTGCCTCCCTGCGGCGGCACACCGGTGGCGGCTGGTGGTGGGATGGCGCCATCCCCTCCGCTTCTCGCCGGTGCGAGGGGGTGACATTGGGATTCTCCCGCGGTACGAGGACACCCGGTGTTGTGGGTATACTTCATGGGTGTACCATCGACAGTGCCTAGATCCGGCAAGCCCGGGTGGCCCACAGACGGTGATGAGGCATGTGGCCCATCGGGCGGCCCGATTCTGTCGTTGATCATGAAGGAAGAAGTCCAGCCCGTGATCGGCAAGCCGGATCCGTACCGACATAGGAGTAACCCGGATCCATGGAGGCCCACGAGGAACCCGGATCCAGATGCACGTGTATGGGAGGCGGATCCGTGACGTGCACGGCAAGATATTGTACCGTAGCTAGGCTATCTGTAATCCGGCTAGGACTCTCCATGTAAACCCTAGATCCGTGCGCCTTTATAAGCCGGATCCCGGGAGCCCTAGAGGCACAACCACAACTCATTGTAACAACGCGAAAGCGCCAGATAATTCCAGACAAGCAGCAGTAGGCCCTGTCATCGTGCAGGTGTTCCGAAGCTGGGTAACTCGCGTACCACCGTCCCGTGTGCACTCCGCCCTATGGCCCCTACTTCTTCTCCCCCTCGTGAGGATCCCTCCTCCGGGGTACCGTCGATTAGGCAACGACAGTTGGCGCCCACCGTGGGGCCTGTGGCGTCTGGAGGCCGGAACCGGGAGGGTTCCGCCATGGGAAGCTACGACGACACCATCGCTGTGGGGCGCGTCCTTTACGCCGGGAATCTGCCGATCGTCCCTCCGGATGAGTGCTGGATTCCGGCTAGGGCAAACCCCGTCAAGCTCTCCGTCGTCCCAATTGGCGGCATTCACATCTTCATCGGGGAAACCGTCGATTCCGACGGAAACCCACTGGTAAGTAACGCAGACGCGACCGCCGCAGAGCTGGACGCTGTCGCGAAGGTCCGATCTGAGATGCAGGAGCTTCCCAAGGAAGATTCCGCCTTGGATCTGGAAATTTCAAAGCCCACCCAATCCGCCCCTGAGCAGGAAACAAAGGTGGAAGACCAATGCAGATCCGCCTGGGTCTCCCATGTGTTAGAAAAGCAGAGGTGCCACTTCGTACACTTCTTGGCCCATACCGCCGGAACCGCCCCTCAAGAAGACGGAGCTGGTCCTGAGCAGGTAGAGGCACCGAAAAACGGCGCAGATCCGGATCAGGCTCAGCCTGTTGGAGAAAGCGAAGCTCCGGTTGAAGAGTCGATTTTGGGCAATCTGAGCCCAATTTCCGGCGACACCCCGTCCATGGAATCTGATGACTTCGTCCGCAAGCTGGAGGAGTACGGTCTCGGCGATCAGCCTGAAGTCGACTCCGCCCAGACTAAGTAGGTTCTCGCAACGGTAGCAGCGCTGGGACAAACTGGATCCGGAGACCAAGTCAGCCAATCTGACCCCCAACCATCCCATCAAGGATCTCCAATGTCTCGGGTGCGACCCCAAAGGGATTCTCCCTCGAAGGAAATCTTGTCAGCAGAGGAGATGGCCGCGCGAGCAGTTCTTAACACACCTATAACCCCGGGCGACGCCGCAGATCTGGAGGCCCTAGAGACCGCTAGAAAGGAAATGCTGGCCACAGCCAAGAGGCTCGCCGATACCGAAGCTGCGTTAAGGATAGGAAGGGCTGATCATGCAGCCTGGACGGAAAACTTCGAGAGACAGGACCGCGAGATTACTGCCACACTCGAGCTGGTCAAGAACATGAGGGCTGAGTGGGAGGTAAAGATGACCTATGCGCAGGCGGAGGCCGATCGAATTGTTAGAGAAGCAATTCCGCCTCGCAGAATACCCTTCAACACGCCCGCAGATCACCAGCCGCTGGAAACTCCAAAGGACAACATGCAGAAAGCAGCGGAATTGCTGAAGAAGAAGGACGAAGAAGTTGACATCAACTATCTCCGCACACTTGTCGCTTCAGCAATGCAGCAGCAGAGCAAGGCAGATACTTCGCGCAGGTTGGAATCCAATCCGGATAACTGTGTATCTACCGCGCAGAAGGACGATGAATCGCACACCGGATCCTCGGAGCGCAGAAGAAGGGCCAGGGAGCACCCAAATCCGATCCCCGTTCCGTCACAGACGCCTCCGTCGGATCCAAGGAAGGGAAAGGACGCGATGTACTCCGGAAGAGACAAATACCGCAACCCCTCACCTCCACCCAACGGTTACCCGCGACCCCCTCGCCGCCTTAGTCCAGCCGGAAACACCAGGCCCATAGGGCATGGTGCGCTTGTTATCCGCGACAACGTGCTGCCAAGAAACAGAAACAGGGAGCGCTCGCCGGAACCTCGCCGGAACCAGGACAATGTTCATGAGCCCGAGCCCAGGAGGAGTCGGAATGAAGACCGCGGTCCAGAACCTCGCCGGAACCGCGATCCAGAACCTCGTCGGAGCCGCGACCCAGAACCTCGCCGGAGCCGGGACCCAGAGCCTCGTCGTAGCCGTGACCCGGAGCCCCGCCGGAACGACCAGGGCAGCCAGCGCCAAGGCGAAGGCAGCCACAGGAGCCGGAGCCAGCACCAGGAAGGCCGAGGAGATTCAGATGGCGGAAGCAAGAAGTCAGACCACCCACCTCGCAGGTCTCCCTCACCACCACCTAGCGGTGGCGGCGGAGGTGGAGGCGGAGGCAATGGCCGGAGATCTCGCTCTCGCTCAAAGTCTCCTCGCCACGGCTCGCGCGACGCGTGGGACCGCCTTAACGAGTACAGAACCGACTACATTGGCCCGAAGTGCTTTGGCAGGATGATTCGAGAGGAACCAAAGCCAAGGATGAACCTCAAGCTACCCGGAAATCTGAAGCATTATGATGGCACCGAAAGGCCGGATACCTGGATCGAGGATTACTACAACGCTGTAACCTTCGCCGGAGGAACCCCTAACATCGCCTGCCGCATGCTCCAGTTGTACCTTGTAGGCCCAGCCCGGATCTGGCTCAGTGACCTCGAGAAGAACTCCATCTTTTGCTGGTTCGACCTGAAGAACGCTTTTGAGAAACACTTCAGGGGCACCTACAAGAGACCTGCCACAACAAGCGACCTGCAGGCTTGCATCCAGAAGAAGGGCGAAACATCGAGGAATTTCCTCACCCGATGGTTGGCATGCAGAAACGAGTGCGAGAACGTTGACAACCGCACAGCAATGCACGCCTTCATTGGGGGCTTGCAGCGAGGAGGATTGCTGCGACACAAGCTAACTTGCTTGGTCAATGCAAATAAACTGACGTTGGATGATATGATCACCATCGCTAGCGATCACACTGCCGCCGATGATGACGCAGGCGGCGATCTCGCAGCTACAGCAATCCCCCTGCACCAACAAAAGAAGAACCGTGACAACGGCGGCAGCAGCAGCCATAAGCGCAAGAACCCTGATGACCAGAAGAGTGGCGGATCCGAGATGGTCGCCATGGCGTTTCAACGCGGAGGTCCAGGAGGCGGAAGAGGACGCGGACGCGGAGGCGGAGCCGGCAGGGGTCAGCAGCATACCTCCGAGGTCACTGCTGCCGGATCCCGCGCACCGCAAACCTATGAGGAGTACAGAGACATGCCCTGCCTGGCCCATCTGGATCCGGTTACAGGGAAGTCCACTCATACCAACCGCAACTGCAAGTGGGTCAATGACCTAAAGAATGACTCGGAGGCCGGATACAAGCGCGCCCGGAAGCACCGCCCACGCGGAAAAGGTGGCAAGGGCAAGAACAAAGACAAGGAGGATGATAGTTCCGAGGCGATGGATGAGGATGATAACTCGCCGGATCCCAAGGCAGGAGCCGCAGGTAAATCCAATCCGTTCGACAAAAAGAGCGTGGGGGCTTACCACACTTTCCTCGGAACCCCAACAGTACGCGCCTCCAAGTCAGCTACCCGGATCCTGAACGCCATAGTTCCGGCTGTGCCGCAGTACGTCAGGTGGTCGGAAATCCCGTGCACATTTGATCGGAAGGATCATCCCGCAATTGTGCCGAAGGAATGCTACGCCTTGGTTGTAAGTCCCCGCATCGATGGGTATGACTTCTCCAAGTGCCTCATGGATGGTGGAGCCAGCCTGAACATCATGTACCTGGAGACTCTAGAGCGGATGAACCTCACCAAGGAACAGCTCAAACACAGCAACACTGAGTTTCATGGCGTGGTTCCGGGTAAGAAGGCGAACTCCCTCGGCAGCATCACACTTCCCGTGGCTTTTGGCGATGTTCATAATTTCCGCGAAGAGAAAATCACGTTTGAAGTTGTGCCCTTCAAGAGCTCCTACCACGTCATCTTCGGCAGGCCCACCTACCACAAGTTCCACGCAAGAGCGTGCTACATCTACAACAAGCTCAAGATTCCGGGTCCTAAAGGTATGATTACCGTATCCGGAGACTATAAAAAGGCTCATGAGTGCGAGTTAGGCGAAGCCGCCTTCGCAGAGTCTGTGATATCCGGAGAAGAGCTGAAAGGCTACAGAGCCGCGGTGGATCCGACTGAGATGCAGACCACCAAGAAGCAAATCTCCGAGCAGAAAACCTCCTTCAAACCCGCGATAGAAACCAAGAAGCATGACCTCATCCCAGGTGACTCTTCCAAGCAGGTTTCAGTCGGAGCCAACATGGACCCCAAATAGGAAAGCGCGCTCGTCGAGTTCCTCCGCGCTAACATGGATATCTTCGCATGGCAACCTTCTGACATGTCCGGAGTACCTAGGGAACTCGCCGAGCACTACCTCAACATAAATCCGGGGGCCAAACCAGTAAAGCAAGCTATGCGACGCTTTGGAGATAAGAAGCGCCGCGCCATAGGAATGGAACTAGCAAAGTTACTAGAAGCAGGTTTTGTAATAGAAGTTATCCATACCGATTGGGTCGCGAATCCCGTCCTTGTACCCAAAAAGAACACTGAAATACTAAGAATGTGCATCGATTACTCTGGCTTGAACAAACATTGCCCGAAGGATCCGTTCCCCTTGCCGCGCATTGACCAAGTCATTGATTCGACGGCGGGGGCGGAACTTCTGTGTTTTCTTGATGCGTATTCCGGGTATCATCAGATCCGGATGAAGGAATCCGACCAAAAGGCGACTTCATTCATTACCCCGTTCGGTACTTACTGCTATGTTACTATGCCCTTTGGTTTGAAAAATGCAGGTGCTACCTACCAACGTACGATGCAGCGGTGCCTGAAGGACCAAATTGGCCGGAACGTGCACGCTTACGTCGACGACATCGCGGTCATGACCCGGAAAGGATCCGACTTGATCAGCGATCTCACGGAAACCTTCGACAACCTCCGCAGGTACAAGATGATGTTGAACCCGCTGAAGTGCGTCTTTGGCGTGCCAGCCGGAAAACTCCTTGGCTTCATAGTCTCTCACAGAGGCATTGAGGTTAACCCGGAAAAGATCAAGGCAATTCTGTGTATCAAAAGGCCAACTTGTCTCAAAGATGTGCAACGACTAACTGGTTGTGTTGCCGCAATCAGTAGGTTTGTTAGCCGTCTTGGCGAGAAGGCACTACCTCTGTACAAGCTGCTGAAGAAAACAGACAAATTTGTCTGGGATGACGCAGCCGATGCAGCTCTTCGAGGGTTGAAGGAAATACTTACCTCCCCTCCTATCTTGGCAGCTCCAGCAGAGTCAGAGCCAATGCTCCTTTACCTGGCAGCTACCAACAAAGTCATCAGCCTCGTCATCGTGGTGGAGCGAAAGGAAGAAGGTCATGAATATGACGTCCAAAGACCTGTCTACTACATTAGCGAGGTGCTGACGGAGTCAAAGCAAAGATACCCTCACTTTCAGAAGCTGGCCTACGGAGTGTTCCTAGGCAGCCGGAAGCTGAGGCACTACTTCCAAGAGCATCCAGTAACAGTCGTGAGCAAGGCTCCGCTGGCAACAATTCTCAACAACGCTGACGCAACAGGACGTACGGCTAAATGGGGCATCGAATTATCCGCCTTCGACATCGCTTACAAGCCAAGGACTGCGGTAAAATCCCAGGTTCTGGCAGATTTCGTTGCAGATTGGACAGAAGCTCCGGATGCAAGTCTGGAGCCGGAACCAGAGACATGGGTCATGCACTTCGACGGATCCAAGCAGCATCAAGGCTCAGGAGCCGGAGTCACCCTGAAGTCCCCTACCGGAGAAGAACTGCAGTATGTTCTGCAGATCCACTTCGAAGCTACTAATAACATGGCGGAATATGAGGCTCTACTACACGGTCTGCGCATCGCTAAGGAAATTGGGATCAAGCACATCATATGCTGCGGAGATTCCGACCTGGTGGCACAACAAGTAGCCGGAACCTGGAACGCCAGAAATTCCGTCATGGCGGCCTACAGAGACGAAGTTGACGAGATCGCCAAGTGCTTCCTCGGATACGAAGTCAAGTACGTCAGGAGAGACGATAACACAGCGGCAGATATGCTATCCAAGCTCGGATCCGGCAGGAAACAAATTCCGCCTGGCATTTTCCTGGAGCATCTCCGGATACCCTCAGTTAAGGGCGCTAACCCGGAAAACCCAGAGGTGGCAGTATCTCCGGCTAAGGAAGTGATGGCTATCACTCCGGCTTGGACACAGCCTTTCCTGGACTACCTCATCGATCAGAAGTTGCCAGAGGACGAGGTCCTCGCACGACAGATCGTCAGACGAGCAAGAACCTACACAATAGTTGATGGACAGCTCTACAAACGAAGTGCAGCAGGGGTATTTCTTAAATGCGTCTCCAATCAAGATGGCATTGAAATCCTCAGAGAGATCCATGCAGGGGACTGCGGGCATCACGCCGCTCCCAGATCACTCGTTGCAAAAGCTTTTCGGTTAGGTTTCTATTGGCTTACAGCTAAAGAAGATGCTGAGAAAATAGTCAAGACCTGCCGAGGTTGTCAGTACTACGCTACTCAACCAAACGCTCCAGCCCAAGAGCTGAAGACCATACCTATCACCTGGCCATTTGCGGTCTGGGGGCTCGATATGGTTGGTAAGTTAAAAAGATCATCTCCTGGCGGTTTTGAGTACCTCCTGGTCGTTGTTGACAAGTTCAGCAAATGGATCGAGGCTAAGCCAGTGAGAAAAGCCGATGGTGCTACGGCACTAAAATTCGTCTGCAGCCTCGTGATGAGATTCGGCATCCCACACAGCATAATCACAGATAATGGCACGAACTTCGCTCAAGGAGAATTAAGGGATTATTGTGAAACAATGGGGATACGACTGGACCTCGCATCTGTGGCTCATCCACAGTCCAATGGTCAGGTTGAAAGGGCTAACGGCCTAATATTATCAGGAATTAAACCACGCCTTGAAGGACCGCTGCGACGAGCAGCTGGAGCTTGGGCTGATGAATTGGAAGCTGTTCTGTGGAGTTTACGAACTACCCCTAACAGATCAACAGGGTTTACCCCTTTTTTCCTGGTATACGGATCCGAAGCCGTGCTTCCCTCCGACATCATCCACGATTCACCGTGAGTTTCCGCCTACAATGAAGAAACAGCTGACGAGGCCAGACAGCTATCTGTGGACCTGATCGAGGAAGCTCGGAACTTAGCAGACCAGAGATCCGCCATTTACCAGCAAAAGCTCCGACGTTATCACAGTCGTCGAGTTCGGAAACGCTCCTTTATGGCAGGAGACCTGGTCCTCCGCCTTCGACAGGTGAAAGACCATAAGCTGCAATCTCCATGGGAAGGACCCTTCGTCGTTAGCAAAGTGCTTCATAACAGGTCGTACTACCTTGTTGATTTCCGCGAGTTAAGGGATAGACCTGCTAACTGGCACCGGAAACGCAAGCGTGAGGATCCGGATGACATCTACGATGAGACAGATCGCCCCTGGAATATCGCACAGCTACGTCCTTTCTACACTTAGCATATATTTTCCGAGTTCTAAACTCTGTAATAGTTATACATGATTAATGAAATAAAGCTTCTGGTTCACTCTTTGAGTCTTTTACCTCCTTTACTTGTTCATTTTAGATCGTGTATGTTTTTTCCGACTAAAACCGCAGAGCTGGATATTTCCGCCTAGGCGTGTATGAAAGTTGTGATTTTCAAAATCGTCCTTTAGGACGTACACTTAAGTTTTCTGATTAAGTTGTTGTCTGTTGCGAACTCGTGGATTCCTAGTAGCGATTTCCGGCACCTATGCCTGGGGGCTTGTTTCCGCGGTTATGGACGGACTGCCATTGGGCTTCGTCGCCGCTGGCGAGCGTTTCCGGCTAAGGTTTTCCGGCTCGTGGAAGGTCAAGCGGGCAAGCCGGAAAATAACGAAGTCAGCACTTGCTTTCCGACGTAAAACGAAACATGCACATAATATTTAATGGATAGCAGGATAAGTGTTTCCGCCCCATGCATAATTGTTTCGTTCCTAGCTACTTAAGAATTTAAAGTCTTATTACAAACCCTCGCTGGGGCCAAAATGATGCAACTTGTTTCATTGTTTCAAACAGGAACTCTACTCGGAGTCCTCCTCTTCAGATTGCTGGTAGCTGGAGCTGTCGTCGCTGCCACCAGATCCGGCTTCAGAGTCGTCTCCAGAGTTTTCTCCGGAGTGCTCGCTGCTGGACCCGGATCCTTCCCCATAATACTCTGGCTCGCCTGCTTCCTCCTCTGCATCGGAAAAACCTTCGGGCAGATTGTGCTTGTTGTACCAGAACGAGTGATCCACTCGCCTGACAAACAGCTCTTCATAGCCTTCAGTTTCCGCGAGGAGGGCGCTCATGTCGGAACTCTCGGGGGCTCCGCGTGCAACTTGCGCCAGGTTGAGTGAGGGGAAGAAAGCCTTGCAGGTGGCCAGGACTAAGGAGGCGGCTCCGCGCGCTGAAGACTTTTGCCAGTCCTTGATGAACTCCGGCACCTGTCGCATAAGTTTGGTCATCGTATCGATGACTGTGGTTTTGGCCTTCTTTAGTGACAGAGCCGTGGCGATTCCGCGACAGGCTTCAAACAGCGCATCAATTGACATCCGCGCTTCATCGTACGCCTCCGTCCTCGTCAGGTTTGAATCTTTTGTCCACTCAAAGCCAAGGCTCGCTGTGGAAGAAAGAGGTTCAGTTCCGTCAGAGAAAACATGCAAGGTGGTCGGAGCAACGACGCGGAAAAATGCTTACGGAAGATAAGCTTGTCAATGGCTTCCGCCTCCGCTTCCAGGGCTTTGTTCTTGGCAATTGTGGAGATCACGCGGCCCTGGCTTTTCTCCAGCTTGTCAATCAGCTCCGCCTGCTCACGGGCATGCTTCTCGGAGAGCTCCTTCCTCACCTCAGTCTCTTTGCTTGAAGATTCTTTCATGAAGTTTCTGAGGGACTCGTTCTCCGCCTCAAGCACCTTGACCTTGGCAGATAATTCATCAAGCGAGGAGTGCTTGGCAGTTTCTTCTGAAAGCAGAGTTGAACATATTATGCACCCTGAACAACTGTCAGCACAAAAAAGTGAAGATCCGGATCTCGTACCTTGAAGTCGGGTCTCAAGCAGCTGGATAGCCTTTCGGCTATTTTCCGCGTGTTGGCGCAGCCCCTCGATCTCCGTGATTTGCTCCAGCACGTGTATGCGCAAATCTTCGTGCAGTTTCCGCGTGGACTGAGCAGCAGAGAGTTAGTCGGATATTAAAATCTGGGGGGCTGGCGAAGATTTCAAAGACTTGGATAAAAATTTCAAATTTCCGCCTAACAGTACATTTTGAGAAAGCATCGGCTAATACATGTTACACGGAACTATATCACCCAATGCTTGGGGGCTAGTATTACCTGCCGCACTTCCTTGTGCTTGGCGAAAAATTCCTTCAGGCTGTCTTCCAGCTCGGCGAGATAACCCACCTCCTCCTCCGGCTTCCCCCATACCTTGTTCAGCATGGCGGAAACTTCCGCGTGACGCTCTGCAAGGGTAAGCTTTTGGAGGGACGGAGTTGGCTGGAGGCTGACTCGGGTCGCATTGGTAACTTGGAGGAGCTTGACCTTTTGCTCTTGGTCTTCATCAGTAGGCCCCGCGAAAGCGGAACTTGGTTGATCTGGTGGAGGAATGGGTGAGGAGGTCCCCTGGGCGGAGTCGCCATGGTGGGCAGGGTCTTCAGGAAGGTCATCGAGATCAATGACGTCCTTCGGATCCGGCTTGCTGGCAGATGAAGCCTTGGGCGGAACTTCCACCTCAGGAGTGATAGGGAAAGAAGCCGGAGATGGTTTGGCTTTCTTCTTAATGACCCTTGGGGCCTTGGGAGGCTGGCTTCCGGAACTTCAGGAAAAACATACAAATATAAGAGCAAGTGTTAAACCAGAACTTGGGTCTCGGAAGAAAACGCTTACCCGGAAGGCTTGAAAAAGTGCTGGATAGCAGGCTGCCCTTTGTTGCTGGTATTAATCAGCGCGAGGCGCTTCTTTTCTGCCTCAGCTTTCCGGGTAGCCGCGATGCTGAGCGTTTCGCGGGGGCATTTCGCGTAAGGGCTGGAAGGGGCTGGCTTCTTCCTCTTCGCGGGACGTGGAGCTTCAGGAGCTTCCGCCTCTGACGTGGCTTCCGGATCCGCGTGGCCGGTGGATGGGACTCGGAGGAGAGTTCCGAGCTCATTTTCCTCAAGCGCCTCGAGCTAGTTCAAAGCTACACTTAGCCAAAAGTTTGAAGAAAAACGATAAACCAAAGTCAAGACGATGTACCGCAGTTCCGGATCCCTCCGTGTGGATGTCTTTGTTGCATACGTGAACGTGGAGTTCACGTGGGATTTTGATGAGGACCCGGATCCTCTTGTCGATGGCGTCGGCGGAGAGATTATCCTTGGTGGCGCGCATCGGATCGTCGCGCCCTGTGTATTCAAACATCAGGCGGTCTCTATGTTGCAGCGGCTGGATCCGCTTCGTGAACCAGGAGAGGGTTAGGTCTTTCCCCGTCAGCCCCTCCTCCGTGAGCTTGCAGATCCGCCTGACAGCGCGGGTCAGCTGAGGCGAGTCGGAGAAGTGGGGACAGTGCGTCCATGACGGAAGCTCGGTGGCGGGGCAGTTCTTGAAAGGTGGTAGCTTCTTGTCGCTCGCGGGGTCGGAGACGTCCTTCAGATAGAAGAAACCCCCAGACCAGTATCTCGCGGATTCGTGGCGGTCGGTGGGGGGGTAGACGCGGCCCGGGCGGATGATGAAGGTGACAGATCCGCAAGTCGCCAACTCGGAAGTTTGGCGGATCTTCTCCTTCTTGACAGAGAAATAGTATTGGAAGAGGGAAAGCTCTGGAGTTACCCGGAGGTGGCCTTCGCAGAGAGCGACGTGGTTGCTGATGGCGAGCACGCTGTTCGGAGATATGTTGTGGGGTTGGAGTCCATACGTCTTCAGAATCTCCCGGAAGAAATCCGAAGGCGGAAATGAAAATCCGCGCTCCACCAGTGCCTTCGTCAGCACCATCTCGTCGTCCCTTGGAGCCGGAGCTGGTTCATTTGGAACTGACCTCCAGCTTCCGGGTTGCAGGAAGCCCTCCGACTCGAGATTTTTCAATTCCATCTCGGTGGTGGTGCAGGGCCACCACTTTCCCTTAGCTTCGGAGTCGCGCTTCCGAGCTTTCGATTTCTTGGCAGCTTCTTCTGTTTGCTGCTCCGACTGGCCCGCCCCGGAGGTTTTCTCCGGGTGAGCGGAGGTCCCCTCAGTCTCCTTGCCGGAATCCTTTGAAGGATCCAGCCTGATTGGGACAAAGGGAGGAGGGGCGGAGGAGATTGGCGTCGCCATGATTGGCTCCGAGCTCGGAGGCGGAGTCGTTGAAGACATCTGAAGAAAAAGGTTGGCGGAAACTTTCCTTAGTCGGATCCCACATCGTCTTCCCCAAGTTCATCCCTACCAACTACGGCGCGAAAGTGAAGCTCGAAGGTTACCGTAATGGTGCGTGCGGTGGACGGAGCTGATCGGCGACGAGTTTTCCGTGCGGTGGCTCGCCGGAGTTAAGAACACGAAGAACACTGCGGCGGAGGGCTCGTTCCGGCGATGCTCCGGCGACTTTCCGGCAGGTTCCGGCGCGGCGGAGGAAGGGCTCACGGGCGGCGCTCGGCAGAGGGATGAATAGGGGGGTGAATGGGGTAAAGGGGTCGACGGCTGATATTTATTGGCTGAGGGGATAAGATTCGTGTTCCGCATCTTGTGGTCGGAACGCAAGCGTCGCGCCGTTGGATGCATGACACGTGTCCCAAACCCTAGCGGTAAAAATGGCTAGAGATAAGTTACCGCGCGAATCGCGCAAAAATGGCGCCAGAATTGGCGGAACCGTTTGAGTCTTTTAAGATTCCGGGTAATTGCGAGAAGATAAGTTGGCTCTCGTTCGCGAGCAGGGAGTAGCCCGGAAATGTTCTTTGGAACGTCGATGGATGAAGTCCCGTAGGATGAGAGCATTTTCCGGTTGTAAGTTGGAAAAAGAAGAAAATGCAAAGTTGGAGCTCTTCAAGTTTCTCCGCGTTGCCGACGATGCCGGAAACCTAAGGAACAAGCATGGCGGAAACTGCAGGCGAAACTCGGAGAACTCTGGGGGCTACTGTTGTGGGTATACTTCATGGGTGTACCATCGACAGTGCCTAGATCCGGCAAGCCCGGGTGGCCCACAGACGGTGATGAGGCATGTGGCCCATCGGGCGGCCCAGTTGCTGTTGATCATGAAGGAAGAAGTCCAGCCCAGGATCAGCAAGCCGGATCCGTACCGACATAGGAGTAACCCGGATCCATGGAGGCCCACGAGGAACCCGGATCCAGTACGACGTGTATGGGAGGCGGATCCGTGACGTGCACGGCAAGATATTGTACCGTAGCTAGGCTATCTGTAATCCGGCTAGGACTCTCCATGTAAACCCTAGATCCGTGCGCCTTTATAAGCCGGATCCCGGGAGCCCTAGAGGCACAACCACAACTCATTGTAACAACGCGAAAGCGCCAGATAATTCCAGACAAGCAGCAGTAGGCCCTGTCATCGTGCAGGTGTTCCGAAGCTGGGTAACTCGCATACCACCGTCCCGTGTGCACTCCGCCCTATGGCCCCTACTTCTTCTCCCCCTCGTGAGGATCCCTCCTCCGGGGTACCGTCGATTAGGCAACGACACCCGGGGCAGCAGCCTCAGGTTCGACGGTGGAGGCGGCCTTCTTCTTCGTCGGAGGTGGTCGGTGATACGTCTCCGACGTATCGATAATTTCTTATGTTCCATGCCACATTATTGATGATATCTACATGTTTTATGCATACTTTATGTCATATTTATGCATTTTCCGGCACTAACCTATTAACGAGATGCCGAAGAGCCCATTGCTGTTTTCTGCTATTTTTGGTTTCAGAAATCCTAGTAAGGAACTATTCTCAGAATTGGACGAAATCAACGCCGAGGGGCCTATTTTCACACGAAGCTTCCAGAAGACCGAAGATGATACGAAGTGGGGCCACGAGGTGGCCAGACACTAGGGCGGCGCGGCCTGGCCCTTGGCCGCGCCGGCCTGTTGTGTGGGCCCCTCGTGTGGCCCCTGACCTATCTCCTCCGCCTACTTATAGCCTTCGTCGCGAAACCCCCAGTACCGAGAGCCACGATACGGAAAACCTTCCAGAGACGCCGCCGCCGCCAATCCCATCTCGGGGGATTCAGGAGATCGCCTCCGGCTCCCTGCCGGAGAGGGGAATCATCTCCCGGAGGACTCTTCACCACCATGGTCGCCTCCGGAGTGATGAGTGAGTAGTTCACCCCTGGACTATGGGTCCATAGCAGTAGCTAGATGGTCGTCTTCTCCTAATTGTGCTTCATTGTCGGATCTTGTGAGCTGCCTAACATGATCAAGATCATCTATCTGTAATGCTATATGTTGTGTTTGTTGGGATCCGATGGATAGAGAATACTATGTTATGTTGATTACCAATCTATTACCTATGTGTTGTTTATGATCTTGCATGCTCTCCGTTATTAGTAGAGGCTCTGGCCAAGTTTTTACTTTAACTCCAAGAGGGAGTATTCATGCTCGATAGTGGGTTCATGCCTCCATTAAATCTGGGACAGTGACAAAAAGTTCTAAGGTTGTGGATGTGCTGTTGCCACTAGGGATAAAACATTGATGCTATGTCCGAGGATGTAGTTATTGATTACATTACGCACCATACTTAATGCAATTGTCTGTTGTTTGCAACTTAATACTGGAAGGGGTTCGGATGATAACCTGAAGGTGGACTTTTTAGGCATAGATGCATGCTGGATAGCGGTCTATGTACTTTGTCGTAATGCCCAATTAAATCTCACAATACTCATCATATCATGTATGTGCATTGTCATGCCCTCTCTATTTGTCAATTGTCCAACTGTAATTTGTTCACCCAACATGCTATTTATCTTATGGGAGAGACACCACTAGTGAACTGTGGACCCCGGTCCATTCTTTTAATCGAATACAATCTACTGCAATACTTGTCCTACTGTTTTCTGCAAATAATCATCATCCACACTATACATCTAATCCTTTGTTACAGCAAGCCGGTGAGATTGACAACCTCACTATTTCGTTGGGGCAAAGTACTTTGGTTGTGTTGTGCAGGTTCCACGTTGGCGCCGGAATCCCTGGTGTTGCGCTGCACTACATCTCGCCGCCATCAACCTTCAATGTGCTTCTTGGCTCCTACTGGTTCGATAAACCTTGGTTTCTTACTGAGGGAAAACTTGCCGCTGTACGCATCACACCTTCATCTTGGGGTTCCCAATGGACGCGTGTTGTACACGTATCAAGCTCTTTTTCTGGCGCCGTTGTCGGGGAGATCAAGACACGCTGCAAGGGGAGTCTCCACATTCCAATCTCTTTACTTTGTTTTTGTCTTGCTTTGTTTTATTTACTACTTTGTTTGCTATATCAAAAACACAAAAAAAATTAGTTACTTGCATTTACTTTATCTAGTTTGCTTTATTTACTGTTGCTAAAATGGGTACTCCTGAAAATACTAAGTTGTGTGACTTCACAACCACAAATAATAATGATTTCTTATGCACACCTATTGCTCCACCTGCTACTACAGCAGAATTCTTTGAAATTAAACCTGCTTTACTGAATCTTGTTATGCGAGAATAATTTTCTGGTGTTAGTTCTGATGATGCTGCTGCCCATCTTAATAATTTTGTTGAATTATGTGAAATGCAAAAGTATAAGGATGTAGATGGTGACATTATAAAATTAAAATTGTTTCCTTTCTCATTAAGAGGAAGAGCTAAAGATTGGTTGCTATCTCTGCCTAAGAATAGCATTGATTCATGGACTAAATGCAAGGATGCTTTTATTGGTAGATATTATCCCCCTGCTAAAATTATATCTTTGAGGAGTAGCATAATGAATTTTAAACAATTGGATAATGAGCATGTTGCACAAGCTTGGGAAAGAATAAAATCTTTGGTTAAAAATTGCCCAACCCATGGACTGACTACTTTGATGATAATCCAAACCTTTTATGCAGGACTGAATTTTTCTTCGCGGAACCTATTGGATTCAGCTGCTGGAGGTACCTTTATGTCCATCACTCTTGGCGAAGCAACAAAGCTTCTTGATAATATGATGATTAATTACTCTGAATGGCACACGGAAAGAGCTCCACAAGGTAAGAAGGTAAATTCTGTCGAAGAAACCTCTTCCTTGAGTGATAAGATTGATGCTATTATGTCTATGCTTGTGAATGGTAGGACAAATATTGATCCTAATAATGTTCCGTTAGCTTCATTGGTTGCTCAAAAAGAATATGTTGATGTGAATTTCATTAAAAATAACAATTATAATAATTCTAGGCCATATCCTGCTAATGGTAACTCTTATGGTAGATATGCTTCACCTAATGAGGAAAAGATGTTAGAAATTGAAAGATCCACCAAGAACTTTATGCAATCACAATATGAGCAAAATAAATTGTTTGATAAAACTATGAATGAGCAATCTACCTTGTTGAAGAATATAGGAAATCAACTTAAAAATCTGAATATGGAGATCTCTGGGTTGCAAACTAAACTTGCAAATGCTGAAAACCGAATCTCATACATGTCTGCGTCACAATCTTCTTTAATTAATAAAATGGCTGCTAAACCTGAGGATATAGATAATAAAATTGTTACTACAGCAAATGCCATCCAAGTTAGAATTAATGAGAATATAAGATTGATGGCCAAATTGCGTGCTAGGTGGGAAAAAGAAGAAAATGAAAAAGAAGATAATATAGCTAAAGTTTGGACTATTACCACCACTAGTAATGCTAATGCTCCACATGTGCTGCACCTCCTACTATTAATGGTAAAAGAATTGGTGTTAGCAATATTTCCACTTCTAATGCAAAGCGCGAAAAACTGCCTGAAACTGCTAAAACTGCTGAAACTGCCTGTGATAAAACTGCTGAAATTTTTTCCAACATTAGGGATAATGATCCCATTGCTTTAGATTATAATGGTTTGGATTTTGATGATTGCCACATCTCTGAAGTTATAAAGTTCTTACAAAAACTTGCTAAGAGTCCTAATGCTAGTGCTATAAATTTGGCTTTCACGAAACATTTTACAAATGCTCTCATAAAAGCTAGAGAAGAGAAACTAGAACGCGAAACTTCTATTCCTAGGAAGCTAGAGGATGGTTGGGAGCCCATCATTAAGATGAAGGTCAATGACTTTGATTTTAATGCTTTCTGTGATCTTGGTGCAAGTATTTCCGTTATGCCTAGGAAAATCTATAATATGCTTGACTTGCCACCATTGAAAAATTGTTATTTGGATGTTAATCTTGCTGATAACTCTACAAAGAAACCTTTGCGGAGAGTTGATAATGTTCGCATTACCGTTAACAATAACCTTGTCCCCCTTGATTTTGTTGTCTTGGACATTGAATGCAATGCATCTTGTCCCATTATATTGGGAAGACCTTTTCTTCGAACTGTTGGTGCTATCATTGATATGAAGGAAGGTAATATTAAATATAAATTTCCTCTCAAGAAAGGTATGGAACACTTCCCTAGAAAGAGAATGAAGTTACCTTTTGATTCTATTATTAGAACAAATTATGATATTGATGCTTCGTCTCTTGATAATACTTGATACACACTTTCTGCGCCTAGCTGAAAGGCGTTAAAGAAAAGCGTTTATGGGAGACAACCCATGTTTTTACTACTGCACCTTTATTTTATATTTGAGTCTTGGAAGTTGTTACTACTGTAGCAACCTCTCCTTATCTTAGTTTTGTACATTGTTGTGCCAAGTAAAGTCGTTGATAGTAAGGTTCATACTAGATTTGGATTACTGCGCAAAAACAGATTTATTTTCTGTCACGAATCTGGGCCTAATTCTCTGTAGGTAACTCAGAAAATTATTCCAATTTACGTGAGTGATCCTCAGATATGTACGCAACTTTCATTCAATTTGAGCATTTTCATTTGAGCAAGTCTGGTGCCTCAATAAAATTCGTCTTTACGAACTGTTCTGTTTTGACAGATTCTGCCTTTTATTTCGCATTGCTGTTTTGCTATGCTTGATGGATTTTTCGATTCCATTGACTTTCAGTAGCTTTGTGCAATGTTCAGAAGTGTTAAGAATGATTGTGTCACCTCTGAACATGTAAATTTTGATTGTGCACTAACCCTCTAATGAGTTGTTTTGAGTTTGGTGTGGAGGAAGTTTTCAAGGATCAAGAGAGGGAGATGATACAATATGATCAAGGAGAGTGAAAGCTCTAAGCTTGGGGATGCCCCGGTGGTTCACCCCTGCATATTTCAAGAAGACTCAAGCGTCTAAGCTTGGGGATGCCCAAGGCATCCCCTTCTTCATCGACAACATTATCAGGTTCCTCTAGTGAAACTATATTTTTATTCCATCACATCTTATGCACTTTGCTTGGAGCGTCGGTTTGTTTTTTGTTTTTGTTTTTGTTTGAATAAAATGGATCCTAGCATTCATTGTGTGGGAGAGAGACACGCTCCGCCGTTGCATATGGACAAATATGTCCTTAGGCTTTACTCATAATATTCATGGCGAAGGTTGAATCTTCTTCGTTAAATTGTTATATGGTTGGAAACGGAAAATGATACATGTAGTAATTGGTAAAATGTCTTGGATAATGTGATACTTGGCAATTGTTGTGCTCATGTTTAAGCTCTTGCATCATATACTTTGCACCTATTAATGAAGAAATACATAGAGCTTGCTAAAATTTGGTTTGAATAATTGGTCTCTCTAAGGTCTAGATAATTTCTAGTAAGAGTTTGAACAACAAGGAAGACAGTGTAGAGTCTTATAATGTTTACAATATGTCTTTTATGTGAGTTTTGCTGCACCGGTTCATCCTTGTGTTTGTTTCAAATAGCCTTTCTAGCCTAAACCTTGTATCGAGAGGGAATACTTCTCATGCATCCAAAATCGTTGAGCCAACCACTATGCCATTTGTGTCCACCATACCTACCTACTACATGGTATTTCTCCGCCATTCCAAAGTAAATTGCTTGAGTGCTACCTTTAAAATTTCTATCCTTTATCTTTGCAATATATAGCTCATGGGACAAATAGCCTAAAAACTATTGTGGTATTGAATATGTACTTATGCACTTTATCTCTTATTAAGTTGCTTGTTGTGCGATAACCATGTTCCTGGGGACGCCATCAACTACTCTTTGTTGAATATCATGTGAGTTGCTATGCATGTCCGTCTTGTCTGAAGTAAAGGAGATTTACCATGAGTTGAATGGTTAGAGCATGCATAATGTTAGAGAAGAACATTGGGCCGCTAACTAAAGTCGTGATCCATGGTGGAAGTTTCAGTTTGGACAAATATCCTCAATCTCATATGAGAAAATTAATAATTGTTGAATGCTTAAGCATTAAAGAGGAGTCCATTATCTGTTGTCTATGTTGTCCCGGTATGGATGTCTAAGTTGAGAATAATCAAAAGCGAGAAATCCAATGCGAGCTTTCTCCTTAGACCTTTGTACAGGCGGCATAGAGGTACCTCTTTGTGACACTTGGTTAAAACATATGTATTGCGATGATAATCCAGGTAATCCAAGCTAATTAGGACAAGGTGCGGGCACTATTAGTATACTATGCGTGAGGCTTGCAACTTGTAGGATATAATTTACATAACACATATGCTTTATTACTACAGTTGATAAAATTGTTTCTTGTTTTCAAAACCAAAGCTCTAGCACAAATATAGCAATCAATGATTCCCTCTGCGAAGGGCCATTCTTTTACTTTTATTGTTGAGTCAGTTCACCTATCTCTCTCCACCTCAAGAAGCAAACACTTGTGTGAACTGTGCATTGATTTCTACATACTTGCATATTGCACTTGTTATATTACTTTACATTGAAAACTATCCATGAGATATACATGTTACAAGTTGAAAGCAACCGCTGAAACTTAATCTTCCTTTGTGTTGCTTCAATACCTTTACTTTGAATTATTGCTTTATGAGTTAACTCTTATGCAAGACTTATTGATGCTTGTCTTGAAGTACTATTCATGAAAAGTCTTTGCTATATGATTCATTTGTTTACTCATGTCATTTATCATTGTTTTGATCGCTGCATTCATTACATATGCTTACAATAGTATGATCAAGGTTATAATGGCATGTCACTCCAGAAATTATCTTTGTTATCGTTTACCAGCTCGGGACGAGCAGAAACTAAGCTTGGGGATGCTGATACGTCTCCAACGTATCGATAATTTCTTATGTTCCATGCCACATTATTGATGATATCTACATGTTTTATGCATACTTTATGTCATATTTATGCATTTTCTGGCACTAACCTATTAACGAGATGCCGAAGAGCCAGTTGCTGTTTTCTGCTGTTTTTGGTTTCAGAAATCCTAGTAAGGAAATATTCTCGGAATTGGACGAAATCAACGCCCAGGGGCCTATTTTCACACGAAGCTTCCAGAAGACCGAAGATGATACGAAGTGGGGCCACGAGGTGGCCAGACACTAGGGCGGCGCGGCCTGTTGTGTGGGACCCTCGTGTGGCCCCCTGACCTATCTCCTCCGCCTACTTATAGCCTTCGTCGCGAAACCCCCAGTACCGAGAGCCACGATACGGAAAACCTTCCAGAGACGCCGCCGCCAATCCCATCTCGGGGGGATTCAGGAGATCGCCTCCGGCACCCTGCCGGAGAGGGGAATCATCTCCCGGAGGACTCTTCACCACCATGGTCGCCTCCGGAGTGATGAGTGAGTAGTTCACCCCTGGACTATGGGTCCATAGCAGTAGCTAGATGGTCGTCTTCTCCTAATTGTGCTTCATTGTCGGATCTTGTGAGCTGCCTAACATGATCAAGATCATCTATCTGTAATGCTATATGTTGTGTTTGTTGGGATCCGATGGATAGAGAATACTATGTTATGTTGATTATCAATCTATTACCTATGTGTTGTTTATGATCTTGCATGCTCTCCGTTATTAGTAGAGGCTCTGGCCAAGTTTTTACTCTTAACTCCAAGAGGGAGTATTTATGCTCGATAGTGGGTTCATGCCTCCATTAAATGCGGGACGATGTGAGAAAGTTCTAAGGTTGTGGATGTGCTGTTGCCACTAGGGATAAAACATTGATGCTATGTCCGAGGATGTAGTTATTGATTACATTACGCACCATACTTAATGCAATTGTCTCTTGTTTGCAACTTAATACTGGAAGGGGTTCGGATGATAACCTGAAGGTGGACTTTTTAGGCATAGATGCATGTTGGATAGCGGTCTATGTACTTTGTCGTAATGCCCAATTAAATCTCACAATACTCATCATATCATGTATGTGCATTGTCATGCCCTCTCTATTTGTCAATTGTCCAACTGTAATTTGTTCACCCAACATGCTATTTATCTTATGGGAGTGTTATCACCAGATTTTAACCGAGTCAGGAGGTGGGCCGTGATTGAGATGGGCTTGGAGAATATAAACGGGAAATATTCATGAATCGGCCTCGTGCAAGAGTTTGGGCTAGATTGCCCGTGTATCTGTAGATTATAGTAGGTTACGTGTCGGTTAGAATTAAAAGATAGAGTTTAGCTCGTACACGGTTGGGTTTATTCCCAAGTTAGAGAGTCTACGGACTATAAATATGTATCTAGGGTTATTGAGAAAGGAAGACGATCACTGTCGTCGTGGCGAACGAGCAGATGCCATAGGATGGCTTAGATTGGGGCCGAATGGACGCTAGAGGATTCGGGGGAGGGTTTGCGACTAGATGGGATGAACTTCCGGATGCTTTCCTCAAGAACACAACCAAAGGCCGGTATGCAAGAAGAGAGACAAGAGGAAGAACTCTGTACTAGATCGCTAGCTTCATTGATCTCAACATGGTTACAGGTGCTTGAATACAAGTTCTATCGTCTAATCTCCTCTGCGGACGCTCGCTTGTATGAGGCAGTACCCCCTCTCCTTATATAGGGGAGAGGGTGGCTTACAGAACAAGGAACCCTAATGGCATCTATGACTGGACAAACTACTTTACAAAGCTACTTTAATCATAGATGACGCCGAGGTCCACTTTAATCAGGAACGCTGATGTCCTCCGGCTTCTTTCAGCGTCATCTCTCTCTTTGGCGCCAGGGCTCTGATTAAAGCCACTTTGCTTAGCTCATCCTTGTCTTCTTGCTCTGAAGAGAATCTTTGACCAGTCCTGCCGACAGGCCCTTCTCTCCGGTATCTTCTTTACCGGTTTTCGGCGTACCCCTTGGGGATGCCGGCTTAGCTTCACTTAGCCCAAACTCCTACCTTTGTTTCCGGTAAGAATATTAAACCGGTATCTCGATGGCTCAAACCATCCGGTTTGGCATGCCTTTGGCATACCGGGGGTTATCCCCCCGACATTAGTCCCCGAAGCTGGTATAGTCTGGCGGATTCTATCCTACAGACCATGCCAGGTTTTCATCTTTTTAGGATACCGGTTTAATCTCTCCGGCCTGAGCTTGGATCCGGCATCTTTGCCCTTTTTTGTCTTTTCTCTGTTTGCAAGGCATCTTCCGGCATCTCTTTTCTCTGGTATCATTCGTATTTACTCTTTCCTCGGCGAAGTCGAGAATATTTCGGGCCCCGCGCCTGTCAGTGACATGTGCACTGTTAACTGTCGCGCCAGTGTCAGTTGTCACTTCGCTTCGACTCCCGCGCGGTCATTAAATGCACCACTGCGGATCCCACTAGCCACTTAGGATCCTGTGTGTGCCCTCGTGTGGCTTCCGATTTTCTCGCGTGTACTCCCTCGCCACGTGGCGGCCCGTGGTGCGAATCGTCGCGGGCCGCGAGGCGAACCGCCGCAGCCCAGCGGTTTTCGGCCCATCTCCTCTCTTCTTTATAAGGACAACTGCCCTTTCTTCTTCCTCTTCTCGCATTCCCCAACCTTCGCGCACAGTGCTCCTCGCCTCTGCGCCTTCGCCGCTCTCCGTCTGCTGTCGTTTGTTCGAGCTCCGTCGCCCGGCAAACTCACGCCGTGCTTCCGCCGGACCTCGTCGTGCGGGAATCTTCTGCAGCATCTTCGTCGCGCCCGCTGCATTCTTGCTTCTTCGTGACCTTCTTCGCCTCGCCGTCGACGGTGCTCGTCGGCGACCGTAGGTCCGCTTCTTCACCGGCGAACGTCTTCCCCAGCGACTGCGCCGCTCGAGGTTAGTGCCAATCCCACTTTGCTCGCCATCTGCTTGCTTTCTAGATCTTGGGTCGATGGTGTTCTTATTTCTTCTTTTTCTTTGATTTTCTTCTTACTCATAGATCTTCGCGCGGGGTTCAAGTGTGGGATTTCTGTTTTTTCGCCTCCCAAACCAATGTCTGGCGAGGAATCTTCCTCTGCTTCTTCTTCTTCCCTTTCCATTAGCCGTCGTAGACAATCTCCCGGCGAATCTACGGCTTCTGACCCAATGGATACCGATTCCGGCAACCAGCAGGGATCCGGTAGCCGCCAAGAGTCCGGTGGCCATCTAGAATCCGGTAGCTTTAGCCAAGCATCCGGTAGCCACCTAGAAGCGAGTAGCTCTGGCCAAGCATCTAGTAGCTCCAGCCAATCCTCTGGCGCGGAGCCTTCCCCAATCACTCGTGGAGCCTGGATGGGCTCCACTGTCACTGAATACGAGATCGATTGGCTATACCGGTCCCGCAGGATTCCGGAAGGAGTAACCTGCCGGATTCCCGGTGACGAAATTGAACCGGAGCCCCAGCCCGGTGAACATGTTGTTTTCCTTGCTCATTTTGAGCGTGGCTTCGGCCTTCCCGCCTCTCCTTTTTTCCGGGAGTTCTTAAATTTCTATGAACTCCAACCTCACCATCTTCCTGGCAATGCCATCTTTTACCTTTCCTGCTACGCCACCTTCATGGAGGCCTACATCGGCATTCGTCCCACTCGTGAGACGTTTGCCCGCTTCTTTGCTCTGCGGATTAATTCCGTTCAGGGCAAGGAAATTCCTAAACCCAAGCCGCCAGTGGAGTGCGGATCTTGCATCGTCGGCTCCCGCCAAGGGAGCACTTTCTTTAAGTTCAGCGGCCTTGAGTCCTGCGGCGCTTGGCAAGGAACTTTCTTCTACGTGAAGAACAATGGCCGCGCAGATCTCATTGATCTTCCGCCGTTCCAAGTGGGGCCTCCCAGTAGAGCCAATTGGAGCTATAACCCGAAGACGGATCATGCTGAAACCAACCGGGTGGTACGCTTCATGGCCTCTTTGAAGAAGGAGACCAACATCTGCTCGGATGATATCATCCGCACCTTTATTTCGCGCCGGGTGCTTCCTTTGAAGCGCCGGGTGCATAGGATGAGCGAGATGTACGGTCCCGGCGATCCCACCAAGATCACAAGCCGTCCCCTTAGCAAGAAGGACGTCGTTCGCAAGGCTAAGCAGATCTGCCAAACTGCTATGCCGTTTGACTGGAAATGGGGCCTCCTTCCCCTCAGCACTACTAACCCTCCGACCCAAGAAGTAAGAGATTACGCAATTGGGGTTGGTTTTGCCGGTAACTTTTTGCTCTTGTTAACCCTCTTTTTTCGTGTTTCAGGCCAAGGACCGCTTCCCCCTCATCCAAGCTGAGCGGCGTGGAATTTGCGTGAAGCGCGCCCTTGACTCCTTCGACCCAGATCCCTACATTCGTTGGAAGGATCTGAAGATGGGCAAGACTCCGGCTGCGCGCCTTGGCCGGTCTCCACCGAAGCCAACCGGGTCCTCCGATGACCTGTCCATGCTTGAGGTATTTTCTTTTCCGGTTTCTTACACTCTTCCGTTATTGCTTTCTTGCGAATTTTTTCTTAGCTATGTTTAACTTATAGATCCACGAGCACGCGCCGCCCCTGCGCGCTGAGGCCGGCCATGAGTTTGTGGATAAACTCATGGCCCAGGGCCAAAAGAACAAGCTGCCGGCATCTGATGCCGGTCCCAGCCAGGCCCCTCCCTCCAAGCGCTTCCGGACTGAGCCCTTGGGGGAGAAGGAAGTGGGCGTGCGCCGCTACGGGCGCAAGCAGATGCCGACTGCCTCCGGGTGAGTTTCTTACTTTCTTGCCTCTTTTCGCCAAGTTCTTTTTCCGGTTGCTTTTTTCCAACTATCCTTCTTTCTTTCTTTCAGCCCCGCGCTCAAGCTTGGCTCAAGGCCATCGGGCTCTGAAGGTTCCGCAAGGACCTCAACCCCTCCTCCTCGCTCAAGCCCGGCACCATCTGGTGCCGGCAACACCTCTGCCTCCCTTTCGGGGGGCACAACAAGTTCGGGGCGTGCGGCCCCTTCATCATCAGATCACCGCACGGAGGAGGATCTTTCCTTCCTCCCAGAGAACCAGGATACCGGCGCCAGCAACATCGGCGCCGAGGAACAAGCTGCCGGGCGGGAGGAGCCTTCGGCTCCTCCCGTCCTCGAAAAGAAGACAACTTCCGCGCCGGAAACTTCCGCGCCGGAAAGCTCCAACCTGGGTGACGCGCCCAGCGCTCCCCCTTCTCCACGAACCATCCTGATGCCACCGCCAGATGCTCCTCGCACCAAGCCCTCCAGGGCTGCTCCAACTGCGCCGCCGCCCAAGATCTCCAAGCTCATCAAGGGGAAGGCGACGGCCTCCAGCGCCCCTTCCGGCGGCCAGCAGCCCCTGGTGCTGCACGTCTCCAAGGCCGCCGGGATACCGCCACGAAGGCCACCGGCCTGCTTGGCCGTATCACCGAGTTTCAGCGCGCAGGCCGGGACACAGGGCATCTTCTGCCCTACGCCCAGAAGTGGAACGCCGCAGACATGACTTCGGCGACCCGCGGTTTGGGCAAGGACAGGCTGCCGGCACCCGACCCTGTTGGGGACCGGTCTTCCGAGGAGCACTTCATGCGGCTCCGCAGCGCCGTGAAGGAGCTCGACAGCGCGTGGTACGATGCCACGAACAACTTGATGGTACGCTTTACTGACTCTTTTCAACTTTTACCGGTTTCCTTGCTTCCGGATTTTTTCTTTAGTTTCATGCCGGTTTCTCTCTTGTCTATCTTCCCAGTCCCCGAGTTTTGTGGTGAGAGCGCAGCTTTTAGCACAAAACTCTAACTTAAAACTTAGCGTGAAACCGGCACTGCCGATCCCGAGTTCCGGGTTAAGAACTCTGTTCTTAGCGCAAAACTTAACTTAGAAACGCGCGAAACCGGCACTGCCAGTCCCCGAGTTTCGGGTTAAGAACTCTGTTCTTAGCGCAAAACTTAACTTAGAAAAGCGCGAAACCGGCCTTGCCGATCCCGAGTTTCGGGTTAAGAACTCTGTTCTTAGCGCAAAACTTAACTTAGAAACGCGCAAAACCGGCACTGCCAGTCCCCGAGTTTCGGGTTAAGAACTCTGTTCTTAGCGCAAAACTTAACTTAGAAACGCGCGAAACCGGCACTGCCGGTCCCGAGTTTCGGGTTAAGAACTCGTTCTTAGCGCAAAACTTAACTTAGAAACGCGCAAAACCGGCACTGCCAGATCCAGGAGTTTCGGGTTAAGAACTCGTTCTTAGCGCAAAACTTAACTTAGAAACGCGCGAAACCGGCACTGCCAGTCCCCGAGTTTCGGGTTAAGAACTCTGTTCTTAGCGCAAAACTTAACTTAGAAACGCGCGAAATCGGCACTGCCAGTCCCCGAGTTTCGGGTTAAGAACTCTGTTCTTAGCGCAAAACTTAACTTACCTCTTTTTCTTGAACAGCTCACGGCTGACGCTCGGAAGGCCCTCTTTGAGGAGCTCCTATGGGAACACCAGGACCTCGCTGAGGCACACGACAAGTGCCAAGGTAATTTTGTACCACTGGCATCTTTTTACCGGAAACCTTTTTTCCTTCTAACACTTATAACTTTTGCTTAACAGTGATCCCGGAAGCTTCCATCGAGGCTCTCAAGGAGCAGCTCGCTGCCGCCCAACGTACAATTTTTTCCTTTCTCCTGTTAACTTGGTTTCCTTTTCATCTTGACCAGCACAATCTTGTTAACACCTTCTTTTCCGGGTTGCAGGGGAGAAGGACCAGCTTATCCGGCGGCATCAGGAGGAGCTGAGTGCCCAGAAAACCAGCTACCAGGAGCTCAAGTCCCAGCTCATCCAGCTGGGGCTTGATCATGCCAAGGCCCTCAAAGCTACCGAAACTGATGCATCGGCCAAGATGGATGAAGCTCTTGAAGATGCCGGCAACGCCAACTCGGTGTTGCTAGCTGAGCTGGAGGAGCTGGCCAAAGCCCAGAAGGTTGCCGAGGAGAAAGCTGCGCGGCTGGAGGAGGAGCAGAAGGAGTGCAACAGGCTGGTGTTGCAAACCGACACACTTGCCTATCGTAAGTCCTTTTCCTTTGCGCTTTCTGACTACTGCCCGCAAGCCTTTTTTCTTCCGATCGCATTTTCTTCTCGCTATCTTTCCTTCCAGTTGCATTTTCTTCCGGATTCCCTTCCTTAGCCTTTTTCTTTGTTTGCACAGGCCTCTTTCCGGACTCTCAGAAGTATGCTGTCAAGAAGGTTGACGAGCGCCGCACTACCTAGGGCCAAGCGAATCTTGCCGTGCCATGGACGCCTTATGACCATCTGGTCGCGTTGAACGTGCGGGTGTCTCACATGCGCGCCATAGATCGCAACTTATCTGACATTCCTGATGTAGCTACCCAGCTCTTCAGGACTCTGTGGCCTGGCGAGGAGGTGCCGGATACTTTCTCCCTCATCAGCGACCGTCTCAAAGGCGCCGGCAAGAGGATCCGCGAGTGGCAGTGCTCTGCTGCCCGCGCTGGAGCAGATTCTGCCCTCTGCGTCGCTTGCTCCTGGTACCCGGAGCTGAACCTGGATGCCCTTACCGGAGTGCGCGAAGGCGCGGAAACCGATCTGGACCCGATTCTCACCGCTAAGCGGCAGGATCGTGCGTACCACATCGCGGAGTACGCCGACATGCGCACCTTCATCCCTCCCCCTCCTGACGTCAAAGATTATCTCGACGAGGAGGAGGATGAAGCCGAGGAGGAGCCTCTGGGCGATGCTGGTGCTGGCGATGCCCCTCCTGAAGCCCCCGCTGCCTGATTATTTACCTGCCTGAAGATTTACCTTGTCATGCTGTTTGGTCCTGCGTGTCTTGAGACAATGTTCTGTTAAATTCTGCCCCGGTATGCCGGGGCTTATGATGTAAAACTTTAAGTCCGCTTTTGGTTGCCACACAACATTTTATGCCGGTAAGTTATACCGGTAGTTAATTATCTTAAGCTTGTCTTAGCATATTTGCTTTTGGTTTTGCTTTTATCCTGCACTGCAAAGATTTCCAAATTGTTTCCGCATCCAATTCGATGCACACTTGGTTCTTTTGCCTTGGCTCTGCCTGCCTTCTCTGGGCGTTCTTTGGCATATGAGCACAAGGTTCTTTCACCAAACAAGCATTTTCTTGAACTTAGAAATAACTTCGAAATTTTGCAAAAAACCGGTTAAACCGGGGTTAGTTAAATTTTCCGGATTGTTCTTTCCTGCTCTCCCTCTTCGCAGTTCATGTGCTTATCCCCTACCGGTTTATCTTGCTTGCCATGAAGCCGGGTTGCGGACAGCAGCAGAGTCGAAGACTCCGGTAGGATTTAGCACACTACTAAACCGGAAAGAAAAAACGTTCAATAAGCAACCGGTAAACTGAAAAAATAAACAAGTTACATGCAACTTAAGTTGGGGTAGTCCCCGAGATTCATTCAAGGTTCCGACATCTGTTATTCATAGCATGTAAGGTACAAAAAGGAACTTCTTACACCACAACTTCAAGAGTAGAAAGGACGCAACAGAGCTACGTTCCATGGACGCTTGCTTTCCTCTCCGGACCTGTCCGCCTTTCCTTTTTTCCACTCTTGTGCATCGATCAAGTAGTATGCATCATTGTGAAGCACCTTGCTTACAATGAAGGGACCTTCCCATGGTGGTAAGAGCTTATGCCGGCCTTCAGTGCGCTGCACTAGGCGTAGCACCAGATCTCCTTCCCGGAAAACTCTCGGGTTAACCTTCCGGCTATGATAGCGTCTGAGGTTTTGCTGGTAAATGGCTGTTCTTGCCAAAGCCAGCTCTCTTGCTTCTTCTAGCAAGTCCACATCATTTTCTCTGGCCTCTTTGACCTCTTGCTCGGTATAGAGCTGTACCCTTGGTGAATCATGAATGATGTCAGTTGGTATGACCGCTTCTGCTCCATAAACCATGAAGAACGGAGTGTATCCGGTAGACCGGTTTGGAGTTGTTCTTATACTCCACAGTACTGATGGTAGCTCATCGAGCCAACATCCCGGTGATTTTTCCACAGCATCAATGAGTCTTGGTTTGATACCGGAAAGTACCAAAGCGTTCATTCTTTCCACTTGGCCGTTGCCTTGTGGGTGTGCCACAGAGCACAAATCCAATCGGATGTTGTTGTCCTCACAGAACCTTTTGAACTCACCTTGAGCAAAGTTGGTTCCATTATCAGTGATGATGCTGTGCGGGTATCCATACCGCAAAATGACATCTTTCAAGAACTTCACCGCTGTGCGCCCATCACATTTTGCGATAGGTTTCACTTCTAGCCATTTGGTGAATTTATCCACCATAACCAAGATATGAGTCATGCTGCTTCTTGCAGTTTTGAATGGGCCAACCATATCGAGGCACCAAACGGCAAACGGCCATGTTAATGGTATTGTTTTTAAACCAGACGCTGGGGTATGATTTTGCTTGGCGTACCTCTGGCACCCGTTGCATTTTCTTACCAAATCCTCAGCGTTTTCTAAAGCAGTGGGCCAATAAAACCCATGCCGAAATACTTTTGCTACCCATGCCGAAATCCGTTGGCGAAGCAGCCCGCGTTGTCGTTGATGAAGTCCATGGCGTAGATGCGCTGCACGAGCGCGGACACCGTACGCTCGTCGGAGATCTCGAGGATGCCCGCCCGAATGTGAACTCCTTCAAGCGCCACTTCATGCCCCACGGTGGGCGCCAACTGTCGTCGTGGCGAACGAGCAGATGCCATAGGATGGCTTAGATTGGGGCCGAATGGACGCTAGAGGATTCGGGGGAGGGTTTGCGACTAGATGGGATGAACTTCCGGATGCTTTCCTCAAGAACACAACCAAAGGCCGGTATGCAAGAAGAGAGACAAGAGGAAGAACTCTGTACTAGATCGCTAGCTTCATTGATCTCAACATGGTTACATGTGCTTGAATACAAGTTCTATCGTCTAATCTCCTCTGCCGACGCTCGCTTGTATGAGGCAGTACCCCCTCTCCTTATATAGGGGAGAGGGTGGCTTACAGAACAAGGAACCCTAATGGCATCTTTGACTGGACAAACTACTTTACAAAGCTACTTTAATCATAGATGACGCCGGGGTCCTCTTTAATCAGGAACGCTGATGTCCTCCGGCTTCTTTCAGCGTCATCTCTCTCTTTGGCGCCGTGGCTCGATTAAAGCCACTTTGCATAGCTCAACCTTGTATACTAGATCTCAAGAGAATCTTTGACCAGTCCTGCCGACAGGCCCTTCTCTCCGGTATCTTCTTTACCGGTTTTCGGCGTACCCCTTGGGGATGCCGGCTTAGCTTCACTTAGCCCAAACTCCTACCTTTGTTTCCGGTAAGAATATTAAACCGGTATCTCGATGGCTCAAACCATCCGGTTTGGCATGCCTTTGGCATACCGGGGGTTATCCCCCCGACATTAGTCCCCAAAGCTGGTATAGTCTGGCGGATTCTATCCTACAGACCATGCCAGGTTTTCATCTTTTTAGGATACCGGTTTAATCTCTCCGGCCTGAGCTTGGATCCGGCATCTTTGCCCTTTTTTGTCTTTTCTCTGTTTGCAAGGCATCTTCCGGCATCTCTTTTCTCCGGTATCATTCGTATTTACTCTTTCCTCGGCGAAGTCGAGAATATTTTGGGCCCCGCGCCTGTCAGTGACATGCGCACTGTTAACTGTCGCGCCAGTGTTAGTTGTCACTTCGCTTCGACTCCCGCGCGGTCATTAAATGCACCACTGCGGATCCCACTAGCCACTTAGGATCCTGTGTGTGCCCTCGTGTGGCTTCCGATTTTCTCGCGTGTACTCCCTCGCCACGTGGCGGCCCGTGGTGCGAACCGTCGCGGGCCGCGAGGCGAACCGCCGCGGCCCAGCGGTTTTCGGCCCATCTCCTCTCTTCTTTATAAGGACAACTGCCCTTTCTTCTTCCTCTTCTCGCATTCCCCAACCTTCGCGCACAGTGCTCCTCGCCTCTGCGCCTTCGCCGCTCTCCGTCTGCCGTCGTTTGTTCGAGCTCCGTCGCCCGGCGAACTCACGCCGTGCTTCCGCCGGACCTCGTCGTGCGGGAATCTTCTGCAGCATCTTCGTCGCGCCCGCTGCATTCTTGCTTCTTCGTGACCTTCTTCGCCTCGCCATCGACGGTGCTCGTCGGCGACCGTAGGTCCGCTTCTTCACCGGCGAACGTCTTCCCCAGCGACTGCGCCACTCGAGGTTAGTGCCAATCCCACTTTGCTCGCCATCTGCTTGCTTTCTAGATCTTGGGTCGATGGTGTTCTTATTTCTTCTTTTTCTTTGATTTTCTTCTTACTCGTAGATCTTCGCGCGGGGTTCAAGTGTGGGATTTCTGTTTTTTCGCCTCCCAAACCAATGTCTGGCGAGGAATCTTCCTCTGCTTCTTCTTCTTCCCTTTCCATTAGCCGTCGTAGACAATCTCCCGGCGAATCTACGGCTTCTAACCCAATAGATACCGATTCCGGCAACCAGCAGGGATCCGGTAGCCGCCAAGAGTCCGGTGGCCATCTAGAATCCGGTAGCTTTAGCCAAGCATCCTGTAGCCACCTAGAAGCGAGTAGCTCTGGCCAAGCATCTAGTAGCTCCAGCCAATCCTCTGGCGCGGAGCCTTCCCCAATCACTCGTGGAGCCTGGATGGGCTCCACTGTCACTGAATACGAGATCGATTGGCTATACCGGTCCCGCAGGATTCCGGAAGGAGTAACCTACCGGATTCCCGGTGACGAAATTGAACCGGAGCCCCAGCCCGGTGAACATGTTGTTTTCCTTGCTCATTTTGAGCGTGGCTTCGGCCTTCCTGCCTCTCCTTTTTTCCGGGAGTTCTTAAATTTCTATGAACTCCAACCTCACCATCTTCCTGGCAATGACATCTTTTACCTTTCCTGCTACGCCACCTTCATGGAGGCCTACATCGGCATTCGTCCCACTCGTGAGACGTTTGCCCGCTTCTTTGCACTGTGGATTAATTCCGTTCAGGGCAAGGAAATTCCTAAACCCAAGCCGCCAGTGGAGTGCGGATCTTGCATCGTCAGCTCCCGCCAAGGGAGCACTTTCTTTAAGTTCAGCGGCCTTGAGTCCTGCGGCACTTGGCAAGGAACTTTCTTCTACGTGAAGAACAATGGCCGCGCAGATCTCATTGATCTTCCGCCGTTCCAAGTGGGGCCTCCCAGTAGAGCCAATTGGAGCTATAACCCGAAGACGGATCATGCTGAAACCAACCGGGTGGTACGCTTCATGGCCTCTTTGAAGAAGGAGACCAACATCTGCTCGGATGATATCATCCGCACCTTTATTTCACGCCGGGTGCTTCCTTTGAAGCGCCGGGTGCATAGGATGAGCGAGATGTACGGTCCCGGCGATCCCACCAAGATCACAAGCCGTCCCCTTAGCAAGAAGGACGTCGTCCGCAAGGCTAAGCAGATCTGCCAAACTGCTATGCCGTTTGACTGGGAATGGGGCCTCCTTCCCCTCAGCACTACTAACCCTCCGACCCAAGAAGTAAGAGATTACGCAATTGGGGTTGGTTTTGCCGGTAACTTTTTGCTCTTGTTAACCCTCTTTTTTCGTGTTTCAGGCCAAGGACCGCTTCCCCCTCATCCAAGCTGAGCGGCGTGGAATTTGCGTGAAGCGCGCCCTTGACTCCTTCGACCCAGATCCCTACATTCGTTGGAAGGATCTGAAGATGGGCAAGACTCCGGCTGCGTGCCTTGGCCGGTCTCCACCGAAGCCAACCGGGTCCTCCGATGACCTGTCCATGCTTGAGGTATTTTCTTTTCCGGTTTCTTACACTCTTCCGCTATTGCTTTCTTGCGAATTTTTTCTTAGCTATGTTTAACTTATAGATCCACGAGCACGCGCCGCCCCTGCGCGCCGAGGCCGGCCATGAGTTTGTGGATAAACTCATGGCCCAGGGCCAAAAGAACAAGCTGCCGGCATCTGATGCCGGTCCCAGCCAGGCCCCTCCCTCCAAGCGCTTCCGGACTGAGCCCTTGGGGGAGAAGGAATTGGGCGTGCGCCGCTACGGGCGCAAGCAGATGCCGACTGCCTCCGGGTGAGTTTCTTACTTTCTTGCCTCTTTTCGCCAAGTTCTTTTTCCGGTTGCTTTTTTCCAACTATCCTTCTTTCTTTCTTTCAGCCCCGCGCTCAAGCTTGGCTCAAGGCCATCGGGCTCTGAAGGTTCCGCAAGGACCTCAACCCCTCCTCCTCGCTCAAGCCCGGCACCATCTGGTGCCGGCAACACCTCTGCCTCCCTTTCGGGGGGCACAACAAGTTCGGGGCGTGCGGCCCCTTCATCATCAGATCACCGCACGGAGGAGGATCTTTCCTTCCTCCCAGAGAACCAGGATACCGGCGCCAGCAACATCGGCGCCGAGGAACAAGCTGCCGGGCGGGCGGAGCCTTCGGCTCCTCCCGTCCTCGAAAAGAAGACAACTTCCGCGCCGGAAACTTCCGCGCCGGAAAGCTCCAACCTGGGTGACGCGCCCAGCGCTCCCCCTTCTCCACGAACCATCCTGATGCCACCGCCAGATGCTCCTCGCACCAAGCCCTCCAGGGCTGCTCCAACTGCGCCGCCGCCCAAGATCTCCAAGCTCATCAAGGGGAAGGCGACGGCCTCCAGCGCCCCTTCCGGCGGCCAGCAGCCCCTGGTGCTGCACGTCTCCAAGGCCGCCAGGGATACCGCCACGAAGGCCACTGGCCTGCTTGGCCGTATCACTGAGTTTCAGCGCAGGGGCCGGGACCTGGGGCATCTTCTGCCCTACGCCCAGAAGTGGAACGCCGCAGACATGACTTCGGCGACCCGCGGTTTGGGCAAGGACAGGCTGCCGGCACCCGACCCTGTTGGGGACCGGTCTTCCGAGGAGCACTTCATGCGGCTCCGCAGCGCCGTGAAGGAGCTCGACAGCGCGTGGTACGATGCCACGAACAACTTGATGGTACGCTTTACTGACTCTTTTCAACTTTTACCGGTTTCCTTGCTTCCGGATTTTTTCTTTAGTTTCATGCCGGTTTCTCTCTTGTCTATCTTCCCAGTCCCCGAGTTTTGTGGTGAGAGCGCAGCTTTTAGCACAAAACTCTAACTTAAAAACTTAGCGTGAAACCGGCACTGCCAGTCCCCGAGTTCCGGGTTAAGAACTCTGTTCTTAGCGCAAAACTTAACTTAGAAACGCGCGAAACCGGCACTGCCAGTCCCCGAGTTTCCGGTTAAGAACTCTGTTCTTAGCGCAAAACTTAACTTAGAAACGCGCAAAACCGGCACTGCCAGTCCCCGAGTTTCGGGTTAAGAACTCTGTTCTTAGCGCAAAACTTAACTTAGAAACGCGCGAAACCGGCACTGCCAGTCCCCGAGTTTCGGGTTAAGAACTCTGTTCTTAGCGCAAAACTTAACTTAGAAACGCGCGAAACCGGCACTGCCAGTCCCCGAGTTTCGGGTTAAGAACTCTGTTCTTAGCGCAAAACTTAACTTAGAAACGCGCGAAACCGGCACTGCCAGTCCCCGAGTTTCGGGTTAAGAACTCTGTTCTTAGCGCAAAACTTAACTTAGAAACGCGCGAAACCGGCACTGCCAGTCCCCGAGTTTCGGGTTAAGAACTCTGTTCTTAGCGCAAAACTTAACTTACCTCTTTTTCTTGAACAGCTCACGGCTGACGCTCGGAAGGCCCTCTTTGAGGAGCTCCTATGGGAACACCGGGACCTCGCTGAGGCACACGACAAGTGCCAAGGTAATTTTGTACCACTGGCATCTTTTTACCGGAAACCTTTTTTCCTTCTAACACTTATAACTTTTGCTTAACAGTGATCCCGGAAGCTTCTATCGAGGCTCTCAAGGAGCAGCTCGCTGCCGCCCAACGTACAATTTTTTCCTTTCTCCTGTTAACTTGGTTTCCTTTTCATCTTGATCAGCACAATCTTGTTAACACCTTCTCTTCCGGGTTGCAGGGGAGAAGGACCAGCTTATCCGGCGGCATCAGGAGGAGCTGAGTGCCCAGAAAACCAGCTACCAGGAGCTCAAGTCCCAGCTCATCCAGCTGGGGCTTGATCATGCCAAGGCCCTCAAAGCTGCCGAAACTGATGCAGCGGCCAAGATGGATGAAGCTCTTGAAGATGCCGGCAACGCCAACTCGGTGTTGCTAGCTGAGCTGGAGGAGCTGGCCAAAGCCCAGAAGTTTGCCGAGGCGAAAGCTGCGCGGCTGGAGGAGGAGCAGAAGGAGTGCAACAGGCTGGTGTTGCAAACCGACACACTTGCCTATCGTAAGTCCTTTTCCTTTGCGCTTTCTGACTACTACCCGCAAGCCTTTTTTCTTCCGATCGCATTTTCTTCTCGCTATCTTTCCTTCCGGTTGCATTTTCTTCCGGATTCCCTTCCTTAGCCTTTTTCTTTGTTTGCACAGGCCTCTTTCCGGACTCTCAGAAGTATGCTGTCAAGAAGGTTGACGAGCGCCGCACTACCCAGGGCCAAGCGAATCTTGCCGTGCCATGGACGCCCTATGACCATCTGGTTGCGCTGAACGCGCGGGTGTCTCACATGCACGCCATAGATCGCAACTTATCTGACATTCCTGATGTAGCTACCCAGCTCTTCAGGACTCTGTGGCCTGGCGAGGAGGTGCCGGATACTTTCTCCCTCATCAGCGACCGTCTCAAAGGCGCCGGCAAGAGGATCCGCGAGTGGCAGTGCTCTGCTGCCCGCGCTGGAGCAGATTCTGCCCTCCGCGTCGCTTGCTCCTGGTACCCGGAGCTGAACCTGGATGCCCTTACCGGAGTGCGCGAAGGCGCGGAAACCGATCTGGACCCGATTCTCACCGCTAAGCGGCAGGATCGTGCGTACCACATCGCGGAGTACGCCGACATGCGCACCTTCATCCCTCCCCCTCCTGACGTCAAAGATTATCTCGACGAGGAGGAGGATGAAGCCGAGGAGGAGCCTCTGGGCGACGCTGGTGCTGGCGATGCCCCTCCTGAAGCCCCCGCTGCCTGATTATTTACCTGCCTGAAGATTTACCTTGTCATGCTGTTTGGTCCTGCGTGTCTTGAGACAATGTTCTGTTAAATTCTGCCCCGGTATGCCGGGGCTTATGATGTAAAACTTTAAGTCCGCTTTTGGTTGCCACACAACATTTTATGCCGGTAAGTTATACCGGTAGTTAATTATCTTAAGCTTGTCTTAGCATATTTGCTTTTGGTTTTGCTTTTATCCTGCACTGCAAAGATTTCCAAATTGTTTCCGCATCCAATTCGATGCACACTTGGTTCTTTTGCCTTGGCTCTGCCTGCCTTCTCTGGGCGTTCTTTGGCGTATGAGCACAAGGTTCTTTCACCAAACAAGCATTTTCTTGAACTTAGAAATAACTTCGAAATTTTGCAAAAAACCGGTTAAACCGGGGTTAGTTAAATTTTCCGGATTGTTCTTTCCTGCTCTCCCTCTTCGCAGTTCATGTGCTTATCCCCTACCGGTTTATCTTGCTTGCCATGAAGCCGAGTTGCGGACAGCAGCAGAGTCGAAGACTCCGGTAGGATTTAGCACACTACTAAACCGGAAAGAAAAAATGTTCAATAAGCAACCGGTAAACTGAAAAAATAAACAAGTTACATGCAACTTAAGTTGGGGTAGTCCCCGAGATTCATTCAAGGTTCCGACATCTTTTATTCATAGCATGTAAGGTACAAAAAGAAACTTCTTACACCACAACTTCAAGAGTAGAAAGGACGCAACAGAGCTACGTTCCATGGACGCTTGCTTTCCTCTCCGGACCTGTCCGCCTTTCCTTTTTTCCACTCTTGTGCATCGATCAAGTAGTATGCATCATTGTGAAGCACCTTGCTTACAATGAAGGGACCTTCCCATGGTGGTAAGAGCTTATGCTGGCCTTCAGTGCGCTGCACTAGGCGTAGCACCAGATCTCCTTCCCGGAAAACTCTCGGGTTAACCTTCCGGCTATGATAGCGTCTGAGGTTTTGCTGGTAAATGGCTGTTCTTGCCAAAGCCAGCTCTCTTGCTTCTTCTAGCAAGTCCACATCATTTTCTCTGGCCTCTTTGACCTCTTGCTCGGTATAGAGCCGTACCCTTGGTGAATCATGAATGATGTCAGTTGGTATGACCGCTTCTGCTCCATAAACCATGAAGAACGGAGTGTATCCGGTAGACCGGTTTGGAGTTGTTCTTATACTCCACAGTACTGATGGTAGCTCATCGAGCCAACATCCCGGTGATTTTTCCACAGCATCAATGAGTCTTGGTTTGATACCGGAAAGTACCAAAGCGTTCATTCTTTCCACTTGGCCGTTGCCTTGTGGGTGTGCCACTGAGCACAAATCCAATCGGATGTTGTTGTCCTCACAGAACCTTTTGAACTCACCTTGAGCAAAGTTGGTTCCATTGTCAGTGATGATGTTGTGCGGGTATCCATACCGCAAAATGACATCTTTCAAGAACTTCACCGCTGTGCGCCCATCACATTTTGCGATAGGTTTCACTTCTAGCCATTTGGTGAATTTATCCACCATAACCAAGATGTGAGTCATGCTGCTTCTTGCAGTTTTGAATGGGCCAACCATATCGAGGCACCAAACGGCAAACGGCCATGTTAATGGTATTGTTTTTAAACTAGACGCTGGGGTATGATTTTGCTTGGCGTACCTCTGGCACCCGTTGCATTTTCTTACCAAATCCTCAGCGTTTTCTAAAGAAGTGGGCCAATAAAACCCATGCCGAAATACTTTTGTTACCAGCGCCCTTGATGAAGCATGATGCCCACATTCTCCTTGGTGAATCTCCTCAAGCATTTCTTTCCCTTCTTCCGGTTCCACACATCTTTGAAGGACTCCGGTAACGCTTCTCTTGTACACCTCACCATTGATGAATGTATATGCTTTGGACCTTCTTTGTATTCTCCTTGATTCATTTTCGTTATCCGGCAAGGTGCCGTTGATCAGGAATTCCTTAATAGGTTTAACCCACGATGGTGCCTCTCGAACTAAAAACACCGGTGCATCTATCTCCATGCTATCTACTAGCATCATTTCTTCCGGTATGGGTACAGCAGTCCCCGAGCTTGCCGGAGCAGTCCCCGAGTTTACCGGTGCAGTCCCCGGGTTTCCTTCATCAATATCCATGGGTACTACATGCGATTCCGGTACAAAAATTGATTCCGATTCCGGGCTTGGTTTGATCGATGGTGCTCTTAAGTGAGCTAGAGCTATTCCGGGAGGAATTTCTTGCCTGGATGAGCCCAGTTTGGACAAAGCATCCGCGGCTTCATTTTCTGCGCGCGGCACATGGTGAAACTCACACCCTTCGAAGAATCCGGCAATCTTTTGCACGTGAAACCGGTACGAGGCCATGTTGGCATCTTTCGCATCCCAATCCCCGGAACACTGTTGTACCACAAGATCTGAATCTCCATAGCAAATGATCCGGTGTGCACCGATTTCTTTTGCGACCTTAAGCCCATGGATCAAAGCTTCGTATTCAGCGACATTATTCGATGCCCTGAAATGTACTTGCAAAACGTACCGGAGGTAATCTCCTTTTGGTGAGGTGAGCACCACACCGGTACCTAGACCCTCTTTGAGTTTGGATCCATCAAAGTGCATTTTCCAGTATTCTATCCTCTGATCTGGCGGGTTGTATTGCATTTCCGCCCAATCAACGAGGAAATCAGCCAAAGCCTGTGATTTTATGGCATCCCTTCTTTCGTACGCTGGTACATATGGTGATATCTGGATTGCCCATTTTGCAATCCTTCCGCTAGCGTCCTTGTTGCACATGATATCGGAGATTGGTGCTTCACTCACCACCTTCATAGGATGTTCTTCAAAGTAGTGCTTGAGTTTTGTGGCGGCCATGTACACGCCATAAGTCATCTTTTGGAAATGAGGGTAGTTTTGTTTTGAGAGGGAGAGCACCTCGCTCAGGTAGTATACCGGCCTCTGGACGGTTTTTCCTTCCTCTACTCTTTCAACCACAACCACTACGCTCACAACCCGGTTTGTTGCTGCTATGTATAATAGCATAGGTTCTCTTTCTAGAGGTGAAGCCAGTATGGGTGCTGTGGCCAGCATTGTTTTCAGTTCTTTAAACGCTGCGTCTGCCTGAGGGGTCCAGACGAACGTGTCAGATTTTTTCATCAGAGCATAGAGTGGCAGGGCTTTTTCTCCCAACCTGCTCACGAACCGGCTTAGCAATGCCAAGCTTCCGGTAAACTTTTGCACATCTTTTAGCTCTCGAGGGACAGTCATTCTTTCTATCGCCCGTATCTTTACCGGATTGACTTCAATGCCCCGGCTTGACACAAGGAAACCGAGCAACTTGCCGGCGGGGACACCGAAAGTACATTTTGCCGGATTAAGCTTCATCCGGAACCGTCTTAGGTTATCGAATGTTTGCCGGATGTCATCGATTAAGGTGTTCTTTACCTTAGTTTTTATCACAATGTCGTCTACATAGACTTGCACATTCTTTCCAATTTGATCGAACAAGCATTTTTGCATACAGCGCTGGTACGTTGCACCAGCGTTGCGCAAACCAAAAGGCATAGTGACATAGCAATAAGCCCCGTGCGGGGTAATGAACGCAGTTTTTATTTGATCTTCCTTTTTCAAGGGAATTTGGTGGAAACCGGAATACGCATCCAGGAAGGACAACAACTCACACCCAGCAGTTGAATCAATCACTTGATCGATCCGTGGTAAAGGAAAATGGTCTCTTGGGCAAGCCTTGTTTAGGTTGGTGTAGTCAATGCACATGCGCCACACCTTTGGAGCTTTTGCCTCCAGGTTCTCATCTTTTTTCTTCTCGACCATTACCGGATTGGCCAGCCACTCTGTGTGCGTGACCTCCACAATGAATCCGGCAACAAGCAGTTTGGTTACCTCCTCTCCAATAATCTTCCTCCTATCTTCAGCGAACCGGCGCAAGGGTTGCCGCACCGGCTTGGCGTCTTTCCGGACATTCAAGGAGTGCTCAGCCAGCTCCCTCGGAACACCTACCAAGTCATCAGTTGACCAGGCAAAGATATTCCGATTCTCACGGAGGAAACTGACGAGCGCGCTTTCCTATGCTTGGTCGAGTCCGGCACCGATGCGAACGGTGCGCTCTGGGTAAGCTGGATCCAGCACAATGTCCTTTGTTTCATTTGTCGGCTTGAATGCCGGTGAACCCAAGCTTCCACTCATTGCCGCTAAACTCAACTGTGAGGATTGAGCCAGCGCAACCGCAGTTTGCATTCTTCTTTTTTCCTCCGCGATCACCAGCGATTCCGCTAGGTTTGATCCGGCAGATGCAGTTTCCAGTGAGACTTTGTAGTTCCCCACCACAGTCAATGGTCCACGAGGTGCCGGCATCTTCATTTTGAGGTAAGCTGTGTGAGTGGTAGCCATGAAAGCTGCCAACGCCGGTCTTCCTAGCAGCGCATGGTAAGGACTATCTAGGTCCACCACCTCAAACTCAACATTTTCAACCCGGCAATTGTCACGTCCTCCAAATGCTACGTCCACCCGAACTTTTCCTACCGGAGCACAGGACAAGCCCGGAACGATTCCGTGGAACGTTGTACGCGTGGGCTGAAGCATGTTTTCTGTTATGCCCAGCGTATGCATGGTGTGCTTGTACATGATGTTTATGCTGCTGCCGTTGTCTATCAGCACCTTGCTGAATTTTACTCGAGTTTGCGGCCCTTTCATGATTGGGTCCACAACAAGAGCGTATCCACCCGGATTCGGCATGATCTTAGGGTGATCCTTAAATGACCAGGTAATTTCCTGATCTGACCACAGCATGTACTTGGGGACTGCCGGCATCACAGCATTGACCTCCATGGAGCGGCGGTGCACACTTTGCCTGTCTGTTGGCTCAGTGACAAAGACAACACAGCACATATGCGGGCCCTCGTAAACATTCCGGCCTAAAGGTGCCGGTGGAGGCGGCTGATCATCGTTTTGCTCCACCCGGTTAACTTGCTGGTACTGCTGCCTATTTGGCTGCTGCTGTACCGGTAAAGCATTTGCTCTGGTGAGTGGCGGCGGTGGTGGTAATTGTTGTTGACGCAGCATATTTTGCGATGGTGGCAACACTGTTGAGCACCCTTGTGCCTGTGCGTCCTTTACCGCTCCCTTTTGCATCAAGTACTTGGTCCAAGAACAATCTTTCGTCAAGTGGTTTGACGGGTGATCTGGGTTTGGTGTGTGCCACCGGCAAGGTTGATCCATGGCGGCTTCCATGGTGTATTTTACGGGTTCCTGCCAGTTCTTTTTCTGGCCCCAGGGTTTCTTTTCGACCCACTGCTTTTTTGGACCCGCCCATGGCTGCGATCCGGTTTTTTGCCTTTGGCTGCCGCCGGCATCATAATTTTCTTGCACGGCGGCAACGTGCTGCGGAGCGTACCTTCGATCCGGGAATTCTTCCCTTCTCTTGTGGTTCCGGTTGTCCCGGTATTGTTCCTGTCGCTGCTCCGGCTCAGCTTGTTCTGCTGGTTGCAATGGGTCTCCCAATGCATAGCTGTCCGCCACACGTATCATCTCTGCCAAGGTTGTTGGCATGCTTCTCTGCAGCTTTTGCCACAGCGGTGATCCTCTCCGGCATCCTTGACTGAACCAAGCAATCGCTTGTGCTTCAATCACTCCTTCACACGTGTTTCTTGTTGAGTTCCACCGGGTGAGATAATCTCTGTCTGTCTCACCGGCACGTTGCTGGCATAAAGCGAGCTGCTGGGGCCGGTTTGGCCTCTTGTAAGTGCTACTGAAGTTGTTCACGAAGGCTTCCTCAAAGTCCAGCCATCCGTTTATGCTTCCTGCCGGCAAGTTGTTAAGCCAAATCCGTGCAGGGCCTACCAGGTAGGACGGTATGATTCTCACTGCCCAACGCCGGTTTACTCCACCACCAGCTACATAAACAGCTGTGACATAGTCCGCCAGCCAATCTTCCGGCTTGGTCGTGCCATCATATGTTTTTGTGTCTCGAGGCAGTTGGAAATTGCGTACCGGTGGCTCCTCTCCCATGATCCGTGGGCCAAAACATTTTGGGCCAGGAGGACCCTCAGATTCGATCATTTCGGAAAGATGTACTCTGTCCAGCCTGTGCCTCGCATCCTGGTCTGGCAAACATCTTTCCCCCAGGCGATCTCCCAAAGGGTTCCGGTAGACTCTTGTTCGCTCTACCTCGGAATCTCCCTCTCCGTATCTTTCTGGTTCCGCGGCTCTTGCCTGCCGGTACCTTGGTGGTGGCATCTCCTCATACGCTGCCCTTGCAGCTCGATAATTTTGCCCGGTCTCGTGTCTACCGGCATGATTGTTTCCGGCATAGCCTCCTCTGGCGTAGCCTCGTTCTGCCCCTTGGCTTTTTCTACCGGCATCATGTTGCCCGGCTTGTTGTTTTCCGGCAAGAACCGGATCGTACACAGTCATCTGCTGTGCGTTCATCTCTTTTTCTCTTCTTCTGTCCGGATGGGGGGACGATGCCTGCCCATGGGACTTGCTTCCGGCATTCTTTGTTGAACGCGCGGATTTTGAGGCCGCGGCCTTGTTCAGCTTAGCCAGTTGCTCAGCATTCTGCTGCTCAATAGTTTCTAGCAGCTCTCTAACACGCTCTTGCTGTTTTGCCAAAGCATCTCCGGAAAGCGATTCACATAGCTCTACTGCAGCTTTAGCGGCTTTTATAGTTTTATCCGGGCTGCTGTACTTAGGTTTTTCCACGATGCTAACAGATGCAGAGGTACTTTTGCCGGCAAGAACTTCTTTGCGCAAATCCTGATCTAGGTTGCGAGCTTTTAGCCGGTTCTCCGGTATCCTAGCAGCATGCGCGCTAACAGAAGCAAAGCCATGGGCAGCGTTATACTCACGTAGGGTTAGGTTCAGCTCCCGCTGCGCCCGGATGATGTCCTTGCCGCTCTCGAGCACCTTCTGGCGCTGCGCCTCCAGCTCCGCCTGAGCCGCTGCCGGGTCGATGTTCTGCGCGATGGGGGTGGCGAGGACGTTCATCGCCGCTTGGAGCGGTGTCTCCGGTGGCGCGGATGACGCTCCCGCTGCGCCTGCGTCGCGCTCCAACGGTGGCTTGGCCGCACGGGTCGAAGCCGCACGACCAGCACCTTCACCCACAGCTTCTTTTCCTGCACCAACCACGCCGGTCATCATTACCTCGACGCTGCCGGCGGCGCGGCCAGCACAGAGCCATCTTGGCGGGTCCGGTGCCACCAGCACCGGCGAGAGGCGCTGGCGCACAGGAACGGTGCCGAAGTAGACGCGGTGGCTGCCAAACTCGATGATGCGGCCGTTCTTGGGGAAGATGCCGCCGTTGGCGAAGCAGCCCGCGTTGTCGTTGATGAAGTCCATGGCGTAGATGCGCTGCACGAGCGCGGACACCGTACGCTCGTCGGAGATCTCGAGGATGCCCGCCCGAATGTGAACTCCTTCAAGCGCCACTTCATGCCCCACGGTGGGCGCCAACTGTCGTCGTGGCGAACGAGCAGATGCCATAGGATGGCTTAGATTGGGGCCGAATGGACGCTAGAGGATTCGGGGGAGGGTTTGCGACTAGATGGGATGAACTTCCGGATGCTTTCCTCAAGAACACAACCAAAGGCTGGTATGCAAGAAGAGAGACAAGAGGAAGAACTCTGTACTAGATCGCTAGCTTCATTGATCTCAACATGGTTACAGGTGCTTGAATACAAGTTCTATCGTCTAATCTCCTCTGCCGACGCTCGCTTGTACGAGGCAGTACCCCCTCTCCTTATATAGGGGAGAGGGTGGCTTACAGAACAAGGAACCCTAATGGCATCTTTGACTGGACAAACTACTTTACAAAGCTACTTTAATCATAGATGACGTCGGGGTCCTCTTTAATCAGGAACGCTGATGTCCTCCGGCTTCTTTCAGCGTCATCTCTCTCTTTGGCGCCAGGGCTCTGATTAAAGCCACTTTGCTTAGCTCATCCTTGTCTTCTTGCTCTGAAGAGAATCTTTGACCAGTCCTGCCGACAGGCCCTTCTCTCCGGTATCTTCTTTACCGGTTTTCGGCGTACCCCTTGGGGATGGCGGCTTAGCTTCACTTAGCCCAAACTCCTACCTTTGTTTCCGGTAAGAATATTAAACCGGTATCTCGATGGCTCAAACCATCCGGTTTGGCATGCCTTTGGAATACCGGGGGTTATCCCCCCGACATCGCCACCCCTTGTTTCGAGGGTTTCTCCCGGGTAAGCGTCATGCTGCCTAAATCGCATCTTGCGATCTAGGCAGTATCTTGTTTATTCGTTGTTTATGTGCTGCTCGTACTGAAGCCTTTTTGATGGCGAGCAACACCGTTATCGTAGATACTTTAGGGTTAGCATCGGTACTTTTTTGATGTATTCGCTTAGTTATGCTATCCCTGGATATCTAGCTGTCCTTACACCTATCTTAGGTGTAAGGGCAGCACCTTGCTTAGTGTTTATTTAGTAGATTCGATCTGTTACGATTGTTCCTTGTTCTTCAAGGATTAGTTTAATATCCATATGGTTAGGCCTTGCAAACGGGTTGAAGGATCCAGTAGTGCGTGAGGTACGGTTTGCTGATCCTAGAAGGGATGTTCCGAGGATCAACTTCATGTTGGTTTTTAGGCCTTTTCTAGGGTTGGTTTTCTGTCATCTTTCGTACCTGCCAGGCTCAATTACGTGTAAGACGTTCCGGTTATGTGGTGAAAACCCTAAATCGTCGTAGATCGTTTTAGCTTAGTATTGATCAAGCAGGACCACCATGTTATCGTAGATCCAATACGAATCATGGGTGGATCGGCTCCATGAGCCGATTCACAGGATAACCTGAGAGTCGATCGAGGCTCGTATTTAATGTTTACGTGTATGCCATGCAGGAAACTAGTCGAAGCAATCCATCACCTTCCTGACCAGGTATAGGTCAGGTGGCACGCCCTTGCACCAGCATCGGACGTGCGTCCGGAGCATTGCGGGCCGTCGCCCGAGGGACCAGGGCCCACCAGCAGTCCTAGGAGCCTCCCGGCTCTACGTGTTGCCCGTCGCTGCTCGCCGGTGGGTTTTGGCAGGCAACACATTCTGGCACGCCCGGTGGGACGCTCTTCTACATCAACTGCATCAACATCTGCATCAGAGATGGCGGAAGACCCAGTCACGTACGAAGATCTGACTGAGGAGTATAAGAAGAAGTATGACGAGCTTAAAGCTCTCTTCGAAGCCGATCTCATCGGCTCTTTCCAGAGGACCCGCACACACGGCATTAGGTGGAAAGGGTTCTCAGCTGAAGGCGCTCTCGATGAAGTGGATCTGTCTACTTCTTCAGAAGAACGCACCAGAGCTCTGCGCCAGGAAATTAATTACATGGTAGCTCATTCGCTACACCGTCATTCCGAGAGCCTGGTGAACGCTTTCGAGCGCGTTGCGCTTCGCGTGGTCCAGGAAATCATGAAGCATCAGTACTCTCCGTCAGGACCTACACTAGGGACTCACCAAGGAGAGATACCGCTCCACACCAGACCGCAGCTGCCGTTCTCGCTAGCAGCTCCAGAGCCGCCGATTCACCGGCGTTCGTCGTCTACAAGATTGGAGGCGATCCTGCTGATTACCAGTTCTTGCTGGAACCGCCTAAGGAAATCCCGCATGGATACACGTGCATGTACGTGCCAGACTGCAACTACTTGGCGCGCACGAACCAGATTACAGCAGGAGGAATTTCTGGAACAGCAGGAGGGATTTCTGGAGTAGACGCCGAGAAACAGGCGTGGCTGGCTAAATATGCCACCGCAACGAATCAGCAAAGTTCAGCCCCTGCAGCTAACACTGTGGACCAGATCAGTGCAATCTTGAGAGATCAGTTCGGCATGGTGCCAAAGAGGAGGGCAATCGGCTATTCCAAGCCGTACCCCAAAGAGTATAACTTGATTCCACTGCCGCCCAAGTATCGGCTCCCTGAGTTCTCAAAGTTTAGTGGCTCAGAAGGCTCTAGTTCAATTGAGCATGTGAGCCGATATTTGGCACAGTTGGGCATGATCTCAGCATCAGACCAGCTACGCGTAAGGTTTTTTGCGCAGTCTCTCACGGGATCGGCTTTTGGATGGTACACCTCGCTCCCACCAGATTCAATCCGGACGTGGAAGCAGATGGAAGAGCAGTTCCACATGCAATATCACTCAGAAGCTTCCGAGGCTGGCATTGCCGATCTGGCACAAGTGCGAAAGAGGCGCGGAGAAACAGTGTCAGAATACATTCAGCGCTTCAGGAATGTGAGGAACCGATGTTATTCGGCTCATTTGAATGAGAAAGAAGCAGTTGATCTGGCAGTGTTGGATCTCGCGTCGCCGATCAAGGACATGGCTTCCCAAGCGGAGTACACTTCACTGGCGCATATGGTCCAGAAACTGTCATTGTATGAACAGCGCCACCCAGAATTGTACCAGGACAAATTCAAACGCCCGGTAAGCCTGGTTGAGACAGAAGAGGATGCAGACTCTGCAGGAGACCAGGAAGTAGCCGTGGCTGAATGGGCTCGGGGGGCAAACCCCGTATCCTGCAAATGGGTTAAGCCACAAGGTCCTGCAAAAGGGTTTGACTTCGACGTGAGCAAAGCTGAACAGATTTTCGATCTTTTGCTTAAGGAGAAACAGCTGAAGTTACCCGAAGGCCATAGAATTCCTACGGCCCAAGAGATGAACGGAAGGCCATACTGCAAGTGGCACCACTCGTTCACCCATACCACCAGTGACTGCAAAGTGTTGCGTCAGCAGATCCAAATGGCAATAGAACAAGGCCGTCTGATTTTCAGCCAGTATGCCATGAAAGTGGACACGCAACCGTTTCCTGCCGTTAACATGGTGGAGTGCAATCACCCCGTGAGACGTCAGCCAGGTTTCTCGTTCAGTATTAACATGGCAGGGCCTGTATACCACCCTGGCAAGGACAAAGAAGAGAGCAGTCGTTCTCGTGGTAAGGAAAAGGAGGAGGCCGGTTCACGCGACCGACCCCGACATGATGACAAACGGTATGTCACCGAGGAACAAGTAAGAAGCGTGCGGTACCAACGACCACTCTCCGAGCACCTTCTTAACAAATATGAGCGTCAGTATGACCAACGCCGGCGGTATGACACAGCTGACGAAAGAGATCGTTGGCCTAACGTAAACGACAGAAAGTATCGTCGGTATGATGGAGACGACGAAGGATATGAGCGCCGCGCTAAGGGAAGGTCAAGGGAGCAAGAAGACATGGACCGACACTGGGATTGTCCTTTCTTTAAACACTGCTGGGACTCAGGAATGAGCCGATTGCCTACAATCGAAAGCTGCCCAGAATGTAGACCGAAGAAGAAGGACGCAGGAGACGTGTCAGTGTTCAAACGTCTAGGGCCTCTCCCATCTCGGAACAAACAAGCTGAGTCCTCTCGAGTGGAAGATCTCGAGGAGTTAGAAGATGAAGAAGAAGAAGATAGATACCACCGGCCGAGGTGGTGCTCTGATGGACTCAGTCACTCTCAAAAGCGCAGGGTTCAGCGGCTACGTAGCTTGGAGGAAGCCGAGAGGTTATACCTGCACACGTTGAGGAAGGCGCGGCCCGATCTGGCCGCGAAAATTCAGCAAACTTTGGACGAGGAGGGTCGTCCACAGAAGAAAGAATGGCGCCCCAAACCAAAGAAAGCCGATGATAAGGCATCGGCTGGCACAAACATGGTGTTCATACTTCCGTCCGAGTTTTGTGCTCCAACACCAGAAGAGGCATCTGTAGCACAGCTGGACTGCGGCCCACGGCCAGTAATCTTTGAAAAGCCGCGAGAAAGGAGCTACAGACATCTGAAGGCCCTGTACTTGAAAGGTTATATCAACGGGCAGCCTGTCAACAAGATGCTGGTTGACACGGGAGCGGCAGTCAATATAATGCCATACTCCATGCTACGTCGCCTGGGACGCTCTAGCGCGGATCTAATCAAAACCAACGTCACATTGAGCGATTTCAACGGCCAAGCATCAGAAGCGCAAGGCGTTCTGAACGTGGATCTGACTGTAGGCCGAAAAACAATCCCCACGTCATTCTTCATCGTCGACAGCAAAAGCACCTACGCTGTCCTGCTAGGGAGGGATTGGATTCACGCCAACTGCTGCATTCCATCCACAATGCACCAATGCTTGATACAGTGGGATGGAGATGAAGTGGAGGTCGTCCATGCAGATGACTCAGCCGAAATCTCAACGGCTGGCATGAACATTTGGGAAGCGGTAGACCAAGAGCCACTCTCTGGAGTCAGTTTGGACGGCTGTGAGCGCATCGAAGTGACAAAAAACGGGGTGAGGCTGGTCTTATCCACCGGCCTGACAGTGTAGCAAGAGCAAAGTCTATGGACGTACGTGACGAGGCCGATCCCTGTGATCGGCCCCAAAAAATAAGAAGCAATGATCTTAACTCAAGCATGTCACGTAGATATAGTAGAGCTAGGGTATGGGTTTACATCGGCTGATGAGCTAGAAGAGGTTGACATTGGTCCTGGGGATAAGCCACGACCAACTTTTATCAGCAAGAAGTTGGATCCGCATCTGAGGAGCCTGATGATAGCTCTGTTGAAAGAATACCCAGATTGCTTTGCATGGGATTACACAGAGATGCCTGGGTTGGACAGGAGCATAATTGAGCATCGGCTCCCTCTCAAGAAAGGATTTCGGCCGTTCCAGCAGCGAGCACGTCAGATGAAGGCCGAAATTCTTGAAGAAGTCAAGAAAGAGATTGAGAAAATGTTGGCCGCTGGGTTCATCAGGCCATGCAGGTATGCTGAATGGATTTCTAGTATTGTACCTGTAGAGAAAAAGGACGGCCGATGGCGTGTCGCCATAGATTTTCGAGATCTCAACAGAGCTACTCCAAAGGATGAATATCCAATGCCTGTGGCAGAGACATTGATCAATGCAGCTGCTGGTCATAAGGTGTTAAGTTTCATGGATGGCAACGCCGGCTACAACAAAATTTTCATGGCTCCAAAAGATATACACAAGACTGCATTCAGGGTACCAGGATCAGTGGGCTTGTTTGAATATGTGGTCATGACTTTTGGACTGAAGAATGTCGGTGCAACATACCAAAGAGCCATGAATTACATCTTTCATGATCTGATCGGCAAGTTGGTGGAAATTTACATCGATGACGTGGTGGTCAAGTCTGTCTCCATAGAAGGACACTTGGATGATTTGCGACGCATCCTGGACCGAACTAGAAAATTCGGGCTAAGAATGAATCCAAAGAAGTGTGCTTTTGGTGTGACGGCCGGTCAGTTCTTGGGTTTTTTGGTTCATGAACGTGGAATTGAGATCGGCCTGAAAAGTCAGGAGGCAGTACGAACCATGCAGCCACCTACCACGAAGAAAGAACTCCAATGTCTCATCGGCAAAATCAACTTCGTCCGACGGTTCATCTCCAATCTGTCAGGACGAATCGAGCCGTTCATGGCATTGGTGAAAATCAAATCTGATGACGAATTTCACTGGGGGGCAGAGCAGCAGCGGGCGTTTGACGAGATTAAACAGTATCTAATGACGCCGCCTGTGTTGGTTGCACCTCAGCAAGACAGGCCATTCTATATTTACTTATCAGTAGCTGACACTTCCATCGCCTCAGTGGTGGTGTAACTTTATGATGGTCTGGAGAGGGTGGCTTTCTACCTCAGCAGAAGGATGTTGGATGCAGAGACAAGGTACCCTGAGATCGAGAAGTTGTGCCTCTGCCTATTTTTCACCTGCACCAAGCTTCGTCACATCTTTCTGTCAGCAGAAATTGTCATCATATGCAAGTCAGACGTCATCAAACATATGTTGTCGGCCCCTGTGTTGAAAGGCCGACTCGGTAAATGGATGTTTGCATTGTCAGAATTTGATCTCCGGTATCAGCCTGCGAAGGCAGTCAAGGGACAAGCGTTGGCCGATCTGATTGCTGAACGAATCAACACTGATATAGCAGCGCTATCTGTACGTGCATGGGTCATGTTCTTCGATGGATCGGCTTGTGGTGATGGTTGTGGCATCGGCATTCTGCTTGTGTCGCCTCGGGGGGCAACATATTCCTTCTCCATCAGGTTATCTACCCCTTGCACCAATAATGTCGCTGAGTATGAAGCAATACGCAAGGGAATGGAGTTGCTTTTGGAAGCCAGGGCAGAAGCTGTGGAACTTTTTGGAGATTCAAAATTGGTGATTTCGCAGCTCACGGAGGAATATAAGTGCGAGAGTGAGTCACTCTTCCCATTATGGATGCAATGCCGTGAGCTGATGGCACAATTTAGGTACATAAATTTTAATTGGATCCCAAGGTCACAAAATACCGAGGCCAATGATCTCGCACAAGTGGCATCAGGCTACAAGGACGTAACAGATGGAGCCGATGTTCAGGTGCGGTTCCTGGAGCAGGATGACTGGAGAGCCGATATCTTCAATTACTTGAAAGATTCGGCTCGGGGGGCACCTAAACGGATAAGGTACGAGGCCATGAAATATGTCCTTATAGGAGATGACATGTTCTACAGGACTTTGGAGGGGTTACTTCTCAAATGCCTGGGACCAGCCGAGTCGAATCGGCTCTTACACGAGGTACACGAAGGCGCCTGTGGAACTCACCAATCAGCTCATAAGATGAAATGGCTGATCAGGCGATCAGGGTTTTACTGGCCCACCATGCTTGAGGATTGCTTTAAGTACTATAAAGGATGTCAAGCGTGTTAGATGTTTGGGAAAATTCAGATGGTACCCGCATCAGCAATGAACCCCATCATCAAGCCTTGGCCATTTCGAGGTTGGGGCATGGATATGATCGGCAAAATCCATCCTGCATCGAGCAAAGGCCACGAGTGGATTTTGGCCATTACAGATTATTTCACTAAATGGGTGGAAGCCGTCCCTATGAAGTCAGTAAAATCAGAAGATGTTATCAATTTTGTGAAAGAACATGTCATTCATAGATTCGGGATTCCCCAGACTATCACGACCGATGGAGGTTCGGTCTTCATTTCTAAAGAGTTCAGAAAGTTCTGCGACGACATGGGAATTAAGCTGATCCGATCGTCTCCATACTATGCTCAAGCAAATGGGCAAGCTGAAGCGTCCAACCAGAGCCTCATCAAGCTGATTAAGAGGAAAGTTGATGAGCACCCTAGACGGTGGCATGAGGTATTGTCGGAAGCTTTGTGGGCTTATCGCATGTCATGTCATGGGGCTATAAAAACCTCGCCATACCAGCTGGTCTATGGACAAGAAGCCGTATTGCCTTGGGAAATTACGGCTGGTTCGAGACGTGTTACGTTTCAGAATGATCTAACAACTGAAGAATATGCAGCCTTGATGAGTGATAGTATTGAGGATCTAACGGAACTCAGACTTTGGTCGTTGGAGAAGATTAAAGAGAACAAAGCCAAGGTAGCTCGCGCATACAATAAGAAGGTGAGACCAAAGGAGTTTCAGGTTGGAGATCTATTATGGGAAGCTGTGTTGCCATTAGGAACTAAGGATAAAGCATATGGTAAATGGTCTCCTAATTGGCACGGGCCGTACAGAGTCGACCAGGTCTTGAAGGGTAATGCATACATGCTCGAGCAGCTGGACGGTGTTAAATTTCCAGTAGCTGTCAATGGTCAACATCTCAAGAAATATTTCCCAAGCATGTGGGATGACGGACAGTGAAATATGGGGGCCGATGCATAAAATCGGCCAGTAAAAAAATTTTTTACATACAAATCATAGCCGATGTACAGACATCGACTTTAGAAAAATATGCAAAACAGCAAGATACAAGTACAGCCGATGCACAGACATCGACTTCAGACTAAAAGTCGATGCACAGCCATCGACTCTAGAGGTACAAGCTCAATTGAGCAGTTATCGTATTACATGTAGAGGTTCTACTGAAGGGATGCCTCGAGAGTATGAAGGATGCAGCAGCAGAATGTCTGATACCTAAAATTAATGACGGATGAGACATTAATTCAGGTGTTCACTGATTGAGTTCCGACACTATGCTCGGAAGGTGACCATTGAGGATTACCTTCAGGTCAGAGACCGTAGCATTGGCGTAAGATGATTCTGCCATTGGTTTCTGCCTTTGGATTCGATGTGGAGTTGGATCTGCGTGATTGAGATCTAAGATTCGCGTGGCCGTGAGTTGGATCTGTTCGAGCGGTGATTTAAGGATCTGAGTTTATTCTCTCAGACGAAGGTTGCAGTTTACCGTGTGAATAGGCAACTGATTTGGCCTTAATCGCGTTTATAGTAAAGGCCGATGCGCTGCCATCGGCTCTTTACGCGTTGATTTACTTTGACAATCGGCAAAATTGATATGAAAGCAAAATCGACATGGAAACATTTTCTTCATTAATAGAAGGGTTTTTTACAGGGAAGAGCCGATTGCTCAATAAAAGAAGAACAAAAGAGGAGCCGATTACTACTACTAGTCCTATGCTAGTAGTCCCTAATCTAAGGGCCGTCGCTGCCCTCGTCGTCGCCGTCGAAGCTGCCGTCGGCACTGCTGCCAGCGGGCTCCTCGTCGCTGCTCCCGTAGCCCTCGACGGGGGCCTCTTCCTCGTCGTCGTCGTCGTCATCCGACCCGGCGCGGAAGCGCTTCGCCGGCGGATATTCGTCGGAGGAGTCGTCGTCCTCCTCTTCCTCCTCCTCGTCGGAGGAGGTGAAGTCATCCCAGGAGAAGAGGTCATCTTCGCTCTCCTCCTCCAGCTCCCCGTCGGCGAGGAACCGGAAGTCGTCGTCTCCGTCGGTCAAGGACTTGTCATCCTCGGACCAGACGGAGGAATCGTGGTCCTCGATGTCCCACTTCTCTGGGGCGCGGAGGTCGTACGCCGCCAGCGAGTCCCACTCCGGCGTGGGCTCGCGAGAGGAGGAAGATGAGGAGGAGAGAATCGATGAGGCATAGGAGGAGGAGGAGGAAGACATGGCTACAGAGGAAGGGGTTTTTTTGCCGATGGCTAGTACGGAGCAAGAGGATGAAGAGGCGAACTGCTCGGCGCGGTTAAATAAAGGGGATATAGTGGAGATTTAATGCTACAGCGGTTTCCGAGGAAGTGGTGCCAAAAAAACTGTCAAATCGTGCAGAGAAGTTGAGAAGGCAAGGCATCATGATGAAAGGATACTGCGACGGTTCTGCTCTGCCACGACATGACCCTACGAAGAAAAAACAGAGTGGTTTTGGAATTATCATTGCCAAAACCAGGGGCATGTGTTATCACCAGATTTTAACCGAGTCAGGAGGTGGGCCGTGATTGAGATGGGCTTGGAGAATATACACGGGAAATATTCATGAATTGGCCTCGTGCAAGAGTTTGGGCTAGATTGCCCGTGTATCTGTAGATTATAGTAGGTTACGTGTCGGTTAGAATTAAAAGATAGAGTTTAGCTCGTACACGGTTGGGTTTATTCCCAAGTTAGAGAGTCTACGGACTATAAATATGTATCTAGGGTTATTGAGAAAGGAAGACGATCACGTTCACAACAAACCAATCTAGGCGCATCGCCACCCCTTGTTTCGAGGGTTTCTCCCGGGTAAGCGTCATGCTGCCTAGATCGCATCTTGCGATCTAGGCAGTATCTTGTTTATTCGTTGTTTATGTGCTGCTCGTACTGAAGCCTTTTTGATGGCGAGCAACACCGTTATCGTAGATACTTTAGGGTTAGCATCGGTACTTTCTTGATGTATTCGCTTAGTTATGCTATCCCTGGATATCTAGCTGTCCTTACACCTATCTTAGGTGTAAGGGCAGCACCTTGCTTAGTCTTTATTTAGTAGATTCGATCTGTTACGGTTGTTCCTTGTTCTTCAAGGATTAGTTTAATATCCATATGGTTAGGCCTTGCAAACGGGTTGAAGGATCCAGTAGTGCGTGAGGTACGGTTTGCTGATACTAGAAGGGATGTTCCGAGGATCAACTTCATGTTGGTTTTTAGGCCTTTTCTAGGGTTGGTTTTCTGTCATCTTTCGTACCTGCCAGGCTCAATTACGTGTAAGATGTTCCGGTTATGTGGTGAAAACCCTAAATCGTCGTAGATTGTTTTAGCTTAGTATTGATCAAGCAGGATCACCATGTTATCGTAGATCCAATACGAATCATGGGTGGATCGGCTCCATGAGCCGATTCACAGGATAACCTGAGAGCCGATCGAGGCTCGTATTTAATGTTTACGTGTATGCCATGCAGGAAACTAGTCGAAGCAATCCATCACCTTCCTGACCAGGTATAGGTCAGGTGGCACGCCCTTTCACCAGCATCGGACGTGCGTGCCAGAGCATTGCGGGCCGTCGCCCGAGGGACCAGGGCCCACCAGCAGTTCTGGGATCCTCCCGGCTCTACGTGTTGCCCGTCGCTGCTCGCCGGTGGGTTTTGGCAGGCAACAGGGAGAGACACCACTAGTGAACTGTGGACCCCGGTCCATTCTTTTAATCGAATACAATCTACAGCAATACTTGTCCTACTGTTTTCTGCAAACAATCATCATCCACACTATACATCTAATCCTTTGTTACAACAAGCCGGTGAGATTGACAACCTCACTGTTTCGTTGGGGTAAAGTACTTTGGTTGTGTTGTGCAGGTTCCACGTTGGCGCCGGAATCCCTGGTGTTGCGCCGCACTACACATCTCGCCGCCATCAACCTTCAACGTGCTTCTTGGCTCCTACTGGTTCGATAAACCTTGGTTTCTTACTGAGGGAAAACTTGCCGCTGTACGCATCACACCTTCCTCTTGGGGTTCCCAACGGACGCGTGCTGTACGCGTATCAGTCGGCCAGGCTGGTAGTCCTGTGTGGGTGATCATGGGATCTCGCACAGGTCTCCGGCGATGGTGATCTAGTCCGGGGTGTCATGGCGGCCGGTGAAAACTGAGCCTTGACCTCGGTCTTGGCGGATGATGGCGACGTCGGTCGACGTCGTTACCTTGTCGAAGGCGTCATCTTTGCCCGTCTTGGCACTACACTCGGCGAGTTGGGGATGCGCGACTGCCGGTGAAAACCATGTTCCGACCTCGGTTGGCGGACGATGGCGACGTGTCGCGCCGCTACCTTCTTGAAGGCATCGTCGACGCAGTCTGCGGTTTCTCACTCGTGCTGCTCCGGGGGAAACCCTAGGTCCGGGTCTCTCGAATCGGACGATGGCGGCGCGCCCTGCGTCGGTCTACCGCTTGGGGCATCGTTTTTGGAGCAGCTGCTGGATGTTGGCGGTTTTCGGTGGAGTGGTGTTCATCTACCACTTTGTTGGCGTTGAGTCTCAGTGGCATGGTGCTGCAGGGTATCGACGACAGATGCGGAATGATGTATACGTGCACGAGGGTCATGCTGATGTCACGGGTACGTTAGTTACTCACGCGCGCAGAATATGAATCCCATGATTCCATGCTGATGTCACCGTTTATGTACGATTATGACCATGTGTCCATGGCAATAGGAAAACTTAAAAGTTCTGTGCCTTGAGACACCGAAGATAAACACAAGGGAAAGAATTACGACGTCTCTATCATGGCTGGCTTTAGGATTTGGAGGGTCCAGGGCGAGCTCTTTAAATGAGTCCAATTTAGACTATGTGCATGCTAGATGGGTCTAATTTTTTTTCTTCTACCTTTTCATATATATACTGTGTCAGAAAAAATGGGCCCCAGTTTTGGTTGGACCTCAGGCCGTCGCACTTCTTGCCCTGGGCCAGAGACGGCTCTGGTCTCTATCCACCTATCTAACGAGTCACCACACTTGACACGGCTAAGCTTGACCGTAGGCGCGTAAAATTAGCCAATCGATCTGTCTGATATGTCCATGCCATGTGCATTTAACATGGTCTCTTGACCAATGCATATCCAATACAGTTTTGGATCGATTAGTTAACAATCTTTATTATGAAGTGTGCAAACTTCGCGCTCGTTTTCTCCAATCGCATGATTCCACATCATGTCCCTAAGAGTATTACTCCGTAAACTAATTCCGTAAGTGTAGCATTGTTGATTCCCTTCCTGCACTTGGCCCGCTGACTTGGTGATAGGTAACAACAATGCTATACCTACGTAAATTTTCTACGAAAACCACTTACGCACAGACGTGGAGAACTGAAACAAACCCACAATCCTAAAAACAAGGAGGCCAAACAGATTCAAACCAACCATATCCATACACGTAATCCAGTAGATTTATTCCCGTAAGCTGGTGCCCGTAAGTGTAGCATTATTTCGAATTTGCTCTTCATCACTCCGTACGCCACCATAGGTCGACTGACATTGTACACGCAACAGGTAAAGTGAGTAAAAATACGTATGACTGAAAAAAATAAACCAACCGGTCGACCAAAAAGACATACTTTCCACAGATACGGGAAGGTTCCAGAGACCCTTCCTTGCTCTGTCGCTTTAAACAAGTGACGGGCACGCACGAGCGCCCAGTCCAAGCTCCAGACAAAATGCAGCCTGGATTTGGATTAATTGATTGACCACCGGCCGTCACTCTGGCTCGCGCGCGTTGCCTCCGCGGCTAAGCAACCGGGAGCCGCCACGCGCCTAGCCGCCTGACCACACGTCCGGCTCCATGTCGGCTCCCCCTATGCTGCGATCAGCCGTCCACGTCGCGTTGCCGTCCCCCGAACCAACTCATCGCCCCCCACACAACCTATAAATAAGCGCGCCGCCGGTCGCTCCTGCCATTCATATCCTTCCTTTCTTCTCACGAGTTACCACCAACAACACACAAGAGCATCGACACCCACACCAAGATCCAGCAGATAGGAAAATCATCATCCATGGGAGCGGGAATGAAGCGTGTGAGGGAGGAGCAGCCGGTGTCTCTGGCGCTTGCGCTGAGCACGGACTCGACGTCCTCCACCACATCAGCGGACTCGTCCGCTGCGGCGCCCATTTCGGCCAGGAAGAGAGCGAGGCGGGGGAGGATGGTGGCGACGTCCGGGGAGGGGGATTTCGTGTGCAAGACGTGCGGCCGAGCCTTCACATCCTTCCAGGCGCTCGGCGGGCACCGGACCAGCCACCTACGCGGCCGCCACGGGCTAGAGCTCGGCGTCGACATCGTAAAAGCTATTAAAGATCGGAAGCAAAGCGAGGAGAAGCAGCAGCATGAGTGCCACATCTGTGGCCTCGGCTTCGAGATGGGCCAGGCGCTGGGTGGCCACATGAGGCGGCACCGGGAGGAGATGGCGCTCAGCGGCGCTGCCGGTGCGGACGACCAGTGGGTCATCTTGCAGCCGCATCAGGAAGAGGTGGTGGGGAACGCTGCCCACCGCCCGCCAGTCTTGCTCGAGCTGTTCGTCTAACTAGCACAAGCTGGATCTGCTGACTGTTTTGTTGTGCAGGACCTGTAAAAGATTTTAGAACGTGATACGTTTTCGAATTTATTGATCAGCGTTTCACTTTTGTGACCGCTCTCAGTTTTTTTCTTTTGAATCGTCTGCGGATTCATTGATCTCATGTAGGAGTAGTATATATACATAACATTCTGAACAAAGTTATCTGTCGTTCATGATCGATCATACATATGTCTCGCTCCTGTAAATGCAATCATGTTGACTTGTTAGTGTAATCAGAAAACCCCCCTTTGGTTTCCAAATGTGTCCCTCGGATAGTCGGATTGCGGCCACCCTATGAATATTATCATATATGTTGCTCAAGCTCATTAGTTGTAAAGTAGCAAGTCTAATTTGAAGTAATAGAAATCAAGATCGTCCACACAACATAACAATCTGAACTTTTCTTGGCGGATTGTAATCTTGTACTAGAGGAATAAAATCTACTCCATAGATGTTTTGCCCGTCTTTCTTTTTATCTGAATGTTAAATTAGGCAGCGAAATTGCCACATTCTCTCCATGGTTGTTGACCGCTGCGGGTCGTTCCCTATGGGGTGGCTGGGCAACTGTACGTGTAGGATCTCTACATTATGTGAGATCGTAAAATCAGCTCTTAAAATCCATATTTGTGAAATGTGAAAAAATATGGAAAATGTATACAACATAATTATGGGTTGTATCTATAACTTAAAAAAAAGCTCAAAACCCAATCTTCATTTAGAGAAACAAAAATGATAAGTTCCAATGTGAATAGTGCCAGATTTGGTTTAATAGTATTTCACTCCCAAATTTATCTTTGTTAGATCTCTAAATGTAGGTCGAATTCGAATCAGAGTTTTCTTTGGTGTTGCATATATAACACACATGTAGTCACCATTTTTTAAATAATATTTGAACATGTTTTTGATTTTTTTAAATAATCTCATAGGTTCTTTCTAAAAAAAAGAGATATCTCTCATAGATCCTACAAAAAAAAGTTGCTCCCTCTATGAGGTCATCTGCCATTGGTTCCCATTGCCGTACGTGCATGGTAGCTTCCCGTGCTCGATTTGCCGCACCTCGCGGTCACGGGCAACGTACGTTTGCTTGACCAGCAAGATCGATGGACGAAAGCCACTTCGCTCGCTTGAGACTGTACGGTTCCGTTTTTTTTTTTGAGAACTGAATACTTATATTCAAACAGTAGTAAGGATTACAGATACACGTACAAGTACTGAAATACGAGAAGGATACAAGCGGATAAGCTGCCACCCTCCAATTACACAGAAGCCCCTCACAAACCAGGAAAACACAAACAAGTCCTTAAGAGGCCTCATCTTCTCCACTGCCACCAAACGCACAAATCCACGGCCATCACCGGAGAGAAGAGCGTCGGCCAGCAACGTACGCTTTGGAGCTGAAGAGATCCCTTGCCTAGAGGCGTTTTCGAGCCGCAGTAGCCACCAGAACCCGAAGGCTGGATAAAGATCGAAAAGGAACATCGGTCGGGGAAGCACCCCAATCTTCTTCAGCGCCGGATCCGGGGACAAAGCCATCCCGCCCGACCGGAGGCCGGATCCACCAGCCGCTTCCGCAAACCCGTGGCCGCCATCACCGCCATCCTCTACAAGCACTCCGCGGGCACCACAACAGATCGCTGCAGCGCCGAAACAGAGCTTCTCCAAAAGCCGGACCTCCACCAACCTCTCGCCAGCGCCAGCCAAGCCACCGACAAGCAGGAGCACGGGTGGGGAGACCTTATTTCCTACTAACTCCGTCGACCTCCGCTCCACCAAGAAGACGACGGCGAGGAAACCTAACCTGCAAGAACAGGACCTACTATCTACACGCCAGAGAAGAACCGGGTTCCCCCCACCTCCCGACGCCAACCGGCGCCCGGAGGCCGAGGAGAACGCCGGCCTTCCCGGCGGAGACAACGCTAGCTCGCTTTTCGCCTCCCTTTCGCCTGTCCAGAGGAGAGGAGAAAAGTCAAGAGAGCCGCATTCGGCAGTTGAGCCGGGGCGTTTTTGTACGGTTCCGTTTTACCTCAGCAGCAAGCCAACAAGGCAAGCTCATGCTCCTGGCGTGCACGCGAAGGTCAAGGCGTTGCGTGTCGACGCGCACATACCATGCGACGTGCAGCCTATTTCGCTCGCTCTAAATTGATTTTCATCTTATACTAATATATCAACCACCCGATACCAATGCTAGATCCTCCTCAAGTAAGGCCAAACAAAAAACAACAGAAAGAGAAAAGAAAATGCCGTGCAGCCTGCTTCGCAGCCGTGCCAAGTTGTCCCCCATATGAATTTCTCTTTTCTATATTAGCTAGGCAATCACAAATTAATAAATCAAGGTAGTTGCTGCCTTGAGCTCATCCTCCACCCAGGAGACGAGATCGTACATTATTGTGGGTGTGGCGGTTAGGCATTGACCACGGAACCACGTAAACGATGGGATTGTAGCGGTATGTAATATGTGCTCACGCCTTACGTACGTAGTCGTAGCGGCGGCGAACTGGCTCTTGACCGGTCTGACTCTGACCGAACATTGACCGATGATTTAATTCGAGATTTACACTACTACAGGTACGGTAGTAGTACGTAGCAAGTTCTTGCACGCGCAGGCAAAATATGCATCCTATGATCGCTGCTGATGTCACCGTATATGCATTACCATGTCGATACACTTAAGTGAACAATGAAAACGTGTGCGCCAGTTAATACGTACTTGATAGCTTAGAGCATCTCCAGTCGCGTCCCCCAAACCGTTCCCACGTGTTTTGTTCGTGCCGCCTTTGGGGGACGTCGCTCCCCAGCCGCGTCCCCCAAACGCCGCCCCCCAAACATTTAAATTACTTTTTTTAACACATAAACCATTTATCAAATGTAGCATATGAATAAAAATGTTTGCGAGGATTGTTTTCAAATTAAATTACAACAAACAATAAAACAAGTAATCAAATATAATAAATAGGGCTAGATGCTACATCAATGTGCCACAGTATTTCCTTTGATCCTCCACAAATGCTCAACGAGATCAGCTTGAAGTTGCTCATGCACATTGCTGTCACGGATCTCTGCGTGCATGGCGAGAAAATCAGCAAAATCTGCAGGCAACTCATGATCAACCTCCGCAAGAGGGCCTTGACACTCATAGGGACCAACATGTGACCTAACATGATTCTTGCGGTCATCTTCGATGATCATGTTGTGCATGCATGATCACACAAGCCTGCATCACCTCCCACATTTGGTCGTGAGACCAGCTTAGAGCAGGGTACCGGACAATGGCAAATTGTGCTTGAAGCACACCAAATGCCCGCTCGACATCCTTCCTGCAAGCCTCCTGTCGTGTAGCAAAGTGGGAATTCTTCAGACCTGATGGATTCGAGATTGTTTTGACAAAAGTGGCCCATTTTGGATATATACCATCAGCTAGATAATAGCCTTTGGTATATTGGTGGCCACTGATCTCATAGTTGCATGGTGGAGCATGCCCTTCCACTAGTCTGCTGAACACCGGAGACCGCTGCAACACGTTGATGTCATTGTGTGATCCCGCCATGCCAAAGAAAGAATGCCAAATTCACAGGTCATAATCTGCCACAGCTTCAAGCACCACACTGCAATATCCATGACGGCCTTTGTATATAACTTGCCAAGCAAACGGGCAGTTCTTCCATGCACAGTGCATGCAATCGATGCTTCCAAGCATTCCAGGAAATCCTCTGGCAGCATTTTGTGCCATGATCCTTGCAGTCCCTTCCTCAGTTGGCCCTCTCAAGTAGTATTTGCCAAACTTTCCCACCACAGCTCGGCAAAACTTGTACATGCACTCAATGGCAGTAGACTCACTCATGCGAAGGTAGTCGTCCTGTGTATCGGCAGGTGCTCCGTATGCAAGCATCCTCATGGCGGCGGTGCACTTCTGAATCGACGAGAACCTGAGGACGCCTACAGCGTCGAGCTTGAGCTTGAAGTAGGGGTCGAACTCTCGAACGCCGTGGAGGATATTCATGAACAGCCCCTTGCTCATCCTGTACCGGCGCCGAAAATTGTCGGCCTGTGTTGCGTCGTTGATGTCTACGGGTGCTTCTATTCTTGTAGACAGTGTTGGGCCTCCAAGAGCAGAGGTTTGTAGAACAGCAGCAAGTTTCTCTTAAGTGGATCACCCAAGGTTTATCGATCTCAGGGAGGAAGAGGTCAAAGATATCCCTCTCATGCAACCCTGCAACCACAAAGCAAGAAGTCTCTTGTGTCCCCAACACACCTAATAGGTGCACTAGTTCGGCGAAGAGATAGTGAAATACAGGTGGTATGAATATATATGAGCAGTAACAACGGTGCCAAAAAAGTGCTTGCTGGCGTGTGGTTGATGGTGGTAATATTGCAGGTAGTAGAAACGCAGTAAAACAGTAAACAAGCAGCGATAGCAGTATTTAGGAACAAGGCCTAGGGATCATACTTTCACTAGTGGACACTCTCAACTTTGATCACATAACATAATAAATAGATAGATGCTAGACTCTACACTCTCTTGTTGGATGATGAACACCACTAACTGTGTAGGATTACACGAACCCTCAATGCCGGAGTTAACAAGCTCCACAATATTCAATGTTCATATTTAAATAACCTTAGAGTGCATGACAGATCAACACAACTAAACCAAGTACTAACGTAGCATGCACACTGTCACCTTCACGCTACGAAAGGAGGCATAGATCACATCAACACTATCATAGCAATAGTTAACTTCATAATCTACAAGAGATCACAATCATAGCCTACGCCAAGTACTAACACGGATGCACACACTGTCACCATTACACCGTGCAGGAATAAACTACTTTAATAACATCACTAGAGTAGCACATAGATAAATTGTGATACAAAACACATTGCAATCATAAAGAGATATAAATAAGCACTTCACTATGCCATTCATAACAATGAATAAGTATTCTGTGAAATATAGCCTAAGAGACCCACACGGTGCACACACTGTCACCTTTACACACGTGGACAAGGAGTCTCCGGAGATCACATCAGTAAAATTCACTTGACTAGCATAACGACATCTAGATTACAAGCATCATCATATGAATCTCAATCATGTAAGGAAGCTCATGAGATTATTGTATTGAAGTACATAGGAGAGAGATGAACCACATAGCTACCGGTACAGCCCCGAGCCTCGATGGAGAACTACTCCCTCCTCATGGGAGACAGCAGCGGTGATGAAGCTGGCGGTGGTGTCGATGGAGGAGCCTTCCGGGGGCACTTCCCCGTCCCGGCGGCGTGCCGGAACAGAGACTCCTGTCCCCCAGATCTTGGCTTCACGATGGCGGCGGCTCTGGAAGGTTTCTCGTACCGTGGCTTTTTCGTGTCGAGGTTTTAGGTCGAGGGCCTTTATATAGGCGAAGAGGCGGAGTCGGAGGGTCGAAGAGGCGGTGAGGGGGTAAGGCGGCGCGGCCAGGGCCTGGGCCGCGCCGGCAACCCTCCTGGGCCCACCAGGCCTCCCCTCTGGCGACTCTCGGGTGTTCTGGAAGCTTCGTGGAAAAATAGGATGCTGGGCGTTGATTTCGTCCGATTCCGAGAATATTTCCTTACTAGGATTTCTGAAACCAAAAACAGCAGAAAAACAAGCGGCCCTTCGGCATCTCGTCAATAGGTTAGTTCCGGAAAACGCATAAATATGACATAAAGTATGCATAAAACATGTAGATATCATCAATAATGTGGCATGGAACATAAGAAATTATCGATACGTCGGAGACGTATCAGCATCCCCAAGCTTAGTTTCTGCTCGTCCCGAGCAGGTAAACGATAACAAAGATAATTTCTGGAGTGACATGCCATCATAACCTTGATCATACTATTGTAAACACATGTAATGAATGCAGCGATCAAAACAATGTAAATGACATGAATAAACAAATGAATAATAAAGCAAAGACTTTTCATGAATAGTACTTCAAGACAAGCATCAATAAGTCTTGCATAAGAGTTAACCCATAAAGCAATAATTCAAAGTAGAGGTATCGAAGCAACACAAAGGAAGATTAAGTTTCAGCGGTTGCTTTCAACTTATAACATGTATATCTCATGGATATTGTCAACATAAAGTAATATAATAAGTGCAATATGCAAGTATGTAGGAATCAATGCACAGTTCACACAAGTGTTTGCTTCTTGAGGTGGAGAGAAATAGGTGAACTGACTCAACATAAAAGTAAAAGAATGGCCCTTCGCTGAGGGAAGTATTGATTGCTATATTTATGCTAGAGCTTTGGTTTTGAAAACATATAGAGAGTATAAAAGTAAAGTTTTGAGAGGTGTTTGTTGTTGTCAACGAATGGTAGTGGGCACTCTAACCCCCTTGCCAGACAAACCTTCAAAGAGCGGCTCCCATTTTATTTTATTTTTGTGTGGCACTCCTTCCAACCTTTCTTTCACAAACCATGGCTAACCGAATCCTTCGGGTGCCTGCCAACAATCTCATACCATGAAGGAGTGCCTTTTTATTTTAGTTTTATTATGATGACACTCCTCCCCACCTTTGCTTTCTCAAGCCATGGCTAACCGAATCCTTCGGGTGCCGTCCAACAATCACATACCATGGAGGAGTGTCTATTTAGTTTGATTAATTTGGGACTGGGAATCCCATTGCCAGCTCTTTTTGCAAAATTATTGGATAAGCGGATGAAGCCACTAGTCTATTGGTGAAAGTTGCCCAACAAGATTGAAAGATAAACACCACATACTTCCTCATGAGCTATAAAACATTGACACAAATCAGAGGTGATAAATTTTGAATTGTTTAAAGGTAGCACTCAAGCAATTTACTTTGAAATGGCGGAGAAATACCATGTAGTAGGTAGGTATGGTGGACACAAATGGCATAGTGGTTGGCTCAAGGATTTGGATGCATGAGAAGTATTCCCTCTCGATACAAGGTTTAGGCTAGCAAAGTTATTTGAAACAAACACAAGGATGAACCGGTGCAGCAAAACTCACATAAAAGATATATTGTAAAAATTATAAGACTCTACACCGTCTTCCTTGTTGTTCAAACTCGTACTAGAAATTATCGAGACCTTAGAGAGACCAATTATGCAAACAAAATTTAGCAAGCTCTATGTATTTCTCCATTAATGGGTGCAAAGTATATGATGCAAGAGCTTAAACATGAGCACAACAATTGCCAAGTATCAAATTATTCAAGACATTTTAGCAATTACTACATGTAGCATTTCCCGATTCCAACCATATAACAAATTGACGAAGAAGATTCAACCTTCGCCATGAACATTAAAAGCTAAGAACACATGTGTTCATATGAACCAGCGGAGCGTGTCTCTCTCCCACACAAGCATTTATTCAAACAAAAACAAAAACAAAAACAAACAGACGCTCCAAGTAAAGTACATAAGATGTGACCGAATAAAAATATAGTTTCAAGAGAAGGAACCTGATAATTTTGTCGATGAAGAAGGGGATGCCTTGGGCATCCCCAAGCTTAAATGCTTGAGTCTTCTTGAAATATGCAGGGATGAACCACCGGGGCATCCCCAAGCTTAGAGCTTTCACTCTTCTTGATCATATTGTATCATCCTCCTCTCTTGACCCTTGAAAACTTCCTCCACACCAAACTCAAAACAACTCATTAGAGGGTTAGTGCACAATCAAAATTTACATGTTCAGAGGTGACACAATCATTCTTAACACTTCTGGACATTGCTCAAAGCTACTGGAAGTCAATGGAACAAAGAAATCCATCCCACATAGCAAAAGAAGCAATGCGAAATAAAAGGCAGAATCTGTCAAAACAGAACAGTCTGTAAATACGAATTTTAAAGGGGCACGAGACTTGCTCAAATGAAAATGCTCAAATTGAATGAAAGTTGCGTACATATCTGAGGATCACTCACGTAAATTGGCATAATTTTCTGAGTTACCTACAGAGAATTTTTTCCAGATTCGTTACAGCAAAGAAATCTGTTTCTGCGCAGTAATCCAAATCTAGTATCAATCTTGCTATCAAAGACTTTACTTGGCACAACAAAACACAAAACTAAGATAAGGAGAGGTTGCTACAGTAGTAACAACTTCCAAGACACAAATATAAAATAGAGTTACTGTAGCAAAATAACACATGGGTTATCTCCCAAGAAGTTCTTTCTTTATAGCCATTAAGATGGGCTCAGCAGATTTAATGATGCACTCGCAAGAAATAGTATTTGAAGCAAAAGAGAGCATCAAAAGGCAAGTATGAAACAAACTTAAGCCTAACATGCTTCCTATGCATAGGAATCTTGTAAATAAACAAGTTCATGAAGAGCAAAGTAACAAGCATAGGAAGATAAAACAAGTGTAGCTTCAAAAATTTCAGCACATAGAGAGGCATTTTAGTAACATGAAAATTTCTACAACCATATTTTCCTCTCTCATAATAACTTTCAGTAGCATCATGAGCAAACTCAACAATATAACTATCATATAAAGCATTCTTATCATGAGTCTCATGCATAAAATTATTACTCTCCACATAAGCATAGTCAATTTTATTAGTTGTAGTGGGAGCAAATTCAACAAAGTAGCTATCATCAAATATAGGAGGCATATTGTATTCATAATCAAATTCATCCTCCATAACAGGCGGCAACAAAAGGCTACTATCATTATAATCATCATAAATAGGAGGCAAAGTATCATCAAAGAAAATTTTCTCCTCAATGCTTGGGGGACTAAAAAGATCATGCTCATCAAAGCCAGCTTCCCCAAGCTTAGAATTTTCCATAGCATTAGCAACAATAGTGTTCAAAGCATTCATATTAATAACATTCCCATTAGCATGCATATAAAGTTCCATGGGTTTTTTAATTCTCTCTTCAAACACATCATGTCCTAATTCAAGATAAAGTTCATAAAGATCTCTCATATTTTTGTTGTTTTCCATTATGCCTAACTAGTGTAAACAAGAAACAAAAAGATGCAATTGCAGGATCTAAAGGGAATAGCTTCGAGCACAAACACAATGGCGCCAGAAAAGTACAGTTACCTGGAACCGGAGTATGAGTGCCTTTTACCTTTCCTCCCCGGCAACGGCGCCAGAAAAGTGGCTAGTTGCCGGGGTCCAGTGTGTGTGTGCCGTTTACCTTTCCTCCCCGGCAACGGCGCCAGAAAAGTGCTTGATGTCTACGGGTGCTTCTATTCTTGTAGACAGTGTTGGGCCTCCAAGAGCAGAGGTTTGTAGAACAGCAGCAAGTTTCCCTTAAGTGGATCACCCAAGGTTTATCGATCTCAGGGAGGAAGAGGTCAAAGATATCCCTCTCATGCAACCCTGCAACCACAAAGCAAGAAGTCTCTTGTGTTCCCAACACACCTAATAGGTGCACTAGTTCGGCGAAGAGATAGTGAAATACAGGTGGTATGAATATATATGAGCAGTAACAACGGTGCCAGAAAAGTGCTTGCTGGCGTGTGGTTGATGGTGGTAATATTGCAGGTAGTAGAAACGCAGTAAAACAGTAAACAAGCAGCGATAGCAGTATTTAGGAATAAGGCCTAGGGATCATACTTTCACTAGTGGACACTCTCAACTTTGATCACATAACAGAATAAATAGATAGATGCTAGACTCTACACTCTCTTGTTGGATGATGAACACCACTAACTGTGTAGGATTACACGAACCCTCAATGCCGGAGTTAACAAGCTCCACAATATTCAATGTTCATATTTAAATAACCTTAGAGTGCATGACAGATCAACACAGCTAAACCAAGTCCTAACGTAGCATGCACACTGTCACCTTCACGCTACGAAAGGAGGCATAGATCACATCAACACTATCATAGCAATAGTTAACTTCATAATCTACAAGAGATCACAATCATAGGCTACGCCAAGTACTAACACGGATGCACACACTGTCACCATTACACCGTGCAGGAGGAATAAACTACTTTAATAACATCACTAGAGTAGCACATAGATAAATTGTGATACAAAACACATTGCAATCATAAAGAGATATAAATAAGCACTTCACTATGCCATTCATAACAGTGAATAAGTATTCTGTGAAATATAGCCTAAGAGACCCACACGGTGCACACACTGTCACCTTTACACACGTGGGACAAGGAGTCTCCGGAGATCACATAAGTAAAATTTACTTGACTAGCATAACGACATCTAGATTACAAGCATCATCATATGAATCTCAATCATGTAAGGCAGCTCATGAGATTATTGTATTGAATTACATAGGAGAGAGATGAACCACATAGCTACCGGTACAGCCCCGAGCCTCGATGGAGAACTACTCCCTCCTCATGGGAGACAGCAGCGGTGATGAAGATGGCGGTGGTGTCGATGGAGGAGCCTTCCGGGGGCAATTCCCCGTCCCGGCGGCGTGCCGGAACAGAGACTCCTATCCCCCAGATCTTGGCTTCGCGATGGCGGCGGCTCTGGAAGGTTTCTCGTACCGTGGCTTTTTCGTGTCGAGGTTTTAGGTCGAGGGCCTTTATATAGGCGAAGAGGCGGAGTCGAAGAGGCGGTGAGGGGGTAAGGCAGCGCGGCCAGGGCCTGGGCCGCGCCGGCCACCCTCCTGGGCCCACCAGGCCTCCCCTCTGGCGACTCTCGGGTGTTCTGGAAGCTTCGTGGAAAAATAGGATGCTGGGCATTGATTTCGTCCGATTCCGAGAATATTTCCTTACTAGGATTTCTGAAACCAAAAACAGCAGAAAACAGCAACTGGCCCTTCGGCATCTCGTCAATAGGTTAGTTCCGGAAAACGCATAAATATGACATAAAGTATGCATAAAATATGTAGATATCATCAATAATGTGGCATGGAACATAAGAAATTATCGATACGTCGGAGACGTATCAGTCGTCGGCGAAGTAGTCGTTGTGCAGCATGGCATGCCCCTCCATCCTCTGCCGGGGCTTCGACTTCCTTCTTCCCGGCCTTGATCCTCCGCGGCGCGGCCTCTTCCTCTTCTCGCCTCAGCGTCAAGCATGTCCTGGAGGGACGCGATGATCAGCAAATGCTCCCGCACGTCGTCGTCCAAGGCTTGCTCATCCTCCAACAGCAGGGCAACCATCTCATCGTCGCTGTCCATGGCTAAAGCAAAATCAATGGTTAAAATTGTGCCGAGACAGACGACGGAACAAACAGCGGCCAATCGCGCCTACCTGGCAAGTCGTCGAGCACCTTCTGTGCGCGGAGGTGGGGCGGATTTGACGGCGCGTTCTGAGACGCGCTGGCGACGCGGCGGCGGCGGCGCCACGACCGACGGGAGCCCTAGCCGCGACAACGGTGCCGACTCTCAGCAGAGATCAGACGCCCAAACGGCCGGAAATCCAGCGGCGGCGGTGGGGTGGGAGGCACGGGAAGGAAGGAGCGACGAGAAAAGAGGCGCGAACCAACGGTTTATGCAAATAGTCGCCGACATGTGGGAGCCCGCCTCGCTTTTCGTTGTGTCCGGCGTCCCCGGTGCGTCCCCTGTGGGACGGGGACGGGCTCGGGGCGCCGGACACCGTATCGGGGCACGCCGGACAAAAATGGGCTTTGGGGGACGCGGCTGAAACGCATTTTCTGTCCGGCCCCAAATCCCTTTGGGAAACGCTTTGGGAGACGCGACTGGAAATGCTCTTAGACACTGATTTTAGATAAAGACAAGTGGAAGAATGACGACGATGTCTCTATCCACCTATATATCACCCGAGTCACCACAGTTAACACGGTTAAGCTAATCATACCTGTTCCATGTCATGTGCATCTAACCTGGTCTCTGGATCTACCTAAAAAAAACCTTGGTCTCTGGATCAACGCATATCCATCAGTTTTGGATCGATTAGTTAACATTTTTACTAGGAAGTGTGCAAACTTTGTACTCACACTTTTAGGAGCACACGGTGAGAATTAGTTTACTAAAGGTATCGTACAAACCGTGCACTCGGGTAGTGGTGCTAGTCCAGCCGACAAATGCCGTGCGTGGACAAACAATGCGCTCAATTTTTTTTGTTTTTGCGATAACGCGCTTAATATGTTCTCAAAGAAAAAAGGGAATACATACTAGCTGCAGCCTCTGGCGGCGACTGAAAGCAGGCCACAGAGAGAACACCGTGTCACCGTCCAGTTACTGTCCGTCTGCTCACAGCGACTAGCCAAGCATACGAACAGATGCAGCGCTTATGGTCCTGTCATTCTCCGAGTTTTCATTTGTCGGAGAAACTTATCCGAAAGGTGTGTGAGGCGACGTCGATCGGCGGCTACGTGCTCTCGTGAAAAAGCGGAGCTCGACCCACATCACATCAAGCAGCCGAATCAGAATCAGCTTGTGCACATGTTTGATTCATTATAGTAGAGATTCCAACAAGCATCTCGCTTCCCCGTATGTCTTACTTTCTGCAGGGTCCGCAGGTCGGCCATAGGTAGACTGTTTCCCGGCCACCTCTGCATTACCAAACAAAAAATAGCCACGCCGCTGCGCTGTAAAGTGGTCTCTCTGCTAGCCATACGTCACAAGGGCAAGTGAAGTGGAGATGAGGGAGTAGAGAAGATAGAGGGAGAGTGGGTTATGTCTGTTTTTCTTCTTATTTTTTAGATTTTTATTTTCAAAATGAAATATCTCGAGAACCGTAAATCTAAATTACGATTTGCTTTCACTTTTGAGATTCTCGCGTCGAGATCTTCAAAATTAGATTCCATGTTAATAGATTTCGAGATATTTTTTCCGTACTTCCAATATTATTATGATTGCACTCGTGGTGTGTACCTACACTAGTAGAAAAAGACCCTTTAGTCTCGGGTCGTAAGGGCAACCGGGACTAAAGGGTCGTGACTAAAGACCCCCCTTTAGTCCCGGTTGCTTACGAACCGGGACTAAAGGTCCATCCACGTGGTTCCGCAGCGGGCGAAAATATCTCCAGATTTTGTAAAAAAAAAATTTCACTCCATTTTTTTTCTATTTTTTCGGAATTTCTATTATTACCGTTATTTGCATAGTTTAGTATATATCTCTAACTACACTTATCTCTACTCAAATTACTTCCCGCTCGGTCACCTATCCTCCCACACTAGCACGCTTAACTTCCGAGTTCCATCCCACATCCAAGTGCTTCGCGCGCATGTATGTGATACTAGTATCATATCAATCCATTAACATGTTAGTCGATGTCACATTTATTTATTGTATGAATTTTAAATAGTTCTTTTAATAAACAAAAATAATGATGTAATAATGAAGTTGAATAAATAAATAAACATTAACTTTTGAATTTTTATTTTTTATTTTTTTTAAACTTTTTAAATTTTTAATTTTTTTTTGCCAAACCTAAAACCTAAAAATTGAAAATCTAATAATTGGGTAAAAGTAACAGTAATCTTTATGCAGGATGCAATTATTAATTTTATTTTATAAAAAAATAAAAATATGAAATCCGTAATTTATAGCAAAAATTAAAATCTTCCTACTTTCATATTTCCATTTGGAATTTTGAGAATCTAAAAATTGAATAATCGCCCTGGTGAATTCGGATGTAACTTTTTCCCACGATGATTTTGATATATTATACGTTTTTTCCCGACGTCGTATGCAAAAGTTAATGCGGTTTTACCATTTTTCAAACTTTTTTTGCAAAATAAGTGAAAATTCGAATTTCTTAATTTTTCATAATAGTAGGTTGGGTAACATACAAGAATCTCAAAAGATTTTATTTTTTGAATTTTCTATCATTTTCTTTTCTATTTTACAGAGTTAAAAAGGCGATCCACATGGAGGGTGAGTAAAAACTAGAAAAATAACCTTTAGTCCCGGGACTAAAGAGGCCTGCGCCAGCCGCAACCCAGCATAGCCCTTTAGTCCCGGTTGGTGTTACCAACCGAGACTAAAGGGTACCCTTTTGTCCCAGGCTGGAGCATTAGTCTCGGTTCACGAGCAGAACCGGGACTAAAGACCCCATTTGTCCCGGGTCAAAATATTTGGGAACTAATGGGTTGGGATGGAAGGTCTTTTTTCTACTAGTGCTAACTATACTCATATGATAAGTAATTCTGTTTTTGAATGTATTTGGTGCAATTTTTCCTTTACTCGGTAACTATATTTGCTTGTGTGTCTAACGGTACTTACTATATTTGAATGTATTTGGTGCGTGATAGTGTAACTGTACTTGCTCGTGTGCGTGACTATACTTCTGTACGTATATATGCTCGTGCATACGAATGTACTTCTATACTTGTACCCGCTCGTGTGTGCAGTTGCATTTATACTTGTGCTCCTTACTATACTCGTGATTTGTGCACAAATGTATTCGGGTGTTCTTTGAATTGTACTTATCCCTTTGTTGTAACCGTGCTCAGCCGTGCGTTATCTTTTTTCTCTTTCTTGTATTCCACCTCTCTACTGTATTATATTAATACGTACATGCATAAGTTATGTTCCCTTGCAGGGGTGCTCACTAGGTAGCGAATCCATCGCTCACTTGCGTTTTGCTCTACTCCAGGTTGCAAATAATCCAGTCGATCGGCCCGAGTCCATCGCTTTTACTAGTAGAAAATGAGGCTTCCATCCAGCCCCATTTGTCCCCAAATATTTGGAACCGTGATTAATGGGATCTTTAGTCGCAGTTCGGGAGGCGAACCGCGACCAAAGGCCTGGGCCCAGGGCGCTCGCTGGCCAGCTGGTGCACGTGGGGGGCTTTAGTCGCGGTTGGCCAGGCCAACCGCGACTAAAGGCCTTCGGGCACCTTTAGTCACGGTTTGCCAGACCAACCGCGACTAAAGCCCCTCCCCTATATATACCCATCCAGCAGCCAACACTTGGCCATTTGGAGCCATTCTCTTCACAAACTTCACAAGGGGTGTTAGGTTTGCTTTTGGTTCCTCTTATGCACACAATGTGTTTGATGAAATGCCCCAAGAGCATGAAACAAACATGATATGAAGTGTCGGAGCCACACTTGAGCTTCCTCATTTATTTTTTCCTCCTCGATCGCGGTTAGCAACTTGAACCTTTGATGTGTCATTGATCAAATATGCATATGTGTGTAGTTCATTGTTTGATTTCTATTGTTTGTAGTTAGTTAATTAGTTTAACAAATGCATAATGGTTAATTATATATTTTATATTATAATAATGCAGATGAATCGGCAATGGATGTACGGTAACCGACTCTCCGGCGAGTTCACTACGGGTTTGAACGATTTCCTCGTAGTGGCTAATGCGAACAAGCAGGGGGTTTTGTTATCTGTCCATGTGTTGCCTGTAAGAATCAGAAGGGTTACTCTTCCTCAAGAGATGTTCACATGCACCTGCTTCGGCAGGGTTTCATGCCAAGCTATAATTGTTGGACCAAGCATGGAGAAAGAGGGGTTATAATGGAAGAAGATGAAGAAGGGGATGATTTCATCGATGACAACTATCTTGATCATTTCGGTGATACTTTCATGGAGGATGCTGAAGGTGGGGAAGGTGAAGGGGAAGGTGAAGGGGAAGGTGAAGAAGAGGCACGTGATGAGCCCGTTGATGATCTTGGTCGGACCATTGCTGATGCACGGAGAAGCTGCGAAACTGAAAAGGAGAGGGAGAATTTGGATCGCATGTTAGAGGATAACAAAAAGTCGCTGTACCCCGGATGCGATAATGGTCTGAAAAAGCTGGGCTGCACACTGGATTTGCTGAAATGGAAGGCACAGGAAGGTGTAGCTGACTCAGGATTTGAAAACTTGCTGAAAATGTTGAAGAATATGTTTCCAAAGAATAACGAGTTGCCCGCCGATCGTACGAAGCAAAGAAGGTTGTCTGCCCTCTAGGTTTAGAGGTTCTGAAGATACATGCATGCATCAACGACTGCATCCTCTACCGCGGTGAATACGAGAATTTGAATGAATGCCCGGTATGCACTGCATTGCGTTATAAGATCAGAGGCGATGACCCTGGTGACGATGTTGAGGGCCAGAAACCCAGGAAGAGGGTTCCCGCCAAGGTGATGTGGTATGCTCCTATAATATCACGGTTGAAACGTCTGTTCAGGAACAAAGAGCATGCCAAGTTGTTGCGGTGGCACAAAGAGGACCGTAAGTCGGACGGGCAGTTGAGACACCCCTGACACGCGTACAGCACGCGGCCGTTGGGAACCCCAAGTGGAAGGTGTGATGCGTATAGAAGTAAGTTTCCCTCAGTTAGAAACCAAGGTTTATCGAACCAGTAGGAGTCAAGAAGCACGTTGAAGGTTGATGGCGGCGAGATGTAGTGCGGCGCAACACCAGGGATTCCGGCGCCAACGTGGAACCTGCACAACACAACCAAAATACTTTGCCCCAACGAAACAGTGAGGTTGTCAATCTCATCGGCTTGCTGTAACAAAGGATTAGATGTATAGTGTAGATGATGATTGTTTGCAGAAAACAGTAGAACAAGTATTGCAGTAGATTGTATTCGATGTTAAAGAAAGGACCGGGGTCCACAGTTCACTAGAGGTGTCTCTCCCATAAGATAAATAGCATGTTGGGTGAACAAATTACAGTTGGGCAATTGACAAATAGAGAGGACATGACAATGCACATACATGATATGATGAGTATAGTGAGATTTAATTGGGCATTACGACAAAGTACATAGACCGCTATCCAGCATGCATCTATGCCTAAAAAGTCCACCTTCAGGTTATCATCCGAACCCCTTCCAGTATTAAGTTGAAAACAACAGACAATTGCATTAAGTATGGTGCGTAATGTAATCAATAACTACATCCTCGGACATAGCATCAATGTTTTATCCCTAGTGGCAACAGCACTTCCACAACCTTAGGGGTTTCTGTCACTCCCCCAGATTCAATGGAGACATGAACCCACTATCGAGCATAAATACTCCCTCTTGGAGTTACAAGCATCAACTTGGCCAAAGCCTCTACTAGTAACGGAGAGCATGCAAGATCATAAACAACACATAGATATATTGATAATCAACATAACATAGTATTCTCTATCCATCGGATCCCAACAAACACAACATATAGCATTACAGATAGATGATCTTGATCATGTTAGGCAGCTCACAAGATCCGACAATGAAGCACATAAGGAGAAGACAACCATCTAGCTACTGCTATGGACCCATAGTCCAGGGGTGAACTACTCACACATCACTCCGGAGGCGACCATGGCGGTGAAGAGTCCTCCGGGAGATGATTCCCCTCTCCGGCAGGGTGCCGGAGGCGATCTCCTGAATCCCCCGAGATGGGATTGGCGGCGGCGGCGTCCCTGGAAGGTTTTCCGTATCGTGGCTCTCGGTACTGGGGGTTTCGCGATAAAGACTATATGTAGGCGGAAGGGCAGGTCAGGGGGCCACACGGGGGCCCCACACGCTAGGGCCGCGCGGGCCCCCCTTGGGCCGCGCCGCCCTAGTGTGGCGGCGCCCCGTGGCCCCACTTCGTCTTCCCTTCGGTCTTCTGGAAGCTTCGTGTGAAAATAGGCCCCTGGGCGTTGATTTCGTCCAATTCCGAGAATATTTCCTTACTAGGATTTCTGAAACCAAAAACAGCAGAAAACAGCAACTGGCTCTTCGGCATAGTGCCGAAAAATGCATAAATATGACATAAAGTATGCATAAAACATGTAGATATCATCAATAATGTGGCATGGAACATAAGAAATTATCGATACGTCGGAGACGTATCAGCATCCCCAAGCTTAGTTTCTGCTCGTCCCGAGCAGGTAAACGATAACAAAGATAATTTCTGGAGTGACATGCCATCATAACCTTGATCATACTATTGTAAGCATATGTAATGAATGCAGCGATCCAAACAATGTAAATGACATGAGTAAACAAATAAATCATATAGCAAAGACTTTTCATGAATAGTACTTCAAGACAAGCATCAATAAGTCTTGCATAAGAGTTAACTCATAAAGCAATAATTCATAGTAGAGGTATTGAAGCAACACAAAGGAAGATTAAGTTTCAGCGGTTGCTTTCAACTTGTAACATGTATATCTCATGGATAGTTGTCAATGTAAAGTAATATAACAAGTGCAATATGCAAGTATGTAGGAATCAATGCACAGTTCACACAAGTGTTTGCTTCTTGAGGTGGAGAGAAATAGGTGAACTGACTCAACATAAAAATAAAAGAATGGCCCTTCGCAGAGGGAAGCATTGATTGCTATATTTATGCTAGAGCTTTGATTTTTGAAAACAAGAAACAATTTTGTCAACGGTAGTAATAAAGCATATGTGTTATGTAAATTATATCTTACAAGTTGCAAGCCTCATGCATAGTATACTAATAGTGCCCGCACCTTGTCCTAATTAGCTCGGATTACCGGGATTATCATCGCAATACATATGTTTTAACCAAGTGTCACAAAGGGGTACCTCTATGCCGCCTGTACAAAGGTCTAAGGAGAAAGCTCGCATCGGATTTCTCGCTATTGATTATTCTCAACTTAGACATCCATACCGGGACAACATAGACAACAGATAATGGACTCCTCTTTTATGCATAAGCATTCAACAATTATTAAGTTTCTCATATGAGATTGAGGATATTTGTCCAAAACTGAAACTTCCACCATGAATCATGGCTTTAGTTAGCGGCCCAATGTTCTTCTCTAACATTATGCATGCTCTAACCATTAAATGAGTGGTAAATCTCCCTTACTTCAGACAAGACGGACATGCATAGCAACTCACATGATATTCAACAAAGAGTAGTTGATGGCGTCCCCAGGAACATGGTTATCGCACAACAAGCAACTTAATAAGAGATAAAGTGCATAAGTACATATTCAATACCACAATAGTTTTTTAGGCTATTTGTCCCATGAGCTATATATTGCAAAGGTGAAGGATAGAAATTTTAAAGGTAGCACTCAAGCAATTTACTTTGGAATGGCGGAGATATACCATGTAGTAGGTAGGTATGGTGGACACAAATGGCATAGTGGTTGGCTCAAGGATTTTGGATGCATGAGAAGTATTCCCTCTCGATACAAGGCTTAGGCTAGCAAGGTTATTTTAAACAAACACAAGGATGAAGTGGTGCAGCAAAACTCACATAAAAGACATATTGTAAACATTATAAGACTCTACACCGTCTTCCTTGTTGTTCAAATTCAATACTAGAAATTATCTAGACCTTAGAGAGACCAATTATGCAAACCAAATTTTAGCATGCTCTATGTATTTCTTCATTAATAGGTGCAAAGTATATGATGCAAGAGCTTAAACATGAGCACAACAATTGCCAAGTATCAAATTATCCAAGACATTCTACCAATTACTACATGTAGCATTTTTCGTTTCCAACCATATAACAATTTAACGAAGAAGATTCAACCTTCGCCATGAACACTATGAGTAAAGCCTAAGGACATATTTGTCCATATGCAACAGCGGAGCGTGTCTCTCTCCCACACAATGAATGCTAGGATCCATTTTATTCAAACAAAACAAAACAAAAACAAACAGACGCTCCAAGCAAAGTACATAAGATGTGATGGAATAAAAATATAGTTTCACTAGAGGAACCTGATAATGTTGTCGATGAAGAAGGGGATGCCTTGGGCATCCCCAAGCTTAGACGCTTGAGTCTTCTTAAAATATGCAGGGGTGAACCACCGGGGCATCCCCAAGCTTAGAGCTTTCACTCTCCTTGATCATATTGTATCATCCTCCTCTCTTGATCCTTGAAAACTTCCTCCACACCAAACTTAAAACAACTCATTAGAGGGTTAGTGCACAATCAAAATTCACATGTTCAAAGGTTACATAATCATTCATAACACTTCTGGACATTGCACAAAGCTACTGAAAGTTAATGGAATCGAAAAATCCATCAAGCATAGCAAAACAGGCAATGCGAAATAAAAGGCAGAATCTGTCAAAACAGAACAGTTCGTAAAGACGAATTTTATTGAGGCACCAGACTTGCTCAAATGAAAATGCTCAAATTTAATGAAAGTTGCGTACATATCTGAGGATCACTCACGTAAATTGGCATAATTTTTTGAGTTACCTACAGAGAATTAGGCCCAGATTCATGACAGCAAGAAATCTGTTTCTGCGCAGTAATCCAAATCTAGTATGAACCTTACTATCAAAGACTTTACTTGGCACAACAATGCAACAAAACTAAGATAAGGAGAGGTTGCTACAGTAGTAACAACTTCCAAGACTCAAATATGAAATAAAAGTACTGTAGTAAAAACATGGGTTGTCTCCCATAAGCGCTTTTCTTTAACGCCTTTCAGCTAGGCGCAGAAAGTGTATATCAAGTGTTATCGAAAGATGGAGCATCTACAGTGGGGTGTGGAGTTTTCTCAACCATGCATAGTATTTTGGATACATAAGTTTCAGCGGCTCCCTTTTCATTAGTCTTGGGCTTGCTACTCTCATCAAACAAATTTTCAGGAACAAGCCAAGCATAGTTATTTTCTAGTGCATCATCCATTGCTAGGAGCTTACAGGGTATTGGCGCTTTAATCTCCCCACCATCATTAACATTATTAGTGTACTTGATTCTATCCATATCCATCTTTTCAAGTGTTCTTTTAAAATCGGTGGTCATACCAAGCCTTTCATGCTTACTAAAAACTTTTCTAGCTTCTTTAGCTATATCCGCAAATTCTCGCACTAAGACCTTTAGAACAAAATCTCTCTTCTCTCCCCCTTCCATATCAGAAAGTGTAAGAAACATGTGTTGTATCATGGGGTTGAGACTAATAAATCTAGCTTCCATCATGCGTACCAAACAAACAGAGGCATCTTCATAAGTAGGGACAGCTTTTGCAAGGGGTATATCTTTAAGATCTTCATGCATACTAACGTGGGTGAAAAATTCTTCTATATTATCTCTTCCAATTATAGACCCTTGCCCCACCAGTATATCTTTTACAGTAAAATTAAAAGGAAACATGATGAAATAAGTAAAGCAAATGCAAGTAACTAATTTTTTGTGTTTTTAATATAGCAAACAAGATAGCAAGTAAAGTAAAACTAGCAACTAATTTTTTTGTGTTTTGATTTAGTGCAGCAAACAAAGTAGTAAATAAAATAAAGCAAGACAAAAACAAAGTAAAGAGATTGGGATGTGGAGACTCCCCTTGCAGCGTGTCTTGATCTCCCCGGCAACGGCGCCAGAAATTTAGCTTGACACGCGTACAGCACGCGACCGTTGGGAACCCCAAGTGGAAGGTGTGATGCGTACAGCAGTAAGTTTCCCTCAGTTAGAAACCAAGGTTTATCGAACCAGTAGGAGTCAAGAAGCACGTTGAAGGTTGATGGCGGCGAGATGTAGTGCGGTGCAACACCAGGGATTCCGGCGCCAACGTGGAACCTGCACAACACAACCAAAGTACTTTGCCCCGACGAAACAATGAGATTGTCAATCTCACCGGCTTGCTGTAACAAAGGATTAGATGTATAGTGTGGATGATGATTGTTTGCAGAAAACAGTAGAACAAGTATTGCAGTAGATTGTATTCGATGTTAAAGAATGGACCGGGGTCCACAGTTCACTAGAGGTGTCTCTCCCATAAGATAAATAGCATGTTGGGTGAACAAATTACAGTTGGGCAATTGACAAATAGAGAGGGCATGACAATGCTCATACATGATATGATGAGTATAGTGAGATTTAATTGGGCATTACGACAAAGTACATAGACCGCTATCCAGCATGCATCTATGCCTAAAAAGTCCACCTTCAGGTTATCATCCGAACCCCTTCCAGTATTAAGTTGAAAACAACAGACAATTGCATTAATTATGGTGCGTAATGTAATCAATAACTACATCCTCGGACATAGCATCAATGTTTTATCCCTAGTGGCAACAGCACATCCACAACCTTAGGGGTTTCTGTCACTCCCCCAGATTCGACGGAGACATGAACCCACTATCGAGCATAAATACTCACTCTTGGTGTTACAAGCATCAACTTGTCCAAAGCCTCTACTAGTAACGGAGAGCATGCAAGATCATAAACAACACATAGATAGATTGATAATCAACATAACATAGTATTCTCTATCCATCGGATCCCAACAAACACAACATATAGCATTACAGATAGATGATCTTGATCATGTTAGGCAGCTCACAAGATCCGACAATGAAGCACATAAGGAGAAGACAACCATCTAGCTACTGCTATGGACCCATAGTCCAGGGGTGAACTACTCACACATCACTCCGGAGGCGACCAAGGCGGTGAAGAGTCCTCCGGGAGATGATTCCCCTCTCCGGTAGGGTGCCGGAGGCGATCTCCTGAATCCCCCGAGATGGGATTGGCGGCGGCGGCGTCTCTGGAAGGTTTTCCGTATCGTGGCTCTCGGTACTGGGGGTTTCGCGACGAAGACTATATGTAGGCGGAAGGGCAGGTCAGGGGGCCACACGGGGGCCCCACACGCTAGGGCCGCGTGGGCCCCCCTTGGGTCGCGCCACCCTAGTGTGGCGACGCCCCGTGGCCCCACTTCGTCTTCCCTTCGGTCTTCTGGAAGCTTCGTGTGAAAATAGGCCCCTGGGCGTTGATTTCGTCCAATTCCGAGAATATTTCCTTACTAGGATTTCTGAAACCAAAAACAGCAGAAAACAGCAACTGGCTCTTCGGCATCTCGTTAATAGGTTAGTGCCGGAAAATGCATAAATATGACATAAAGTATGCATAAAACATGTAGATATCATCAATAATGTGGCATGGAACATAAGAAATTATCGATACGTCGGAGACGTATCAACCCCGCAGATGGAACGCAATGGAGAAAGATCGACAGAGAGTTCAAAAATTTTGCAGCTGACGCAAGGAACATAAGATTTGGTCTAAGTACAGATGGCATGAATCCTTTTGGCGAGCAGAGCTCTAGCCATAGCACCTGGCCCGTGACTCTATGCATCTACAACCTTCCTCCTTGGTTGTGCATGAAGCGGAAGTTCATTATGATGCCAGTGCTCATCCAAGGTCCGAAGCAACCTGGCAACGACATCGATGTGTACCTAAGGCCATTAGTTGATGAACTTTTACAGTTGTGGGGCAGACCTGGCGTACGTGTGTGGGATGAGCACAAAGAAGAGGAATTTGACCTACGAGCGTTGCTTTTCGTAACCATCAACGATTGGCCTTCTCTTAGTAACCTTTCCGGACTGTCAAATAAGGGATACAATGCATGCACGCACTGCTTACATGAGACTGAAAGTGTGTATTTGCCAAATTGTAAGAAGAACGTGTACCTTGGGCATCGTCGATTTCTTCCAAAAATTCATCCAGTAAGAAAGAAAGGCAAGCATTACAACGGCAAGGCAGATCACCGGCCGAAGCCTGCGGAATGTACTGGTGCTGAGGTATTTGATATGGTCAAGGATTTGAAAGTCATCTTTGGAAAGGGTCCTGGTGGACAATCAGTTCCGCAGGGGGCTGACGGGCGCGCACCCATATGGAAGAAGAAATCTATATTCTGGGAGCTAGAATATTGGAAAGTCCTAGATGTCCGCTCTGCAATCGACGTGATGCATGTTATGAAGAATATTTGCGTGAACCTCCTAAGCTTCTTGGGCGTGTATGGGAAGACAAATGATACAAAGGAAGCACGGCAGGACCAGCAACGTTTGAAAGACCCTAATGACTGGCATCCGGAATGGTTTCAAGGTCGTGCCAGCTACGCTCTGACCAAAGAAGAGAAGGTCATCTTTTTTGAATGCCTGAGCAGTACGAAGGTCCCGTCTGGATTCTCGTCGAATATAAAGGGAATAATAAACATGGCGGACAAAAAGTTCCAAAACCTGAAGTCTCACGACTGCCACGTGATTATGACGCAATTGCTTCCGATTGCTTTGAGGGGGCTCCTACCGGAAAATGTTCGAGTAGCCATTGTGAAGCTATGAGCAATCCTCAATGCAATCTCTCAGAAGGTAATCAATCCAGAAGATCTACCACGGCTACAGAACGATGTGGTCCAATGTCTTGTCAGTTTCGAGTTGGTGTTCCCGCCATCCTTCTTAAATATTATGACGCACCTCCTGGTTCACCTAGTCGAAGAGATTTCCATCCTCGGTCCGGTATTTCTACACAATATGTTCCCCTTTGAGAGGTTCGTGGGAGTATTGAAGAAATATGTTCGTAACCGTGCTAGGCCAGAAGGAAGCATTGCCAAGGGCTATGGAAATGAGGAGGTAATTGAGTTATGTGTTGACTTTGTTCCTGACCTTAAGCCGATTGGTCTTCCTCGATCACGGCACGAGGGGAGACTAAGTGGAAAAGGCACGATCGGCAGGAAATCAACGATATGTATGGACGGCCATTCTATGACTGAAACACACCACACAGTTCTGACCAATTCCAGCTTGGTGGCTCCGTACTTTGAGAAACACAAGAATATTTTACGCGAGGACAACCCGGGGAAGCCTGAATCCTGGATTACGAAGGCCCACATGGAGACTTTCGGCAGTTGGTTGAGAAAACATTTAATGAATGATGATCATGTTGTATATTGATACGTCTCCGACGTATCGATAATTTCTTATGTTCCATGCCACATTATTGATGTTATCTACATGTTTTATGCACACTTTATGTCATATTCGTGCATTTTCTGGAACTAACCTACTAACAAGATGCCGAAGTGCCAGTTGCTGTTTTCTGCTGTTTTTGGTTTCAGAAATCCTAGTAACGAAATATTCTCGGAATTGGACGAAATCAACGCTCAGGTCCTATTTTGCCACGAAGCTTCCAGAAGTCCGAAGGAGAGACGAAGAGGGGCCACGAGGGGGCCACACCCTAGGGCAGCGCGGCCCCCCTTGGCCGCGCGGCCCTGTGGTGTGGGGCCCCCGTGCCGCCTCTTGACCTGCCCTTCCGCCTACAAATATCCTCCGTTGCGAAACCCCCAGTACCGAGAGCCACGATACGGAAAACCTTCCAGAGACGCCGCCGCCGCCGATCCCATCTCGGGGGATCCAGGAGATCGCCTCCGGCACCCTGCCGGAAAGGGGAATCATCTCCCGGAGGACTCTACGCCGCCATGGTCGCCTCCGGTGTGATGTGTGAGTAGTCTACCCCTGGACTATGGGTCCATAGCAGTAGCTAGATGGTTGTCTTCTCCCCATTGTGCTATCATTGTCGGATCTTGTGAGCTGCCTAACATGATCAAGATCATCTATCTGTAATTCTATATGTTGCGTTTGTTGGGATCCGATGAATAGAGAATACTTGTTATGTTGATTATCAAAGTTATATCTATGTGTTGTTTATGATCTTGCATGCTCTCCGTTACTAGTAGATGCTCTGGCCAAGTAGATGCTTGTAACTCCAAGAGGGAGTATTTATGCTCGATAGTGGGTTCATGCCTGCATTGACACAGGACAGATGTGAGAAAGTTCTAAGGTTGTGTTGTGCTTTGTTGCCACTAGGGATAAAACATTGATGCTATGTCTAAGGATGTAGTTGTTGATTACATTACGCACCATACTTAATGCAATTGTCTGTTGCTTTGCAACTTAATACTGGAGGGGGTTCGGATGATAACCTGAAGGTGGACTTTTTAGGCATAGATGCAGTTGGATGGCGGTCTATGTACTTTGTCGTAATGCCCAATTAAATCTCACTATACTCATCATGATATGTATGTGCATGGTCATGCCCTCTTTATTTGTCAATTGCCCAACTGTAATTTGTTCACCCAACATGCTGTTTATCTTATGGGAGAGACACCTCTAGTGAACTGTGGACCCCGGTCCAATTCTCTTTACTGAAATACAATCTACTGCAATACTTGTTCTACTGTTTTCTGCAAACAATCATCTTCCACACAATACGGTTAATCCTTTGTTACAGCAAGCCGGTGAGATTGACAACCTCACTGTTTCGTTGGGGCAAAGTACTTTGGTTGTGTTGTGCAGGTTCCACGTTGGCGCCGGAATCCCTGGTGTTGCGCCGCACTACATCCCGCCGCCATCAACCTTCAACGTGCTTCTTGGCTCCTACTGGTTTGATAACCTTGGTTTCATACTGAGGGAAACTTGCCGCTGTACGCATCACACCTTCCTCTTGGGGTTCCCAATGGACGTGTGTTGAACGCGTATCAAGCAGCTTTTTCTGTCGCCGTTGCCGGGGAGATCAAGACACGCTGCAAGGGGAGTCTCCACTTCTCAATCTCTTTACTTTGTTTTTGTCTTGCTTAGTTTTATTTACTACTTTGTTTGCTGCACTAAATCAAAATACAAAAAAATTAGTTGCTAGTTTTACTTTGCTTGCTATCTTGTTTGCTATATCAAAAACACAAAAAAATTAGTTTACTTGCATTTACTTTATCTAGTTTGCTTTATTTACTGTTGCTAAAATGGCCAACCCTGAAAATACTAAGTTGTGTGACTTCACAACCACAAATAATAATGATTTCTTATGCACACCTATTGCTCCACCTGCTACTACAGCAGAATTCTTTGAAATTAAACCTGCTTTACTGAATCTTGTTATGCGAGAGCAATTTTCTGGTGTTAGTTCTGATGATGCTGCTGCCCATCTCAATAATTTTGTTGAATTATGTGAAATGCAAAAGTATAAGGATGTAGATGGTGACATTATAAAATTAAAATTGTTCCCTTTCTCATTAAGAGGAAGAGCTAAAGATTGGTTGCTATCTCTGCCTAAGAATAGTATTGATTCATGGACTAAATGCAAGGATGCTTTTATTGGTAGATATTATCCCCCTGCTAAAATTATATCTTTGAGGAGTAGCATAATGAATTTTAAACAATTAGATACTGAACATGTTGCTCAAGCTTGGGAAAGAATGAAATCTCTGGTTAAAAATTGCCCAACCCATGGACTGACTACTTGGATGATCATCCAAACCTTCTATGCAGGACTAAATTTTTCTTCACAGAATTTATTGGATTCAGCTGCTGGAGGTACCTTTATGTCCATCACTCTTGGTGAAGCAACAAAGCTTCTTGATAATATGATGATCAACTACTCTGAATGGCACACGGAAAGAGCTCCACAAGGTAAGAAGGTAAATTCTGTCGAAGAAACCTCTTCCTTGAGTGATAAGATTGATGCTATTATATCTATGCTTGTGAATGATAGGACTAATATTGATCCTAATAATGTTCCATTAGCTTCATTGGTTGCACAAGAAGAACATTTTGATGTGAACTTCATTAAAAATAATAATTTCAACAACAATGCCTACCGGAACAATTCTAGTAACAACTATAGGCCATATCCTTATAATAATGGCAACGGCTATGGTAATTCTTATGGGAATTCTTACAACAATAATAGGAGTTCACCCCCTGGACTTGAAGCCATGCTTAAAGAATTTATTAGTACACAAACTGCTTTTAACAAATCTGTTGAAGAAAAGCTTGGGAAAATTGATATACTTGCTTCTAAAGTCGATAGTCTTGCTGCTGATGTTGATCTTTTGAAATCGAAAGTTATGCCTAATGAAAATCATCATAATAAAATTGTTACTACAGCAAATGCCATCCAAGTTAGAATTAATGAGAATATAAGATTAATGGCTGAACTGCGTGCTAGGTGGGATAGAGAAGAAAATGAAAAACTAGCTAAAGAGAAGAATATAGCTAAAGTTTGGACTATTACCACCACTTGTAATGCTAATGCTACACATGTTGCTGCACCTCCTACTATTAATAATAAAAGAATTGGTGTTAGCAATGTTTCCACTTCTAATGCAAAGCGCGAGAAATTGCCTGAAATCACTAAAACTGCTGAATCACTGTGATAAAGCTGCTGAAATTTTTTCCAACATTGGGGATGATGATCCCATTGCTTTAGATTATAATGGTTTGAATTTTGATGATTGCCACATCTCTGAAGTTATAAAGTTCTTGCAAAAACTTGCTAAAAGTCCTAATGCTAGTGCTATAAATTTGGCTTTCACACATCATATTACAAATGCTCTCATAAAAGCTAGAGAAGAGAAACTAGAGCGCGAAGCCTCTATTCCTAGAAAGCTAGAGGATGGTTGGGAGCCCATCATTAAGATGAAGGTTAAAGATTTTGATTGTAATGCTTTATGTGATCTTGGTGCAAGTATTTCCGTTATGCCTAAGAAAATTTATAATATGCTTGACTTGCCACCGCTGAAAAATTGTTATTTGGATGTTAATCTTGCTGATCATTCTACAAAGAAACCTTTGGGGAAAGTTGATAATGTTCGCATTACCGTTAACAATAACCTTGTCCCCGTTGATTTTGTTGTCTTGGATATTGAATGCAATGCATCTTGTCCCATTATATTGGGAAGACCTTTTCTTCGAACTGTTGGTGCTATCATTGATATGAAGGAAGGTAATATAAAATATCAATTTCCTCTCAAGAAAGGTATGGAACACTTCCCTAGAAAGAGAATGAAGTTACCTTTTGATTCTATTATGAGAACAAATTATGATGTTGACACTTCGTCTCTTGATAATACTTGATACACACTTTCTGCGCCTAGCTGAAAGGCGTTAAAGAAAAGCGCTTATGGGAGACAACCCATGTTTTTTTTTACCTACAGTAATTTGTTTTTATTTTGTGTCTTGGAAGTTGTTTACTACTGTAGCAACCTCTCCTTATCTTAGTTTTGTGTTTTATTGTGCCAAGTTAAGCCTTTGATAGAAAAGTAAGTACTAGATTTAGATTACTGCGCAGTTCCAGATTTCTTTGCTGTCACGAATCTGGGTCGACCTCCCTGTAGGTAGCTCAGAAAATTAAGCCAATTTACGTGCATGATCCTCAGATATGTACGCAACTTTCATTCAATTTGGGAATTTTCATTTGAGCAAGTATGGTGCCATTTTAAAATTCGTCAATACGAACTGTTCTGTTTTGACAGATTCTGCCTTTTATTTCGCATTGCCTCTTTTGCTATGTTGGATGAATTTCTTTGATCCATTAATGTCCAGTAGCATTATGCAATGTCCAGAAGTGTTAAGAATGATTGTGTCACCTCTGAATATGTTAATTTTTATTGTGCACTAACCCTCTAATGAGTTGTTTCGAGTTTGGTGTGGAGGAAGTTTTCAAGGATCAAGAGAGGAGTATGATGCAACATGATCAAGGAGAGTGAAAGCTCTAAGCTTGGGGATGCCCCGGCGGTTCACCCCTGCATATATCAAGAAGACTCAAGCGTCTAAGCTTGGGGATGCCCAAGGCATCCCCTTCTTCATCGACAACATTATCAGGTTCCTCCCCTGAAACTATATTTTTATTCCATCACATCTTATGTGCTTTTCTTGGAGCGTCGGTTTGTTTTTGTTTTTGTTTTGTTTAAATAAAATGGATCCTAGCATTCACTTTATGGGAGAGAGACACGCTCCACTGTAGCATATGGACAAGTATGTCCTTGGTTTCTACTCATAGTATTCATGGCGAAGTTTCTCCTTCGTTAAATTGTTATATGGTTGGAATTGGAAAATGATACATGTAGTAATTGCTATTAATGTCTTGGGTAATGTGATACTTGGCAATTGTTGTGCTCATGATTAAGCTCTTGCATCATATGCTTTGCACCCATTAATGAAGAAATACATAGAGCATGCTAAAATTTGGTTTGCATATTTGGTTTCTCTAAGGTCTAGATAATTTCTAGTATTGAGTTTGAACAACAAGGAAGACGGTGTAGAGTCTTATAATGTTTTCAATATGTCTTTTATGTGAGTTTTGCTGCACCGGTTCATCCTTGTGTTTGTTTCAAATAACCTTGCTAGCCTAAAACTTGTATCGAGAGGGAATACTTCTCATGCATCCAAAATCCTTGAGCCAAACAACACTATGCCATTTGTGTCCACCATACCTACCTACTACATGGTATTTTCCGCCATTCCAAAGTAAATTGCTTGAGTGCTACCTTTAAAATTCCATCATTCACCTTTGCAATATATAGCTCATGGGACAAATAGCTTAAAAACTATTATGGTATTGAATATGTAATTATGCACTTTATCTCTTATTAAGTTGCTTGTTGTGCGATAACCATGTTTACTGGGGACGCCATCAACTACTCATTGTTGAATTTCATGTGAGTTGCTATGCATGTCCATCTTGTCTGAAGTAAGAGAGATCTACCACCCTATGGTTAAGCATGCATATTGTTAGAGAAGAACATTGTGCCGCTAACTAAAGCCATGATCCATGGTGGAAGTTTCAGTTTTGGACATATATCCTCAATCTCAAATGAGAAAATTATTAATAGTTGTTACATGCTTATGCATAAAAGAGGAGTCCATTATCTGTTGTCTATGTTATCCCGGTATGGATGTCTAAGTTGAAGAATAATCAATAGCGAGAAATCCAATGCGAGCTTTCTCCTTAGACCTTTGTACAGGCGGCATAGAGGTACCCCTTTGTGACACTTGGTAAAAACATGTGCATTGTGATGATCCGGTAGTCCAAGCTAATTAGGACAAGGTGCGTGCACTATTAGTACACTATGCATGAGGCTTGCAACTTATAAGATATAATTTACATGATACATATGCTTTATTACTACCGTTGACAAAATTGTTTCATGTTTTCAAAATCAAAGCTCTAGCACAAATATAGCAATCGATGCTTTTCCTCTATGGAGGACCATTCTTTTATTTTCAATGTTGAGTCAGTTCACCTATTTCTCTCCACCTCAAGAAGCAAACACTTGTGTGAACTGTGCATTGATTCCTACATACTTGCTTATTGCACTTATTATATTACTCTATGTTGACAATATCCATGAGATATACATGTTATAAGTTGAAAGCAACCGCTGAAACTTAATCTTCTTTTGTGTTGCTTCAATGCCTTTACTTTGAATTATTGCTTTATGAGTTAACTCTTATGCAAGACTTATTGATGCTTGTCTTGAAGTGCTATTCATGAAAAGTCTTTGCTATATGATTCACTTGTTTACTCATGTCATATACATTGTTTTGATCGCTGCATTCACTACATATGCTTTACAAATAGTATGATCAAGATTATGATGGCATGTCACTCCAGAAATTATCTGTGTTATCGTTTTACCTGCTCGGGACGAGCAGAACTAAGCTTGGGGATGCTGATACGTCTCCGACGTATCGATAATTTCTTATGTTCCATGCCACATTATTGATGTTATCTGCATGTTTTATGCACACTTTATGTCATATTCGTGCATTTTCTGGAACTAACCTATTAACAAGATGCCGAAGTGCCGATTCTTTGTTCTGCTGTTTTTGGTTTCAGAAATCCTAGTAACGAAATATTCTCGGAATTGGACGAAATCAACGCTCAGGGTCCTATTTTGCCACGAAGCTTCCGTAAGTCCGAAGAGGAGACGAAGAGGGGCCACGACGGGCCACACCCTAGGGCGGCGCGGCCCCCCCCTTGGCCGCGCGGCCCTGTGGTGTGGGGCCCCCGTGCCGCCTCTTGACCTGCCCTTCCGCCTACAAATAGCCTCCGTTGCGAAACCCCCAGTACCGAGAGCCACGATACGGAAAACCTTCCAGAGACGCCGTCGCCGCCGATCCCATCTCGGGGGATCCAGGAGATCGCCTCCGGCACCCTGCCGGAGAGGGGAATCATCTCCCGGAGGACTCTACGCCGCCATGGTCGCTTCCGATGTGATGTGTGAGTAGTCTACCCCTGGACTATGGGTCCATAGCAGTAGCTAGATGGTTGTCTTCTCCCCATTGTGCTATCATTGTCGGATCTTGTGAGCTGCCTAACATGATCAAGATCATCTATCTGTAATTCTATATGTTGCGTTTGTTGGGATCCGATGAATAGAGAATACTTGTTATGTTGATTATCAAAGTTATATCTATGTGTTGTTTATGATCTTGCATGCTCTCCGTTACTAGTAGATGCTCTGGCCAAGTAGATGCTTGTAACTCCAAGAGGGAGTATTTATGCTCGATAGTGGGTTCATGCCTGCATTGACACCTGGGACAGTGACAGAAAGTTCTAAGGTTGTGTTGTGCTGTTGCCACTAGGGATAAAACATTGATGCTATGTCTAAGGATGTAGTTGTTGATTACATTACGCACCATACTTAATGCAATTGTCTGTTGCTTTGCAACTTAATACTGGAGGTGGTTCGGATGATAACCTGAAGGTGGACTTTTTAGGCATAGATGCAGTTGGATGGCGGTCTATGTACTTTGTCGTAATGCCCAATTAAATCTCAATATACTCATCATGATATGTATGTGCATGGTCATGCCCTCTTTATTTGTCAATTGCCCAACTGTAATTTGTTCACCCAACATGCTGTTTATCTTATGGGAGAGACACCTCTAGTGAACTGTGGACCCCGGTCCAATTCTCTTTCTTGAAATACAATCTCTTTGCAATACTTGTTCTACTGTTTTTACGCAAACAATCATCTTCCACACAATATGGTTAATCCTTTGTTACAGCAAGCCGGTGAGATTGACAACCTCACTGTTTCGTTGGGGCAAAGTACTTTGGTTGTGTTGTGCAGGTTCCACGTTGGCGCCGGAATCCCTGGTGTTGCGCCGCACTACATCCCGCCGCCATCAACCTTCAACGTGCTTCTTGGCTCCTACTGGTTCGATAACCTTGGTTTCATACTGAGGAAAACTTGCCGCTGTACGCATCACACCTTCCTCTTGGGGTTCCCAACGGACGCGTGTTGAACGCATATCATATATCAGCTATACATGTTGGCCAAGACACCATCTTCGACTATAACGACTTTCCAAGGGTACGAGATAAATGGGAATACATTTTACACGATCGCCCAAGATAAAAAGAGCACCAACCAAAACAGTGGTGTCCGCTGATGACCCACAAGTATAGGGGGTGTATCGTAGTATCTTCGATAAGTAAGAATGTCGATCCCAACGAGGAGCAGAAGGTGTTGACAAGCTGTTTCGACGAAGGATTCACTGTAAATGCTCACAGACAAGTATTCAGGGGGTTTTGATGTAGCAGATGAATTAAGTACGAGTAAGTAAAGTGCGAGAGTAACAATTGCAGCGAGTGGCCTGACACGCGTACAGCACGCGACCGTTGGGAACCCCAAGTGGAAGGTGTGATGCGTACAGCAGTAAGTTTCCCTCAGTTAGAAACCAAGGTTTATCGAACCAGTAGGAGTCAAGAAGCACGTTGAAGGTTGATGGCGGCGAGATGTAGTGCGGCGCAACACCAGGGATTCCGGCGCCAACGTGGAACCTGCACAACACAACCAAAGTACTTTGCCCCAACGAAACAGTGAGGTTGTCAATCTCACCGGCTTGCTGTAACAAAGGATTAGATGTATAGTGTGGATGATGATTGTTTGCAGAAAACAGTAGAACGAGTATTGCAGTAGATTGTATTCGATGTTAAAGAATGGACCGGGGTCCACAGTTCACTAGAGGTGTCTCTCCCATAAGATAAATAGCATGTTGGGTGAACAAATTACAGTTGGGCAATTGACAAATAGAGAGGGCATGACAATGCACATACATGATATGATGAGTATAGTGAGATTTAATTGGGCATTACGACAAAGTACATAGACCGCTATCCAGCATGCATCTATGCCTAAAAAGTCCACCTTCAGGTTATCATCCGAACCCCTTCCAGTATTAAGTTGAAAACAACAGACAATTGCATTAAGTATGGTGCGTAATGTAATCAATAACTACATCCTCGGACATAGCATCAATGTTTTATCCCTAGTGGCAACAGCACATCCACAACCTTAGGGGTTTCTGTCACTCCCCCAGATTCAACGGAGACATGAACCCACTATCGAGCATAAATACTCCCTCTTGGAGTTACAAGCATCAACTTGGCCAAAGCCTCTACTAGTAACGGAGAGCATGCAAGATCATAAACAACACATAGATAGATTGATAATCAACATAACATAGTATTCTCTATCCATTGGATCCCAACAAACACAACATATAGCATTACAGATAGATGATCTTGATCATGTTAGGCAGCTCACAAGATCCGACAATGAAGCACATAAGGAGAAGACAACCATCTAGCTACTGCTATGGACCCATAGTCCAGGGGTGAACTACTCACACATCACTCCGGAGGCGACCATGGCGGTGAAGAGTCCTCCGGGAGATGATTCCCCTCTCCGGCAGGGTGCCGGAGGCGATCTCCTGAATCCCCCGAGATGGGATTGGCGGCGGCGGCGTCTCTGGAAGGTTTTCCGTATCGTGGCTCTCGGTACTGGGGGTTTCGCGACGAAGACTATATGTAGGCGGAAGGGCAGGTCAGGGGGCCACACGGGGGCCCCACACGCTAGGGCCGTGCGGGCCCCCCTTGGGCCGCGCCTGAAAGGATCGTATGCCGCACCTAGAGGGGGGGGGGGTGAATAGGTGCTAACCAATTTTTAGTTCTTTTTCAATTTAGGCTTGACACAAAAGGTAAATTCTCTAGATATGCAACTAAGTGAATTTACCTATATGACAAGGCTAACAACTAAGCAAGATATAGAGATAGAATAGGATAGAGGTAACCGAGAGTGGAGCACGCGATGACACGGAGATGATTCCCGTAGTTCCCTTCCTTTGCAAGAAGGTACGTCTACGTTTGGAGGAGTGTGGTTGCTACGAAAGCCAAACCAACAGCCACGAAGGCTTCACTCAGATCTCCGGTGAGCAACGCCACGAAGGCCTAGCCCACTTCCACTAAGGGATTTCCTCGAGGCGGAAACCGGGCCTTTACAAGGTTCTTGGGGCACACATCCACAACCTAATTGGAGGCTCCCAAATCTGTTACAACACAACAATCAACAACAATACATCAACACAAATCAACTAGGGAACCAAATAGGAACACTAGCATGAGATCCCTCAAACAAGAGAGGGGGAAAAGAAGAACGCTTCGGTGAGGATGTAGATCGGTGTCTTCTCCTTCGAATCTCCAAAGATCAAGAGCTTTGGTTGGGGGAGGAAGGAGATCTTGCAAATCTTGTGTTCTTGAGGTGGCTCTAATGGTGATGAAGCTTGGCAGATTTTTCTTGCAATGATTGAGCAACTTGTCCCTTTGGAGGAGAAAGCTATTTATATGGGTGGAGCTTTCAGATCTGACCGTTGGAGACGAATTCCACTAACACCGGAAGTTCCGGCCAGGATGGCCGGAAGTTCCGGCTTCCTCCGGAAGTACCGGCAACTCGGGCCGGAACTTCCGCCCTTGATGAAAAACCTGCAAAGCAAAAGAAGGGGCGGAACTTGGGCGGAACTTCCGGTGGCCGGAAGTTCCGGCCAAGTTCCGGCCAAGTTCCGGAAACTTGCGAAAACCTTACTGGACATTACAGAGCCGCAAACTCGGAATTCCGGAACTTGCCCGGAAGTTGGGCGGAAGTTCCGCTGGCCGGAACTTCCGGCCAACTCCACCGGAACTTCCGGTCCTGAAGAGAAAACTGAGCACAGACTGCGCTGAGAAGCTTCTGCTGAAAATGACAGGCCAGAACTTCCGCCAGATTAGGCCGGAACTTCCGCCAGATACAGAAAACCTGCAGAACTTCAGAACAGCTAAACCAATACACCGATCCAACATAATTTTGATGGCTTGTACCTGTCTACATCAACACACATAAAAATATACATAGTGTTGACGTCAAACACACAAAACCCAAAAGGGCGGGAAATGTTCTTTCAATCTCCCCCTTTTTGGTGTTTGATGACAACACAAGTATTTGCAAGGAATAGACAATGTAAACAACAATGTGAGAGATATAGAGGAGCTCCCCCTAGATATGAGCAATGGTACATAAGAAGCTCCCCCTATATCTTGCATCCGTCTTCCAAGGGTTAGCACAACAACATAGTGATAAGCATATGGATAATAAGATCATGCACACATATAGATAACCAAGGAAGACTCACATACGGAGTTTACCATACACAAATAAGGTTCCAAGCACATAGATAGAGTTTACAAACCAAATAGCTAAGACATAGTTCGACACCATAAAGATAACTAGAATCACAAGCAATAAAAACCAAAGCCAACACGAGCTTGTGACTCCCCCATGCAAATACCCATCGAAGAGCAACCTAACAAGGTCTCATTCTCCCCCTTTGGCACCAAAGCACCAAAAAGGAAAAACAAGAGAATATACGCGTCCCAAGGGTCGGCGTTAGCCCCCGGGAGGGAGGTTCGATGTAGCGCCGGGGTAGGGAGGAGTGTGCGGAGGAGACTCGATCTCAAGACCATCTGGAGGGAGAGGCATGCCATGCTGAGAGACCCACTCTGCCTCCGGAGTGATGTTCTCCTCGGATCCGGGAGGAGACACTTCCACCTCAAGTGCCCTCATGATGCTCTTCTGACGAACCCGAGACTTCTTGGCTTCTGCATGCTGCTGATACTGACGGTGGTTGACTGTAGAGGTGAGGCAAAAAATCTGTCTCATGCGGCGTGCTAGCTTGGAAGCCCAACTCGGTGGCTTCTCATACATGGGGTTAACCTCTTCAAGAGCAAAGTTGTGGCGCTTGGCCCTCAATGTCTTCACTTCATGGGATGTGAGAGTGAGTGGAATGGATTGAACGAGTCTAGCTTTGCAAGTATCCATCCAAGTGTCCTCAATGAGCTTCATAATGAATGGAGCAAAGGCGGGAAGCTTCTTCTCATACATACATGACCACATCTCATGGTAGATGTAGTCCATCACATCAAGCTTCTCACCGGTGCCCTTCTTAGCAAAAGAGTTTGCCATTAGATCCACTTCATAAAGATGTATCTCATCAAGGTTGCCACCCTTTGGTCCAATGGTTTCCCGGTAGACTCTAAGCATAATATCCCAAGTAGGGAGAAGATCCGCACTCTTGCCCGCTATACCCCAACCGGGTATGTAGAGGTTCTCCAAGACTTCCCTTGTTTGAGCCCATGAGCTATCATGGCACCTCCAACCATTTGCATCAACGCCCGGGTAGCGAGGGTATCCAAGGGCGGCTCCAAACTTCGCCAAGTTAGACTCAAGGAGCTTCTCATGAGTCATCCACCGAAAAGTTTTTGCTTCATCTTGCTCAAAGTGGACGGTGGCATAGAATTGTTGAATCAACCCAACATCATAGTCCTTGTTGAGCTCCATAATGGGATAGAGCCCAAACTCTCCACACATGGCATAGGCTTCGTCAAAGTACTTATTAGCGGCCATCTTCCCGGTGTCAATAGCATGTTGAGGAGCGACCCCCTTCTTGAATGGTATGTAGATCTCATAGAATATCTCCTCTTGGGTCTTGTTGTGGAACTGCTTATCCCCAACCCTATTGCTCCGAGGGGTGAGGTAAGGGTTCATGTCACGGAGCTCCTTGTACTCATTGTATTGCATGCCCTTCACGGATATGTGTACGTTCTTCCCACGAACAGCCGGTGACTTGAGCCTCTGAGCAGCTTGCTGGCGAGCGGTGAGCTTGGATGGTCGGGTTTGCTCAAGCTCTTCCTCAACTTCATCCACATGATCCTTGCCTCTCTTCTTGGAACCACCTGATGACGGAATCAAAAGATAGGAATGATGAATGAAAGCACATAGGCAGGGAGGCCAAACACCAGAGCATGCACAGGATATCGGGTAACAGCAGAAAAAGTCGCCAGGCCGGAAGTTCCGGTGAGAACCGGCGGAAGTTCCGCCCCGGGCGGAAGTTCCGGCGTGAAGGGCCGGAACTTCCGGCTGTTCGAAAACAGCGGTAGTTTCTCACCAGATCTAAGGCAATGGCTAAGAGACCCGCATTACCACGACATCCTAAGCACGATCTAGTAGAGGAAAGGCATCTAGAGGATTTCTACCATAGCTTTGCCTAGAGTATGCCCTATATTTCATCTAGTGAGGTCTTTCCACACATAGAGAGGGAGAGGGCACAAACCGAGAGGAGCCATGGAGGAGAAGAGGGAGAGGATGCCGATCCACGGAGACGATCCGGCGGGGAGCGCCGGAGGAGGGAGATCCGGCCGGAGGAGCAGCAGCCGTCACAAGGGAGGAGCACCACCAAACAGATCTTGGAAAGGGGAAAAGTGAGGAAGATGGAACTGCTCACCCGTTCGGCCCTGTTATATAGTGGCCACTTAAGGCCGGAAGTTCCGCTCGTTGGAGCCGGAACTTCCGGTCTCTCAGGAACCACCCAGGCAGGACACGAAAGGCTGAACTGGCGAAAAGGATGCCGACCGGAAGTACCGGTCGAAACGACCGGAACTTCCGGTGGAACAGGAAATTGTGCCCAAAAACAGGATTTTGACACGAACGAGGTGCACTTGGAGAAGGTGAAGGATATGTCTTAGATGAGATAGGCTTAGGACAGATACGCCAAACTGTAAGATGGTACATGATCACTCATTTTTGCAAATAAATCAAATGAGGGCCAAAAATGAGTGATTTCCCATAAATAAGGAGATGTCAATAAAATCCAATGAAAATCCAAACAACTCCAACTCTTCACGAAGAAGAGTGTGGTGGCCTAGGCCACCATATATGAGTGTTATGGTATGGCACCGCGAAGATATATCTTGGGTCCAAACCAATACTCATCATTTAAGCTCACATATCAACATATGATATAACGAGAATGAAATCTTTAATGTTGGCATTATGGGGGGAGGGATAGCTCAATAATTTAAACCGCACTCCCCCTATTTCCATGCCCACATCTAAACCAAATAAAGTTTTGAGACGAAGGTGTGTTTGCAAGATGGTCAAGCTATGCTCCTTGAATCGATGATATTTAGCTCATTCCTCAAATAAGTGAATCTTGCTTCATCAAGAGGCTTCGTGAATATATCGGCAAGTTGATCTTTGGTAGGAACATAGATGAGCTCAATATCACCACGGGCAACATGATCCCTAATGAAATGATTCCGGATCTCAATATGCTTCGTTCTTGAATGTTGCACCGGATTATAGGCAATCTTGATAGCACTTTCATTGTCACATAATAGAGGCACTTTGTCACAAATGACACCGTATTCCTTTAAAGTTTGCCTCATCCATAACAATTGAGTGCATCCACTTGCGGCGGCAACATATTCGGCTTCGGCGGTGGAGAGAGATATACAATTTTGCTTCTTAGATGACCAACACACCAAGGACCTACCAAGAAATTGGCAAGCCCCGGAGGTTGATTTCCTATCATCCTTGTCTCCCGCCCAATCCGCATCGGTGTACCCATTGAGAATAAAACTTGAGCCTTTGGGGTACCAAATACCATATCTTGGGGTATCAACCAAATATCGAAAGATTCTCTTGAGAGCTATCATGTGGCTCTCCTTAGGAGAAGCTTGATACCTTGCACACACACCAACACTCAACACTATGTCCGGTCTAGATGCACAAAGGTAAAGCAAGGATCCAATCATGGAGCGATATACCTTTTGATCCACCTCTTTACCATTGGGATCAAGTGCAAGATGACATTTGGTAACCATAGGAGTGGCAACACCTTTCATCTCGGTCATCTTGAACTTCTTGAGCATGTCTTGGAGATATTTTGCTTGGTTGATGAAGGTTCCTCCTCTCAATTGCTTGATCTCAAAACCAAGGAAGAACTTCATCTCTCCCATCATAGACATCTCAAACCTATCGGTCATAAGCTTTGAGAATTCATCATTGAAAGCTTTGTTAGTAGAGCCAAAGATAATATCATCAACATATAATTGGCAAACGAAAAGCTCCCCATTGACCCTCTTAGTAAAAAGAGTGGGATCGATTAGCCCAACATCAAACCCACGGTCTACCAATAATTCCTTAAGGTGCTCATACCAAGCTCTAGGAGCTTGTTTGAGACCATAAAGAGCTTTATCGAGCTTGTAGACATGGTTAGGGAAGTTGAGATCCTCGAACCCCGGGGGTTGCTTAACATACACCTCTTCATGAATAGGACCATTAAGAAATGCACTTTTCACATCCATTTGTTGTAACTTAAAGTTATGATGCGATGCATAAGCAAGAAGGATACGGATGGACTCAAGACGAGCCACGGGAGCATAGGTTTCTCCAAAGTCAATTCCCTCAACTTGAGAGAACCCTTGAGCCACTAATCTTGCCTTGTTCCTCACAACATTCCCAAACTCATCTTGCTTGTTCTTGAATATCCATTTAGTGCCAATAACATTGCGGCACCCCTTTGGCTTCTCTACTAAAGTCCACACTTTGTTGCGCTTGAAGTTGTTGAGTTCTTCGTGCATAGCTTCCAACCAATCCGAATCTTCAAGGGCTTCAAATACTTTCTTGGGTTCCACTAAGGAGATATAAGCATGATGGTTGCTAAAATTAGCCAATTGCCTTCTTGTGGAAACCTTTGCCCTTACATCACCAAGAACCTTGTCGTGTGTGTGTTCGAGACGCTCAAGTTGCCTTTCTCTTCTTGCTAGACGACGGGCCTCGATCTCCTCCTTGGTTCTTCTTGGCCTTGGAGGTGTCACTTGATCAACTTGATCATTTGGGTCCCCGTCTTGACCTTCCACTTGAGCAACCACAATTTCTTGTGAGTGCTCAACATCATGTGCTTGATCTTGGACATCATTTGGTGCGGAGCAAATATCAAATGGATACTCGTCGGAACCATCATGAATCCTTGGTTGATCATGACCTTGATCTTGTCCTTGATCTTGTCCTTGATCTTGTCCTTGATCTTGCACACTAGAGAGAGGGTGTTGTTCTTGTTCTTGGGTTGGTGCATCATTTGCTTCACTTGATGGGGTTTGTTGATGTTGAGAAGATGAGGGCTCCACCGTGGTAGAGCATAGTCCTTCCCGAGACGCCACACCGTGTCCCTCAATGGGGCGGAAAAATCCCACACCCATTCTTACTATGGCATCTTGAGGTATTTCATCACCTGCACAAACATCAACTTGCCCCACTTGGGAGCCATCATTTTCTTCGAACTTCACACTACAAGATTCAATGATAATCCCGGAGGATACATCAAAGATTCTATAAGTGTGAGATTCGGCACCGTAACCAACAAATATACCCTCCAAAGCTTTAGGAGCAAATTTAGACAAACGAACCCCTTTGATTTTGTAGAAACACTTACACCCGAACACCTTGAAGTATGAGATATTAGGCTTGTTCCCGGTGAGTATTTCATATGGAGTCTTGTTCAAGCCCTTGCGGAGATAGAGCCGGTTGGAGGAGTGACAAGCGGTGGAGATGGCTTCGGCCCAAAAGTTATAGCGGGATTTATACTCCGCCATCATAGACCTTGCCATATCCATAAGAGTCCGGTTCTTCCTCTCCGCAACACCATTTTGTTGAGGGGTGTAAGCAGCGGAATATTGATGACGAATCCCCTCATCACTAAGAAAATCATTGAGTGTGTAGTTCTTGAACTCGGAGCCGTTGTCACTTCTTATTGCCATAATGAGGAGGTTGTGTTGGCGTTGCACCTCGGTAGCAAAGTCAATGAATATTTGTTGAGTCTCATCTTTCGTCTTGAGAAAGTAGACCCAAGTGTATCTTGAGTAGTCATCGACAATCACCAAGCAATGTTTCTTCGCACCAAGACTTGCATGAGTAACGGGACCAAAGAGATCCACATGAAGGAGCTCCAAGATCCTCTTGGAAGAGATGATGGTCTTGCTTGGATGCGGAGAGTCATGCATTTTGCCTTCAACACAAGCCCTACAAACACGATCTTTGGCAAAAGACACATTTTCCATTAGTCCCACAATATGGTTCCCCTTGTGAAGACTTTGCAAAGTTCTCATGTTGACATGGGCTAGGCGGCGATGCCACAACCAACCCACGTCCGCCTTTCCGAATAGGCACATCGCACTTGACGTGGTGGTCCCCGAAAAGTCCACCACATACAAGTTGTGTTCGCGATACCCAACGAATGCGACTTTTAGAGTCTTGCTCCACAAGAGGACCACAATATCATTATCAATAAAGACGGCGAAACCCATCTTGCCAAGGGCGGAAACGGAAAGCAAATTGTAACCAAGGGTTTTGACAAGCATGACATCCACAAGAGTAATGTTGTGTGCAACCACAACCTTGCCAAAACCCAATACCTCGGATGTAGAATTATCGCCAAAGGAGACGGTGATATCATTTATGTTAGGCCTCAACTCCTTGACGAGGTTCTTGCCGCCGGTCATATGACTTGTACATCCACTATCAAGTACCCATTTTGAACCTCCGGCGGCATAGTCCTACATGAGATCAATTCTTGGATTTAGGTACCCATTTTTCAATGGGTCCTCTTTTGTTAGCAACAAGGGTCTTTGGAACCCAAATAGACCAAGCAACATAACCATCATATGGACCAACATATTTAGCATAAACATCACCATAATAATCTTTAAAGAGAACATAGTGAGGGTTATCTATTCCCGCACCATCATCATTAATGGTGTTGCCCTTTCGGGTTCACCATTAGCTTTCTCATGTGCGGGCTTGGTCTTTTTCTTGTTTGCCTTTTTAGCCTTGGCATTGAAACCAAGTCCCTCCTTCCCATTGTTTGACCTTTGCTTACTCAAAAGATCATCCAAGGAAAGTTTACTTTGGGGAGAGGAGGTCCTAGCAAGTTCATCTTTCAACCTAGCATTTTCCTCAATTATATTTGCATGATCACATGAAGGAGTAGAGGTACTAGGTATGTCATATGAAGCAAGCCTAATTTGAAGTTGCTCATAAGACTTGGAGAGGAGAGTGTATTCACTCTTCAAGGCTTTGTGAGCCTTGTCTAGTTCATCTAGATCCTTCACAAGTTTCTCATGATCAACACCAAATTTGGCCTTTTCCTTTATAAGCACTTTAGTATTAGCTCTAGCAAGATCTCTAGCTTTAGTGAGCTTGTTAATTTTATCTTGAGGCTCTTCAAGAGTTTCTAGCCTCTCCTCAAGAGAAGCTATAGTTTCTTGACTTTCCTCAAGAGCATTTTTAAGGGCATGGATTTCAAGAGAGTCTTCTCTCTCTATTTGACCCTTTTTCTCAAGCATATCATTTTGTTGAGCTATACGAACCATGAGGCTAGAAACATGCTTCTTAGTGTTACCTTGTAGGTTACTAATGAACTCATCAAACTCTAGCATCTCTTGTTTCACTTTTAGACTAGCGGGGTCAACCCCTAGATCATTAGCAATGCTAGGCATAGAGGGGTTAGGAGATGATACCTCGGAAGATTTAGCCATAAGGCAACTTTCTTCCTCCACATGAATGACCTCATTGGGGGATTCACTTGGTGATGAAGAGTTAGTGGAGAGGGAGGCAAGAGCGACCAATCCATTAGAGGTTGCATCTTCTTCATCATCAACATCATCATCTCCGGAGGTATACTCTTCTCGAGTTGATAGCACAATAGGTGTGTCCAAGGAGGACCTTGCCATGAAGCAATGTGCATTCTTGATATGAGGGTTCTCATTGGGAGATTCAAAGAGAGATGAAGAGGGTGTGTTGGTGGTGACGATGGCGGCCAATTCCTTTGAGCTTTCTTCAGCTTCATCACCACTAGAACTTTCAACTTCATCGGAAGAATATTCTTCCCTTGTTACTAGCACAACTCTTGAGGGCCTCTTGCCCTTCTTGGTCTTGTTGTTGTAGAACTTCTTGTTGAGGGGCTTTGAATATTTGCCCTTTGAGTCTTTGCTCTTGTCCTTGGGAATGAGCCTCCCATTATGAAGCTCTCTATTCTCATAGGGGCATTCGGCAATGAAGTGGCGCTTGTCATCACAATTGTAGCATGATATTGTCTTTGGACCAAAGCTAGTGAACCCATTTTTGTTGTTCCTCTTGATGTTGTCTTCCTTGGCCTTGGAGGGATCAACCCAAAAGGATTTTGCATGGAAGTCCATGTGATCATGGTAGTGGCATTGCAAGTCTTCCGGATAGGTCATACTCCAAGATGCCCTATAAGATTCTTGAGGAATCACTTCTTCAATGGAGTTGACCACCAAGGCAAGGTTGGAACCTTTTGCCATCCCAAGAGCACGATTGCGAGAATCATGAGAGGTTTCCTCAAGCACCTTGAGAGCTTGCAACTCGTGCACGACTTGTTGAGAGGTGAGAGAGGAATAGCATTCCCTTCCCACAAGAGTCTTGACATCAATGGGTACAAATGGCATCATGCATTCAATGTACTTCTCCTTGATCCAAGAATCATTGATGTGGGTGGCACCAATAAGCCGGAAGGCATCGGCAACGGTGAGAAGTCTTCCATACATGTCTTCATGATGTTCATCCGGTAGCCTCATGAACCCTTCGGCTTTATTCTTGAGAGCATTATACTTGTTCCTCCTTGTGCTCTCACTTCCAATGCAACTAGCGGTCAAACCATCCCAAGCTTCCTTGGCGGTGGTGTAGTTCCGGACACGATGCAATTCCTTTGTCCCCACACTAGTTTGAATCATGTGCAAGGCGGTGACGTTGAGTTGACTATCAACCGCTTCTCTTCTAGTCAACTTGTCGGGGTTGTATGGCTTGAAGCCCTCCATGATGATTCTCCATAATTCATTGGAGGCACTACAAACATGAGAGCGGAACTCAAATCGCCAAGTATCGAAGTTTTCAATAGAAAACTTAGGTGGGTCGCCCCGAATGTTCAAATGGGGATGGGGAACCGGTATATCGGGTGATTGGAAAGGTGGAGGTACTCGATTGTAGCTCTCACTTTCACTAGTTCCCTTGGGAGATGCAATGGGGGATTTGATAGTGTTTAAGTTATCACCTTCCACGGGTTTGGTAGATGAGGATAAGTCCGAAGCCTCTCCCTCATCTAACACACACGTGTCTTTTACCTCTACACTAGGAGCCTTGGGAAGGGCCGGAGCCAAAAGCTCGGCAATCATCTTTTTCATGCTTTCCATTTGGGCTTCCATGGAGGACTTCAACGAATTGAAGTCTTCCACGGAGACCATCTTGGCGGCCCCTTCCGAGGACTCCTCGTCCGGCATACTCTTAGGCGGTTAAGCCCGAAATAAGAGCCGAGGCTCTGATACCAATTGAAAGGATCGTATGCCGCACCTAGAGGGGGGGGGGGTGAATAGGTGCTAACCAATTTTTAGTTCTTTTTCAATTTAGGCTTGACACAAAAGGTAAATTCTCTAGATATGCAACTAAGTGAATTTACCTATATGACAAGGCTAACAACTAAGCAAGATATAGAGATAGAATAGGATAGAGGTAACCGAGAGTGGAGCACGCGATGACACGGAGATGATTCCCGCAGTTCCCTTCCTTTGCAAGAAGGTACGTCTACGTTTGGAGGAGTGTGGTTGCTACGAAAGCCAAACCAACAGCCACGAAGGCATCACTCAGATCTCCGGTGAGCAACGCCACGAAGGCCTAGCCCACTTCCACTAAGGGATTTCCTCGAGGCGGAAACCGGGCCTTTACAAGGTTCTTGGGGCACACATCCACAACCTAATTGGAGGCTCCCAAATCTGTTACAACACAACAATCAACAACAATACATCAACACAAATCAACTAGGGAACCAAATAGGAACACTAGCATGAGATCCCTCAAACAAGAGAGGCGGAAAAGAAGAACGCTTCGGTGAGGATGTAGATCGGTGTCTTCTCCTTCGAATCTCCAAAGATCAAGAGCTTTGGTTGGGGGAGGAAGGAGATCTTGCAAATCTTGTGTTCTTGAGGTGGCTCTAATGGTGATGAAGCTTGGCAGATTTTTCTTGCAATGATTGAGCAACTTGTCCCTTTGGAGGAGAAAGCTATTTATATGGGTGGAGCTTTCAGATCTGACCGTTGGAGACGAATTCCACTAACACCGGAAGTTCCGGCCAGGATGGCCGGAAGTTCCGGCTTCCTCCGGAAGTACCGGCAACTCGGGCCGGAACTTCCGCCCTTGATGAAAAACCTGCAAAGCAAAAGAAGGGGCGGAACTTGGGCGGAACTTCCGGTGGCCGGAAGTTCCGGCCAAGTTCCGGCCAAGTTCCGGAAACTTGCGAAAACCTTACTGGACATTACAGAGCCGCAAACTCGGAATTCCGGAACTTGCCCGGAAGTTGGGCGGAAGTTCCGCTGGCCGGAACTTCCGGCCAACTCCACCGGAACTTCCGGTCCTAAAGAGAAAACTGAGCACAGACTGCGCTGAGAAGCTTCTGCTGAAAATGACAGGCCGGAACTTCCGCTAGATTAGGCCGGAACTTCCGCCAGATACAGAAAACCTGCAGAACTTCAGAACAGCTAAACCAATACACCGATCCAACATAATTTTGATGGCTTGTACCTGTCTACATCAACACACATAAAAATATACATAGTGTTGACGTCAAACACACAAAACCCAAAAGGGCGGGAAATGTTCTTTCAGCGCCGCCCTAGTGTGGCGGCGCCCCGTGGCCCCACTTCGTCTTCCCTTCGGTCTTCTGGAAGCTTCGTGTGAAAATAGGCCCCTGGGCGTTGATTTCGTCCAATTCCGAGAATATTTCCTTACTAGGATTTCTGAAACCAAAAACAGCAGAAAACAGCAACTGGCTCTTCGGCATCTCGTTAATAGGTTAGTGCCGGAAAATGCATAAATATGACATAAAGTATGCATAAAATATGTAGATATCATCAATAATGTGGCATGGAACATAAGAAATTATCGATACGTCGGAGACGTATCATGGCCCAATCCTTTTTAGCACAAAGGACAAGCCGGTTTGTTTACTTATAATGACCAAACGTTCTCGAGGACACACGGGATTTTATTCTAGTGCTTTCGCTACATACGGCTAATTAATCTTCATTGTTTTGATAAGTGTTGTGTGGGTGAACCTGTGCTAATGTACCGCCCTTCCTAGGACAAATACATACTTGTGATTATACCCCTTGCAAGCATCCGCAACTACAAGAAAGTAATTAAGATAAATCTAACCACAGCTTTAAACTCTGAGATCCTGCTATCCCTCCTGCATCGATATACCAACGGGGGCTTAGGTTTCTGTCACTCCGGCAACCCCGCAATTGGCAAACGAGTACAAGATGCATTCCCCTAGGCCCATAAAGGTGAAGTGTCGTGTAGTCGACGTTCACACGACACCACTAGAAGAATAACACCACAACTTAAATATCATAACATTGAATATTACTCAACCATACTTCACTACTAACATTTAGACTTCACCCATGTCCTCAAGAACTAAACGAACTACTCACGAGACATCATATGGAACATGATCAGAGGTGATATGATGATGAATAACAATCTGAACATAAACCTTGGTTCAACGGTTTCACTCAATAGCATCAATAACAAGTAGAAATCAATACCGGGAGAGTTTCCCCTATCAAACAATCAAGATCAAACCCCAAATTGCTACGGCGGTGACGATGTGCAGCGGTGGAGACGGCGGTGATGATATGATGAAGATGATGATGAGGGTGATGGAGATGATGTCCAACTTGATGGCGGTGACGATGGCGTCGATTTCCCCCTCCCGGAGGGAATTTCCCCGGCGGATCTCAGCCCGCCGGAGAGCTCTTTTCTCTCTGGTGTTCTCCGCCCCGCAGAGGCGGCTGTAACTCTTCGCGAGGTACCCTCTGGAGCTTAGGTCTTCGGGACGAAGGATTTCGCGAAGAAAAGGAGGTGAGAGGGGCTGTGGGCCCCCCTCCTCACTGGGCGGCGCGGCCAGGCCTTGGGCCGCGCCAGCCTATGAGGTGGGCCCACCTCGGGTCCCCTCGGCTCCTCCTTCTGGTTCCCTTCGTCTTCTGGAAAAATAGGATTTTTCATATAATTTCCGTCAACTGTTGATCTTCCGAAATATTGCATTCTGACGGCGCTATTTCCAGCAGAATCTTGACTCCGGTGCGCGATCCTCCAATAATCATGAATCATGCAAAATAGATGAAATAACATAAGTATCATCTCCAAATATGAAATATATCAATGAATAACAGCAAATTCTGATATAAAATAGTGATGCAAATTGGACGTATCAACTCCCCCCAAGCTTAGACTTCGCTTGTCCCCAAGCGAAACTGAACTCGGTAAGCAGGACCACATGTTTATAGAGTGAAGAGTCGATAAATAAAATACGGACAAGAAGCATCATATTCATTCACACAAGACATTCTAGTAAACAACTTCCTCATATAATTCAACTTGAAACAAGTATAAGGTAATCACAAATAAAAGTGCATAAGAAATCTTAGTTGGTGATGGCAAACTTCATTCTTGGTCAAAGAACAGTTAACAGGTTATACTTATCTATCGAGCAGCGCTCTTATGTTAAAGTTTGTACGGCACAACTTGCATACTCAATCATAATAATCTCCTCATGATCATTGATAACTTTCAAAGCTATATTCATTCAGAAAAAACTTGTACTAAACAAGGAAAAGTAAAAGACATGATGAGGTAAATCACAATATAGTAGTTTGATCACAACAACTCAAATGCTTGCTTAAGATGGAGGGAAATAGGTTTACTGACTCAACATAAAGTAAAAGACAGGCCCTTCGCAGAGGGAAGCAGGGATTAAATCATGTGCTAGAGCTTTTTCAGTTTTGAAATCATATAAAGAGAATGAAAGTAACATTTTGAGAGGTGTTTGTTGTTGTCAACGACTGGTAGCGGGTACTCTAACCCCCTTGCCAGACAAACCTTCAAAGAGCGGCTCCCATTTTATTTTTATTTTTGTGTGGCACTCCTTCCAACCTTTCTTTCATAAACCATGGCTAACCGAATCCTCGGGTGCCTGCCAACAATCTCATACCATGAAGGAGTGCCTTTTTATTTTAGTTTTATTATGATGACACTCCCCCCAACCTTTGCTTACACAAGCCATGGCTAACCGAATCCTTCGGGTGCCGTCCATCAATCACATACCATGGAGGAGTGTCTATTTAGGTTAATTAATTTGGGACTGGGAATCCCATTGCCAGCTCTTTTTGCAAAGTTATTGGATAAGTGGATGAAGCCACTAGTCCATTGGTGAAAGTTGCCCAACAAGATTGAAAGATAAAACACCACATACTTCCTCATGAGCTATAAAACATTGACACAAATAAGAGATAGTAAATTTTGAATTATTTAAAGGTAGCACACGAAGTATTTACTTGGAATGGCAGGAAATACCATGTAGTAGGTAGTTATGGTGGACACAAATGGCATAGGTTTGGGTTGAGGTTTGGATGCACGAGAAGCATTCCCTCTCAGTACAGGTCTTTGGCTAGAAAGGTTAATTAGTAAGCACGAGAGTTGAGGGAAACAAACAAATATACATGTGATAGAAACAATCATGCATCTTCCTTGTAAGCACAAACAATTTTAACTTCAGAATAATAAGCTATGAGCTAACAAGAAAAGAAGACAATGAAACAACTACATGTATTTCTCTTTTCTACTTAAACCTCAAAGTGTTGTTGCTATTGACCAATGCTAAGTTTGCCAAAACCAAATAGATTTATTCAATGCTCCCAAAGTGATACCAATACTAATAACAAGATCAATCATATAATAAGGATTGCAAACTAAAATAAGATGTGCAATATGTAAATGATAAGACTTCTCATTAATATTCCATAACGATAACTCACACCAAGGGATACATAGACAACCAACTAAAGGAGAGATACTTCCACACTGCAACCCATCTTATATGATAACTTCCCTACTCATGATATGACACTACTTGATAGTAAAAAGTAAAAGGTAGTGATGATGTGATACCGCGGCACTCCCCCAAGCTTGGAACAAACCAAGGGGATGCCAATACCGATGATGAATTACTCCTTCGGCGATGGTGGTGATGAATTCCCATCACCAGACTTCCAAGGAAGAGGCTCTCCATCAACAAACGACATCTTGGTCTCGGGAATCCTGAAACTAGCAGCATAGCTTATGTGTTTAAACCTGTTTTCATACTCACAGTTCTGATTTTGAATGTCATAGAGTTGAGCTTGGAGTTTGTTGGTGGTGTCGTGAAGTGAGAGGATGTCGCCCCATAGCTTTGCAGTCTCCTTCTCGTGTGCATCAATAAGTTCAGACACAATCCTGTGGAAGATGTCCACCTCACGCTCAGCCATCTCCTTGTATTTGAAGACCTCTTGTTCTAGCTTCTCCATCCTGTCTTCCAAGCTTCCTTCTCCTTTAGGACCCTGGACATCCTTGATCTGCAGTTCCCCATCAACGAGCAGCAACTCCTTGGGGTGCATCCTCAGCTCCTCCATGTACAAGTTGTCAACGTCCTTGCAGGAGCTGTCCTTCGGAGTTTCCGACGAAGACATGATGGCTCTAGATCCGAAGCAAATCCTGGCAGAAACAGCTCGTAACAAAACACGTCGAGAAAACGATATACGGACCTCCAGGGGTCCCGGGGATAATATAGCAGGAATTTGTATGTAATAAGGAAAGTACCAGGTCGAACCAGAGTCGGAGAGGGGCGACGAGGCGGCCAGCTCATAGGGCGGCGCGGCCTGGCTGGGGCCCGCGCCGGCCTATGGGGGCACGCCCTCGTGCGTCTCCTCCACTCCGTTTCGATCTCGTAATTTTTCATATTTTCCAAAAATACCAAAAACATTGTTCGGAAAGCAAATCGCGAACTTTTTATTACCAGTACTGTTACCTATTCAAAGTCGAGTTACGCGGATCGTCAATTTGTCCTTTGATGAAAGCCTCCGGTGTTTCCACTCGAATAACATCAACATCTACATTATAAGAATCTCCTGAGATATAATGCTTGAGTCTTTGTCCATTCACCACTTGTGTAGCATTGCCTTGGAGAGAGCTAATTTTTATTGCTCCTGAACGATACACCTCCTCAACAACATATGGTCCTTCCCATTTCGAGAGTAATTTCCCTGCAAAGAATCTGAGACGAGACCGATACAATAGGACTTTATCCCCAATATTAAATTCTCTTTTGATAATCCTTCTATCATGCCATGTTTTAACTTTCTCTTTAAAGAGTTTAGAATTTTCATAAGCTTCACTTCTCCATTCATCTAGAGAACTCAATTGCAGCAACCTCTTATTACCAGCTAGTTTAGGATCTTTATTTAATTCTCTAACAGCCCAATAAGCATTGTGCTCTAGTTCTAAAGGTAAATGACAAGCTTTTCCATAAACCATTTTATAAGGTGACATTCCCATGGGATTTTTATAAGCAGTTCTATAAGCCCATAGTGCTTCCTTCAATTTACTAGCCCAATTCTTTCTAGTTTTATTAACAGTCTTTTGCAAGATAGATTTAATTTCTCTATTTGATAGTTCTACTTGCCCACTAGTTTGGGGATGATAAGCGGAAGAAATTCTATGATTAATACCATATTTAGCAAGAGTTTTTCTAAAACCACCATGAATAAAATGAGAACCTCCATCAGTCATAATATATCTAGGACTCCAAATCTAGGAAAAATAATATCTAAAAGCATTCTTAAAGAGGTCTCACCATCAGCACTTTTTGTAGGTATGGCTTCCACCCATTTAGTAACATAATCAAAAGCAACAAGTATATGAGTGTTACCTTCTGAAGAGGGAAAAGGTCCCATGAAGTCAAATCCCCAACAATCAAACGGTTCAATAACAAGAGTATAATTCATATGCATTTCATTGCGTCTGGAGATATTACCAACCCTTTGACATTCGTCACAAGATGAAATAAACTTCCTTGCATCTTTGAAGAGAGTTGGCCAATAAAAACCTGATTGTAGAACCTTTTGGGCGGTTCTATCTCCTGCGTGATGTACTCCATAAGCACTACCATGACATTTACTCAATATCTCTTGTTGTTCATATTCGGGAACACATCTTCGCAGAATACCATCCACTCCTTCTTTATTTAAGTGTGGGTCATCCCAAAAATAATGCCTCAAGTCATAAAAGAATTTTCTCCTTTGCTGAGCTGAAAAGGTTGGAGGCAAGTACTTGGAAACAATAAAGTTCGCATAATCAGCATACCAAGGACTATCTCGCGAGATCACCTTTATTACAACCAATTGTTCATTTGGAAAACTATCATTAACGGGAACAGGATCATAAGCAATATTTTCCAATCTAGATAAATTATCAGCAACAGGATTATCAGCACCTTTCCTATCTATAATATGTAAATCAAATTCTTGCAAAAGAAGCACCCATCTAATAAGCCTTGGCTTAGCATCTTTATTTTCCATAAGGTACCTAATTGCAGCATGATCAGTATGAATTGTGACTTTTGAATCAACAATATAAGATCTAAACTTATCACAAGCAAAGACTACAGCTAACAATTCTTTTTCAGTAGTAGCATAATTTCTTTGAGTAGCATCAAGAGTTTTACTAGCATAATGAATAACATTCAATTTTTTATTTACTCGCTGTCCAAGAACAGCGCCTACAGCAAAATCACTAGCATCACACATAATTTCAAATGGTAAGTTCCAATCAGGAGGTTCAACTATAGGAGCAGTTGTTAAGGCTTTCTTTAGAGTTTCAAAAGCTTCCTTACAATCATCATCAAAAACAAAAGGTGCATCTTTTTGAAGAAGATTAGTAAGAGGCTTTGAAATCTTGGAGAAGTCTTTAATAAACCTCCTATAAAACCCAGCATGACCAAGAACACTACGAATACCTTTAACATCCCTAGGGTAGGGCATCTTCTCAATTGCTTCAACTTTAGCTCTATCAACTTCAATACCTCTCTCGGAAATTTTATGTCCCAATACAATTCCTTCATTAACCATAAAGTGGCATTTCTCCCAATTAAGAACAAGGTTAGTTTCTTCACATCTCTGCAAAACTTTATCAAGGTTCCGCAAGAAATTATCAAAAGAATTCCCATAGACAGAAAAATCATCCATGAATACCTCTACAATACTCTCGCAAAAGCCATGAAAAATAGCAGACATGCATCTTTGAAAAGTAGCAGGAGCATTACATAAACCAAAAGGCATACGTCTATAAGCATAAGTTCCATAGGGACAAGTGAAAGTGGTTTTCTCTTGATCCTTAGTTTTAATAGCAATTTGTGAAAACCCAGAATAACCATCAAGAAAGCAAAAGTGAGTATTCTTAGACAACCTTTCTAACATTTGATCAATAAAAGGTAAAGGGTAATGATCTTTCTTAGTAACTTTATTAACTTTTCGATAATCAGTACACATTCTATACCCTACAACTACTCTTTGAGGTATGAGCTCATCATTATCATTAGGCACAACAGTCATTCCTCCTTTCTTCGGAACACAATGCACAGGACTAACCCATCTACTATCAGCAATAGGATATATAATACCAGCTTCAAGAAGTCTTAATACCTCATTTCTTACCACATCCTTCATCTTAGGAATTAGACGACGCTGAGGTTCAACAACAGGCTTCGCATCATCTTCCATATTAATGGCATGTTGGCAAATAGAGGGAGAAATCCCCTTCAAGTCATCAAGAGTGTAGCCAATAGCACCTCGGTGTTTCTTCAATATTTCCAATAACCTTTCTTCTTCAAACTATGAAAGCTTAGAACTAATAATAACAGGATATATTTTCTTATCATCAATATGAGCATATTTAAGATTATTAGGCAATGGTTTTAAATCAAAGACAGGATCTTCCTTTGGTGGCGGTGTTGTACCCAGATCTTCTACCGGTAAATCATGCTTAAGAATAGGTTGACGAAGGAAAATTTCATCAAGCTCATCTCTTTCTTCCCTAAAAACTTCACTCTCACTATTCTCCAAATGTTGCTGCAAAGGATTATTAGGAGCAAGAGCAATAGATGCACACTGTTCAACTCTAAAATCATTATTAGGCAAATCAGCTTTATAAGGAGTTTTGGCAAATTTAGAGAAGTTAAACTCATAAGATTCATCAGCAAATTTAGTCAAAATTTTCTCTTTCTTGCAATCTATAATAGCTCCACAAGTATTTAGAAAAGGTCTACCAAAAATGATAGGACAATATTTACTAGCAGCAGAACCAAGTACCAAAACGTCAGCAGGATATTTAATCTTACCGCATAGAACTTCCACATCTCGAACAATGCCAATTGGGGAAATAGTTTCTCTATTAGCCAGCCGAATAACCACATCAATATCTTCAAGTTCACAAGAACCAATTTCGTGCATAATCTCCGTGTAAAGCTCATAAGGAATAGCACTAATACTTGCACCAATATCACATAAACCATAATAACAATGATCTCCAATTCTAACAGATAACATAGGAACACTAGCTTTCTTAGACTTATTAGGATGTGAAACAATATTAGAAGCATCTTCACAGAAAATAATATGACCATCCTCCACATTTTCAGTCACAAGACCTTTAACAATTGCAACAGCAGGTTCAACTTTTATTTATTCTTCAGGTTCTATAGGTTTCTTTTCACTTTTATGAACTGCACTATTTATAACAGAGTACTCCTTCATTTTAGCAGGGAAAGGAGTTTTTTCAATATAAGCTTCAGGAATAACATGATCAACAGTTTCAACTACAACACATTTATTAATAGATGAATCAATTTTATCTTTATACGGTTCATGATACTTATCAAAATTCTTCTTAGGCAATTCATAATGAGAGGCAAAAGCTTTATAAAGATTTGCAGCAACTTGAGAATCAAGACCATAAGTAGCACTCATATTACGAAATTTATCAGTATCCATAAAAGCTTCAATGCATTTATAATCATAATTTATACCTGATTCTCTATCTTTGTCGTTCTCCCATCCTTCAGTATTTTCCTGGATCCGATTAAGAAGGTCCCTTTTAAACTCTTCTTTGTTGCGCGTGAATGATCCAGAACAAGAAGTATCCAGCAAGGTCTTTTCTTCAAAAGAAAGTCTTGCATAGAAATTATCAATAATAACATTACCAGGAAGCTCATGAATGGGGCATTTGAGCATTAAAGACTTCAATCTCCCCCACGCTTGGGCAATACTCTCTCCATCATGAGGCCAAAAATTATATATGCGGTTCCGGTCTTTGTGAATTTCACTTGGAGGATAGAACTTAGAATAAAACCGGGGCACAATATCATTCCATTCAAGAGAATCCCCATTATCCAGTAATTTATACCAATGCGCCGCTTTACCAGACAGCGATATAGAGAATAGTTTCTTCCTCACTTCATCCATAGCAATACCTGCACACTTGAATAAACCGCATAATTCATGTAAGAACAGTAAATGATCTCCAGGGTGGACAGTTCCATCCCCTGTATAACGGTTATCCACTACACGTTCAATAATTTTCATAGGTATTTTGTATGGTATCTCTTCCTCACCTGGCGCCTCATCCACTACCTTTGCAGTAGTAGTAGATTTTCCAAATAAAAACTCAAGAGAAGATCTCTCCATAATGAATTATGGCAGCAGGCAGAAATAAAATCAGCACAAACAGTAAAAGTTTCCCTTACCAATTCCACTTACCAATAGCGCTTCACTCCCCGGCAACGGCGCCAGAAAATAGTCTTGATGACCCACAAGTATAGGGGGTGTATCGTAGTATCTTCGATAAGTAAGAATGTCGATCCCAACGAGGAGCAGAAGGTGTTGACAAGCAGTTTCGACGAAGGATTCACTGTAAATGCTCACAGACAAGTATTCAGGGGGTTTTGATGTAGCAGATGAATAAAGTACGAGTAAGTAAAGTGCGAGAGTAACAATTGCAGCGAGTGGCCCAATCCTTTTTAGCACAAAGGACAAGCCGGTTTGTTTACTTATAATGACCAAACGTTCTCGAGGACACACGGAATTTTAGTCTAGTGCTTTCGCTACATACGGCTAATTAATCTTCATTGTTTTGATAAGTGTTGTGTGGGTGAACCTGTGCTAATGTACCGCCCTTCCTAGGACTAATACATACTTGTGATTATACCCCTTGCAAGCATCCGCAACTACAAGAAAGTAATTAAGATAAATCTAACCACAGCCTTAAACTCTGAGATCCTGCTATCCCTCATGCATCGATATACCAATGGAGGTTTAGGTTTCTGTCACTCCGGCAACCCCGCAATTGGCAAACGAGTACAAGATGCATTCCCCTAGGCCCATAAAGGTGAAGTGTCGTGTAGTCGACGTTCACACGACACCACTAGAAGAATAACACCACAACTTAAATATCATAACATTGAATATTACTCAACCATACTTCACTACTAACATTTAGACTTCACCCATGTCCTCAAGAACTAAACGAACTACTCACGAGACATCATATGGAACATGATCAGAGGTGATATGATGATGAATAACAATCTGAACATAAACCTTGGTCCAACGGTTTCACTCAATAGCATCAATAACGAGTAGAAATCAACACCGGGAGAGTTTCCCCTATCAAACAATCAAGATCAAACCCAAATTCTTACAGCGGTGACGATGTGCAGCGGTGGAGATGGCGGTGATGATGATGGTGATGGAGATGATGTCCAACTCGATGGCGGTGACGATGGCGTCGATTTCCCCCTCCGGGAGGGAATTTCCCCGGCGGATCTCAGCCTGCCGGAGAGCTCTTTTCTCTCTGGTGTTCTCCGCCTCACAGAGGCGGCTGTGTCTCTTCGCGACCTATCCTCTGGAGCTTAGGTTTTCGGGACGAAGACGTTCGCGAAGAAAAGGAGGCGAGAGGGGGCTGTGGGCCCCCTCCTCATAGGGCGGCGCGGCCAGGCCTTGGGCCGCGCCGGCCTATGAGGTGGGCCCACCTTGGGTCCCCTCGGCTCCTCCTTCTGGCTCCCTTCGTCTTCTGGAAAAATAGGATTTTTCATATAATTTCCGTCAACTGTTGATCTTCCGAAATATTGCATTCTGACGGCGCTATTTCCAGCAGAATCCTGACTCCGGTGTGCGATCCTCCAATAATCATGAATCATGCAAAATAGATGAAATAACATAAGTATCATCTCCAAATATGAAATATATCAATGAATAACAGCAAATTATGATATAAAATAGTGATGCAAATTGGACGTATCATCCGCTTTGATGCAGCAACCGAGAATGGACAAAAGGTCACATATTATGGTTACATAGAGGAGATATGGGAACTTGACTATGGACCCTCCTTTAAGGTCCCTTTGTTCCGGTGCAAATGGTTCAAGCTAACAGGAGGTGGGGTAAAGGTGGACCAGCAATACGGAATGACAATGGTGGATTTCAACAATCTTGGTTACCTTGACGAACCATTCGTCCTAGCGAAAGATGTCGCTCAGGTTTTCTATGTGAAGGACATGAGTAGCAAACCGAGGAAACGGAAAGATAAGAAAACGATCAGTACATCATGCGATGATCCAAAGCGCCACATTGTTCTTTCAGGGAAAAGAAACATCGTGGGAGTGGAGGGCAAGACAGACATGTCAGAAGATTATAATATGTTTGGTGAAATTCCGCCCTTCAAAGTGAACACCGACCCAAGCATTAAGTTAAATGATGAGGATGCTCCATGGATACGGCTCAATCGTAAGCAAGCAGGGACACAAGGGAAGAAATGATGTGTAATAATTTATTGTACCAAACTTTGTTGAATGGATCATGTGAATTATATTATCTGTGATGTGTTTGGTGTCCATTTTCGAATGATTCGATCGATTCGAGATACCACTGATGATACATGAAATTTGGAGTGACTAAGTCATACTCCTGCCTAGGCGGCGCTCGTGGCTCGAACTGAGGGTAGCGCAGGCGGGGGATATCGCCGGCCGTGATGTAGTCCATAACGCTCTGTAGAGTCTGGCCGTACCACCATAGCCGACGGCCGGCCTCGTGGAAGTTCCCAGGAGGCAGACCGTCCTCCTCATACCTGGCGAGCGCCCTGTCACGCCGATTGATGGAGAAGGCGTCCCAAGTATGCTGGTTATCGGGATGCTAGCGGGAATTCATCCGCTGCTCCGGCGTGAGATCGAGGTAGTAGTGGTTCGTGATGGCCGCCCAGCGCGCAGTACCCTGAGGGACGGGAGGGACCGGCACGCCTCCGGCGCTTAGGCTCCAGCCGGCGGGGATGCGGTAGCCCGGTGGGCAAGGGTAGTTCGAGGCGCAAAGCTCCTCCACCTGCTGGTAGGTTAGAGTGGGTGCGGTGGAAGCCATGAGAGAGTGATGAGAGATTGTAGAGATGTGATAATGCTGCCCAAGCCGGGCTACATATATGTAGTGAGAAATGGCGGGAAAATGGGAGCGGGAAGACAGGAGGCGGGAAGAAAGTGGCGGGAAGAAAGAGGCGGGAAGACAGGGAAGAAATGGCGGGATAAGGACGTTTGGGTAAGCTTTAGTCCCGGCTGGTGGGTGCAACCGGGACTAAAGGTGGTTTTGTATCATCTAACAAAACTGTCGGTGGGATAAGCACGTCTGGGTAAGCTTTAGTCCCGGCTGGTGGGTGCAACCGGGACTAAATGTGGTTTTTGTGTCATCTAAGAAAACTATCGGTGGGATAAGGACATTTGGGTAAGTTTTAGTCCCGGCTGGAGGGTGGAACCGTGACTAAAGCTGTCGGCAGGATAAGGACGCGTGGGTGGACGCACTGCTCGATGAGATAAAGCATGTAGCGCACGACGCCCTGTCAGAGGAACAAGACAAAGCAGCAGCGGCGCCGTGCCTATAAAAGGAGCATCGATACGCCTTGGCAAGCAGACCAACAAGCCAACCTAGCAGGTAGGGAGAGTTTCATCCCCATGGACGGAGTAAAGGGTTGGAAAATCTCCCGTGGCGCAACTTCTCGAAGATGTCGTCGGTGCACACGCCCTACGACATCTTCGGAAGTTGCTCCTCGGGAAAATTTTCCTGCAAGCCAGGGGGCGGGAAGACAGAGGCGGCCGGGAATAACTGGCGGGAAGAACTGGGCGGGAAGACAAAGGCGGCCGGGAAGAACTGGCGGGAAGAGGGGGGTGGGAAGATAGAGGCGGCCGGGAAGAACTGGTGGGAAGAGGGGGTGGAAAGACAGAGGCGGGAAGAACTGGCGGGAAGAAGGGGCAGGAAGACAGAGGCGGGAAATTTATTTTTCTGAATTTTTTGACATATTATTTGTATTTTTAACATTTAGAAATGAATTAGTTTTATTTTCTGATTTTTTGATATATTATTTGTATTTTTAACATTTAGAAATGAATTATTTTTATTTTTCTGAATTTTTTGATATATTATTGTATTTTTTAAATTTAGAAATGAATTAGTTTTATTTTTCTGATTTTTTTGATATATTATTTGTATTTTAAAAATTTAGAAATGAATTAGTTTTATTTTTTGATTTTTTTGATATATTATTTGTATTTTTAACATTTAGAAATGAATTAGTTTTATTTTCCTGAATTGTTTGATATATTATTTGTATTTTTAAGTATTTTGAAAATGAAAAGTATTTGAAAAAGATCTTTAGTCGCGGTTGGTCTAGCCAACCGCGACTAACCTTTAGTCGCGGTTGGCCACACCAACCGCGACTAAAGGTCAATTTGTATAAATACGCGCGCTCGGCCCAGGGGGTTTCACTTCATCTCCCTCCTCGAAGACGCCGATCGACAGACCGACGCCGTCAGGCTGCCGCGCGCCACCGCCACCGACGAACCGCCCGCGCGCTCTCCTCCCCGCCGCCGCCGAACCTCCTCCCCGGCCGCCGGCGCGCGCTCTCCTCGTCGCCCGCGTCTGCGCCGCCCGGCCCTTACATATACTTCGCCGGCCCGCGCGGCCGTTCCGCCATCGCACGAACTCCGCCGCGTCGCCGCCGCTGCCACGGCCACCACGCGCGCGCCGCGGCCTGCCCGCGCGCCTCCGCCGCCGCCCACCGTGTACCGCCGCCGCACCGCCCACCGAACTCCGCCGTCGCCGCCGCTGCATGCACACGGCCACCACGCGCGCATGTCACCGCCGCTACCGGCCGCCGCGCCGCGGGAGAGAGAGGGCGGGGGCGCGCCACATACACACGGCGCCCCTGCCTCAGCTTTCTTTTTTTTGTTTTTTTTGTTTTAACTTAACGAAATAATTAACTTAGCAAAAAAATAACTTAAAATTTATACTTAAAATTTGTTAATCAAAATGGAAAACCAAAACTGATCATGGGTGCATATGCACCTGGTATTATAAAACATATTTCAAAAGGTAAAAAAAATTAGAAAAAAAATTTAGCATGTAGAGGGGCATGTTCTATGTGTACACGGTAAAGTTTCACGTAAAACCAACAATTTTTATACCCTGTGTAAAAAAGACAAGTAATGCCTCGAGAAATAGACGAGTAATGCCTCGAGAAATATACCCTGTGTAAAATTCAAATAGTTCTATGTAACTTAAAAAAGTAGGGCACCGACCCCGCGTGTATACGGAGGGGGCGGCGAGGGGCCCCCCTCGCCGCCCCCTCCGTATACGCGCGGGGTTTTTTTACGAGAGAGAGGATCGGAGGGGGCGGTGCATGCACTACCGCCCTTTCGCCACCGCCACCGCCCTTTCATCACCGGCGCCACCCTTTCACCACCGGCGCCACCGCCCTTTCGCCACCGCCACCGCCCTTTCATCACCGGCGCCACCGTTTCACCACCGGCGCGCCACCGCCCTTTCACCACCGCCCCCCTTTCGCCACCGCCACCGCCTCCTTCTTTACTTAATATAATTAGTTTTTACTACATGTTTTCAGGAATGACACATATGGCGGACGATAGAGCCGACCCGATTAGGGATAACTATAATGCGGAAGCCGAGGCACATCTTTTCGGCATCATAAACGGCGACATTCTTTATGTGCCGCCGTCCCAAGAAGATGAAGAAGACGATATCTCTTCTTATCTGAACATTGGCGATGAAGATGAAGGTCGTCAGCGAGGTGATGACGAAGGAACGGGTACTGTTGATGGAGGTGAACCGATGACAAACACCTCCGGCGATGTTGATAATCAATTAGCAATAACCACCTCCGGCGAGGTATATATATACATTGAGCCTCTGGTGATACAAATTTACCGATTTCAATAAATATGTGTATTAACTCGACTCTCTTTCTTATTTTAGCCCTCGGCCAGCGGATCGTCGAAAAAATCGGTGAAGACAAAGCGTGGCAAAACCAAGACGCTGAAACAAGGAGTGATATATACCATTGATGTTATCAGTCCAAAAGGCAAGCCGCTAGAGCCCGAAGAGGCGTACACCAAGTTCATCAACCAATGCGGAGTCGTTGTTAGAGACAGCGTCCCGATCACCGTCCAGGAATGGCATGAGCCAGTGAAGGCACGTGTTGGTTCCACTTTCGTCAGCAAGAGAAAGAAAAAGGAATGCTGGAGAATGCTTATGGAGCATTTCGTTCTACCTCCGGAATACCGCAAAAAAGATGAATTCGGTAACGATGATCCGGAGGGACGTAAGAGGAGGAGGCTGGTCAAAGAGTTCGCTCTTCAGAAGATGGCCACAGCATTCCGCACATACAAGAAAAATTTAGCGGCTCAATATGTCGAGAAGGGGAAGACTCCGGATTTCACCGGACAGTATGAGAAGATTAAAGATGATTGGCCCGAATTTGTGAGGCAAAAGAAATCCGAGGAATTCAAGGCCATATCGGATAAAAATAAGGCAAATGCGGCTAAGAAGCAGTACAATCATATTATGGGGCCAGGAGGATACCGCCTTTCTGAGCCTAAGTGGCAGAAGATGGAGGACGACCTGAGGGCGCGAGGAATCCCTCTAGGTACCGAGGGATGGGACCCTAGGGCCAAAAGCTGGTGGTACGGGCATGGGGGAACGGTAGACCCGGTGACGGGGAAGTGTACCCACCGAGACACAAAGTTTAAACCCACCCAAGCCCTTATTAACGCAATGAGGGATGCTCAAGAGGGGAAGATCAAGTTCAACAGAGAGAATGACCAGCTGACAAGAGCCCTCGGGAATCCTGAACACGGAGGACGTGTACGAGGCAAAAGCGTCATTTCGTGGGAAGAAGGGTTTTCCCAGGAAGATGACCCCTACAGTTACAGAAGCCGTAAGAGAAAGGCGGATCGGCAAAAAGATGAGCTGGCGCGGTTGGCATCGGAATTCAGTGAGATGAGGAAAACCGTGGATGTACTAGTAAAAGAAAGAGATGCAGCTCGGACGCAGCATGAAGATCATCCACCGGATGTCGGAAGCCAGCAGCGGAGAAGCAGCATGGCTTCCACGGAGGCCCCACCGGCTGGTGCACATGAGCCTCCGGCGATCGAAATTACTGCACCGGAGCCTCCGGCGATCGAAATTACTGCACCGGAGCCTCCTCGCTACCCCGTGGACGATGTAAAGGAGATGAAAGAATGTCATTTGTATTATCCAATCGGGAACATGTCCATGAAGGTAGCCATCGGCAGTGCTTTACCATGTGAACATGGAGCACTCCACCACAACAACCCCATTCAAGATGGCTATGCTCGTGTCACGGTGGAGGACATAGTACAAGGGTTTGAGGACCTGGAGATTGACATTGCTACACCTGAAGGGGAGAGAAGACTTGGAGATGTCAAGCGCCAGTTCATTCTATGGCCAAAGAAGTTTATCAAGTTTCCAGGCGAGGCGCCAAGGCCAACAAGTCCACCCCCCTACGGTGGTGGTGGCGGTGGCGGTGGTGGTGGTGGTGGTGGTGATGCTTCACCTACACCTCCTTCACGTCAGCCGACGCCGCCCCCCAATTCACCTCCGGCGGGTAAGCAGCCGCCGCCCCCCAGTCCGCCCCGGGCGGGTAAGAAGACGCCGCTCGCCAATCCACCTCCGGCGAAGAAGCAGAAGCAGTCCTGGACTATTAACCCGGACCCTTATGTACCTAAGACCAGAAAGGTACCGGAGCCATCACTGAAGCCTCTCCCCACGAGGCCTTGGGAACGTAGTGCCGAGGAAGTCGACGCGGCCGCGGCTGCTCACCATGAGAATTGGAGGGCGGAATGCCAGGCGAGAAGAGAGCCCGAGCCCAAGCCAGTATATTCTGACAAGCAAAAGAAGTGGGCTAAGTCATTTTTGAGCACACCGTCCCAAGGCGCGAAGAATCTGCCTAACGACTATGCACGTGAACTTCGTAGGCAGGCACTCATCTTGAAGGAGAAGAAAGAGCTGGCGGAGAAGCAGGAGAAGAAAGCCTTGGAGGAGGCCGAGAAAGAATTAGCAAGTAAAAAAAGCGGGAAACGAGTTGCCCAGCTCGGGGAACAAAGTAAACAATCAATCGCCCCGCTCATAGTGAAAGCCGCCGGTCCGGATGCTGAACTAATGGACCCCACAATCATAGCAGCTGCGGCATGACGTATGTCTTTTCCGTTCAACACGCGTCCGTTGGGAACCCCAAGAGGAAGGTGTGATGCGTACAGCAGTAAGTTTTCCCTCAGGAAGAAACCAAGGTTTATCGAACCAGTAGGAGCCAAGAAGCACGTTGAAGGTTGATGGCGGCGAGATGTAGTGCGGCGCAACACCAGGGATTCCGGCGCCAACGTGGAACCTGCACAACACAACCAAAGTACTTTGCCCCAACGAAACAGCGAGGTTGTCAATCTCACCGGCTTGCTGTAACAAAGGATTAGATGTATAGTGTGGATGATGATTGTTTGCAGAGAACAGTAGAACAAGTATTGCAGTAGATTGTATTCGATGTAAAAGAATGGACCGGGGTCCACAGTTCACTAGAGGTGTCTCTCCCATAAGATAAATAGCATGTTGGGTGAACAAATTACAGTTGGGCAATTGACAAATAGAGAGGGCATGACAATGCACATACATGATATGATGAGTATAGTGAGATTTAATTGGGCATTACGACAAAGTACATAGACCGCTATCCAGCATGCATCTATGCCTAAAAAGTCCACCTTCAGGTTATCATCCGAACCCCTTCCAGTATTAAGTTGCAAATAACAGACAATTGCATTAATTATGGTGCGTAATGTAATCAATAACTACATCCTCGGACATAGCATCGATGTTTTATCCCTAGTGGCAACAGCACATCCACAACCTTAGAACTTTATGTCACTGTCCCAGATTTATTGGAGGCATGAACCCACTATCGAGCATAAATACTCCCTCTTGGAGTTAAGAGTAAAAACTTGGCCAGATCCTCTACTAATAACGGAGAGCATGCAAGATCATAAACAACACATAGGTAATAGATTGATAATCAACATAACATAGTATTCTCTATCCATCGGATCCCAACAAACACAACATATAGCATTACAGATAGATGATCTTGATCATGTTAGGCAGCTCACAAGACCCGACAATGAAGCATAATGAGGAGAAGACAACCATCTAGCTACTGCTATGGACCCATAGTCCAGGGGTGAACTACTCACTCATCACTCCGGAGGCGACCATGGCGGTGAAGAGTCCTCCGGGAGATGATTCCCCTTTCCGGCAGGGTGCCGGAGGCGATCTCCTGAATCCCCCGAGATGGGATTGGCGGCGGCGGCGTCTCTGGAAGGTTTTCCGTATCGTGGCTCTCGGTACTGGGGGTTTCGCGACGAAGACTATATGTAGGCGGAAGGGCAGGTCAGGAGGCGTCACGGGGACCCCACACGCTAGGGCCGCGAGGGCCCCCCCTGGGCCGCGCCGCCCTAGTGTGGCGGCGCCCCGTGGACCCACTTCGTCTTCCCTTCGGTCTTCTGGAAGCTTCGTGTGAAAATAGGCCCCTGGGCGTTGATTTCGTCCAATTCCGAGAATATTTCCTTACTAGGATTTCTGAAACCAAAAACAAACAGAAACAAGAATCGGCTCTTCGGCATCTCGTTAATAGGTTAGTGCCGGAAAATGCATAAATATGACATAAAGTATGCATAAAACATGTAGATATCATCAATAATGTGGCATGTAACTTAAGAAATTATCGATACGTCGGAGACGTATCAGCATCCCCAAGCTTAGTTTCTGCTCGTCCCGAGCAGGTAAACGATAACAAAGATAATTTCTGGAGTGACATGCCATCATAACCTTGATCATACTATTGTAAGCACATGTAATGAATGCAGCGATCAAAACAATGTAAATGACATGAGTAAACAAATGAATCATAAAGCAAAGACTTTTCATGAATAGTACTTCAAGACAAGCATCAATAAGTCTTGCATAAGAGTTAACTCATAAAGCAATAATTCAAAGTAAAGGTATTGAAGCAACACAAAGGAAGATTAAGTTTCAGCGGTTGCTTTCAACTTGTAACATGTATATCTCATGGATAGTTGTCAATGTAAAGTAATATAACAAGTGCAATATGCAAGTATGTAGGAATCAATGCACAGTTCACACAAGTGTTTGCTTCTTGAGGTGGAGAGAAATAGGTGAACTGACTCAACATAAAAATAAAAGAATGGCCCTTCGCAGAGGGAAGCATTGATTGCTATATTTGTGCTAGAGCTTTGATTTTTGAAAACAAGAAACAATTTTGTCAACGGTAGTAATAAAGCATATGTGTTATGTAAATTATATCTTACAAGTTGCAAGCCTCATGCATAGTATACTAATAGTGCCCGCACCTTGTCCTAATTAGCTCGGATTACCGGGATTATCATCGCAATACATATGTTTTAACCAAGTGTCACAAAGGGGTACCTCTATGCCGCCTGTACAAAGGTCTAAGGAGAAAGCTCGCATCGGATTTCTCGCTATTGATTATTCTCAACTTAGACATCCATACCGGGACAACATAGACAACAGATAATGGACTCCTCTTTTATGCATAAGCATTCAACAATTATTAAGTTTCTCATATGAGATTGAGGATATTTGTCCAAAACTGAAACTTCCACCATGAATCATGGCTTTAGTTAGCGGCCCAATGTTCTTCTCTAACATTATGCATGCTCTAACCATTAAATGAGTGGTAAATCTCCCTTACTTCAGACAAGACGGACATGCATAGCAACTCACATGATATTCAACAAAGAGTAGTTGATGGCGTCCCCAGGAACATGGTTATCGCACAACAAGCAACTTAATAAGAGATAAAGTGCATAAGTACATATTCAATACCACAATAGTTTTTTAGGCTATTTGTCCCATGAGCTATATATTGTAAAGGTAGAGAATGGAAATTTTAAAGATAGCACTCAAGCAATTTACTTTGGAATGGCGGAGAAATACCATGTAGTAGGTAGGTATGGTGGACACAAATGGCATAGTGGTTGGCTCAAGGATTTTGGATGCATGAGAAGTATTCCCTCTCGATACAAGGTTTAGGCTAGCAAGGTTATTTGAAACAAACACAAGGATGAACCGGTGTAGCAAAACTCACATAAAAGACATATTGTAAACATTATAAGACTCTACACCGTCTTCCTTGTTGTTCAAACTCTTTACTAGAAATTATCTAGACCTTAGAGAGACCAATTATGCAAACCAAATTTAGCAAGCTCTATGTATTTCTTCATTAATAGGTGCAAAGTATATGATGCAAGAGCTTAAACATGAGCACAACAATTGCCAAGTATCACATTATCCAAGACATTTTAGCAATTACTACATGTATCATTTTCCAATTCCAACCATATAACAATTTAACGAAGAAGATTCAACCTTCGCCATGAATATTATGAGTAAAGCCTAAGGACATATTTGTCCATATGCAACAGCGGAGCGTGTCTCTCTCCCACACAAAAAATGCTAGGATCCATTTTATTCAAACAAAACAAAAAACAAAAACAAACCGACGCTCCAAACAAAGTACATAAGATGTGATGGAATAAAAATATAGTTTCACTAGAGGAACCTGATAATGTTGTCGATGAAGAAGGGGATGCCTTGGGCATCCCCAAGCTTAGACACTTGAGTCTTCTTGAAATATGCAGGGGTGAACCACCGGGGCATCCCCAAGCTTAGAGCTTTTACTCTCCTTGATTATATTGTATCATCTCCCTCTCTTGATCCTTGAAAACTTCCTCCACACCAAACTCAAAACAACTCATTAGAGGGTTAGTGCACAATCAAAACTTACATGTTCAGAGATGACATAATCATTCTTAACACTTCTGGACATTGCACAAAGCTACTGAAAGTTAATGGAATCGAAAAATCCATCAAGCATAGCAAAACAGGCAATGTGAAATAAAAGGCAGAATCTGTCAAAACAGAACAGTTCGTAAAGACGAATTTTATTGAGGCACCAAACTTTCTCAAATGAAAATGCTCAAATTGAATGAAAGTTTCGTACATATCTGAGGATCACTCACGTAAATTGGCATAATTTTCTGAGTTAACTACAGAGAATTAGGCCCAGATTCGTGACAGCAAAGAAATCTGTTTCTGCGCAGTAATCCAAATCTAGTATGAACCTTACTATCAACGACTTTACTTGGCACAACAATGCACAAAACTAACATAAGGAGAGGTTGCTACAGTAGTAACAACTTCCAAGACCCAAATATAAAATAAAGGTACTGTAGTAAAAACATGGGTTGTCTCCCATAAGCGCTTTTCTTTAACGCCTTTCAGCTAGGCGCAGAAAGTGTATATCAAGTGTTATCAAGAGACGAAGCATTAACATCATAATTTTCACAATTTGTCCCATTTGGTATCTTAGATGCTCCCTTATCTATAGTGGTTTTAAGGGCTTTATCAATTTTAGGCCTATAATAGCTTTTTGGTTTAGGCCCCTTAGAGACATACATGAACTTTTGCTCCTTACCCACATAAGCTTTCTCTCTAAACTTTATAGATGAAAAGGTTGAACCCAATGTTCCCATAGCCTCTTCAAGTTCACTAATCCTTAGGGTTTGATTATCATGAATAGCACAAGATTCTAAGATGGCAATTTTCTCATTAATTCCACCTAGAGATTTATCAAGTTTATCAGTGCTATCAAGTAATGCTCCCAAAGTAGTATCAATACTTGGAAGGTTTTGCTCTATGGTTTCCAACTTTTTCATGACATCTTCAAGAGAGGTTTCAGATTTAACTTCATTAACAGGTGGTATTCCAAATAAACTCTCAATAATGCAACTAGCTTCTAAGGCAGGAGTACCTAGGAAGTTACCTCCCGCGAGACAATCAAGAACATACCTATTCCAGCTAGAGATACCAACATAAAAATTCCTCAGTAGGATAGTGGTGGAGTGTTTCTTAGTGCACCTATTATGGGCATCACTAATTCTATACCAAGCATCTTTTAAACATTCTCCCCCTTTTTGCTTAAACGCACGAACTTCTACTTCAGGATTACTCATTTTAGCAATAGTAAATAAAGCAAACTAGATAAAGTAAATGCAAGTAACTAATTTTTTTTTGTGTTTTTAATATAGAGTATGCAAACAAGATAGTAAATAAAGTAAAGCTAGCAACTAATTTTTTTGTATTTTGATATAATGCAGCAAACAAAGTAGTAAATAAAATAAAGCAAGACAAAAACAAAGTAAAGAGATTGGATTGTGGAGACTCCCCTTGCAGCGTGTCTTGATCTCCGCGGCAACGGCGCCAGAAAATCTGCTTGCTGCGCGTGGTTGACGTATGTCTTTTCCGTTCAACACGCGTCCGTTGGGAACCCCAAGAGGAAGGTGTGATGCGTACAACAGTAAGTTTTCCCTCAGTAAGAAACCAAGGTTTATCGAACCAGTAGGAGCCAAGAAGCACGTTGAAGGTTGATGGCGGCGAGATGTAGTGCGGCGCAACACCAGGGATTCCGGCGCCAACGTGGAACCTGCACAACACAACCAAAGTACTTTGCCCCAACGAAACAGTGAGGTTGTCAATCTCACCGGCTTGCTGTAACAAAGGATTAGATGTATAGTGTGGATGATGATTGTTTGCAGAGAACAGTAGAACAAGTATTGCGATGGGATTGTATTCGATGTAAAAGAATGGACCGGGGTCCACAGTTCACTAGAGGTGTCTCTCCCATAAGATAAATAGCATGTTGGGTGAACAAATTACAGTTGGGCAATTGACAAATAGAGAGGGCATGACAATGCACATACATGATATGATGAGTATAGTGAGATTTAATTGGGCATTACGACAAAGTACATAGACTGCTATCCAGCATGCATCTATGCCTAAAAAGTCCACCTTCAGGTTATCATCCGAACCCCTTCCAGTATTAAGTTGCAAACAACAGACAATTGCATTAAGTATGGTGCGTAATGTAATCAATAACTACATCCTCGGACATAGCATCGATGTTTTATCCCTAGTGGCAACAGCATATCCACAACCTTAGAACTTTCTGTCACTGTCCCAGATTTAATGGAGGCATGAACCCACTATCGAGCATAAATACTCCCTCTTGGAGTTAAGAGTAAAAACTTGGCCAGAGCCTCTACTAATAATGGAGAGCATGCAAGATCATAAACAACACATAGGTAATAGATTGATAATCAACATAACATAGTATTCTCTATCCATCGGATCCCAACAAACACAACATATAGCATTACAGATAGATGATCTTGATCATGTTAGGCAGCTCACAAGACCCGACAATGAAGCATAATGAGAAGAAGATAACCATCTAGCTACTGCTATGGACCCATAGTCCAGGGGTGAACTACTCACTCATCACTCCGGAGGCGACCATGGCGGTGAAGAGTCCTCCGGGAGATGATTCCCCTCTCCGGCAGGGTGCCGGAGGCGATCTCCTGAATCCCCCGAGATGGGATTGGCGGCGGCGGCGTCTCTGGAAGGTTTTCCGTATCGTGACTCTCGGTACTGGGGGTTTCGCGACGAAGACTATATGTAGGCAGAAGGGCAGGTCAGGAGGCGTCACGGGGGCCCCACATGCTAGGGCCACGCGGGCCCCCCCTGGGCCGCGCCGCCCTAGTGTGGCGGCGCCCCGTGGCCCCACTTCGTCTTCCCTTCGGTCTTCTGGAAGCTTCGTGTGAAAATAGGCCCCTGGGCATTGATTTCGTCCAATTCCGAGAATATTTCCTTACTAGGATTTCTGAAACCAAAAACAAAGAAAAGAAGCTGGCTCTTCGGCATCTCGTTAATAGGTTAGTGCCGGAAAATGCATAAATATGACATAAAGTAAGCATAAAACATGTAGATATCATCAATAATGTGGCATGGAACATAAGAAATTATCGATACGTCGGAGACGTATCACGGCAGAACAGGGAATGACCGTAACGGCTGCCAGAGAACAAGCGGCCCTGATCGGTATGACTCTTCGTGAACTGTTAGGCCTTGATGAGGCGCCCGTGAAGGAGGTAGCAATTACATATGTGCCGAATGGGCCTCTCGTCGAGCCTGCGCAGGAAGAGGATCTACCTCCACAAATGACAAGTCTGCTGAAATGGTACAAGGTTACATAAAAAATAAAAACGCCAAAGAATATATTTATGCGGAAGTTAGATATGAGCATCACTTCAAACATTACTATGTACAAATTCATCTGAGTGAATTGTTCCAGCTTTTCAATCTGCGCGAGCTCGACAAATCTATCATCAGTTGCTACGTTCTGTAAGTGATTTATTTCTACCCCATCTCGTTCATATTGCCTGCACTATATATATGTCCTAACTATATTGTTGTGTACGCTATTATATATGCAGAATGAAGATTAAGGAATGCGAAATAAGGAACATCCATGATGTTGGGTTCATTGACCCACACATCGTTAATGGATATGTGTTAGAGCATCACCCCGCCGACGTGGAGGAAGACCTGTGGCGGTTTCTTACAAAGCAGGAACTCAAAAGTGATATTCTATTTCCTTACCATTTTGGGTGAGTGTTTCTGTCTTGAGCACATTCTCTTTTGTTTACTCCATGCATGGTATGTGGCCGGCTAATCGATGAGTTATGCATGACTGTGCATGTATCGTGTCCGCAGGTTCCACTGGATTCTGCTAGTAATTAAATTTGACACCTCCACATGTCTCGTCCACGACTCTCTGACTCTGGATGCAAAGCTTGGGGCGACATGAGAAGAATGCTGCAGAAGTAATTATTTTCATTCATTTGCGCTCTATATCGATCGGCCTATTTTGTTCATTTCCTAATATCAAGTAACTAATAACTCTCTTGTTCATTTAATTTTCTTTGCCTCGTAGGGTTTGGAGACGGTCGGTGAATTCAAAAAAGGGCTACAATTCATGCGGTCAGTGGCTATGAATGGGGATATTCAGCCAACGGGGACCAGTCTATGTGGATACTATGTCTGTGAGATGATCCGGAGATACACCTCTGAGCGAGTTCCGTGTGATAACAATGAGAAGAGGAATAACCTCCGGAAGATGCTTAGTCCAGAAGCTCGCTTCCGACCACTTGAAGAGGAACTAGCTGGATGGTTCACGAGGGAAGTCATCGATCCTAAAGGAGAACACTATGTAGAGGACGTAGAACTTCATATGTATTAAATTATGTATGGAAATTTGTTCAAAATTGTATATGGTCATCCGATGATATTGAATATATATTGTATATTCCTCTTGAATTTTTTTTGGTTCTAATTTCAAATTTGTTTGAAATTGTACATTCATAAGCATGTATGTACTAGTACTGTAGAATATGTGAAACTCCTTCAAAACTAAAATAAAACACAAAAGAAATAAAACAATACAAATTAAAAAGAAACCAGGTTTAGGGAGGGGGGGCCTAAAACGCTAAACCTGCGGCGGTCTTTAGTCGCGGTTGGCCAGAAGAACCGCGACTAAAGGTCCTCCGCCCCGACGGTCGCCTGGCGCCCACGTGGACGGGCCTTTAGTCGCGGTTCGTAAGCAACCGCGACTAAAGGGGGGGCTTTAGTCCCGCATATTTAATCCCGGTTGCGTAACCGGTATTAATAGAGGTGTTTGTTGGCTCGCTAGCTAGTAAGTAGTACTTCCGTCCGTACTCGACGTCAGGACCATGCGCGGCAGTCGTTCGCTCGCGGGGCTTGCGTTGCGTGGCTTTCCTTCTCGTCGTGCGGCACGCGCTCACGTCGACACATGTTGAGCACTGGTGTGTTCGCGGGACACGCTTCCCTTCGTAAAGGCCACCCGGCCCTTTCAATAGTGGTAGTTTTGAAGATAAAGTTTTAAAAGTGAAGGAATGATTTCGAAACCGTTCAGATTTGAAAATGCGTGGACACGTCATGATCGGTATACTCAGATTGTCGAAGGTGCATGGCAGGCAGGTGAGTCAAGCCTTCAAGGAGTGTATGATGCGTTGAGTGCGGTTAGACAGAAGCTGAGAGTTTGGAGCACAACGGAGTTTGGGTCGGTTAAAAAACATCTGAAGGTTTTGAGGGAACGTTTGGAAGTTTTAAGATCAACCTCTATCTATGCTGGACCTTCTAGGGAAGAGAAATCCTTAATGGCCAAGATTTCAGAATTATTGTCTAGGGAGGAATTGTTGGTGAAGCAGCGTTCGCGTGCTTTGTGGCTGTCGGATGGGGATCGCAATACGTCCTTTTTTCATGCCAAAACTAAGGAGAGGTCAAGGAAAAATAAAATAAAATCACTAAAGAGGGCAGATGGCTCGGTAGTGTCATCACTCGAATGTATGGAGGCAGAATCAATCAGTTTCTACCAGAATCTATTTACGGCACAAGAGGACACGAATGCTGCTTTAGTGACTGATTGGGTGGACATGAAGGTTGATGACTCAATGAATGATCATTTGTGTGCGGCAATTACTGATGAGGAAATAGAAAGGGCTTTATTCATGATGCACCCAGATAGATCGCCTTGCCCTGATGGTCTCACAGCTGGCTTTTACATACGCCACTGGAATGTTCTGAAGACATCCATTTGTGCAGCTGTGAGGAATTTTCTTGATGGAGGAGATATGCCGGAGTTAGTGAATTCTACGGTACTGGTTCTTATCCCTAAGGTAAAGAATCCACAGGACTTGTCTCAGTATAGACCTATTTCCTTATGTAATGTTTTGTATAAGTTGGCATCCAAGGTCCTAGCTTTGCGACTGAGACCTTTGCTAGATGTTTTAATCTCCGAAGAGCAAAGCGCTTTCATTCCGGGACGTCTAATATCAGATAATGTTTTGTTGGCGTATGAATGTATTCACTATCTGAAAAGGAAGAAAGGGAAATCAGGAACTTGCGCTGTTAAATTGGATATGGCGAAAGCCTATGATCGCGTGGAGTGGTCTTATTTACGAGCAACTATGACCAAGCTGGGTTTTGCGAATGAATGGATCGAGCGTGTCATGTGTTGCGTGGAGACGGTATCTTTTTCAGTGAGGGTCAATGGAAGTTATTCGGAGGTTTTTAAACCGACTAGGGGTATCCGTCAAGGTGACCCTATTTCGCCGTATCTGTTCTTGATATGTGCAGAAGGCTTTTCATGCACGCTAAAGTATTATGGTGCTGGCCATTTGTCACGCGGAGTTCGTGTTGGTATTCACTGCCCATGGATCTCTCATTTGTTATTTGCAGATGATTGCATGGTATTTACGCAGACGACAACTGAAGGAGCAAATAGGCTTCAAGAAATTTTGGAGATATATCGTATTGGGTCCGGGCAGTTGGTGAATAAGAAGAAATCAGTTGTTTTCTTTAGTGCAAATGCAGATGATAATATGAAGCTAGCTGTGCACCAAGGAACGGCAATTCCAACTGAAGCTTTGGTTGAGAAGTACCTAGGACTTCCAACTACTTTAGGGAGGTCTACGGATGATCAGTTCGAGCATATTGTAGCTACAATCAAGAAGTTGGTGTCAGGTTGGGCACCAAAGTTGCTTAATAGTGTGGGGAGGGAAGTGTTGATCAAAGCAATTTGACAAGCTATTCCAACCTATTCAATGAGTTGTTTTAAGCTTTCCAAGAAATTATGTAAAAAAAATTACAGCAGTGGTGGCACGTTTTTGGTGGGGAGGAAATGATGAAAAGAGGAAGATGCACTGGGTCAAATGGGCGGACCTTGCCAGACCAAAATCTTGTGGCGGAATGGGTTTTAAGGACTTCGTACTCTTCAACAAAGCTATGTTAGCGAAACAAGGGTGGCGATTGATCTCTAACCCGGAGTCATTATGTGCAAGAGTGTTGAAAGGCAAGTACTTCCACAATGGTGATTTTATGACAGCAAGAAATAAAAGGAATTCATCTCATACTTGGAGGGCAATTCTTTATGGACGAGAAGCACTAAATTTGGGTTTGATTAAGCGCATTGGTGATGGAGGAAGTACGAGAATTTGGGATGAACCATGGATTCCTACTAATCCAGGAAGGAAACCAATTGTGAGAATACCCAACTCGGATGTTAATTTGGTACAAGAACTGTTGGAACTAGAAACAGGTGAATGGAAGGAAGAGCTTCTGAATGAAAATTTTGCACCGGTTGATGCGTATGCGATAATGCAGATCCCAGTTGGGGGTTTAGGAGAAGATATGTGGGCTTGGCAACTAGAGAAACATGGAAACTTTACAGTGCGATCAGCCTATAAGGCGCTGCTACAATCAAAAGATGCGATCCTACCAGTTGGCTCAGATGGGTCAGAACAGTCCTACTGGAAAAAATTGCGGAAAATGAAAGTGCCGCCGGAAGTTCGTAACTACTGGTGGCGAGTTATCAAAGGTTTTATACCTTGCCGATCGGTACTGAACATGAGGCACATTGAGATGATATCCTTTTGCCAGACGTGTGGTTGTGATGATACTATTTGGCATGCCTTGTTTGAATGCACATGGGCGAAACTATTTTGGCAGGAGATTAAGGAGATTACTAATGTGAAGGTGCCTGTCCTCTATCCATCTTCCTGGGCCATTGATCTGATTGATAGCAACAAGGTTAAACCGAGGGATGCAGCTATTATTTTATGTGGAGCTTGGGCTGTTTGGTCCGAAAGAAATGCAAGGAATCACGGAGAACGATCAAGAACAGTCTCGGAATCTGTTAAATGGACGGTTGATATTGATATGGATCTCTCGATCATTGGCATGTCCAATTCAAAACAAACCCACAAGAAGCGTCCGAAGTGGAAACCACCATCCGAAGGAGTTGTTAAACTAAACGTTGATGCAGGTTTCTCCGAGTCATCTGGAGAGGGCACGACGGGTCTAGTTATGCGTGATCATACAGGAGATCTTGTTAGAGGACAAGCTGTTTGGTATGCCCACGCAGCTAACGCATTGATCATGGAGGCTATCGCTGTGAGGGATGGTGTCCGACCAGCCTGTGACTTAGGCATATCTCATGTTGAAGTTGAAACAGATGCCAGCGATGTTGTTAAACTCTGGAAGGATCGAAATCAAGGCAGATCCGAAATTACTTCTATACTCCAAGAGATTGAGGGTATGACCAGCAATTTGGAATTCTTCCAATTGGCGTTTATCGGGCGTGAAGCAAATGAAGGGGCACATCTATGTGCTAAGCAAGCATCGGCTACTAGACGTAGATGTCTTTGGATAAACTATATTCCCTCTTTTTTAGTTCGCTGTTTGCAGAATGATTGTAAGCCCGATGATTAATGAATGAAATTATTGAGTCGCAAAAAAAAAAGTTTTAAAAGTGAATGAGTGTTAGGAGAAACTAGACGCTGCTTTTAGGTTTAGTCTCATATTTCTGGTTGAGACAGAGTTTGGGCAGCTTAAACCATCCACTATGTGTAGGAAAAGCAAACCATATAAACCTATGATGCGATTCAATATTACAGTAGAGCATCGATTTTCTTGTTTGCTCAGAAAAAAGAAGGGACGCATCATGTTGGTTTAGTTCAAAGCGATGAGAAGCTATAGAATATACTATCTAGTCTGACACAGAAAAAGAAGGGGAGCAACCAGAGCATCGGTTGCAGGAAACATACAAGAAAAGAAGGAATTTGTGCTGAAAACTGGACCCCATGGTTTACTGCCACAAGTGACTCCATACATAGCAGCTTAATTGGATCGAACCGTTCTTTTTCTTGAATCGCACCCACCTAGTACATGGTCTTACAAGTTACAAGGTAAGAGGTGTCACCTCTACTAAGTGAGTGAGAAGAGATGGTGGTCACGCGCAGTGACGGAGCTAGGATTTTCAGATTGGGTATGCAAAAAAAATTATTTCCCAAAAGTCTAAATACACTTCCTCCGTAAAAAATAAGTATCATAACTCTATCTAACTACGGATGTATCTTCAACTAAAATACACTTATTTTAGAACAGAGCTATTATTTACTTTCAGCAGAAAATTGAAATTTGGAATGTATAATGGATCGACCAACTAAAAGTCTAAGTGCACCTAGCACCTGCCCTACGGGAGCGCCTATTGTCCGCTTTAAGCGGAGCGTACAATTGCCTCCGCATATGGTTGTTCCAATGATCAGCTTATATGGGCTCGGCCCGTTTAACCGATTTGCTTGCGCGTGCATTGCTGAATCTGTTTCAGTTTAGTAGTTTACCGTTCCACTGTATCTGCCCCCACCTGAGTTCTACTTTTCTTCTTATTCCGTTGAGTTTAGATTTTAGAATATGTACAAAATTGAAAACTGAACAAATTCGAAACCGAACAATTTTAAAAAGCAAAAAAAATTAAATCGAACAAAATTCAAATTTCAGCAAAAGAAATTTGAACGAATTTAGGATTCGAAAAAAAATTGAAATCATAACAAAATTCAAAATGGAACAAATTCAAAACCGAACAATTTTAAAGCAAAAAATTTAAAACCAAACAAAATTAAAATTCCAACAGATTTGAAATTTGAACGAATTTCAAATTTGAACAAATTTCAAATTTGAACGAATTCCAGATTTGAACAATTTTATAATATGAATATATATTTTTAGATCAGAACAAAAAACAATCTGAACAAATTTCGAAAATCAGCAAAACCAACAAAACCCAACAAAAACCAAAAAAGGAACCAGCAAATACTGAGAAAAACCTGGAGAAAACCACATAAACCGAGCAGACTAGGTGCTAATGGGCCGGCCCACCCTGTCCGCCGCTTCAGGCGGGAGCGAATCACTCCCGCAGTGAGCGGGGAATAGGTATTGCCGGCGATACCTATTAGCCGCCCAATGCGGGAGCGTTTCGCTCCCGCTCAAGGGACGGACGGTGTGGGCCGGCCCATTAGCACCTAGCAGGTATGGTTTTTCCCTTTCTTTTCTGGTTTTTTGGGTTTTCTCAGGTTTTTCCGGTTTTTGATGGGCTTTTCTTTCTTTTTGCTGCATTGGTTTGCTAATTTCGAATTTTGTTAAGATTTGTTTTTTTATGAATTAAAAATGTTTATATTATAAATTTGTTCAAATTCAAAATTTGTTTAATTTTGAAATTTGTTCCAATAAGAATTTTGTTTATATTATATGAATTTTCAAAATTTAAAATTATTCAAATCTAAATTTGTTCAAAATTGAAATATGCTTAGATTTTGAAAATGTTCAGTTTTAAAAAATGTTCAATTTTAAAAATGATCAGTTTTAAAAAATGTTCACTTTGAAATATGTTCAATTCTAAAAAATGTTCAACAACAAAAAATGTTCTATTCTAAAACTGCTCACTTTTTAAAAAAACAAAAATTTCAAAATATTCTTATTTTTCGAAAACAGTCAAATCCGGAATTTGTGTGAACAAAAAAATATAAAATATAAAAACGACAAGAACACGGAAAAAGAGACAATATCTTTTGTTGGGCCACACCCAGACGGACCACGAAGTGGCGCTTCGAGCGGAACGCTGGTTCGCTCCCGCTTAAAGCGGGAGATAGGAGCTCCCACGACTGCCTGTTTCGATTTTTCCAAAGTTCTACGTGTAAATAGACTGACATACATGTTATATATGCATATTTCGATATTATACTTAGCTATATCTTGCAACAAATATTGGGTATGCATTGCATACCCTTGAATAAGTCTAGCTCCGCCCCTGGTCACGCGTACTCCTCCTCCTCCGCAGCCCATCACGGCATGCATATAACTTGAAATATGTGAATCTTTTTAGTGACATATAACTCATATTTTTGTTTTGTTTAAATTGTTAGTTAAAGTTATACCTTGAAATACGTGGTGGCCTTATATTTTAGGATGGAGAGAGTACATCAATACCGAGATAAAACGGCTATTCCCCTCTGTCCCGGTTAATAGTGCTTGCACGCATCTCTAGATCGTAAATTTAAACATGATAATACAAGATACATATTACAAAACATATATTATTAGAAAGGTTAGATGTTTTACTTTGTACTGATATAATTTTTTATGTTGTATAATTAATATTATGTTGATCAATTTGACAATCTAAAAATACGCGCAAATCCTATGAACTAGGACGGAGGTTGTATCACTTAATTTATAACGGAGGTAAATCTAGATTGTAAATCTAGAAAGTTATACCACTTTCTGCTTGGCGGCTTTTGGCTTTTGCAGGTTCAAGGAGCGCAAATGCAGGAGGCTCGTTAACCTACCCAAGGCACGCATTTGGGCCGGCGGGGAAGAAAGTGGGTGCATTGGATGCAGTTACTTGCTCGAGCTCTCACCTTTTCCAGCTGGGGACTTGAGCAGGGAGTGATCGCCAGGGCCGGCCCATAGATTTCGTAGACCCTAGGGAGAAATGACATCAAGGGCCCCTTGTTCATAGTAGCGAAGTTTTCTTAGGGTAGGGGGCCATGGCCCCCTTACTCCAGATTTTTTAAAGATATATTTATTTATGCTAAATTTTTATATATTACTTAAAGTTTAAGCATGATTCGTGTTCTGGCCCCTTAATAATCTCCATCACACACAAAGGACTTAAAATATATTAGTATTGAGCAAGAGAAATATTAGGTAATGCACAAACTAAATAATATTTACATTTGAAATATCCATGGTCTTCAAAATCTTAAAGAAGACGTTTGAAAATATTTATTTCTATTGGTCAAGCGAACTATGAGATGATTCTTATTTATATCAATAGCTATTTATGTACACGTGTATATACATATATATTTTTTAAATTAATTATAATAAAATTATGAGGGTCGGTGTTATTCTGGACATTTGGGAAGGCTAGAGAGAAATCTTATCTTAGAAAAAATATTTAAATATTTTTTGTTAAAAGAAGTTGGAGTAGAGGCACAGTAAGCTGCAGCTTAGACCTTATATATTTTATAGAATTATTCTAAATGTTACATCCTAAAGCGTAAATACTGAAATAAATGTTTGGTAAAAGGCACGGCAAACTGTAGCTTAGGGATCTATATTTTCTAGAATTATTTTAAACTCTATAGCCTAAGTATAAGTATGTAAAAAAGTCTTGGGCCGAGGCCCTCTCTTCTAAAGGCCATGGGAGAGCGCCCCTTTGCCCCGCCCTATAAGCCGGCCCTGCATATAGCATTTCAGTTCTGCGATCGATCATCTTCAAATAATTGTTGTCCCGCTTTGTAAATAAAGCAAGCACATGTATACAAAGTTTAACAACGAAAAAATAATAAAGACTGATGGGACAACAACATAGACATAGCTAAATTAAAAGAACACAAACGATACAACCCTACATAGAACATCAACTCATCGGCCGAATTGCATAGATAAACGGAGTGCTGCCGCTAGTTGATCCTCCAGCACGTCGTCTAGCCAGTTTCTATCCCACTGCCTACTGAGCGAGTACCACTACTGCATAAAGGGTCAATAATTTGAACAATTATTCAGATGCCCATCTCGAAAATATTCGCTCAATGACCATTTTGTTGTTGTTACTCTTAAGGGCCATAGTACCAAACACTAGCCAGAAGAGGCGCCTCCTACCGTTACAGTTTGCGTTTATTTCTAGGAACTCACCGAAGTCTAGTGCCTGCCAATCAGGTCTGAGCGCCTCAAGGACGAAGATCAGCAGAAACTGCGCCGCGGAACAACAGAGCATACTATGAGAGTCGTAGACTCCGGAACCGCATAATATAGGCACCTGTCGTTCCCTGGCCCTGCCGTTTCAAGACCTCCACGCCTGAAGGTATGCGAGCCAAAGCATTTGCCGCATAAAGATTTAAGTTCCAGAGGTAATGGGGCTTTCCAAAATGGGGAGGCCCAAGGAAGATAGGGCCCTCTGAATAGGGCCCGGTATGCTGACATAATAGTAAAGGACCCCTATTGAGATATATATCGAATATTTGTATAAGTAGTGCTATAATTGAACTTGTAATTACACGGTATGTTATGTGTTAGAGATTTGGAGTCGAACTCTGTAACCTGACATATTATATGAAGGCACTAAAATTGCTAAAATAGACTAGACACAGGTTGTACGTTAGGCACAATATCGATTTTTTGGGAAGATCTGGCACCCGTGGAAGTAGTGCTGGACCGGCGTGACGTTGGTAGATCCGGTATGTTTGTACACCTCAGTGGGCTTGTCGTGGATGGTACCATTATGGTATATGGGGAGGAGCGTCCGTTAAGTAAGTCCCATAAATGTAGGCGTTGAGTAGTTGAGCACTAAACTATGTTACCAAATCTCAAAATCGTGTTGTGATTGTTTGTCCATGATAAATTGATTTAGCACCTCCAAGGTTAATGAGTGGTATCAGAGTAAGGTTTAGAGGCCAGGGAATTGATCTACTCTTCGGTTCCGTTTTCCGTCCGCACTCCGCATCAAGGCAAGATGCTGTACACGTCTGCTGCTGGTCATCCACTCATCCTGCCGTACGTGAAGGTCACGCACACACACACGGCCGTGTTGTACGCGTTTTGTGTGGACGAGTACATACTCTGCTGCTTGCTGTTTCGCAGCTGGCCAACTACTAGCTACTCTTAGGCAAGCAGAACATCCTTCCCTTAAGCATTGACCTACGTACGAATCGCAAGTTGCATGTATACTATGCTTGGTCTCTCTCGATCTCACAGCAACACGTACGTAAAACGATGGGATCGTGTACCGGTATGTATGTGCTCACGGGTTACGTACTATGTAGTTGTCGACTTGTCGTGGCGGTGAACTTGACCGATCTGACTGACATCAAACGTTGACCGATCTAGCTATTTGACTTTTTTAGACTCGCTCTAGAAGCAGCCCGTTCGGCCGCCACAAAACTTAATTAAAGCGTTAATCTAGGTGGAGCTTCAGGTAGTAGGAGGTAGTGTACTTACTAGTCTAGTAGTAGCAGTACCTATAGCAACTTCTTTCATGCGAAGGCGGATTATATACTCCCATGATCGCGTATGTGCTGATGTCACCGTCCATGTATACATGCCCATGTCAATCTACTTGCTCGTGTCCCAAGTGAACAGTGAGAACGTGTGCACCAGTTAATTTCTGGATAATGGGCATGTTCTGAATCGATCAGATAAGCAACCATTGTTCGTTACAGAGAAGTGTCCAAACTTTGTACTCACACGGTAACTCTGTATACTCTACTGTTCTAGGGGCACACGGTCACACGGTGGGAATTACTTTACTTAAGTTACAGTACATACACACTGTGCAGTCGGCAAATTACGCGGTGTGATGCTACTCCAGCCGACAAATGCCGCGGACAAACAATACCTGCTTCATTTTCTCTCAAAGGAAAAAAAAAAAGAAATAGCTGCAAACTTCGTCTGGCGGCAACAGAAGGCATGCCACGGAGGGAACGCCGTGTGTCCGTGTCACCGACTCACCGTCCAGCTACTGTCCATCTGCTGACAGAGACTAGCCAAGCATATATACGAACAGATGCAGCGCTTTTGGTCCCGTCGTTCTTCGCATTTCCTTTTCTTGGAAAGCTTTGCCTGAAAGGTGTGTGCGGCTACGTCGGTGGCTACGTGGAAAAGCAGAGCTCCACCCACATGCATGCATATACTCTTCCCCAAGTAACCAAGCAGCCGAATCAGCAAGCACAAGTGATCGGATTCCTTAGGTCGTGAACATGTTCGAACCTGCATCTTGCTTCTCAGTGTTTCTTTCTGCAGCGGTTGGTCGGCCATAGCCAGGCTGTTTCCTTGGTCCAGGTCCACCCCTGCATATTACTGAACAAGAAACTGCCACGTTGTTGCGCTGCGCATGCACTACACCACCAGGACCATAGCGCACTAGGCAATTTCCGAGCGCTTGTTCCATGGATGGAGGACATGCTCTCTCACCAAATTTACCATGCATTATCTTTGTTTAACAGTATTTTGTTTGGGTACAAAGATGTTTGGAATCAAATTATCAAATTTGACGTGCTTGGATTGGTCATGAAGCGTGGTTCCTTGGGCGAGATGATCTACCTACAGTTTGCACCAATTCACACTCCACTGCCAAGAAGTAGCTAGGATGCGTACGTAGAGATGTTGAAAGCCAGTAATCGTTTTGGATCTCCGGCTATACACAGCTTGGTTTATTAAATAATACAGTATAAAAGCACATATACATGTCTAGTCCGCATGCATAATTTTTTATGTGTCTTCGTACAAAATGCTGGAGCTAAAATTTCAGTTTCTTTAATCTTTATGCCTTTTAGGGCCACAATTCGTGTAATATCCCGAGCTTCAAGTAGCTCGTTTGAAAAAAGAAATCAAAACGACATTTAAAAGTTTCGAAAATATGCAAAAGCTACACCCAAGTTGTAGATCATGAAGTGTTATATCAACGTGCAAAGTATCAGCTGCAAATACCTGTATTATTGGCTGCGCAAAAGTAACACAATCTAACATCTAGAAGAACGGGTGAATGGTGCAAAATTTCAATGCCAAGAATACGAGATATTTGGAGTTCATGTTTTGCATGTGAAATATTACCACAAATTATTTGGAACCTTTTGGCACTTTAAAATGTCGTTTGTTAATTTTGTAAAAAGAAGGGGCTATATGTTGAAATAAAAGAAGGGGCTATATTTGTGTCTCGGGCAAAAAAAAAAAAAAATCCACGCTCCGTTTACACAAGACTGGAAAATATCCCAGCTGGCGTTGCCCAAACGCGGCTAAGCAAGTGGGACACGCCTAGCCGCGCACAAACTTGACACCCAAGTAACCTCCCTCGACACCGCCTCCTACGCAACCTATATATAACTTCGCCGCCGGCCTCCCGTGCCGACCCATTCATTCTCCCGTCTTCTCTCGTACGACAAAACAACACAGAAGAGAATCGATATCCATCAAGCTGATAATCAAGACAGGCAAATCATTCATGGTAGCGGGGATGAAGCGCGCGAGGGAGGATGAGCTGGTGTCTCTGGCCCTATCGCTGAGCACGGACTCGCCGACGACGTCCGGCAACTCCACTGCGTCGGCGGCGGCACAGAAGAAGAGGACGCGGCGCGGGCGGGTGGTGGCGACTTCCGGGGAGGGGGACTTCGTGTGCAAGACGTGCAGCCGTGCGTTTATGTCGTTCCAGGCGCTGGGCGGTCACCGGACCAGCCACCTCCGCGGCCGCCACGGGCTGGAGCTCGGCGTCGGCGTCGCCAGGGCCATCAGGGAGAAGAAGCGGAGCGAGGAGAAGCAGCACGAGTGCCACATCTGCGGGCTCGGCTTCGAGATGGGCCAGGCGCTCGGGGGACACATGAGGCGGCACCGGGAGGAGATGGCGCTCAGCAACGGCGCCGGCGGCGATGCCCAGTGGGTCTGGCGCAGCGTCGCGCTGCCGGATCAGGAGTTGCTGGTGCACGCTGTCGACCGGCCGCCCGTCTTACTAGAGCTGTTCGTCTAGTTAGCTAGCTGTACGTAGCTGGATCTGACTGTTTTTTGATTGATTGTTCGATTTTGTTACTTACTACAAATTCATGGTTACGATAGAGCGAGTTTTGGTTTTGATCGGTAATTTTTTGAACCGCATGTCCGGGTATTCATTACCACATCCCTTCTTATTTATTTATTTATTATTACTCCTTCCGCCCCAAAATATAAGGGCATCTCCAACCGCGCGACCCATCCCGCGCCCGCGCGTCCGGATGGGTCGAAACGGACAAAAACCCGGCCCAACGCGGGGACGCACCGCAAAAGCGGACGGCCGCGGCGTCCGGAACGACGCAAACCCGGCCCAAATCTGGGCTAGGTTTGCGTGGCCGCGGATGGCACGCGCCGTTCGCTCGCGTCCGCGTGCTGGTCGCCTCGTCTCCCTTGGGCCCACCTGTCGGTGACCAGGGAGTCTAATAAATGGGGACTGGAGGGGATCTGGCCCTCCACTCCAGTCCCCACTCCACTCCCCGAGCAAAACCGCCGCCATGGCCCCGAAGCGACGGTTCGCTCCCGGAGCCAATGACGACGAGGCCGCCAGCCGGCCGGCGTCGGCCGCCGCTGCGGGCCGGAGGGAACAGCGGCGGCCTCCACATCGGAGAGGCCGCCCGCGGCGGTGCGGCATTGCCGCAACCGCCGCCTCTCCTCATCGAGCCCAAGCCGGAGTCCTCGGAGGAGGACCCGGACCTCCGCGCCGCCCTGATCATCTCGGCGGCGGAGGAGGAGGCGAAATGGCCGCACCTCCATGCGGCCATTCGCACCTCCGAGATGGAGGAGGCGGCCCGGCAGGAGGTCGAGGAGGCGGAGGGCTGGGAGCTCTACGCCCAGGCCCGCCAGGCGCGACGGGAGGAGGAGGAGGCGGCGCGGCGGGAGGAGGCCAGGCGCCGCGCCGACGAGCAGCGCCGCCGAGGAGGACAGTGCCGCCCGGCTGGAGGAGGCGGCGCCAGAGGCCAGGCGCCGCCGGCTGGCAGAGAGGCGACAGCGCCTCCAGGAGGAGGCGGCGCGGGTGGCTCCGGACCCCCACTCGCCGTGGGAGAAGGCCCCTGTGGTCTCCGTGGCCGGCGTCCCCGGCGCGGTCGAGCCACAACAGCGCCTCGCCGCCGGGGACGTCGTCCACGACGAGGACGTCGCCGACGACGCCCACAGGGGCTAGGCGGCGCACCGGCGGCCACCGCGCCGCCGACCAAACCCTAATAGAGGGTTTTTAAATTAGTTTAAATTTAAAAGCCCATATAGGGGCTTCTTTTGTTAGTTTTATTTGCCCAAAATAGGGCTATGTACTAAATTTGCCCAAAATAGGGCATATGTTTAATCAAATATCGTTTAAATTTGCCATTTTCATTTTGTTTTCGTGTTTCTCCAATTTGCGATGGGTCCGCGCGTTGGGCGCAGCGCGCGACCCAAACGGACACGCGGACGCGGGGCGTTGTCCGCGTGTCCGGGCGGCGACCCAAACGGCCCAAAACGGACGGCCCAGCGCGTCCGTTTGGGTCGCGTGGTTGGAGATGCCCTAAGACACTATTTTTGCACGGTCTTTGATACAGCACTTTGACCACTAATCTGTACAAAATAATATAGTTTCAAAATGTATATATGGTATTGTTGTATTCATGTTGGAAATATCTTTTAATATATTTATTTATTTATTTATACAAATTTTGTGAACATAATATAAGTAATGCATCCGTCTCCAAATAACTTGCTCAACTTTTTCTAGATACGGATGTACATATAACTAAAATATGTCTATATACTTCCGTATTTGCACAAATTTGAGCAACTTATTTTAGAACGGAGGTTGTACAAATCATAGTTAAAAATATCAACCTTCATAACGCCAAATACATATAATATAAAAATATAACTTATGACAATTTTAATACTAGCTCCGTTCAACAAAGGATCTCTCTATTTGGTCCAAGTTTGAATGTATCTGGACGTGATTTAACGTATAGATACATCCAAATTTAGATCAAGGTGTGACATCATTTGTTGGATGGAGGGACTAAGTCTTACATTGCAAAGTATGTATTTTTTCCTATATAATTAGTCAAACTATTAAAGTTGGACTTTAAATAAAGCCAGGAAGCAAAGTATGGAGTAGTTATGAATGGAGGGAGCAGTCGATCTCACATTCATATAACACTCTCTAGTAAATTCTTTAGTTCATGATATGGTATGTCTCAGCTCTTGTAAATGCATCCATTGACGTGTCGCTGCAATTAGAAATTTTAAATTAATTTTTGAGACTTGGAGTAGTCATGTTTCGTTATTAAGATTCGAAATTTCTGTAATAAGCTTCGAAATTAAGATCGCCCACAATAACAACTTGTGTTCGGAATGTCAAATTCTGGCTAAGATTAGTCTCATTCTCTCCAACGGTACATTGTCCGCATGAAATAATTAATCGGCGGTAGCAACATCATCATCATCATCATCACATGATCTGCACGGGCGGAATTTCCGGCCTCCGGCTAAGGGGGCGGATTTTCTGGCCGTGGCGGCATCTCTGACCTAGCTAGACCAGAATGTCTGGTCTAAGCCTAGCTAGAGGGGTCCGACCCATTTCGGACCAATTCCGACCAAGAACTCCACGCTCGGTATTCCTCTTGGAATATAGGTCGGAGTGGTCTGCTCATCTTGAGCATAATAACCATTGGTCTTAGACTAGCCACAATGGAAGTATCATAAGTAGTATCATGCATGCCATGTTGGCAAAAATCTGATATGGCACACCAATTAATGAGGTGAGAGATGAGAGTGATATCATAATATGATACCGTATCATAGCACGTAAAACTAGAAAACTTAATGGCAAACACATCATGTACACATATTTGCATTGAGATTCTACGAAACATTAAATATAATGATACTATGATATTATCTTATGATACTATGCATTGTGGCGTTAGTATCATAAACTAGTATCATGTGCATGATACTAGTGTATGATACTTCCCATTGTGACTAGTCTTACAAACTTGGTCAGAGTGGTCTGGGCCAGCCGGAATGAGGACCGGAAATTACTCCAGCCCCCACCCTGCCCCCACCTCCCTCATCAAAATTCCGTGTACACTTATCCTGGAATATATGGCCATGTGTTAATGCAACGGATAGAAATCTGAGGATAGCTATAAATATCCAACCCATTCTTCCCAAGGAGAAAGGTATTGAGCTCGTGGGTTTTCTCTCTCCTACATTGTTTTTGAGCTTCAAGTTGGTCATAGGCGGACCTAGAAAATTTTCAAAGCCTGGGCAAGCCAACTGTGACTAAAATGTTCAAATGCACATCAGCAAATAGGAAAATCAAATAGGGCAATTTTCACATATGAAGTTGGTCACTGTCTAAAAAAACAAAAGCACATGTAAATGTTCATTGGTATGCAACATTTAACCACAAGAACTCAAATGTTCATAAGGACCGACACTATTGAAGCTCCAGCGGTCGACCACAAAAGCTCATATGTCCAAATGCACCTAAAAAACTCTACCAACATTTGGAAGACAATTATCATGAGGTGATAAACATAACAATAACGTCCTAATAAGGCCTAGGTATTTTAGGTAAATGTCTAAGTAGGTTGTGGACCTTCTTGCTGTGGTAACCGGTAAGCTTCTTGTGTCGACCAAAAGCTTCAAATTTCTGAAATTTTAACAATTTTATGTTCAAGAACAGGATGTTCGAGAATAAGTAACTATATATACTCCAAATTAATCTAAAATTAGACATCTGGTTGTGCTAAAATAAAATTTTGGGAAGGAAATCAATCCTATCTATCTTCTGCTGCCCGAAGCCAACGAGATCGATCCAACCCGCCAACCCTAGTGCGAGCGGCCACCGGCCGGAGTTGCCTCCTCACTCCCGCCACCGAAGTCGCCATCATGCCGGAGCTGCTGCCTCACCCCGCTTGAGGCTATCGCCCCCGAGCTGCGCGGACTAGATGCGCACTAATGTCTGTAGGCTCGCCGCCGTTGATGGAGGCCATCTCGAAGCCTCGGGCGTCGTCGGCTCGACGAAACCAGAATGGTGTGCGGCAGGGAGCTGGGAACCTGTAGCCTAGGACGAGGGTTTCAGACGGAGGAAACTGGGTCGATTGAGGATTTGGGGATCGATCGTTTTTTTGTGATTCAGTCAATCATCCTAATTGACAAATGGGCCTCGATAATCTTGGGTCGGTGTGGGGTAATTTGGCCCAAAAAAGTTAAGAATCGTTGGGGAAGCCCGGGCAAAGCAGTCGATCGAGTCTCGCTCGTAACTATGGTGATCGCCAACGACCAGAGGCGCGCGGAAGAGAAGCATGGGCAGCTGCCCAGGCAACAGGGATGGTATATCCGCCCTTGAGTTGGTAGATCTTCCTCCCTAGCTAACCAAATCATCGCATCTTTCTGGAATTGAAGGAGGAGGACCCAAACTACCCTTTGATCAAATGAAATTTGAATTTCCTCTTGATTATGTTAGAATCCGCATAGGACATTGAGGTCAACTAGGACTCTAGAGATGCCATCTTTTACTCCAAGTCTCCTCCCTCGTGTACTTCTATAAATATCCCATAAGGGTCACCCGAATAAACAAGAAACATAAATTAGGGTTCTATATTTCTACAGATTCCATTGTGGAACTTGTAACCCTAGGTCTTCATAGTGGAGACCCTTGTGAAGAGAGCATCTTGAGGGCTTGCTTGGTTTTGTATAAGCCTCTAGGTGTTGCTGGGAGCCTCTAATTTAGTTATGGAGTTGTGCCCCAACCTTGTGAAGGTTTTTTAGCCACCTCTACCGGCACCATGTAGTGGAGAAGTGGATTCACCTTTGTGGTGGGTTCACCAGGAAGAAGGTGAGGCCTTTGTGGTATTGGTGGCCTTTGTAGCGTCAGACCTCTTGAACACATAGACATACTTCCCTTAACAACTACATGAAACAAATCTCATGTGTCTCGTGTCTTCTCGATGTTTACCTCGTCCTTTACCTTGCACTTTGTGTTACTTATTTTCTTTGCTTTCCTTTGTGTTTATATCATCTAGGTTGCTCTGTTTGCATTGCTCACCTTTATCTTGTTGCATAAAGACTAAAACTTGAAAAAGCTTAAATTTTGTTAGCTCTTATTCAACCTCCTCCCCCCTCTAGTCGCTATTGAATACCTTTCAGCATCACGTCTTGTGCCACCTTATGAAGGGGATGACACGGGGCTTACAATTCAAAGAGTGAAAATATTAAAAATGTCATAGTTGGTCCATGGAAAAACGTCTGCCACCTATGTAAACTGTAATATGTTTATATAAGTTTGTCTTGATTTTAGGTATCTTTAAATAGTTCAATAAAATGTTTTACACTTTACTTGCCTAACAAATATCACACGAGAGGCCGCTATATATACGATTGGCTAGCTTAGCTATAACTAACCAGATATTCTAGAGTGTGTAAAATGTGGGAAAATATCTAGTGATACCACACCTCACATGATACCATGATACCACTTCACAAAATTTAAATTTTTAAGTGACAAAAAAATTACAATAAATTTGTGGCTGTTCACAAGATGTGTGTTTACATTGTTTAAAATTTTCAGATCCAAATTTAAAATACACAAAGAGAAACAAAAAAGACAAATGTTGTGTGAATAGTGGCATTTTGTGTTTTTGTCTTTATGTGACACTATTCATGCTGGATTTCTCTTTTTTGTTTCTCTAAGGATATTTTGAATTTGGTTATGAAAGTTGCAACATATGTAAACACACATCTTGTGAACATCCAAAATTTTGGTTTCGATTTTTTTTGACATTTATAATTTAAATTTTAAAGAGTGGTATCATGGTATCAAATAAGGTGCGGTATCACTAGATATGTTCTCCGTAAAATGTCTACAAGTGCGTTCTCCCCCTTTGCTATAGTTGGCATGGCTCGTTTATTTTTCAACCAGTGCTTTTTATATATTCCCTTTTGGACGTTGCTAGCTACGCCGACAGTTCCTCATGACGTATCTCCTCTGGTAGTCCAGTTTAAGCGGCCCATGCAGCAATTCCGATTTGATCTCCGCTGACTCTTTTTGCCTTTTTCTTTCCACACCATGGTCTCTGTCTTGTACACATGTTCGGATCTCCAAGATATACGTGCAGTACATGATCGACTCCAAGACCTAGTACACAGTACATGGTGACGGAGTATACTGTGGCGAAGTCTTGGGGAGTACGGACTTGTAGTTGGACTCAATGCCGTGCCGGTCATGGAAGGCTCCAATTATAACTTGCCTAGACGTAGCTAGTCCATATAATGGTGATCACAGGTTCGATCGGTTGACGATGGGATCTGGTCATCCCGAGCCCGAGAGCAAAACAAGGATGGAGCCGGAGATCCCTAGAGACATACTACGCGAGATCCTGGTGAAGCTGCCCACCAAGGACCTCGCACGGTCCCGCTGCGTCTGCAGGCTGTGGCGCCGAGTCGCCAGCCGCCCCTCCTTGCACAACCTCCACGCCATGGCCAGCCATGTAACCTCCGCACGCACAGAGGCCTTGCTCGTCACAGTGAGGGAGCCCGGCTGGAGCGACGAGGCTAGCGTCTTCAGCGTGTCGTCAGGGAAGGCCATGTGTTGTGTTCCCATCCCTAGGGGCTACGGCCTCGTCAATGTCTGCAATGGCTTCCTTTGCTTCGCGCACCGGCATGGCGAACCCAAGGCACCGGCAGTGGTGTGCAACCCTATCACGGGCGAGACCGTGGCGCTACCCAAGGCGCCCCCGCTAATCACGCATGATCATATGTTCGCTTTGGGATTCAGTCCCTCCACCAGGGAGTACAAGTTGTTTCGGTTGTCGTACCCGTTAGGGTCATGGTCTTCCTCCTCCGGGCAGCGTGTGGAGGTGGACGTGTACACCCTGGGCGACACACGCTGGTGGCGCCACCATTCATTCAACTCCCAGTCTTGCCCGTCCAAAGTTTCATCGCCCGTGTCGATTGACGGCAAGCTATACCTAGTGACTCTTAGCTGGATGCATTACAAGAAACATGAGATTCCAAAGCGAATATTGGCAATAGATGTCGCGACGGAGTCTTACCGTACCTACAATCTCCCCGAATACGAGACTCGGCCCTATAACCAACCAACGGTGGGTGCGTTTGAGCTCAACGGGCGTCTATGCTTTGCCGCGCACATCATAAACTTCACCAACTTTATGACCATCCACTTCTGGGTCATGTCACCTCCACTCGAGGACATTGATTTGGAGGGTGACCACCAGCAACCGTCTTGGGAGCTGCGCTACAGCTTCCACATGGAAGGCCACCATTTTTGCTTTAAAAGGCCGTGGGGCTGCTGGCTTGACGATCAAGAGATGATGTGCTACTTGATGGATAACATCCTGCACAAGTATGACACGAGGAAAAGCACATCGGTTTCCAAGGGTGGTTTTGTACAATGGGACAAGAAACTATATCTTGCCGAGGCACCCTCATTGGATGAATGCTCATGGAACGTTTTAGGGGGGTACCGCCCAACCCTTCTCTCGCCTCTCTCCTTCCAGTTGGCACCGTCCCAAGACGATGATGGAAACAAACACCAATTCGAGCATGACATGTTGACCGGACTAAGATTGTAGGTTACAAATGAGGTTTGCCTAAGATAGATTCTGCCAAACGTGTCATTCAAGAGGATTTTTGGTTGCGAACAATATAGTTTAGGGGTATGATAGATATATCAAAATATAGCTTTCGATTAGACATTTTTGTACTGTTTCTGAATGACTAATTTAGTTCATGTATATTGCTAGCTATTTTGATGTCCTTAGTGAGATGAAAAGGATGCTGTCTTTTTCTACAAAACCTCTCAATATTCCTCAATTTGATTTATTACAAGCTGAGCAAGGAAGGATGAACCACGAGTACTGATCAAGTAATTTATCCCCCAATCACACACAGAAAAACAAAAATTGTATACAATACAAAAATAACAGTCGTAGTACGGAGCAGACGTCACGTTGTCCGCTTGAAGGCACTGTCTGCGTACCTGTGGAAGGTGTTAGCCGCCACGGTTGGGGTTGGTACTTCAGATGAGCGAAGCCGCATGGTCTTGTGGGTGGACGGGCAGCGGCGTCTTACCATCAACATGTTTTTTCGGCCGCGCTCCTTCCAAATGTGCCATATATAACATAGACCGACAGTGAGATATATGTGCATCTTAGCCTGCTCATCAACCCTATTTCGTCGAATTTTTGCCCGCCAGCGTCTTAGAGCATCCCCACTCGTTGGCGCTTCCCATGCCCAAATCCGGCGATTGTTTCGTCCGGATTGAACGTAAATCTGGCGTGGGGAGCGCCGAAGTTCCAGCCGTCCCCCCGGCAGGACACCCCCAACTTGGGGCATTTGACATATTTCAAACAAATTCGACATAAAATTTAACAAATTCGGCAAACATGATTCAGAAAATTGCTGAAACAATTTCGGCGAAAAGCAGTACAATGTTTAACAAGTGCTGAAACAAATGAAGCACACAATTTCACAAGTTTTGAAACAAATAAGTAAAGCACAGACTAGTTGGCGTCGGCGTTGGCGTTGCCTCGGAGCGTCCATATGTGCTCCACCAGATCATCTTGCAGCTGTCGATGCATTGTAGGGTCTCGGATCTCCTGGCGCATAGCAATGGAAGCGGCCCATGATGTCGGCACCTGGTGATTAGGCTGTGCAAGAGGTCCCTCTCTCTCATATGGTGCTTGTTGCTCAGCCAGAGGAACCGGATGTTTTCGCTCATTTTCAATAATCATATTGTGTAGGCACACACAGCAGTTCGTCACCTCCCACATCTGATCTTTGGACCAAGTCATAGCGGGGAACCGGACGACAGCAAATCTCTGCTGGAGGACACCAAATGCACGCTCGACGTCTTTTCGGCAAGCTTCTTGTTTCTTCACAAACTCGCAAAGTTTGGGGGTGCTAGGCTTCGAGATAGTCTTCACAAATGTTGCCCACTTTGGATAGATACCGTCTGCAAGGTAGTATCCTTTGTTGTAGTGCCGACCATTGATCACATAGTTCACCGGGGGAGCATGACCCTCAACAAGCTTGGAAAAGATCGGGGAGCAGTTTAGGACGTTGATGTCATTGTTGGATCCAGGCATACCAAAGAAAGAGTGCCAAATCTAGAGATCATGGGTAGCCACTGCTTCAAGTATCACAGTGCAGCCGTTTTTGTGACCCTTGTACATTCCCTGCCACGCAAACGGACAGTTCTTCCATTTCCAATGCATGCAGTTGATACGTCTCAAACGTATCTATAATTTCTTATGTTCCATGCTACTTTTATGATGATACTCACATGTGTTATACATACTTTATGTCATATTTATGCATTTTCCGGCACTAACCTATTAACGAGATGCCGAAGAGCCAGTTGTTGTTTTCTGCTGTTTTTGGTTTCAGAAATCCTAGTAAGGAAATATTCTCGGAATTGGACGAAATCAACGCCCAGGGGCCTATTTTTCCACGAAGCTTCCAGAACACCGAAAGGGAACCGAAGTGGGGCGACGAGGCGCCGCCACACTAGGGCGGCGCGGCCCAAGGGGGGCCCGCGTGGCCCTAGCGTGTGGGGCCCCCGTCAGCCCTCCGACTCCGCCCTTCCGCCTACTTAAAGCCTTCGTCGCGAATACCCCAGTACCGAGAGCCACGATACGGAAAACCTTCCAGAGACGCTGCCGCCGCCAATCCCATCTCGGGGGATTCAGGAGATCGCCTCCGGCACCCTGCTGGAGAGGGGAATCATCTCCCGGAGGACTCTTCATCGCCATGATCGCCTCCGGATTGATGTGTGAGTAGTTCACCCCTGGACTATGGGTCCATAGCAGTAGCTAGATGGTCGTCTTCTCCCCATTGTGCTATCATTGTTGGATCTTGTGAGCTGCCTAGCATGATCAAGATCATCTATCTGTAATGCTACATGTTGCGTTTGTTGGGATCCGATGAATATGGAATACTATGTTATGTTGATTATCAATCTATCATATATGTGTTGTTTATGATGTTGCATGCTCTCCGTTGCTAGTAGAGGCTCTGGCCAAGTTGATACTTGTAACTCCAAGAGGGAGTATTTATGCTCGATAGTGGGTTCATGCCTCCATTAAATGCAGGACGATGTGAGAAAGTTCTAAGGTTGTGGATGTGCTGTTGACACTAGGGATAAAACATCAATGCTATGTCTAAGGATGTATTTGTTGATTACATTACGCACCATACTTAATGCAATTGTCTGTTGTTTGCAACTTAATACTGGAAGGGGTTCGGATGATAACCTGAAGGTGGACTTTTTAGGCATAGATGCATGCTGGATAGCGGTCTATATACTTTGTCGTAAGGGATTTCTATTTTCGTGCCCCTGGTTCGTTAGTTGTACTCAGTTTTCCCCAGTCCCTTAGTGTTTCCTCGGTTTTCCCCTCCTCTAGTTTGAAACACGCACAAGTGCTGGAACGGCCGGTAGCCGTCAGGTCAGAGGCCTTGACCGTTAGTCTGACCGGGTGGGGCCGCACAGGGGCAGCTCCTCCCTGACCGTCTGATACGTCCAATTTGCATCACTATTTTATATCATAATTTGCTGTTATTCATTGATATATTTCATATTGGGACACAATACTTATGTTATTTCATCTATTTTGCATGTTTCATCATTATTGGAGGATCGAACACCGGAGCCAGGATTCTGCTGGAAAAAGCACCGTCAGAACGCAATATTTCGGAAGATCAACTCTGGAAGGAAATTATACCAAAAATCCTATTTTTCAAGATGACGAAGGAAGCCAGAAGGAGGAGCCAGGAGCAGCCAGGGTGGGCCCACACCCTAGGGCGGCGCGGCCCAGGCCCTGGCCGCGCCGGCCTATGGTCTGGGGGGCCCACGACCCTTTTCGCCTCCTTTTCTTCGCCAAACCCTTCGTCCCGAAGACCTAAGCCACAGAGGGTACCTCGCGAAGAGTTACAGCCGCCTCTGCGGGGCGGAGAACACCAGAGAGAAAAGAGCTCTCCGGCGGGCAGGAATCCACCGGGGAAATTCCCTCCGGGAGGGGGAAATCGACGCCATCGACACCGTCATCGAGCTGGACATCATCGCCATCACCATCATCATCATCTCCACCATCATCACCGCCGTCATCACCGCTGGACACCGCCACCGCCGTAGCAATTTGGGTTTGATCTTGATTGTTTGATAGGGGAAACTCTCCCGGTATCGATTTCTACTTGTTGTTGATGCTATTGAGTGAAACCATTGAACCAAGTTTATGTTCAGATTGTTATTCATCATCATATCACCTCTGATCATGTTCCGTATGATGTCTTGTGAGTAGTTCATTTAGTTCTTGAGGACATGGGTGAAGTCTAAATGTTAGTAGTGAACTATGGTTGAGTAATATTCAATGGTGTGATATTTAAGTTGTGGTGTTATTCTTCTAGTGGTGTCATGTGAACGTCGACTACATGACACTTCACCATTTATGGGCCTAGGGGAATGCATCTTGTACTCGTTTGCCAATTGCGGGGTTGCCGGAGTGACAGAAACCTAAACCCCCGTTGGTATATCGATGCAGGAGGGATCGCAGGATCTCAGAGTTTAAGGCTGTGGTTAGATTTAATTCTTAATTACTTTCTTGTAGTTGCGGATGCTTGCAAGGGGTATAATCACAAGTATGTATTAGTCCTAGGAAGGGCGGTACATTAGCATAGGTTCACCCACACAACACTTATCACAACAATGAAGATTATTTAGCCGTATGTAGCGAAAGCACTAGACTAAAATCCCGTGTGTCCTCGAAAACGTTTGGTCATTATAAGTAAACAAACCGGCTTGTCCTTTGTGCTAAAAAGGATTGGGCCACTCGCTGCAATTATTACTCTCGCACTTTACATACTCGTACTTTATTCAACTGTTACATCAAAACCCCCTGAATACTTGTCTGTGAGCATTTACAGTGAATCCTTCATCGAAACTACTTGTCAACTCCTTCTGCTCCTCGTTGGGATCGACATTCTTACTTATCGAAGATACTACGATACACCCCCTATACTTGTGGGTCATCAAGACTATTTTCTGGCGCCGATGCCGGGGAGTGAAGCGCTATTGGTAAGTGGAATTGGTAAGGAAAACCTTCTTGTTGTGCTGATTTTATTTCTTTTGCTGCTATAAGTCATTATGGAGAGATCTTCTCTTCAATTTCTTTTTGGGAAATCTACTACTACTGCAACGGTAGTGGATGAGGCGCCAGGTGAGGAAGTGATACCATATAAAATACCTATGAAAATTATTGAACGTGTTATGGATAACCGCTATGAAGGGGATGGAACTGTCCATCCTGGTGATCATTTACTGTTTTTGCATGAATTATGCGGGTTATTCAAATGTGCAGGTATTGCTATGGATGAAGTGAGGAAGAAACTATTCTCTTTGTCGCTGTCCGGTAAGGCGGCGCATTGGTATAAATTACTGGATAATGGGGATTCTCTTGAATGGAATGATATTGTGCCCCGGTTTTATTCTAAGTTCTATCCTCCAAGTGAAATTCATAAGGATCGGAATCGCATATATAATTTTTGGCCTCATGATGGAGAGAGTATTGCCCAAGCTTGGGGGAGATTGAAGTCTTTAATGCTCAAATGCCCCATTCATGAGCTTCCTGGTAATGTTATTATTGATAATTTCTATGCAAGACTTTCTTTTCAAGATAAGACCTTGCTGGATACTTCTTGTTCTGGATCATTTACACGCAACAAAGAAGAGTTTAAAAGGGACCTTCTTGATCGGATCCAAGAAAATACTGAAGGTTGGGAGAACGACAAGGATAGAGAATCAGATATAATTTATGATTATAAATGCATTGAAGCTTTTATGGATACTGATAAATTTCGTAATATGAGTGCTATATATGGTCTTGATTCTCAAGTTGCTGTAAATCTTTATAAAGCTTTTGCCTCTCATTATGAATTGCCAAAGAAGAATTTTGATAAGTATCATGAACCGTATAAAGATAAAATTGATTCATCTATTAATAAATGCGTTGTAGTTGAAACTGCTGATCGTGTTATTCCTGAAGCTTATATTGAAAAAACTCCTTTCCTGCTAAAATGAAAGAGTACTTGTTATAAATAGTGCGGTTCATAAAAGTGAAAAGAAACCTGTAGAACACGAAGAACAAATAAAAGTTGAACCTCTTTGTTGCAATAGTTAAAGATCTTGTGACTGAAAATGTGGAGGATGGTCATATTATTTTCTGTGAAGATGCTTCTAATATTGTTTCACATCCTAATAAACCCAAACAAGCTAGTGTTCCTATGATATCTGTTAAAATTGGTGATCATTGTTATTATGGATTATGTGATATTGGTGCAAGTGTTAGTGCTATTCCGTATGAGCTTTACACGGAGATTATGCACGAAATTGATTCTTGTGAACTTGAAGATATTGATGTGGTTATTCAGCTGGCTAATAGAGAAACTATTTCTCCAATTGGTATTGTTCGAGATGTGGAAGTTTTATGCGGTAAGATTAAATATCCTGCTGACTTTTTGGTACTTGGTTCTGCTGCTAGTGATTATTGTCCTATTATTTTTGGTAGACCTTTTCTAAATACTTGTGGAGCTATTATAGATTGCAAGAAAGAGAAAATTTTGACTAAATTTGCTGGTGAATCTTATGAGTTTAACTTCTCTAAATTTACTAAAACTCCTTATAAAGCTGATTTGCCTAGTAATGATTTTAAAATGGAGCAATGTGCATCTATTGTTCTTGTTCCTAATAATCCTTTGCAGCAACATTTGGAGGATAGCGAGAGCGAAATTTTTAGGAAAGAAAGAGATGAGCTTGAGGAAATTTTTCTTCGCCAACCTATTCTCAAGCATGATTTACCGGTGGAAGATTTGGGTACAACACCGCCACCAAAGGAAGATCCTATTTTTGATTTAAAGCCTTTACCTGATAATCTTAAATATGCTCATATTGATGATAAGAAAATATATCATGTTATTATTAGTTCTAAGCTTTCAGAGATTGAGGAAGAAAGGTTATTGGAAATATTGAAGAAGCATCGAGGCGCTATTGGCTACACTCTTGATGATTTGAAGGGGATTTCTCCGTCTATATGCCAACATGCTATTAATATGGAAGATGATGCAAAGCCTGTTGTTGAACCTCAGCGTCGTCTAATTCCAAAGATGAAGGAAGTGGTAAGGAATGAGGTATTACGACTTCTTGAAGCTGGTATTATATATCCTATTGCTGATAGTAGATGGGTTAGTCCTGTGCATTGCGTTCCCAAGAAAGGAGGTATGATTTGTTGTGCCTAATGATAATGATGAGCTCATTCCTCAAAGAGTAGTTGTAGGGTATAGAATGTGCATTGATTTTCGAAAAGTTAATAAAGTTACTAAGAAAGATCATTACCCTTTACCATTTATTGATCAAATGCTAGAAAGATTGTCTAAAAATACTCATTTTTGCTTTCTTGATGGTTATTCTGGGTTTTCACAAATTGCTGTTAAAGCTAAAGATCAAGAGAAAACCACCTTTACCTGTCCCTATGGAACTTATGCTTATAGACGCATGCCTTTTGGTTTATGTAATGCTCCTGCTACTTTTCAAAGATGCATGTCTGCTATTTTTCATGGTTTTTGTGAAAGTATTGTAGAGGTATTCATGGATGATTTTTCCGTCTATGGGAATTCTTTTGATAGTTGCTTGCGAAACCTTGATAAAGTTTTGCAGAGATGTGAAGAAACTAACCTTGTTCTTAATTGGGAGAAATGCCACTTTATGGTTAATGAAGGAATTGTATTGGGACATAAAATTTCTGAGAGAGGTATTGAAGTTGATAGAGCTAAAGTTGAAGCAATTGAGAAGATGCCCTATCCGAGGGATGTTAAAGGTATTCGTAGTGTTCTTGGTCATGCTGGGTTTTATAGGAGATTTATTAAAGATTTCTCCAAGATTTCAAAGCCTCTTATTAATCTTCTTCAAAAAGATGTACCATTTGTTTTTGATGACGATTGTAAGGAAGCTTTTGAAACTCTTAAAAAAGCCTTAACAACTGCTCCTATAGTTGAACCCCCTGATTGGAACTTACCCTTTGAAATTATGTGTGATGCTAGTGATTTTGCTGTAGGCGCTGTTCTTGGACAGCGAGTAGATAAAAAACTGAATGTTATTCATTATGCTAGTAAAACTCTTGATGCTGCTCAAAGAAATTATGCTACAACTGAAAAGGAATTATTAGCTGTAGTCTTTGCTTGTGATAAATTTAGATCTTATATTGTTGATTCAAAAGTTACTATTCATACTGATCATGCTGCAATTAGATACCTAATGACAAAGAAAGATGCTAAGCCTAGGCTTATTAGATGGGTACTTCTTTTGCAAGAATTTGATCTACATATTGTAGATAGGAAAGGTGCTGATAATTGATGACCCACAAGTATAGGGGGTGTATCGTAGTATCTTCGATAAGTAAGAATGTCGATCCCAACGAGGAGCAGAAGGTGTTGACAAGCAGTTTCGATGAAGGATTCACTGTAAATGCTCACAGACAAGTAGTCAGGGGGGTTTGATGTAACAGTTGAATAATGTACGAGTATGTAAAGTGCGAGAGTAATAATTGCAGCGAGTGGCCCAATCCTTTTTAGCACAAAGGATAAGCCGGTTTGTTTACTTATAATGACCAAACGTTCTTGAGGACACACGGGATTTTAGTCTAGTGCTTTCGCTACATACGGCTAAATAATCTTCATTGTTGTGATAAGTGTTGTGTGGGTGAACCTATGCTAATGTACCGCCCTTCCTAGGACTAATACATACTTGTGATTATACCCCTTGCAAGCATCCGCAACTACAAGAAAGTAATTAAGAAATAAATCTAACCACAGCCTTAAACTCTGAGATCCTGCGATCCCTCCTGCATCGATATACCAACGGGGGTTTAGGTTTCTGTCACTCCGGCAACCCCGCAATTGGCAAACGAATACAAGATGCATTCCCCTAGGCCCATAAATGGTGAAGTGTCATGTAGTCGACGTTCACATGACACCACTAGAAGAATAACACCACAACTTAAATATCACACCATTGAATATTACTCACCCATAGTTCACTACTAACATTTAGACTTCACCCATGTCCTCAAGAACTAAACGAACTACTCACGAGACATCATACGGAACATGATCAGAGGTGATATGATGATGAATAACAATCTGAACATAAACTTGGTTCAATGGTTTCACTCAATAGCATCAACAACAAGTAGAAATCGATACCGGGAGAGTTTCCCCTATCAAACAATCAAGATCAAACCCAAATTGCTATGGCGGTGACGGTGTCCAGCGGTGATGACGGCGGTGATGATGGTGGAGATGATGATGATGGTGATGGCGATGATGTCCAGCTCGATGACGGTGACGATGGCGTCGATTTCCCCCTCCCGGAGGGACTTTCCCGGGATTCCTGCCCGCCGGAGAGCTCTTTTCTCTCTGGTGTTCTCCGCCCCGCAGAGGCGGCTGTAACTCTTCGCGAGGTACCCTCTGTGGCTTAGGTCTTCGGGACGAAGGGTTTGGCGAAGAAAAGGAGGCGAAAGGGGTCGTGGGCCCTCCACACCACAGGCCGGCGCGGCCAGGGCCTGGGCCGCGCCGCCCTAGGGTGTGGGCCCACCCTGGCTGCTCCTGGCTCCTCCTTCTGGCTTCCTTCGTCATCTTGAAAAATAGGATTTTTGGTATAATTTCCTTCCAGAGTTGATCTTCCGAAATATTGCGTTCTGACGGTGCTTTTTCCAGCAGAATCCTGGCTCCGGTGTTCGATCCTCCAATAACGATGAAACATGCAAAATAGATGAAATAACATAAGTATTGTGTCCCAATATGAAATATATCAATGAATAACAGCAAATTATGATATAAAATAGTGATGCAAATTGGACGTATCAACTCCCCCCAAGCTTAGACTTCGCTTGTCCCCAAGCGAAACTGAGCTCGATAGACATGACCACATGTTTATGGAGTGAAGAGTCGATAAATAAAATACGGACAAGAAGCATCATATTCATTCACACAGGACATTATAGTAGACAACCTCTTATAACTCATATTGAAATAAGTATAGGGTAATCACAAGTAAAGGTGCATGAGAAATCATGATTGGTGATGGCAAACTTCGTTCTTGGTCAGAGAACAACTAACAGATTATATTTATCTTATTGAGCAGCGCTCTCATGTTAGAGTTTATAAGGCACAACTTGCATACTCAATCATAATGGTCTTCTCATGGTCATTGATAACTTGCAAAGCTATATTCATTCAGATAAAACTTGTACTAAACAAGGAAGAATAAAAGACATGATGTAGCAAATCGCAATATAATGGTTTGATCACAACTACTCAAATGCTTGCTTGAGATGGAGGGAAATAGGTTTACTGACTCAACATAAAGTAAAAGACAGGCCCTTCGCAGAGGGAAGCAGGGATTAAATCATGTGCTAGAGCTTTTTCAGTTTTGCAATCATATAAAGAGAATAAAAGTAACATTTTGAGAAGTGTTTGTTGTTGTCAACGACTGGTAGCGGGTACTCTAACCCCCTTGCCAGACAACCTCCTAAGAGCGGCTCCCATATTATTTTCATTTTGTGTGGCACTCCTTCCAACCTTTCTTTCACAAACCATGGCTAACCGAATCCTCGGGTGCCTGCCAACAATCTCATACCATGAAGGAGTGCCTTTTTATTTTAGTTTTATTATGATGATGACACTCCCCCCAACCTTTGCTTACACAAGCCATGGCTAACCGAATCCTTCGGGTGCCGTCCATCAATCACATACCATGGAGGAGTGTCTATTTAGTTTAATTAATTTGGGACTGGGAATCCCATTGCCAGCTCTTTTTGCAGAATTATTGGATAAGCGGATGTAGCCACTAGTCCATTGGTGAAAGTTGCCCAACAAGATTGAAAGATAAAACACCACATACTTCCTCATGAGCTATGAAACATTAACACAAATAAGAGATACTAAGTTTTGAATTGTTTAAAGGTAGCACATGAAGTATTTACTTGGAATGGCAGAAAATACCATGTAGTAGGTAGGTATGGTGGACACAAATGGCATAGGTTTGGGTTAAGGTTTGGATGCACGAGAAGTATTCCCTCTCAGTACAGGTCTTTGGCTAGCAAGGTTAATTAGCAAGCATAAGAGTCGAGGGAAATAAACAAATATACATGTGATAGAAACAATCATGCATCTTCCTTGTAAGCACAAACAATTTTAACTTCAGAATAATAAGCTATGAGCTAACAAGAAAGACAATGAAACATCTACATGTATTTCTCTTTTCTATTTAAACCTTAAAGTGTTGTTGCTATTGACCCATGCTAAGTTTGCCAAAACCAAATAGATTTATTCAATGCTCCCAAAGTGATACCAATACTAACAACAAGGTGAATCATATAGTAAAGATTGCAAACTAAAATAAGATGTGCAATATGTAAATGATAAGGCTTCTCATTAATATTCCATAACGATAACTCACACCAAGGGATACATAGACAACCAACTAAAGGAGAGATACTTCCAAACGCAACCCATCTTATATGATAACTTCCCTACTCATGATATGACACTACTTGACAATAAAAGTAAAAGGTAGTGATAATGTGATACCGCGGCACTCCCCCAAGCTTGGAACAAACCAAGGGGATGCCAATACCGATGATGAATTACTCCTTCGGCGATGGTGGTGATGAATTCTGACAAGCTTCTCAATAAGCTCCTGAAGCTCGTCAATCCCTGTATGAGATTGCGAATCATCTCTGAGTTGTGCTCGACGCGGTTAAAGAGTCTGTCTGATGGCGAGTCCCAGCTCTTGGAGTTATTTCCCCACTCTTCAGCTTCAGGCTCCTTCTCTCCTGCAGTGTTAGAGCGATCTATATCCCACTAGCTAGGCAATGCTGCCTTGGGAGTCCCTTCAATTTGATTATTGAAAATTAGATTGTGGAAGGGGTGATGAGTGCCTGATGGAGATGTTCTCGGAGCTAGGTAATGACGTGGAACCGCTCATCCAGTGCGAATTCTTGCGCTCTTGTTTGCACTAAAAGGGTTGTCCATCACCTTGATGCTTGCGATGGTAGCACGCGGGCTTGCGCGCGAGTCTTCCTCCACCTCTTCTTCATCTTCTTCCTTGACGTCCTTGACTTCCTCTTTCCACCCAAGATCTCGATCATCTTCATCCGGAAACTCCTTGCCCTTGTTCTTGGAAACCATGGTGCTTCTAAACCGAAAACAGATCCTGGCAGAAACAGCTCGAAACAAAACACGTCGAAAACACGATATACGGACCTCCAGGGGTCCGGGAGATTATATAGCAAATATTTTCGCGAAATAAAGAAAATACCAGATCGAACCAGAGTCGGAAAGGAGCGACGGGGCGGCCAAACCATAGGCCGGCGCGGGCCCAGGTCGGCCGCGCCGCCTATGGTGGCACCCCTCGTGCGTCCTTTCCACTCCGTTTCGAACTCGTAATTTCTCATATTTTCCAAAAACAGCAAAAATATAGTTCGGAAGGTAAATTGCGTACTTTTCATTACCGATCTTGTTACCTATTCAAAGTCGAGTTACGCGGATTGTCAATTTGCCCTTTGATGAAATCTTCCGGTGTCTCCACTTGAATAATATCGACATCAACATTATAGGAATCACCTGAGATATAATGCTTGAGTCTTTGTCCATTCACCACTTGCGTAGCATTGCCTTGGAGAGAGCTAATTTTGATTGCTCCTGAACGATACACCTCCTCGACAACATATGGTCCTTCCCATTTCGAGAGTAATTTCCCCGCAAAGAATACGAGACGAGACCGATACAATAGGACTTTATCCCCAATATTAAATTCTCTTTTGATAATCCTCCTATCATGCCATTTTTTGACTTTCTCTTTAAAGAGTTTAGCATTTTCATAAGCTTCACTTCTCCATTCATCTAGGGAACTCAATTGCAACAACCTCTTATCACCGGCAAGTTTAGGATCTTTATTTAATTCTCTAACAGCCCAATAAGCTTTGTGCTCTAGTTCTAAAGGTAAATGACAAGCTTTCCCATAAACCATTTTATAAGGTGACATTCCCATGGGATTTTTATAAGCAGTTCTATAAGCCCAAAGTGCATCCTTCAATTTACTAGCCCAATTCTTTCTAGTTTTATTAACGGTCTTTCCCAAAATAGATTTAATCTCTCTATTTGATAACTCTACTTGACCACTAGTTTGAGGATGATAAGCAGAAGCAATTCTATGATTAATACCATACCTAGCAAGAGTTTTTCTAAAACCTCCATGAATAAAATGAGAACCTCCATCAGTCATAATATATCTAGGTACTCCAAATCTAGCAAAAATAATATCTAAGAGCATTCTTAAAGAGGTCTCACCATCAACACTTTTTGTAGGTATAGCCTCCACCCATTTAGTAACATAATCAACAGCAACAAGTATATGAGTGTTACCTTCTGAAGACGGAAAAGGTCCCATGAAGTCAAATCCCCAACAATCAAACGGTTCAATAACAAGAGTATAATTCATAGGCATTTCATTGCGTCTGGAGATATTACCAACCCTTTGGCATTCATCACAAGATAAAATAAACTTTCTCGCATCTTTGAAGAGAGTTGGCCAATAAAAACCTGATTGTAGAACCTTTTGCGCGGTTCTTTCTCCGGCGTGATGTCCTCCATAAGCACTACCATGACATTTACTCAATATCTCCTGTTGTTCATATTCGGGAACACATCTTCGCATAATACCATCCACTCCTTCTTTATATAAGTGTGGGTCATCCCAGAAATAATGCCTCAAATCATAAAAGAATTTCCTCCTTTGCTGAACTGAAAAGGTTGGAGGCAAGTACTTGGAAACAATAAAGTTAGCATAATCAGCATACCAAGGACTGTCTCGCGAGCTCACCTTTATTACAGCCAATTGTTCATTTGGAAAACTATCATTAACAGGAACAGGATCATAAGCAATATTTCCAATCTAGACAAATTATCAGCAACAGGATTATCAGCACCTTTCCTATCTACAATATGTAAATCAAATTCTTGCAACAGAAGTACCCATCTAATAAGCCTTGGCTTAGCATCTTTCTTTGTCATTAGGTATCTAATTGCAGCATGATCAGTATGAATAGTAACTTTTGAATCAACAATATAAGATCTAAATTTATCACAAGCAAAAACTACAGCTAATAATTCCTTTTCAGTTGTAGCATAATTTCTTTGAGCAGCATCAAGAGTTTTACTAGCATAATGAATAACGTTCAGTTTTTTATCTACTCGCTGTCCAAGAACAGCGCCTACAGCAAAATCACTAGCATCACACATAATTTCAAAGGGTAAGTTCCAATCAGGAGGTTCAACTATAGGAGCAGTTGTTAAGGCTTTCTTAAGAGTTTCAAAAGCTTCCTTACAATCATCATCAAAAACAAATGGTACATCTTTTTGAAGAAGATTAGTAAGAGGCTTTGAAATCTTGGAGAAGTCTTTAATAAATCTCCTATAAAACCCAGCATGACCAAGAACACTACGAATACCTTTAACGTCCCTCGGATAGGGCATCTTCTCAATTGCTTCAACTTTAGCTCTATCAACTTCAATACCTCTCTCAGAAATTTTATGTCCCAATACAATTCCTTCATTAACCATAAAGTGGCATTTCTCCCAATTAAGAACAAGGTTAGTTTCTTCACATCTCTGCAAAACTTTATCAAGGTTTCGCAAGCAGCTATCAAAAGAATTCCCATAGACGGAAAAATCATCCATGAATACCTCTACAATACTTTCACAAAAACCATGAAAAATAGCAGACATGCATCTTTGAAAAGTAGCAGGAGCATTACATAAACCAAAAGGCATGCGTCTATAAGCATAAGTTCCATAGGGACAGGTAAAAGTGGTTTTCTCTTGATCTTTAGCTTTAACAGCAATTTGTGAAAACCCAGAATAACCATCAAGAAAGCAAAAATGAGTATTTTTAGATAATCTTTCTAGCATTTGATCAATAAAGGGTAAAGGGTAATGATCTTTTTTAGTAACTTTATTAACTTTTCGAAAATCAATGCACATTCTATACCCTACAACTACTCTTTGAGGAATGAGCTCATCATTATCATTAGGCACAACAGTCATACCTCCTTTCTTGGGAACACAGTGCACAGGACTAACCCATCTACTATCAGCAATAGGATATATAATACCAGCTTCAAGGAGTCGTAGTACCTCATTCCTTACCACTTCCTTCATCTTTGGAATTAGACGACGCTGAGGTTCAACAACAGGCTTTGCATCATCTTCCATATTAATAGCATGTTGGCAAATAGAAGGAGAAATCCCCTTCAAATCATCAAGAGTGTAGCCAATAGCGCCTCGATGATTCTTCAATATTTCCAATAACCTTTCTTCCTCAATCTCTGAAAGCTTAGAACTAATAATAACAGGATATATTTTCTTATCATCAATATGAGCATATTTAAGATTATCGTAAAGGCTTTAAATCAAAAACAGGATCTTCCTTTGGTGGCGGTGTTGTACCCAAATCTTCCACCGGTAAATCATGCTTGAGAATAGGTTGGCGAAGAAAAATTTCTTCAAGCTCATCTCTTTCTTTCCTAAAAATTTCGCTCTCGCTATCCTCCAAATGTTGCTGCAAAGGATTATTAGGAACAAGAACAATAGATGCACATTGCTCCATTTTAATATCATTACTAGGCAAATCAGCTTTATAAGGAGTTTTAGTAAATTTAGAGAAGTTAAACTCATAAGATTCACCAGCAAATTTAGTCAAAATTTTCTCTTTCTTGCAATCTATAATAGCTCCACAAGTATTTAGAAAAGGTCTACCAAAGATAATAGGACAATAATCACTAGCAGCAGAACCAAGTACCAAAAAGTCAGCAGGATATTTAATCTTACCGCATAAAACTTCCACATCTCGAACAATACCAATTGGAGAAATAGTTTCTCTATTAGCCAGCTGAATAACCACATCAATATCTTCAAGTTCACAAGAATCAATTTCGTGCATAATCTCCGTGTAAAGCTCATACGGAATAGCACTAACACTTGCACCAATATCACATAATCCATAATAGCAATGATCACCAATTCTAACAGATAGCATAGGAACACTAGCTTGTTTGGGTTTATTAGGATGTGAAACAATATGTGAAGCATCTTCACAGAAAATAATATGACCATCCTCCACATTTTCAGTCACAAGATCTTTAACTATTGCAACAGCAGGTTCAACTTTTATTTGTTCTTCAGGTTCTACAGGTTTCTTTTCACTTTTATGAACCGCACTATTTATAACAGAGTACTCCTTCATTTTAGCAGGGAAAGGAGTTTTTTTCAATATAAACCTCAGGAATAACATGATCAGCAGTTTCAACTACAACACATTTATTAATAGATGAATCAATTTTATCTTTATATGGTTCATGATACTTATCAAAGTTCTTCTTTGGCAATTCATAATGAGAGGCAAAAGCTTTAAAAAGAGTTACAGCAACTTGAGAATCAAGACCATATGTAGCACTCATATTACGAAATTTATCAGTATCCATAAAAGCTTCAATGCATTTATAATCATAAATTATACCTGATTCTCGATCTTTGTCGTTCTCCCATCCTTCAGTATTTTCTTGGATTCGATCAAGAAGGTCCCTTTTAAACTCTTCTTTGTTGCGTGTAAATGATCCGAACAAGAAGTATCCAGCAAGGTCTTGTCTTGAAAAGAAAGTCTTGCATAGAAATTATCAATAATAACATTACCAGGAAGCTCATGAATGGGGCATTTGAGCATTAAAGACTTCAGTCTCCCCCAAGCTTGGGCAATACTCTCTCCATCATGAGGCCAAAAATTATATATGCGATTCCGATCCTTATGAATTTCACTTGGAGGATAGAACTTAGAATAAAACCGGGGCACAATATCATTCCATTCAAGAGAATCCCCATTATCCAGTAATTTATACCAATGCGCCGCCTTACCAGACAGCGACAAAGAGAATAGTTTCTTCCTCACTTCATCCATAGCAATACCTGCACATTTGAATAACCCGCATAATTCATGCAAAAACAGTAAATGATCACCGGGGTGGACAGTTCCATCCCCTTCATAGCGGTTATCCATAACACGTTCAATAATTTTCATAGGTATTTTATATGGTATTACTTCCTCACTGGCGCTTCATCCACTACCGTTGCAGTAGTAGTAGATTTCCCAAATAAAAATTGAAGAGAAGATCTCTCCATAATGACTTATAGCAGCGACGAGAAATAAAATCAGCACAACAGTAAAGGTTTTCCTTACCAATTCCACTTACCAATAGCGCTTCACTCCGGCAACGGCGCAGAAAATAGTCTTGATGACCCACAAGTATAGGGGTGTATCGTAGTATCTTCGATAAGTAAGAATGTCGATCCCAACGAGGAGCAGAAGGTGTTGACAAGCAGTTTCGATGAAGGATTCACTGTAAATGCTCACAGACAAGTAGTCAGGGGGGTTTGATGTAACAGTTGAATAATGTACGAGTATGTAAAGTGCGAGAGTAATAATTGCAGCGAGTGGCCCAATCCTTTTTAGCACAAAGGACAAGCCGGTTTGTTTACTTATAATGACCAAACGTTCTTGAGGACACACGGGATTTTAGTCTAGTGCTTTCGCTACATACGGCTAAATAATCTTCATTGTTGTGATAAGTGTTGTGTGGGTGAACCTATGCTAATGTACCGCCCTTCCTAGGACTAATACATACTTGTGATTATACCCCTTGCAAGCATCCGCAACTACAAGAAAGTAATTAAGAAATAAATCTAACCACAGCCTTAAACTCTGAGATCCTGCGATCCCTCCTGCATCGATATACCAACGGGGGTTTAGGTTTCTGTCACTCCGGCAACCCCGCAATTGGCAAACGAATACAAGATGCATTCCCCTAGGCCCATAAATGGTGAAGTGTCATGTAGTCGACGTTCACATGACACCACTAGAAGAATAACACCACAACTTAAATATCACACCATTGAATATTACTCACCCATAGTTCACTACTAACATTTAGACTTCACCCATGTCCTCAAGAACTAAACGAACTACTCACGAGACATCATACGGAACATGATCAGAGGTGATATGATGATGAATAACAATCTGAACATAAACTTGGTTCAATGGTTTCACTCAATAGCATCAACAACAAGTAGAAATCGATACCGGGAGAGTTTCCCCTATCAAACAATCAAGATCAAACCCAAATTGCTATGGCGGTGACGGTGTCCAGCGGTGATGACGGCGGTGATGATGGTGGAGATGATGATGATGGTGATGGCGATGATGTCCAGCTCGATGACGGTGACGATGGCGTCGATTTCCCCCTCCCGGAGGGAATTTCCCCGGCGGATTCCTGCCCGCCGGAGAGCTCTTTTCTCTCTGGTGTTCTCCGCCCCGCAGAGGCGGCTGTAACTCTTCGCGAGGTACCCTCTGTGGCTTAGGTATTCGGGACGAAGGGTTTGGCGAAGAAAAGGAGGTGAAAGGGGTCGTGGGCCCTCCACACCACAGACCGGCGCGGCCAGGGCCTGGGCCGCGCCGCCCTAGGGTGTGGGCCCACCCTGGCTGCTCCTGGCTCCTCCTTCTGGCTTCCTTCGTCATCTTGAAAAATAGAATTTTTGGTATAATTTCCTTCCAGAGTTGATCTTCCGAAATATTGCGTTCTGACGGTGCTTTTTCCAGCAGAATCCTGGCTCCGGTGTTCGATCCTCCAATAACGATGAAACATGCAAAATAGATGAAATAACATAAGTAATGTGTCCCAATATGAAATATATCAATGAATAACAGCAAATTATGATATAAAATAGTGATGCAAATTGGACGTATCAATAATCCTGTTGCTGATAATTTGTCTAGATTGGAAAATATTGCTTATGATCCTGTTCCTGTTAATGATAGTTTTCCAAATGAACAATTGGCTGTAATAAAGGTGAGCTCGCGAGACAGTCCTTGGTATGCTGATTATGCTAACTTTATTGTTTCCAAGTACTTGCCTCCAACCTTTTCAGCTCAGCAAAGGAGGAAATTCTTTTATGACTTGAGGCATTATTTCTGGGATGACCCACACTTATATAAAGAAGGAGTGGATGGTATTATGCGAAGATGTGTCCCTGAATATGAACAACAGGAGATATTGAGTAAATGTCATGGTAGTGCTTATGGAGGACATCACGCCGGAGAAAGAACCGCGCAAAAGGTTCTACAATCAGGTTTTTATTGGCCAATTCTCTTCAAGGATGCGAGAAAGTTTATTTTATCTTGTGATGAATGCCAAAGGGTTGGTAATATCTCCAGACGCAATGAAATGCCTATGAATTATACTCTTGTTATTGAACCGTTTGATTGTTGGGGATTTGACTTTATGGGACCTTTTCCGTCTTCGGAAGGTAACACTCATATACTTGTTGCTGTTGATTATGTTACTAAATGGGTGGAAGCTATACCTACAAAAAGTGCTGATGGTGAGACCTCTTTAAGAATGCTCTTAGATATTATTTTTCCTAGATTTGGAGTACCTAGATATATTATGACTGATGGAGGTTCTCATTTTATTCATGGAGGTTTTAGAAAAACTCTTGCTAAGTATGGTATTAATCATAGAATTGCTTCTGCTTATCATCCTCAAACTAGTGGTCAAGTAGAATTATCAAATAGAGAGATTAAATCTATTTTGGGAAAGACCGTTAATAAAACTAGAAAGAATTGGGCTAGTAAATTGAAGGATGCACTTTGGGCTTATAGAACTGCGTATAAAAATCCCATGGGAATGTCACCTTATAAAATGGTTTATAGGAAAGCTTGTCATTTACCTTTAGAACTAGAGCACAAAGCTTATTGGGCTGTTAGAGAATTAAATAAAGATCCTAAACTTGTCGGTGATAAGAGGTTGTTGCAATTGAGTTCTCTAGATGAATGGAGAAGTGAAGCTTATGAAAATGCTAAACTCTTTAAAGAGAAAGTTAAAAAATGGCATGATAGGAGGATCATCAAAAGAGAATTTAATATTGGGGATAAAGTCCTATTGTATCGGTCTCGTCTCAGATTCTTTGCAGGGAAATTACTCTCGAAATGGGAAGGACCATATGTTGTCGAGGTGTATCGTTCAGGAGCAATCAAAATTAGCTCTCTCCAAGGCAATGCTACGCAAGTGGTGAATGGACAAAGACTCAAGCATTATATCTCAGGTGATTCCTATAATGTTGATGTTGATATTATTCAAGTGGAAACACCGGAAGCTTTCATCAAAGGACAAATTGACAGTCCGCCAGAACTCGACTTTGAATAGGTAACAAGATCGGTAATGAAAAGTACGCAATTTACTTTCCGAACTATATTTTTGCTGTTTTTGGAAAATATGAGAAATTACGAGTTCGAAACGGAGTGGAAAGGACGCACGAGGGGTGCCACCAGGGCGGCGCGGCCTGACCTGGGCCCGCGCCGGCCTATGGTTTGGCCGCCCCGTCGCCCCTTTCCGACTCTGGTTCGATCTGGTACTTTCCGTTTGTCGTGAAAAATTTTGCTATATAATCCCCCGGACCCCTGGAGGTCCGTATATCGTTTTCTCGACGTGTTTTGTTTCGAGCTATTTCTGCCAGGATCTGTTTTTGGTTTAGAAGCACCATGGTCTCCAAGAACAAGGGCAAGGAGTTTCCGGATGAAGATGATCGAGATCTCGGGTGGAAAGAGGAAGACAAGGACGTCAAGGAAGAAGATGAAGAAGAGGTGGAGGAAGACTCGCGCGCACGCCCGCGTGCTACCATCGCAAGCATCAAGGTGGTGGACAACCCTTTTTGTGCAAACAAGAGCGCAAGAATTCGCACTGGAGGAGCAGTCCCACGTCATTACCTAGCTCCGAAAACATCTCCATCAGGCACTCATCACCCCTTCCACAATCTAATTTTCAATAATCAAATTGAAGGGACTCCCAAGGCAGCATTGCCTAGCCAATGGGATATAGATCGCTCTAACACTGCAGGAGAGAAGGAGCCTGAGGCTGAAGAGTGGGGAAATAACTCCAAGAGCTGGGACTCGCCATCAGACAGACTCTTTAACCGCGTCGAGCACAATTCAGAGATGATTCGCAATCTCATATACAGGATTGACGAGCTTCAGGAGCTTATTGAGAAGCTTGTCAGGAATTCATCACCACCATCACCGAAGGAGTAATTCATCATCGGTATTGGCATCCCCTTGGTTTGTTCCAAGCTTGGGGGAGTGCCGCGGTATCACATTATCACTACCTTTTACTTTTATTGTCAAGTAGTGTCATATCATGAGTAGGGAAGTTATCATATAAGATGGGTTGCAGTTGGAAGTGTCTCTCCTTTAGTTGGTTGTCTATGTATCCCTTGGTGTGAGTTATCGTTATGGAATATTAATGAGAAGTCTTATCATTTACATATTGCACATCTTATTTTAGTTTGCAATCTCTACTATATGATTCACCTTGTTGTTAGTATTGGTATCACTTTGGGAGCATTGAATAAATCTATTTGGTTTTGGCAAACATAGCATTGGTCAATAGCAACAACACTTTGAGGTTTAAATAGAAAAGAGAAATACATGTAGATGTTTCATTGTCTTTCTTGTTAGCTCATAGCTTATTATTCTGAAGTTAAAATTGTTTGTGCTTACAAGGAAGATGCATGATTGTTTCTATCATATGTATATTTGTTTGTTTCCCTCGACTCTTATGCTTGCTAATTAACCTTGCTAGCCAAAGACCTGTACTGAGAGGGAATACTTCTCGTGCATCCAAACCTTAACCCAAACCTATGCCATTTGTGTCCACCATACCTACCTACTACATGGTATTTTCTGCCATTCCAAGTAAATACTTCATGTGCTACCTTTAAACAATTCAAAACTTAGTATCTCTTATTTGTGTCAATGTTTCATAGCTCATGAGGAAGTATGTGGTGTTTTATCTTTCAATCTTGTTGGGCAACTTCCACCAATGGACTAGTGGCTTCACCCGCTTATCCAATAATTTTGCAAAAAGAGCTGGCAATGGGATTCCCAGTCCCAAATTGATTAAACTAAATAGACACTCCTCCATGGTATGTGATTGACGGACGGCACCCGAAGGATTCGGTTAGCCATGGCTTGTGAAAGAAAAGGTTGGGGGGAGTGTCATCATCATAATAAAGCTAAAATAAAAAGGCACTCCTTCATGGTATGAGATTGTTGGCAGGCACCCGAGGATTCGGTTAGCCATGGTTTGTGAAAGAAAGGTTGGAAGGAGTGCCACACAAAATGAAAATAATATGGGAGCCGCTCTTAGGAGGTTGTCTGGCAAGGGGGTTAGAGTACCCGCTACCAGTCGTTGACAACAACAAACACCTCTCAAAATGTTACTTTTATTCTCTTTATATGATTGCAAAAATTGAAAAAGCTCTAGCACATGATTTAATCCCTGCTTCCCTCTGCGAAGGGCCTGTCTTTTACTTTATGCTGAGTCAGTAAACCTATTTCCCTCCATCTCAAGCAAGCATTTGAGTAGTTGTGATCAAACCATTATATTGTGATTTGCTACATCATGTCTTTTATTCTTCTTTGTTTAGTACAAGTTTTATCTGAATGAATATAGCTTTGCAAGTTATCAATGATCATGAGAAAACCATTATGATTGAGTATGCAAGTTGTGCCTTATAAACTTTAACATGGGAGCGCTGCTCAATGAGATATAATCATTAATTGTTCTCACGACCAAGAACGAAGTTTGCCATCACCAATTATGATTTCTTATGCACCTTTACTTGTGATTACCTTATACTTGTTTCAATATGAGTTATAAGAGATTGTTTACTATAATGTCCTGTGTGAATGAATATGATGCTTCTTGTCCGTATTTTATTTATCGACTCTTCACTCCATAAACATGTGGTCATGTCTATCGAGCTCAGTTTCGCTTGGGGACAAGCGAAGTCTAAGCTTGGGGGGAGTTGATACGTCCAATTTGCATCACTATTTTATATCATAATTTGCTGTTATTCATTGATATATTTCATATTGGGACACAATACTTATGTTATTTCATCTATTTTGCATGTTTCATCATTATTGGAGGATCGAACACCGGAGCCAGGATTCTGCTGGAAAAAGCACCGTCAGAACGCAATATTTCGGAAGATCAACTCTGGAAGGAAATTATACCAAAAATCCTATTTTTCAAGATGACGAAGGAAGCCAGAAGGAGGAGCCAGGAGCAGCCAGGGTGGGCCCACACCCTAGGGCGGCGCGGCCCAGGCCCTGGCCGCGCCGGCCTATGGTCTGGGGGGCCCACGACCCTTTTCACCTCCTTTTCTTCGCCAAACCCTTCGTCCCGAAGACCTAAGCCACAGAGGGTACCTCGCGAAGAGTTACAGCCGCCTCTGCGGGGCGGAGAACACCAGAGAGAAAAGAGCTCTCCGGCGGGCAGGAATCCGCCGGGGAAATTCCCTCCGGAGGGGGAAATCGACGCCATCGACACCGTCATCGAGCTGGACATCATCGCCATCACCATCATCATCATCTCCACCATCATCACCGCCGTCATCACCGCTGGACACCGCCACCGCCGTAGCAATTTGGGTTTGATCTTGATTGTTTGATAGGGGAAACTCTCCCGGTATCGATTTCTACTTGTTGTTGATGCTATTGAGTGAAACCATTGAACCAAGTTTATGTTCAGATTGTTATTCATCATCATATCACCTCTGATCATGTTCCGTATGATGTCTTGTGAGTAGTTCGTTTAGTTCTTGAGGACATGGGTGAAGTCTAAATGTTAGTAGTGAACTATGGTTGAGTAATATTCAATGGTGTGATATTTAAGTTGTGGTGTTATTCTTCTAGTGGTGTCATGTGAACGTCGACTACATGACACTTCACCATTTATGGGCCTAGGGGAATGCATCTTATACTCGTTTGCCAATTGCGGGGTTGCCGGAGTGACAGAAACCTAAACCCCCGTTGGTATATCGATGCAGGAGGGATCGCAGGATCTCAGAGTTTAAGGCTGTGGTTAGATTTAATTCTTAATTACTTTCTTGTAGTTGCGGATGCTTGCAAGGGGTATAATCACAAGTATGTATTAGTCCTAGGAAGGGCGGTACATTAGCATAGGTTCACCCACACAACACTTATCACAACAATGAAGATTATTTAGCCGTATGTAGCGAAAGCACTAGACTAAAATCCCGTGTGTCCTCGAGAACGTTTGGTCATTATAAGTAAACAAACCGGCTTGTCCTTTGTGCTAAAAAGGATTGGGCCACTCGCTGCAATTATTACTCTCGCACTTTACATACTCGTACTTTATTCAACTGTTACATCAAAACCCCCTGAATACTTGTCTGTGAGCATTTACAGTGAATCCTTCATCGAAACTACTTGTCAACACCTTCTGCTCCTCGTTGGGATCGACATTCTTACTTATCGAAGATACTACGATACACCCCCTATACTTGTGGGTCATCACCGTCTCGTGCTGACGGGTAGGGTCAGGAGACACGTCGGAGCAGCCATCCATCTATCGCTGACGTGTGGGCCGTTTTATGTCATGATTTTATACGCATTGCTGCCAATGACAAATGGGGCCGCTCTATAGGGCTGCCGCAGTCAATGACCAGTGGGGTCGTATATTTTTCAGGAAAAGACATATATTGCCGCTCTGTGGGGCTGCCGCAGCCAATGACCAGTGGGGTCGTCTATTTATTTAGAGAAAATCATATATTGCCGCTCTGTGGGGCCTCCGCAGCCAATGACCAGTGGGGTCGTCTATTTTTCAGGAAAAGACACATATTGCCGCTCTGTGGGGCTGCCGCAGCCAATGACCAGTGGGGTCGTCTATTTATTTAGAGAGAAAAAATCATATATTGCCGCTCTGTGGGGCCTGCGCAGCCAATGACCAGTGGGGTCGTCTATTTTTCAGGAAAAGACACATATTGCCGCTCTATGGGGCTGCCGCAGCCAATGACCAGTGGGGTCGTTGATACGTCTCCGACGTATCGATAATTTCTTATGTTCCATGCCACATTATTGATGTTATCTACATGTTTTATGCACACTTTATGTCATATTCGTGCATTTTCTGGAACTAACCTATTAACAAGATGCCGAAGTGCCGATTCTTGTTTTCTTTGTTTTTGGTTTCAGAAATCCTAGTAAGGAAATATTCTCGGAATTGGACGAAATCAAAGCCCAGGGGCCTATTTTCTCACGAAGCTTCCAGAAGTCCGAAGGAGAGACGAAGAGGGGCCACGGAGGGGCCACACTATAGGGCGGCGCGGCCCCCCCCCTTGGCCGCGCCGGCCTGTAGTGTGGGGCCCCCGTGCCGCCTCTTGACCTGCCCTTCCGCCTATAAAAAAGTCTCCGTGACGAAACCCCCAGTACCGAGAACCACGATACGGAAAACCTTCCAGAGACACCTCTAGTGAACTGTGGACCCCGGTCCAATTCTCTTTACTGAAATACAATCTACTGCAATACTTGTTCTACTGTTTTCTGCAAACAATCATCTTCCACACAATACGGTTAACTCTTTGTTACAGCAAGCCGGTGAGATTGACAACCTCACTGTTTCGTTGGGGCAAAGTACTTTGGTTGTGTTGTGCAGGTTCCACGTTGGCACCGGAATCCCTGGTGTTGCGCCGCACTACATCCCGCCGCCATCAACCTTCAACGTGCTTCTTGGCTCCTCCTGGTTCGATAAACCTTGGTTTCTTTCTGAGGGAAAACTTGCTGCTGTGCGCATCATACCTTCCTCTTGGGGTTGCCCAACGAACGTGTGAAATACACGCCATCAAGCACATTTTTTGGCGCCGTTGCCAGGGAGATCAAGACACGCTGCAAGGGGAGTCTCCACTTCTCAATCTCTTTACTTTGTTTTTGTCTTGCTTAGTTTTATTTACTACTTTGTTTGCTGCACTAAATCAAAATACAAAAAAATTAGTTGCTAGTTTTACTTTATTTGCTATCTTGTTTGCTATATCTAAAACACAAAAAAATTAGTTTACTTGCATTTACTTTATCTAGTTTGTTTTATTTACTGTTGCTAAAATGGCCAACGCTGAAAACACTAAGTTGTGTGACTTCACAACCACAAATAATAATGATTTCTTATGCACACCTATTGCTCCACCTGCTACTACAGCAGAATTCTTTGAAATTAAACCTGCTTTACTGAATCTTGTTATGCGAGAGCAATTTTCTGGTGTTAGTTCTGATGATGCTGCTGCCCATCTTAATAATTTTGTTGAACTATGTGAAATGCAAAAATATAAAGATGTAGATGGTGATATTATTAAATTAAAATTGTTCCCTTTCTCATTAAGAGGAAGAGCTAAAGATTGGTTGCTATCTCTGCCTAAGAATAGTATTGATTCATGGACTAAATGCAAGGATGCTTTTATTGGTAGATATTATCCCCCTGCTAAAATTATATCTTTGAGGAGTAGCATAATGAATTTTAAACAATTAGATACTGAACATGTTGCTCAAGCTTGGGAAAGAATGAAATCTCTGGTTAAAAATTGCCCAACCCATGGACTGACTACTTGGATGATCATCCAAACCTTCTATGCAGGACTAAATTTTTCTTCACGAAATTTATTGGATTCAGCTGCTGGAGGTACCTTTATGTCCATCACTCTTGGTGAAGCAACAAAGCTTCTTGATAATATGATGATCAACTACTCTGAATGGCACACGGAAAGAGCTCCACAAGGTAAGAAGGTAAATTCTGTCGAAGAAACCTCTTCCTTGAGTGATAAGATTGATGCTATTATGTCTATGCTTGTGAATGATAGGACTAATATTGATCCTAATAATGTTCCATTAGCTTCATTGGTTGCACAAGAAGAACATGTTGATGTAAACTTCATTAAAAATAATAATTTCAACAACAATGCTTACCGGAACAATTCTAGTAACAACTATAGACCATATCCTTATAATAATGGCAACGGCTATGGTAATTCTTATGTGAATTCTTACAACAATAATAGGAGTTCACCCCCTGGACTTGAAGCCATGCTTAAAGAATTTATTAGTACACAAACTGCTTTTAACAAATCTGTTGAAGAAAAGCTTGGGAAAATTGATATACTTGCTTCTAAAGTCGATAGTCTTGCTGCTGATGTTGATCTTTTGAAATCAAAAGTTTTGCCTAATGAGAATCATCATAATAAAATTACTACTACAGCAAATGCCATTCAAGTTAGAATTAATGAGAATATAAGATTAATGGCTGAACTGCGTGCTAGGTGGGATAGAGAAGAAAATGAAAAACTAGCTAAAGAAAAGAATATAGCTAAAGTTTGGACTATTACCACCACTAGTAATGCTAATGCTACACATGTTGCTGCACCTCCTACTCATACTAATAAAAGAATTGGTGTTAGCAATGTTTCCACTTCTAATGCAAAGCGCGAAAAACTGCGTGAAACTGCTAAAACTGCTGAAACTGCCTGTGATAAAGCTGCTGAAATTTTTTCCAACATTGGGGATGATGATCCCATTGCTTTAGATTATAATGATTTGAATTTTGATGATTGCCACATCTCTGAAGTTATAAAGTTCTTGCAAAAACTTGCTAAAAGTCCTAATGCTAGTGCTATAAATTTGGCTTTCACACATCATATTACAAATGCTCTTATAAAAGCTAGAGAAGAGAAACTAGAGCGCGAAGCCTCTATTCCTAAAAAGCTAGAGGATGGTTGGGAGCCTATCATTAAGATGAAGATTAAAGATTTTGATTGTAATGCTTTATGTGATCTTGGTGCAAGTATTTCTGTTATGCCTAAGAAAATTTATAATATGCTTGACTTGCCACCGCTGAAAAATTGTTATTTGGATGTTAATCTTGCTGATCATTCTACAAAGAAACCTTTGGGGAAAGTTGATAATGTTCGCATTACCGTTAACAATAACCTTGTTCCCGTTGATTTTGTTGTCTTGGATATTGAATGCAATACATCTTGTCCCATTATATTGGGAAGACCTTTTCTTCGAACTGTTGGTGCTATTATTGATATGAAGGAAGGTAATATAAAATATCAATTTCCTCTCAAGAAAGGTATGGAACACTTCCCTAGAAAGAGAATGAAGGTACCTTTTGATTCTATTATGAGAACAAATTATGATGTTGACACTTCGTCTCTTGATAATACTTGATACACACTTTCCGCGCCTAGCTGAAAGGCGTTAAAGAAAAGCGCTTATGGGAGACAACCCATGTTTTTACCTACAGTACTTTGTTTTTATTTTGTGTCTTGGAAGTTGTTTACTACTGTAGCAACCTCTCCTTATCTTAGTTTTGTGTTTTGTTGTGCCAAGTTAAGCCGTTGATAGAAAAGTAAGTACTAGATTTGGATTACTGCACAGTTCCAGATTTCTTTGCTGTCACGAATCTGGGTCCACCTCCCTGTAGGTAGCTCAGAAAATTAAGCAAATTTACGTGCATGGTCCTCAGATATGTACGCAACTTTCATTCAATTTGAGCATTTTCATTTGAGCAAGTCTGGTGCCATTTTAAAATTCGTCAATACGAACTGTTCTGTTTTGACAGATTCTGCCTTTTATTTCGCATTGCCTCTTTCGCTATGTTGGATTAATTTCTTTGATCCATTAATGTCCAGTAGCATTATGCAATGTCCAGAAGTGTTAAGAATGATTGTGTCACCTCTGAATATGTCAATTTATATTGTGCACTAACCCTCTAATGAGTTGTTTCGAGTTTGGTGTGGAGGAAGTTTTCAAGGATCAAGAGAGGAGTATGATGCAACATGATCAAGGAGAGTGAAAGCTCTAAGCTTGGGGATGCACCCGGTGGTTCACCCCTGCATATATCAAGAAGACTCAAGCGTCTAAGCTTGGGGATGCCCAAGGCATCCCCTTCTTCATCGACAACATTATCAGGTTCCTCCCCTGAAACTATATTTTTATTCCATCACATCTTATATGCTTTTTCTTGGAGCGTCGGTTTGTTTTTGTTTTTGTTTTGTTTGAATAAAATGGATCCTAGCATTCACTTTATGGGAGAGAGACACGCTCCGCTGTAGCATATGGACAAGTATGTCCTTGGTTTCTACTCATAGTATTCATGGCGAAGTTTCTCCTTCGTTAAATTGTTATATGGTTGGAATTGGAAAATGATACATGTAGTAATTGCTATAAATGTCTTGGGTAATGTGATACTTGGCAATTGTTGTGCTCATGATTAAGCTCTTGCATCATATGTTTTGCACCCATTAATGAAGAAATACATAGAGCATGCTAAAATTTGGTTTGCATATTTGGTTTCTCTAAGGTCTAGATAATTTCTAGTATTGAGTTTGAACAACAAGGAAGACGGTGTAGAGTCTTATAATGTTTTCAATATGTCTTTTATGTGAGTTTTGCTGCACCGGTTCATCCTTGTGTTTGTTTCAAATAAGCCTTGCTAGCCTAAACCTTGTATCGAGAGGGAATACTTCTCATGCATCCAAAATACTTGAGCCAACCACTATGCCATTTGTGTCCACCATACCTACCTATACTACATGGTATTTTCCGCCATTCCAAAGTAAATTGCTTGAGTGCTACCTTTAAAATTCCATCATTCACCTTTGCAATATATAGCTCATGGGACAAATAGCTTAAAAACTATTGTGGTATTGAATATGTAATTATGCACTTTATCTCTTATTAAGTTGCTTGTTGTGCGATAACCATGTTCACTGGGGACGCCATCAACTTTTCATTGTTGAATTTCATGTGAGTTGCTATGCATGTTCGTCTTGTCTGAAGCAAGAGAGATCTACCCCCATATGGTTAAGCATGCATATGTTAGAGAAGAACATCGGGCCGCTAACTAAAGCCATGCTCCATGGTGGAAGTTTCAGTTTTGGACAACAATCCTCAAATCTCAAATGAGAAAATTATTAATTGTTGGTATATGCTTATGCATAAAAGAGGAGTCCATTATCTGTTGTCTATGTTGTCCCGGTATGGATGTCTAAGTTGAAGAATAATCAATAGCGAGAAATCCAATGCAAGCTTTCTCCTTAGACCTTTGTACGGGGCGGCATAGAGGTACCCCTTTGTGACACTTGGTAAAAACAATGCATTGTGATGACCCGGTAGTCCAAGCTAATTAGGACAAGGTGCGGGCACTATTAGTACGCTATGCATGAGGCTTGCAACTTATAAGATATAATTTACATGATGCATATGCTTTATTACTACCGTTGACAAAATTGTTTCATGTTTTCAAAATCAAAGCTCTAGCACAAATATAGCAATCGATGCTTTTCCTCTATGGAGGACTATTCTTTTACTTTCAATGTTGAGTCAGTTCACCTATCTCTCTCCACCTCAAGAAGCAAACACTTGTGTGAACTGTGCATTGATTCCTACATACTTGCTTATTGCACTTATTATATTACTCTATGTTGACAATATCCATGAGATATACATGTTACAAGTTGAAAGCAACCGCTGAAACTTAATCTTCTTTTGTGTTGCTTCAATGCCTTTACTTTGAATTATTGCTTTATGAGTTAACTCTTATGCAAGACTTATTGATGCTTGTCTTGAAGTGCTATTCATGAAAAGTCTTTGCTATATGATTCACTTGTTTACTCATGTCATATACATTGTTTCGATCGCTGCATTCACTACATATGCTTTACAAATAGTATGATCAAGATTATGATGGCATGTCACTCCAGAAATTATCTGTGTTATCGTTTTACCTGCTCGGGACGAGCAGAACTAAGCTTGGGGATGCTGATACGTCTCCGACGTATCGATAATTTCTTATGTTCCATGCCACATTATTGATGTTATCTACATGTTTTATGCACACTTTATGTCATATTCGTGCATTTTCTGGAACTAACCTATTAACAAGATGCCGAAGTGCCGATTCTTTGTTTTCTGCTGTTTTTGGTTTCAGAAATCCTAGTAAGGAAATATTCTCGGAATTGGACGAAATCAAAGCCCAGGGGCCTATTTTCTCACGAAGCTTCCAGAAGTCCGAAGGAGAGACGAAGAGGGGCCACGGAGGGGCCACACTATAGGGCGGCGCGGCCCCCCCCTTGGCCGCGCTGGCCTGTAGTGTGGGGCCCCCGTGCCGCCTCTTGACCTGCCCTTCCGCCTATAAAAAGTCTCTGTGACGAAACCCCCAGTACCGAGAACCACGATACGGAAAACCTTCCAGAGACACCTCTAGTGAACTGTGGACCCCGGTCCAATTCTCTTTACTGAAATACAATCTACTGCAATACTTGTTCTACTGTTTTCTGCAAACAATCATCTTCCACACAATACGGTTAACTCTTTGTTACAGCAAGCCGGTGAGATTGACAACCTCACTGTTTCGTTGGGGCAAAATACTTTGGTTGTGTTGTGCAGGTTCCACGTTGGCACCGGAATCCCTGGTGTTGCGCCGCACTACATCCCGCCGCCATCAACCTTCAACGTGCTTCTTGGCTCCTCCTGGTTCGATAAACCTTGGTTTCTTTCTGAGGGAAAACTTGCTGCTGTGCGCATCATACCTTCCTCTTGGGGTTGCTCAACGAACGTGTGAAATACACGCCATCAGTCGTCTATTTATTTAGAGAGAAAAAAATCATATAGTGCCGCTCTGTGGGGCCTGCGCAGCCAATGACCAGTGGGGTCGTCTATTTTTCAGGAAAACTCACATATTGCCGCTCTGATATATGTCTTTAGAGAATATCATAGAGAGAAGCAACAAGTTCGCTAATTAATTATTTTTAAGCTAGACCGGAGAACCGCTGGCAGCTCGTTCCCCACCGTCGGACGGAGCAGCCATCGCCGGCGCCCCGTCGCGCCGCCGGCTCTGTCCCCCGGCGGCGTCGGACGAACTGCGGTGCTGCACGTCAACCACGGCTCCAACACTTCTTTCGTTCGCACGCATTGTACCCACCGCAGGAAAGTCCGCCGCAAGCAGATCCGCCTCCCACGACGACCGGGATTTGTTCCGCGCACCAATTGGTATAGCTTGGTAAGACCTCCACTTCTGCTTCCCCCGCCCCCTAATCGATTCGGTTCCCATAATTTATTGGAGTTTGCAGGTACGAAATAGTCCTCAATGTCTGGTCGTAGCGGGTACACCGGCGAGGGTGGCGATTCGATCATGTCGTGGCCACGTTCTACTTCTCCTACCTCGTCGGAAGTGCAGGTATCTAGCTTCAGCTCTCTGTACTACCGTTGAATTTGAAGTTCCGCCATGGCCTGTTGGAGTGATTTCAGGTGTTCTTTTTTCCATTATTGTTACAGTTAGCCAGGCAAGCCGATGATCCATGGTACATTGCATACCAAGATGAATCAACCCAGTGGTGTAGCCAAAGGATGGATTTGGAGGAGAAGGTGGCCAATTTAGGTGATGAATTGGCCCGTAAAAACCTGATGATATTCGAGCTGAAGCGTATTGTGGAGGAAGAAAAGAAGAATTCAGAGCTTATTCGCAAGGAGAAGTTGAGAGTTGAGACAGATCTTGCCGTATTTGATCAAGTGGTAGAAAATCTAGAACATGAACTTAAAGTGATAGGAGAGGAGAAAAGTAGATTCATCTGTGCAGTTTTATTAGGTGTCATCCCTGTCCAAGCAGTTATGTGGTTCTGGTAGACGATTTAGTATAGAATTGTTATTCAGTAGATGGCTCTAACCACTGTATTTTGTTGTGGCTCTAAACACTGTATTTTGGTGTACAATTTCCTACTTGTGGTAAGTAATGCGCACGATAATTTTAGCATGCATGAACATTTTATAAAAGTGAAGGGATCCCAAAAGTGAAAGCATGTACCAGCCTCCGGATCAAATACATATCAATATCTTCCCAATCAAGTTGGGATAGAATTCAAATCATACATACGGATGTACATTGACACATCAAGAACGTGGAGAAGCTTTTTTTGAGACGGAGGTAGTAGTTCGAACAATTTTATCCCAATTGAAAATTGAAAAATACAAATTTATCATAATTTATCCCAATTTGCGGCGTCGAACACGGCCGCGCAGCGATGGGCAAGAAAGGCCGGGACGACGGGCGGCTGAGGGGTGGTCATCTGCGCCATCCGCCGTTGAAGCGATGTTATCGGCGATGGCTTCAATGTTCGTGGCATCGATGACCATTGTTGGAACCGCCGCTGTCTTGGTGTACTTCATCAGCGACGGATCTGCGGAGGGCTGGATCGGCGGCTTTGCAGCGCGGTTGTAGACGATGGCTTCAATCGTCTTGGCATCGATTCGCACTCTCGGCACCGAAAGTGAGACATCAACAGGCTCCGACATTGAAGGCTGGGTCTGCGCCGTCGAAGCGATGTTGTAGGCGATGGCTTCAATGTTCGTGGCATCGATGACCACTGTCGGCACGGCCGCCGTCTTGGTGTTCTTCATCATTCAACAGATCTGAGAATAGAATCGAAAGTGAGACAGAGAGAGACATTTCAACTATTTCTGACGGTTAGATCCTCACCGGCACTCTTAGATCCACGGCGCACGCACGGTTAGATCCGCGCCGCCGCATGCACGGTTAGATCCGCGCCGCCGCACGCACGGTTAGATCCGCGCCGCCGTGACCGCCGGAGTAAGAGAGGAAATACGAGAGAGGAAGATGCGACTGGAATATGCGACTGCCAGGGTTGGTAGGTATGTGCTCTGCTCTTGTCTCCGTATGCGTCCATCGTGGTTGAGAGAGAGATACAGGCCGTCCGATCATAAATGATCGAACGGTGCAAGCGTTCGTTGAGCTTTCAACCAACCAAGATCCGTGTGACATACATCTCGACCAATCAGAGATCAGCCAGTGAGTACAAGTTAGGAAAACTGAGTAGAACTAAGAGGGGGAAAAGTGAGGAAATGTTTATCGGAAGGGCAAAACTGAGTAGGACTGAGTAAAACAAGTGGGCCCGGAGGGGGAAAACTGAGTAACACTAAGTAAAACAGGGGCACCCAAATAATAAAGGGACTAAGGGAAATTGAAGCTTTTGGCATAAAAATTGTAAAATTGTGTTATTTGAACAATATATTACATTTTGGCCGACTAGATAATGTTTGCAACTCAAAGATACACAAGTGTGACGAATTTGGGCTCATTTGGACAAAGTTTGTAAGCATAGTGGGTATTTGGGAGGTGTATTGAGCAGAAAGCCCTGCATCTTCATATCTAGTAGCTCATGGACTAGGAAGTGGTTTTGAAGCTTTTGGCATAAAAACTTCATATCTCTATATTTCCTGTTCCATTATTATTTCTCTAGGTTGTAGGTAACATAACAAGGCTCCATGGGAAGGTTCCACCATGTTTTGAATTATTTTGAATTGAACCCTAAAACCCTAAAACCTAAACCCTAGAGAAAATGATAAATGTGGCTTAAATGTGGCATACAAATTGTTCATACAAATTCAAATTGTTGAACACAAAGGCATCCCCAATACAAATTGTTCATACAAATTCAAATTGTTCATACAAATTTGAATTGTTCAACACAAAGGCATCCTCAATACAAAGGGAACCCCAATATAAATTGTTCAACACAAAGGGATCGTCAATACAAAGGGAACCCCAATACAAATTGTTCATACAAATTCAAATTAGTTGTTCAGAATAAAATCTTTCTCTTGCTCCTGGTGTAACTCGCCGGGGCCACCACCTTACTCCGGGTAACCCTACCAGGGATATTACCGGTGTCTACCTTCCTTTTGCCCTCTTTCTTGTTCTTCTTCTTCTGCAAAGCTTGTGCTTTTTCTTCTGTCATGTACTCTTCGAAGTTAGCTTCTATCATGGCCTTACTACTTTCGAGGCATTCTCGACTATACTGTTCCCTCTCCTCTAGACTCATCGGTTGAAGCAATTCTACATCCATCTGTTCCCTCTGCTCTCGATCCATCGGTTCAAGCAGCTCTACATCCATCTGTTCCCTCCGCTCTCGATCCATCGGTTCAATCTCCTCATGTTCAATTGCTGCTTCAATCTCCTCTGCATTTGCTGCTTCAATCTCCTCATGTTGAACTGCTGCTTCAATCTCCTCTGCATTTGCTGCTTCAATCTCCTCATGTTGAACTGCTTCTTCAATCTCAAGTTGAATTGCTGCTTCATTCTCCTCTGCATTTGCTGCTCCCGCCTGATCTTCCATTCCAAAAGCTCGGTCAACTGCATTTTTACAAAGCCTAGCAATGTGTCAAGGGATTCCACAACATTTGCACTTACGTTTTCGAATCGGTGCACCACCCTCTGCACTAGCTCTGATCCTATTCTTCCTCGGCCTACCTGCCGGTCTAGTCAATACTGGAGAGTACAGTTTGAAGCCTGGATCGACTTTCATCCATTGGTCTTTTCCCAACAAGGTAGGAACATTCATAGCATATGCAGCCCTAAATTTGGCAATAGAGAAATACTCTGACACATACTGATCAACTTCACCATCTTCACCCCCTATAACACTCATGAAAAACAATGCGTGTATGCAGGGTATCCCACGGATCTGCCATCCCCTACAATAGCATGTCCTATCAACCAAACTCACTGGATACCTCCACTGCTTGTTTTGTTTGTCAGTGTAGGTTACCTCAGCCTCCATTCCTTTTCTGACGCATTGCATCCTCAATTGTTTTGCCCTGGCATGCAAAGACTTAATCAAAGATGGGAGCATGAGATGGCCAACATAATTTGTGGATGCAATTCTTTGACGCAGATCGATCTTTATCATGATCATCTGCCTAATCTTATCAAATATTTGCCACAGCATAAGCCCTTTCAATGACTTGACCTTTGAATTGAAACTCTCCGCAAGGTTACTTGTTACATAGTCTACCTTGCAAATTTCATTGAATTGGCTTCTTGACCACACCCTACCATGATGTTCATCCAAGTACTCCTTCACCCCAGGTTTTTGTTTATACAACACATCCAAATGAAACCGATGCTTCCTAGAGCTGCATGTATATGAAGCTGGCCATAGGTTGTCAGTAAAAACTTTACCCTTGAATTTCTTTGTAAAATTCTGTACCAAGTGTCGCATACATTCCCTATGCTCCACTCCAGGGAATACTGCTTCTACCGCAGTCTCCAAACCTTTGCAAGCGTCTGTGTGCACTACAAGAAATGGGATATTTGTTGACGAAAACCCTGGTGACAAAAATGCATACCGTCATGGATGTGTCCTTATAGGTGACGAATTCATCTTCCGTCATGCATTTAAGGTAATGCTTGACGGTATGATTTTTCGTCAACAAAAAATCATCACCCATTACCCAACCGGGAAGGGCTTCCATCGTGTCTGTTAATAGGTGACGAAATCAAAGATTCGTGGTGTATGTAAACCGTGATTTGCATATACAATGGACCCACATAGCAGGTAAATAATACTGAGTTACTTTATTAAATGTTATTAGTTTTATATATCATGCGTGACCCACTTGTCAGGAACATATTTAATTAGATAAAAATTGTGTTTTGGAAGAATTGAACCAGGGCTTTGACGTGACCAACGCGGAGTGTTACCGCTAAGGTAGATATGGAGTTTTGATCTGGATCCGTAACTAGTCTATTCTACATATTTATTTCAATGGTGTGATGTAGATGTTACGACATAATAATTTCCTTATTAATATTTTTGTCGGCCGTGGGTGCCTCGTTTAAGTCGCGCCGCTAGCAGACACGGCCTATCTAGGAGATCTTGCTAACAGTCGAATCGACTAGGGTTCTCGTCGAGGTGAGAAGAAATCCGTGAAGGCTCCATTGTGGAGGCGGCGAGACGCATCATCGGTGAGTCCTCCTGATTGTTCGCTAGGTCTAGATTTTTTAATCAGTTGTCAAGATCTGTTCTGAAGAACGTTGGCATATTCTTAACTGAATTGTAGGCAATGGATCGAAGTTGGATAACTGATGGCACCCAGAAGTTCACAACAAAGTACATGGCAGGTGTTAGGGATTTCATCAAGTTTGTGCGAGAACACTTGGACAATACAGATGAACCAATCTTGTGCCCTTGCAAGGACTACCTAAATCTGATACGTCAGGATATAAAAACAGTCGAGGATCACTGCAATTGTTCAGGTATGTCCATGACGTATACAAGATGGACTAGACATGGGGAAGGTTTTAGTGATGACGAAGGGCGGGATAGAAACGATGATGGTGCGTATGATAGTGACAATGATGAAGACGAAGACGGTGGTGATTGTTATGTTGATGATTCGTCTAGTATGATCGATGAACTGCAGAAGTCTGGAAATAAAGGTCCTAACCTGCCAAATATTTATGCTAATCTAATTGAGTCATCCAAAAAAGAACTTCATGAGGGATGCACCACTTTCACTAGGTTGTCATTCATTATTAAGCTCCTTCATGTCAAATCATACAGCCGGATAACAAACAGAGGATTTGATCTCTTACTTCACCTTTTACGTACAGCTTTGCCACGTGTGGACTTTCCCAAATCATATGCTGATGCTAAGAGTGTTCTTTCTGATGTTGGGCTTGGTTATGAGACAATTCATGTATGCAAGTTTGATTGTTCTTTATTTTGGGGAGATCACAAGGACGATACGCACTGCCATGTTTGTGGATTATCAAGATATAGAGACCCTACTGCAAACAAGAAAAACCCACACAACGTGTTCAGGTACTTTCCTATAATTAAAAGGTTGCAGAGACTATTTGTTAAAAAGGAAATATCGACACATACTAGATGGCACAAAGAGAAGAGGGTTGATGAGCCCAATGTACTGAGGCACCCTGCTGATGGTGAGGCATGGAAGCACTTTGATGCCAAGTTTCATTGGTTTGCTAAAGATCCTCGTAACATAAGACTAGGTTTTGCCACAGACGGCTTCAGTCCCTTTGGAAGTATGAGTAATCCTTACAGTATGTGGCCTGTTTTTGTCATTCCTTACAACTTCCCACCATGGATGTGCATGGATCAATCGAATTACATGATGGCATTGCTAATCCCCGGAAAGTATTCCCCAGGGAAAGATTTTCATGTATTTATGCAGCCACTGATAAAAGATATGATGCAGCTATGGAGTGGTGTGCAGACATTTGATGCATGCACAGAGGAATATTTCCCATTGCATGCTGCGTTTCTTTGGTCTATTCATGATTATCCTGGATATGCCACTATGTCAGGCCAAAGCACAAGAGGATTTCATGCGTGTGTGCATTGCGATGAGAATCCTTGCTATGAATCTTTGAAAAACAAAATTGGATATATTGGCCATCGGCGATTTCTTGATAAAAGTCACCCATACAGGAGAAGCAGACTTTTCAATGGTAAAACTGAGACTAGAGATCCACCAAGGAAGTACACACCCAAAGAGGTAGCTGAGAAGGTAGAAAGGGTTAAGGATTTTGAACATGGGAAAAATCCAATAATTAGTAGAAAGCGGAAGCGTGCAACTGTACCCGGTGAACCAACATGGCACCTGAAAGTCAGCTTACATCATCTACCGTACTGGCCAGAACTTAAGTTAGCTCACAACTTAGATGTGATGCATATTGAGAAGAACATATGTGACAATATTGTTGGTACACTACTTGAACTTGAGGGCAGGAATAAGGACACTGTTAGTGCTAGAATTGATTTGAAGAAATTCAAAATCTGGGAGAAGTATTGGTTGAAGAAAATTGAGAAGGAAGATGATGATGCACCAGTAACTTATGCGAAGCGCCCTGCACCGTGGACGCTTTCGAAGGAACAGAAGAGGCATTTGTGTAGGTATTTTGCAAACACTAGGTTCCCAGATGTTTATTGCGCAAACTGGGGAAGATGTGTGAATATTGATGGTTGTAAGGTTACCAGTATGAAGACGCACGATTGCCACATACTTCTGCAGCGAGTGTTGCCGGCTGGGCTCAAGGGAATTGCATCTAAGGAAATGTATGTGGCTATTGCAGAGGTAGGAAGATTTTTTAGGGAGCTGTGTGCCAAAACCCTGAAAGTTGATGTGCTGAATCGATTGAAGGTTGAAATTGTTGTGATCCTATGCAAACTTGAGAAGCTGTTCCCCCCAGCTTTTTTTGATGTAATGGTGCACTTAGCTATTCATCTTCCTGACGAGGCTCTTTTGAGGGGTCCTGTTCATTATGGTTGGATGTATCCAGTTGAGAGAAGATTAGGTTATCTAAAGTCTACGGTCCGTAACAAAGCAAGGCCAGAAGGTTCTATCGCAGAGGGCTACATTGTTGATGAGTGTTTGATTTTTTGCTCTAGATTTTTCAAGGATGGCACAGAAACAAGATTTAACAAAGATGATAGGAACCAAGACATACGGAGAAAACCTGATCGTGACGAGATGGAAGTATTTTTAGTTGGAGCTAAAGGTCTTGGGAAATCCATTTTGAAACATTTTGACAAGGAATTTGACAAAATGGTTTGGTATGTGCTGAACAACTGTGACGATGTAGAACGTTATATCAAGTAAGTAGTTAGCTTCACTTTAATAACTACTTCTCAATGTTGCAGACATAATTATCATGTATTTCATATGCGTTTTTTCTATGTTTCAGTGAATTCTGACAAGAATTGGGAGGTAGGGGTGTGCGTGACATCGAGGAGACGGTTCAGAGAGAGTTTGCAGGTTGGTTTGCAAACCATGTGAGACAGTTGGACAATGCATCAGAAGATTTGAAGTCTCTGGCTGCTGGGCCAGACCGGCGTGTAGTAGTATACGCTGGTTGCAACGTAAAGGGTGCGAGGTTTCGCACGCTTACTCGGGATAAAGACCTGAAGACTCAAAATTCGGGCGTAGCGACTAAGGGATCTTTTGGTGATGCAGATGAGACCGAGTTCTATGGTGTTCTGCAAGAAGTTCTTGAACTGCAGTACGGGACTAACAAGCACGGTGACAGGTCCGTGTACTTGTTTCGTTGCGACTGGTTCGACCTTGCGGGCAGGGGTTCCAAGATAAAAGATGATGGTTATTTTAAAAGCGTTAATACTTCTGTCCTATGGTTCAAGAATTCACCATTCATATTGGCCAGTCAAGCTGAAACATGCTTCTATTTGGAGGATACACAGTTTGGTGATCCGTGGAAAGTGGTGCAGAAGTTCAGCCATAGACACGTGTACGACGTTCCAGAATTAGAAGATGGTAACGATGATGCATTTGTACGGAATGAAGACGCATACCAGGAGGATGAAGGTTCAGTCGACCATACATTTCATGATGTTGTCGACCTAGACGAGGAAGCAGAGGTGGAGGCAGAGGAGGATGATCATCGTGCTGATGAAGTTGTACATATTCATGATGCTCATACAATTCGTGAACTAGAGAATGAGGAAGATAGTCCCAATGTTGACATGGATATGAGCGAAGATGAACTAGAGAATGAGGAAGATAGTCTCATATTGGAAGAGAACATACATGATGACGAGGGAAAAACTTCAGAAGAAGATAGCGATGTAGATTGATAGAAACATGTTATGCATACAACTATATGTTTTGTTCCAAACATTTGAAATTCTTATTTGATGTTTACGATCTTGAACTTGTCATTCAATTATCCAGAAGGGTTTAAGAGCAAATTAATATAAGCTAAAATATGGACAGATATAAGAAAAGTCAACATGTCGGTAACATAACTTTGATAATGGTTTTAATTAATCGACACTTAACACGATTACAACCAGCAGCACGATATGACTAACTATCTATTATATACTAAAAGAAAAATAAGATGGATATTTTTCGAGGCATTAGGTTGATCCACATCGTTAGAAATATATTAATCCTTGGATCTAAAATTTACGGCTACGATTTAACAAAAAGTACCGTAACATAATTCTGTTGCAAACGTAAACGTAGCATAACGTATTGTCACGTATCAGATTTCCCTGGGAAAATTCCTTTCTATTTATATCGTACAGATTCCACCATACGATCTGGTGTTAGCATGTCCTGGAAATATCCCACCTAATCGGATCAGTTTTTCCTTGGAACAGGTCTATCCTATTTATGTTGTACAGAATCCAAACTTCCATACATTGTTACTGTGTTAGCATGTTCCGTACGTAAATATCTCTATCCTTAATCTTAGCATGTCCTGGTCGTACAGAATCCAAACTCCCATACAATATTAGCATGTCATGTACGTAACTATCTCTCTCCCTAATCTCTCTATCTCTCGGTAAATCAGTTCAATAAAAAAATATTTACCAACACCTCATGTACATGAGCTCCTATCGCAGAAAATTGTACCGATTGTTATTTTTAGAAAACTCTGACTGATATATCCATTATAATTTATAACTTATATATAAATTTAACTAAAAATCAGTGGTCAGTTGGACAAATACACAACTATTTGCGAGAAATATACTGCAAGCCAATTAGTCATAAAAAATCTGTATTATACAGTCGTACGTGCGAGAAATATACTACGAGTCAATCGGTAAAAAAAACTAGAAACCTGATCGATACGATATAAATTTAAATAGCACTCGCTCCAGATGCACATGTGCCAAATACATAGATATTTGCGAGAAATATACCGCAATCCAATCGGCCATAAAAAAATAACCTACCAAATATAGACATATGCACAAGAAATATAGTGCAAGACAATCGGTCAAAAATCTCCAAAGCTGATCATATGACTCTCTCTATTTGGAAATAAGTGTCGCAGTTTTATGTAGATTTGTATATATATAGATACATTTTAGTATGGTGATAAATATGAATTTAGAAAAATCTATGACACTTATTTCCGAATGGAGGAAGTAGGACTCTAAGATCGGTTGTGGTAAACTGGACGTGACACGATGGTTGGAAGACATGCTATATATTTAAGAAATGCGTTCGGACAAATCCCCATAACATAGATTAAATTTGTCAAAATACTGAGGAGTAATGGCAAGAAAAAATAAATATATGTGTGAATATTAGCTAATGCATAAACAAACAAAAACATAAATTGGGGAACTTAAATTGTGGAATATTAGCCAAATTTGTCATACTTCCGAGAAAAACAAGATAAAAAGGATGTGAATAGGGTATAAAATAAAAATATTTCTCCATGCAAATACATATGAATATCAACTAATCAATAAATATTAAAAGCATAACATGGAAAAGATAAATTAGCCTCACAAGCTTTTACGAAATCATGTGAGATGTGGAATTCAAAAAGAAGGACCGGTAGGTCACCGGACGTCGGACATGGATACAATGCTCACAAGGTAAGCTTCCAAATTTTCCAAACTACCGATTAAAAAGCCAACCCACAGAAACCTAGCTTCATGGATTAATGTACAGTAAAATTTAATCCATACAAGAACATCAATAATTCGGTAGAGCCAATATGTGTCGTTGGTGCCTCGCTTGCCTTCAGTGTCTTAAGTTGATGAAATTTAAGAAACCGAACAGAGATTTGAAACATATTCTTGCAACAAAAAGAAAAGGTCTGAGAGGATATTTTTTGCGAGATGGATTATATATTCAAAGAGGCGGATAGGCTAGCTCCTTCCTAGACGAGCCATGCATAACCTCTAAAGTTCCACACTAACATAATAAAATAACACTGTTACAAACTCCTAAAAGTATAATTATCTATATTAAACATTTGGTATGTATGGTCTGATAATTTAAAAGTGATTATACTTATAGAAATATAAAAAAATACAAAATTAAAAAATCTCGCATTTAGAAACATAATATTGCTTTGTAAGTCTTATATATTTAGACAAGCTTCATGGATTAATGTACAGTATAATTTAATCCATACAAGAACGTCAATAATTAGGTAGAGCCAATATGTGTCGTTGGTGCCCCGCTTGCCTTCAGTGTCTTAAGTTGATGAAATTTAAGAAACCAAACAGAGATTTGAAACATATTCTTGCAACAAAAAGAAAAGGTCTGAGAGGATTTTTTTGCGAGATGGATTATATATTCAAAGAGGCGGATAGGCTAGCTCCTTCCTAGACGATTCATCTAGCCATGCATAACCTCTAAAGTTACACACTAACATAATAAAATAACATTGTTACAAACTCCTGAAAGTATAATTATCCATATTAAACATTTGGTATGTATGGTCTGATAATTTAAAAGTGATTATACTTGTAGAAATATAAAAAATTAAAAAATTAAAAAATATCGCATTTAGAAACATAATATTTCTTTGTAAGTCTTATATATTTAGACATACACATTTAAAAATGGTGGTTGTAAAATGGATTATGTCTGTAACATAATGTTAATGCCCATGGATCTATAAGTGTAGTTCTCAATCAATTTCGACACACAATTGATAGTGCCCATCTCTCCCGTGATACTAAAGTTGATGCCCTCGCATTTGCGAGGGCCCTCATGCTAGTTGTTTTAACAGAAGCAAAATCGACAATCGCATAAAGAGTCTTACAACTTAATTTAAACCTAAAGGGGCTGCATAGTTGGACACACGGGCACCATGAATCGCTGACTAGCTACTCCAGATCGATTTCAGGCACATGGGTAGCAAACAAGTAAACCCCTGCATTTCCCAGGTAAAGCAAGAACAGCATCTTGTCACCCATCTGAAGGTGCTTTTCCTTGTCCATGAACTCCTTCCACCCACTGACGCAGAGACGACCATCGTCAGAAGAAATTGCGTAGGACGCACGCACCAAAGTACTGGGATGGCACACAATACTGGTTGCACCATATTGTTCCATATCTTTAGGAACCAAACGGCTAGGGATTTTCTGTTCCAACAGTAGAGACATAGTTTAGTTAACACTTGTACGTAATGTAGCTCGCAAAGTTAATGAAATGATATGATCTACTGCTTACCACGTGTTTGTTGTAATTTTCGTTGTTTGTCCAATTCAGAGTATGCAGCATTGGGACAACTAGTGCTCCTTGATCATAATCTCCAGCATTGTGGTACTCAACAAGGTAGTCCAAGTTGTCCACCTGAAAGAATGACGGTATGCATCATCCTCCAATTTATCATTGTTCCATCAGTACTACTGAGCGAGTCAACAATGTCACGCTTCGTACGGGACAACTGGTAGTAAGCTGCATAATTAAAATAACTGACATAAGATGGAATAATTAATATGATCAATCATTCTGTCCAAATGTGGAAAATTACCTGGATGGATTAGTGGTTCAGTTCCAGTTATTACAAGAGTATCCTGACCAGATGAGTTAACTCTAAAAATTAACTCCATGCCAACCTTAAAATTGTACACTCTAGCAAATTCGTTCCAAAATCAGGTTCTGTCAGCTCTGTTGGTAACATTAACAACAAATGCATGGCCATCTTTGGTTTTAAGTGCAGCTTCAAAAGTTGTCCTGTGGGAGGTCTGGACACCATACTTCTTAAGGAAATACGGTCTATAGTAGCAAGGGATGACCTAAATTCAGTAGAGTTAATACAAAAGTAAGTTAACTATTCTGAAAATTCAATAAGATAGAAACATGTGAATGTTACACATCGTGTCATATTAGGACCTTGAAGAATCACGAATTGCATGTAGCTACTGTAAAATTTAATGATCAGGTAGAATTATGCGTCTACTCGGATAATCACCGAGTCTCAGATCTTGGACTTCTATCAGCACATATCTGAACTTCTATCAGCACATATCTGAACTTCTATCGGTATAGGACTGAACTACCGATACCTCCATCTCTAACAGCAACAACTATCGTAAAACTCATATGGACGTAAAAGTTATCACAACTATCCTAAAACTCAACCATAAATAAGCGGTTAATACATATGGTGACCAACAATTATTACACACATCTGAATAATAGTACTAAACTAGCAATAACTACTAGGATCACGTGTTAAACTTTGATGTGGCGGTGAATTAATAAAACATCTGAATGAATTTTAAACTTATAAGTGCATGTACCGTCTTCTCCTCAAAACCCTCTTGTAGTGTTTGCACGAAAAAACCTAACGCGACTCCCCCTCCGCCGCACATCCCCTTCTTGTCAAAGCAAACTGGACACTGCAAAAAATATGAAGAAAGATTACAAATCGGAAACAACGATCGATCGCGAGACGTACATGTTATTTACGTACTCCACTAGTAGGTGCCATCCTCGATCTCGACGCGGAGCGAGAGTCTTACAAGTCTCGCCGGCGAGAGACGTGGCGAGCTGTGGCGGCGAGAGACGTGACGAGATCTGGCGGCGGCTGAAGGAGGTCGTGATATGATGGCCAGTTATATCGTGGAGTAAATTTCGGTAGGTCAAGAGGAATGCAAATGGGCGGTGCTGGGTTTTGATGTGACAACACGATCGAATGCGCGTCAGTTGGACTGCACGTCAGTTGGACTAGACCCGCGTCAGTATTCTCTTCGTCTCCCGTCTCAATATTCGCACGGAGTAATTAATGGGGATGATATTTATCCCCTTCCCCCTCCCCTACCGTCTCAATATTCGCAACGCATCCTGGTTTCCACACTTCTCGTTGTTTCCGCTCCCTCAGTATCTTCGTCTCCCGCCGCCGTGTCGCCATGGCCATGGATGAGCAGCAAATGTACTACTGGTCCAGCACGCGCGCAGTCCACATCCACGACGGCCAGGACCTGGAGGTGGTCTACACCAACAACCCCTGGGAAGTGTGCCGCGTCCTCAACATGTACACGGAGTGGCTCAAGGAGGACGAGCACAAGTTCGTCGGCCTCGACTTCGAGTACACCAACCATCGATCCGACGACGAGAAGAAGATCGTCGTGGTTCAACTCTGCATGCGTCGACATGTGCTGGTGTTCCACTACGCAGCGTAAGAACTAATCCCCTTTTCGAATCTTTCGATTGGGGTTTTTTACTTGCCGCCGTTGTGTCTCTCTTTGACTCTCGTTAGACATTGTTCCCGAAAATCAGTACATTCCCGATCTAAATCTGCTACACATTGTTCCCGAAAAGCAGTACATTCCCGATCTAAATCTGCTACACATTGTTCCCGATTTATTAATTTGTTTCATCTTCGTCTCCTCTGTATGTTCTTGCATATTTGTAACTGATCTGTGACTAGTACATTACTTTGTTTACTGCAGTGCTGACTGGTGGGAGTCTCCGGCTATCTGCGATTTCTTTCGAGAAGGAATCACGTTTGCGAGTGTTGACATCCGTGGTGACAAGAGAGTTCTGTGGAGGACATGGCACATGGAGATTCCTTGTGAGTACTACGTCGATCTCCAGGACGAGTACTTCAAGTACACTGGTCATGCGAGGGCTGGCATGGCTACCATGGCAGCAAGACTCATTGATTCATGGTACGGTGATATGAAGAAGAAGTTCCACCACCATCGGCACAGACTGTGGGGGGACTTCCCACTTCCAAATATGAACATCGAGTATGCAGCCATTGATGCTTGGGTCTCCTACGAGCTCTACCGCAAGATCGTGGTCGACAGAGTCCTGCTGATGGTGGATTGATCATCTCTTCTGCTGCATGACCCCCTGATCTTTTGGTTAGGTCTCCCTCCTGCGTGAGGTGCTTTTGGCTAGTAGTCCGTTCTTTTGAAACTGTAAATATTTTGCCATGATATGTAAACAATTGTCCTGGGAGGTTTCAATTTTATGTTGTGTACATCCTAGTACTTCAAAGTGCTAGTAAACTAAATGTTCAGAGCAGGAGAGTTCTTCAAAATCAAAACATACCAGACGTAAAAATCACCAAAAATTGTGATTCAAATTTTCTTTATGACTTTTACTCATTTTCTGAAATTTTTCATCGAAAAAATCTCAAAGTGGTGAACAATAACATAAAATGGTGGCCCCATGGTGGAGATGTGTCGAACGAGGGGTTTTCGGACGAAAAGAGGGGGGAATGGCCAAAAACTGACCAAACCACCATGGATTGGGGCATGATTTGGCACCCTTGTGCACATTGTGATATGACACCTTGGTTTCTATGGTTTTTGATTTTTTGGAGTTGGTGGCATGGTGTCCCCATGGTGGACATGTGTCGAAAGAGGGGTTTTCGGACGAAAAGAGGGGGAAATCGCCAAAAACTGACCAAACCACCATGGATTTGGGGCATGATTTGGCACCCTTGTGCACATTGTGATATGACACCTTGGTTGCTATGGGTTTTGATATTTTGGAGTTGGTGGCATGGTGTCCCCATGGTGGACATGTGTCGAAAGAGGGGTTTTCGGACGAAAATAGGGGGAAATGGACAAAAACTCACCAAACCACCATGGATTGTGGCAAGATTTGGCACCCTTGTGCACATTGTGATATGACACCTTGGTTTGTATGGGTTTTGATTTTTGGGAGTTGGTGGCATGGTGTCCCCATGGTGGACATGTGTCGAACGAGGGGTTTTCGGACGAAAAGAGGGGGGAATGGCCAAAAACTCACCAAACCACCATGGATTGTGGCATGATTTGGCACCCTTGTGCACATTGTGATATGACACCTTGGTTGCTATGGGTTTTGATTTTTGGTAGTTGGTGGCATGGTGTCCCCATGGTGGTGATGTGTCGAAAGAGGGGTTTTCGGACGAAAAGAGGGGGAAATCGCCAAAAACTCACCAAACCACCATGGATTTGGGGCAAGATTTGGCGCCCTTGTGGGACAAAGGGATATGACACGTTGGTTGCTATGGGTTTTGATTTTTTGGAGTTGGTGGCATGGTGTCCCCATGGTGGACATGTGTCGAAAGAGGGGTTTTCGGACGAAAAGAGGGGGGAAATGGCCAAAAACTCACCAAACCACCATGGATTGTGGCAAGATTTGGCACCCTTGTGCACATTGTGATATGACACCTTGGTTGCTATGGGTTTTGATTTTTGGGAGTTGGTGTCATGGTGTCCCCATGGTGGACATGTGTCGAACGAGGGGTTTTCGGACGAAAAGAGGGGGGAATGGCCAAAAACTCACCAAACCACCTTGGATTGGGGCAAGATTTGGCACCCTTGTGCACATTGTGATATGACACCTTGGTTGCTATGGGTTTTGATTTTTGGGAGTTGGTGGCATGGTGTCCCCATGGTGGTGATGTGTCGAAAGAGGGGTTTTCGGACGAAAAGAGGGGAAATCGCCAAAAATTCACCAAACCACCATGGATTTGGGGCATGATTTGGCACCCTTGTGCACATTGTGATATGACACCTTGGTTGCTATGGGTTTTGATTTTTGGGAGTTGGTGGCATGGTGTCCCCATGGTGGAGATGTGTCGAAAGAGGGGTTTTCGGACGAAAAGAGGGGGAAATCGCCAAAAACTCACCAAACCACCATGGATTGGGGCAAGATTTGGCACCCTTGTGCACATTGTGATATGACACCTTGGTTGCTATGGGTTTTGATTTTTGGGAGTTGGTGTCATGGTGTCCCCATGGTGGTGATGTGTCGATGGACGAAAAGAGGGGGAAATCGCCAAAAACTCACCAAACCACCATGGATTTGGGGCAAGATTTGGCACCCTTGTGGGACAAAGGGATATGACACGTTGGTTGCTATGGGTTTTGATTTTTTGGAGTTGGTGGCATGGTGTCCCCATGGTGGACATGTGTCGAAAGAGGGGTTTTCGGACGAAAAGAGGGGGAAATCGCCAAAAACTCACCAAACCACCATGGATTGGGGCAAGATTTGGCACCCTTGTGGGACAAAGGGATATGTAATGTACACAACTCTGGTGTAGCCAAACATTGGTAGTCGAAATTAACTCGAAACTTTCTTAGCTACAGAATAAAGCATCTACACAAATGCAGCGTGCATCAAAATGAAAAAAGAGATAACATGTGCAGCAGTAATGCTTCTGCAACAGCAAACAACATATAAACATGACATAGTCTTAAACAACTGGGTATGATTGCCCAGTGTCGTTGCCTAATCGACGGTACCCCGGAGGAGGGATCCTCACGAGGGGGAGAAGAAGTAGGGGCCATAGGGCGGAGTGCTCTCGGGACGGTGGTACGCGAGTTACCCAGCTTCGGAACACCTGCACGATGACAGGGCCTACTGCTGCTTGTCTGGAATTATCTGGGCGCTTTCGCGTTGTTACAATGAGTTGCGGTTGTGCCTCTAGGGCTCCCGGGATCCGGCTTATAAAGGCGCACGGATCTAGGGTTTACATGGAGAGTCCTAGCCGGATTATAGATTGCCTAGCTACGGTACAATATCTCGCCGTGCACGTCACGGATCCGCCTTCCATACACGTCGTACTGGATCCGGGTTCCTCATGGGCCTCCAAGGATCCGGGTTACTCCTATGTCGGTACGGATCCGGCTTACTGATCCTGGGCCGGACTTCATCCTTCATGATCAACAGCAACTGGGCCGCCCGATGGGCCACATGCCTCATCACCGTCTGTGGGCCACCCGGGCTTGCCGGATCTAGGCACTGTCGATGGTACACCCATGAAGTATACCCACAACAGTAGCCCCCAGAGTTCTCCGAGTTTCACCTGCAGTCTCCGCCATGCATGTACCTTTAGTTTCCGGCATCGTTGGCAACGCGGAGAAACTTGAAGAACTCCAACTTCGCATTTTCTTCTTTTTCCAACTTACAGCCGGAAAATGCTCTCATCCTGCGGGACTTCATCCATCGACGTTCCAAAGAACATTTCCGGGTTACTCCCTGCTCGTGAACGAGAACCAACTTATCTTCACACAATTACCCGGAATCTTAAAAGACTCAAACGGTTCCGCCAATTCTGGCGCCATTTTTGCGCGATTTGCGCGGTAACTTATCTCTAACCATTTTTACCGCTAGGGTTTGGGACACGTGTCACGCATCCAACGGCGCGACGCTTGCGTTCCGACCACAGGATGCGGAGCACGAATCTTATCCCCTCAGCCTATAAATATCAACCGTCGGGACCCCTTACCCTCATTCACCCCCTTCTCACCTTCCTGCCGAGCGCCGCCCGTGAGCCCTTTCTCCGCCGTGCCGGAACCTGCCGGAGCAATCACCGGAGCATCGCCGGAGCGAACCCACCACCGCAGTGTTCTTCGTGTTCTTAACTCCGGCGAGCCACCGCACGGAAAACTCGTCGCCGGCGACTCCGACCACCGCACACGCCATTACGGTAAATCTTCGAGCTTCATCTTCGCGCCGTAGTTGGTAGGGGTGAACCTGGGGAAGACGATGTAGGATCCAACTAAGGAAAGTTTCCGCCAAACTCTTTTTCTTCAGATGTCTTCAACGACTCCACCTCCGAGCTCGGAACCAATCATGGCGACGCCAATCTCCTCCGCCCCTCCTCCCTTCGCTCCAGTCAGGCTGGATCCTTCAAAGGATTCCGGCAAGGAGGCTGAGGGGACCTCTGCTCACCCGGAGAAAACCTCCGGGGTGGGTCAAACGGAGCAGCAGGCGGAAGAGGCTGCCAAGAAATCGAAAGCTCGGAAGCGCGACTCCGAAGCTAAGGGGAAGTGGTGGCCCTGCACCACCACTTAGATGGAATTGAAGAATCTCGAGGCGGAGGGCTTCCTGCAACCCGGAAGCTGGAGGTCAGTTCCAAATGAACCAGCTCCGGCTCCAAGGGACGACGAGATGGTGCTAACAAAGGCACTGGTGGAGCGCGGATTTTCATTTCCGCCTTCGGACTTCTTTCGAGAGATTCTGAAGACGTATGGACTCCAACCCCACAACATATCTCCGAATAGCGTGCTCGCCATCAGCAACCACGTCGCTCTCTGCGAAGGCCACCTCCGGGTTACTCCAGAGCTTCCCCTCTTCCAATACTATTTTTCTGTCAAGAAGGAGAAGATCCGCCAGACTTCCGAATTGGCGACTTGCAGTTCCGTCACCTTCATAATCCGCCCGGGCCGCGTCTACCCCCCCCCCCCCACCGACCGTCACGAATCCGCGAGGTACTGGTCCAGGGGTTTCTTCTACTTGAAGGACGTCTCCGACCCCGCGAGCGACAGGAAGCTGCCGTCTTTCAAGAACTGCCCCGCCACGGAGCTTCCATCATGGACGCACTGCCCCCACTTCTCCGACTCACCACAGCTGACCCGCGCTGTCAGGCGGATCTGCAAGCTCATGGAGGAGGGGCTGACGGGAAAGGACTTAACCCTTTCCTGGTTCACGAAGCGGATCCAGCCGCTGCAACACAGGGATCGCCTGATGTTTGAATATACAGGGCGCGACGATCCAATGCGCGCCACCAAGGACAATCTCTCCGCCGACGCCATCGACAAAAGGATCCGGGTCCTCATCAAAATCCCACGTGAACTCCACGTTCACGTATGCAACAAAGACATCCACACGGAGGGATCCGGAACCGCGGTACGTCGTCTTGACTTTGGTTTATTGTTTTTCTTCAAACTTTTTTGTCTAAGTGTTAACTTTGCATTTAGCTCGAGGCGCTTGAGGAAAGCGAACTCGGAACTCTCCTCCGAGTCCCGTCCACCGGCAACGCGGATCCGGAAGCCGCATCAGAGGCGGAAGCTCCTGAAGCTCCACGTCCTGCGAAGAGGAAGAAGCCAGCCCCTTCCAGCCCTTATGCGAAACGCCCTCGCGAGACGCTCAGCATTGCGGCTACCCGGAAAGCTGAGGCGGAAAAGAAGCGCCTCTCGCTGATTAATACCAGCAACAAAGGGCAGCCTGCCATCCAGCATTTCTTCAAGCCTTCCGGGTAAGCGTCTACTTCCGAGACCCAAGTTCTGGTTTAACGCTCAAACTCGTACTTATTCTTTTATGTCATTTCTGAAGTTCCGGAAGCCAGCCTCCCAAGGCCCCAAGGGTCCCCAAGAAGAAGGCCAGACCATCTCCGGCTTCTTTTCCTATCACTCCTGAGGTGGAAGTTCCGCCCAAGGCTTCATCTGCCAGCAAGCCGGATCCAAAGGATATCATCGACATTGATGACCTTCCTGAAGATCCCGTTTATCATGGCGATTCCGCCAAGGGGACCTCGTCACCAATTCCTCCGCCAGATCAGCCAAGCTCCGCCTTCGCGGGGCCCACTGAAGGAGAACAGGAGCAGAAGGCTAAGCTCCTCCAAGTTACCAACGCGATCCGAGTCAACCTCCAACCAACTCCGTCCCTCCAAAAACTTACCCTTGCAGAACGTCACGCGGAAGTTTCCGCCATGCTGAACAAGGTATGGGGAAAACCGGACGAGGAGGTGCGTCAACTCGCCGAGCTGGAGAGCAACTTGAAGGATTTTTTCGCCAAGCACAAGGAAGTGCGGCAGGTAATACTAGCCCCCAAGCATTGGGTGATATAGTTCCGTGCAACGTGTATTATCCGATGCTTTCCCAGAATGTACTTTAGACGGAATTTTTTTTTAAAAAAAAATTTTATACCTACTGAATTCCTCGCTAGCCCCCAGGATTTTTAAATATCCGGCTGACTCCCTGCTGCTTCACAGACCACACGGAAATTGCACGAAGATCTGCGCATTCACGTGCTAGAGCAGATCACGGAGATCGAGGGGCTGCGCCAGAACGCGGAAAACAGCCAAAAGGCTATCCAGCTGCTTGAGACCCGCCTTAAAGGTACGAGATCCGGGTCTTCAATTTTTGTACTGTCATAGTTCAGGATGCATAATGTGTGCAACTTTCTGCCTTCAGAAGAATCTGTCAAGCACTCCTCGTTTGATGAGCTTTCCGCCAAAGTCAAGGTGCTTGAAGCGGAAAACGAGTCCCTCAAAGCCTTCATCCAAGAATCCTCAAGCAAGGAGACTGAGGCAAGGAAAGAGCTCTCCGAGAAGCATGCCCGCGACCTGGCGGAGCTAAATGAAAAACTGGAGAGAAGCCAGGGCCGCGTGATTTCCACAATTGCCAAGAACAAAGTTCTGGAAGCGGAGGCGGAAGCCTTGACAAACTTATCTTCCGTAAGCATTTTTCCGTATCGTTGCTCCGACTAACTTGTATGAGTCCTCTCTAGCGGAACTGAATCTCTTTCTTCCACAGCAAGCCTTGGCTTTGAATGGTCAAAAGAGTCAAACCTTACGAGGACGGAGGCATACGATGAAGCGCGGATATCAATTGACGCGTTATTTGAAGCCTGTCGCGGAATCGCCACAGCTCTGTCTCTGAAGAAGGCCAAAACCACAGTCATCGATACGATGACCAAACTTATGAAGCTGGTGCCAGATTTCATCAAGGACTGGCAGGAGTCTTCAGCACGCGGAGTCGCCTCCCTAATCCTGGCCACCTGCAAGGCTCACTTCCCCTCGCTTAACCTGGCGAATGTTGCACGCGGAGCCCCCAAGGGTTCCGATATGGATGCCCTCCTCGCGGAAACCGAAGGCTATGAACAGCTGTTTGTCAGGCGAGTGGATCACTCGTTCTGGTATAACAAGCACGATCTGCCCGAAGGATTTTCCGATGCAGAGGAAGAAGTGGGTGAGCCGGAATATTACGGGGAAGGATCCGGGTCAAGTGGCGAGCATTCCAGAGGAAACTCTGGTGATGACTCCGAAGCCGGATCTGGTGACAGCGACGACGGCTCCTCCTACCAGCAATCAGAAGAGGAGGACTCCGAGTAGAGTTCCTGTTTTAAACAATGAAACAAGTTGCATCATTTTGGCCCCAGAGTGGGTTTGTAATAAGACTTAAATTATTAAATAGCTAGGAACGAAACGATTATGCATGGGGTGGAAACACTTATCCTGCTATCCGTTAATGTTATGTGCATGTTTCGTTTTATGTCGGAAAGCAAGTGCTGACTTCATTGTTTTCCGGCTTACTCGCTTGACCTTCCGCGAGCCGGAAGACCTTAACCGGAAACGCTCGCCAGCGGCGACGAAGCCCAATGGCAGTCCGTCAATAACCGCGGAAACAAGCCCCCAGGCATAGGTGCCGGAAATCGCTACTAGGAATCCACAAGTTCGCAACAGATAACAACTTAATCAGAAAACTTAAGCTTACGTCCTAAAGGACGGTTTTGGAAATCACAACTTTCATACACGCCTAGGCGGAAATATCCAGCTCTGCGGTTTTAGTCGGAAAAAAAAAAACATACACGATCTAAAATGAACAAGTAAAGGAGGTAAAGGACTCAAAGAGTGAACCACAAGCTTTATTTCATTGATCATGTATAACTATTACAGAGTTTATAACTCGGAAAATGTATGCTAAGTGTAGAAAGGACGTAGCTGTGCAATGTTCCAAGGGCGTTCTGTCTCGTCGTAGATATCATCCGGATCCTCACGCTTGCGTTTCCGGTGCCAATTAGCAGGTCTGTCCCTCAGCTCACGGAAATCAACAAGGTAATACGACCCGTTATGAAGCACTTTGCTAACGACGAAGGGTCCTTCCCATGGAGATTGCAGCTTATGGTCTTTCACCTGTCGAAGGCGGAGGACCAGGTCTCCTGCCATGAAGGAGCGTTTCCGAACTCGACGACTGTGATAGCGTCGGAGCTTCTGCTGGTAAATGGCGGAGCGCTGATCAGCTAGGTTCCGAGCTTCCTCGATCAGGTCCACAGATAGCTGTCTGGCCTCGTCAGCTGTTTCTTCATTGTAGGCGGAAACCCGCGGTGAATCGTGGATGATGTCGGAGGGAAGCACGGCTTCGGATCCGTATACCAGGAAAAAAGGGGTAAACCCTGTTGATCTGTTAGGGGTAGTTCGTAAACTCCACAGAACAGCTTCCAACTCATCAGCCCAAGCTCCAGCTGCTCGTCGCAGCGGTCCTTCAAGGCGTGGTTTAATTCCTGACAATATTAGGCCGTTAGCCCTTTCAACCTGACCATTGGACTGTGGATGAGCCACAGATGCGAGGTCCAGTCGTATCCCCATTGTTTCACAATAATCCCTCAATTCTCCTTGAGCGAAGTTCGTGCCATTATCTGTGATTATGCTGTGTGGGATGCCGAATCTCATCACGAGGCTGCAGACGAATTTTAGTGCTGTAGCACCATCGGCTTTTCTCACTGGCTTAGCCTCGATCCATTTGCTGAACTTGTCAACAGCGACCAGGAGGTACTCAAAACCGCCAGGAGATGATCTTTTTAACTTACCAACCATATCGAGCCCCCAGACCGCAAATGGCCAGGTGATAGGTATGGTCTTCAGCTCTTGGGCTGGAGCGTTTGGTTGAGTAGCGTAATACTGACAACCTCGGCAGGTCTTAACTATTTTATCAGCGTCTTCTTTAGCTGTAAGCCAATAGAAACCTAACCGAAAAGCTTTTGCAACGAGTGATCTGGGAGCGGCATGATGCCCGCAATCCCCTGCGTGGATCTCTCTAAGGATTTCAATGCCATCTTGATTGGAGACGCATTTAAGAAATACCCCTGCTGCACTCCGTTTGTAGAGCTGTCCATCAACTATTGTGTAGGTTCTTGCTCGTCTGACGATCTGTCGAGCGAGGACCTCGTCCTCTGGCAACTTCTGATCGATGAGGTAGTCCAGGAAAGGCTGTGTCCAAGCCGGAATGATAGCCATCACTTCCCTAGCCGGAGACACTGCCACCTCTGGGTTTTCCGGGTTAGCGCCCTTAACTGAGGGTATCCGGAGATGCTCCAGGAAAATGCCAGGCGGAATTTGTTTCCTGCCGGATCCGAGCTTGGATAGCATGTCTGCCGCTGTGTTATCGTCTCTCCTGACGTACTTGACTTCGTATCCGAGGAAGCACTTGGCGATCTCGTCAACTTCGTCTCTGTAGGCCGCCATGACGGAATTTCTGGCGTTCCAGGTTCCGGCTACTTGTTGTGCCACCAGGTCGGAATCTCCACAGCATATGATGTGCTTGATCCCAATTTCCTTAGCGATGCGCAGACCGTGTAGTAGAGCCTCATATTCCGCCATGTTGTTAGTAGCTTCGAAGTGGATCTGCAGAACATACTGCAGTTCTTCTCCGGTAGGGGACTTTAGGGTGACTCCGGCTCCTGAGCCTTGATGCTGCTTGGATCCATCGAAGTGCATGACCCATGTTTCTGGTTCCGGCTCCAGACTTGCATCCGGAGCTTCTGTCCAATCTGCGACGAAATCTGCCAAGACTTGGGATTTAACCGCAGTCCTGGGCTTGTAAGCGATGTCGAAGGCGGATAGTTCAATGCCCCATTTAGCCGTACGTCCTGTTGCGTCAGCGTTGTTGAGAATTGTTGACAGCGGAGCCTTGCTCACGACTGTTACTGGATGCTCTTGGAAGTAATGCCTCAGCTTCCGGCTGCCTAGGAACACGCCATAAGCTAGCTTCTGAAAGTGAGGATATCTCTGTTTTGATTCCGTCAGCACCTCGCTAATGTAGTAGACAGGTCTCTGGACGTCATATTCATGACCTTCTTCCTTTCGCTCCACCACGATGACGAGGCTGATGACTTTGTTGGTAGCTGCCAGATAAAGGAGCATTGGCTCTGACTCTGCTGGAGCTGCCAAGATAGGTGGGGAGGTAAGTATTTCCTTCAACCCTCGAAGAGCTGCGTCAGCTGCGTCGTCCCAGACAAATTTGTCTGTTTTCTTCAGCAGCTTGTACAGAGGTAGCGCCTTCTCGCCAAGGTGGCTAACAAACCTACTGATTGCTGCGACGCAACCAGTTAGTCGTTGCACATCTTTGAGACAAGTTGGTCGTTTGATGCACAGGATTGCCTTGATCTTTTCCGGGTTAACCTCGATGCCTCTGTGAGAGACTATGAAGCCAAGGAGTTTTCCGGCTGGCACGCCAAAAACGCACTTCAGCGGATTCAACATCATCTTGTACCTGCGGAGGTTGTCGAAGGTTTCTGTGAGGTCGCTGATCAAGTCGGAACCTTTCCGGGTCATGACCGCGATGTCGTCGACGTAGGCGTGCACGTTCCGGCCAATTTGGTCCTTCAGGCACCGCTGCATCGTGCGTTGGTAAGTAGCACCTGCATTTTTCAAACCAAAAGGCATAGTAACATAGCAGTAGGTACCAAACGGGGTAATGAATGAAGTCGCCTTTTGGTCGGATTCCTTCATCCGGATCTGATGATACCCGGAATACGCATCAAGAAAACACAGAAGTTCCGCCCCCGCCGTCGAATCAATGACTTGGTCAATGCGCGGCAAGGGGAACGGATCCTTCGGGCAATGTTTGTTCAAGCCAGAGTAATCGATGCACATTCTTAGTATTTCAGTGTTCTTTTTGGGTACAAGGACGGGATTCGCGACCCAATCGGTATGGATAACTTCTATTACAAAACCTGCTTCTAGTAACTTTGCTAGTTCCATTCCTATGGCGCGGCGCTTCTTATCTCCAAAGCGTCGCATAGCTTGCTTCACTGGTTTGGCCCCTGGATTTATGTTGAGGTAATGCTCGACGAGTTCCCTAGGTACTCCGGACATGTCAGAAGGTTGCCATGCGAAGATATCCATGTTAGCACGGAGGAACTCGACGAGCCCGCTTTCCTATTTGGGGTCCATGTTGGCTCCGACTGAAACCTGCTTGGAAGAGTCACCTGGGATGAGGTCATGCTTCTTGGTTTCTATCGCGGGCTTGAAGGAGGTTTTCTGCTCGGAGATCTGCTTCTTGGTGGTCTGCATCTCAGTCGGATCCACCGCGGCTCTGTAGCCTTTCAGCTCTTCTCCGGGTATCACAGACTCTGCGAAGGCGGCTTCGCCTAACTCGCACTCATGAGCCTTTTTGTAGTCTCCGGATACGGTAATCATACCTTTAGGACCCGGAATCTTGAGCTTGTTATAGATGTAGCACGCTCTTGCGTGGAACTTGTGGTAGGTGGGCCTGCCGAAGATGACGTGGTAGGAGCTCTTGAAGGGCACAACTTCAAACGTGATCTTCTCTTCGCGGAAATTATGAACATCGCCAAAGGCCACGGGAAGTGTGATGCTGCCGAGGGAGTTCGCCTTCTTACCCGGAACCACACCATGAAACTCAGTGGTGCTGTGCTTGAGCTGTTCCTTGGTGAGGTTCATCCGCTCTAGAGTCTCCAGGTACATGATGTTCAAGCTAGCTCCGCCATCCATGAGGCACTTGGAGAAGTCATACCCATCTATGCGGGGACTTACAACCAAGGCGTAGCATTCCTTTGGCACGATTGCGGGGTGATCCTTCCGATCAAATGTGCACGGGATTTCCGACCACCTGACGTACTGCGGCACAGCCGGAACTATGGCGTTCAGGATCCGGGTAGCTGACTTGGAGGCGCGTACTGTTGGGGTTCCGAGGAAAGTGTGGTAAGCCCCCACGCTCTTTTTGTCGAATGGATTGGATTTACCTGCGGCTCCTGCCTTGGGATCCGGCGAGTTATCATCCTCATCCATCGCCTCGGAACTATCGTCCTCTTTGTCCTTGTTCTTGCCCTTGCCACCTTTGCCGCGTGGGCGGTGCTTCCGGGCGCGCTTGTATCCTGCCTCCGGGTCGTTCTTTAGATCATTGACCCACTTGCAATTGCGGTTGGTGTGAGTGGACTTCCCCGTAGCCGGATCCAGATGGGCCAGGCAGGGCATGTCTCTGTATTCCTCATAGGTTTGCGGGGCGCGGGATCCGCCAGCAGTGACCTCGGAGGTATGCTGCTGACCCCTGCCGGCTCCGCCTCCCCGTCCGCGTCCTCTTCCGCCTCCTGGACCTCCGCGTTGAAACGCCATGGCGACCATCTCGGATCCGCCATTCTTCTGGTCATCAGGGTTCTTGCGCTTATGGCTGCTGTTGCTACCGTTGTCACGGTTCTTCTTTTGTTGATGCAGGGGGATTGCTGTGGCTGCGAGATCACCGCCTGCGTCGTCATCGGCGGCAGTGTGATCGCTGGCGATGGTGATCATGTCGTCCAACGTCAGTTGATTTGCATTGACCATGCAAGTTAGCTTGTGCCGTAGCAATCCTCCTCGCTGCAAGCCCCCAATGAAGGCGTGCATTGCTGTGCGGTTGTCAACGTTTTCGCACTCGTTTCTGCATGCCAACCATCGGGTGAGGAAATTCCTCGATGTTTCGCCCTTCTTCTGGATGCATGCCTGTAGGTCGCTTGTTGTGGCAGGTCTCTTGTAGGTGCCCCTGAAGTGTTTCTCGAAAGCGTTCTTCAGGTCGAACCAGCAAAAGATGGAATTCTTCTCGAGGTCGCTTAGCCAGATCCGGGCTGGACCTACAAGGTACAACTGAAGCATGCGGCAGGCGATGTTAGGGGTTCCTCCGGTGAAGGTTACAGCATTGTAGTAATCCTCAATCCAGGTATCCGGCCTTTCGGTGCCATCATAATGCTTCAGATTTCCGGGTAGCTTGAGGTTCATCCTTGGCTTTGGTTCCTCTCGAATCATCCTGCCAAAGCACTTCGGACCAATGTAGTCGGTTCTGTATTCGTTGAGGCGATCCCGTGCGTCGCGTGAGCCGTGGCGAGGAGACTTTGAGCGAGAGCGAGATCTTCGACCGTTGCCTCCGCCTCCACCTCCGCCTCCACCGCTAGGTGGTGGTGAGGGAGACCTGCGAGGTGGGCGGTGCGATCTCTTGCTTCCGCCTTCTGACTCTCCTCGGCCTTCCTGGTGCTGGCTCCAGCTCCTGTGGTTGCCTTCGCCCTGGCGTTGGCTGCCCTGGTCGTTCCGGTACGGTTCCGGGTCACGGCTCCGACGAGGCTCTGGGTCATGGCTCCGACGAGGTTCTGGACCACGGTCCTCATTCCGACTCCTCCTGGGCTCGGGCTCATGAACATTGTTCTGGTTCCGACGAGGTTCCGGCGAGCGCTCCCTGTTTCTGTTTCTTGGCAGCACGTTGTCGCGGATAACAATCCCGCCATGCCCTGGGGGCCTGGTGTTTCCGGCTGGACTACGGCGGCGAGGGGGTCGTGGGTAACCGTTGGGTGGAGGAGAGGGGTTGCGGTATTTATCTCGTCCAGAGTACATCGCATCCTTTCCCTTTCTTGGGTCTGACGGTGGCGTCTTTGACGGTACGGGGATCGGATTTGGGTGTTCCCTGGCTTTCCTTCTGCGCTCCGAGGATCCGGTGTGTGATTCGTCATCGGGTCGCCGATCAGCGCGGGCGTCCTTCTGCGCGGTAGATATACAGTTATCCGGATTGGATTCCAACCTGCGCGAAGTATCCGCCTTGCTTTGCTGCTGCATTGCTGAAGCGACGAGAGTGCGAAGATAGTTGATATCAACCTCTTCGTCCTTCTTCTGCAGTAGTTCCGCAGCTTTTAGCATGTTGTCCTTTGGGGTTTCGAGCGGCTGGTGCTCTGCGGGCGTGTTGAAGGGTATCCTGCGAGGCGGAATTGCTTCTCTAACAATTCGATCGGCCTCCGCCTGTGCATAGATCATCTTTACTTCCCACTCAGCCCTCATGCTCTTGACTTGCTCGAGTGTGGCAGCAATCTCGCGGTCCTGTCTGTCGAAGTTTTCCGCCCAGGCTGCATGATCTGCCCTCCCTACCTTTAACGCAGCTTCGGTATCGGCGAGCTTCTTGGCTGTGGCCAGCATCTCCTTTCTGGTGGTTTCTAGAGCCTCCAGATCTGCGGCGTCGCCCGGGGTTATAGGTGTGTTAAGAACTGCTCGCGCGGCCACCTCCTCTGCTGACAGGATTTCCTCCGAGGAAGAATCCCTTTGGGGTCGTACCCGAGACATTGGAGATCCTTGTTGGGATGGTTGAGGGTCAGATTGGCTGGTTGGTTCTTCAGATCCAGTTTGTCCCTACGCTGCTATCGTTGCGAGAACCTGCTTAGGCTGGGCGGAGTCGACTTCAGGCTGATCACTGTATCCGTATTCCCTTATCTTGCGAACGAAGTCATCAGACTCCATGGAGGGGGTATCTCCGGAAATTGGGCTCAGGTTGCCCAAAATCGACTCTTCAACCGGAGTCTCGCTCTCTCCGACAAGCTCAGCCTGATCCGGATCCGCGTTGTGTTCCGGTGCCTCTTCCTGCTCAGGGCCAGCTCCGTCTTCTTGAGGGGCGGTTCCGGCGGTATGGGCCAAGAAGTGTACGAAGTGGCACCTCTGCTTTTCTAACACCTGGGAGACCCAGGCGGATCTGCATTGGTCTTCCACCTTTGTTTCCTGCTCAGGGGCGGATTGGGTGGGCTTTGAAATTTCCAGATCCAAGGCGGAATCTTCCTTGGGAAGCTCCTGCGTCTTAGATCGGATCTTCGCGACAGCGTCCAGCTCTGCGGCGGTCGCGTCTGCGTTACTTACCAGTGGGTTTCCGTCGGAATCGACGGTTTCCCCGATGAAGATGTGTATGCCGCCAATTGGGACGATGGAGAGCTTGACGGGGTTTGTCCTAGCCGGAATCCAGCACTCATCCGGAGGGACGATCGGCAGATTCCCGGCGTAAAGGACGCGTCCCACAGCGATGGTGTCGTCGTAGCTTCCCATGGCGGAACCCTCCCGGTTCCGGCCTCCATACGCCACAGGCCCCACGGTGGGCGCTGATGGCGTGTATTTCACACGTTCGTTGGGCAACCCCAAGAGGAAGGTATGATGCGCACAGCAGCAAGTTTTCCCTCAGAAAGAAACCAAGGTTTATCGAACCAGGAGGAGCCAAGAAGCACGTTGAAGGTTGATGGCGGCGGGATGTAGTGCGGCGCAACACCAGGGATTCCGGCGCCAACGTGGAACCTGCACAACACAACCAAAGTACTTTGCCCCAACGAAACAGTGAGGTTGTCAATCTCACCGGCTTGCTGTAACAAAGAGTTAACCGTATTGTGTGGAAGATGATTGTTTGCAGAAAACAGTAGAACAAGTATTGCAGTAGATTGTATTTCAGTAAAGAGAATTGGACCGGGGTCCACGGTTCACTAGAGGTGTCTCTCCCATAAGACGAACAGCATGTTGGGTGAACAAATTACAGTTGGGCAATTGACAAATAAAGAGAGCATGACCATGCACATACATATCATGATGAGTATAGTGAGATTTAATTGGGCATTACGACAAAGTACATAGACCGTCATCCAACTGCATCTATGCCTAAAAAGTCCACCTTCAGGTTATCATCCGAACCCCCTCCAGTATTAAGTTGCAAACAACAGACAATTGCATTAAGTATGGTGCGTAATGTAACTAGTGACTACATCCTTGAACATAGCACTAATGTTTTATCCCTAGTGGCAACAGCACAACACAACCTTAGAACTTTCTGTCCCTGTCCCAGGTGTCAATGCAGGCATGAACCCACTATCGAGCATAAGTACTCCCTCTTGGAGTTACAAGCATCTACTTGGCCAGAGCATCTACTAGTAACGGAGAGCATGCAAGATCATAAACAACACATAGCATAACTTTGATAATCAACATAACAAGTATTCTCTATTCATCGGATCCCAACAAACGCAACATATAGAATTACAGATAGATGATCTTGATCATGTTAGGTAGCTCACAAGATCCGACAATGATAGCACAATGGGGAGAAGACAACCATCTAGCTACTGCTATGGACCCATAGTCCAGGGGTAGACTACTCACACATCACACCGGAGGCGACCATGGCGGCGTAGAGTCCTCCGGGAGATGATTCCCCTCTCCGGCAGGGTGCCGGAGGCGATCTCCTGGATCCCCCGAGATGGGATCGGCGGCGGCGGCGTCTCTGGAAGGTTTTCCGTATCGTGGTTCTCGGTACTGGGGGTTTCGTCACGGAGACTTTTTATAGGCGGAAGGGCAGGTCAAGAGGCGGCACGGGGGCCCCACACTACAGGCCGGCGCGGCCAAGGGGGGGGCCGCGCCGCCCTATGGTGTGGCCCCTCCGTGGCCCCTCTTCGTCTCTCCTTCGGACTTCTGGAAGCTTCGTGAGAAAATAGGCCCCTGGGCTTTGATTTCGTCCAATTCCGAGAATATTTCCTTACTAGGATTTACGAAACCAAAAACAGCAGAAAAGACAAGCGGCACTTCGGCATCTTGTTAATAGGTTAGTTCCAGAAAATGCACGAATATGACATAAAGTGTGCATAAAACATGTAGATAACATCAATAATGTGGCATGGAACATAAGAAATTATCGATACGTCGGAGACGTATCAGCATCCCCAAGCTTAGTTCTGCTCGTCCCGAGCAGGTAAAACGATAACACCGATAATTTCTGGAGTGACATGCCATCATAATCTTGATCATACTATTTGTAAAGCATATGTAGTGAATGCAGCGATCGAAACAATGTATATGACATGAGTAAACAAGTGAATCATATAGCAAAGACTTTTCATGAATAGCACTTCAAGACAAGCATCAATAAGTCTTGCATAAGAGTTAACTCATAAAGCAATAATTCAAAGTAAAGGCATTGAAGCAACACAAAAGAAGATTAAGTTTCAGCGGTTGCTTTCAACTTGTAACATGTATATCTCATGGATATTGTCAACATAGAGTAATATAATAAGTGCAATAAGCAAGTATGTAGGAATCAATGCACAGTTCACACAAGTGTTTGCTTCTTGAGGTGGAGAGAGATAGGTGAACTGACTCAACATTGAAAGTAAAAGAATAGTCCTCCATAGAGGAAAAGCATCGATTGCTATATTTGTGCTAGAGCTTTGATTTTGAAAACATGAAACAATTTTGTCAACGGTAGTAATAAAGCATATGCATCATGTAAATTATATCTTATAAGTTGCAAGCCTCATGCATAGCATACTAATAGTGCCCGCACCTTGTCCTAATTAGCTTGGACTACCGGGTCATCACAATGCATTGTTTTTACCAAGTGTCACAAAGGGGTACCTCTATGCCGCCTGTACAAAGGTCTAAGGAGAAAGCTCGCATTGGATTTCTCGCTATTGATTATTCTTCAACTTAGACATCCATACCGGGACAACATAGACAACAGATAATGGACTCCTCTTTTATGCATAAGCATATACCAACAATTAATAATTTTCTCATTTGAGATTTGAGGATTGTTGTCCAAAACTGAAACTTCCACCATGGAGCATGGCTTTAGTTAGCGGCCCGATGTTCTTCTCTAACATATGCATGCTTAACCATATGGTGGTAGATCTCTCTTGCTTCAGACAAGACGAACATGCATAGCAACTCACATGAAATTCAACAATGAAAAGTTGATGGCGTCCCCGGTGAACATGGTTATCGCACAACAAGCAACTTAATAAGAGATAAAGTGCATAATTACATATTCAATACCACAATAGTTTTTAAGCTATTTGTCCCATGAGCTATATATTGCAAAGGTGAATGATGGAATTTTAAAGGTAGCACTCAAGCAATTTACTTTGGAACGGCGGGAAAAATACCATGTAGTATAGGTAGGTATGGTGGACACAAATGGCATAGTGGTTGGCTCAAGTATTTTGGATGCATGAGAAGTATTCCCTCTCGATACAAGGTTTAGGCTAGCAAGGCTTATTTGAAACAAACACAAGGATGAACCGGTGCAGCAAAACTCACATAAAAGACATATTGAAAACATTATAAGACTCTACACCGTCTTCCTTGTTGTTCAAACTCAATACTAGAAATTATCTAGACCTTAGAGAAACCAAATATGCAAACCAAATTTTAGCATGCTCTATGTATTTCTTCATTAATGGGTGCAAAGCATATGATGCAAGAGCTTAATCATGAGCACAACAATTGCCAAGTATCACATTACCCAAGACATTTATAGCAATTACTACATGTATCATTTTCCAATTCCAACCATATAACAATTTAACGAAGGAGAAACTTCGCCATGAATACTATGAGTAGAAACCAAGGACATACTTGTCCATATGCTACAGCGGAGCGTGTCTCTCTCCCATAAAGTGAATGCTAGGATCCATTTTATTCAAACAAAACAAAAAACAAAAACAAACCGACGCTCCAAGAAAAAGCACATAAGATGTGATGGAATAAAAATATAGTTTCAGGGGAGGAACCTGATAATGTTGTCGATGAAGAAGGGGATGCCTTGGGCATCCCCAAGCTTAGACGCTTGAGTCTTCTTGATATATGCAGGGGTGAACCACCGGGTGCATCCCCAAGCTTAGAGCTTTCACTCTCCTTGATCATGTTGCATCATACTCCTCTCTTGATCCTTGAAAACTTCCTCCACACCAAACTCGAAACAACTCATTAGAGGGTTAGTGCACAATATAAATTGACATATTCAGAGGTGACACAATCATTCTTAACACTTCTGGACATTGCATAATGCTACTGGACATTAATGGATCAAAGAAATTCATCCAACATAGCGAAAGAGGCAATGCGAAATAAAAGGCAGAATCTGTCAAAACAGAACAGTTCGTATTGACGAATTTTAAAATGGCACCAGACTTGCTCAAATGAAAATGCTCAAATTGAATGAAAGTTGCGTACATATCTGAGGATCATGCACGTAAATTGGCTTAATTTTCTGAGTTACCTACAGGGAGGTGGACCCAGATTAGTGACAGCAAAGAAATCTGGAACTGTGCAGTAATCCAAATCTAGTACTTACTTTTCTATCAACGGCTTAACTTGGCACAACAAAACACAAAACTAAGATAAGGAGAGGTTGCTACAGTAGTAAACAACTTCAAAGACACAAAATAAAAACAAAGTATTGTAGGTAAAAACATGGGTTGTCTCCCATAAGCGCTTTTCTTTAACGCCTTTCAGCTAGGCGCAGAAAGTGTGTATCAAGTATTATCAAGAGACGAAGTGTCAACATCATAATTTTTTCTCATAATAGAATCAAAAGGTACCTTCATTCTCTTTCTAGGGAAGTGTTCCATACCTTTCTTGAGAGGAAATTGATATTTTATATTACCTTCCTTCATATCAATAATAGCACCAACAGTTCGAAGAAAAGGTCTTCCCAATATAATGGGACAAGATGCATTGCATTCAATATCCAAGACAACAAAATCAACGGGAACAAGGTTATTGTTAACGGTAATGCGAACATTATCAACTTTCCCCAAAGGTTTCTTTGTAGAATGATCAGCAAGATTAACATCCAAATAACAATTTTTCAGCGGTGGCAAGTCAAGCATATTATAAATTTTCTTAGGCATAACAGAAATACTTGCACCAAGATCACATAAAGCATTACAATCAAAATCTTTAATCTTCATCTTAATGATGGGCTCCCAACCATCCTCTAGCTTTTTGGGAATAGAGGCTTCACGCTCTAGTTTCTCTTCTCTAGCTTTTATGAGAGCATTAGTAATATGATGCGTGAAAGCCAAATTTATAGCACTAGCATTAGGACTTTTAGCAAGTTTTTGCAAGAACTTTATAACTTCAGAGATGTGGCAATCATCAAAATTCAAATCATTATAATCTAAAGCAATGGGATCATCATCCCCAATGTTGGAAAAAATTTCAGCAGCTTTATCACAGGCAGTTTCAGCAGTTTTAGCAGTTTCAGGCAGTTTTTCGCGCTTTGCATTAGAAGTGGAAACACTGCTAACACCAATTCTTTTATTAGTATGAGTAGGAGGTGCAGCAACATGTGTAGCATTAGCATTACTAGTGGTGGTAATAGTCCAAACTTTAGCTATATTCTTTTCTTTAGCTAGTTTTTCATTTTCTTCTCTATCCCACCTAGCACGCAGTTCAGCCATTAATCTTATATTCTCATTAATTCTAACTTGAATGGCATTTGCTGTAGTAGTAATTTTATTATGATGATTCTCATTAGGCAAAACTTTTGATTTCAAAAGATCAACATCAGCAGCAAGACTATCGACTTTAGAAGCAAGTATATCAATTTTCCCAAGCTTTTCTTCAATAGATTTGTTAAAAGCAGTTTGTGTACTAATAAATTCTTTAAGCATGGCTTCAAGTCCAGGGGGTGAACTCCTATTATTGTTGTAAGAATTCCCATAAGAATTACCATAGCCGTTGCCATTATTATAAGGATATGGTCTATAGTTGTTACTAGAATTGTTCCGGTAAGCATTGTTGTTGAAATTATTATTTTTAATGAAGTTTACATCAACATGTTCTTCTTGTGCAACCAATGAAGCTAATGGAACATTATTAGGATCAATATTAGTCCTATCATTCACAAGCATAGACATAATAGCATCAATCTTATCACTCAAGGAAGAGGTTTCTTCGACAGAATTTACCTTCTTACCTTGTGGAGCTCTTTCCGTGTGCCATTCAGAGTAGTTGATCATCATATTATCAAGAAGCTTTGTTGCTTTACCAAGAGTGATGGACATAAAGGTACCTCCAGCAGCTGAATCCAATAAATTCCGTGAAGAAAAATTTAGTCCTGCATAGAAGGTTTGGATGATCATCCAAGTAGTCAGTCCATGGGTTGGGCAATTTTTAACCAAAGATTTCATTCTTTCCCAAGCTTGAGCAACATGTTCAGTATCTAATTGTTTAAAATTCATTATGCTACTCCTCAAAGATATAATTTTAGCAGGGGGATAATATCTACCAATAAAAGCATCCTTGCATTTAGTCCATGAATCAATACTATTCTTAGGCAGAGATAGCAACCAATCTTTAGCTCTTCCTCTTAATGAGAAAGGAAACAATTTTAGTTTAATAATATCACCATCTACATCTTTATATTTTTGCATTTCACATAGTTCAACAAAATTATTAAGATGGGCAGCAGCATCATCAGAACTAACACCAGAAAATTGCTCTCGCATAACAAGATTCAGTAAAGCAGGTTTAATTTCAAAGAATTCTGCTATAGTAGCAGGTGGAGCAATAGGTGTGCATAAGAAATCATTATTATTTGTGGTTGTGAGGTCACACAACTTAGTGTTTTCAGCGTTGGCCATTTTAGCAACAGTAAATAAAACAAACTAGATAAAGTAAATGCAAGTAAACTAATTTTTTTGTATTTTTGATATAGCAAACAAGATAGCAAATAAAGTAAAACTAGCAACTAATTTTTTTGTATTTTGATTTAGTGCAGCAAACAAAGTAGTAAATAAAACTAAGCAAGACAAAAACAAAGTAAAGAGATTGAGAAGTGGAGACTCCCCTTGCAGCGTGTCTTGATCTCCCCGGCAGCGGCGCCAGAAAATGTGCTGTTGCCGTGGGAGGCAATTCTCTGTGGTGTAGCTTTTCTTCAGTTCCCCGGCAACGGCGCCAGAAAATGTGCTTGATGGCGTGTATTTCACACGTTCGTTGGGCAACCCCAAGAGGAAGGTATGATGCGCACAGCAGCAAGTTTTCCCTCAGAAAGAAACCAAGGTTTATCGAACCAGGAGGAGCCAAGAAGCACGTTGAAGGTTGATGGCGGCGGGATGTAGTGCGGCGCAACACCAGGGATTCCGGTGCCAACGTGGAACCTGCACAACACAACCAAAGTACTTTGCCCCAACGAAACAGTGAGGTTGTCAATCTCACCAGCTTGCTGTAACAAAGAGTTAACCGTATTGTGTGGAAGATGATTGTTTGCAGAAAACAGTAGAACAAGTATTGCAGTAGATTGTATTTCAGTAAAGAGAATTGGACCGGGGTCCACAGTTCACTAGAGGTGTCTCTCCCATAAGACGAACAGCATGTTGGGTGAACAAATTACAGTTGGGCAATTGACAAATAAAGAGAGCATGACCATGCACATACATATCATGATGAGTATAGTGAGATTTAATTGGGCATTACGACAAAGTACATAGACCGTCATCCAACTGCATCTATGCCTAAAAAGTCCACCTTCAGGTTATCATCCGAACCCCCTCCAGTATTAAGTTGCAAACAACAGACAATTGCATTAAGTATGGTGCGTAATGTAACTAGTGACTACATCCTTGAACATAGCACTAATGTTTTATCCCTAGTGGCAACAGCACAACACAACCTTAGAACTTTTCATCCTTTGTCCCGGTGTCAATGCAGGCATGAACCCACTATCGAGCATAAGTACTCCCTCTTGGAGTTACAAGCATCTACTTGGCCAGAGCATCTACTAGTAACGGAGAGCATGCAAGATCATAAACAACACATAGCATAACTTTGATAATCAACATAACAAGTATTCTCTATTCATCGGATCCCAACAAACGCAACATATAGAATTACAGATAGATGATCTTGATCATGTTAGGCAGCTCACAAGATCCGAAAATGATAGCACAATGGGGAGAAGACAACCATCTAGCTACTGCTATGGACCCATAGTCCAGGGGTAGACTACTCACACATCACACCGGAGGCGACCATGGCGGCGTAGAGTCTTCCGGGAGATGATTCCCCTCTCCGGCAGGGTGCCGGAGGCGATCTCCTGGATCCCCCGAGATGGGATCGGCGGCGGCGGCGTCTCTGGAAGGTTTTCCGTATCGTGGTTCTCGGTACTGGGGGTTTCGTCACGGAGACTTTTTATAGGCGGAAGGGCAGGTCAAGAGGCGGCACGGGGGCCCCACACTACAGGCCGGCGCGGCCAAGGGGGGGCCGCGCCGCCCTATGGTGTGGCCCCTCCGTGGCCCCTCTTCGTCTCTCCTTCGGACTTCTGGAAGCTTCGTGAGAAAATAGGCCCCTGGGCTTTGATTTCGTCCAATTCCGAGAATATTTCCTTACTAGGATTTCTGAAACCAAAAACAGCAGAAAACAGCAACTGGCACTTCGGCATCTTGTTAATAGGTTAGTTCCAGAAAATGCACGAATATGACATAAAGTGTGCATAAAACATGTAGATAACATCAATAATGTGGCATGGAACATAAGAAATTATCGATACGTCGGAGACGTATCAGGCGCCAACTGTCGTTGCCTAATCGACGGTACCCCGGAGGAGGGATCCTCACGAGGGGGAGAAGAAGTAGGGGCCATAGGGCGGAGTGCTCTCGGGACGGTGGTACGCGAGTTACCCAGCTTCGGAACACCTGCACGATGACAGGGCCTACTGCTGCTTGTCTGGAATTATCTGGGCGCTTTCGCGTTGTTACAATGAGTTGCGGTTGTGCCTCTAGGGCTCCCGGGATCCGGCTTATAAAGGCGCACGGATCTAGGGTTTACATGGAGAGTCCTAGCCGGATTACAGATTGCCTAGCTACGGTACAATATCTCGCCGTGCACGTCACGGATCCGCCTTCCATACACGTCGTACTGGATCCGGGTTCCTCATGGGCCTCCAAGGATCCGGGTTACTCCTATGTCGGTACGGATCCGGCTTACTGATCCTGGGCTGGACTTCATCCTTCATGATCAACAGCAACTGGGCCGCCCGATGGGCCACATGCCTCATCACCGTCTGTGGGCCACCCGGGCTTGCCGGATCTAGGCACTGTCGATGGTACACCCATGAAGTATACCCACAACACCCAGGTTCCAAATAACAAAAGTAGAACATAGTCTTTGAAACATGACATAGTTTAACCATGAACCTCCAGGGGAACAACTAAACAGAAACTAAATTTAGTGGAGAACATGAGGGCCAACAGCTGGACCGACGAGCGGGATGAGGCCAGTCCTGACGTAGTCCCTGAGGAACTTGCCAAAGGCAGCGTGCTTCGCCTTGCTAGCAGGCTTGTGCTTGTGCTTGCTACCTTTTCCAACTCCCGTCGCGTGCTGGATCAGACACTCGACATCGTTCGGGAAAACCCTGCCGCAGAATGGGCAATTAGGCTTTCCGTTCCGACGGAAAGGGATTTGGCCAGTCTTCAGCTTCTTCAGAACGAAGTGGCTCTTCCGGTCCCGGTCCTCCTTGTCGCTGTCAACGTCCTCAGAGTCTTCCTGCGATTTTGAAAGTAAAGAAGAAGTTGTAGGATAACGTTGCATAGAAAACAAAAATTTTCCTACCGCGAACACGCAATCCAAGCCAAGATGCAATCTAGAAGACGGTAGCAACGAGGGGGTATCGAGTCTCACCCTTGAAGAGATTCCAAAGCCTACAAGATGAGGCTCTTGTTGCTGCGGTAGACGATCACTTGCCGCTTGCAAAAGCGCGTAGAAGATCTTGATCACGATCGGTTCCGGCGCCACGAACGGGCAGCACCTCCGTACTCGGTCACACGTTCGGTTGTTGATGAAGACGACGTCCACCTCCCCGTTCCAGCGGGCAGCGGAAGTAGTAGCTCCTCTTGAATCCGACAGCACGACGGCGTGGTGTCGGTGGTGGTGGAGAAGTCCGGCGGAGCTTCGCTAAAGCTACGCGGGAGTTATGGAGGAGAGGGGGGCGGCTAGGGTTTGGGAGGGGGTGGCCGGCCACTCAAGGGGGGCGGCCAGCTTGTGGTCTTGGGGTGGCCGGCCCCCTCCCTTGGCCCCTCATTATATAGGTGGATCCCCAAGGGTTGGTGTCCAAGTCTTCGAATAAGACCCGAACCAAAAACCTTCCATAAGAGGGGGAAACCTAGCCCATCTAGGACTCCCACCAAAAGTGGGGTTTCCACCTCCCATATGGGGGGGTGGCCGGCCCCCTAAGGGGGAGTCCACTTGGGACTCCTCCCCCACTAGGGTTGGCCGGCCATGGAGGTGGAGTCCCATGTGGACTCCACCTTCCTTGGTGGTTTCTTCCGGACTTTTCTAGAACCTTCTAGAACCTTCCATAGAACCTTCCGCGACATTTTAATTCACATAAAATGACATCCTATATATGAATCTTATTCTCCGGACCATTCCGGAACTCCTCGTGATGTCCGGGATCTCATCCGGGACTCCGAACAAATATTCGAACTCCATTCCATATTCAAGTACTACCATTTCAACATCCAACTTTAAGTGTGTCACCCTACGGTTCGTGAACTATGCGGACATGGTTGAGTATTCACTCCGACCAATAACCAATAGCGGGATCTGGAGATCCATAATGGCTCCCACATATTCAACGATGACTTTAGTGATCGAATGAACCATTCACATACGATACCAATTCCCTTTGTCTCGCGATATTTTACTTGTCCGAGGTTTGATCTTCGCATCACTCTATACCTTGTTCAACCTCGTCTCGACAAGTACTCTTTACTCGTACCGTGGTATGTGGTCTCTTATGAACTCATTCATATGCTTGCAAGACATTAGACGACATTCCACCGAGAGGGCCCCAGTATATCTATCCGTCATCGGGATGGACAAATCCCACTGTTGATCCATATGCCTCAACTCATACTTTCCGGATACTTAATCCCACCTTTATAGCCACCCATTTACGCAATGGTGTTTGGTGTAATCAAAGTACCTTTCCGGTACAAGTGATTTACATGATCTCATGGTCATAAGGACTAGGTAACTATGTATCGAAAGCTTATAGCAAATAACTTAATGACGAGATCTTATGCTACGCTTAATTGGGTGTGTCCATTACATCATTCATACAATGACATAACCTTGTTATTAATAACATCCAATGTTCATGATTATGAAACTAATCATCCATTAATCAACAAGCTAGCTAAGAGGCATACTAGGGACTTCTTTGTTTGTCTACATATCACACATGTACTAATGTTTCGGTTAATACAATTATAGCATGATATATAAACATTTATTATAAACATAAAGATATAAATAATAACCACTTTATTATTGCCTCTAGGGCATATCTCCTTCAGTCTCCCACTTGCACTAGAGTCAATAATCTAGTTTACATTTGTAAAGATATAACACCTTGGCCTTATGGTGCTTTATCATGTATTGCTCACGGGAGAGGTTTTTAGTCAACGGATCGACACGCTCAGAAACGTATGTATTTTGTAATTCATTTGCGTCTCAACGCATCACTCATTTCCAAATGAGTTGGCATTAAATATGTTTGATCTTATGGTGGAACCTTAATTCCGCGGTCTGAAATAAGTCACTAATATTGTCACATACAATATAGCTTCAAAGTTCTGACACTATCGGAACTACACCAAGTTCTCAAAGAACTTCTTGACTCAACATCCTCAGACATTTGGCAAAAAAATTGACATACTACTGTCGTTTTGTAGAATCCATCACAATATTTAGAACTCTTCTAAATCTAACATAGACAACTTCTAGTTCATTGTGCTACCTTTAAAACAACACTTAGTCTAATTTGAGATTGAAATTCTATTTTGATATGTGACAAAATAAATATCGGTGTAACACCTTACAGCGATTTGTTTATCATTTCTTCATACAAAAATATATATGTATATCCTTAGTTCTTCTAAAGTACTCAAGGATATTCTTACTGTCGTCCAATGATCATCATATGAATCATTCTGGTATATGCTCATAACACTTTATAGCACATGATATCTGATTGTGTACATATTATTCGTGATCTATAATCACTCATGTGTTTTTACTCATTGAGTGTCAGATACACTCAAGTCTTGTTAAACCTTCACATGACAAGAACATTTTCTTAATATTTCTATATTGAACTACTTCAATATCCATCATATGTACTTTGACTTAAACTTATTTATGTGTTTCAATCTATCTTCATAGATCTTGACACTAAATTCGTTTCAGTCCATATCCTTTCATTGAAGTTAATTTTTCAATGAAACCTTTTAATCAAGTATATAATTACATCATTTATAACCAACTATATGTCACCTACATAAAGTATTATAAATGTGTCTTAGCGCTCCCACTTAATTTCTTGCAAATGCAAGCCTCTTCATCGTCTCTGATAAAATCAAAAAACTCTTTGACTATTTCATCTGGTGAAGATTCCAACTCCGTGATACTTACTTCATCCAATTGAAGCTTGTATAGCTATCTAGTATTCCACGGACCAGCAAAACTCTTGGTTGTATCTTGTATACATACTTCTGTTAAGTAGTGTATTTTGCCATCCTACTAGCATATCTCATAAAAGAAATATGTAGTGATTACTAGAATAATCCACATAGACTATAAGCATTGCTACGGAAGATCTAATCTTATCGTATTCAACTCTTTGAACTTTGTCGTAAACAATTTTTCGACAAGTCAAGCTTTCTTCAAGGATATTTCATCCAAGTCTATCAATTTCATAGATCCATTTACTTTCATAAAGTATTCATCTATCTTGGATTTCATGGCGTATAGCCATTTTAACGAGTCGTGGCCCATCATAACTTCTTTGTTTGTAGTTGGTTTATCATTGTTCAAAATCAATCCTTTGTTCACAAATCATTTATTTGATCACAAAGTAAACCATACCTACAAGGTTCAATATGTACTTCGATCTCCATGGCTAAAACACTTTGTAGTCATGGGAGCCATGATCGTCGTGGCCGCTTCCGAAACAAATTCCAATGCTGCGCTACTCTGATCATTATGCTCAGGTTCATAAACCTTAACAAATTATATTGTCCTCCCACTCAAAAACTTCACTAGAAACAATTTCTTGGAAATAAGAAACATTGACAAACACTTTTGTCTTTGTCTCCATAGTGGGAAGAATTCCCAATCAATTCTCTGGGATAACCAACAAAGACATTCATCCGATTTTGGTTGTAAACTTATTTACTTATGCTATGCATACCAAAATTTAAGAAAAGACTATCAGGTTTCATACCCATGCCATAACTCGTATGGTGTCATTTCAACGGATCATGATGATGCTCTATTCAGTGTAAAAGCGGTAGTCACTAAAGCATAATCCACAAAAATATAATGGCATCATAATATTTTATCTCATCATTAATCCAACAAGGTTTGGATACATCTCTCGGATACTTCATCATCACTATGATACTCCAAGAAACGTGAGTTGTAGAACAATTTCATAACTCTCTTAGATGTTCGCTAAAACTTGTAATTCAAATATTTCCACCATGATCCAATCATAGATATTTGACTTTTCTATTACGATGATTTCCACTTCATGCTGAAATTTATTTGAATCCATTCAAATGTTTCAAACTTCTTCCTTATTGAATATATCCACATATATATACTCAATTCATTGTTGAAAGTTTTCATGAAGTAGAAGAATCTCCCGCACACAACTATGCCCAGTGAACCACATACATCATCATATATTTTTCCACTAAGTTAGTTGTCCGTTCTACTTTTGGCCTATGAACGGTATTTTAATCATTCTCTTTAGAAAAGATTTGCAAGCGCCAAATGAATCAAATGACTCCAAAAATCCATTTGCATGGAGTTCCTTCATGCGTTCCTTTCTAACATGACCTAAATGGCGGTTCCACAAATAAGTGGAATTCAAATCATTTGCCTTATGGCATTTTAGCGTCAGTGTTATGTATGTGTGTTTCACCATTAAGATTTATAATAACTTATCCATCGTATATGGAGTAATGTCATAATTTGAACAACTCATTGTTTTCATTTGACCAGAGCAAAATAACAATTATTAAGTTCTTTATTATAAATTCTAAGGGCTAGATAGAATGCTAACGATGAACATAATAACACTTTATTTTGTTCCAGGCGAACATTCTTATCATATTCCTTGTCAGTCACTTAGGCCATTGTATTCTTGTATTGCGTTGTTTTGTATGACACTTCATACCAACCAATATAGTACTAATACCCAAGAATTTCATAGTGTGACTTAACTAGAAATACAACCATAACATGTATATCATTTATATACACCTGAGCTAGACTTTCTAGTCTTTTCTTTTTCTTTTTGCCAAAATATCTTTTGCAGTTTCTCTTTTAGCTTTCCTCATTATTCAGAGAAACATATCAACTTCAATTACTTCTCGGTTTGTTGGTCGAATACCAATAACCTTGAGGTTCTTACTTTGAAGTTGATCATCATGTGACAAGTGTTCCAGATTTCACTATTAGTAACTTTGTAATATGATGAACAATTTCACTCATAATTTTATCCATCATATCATGACGACTTTCCGAGACCATGTCTGTACATGCTAGGCTCGTAAAGTTTTAACCTTGGTATTTGCATGTGCAAATCTAGCTTGCACCCGTTGTATGCACTCGTAGAATCTATCACACCCGATCATCACGTGATGCTTCAAAACGACGAGTCTTAATAACGGTGCATATTAAGGATGGTCACTTCATGGATATGCGAATATTGTTAGTGCCCCAATAGTTGGAGGATTGTGACGCCTGGCGTCTTCAACCTTCATACATTCCCATAAAACTTATGAGTTTATGTAGTCTCACCAAATTATATTCTATTATCTTGTAATAAGGTCTTAGATATCACATATATCTCATACCTTGATTATTTCTGAAAACTAAATTTTCAGCTCCTTACTTTTCAAACAAATTTGAACTTCAAGTTTGACGGAGACAAGATAACTTTAGGTACTAATTGAAAACATAGCTCTTTGAATCAACAATGTGAGGTTTACTAAAAGTTTGCAATAGGACTTAATCAATTCTTGATTCTTTAACAATACGGTACCAATCCGTAAAGTTTCTTGTCAGATTTTAACAGTATTTCTATCTCAATAACAAGACTAGCGCATGGTAGAAAACGGATGCCAATACTACAAAATTAATTCAAAATACTACTCAGACTATGTTTATGATAATTAGTTCATGTTTTAATCTAATTACTAATGAACTCCCACTTAATACAACATCCCTCATAGTTGTTAAGTGGTACACGATCCAAATCCACTACACCAAAACCGATCATCACGTGAGATGATGTAGCTTCAATGGTGAACATCAACATGTTGATCATATCATCCATATGACTCGTGTTCAACCTTTCGGTTTCCGTTGTCCCGAGGCCATGTCTGTACATGCTAGGCTCGTCAAGCAAACCCAAGTATTCCGCGTGTGCAACATGGCTTACACCCGTTGTATGTGAATCGTTGAATCTATCACATCCGATCATCACGAGATGCTTCGAAACGACGAACTATTACAACGGTGCATACGAGGGGAGAACACTTTATTATCTTGATATTAATGTGAGGGATCATCTTATAATGCTACCGTCGCGATCTAAGCAAAATAAGATGCATAAAGGATTAACATCACATGCAGTTCATATGTGATATGATATGGCCCTTTTGTCTTTGCGCCTTTGATCTTCATCTCCAAAGCACGGACATGATCTCCATCATCAACGGGCATGATCTCCATCATTGTCGGCGTAGCGTCAAGGTTAATGGCGCCGTCTTCATGGTTGTTCACCTCATGTAGCAACTATTACAACTACTTTGAAATACTACTCAACATGAAAATTAAAGACAACCATAAGGCTCCTGCCGGTTGCCAAAATACAATAATGATCATCTCATACATATTCATCATCATATCATGGCCATATCACATCACCAAACCCTGCAAAAACAAGTTAGACGTCTCTAATTTGGTTTGCATATTTTACGTGGTTTAGGGTTTTCGTGTAAGATCTAATCTACCTACGAACATGAACCACAACGGTGATACTAGTGTTGTCAATAGAAGAGTAAGTTGAATCTTCACTATAGTAGGAGAGACAGACACCCGCAAAGCCTCTTATGCAATACAAGTTGCATGTCGAACGAGGAACAAGTCTCATGAACGCGGTCATGTAAAGTTAGTCCGAGCCGCTTCATCCCACTATGCCACAAAGATGCAAAGTACTCAAACTAAAGATAACAAGAGCATCAACGCCCACAAACCATTGTGTTCTACTCGTGCAACCATCTATGCATAGACACGGCTCTGATACCACTGTAGGATAACGTTGCATAGAAAACAAAAAATTTCCTACCGCGAACACGCAATCCAAGCCAAGATGCAATCTAGAAGACGGTAGCAACGAGGGGGTATCGAGTCTCACCCTTGAAGAGATTCCAAAGCCTACAAGATGAGGCTCTTGTTGCTGCGGTAGACGATCACTTGCCGCTTGCAAAAGCGCGTAGAAGATCTTGATCACGATCGGTTCCGGCGCCACGAACGGGCAGCACCTCCGTACTCGGTCACACGTTCGGTTGTTGATGAAGACGACGTCCACCTCCCCGTTCCAGCGGGCAGCGGAAGTAGTAGCTCCTCTTGAATCCGACAGCACGACGGCGTGGTGTCGGTGGTGGTGGAGAAGTCCGGCGGAGCTTCGCTAAAGCTACGCGGGAGTTATGGAGGAGAGGGGGGCGGCTAGGGTTTGGGAGGGGTGGCCGGCCACTTCAAGGGGGGCGGCCAGCTTGTAGTCTTGGGGTGGCCCGCCCCGTCCCTTTGCCCCTCATAATATAGGTGGATCCCCAAGGGTTGGTGTCCAAGTCTTCGAATAAGACCCGAACCCAAACCTTCCATAAGAGGGAAACCGAGCCCATCTAGGACTCCCACCAAAAGTGGGGTTTCCACCTCCCATATGGGGGGTTGGCCGGCCCCCTAAGGGGGAGTCCACTTGGGACTCCTCCCCCACTAGGGTTGGCCGGCCATGGAGGTGGAGTCCCATGTGGACTCCACCTTCCTTGGTGGTTTCTTCCGGACTTTTCTAGAACCTTCTAGAACCTTCCATAGAACCTTCCGCGACATTTTAATTCACATAAAATGACATCCTATATATGAATCTTATTCTCCGGACCATTCCGGAACTCCTCGTGATGTCCGGGATCTCATCCGGGACTCCGAACAAATATTCGAACTCCATTCCATATTCAAGTACTACCATTTCAACATCCAACTTTAAGTGTGTCACCCTACGGTTCGTGAACTATGCGGACATGGTTGAGTATTCACTCCGACCAATAACCAATAGCGGGATCTGGAGATCCATAATGGCTCCCACATATTCAACGATGACTTTAGTGATCGAATGAACCATTCACATACGATACCAATTCCCTTTGTCTCGCGATATTTTACTTGTCCGAGGTTTGATCTTCAGTATCACTCTATACCTTGTTCAACCTCGTCTCCTGACAAGTACTCTTTACTCGTACCGTGGTATGTGGTCTCTTATGAACTCATTCATATGCTTGCAAGACATTAGACGACATTCCACCGAGAGGGCCCAGAGTATATCTATCCGTCATCGGGATGGACAAATCCCACTGTTGATCCATATGCCTCAACTCATACTTTCCGGATACTTAATCCCACCTTTATAGCCACCCATTTACGCAGTGGTGTTTGGTGTAATCAAAGTACCTTTCCGGTACAAGTGATTTACATGATCTCATGGTCATAAGGACTAGGTAACTATGTATCGAAAGCTTATAGCAAATAACTTAATGACGAGATCTTATGCTACGCTTAATTGGGTGTGTCCATTACATCATTCATACAATGACATAACCTTGTTATTAATAACATCCAATGTTCATGATTATGAAACTAATCATCCATTAATCAACAAGCTAGTTAAGAGGCATACTAGGGACTTCTTTGTTTGTCTACATATCACACATGTACTAATGTTTCGGTTAATACAATTATAGCATGATATATAAACATTTATTATAAACATAAAGATATAAATAATAACCACTTTATTATTGCCTCTAGGGCATATCTCCTTCAGAAGTGAGAGAAGGAAATTAACTGAAATACAATTCAAGCATTAAATATTTTTGTATGAACATTATTAAGAATTAATCATGTTCTATAATCAACATTTATGATCCAGATCCAACCGTACATAATTACTTCACTAATATAAATAAGCACCAATTTAAACTGTTGTCACAAATTGTTCATGGGTAGTCCAATCATTATTTCAGTAATATAACTAAGCACCAATTTAAGAGAAAATGGTGATTATAAATTTCATGGATCAGGGATCAATCATTTGTTCCCAGAAGATGTACTGATTCATAAAACAATATGGATTCATGACGTCAATAAGCAGGAATTCAAGAAAAATGGTGGTCATAAATTACATGCATCTGATAATTCATTTGTTCCCCAAATAAAAATGATGTACACACTATGGTTTCATCGTATAAATAAGCACCAGTTTAAGACAAATGGTGATTATAAAATCCATGGATCAGATCAATTAATAGTACCTATAATATAATTCTTGTAATCATAATCACTCTGGTATGATTCATATTCGGATGAATTTAAGTTTGAAATGAAGTGAGCATTACACTAAGCAGGTATGATTCATCACACAAAAGGAATCCTTACAGTTGAATCAAGATGTGCATCAAATATTACAAATCTAGTAAGTACAAACCATAAATCAGATGAGTAAGAACCCCAAAATCATCAATTTGTACAAGAAGTAGCAGATAGGGCAAATCAATCTACCCTATGAGCAAACCCTATGGTGAACAGTAAGATCAAGAGAAACAGGGGATCGATCGGAATAATAGAGTACCTCGCTGCAGTTGTCGGAGGCCTCCTCCTCGAACTCGTCGCACTCTCTGGGGCCATATAGCTCGCGGTACTACTTGGAGTGGCGGTAGAGCGGGTCATTCGGATCGAAGCCCTGGTCATCTGCTTGTGCCGCGGGAGCGAGGACGTCTCCCTTGGCCTCATCAGCGATGGCGACCATGGCCGGTTGGGCGGAGCCCTCCACGGTCACGGCGCGGCGAAGAGCGGCTCCAGTTCCGGAAGAAGATCCCGCCTCCGCGCCGTCGACTACTACCGGAGCATATCCTTCGCCGTCGACGTTGACGACCGCACTCGCCTCCGGCTCGTCTCCGCGAACACGCTTCATCTTCGGGATCTTCGGTGGAAGGGGAGGTCGGTGGTGCGCTGGTGGAGGTGCAAGCAGGGTTTTTCGCCAGAGATTGGGGAATAGAAGTTGCGGGTGGGAGAGACGATGGGGCCGATGGATATACAGTAGGTGCTGCCGTTTGGGTTCCTCAGTCTGACGCGTGCGTGTGAAAACGTGGATTCCTACATGTAGTCAGTCCACTTTCCCATTACTTTGACATGGGTCCCACGCATGACGGATGGGCAGGCACAGAATTTTCAGTATGGGTATTAAAAACTATAAAATATTTGAAATACGAATTAGTGATCACACATAGCCTCTTCTTGAGTTTAGGGGATGAATTTTTGAAAATTTTCAAACCAAACTGCCAAGATAGCATGCTAGCGTCATTACCCACATGTTGATGCACCCTTATGCCAAATTTCAGTCCATTTCAAGTTAGCTACCTCAAAAAATGGTCAACAACTGCCCGTTCGAGGTAGACGGGCATAATCTTTCACTACGCACCTCACTTTTGTGAGTGCTTTGGTAGGGAAACAATTTTTTTCTAGTTTGTTATTTTCCATGGAAAGTGTTAGCCACACATTGGCCAATACACAAGGTTTGGAAAGATTTCAACAAATTTTCAATTTTATATGAAAGTTTGAGTGTTTGGTCAAACCTAGGTTGACCTCATTGCACTAAGAGGTTGTCAAACCTTTTTCGAAGTGAAACTTCTGTTGTAGGGTAATGTGGTGACGCCAAATGAGACCAGCACATGCTCCCAATTTTCCCAATGCCGAAAATACCCTCACTTGTGTAAATTCACATCAAACTACACCAAACCTCATGAAAAATTTTAATTTGAATTTTCCACATGAATGTCACAACATTTACTCAGTCCCACTAGTTACTGATGATTTTACATTGAATTTAGCATTTATATGAGTTTTACTCGTTTTCTGTCATTTTTTAATTAAAAAAATAAACAAACACCTAAAATTGTCAGAAAAATTTGAAACTCCTCAGGCACACATACCTACCCTTCATGACCACTCACAAAAAATTTGCAGCTCAATCTGAGTCTTTGAAGTGCAGCTTGCTTGAAAAAGAGCCCTTCACCGACATGATCGATGTGGGTCCACACATGGATCGACCCAACCAACATGAGGTTTCACAAGTGTTTTCAGACAAAATCTCACATGTGTGAACAATAACATGCATATGTGGGATGTGTTCTCACATATACCTCACATGCAAAAGGTTTTACAACTTTCGGGGTCGACGATTCGACCGTTATGCCGAAAATGCCCTCACTTGTGTAAATTCACATCAAACTACACCAAACCTCATGAAAAAATTAAATTTGAATTTTCCACATGAATTTCACAACATTTACTCAGTCCCACTAGTTACTGATGATTTTACATTGAATTTAGCATTTATTATGAGTTTTACTCGTTTTTTGTCATTTTTTAATTAAAAAAATAAACAAACACCTAAAATTGTCAGAAAAATCTGAAACTCCTCAGGCACACATACCTACCCTTCATGACCACTCAAAAAAATTTGCAGCTCAATCTGAGTCTTTGAAGTGCAGTTTGCTTGAAGAAGAACCCTTCACCGACATGATCGATGTGGGTCCACACATGGATCGACCCAACCAACATGAGGTTTCACAAGTGTTTTCAGACAAAATCTCACATGTGTCAACAATAACATGTATATGTGGGATGTGTTCTCACATATACCTCACATGCAAAAGGTTTTACAACTTCTGGGGTCGACGATTCGACCGTTATGCCGAAAATGCCCTCACTTGTGTAAATTCACATCAAACTACACCAAACCTCATGAAAAAATTAAATTTGAATTTTCCACATGAATGTCACAACATTTACTCAGTCCCACTAGTTACTGATGATTTTACATTGAATTCAGCATTTATTATGAGTTTTACTCGTTTTCTGTCATTTTTTAATTAAAATATACATGTACAGTTCCATTTTCAGAGTAATATTTTTTCTTTCACGGCAAAAACTTGTTCCCTCCAAATTGTAGTACGCCGGCTGCCAAAACGCCCAAATTTTTTGTTCCCTCCACTCCTCCCGCGCACCCCACCTATCAAATATTTCGCCCTCCCTTATATACGTCGTGCCTCTCCCGCATGATTTACGAGCATCTTAACTCCCCACCCTCCCCCCGACCTCATCCTCTTGTGCTCACCCCGATCCGGTGTCTTCGCCAGACGTTCTTCCATCTCGCATCTATCTCCCCGGCCGGTGGTCTCCATGGCCGGCAGTCGTCGAAACGTCGGGGGGAAGGAAAATCGCGCACACACGCCGAAGAAGGCGCCCAGCTCGAAGAAACCCCGAGGTAAATCTGTCGGTGATCGACTTGTTGTTGTGTTTTTCGGATGGTTAGATCGAGAGATCGGTTTTACATGTCTACCTCGCCCGTTTGACCTATATCTAGATCTTGCATATTTGATAGATCCAATCCCGACATCATACGTCTAGGGTTTATCTTTTTTATTGCAGAGACAATCATGCCATGCTATGCAATCTTTGCCATCCCGCTGATGTACAATCTTTTGCGTAGACAATTATTTGTTGAAACACTTAACTGAACTAATTCCAGCCGTTGCCGAAAACAGCCTGACGAGCTACAGTGAACAACGACATTGCTTCAGACTTTTATTCCTCAGTTTCAGAGGGAAGCAGAGTTTGATCTAAAACAATTGTTTGCTGTTTTCTATGGATCTAGTTAGTTTGCACGTGTTTCCCAAATCAATGTGTCAATTAACTCTACATCTAGGAGGTTGATCAGGTCCAAAGGCTATCAACCAAACTACAAAACAATTGACCCATATCTAGGTGATCACAAAACATACTTCCTTTTAAATTCTTTTCTGATTCTAATTTTGTAACCTCAATGATGCTTTTGGTGCGCATGTGCGTTTGTAACTGAGACAAGGGATTAATCAGGTAGAAATGGTGCATCCTAATTACGACTTGAAACAAAAGTAGAGGGACTTGGCTGCATCCCACTGAAAATTATTTGTTACGAGTAGATATCTAAAAGCACATGATGTCCCTTAGCCTGGCATATGCCCCCTCTTATGTTTTGCTCGTCCACATCTTACGTAGACTCTTATGTTTTCAATCATTTGCTGCTGTACAATATTTTGCACAGACAATTATTTGCTGTTTTCTATGGAATTGGCCCCCTCTTATGTTTTGTTCACGCTCCGCTCTTCCGATTATTTCAGCGCAGACAAAAAACCCCGTCAAGCCGGCATATGAGCTTGTCAAGGAGAAACAAATGCAAGAAAATGTAGAACGCATGGAAAATGTTTTGGCTGAAAGATTTGGATCTGGCCACAAAAATCAGCAGGAATTCTCTAGTTTTGCACGTTCATTAGTGTATGGTGGGATACAAATAGGAACTAGTAACAATCTAAAGGACACAGACTGCGAAGAGAAGGAGGTCGAAGAGGACCCTTCGTACGAACCGAATCCAGAAGAGATAGCTACTGCTGAAGATGATCTTCATTCAGAAGAGGATCAGCGCACTGTCGGTAAAACTTCAGCTCAGGTCTGTGGAACTATGTCTGAACTATGATAGCAAATACGTACATGCTAAATGTTTCCTACTAATGTAGCCTCTACTTTGCTTGCAGATAGTTGCTTCTTCTGCAACAGTTGCACAGACGAAGCGATCCAGGCCTGAAGTTGCACCATCCAACATTGCAACAAGATCAATGGCAACAACTGAACCTGAAGCTGGGTCATCTGATGAGCCGACGGCCACTGCTGGTCAGAACACTGAAGGAGCACCCTCACCTAACCAGATCATGACATCTGGAGGCAGCAACTCATCTCCTGAGGACAATCAAATTGTAAACTTTCAGCCGCAAGGTATGAAAGTTTGTAAAAACTAAACACTGTACCGCATATTTTCATATAAAAGAGAATCATTTCATATCTCTTATTTCAGAGACATTGACAACATCTAGCGGTAGTAAGAGAAAGAGAGGTGGACGTAGACCTACCATGGGCCATGGACTACATGAGTACACAAGAAGACATGGTGGCAATAAGATGCCAATTGAATTCTCTGCTGGTGTCAGGAGACCCAAGGATTATATCCAGTCAGCAAAGCTGAGCAGTGAGGTTGGTATTCACATCCGTGAGAAAATGCCGCTTGCAACACACTGGACACAGTACAAGAAAGATGAAAGTCTCAAGCATGTCATTCCTCATGCTATAAGTACAGTAGCGGTGAGTCCTGTACAATCTTGGTTTAACCTAATTAGTATGCTACATGATCAACTATCTAAGAATCTACTGATTAATGCATCACTATTTTGCAGGAAAGTTTAGTATGGACAAAAATGATGAGGTGGCTCAAGATGTGTGCACTGATATGCTGCAAGTTAGTATTCGGCAGTTCCGATATAGGCTTAAAAAGGAGTATTGGCCGAAAATTAAAAATCTCACACTGGAGCAAGCATATCTGAAGAAGCCAGATCATGTAGAAGAGAAAAGCTGGAAAGAACTGGTGAAGAGATGGTTTGATGAGAAGTACCAGGTACATAAACGTTATTCCTTTCAATAACAGCTACTGAATTCTTACATTTCTCTGATCTGGATAAATAAAATGTATGTACTGAACATAGGTAGTGTGTGTAAAAAATGGAAAGAACAGAGAAGCTGTGAAACAGTTCCATACCACTGGATCTCGAAGCTATGTTGCTCACTGGAAACTTATAGTAAGTGTTCTGAATTTCCCCATACAGTTCATACTTCTGTCATACACAGTGTACAATGGTAATGTGCATTCTACATTTTTTCAAGCAGAAGGCTAAGCAGCAGGAAGAAGAAACCTCTCCAATTGAATTTTTTAGAATCACACACACTAACAAGGATAACATTATGAGTGCTGAAGCAAAAAGTGCATATGTAAGAAATATTTCATATTAGCACAATATAATATAATCCAGTTTTGTATGTTGTCCATGCAATGATTGTAATCTTTATGCAGGATAAAATGGTGGCAAAAAAACGGCGCCACGCAATGAAGATGAACCTGATTTGACTGATTTGCAAATTGTTCAGCTAGTTCTGAGCAAGAAAAGCCCATCCACCACCTGCAACAGCACATTCCTACCAAGATTGGGCGTCGCAACAAGCTCCAGGAAGTCTTCTATCTCAGCTACACGCATCCGAGAGCTACAACAAAGACTGGCAGATCAAGAGCAGAACTCCATATAGGCAGCTGAAAGGTACCACAGTGAGATGCAGGCAAGACTGCAAGAACAAGATCAAAAATTTGAAGATATCAGGAAGAAGCAGCAGGAAGAACTTGAAGCTCTGAAGAAAGCCCAAGAAGAAAAGACTCTGGCTTTTGAAAAGAGGCAGAGAGAAACGGATGCCGTGCTTAATTTGCTCTTGAGGACATCCCAGCCACCATCCATGTCTGAATCCCAGGGCAACTGATCTATTGCACCACCGTCCTACAACATTATTAATCATAGGTCTTTTAATTTCTTTGTGTTCCAATTGTAATTTTTCTTATGAATCTTTCGGTCTGTGAGAGACATAGATACTTCTTGTGCCACCATTTATGCATGATATTTATTGTCTATTTTTTCATATTTCGCCAGTTTTTTTGTTTTCCAAATTTCGCAAATAATTCAAATACTCTCAAATTTTGTCAAATTCAAAAAGTGACGGAAAATGTCACAACGTCACTATTAAATGAAACCACGTGGCACCAATTTCTGGTCCCACTTGTCAGAATTTGTGGGTCCCACCAGTCAGCATTATTGGGACCCATATGTCGGCAACAACCTGGTCCCACTTGTCTGAATTTTGTGGATCCCACCGGTCAGAATATTGAGGGTCCAGCTTGTCATAATATTTTGTGGGTCCCACCATGTCAGCGCCGTCGGACCATGTTGTCAGATGCCAAATGGGACCCACATGTAAGGCCACGTATGCTTTTTTTGGACCAATCAGAAACTTCCCAAGATTTAGATATTGACGAAACTTGCAATTTTTCGTGACAAACCTGTCTGTCAACAATAAACCTTCGATGTTGACGAATTTGCAGGTCATCACCATCAAACATTTGACGTTGACGAAAAAATGCATACCGTCACCCCCGATATTTTATGACGGAGCTTCCTTGATGAACCCCATGACGATCAAATTTCGTCACCGCGAAGTAATGCTTGACGAAAACTGGCCTTCAAATGACGAAAGTGATTTGTCAAAAAAAATGTTTTCCTTTGTAGTGGTGGATAACAAGTCCTGGTGGATGACCTATAAGGTCGCGCAAATTCTGCAGAAACCAAGTCCAACTTTCATGTGACTCAACCTCCAAAACCCCATAAGCAACAGGGAACATCCAATTATGTCCATGAACTGCAGTAGCAGCAACTAGCTGTCCTTTAAACCTGCCATGAAGAGCTGATGCATCCATGGCCAAATAAGGCATGCAACCGTCCAAAAAGCCTTTCCAGCAAGCTTTGAAACAAACAAAAGCCCTTCTAAAACATTCCTTGTGCATTACCTTCCCGCTTTTCAATTTGTAGGGAACTGTATGCTTGTCTATCGCTACAACACTGCCTGGACTAGCCATCTCCACTTCAGCTTTGAAAGTGTAAAGCAACTGAAAGCTTTCATTCCATGGACCATTGATCTTGTCAAGAGCCATTTCCTTTGCATAGAACATCCTCATGTAAGGTACTTCCATTTTATACTTCTCAACCAACTTTTTTATGAGTGTTGTTGGACCAAGTGAAGGATTTTCTCTCAGCCAATCTAGGATTACATCTGCCAACCACCTAGTCTTCGCTAGCTTTGTTTTCACCTCTGGCTCTCCCCCTAGAGGTGGACACCTATGGATCACCTTATTCTTCTTTATCTGAAACATAATGATAAGGGATGTCAGTAATAGATAACAAATTTTACACCGTGATCTAAATACACAACTGGTTGGCGTAGTACCTGAACCAAGCTGCTTCTGCGCATTGTGGATGCATGCAGCCTAAACTTACACCTTGGGTATGGGCATTTAATTTTGAACCTACCTGGCTCACTTTTAAGAACCTCAAAATTATTCTTAGTGAGAATGTGATATGTAATAATTGCATTACGGCAGTCCATCATCGTTTGAAACACGGTGCCTTCTACAAGCTGGGGATTCTCCCTGTTCCACTCAATTGTTGGCAAGTCTTCACCTTCGTAATCGGCTAAAACGAGGATGTCATCATTCTCATTCTTCTCTTCATCATCAGTGTCATCAAATCTGGCACCAAAAGCAATATCTTCCATGTATTGATCCTCCATTGCCTGCTTACTGCATCGATCTACCAATTCAAGAAACATCAACTCATCCTCATCATCTTGAGGAGACTGATCCTCAATGTCTGCATCGTCCTCCACATCGACCGTACGAAGGATCTGGCTAACACTAGCACTGGGGACAGATGGTGCTGCTGTGGACCTACAAGGAGCGCCACGGCGCACACTATTAGCAGAGGCAGCAGCAGTAGAGAGACATGATGCCCGACCACCTGATGATGCCCCAGCACCAGATGATGCCTGGCCCCTGTCCACATGGATACGAATTTTACCGAACCGGCAAGAAGCATTCAAAGCAAAAAGAATTCCCAGATCGTCTTCGGAAATTAGTGGAACAAATCTTCCCTCCGGGCTGTTGAAATATTCGAAATGAACTGCATCGAAAGAGCTCCAGGTGTACTTATCGTAGATGTTAGCTTTGAAATCCCTTAACGAGATGGTGGTTGCAACCACCGCAGGGAAGTCAAATCCAGTCTTACAGCGTTTAGAATCACGTGTAAAGCTAGAATCCAGCCTAACCACCAGCCGAAAAGCCAGCGCTGGATCCATCCTATTCGAAAAGCAACGCAGTTAGTTGAGCAACAACGATTAGCGCTCAAAAACTGCCTACTGTTAATTCACATACGCTGACGATGCTTACCCAGATGGAATCCATGTGTTAGATCCCTCCGATTCCCAATCTTCTCCACGGTTGGCGGGAATCGTCTGCGCACCAGACGGAATTACAAAGAGGATAGGGGTAGATCCAGATCTGGTGGAGGCGGAGCCCGGGGGTGGTGGTGGGGGCGGGGCCGGCTCGGCGGCGGACGACGCCATAAGGTAGGTGGGCAGGATGGCGTGGCGGCGGAGGGGCGGTGTGTGAGCTCCTCCAGTCTCGGGCGGAGGGGAAAGCTTTGGGTCAGCTCTTCCAGTCAATAGTCAACACATTTCGAAAGCAACGGTCAAGTCAAAACCACCGCGGCTCCCTAGCCGTCACCGATGTGGAAGGCCTCTGACCAGACGGCAACCCTCCCGTCCGAGCCTCTGCGAGGGGTTTCAAACTAGAGGGAGGGGAAAACTGAGGAAAAGTTAAGAGGCTGGGGAAAACTGAGTACAACTAACGAACCAGGGGCACGAAAATAGAAATCACTTGTCGTAATGCCCAATTGAATTTCACACTACTCATCATGATATGTATGTGCATTGTCATGCTCTCTCTATTTGTCAATTGCCCAACTGTAATTTGTTCACCCAACATGCTATTTCTTATCGGAGAGACACCACTAGTGAACTGTGGACCTCGGTCCATTCTTTTACATCTGAATACAATCTACTGCAAACATTGTTCTTTACTGTTCTTTGCAAACATCATCTTCCACACTATACATCTAATCCTTTGTTACAGCAAGCCGGTGAGATTGACAACCTCACTGTTAAGTTGGGGCAAAGTACTTGGATTGTGTTGTGCAGGTTCCACGTTGGCACCGGAATCCCTGGTGTTACGCCGCACTACACTCCGCCATCAACAACCTTCAACATGCTTCTTGACTCCTACTAGTTCGATAAACCTTGGTTTCTTACTGAGGGAAAACTTGCTGTTGTACACATCATACCTTCCTCTTGGGGTTCCCAACGGACGAGTGCTTTACCGTCACAAGGAAGCTACTACGCCCATGTCAACTGTACGCTAGCAGCTACTTTTCTAGCGCCGTTGCCGGGGAGATCAAGACACGCTGCAAGGGGAGTCTCCCACTTCCAATCTCTTTACTTTGTTTTTGTCTTGCTTTACTTTATTTTATTTACTGCTTTGTTTGGTTTCTTACATCAAAATACAAAAAAATTAGTTACTTGTTTTATTTTATTTACTATCTTGTTTGTGTTCTCTATATCAAAAACACACAAAAAATTAGTTATTTGCATTTACCTTATTTTTGTTATCATGACTAGTCCCGTAGTTGTTACTCTATCACCTGAGGAATCGATCTTCATTTTCAAACAAGGTGGTGAAGAGAGTTTTAAAGAAGCTTGGTCTAGAATTTTTTATTCTTATAGTAAAACTGAACCTAAAATGACCCTAAGTTTGCTTCTTAGTAACTTTTATTTTGGTCTTATTCTTCGTTATAGATATGCCTTAGATGCTGTAGTGGGAGGAGATTTCCTTCATTGTGATGGGGATCAAGCTTTTAATGCCATAAGAAAATTGATTACATCATCTAGCTCCGATAATAATTTTGATTCATCTCTTGCTAGCATTAATAATAGATTAAACACTCTCGAAACAAATATATCCTATTTAAAAGAAGGGTACAACCAGATTCGCGAATATTATGATTATGTTCCATTAAGCTACCTTCAATGTGGGTGCCTACCGTTAAAGTTGCTATTTGTGGTGAAACTTTTCATGCTCGTTGTGATATTATGTCTGAGTTTTGCCTTATGCCTAAAAGTATTTATGAATCTTTGACACTTTGGGAACTTACTGAAGGAGGAGAAGGAATAACTCTTACTGATAATTCTGTTATAATTCCTAAGGGTATAGCTGAAGGTGTGTTCACAACCGTTCTTGGAAGAACGGTATCCACTAATTATCTCGTTGTTGAATGTGTAGGGACAGGACAAATCACACTTGGAAGGTCCCTGCTGAAACTCGTAGGAGCAATCATAGATGTAGGGAAAGGCACTCTAAATTTTACCTCTACGCCCGGATGCGGTCATGTATTCCCTAAACCAAAGAGTAGAAATAAGAGTAAGAAGGGTAAGCGCAACGCCCCTGGTAAGAATGTTAATGCTTCATCTCTTGATAATACTTGATACACACTTTCTGCGCCTAGCTGAAAGGCGTTAAAGAAAAACGCTTATGGGAGACAACCCATGATTTTACTTCTGCACTTTTGTTTTATATTTCAGTCTTGGAAGTTGTTACTACTGTAGCAACCTCTCATTATCTTTATTTTATTGCATTGTTGTGCCAAGTAAAGTCTTTGATGATAAAGTTGATACTAGATTTGGATTACTACGCAGAAACAATTTTCTTGCTGTCACTAGATTGAGTCACTACGTCTGTAGGTAACTCAGAAAAATATGCCAATTTACTTGCGTGATCCTCAGATATGTACGCAACTTTCATTAGTTTTGAGTTTTCTCATTTGAGCATGTCTGATGCCCCAGAAAAATTCGTCTTTACGGACTGTTCTGTTTTGACAGATTCTGCCGTTTATTTCGCATTGCCTGTTTTGCTATGCTTGATGGATTTATTTGTTCCATTAACTTTCAGTAGCCTTGTGCAATGTCCAGAAGTGTTAAGAATGATTATGTCACCTCTGAACATGTGAATTTTTGATTATGCACTAACCCTCTAATGAGTTTGTTTCGAGTTTGGTGTGGAGGAAGTTTTCAAGGATCAAGAGAGGAGGATGATACAATATGATCAAGGAGAGTGAAAGCTCTAAGCTTGGGGATGTCCCCGTGGTTCATCCCTGCATATTTCAAGAAGACTCAAGCATCTAAGCTTGGGGATGCCCAAGGCATCCCTTCTTCATCGACAAATTATCGGGTCACCTCTAGTGAAACTATATTTTTATTCGGCCATATCTTATGTGCTTTACTTGGAGCATCTTTATGTTCTTGTTTTTTTTATTTGAATAAAATTGGATCCTAGCATTCATTGTGTGGGAGAGAGACACGCTCCGTTGTTGCATATGTACACATATGTTCTTAGCTTTATTCTTAGTGTTCATGGCGAAGGTTGAAACTGCTTCGTTAATTGTTATATGGTTGGAAACAGAAAATGCTACATGTGATAATTGGTATAATGTCTTGAATAATTTGATACTTGGCAATTGTTGTGCTCATGTTTAAGCTCTTGCATCATATACTTTGCACCTATTAGTGAGGAAATACTGTAGAGCTTGTTAAAATTTGGTTTGCATGATTGGTCTCTCTAAGTCTAGATATTCTCTGGTGAGGGTTTGAACAACAAGGAAGACAGTGTAGAGTCTTATAATTCTTGCAATATGTTCTTATGTAAGTTTTGCTGTACCGGTTCATACTTGTGTTTGCTTCAAACAACCTTGCTAGCCTAAACCTTGTATTGAGAAGAATTACTTCTCGTGCATCCAAAATCCTTGAGCCAAAAACTATGCCATTTGTGTCCACCATACCTACCTACCACATGGTATTTTTCCGCCATTCCAAAGTAAATTGCTTGAGTGCTACCTTTAAAATTTCATTCTTTGTCTTTGCAATATATAGCTCATGGGACAAATAGCTTAAAAACTATTATGGTATTGAATATGTACTTATGTGTTCTATCTCTTAATAAGTTGCTTGTTGAGCGATAACCATGTTCCTGGGGACGCCATCAACTATTTCTTTGTTGAATATCATGTGAGTTGCTATGCATGTTCGTCTTGTCTGAAGTAAGGGTGATTTGTCATGATCAAATGGTTTGAGTATGCATATTGTTAGAGAAGAACATTGGGCCGCTAACTAAAGCCATGATCCATGGTGGAAGTTTCAGTTTGGACAATAAACCTCAATCTCTTATGAGAATATTATCTGTTGTTGAATGTTTATGCATTAAAGAGGAGTCCATTATCTGTTGTCTATGTTGTCCCGGTATGGATGTCTAAGTTGAGAATAATCAAAAGCGAGAAATCCAATGCGAACTTTCTCCTTAGACCTTTGTACAGGCGGCATAGAGGTACCCCTTTGTGACACTTGGTTAAAACATATGTTATGCAATGATAATCCTTGTAAATCCAAGCTAATTAGGACAAGGTGCGGGCACTATTGGTAATCTATGCATGAGGCTTGCAACTTATAGGATATATTATACATAACACATATGCTTTATTACTACCGTTGACAAAATTGTTTCTTGTGTTCAAAATAAAAGCTCTAGCACAAATATAGCAATCCATGCTTCCCTCTGTGAAGGGCCATTCTTTTACTTTTATGTTGAGTCAGTTTACCTACTTCTTTTTATCTTAGAAGCAAATACTTGTGTCAACTGTGTGCATTGATTCTTACATGTTTACCTATTGCACTTGTTATATTGCTTTATGTTGACAACTATCCATGAGATATATATGTTACAAGTTGAAAGCAACTGCTGAAACTTATATCTTCCTTTGTGTTGCTTCAATGCTTTTACTTTGAATCTATTGATTTATGAGTTAACTCTTATGCAAGACTTATTGATGCTTGTCTTGAAAGTACTATTCATGAAAAGTCTTTGCTATATGATTCAATTGTTTACTCATTGCTTTTACCATTGCTTCGAATCGCTGCATTCATTACATGTGCTTACAATAGTATTGATCAAGATTATGATAGCATGTCACTTCAGAAATTATCTTTGTTATCGTTTACCTACTCGGGACGAGTAGGAACTAAGCTTGGGGATGTTTGATACGTCTCAAACGTATCTATAATTTCTTATGTTCCATGCTACTTTTATGATGATACTCACATGTTTTATACATACTTTATGTCATATTTATGCATTTTTCGGCACTAACCTATTGACGAGATGCCGAAGAGCCAGTTGTTGTTTTCTGCTGTTTTTGGTTTCAGAAATCCTAGTAAGGAAATATTCTCGGAATTTGACGAAATCAACGCCCACGGGCCTATTTTTCCACGAAGCTTCCAGAACACCGAAAGGGAGCCGAAGTGGGGCGACGAGGCGCCGCCACACTAGGGCGGCGCGGCCCAAGGGGGGCCCGCGCGGCCCTAGCGTGTGGGGCCCCCGTCAGCCCTCCGACTCCGCCCTTCCGCCTACTTAAAGCCTTCGTCGCGAATACCCCAGTACCGAGAGCCACGATACGGAAAGCCTTCTAGAGACGCCGCCGCCAATCCCATCTCGGGGGATTCAGGAGATCGCCTCCGGCACCCTGCCGGAGAGGGGAATCATCTCCCGGAGGACTCTTCATCGCCATGATCGCCTCTGGATTGATGTGTAAGTAGTTCACCCCTGGACTATGGGTCCATAGCAGTAGCTAGATGGTCGTCTTCTCCCCATTGTGCTATCATTGTTGGATCTTGTGAGCTGCCTAACATGATCAAGATCATCTATCTGTAATGCTACATGTTGCGTTTGTTGGGATCCGATGAATATGGAATACTATGTTATGTTGATTATCAATCTATCATATATGTGTTGTTTATGATCTTGCATGCTCTCTGTTGCTAGTAGAGGCTCTGGACAAGTTGATACTTGTAACTCCAAGAGGGAGTATTTATGCTCGATAGTGGGTTCATGCCTCCATTAAATGCAGGACATGACGATGAAAGTTCTAAGGTTGTGGATGTGATGTTGCCACTAGGGATAAAACATCAATGCTATGTCTAAGGATGTATTTGTTGATTACATTACGCACCATACTTAATGCAATTGTCTGTTGTTTGCAACTTAATACTGGAAGGGGTTCGGATGATAACCTGAAGGTGGACTTTTTAGGCATAGATGCATGCTGGATAGCGGTCTATGTACTTTGTCGTAATGCCCAATTGAATTTCACACTACTCATCATGATATGTATGTGCATTGTCATGCTCTCTCAATTTGTCAATTGCCCAACTGTAATTTGTTCACCCAACATGCTATTTCTTATCGGAGAGACACCACTAGTGAACTGTGGACCCCGGTCCATTCTTTTACATATGAATACAATCTACTGCAAACATTGTTCTTTACTGTTCTTTGCAAACATCATCTTCCACACTATACATCTAATCCTTTGTTACAGCAAGCCGGTGAGATTGACAACCTCACTGTTAAGTTGGGGCAAAGTACTTGGATTGTGTTGTGCAGGTTCCACGTTGGCACCGGAATCCCTGGTGTTGCGGCGCACTACACTCCGCCATCAACAACCTTCAACATGCTTCTTGACTCCTACTGGTTCGATAAATCTTGGTTTCTTACTGAGGAAAAACTTGCTGTTGTACACATCATACCTTCCTCTTGGGGTTCCCAACGGACGAGTGCTTTACCGTCACAAGGAAGCTACTACGCCCACGTCAACTGTACGCTAGCAGCAGTCAATGCTTCCAAGCATCCCTGGAAAACCCCTGCCTTCATTTGTTGCAAGGAACCTCTGAGTGTCTTCGACAGTGGGTGTTCTCAAGTAATATTCCCCGAACACTGCTATGACGGCCCTGCAGAACCGGTAGAAACAATCAAGGGCGGTGGACTCCGCCATCCGAAGATAGTCATCTGCACCATCACCGGGAGCTCCATACGCCAGCATCCTCATAGCCACTGTGCACTTCTGTAGTGACGAAAATCCAACCAAACCAGTGCAATCCGCCTTGCATCTGAAGTAGGGATCAAAGTCTCGGATGGCATACACAATTTGCAGAAATAGCTTTCTGCTCATCCTGAAACGACGCCGGAAAACACTCTCACCATGCAATGGATTGTCGGCGAAGTAGTCGGCGTACAACATGCAGTAGCCCTCCATTCGTTGTCTCGGCTTGCACTTCCGGCGACCTGGTGCCGACCCACCACGTCGACCAGTTGCCAGTTCGGCGTACATGCTTGACAAGCAGCCGAGGATCATCATGTGCTCCTCGTCTTGGGCGGCGGCTGCCATCTCTTCTCGCGTAAGCTCGACGAACATCTGCTCCTCCTCTTCGTCCGAGTCCATGGCCGGCGAGGCAAATGGACGAACACCTGACGGGCGTGGTCGAGGCAACCCGAGCCGCCATCGACGAGGAGTAGGCCAAAGTCGGAAAACAGGCCGGCGGAGGAGCAGCCAGATAGGCCTTCGTCGAAAGACGGCGGAATATAGGCAGGTGGAGAAGGAGGGACGGCGGAATCTGGGCAACAAGACGGCGGGGTGGTGCCGGCGGCGAGAGAGATACGAGGGGTGGGGGAGATTTTGAGCGAGGTGGCGGTGGGGTTCGTGTGTCGAGTCGCCGACAGATCGGGCCCTTCCCCGCTTTTCACTCGTCCGGAGTCCCCGAGCGCTCCCCGGGGGACCGGGGATGGCGTGGGCTCGCCGGATGGATGAAGGGCCAAATTCGAACGAAAACGAGGAACCGGGGACGCGACTGGACCGAATTACGCCGTCCGGATGAGAAAAACGTCGCTCGGGGGCCTCGTCGGGGAGACGAGTGGAGATGCTCTTAGAGTCGTGGAAGATGAGGCGATGCACCACCCCATCCGGGTTGGAAGATTGAAAAAGGGCCCAAACCTCCTTGGCAGAAGGATATGCCAGAGCGTGGCAGAAGAATCTTTCAAGCTGAGACAATGCCAGACTGGTAGATATTGAGCTTCTGTTGAGGGATAGGTGTGCCTAACTCTATTGTAACCTCGGGTTTTTCCCTCTTCTTCAATGCAAAAGCAGCATTTGCTGTTCACCAAAAAAAAAGTGATAATCACATCTGCAACTGACAGGAAAAAAGATGTGACAGCCCAAAAATGTTACAACTGTTAGAGCATGTCTAACAGGCCCCGTATTTTTCCGCCCCTTAAAACGCGAGTAGAGGGCCCTGTATTCACTTTTCGCCGGCCGTAAACTCGTCCGAGCTAGCAGACTCCGTATCCCCACCCCGTAAAACAGAATATTCTTGCATCAGCTGTTCGTGGCCGAGTGCACGGTTGCGCGAAATGCACATACGCCCCATCACGGATCCTTTCCGCTGATCCAGCAGCTTGGCGCGGTCCTCCATGTGCTTCATGCCGAACAGGAGCAGAATCATCTCCGTCTCGTCGTCGTTGAGCACCTCGTCGAGGTCCGAATCATCGGAATCCTACGAGGACCAATCGAATCGTCCAAATCCGCCATGTGCACATCCTCCGAAGCCATCTACCACGGTGAAGCATACATCAGCCCCAAACACGTCCATTTTACCGGCGAGAACGAAGAAGAACGCGGCGGAACACTCACCGGCAAAAACGGCGGAGAAAACTGCGGCGGCGCGCGCGGAGGGACGCGGATCTTCGGCGGGGGTGCGGCGGAGGTGCGGCGGGCGTCGATGCAGCTCGGCGCGGCTCAGCGGGCGGCGGAGGGGCGCGGATCTGACGGATTCCGGCGGCGGCACGCGGGTGGCTGCGGCGGCGCGCGGGGGAAAACAGGTGGGGAGAACTGAAATGTCCGCGCGCGGTTTCGGAAATGCGATAGTGGTTTGGCCCTCTATCCCCGCTCCCACCCCGCACAAGTAGGGGGCGAAGACCCGCCCCATAATTGAAAACAGCAAAAATCGGAGCGGGGGCCATTTTTACGGGACCTGCTAGACGGCCGGGTAGAGCCGAAACCCGTATTTCGGCGGTTATTATACGGGTTCCTGCACATTGTAACACATGTACATATACTGGCCTTTGGCCCTATGTGAATACTAGTTGCCTATTCACAAAAACAACGGCATTCAATAGCGCCCAATTACGGGGCAGTGACCCAACAAACTGCATTAAAAGTTTAAAACGAAATAGTTTCAAAAAAAAGTTTAAAACGAAATAAAATGAGGAGACTCCTTTTGCACTGACAATCTAACATCCATTCTACAGGTGTCAGCTAGACGCTATTGTGTTCACTGGCAGCATTTCTTCCACTAGTACCTTACTATACTTTCAGGACAAGCTTTTACCTTGCTGAATGTCATTATACATAAGTTCCACAACAGTGATGGGCAATATTTGTTTAATCATTTCCATAAGTACCACATCAAAACCATCTCCATCATAAAGAAGCATTTATCAAGCAGTTGCACTACAATATGCATGAAAAGCCAACCCGTTAATCTTCTTGGACCTCTTTGGGAGAATATCCTCACCCTTGAGACGAATTTCCCGGTGCATATTTATCCATAATACTCCGAACTGGCTGCGAAACTTATCCTGAAACACGCTTTGATCTCAGGATAAAGAAATTCTGGATACCGATTCCATTCATCTCTTAATGCTGCCCGGCTGTCGATTAACTTCTGACCAGACTTCATCCTACTAAGAAGATCTCCAACTTTTCTGTGGATGACAGGCCCCAGGACAGCAGATGGTGACAGTGACAGGAACTCACGAGCTTCCTTAAGACATGGCAAGACATCCCCCTTAAGCAAAGCACAAGCAAATACCTTCGACCGAATGGAGCCATCTTTCACCGGTAAGCAATGCAGGGGAAGCTGCCAGTTATGCTGAGAAAAGATAGGACGGACAAAACAGTAGACTTGATCCTCTTTAGGGTCGTAAAACATTTCTTGATCTTTCAGTGGTGCAGAGAAGGTGCACAGAGAGCTAGCATATTTCAAAAGCCAGGATGGCTTTACACTAGTTACACCATGCATCCATGGTCTATTTTTATTAATTAATTCTGAGTAAACTACAAAGTCTGGTGCGATTTGGGCTGCAGAGGAAGATTGGTGGAGATATATTGTATCACTGAGAGCACAAGATTGGTAACGAACAGCTTGAACCTTCATTGCGTCTTTTGATGATGCAGACAAGGTACAGATCCTCTTTGCAACCCTATCAGCCCACCCAGCACATATTCCTTCCCCTAGAATTTCCTCTTCAATCAACTGCATTGGGTTTTTGTCAGATTGACTCCTCCATGCCTCTTCAACATCCTCATCACCCCCAAATTTCCAAGAGAATTCCTCGCAAGATTTACTATGGTGAAATATTAATCGAAGAAGTTGCTTCCTCAATTTTGACATCTCTTCCATTGTTTTCAGATGAAGTGAGTTTGATCTACAGAATTCCACTGTATTTTCTGACAGCTCAAACAGCCGCAAGGCATGAGCAATGGTTAAAGCATCACTGCTAGGATTGATAAATTTTGCATGGGAATCTCTAATCATGGCCTTGAGTTTATTCTTCTGTCTATTTCTTTCCTGTTGATCCTGATCGTACGAATCAGGGTTATGTTCTTTCGGCTCACAACTAAATTCATTTTGCATGAGAAAAGGATTTGGAGAACTCAAAGCAGATGCAGCAGCTGCTGCATATCCCAATATGAAGTTAGGTCTGGCAAAGCCTTTCTGACTCTTCAAGATTTTAATTATTGTCAGAAGAAGACGAGAATGTCGTGGGCTCATGGGGTACTGCACCATAGCCTCCCCCAATGGTGTAATTTTGCCATGGTTATCAAGTGCTTTCACTGCCTTCAAGGAGTGCCCAGCCTCAACCAAACTTTCCTCGTTAGGAGGCGTAGGGAATGGAAATTTTGACTGCAACATAATTAGGAAAGGGATCACATCAGAAATTTTTAGAAAGAAAAGGTAGACGCATGTTTTACGGTCAGGAAATTGTTAAGCTTATCAATAGCCATTAGCACATAAATAATGATGACAGCAGCATTGCATAAAAAATAGCGTCAAATGTAATAACAGAAGATCATCTGATAATGGAAAAATACTTGTAATCAAATTACCTCATCGATACCCTTAAACTTGAGCATAAGCACAACTCCATCGAGTTCAACTTTTTTAATCTCAGGTTCAGAAAACTCTGGGAATAATTTGTCTTTACCATATGCAGCAGATGAGTAGAGACGGTAACAATGCCCGGGCCCTGTTCTTCCAGCTCTCCCAGCACGCTGAGATGCAGATGCCTTGCTTATCCACTGTATTTCATAACTCGCCATCCCAGTAGCATGATTGTAGTTCTTAACTTTTTGTTTACCAGTATCAACTACATATTTTATGCCAGAATTGTTAGAGAGGTCTGTGCAACATTTGTTGCAACAACAACTAATCTTTTGTCGTCGGGAATATCCTGAAACACTCGAAGCTGCTGCGAAGCTGGTAACATTGCATAAAGTGGTAACACCCGAAGCTTACCATGTGAAACAGACATTGGTTTTGTGCATTTACTGAAAGAAGGAAAAGGAATTGCCTGCTCTAAACTTGTGGCATCACTCCATTTCGCAACACTTTCCGGTACTCCAAATCCTTCTGATACATCCTTAAATGAAGCCTTCAGTAAAGATGAACCCTCGGCACTTCTCAAAAATTCTAATACTGGTGCATCCTCTTCTTTGGATTCATAAGTATTAGAAACATTGTCCTCCCAGTCAGTGTCCATCTCACTCTCTGTTTCAGTATCAGAAGAATCCACATTTGGCCCAGAATTTGCCTCATCTTCTGAGGAAAACATGCCATCGTATGCTTCATAAATTTCCTTCCCGTCTACTTCTGGGTTTGAGCTACTCTCACCTCCCTCAACTTTTTTAGGCTTCTTGTCAGTCTGCTGCTTGGATGCTCTTTGCAACTTTTTACATAAATAATGGACTTCTTGTTGTCCAGTAACAAAGACAAGGATTCCACCAAGTGGAAGTCTCTTGTGGATTGACATAACCTTGTTATAAGCATACCTTAAATAATCATCGTGTGTCCTCTTTGAGAAGTGAACACTTACTGGGAATTGACGCACAGGTACCTTTAAAGCTAGTGGGATCACATCAAATAATCTTCTATTTGAAATGAAGTTCTTCAGTTGCAAGGTAGCACTCATCAGCACAACTTTCAACGGATTAATCACATCTTCTGGCTTTGTGGGCCCCAAGCGTGATTTTTCCAGATACTCTGCATGCAAATTCTGCCATGTGCATATAAAAGTTAGCAATTGCTATATTTTATCTTTCATACAGATGAAAACAAGGCATTGTATTATGTTTCAACCTTGCGAGCATTTACAACTCTAGTTAGCATCCCAATAAGTATATCAGTGTTCAAGCTCCTTTCATGTGCCTCATCCAAGATGATTACAGAATAGTGCTTCAGCGCAGAGTCAGTCTGGATAAGATCAGTAAGTCATGTGATGAGCAGGATTATGATTTATGTCTAAGACAGCTTACGTTGGAAGACAAGTAACTATGTAGGCATTTCAGGACAATCAATCACCTATTGTACATTGTACATTACAATTATGGAAGAGGCTATTAGGAAAACATGGAAGATGGTTAACTGAGTGTCGAATAGAAGTTATATGAAGATTAAGTGTTATGACAACAGCTATCACGACAAACCCTTGACAGCTATGACTTTCAAAGTTCAATCAGATGCATTTTTAGTCCTGGTTAACCCTTTTTTTTCATAAGTTGTCATGATAAAGTGTAAGTCGAGTCGAGAAAACATGGCTCTTGCTTAAATAGACAAGGTAGATTCAACGAAAACAAGTAATCAGACGCACAACCTGGATCTCTCGCAGCAGAATGCCATCTGTCATAAACTTGATGGCACAGTTACTTCCTACCAGTTTATCATGCCTAACTTGAAAACCAACTTCCTTTCCAAGCTTAAGTCCTAGCTCATACGAAACTCTCCTAGCTGCAGCAAGAACAGCAACACGCCGTGGTTGAGTGATACCAATAATCCCTTTTCTGTCCAATCGATTGCTTGTGCCAAAGCCAGCTTCATACAAGAACTGCAGAAATCAAGTGGCACAAGGAGCAATGATTAAGTTGGCAACTGTTTACCACAAGCCGACAGTAGTACCTTAAGCACTCAGTTTAAAGAGTTAAAAAACACCATGTTGTTGCAGATTGCTCACCTGTGGGACCTGGGTAGTTTTACCACAGCCTGTTTCTCCACAAAGAATTACAACGGGATTTTCATAGATAGCTTCCATTATTTCCTGTTCCATCATTATTATTGGGAGATCCCTCCTTGCTTTTTCAACCTCATATGGACTTGATACAGTTACAAAAATTGGTGGATTGGAGCACTCTTGTACAACAGCTTCCCCCTGTATCAGTTCTTCCTCCTACCAAAAGAAAAGAATTGTGATTGAGTAAACTCTGAAGTAAGTACAGCAGCCTTTGGTTGCAATGTCACTAGGTAATAGGTGAAAAAATCATCTAGATAATGAGGAGGTGAAGATAAACACAGTAGAGATATAGTTCACCTGCAAATCAATCTCGTCACGAGTTGGAACACTTGGTTTAATTGTTGAATGTGCCAATATGTCAGAAAGATCAAAAGTCCCTTCAGTAATTGGTTCTGGATTTCTCAACCCAACGTCTACCATTCGATCGCATTCCACTGGTTTCACTGTATCGTTCTCTACGACATTCTTACTTTTCCCACCAGTCAGATCTCTCTTACATTCTTTTGCATCTGTTAGATCAGCAAATTTGTGTGGGAAATCTTCCTCTGAAGTGTCACTGTTTTCAGAAACTTCCTGATAACCATGTTTCTTGAACAACGAGAGTTCTTTAGGAACAACCAAACCTGCCCTGGAGAACTGCGTGGCCCGCCTAAGTTTCTCTTTCAAAGTCTCAGCCTGCAGTACAATAAAAGTGAATGAAGAATTTACATCTAAACTGAGCAAAGGTGACAAATCTGACAGTTACGATATTTATTATACTTGACCAATAGTGCCAGAGGCATGCAGCAGCGAATATCCATCAACTGAAATCTTATGATCCCTGTCATGCCAGACCACCATCATTTGCAATCATCAGAACATGTGCACCTCTGAACAGAATAAGTCGAGATCAGCATACCGTAAAATCTCAATGCTTCTTGCTTGTAGTAGCTTCTTTTGCTTTCCCTCCTGGGAGAATATTTAGTCTGTCAAGACACTACGACCAATTATCAACAAAGCAAATACAGTACTATGTTAAGCAGGTGTACCTCCAATTTCTGCAGCTTTTTCAGCTCACCCTTGCGTATCTTCGGGTCTTGTCTGTTTTTCTTACCGTTCTATCAATATAGAGGTTACGTAAGTGACGAGATCACGCTGCTGGTGACGCGCGCTACTAACAGCAGGACCAAATGAAATCCGAGAAATCAGTTCGAAATTAAAATCGGCAGTACCTTGGCTTTCCCTTGAGCGTTGTTCTTCCTCTTGCAGGGCAAAACCAGTGCGTTACTGCCGTCCATGCTTCAACCCCAAATAGAGAAAACACTAACTGTAAAAAAAAAATCTCGCTACCAGGGGATGATCATGGCTTGACATAATGTACATCCGATATACTATTTTTTTGCAAAAAAATCGAGTAAGTGGATTCAACAAATTAATACACTTGGAACTGGGTCATCTGAAATTCTGAATGCAAATAGCTTGCATTAGGGTTTGGGGAACTCGGTTTCCAACAGAGGGGAGGGAAGGCGGGTGCTGGAAAAATCGCAGCGGGAGCTCACCCTAGCGCCGCCGTCAGTGCTGAATGAAGAGGAGGACGAGGTGAATATAGAGGAGGGCGGAGAGGATGGACGGCGCCGTATCTTCTTGACGAAGGAGGCGGGTGCTCAGCAGTCAGCAGGCCGCCATTGGTGCCACGGGAGATGTCGGGCTGGGGACTTGGGCCTTTTTGCTGAACTGGTAAGTGAGTGGTCGTGATGGGTAAATAAGTGCAAACTCCAGGCCCAAAGACATAACTCCGGGGAGCAGATTATAATGGCATATACTCTGTACGGTGGTCGATAAAATGCATTGTATTTTCTTATTTATTCCACGTTATATAAAGATGAAAAAAAATAGCATGCTCATAAATTAAGTGAGCAAAAGAAGTCATCATGCCATTGCTAAGGGACTATCTGTAAGTGAAGTTAAACAGTTCCTGTTTATTTCTCTTCCATCTTAGTAAGCATCATATGTGACATTGCTAAGATATCTCTGTTGTATATGCACTAAGGATGTGATTGGTTGCTCGCATTGGTTTCTCCTATTTCTTCCCGTCACGTGTAGTTTGGCTCGGCAGCTATCGTATGAGACTATGAGTGCAAACATGACTTAGGCCAACTTTGATACTATGAGTAGCAATTTTACTTAAATTCGGTTGGAGAAACGAGGGGCATTACGATTGGTAGGCTGCACTTTGAGAAGGATTATGGTTAACTAAACTAGTTTAATTATAACTACCTCTAATACGCCTAACTATTTATCGATTCAAGATAAAATCTACATGAAAAAGATGCGTCTCATGTTGTGGTTCCATTCCCGAGATCATTTCATCGTTTCGTCGAGTGTTTCAAACTCAGTTTCATGTTCCTTTTTGAACCTTTTTTGGACATGTTTTGTCAACTTTTCACACACTGTCGAGTCCACAGAAGATAAAGGGCTTACTAAATCCACTTGTGCGGTCAATACAAAACCAAAGAGAGGCGGAAATCCACCCATCCAGAGGTGCACCGGCAGTCTACTAATTGAGGAGGAATGAAAGAAGGCTTTCAATCCATAGTCCTAGCGCAGTGGGCAATACCATCTCTGTTCCGTTTACAATACTTGTCAGAATATTTTATGTGCGTAGGGTCACAATATGATGTTTCATAGTAAATTATCATATTCAAGGTGCTTAGGTTCGTGAGAAGATTTATAGTAGGGACCCAAACGCACATTCCACTGGCACTGCTAACAAGTAGTAGAAAGGATAATGGTATTTAAGTGCCAAAAGAGAGAGAGAGGGCCTCATAATGTTTATAGAGCTAGTTGCCAACCGGCACATAGCCACTCACTGTGCGAATTACACTACCTCAGTATGAAGGTATCTACAGGCAAAATGATTTCACTGCACCGAGGACGTGACGCAGAATCTGGGACTACTCAGGTTTAACCAATTGGATGACCGTTCCAGTGCTCTAGAAGATCACAAACAATGCTATAATGCCAAAACTTGAGATTTGAGGTCGATTCCATTGAATATGAATGTTCCCATCAACGGTACAAACTGCTTGGTCACCAGCTGGAGAAGGGAGAGAAATGCTTGTTAGCGACAAAAGCCCCATGTGAGCACAAACAACATACTCCTGGATAAACTTCAGTGAAGAAAAGATAGCATACCTTGATTACTTCCTGGGAGGCCATTCCACCAATAAAGGCAGCGACAGGGTGTATCTCTGCACCCGCAAACCGGCACACTTCAGTTATCAGGTCTTCAGACAGTGATGCTCCGTTCAAACCCATTTCAGTTAGCACCGAGACAGCAGCAAGCTTCAGCCTAGGAACATCCTCATCAATCTCACTAGTGAACCCAGTGCTTTATCAGTATTATAAAAACAGGATGTTCATTAAAAGTGTGATATCATAGTGATCACCAGAAGTAAATGCACACTTTTATCATGTACCTGTCGAATATTCCAGGTAATCTGCTATAGTTGGCAGCAAGCCGGTCAACAGCACGTAGCAGAATATAGAAGTTCATTGCGAAGCTGCATCAACCAAACTGCTTGTCATTTGAGAAGCCAACTGATTTAGAAAATAAAAATAAAAATGCTAATAAACCAGTGGCTACCAACTCCATTGTAGATTAGCACCATGCCATCTGTATTCTAACAGGAACTCCCTTTGAAAGAACCTTTACCTCTAAATTTAACAAAGAACAAAACTCATGCTACTATTGGAAACAAGGACAACTCATGCTACAAAGAACAAAACTCATGCCACTAGTTTCACAAAGAAATGTTTTGCTGCCTTCAAAAAATGGCAATTCTTTCACATTTTAGAATTACATATTTGTCAAATGATCGCTATTGAAACGATCAATATATTGGAGATCATGTAGTGATAGACTGATAGTAATAACATGAAATTTGGAACCTGTACAATAGTTTTCTAATTGATCACAGCTGAAGAGATGGAACAGAGCATAGAAGTAATAGATGCTGACCAACTGTCTTCATCAGCGAAGTACTTTTGAACTTCAGATAGGACTGGAGCGCTAAACTCCTCTTCCATGCTGCGGTATCTGCATACCTAGACAATAGAAACCACGCAATAAGTACGTAGACAATAGAAATTACACGTGGGCAAGAGCACATATAGTTGATGCAAACGACATGTGTGGAAAAAGCAGATACACGATAAATATCGGACTCTGATAGGAATGAAAGCCTTGTTGGGCATCTTTTATACAACATTAATGTATTTAGCATTCCCCTACCAAAACTGATTTACTAACACCTCACAGCCATGCGTGCATACCAAGAAATTTAAACCAGAAGAGTTGCATTACCAAAAAAGAGACTTGAATGTCCTGTGCAATCTACTCTTTTTATAGGGGAATCTACACTAATTCAGTTAGCTTTTCTTTTTTGAAGCAGATGTATGAGCATAATTGGCACATCATTTGCATGGGATAAGATTTATAATTATTACCAAACATGGGAGTGGATAACAGAACATTTAAAAGATTTAAACATGAAGACTTCATGCAATAAGATACTATCTAGCAACCATAAAAAGAAGTTACAAATAATGAGATGAAGCATCTTACTCTGAGTTTTCTAGTGTTTTTGCAAAATGTTTTGATATATGCCCTTGAAATGGATTCAGGGTCTCTGCCAATTCGTTTCAAGATACTCTTTACACGATGCTCCATCGCAAGACAGTCAGATTCGGCCTTAGCTTGGTAAATCTTTTGTAGGCTTACATAATACCTGTATTGGTCCGAAAGCAGATACTTTATCAAATTCATGTAAAAGAAGAAAACAGTTGTGCCAAGAAAACTTGAATCTGAGATCGTAGACCAATTAGTTAACAGTTGCAAGAAACTGACTCTGTAAGGGATGTCATGTCAGGTATTGTTCCCTCAAGAGGTAGCTCACCATTGCCCTCATTTGCAATAAATTCCTGTAAAATAGAAAGAACACAACGCAACTTGAGAAATTGAAAACCATGGTAAGAAAGAAATGATGATTGCACTAAAGAAGATGTGAAAAACCCTGTGCCGCTTTAGCAGGTAACATTGTAGACTGTTTGTCAATAGTCCATCATGTTTGCATTCATTTCTTAAAATAGCTGTCTACATATAACAGGTATAGGGCTTATTTGCTCTAAATGGGGCCTCTTCAGTAAGATAACTCATATGTGGCTCTAGCTAATATACAAGCTATAAACCACCTGTCACCTGTTTTAGCTGAGGCTTCTAGCTAGGGTTACTTCAAAGTTCGACTTTGAATAATTTTAGCATAAACGCAACTATAAGCTATATCAGTTTAACAGTAGAGTCTGACACAGACAGACACAAAACAAAATAAAACAAAACAATCTGAGCTTATGTGATTTACAGCAAAGGATTTCAAGAGGAGGTGGTATTTCACACAACACAGCAGCAGCAAATGAATTACTCCAACGGTATAAGCTCGGTATGTTCAGAAACTGAAGTAGCACGGGTTATTACATCCAGTACAGGGTGAATTATAGTGAAGATACCTTCAAAGCAGCCACTAAAACCCAGAAATCTGAAGAAGACATATTGACTTCAGAAGAGCTATCATCAATTATCTGACGGATATCATCGCCTAGCAGAAAAAGATCATGGGTCAGAACTTGCAAGCACAGCTGCGCTTTTTGTATAAGAATAACAGACCACAAGCAACATTTGGAAATAAGACTATGCAGGGTAAATAATTGAAACATATATAGTTATGAAAGGTGTAAATAACGAGAATTTTTCTTGGCAATACATGTAATAAATCGTTTTAGATGGCATGTGGCTGCCATTGTTCTCATGACATTCATCGTGCTACCACCAGGTACCACGTGACATAACATGAAAGGTAATGTTTTACTGTCATATCTACCATTCATACCAATATTAGCTTGCACTCACACCTTGGCACTGATTAATAAAACTATAGAGAACAATAAATGAAATGTACTGTTTTACTGCCATATATACCGTGCATACCAATATTAGCTGACAATCATTCATATACACCTTGTGAACACCCTAGGATATGCTTGCACCAGAAAAATTAGGTGACAGTAAGTTATGTTTATAGAATAGTCAGATGGTGCTCAAATATTGCAGTTGCTGCTCTGCGATGGCAGCATACAGGCATACACTGTAATAAAGCCGGTTATGTTTGATCAACCACCTCAAATCACTAATACCAAGCTATTACAAAACATCTAGAACAAAGCCTTAAGCAGATTACTGGATTCAGATCTAGGAGTAGATCCAGAAATTATTCCATTTTAACATTCAATAATAAATATCTGAAAACATCACAGATCCAAATGCAGAGGTTTTGGTGTAACCACATAGGTCAAAAAAATCATTAAATATTTAGAGCGCAATGGTATTATCACTTTAATGCATGTAGTCTTGCAATAAGAAACTAAGAAAAGTAAGGACCAGTTAAAATTACATTCGTAAAAGCATATATAACAATCAACTTACTGATTCCTGGAGTTACTGACACTTTATATGAAGATTCTACTGCTTCTTTGTAATTGTCTTCATCTACGTTCAGCATATGCGCTCGAATTAGGTCCTGACAGAAACATTAGCTTAGTCAACGATCAGTATTTTCTACAGATCTCTACAACTATTCAGCCAACAAACCCAAAAAACCATGCACCTTAAATTCCCTTTTCTCTTGCCTGGTCGAAGGTAACTGCCCATCATGCGCATCTGCCCATTTTTCTGCAAGCCTCACAAGGATAACAATGTATGGAGTATGCTTGTGCACAACAGCATCTTTGTCGCATATATCGATCGACTTTGCAAATCTGAAAGTCGATAGCAAGTCAGCAACAAATATTTCCTTGAGAACGAGATAATCAGCATTCAACTTGTTCTGTGAACAATCAAGATATGAATGTATCTTACTGCTTGAGTTCAGTCCATGGTTTGTGCAACCGTAAGTCATCCAAGAAGTGGTCCGGTTTTGATTCTATAACACAGTGCTCCTAATAAGAAATTACAAGGAAAATATTGTCAAGTTTCTCATGACTACCTCCCAATATGGTTAGACTCACAGTCTATAATGAACCACCAACCGATGTTAACAAGCAGTACAAATTGGGGCGCAGGTGGTAGCATATCAAATAAGCTAGAATGTAGAGCTGCCTGGCCTTGCTAATTTTGATAATATGTCATCATGATAATTTGGTGCGCAGAGGCATTTAACATATTTCTTGGGGTTAGATATATGAAGTACCTTGATGCTGACCCTGACAAGCCCAGTTAGACCATAAGAACGTGCAGCAACTAACACGATATTAGCGCTCCTGCAGATACTATCTAACTTCAATAAAGAAGTTTCCGGAAGCTGCAGTAGTGAAAACACAGTATTAGTAACTTTGTTTGAGAGAAGTAACATACAGATGTCCGTAAGTCATTAAGGGAATACAGATGTTCTGCCTACAAATAGGCAAAAAGACATTCAACAGAAAACTAGGAAACTCTACTAGCAGCAACATTACCAAAAGTATGAGAGAAGTAAACGGTAAAAAATGAATATAAGGTACTCCCTCTGTCCCACAATAACATCTTATCTTGTGGGACAGAGGGAGTAACAGCAATAGACCAAACATATGAATGAAGGCATTATATTCACTTCATGAGTCTACTCAATAAACAAAACAGCCAGGAGGTATATGAACCACGTCATATTCTTACACTACACACACAGCAGTTCGTAAGTCATTAAGGGAATACACTACACAATATTAAGTTAATGCTCATTCAAATGCCTGCACAAAAAAGGTTTTGCAAACATGGTGCAATGAAATTTGTGGCAAATAAGCTCATATAATTATGTCTCAAAGATTTTGCTTGTGCCAATTGTGCTGTGTTACAATAATACATCTGAGCAGTTATGTGCATATCTCCATAAGTAGATGAAGTGCCCATTGCCACTTCTCCCTAAGCAGGCACATTAAGTCTTTATTTAACACGCTAGTGGATTATGGTAATCATGTTTAGTTCAACAACTTCTACATACATATTTGGGTGTTTGGCTAACAAATTTTTCTCATCAAGTTGCAAGCAAATGTACTATAGTCTTCCAAACAACTGAGATGAAATCTTTAGAGGAAAAGTAAATTTATCTAATTTAATTTATTTCTCAACAATAACAAAAGAATTTTTGCAACTTTTTTTTCATGGCAATGCGGTCACAGGCTCACATCTTTTTCTTTGCTATGAAACATGCATTTCTAGAAGTCACCCACTACGATCCAGGGTTTTAGTGCTTAAAAATGCAACATGAAGGGTTGAGCTTTACTTTTCAATGTACAAAGGATTCACTACTTGCCCAACATAAGAAAATAAGTTATCTCTGGTATCCAGTTATGAATATCTGATGCATTGCCCTGACTCTAAAAACATCCTAGTCCACATTCTATGAATTTTAATCACTCCATATTATTATTTTTGGCTTCACGAAAATTACAGGTATTCATTCATAACATACAAAGCACCGGCAAATTAATCACTGATTTTACAGCTAAACTTAAGAGTATGTCAAAAGACAAACCTGGGTAGCAATGACAACAGTGAACTGGGAAAAGAAGGAAGGATTTGTATCTATCATTGTCGCTGGAGACTCCTCAACATACTTGGCTTTCACCGCATCATTGAGCTCTTGTAGGAAAGAACAGATGGATTTTGCCCTTGATTGACCCAAGCACCCTTCATCCACTGAATAAAATTTAGAGCACTCAGTAAATATGAGTTTCATCACTTTAATGAAAATGCATTGAAGAACATAACAGAGCAAGGGAATCACGTAAAAAATTGTTTCCCAGGTCAGCCTGTTCGACTTTGGCGCCATCAACAACAGTAACACTCCCTATTCCTCCAAGCACAAGGTTCTTCAGTGCTTCAGTTCCAGTAGGGCCACAGTTAAGCAAGCATATGCTAGCCTTCTCCAGTGCAGCCTGTCCTTGATCACCCCATATCCTGTACTTCATATTTACAACAGAATGTAGCTTTCAATATATGTTTGGTAATAATAAACATATATCATGAGACACTAGTGGAAAAAGTAAGGTCTGAGGGTCATACAATACAAGGGGGGCAGGTTGGAACTTAAAACTAACAGCTATGTTGGACTGACCGGTGACAGACACGAACCCCAACTCATCCACTTTGACAATGTCCAAATTAAGGGCTTAGCATCTTAGCTTTGCAGGGAATTGGGTTGCAATTGTCAAAAGTGCTGCTTAAAAGAGATACAAATCTTAGTGGCCGGGTTAACATGTTATTATAGCCTATATATGCACAGGAATTTAAGCTGCCCATATGCAACCCACCTGCAGCCCTAAACAAGCATTTAACCATAAATCACAGCATACCACAGCACACTTAAGCACCTCATCTAAATTTCTAAAACATCATCACGAAACTAACAAGCACGGTGGTCTTAAGCCAGCAGCCGAACACTCGCCTAATCAGTACCCAAACAACGTCAGCGGCCAAGACTACAATGCAAGGCCTGCAGCGTTCGAATCTAGAAGCAGAGCAGGCTCACAGAGGAGGCACAAATCCCGCTTCCCTGGGACAGCTCAGACCGCCCGCGTTCCCGAATCGCAGCAGAAGCATAAACCCTAGGTCATACAGCGCCCCTATTGAGAGCGAGGCCAGAGAGCTCGAGCGGAATCCCATCCGCGGCAGAACCCTAAACCCCTCGGATCGACGAGGGGCGGTCGGAATCTACACATCAGTCAAGCGGAGATGCGAACTAGGGCGGGACGGAGGGGGAGCGGGCGGGCGGGAACCGACGCGTTACCTGAGCTGGCGATCGTACTTGGTCTTGGGCTCGACGGCGGCTGCGGCGGCGGCCATGGCTGCGGAGGCAGAGTGTTATTCGCCTCGCCTCCTCCTCTCCGGACGAGGAATAAAGCGACGAGGAGCGCTAGTGTTGCAGGACGAAGAGGAGATGGGTTGTTCGCTTTTGTTCTTGTAGCACGGCCCGGGCAGGCAAGGCACATCACGGCCCGATGCAGCCCGGATCCCTTACTTGCCGGGCCGAGCAGGCCCACGTGCCTGGAAAGCGGAAAAGGCCCGGCACGGCTTGATTTTGTGCCTGACCCGTCGACCCGAAAAAAGGGGAACCTGTTTCAGCCCGTTCGGGGCGAGCGCTGGGGCACCGCCGCCGCCGCCGCCGCCGAAGATGAAGAGCACATGATGATCCTGGCATCTCTGGCCACCCTATACGCCGAGCGGAACTCAAAGTTGTGGCGTGGCGGCTCGGCGCCCGGTCTCCGGAAGGCCAAGACGAGGCAGCGCCTGGAGGGCTACATCATGTTGTACGTCGATTACTTCGCCAACGAACCGCTGCACCCTGAGGCAGTATTCCGGCACCGGTTCAGGATGAGTCGGGATCTCTTTCTGAAGATTGGGTTTTCCTCGCTATAGAAGTGCACTGTCGCTATGAGATTGCTTGCATATGGAGCTCCGGGTGACAGTGTCGATGACTATCTGCACATGACCGAGAGCACCATCATTGATTACTTATACAAGTTTTGCAGGGCCGTCATAGCAGTGTTCGGGGAAGTATGCTTGAGATCACTCACTGCTCAACATACTGAGCAGATACTTGCAACCAATACAGCAAGAGGATTTCATGGGATGCTTGGAAGCATCGACTGCATGCATTGGAAGTGGAGGAACTATCCAATGGCTTGGCAGGGCATGTACAAGGGCCACAAAGGAGTTGTAGTGTGGTACTTGAGGCAGTGGCTACATATGATACATGGATTTAGCACTCCTTTGAAATGGCAGGCTCAAACAACGACATCAGCGTCTTGCAGTGCTCATCTGTCTTTGCCAAACTTGTTGAGAGTCATGCTCCCTCGGTGAACTATGAGGTCAATGGGCGCCACTATAACAAGGGATACTACCTTGCAGATGGCATCTATCCTACATGGTCAACATTTGTGAAGACGATCTCAAGCACGAAGCTACCAAAAGAATCGTGATTTGCCAAGGAGAAAAAAGCTGCCAGGAAGAACGTCGAGCGAGCATTTGGTATCCTCCAACAGAGATTTGCAGTTGTCCGGTTTCCAGCTATAACTTGGTCGTAGGATCAGATGTAGGAGGTGATGAGTTATTGTGTGATATTGCACAACATGATCATAGAGAATGAGTGGAAACATCCATTCCTGAGACTGAGTTGTTGCAGCCATATCACCGACAGGGTCCTCTTGCAGAGCTTGATGGTCAGGTGCCGACATCATGGGCTTCCTTCCTAGCTATGCGCCAGGAGATCTGAGACTCACGTGTACCAAGAGCCGCAGGGCGATCTGGTCGACCACGTATGGGCTCGCAAGGGTGCAGCAAGAGCTGATGCACCATGATTTGTTGTGTTTATTATGTTGTTGTCATGTTGTGTTTGTTGAACTAATTGCTTTGTTGAAATAATGCCAAATCTCGACAAACAATGCCATAAATTTTTATATTTTATATTGTGTTCTGAAATTATTTCGAAAATTGGCCAAAAACTAGCATGTTTTTGGCCGAATCCACTCGGTCTGGGGAGCGGGCTGTGAGTTCGTTGTTGGGAACTGGGCCTCCCTGGCCAGGCTGAAAATTACATCCATCCAGCGCTAACTAGCGCCGGATTTCGGTCTAGGTAGCGCCAACGAGTGGAGATGCTCTTACGCAGGGGAGGTCGAGGTCGACATGGCTGGAGAGGAGAGGCAGAGCCAGGGCAAGCTCGCGGTGAGGCGGGGGGCATGGTGAGACAGAGAGGTGAGGGATAGAGGCAAATCGGGTGTGGCGGCGGGAGGTCGATGAGGAGGAGATTGAGCTACGGGGTGGCGGAGGGTTTGGTAGCGATGGAATAGAATTCATGTTTTTTTTTAGAAAAATAGGTTTCATGTTGACTTTTCCTTTCTCTTTTTCACTGTTCTTTCCTCTTTCGCACTTCCATTCACATTTGAATTTTTTTCTGGATTCTAACATTTTGCACAATTTTTGAACTTCAACAAATTCTGAATCTCATATTTTTCAAATTTTGAATAATTTTTGAATTTCTTTGAATATGAATGTTTTGAACAATTTTCAAATATCAAGAAATTTTGAAATTCAATTTTTTTCAAAATGTGAACAATTTTTGGAGATGAACATTTTTTGAATTCCAACAACTTTTTGAATCTCATCAATTAATGAATCTAAACAGTTTTTAAATCTGAACAAAAAAAATTGAATTTGAACTTTTACAAATTTTGATCTTTTTTGAATTTTAACATTTTTTAAAATCAAACGTTTTGGAATCTGAATTTTTTTTGAAAACAAACATTTTTTAAAATCTGAAAAAACAGAGAGAAAAGCAGAATGACCAGAAAAAACTAAAAAGAACGAAAGAAAATTGCAAATCTTGGGAAAAAAAACCATATTCGCAGCAATGGGCCCAGGCTCATAAACTGCGGCGGGGTGTGCGGCGCCTCGCATCGGCAGACCTATGCGGCATATAGGAATTGCCCATTTTTTCATGTTCAGGCCATCCCGCTTGCGTGGAAACTAAAAAAAATGCATAGCAGGCCCAGGTCTGGCCCGGCCTGATTTATCCGTGTCGAGCCGTGCTTCCTGCTAGGCTTTTATCCTGTGCTTTGGGCTGGCCCAAAAAATTCTAGACGTAACGGTCGGGATTATTTGGGCTACCTCGAAGGTCGCCACAATTCCCTTTTTCCCGATACGATAACTAAAACTACCAATCAAGTTATCTTGGCTAGTGTTGTTCTTAACCCAGAAGTCCACTGGAAGGCCTAATGGAAGCTTAAATCGACCATCGTCATCATTCATCATCAACGATAACCAATGAGTCAACGCGAGCTACCTTCTTTGACTAAAATGGTGGGAGAAAATTAGCGACGAGAAATTTGGTTGAGACGGATTGTATGCGGACATCACGCTAGCCGCATTTCCGTGTCACTAAAGATACTGTTTCCAAGTTGTTGTATTGCACTGCACTACAAGTAACTAGAGTTTGTGGAAGTCATGGATTATGTTGGACCGGATTATTAATAACTGGGGTGCCTATTATCCACTCACGTATACATACTTTATCATGTTCTTGGAAAAAAAATAATTTATCATGTTTTCATTCGGAGCGGCGCGGTCCGGTGAGAGTGGTTGCATGTGCATTGCTTATATTTGGATTGATTATATGATCCATCCAAAGTCAAATGAGATGTTCGATTTGGAAATTAACGAGTCAAAGGCCAACTCTTAATTATAGAACAACACCAACAGGGACAGATTAAGTTTACGGTACAAAGGACGGCATACAAGACGGTATTGCTTTCATTTTGATTGCTTATAGTTTGGAACATGTTGACTACAGAGAAAGCTGCAAAAAAAAAGGCTAACCTGTGTAATTAGGAATGGAATGATCCATTTTCTAAATGCAAGGAGCTAGTAAAAACTAAGAGATGTGTTGTGGGTGTATGCCAACTACAAAGGATGGGGCTAAAGTTCTTGCAAAACCATCCATCCCACGGCAAGAATGGAGCCGACCACCTCCTAGAATAATCAAAGTAAATGTTGATAGATCTTTTGACCTTGACTTACACGCAGGTTCAACAGGTGCAGTTTTGAGAGAGCATGATGGAAAATTCATTGCGGCAGCATCTAGTTTCTTGCCAAACATTGCATCTGCGGCTGTGGCGGAGGCGATGGCCCTGAGAGAAGGACTACGACTTGTGAATCATATTAGATGCAATAATGGTCAAGTGAAATCTGATTCTATGGAAACTATTGATGCTTGGACAGGTGAATCCACATGGTGGAATGAGTTCTCGGCTATCTTTGATGATTGTGTTGATCTAGTAGCGCTTATTGGAGGTGTACAATTTCAGTTTTGTCCCAGAAAAGCAAATGAGGTAGCTCATGAGATTGATAGGGATTGCTTTAGTAGTAAAGTTTCTTGTAATTGGGTCTCTGAACCTCCTAGCTTTATTATTAGGCACTCATTAACGATGTAACTAAACTTTGATTGTGTAGCATCAAGTTTTAGACGCACTCTTTTACTTACCAGGATACCGAAAGGACTGGAAGATTTTTAACAAGACGGCTTGCTAGCTCAATATATTGTGTTTACCTCAAAAAAAAACACGAAGGATGGGGCCAATCAATTTTAAGTCTAGTATAAATGAAGGTGACGGAAGGTTGTCTTCGAATCTGAATGAGTGAATGAAAGTGGGAGAATGGAGTACTCATCTTGGTTGTTTACTCCACTAAGTATGATCTAAGTAAACATGCAATTTGTTTGACCAATTCAGGAAATGGTGTTTTGGCTCATAGGTGTAGATGCACCCATTACGTAAAATGAATTTTTAATTTATTCTAAAATATTTAAAAAATGTTTTTACCGGCCACAGAAAATGTTTTTATTCCACGAGACATTTGTGTGAGAACATACAATGTCTAAACATACAGCAGAATATTTTTTAGAATTTTAGACATTTTAAAATATACTTTTTACGTAGTAGTGCATTTACATCTATGAGCCAAAGTGAATATCAGCTTAAACATGCACTTCCTACAATCACACTTTCCCTTACATAACATTACATACCAAGGTGTATTCTTGCAGCAGTATTGGCAGCTGCTCTGCCAATACATGTGGCATTGCTGAAAAGAGTAGATATATGAAATTCATGCTTAAGAGTGTGTATTCTCTACTCCTAGGCAATGTGGTTGCGGCTACATTTACATCACCTCAAGTTCTCCACCACCTAGAAGAGGGTCGCGCCATGGGAAAGTCTATTTTGTCAAGAACTAACCAGAAAAGGTTCCATAACATGAAAGGCTCTCCCACAGACCTCAATTTACAGCTCCAATATAAGAAGGTGGGCATATAGTCCATTCCATATCTATATAGGTTGTTGTCAAAGCAGCATCCAGCTACGATGAAAGAGAGGTATCCGAACTCTGCTGCCATTCTCAAGATCGAAGTTGCCTCTGGGTCTCCAACTCGAGGCATTCTAAAACCTGCTGTACTTGAATACCTGAAGAGGTGTTTGATTAAAACATTAGGCTCACATGTTGAAAAGCCGCGTGAGTTCCTAGGAAACTAACAAACATAATCTAATCTTATGGAAAATCGATCTCCGTATACAGGAATGTCCGAGAAATAACGTAGTAGTTGGATATTGCATGAGTAAAATTTCGTAGAAACATATCTTATCCAACACTCGTTAAAAAAAACGCAGAACAACCGTACTTGAAGGCTGAAGCAAAAGCAGAACAAGGGAGAAGCTTCGGTGATGTCTAGTGCGGTAGTGCCACGAATTTGACTAGCAATCCATTGCGTCGGTTTGACAACTGTATTCAGAAAGGTGTATGTTCTCACCTTGCTCTGATGGAGGGACTGAAGGTGGCCGGCGGTCTAAGTCCGGACGAAGCGGCGGCGCAGAGCAGGAGGACGACGGCGGTGGACTAGGGGACCCTAGAGCAGCAGCTCGAGTTGGCCGGCTTTCAGTTGTCGTCGTTGGTGAGGGATTTGGATCTATCGCTTTCGGTTGCCAAACCGCACCCGTGATCAAGCTTAAAATCGCGAGCACTAGGTCCGGGTCGTGGCACCAAGGCCTGGGACAACTCCTCCTACCAGGCTACGTTGGCCGACTTTAGGCCATCTCCAACGGGCGGCAATCCCTATTTGACGCTTCTTGCGTCCATTAGCCAGGAAACGCCTACCTTCTCCCATCACTATTACCACCAAATGGGCCAGCCCAGCAGGAAACTGGTGTTTTGTGGTTTATTCCGGTTTTAAGAACTTTTCAGAACCTTCCGGTCGGGATTTCTGATACTAGTACTAGTAAAAGGTACGTGCTATGCACGTGGTTCGTGGTGGCATATGATCACGGTGCTGCTAATAATGTATTTAATATCAAAATTAGTAACAAGTTGAACTTATTTCATTTTAAGGAAATTCATTTTATATAAGCTCAGTGATGCTCAGACACTCGTGTTTATATTTGTCGATTTTTTTTCTATTTTTGGCAAAAAATTGCTAAACTTTATTGCCTCAGTCTAACATGTTTGATTCTTCTATTGAGAACCGGTTATCAATTACTACCTTCATCCTAAAATTTAACGCTTATATTATTTTTAGAAAGTAAAACTATGTCAAGTGTGACTAAGTTTTTACCAAAAATCATTAACATGCAAAATACAAAATTAATACCATTAAATAGATAATGAAATATATTTTCGTATGGTATCTACAAAATATTATATATGTTGATAGATTGTTGTTAGAATTTGATCAAACTTTGTTTGGTTTGATTTTCAAAAAAAATATAAGGCTTAAGTTTTAGAATGGAGGTAGTATTTGATTATCAAACTCATGCACTCTCTTCATTCTTTTTTGCTTGCCGTTTAAGGAGATTTCAGCAACCACAAATCTTTACAAACTTATTCTTATTTTGCACCTTAATTTCTCTCTCACGATGAGGTGTTTTCTTGTTTACCTCGTGCAGGCAACACACAATAATAGCCCCTCCCTCCCGGCATGCGGGCACCACTAGGAATCGGATGCCGATTTGGGCTTCCCATCGGACCACTATTCATCCGTCCGATCGGAAGCTGTCAAACCGTAGGATCGCCAAACAAAGCAGCGTGTAATTCCAGGAATTTGGGGCAATTTAATGCTTCCTAGATTGTATGCTTCTGTATTTACTGCTTCCGTGATGCACGTCCGCTAATGTGGCTCTCCTCTACATTTGTTATCTTAAGTGCTTCCTGGTAGCCTCCGTTAATTGCTGTTTTTTAGGAAATAAATTATTAATTCCGAGTAAGGAAGCATATTTTTGGAAACTAATCTTTCCTATATCGCTTTCCCAGTTAATCGAATTTGCTTCTAACACTTTCTTTTGAACATTTGCTTATGAGTATCTTTTTTTAGGGATGCTTGTAACATATCTTAATTATGCTTTCATGTGTAAGAAAAAGGTTCTGGAATACTACACGGAAAATTATGTTTCCATCCTCTTGGATAATTTGTTTCCATGCTAAATAAACTTTGATTTTATTTAATAAAATATCTGTCCTATGAAACAGGTTATTTTATTTCAAACATTGAAAACGTCACAATATCCAGAATACCTTCGAAGAAAGTTTTTTTTGTTGCCAGTGAGCAAATAGGGATTTTTTTTGTATATGCTTCAAGCGAATTGGGGATTGTTTCTACAAAAATTGAATTTACTCCTATACAATCGAGAGTTTGCTTCCATGAACACAATGTTGAATTGATAATCGCATGTATTCCCATCGTTTTAGCTTGTTGCTTCGTACATAGGAGATTAGAGCTTCCGATGCATTTCATATTTGCAACCATCAATCAAGTATGGTTCCGACAAGAGTAATACATGCTTCCTTTCAACTAGAACAATGCTTCATATTAACAGAATATAAATTTCAGTTCATACTTTTCTATCTTTCCATGATTTCTTCTATTTGCTTCCTACACACTTGATTAGTGTCATGTGAGATTCGTGAATAAAAAGATGCTCCCAACGAACGCATTACACTGTTTCTACAAGAACAGTTGCTGCATTATAACAATGGAAGCATCCCACGTTGCTGCATGGGGACACCTTGCTCGATCTCGACACACTAATCGACCAAGCGTCGACTGTTCTCTCACTGTTGCACTACTTTATGACCATGAGCCTTGCATTGACGAGACAATGCATCTCATTCAACCATCCTGCTGCAAATTGACTCTTCAAGAGATGCTCGAAATCAGCCTCCTTCATGATGCCTACAATAATAAGAGGCATAACATGGAAAGCAAAATGAACATGATGTGGAAGCAAAAGAAACGAGAACATGGACAAAATTTATGTACTGAAGAAACAATACTAATTCTACAACGAAGCAAACTGAAAACATAGACACAAGAAGCACAACTATAGACGCAAGAAGCACAGTAAGGTGAAGCATAATATACAGTCACTATGAACATTGCTTATAAGTAGTACATGGAAGCACAAAGAAAAAAAGCTAGCCCAAACATGAAGATTACTAGTGTTGCCATACAGGGCTAGCAGATGCAAGGTATGAACACATGGATCAGCGTCCGGTGGCGACCAGCGGCAAGCGGAGCAGCGGAGGCGGAGCAGGCTGAATGCGACGGCGAGTGGCCGCTCGGTGGGGCGGGAAGGGAGCAGCGCCCAGCGAAGCTGCGGAGGCAGAGCAGGCGACGGCTGACGGCGACGGCAAAACGCTGAAGGTAGTAGCCAGCCGGCCAGGTACTTTTCACTTCTTCAGCCGCACGCCCATAGCAGATCAGCTTAGCGGACATAGTGTCCAAGAAGCAAGCTTGTAGTAAATCATACAGTATACTACATTGAGACAAAAAAAAATAGTACAATGAAATACTACCTAGCAATTGGAACCTGGCGCCGCCACTGCTTGGGAATCCTATCGAAAGCGTAGAAGTTTATAAGTGAAAATATACATGGTGGTGCTGCAAGATGTAGGTAACAGAAATCTAGGACGAACTGGAAGTGATCGGTGGAGCCTACCGCACCTGCTCCAGCCGGTGATCAGTATTACCGGCGGCCGTCGCAGTGGAGAAGGGCCGGTAGACGCACTAGCGGAGGAAGACCGACGGGTCGACTATTACCGATGCGCAGGCCAACCGGATGAAGGCGGAGATGTCGTCCTGGATCGGAGGATGCGGCATGGTGGGGAGAGATGAGGCGACATGAGCAGGTCGTTGTCTCGCTGGCGACGGGGATTGATTTGGGGATGCATTTTCGGAGGCGATGCGGAAGATTAATAACTGACCATAAATATCGGAATTTCAGGTTGGCAAATTGCATACTTAACGGGAGAAAAATAAAAACGAAATAGCCGTTCGATGAAGACGAGATGGATGGCACCGAATCGGTCCGATACTTTGCTTCTCATCGGACTCCGGGGTATAGTGTTTACGGACATGCATGGCCAATAGAAGAGCTGCCGTAAATGCTCCCCTCACTTAATTGTTGCCTGTCAGATCTTCTACATCTTTAGACTAGTCACAATGCATAGTATCATATACAAGTATCATGCGTATGATACTACTACATGTTACTATCTCCACAATGCATAGTATCATATACTAGTATCATAGTCTTCTTATATTAATTGATTTGTAGAATCTCAATGCAAATATATGTACAAGATTTACTTAATATTAAAATTTTCTAGTAGTATGTGTTATGATACGGTATCTACCTATGATACTAGTATCCTCTCTCTCATCCTTAATTGCACTGCCACATCAGCATTTTGACTGCATAAAATGCATGATACTACCTATGATACTCCCATTGTGGGTAGTCTTACTCTTGAGCTCTTGCTCTGATGGCAGCCACAGAAGATCCCAGATAGTAAATTTTTAATCAGTCAAGTGTGTGGCCGATATGGTTTCGTCGTGAGAACTCTAGAATGACCATGGTCTCGTTTTGGCGCGCATTGGTGCAGAGCGAATCCAAGAAACGTCAACCGTTAGATCAATTAGCTTAGGATCTGATGAGTGGTTGAGATTTTCCATATGAAACAAATCGACGGCTCATAGTGGATTGCTCTTTGGTGTGATGGCTAGTTGGAATTCAAAAACTGACGTATTATATAGTAATATAGTATAGATTCTTTCGGTTTTGTTTTCCTAAGCCGGTTTCAGCTGTTTTTTTCCGGTTTGTCTTTGTTTTTCTATTTTCTTTTTTGTTTTGTGCTGTTTTCTTTTCTTGTTTTTAACAACATATGAACATTTTTAAAGTTGCGAATAATTTTCAAATCCGAACAAAATTTCAAAATATGAACTTTTTGAACTGAACATTTTATCAAATCTGAACAAAATTTAAAACATGAATGTTTTTCAAATATGAACGATTTTCAAAATACAAACAATTTTCAAATATGAACAAATTTTCAAATATAAAGTTCGTAAACTGAACTTTTTTCAAATCCGATCAACTTTTCAAAAAATGAATGTTTTCCAAATATGAACATTTTTCGAATCTGAACAAATTTTAAAAATATGAACTTTTTAATCTGAACATTTATCAAATCCGAACAGTTTTTAAAAAATCTGAATTTACTAATGTTAGAAAGGAAGACGAAGGTGCCAAAATAAAGAATTTGTTTCAAGCATTGTCGTGTCCTTGAGCTTCAAAGTCTCCAAAAGAGCCCTCTTGATCGAGAAGAGTAAGCATTGCCTGGAGAGGAAGAGCGGAAGTATAGATTTTTTGATTCTAGTGAAGGAGTTTCAAGAACGAATTACGCTTCTAACACAGGAGCGGGATTCTCTAAAAAGCCAAGGTCTTGGGTGGCCAAGAGGGCCCACTTGGAGACTTGGGATCTCGATCAGCAGGAAATATGATTTTTAAATTTTCTGAATGTTTTTAAAATCTGAACAGTTTTTAAATTTTATATTTTTTTAAATATGAATACTTTATTTCATCGAAAAAATCAAAATTAACCGATCAATGGCAAACCTGATATTTTACTAGAGCCAGAGTATGAACCGGTGAAAGATTCTGGGGCGAGCGACCGAGAGACCTTGTGCTAATGGACCGGCCCATGCGTCACGACGCTTCAAGCGTAGCCCCCATAACGGACGCAACGAGCGCCGAATAGGAGCTCCCGAACGAGGCGACCCAAACCGCGCCCGCGCGTCCTGATGTGTTAAACCGGATAAAAACGCGGCCCAGCGCGCGGACTCATCCCTAAAATGGATGGCCGCAGCGTCCAGGATGACACAAGCTAGCCCAAATCTAGGCCTCGTTTGCGTGGCCGCGGACACCGAGAGCTCCCCTCTCGCGTCCTCCCCTTGTCCTTCCCTAACCCGCCTGTCTGCCTCCCAAAACACACCTACTCCACTCCACTCCTAAAACCTAGAGATGCCTACTGGCGTGTAGTTGACGTGGGAGTTAGAAATCTTTGTGTTGTAACTTTTCTTCGTTCCCCGGCAACGGCGCCAGAAATTTAGCTTGATGACGCGTAAAGCACACGCTCGTTGGGAACCCCAAGTGGAAGGTGTGATGCGTACAGCAGCAAGTTTCCCTCAGTAAGAAACCAAGGTTTATCGAACCAGTAGGAGTCAAGAAGCACGTCGAAGGTTGATGGCGGCGAAGTATAGTGCGGCGCAACACCAGGGATTCCGGCGCCAACGTGGAACCTGCACAACACAACCAAAGTACTTTGCCCCAGCAAAACAGTGAGGTTGTCAATCTCACCGGCTTGCTGTAACAAAGGATTAACCGTATTGTGTGGAAGATGATTGTTTGCGAAGAACAGTAAAAAACAATTGCAGTAGATTATATGCGATGTAAAGAATAGGACCGGGGTCCACAGTTCACTAGAGGTGTCTCTCCCATAAGATAAATAGCATGTTGGGTGAACAAATTACAGTCGGGCAATTGACAAATAGAGAGGACATGACAATGCACATACATGATATGATAAATATAGTGAGATTTAATTGGGCATTACGACAAAGTACATAGACCGCTATCCAGCATGCATCTATGCCTAAAAAGTCCACCTTCAGGTTATCATCCGAACCCCTTCCGGTATTAAGTTGCAAACAACAGACAATTGTATTAAGTATGGTGCGTAATGTAATCAACAACTACATCCTTGGACATAGCATCAATGTTTTATCCCTAGTGGCAACAGCACATCCACAACCTTAGAACTTTTTGTCACTGTCCCAGATTTAATGGAGGCATGAACCCACTATCGAGCATAAATACTCCCTCTTGCAGTTAAGAGCAAAAACTTGGTCAGAGCCTCTACTAATAACGGAAAGCATGCAAGATCATAAACAACACATAGGTAATAGATTGATAATTAACATAACATAGTATTCTCTATCCATCGGATCCCGACAAACACAACATATAGCATTACAGATAGATGATCTTGATCATGTTAGGCAGCTCACAAGATCCAACAATGAAGCACATAAGGAGAAAACGACCATCTAGCTACTGCTATGGACCCATAGTCCAGGGGTGAACTACTCACTCATCACTCCGGAGGCGACCATGGCGGTGAAGAGTCCTCCGGGAGATGATTCCCCTCTCCGGCAGGGTGCCAGAGGCGATCTCCAGAATCCCCAGAGATGGGATTGGCGGCGGCGGCGTCTCAGTAAGGTTTTCCGTATCGTGGCTCTCGGTACTGGGGGTTTCGCGACGAAGGCTTTAAGTAGGCGGAAGGGCAACGCGGGGGGCCACACGAGGGCCCCACACACCAGGGCCGCGCGGCCAAGACCTGGGCCGCGCCGCCCTGTTGTGGCGGCGCCTCGTGGCCCCACTTCCTTTCCCCCTCGGTCTTCTGGAAGCTTCGTGGCAAAATAGGACCCTGGGCGTTGATTTCGTCCAATTCCGAGAATATTTCCTTTGTAGGATTTCTGAAACCAAAAACAGCAGAAAACAGCAACTGGCTCTTCGGCATCTTGTTAATAGGTTAGTGCCGGAAAATGCATAATAACGACATATAATGTGTATAAAACATGTAGATATCATCAATAATGTGGCATGGAACATAAGAAATTATCGATACGTCGGAGATGTATCAGCATCCCCAAGCTTAGTTTCTGCTCGTCCCGAGCAGGTAAACGATAACAAAGATAATTTATGGAGTGACATGCCATCATAACCTTGATCATACTATTGTAAGCATATGTAATGAATGCAGCGATCAAAACAATGGTAATGACATGAGTAAACAAATGAATCATAAAGCAAAGACTTTTCATGAATAGTACTTCAAGACAAGCATCAATAAGTCTTGCATAAGAGTTAACTCATAAAGCAATAAATCAAAGTAAAGGTATTGAAGCAACACAAAGGAAGATTAAGTTTCAGCGGTTGCTTTCAACTTATAACATGTATATCTCATGGATATTGTCAATGTAAAGTAATATAACAAGTGCAATATGCAAGTATGTAGGAATCAATGCACAGTTCACACAAGTGTTTGCTTCTTGAGGTGGAGAGAGATAGGTGAACTGACTCAACATAAAAGTAAAAGAAAGGTCCTTCAAAGAGGAAAGCATCGATTGCTATATTTGTGCTAGAGCTTTTAGTTTGAAAACATGAAACAATTTTGTCAACGGTAGTAATAAAGCATATGTATCATGTAAATTATATCTTACAAGTTGCAAGCCTCATGCATAGTATACTAATAGTGCCCGCACCTTGTCCTAATTAGCTTGGACTACCGGGATCATCGCAATACACATGTTTTAACCAAGTGTCACAAAGGGGTACCTCCATGCCGCCTGTACAAAGGTCTAAGGAGAAAGCTCGCATTTTGGATTTCTCGCTTTTGATTATTCTCAACTTAGACATCCATACCGGGACAACATGGACAACAGATAATGGACTCCTCTTTAATGCATAAGCATGTAGCAACAATTAGTGTTCTCATATGAGATTGAGGATATATGTCCAAAACTGAAACTTCCACCATGATTCATGGCTTTAGTTAGCGGCCCAATGTTCTTCTCTAACAATATGCATGCTCTAACCATTAACTGGTAGATCTCACTTACTTCAGACAAGACGGACATGCATAGCAACTCACATGATATTCAACAAAGAGTAGTTGATGGCGTCCCCAGGGACATGGTTATCGCACAACAAGCAACTTAATAAGAGATAAAGTGCATAAGTACATATTCAATACCACAATAGTTTTTAAGGCTATTTTGTCCCATGAGCTATATATTGCAAGGCGAATGATGGAAATTTAAAGGTAGCACTCAAGCAATTTACTTTGAATGGCGGAGAAATACCATGTAGTAGGTAGGTATGGTGGACACAAATGGCATAGTGGTTGGCTCAAGGATTTTGGATGCATGAGAAGTATTCCCTCTCGAACAAGGTTTAGGCTAGCAAGGTTTATTTGAAACAAACACAAGGATGAACCGGTGCAGCAAAACTCACAGAAAAGACATATTGTAAACATTATAAGACTCTACACCGTCTTCCTTGTTGTTCAAAACTCAATACTAGAAATTATCTAGACATTAGAAAGACCAAATATGCAAACCAAATTTTAGCAAGCTCTATGTATTTCTTCATTAATGGGTGCAAAGTATATGATGCAAGAGCTTAAACATGAGCACAACAATTGCCAAGTATCAAATTATTCAAGACATTTTAGAATTACTACATGTAGCATTTCCCGATTCCAACCATATAACAATTTAACGAAGAAGATTCAACCTTCGCCATGAATACTATGAGTAAAGCCTAAGGACATATTTATCCATATGCAACAGCGGAGCGTGTCTCTCTCCCACACAATGAATGCTAGGATCCATTTTATTCAAACAAAAACAAAAACGAAAACAAAAAGACGCTCCAAGCAAAGCACATAAGATGTGACTGAATAAAAATATAGTTTCAGGGGAGGAACCTGATGATGTTGTCGATGAAGAAGGGGATGCCTTGGGCATCCCCAAGCTTAGACGCTTGAGTATTCTTAAAATATGCAGGGGTGAACCACCGGGGCATCCCCAAGCTTAGAGCTTTCACTCCTCTTGATCTTAGTATATCATACTCCTCTCTTGACCCTTGAAAACTTCCTTCACACCAAACTTCAAGCAAACTCATTAGAGGGTTAGTGCACAATCAAAAATTCACATGTTCAGAGGTGACACAATCATTATTAATACTTCTGGACATTGCACAAAGCTACTGGACATTAATGGATCAAAGAAATTCATCCAACATAGCAAAAGAGGCAATGCGAAATAAAAGGCAGAATCTGTCAAAAACAGAACAGTCCGTAAAGACGAACCTGGAAGGGGCACTTAACTTGCTCAAACGGAAAAACTCAAAACTAATGAAAGTTGCGTACATATCTGAGGATCACGCACGTAAATTTACAGATTTTTTTGATTTTTTAACAGAGACTTCTGCGCGAATTCGTGACAGACAGCAATGCTGTTTCTGCGCAGCAATCCAAATCTAGCATCAACTTTACCATAGAGACTTTACTTGGCACAAAAACATGATAAGGAGAGGTTGCTACAGTAGTAAACAACTTCCAAGACTCAAATATAAAATAAAGGTACTGTAGTAAAATCATGGGTTGTCTCCCATAAGCGCTTTTCTTTATAGCCATTAAGATGGGCTCAACAATTTTAATGATGCTCGCGCAAGAAATAAGAGTTGAAGCAAAAGAGAGCATCAAGAAGCAAATTCAAAACACATTTAAGTCTAACCCACTTCCTATGAAAAGGAATATTGTAAATAAACAAATTCATGAAGCATAATGCAACAAGCATAGAAAGATAAAATAAGTGTAACTTCAAGATTTTCAGCACAAAGAGGGGAAACTTAATATTATTAAGATGCATATAACCATGTTTCCCTCTCTCATAATGATTTTCAGTAGCATCATGAACAAACTCAACAATATAACTATCAAATGAAACATTCTTATCATGAGCTATATGCATAAATTATTGATCTCCACATAAGCATAATCAATTTTATTAGTTGTAGTGGGAGCAAATTCAACAAAGTAGCTATCATTATTATTCTCATCAAGTGTAGGAGGCATAGTATAATCATAATAAAATTTAATCTCCATAGTAGGCGGCACCAAAAGACCACTATCATTATAATCATCATAAATAGGAGGCAAAGTATCATCAAAGAAAATTTTCTCCTCAATGCTTGGGGGACTAAAAATATCATGCTCATCAAAACCAGCTTCCCCAAGCTTAGAATTTTCCATATCATTAGCAACAATGGTGTTCAAAGCGTTCATACTAATATCATTTCTACTAGCATGCAAATAAGATTCCATAGGTTTTTTAATTTTCGCAGCAAACAATCCATGTCTTAACTCAGGAAATAGAATAAAAAGCTCATTGTTATTTTCCATTATGCCTAACTAGTGAAGTCACACAACTTAGTGTTCTCAGGAGTATTCATTTTAACAGTAGTAAATAAAGCAAACTAGATAAAGTAAATGCAAGTAACTTTTTTTTTGTGTGTTTTTAATATAGGAAGTAAACAAGATAAATAAAGTAAAGCTAGCAACTAATTTTTTTGTGTTTTGTTTTAGTGCAGCAAACAAAGTAGTAAAATAAAGTAAAACAAAGCAAGACAAAAACAAAGTAAAGAGATTGGAAGTGGAGACTGCCCTTGCAGCGTGTCTTGATCTCCCCGGCAACGGCGCCAGAAATTTACTTGCTGGCGTGTAGTTGACGTGGGAGTTAGAAATCTTTGTGGTGTAACTTTTCTTCGTTCCCCGGCAACGGCGCCAGAAATTTAGCTTGATGACGCGTAAAGCACACGCTCGTTGGGAACCCCAAGTGGAAGGTGTGATGCGTACGTGACAAGTTCCCTCAGTAAGAAACCAAGGTTTATCGAACCAGTAGGAGTCAAGAAGCACGTCGAAGGTTGATGGCGGCGAAGTATAGTGCGGCGCAACACCAGGGATTCCGGCGCCAACGTGGAACCTGCACAACACAACCAAAGTACTTTGCCCCAACGAAACAGTGAGGTTGTCAATCTCACCGGCTTGCTGTAACAAAGGATTAACCGTATTGTGTGGAAGATGATTGTTTGCGAAGAATAGTAAAGAACAATTGCAGTAGATTGTATGCGATGTAAAGAATAGGACCGGGGTCCACAGTTCACTAGAGGTGTCTCTCCCATAAGATAAATAGCATGTTGGGTGAATAAATTACAGTCGGGCAATTGACAAATAGAGAGGGCATGACAATGCACATACATGATATGATAAATATAGTGAGATTTAATTGGGCATTACGACAAAGTACATAGACCGCTATCCAGCATGCATCTATGCCTAAAAAGTCCACCTTCAGGTTATCATCCGAACCCCTTCCGGTATTAAGTTGCAAACAACAGACAATTGCATTAAGTATGGTGCGTAATGTAATCAACAACTACATCCTTGGATATAGCATCAATGTTTTATCCCTAGTGGCAACAGCACATCCACAATCTTAGAACTTTCTGTCACTGTCCCAGATTTAATGGAGGCATGAACCCACTATCGAGCATAAATACTCCCTCTTGGAGTTAAGAGCAAAAACTTGGCCAGAGCCTCTACTAATAACGGAGAGCATGCAAGATCATAAACAACACATAGTTAATAGATTGATAATTAACATAACATAGTATTCTCTATCCATCGGATCCCGACAAACACAACATATAGCATTACAGATAGATGATCTCGATCATGTTAGGCAGCTCACAAGATCCAACAATGAAGCACATAAGGAGAAAATGACCATCTAGCTACTGCTATGGACCCATAGTCCAGGGGTGAACTACTCACTCATCACTCCGGAGGCGACCATGGCGGTGAAGAGTCCTCCGGGAGATGATTCCCCTCTCCGGCAGGGTGCCGGAGGCGATCTCCAGAATCCCCCGAGATGGGATTGGCGGCGGCGGTGTCTCAGTAAGGTTTTCCGTATCGTGGCTCTCGGTACTGGGGGTTTCGCGACGAAGGCTTTAAGTAGGCGGAAGGGCAATGCGGGGGGCCACACGAGGGTCCCACACACCAGGGCCGCGCGGCCAAGACCTGGGCCGCGCCGCCCTGTTGCGGCGGCACGTCGTGGCCCCACTTCCTTTCCCCCTCGGTCTTCTGGAAGCTTCGTGGCAAAATAGGACCCTGGGCGTTGATTTCGTCCAATTCCGAGAATATTTCCTTTGTAGGATTTCTGAAACCAAAAACAGCAGAAAACAGCAACTGGCTCTTCGGCATCTTGTTAATAGGTTAGTGCCGGAAAATGCATAATAACGACATATAATGTGTATAAAACATGTAGATATCATCAATAATGTGGCATGGAACATAAGAAATTATCGATACGTCGGAGACGTATCAATGCCCGATGAAGCTCCTGCCGCCGCCACTACCACCATCGGACACGAGGCCGAGCTCGCGTCCATTGTCGCTCTTGCCGTGGAGGAGGCTCCTGTTGTGGACGCTCAGGTAGTCCCGCTGCCCGCGGCGGCGACGAAGAAGGCGAAGTCCGAGCTCGTCGCGGATCATAGGATGATCGATAGCAAGAAGCGGGGGCGACATGCACCGGGCGCTCGAACAACGGAAGAGGGAGGCCGCTGTCGCGGAGGAGTGTCATACGGCGGCCGAGCAGTTCCAGCTCCTCCAAACGGAGGCGAAGGCGAAGGCCATGCAAGAGCATGCCATGCTATTTTATGGCCACACCGCGCTCGTGCACCTGATCTTCCCGGGCACCGGCTCAGCCTCGGTGGGAAGCTCCGGCTCATCCGTTACCTGGCCCCTTCCTCCCCGGTCGACAGGCCCGCCGACTGCCCCGTTTGGTTACACGCCCGACGCGCACGAAATGATGGCGCCGTCGGGGCGGTACTTGTACCCGTCACAGGATGGGTCACCGGAGGTGGGCGAGTCCATGACAAGGCCGTCGCCTTCATCCATTGACCTCAACCGTGCGCTGATAACGCATTCCAAGGCCCCATGCAGCTGAAGCAGCAGCGATGACTGGTGCCCGCACTCTGTTCGACGATTTGTCGGGTGAGCGCGCACCACCATCTATGCAGGCAGCGGCCACGATGCAGGCATCTCCGTCTTATCCACCGACGATGCAGACCACCATACAATATTCGTCGACCAAGCATGCTCCCCCGCCACCTCCCATTGACATAGAGGAGGAAACCACTGGCCATCCCGACACCATGAACATCGACGAGGAGTCATTGTTCGGTGACGAGCTCACACAAGCTGCAGCTGCACAAGCTCGAGGTCGTCGGGTGAGCAAAAGAACCAGCAACTACACGCAACTGGAGGACATAATGATCGTCGAGGGATGGTTGGCCATTGGGCAAGATCCATTTATAGGTGCCAAGCAGAAGGGGACCGCATTCTGGCGCCGGATCCATGACTACTTCCATGAGCATCGCCGGTACGAGGAGGAGTGATTTGACAGCGACCACAACAAGTGCTTGATACGTCCAAAACGTATCTACTTTCCCGAACACTTTTGCTATTGTTTTGCCTCTAATTTGTGTATTTTGGATACAACAACACGGACTAACGCTGTTTTCAGCAGAATTGCCCTGGTGTCTTATTTTTGTGCAGAAAATCAACTTTCAGGAAAATCCCCGGAAATAATTGCAATGGGCCTATTTTTACAGAAGACCCACAGAGCCAGAAGACGAGACGGAGGGGGCCACGAGGCGCGCACACCACGTGGCGGCGCGGTGGGCCCATGGCCGTGCCGCCACATGGGGACGCTGCCTCGGCCAGCCCCAGGCGCCCCCCTCCGGACTACTTAAAGCCCTTGACCTAAAAACACACGGGGGTTCGACCAATCTGCCAGAAGACATCCAGAACTCCGCCGCCATCGAAAACCTTATTTCGGGATCAGAAACTCTGTTCGGGCACCCTGCCGGGACGGGGAATTGGAGGAGATCATCGCCATCATCACCACCGACGCCTCTCCATCGACCATCCATGCTTCCCCCATCCATGTGTGAGTAAATCCCCGCTGTAGGCTGAAGGGGATGGTAGGGATTGGATGAGATTGTTCATGTAATAGCCATAAGATTGTTAGGGCATGGTGCCTAGTATCCGTTGTTGGTACTTTTATGATATTGTTGCAACTTGTTATGCTTAATGCTTGTCACTAGGGCCCGAGTACCATGATTTCAGATCTGAACATGTTATTGATTCATGATGATATTCATTGTTTTATGATCTTACCTGCAAGTTGTATACACATATTGCTGTCTGGAACCCGAGGCCCCAAAGTGACAGAAATTGGGACAACCGTAGGGGAAGGCTGTGATCTGAGGATTACATGTGTTCATGGAGTGTTAATGCTTTGCTCCGATACTCTATTAAAAGGAGTACCTTAATTACACTAGTAGGAAAACGCTTATAGGTGGAGCTTAGTTCTGTGGTGCACCACCGAAAATGCGCCACATAAAGTTGTTTTGTGGCGCACCAGACACGGTGCGCCACAGAAATAGCTTAATTTTGTGGCGCACTGATGTCTACGGGTGCTTCTATTCTTGTAGACAGTGTTGGGCCTCCAAGAGCAAAGGTTTGTAGAACAGCAGCAAGTTTCCCTTAAGTGGATCACCCAAGGTTTATCGAACTCAGGGAGGAAGAGGTCAAAGATATCCCTCTCAAGCAACCCTGCAATCACGATACAAGAAGTCTCTTGTGTCCCCAACACACCTAATACACTTTTCAGATGTATAGGTGCACTAGTTCGGCGAAGAGATAGTGAAATACAAGTGGTATGAATGAATATGAGCAGTAGTAACGGCGCCAGAAAAGTGCTTGCTGACGTGCAGCTGATGGTAGTAATACTGCACGAAGTAAAGATGCAGTAAAACAGTAAACAAGCGATGATTGCAGTATTTGGAAACAAGGCCTAGGGATCATACTTTCACTAGTGGACACTCTCAACATTGATCACATAAATAAATAAGTTCTCTTCCTTTGTGCTACATATACTCTTGTTTGATAATGAACACCATTCGTTGTGTAGGGCTACAAGAGCACCTCAATGCCGGAGTTAACAAGCTCCACAACATTCGGCATTCATATTTAAGTAACCTTTAGAGCATAATAGATCTTTGCAATTTAAACCGAGTACTAACATAGCATACACACTGTCACCTTTACACTATGAAGGGGGAATAAATCACATCAATACTATCATAGTAATAATTAACTCCATAACCTACAAGAGATTATGATCATAGCCTACGCCAAGTACTACACGATGCACACACTGTCACTATTACACTGTGAAGGAGGAATAGACTACTTTAATAACATCACAAGAGTAGCACATAGACTAATAGTGATACAAAACTCATATGAATCTCAATCATGTAAGGCAGCTCATGAGATCATTGTATTGAAGTACATAGGAGGGAGATTAACCACATAGCTACCGGTACAACCCTTAGCCTCGATGGAGAACTACTCCCTCCTCATGGGAGACAGCAGCGGTGATGAAGATGGCGGTGGTGTTGATGGAGATGCCTTCCGGGGGCACTTCCCCGTCCCGGCAGCGTGCCGGAACAGAGACTCATGTCCCCCAGATCTTGGCTTCGCGATGGCGGCGGCTCTGGAAGGTTTCTCGTACCGTGGCTTTTCCGTCTCGAAGATTTAGGTCAGGGACCTTTAAATAGGCGAAGAGGCGGAGTCGGAGTGGGTACGGAGCCGCCACACAACAGGGTGGCGCGGGCCCTAGCCTGGCCACGCCAGCCCCTTGTGTGGGCCCCCCGTGGCTCTCCTCTGGTGGCTCTCGGGTGTTCTGGAAGCTTCGTGGAATTCTAAGATACTGGGCGTTGATTTCGTCCAATTCTGAGAATATTTCCTTACTAGGATTTCTGAAACCAAAAACAGCAGAAAACAGGAACTGACACTTCGGCATCTCGTCAATAGGTTAGTTCCGGAAAACGCATCAAAACGATATAAAGTGTGAACAAAACATGTAGGTATTGTCATAAAACTAGCATGGAACATAAGAAATTATAGATACGTTTGAGACGTATCAAGCATCCCCAAGCTTAGTTCCTACTCGCCCTCGAGTAGGTAAACCATAACAATGATAATTTCTTAAGTGACATGCTACCAACATGATCTTGATCAATAATATTGTAAAGCATATGAGATGAATGAAGTGATTCAAAGCAATGGTAAATATAATGATTAAACAACTGAATCATATAGCAAAGACTTTTCATGAATAGTACCTTCAAGACAAGCATCGATAAGTCTTGCATAAGAGTTACTCATAAAGCAATAAATTCAAAGTAGAAGGCATTGAAGCAACACAAAGGATGATTAAGTTTCAGCAATTGCTTTCAACTTGTAACATGTATATCTCATGGATAGTTGTCAACATAAAGCAATATAACAAGTGCAATAAGTAAACATGTAAGAATCAATGCACACAGTTGACACAAGTGTTTGCTTCTAAGATAGAAAGAAGTGGGTAAACTGACTCAACATAAAGTAGAAGAACGGCCCTTCGCAGAGGGAAGCAGGGATTAAATCATGTGCTAGAGCTTTTTATTTTGAAAACATAGAATTTTTTTGTCAACGGATGGTAATGGGTACTCTAACTACCTTATCAACCAGACTTTCAAGAGCGGCTCCCATGAAGGACGTTATCTCTACCAGCAAGGTAGATCATCCCTCTTCTCTTTTGTTTACACATGTATTTTAGTTTCATTATTTATAGATGACACTCCTCCCAACCTTTTGCTTACACAAGCCATGGCTAACCGAATCCTCGGGTGCCTTCCAACATTCACATACCATGGAGGAGTGTCTATTTGCAAAATTAAGTTGCTTACTGATAGATCAGGGCAAAGCATGTGAAGAGAATTATTAATGCAAGTTAATTAATTGGGGCTGGGAACCCCATTGCCAGCTCTTTTTGCAAAGTTATTGGATAAGCGGATGAAGCCACTAGTCCATTGTGAAAGTCTGTCAGAAGTAAATGACAAGATCGAAAGATAAAACACCACATACTTCCTCATGAGCTATAAAACATTGACACAAATAAGAGATAATAGCTTTTGAATTGTTTAAAGGTAGCACATGAAGTATTTGCTTGGAATGGCAGAGAAATACCATGTAGTAGGTAGGTATGGTGGACACAAATGGCATAGTTTTTGGCTCAAGGATTTGGATGCACGAGAAGAATTCCTCTCAATGCTAGGCTAGCAAGGTTGTTTGAAGCAAACTCAAGTATAAAACGGTGCAGCAAGACTTACATATGAACATATTGTAAGCATTATAAGACTTTACATCGTCTTCCTTGTTGTTCAAACACCTTAACCAGAAAATATCTAGACTCTAGAGAACAATCATGCAAACCAAATTTTAACAAGCTCTATGTAGTTCTTCATTAATGGGTACAAAGTACACGATGCAAGAGCTTAAACATGATCTATATGAGCACAACAATTGCCAAGTATCAAATTATTCAAGACATTATACCAATTACCACATGAAGTATTTTCTGTTTCCAACCATATAGCAATGAACGAAGCAGTTTCAACCTTCGCCATGAACATTAAGAGTAAAGCTAAGAACACATGTGTTCATACGCAACAGCGGAGCGTGTCTCTCTCCCACACAAGCATGAATTTATTCAAACAAAAAAAAACAAACAGACGCTCCAAGTAAAGTACATAAGATGTGACCGAATAAAAATATAGTTTCAAGAGAAGAAACCTGATAAATTGTCGATGAAGAAGGGGATGCCTTGGGCATCCCCAAGCTTAGATGCTTGGTGACAAGGTATCAACTTGTCAATGCCTATGGATTATAGGCTAGGGTTTAGTTGGAAGTAGAGGGCAAGTAGATCTCGAAGGTTTCAGCCGAAAAGTACTCGACGATTATGAAAACTAGGGTTTGTAACAATGATTCGATGATCTCTTCGTCCCTCGACTCCCCCTTTATATAGGAGGCGGAGCCGAGGGTTTCGTTTTGTACAAGTTACAGAGTCCGGGACGGTTTCTAACTCATCCCGCCAGATTACAAATAACACTTCCTATTACAATTCTAACTTTCCTTAATATATCTTGGGCTCCCGAATCTTCTTATTCTTCGGGTAGTGGGCCTTCAATAAACCCCGGGTACTATCTTCGGCAGGCCCATTTGGGATGCCTATGTCAGTAGCCCCCGAGATTTTGCTTGAATCGTAGAGTCAGGGAAAATCTCCACTGTTTATTTTTAATCGACAGCTTTAACTTTTCTATATTTCTTCACATAAAATTCTATATTGTACATGGATAATGGTAGTTGGGGCTAGTTCATCTGACGGATCAGGTACTAGTTAACTGCTCTTGTGGCAATCCGCAAAAACCTACTTCAAGATCACGTCCCTGGACATGACCTCGGGATACTCGTGTAAACTTCGACAGGCGCCGCTTAAGGTCTTACCATTCTGTCGAGTCCCAGTAAAATTTATCGGGTACCTAATGCGTCCGTTAGGATTTTTCTTCGTATCTGTTGATACGGATAAAAGTAGCAGAGCGTAGTCTTCGGCGATGCCACGCCCAGCAGAACGGATCTGGGGTCTTACCTTCGCAAATTTGAGGCATTCAGAAATTGATCGCAACTTTGGCGTTCTGAGAATATATTGTCGAGTGCTTTTTCGGCTGTTGGAATGGCTCATTTTATAGAGTCAAAGATGACTTATATTGTTCTCCCGATGGGAGTATATGTAGAGTTAATTATAACTCGAAATATACTCTTTTGTTTTTCTATCTTTCTTTTTTAATTTCATCGGGTACGCGAACAGCGTTCCCGATGGGAGTAGCCCCCGAGGCTACAACCAAGGACTCGTGCTTGGTTGTAGGCTCAACATTTTAATCCACCTTGTCGCTATATTGTCATTATTTCTCGATATGATCTTCTTTTCATCTCTCGGGTGCGCGAACAGCGCTCCCGATGGGAGTAGCCTCCGAGGCTACAGCCAAGGACTTGTGCTTGGTTGTAGGCTCCCACAATTTCTATATTGCCATACTCGAAATTTTACTTTTGTCGAAGTAGCCCCCGAGCATTTGGGCAAAAACTTGTATTTGATCAAAGGCTCCCGAAGTATTCAATAACTTCTCCTGTCGTCAATCTTCTTTTATTTTTCTTGTCGGCATGCTTTACTTAGTCAAATTTACTTCATCTCTGTTACTAGTCGTGATTTTTCTTTCTTGTGGGTCCATTGTTTCCACCATATTGACACGTCGTGCAAGTGGGGGACACACGTCTTCCGCTTTTCCTGGCGCACGTACTGTAACGCCTGTTCTGTTCCATCTCAGTAAAAATACCTTTTTACCCTTTATCTACAAGATCTTTTTTCACCACACGATTTCTTCATCCAACGGTGCATTGCTTCGCCCAATTCCTATATAAACCTTTCTTCAACCTCTGTTCACATCTTCGTTTGCGCCGCACCTCTGTTCCTCTTTGCAAAAAACTTCCATTGCGCCCAACTCTCTTTGATCGTACACACGCACGAGCTTTGCTTTTCCAGTGCCGTTGATGCCACCGCGCACGCGACTCACTCGCCACAGTACTCCAGAGTCCAAGATGGCCGCTGAAGACCTTGAGTGGGAGAGATCTAAAATCTCTAACCAAGACGTCAACCTGCTGAAGAGGCTAGGCCTGATGAAGAAAGAGGACGCCATCCGCTTTCCCATCGAAGAAAGCTACCCAACCCCTCCAATGGAGTACCGGGTTAGTTTCGTTGATCATCTCATCCGCGGCCTTTCTGCCCCAATTCACGATTTCCTCCGCGGCCTTCTTTTTGTTTATGGGATTCAGCTGCACCAGTTGACCCCCAATTCCATCCTCCATGTCTCTATTTTTATCACTCTTTGCGAATGCTTCCTTGGAGTCCCTCCTAACTGGGCTCTGTGGAAACGCATTTTCTGCCTCCGCCGCAATGGCTCCCACAACGCCACCTATAACATAGGCGGCGTTGTTATCTGTGTCCGATCTGACGTTGATTACTTCGACGTCAAATTTCCTGATTCTGTCCAAGGGTGGCGCAAAAGGTGGCTCTACATACACGAAGAAAGTGCCAATTCTATTGAGCACAACATAGTCCCTTTCGACGGAAGTGCCAAAATTCTGCGCCGCCGCTCTGGGATCTTGAAGCTTCCGAAGAAGAGAAAAAGGCGACAGAAGCACTTATGTCTCGCATTCATCAGCTTCAAAATACTCGAGGCAAAGAGCTGTCTGGTGTTCAAATCACTGCCTACTTTCTTAGGATTAGAGTGCAGCCTCTTCAGGCTCGCAAAAATCCCCTTTGGACGTATGCTGGTGAAAATGACGCCAATAGGCTTTCCAATGATCTTTCTGTAAAGGACTTGGAGAAGCTGATTCGAAGAATTTCCTCGCTGAACAAGAAGGATCCTATTCCCTCCTCTTGCCGTGTGGAACCATACAGCTCCGCCAATCCTCTCCCCGAGGTATTTTGTCTTCTCGAATTTTTGTCTTGTTCCGAACTTTCCCTGCATCTCATTGTATTGATATTTCTCTAATTTTTCTTTTGTCGCTATTTTCCTGCAGAACCATCCTACTATGGCTTCCCTTCCTCCTCTTCCTGAGGATGGAGAAGTCGAAGAAAGGGCCATTGTCACGGATGACAATCAGGAAGCTCCATCCTTTGTGAACGAACCCGTGGATTCACGAAAATCTGCGGGTAATTCCGAAGGTACTTCGTCGGCACAATCTCCTCCTCCCGCTGTCTCCCCGAAAGGCAAAAGGAAAAGGAATGATGTCGAAGATTCCGGCACTTCCAAAGCCGAAGAAGTTGATCCTTCACGTCAGAAGGCAACTTACGATCCTTATCTTGGATCCCTCGTCAGCTCATAAGTCCTTTTTTACTTTTCTCCTTATTTCTGTACTCGAAATGTTTATCTTGCCTTGCTTTTTATGCTGTCGATTTTTAACCAACAGTGATGACGAGGAAGAAGTACCAACTGTTGACGTGGCTCCTCGAACAAGCACGTCACATACTGTACTTGCCTCAGACACGCTAGTTGAAGGAGAAGAATCCTCGCCTCCTCAACGAAACGTCGTCACCACAACTCCGCCAGCAAGCCCCCTTGCTCCTTCACCAAAAAGGACAAGGATTGAAACAATTCTTGAACCTGCCCCTCAATTGGGCAGCTCTTCGACCCTGCTCTTGGATGATGTAAGTTTGTCGATATCTATATTTCCTCTATTTTGATTTGTCACGCCTTCACTATTTTTTCATGCCGATGTTTCTCTTGCTGTGTTCTTCTTTGACAGCCCATGATCAAAGATCTTATCCGCATCGGATCCCAATTCATTGGGTACCGTGAGTATGCTAGCAGAACTGAAGGTAACAACTTTTATACTTGCCGTTCTTTCTGATTTTTTGCTCCTGTTGTTGTCGCGATTTTTGATCTTTCTTCTTTTTTTTTATCTCGACAGAGAAACTTGCAGAGGCCAACAAACGTGCCGACGCACTTGCTCGAAAACTGGAGCAAAGTGAGGCGGCCCGCAAGAAAGCCGAACTTGTTGCTAGCGAAGCCAAAGCAGAGGCTGATGAAGCCAAAGCGAATACTGCTCGTGTCGAGGATCTGCAGAAAAGACTTGAGGATGCTGAAACTGCTTTAGACGAGCACAAAGCTGCACAGGCTGATCGTGAGCAGGGGATCCTCAAGCGCCTGAAATCACAAAGTCGACGTACTCAAAGTAATATTATTGATCCCTTCTATTTTTATGCTACCCGCTGTTTCTTGTTTTTGACCAACGTGTTGTTTCGTGTGGCAGACCAAACAAACCAAGAGTTTGACCTGGAAAATCCCGACAATGATCCTCTCCTTGACGCACTTTCTTATCTGGAGCTTCATGGAGCCGAAATTCGTGAAGGCGTGGCGAATGCTAGTGCGGGACTGTCGGCGCTGTTCCCCTACTTCTTCCTGAAGAAAGAGGAGCCCCCGACTTTCCTTACCCTTGCCAAGAGTTTCAATTCATCAGAGGGCCTTGGACTGAAGATGCGTCAGGAAAATATGAAGATTGTTGTCGAAAGCACTGTTGCCCTGGTTGCTGACAGCCAACAGACTGTTGATTGGATGAAAGTTGGCGATACCGATCAGATAGAGCAATCAAGATGGAGGTCGCTGATTAAGGCAGCCAAGCCCAACACGAAGAAAATCTTGGCCTATCTCGGGATCAAACCAGCTCCAACTCCTAGCTCATCAAGGCCGGAGGTCTAGTTGCATGCCTCTTTGTTTTTTTTCTCTGTTTCTTTTGCTCTTGTCGCCAAAGTAGTTATTTGGCGACACGTACTTCATTAGCTCCACTGTAAGGCCTTTGTATTTATTCCAAAAGATTAATGAAAACTCTATTTTTGCTTGTTGATTGATGTTGTCTTGTTTTATTAAATTTCAGTTGGTATTTGATAACTATACTCCATCTTCCGCTCCTTCCAATGTTTCGCCTTCTTCTTCTCGCTCAAGGAAAATTCTTGCTGATACTACCCCTGTCGAAAATTCCTTGCCGCAAGAATTGGATGAACTTCGGCAGCAACTTCAGTATGCAAAGAAGCAAACACTTGTGATGATGGAAAAGTCTCGTAAGTCATCTGAAGCCGAAAAAATTGCACTTCAACAAGCTCGTGAGGCCGTGGCTGCTAAGGAAATCGCTGCTTCCGAGGCTGAAAAGGCGACTACTCGAGAAAATTTCATGCTCGAGTTAATGAATGAAGCCAGTGTGGATATGTCTGGTATGCTTGTTTCATCCTCCGATATCTTCCGTCTTCATGCTGCGTCTCTTAAAGTTTTCTGCTCTGTTGTTTTAATAGGTTCCTTTGCGATCTTTGTTGCCGAAGAAGAGAGGGTAAATACTAGGACGAACCTCCTTGTTAACCTTGCCCTTGACCATGGTTCTCTGTTTTGGGCTACCCCAGAGAGGACCCGCCAGATTGTCAGATTTCAGGATCGTGCCTCTCAAACTCGCGACTTCCTTGACTTACGTATGCAGGACCTGTCTATGGTTTATAACTCCATGTTTCCTTGGAACGTTCAACCACAAACTCTTCCCGAGTTAATGGGGAAATTTAAGGATGCCCACAAGATCCATGATTTTGTCGGAGCTCAAGCTGGTAGGTGGCGCGGTTGCCCTTATCATGCTTCAGATCTGCCACTCAAAGCTTGACCTGACCCAAGTTGTTGCGAAAGTTCATGAGAAGGTAAGGCGCCGAAGAGTTGGTGTCGACCGAATTAACACGAAGGTTTCGCCTATAGCCGAAGAAATGATTGAAGATCTTCTTCAGATGGATGCCGACTTTTTTGCAGATGGTCATTATGCTGATTTTCTTGGCGCTGCTCCTGAAGAAAACAGAATTACCTTTGATGACATATTGAATCATGACTGATTATTTTCCTTTGGTAGATACCGCTTCTTTGTTTCCCATAATTGTGATTATATTGTGAAGTAATCATCATATTTCTATTTTTGTATAGCCCCCGAGTGTTTTGGTGGCTATTTTCTGTATTTGTGTATTGCGAGCTTTTGAACCAAGGCATTTATTCAATATGTAGTTTTGCCGAGAATCAGCCCCCGAGCTTTTCTGTTAAGTACTATTTTGTATTTTTATTGACTCGCGAGGTATTTTGATACCAAGGCGAAGTTTTTCTTTTTTCGAGGAACTATATTGAAATTCGTCGGGTCGGAGACTTTTGAGCGTGTCGATGAAGAAAAGTTATATTGATACTATCTTTATTATATTGCAGCACCGCGAGCCCGCCTCATTAAAAACCTTTCCCGGCCCCACTCGGTGCCCCGAAAAAGGAAAAGAGTGCGTCTGAAAACTCGCCGGCGTTTCAGTACATTGAAGTTTTACAAGGACTATATTTCAGCTCTAAGCGTAGAACCGCCTGAGTTGCGCCACGTTCCAGGGGTTTTGCTCCTCCACCCCTGTCTTCTTGTCCTTTATCCTGTATGCTCCTCCTCCGATTACTTCCGTGACAATGTAAGGGCCAAGCCATGGTGACTCGAGTTTTTCATGACTTTTTTGCGTGAGCCGAAGAACTAGGTCTCCCACCTGAAAAGATCTTGGCCGCAAACGTCGACTGTGGTAATTCTTCAAGTCCTGTTGGTATTTGGTTACCCTTGATAGTACTTCGTCTCGAGCTTCGTCGAGTGCGTCGATGTCGTCTTCCAACGCTATCTTGGAAGTTTCTTCATTATACTCTGTGACTCTGGGGGAGTCGTGCTCTATTTCTATTGGCGATGCGCCTCTGCTCCATGGACCAGGAAAAACGGGGTCTCCTGTGTCGCTGTATTTGGTGTTGTTCGGATGCTCCACAACACACTTGGTAGTTCTTCTGGCCAGGTATGTCGAGCTTTTTCCAGTGGTCCTAACAGGCGTTTCTTGATGCCATTGCAAATGATGCCATTGGCTTTCTCGACTTGCCCATTGGTTTGAGGATGTGCAACTGACGCAAAGTGCAACTTGATACCCACTTCTTTGCAATAATCTTTGAATTCGTGGGATGTGAAGTTCTTGCCATTGTACGTGACGATCTTTGGGGGCACTCAAATCTGAAGACGAGGCCTTTTTTGAATTTTCTTGCGGATGCTCCGTGCGAGTGAATTTATCGGCTTCGCTTCTATCCACTTTGTAAATTTGTCGACAGCTACTAGCATGTACTCCTTTCCTCCTGGCCAGGATTTGTGTAACTTGCCCACCATATCAAGTCCCCATTGGGCAAAAGGCCACGACAATGGTATTGGTGTTAGTTCTGCTGCTGGAGAGTGAGGTTTTGCGGCAAACCTTTGACACGCGTTGCACGTTCTTACTATTTCCTTGGCGTCCTCGATTGCTGTCAACCAGTAGAATCCTGCCCGAAAAACCTTGGCTGCAATAGCTCGACTACTTGCGTGGTGGCCACATATTCCTTCGTGTACATCCTTCAGAATTATTCTTCCTTCTTCAGGTGTGACACACCTTTGCAGGACGCCTGAAATACTTCGTTTGTACAATTCTCCTTTGATCATCGTGAAAGCTTTGGAGCGTCGAATTACTCGCCTTGCCTCAACTGGATCATCGGGTATTTCTTTCCTGAGGATGTATGATATATACGTCTGCATCCATGGTATCTGTATCATCATGACCAGGTCCTGATCTTCTTCTTCTTCTTGCTCCTCCTTGGTAGCCCCCGAGGGTTTCTTCTCCTTCTTTTTTGATTTTGTCGATTTAGTAGATCTTTCTGTTATCTCTTCCCAAAATACACCTGGCGGAACTGCAAGGCATTGCGACCCTATGTTTGCAAGAACGTCGGCTTCGTCGTTGCTCAATCTGCTAATATGATTTACTTCGCATCCATCGAACAACTTCTCGAGCTCGTTGTACACCTCCTTGTATGCCATCATGCTGTCATTGACTGCGTCACATTGGTTCATAACTTGCTGAGCCACTAATTGTGAGTCGCCAAAGATTTTTAGTCGAGTTGCACCGCAAGCTTTCGCCATCTTCATCCCGTGTATGAGAGCTTCATATTCTGCTTCGTTATTGGATGCGTTAGGGAACGTCATCCGAAGGACATATTTTAACTTGTCGCCTTCAGGTGATATAAGTACTACTCCTGCGCCAGCTCCTTCAAGTCTCTTGGACCCATCAAAGTTCATGGTCCATGTTCTAGACAAGTCTGGGGGTCCTGTGTTTTGCAGCTCCATCCACTCTGCGATGAAGTACAGCGAGAACTTGCGACTTGATTGCTTTTCTTTTTTCATACGTGATGTCCCGAGGGGAAAGTTCTATTCCCCAAAGGGAGACACGACCCGTAGCTTCTGGATTGTTTAGTATATTTGACAAGGGAGCTTCATTGACTACTATAATCGGGTGTGCCGAAAAATAGTGGCGCAATTTTTGTGCTGTTGTGAACACTCCGTATGCTAGCTTTTGGTACTGAGGGTACCTTTGTTTTGATGGCGATAAAACTTCGCTGACGAAGTATACTGGCCTCTGTACTCCGTGGAGTTTTCCTTCTTCTTCTCTTTCGACAACTAGCACCGTGCTCACCACTTGGGGCGTGGCTGCAATATATAGCAGGAGAGGTTCCTTTTCCTTTGGCGCCACCAAAATTGGTGGTGTCGAGATTGTGCGCTTCAAATCCTCGAAAGCTCTGTCGGCCTCTTCGTTCCACTGGAATTTATCTCCTTGCTTTATCAGAGCGTAGAATGGTAACGCTTTTTCTCCCAGCCTGGCGACGAATCTGCTCAAAGCTGCGACTCGCCCAGTTAGCTGTTGTATTTCTTTCAACTTTGTTGGCTTCCTCATTGTTACGATAGCTTGTATTTTATCGGGATTTGCTTCAATCCCTCTTGCTGAGACTAGGAACCCCAGAAGTTCTCCTGCTGGGACGCCAAAAGAACACTTTGTCGGGTTCAACTTCAAGCAGAATTTGTCGAGGTTGTCAAAAGTTTCCTTGAGATCCTCGATCAGTGTTGTCCCCTTTTTTGACGTTATGACGACATCGTCGATGTATACTTGCACGTTTTTCCCAATCTGTGTCGCCAGACACTTCTGCATCATCCTCTGATATGTTGCTCCCGCATTTTTTAGACCAAAGGGCATTGTTCTGTAGCAAAACACACCGTAAGGTGTAATAAACGCGGTCTTTACTTCATCTTCTTCTTTCAATCTGATCTGGTTATAACCAGAATATGCGTCCAGGAAGGAAAGACGTTCACATCCAGCCGTGGAGTCGATAATTTGATCGATCCTCGGGAGGGGAAAGTGATCCTTTGGACAATGTTTATTGAGACACGTAAAGTCGACGCACATGCGAAGGACTGTCGTGTGTTTCTTCGGCACCATCACTGGGTTAGCTACCCACGTGGCTTCTGTAGATATCTCTTTGATAAAACCAGCATCCTTCAGTCGATTTATTTCTGATAACATGGCTTTGCGGTTTGGTTCCGAAAAACGCCGCAAGGGTTGTTTGATTGGTCTCGCGAGAGGATCTAAGTTGAGGTGGTGCTCGGCAAGTTCCCTGGGTACTCCTGGCATGTCAGCTGGACACCATGCGAAGATTTTCCAGTGCTCACGGAGGAACTTGACGAGCGCGCTTTCCTATGCGATATCCATATTTGTTGCAATGGACGTCGTCTTTTTCGGGTCTGTCGGGTGAATCTGCACCTCCTTAGAATTTTTCTCGGTATTGAAAGTTGATTCTTTATTTGGCCTTCCAACGTACGGCAAGATCGTCGTAGTCAGTCATACTTTTTGACGCCAAATACTCAGCTTGCATTCCGAAAGTTTCTGATAGTCGATGAAAATCCTTGTCGCACTTATCGGCTAGGGCGAAGCTTCCTTTGACTGTGATTGGTCCCTTTGGTCCAGGCAATCTCCATAACAGGTATGTATAGTGTGGCGCCGCCATAAATCTAGCATATGCTGGTCGTCCCAACAAAGCGTGGTACTGCGACGGAAAATCCACGACTTCAAATTCCAGCCTCTCGATTCTATAATTTTCTCGGGTTCCGAACTGAACGTCGAGATTGATCTTCCCCAATGGATAACTTGGTTTCTCCGGTGTGATGCCGTGGAACCTTGTGTCTGTTGGCTTCAAGTTTGCTAAGGATATGTTCATCTTCCTCAATGTATCTGCATACATAAGGTTTAAGCTGCTGCCGCCGTCTATGAATACTCGAGAGACATCAAATCCCGCAATAATCTTTGGCGAGAATAAGTCTTGGCTTGCCCTGGTCGAGGAACTTGCTGCGGGTGATCTGCTATGGTGAAGCCAATATCTTGCCCTGACCAGTTGAGATACTCGACTGTTGGTGGAGGCATTTTTTCTGCCATAAACACCTGTCGTGAGATTACTTTCTGAGCTCTATTGGATGGCCTTCCCTTCTGAATCGTCGACACTACTCCATTGGAGTTAGGATCAACATAAGGTGGTGGTGGGGGTGCTGCCGCTATTCTGAGCTGATGTCGATTGTCTTCTGTAATCGCGGGAGGAGGTGGTAAGTGAATCTCGCTCCTGGGTTCTCGAGGATTTCTCTGTGCTGCCCGAGCGTTAGCGTGCTCTGCATACCTTAACATTGCCTGGAAATTGCGACAGTCTTTCTGCAGGTGCCCTGACTGTCTTTTACCGTTGCTGTCGATGAAAAAGTGCATCTGACACGGCCCATTCATCATCTCTTCAGGGGACACGAAAGGCCTTGGGAACCTAGACCCGCTATTTTGCCTGTTGTTGCGAGAATCATCCCTGTTATCACCTCGCTGTTCACTGCTTCTCTGATAATCATCTCTGTTGTTTCCTCCTGTGTTTGCCCGAAAACCTGCCGAAATTTGCCCTGGAGCGTCATAGTTCGGGTACTGCCGAGGAAATCGTCGCCTCGGTTGATAGTTTCGACCACGGTCCTCCTCTGGCGACCTGTGCCGTTTGTTGTGGACAACATCTTCTCCATCTGCCCATCTGTTTGCTATCTCCATTAACGCGGATACTGTCTTTGGATTGGTCCTTCCCAAGTCCTCGACAAAATCTCCACGCCTGATTCCTGCGACAAACGCATCTATTGCTCTCTCGTCAGATATATTTTCTGCCGAGTTTTTGATGATATTCCACCTTTGGATGTACTTTCTCATTGGCTCATCTGGCTTTTGTCGACATGCTCTCAACTCCTCTAACGACGCAGGTTTTTTGCACGTGGATCTGAAGTTCTTGACAAATACGTCCTCGAAACTTTCCCAGCTGTCGATAGATCCTGGAGTGAGTTTCTTTATCCAAGATCGTGCGGCTCCGCTCAAATGCACCTGGATGCTTTGCATAGCTGTTGCCCTGGTTCCTCCTGTGAGCTTCACTGACTCGAGATAATCAACTAGCCAATCCTCAGGATCTTGAAGGCCGTCGAACTTCTTGAAGTTATCGTGTAACTTGAATCCTGAGGGGACTCGAGTTTTTCGGACTCTCCTCGTGAAGCATGGCAAGCCGCACATATCTTCGTCGTTAAGCTCCGGAGATTGCCGATGATCCCTTCTGCTTTGCCGCGCTCTGTCGACCCTTGCTTGTGCTGCTGTGTCTCTTGCTCCACTTGGTCCTTCGAGTCTTTGCCGCTGTTGCTTGCTGCAGTCGTGGACTATTTTTCCTTGCCGCTCCTTCGGGAGGCGTTGATACAAACGCTGTCCCCATAGCTCCAACTCCTGCTACCGCCATATTGTATAGTGTTTCCCTTGGATCACCTGGAGGTGGTTTAGATGCAAGGATAAAAGCATGTGTCGCCATATACCCAGCCTCTGGTGTCTTAGGGATGATATTTCCTCTTGTATCTATCGACATAAAGGACATGTCGAGGTTTTGGACCAAGTGCTCTCTTTCTGCTTCGGGTATATGCTGCAACCTTGATCTTGCTCTGTTCCGCGCCTCCCTGTGGCTATCACCCGAAGTTCTAGATTGTCGACTTAGATCTGCCCTTCTCCTGCTAGATGCAGAAGCTGCCTCCTTTCTTCTGTTTAACTCAATTTGTCTGTTTTCCAATTCTCTTGCAGCTCGTGCGAGCCTATATTGATATGCTTGCAATTCCTCTGGTGTGGCTGTGGTGGCCATTGGTTCTGAACCGTTCATAGCTCTCGCGGCTCTATCCCACGCTGCTTGCGAAAGCTGAACTCTGTCTCGCGGCTGCGGCCCAACGTATTTGTTGCCCAAGCCTTGTCGCAGATTGGAGGGATCGACGTATGGATTTCCCAGATCGTCGAAAGCCTCAGATGTTTCCTCTTGGTCCTCAATGGTATAAATCTGATGATATTTTGTATTCAGATCTATGTTGGGTTTGGTGACATCATCCTTGAGATTGATGAAGACCTTGCCCACTGTGATAGATTTGTCGATGAAGTCGTAACTGTCGACATTGCTTGAGCCATCGCTTATATATGAGTCCGCACATGACTCAAATGACATGTCGTTGAAGATCTTGGCGAGTTTCTCTCTTGCTCTGGTACTGACGTAGCGTGTCGACGAAGTTTCTTCTTCTCCTGACTCGGTTGACGATGTATAGCTTGAAAAATCGGAATCGACCGCCGACGATCCCGACGAAATCGGAATTTCGACACGATATGATCCTTCCTTCTCGACGCGAAAGTGAAAACTTCCGAACGTCATCTCCATGGGCTCCGCCAGATACGCATATGCATCCAAACGGGAGGGTGGGTGAGGAACAAAATCGACAGGACCAGCAGCGATCTGTTTACCTCGATCCATTGCGTTGCTTGCGGTTGACGATGTCAAAAATCTTGAACGTGCCATCGAGATCAGATCCTTACGCCTCCAATTCCCACAGACGGCGCCAATTGACAAGGTATCAACTTGTCAATGCCTATGGATTATAGGCTAGGGTTTAGTTGGAAGTAGAGGGCAAGTAGATCTCGAAGGTTTCAGCCGAAAAGTACTCGACGATTATGAAAACTAGGGTTTGTAACAATGATTCGATGATCTCTTCGTCCCTCGACTCCCCCTTTATATAGGAGGCGGAGCCGAGGGTTTCGTTTTGTACAAGTTACAGAGTCCGGGACGGTTTCTAACTCATCCCGCCAGATTACAAATAACACTTCCTATTACAATTCTAACTTTCCTTAATATATCTTGGGCTCCCGAATCTTCTTATTCTTCGGGTAGTGGGCCTTCAATAAACCCCGGGTACTATCTTCGGCAGGCCCATTTGGGATGCCTATGTCACTTGGGTCTTCTTGAAATATGCAGGGATGAACCACGGGGGCATCCCCAAGCTTAGACTTTTCACTCTTCTTGATCATAGTATATCATCCTCCTCTCTTGACCCTTGAAAACTTCCTCCACACCAAACTTAAAACAAACTCATTAGAGGGTTAGTGCATAATTGAAAATTTCACATGTTCAGATGTGACACAATCATTCTTAACACTTCTGGACATTGCACAAAGCTACTGGAAGTCAATGGAACAAAGAAATCCATCCAACACAGCAAAAGAGGCAATGCGAAATAAAAGGCAGAATCTGTCAAAACAGAACAGTCCGTAAAGACGAATTTTTTAGAGGCACTGGACTTGCTCAGATGAAAATGCTCAAATTGAATGAAACTTGCGTACATATCTGAGGATCACACACGTAAATTAGCAGATTTTTCTGAGTTACCTACAGAGAACCCTGCCCAAATTCGTGACAGACAGAAATCTGTTTCTGCGCAATAATCCAAATCTAGTATCAACCTTGCTATCAAAGACTTTACTTGGCACAACAATGCAATAAAATAAGATAAGGAGAGGTTTCTACAGTAGTAACAACTTCCAAGACTCAAATATAAAACAAAAGTACTGTAGTAAAATAAACACATGGGTTATCTCCCAAGAAGTTCTTTCTTTATAGCCATTAAGATGGGCTCAACAGTTTTAATGATGCACTCCCAAGAAATAAGAGTTGAAGCAAAAGAGAGCATCAAGAAGCAAATTCAAAACAAATTTAAGCCTAACATGCTTCCTATGCATAGCAATCTTGTAAATAAACAAATTCATGAAGCATAATGTAACAAGCATAGGAAGATAAAACCAGTGTAACTTCAAAATTTTCTGCATATAGAGAGGTGTTTTAGTAACATGAAAATTTCTACAACCATATTTTCCTCTCTCATAATAACTTTCAGTGGCATCATGAACAAACTCAACAATATAAGTATCACATAAAGCATTCTTATCATGAGTCTCATGCATAAAATTATTACTACTCCCAACATAAGCATAATCAATTTTATTAGTTGTAGTGGGAGCAAATTCAACAAAGTAGCTATCATTATTATTCTCATCATCAAATATAGGAGGTATAGTATCATCATAATAAACTTTATCCTCCATAGTAGGCGACACCAGAAGACCACTATCATTATAATCATCATATATGGGAGGCATATCATAATCAACTTAAACTTTCTCCTCAATACCCGGAGGGCTAAAGAGATCATTTTCATCAAAACCGACCTCCCCAAGCTTAGAATTTTCTATATCATTATCAACAATGGTGTTCAAAGCGTTCATACTAATATTACTACTAGCATGCAAATAAGGTTCCATAGGTTTTTTAATTTTCGCATTAAACCATTCATGTCTTGCCTCAGGAAATAGTTTAAAAAGCTCACAGATGTTTTCCATTATGCCTTACTAGTGTTTAACAAGAAACAAAAAGATGCAATTGCAGGATCTAAAGGAAATAGCTTCAAGCACACACACAACGGCAACAGAAAAGTACTCAGTTACCTAGGACCGGAGTGTGAGTGCCTTTTACCTTTCCTCCCCGGCAATGGCGCCAGAAAAGTGCTTGATGTCTACGGGTGCTTCTATTCTTGTAGACAGTGTTGGGCCTCCAAGAGCAGAGGTTTGTAGAACAGCAGCAAGTTTCCCTTAAGTGGATCACCCAAGGTTTATCGAACTCAGGGAGGAAGAGGTCAAAGATATCCCTCTCAAGCAACCCTGCAATCACGATACAAGAAGTCTCTTGTGTCCCCAACACACCTAATACACTTGTCAGATGTATAGGTGCACTAGTTCGGCGAAGAGATAGTGAAATACAAGTGGTATGAATGAATATGAGCAGTAGTAACGGCGCCAGAAAAGTGCTTGCTGACGTGCAGTTGATGGTAGTAATATTGCAGGAAATAAAGATGCAGTAAAATAGTAAACAAGCGATGATTGCAGTATTTGGAAACAAGGCCTAGGGATCATACTTTCACTAGTGGACACTCTCAACATTGATCACATAAATAAATAAGTTCTCTTCCTTTGTGCTACATATACTCTTGTTTGATAATGAACACCATTCGTTGTGTAGGGATACAAGAGCACCTCAATGCCGGAGTTAACAAGCTCCACAACATTCGGCATTCATATTTAAGTAACCTTTTGTTGACGGTCAAAACCCACCGGAGGGCAGCGACGGGCAACACAGTAGAGCCGGGAACAACTTAGGGCTGCGGCTGGCCCTGGTCCCTCCGAGCGACGGCCCGCAAAGCCTTCTGGTCACACGTCCGATGCTGATTGCAAGGGCGTGCCACCTGACCTATACCTGGTCAGGAAGGTGATGGAGATGCCTCGCTTAGTTTCCTGCAGGGCATACACGTAAACATTAAATACGAGCCTCGATCGGCTCTCAGGTTATCCTGTGAATCGGCTCAAGGAGCCGATCCACCCATGATTCGTACGAGGTGCACGAATATATGGTGGTCCTGCTTGATCAAGTTAAATCTAATGCGATCCACGACGATTTAGGGTTTTCACCGCATAATCGGATCATCCTACTCACGATTGGGCCTCGCGGCCACGCACGGTGATCGTAAGCCGATCCTAGATAGGGCCTAAAAACCAACACGAGGTTGATCCCCGGAACATCCTGTCTAGGACTAGCGAACGACACCCTACGTGCCGCTGGATCCTCCAACCCTTTGTAAGGCCTAACTATTGCAGATATTAAACTAATCCTTGCAGAACAAGGAGCAACCGTAACGGATTGGATCTACTAAATAACGATCAAGCGGGGTGCCGCCCCTACACCTAAGATAGGTGTAAGGGCGGCTAGATATGCAAGGGTTGCACTACGACAGCATATGATACGAAGAACAATGCTAACCCTAACATATCTATGATAACTACGTTGCTCGCCATCAAAAAGGCTTCAGTACGAGCAACGCATGAACAACATTAAGCTTGTGCTGCCTAGATCGAAGATGCGATCTAGGCAGCATGTTGCTTACCGGTAGAAACCCTCGAGATGAAGGAGTTGGCGATGCGCCGAGATTGATTTGTTGGTTGAACGTTGGTTGTTGTTTATTCCATAAACCCTAGATACATATTTATAGTCCAGGGGACTTTCTAATTTAGGCGTGCACCTAACCGTGCACGGGTCAAACTCTATCTTCTAATCTAAGATGCGATCTACTATAATACAGATACACGGGCAATCTAGCCCAAACTCTCCGTGCAAGGCCGCTTCAGAGATCTTTCACGTGTAATCTTCCAAGCCCATCTCCCTTACGGCCCACATCCTGATTTGGCCAAAATCTGGTGATAACACATGCCCCCCTGGTTTTGGAATTGATAATTCCAAAATCACTCTGTTCTTCTTCGTCGGGTCATGTTGTGGCAGAGCAGGACCGTTCCAGTATTCTTCATTGTGATAACTTGTCTTCTCAACTTCTCTGCATGATTTGACAATTCTGGCCCCACCTCCTCGGAAACTGCTCGAGCAATAAATCTTTGCTCTATCCCCTTCATCTGCAGCATCGAACAGTCCATCTCTTCATCCTCCAGTACCAAACTAGCCATCAGCCAAAAAACCCTCTCCTTTCCGAGCCATGTCGTCCTCTTCCTCCTCTTCCATTTCTCTCCAATCCTCTTCCTCAAGCGAGTTGACTCCAGAGCACGACCAGATGGAGGCGTACAACCGGCGCGCTCCCAAGCATTGGGACAAGCGGGAGTGGGACTTCGACTTCGTACCAGAGGGCGAAGACCTCGTCTGGTCAGACGGGGCCATGCCCCTAACTGACGGGGAAGATGACCTTCGGTTCCTGGTTGACGGAGCTGTTGATCGCCAAAACCCACCGGCGGGCAGCGGCCTGTCAACACGGTAGAGCCGGGAAGAGCCTAGAGCTGCGGCTGGCTGAGACCCCTCCGAGCGACGGCCCGCAATGCTCTTCTGGTCACACGCGGCGATGCGAAGTGCAAGGGCGTGCCACCTGACCTATACCTGGTCAGGAAGGTGATGGGGATGCCTCGCTTAGTTCCTGCATGGCATACACGTAAACATTAAATCAGAGCCTCGATCGGCTCTCAGGCTATCCTGTGAATCGGCTCAAAGAGCCGATCCACCCATGATCCGTACGGGGTGCACGAATACTTGGTGATCCTGCTTGATCAAGATAAAGCTAATGAGATCTACGACGATTTAGGGTTTTCACCGCATAATCGGATCATCCTACTCCAGGTTGGGCCTCGCGGCCACGCACGGTGCTCGTAAGCCGATCCTAAACAAGGCCACACAACCAACGTGACGTTGATCATCGGAACATCCTGTTTAGGACTTGCGAACGCCACCCTACGTGCCGCTGGATCCTCCCCCCCTGCGTAAGGCCTAACTATTGCAGATATTAAACTAATCCTTGCGGAGCAAGGAGCAATCGTAACGGATCAGATCTACTAGATGATGAACAAGCAGGGTGCCGCCCCCACGCCTGAGATAGGCGTGAGGGCGGCTAGACATGCGAGGGCTGCACTACGTAAGCATGTTTATACGAAGAGCTATGCTAACCCTAACACATCTATGATAACTACGTTGCCCGCCATCAAAGACGCTTGATGCAGGCAACGCATGAACAACGTGGGGCTTGTGCTGCCTAGATCGCAAGATGCGATCTAGGCAGCATGTCGCTTACCTGATTGAAACCCTCGAGACGAAGGAGTTGGCGATGCGCCGAGATTGGTTTGTTTTTTGGGGTGAACGTTGTGTTGTTGTTTATTCCATAAACCCTAGATACATATTTATAGTCCAGCGGACTTTCTAACGTGGGAATATCCCAACGTGCACGATACAAACTCTAACTTCTAACTTAAGACACGATCTAATAAATTACAGATAAATGGGCAACCTAGCCCAACTCCACATAAAAGGCCGATCTTCGTATTTTCTTCATATATAACCTTCAAGCTTATCTTGATCGTGGCCCACCTCCGACTTGGTCAAATCCTGGTGATAACACATGCCCCCCTGGTTTTGGAAATAACATTTCCAAAATCATTACGCTTTCCTTCGTCGGGTCATGTTATGATATAGCAGAGTCGTCGCAACATCTGTCATCATTATGACTTGTCAGTTATTCTGGAAAACTCGATAGCTCTGCATCATTTTCTTGGAAACCGTAATGGCGTTAAATTTCCGCCAAGCTCCCTATCATTCAACCGTGCCAATCAATCAACCCTCCTCATCCTCTGATCGGGCTGTTGTCCTTTCTTTCCAATCTATTCCCCCAAGTTGGCCAACATTGGAGTCCGAGTGGGCTTTTAAGTGAGGTCGATGACGATGACGCAGAGGAAGAAAAACTCCAGTCGAGGGCTAGAGCAGCGGTGACGAGGCATTCTCCGGAAACAGTGCCGGTGATAGCTATAATGCCGACGACGAAGGCAGCGAAGACTAGGGACATAGCACCAGCAAGATGCGAGCAATCGGCTCTTCTTCTGTTCCTCTTTGAACCATCGGCTCTTCATTGCAACGAACCCTCCTTTGTATGGAAAAGTATTCTCCAATCTATTGTTTTGCCGATGGCCAAAGTCAGGCAGTCTCCAAAGAGAGCCGATGGCATTGCATCGGTCTCCATTATAAAAATACGAGGAAAGTCGACCTAGCCGCCCTTCCAAACGGTAACCTGCGACCTCTATCTGAAAAGGTGAACTCAGATCCCTAAATCGCCGCCTGAGCAGCTCCAACCCACAACCAACTACACAGATCTCGGCCACGCCGCCTCCGGCTCCTTCGCATCCCATGGCGGAATCATCCAACACCGATACCACAGCTTCCGGACTGAAGGTAATCTTCAACCCCCTCGCGCTGTTCGACTTTACATGAGATTAATGGCAAACACCTGAATTAATGTTTCGCTCTGCTACTAATTTAGGCTTCAGATATCCTTCTGCCACACCCTTCTCTCGCAAATTCGATGTGCCTTGGTCCTCGTTCTTCTGAGAGTCCTGCCCTGTTAATTTCGTGCGAAGCTAACAGAATCCCCTTTGTGAGCCAAAACCTAGATCTAACTTCCTGGGCCGACTGCCTACGAGCCTGGCCTAATCCTCCTGAAGGTTGGGTGGCATGGTATAATAGAGTATCAAAATCCCACTATGCCACTTGGGAAACCATAGGGATAGCCGATGCCCTGTCACTATCATTATCTCCTCTTGAGAAGAACGAGAACATCTTGAAAACCATCGGCTACTTCTGGTCTGATGCCTTTGAATCGCTTTATGTTTGGTCATGGCCCTATGACACCAACCTTACTGGATGTGGCCATGATCACGGGGCTGGACATTGCATCCCCCAGCCCCTCTGCATTCAAACTGCCAAAAGTCCCTTTCACCCTTTCCTCCAAAAAAGAGTGTACCAGCTGGGGTGCCTACCTCAATCGTTACATGAAAAACAAAGGTCCCGTGACAGAGCGGGAGCACACAGCCTTTCTGAATTTCCTCGTGGAGCACTTCATATTCTGTGGCCCATCACTTGCTCCTACCAAGAATTACCTCTCCCTGGCTTATGAACTTGCTAAAGGCACCCAACTCGGCCTAGGCAAACTATTCCTTGGAGAGATTTATCGATCCCTTCAACTGATGTCTGTCAAACTGTTCCATCGAAAGACAGTCAAAGCGGCGGCCCACAGTGGTTCATTCAGTTGTGGGCACAACTATACTTCCAAAACCAAATACCAGACTTCCCACCACCGACCACTGCACCTTTCCGGACGTGAATGGAAAGGAAATCCGATGCACCAGCTACGGCCAAGCCCTATATGGTCTCCCGGCAGCAGGCTGATCCCCAAGGAAGCGACGGGGGTGGTTCAAGAGTTTCTTTCAAGGTCTGGACAACCCCCTGTTTGATCCTTATACCGAATCGGCAAACTTTGAAAACCCCGTCTTTTTCCGATTGGACGACCTTGCCGGCGACGCCGGCACACAGCATTTGTACTCCATCATGATCCGCCCTTGCTTCCTCCCTGTTGGCATGAGTACCTCGAACCGGATCACAAAGCCCGGTTATGAGTGTTACCAACCGGTAGTGGCAGCCCGACAGCTTGGTCTCGGACAGGTGCCTCCACACTTCTTCTTACACCATCTGACAACCGCATGAGCGGACCTGCCTGACATCATCACTGCCCAAAGGTGTTATACCTTCTTTGATGCTTTGGTCATCCCGATCCCTCACGACCTCCGTTTCTCCTTTGCCACCGATGGCTTTGAAACTTGGTGGTCTATGTGGAAGACCCACGTCTTCAGGAAGGCTCTAGGACCGCTGCGAGAGAGCTTGACGCCGAATATGACATCCCCTGCACCGGGTACCATTACTTAAGCATCTCTTGTAACCGCACATAGCGATCACCTGTGACTTGATTCATTCTCCTGGCAGCAACAAGATGGTCCGGCTCCCACACAAACCGACGGTTCCCCTTTCGTATTCCTTCCTCCGGCACCAGTGGTCCTCTTCTGCCAGAGCTCGCCACCTATGAAGAAAGTCATAATGCAGAGTCAGCCGATTTCACCGAAATCGGCTGCTAAGAGTAAAGCATCCTCGGGGCCGGTTGCCCCCCGAGCCTCGACTCAGGCGAGGACGGCAGTGAGGAAGGTGGCTGCCAGGAAACCCCTGAAGCGTAAAGCCCCGGCCCAAGGAAGCTTGCATGTAAGTTGATTCAGACCCCGTAGGCATCTGTCCACCTCTGAAAATTTGTTCTCAACGTGCTTGTATTCTTTCCTACAGGCCTCCACCGAAGAAACCTCCAGCGGGGCCGAAGAAACCAGTCAGGGGGACTCAAGCTCGGGTAATTCCGAGAGGTCCACCACCCAGAGCCAGACGGCTTCACCAGCGCCGGCTTCCAAGAAAAGGTCGGTCCCTGATCCTCCTGCTCCCCAAGCCCCGACCAAATCGGGGTCACGCACGAAGCGCCGCTGCGTCAAAAGGGCTCGTAAGAACCCACGAACCTCTTCATCAAGCCAGGAGGTCTCGAATGTAATCATCTTCTCGATCATGCTTCACGCTTTCCGGTTGTTACATAAAGATCGGCTAATCGCTTCCTCTTGCAGGCCGAAAAAACTTCCAGCGGAGACGTTGAGGAGATACAGATACCGTCCGCCACTGACCTGGCCACCTCAGCGGTAGCGGCTGCCCAAATGGTTAACCCAGCTCAGTCCACCGAAGAGCCGATCGTTACTGCATCGGCTGTCCCCCCTTCCTTGGGAGAGGTATGTCTTTCTTCCTTGACTCCATCAATTCCACCATTGCCTGCTAAGCTTACTTTGTTTGCACTGCCAGGGCTATGATCTTTCGAGCTTGCTTTCGTTCGATCCAGAATCCATCGAACCAACTTCTTCCAAGGCAGGTGGGGAGCCGATCCCCAGTACAGTCCGTGGTCCACTCCAACGCCTCAAAGATTTGCTTTCTGCCCCAACTGAGACTTTGATTGAAGATTCCGCGGAAGCCAAAGGCATTCTCGAGGATATCCAGCTTCATCTCCCTATGACCCTGCAAGTGAAGCTCTGGCCCGCTGTTACCCTGCCGGTCTTTAAGTCAAGGGTGCAATCGGCTCGCCAGAGGATTGCTCTTCGCCACTCCCAACTTCCGCTGAGGGCCGATATTGCCGAAAAATGTCGACGGCTCAACGAGAAGAAGGCGGCTCTGGACGCCAAGACGGATACCTCTGCTACTCATGCTGAACTCGAGACCCTACGCAAGGAGCTGGAGGATCTTGAAGAGAGGGTAAAGGCAACCAAACAGCTTATCCAGGACAAGGAAGCCCTTGTTGCTCGTTCGCAAGACGAAGCAAAAGGCCTCACGGCCGGTCTGAAGACCGATCTGGCTGAAATCCGTACCCTGGGCGATCAGCTGGTGACGGGTAAGGACGAGGATGACAAGGCCGAGATTGCTGAGGCGGATCGCGTCCGTGTCGACGCCATTCTCGCCCTTGGTGTGTTCCTTCAGTAGGGTTTTTTTACTGGCCGATTTTCCATCGGCTCCCGACATTTTCTTGCCCATGCGTCTGTCTGATAACCATATGTACCTCCCCCGAGCCGAATCTGACAAGCGACTGCAGATATCGGCTTTGTATTATGTCCATGCGCCGTACTCATACCTGGGCTCTGTCGGGACTCGTGTAGCCGACGTGGCCGCCGATCGCTAGATCACCGTTGAAACCAAGCAGACCGTGTAGTGAGAATAATCTTAGCCGACTCGCTGGATCGAAGCGCTCCATGAAGGTTTCGTAATATCCCTCGTGCAATGCCGGAGCACTAGGCTCCGTCGGGAGGACGCGCACCGCGTTCGTACCAGCCGATGTTTTCGTCATCGGCTTTCCTTTGCTCGAAGTCCCACCGGGCGTGCCAGAATGTGTTGATCGCCAAAACCCACCGGCGGGCAGCGGCCTGTCAACACGGTAGAGCCGGGAAGAGCCTAGAGCTGCGGCTGGCTGAGACCCCTCCGAGCGACGGCCCGCAATGCTCTTCTGGTCACACGCGGCGATGCGAAGTGCAAGGGCGTGCCACCTGACCTATACCTGGTCAGGAAGGTGATGGGGATGCCTCGCTTAGTTCCTGCATGGCATACACGTAAACATTAAATCAGAGCCTCGATCGGCTCTCAGGCTATCCTGTGAATCGGCTCAAAGAGCCGATCCACCCATGATCCGTACGGGGTGCACGAATACTTGGTGATCCTGCTTGATCAAGATAAAGCTAATGAGATCTACGACGATTTAGGGTTTTCACCGCATAATCGGATCATCCTACTCCAGGTTGGGCCTCGCGGCCACGCACGGTGCTCGTAAGCCGATCCTAAACAAGGCCACACAACCAACGTGACGTTGATCATCGGAACATCCTGTTTAGGACTTGCGAACGCCACCCTACGTGCCGCTGGATCCTCCCCCCCTTCGTAAGGCCTAACTATTGCAGATATTAAACTAATCCTTGCGGAGCAAGGAGCAATCGTAACGGATCAGATCTACTAGATGATGAACAAGCAGGGTGCCGCCCCCACGCCTGAGATAGGCGTGAGGGCGGCTAGACATGCGAGGGCTGCACTACGTAAGCATGTTTATACGAAGAGCTATGCTAACCCTAACACATCTATGATAACTACGTTGCCCGCCATCAAAGACGCTTCAGTACGGGCAACGCATGAACAACGTGGGGCTTGTGCTGCCTAGATCGCAAGATGCGATCTAGGCAGCATGTCGCTTACCTGATTGAAACCCTCGAGACGAAGGAGTTGGCGATGCGCCGAGATTGGTTTGTTTTTTGGGGTGAACGTTGTGTTGTTGTTTATTCCATAAACCCTAGATACATATTTATAGTCCAGCGGACTTTCTAACGTGGGAATATCCCAACGTGCACGATACAAACTCTAACTTCTAACTTAAGACACGATCTAATAAATTACAGATAAATGGGCAACCTAGCCCAACTCCACATAAAAGGCCGATCTTCGTATTTTCTTCATATATAACCTTCAAGCTTATCTTGATCGTGGCCCACCTCCGACTTGGTCAAATCCTGGTGATAACAGGAGCACTGGAGGCGGAGAGCGACGACAACGACCCTCTCTTCTGGGGTAAATTCACCTCCGTCACCAAAGAGGAAGAAGAGGATGATGAAGACGAAGACGTCTCCTCCGACATGAAGAAGGAACAGGAGGACGACACCTCTTCCGACGAACCGCCGCCAAAGCGCATCCGTGGCTGGGCCTGGTCAGATGAGGACGATGATGACGACGAAGACGAAGCCTCCGCTGAAGGTCACAGTAGCAGCACCGAGGGATTCATCGACAGCAGCAACGAGGGCAGCTACCCCAGCGATGGCGAAGATGGCAACAGCCCTTAGAATAGGGGCCTACTAGTATAAGATTAGCAGTAGCAATCTGTCCCTTTTGCTGAACAATCGGCTTCTCTTTGTAAGGAATCTTATTATCAATGAAAAATTCCTTTTAACTTTGCCGATGTTCTTTATGCTGATTTAGCCGATTTGCCACCTTAGCCAATGCTTATCGAGCCGATAGCAACACATCGGTCCTTTAAAATCCATCCTTCGATTCTTCGACTGATGACTTCGAGATCTGGTGGGTAATGTGGAGTCCTCCAAAGAGCCCTTTAAATTTCTCCCACCAGTTTCAGCGATCCTTTCCTACGAGCACCCATAATTCTTGTGAAGAAGGTTATAACGAAGGATTAGCCGACGGTACCCCAATCGGCTCCTAAATAAAACATCTTTCAGGCCTGCTGCCCCCCGAGCCTTACTCAAGGCGAGGATGTCGATGAGGATGCACCAAAGCCGATCTTCTTCCCTTGAAAACCGATACATCTTCTGACAGCGCTGCTGAACTAGTACCAGGGGTTGAAAATCCTCGACAAGAAGGTTCAGGCACCAGAATCGGCTCAAGGTAGCTGAGGAAGCTCTCATTGTTCTACTCCCTCGAGAAAGCGGAAGGCCCCACAGCTGAACTGGAACACGCAGCCAGTAGATCCTGTGTAGTTGTACTAGAGTCGATGGCCGTGCATCGGCTGTATATTGTGAAAAAAAAAATTACTGGCCGATTTTTCCTATCGGCCCCCAATGTTTTACTGCACACATGTCCATCTGCGCTTCATCTGCGCCTGCTCATCTGATGATTGCCCCCCGAGCCGAATCTGCCAGGTGACTGCAGATATCGGCTTTGTGGCTAGCCAAGGCATTGTACTTGTACGCCGGCTCCGTTAGGATTCGTGCTGACTCTCATCCGCCGACGTGACCACTGCCCAACAAATCGATGTTGAACACAAGCAGAACATGTGGTGAAGATAATTTTGGCCGATTACTGTAATCGGCCTCCATGTTGGTTGGAGCGCTGACTGAAGGTTCTGTAATGCCCCTTCATAATTTTTGGGGCCGATCACAAGGATCAGCCTCGCCCCGTTTGCTCATCGGTTTGTTCTTGCTACTCGGTCAGGCTGGAGGATAACACCAACCCAACCTCTGACTTTATCATGTTGGTGCGCTTGCTGTCGTCCACCTTGAGTGCATCGTGTAATCGTGGAGCACTAAGCTCCGTCGGAAGGACGAGCACCATGTTTGTACCAGCCGGTGTTTCATCATCGGCTTTCCTTTGCTTGGGGCGCCACTCCATTTTCCGTGGTCGACCCTCTTCGTCCAGGGTTCGCTGAACTTTCACAGCCAGATCAGGTCGTGCCTTCCTTAGCGTATGCAAGTATAACCTTTCGGCTTCCTCCAGGCCGCGCAATCGCTGAACCCTGCGCTTTTGGGAATGGCTGAGTCCATCAGGGCACCACCTTGGACGGTGGTACCTGTCTTCTTCTTCTTCTCCCTCGTCTTCCGAATCCTCGAGATCTTCCATCCGAGGGGACTCGGCGCGTTTGCTTTGTGGTGGGAGAGGCCCTAGACGTTTGAACACGGACACGTTGGCTGCCTCCTTCTTATTCTGGTTGCATTCTGGGCAATTGCCGATTGTAGGCAATCGGCTCATTCCTGAATCCCAGCAGTGTCTGAAGAAGGGGCAATCCCAATGCCTACCTTCGTCGCCTTGCTCCCTTGTCTCTTCCTTGGCACGGCGCTCGCACTCCTCCTCCTCGCGATCATGCCGACGATAACTTCTGGCTTCTCTAGCCAGACGATCTCTTTCATCATCATCGCTGGACCGTCGGCGTTGGTCATACTGAATCACATACTTGTTGAGGAGGTGATCAGAGAGGGGTCGCTGATATCTTATGTTCTTCACTTCTCCCTCTGTGACGTAGCGCTTGCCATCATGACGGAGCCGATCGCGTGGAGCGGCCTCCTCTGTGTCCTTGCTACGAGAGCAGCTGCCCTCGTTTCCATCCTTGCCAGCGTGGTGTCCAGGTCCTATGATGGCGTGTATTTCACACGTTCGTTGGGCAACCCCAAGAGGAAGGTATGATGCGCACAGCAGCAAGTTTTCCCTCAGAAAGAAACCAAGGTTTATCGAACCAGGAGGAGCCAAGAAGCACGTTGAAGGTTGATGGCGGCGGGATGTAGTGCGGCGCAACACCAGGGATTCCGGCGCCAACGTGGAACCTGCACAACACAACCAAAGTACTTTGCCCCAACGAAACAGTGAGGTTGTCAATCTCACCGGCTTGCTGTAACAAAGAGTTAACCGTATTGTGTGGAAGATGATTGTTTGCGTAAAACGATAGAACAAGTATTGCGATGGGATTGTATTTCAGTAAAGAGAATTGGACCGGGGTCCACAGTTCACTAGAGGTGTCTCTCCCATAAGACGAACAGCATGTTGGGTGAACAAATTACAGTTGGGCAATTGACAAATAAAGAGAGCATGACCATGCACATACATATCATGATGAGTATAGTGAGATTTAATTGGGCATTACGACAAAGTACATAGGCCGCCATCCAACTGCATCTATGCCTAAAAAGTCCACCTTCAGGTTATCATCCGAACCCCCTCCAGTATTAAGTTGCAAACAACAGACAATTGCATTAAGTATGGTGCGTAATGTAACTAGTGACTACATCCTTGAACATAGCACTAATGTTTTATCCCTAGTGGCAACAGCACAACACAACCTTAGAACTTTCTGTCACTGTCCCAGGTGTCAATGCAGGCATGAACCCACTATCGAGCATAAGTACTCCCTCTTGGAGTTACAAGCATCTACTTGGCCAGAGCATCTACTAGTAACGGAGAGCATGCAAGATCATAAACAACACATAGCATAACTTTGATAATCAACATAACAAGTATTCTCTATTCATCGGATCCCAACAAACGCAACATATAGAATTACAGATAGATGATCTTGATCATGTTAGGCAGCTCACAAGATCCGACAATGATAGCACAATGGGGAGAAGACAACCATCTAGCTACTGCTATGGACCCATAGTCCAGGGGTAGACTACTCACACATCACACCGGAGGCGACCATGGCGGCGTAGAGTCCTCCGGGAGATGATTCCCCTCTCCGGCAGGGTGCCGGAGGCGATCTCCTGGATCCCCCGAGATGGGATCGGCGGCGGCGGCGTCTCTGGAAGGTTTTCCGTATCGTGGTTCTCGATGCGGGGGTTTCGTCACGAGACTTTTTATAGGCGGAAGGGCAGGTCAAGAGGCGGCACGGGGCCCCACACTACAGGCCGGCGCGGCCAAGGGGGGCCGCGCCGCCCTATAGTGTGGCCCCTCCGTGGCCCCTCTTCGTCTCTCCTTCGGACTTACGGAAGCTTCGTGAGAAAATAGGCCCCCTGGGCTTTGATTTCGTCCAATTCGAGAATATTTCCTTACTAGGATTTCTGAAACCAAAAACAGCGAGAAACAAAGAATCGGCACTTCGGCATCTTGTTAATAGGTTAGTTCCAGAAAATGCACGAATATGACATAAAGTGTGCATAAAACATGTAGATAACATCAATAATGTGGCATGGAACATAAGAAATTATCGATACGTCGGAGACGTATCAGCATCCCCAAGCTTAGTTCTGCTCGTCCGAGGTAAAACGATAACACGAGATAATTTCGGAGTGACATGCCATCATAATCTTGATCATACTATTTGTAAAGCATATGTAGTGAATGCAGCGATCGAAACAATGTATATGACATGAGTAAACAAGTGAATCATATAGCAAAGACTTTTCATGAATAGCACTTCAAGACAAGCATCAATAAGTCTTGCATAAGAGTTAACTCATAAAGCAATAATTCAAAGTAGAGATATTGAAGCAACACAAAAGAAGACTAAGTTTCAGCGGTTGCTTTCAACTTGTAACATGTATATCTCATGGATATTGTCAACATAGAGTAATATAATAAGTGCAATAAGCAAATATGTAGGAATCAATGCACAGTTCACACAAGTGTTTGCTTCTTGAGGTGGAGAGAAATAGGTGAACTGACTCAACATTGAAAGTAAAAGAATGGTCCTCCATAGAGGAAAAACATCGATTGCTATATTTGTGCTAGAGCTTTGATTTTGAAAACATGAAACAATTTTGTCAACGGTAGTAATAAATCATATGCATCATGTAAATTATATCTTATAAGTTGCAAGCCTCATGCATAGCGTACTAATAGTGCCCGCACCTTGTCCTAATTAGCTTGGACTACCGAGTCATCACAATGCATTGTTTTTACCAAGTGTCACAAAGGGGTACCTCTATGCCGCCTGTACAAAGGTCTAAGGAGAAAGCTCGCATTGGATTTCTCGCTATTGATTATTCTTCAACTTAGACATCCATACCGGGACAACATAGACAACAGATAATGGACTCCTCTTTTATGCATAAGCATATAACAACAATTAATAATTTTCTCATTTGAGATTTGAGGATTATTGTCCAAAACTGAAACTTCCACCATGGAACATGGCTTTAGTTAGCGGCCCAATGTTCTTCTCTAACATATGCATGCTTGACCATATGGTGGTAGATCTCTCTTGCTTCAGACAAGACGAACATGCATAGCAACTCACATGAAATTCAACAATGAAAAGTTGATGGCGTCCCCAGTGAACATGGTTATCGCACAACAAGCAACTTAATAAGAGATAAAGTGCATAATTACATATTCAATACCACAATAGTTTTTAAGCTATTTGTCCCATGAGCTATATATTGCAAAGGTGAATGATGGAATTTTAAAGGTAGCACTCAAGCAATTTACTTTGGAATGGCGGAAAAATACCATGTAGTATAGGTAGGTATGGTGGACACAAATGGCATAGTGGTTGGCTCAAGTATTTTGGATGCATGAGAAGTATTCCCTCTCGATACAAGGTTTAGGCTAGCAAGGCTTATTTGAAACAAACACAAGGATGAACCGGTGCAGCAAAACTCACATAAAAGACATATTGAAAACATTATAAGACTCTACACCGTCTTCCTTGTTGTTCAAACTCAAAACTAGAAATTATCTAGACCTTAGAGAAACCAAATATGCAAACCAAATTTTAGCATGCTCTATGTATTTCTTCATTAATGGGTGCAAAGCATATGATGCAAGAGCTTAATCATGAGCACAACAATTGCCAAGTATCACATTACCCAAGACATTTATAGCAATTACTACATGTATCATTTTCCAATTCCAACCATATAACAATTTAACGAAGGAGAAACTTCGCCATGAATACTATGAGTAGAAACTAAGGACATACTTGTCCATATGCTACAGCGGAGCGTGTCTCTCTCCCATAAAGTGAATGCTAGGATCCATTTTATTCAAACAAAACAAAAAACAAAAACAAACCGACGCTCCAAGAAAAAGCACATAAGATGTGATGGAATAAAAATATAGTTTCAGGGGAGGAACCTGATAATGTTGTCGATGAAGAAGGGGATGCCTTGGGCATCCCCAAGCTTAGACACTTGAGTCTTCTTGATATATGCAGGGGTGAACCACCGGGTGCATCCCCAAGCTTAGAGCTTTCACTCTCCTTGATCATGTTGCATCATACTCCTCTCTTGATCCTTGAAAACTTCCTCCACACCAAACTCGAAACAACTCATTAGAGGGTTAGTGCACAATATAAATTGACATATTCAGAGGTGACACAATCATTCTTAACACTTCTGGACATTGCATAATGCTACTGGACATTAATGGATCAAAGAAATTCATCCAACATAGCGAAAGAGGCAATGCGAAATAAAAGGCAGAATCTGTCAAAACAGAACAGTTCGTATTGACGAATTTTAAAATGGCACCAGACTTGCTCAAATGAAAATGCTCAAATTGAATGAAAGTTGCGTACATATCTGAGGATCATGCACGTAAATTGGCTTAATTTTCTGAGCTACCTACAGGGAGGTGGACCCAGATTCGTGACAGCAAAGAGATCTGGAACTGTGCAGTAATCCAAATCTAGTACTTACTTTTCTATCAACGGCTTAACTTGGCACAACAAAACACAAAACTAAGATAAGGAGAGGTTGCTACAGTAGTAAACAACTTCCAAGACACAAAATAAAAACAAAGTACTGTAGGTAAAAACATGGGTTGTCTCCCATAAGCGCTTTTCTTTAACGCCTTTCAGCTAGGCGCAGAAAGTGTGTATCAAGTATTATCAAGAGACGAAGTGTCAACATCGTAATTTGTTCTCATAATAGAATCAAAAGGTACCTTCATTCTCTTTCTAGGGAAGTGTTCCATACCTTTCTTGAGAGGAAATTGATATTTTATATTACCTTCCTTCATATCAATAATAGCACCAACAGTTCGAAGAAAAGGTCTTCCCAATATAATGGGACAAGATGCATTGCATTCAATATCCAAGACAACAAAATCAACGGGAACAAGGTTATTGTTAACGGTAATGCGAACATTATCAACTTTACCCAAAGGTTTCTTTGTAGAATGATCAGCAAGATTAACATCCAAATAACAATTTTTCAGCGGTGGCAAGTCAAACATATTATAAATTTTCTTAGGCATAACAGAAATACTTGCACCAAGATCACATAAAGCATTACAATCAAAATCTTTAATCTTCATCTTAATGATGGGCTCCCAACCATCCTCTAGCTTTTTAGGAATAGAGGCTTCACGCTCTAGTTTCTCTTCTCTAGCTTTTATGAGAGCATTAGTAATATGATGCGTGAAAGCCAAATTTATAGCACTAGCATTAGGACTTTTAGCAAGTTTTTGCAAGAACTTTATAACTTCAGAGATGTGGCAATCATCAAAATTCAAATCATTATAATCTAAAGCAATGGGATCATCATCCCCAATGTTGGAAAAAATTTCAGCAGCTTTATCACGAGCAGTTTAATGAGTTTTAGCAGTTTCAGGCAGTTTTTCGCGCTTTGCATTAGAAGTGGAAACATTGCTAACACCAATTCTTTTATTAGTATGAGTAGGAGGTGCAGCAACATGTGTAGCATTAGCATTACTAGTGGTGGTAATAGTCCAAACTTTAGCTATATTCTTTTCTTTAGCTAGTTTTTCATTTTCTTCTCTATCCCACCTAGCACGCAGTTCAGCCATTAATCTTATATTCTCATTAATTCTAACTTGAATGGCATTTGCTGTAGTAGTAATTTTATTATGATGATTCTCATTAGGCAAAACTTTTGATTTCAAAAGATCAACATCAGCACAAGACTATCGACTTTAGAAGCAAGTATATCAATTTTCCCAAGCTTTTCTTCAACAGATTTGTTAAAAGCAGTTTGTGTACTAATAAATTCTTTAAGCATGGCTTCAAGTCCAGGGTGAACTCCTATTATTGTTGTAAGAATTCCCATAAGAATTACCATAGCCGTTGCCATTATTATAAGGATATGGCCTATAGTTGTTACTAGAATTGTTAAGGTAAGCATTGTTGTTGAAATTATTATTTTTAATGAAGTTTACATCAACATGTTCTTCTTGTGCAACCAATGAAGCTAATGGAACATTATTAGGATCAATATTAGTCCTATCATTCACAAGCATAGATATAATAGCATCAATCTTATCACTCAAGGAAGAGGTTTCTTCGACAGAATTTACCTTCTTACCTTGTGGAGCTCTTTCCGTGTGCCATTCAGAGTAGTTGATCATCATATTATCAAGAAGATTTGTTGCTTCACCAAGAGTGATGGACATAAAGGTACCTCCAGCAGCTGAATCCAATAAATTCCGTGAAGAAAAATTTAGTCCTGCATAGAAGGTTTGGATGATCATCCAAGTAGTCAGTCCATGGGTTGGGCAATTTTTAACCAAAGATTTCATTCTTTCCCAAGCTTGAGCAACATGTTCAGTATCTAATTGTTTAAAATTCATTATGCTACTCCTCAAAGATATAATTTTAGCAGGGGGATAATATCTACCAATAAAAGCATCCTTGCATTTAGTCCATGAATCAATACTATTCTTAGGCAGAGATAGCAACCAATCTTTAGCTCTTCCTCTTAATGAGAAAGGGAACAATTTTAGTTTAATAATATCACCATCTACATCTTTATATTTTTGCATTTCACATAGTTCAACAAAATTATTAAGATGGGCAGCAGCATCATGAGAACTAACACCAGAAAATTGCTCTCGCATAACAAGATTCAGTAAAGCAGGTTTAATTTCAAAGAATTCTGCTGTAGTAGCAGGTGGAGCAATAGGTGTGCATAAGAAATCATTATTATTTGTGGTTGTGAAGTCACACAACTTAGTATTTTCAGCGTTGGCCATTTTAGCAACAGTAAATAAAACAAACTAGATAAAGTAAATGCAAGTAAACTAATTTTTTTGTATTTTTGATATAGCAAACAAGATAGCAAATAAAGTAAAACTAGCAACTAATTTTTTTGTATTTTGATTTAGTGCAGCAAACAAAGTAGTAAATAAAACTAAGCAAGACAAAAACAAAGTAAAGAGATTGAGAAGTGGAGACTCCCCTTGCAGCGTGTCTTGATCTCCCCGGCAACGGCGCCAGAAAAAGAGCTGTTGCCGTGGGAGGCAATTCTCTGTGGTGTAGCTTTTCTTCAGGTCCCCGGCAACGGCACCAGAAAAATGAGCTTGATGGCGTGTATTTCACACGTTCGTTGGGCAACCCCAAGAGGAAGGTATGATGCGCACAGCAGCAAGTTTTCCCTCAGAAAGAAACCAAGGTTTATCGAACCAGGAGGAGCCAAGAAGCACGTTGAAGGTTGATGGCGGCGGGATGTAGTGCGGCGCAACACCAGGGATTCCGGCGCCAACGTGGAACCTGCACAACACAACCAAAGTACTTTGCCCCAACGAAACAGTGAGGTTGTCAATCTCACCGGCTTGCTGTAACAAAGAGTTAACCGTATTGTGTGGAAGATGATTGTTTGCAGAAAACAGTAGAACAAGTATTGCAGTAGATTGTATTTCAGTAAAGAGAATTGGACCGGGGTCCACAGTTCACTAGAGGTGTCTCTCCCATAAGACGAACAGCATGTTGGGTGAACAAATTACAGTTGGGCAATTGACAAATAAAGAGAGCATGACCATGCACATACATATCATGATGAGTATAGTGAGATTTAATTGGGCATTACGACAAAGTACATAGACCGCCATCCAACTGCATCTATGCCTAAAAAGTCCACCTTCAGGTTATCATCCGAACCCCCTCCAGTATTAAGTTGCAAACAACAGACAATTGCATTAAGTATGGTGCGTAATGTAACTAGTGACTACATCCTTGAACATAGCACTAATGTTTTATCCCTAGTGGCAACAGCACAACACAACCTTAGAACTTTCTGTCACTGTCCAGGTGTCAATGCAGGCATGAACCCACTATCGAGCATAAGTACTCCCTCTTGGAGTTACAAGCATCTACTTGGCCAGAGCATCTACTAGTAACGGAGAGCATGCAAGATCATAAACAACACATAGCATAACTTTGATAATCAACATAACAAGTATTCTCTATTCATCGGATCCCAACAAACGCAACATATAGAATTACAGATAGATGATCTTGATCATGTTAGGCAGCTCACAAGATCCGACAATGATAGCACAATGGGGAGAAGACAACCATCTAGCTACTGCTATGGACCCATAGTCCAGGGGTAGACTACTCACACATCACACCGGAGGCGACCATGGCGGCGTAGAGTCCTCCGGGAGATGATTCCCCTCTCCGACAGGGTGCCGGAGGCGATCTCCTGGATCCCCCGAGATGGGATCGGCGGCGGCGGCGTCTCTGGAAGGTTTTCCGTATCGTGGTTCTCGGTACTGGGGGTTTCGTCACGGAGACTTTTTATAGGCGGAAGGGCAGGTCAAGAGGCGGCACGGGGGCCCCACACTACAGGCCGGCGCGGCCAAGGGGGGGGGCTGCGCCGCCCTATAGTGTGGCCCCTCCGTGGCCCCTCTTCGTCTCTCCTTCGGACTTCTGGAAGCTTCGTGAGAAAATAGGCCCCTGGGCTTTGATTTCGTCCAATTCCGAGAATATTTCCTTACTAGGATTTCTGAAACCAAAAACAGCAGAAAACAGCAACTGGCACTTCGGCATCTTGTTAATAGGTTAGTTCCAGAAAATGCATGAATATGACATAAAGTGTGCATAAAACATGTAGATAACATCAATAATGTGGCATGGAACATAAGAAATTATCGATACGTCGGAGACGTATCATCCTACCATGTTGATGCTGAACGAGGATCCTGGCTGGCAACCTTCAGGGTAAGTGCACTCCACCATGTTAACGGCGGGGAAAGGTTGGGTGTCGACCTTCATGGCGTACTGGTTGAAAATCAGACGTCCTTGTTCTATCGCCATTTGGATCTGCTGACGCCAAACCCTGCAGTCTTTGGTGGCATGGGAGAGCGAGTTATGCCATTTGCAGTATGGCTTTCCGTTCAGCTCCTGTACCGTGGGGAATTTGAGACCTTCAGGTATCTTCAACTGCTTTTCCTTGAGTAGGAGGTCGAAGATTTGTTCAGTTTTGGTCACGTCAAAATCAAACCCCCTGGGCGGGCCTGGTGGCTTTACCCATTTGCAGGACACGGGGTTTGCCCCCCGAGTCCATTCAGCCACTGCTACCTCTTGATCTCCCGCAGAAACTTCGTCTTCCTCTGCCTCGACCAGGACTACTGCACGCTTGAATTTGTCCTGGTACAAGTCCGGGTGGCGCTGTTCATATGCCGACAGTTTCTGAACCATGTGCGCCAGTGAGGGGTAGTCTGCTTGGGAGGCCATGTCCTTGAGCGGTGCTGCAAGGCCCGCTACTGCCAACTCGACTGCTTCTTTTTCAGTCACGCGAACCGAATAACATCGGTTCCTAAGATTCCTGAAGCGCTGGATGTATTCTGTCACGGTTTCTCCACGCTTCTGACGTATTTGTGCTAGATCGGCAAGGCCAGACTCGGAAGCCTCTGAGTGGTACTGCATATGGAACTGTTCTTCCAACTGCTTCCAAGTCCGGATCGAGTCTGGTGGCAACGAGGTGTACCACCCGAAAGCCGATCCCGTGATGGACCGTGAGAAGAACCTCACGCGTAGTTGATCCGACACTGAGGCCGGTCCTAACTGTGCCAAATATCGGCCTACGTGCTCGATGGAGCTGGAACCATCTGATCCACTGAATTTGGAGAAATCAGGGAGCCGATATTTAGGTGGTAGCGGGATCAATTCGTACTCGTCGGGGTACGGCTTGGAATAGCCGATTGCCCTCCTTTTCGGCACCATGCCGAACTGGTCTCTCAGTATGGTACTGATCTGATCCGCTGTGCTGGCTGCAGGAGTTGAACTCTGAAGATTCGCCGGGGTGGCATACTTAGCCAGCCATGTTTGCTTTTCCAGCTCTGAGCCAACTGCAGGAGCTGAGCTCTGGAGGTTCGTCGGGGTGGCGTACTTAGTTAGCCACATCTGCTTCTCAAGATCGGTCGCTGACATCCCTCCTGTTTTCCCAGAAGTCCTGATGTTGTGGCCTGGTTTGTGAGCGCCCAATTACCGCAATCTGGCACATACGTGCACGTGTACCCGTGAGGGATCTCCTTAGGCGCCTCATGCAAGAACTGGTAGTCACTAGGGTCACCACCGATCCTGTAGACGACGAATGCCGGTGAATTCGACACTTCTGGTGCTGCCCACGCAAATGGCAGCGGTGGACGGGACTGGAGTGGCAACTCTCCTTGATGCGTCCCGAGAGCTGGTCCTGACGGCGAGTATTGGTGCCTCATGATCTCCTGGATCACGCGAAGAGCGACACGCTCCAACGTGTTTACCAGGTTCTCAGAGTGGCGGTGTAGCGAGTGAGCCACCAAGTAGTTGATCTCCTGCCGCAGGGACCTGGTGCGTTCTTCCGACGGGGCAGAGAGGTCTATCCCATCGAGTGCACCATTAGGCGAGAACCCCTTCCACCTGATGCCATGTGAACGGGTTCTGTGGAAAGAGCCGATGAGGTCGGCTTCGAGGATGACTTTGATCTCGTCATACTTCTTCTTGAGCTCGTCGGTCAGATCCTCGTACGTGACTGGAGTGCCGTCTGCCATCTCAGATGTAGATGGCGAGGTGGTTGATGTCGAAGCTTGTCCCACCGGGCGTGCCAGAATGTGTTGACGGTCAAAACCCACCGGCGGGCAGCGACGGGCAACACAGTAGAGCCGGGAACAACTTAGGGCTGCGGCTGGCCCTGGTCCCTCCGAGCGACGGCCCGCAAAGCCTTCTGGTCACACGTCCGATGCTGATTGCAAGGGCGTGCCACCTGACCTATACCTGGTCAGGAAGGTGATGGAGATGCCTCGCTTAGTTTCCTGCAGGGCATACACATAAACATTAAATACGAGCCTCGATCGGCTCTCAGGTTATCCTGTGAATCGGCTCAAGGAGCCGATCCACCCATGATTCGTACGAGGTGCACGAATATATGGTGGTCCTGCTTGATCAAGATAAAGCTAATGCGATCCACGACGATTTAGGGTTTTCACCGCATAATCGGATCATCCTACTCACGATTGGGCCTCGCGGCCACGCACGGTGATCGTAAGCCGATCCTAGATAGGGCCTAAAAACCAACACGAGGTTGATCCCCGGAACATCCTGTCTAGGACTAGCGAACGACACCCTACGTGCCGCTGGATCCTCCAACCCTTTGTAAGGCCTAACTATTGCAGATATTAAACTAATCCTTGCAGAACAAGGAGCAACCGTAACGGATTGGATCTACTGAATAACGATCAAGCGGGGTGCCGCCCCTACACCTAAGATAGGTGTAAGGGCGGCTAGATATGCAAGGGTTGCACTACGACAGCATATGATACGAAGAACAATGCTAACCCTAACATATCTATGATAACTACGTTGCTCGCCATCAAAAAGGCTTCAGTACGAGCAACGCATGAACAACATTAAGCTTGTGCTGCCTAGATCGCAAGATGCGATCTAGGCAGCATGTTGCTTACCGGTAGAAACCCTCGAGATGAAGGAGTTGGCGATGCGCCGAGATTGATTTGTTGGTTGAACGTTGGTTGTTGTTTATTCCATAAACCCTAGATACATATTTATAGTCCAGGGGACTTTCTAATTTAGGCGTGCACCTAACCGTGCACGGGTCAAACTCTATCTTCTAATCTAAGATGCGATCTACTATAATACAGATACACGGGCAATCTAGCCCAAACTCTCCGTGCAAGGCCGCTTCAGAGATCTTTCACGTGTAATCTTCCAAGCCCATCTCCCTTACGGCCCACATCCTGATTTGGCCAAAATCTGGTGATAACACCTTTAGAGCATAATAGATCTTTGCAATTTAAACCGAGTACTAACATAGCATACACACTGTCACCTTTACACTATGAAGGGGGAATAAATCACATCAATACTATCATAGTAATAATTAACTCCATAACCTATAAGAGATTATGATCATAGCCTACGCCAAGTACTACACGATGCACACACTGTCACCATTACACTGTGAAGGAGGAATAGACTACTTTAATAACATCACAAGAGTAGCACATAGACTAATAGTGATACAAAACTCATATGAATCTCAATCATGTAAGGCAGCTCATGAGATCATTGTATTGAAGTACATAGGAGAGAGATTAACCACATAGCTACCGGTACAGCCCTTAGCCTCGATGGAGAACTACTCCCTCCTCATGGGAGACAGAAGCGGTGATGAAGATGGCGGTGGTGTCGATGGAGATGCCTTCCGGGGGCACTTCCCCGTCCCGGCAGCGTGCCGGAACAGAGACTCCTGTCCCCCAGATCTTGGCTTCGCGATGGCGGCGACTCTGGAAGGTTTCTCGTACCGTGGCTTTTCCGTCTCGAAGATTTAGGTCAGGGACCTTTAAATAGGCGAAGAGGCGAAGTCGGAGGGGGTGCGGAGCCGCCACACAACAGGGTGGCGCGGGCCCTAGCCTGGCCACACCAGCCCCTTGTGTGGGCCCCCTATGGCTCTCCTCTGGTGGCTCTCGGGTGTTCTGGAAGCTTCGTGGAATTCTAAGATGCTGGGCGTTGATTTCGTCCAATTCCGAGAATATTTCCTTACTAGGATTTCTGAAACCAAAAACAGCAGAAAACAGGAACTGGCACTTCGGCATCTCGTCAATAGGTTAGTTCCGGAAAACGCATCAAAAAACGATAAAAAGTGTGAACAAAACATGTAGGTATTGTCATAAAACTAGCATGGAACATAAGAAATTATAGATACGTTTGAGACGTATCACGCACCAGGGATCCATGCGCCTGATAACGCGTGAAGCACACGTCCGTTGGGAACCTCGAGAGGAAGGTGTGATGTGTACAACAGTTTCCCTCAGTAAGAAACCAAGGTTATCGAACCAGTAGGAGATGAAGGCCACGTGAAGGTTGTTGGTGGAGGAGTGTAGTGCGGCGCAACACCAGGGATTCCGACGCCAACGTGGAACCTACACAACACAATCAAAATACTTTGCCCCAACTTAACAGTGAGGTTGTCAATCTCACCAGCTTGCTGTAAACAAAGGATTAAACGTATGGTGTGGAGAATGATGTTTGCTTGTGAAGAACAACAGAGAACAGAGATTGCAGTTGATTGTATTTCAGATGTAAAAGAATGGACCGGGGTCCACAGTTCACTAGTGGTGTCTCTTCAATAAGATAAATAGCATGTTGGGTGAACAAATTACAGTTGGGCAATTGACAAATAGAGATGCACATACATATCATGATGACTACTATGAGATTTAATCAGGGCATTACGACAAAGTACATAGATCGCTATCCAGCATGCATCTATGCCTAAAAAGTCCACCTTCGGGTTAGCATCCGCACCCTTTCCAGTATTAAGTTGCAAACAACAGACAATTGCATTAAGTATGGTGCGTAATGTAATCAACACAAATATCCTTAGACAAAGCATTGATGTTTTATCCCTAGTGGCAACTGAAGGAGATATGCCCTAGAGGCAATAATAAAGTGGTTATTATTTATATCTTTATGTTTATGATAAATGTTTATATATCATGCTATAATTGTATTAACCGAAACATTAGTACATGTGTGATATGTAGACAAACAAAGAGTCCCTAGTATGCCTCTTAACTAGCTTGTTGATTAATGGATGATTAGTTTCATAATCATGAACATTGGATGTTATTAATAAAAAGGTTATGTCATTGTATGAATGATGTAATGGACACACCCAATTAAGCGTAGCATAAGATCTCGTCATTAAGTTATTTGCTATAAGCTTTCGATACATAGTTACCTAGTCCTTATGACCATGAGATCATGTAAATCACTTATACCAGAAAGGTACTTTGATTACACCAAACGCCACTGCGTAAATGGGTGGTTATAAAGGTGGGATTAAGTATCCGGAAAGTATGAGTTGAAGCATATGGATCAACAGTGGGATTTGTCCATCCCGATGACGGATAGATATACTCTGGGCCCTCTCGGTGGAATGTCGTCTAATGTCTTGCAAGCATATGAATGAGTTCATAAGAGACCACATACCACGGTACGAGTAAAGAGTACTTGTCAGGAGACGAGGTTGAACAAGGTATAGAGTGATACCGAAGATCAAACCTCGGACAAGTAAAATATCGCGTGACAAAGGGAATTGGTATCGTATGTGAATGGTTCATTCGATCACTAAAGTCATCGTTGAATATGTGGGAGCCATTATGGATCTCCAGATCCCGCTATTGGTTATTGGTCGGAGTGAGTACTCAACCATGTCCGCATAGTTCACGAACCGTAGGGTGACACACTTAAAGTTGGATGTTGAAATGGTAGAACTTGAATATGGAATGGAGTTCGAATATTTGTTCGGAGTCCCGGATGAGATCCCGGACATCACGAGGAGTTCCGGAATGGTCCGGAGAATAAGATTCATATATAGGATGTCATTTTATGTGAATTAAAATGTCGCGGAAGGTTCTATGGAAGGTTCTAGAAGGTTCTAGAAAAGTCCGGAAGAAACCACCAAGGAAGGTGGAGTCCACATGGGACTCCACCTCCATGGCCGGCCAACCCTAGTGGGGGAGGAGTCCCAAGTGGACTCCCCCTTAGGGGGCCGGCCACCCCCCCATATGGGAGGTGGAACTCCCACCTCAAGTGGGAGTCCTAGCTTGGCTAGGTTTCCCCTCCATATGGAAGGTTTTTGGTTCGGGTCTTATTCGAAGACTTGGATACCAACACTTGGGGTTCCACCTATATAATGAGGGGCATAGGGGAGGGGGCCGGCCACACCAAAGCCACAAGTTGGCCGCACCCCCTTGAGGCCGGCCACCCCCTCCCAAACCCTAGCCGCCCCCCTCTCCTCCATATCTCCCGCGTAGCTTTAGCGAAGCTCCGCCGGAGTTCTCCACCGCCACCGACACCACGCCGTCGTGCTGTCGGATTCAAGAGGAGCTACTACTTCCGCTGCCCGCTGGAACGGGAGGTGGACGTCGTCTTCATCAACAACCGAACGTGTGACCGAGTACGGAGGTGCTGCCCGTTCGTGGCGCCGGAAGCGATCGTGATCAAGATCTTCTACGCGCTTTTGCAAGCGGCAAGTGATCGTCTACCGCAGCAATAAGAGCCTACTCTTATAGGCTTTGGAATCTCTTCAAGGGTTAGTCTTGATCATCCCCTCGTTGCTCCCATCTTCTAGATTGCATCTTGGCTTGGATTGCGTGTTCGCGGTAGGAAATTTTTTGTTTTCTATGCAACGTTATCCTACAGTGGTATCAGAGCCAGGTCTATGCATAGATGGTTGCACGAGTAGAACACAATGGTTTGTGGGCGTTGATGCTCTTGTTATCTTTAGTTTGAGTACTTTGCATCTTTGTGGCATAGTGGGATGAAGCGGCTCGGACTAACTTTACATGACCGCGTTCATGATACTTGTTCCTCGTTCGACATGCAACTTGTATTGCATAAGAGGCTTTGCGGGTGTCTGTCTCTCCTACTATAGTGAAGATTCAATTTACTCTTCTATTGAAAACATTAGTATCAACGTTGTGGTTCATGTTCGTAGGTAGATTAGATCTCTCTCGAAAACCCTAAACCACGTAAAATATGCAAACCAAATTAGAGACGTCTAACTTGTTTTTGCAGGGTTTGGTGATGTGATATGGCCATAATGTGATGATGAATATGTATGAGATGATCATTATTGTATTGTGGCAACCGGCATGAGCCTTATGGTTGTCTTTAAATTTCATGTTGAGTAGTATTTCAAAGTAGTTGTAATAGTTGCTACATGGAGGACAATCATGAAGACGGCGCCATTGACCTTGACGCTACGCCGACGATGATGGAGATCATGCCCGAAGATGATGGAGATCATGTCCGTGCTTTGGAGATGAAGATCAAAGGCGCAAAGACAAAAGGGCCATATCATATCACATATGAACTGCATGTGATGTTAATCCTTTATGCATCTTATTTTGCTTAGATCGCGACGGTAGCATTATAAGATGATCCCTCACATTAATATCAAGATAATAAAGTGTTCTCCCCTCATATGCACCGTTGTAACAGTTCGTCGTTTCGAAGCATCTCGTGATGATCGGATGTGATAGATTCAACGATTCACATACAACGGGTGTAAGCCATGTTGCACACGCGGAATACTTGGGTTTGCTTGACGAGCCTAGCATGTACAGACATGGCCTCGGGACAACGGAAACCGAAAGGTTGAACACGAGTCATATGGATGATATGATCAACATGTTGATGTTCACCATTGAAGCTACATCATCTCACGTGATGATCGGTTTTGGTGTAGTGGATTTGGATCATGTACCACTTAACAACTATGAGGGATGTTGTATTAAGTGGGAGTTCATTAGTAATTAGATTAAAACATGAACTAATTATCTTAAACATAGTCTGAGTAGTATTTTGAATTAATTTTGTAGTATTGGCATCCGTTTTTCTACCATGCGTTAGTCTTGTAATTGAGATAGAAATACTGTTAAAATCTGATAAGAAACTTTACGGATTGGTACCGTATTGTTAATGAATCAAGAATTGATTAAGTCCTATTGCAAACTTTTAGTAAACCTCACATTGTTGATTCAAAGAGCTATGGTTTCAATTAGTACCTAAAGTTATCTTGTCTCCTTGAAACTTGAAGTTCAAATCTGTTTGAAAAGTAAGGAGAATTTGAAAATTTAGTTTTCAGAAATAATCAAGGTATGAGATATATGTGATATCTAAGACCTTATTGCAAGATGATAGAATATAATTTGGTGAGACTACATAAACTCATAAGTTTTATGGGAATGTATGAAGGTTGAAGACGCCAGGCATCACAATCCTCCAACTATTGGGGCACTAATAATATTCGCATATCCATGAAGTTATCATCCTTAGTATGCACCGTTGCTAAGACTCGTCGTTTCGAAGCATCACGTTATGATCGGGTGTGATAGATTCTACGTGTGCATACAAACGGGTGCAAGCCAGATTTGCACATGCGAATACCAAGGTTAAAACTTTACGAGCCTAGCATGTACAGACATGGTCTCAGAAAGTCGTCATGATATAATGGATAAAATTATGAGTGAAATTGTTCATCATATTACAAAGTTACTAATAGTGAAATCTGAAACACTTGTCATATGATGATCAAACTTAAAGTAAGAACCTCAAGGTTATTGGTATTTGACCAACAAATCTAGAAGTTAATAATGTTAAAGTGTTTCTCTGAATAATGTGGAAAGCTAAAAGAGAAACTGCAAAAGATATTTTGGCAAAAAGAAAAGAAAAGACTAGAAGGTCTAGCTCAGGTGTATATAAATGATATACATGTTATGGTTGTATTCCTAGTTAAGTCACACTATGAAATTCTTGGGTATTAGTACTATATTGGTTGGTATGAAGTGTCATACAAAACAACGCAATACAAGAATACAATGGCCTAAGTGACTGACAAGGAATATGATAAGAATGCACGCCTGGAACAAAATAAAGTGTTATTATGTTCGTCGTTAGCATTCTATCTAGCCCTTAGAATTTATAATAAAGAACTTAATAATTGTTATTTTGCTCTGGTCAAATGAAAACAATGCGTTGTTTAAATTATGACATTACTCCATGTACGATGGATAAGTTATTATAAATCTTAATGGTGAAACACACATACATAACACTGACGCTAAAAATGCCATAAGGCAAATGATTTGAATTCCACTTATTTGTGGAACCGCCATTTATGTCATGTTAGAAAGGAACGCATGAAGGAACTCCATGCAAATGGATTTTTGGAGTCATTTGATTTTTTAATCATTTGGCGCTTGCAAATCTTTTCTAAAGAGAATGATTAAAATGCCGTTCATAGGCCAAGAGTTGAACGGGCAACTAACTTAGTGAAAAATACATGATGATGTATGTGGTTCACTCGGCATAGTTGTGTGCGGGAGATTCTTCTACTTCATGAAAACTTTCAACAACGAATTGAGTATATATATATGGATATATTCAATAAGGAAGAAGTTTGAAACATTTGAATGGATTCAAATAAATTTCAGCATGAAGTGGAAATCATCGTAATAGAAAAGTCAAATATCTATGATTGGATCATGGTGAAAATATTTGAATTACGAGTTTTAGCGAACATCTAAGAGAGTCATGAAATTGTTCTACAACTCACATTTCTTGGAGCATCATAATGATGATATAGTATCCGAGAGATGTATCCAAGCCTTGTTGGATTAATGATGAGATAAAATATTATGACGCCATTATATTTTTGTGGATTACGCTTTAGTGACTACCGCTTTTACACTGAATAGAGCATCATCATGATCCAAAGAAATGACACCATACGAGTTATGGCATGGGTATAAACCCTAATAGTCCTTTCTTTAAATTTTGGTCTAAAAGTTAACAACCAAAATCGGATGAATGTCTTTGTTGGTTATCCCAGAGAATTGATTGGGAATTCTTCCCACTATGGATACAAAGACAAAAGTGTTTGTCAATGTTTCTTATTTCCAAGAAATTGTTTCTAATGAAGTATTTGAGTGGGAGGACAATATAATTTGATAAGGTTTATGAACCTGAGCATAATGATCAGAGTAGCGCAGCATCGGAATTGGTTTCGAAAGCAGCCACGACGATCATGGCTCCCATGACTACAAAGTGTTTTAGCCATGGAGATCGAAGTACATATTGAACCTTGTAGGTATATATGGTTTACTTTGTGATCAAATAAATGATTTGTGGACAAAGGATTGATTTTGAACAATGATAAACCAACTACAAACAAAGAAGTTATGATGGGCCCTGACTCCGTTAAAATGGCTATATGCCATGAAATCCAAGATAGATAAATATTTTTTGAAAGTAAATGGATCTATAAAATTTATGGACTTGGATGGAATATCCTTAAAGAAGCTCGACTTGTCGAAAAATTGTTTACGACAAAGTTCAAAGAGTTGACTACGATAAGATTAGATCTTCCGTAGCAATGCTTATAGTCTATGTGGATTATTCTAGTAATCACTACATATTTCTTTTATGAGATATGCTAGTAGGATGGCAAAATACACTACTTAACAGAAGTATGTATACAAGATACAACCAATTGTTTTGCTAGTCCGTAGAATACTAGATAGGAATATGAACTTCAATTGGATGAAGTGAGTATTACGGAGTTGGAATCTTCACCAGATGAAATAGTCAAAGAGTTTTTGATTTCATCAGAAATGATGAAGAGGCTTGCATTTGCAAGAAATTAAGTGGGAGCGCTGAGACATATTTATAATACTTTATGTAGATGACATATAGTTGGTTATAAATAATGTAATTATATACTTGATTAAAATGTTTCATTGAAAATTAACTTCAATGAAAGGATATGGACTAAAACATATTTAGTGTCAAGATCTATGAAGATAGATTGAAACACATAATAAGTTTAAGTCAAAGTACATAGAATGGATATTGAAATAGTTCAATACAGAAATATTAAGAAAATGTTCTTGTCATGTGAAGGTTTAACAAGACTTGAGTGTATCTGACACTCGATGAGTAAAAACACATGAGTGATTTTAGATCACGAATAAAATGTACAAAATCAGATATCTTGTGCTCTAAAATGTTATGAGCATATACCGGAATGATTCATAAGATGATCATGGGACGACAGTAAGAATATCCTTGAGTACTTTAGAAGAACTAAGGATATATATATATATATTTTTGTATGAAGAAATGACAAACAAATCGCTGTAAGGTGTTACACCGATATTGGTTTTGTCACATATAAAATATAATTTCAATCTCAAATTAAACTAAGTGTTGTTTAAAAGGTAGCACAATGAGCTGGAAATTGTCTATGCTAGATTTAGAAGAGTTCTAAATATTGTGATGGATTCTACAAAAGAAGGCAGAGTATGTCATTGTTTTGACAATGACAAAGGATGTTAAGTCAAGAGGTTCTTTGAGAACTTGGTGTAGTTTCGACGGAGTCAGAACTTTGAAGCTATATTGTGTATGACAATATTAGTGACATATTTCAAACCGCGGAATTAAGGTTCCACCAGAAGACCAAACATATTTAATGCCGACTCATTTGGAAATGAGTGATGCGTTGAGACGCAAATAAATTACAAAATACATACGTTTCTGAGCGTGTCAGATCTGTTGACTAAAAACCTCTCCCGTGAGCAATACATGATAAAGCACCATAAGGCCAAGGTGTTATATCTTTACAAATGTAAACTAGATTATTGACTCTAGTGCAAGTGGGAGACTGAAGGAGATATGCCCTAGAGGCAATAATAAAGTGGTTATTATTTATATCTTTATGTTTATGATAAATGTTTATATATCATGCTATAATTGTATTAACCGAAACATTAGTACATGTGTGATATGTAGACAAACAAAGAGTCCCTAGTATGCCTCTTAACTAGCTTGTTGATTAATGGATGATTAGTTTCATAATCATGAACATTGGATGTTATTAATAACAAGGTTATGTCATTGTATGAATGATGTAATGGACACACCCAATTAAGCGTAGCATAAGATCTCGTCATTAAGTTATTTGCTATAAGCTTTCGATACATAGTTACCTAGTCCTTATGACCATGAGATCATGTAAATCACTTATACCGAAAAGGTACTTTGATTACACCAAACGCCACTGCGTAAATGGGTGGTTATAAAGGTGGGATTAAGTATCCGGAAAGTATGAGTTGAAGCATATGGATCAACAGTGGGATTTGTCCATCCCGATGACGGATAGATATACTCTGGGCCCTCTCGGTGGAATGTCGTCTAATGTCTTGCAAGCATATGAATGAGTTCATAAGAGACCACATACCACGGTACGAGTAAAGAGTACTTGTCAGGAGACGAGGTTGAACAAGGTATAGAGTGATACCGAAGATCAAACCTCGGACAAGTAAAATATCGCGTGACAAAGGGAATTGGTATCGTATGTGAATGGTTCATTCGATCACTAAAGTCATCGTTGAATATGTGGGAGCCATTATGGATCTCCAGATCCCGCTATTGGTTATTGGTCGGAGTGAGTACTCAACCATGTCCGCATAGTTCACGAACCGTAGGGTGACACACTTAAAGTTGGATGTTGAAATGGTAGAACTTGAATATGGAATGGAGTTCGAATATTTGTTCGGAGTCCCGGATGAGATCCCAGACATCACGAGGAGTTCCGGAATGGTCCGGAGAATAAGATTCATATATAGGATGTCATTTTATGTGAATTAAAATGTCGCGGAAGGTTCTATGGAAGGTTCTAGAAGGTTCTAGAAAAGTCCGGAAGAAACCACCAAGGAAGGTGGAGTCCACATGGGACTCCACCTCCATGGCCGGCCAACCCTAGTGGGGGAGGAGTCCCAAGTGGACTCCCCCTTAGGGGGCCGGCCACCCCCCCATATGGGAGGTGGAACTCCCACCTCAAGTGGGAGTCCTAGCTTGGCTAGGTTTCCCCTCCATATGGAAGGTTTTTTGTTCGGGTCTTATTCGAAGACTTGGATACCAACACTTGGGGTTCCACCTATATAATGAGGGGCATAGGGGAGGGGGCCGGCCACACCAAAGCCACAAGTTGGCCGCACCCCCTTGAGGCCGGCCACCCCCTCGCCATCCCTAGCGGGCGCCCTCTGCGCCATATCTCCCGCGTAGCTTTAGCGAAGCTCCGCCGGAGTTCTCCACCGCCACCGACACCACGCCGTCGTGCTGTCGGATTCAAGAGGAGCTACTACTTCCGCTGCCCGCTGGAACGGGAGGTGGACGTCGTCTTCATCAACAACCGAACGTGTGACCGAGTACGGAGGTGCTGCCCGTTCGTGGCGCCGGAAGCGATCGTGATCAAGATCTTCTACGCGCTTTTGCAAGCGGCAAGTGATCGTCTACCGCAGCAATAAGAGCCTACTCTTATAGGCTTTGGAATCTCTTCAAGGGTTAGTCTTGATCATCCCCTCGTTGCTCCCATCTTCTAGATTGCATCTTGGCTTGGATTGCGTGTTCGCGGTAGGAAAATTTTTGTTTTCTATGCAACGTTATCCTACAGCAACAACACATCCACAACCTTAGAACTTTCTGTCACTGTCCCAGATTCAATGGAGGCATGAACCCACTATCGAGCATAAATACTCCCTCTTGGAGTCACAAGTATCAACTTGGCCAGAGCCTCTACTAGCAACGGAGAGCATGCAAGAACATAAACAACACATATATGATAGATTGATAATCAACTTGACATAGTATTCAATATTCATCGGATCCCAACAAACACAACATGTAGCATTACAAATAGATGATCTTGATCATGATAGGCAGCTCACAAGATCTAACATGATAACACAATGAGGAGAAGACAACCATCTAGCTACTGCTATGGACCCATAGTCCAAGGATGAACTACTCACGCATCAGTCCGGAGGCGGGCATGGTGATGTAGAGCCCTCCGGTGATGATTCCCCTCTCCGGCAGGGTGTCGGAGGTGATCTCCTGAATCCCCCGAGATGGGATTGGCGGCGGTGGCGTCTCTGGAACTTTTTCCGTATCGTGGCTCTCGGTAATAGGGTTTTCGCGACAGAGAGTTTAAGTAGGCAGAAGGGCAGAGTCGGAGGAGGCACAGGGGGCCCACACCATAGGGCAGCGCGGGCCCCTCCTTGGCCGCGCCGCCTTGTGGTGTCGCCACCTCGTGGCCCCACTTCATATCTCCTTCGGTCTTCTGGAAGCTCCGTGGAAAAATAAGACCCTGGGCGTTCGTTTCGTCCAATTCCGAGAATATTTCCTGTGTAGGATTTCTGAAACCAAAAACAACACAAAACATGAACTGGCGCTTCGGCATCTCGTTAATAGGTTAGTGCCGGAAAATGCATATAAATGATATAAAGTGTATATAAAACATGTGAGTATTGTCATAAAACTAGCATGGAACATAAGAAATTATAGATACGTTTGAGACGTATCAAGCATCCCCAAGCTTAGTTCCTACTCGCCCTCGAGTAGGTAAATGATAACAAGGATAATTTCTGAAGTGACATGCTACTATCATAATCTTAATCAATACTATTGTAAAGCATATGAAGTGAATGAAGTGATTCGAAGGAATGGTAAAGACAATGATTAAACAACTGAATCATATAGCAAAGACTTTTCATGAATAGTACTTTCAAGACAAGCATCAATAAGACTTGCATAGGAGTTAACTCATAAAGCAATAAATTCTTAGTAGAAAGTTTTGAAGCAACACAAAGGAAGATATAAGTTTCAGCGGTTGCTTTCAACTTCAACATGTATACCTCATGGATAATTGTCAACACAAAGTAATATGATGAATGCAAATAAGCAAGTATGTAGGAATCAATGCACACAGTTGACACAAGTGTTTGCTTCTAAGATAGAAAGAAGTAGGTAAACTGACTCAACATAAAGTAAAAGAATGGGCCCTTCACAGAGGGAAGCATGGATTACTATTTTTGTGCTAGAGCTTTTATTTTGAAAACATAGAAATAATTTTGTCAACGGTAGTAATAATTCATATGTATTATGCATAAGACATCCTATAAGTTGCAAGCCTCATGCATAGAATACCAATAGTGCTCGCACCTTGTCCTAATTAGCTTGGATTTACATGGATTATCATTGCATAACATATGTTTCAACCAAGTGTCACAAAGGGGTACCTCTATGCCGCCTGTACAAAGGTCCAAGGAGATAAATCGTATTTGATTTCTCGTTTTTGATAGATCTCAACTAAGGAAATCCATACCGGGACAACATAGAAAACAGATAATGGACTCCTCTTTAATGCATAAGCGTTCAACAACAGATAATATTCTCATAAGAGATTGAGGATTAGTGTCCAAATTGAAACTTCCACCATGATTCGTGGCTTTAGTTAGTGGCCCAATGTTCTTCTCTAACAATATGCATACTCAAAACATTTGATCATGATAAATCGCCCTTACTTCAGACAAGACGAACATGCATAGCAACTCACATGATATTCAACAAAGGTGTAATAGTTGATGGCGTCCCCAGAAACATGGTTACCGCTCAACAAGCAACTTATAAGAAATAAGATACATAAGCTACATATTCTTTACCACAATAGTTTTTAAGGCTTTTTCCCATGAGCTATGTATTTCAAAGACAAGGAATGAAATTTTAAAGGTAGCACTCAAGTAATTTACTTTGGAATGGCAGAGAAATACCACATAGTAGGTAGGTATGGTGGACACAAATGGCATAGGTTTTGGCTCAAGGTTTTGGATGCACGAGAAGTATTCCCTCTCAGTACAAGGCTTTGGCTAGCAAGGTTGTTTGAAGCAAACACAAGTATGAAACAGTACAACAAAAATTACATAAGAACATATTGCAAGCATTATAAGACTCTACACTGTCTTCCTTGTTGTTCAAACACTTCACCAGAAAATATCTAGACTTTAGAGAGACCAATCATGCAAACCAAAATTCAACAAGCTCTATGGTAGTTCTTCATTAATAGGTGCAAAGTACATGATGCAAGAGCTTAAACATGATCTATTTGAGCACAACAATTGCCAAGTATCAAATTATTCAAGACAATATACCAATTACCACATGAAGCATTTTATGTTTCCAACCAAATAGCAATTAACGAAGCGGTTTTCAACTCCACCATGAACATTAAAGATAGAACTAAGAACACAGTGTTCATATGAAACAGCGGAGCGTGTCTTTCTCCCACACAAAGAATGCTAGGATCCGATTTTATTCAAACAAAAATAAAAAAATAAAAACAAACAGACGCTCCAAGTAAAGCACATAAGATGTGACTGAATAAAAATATAGTTTCACTAGAGGTGACCTGATAAGTTGTCGATGAAGAAGGGGATGCCTTGGGCATCCCCAAGCTTAGATGCTTGAGTCTTCTTGAAATATGTAGGGATGAACCACGGGGCCATCCCCAAGCTTAGAATTTTCACTCTTCTTGATCATATTGTATCATCCTCCTCTCTTGATCCTTGAAAACTTCCTCCACACCAAACTCAAAACAAACTCATTAGAGGGTTAGTGCATAATCAAAAATTCACATATTCAGAGGTGACATAATAATTCTTAACACTTCTGAACATTGCCCAAAGCTACTGAAAGTTAATGAAACAAAGAAATCCATTCAACATAGCAAAAAAGGCAATGCGAATAAAAGGCAGAATCTGTCAAAACAGAACAGTCCGTAAAAACGAAATTTTTAGAGGCACTTAACTTGCTCAGATGAAAAAGCTCAAATTGAATGAAAGTTGCGTACATATCTGAGTATCACGCATGTAAATGGGCAGATTTTTCTGAGTTACCTACAGAGAGTTCTACTCAAATTCGTGACAGCAAGAAATCTGTTTCTGCGCAGCAATCCAAATCTAGTATCAACCTTACTATCAAAGACTTTACTTGGCACAACAATGCAATAAAGTAAAGATAAGGAGAGGTTGCTACAGTAGTAACAACTTCCAAGACTCAAATATAAAACAAAAGTGCAGAAGTAAAATAATGGGTTGTTTCCCATAAGCGCTTTTCTTTAACGCCTTTCAGCTAGGCGCAGAAAGTGTGAATCAAGTATTATCAAGAGATGAAGCATCAACTTCATAATTTGTTCTAATAATAGAATCAAAAGGTAACTTCATTCTCTTTCTAGGGAAGTGTTCCATACGTTTCTTAAGAGGAAATTGATACTTAATATTCCCTTCCTTCATATCAATAATAGCACCAACAGTTCGAAGAAAAGGTCTTCCCAAAATAATGGGACAAGATGCATTGCATTCAATATCCAAGACAACAAAATCATCGGGGACAAGGTTATTTTTAACCATAATGCGAACATTATCAATCCTCCCCAAAGGTTTCTTTGTAGAATTATCAGCAAGATTAACATCCAAATAAGAAATTTTCAGTGGTGGCAAGTCAAGCATATTATAGAGTTTCTTAGGCATAACAGAAATACTTGCACCAAGATCACATAAAGCATTACAATCAAAATCATTGACCTTCATCTTAATGATAGGCTCCCAACCATATTCCAACTTCCTAGGAATAGAAGTTTCAAGTTTTCATTTCTCTTCTCTAGCTTTAATGAGAGCATTTGTAATATGTTTTGTAAAGGCCAAATTTATAGCACTAGCATTAGGGCTTCTAGCAAGTTTTTGTAAGAACTTAATAACTTCAGAGATATGAAAATCATCAAAATCTGAACCATTATGATCTACAGCAATGGGACCATTGTCCCCAATATTTTGAAAAATTTCAGCAGTTTTATCACAAACAAGTTTAGCGATTTTAGCGATTTCGAGCAGTTTTGCACGCTTTGCATTAGGAGTAGAAACATTACCAACACCAATTATTTTACCATTGATAGTAGTAGGTTTAGCAACATGTGAAGCATCAACATTACTAGTGGTGGTAATAGTCCAAACTTTAGCTACATTGTTCTCTTTAGCTAGTTTTTCTTCTCTTTCCCACCTAGCATGCAATTCAGCCATCAATCTAATATTTTCATTAATTCGAACTTGGATAGCGTTTGTTGTAGCAAATGACTTAATATCTTTAGTTTCATTAGGCATAGCTTTTAATTTTAAAAGATCAACATCAGCAGCAAGATTATCAACCTTAGAAGCAAGAACATCAATTTTACCAAGCTTTTCCTCAACAGATTTGTTAAAAGCAGTTTGTGTACTAATAAATTCTTTAAGCATGACTTCAATACCAGAGGGTACACTTCTACTATTGTTGTAAGAATTACCATAAGAATTACCATAACCATTACCATTATTAGAAGGATATGGCCTATAGTTGTTACCAGAATTATTCCTATAAGCATTGTTGTTGAAATTATTACTTTTAATGAAGTTCACATCAACATGTTCTTCTTGGGCAACCAATGAAGCTAAAGGAATATTATTAGGATCAACATTAGATCTACCATTCACAAGCATAGACATAATAGCATCAATCTTATCACTCAAGGAGGAGGTTTCTTCAATATAATTTACCTTCTTACCTCGAGTCCTTTCCGTGTGCCATTCAGAGTAATTTATCATCATATCATCAAGAAGCTTTGTTGCGGCGCCTAAGGTGATGGACATAAAAGTACCTCCAGCAGCTGAATCCAATAGGTTCCGCGAAGAAAAAATCAGTCCTGCATAAAAGGTTTGGATGATCATCCAAGTAGTTAGTCCATGGGTAGGGCAATTATTTACCAAAGATTTCATTCTTTCCCATGCTTGGGCAACATGCTCATTATCCAATTGCTTAAAATTCATAATGCTACTTCTCAAAGATATAATTTTAGCGGGAGGATAATATCTACCAATGAAAGCATCTTTACATTTAGTCCATGAATCAATACTATTCTTAGGCAAAGATAGCAACCAATCTTTAGCTCTTCCTCTTAAGGAGAAAGGAAACGATTTTAGTTTTATAATGTCACCATCTATATCCTTATACTTTTGCATTTCACAAAGTTCAACAAAATTATTAAGATGGGCAGCAGCATCATCAGAACTAACACCAGAAAATTGCTCTCTCATAACAAGATTTAGTAAAGCAGGTTTAATTTCATAGAATTCTGCTGTAGTAGCAGGTGGAGCAATAGGAGTGCATATAAAATCATTATTATTGGTGCTAGTGAAGTCACACAACTTAGTGTTCTCAGGAGTATTCATTTTAGCAGTAATAAAAACAAGTAAAGCAAACTAAATTAAGTAAAGTAAAACAAGTAACTAATTTTTTTTTGTATTTTTGATATTGAGAAAGCAAACAAAGCAGTAAATAAAATAAAGTAAAGCAAGACAATAACAAAGTAAAGAGATTGGAAGTGAGAGACTCCCCTTGCAGCGTGTCTTGATCTCCCCGGCAACGGCGCCAGAAAAAGTGCTTGATAATGCGTGAAGCACACGTCCGTTGGGAACCCCAAGAGGAAGGTGTGATGCGTACAGCAGCAAGTTTTCCCTCAGTAAGAAACCAAGGTTATCGAACCAGTAGGAGATGAAGGCCACGTGAAGGTTGTTGGTGGAGGAGTGTAGTGCGGCGCAACACCAGAGATTCCGGCGCCAACGTGGAACCTGCACAACACAATCAAAATACTTTGCCCCAACTTAACAGTGAGGTTGTCAATCTCACCGGCTTGCTGAAACAAAGGATTAAACGTATGGTGTGGAGAATGATGTTTTCTTGTGAAGAACAACAGAGAACAGAGATTGCAGTTGATTGTATTTCAGATGTAAAAGAATGGACCGGGGTCCACAGTTCACTAGTGGTGTCTCTCCAATAAGATAAATAGCATGTTGGGTGAACAAATTACAGTTGGGCAATTGACAAATAGAGATGCACATACATATCATGATGACTACTATGATATTTAATCAGGGCATTACGAAAAAGTACATAGACCGCTATCCAGCATGCATCTAAGCCTAAAAAGTCCACCTTCGGGTTAGCATCCGCACCCCTTCCAGTACTAAGTTGCAAACAACAGACAATTGCATTAAGTATGGTGCGTAATGTAATCAACACAAATATCCTTAGACAAAGCATTGATGTTTTATCCCTAGTGGCAACAACACATCCACAACCTTAGAACTTTCTGTCATTCAATGGAGGCATGAACCCACTATCGAGCATAAATACTCCCTCTTGGAGTCACAAGTATCAACTTGGCCAGAGCCTCTACTAGAACCGGAGAGCATGCAAGAACATAAACAACACATATATGATATATTGATAATCAACTTGACATAGTATTCAATATTCATCGGATCCCAACAAACACAACATGTAGCATTACAAATAGATGATCTTGATCATGATAGGCAGCTCACAAGATCTAACATGATAGCACAATGAGGAGAAGACAACCATCTAGCTACTGCTATGGACCCATAGTCCAAGGATGAACTACTCACGCATCAGTCCGGAGGCGGGCATGGTGATGTAGAGCCCTCCGGTGATGATTCCCCTCTCCGGCAGGGTGCCGGAGGCGATCTTCTGAATCCCCCGAGATGGGATTGGCGGCGGCGGCGTCTCTGGAACTTTTTCCGTATCGTGGCTCTCGGTAATAGGGTTTTCGCGACTGTTATCACCAGATTTTAGCCAAATCAGAAGATGGGCCGCGATTGAGATGGGCTTGGAAAATATACACATGAAGTGTTTATGAAGCGGCCTCGTGCGAGAGTTTGGGCTAGATTGCCCGTGTATCTGTACATTATAGTAGATCGCATTTTAGTTTAGAATTAAGAGATAGAGTTTGGTTCGTACACAGTTAGGTTTATTCCAAAGATAGAAAGTCCACGGACTATAAATATGTACCTAGGGTTATTGAGAAAGGAGGACGATCACGTTCACAACAAACACAATCTAGGTGCATCGCCACCCCTTATTTCGAGGGTTTCTTCTGGGTAAGCATCATGCTGCCTAGATCGCATCTTGCGATCTAGGCAGTATCGGTTTATTCGTTGTCTGGTGTTGCTCGTACTGAAGCCTTGTTGATGGCGAGTAACACTGTTTATCATAGATGTTTTGGGGCTTACATTGATACTTTTCTGATATGTTTGCTTAGTTATGCTGCCCCTCAATATCTAGCTGCCTTTATGCCTATCTTGGGTGTAAGGGCAGCATCTTGCTTCATCTTTATTTAGTAGATCTGATCTGTTATGGTTGTTCCTTGTTATTCAAGGTTTAGTTTGATATCTGCATGGTTAGGCCTTGCAAACGGGTTGAATGATCCAGTAGTGCGTAAGGTATGGTTTGCCGATCCAAGAAGGGATGTTCCGGGAATCGACTCCATGTTGGTTTTTAGGCCTCCTCGAGCATTAGTTTTCCGTTATCTTTCGTATCTGCCAGGCTCAACTACGTGTAGGACGTTCCGGTTATGCGGTGAAAGCCCTAAACTGTCGTAGATCGATTTAACTTGGTATTGATAAAGCACGATCCCCATGTTATCATAGATCCAATATGAACCATGGGTTAATCGGCTCTTTGAGCCGATTCACAGGGTAACCTGAGAGCCGATCGAGGCTCATTTAATGTTTACGTGTCTGCCATGCAGGAAACTAATCGAAGCAATCCAACACCTTCCTGACCAGGTATAGGTCAGGTGGCACGCCCTTGCAACCGCCAGGACGTGTGCCGGAGCATTGCGGGCCGTCGCCCGAGGGACCAGGGCCCACCAGCAGTCCTGGGAGCCTCCCGGCTCTCCGTGTTGCTCGTCGCTGCTCGCCGGTGGGTTTTGGCAGACAACACATTCTGGCACGCCCGGTGGGACATTCTACAGCAACTACATCAACATCTGCAGCTGAGATGTCGGACGAACCAGTCAAGTACGAAGATCTGCCTGAAGATCACAAGAAGAAATATGATGAGCTTAAAGCCCTCTTCGAAGCCGATCTCATCGGCTCTTTCGAAAGGACCCGTACACATGGCATTAGGTTTAAAGGATTCTCACCCGAAGGCGTTCTCGATGAAGTAGATCTGTCTCTCCCTTCGGAGGAACGTACCAGAGCTCTGCGCTAGGAAGTTAATTACATGATGGCTCATTCTCTACACTGTCATTCTGAAAGCCTGGTGAACACTTTGGAGCGTATTGCGGTTCGCGTGGTTCAGGAAATCATGAAGCATCAGTACTCTTCGTCAGGGCCCGCCCTAGGAACTCACCAGGGAGAGATACCGTTCCACACCAGACCGCAACTGCCATTCACGCTTGCAACTCCAGAGCAACAGGGTTCACCGGCATACGTCGTCTACAAGGTTGGAGGCGATCCTGGCGATTGCCAATTCCTTTATGAGCCGCCTAAAGAGATCCCACACGGATACGTGTGCACATACGTGCCGGACTGCAATAATTGGGCGCACACGAACCAGATTGCAGCAGGAGGGATGTCTGGAGCAGATGCCGATAAACAGGCGTGGCTAGCTAAATATGCCACCGGAACGAGTCATGAAAGCTCAACCCCTGCAGCTCATACCATGGAACAAATCAGTACAATCCTGAGAGACCAGTTCGGCATCCTGCCAAAGAGGAGAACAGTCGGCTATTCCAAGCCGTACCCCAATGAATATGATTTGATTCCGCTGCCACCCAAGTATCGGCTCCCTGAGTTCTCAAAATTCAATGGACCAGAAGGGGCCAGCTCAATTGAGCATGTAAGCCGATATTTGGCGCAGTTAGGCATGATTTCAGCTTCAGACCCGTGACGCGTGAGGTTTTTTGCGCAATCTCTTACAGGACCAGCTTTTGGGTGGTACACCTCGTTGCCACCAGATTCAGTTCAGACGTGGAAGCAACTGGAAGAGCAGTTTCACGTTCAATATCACTCAGAAGCTACCGAGGCTGGCATTGTCGATCTGGCGCAGGTGCGGCAGAAGCGGGGAGAGACGGTGTCGGAATACATTCAGCGTTTCAGGACTGTCAAGAACCGATGTTATTCGGCTCGTTTAACTGAGAAAGAAGCAGTCGATCTGGCAGCATTGGGCCTCGCAGCGCCGATCAAGGATCTGGCCTTCCAAGTGGAATACAATTCACTGGCGCACATGGTACAGAAATTAACATTGTATGAACAGCGCCACCCAGAATTGTACCAAGACAAATTCAAAAGCCCGATAGGCCTGGTCGAGACAGAAGAAGTTGAGGACTTTGCAGAAGACCAGGAGGTAGCCGTGGCTAAATGGGCTCGGGGGCAGCTCCCGTGTCCTGCAAATGGGTGAAACAACAAGGGCCTGCAAAAGGGTTTGACTTTGATATAAGCAAAACTGAGCAGATATTCGACTTATTGCTTAAGGAAAAACAGCTGAAGTTACCCGAAGGCCATAAAATCCCTACGGCACAAGAAATGAACGGGAGACCGTACTGCAAGTGGCATCACTCGTTCACCCATATCACCAATGACTGCAAAGAGTTGCGTCGGCAGATCCAAATGGCGATAGAACAAGGCCGTTTGATCCTCGGTCAGTTTGCCATGAAAGTAGACACACACCTGTTTCCTGGCGTCAACATGGTGGAACACAATCACTCCACGAGGCGTCAGCTGGATTTCTCATTCGAGGTTAACATGGCAGGGCCTGTATACCACCATGGCAGGGATAAAAAAGAAATATGTCCCTCCCGTGGCAAGGAAAAGGAGGAGGCCGGCCCACGCGATCGGCCCCGAGATGATGACATGCGGTACATCACCGAGAAACAAGTGAGAAACGTGCGGTATCAACGACCGCTCTCCGCACATCTCCTTAACAAGTATGAGCATCAGTACAACCGACGCCGGCGGTACGACGTAGATAATGAAAGATATCGTCGGTCTAATGTTAACAGCAGGAAATATCGTCGGTATGATAGAAACGACGAAAGATATGAGCACTGCGCTAAGGAGAAGTCAAGAGAGCAGGAAGACATGGACAGACACTGGGATTGTCCTTTCTTTAAGCACTGCTGGGACTCAGGAATGAGCCGATTGCCTACAATCGACAACTGCCCGGAGTGTAGACAGCAGAAGAAGGGCACAAGTGAGGTTTCAGTGTTCGAGCGTCTAGGACCTCTCCCATCTCAGAACAAACAAGCTGAGTCATCTCGAGTGGAAGACTTAGAGGAGTCAGAAGATGAAGAAGAAGATAGATACCACCGGCCAAGGTGGTGTCCTGATGGACTCAGTCATTCCCAAAAGCGTAGGGTTCAGCGGCTACGTAACTTGGAGGAAGCCGAGGCGCAGTACCTGTACACGTTGAGGAAGGCGCGGCCTGATCTGGCCGTGAAAATTCAGCAGACTTTGGAGACGGAGATGCATCTGCCAAAGAAAGAATGGCGCCCCAAACAAGCAAAAGCCGATGCGAAGGCATCGGCTGGCACAAACATGGTGTTCATACTCCCGTCGGAGTTTTGCGCTCCAAGAACTGAAGAAGTGCCAGTAGCACAGTTTGACTGCGGACCACAGCCAGTTATCTTTGAAAAGCCACGAGAGAAGAGCTACAGACATTTGAAGGCCCTGTACCTAAAAGGTTATATCAATGGGCAGCCTGTCAACAAGATGTTGGTTGACACGGGAGCGGCAGTCAATATAATGTCATACTCCATGCTACGGCGTTTGGAACGCTCTAACGCAGATCTGATCAAGACCAACGTCACACTAAGCGATTTCAACGGCCAAGCATCAGAAGCGCAAGGTGTGCTGAACATGGATCTAACCGTGGGCCAAAAAACCATCCCTACATCATTTTTCATCGTCAACAGCAAAAGCACCTACGCTGCCCTGCTAGGGAGGGATTGGATTCACGCCAACTGCTGCATTCCATCCACAATGCACCAATGCCTGATACAGTGGGATCGAGATGAAGTGGAGGTCGTTCATGCAGATGACTCGATCGAGATCTCATTAGCTGGCATGAATATTTGGGATGCAGACGACCAAGAGCCGATCTCTGGAGTCAGTTTGGATGGCTGTGAGCGCATCGAAGCTTTAAAAAACGGGGTGAGGCTGGTCTTATCCACCGGCCCGACAGAGTAGCAAGACCAAAGTCAATGGACGTACGTGGCAAGGCCGATCCTTGCGATCGGCCCCAAAAAATAAAAAGCAATGATCTCACCTCAAGCATGTCACGTAGTCGTAGTAGAGCACAAACAAGTTGTAAACCCTCATTGAGCAATGCAATGGAAAAGGAGGCCGATTCCAGCAATCGGCCCAAATTATCCTCACCATACGTTTTGCCTGTGTTCAGCATCGATCTAGCAGGCGACGGAAAGCTAGGATATGGGTTTACATCGGCTGATGAGCTAGAAGAGATTGACATTGGTCCTGGGGATAAGCCACGACCAACATTTATCCGCAAAAAGTTAGATCCGCATCTGAGGGGCCTGATGATAGCTTTGTTGAAAGAATACCCAGATTGCTTTGCCCGGGATTACACAGAGATGCCCGGGTTAGATAGGAGCATCATTGAGCATCGACTCCCTCTGAAGAAAGGATTTCGGCCGTTCCAGCAGCGAGCATGACAGATGAAGGCCGAAATTTTAGAAGAAGTCAAGAAAGAGATCGAGAAAATGTTGAACGCCGGGTTCATCAGGCCATGCAGGTATGCTGAGTGGATTTCTAGTATCATACCTGTAGAGAAAAAGGACGGCCGATGGTGCGTCGCCATAGATTTTCGGGATCTCAATAGAGCCACTCCAAAGGATGAGTAACCAATGCCGGTAGCAGAGACATTGATCAATGCAGCTGCTGGTTATAAGGTTTTAAGTTTCATGGATGGCAATGCCGGTTACAACCAAATTTTCATGGCTCCAGAAGATATACACAAGACTGCATTCAGAGTACCAGGCTCGGTGGGCTTGTTTGAATATGTAGTCATGACATTTGGACTGAAAAATGCCGGCGCAACATACCAAAGAGCCATGAATTACATTTTTCATGATCTGATCGGCAAGTTGGTGGAGATTTACATCGATGACGTGGTAGTCAAGTCTGTCTCAGTGGAAGGACACTTGGAGGATTTGCGACATGTCCTGGACCGAACTAGAAAATTCGGACTAAGAATGAATCCAAAGAAGTGTGCTTTTGGTGTAACGGTCGGTCAGTTCTTGGGTTTCTTGGTTCATGAACGCGGAATTGAGATCGGTCTGAAAAGTCAGGAGGCAGTGCGAACAATGAAGCCACCTACCACGAAGAAGGAACTCTAGTGTCTCATCGGCAAAATCAACTTCGTCAGAAGGTTCATCTCGAATCTATCAGGTCGAATCGAGCCATTCATGGGGTTGGTAAAAATTAAGTCTGATGATGAGTTTCGCTGGGGGGCAGAGCAACAACGAGCATTTGACGAGATTAAAGAGTATCTAACGAAGCCACCCGTGTTGGTCCCGCCCCAGCAAGACAGACCATTCTATATTTACTTGTCAGTAGCTGACACTTCCATCGCCTCAGTGGTGGTGCAAGTTCATGATGGTCTGGAGAAAGTCGTTTTCTACCTCAGCAGAAGGATGTTGGATGCAGAAACTAGGTACCCCGAGATCGAGAAGTTGTGCCTCTGCCTATTTTTTACCTGCACCAAGCTTCACCACATCTTGCTGTCAGCGGAAATTGTCGTCATATGCAAATCAGATGTCATCAAACATATGCTGTCGGCTCCTGTGCTGAAAGGCCGACTCGGTAAGTGGATGTTTGCATTATCGGAATTTGATATCCGGTATCAGCCTGCGAAAGCAGTCAAGGGACAAGCGTTGGCCGATCTTATTGCTGAACGAATCAACACTGATATAGCAGCACTGTCTGTGCAAGCATGGGCCATGTTTTTCGATGGATCGGTTTGTGATGATGGTTGCGGCATCAGCATTCTACTCGTGTCGCCTCGGGGGGCAACATATTCCTTCTCCATCAGGCTACCTACCCCTTGCACCAACAATGTCGCCGAGTATGAAGCAATACGCAAGGGAATGGAGTTGCTATTGGAAGCCGGGGCAGAAGCAGTGGAACTTTTTGGAGACTCTAAATTGGTGATTTCCCAACTCACGGAGGAATACAAATGTGAGAGCGAGTCGCTCTTCCCGTTATGGATGCAATGCCGTGAGTTGATGGCACTGTTCAGGTACATAAACTTCAATTGGATCCCAAGGTCGCAAAATACCGAGGCAAATGATCTCGCACAGATGGCGTCAGGCTACAAGGACGTAGCAGATGGAGCCGATGTTTAGGTACAGTTCCTGGAGCCAGATGACTGGAGAGCCGATATCTTCAATTACTTGAAAGATTCGGCTCGGGGGCACCTAAACGGATAAGATACAAGGCCATGAAGTATGTCCTTATTGGCGATGACATGTTCTACAAGACTTTGGAAGGGTTACTTCTCAAATGTTTGGGACCAGCCGAGTCAAATTGGCTCTTACACGAGGTACACGGAAGCGCCTGTGGAACTCACCAATCGGCTCACAAGATGAAATGGTTGATCAGGCGATCGGGGTTTTATTGGCCCACCATGCTTGAGGATTGTTTTAAGTACTATAAAGGGTGTCAAGCATGTCAGAAGTTTGGGAGCATTCAGATGGTACCCGCATCAGCAATGAACCCCATCATCAAGCCTTGGCCATTTCGAGGTTGGGGCATGGATATGATCGGCAAAATTAATCCTCCATCGAGCAAAGGCCATGAGTGGGTTCTGGCCATTACAGATTATTTCACTAAATGGGTGGAGGCCGTCCCTATGAAGTCAGTGGCATCGAAAGATGTTATCAATTTCGTGAAAGAGCATGTCATTCATAGATTCGGGATTCCCCAGACTATCACGACCGATGGAGATTCGGTTTTCACTTCTCGCGAGTTTAGAAAGTTCTGCGAGGACATGGGAATTAAGCTGATCCGATCGTCTCCATACTATGCTCAAGCAAATGGGCAGGCTGAAGCATCCAACAAAAGCCTTATCAAGCTGATTAAGAGGAAAATCGACGAGCACCCTAGACGTTGGCACGAGGTATTGTCAGAGGCTTTGTGGGCTTATCGCATGTCATGTCATGGAGCGATAAAAACCTCGCCATACCATCTGGTCTATGGACAAGAAGCTGTTATCCCCAGATTTTAGCCAAATCAGGAGATGGGCCGTAATTGAGATGGGCTTGAAGAAGATGCACGTGGAAAATATCTGAAGCGGCATTGTACGAGAGTTTGGGCTAAATTGCCCGTGTATCTGTATATTATTAGATCGAATTTAGAATTAAAAGATAGAGTTTGGCTCGTACACGGTCAGGTGTACTTCTGAATTAGAAAGTCCCTTGGACTATAAATACGTACCTAGGGTTATTGAGAAAGGAGGACAATCACGTTCACAGCAAACACAAATCAGGCGCATCGCCACCCCTTATTTCGAGGGTTTCTTCCGGGTAAGCATCATGCTGCCTAGATCGCATCTTGCGATCTAGGCAGTATACGTTTATTCGTTACCTTGTGTTACTCGTGCTGAAGCATTGTTGATGGCGAGTAGCACTATTTATCGTAGATGTTTTGGGGCTTGCATTGATGCTTTTCTTATGCATATTTGCTTAGCAATGCCGTCCCTCGATATCTAGCTGTCCTTACACCTATTCAGGCGTAAGGGCAGCACCTTGCTTGTTCGTTACTTAGTAGATCCGATCTGTTATAGTTGCTCCTTGTTTCAAGGATTAGTTTAATATCTGCATGATTAGGCCTTATGCTGGGGTTGGACGATCCGGTAGTGCGTGAGGTGTTGTTTCACCGTTCCTATAAGGGATGTTCCGGGAATTGACTTAACGTTGGTTTTTAGGCCTCTTTTAGGAATAGTTTCCATCATCTTTCGTATCTGCTAGGCCCAACTACGCGTAGGATGTTCCGATTATGCGGTGAAAACCCTAAACTGTCGTAGATTGGTTTAGCTTTGTTTTGATCAAGCAGGATCCCCATGTCATCGTAAATCCAACGTGAACCATGGGGCGATCGGCTCCTTGAGCCGACCCACAGGGCAACCTGAGAGCCGATCGGGCTCGTATTTAATGTTTACGTGTCTACCATGCAGGAGACTAGTTGAAGCAATCCAACACCTTCCTGATCAGGTATAGGTCAGGTGGCACGCCCTTGCAACCGCCAGGATGTGTGCTGGGACTTTGCGGGACGACGCGAGGCACCAGGGCCCACTTAGCAGTCTTGGGAGTCTCCCGGCTCTTCGTGTTGCTTAACCACTGCTCGCCGGTGGGTTTTGGCAGGCAACACATTCTGGCACGCCCAGTGGGACACTTTCTACAATAACCATGTCAACATCGGCAGCCAAGATGTCGGACGAACTGATCAAGTACGAGGATCTACCTGCAGAGCATAAGAAGAAATACGATGAGCTGAAGGCCATCTTTGAAGCCGATCTCATCGGCTCTTTTGAGAAGATCCGTTCGCACGGCATCAGGTTCAAAGGATTCACACCCGAAGTCGCGTTCGAGGGATTAGATCTGTCTCTCCCTTCGGAAGAACGTACCAGAGCCCTGCGCCAAGAAATTAACTATGTTGTGGCTCATTCTCTACATCGGCATTCTGAGAGCCTGGTGAATACGCTTGAGCGAGTTGCGCTTCGTGTGGTGCAAGAAATCATGAAACATCAGTATTCTCCGTCAGGACCGGCTTTAGGGACTCACCAGGGAGAGATACCATTCCACACCAGGCCACCACTGCCATTCGCGATGGCAGCTCCACAGCAACAAGGTTCACCGGCATACGTTGTCTACAAGGTTGGAGGTGATCCTGGCGACTACCAATTCTTGTATGAGCCGCCCAAGGAGATCCCATATGGATACGTGTGCACATACGTGTCGGACTGCAACAACTGGACGCACGCGATCCAAACTTCGGCAGGAGGAATGGCCGGAGCAGGAGCGATTGTTACGGCAGGAGGGATTGCTGGAGCAGCGGGGAGTTCTGGAGCAGATGCTGAGAAACAGGCGTGGTTAACTAAATATGCCACTACAATGAGTCCGGACAGCTCAACCCCTACAGCTCCTACTGTGGATCAGATCAGCGCAATCTTGAGAGACCAGTTCGGTATCCTTCCGAAGAAGAAAACAATCGGCTATTCCAAGCCGTATCCCAATGAGTATGACCTGATCCCGCTGCCACCTAAGTATTGGCTCCCTGACTTCACAAAATTCAGTGGACCAGAAGGATCTAGCTCAATCGAGCACGTGAGCCGATACTTGGCACAGCTGGGCATGGTTTCAGCATCAGAACCGCTACGTGTGAGGTTCTTTGCCCAATCTCTCACGGGTCCAGCCTTTGGGTGGTACACCTCGCTACCCCCAGATTCAGTTCGGACATGGAAGCAGCTGGAAGAGCAGTTTCACATACAATATCATTCAGAAGCTACCGAAGCGGGCATTGCCGATCTGACGCAGGTTCGGCAAAGGCGAGGAGAGACGGTGTCTGAATACAGTCAACGTTTCAGAACTGTCAAGAACCGATGTTATTCGGTTCATTTATCTGAGAAAGAAGCAGTTGAGCTGGCCGTGGCAGGCCTCGCAGCGCCACTCAAGGATCTGACGTTCCAAGTGGAGTACAATTCGTTGGCGCACATGGTACAGAAACTGACATTGTATGAGCAGCGCCACCCAGAATTGTACCAAGACAAGTTCAAGCGCACGATAGGCCTGGTCGACGCTGAGGAGGATGAAGACCTTGCGGAAGATCAGGAAGTCGCCATGGCTGAATGGACTCGGACGGCAGTTCCCGTGTCCTGCAAATGGGTGAAACAACCAGGGCCTCCAAAAGGGTTTGACTTTGATTTAAGCAAAACTGAGCAGATTTTTGATTTGCTGCTGAAGGAGAAACATCTGAAGTTACCCGAAGGCCACAAAATTCCTACGTCACAAGAGATGAACGGTAGGCCATACTGCAAATGGCATCACACGTTCACCCACGCCACCAACGACTGCAAAGTGTTGCGCGCACAGATTCAAATGGCGATAGAGTCAGGCCGATTAATCTTCGGACAATTTGCCATGAAAGTAGACACACATCCGTTTCCTGGCGTCAACATGGTGGATCTCAGTCACTCCCTAAGATGCGAACCAGGTTTCTCTTTTGTTGTCAACATGGCAGGGCTTGGGACCCGCCATGGCAAAGATAAAGCAGAAAGCAGTCACTCCCGTGGCAAGGAGAAAGAGGAGGCCGATCCACGCGACCGGCCCCAACATGATAACAGACGGTACCTGACAGAAGAAGAAGTGAGAAGCGTGCGGTATCAACGACCACTCTCCGCGCATCTCCTTAACAAATATGAGCAGCAGTATGACCGACGTCAGCGCTACGACGTGGATAATGAAAGATATCGTCGGTCTGATGCAGATGATAGGAGGTATCGTCGATATGATAGAGACGATGAAGGGGACGCTAGAGGGAAGTCAAGAGAGCAAGAAGACATGGATAGGCATTGGAACTGTCCTTTCTTTAAACACTGCTGGGACTCAGGAATGAGCCGATTGCCTACAATCGAGAACTGCCCAGAATGTAGACCGCAGAGGGAGGGAACAAATGAAGTTTCAGTGTTCAAGCGTCTCGGGCCTCTCCCACCTCAGGACAAACGAGCTAAGTCATCTCAAGATGAAGACTTCGAGGAGTCAGATGAAGAAGAGGATAGGTACCACCGACCAAGGTGGTGCCCTGATGGACTCAGCCATTCGCAGAAGCGTAGGGTGCAGCGGCTACGAAACCTGGAGGAAGCCGAAGCACAGTACCTGTACACGTTGAGGAAGGCACGGCCCGATCTGGCCGTGAAAATTCAGCAAACGCTGGAGACAGAGATGCGCCCGCCGAAGAAAGTGTGGCGCCCTAAACGGACAAAAGCCGATGCAGAGGCATCGGCTGATACAAACATGGTGTTTATACTCCCGTCGGAATTTTGTGCTCCAAAGGACGAGGAAGTATCGGTGGCTCAATTCGACTGCGGCCCACGGCCAGTGATCTTTGAGAAGCCACGAGAGAGGGGCTACATGACTTTGAAAGCTCTATACCTAAAAGGTTATATCGATGGGCAGCCTGTCAGCAAGATGTTGGTTGACACGGGAGCGGCAGTCAACATAATGCCGTATTCCATGCTACGACGTTTGGGACACTCCAATGACGATCTGATCAAGACCAACGTCACGTTAAGCGATTTCAACGGCCAAGCATCAGAAGCAAAAGGTGTTCTGAATGTGCCGTAGGCCGAAAAACCATACCTACCTCGTTCTTCATCGTCGACAGCAAAAGCAATTACGCTGTCCTGCTAGGAAGGGATTGGATTCACGCTAACTGTTGTATCCCATCCACAATGCACCAATGCATCATACAATGGGATGGAGATGAAGTGGAGGTTGTTCAGGCAGATGACTCAATCGAGATCTCACTAGCTGCCATGAATATTTGGGACGCAAACGACCAAGAGCCGCTCTCTGGAATCAGTTTGGACGGTTGTGAACGCATCGAAGCTTCAAAAAACAGGGTGAGGCTGGTCTTATCCACCGGCCTGACAGAGTAGCAAGATCTAAGTCAGTACATGTACGTGGCAAGGCCGATCCATGCGATCGGCCCCAAAAAATAAAAAGTAGTAATCTTATCTCAAGCGCGTCACGTAGCCATAGTGAAGCACCAAGAAGTTGTAAACCCTCATTGAGCATTGCAATGAAAAAGGAGGCCGATTCTAGCAATCGGCCAAAATTATCCTCAACATGCATTTTACCTGTGTTCAGCATTGATCTAGCAGGCGATGGAAAGCTGGGGTATGGGTTTACATCAGCTGATGAGCTGGAAGAGATTGACATTGGTCCTGGGGATAAGCCACGACCAACATTTATCAGCAAAAAGTTAGATCCACATCTCAGGGGCCTGATGATAGCCTTGTTAAAAGAGTACCCAGATTGTTTTGCATGGGATTATACGGAGATGCCTGGGTTAGACAAGAGCATCATTGAGCATCGGCTCCCTCTGAAGAAAGGATTTCGGCCGTTCCAGCAGCGAGCACGACAGATGAAGACCGAAATCTTGGTGGAAGTCAAGAAGGAGATCCAGAAGATGTTGGACGCCGGGTTCATCAGGACATGCAGGCACGCTGAATGGATTTCCAATGTCGTACCTGTGGAGAAAAAGGATGGCCGATGGCGCGTCGCCATAGATTTTCGGAACCTCAACAGTGCCACTCCAAAGGATGAATATCCAATGCCAGTAGCGGAGACATTGATCAATGCAGCTGCTGGTCATAAAATTTTAAGTTTCATGGATGGCAATGCCGGCTACAACCAAATTTTTATGGCTCCAGAAGATATACACAAGACTGCATTCAGAGTGCCAGGCTCGGTGGGCTTGTTTGAATATGTAGTCATGACTTTTGGACTGAAGAATGCTGGCGCAACATACCAAAGAGCTATGAATTACATCTTTCATGATTTAATCGACAAATTGGTGGAAATTTACATCGATGACGTGGTGGTCAAGTCTGTTTCGACGGATGGATACTTGGAGGATTTGTGACACATCCTGGACCGAACTAGGAAGTTCGGACTAAGAATGAATCCAAAGAAGTGTGCCTTTGGTGTGACGGCCGGTCAGTTCCTGGGTTTCTTGGTTCATGAATGTGGAATTGAGATCGGCCTGAAAAGTCAAGAGGCAGTGCGAACGATGAAGCCACCCACCACGAAGAAGGAACTTCAATGTCTCATCGGCAAAATTAATTTCGTCAGAAGGTTTATCTCCAACTTGTCGGGACGAATCGAGCCGTTCATGGGATTGGTTAAAATCAAGTCTGATGAGGAGTTTCGCTGGGGGGCAGAGCAACAACAGGCATTTGACAATATTAAGGAGTACCTAACGAAGCCACCTGTGTTAGTTCCGCCACAGCAAGACAGGCCGTTCTACATTTACTTATCAGTGGCTGACACCTCCATCGCATCAGTGGTGGTGCAGGTTTATGATGGTCTGGAAAAAGTGGTTTTCTACCTCAGCAGAAGGATGTTGGATGCAGAAACAAGGTACCCTGAAATTGAGAAGTTGTGCCTCTGTCTATTTTTCACCTGCACCAAGATCCAGCACATCTTGCTGTCAGCAGAAATCATCGTCATCTGCAAATCGGATGTCATCAAGCACATGCTGTCGGCTCTGTCTTTGAAAGGCCGACTCGGCAAATGGATGTTTGCGTTATCGGAATTTGATATCCGGTATCAACCTGCGAAAGCAGTCAAGGGACAAGCGTTGGCCGATCTTATCGCTGAACGAATAAACACGGACGTAGCCGCACTATCTGTGCGTGCATGGGCCATGTTCTTCGATGGATCGGTCTGTGAGGATGGTTGCGGCATCGGCGTGCTACTCGTGTCGCCTCGGGGGGCAACATTTTCCTTCTCCATCAGGATAGCTACCCCTTGCACCAACAATGTTGCTGAGTATGAAGCAATGTGCAAGGGAATGGAGTTGCTATTGGACGCTGGGGCGGAAGCAGTTGAGATCTTTGGAGACTCCAAATTGGTGATTTCTCAACTCACGGAAGAGTACAAGTGTGAGAGCGAGTCGCTCTTTCCATTATGGATACAATGCCGTGAGCTGATGACACGGTTCAGATATATAAACTTCCATTGGATCCCAAGGTCGCAAAATACCGAGGCGAACGATCTCGCACAAACGGCGTCAGGATACAAGGACGTAGCCGATGGAGCCGATTTTCAGGTGCAGTTCATGGAACCAGATGATTGGAGAGCCGATATCTTCAATTATTTGAACGATTCGGCTCGGGGGGCACCTAAACCGGATAAGATATAGGGCCATGAAGTACGTACTGATTGGCGATGACATGTTCTACAGGACATTGGAAGGATTACTTCTCAAATGTTTGGGACCAGCCGAGTCCAATCGGCTCTTGCATGAGGTGCATGAAGGTGCCTGTGGAACTCACCAATCGGCTCATAACATGAAGTGGCTGATCAGGCGATCGGGATTTTATTGGCCCACCATGCTTGAAGATTGTTTCCAGTATTATAAAGGGTGTCAAGCATGTCAGAAGTTTGGGAGCATTCAGATGGTACCCGCATCAGCAATGAATCCTATCATCAAACCTTGGCCATTCTGAGGTTGGGGCATGGATATGATCGGCAAAATTCATCCTGCATCGAGCAAAGGCCATGAATGGGTTCTGGCCATTACAGATTACTTCACTAAATGGGTGGAGGCCGTCCCTATGAAGTCAGTAGCATCGAAAGATGTTATCAGTTTCGTGTTGGAACATGTCATTCATAGATTCGGGATTCCCCAGACTATCACGACCGATGGAGGTTCGGTCTTCGTTTCTAAGGAGTTTAGAAAATTCTGCGAGGATATGGGAATCAAGCTGATCCGATCGTCTCCATACTATGCTCAAGCAAATGGGCAGGCCGAAGCGTCCAACAAAAGCCTGATCAAGCTGATTAAAAGGAAAATCGACGAGCACCCTAGACGATGGCATGAGGTATTGTCAGAAGCTTTGTGGGCTTATCGCATGTCGTGTCATGGAGCAATAAAAACCTCGCCATACCAGCTGGTCTATGGACAAGAAGCTGTGTTACCCTGGGAAATCAAGGCTGGGTCGAGACGGATAACATTTCAGAATGATTTAACTGCTGAAGAATATGCAACCCTAATGAGCGACAACATTGAGGATGCAACGGAACTCAGACTATGGTCACTTGAGAAAATCAAGGAGAATAAAGCTAAGGTGGCTCGCGCATATAATAAGAAGGTGAAGCCAAAGGAGTTCCAGGTTGGTGATCTGGTATGGGAAGCTGTATTGCCGTTGGGGACTAAAGACAAAGTGTATGGTAAATGGTCTCCAAATTGGCACGGCCCGTACAAAGTCGATCAAGTTTTAAAGGGGAATGCATACATGCTTGAGCAATTGGATGGTGTGAAGTTCCCAGTGGCCGTCAATGGCCAGCATCTCAAGAAGTATTTCCCAAGCATGTGGGATGATGGGCAGTGAGGTATGGGGGCCGATTTTAAATCGGCCAGTAAAAAAAATGTGTACATACAAATCACAGCCGATGCACAGACATCGACTTGAGAAAATATGCGAAGACAACAGTATACTAGTACAGCCGATGCACGGACATCGACTTCAGAATAATAAAAGCCGATGCATTGCTATCGACTCTAGAGGAACAAGCTCAATTGAGCAGGTTAACAGATCGGTTTCAGACCAGAGATCATGATATCTGAGATAAATCTCCCAGTGGATTTGCTGAGGATTTGAGTCTGCGCGTTTGAGGTTGGAGGATAGTTTGGGCAGGGACTGGACCTGTTTGACCGTGTGAATAGGCAACTGTTTGGCCTCAAATCGCGTTTGTAGTGCAGGCCGATGCCTTGCCATCGGCTCTTTGTACAGCGACTTCGTTTGACAATCGGCAAAATTGACAAAGAAAGCAAAATTAATAGGGGAATATTTTCTTCATTAATAATAGGAGTTCTTACAAAGAGAGAGCCGATTGCTCAAGGGAGGAAGAACAAAAGAAATGTCTATTGACCAATCTGCTACTACTACTAGGCCTACACTAGTGGATCCTAGTCTACGGGCCATCGCTGCCCTCGTCGTCGTCCTCGGAGCTCTCGTCGGCGCTGCTGCCGGCGGGCTCCTCGTCGCTGCTCCCGTAGCCCTCTACGGGAGCCTCGTCCTCCTCGTCATCGTCGCTGTCGTCGTCGTCCCACCAGGTGCGGAGGCGCTTCGCCGGTGGGTACCCTCGAGGGAGTCGTCGTCGTCGTCTTCCTCCTCCTCTTCCTCGGAGGAGGTGTAATCGTCCCAGGAGAACGAGTCGTCCTCGCTCTCCGATTCCAATTCCCCATCAGCGAGGAACTGGAGGTCTTCATCTCCGCTGGTCAAGGACTTGTCGTCCTCGGACCAGACGGAGGAGGCGTGGTCCTCCTGGTCCCACTCCTCTGGGGCGTGCTCGTCGTGCGCCGCCATCTGAGCCGCCACCGGATCCCACTCTGGCGTGGGTTCGCGGGAGGAGGAGGAGGAGGAGGAGAAGGTCTGGGAGGAGAGATCCGACGAGGCGGAGGAGGAAGAGGAGGAAGACATTGCTCTGGGATTGGGGTTTGTTGGTGCCGATGGCCAGAACAGAGCAAGGGGATGAAGTGGCGAACTGTTTGGAGCGGTTAAATCAGAGGGGATATAGTGGAGATTTAATGCTGTGGTGATTTCCGAGGAAGTGGTGCCAAAACTGTCGAATCGTGCAGAGAAGTTGAGAAGGCAAGGCATCATGATGTAGGATGCTGCGACGGTTCTGCTCTGCTACGACATGACCCTTCGAAGGAAAAACAGAGTGGTTTTGAAATTATCATTACCAAAACCAGGGGGCATGTGTTATCCCCAGATTTTAGCCAAATCGGGAGATGGGCCGTAATTGAGATGGGCTTGAAGAAGATGCACGTGGAGAATATCTGAAGCGGCCTTGTACGAGAGTTTGGGCTAAATTGCCCGTGTATCTGTATATTATTAGATCGAATTTAGAATTAAAAGATAGAGTTTGGCTCGTACACGGTCACGTGTACTTCCGAATTAGAAAGTCCCTTGGACTATAAATATGTACCTAGGGTTATTGAGAAAGGAGGACAATCACGTTCACAACAAACACAAATCAGGCGCATCGCCACCCCTTATTTCGAGGGTTTCTTCTGGGTAAGCATCATGCTGCCTAGATCGCATCTTGCGATCTAGGCAGTATACGTTTATTCGTTACCTTGTGTTACTCGTGCTGAAGCGTTGTTGATGGCGAGTAGCACTATTTATCGTAGATGTTTTGGGGCTTGCATTGATGCTTTTCTTATGCATATTTGCTTAGCAATGCCGTCCCTCGATATCTAGCTGTCCTTACACCTATTCAGGCGTAAGGGCAGCACCTTGCTTGTTCGTTACTTAGTAGATCCGATCTGTTATAGTTGCTCCTTGTTTCAAGGATTAGTTTATTATCTGCATGATTAGGCCTTATGCTGGGGTTGGACGATCCGGTAATACGTGAGGTGTTGTTTCACCGTTCCTATAAGGGATGTTCCGGGAATTGACTTAATGTTGGTTTTTAGGCCTCTTTTAGGAATAGTTTCCATCATCTTTCGTATCTGCTAGGCCCAACTACGCGTAGGATGTTCCGATTATGCGGTGAAAACCCTAAACTGTCGTAGATTGGTTTAGCTTTGTTTTGATCAAGCAGGATCCCCATGTCATCGTAAATCCAACGTGAACCATGGGGCGATCGGCTCCTTGAGCCGATCCACAGGGCAACCTGAGAGCCGATCGGGCTCGTATTTAATGTTTACGTGTCTACCATGCAGAAGACTAGTTGAAGCAATCCAACACCTTCCTGATCAGGTATAGGTCAGGTGGCACGCCCTTGCAACCGCCAGGACGTGTGCTGGGACTTTGCGGGACGACGCGAGGCACCAGGGCCCACTTAGCAGTCTTGGGAGTCTCCCGGCTCTTCGTGTTGCTTAACCACTGCTCGCCGGTGGGTTTTGGCAGGCAACAGAAGCCGTGTTGCCCTGGGAAATCACGGCTGGCTCGAGACGGATTACGTTTGAGAATGATTTAACAACTGAAGAATATGCAGCCCTGATGAGTGATAGCATTGAGGATGTCACGAAACTTAGACTGTGGTCGCTTGAGAAAATTAAAGAGAACAAAGCCAAGGTAGCTCGCGCGTATAATAAGAAGGTGAGACCAAAGGAGTTCCACATTGGTGATCTGGTATGGGAAGCTGTGTTGCCATTGGGGACTAAGGATAAAATGTATGGTAAATGGTCTCCAAATTGGCACGGGCCGTACAGAGTCGACCTAGTTTTAAAAGGTAATGCATACATGCTCGAGGAGCTGAACGGTGTGAAGTTCCCAGTGGCTGTCAATGGCCAGCATCTTGATACGTCTTCGATGTATCGATAATTTCTTATGTTCCATGCCACATTATTGATGATATCTACATGTTTTATACACATTATATGTCGTATTTATGCATTTTCCGGCACTAACCTATTAACAAGATGCCGAAGAGCCGATTCTTTGTTTTCTACTGTTTTTGGTTTCAGAAATCCTACAAAGGAAATATTCTCGGAATTGGACGAAATCAACGCCCAGGGTCCTATTTTTGCACGAAGCTTCCAGAAGACCGAGGGGGAAAGGAAGTGGGGCCACGAGGCGCCGCCACAACAGGGCGGCACGGCCCAGCCCTAGGCCATGCGGCCCTGGCGTGTGGGGCCCTCGTGTGGCCCCCCGCGTTGCCCTTCCGCCTACTTAAAGCCTTCGTCGCGAAACCCCCAGTACCGAGAGCCACGATACGGAAAACCTTACTGAGACGCCGCCGCCGCCAATCCCATCTCGGGGGATTCTGAAGATCACCTCCGGCACCCTGCCGGAGAGGGGAATCATCTCCCGGAGGACTCTTCGCCGCCATGATCGCCTCCAGAGTGATGAGTGAGTAGTTCACCCCTGGACTATGGGTCCATAGCAGTAGCTAGATGGTTGTCTTCTCCTTATGTGCTTCATTGTTGGATCTTGTGAGCTACCTAACATGATCAAGATCATCTATCTGTAATTCTATATGTTGTGTTTGTCGGGATCCGATGGATAGAGAATACTATGTTATGTTGATTATCAATCTATTACCTATGTGTTGTTTATGATCTTGCATGCTCTCCGTTATTAGTAGAGGCTCTGGCCAAGTTTTTACTCTTAACTCCAAGAGGGAGTATTTATGCTCGATAGTGGGTTCATGCCTCCATTAAATCTGGGACAGTGACAGAAAGTTCTAAGGTTGTGGATGTGCTGTTGCCACTAGGGATAAAACATTGATGCTATGTCCGAGGATGTAGTTATTGATTACATTACGCACCATACTTAATGCAATTGTCTGTTGTTTTGCAACTTAATACTGGAAGGGGTTCGGATGATAACCTGAAGGTGGACTTTTTAGGCATAGATGCATGCTGGATAGCGGTCTATGTACTTTGTCGTAATGCCCAATTAAATCTCACAATACTCATCATATCATGTATGTGCATTGTTATGCCCTCTCTATTTGTCAATTGCCCGACTGTAATTTGTTCACCCAACATGCTATTTATCTTATGGGAGAGACACCTCTAGTGAACTGTGGACCCCGGTCCTATTCTTTACATCGCATACAATCTACTGCAATACTTGTTCTACTGTTTTCTGCAAACAATCATCTTCCACACAATACGGTTAATCCTTTGTTACAGCAAGCCGGTGAGATTGACAACCTCACTGTTTCGTTGGGGCAAAGTACTTTGGTTGTGTTGTGCAGGTTCCACGTTGGCGCCGGAATCCCTGGTGTTGCGCCGCACTACATCCCGCCGCCATCAACCTTCAACGTGCTTCTTGGCTCCTCCTGGTTCGATAAACCTTGGTTTCTTTCTGAGGGAAAACTTGCTGCTGTGCGCATCATACCTTCCTCTTGGGGTTCCCAACGAACGTGTGAGTTACACGCCATCAAGCATATTTTCTGGCGCCGTTGCCGGGGAGATCAAGACACGCTGCAAGGGGAGTCTCCACAATCCAATCTCTTTACTTTGTTTTTGTCTTGCTTTATTTTATTTACTTTCTTGTTTGCTGCATTATATCAAAACACAAAAAAATTAGTTGCTAGCTTTACTTTATTTACTGTCTTGCACTCTCTATATCAAAAACACAAAAAAAATTAGTTACTTGCATTTAGTTTACTTTTGTTATCATGTCTAGCTCTGCACCTGTTACTTCTTCACCTGAGGAATTAGTTTTTACTTTTAAACAAGGGGATGAGGAGAGTTTTAAAGATGCTTGGTCGAGAATTTTTGCTTCTTATCGTAAAGCTGAACCTCAAATGACGCTAAGTTTGCTCCTTAGTAATTTTTATTTTGGTCTTATGATTCGCTATAGATATGCCTTGGATGCTGTAGTGGGAGGAGATTTCCTTCATTGCAATGGGGATCAAGATTTTAATGCCATAAAAAAGTTGGTTACATCACATGATTCAGCTAATAACTTTGATTCAGCCCTTATTAGCATTTATAATAGATTAAACACTCTTGAGACAAGTGCATCTCGCTTGAATGAAAATTATAGATATGTTCGTAACCGTCTTGATCAAGTTTTAGTGAACTCTGAACCTTCATTATGGGATCCTACTATTAAAATTGTTATCGGTGACCAAACTCTTCATGCCAATTGTGATATTATGTCTGAATTTTGCTTAATGCCTAAGAGTATTCATGAATCTTTGCAACTTTGGGGATTCGTTGAAGGGGGAGAAGGAATAACTCTTATTGATAACTCTGTTATAATCCCTAAAGGAATAGCAGCGGGTGTGCATACAACCATTCTTGGGAGAACAATATCCATTGATTATCTTGTTATTGAATGTGCAGGAACATGACAAATCACACTCGGAAGATCCCTGCTGAAACTATTGGGAGCAGTCATAGATATGGGAGAAGGCACCCTAAAATTCACCTCTACACCTGGGGGTAGACATATATTCCCTAAATCAAAGAGTAAGAAAAAGAACAAGAAAGGTAAGGGTAAAGCCCAAGGTAATGTCGATGCTCCATCTCTTGATGTTACTTGATACACACTTTCTGCGCCTAGCTGAAAGGCGTTAAAGAAAAGCGCTTATGGGAGACAACCCATGTTTTTACTACAGTATTTTTGTTTTATATTTGAGTCTTGGAAGTTGTTTACTACTGTAGCAACCTCTCCTTATCTTAGTTTTGTGTTTTGTTGTGCCAAGTAAAGTCTTTGATAGTAAGGTTCATACTAGATTTGGATTACTGTGCAGTTACAGATTTCTTTGCTGTCACGAATTTCGACCTGCCTCTCTGTTGGTAGCTCAGCAAAATATGCCAATTTACGTGCGTGATCCTCAGATATGTACGCAACTTTCATTCAATTTGGGCATTTTCATTTGAGCAAGTCTGGTGCCATTTTAAAATTTGTCTTTACAAACTGTTCTGTTTTGACAGATTCTGCCTTTTATTTCGCATTGCCTCTTTTGCTATGTTGGATGAATTTCTTTGATCCATTAATGTCCAGTAGCTTTATGCAATGTCCAGAAGAGTTAAGAATGATTATGTCACCTCTGAACATGTTAATTTTTATTGTGCACTAACCCTCTAATGAGTTGTTTCGAGTTTGGTGTGGAGGAAGTTTTCAAGGATCAAGAGAGGGAAATGATGCAATATGATCAAGGAGAGTGAAAGCTCTAAGCTTGGGGATGCCCCGGTGGTTCACCCCTGCATATTCTAAGAAGACTCAAGCGTCTAAGCTTGGGGATGCCCAAGGCATCCCCTTCTTCATCGACAACATCATCAGGTTCCTCCCCTGAAACTATAATTTTATTCAGTCACATCTTATGTGCTTTGCTTGGAGCGTCGGTTTGTTTTTGTTTTTGTTTTGTTTGAATAAAATGGATCCTAGCATTCATTGTGTGGGAGAGAGACACGCTCCGCTGTTGCATATGGACAAATATGTCCTTAGGCTTTACTCATAGTATTCATGGCGAAGGTTGAATCTTCTTCGTTAAATTGTTATATGGTTGGAATCGGGAAATGCTACATGTAGTAATTCTAAAATGTCTTGAATAATTTGATACTTGGCAATTGTTGTGCTCATGTTTAAGCTCTTGCATCATATACTTTGCACCCATTAATGAAGAAACACCTAGAGCTTGCTAAAATTTGGTTTGCATATTTGGTCTCTCTAAAGTCTAGATAATTTCTAGTATTGAGTTTTGAACAACAAGGAAGACGGTGTAGAGTCTTATAATGTTTACAATATGTCTTTTATGTGAGTTTTGCTGCACCGGTTCATCCTTGTGTTTGTTTCAAATAACCTTGCTAGCCTAAACCTTGTATCGAGAGGGAATACTTCTCATGCATCCAAAATCCTTGAGCCAACCACTATGCCATTTGTGTCCACCATACCTACCTACTACATGGTATTTCTCCGCCATTCCAAAGTAAATTGCTTGAGTGCTACCTTTAAATTTCGATCATTCGCCTTTGCAATATATAGCTCATGGGACAAAATAGCCTTAAAAACTATTGTGGTATTGAATATGTACTTATGCACTTTATCTCTTATTAAGTTGCTTGTTGTGCGATAACCATGCTTCTGGGGACACCATCAACTCTTTGTTGAATATCATGTGAGTTGCTATGCATGTCCGTCTTGTCTGAAGTAAGAGAGATCTACCACTTTAATGGTTAGAGCATGCATATTGTTAGAGAAGAACATTGGGCCGCTAACTAAAGCCATGAATCATGGTGGAAGTTTCAGTTTTGGACATATATCCTCAATCTCATATGAGAACACTAATTGTTGCTACATGCTTATGCATTAAAGAGGAGTCCATTATCTGTTGTCCATGTTGTCCCGGTATGGATGTCTAAGTTGAGAATAATCAAAAGCGAGAAATCCAAAATGCGAGCTTTCTCCTTAGACCTTTGTACAGGCGGCATGGAGGTACCCATTTGTGACACTCGGTTAAAACATGTGTATTGCGATGATCCGGTAGTCCAAGCTAATTAGGACAAGGTGCGGGCACTATTAGTATACTATGCATGAGGCTTGCAACTTGTAAGATATAACTTACATAATACATATGCTTTATTACTACCGTTGACAAAATTGTTTCATGTTTTCAAAATAAAAGCTCTAGCACAAATATAGCAATCGATGCTTTCCTCTTTGAAGGACCTTTCTTTTACTTTTATGTTGAGTCAGTTCACCTATTTCTCTCCACCTCAAGAAGCAAACACTTGTGTGAACTGTGCATTGATTCCTACATACTTGCATATTGCACTTGTTATATTACTTTACATTGACAATATCCATGAGATATACATGTTATAAGTTGAAAGCAACCGCTGAAACTTAATCTTCCTTTGTGTTGCTTCAATACCTTTACTTTGATTTATTGCTTTATGAGTTAACTCTTATGCAAGACTTATTGATGCTTGTCTTGAAGTACTATTCATGAAAAGTCTTTGCTTTATGATTCATTTGTTTACTCATGTCATTACCATTGTTTTGATCGCTGCATTCATTATATATGCTTACAATAGTATGATCAAGGTTATGATGGCATGTCACTCCAGAAATTATCTTTGTTATCGTTTACCTGCTCGGGACGAGCATGAACTAAGCTTGGGGATGCTGATACGTCTCCGACGTATCGATAATTTCTTATGTTCCATGCCACATTATTGATGATATCTACATGTTTTATACACATTATATGTCGTATTTATGCATTTTCCGGCACTAACCTATTAACAAGATGCCGAAGAGCCAGTTGCTGTTTTCTACTGTTTTTGGTTTCAGAAATCCTACAAAGGAAATATTCTCGGAATTGGACGAAATCAACGCCCAGGGTCCTATTTTTGCACGAAGCTTCCAGAAGACCGAGGGGGAAAGGAAGTGGGGCCACGAGGCGCCGCCACAACAGGGCGGCGTGGCCCAGCCCTAGGCCACGCGGCCCTTGCGTGTGGGGCCCTCGTGTGGCCCCCCGCGTTGCCCTTCCGCCTACTTAAAGCCTTCGTCGCGAAACCCCCAGTACCGAGAGCCACGATACGGAAAAACTTACTGAGACGCCGCCGCCACCAATCCCATCTCGGGGGATTCTGGAGATCACCTCCGGCACCCTGCCGGAGAGGGGAATCATCTCCCGGAGGACTCTTCGCCGCCATGATCGCCTCCGGAGTGATGAGTGAGTAGTTCACCCCTGGACTATGGGTCCATAGCAGTAGCTAGATGGTTGTCTTCTCCTTATGTGCTTCATTGTTGGATCTTGTGAGCTGCCTAACATGATCAAGATCATCTATCTGTAATTCTATATGTTGTGTTTGTCGGGATCCGATGGATAGAGAATACTATGTTATGTTGATTATCAATCTATTACCTATGTGTTGTTTATGATCTTGCATGCTCTTCGTTATTAGTAGAGGCTCTGGCCAAGTTTTTACTCTTAACTCCAAGAGGGAGTATTTATGCTCGATAGTGGGTTCATGCCTCCATTAAATGCAGGACGATGTGAGAAAGTTCTATGGTTGTGGATGTGTTGTTGCCACTAGGGATAAAACATTGATGCTATGTCCGAGGATGTAGTTATTGATTACATTACGCACCATACTTAATGCAATTGTCTGTTGTTTTGCAACTTAATACTGGAAGGGGTTCGGATGATAACCTGAAGTTGGACTTTTTAAGCATAGATGCATGCTGGATAGCGGTCTATGTACTTTGTCGTAATGCCCAATTAAATCTCACAATACTCATCATATCATGTATGTGCATTGTTATGCCCTCTCTATTTGTCAATTGCCTGACTGTAATTTGTTCACCCAACATGCTATTTATCTTATGGGAGAGACACCTCTAGTGAACTGTGGACCCCGGTCCTATTCTTTACATCGCATACAATCTACTGCAATACTTGTTCTACTGTTTTCTGCAAACAATCATCTTCCACACAATACGGTTAATCCTTTGTTACAGCAAGCCGGTGAGATTGACAACCTCACTATTTCGTTGGGGCAAAGTACTTTGGTTGTGTTGTGCAGGTTCCACGTTGGCGCCGGAATCCCTGGTGTTGCGCCGCACTACATCCCGCCGCCATCAACCTTCAACGTGCTTCTTGGCTCCTCCTGGTTCGATAAACCTTGGTTTCTTTCTGAGGGAAAACTTGCTGCTGTGCGCATCATACCTTCCTCTTGGGGTTCCCAACGAACGTGTGAGTTACACGCCATCACATCTCAAGAAATATTTCCCAAGTATGTGGGATGATGGCCAGTGAAATATGGGGGCCGATGTATGAAATCGGCCAGTGAATTTTTTTTTGCAAAGTACAGCCGATGCACAGACATCGACTTTAGAGTAAAAAAGCCGATGCGCAGCCATCGACTCTAGAGGAACAAACTATTACGAGCAGGCATCAAGTTACCGTTTGAATTTGGGAATGTCTGTTTGGACCTGTCTAATTAGGTAACTGAGTCTGGCCTTATTGGTGTTTCATGGTGAAAGACCGATGCGTTGCCATCGGTTTTTGGTGCGTTGACCCACTTTGACAATCGGAAAATCAGACATAAGAAACATTCTTCATTGATTGACTAAGAGGGATTTTTACAATAAGAGCCGATTGCTCTCAAAAGGAAGATCTACTGCCTAATGCGCTACTACTGGCCCTATGCTAGTGATCCCTAATCTAAGGGCCGTTGCTGCCCTCGTCGTTGCCGTCCGCGCCGCTATCGGCGCTGCTGCCGGCGACGTCTTCGTCGCTACTGCCGAAGCCCTCGGCAGGGACTTCTTCTTCTTCCTCGTCGTCGTCGTCGTCGTCCTCCGACCCGGCATGGAAGCGCTTCACCGGCGGGTACTCTTCGGAGGAGGTTTCGTCCTCCGCTTCGTCCTCCTCGTCGGAGGAGAGGTCCCCGTCCCAGGAGAAGAGGTCGTCGTCGCTCTCCTCTTCTGACTCCCCGTCCACGAGGAAGTGGAGGTCATCCTCCCCATCGGTCAAGGAGTCGTCGTCCTCGGACTCGACGGAGAAGTCCCAGTCCCTCTCGTCCCACCACTCTGGGGCGCAGGCCTCATACGCCCTTATCGGGTCGTACTCCGGCATCGGCTCAGTGGAGGAGGAGGACTGGAAAGAGAGACCCGAGGAGCCAGAGGAGGAGGAGTCCATGGCAGAAGAAGGGGTTTTTTTCGAGTGCTAATGCAGAGGAAGAGGATGAGGAAGCGAACTGCTCGGATGAGTTTAAATAAAGGGGATATAGTGAAAGATGATTCAATGTTGTGGCAGTTTCGAGGATGCGGTGCCAAAAAACTGTCAAATCGTGCAGTGCGGAGAAGTTGAGAAGGCAAGGCATCATGATGAAAGGGCACTGTAGCGGTTCTGCTCTGCAACGCATGACCCGATGAAGGAAAACAGAGTGGTTTTGGAATTATTATTGCCAAAACCAGGGGGGCATGTGTTATCACCAGATTTTAGCCAAATCAGAAGATGGGCCGCGATTGAGATGGGCTTGGAAAATATACACATGAAGTGTTTATGAAGCGGCCTCGTGCGAGAGTTTGGGCTAGATTGCCCGTGTATCTGTACATTATAGTAGATCCCATTTTAGTTTAGAATTAAGGGATAGAGTTTGGTTCGTACACAGTTAGGTTTATTCCAAAGATAGAAAGTCCACGCACTATAAATATGTACCTAGGGTTATTGAGAAAGGAGGACGATCACGTTCACAACAAACACAATCTAGGCGCATCGCCACCCCTTATTTCGAGGGTTTCTTCCGGGTAAGCATCATGCTGCCTAGATCGCATCTTGCGATCTAGGCAGTATCGGTTTATTCGTTGTCTGGTGTTGCTCGTACTGAAGCCTTGTTGATGGCGAGTAACACTGTTTATCTTAGATGTTTTGGGGCTTACATTGATGCTTTTCTGATATGTTTGCTTAGTTATGCTGCCCCTCAATATCTAGCTGCCTTTATGCCTATCTTGGGTGTAAGGGCAGCATCTTGCTTCATCTTAATTTAGTAGATCTGATCTGTTATGGTTGTTCCTTGTTATTCAAGGTTTAGTTTGATATCTGCATGGTTAGGCCTTGCAAACGGGTTGAATGATCCAGTAGTGCGTAAGGTATGGTTTGCCGATCCAAGAAGGGATGTTCCGGGAATCGACTCCATGTTGGTTTTTAGGCCTCCTCGAGCATTAGTTTTCCGTTATCTTTCGTATCTGCCAGGCTCAACTACGTGTAGGACGTTCCGGTTATGCGGTGAAAGCCCTAAACTGTCGTAGATCGATTTAACTTGGTATTGATAAAGCAGGATCCCCATGTTATCATAGATCCAATATGAACCATGGGTTAATCGGCTCTTTGAGCCAATTCACAGGGTAACCTGAGAGCCGATCGAGGCTCATTTAATGTTTACGTGTCTGCCATGCAGGAAACTAATCGAAGCAATCCAACACCTTCCTGACCAGGTATAGGTCAGGTGGCACGCCCTTGCAACCGCTAGGACGTGTGCCGGAGCATTGCGGGCCGTCGCCCGAGGGACCAGGGCCCACCAGCAGTCCTGGGAGCCTCCCGGCTCTCCGAGTTGCTCGTCGCTGCTCGCCGGTGGGTTTTGGCAGGCAACAACGACGGAGAGTTTAAGTAGGCGGAAGGGCAGAGTCGGAGGAGGCACGGGGGGCCCACACCATAGGGCGGGCCCCTCCTTGGCCGCGCCGCCTTGTGGTGTCGCCACCTCGTGGCCCCACTTCGTATCTCCTTCGGTCTTCTGGAAGCTCCGTGGAAAAATAAGACCCTGGGCATTCGTTTCGTCCAATTCCGAAAATATTTCCTGTGTAGGATTTCTGAAAAAAAAACACAAAACAGGAACTGGCGCTTCGGCATCTCGTTAATAGGTTAGTGCCGGAAAAATGCATATAAATGATATAAAGTGTATATAAAACATGTAAGTATTGTCATAAAACTAGCATGGAACATAAGAAATTGTAGATACGTTTGAGACGTATCAGCGCCACAGAAACTTGGTGGGGCCAGCCCCAATCATTTGTTTCACTATTTCTGTGGCGCATAGGACCACGTGCGCCACAGAAATAAGACATTCTATGGCGCACTGATCCTGGTGCGCCACTGAATTAAGACTTTTTGTGGCGCACGTGGGATGGTGCGCCACAATTTCTACACATTTCTGTGGCGCACACGAGTTCCATGCGCCACAGAAGTTTTTTTTGGCTCCCCACGCAACTCCACCCCCCCCCCCCCCCCCCCCGTGGATCGCCTTTTTTACCTCTGTAAAAAATGAAAGAAATAGATAGAAACTTCAAAAAATAAATTCCATCAAGATGCCCATGTATTATGTCATCTTTTACCACTGAGAATTAACAAACATAAATTTCGATTTTTTTTGCAAAATTGTGTGGGAAAATCATCAAACTGAATTTCTGGTTGCATACGAACTCGAAAAAAGACGCACAATATATCAAAATGATCCCACGAAAATTCTACATCCGAATTCACCTAGGCTTGCCCGGTTGGACAATTTTTAGAATCGCCAAATTCAAAAAGAGTAAAAAGTTACAACCAGTTAAAGTTTTTTGCTGCAAAATACGGAAAAAGAAAAAAAAATCTGTGGCGCATCAAGTGCCCATGCGCCACATAATTAACGTCAAAAATTTGAATTTTCGGCCGCCCTCCTCCACTTCTCCTCCACTTCTCCTCACTACTCCTCCACTTCTCCTCACTTCTCCTCACTTCTCCTCCTTGGATGCAAACTTCTCCTCCACTTCTCCTCCTCCTCCTCCTCCTCCACCACCACCACCACCACCACCACCACCTCCTCCGGCCGGCCGGCCGGCCTCCTCCTCCTCCTCCACCACCACCACCACCACCTCCTCCGGGGCCGGCCTCCTACTCCGGCGACCTCCTCCTCCTACTCCGGCGACCTCCTCCTCTGGCCGACCTCCTCCTCCTCCTCCTACTCGGCGACGACCACCTTCTCCTCCTCCTCCGGCGATCACCTCCTCCTCCACCACCACCTCCTCTTCCTCCACCACCACTTCCACCACTTCCACCACCACCACCACCTCCTCTTCCTCCACCACCACTTCCACCACCACCACCTACACCACCACCTCCTCCACCACCACCACCTCCACCACCACCTGATGGGATTCGTAGCATAGAAAACAAAAAATTTCCTACCGCAAGAACGAAACACAAGCCAAGATCTAATCTAGTAGATGGTAGCAACGAGGGGATCACGAGACTAACCCTTGAAGATTTCCAAAGCCTACGAGATTAGATCTCGTTGTTGATGTAGTAGATCACTTGCCGCTTGCAAAAGCGCGTAGAAGAAGACGGTGCCACAATCGGGCAGCACCTCCGTACTCGGTCACACGTACGGTGTTGATGAAGACGATGTCCTCCTCCCCGTTCCAGCAGGCAGCGGAAGTAGTAGATCCTCCTCGGAATCCCGGCATCACGACGGCGTGGTGACGGTGGTGGTGGAGATCTCCGGCAGGGCTTCACCGCAAGCGCTGTGGGAGAAGAAGGAAGAGGAGGGAGTAGCTAGGGTTTGGGCGCAGGGTGGTGCTGCGACTTGGGGAGCTTGGGCTGCGACTTGAGGTGCCCTTGGGGTGCCCCTTTGATGCGTGCAGTTAACACACGTCCGTTGGGAACCCCAAGAGGAAGGTGTGATGCGTACAGTAGCAAGTTTTCCCTCAGAAAGAAACCAAGGTTTATCGAACCAGTAGGAGCCAAGAAGCACGTTGAAGGTTGATGGCGGCGGAGTGTAGTGCGGCGCAACACCAGGGATTCCGGTGCCAACGTGGAACCTGCACAACACAATCAAAGTACTTTGCCCCAACGTAACAGTGAGGTTGTCAATCTCACCGGCTTGCTGTAAACAAAGGATTAGATGTATAGTGTGGATGATGATGATTGTTTGCGAAGAACAGTAAGAACAATTGCAGTAGATTGTATTTCAGATGTAAAGAATAGGACCGGGGTCCACAGTTCACTAGTGGTGTCTCTCCCATAAGATAAACAGATGTTGGGTGAACAAATTACAGTTGGGCAATTGACAAATAAAGAAGGCATAACAATGCACATACATATATCATGATGAGTACTATGAGATTTAATCAGGGCATTACGACAAAGTACATAGACCGCTATCCAGCATGCATCTATGCCTAAAAAGTCCACTTTCAGGTTATCATCCGAACCCCTTCCGGTATTAAGTTGCAAGCAACAGACAATTGCATTAAGTATGGTGCGTAATGTAATCAACACAAATATCCTTAGACAAAGCATCGATGTTTTATCCCTAGTAGCAACAGCACATCCACAACCTTAGAACTTTCTGTCACTGTCCCAGATTTAATGGAGGCATGAACCCACTATCGAGCATAAATACTCCCTCTTGGAGTCACAAGTATCAACTTGGCCAGAGCCTCTACTAGCAATGGAGAGCATGCAAGAACATAAATAACATATATGATAGATTGATAATCAACTTGACATAGTATTCAATATTCATCGGATCCCAACAAACACAACATGTAGCATTACAAATAGATGATCTTGATCATGATAGGCAGCTCACAAGATCTAACATGATAGCACAATGAGGAGAAGACGACCATCTAGCTACTGCTATGGACCCATAGTCCAGGGGTGGACTACTCACACATCGATCCGGAGGCGATCATGGCGATGAAGAGACCTCCGGGAGATGATTCCCCTCTCCGGCAGGGTGCCGGAGACGATCTCCTGAATCCCCCGAGATGGGATTGGCGGCGGCGGCATCTCTGGAAGGTTTTCCGTATCGTGGCTCTCGGTACTGGGGGTTTTGCGATGAAGGCTTTAAGTAGGCGGAAGGGCAGGTCAGGAAGAGTCACGAGGGGCCCACACAACAGGGCCGCGCGACCAGCACCTAGGCCGCTCCGCCCTGGCGTGTTGCCGCCTCGTGGCCCCACTTCGTTTCCTCTTCGGACTTCTGGAAGCTTCGTGGAAAATAGGACCCTGGGCGTTTATTTCGTCCAATTCCGAGAATATTTCCTTACTAGGATTTCTGAAACCAAAAACAGCAGAAAACAACAACTGGCTCTTCGGCATCTCGTCAATAGGTTAGTGCCGGAAAATGCATAATAATGACATATAATGTGTATAAAACATGTGAGTATCATCATAAAAGTAGCATGGAACATAAAAAATTATAGATACGTTTGAGACGTATCACCCTTGGCCTCTTTAAATAGGTGGCCAAGCCCCTTGGGTCATCCAAAAACCTGCCCCCAAGTTTGACTGAGTTCCGATAGGTTTCCGGTTCCGAAAACCTAGTCCTACTCGGACTCTTTTGCCAATTGCGAAATTGCATTAAGGAAAGACTCATTTTCCCTTAAGGCAACGTGGTTGCACCTATTATGGAACCCTCCAGACTTTCTTAGACATCCTGGGTCGTCCCAGACACTTCCGGAACCTTCCATAATATTCCGGACTATTCCGGTCCTTCCAAAACCTTCTAGAAGCTCCGGTCAAAACACCGGACTTTTTCCGAACCCCGGAAAATGACTTCCCATATATGAATCTTATTCTCCGGACCATTCCGAACCTCCTCGTGATGTCTCAGATCCCATCCGAGACTCCGAACAACATTCGTGCTCCATTCCATATTTCATATCTACTTAAAACGACATCAAACCTTAAGTGTGTCACCCTACGGTTCGTGAACTATGCAGACATGGTTGAGACTTCTCTCCGACCAATAACCAATAGCGGGATCTGGAGATCCATAATGGCTCCCACATATTCAACGATGACTTAGTGATCGATTAAACCATTTACATACGATACCGGTTCCCTTTGTCACGCGATATTTTACTTGTCCGAGGTTTGATCATCGGTATCTCTATACCTCGTTCAACCTCGTCTCCGACAAGTACTCTTTACTCGTACCGTGGTATATGGTCTCTTATGAACCATTCATATGCTTACAAGCTAATTAGACGACATTCCACCGAGAGGGCCCAGAGTATATCTATCCGTCATCGGGATGGACAAATCCCACTGTTGATCCATATGCCTCAACTCATACTTTCCGAATACCTAATCCCACCTTTATAACCACCCATTTACGCAGTGGTGTTTAATGTAATCAAAGTACCCTTCCGGCATAAGTGATTTATATGATCTCATGGTCGAAAGGACTAGGTAACTATGTATCGAAAGCTTATAGCAAATGAACTTAATGACGTGATCTTATGCTACGCTTAATTGGGTGTGTCCATTACATCATTCACATAATGACATAACCTTGTTATTAATAACATCCAATGTTCATGATCATGAAACTATGATCATCTATTAATCAACAATCTAGTTATACAAGAGGCTTACTAGGGACTCCTTGTTGTTTACATAACACACATGTATCAATGTTTCGGTTAATACAATTATAGCATGGTATGCAAACATTATCATAAACACAAAGATATATTATAATAACCATTTTATTATTGCCTCTTGGGCATATCTCCAACAGTCTCCCACTTGCACTAGAGTCAATAATCTAGTTTACATTTGTAAAGATATAACACCTTGGCCTTCCGGTGCTTTATTGTGGTGACCCAGCGTACCACTGCATGGTGTAGTACACAAGTCGTTGACATAACACAAGTGAAACACCGTTCCACTCATATTACATCTCTTAGAGTGGTACAACCGAAACATATGCGAGTCCAAGGTATGTCTATAGAAGTACACACGAGCTGTTTACATAAGATCAACACAACCTCCTACTTTACAGTGAGGTAAAACTTCAAATAAAGCTCCAGAAGAACGACTCGTAGTCTATCTTATTGCTAACTCAAGTTCAAGAGCTACTTGGCTTGCTATAGAAATCTAGCTACTTAGGTGCTAGGATTAGGGAAAGGTTCCCATCTATTACTAGTCTAGGTTTCCATAATAGCTGATGTAGAAGTTGACTCCATTGACTTCTTTGATTGTATTCTTCATCTTGTTGCAGTTGACTCCTTTGTCTTCGAGTTCCACGGTAGTTTCTCCTTCAGTGCATTGCTCTAAGAAGGGGGTTCAAACGAGATAGAATGAGTACGAGCGTACTCAGCAAGTTCATATTAGGAAATATGTGTATCATGCACTAGCTACAGCCATAGACCAGAAAGTCATAGGCCAATGCAAGTTTTCATAAACATTTCTTCAAAAGGTTTATTTTATTCTGAAAACTATGCCCGTCAGTCTTCACAGGTTGACCAGAACTTCGTGGAGTTCCTTTCCTGCCGCGTTCGCAGTTCCCTTCCCGGAACAGGGAGTGACAGCCACAATTTGATACACTCTGCAGAGGTGCGTTACTTTTCCCACAAGAGATCTCACCCTTTTTGCCATCCGCAGGGACTTGCCCCCGTTCACGCTTCCTTTGGGTGTGAGGCCAGGTATAAAGATCCAAGCCCACACCGCCTTCTCCGCGACTGCAAACCCACCCTTTTGTCCACCCGCACACCTCCAGTAGACTTCCCCCGATAATACGGCTTTACTCATGGTGTACTTTGGACAATCCTTCATAGATCGTAGAGCCATCATCACTAATGGATGGGGATTTAAAAGGCCATCCCAACCTACGGCAGTGCCTCCAACACCCCGCCGGCTCTACCAATCCGTTGGCGTGCAGAAGGGAAAAGATACGGCTGGCTTCCCCAGAGCCATTATAGATCTCATGGTCAACGCGGTTTGTACGGCGCTAGAATCACTGGACGGCATTGGTAATTTAATCCTAGGGTGATATAACCCATTGCAATGGAACCTCCACCATATCAACACATACCATGGTTCCATTGCCCACCACATAGTCATATTCATAATTGTAAAATAATATTTGCTTTTCAATGCATGAGTGATAAGTATAGTACTTTGCATATAGTTTGATAAAAATAATCAAATGACATGAGCAAGCGATGAACTTGCCTTTCTTGACTGCAAGATTATGCAGGCAAAAGCTTCGATACGTGATAACTCCAAATTCTGAAATACCATCATCGTCCGGTAAGGACAATGTTTAAAGAACTGGCAAAGATGCTATAATGCATAGTATGAGATGCAATCGTCCCGAGCGTAACCTAATCTCGAAGATTTAGGATGTATGAGTTGTAATTTCTTTAGGGTTGGTTGCACTTTTAGAATGGTTCTCAAACAAGGTTCTTATTAGGGTTTGGTCATATTAGCATCATAATCAAGTGATATAAGACATCATAACAATCATATACATAAAGAATAGTAGTGGAATAATATGTGAAGAACAGTTGTCAATTTTAAGTTCTACAGAACATGGGTGATGATTACTTATATTATACTTCAAAAGAATAACTTTTGAAGAACATGTTGTTTAAGAAATAATGAGGATTTCAAAGAAGGATTAAGCTTCTAAGGTTTGATTGACATTTGTACTTCAAAAGAATAACTTTTGAAGAACAGGTTAAATAAGAATATGAACTACTATGCATAGGAGCTATGGCTTTCTAGGGTTTACTATTGGATTCATTTAGTTTCACTAATAGGAACTATTTGGTTTTTAACTTGGAATGGATTTCTATATAGCAAGTATTGGTAGGTTTATTGCTATGGTTTCTTCTAAGAATCATATCAAAGGATGGTTATCAAGATGGTTCTATAAGTTAGTTATTAGGGTTTACTATGACTTCACATTTGCTTTACTAAATAATCTCTAATTGCTTCTAAACTAGATGGTTTATCATTTTCTAAGTAGAGTTTAGTGGAATAGGAGCATGTGATGTGAATTGCTACACAAGGTTGGTACTAGGGTTTATCATAATAGTTCTACTAGGGTTTGATGGTTGAGGGCGATTCTAATGGTATGGTATGGTGCCAACATGTGGTAACAAGCTAGGGTTTATACCTAAGTGATACTAGTGAATCATATAGGTTTTAATTAAGAACAGGAATATGAAATGACAAGCTCATGTGAATTGGTTTTATGTTGATGGATCATGATTATGCATTCATTGGTTACTTATCAAGGTTCTACAAGTAAAGTTGAAGTGTCTATGATCACATGGGCTAAACCCCGAGGGTTTTAGGATTTCAACTATTTAGGATGAACACATAAAATAATGGGATCCAGGTCTTACTTAAATTCAAACTAGGGTTTCTAAATTATGGTACAACTCCTAAAATGATGATTGGTAATAGAGTTGTGGTTACTAATTACTTTGAATCAAAATTAGTAATGGTTTAACATTTTATTAATTTTACAAGATTTAATAATTAGAGTAACTCCTAATTAGGTTTAATTCAGAGATAAGATTTAACAATTATTATTAGGGTTTAAATTATTTAACTTGTTAACTTAGGATGTTTAAGTAAACAATTGTGGGACTACCAAAATAATATTGGCTTATAATATTTTCTTGAGTTATTACTATTTAAAGAAAATAGAAAATAGTAATATGAAAATTAGGGTTTATGAATTATCACTAATATTTAAGTGGATGCAATTATGAATAAGAAAATTAAGCTTAAAATTTTAATTAGTTACTGAATAGTTAAAATTTAAATTTGAAACTTCACTAATTATTGAATTCAATTTGCTTTTTAAACAATTAGAAAGACATAATTAATAAAGATAAAAATAAGTGAATTTTTATTTTGACACACATTTTTGTTTTATATTTTATTTGAATAGAGTTTATTTTTGTGAGCATTTTGATATATTATTCATATTTTTCTGAGTTGAAATGAATTTAATCTATTTCTGTAAAGTTTCAGCTATTTTCTGGAATTTGAACTAAACAAAAAGGCTAAACATACCTATTCACTCTACACACAGAGAGACAGACAGGTGGGGCTACTGCCACGTTGGATGCCACGTGAGCAAGGACTGGTCAAGATTGACCGTGAGCTTTGACCTTGCCGACGTTTAAACGCCGGCGGCCAGAGCACGGTGGCGCCGCCGATTTAGGGCACCCCGAGATGCGTGGTTAGGATCATTCGAACGAGCACTGCAAGACAAAGCTAATGGTGGTCTCGCTTTTCTAAGGGGAGCATCGGAGCATCACCGGTAACCAGGTGCTGCGGCGGTGAGCTCCGGCGAGATCTCGAAACCGAGATACAGAGGGATCTAGGATGCTCAAGTGGACTCTAAAGATGCGCTGACTTACCCTGAGGATGATGGTGTGCTCGACGGAGGCGTTGAAGGTCGGAGACGACGGCAAATCCATGGATTCCGACGAACCCGAGCGGAAAGGATCGAGTCGATTTCGTTGATAGGAAGCTTCCCCCTTCGATTCCTTCTGCCAGGAGACTCTCTGGAACACGGTGGTGCTGCTCAGCTACCTCCTGGACCCTGGGGTGGCCTACAACTTCGAATTCATGCTCGACTCCGGCGAGGTACGGTGGATGATAGCGGCAGATTGAGAGGGATAGAGAAGATCTGGGGGGTGGATGAGATCAAGAAGTGCTCGGCGGTGCTTTCACCCCTATTTATAGACCGAGGGGAGCACAGAGGCTGCGACACGACGACGGCGACGGTGAAGAGGTGGCGGTCTCTGGATGATCTAGTCTGGCGAAGATCTTTCTCCCGCGGATAGGCTCGGACGCGAGAGAGATTGGGCGAGGCTCTGAGACTACTGACGACGTCCGGCAAGCTTATCGGCGAGGAGGTCGTGGCCTACTGGCTCTTCTCTGCGCTGTCGACGCCGTAGAAGAAGACGACGACGATGAATGACCACGCACGAGTTTTAAAGCCACCGAATCGGTATTTGGCTTGGGCTGGGCTGCTCCTGGTCCTTTGCTGGGCTGTTGCTGGGTTGTAGAGGTGGTGCTGGTCCTGGGCTGCTGCTGGGCTGCTGTTGGGGTAGGCTTCGGGCTGCTGCGGTCCAGGTAAGGTAAGTGAGCCTTCTTTTCTTTTTCCCCTTTTCCATTTTCTGTTTTTATTTTCTGTTTTGAATTTGAATTCAAATTTTGATCCTGGTTTTACTTTGCAGGTTCTAATATATTTGAATATCAAAACCATTTGATAATGCCACCTACTGTATTGTTTTGTTTTCAAACAACTATTATATAATTAATTTATTTTGTGTTCTTATGAGACACAATTCAAATTTTCAAATAGATATGATTTTAGGGTTTATCTCAATTGCTTTGTTAATTAAGGAATTAAACATGTTTTAATTGATTTGAAATTTAGAACATGTGCATGGTGAACACATTCTATTTTTCTAGTGTTTAACCATAGTGATCATTCACATATAATTTAATTATGGCTAGGGTTTAACAAATGGTAAAGGAAATGGAATTGGTTCATGATTTTATGTGAATGATAGTTCTTAAGATTTAAGAAGGTGATTTGGATATTGGTTTCACTCAACTCACCAAATGATATTTAGTCCTAAGTACATATGGCTTGGTTTATACTTGTGGCACATGATACACAAGTTAGGAAACAATATTTTATGTAGATTGGTTCTATATGACAAGGTTTATGGTTTTGGGAATACTTCACTATTTGAAGTAGGAAATAGGCATGAGGTATGGCAGGGTTCTAATTATAATCCAAGTTAATCCATGGGTTGGAATTCAAATGTACTTTAGGGTTTAAGTAGTGATCACCAATGTGATACACAACTAGGATTAGAATATGAGCATAAGCTTTGGTTATGTTTCACTAATGGAACATGGCTCTTATCTACAAGATTAAAGGTTGGTTTAAACAAGTAAGATGTACTACTACTCTAAAATTCTCTATGATAAACATGGCTATGGTTAGCATCTATAATCTCTCTCACTTCTAAATGTCTTGTATTAGCCTAAGGTCCTACTCAAGATATGATGATATGATCCTCTAAATATCTGGTTTTCCTAGGAATTCTACCTTGGTATCTTCTGAAGCTTGTTCTTCAGGAAATCTGATAAACCTGCATCTTGTGGTATGCCTCCACCTCCTAGCTTCTTCATATTATCCTATCTAATTCTCATGGAAGGTCTCAAGTATTTGATCCTTGTATCATGCTACAAGATGATGACATGGATGAAGGGTGTGGCTCTATTTATAGGCTTGGGCAAGCTCTAGTATCATGACACATAGGTGGTGACTCTTGTGTTGGTTAGATGAGTAAGGTGCTTGGTTGTCATGCCCTCATCCATAGCAATCCTTTGAGCATGAGGTGGCATAGCTTGGAAAGCAAGTCATGTAGATATTTTCATCCCATGTGGTATGATGATTATCCTCTCATATGATTTATCTTTGGATAGCCAAGTGGCATTTGTTACTAAATATCTTGTGGATGGTTTTATTATTGTGGATGAGTCACTATATCATATTGGATTGGACTTATATTATAATATTGATTAAAAGATCAAGGTTGAAGGTTATTCCTCAAATTTGGATAGTTGGTGTTTGATTTCACCATGGCATGATCATATGAGTTTCAAAATACTCATATTTAGTTTTATTCAAATAGTTTGAACTATAATTTGTAATGTAAATGGATTTAGTTTTATGATATTCCATATACTTAATAAGTTATGATTTAAATAAGAATGTGTGGCTTTTATGCACTTTAGACCCTGTGGTTTAACTTATTTATAAGTGAATTAGATTACACACAAAGGTAGTTGCTACTTTCAAGTGTTAATAAGTTAGAGTTTGATTCTTAAAGAATGTGTTGATATGAATCTAATTCTATTTGATCTAATCCATAGATCAAATCACCTCTACCCAAAACAAGGTTTTTAGCAAAGATCACGGTGAAGTTTATAGCGCTTGACTTGATGATCTACTTCAGTTCCAGCAAGTCAAGTGAAACTTCAGTTACTGTGGTAAGTTTTATTTGAAGCGCGAAAATTCCCCGGATTTTCTATGCATGAATGCAATGCACACTTTGGTGTTCTCTCATTTTATTGCCTCTAAACCTAGGATATTACAGCCTCTCCCCCTTAAACTAAACTTCGTCCCGAAGTTCGAACGCTCTCATGTTTCGGAAATGTTGAAATGTCTTGAACAGATCACCATCCTTCAACTCCATGGTGATCACATTAGATATAATTGAATATATCCCTAGTCCAGATCCTTCATGTAGTCTTCTGATGTCTGGCACTGATACTTTCTTCCATTCTATGTTTTCTTCCAACACTCTAAGCTTATAGGCTTACTCTCCAAAGATTATTGAATTAAACATCTTATTGTGTTAATGGACTTTACTAATGGTTGTGGTGACATCTTCCTATTTGGGTACTCAAAACTTGGTTCTACCAGCTACGGTAATCCAGCTGCGGTGTAATATGGCACTATGGTGTACCAGCTGCGATGTTCAAACCTTGATTCTAAAAGATTCATTTAAAGCAGGGTATTGTGTTCCCTTATTACCATAATGAAAGTAATGGTACTTCGTAAGGTATTTATAACAGGCATGGTCCTGGTTGTTTAGTCCTACGAATGGATTAGACTCATTTAGTCCATCCAATCATGGCTTCTAGTTTATACTAGTTATCTTCCCTTTGGTTTCTTTAGGTTCCATGAAAGGAATCTTTCTAATAATCATTAATTTTGGTTTGGTCAAACTCCTTTGGTCTTAAGCCTTCTTAAGCTTTGCATGTCCTTCGACATCTTCTTCATCCAACTTCATTATTTTAAACTAACTTGAGTTCTCTTGGTTTTGAGTAATTACAATTACCCACTTAAGTTAAGGTCTAACCCTTACTTCCTCGAGATATGAACCTCGGCTTCTGGTCTGACAACCTTCTGAGAGTACTTTTATATGGGTAGTTCCCAACAACCTTATAAAAATAAGATTGGACTTCCTCTCAGTTCAGACCTTCTTCTTGGTCTATCATACTCCGAATATCATATTTTAATACTTCTCCTTCAGCCTTCCTCTCCCCCTTGGAGTTTACTAATAATCTTCAAACTTCCTTTCTTCTAATCATTAAACTCCAAGGTTAGAAGATTAGTTTTGGTCTGGCTTATAGTTTGTACTATTCAAGAGTCTCACGAAGAATTCTTTCCGGTGTATCCACACAGTTGTGGGTATCCATTATGAATCCTCCGACTAAATATTTACTAACTACGAGATACCAGCTGTGAAATACCAGCTGCGGAATCCCCCTTTCTTTTAGGGTAAAGAAAAATATATTCAGGCTGTGGGCTATCTGGTTCCAGCTATGGCTATGTTATGGTTTTAGGCAATATCTACCTACCAGCTGTGGCTACTTACCTAGTTTTAGTTAAGATATACCTCACTTCACATACTTTCTCTTCATGGTTATCCTATATCAGTTGCGGTCTTATGATAACAGCTGCGACTTCACTTGTTTATTTTTCCTTCTTCTAGGGTTGTTTTGCAATAAAATCACTTGTTGATACTATGAAAATAGTATTGTAAGTGACTTCACTTGCATTCCCTTCTTCCATAATGAATACAGCTCTACTTCTACTACTCCATATTCACTATTTTTCTCACTTTCATGATACTTCCATGTTGAAGTACTCCTTAATTAAGGATAAAAATGAGTTTTGATTGGTCCTTCCTTCAGATTGTTGTGGTTGCTTCCCACAATTTTTACTTCCTTCTTCAAGTGAACCTTCATCTTGTCTTCAAATCTTCAGAATTCGTCACTCCCTCACACGAATACCTTTACCCTCTAGACCTATAACATCAAGTAAGAGCTTGATATTGCAACATGCATTTGCATATCAAAGTCAAACTTCATGTATGGATCTAGTCAATCAATGAAGATTCAAGAAAATCCAAGAAAATCCAGCTTTGTGCTTATAATACACATCCTTATATGCCTGAATATAATAGTTGGGTAAGACATCCCTAAACATCAGGATCAGATGTGTAGTATATAACACCACATAAGATAGGTTTAGGTTGTGATACTTAGCACAATACGTGAATTTCTACTAGTGGTCTCAACATTTATCTTAATTGCACATTTGCAATGAGACAAACTTGAAACAAAATGGCCTGGGATAGTTGAAGTTAACCTAGTTTTCTTCGGAAGTACTAACAAAATAGTATACCATATATATGTGCTATTGAGGACTAATTCCTATAATACAATTAGTTCTAACATGTCTACTCTAAACACATGATTGTTTAGAATATACCACCTATAACTCTAACATTTCTCTATGTGATATGCTCTAAATAAGCCTTCTTTAAATTAAGGACTATGGTTCTAACATACTTGGTACAGTTATTAGGATTTTAAGGCCTAAGCTTTCGAACTATTCCCTAAATCCTACTCTTTATCATCCTTTTGTTATCGTACTTATGATGTTCTACTCCATCATACCATGATTTCCAAGTGCATCATATATGAGTACCTAGTTTATTGTTGAAAGTAGACTCATGTAACTCCTATCACTCTTCCTTACCTCCTATGATTGACTCATCATAGACATATACTACCTTATATAACTTATCTCCCTTACTTAACATCAGCCATTTGACATTTTTAATGACTCTTACTTAACCATACTTTTATTGGTATACTTCTTCCAATAGGATATCTTCCTTGTGGTTGTATCCTCTCTTTGGACTACCATGTGTTGTATACCAACTGTGGTCTACTACCACCCATTATCTTAAGCTTCAATGGTGTTCTACTTAGTTGGAATGAAGCAAGATAACTAACTAACTTCACTTAAGAAAATAGATAAGAAATATTGACTCAAGTGTGTCAGGATTATTCTCAAGTGAATACCCATCTCAAGTCAAAAGAATAGTTGGTTTGGCTAAGACATCTTCCTATAGACACTACCAAACCTATAGGTCTCCTTTAAAGGGTTTTAATCCTAGGGTCAAAGCATTTGCTCTGATACCAGCTGTGGTGACCCAGCGTACCACTGCATGGTGTAGTACACAAGTCGTTGACATAACACAAGTGAAACACCGTTCCACTCATATTACATCTCTCAGAGTGGTACAACAGAAACATATGCGAGTCCAAGGTATGTCTATAGAAGTACACACGAGCTGTTTACATAAGATCAACACAACCTCCTACTTTACAGTGAGGTAAAACTTCAAATAAAGCTCCAGAAGAACGACTCGTAGTCTATCTTATTGCTAACTCAAGTTCAAGAGCTACTTGGCTTGCTATAGAAATCTAGCTACTTAGGTGCTAGGATTAGGGAAAGGTTCCCATCTATTACTAGTCTAGGTTTCCATAATAGCTGATGTAGAAGTTGACTCCATTGACTTCTTTGATTGTATTCTTCATCTTGTTGTAGTTGACTCCTTTGTCTTCGAGTTCCACGGTAGTTTCTCCTTCAGTGCATTGCTCTAAGAAGGGGGTTCAAACGAGATAGAATGAGTACGAGCGTACTCAGCAAGTTCATATTAGGAAATATGTGTATCATGCACTAGCTACAGCCATAGACCAGAAAGTCATAGGCCAATGCAAGTTTTCATAAACATTTCTTCAAAAGGTTTATTTTATTCTGAAAACTATGCCCGTCAGTCTTCACAGGTTGACCAGAACTTCGTGGAGTTCCTTTCTGCCGCGTTCATAGCTCCTTCCCGGAACAGGGAGTGACAGCCACAATTTGATACACTCTGCAGAGGTGCGTTACTTTTCCCACAAGAGATCTCACCCTTTTTGCCATCCGCAGGGACTTGCCCCCGTTCACACTTCCTTTGGGTGTGAGGCCAGGTATAAAGATCCAAGCCCACACCGCCTTCTCCGCGACTGCAAACCCACCCTTTTGTCCACCCGCACACCTCCAGTAGACTTCCCCCGATAATACGGCTTTACTCATGGTGTACTTTGGACAATCCTTCATAGATCGTAGAGCCATCATCACTAATGGATGGGGATTTAAAAGGCCATCCCAACCTACGGCAGTGCCTCCAACACCCCGCCGGCTCTACCAATCCGTTGGCGTGCAGAAGGGAAAAGATACGGCTGGCTTCCCCAGAGCCATTATAGATCTCATGGTCAACGTGGTTTGTACGGCGCTAGAATCACTGGACGGCATTGGTAATTTAATCCTAGGGTGATATAACCCATTGCAATGGAACCTCCACCATATCAACACATACCATGGTTCCATTGCCCACCACATAGTCATATTCATAATTGTAAAATAATATTTGCTTTTCAATGCATGAGTGATAAGTATAGTACTTTGCATATAGTTTGATAAAAATAATCAAATGACATGAGCAAGCGATGAACTTGCCTTTCTTGACTGCAAGATTATGCAGGCAAAAGCTTCGATACGTGATAACTCCAAATTCTGAAATACCATCATCGTCCGGTAAGGACAATGTTTAAAGAACTGGCAAAGATGCTATAATGCATAGTATGAGATGCAATCGTCCCGAGCGTAACCTAATCTCGAAGATTTAGGATGTATGAGTTGTAATTTCTTTAGGGTTGGTTGCACTTTTAGAATGGTTCTCAAACAAGGTTCTTATTAGGGTTTGGTCATATTAGCATCATAATCAAGTGATATAAGACATCATAACAATCATATACATAAAGAATAATAGTGGAATAATATGTGAAGAACAGTTGTCAATTTTAAGTTCTACAGAACATGGGTGATGATTACTTATATTATACTTCAAAAGAATAACTTTTGAAGAACATGTTGTTTAAGAAATAATGAGGATTTCAAAGAAGGATTAAGCTTCTAAGGTTTGATTGACATTTGTACTTCAAAAGAATAACTTTTGAAGAACAGGTTAAATAAGAATATGAACTACTATGCATAGGAGCTATGGCTTTCTAGGGTTTACTATTGGATTCATTTAGTTTCACTAATAGGAACTAGTTGGTTTTTAACTTGGAATGGATTTCTATATAGCAAGTATTGGTAGGTTTATTGCTATGGTTTCTTCTAAGAATCATATCAAAGGATGGTTATCAAGATGGTTCTATAAGTTAGTTATTAGGGTTTACTATGACTTCACATTTGCTTTACTAAATAATCTCTAATTGCTTCTAAACTAGATGGTTTATCATTTTCTAAGTAGAGTTTAGTGGAATAGGAGCATGTGATGTGAATTGCTACACAAGGTTGGTACTAGGGTTTATCATAATAGTTCTACTAGGGTTTGATGGTTGAGGGCGATTCTAATGGTATGGTATGGTGCTAACATGTGGTAACAAGCTAGGGTTTATACCTAAGTGATACTAGTGAATCATATAGGTTTTAATTAAGAACAGGAATATGAAATGACAAGCTCATGTGAATTGGTTTTATGTTGATGGATCATGATTATGCATTCATTGGTTACTTATCAAGGTTCTACAAGTAAAGTTGAAGTGTCTATGATCACATGGGCTAAACCCCGAGGGTTTTAGGATTTCAACTATTTAGGATGAACACATAAAATAATGGGATCCAGGTCTTACTTAAATTCAAACTAGGGTTTCTAAATTATGGTACAACTCCTAAAATGATGATTGGTAATAGAGTTGTGGTTACTAATTACTTTGAATCAAAATTAGTAATGGTTTAACATTTTATTAATTTTACAAGATTTAATAATTAGAGTAACTCCTAATTAGGTTTAATTCAGAGATAAGATTTAACAATTATTATTAGGGTTTAAAATATTTAACTTGTTAACTTAGGATGTTTAAGTAAACAATTGTGGGACTACCAAAATAATATTGGCTTATAATATTTTCTTGAGTTATTACTATTTAAAGAAAATAGAAAATAGTAATATGAAAATTAGGGTTTATGAATTATCACTAATATTTAAGTGGATGCAATTATGAATAAGAAAATTAAGCTTAAAATTTTAATTAGTTACTGAATAGTTAAAATTTAAATTTGAAACTTCACTAATTATTGAATTCAATTTGCTTTTTAAACAATTAGAAAGACATAATTAATAAAGATAAAAATAAGTGAATTTTTATTTTGACACACATTTTTGTTTTATATTTTATTTGAATAGAGTTTATTTTTGTGAGCATTTTGATATATTATTCATATTTTTCTGAGTTGAAATGAATTTAATCTATTTCTGTAAAGTTTCAGCTATTTTCTGGAATTTGAACTAAACAAAAAGGCTAAACATACCGATTCACTCTACACACAGAGAGACAGACAGGTGGGGCTACTGCCACATTGGATGCCACGTGAGCAAGGACTGGTCAAGATTGACCGTGAGCTTTGACCTTGCCGACGTTTAAACGCCGGCGGCCAGAGCACGGTGGCGCCGCCGATTTAGGGCACCCCGAGATGCGTGGTTAGGATCATTCGAACGAGCACTGCAAGACAAAGCTAATGGTGGTCTCGCTTTTCTAAGGGGAGCATCGGAGCATCACCGGTAACCAGGTGCTGCGGCGGTGAGCTCCAGCGAGATCTCGAAACCGAGATACAGAGGGATCTAGGATGCTCAAGTGGACTCTAAAGATGCGCTGACTTACCCTGAGGATGATGGTGTGCTCGACGGAGGCGTTGATGGTCGGAGACGACGACAAATCCATGGATTCCGACGAACCCGAGCGGAAAGGATCGAGTCGATTTCGTTGATAGGAAGCTTCCCCCTTCGATTCCTTCTGCCAGGAGACTCTTTGGAACACGGTGGTGCTGCTCAGCTACCTCCTGGACCCTGGGGTGGCCTACAACTTCGAATTCATGCTCGACTCCGGCGAGGTACGGTGGATGATAGCGGCAGATTGAGAGGGATAGAGAAGATCTGGGGGGTGGATGAGATCAAGAAGTCCTCGGCGGTGCTTTCACCCCTATTTATAGACCGAGGGGAGCACGGAGGCTGCGACACGACGACGGCGACGGTGAAGAGGTGGCGGTCTCTGGATGATCTAGTCTGGCGAAGATCTTTCTCCCGCGGATAGACTCGGACGCGAGAGAGATTGGGCGAGGCTCTGAGACTACTGACGACGTCCGGCAAGCTTATCGGCGAGGAGGTCGTGGCCTACTGGCTCTTCTCTGCGCTGTCGACGCCGTAGAAGAAGACGACGACGATGAATGACCACGCACGAGTTTTAAAGCCACCGAATCGGTATTTGGCTTGGGCTGGGCTGCTCCTGGTCCTTTGCTGGGCTGTTGCTGGGTTGTAGAGGTGGTGCTGGTCCTGGGCTGCTGCTGGGCTGCTGTTGGGGTAGGCTTCGGGCTGCTGCGGTCCAGGTAAGGTAAGTGAGCCTTCTTTTCTTTTTCCCCTTTTCCATTTTCTGTTTTTATTTTCTGTTTTGAATTTGAATTCAAATTTTGATCCTGGTTTTACTTTGCAGGTTCTAATATATTTGAATATCAAAACCATTTGATAATGCCACCTACTGTATTGTTTTGTTTTCAAACAACTATTATATAATTAATTTATTTTGTGTTCTTATGAGACACAATTCAAATTTTCAAATAGATATGATTTTAGGGTTTATCTCAATTGCTTTGTTAATTAAGGAATTAAACATGTTTTAATTGATTTGAAATTTAGAACATGTGCATGGTGAACACATTCTATTTTTCTAGTGTTTAACCATAGTGATCATTCACATATAATTTAATTATGGCTAGGGTTTAACAAATGGTAAAGGAAATGGAATTGGTTCATGATTTTATGTGAATGATAGTTCTTAAGATTTAAGAAGGTGATTTGGATATTGGTTTCACTCAACTCACCAAATGATATTTAGTCCTAAGTACATATGGCTTGGTTTATACTTGTGGCACATGATACACAAGTTAGGAAACAATATTTTATGTAGATTGGTTCTATATGACAAGGTTTATGGTTTTGGGAATACTTCACTATTTGAAGTAGGAAATAGGCATGAGGTATGGCAGGATTCTAATTATAATCCAAGTTAATCCATGGGTTGGAATTCAAATGTAGTTTAGGGTTTAAGTAGTGATCACCAATGTGATACACAACTAGGATTAGAATATGAGCATAAGCTTTGGTTATGTTTCACTAATGGAACATGGCTCTTATCTACAAGATTAAAGGTTGGTTTAAACAAGTAAGATGTACTACTACTCTAAAATTCTCTATGATAAACATGGCTATGGTTAGCATCTATAATCTCTCTCACTTCTAAATGTCTTGTATTAGCCTAAGGTCCTACTCAAGATATGATGATATGATCCTCTAAATATCTGGTTTTCCTAGGAATTCTACCTTGGTATCTTCTGAAGCTTGTTCTTCAGGAAATCTGATAAACCTGCATCTTGTGGTATGCCTCCACCTCCTAGCTTCTTCATATTATCCTATCTAATTCTCATGGAAGGTCTCAAGTATTTGATCCTTGTATCATGCTACAAGATGATGACATGGATGAAGGGTGTGGCTCTATTTATAGGCTTGGGCAAGCTCTAGTATCATGACACATAGGTGGTGACTCTTGTGTTGGTTAGATGAGTAAGGTGCTTGGTTGTCATGCCCTCATCCATAGCAATCCTTTGAGCATGAGGTGGCATAGCTTGGAAAGCAAGTCATGTAGATATTTTCATCCCATGTGGTATGATGATTATCCTCTCATATGATTTATCTTTGGATAGCTGATGTCTACGTTCCCCCTCCTTTCCTGTAGACAGTGTTGGGCCTCCAAGAGCAGAGGTTTGTAGAACAGCAGCAAGTTTTCCCTTAAGTGGATCACCCAAGGTTTATCGAACTCAGGGAGGAAGAGGTCAAAGATATCCCTCTCATGCAACCCTGCAACCACAAAGCAAGAAGTCTCTTGTGTCCCCAACACACCTAATAGGTGCACTAGTTCGGCGAAGAGATAGTGAAATACAGGTGGTATAAATATATATGAGCAGTAGCAATGGTGCCAGAAAATAGCTTGCTGGCGTGTAGTTGATGGTGGTAGTATTGCAGCAGTAGTAACACAGTGAAACAGTAAACAAGCAGTAGTAACGCAGCAGTATTCAGGAACAAGGCCTAGGGATTAGACTTTCACTAGTGGACACTCTCAACATTGATCACATAACAGAATAGATAAATGCATACTCTACACTTTTGTTGGATGATGAACGCATTGCGTAGGATTACACGAACCCTCAATGCCGGAGTTAACAAGCTCCACAATTTGTTCATATTTAAGTAACCTTATAGTGTAAGATAGATCAACAGATTAAACCAAGTACTAACATAGCATGCACACTGTCACCTTCATGCATATGTAGGAGGAATAGATCACATCAATATTATCATAGCAATAGTTAACTTCGCAATCTACAAGAGATCATGATCATAGCATAAACCAAGTACTAACACGGTGCACACACTGTCACCTTTACACACGTGCAGGAGGAATAAAACTACTTTAATAACATTGCTAGAGTAGCACATAGATAAATTGTGATACAAACTCATATGAATCTCAATCATGTAAAGCAGCTCATGAGATTATTGTATTGAGGTACATGGAAGAGAGATGAACCACATAGCTACCGGTACAGCCCCGAGCCTCGATGGAGAACTACTCCCTCCTCATGGGAGCAGCAGCGGTGATGAAGATGGCGGTGAAGATGGCAGCGGTGTCGATGGAGAAGCCTTCCGGGGGCACTTCCCCGTTCCGGCAGCGTGCCGGAACAGAGACTCCTGTCCCCCAGATCTTGGCCTCGCGATGGCGGCGGCTCTGGAAGGTTTCTGTGGTTTTCGTCGAACGCATCAGGGTTTTCGATCCAGGGGCTTTTTATAGGCGAAGAGGCGGCGCCAGAGGGTCGAAGGGCTGGCCAAACCATAGGGGGGCGCGGGCCCCCCCTAGGCCGCGCCAGGGTATGGTGTGGTGGGCATGTGCCCCCCCTCTGGTCCCTCTCGTGTGTTCTGGATGCTTCCGGGGATTCTAAGATCTTTGGCATTGATTTCGTCCGATTCCGAGAATATTTCGTTACTAGGATTTCTGAAACCAAAAACAGCAGAAAACAGGAACTGGCACTTCGGCATCTTGTTAATAGGTTAGTTCCAGAAAATGCACGAATATGACATAAAGTGTGCATAAAACATGTAGATAACATCAATAATGTGGCATGGAACATAAGAAATTATCGATACGTCGGAGACGTATCAGCATCCCCAAGCTTAGTTCTGCTCGTCCCGAGCAGGTAAAACGATAACAAAGATAATTTCTGGAGTGACATGCCATCATAAACTTGATCAAACTATTTGTAAAGCATATGTAGTGAATGCAGCGATCAAAACAATGTATATGACATGAGTAAACAAGTGAATCATAAAGCAAAGACTTTTCATGAATAGTACTTTCAAGACAAGCATCATTGAGTCTTGCATAAGAGTTACTCATAAAGCAATAATTCAAAGTAAAGGTATTGAGGCAACACAAAGGAAGATTAAGTTTCAGCGGTTGCTTTCAACTTATAACATGTATATCTCAGGGATATTGTCAACATAGAGTAATATAATAAGTGCAATATGCAAGTATGTAGGAATCAATGCACAGTTCACACAAGTGTTTGCTTCTTGAGGTGGAGAGAAATAGGTGAACTGACTCAACAATAAAAGTAAAAGAATTGTCCTCCATAGAGGAAAAGCATCGATTGCTATATTTGTGCTAGAGCTTTGATTTTGAAAACATAAAGAGAGCATAAAAATAAAGTTTTGAGAGGTGTATGTTGTTGTCAACGAATGGTAGCGGGTACTCTAACCCCCTTGCCAGACAAACCTTCAAAGAGCGGCTCCCATTTTATTTTATTTTGGGTGGCACTCCTTCCAACCTTTCTTTCACAAACCATGGCTAACCGAATCCTCGGGTGCCTGCCAACAATCTCATACCATGAAGGAGTGCCTTTTTATTTTAGTTTTATTATGATGACACTCCTCCCAACCTTTGCTTACACAAGCCATGGCTAGCCGAATCCTTCGGGTGCCGTCCAACAATCACATACCATGGAGGAGTGTCTATTTTTTTTAATTAATTTGGGACTGGGAATCCCATTGCCAGCTCTTTTTGCAAAATTATTGGATAAGCGGATGAAGCCACTAGTCCATTGGTGAAAGTTGCCCAACAAGATTGAAAGATAAACACCACATACTTCCTCATGAGCTATAAAACATTGACACAAATCAGAGGTGATAAATTTTGAATTGTTTAAAGGTAGCACTCAAGCAATTTACTTTGGAATGGCAGGAAATACCATGTAGTAGGTAGGTATGGTGGACACAAATGGCATAGTGTTGTTTGGCTCAAGTATTTTGGATGCATGAGAAGTATTCCCTCTCGATACAAGGTTTAGGCTAGCAAGGTTATTTGAAACAAACACAAGGATGAACCGGTGCAGCAAAACTCACATAAAAGACATATTGAAAACATTATAAGACTCTACACCGTCTTCCTTGTTGTTCAAACTCAATACTAGAAATTATCTAGACCTTAGAGAGACCAATTATGCAAACCAAATTCTAGCAAGCTCTATGTATTTCTTCATTAATAGGTGCAAAGCATATGATGCAAGAGCTTAATCATGAGCACAACAATTGCCAAGTATCACATTACCCAAGACATTATAGCAATTACTACATGTATTATTTTCCAATTCCAACCATATAACAATTTAACGAAGAAGAAACTTCGCCATGAATACTATGAGTAGAAGCTAAGGACATACTTGTCCATATGCTACAGCGGAGCGTGTCTCTCTCCCACAAAGTGAATGCTAGGATCCATTTTATTCAAACAAAACAAAAACAAAAACAAACCGACGCTCCAAGCAAAGCACATAAGATGTGATGGAATAAAAATATAGTTTCAAGAGAAGGAACCTGATAGTTTGTCGATGAAGAAGGGGATGCCTTGGGCATCCCCAAACTTAGATGCTTGAGTCTTCTTGAAATATGCAGGGGTGAACCACCGGGGCATCCCCAAGCTTAGAGCTTTCACTCTTCTTGATCATAGTATATCATCCTCCTCTCTTGACCCTTGAAAACTTCCTTCACACCAAACTTCTCATAAACTTCATTAGAGGGGTTAGTACATAATCAAAAACTCACATGTTCAGAGGTGACACAATCATTCTTAACACTTCTGGACATTGCTCAAAGCTACTGGAGTTTAATGGAACAAAGAAATCCATCCCACATAGCAAAAGGGGCAATGCGAAATAAAAGGCAGAATCTGTCAAAACAGAACAGTCCGTAAAGACGAATTTCTAATAAATACTTCCGTTGCTCAGATCAGAAAACTCAAAACTAATGAAAGTTGCGTACATATCTGAGGAACACGCACGTAAATTGGCATATTTTCTGATTTTCCTACAGAGAGAAAATCCCAGATTCGTGACAGATAGAAATCTGTTTCTGCGCAGAAATCCAAATCTAGTATCAACCTTCGATTAGAGGCTTCACTTGGCACAACAAAACACAAAACTAAGATAAGGAGAGGTTGCTACAGTAGTAAACAACTTCCAAGACACAAAATAAAAAATAAAGTACTGTAGCAAAATAACACATGGGTTATCTCCCAAGAAGTTCTTTCTTTATAGCCATTAAGATGGGCTCAGCAGTTTTAATGATGCACTCGCAAGAAATTGTATTTGAAGCAAAAGAGAGCATCAAGAGGCAAATTGAAAACACATTTAAGTCTAACATGCTTCCTATGCATAGGAATCTTGTAAATAAACAAGTTCATGAAGAGCAAAGTAGCAAGCATAGGAAGATAAAACAAGTGTAGCTTGAAAAATTTCAGCACATAGAGAGGTATTTTAGTAACATGAAAATTTCTACAACCATATTTTCCTCTCTCATAATAACTTTCAGTAGCATCATGAGCAAACTCAACAATATAACTATCACATAAAGCATTCTTATCATGAGTCTCATGCATAAAATTATTACTCTCCACATAAGCATAATCAATTTTATTAGTTGTAGTGGGAGCAAATTCAACAAAGTAGCTATCATTATTATTCTCATCAAGTGTAGGAGGCATAGTATAATCACAACAAAATTTACTCTCCATAGTAGGTGGCACCAAAAGACCACTATCATTATAATCATCATAAATAGGAGGCAAAGTATCGTCAAAGTAAATTTTCTCCTCAATGCTTGGGGGACTAAAAAGATCATGCTCATCAAAACCAGCTTCCCCAAGCTTAGAATTTTCCATATCATTAGCAACAATGGTATTCAAAGTGTTCATACTAACATGTTCCATGGGTTTTTTAATTTTCGCATTAAACCATTCATGTCTTGACTCAGGAAATAGTACAAAGAGCTCACAGATGTTTTCCATTATGCCTTACTAGTGTAAAACAAGAAACAAAAAGATGCAATTGCAGGATCTAAAGGAAATAGCTTCGAGTACTTACGGCGCCGGGAAATAGCTTAGTAGCCGAGGTCCGGAGTGTGAGTACCTTTTACCTTTCCTCCCCGGCAACGGCGCCAGAAAAGTGCTTGATGTCTACGTTCCCCCTCCTTTCACAGAGACAAGTGTTGGGCCTCCAAGAGCGAGAGGTTTGTAGAACAGCAGCAAGTTTTCCCTTAAGTGGATCACCCAAGGTTTATCGAACTCAGGGAGGAAGAGGTCAAAGATATCCCTCTCATGCAACCCTGCAACCACAAAGCAAGAAGTCTCTTGTGTCCCCAACACACCTAATAGGTGCACTAGTTCGGCGAAGAGATAGTGAAATACAGGTGGTATAAATATATATGAGCAGTAGCAACGGTGCCAGAAAATAGCTTGCTGGCGTGTAGTTGATGGTGGTAGTATTGCAGCAGTAGTAACACAGTGAAACAGTAAACAAGCAGTAGTAACGCAGCAGTATTCAGGAACAAGGCCTAGGGATTAGACTTTCACTAGTGGACACTCTCAACATTGATCACATAACAGAATAGATAAATGCATACTCTACACTTTTGTTGGATGATGAACGCATTGCGTAGGATTACACGAACCCTCAATGCCGGAGTTAACAAGCTCCACAATTTGTTCATATTTAAGTAACCTTATAGTGTAAGATAGATCAACAGATTAAACCAAGTACTAACATAGCATGCACACTGTCACCTTCATGCATATGTAGGAGGAATAGATCACATCAATATTATCATAGCAATAGTTAACTTCGCAATCTACAAGAGATCATGATCATAGCATAAACCAAGTACTAACACGGTGCACACACTGTCACCTTTACACACGTGCAGGAGGAATAAAACTACTTTAATAACATTGCTAGAGTAGCACATAGATAAATTGTGATACAAACTCATATGAATCTCAATCATGTAAAGCAGCTCATGAGATTATTGTATTGAGGTACATGGAAGAGAGATGAACCACATAGCTACCGGTACAGCCCCGAGCCTCGATGGAGAACTACTCCCTCCTCATGGGAGCAGCAGCGGTGATGAAGATGGCGGTGAAGATGGCAGCGGTGTCGATGGAGAAGCCTTCCGGGGGCACTTCCCCGTTCCGGCAGCGTGCCGGAACAGAGACTCCTGTCCCCCAGATCTTGGCCTCGCGATGGCGGCGGCTCTGGAAGGTTTCTGTGGTTTTCGTCGAACGCATCAGGGTTTTCGATCCAGGGGCTTTTTATAGGCGAAGAGGCGGCACCAGAGGGTCGAAGGGCTGGCCAAACCATAGGGGGCGTGGGCCCCCCCTAGGCCGCGCCAGGGTATGGTGTGGTGGGCCTGTGCCCCCCCTCTGGTCCCTCTCGTGTGTTCTGGATGCTTCCGGGGATTCTAAGATCTTTGGCATTGATTTCGTCCGATTCCGAGAATATTTCGTTACTAGGATTTCTGAAACCAAAAACAGCAGAAAACAGGAACTGGCACTTCGGCATCTTGTTAATAGGTTAGTTCCAGAAAATGCACGAATATGACATAAAGTGTGCATAAAACATGTAGATAACATCAATAATGTGGCATGGAACATAAGAAATTATCGATACGTCGGAGACGTATCAATAGCCAAGTGGCATTTGTTACTAAATATCTTGTGGATGGTTTTATTATTGTGGATGAGTCACTATATCATATTGGATTGGACTTATATTATAATATTGATTAAAAGATCAAGGTTGAAAGTTATTCCTCAAATTTGGATAGTTGGTGTTTGATTTCACCATGGCATGATCATATGAGTTTCAAAATACTCATATTTAGTTTTATTCAAATAGTTTGAACTATAATTTGTAATGTAAATGGATTTAGTTTTATGATATTCCATATACTTAATAAGTTATGATTTAAATAAGAATGTGTGGCTTTTATGCACTTTAGACCCTGTGGTTTAACTTATTTATAAGTGAATTAGATTACACACAAAGGTAGTTGCTACTTTCAAGTGTTAATAAGTTAGAGTTTGATTCTTAAAGAATGTGTTGATATGAATCTAATTCTATTTGATCTAATCCATAGATCAAATCACCTCTACCCAAAACAAGGTTTTTAGCAAAGATCACGGTGAAGTTTATAGCGCTTGACTTGATGATCTACTTCAGTTCCAGCAAGTCAAGTGAAACTTCAGTTACTGTGGTAAGTTTTATTTGAAGCGCGAAAATTCCCCGGATTTTCTATGCATGAATGCAATGCACACTTTGGTGTTCTCTCATTTTATTGCCTCTAAACCTGGGATATTACATTTATCATGTTTTGCTCACGGGAGAGGTTTTAGTCAACAGATCTGACATGCTCAGAAATGTATGTATTTTGCAATTCATTTGCGTCTTCACGCATCACTCATTTTCCAAATGAGTCGGCATTAAATATGTTTGGTCTTTTGGTGGAACCTTAATTCCGCGGTCTGAAATATGTCACTAATATTGTCACACACAATATAGCTTCAAAGTTCTGACACTATCAGAACTACACCAAGTCTCAAAGAACTTCTTGACTTAACATTCTTAATCATTGTCAAAACAATGACATACTCTGCCTTCTTTTGTAGAATCCGTCACAATATTTAGAACTCTTCTAAATCTAGCATGTGCTATCTTTTAAACAACACTTAGCCTAATTGAGATTTGAAAATAATTTTTATATGTGACCAAACGAATACCGGTGCAACACCTTACAGTGATTTGTTTGTCATTACCCCATATAAAACTATATATATATCCTTGGTTCTTATAAAGCACACAGGGATATTCTTACTATTTGTCCAATCATCATCACATGAATCATTCTGGTATATGCTCCTAACCTTTTAGAGCACATGACATCTAATTTTGTACATATTATTCGTGATCTAAAATCACTCATGTGTTTTTACTCATCGAGTGTCAAATACACTCAAGTCTTGTTAAACCTTCACATGACAAGAACATTTTCTTAGTATTTCTTATATTGAACTACTTCAATATCCATTCTATGTACTTTGACTTAAACTTATTATGTGTTCCAATCTATCTTCATAGATCTTGACACTAAATATGTTTCAGTCCATATCCTTTCATTGAAGTTTATTCTCAATGAAACCTTTTAATCAAGTATATGATTACATCATTTATAACTATATCTACATAAAGTATTATAAATATGTCTCAGCGCTCCCACTTAATTTCTTGCAAATCCAAGCATCTTCATCGTTTCTGATGAAATAAAAACTCTTTAACTATTTCATCCGGTGAAGATTCCAACTCCGCGATACCCACTTCATCCAATTGAAGTTTGTATACCTATCTAGTATTTCACGGACCAGCAAAACTCTTGGTTGTATCTTTTATACACCTTTAATACATACTTCTGTTAAGTAATGTATTTTGCCATCCTACTAGCATATCTCATAAAAGAAATATGTAGCGATTACTAGAATAATCCACATAGACTATAAGTATTGCTACAGAAGATCTAATCTTATTGTAGTCAACTCTTTGAACTTTGTTGTAAACTACTTTTCAACAAGTCGAGCTTCTTCAAGGATATTTCATCCAAGTCCATCAATTTCATAGATCCATTTACTTTCAAAAAGTATTCATCTATCTTGGATTTCATGGCGTATAGCCATTTTAACGGAGTCAGGGCCCATCATAACTTCTTTGTTTGTAGCTGGTTTATTATTGTTCAAAATCAATCCTTTGTCCACAAATCATTTATTTGATCACAAAGTAAACCATACCTACAAGGTTCAATAAGTACTTCGATCTCCATGGCTAAAACACTTTGTAGTCATGGGAGCCATGATCGTCGTGGCCGCTTCCGGAACCAATTCCGATGCTGCGCTACTCTGATCATTATGCTCAGGTTCATAAACCTTATCAAGTTCTATTGTCCTCCCACTCAAATACTTCGCTAGAAACAATTTCTTGGAAATAAGTAAGAAACATTGACAAACACTATTGTCTTTGTCTCCATAGTGGAAAGAATTCTCAATCAATTCTTTGGGATAACCAACAAAGACATTCATCCGATTTTGGTTGTAAACTCTTAGACCAAAATTTAAAGAAAGGACTATTAGGGTTTATACCCATGTCATAACTCGTATGGTGTCATTTCAGCGGATCATGATGATGCTCTATTCAGTGTAAAAGCAGTAGTCTCTAAAGCATAATCCACAAAAATATAATGGCATCAATATTTTATCTCATCATTGACCCAACAAGGTTTGGATACATCTCTCGGATACTCCATCATCACTATGATACTCCAAGAAACGTGAGTTGTAGAACAATTTCATAACTCTCTTAGATGTTCGCTAAAACTCGTAATTCAAATATTTCCACTATGATCCAATCATAGATATTTGACTTTTCTATTACGATGATTTCCACTTCATCCTGAAATTTATTTGAATCCATTCAAATGTTTCAAACTTCTTCCTTATCGAATATATCCACATATATATACTCAATTCATTGTTAGAAGTTTTCATGAAGTAGAAGAATCTCCCGCACACAACTATGCCCAGTGAACCACATACATCATCATGTATGTTTCCACTAAGTTAGTTGCCCGTTCAACTCTTGGCCTATGAACGGTATTTCAGTCATTCTCTTTAGAAAAGATTTGCAAGCGCCAAACGATTCATAAATCAAATGACTCCGAAAATCCATTTGCATGGAGTTCCTTCATGCGTTCCTTTCTAACATGACCTAAATGGCGGTTCCACAAATAAGTGGAATTCAAATCATTTGCCTTATGGCATTTTAGCGTCAGTGTTTAGTATGTGTGTTTCACCATTAAGATTTATAATAACTTATCCATCGTACATGGAGTAATGTCATAATTTGAACAACTCATTGTTTTCATTTACCAGAGCAAAATAACAATTATTAAGTTCTTTATTATAAATTCTAAGGGCTAGATAGAATGCCAACGACGAACATAATAACACTTTATTTTTGTTCCAGAAGTGCATTCCTATCATATTCCTTGTCAGTCACTTAGGCCATTGTATTCTTGTATTGCGTTGTTTTATATGACACTTCATACCAACCAATATGGTACAACTACCCAAGAATTTCATTGTGTGACCAAACTAGGAATACAACCATAACATGTATATCATTTATATACACCTGAGCTAGATTTTCTAGTCTTTTCTTTTCTTTCTGCCAAAATATCTTTTGTAGTTTCTCTTTTAGCTTTCCTCATTCTCAGAAAACACTTCACCTTCATTAACTTCTAGGTTTGTTGGTCAAATACCAATAACCTTGAGGTTCTTACTTTGAAGTTGATCATCATATGACAAGTGTTCCAAATTTCACTATTAGTAACTTTGTAATATGATGAACAATTTCACTCATAATTTTATCCATCATATCATGACGACTTTTCGAGACCATGTCTGTACATGCTAGGCTCGTAAAGTTTAACCTTAGTATTCGCATGTGCAAATCTGGCTTGCACCCGTTGTATGCACACGTAGAATCTATAACACCCGATCATCACGTGATGCTTCGAAACGACGAGTCTTAGCAATGGTGCATACTAAGGACGATCACTTCATGGATATGCGAATATCGTTAGTGCCCCAATAGTTGGAGGATTGGGACGCCTTGCGTCTTCAACCTTCATACATTCCCATAAAACTTATGAGTTTATGTAGTCTCACCAAGTTATATTCTATCACCTTGCAACAAGGTCTTAGATATCACATATATCTCATACCTCGCTTATTTCTGAAAACAAACTTTTCATCTCCTTACTTTTCAAATAGATTTGAACTTCAAGTTTCACGGAGACAAGATGATTCTAGGTACTAATTGAAACCATTGTTCTTTGAATAAGCAATGTGAGGTTTACTAAAAGTTTGCAATAGGACTTAATCATTTCTTGATTCTTTAACAATACGGTACCAGTCCGTAAAGTTACTTGTCAAATTTTACAGTATTTCTATCTCAATTACAAGACTAGCGCATGGTAGAAAACGGATGCCAATTCTACAAATTTAATTCAAAATACTATTCAGACTATGTTCATGATAATTAGTTCATGTTTTAATCTAATTACTAATGAACTCCAACTTAATACAACATCCCTCATAGTTGTTAAGTGGTACACGATCCACATCCACTACACCAAAACCGATCATCACGTGAGATGATGTAGCTTCAATGGTGAACATCAACATGTTGATCATATCATCCATATGACTCGTGTTCAACCTTTCGGTTTCCGTTGTCCCAAGGCCATGTCTGTACATGCTAGGCTCGTCAAGCAAACCCAAGTATTCCGCGTGTGCAAACATGGCTTACACCCGTTGTATGTGAACGTAGAGTCTATCACATCCGATCATCACGAGATGCTTCGAAATGACGAACTATAGCAACGGTGCATACGAGGGGAGAACACTTTATTATCTTGATATTAATGTGAGGGATCATCTTATAATGCTACCGTCGCGATCTAAGCAAAATAAGATGCATAAAGGATTAACATCACATGCAATTCATAATGTGATATGATATGGCCCTTTAGTCTTTGCGCCTTTGATCTTCATCTCCAAAGCACGGACTTGATCTCCATCATCAACGGGCATGATCTCCATCATCGTCGGTGTAGCGTCAAGGTCCATGGCGCCGTCTTCATGGTTGTTCACCGCATGTAGCAACTATTACAACTACTTTGAAATAATACTCAACATGAAATATAAAGACAACCATAAGGCTCCTGCAGGTTGCCACAATACAATAATGATCATCTCATACATATTCATCATCACATCATGGCCATATCACATCACCAAACCCTGCAAAAACAAGTTAGACGCCTCTAATTTGGTTTGCATATTTTACATGGTTTAGGGTTTTCGAGTAAGATCCAATCTACCTACGAACATGAACCACAACGGTGATACTAGTATTGTCAATAGAAAGAGTAAATTGAATCTTCACTATGGTGGGAGAGGCAGACACCCACAAAGCCACTTATGCAATACAAGTTGCATGTCGAGCGTGGAGCAAGTCTCATGAACGCGGTCATGTAAAGTTAGCCCGGGCCGCTTCATCCCACCATGCCGCAAGATGCAAAGTACACGAACTAAAGACAACAAAGCATCAACGCCCACAAAACCATTGTGTTCTACTCGTGCAACCAATCTATGCATAGACACGGCTCTGATACCACTGATGGTATTCGTAGCATAGAAAACAAAAAAATTCCTACCGCAAGAACGAAACACAAGCCAAGATCTAATCTAGTAGATGGTAGCAACGAGGGGATCACGAGACTAACCCTTGAAGATTTCCAAAGCCTACGAGATTAGATCTCGTTGTTGATGTAGTCGATCACTTGCCGCTTGCAAAAGCGCGTAGAAGATCTTGACCGCTTGCAAAAGCGCGTAGAAGAACTTGACGGTGCCACAATCGGGCAGCACCTCCGTACTCGGTCACACGTACGGTGTTGATGAAGACGACGTCCTCCTCCCCGTTCCAGCGGGCAGCGGAAGTAGTAGATCCTCCTCGGAATCCCGGCATCACGATGGCGTGGTGACGGTGGTGGTGGAGATCTCCGGCAGGGCTTCGCCGCAAGCGCTGCGGGAGAAGAAGGAAGAGGAGGGAGTAGCTAGGGTTTGGGAGCAGGGTGGTGCTGCGACTTGGGGAGCTAGGGCAGCAACTTGAGGTGCCCTTGGGGTGCCCCTTGGCCTCTTTAAATAGGTGGCCAAGCCCCTTGGTTCGTCCAAAAACCTGCCCCCAAGTTTGACTGAGTTCCGATAGGTTTCCGGTTCCGAAAACCTAGTCCTACTCGGACTCTTTTGCCAATTTCGAAATTGCATTAAGGAAAGACTCCTTTTCCCTTAAGGCAATGTGGTTGCACCTATTATGGAACCCTCTGGACTTCCTTAGACATCCCGGGTCGTCCCGGACACTTCCGGAACCTTCCATAATATTCCGGACTATTCCGGTCCTTCCAAAACCTTCTAGAAGCTCCGGTCAAAACACCGGACTTTTTCCGAACCCCGGAAAATGACTTCCCATATATGAATCTTATTCTCCGGACCATTCCGAACCTCCTCGTGATGTCTCGGATCCCATCCGAGACTCCGAACAACATTCGAGCTCCATTCCATATTCCATATCTACTTAAAACGACATCAAACCTTAAGTGTGTCACCCTACGGTTCGTGAACTATGCAAGACATGGTTGAGACTTCTCTCCGAACAATAACCAATAGCGGGATCTGGAGATCCATAATGGCTCCCACATATTCAACGATGACTTAGTGATCGATTGAACCATTTACATACGATACCGATTCCCTTTGTCACGCGATATTTTACTTGTCCGAGGTTTGATCATCGGTATCTCTATACCTTGTTCAACCTCGTCTCCGACAAGTACTCTTTACTCGTACCGTGGTATGTGGTCTCTTATGAACCATTCATATGCTTGCAAGCTAATTAGATGACATTCCACCGAGAGGGCCCAAAGTATATCTATCCGTCATCGGGATGGACAAATCCCACTGTTGATCCATATGCCTCAACTCATACTTTCCGAATACCTAATCCCACCTTTATAACCACCCATTTACGCAGTGGCGTTTGATGTAATCAAAGTACCCTTCCGGCATAAGTGATTTATATGATCTCATGGTCGAAAGGACTAGGTAACTATGTATCGAAAGCTTATAGCAAATGAACTTAATGACGTGATCTTATGCTACGCTTAATTGGGTGTGTCCATTACATCATTCACATAATGACATAACCTTGTTATTAATAACATCCAATGTTCATGAGCATGAAACTATGATCATCTATTAATCAACAATCTAGTTATACAAGAGGCTTACTAGGGACTCCTTGTTGTTTACATAACACACATGTATCAATGTTTCGGTTAATACAATTATAGCATGGTATGCAAACATTATCATAAACACAAAGATATATTATAATAACCATTTTATAATTGCCTCTTGGGCATATCTCCAACACCACCTCCACCACCACCACCACCACTACCACCTCCTCCTCCTCCTCCTCCGGCCGTCCTCCTCCTTCATCCACCCACCCACCCACCCACCCAACCACCCACCTCCGGCTACCTTCCAGCAAAATATCAAAAAAAAATTAAAAAATTCGGCGACCCCAGATCTAGATCTAGATTTGGCCGCCATTTATTTTGAATTTCAAAAACAAATTCTGTGGCGCACCGCCGGTGCGCCATAGAAATAAGACTTTCTGTGGCGCATGGGCCGGTGCGCCACAGAAACCTTATTTTTGTGGCGAGAATTTTGTGGCGCACCGCCCATGTGCCACAGAATCATTTTTTGGTGCGCCACTTATGAGGCTTTTCCTACTAGTGTTACCAGTAGTTTCCCTAGAGGCCCGGCTGCCACCGGCTGGTAGGACAAAAGATGTTGTGCAAGTTTCTCATTGCGAGCACGTACGACTATATACGGAACACGTGCCTATGGTTATTTAGTACTTGGTTACTGTTTTATTATTATCCGCAAATGCCTAGTCTTGATTATTACATGAGTTATCTTATCCATGCAGCGCCCGTTCATCCATCCTTATGCCTACAATATTTTAATCTTACTATTTACTATAATCACTACTGCTGTCTTTATTACACTGTTGCTTATATTTCACTACTGCTACTGCTATAAAACTCTTGCTACTGATAAACTATTGCGAGCAAGTCTGTTTCCAGGTGCAGCTGAATTGACAACTCCGTTGTTAAGGCTTACAAATATTCTTTGGCTCCCCTTGTGTCGAATCAATAAATTGGGTTTTACTTCCCTCGAAGATTGTTGCGATCCCCTATACTTGTGGGTTATCAGTGCTCCCTCCAAAATAGGCGGCGAACAATTCAAATGGAATGCAACAAGTTCCAGGCGGCGTATGATCACGTGAAGCGGATTCCCGTTAGCGGCATCGGTGTGAAGGACTTGGTATAGTTCTCAACATCAACTTGTTTTTTCGTTGTTTGCGCATACATTTGTCATTGTTGTCTCGCTTTGCTCTAGTTGTGGCAAGCTTTGGATTACTTCAAAATGGCGAATGAAGGAAGGACCTTTGGCTTCTCTCATTGTTGGAAGGAACTCGAGGGCACCCCCAAGTTCAACAAGGGGTACGAGGGGTACATGGCAAACTTGATTTGCAGCAAGATTGCCAAAGATGCCACGGTCATTGACCTTGATGGTGGCCAGCCTTGCGGTAGCTCCGCTTCTCGTGCAAGCCGTCCATGAGGCCACAAGGCAACCAAGGCCGACATGAAGTGTGATGCTTCGGCCATGCATTTGGTTGGCACCTTGAAGGAGATGTATGCTGACAAAGAGGTGTCCACGGACAAGAGGGATGAGAGGAGCCGCGGGAGAAGGAAGAGGACATGAAGACCTACTTCGATGTCCAAAACAGGAAGCTTGAGATTGAAGAGGTCAAGGCTAAGACGAGGGCTAGGGAAGTGGAGCCCAAATAGAAATAATTGGAGTTCATTGCAGCGGCAAGGGCCAAAGAGGTGCAGTTGAAGGAGAGGGAAGTTAAGCTAAAACGGCAAGCCGATGACCACATGATCTTGACTGCCATGAACGAGATGAAGAGAGCTTGGTTCGAGAAGAGGCGGAAGGAGATCCTAGACCGCATAAATTGAGTTGACAATCTTAATTATAATTTTTATATTTGTTCAAACTATGACATATTTCTTTCCTGGTCATGCTACATTTTATTTGATATTATTATATATTTTTTAGATATTATTTATAAATCTGTGTGACTAAATGGCCTATTTCCCAAAGAAATATAACATATATTGACCGGTTGGTCAAATGGGTGGCCGTTGCGTTGGGTGCAGTATGCGACCCAAACAAATATGTGGACGTGAGGCGTTGTTCGCGTGTCCGCACGGCCACCAAACAACCCAAAACGGACGGTCCAACGCGTCTATTTATATCGCCGCGTTGAAGATGCCCTTACAAGCGGGGGATGGAATTCACGATGAGGGGGTCTCTTTTATTTTTTGAACTGATGAGGGGTCTGTTGAGACTTTGAGACAGATGTTTTGTACGAGTATATAGTGTCAAGTCTCCACTTAAGCATACCAGCCGTATTTTCCTAATTGCTAATTAAAAATTGTTTGCCCAAACTGTTGCACTGCACTCCAAGTAATGCTTGAGGTTGTTAAGGCGTTGGACCGGGTAATTAATAATTAGAGTGCTCATTCTCAACTTAAGCATTTTTTTACGGGTACTTTGAGAGTGGTTGGAGATGCCTCGTTAAATTTTGGAATTCCGGCCGTACTTGTTAAGTAACTACTACTTATATCCAAGTCACAAGAGATTTCCAATTTGTAAATTAACGAGTTAAAGGATGACTTCCAATTATAGAACACCGACACCAACACTAACAGGGCCCAGCAAGAACAAGTTCGGACAGCTCAAAAAAAAAAAAGTTCGGACGACAAAACTATACAAAGGACGGCCGGTAGGACGAATAACACACTCAGTTGCTCTCATTTTAATTGCTTAACCATCATACGTGGTATCATGCATGACATAAATATAAATGGCCGATGTTGCGCTGTCTTTAATAATGAGAGATCATGGTAGTTCGTAGCACATAAAATTTAAAAATAAAGCCAATAAGTAATGTACATGATTTTACATTAAGATTTTACAAAACATATACGTAGATAATATCATACAATATGCATGATATTGGTATATAATAGTATCCACTATGGCCAGTCAAAGAGCATCTTCACCTGCACGCCTCATAGTGACCTGAATAGTTGTCTGGGGTCCGGCGCTGTTTTTGAGCCACCTCAGCGTGCCCTAAAAGTAGCTAACTAGTTTTGAAGCCTAATAGAAACGTCGGTAACCTGTGCTGACCCTTACTTGCAGGGCACCGAACGGGAGCATCGACACCCAATACCACATCGGATTTCAGGGGCGTGACCGGCATGTTAGCAACTTTACTACCCTCTCCATCCTTAAATGTGACGCCTTGGATACTCTATGGCGGGTTATCGTTAATCAAATGCCGGTTCTCCATGCAGAGACGCTACCGTAAATGTGACGCCTCATCTGTGGCGGGTCGCCGTTTAATGAACCAGCTGGTTCCCCACACACTGTCCAGAACCCATTCTATTTAGTGGGCCCTCCATCGCGCTAGCCTCTACACTACCATCAGACTCCCGTGCTTCGCCGAACTCGCCTCTACACCACAATGTCGCGCCGGCTCACCGCCAGCTACTTGATGCTAGGCCAGAACAGTCGCACACCGCCAGCAGCACCGCAACGTTGCCCCATGGCCCCACCATAACCTGATGCTGATTTCGAGCAGCCAGACTTCAACTTCAACTCCTCCTACGACTCTGAGTTCGACGAGTGGAACGAGCGTTCGTAGCAGACACGAAGGTTGAGGCGGCGGAGGAGGTGGCGTGGTGGGGTGACGAGGAGCAGTTCCACGGAGACCAATAGCAGGCGGCGATCCTACCCTCCTTCGATGCGCAGCGCTTCCAGAGGATCAAGGAGCAAGCGCTCTAGGAAATCGACGCCACCAACTTCGGGCACACCCTCGAGATCTAGCGAGAGCGGTAACCACATAAGAGGCAGGTTGCCTCCTCATGGCGACCGAGCGGTAAAGGCTGTTTGAGATCAACGCTCAGCGCCAGGCCGAGGCGACCGCCCGCGAGGAAGCGAGGCTCATCCAGAACTAGGAGTCCCGCTAGTGGCAGGCGGTGTTGAAGGCCCAGCGCCGCCGGCAAGCTCCGGTGATGTCCACGGCCATGCTGCACCGCCAGATGCACAAAGCCAGGGTGGAGAGGCGGGCACGTCTGGCGGCGGTGGAAGAACAACGACAAGGCAGACCCGTCGCGCACCCCAACCGACAGTCGGTATATTAGGTTTTATTTTAGTTTAGTTCAAATTTCATTCAAACTTTCGTAAATAATCCTAAATTTAAATAAAATTTCACAGTTTGCTTACATTTGCTTGTTCAAACATTTTTTACATATTCCTATCTAGGTCGCCAGTGTGTGTGCTTACATTTGCTTGTTCAAACATTTTTTACATATTCCTATCTAGGTCGCCAGTGTGTGCTATTAGATGTATATATCTGTCTATTGTAGTTTCCCCATATGTTAGGGGGCTTTCTGCATATGTGCACCTGTACATGTACTATATATTTTGGCCTTTGGCCCCCTGGTAATACAACAAGCATATTGCCTTAACATGGTATCAGAGCCCCAGGTATCGAGTTCAAATCCTGGCTTTCACATGGTCTTCGCAATTAAGCCTAAAAATTGCTGTTGCCCCCCTCTTTAGCCACCGCTGATGCCATGTTTCGGTGTGCTCTTCTTCTTTCACGTGTTGACTTTCTCTTCTCCCATCACACGCGAGTGGGGGTGTTGTGAAATGTATATGTGGATTGTCTAGCCCTTTCCATCAGTTCGGATTTTTGGTTCAAGTGGCTAATGCATGAAGCTTAACATGGTATCAGAGCCAAAATTGGTCCTCTAGTCTGGCCGTCATTGTCGCTTGTTCCGGCCGCCTCCCACCTCCGGCCGCCGTCCTCTGCTCCGGCCGCCGTCCTCTGCTCCGGCCGTCCCCATCCTCTGGCCGGCCATCCCCATCGCCCGGTCATCTCCCCGTCCCCTGCCCGCCCGCCGCCCGCCGCTGCCGCCCCGGTCGCCGCCCGCCGTTGCCCGGCCGTCCCGTCCCGCCGCCGCCCGCTTTGCCCCGCTCCCCCGCATCGTCCCGCTCTGCCGCATCGCCCCGTCCCGCGCGCTCTGCCGCGTCGCGCCGCCCCCGACCCGTTTTCTCTCTCCTGAGTTGATTTCGATCTGAAAAACAAAAATAAAATAAAAAATAAAAAAAATACTGTCTTCGTCTGTTGTTACCCGATGTCTTCTTCCGCTGATCCCGCCTTATCTTTGTGCCTCCCTTCGGTACTTGGTATTTGTCCGCTGCCTCCGTGTATGACGGCTAGCCATTCTTTGTCGCCGTTTGCGGCCTCTTCACGCGGCTCTGCCCGCGCTTCACCGACTTTTGCGGCCTCTTCATGCGGCTCTGCCCGCGCTTCGCCGACTTCGTCTACGTCGGCCCGCCGCTCTACATCGACTTTTGCGGCATCTTCCCGCGGTTATGGCCGCGCTTCGTCGACTCCGTCTACGTCGGCCTGCCGTTCTACATCGACTTTTGCGGCCTCTTCACGTGGTTATGACCGCGCTTTGCCGACTCTGTCTTCATCGGCGTGTTGCTCTCTGTCGCCCCCTTTGGTGGTCTCTGTGCGTGTGGGTGATAGCTCCTCGTCGGCACCTGATTGTACGTCGACCTCTCCAGTCGCGCCCCTCTCTGCGCATGAGATAGCGCAGCTTCACCGCCTGCTTGATGCTTGGGATTCCAGTTTACGTCAGCAGCCTCGCGGTCCGAGTCTCCGCCCTCGTCCTCATTGCACCTACTGTGGCAAGGTTGGTGATGACCCACAAGTATAGGGGATCGCAACAGTCTTCGAGGGAAGTAAAACCCAATTTATTGATTCGACACAAGGGGAGACAAAGAACACTTGGAAGCCTTAACAGCGGAGTTGTCAATTCAGCTGCACCTGGAAACAGACTTGCTCACAAGAGTTTATCAGTAGTAACAGTTTTATAGCAATAGCAGTAGTGAAATAACAGCAGCAGAGTAACAAAGACAGCAGTAGTGATTTTAGTAAACAGCAGGATTAAAATACTGTAGGCACGGGGACGGATGACGGGCGTTGCATGGATGAGAGAAACTCATGTAACAATCATAGCAGGGCATTTGCAGATAATAATAAAACGGTGTCCAAGTACAAAGCAATCAATAGGCATGTGTTCCATATATAGTCGTGCGTGCTCGCAATGAGAAACTTGCACAACATCTTTTGTCCTACCAGCCGGTGGCAGCCGGGCCTCAAGGGAAACTACTGGATATTAAGGTACTCCTTTTAATAAAGTACCGGAGCAAAGCATTAACACTCCGTGAACACATGTGATCCTCACATCGCTACCATTCCCTCCGGTTGTCCCGATTTCTGTCACTTCGGGGCCATCGGTTCCGGACAGCGACATGTGTATACAACTTATAGGTAAGACCATAAACAATGAATATCATGATGAAACAATAACATGTTCAGATCTGAGATCATGGCACTCGGGCCCTAGTGACAAGCATTAAGCATAACAAGTTGCAACAATATCATCAAAGTACCAATTACGGACACTAGGCACTATGCCCTAACAATCTTATGCTATTACATGACCAATCTCATCCAATCCCTACCATCCCCTTCGGCCTACAGCGGGGGAATTACTCACACATGGATGGGGGAAACATGGCTGGTTGATGTAGAGGCGTTGGCGGTGATGGCGGCGATGATCTCCTCCAATTCCCCGTCCCGGCGGAGTGCCGGAAACGGAGACTTCCTCGGCTCCCGCGACGGAGTTTCGCGATGTGGCGGCGTTCTGGAGGGTTTCTGGCGACTTCGACTTCTCTCCGTGCGTTTTTAGGTCGAGGCGAATAAGTAGTCCGAAGGAGGGCGTCGGAGGCCGGCCGAGGGGGCCACACCACAGGGCCGCGCGGGCCCCCCCTGGGCCGCGCCGCCCTATGGTGTGGGGCCCTCGGGCCTCCACCTCAATTGTCCTTCTGGCTCCGTTAGTTTCCTAGGAAAATAGGGCCTTCTGCATAAATTCCGAGGATTTTCCCGAAAGTTGGATTTCTGCACAAAAACGAGACACCAGAGCAGTTCTGCTGAAAACAGCGTTAGTCCGTGTTAGTTGCATCTAAAATACACAAATTAGAGGCAAAACAATAGCAAAAGTGTTCGGGAAAGTAGATACATTTTGGACGTATCAACTCCCCCCAAGCTTAGCTTATTGCTTGTCCTCAAGCAATTCAGTTAACAACTGAGCGATAAAAGAACTTTCACGAACACATTTGCTCATATGATGTATATATTCTCATGCTATGGCTAATACTTAAGCAGTTCATAATGAGATACATGCAAATAAGATCATCTAACAGCTATGTCAATCATGGAGAGGTACCAACAATTAATAAGAAGCATCATGAATCATGTATATAAGAAAGATTGCAATGTTCATAAGAGAGTATGATAAAGTGGTATCTCGCTTGCCTGTATTTGATTAGCAAAACATAAATGCCCGGGCACCTCTAGAGTTCATAGAAAGACTAGAAGTAGTGATTGTCAAAAGATAAATGCATCAAAGTTATACCACAATCAATCATATTTTGAGACAAGCATATTATACTAAGAATGACAGTTGTGCTCTCAAGATAGTGCTCAAAGAAATAATGGAGACACAACATAAAAGTAAAAGATTGACCCTTCGCAGAGGGAAGCAGGGATTAACATGCGCTAGAGCTTTTCATTTTTATGAAGACAGGAATAAAATTATTTTGAGAGGTGTTTGTTGTTGTCAACGAATGGTAATGGGTACACTAACTACCTCGCCAACCGGACTTTCAAGAGCGGCTCCCATGAATTATTGCATATTTATTTGGCACTCCTTCCAACCTTTCTTACACAAACCATGGCTAACCGAATCCTCGGGTGCCTGCCAACAATCTCATACCATGAAGGAGTGCCTTTTTATTTTATTTTTATTATGATGATGACACTCCCCCCAACCTTTGCTTACACAAGCCATGGCTAACCGAATCCTTCGGGTGCCGTCCAACAATCACAAACCATGGAGGAGTGTCTATTAAGTTAATTAATTCGGGACTGGGAATCCCATTGCCAGCTCTTTTTGCAAAATTATTGGATAAGCGGATGTGCCACTAGTCCATATGAAAGTCCGTCAAAAGTAAATGACAAGGTTGAAAGCTAAACACCACATACTTCCTCATGAGCTATGAAACATAAACACAAATTGAGAAGCATTTTGAAGGTTTTAAAGGTAGCGCATGAGAATTTACTTGGAATGGTTTGAAATGCCATGCATAGGTATTTATGGTGGACACTTTTGGAACAACTTGGTTTTCAGGTGTTTGGAAGCACGAGCAGCGTTCCCGCTCAGTACAAGTGAAGGCTAGCAATAGACTAGGGAGCGACAAATCAAGAGAGCAGTAACTGTCATAATCATGCTTGCGGCAAAATAAATTAACGGAGGCATAAAAGTGATACAAGAACTCTGAAGCAATATAGATCATCGAGGCTTAATTGACTTTTTGTTCAGTCATATGCATGCGTGAGCATGTGCCAAGTCGATATAAATGAATTATTCAGAGGAGGATACCACAACGCCATACTTACTTATGAATAAAACAATGCAAGCAAACATCCATGACATGCTACTCATATTAATAGATTGGTGCTAAACATGAGAGATCATGAACTACTAGACTTTCTCAAATAACATACACCTCACATGAACCAACTAAGCATGCTCACATGGATGAGTATATGTACAAAAATGAAAACAAATAGAGTTCATACCAGCCTCTCACCACAATCAGATTGTCGTAGATCGTCATTATTGCCTTTTCACTTGTGCAGCTTGGATAATATGAAATGAAAACCACGCTCCAGCCACCGAAGACCATTGAACTCATAAAGAACTTTACAAACCAAAGAAGAACAGCAAATATTTTTGGTGTTTTCGAATTAGAAACAAGAACAAGAGGAAACAAACAAACAAAGCAAAATCTTTTTGGGTTTGCTTATAGCAAACTAGCAATAGCAAATAAAGTGAAACAAATGCAAGAAACCAAAGCAAACAAATGGTGAAGAGAAACAACAGAAATATTTTTGGTCTTTTTGTGTTTTGGGGAAGAAACAAAGCAAAAACAAGAAATAGCAAACTAAAAGAAACGCAGAAAAGCGAGATGGCAGAAATCTGCCAAAACCTGACAGCAGTACAGAAATCGATTTTTACAAAAATCTTACGTTGCTCAGATCGAAAAGTGTTCAACTAATGAAAGTTAGATAACAACCTGGGGAACCTGCACAAAAATTGGCAGCTCAAAATAACGCTCTGGCTGTGCGTACGAATTTTTCTAGTAACAGTCCAGAATCTGTTTTCAGGCAGCACTTCCCCAAATATCATCTTCCTCTCATTAGAAAACCACTCAAACGAACAAAACAAGTATGTACAAGTATCCAGCAACCATAATATGCAAAGAATGAGTGATGCCGGTATACCTCCCCCCAAGCTTAGGCTTTCGGCCTAAGTGGAGTTCAATCGCATCGATCCCATGAGGTAGTGTCTCCGTAGTATGACGAAGATGGATCGTATTCCGGGTATGTGCTAGAAGAAGCACCCGGATACGTGACGGTGTGGTCGTAGGAGGCCCCGGCGTCCTCGGAGTCATGTTGCTGGTGGAAGTCTTTTATCTTCAAATGTTCATCCACTTCCTCCTTAGTGTACGACCATGATTGCCCGTCAATACTGAACAAACCTGGTTGGGGAAGAGGAATTTCTTTCTCATCCCCGTCAGAAAACAACATTCTATAAACCATATTATCTAAAGTAGAATCAGTGGTAACAAAATGATGACTCTTCATAGCAGCAATATCGAGTCTCCTAGGGGCCAATGGCACATCATTAGGATCAATAGGAAGATTTAGATATGTTAAAACACGCAGTGCAATAGTTCCTCCAAAAATAGGCCCCCTGGTAGTCAGGCGGCGAGCAATAAGAGCACCAAGGTGATAAGATGTCTGACCAGTAAGTGCAATATTCAAGAAAGCAAGATGGTAACTAGAAATGTTGCTAGTGTTCTCCCTACCAAGAATGCTAGTAGCAATATAGTGTGCAAAATACTTAATGGCGGGGAGTTGAATGTTCCTTATCTTGCCACGCTGAATGGTGCGACAATCATCATCGGTGATCCCTCGATAGAGCTCCAACAAGTCCCGGGGGTTGTCATCAATCCTGCTTGCTGTACCTACAGGGACAATATCCAATGCACGACAAAAATCCTCCAATTTCATAGTAACAGGATTACCATAGATCCTGAATGCAACCGTCGGCTCATATTGTTTGTTGTTGAAATGGAAACTCTCGACGAAGATTTTGGTGAGCATGTAGTATTGCTCCCTTTCATCTCCCACATAGGTGGTTAACCCTGCCCTGTTGACAAGGGTGAAGAAATCCTCCAATATCCCTGCATTCCTAAGAAAATCATAGCATGGAAAAGACGAAGCATTAGGAGCCCCGTTGTCCTCTTCGGGCGCGAAGCTAGGCGCGATGATGTCTTCATTGTATGATCGCCTAATCCGGGTGGCGGCCCTAGAAGGCCTCCCGGTGCTGGTTGTCCCTTTCTTGAGCAACTCTCCAAAGTTGAACTTCTTCATAGCTTCTCTGAAATTTTTTAACAAATGATATAAAATTTGATTTGGTGACATATAATTGAGGGGAACTACCATAGGAACTTGCTAGAGTACTAATCATGCATCAAAACAAGTTTATATATCTTAGAACAAGCATGCAAGCTCACTAAACATGTTACCTACAGCAGCAAAATATTCAAGATATACTCAACCAAACAAAATTCTACTTGGATGGGTGGAGGAGTCACATACCGAAGAGCAAATGTGCTAAATTTCAGACAGAAATCTGAGCTGAGCAAAGAGATCGAGAAATCTGGAGCTCTGGAGCAAAAACGCGAGAGAGAGGAACTTGGTACGAGTTTTTTCGGGAGAGAGAAGGTGCTGGGAGAAAGAGATGACAAAGTTGGGCAAGGAGGGGCCCACACCACATGGTGGCGCGGCCACCTCCTAGGCCGCGCCGGCCTGTAGTGTGGCACCCTCTGGTGCCCCACAGGTCATCCTCTGGTGCTCCCAGGTGCCTCGTCGAAAAATAGGACCAACGGTTTAATTTTTGTAAATTTTTGAAAACTTTGAAAAACGCACATTTCTGGGTATTTAATTTATTATTACTGGCCAGGAAATTTTTTTGAAATCTCCAAATAACTAAGGAACTTTGCAAATTAAAAATGCTACAGCAACTAGAGCAAGTGGAGGAAGAAAGAGATGTTGTTTACCTCCTCTATGCATATAAAAAGTATTTGTTAACAAGGTTGATCAAGTCTTGCCACCAAATAAATTTTACATAGCATAAGAAGAAATAAACCTCAAATCAATCATGTTACCTTGAATTGTATTGATATGGATCCAATCACGAGAGTTTGATATTCTTCTTTAGGCTCATATATAGGACAATCAATAGTTCCCACTTTAATACTTCTCACATTAGTAATAGTATTGACTCCACATACTTTATCAATCTTCTTGGGGAAATAGACGGTATGCTCCTTATCATCAACATTAAAAGTAACCTTTCCTTTATTGCAATCAATAACAGCCCCTGCGGTGTTAAGAAAAGGTCTCCCAAGAATAATAGACATATTATCATCTTCAGGCATTTCCAACACAACAAAATCAGTTAATATCAAGCAGTTAGTAGTAACTTGAACAGGAACATTCTCACATATACCAACAGGAATAGCAGTAGATTTATCAGCCATTTGTAAAGATATATCAGTAGGTATCAACTTATCTAAGTAAAGTCTCTTATAAAGAGAAAAAGGCATAACACTAACACCAGCTCCCAAATCACATAGAGCAGTTTTAACATAATTATTCTTAATAGAACAAGGAATAGTAGGTATACCTGGGTCGCCCAACTTCTTTGGAATTTTGCCATTGAAAGAGTAATTAGCAAGCATAGTGGAAATTTCCTCATTGGGGATTTTCCTTTTGTTAGTAACAATATCTTTCATATACTTTGAATAAGGAGGCAATTTAATAGCATCGGTCAAAGGGATTTGCAAGAATAGAGGTTTCATCCAATCGCAAAATTTATTATAGTGTTCTTCTTCCTTTGATTTTAGTTTCTTAGCAGGAAAAGGCATTTGCTTTTGCACCCAAGGTTCTCTTTCATTACCATGTTTCTCAGCAATAAAATCTTCTTTAGTATACTTTTTATTTTTAGCATGCTTTTCAGGTTCTTCTTCTACCTCTTCTTTATCAGGAGTATCATTCTTATCATTATCTTTATCATGTTCATTACCACTTTCAGTTTCAGCATCAGAAATAGAGATACTATTAGGATCATTAACAAGTTCAGAGGATTCTACAACATTTTTATGCTTCTTCTTCTTTTTCTTCTTAGAATGAGCACTAGGTTCAATACGTTGAGAATCTTGTTCAATTCTTTTGGGATGCCCTTCAGGATATAGAGGATCCTGGGTAGAGACACCACCTCTAGTTGTTACTTCATAAGTATGTTTTTCTTTAGAATTATTCCCTAACAAGTCATTTTGCACTTTAGTGAGTTGATCAATTTGAGTTTGAATCATATGAAAATGTTTAACAAGCATCTTAACATCATTGGAGGTTCTCTCCACAATACCATGCAATTCACTAATAGCTCGAGAATTTTCCATTAAATGATTCTCTACTCTCATATTAAAATTTTCTTGCTTAACAATATAATTATCAAACTCATCTAAGCATTGTGCAGGAGGCTTCGAATACGGAATATCTTCCCTAGTAAAGCGCTGAAGGGAGTTTACCTCAATCATGGATGAAGGGGGAATTATCTCACATATATCTTCTATGGGAGGAAGGTTCTTCACATCTTCAGATTTAATACCTTTCTCCTTGAGAGACTTCTTGGCTTCCCTCATATCTTCATCATTTAATTTAATCATACCCCTCTTCTTCAATATTGGCGTTGGAGTTGGTTCAGGCGTAGTCCAATCATCATGATTCCGGCTTATTTTAGCCAATAATTCTTCAGCATCGTCTGGAGTTCTTTTCCTGGAAACACAACCAGCACAACTATCCAGGTATGCCCTAGACTCAATGGTTAGTCCACTATAAAATATATCAAGTAAATCATGCTTTTCCAGATCATGCTCAGGCCGAGCTCTAATAAGAGAGCAAAATCTCGCCCAAGCCTCAGGCAATTTCTCTTCATCTCCCTGGTCAAAATTATAAATTCTCTGCAAAGCAATATGTTGAGCACTAGCAGGAAAGTATTTGCGGAAGAAAACATCAAGCAATTCTTTTGGACTTCTAATAGAATTAGGTGGCAAATTATTATACCAAGTTTTAGCGTCATCCTTTAATGAGAATGGAAAGATTTTAGCAACAAAGTAAGTACGCATCTTGACATCATCAGAAAACAAGCTACTTAGAGTAGATAACTCAGTCATGTGTTCAACAGCACTCTCTTTTTCAGTACCACAAAAGGGCATTTTCTCAACAATAGCTATATGAGATAGATCAAGAGAAAAATCATAATCTTTATCCCTAATGTTTATAGGAGATGTGGCAAATTTAGGATCAGGAGACAGTTTATATCTAACAGCATGTTCTGCAAGCAACTTTTTAATTTTTCTTGCATCAGTAGTAGCATTGCATTTTTCAATAAAATCATCATTAAGCTCCACATAATCTTCATCAGGATCATCACTAAAATAATCAAGTTCAGGTGAACTAACAGGTGTAGTAGCATTAGGAGTTTCAGTATTTTCAATTTGTCTAGACCTAGCAATTGTAGCATCTAGAAAGGATCCCAATGAACCACTATCATCAAGCACAGCAGAAACATTATCAATATTATGAGAGTTTTCAGATTCAGCAGAAGTACCCGTATTTGAAGCATGCGGCGGTGAAACAAGTTTATCAATCACAGATGGTGAATCAAGAGCAGCAGAGGTACTCAGAATTGTACCTTTTCTTGTAGTGGATGGTAATATGGCGATCTTAGTATCGCGAGGTTTACCCATGATGGAGAATTTGCAGCGAACAATATTAATCCAAGTGAACTTCCAAATAAAGCTATGCTCCCCGGCAACGGCGCCAGAAAATAGTCTTGATGACCCACAAGTATAGGGGATCGCAACAGTCTTCGAGGGAAGTAAAACCCAATTTATTGATTCGACACAAGGGGAGACAAAGAACACTTGGAAGCCTTAACAGCGGAGTTGTCAATTCAGCTGCACCTGGAAACAGACTTGCTCGCAAGAGTTTATCAGTAGTAACAATTTTATAGCAATAGCAGTAGTGAAATAACAGCAGCTGAGTAACAAAGACAGCAGTAGTGATTTTAGTAAACAGCAGGATTAAAATACTGTAGGCACGGGGACGGATGACGGGCGTTGCATGGATGAGAGAAACTCATGTAACAATCATAGCAGGGCATTTGCAGATAATAATAAAACGGTGTCCAAGTACAAAGCAATCAATAGGCATGTGTTCCATATATAGTCGTGCGTGCTCGCAATGAGAAACTTGCACAACATCTTTTGTCCTACCAGCCGGTGGCAGCCGGGCCTCAAGGGAAACTACTGGATATTAAGGTACTCCTTTTAATAAAGTACCGGAGCAAAGCATTAACACTCCGTGAACACATGTGATCCTCACATCGCTACCATTCCCTCCGGTTGTCCCGATTTCTGTCACTTCGGGGCCATCGGTTCCGGACAGCGACATGTGTATACAACTTATAGGTAAGACCATAAACAATGAATATCATGATGAAACAATAACATGTTCAGATCTGAGATCATGGCACTCGGGCCCTAGTGACAAGCATTAAGCATAACAAGTTGCAACAATATCATCAAAGTACCAATTACGGACACTAGGCACTATGCCCTAACAATCTTATGCTATTACATGACCAATCTCATCCAATCCCTACCATCCCCTTCGGCCTACAGCGGGGGAATTACTCACACATGGATGGGGGAAACATGGCTGGTTGATGTAGAGGCGTTGGCGGTGATGGCGGCGATGATCTCCTCCAATTCCCCGTCCCGGCGGAGTGCCAGAACGGAGACTTCTGGCTCCCGCGACGGAGTTTCGCGATGTGGCGGCGTTCTGGAGGGTTTCTGGTGACTTCGACTTCTCTCCGTGCGTTTTTAGGTCGAGGCGAATAAGTAGTCCGAAGGAGGGCGTCGGAGGCCGGCCGAGGGGGCCACACCACAGGGCCGCGCGGGCCCCCCCTGGGCCGCGCCGCCCTATGGTGTGGGTCCCTCGGGCCTCCACCTCAATTGTCCTTCTGGCTCCGTTAGTTTCCTGGGAAAATAGGGCCTTCTGCATAAATTCTGAGGATTTTCCCGAAAGTTGGATTTCTGCACAAAAACGAGACACCAGAGCAGTTCTGCTGAAAACAGCGTTAGTCCGTGTTAGTTGCATCCAAAATACACAAATTAGAGGCAAAACAATAGCAAAAGTGTTCGGGAAAGTAGATACGTTTTGGACGTATCAGTTGGCCACACTTCCTCCACCTGCTGGACGCGGGATCCCAGTTTACGTCAGCAGTTCCAGGATCGTCAGCAGGCTGGCTCTTCAGGATCTTCTGCAGTTGCACTCTCTAATCAGGACATTCTCAGGGGTCTTCGTGTTCTGCTCGCTACTACAGACTCTTCCTCACCGGGCGCTGCTAGTTCTGTGACTGGCTCTTCTGGCACTGCGCGACCACCACTTTCTACACAGTCAGGTACGTCCCCGTGGTATCTGGATTCTGGAGCTTCCTTTCATATGACCTCTGAGTCTTCTATTATGTCTGCTCTTCGGTCTCTTATTTCTCCTGTCCGTGTTGTCACGGCTAATGGTACCTCTATTCCTGTTTCTAGTAGAGGCACCCTTTCTACTCCCTCTTTCTTTGTCCCTGATGTTTCTCATGTTCCTCGCCTTCAGATGAACCTTTTCTCTGCTAGCCAGCTCACCGATTCTGGTTGTCGCGTCATTCTTGACGCTGAGTCTTGTGCGGTTCAGGATCGTCGCACACAGGCCCTGGTTGGAGCTGGCCCTCGTAGCCGTAAGTCTCCGGGGCTTTGGGAGTTAGACTGGCTTCGTGTTCCTTCCGATGCCACTCCATCTACCAGTTCTCCTCCGGTTGTTGCCTCTGTCACTGGCTCTTTTCAGCAGTGGCATCATCGTCTTGGTCACCTTTGTGACTCTCGCCTATCGTCTTTGGTTCATCGTGGCCTTCTGGGGTCTGTCTCTGGAGATGGGTCGTTACACTGTCAGGGCTGTAGGTTAGGCAAACAGATTCAGCTTCCCTATCCTACTAGTGTGTTTGTCTCTCAGCGACCGTTCGATTTAGTCCATTCAGATGTTTGGGGTCCGGCTCCCTTCGCTTCGAGAGGGGGCCGTCGATACTATATCTTATTCATTGATGATTTTTCACGGTACACCTGGGTGTTTTTCATGCACTCTCGCAGTGAGGTGCTCTCTATTTATCAGCGTTTTGCGGCCATGGTCCGCACTCAGTATTCCTCACCCATTCGCGTGTTCCGTGCTGATTCTGCTGGTGAGTATATCTCCCAGCACCTTCGTGGTGTCCTTGCTGAGGAGGGCACCCTCGCTCAGTTTTCTTGTTGACATAGGCACCCCTAATGGGCCTGCCGAAGATGGTACCCGGGGTTTACTGAAGGCCCACGACCTGAATAATAAGAAGATTCGGAAGCCCAAGATGCTATTAAGGAAAGCTAGAGTTGTATTAGGAAACAATACTTGTAATCTTGCGGGACGGGTCAGAAACCCTCCCAGACTCTGTAAACTTGTGTATTACGAAACCCTCGGCTCCACCTCCTATATAAGGGGAGTCGAGGGACCAAGAAAGGATCAAATTTACTGTCAACACAACCCTAGTTTCATATTCGTCGAGCATTTTTCGGCTGAAACCTTCGAGATCTACTTGCCCTCTACATCCAACGAAACCCTAGTCTACAATCTGTAGGCATTGACAAGTTAATACCTTGTCACTTGTCCCGGCGCGCATGCTCAAAATGGCGTCGCCGAGCGTAAGCATCGTCATCTTCTTGAGACCACCCGTGCTATGATGATTGCTTCTTCTCTTCCGCCACATTTCTGGGCTAAGGCTGTTGCTACGTCGGCCCACCTCATTAACATTCAGCCTTCCGCTGCTCTACAGGGTGGCATTCCTCTCGAGCATCTCTCTGGTGTTTCTCCAGACTACTCGACTCTCCGTTCATTTGGTTGCGTCTGTTATGTCCTTCTGCCTCCTCGCGAACGCACCAAACTGACCGCTCAGTCTGTTGAGTGTGTTTTTCTCGGATACAGTGATGAGCATAAGGGCTACCGCTGTTGGGACCCCGTTGGTCGTCGGCTCGTGATGTCACGTTTGATGAGACGCGTCCCTTCTATCCTTGCCCCACCTCGGGTACTTACCCGGTGGATGATATCTCTTTTCTTGTTTTTCCGGATGCACCCCCTGCTGTCCCTCCTCCCCTCCCTCCTACTTCTGATGTGCCCCCTTCGGCGCCATCCTCTCGTTCGTCTAGTCCACCTAGTACTCCTCGTTCTCCGACTTCGGCTCCTTCCGATGCTGTCCCTTCTTCCTCTTCTTCTGATGACTTGTCTTCTGCAGATGAGCTTCCCCCTTCACGGCCTGTTCATCAGCGTCGTGCTCTAGTTCGTTACTCTCCTAGTCAGTATGTGTTGCCTGCCAAAACCCACCGGCGAGCAGCGGCGAGCAACACGAAGAGCCGGGAGGCTTCCAAGACTGCTGGTGGGCCCTGGTCCCTCGACATCGTCCCGCAATGCTCTGGCACACGTCCTGACGGTCGCAAGGGCGTGCCACCTGACCTATACCTGGTCAGGAAGGTGTTGGATCGCTTCGATTAGCTTCCTGCATGGTAGACACGTAAACATTAAATGAGCCTCGATCGGCTCTCAGGTTACCCTGCTCATCGGCTCGAGGAGCCGATTGACCCATGGTTCATGTTAGATCTTGCAATAACATGGGTATCCTGCTTCATTATATTAAGCTAAATCAATCTACGGCAGTTTAGGGTTTTCACCGTATAACCGGAACATCCTACACGTAGTTGAGCCTAGCAGATACGAAAGATGATGGAAAACTAACCCTAAAAGAGGCCTAAAAGCCAACATAAAGTCAATTCCCGGAACATCCCTTCTAGGATCGGTAAGCCATACCTAGCGCACTACCGGGTCGTTCAACCCGTTTGTAAGGCCTAGCCATACGGATATTAAACTAATCCTTGCAGAACAAGGAGCAACTATAACAGATCGAATCTACTAAATAAAGATGAAGCAAGATGCCACCCCTACACCTAAGATAGGTGTAAGGGCGGCTAGATATCGAGGGGCAGCATAACTAAGCAAGCATATCAGAAGAACAACGATGCAAGCTGATGGCGTGAAATTCACACATTCGTTGGGAACCCCAAGAGGAAGGTATGATGCGCACAGCAGCAAGTTTTCCCTCAGAAAGAAACCAAGGTTTATCGAACCAGGAGGAGCCAAGAAGCACGTTGAAGGTTGATGGCGGCGGGATGTAGTGCGGCGCAACACCAGAGATTCCGGCGCCAACGTGGAACCTGCACAACACAACCAAAGTACTTTGCCCCAACGAAACAGTGAGGTTGTCAATCTCACCGGCTTGCTGTAACAAAGGATTAACCGTATTGTGTGGAAGATGATTGTTTGCAGAAAACAGTAGAACGAAGATTGCGATGGGATTGTATTTCAGTAAAGAGAATTGGACCGAGGTCCACAGTTCACTAGAGGTGTCTCTCCCATAAGACGAACAGCATGTTGGGTGAACAAATTACAGTTGGGCAATTGACAAATAAAGAGAGCATGACCATGCACATACATATCATGATGAGTATAGTGAGATTTAATTGGGCATTACGACAAAGTACATAGACCGCCATCCAACTGCATCTATGCCTAAAAAGTCCACCTTCAGGTTATCATCCGAACCCCCTCCAGTATTAAGTTGCAAAGCAACAGACAATTGCATTAAGTATGGTGCGTAATGTAATCAACAACTACATCCTTAGACATAGCATCAATGTTTTATCCCTAGTGGCAACAGCACAACACAACCTTAGAACTTTCTCCTTTGTCCCTGTGTCAATGCAGGCATGAACCCACTATCGAGCATAAGTACTCCCTCTTGGAGTTACAAGCATCTACTTGGCCAGAGCATCTACTAGTAACGGAAAGCATGCAAGATCATAAACAACACGTAGATATAACTTTGATAATCAACATAACAAGTATTCTCTATTCATCGGATCCCAACAAACGCAACATATAGAATTACAGATAGATGATCTTGATCATGTTAGGCAGCTCACAAGATCCGACAATGATAGCACAATGGGGAGAAGACAACCATCTAGCTACTGCTATGGACCCATAGTCCAGGGGTAGACTACTCACACATCACTCCGGAGGCGACCATGGCGGTGTAGAGTCCTCCGGGAGATGAATCCCCTCTCCGGCAGGGTGCCGGAGGAGATCTCCTGGATCCCCCGAGATGGGATCGGCGACGGCGGCGTCTCAGTAAGGTTTTCCGTATCGTGGCTCTCGGTACTGGGGGTTTCGTCACGAAGGCTTTAAGTAGGCGGAAAGGCAAGTCAGGAGGGGGCACAGGGGCCCCACACCATAGGCCGGCGCGGCCAGGGGGTGGGCCGCGCCGCCCTAGGGTTTGGCCACCCTGTGGCCCCACTTCGTTTCGTCTTCGGACTTCTGGAAGCTTCGTGGAAAAATAGGCCCCTGGGCGTTGATTTCATCCAATTCCGAGAATATTTCGTTACTAGGATTTCTGAAATCAAAAACAGCAGAAAACAGCAACTGGCACTTCGGCATCTTGTTAATAGGTTAGTTCCAGAAAATGCACGAATATGACATAAAGTGTGCATAAAACATGTAGATAACATCAATAATGTGGCATGGAACATAAGAAATTATCGATACGTTGGAGACGTATCAGCATCCCCAAGCTTAGTTCTGCTCGTCCCGAGCAGGTAAAACGATAACACAGATAATTTCTGGAGTGACATGCCATCATAATCTTGATCATACTATTTGTAAAGCATATGTAGTGAATGCAGCGATCAAAACAATGTATATGACATGAGTAAACAAGTGAATCATATAGCAAAGACTTTTCATGAATAGCACTTCAAGACAAGCATCAATAAGTCTTGCATAAGAGTTAACTCATAAAGCAATAATTCAAAGTAAAAGCATTGAAGCAACACAAAAGAAGATTAAGTTTCAGCGGTTGCTTTCAACTTGTAACATGTATATCTCATGGATATTGTCAACATAGAGTAATATAATAAGTGCAATAAGCAAATATGTACGAATCAATGCACAGTTCACACAAGTGTTTGCTTCTTGAGGTGGAGAGAAATAGGTGAACTGACTCAACATTGAAAGTAAAAGAATGGTCCTCTATAGAGGAAAAGCATCGATTGCTATATTTGTGCTAGAGCTTTGATTTTGAAAACATGAAACAATTTTGTCAACGGTAGTAATAAAGCATATGCATCATGTAAATTATATCTTATAAGTTGCAAGCCTCATGCATAGTATACTAATAGTGCCCGCACCTTGTCCTAATTAGCTTGGACTACCGGATCATCACAATGCACTGTTTTAACCAAGTGTCACAAAGGGGTACCTCTATGCCGCCTGTACAAAGGTCTAAGGAGAAAGCTCGCTTTGGATTTCTCGCTATTGATTATTCTTCAACTTAGACATCCATACCGGGACAACATAGACAACAGATAATGGACTCCTCTTTTATGCATAAGCATGTAACAACAATTAATAATTTTCTCATTTGAGAATGAGGATATATGTCCAAAACTGAAACTTCCACCATGGATCATGGCTTTAGTTAGCGGCCCAATGTTCTTCTCTAACAATATGCATGCTCCAACCATAAGGTGGTAGATCGCTCTTACTTCAGACAAGACGAACATGCATAGCAACTCACATGATATTCAACAAAGAGTAGTTGATGGCGTCCCCAGGAACATGGTTATCGCACAACAAGCAACTTAATAAGAGATAAAGTGCATAATTACATATTCAATACCACAATAGTTTTTAAGCTATTTGTCCCATGAGCTATATATTGCAAAGGTGAATGATGGAATTTTAAAGGTAGCACTCAAGCAATTTACTTTGGAATGGCGGAGAAATACCATGTAGTAGGTAGGTATGGTGGACACAAATGGCATAGTGGTTGGCTCAAGTATTTTGGATGCATGAGAAGTATTCCCTCTCGATACAAGGTTTAGGCTAGCAAGGCTTATTTGAAACAAACACAAGGATGAACTGGTGCAGCAAAACTCACATAAAAGACATATTGAAAACATTATAAGACTCTACACCGTCTTCCTTGTTGTTCAAACTTAATACTAGAAATTATCTAGACCTTCGAGAAACCAAATATGCAAACCAAATTTTAGCAAGCTCTATGTATTTCTTCATTAATAGGTGCAAAGTATATGATGCAAGAGCTTAATCATGAGCACAACAATTGCCAAGTATCACATTACCCAAGACATTTATAGCAATTACTACATGTATCATTTTCCAATTCCAACCATATAACAATTTAACGAAGGAGAAACTTCGCCATGAATACTATGAGTAGAAACTAAGGACATACTTGTCCATATGCTACAGAGGAGCGTGTCTCTCTCCCATAAAGTGAATGCCAGGATCCATTTTATTCAAACAAAACAAAAAACAAAAACAAAACGACGCTCCAAGAAAAAGCACATAAGATGTGATGGAATAAAAATATAGTTTCAGGGGAGGAACCTGATAATGTTGTCGATGAAGAAGGGGATGCCTTGGGCATCCCCAAGCTTAGACGCTTGAGTCTTCTTGATATATGCTGGGGTGAACCACCGGGGCATCCCCAAGCTTAGAGCTTTCACTCTCCTTGATCATGTTGCATCATACTCCTCTCTTGATCCTTGAAAACTTCCTCCACACCAAACTCGAAACAACTCATTAGAGGGTTAGTGCACAATATAAATTGACATATTCAGAGGTGACACAATCATTCTTAACACTTCTGGACATTGCATAATGCTACTGGACATTAGTGGATCAAAGAAATTCATCCAACATAGCAAAAGAGGCAATGCGAAATAAAAGGCAGAATCTGTCAAAACAGAACAGTTCGTATTGACGAATTTTAAAATGGCACCAGACTTGCTCAAATGAAAATGCTCAAATTGAATGAAAGTTGCGTACATATCTGAGGATCATGCACGTAAATTGGCTTAATTTTCTGAGCTACCTACAGGGAGGTGGACCCAGATTCGTGACAGCAAAGAAATCTGGAACTGCGCAGTAATCCAAATCTAGTACTTACTTTTCTATCAACGGCTTAACTTGGCACAACAAAACACAAAACTAAGATAAGGAGAGGTTGCTACAGTAGTAAACAACTTCCAAGACACAAAATAAAAACAAAGTACTGTAGGTAAAAACATGGGTTGTCTCCCATAAGCGCTTTTCTTTAACGCCTTTCAGCTAGGCGCAGAAAGTGTGTATCAAGTATTATCAAGAGACGGTGTGTCAACCTTACCTTGGGCTTTACCCTTACCTTTCTTATTGTTTTTCTTTCCCTTTGGTTTAGGAAATATATGATTTCCCCCTGGTATAGAGGTGAATTTCAGAGTGCCTTCTCCAACATCAATGACTGCTCCCAATAGTTTCAGCAGGGATCTTCCGAGTGTAAGTTTTCCTATTTCAACAACAAGATAATCAATGGATATTGTTCTTCCAAGAATGTTTGTATGCACACCTGCAGCTATTCCTTTAGGAATTATAGTAGAGTTATCAATGAGAGTTATTTCTTCTCCTCCTTCATCAACTCCCCAAAGTTTCAAAGATTTATAAATACTTTCAGGCATAAGGCAAAATTCATACATAATATCGCAGTAGGCATGGAGAGTTCGATCACCGATAACAATTTTAACAGCAGGATCCCACAATGAGAGTTTAGAGTTCACTAAAACTTGTTCAATACGATTACGAACGTGGCAATAGTTATCATCCAAGCGAGATGTACTTATCTCGAGATTGTTTAATCTACTATATATGCTAGTGAGGGCTGAATCAAAGTTATTAGCTGAATCATGTGATGCAACCAACTTCTTTATGGCATTAAAAGCTTGATCCCCATTGCAATGAAGGAAATCTCCTCCCACTAAAGTATCCAAAGCATATCTATAACGAACCATAAGACCGAAATAAAAATTACTAAGGAGCAAACTTAGAGTCATTTGAGGTTCAGTTTTACGATAAGAAGTAAAAATTCTAGACCAAGCATCCTTAAAACTCTCCTCATCCCCTTGTTTAAAAGTGAAGACTAATTCTTCAGGCGAAGAAGTAACAGGTTCAGAGCTAGACATGATAATAAAAGTAACTAATTTTTTTGTATTTTTAATATAGAGTGCAAGACAGTAAATAAAGCAAACTAGATAAAGTAAATGCAAGTAACTAATTTTTTTTTGTGTTTTCGATATAGCAAACAAGATAGCAAATAAAGTAAAACTAGCAACTAATTTTTTTGTATTTTGATTTAGTGCAGCAAACAAAGTAGTAAATAAAATAAAGCAAGACAAAAACAAAGTAAAGAGATTGAGAAGTGGAGACTCCCCTTGCAGCGTGTCTTGATCTCCCCGGCAACGGCGCCAGAAAATATGCTTGATGGCGTGTAATTCACACGTTCGTTGGGAACCCCAAGAGGAAGGTATGATGCGCACAGCAGCAAGTTTTCCCTCAGAAAGAAACCAAGGTTTATCGAACCAGGAGGAGCCAAGAAGCACGTTGAAGGTTGATGGCGGCGGGATGTAGTGCGGCGCAACACCAGAGATTCCGGCGCCAACGTGGAACCTGCACAACACAACCAAAGTACTTTGCCCCAACGAAATAGTGAGGTTGTCAATCTCACCGGCTTGCTGTAACAAATGATTAACCGTATTGTGTGGAAGATGATTGTTTGCAGAAAACAGTAGAACAGTATTGCAGTAGATTGTATTTCAGTAAAGAGAATTGGACCGGGGTCCACAGTTCACTAGAGGTGTCTCTCCCATAAGACGAACAGCATGTTGGGTGAACAAATTACAGTTGGGCAATTGACAAATAAAGAGAGCATGACCATGCACATACATATCATGATAAGTATAGTGAGATTTAATTGGGCATTACGACAAAGTACATAGACCGCCATCCAACTGCATCTATGCCTAAAAAGTCCACCTTCAAAGTTATCATCCGAACCCTCCGGTATTAAGTTGCAAAGCAACAGAGACAATTGCATTAAGTATGGTGCGTAATGTAATGAACAACTACATCCTTAGACATAGCATCAATGTTTTATCCCTAGTGGCAACAAGACAACACAACCTTAGAACTTTCTCACATCGTCCTGTGTCAATGCAGGCATGAACCCACTATCGAGCATAAGTACTCCCTCTTGGAGTTACAAGCATCTACTTGGCCAGAGCATCTACTAGTAATGGAAAGCATGCAAGATCATAAACAACACGTAGATATAACTTTGATAATCAACATAACAAGTATTCTCTATTCATCGGATCCCAACAAACGCAACATATAGAATTACAGATAGATGATCTTGATCATGTTAGGCAGCTCACAAGATCCGACAATGATAGCACAATGGGGAGAAGACAACCATCTAGCTACTGCTATGGACCCATAGTCCAGGGGTAGACTACTCACACATCACTCCGGAGGCGACCATGGCGGTGTAGAGTCCTCCGGGAGATGAATCCCCTCTCCGGCAGGGTGCCGGAGGCGATCTCCTGGATCCCCCGAGATGGGATCGGCGGCGGCGGCGTCTCAGTAAGGTTTTCCGTATCGTGGCTCTCGGTACTGGGGTTTCGTCACGGAGGCTTTAAGTAGGCGGAAGGGCAAGTCAGGAGGGGGCACAGGGGCCCCACACCATAGGCCGGAGCGGCCAGGGGGTGGGCCGCGCCACCCTAGGGTTTGGCCACCCTGTGGCCCCACTTCGTTTCGTCTTCGGACTTCTGGAAGCTTCGTGGAAAAATAGGCCCCTGGGCGTTGATTTCGTCCAATTCCGAGAATATTTCGTTACTAGGATTTCTGAAACCAAAAACAGCAGAAAACAGCAACTGGCACTTCGGCATCTTGTTAATAGGTTAGTTCCAGAAAATGCACGAATATGACATAAAGTGTGCATAAAACATGTAGATAACATCAATAATGTGGCATGGAACATAAGAAATTATCGATACGTTGGAGACGTATCACAAGCCCCAAAACATCTACGATAAGTAGTGTTACTCGCCATCAAAAAGGCTTCAGTACGAGTAACACCAGATAACGAATAAACCTATACTGCCTAGATCGCAAGATGCGATCTAGGCAGCATGATGCTTACCCGGGAGAAACCCTCGAAACAAGGGGTGGCGATGCGCCTAGATTGTGTTTTTTGTGAACGTGATTTCCTCCTTTCTCAATAACCCTAGATACATATTTATAGTCCGTGGACTTTCTAATTCGGGAATAAACCTAACCGTGTACGGGTTAAACTCTATCTCTTGATTCTAATCTATCATAATATAGAGATACACGGGCAATCTAGCCCAAATTCTCGTGCAAAGCCACTTCAGAGACACTCCACGTGTATATCCTCCAAGCCCATCTCAATTACGGCCCATATCTTGATTTGGCCAAAATCCGGTGATAACACATGCCCCCCTGGTTTTGGTAATGATAATTTCAAAACCACTCTGTTTTTTCTTCGTAGGGTCATGTCGTGGCAGAGCAAAACCGCTTCAGTATCTTTCCATCATGAGGCACTGTCTTCTCAACTTCTGCACGATTGACAGTTTTGGCACCGTGTCCTCGAAAACTGCTCAAGCATTAAATCGTCTTTTTAGATCCCCTTTATTTAAACTCATCTGAGCAGCTCGCCTCTTCATCCCCCTTCTCCGCACTAGCCATCGGCCAAAAATATCCCTCTGCAGCCATGTCTTCCTCTTCCTCCTCTGCCTCTTCCGGCCTCTCCTTCCACTCCTCCTCCTCGAGTGAGCCGATTCCAGAGTATGACCAGATGGAGGCGTACAATAGGCGCGCTCCCGAGCATTGGGATGAGCGGGAGTGGGACTTCGACTTCGTGCCAGATGGCCCACCCGAGGCCCTCGTTGGGGCAGATGGTGATTTGCCCCTGACTGACGGGAAGGACGACCTCCGGTTCCTCGTCGACGGGGAACTGGAGGCGGAGAGTGAGGATGACCTCTCCTCCTGGGGTAACTTCACCTCCTCCGTCGAAGAGGAAGAAGAGGAGGACGAGGAAGACGACACCTCCTCCGACGAAGAGGAGGAAGAGGAGGATGACACCTCCTCCGACGAGCCGCCGGCGAAGCGCTTCCGCGGCTGGGCCTGGTCAGATGACGATGAAGATGACGATGATGAGGAGGAAGAAGCCCCTGTTGAAGGCCACGGCACCAGCGACGAGGAGCCCGCCGGCAGCAGCGCCGACGGCAGCTACGACGGCGACGACGAGGGTAGCGACAGCCCGTAGATTAGGGAGTAGTGCAGGGCTAGTAGTGGTAGTGCATTAGGCATCGGATGATCTTTTTGAGAGCCATCGGCTCTTCCTTGTAAAATCCCTCTTTGAATCAATGAAAATTGTTCCCCCAATTTGAGTTTCCGAAGGTCTTCTAATCTTCCGATTGACAAAGTAGGTCAACGCACCAAGAGCCGATAGCAGCGTATCGGTCTTTCACCATCAAATGCCCATAAGGCCGAACTCAATTACCAAATTAGATAGGTTCAAGCAAACACTCCTCAAATTCAGACTGTAACTTGATACCTGATCATAATATTTTGTTCCTCTAGAGTCGATGGCTGCGCATCGGCTGTTTTATTCTCAAGTCGATGTCTGTGCATCGGCTGTACCTAGCATCCTATTGCTTCGCACACATATTTCTTTTTATCGGCCGATTTCATACATCGGCCCCCATCTTCCAATGTTCATTATCCTCATACTTGGGAAGAGAATTGTTTTTTTTACTGGCCGATTTCGTGCATCGGCCTCCATATTTTACTGCCCATCATCCCACATACTCGGGAAATATTTCTTGAGATGCTGGCCATTGACAGCCACCGGGAACTTCACACCATTCAACTGCTCGAGCATGTATGCATTGCCCTTCAAAACTTGGTCGACTTTGTACGGTTCGTGCCAATTTGGAGACCATTTACCATACGTTTTATCCTTAGTCCCCAACGGCAACACAGCTTCCCATACCAGATCACCAACGAGGAACTCCTTCGGTTTCACCTTCTTATTATATGCACGAGCTACCTTGGCTTTGTTTTCCTTGATTTTCTCAAGTGACCATAATCTGAGTTCCGTTACATCCTCAATGTTGTCACTCATCAGGGCTGCATATTCTTCAGTTGTTAAATCATTCTGAAACGTAGTCCGTCTCGAGCCAGCCGTGATTTCCCAGGGCAACACAGCTTCCTGTCCGTAGACCAGATGGTATGGCGAGGTCTTTATTGCTCCATGACACGACATACGATAAGCCCACAAAGCCTCTGACAACACCTCGTGCCAACGTCTAGGATACTCGTCAATTTTCCTCTTGATCAGCTTGATAAGGCTCTTGTTGGACGCTTCAGCTTGCCCATTTGCTTGAGCATAGTATGGAGACGATCAGATCAGCTTGATTCCCATGTCCTCGCAGAACTTTCTAAACTCCTTAGAAACGAAAACCGAACCTCCATCGGTCGTGATAGTCTGGGGAATCCCGAATCTATGAATGACATGCTCCTTCACAAAGCTGATGACATCCTTGGATGCTACTGACTTCATAGGGACGGCCTCCACCCATTTAGTGAAATAATCTGTAATGGCCAGAACCCACTCATGGCCTTTGCTCGATGAAGGATGAATTTTGCCGATCATATCCATGCCCCAACCACGAAATGGCCAAGGCTTGATGATGGGATTCATCGCTGATGCAGGTACCATCTGAATACTCCCAAACTTTTGACATGCTTGACACCCTTTATAGTACTTAAAACAATCCTCAAGCATGGTGGGCCAATAAAATCCCGATCGCCTGATCAACCACTTCATCTTATGAGCCGATTGATGCGTTCCACAGGCACCTTCATGTACCTCATGTAAGAGCCGATTGGACTCGGCTGGTCCCAAACATTTGAGAAGTAACCCTTCCAATGTCCTGTAGAACATGTCATCCCCAATTAGGACGTACTTCATGGCCTTGTATCTTCTCCGTTTAGGTGCCCCCCGAGCCGAATCTTTTAAGTAATTGAAAATATCGGCTCTCCAGTCATCTGGTTCCATGAACTGCACTTGGACATCGGTTCCATCTTCTACATCCTTGTATCCTGATGCCATCTGTGCGAGATCGTTCGCCTCGGTATTCTGCGACCTTGGGATCCAATTGAAATTTATATACCTGAACTGTGTCATCAGCTCACGGCATTGCATCCATAATGGGAAGAGCGACTCGCTCTCACATTTGTATTCCTCCGTGAGTTGAGAAATCACCAATTTGGAGTCTCCAAAAAGTTCCACTGCTTCTGCCCCAGCTTCCAATAGCAACTCCATTCCCTTGCATATTGCTTCATACTCAGTGACGTTGTTGGTGCAAGGGGTAGGTAACCTGATGGAGAAGGAATATGTTGCCCCCCGAGGTGACACGAGTAGAATGCCGATGCCGCAACCATGATCACAAACCGATCCATCGAAGAACATGGCCCATGCACGCACAGTCAGTGCTGCTATATCAGTGTTTATTCGTTCAGCAATAAGATCGGCCAACGCCTGTCCCTTGACTGCTTTCGCAGGCTGATACCGGATATCAAATTCCGATAATGCAAACATCCATTTACCGAGTTGGCCTTTCAACACAGGAGCCGACAACATATGCTTGATGACGTCTGATTTGCATATGACGATAATTTCTGCTGGCAGCAGAATATGCTGAATCTTGGTGCAGGTGAAAAACAAACAGAGGCACAACTTCTCGATCTCAGGGTACCTCGTTTCTGCATCCAACATTCTTCTGCTGAGGTAGAAAACCACTCTCTCCAGACCATCATAAACTTGCACCACCACTGAAGCGATGGAGGTGTCAGCTACTGACAAGTAAATGTAGAATGGCCTATCTTGCTGTGGCGGAACCAACACAGGTGGCTTTGTGAGATACTCCTTAATCTCGTCAAATGCTTGCTGTTGCTCTGCCCCCAGCGAAACTCCTCATAAGATTTAATCTTCACCAAACCCATGAATGGCTCGATTCGCCCTGACAGATTGGAGATGAATCTTCTGATGAAGTTGATTTTGCCGATGAGACACTGGAGTTCTTTCTTCGTGGTAGGTGGCTTCATCGTTCGCACTGCCTCCTGGCTCTTCAGGCCGATCTCAATTCCACGTTCATGAACCAAGAAACCCAAGAATTGACCGGCCGTGACACCAAAAGCACACTTCTTTGGATTCATTCTTAGTCCGAACTTTCTAGTTCGGTCCAGGACGTGCCGTAAATCCTCCAAGTGCCCTTCCACTGCAACAGACTTGACCACCACGTCATCAATGTAAATCTCCACCAATTTGCCGATCAGATCATGAAAGATGTAATTCATGGCTCTTTGGTAAGTTGCGCCGGCATTCTTCAGCCCAAATGTCATGACTACATACTCAAACAAGCCTACCGAGCCTGGTACTCTGAATGCAGTCTTGTGTATATCTTCTGGAGCCATGAAAATTTGGTTGTAGCCGATATTGCCATCCATGAAACTTAGAACCTTATGACCAGCAGCTGCATTGATCAATGTCTCTGCTACCGGCATTGGGTACTCATCTTTTGGAGTGGCTCTATTGAGATCCCGAAAATCTATGGCAACGCGCCATCGGCCATCCTTTTTCTCTACAGGTACGACGTTAGAAATCCACTCAGCGTACCTGCATGGCCTGATGAATCCGGCGTTCAGCATTTTCTCGATCTCTTTCTTGACTTCCACCAGAGTTTCGGCCTTCATCTATCGTGCTCGCTGCTGGAACGGCCGAAATCCTTTCTTCAGAGGGAGCCGATGCTCAATGATGCTCCTGTCTAACCCTGGCATATCTGTGTAATCCCATGCAAAGCAATCTGGGTATTCTTTCAACAAAGCTATCATCAGGCTCCTCAGATGCGGATCTAATTTTTTGCTGATAAATGTTGGTCGTGGCTTATCCCCAGGACCAATGTCAATCTCTTCTAGCTCATCAGCTGATGTAAACCCATACCCTAGCTTTCCGTCGCCTGCTAGATCGATGCTGCACACAGGCGAAGCATATGGTGAGGATAATATGGGTCGATTGCTGGAATCGGCCTCCTTTTTCATTGCATTACTCAATGAGGGTTTACAACTTAATTGTGCTCTAGGACAACTACGTGACATGCTTGGGATGAGATCATTGCTTTTTATTTTTTGGGGCCGATCGCAGGGATCGGCCTTGCCACGTACGTCTACTGACTTTGGTCTTGCTACTCTGTCAGGCCGGTGGATAAGACCAGCCTCACCCCGTATTTTGACGCTTCGATGCGCTCACAGCCGTCCAAACTGATTCCAGAGATCGGCTCTTGGTCGTCTGCATCCCAAATGTTCATGCCAGCTAGCGAGATTTCGATCGAGTCACCTGCATGAACGACCTCCACTTCATCTCCATCCCACTGTATCAGGCATTGGTGCATCATAGATGGAATGCAGCAGTTAGCGTGAATCCAATCCCTCCCTAGCAGGACAGCGTAGGTGCTCTTGCTGTCGACGATAAAGAACGACATAGGGATGGTTTTCCGGCCTACGGTTAGATCCACGTTCAGAACGCCTTGTGTTTCTGATGCTTGGCCGTTGAAATCGCTTAGCGTGACGTTGGTCTTAATCAGATCTTCGTTAGAGCGTCCCAAACGCCGTAGCATGGAGTATGGCATTATGTTGACTGCCGCTCCCGTGTCGACCAACATCTTGTTGACAGGCTGCCCATTGATATAACCTTGTAGATACAGGGCCTTCAGGTGCCTGTAGCTCCTCTCTCGTGGCTTCTCAAAGACAACTGGCTGTGGACCGCAGTCAAACTGTGCTACTGGCACTTCTTCAGTTCTTGGAGCATGAAACTCCGACGGCAGTATGAACACCATGTTTGTACCAGCCGATGCCTTTGCATCGGCTTTTGTCTGCTTGGGGCGCCATTCTTTCTTTGGCGGGCGCGCCTCCGTCTCCAAAGTTTGCTGAATTTTCGCGGCCAGATCGGGCCGTGCTTTCCTCAATGTGTACAGGTATTGCGCTTCGGCTTCTTCCAAGTTGCGTAGCCGCTGAACCCTGCGCTTCTGGGAATGACTGAGTCCATCAGGGCACCACCTTGGTCGGTGGTACCTATCTTCTTCTTCTTCTTCTTCTGACTCCTCGAAGTCTTCATCTTGAGAGGACTCAGCTCGTTTATTCTGAGGTGGGAGAGGTCCTAGACGCTTGAACACTGAAACTTCACTTGTGCCCTTCCTCTATTGTCTACATTCTGGGCAGTTGTCGATTGTAGGCAATCAGCTCATTCCTGAGTCCCAGCAGTTCTTAAAGAAAGGACATCCCAGTGTCTGTCCATGTCTTCCTGCTCTCTTGACCTCCCTTTAGCGCGGCGTTCATACCCTTCATCGTCTCTGTCATATCGACGATGTTTTCTGTTGTCTGTATCGGACCGAGGATATCTATCGTCATCTACGTCGTACCGCCGACGTCGGTCATACTGATACTCATATTTGTTAAGGAGATGCGCGGAGAGTGGTCGTTGGTACCACACGCTTCTCACTTCTTCCTCGGTGAGGTACCGTCTGTTATCATATTGGGGCCGGTCGCGTGGATCGGCCTCCTTCTTCTCCTTGCCACGGGAGTGGCTGCTCTCCTCTTTATCTTTGCCATGGCGGTCTACAGGACCTGCCATGTTGATATCAAAAGAGAAACCCGGTTGACGCTTCGTGGCATGGTTGAGCTCCACCATGTTGACGCCAGGAAACGGTTGCATGTCTACTTTCATGGCAAACTGACCGAAGATTAATCGGCCTAGTTCTATCGCCAATTGAATCTGTCCACGCAACACTTTGCAGTCGTTGGTGGCGTGGGTGAACGTGTGATGCCATTTGCAGTATGGTCTCCCGTTCAACTCTTGCACCGTAGGGATTTTATGGCCTTCGGGTAACTTCAGCTGTTTTTCCTTCAGCAGCAAATCGAAAATCTGCTCAGTTTTGCTTATATCAAAGTCAAACCCTTTTGCCGGCCCTGGTTGTTTCACCCATTTGCAGGACACGGGTACTGCCCCCCGAGTCCATTCAGCCACGGCGACTTCCTGATCTTCTGCAGCGTCTTCAACTTCACCTGCCTCGACCAGGCCTATCGGGCGCTTGAACTTGTCTTGGTACAATTCTGGGTGGCGCTGTTCATATAATGTTAACTTCTGAACCATGTGTGCCAGTGAATTGTACTCCACTTGGAAAGTCAGATCCTTGAGCGGCGCTGCGAGGCCTGCCACTGCCAGCTCGACTGCTTCTTTTTCAGTTAAACGAACCGAATAACATCGGTTCTTGACAGTTCTGAAACGCTGAATGTACTCAGACACTGTTTCTCCCCGCCTTTGCCGCACCTGCGTCAGGTTGGCAATGCCAGCTTCGGTAGATTCTGAGTGATATTGTACATGGAACTGCTCTTCCAGTTGCTTCCATGTCCGAACTGAGTCTGGTGGCAACGAGGTGTGCCACCCAAAAGCTGGACCCGTGAGAGATTGCGCAAAGAACCTTACACGTAGCGGGTCAGACGCTGAAACCATGCCCAACTGCGCCAAATATCGGCTCACATGCTCAATTGAGCTAGCCCCTTCCGATCCACTGAACTTTGTGAAGTCAGGGAGCCGATACTTAGGTGGCAGCGGGATCAGGTCATATTCGTTGGGATACGGGCTTGGAATAGCCGATTGTTCTCCTCTTTGGCAGGATACCAAACTGGTCTCTCAGGATTGCACTGATTTGATCCATGGTATGAGCTGCAGGAGTTGAGCTTTCATGACTCGTTCTGGTGGCATATTTAGCTAGCCACGCTTGTTTCTCAGCGTCTGCTCCAGAACTTCCTCCTGATCCAGCAATCCCTCCTGCTGCAATCTGGTTCGTGTGTGCCCAGTTGTTGCAGTCCGGCACGTATGTGCACACGTATCCATGTGGAATCTCTTTGGGCGGCTCATACAGGAATTGGTAATCGCCAGGATCACCTCCCACCTTGTAGACGACGTATGCCGGTGAACCTTGTTGCTGTGGAGCCGCAAGCGTGTATGGCAGTTGCGGCCTGGTGTGGAACGGTATTTCTCCCTGGTGAGTCCCTAGGGTAGGTCCTGACGGAGAATACTGATGCTTCATGATTTCCTGAACCACACGGAGCGCAACACGCTCAAAAGCGTTCACCAGGCTCTCAGAATGACGATGTAGAGAATGAGCCACCATATAATTGGTTTCCTGGCGCAGGGCTCTGGTGCGCTCCTCCGAAGGAAGAGACAGATCTACTCCATCGAGCACGCCTTCTGGTGTGAATCCTTTGAACCTAACACCATGTGAATGGGTTTTTTCAAAAGAGCCAATGAGATCGGCTTCGAAGAGAGCCTTAAGCTCATCATACTTCTTCTTGTGCTCTTCAGGCAGCTCTTCGTACTTGACTGGTTCGCCTGACATCTCAGCTGTAGATGTTGACGTGGTTGTTGCAGATTGTCCCACCGGGCGTGCCAGAATGTGTTGCCTGCCAAAACCCACCGGCGAGCAGCGGCGAGCAACACGAAGAGCCGGGAGGCTTCCAAGACTGCTGGTGGGCCCTGGTCCCTCGACGTCGTCCCGCAATGCTCTGGCACACGTCCTGACGGTCGCAAGGGCGTGCCACCTGACCTATACCTGGTCAGGAAGGTGTTGGATCGCTTCGATTAGCTTCCTGCATGGTAGACACGTAAACATTAAATGAGCCTCGATCGGCTCTCAGGTTACCCTGCTCATCGGCTCGAGGAGCCGATTGACCCATGGTTCATGTTAGATCTTGCAATAACATGGATATCCTGCTTCATTATATTAAGCTAAATCAATCTACGGCAGTTTAGGGTTTTCACCGTTGATACGTCTCCGACGTATCGATAATTTCTTATGTTCCATGCCACATTATTGATGATATCTACATGTTTTATGCATACTTTATGTCATATTTATGCATTTTCCGGCACTAACCTATTAACAAGATGCCGAAGAGCCAGTTGCTGTTTTCTGCTGTTTTTGGTTTCAGAAATCCTACAAAGGAAATATTCTCGGAATTGGACGAAATCAATGATACGTCTCCGACGTATCGATAATTTCTTATGTTCCATGCCACATTATTGATGTTATCTACATGTTTTATGCACACTTTATGTCATATTCGTGCATTTTCTGGAACTAACCTATTAACAAGATGCCGAAGTGCCAGTTGCTGTTTTCTGCTGTTTTTGGTTTCAGAAATCCTAGTAAGGAAATATTCTCGGAATTGGACGAAATCAAAGCCCAGGGGCCTATTTTCTCACGAAGCTTCCAGAAGTCCGAAGGAGAGACGAAGAGGGGCCACGGAGGGGCCACACCATAGGGCGGCGCGGCCCCCCCCTTGGCCGCGCCGGCCTGTAGTGTGGGGCCCCCGTGCCGCCTCTTGACCTGCCCTTCCGCCTATAAAAAGTCTCCGTGACGAAACCCCCAGTACCGAGAGCCACGATACGGAAAACCTTCCAGAGACGCCGCCGCCGCCGATCCCATCTCGGGGGATCCAGGAGATCGCCTCCGGCACCCTGCCGGAGAGGGGAATCATCTCCCGGAGGACTCTACGCCGCCATGGTCGCCTCCGGTGTGATGTGTGAGTAGTCTACCCCTGGACTATGGGTCCATAGCAGTAGCTAGATGGTTGTCTTCTCCCCATTGTGCTATCATTGTCGGATCTTGTGAGCTGCCTAACATGATCAAGATCATCTATCTGTAATTCTATATGTTGCGTTTGTTGGGATCCGATGAATAGAGAATACTTGTTATGTTGATTATCAAAGTTATGCTTATGTGTTGTTTATGATCTTGCATGCTTTCCGTTACTAGTAGATGCTCTGGCCAAGTAGATGCTTGTAACTCCAAGAGGGAGTACTTATGCTCGATAGTGGGTTCATGCCTGCATTGACACAGGACGATGTGATGAAAGTTCTAAGGTTGTGTTGTCTTGTTGCCACTAGGGATAAAACATTAGTGCTATGTTCAAGGATGTAGTCACTAGTTACATTACGCACCATACTTAATGCAATTGTCTGTTGTTAGCAACTTAATACCGAAGGGGTTCGGATGATAACCTGAAGGTGGACTTTTTATGAATAGATGCTGTTGTATGACGGTCTATGTACTTTGTCGTAATGCCCAATTAAATCTCACTATACTCATCATGATATGTATGTGCATGGTCATGCTCTCTTTATTTGTCAATTGCCCAACTGTAATTTGTTCACCCAACATGCTTTGTTCGTCTTATGGGAGAGACACCTCTAGTGAACTGTGGACCCCGGTCCAATTAAACTTTACTGAAATACAATCTCTTGCAATACTTGTTCTACTGTTTTCTGCAAACAATCATCTTCCACACAATACGGTTAACTCTTTGTTACAGCAAGCCGGTGAGATTGACAACCTCACTGTTTCGTTGGGGCAAAGTACTTTGGTTGTGTTGTGCAGGTTCCACGTTGGCGCCGGAATCCCTGGTGTTGCGCCGCACTACATCCCGCCGCCATCAACCTTCAACGTGCTTCTTGGCTCCTCCTGGTTCGATAAACCTTGGTTTCTTTCTGAGGGAAAACTTGCTGCTGTGCGCATCATACCTTCCTCTTGGGGTTGCCCAACGAACGTGTGAAATACACGCCATCAAGCACATTTTTCTGGCGCCGTTGCCGGGGAGATCAAGACACGCTGCAAGGGGAGTCTCCACTTCTCAATCTCTTTACTTTGTTTTTGTCTTGCTTAGTTTTATTTATTACTTTGTTTGCTGCACTAAATCAAAATACAAAAAAATTAGTTGCTAGTTTTACTTTACTTGCTATCTTGTTTACTATATCAAAAACACAAAAAAATTAGTTTACTTGCATTTACTTTATCTAGTTTGCTTTATTTACTGTTGCTAAAATGGCCAACGCTGAAAATACTAAGTTGTGTGACTTCACAACCACAAATAATAATGATTTCTTATGCACACCTATTGCTCCACCTGCTACTACAGCAAAATTCTTTGAAATTAAACCTGCTTTACTGAATCTTGTTATGCGAGAGCAATTTTTCAGTGTTAGTTCTGATGATGCTGCTGCCCATCTTAATAATTTTGTTGAACTATGTGAAATGCAAAAATATAAAGATGTAGATGGTGATATTATTAAACTAAAATTGTTTCCTTTCTCATTAAGAGGAAGAGCTAAAGATTGGTTGCTATCTCTGCCTAAGAATAGTATTGATTCATGGACTAAATGCAAGGATGCTTTTATTGGTAGATATTATCCCCCTGCTAAAATTATATCTTTGAGGAGTAGCATAATGAATTTTAAACAATTAGATACTGAACATGTTGCTCAAGCTTGGGAAAGAATGAAATCTTTGGTTAAAAATTGCCCAACCCATGGACTGACTACTTGGATGATCATCCAAACCTTCTATGCAGGACTAAATTTTTCTTCACGGAATTTATTGGATTCAGCTGCTGTAGGTACCTTTATGTCCATCACTCTTGGTAAAGCAACAAAGCTTCTTGATAATATGATGATCAACTACTCTGAATGGCACACGGAAAGAGCTCTACAAGGTAAGAAGGTAAATTCTGTCAAAGAAACCTCTTCCTTGAGTGATAAGATTGATGCTATTATGTCTATGCTTGTGAATGATAGGACTAATATTGATCCTAATAATGTTCCATTAGCTTCATTGGTTGCACAAGAAGAACATGTTGATGAAAACTTCATTAAAAATAATAATTTCAACAACAATGCTTACCGGAACAATTCTAGTAACAACTATAGGCCATATCCTTATAATAATGGCAACGGCTATGGTAATTCTTATGGGAATTCTTACAACAATAATAGGAGTTCACCCACTGGACTTGAAGCCATGCTTAAAGAATTTATTAGTACACAAACTGCTTTTAACAAATCTGTTGAAGAAAAGCTTGGGAAAATTGATATACTTGCTTCTAAAGTCGATAGTCTTGCTGCTGATGTTGATCTTTTGAAATCAAAAGTTTTGCCTAATGAGAATCATCATAATAAAATTACTACTACAGCAAATGCCATTCAAGTTAGAATTAATGAGAATATAAGATTAATGGCTGAAGCTGCGTGCTAGGTGGGATAGAGAAGAAAATGAAAAACTAGCTAAAGAAAAGAATATAGCTAAAGTTTGGACTATTACCACCACTAGTAATGCTAATGCTACACATGTTGCTGCACCTCCTACTCATACTAATAAAAGAATTGGTGTTAGCAATGTTTCCACTTCTAATGCAAAGCGCGAAAAAGCACTGAAATCTAAAACTGCTGAAACTGCCTGTGATAAAGCTGCTGAAATTTTTTCCAACATTGGGGATGATGATCCCATTGCTTTAGATTATAATGATTTGAATTTTGATGATTGCCACATCTCTGAAGTTATAAATTTCTTGCAAAAACTTGCTAAAAGTCCTAATGCTAGTGCTATAAATTTGGCTTTCACGCATCATATTACTAATGCTCTCATAAAAGCTAGAGAAGAGAAACTAGAGCGTGAAGCCTCTATTCCTAAAAAGCTAGAGGATGGTTGGGAGCCCATCATTAAGATGAAGATTAAAGATTTTGATTGTAATGCTTTATGTGATCTTGGTGCAAGTATTTCTGTTATGCCTAAGAAAATTTATAATATGCTTGACTTGCCACCGCTGAAAAATTGTTATTTGGATGTTAATCTTGCTGATCATTCTACAAAGAAACCTTTGGGGAAAGTTGATAATGTTCGCATTACCGTTAACAATAACCTTGTTCCCGTTGATTTTGTTGTCTTGGATATTGAATGCAATGCATCTTGTCCCATTATATTGGGAAGACCTTTTCTTCGAACTGTTGGTGCTATTATTGATATGAAGGAAGGTAATATAAAATATCAATTTCCTCTCAAGAAAGGTATGGAACACTTCCCTAGAAAGAGAATGAAGGTACCTTTTGATTCTATTATGAGAACAAATTATGATGTTGACACTTCGTCTCTTGATAATACTTGATACACACTTTCTGCGCCTAGCTGAAAGGCGTTAAAGAAAAGCGCTTATGGGAGACAACCCATGTTTTTACCTACAGTACTTTGTTTTTATTTTGTGTCTTGGAAGTTGTTTACTACTGTAGCAACCTCTCCTTATCTTAGTTTTGTGTTTTGTTGTGCCAAGTTAAGCCGTTGATAGAAAAGTAAGTACTAGATTTGGATTACTGCACAGTTCCAGATTTCTTTGCTGTCACGAATCTGGGTCCACCTCCCTGTAGGTAACTCAGAAAATTAAGCCAATTTACGTGCATGATCCTCAGATATGTACGCAACTTTCATTCAATTTGAGCATTTTCATTTGAGCAAGTCTGGTGCCATTTTAAAATTCGTCAATACGAACTGTTCTGTTTTGACAGATTCTGCCTTTTATTTCGCATTGCCTCTTTCGCTATGTTGGATGAATTTCTTTGATCCATTAATGTCCAGTAGCATTATGCAATGTCCAGAAGTGTTAAGAATGATTGTGTCACCTCTGAATATGTCAATTTATATTGTGCACTAACCCTCTAATGAGTTGTTTCGAGTTTGGTGTGGAGGAAGTTTTCAAGGATCAAGAGAGGAGTATGATGCAACATGATCAAGGAGAGTGAAAGCTCTAAGCTTGGGGATGCACCCGGTGGTTCACCCCTGCATATATCAAGAAGACTCAAGCGTCTAAGCTTGGGGATGCCCAAGGCATCCCCTTCTTCATCGACAACATTATCAGGTTCCTCCCTGAAACTATATTTTTATTCCATCACATCTTATGTGCTTTTTCTTGGAGCGTCGGTTTGTTTTTGTTTTTTGTTTTGTTTGAATAAAATGGATCCTAGCATTCACTTTATGGGAGAGAGACACGCTCCGCTGTAGCATATGGACAAGTATGTCCTTGGTTTCTACTCATAGTATTCATGGCGAAGTTTCTCCTTCGTTAAATTGTTATATGGTTGGAATTGGAAAATGATACATGTAGTAATTGCTATAAATGTCTTGGGTAATGTGATACTTGGCAATTGTTGTGCTCATGATTAAGCTCTTGCATCATATGCTTTGCACCCATTAATGAAGAAATACATAGAGCATGCTAAAATTTGGTTTGCATATTTGGTTTCTCTAAGGTCTAGATAATTTCTAGTTTTGAGTTTGAACAACAAGGAAGACGGTGTAGAGTCTTATAATGTTTTCAATATGTCTTTTATGTGAGTTTTGCTGCACCGGTTCATCCTTGTGTTTGTTTCAAATAAGCCTTGCTAGCCTAAACCTTGTATCGAGAGGGAATACTTCTCATGCATCCAAAATACTTGAGCCAACCACTATGCCATTTGTGTCCACCATACCTACCTATACTACATGGTATTTTTCCGCCATTCCAAAGTAAATTGCTTGAGTGCTACCTTTAAAATTCCATCATTCACCTTTGCAATATATAGCTCATGGGACAAATAGCTTAAAAACTATTGTGGTATTGAATATGTAATTATGCACTTTATCTCTTATTAAATTGCTTGTTGTGCGATAACCATGTTCACTGGGGACGCCATCAACTTTTCATTGTTGAATTTCATGTGAGTTGCTATGCATGTTCGTCTTGTCTGAAGCAAGAGAGATCTACCACCATATGGTTAAGCATGCATATGTTAGAGAAGAACATCGGGCCGCTAACTAAAGCCATGCTCCATGGTGGAAGTTTCAGTTTTGGACAACAATCCTCAAATCTCAAATGAGAAAATTATTAATTGTTGGTATATGCTTATGCATAAAAGAGGAGTCCATTATCTGTTGTCTATGTTGTCCCGGTATGGATGTCTAAGTTGAAGAATAATCAATAGCGAGAAATCCAATGCGAGCTTTCTCCTTAGACCTTTGTACAGGCGGCATAGAGGTACCCCTTTGTGACACTTGGTAAAAACAATGCATTGTGATGACCCGGTAGTCCAAGCTAATTAGGACAAGGTGCGGGCACTATTAGTATGCTATGCATGAGGCTTGCAACTTATAAGATATAATTTACATGATGCATATGCTTTATTACTACCGTTGACAAAATTGTTTCATGTTTTCAAAATCAAAGCTCTAGCAGAAATATAGCAATCGATGCTTTTCCTCTATGGAGGACTATTCTTTTACTTTCAATGTTGAGTCAGTTCACCTATCTCTCTCCACCTCAAGAAGCAAACACTTGTGTGAAGCTGTGCATTGATTCCTACATATTTGCTTATTGCACTTATTATATTACTCTATGTTGACAATATCCATGAGATATACATGTTACAAGTTGAAAGCAACCGCTGAAACTTAATCTTCTTTTGTGTTGCTTCAATATCTCTACTTTGAATTATTGCTTTATGAGTTAACTCTTATGCAAGACTTATTGATGCTTGTCTTGAAGTGCTATTCATGAAAAGTCTTTGCTATATGATTCACTTGTTTACTCATGTCATATACATTGTTTTGATCGCTGCATTCACTACATATGCTTTACAAATAGTATGATCAAGATTATGATGGCATGTCACTCCAGAAATTATCTGTGTTATCGTTTTACCTGCTCGGGACGAGCAGAACTAAGCTTGGGGATGCTGATACGTCTCCGACGTATCGATAATTTCTTATGTTCCATGCCACATTATTGATGTTATCTACATGTTTTATGCACACTTTATGTCATATTCGTGCATTTTTGGAACTAACCTATTAACAAGATGCCGAAGTGCCGATTCTTTGTTTTCTGCTGTTTTTGGTTTCAGAAATCCTAGTAAGGAAATATTCTCGGAATTGGACGAAATCAAAGCCCAGGGGCCTATTTTCTCACGAAGCTTCCAGAAGTCCGAAGGAGAGACGAAGAGGGGCCACGGAGGGGCCACACCATAGGGCGGCGCGGCCCCCCCCTTGGCCGCGCCGGCCTGTAGTGTGGGGCCCCCGTGCCGCCTCTTGACCTGCCCTTCCGCCTATAAAAAGTCTCCGTGACGAAACCCCCAGTACCGAGAGCCACGATACGGAAAACCTTCCAGAGACGCCGCCGCCGCCGATCCCATCTCGGGGGATCCAGGAGATCGCCTCCGGCACCCTGCCGGAGAGGGGAATCATCTCCCGGAGGACTCTACGCCGCCATGGTCGCCTCCGGTGTGATGTGTGAGTAGTCTACCCCTGGACTATGGGTCCATAGCAGTAGCTAGATGGTTGTCTTCTCCCCATTGTGCTATCATTGTCGGATCTTGTGAGCTGCCTAACATGATCAAGATCATCTATCTGTAATTCTATATGTTGCGTTTGTTGGGATCCGATGAATAGAGAATACTTGTTATGTTGATTATCAAAGTTATGCTTATGTGTTGTTTATGATCTTGCATGCTTTCCATTACTAGTAGATGCTCTGGCCAAGTAGATGCTTGTAACTCCAAGAGGGAGTACTTATGCTCGATAGTGGGTTCATGCCTGCATTGACACCAGGACGATGTGAGAAAGTTCTAAGGTTGTGTTGTGCTGTTGCCACTAGGGATAAAACATTAGTGCTATGTTCAAGGATGTAGTCACTAGTTACATTACGCACCATACTTAATGCAATTGTCTGTTGTTAGCAACTTAATACTGGAAGGGGTTCGGATGATAACCTGAAGGTGGACTTTTTAGGCATAGATGCAGTTGGATGACGGTCTATGTACTTTGTCGTAATGCCCAATTAAATCTCACTATACTCATCATGATATGTATGTGCATGGTCATGCTCTCTTTATTTGTCAATTGCCCAACTGTAATTTGTTCACCCAACATGCTGTTCGTCTTATGGGAGAGACACCTCTAGTGAACTGTGGACCCCGGTCCAATTCGCTTTACTGAAATACAATCTACTGCAATACTTGTTCTACTGTTTTCTGCAAACAATCATCTTCCACACAATACGGTTAACTCTTTGTTACAGCAAGCCGGTGAGATTGACAACCTCACTGTTTCGTTGGGGCAAAGTACTTTGGTTGTGTTGTGCAGGTTCCACGTTGGCGCCGGAATCCCTGGTGTTGCGCCGCACTACATCCCGCCGCCATCAACCTTCAACGTGCTTCTTGGCTCCTCCTGGTTCGATAAACCTTGGTTTCTTTCTGAGGGAAAACTTGCTGCTGTGCGCATCATACCTTCCTCTTGGGGTTGCCCAACGAACGTGTGAAATACACGCCATCAAGCACATTTTTAAGGCGCCGTTGCAGTGAGATCAAGACACGCTGCAAGGGGAGTCTCCACTTCTCAATCTCTTTACTTTGTTTTTGTCTTGCTTAGTTTTATTTATTACTTTGTTTGCTGCACTAAATCAAAATACAAAAAAATTAGTTGCTAGTTTTACTTTACTTGCTATCTTGTTTACTATATCAAAAACACAAAAAAATTAGTTTACTTGCATTTACTTTATCTAGTTTGCTTTATTTACTGTTGCTAAAATGGCCAACGCTGAAAATACTAAGTTGTGTGACTTCACAACCACAAATAATAATGATTTCTTATGCACACCTATTGCTCCACCTGCTACTACAGCAGAATTCTTTGAAATTAAACCTGCTTTACTGAATCTTGTTATGCGAGAGCAATTTTCTGGTGTTAGTTCTGATGATGCTGCTGCCCATCTTAATAATTTTGTTGAACTATGTGAAATGCAAAAATATAAAGATGTAGATGGTGATATTATTAAACTAAAATTGTTTCCTTTCTCATTAAGAGGAAGAGCTAAAGATTGGTTGCTATCTCTGCCTAAGAATAGTATTGATTCATGGACTAAATGCAAGGATGCTTTTATTGGTAGATATTATCCCCCTGCTAAAATTATATCTTTGAGGAGTAGCATAATGAATTTTAAACAATTAGATACTGAACATGTTGCTCAAGCTTGGGAAAGAATGAAATCTTTGGTTAAAAATTGCCCAACCCATGGGTGACTACTTGGATGATCATCCAAACCTTCTATGCAGGACTAAATTTTTCTTCACGGAATTTATTGGATTCAGCTGCTGTAGGTACCTTTATGTCCATCACTCTTGGTAAAGCAACAAAGCTTCTTGATAATATGATGATCAACTACTCTGAATGGCACACGGAAAGAGCTCTACAAGGTAAGAAGGTAAATTCTGTCAAAGAAACCTCTTCCTTGAGTGATAAGATTGATGCTATTATGTCTATGCTTGTGAATGATAGGACTAATATTGATCCTAATAATGTTCCATTAGCTTCATTGGTTGCACAAGAAGAACATGTTGATGAAAACTTCATTAAAAATAATAATTTCAACAACAATGCTTACCGGAACAATTCTAGTAACAACTATAGGCCATATCCTTATAATAATGGCAACGGCTATGGTAATTCTTATGGGAATTCTTACAACAATAATAGGAGTTCACCCACTGGACTTGAAGCCATGCTTAAAGAATTTATTAGTACACAAACTGCTTTTAACAAATCTGTTGAAGAAAAGCTTGGGAAAATTGATATACTTGCTTCTAAAGTCGATAGTCTTGCTGCTGATGTTGATCTTTTGAAATCAAAAGTTTTGCCTAATGAGAATCATCATAATAAAATTACTACTACAGCAAATGCCATTCAAGTTAGAATTAATGAGAATATAAGATTAATGGCTGAACTGCGTGCTAGGTGGGATAGAGAAGAAAATGAAAAACTAGCTAAAGAAAAGAATATAGCTAAAGTTTGGACTATTACCACCACTAGTAATGCTAATGCTACACATGTTGCTGCACCTCCTACTCATACTAATAAAAGAATTGGTGTTAGCAATGTTTCCACTTCTAATGCAAAGCGCGAAAAAGCTCGAAACTGCTAAAATCGCTGAAACTGCACTGTGATAAAGCTGCTGAAATTTTTCCAACATTGGGGATGATGATCCCATTGCTTTAGATTATAATGATTTGAATTTTGATGATTGCCACATCTCTGAAGTTATAAATTTCTTGCAAAAACTTGCTAAAAGTCCTAATGCTAGTGCTATAAATTTGGCTTTCACGCATCATATTACTAATGCTCTCATAAAAGCTAGAGAAGAGAAACTAGAGCGTGAAGCCTCTATTCCTAAAAAGCTAGAGGATGGTTGGGAGCCCATCATTAAGATGAAGATTAAAGATTTTGATTGTAATGCTTTATGTGATCTTGGTGCAAGTATTTCTGTTATGCCTAAGAAAATTTATAATATGCTTGACTTGCCACCGCTGAAAAATTGTTATTTGGATGTTAATCTTGCTGATCATTCTACAAAGAAACCTTTGGGGAAAGTTGATAATGTTCGCATTACCGTTAACAATAACCTTGTTCCCGTTGATTTTGTTGTCTTGGATATTGAATGCAATGCATCTTGTCCCATTATATTGGGAAGACCTTTTCTTCGAACTGTTGGTGCTATTATTGATATGAAGGAAGGTAATATAAAATATCAATTTCCTCTCAAGAAAGGTATGGAACACTTCCCTAGAAAGAGAATGAAGGTACCTTTTGATTCTATTATGAGAACAAATTATGATGTTGACACTTCGTCTCTTGATAATACTTGATACACACTTTCTGCGCCTAGCTGAAAGGCGTTAAAGAAAAGCGCTTATGGGAGACAACCCATGTTTTTACCTACAGTACTTTGTTTTTATTTTGTGTCTTGGAAGTTGTTTACTACTGTAGCAACCTCTCCTTATCTTAGTTTTGTGTTTTGTTGTGCCAAGTTAAGCCGTTGATAGAAAAGTAAGTACTAGATTTGGATTACTGCACAGTTCCAGATTTCTTTGCTGTCACGAATCTGGGTCCACCTCCCTGTAGGTAACTCAGAAAATTAAGCCAATTTACGTGCATGATCCTCAGATATGTACGCAACTTTCATTCAATTTGAGCATTTTCATTTGAGCAAGTCTGGTGCCATTTTAAAATTCGTCAATACGAACTGTTCTGTTTTGACAGATTCTGCCTTTTATTTCGCATTGCCTCTTTCGCTATGTTGGATGAATTTCTTTGATCCATTAATGTCCAGTAGCATTATGCAATGTCCAGAAGTGTTAAGAATGATTGTGTCACCTCTGAATATGTCAATTTATATTGTGCACTAACCCTCTAATGAGTTGTTTCGAGTTTGGTGTGGAGGAAGTTTTCAAGGATCAAGAGAGGAGTATGATGCAACATGATCAAGGAGAGTGAAAGCTCTAAGCTTGGGGATGCACCCGGTGGTTCACCCCTGCATATATCAAGAAGACTCAAGCGTCTAAGCTTGGGGATGCCCAAGGCATCCCCTTCTTCATCGACAACATTATCAGGTTCCTCCCCTGAAACTATATTTTTATTCCATCACATCTTATGTGCTTTTTCTTGGAGCGTCGGTTTGTTTTTGTTTTTTGTTTTGTTTGAATAAAATGGATCCTAGCATTCACTTTATGGGAGAGAGACACGCTCCGCTGTAGCATATGGACAAGTATGTCCTTGGTTTCTACTCATAGTATTCATGGCGAAGTTTCTCCTTCGTTAAATTGTTATATGGTTGGAATTGGAAAATGATACATGTAGTAATTGCTATAAATGTCTTGGGTAATGTGATACTTGGCAATTGTTGTGCTCATGATTAAGCTCTTGCATCATATGCTTTGCACCCATTAATGAAGAAATACATAGAGCATGCTAAAATTTGGTTTGCATATTTGGTTTCTCTAAGGTCTAGATAATTTCTAGTTTTGAGTTTGAACAACAAGGAAGACGGTGTAGAGTCTTATAATGTTTTCAATATGTCTTTTATGTGAGTTTTGCTGCACCGGTTCATCCTTGTGTTTGTTTCAAATAAGCCTTGCTAGCCTAAACCTTGTATCGAGAGGGAATACTTCTCATGCATCCAAAATACTTGAGCCAACCACTATGCCATTTGTGTCCACCATACCTACCTATACTACATGGTATTTTTCCGCCATTCCAAAGTAAATTGCTTGAGTGCTACCTTTAAAATTCCATCATTCACCTTTGCAATATATAGCTCATGGGACAAATAGCTTAAAAACTATTGTGGTATTGAATATGTAATTATGCACTTTATCTCTTATTAAATTGCTTGTTGTGCGATAACCATGTTCACTGGGGACGCCATCAACTTTTCATTGTTGAATTTCATGTGAGTTGCTATGCATGTTCGTCTTGTCTGAAGCAAGAGAGATCTACCACCATATGGTTAAGCATGCATATGTTAGAGAAGAACATCGGGCCGCTAACTAAAGCCATGCTCCATGGTGGAAGTTTCAGTTTTGGACAACAATCCTCAAATCTCAAATGAGAAAATTATTAATTGTTGGTATATGCTTATGCATAAAAGAGGAGTCCATTATCTGTTGTCTATGTTGTCCCGGTATGGATGTCTAAGTTGAAGAATAATCAATAGCGAGAAATCCAATGCGAGCTTTCTCCTTAGACCTTTGTACAGGCGGCATAGAGGTACCCCTTTGTGACACTTGGTAAAAACAATGCATTGTGATGACCCGGTAGTCCAAGCTAATTAGGACAAGGTGCGGGCACTATTAGTATGCTATGCATGAGGCTTGCAACTTATAAGATATAATTTACATGATGCATATGCTTTATTACTACCGTTGACAAAATTGTTTCATGTTTTCAAAATCAAAGCTCTAGCAGAAATATAGCAATCGATGCTTTTCCTCTATGGAGGACTATTCTTTTACTTTCAATGTTGAGTCAGTTCACCTATCTCTCTCCACCTCAAGAAGCAAACACTTGTGTGAACTGTGCATTGATTCCTACATATTTGCTTATTGCACTTATTATATTACTCTATGTTGACAATATCCATGAGATATACATGTTACAAGTTGAAAGCAACCGCTGAAACTTAATCTTCTTTTGTGTTGCTTCAATATCTCTACTTTGAATTATTGCTTTATGAGTTAACTCTTATGCAAGACTTATTGATGCTTGTCTTGAAGTGCTATTCATGAAAAGTCTTTGCTATATGATTCACTTGTTTACTCATGTCATATACATTGTTTTGATCGCTGCATTCACTACATATGCTTTACAAATAGTATGATCAAGATTATGATGGCATGTCACTCCAGAAATTATATGTGTTATCGTTTTACCTGCTCGGGACGAGCAGAACTAAGCTTGGGGATGCTGATACGTCTCCGACGTATCGATAATTTCTTATGTTCCATGCCACATTATTGATGTTATCTACATGTTTTATGCACACTTTATGTCATATTCGTGCATTTTCTGGAACTAACCTATTAACAAGATGCCGAAGTGCCGATTCTTTGTTTCTGCTGTTTTTGGTTTCAGAAATCCTAGTAAGGAAATATTCTCGGAATTGGACGAAATCAAAGCCCAGGGGCCTATTTTCTCACGAAGCTTCCGAAGTCCGAAGGAGAGACGAAGAGGGGCCACGGAGGGGCCACACCATAGGGCGGCGCGGCCCCTTGGCCGCGCCGGCACCTGTAGTGTGGGGCCCCCGTGCCGCCTCTTGACCTGCCCTTCCGCCTATAAAAAGTCTCCGTGACGAAACCCCCGGTCTGAGAGCCACGATACGGAAAACCTTCCAGAGACGCCGACGCCGCCGATCCCATCTCGGGGGATCCAGGAGATCGCCTCCGGCACCCTGCCGGAGAGGGGAATCATCTCCCGGAGGACTCTACGCCGCCATGGTCGCCTCCGGTGTGATGTGTGAGTAGTCTACCCCTGGACTATGGGTCCATAGCAGTAGCTAGATGGTTGTCTTCTCCCCATTGTGCTATCATTGTCGGATCTTGTGAGCTGCCTAACATGATCAAGATCATCTATCTGTAATTCTATATGTTGCGTTTGTTGGGATCCGATGAATAGAGAATACTTGTTATGTTGATTATCAAAGTTATGCTTATGTGTTGTTTATGATCTTGCATGCTTTCCGTTACTAGTAGATGCTCTGGCCAAGTAGATGCTTGTAACTCCAAGAGGGAGTACTTATGCTCGATAGTGGGTTCATGCCTGCATTGACACAGGACAGTGTGAGAAAGTTCTAAGGTTGTGTTGTGCTTTGTTGCCACTAGGGATAAAACATTAGTGCTATGTTCAAGGATGTAGTCACTAGTTACATTACGCACCATACTTAATGCAATTGTCTGTTGTTAGCAACTTAATACTGGAAGGGGTTCGGATGATAACCTGAAGGTGGACTTTTTAGGCATAGATGCAGTTGGATGACGGTCTATGTACTTTGTCGTAATGCCCAATTAAATCTCACTATACTCATCATGATATGTATGTGCATGGTCATGCTCTCTTTATTTGTCAATTGCCCAACTGTAATTTGTTCACCCAACATGCTGTTCATCTTATGGGAGAGACACCTCTAGTGAACTGTGGACCCCGGTCCAATTCGCTTTACTGAAATACAATCTACTGCAATACTTGTTCTACTGTTTTCTGCAAACAATCATCTTCCACACAATACGGTTAACTCTTTGTTACAACAAGCCGGTGAGATTGACAACCTCACTGTTTCGTTGGGGCAAGTACTTTGGTTGTGTTGTGCAGGTTCCACGTTGGCGCCGGAATCCCTGGTGTTGCGCCGCACTACATCCCGCCGCCATCAACCTTCAACGTGCTTCTTGGCTCCTCCTGGTTCGATAAACCTTGGTTTCTTTCTGAGGGAAAACTTGCTGCTGTGCGCATCATACCTTCCTCTTGGGGTTGCCCAATGAACGTGTGAAATACACGCCATCAATCAACGCCCAGGGTCCTATTTTTGCACGAAGTTTCCAGAAGACCGAAGAGGAGACGAAGTGGGGCCACGAGGCGCCGCCACAACAGGGCGGCGCGGCCCTGGCCCTGGCCGCGCGGCCCTGGTGTGTGGGGCCCTCGTGTGGCCCCCTGACCTGCCCTTCCGCCTACTTAAAGCCTCCGTCGCGAAACCCCCAGTACCGAGAGCCACGATACGGAAAACCTTACTGAGACGCCGCCGCCGCCAATCCCATCTCGGGGGATTCAGGAGATCGCCTCCGGCACCCTGCCGGAGAGGGGAATCATCTCCCGGAGGACTCTTCACCGCCATGGTCCCCTCCGGAGTGATGAGTGAGTAGTTCACCCCTGGACTATGGGTCCATAGCAGTAGCTAGATGGTCGTCTTCTCCTTATGTGCTTCATTGTTGGATCTTGTGAGCTGCCTAACATGATCAAGATCATCTATCTGTAATGCTATATGTTGTGTTTGTCGGGATCCGATGGATAGAGAATACTATGTTATATTGATTATCAATCTATTACCTATGTGTTGTTTATGATCTTGCATGCTCTCCGTTATTAGTAGAGGCTCTGGCCAAGTTTTTGCTCTTAACTCCAAGAGGGAGTATTTATGCTCGATAGTGGGTTCATGCCTCCATTAAATCTGGGACAGTGACAGAAAGTTCTAAGGTTGTGGATGTGCTGTTGCCACTAGGGATAAAACATTGATGCTATGTCCGAGGATGTAGTTATTGATTACATTACGCACCATACTTAATGCAATTGTCTGTTGTTTGCAACTTAATACTGGAAGGGGTTCGGATGATAACCTGAAGGTGGACTTTTTAGGCATAGATGCATGCTGGATAGCGGTCTATGTACTTTGTCGTAATGCCCAATTAAATTTCACTATACTTATCATATCATGTATGTGCATTGTCATGCCCTCTCTATTTGTCAATTGCCCGACTGTAATTTGTTCACCCAACATGCTATTTATCTTATGGGAGAGACACCTCTAGTGAACTGTGGACCCCGGTCCTATTCTTTACATTAAATACAATCTACTGCAATACTTGTTCTTTACTATTTTCTGCAAACAATCATCATCCACACTATACATCTAATCCTTTGTTACAGCAAGCCGGTGAGATTGACAACCTCACTGTTTCGTTGGGGCAAAGTACTTTGGTTGTGTTGTGCAGGTTCCACGTTGGCGCCGGAATCCCTGGTGTTGCGCCGCACTATACTTCGCCGCCTTCAACCTTCAACGTGCTTCTTGGCTCCTCCTGGTTCGATAAACCTTGGTTTCTTTCTGAGGGAAAACTTGCTACTGTCTGCATCACACCTTCCTCTTGGGGTTCCCAACGGACGTGTTAATTGCACGCATCAAGCACATTTTCTGGCGCCGTTGCCGGAGAGATCAAGACACGCTGCAAGGGGAGTCTCCACAATCCAATCTCTTTACTTTGTTTTTGTCTTGCTTTATTTTATTTACTAATTTGTTTGCTGCATTATATCAAAACACAAAAAAATTAGTTGCTAGTTTTACTTTATTTACTGTCTTGCACTCTATATCAAAAACACAAAAAAAAAATAGTTACTTGCATTTTACTTTTGCTACCATGTCTAGTTCTGCACCTGTTACTTCTTCACCTGGGGAATTAGTCTTCACTTTTAAACAAGGGGATGAGGAGAGTTTTAAAGATGCTTGGTCCAGAATTTTTACTTCTTATCGTAAGGCTGAACCTCAAATGACTCTAAGTTTGCTCCTTAGTAATTTTTATTTTGGTCTTATGATTCGCTATAGATATGCCTTGGATGCTGTAGTGGGAGGAGATTTCCTTCATTGCAATGGGGATCAAGCTTTTAATGCCATAAAGAAGTTGGTTGCATCACATGATTCAGCTAATAACTTTGATTCAGCCCTTATTAGCATTTATAATAGATTAAACACTCTTGAGACAAGTGCATCTCGCTTGAATGAAAATTATAGATATGTTCGTAACCGTCTTGATCAAGTTTTAGTGAACTCTGAACCTTCATTATGGGATCCTACTATTAAAATTGTTATCGGTGACCAAACTCTTCATGCCAATTGTGATATTATGTCTGAATTTTGCTTAATGCCTAAGAGTATTCATGAATCTTTGAAACTTTGGGGATTCGTTGAAGGGGGAGAAGGAATAACTCTTGTTGATAACTCTATTATAATTCCTAAAGGAATAGCTGCGGGTGTGCATACAACCGTTCTTGGGAGAACAATATCCATTGATTATCTTGTTATTGAATGTGCAGGAACAGGACAAATCACACTCTGAAGATCCCTGCTGAAACTATTGGGAGCCGTCATAGATATGGGAGAAGGCACCCTAAAATTCACCTCTACACCCGGGGGTAGACATATATTCCCTAAATCGAAGAGTAAGAAAAAGAACAAGAAAGGTAAGGGTAAAGCCCAAGGTAATGTTGATGCTTCATCTCTTGATAACACTTGATACACACTTTCTGCGCCTAGCTGAAAGGCGTTAAAGAAAAGCGCTTATGGGAGACAACCCATATTTTTACTACAGTACTTTTATTTTATATTTGAGTCTTGGAAGTTGTTTACTACTGTAGAAACCTCTCCTTATCTTAGTTTTTTGCATTGTTGTGCCAAGTAAAGTCGTTGATAGTAAGGTTCATACTAGATTTGGATTACTGCGCAGAAATAGATTTCTTTGCTGTCACGAATCTGGGCCTAATTCTCTGTAGGTAACTCAGAAAATTATGCCAATTTACGTGAGTGATCCTCAGATATGTACGCAACTTTCATTCAATTTGGGCATTTTCATCTGAGCAAGTCTGGTGCCACTTTAAAATTCGTCTTTACGGACTGTTCTGTTTTGACAGATTCTGCCTTTTATTTCGCATTGCCTCTTTTGCTGTGTTGGATGGATTTCTTTGTTCCATTGACTTCCAGTAGCTTTGTGCAATGTCCAGAAGTGTTAAGAATGATTGTGTCACCTCTGAACATGTGAATTTTTATTATGCACTAACCCTCTAATGAGTTTGTTTCGAGTTTGGTGTGGAGGAAGTTTTCAAGGGTCAAGAGAGGAGGATGATATACTATGATCAAGAAGAGTGAAAAGTCTAAGCTTGGGGATACCCCCGCGGTTCATCCCTGCATATTTTAAGAAGACTCAAGCATCTAAGCTTGGGGATGCCCAAGGCATCCCCTTCTTCATCGACAACATTATCAGGTTCCTCCCCTGAAACTATATTTTTATTCCATCACATCTTATGTGCTTTGCTTGGAGCGTCGGTTTGTTTTTGTTTTTGTTTGAATAAAATGGATCCTAGCATTCATTGTGTGGGAGAGAGACACGCTCCGCTGTTGCATATGGACAAATATGTCCTTAGGCTTTACTCATAGTATTCATGGCGAAGGTTGAATCTTCTTCGTTAAATTGTTATATGGTTGGAATCGGGAAATGCTACATGTAGTAATTCTAAAATGTCTTGAATAATTTGATACTTGGCAATTGTTGTGCTCATGTTTAAGCTCTTGCATCATATACTTTGCACCTATTAATGAAGAAATACATAGAGCTTGCTAAAATTTGGTTTGCATATTTGGTCTCTCTAGAGTCTAGATAATTTCTAGTATTGAGTTTTGAACAACAAGGAAGACGGTGTAGAGTCTTATAATGTTTACAATATGTCTTTTATGTGAGTTTTGCTGCACCGGTTCATCCTTGTGTTTGTTTCAAATAACCTTGCTAGCCTAAACCTTGTATCGAGAGGGAATACTTCTCATGCATCCAAAATCCTTGAGCCAACCACTATGCCATTTGTGTCCACCATACCTACCTACTACATGGTATTTCTCCGTCATTCCAAAGTAAATTGCTTGAGTGCTACCTTTAAATTTCCATCATTCGCCTTTGCAATATATAGCTCATGGGACAAAATAGCCTTAAAAACTATTGTGGTATTGAATATGTACTTATGCACTTTATCTCTTATTAAGTTGCTTGTTGTGCGATAACCATGCTCCTGGGGACGCCATCAACTCTTTGTTGAATATCATGTGAGTTGCTATGCATGTTCGTCTTATCTGAAGTAAGGGCGGTTTTCACAATCAAATGGTTTGAGTATGCATACTGTTAGAGAAGAACATTGGGCCGCTAACTAAAGCCATGAATCATGGTGGAAGTTTCAGTTTGGACATAAAACCTCAATCTCTTATGAGAATATTAACTGTTGAATGCTTAAGCATTAAAAGAGGAGTCCATTATCTATTGTCTATGTTGTCCCGGTATGGGTGTCTAAGTTGAAGAATGATCAAAAGCGAGAAATCCAATGCGAACTTTCTCCTTAGACCCTTGTACAGGCGGCATAGAGGTACCCCTTTGTGACACTTGGTTGAAACATATGTCATGCAATGATAATCCGTGTTAATCCAAGCTAATTAGGACAAGGTGCGGGCACTATTAGTATACTATGCATGAGGCTTGCAACTTGTAAGATATAATTTACATGATACATATGCTTTATTACTACCGTTGACAAAATTGTTCCATGTTTTCAAAATAAAAGCTCTAGCACAAATATAGCAATCGATGCTTTCCTCTTTGAAGGACCTTTCTTTTACTTTTATGTTGAGTCAGTTCACCTATTTCTCTCCACCTCAAGAAGCAAACACTTGTGTGAACTGTGCATTGATTTCTACATACTTGCATATTGCACTTGTTATATTACTTTACATTGACACTATCCATGAGATACACATGTTATAAGTTGAAAGCAACCGCTGAAACTTAATCTTCCTTTGTGTTGCTTCAATACCTTTACTTTGATTTATTGCTTTATGAGTTAACTCTTATGCAAGACTTATTGATGCTTGTCTTGAAGTACTATTCATGAAAAGTCTTTGCTTTATGATTCATTTGTTTACTCATGTCATTACCATTGTTTTGATCGCTGCATTCATTACATATGCTTACAATAGTATGATCAACATTATGATGGCATGTCACTCCAGAAATTATCTTTGTTATCGTTTACCTGCTCGGGACGAGCAGGAACTAAGCTTGGGGATGCTGATACGTCTCCGACGTATCGATAATTTCTTATGTTCCATGCCACATTATTGATGATATCTACATGTTTTATGCATACTATATGTCATATTTATGCATTTTTCGGCACTAACCTATTAACAAGATGCCGAAGAGCCAGTTGTTGTTTTCTGCTGTTTTTGGTTTCAGAAATCCTACAAAGGAAATATTCTCGGAATTGGACGAAATCAACGCCCAGGGCCCTATTTTTGCACGAAGCTTCCAGAAGACTGAAGAGGAGACGAAGTGGGGCCACGAGGCGCCGCCACAACAGGGCGGCGCGGCCCAGGCCCTGGCCGCGCGGCCCTGGTGTGTGGGGCCCTCGTGTGGCCCCCTGACCTGCCCTTCCGCCTACTTAAAGCCTCCGTCGCGAAACCCCCAGTACCGAGAGCCACGATACGGAAAACCTTACTGAGACGCCGCCGCCGCCAATCCCATCTCGGGGGATTCAGGAGATCGCCTCCGGCACCCTGCCGGAGAGGGGAATCATCTCCCGGAGGACTCTTCACCGCCATGGTCGCCTCCGGAGTGATGAGTGAGTAGTTCACCCCTGGACTATGGGTCCATAGCAGTAGCTAGATGGTCGTCTTCTCCTTATGTGCTTCATTGTTGGATCTTGTGAGCTGCCTAACATGATCAAGATCATCTATCTGTAATGCTATATGTTGTGTTTGTCGGGATCCGATGGATAGAGAATACTATGTTATGTTGATTATCAATCTATTACCTATGTGTTGTTTATGATCTTGCATGCTCTCTGTTATTAGTAGAGGCTCTGGCCAAGTCTTTGCTCTTAACTCCAAGAGGGAGTATTTATGCTCGATAGTGGGTTCATGCCTCCATTAAATCTGAGACAAAGGACGTAAAGCTCTAAGGTTGTGGATGTCTTTGTTGCCACTAGGGATAAAACATTGATGCTATGTCCAAGGATGTAGTTATTGATTACATTACGCACCATACTTAATGCAATTGTCTGTTGTTTGCAACTTAATACTGGAAGGGGTTCGGATGATAACCTGAAGGTGGACTTTTTAGGCATAGATGCATGCTGGATAGCGGTCTATGTACTTTGTCGTAATGCCCAATTAAATTTCACTATACTTATCATATCATGTATGTGCATTGTCATGCCCTCTCTATTTGTCAATTGCCCGACTGTAATTTGTTCACCCAACATGCTATTTATCTTATGGGAGAGACACCTCTAGTGAACTGTGGACCCCGGTCCTATTCTTTACATTAAATACAATCTACTGCAATACTTGTTCTTTACTATTTTCTGCAAACAATCATCATCCACACTATACATCTAATCCTTTGTTACAGCAAGCCGGTGAGATTGACAACCTCACTGTTTCGTTGGGGCAAAGTACTTTGGTTGTGTTGTGCAGGTTCCACGTTGGCACCGGAATCCCTGGTGTTGCGCCGCACTATACTTCGCCGCCTTCAACCTTCAACGTGCTTCTTGGCTCCTCCTGGTTCGATAAACCTTGGTTTCTTTCTGAGGGAAAACTTGCTACTGTCTGCATCACACCTTCCTCTTGGGGTTCCCAACGGACGTGTTAATTGCACGCATCAACCGTATAACCGGAACATCCTACACGTAGTTGAGCCTAGCAGATACGAAAGATGATGGAAAACTAACCCTAAAAGAGGCCTAAAAACCAACATAAAGTCAATTCCCGGAACATCCCTTCTAGGATCGGTAAGCCATACCTAGCGCACTACCGGATCGTTCAACCCGTTTGTAAGGCCTAGCCATACGGATATTAAACTAATCCTTGCAGAACAAGGAGCAACTATAACAGATCGAATCTACTAAATAAAGATGAAGCAAGATGCCACCCCTACACCTAAGATAGGTGTAAGGGCGGCTAGATATCGAGGGGCAGCATAACTAAGCAAGCATATCAGAAGAACAACGATGCAAGCCCCAAAACATCTACAATAAGTAGTGTTACTCGCCATCAAAAAGGCTTCAGTACGAGTAACACCAGATAACGAATAAACCTATACTGCCTAGATCGCAAGATGCGATCTAGGCAGCATGATGCTTACCCGGGAGAAACCCTCGAAACAAGGGGTGGCGATGCGCCTAGATTGTGTTTTTTGTGAACATGATTGTCCTCCTTTCTCAATAACCCTAGATACATATTTATAGTCCGTGGACTTTCTAATTCGGGAATAAACCTAACCGTGTACGGGTTAAACTCTATCTCTTGATTCTAATCTATCATAATATAGAGATACACGGGCAATCTAGCCCAAATTCTCGTGCAAGGCCGCTTCAGAGACACTCCACGTGTATATCCTCCAAGCCCATCTCAATTACGGCCCATATCTTGATTTGGCCAAAATCCGGTGATAACAGTATGGTCTCTCTGTCGTTTCCGAGCCGACTTCTTATCGGGATGCCGAGCGTCATCCTGAATGGCAGCTTGCCATGGCTGAGGAGATCGCTGCGTTTGAGCGCACTGGCACATGGGATCTTGTTTCTCCCCCTTCTGGTGTTCGTCCCATCACGTGTAAGTGGGTCTATAAAATTAAGACTCGCTCTGATGGATCTCTTGAGCGCTATAAAGCGCGTCTTGTGGCTCGTGGTTTTCAGCAGGAGCATGGTGATACGTCTCCGACGTATCGATAATTTCTTATGTTCCATGCCACATTATTGATGTTATCTACATGTTTTATGCACACTTTATGTCATATTCGTGCATTTTCTGGAACTAACCTATTAACAAGATGCCGAAGTGCCGATTCTTTGTTTTCTGCTGTTTTTGGTTTCAGAAATCCTAGTAAGGAAATATTCTCGGAATTGGACGAAATCAACGCCCAGGGGCCTATTTTTCCACGAAGCTTCCAGAAGTCCGAAGACGAAACGAAGAGGGGCCACGAGGCAGCCAAACCCTAGGGCGGCGCGGCCCCTGCCCTGGCCGCGCCGGCCTATGGTCTGGGCCCCCCGTGCCGCCTCTTGACCTGCCCTTCCGCCTATAAAAAGTCTCCGTGACGAAACCCCCAGTACCGAGAACCACGATACGGAAAACCTTCCAGAGACGCCGCCGCCGCCGATCCCATCTCGGGGGATCCAGGAGATCGCCTCCGGCACCCTGCCGGAGAGGGGAATCATCTCCCGGAGGACTCTACGCCGCCATGGTCGCCTCCGGTGTGATGTGTGAGTAGTCTACCCCTGGACTATGGGTCCATAGCAGTAGCTAGATGGTTGTCTTCTCCCCATTGTGCTATCATTGTCGGATCTTGTGAGCTGCCTAACATGATCAAGATCATCTATCTGTAATTCTATATGTTGCGTTTGTTGGGATCCGATGAATAGAGAATACTTGTTATGTTGATTATCAAAGTTATACTTATGTGTTGTTTATGATCTTGCATGCTTTCCGTTACTAGTAGATGCTCTGGCCAAGTAGATGCTTGTAACTCCAAGAGGGAGTACTTATGCTCGATAGTGGGTTCATGCCTGCATTGACACCTGGGACAGTGACAGAAAGTTCTAAGGTTGTGTTGTGCTGTTGCCACTAGGGATAAAACATTAGTGCTATGTTCAAGGATGTAGTCACTAGTTACATTACGCACCATACTTAATGCAATTGTCTGTTGTTTGCAACTTAATACTGGAGGGGGTTCGGATGATAACTTTGAAGGTGGACTTTTTAGGCATAGATGCAGTTGGATGACGGTCTATGTACTTTGTCGTAATGCCCAATTAAATCTCACTATACTCATCATGATATGTATGTGCATGGTCATGCTCTCTTTATTTGTCAATTGCCCAACTGTAATTTGTTCACCCAACATGCTGTTCGTCTTATGGGAGAGACACCTCTAGTGAACTGTGGACCCCGGTCCAATTCTCTTTACTGAAATACAATCTCTTTGCAATACTTGTTCTACTGTTTTCTGCAAACAATCATCTTCCACACAATACGGTTAACTCTTTGTTACAGCAAGCCGGTGAGATTGACAACCTCACTGTTTCGTTGGGGCAAAGTACTTTGGTTGTGTTGTGCAGGTTCCACGTTGGCGCCGGAATCCCTGGTGTTGCGCCGCACTACATCTCGCCGCCATCAACCTTCAACGTGCTTCTTAGCTCCTCCTGGTTCGATAAACCTTGGTTTCTTTCTGAGGGAAAACTTGCTGCTGTGCGCATCATACCTTCCTCTTGGGGTTGCCCAACGAACGTGTGAAATACACGCCATCAAGCACATTTTCTAAAGCGCCGTTGTGGAGATCAAGACACGCTGCAAGGGGAGTCTCCACTTCTCAATCTCTTTACTTTGTTTTTGTCTTGCTTAGTTTTATCTACTACTTTGTTTGCTGCACTAAATCAAAATACAAAAAAATTAGTTGCTAGTTTTACTTTACTTGCTATCTTGTTTGCTATATCAAAAACACAAAAAAATTAGTTTACTTGCATTTACTTTATCTAGTTTGCTTTATTTACTACTACTAAAATGAGTAATCCTGAAGTTGAAGTTCGCATGTTTAAGCAACGAGGGGGAGAATGTTTGAGAGATGCTTGGTATAGAATTAGCGATGCTCATAATAGATGCACTAAGAAGCACTCCACCATTATTTTACTCAGGAATTTTTATGTTGGTATCTCTAGCTGGAATAGATATGTTCTTGATAGTCTCGCAAAAGGTGACTTCCTAAGTACTCCTGCATTAGAAGCTAGTTGCATTATTGAGAGCTTATTTGGAATACCCCCTGTTGATAAAGTTAAAACTGAAATCTCTCTTGAAGATGTTATGAAAAAATTGGAAACCATAGAGAAAATTTTTCCAAGTATTGAAGCTAAATTGGAAATATTACTTGATAAAACTGATGAACTTGATAAATCCTTAGGAGGAATTGATGAAATAATTAGTGTCCTAGGAACTAATGCTGTCCATGATGATCAAATCAATAGGATTGACGAACTTGAAAAAGCTATGGGAACCTTGGGTTCAACATTTTCTTCTCTTAAATATAAGGAGAAAGCTTATGTGGGTAAGGAGCAAAAGTTTATGTATGTCTCTAAAGTGCCTAGACCAAAGAAGTATTATTATAGGCCTAAAATTGACAAAGCCCTTAGTACCACTATGGATGGGGGAGCTCATGATAACGATGCACCATCTCTTGATAATACTTGATACACACTTTCTGCGCCTAGCTGAAAGGCGTTAAAGAAAAGCGCTTATGGGAGACAACCCATGTTTTTACCTACAGTACTTTGTTTTTATTTTGTGTCTTGGAAGTTGTTTACTACTGTAGCAACCTCTCCTTATCTTAGTTTTATGTTTTGTTGTGCCAAGTTAAGCCGTTGATAGAAAAGTAAGTACTAGATTTGGATTACTGCACAGTTCCAGATTTCTTTGCTGTCACGAATCTGGGTCCACCTCCCTGTAGGTAACTCAGAAAATTAAGCCAATTTACGTGCATGATCCTCAGATATGTACGCAACTTTAATTCAATTTGAGCATTTTCATTTGAGCAAGTCTGGTGCCATTTTAAAATTCGTCAATGCGAACTGTTCTGTTTTGACAGATTCTGCCTTTTATTTCGCATTGCCTCTTTCGCTATGTTGGATGAATTTCTTTGATCCATTAATGTCCAGTAGCATTATGCAATGTCCAGAAGTGTTAAGAATGATTGTGTCACCTCTGAATATGTCAATTTATATTGTGCACTAACCCTCTAATGAGTTGTTTCGAGTTTGGTGTGGAGGAAGTTTTCAAGGATCAAGAGAGGAGTATGATGCAACATGATCAAGGAGAGTGAAAGCTCTAAGCTTGGGGATGCCCCGGTGGTTCACCCCTGCATATATCAAGAAGACTCAAGCGTCTAAGCTTGGGGATGCCCAAGGCATCCCCTTCTTCATCGACAACATTATCAGGTTCCTCCCCTGAAACTATATTTTTATTCCATCACATCTTATGTGCTTTTTCTTGGAGCGTCGGTTTGTTTTTGTTTTTGTTTTGTTTGAATAAAATGGATCCTAGCATTCACTTTATGGGAGAGAGACACGCTCCGCTGTAGCATATGGACAAGTATGTCCTTGGTTTCTACTCATAGTATTCATGGCGAAGTTTCTCCTTCGTTAAATTGTTATATGGTTGGAATTGGAAAATGATACATGTAGTAATTGCTATAAATGTCTTGGGTAATGTGATACTTGGCAATTGTTGTGCTCATGATTAAGCTCTTGCATCATATGCTTTGCACCCATTAATGAAGAAATACATAGAGCATGCTAAAATTTGGTTTGCATATTTGGTTTCTCTAAGGTCTAGATAATTTCTAGTTTTGAGTTTGAACAACAAGGAAGACGGTGTAGAGTCTTATAATGTTTTCAATATGTCTTTTATGTGAGTTTTGCTGCACCGGTTCATCCTTGTGTTTGTTTCAAATAATCCTTGCTAGCCTAAACCTTGTATCGAGAGGGAATACTTCTCATGCATCCAAAATACGTGAGCCAACCACTATGCCATTTGTGTCCACCATACCTACCTATACTACATGGTATTTTCCGCCATTCCAAAGTAAATTGCTTGAGTGCTACCTTTAAAATTCCATCATTCACCTTTGCAATATATAGCTCATGGGACAAATAGCTTAAAAACTATTGTGGTATTGAATATGTAATTATGCACTTTATCTCTTATTAAGTTGCTTGTTGTGCGATAACCATGTTCACTGGGGACGCCATCAACTTTTCATTGTTGAATTTCATGTGAGTTGCTATGCATGTCCGTCTTGTCTGAAGTAAGAGAGATCTACCACCCTATGGTTAAGCATGCATATTGTTAGAGAAGAACATCGGGCCGCTAACTAAAGCCATGCTCCATGGTGGAAGTTTCAGTTTTGGACAACAATCCTCAAATCTCAAATGAGAAAATTATTAATTGTTGGTATATGCTTATGCATAAAAGAGGAGTCCATTATCTGTTGTCTATGTTGTCCCGGTATGGATGTCTAAGTTGAAGAATAATCAATAGCGAGAAATCCAATGCGAGCTTTCTCCTTAGACCTTTGTACAGGCGGCATAGAGGTACCCCTTTGTGACACTTGGTAAAAACAATGCATTGTGATGACCCGGTAGTCCAAGCTAATTAGGACAAGGTGCGGGCACTATTAGTACGCTATGCATGAGGCTTGCAACTTATAAGATATAATTTACATGATGCATATGCTTTATTACTACCGTTGACAAAATTGTTTCATGTTTTCAAAATCAAAGCTCTAGCACAAATATAGCAATCGATGCTTTTCCTCTATGGAGGAACATTCTTTTACTTTCAATGTTGAGTCAGTTCACCTATTTCTCTCCACCTCAAGAAGCAAACACTTGTGTGAACTGTGCATTGATTCCTACATATTTGCTTATTGCACTTATTATATTACTCTATGTTGACAATATCCATGAGATATACATGTTACAAGTTGAAAGCAACCGCTAAAACTTAATCTTCTTTTGTGTTGCTTCAATGCCTTTACTTTGAATTATTGCTTTATGAGTTAACTCTTATGCAAGACTTATTGATGCTTGTCTTGAAGTGCTATTCATGAAAAGTCTTTGCTATATGATTCACTTGTTTACTCATGTCATATACATTGTTTTGATCGCTGCATTCACTACATATGCTTTACAAATAGTATGATCAAGATTATGATGGCATGTCACTCCAGAAATTATCTGTGTTATCGTTTTACCTGCTCGGGACGAGCAGAACTAAGCTTGGGGATGCTGATACGTCTCCGACGTATCGATAATTTCTTATGTTCCATGCCACATTATTGATGTTATCTACATGTTTTATGCACACTTTATGTCATATTCGTGCATTTTCTGGAACTAACCTATTAACAAGATGCCGAAGTGCCAGTTGCTGTTTTCTGCTGTTTTTGGTTTCAGAAATCCTAGTAAGGAAATATTCTCGGAATTGGACGAAATCAACGCCCAGGGGCCTATTTTTCCACGAAGCTTCCAGAAGTCCGAAGACGAAACGAAGAGGGGCCACGAGGCAGCCAAACCCTAGGGCGGCGCGGCCCCTGCCCTGGCCGCGCCGGCCTATGGTCTGGGCCCCCCGTGCCGCCTCTTGACCTGCCCTTCCGCCTATAAAAAGTCTCCGTGACGAAACCCCCAGTACCGAGAACCACGATACGGAAAACCTTCCAGAGACGCCGCCGCCGCCGATCCCATCTCGGGGGATCCAGGAGATCGCCTCCGGCACCCTGCCGGAGAGGGGAATCATCTCCCGGAGGACTCTACGCCGCCATGGTCGCCTCCGGTGTGATGTGTGAGTAGTCTACCCCTGGACTATGGGTCCATAGCAGTAGCTAGATGGTTGTCTTCTCCCCATTGTGCTATCATTGTCGGATCTTGTGAGCTGCCTAACATGATCAAGATCATCTATCTGTAATTCTATATGTTGCGTTTGTTGGGATCCGATGAATAGAGAATACTTGTTATGTTGATTATCAAAGTTATACTTATGTGTTGTTTATGATCTTGCATGCTTTCTGTTACTAGTAGATGCTCTGGCCAAGTAGATGCTTGTAACTCCAAGAGGGAGTACTTATGCTCGATAGTGGGTTCATGCCTGCATTGACACCTGGGACAGTGACAGAAAGTTCTAAGGTTGTGTTGTGCTGTTGCCACTAGGGATAAAACATTAGTGCTATGTTCAAGGATGTAGTCACTAGTTACATTACGCACCATACTTAATGCAATTGTCTGTTGTTTGCAACTTAATACTGGAGGGGGTTCAGATGATAACCTGAAGGTGGACTTTTTAGGCATAGATGCAGTTGGATGACGGTCTATGTACTTTGTCGTAATGCCCAATTAAATCTCACTATACTCATCATGATATGTATGTGCATGGTCATGCTCTCTTTATTTGTCAATTGCCCAACTGTAATTTGTTCACCCAACATGTTGTTCGTCTTATGGGAGAGACACCTCTAGTGAACTGTGGACCCCGGTCCAATTCTCTTTACTGAAATACAATCTACTGCAATACTTGTTCTCTTGTTTTTACGCAAACAATCATCTTCCACACAATACGGTTAACTCTTTGTTACAGCAAGCCGGTGAGATTGACAACCTCACTGTTTCGTTGGGGCAAAGTACTTTGGTTGTGTTGTGCAGGTTCCATGTTGGCGCCGGAATCCCTGGTGTTGCGCCGCACTACATCTCGCCGCCATCAACCTTCAACGTGCTTCTTGGCTCCTCCTGGTTCGATAAACCTTGGTTTCTTTCTGAGGGAAAACTTGCTGCTGTGCGCATCATACCTTCCTCTTGGGGTTGCCCAACGAACGTGTGAAATACACGCCATCACATGGCCGTGACTATGATGAGGCTTTTGCCCCTGTGGCTCATATGACTACTGTGCGTACCCTTCTTGCTGTTGCTTCTGTTCGCCGCTGGTCTGTCTCCCAGCTTGATGTTCAGAATGCTTTTCTTAATGGCGAGTTGAGTGATGGGGTTTACATGCAGCCTCCTCCTGGGTATTCTGTTCCCGATGGGATGGTTTGTCATCTTCGACGTTCTCTCTATGGTCTCAAACAGGCCCCTCGTGCCTGGTTTGAGCGCTTCGCCTCTGTGGTGATTGCTGATGTCTACGCACGCTTCTATTCCTGTAGACAGTGTTGAGCCTACAAGAGCAGAGGTTTGTAGAACAGCAGCAAGTTTCCCTTAAGTGGATCATGAAGGAGATATGCCCTAGAGGCAATAATAAAGTAGTTATTATTTATATCTTTATGTTTATGATAAATGTTTATATATCATGCTATAATTGTATTAACCGAAACATTAGTAGATGTGTGATATGTAGACAAACAAGAAGTCCCTAGTATGCCTCTTAAACTAGCTTGTTGATTAATGGATGATTAGTTTCATAATCATGAACATTGGATGTTATTAATAACAAGGTTATATCATTATATGAATGATGTAATGGACACACCCAATTAAGCGTAGCATAAGATCTCGTCATTAAGTTATTTGCTATAAGCTTTCGATACATAGTTACCTAGTCCTTATGACCATGAGATCATATAAATCACTTATACCGGAAAGGTACTTTGATTACACCAAACACCACTGCGTAAATGGGTGGCTATAAAGGTGGGATTAAGTATCCAGAAAGTATGAGTTGAAGCATATGGATCAACAGTGGGATTTGTCCATCCCGATGACGGATAGATATACTCTGGGCCCTCTCGGTGGAATGTCGTCTAATGTCTTGCAAGCATATGAATAAGTTCATAAGAGACCACATACCACGGTACGAGTAAAGAGCACTTGTCAGAGACGAGGTTGAACAAGGTATAAAGTGATACCGAAGATCAAACCTCGGACAAGTAAAATATCGCGTGACAAAGGGAATTGGTATTATATGTGAATGGTTCATTCGATCACTAAAGTCATCGTTGAATATGTGGGAGCCATTATGGATCTCCAGATCCCGCCATTGGTTATTGGTCGGAGTGAGTACTCAACCATGTCCGCATAGTTCACGAACCGTAGGGTGACACACTTAAAGTTGGATGTTGAAATGGTAGAAATTGAATATGGAATGGAGTTCGAATATTTGTTCGGAGTCCCGGATGAGATCCCGGACATCACGAGGAGTTCTGGAATGGTCCGGAGAATAAGATTCATATATAGGATGTCATTTTATGTGAATTAAAATGTCGCGGAAGGTTCTATGGAAGGTTCTAGAAGGTTCTAGAAAAGTCCGGAAGAAACCACCAAGGAAGGTGGAGTCCACATGGGACTCCACCTCCATGGCCGGCCAACCCTAGTGGGGGAGGAGTCCCAAGTGGACTCCCCCTTAGGGGGCCGGCCACCCCCCCATATGGGAGGTGGAAATCCCACCTTTGGTGGGAGTCCTAGCTTGGCTAGGTTTCCCCTTCTTATGGGAAGTTTTTCGTTCGGGTCTTACTCGAAGACTTGGAGACCAACTCTTGGGAATCCACCTATATAATGAGGGGCCAAGGGAGGGGGCCGGCCAACCCCAAGACCACAAGCTGGCCGCCCCCCTTGAAGTGGCCGGCCACCCCCTCCCAAACCCTAGCCGCCCCCCTCTCCTCCATATCTCCCGCGTAGCTTAGCGAAGCTCCGCCGGACTTCTCCACCGCCACCGACACCACGCCGTCGTGCTGTCGGATTCAAGAGGAGCTACTACTTCCGCTGCCCGCTGGAACGGGGAGGTGGACGTCGTCTTCATCAACAACCGAACGTGTGACCGAGTACGGAGGTGCTGCCCGTTCGTGGCGCCGGAACCGATCGTGATCAAGATCTTCTACGCGCTTTTGCAAACGGCAAGTGAACGTCTACCGCAGCAACAAGAGCCTCCTCTTGTAGGCTTTGGAATCTCTTCAAGGGTGAGACTCGATAATCCCCTCGTTGCTACCGTCTTCTAGATTGCATCTTGGCTTGGATTTCGTGTTCGCGGTAGGAAAATTTTTGTTTTCTATGCAACGTTATCCTACAGTGTATCAGAGCCGTGTCTATGCATAGATGGTTGCACGAGTAGAACACAATGGTTTGTGGGCGTTGATGCTTTTGTTATCTTTAGTTGAGTACTTTGCATCTTTGTGGCATAGTGGGATGAAGCGGCTCGGGCTAACTTTACATGACCGCGTTCATGAGATTTGCTCCACGCTCGACATGCAACTTGTATTGCATAAGTGGCTTTGCGGGTGTCTGTCTCTCCTACTATAGTGAAGATTCAATTTACTCTTCTATTGACAACACTAGTATCACCGTTGTGGTTCATGTTCGTAGGTAGATTGGATCTTACTCGAAAACTCTAAACCACGTAAAATATGCAAACCAAATTAGAGAACGTCTAACTTGTTTTTGCAGGGTTTGGTGATGTGATATGGCCATAATGTGATGATGACTATGTATGAGATGATCATTATTGTATTGTGGCAACCGGCAGGAGCCTTATGGTTGTCTTTAAATTTCATGTTGAGTAGTATTTCAAAGTAGTTGTAATAGTTGCTACATGGAGGACAATCATGAAGACGGCGCCATTGACCTTGGTGCTTCGCCGACGATGATGGAGATCATGCCCGTTGATGATGGAGATCATGTCCGTGCTTTGGAGATGAAGATCAAAGGCGCAAAGACAAAAGGGCCATATCATATCACATATGAACTGCATGTGATGTTAATCCTTTTATGCATCTTATTTTGCTTAGATCGCGACGGTAGCATTATAAGATGATCCCTCTCACTAAAATCTCAAGATAATAAAGTGTTCATCCTTAGTAGCACCGTTGCCAAGACTTTTCGTTTCGAAGCATCTCGTGATGATCGGGTGTGATAGAATCAACAAGTGCATACAACGGGTGCAAGCCAGTTTTGCACATGCGGATACTAAGGTGGCCTTGACGAGCCTAGCATGTACAGACATGGTCTCGGAACACGTGATACCGAAAGGTAGAGCATGAATCATATGATTGATATGATGAACACTTTGAATGTTCGCCATTGAAATCACACCTTGTCTCGTGATGATCGGACTTAGGTGCGGTGGATTTGGTTCGTCTGATCACTAAGACAATGCGAGGGATATTGTTTTGAGTGGGAGTTCACCTAGTTTTTAATTAAGTTGAATTAAAATTTGAACTCAATTTGTCATAAACTTAGTCTAAACTATTGCACATATATGTTGTAGATATGGCGTCCTCAATCAATTTTAACCAGTTCCTAGAGAAAGAAAAGCTTAAGAGCAACGGTAGCAACTTCACCGACTGGTTCCGTCATGTGAGGATTTTCCTCAATGGCGGAAATCTGCAATATGTGCTTGATGCACCGCTAGGTGACCCTCCTGCAGAAACTGAAACCGATGAAGTAAAAGCTGTTTACGCAACTTGGAAAACTCGGTACTCTCAAGTTCAGTGTGCTATCTTATGCAGTCTGGAAGCCGATCTTCAAAAACATTTTGAGCACCACGATCCACATGAGTTGATCAATGAGTTGAAGACTATATTTGAGACTCATGCGGCCGTGGAATGCTATGAAGCATCGAAACACTTCTTCAGCTGCATGATGGAAGAAGGCAGCTCCGTTAGTGAGCACATGCTCGCCATGACCGGGCATGCGAAGAAACTCAGTGACTTGGGAATAGTGATTCCTAATAGACTAGGGATTAATCGTGTCCTTCAATCACTGCCACCTAGTTACAAGAACTTTGTGATGAACTACAATATGCAGAACATGAACAAAGAGTTACCTGAACTCTTCTCCATGCTAAAATCTGCTGAGATTGAGATCAAGAAAGAGCACCAAGTGTTGATGGTCAACAAGACCACCAGCTTCAAGAAACAGGGCAAGTCTAAAGGCAAGAACATGAAGAGTGGCAAGAAAGCTGCCACGCCTCCTGTGAAACCTAAGACTGGCCCTAAGCCTGATGCTGAGTGCTATTACTGCAAGGAGAAGGGACACTGGAAGCGTAATTGCTCCAAGTATTTGGCGGATCTGAAGAGCGGCCTTGTCAAGAAGAAGAAAGAAGGTATATCTGATATACATGTTATAGATGTTTATCTTACTGGTTCTCGTACTAGTACCTAGGTATTTGATACTGGTTCGGTTGCTCATATTTGTAACTCGAAATAGGAACTAAAGAATAAACGAAGACTACTAAAGGATGAAGTGACCATGCGCGTTGGAAATGGATCCAAAGTCGATGTGATCGCTGTCGGCACACTTCCTCTACATCTACCTTCGGGATTAGTTTTAAGCCTCAATAATTGTTATTTTGTACCCGCGTTGAGCATGAACATTATATCTGGATCTTGTTTAATGCAAGACGGTTATTCATTCAAGTCTGAGAATAATGGTTGTTCTATTTTTATGAATAATATCTTTTATGGTCGAGCACACGAAAAAGAATGGCTTATTTCTGTTAGATCTCGATAGTAGTGATACACATATACATAACATTGATGCTAAGCGAATTAAATTGAATGATAATTCTACTTATATGTGGCACTGTCGTCTTGGTCATATTGGAGTAAAACGCATGAAGAAACTCCATATCGATGGATTACTTGAATCACTTGACTTTGAGTCACTTGATAGATGCGAAGCATGTCTAATGGGAAAAATGACTAAGACTCCATTCTCTGGTATTATGGAGCGAGCTACTGACTTATTGGAAATCATACATACCGATGTGTGCGGACCAATGAGTGTAGCATCGCGCGGTGGATATCGTTATGTTCTAACCTTCACAGATGATCTGAGTAGATATGGGTATATCTATTTCATGAAACATAAATCCGAGACTTTTGAGAAGTTTAAGGAATTCCAAAGTGAAGTAGAAAATCAACGTAACAAGAAGATTAAATTTCTACGATCTGATAGCGGAGGTGAATATCTGAGTTATGAGTTTGGCATGCATTTAAAGAAATGCGGAATACTTTCACAATTGACACCGCCGGGAACACCACAACGTAACGGTGTGTCCGAACGTCGTAATCGAACTCTCTTAGATATGGTTCGTTCTATGATGTCTCTTACTGATTTTCCGTTATCATTTTGGAGTTATACATTAGAGACAGCTGCATTCACTTTAAATAGAGCACCATCAAAATCCGTTGAAACGATGCCGTATGAATTATGGTTTAATAAGAAACCTAAGCTGTCGTTCCTGAAAGTTTGGGGTTGCGAAGCCTATGTAAAGAAGTTACAACCGGACAAGCTAGAACCCAAAGCGTAGAAATGCGTCTTCATAGGATACCCTAAGGAAACTATAGGGTACACTTTCTATCACAGATCCGAAGGCAAAATCTTTGTTGCTAAGAACGGAACCTTTCTTGAGAAATAATTTCTCACTAAAGAAGTGACTGGAAGAAAAGTAGAACTCGATGAGATTGATGAATCTATACTCATTGATCAGAGTAGCGCAGTACCGGAAGTTGTACCAGTATCGCCTACACCGACAACAGAAGAAGCTAATGATAATGATCATGAAACTTCGAACGAGAAAACTACTGAACCTCGCAGATCGACAAGGGAACGTGCCACTCCTGATTGGTATGATCCTTGTCTAAATGTCATGATTGTGGATAACAATGATGAGGACCCTGTGACGTATGAAGAAGCGATGATGAGCCCAGATTCCAACAAATGGCAAGAAGCCATGAAATCCGAAATGGGATCCATGTATGATAACAAAGTATGGACTTTGGTAGACTTACCTGATAGCCGAAAGGCTGTTGAGAATAAATGGATCTTCAAGAGAAAAACAGATGCTGATGGTAATATTACTGTCTATAAAGCTCGACTTGTCGCAAAGGGTTTCCGACAAATTCAAGGAGTTGACTACGATGAGACTTTCTCACCTGTAGCGAAGCTAAAATCTGTGAGGATTTTGTTAGCAATAGCTGCATTTTTCGATTATGAGATTTGGCAGATGGATGTCAAAACGGCGTTCCTTAATGGAGACATTGAGGAAGAGTTGTATATGGTACAACCCAAAGGTTTTGTCGATCCTAAAAATGCTAACAAAGTATGCAAACTTCAGCGTTCAATTTATGGACTGAAGCAAGCATCGAGAAGTTGGAACCGACGCTTTGATAAGGTGATCAAAGACTTCGGGTTTATACAGTGTCATGGAGAGGCCTGTATTTACAAGAAAGTGATTGGGAGCTCTGTAGCATTCCTGATATTATATGTAGATGACATATTATTGATTGGGAATGATATAGAACTATTAAGCAGTGTAAAGGGTTATTTGAATAATAGTTTTTCAATGAAAGACCTTGGTGAAGCATCATATATATTAGGCATCAAGATTTATAGAGATAGATCAAGACGTCTAATAGGGCTATCACAGAGTACATACCTGGACAAGATTCTAAAGAAGTTTAGAATGGACGAAAGTAAGAAAGGATTCTTACCTATGTTACTGTGCAAGGTCTTGAGTAAGACTCAAGGTCCGGCTACGGCAGAAGAAAGAGAAAGGATGAGTCAGATCCCCTATGCCTCGGCAGTAGGCTCTATCATGTATGCCATGCTATGTACAAGACCGGATATAGCACATGATGTTAGTTTGACTAGCAGATATCAAAGTGATCCAGGAATGGAACACTGGACAGCGGTCAAGAATATCCTGAAGTACTTGAAAAGAACTAAGGATATGTTTCTTTGTTATGGAGGTGAACAAGAGCTCGTTGTAACAAGTTACACCGATGCAAGTTGGAACACTGATCCTGATGACTCTAAGTCACAATGCAGGTACGTGTTTATATTGAATGGTGCTGCGATGAAGTCGGGCAAGCTCGAAGCAGTGCACGGTGGCGAAATCCTCAACAGAATCGGAGTACATAGCGGCTTCAGAGGCTTCATCAGAAGCGGTATGGATGAAGAGGTTCATTATAGAGCTCGGTGTGGTTCCTAGTGCATTGGACCCACTAGTCATATATTGTGACAACATGGGTGCCATCGCCAATGCACAAGAACCAAGGTCACACAAGAGGCTGAAGCATATCAAGCTGCGTTACCACTCGATTCGCGAGTACATCGAAGATGGAGAAGTAAAGATTTGCAAAGTACACACTGATCTGAATGTAGCAGATCCGTTGACTAAAGCTCTCCCTAGGGCAAAGCATGACCAACACCAGAATGCCATGGGTGTTAGGTATATTACAATGTAATCTAGATTATTGACTCTAGTGCAAGTGGGAGACTGAAGGAGATATGCCCTAGAGGCAATAATAAAGTAGTTATTATTTATATCTTTATGTTTATGATAAATGTTTATATATCATGCTATAATTGTATTAACCGAAACATTAGTACATGTGTGATATGTAGACAAACAAGAAGTCCCTAGTATGCCTCTTAAACTAGCTTGTTGATTAATGGATGATTAGTTTCATAATCATGAACATTGGATGTTATTAATAACAAGGTTATATCATTATATGAATGATGTAATGGACACACCCAATTAAGCGTAGCATAAGATCTCGTCATTAAGTTATTTGCTATAAGCTTTCGATACATAGTTACCTAGTCCTTATGACCATGAGATCATATAAATCACTTATACCGGAAAGGTACTTTGATTACACCAAACACCACCGCGTAAATGGGTGGCTATAAAGGTGGGATTAAGTATCCGGAAAGTATGAGTTGAAGCATATGGATCAACAAAGGATTTGTCCATCCCGATGACGGATAGATATACTCTGGGCCCTCTCGGTGGAATGTCGTCTAATGTCTTGCAAGCATATGAATAAGTTCATAAGAGACCACATACCACGGTACGAGTAAAGAGTACTTGTCAGAGACGAGGTTGAACAAGGTATAAAGTGATACCGAAGATCAAACCTCGGACAAGTAAAATATCGCGTGACAAAGGGAATTGGTATTATATGTGAATGGTTCATTCGATCACTAAAGTCATCGTTGAATATGTGGGAGCCATTATGGATCTCCAGATCCCGCTATTGGTTATTGGTCGGAGTGAGTACTCAACCATGTCCGCATAGTTCACGAACCGTAGGGTGACACACTTAAAGTTGGATGTTGAAATGGTAGAAATTGAATATGGAATGGAGTTCGAATATTTGTTCGGAGTCCCGGATGAGATCCCGGACATCACGAGGAGTTCCGGAATGGTCCGGAGAATAAGATTCATATATAGGATGTCATTTTATGTGAATTAAAATGTCGCGGAAGGTTCTATGGAAGGTTCTAGAAGGTTCTAGAAAAGTCCGGAAGAAACCACCAAGGAAGGTGGAGTCCACATGGGACTCCACCTCCATGGCCGGCCAACCCTAGTGGGGGAGGAGTCCCAAGTGGACTCCCCCTTAGGGGGCCGGCCACCCCCCCATATGGGAGGTGGAAATCCCACCTTTGGTGGGAGTCCTAGCTTGGCTAGGTTTCCCCTTCTTATGGGAAGTTTTTGGTTCGGGTCTTATTCGAAGACTTGGAGACCAACTCTTGGGAATCCACCTATATAATGAGGGGCCAAGGGAGGGGGCCGGCCAACCCCAAGACCACAAGCTGGCCGCCCCCCTTGAAGTGGCCGGCCACCCCCTCCCAAACCCTAGCCGCCCCCTCTCCTCCATATCTCCCGCGTAGCTTAGCGAAGCTCCGCCGGACTTCTCCACCGCCACCGACACCACGCCGTCGTGCTGTCGGATTCAAGAGGAGCTACTACTTCCGCTGCCCGCTGGAACGGGGAGGTGGACGTCGTCTTCATCAACAACCGAACGTGTGATCGAGTACGGAGGTGCTGCCCGTTCGTGGCGCCGGAACCGATCATGATCAAGATCTTCTACGCGCTTTTGCAAACGGCAAGTGAACGTCTACCGCAGCAACAAGAGCCTCCTCTTGTAGGCTTTGGAATCTCTTCAAGGGTGAGACTCGATAATCCCCTCGTTGCTACCGTCTTCTAGATTGCATCTTGGCTTGGATTTCGTGTTCGCGGTAGGAAATTTTTTGTTTTCTATGCAACGTTATCCTACAGATCACCCAAGGTTTATCGAACTCAGGGAGGAAGAGGTCAAAGATATTCCTCTCAAGCAACCCTGCAATCACGATACAAGAAGTCTCTTGTGTCCCCAACACACCTAATACACTTGTCAGATGTATAGGTGCACTAGTTCGGCGAAGAGATAGTGAAATACAAGTAGTATGGATGTATATGAGTGGTAATAGCAATCTGAATAAAATATGGCAGCGAGTAAACATGCAACAGAACAGTAAATAAACGGAGATTCGATGTTTGGAAACAAGGCCTAGGGATCATACTTTCACTAGTGGACACTCTCAACATTGATCACATAATAAAACCACTCTACACTCTCTTGTTGGATGACAAACACCATTAGTTGTGTAGGGCTACAAGAGCACCTCAATGCCGGAGTTAACAAGCTCCACAACATTCGATGTTCATATTTAAATAACCTTAGAGTGCATGATAGACCAACGCAATTACACCGAGTACTAACATAGCATGCACAATGTCAACATCAGCTATGAAAGGGGGAATAGATCACATCAATACCATCATAGTAATAGTTAACTTCATAATCTACAAGAGATCACAATCATAACCTACACCAAGTACTTCATGATGCACACACTGTCAACATTACATCATGGAGGAGGAATAGACTACTATAATAACATCACCAGAGTAACACAACTAGATCACAAAGAGAGAGATGAACCACATAGCTACGGTAGAGCCATCAGCCTCGAGGGAGAACTACTCCCTCCTCATGGGAGACAGCAGCGGTGATGAAGATGGCGGTGGTGTCGATGGAGAAGCCTTCCGCGGGCACTTCCCCATCCCGGCGGCGTGCCGGAACAGAGACTCATGTCCCCCAGATCTTGGCTTCGCGATGGCGGCGGCTCTGGAAGGTTTCTCGTACCGTGGCTTTTCTGTCTCGAAGATTTAGGCTAGGGACCTTTAAATAGGCGAAGAGGCGGAGTCGGAAGGCTGACGGGACCACCACACAATAGGGCGGCGCGCCTGGCTCCTTGGTCGCGCCGCCCACACGTGTGGGCCCCCTATGGCCCTCCTCTGGTGGCTCTCGGGTGTTCTGGAAGCTTCGTGGAATTCTAAGATGCTAGGCGTTGATTTCGTCCAATTCCGAGAATATTTCCTTTGTAGGATTTCTGAAACCAAAAACAGCAGAAAACAGGAACTGGCACTTCGGCATCTTGTTAATAGGTTAGTTCCGGAAAATGCATCAAAACATCATAAAGTATGAACAAAACATGTAAGTATTGTCATAAAACAAGCATGGAACATAAGAAATTATAGATACGTTTGAGACGTATCAAGCATCCCCAAGCTTAGTTCCTACTCGCCCTCGAGTAGGTAAACGATAACAATGATAATTTCTTAAGTGACATGCTACCAACATGATCTTGATCAACATTATTGTAAAGCATATGAAGTGAATGAAGTGATAGTAAAGATAATGACTAAACAACTGAATCATATAGCAAAGACTTTTCATAAATAGTACTTTCAAGACAAGCATCAATAAGTCTTGCATAAGAGTTAACTCATAAAGCAATAGATTCAAAGTAAAAGGTATTGAAGCAACACAAAGGATGATTAAGTTTCAGCAATTGCTTTCAACTTGTAACATGTATATCTCATGGATAGTTGTCAACATAAAGCAATATAACAAGTGCAATAGGTAAACATGTAAGAATCAATGCACACATGACACAAGTGTTTGCTTCTAAGATAGAAGGAAGTGGGTAAACTGACTCAACATAAAGTAGAAGAAAGGCCCTTCGCAGAGGGAAGCATGGATTACTATTTTTGTGCTAGAGCTTTTATTTTGAAAACATAGAAGCAATTTTGTCAACGGTAGTAATAAATCATATGTGTTATGTATAAGACATCCTATAAGTTGCAAGCCTCATGCATAGAATACTAATAGTGCCCGCACCTTGTCCTAATTAGCTTGGATTAACACGGATTATCATTGCATAACATATGTTTCAACCAAGTGTCACAAAGGGGTACCTCTATGCCGCCTGTACAAAGGTCTAAGGAGAAAGTTCGCATTGGATTTCTCGCTTTTGATTATTCTCAACTTAGACATCCGTACCGGGACAACATAGACAACAGATAATGGACTCCTCTTTTAATGCTTAAGCATTCAACAACAGATAATATTCTCATAAGAGATTGAGGATTTTTGTCCAAACTGAAACTTCCACCATGAATCATGGCTTTAGTTAGCGGCCCAATGTTCTTCTCTAACAGTATGCATACTCAAACCATTTGATCATGAAAATCGCCCTTACTTCAGACAAGACGAACATGCATAGCAACTCACATGATATTCAACAAAGGTAAAAGTTGATGGCGTCCCCAGAAACATGGTTACCGCTCAACAAGCAACTTATTAAGAAATAAGACACATAAGTACATATTCTTTACCACAATAGTTTTTAAGGCTATTTGTCCCATGAGCTATATATTGTAAAGGCAAAGAATAGAAATTTAAAGGTAGCACTCAAGTAATGTACTTTGGAATGACGGGGAAATACCATGTGGTAGGTAGGTATGGTGGACACAAATGGCATAGTATTTGGCTCAAGGATTTGGATGCACGAGAAGAATTCCTCTCAATACAAGGCTAGGCTAGCAAGGTTGTTTGAAGCAAACTCAAGTATAAAAAGTGCAGCAAAGCTCACATATGAACATATTGTAGGTATTATAAGACTTTACATTGTCTCCTTGTTGTTCAAACACCTTAACCAGAAAATATCTAGACTCTAGAGATCAATCATGCAAACCAAATTTTAACAAGCTCTATGTAATTCTTCATTAATGGGTACAAAGTACATGATGCAAGAGCTTAAACATGATCTATATGAGCACAACAATTGCCAAGTATCAAATTATTCAAGACATTATACCAATTACCACATGCAGCACTTTCTGTTTCCAACCATATAACAATAAACGAAGTAGTTTCAACCTTCGCCATGAACATTAAGAGTAAAGCGAGGAACACTAGTGTTCATATGAAAAAGCGGAGCGTGTCTCTCTCCCACACAAACATGAATTTATTCAGAGAATGAGAAGAACAAAACGAAAATAAAAACAAACAGACGCTCCAAGTAAAGTACATAAGATGTGACCGAATAAAAATATAGTTTCAAGAGAAGAAACCTGATAAATTGTTGATGAAGAAGGGGATGCCTTGGGCATCCCCAAGCTTAGACGCTTGAGTCTTCTTGAAATATGCAGGGATGAACCACGGGGGCATCCCCAAGCTTAGACTTTTCACTCTTCTTGATCATAGTATATCATCCTCCTCTCTTGACCCTTGAAAAATTCCTCCACACCAAACTCGAAACAACTCATTAGAGGGTTAGTGCATAATCAAAATTTCACATGTTCAGAGGTGACACAATCATTCTTAATACTTCTGGACATTTTCCCAAAGCTACTGGAAGTCAATGGAACAAAGAAATCCATCCAACACAGCAAAAGAGGCAATGCGAAATAAAAGGCAGAATCTGTCAAAATAGAACAGTCCGTAAAGACGAATTTTTTAGAGGCACTGGACTTTCTCAGATGAAAATGCTCAAATTGAATGAAAGTTGCATACATATCTGAGGATCACGCACGTAAATTAGCAGGTTTTTCTGAGTTACCTACAGAGAACCCTGCCCAAATTCGTGACAGACAGAAATCTGTTTCTGCGCAGTAATCCAAATCTAGTATGAACCTTGCTATCAAAGGCTTTACTTGGCACAACAATGCAATAAAATAAGATAAGGAGAGGTTTCTACAGTAGTAACAACTTCTAAGACACAAATATAAAAAAAAGTACTGTAGTAAAATAAACACATGGGTTATCTCCCAAGAAGTTCTTTCTTTATAGCCATTAAGATAGGCTCATCAATTTTAATGATGCTCGCGCAAGAAATAAGAGTTGAAGCAAAAGAGAGCATCAAGAAGCAAATTCAAAACATATTTAAGTCTAACATGCTTCCTATGCATAGGAATCTTGTAAATAAACAAGTTCATGAAGAGCAAAGTAACAAGCATAGGAAGATAAAACCAGTGTAACTTCAAAATTTTCAGCATATAGAGAGGTGTTTTAGTAACATGAAAATTTCTACAACCATATTTTCCTCTCTCATAATAACTTTCAGAGGCATCATGAACAAACTCAACAATATAAGTATCACATAAAGCATTCTTATTCACATGCATAAAAGTATCATTACTCTCCACATAAGCATAATCAATTTTATTAGTTGTAGTGGGAGCAAATTCAACAAAGTAGCTATCATTATTATTCTCATCAAGTGTAGGAGGCATAGTATAATCATAATAAAATTTACTCTCCATAGTAGGCGGCACCAAAAGACCACTATCATTATAATCATCATATATGGGAGGCATATCATAATCAACATAAACTTTCTCCTCAATACCCGGAGGACTAAAGAGATCATTTTCATCAAAACCGACCTCCCCAAGCTTAGAATTTTCTATATCATTATCAACAATGGTGTTCAAAGCGTTCATACTAATATTACTACTAGCATGCAAATAAGGTTCCATAGGTTTTTTAATTTTCGCATTAAACCATTCATGTCTTGACTCAGGAAATAGTATAAAAGGCTCACAGATGTTTTCCATTATGCCTTACTAGTGTTTAACAAGAAACAAAAAGATGCAATTGCAGGATCTAAAGGAAATAGCTTCGAGCACTCACACACCGGCAACAGTGCTAGGAAATAGCTTAGTTGTCAGAGGATGTGAATACCTTTTACCTTACCTCCCCGGCAACGGCGCTAGAAAAGTGCTTGATGTCTACGCACGCTTCTATTCCTGTAGACAGTGTTGGGCCTCCAAGAGCAGAGGTTTGTAGAACAGCAGCAAGTTTCCCTTAAGTGGATCACCCAAGGTTTATCGAACTCAGGGAGGAAGAGGTCAAAGATATTCCTCTCAAGCAACCCTGCAATCACGATACAAGAAGTCTCTTGTGTCTCCAACATACCTAATACACTTGTCAGATGTATAGGTGCACTAGTTCGGCGAAGAGATAGTGAAATACAAGTAGTATGGATGTATATGAGTGGTAATAGCAATCTGAATAAAATATGGCAGCGAGTAAACATGCAACAGAACAGTAAATAAACGGAGATTCGATGTTTGGAAACAAGGCCTAGGGATCATACTTTCACTAGTGGACACTCTCAACATTGATCACATAATAAAACCACTCTACACTCTCTTGTTGGATGACAAACACAATTAGTTGTGTAGGGCTACAAGAGCACCTCAATGCCAGAGTTAACAAGCTCCACAACATTCGATGTTCATATTTAAATAACCTTAGAGTGCATGATAGACCAACGCAATTACACCGAGTACTAACATAGCATGCACAATGTGAACATCAGCTATGAAAGGGGGAATAGATCACATCAATACCATCATAGTAATAGTTAACTTCATAATCTACAAGAGATCACAATCATAACCTACACCAAGTACTTCATGATGCACACACTGTCAACATTACATCATGGAGGAGGAATAGACTAATTTAATAACATCACCAGAGTAACACAACTAGATCACAAAGAGAGAGATGAACCACATAGCTACGGTAGAGCCCTCAGCCTCGAGGGAGAACTACTCCCTCCTCATGGGAGACAGCAGCGGTGATGAAGATGGCGGTGGTGTCGATGGAGAAGCCTTCCGGGGGCACTTGCCCGTCCCGGCGGCGTGCCGGAACAGAGACTCCTGTCCCCCAGATCTTGGCTTCGCGATGGCGGCGGCTCTGGAAGGTTTCTCGTACCGTGGCTTTTCCGTCTCGAAGATTTAGGTCAGGGACCTTTAAATAGGCGAAGAGGCGGAGTCGGAAGGCTGACGGGGCCACCACACAATAGGGCGGCGCGCCTGGCTCCTTGGCCGCGCCGCCCACACGTGTGGGCCCCCTGTGGCCCTCCTCTGGTGGCTCTCGGGTGTTCTGGAAGCTTCGTGGAATTCTAAGATGCTGGGCGTTGATTTCGTCCAATTTCGAGAATATTTTCTTTGTAGGATTTCTGAAACCAAAAACAGCAGAAAACAGGAACTGGCACTTCGGCATCTCGTTAATAGGTTAGTTCCGGAAAACGCATCAAAACATCATAAAGTATGAACAAAACATGTAAGTATTTTCATAAAACAAGCATGGAACATAAGAAATTATAGATACGTTTGAGACGTATCAACTGCTGCTGGTTTCTCTCCTAGTCTTCATGATCCAGCACTTTTCGTTCACACTTCTCCTCGTGGACGTGCTCTTCTTCTTCTCTATGTTGATGATATGATCATTACTGGTGATGATCCTGAGTATATTGCCTTCGTCAAGGCTCGTCTTCGTGATCAGTTTCTTATGACTGATCTTGGTCCTCTTCGCTATTTTCTTGGCATTGAGGTTTCATCCACTTCTGATGGCTTTTCTATCTCTCAGGAAAAGTACATTCAGGATCTTCTTACTCGTGCTGCTCTTGGGGATGAGCGCACAGTCGATACTCATAGGAGCTTAATGTTAAGTTTCGTCCTACTGATGGTTATCCTCTTCCTGATCCCACCCGTTATCGCCATCTTGTTGGGAGTCTTGTTTATCTTATTGTCACTCGTCCTGATATTTCTTATCCTGTTCATATTCTGAGTCAGTTTGTCTCAGCTCCTACCACTGTTCACTATGGTCATCTCCTACGTGTTCTTCGTTATCTTCGTGGCACGATCACTCGTCGCCTTTTCTTTCCCCGTTCCAGCTCTCTCCAGCTCCAGTGCTATTCGGATGCTACGTGGGCGAGTGATCCTACGGATCGTCGTTCGCTTTCTGCTTACTGTGTGTTTCTTGGTGGTTCGCTTGTTGCTTGGAAGACGAAGAAACATGTCGCAGTTTCCCGTTCGAGTGTTGAGGCTGAGTTGCAGGCTATGGTTTTGTTGATTGCTTAGGTGACTTGGTTACGGTGGTTGCTTGCAGATTTTGGGGTCTCTGTTACGACACCCACTCCACTTTTGTCTGACAGTACATGTGCTATCAGTATTGCAAGTGATCCGGTCAAGCATGAGCTGACCAAGCATATCGGCGTTGATGCTTTTTACACACGTGCACAGGTACAAGATGATGTTGTTGCGGTTCATTATGTGCCTTCAGATTTGCAGTTGGCGGATTTCTTTACGAAGGCACAGACTCGAGCGCAGCATGATTTCTTACTCTCCAAACTCTGTGTTGTGGATCCACCATAAGTTTGAGGGGGGTGTTAGATGTATATATCTGTCTATTGTAGTTTCCCCATATGTTAGGGGGGCTTTCTGCATATGTGCACATGTACATGTACTATATATTGTGGCCTTTGGCCCCCTGATAATACAACAAGCATATTGTCTTAACATGTGCAACCTCTTTCCAAATTAGAAAGCGGATGCCAGCGACTCATAGTGCACTGTCGGTGCACCTGCCGACGCCTATCTAAAACGCGCCGGTGGAGCTCTAAGTGGGCATAGAGTACTGCCCATTCATTCTAAATGCAAGGAGATAGTGACATCAAGTAACCGTGTGTACTCATCATTTGTGAAGGACGGGGTTGATCAAATTTGAAGTCTAACTAAATGATCGTACACCTCTTGCTTCTCTACTGCCACGGAATTGAGTATGAATGAAGTAGTACATCCCATTCATACAAGAACTTCATCTGAGGCGAGGTACTAGTTGGTAGTACAAAGAAGCAGTTATACTAATGTAGTCGCTCTCGGTTCGCGCATGTATGCTGAGGTGAGCAGATTTCAGTTCGTGTTTATCCAAGTTAACTCCTCACAAGTCACAACTAGCTGCTCTGTCCCAACAAGAGGGAGTAGCATGTCAACTGCTGCAAAGTATTATTGCGATACTTTCACAAAGAAACATATTCTGATTGCATATACTCCGTAATATAATGCTACTCGCACTGATCAGTGGCATCATTCTCAATTAGCTGAAGAAAAAACGTTCCCAGTAATACAATACAACATTCATGAAGAAAAGACGTTTTCAGCCGCGTCCCTCAAAACCTCTTTTTGTCCGGCGTGTCCCGATACGGTGTTCGGCGTCTCGAGCCCGCTCCCGCCCCACAGGGGACGCTCCGGGCACGCCGGATACAACAAAAAGCAAGGTGAACTCCCACATGTCGGTGACCATTTCCATAAACCATTGGTTCGCGCTTTTTTTCTCGTCGCTCCTTCCCTCCCGCGCATCCCACCCCTCCGCCGCCGCTGGATTTGTCGGTCGTTTCGACGTCTGATCTCTTCTGAGAGTCGGCACCGTCGTTGCGGCTGGCACTCTCGCCGGTCGTTCCGTCGCCGCCGCTTCGCCAGCGCGTCCTAGAACACGACGTCAAATCCGCCCCACCTTCGTGCACACAAGGAGCTCGACGACTTGCCAGGTACGCGCGATTGGCCGTTGTTCGTTGCCTCGTCTGCCGCAGCGCAATTTTAACCATTGATTTTGCTTCAGACATGGATAGCGACGATGAGATCCTTGCCCTACTGCTGGAGGACGAGCAAGGCTTCGACGACGACCTCCGGGAGCATTTGCTGATCATCGCGTCCCTCCAGGACGTGCTTGACGCCGAGGCAAGGCCGCACCGCAGAGGATCAAGGCCGGGGAGAAAGAAGTCGAAGTTGCGGCAGAGGATGGAGGGGCATATCATGCTGCACAACGACTACTTCGCAGATGAGGCAACACATGCCGATAATTTTCGACGCCGGTATAGGATGAGCAAGGGTCTGTTTATGAATATCCTCCATGACGTTCGAGAGTTCGACCCCTAATTAAAGCTCAAGCACGACACTGTAGGCGTTGTCGGGTTCTTGTCGATTCAGAAGTAGACCGTCGCCATGAGGATGCTTGCATACGGAGCACCTGCCGATACACAGGACGACTACCTTCGCATGAGTGAGTCTACTGCTATTGAGTGTATGTACAACTTTTTCCGAGCTGTGGTGGGAAATTTTGCAAATACTACTTGAGAGGGCCAAATGAGGAAGAGACTGCAAGGATCATGGAACAAAATGCTACCATAGGATTCCCTGGAATGCTTGGAAGCATCGATTGCATGCACTGATCATGGAAGAACTGACCGTTTGCTTGGCAAGGTATATACAAAGCGCGTCATGGATATTGTAGTGTGGTGATTGAAGCTGTGGTAGATTATGACCTGTGGATTTGGCATTCTTTCTTTGGCATGGCGGGATCACACAATGACATCAACGTGTTGCAGCAGTCTCCGGTGTTCAGCAGACTAGTGGAAAGGCATGCTTCACCATGCAACTATGAGATCGATGAGCACCAATATACCAAAGGCTATTATCTAGCCGATGGTATATATCCAACATATGCCACTTTTGTCAAAACAATCCTGAATCCATCAGGTCAGAAGAATTCCCACTTTGCTGCGCGACAGGAGGCTTGCATGAAGGATGTCGATCGGGCATTTGGTGTGCTGCTCTAAGATGGTCTCACGACCAAATGTGGGAGGTGATGCAGGCTTGTGTGATCATGCACAACATGATCATCGAGGATGACCACAAGAATCATGCCAGGGCACGTGTTGGTCCCTATGAGTGTCAGGCCCTCTTGCGGAGGTTGATCATGAGTTGCCTGCAGATTTTGCTAATTTCCTCACCATGCACGCAGAGATCTATGGCATTTGCGGAGGATCAAAGGATTATACGCAAATGTCGCGGCACCTTTATCTAGCCCTATTTATTACATTTGTTTAGTTGTTTTATTATTTGTTGTATTTTAATTTGAAAACAATCTCCGCAAACATATTTATTTGTATGCTATATTTAATAAATGGTTGTGTTTTCAAAAACCCTTATTTAATGTTTGGGGGCGGCGTTTGGGGGACGCGACTGGGAGCGACGTCCTCCAAACGCGGCACGGACAAAACATGTCCCCCAAATGCCGTTTGGGGGACGGTTTGGGGGGACGCGACTGGAGATGCTCTCACAATTGTTCTACAATTCCAGTGCATTAGCTCTGATCACAGCTCGCCGCAGCTCCCAGAGATGGTTGAACACTATGGCGTCGCACATCAGCTCTCGAAGGCGGCGAAGACGGCGGCAGAAACCACCGGCCCAATCGGCGCACTGCTTTTCCTCAGCGTTCTCTTCTTCTTGGCGGCTTTCGGCTTTTGCAGGTTCAAGGAGCGCAAATGCGCGCATTTGGCGGCGGCGGCGGGGTGCAGATACTTGCTCGAGCTCTCACCTTTTCCCTATGCAGGCCATGCAGGCTCGAGGAGCCGGAATTGGCGGGGCTTGAGGGTGGAGCAGATGGGGACGTGGAGCAGGGAGCAGGGCGGAGCTAGAATCAGAAATGAGAGGGGGCAAGAATATGGCTATTGAAGAAATATTACTTACTAAGTGTAGGCAAATCACCATTTAAGCTAGCTTTTACAAGGAGATAAGAGATTTGAGTGGGGGTAGCTGCCCCCCTTGTCAATAGGCTGGAGCCCCTCATGGTGAGAGTGGAATTGTTTGCCGTTTGTTTGTAACAAGCCCTCTAATGATGATAAGTTTAATCGTTGTTCCATTTGAGGAAATAGGCTGGAGATACAATGAGACTTGCATCCCTCTTTTGCTGCACGCCTGCACGCATCCTTCACAGCATCACAATTGTTCTACACTTCCAGTGCATCAGCTCTGCTCGCAGCTCGCCGCAGCTCCCATAGATGGTTGAACACAATGGTGTCACGGATCGCCTCTCGAAGGCGGCGAAGACGGCGGCATAAACCGCCGGCCCAATCGGCGCACTGCTTTTCCTCGGCGTTCTCTTCTGCTTGGCGGCTTTCGGCTTTTACATGCCCAAGGAGCGCAAATGCATGAGACTCGGTAACTTACCCAAGGCGCGCATTTGGCGCCGGCGGGGCGCCAAGTGCGTTCGATGGATGCAGATACTTTCTCGAGCTCTCACTTTTTCCGTGTGCAGGCCATGCGGGCTCGAAGCGCTGGAATTGGCGGGGCTTGAGGGTGGAGCAGCTGGGGACGTGGAGCAGGGAGCAGGGGCGGAGCTAGAATCAGAAATGAGAGGGGGCAAGAATAGGGAAATGCAATTTGGCTCATAGCAGCATATGGTCCCATTATGTGAATCCACATTTTAAAATATTAAAAAATTCTAAACTAAATTTTTACATGTACATCTAGACATTTTATATTTGTACACAAGTTTTCAGAAAAAACTAAAAATAATTGTGGCTCCTTTAAAAAAGACAAGTTTTGATGCTATAACACGACTACGTACAGGATATTTTTTTGTCTTTTTTGTACACGCCATATAAAATGTTGTTTCTCCACGAAAATTTGTGCACTAACATAGAATGTCAAGATGTACACCAACAAATTTATATCAGAATTTTTTAACATTTTTAAAATTGTTTTTTAATTATTTTATATAATAAGAGCATTTGCTCCTATGAGCCAAATTGCCACCTCCGGCAAGAATATAGTTATTGAAGAAAAATTACTTGCTAAGTGGGGGCAAATCACCATTTAAACCAGCTTTTACAAGGAGATTAGAGATATTAGTGGGGGCAGCTGCCCCCCTTGTCAATAGGCTAGAGCGGCCCATGTACCCCCTCGGAGGGGACGACACCGGACATCTGGGCCTGAACCTGCATGTTTCTCTCTGAAATCGCCTCCACCTCTGAGAGGAGTCCTCTATAACCATGCATAGGGTGAAGTGGATCTGGCATTTCTTGCTTTTTTAGCTGATTTTATTTAGATGAACTCTATTACTGATGAATTGATTTGGGTCTGTTGTCTGCAATGGATATATACGTGCAACAAGAGTTGTGCTATGTGTAAATCTGCAAGTAACTGAGTTTTATTTATTTGTTGTACATGTGGAATGTAAAACATGATAGAAGCATTCTAGGCGTGCACGATATGTCCCGAAAAGAAAATACTGGGTAGGGTACTCCTGATCCTCAGTGTGGGGCAGGCCCCAAAATTAACATATCGAGAAATGAGTTTCAGCTCAGTGGCAAGGCAAGCGAGTGCACAGCTTGCTCACCCAGGTTGGAATCCCCATCTCGCGGTAATTTCGCATGGAGGGGCAAACTTTAAACCGGGTTATCATCCTAGCGTCCATCCGCTTGGAGAGTCTCATCCTACCAAAAATTAACATATCTAAGTTGTAGAAAATTTCAAGGTAAAACATGCACATATATATAGCATTGATATTTATGCGTGCCAATTTTCAAAAAAAAAATGCATGTCTACAGCCTTCACAAAAAAAAAAGAGAAATAGGCGCATCGCACAATAAAATCCTTCAGCTTAAACTGTTCATCAGAATTTTTGTCTTTTTTTTTTGCCTAAGTTACATACTTTCAAACTTTAAGTTTGTAACTTGGCACACATATACTTATATACATTCTCTACATGCAAAATTTTGTTTCATATCTTTTTAATTCTATTTAATATTTGTTTCAGTTTGATGTTTACGTGAGATCAGGAGTACCTATACAACAAGATTAATAACATTAAAGAATTTTTATATATTAAAGCTTTTCCCCAAACAAGTTAGGGTAGGCATCAGGAGTACCTATGTTCATGTAGTCATAAAGTTTGAAACTTTAGTAGCTTTTGAACCCGAAGTCCAATTTGTAAACAATTTGAATAGATGGGTTCTTAGCAAAGATAACTTTAAAATAAGACCATTTACATTTGGAACTTGGTGAAACTTTGAAAAAAATGAAACCCGGTGAATTTCAAACAATTTATTTCATTGTGTTTTAAAGTTTACTCAACAACATCAGAAAGTTACTGGCTATGGCCTTATAGTTCAAATCATAAATAATATTCATGAAAAATAAGATAAACAACATCGAGTTTCAAGTTCAAATCCTAGGGGAAACACATAATGGTTGCATTAAAACCATAGTGATCACAATTTGGAGACACAATATCTTTTATCAAGTTTTATAGAGGTCTTTTTTCATCATCGTGTTTGAATGTGTTTCGTCATAATTCAAACATTATTAACCGAGTTCGATACATTTATTAGATTGCAAAAGTGTTTTAATTATATATCTAATTTAATTTACTTAATTTGGTTTCACAATCTATGGAGCCCATCCTAGATATGTTTAACAGTCCTTGCCTGGATAAGATTTTTTTAAACTGAACTAAATCTTGCCAAACGTATGTGAACTCTCCTCCTCTTCGACCTTTTCTTACACCACCAGCACCCACCGTTCTCTGGCCATAAGGCATAGTTTTGCTAGTTGTTCGGTGAGTCCTTTGGGCGCTTTCTCTATTTGCCTCTCATCCCCCCACCCCTCATTCCACCCCTTCGTTTGTATTCATCTCCGCTGTCGCTAAATGCACAAAGGACGATCATATATCAAGATCGCGGCGAAAAGTGCAAAGACACGATGTAGGTCAAGAAACCATCTCATGCGTGACCAATGCCTCTAAACCCTAAGAAAATAGTAATGCTTCATTTCCTTCCAGAGAAGTAATCAAAATGAATGTACCATTTTTTTAAACCATTTTAGAGAACCGCACTTTATTGACATAAGACAAACTGACAACTTAAAGCATGCACTTCCTATAACCATGCTAGCATTACATACCAAATTGTATTCTTGCAAGAGTACTAATAGCAGCCAAAACATTTACATTGCTGAAAAGAGTAGTTATATGAAGTGCATGCGTAAGAGTGTGTATTCTCTACTCCTATACAATGTGGATGCGGTTTTGAGAATGATTACATTTACATCACCTCATGTTCTCCACCACCTAGTAAAAGGCCGCGCCATGGGTGAGTCTATTTTGTCAAGAACCAACCATAAAAGGTTATATGCCGCGAAAGACTCTCCGAAAGTACTGAGAATTTTGCTCCAATATAAGAAGGTGGGCATATAGCCCATTCCATATCGATATAGGTTATTGTCAAACAAGCATCCAGCTGTGATGAGTGAGAGGTATCCGAACTCTGCGAACATTCTCAAGAAGGAAGATGCTTCTGGGTCTCCAACTCGAGGCATCCTAAATCCGGTTGTACTTGAAACACCTGAAGAATTGTTCGGTAAAAAAAAACATCAGGCTCCCACGTTTGAGAAAGGCACATGGGTTGCTATGAACCTAGCAAACAAAGACTAGAGACGTGAATTCCGATTCAACAACAGCAGAATGCACAAAAGGAAATTAAGATAAATCTGCTAAGTCACTTCTACACCTAAATTCCTTTATAACAATATGTGAGACAAGCAAGGGCACAAAAACCCCCAAAGGACGACATCTGAATATCTGATCGAATCAAGACGCATAGTCATAGTAGCATGGTCTGACACTCTCACCTACTCCGTAGTTCTGATGTAGGCGGTCTAGATTGTAGACCCGGAGGAAGCCGAGCGGACGACGACGCCGGTGAACTGAACCAGGTTTACGTTGCCGTTGTTGGTTAATGGTGAGGGATTTCGATCGATCGCTTTGGCTTGTCAAACCGAACCCATGATCAGGCTTAAATCTGCCTTGGCCCGTCCTTGGCTCCTTGCCCGAGTGGTATTCAATCCCGTCTCAGCGGAGTCCGAAACGCGAGCGAGTTGAACTGCCCGAGTGTGAGAGCGAAAGAGGCCGACGAAGCTTTTGGAGCACTGGGCCAGGTCGTGGCGCCAAGCCGCCAAGGTCTGGGACAACTCGTCCTACACCGGTGGCTCAACTTAAGACGAACCTTCCCCTCAAAAAAAAAAAAAAAAAAAAAAAAAACTTAACACGAACCTAATAAGTCAACCTGATCTCCCTGTTCTGACCAAAATGATGAAGAAAATTTGCAACGACGAAGTTAGTTGAGATCATCAGATGCATTGTATGTAGGGTGTAGACAGAACACCGGCCGCACTTCCCCAGTTGCTTATTAAAGTTGATCTGCCCAAAGTTGCTGCACTGCACTCCAAGTAAGACTAGAGTTTGTGCAGGTCACCGATTACGCCGGACCGGATTAATAATTAGAGTGCTCATTCTCCACTGAAGCATATATATTCTTCTGCATATGTTCTCTATTCGAGCAAGTACGGTGAGAGCTAGTGGTTGCAGTTGCCTCAGTTGATCTCTGGATTTCCGGCCGTACCTGTCAATTAACTATTCTATCCATCCAAAGTCAGAAGAGATTTCTAATTTGGAAATTTACAAGTCAAGGGTCGGGCAAGAATAAGTTCAGACCACAAAACAATATAAAGGACGGCAGACATGACAGATAACACTGAATTGCTCTTGTTTTAATTGCTTGATTAGAACATGTTGACTAGCTAGTGGCTAGAGCAATCTACGGAAATGGTTAACCAGAGTGAATGGAAAATTTCAAGGAGGAAATAACGTCCATCAAATAACTTAGGAGGTACGTAATTTGTGTCAGAGTCAGACACATCAACTTGCGAAGGACAGGGTCGATCAAATTTAAAGTCTAATCTAAGGAACGTGCTCCTCTTGATCCTTGACTGCTATGGATATGATTAGTTCAGCCAATTCCAATAAGAATATTTGCGGCTAGTTACTCCTACTTAGTAGATTATACGTACTAAACACTAGTCGCTCTCAGTTCGCGCATGAGTGTTGCGGTCAGCAGATTTCACTCCGGGTGAACTCCAAACTCATCCATCCACCCCCAAAGTTGTCGAAGTCAACTCCTCACAGCTGCTCTATCTATCTATCTCAACGAGAGGTAGTAGCATGTCAACTGCTACATACAAAGTCGCATCACCCAATTAATCTACCCATCACAAACCACCAAAGTCCAAAGGAACGAGTAGAATGATTGCGAGACTTGCGCAAAGAGACTTATTCTCAGCATATAGAAATGCTACTCGCAGTACACTATGATCACTAGCATCATTCTCCAACTAGCTTACTTAATTGCACTACCATAGATGGATGGATCCTATAAATACCTCGTCGTCGTCTCCTCTTGCCTGATAGCACAGTAGCACAACACGAAGAAGAAGGAGCTCGCCTCGGGTTAGCTGCGCATTTTCTCTCTTGGCGCACGGAGACGATCGGCCATGAAGAGACTGCAGCTGAGCTTTGGCGACGAGCCGGAGGTGGATGGCGCCGTTATCGCCCAGGAGGTGATGCTGTTGCTCGCCGCCCAGAACGCCGCGGCGGGTGGCGAGCCCATGCACCATCACCAGCGGCCGCGCGCGTTCGAGTGCAAGACGTGCAACCGCCAGTTCTCGTCGTTCCAGGCGCTCGGCGGCCACCGCGCCAGCCACAAGCGGCCGCGGGGCGGCGACCAGAGCACGCCCGCGCGGCCCCCGCCGCCACCGAGGAGGCACGGGTGCGCGGTGTGCGGCGTCGAGTTCGCGCTCGGGCAGGCGCTGGGCGGGCACATGAGGCGCCACCGAACCGCGGGCGCCGACGAGGAGGATGACACCGCTCGTGTGCCGGTGATCGCCGAGCGGGAGACCGGCGAGACGAGGGGGCTGATGCTGCTGGGCTTTGACCTGAACGCTACACCCTCCGATGGAACGTCGCAAGCTCTGGACCTGTGGGCATGAACATGCTTGTTTCTTCCTGAAGTATAGCGTCCTTATACTCTTTAACCTAGGGATCGGGGATTTCTTCTTTGTTCTGTTGTAAAATACCGCTGGAGTACTGCTGATTGATTGATGTGGGTTTTTTTTTATTTGGAAATATACAACAAGATCTACTTCCTGAGTGAGTGAGTGACTGAGTTTAGTTTCTAGACCAGCTTGGCTTTTTTGCTCAATGATCGACTAAATACTGAGATTTGTTGGTCAGGAAAATTGGAAAGTGTCCGAGGCGCGTTCTTTGCCCAACCAGAACATATGAAGACAGATTGCATCTCTTCTTTTCCTGTAACTTCAGCCATTGAGTGTGGAATTATTTACAAATTGATTGGTCTCTAGGCACTGATATTCAGTCAGCTATGGCAGCAGCTCGGAGAGACTTCGGCAAACCCTTCTTTATGGAAGTGATGATTTTATCCTGTTGGAATAAATGGAAGAAAGGGAATTGGAAAATATTTCAGCGTGAATGTCCCACTTTTGCGAAGTCGAAATGTAATTTTATTCATGTCATTGCTCTTCTTGGTCATAGGATTAAAGCAAGTATAGATGCATGGCTAGCCTACACTAATCATTTGTATAGGTAAGTAGGTAAGCTTAGAGGTTCATTCTGTATGTATGGTGTATGTACTTGGGTAAGCTATGGATAAAATCTAACTGTGGGGCTTTTGCCTCAGCAATGGTTAAAAAAACTGTCACGAAAAAAACAAGCACACATCAAACATTGCTGTATAGTACCAATGCAGACGCGTGTGCTTAAGCTCGCTGTTGCCCCCACCTAATGTAGTATACTTTCTTCAGTTAGAGCAGCCTGTCGGTCCAGAGGGTTATTTGCCATTATTGAGAGCATGTTCAGCTGACTTCTGCCTACCTTATATAATGCACAGGAATCATTCTTGTGTTGAAAGTCATAGCATATGTCAATAAATATCATCACTGAGTAGATATTATGCCGTAGAACATCAGTTCGTTCCATCTACCTGCTAAGCAACCAGCAGCCCGGCTAGTATAAAGAGCATACGAGATAAAGTGAAATAGGCAGCCAATTCAACTTTATATGTCCAAGTGGTAACCTCCAAAGTCCACAACACCAACCCAGCTACCCACACAGTATACGCGCTAATCGTGATCACTTATCAACATCAGAGTTAGTCTCCACCGATACAGCAAGGAATTGTTCTGACTTAAACACACACTTGTCCGAATCCTAACAGCAGCAATAATAACTTAAGATAATAATGCATGAAGAAAGAGGCCGAAAAAGAATTAAATGCCATAAAAATTACAGGCACCCGGTCACCACTATCTTATCCTCGTGGCGACAACAGTTCAAGATCCGCAGCACGCCGACTTCTGTGCCGCCTCTGCATCAGCTCCACCCTCGTTGATCTTGATAGTCCCTCCCCCCTGAAACCAAGAGAAAACTGTAAGGCGCCGTGCAATATAATGTACAAAGATGAGAAACCTACGAAAAGGGTTGACATACCTCAGGCTTTGAATCAGCCTCTGAGAGTCTCTGTTTGATATCCCTCGCTATAGAAAAGAAAACCTGTTCAACATTCAGGTTTGTCTTCGCACTCTGCAGGAACAAATATACAAAAATAAATATCAACTATGCACTAAAACAGATGCTAACGTATGCGTAGAAAGATGTCATCGAAGTCATCAGAGAAAAATTCACAATTATGATACAAAGAAGAAATGCAATAGCAGAAGTTGTGAATTCTCACTAACCGTTTCAAAAAACTGGATCCCATATTCATCAGCAAGGGCTTGACCCTTTGAAGTAGGAACAGCCTGCATGAAGGAAGGTAATTGAGCAGTTAAGAGAGATACAAGTTCATCCAAAATATAGATTGGGATAACATTGTGAATTCTAAGTCTATAATGCTGAACATGTTTTCTCTTTTGTTTGCATTCTGGCATGATATATGAATTGTTAAATGATACTCTAAAGTCTAAATGCATAAGAGTGTCATCTCCACAGCCTGACTATTATTCAGTGAAGATATGTTTACTGCATTGGACATGAAAATAGACTCAATGCAACATCAAGTCAAGTCGAAACAGCTACAGAACAACCTTGCATAGAAATAAGTCAGAATGGAAGAGCATATACCCTTTTGCTTTCATCCATATCTGCTTTGTTCCCTATCAAAATTTTGTTTACATTATCTGAGGCATGTTGTTCAATGTTCTTGATCCAATTTCTTATGTCTGCAAGACAGTGACAATGGAAATAATCAGAACAAGCATGATATTGAAAAGATCAACTGAAGCACAGAGGTCCATACTATTGAATGACGACTCGTCGGTGACATCATATACAAGTAAAATGCCCATTGCTCCTCTGTAGTAGGCTGCAAAGAAGAATTGCACATTTGAGAAACTTCATCCATACGATCAAGATTAGTCTAGAAACACTCTTGCTTTGCTCATAGTATGCAATCATACCGGTAGTTATAGTTCGGAAACGTTCTTGGCCAGCAGTATCCCAGATCTGCAACTTAATCCGCTTGCCATCCAACTCCACAGTCCTTATCTTGAAGTCGATACTATTTCAAGAATCCAACGAGCATGGTTTTGTATAAGCATTCCCATGCAGAATAATAATTTCAGAAACATATATTCTTTGGTTTCTACAGTACATACCCAATAGTGGTGATGAAGCTAGTGGTGAAGGAGCCATCTGAGAACCGTAAGAGCAGACAACTTTTCCCAACACCTGCATGTAAGTTGATAAGTTCATAAATGAGTGCTTATGGAACAACATGCAAAGCAGTAGATATGACAATATTTAAATCTAAGTATCAGTTACCAGTTCTGTAACAAAAGAAAATTAAAAAAGAGCATAGATCACCACAACATAAAATACAGTAAGGCTAAGAAACAGGGACAAAGCTAGGGTTTAGTAACTCTGACCCAGTTGTTCAATAGCTGTATTTAGGGGGGAGGAAATTGAAATTTGTTTTCCTACTTATATAATTTAAACCAACCCTGGGATTTTGTTAACACCAGAAGAGGAAGTTTCAAGAACAAGGGCTTGTTCCTGACTTTGTGTCTACATCGTCACATCAATTTCTGCATCAGTTAAGCAATTAGATAACTACTACTGCTTGTGTATTTACCAGCAGGAACAAGCTACTCCTCTTGCAGAGCGCACACTAATCCAATAAAACACAACAGGCTATATTACACAGCACGTTGAAATTTCACAGACATATCCGCAAACTGGTCTAGGGTGTCAGTTCCAACCGGCACATCAACACAACAAACACACACCAAACTCGGCATTGGGATTTTGTTAACAGCAGGGCAGACAGGCACATGAACAAGAGCTCGTTCCTGACTCCATGTGACGATCAATGTAACCAACTATATCCTCACTTCAATTTCTGCATCAGTTCTGCAGTTACATAATATAGCCTACGTATTGCAAGCAGGAACAAGCTTCTCTTGCAGAACACACAATAATAATCCAATAAAACAAAAGAGGTTAGATGCAAACTGGTCTAAGGCGCCAGATCCCAGCCGGCACATCAACTCGAAACACGTGCCAAACTCTGCATTGCGATTTTGGTAACTGTGAGGCAGGCAGACAGGAACAGGAGCTTGTTCCTGACTCCATGTGACGATCAACGTAACTAACTGTATCCCCACTTCGATTTATGCGTCAGTTTAGCAATTAGATGAATACTACCGCTTGTGCATTGCAAGCATGAACGAACTTCTCTTCGTACAGACCACAAAACAAGACAAGAGGTTAGATTCTATCAACGGGTTCAAATTTCACACAGCCATCTCCGCAAACTGACTGATCTAGGGCGCCAGATCCCAACCGTAGCGACAAATCAAGCGGCACACCAGATCTCGCGCGGATCGAGGGGCGCAGGGACTCACCGCTGTCGCCGATGAGGAGGAGCTTGATGAGGTAGTCGTAGTCGGCCCGAGCCCTAGCCGGCGGCGCCGCCATCGCGGCCTCCTACCTCCTGATGGAAGCCTAAAACCGCAACGAGATTAGATCAATGTGGACGGAATCCGAACGGGGCGCGCGGGGGGTGAATGGCGGGACGAACGGACCGAGCGGAGTGGGCAAGGCGTCGCTCGCTCTCGTGCGTGCGTGCGAGCTCCGATGCGGCGGCGGCGGAGGCGGCGATCGCGCGATCGATCTCTCGCGAGCAGCGAGCGGCGAGCGAAGGCGGTGCGTGGGCGAGGCCGGAGAGGAGAGGAGAGGGAGCAGGCTGGGTTGGGTTTTCTGGGTGCGTCGTGGTGGAACCGGTCCACCTCTCGACTTTCTTCACAGTCCACCTGCGATACGCGCGGGCTGAGGCCATATGGGCCGGATGAGCTTCCCTAATGGCGTTCTTCATTCGGAGTATCGGGCTTTGTTCAAGGGAACTTTAGCCCACCATTTCTATTTGTAATTGGGTTGGACCTTTGCAGAAATAGAGTTAGGGTTGTAATTTGTCAACACATGGGATAATTTCCGCACCGAATCCGGCAGCAGATCCATCTCAAATCATTTACATATGATTCTTAAAAATATGATGGATAAGAATATTCTATTTTGAAGTGGCGCCCTAGATAACATTTAAGATGCAAATCACATGGATATATAGATTATTCATAAATTAATTAGAACTATCAAAATGTTATGAACCAGATATTCCTTTTGAGTCAAATACCAATATGATAGTTAGTAGTCATTGAGTTTCTGACTTTATTAAGCGAGCACGTTGAGCTCTAGATTTTACCTGCTCGTAGGCTGCTGACATAACTACTAAATTTACTTTTATACCATCTCGTCAATCCTTGGGTTTTGTCCTAGATCATATATATGCTTCCTTAGCTGATTGGCAAATGCAGAACTTAAAGTTAAATTCCCCAAAAAGATTTTCTACATGTTTAATTCGAAATTACAGTCTGCCATATCAACATTCGAATGCGCAACCGGTTATTACCCGCTCCGTTGCGAACCGAGAAGAGAATATGTAAAAGATATGTCACGATCAAAATTCCGATCCAATCTGATCCATGCCATTATGTATTTTTTTTTAAGTTTCGCCGTCGACCCTTATTAACACGGGTTAACTGCTTCATGAATGTGAATCTCGTGCAAATTTCCGCGCCAAATATAGTGTACATTCGTGTAGTGATTTCACATCGTCCTGCAGAAAAGTCGCCCCAGGTGGTAAGTACTAGTAGTAGTAGGATCAACTGGATGTGTTGAGTGATTACATGTCAAAACGCTACGATTGAATACAGTTGAGCGAACAAGGGGTGGAAGTCCACTTGTTGACGCGGGAACAGTTCATACTCGCAAGGCTCGCGACTAGGTGCGGAGTCTTGCTTAAATATTAGCAGGACTTCGACTGATTACAAAAGCACGTTATGTCGTTACCTAAGCACATACAGTCTAGTAGCACCACTGAAAATACGGATTATGATTTATGAAGGCCACTCGTTTGAGCCAGAGATTTTCCGAGCAGTTCGAACTCGCGAGGCGCGCACGAGTAGGTGCTGGGTCGTGGTCGATCGACGGCCGACTCTGCTTATTACAATCCCCTACGTCGGTCCTACGTTCTTACGTAAGCAGCGTCTTATCTCAAGTAAATTAGTAGAGTACTACTAACACATGTCTTGATCAGTTGATCTCTTCTAAGAAGCATACCCAACAAAAAATTGAAACTAGCTAGCTTCCATATACCTGCACGGTCTGATGAAATTCGAAATTTCGGATGGCGCGTGCTATGTATTATAAACGATTAATGTGTGTACACGCAGAAGGAGACCAATAATTCGCCATGCCAGGTCAGTCCCGTATTTTCATACTAACTTGGCTGCAATTCGCATGCTAAATCATACAAGTACAACGACCGGACATGATCGGAATTCGGAACTGGAGTACTCTGGTAGCTGACGCGCAACACCGCCTTGAAACGAGGACGTCCAGAGCTCACTCGCCATGACTATTCTGACCAAACGAGACGAAACAGAGCCACCGGCTCCATCTTTGTTTATCCCTCCTTCGTCTCACTGTCACCGGTCCATTGCCGGGCCGGACAGGCGTAATAAGGTGTTGCCGGCCACATTAGGGAGGCCGAGCAGATCATTTTCCCGGTCGGTATCGCGTGGGAGCAGCAGATGATAAGGGACTGTACAATGAAAGAGAAGGAGAAAGGCAATAGATATTAGTAGTATGATTTATTTTTTATTGTCATCTCTGGCTAGCAATTATAAACCAAAATTCATAATATATAATTATATTATCAAGGAAAGACATATATGGAGAAAGCTGCCATTTTTTACTTTCTAGAAGATCATCTCTTAGCTAAAGGTATGCGATCATCTTTTATTTTCATTATCTCTCTTTTTATGTGAAGAAGATTCACTAATCTATTAATAATGGGTGTGTCTATGTCTCAGTCGACTGAGATTTTCTTAAATCTCAGTCAACTCAGAAAAGTGCAACTGCAGTTTAAAAAAATGTGCAAATCGGGTCAGTTGCACTTTTCTGGCAGAAAAGTGCAACTCAAGTGCATTTTTGTGGATGACTAAGATTTAAGGAATTCTCAGTTGACCGAGACCTAACAAATCCAATTAATAATCATTATTAGCGGTACAAAGAACGTTAAAAGAAATAAAAACTACAAATAGATCAGTCAGACCACCGGGCACGCTGCCGTCCTCACCCCTCCTTGATAGAGCAGGGCAAAACTTGTCGTAGCAGAACTTGTTGTAGTAAACAAAAGAAAAGTTATCGTGCTAAGCTCCGAAGGAGCAGCGCACTAGACAAGCAACCATCACCAAAAGATGAGAACCGTAGATTTGAAGAGTATGACCTACAACCACACCGACGAAGACGAAAATCGATGAGATCCTAGAAGATCCGTGGACACAAAGCTCCATGTGCCACCCTCCTGGCAACGAAAAAGCTTGCTAAAACAAGCAACTGGACACCCTCCCGCCAATGGAAAACCAAGACCTAACATACCTCCATGGCCTAAGAGGCCATCAGAGACGTGGTTGAACAGAGGCGTCGCCAGTGGACAGAGCTAGAATCAGAAATGAGAGGGGGCAAGAATATGGGTATTGAAGAAAAATTACTTGCTAAGTGGGAGCAAATCGGCATCGTCAATAGGCTGGATCCACCCATGGTGAGAGTGGAATTGTTTGCCATTTGTTTGTAAGAAGCCCTCTAATGCTGTTAATTCTACGTTTAATCATTGTTCCATTTGAGGAAATAGGCTGGAGATAAAATGAGGATTGCATTTGCCTTTTGTTGCACGCATCATTCAGAACATCACAATTGTTCTACACTTCCAGTGCATCAGCTCTGCTCGCAGCTCGCCGCAGCTCCCAGAGATGGTTGAACACAACGGCGTCGTGCATCACCTCTTGAAGGCGGCGAAGATGACGACAGAAATCGGCGGCCCGATGGGCGCACTGCTTTTCCTCAGCGTTCTCTTCTGCTTGGCGGCTTTCGGCTTTCGCAGGCTCAAGGAGAGCTTGATGTAGCCCCGCTCACCGACGTCGCTACACCAAGACCAACAAGTCCCCCAAGTGGACCGATGACATGAGCCCGAGTCAAAGCTCTACATGATGAGGTGAACTCGCTCCTCACCACCCTTGATCTTGGTACCCCTTTGGATGGATTGCTACCTCATGCCGACGTGCTATGTGTCATTAGGTACAAGGCGCATCAAGATCCCGGAGAGGAGGAGACGCCAAGGTCAAGGGAGGGAGAGAAGCAGCGGGACATGGAGATGATCATGAAGCCGAAGCCGACGTCGCTCGAAGCACTCCAAGGAAGAGACGGACGCTGGCCGGTCCAGGACCCGGTCAGACCGGACCCACAACCGGACGCCCCGGTCACAGGCCCGGTCAACCGGGCGCAACCGAGCTCCCTCGTGCGGACGACGATCGGGACCTGTGACCGGAAACTTCGCAGCTTCCGGTGTGCGCCGTCGGCCGATCGGACTCCATGACCGGACAGCCCGGTCACAGCCCGGTCAGACCGGACCCATGACCGGACAGCCCGGTCACAGCCCGGCCAGACCGGACCCAAACCGGATCTCGACGGAATGCCCCACCAAACTGCCTTAACTTATCCATTCGCGTACCTGTTCGCCCTTGCTGGCCATGTGTGCCTATATAAGTAGCTGGGACCCCTCCTTTACTCTTTAGACTTGTTTTGAACTCAAACCTACCTTTGAGCTTAGTCTCCCTTGGGTATCATCCCTCTGTAATCAAGGCACCTTGGTTGTTGACTTTGATCTTGTTGAGTGAGATTCTAGTACAAGTTACTCTCTCTCCCTCACCAAGCTCTTCCTCTCCAACCCCAATCTCTCTCCGGGAATTCTGCCACGTGCCTCTTCCTCGGAGATTCTATTGGCGTGGTCCATCGAGCCACGGAGGTAAGCATCGGGTGTATCGGGTTGGTGTGCGTGCGTGAGTCTCGGAGTTCCTCGTGTTCGTCGTGTTCTTCGTGTTCCTCGCGTTCCCCCATCTCTCCCCTTGGTCTCGAAGTCAATCCGCGAGATCGGACCACACACGGGGTCTTAGACCTCATCATATGGTATCAGCAGCTCTTGGTTACCGTGGATTTGACCCTCCACCCACCCGATTTCGTTCCTAGAAAATTTTCCAAAAAATCCCCAAAAATAGCCCCAAATTGCCTCTTGACCGATCTGTGATTTGGTTGCGTTTTGAGTGGTTTTGGTCCGTGGATCTGGTGTTGTTGTGCTTGATCTACTATTTCCCCAACTTTCAGCCTCCAATTCCATCGTTTTCCCGTCGATTTGCTCTTTTGGTTTTGGTTTGGGGAAGAACAGGAGAGAGAAAGCTCCAAATCGTGAAACCCGGTCGCGCACCCGGTCAACCGGACCCACGACCGGCCGAGCCAGCCCAGAACCCGGTCGACCGGGCGGCAACCGGACAGGCCGGTCCAGGATCCGGTCCAACCGGGCCCCAGACCGGGCGCATCTTCGCGCCCTCCTTCGAGCTCGACTTCCGGCGATCTCCACCACCACCACCACCACCACCATCGCAGGTATAACTTGCAGCTTTCACCTTGTAACCCCTCTTCCTTTTGCGATCTATCCCATCGAGCATTACTTGTCTAGTGTTGCGAGACATTGCACGTGGCCCCGCATTGTGAGGTGTGTGTGTCGCGTTGAGTAAGGCATCCAAGCAAACACTCGTGTGGCAAGATAGCAAAAGCGAGGCTAACGCTAACATAGTGCGTGAAAAAAGCCCCAAAAACACAAAAAGAGTGCGAGTAGCACCATACATCCATACATCCATATGCCCATACATACAAAAGTGTCCACGTGCCACCAAAGATACAAACGAGTGCAAGTGCCACCATATACAAAAGAGAAAAAGCTTTTAAGCAAAGAGAGATACGAGAAGAGAGGCCGCGTGTGAATCTTGTTGTCTCTTCCTTTGCAACCGAAGCTTTGGCTCTCCTTGTGTTAGTGTGACACCGAGCACTTATACATACACTTTTCCGCTCACTTTTGGTTGCACTAACCCCGCTTATCTCGTGTGTGTGTTCCACAACTTTTTCCGTGTTTATAGTGATCTTCACATTGACATTTGGATTTTTGGACCTTACCCACTTTTAACAACATACTCGATCTTGGATTTGTCATTTGGCTTTCCACAACACTCGCCTAACACCATATTTGCTAGCTTTTGCGTGTGGTTTTGCGTGTGTCCCGATACACTTGATCTTGCTTTCGGCTTGGTGGATTGCCTCAATACTATCTTACCTTGGTAAGAGTGCGAGGAAGTCTCCTTCCACTAACATACACAACATAGTTCTTGTCTTTCCATCATGGATAGGAACGGAGATACCACTAGGGATGATGAAGTCCTCCGCAACACCGAGAGGTTGGTGACTCAACACAACCTATGGACGCATCGACAAGAGTTCAAGGAGCAACTAGCCCTCTTCGAGACGCGCATCGATGAGCAATACAATGAGGTGGCTCACAACTTCTCCGCCGTGAACCAAGACTTGGCTCTTATTCGTGAAGCTACAGACAACTTGAATGGCCAAATGTCGGCTAATGATGCAAACATGGAGCGGCGCATGGATAGCCTCGAGCGCGCCATCACCAACTTGGGTCGCCATCGCCGACACCGCTCTACTTCCTCTTCATCAAGCTCGCCACAAGATTATTACTCTCATGGTGGCCTTTCGTCCTCAAGCTCTTCCTCAAGGCATGAAGACCATCATCGACCTCATCGCCCACATGCTCGTCATGAAGACTCTCGCTCCAACTCTAGGCGTGGAGAAATACATCGCCATGCTCGTCCACATGAGCGGCATCCACAAGACCAAGTCCTACAACAAGATCGTCACCAAGCGGATCGCCATGCCCACCATGGGCGTGACGACCAACCCCAAGACCAAGGTCCTCAAGATCAACCTCGGCGAGATCTCCGTCGCCACCCTCGCCATGACCAACGTGGCCGAGGAGAGCCACACCATGATCAAGATGAGAGACCCAACCTTGAGCATCGTCCTCAACTGTGATAAGATCTTCAACCACACCCTCACCGTGAACCAAGTGAAGCAAGCGTTCATCTCCAACGCCAACCCAATGCTATGGTTGGCCGTAGAAGACCTCCTATTCCTCCTCTAGCCGCAAGAGATGAAGGCACCCCTCCTCGTAGAAGAAACTTGGAGGATGAAGAAAACATGTTTGGAAGACTCAAGTTCACCATGCCGAAGTTCAAGGGAGAAGAAGATGCCGAGGCATATCTCTCATGGGCACTCAAGGTTGACAAGATATTCCGCATCCACAACTACTCCGGTGCCAAGAAAGTGGCTATGGCATCGCTTGAGTTTGAGGATTACGCCAACACTTGGTGGGAGCAAGTCCTCACTCTTCGGGAAGAAAAGGGTGAACCGCCTATTGACACTTGGGAAGAGATGAAGAAAGAGATGCATGCTCGCTTTGTCCCCACGCACTACATGACCGACCTCTTCAATAAGCTCCAAAAGTTGAAGCAAGGCACCAAGACCGTTGAGGAGTTCTACAAGGAGATGGAGCTCACTATGATGCGAGCCAACATCCAAGAGTCCGAGGAACAAACCATTGCTCGCTTCTTCAATGGCCTCACTTACCCCATCAAGAGGATCGTCGAGTTCCAACCATACTCCAACATGGTTGAGTTGGTCCACCAAGCATCGAAGGCCGAGCGCCAAGTGATTGAGGACATCAAGTACTCCAAGGCCAAGACCTATTTCTCCTCCAAGCTCGCTACATCGACTCCTCCTACTACATCAACTCCTCATGCTACAAGTGCCAAGGCCGACGTGTCCTCTACAACATCCAAGAAACCGACTATCCAAAGTCGCATGAAGCAAACGGTCTCCTCCACCGCCTCCTCTAAGGCATCCACGGGACCCTCTAGTGTCACTTGCTTCAAGTGTGGCACCCAAGGTCACAAATCATTTGAGTGCAAGAACACCAAGGTTATGATCACTATGGAGAATGGTGACATCGAGACGCTTGATGAGGATGAATATGAAGCCCTTGTGCAAGCCGCCGTGGAAAGTGAAGAAGCTTATGAGCAAGAAAGTGGAGAAGATCCTCTCTTATGTGAGCATGACCCAAGTCCCTCACTTGTGGTCACAAGGGTGCTCACAACGCAACCTCATGCTATGGAAGAACAACGGTGCAACATCTTCCAAACCCGTGCCGGAATTGGTGGCAAGTCGATCAAGGTCATCATAGACGGTGGAAGTTGCCATAACCTTGCAAGCACCGAGTTGTGTGAGAAGCTCAACCTCACTCTCCGCAAGCATCCTCACCCTTACCATATCCAATGGTTGAGTGACAAGGGCAACGTCAAGATACAACATACCGTCACCGTCACTTTCAAGATTGGACCTTATGAGGACACTATCGAGTGTGACGTGGTACCCATGACGGTGTGCCACATGTTGCTTGGCCGCCCTTGGCAATATGACAAGAAGGCTATACATGATGGACTCTCCAACACATACACCTTCAAGGTCAACGACAAGAAGTTCGAGTTGCGCCCGATGACTCCTAGCCAAATCATCACGGATAATGCGAAGGCTTTAGCGAGGGCACAACTCCGCACCCACCATAGTGAGATGAGAGGAGAAGGAGCGACCCACCACAAAGAGAGTGAGCGCCACAAGCCATATATGAGTGAGTCCAAGAGTGTCCTTCTAGCCACCAAGAGTGAGTGGAGAGAGCTTCAAGAGAACCCATCCACCATATTGCACTATGTGCTCATATGCAAGGGACCATCATCGGCGACTAACGACTTAACCAACATTCCTTCATCTTTGTTGTCTCTTTTGAAGGAGTTTCAAGACGTCTTCCCCGACGAGATCCCTCATGGACTACCACCACTTCGAGGCATCGAACACCGCATCGACCTCATACCCGGCGCTCCGCTCCAAAAACGGGCCGCCTACCGCACCAACCCCGAAGAAACAAAGGGGATACAACGCCAAATACAAGATCTCCTCGCCAAAGGGTACGTCCGCGAAAGCCTTAGCCCTTGTGCGGTTCCCATGATTCTTGTGCCTAAACCGGATGAGACGCAACGGATGTGTATGGATTGTCGCCCCATCAATGCCATTACCGTCCGTTACCGCCATCCCATTCCGCGTTTAGATGACATGCTTGATGAACTTAGTGGTGCCACGATTTTCTCTAAAGTAGATTTGCGTAGTGGTTACCATCAAATCCGCATGGCTATTGGTGATGAATGGAAAACGGCATTCAAGACCAAACTCGGTCTCTATGAATGGCTCGTTATGCCTTTCGGTCTTTCCAATGCTCCATCTACTTTCATGCGCCTCATGAATCACATCTTGCGTCCTCTCATTGGCAAGAGTGTGGTTGTCTATTTCGATGATATTCTCATCTATAGCAAAAGTCTCGAGGACCATGTGCAACATGTGAGAGAGGTCTTGTGCATCTTGCGTCATGAAAAGCTTTATGCTAACCTGATACGTCCAAATTGCATCACTATTTTATATCATAATTTGCTGTTATTCATTGATATATATCATATTGGGACACAATACTTATGTTATTTCATCTATTTTGCATGTTTCATCATTATTGGAGGATCGAGCACCGGAGCCAGGATTCTGCTGGAAAAAGCACCGTCAGAACGCAATATTTCGGAAGATCAACTGTGGAAGGAAATTATACCAAAAATCCTATTTTTCAAGATGACGAAGGAAGCCAGAAGGAGGAGCTGAGAAGGCCCAAGGTGGGGCCAGACCACAGGCCGGCGCGGCCCATGGCCTGGCCGCGCCACCTTGTGGTGTGGGGGCCCCACAGCCCCTTTCGCCTCCTTTTCTTCGCGAAACCCTTCGTCCCGAAGACCTAAGCCACAGAGGGTACCTCACGAAGAGTTACAGCCGCCTCTGCGGGGCGGAGAACACCAGAGAGAAAAGAGCTCTCCGGCGGGCAGGAATCCGCCGGGGAAATTCCCTCCCGGAGGGGGAAATCGACGCCATCGTCACCGTCATCGAGCTGGACATCATCTCCATCACCATCATCATCATCTCCACCATCATCACCGCCGTCTCCACCACTGGACACCGCCACCGCCGTAGCAATTTGGGTTTGATCTTGATTGTTTGATAGGGGAAACTCTCCCGGTATCGATTTCTACTTGTTGTTGATGCTATTGAGTGAAACCATTGAACCAAGTTTATGTTCAGATTGTTATTCATCATCATATCGCCTCTGATCATGTTCCATATGATGTCTTGTGAGTAGTTCGTTTAGTTCTTGAGGACATGGGTGAAGTCTAAATGTTAGTAGTGAACTATGGTTGAGTAATATTCAATGGTATAATATTTAAGTTGTGGTGTTATTCTTCTAGTGGTGTCATGTGAACGTCGACTACATGACACTTCACCATTTATGGGCCTAGGGGAATGCATCTTGTACTCGTTTGCCAATTGCGGGGTTGCCGGAGTGACAGAAACCTAAACCCCCGTTGGTATATCGATGCAGGAGGGATAGCAGGATCTCAGAATTTAAGGCTGTGGTTAGATTTATTCTTAATTACTTTCTTGTAGTTGCGGATGCTTGCAAGGGGTATAATCACAAGTATGTATTAGTCCTAGGAAGGGCGGTACATTAGCATAGGTTCACCCACTCAACACTTATCATAACAATGAAGATTATTTAGCCGTATGTAGCGAAAGCACTAGACTAAAATCCCGTGTGTCCTCGAGAACGTTTGGTCATTATAAGTAAACAAACCGGCTTGTCCTTTGTGCTAAAAAGGATTGGGCCACTCGCTGCAATTGTTACTCTCGCACTTTACTTACTCGTACTTTATTCAACTGTTACATCGAAACCCCCTAAATACTTGTCTGTGAGCATTTACAGTGAATCCTTCATCGAAACTGCTTGTCAACACCTTCTGCTCCTCGTTGGGATCGACATTCTTACTTATCGAAAATACTACGATACACCCCCTATACTTGTGGGTCATCAAGACTATTTTCTGGCGCCGTTGCTGGGGAGTGAAGCGCTATTGGTAAGTGGAATTGGTAAGGAAAACCTTTACTGTTTGTGCTGATTTTATTTCTGCCTGCTGCTATAAGTCATTATGGAGAGATCTTCTCTTCAATTTTTATTTGGGAAATCTACTACTACTGCAACGGTAGTGGATGAGGCGCCAGGTGAGGAAGTGATACCATATAAAATACCTATGAAAATTATTGAACGTGTTATGGATAACCGCTATGAAGGGGATGGAACTGTCCACCCTGGAGATCATTTATTGTTCTTACATGAATTATGCGGTTTATTCAAGTGTGCAGGTATTGCTATGGATGAAGTGAGGAAGAAACTATTCTCTATATCGCTGTCTGGTAAGGCGGCGCATTGGTATAAATTACTGGATAATGGGGATTCTCTTGAATGGAATGATATTGTGCCCCGGTTTTATTCTAAGTTCTATCCTCCAAGTGAAATTCACAAGGATCGGAATCGCATATATAATTTTTGGCCTCATGATGGAGAGAGTATTGCCCAAGCTTGGGGGAGATTGAAGTCTTTAATGCTCAAATGCCCCATTCATGAGCTTCCTAGTAATGTTATTATTGATAATTTCTATGCAAGACTTTCTTTTCAAGACAAGACCTTGCTGGATACTTCTTGTTCTGGATCATTTACGCGCAACAAAGAAGAGTTTAAAAGGGACCTTCTTGATCGGATCCAAGAAAATACTGAAGGTTGGGAGAACGACAAGGATAGAGAATCCGGTATAATTTATGATTATAAATGCATTGAAGCTTTTATGGATACTGATAAATTTCGTAATATGAGTGCTACTTATGGTCTTGATTCTCAAGTTGCTGCAAATATTTATAAAGCTTTTGCCTCTCATTATGAATTGCCTAAGAAGAATTTTGATAAGTATCATGAACCGTATAAAGATAAAATTGATTCATCTATTAATAAATGCGTTGTAGTTGAAACTGCTGATCATGTTATTCCTGAAGCTTATATTGAAAAAACTCCTTTCCCTACTAAAATGAAGGAGTACTCTGTTATAAATAGTGCGGTTCATAAAAGTGAAAAGAAACTGTAGAACACGAAGAACAAATAAAAGTTGAACCTCATGTTGCAATAGTTAAAGATCTTGTGACTGAAAATGTGGAGGATGGTCATATTATTTTCTGTGAAGATGCTTCTAATATTGTTTCACATCCTAATAAACCCAAACAAGTTAGTGTTCCTATGCTATCTGTTAGAATTGGTGATCATTGCTATTATGGATTATGTGATATTGGTGCAAGTGTTAGTGCTATTCCTTATGAGCTTTACACGGAGATTATGCACGAAATTGATTCTTGTGAACTTGAAGATATTGATGTGGTTATTCAGCTGGCTAATAGAGAAACTATTTCTCCAATTGGTATTGTTCGAGATGTGGAAGTTTTATGCGGTAAGATTAAATATCCAGCTGACTTTTTGGTACTTGGTTCAGCTGCTAGTGATTATTGTCCTATCATTTTTGGTAGACCTTTTCTAAATACTTGTGGAGCTATTATAGACTGCAAGAAAGAGAAAATTTTGACTAAATTTGCTGGTGAATCTTATGAGTTTAACTTCTCTAAATTTACCAAAACTCCTTATAAAGCTGATTTGCCTAATAATGATTTTAAAATGGAACAGTGTGCATCTATTGTTCTTGTTCCTAATAATCCTTTGCAGCAACATTTGGAGGATAGCGAGAGTGAAGTTTTTAGGAAAGAAAGAGATGAGCTTGAGGAAATTTTTCTCCACCAACCTATTCTCAAGCATGATTTACCGGTAGAAGATTTGGGTACAACACCGCCACCAAAGGAAGATCCTGTTTTTGAATTAAAGCCTTTGCCTGATAATCTTAAATATGCTCATATTGATGATAAGAAAATATATCATGTTATTATTAGTTCTAAGCTTTCAGAGATTGAGGAAGAAAGGTTATTGGAAATATTGAAGAAACACCGAGGAGCTATTGGCTACACTCTTGATGATTTGAAAGGGATTTCTCCTTCTATTTGCCAACATGCTATTAATATGGAAGATGATGCAAAGCCTGTTGTTGAACATCAGCGTCGTCTAATTCCGAAGATGAAGGAAGTGGTAAGGAATGAGGTATTAAGACTTCTTGAAGCTGGTATTATATATCCTATTGCTGATAGTAGATGGGTTAGTCCTGTGCATTGCGTTCCCAAGAAAGGAGGAATGACTGTTGTGCCTAATGATAATGATGAGCTCATCCCTCAAAGAGTAGTTGTAGGGTATAGAATGTGCATTGATTTTCGAAAAGTTAATAAAGTTACTAAGAAAGATCATTACCCTTTACCATTTATTGATCAAATGCTAGAAAGATTGTCTAAAAATACTCATTTTTGCTTTCTTGATGGTTATTCTGGGTTTTCACAAATTGCTGTTAAAACTAAAGATCAAGAGAAAACCACTTTTACTTGTCCCTATGGAACTTATGCTTATAGACGCATGCCTTTTGGTTTATGTAATGCTCCTGCTACTTTTCAAAGATGCATGTCTGCTATTTTTCATGGTTTTTGCGAGAGTATTGTAGAGGTATTCATGGATGATTTTTCCGTCTATGGGAATTCTTTTGATAGTTGCTTGCGAAACCTTGATAAAGTTTTGCAGAGATGTGAAGAAACTAACCTTGTTCTTAATTGGGAGAAATGCCACTTTATGGTTAATGAAGGAATTGTATTGGGACATAAAATTTCTGAGAGAGGTATTGAAGTTGATAGAGCTAAAGTTGAAGCCATTGAGAAGATGCCCTATCCTAGGGATGTTAAAGGTATTCGTAGTGTTCTTGGTCATGCTGGGTTTTATAGGAGATTTATTAAAGATTTCTCCAAGATTTCATAGCCTCTTACTAATCTTCTTCAAAAAGATGTACCTTTTGTTTTTGATGATGATTGTAAGGAAGCTTTTGAAACTCTAAAGAAAGCCTTAACAACTGCTCCTATAGTTGAACCTCCTGATTGGAACTTACCTTTTGAAATTATGTGTGATGCTAGTGATTTTGCTGTAGGCGCTGTTCTTGGACAGCGAGTAGATAAAAAACTGAATGTTATTCATTATGCTAGTAAAACTCTTGATGCTGCTCAAAGAAATTATGCTACAACAGAAAAAGAATTATTAGCTGTAGTCTTTGCTTGCGATAAATTTAGATCTTATATTGTTGATTCAAAAGTTACTATTCATACTGATCATGCTGCAATTAGATACCTTATGACAAAGAAAGATGCTAAGCCGAGGCTTATTAGATGGGTGCTTCTGTTGCAAGAATTTGATTTACATATTGTAGATAGGAAATGTGCTGATAATCCTGTTGCTGATAATTTGTCTAGATTGGAAAATATTGCTTATGATCCTGTTCCTGTTAATGATAGTTTTCCAAATGAACAATTGGCTGTAATAAAGGTGAGCTCGCGAGACAGTCCTTGGTATGCTGATTATGCTAACTTTATTGTTTCCAAGTACTTGCCTCCAACCTTTTCAGCTCAGCAAAGGAGGAAATTCTTTTATGACTTGAGGCATTATTTCTGGGATGACCCACACTTATATAAAGAAGGAGTGGATGGTATTATGCAAAGATGTGTTCCCGAATATGAACAACAGGAGATATTGAGTAAATGTCATGGTAGTGCTTATGGAGGACATCACGCCGGAGAAAGAACCGCGCAAAAGGTTCTACAATCAGGTTTTTATTGGCCAACTCTCTTCAAAGATGCGAGAAAGTTTATTTTATCTTGTGATGAATGCCAAAGGGTTGGTAATATCTCCAGACGTAATGAAATGCCTATGAATTATACTCTTGTTATTGAACCGTTTGATTGTTGGGGATTTGACTTCATGGGACCTTTTCCCTCTTCAGAAGGTAACACTCATATACTTGTTGCTGTTGATTATGTTACTAAATGGGTGGAAGCAATACCTACAAAAAGTGCTGATGGTGAGACCTCTTTAAGAATGCTATTAGATATTATTTTTCCTAGATTTGGAGTGCCTAGATATATTATGACTGATGGAGGTTCTCATTTTATTCATGGAGGTTTTAGAAAAACTCTTGCTAGGTATGGTATTAATCATAGAATTGCTTCCGCTTATCATCCTCAAACTAGTGGGCAAGTAGAATTATCAAATAGAGAGATTAAATCTATCTTGCAAAAGACTGTTAATAAAACTAGAAAGAATTGGGCTAGTAAATTGAAGGATGCACTATGGGCTTATAGAACTGCTTATAAAAATCCCATGGGAATGTCACCTTATAAAATGGTTTATGGGAAAGCTTGTCATTTACCTTTAGAACTAGAGCACAAAGCTTATTGGGCTGTTAGAGAATTAAATAAGATCCTAAACTTGCCGGTAATAAGAGGTTGTTGCAATTGAGTTCTCTAGATGAATGGAGAAGTGAAGCTTATGAAAATGCTAAACTCTTTAAAGAGAAAGTTAAAAAATGGCATGATAGAAGGATTATCAAAAGAGAATTTAATATTGGGGATAAAGTCCTATTGTATTGGTCTCGTCTCAGATTCTTTGCAGGGAAATTACTCTTGAAATGGGAAGGACCATATGTTGTCGAGGAGGTGTATCGTTCAGGAGCAATCAAAATTAGCTCTCTCCAAGGCAATGCTACGCAAGTGGTGAATGGACAAAGACTCAAGCATTATATCTCAGGTGATTCTTATAATGTTGATGTTGATATTATTCAAGTGGAAACACCGGAGGCTTTCATCAAAGGGCAAATTGACAGTCCGCGTAACTCGACTTTGAATAGGTAACAAGATCGGTAATGAAAAGTACGCAATTTACTTTCCGAACAATATTTTTGCTGTTTTTGGAAAATATGAAAAATTACGAGTTCGAAACGGAGTGGAAAGGACGCACGAGGGCGTGCCACCATAGGCCGGCGCGGCCTGGCCTGGGCCCGCGCCGCCCTATGGTCTGGCCGCCTCGTCGCCCCTTTCCGACTCTGGTTCGATCTGGTACTTTCCTTTTGTCGTGAAATTTTTTGCTATATATTCCCCCGGACCCCTGGAGGTCCGTATATCGTTTTCTCGACGTGGTTTGTTTCGAGCTGTTTCTGCCAGGATCTGTTTTCGGTCTAGAAGCACCATGGCCTCCAACAACAAGGGCAAGGGGCTTTCGGAGGAAGAAGTGAAGAGGGTGCCATCAAGACAAGAGCAGCAAGCCGTTGGGAGCAAGCAAATCTTGGTGGGATCTGTTGACACTCGACGTTCTTTTTCTCATAACTTGCAGGGACCTTTACCACCCGCTCTTAGCCTCGACTCCTTCCCTGTGTTGGAAGAAGCTCTACGAACTACCGATGAGTTTTGTGATCAATATCGGGCTCTAAGAAGAGAAGTGGAGATACTCCAGGAGGAGAATTGCCGTCTCCGAAGAATGCTGGAATACCACTCGATTCACATCACAAGGTCATCATCGCCAACTTCAGATAACAATGAATCTCTTCGAGTATTAGTGCAGAATTGCCAAGCTGAGAAACTGAAGCTGAAGGAGATCTGTAAGAAGCGCGGGAGGAGTTCATCACCATTATCGCCGAAGGAGTAATTCATCATCGGTATTGGCATCCCCTTGGTTTGTTCCAAGCTTGGGGGAGTGCCACGGTATCACATTATCACTACCTTTTACTTTTATTGTCAAGTAGTGTCATATCATGAGTAGGGAAGTTATCATATAAGATGGGTTGCAGTTTGGAAGTATCTCTCCTTTAGTTGGTTATCTATGTATCCCTTGGTGTGAGTTATCGTTATGGAATATTAATGAGAAGTCTTATCATTTACATATTGCACATCTTATTTTAGTTTGCAATCTCTATTATATGATTTATCTTGTCATTAGTATTGGTATCACTTTGGGAGCATTGAATAAATCTATTTGGTTTTGGCAAACTTAGCATTGGTCAATAGCAACAACACTTTGAGGTTTGAGTAGAAAAGAGAAATACATGTAGTTGTTTCATTGTCTTTCTTTCTTGTTAGCTCATAGCTTATTATTCTGAAGTTAAAATTGTTTGTGCTTACAAGGAAGATGCATGATTGTTTCTATCACATGTATATTTGTTTGTTTCCCTCAACTCTTATGCTTGCTAATTAACCTTGCTAGCCAAAAAAAAAACCTGTACTGAGAGGGAATACTTCTCGTGCATCCAAATCTTAACCCAAACCTATGTCATTTGTGTCCACCATACCTACCTACTACATGGTATTTTCTGCCATTCCAAGTAAATACTTCATGTGCTATCTTTAAAACAATTCAAAACTTGTTATCTCTTATTTGTGTCAATGTTTCATAGCTCATGAGGAAGTATGTGGTGTTTTATCTTTCAATCTTGTTGGGCAACTTTCACCAATGGACTAGTGGCTTCATCCGCTTATCCAATAATTTTGCAAAAAGAGCTGGCAATGGGATTCCCAGTCCCAAATTAATTAAACTAAATAGACACTCCTCCATGGTATGTGATTGATGGACGGCACCCGAAGGATTCGGTTAGCCATGGCTTGTGTAAGCAAAGGTTGGGGGGAGTGTCATCATCATAATAAAACTAAAATAAAAAGGCACTCCTTCATGGTATGAGATTGTTGGCAGGCACCCGAGGATTCGGTTAGCCATGGTTTGTGAAAGAAAGGTTGGAAGGAGTGCCACATAAAATGAAAATAATATGGGAGCCGCTCTTTGAAGGTTGTCTGGCAAGGGGGTTAGAGTACCCGCTACCAGTCGTTGACAACAACAAACACCTCTCAAAATGTTACTTTTATTATCTCTATATGATTTCAAAACTGAAAAAGCTCTAGCACATGATTTAATCCCTGCTTCCCTCTGCGAAGGGCCTGTCTTTTACTTTATGTTGAGTCAATAAACCTGTTTCCCTCCATCTCAAGCAAGCATTTGAGTAGTTGTGATCAAACCATTATATTGTGATTTGCTTCATCATGTCTTTTACTTTTCCTTGTTTAGTTCAAGTTTTATCTGAATGAATATAGCTTTGCAAGTTATCAATGATTATGAGGAGACCATTATGATTGAGTATGCAAGTTGTGCCATATAAACTTTAACATGAGAGCGCTGCTCAATGAGATAAATATAATCATTAATTGTTCTCTCCGACCAAGAACGAAGTTTGCCATCACCAACTATGATTTCTTATGCACCTTTATTTGTGATTACCTTATACTTGTTTCAAGTTGAGTTATATGAGGAAGTTGTTTACTATAATGTCTTGTGTGAATGAATATGATGCTTCTTGTCCGTATTTTATTTATCGACTCTTCACTCCATAAACATGTGGTCCTGTTTACCGAGTTCAGTTTCGCTTGGGGACAAGCGAAGTCTAAGCTTGGGGGGAGTTGATACGTCCAATTTGCATCACTATTTTATATCATAATTTGCTGTTATTCATTGATATATTTCATATTGGGACACAATACTTATGTTATTTCATCTATTTTGCATGTTTCATCATTATTGGAGGATCGAGCACCGGAGCCGTGATTCTCTTTGGAAAAAGCACCGTCGTAACGCAATATTTCGAAAGATCAACTGTGGAAGGAAATTATACCAAAAATCCTATTTTTCAAGATGACGAAGGAAGCCGAGAAGGAGGAGCTGAGAAGGCCCAAGGTGGGGCTGCACCACAGGCCGGCGCGGCCCATGGCCTGGCCGCGCCACCTTGTGGTGTGGGGGCCCCACATCCCCTTTCGCCTCCTTTTCTTCGCGAAACCCTTCGTCCCGAAGACCTAAGCCACAGAGGGTACCTCACGAAGAGTTACAGCCGCCTCTGCGGGGCGGAGAACACCAGAGAGAAAAGAGCTCTCCGGCGGGCAGGAATCCGCCGGGGAAATTCCCTCCCGGAGGGGGAAATCGACGCCATCGTCACCGTCATCGAGCTGGACATCATCTCCATCACCATCATCATCATCTCCACCATCATCACCGCCGTCTCCACCGCTGGACACCGCCACCGCCGTAGCAATTTGGGTTTGATCTTGATTGTTTGATAGGGGAAACTCTCCCGGTATCGATTTCTACTTGTTGTTGATGCTATTGAGTGAAACCATTGAACCAAGTTTATGTTCAGATTGTTATTCATCATCATATCGCCTCTGATCATGTTCCATATGATGTCTTGTGAGTAGTTTGTTTAGTTCTTGAGGACATGGGTGAAGTCTAAATGTTAGTAGTGAACTATGGTTGAGTAATATTCAATGGTATGATATTTAAGTTGTGGTGTTATTCTTCTAGTGGTGTCATGTGAACGTCGACTACATGACACTTCACCATTTATGGGCCTAGGGGAATGCATCTTGTACTCGTTTGCCAATTGCGGGGTTGCCGGAGTGACAGAAACCTAAACCCCCGTTGGTATATCGATGCAGGAGGGATAGCAGGATCTCAGAATTTAAGGCTGTGGTTAGATTTATTCTTAATTACTTTCTTGTAGTTGCGGATGCTTGCAAGGGGTATAATCACAAGTATGTATTAGTCCTAGGAAGGGCGGTACATTAGCATAGGTTCACCCACTCAACACTTATCATAACAATGAAGATTATTTAGCCATATGTAGCGAAAGCACTAGACTAAAATCCCGTGTGTCCTCGAGAACGTTTGGTCATTATAAGTAAACAAACCGGCTTGTCCTTTGTGCTAAAAAGGATTGGGCCACTCGCTGCAATTGTTACTCTCGCACTTTACTTACTCGTACTTTATTCAACTGTTACATCGAAACCCCCTGAATACTTGTCTGTGAGCATTTACAGTGAATCCTTCATCGAAACTGCTTGTCAACACCTTCTGCTCCTCGTTGGGATCGACATTCTTACTTATCGAAAATACTACGATACACCCCCTATACTTGTGGGTCATCATAACCTCCCCAAGTGCACCTTTGCTCAAAACAAATTGGTTTTCCTTGGCTTTGTGGTTTCCGCTAATGGGATTGAAGTTGATTCTTCCAAGGTGGAGGCCATCCACAATTGGCCTACTCCTACAAATGTTGGTCAAGTCCGAAGCTTCCATGGACTTGCCGGGTTTTACCGCCGCTTTGTGAAAGATTTTAGCACCATTGCTTGCCCTTTGAATGAGCTTACCAAGAAGAATGTTCCGTTTGTTTGGGGCAAGGCCCAACAAAATGCTTTTGATGAGTTGAAGAAACGCCTTACCGAAGCTCCCCTTCTTGTTCTTCCAAATTTTTCCAAAACTTTTGAGATTGAGTGTGATGCAAGTGGGCTTGGTATTGGTGGTGTTCTTATGCAAGAGGGCAAACCCGTGGCATACTATAGTGAGAAGTTAGATGGCGCACGCCTCAACTATCCTATATATGACAAGGAGCTCTACGCTTTGGTTCGTGTTCTTGAAGTTTGGCAACACTATCTTTGGCCAAAAGAGTTTATCATTCATTCCGACCATGAGTCCTTGAAATATTTGAAAAGCCAACACAACTTGAACAAACGACATGCAAAATGGGTCGAGTTCATTGAGTCCTTCCCATATGTGATCAAATACAAGAAGGGCAAGGACAATGTTGTGGCGGATGCTCTTTCCCGCAAAAACACCCTTTTGCTTACTCGTTTGGATGTTCATGTCTTGGGACTTGAAGAGATCAAAGAACTCTATCCTTCCGATTCTTTCTTTGCTCCCATATTTGAGAAGTGCTCCGTTGAACGAGGAGTGGATGATTTCTATTTGCATGATGGCTACTTGTTTAAAGCTAACAAGATTTGCATTCCCAAGTCTTCACTTCGAAAATTGCTTTTGCAAGAGTCACATGGAGGTGGTCTTATGGGTCACTTTGGACGTGACAAGACATATGCCATGCTCTCAACCCACTACTTTTGGCCAAAGATGAAGCGAGATGTGGAACGCCTTTGCCGCCGGTGCACCACTTGCTTACAAGCTAAGTCTACCTCCAACCCTTATGGTCTTTACACCCCATTGCCTATTCCATATGCACCATGGACCGATATTAGCATGGATTTCGTTCTAGGCTTGCCTCGCACTAAGCATGGTCATGATTCTATATTCGTGGTAGTGGATAGATTCTCTAAGATGGCTCATTTCATACCTTGCCATAAGAGCGACGATGCTTCACACATTGCTTCATTGTTTTTCAGGGAAATTGTTCGCCTACATGGAGTACCGCAAAGCATTGTGTCGGATCGAGACGTCAAGTTCATGAGTTATCTTTGGAAGTCGCTCATGGCAAAGTTTGGAGTGAAGCTCCTATTCTCATCATCCTCGCACCCGCAAACGGACAGCCAAACGGAAGTGGTCAATCGAAGCCTCTCCACCCTCCTACGCATCCTCGTGAAGAAGAACTTGAAGTCATGGGAGGAGTGCCTTCCCCACGCGGAGTTCGCCTACAACCGCACCAAGCACAAGACTACGTCAAGGAGCCCCTTCATGGTCGTCTATGGCTTCGAACCTTACACGGCACTCGACATACTTCCGCTACCCCTCCACGAGCGCATCAACATGAACTTCGACAAGCGCACCGCCACCGTCAAGAAACTACATGAAGAAACAAGAGCGACCATACAAGAACATGTGCTTCATCAAGCAAACCGCATCAACGCCAAGAAGAAGGAAAGGATATTTCAAGAAGGAGACCTCGTTTGGATCCACCTCCGGAAGGAAAGGTTCCCTCATGAGCGCAACTCCAAGCTCAAGCCAAGAGGAGATGGCCCCTTCAAGGTCCTCAAACGCATCAACAACAATGCTTACGTCATCGACATACCGACATCAAAGTACTTGGTGAGCAACACGTTCAACGTCTCGGACTTGTCGCCCTATCATGGAGATGAAGAGGTGCAAGAGTCGAGGACGACTCTTTCCCAAGGGGGGGGGGGGGGGGAGATGATGTAGCCCCGCTCACCGACGTCGCTACACCAAGACCAACAAGTCCCCCAAGTGGACCGATGACACGAGCCCGAGTCAAAGCTCTACATGATGAGGTGAACTCGCTCCTCACCACCCTTGATCTTGGTACCCCTTTGGATGGATTGCTACCTCATGCCGACGTGCTATGTGTCATTAGGTACAAGGCGCATCAAGACCCCGGAGAGGAGGAGACGCCAAGGTCAAGGGAGGGAGAGAAGCAGCGGGACATGGAGATGATCATGAAGCCGAAGCCGACGTCGCTCGAAGCACTCCAAGGAAGAGACGGACGCTGGCCGGTCCAGGACCCGGTCAGACCGGACCCTCAACCGGACGCCCCGGTCACAGGCCCGGTCAACCGGGCGCAAACCGGGCCAGCTCCCTCGTACCGGACGACGACCGGACCCAGGACCGCAAACTTCGCAGTTTCCCGGTTTGCGCCCGGTCGACCGGACCCATGACCGGACAGCCCGGTCACAGGCCCGGTCAGACCGGACCCATGACCGGACAGCCCGGTCACAGGCCCGGTCAGACCGGACCCAAACCGGATCTGACGGGAATGCCCCACCAAACTGCCTTAACTTATCCATTCGCGTACCTGTTCGCCCTTGCTGGCCATGTGTGCCTATATAAGTAGCTGGGACCCCTCCTTTACTCTTTAGACTTGTTTTGAACTCAAACCTACCTTCGAGCTTAGTCTCCCTTGGGTATCATCCCTCTGTAATCAAGGCACCTTGGTTGTTGACTTTGATCTTGTTGAGTGAGATTCTAGTACAAGTTACTCTCTCTCCCTCACCAAGCTCTTCCTCTCCAACCCCAATCTCTCTCCGGGAATTCTGCCACGTGCCTCTTCCTCGGAGATTCTATTGGCGTGGTCCATCGAGCCACGGAGGTAAGCATCGGGTGTATAGGGTTGGTGTGCGTGCGTGAGTCTCGGAGTTCCTCGTGTTCGTCGTGTTCTTCGTGTTCCTCGCGTTCCCCCATCTCTCCCCTTGGTCTCGAAGTCAATCCGCTAGATCGGGCCACACACGGGGTCTTAGACCTCATCAGAGCTACTGCATGAGGCTCGGTAACCTACCCAAGGCGCGCATTTGGCGCCGGCGGATCACCAAGTGTGTTCGCTGGATGCAGATACTCGCTCGAGCTCTCAGCTTGTCCCTGTGCGGATTGTGCGAGCTCGATGCGCGGGATTGGCGGGGCTTGAGGGTGGAGCAGGGAGCAGGAGCGGAGCTAGAATCAGAAATGAGAGGAGGCAATGATATGGTTATTGAAGAAAAATTACTTGCTAAGCGGAGGCAAATCACTATTTACGCTAGATTTTACAAGTAGATTAGAGATTTGAGTGGGGGGGGGGGGGGGGCAGGCTGGATCCGCCCATGCCAGCGGAGGTAACGTGACGTGAACCCTAGCAGTCACCTCGTTTTTCCTCTGCCTCTTATTTGGCGCCAACGGGGCGGGGTTTGAGGGTGGAGCAGCTGGGGACGTGGAGCAGGGAGCAGGGGCGGAGCTAGAATCAGAAATGAGAGGGGGCAAGAATATGGTTATTGAAGAAAATTACTCGCTAAGCGGAGGCAAATCACCATTTAAGCTAGATTTTACAAGGAGATTAGAGATTTGAGTGGGGGGGGGGGGGGGGGGGCAGCTGCTCCCTTTGTCAATAGGCTGGATCCGCCCATGCCAGCGGAGGTAACGTGACGTGAACCCTAGCAGCCGCCTCGTTTTTCCTCCGCCTCTTATTGGTTCGGGATTCATAATCTATCCTTTAACTTAGTAAAATTACTTTTTATGTAACTTAGCAAAATTCTAAACGTGGCCACTTTCAGAAAAAGGCTAAAGTTTACCCCATTATTGAATTATTGTACACACACATAAGAGACGTTAAGTATATATCCTTCCTCTGATATTCCTAATTTTTATCTTGATTGAAATGTCTCTAGACGACATATTTTATATATAGATACATGCCAATTTGCGATACGAATCATGAAACTTGGAAAAAGTAGGCGTAGCTTAGCAGTATAGTACTGACTAGTGACTACTACTGCTACGCTCACATCTCGTTGTATAGTACGGAGTAGTAGGCTTAATTTCCTGCGGGAACAGGGCGCTGACTTGATTTCGAGTGGGACGCTTTCCTACAGTACCTCCTTCTTCCGCGCGCGCGTAGAACATTTCGTATTCGAATCATCAAATGCTTCCATCGATCGCGCGCACATGCGGTGATGTGCACACCCGCGCGCGCGATCTCCATGGATCAGCAAGCTCAAAACTAATCACGCCACTCCATTATTGCCTCCCTAATCCAGCATCCGCGTGTTGCGAACCAGCTGCCGTGCGTAAACACTAGTAGTAATCCGCGTACTCCATTACTACAGTTTTTACACGACGCGCGCGCACGCGCTAATTTAATTACAGCCGCCAAACCACGCATCGCCACGACAAAGAAACGCCGGAGACGTGAAGCCGGTCAGCCTGACTGACCTGACCACAGCGGTTCAGTACGCGAAACAGCTAGCAAGAGACAACAAAACCTGTTGTCACCTCGGGCCCACGCGCAGTGGGGGCGAGGAGTAATAAAAAACAAGCGTGGAAGCCGTGACCGCAATTCCACGGAGGCGAGGCGAGGTTGAAAAGGGCAGGTGCCGAATCGGACGCAACCACTGCTGCTGCCGCGCGGGCGCGAGCGAGCCAGCGCCGCCACCCAACGCGCCATCCAACGCCTCGCGCCTCCTCCCGGATTCCCCTCCCCAGCCGAGGCGACGCGACCGCCCCAAATCAAGCCCTTCCCGTCTCCTCCTCGCGGCGGTTCCCTCCCTCAAATACGCGCCACCGTGCCCCGGAGCGGTCAGCGGAGGTGATTGCTTGCTTGGTCTGTCCTGTCCGTTGCCGGGGCCTGGATCATGGGCGGGCCGAGCGCCAGCGGCCGGCGGTGCAGGTGGACGCAGCGGTCGAGAGCCGCAGGTGACGCGGCCGTGAGGCGGACGGTGTCCGCGCCCACGCCCGCGCCGGAGGAGGCCGCCTCGACCGCCCCTACGCGGCGCACCGCAGGTTAGCGTCCGCCGCGCGTGCTCCCCGGGATTTAATGCTTTCATTGATGCTCGGATTTGCGCCTATGTTTGTTGCTGCTTTTACCGTCGGTCAACCAACGATTCGAGCGTCGGAGGTTGCATGATTTTGCTGTTCTTGGTCGATTTCGTTGGATCGTTTCCCACGGAGGTTGGTTTGTTTGCTTCCTTCCGGGAATGGAAAGCTTGTTATGACAGGCGGCCCAAGTGTGTGTGTGTGTGCCTGCCCCGTTGTTTGCATCGCCCAGTTGCCTTTTTCTCCCAGGATACTAGAATTCAGGGAGAAACGCTGGGAATTGTTTGTAGTAGTAACAGGAAAATTACAAACCAATACTACTCCATCCAGTGTTTGTCCGACGGAAACGAACAACGGGGAATGGATCATGGAAGACTTCAAAGGGCAGGGCCGTCCAAAATTATTCAGAGAACAATAATTGACCAGTGAGGGGATTAGTCACATGGTGAAACTTCTATCGCGTAGCAATCCCCATATATATATTTTTTTTATGGCAATTCACATCCACAAACTCACTAAACCAGAAAGCAAGTCCAAGGAATTTTATTTGGAACTCCCTTATGATGCTTATGTAATCGTATTTTAATCACATGGGTATGTATGAAGCCATTTGAGATCTCATATGCAGCTCTGTGAATTGCTGACTTCTCAAGTGCTGTAGCAACTTTGAATGGTTGTTCCTATGGATTACACAGAATCTGCTACGTATCAAATCTTGAACTCTTCTTCTTGAACCAAAAAAACAAATATACTACTTGCTTCTTCTTTTTTTGTGATGGAAAAGGACTGCTTGCTTTGGAGTTGACCTGTTCCTCTTCTCAGGGTTTGCTCATGTGGACAAGCAGCAGCGTGTCGGTGCAGACTCCGGTAGCACCAGCGGATCCAAGCTAAAAGAAGATAATGTAAGTTGGTCAATTGCTCATTGTTGTTATATCAACATATTTACACAAATTCATTGTTTCGCGACTGAGGATACTTTATTTTTCTGGAACTACTGCATTCTCTGCTGTTCTCATTTCTGAACTTTATTCCTAATACAGCTTTACCGGGGCTTATGTGAGTTTAAGCATAAGAGATCCAATGGCACGGATAGTTTCAGTCATCAATTGGCTACAAGTGCTGGAAGGCCTGAATGTACGAAGATGGGTCCGTTAAGTGCAAAGCGGTCCCTTTCAGGGAAAATGTCACAGTTACGTCCACTGCGGCATGGCCACAGCAATAAAAATCAAAACTACATTGGTGCGGCAAATCAAAGGTATAAGGTTACACGATCTGGAGGAGCAGTCAACACCTTGAGAAAAGAGGATATTCATAAACAGTCTGATTCTTCATCAGAAGGAAGACATTGGCAAACTTTGTTGGATAATGCATTACTCCGAAGAATGTCACAGACAGCAAATGAAGAATCATCTGAACAACCATGGAGCTGTACAAACAGTGAATCTGATAAGGCTGTATGTTTATCTTCCAGTGGCAGCATGGATGATTTCCATGTATGTTTTCCAAGTGACACTAGTGATACAAGCGACAGTTCCAAGTTTTCTTCTCTGGGCAGAGTAGCGAACGATCAATGGAGGATGAGTTTCAAGAAGGTACTTTATAGAACCTGCTATTCTTCCTTTCAGTTATACCGTACCACGTGCTTGTAAAATCAGAAACTCGTCACTCTGTTATCCCCCATTATAAATAAGCTTATTACCATCTATCGATTTTGAAAGTAGCTAGGTGTATAATTTACTTTCTTTGTATTCTAGTTTTGCTTTGCCTCGAATCTGATAGCTAAGTTGAGCTCCTTCTTTGTTGTAATTCAGGTGCACTGTCCACTTGCTGCACGTATAAATGCTATGTCCGTAGTTCCCTGTAAAGAGATTGAGCATCCAAGCCCAGTATCTGTTCTTCAACCTCTATCTGAAGATTTCTCCGATGCTGAAACCATCAAGCAATGTAGAGATCATCATGGTAAGCAATCTCGCCATTCTTTGTATCATTCAACCTTTTCTTGTAGCTAATCTTCTGTTGCTTTTCAATGCAGATCCCCAGCCAAGACCTGAGCTAGTAAATCTTCCATGGGTTGGAACTGTTACTGACGTACTAGGCCTTGGTGAAATTAACAATTACTTATGCTCTGAGATGGAGGATAGTGAAAATGACGAAACCACAGAGCTGGTTGAAGATATCCTTGTAGAATTTGGAGATGAAGAGGAAAGAGACTTTTCTTACCTGTTGGACCTACTTATTTCATCTGGTATTCACGGCGTCAGGGAGGACGAGCTGTACAAGGTGTGCCAGTCTCTTGACTGTCCTGCAGGTTATGATGTGTTTGACAAGCTCGAAAAGAAATACATCAAGGTTCCTCAATGGTCAAGGTCAGACAGGAAGCTTACATTTGATATGGTAAACACCATACTGTCGGAAATTCTTGCCCCGTGTTTGGACATGCACCCTTGGGTAAATAGCACTAGGAATATGGCACCAGTGTGGGGCTCAGAGGGTCTGTTGGAGAAATTATTGCTGCTGTTGACTCAGAGACGTGAAGCACTCGCGCTTAGTTTGCCCAAGCCTGAGAAGCAAGCATTTAATCAGACATGGCCGGAGTTAGCAGACTACATCGACAGGGCAGGAAGGGAGGTTGAGAAGATGATTAAAGATGATCTTTTGGAAGAGCTGGTTCTGGATTTGATGTCCAGCTAGGTGCAAAGCTACTTCTGGAGCTGTTGTCAAGTTGGTTCCAAAATTGCAGTAGGTCCTTGCTTTCTGTTAGGTTTAGGTTCATAATTGGTTGTATTGTTTCTTTGGTTCTTAAGGTCAAAGTTCTTTTTCTTAAAGCAGTGGTAGACAATATTTTGTCGTCGTCGTGCAGTGGAATAGAGTATCTGAGAAAGTGGTACATTCTGTTAGGTTAGGTGAGGTAATTTAGTTAAAATTCTTTCATAGCATGAAAATGAAAGCAAAATATGTAAGAATCAGAATCGTTTCCTTTTTCTTGAATTTTGTCAGTCGTGAGGCATTTGAAGCCTATAAATCAGGCCAGCTGTAGTCATGTCAACATTCATACTGTTATTGGGAGAACAGAAAATAATGAAGGTTGTCGGTAACTTCTGCGTTTTGTGTTGTTGATAACTCCTTTTTGTTTTGGTATCCAAGTGGGTCTGCTTTTCTTGTCAGGTTAGTCTTCATTGTGGAGTAAACGAGTTCGGTCAGACTGCAGTTGACACAATGGATATGGATCTAATGATTTGCTAGTTGTTTTGTTTTGATATGGATCCATGAAACTGCAGGAAAGATTCTCGGTGAAGGTGCGAGAATTGTCTACGTGAGCAGAAAACAGAGTAGTTATGCATACCTGCCAGCCTATGAAGATTGGCTAGATGAACATAAGTCGGGGGTTACCAACTTGCAAGAACTTCCAACTTCAGTTAAATGAAGATCTCTATTTTCACTCCGAAAAAATGTTGGCTAGTTCTTTTTTCAAATTATATTTGACAAAAGGGGCAGACCCTAAGGTTTTTAGGTTACATCAGAGAGATAGAGACAGAAAGAGAGAGATCATAGAGGGAGCGACGCCGCATCGCTAGCGGTGGCTGAAGTAGTGGAGCCAAGCGTCGATCGAGGCACGACGATCAGCCGGAAAACGGGGCAGCCAGAGGACATCGTCGTCCCGGCAGAGCTTGAGGAGAGGCAGCGACAGCTGCTCGCCACGGAACACCATCCCGTTTCGCTGCTTCCAGAGATGCCAACTGCATAGCAGCAGGAAGGCGGGCGCTGTGTCGGGAGCAACCGCCAGCGAAGCTGCGAGCAGGTGAAGGGAGTCGATGTGGGTGTCAGGAGGGATGACACCACCGATCGCCCGTCAGAAGGGGGCAACAGCGGGACAGTGAAAGGCCATGTGGCTCGCAGTCTCGAGCGAGGAGCTGCACATGGGACATCCGGCCTCATCCGCAGAGACGATGGTCTTGCGGAGAAGAAGATCGCGCGTGTGGACGTGAGATTGGATGAGGAGCCACCCAAAGAAACACACAAGGGACAGGGCGTAGCTGCGCCAGACGAACGTGGCATGGGGCGCCTCCACGCCGCCAAACCTGCACGGCTTGTACAAGGCGCCAGTCGCAAGCTTGCCCTTGGGAGTGGCGCAAAGGGTGAGTCGGCGATCGTCGACGGCCGAGGACAGAACCACGGGCGCAAGGATGCTGTCAACGCCCAGGGCGAGGGTGCGCGCGACAGTGGCTTCCGAGTTCGTCCCGTGCGAGAAGAGGATGCTAAGAGACGAGGACATGGCCCCCCGGCAGCCAGTGGTCGTGCGAGAAGGAGGAGAGCTGCCCATCTCCGACCGTCACCCTCGTGGAGGCATGGTACAAGGGGACCAGAGCACGGAGGGCAGCCTAGTGTTCACCATCAGGAGCGGCACGGGAGCGGTCGGCGATGGAGGCGCCCCCGAGCATGGGCCATTTCTAGGTGGCCCAGGGCGACTTGCAGTCAACGTGGAGGCGGTGGAGGAGCTTGACGAGGAGGCAGGAGTTCTGGACGGCGAGTGCGCGCACCCCAAGGCCGCCCTCGTCCTTGGAGCGACAGACTCTATCCTAGGCGACGAGGCACTTGGCCCCGTTGGCACGTTCACTGGCGTCCCAAAGGAAGGCACGACGCAGGGCGTCTAGGGCCTTGACGACGGCGAGGGGGAGGCGCATGGCCGCCATGGCATGCGTGGGGACTGGGAAGGGAGTCTAGCACCGCGTTGACGAGGGCGAGCCGGCCAGCAGGGGACAGGAGAAAGGCTCGCCACCGGGAGAGGTAGCGGTCGGCCTTGGCAATGAGGGGCGCAAACATGGCAAGGGTGTGCTTCTCGGAGGTGAGAGGGAGCCCAAGGTAGGTTTGGGGGAACCTTCCAGGAAGTCAAAGAAGTCAATAATAAACTTGCAATTGTTGTCTCTCGCATGGACGAATTTATGGGTTTTTTCCAGCACTTGGCAGCGAACGTGAAGCGTTTAACGCGAGCAGCGATGTTACCAGCAGCATCATCACAAGCGTCGCAGGAGGTCCAGGCAGGGAGGGTGGTTCGAAGGAAGTCAGGGTGGAGGAGCCCGGAGTTTTTGAAGAATGGGAGTCGGGGATGGTGGTCGAGGCTGTGGCGAAGAGGGGGAAGTGGTCAGAAGTGACTCGGGGGCGAGACGCAAGAGAGGAGTCGGGGAAGGTAAGGTCTCAGGTGTCGTTGAACAGGAAGCAATCGAGTTTAGCAAGGGTGGGAGGGAGCGGCGGTTGATGAGATCAAAGCACACTGTTGGGGAACCCCAAGAGGAAGGAATGATGAGCACAATAGCAAGTTTTCCCTCAGTAAGAAACCAAGGTTTAATCGACCAGTAGGAGGAAGAAATCACTTCTGAAGGTGTTGCTAGCTGACTTTTGGCAGGGCGTGATACGTCTCCGACGTATCGATAATTTCTTATGTTCCATGGCACATTATTGATGTTATCTACATGTTTTATGCACACTTTATGTCATATTCGTGCATTTTCTGGAACTAACCTATTAACAAGATGCCGAAGTGCCAGTTGCTGTTTTCTGCTGTTTTTGGTTTCAGAAATCCTAGTAAGGAAATATTCTCGGAATTGGACGAAATCAACGCCCAGGGTCCTATTTTGCCACGAAGCTTCCAGAAGACCGAAGAGGAGACGAAGTGGGGCCACGAGGTGGCCACACCCTAGGGCGGCGCGGCCCCCCCTTGGCTGCGCGGCCCTATGGTGTGGGCCCCTCGTGCCGCCTCCTGACCTGCCCTTCCGCCTACTTAAAGCCTCCGTTGCGAAACCCCCAGTACCGAGAGCCACGATACGGAAAACCTTCCAGAGACGCCGCCGCCGATCCCATCTCGGGGGATCCAGGAGATCGCCTCCGGCACCCTGCCGGAGAGGGGAATCATCTCCCGGAGGACTCTACGCCGCCATGGTCGCCTCCGGAGTGATGAGTGAGTAGTCTACCCCTGGACTATGGGTCCATAGCAGTAGCTAGATGGTTGTCTTCTCCCCATTGTGCTTAATTGTCGGATCTTGTGAGCTGCCTAACATGATCAAGATCATCTATCTGTAATTCTATATGTTGCGTTTGTTGGGATCCGATGAATAGAGAATACTTGTTATGTTGATTATCAAAGTTATGTCTATGTGTTGTTTATGATCTTGCATGCTCTCCGTTACTAGTAGATGCTCTGGCCAAGTAGATGCTTGTAACTCCAAGAGGGAGTATTTATGCTCGATAGTGGGTTCATGCCTCCATTGATATCTGGGACAGTGACAGAAAGTTCTAAGGTTGTGGATGTGCTGTTGCCACTAGGGATAAAACATTAGTGCTATGTTCGAGGATATAGTCACTGGTTACATTACGCGCAATACTTAATGCAATTGTCTGTTGTTAGCAACTTAATACTGGAGGGGGTTCGGATGATAACCTGAAGGTGGACTTTTTAGGCATAGATGCATGCTGGATGGCGGTCTATGTACTTTGTCGTAATGCCCAATTAAATCTCACTATACTCATCATAATATGTATGTGCATGGTCATGCCCTCTTTATTTGTCAATTGCCCAACTGTAATTTGTTCACCCAACATGTTGTTTATCTTATGGGAGAGACACCTCTAGTGAACTGTGGACCCCGGTCCAATTCTCTATACTGAAATACAATCTACTGCAATACTGTTCTACTGTTTTCTGCAAACAATCATCTTCCACACTATACATTTAATCCTTTGTTACAGCAAGCCGGTGAGATTGACAACCTCACTGTTTCGTTGGGGCAAAGTACTTTGGTTGTGTTGTGCAGGTTCCACGTTGGCGCCGGAATCCCTGGTGTTGCGCCGCACTACATCCCGCCGCCATCAACCTTCAACGTGCTTCTTGGCTCCTCCTGGTTCGATAAACCTTGGTTTCTTTACGAGGAAAACTTGCTGCTGTGCGCATCATACCTTCCTCTTGGGGTTCCCAACGAACGTGTGAGTTACACGCCATCAAGCTCTTTTTCTGGCGCCGTTGCCGGGGAAATCAAGACACGCTGCAAGGGGAGTCTCCACTTCCCAATCTCTTTACTTTGTTTTTGTCTTGCTTAGTTTTATTTACTACTTTGTTTGCTGCACTAAATCAAAATACAAAAAAAAAATAGTTGCTAGTTTTACTTTATTTGCTATCTTGTTTGCTATATCAAAAACACAAAAAAAATTAGTTACTTGCATTTACTTTATCTAGTTTGCTTTATTTACTACTGCTAAAATGAGTAATCCTGGAGTTGAAGTTCGTACGTTTAAGCAATGAGGGGGAGAATGTTTAAGAGATGCTTGGTATAGAATTAGTGATGCCCATAATAGGTGCACTAAGAAACACTCCACCACTATTTTACTCAGGAATTTTTATGTTGGTATCTCTAGCTGGAATAGATATGTTCTTGATAGTCTCGCAAAAGGTAACTTCCTAAGTACTCCTGCATTAGAAGCTAGTTGCATTATTGAGAGTCTATTTGGAATACCTCCTGTTGACGAAGTTAAAACTGAAATCTCTCTTGAAGATGTTATGAAAAAATTGGAAACCATAGAGAAAAAATTTCCAAGTATTGAAGCTAAATTGGAAATGTTACTTGATAAAACTGATGAACTTGATAAATCCTTAGGAGGAATTGATGAAAGAATTAGTGTCCTAGGAACTTGTGTTGTCCATGACGATCAAAGCAATAGGATTGACGAACTTGAAAAAGCTATGGGAACCTTGGGTTCAACATTTTCTTCTCTTAAATATAAGGAGAAAGCTTATGTGGGTAATGAGCAAAAGTTTATGTATGTCTCTAAAGTGCCTAAACCAAAGAAGTATTATTATAGGCCTAAAATTGACAAAGCCCTTAGTGCCACTACGGATGGGGGAGCTCATAATAACGATGTACCACCCTTCGATAATACTTGATACACACTTTCTGCGCCTAGCTGAAAGGCGTTAAAGAAAAGCGCTTATGGGAGACAACCCATGGTTTTTACCTACAGTACTTTGTTTTTATTTTGTGTCTTGGAAGTTGTTTACTACTGTAGCAACCTCTCCTTATCTTAGTTTAGTGTTTTGTTGTGCCAAGTAAAGTCGTTGATAGTAAAGTTCATACTAGATTTGGATTACTGCGCAGAAACAGATTTCTTTGCTGTCACGAATCTGGGCTGTTTTCTCTGTAGGTAACTCAGAAAATTATGCCAATTTACGTGAGTGATCCTCAGATATGTACGCAACTTTCATTCAATTTGAGCATTTTCATTTGAGCAAGTCTGGTGCCTCGATAAAATTCGTCAATACGAACTGTTCTGTTTTGACAGATTCTGTCTTTTATTTCGCATTGCCTCTTTTGCTATGTTGGATGAATTTCTTTGATCCATTAATGTCCAGTAGCTTTATGCAATGTCCAGAAGTGTTAGAATGATTGTGTCACCTCTGAACATGTTAATTTTTATTGTCGCTAACCCTCTAATGAGTTGTTCTAAGTTTGGTGTGGAGGAAGTTTTCAAGGATCAAGAGAGGAGTATGATGCAACATGATCAAGGAGAGTGAAAGCTCTAAGCTTGGGGATGCCCCGGTGGTTCACCCCTGCATATTCTAAGAAGACTCAAGCGTCTAAGCTTGGGGATGCCCAAGGCATCCCCTTCTTCATCGACAACATTATCAGGTTCCTCCCCTGAAACTATATTTTTATTCCATCACATCTTATGTGCTTTTCTTGGAGCGTCGGTTTGTTTTTGTTTTTTGTTTTGTTTGAATAAAATGGATCCTAGCATTCACTTTATGGGAGAGAGACACGCTCCGCTGTAGCATATGGACAAGTATGTCCTTAGTTTCTACTCATAGTATTCATGGCGAAGTTTCTTCTTCGTTAAATTGTTATATGGTTGGAATTGGAAAATGATACATGTAGTAACTTGCTAAAATGTCTTGGGTAATGTGATACTTGGCAATTGTTGTGCTCATGTTTAAGCTCTTGCATCATATGCTTTGCACCCATTAATGAAGAAATACATAGAGCATGCTAAATTTGGTTTGCATATTTGGTCTCTCTAAGGTCTAGATAATTTCTAGTATTGAGTTTGAACAACAAGGAAGATGGTGTAGAGTCTTATAATGTTTATAATATGTCTTTTATGTGAGTTTTGCTGCACCGGTTCATCCTTGTGTTTGTTTCAAATAAGCCTTGCTAGCCTAAACCTTGTATCGAGAGGGATTACCTCTCATGCATCCAAAATACTTGAGCCAACCACTATGCCATTTGTGTCCACCATACCTACCTACTACATGGTATTTTCCGCCATTCCAAAGTAAATTGCTTGAGTGCTACCTTTAAAATTCCATCATTCACCTTTGCAATATATAGCTCATGGGACAAATAGCTTAAAAACTATTGTGGTATTGAATATGTACTTATGCACTTTATCTCTTATTAAGTTGATTGTTGTGCGATAACCATGTTCACTGGGGACGCCATCAACTACTCTTTGTTGAATTTCATGTGAGTTGCTATGCATGTTCGTCTTGTCTGAAGTAAGAGCGATCTACCACCTTATGGTTAAGCATGCATATTGTTAGAGAAGAACATTGGGCCACTAACTAAAGCCATGATCCATGGTGGAAGTTTCAGTTTTGGACATATATCCTCAATCTCATATGAGAAAATTATTAATTATTGTTACATGCTTATGCATAAAAGAGGAGTCCATTATCTGTTGTCTATGTTGTCCCGGTATGGATGTCTAAGTTGAGAATAATCAATAGCGAGAAATCCAATGCGAGCTTTCTCCTTAGACCTTTGTACAGGCGGCATAGAGGTACCCCTTTGTGACACTTGGTTAAAACATGTGCATTGTGATGATCCGGTAGTCCAAGCTAATTAGGACAATGTGCGGGCACTATTAGTATACTATGCATGAGGCTTGCAACTTGTAAGATATAATTTACATGATACATATGCTTTATTACTACCGTTAACAAAATTGTTTCATGTTTTCAAAATCAAAGCTCTAGCACAAATATAGCAATCGATGCTTTTCCTCTATGGAGGACCATTCTTTTACTTTCATTGTTGAGTCAGTTCACCTATTTCTCTCCACCTCAAGAAGCAAACACTTGTGTGAACTGTGCATTGATTCCTACATACTTGCATATTGCACTTATTATATTACTCTATGATGACAATATCCATGAGATATACATGTTACAAGTTGAAAGCAACCGCTGAAACTTAATCTTCCTTTGTGTTGCTTCAATGCCTTTACTTTGAATTATTGCTTTATGAGTTAACTCTTATGCAAGACTTATTGATGCTTGTCTTGAAGTACTATTCATGAAAAGTCTTTGCTATATGATTCACTTGTTTACTCATGTCATATACATTGTTTTGATCGCTGCATTCACTACATATGCTTTACAAATAGTATGATCAAGGTTATGATGGCATGTCACTCCAGAAATTATCTTTGTTATCGTTTTACCTGCTCGGGACGAGCAGAACTAAGCTTGGGGATGCTGATACGTCTCCGACGTATCGATAATTTCTTATGTTCCATGCCACATTATTGATGTTATCTACATGTTTTATGCACACTTTATGTCATATTCGTGCATTTTACGGAACTAACCTATTAACAAGATGCCGAAGTGCCGATTCTTGTTTTCTGCTGTTTTTGGTTTCAGAAATCCTAGTAAGGAAATATTCTCGGAATTGGATGAAATCAACGCCCAGGGTCCTATTTTGCCACGAAGCTTCCAGAAGACCGAAGAGGAGACGAAGTGGGGCCACGAGGTGGCCACACCCTAGGGCGGCGCGGCCCCCCTTGGCCGCGCGGTCTGTGGTGTGGGCCTCGTGCCGCCTCTGACCTGCCCTTCCGCCTACTTAAAGCCTCCGTTGCGAACCCCCCGATCTCGAGAGCCACGATACGGAAAACCTTCCAGAGACGCCGCCGCCGCCGATCCCATCTCGGGGGATCCAGGAGATCGCCTCCGGCACCCTGCCGGAGAGGGGAATCATCTCCCGGAGGACTCTACGCCGCCATGGTCGCCTCCGGAGTGATGAGTGAGTAGTCTACCCCTGGACTATGGGTCCATAGCAGTAGCTAGATGGTTGTCTTCTCCCCATTGTGCTTAATTGTCGGATCTTGTGAGCTGCCTAACATGATCAAGATCATCTATCTGTAATTCTATATGTTGCGTTTGTTGGGATCCGATGAATAGAGAATACTTGTTATGTTGATTATCAAAGTTATGTCTATGTGTTGTTTATGATCTTGCATGCTCTCCGTTACTAGTAGATGCTCTGGCCAAGTAGATGCTTGTAACTCCAAGAGGGAGTATTTATGCTCGATAGTGGGTTCATGCCTCCATTGATATCTGGGACAGTGACAGAAAGTTCTAAGGTTGTGGATGTGCTGTTGCCACTAGGGATAAAACATTAGTGCTATGTTCGAGGATATAGTCACTGGTTACATTACGCGCAATACTTAATGCAATTGTGCATTGTTAGCAACTTAATGTTTGGAGGGGGTTCGGATGATAACTTTGAAGGTGGACTTTTTAGGCATAGATGCATCTTTGGATGGCGGTCTATGTACTTTGTCGTAATGCCCAATTAAATCTCACTATACTCATCATAATATGTATGTGCATGGTCATGCCCTCTTTATTTGTCAATTGCCCAACTGTAATTTGTTCACCCAACATGTTGTTTATCTTATGGGAGAGACAGCTCTAATGAACTGTGGACCCCGGTCCAATTCTCTATCTTTGAAATACAATCTCTTGCAATCTTTGTTCTCTGTTTTTTTACTGCAAACAATCATCTTCCACACTATACATTTAATCCTTTGTTACAGCAAGCCGGTGAGATTGACAACCTCACTGTTTCGTTGGGGCAAAGTACTTTGGTTGTGTTGTGCAGGTTCCACGTTGGCGCCGGAATCCCTGGTGTTGCGCCGCACTACATCCCGCCGCCATCAACCTTCAACGTGCTTCTTGGCTCCTCCTGGTTCGATAAACCTTGGTTTCTTTCTGAGGGAAAACTTGCTGCTGTGCGCATCATACCTTCCTCTTGGGGTTCCCAACGAACGTGTGAGTTACACGCCATCAGGGCGCACTACCGGCGTTAGCAACAACGTGGAACCTGCACACAACACAACCAAAATACTTTGCCCTAACTTACAGTGAGCTTGTCAATCTCACCGGTTATGCTCAAAACAAAGGATTAATCGTATAGTGTGGAAAGAGATATTTGTTTGAAGTGGAATTAAAGAGAACAGTGTTTGCAGTAAGTAAACAGAACAAGTGTTCGCAGTAGATGATTTTATCACTTAAAAAGAAAGGACCGGGGTCCACAGTTCACTAGAGGTGTCTCTCCATAAAGATAAATAACATGTTGGGTGAACAAATTACAACTGGGCAATTGACAGAATAAATACCATACATGACACGATGCTTACTATGAGATTTATTTGGGCATTACAACATAATACATAGACCGCAATCCAACTGCGTCTATGACTAATAATCCACCTTCCGGTTAGCGTCCGCACCCATTTTAGTATTAAATTGCAAGCAACAGATTATCGCATTAAGCAAAGTGTGTAAAGTAAACAATACAATTATCCTTAGACAAAGCATTGCTGTTTTCTGTAGGATAACGTTGCATAGAAAACAAAAATGTTCCTACGGCAAACACGCAATCCAAGCCAAGATGCAATCTAGAAGACGGTAGCAACGAGGGAGTATCGAGTCTCACCCTTGAAGAGATTCCAAAGCCTACAAGATGAGGCTCTTGTTGCTGCGGTAGACGATCACTTGCCGCTTGCAAAAGCGCGTAGAAGATCTTGATCACGATCGGTTCCGGCGCCACGAACGGGCAGCACCTCCGTACTCGGTCACACGTTCAGTTGTTGATGAAGACGACGTCCACCTCCCCGTTCCAGCGGGCAGCGGAAGTAGTAGCTCCTCTTGAATCCGACAGCACGACGGCGTGGTGTCGGTGGCGGTGTAGAAGTCCGGCAGAGCTTCGCTAAGCTACGCGGGCAATATGAAGTGGAGGAGCAAAGCTAGGGTTTGGGAGGGGGTGGCCGGCCACTCAAGGGGGGCGGCCAAGCTATGGTCTTGGGGTGGCCGGCCCCCTCCCTTGGCCCCTCATTATATAGGTGGATCCCAAGTGTTGGTGTCCAAGTCTTCGAATAAGACCCGAAACCAAAACCTTCCATAGGAGGGGGGAAACCTAGCCCAACTAGGACTCCCACCCAAAGGTGGGATTCCCACCTCCCATGTGGGGGGTGGCCGGCCCCCTATGGTGGAGTCCACTTGGGACTCCACCCCCACTAGGGCTGGCCGGCCATGGAGGTGGAGTCCCTTGTGGACTCCACCTTCCTTGGTGGTTTCTTCCGGACTTTTCTAGAACCTTCTAGAACCTTCCATAGAACCTTCCGCGACATTTTATTTTACATAAAATGACATCCTATATATGAATCTTATTCTCCGGACCATTCCGGAACTCCTCGTGATGTCCGGGATCTCATCCGGGACTCCGAACAAATATTCGAACGCCATTCCATAATTCAAGTGCTACCATTTCAACATCCAACTTTAAGTGTGTCACCCTACGGTTCGAGAACTATGCGGACATGGTTGAGTACTCACTCGACCAATAACCAATAGCGGGATACGGAGATCCATAATGGCTCCCACATATTCAACGATGACTTTAGTGATCGAATGAACCATTCACATACATTACCAATTCCCTTTGTCTCGCGATATTTTACTTGTCCGAGGTTTGATCTTCGGTATCACTCTATACCTTGTTCAACCTCGTCTCCTGACAAGTACTCTTTACTCGTACCGTGGTATGTGGTCTCTTATGAACTCATTCATATGCTTGCAAGACATTAGACGACATTCCACCGAGAGGGCCCAGAGTATATCTATCCGTCATCGGGATGGACAAATCCCACTGTTGATCCATATGCCTCAACTCATACTTTCCGGATACTTAATCCCACCTTTATAGCCACCCATTTACGCAGTGGTGTTTGGTGTAATCAAAGTACCTTTCCGGTATAAGTGATTTACATGATCTCATGGTCATAAGGACTAGGTAACTATGTATCGAAAGCTTATAGCAAATAACTTAATGACGAGATCTTATGCTACGCTTAATTTGGGTGTGTCCATTACATCATTCACACAATGACATAACCTTGTTATTAATAACATCCAATGTTCATGATTATGAAACTAATCATCCATTAATCAACAAGCTAGTTTAAGAGGCATACTAGGGACTTCTTGTTTGTCTACATATCACACATGTACTAATGTTTCGGTTAATACAATTCTAGCATGATATATAAACATTTATCATAAACATAAAGATATAAATAATAACCACTTTATTACTGCCTCTAGGGCATATCTCCTTCAGTCTCCCACTTGCACTAGAGTCAATAATCTAGATTACATTGTAATATACCTAACACCCATGGCATTTTGGTGTTGGTCATGCTTTGCCCTAGGGAGAGCTTTAGTCAACGGATCTGCTACATTCAGATCAGTGTGTACTTTTTTTTTTTTTTGAGGAATTACAGCAGGAGAATCTCCTACTGCTTGATATATATATAAATAACCAAAAAGGGCACCAGGAGTGCCAAGTAGTACTTACAAGACTCCAGAAGAGAAAGGGAAATTACATGTTCTAAGGAAGGAAAAAGGAAGAAAAAAAAAAAAAAGAAGAAACACTCTCCCAAATAGGAGCCCAAAGGAGAAAAGACACTAAAACTACTAAAACTAGCAACTAACTTACAAAGCTCCCTTTTTTTTTTTTTTTTTTTTTTAAGAAAGAAGGGTGATAAGAGTTTGTATCTCTGCCCGTAGCTGTTCCTTCACCCTGCACTGTAGGATTTCTAAATCTTGGGAGAGCTGTCTCTTCCAAATCTCCACCTCAGGAATGGCTTGGTCGAAGTACACCCGGTTACGAATTTTCCAAATGTTCCAAGACCCAAGGATTAGGATCTCTGTGAAGAGGGGTCGCGCCCATCTCTGTTTTCCATCAGCTAACATAGGCCCGAGATGCATATCAGTGCACAAGTTCATTCCAATCTCTGACCAGCAGCTAGAACTAAACGGGCAGCAGAAGAAAAGATGGTTTCTGGTTTCATCTAGCCCTGTGTCACACAGCATGCATGAGAACACCGATCCAATGTCCATATTCCTCCTCCGCAACATGTCCCTGGTGTTGATACGATCCACTAACATCAGCCATGCAAAGACTTTATGCTTCATTATGCACTTGGATTTCCATATCCATTGCAAGTAATCAGGCACAACCGCATCCTTGAAGCAGAAGTTGTAGTAGTCCTTAGATTTATATATGGATTTCCCCCAAGCAAATTCCCATTTATCCGAGGTACGTCTGTCTAATGTGTCATCATTGATAATGTGCTGAAGTTGGAGCAGTTCTGTGTGTGCCTCAATCGAAAGCGGCAGTTGGAAATATACACCCAGGTCTTGTTCCTCCACAAAGTCGGCAACCGAGATATCCTCATTGAGAGAGAAGGAGTACAACCTGGGGGCAGTGTCACATAGCTGCGGACTGCACCATGCATCTTTCCATAAAAGAATGGTGTCTCCTGTTCCAATGGTGCATCTAGTCACGCCTCTGAAAATTGGCATAAGGCTTGTCACATCTTTCCACCAGAACGATCCGCATTTGGGAATGGCATGGGGCACCCCAATTTCATAGTGAGCAGACCAGACCAGCTGAACCCAAGGCAGGTCTTGTTTGTTGTAGAATTTGTCAAGAAATTTTAGGAGCAGCGCCTGGTTCTGCATTTTGAGATTGATCACACCCAGGCCGCCCTTGTCTTTCGGCTGGCAAACCCTATCCCAAGATGCCAAGGATTGGCATTTTTCCTCTCCATCCACAAATTTCCTCCAGATACAGTGACGACGTGCTCTGTCACAGAATTCAAATATTTTCAGCGGAACTTTTAGCGTGCACATGGCGTATGTGATAAGGGGTGTGATTGCCGAGTTAACATATGTGAGTCTCCCACCATACGTGAGCCAATGTGCCGAGCTAGAAAGTCTCCTTTCGACTCCACACACAAGGGGCATCAGATCCTCCACAGTTGGGCGAGTGGTACCCATTGGTAGCCCAAGGTATGTGAAGGGCATTGAACCAACCCGGCAGCCAATGGTGTCAGCAAGCTCTAATGCTTTCTCGGTAGAGATATTGATCGGATAAAGCTGCGTCTTGTTGAAATTGATATGAAGACCCGTACTCTGTGCAAAAGCTTGGAGGATATTCTGCATAATGTGGAGTTGATCGGGGCAGGCTGGGAGCACTACAATGGTGTCGTCTGCGTACTGAATTATCGGGTAGTCCTCGGATGCAGGTTGTGGGATAGGCAGACGGAGAATTCCTTCATCACATGCAGCGTTGACGACCGACTGAAGCACATCTCCCATTGCAACAAATAACAGTGGGGACAGAGGGTCGCCCTGACGCACCCCTCGTTTGCATTTGAATTCTGTACCTGGCACGCCATTGAGGAGAACTGCCGAGCTGCCCGAATCCAAGATTTTCCTGACCATGTCCATCCAACGATCATCAAACCCCATGCATTTGAGTATTTCCAAGATCGAGTGATGCTCCACTGTGTCGAAAGCTTTTTCGAAATCGATCTTGAGGACGACACATTCTGCACCCGAGGCATGACACTGATGAAGAAACTCAAAGGCCCATGCGAGGCAGTCTTGGATGGTGCGAGTCTTGATGAAACCATACTGGTTACGATGGACAAGGCGTAAGATCCAAGTTTGGAGCCTGTCAGCTAGCAGCTTTGTGATCACCTTAAGTACACAGTTAAGAAGGGAGATTGGCCGATAATCGTTCACTGTTTCAGGTACCAAGATTTTCGGAATAAGGGTAATTAGCGAACTGTTGAGACATTGCAAAGAGACCTTGCCTTCCCAGAAATCCTCGCAGAGCTGGTAAAAGTCATTTTTGATGATATCCCAGCAGCTTTTGAGAAATAATCCATTGAAGCCGTCTGGGCCAGGCGCCTTATCCGGGGGAATTCGCTTAATGATGTTGTCAATCTCCTCATGCGTAAAGGGAACCGAGAGGGCCTCAAGCCCTTGAACTGGGTGCACAAGGTCTTGCAGGTTGAGGCAAATGTCAGGCCTGCTTGAGACACCCATTCTGAGCTTGAACGCTTCATGGAATGCAGCTGCTTTTTCCACATGAGTTTCTAGCACTCTGCCATCATGGCTCGTGAGGGAAGCCACATTATTTCTTCTGTATCTCTCTGTAGCTCTTGCATGGAAGAATTTTGTGTTCTCGTCACCAAGCTTAGCCCAACGGTAAGTGCAGCGTTTTTTCCAGTATTTATTTTTGTAATCAAGCAGGCGCAAGAGGTGTTTCTTTAAAATGACTCTGAAGTTCCATTCTTGTCTCGCCAAAGTACGCTTGTTTTCCAGTAGGTCTACTTCAGACAGTGCCCTGTTGCAATTTTCTATTGCTGTGCTAAGCTTGGAAATGGATTTACTCCAGGATTTTAAGTCATGACGAAGCCTCTTCAGTTTTGCTGACATGATAAGAGCGCTGTTTTTTGCTCTGACTGGGAGATTCCAGCTGTTCTTGACAGTTTCAGTGAATCCAGGGTGCAGTGGCCAATAATTTTCAAAACGGAAGAGACGACACTTGGGAATGGCAGTTTCAATTGATACTACACATGGCGTGTGATCCGAGACAGGTTTGGCGAGTGGTTTCACAAGGGTATTGGGGAAAACCGATGTCCATTCCACGGTTGTGAAGAACCAGTCTAGTTGCTCAAGCAGTGGCTGTTCTTGCATGTTACTCCACGTAAACCTCATCCCTTTCAGAGGTAATTCAACTAACGCGTGGCTGCTGATGAAGTTATTAAACTTGTTCATGTCATCCACATTGCCACCAGGGCGGTTTCTATTTTCTGTGGACCTGATGAAGTTGAAGTCACCCAGTAACAACCATAATTCATCAGGGCATATCAGCAGATTGTCTAACCATTCAACAAACTCATCCCTGGGCTCACCCGAGCAAGGACCATAAATGTTTGTTAAGTTCCAAGTGTGGTTGGATTGAGTTGAGGAAAGTCTGATTGTGAGAGCAAATCTTTCTCTGTGTAAAACCGTACCCGTGAACATCGAGCTGCACCAAATTATAATGATACCACCAGACGCTCCAACAGAAGGGATGAATTCAAACTTATCAAAGCGTCTAGGGCAGCATTTTCTAATGAACGAGTTATCAAAGTGTTCTTTTTTGGTTTCTTGCAGACAAATGATAGCACAACCACACTCCTCGATTTTATTGCGAAGGGCTAGACATTTATCTTCAGAGTTTACACCTCTGATGTTCCAACACAGGATAGACCAAAACGAAAGCAAATTCATGGGGTGGAGGGGGAGGCTACGTAACGATCAACGCGAGGACAGACTCGCGGACAGACTCGATAAAAACACAGGGGAAAAGATAACATTGGCGCGTCCAAGCACAGGCGCTTGAACGGCCATGACACACGACACAAAGACACACTAGAACCCATCGCGAGGAGAGAACAGGGTAGAGCTAAGGTGCAACGTCCTCTTCAGCCTCCTCTTCTGGGGCGAGCAGGCGGGCCTCTGAAACTTCTTCTGCTGGTACTCCACAGAGATTGACTGCAATATTCTGGAGCACTTCCACTGGCGTCGGGGGGATCTGATCTTCTGGGTCCTCAACTGGCTGCAGATCAGCTATCATCCTGTCATTCACTGGCACATTTGCAGATGCAGCTTGTATCACTTCTTCCACCATAGGAGTCTGACGGGGCCTGACGTGGCTCTTGCGTGCAGGGCGATCCGATGTGATGTTCTGCCTAAAACCCTGGAAGCGAGTGTTGCGAGAGCTGCGTCGGAGTCCTGAGACACTGGCTGGAGTCGGTCTGCGGCGTTTGCGAGGGGCATTGGAGTTTTCAGGCTCAGACTGCACATCCTCAAGCTCGCCATCTGCAGGTTGAGGTTCAGCACTTGGTACTTCACTTGAGATGTGGTCCTGCGGCAGGAATGGGATGATGGCCCAGCCATCCGACGATGAGTCGCTCGGCTGGGTGGTCTCAGTGTACAAGGGGTTCTGGATGTGCTCGTGACCAGAGAGAGGGCCTAACTGAATGTTCTCCATTGCCGCCACCAGATCTTCAGAGAGGTTACGAGCGAAGCTGACATTCATGAGCACGAACTGTTTCACCTCTGTACCCTCGGAGTCTGAGGAATTGTATCCCACTTGGTCAAAGCCTGCGTCCTCCAGATCATCATACACATTGTTGGCTGACACACTTCCATCTTGGGCATTGACACCTTGTTCGGCTGGGATACCATGTAACTGAACTAGGCTGTCAACAGGAGGTTGTGGGATCTGATCCTCCATCTGTTCTGCCCCATTGTACTGCCACCATTGCTGTATGTTGACGTTTCCTTGCTCCTCAGCGTTAGCGTTGGCTTCCACGATAGGGTGAGGATCTCCATTTGGCGGGATTGGGTCTTCCTGGTTAACCTGGATAGGTGGAACCATAGCGGCCACAGCATGGGCCCCGAAACCACGCAGGAGATAGACAGGTACTGTCCAAGAGAAATTGTTGCCTCCCAACTGTCTCAGAACCAGGCTACGCGGAACCAAAGCATCATCCATTAGCAGCACTCTAACAAGCACCCTGCCTGGGTTGCCACTGGGGTCATGCCACATCAGGAGGCGACCAAAACTGGCACACGCTTGAGCAATGTAGAAATCGGTCTGGTAGTCAAGTGGGAAGCCAAGGAGGAGGATCCAGCGCTCCTGGCCCAAAACAGCAGCTCGACGGTTAAGGGCCTCGTCATGCCTGACAAAGTTGATCAAAGTATCTTCATCTAGCTGGAATCCATGCCCTTCCACGATGGCATCACGGATGATGACCGACCTAAATCTGAACAGGCCAATCCCAAAGGGGGAGCTACGAGCACTGCGAACATCAATGTTGTGGTCATACCTCATCAGGTTTATCAGGCTAGTCAGGATCATGGGACGCTCCAGGTCAGCCACCATGCGATCAGCTATAGCGATGGCGTACTCTCCATGGTAGCCAGGTGCATCCGCGGGCAGCGCAAGGTGGCTGCGCACGATCCTGTTGACGGGGCCTTCGTCGACGATCATGCCATCAGGGAGGAAGCGGAAGGGGTTCACCACGAAGTTTGCCATTGGAGTCAAGGTGGCGAGGGTCGTGATAGGATGAGCGCAGTCAGGGGTTTCCGCAGGGTTTTGTAGGGCTACTGGCTCTGAGGCGGGAAGTTGATCAAAAACTATCAAACTGCCATCCGGCTGATCTGGTTTCCTTCTCCAAACAAGACGGCCAGGGCATCTTGCCATAACATGACCAAAGACCTTGCATTTGCGGCAGCAAATCTGATTCCTGCAATCACGACGACTGTGTCCTTCCAAAAGACATCTAGGGCAACAAATGCCTTGCTTATTTGCGTGTATCTCCTGCCTCTGTTGTTGGGATCTTTGATACTTTCCTTTGGAAGAGGATTCAGGGGAATTCTTGGTGCACAAGTGTTCTGGAGAACTGACACCTTTCTCTGGAGGGCCGCCATGTGTATGAAGATTTCCTGTACGGCTGAATTTTGCTAATTCCTGGGCCAATTCTTGGGCTAGAATCTCGCTTTTTGGGCATTCAACCCTCTTATGGCCTACCTTGAAACAGAGTTTACACCTGAGGCCGATACAGCAGCGACCCAACCCATGATGACAAATCTTGCCAGGGCCCAAGCAAAGCGGGCATGCAGTCTGATTAGGACCAATGTCAGGCAGCTTTGATAATTTAGTGGCCCAGATAATTCCCTCGTCATCGTAACCAGCAAGCCTAAGATCACGGAGCATCTCTAGCGTGGGGGCAGATTCATCCATGAAATCTTTTTTGGAAGTGTCTATAGTAGGCAGGTCCGTGATGCCGGTGGAAATCTTTCCAAAGGAAGTCCGAAAGGATTTAGACGGGCAAACGGTAATACTCTCAAAACTTCCAAGTTTAAGCTGCTGACAAACCGGGCTTTCCTGGGTAACTGGGATCTGATCAGCGGCCAAACCGTTAAGGAAGGAGCTGGGAATTTGAATTTTGCACCGCTCCTTCTCCAACTCCGATGATCGCCGGAGAACCTCCATGTTTGGTTTGAAACAGTACCGCGAGCTATCAGTGGACGGAGGTTTGATCCTTGTTTCCGAGAAATGGTCTCGAGGACATGCACGCTTAGCTCTACTAGAGGGACGTGACCAGCTAGGGTCCTCCTGAATGGAGGGTGACGGGGGGTAAACTGGATCAAGAAAGACTTTGGAGTAGCCATCCCCACGAAACAGACGAAAGAAACAGTGGAATTCAGGCCAGAGCCTAGATTCTAGGCGATGGATGAAGTGACCGACGGAGTTGGAGGCGACCGAGAAACGGAACTTACGATCACTAAGCTGGACGACACCAAAGCCCGCGGCGACACCGCCAAGGCAACATTGAAGGGCAAGCCCAACTGATTCGACCGTAAGGGGGAAGGAGGCAAACGGGAAGACGGCGACCAGGAAGAAAGCCTTGTCGCTGGGGGAGGAGGGACAAAAGTGGACATGGCTGCGAAAGCGACGACGTACCAGGGCAGCCAAGTTGAGACCTGGCGTGAAATCCCAATGGAGGATGGCGTCCATTGGAGGCAGAGGGACCTTTGGAGGGTTTAGAGGGCGGCGCGCCGGCCATCTTCACCGGAGCAGGGACTCGCCGTGGTCGCTAGGGTGGAGAGGGAGAGAGCCATCTTTTTTGTTTGCCTCCTTCCCCCTTACGGTCGAATCAGTTGGGCTTCCCCTTAGGGTGGAGAGGGAGATCAGTGTGTACTTTGCAAATCTTTACTTCTCCATCTTCGATGTACTCGCGAATCGAGTGGTAACACAGCTTGATATGCTTCAGCCTCTTGTGTGACCTTGGCTCTTGTGCATTGGTGATGGCACCCATGTTATCACAGTAAATGATTAATGGGTCCAATGCACTAGGAACCACACCGAGCTCTACAATGAACCTCTTCATCCATACCGCTTCTGATGAAGCCTCTGAAGCCGCTATGTACTCTGATTCTGTTGAAGACTTCGCCACCGTGCACTGCTTCGAGCTTGCCCAGCTTACTGCAGCACCATTCAATATAAACACGTACCCAGATTGTGACTTAGAGTCATCAGGATCAGTGTTCCAACTTGCATCGGTGTAACTTGTTACAACGAGCTCTTGGTCACCTCCATAACAAAGAAACATATCCTTAGTTCTTTTCAAGTACTTCAGGATATTCTTGACCGCTGTCCAGTGTTCCATTCCTGGATCACTTTGATATCTGCTAGTCAAACTAACAGCATGTGCTATATCCGGTCTTGTACATAGCATGGCATACATAATAGAGCCTACTGCCGAAGCATAGGGGATGTTACTCATCCTTTCTCTTTCTTCTGCCGTAGCCGGTCCTTGAGTTTTACTCAATACCTTGCCTGGTAACATAGGTAAGAACCCTTTCTTACTTTCGTCCATTCTAAACTTTTTTAGAATCTTGTCCAGATATGTACTCTGTGATAGCCCTATTAGGCGTCTTGATCTATCTCTATAAATCTTGATGCCTAATATATATGATGCTTCACCAAGGTCTTTCATTGAAAAACTATTATTCAAATAACCCTTAACACTGCTTAATAGTTCTATATCATTCCCGATCAATAATATGTCATCTACATATAATATCAGGAATGCTACAGAGCTCCCACTCACTTTCTTGTAAATACAGGCCTCTCCATGACCTTGTATAAACCCGAAGTCTTTGATCACCTTATCAAAGCGTCGGTTCCAACTTCTTGATGCTTGCTTCGGTCCATAGATTGAACGCTGAAGTTTGCATACTTTGTCAGCATTTTTAGGATCGACAAAACCTTTGGGTTGTACCATATACAACTCTTCCTCAATGTCTCCATTAAGGAACGCTGTTTTGACATCCATACGCCAAATCTCATAATCGAAAAATGCAGCTATTGCTAACAAAATCCTCACAGATTTTAGCTTCGCTACGGTGAGAAAGTCTCATCGTAGTCAACTCCTTGAATTTGTCGGAAACCCTTTGCGACAAGTCGAGCTTTATAGACGATAATATTACCATCAAGATCTGTTTTTCTCTTGAAGATCCATTTATTCTCGACAGCCTTTCGGCTATCAGGTAAGTCTACCAAAGTCCATACTTTGTTATCATACATGGATCCCATTTCGGATTTCATGGCTTCTTGCCATTTGTTGGAATCTGGGCTCATCATTGCTTCTTCATACGTCGCAGGGTCCTCATCATTGTTATCCACAATCATGACATTTAGACAAGGATCATACCAATCAGGAGTGGCACGTTCCCTTGTCGATCTGCGAGGTTCGATAGTTTCCTCGTTCGAAGTTTCATGATCATTATCATTAGCTTCCTCTGTTGCCGATGTAGGCGGTACAGTACAACTTCCAGATCGCGCTACTGCGATCAACGAGTATAGATTCATCAATCTCATCGAGTTCTACTTTTCTTCCAGTCACTTCTTTAGTGAGAAATTCTTTCTCAAGAAAGGTTCCGTTCTTAGCAACAAAGATTTTGCCTTCGGATCTGTGATAGAAAGTGTACCCTATAGTTTCCTTAGGGTAACCTATGAAGACGCATTTCTCCGCTTTGGGTTCTAGCTTGTCCGGTTGTAACTTCTTTACATAGGCTTCGCAACCCCAAACTTTCAGGAACGACAGCTTAGGTTTCTTATTAAACCATAATTCATACGGTGTCGTTTCTACGGATTTTGATGGTGCTCTATTTAAAGTGAATGCGGCTGTCTCTAATGCATAACTCCAAAATGATAACGGCAAATCAGTAAGAGACATCATACTACGAACCATATCTAAGAGAGTTCGATTACGACGTTCGGACACACCGTTTCGTTGAGGTGTTCCCGGCGGTGTCAATTGTGAAAGTATTCCGCATTTCTTTAAATGCATGCCAAACTCATAACTCAGATATTCACCTCCACGATCAGATCGTAGAAATTTGATCTTCTTGTTACGTTGATTTTCTACTTCACTTTGAAATTCCTTAAACTTCTCGAAAGTTTCGGATTTATGTTTCATGAAATAGATATACCCATATCTACTCAGATCATCTGTGAAGGTTAGAACATAACGATAACCACCGCGCGATGCTACGCTCATTGGTCCACATACATCGGTATGTATGATTTCCAATAAGTCGATGGCTCGCTCCATCATACCAGAAAATGGAGTCTTTGTCATTTTTCCCATTAGACATGCTTCGCATCTATCAAGTGACTCAAAGTCAAGTGATTCAAGTAATCCATCAGTATGGAGTTTCTTCATGCGTTTCACTCCAATATGACCAAGACAACAGTGCCACATATAAGTAGAATTATCATTAAGTTTAATTCGCTTAGCATCAATGTTATGTATATGCGTATCACTACTATCGAGATCTAACGAAATAAGCCATTCTTTTGTGGTGCTCGACCATAAAAGATATTATTCATAAAAATAGAACAACCATTATTCTCGGACTTGAATGAATAACCGTCTTGCATTAAACAAGATCCAGATATAATGTTCATGCTCAACGCAGTACATAATAGCAATTATTTAGGCTTAAAACTAATCCCGAAGGTTGATGTATATGTAGTGTGCCTACTGCGATCACATTTTCCTTTGATCCGTTTCCATCGCGAATCGTCACTTCATCTTTCGGGTTGTCGTTTATTCTTTAGTTCTGTTTCGAGTTACAAATATGAGCAACCGAACCGGTATCAAATACCAGGTACTAGAACGAGAACCAGTGAAATGAACATCTATAACATGTATATCAAATATACCTTCTTTCTTCTTCTTGACAAGGCCGCTCTTCGGATCAGCCAGATACTTGGAGCAATTACGCTTCCGGTGTCCCTTCTCCTTGCGGTAATAGCACTCAGCATCGGGCTTAGGGCCGTTCTTAGGTTTCATAGGAGGCGTGGCAGCTTTCTTGCCACCCTTCTTGAATTTTCCCATAGACATGCCCAGTTTCATGAACCAGCGGGTCTGGTTGACCATCAACACGTGATGCTCTTTCTTGATCTCAATCTCGGCAGCTTTTAGCATGCCAAAGAGTTCAGAGTAACTCCTTGTTCATGTTACGCATATTGTAGTTCATCACAAAGTTCTTGTAACTTGGTGGCGGTGATTGAAGGACACGATTAATCCCCGATCTGTTAGGAATCACTATTCCCAAGTCATCGAGTTTCTTCGCATGCCCGGTCATGGCGAGCATGTGCTCACTAACGGAGCTGCCTTCTTCCATCATACAGTGAAGAAATGTTTCGATGCTTCATAGCATTCCACGGCCGCATGAGTCTCGAATATAGCTTTCAGCTCATTCATCAACTCATGAGGATCATGGTGCTCAAAACGTTTTTGAAGATCGGATTCCAGGCGCACGGATGGCACACCGAACTTGAGAGTACCGAGTTTTCGAGTCGCGTAAACAGCTTTTACTTCATCGGATTCATCTTCTGCGGGAGGGTCACCTAGCGGTGCATCAAGCACAAATTGCAGATTTCCGCCGGAGAGGAAGATCCTCACATGACGGAACCGATCGGTGAAGTTGCTACCGTTGCTCTTAAGTTTCTCTTTCTCTAGGAACTGATTAAAATTGATTGGGGACGCCATCTCTACAACATATATTTGCAATAGTTTAGACTAAGTTTATGACAAATTGAGTTCAAATTTTAATTCAACATAATTAAAAACCTAAGTGAACTCCCACTCAAAACAATATCCCTCGCATTGTCTTAGTGATCACACGAACCAAATCCACCGCACCTAAACCCGATCATCACGAGAAAAGGTGTGATTTCAATGGCGAACACTCATAGTGTTCATCATATCAACCATATGATTCATGCTCTACCTTTCGGTATCACGTGTTCCGAGACCATGTCTGTACATGCTAGGCTCGTCAAGGCCACCTTAGTATCCGCATGTGCAAAACTGTCTTGCACCCGTCATATGTACTTATTGAATCTATCACACCCGATCATCACGAGGTGCTTCGAAATGACAAGACTTGGCAACGGTGCTACTAAGGATGAACACTTTATTATCTTGAGATTTTAGTGAGGGATCATCTTATAATGCTACCGTCGCGATCTAAGCAAAATAAGATGCATAAAAAGGATTAACATCACATGCAGTTCATATGTGATATGATATGGCCCTTTTGTTCTTGCGCTTTTGATCTTCATCTCCAAAGCACGGATATGATCTCCATCATCTTCGGGCATGATCTCCATCATCGTCGGCGTAGCGTCAAGGTCAATGGCGCCGTCTTCATGATCGTCCTCCATGTAGCAACTATTACAACTACTTTGAAATACTACTCAACATGAAATTTAAAGACAACCATAAGGCTCCTGCCGGTTGCCACAATACAATAATGATCATCTCATACATATTCATCATCACATTATGGCCATATCACATCACCAAACCCTGCAAAAACAAGTTAGACGTCTCTAATTTGGTTTGCATATTTTACGTGGTTTAGGGTTTCGAGAGATCTAATCTACCTACGAACATGAACCACAACGTTGATACTAATGTTTTCAATAGAAGAGTAAATTGAATCTTTACTATAGTAGGAGAGACAGACACCCGCAAAGCCTCTTATGCAATACAAGTTGCATGTCGAACGAGGAACAAGTCTCATGAACGCGGTCATGTAAAGTTAGTCCGAGCCGCTTCATCCCACTATGCCATAAAGATGCAAAGTACTCAAACTAAAGATAACAAGAGCATCAACGCCCACAAACCATTGTGTTCTACTCGTGCAACCATCTATGCATAGACATGGCTCTGATACCACTGTAGGAAAACGTTGCATAGAAAACAAAAATGTTCCTACGGCAAACACGCAATCCAAGCCAAGATGCAATCTAGAAGACGGTAGCAACGAGGGAGTATCGAGTCTCACCCTTGAAGAGATTCCAAAGCCTACAAGATGAGGCTCTTGTTGCTGCGGTAGACGATCACTTGCCGCTTGCAAAAGCGCGTAGAAGATCTTGATCACGATCGGTTCCGGCGCCACGAACGGGCAGCACCTCCGTACTCGGTCACACGTTCGATTGTTGATGAAGACGACGTCCACCTCCCCGTTCCAGCCGGGCAGCGGAATTAGTAGCTCCTCTTGAATCCGACAGCACGACGGCGTGGTGTCGGTGGCGGTGTAGAAGTCCGGCAGAGCTTCGCTAAGCTACGCGGGCAATATGAAGTGGAGGAGCAAAGCTAGGGTTTGGGAGGGGGTGGCCGGCCACTCAAGGGGGGCGGCCAAGCTATGGTCTTGGGGTGGCCGGCCCCCTCCCTTGGCCCCTCATTATATAGGTGGATCCCAAGTGTTGGTGTCCAAGTCTTCGAATAAGACCCGAAACCAAAACCTTCCATAGGAGGGGGAAACCTAGCCCAACTAGGACTCCCACCCAAAGGTGGGATTCCCACCTCCCATGTGGGGGGTGGCCGGCCCCCTATGGTGGAGTCCACTTGGGACTCCACCCCCACTAGGGCTGGCCGGCCATGGAGGTGGAGTCCCTTGTGGACTCCACCTTCCTTGGTGGTTTCTTCCGGACTTTTCTAGAACCTTCTAGAACCTTCCATAGAACCTTCCGCGACATTTTATTTTACATAAAATGACATCCTATATATGAATCTTATTCTCCGGACCATTCCGGAACTCCTCGTGATGTCCGGGATCTCATCCGGGACTCCGAACAAATATTCGAACGCCATTCCATAATTCAAGTGCTACCATTTCAACATCCAACTTTAAGTGTGTCACCCTACGGTTCGAGAACTATGCGGACATGGTTGAGTACTCACTCCGACCAATAACCAATAGCGGGATCTGGAGATCCATAATGGCTCCCACATATTCAACGATGACTTTAGTGATCGAATGAACCATTCACATACATTACCAATTCCCTTTGTCTCGCGATATTTTACTTGTCCGAGGTTTGATCTTCGGTATCACTCTATACCTTGTTCAACCTCGTCTCCTGACAAGTACTCTTTACTAAATCTTGTGGTATGTGGTCTCTTATGAACTCATTCATATGCTTGCAAGACATTAGACGACATTCCACCGAGAGGGCCCAGAGTATATCTATCCGTCATCGGGATGGACAAATCCCACTGTTGATCCATATGCCTCAACTCATACTTTCCGGATACTTAATCCCACCTTTATAGCCACCCATTTACGCAGTGGTGTTTGGTGTAATCAAAGTACCTTTCCGGTATAAGTGATTTACATGATCTCATGGTCATAAGGACTAGGTAACTATGTATCGAAAGCTTATAGCAAATAACTTAATGACGAGATCTTATGCTACGCTTAATTTGGGTGTGTCCATTACATCATTCACACAATGACATAACCTTGTTATTAATAACATCCAATGTTCATGATTATGAAACTAATCATCCATTAATCAACAAGCTAGTTTAAGAGGCATACTAGGGACTTCTTGTTTGTCTACATATCACACATGTACTAATGTTTCGGTTAATACAATTCTAGCATGATATATAAACATTTATCATAAACATAAAGATATAAATAATAACCACTTTATTACTGCCTCTAGGGCATATCTCCTTCATTTTCTTCCTAGTAGCAACATCACATCTACAATCTTAGAAGTTATTGTCACTCTCTCAGATTACTATAGGCATGAACCCACTATCGAGCATAAATACTCCCTCTTGGAGTTACAAGCATATACTTGGTGAGAGCATCTACTAGCAACGGAGAGCATGCAAGATCACAAATAACATATAACAAGTATATAATCAATCTCAACCATAGGATTCAATATTCATCGGATCCCAACAAACACAACATGTTGCATTACATAAAGATGATCTTGATCAGGATAGGCAACTCACAAGATCTAAAATGAAGCATAAATTGGAGAAGACATCAATCTAGCTGATGCTATGGACCCGTACTCCAGAGATGAACTACTCATGCATCATTTCGGAGGCGGGCATGGCGATGTAGAGGCCTCCGGTGAGGATCTCCCTCTCCGACAGGGTGCCGGGAAGAGCTTCCGAACCCTCCCGAGCTAGGGTCGGCGATGGCGGTCGCGACGGAATTTTTTGTGGATGGAGGCTCGGGTATTTAGCTTTTTCCCGAAAAGGTGAATAAATAGGCGGAAGGGCGAGGTCTGTGGGTGCACGAGGGGCCCACACCACCCCTAGGCGCGGCCAGGGGCTGGGCCGCGCCCAGCCCTGGTGTGGCCGCCTCGTGGCTCCTCTTCGTCTCTCCTCTGGACTCCGTCTTCGTTACACTAAAATAGGAACTTTGGCTTTTGTTTCGTCCAATTCCGAGAATATTTTCTGTACAACTTTTCTGAAACACAAAACAACAGAAAATAGGGAACTGGCACTATGGCATCTTGTCAATAGGTTAGTTCCGGAAAATGCATAAAAGTGCAACAAAATGTAAACAAAACATATATAAATTGGTGTAAAACAAGCATAGAGCATAAAAAATTATAGATATGTTTGCAACGTATCAGCATCCCCAAGCTTAACTCCTGGTCGTTCTCGAGTAGGTAAGTGATAACAAAAATAATTTTTGAGGTGACATGAAGCCAACACAATCTTGCTCAAGTTATTGTAAAAGCATTGTGAGCTGTGATCAAAGTACTCTAGACATAGGCATGATAGATATAATTCTAACAATAGAACTTAGCAACTATGTTATAACATGATCACGAATAATTGTGCACTAAAATCAACTGTTTGCTTTTGAGCATAAAGAAAACATGGCAAAGTGGTACCCATCTTGTCCTTTATGAAGTAGCAAAACATAAATGCTAGGACACCTTTAAAGTTCAAAGGGTAACTAGATACAAGTAATTTGAGAACAAGCAATAACATAATCATGAATCAATCAATAATAAATTTTGGGACTATGCACATTATACTCAGAATGACAACTGTGCTCTCTTAATTGGTGAATAAAGTAAGAAGATGAAGACTCAACATAAAAGTAAAAGAAAGGTCATGCGCAGAGGGAAGCAATATTACTCATGTGCTAGAGCCTTTTATTTTGAATGCAATAGAGATGTTGAAAATTTATTTTGAGAGGTATGTATGTCTATGTCAACAAATGTAATGAAATGATCTATCATCCTTTCATGTTTAATGGCTTCAAGAGAGGCTCCCATAGAGAGAACAGTAAAGTTCCTCTTCTCATTTGTTTAAACAAGCTAAGTTCACGATTTCTCAAGTACATAGTGTTAGGAGATTTAGATTATTGGTTCAATTTATAGTTAATCGGTGGGCACCCGCGCCCGCTCTTTTGCAATATTAAGTACTAGCGCATGATGCATGCTAGTCAAGGTGAGAAGCCATACTAAACATGAAAAAGATGATAAAGCATTCAACACTTCCTCATGAGATAAAACAAAACACAAAATAGGTAGTAATGTTTGAAGGTTTAAAGGTAGCACACAAGCAATTCACTTTGGAGTGGCGGTGAAATACCACATGTAGGTAGGTATGGTGGAAACAATTGGCAAACTTTGGTTTTTGGGAGTTCGATGCACGAGTAGAGCTCATACTCAGTACAGGCGAAGGCTAGCAAAAGACTAGGAGCGACCAAATAAGAGAGCAATAATTGCCATAATCATGCATAGCGACAAAACATTATTAATCAAAGCATAAAGTGATATTACAAGTCAAAAACTAAATGATCATAGAGGTTTTAGGTGACTGGTTTGTAGTCATAACATGATGTAAGCATGTGCCAAGTCAACCCAATAAATTAAGCATCAAAGGAGAATACCACAATATTATGCTTTGTATGATGGAAACAACACATGATTCTTTCAATGGCATATTAAGCACTCTCAGCTATTTGAGACAAGTTATGCTACAATAATAACTATTAAGCATATAATTAAAATAACATCCAACTTGACATGCTAAAGTTTAAGCCATAATCTAAACAAGCTCCATATTGCATCACTATAAGCATAAAACATTTTACTCGTCTCCAACACCAATCAACTTATTTGAAACAACTCTCATAGATAAAAATCAATAAAGACCAGAGAGCTCTAACAAGCTCTGAACAAAATATGAGTAATAAACCAGAGCTAAACGCAGTACTAGCAAAAGAGAACACTCGTAGAACAATAAGAGTGAAAACTAGAGTGTTCTATGCAATTAAAACGGAGTGTGTCATTCTCCAAAACAAATATGCTGGGATCCAACCATATTCTACAGCAAAAAAAACTAAACTAAAAACAAAAATAAAGACGCTCCAAGAACAACACATAGCATATGAAACAATAAAAATATAGCGTCTTGAAAGATGACCTGATACTTTGTTGATGAAGAAGGGGATGCCTTGGGCATCCCCAAGCTTTGACGCTTGTACATCTTGGATATTTCTTGGGGTGACATGGGCATCCTCAAGCTTGAGCTTTTGTCCATTCTTCTCTCCCTACACTTGAAAATTTCCTTCATACAAAACTTCATACAATTTTTATTAGCAGCATTAGTTCAATCAAAATAACAAATACACTTGGGTTCAGTTCTAACATATGTCAAACATCCATAAAAATATTAGCTACTATAGAAACTTCTTAAAAAAGCTCTTTCTCTCAAAAGAACTAAAAAAGAAAGAGATTAAGAGGCAAATGCAAATAGTAGCAGAAACCTTTCAAAATAGAACATCAGGTAAAGATCGATTTTGTTTGAAAATCCTCTGTTGCTCAAATCGAAAAGTGCAAAACTAAAGAAAGTTAGATAATAACCTGGGGCATGTGCTAAAATATTATCAGCTCAAAATTACATTCTGGCTGGAAATACAATTTTTTTTGGTGATAACACAGAATCTGTTTCAGGAGAGCAACTTCCCCAAATCTTACTTTATTCCTATTAGAGGCTATTCTTAGCACAAAAAAGAAATAAAAATGATAAATAGAGGTTATTACAGAGGTAATAACTTCTAAGAACAAAATAAAATATTAGATAAATAAAACATGGGTTATCTCCCAAGAGTGCTTTTCTTTAACGCCTTTCAGCTAGGCGCAGAAAAAGAGCTCGCATCAAGTATTTTCAAGTGAAGAAGCATCAACATCATAACTTGTCCTAATAATAGAATCAAAAGGTGACTCTTTTATTTTTTTCGGGAAGGGTTCAATACCTTTCTTGAGTGGGAATTGATATTTAATAATCTCGTCTCTCATATCAATAGCAACACTAACAGTTCAAAGAAAAGGTCTTCCCAAAATAATAGGACAAAAAGCATTGCATTCAATATCCAAAACAACAGAATCAACGGGGACAAAGTTATAATTAACCATAATAAGGACATTATTAACTCTCCCCAAAGGTTTCTATTTAGCAATATCATCAAGATGAATATCCAAATAACAATGTTCCAACGGTGGCAAATCAAGCATATCATAGATTTTTCTAGGCATAACAGAAATGCTCGCACCAAGATCACATAAAGCATTGCAACCAAAGTCATCTACTCTCATATTAATGATGGGCTCCCAACCATCTTCTAACTACCTAGGAATAGAAGCTTCACGTTTTAATTTCTCTTCTCTAATTTGCATGAGAGCATTTGTAATATGTTTTGTAAAAGCCATATTTATAAGCATTAGAACTTCTAGCAAGCTTTTGTAAGAACTTAAGTTCAGAGATATTGCAATCATCAAAATTAATGTCATTATTATCAAAGGTGAAAGGACTATTGTCTCCCATACTTCAAAAAGTTTCAGCACTCTTATCAGAAACAGATTTAGTGGTTCTAGAAAATTTTGTAGAAGGAGTGAGGACTTTTCCTACACCAATTATTTTACCATTAATAGTAGGAGGTTTGCTAGCATTTGAGACTTCAACATTACTAGTGGTGGTAATCGTACAAACTTTAGTCATATTATTATTTCTAGCAAGTTCATCTTCTCTTTCCCACCTAGCATGCAATTCCGCCACCATCCTAACATTATCATCAATTCTAAATTGAATGGCATTTCTAGTAGCAAAGGGACTTTCATCCATAGTTACAAGTTTAGCATCCATTTTATTAACTAAAGAAGTTTGTGCTCCAGACAAGGATGAAATACAAGTTTCAGCATTTGAAATTTTGACTTGCAAACCAGAAATTTCCCTGTTTAGATTCTCAAGTTGATGACTAATATTTTTCAACATAGCAGATTGTTCCGCCATGGTTTTAGTGAATAATTTATTCTGCTCGTATTGCATCTGCATAAAGTTCTTAGTGGCCTTTTCAACTTCTAAAATCTTCTCCTCACTAGGCATTCCAGATCCACCATAATAACCATTGCCACTATTACAAGGATATGGCATATAATTGTTACTACCAAAATAATTCCTATAAGCATTGTTGTTAAAATTGTGTCTTTGAATGAAGTTCACATCAACATGCTCTTCTTGAGCAACCAAAGAAGCTAAAGGAATATTATTTGGATCAACATGAGCTCTACCATTAACAAGCATAGACATAATGGTATCAATCTTATCACTCAAGGAGGAGGTTTCTTCAACATAATTTACCTTCTTACCTTGTGTAGCCTTCTCGGTGTGCCATTCAGATTAATTTATCATCATATCATCAAGAAGTTTTGTTGCAGCCCCCAAAGTAATGGACATAAAGGTACCTCCAGCAACTGAATCCAGAAGGTTTCTTGAAGGAAAATTCAGTCCTGCATAAAAAGTTTGGATGATCATCCAAGTAGTCAGTCCATGAGTGGGACAATTCTTTACCAAAGATTTCATTCTTTCCCAATCTTGAGCAACATGTTCATTATCAAATTGTTTAAATTTCATTATGTCACTTCTCAAGGATATAATCTTAGCAGGAGGATAATATTTTCCAATGAAAGCATCTTTGCATTTAACCCAAGAATCAATACTATTTCTAGGCAAAGATAGCAACCAATCTTTAGCTCTCCCTCTCAAAGAGAAAGGAAACAATTTCAGTTAAATAATGTCACCATCTACATCCTTATACTTTTGCATCTCACAAAGTTTAACAAAATTATTAAGGTGAGAAGCAGCATCATCAGTACTAACACCAGAAAATTGCTCTTTCAGAACAAGATTTAACAAAGCAGGTTTATTTCATAGAAAAGCTGCTTGAGGAGCAGGTGGAGCAATAGGAGTACAAATAAAATCATTGTTGTTTGTGCTAGTAAAGTCACACAACTTAGTGTTCTCAGGAGTACCCATTTTAGCAAAATTAAAACAGAGCAACAGAAATAAAAGCTATAATCGAAACTATTTTTTTGTGTTTTTGATAAAATGAAGCAAACAAGACAAAGTAAAATAAACTAAGCAAAACAATAACAAAGTAAAGAGATTGGAGACGAGAGACTCCCCTTGCAGAAATTCTATTTCTCCCTGGCAACAGCGCTAGAAAAATAGCTTGATGAGTGCAGAGCACACCGTTGGGGAACCCCAAGAGGAAGGTATGATGAGCACAGTAACAAGTTTTCCCTCAGTAAGAAACCAAGGTATGATGAGAAAGAAATCACGTATGAAGGTGCAATGGAGAGCATGCAAGATCACAAATAACATATGACAAGTATATAATCAATCTCAACCATAGTATTCAATATTCATCAGATCCCAACAAACACAACATGTAGCTTTACATAAAGATGATCTTGATCATGATAGGCACCTCACAAGATCTAAACATGAAGCATAAATTGGAGAAGACAACCATCTAGCTACTGCTATGGACCCGTACTCCAGAGATGAACTACTCACACATCACTTCGGAGGCGGACATGGAGATGTAGAGGCATCCGGTGATGATCTCCCTCTCCGGCAGGGTGCCGGGAAGAGCTTCAGAACCCTCCCGAGCTAGGGTCGGCGATGGAGGCCACGGCAGAACTTTTCGTGGATGGATGCTCGGGTATTTAGGTTTTTTCCGAACAGGTGAATAAATAGGCGGCAGGACGAGGTCGGTGGGTGCCCGAGGGGCCCACACCACCCCTAGGCGCGACTAGGGGATGGGCCACACCCAGGCCTGGTGTGGCCGCCTCGTGGCTCCTCTTCGTCTCTCCTCTGCATTCTGTCTTCGTTACGGTAAAATAGGAACTACGGCTTTTGTTTCGTCCAATTCCGAGAATATTTCCGGTACAACTTTTCTAAAATACAAAACATCAGAAAACAGGGAACTGGCACTGTGGCATCTTGTCAATAGGTTAGTTTCAGAAAATGCATAAAAGTGCAACGAAGTGTAAACAAAACATATAAAAATTGGTGTAAAACAAGCATGGAGCATCAAAATTTATAGATACATTGCAACGTATCAGCGGTTTGTCCAAGTGAAGCAACGATCAGCGAGCGGGAGTTCAAAGAGGGCCAGGTCGTTGATCATTGCTTTGAACGCATTGGCGAGGCCACAGTCTAAGAGGATTTACGATGTCAATGATCTTGTTTGGAAGAAGCTTTAATTAAGGGTTTGAAGGCACTGGCGGACATACAGGGTGGCCAGGGTGGTCCATGGACCAGCCTAGAATTTTGATTCGGCCCATATAGCATGTACGAAAAAAGCCTATCTAAGAAAACCCAAGCGGCCAAGCCAGACTCGAGCGAGAACCCGCCCGTCACCCCTCTCGCTACTGGCTCTCGCCCATCGCCGCCAAGGGCCAGGATCCCGCCACCTTGCCCTGCCCGCCTCGCGCCCTCGCCGCCGCAATCAGGCAGTCCCGGGCTCCCGGTCGCCCTTCCCCTCCCCTGAGCGGCTGAGCCCCTGAACCCTAGGTGGGAGGCCGCCGGCGACCGGCGATCGTTCCGGCCCAGCTCTGTCCGTCGCTCCAGCGGCGTGGAGAAGGCAAGCAGGCCAGCAGGCAGTAGCCCCACTTCATCCTCCAACTCTAACAATTCGGTAATTTCAGATTTTTGTCACTGTTATGTGACTTATGTCTAATTGTCTAAATGTAAAGTGATGGATAATGGAGTTTAGCAATTAGGAATTTAGGATTGATGTGCAATTAAGTGCAGCCACATACTAAAATATGTTGAACAATTTTGTTGTAGAATTGTTGAAGTCTTCAAGAATGAAGAGACTAAGATTTTTTTGTTGAAATTGGTCTTGTTCAAGTGGCGAAGAATAGAATGCAAGAGTTGAGGTCGCATGGTTGGGATGCATTCCTTGAAAAGGTCACATCATTTTGCAATAAAAATGGCATTCGAGTTCCTCTGATGGAGGATGATTATGTGCCTTATGGAAGATCATCACGGTTTTCTCGACGTCAAACAAATGATGATCATTTTAGAAGAGAAGTTTATCTTGGAATTGTTGATCAAATTATTCAAGAGCTTTATAATAGGTTTGATGAGATCAAATGGAGTTGCTTTCTTGTATGTCGACATTGAGTCCCGCCAACTCATTTGCTGCTTTTGATGCACACAAGGTACGCAAGCTTGCTGAGTTCTACCCCAATGAGTTTAACAGCAGAGATTTGATATACCTTGAGCTACAACTTGATAACTATATTGATGACATGAGAAGAGATGAAAAATCTAAAGGCCTACAAAACCTTGTTGATCTTTCGGTTAAGCTTGTAGAAACAAGGAGGTATATAGTTCATAATTTGGTGTACTTGATTATCAAATTAGTAGAGTGTGGATTTGTTGTCACCCGGTGGTACTGCCCCCTTCTGGCTGCCGTCCGATGACAGTTTGGAGATTCGATCTGTCATGGCAATGTTCTGTCACGAAGCGGTTAAACTCATAGAAAGAGTGTATTAGTTCCTAATCTTACCTTGATGCGGCAGGAAACCAACAGAGAGGTCAGCAACAAAACCGGCCTGCTGTCCATTTGATGTCTTTGATGTCAGACCATACACTGTGCCTCTGTAAAAAAACATGCAAGACATGCTATCGTGTAAACCGAAGGAAATCGGTGTGCATTGCGTGATAATTAATTGTCACAGAACACCTATTGCACCAACGAGTCAGTGGCAGCCAAGCAACCAAAACCCTGGCACAGCGTGGCAGGTTTGGTAGCTGAACAACTTTCATTCACTCTGTTGCCGTGACGCCGCGCCGGCTCGCCTCCATGGAGCAGCAAGGAAAACCAGTTATTCTGTTGCATACTACGTGAGCAATCGTTGCCAATCTACATTTTGCTTTGCGAGAAAAGCCAAACTCCAAATTAATAATTCGGTTTAGGTAGCATGCACGTACGTGCAGATCCTAGCTAGTCATCTTCCTGGTCTAATTAAGTCAACGTAGCACGCACAGTTCCTAGCGTCTTTCAATCGTAGGCAAAGGCAATGCAAAATCCAGTAACCTGCCTGCTTAGCTTCTATCTGAGTGTCTCCACGACTTTGTCTAGCTCTGTGCACTGTCTTGCTGAATTAAATCTAGCCAGCTTTGCAAATTCGTAGTTCACATCGGAAAGTATAGAACGTGTCACATTCGTTCAGTCGAACCTACGCTAATAAATCTCAAGCTCTGTCCGTCGACCTCTGGCCGGACCGATGTCTCTCGGTCTCTTACCTAGGATGAGCAAAGGGTGGCGGCTTCGTTTGCTCTGCGTCTTGTATGGTTCGAGAGTGACACGCATCATCGTTCTCCCATCTCGCGCAAGAAAAATCTACACTGGCTATGCATGCATGCATCTTGGCTTGTGGAGCCGGATGTACAACGCGTATACAATTATGTAAACAACACCGACGAACACACGCACCATTGATATCAAGTACAATTGTCAGACCGACTAGTAACATGACACCGATGTTGTCAGATCGATTGTGCTTAATCTTAACAGCAGCAAGGAGAGCCTTTCCTGTAGAGGCATGCACAAGTAAATTAGTAGAGAATGAATAGTTGGATCTGAGCAAACCTCCAGTAGAGAATGAAATTAAGAGCAAGTACAATAAAACTGAGTCAGCAGGCTATAAGGATTTAAATATAATATTTGTACTTAGTTGGAGGGGAGAGAAAAGGAGAGAGAAAGCAAGTTGACTCTTATGCAAGAGCCAGCTCTAGCACGTGCTCCTAGGCACCTTATGAGAGTGAAAGGTGGGCCATATATAGATAAAGAAGTAGTACATTGTTATAGCCCAACTATTGTACATATTGACTATAGATGACATGGCATCTTGCTTACACTGGTCATAGTGGGGAGTAACTTAGACTAGTAACATATGTCATGTTACTAGTCTAGGTTACTACCTTCATAGTGGGTAGTAACTTATAGGGATTTCTATTTTCGTGCCCCTGGTTCGTTAGTTGTACTCAGTTTTCCGCAGCCCCTTAGTTTTTCCTCAGTTTTCCCCTCCCTCTAGTTTGAAACCCCTCGCAGACGCTCAGACGGGAGGGTTGCCGTCTGGTCAGAGGCCTTCACCGTTACCGGTGACGGCTAGGGAGCCGCGTTGGTGTTGAATTGACCGTTTCTTTCGAACTGTGTTGACTGTTGACTGGAGGAGCTCACCCAAAATTTCCACTCCGCCCGAAACTGGAGGAGCTCACACACCGCCCCTCCGCCGCCACGTCGTCCTGCCCTCCTACCTTATGGCGTCGTCCGCCGCCGAGCCGCCCCCGCCCCCACCACCACCCCCGGGAGGCGGAGAGGGCTCCTCCTCCACCAGATCTAGATCTACCCCTGTCGCGGAGTTTGTATGTCCATCCAGTGTGCCAAATCTTCCCGTCAGCCGCGGAGAAGATTGGGAATCGGAGGGATCTAACGCATGGATTCCATCTGGGTAAGCATCGTCTGCCTATGTGAATTAACAGTAGGCAGTTTTTGAGCGCCAATAGTTGTTGCTCAACTAATTGCGTTGCTTTTCGAATATGATTGATCCAGCGCTGGCTTTTCGGCTGGTGGTTAGGCTGGATTCTAGCTTTACGCGTGATTCTAAACGCTATAAGAATGGGTTTTACTTCCCTCCGGTGGTTGCAACCACCATCTCGTTGAGGAATTTGAAAGCTAACATCTGCACTAAGTACAGCTGGAGCTCTGACGATGCAGTTCATTTCGAATATTTGCACAACAAGGAGGGAAGATTTGTTCCACTAATTTCCGACGACTATCTGGGAATTCTTTTTTACTTTGAATGCTTCTTGCCGGTTCGGTAAAATTGGTATCCATGTGGACAGGGGCCGGGCATCATCTCTCTCTGGTGCTGGGGCATCATCTGGTGGTCGGGCATCATGTCTCTCTACTGCTGCTGCCTCTGCTAACAGTGTGCGCCGCGGCGCTCCTTGTAGGTCCACAGCAGCACCATCTGTCCCCAGTGCTAGTGGTAGCCAGATCGTTCGTACAATCGATGTGGAGGACTGATGACCCACAAGTATAGGGGATCGCAGCAGTCTTCGCGGGTAGTAAAACCCAATTTATTGATTCGACACAAGGGGAGACAAAGAATACTTGAAAGCCTTAACAGCGGAGTTGTCAATTCAGCTGCACCTGGAAACAGACTTGCTCGCAAGAGTTTATCAGTAGTAACAGTTTTATAGCAGTAGCAGTAGTGAAATAACAGCAGCAGAGTAACAGAGACAGCAGTAGTGATTATAGTAAACAGCATGATTAAAATACTGTAGGCACGGGGACAGATGAACGGGCGTTGCATGGATGAGAGAAACTCATGTAACAATCAAAGCAGGGGCATTTGCAGATAATAATAAAACGGTATCCAAGTACTAATCAATCAATAGGCATGTGTTCCATATATAGTCGTACGTGCTCGCAATGAGAAACTTGCACAACATCTTTTGTCCTACCAGCCGGTGGCAGCCGAGCCTCTAGGGAAACTACTGGATATTAAGGTACTCCTTTTAATAGAATACCGGAGCAAAGCATTAACACTCCGTGAACACATGTGATCCTCACATCACTACCATTCCCTCCGGTTGTCCCGATTTCTGTCACTTCGGGGTCATTGGTTCCGGACAGCGACATGTGTATACAACTTGCAGGTAAGATCATAAACAACGAATATCTTCATGAATCAATAACATGTTCAGATCTGAGATCATGGCACTCGGGCCCTAGTGACAAGCATTAAGCATAACAAGTTGCAACAATATCATCAAAGTACCAATTACGGACACTAGGCACTATGCCCTAACAATCTTATGACTATTACATGACCAATCTCATCCAATCCCTACCATCCCCTTCAGCCTACAGCGGGGGAATTACTCACACATGGATGGGGGAAACATGGCTGGTCGATGGAGAGGCGTCGGTGATGATGATGGCGATGATCTCCTCCAATTCCCCGTCCCGGCGAGGTGCCAGAACGGAGACTTCTGGCTCCCGAGACGGAGTTTCGCGATGTGGCGGCGTTCTGGAGGGTTTCTGGCGACTTCGACTTCCTCTCGTGCGTTTTTAGGTCGAAGGCAATAAGTAGTCCGAAGGAGGGCGTCGGGGGCCAGCCGAGGCCACCACACACTAGGGCCGCGCGGGCCCCTCCTGGGCCGCGCCGGCCTAGTGTGTGGGGCCCTCGTGCCCCCACCTGGCTTGCCCTTCTGGCTCCGCCAATATTCTGGGAAAATAGGACCTTCTGCATAAATTCCGAGGATTTTCCTGAAAGTTGGATTTCTGCACAAAAACGAGACACCAGAACAGTTCTGCTGAAAACAGCGTTAGTCCGTGTTAGTTGCATCCAAAATACACAAATTAGAGGCAAAACAATAGCAAAAGTGTTCGGAAAAGTAGATACGTTTTGGACGTATCAACTCCCCCCAAGCTTAGCTTATTGCTTGTCCTCAAGCAATTCAGTTAACAACTGAGCGATAAAAGAACTTTCACGAACACATTTGTTCATATGATGTAAATATTCTCATGCTATGGCTAATACTTAGGCAGTTCATAATAAGATACATGCAAATAAGATCATCTAATAGCTATGTCAATCATGGAAAGGTACCAACAATTAATAATAAGCATCATGAATCATGTATATAAGCAGGATTGCAATGTTCATAAAAGAGTATGATAGAGTGGTATCTCGCTTGCCCATATTTGATCAGCAAAACATAAATGCTCAGGCACCTCTGAAGTTCATAGAAAGACTAGAAATAGTGATTGTCAAAGATAAAAGCATCAAAGTTATACCACAATCAATCATATTTTGAGACAAGCATATTACACTAAGAATGACAGTTGTGCTCTCAAGAAAGTACTCAAAGAAAGGATGGAGACTCAATGTAAAAGTAAAAGATTGACCCTTCGCAGAGGGAAGCAGGGATTAACATGCGCTAGAGCTTTTCATTTTTATAAAGACAGAAGTAAAATGGTTTTGAGAGGTGTTTGTTGTTGTCAACGAATGGTAATGGGCACTCTAACTACCTCATCAACCGGACTTTCAAGAGCGGCTCCCATGAAATTTTATTTTTGGGTGGCACTCCTTCCAACCTTGCTTTCACAAACCATGGCTAACCGAATCCTCGGGTGCCTACCAACAATCTCATACCATGAAGGAGTGCCTTTTTATTTTAGTTTTATTTAGATGACACTCCTCCCCACCTTTGCTTTCTCAAGCCATGGCTAACCGAATCCTCGGGTGCCGACCAACAATCACATACCATGGAGGAGTGTCTATTTGTAAATTTATGAAAGTTAGTTAATTGGGGCTGGGAACCCCGTTGCCAGCTCTTTTTGCAAATTTATTGGATAAGTGGATGTGCCACTAGTCCATTGGTGAAAGTCCGTCCGGAGTAAATGACAAGATCGAAAGATAAACACCACATACTTCCTCATGAGCTATAAAACGTTAACACAAATTGAGAAGCATTTTGAAGGGTTTTAAAGGTAGCATATGAGAATTTACTTGGAATGGTTTGAAATGCCATGCATATGTATTTATGGTGGACACTCTGGAATAACTTGGTTTTCATGTGTTTGGAGGCACGAGCAGCGTTCCCGCTCAGTACAAGTGAAAGCTAGCAAAAGACTAGGGAGCGACAAATCAAGAGAGCAGTAACTGTCATAATCATGCTTGCGGCAAAATAAATTAACAGAGGCATAAAAGTGATACAAGGACTCTGAAGCAATGTAAATCATTGAGGCTTAATTGAGTTTTGTTTAGTCATATACATGCGTGAGCATGTGCCAAGTTAATTCAAACGAATTATTCAGAGGAGGATACCACAATATCATATCTATTTATGAATAAAACAATGCAAGCAAACATCCATGACATGCTACTCATATTAATAAATTGGAGCTTAACATGAGAGATCATGAACTACTAGACTTTCTTAAGTGACATACACCTCACATGAACCAACCAAGCATGCTCACATGGATGAGTATATGTACAAAAATGAAAACAAATAGAGTTCATACCAGCCTCTCACCACAATCAGATTGTCGTAGATCGTCATTATTGCCTTTTCACTTGTGTAGCTTGAATGATATGGAATGAAAACCACGCTCCAGCCACCGAAGACCATTGAATTCATAAAGAACTTTACAAAACCAAAGAAGAACAGCAAATATTTTTGGTGTTTTCGAATTTAAAACAAGAACAAAAGGAAACAAGCAAACAAAGCAAAATCTTTTTGGGTTTTCTTATAGCAAACTAACGATAGCAAATAAAGTAAGATAAAATCAAGAAACTAAAATAAACAAGCGGTGAAGAGAAACAACAGAAATATTTTTGGTCTTTTTGTGTTTTAGGAAAGAAACAAAGTAAGAATAAGAAAATGAAAACTAAAAGAAACACAGAAAAGCAAGATGGCAGAAATCTGCCAAAACTTGACAGCAGTACAGAAATCGATTTTTACAAAAATCTTCCGTTTCTCAGCTCGAAAAGTGTTCAACTAATGAAAGTTAGATAACAACCTGGGGAACATGCACAAATATTGGCAGCTCAAAATAACGTTCTGGCTGTGCGCACGAATTTTTCTAGTGACAGTCCAGAATCTGTTTTCAGGCAGCACCTCCCCAAATATCATCTTCCTCTCATTAGAAAACCACTCAAAGAAACTAAACAAGTATATACAAGTATCCAGCAACCATAATATGCAAAGAATGAGTGATGCCAGTATACCTCCCCCCAAGCTTAGGCTTTTGCCTAAGTGGAGATCAATCCCATGGTGCCCATGCACATTTTTGGGTGTTAAAATTATTATTACAGGGTAGAAAAAGATTTTTCAAACCTCTAAACAACTAAAGCATCTTGCAAAATAAGTAGTGCTACAGCAAGTAAAACAAATGGAGGAAGAAAGAAATGTCGTTTAGCTCTTCTATGCATATAAAATATACTTGTTAACAAGGTTGATCAAGTCTTGCCACCAAATAAATCTTACATGTCATAGGAAGAAATAAACCTCAAATCAATCATGTTACCTTGAATTGTATTGATATGGATCCAATCACAAGAGTTTGATATTCTTCTTTAGGCTCATATATAGGACAATCAATGGTTCCCACTTTGATAGTTCTCACATTTGAAATAGTATTTACTCCACATACTTTATCAACCCTCTTGGGGAAATAGACAGTGTGCTCCCTATCATCAACATTGAAAGTAACCGTTCCTTTATTGCAATCAATAACAGCCCCTGCGGTGTTAAGAAAAGGTCTCCCAAGAATAATAGACATATTATCATCTTCAGGCATTTCCAACACAACAAAATCAGTTAATATCAAGCAGTTATTAGTAACTTGAACAGGAACATCCTCACATATACCAACAGAAATAGCAGTAGATTTATCAGCCATTTGCAAAGATATATCAGTAGGTATCAACTTATCTAAGTAAAGTCTCTTATAAAGAGAAAGAGGCATAACACTAACACCGGCTCCCAAGTCACATAGAGCAGTTTTAACATAATTATTCTTAATAGAACAAGGAATAGTTGGTATACCTGGGTCGCCAAGCTTCTTTGGAACCTTACCGTTAAAAGAGTAATTAGCAAGCATAGTGGAAATCTCCTCATTAGGAATTTTCCTTTTGTTAGTGACAATATCTTTCATATACTTTGAATAAGGAGGCAATTTAATAGCATCAGTCAAAGGGATTTGCAAGAATAAAGGTTTCATCCAATCACAAAATTTATTATAGTGTTCCTCTTCCTTTGATTTTAGTTTCTTAGCAGGAAAAGGCATTTGCTTTTGAACCCAAGGTTCCCTTTCATTACCATGTTTCTTAGCAATAAAATCTTCTTTAGTATACTTTTTATTTTTAGCATGCTTTTCAGGTTCTTCTTCAACCTCTTCTTTATCAGGAGTATCATTCTTATCATTATCTTTATCATGTTCATTACCACTTTCAGTTTCAGCCTCAGAAATAGAAATACTATTAGGATCATTAACAGGTTCAGAGGATTCTACAACATTCTTATGTTTCTTTTTCTTTTTCTTAGATGGAGTACTAGTTTTAGTTCGTTGAGAATCTTGTTCAACTCTTTTGGGATGCCCTTCAGGATATAGAGGATCCTGGGTAGAAACACCACCTCTAGTTGTTACTTCATAAGCATGTTTTTCTTTAGAATTATTTTCCAACAAGTCATTTTGCACTTTAGTGAGTTGATCAATTTGAGTTTGAACCATATGAAAATGTTTAACAAGCATCTTAACATCATTGGAGGTTCTCTCCACAATATCATGCAATTCACTAATAGCTCGAGAATTTTCCATTAAATGATTCTCTATTCTCATATTAAAATTATTTTGCTTCACAATATAATTATCAAACTCATCTAGGCATTGTGCAGGAGGTTTCGAATACGGAATATCTTCCCTAGTAAAGCGTTGAAGAGAGTGTACCTCAATCATGGATGAAGGGGGAGTTATCTTACATAAATCTTCTATAGGAGGTAAATTCTTCACATCTTCAGGTTTAATACCCTTCTCCTTAAGAGACTTCTTGGCTTCCCTCATATCTTCATCATTTAATTTAATCATACCCCTCTTCTTCAATATCGGTGTCGGGGTTGGTTCAGGTGTAGTCCAATAATCATGATTCCGGCCTATCTATACCTAATAATAAAGGGGCTAACGTTTCCATGGTTTGGTCCATCGGGTTCCATCGTCCGTCCTCTTGGTTTCGTCCGTCCATTGCACACGTTGGCAGGTACAGTATCGTATCCGGATTGAATCAACCAAGCTTTCCCACCTTAGCACGTACAGAATCCTATCAGAACAAAAACTACCTAAGCTAGCTAAGGGCTTGACTGCATATATATGTGGCCGGCCGTCCCGTCCTGTCCCTAATCGCTAATCAGGTCGTCGCATCGCAGATATACAAAGATCGATCTCCAACCCGAGACAACTATCGGCGAGATCGATAGAGCTTGCCGGCGTCAAAGTCAGTCCCCCGAGACTACGTCTGGCTGAGCTTGCCGGCGTCAAAGTGGCAGAAAGTAGCAGAGGACGACAAGATGGCAGCGGCATGATTCCAGGCCGGTGCCGGCAGACTGTAGTAATCTGATCAGCTAAAGCATGAGACGGCGGGGGAGTACGGGACAACGCGCAGTCCGGCGAGAACGTATCGATACGACTCAATAAGAACATGTATGACAGTATGAGGATACACTACAAAGAGGATTACGTCCAGTTTTCTACTTTTCTCAGATTGACACCACTTGAACTTGCTCGCAAATCGAATGATATTTCAGCACTAAGCTGTGCGCACGTCGGATACGTGATGTTGAACACACTTCCGGTCAGGGCAGAAATGAGCAGTTTATTGAGCATGATAATCGAGTTTCACTGTGGGCGAGAACTCGTCTAGGACCCGGCGCCCGAGGACACAGCGTGACCGGGTTGCCGTTGCCGCCACGGCCGAGCTCGGCTGCTTCGCGGGAGTCATATCAGCGGAGCTTCCAATAGGCCTTGATGCCGCCCTTGTCATCGCGGGACCGCGCTTCGCTGCACCTGATTTTTTTGGGGTCTATTCTCTTCACTTGCGGAAGAACTGGCGCAGGACACCAATCAGACTCGAGATGACTGGTTGGAGAAAGAATACGAGCATGGGCCACACGTACTGGGCTCTATCGCAGGGCCACGATGGATCTGCTTCGTCGGGGGTATGTGGCTTTGCAACGAACGGGTATAAACCAGAGTGGATGACCGATGATGCTCCTTTCTTGTTTCTATTTTGTCTAAGAAACTAGCAACGTTGATTTCAAAAAAAGAAACTAGCAACGTTGGGCATATCTTGGTTCTTGAACTTCGGGCTTAGCAACAAAACAAAATATTACATAGTAGCCAGGGCCAGGCTATGACCATGGTCCATGGCCGATTCAAAAACTTTCCTCCGGGATCTGCAAGGTGATAGGGATGAAGGAAAAGAACCGAGAGCTAAACAATTTATGGAGAAAACTGGATTGGCATCTGCGAAAATCATGGAAGGTAAGCTAGGTGTCTTTAAGTTTCTCTCCATGTTGTTATGGTCTGAATTACCTTTTTAATATTTTCAAAATTAATAATGGCAAACTATAGCTACCTTATTAAGTAAATATGAATAAATTTCTCTAAATACATATTTGTGATAAGTGTTCAATATAGGGTCATCTATAGATGTATATATGTGCAAATTCTTTATTCAGCAACCCCACTCTACTATATAATGATGATTAATCAATATCAGAATTTTTCTCCTCATACTTGAGGTTGGAAAAATGCAAAGGAAGATACCTCAGAAAAAGAAAAAGCTCGGAGGTTGTGGTCACCTATATATTTTGATTATGCCACTTCTTTCTTTTTACAAGTATGTATATAACTTTATTGTGGCACTTAGATTTAAGTTGTGTTATTTGAAGAATGATAACTTTGTGTTCTTGTGTTTGTGGATTTCTCCCTCCCGTCGCAACGCGCGGGCATGTTTCCTAGTTTTAGCCAATAATTCTTCAGCGTCGTCTGGAGTTCTTTTCCTGAAAACACAACCAGCACAACTATCCAGGTATGCCCTAGACTCAATGGTTAGTCCACTATAAAATATATCAAGTAAATCATGCTTTTCCAAATCATGTTCAGGCCGAGCTCTAATAAGAGAGCAAAATCTCGCCCAAGCCTCAGGCAATTTCTCTCCATCTTCTTGGTCAAAATTATAAATTCTCTGCAAAGCAATATGTTGAGCACTAGCAGGAAAGTATTTCCGGAAGAAAACATCAAGCAATTCTTTTGGACTTTTAATAGAATCAGGTGGCAAACTATTATACCAAGTTTTAGCGTCATCCTTTAATGAGAATGGAAAGATTTTAGCAACAAAGTAAGTACGCTTCTTAACATCATCAGAAAACAAGCTACTCAGAGTAGATAGCTCAATCATGTGTTCAACAACACTTTCTTTTTCAGTACCACAAAAGGGTGTTTTCTCAACAATATCTATATGAGATAGATCAAGAGAAAAATCATAATCCTTATCCTTAATGTTTATAGGAGATGTGGCAAATTTAGGATCAGGAGACAGTTTATATCTAACAGTATGTTCTGCAAGCAACTTTTTAATTTTTCTTGCATCAGTAGTAGCATTGCATTTTTCAATAAAATCATCATCAAGTTCCACATAATCTTCATCAAGATCATCACTAGAATATTCAACAGACTCAGGTGAATTAACAGGTGTAGCAGCATTTTCATTAGGAGTTTCAGTATTTTCAATTTGTCTAGACTTAGCAATTGTAGCATCTAGAAAAGATCCTAACGAACCATCATTATCAAGTACAGCAGAAGCATCATCAAAATTATAAGAAGAGTTTTCAGATTCAGCAGAAGTATCAGCATTTGAAGCATGTGGTGGTGAAACAAGTTTACTTATCACAGATGGTGAATCAAGAGCAGCAGAGGTACTCAGAGTTGTACCTTTTCTTGTAGTGGATGGTAATATGGCGACCTTAGTATCGCGAGGTTTACCCATGATGGAGAATTTGCAGCGAACAATATCAATCCAAGTGAACTTCCAAATAAAGCTATGCTCCCCGGCAACGGCGCCAGAAAACAGTCTTGATGACCCACAAGTATAGGGGATCGCAGCAGTCTTCGCGGGTAGTAAAACCCAATTTATTGATTCGACACAAGGGGAGACAAAGAATACTTGAAAGCCTTAACAGCGGAGTTGTCAATTCAGCTGCACCTGGAAACAGACTTGCTCGCAAGAGTTTATCAGTAGTAACAGTTTTATAGCAGTAGCAGTAGTGAAATAACAGCAGCAGAGTAACAGAGACAGCAGTAGTGATTATAGTAAACAGCAGGATTAAAATACTGTAGGCACGGGGACGGATGAACGGGCGTTGCATGGATGAGAGAAACTCATGTAACAATCAAAGCAGGGGCATTTGCAGATAATAATAAAACGGTATCCAAGTACTAATCAATCAATAGGCATGTGTTCCATATATAGTCGTACGTGCTCGCAATGAGAAACTTGCACAACATCTTTTGTCCTACCAGCCGGTGGCAGCCGGGCCTCTAGGGAAACTACTGGATATTAAGGTACTCCTTTTAATAGAATACCGGAGCAAAGCATTAACACTCCGTGAACATATGTGATCCTCACATCACTACCATTCCCTCCGGTTGTCCCGATTTCTGTCACTTCGGGGCCATTGGTTCCGGACAGCGACATGTGTATACAACTTGCAGGTAAGATCATAAACAACGAATATCTTCATGACTCAATAACATGTTCAGATCTGAGATCATGGCACTCGGGCCCTAGTGACAAGCATTAAGCATAACAAGTTGCAACAATATCATCAAAGTACCAATTACGGACACTAGGCACTATGCCCTAACAATCTTATGACTATTACATGACCAATCTCATCCAATCCCTACCATCCCCTTCAGCCTACAGCGGGGGAATTAATCACACATGGATGGGGGAAACATGGCTGGTCGATGGAGAGGCGTCGGTGATGATGATGGCGATGATCTCCTCCAATTCCCCGTCTCGGCGAGGTGCCAGAACGGAGACTTCTGGCTCCCGAGACGGAGTTTCGCGATGTGGCGGCGTTCTGGAGGGTTTCTGGCGACTTCGACTTCCTCTCATGCGTTTTTAGGTCGAAGGCAATAAGTAGTCCGAAGGAGGGCGTCGGGGGCCAGCCGAGGCCACCACACACTAGGGCCGCGCGGGCCCCTCCTGGGCCGCGCCGGCCTAGTGTGTGGGGCCCTCGTGCCCCCACCTGGCTTGCCCTTCTGGCTCCGCCAATATTCTGGGAAAATAGGACCTTCTGCATAAATTCCGAGGATTTTCCTGAAAGTTGGATTTCTGCACAAAAACGAGACACGAGAACAGTTCTGCTGAAAACAACGTTAGTCCGTGTTAGTTGCATCCAAAATACACAAATTAGAGGCAAAACAATAGCAAAATTGTTCGGGAAAGTAGATACGTTTTGGACGTATCAAGGACGATGTAGACATTGAGGATCAGTCTCCTCAAGATGATGAGGATGAGTTGATGTTTCCTGAATTGGTAGATCGATGCAGTAAGCAGGCAATGGAGGATCAATACATGGAAGATATTGCTTTTGGTGCCAGATTTGATGACACTGATGATGAAGAGAAGAATGAGAACGATGACAACCTCGTTTTAGCCGATTACGAAGGTGAAGACTTGCCAACAACTGAGTGGAACAGGGAGGATCCTCAGCTTGCAGAAGGCACCGTGTTTCAAACGATGATGGACTGCCGTAATGCAATTACTACATATCATATTCTCACTAAGAATAATTATGAGGTTATTAAAAGTGAGTCAGGTAGGTTCACAGTTAAATGCCCATACCCAAGGTGTAGGTGGAGGCTGCATGCATCCACAATGCGCAGAAGCAGCTTGGTTCAGGTACTACGCAAACCAGTTGTGTATTTAGATCACGGTGTAAAATTTGTTATCTATTACTGACATCCCTTATCATTATGTTTCAGATAAAGAAGAATAAGGAGATCCATAGGTGTCCACCTCTAGGGGGAGAGCCAGAGCTGAAAACAAAGCTAGCGAAGACTAGGTGGTTGGCAGATATAATCCTAGATTGGCTGAGAGAAACTCCTTCACTTGGTCCAACATCACTCGTAAAAAAGGTGGTTGAGAAGTATAAAATGGAAGTACCTTACATGAGGATGTTCTATGCAAAGGAAATGACTCTTGACAAGATCAATGGTCCATGGAATGAAAGCTTTCAGTTACTTTACACTTTCAAAGCTGAAGTGGAGATGGATAGTCCAGGTAGTGTTGTAGCGATAGACAAGCATACAGTTCCCTACAAATTGAAAAGCGGGAAGGTAATGCACAAGGAATGTTTTAGAAGGGCTTTTGTTTGTTTCAAAGCTTGCTGGAAAGGCTTTTTGGACGGTTGCAGGCCTTATTTGGCCGTGGATGCATCAGCTCTTCATGGCAGGTTTAAAGGACAGCTAGTTGCTGCTACTGCAGTTGATGGACATAATTGGATGTTCCCTGTTGCTTATGGAGTTTTGGAGGTTGAGTCACAGGAAAGTTGGACTTGGTTTCTGCAGAATTTGCGCGATCTTATAGGTCATCCACCAGGACTTGTTATCCACACAGACGCTTGCAAAGGTTTGGAGACTGCGGTAGAAGCAGTATTCCCTGGAGTGGAGCATAGGGAACGTATGCGACACTTGGTCCAAAAGCTTCAATTTCCCTTAGTCCCTTTATTATTTGGGTGCCCCTGTTTTACTTAGTGTTACTCAGTTTTCCCCCTCCGGGCCCACTTGTTTTACTCAGTCCTACTCAGTTTTGCCCTTCCGATAAACATTTCCTCACTTTCCCCCCTCTTAGTTCTACTCAGTTTTCCTAACTTGTACTCACTGGCTGATCTCTGATTGGTCGAGATATATGTCACACGGATCTTGGTTGGTTGAAAGCTCAACGAACGCTTGCACCGTTCGATCATTTATGATCGGACGGCTTGTATATCTCTCTCTACCACGATGGACGCATACGGAGACAAGAGCAGAGCACATACCTACCAACCCTGGCAGTCGCATATTCCAGTCGCATCTTCCTCTCTCCTATTTCCTCTCTTACTCCGGCGGCCGTGGCGGCGCGGATCTAACCGTGCGTGCGGCGGCGTGCGGCGGCGCGGATCTAACCGTGCGTGCGGCGGCGTGCGGCGGCGCGGATCTAACCGTGCGTGCGGCGTGGATCTAAGAGTGCCGGTGAGGATCTAACCGTCAGAAATAGTTGAAATGTCTCTCTCTGTCTCACTTTCGTTTCTCTTCTCAGATCTGTTGAATGATGAAGAACACCAAGACGGCGGCCGTGCCGACAGTGGTCATTGATGCCACGAACATTGAAGCCATCGCCTACAATATCGCTTCGACGGCGCAGATCCAACATTCAATGTCGGAGCCTGTTGATGTCTCACTTCCGTTGCCCTCCTCAGATCCGTTGCTGATGAAGGACAACAAGACGGCGGCCGTGCCGACAGTGGTCATCGATGCCACGAACATTGAAGCCATCGCCTACAACATCGCTTCGACGGCGCAGACCCAGCCTTCAATGTCGGAGCCTGTTGATGTATCACTTCCGGTGCCGAGAGTGCGAATCGATGCCAAGACGATTGAAGCCATTGTCTACAACCGCGCTGCAAAGCCGCCGATCCAGCCCTCCGCAGATCCGTCGCTGATGAAGTACACCAAGACAACGGCGGTTCCGACAGTGGTCATCGATGCCACGAACATTGAAGCCATCGCCGATAACATCGCTTCAACGGCGGATGGCGCAGATGACCACCCCTCAGCCGCCCGTCGTCCCGGCCTTTCTTGCCCATCGCTGCGCGGCCGTGTTCGACGCCGCAAATTGGGATAAATTATGATAAATTTGTATTTTTCAATTTTCAATTGGGATAAAAAAAGCTTCTCCACGTTCTTGATGTGTCCATGTACATCCGTATGTATGATTTGAATTCTATCCCAACTTGATTGGGAAGATATTGATATGTATTTGATCCGGAGGCTGGTACATGCTTTCACTTTTGGGATCCCTTCACTTTTATAAAATGTTCATGCATGCTAAAATTATCGTGCGCATTACTTAGCACAACTAGGAAATTGTATGCCAAAATACAGTGCTTAGAGCCACAACAAAATACAGTGGTTAGAGCCATCTACTGAATAACAATTCTATACTAAATCGTCTACCAGAACTACATAACTGCTAGGACAGGGATGACACCTAATAAAACTGCCCAGATGAATCTACTTTTCTCCTCTCCCATCACTTTAAGTTCATGTTCTAGATTTTCTACCACTTGATCAAATACGGCTAGATCTGTCTCAATTCTCAACTTCTCCTTGCGAATAAGCTCTGAATTCTTCTTTTCTTCCTCCACAATACGCTTTAGCTCGAATATCATCAGGTTTTTACGGGCCAATTCATCACCTAAATTGGCCACCTTCTCCTCCAAATCCATCCTATGGCTACACCACTGGGTTGATTCATCTTGGTATGCAATGTACCATGGATCATCGGCTTGCCTGGCTAACTGTAATAATAATGGAAAAAAGAACAACTGAAATCACTCAAACAGGCCACGGCGGCACTTCAAATTCAACGGTACTACAGAGAGCTGAAGCTAGATACCTGCACTTCCGACGAGGTAGGAGAAGTAGAACGTGGCCACGACATGATCGAATCCCCACCCTCGCCGGTGTACCCGCTACGACCAGACATTGAGGACTATTTCGTACCTGCAAACTCCAATAAATTATGGGAACCGAATCGATTAGGGGGCGGGGGAGGCAGAAGCGGAGGTCTTACCAAGCTATACTACCAATTGGTGCGCGGAGCAAATCCCGGTCGTCGTGGGCGGCGGATCTGCTTGCGGCGGACTTTCCTGCGGTGGGTACAATGCGTGCAGACGAAACAAGTGCTGGAGCCGTGGTTGACGTGCAGCGCCGCAGTCCGTCCGACGCCGCCGGGGGACAGAGCCGGCGGCGCGACGAGGCGCCGTCGATGGCTGCTCCGTCCGACGGTGGGGAACGAGCTGCCAGCGGTTCTCCGGTCCAGCTTAAGAATAATTAATTAGCGAACTTGTTGCTTCTCTCTATGATATTCTCTAAAGACATATATCAGAGCGGCAATATGTGTCTTTTCCTGAAAAATAGACGACCCCACTGGTCATTGGCTGCGGAGGCCCCACAGAGCGGCAATATATGATTTTCTCTAAATAAATAGACGACCCCACTGGTCATTGGCTGCGGCAGCCCCACAGAGCGGCAATATATGTCTTTTCCTGAAAAATATACGACCCCATTGGTCATTGGCTGCGGAGACCCCACAGAGCGATAATATATGATTTTCTCTAAATAAATAGACGACCCCACTGGTCATTGGCTGCGGCAGCCCCACAGAGCGGCAATATATGTCTTTTCCTGAAAAATATACGACCCCACAGGTAATTGGCTGCGGCAGCCCTATAGAGCGGCCCCATTTGTCATTGGCAGCATCGCGTATAAAATCATGAAATAGAACGGCCCACACGTCAGCGATAGATGGATGGCTGCTCCGACGTGTCTCCTGACCCTACCCGTCAGCACGAGATGGTCAGGGAGGAGCTGCCCCTGTGCGGCCCCACCCGGTCAGACTAACGGTCAAGGCCTCTGACCTGACGGCTACCGGCCGTTCCAGCACTTGTGCGTGTTTCAAACTAGAGGAGGGGAAAACTGAGGAAAAACTAAGGGACTGGGAAAAACTGAGTACAACTAACGAACCAGGGGCACGAAAATAGAAATCCCTAACTTATATGTGGTGTCATGCATTGTGTCATTTATTATGTTGTAGACTCATCTTGCCTTGGAGTGTGTGATGTTATGGTAACATAGCTAGTTACCACCTCAATCTCTTTCTTCATTTATTGGCATGCCATGTCAGTATAATGCCTTGAGATGTGTGATGTTACTAGCTATGTTACTCCCACTATGAACAGTCTTATAGACAGCAGCTGGCTATACTATTAAACTTGCTCTAATAGCAGTCTATGCCATATTTAAGCAATGCATGCCAGACCAACGATATCTTTTCTCTCCTTGATTCTCTCACTCCAGCCAAGACGCATGCATGCCTAGCAAGTGCCTGACTGACATCCTGACCATTGCTTTTTCCCGGATGAGTACAACTACACTGTTGTCACGCAAGTTAACACTATCACATGCTACACACGCTCAGGAGTTTTGCAGGACGTCTTGCTAATTACAGCACGAGATTTAATAGCTAGTTTGAATCTACATGTCTGATCGGACGGCAGCTAGGGGGTGGCATTGCCACCGGGGGCAACAACATATTAATCAAATTAGTATTGTTTCTTTCAGTGGCGATAGCAAATGTTGAAAGAGCATTTTCTGCAATAAATTTTGTCAAAAGCAAGTTGAAAAATAAGATGGGTGATAGCCTCTTGGATGATTGTCTAGTCACATACATTGAGAGAGATACTTTCTTCAAAGTGGATGAAGAAGATGTAATTGAGACTTTCATGGCCATGACAAGGCGTAGGCCACATAAAAAAAAATGAAGATGAACCACCCTGATTTAAAATCCTAGATCCGCCAATGTTTGTCGGTGAAAAATCATTATATTTGGTACAGTTTAGTGATGCTGAGCCGCGAGCTGATCAGCTATGTGTCTGGAGGTTTTTCTGTTGTTTAGCTCCTGATAGATATATACCACTTGTACATGCCCGAAAAACTACCAACTGGCATCCGATGTTTCTTGTTTACTCCTGTCCAGTTCAATGACATGATCAGAATCTAGTGCCTATATGAGCTAAGCTAGCTAGTTTGATGAGCACAACATCGATCGATCGATCAGCTATGTGCAACCGTTGAATGTTGAATAGTACGGACAGTTGTTATTAATTGTTTGCCCCATAGAATCCACGTACACCATATGCATGTTGCCTACGCCAAATTGAAAACAAAAACATATCTCGAAAAGTGAAAAGAAGTGTTATATTGTGATCCAAATTCATATATACTAAAGGAAGGCTAACTTCTGATGAGCGGAGCGAGGCCCGTCGCCGGTAGGCTTGGGCTGATATATACATCTTGTAAGCAACCGACTAGGGTTTATCAGATTATAAGATAACTCATGGCGTTTGTAACACTCCCCGATATAGTTAAGTTTTGCTGCTTGACGCCTGTGTTTTTTTCCCTTATGTGTTGGAAGGGGTTTTTCACGTTAAATCTCGTGTCTCCTTGTGTTTTCTTTTATCGTTCTTCGTTATTTGCTTGTCGCGTTTATAACAAGAAGAATAGACCGATCACTTTTGAAGTGTACAAAATGGCATAGTAGATCTAACATCGTAGAAGAACCAATCTTTGTGAGACACCGGAAATAAAAACATGGAAGGAAATAGCGGCCCAAATAATTAAAAACTGCTCGTACTTATGGAAATGGGATACTTAGTTTCATTGATAGATCCATGAATCTTGTTTTGCAAGTGTCAGGGGATTCTAGCCACGTCGGCTTCCTCCAATCTTGAGAGACGCAGAGAAAGCGCCAAAGGAGACAACCGTCACATCCACCTCTGGCAGGCCGGGAGCCGCCGCTGCAGGAGGGGCGGGCACCTCCGTGCCAGGATCCGCCGCGCCCTTTCCCTGACCGTGAGCCGCTAGTGCAGGATGGGGCGCCCCCGCGCCGTCAGCAGCCACACCCGCTCCTTGAGGAGGTGCTGCCGGGTCTGGCGCCTGCGCACCAGCAGCGATCACTCCCTGCCGTGGGCATATCCAGCCTATTGACAGGGGGGGGGGGGCAGCTGCCCCCACTCAAATCTCTAATCTCCTTGTAAAAGTTAGCTTAAATGGTGATTTGCCCCCACTTAGCAAGTAATTTTTCTTCAATAACCATATTCTTGCCCCCTCTCATTTTTGATTCTAGCTCCGCCCCTGACTCGTGACATGTTCAATTAGTTAGGAGCTTTGTTTTCACTCCGGAAAAAAAAGGTTGGCTCGTTTATTGGGATTGAACTTAGGCTGTCAAATGATTCTGTTTGGAAGAGGCTTTCATCGAGTGTTTGACGGTGAAAGATCACTACTTCCCCCGTCCCACGAAAATTGTCTAACATTTGTTAAAATTTAGATATATGTACATAGTAAATAGCATTTAGATACATCTAGATTTCAATAAATTTGGGCATGGAGCGGAAAGTGTTTTTGACTCTCGAGCTTCAGTGCTCCCGTCATTTAAAAAATTTAAAGATATTTTTACAAGTTACTAAAAATCTGAAAATAATTTTGGGGATTGTCAATGATACATCTCACAGTCATGCAAAATCTTAACCCAAAATTAATTTTATTTTATGCTAGACAAAAAGGCAAAATCTGATATGTTTGAGAGATATGAAAATGACTACTCAGGTCTACACCTTTACAGTATCATTTTTTCTGTAGATCAGAATATAAAGTATTTAAAACTGATATTTTACACGTTTGTGAAATACAACATTAACTATACACGAATTTATTTTCAGAATTTTTTGAAACTCAAAAAATGGTTTATATTATTTAAAAAGAAAAACAGGATCACTAGTGTCCATGTGCACCAAATCTCTGTCCGGCATGGAGGGAGTATATTTGGTACAGTTTGGTGATGCTGAGCTCCTTTCCTTTGCTCTGAATGGTAGCTTGCTTAACCTCGCCGCAAGCCCCCTCCTGGCCGTTGGCCCGCCACGTCTTCTCGATCCCGCCCAACTACCACGAACCACACCCCCGTACGCTACCTAAAACTACGCAATTGCCACGACATCGTCCCCGTTGGGGTTAGGAGGTTTAGCCCTAGATTACATGTCATGGCCTGGTTTGTAATTACGGCGAAATTAGGGTCCGGGCATATACCGATCGTGGCACCCAGCTAACCATCTCGTGCCCCCACGCTTCGCAACCAAAACCCTGGATCGCAGCTACCCCCTTGTCCCGTGATGGTGATCTGAACGTACGTGTCTGTTTGCTATTTATTGACGTGCACACCGAGCTACCATCCGATCCACCCCCCGTCTCTGGCCGCGCATCGATCTCATACCATGGCCGTTTCGGAGCTTGAGGTCGACGGTGTCGTCTTCCCGCCGCTGGCCCGTCCGCCGGGCACAGCCCACGCGCACTTCCTCGCCGGCGCAGGTAACTGAGTAATTCGTTCACCGCTCCGGCCGGCCCCGGTTTCGGCTTAGATTCTTTGGAGCGCGTGGCAATGCGGCATGTGTCCGGCTCACGCACGGCGCCGTGTACGTGCAGGTGTGCGAGGGATGGAGCTCGGCGGCAACTTCATCAAGTTCACGGCCATCGGCGTGTACCTGCAGGCCGACGCCGCCGTGTCCGCGCTCGCCGCGAAGTGGGCCGGGAAACCCGCCGACGAGCTTGCCGCAGACAACGCCTTCTTCCGCGACGTCGTCACGGGTACGTAAGCGTAATACACGTCCGTCCTTGCGCAAACCAAGCTGTGGTAGTTAAGCACGCGCGCGGCTAACTGTCTGTTCCGTGCACGCGGCAACCAATTGCGATATGCAGGCGAGTTCGAGAAGTTCACGCGGGTGACAATGATCCTGCCGCTCACCGGCGCGCAGTACTCCGAGAAGGTGACCGAGAACTGCGTCGCCTACTGGAAGGCCGTCGGCAAGTACACGGACGCTGAGGCCGCCGCCGTCGACAAGTTCAAGGAGGCCTTCAAGGCCGAGAGTTTCCCTCCCGGCGCGTCCATCCTCTTCACACACTCCCCCGCCGGCGTCCTCACCGTCGCGTTCTCGAAAGACTCGTCGTTGCCGGAGTCAGGCGGCATGGCGATAGAGAACAGGCCGCTCTGCGAGGCCGTGCTGGAGTCCATCATCGGCGAGCACGGGGTCTCGCCGGCCGCGAAGCTCAGCCTGGCGACCAGGGTCGCCGAGCTCCTGAAGGAGGCCGCACCCGTCGGCGAGCCGGCGGTGGCGGAGCCCGTGTCGGTTTCTGCCTGAACGGACCGGACACCGTCACTGCTGGCTTGTACTGAGTACATGTGGTTGGTGATGTCCGTGTTGACACGTCGCGTTCCGGGGCTTCTACAGTTCTACCGTTGTACATGTGGTTGCATCAAGGTCAACCGTGCTAACTTGAATAAAGCCATTGAGCAGCTGTAAAAGGATGTTTCATAGGAAGAAAATGAGAAAACTCAAAATGAAGACCGAGCTGCATGTAGCTTTTTGTTTCTAAAACACTCAGAATTCAGATTTCAATTCTAAAGGTGGCCATATTCTATATAATTTGTCGGATTTTGTCATTTTTATCTAGAACATAGTACCAAGGCCGTGCTTGTACACCGAAAATCAATTGATTCACCGATCCTCCTTCCAACACTGGTACATCGCGGAAAGCCCCTCACCTGTTCGACCGTGAACCTGACCCACACGAGGTTCGAGCACCACACTCAAATCACCGCATGTCGTTTGTAGCACACCCAAAATGGACTTTCCAAAGTTTGATGGCGATGATCACCAAATTTGGCTGGACAATTGGGAGATATTGCAGGATCTATGGGGTCTCACCGCCCATGAAACTCAAATTTGCAGACCTGAACATGGTGGGCAACGCTGAGCGCTGTGGCTAAAAACAGTTCAACGTATTCAAGTATCTATCACCACTAGGCAATGGCATGCCGTTCGGACCCACATGTCAGTGACACAAGGGGGGGGGGGGGGGGGGGGGGTTATGATCAAAGGCGCCCCAACTTGGGGGGGGGGGGGGGCTTATCATCAAATCTCCCATCAGTTTGATGAATTGCCCGAGCAAAAGGGTTGAGCTATTTTAGGACAACCTTCAGATCCTTGGAATCTAACATTCGGTACAGTCTGTACAGGGGCACGCAGATCGACGCAGATGGCGGCGGCCACGACCTGTGCCGGCGGCGCTCGTGGCGGCGATGAGCGGTGCTTGGCGCGGAAGCGGTGTGGCTCGTGGTGGTCCTCGCGGACAACGCCCTCGTCGCTCCCCATCATCTTCGCAATCCCCTTCTCGCTCTCCACCATCTTCACATGTTTGCAGTGCGGGGTTTTCAGGTTGCAGTGGCTTGATCTCGATCTGGGCCGGCGAACTGGCGCATGTTTGGATCCAGCTGCATTCTGTTGATGTGACAAAGGTAAGATTCCTGTGTTTACTTTGAACGGGAAAAAGACTGTTCATTTCTGGATATCCTTATCAGAACCTTTTGCTCTGTTCTTGAAAGCAGGTCCAACTGGGTTCATTTTCTTTACCTAGATATTTGATTCTTATCATCTTATGTCATGCGAACAGTAAGTACTAGCTTAATCCCCACAGATATATATAGTGAATGCGCATCGAGAAATTATTGATCATTTCTCTTATATTATGCTCATGAAGTTAATGCACAAAGCGAGCTGCATATTTTGTTTGTGCTGCCACCGCTGTTCAAAATAAGAAATCCACAGTTCAAAATAAGAATAATTCTCAGGTTACATTTCCCCACTTCCTCCTGCTTACAGTTTCTTTTCATTACTAACATCATACTGAATTAGATTGATGGACTTCACTAAAAAAATGCCTAATAGCCTTACACTGTTGCAAGCACCCCAATTAATAGTCCATCAAGGAGGGCTGTATGAGAATGCACGCGCATACATTCAGAGGGGAAAATTGGAGTAAATATAATGCGCCAGCCTTAATATAGGTTATCCCATCGCAGTTCATGAAAATAAATACAGTATAACTTTCTAGAACTGTCACTAATTAGCAATTTAACTATTCCAGCACTGAAAATAAATATAATTCTATAGAACTGTCACTTATTAGCATTTTAACTGGAGTGTTTTTCACTGCTAATCTGTCACACAAATGAGTGATTGTTAGTGGTTATATCCAGGTTTCAGTCTTCGGTCGTGGTAGGTCTTTCATTTAGCACAGCTTATCTGCAAGTCAACACACGTTTCTATTGCCATCATGTATTTAGACAGTTTCACATTCTTTGACTAGCTTTTGGCCACTTTTGACTAGCTTGTGGCTATTTCTTCTCTTCTGAATAATACTACCAGGGGCAGTGGTCCATATGGCTATATGCTCTAATTGCGTTGGCGGCTTAGTAAAACAGAAATAATGGCGCATTTCGCAACTCCGATATCCTCCATGGATGCTGCTGCAGCCCTTTGTCTTTTCCTTATTCTAGCCACCATGATCGCCTCTCCTGCTGTCTATGCACAACAAACCAACAACAGAGGGTGCATCACAAGCGAGAGGGATGCACTGCTGTCATTCAGAGCTGGCATCAGAAGCGATCCACAAAACCTCTTTTCTTCTTGGAATGGCCAGGATTGCTGTCAGTGGAGTGGTGTCAGGTGCAGTAACATGACAGGCCATGTCAACAAGCTTGACCTCCGCAACAATCTCTTCTTGGACGACATCTTCCGTTCCTTTCACAGTGAAAATCCTCATGGAATGCGTGGGAACATCAGTTCTTCCTTAGTTGCTTTGCATCATCTGGAGTATCTAGATCTCAGTGGAAACTATCTCGGTGGAGTAGGTGTGCACATACCCAGATTCTTCGCCTCCTTCCAAAGCTTGGTATATCTCAACCTCTCTTGCATGGATTTTTATGGTAACGTGCCTCCTCAACTTGGTAACTTATCCAGATTGCTATATCTTGACATCAACAGTGCTTGGTACACTGATGGTTATGGCAGTATGCTGTACATCGAGGATATCTCATGGTTGCCGCGTCTTCCTTTGTTAAGATTTCTCGACGTTAGTATTGTGGATCTCAGGGCCATTGGCAATTGGCTTCAAGCAGTTAACATGCTACCTAATCTAAGAGCCCTTCTTGTCCATAACTGTAATCTTGTTTTTCCACACACGCCTGTTGTGTATTCTAACCTCACGTCACTTGAGGTGCTTGATCTAAGTGATAGTGGGTTTCACACCATTAATCCAGCCTACTGGTTCTGGGATTTGGGCACCATCAGGCATCTTGACCTTACAAACAATGAACTTTCTGAAGCATTTCCAGATGCAATGGGAAACATGACTTCGCTTGAGGCACTTCATCTTGGCGGCAATGATTTCACCGGTGTAAAATCGAAGGTACTGGAAAATCTATGCAATTTGAGAGTGCTTACGCTGTGGTCAAACCTGATTAATCAAGACATTTCACAATTTTTGGAGGGGTTGCCTTGCTGTGCATGGAGTAAGATAGAGTTTTTGGATATGTCTTGCACGAATCTCACTGGGGAAATTCCAAAGTGGATAAATCTGTGGACTGATTTGAGCATTCTTCAGCTCTCTTCTAATAGGCTTGAAGGATCAGTACCTTTAGAAATGTTTATGCTCGGCAAACTCAAACACTTGTATCTAGATGGCAACTACTTCAACGGTTCTATTTCAGAGGAGAATCTTGCCACCTTAGTGAATTTGGAGGAATTGGATTTGTCTTACAACTCCCTACACATGATGATCAGCTCAAACTGGATCCCGCCTTTTCAATTGCATTGGGCATATTTCGCAGGTTGCAAAATGGGGCCTCATTTTCCTCTATGGCTAAAAGGGCAGAGGGATGTTATTTATCTTGACATTTCTGATGCAGGCATAGTTGATAACCTTCCGGATTGGTTTTGGAGTGTGTTTTCAAATGTTGTATATTTGAACATCTCTTTTAACCAAATCAGTGGCATGTTGCCAGGGACTCTTGAGTTTATGTCTTCAGCAGTAATATTTGACCTGAACTCCAACAACCTCACTGGTACCCTACCGCAGTTGCCAAGGCAATTGGCGGAACTTGACATTTCCAGAAACTCTCTATCAGGGCCACTGCCACAAAACTTTGGGGCTCCGCTACTTGAAGAGCTATTGCTTTCTGAGAACAGTATCAATGGCACTATTCCAATATATATTTGCAAGCTGCAGTTATTGGTAGTTCTGGATTTAGCAAAGAACTTCCTGGTAGGACACCTCCCACGGTGTTCAGAAGAAACTACAAAACTGAGCAGATCCATTTTAGCTCTAGTTTTGCATGAGAACAACTTGTCCGGTGAATTCCCTTCATTCTTGGAGAGCTGCTCCCAGTTGGTTCTACTTGATCTTGCCTACAACAACTTTGTTGGAGAGTTGCCAACATGGTTAGCAGACAAACTGCCAGATTTGTCTTATCTTCGGTTGGGTCATAATAAGTTCTCTGGCTCTATTCCAGTTCAGCTCACACAGCTTGGACACCTACAGTATGTGGACCTTGCATATAACAGAATAGCAGGATCTATACCTCGTACACTGGCCAACTTAAAAGCAATGGCGCAGGTGACAGAAGCATTATGGAATCCCTTAGTGTGGAGATATGAAAGGCCAGCAAACTCTGACACGAACGATTTGCCAAAATACGATGACAGTTTAGTAGTGGTAATGAAAGGCCAATACCTTAATTACACCGGGAACATCGTCTATATGGTTGGCCTTGACTTGTCGTGCAACAATCTGGTCGGAGAGATTCCAGATGAGTTAACTTCTCTTGTTGAACTGACGATGCTGAACATCTCCCATAATCATTTGTCCGGTAGGATCCCCGAGAAGGTTAGTTTGCTGCGATCATTGGAGTCTCTCGACCTGTCGAGCAATGAACTGTCTGGTGATATTCCTTCTGGTCTCGCAGACATCGCAACATTAAGCAAGCTAGACCTGTCGTACAATAATCTTTCAGGAAGGATACCCACGGGGAACCAGCTGCAGTCACTCATCGACCCAGAGTCATCGTATATCGGCAACAACTATCTCTGTGGACCTCCTCTTTCCAGGACCTGTTCGGAGCCTGATGCAACTGGAGGCAATATTGAGGAGCATCAACCACATGCGGCCAAGTACTTTTATCTTGGGCTGGCTGCAGGATTTGTCTTTGGTCTTTGGTTGGTCTTCATCATCTTCCTATTTCGTTCATGTGCTGGGTCTGCAAGAAGCGGAGCAGTGCCATCGCGCTGGACACGTTTGCCTGAAGGATTGGCGCTGCAGCTTCGTCGTGGGTGAAAGCAAGACCGGCAAAGCCCGCAGTGTTGTTTTTTTTTTGCATTTGAATTTAAAATTGTTGTTGTTAGTGTTGATACTAGTGCATGATGTTGTGCAATTGTGATGTGGACAGTTTGGAAAATGAGGGCGACTAAACAATTGTTGTTGTTGTTCTCTAAATTGCTGTAGATGGTGTTTTCAATTATGAAGAAATCATTCGTTTCCTTTTGCTATTCTAGACCTGTGTGTTTTACAGAGAACAACACCTTCATATTTGGAACATATGTAAATTGTAATTCTCGATTGTTTTGAATCTCTGAACTGTTTTAGATTGTGTTCTCAAGTACGTCGAAATCATTTTTTTTTTCGCTATTTTGGACCTCTATGTTTTACATAGAACAACACCTTCATATTTGGAACATATATAAATTGTACTGCTTTTATCGATTGTTCTCTAAATCGCTTTAGATGGTGTTCTCAGGTTCGAAGAAATCTTTTTTTTTCTTTGGCTATTCTGGACCTGCCTCTATGTTTTACATAAAAAACTACCTTCAAATTTGGAACATATATAAATACTTCCCGTAAACTAGCAGAATAAACACTGCACGCTGTTGCTCTACGTGTGGATTCAGCTAGTGCAGTCTGTAGCTAGACTTTCAGTTAGTTTCAGTTCACAGTTGCCGAATTAGCCGTTAGGTTTGATCTGGCCGTGGGATGGCATGGCAGAAAGATCAGGCACACAAGGCCGGCATGCTTCATTCCACGGATCGTGGTGCGGGGGTTGTAGCTCAATATATTTGTATGTATTCAGAATAAAAGGAATAGAAAACAGAGAGAAAAGTTGCGTGAGTTTAATTTATGCCTACTTGCTTCATGGATTAAGCGATATCACCTTGATAATAACAAAATTTGGAGAATGATAGTTGATTATAAATATAATCTGTCTCCTAATATGATTAGGGCTCAACCGGCACATTGCTCACCTTTTTGGAAAGGTGTAATGTGGGCAGCATCTGCCGCTAAGGTTGGATTTAAGTGGTGTGTGGGTTCTGGTAAGAATGTACTTTTCTGGGAAGATATCTGGCTTGGGGATTGCTCCCTATCTATTCTAATCTGGGATTTGTACATTATTGTCAATGAACAAATGTGTGTGATTGCAGATGTTTGGGACGGGGTTAATTTGAAATTCACGTTTAGAAGAACTGTCTCGCCTGCCTTATTCGCTAGATGGCTTGAATTAGTTGCCTTGGTCCGAACAATTCAGTTAACTGATTGCCTTGACCAACCTGTGTGGCTTTTTCATCCTTCGGGTGTTTACTCGGTTAAGTCTTTTTATGGGGTTATCAACAATGGCGGGGTTATCCCAGTGCATACTCCCGCGGTGTGGAAATTGCATGTGCCTCCCAGAACGCATATCTTTTTGTGGCTGCTGGCAAATAATAAGTTACTCACGCGTGATAATTTAGATAAGCGTAGGGTTGTTGATGATAAGACTTGCTTGTTTTGTTGTGAACTGGAAACTGCACATCACCTTTTCTTTGAGTGTGTGGTTGCTCGTGTGCTTTGGTGCCATCTTTCTGAGATCCTTAAAATTGACATTGGCGCTGATTTTGAGTCGGTTGCCCGTTGGTGGATCAGTGAGAACAAGAATTCTGTTAGTAACATCTTTTCTTCGGCGGTTCTTTGGATCTTGTGGTCAACCCGTAACGAATTATGTTTCCAGGACAAAAGCTGGCCAGGTGTCAAAAATATTCTCCGAAGACTGTGCTCTATCATCAGGATTTGGAGACCTCTATGTCTGGACAAGCACTCGAGCCTCCTCGACTCCAACATGTTGCTGCTGGACCATATCAGGGGAGAGCTGCTGCGAATTGCCTGGACTTGAGCCTTCTGCTGCTGGGCGCCATTGGAGAATCTGATGGCTCAGCTGGGCTCCGTCGACAGTGTTGGCGTCAGGGGATTGCGTGCGAGAAGATGCTGAAAAATGTTCACCTTCATTGATTATCCTCTTTTCTTGCTGTTTCTCGGTGGTGATTCCCTGTTCTGTCATGTCGTTGGGTCCCAGTCATGTCCAAAAGTTTGGTGAAAAAGTGAGTTGGTTTGGTTTTGGGTTTAGTTCCCAGTTCTGGGTTTTGTAATGAGAGTCCACAAAGCTCAACCTATTTGTGAAACCTTGGTTGCATGTCAATGGAACCAGGGGGCTTTTTTGCCCCTTTTGATCTAAAAAAAAAAAAAAGAGAGAAAAGTTGCGCGATGGTAGGAAGCACAAAAACTTGTATGGGCTCATCTTGTTGACTTCTTCCTCCTCCCTTTGTGCGAGTGTAATCGCGGACAAAAGTTTTGCAGTTCATTCCACCCGGGGTCAAACAAATTAGTATGGTCACGCACTTGCGCACAACTAGACAGAGCCAACACAACTCAAACATAGAGAGTACAAGACAGTAAAAAAGGGCTTGTCACGTGGCATTTTTCTCCCAGGAGCATATGCTCCTGATTTTTTAAATGACTTTTAAACCTACTTCATAATGTTGAAAAAATCTGACAAAAAATGTCGCACGTATATCTTAATGTTCTATGTTGGAGCTAAAAAATCTCTTGACAAGAATATATTTTTGCATAACACGTAAAAAACGACGATTTTCCGCAAAACTTGGCATGTATGCGCGCAATTTTTTTCGAATTTTAAAAAAACATTTTAAAATTAGTTTTTGATAGCAAGAGCATATGCACCCTACTACTGTACTACCTCCATCCTGGTTTGTAGGTTGCATGTATTTCTAGATCGTAAATTTAAACAACGTAATACAATAAATATAATACAAAATATATATCACTAGAAAGCTTAGATATTCTATTTTAATGGTATATTTTTAAATTATATAATTTATATTAGATTAGTCAAATGGAGGATCTAGGAACACGTGTAGGCCCTGTAAACCCGGGAGAAGGAGTAGCTTAAATTGGATTTCCGCTTGTCTCTCCACTCTATTACGTAGTATTTTTTTGAGAAACACTATACACATACGTACATATACTCACCCCTATGAACGCACATACACCATATCTCTATGAGCACCTCCGAGAGGTTGCGTCCAAGAAACTGATCCGACCATCTTTCTCCGCACATTCGTTCACCAAGGACTTCTATTGTACCACTTATGAGGACATACAACGGAAATCCCGCATATTGAGCGCAGCTGATATGTGGCTACTAGGCGCGATCATCCCGCATGCCAGAAAATAAAATACTTCTTTTTTTATGGCCCGCGTCATATAAAGATAGAATAGATATGGATAGAGAGACATTCTATTGATTCGCGAAATGGCTCGTCGATCCAAATGAATCATTCTTCTGGTCTCTCTCTGCCCCCCGCCCCAAAACTGACCCACGACACAGCGCCCATTCGTTTCGCGCGCGGAAAGGCAACGAAGTTAAGTTCAAAAGACCGCAGCGGAGTGGAGCAGCCGCGACACGAAGTTCCTTACCTTAGCTGGATCTCGCTGGTGCCACCTAAACGGTAGGTATAGGCGGCGGATGTCTGACGTTTGGAGTTGTCGTTCGTGCACCTGTCCCCAATAGAAGAATGAGTGATCCCTTCCCCTGCGGATCATGGCCTTACCACTAGGTCCCCGATGGCCAACGGGGGATTCGGTATAGCAGCTCACGTTCGTTTGCGCTTCGCGTTCCCGCTGGAATGGACACGTGTTAGTTGTAGGAAGTATGGTTACGAAAGTGACTTTGGTTCGCCAGTTCAGGCTCAACTCCTCGCTTTACGTTAGGGCATCTCCAGCGGACCGACGCATTTTGGACGTCCAAAATGTCCGTTTGCGCCGGCCCGCGGACGCGTTGTGGGCCAGGGCGACCGTTTGCGTCGGGGGTAGCTCCAGCGGTGCGGACGCATATTTTATCCCGGGACAGCGTCAAGGTCGCTAATGGCGTTTTACGTCCCGTCGAGGACTGCCGCCGGCGATTAACTGTTCCCGCGCGGCGACGATTGTTCCCGCGCGCGCCCAATACATTGGCAAGTTTCGCCGGTGGTTCGCGCGCGCGGGAAACGCCCTGTGCGCCAACGCCGTTTCCCGCCCCGCCGTGGCTATATATGGTGGACACCGGCGGGGGCGATGGGCACACCTCAAGCTACCATCCATTCATGGCCGACCACATGAATTGGGAGCACGTTGTTCAGATGTGCCGCCAGCTCCACCCGGAGGAGGAGGAAGACGAGGTAGCCGCCGCCGGCGTTGAGGCGCAGCAGCTGGACCTGGAGGTGGTGGCGGCGGAGGCGGAGGTCGCGGAGGCGGAGGCGGAGGCGGCAGAGCGCGCGGAAGGGCGCCTCGCGGCGACCAGGGCGGAGATCGCCAACGCATGGCCGAGCTCGCCGACGCCAGGGCCGAGCTCGCGGAGGCGTGGGCGGCCATCGCGGCCCCTCCGGCCGACGCCGTCATCCACGACATCGCGGACGACGACGTCCCCGTGCCCATGCGCTTCGAGTGCGCCGGTGACCAGCTGGTTCTGCTCGCGTCCTTCGAGTCCCTGGCTGGGGACGCCCAGCGCCGTCAGGCTTGGCTGGCGGAGGAGGAAGCCCACAGCTATGCGATGGCCATGGCTGGGGGGTTAATGTGCTCCGACCTGGACTCGCTCCAGCGTAGGGGCCCTTCTCCCGCGCGGGTCGAGCAGGAGAACCGGGAGCTGGAGGTCGCCATCGCCGCCAGGGACGAAGCTGTGGCGGCGGCTAGGGGCAGGGCCCGCTTCGTCGCCGACGTGGCGGCGATCCAGGCGGCGGTCCAGGCGGAGGAGGACGCGGCGGCGGCGGTCCAGGCGTCAGCGGAGGAGGAGGCCCGGGAGGCTGCGGCGGTCCAGGCGGCGGCAGAGGAGTAGGAGGCCCGGGCGACGGCGAAGGCGGCGGCTACCAAGGTGACCGTTGCGACGGTGATGGCCCTGTGGGACAGCTCCCTGGCCGAGGCCCTCAAATGCCGCAGGCGGCAGGACGAGCAGTCTGTTCGCCGGCGTGTGATGTCTACACACACTCCTTTTCCTGTAGACAGTGTTGGGCCTCCAAGAGCAGAGGTTTGTAGAACAGCAGCAAGTTTTCCCTTAAGTGGATCACCCAAGGTTTATCGAACTCACGGAGGAAGAGGTCAAAGATATCCCTCTCAAGCAACCCTGCAACCACAATACAAGAAGTCTCTTGTGTCCCAATGATACGCGTACATCACGCGACCGTTGGGAACCCCAAGAGGAAGGTGTGATGCGTACAGCGGCAAGTTTTCCCTCAGTAAGAAACCAAGGTTTATCGAACCAACAGGAGCCAAGAAGCACGTTGAAGGTTGATGGCGGCGGAGTGTAGTGCGGCGCAACACCAGGGATTCCGGCGCCAACGTGGAACCTGCACAACACAACCAAGATACTTTGTCCCAACGTAACAGTGAGGTTGTTAATCTCACCGGCTTGCTGTAACAAAGGATTAGATGTATAGTGTGGATGATGATGTTTGCAGAGAACAGTAGAACGAGTATTGCAGTAGATTGTATTCGATGTAAAGGAATGGACCGGGGTCCACAGTTCACTAGAGGTGTCTCTCCGATAAGAATAAGCATGTTGGGTGAACAAATTACAGTTGGGAAATTGACAAATAAAGAGGGCATGACCATGCACATACATGTTATGATGAGTATTGTGAGATTTAATTGGGCATTACGACAAAGTACATAGACCGCTATCCAGCATGCATCTATGCCTAAAAAGTCCACCTTCAGGTTATCATCCGAACCCCCTCCAGTATTAAGTTGTAAACAACAGACAATTGCATTAAGTATGGTGCGTAATGTAATCAATAAATATATCCTTAGACATAGCATTGATGTTTTATCCCTAGTGGCAACAGCACATCCACAACCTTAGAAGTTTCTGTCACTCCCCCAGATTTAATTGAGACATGAACCCACTATCGAGCATAAATACCCCCTCTTGGAGTTACAAGCAAAAACTTGGCCAGAGCCTCTACTAGTAACGGAGAGCATGCAAGATCATAAACAACACATAGATAGATTGATAATCAACATAGCATAGTATTCATTATTCATCGGATCCTAACAAACACAACATGTAGCATTACAGATAGATGATCTTGATCATGTTAGGCAGCTCACAAGATCCGACAATGATAGCACAATTAGGAGAAGACGACCATCTAGCTACTGCTATGGACCCATAGTCCAGGGGTGAACTACTCACTCATCACTCCGGAGGCGACCATGGCGGTGAAGAGTCCTCCGGGAAATGATTCCCCTCTCCGGCAGGGTGCCGGAGGCGATCTCCTGAATCCCCCGAGATGGGATTGGCGGCGGCGGCGTCTCTGGAAGGTTTTCCGTATCGTGGCTCTCGGTACTGGAGTTATTATCGATGAAGGCTTAAGTAGGCGAAAGGGTAGGTCAGGGGGCGCCACGAGGGGCCCGCACCATAGGCCGGCGCGGCCAGGGCTTGGGCCGCGCCGCCCTGGTGTGTGGCGGCCTCGTCGCCCCACTTCGTTTCCTCTCCGGATTTCTGGAAGCTTCGTGGAAAAATAAGATCCTGGGCGTTGATTTCGTCCAATTCCGAGAATATTTCCTTACTAGGATTTCTGAAACCAAAAACAGCAGAAACAAAGAATCGGCTCTTCGGCATCTTGTTAATAGGTTAGTGCCGGAAAATGCATAAATATGACATAAAGTATGTATAAAACATGTAGGTATCATCAATAAAGTGGCATGGAACATAAGAAATTATCGATACGTCGGAGACGTATCAGCATCCCCAAGCTTAGTTCCTACTCGTCCCGAGTAGGTACACGATAACAAAGATAATTTCTGAAGTGACATGCTATCATAATCTTGATCGTACTATTGTAAGCACATGTAATGAATGCAGCAATCCAAGACAATGGTAAAGATAATGAGTAAACAACTGAATCATATAGCAAAGACTTTTCATGAATGGTACTTTCAAGACAAGCATCAATAAGTCTTGCATAAGAGTTAACTCATAAAGCAATAAATTCAAAGTAAAGGTATTGAAGCAACACAAAGGAAGATTAAGTTTCAGCGGTTGCTTTCAACTTATAACATGTATATCTCATGGATATTGTCAACATAAAGTAATATAACAAGTGCAATATGCAAGTATGTAGGAATCAATGCACAGTTCACACAAGTGTTTGCTTCTTGAGATGGAGAGAAATAGGTGAACTGACTCAACATAAAAGTAGAAGAAAGGCCCTTCGCAGAGGGAAGCATTGATTGCTATGTTTGTGCTAGAGCTTTGGTTTTGAAAACAAGAAACAATTTTGTCAACGGTAGTAATAAAGCATATGCATCATGTAAATTATATCCTACAAGTTGCAAGCCTCATGCATAGTATACTAATAGTGCCCGCACCTTGTCCTAATTAGCTCGGATTACCTGGATTATCACCGCAATACATATGTTTTAACCAAGTATCACAAAGGGGTACCTCTATGCCGCCTGTACAAAGGTCTAAGGAGAAAGCTCGCATTGGATTTCTCGCTTTTGATTATTCTCAACTTAGACATCCATACCGGGACAACATAGACAACAGATAATGGACTCCTCTTTAATGCTTAAGCATTCAACAACAATTAATATTCTCATATGAGGTTGAGGATATTTGTCCAAAACTGAAACTTCCACCATGGATCATGGCTTTAGTTAGCGGCCCAATGTTCTTCTCTAACAATATGCATGCTCAAACCATTCAACTCATGGTACATCGCCCTTACTTCAGACAAGACGAACATGCATAGCAACTCACATGATATTCAACAAAGAGTAGTTGATGGCGTCCCACTCTTGCTCTGACATCGGCTCGCTCGAGGAAGAAGATTGGAAGGAGAGAGCCGATGAAGCAGAGGAGGAGGATGAGTCCATGATGGAGGAGGGTTTTTTCGATGGCCAGAACAGAGCAAGGGGATGAAGAGGTGAACTGTGCGGCACGGTTAAATAAATGGGACGTAGTGGAAATTTAATGCCATGGCAGTTTTCGAGGAGGCGATGCCAAAACGCTGTCAAATCTTGCAGAGAAGTTGAGAAGGCAAGGCATCATGATAAAGGATACTGCGGTGGTTTTGCCCTGCCACGACGTGACCCAACGAAGAAAAGGCAGAGTGGTTTTGGAATTATCATTTCCAAAACCAGGGGGCATGTGTTATCACCAGAATTTGACCGGATCAGAGGTGGGCCGTGATTAAAGATGGGCTTGAAGAATATACACGGGAGATATACATGAATTGGCCTTGTACACGAAGTTTGGGCTAGTTTGCCCGTGTATCTGTAAATATAGTAGGATACGTGTCGGTTAGTAGAATTTGGCTCGTACACGGTTGGGATTATTCCCACGATAGAAAGTCTACGGACTATAAATATGTATCTAGGGTTATTGAGAAAGACAACAATCACGTTCACAACAAACCAATCTAGGCGCATCGCCAACCCCTTGTTTCGAGGGTCTCTTCCGGGTAAGCATCATGCTGCCTAGATCGCATCTTGCGATCTAGGCAGTATGCATTTATTCGTTGTTCATGCGTTGCTCGTGCTGAAGCCTTGTTGATGGCGAGCAACGTAGTTATCGTAGATGTGTTAGGGTTAGCATTGTTTTACCTTTATACATGCTTTGATCCATGCTATCCCTAGACATCTAGCCACCCTTGCGCCGATCTGAGGTGCAAGGGTGGCACCTTGCTTGATCCGTGTTTAGTAGATCCGATCTGTTATGATTGCTCCTTGTTCTTCAAGGATTAGTTTAATATCTGCATAGTTAGGCCTTGCAAACGGGTTGAAGGATCCAGTAGCACGTAGGGTGTAGTTTGCTAGCCCTAGATAAGATGTTCCGGGAATCAACTCCGTGTTGGTTTTTAGGCCTTATCTAGGGCTGGTTTATTATCATCTTGCGTGGCTGCCAGGCTCAATCACGTGTAGGATGTTCCGATTATGCGGTGAAAACCCTAAATCGTCGTAGGTCGTTTTAGCTTTATATTGATCAAGCAGGACCACCATGTGATCGTAGACCTCATACGAGTCATGGGTGGATCGGCTCCTCGAGCCGATTCACGGGACAACCTGAGAGCCGATCGAGGCTCGTATTTAATGTTTACGTGTATGCCATGTAGGAAACTAAGCGAAGCAATCCATCACCTTCCTGACCAGGTATAGGTCAGGTGGCACGCCCTTGCACCAGCATCGGGACGTGCGTGCCGGAGCTTTGCGGGCCGTCGCTCGAGGGACCAGGGCCAGCCGCAGTTCTGGGAGCCTCCCGGCTCTACGTGTTGCCCGTCGCTACTCGCCGGTGGGTTTCGGACGCCAACACATTCTCGCACGCCCGGTGGGACAGTCTTCGACATCAACCGCATCGCCATCCGCATCTGAGATGGTGGAAGATCTAGTCACGTACGAGGATCTGACGGAGGAGCTCAAGAAGAAGTATGACGATGTCAAAGCTATCTTCGAAGCCGACCTCATCGGCTCTTTCCAGAGGACCCGCTCACACGGCATCAGGTGAAAGGGTTCTCACCTGAAGGCGCGCTCGATGGAGTGGACCTGTCTACCCCTTCAGAAGAACGCACCAGGTCTCTGCGTCAGGAGGTTAATCACATGGTAGCTCATTCGCTACACCGCCATTCTGAGAGCTTGGTGAACGCTTTGGAGCGTGTCGCGCTTCGGGTGATCCAGGAATCATGAGACACCAGTACTCTCCGTCAGGACCTGCTCTAGGGACTCACCAAGGAGAGATACCACTCCAGACCTGACCACCGCTGCCGTTCGCGCTGGCAGCACCAGAAGTGCCGAGCTCACCGGCATTCATCGTCTACAAGATCGGTGGCGATCCTAGTGATTACCAGTTCTTGTATGAAGCACCCAAGGAGATCCCGCACGGATACACGTGCACATATGTGCCAGACTGCAGTAACTGGGCACTCACGAACCAGACTGCAACAGCAGGGATTTCTGGAACAGCAGGAGGGGCTTCTGGATCAGATCTTGAGAAGCAGGCGTGGCTAGCTAAGTATGCCACTCCAACAAACCTTCAAAGCTCAACTCCTGCAGCTAGCTCAGATCTTGAGAAGCAAGCGTGGCTAGCTAAGTATGCCACTCCAGCGAATCTTCAGAGCTCGACTCCTGCAGCTAGCACCGCGGATCAGATCAGTACAATCTTGAGAGACTAGTTCGGCATGGTGCCGAAACGGAGGGCAATCGGCTATTCCAAGCCGTACCCCAACGAGTACGATTTGATCCCACTACCACCCAAATATCGGCTCCCTGAATTCTCCAAGTTTAGTGGGTCAGATGGCTACAGTTCAATCGAGCATGTGAGCCGATATTTGGCGCAGTTGGGCACGATCTCAGCATCAGACGCACTACGCGTGAGGTTCTTCGCACAGTCCCTCACAGGATCGGCTTTCGGGTGGTACACCTCGCTGCCACCAGATTCAATCCGGACTTGGAAGCAGATGGAAGAACAGTTCCACATGCAGTATCACTCAGAGGCTTCCGAGGCTGGCATTGCCGATCTAGCACAAGTACGACAGAAGCGCGGAGAAACAGTGTCAGAATACATCCAGCGCTTCAGGACCATCAGGAACCGATGCTATTCGGCTCGTTTGACTGAAAAAGAGGCAGTCGAGTTGGCGGTGGTGGGTCTCGCATCGCCAATCAAGGATATGGCTTCCCAAGCAGAGTACGCTTCACTGGCGCATATGGTTCAGAAACTGACATTATATGAACAGCGCCACCCAGAGTTGTACCAGGACAAGTTCAAGCGTGCGGTAGCCCTGGTGGAGACAGAGGAAGGTGAAGGCTCTGCAGGAGATCAAGAGGTAGCAGTGGCTGAATGGACTCGGGGGGCAAGCCCCGTGTCCTGCAAGTGGGTTAAGCCACAAGGTCCTCCAAGAGGGTTTGACTTCGGCGTGACCAAAGCTGAGCAAATTTTCGACCTCTTACTTAAGGAGAAGCAGCTAAAGTTACCCGAAGGCCACAAAATCCCCACGGGACAAGAGCTGAACGGAAAGCCATATTGCAAGTGGCATAACACGTTCACCCATACCACCAACGACTGCAGGGTGTGGCGTCAGCAGATCCAAATGGCGATAGAACAAGGGCGTTTAATTTTCAGCCAGTACGCCATGAAAGTCGACACGCACCCCTTCCCCGCCGTTAACATGGTGGAGTTCGGTTACCCCGAGAGGCGCCAGCCAGGTTTCTCGTTCAGCATTAACATGGTCGGGCCTGTGCACCACCCTGGTAAGGACAGAGACGAGGGCAGCCGCTCTCGTGGTAAGGACAAAGAGGAGGCCGTTCCACGCGATCGGTCCCGACACGATGGCAAGCGCTACATCACAGAGGGAGAAGTGAAGAATGTACGATATCAGCGACCTCTCTCTGATCATCTCCTCAAAAAATATGAGCGTCAGTACGACCAACGCCGGCGATACAACAACGACGACGAAAGAGATCGTCGGGCTAGCAGGGACGCCAGGAAAAATCGTCGGCATGATCGGGACGATGAAGGATATGAGCGCCATGCCAAGGAAAAGCCAAGAGAGCAAGATGACGTGGACAGGCACTGGGACTGTCCCTTCTTCAAACACTGCTGGGATTCAGGAATGAGCCGATTGCCCACAATCGGCAACTGCCCAGAGTGTAGACAGAAGAAGAAGGGCACGGGAGACGTGTCAGTATTCAAGCATCTAGGACCTCTCCCATCTCGGAACAAGCAAGCTGAGTCCTCTCGGGTGGAAGATCTCGAGGAGTTAGAAGAAGAAGAAGAAGAAGATAAATACCACCGTCCAAGGTGGTGCCCTGATGGACTCAGCCACTCCCAAAAACGTAGGGTTCAGCGACTACGTTGCTTGGAGGAAGCCGAAAGGTTATACCTACATACGTTGAGGAAAGCGCGGCCTGATCTGGCCGCGAAAATTCAGCAAACTCTGGACGAGGAGGGTCGACCACAAAAGAAAGAGTGGCGCCCCAAACAGAAGAAAGCCGATGATGAGACATCGGCTGGCACAAACATGGTGTTCATCCTTCCAGCGGAGTTTTGTGCTCCTGGAACCGAAGAGGCACCTGTGGCACAACTTGACTACGGTCCAAGGCCAGTTATCTTTGAGAAGCCACGAGAAAGAAGTTACAGACACCTGAAGGCCCTGTACTTACGAGGTTATATCAATGGGCAGCCTGTCAATAAGATGCTGGTTGACACCGGAGCGGCAGTCAACATCATGCCATACTCCATGCTACGTCGGCTGGGACGCTCTAGCTCGGATCTGATCAAGACCAACATCACATTGAGCGATTTCAACGGCCAAGCATCAGAAGCACAAGGTGTTCTGAACGTGGATCTGACCGTAGGAAGGAAGACCATTCCTACGACATTCTTCATCGTCGACAGCAAGAGCACCTACGCTGTCCTGCTAGGGAGAGATTGGATCCACGCCAACTGCTGCATTCCATCCACGATGCATCAATGCTTAATACAGTGGGATGGAGATGAAGTAGAGATCGTCCACGCAGATGACTCAGCCGAGATCTCAACGGCTGGCATGAACGTTTGGGAGACGGCAGGCCAAGAGCCCCTCTCCGGCATCACTTTGGACGACTGTGAGCGCATCGACGTGACAAAAAAGGGGTGAGGCTGGTTTTATCCACCGGCCTGACCGTGTAACAGGAGCAAAGGCTATGGACGTACGTGGCAAGGCCGATCCCAGCGATCGGCCCCAAAAAATGAAAAGTGATGATCTTGTCTCAAGCAGGCCACGTAGTCGTAGTGACGCACGGACAAGATGTAAACCTTCAGTGAGCAATGCAATCAAAATGGGGGCCGATTCCAGCAATCGGCCCATATTATTATCCTCGCCATAAGTCTTGCCTATGTTCAGCGTCGATCTAACAGGAGATGGAAAGCTAGGGTATGGGTTTACATCGGCTGATGAGCTAGAAGAAGTCGATATTGGTCATGATAGAGCCGATGTTCAGGTGTAGTTCTTTGAATGACTGCAGAGCCGATATCTGCAGTAACCTGACAGATTCGGCTCGGGGGGCACCTAATCAGATGAACATGTGCGATACATGGACAGTGAAATATGGGGGGCTGATAGAAAAATCGGCCAGTAAAAAAAATGTGTGCATACAAGTACAGCCGATGCAAAGACATCGACTTCAGAATAAAAAGCTGATGCATAGCCATCGACTCTAGAGAGTATTCATCAGTTACAAAGAGGGGCTCTACTGAAGAAACACGTTGAGGGCATGAAGGGCGTCGGCACGGATACGATCCACCTCGGCGATCTCAGCCTCGTCATCCTCGTCTTTGCCCGTCACCAGTTGACTGCTCAGGGCACGAATTTCAGCCAGATCGGTCTTCAGATCAGCTGTGAGGCCTTTTGCTTCCTCTTGAAAGCGGGCAATAAGAGCTTCCTTGTCTTGGATAAGCTGCTTGGTCACCCTGACCCTCTCTTCAAGGTTCTCCAGTTCCTTACGCAGGGCTTCGAGTTCGGCACTGTTGGCAGAGGTGTCAGTTTTGGCATCCAAGGCAGCCTTTTTCTCGTTGAGCCGTTGACACTTGGCTGCAATATCGGCTCTCAACGGTATCTGGGCGTGGCGAAGGTTAATTCCTTGACGAGCCGACTGCACCCTTGACCTGCAGACCGACAGAGTCACAGCTGGCCAGAGTTTTACCTGCAGTGTCACTGGGAGATGGGGCTGGATGTCTTCGAGAATGCCCTTTACTTCCTCGGGGTTTTCAACCAGGGTCTCAACTGAGGAAGAGAGCAAAGCCTTGAGACGCTGGAGTGGACCATGGGCCGTGCTAGGACTTGGCTCTTCACCTGCCTTGGCAGTAGCTGGTTCGATGGATTCAGGGTCGAACGTCAGCAAGCTTGAGAGATCACAACCCTGACAGACGAACAAGAACAGCATTAGTATGCAGCAAAAAGAAAAGGGTAGAGCCAAGGGAATGGAGTATACCTCTCCCAAGGTGGGAGGGACAGTCGATGTTGTGGTGATCGGCTTTTCCGTGGGCTTGGTTAGGTTGGCCACCTTATCAGCCGTGCTCTTTGAAGTTGCTAGGTCTAGCGTGGCGGATGGCATCAGTACCTCTTCGACGTCTCCGCTAGAGGTCTCATTGGTCTACAAAAGGAAATGATTAGCCGATCCGAGTGGCAATGGGACAGCATGAGATATAAGCCAGGGGAGTAATTACATTTGAAACCTCCTGGCTTGGTGAAGAAGCTCGTGGATCTTTGCGAGCCCTCTTGACGCATCGTCGCTTCACGCGTGACCCTGTTTTGATCGGAGCTTGAAAGGCAGCAGGTTCGGGAGCTGACCTTTTCTTAGAGGCCGACGTTGGCGAGTCCGTCTGGCTCTGTGTGGTGGTTCTTCCAGAATCACCTGAGCTCGAGTCCCTTCGACTGGACTGTGCCTCCTCGCTGGGGTTCTCCTCGGTGGAGGTCTGCCAAAGAAATACAAGCATGTCGCAAAAGCCTGGAATGACAGATGAATTTAGTCAAGGCATAGATCAACTTACGTGCAGGCTTTCTTGAGCGGGAGTAGGGGCTTGGCGCTTCAAGGTCTTCCTGGCAGCCACTTTCCTCATGGCTTTCCTCGCCTGGATTGAGGCTCGGGGGGCAGCTGGCCCCGAGGATGCTCTACTTTTGGAAGCCGATTTCGGAGAAATCGGCTGACCCTGCATCATAACTTTCTTCAGGGGTGGCGAGCTCTGGCAGAAGAGAACCACCGGAGCCGGGGGAAGGAACTTGAAGGGGGAGCCATCGGCTTGCATGGGTTCTGGGCCATCTTGTTGCTGCAAGGAGATAGAGCCAGGTTACATACAATCATTGCGAGCCATTGCAAGGAATTTATAAGTAATAGTACCTGGTCTGCAGGGACGTCGTATTCGGCATCAAGTTGCTTCAGCAGCGGTCCTAGAGCTCTTCTGAAGGCGTGGGTCTTCCACATGGACCACCAGGTCTCAAAACCATCGGAGGTGGTGGTGAAACGAAGGTTGTGAGGGATTGGAATGGACAGAGTGTCAAAGAAGGAATAGCACCTCTGGCCAGTAAGGATGTCAGGCAGTTCAGCTCTGCTTTCTGTCAAGTGGTGGAGAAAGAAGTGTGGAGACACTTGCCCAAGACCAAACTACCGGGCTACTACCACCGGCTGGTAAGATTCATAACCAGGCTTGATGATCCTGTTTGAGGTACTCATGCCAACCGGAAGAAAGCAAGGGCGGATCATAATAGAGTACAAATGCCGAGTGCTGGGGTCATCGGCAAAGCTGTCCAACCTGAAGGAAACTGGGTTCTCAAAATTTTCAGATTCAGTATAAGGAAAGAACAGAGGATTGTCCAAGCCTTGGAAGAAAGTTCTGAACCACTCTGATGCTTCCTTAGGGATCAGCCTGCTGCCTGGGAGGCTATACAGAGCTTGGCCATAGCTAGTGCATCGGATCTGCTTGCCACTAGCATTTGGGAAGGTGCATGTGGCCAAAGGTGGAAAGTTTGGGATCTGGTGTTGGAAGTACAACTGAGCCCATAACTGAATAAACCACCAAGGACCTCCTGTTTTAACTGTCTTTTGGGAGAACAGTTTGACAGACATCAGTTGGAGAGATCGATAGACCTCCCCAAGAAGCAGTTTGCCGACGCCAAGCTGAGTGCCTTTGGCAAGTTCATAGGCCAGGGAGAGGTAATTCTTGGTTGGGGCGAGTGATGGGCCACAGAATATGGAGTGCTCCAACCAGAAGTTCAGAAAGGCCGTGTGTTCTCTCTCTGTCACAGGGCCTTTGGTTTTCATATAACGTCTGAGGTAGGCACCCCAGCTGGTGCACTCTGTTTTGGAGGAAAGGGTGAAAGGGACCTTTGGCAGCTTAAAAGCAGAGGGGCTGGAGGATGCAATGTCTAGGCCTGTGATCATGGCCACGTCCAGCAGAGTTGGTGTCATGGGGCCGTGGCCAAACATGAAGCAGTTCAGTGCATCAGACCAGAAGTAGCCGATGGTTTTCAGAATATTCTCATTCTTTTCAAGAGGAGACAATGATAATGACAAGGCATCGGCTATCCCTATAGTTTCCCAGGTGGCGTAATGGGTTTTAGACACTCTACTGTACCATGCCACCCAACCCTCAGGAGGATTAGGCCAGGCTCGCAGGCAGTCGGCCCAGGAAGTCAGATCTAAATTCTGGTTCACGAAGAGGATTCTGTTGGCCTCGCATGAAATTAAGTGAGCAGGACTCTCTGAAGAACGGGGGCCAAGACACATAGAATTTGGGAGAGAAGGATGCGGCAGCAGGATGTCTGAAACCTAAAATTAATGGCGAAATGGGACATTAGTTCAGGTGTTTGCTATTAATCCTAACATTTACTCGGATGGCGAGGGGCGGTTAAGGATTACCTTCAGACTGGAGACCATGGCGTTGGCGTTGGATGATTCCGCCATTGGATGCGCTGTGGAGTTGGAATGGCGCGGTTGAGATCTGAGATTCGTGTGACCGTGAGTTGGATCTGCTCGGGCGGCGATTTGGGGATCTGAGTTTACTTTCTCAGACGGAGGTCGCGGGTTACCGTTTGAAGGGGCAACTGGGTTGGCCTTACTCGCGTTTTATGGTAGAGGCCGATGCGATGCCATCGGCTCTTTTGGGGATTGTTTGACTTTGACTATCGGCAAAGTTAACTGGAAGCACTTCTTCATTGATAAGAGGGGTTTTTACAATGAAGAGCCGATGGCTCAAGAAAGGAAGAACAAAAGAAGAGCCGATTGCTCGAGTACTACTAATCCTATCCTACTAATCCTCGCTGGCCTCATCGTCGGCATCGTAACTGCCGTCGGCGCTGCTTCCGGAGATTTCCTCGTCGCTGCAGCCCCAGCCCTCGGCCGGAGCTTCTTCCTCCTCGTCATCATCGTCGTCGTCGCTGTCCGCCCAAGCGCGGAAGCGCTTTGCCGGCGGATACCCGGCGGAGGAGGAGGAGTCGTCCTCTTCCTCTTCCTCCTCTTCCTCCTCTTCCTCCTCTTCCTCCGCTTCTTCTTCTTCCTCCTCCTCGTCGGAGGAGGTGAAGCTTGCCCAGGAGTGGAGGTCGTCCTCGCTCTCGCTCTCCAGTTCCCCGTCGATAAGGAACCGGAGGTCGTCCTCCCCATCGGTCAGGGGCAAGTCGCCATCTGACCCGACAAGGGCCTCGGGTGGGCCATCTGGCACGAAGTCAAAGTCCCACTCTTGCTCTGACATCGGCTCTCTCGAGGAAGAAGATTGGAAGGAGAGAGCCGATGAAGCAGAGGAGGAGGATGAGTCCATGGTGGAGGAGGGTTTTTTCGATGGCCAGAACAGAGCAAGGGGATGAAGAGGTGAACTGTGCGGTGCGGTTAAATAAATGGGACGTAGTGGAAATTTAATGCCATGGCAGTTTTCGAGGAGGCGATGCCAAAACGCTGTCAAATCTTGCAGAGAAGTTGAGAAGGCAAGGCATCATGATAAAGGATACTGCGGCGGTTTTGCCCTGCCACGACGTGACCCAACGAAGAAAAGGCAGAGTGGTTTTGGAATTATCATTTCCAAAACCAGGGGGCATGTGTTATCACCAGAATTTGACCGGATCAGAGGTGGGCCGTGATTAAAGATGGGCTTGAAGAATATACACGGGAGATATACATGAATCGGCCTTGTACACGAAGTTTGGGCTAGTTTGCCCGTGTATCTGTAAATATAGTAGGATACGTGTCGGTTAGTAGAATTTGGCTCGTACACGGTTGGGATTATTCCCACGATAGAAAGTCTACGGACTATAAATATGTATCTAGGGTTATTGAGAAAGACAACAATCATGTTCACAACAAACCAATCTAGGCGCGTCGCCAACCCCTTGTTTCGAGGGTCTCTTCCGGGTAAGCATCATGCTGACTAGATCGCATCTTGCGATCTAGGCAGTATGCGTTTATTCGCTGTTCATGCGTTGCTCGTGCTGAAGCCTTGTTGATGGCGAGCAACGTAGTTATCGTAGATGTGTTAGGGTTAGCATTGTTTTACCTTTATACATGCTTTGATCCATGCTATCCCTAGACATCTAGCCACCCTTGCGCCGATCTGAGGTGCAAGGGTGGCACCTTGCTTGATCCGTGTTTAGTAGATCCGATCTGTTATGATTGCTCCTTGTTCTTCAAGGATTAGTTTAATATCTGCATAGTTAGGCCTTGCAAACGGGTTGAAGGATCCAGTAGCACGTAGGGTGTAGTTTGCTAGCCCTAGATAAGATGTTCCGGGAATCAACTCCGTGTTGGTTTTTAGGCCTTATCTAGGGCTGTTTTATTATCATCTTGCGTGGCTGCCAGGCTCAATCACGTGTAGGATGTTCCGATTATGCGGTGAAAACCCTAAATCTTCGTAGGTCGTTTTAGCTTTATATTGATCAAGCAGGACCACCATGTGATCGTAGACCTCATACGAGTCATGGGTGGATCGGCTCCTCGAGCCTATTCACGGGACAACCTGAGAGCCGATCGAGGCTCGTATTTAATGTTTATGTGTATGCCATGCAGGAAACTAAGCGAAGCAATCCATCACCTTCCTGACCAGGTATAGGTCAGGTGGCACGCCCTTGCACCAGCATCGGGACGTGCGTGCCGGAGCTTTGCGGGCTGTCGCTCGAGGGACCAGGGCCAGCCGCAGTTCTGGGAGCCTCCCGGCTCTACGTGTTGCCCGTCGCTACTCGCCGGTGGGTTTCGGACACCAACAGCTATATATTGCAAAGATAGAGGATATAAATTTTAAAGGTAGCACTCAAGCAATTTACTTTGGAATGGCGGAGAAATACCATGTAGTAGGTAGGTATGGTGGACACAAGTGGCATAGTGTTTGGCTCAAGGATTTTGGATGCATGAGAAGTATTCCCTCTCGATGCAAGGCTTAGGCTAGCAAGGTTATTTGAAACAAACACAAGTATGAACCGGTACAACAAAACTCACATAAAAGACATATTGTAAGTATTATAAGACTCTATACCGTCTTCCTTGTTGTTCGACCCTTACTAGAAAATATCTAGACCTTAGAGAGACTGATACGTCTCCAACGTATCGATAATTTCTTATGTTCCATGCCACTTTATTGATGATACCTACATGTTTTATGCATACTTTATGTCATATTTATGCATTTTCTGGCACTAACCTATTAACGAGATGCCGAAGAGCCAGTTGCTGTTTTCTGCTGTTTTTGGTTTCAGAAATCATAGTAAGGAAATATTCTCGGAATTGGACGAAATCAACGCCCAGGATCTTATTTTTCCACGAAGCTTCCAGAACAACGGGGGAGATACGAAGTGGGGCGACGAGGCGGCCACACAACAGGACGGCGTAGCCCAAGCCCTGGCCGCGCCGGCCTACTGTGTGGGCCCCTCGCGTCGCCCCTAAACCTACGTCCTCCGCCTACTTAAGCCTTCGTTGATAATAACTCCAGTACCGAGAGCCACGATACGGAAAACCTTCCAGAGACGCCGCCGCCGCCAATCCCATCTCGGGGGATTCAGGAGATCGCCTCTGGCACCCTGCCGGAGAGGGGAATCATCTCCCGGAGGACTCTTCACCGCCATGGTCGCCTCCGGAGTGATGAGTGAGTAGTTCACCCCTGGACTATGGGTCCATAGCAGTAGCTAGATGGTCGTCTTCTCCTAATTGTGCTATCATTATTGGATCTTGTGAGCTGCCTAACATGATCAAGATCATCTATCTGTAATGCTACATGTTGTGTTTGTTGGGATCCGATGAATAGAGAATGCTATGTTATGTTGATTATCAATCTATTATCTATGTGTTGTTTATGATCTTGCATGCTCTCCGTTACTAGTAGAGGCTCTGGCCAAGTTTTTGCTTGTAACTCCAAGAGGGAGTATTTATGCTCGATAGTGGGTTCATGTCTCCATTAAACTGGGAGTGGCGTAAAACCTCTAAGGTTGTGGATGTGTTGTTGCCACTAGGGATAAAACATCAATGCTATGTCTAAGGATGTATTTGTTGATTACATTACGCACCATACTTAATGCAATTGTCTGTTGTTTGCAACTTAATACTGGAGGGGGTTCGGATGATAACCTGAAGGTGGACTTTTTAGGCATAGATGCATGCTTGATAGCGGTCTATGTACTTTGTCGTAATGCCCAATTAAATCTCACAATACTCATCATAACATGTATGTGCATGGTCATGCCCTCTTTATTTGTCAATTGCCCAACTGTAATTTGTTCACCCAACATGCTTATTCTTATGGGAGAGACGCCTCTAGTGAACTGTGGACCCCGGTCCATTCTTAACATCGAATACAATCTACTGCAATACTCGTTCTACTGTTTTCTGCAAACATCATCATCCACACTATACATCTAATCCTTTGTTACAGCAAGCCGATGAGATTGACAACCTCACTGTTACGTTGGGATAAAGTACTTTGGTTGTGTTGTGCAGGTTCCACGTTGGCGCCGGAATCCCTGGTGTTGCGCCGCACTACACTCCGCCGCCATCAACCTTCAACGTGCTTCTTGGCTCCTACTGGTTCGATAAACCTTGGTTTCTTACTGAGGAAAAACTTGCTGCTATACGCATCACACCTTCCTCTTGGGGTTCCCAACGGACGCGTGATGTACGCGTATCAAGACTGTTTTCTGGCGCCGTTGCCGGGGAGATCAAGACACGCTGCAAGGGGAGTCTCCACCTCCAATCTCTTTACTTTGTTTTTGTCTTGCTTTACTTTTATTTACTACTTTGTTTGCTGCACTAAAACAAAACACAAAAAAATTAGTTGCTAGTTTTACTTTATTTACTATCTTGTTTGCTATATTAAAAACACAAAAAAATTTAGTTACTTGCATTTACTTTATCTAGTTTGTTTTATTTACTATTGTTAAAATGAGTAATCCTAAAGTTGAAGTTCGTTCGTTTAAGCAACAAGGGGGAGAATGTTTAAAAGATGCTTGGTATAGAATTAGTGATGCCCATAATAGGTGCACTAAGAAACACTCCACCACTATCCTACTCAGGAATTTTTATGTTGGTATCTCTAGCTGGAATAGGTATGTTCTTGATCGTCTCGCGGGAGGTAACTTTCTAAGTACTCCTGCCTTAGAAGCTAGTTGCATTATTGAGAGTCTATTTGGAATACCACCTGTTAATGAAGTTAAAATTGAAATCTCTCTTGAAGATGTCATGAAAAATTTGGAGACCATAGAGCAAAATCTTCCAAGTATTGAGACTAATTTGGGAGCATTACTTGATAGCACTGATAAACTTCATAAATCTCTAGGTGGAATTAATGAGAGAATTGCCATCTTAGAAGCTTGTGCTATTCATGATAATCAAACCCAAAGGATTAGTGAACTTGAAGAGGCTATGGGAACATTGGGTTCAACCTTTTCTTCTATTAAATTCAAGGAGAAAGCTTATGTGGGTAAGGAGCAAAAGTTCATGTATGTCTCTAAGGTGCCTAAACCAAAAAACTATTATAGGCCTAAAATTTATAAAGCTCTTAATACCACTATAGATAAGGGAGCATCTAAGGTACCTAATGGGACAAATTGTGAAAATTATGATGTTGATGCTTCATCTCTTGATAATACTTGATACACACTTTCTGCGCCTAGCTGAAAGGCGTTAAAGAAAAGCGCTTATGGAAGAGACAACCCATGATTTTACTACTGCACTTTTGTTTTATATTTGAGTCTTGGAAGTTGTTACTACTGTATCAACCTCTCCTTATCTTAGTTTTGTTGCATTGTTGTGCCAAGTAAAGTCTTTGATAGTAAGGTTCATACTAGATTTGGATTACTGCGCAGAAACAGATTTCTTGCTGTCACGAATCTGGGCCTAATTCTCTGTAGGTAACTCAAAAAATTATGTCAATTTACGTGAGTGATCCTCAGATATGTACGCAACTTTCATTAAATTTGAGAATTTTCATTTGAGCAAGTCTGGTGCCTCTTAGAAATTCGTATTTACGGACTGTTCTGTTTTGACAGATTCTGCCTTTTATTTCGCATTGCCTGTTTTGCTATACTTGATGGATTTTTCTATTCCATTAACTTTCAGTAGCTTTGTGCAATGTCCAGAAGTGTTAAGAATGATTATGTCACCTCTGAACATGTGAATTTTGATTATGCACTAACCCTCTAATGAGTTGTTTTGAGTTTGGTGTGGAGGAAGTTTTCAAGGATCAAGAGAGGGAGATGATACAATATGATCAAGGAGAGTGAAAGCTCTAATCTTGGGGATGCCCCGGTGGTTCACCCCTGCATATTTCAAGAAGACTCAAGCGTCTAAGCTTGGGGATGCCCAAGGCATCCCCTTCTTCATCGACAACATTATCAGGTTCCTCTAGTGAAACTATATTTTTATTCCATCACATCCTATGTACTTTGCTTGGAGCGTCTGTTTGTTTTTGTTTTTGTTTTGTTTGAATAAAATGGATCCTAGCATTCATTGTGTGGGAGAGAGACATGCTCCGCTGTTGCATATGGAAAAATATGTCCTTAGGCTTTACTCATAGTGTTCATGGCGAAGGTTGAATCTTCTTCGTTAAATTGTTATATGGTTGGAAACTGGAAATGCTACATGTAGTAATTGATAGAATGTCTTGAATAATTTGATACTTGGCAATTGTTGTGCTCATGTTTAAGCTCTTGCATCATATACTTTGCACCTATTAATGAAGAAATACATAGAGCTTGCTAAAATTTGGTTTGCATAATTGGTCTCTCTAAGGTCTAGATAATTTCTAGTAAGGGTCGAACAACAAGGAAGACGGTATAGAGTCTTATAATGTTTACAATATGTCTTTTATGTGATTTTTGCTGTACCGGTTCATACTTGTGTTTGTTTCAAATAACCTTGCTAGCCTAAACCTTGTATCGAGAGGGAATACTTCTCATGCATCCAAAATCCTTGAGCCATACACTATGCCACTTGTGTCCACCATACCTACCTACTACATGGTATTTCTCCGCCATTCCAAAGTAAATTGCTTGAGTGTTATCTTTAAAATTTCCATTCTTTGTCTTTGCAATATATAGCTCATGGGACAAATAGCCTAAAAACTATTGTGGTATTGAATATGTATTTATGCATTTTATTTCTTATAAGTTGGTTGTTGTGCGATAACCATGTTCCTGGGGACGCCATCAACTACTCTTTGTTGAATATCATGTGAGTTGCTATGCATATCCGTCTTGTCTGAAGTAAGGGCGATTTACCATGAGTTGAATGGTTTGAGCATGCATACTGTTAGAGAAGAACATTGGGCCGCTAACTAAAGCCATGATCCATGGTGGAAGTTTCAGTTTTGGACAAATATCCTCAATCTCATATGAGAAAATTAATTGTTGTTGAATGCTTATGCATTAAAGAGGAGTCCATTATCTGTTGTCTATGTTGTCCCGGTATGGATGTCTAAGTTGAGAATAATCAAAAGCGAGAAATCCAATGCGAGCTTTCTCCTTAGACCTTTGTACAGGCGGCATAGAGGTACCCCTTTGTGACACTTGGTTAAAACATATGTATTGCGGTGATAATCCAGGTAATCCGAGCTAATTAGGACAAGGTGCGGGCACTATTAGTATACTATGCATGAGGCTTGCAACTTGTAGGATATAATTTACATAACACATATGCTTTATTACTACTGTTGACAAAATTGTTTCTTGTTTTCAAAACCAAAGCTCTAGCACAAATATAGCAATCGATGCTTCCCTCTGCGAAGGGCCTTTCTTCTACTTATATGTTGAGTCAGTTCACCTATTTCTCTCCATCTCAAGAAGCAAACACTTGTGTGAACTGTGCATTGATTCCTGCATACTTGCATATTGCACTTATTATATTACTTTATGTTGACAATATCCATGAGATATACATGTTACAAGTTGAAAGCAACCGCTGAAACTTAATCTTCCTTTGTGTTGCTTCAATACCTTTACTTTGAATTTATTGCTTTATGAGTTAACTCTTATGCAAGACTTATTGATGCTTGTCTTGAAAGTACTATTCATGAAAAGTCTTTGCTATATGATTCAGTTGTTTACTCATTACATTTACCATTGCTTCGAATCGCTGCATTCATTACATGTGCTTACAATAGTATGATCAAGATTATGATGGCATGTCACTTCAAAAATTATCTTTGTTATCGTTTACCTACTCGGGACGAGCAGGAACTAAGCTTGGGGATGCTGATACGTCTCCAACGTATCGATAATTTCTTATGTTCCATGCCACTTTATTGATGATACCTACATGTTTTATGCATACTTTATGTCATATTTATGCATTTTCCGGCACTAACCTATTAACGAGATGCCGAAGAGCCAGTTGCTGTTTTCTGCTGTTTTTGGTTTCAGAAATCCGTTTTTGGTTTCAGAAATCCTAGTAAGGAAATATTCTCGGAATTGGACGAAATCAACGCCCAGGATCTTATTTTTCCACGAAGCTTCCAGAACACCGGGGGAGATACGAAGTGGGGCGACGAGGCGGCCACACAACAGGGCGGCGCGGCCCAAGCCCTGGCCGCGCCGGCCTACTATGTGGGCCCCTCGCGTCGCCCCTAAACCTACCTCCTCCGCCTACTTAAGCCTTCGTCGATAATAACTCCAGTACCGAGAGCCACGATACGAAAAACGTTTCAGAGACGCCGCCGCCGCCAATCCCATCTCGGGAGATTCAGGAGATCGCCTCTGGCACCCTGCTGGAGAGGGGAATCATCTCCCGGAGGACTCTTCACCGCCATGGTCGCCTCCGGAGTGATGAGTGAGTAGTTCACCCCTGGACTATGGGTCCATAGCAGTAGCTAGATGGTCGTCTTCTCCTAATTGTGCTATCATTGTTGGATCTTGTGAGCTGCCTAACATGATCAAGATCATCTATCTGTAATGCTACATGTTGTGTTTGTTGGGATCCGATGAATAGAGAATGCTATGTTATGTTGATTATCAATCTATTATCTATGTGTTATTTATGATCTTGCATGCTCTCCGTTACTAGTAGAGGCTCTGGCCAAGTTTTTGCTTGTAACTCCAAGAGGGAGTATTTATGCTCGATAGTGGGTTCATGTCTCCATTAAATCTGGGGGAGTGACAGAAACCTCTAAGGTTGTGGATGTGCTGTTGCCACTAGGGATAAAACATCAATGCTATGTCTAAGGATGTATTTGTTGATTACATTACGCACCATACTTAATGCAATTGTCTGTTGTTTGCAACTTAATACTGGAGGGGGTTCGGATGATAACCTGAAGGTGGACTTTTTAGGCATAGATGCATGCTGGATAGCGGTCTATGTACTTTGTCGTAATGCCCAATTAAATCTCACAATACTCATCATAACATGTATGTGCATGGTCATGCCCTCTTTATTTGTCAATTGACCAACTGTAATTTGTTCACCCAACATGCTTATTTTTATGGGAGAGACGCCTCTAGTGAACTGTGGACCCCGGTCCATTCTTAACATCGAATACAATCTACTGCAATACTCGTTCTACTGTTTTCTGCAAACATCATCATCCACACTATACATCTAATCCTTTGTTACAGCAAGCCGATGAGATTGACAACCTCACTGTTACGTTGGGACAAAGTACTTTGGTTGTGTTGTGCAGGTTCCACGTTGGCGCCGGAATCCCTGGTGTTGCGCCGCACTACACTCCACCGCCATCAACCTTCAACGTGCTTCTTGGCTCCTACTGGTTCGATAAACCTTGGTTTCTTACTGAGGGAAAACTTGCTGCTATACGCATCACACCTTCCTCTTGGGGTTCCCAACGGACGCGTGATGTACGCGTATCAGAGACCAATCATGCAAACCAAATTTTACCAAGCTCTATGTATTTCTTCATTACTAGGTGCAAAGTATATGATGCAAGAGCTTAAACATGAGCACAACAATTGCCAAGTATCACATTATTCAAGACATTCTACCAATTACCACATGTAGCATTTCCCGTTTCCAACCATATAACAATTTAACGAAGAAGATTCAACCTTCGCCATGAATATTATGAGTAAAGCCTAAGGACATATTTGTCCATATGCAACAGCGGAGCGTGTCTCTCTCCCACACAATGAATGGTAGGATCCAACTTTATTCAAACAAAATAAAAACAAAAACAAACCGACGCTCCAAGCAAAGTACATAAGATGTGATGGAATAAAAATATAGTTTCACTAGAGGAACCTGATAATGTTGTCGATGAAGAAGGGGATGCCTTGGGCATCCCCAAGCTTAGACGCTTGAGTCTTCTTGAAATATGTAGGGGTGAACCATCGGGGCATCCCCAAGCTTAGAGCTTTCACTCTCCTTGATCATATTGTATCATCCTCCTCTCTTGATCCTTGAAAACTTAATCCACACCAAACTTAAAACAACTCATTAGAGGGTTAGTGCACAATCAAAATTCACATGTTTAGAGGTGACATAATCATTCTTAACACTTCTGGACATTGCACAAAGCTACTGAAAGTTAATGGAATAGAAAAATCCATCAAGCATAGCAAAACAGGCAATGCGAAATAAAAGGCAGGATCTGTCAAAACAGAACTGTCCGTAAATACGAATTTCTAAGAGGCACCAGACTTGCTCAAATGAAAATGCTCAAATTTAATGAAAGTTGCTTACATATCTGAGGATCACTCACGTAAATTGGCATAATTTTCTGAGTTACCTACAGAGAATTAGGCCCAGATTCGTGATAGCAAGAAATCTGTTTCTGCGCAGTAATCCAAATCTAGTATGAACCTTACTATCAAAGACTTTACTTGGCACAACAATGCAACAAAACTAAGATAAGGAGAGGTTGCTACAGTAGTAACAACTTCCAAGACTCAAATATAAAACAAAAGTGCAGTAGTAAAATCATGGGTTGTCTCCCACAAGCGCTTTTCTTTAACGCCTTTCAGCTAGGCGCAGAAAGTGTGTATCAAGTATTATCAAGAGATGATGCATCTACAGCGGGGTTTGGAGTTTTCTCAATAATGCATTGTATTTTGTATACATAAGTTTCAGAGGCTCCCTTTTCATTAGTCTTGGGCTTGCTACTCTCATCAAACAAATTTTCAGGGACAAGCCAAGCATAATTATCATCTAGAGCTTCATGCATTCCTAGGAGCTTACAAGGTATTGGTGCTTCAATCTCCCCACCATCATTAACATTATTAGTGTACTTTATTCTATCCATGTCCATCTTTTCAAGTGTGCTTTTAAAATCGGTGAACATACCAAGCCTCTTATACTTAATGAAAACTTTTCTAGCTTCTCTAGCTATATCTTTAAATTTCCTATCAAGGACTTTTAGAACAAAATCTCTCTTTTCTCCCCTCTCCATATCAGAAAGTGTAAGAAACATGTGTTGTATCATGGGGTTGAGACTAATAAATCTAGTTTCCAACAGATGTACTAAACAGGCAGAGGCACTTTCATAAGTAGGAGCAGCTTTTAATAATGGTATATCTTCAAAGTCCTCATCCATGCTAACATGGGTGAAAAATTCTTCTATATTATCTCTTCCAATTATAGACCCTTGTCCTACCGGTATATCTTTTAGAGTGAAATTAGGAGGAAACTGATACGTCCAAAACGTATCTACTTTCCCGAACACTTTTGCTATTGGTTTGCCTCTAATTTGTGTATTTTGGATACAACTAACACATACTAACGCTGTTTTCAGCAGAATTGCTCTGGTGTCTTGTTTTTGTGCAGAAATTCAACTTTCGGGAAAATCCTCAGAATTTATACCAAAGGGCCTATTTTACCAGAAGACTCAGGGAGCCAGAAGGGCAAGCCAGGTGGAGGCCCGAGGGCCCCACACACCAGGCCGGCGCGGCCCAGGGGGGGCGCACCGCCCTAGTGTGTGGCCCCCTCGGCTGGCCTCCGACGCCCCCTCTGGACTACTTAAGGGGTTCGATCTAAAAAACGAGAAAAGGAAGTCGAAGTCGTCAGAAACCCTCCAGTACGCCGCCACATCGCGAAACTCCGTCTCGGGGACCAGAAACTCCGTTCTGGCACTCCGCCGGGACGGGGAATTGGAGGAGATCATCGCCATCATCACCACCGACGCCTCTCCATCGACCAGCAATGCTTCCCCCATCCATGTGTGAGTAATTCCCCCGCTGTAGGCTGAAGGGGATGGTAGGGATTGGATGAGATTGGTCATGTAATAGCATAAGATTGTTAGGGCATAGTGCCTAGTGTCCGTAATTGGTACTTTGATGATATTGTTGCAACTTGTTATGCTTAATGCTTGTCACTAGGGCCCGAGTGCCATGATCTCAGATCTGAACATGTTATTGTTTCATCATGATATGCATTGTTTTATGATCTTACCTGCAAGTTGTATACACATGTTGCTGTCCGGAACCAAAGGCCCCGAAGTGATAGAAATCGGGACAACCGGAGGGGATGGCGGTGATGTGAGGATCACATGTGTTCACGGAGTGTTAATGCTTTGCTCCGGTACTCTATTAAAAGGAGTACCTTAATATCCAGTAGATTCCCTAGAGGCCCGGCTGCCACCGGCTGGTTGGACAAAAGATGTTGTGCAAGTTTCTCATTGCGAGCACGTACGACTATATACGGAACACATGCCTATGGATTGCTTTGTACTTGGATACCGTTTTATTATTATCTGCAAATGCCCTGCTTTGATTGTTACATGAGTTTCTCTCATCCATGCAACGCCCGTCATCCATCCCTGTGCCTACAGTATTTTAATCCTGCTGTTTACTAAAATCACTACTGTTGTCTCTGTTACTCTGCTGTTGTTATTTTGCTACTGCTAGTGCTATAAAACTGTTACTACTGATAAACTCTTGCGAGCAAGTCTGTTTCCAGGTGCCGCTGAATTGACAACTCCGCTGTTAAGGCTTTCAAGTATTCTTTGTCTCCCCTTGTGTCGAATCAATAAATTGGGTTTTACTTCCCGCGAAGACTGTTGCAATCCCCTATACTTGTGGGTTATCAAGACTGTTTTCTGGCGCCGTTGCCGGGGAGCATAGCTTTATTTGGAGGTTCACTTGGATTGATATTGTTTGCTGCAAATTCTCCATCATGGGTAAATCTCGCGATCCTAAAGTCGCCATATTACCATCCACTACAAGAAAAGGTACAACTCTGAGTACTTCTGCTACTCTTGATTCACCATCTATGATAAGTCAACTTGTTTCACCACCGCAAGCTTCACTTGCTGGTACTTCTGCTGAATCTGAAAACTCTCATAATATTGATAATGTTTCTGTTGTGCTTGATGATAGTGGTTCATTGGGATCCTTTCTAGATGCTACAATTGCTAGGTCTAGACAAATTGAAAATGCTGAAACTCCTAATGAAAATGCTGCTACACCTGTTAATTCACCTGAACTTGATTATTCTAGTGATGATCCTGATGAGGATTATGTGGAGCTTAATGATGATTTTATTAATAGATGCAATGCTACTGCTGATGCAAGAAAAATTAAAAAGTTTCTCACACAATATACTGTTAGACATAAGCTATCTCCTGATCCTAAATTTGCCACATCTCCTATATGCATTAAGGATAAAGATTATGATTTTTCTCTTGATCTATCTCATATAGCTATTATTGAGAAAACACCCTTTTGTGGTACTGAAAAAGAAAGTGATGTAGAACACATGAATGAACTTTCTTCTATGAGTAGCTTGTTTTCTGATGATGTCAAGATGCGTACTTATTTTGTTGCTAAAAAATTTCCTTTCTCATTAAAAGATGATGCTAAAACTTGGTATAATAATTTGCCTCCTGGTTCTATTAAAAATCCAGGTGATTTGCTTGATGTTTTCTTTCGGAAATACTTTCCCGCTAGTGCTCAACATGCTGATTTACAAAAAATTTATAGCTTTGACCAGGAAGATGGAGAGAAATTGCCAGAAGCATGGGCAAGATTTTGCTCTCTTATCAGGGCTCGACCTAGACATGATTTGGAAAAGCATGATTTACTTGATATATTCTATAGTGGACTAACCGTTGAGTCTAGAGCATATTTGGATAGTTGTGATGGTTGTGTTTTCAGGAAAAGAACTCCAGACAAAGCTGAAGAATTATTGGCTAAAATAGGCCGGAATCATGATGATTGGAATACACCTGAAGCAACTCCGACGCCAATATTGAAGAAGAGGGGTTTAATTAAATTGAATGATGAAGATATGAGGGAAGCTAAGAAGTCTCTTAAGGAGAAAGGTATTAGATCCGAAGATGTGAAGAATCTACCTCCCATAGAAGATATATGTGAGATAATTCCCCCTTCATCCATGATTGAGGTAAACTCCCTTCAACGCTTTACTAGGGAAGATATTCCGTATTCGAAAGCTCCTGCTCAATGCTTAGATGAGTTTGATAATTATATTGTTAAGCAAGAAAATTTTAATACGAGAGTAGAGAATCATCTAATGGAAAAGTCTCAAGCTATTAGCAATTTGCATGATATTGTGGAGAGAACCTCCAATGATGTTAAGATGCTTGTTAAACATTTTCAAATGGTTCAAACTCAAATTGATCAGCTTACTAAAGTGCAAAATGACTTGTTAAAAAATAATTCTAAAGAGAAACATGCTTATGAAGTAACAACTAGAGGCGGTGTCTCTACCCAGGATCCTCTATATCCTGAAGGGCATCCCAAAAGAGTTGAACAAGATTCTCAACGAATTGAAACTAGTGCCCCTTCTAAGAAAAAGAAGAAGAAACATAAAAATGTTGTAGAATCCTCTGAACCTATTAATGATCCTAATAGTATTTCTATTTCCGATGCTGAAACTGAAAGTGGTAATGAACATGATAATGATAATGATAATGATAAGAATGATGCTTCTGATAAAAAAGAGGTTGAGGATGAACCTGAAAAGCATGCTAAAAATAAAAAGTATACTAAAGAAGATTTTATTGCTAAGAAACATGGTAATGAAAGGGAACCTTGGGTGCAAAAGCAAATGCCTTTTCCTGCTAAGAAACTAAAATCAAAGGAAGAAGAACACTATAATAAATTTTGCGATTGGATGAAACCTTTATTCTTGCAAATCCCTTTGACTGATGCTATTAAATTGCCTCCTTATTCAAAGTATATGAAAGATATTGTCACTAACAAAAGGAAAATCCCCAATGAGGAGATTTCCACTATGCTTGCTAATTACTCTTTCAATGGCAAGGTTCCAAAGAAGTTGGGCGACCCAGGTATACCGACTATTCCTTGTTCTATTAAGAATAATTACGTTAGAACTGCTCTATGTGACTTGGGAGCCGGTGTTAGTGTTATGCCTTTTTCTCTTTATAAGAGACTTTAGTTAGATAAGTTGATACCTACTGATATATCTTTGCAAATGGCTGATAAATCTACTGCTATTCCTATTGGTATATGTGAGGATGTTCCTGTTCAAGTTACTAATAACTGCTTGATATTAACTGATTTTGTTGTGTTGGAAATGCCTGAAGATGATAATATGTCTATTATTCTTGGGAGACCTTTTCTTAACACCGCAGGGGCTGTTATTGATTGCAATAAAGGAAAAGTTACTTTCAATGTTGATGATAAGGAGCATACCGTCTATTTCCCCAAGAGGATTGATAAAGTATGTGGAGTTAATACCATTTCTAATGTGAGAACTATCAAAGTTGGAACTATTGATTGTCCTATATATGAGCCTAAAGAAGGATATCAAAATCTAATGATTGGATCCATATCAATACAATTCAAGGTAACATGATTGATTTGAAGTTTATTTCTTCTTATGCTATGTAAAATTTATTTGGTGGCGAGACTTGATCAACCTTGTTAACAAATACTTTTTATATGCATAGAGGAGGTAAACAACATCTCTTTCTTCCTCCACTTGTTCTACTTGCTGTAGCATTTTTGTTTTGCAAAGTTCCTTAGTTGTATAGAAATTTCAAAATCTTTTTCTGTCCAGTAATAATAAACTTAATACCCATAAATGTGCATTTTTCAAAGTTTTCAAAAATTCACAAAAATTATACCGTTGGTCCTATTTTTCGAAGACGCACTGGAGCACTGGGATGACCATGGGGCACCCCAGGGTGGCACCCCACAAGCCGGCGCGGCTCGGAAGGGGCGCGCCACCCTGGTGTGTGGGCTCCCCCTTGCCCCACTTCTTTATCTCTTCCTCCCACACTCTTCTCTCTCCCGAAAAAACCAGCACCAGTTTCCTCTCACTCGCGTTTCTGCTCAAGAGCTCAAGATTTCTCGATCTCTTTGCTCAGCCTAGATTTCTGTCTGAAATTTGGCACATTTGCTCTCCGGTATGTGACTCCTCCGATTATCCAAGTAGAATTTTGTTTGGTTGAGTATATCTTGAATATTTTGCTGCTGTAGGTAACATGTTTAGTGAGCTTGCATGCTTGTTCTAAGTTGTATAAACTAGTTTTGATGCATGATTAGTACTTTAGCAAGTTCCTATAGTAGTTTCCCTCAATTATATGTCACCAAATCAAATTTTATAATGTTTGTTGAAAATTTCAGAAAATGGAGTGGAATAGACATCAACTAAACCAACAAGAATTGGAGGTGCAACAAGTCATGAGAGTGAACCGCGAAGAGGGAGTATACCCCTCTTACTACCCGTGCACAGATTTCATGAGAAGTGCAGGAATCTTGGGAGATGTTCAGAATCTAATTTCTCGAGCAGGGTTGAATGATTTTGTTGACGGAGAACCATGCCAGTATGAAATATGTCTGTTGTGCAGGATTTTAAGTTCAATTGGTCGCAATCTAACCCCATGGTTCAGTACAAAATTTATAATAAAACTGTCAACTTGCCATTCAATGATTTTTGTACAGCAATTAGAGTACCACAATGGGGATCATGCGAGAAGATAAGGGGATCGCCGCGAGAGCTCTTAAACCTCTTTGAGATGATTTGTCATGGAAGGAGCTTCTCAGAGGATGGTGGTAAAATCAGTAGCATTCAACTCCCAGCTATCCGCTATTTTGCTTATTTCATTACTAAGTGCGTTCTTGCTAGAAAGAATGGTAGTAAATTATCTATCCAGGATTTAGCTTTTCTAGCTGCTGCACTGCAAAGTAATAGGGCTTATAATTTGGGTGCATTGATAGCCTATAGACTTGCTACTAACCGTGAGAAGGGCGGAGTTTGTGGAGGTCTCATCGCCTCTCGTTTACTAGCTTTGCATGGAGTAGAACCTCACCATCTTGATATGCAACTTCCCATAGAGAAACTTGACATAGTCTCCATGATTAAACATGAATTTGTTTCTGATTCACCTAACTTGAGTAACCTGTCTTACAAGATAACATTTTACAAGAAGACTTGAAGAACAACTAAGAAAACTGAAAAACTAGTAGGATTGCCTGCACCTGTTCTATTTAACCTTGATTCCAGGGAGGATTGGTCAGTCACGGAAGGTGCATTGAATGCATACATGGAGGGAGGAGGCCACCATGCAAGAGACAACACGGAGGAGGCCGAGGAACACCTCGACTCGTCATCCGATGCAGCAAGTTCTTCGCATCAACATTTTGGGCATGTGGAGCCTCCACGCTTTTCTTCTGCATCGGGACATCACTATGACTATGCCATGTATGATCCACCGGCGTGGAACAGCGACCCTCGCTGGGGTTGAACTCCACTTAGGCCAAAAGCCTAAGCTTGGGGGGAGGTATACCGGCATCACGCATTCTTTGCATATTATGGTTGCTGGATACTTGTATATACTTGTTTAGTTTCTTTGAGTGGTTTTCTAATGAGAGAGAGATGATATTTGGGGAAGTGCTGCCTGAAAAAAGATTCTGGACTGTTACCAAAAGAATTCTCAAAAATAGCCAGAACGATATTTTGCGAAGCCAATTTTTTTGCATGTTCCCCAGGCTGTTATCTAACTTTCATTAGTTGAACACATTTCGATTTGAGCAGTGGAAGAATTTCTTAAAAATCGATTACTGTACTGCTGTCAAGTTTGACGAATTCCTGCTGCTTTGTGTTTATATGACTCTTCTAGTTTTCATTTTCTTGTTTTCACTTTGTTTCTTTTCTAAAACACAAAAAGACCAAAAAATATTTCTGTTGTTTCTCTTCACCATTTGCTTGTTTTGGTTTCTTGCATTTATTTTGCTTTATTTGCTATCGTTGGTTTGCTATAAGAAAATCCAAAAAGATTTTGCTTTGTTTGCTTGTTTCCTTTTGTTCTTGTTTCCAATTCGAAAACACCAAAAATATTTGTTGTTCTTCTTTAGTTTTGTAAAGTTCATTATGAGTTCAATGGTCTTCGGTGGCTGGAGCGTGGTTTTCATTTCATATTATTCAAGCTACACAAGTGAAAGGCAATAATGACGATCTACGACAATTCGAATGTGGTGAGAGGCTGGTATGAACTCTATTTGTTTTCATTTTTTGTACATATACTCATCCATGTGAGCATGCTTAGTTCGTTCATGTGAGGTATATGTCATTTAAGAAAGTCTAGTAGTTCATGATCTCTCATGTTTAGCTCCAATTTATTAATATGAGTAGCATGTCATGGATGTTTGCTTGCATTGTTTTATTCATAAGTAGGTATGACATTGTGGTATCCTCCTCTGAATAATTCATCTGAATCGACTTGGCACATGCTCACGCATGCATATGACTGAACAAAAGTCAATTAAGCCTCTATGATTTACATTGCTTCAGAGTTCTTGTATCACTTTTATGCCTTCGTTAATTTATTTTGCCGCAAGCATGATTATGACAGTGACTGCTCTCTTGATTTGTCGCTCCCCAGTCTATTGCTAGCCTTCACTTGTACTGAGCGGGAACGCTGCTCGTGCTTCCAAACCCCTGAAAACCAAGTTGTTCCAAAGTGTCCACCATAAATACCTATGCATGGCATTTCAAACCATTCCAAGTAAATTCTCATGCGCTACCTTTAAAACCTTCAAAATGCTTCTCAATTTGTGTTAATGTTTTATAGTTCATGAGGAAGTATGTGGTGTTTATCTTTCGACCTTGTCATTTGCTTTTGATGGACTTTTATAATAAGAGCTGGCAACGGGGTGCCCAGCCCCAACTGATAACTTCATTAATAATTCTCTTCACATGTTTTGCTCTGATTCATCAGTAAGCAACTTAATTTTGCAAATAGACACTCCTCCATGGTATGAGATTGATGGAAGGCACCCGAGGATTCGGTTAGCCATGGCTTGTGTAAGCAAAGGTTGGGGGGAGTGTCGCCCATAATAAAACTAAAGTACATGTGTAAACAAAAGAGAAGAGGGATGATCTACCTTGCTGGTAGCTAGAAATAACGTCCTTCATGGGAGCCGCTCTTGAAAGTCTGGTTGGCGAGGTAGTTGGTGTACCCATTGATAACCCACAAGTATAGGGGATCGCGGCAGTCTTCGAGGGAAGTAAAACCCAAATTTATTGATTCGACACAAGGGGAGGTAAAGAATACTTATAAGCCTTAACAACTGAGTTGTCAATTCAGCTACACCTGGAAAAGCACTAGTAACAGGGGTGATGTGAAAGCAGCAGTAATATGAGAGCAATAGTAATAGTAACACAACAGCAGTAACAGTAACACAGAGGCGATGGCACCAGAAAATAGTTGATACTACTTCCAATGACATATAGAACGAGTATATGATGATGAGAGATGGACCGGGGTTCCCAGCGATCTACACTAGTGGTAACTCTCCAATAACAAGCGACAAGTGTTGGGTGAACAAATTACAGTTGGGCAATTGATAGGATTGATAAAGCATTAAGAAAGAACATCAATTCATTAATCATGTAGGCATGTTTTCCATATATAGTCGTACGTGCTCGCAATGAGAAACTTGCACAACATCTTTTGTCCTACCAGCCGGTGGCAGCCGGGCCTCAAGGGAATCTACTGGATATTAAGGTACTCCTTTTAATAGAGCACCGGAGCAAAGCATTAACACTTGGTGAAAACATGTGATCCTCATATCTAAGCCTTTCCCTCCAGTTGTCCCAATTTCTGTCACTTTGGGGCCTTTGGTTCCGGACATAGACATGTGCATACAACTTGTAGATACAATCTAAGCAATAAGTATAGAGCTTAAATCTAAGATCATGCCACTCGGGCCCTAGTGACAAGCATTAAGCATAACAAGATTTCAGCAACAATAACTTCACAAACTTTATAGATAGACTAATCATAATGTATCATCCATCGGATCCCAACAAACACAACACCGATTACATCAGATGGATCTCAATCATGTAAGGCAGCTCATGAGATCATTATATTGAAGTACATGGGATAGAGAGTACCAACTAGCTACTGTTAGAACCCGTAGTCCATGGGGGAACTACTCCCGGAGCATGATGGAGGCGGTGGCGTTGATGGAGATGGCTTCCGGGGGCACTTCCCCGTCCCGGCAGGGTGCCGGAACAGAGACTTCTGTCCCCCGAATTGGAGTTTCGCGATGGCGGCGGCGCCCCTGGAGTCTTTCTGTAGTTTCATCAATTGGTATCGAGTTTTTAGGTCGAAAGGGATTATATAGGCGAAGAGGCGGCGCAGGAGGGCACCTGGGGCCTCCTCCCCATAGGCCGGCACGGCCAGGGTGGAGCCCGCGTGGCCCTGGTGTGTGGTGGCCCCCTGGCCCGCCTCCGACTCTCCTTCGGTGTTCTGGGGTCTTCCGGGAAAAATAAGATACTGGGTCTTTGTTTCGTCGAATTCCGAGAATATTGCCCGAACAACCTTTCTGGAACCAAAAACAGCAGAAAACAGGAACTGGCACTGTGGCATCTTGTTAATAGGTTAGTTCCGGAAAACGCATAAAAACATTATAAAGTGCGAGCAAAACATGTAAGTATTATCATAAAACAAGCATGGAACATCAGAAATTATGGATACGTTGGAGACGTATCAGCATCCCCAAGCTTAGTTCCTACTCGTCCTCGAGTAGGTAAACGATAAAAAGAATAATTTCTGTAGTGACATGCTACTTACATAACCTTGATCATACTATTACAAAGCATATGAGATGAATGAAGTGACTCAAGGCAATGATCTATAGTTGCTAACAAATAGATAACATATAGCAAAACTTTTCATGAAGAGTACTTTCAAGACAAGCATCAAAAGCCTTGCATAAGAGTTAACTCATAAAGCAATAGATTCAAAGTAAAGGCATCGAAGCAACACAAAGGAAGATTAAGTTTCAGCGGTTGCTTTCAACTTTCAACATGCATATCTTATGGATAATTGTCAATACAGAGTAATATGATGAATGCAAATAAGCAAGTATGTAAGAATCAATGCACAGTTGACACAAGTGTTTGCTTCTAAGGTGGAAGGAAGTAGGTAAACTGACTCAACATAAAGTAAAAGAAAGGCCCTTCGCAGAGGGAAGCAGGGATTAAATCATGTGCTAGAGCTTTTTAAGTTTTGAAATCATATAGAGAGCATAAAAGTAAAATTTTGAGAGGTGTTTGTTGTTGTCAACGAATGGTAGTGGGCACTCTAACCCCCTTGCCAGACAAACCTTCAAAGAGCGGCTCCCATGAATTATTTTTATTTTTGGGTGGCACTCCTTCCAACCTTTCTTTCACAAACCATGGCTACCCGAATCCTCGGGTGCCTGCCAACAATCTCATACCATGAAGGAGTGCCTGTTTATTTTAGTTTTATTATGATGACACTCCTCCCCACCTTTGCTTTCTCAAGCCATGGCTAACCGAATCCTCGGGTGCCGTCCAACAATCACATACCATGGAGGAGTGTCTATTTAGGTTAATTAATTTGGGACTGGGAATCCCATTGCCAGCTCTTTTTGCAAAATTATTGGATAAGCGGATGAAGCCACTAGTCCATTGGTGAAAGTTGCCCAACAAGATTGAAAGATAAAACACCACATACTTCCTCATGAGCTATAAAACATTGACACAAATTGAGAAGCATTTTGAATTGTTTAAAGGTAGCACATGAAGTATTTACTTGGAATGGCAGGAAATACCACATAGTAGGTAGGTATGGTGGACACAAATGGCATAGGTTTTGGCTCAAGGTTTTGGATGCACGAGAAGCATTTCCTCTCAGTACAAGGCTTAGGCTAGCAAGGTTGTTTGAAGCAAACACAAGTATGAACCGGTACAGCAAAACTTTACATAAAAACATATTGCAAGCATTATAATACTCTACACTGTCTTCCTTGTTACTCAAACACTTTTACCATAAAATATCTAGACCTTAAGAGAGACCCATCATGTAAACAAATTTTAACAAGCTCTACAGTAGTTCTCCACTAATAGGTTTAAACTACATTAAAAAAAAGACTTAATCATGATCTACTTGAGAGCTCAAAACAATTGCCAAGTGTCAAATTATTCAAAACATTATGAGGCATTTTCTGTTTCCAACCAAATAACCATAAGTGTTGTAGCTTCCAACTTTTATCATTGAACATTAAAAATAAAACGAAGAACAAGTGTTCATATGAAAAAGCGGAGCGTATATCTCTCCCACACAAGGATTGCTAGGATCCGAATTTATTCAAACACAAACAAAAATAAAAGCACACAGACGCTCCAAGTAAAGCACATAAGATGTGACCGAATAAAAATATAGTTTCAATAGAAGAAACCTGATAAGTTGATGAAGAAGGGGATGCCTTGGGCATCCCCAAGCTTAGACGCTTGAGTCTTCTTGAAATATGCAGGGATGAACCACGGGGGCATCCCCAAGCTTAGACTTTTCACTCTTCTCGATCATATATCATCCTCCTCTCTTGACCCTTGAAAACTTCCTTCACACCAAACTTCTCATAAACTTCATTAGAGGGGTTAGTACTAAAAAAACTTGAATCCACTTTTAGTCCTGTAGTGACACATTGCAATAACTCAATAAAACATTAGCTACAGCTCTCCACGTCTAGAAAGCCTTGCTTAAAGTCCACGAGAGACAATGCAAAAAACAGAGACAGAATCTGCCAAAACAGAACAGCCAGTAAAGACGAATTTTAAAGAGGTACTCCCGTTGCTCAAATCAGAAAACTCAAAACTAATGAAAGTTGCGTACATATCTGAGGATCACTCATAAAAATTGGCAGAATTTTCTGAGTTACCTACAGAGAATTAGGCCCAAATTCGTGACAGCAATGAAATCTGTTTCTGCGCAGAAATCCAAATCTAGTATCAACCTTCGATTAGAGGCTTCACTTGGCACAATAATGCAATAAAATAAAGATAAGGAGAGGTCTCTACAGTGGTAACAACTTCCAAAACACAACAAAACAGTAGCAAAGTAAACACATGGGTTATCTCCCAAGAAGTTCTTTCTTTATAGCCATTAAGATGGGCTCAGCAGTTTTAATGATGCACTCGCAAGAAATAAGAGTTGAAGAAAAAGAGAGCATCAAAAAGCAAATTCAAAACACATTTAAGCCTAACATGCTTCCTATGCATAGGAATCTTGTAAATAAACAAGTTCATGAAGAGCAAAGTGACAAGCATAGGAAGATAAAACAAGTGTAGCTTCAAAAATTTCAGCATATAGAGAGGCATTTTAGTACCATGCAAATTTCTACAACCATATTTTCCTCTCTCATAATAATTTTCAGTAGCTTCATGAATAAACTCAACAATATAACTATCACATAAAGCATGCTTTTCATGATCCATAAGCACATTTTTTATCAAACTCAAAAATAGTGGGATCAAAACTTTCAAATCCACTTTTATCAATAATATAACAAGATGATCGATCAATCTCAAGAGATATGGGACACATAGATAAAGTTAAATCCTCTCCAATCCCATTTTCATTAGTAGTACAATTAATATTATCAAGTAACATAGGACCATCATCTAGAGCTTTATCATAACATTTGCTACGCAAAATTCTTTAGTACCATGCATTTCGACATCAGGCACAAACAAAGCATTATCATAAGATTTATCAAAGTAGCATGGATTATCATAAATAACAGTAGCATAATCATTCTCACAAGTTTTACTCATAGGTACTATTTCAAGAGAATCCACAGGAACATAACATTCAACCTCCTTCGGTAAGCATGGAGGACAATCAAATAGTGTAAGAGATAAAGAGTTACTCTCATTAGAAGGTTGGCATGGGTAGCTAATCCATTCTTCCTCCTTTTGTTCATCACTCTCCTCTTCTTTTTCATCCAATGAGCTTTCAGGTTCATCAATTTCCTCCTCTTTTTCATCCAATGAGCTTTCAGGTTCATCAATTTCTTCTTCCACAGGTTCCTGCAAATTGTGAGTGCATTCTTGTGCATTAATGAGTCTCTCTTTATAATCAATGATATAAGGATTATCACTGTAACTTTCATTGCAAAAATTAAGGATAGAAGAGAACATAATCTTTAAGGTCCTTACAAACAACACAAGTTTCATAATTTTTAACCATGAAGGATTCTATCTTAGAGGCTCCCATAAATAAAACAAATTGTTCTACCTCTTCGAACCCAAGATGAATATAGCTATTCCAATTATAGTTCTTAATTAAAACTTCTTCACTAAAGCCACATTGAAATTTCAGATGTTTAGTATCCTCTTTAGAGCAACAATTTATATCATGGCGTTTAAGCAAAATTTTAGCAATTGTATTCAATTTTTCTATCATAGCACTCATTACTTTACCAGTTCTTGATTCTCTATAATTATTATAATATTCTATGAGCTCCAAGTAGGTTGTTGGTTCTCCCATAACAGCAGTTTTTAATTTTTAGGTTTTTCAAATTTTTATGGATTTTTGGGTATATAAGAAAAGTAAAACAAGACAAAAAGAAACTAAGCAAAAGTAAACTAAGAAAAATAATACTAGACAAAAATAAACTAAGCACAAATAAACTAGACAAAAGTAAACTAAGCAAAACAAAATAAAATAAAATAAAAAGAGAGAGAGAGGTAGAGTGTACTCCCCAGGTGAACTTATGAGTAGAGCTATGCCTCCCCGGCAACGGCGCCAGAAAACAGTCTTGATAACCCACAAGTATAGGGGATCGCGGCAGTCTTCGAGGGAAGTAAAACCCAAATTTATTGATTCGACACAAGGGGAGGTAAAGAATACTTATAAGCCTTAACAACTGAGTTGTCAATTCAGCTGCACCTGGAAAAGCACTAGTAACAGGGGTGATGTGAAAGCAGCAGTAATATGAGAGCAATAGTAATAGTAACACAAGAGCAGAATACTTGAATACGTAGGCGATGGCACCAGAAAATAGTTGATACTACTTCCAATGACATATAGAACGAGTATATGATGATGAGAGATGGACCGGGGTTCCCAGCGATCTACACTAGTGGTAACTTTCCAATAACAAGTGACAAGTGTTGGGTGAACAAATTACAGTTGGGCAATTGATAGGATTGATAAAGCATTAAGAAAGAACATCAATTCATTAATCATGTAGGCATGTTTTCCATATATAGTCGTACATGCTTGATACGTCTCCAATGTATCCATAATTTCTGATGCTCCATGCTTGTTTTATGACAATACTTACATGTTTTGCTTGCACTTTATAATGTTTTTATGTGTTTTCCGGAACTAACCTATTAACAAGATGCCGAAGTGTCAGTTCCTGTTTTCTACTGTTTTTGGTTCCAGAAAGGCTGTTCGGGCAATATTCTCGGAATTGGACAAAATCAACGCCAAACATCCTATTTTTCCCGGAAGCATCCAGAACACCGAAGGAGAGTCGGAGGAGAGCCAGGGGGCCACCAGAGGGGTGGGCCGCGTGGGCCAGACCCTGGTCGCGCCCCCCTATGGGGAGGCCACCCTGTCGACCCTCCTGCGCCGCCTCTTCGCCTATATAACCCCTTTCGACCTAAAAACGCAGTACCAATTGACGAAACTCCAGAAAGACTCCAGGGGCGCCGCCGCCATCGCGAAACTCCAATTCGGGGGACAGAACTCTCTGTTCCGGCACCCTGCCGGGACGGGGAAGTGCCCCCGGAAGCCATCTCTATCAACGCCACCGCCTCCATCATGCTCCGTGAGTAGTTCCCCCATGGACTACGGGTTCTAGCAGTAGCTAGTTGGTACTCTCTATCCCATGTACTTCAATACAATGATCTCATGAGCTGCCTTACATGATTGAGATCCATCTGATGTAATCGGTGTTGTGTTTGTTTGGATCCGATGGATGATACATTATGATTAGTCTATCTATAAAGTTTGTGAAGTTATTGTTGCTGCAATCTTGTTATGCTTAATGCTTGTCACTAGGGCCCGAGTGGCATGATCTTAGATTTGAGCTCTATACTTATTGCTTAGATTGTATCTACAAGTTGTATGCACATGTCACTGTCCGGAACCAAAGGCCCCGAAGTGACAAGAATCGGGACAACCGGAGGGGATGGCGGTGATGTGAGGATCACATGTTTTCACGGAGTGTTAATGCTTTGCTCCGGTACTCTATTAAAAGGAGTACCTTAATATCCAGTAGATTCCCTTGAGGCCCGGCTGCCACCGGCTGGTAGGACAAAAGATGTTGTGCAAGTTTCTCATTGCGAGCACGTACGACTATATATGGAAAACATGCCTACATAATTAATAATCTGGATGTTCTGTCTTAATGCTTTATCAATTCTGTCAATTGCCCAACTGTAATTTGTTCACCCAACACTTGTCACTTGTTATTGGAGAGTTACCACTAGTGTAGATCGCTGGGAACCCCGGTCCATCTGTCATCATCATATATTCGTTCTACATGTCATTGGAAGTAGTATCAACTATTTTCTGGTGCCATTGCTCTCATATTGCTATTACTGCTGTTGTGTTACTGTTACTACTGCTCTCATATTACTGCTACTTTCACATCACCCTTGTTGCTAGTGCTTTTCCAGGTGCAGCTGAATTGACAACTCAGTTGTTAAGGCTTATAAGTATTATTTACCTCCCCTTGTGTCGAATCAATAAATTTGGGTTTTACTTCCCTTGAAGACTACCGCGATCCCCTATACTTGTGGGTTATCAAGACTGTTTTCTGGCGCCGTTGCCGGGGAGGCATAGCTCTACTCATAAGTTCACCTGGGGAGTACACTCTACCTCTCTCTCTGTTTTTATTTTCTTTTATTTCGTTTCGCTTAGTTTACTTTTGTCTAGTTTATTTGTGCTTAGTTTATTTCTGTCTAGTATTATTTTGCTTAGTTTACTTTTGTCTAGTTTCTTTTTGTCTTGTTTTACTTTTCTCATATACCCAAAAATCCATAAAAATTTGAAAAACCTAAAAATTAAAAACTGCTGTTATGGGAGAACCAACAACCTACTTGGAGCTTATAGAATGTTATAATAATTATAGAGAATCAAGAACTGGTAAAGTAATGAGTGCTGTGATAGAAAAATTGAAAACAATTGCTAAAATCTTGCTTAAACGCCATGATATAAACTGTTGCTCTCAACAGGACACTAAACATCTTAAATTTCAATGTGGCTTTAGTGAGGAATTTTTAATTAAGAGCTATAATCGGAATTGCTATATTCATTATGGGTTCGAAGAGGTAGAACAATTTGTCGTATTTATAGGAGCCTCTGAGTAGAATCCTTCATGGTTAAGAATTATGAAACTTGTGCTGTTTGTAAGGACCTTAAAGATTATGTCTCTTCTATCCTTAATTTTTTCAATGAAAGTTACAGTGATAATCCTTATATCATTGATTATAAAGAGAGACTCATTAACGCACAAGAATGCACTCACAATTTGCAGGAACCTGTGGAGGAAGAAATTGATGAACCTGAAAGCTCATTGGATGAAAAAGAGGAGGAAATTGATGAACCTGAAAGCTCATTGGATGAAAAAGAAGAGGAGAGCGATGAACAAAAGGAGGAAGAATGGATTAGCTACCCATGCCAACCTTCTAATGAGAGTAACTCTTTATCTCTTACACTATTTGATTGTCCTCCATGCTTACCGAAAGAGGTTGAATGTTATGTTCCTGTGGATTCTCTTGAAATAGTACCTATGAGTAAAACTTGTGAGAATAATTATGCTAATGTTATTTATGATAATCCATGCTACTTTGATAAATCTTATGATAATGCTTTGTTTGTGCCTGATGTCGAAATGCATGGTACTAAAGAATTTTGCTTGGCAAATGTTTATGATAAATCTTTAGATGATGGTCCTATGTTACTTGATAATATTAATTGTACTACTAATGAAAATGGGATTGGAGAGATCTTGACATTATCTATGAGTCCCATATCTCTTGAGATTGATCAATCATCTTGTTATATTATTGATAAAAGTGTGTTCGAAAGTTTTAATCCCACTATTTTTGAGCTTGATAAAAATTATGTGTCTATGGATCATGAAAAGTATGCTGCATGTGATAGTTATATTGTTGAGTTTATTCATGAAGCTACTGAAAATTATTATGAGAGAGGAAAATATGGTTGTAGAAATTTGCATGGTACTAAAACACCTCTCTATATGCTTAAAAATTTGAAGTTACTCTTGTTTTATCTTCTTATGCTTGCTACTTTGTTATTCATGAATTTATTTGTGTACAAGATTCCTATGCATAGGAAGTGGGTTAGACTTAAATGTGTTATGGATTTGCCTCTTGATGCTCTCTTTTGTTTCAAATACTATTTCTTGCGAGTGCATCATTAAAACTGCTGAGCCCATCTTAATGGCTGTAAAGAAAGAACTTCTTGGGAGATAACCCATGTGTTATTTTGCTACAGTACTTTGTTTTATATTTGTGTCTTAGAAGTTGTTTACTACTGTATCAACCTCTCCTTATCTTAGTTTTGTGTTTTGTTGTGCCAAGTGAAGCCTCTAATCGAAGGTTGATACTAGATTTGGATTTCTGCGCAGAAACAGATTTCTAACTGTCACGAATCTGGGCTGTTTTCTCTGTAGGTAACTCAGAAAAATATGCCAATTTACGTGCGTGTTCCTCAGATATGTACGCAACTTTCATTAGTTTTGAGTTTTCTGATTTGAGCAACGGAAGTATTTATTAAAAATTCATCTTTACTGGCTGTTCTGTTTTGGCAGATTCTGTCTCTGTTTTTTGCATTGTCTCTTGTGGACTTTAAGCGAGGTTTTCTAGACGTGGAGAGCTGTAGCTAATGTTTTATTGAGTTCTTGCAATGTGTCACTACAGGACCAAGGTGGATTCAAGTTTTTTTGAGTACTAACCCCTCTAATGAAGTTTATGAGAAGTTTGGTGTGAAGGAAGTTTTCAAGGGTCAAGAGAGGAGGATGATATATGATCAAAAAGAGTGAAAAGTCTAAGCTTGGGGATGCCCCCGTGGTTCATCCCTGCATATTTCAAGAAGACTCAAGCGTCTAAGCTTGGGGATGCCCAAGGCATCCCCTTCTTCATCAACTTATCAGGTTTCTTCTATTGAAACTATATTTTTATTCGGTCACATCATATGTGCTTTACTTGGAGCGTTTGTGTGCTTTTATTTTTGTTTTTGTTTGAATAAATTCGGATCCTAGCAATCCTTGTTTGGGAGAGATACACGCTCCGCTTTTTCATATGAACACTTGTTCTTCGTTTTACTTTTAATGTTCAATGATAAAAGTTGGAAGCTACAGCACTTATGGTTATTTGGTTGGAAACAGAAAATGCCTCATATGTCTTGGATAATTTGATACTTGGCAATTGTTTTGAGCTCTCAAGTAGATCATGATTAAGTTTTTTCATGTAGTTTAAACCTATTAGTGGAGAACTACTGTAAAGCTTGTTGAAATTGGTTTGCATAATTGATCTCTCTTAAGGTCTAGATATTTTCTGGTAAAAGTGTTTGAGCAACAAGGAAGACAGTGTAGAGTATTATAATGCTTGCAATATGTTCTTATGTGAGTTTTGCTGTACCGGTTCATACTTGTGTTTGCTTCAAATAACCTTGCTAGCCCAAAACCTTGTATCAAGAGGGAATACTTCTCATGCATCCAAAATACTTGAGCCAACCACTATGCCATTTGTGTCCACCATACCTACCTACTATGTGGTATTTCCCGCCATTCCAAAGTAAATTGCTTGAGTGCTACCTTTAAACAATTCAAAATGCTTCTCAATTTGTGTCAATGTTTTATAGCTCATGAGGAAGTATGTGGTGTTTTATCTTTCAATCTTGTTGGGCAACTTTCACCAATGGACTAGTGGCTTCGTCCGCTCATCCAATAATTTTGCAAAAAGAGCTGGCAATGGGATTCCCAGTCCCAAATTAATTAACAAAAAAATAGACACTCCTCCATGGTATGTGATTGTTGGACGGCACCCGAAGGATTCGGTTAGCCATGGCTTGAGAAAGCAAAGGTGGGGAGGAGTGTCATCATAATAAAACTAAAATAAAAAGGCACTCCTTCATGGTATGAGATTGTTGGCAGGCACCCGAGGATTCGGTTAGCCATGGTTTGTGAAAGAAAGGTTGGAAGGAGTGCCACCCAAAAATAAAATAAAATGGGAGCCGCTCTTTGAAGGTTTGTCTAGCGAGGGGGTTAGAGTGCCCACTACCATTCGTTGACAACAACAAACACCTCTCAAAATTTCACTTTTATGCTCTCTTTATGTTTTCAAAACTAAAGCTCTAGCACAAATATAGCAATCAATGCTTCCCTCTGCGAAGGGCCTTTCTTTTACTTTATGTTGAGTCAGTTTACCTACTTCCTTCCATCTTAGAAGCAAACACTTGTGTCAACTGTGCATTGATTCTTACATACTTGCTTATTTGCATTCATCATATTACTTTGCGTTGACAATTATCCATGAGATATGTATGTTGAAAGTTGAAAGCAACCGCTGAAACTTATATCTTCCTTTGTGTTGCTTCGATGCCTTTACTTTGAATTTATTGCTTTATGAGTTAACTCTTATGCAAGACTTTTGATGCTTGTCTTGAAGTACTCTTCATGAAAAGTTTTGCTATATGTTATCTATTTGTTAGCAACTATAGATCATTGCCTTGAGTCACTTCATTCATTTCATATGCTTTGTAATAGTATGATCAAGGTTATGTAAGTAGCATGTCACTATAGAAATTATTCTTTTTATCGTTTACCTGCTCGGGACGAGCAGAAACTAAGCTTGGGGATGCTGATACGTCTCCAAATCCATAATTTCTGATGTTCCATGCTTGTTTTATGACAATACTTACATGTTTTGCTTGCACTTTATAATGTTTTTATGCGTTTTCCGGAACTAACCTATTAACAAGATGCCGAAGTGCCAGTTCCTGTTTTCTGCTGTTTTTGGTTCCAGAAAGGTTGTTCGGGCAATATTCTCGGAATTGGACGAAATCAACGCCAAACATCCTATTTTTCCTGGAAGCATCCAGAACACCGAAGGAGAGTCGGAGGAGAGCCAGGGGGCCACCAGAGGGGTGGGCCGCGTGGGCCAGACCCTAGCCGCGCCCCCCTATGGGGAGGCCACCCTGTCGACCCTCCTGCGCCGCCTCTTCGCCTATATAACCCCTTTCGACCTAAAAACGCAGTACCAATTGACGAAACTCCAGAAAGACTCCAGGGGCGCCACCGCCATCGCGAAACTCCAATTCGGGGGACAGAACTCTCTGTTCCGGCACCCTGTCGGGATGGGGAAGTGCCCCCGGAAGCCATCTCCATCAACGCCACCGCCTCCATCATGCTCCGTGAGTAGTTCCCCCATGGACTACGGGTTCTAGCAGTAGCTAGTTGGTACTCTCTATCCCATGTACTTCAATACAATGATCTCATGAGCTGCCTTACATGATTGAGATCCATCTGATGTAATTGGTGTTGTGTTTGTTGGGATCCGATGGATGATACATTATGATTAGTCTATCTATAAAGTTTGTGAAGTTATTGTTGCTGCAATCTTATTATGCTTAATGCTTGTCACTAGGGCCCGAGTGGCATGATCTTAGATTTGAGCTCTATACTTATTGCTTAGATTGTATCTACAAGTTGTATGCACATGTCACTGTCCGGAACCAATGGCCCCGAAGTGACAAGAATCGGGACAACCGGAGGGGATGGCGGTGATGTGAGGATCACATGTTTTCACGGAGTGTTAATGCTTTGCTCCGGTACTCTATTAAAAGGAGTACCTTAATATCCAGTAGATTCCCTTGAGGCCCGGCTGCCACCGGCTGGTAGGACAAAAGATGTTGTGCAAGTTTCTCATTGCGAGCACGTACGACTATATATGGAAAACATGCCTACATAATTAATAATCTGGATGTTATGTCTTAATGCTTTATCAATTCTGTCAATTGCCCAACTATAATTTGTTCACCCAACACTTCTCACTTATTATTGGAGAGTTACCACTAGTGTAGATCACTGGGAACCCCGGCCCATCTGTCATCATCATATATTCGTTCTACATGTCATTGGAAGTAGTATCAACTATTTTCTGGTGCCATTGCTCTCATATTGCTATTCTTTGCTGTGTTACTTTACCGCTCTCATATTATCGCTACTTTCACATCACCCCTGTTGCTAGTGCTTTTCCAGGTGCAGCTGAATTGACAACTCAGTTGTTAAGGCTTATAAGTATTCTTTACCTCCCCTTGTGTCGAATCAATAAATTTGGGTTTTACTTCCCTCGAAGACTGCCGCGATCCCCTATACTTGTGGGTTATCAGTGCTCGCAATGAGAAACTTGCACAACATCTTTTGTCCTACCAGCCGGTGGCAGCCGGGCCTCAAGGGAATCTACTGGATATTAAGGTACTCCTTTTAATAGAGCACCGGAGCAAAGCATTAACACTTGGTGAAAACATGTGATCCTCATATCTAAGCCTTTCCCTCCAGTTGTCCCAATTTCTGTCACTTTGGGGCCTTTGGTTCCGGACATAGACATGTGCATACAACTTGTAGATACAATCTAAGCAATAAGTATAGAGCTTAAATCTAAGATCATGCCACTCGGGCCCTAGTGACAAGCATTAAGCATAACAAGATTGCAGCAACAATAACTTCACAAACTTTATAGATAGACTAATCATAATGTATCATCCATCGGATCCCAACAAACACAACACCGATTACATCAGATGGATCTCAATCATGTAAGGCAGCTCATGAGATCATTGTATTGAAGTACATGGGATAGAGAGTACCAACTAGCTACTGCTAGAACCCGTAGTCCATGGGGGAACTACTCACGGAGCATGATGGAGGCGGTGGCGTTGATGGAGATGGCTTCCGGGGGCATTTCCCCGTCCCGGCAGGGTGCCGGAACAGAGACTTCTGTCCCCCGAATTGGAGTTTCGCGATGGCGGCGGCGCCCACAGGTCTTTTACGGAGTTTCGTCAATTGGTATCGAGTTTTTAGGTCGAAAGGGCTTATATAGGCGAAGAGGCGGCGCAGGAGGGCGCCTGGGGCCTCCTCCCCATAGGCCGGCGCGGCTAGGGTGGAGCCCGCGCGGCCCTGGCGTGTGGTGGCCCCTTGGCCCGCCTCCGACTCTCCTTCGGTGTTCTGGGGTCTTCCGGGAAAAATAAGATACTGGGTCTTTGTTTCGTCGAATTCCGAGAATATTGCCCGAACAGCCTTTCTGGAACCAAAAACAGCAGAAAACAGGAACTGGCACTATGACATCTTGTTAATAGATTAGTTCCGGAAAACGCATAAAAACATTATAAAGTGTGAGCAAAACATGTAAGTATTGTCATAAAACAAGCATGGAACATCAGAAATTATGGATACGTTGGAGACGTATCACCCATTACCATTCGTTGACAACAACAAACACCTCTCAAAATGATTTTACTCCTGTTTTAAAAATGAAAAGCTCTAGCGCATGTTAATCCCTGCTTCCCTCTGCGAAGGGTCAATCTTTTACTTTTATGTTGTGTCTCCATCCTTTCTTTGAGCACTTTCTTGAGAGCACAACTGTCATTCTTAGTGTAATATGCTTGTCCCAAAATATGATTGGATGTGGTATAACTTTGATGCTTTTATCTTTGACAATCTCTATTTCTAGTCTTTCTATGAACCTCAGAGGTGCCTGGGCATTTATGTTTTGCTGTTCAAATTCGGGCAAGCGAGATACCACTTTATCATACCCTTTTATGAACATTGCAATCCTGCTTATAGACATGATTCATGATGCTTATTATTAATTGTTGGCACCTTTCCATGATTGACATAGCTATTGGATGATCTTATTTGCATGTACCTTATTATGAACTGCCTAAGTGTTAGCCATATCATAAGAATATTTACATCATATGAGCAAATGTGTTCGTGAAAGTTCTTTTATCGCACTCAGTTGTTAACTGAATTGCTTGAGGACAAGCAATAAGCTAAGCTTGGGGGGAGTTGATACGTCCAAAACGTATCTACTTTCCCGAACACTTTTGCTATTGTTTTGCCTCTAATTTGTGTATTTTGTATACAACTAACACAGACTAACGCTGTTTTCAGCAGAATTGCTCTGGTGTCTTGTTTTTGTGCAGAAATTCAACTTTCGGGAAAATCATCGGAATTTATACCAAAGGGCCTATTTTACCTGAAGACTCAGGGAGCCAGAAGGGCAAGCCAGGTGGAGGCCCAAGGGCCCCACACACCAGGCCGACGCGGCCCAGGGGGGGGCGCCGCCCTAGTGTGTGGCCCCCTCGGCTGGCCTCCGACGCCCCCCTCTGGACTACTTAAGGGGTTCGATCTAAAAAACGAGAAAAGGAAGTCGAAGTCGCCAGAAACCCTCCAGTACGCCGCCACATCGCGAAACTCCGTCTCGGGGACCAGAAACTCCGTTCTGGCACTCCACCGGGACGGGGAATTGGAGGAGATCATCGCCATCATCACCACCGACGCCTCTCCATCGACCAGCAATGCTTCCCCCATCCATGTGTGAGTAATTCCCCCGCTGTAGGCTGAAGGGGATGATAGGGATTGGATGAGATTGGTCATGTAATAGCATAAGATTGTTAGGGCATAGTGCCTAGTGTCCGTAAGTGGTTCTTTGATGATATTGTTGCAACTTGTTATGCTTAATGCTTGTCACTAGGGCCTGAGTGCCATGATCTCAGATCTGAACATGTTATTGTTTCATCATGATATGCATTGTTTTATGATCTTACCTGCAAGTTGTATACACATGTTGCTGTCCGGAACCAAAGGCCCCGAAGTGACAGAAATCGGGACAACCGGAGGGGATGGCGGTGATGTGAGGATCACATGTGTTCACGGAGTGTTAATGCTTTGCTCCGGTACTCTATTAAAAGGAGTACCTTAATATCCAGTAGATTCCCTAGAGGCCCGGCTGCCACCGGCTGGTAGGACAAAAGATGTTGTGCAAGTTTCTCATTGCGAGCACGTACGACTATATACGGAACACATGCCTATGGATTGCTTTGTACTTGGACACCGTTTTATTATTATCTGCAAATGCCCTGCTTTGATTGTTACATGAGTTTCTCTCATCCATGCAACGCCCGTCATCCATCCCTGTGCCTACAGTATTTTAATCCTGCTGTTTACTAGAATCACTACTGTTGTCTCTGTTACTCTGCTGCTGTTATTTCGCTACTTCTAGTGCTATAAAACTGTTACTACTGATAAACTCTTGCGAGCAAGTCTGTTTCCAGGTGCAGCTGAATTGACAACTCCACTGTTAAGGCTTTCAAGTATTCTTTGTCTCCCCTTGTGTCGAATCAATAAATTGGGTTTTACTTCCCGCGAAGACTGTTGCGATCCCCTATACTTGTGGGTTATCAGAAACATGATGAAATAAGTAAAGCAAATGCAAGTAACTAATTTTTTTGTGTTTTTTTAATATGGAGTATGCAAACAAGATAGTAAATAAAACTAGCAACTAATTTTTTTGTGTTTTGATATAATGCAGCAAACAAAGAAGTAAATAAAAGTAAAGGAAGACAAAAACAAAGTAAAGAGATTGGAAGTGGAGACTCCCCTTGCAGCGTGTCTTGATCTCCCTGGCAACGGCGCCAGAAAACAGTCTTGATACGCGTACAGCACGCGACCGTTGGGAACCCCAAGAGGAAGGTGTGATGCGTACAGCGGCAAGTTTTCCCTCAGTAAGAAACCAAGGTTTATCGAACCAGTAGGAGCCAAGAAGCACGTTGAAGGTTGATGGCGGCGGAGTGTAGTGCGGCGCAACACCAGGGATTCCGGCGCCAACGTGGAACCTGCACAACACAACCAAGATACTTTGTCCCAACGTAACAGTGAGGTTGTCAATCTCACCGGCTTGCTGTAACAAAGGATTAGATGTATAGTGTGGATGATGATGTTTGCAGAGAACAGTAGAACGAGTATTGCAGTAGATTGTATCCGATGTAAAGGAATGGACCGGGGTCCACAGTTCACTAGAGGTGTCTCTCCGATAAGAATAAGCATGTTGGGTGAACAAATTACAGTTGGGCAATTGACAAATAAAGAGGGCATGACCATGCACATACATGTTATGATGAGTATTGTGAGATTTAATTGGGCATTACGACAAAGTACATAGACCGCTATCCAGCATGCATCTATGCCTAAAAAGTCCACCTTCAGGTTATCATCCGAACCCCCTCCAGTATTAAGTTGTAAACAACAGACAATTGCATTAAGTATGGTGCATAATGTAATCAATAAATATATCCTTAGACATAGCATTGATGTTTTATCCCTAGTGGCAACAGCACATCCACAACCTTAGAGGTTTCTGTCACTCCCCCAGATTTAATGGAGACATGAACCCACTATCGAGCATAAATACTCCCTCTTGGAGTTACAAGCAAAAACTTGGCTAGAGCCTCTACTAGTAACGGAGAGCATGCAAGATCATAAACAACATATAGATAGATTGATAATCAACATAGCATAGTATTCATTATTCATCGGATCCCAACAAACACAACATGTAGCATTACAGATAGATGATCTTGATCATGTTAGGCAGCTCACAAGATCCGACAGTGATAGCACAATTAGGAGAAGACGACCATCTAGCTACTGCTATGGACCCATAGTCCAGGGGTGAACTACTCACTCATCACTCCGGAGGCGACCATGGCGGTGAAGAGTCCTCCGGGAAATGATTCCCCTCTCCGGCAGGGTGCCAGAGGCGATCTCCTAAATCCCCCGAGATGGGATTGGCGGCGGCGGCGGCGGCATCTCTGGAAGGTTTTCCGTATCGTGGCTCTCGGTACTGGAGTTATTATCGACGAAGGCTAAAGTAGGCGAAAGGGTAGGTCAGGGGGCGCCACGAGGGGCCCACACCACAGGCCGGCGCGGCTAGGGCTTGGGCCGTGCCGCCCTGGTGTGTGGCGGCCTCGTCGCCCCACTTCGTTTCCTCTCCGGACTTCTGGAAGCTTCGTGGAAAAATAAGATCCTGGGCGTTGATTTCGTCCAATTCCGAGAATATTTCTGAAACCAAAAACAGCAGAAAACAACAACTGACTCTTCGGCATCTTGTTAATAGGTTAGTGCCGGAAAATGCATAAATATGACATAAAGTATGTATAAAACATGTAGGTATCATCAATAAAGTGGCATGGAACATAAGAAATTATCGATACGTCGGAGACGTATCACCCAACACACCCAATACACTTGTCAGATGTATAGGTGCACTAGTTCGGCGAAGAGATAGTGAAACACAAGTGCTATGAATGTATATGAGAAGTAGTAACGGCACCAGAAAATAGCTTGCTGCTACAACTGGCGTGCAGTCAATGGTGGTAATATTGCAGGAAGTAAAGATGCAGTAAACAGTAAATAAGCGATGATTGCAGTATTTGGAAACAAGGCCTAGGGATCATACTTTCACTAGTGGACACTCTCAACATTGATCACATAATAAAACCACTCTACACTCTATTGTTGGATGATGAACACCACTAATTGTGTAGGGCTACAAGAGCACCTCAATGCCGGAGTTAACAAGCTCCACAACATTCGATATTCATATTTAAATAACCTTAGAGTGCATGATAGATCAACATAATTATACCAAGTACTAACATAGCATGCACACTGTCACCATCACACTATGAAAGGAGGAATAGATCACATCAATACCATCATAGTAATAGTTAACTTCATAATCTACAAGAGATCACAATCATAAACTACGCCAAGTACTACATATGCACACACTGTCACCATTACATCATGGAGGAGGAATAGAGTACTTTAATAACATCACTAGAGTAGCTGATGGCGTGTAACTCACACGTTCGTTGGGAACCCCAAGAGGAAGGTATGATGCGCACAGCAGCAAGTTTTCCCTCAGAAAGAAACCAAGGTTTATCGAACCAGGAGGAGCCAAGAAGCACGTTGAAGGTTGATGGCGGCGAGATGTAGTGCGGCGCAACACCAGGGATTCCGGCGCCAACGTGGAACCTGCACAACACAACCAAAGTACTTTGCCCCAACGAAACAGTGAGGTTGTCAATCTCACCGGCTTGCTGTAACAAAGAGTTAACCGTATTGTGTGGAAGATGATTGTTTGCAGAAAACAGTAAAACAAGTATTGCAGTAGATTGTATTTCAGTAAAGAGAATTGGACCGGGGTCCACAGTTCACTAGAGGTGTCTCTCCCATAAGACGAACAGCATGTTGGGTGAACAAATTACAGTTGGGCAATTGACAAATAAAGAGAGCATGACCATGCACATACATATCATGATGAGTATAGTGAGATTTAATTGGGCATTACGACAAAGTACATAGACCGCCATCCAACTGCATCTATGCCTAAAAAGTCCACCTTCAGGTTATCATCCGAACCCCCTCCAGTATTAAGTTGCAAAGCAACAGACAATTGCATTAAGTATGGTGCGTAATGTAATCAACAACTACATCCTTAGACATAGCATCAATGTTTTATCCCTAGTGGCAACAGCACAACACAACCTTAGAACTTTTCATCCTTTGTCCCGGTGTCAATGCAGGCATGAACCCACTATCGAGCATAAGTACTCCCTCTTGGAGTTACAAGCATCTACTTGGCCAGAGCATCTACTAGTAACGGAAAGCATGCAAGATCATAAACAACACGTAGATATAACTTTGATAATCAACATAACAAGTATTCTCTATTCATCGGATCCCAACAAACGCAACATATAGAATTACAGATAGATGATCTTGATCATGTTAGGCAGCTCACAAGATCCGACAATGATAGCACAATGGGGAGAAGACAACCATCTAGCTACTGCTATGGACCCATAGTCCAGGGGTAGACTACTCACACATCACACCGGAGGCGACCATGGCGGTGTAGAGTCCTCCGGGAGATGATTCCCCTCTCCGGCAGGGTGCCGGAGGCGATCTCCTGGATCCCCCGAGATGGGATCGGCGTTGGCGGCGTCTCTGGAAGGTTTTCCGTATCGTGGCTCTCGGTACTGGGGGTTTCGTCACGGAGGCCTTAAGTAGGCGGAAGGGCAAGTCAGGAGGGGGCACAGGGGCCCCAGACCACAGGCCGGCGCGGCCAGGGGGTGGGCCGCGCCGCCCTAGGGTTTGGGCACCCTGTGGCCCCACTTCGTTTCGTCTTCGGACTTCTGGAAGCTTCGTGGAAAAATAGGCCCCTGGGCGTTGATTTCGTCCAATTCCGAGAATATTTCCTTACTAGGATTTCGGAAACAAAAAACAGCGAAACAAAGCGGCACTTCGGCATCTTGTTAATAGGTTAGTTCCAGAAAATGCACGAATATGACATAAAGTGTGCATAAAACATGTAGATAACATCAATAATGTGGCATGGAACATAAGAAATTATCGATACGTCGGAGACGTATCAGTAGCACATAGATGAATAGTGATACAAAGCTCATATGAATCTCAATCATGTAAGGCAGCTCATGAGATCATTGTATTGAAGTACATAGGAGAGAGATTAACCACATAGCTACCGGTACAGCCCCTTAGCCTCGATGGAGAACTACTCCCTCCTCATGGGAGACAGCAGCGGTGATGAAGATGGCGGTGGTGTCGATGGAGATGCCTTTCGGGGGCACTTCCCCGTCCCGGTGGCGTGCCGGAACAGAGACTCCTGTCCCCCAGATCTTGGCTTCGCGATGGCGGCGGCTCTGGAAGGTTTCTCGTACCGTGGCTTATTCTTATCGATGTTTTAGGTCAGGAGGCTTCTTATAGGCGAAGAATCAGAGTCGGAGGGAGTCTGGGGCCGCCAGACAACAGGGGGCATGCCCCCCCTTGGGCCGCGCCGCCCACACGTGTGGGCCCTCCAGGGCTCCCCTCTGGTGCCTCTCCGGTGTTCTGGAAGCTTCGTGGAATTATAAGATGCTAGGCGTTGATTTCGTCCAATTCCGAGAATATTTCCTTACTAGGATTTCTGAAACCAAAAACAGCAGAAAACAGGAACTGGCACTTCGGCATCTTGTCAATAGGTTAGTTCCAGAAAATGCATAATAATGACATAAAGTGTGAACAAAACATGTAAGTAATGTCATAAAACAAGCATGGAACATAAGAAATTATCGATACGTTGGAGACGTATCAGCGTGCGCGGCGCGCGGAGTGCAAGAAGTGCTCCCGCTTCGATGACGGCGCCGGCCCATCCGGCGGCCAGTAGTAGGGCGCGCGACTGCGAGTAACCGAGGCCGGTGTAGGCCGCGCGACGGCGAGTAGGTACGGCCGTTGTAGTTTTAGGTTAACTCGACTAACCATCTCTGTAAAAATGGTCCTTTTGGCCAATCAATAGTAATGAAAAAATCTTTTGCTTACCTAGTCACTGCCGACCGGGCCCGGATGTACCCAACGCGGACATTTTCCGCGACCGCCGAGCGTCCGCGGAGACGCAAACCTGGCACATATTTGGGCCAGGTTTACGTCTCCGCGGACGGCCCGGTCACTTTGCGTCGCCCCGCTGGAACAGGCCCCAGACGCATTTTCGGTCACGGCGGACGAAAACGGTCGCTCAGCGACAGTTTGCGTCGCGCCGCTGGAGATGCCCTTAGCGGACTTACAGGTCGGGCCGGGGCTCTACGCTCTTTCTTTCTATTAACACATGCATCCCACTGTTAACGGGAACATCGCCTCTCACTAAAGAATATTCCGCTTCTTTTTAATGAGACACCAAATTATTAAACCTGGGATTTGAATTCTGGTGGGCTGGGTACTACCCTTGCCCTCCTAAACAGCCAACCACAGGTTGGATCTCTCCACTCTATTAGTATTGACAAGTAGTAAAAAGCACGTCAGACTACTGGGCAATAAAAAAAGTGTTGTATTGTCTCCGGATTAAAACAAAAGCTACAAGTGTATCCCTGCCAGTTATCTTATCTAAATTATCTTTTGTAGTCCTATAAGCTACAACATCGTGTTTAAAAAAAAAGTGACACCATAATATATAAACTAAAGGAGAAAAATATTTTTCAAAGGCACTTAATGTATCAATAAATTTTTAAACCAAAACCACAATTTAGAATCCAATAAAGAATAATACATACTACTAACTATAAAACATATTGTAGTACTTAGGTAAATCTGGACACATAATAATCGGTTGAAAATACGTAGTATACCATTCGCCACCTTATTAACTATGATATGCATGCCAATCTTGAAAAGGACAACGAGCAGGCGGCAGAACTCAACATTATAAGACTCTCTTCCTAAGCAACAATAGCATGTTTGTTAAGACCATATTTTAAAAAGTCAAGTATACCGTTTATATATTTGCCACCATGTAACCATTTATCTCCACAATAACGAGAGTGTCCTGGACATGGTATTTTAGCTCATATTCTAGATTCACCCATTAGAATAATACATTCTAAATTAATTTCAAAATATTAAAAAATGAAAAAATCTCCCTGTGTACATCTGGACATTCTGTTTTTGCACAAGAAGATTTACCACTCTGTCCGGTGTGCGTAAAAACACAAAAAATAAGTGTCTTGTGAATAGCTATTTTGGAGCATTGAAAATTGTCTTTTTTACATGGGACACAAAAATGTATATCCTTGTGAAACTTGTATGCAAACATAGAATGTATGGATTTACACCCAGATATTTTTTAAAAAAATTATACATTTTGAAATAGTTTTTTTGGGCAGTGTATGCATCTACACCGATGAGCCGAATTGGTTTTCTCGAGTCTCTCGCCATTTTCTACTTTAAAAAATCACACCTGAAAAATGCCTTCTTAACTCACATAAGTTTCTTCTAGAAGTGGAAATATCTTGGTTAGTCAAATTAGATGGTAAATGTTCATAGTCAACATATATATTTTAAGAACAAACGTTGTCAAAATACCACCCTCCATAAATACCCTAAAAGCCATTATCAGGGAAGGTATATTTTCTTTATATCAAGATCTTGTATACACATACCTCTGTGATCCTTTGGAATACAAAGAATTTCATATTTTGCAAGTCTATGATTCTTCTTATGTTGGTCGAATTTGAAGAAACTCCCAAACATTAAAATCTATTATTTGGTTTATATTGAGTGTAGATGTATCTCCATATTTCTTTCTGATTATTCGCAAAGATATAAATTATGATTATGCAATCAAAATAGTGTATTACAATATCTAGCAACATTTTGTTGGTGTGTAATATTTTTTAGTGTGATAGAAAACTATAAGATGAGAATGTATTTAAGCTAATCATGATCAAAACCTACAAAAAAATTAAGAAAACTTCTATAAATAAAAAACCATACTTAAGTGCAGCACAAATAAACTAATAGCATGCATGCCTTCAAGTATTAAAAATGGTTTACTGACGCCGAGAGGTTTTTAATGCTCTCAAGAATGAACTTTGTTTCTCGTGTTAATAGAGATGTCCGTTTTTCCAGCCGACTTGTCATGTTATAATGACCTCACTGTAATCTTTGCTCCTACTTGGTGAATATCCATGTTATTATTCAAGAAAGATAATGATTTTTTACATTGGTTCAGACTCAAGTCTAGTTTTACGACAACCATCTTAGGTTCACAAACACTTGTGATGTAATTTTTTTGTGTGTTAGACTCTAAAATAAGTGAAATCTTGCATGGATGGGAACGTTGGATCCACGGTTTTTGGTATGAATTGAAAACTCAGAAATCTTAGGTGATTGAGGATTAGTGAAACCAACAAAAATATTTCATTTGTGATTTTGTTTAGCATAGGTAGTCAGATATATCAAGAAGATCTACAAAATTATACCCGCAAAAAAAAGAATACCTTCACAACATGTACATGTAGCCTTGGTACAGATAGTAAATGAAAATAGGTTATTGATGTCTACGTTCCCCCTCCTTTCCTGTAGACAGTGTTGGGCCTCCAAGAGCAGAGGTTTGTAGAACAGCAGCAAGTTTTCCCTTAAGTGGATCACCCAAGGTTTATCGAACTCAGGGAGGAAGAGGTCAAAGATATCCCTCTCATGCAACCCTGTAACCACAAAGCAAGAAGTCTCTTGTGTCCCCAACACACCTAATAGGTGCACTAGTTCGGCGAAGAGATAGTGAAATACAGGTGGTATGAATATATATGAGCAGTAGCAACGGTGCCAGAAAATAGCTTGCTGGCGTGTAGTTGATGGTGGTAGTATTGCAGCAGTAGTAACGCAGAAACAAGAAACAAGCAGTAGTAACGCAGCAGTATTTAGGAACAAGGCCTAGGGATTACACTTTCACTAGTGGACACTCTCAACATTGATCACATAACAGAATAGATAAATGCATACTCTACACTTTTGTTGGATGATGAACACATTGCGTAGGATTACACGAACCCTCAATGCCGGAGTTAACAAGCTCCACAATAATGCTCATATTTAAGTAACCTTATAGTGTAAGATAGATCAACAGACTAAACCAAGTACTAACATAGCATGCACACTGTCACCTTCATGCATATGTAGGAGGAATAGATCACATCAATATTATCATAGCAATAGTTAACTTCGCAATCTACAAGAGATCATGATCATAGCATAAACCAAGTACTAACACGGTGCACACACTGTCACCTTTACACACGTGCCGGAGGAATAGAACTACTTTAATAACTTTGCTAGAGTAGCACATAGATAAATTGTGATACAAACTCATATGAATCTCAATCATGTAAAGCAGCTCATGAGATTATTGTATTGAGGTACATGGGAGAGAGATGAACCACATAGCTACAGCGGAGCCCTCAGCCTCGGAGGTGGATTACTCCCTCCTCATCATGGAAGCAGCGATGGCGGTGAAGATGGCGGTGAAGACGGCGGTGGAGATGGCTCCGGGGGCAATTCCCCGTCCGGCAGGGTGCCGGAACAGAGAGTTCTGTCCCCCGAATTGGAGTTTCGCGACGGTCGCGGCGCCCGGAGTCTTTCTCGAGTTTCGTCAATTGGTACTGCGTTTTTCGGTCGAAAGGCCTTTTATACGCGAAGAGGCGGCGTAGGGGGGCACCTGGGGGCGCCACACCCTAGGCCGGCGCGGCCTAGGCCTGGCCCGCGCCGCCATGTGGTGTGGTGGCCCCCTGGCCCCTCTCCGACTCTTCTTCGGTGTTCTGGACGCTTCCGGGAAAAATAGGAGGTTTGGCGTTGATTTCGTCCAATTCCGAGAATATTGCCCGAACAGCCTTTCTCGGAACCAAAAACAGCAGAAAACAGAACTGCACTGTGGCATCTTGTTTATAGGTTAGTTCCGGAAAATGCATGAAAATGATATAAAGTGTGAACAAAACATGTTGGTATTGTCATAAAACAAGCATGGAACATCGGAAATTATAGATACGTTGGAGACGTATCAGCATCCCCAAGCTTAGTTCCTACTCGTCCTCGAGTAGGTAAACGATAAAAGATAATTTCTGAGGTGACATGCTACCAACATAATCTTAATCATACCATTGTAAAGCATATGAGATGAATGCAGCGATTCGAAACAATGTAAATGCAATGAGTAAACAAGTGAATCATATAGCAAAGACTTTTCATGAATAGTACTTTCGAGACAAGCATCAATAAGTCTTGCATAAGAGTTACTCATAAAGCAATAAATTCATAGTAGAGACATTGAAGCAACACAATGGAAGATTAAGTTTCAGCGGTTGCTTTCAACTTGTAACATGTATATCTCATGGATAGTTGTCAATGCAAAGCAATATAACAAATGCAATAAGCAAGTATATAAGAATCAATGCACAGTTCACACAAATGTTTGCTTCTTGAGGTGGAGAAAGATAGGTGAACTGACTCAACAATAAAAGTAAAAGAATGGTCCTTCAAAGAGGAAAGCATCGATTGCTATATTTGTGCTAGAGCTTTTATTTTGAAAACATGAAACAATTTTGTCAACGGTAGTAATAAAGCATATGTATCATGTAAATTACAAGTTGCAAGCCTCATGCATAGTATACTAATAGTGCCCGCACCTTGTCCTAATTAGCTTGGACTACCGGATCATCACAATGCACATGTTTTAACAAGTGTCACAAAGGGGTACCTCTATGCCGCCTGTACAAAGGTCTAAGGAGAAAGCTCGCATTGGATTTCTCGCTATTGATTATTCTCAACTTAGACATCCATACCGGGACAACATAGACAACAGATAATGGACTCCTTTTTTATGCATAAGCATGTAACAACAATTAATAATTTTCTCATATGAGATTGAGGATATATGTCCAAAACTGAAACTTCCACCATGGATCATGGCTTTAGTTAGCGGCCCAATGTTCTTCTCTAACAATATGCATGCTTAACCATAGGGTGGTAGATCTCTCTTACTTCAGACAAGACGGACATGCATAGCAACTCACATGAAATTCAACAATGAATAGTTGATGGCGTCCCCAGTGAACATGGTTATCGCACAACAAGCAACTTAATAAGAGATAAAGTGCATAATTACATATTCAATACCACAATAGTTTTTAAGCTATTTGTCCCATGAGCTATATATTGCAAAGGTGAATGATGGAATTTTAAAGGTAGCACTCAAGCAATTTACTTTGGAATGGCGGAAAATACCATGTAGTAGGTAGGTATGGTGGACACAAATGGCATAGTGTTGTTTGGCTCAAGGATTTGGATGCATGAGAAGTATTCCCTCTCGATACAAGGTTTAGGCTAGCAAGGTTGTTTGAAGCAAACACAAGCACGAACTAGTACAGCAAAACTCACATAAAAGACATATTACAAGCATTATAAAACTATACATCATCTTCCTTGTTGTTCAAATATCTTACTAGAAAATATCTAGACTCTAGAGAAACCACTCATGCAAACCCAAATTTTAACAAGCTCTATGTATTTCCTCACTAATGGGTGCAAGGTATATGATGCAAGAGCTTAAACAAGAGCACAACAATTGCCAAGTATCACATTATTCAAAACATCACACCAATTTCTACATGTAGCATTTTCCAATTCCAACCATATAATAATTTAACGAAGCAGTTTCAACCTTCGCCATGAATATTATGAGCTAAGAACACATGTGTTCATACGAACCAGCGGAGCGTGTCTCTCTCCCACACAAGCATTTATTCAAACACAAACAAAAACAAAAGCATACAGACGCTCCAAGTAAAGCACATAAGATGTGACCGAATAAAAATATAGTTTCAAGAGAAGGAACCTGATAATTTGTCGATGAAGAAGGGGATGCCTTGGGCATCCCCAAGCTTAGACGCTTGAGTCTTCTTGAAATATGCAGGGATGAACCACCGGGGCATCCCCAAGCTTAGAGCTTTCACTCTTCTTGATCATAGTATATCATCCTCCTTTCTTGACCCTTGAAAACTTCCTCCACACCAAACTCGAAACAACTCATTAGAGGGTTAGTGCACAATAAAAATTAACATATTCAGAGGTGACACAATCATTCTTAACACTTCTGGACATTGCATAATGCTACTGGACATTAGTGGATCAAAGAAATTCATCCAACATAGCAAAAGAGGCAATGCGAAATAAAAGGCAGAATCTGTCAAAACAGAACAGTTCGTATTGACGAATTTCAAAATGGCACTAGACTTGCTCAAATGAAAATGCTCAAATTGAATGAAAGTTGCGTACATATCTGAGGATCATGCACGTAAATTGGCTTAATTTTCTGAGCTACCTACAGGGAGGTGGACCCAGATTCGTGACAGCAAAGAAATCTGGAACTGCGCAGTAATCCAAATCTAGTACTTACTTTTCTATCAACGGCTTTACTTGGCACAACAAAACACAAAACTAAGATAAGGAGAGGTTGCTACAGTAGTAAACAACTTCCAAGACACAAATATAAAACAAAATACTGTAGCAAAATAACACATGGGTTATCTCCCAAGAAGTTCTTTCTTTATAGCCATTAAGATGGGCTCAGTAGTTTTAATAATCCATTCGCGGGAAATAGTATTTGAAGCAAAAGAGAGCTTCAAGAGGCAAATTCAAAACAAATTTAAGTCTAACATGCTTCCTATGAAGAGGAATCTTGTACACAAATGAATTCATGAAGAACAAAGTGACAAGCATAAGAGGATAAAACACGAGTAACTTCAAGATTCTCAACATAAAGAGGGGAAACTTAATATTATTAAGATGCATATAACCATATTTCCCTCTCTCATAATAACTTTCAGTAGCATCATTGATGAAATCCACAATATACCCATCACTTAAAACATTCTTATCATGGTTCATATGCATAGAAGTATCATTAATTTTGGCATAAGAAGAGTTATTCTCATTATTAGTAATTGGAGCAAGATTATTATCAAGAATTTGAACATGGTAAACAAGTTGCATATTAAAAGAATTGTTTTTGGTAATCCAATCATGACTATGACAAGTTTCATAAGGATAATTATAACCTATATCATAGCATTCTTTATAATAATCATCAAAGATCGGAGGCACAGTGTCATCATAAGAAATAGAATAGTTATCTTTCACAGTCGGTTTATCTATAACCATACCATCATTGTTATTAGAAGGAGATGTATCAAACACATAATGATCAGTAGCAAAAGGATTTTCAAACACCTCTTCCCCAAGCTTACAGCTTTCTATATTATTATGGGAGGAAGCATGGATAGCACTGACACTATGGCAATTATTATCATCATTTTCAGAATTAGTTTCCCAGAGATTTGCAATATCAAAAGTAGTGTGTTCATTCAAATCATGATTGCTAATGTATGTAAAGGGCATAGGAAGATCATCGTATTCAGATTCATTATCACAATAATCATTAGGAGCAACATACTTACGGTTACCTAGCGTTATCTCATTCACGCGGGGATACGCCGTTACCTCTTTCTTTTTATTCTCCTTCTTCTTCTTCTTCTTCGTTCCCTTCTTCTTCTTCTCTTCCTTCTCCTCGTTCCCTTCTTTAGGAGGAAGAGGCTTGAAGGGTGGCTCGTCCGCATAACCTGATTTACTTTCAGAAACAATAGAAGAAACTTGGGAGGATCCCTCCTTTTCATTAATTAGTTGAAAACACACAGCGGTCCTATCATATTTTGGCAAGGTGTCATCTTCTAAAATATTTTGTATGTAAGTATTTGTATGGCTATTATCAATGCAATAAGAAAAACACCCATGCAGGACATCATCAATATCAAGATCACTCATATGTAACAAAGAGATTTTTCTCGACAGTTCTTCACACCCCAAAAATAAAGTAAGTTCATCATGCTGATTAGGAGTAATTTCATCATCACAATACAAATTTGCAGCACTCATTGGGTTCAAATTATCATTGGAGGAGCATTGAAAATTAAAATGACCCACTTCATGGCAAACTTCACAAATAAAAGGATAGAGGGCACAAACTTTTTACCAAGATCATCTAGAGCCCTAAACCACTTTCTAGTTTTTTCATTAATATGATAGATGCAATATTCATCTTTGACTTGATTAATTCCGCAAGGCCTATGCATTCCACAAAAATTAACATGCTTATAAGAAATAGCATTTTTAGGAGTTTGAGCATGCTTATTGCAATAATTAACAACAATTTCATTCTTCATGCAAGCCTCTTTAAAAGGTTCATGATACTTATCAAAATTATTTTTAGGCAATTCAAAATGAGAAGCAAAGGCTTTATAAAGATTTGCAGCAACTTGAGAGTCAAGACCATAAGTAGCACTCATATTTCGAAATTTATCGGTATCCATAAAAGCTTCAATGCATTCATAATCATAATTTATACCTGACTCTTTACCTTTGTCGTTCTCCCATCCTTCAGCGTTGTCCTCAATCCGATCAAGAAGATCCCACCTAGCTTCAACCTCTTTGCTTGTGAAAGATCCTTCCGAACACGCGTCCAGATAGTCCTTGTGTTGTCCTGAAAGCCTCGCATAAAAATTATTAACAATAACATTACGGGGGAGCTCATGAATGGGACATTTGAGCATTAGTGACTTCAATCTCCCCCACGCTTGAGAAATACTCTCTCCATCACGAGGATAAAAGTTATAAATATAATTCCTATCAATATGCACTTCATGAGGAGGATAAAATTTAGAATAAAAGAGAGATGCAATTTCCTCCCAACCAAGAGAATGTCTATTCTCCAACAATTTATACCAATGTGCCGCTTTACCAGACAGCGAAACGGAGAATAGCTTCTTCTTCACTTCATCCATAGAGATACCTGCACACTTGAATAACCCGCATAATTCGTGCAAAAACAGTAAATGATCTCTAGGATGGACAGTTCCATCCCCTTTATAGTGGTTGTCCATAACACGTTCAATAATTTTCATAGGTATTTTATACTGAATACTTTCAGCAGGTGGATTCAAAATATCAGAAGCATCATTAGAGTTATCGCATATGGGAGATAAAGCATTATCGTAACAAATTTTCTCCCTTAAAGATGGGAAGCTAAAAGATCACAAAAACTAGCTTCCCCAAGCTTAGACTTCTCCATAGCATTAGCAGTAATTGCATTCATACTAATAACATCACTACTAGCATGCAAATAAGGTTCCATAGGTTTTTTAATTTTTGCATCAAACAATTCTAAATCAGGAAAAAGACTAAAAAGCTCACCAATTTTTTTGTTGTTTTCCATTATGCCTAACTAGTGTAAACAAGAAACAAAAAGTTGCAATTGCAGGATCTAAAGGAAATAGCTTCGAGTACTTACAATGGCGGAAAATAGCTTGGTAGCCGAGGTCCGGAGTGTGAGTACCTTTTACCTTTCCTCCCCGGCAACGGCGCCAGAAAAGTGCTTGATGTCTACGTTCCCCCTCCTTTCCTGTAGACAGTGTTGGGCCTCCAAGAGCAGAGGTTTGTAGAACAGCAGCAAGTTTTCCCTTAAGTGGATCACCCAAGGTTTATCGAACTCAGGGAGGAAGAGGTCAAAGATAACCCTCTCATGCAACCCCGCAACCACAAAGCAAGACGTCTCGTGTGTCCCCAACACACCTAAGAGGGGCACTAGGTCGGCGAAGAGATAGTGAAATACAGGTGGTATGAATATATATGAGCAGGAGCAACGGTGCCAGAAAATAGCTTGCTGGCGTGTAGTTGATGGTGGTAGTATTGCAGCAGTAGTAACGCAAAGAAACAGGAAACAAGCAGTAGTAACGCAGCAGTATTTAGGAACAAGGCCTAGGGATTACACTTTCACTAGTGGACACTCTCAACATTGATCACATAACAGAATAGATAAATGCATACTCTACACTTTTGTTGGATGATGAACACATTGCGTAGGATTACACGAACCCTCAATGCCGGAGTTAACAAGCTCCACAATAATGCTCATATTTAAGTAACCTTATAGTGTAAGATAGATCAACAGACTAAACCAAGTACTAACATAGCATGCACACTGTCACCTTCATGCATATGTAGGAGGAATAGATCACATCAATATTATCATAGCAATAGTTAACTTCGCAATCTACAAGAGATCATGATCATAGCATAAACCAAGTACTAACACGGTGCACACACTGTCACCTTTACACACGTGCAGGAGGAATAGAACTACTTTAATAACTTTGCTAGAGTAGCACATAGATAAATTGTGATACAAACTCATATGAATCTCAATCATGTAAAGCAGCTCATGAGATTATTGTATTGAGGTACATGGGAGAGAGATGAACCACATAGCTACAGCGGAGCCCTCAGCCTCGGAGGTGGATTACTCCCTCCTCATCATGGAAGCAGCGATGGCGGTGAAGATGGCGGTGAAGACGGCGGTGGAGATGGCTCCGGGGGCAATTCCCCGTCCGGCAGGGTGCCGGAACAGAGAGTTCTGTCCCCCGAATTGGAGTTTCGCAACGGTGGCGGCGCCCCTGGAGTCTTTCTGGAGTTTCGTCAATTGGTACTGCGTTTTTAGGTCGAAAGGGCTTTTATAGGCGAAGAGGCGGCGTAGGGGGCACTGGGGCGCCACACCCTAGGCCGGCGCGGCCTAGGCCTGGCCCGCGCCGCCATGTGGTGTGGTGGCCCCCTGGCCCCTCTCCGACTCTTCTTCGGTGTTCTGGACGCTTCCGGGAAAAATAGGAGGTTTGGCGTTGATTTCGTCCAATTCCGAGAATATTGCCCGAACAGCCTTTCTGGAACCAAAAACAGCAGAAAATAGGAACTGGCACTGTGGCATCTTGTTAATAGGTTAGTTCCGGAAAATGCATGAAAATGATATAAAGTGTGAACAAAACATGTTGGTATTGTCATAAAACAAGCATGGAACATCGGAAATTATAGATACGTTGGAGACGTATCAGTTATTATTGCCAATCGTTGTAATTTGAAACCATTTTGCTTTTAAGACTAAATTTTGCTAAGACTCGGCTGATTGAGAATTTTTTAAACCTAAGCCAATTTATTATAATTGTATATTCAGCTCAGTTAAAATATGTACCGATCGATTGAAACATAGGATTATTTTTTGAAACTATTTGTAGACAGCCCATTAATAGTTCATCATTTTGTATGGGATTTTTAAAAAATATTCTGTACCTCCTTAGTTCAGTTCAATGTATTATTATTGGATCAATAACTCAGTGTTGTTTCTTGCATAAATCTCATACTTGAGAATCACTATTGCTCGTCTTTGATTACGTAACATCTACTCAGAAGTCAGAACCGACCTCTCTGTCAGTAAATAGAGATGTAACAACTAAAGTTTTTTAAGTTACCAAGGAACAACAGAAATCGGAACACGATGACGGTTCAACCATGAACATGTACCACCAATTCAGCATCGTCACTAGTTAGCATCTGGCACGATGAAATTTTCTTCATGGAGTTCTATAAAATTGTTGATCATGTTGAAATATTGTGTCATCTACCCCAACACAAATTTAATGTTTGTCTTAGATTCTAAAATAACTGAAATCTTCCATGGATCCAAATGTTGGATCCACGGTTCTCGGCATAAGTTGAAAACTAAGAAATCTTAGGTGATTCAGAATTAGAAAAATCAACAAAAATCTTTTACTTTGTGATACTTCTTAGCATAAGCATATATAAAGAAAACCTACAAAATACTCGCCAAGAAAAAAAGACCTGCACAATATGTACATGTAGCCATGGTGTTATGTTAAATCAATATAATTTGGAACTATCTTAGGTGATTCGATTTTGCTAATTCTTACTCGATTGCGATTTTGTAAAGTCATACCAATTTATGAAACATGTATATTCAGCTCAGCTGAAATACAGATCGGATCATTCTGTATGGGATTTTCAGAAAATCTTCTGTACACGGGAACTGCAGTTCGAAGAAGCTATCATCAATTAAATTTAATGTAGTATTATTATTGGATCAATAACTCAGTGTTGTTTCTTGCATAAATCGCATACATGAGAATCACTATTGCTCGTCTTTGATTACTACCTCCACACTGGTTTATATAGGTATTACACATTTCAAGAAAAAACTTTAACTAGAAATTTAGTCAACAAAATATGAGATACATGTCTCAAAAATTACACCATTGTTTTCGTATTTCAAAAAAAAGTTTCCAATATTATAATCTTTTTTATATGTATTTTCCAATTTATTGACCGAATTAGTATTTTTTTCTCCAAATGCATAATATGCCTTTAAACTGATATGGAGGAAGCATCTAACATGTAATTGGAAGTCAAAACAGACCTGCCAACTGAACTGGCCTAGCTCAGCTGTTTAGGTTTTTTTGTGGTGGAACGAGCCCATTTAGGTTCAAATTCTAGACTTGGGACAGCTATTCGCATTTACCTGAATTATTCTAAAATTTAATAGTGTTATTCTTTCAATGGTAGGTGACGTTACCATTAATAGCGAAGAAATAAGATGTGCGTATAATGGTGAGTATGCGTTTCTAGTTGTAAGCGTCAGCTGTGTTTCTCAAAAAAAAAAAGTCACAACAGTCAACAGACCTAGTGATGATGGTGGATTGGTGGTACGTGTCCGAGGTTGAGCCGTGGACCTGTCGTCGTGTTCCCGTTTCTGCCATTCCTTGCTAATTTAGACCAAAAAAAAAAAACTGCTGTCCATGTGGTGAAACCGACGTTAGCATCTTTCATCGTGTTGCGACCGATTCCACGCTGAGAATTGGTCTTCAGAAAAAGGTCGTGGTCGTCAGAAAATTCGTTTCGAACTCTCAATCCCAGGTATGACACCGGTACATGAGTGCTGCAAATCGAAGTTGGCGTTGGCTTCTTCTTTCAACTAGTAGTGGCAACCAAGATACACCTGGTCCCGTCGCCTATAAATTCACCCCGATCCATTCTTCTTCTTCCATCTTTGATCTCGCGCGTGTACGTCTCATCTCGCAAAGTCGCAAGGTGTAGAGGTTCTGATTCCCATCTAACCATGGCAACCAACGCGACCACCAACCCGCGCTTCACCGCGCCATTCGACGTCGGGAGCAGCGACAAGTACAGCAGCTTCATCGCCGGCATCCGCAGCAGGCTCGCCAACCCGAAGCACTTCTCCCACAACCGCCCCGTGCTGCCGCCGGTGGAGGATCCCAAACTCCCGCCGCGCCGGTGGTTCCACGTCCAGCTCAGGACGCCGACGAGCACGCTCACGCTCGCCATCCGCGCCGACAACCTCTACCTGGAGGGCTTCCGCAGCCGCGACGGCACGTGGTGGGAGCTCACCCGCGGCCTCATCCCCGGCGCCACCTACGTGGGGTTCGGAGGCACCTACCGCGACCTCCTCGGCGACACGGACAAGCTTGTCGGCGTCCTTCTTGGCCCGCAGCAGATGACCGAGGCCGTCAACGCGCTCGCCGCGCGCACCAGGGCCGACCTCGGCTCCGGCGCGAAGCAGCAGCAGGCGAGGGAGGCCGTGGTGGCGCTGCTCCTCATGGTGAACGAGGCCACCCGGTTCCAGACCGTGTCGGCGTTCGTGGCCGGCCTGATGCACCCGAAGGCGGCGAAGAAGAGCGGGACGATCACCAATGAGATGAAGGCGCAGGTGAACGGGTGGCAGGACCTCTCCGAGGCGCTGCTCAAGACGGATCGATATGAAGTAGACAAGAATGAAGGCAAAGGGAAAGGCAAGGAGAAATCAACTGTAGAAAAGAATGGCCGAGAAAAGTCACCACCGATTCGCCCGGAAGCGTTCAAGGCGTTTGATAAGATGGGTGTGAAGACGGCGGACAAGGCCGCCGAGACGGTGGGGATCCTGCTGTTCGTCCAGGTGCCGGGCGGGATGGACGAGACCAAGGCGCTGCAGATGTTCCGCGCCAGTGTCAACTACTAGCTCGATCGCCTGGTGTAGCTTGGAGTATGTACATAGTTGTCCTCTTGATGATACATACGTACCGCCTGAAAATAAGTATGTTTGGGACTACTTTAACGGTAAATAAAGAAGTGAGCAGATTCCACTTTTTAGTCTCTGTATTTGTAGGAGTACTATCTTTGTTCATAAAAACATGTCTTAAATTCAGATGTATCTATAGTTCCATACAATATATCGACCGGTACCATTTATTTTCTCAATTAGGGAAAATTTCATTGGGGTTTACACATAAGGCCCTATTTGGATTAGAGGTATTTTGTCATGTGTGTTGCTCTGGTATTCTTGAATTAAAGACATGAGTATAGATTTTTAAAAATCCATTCTTGCTAAAATATAGTGCATATAAGTATTTTTGAAAGTCAAACAATGTAAAGTTTAACCAATTATGTAAGAAAATAATATCAACATCTAGAATATCAAATCAATGCCATTATATTCATTATGATGTGCATTTTCATATGCTGTACATTTAATATTGTAGTTATAGGTAAGTTTCTAAATAAACTTAGTTAAAATTTACACTGTTTGACTTAGAAAAAATTATATGCACCATATTGTGGAAGGAGGAAGTACTTCTATTCCAACCAGGGTCTAACGATGGGAGTTGCGTAGTGCACACGTACCACGGTCCAAAATTCTGATGGAGTGTCGGGTTCTCTAATTCTATTTACTTTATAATACTACCTCCGTTCCGATATAAAGGTTGTGCGCTTATTTTTAGGTCATCAATTTAATTAATGTAGCACAAGATATATACTACAAAGCATATATCATTACAAAGTTCTTATGTTATACTTTCTAACGGTATAATTTTATAATGTAGTAGAACTTATATTATATTAGTCAATTTGATGATCTTGGGATACCGGGTAGACCCTATACCCTATAAACCGGTACAGAGGGAGTATAAGTCTTAAAGATCCCAACATTAAATTAATAAATCCTAAAGAGAACTAGTACAACAATACTTACTGCGACCTGCTAGGTTTGCCAGCTAACGATTACAGCTACGGAGAAAAACAACAGATAAAAAGGGAGCAAGCTACACTAACTAGAACTAAACACTAGGAAGAAATCTTGATCCCATTGATGAAGGCCAAGACCAAACCAACAGACCTCCCATGCAGAAACAGAGCACACCCACGACCGGAGGAGCTTGGTTGACTTCATGGCTCGAGATTCTGAATATTGCAACTATCATTGACTGTGATGCCTTGTTAAGACCAACAAGATGGTACAATAAGCACCGACGGCTGAGGACGCAAGATACCGCTTCATCTGAATCCAAAGGGCTCATCGTCTTCATTCGCTTCATGAAATCAATTTTATTGTATTAGAGGTTATAATATCATTTTTCTTGTAAGACATGTGAGCCACTTGTTTTGCGGGTATAAGCATACCTTTGTTAATCAGTAGGGATTACAAGTAACTCAGTATCAAGCTCTTGACAAAATAATTCGGGGACTCATTCAAGCCAAAACATAGTTATATTCTCCGCCCTTGCCCAATTGGCAAGGCGGTGGCTAAACCTTAACTAAACAGCTTGGGGCGTTGCCTTTCGATATTGAAGGTGATACGTGGGCAGCTGTGAGGCCAACCTATCTAAAATTGTACTTTCTTTCTTCCTTCTTGTTCTACTTTTCATGTACTTTTTCCTTACAATTAACTTATTTTCCTTTCATATATCTACGATCCTCTGAATCAGCATGTTGTGCAACCATCGTAGTCATGAAAAAGTGGTATCTAGGCACATCGGTCCCGATTCCCCTTCCCACCCTCCAATTCCTTTCTCTTGATCAGTGACACCACAGACGGGTCAAGGTTACCAAATCACCACGTTTGGCATTAACATCCATTCGTCATTCACGCTCTTAAGATCCATTGTTTGACCTAATTGGAGTCATCATCCAGGCTCGTTTGAGAATGTGCGCACATGGAAGAAGAAGAAGAAGCAGCCATCCTTGTTGTGGCATGGATGGACAAGACACCTCTTCACAACTTCATTCTCTCCTCGCTACAAGTTAAGATCTCTAAGTTGTATGAGTTGAGGTAGGGTGTGGCCATGGAAAACACACGCTCATCCAACACAGAGGGCATCAAAATACATGATTGTCATTGGCAAAACAAAGTCGTCCCTTTCCCACCCCGTAGCCACCCCACTCACTTTCACTCATCACCAAAGTTTTAACTCATTCTACATCCATCCCCACCGTGCCGGAAACACAAAACTCTTTTGTTCGACCCATATACTTCTAAAACCTCACACCTGATAAACTTCCTTGTCCCGACTACCCTCGTAGCTCACAAAAAAATACTACCCTCTGAACTTAGAACTTGTTCATTCTTATGTCCCTCCAACTTCGATACAACCACCCTTTTGTTGGCCACAGTACACACAAGTCACAATTCCTACTACCCATCCACAAATTTTATGCCATCAGATTACAATCCTCTCACCAAATACCCCTACCCCTACTATCAACCGACACCCTCCCTTTTCCCATGCAACCAACAAAGTTTCCAAAAAAAAACTCCTACATGCTAAAATTCATACATTTTACAACTCCTACATGTTATATTAGCCAATACCACTACAACCTCAACACCAGTCAGAACAACACGCATAGAACCATTAACACCTTCAGAATAAACATCATATCAGAAAACCACATATCAAGCCGACTCTTTTTCTTAGTAAAAATACAGCTACATGACGCTAAGAGTGTGAATAATATTCTAACTAGCATACATAGTTGATGATCATAATGCTAAATAGGGGATAGAAATACCTAGCTACATATATCACAATGTGATTTTCAAAGCCTCGGCTGGGATAAGCTCTGTAAAATTTGTATACCTTGTTTTGCTGACCTAGTTTCAACTGTTACAATACTTGAGACAAATTCATGTAGTCAATACAAACATTGATGCTTTTGAAGATTGGATGGACATGACCAAAGCGATCATTCTTCTATATCATAATTAATTTTCCTACAAAGATTCCTAAGCGGATTGAAAGAGAATAAATATCTGGTTAACATTTAACAACTCTAAAACCTTTCTCGGTTCTTATTGGTATGATAGAGAACATTAGCAGTCCTACCTATCAAACAGTAAGAAATCTTCAGCTTTTCAGTCCACTATCAGGCAATTCAACGAAATTCCGATGATGCTTATGAAGATGATGTGTGCTTGGTGGAAAAACACAGTTTCACAAATCAAATCCCTCAAGCAGCACATGCAACTATTTCCACTGGAACAAAGTTACTTTAGAACCAAACTTTGTACTTAGCATTTCAACCGAGACATATAATGGATGATTGGGAGCTTCCACAATTTATGTTATCTTGCAAATTGGTGGGCAGATAGCTATTTCATTGTTGGATACTAGCAGTTCAAACACATTCTTTGATGAGGCTTTTACCATGAAACATAATTTTGCACTTTCACCAGCAAGAAATGTCAAAGTGATAGGAGGAGGTGAAGTTATTCTATACTAGCAAAGTGCCCCTTTTCCATTCAAAAGAAGACCTTTGCCGCTGATTTCAAATCTCTTCGACTATGGGGTAATGATATTATCCTACTAGACAACTGGATGAAATGACACAAACTTACTTTGTATGGCTTTCTTGTAGGAAAATCACAATTCACTATCAGGGGACTCCTCACATCTTTGTCGATGATATGGTTCATCAACAAGATTACATTTTTTCTACCAAAGAATGTCCCAAAATGAGAGTGAGGAGATACTTGCTTTGTGGTTAATCTAGAAATCCTTAACTCTGAACCACTGGTAACACAATTTTTAGAGTTGGATTAGTTGCTCAGTAAATTTTAAGATATATTTCAGGCGGTGATGCATGTAAAATGCATACATGCACTTTTTTCCTTTATCATATTTAATTCCCATATATTTGTAACATATATGATGATAATACCATGTTTTACATTGATTTATGAGGATTTACCAATGATCCCATTTATTTGGTTTATAACTCTGTAGAACAGGAAAACTCTGTTTTGTGTATTTTTCACTTTCAGAGACCTATACGGAGTCAAATTGACCCGGGATTTTTTGAGCGTCATTTTTTCATCGGGAAAAGCACCCTGGGCACTAGAACCTCACCTGGAAGGGCATGAGGCACAAAAGAGCCCAGGTGACACGCCCAAACATGTAGGGCGCTCCACCTGCCCTCTTTCGACCGTCGATCGTCCAAATTGCGTGATCTTTTCTCCCACCGATGTATTTTAGCCTAAAAAATCACTATATATATGGCTCCGAAGAGTTCTCGGGAGAAGAGCGCCGCAGAAAGACAGAAACCCAAAAACGGGGGCTACAACAGAGAAGATTGGAGGGGGAAATTCCGTCGGGATCACCGCCGGAGGGATCTCCACCTTCTCCAACGTCTTCACCATCATCACCATGATCAAGGGAGAGTAATCCACCTCTGGACTACGGGTTTGTGGAAGTAGCTTGATATATTTCTCTAATGTTCTTCATAGTTTTTAGTGCCATATAAGCTGCCTCGCATGATTATGGCCATTGATGGGGATACGCCCTAGGGGGCCCATCACCCAGCTCACTCGCCAGATGAAGAGAGCCCAAGATAGCTCCAGTCGGCGGGCGACTGGGCCATGCGCCCTAGCGACTGAAGCCCGGAGCGACTGGATCGACAGAAGGCCCATGAAGCGTAGTGTAGGGATTCGTAGCATAGAAAACAAAAAAATTCCTACTGCGAGAACGCAATCCAAGCCAAGATGCAATCTAGAAGATGGGAGCAACGAGGGGATGAACGAGACTAACCCTTGAAGATTTCCAAAGCCTACAAGAGGAGGCTCTCGTTGCTGCGGTAGACGATCACTTGCCGCTTTCAAAAGCGCGTAGAAGATCTTGACGGTGCCACAATCGGGCAGCACCTCCGTACTCGGTCACACGTTCGGTGTTGATGACGACGTCCTTCTCCCCGTTCCAGCGGGCAGCGGAAGTAGTAGATCCTCCTCGGAATCCCGGCAGCACGACGGCGTGGTGGCGGTGTCGATGGAGAACTCCGGCAGGGCTTCGCCTAAGCGTATGCGGGAGTTGTATGTGGAGGAGGGGCGCTAGGGTTTGGGGAGAGGGGTGCCTTGGGCGCCGGCCATGAAGGGGGCAGCCAAGGTTGGAGGCAAGAGTGGCCGGCCACCCTCCCCTTGTCCCTCATTATATAGGTGGAAGCCCCAAGAGTTGTAGTCTAAGTCTTCGAATAAGACCCCAACACCAAAACTTCCCAAAGGTGGGAAACCTCCTCAAGGGGGGAGTCCTACTCAAGGTAGGACTCCCACCTTTCCTTGAGGTGCGGCTGGCCGGCCACCAAGGTGGAGCCCACCTGGGACTCCTCCCCCTTAGGGTTTGGCCGGCCATGCTAGTGGAGTCCCTCCGGGACTCCACCTTCCATAGTGCCTTTCTTCCGGACTTTTCTAGAACCTTCTAGAACCTACCATAAATGCACCGGATCATTTCCAAACTTGGAATATGACTTCCTATATATGAATCTTATTCTCCGGACCATTCTGGAACTCCTCGTGATGTCCTGGATCCCATCCGAGACTCCGAACAAAACTTCGAACTCCATTCCATATTCCATATCTACTTAAACGACATCAAACCTTAAGTGTGTCACCCTACGGTTCGCGAACTATGTAGACATGGTTGAGACTTCTCTCCGACCAATAACCAATAGCGGGATCTGGAGATCCATAATGGCTCCCACATATTCAACGATGACTTAGTGATCGAATGAACCATTCACATACGATACCAATTCCCTTTGTCTCGCGATATTTTACTTGTCCGAGGTTTGATCATCGGTATCACTCTATACCTTGTTCAACCTCGTCTCCTGACAAGTACTCTTTACTCGTACCGTGGTATGTGGTCTCTTATGAACTTATTCATATGCTTGCAAGACATTAGACGACATTCCACCGAGAGGGCCCAGAGTATATCTATCCGTCATCGGGATGGACAAATCCCACTGTTGATCCATATGCCTCAACTCATACTTTCTGGATACTTAATCCCACCTTTATAACCACCCATTTACGCAGTGGCGTTTGATGTAATCAAAGTACCTTTTTGGTATAAGTGATTTACATGATCTCATGGTCGAAAGGACTAGGTAACTATGTATCGAAAGCTTATAGCAAATAACTTAATGACGTGATCTTATGCTACGCTTAATTGGGTGTGTCCATTACATCATTCATATAATGACATAACCTTGTTATTAATAACATCCAATGTTCATGATCACGAAACCATGATCATCTATTAATCAACAAGCTAGTTATACAAGAGTCTTACTAGGGAATCTTTGTTGTTCACATAACACACATGTATCAATGTTTCAGTTAATACAATTATAGCATGGTATGTAAACATTATCATAAACACAAAGATATATTATAATAACCATTTTATTATTGCCTCTTGGGCATATCTCCAACAGTCTCCCACTTGCACTAGAGTCAATAATCTAGTTTACATTTGTAAAGATATAACATCTTGGCCTTCTGGTGCTTTATCATGTTTTGCTCACGGGAGAGGTTTTAGTCAACGGATCTGACATGCTCAGAAACGTATGTATTTTGTAATTCATTTGCGTCTCAACGCATCACTCATTTCCAAATGAGTCGGTATTAAATATGTTTGGTCTTCTGGTGGAACCTTAATTCCGCGGTCTGAAATATGTCACTAATATTGTCATACACAATATAGCTTCAAAGTTCTGACTCTGTCGGAACTACACCAAATTCCCAAAGAACCTTTTGACTTAACATCCTTTGTCATTGTCAAAACAATGACATACTCTGCCTTCTTTTGTAGAATCCGTCACAATATTTAGAACTCTTCTAAATCTAGCATAGACAACTTCTAGCTCATTGTGCTACCTTTTAAAACAACACTTAGTCTAATTTGAGATTGAAATTTTATTTTCATATGTGACAAAACAAATATCGGTGCAACACCTTACAGCGATTTGTTTGTCATTTCTCCATACAAACTATATATATATATCCTTGGTTCTTCTTAAGTACTCAAGAATATTCTTACTGTTTTTCAATGATCATCATATGAATCATTCTGGTACATGCTCATAACACTTTTAGAGCACAGGACATCTGATTGTGTACATATTATTCGTGATCTATAATCACTCATGTGTTTTTACTCATCGAGTGTCAGATACACTTAAGTCTTGTTAAACCTTCACATGACAAGAACATTTTCTTAATATTTGTATATTGAACTGCTTCAGTATCTATTTTATGTACTTTGACTTAAACTTATTATGTGTTTCAATCTATCTTCATAGATCTTGACACTAAATTTGTTTCAGTCCATATCCTTTCATTGAATTTAGTTTCTCAATGAAACCTTTTAATCAAGTATATAATTACATCATTTATAACCAACTATATGTCATCTACATAAGTATTATAAATATGTCTTAGCACTCCCACTTAATTTCTTGCAAATGCAAGTCTCTTCATCGTCTCTGATGAAATCAAAAACTCTTTTGACTATTTTATCCGGTGAAGATTCCAACTCCGCCATACTCACTTCATCCAATTGAAGTTCGTATACCTATCTAGTATTCTACGGACTAGCAAAAACTCTTGGTTGTATCTTGTATACACCTTTAATACACACTTCTGTTAAGTAATGTATTTTGCCATCCTACTAGCATATCTCATAAAAGAAATATGTAGCGATTACTAGAATAATCCACATAGACTATAAGCATTGCTACGGAAGATCTAATCTTATCGTAGTCAACTCTTTGAACTTTGTCGTAAACTACTTTTCGACAAGTCGAGCTTCTTCAAGGATATTTCATCCAAGTCCATCAAATTTATAGATCCATTACTTTCAAAAAGTATTCATCTATCTTGGATTTCATGGCGTATAGCCATTTTAACGGAGTCAGGGCCCATCATAACTTCTTTGTTTGTAGTTGGTTTATCATTGTTCAAAATCAATCCTTTGTCCACAAATCATTTATTTGATCACAAAGTAAACCACACCTACAAGGTTCAATAAGTACTTCGATCTCCATGGCTAAAACACTTTTGTAGTCATGGAAGCCATGATCGTCGTGGCCGCTTCCGGAACCATTTCCGATGCTGCGCTACTCTGATCATTATGCTCAGGTTCATAAACCTTATTAAGTTCTATTGTCCTCACACTCAAAAACTTCGCTAGAAAAGAATTTCTTGGAAATAAGCAAGTAACATTAACAAACATTTTTGTCTTTTACTTCATAGTGGAAAGAATTCCCAATCAATTCTTTGGGATAACCAACAAAGAAATTCATCCGTTTTTGGTTGTAAACTCTTAGACCAAAATTTAAAGAAAGGACTATTAGGGTTTATACCCATGCCATAACTTGTATGTTGTCATTTCAACGGATCATGATGATGTTCTATTTAGTGTAAAAGCGGTAGTCTCTAAAGCATAATCCACAAAAATTATAATGGCATTAATATTTTATCTCATCATTAACCCAACAAGGTTTGGATACATATCTCGGATACTTCATCATCACTATGATACTCCAAGAAATGTGAGTTGTAGAACAATTTCATAACTCTCTTAGATGTCGCTAAAACTAGTAATTCAAATATTTCCACTATGATCCAATCATAGATATTTGACTTTTCTATTACGATGATTTCCACTTCATGCTGAAATTTATTTGAATCCATTCAAATGTTTCAAACTTCTTCCTTATCGAATATATCCACATATATATACTCAATTCATTGTTGGAAGTTTTCATGAAGTAGAAGAATCTCCCGCACACAACTATGTCCAGTGAACCATATACATCATCATGTATGTTTCCACTAAGTTAGTTGCCCGTTCTAATCTTGGCCTGTGAACGGTATTTCAGTCATTCTTTTTAGAAGAGATTTGCAAGCGCCAAATGATTCAAAAATCAAATGACTCCAATAATCCATTTTCATGGAGTTTCTTCATGCGTTCCTCTCTAACATGACCTAAATGGCGGTTCCACAAATAAGTGGAATTCAAATCATTTGCCTTATGGCATTTTAGCGTCAGTGTTTATGTATGTGTGTTTCACCATTAAGATTTATAATAACTTATCCATCGTACATGGAGTAATGTCATAATTTGAACAACTCATTGTTTTTATTTGACTAGAGAAAAATAACAATTATTAAGTTCTTTATTATAAATTCTAAGGGCTAGGTAGAATGCCAACGATAAACATAACAACACTTTATTATGTTCCAGACGTGCATTATTACCATATTCCTTATCAGTCACTTAGGCCACTGTATTCTTGTATTGCGTTGTTTTGTATGACACTTCATACCAACCAATATGGTACTAATACCCAAGAATTTCATTGTGTGACTTAACTAGGAATACAGCCATAACATGTATATCATTTATATACACTTGAGCTAGACTTACTAGTCTTTTCTTTCTTTCTGCCAATAATCTTTTGTAGTTTCTCTTTTAGCTTTCCTCATTATTCAGAAAAATACTTCATCTTTAATAACTTCTAAGTTTGTTGGTCAAATACCAATAACCTTGAGGTTCTTACTTTGAAGTTGATCATCATATGACAAGTGTTTTAGATTTCACTATTAATAACTTTGTAATATGATGAACAATTTCACTCATAATTTTATCCATCAATTCATGACGACTTTCTGAGACCATGTCTGTACATGCTAGGCTCATAAAGTTTAACCTTAGTATTCGCATGTGCAAATCTGGCTTGCACCCGTTGTATGCACACGTAGAATCTATAACACCCGATCATCACGTGATGCTTCGAAACGACGAGTCTTACCAACGGTGCATACTAAGGACGATCACTTTATGGATATGCGAATATCAATAGTGCCCCAATAGTTGGAGGATTGGGACGCCTGGCGTCTTCAACCTTCATACATTCCCATAAAACTTATGAGTTTATGTAGTCTCACCAAATTATATTCTATTATCTTGCAATAAGGTCTTAGATATCACATATATCTCATACATTGATTATTTCTGAAAACCAAATTTTCAGCTCCTTACTTTTCAAATAGATTTGAACTTCAAGTTTCACGGAGGCAAGATAACTTTAGGTACTAATTGAAACCATAGATCTTTGAATCAACAATGTGAGGTTTACTAAAAGTTTGCAATAGGACTTAATCATTTCTTAATTCTTTAACAATACGGTACCAGTCCGTAAAGTTTCTTATCAGATATTAACGATATTTCTATCTCAATTATAAGACTAGCGCATGGTAGAAAACGAATGCCAATACTACAAAATTAATTCAAAATACTACTTAGACTATGTTTATGATAATTAGTTCATGTTTTAATCTAATTACTAATGAACTCCCACTTAATACAACATCCCTCATAGTTGTTAAGTGGTACACGATCCAAATCCACTACACCAAAACCGATCATCACGTGAGATGATGTAGCTTCAATGGTGAACATCAACATGTTGATCATATCATCCATATGACTCGTGTTCAACCTTTCGGTTTCTGTTGTCCCGAGGCCATGTCTGTACATGCTAGGCTCGTCAAGCAAACCCAAGTATTCCGCGTGTGCAACATGGCTTACACCCGTTGTATGTGAACGTTGAGTCTATCGCATCCGATCATCACGAGATGCTTCGAAACGACGAACTGTGCAACGGTGTATACAAGGGGAGAACACTTTATTATCTTGATATTAATGTGAGGGATCATCTTGTAATGCTACCGTCGCGATCTAAGCAAAATAAGATGCATAAAGGATTAACATCACATGCAATTCATATGTGATATGATATGGCCCTTTAGTCTTTGCGCCTTCGATCTTTATCTCCAAAGCACGGACATGATCTCCATCATCAACGGGCATGATCTCCATCATCGTCGGCGTAGCGTCAAGGTCCATGGCGTCGTCTTCATGGTTGTTCACCTCATGTAGCAACTATTACAACTACTTTGAAATACTACTCAACATGAATTTTAAAGACAACCATAAGGCTCCTGCCGGTTGCCACAATACAATAATGATCATCTCATACATATTCATTATCACATCATGGCCATATCACATCACCAAACCCTGCAAAAACAAGTTAGACGTCTCTAATTTGATTTGCATATTTTACGTGGTTTAGGGTTTTCGAGTAAGATCTAATCTACCTATGAACATGAACCACAACGGTGATACTAGTGTTGTCAATTGAAAGAGTAAATTGAATCTTCACTATGGTGGGAGAGACAGACACTCGCAAAGCCACTTATGCAATACAAGTTGCATGTCGAACGTGGAGCAATTCTCATGAACGCGGTCATGTAAAGTTAGCCTGAGCCGCTTCATCCCACCATGCCACAAAGATGCAAAGTACTCGAACTAAAGACAACATAAGCATCAACGCCCACAAAACAATTGTGTTCTACTCGTGCAACCATCTATGCATAGACACGGCTCTGATACCACTGTAGGGATTCGTAGCATAGAAAACAAAAAAATTCCTACTGCGAGAACGCAATCCAAGCCAAGATGCAATCTAGAAGATGGGAGCAACGAGGGGATGAACGAGACTAACCCTTGAAGATTTCCAAAGCCTACAAGAGGAGGCTCTCGTTGCTGCGGTAGACGATCACTTGCCGCTTTCAAAAGCGCGTAGAAGATCTTGACGGTGCCACAATCGGGCAGCACCTCCGTACTCGGTCACACGTTCGGTGTTGATGACGACATCCTTCTCCCCGTTCCAGCGGGCAGCGGAAGTAGTAGATCCTCCTCGGAATCCCGGCAGCACGACGACGTGGTGGCGGTGTCGATGGAGAACTCCGGCAGGGCTTCACCTAAGCGTATGCGGGAGTTGTATGTGGAGGAGGGGCGCTAGGGTTTGGGGAGAGGGGTGCCTTGGGCGCCGGCCATGAAGGGGGCAGCCAAGGTTGGAGGCAAGAGTGGCCGGCCACCCTCCCCTTGTCCCTCATTATATAGGTGGAAGCCCCAAGAGTTGTAGTCCAAGTCTTCGAATAAGACCCCAACACCAAAACTTCCCAAAGGTGGGAAACCTACTCAAGGGGGGAGTCCTACTCAAGGTGGGACTCCCACCTTTCCTTGAGGTGCGGCTGGCCGGCCACTGATGACCCACAAGTATAGGGGATCGCGGCAGTCTTCGAGGGAAGTGAAACCCAAATTTATTGATTCGACACAAGGGGAGGTAAAGAATACTTATAAGCCTTAACAACTGAGTTGTCAATTCAGCTGCACCTGGAAAAGCACTAGTAACAGGGGTGATGTGAAAGTAGCAGTAATATGAGAGCAGAAGTAATAGCAACACAGCAGCAGTAATAGCAATATGAGAGCAATGGCACCAGAAAATAGTTGATACTACTTCCAATGTCATGTAGAACAAGTATATAATGATGAGAGATGGACCGGGGTTCCCAGCGATCTACACTAGTGGCAACTCTCCAATAACAAGTAACAAGTGTTGGGTGAACAAATTACAGTTGGGCAATTGATAGGATTGATAAAGCATTAAGAAAGAACATCAATTCATTAATCATGTAGGCATGTTTTCCATATATAGTCGTACGTGCTCGCAATGAGAAACTTGCACAACATCTTTTGTCCTACCAGCCGGTGGCAGCCGGGCCTCAAGGGAATCTACTGGATATTAAGGTACTCCTTTTAATAGAGTACCGGAGCAAAGCATTAACACTCTGTGAAAACATGTGTCCCTCACATCACCGCCATCCCCTCCGGTTGTCCCGATTTCTGTCACTTCGGGGCCTTTGGTTCCGGACAGTGACATGTGCATACAACTTGTAGATACAATCTAAGCAATAAGTATAGAGCTTAAATCTAAGATCATGCCACTCGGGCCCTAGTGACAAGCATTAAGCATAACAAGATTGCAGCAACAATAACTTCACAAACTTTATAAATAGACTAATCATAATGTATCATCCATCGGATCCCAACAAACACAACACCGATTACATCAGATGGATCTCAATCATGTAAGGCGGCTCATGAGATCATTGTATTGAAGTACATGGAGGAGAGTATACCAACTAGCTACTGCTAGAACCCGTAGTCCATGGGGGAACTACTCACGGAGCATGATGGAGGTGATGGCGTTGATGGAGATGGCTTCCGGGGGCACTTCCCCGTCCCGGCAGGGTGCCGGAACAGAGAGTTCTGTCCCCCGAATTGGAGTTTCGCGATGGCGGCGGCGCCCCTGGAGTCTTTCTGGAGTTTCGTCAATTGGTACTGCGTTTTTAGGTCGAAAGGGGTTATATAGGCGAAGAGGCGGCGCAGGAGGGTCGACAGGGTGGCCTCCCCATAGGGGCGCGGCCGAGGCTGGCCCGCGCGGCCCACCCTCTGGTGGCCCCCTGGCTCTCCTCCGACTCTCCTTCGGTGTTACGGATGCTTCCAGGAAAAGTAGGATGTTTGGTGTTGATTTCGTCCAATTCCGAGAATATTGCCCGAACAGCCTTTCTGGAACCAAAAACAGCAGAAAACAGGAACTGGCACTGTGGCATCTTGTTAATAGGTTAGTTCCGAAAAACGCATAAAAACATTATAAAGTGCAAGCAAAACATGTAAGTATTGTCATAAAACAAGCATGGAACATCAGAAATTATGGATACGTTGGAGACGTATCAGCCACCAAGGTGGAGCCCACCTGGGACTCCTCCCCCTTAGGGTTTGGCCGGCCATGCTAGTGGAGTCCCTCCGGGACTCCACCTTCCATAGTGCCTTTCTTCCGGACTTTTCTAGAACCTTCTAGAACCTGCCATAAATGCACCGGATCATTTCCAAACTTGGAATATGACTTCCTATATATGAATCTTATTCTCCGGACCATTCTGGAACTCCTCGTGATGTCCTGGATCCCATCCGAGACTCCGAACAAAACTTCGAACTCCATTCCATATTCCATATCTACTTAAACGACATCAAACCTTAAGTGTGTCACCCTACGGTTCGCGAACTATGTAGACATGGTTGAGACTTCTCTCCGACCAATAACCAATAGCGGGATCTGGAGATCCATAATGGCTCCCACATATTCAACGATGACTTAGTGATCGAATGAACCATTCACATACGATACCAATTCCCTTTGTCTCGCGATATTTTACTTGTCCGAGGTTTGATCATCGGTATCACTCTATACCTTCTTCAACCTCGTCTCCTGACAAGTACTCTTTACTCGTACCGTGGTATGTGGTCTCTTATGAACTTATTCATATGCTTGCAAGACATTAGACGACATTCCACCGAGAGAGCCCAGAGTATATCTATCCGTCATCGGGATGGACAAATCCCACTGTTGATCCATATGCCTCAATTCTTACTTTCCGGATACTTAATCCCACCTTTATAACCACCCATTTACGCAGTGGCGTTTGATGTAATCAAAGTACCTTTTCGGTATAAGTGATTTACATGATCTCATGGTCGAAAGGACTAGGTAACTATGTATCGAAAGCTTATAGCAAATAACTTAATGACGTGATCTTATGCTACGCTTAATTGGGTGTGTCCATTACATCATTCATATAATGACATAACCTTGTTATTAATAACATCCAATGTTCATGATCACGAAACCATGATCATCTATTAATCAACAAGCTAGTTATACAAGAGTCTTACTAGGGAATCTTTGTTGTTCACATAACACACATGTATCAATGTTTCAGTTAATACAATTATAGCATGGTATGTAAACATTATCATAAACACAAAAATATATTATAATAATCATTTTATTATTGCCTCTTGGGCATATCTCCAACACGTAGCGGCCCAAGTAGCCTTATACCTGTAAACCCTAGCTGGCTGCCTATATAAAGCCACCAGGGGCATCTCATCATACATGTAATCTCTCATTAGATACAATCTCCCCCCTCCGCCTCCGGCGGCTACCACAAAGCAAGTCACCTAACGCTGGCGACAGTATGATCATAGTGATTTATAGCAGGACGTAGCGATCCTCCACCGAGGGGACGTGAACCTGGGTACATCGTGTGCCGACTCGTTTCCAGAATCTCCAACGCCGCCTTGCTCCATACCTCTCATGTGCTACCCCGTAGCATCTGCCGTGGTCAAAACCTCGACAGTGGCTCCCACCGTGGGGCATGCGGCGCTTGGAGTGATGATCCGGGCGAGACCCATCGTCATCTTCACCAGCCAAATCAGGTCAACAAACGGCAGTCAGATTGCATCTGTCTCTCGCCGAACGAGCGCGGACTCGGCAATGCTTTCCGTGGTGATCGGCGGCGCTCCCGGCGCGTGCACGTGCGGCTTGATTCGCCGCATGCTGTGATGCTTGCGTCCCTGGACGATTGCTGTTTTTGGGCGAACCAAATCAAGCAGTGCCGCCGCAGGATCTAAGAGCATCTCCAGTCGCGTCCCCAAAAGGGATTTGGGGTGCGCCGGACAAAAAAACCGTTCCAGCCGCGTCCCTCAAAGCCCATTTTTGTCCGGCGCACCCCCATACGGTGTCCGGCGCCCCGAGCCCGTCCCCGTCCCACAGGGGACGCACCGGGCACGCCGGACACAACGAAAAGCGAGGCGGGGAGTGGCGGGGCTGACCCGTCAGTGGCACAGTTAATTTTAACCTAACCATCGCCTACCTCGCGACGGAAGTTATTCGCGCGCAGTGACACACGGCGGCATCTTTGCCTTAATGGCGACGGAGGGGCAGGCGAGACGTCTCGTCGGTGCTGCGCAGCCTCCACGCGTCGCCGGCGTTCGCACGCCACCGCCCGTTCCCGCGCGATCTTCCCGCCTCTTCTCGCCTGTTCCCGCGCTTTCTTCCCGACGCCGGCGTCTATAAAAGGTCTCCCGGCTCAACGGTAGCCACCACACCCCGCCGGCAACAAACACAGCCCTCGTCGCTCCACCGCCGTCTCCTCCACCACCAGTAGCAATGGCGAACCGCCCCAGCGCTGGCCACTTCCCTCCACTGCCGTCCCCTCCACTTGCAGTCCCGGAAACGCAGGTCGACACCAACCCCTCAGCAGCGGCCCGGGAAGAGCGATGGCGTGCACACCGTCAGCAGCGGCGGGAGGCAATGCAGCAGCAGGCCCGCCAGCAGCGGGAGGCGGCGCAGGCGGCGGATCTGGAGGCGTTCTGCGCCCATGGCCCCGCTGCTGGCGAGGCCGCGGCGGCAGCAGCGTGGCAGGAGTAGCAGGACGCCACCGTTCCGGCGTCTGACGCCTCGACGAGACAGGAGGCGCGACGGTGCCGGTACCGGGCGGAGATGGAGCAGCGGTGGGCTGACGAGCGCCAGCGCCAGCGCGGTGAGAGGGAGGCGCTGTACCGTGAACGGCGGGAGTCGATAGAGCGCCGGCGGCGGGAGTCGATCGAGCGCCAGCAGCAGCTGGCGGCGGAGGAGCGTCATCAGCGGGAGGCGGCGCCGAGGGCGTTATGGGGGAGGCGGGCGGACCAGTTGGCGGCGGCGATGATGGAGGCGCCAACAGATGTGGAGGAGGAGGCGCCAATGGAGGAGGAGGAGGCCGAGGCGGAGGAGACCGAGGTGGAGGACGACGACGACGACGAGTTCGAGTGGTTCGACGACGACAGGCCGCACCCGGACGAGATGGCCGATCAGCAACGCGCGCTCGTCGAGTCCTTCGAGTCGGAGAAGAAGCTCCAGGACGACGCCCGTGCCCGCCAAGAGGCGCAGATTCGTCGCGCCGTCGAGCTCTCCCTCCAGGCGGCCCAGCAGGGGAGGGCGCAGGAGGACGCGCGGCGGGAGCGGCACCGTCTGGCCACCGCCGAACGCAAGGAGAGGAGGCGCGCGCAGGAGGAGTTGCGGCGTAGGGGAGGCGACGACGGGGCGGGGCTGTCGAACGCACCGTCGGGCGGTCAGTAGTCTAGGTTTAGATGAAATCTAGCTGTTTTCATTCAAACTTTGTAATATATAATCAAAATTGAATGAAAACATTTATTTTCGTGCACCAATATTCATTTGGGGGCGGCGTTTAGGGGACGCGGCTGGGGAGCGACGTCCCCCAAAGGCGGCACGAATAAAACACGTCTCCCAACGCTTAATCCGGCGCGGTTTGGGGACGCGACTGGAGATGCTCTAAGTCGATTGGAATATTTTATATACCCGCTCCTACCTCCTTCTCTCGCTTTAATTGCCATGAAAACTGCTTTGTTTAACCTAGCTCTGATCCTTTACATGGTGTGACATGCATGTACTCGCTGGAGAAAAGAAGAAAGAGGAGAAAATCAAGTAGCTACAGACTGAGGCCCTGTTTGTTTGGGCTTCTACTTCTGCTTTTGGGGCTTTTGGGGGTCTAAAAGTGGAAGCCCAAACAAACAGCAAGAAATGGAAAAGACGCTTCGGCAAAATGAACTGAGCGAGCGAGCCGAACAGGAAGCTAGCGCAGGGGTGCTTTCCCCCGCTTTTGCTGCTTCCCGAGTTGCAGCGGACGGAGTTGCCCTCTATACTTCACATTATTTGCAAAGAAACTGCCCTTCTGACCCGCCCCGGCCTGCCCTGTTTCTTTCTTATCTTCTCCTCTCGTTCTATTCCCCTGTGTCCTGCTCTCGTTCGTCAAAGGTCGTCGTCCCCGCCCCCGCAGCCATCCTCCGACCCCGCCGCCGTTCTCCTCTCCCGCCCCGTTCCCGGCCGCCGCCGTCCCTCTTCTTCGACGTAGACCACCTCGGCCGCCCTGCATCGCTCATCTCCCTTCTCCCCATCCCCTAGCCATGGCCGGATAGGGTTAGGGTTACAGCACCGGTGTCCTGCTCCCCGCCGCCGACCGCACCGTTTCCCGTCGCTGGCGTGAAATCCCGCCGCCCGCCTCCTTCGCCTCGTTCTGACCTCCTCCATCTCCCTCCGTCCCCGATTCAACCGGGCGCATCGCCACGCACTCGATCCCGTCCGCCGCCGAGACGGGATGGAACAGCCGCCGCCGTCCCAGCACTCCTCCCCCTCTCCATTCCCGTCCTCCTGCAGCTCGCCGCCGTCGCCGTTCACGGCCTCCGTGGTCGCCAGCAACAGCCACCGTCGTCCCAACACTCCTCCTCTCCATTCCCGTCCCCCCGATCTGTTCGCCGTCGGCTGCCCGCTGGGATCGAGCACATCTCCGGCAGCGGCATCGGTTGTGCTCGGGCGCCCTTTTGCTATCCCGAATGTGCAAAGGCAGCAAGATCCGGATGTGTATTCCTTCATCGGTTCATTCCATGAAATATTTTGGCAGCTGGACCTGTATAATTCCGTGAAATATCGTGGATGCGTGTGAGCTTGCTATTTGCAAAGGCACCAAGATCCGTATCTATAGATTCCAAACAGCTTTTGTATTTGCTTGCTATTTGCATTAATTCCAAACATTTTGCACACATGGTCATGGGATTTGCACAATATAAGGCAAAAGTCAAAATTGAAAAGCCAAGATAAACATGAACTCCCAAATGTTGCGGAGTAATAAACTTGTTTAAGTGATGTGAGTTGATGAACATGGACAGTCGTGATACTACTATGTTATTTTGCTTGCTATTTGCTTGCTATTTGCATTAAAATTGAGGTAATTAACTCTTAAGCATGACAATTATGCTAAAAACAGTCAGAATTAGCTAATTCGTATCAAATCAGCATTTATACAACTTCTTCAGACTTCAAGGTCGTTTCGGACATTTCATCCTTCATACCAGCAACAGCAGCCTTAAAAAGCGCTACTGCCAAACATCAAATCTCTGCTTACCACAGCTGCTTCTCACAGCTGCTTTTTGACAGCTCAACAGCTACAGCTGCTTCTCAAAAGCTGCAGCCCAAACAAACAGACCCTGACTACTCCAGGTGATCCTGTCTCTTCTGTGGAAAAAGCTCAAACTACTACAATCTCTCTTATGCATTGACTACTCTATCAATCTATTATTTTATTTGGTACAAATTCGTTGCCTGTTATTTTGACACATGCATTCACGGCACACAACCACGATACGCGCGTCTTCCGCGACCTAGCTGTCGGGGCTCGCCGTGCGAACGCGTCACGGCAGACTCGCCTCATCCGGGGACTCACCCAAGCGTGGACTCTGCCCGACGTGGACTCGGCGGCGCGGACTCGTCTCTCGCGGACTCGCTCAGCGCGGATTCGCTCGACGGGGACTTGCCGTCCGTGCTCATCGCCGCCGGCTCACCACGCTGGGCGACTCGGTCTTTGCGGAATCGCAATGCTCGGCGACTCGCCGGCCACATCGACCACGCCAACATTTAACAGCTAAGTTTATTTATATTCGCCACGCAGTCGCATACAACACTCACGGGGACTACAAAACCATAATTAGGATTGGTTTCGGTTTTGTCTGTTGTTTATTCGCGTCCGTCGAAGTAGTGAGGCTGGATACTAAAAGGCCAACCTTGTCTCCGGGTTCAACGGCTGGCATCGCGGCCCTGTTACCCGGCAAGCGTTTGATGCTGGAGGTCTGCCTACTCATGAAAAGATACCCATAAACCTTTCATACCGCTAATTGATCCATTTAACAATGCGTGTTATTAATCCACAAGTCGCATGTCTTTACAAGTGTTTATTATATTCATAAATACACTTTATTGCAGTTGCAGTTGTACTTGTTTCTCCTTCTCAGCCAAACGGTCGGGTGTCTTCCTCGCCACTCGCCACGCTCGGGGACTCGGTGCGCTACAGACAGCGCTCCTCGCCGGTCGCCCGACCTCGCCACTCTCCACGCTCGGGGACTCGGCGCGCTACAGACAGCGCTACTCGCCGGTCGCCCGACCTCGCCACTCGCCACGCTCGGGGACTCGGCGCGCTACAGACAGTTCTACTCGCCGGTCGCCCGACCTCGCCACTCGCCACGCTCGGGGACTCGGCGCGCTACAGACAGTTCTACTCGCCGGCCGCCCGACCTCGCCATTCGCCACGCTCGGGGACTCGGCGCGCTACAGACAGCGCTCCTCGCCGGTTGCCCGGCCTCGCCATTCGCCATGCTCGGGGACTCGATGGGCTACAGACAGCGTGTGGTGACCCTGCATACCACTGCATGTTGTAGTATGCCAGTCGTTGATATAACATTCACGAAGTACCATTCCGCAAATATTACATCCCTCAGAGTAGTACAACAGAACATAGCAGGTCCATAACTCATTCACTTATTATTACAATTATCATACACATGTCGTCTTGGAGCTCCTCTTGGGTCCTAAGAGGAATACTCCTGGGTTCGAGGCGAACCCAACTTAGTTTACAATATAAAAGTCTCATTAAGCCATACATTTATTTCCTCGAGCAGCTAAATACTAAGAATTCGGGCTGCTCGGTTACTACTACTATTGGATATCTCTAGGCTTGATCTCCTCCGGAAGCCTCCCCGGATCCGTAGACTATGAGATAGTCTACGCCTTCAACACCTCCTGAGAGGTCTGGTTCCTCGTAGCCGATGATCTCGGCTCCTTCATTGTTGTTGTAGTCCTCCTCCAGATGATTCAGACAATCTAAGCATGGGATTTAAGAGTGGTATGAGTACGAGCGTACTCAACAAGTTCATTATAGATAAGAGGTGTTTAATGCACTAGCTACGATATTAGACCAGAAAGTCTAATACCAATGCAAGTTTTGATAAACATTTCTTCAAGAGATTGCTTTTATTTCAAAGAGCTATGTCCGTCAGCCTTCACCGGTTTACTAGAACTTCATGGAGCTCCTTTCCGGCCGTGTTCGTAGTTCCTTATCCCGGAACAGGGAGTGACAGGTCACAGTTCTTTACACTCTGCAGAGGTGTGTTGCTTTACCCATAAGAGATCTTAACCTTGGTGCCAACCGGACAGCTTTCCCGTCCACACTTCCTTCGGTGTGAGGCCCGGTATAAGGTCTAGCCAATCATGTTCCTCCGCTACCTCGAACACCCACCCTTTGTTGCATGCCCCGACCCTGGGTCCACGTCGGTCCCATTATTCCTGTAGATTTCAAGGTGGACCCCGACCACGACGTCAGTGCTGGGCTCTACCATACACTCCTACGCCGGTAGCTGCAACCCATCATAGACCGCAATACCGTGGGGACTTAGGACTCCCCAGCCTCACCGCTTGCTCCTTCGGGCGACAAGTGTACTACGGACTATGCCGTGGGGACTTAGGACTCCCCAGCCTCACCGCTTGCCCCCTTGGATTACAAGTGTACTACGGTAAAGCGCATCCGTTGATGAACGAGAGGTGGAAACACTTTTGACTACTCCGTCCCACTCCGGATCTTATGGTTAACACGGGTATTACGGCACAAGAATCATCAAGACATTTGTTGTTTAATCCTAGATGGATATAAACCCTTGCAATGGAACCTCCTCCATATCAACACAATCCATGGTTCCATTGCCCACCACATAGTCATATTCATAGTTATGAAAGTAGTGGTTTTGATTTTTATGCAATAGTGTTAACCATAATACTTTGCAAGTAATTTGATAGAAATACTCAAATGACATGAGCAAGTGATGAACTTGCCTGAACACTGCAAAGTTTTGCAGTTGGAAGGTGTGGACTGACCCTTGTCCTCTGTTTCTGAAAAATAGCATCATTGTCCGATAAGGGCAATGGTTAAAGAAGCAATTATGCATGATTCCATTTTTAGGGTTTGTTTCCCCCCCCCCTTCCGATGTCGTTGTTATTTTATGAGAGGTTAAGTACTAAGAACATCTTAGAGATACTTAATTTAAGGTAAATACAACCTTGAAATATTGTCAAGGTGTTTTTGATAATCCATTTGTATTAATGGACTTATTTTTATTATTGAAAATAGTATGTGTGATTTAAATGATTATTTAAATCATCAAATGAAGACTTATTCTTATTTGTCTTCAAAAATTCTCTTTGATATTTTATTTAAATAGAGAATTTTATGTTGATCTATTTTCATATTTTTAATTATTTTTTTAGAGTTATAAATAATTTCCTATGAAATTTCAAAGTTTCTGGTTTAATTGGCATTTGTGAAATACCAAATTTGCCCCTGGGCCCACCTGTCAGGGTGGCCCAGCGGTTAGATCGAACCGACCGGCCCGGTCCGGCTCGACCAGCTCATTCCCCTCTCTTCCTCTCTCGCGCGACCAAACCCTAATCCTCTCCCGTCGCTCTGGCGATCCGTGGTCGCCGCCGCCGTCGCCGAATTAATTCGACCGTCTCCGGCCATCTCCGGCGGTGAGATCGGTCGCATCTGACTCGCCTTTCGACGGCGCATCAGATGGCCCGCGTCGATTTGCGATTGGAGGCCCTCCCTGTTCGCCCCCAACCCTACTGCGACTAGGGTTGCGCGGGTTCGCGGCGATTCGCCGCTCGCCGGCGTCCCTGGCGTTGCGGTGCCCTCCGTGGTCCCGCCGCGGTGGTGCTGGGTGTTGTGGCGCTGGTCCGGGCTTGGCTTGGCCTGGCCTGGCGCTGCCATGCGCCCGGCGTGTGCCGCCGTGGTCGCCATGGCCGTGTCCTTTGTCTGCTCACCTGTAAGTGCTCTTCTCTCTCTCTTTCTTCTGTTCCTCCTCCTTCTTCTAGCTAGAAATGCGGCTGCTCCTCCTTATGGAGAGGCCATGCCTTGCTGCTACTACTGCGCTACTAGCTGTTGCTGCTGTGTTTGCTGTTGCTGTGCGTATGCTGCTGTGCCTTTTGCTGCTGCCATGGATTGCTAGCTGCTGCTGCTCTTCTAACTTTGCTCTATGCACTACTGTTGTATGCTATACTCCTACTGTGGCCCTCCTGTGATTGCTCATGAGCATCCAGTGATGCTCATGGCCTACTGGCTTGCTCCTGTGATAACTACTGCCACTAGGATATCCTGTGTGTGCATAATCTTGACCCTGGCTTGATCATTATGCATGATCCTTGTAGTATGCAAGTGCCAGTGTCTCTGTTCGTGATGCTATCTTCACCAATTACTCAAGTGTATTCATTTATGGTGCTCTGGCTTGTTTGCAGTATGCAATCCTTGTAGATTTACAAGAGCCAGTGCCCCAGGGTGCTCTTCTGTGTGCTATAATTTATAGACATGCTCCCTTGAGCATGCCTGTTACAAGATATCACCATCCTTGGATGGTTTGCTCCTGTATATGACTGATTTAATTATCTGTGATATATTTGTTCATGTCCTGTGGCTGATCTTATTGTCTGGTTCATGTGTTGATGTTATGCTTGGCTGTGGTGACCTGTAGCAAGAGCAAGTGATGCTTTGATGATCAATTGATCATTACTTGCTTGTGAGCAAGTGTGTGCTTCTCTCTGTGATTCACTGGTGCTCAACCAGTGCTGTTTATGCCTTATACAGGCCTGGCCTGGTGTGTACTGTTGTTGGCTTAAGCAACTGCTGTTGCTTGCAGTGATCCATTGGATCGCTGCAAAGCCCTGGTGCTTTGATTTATTTGTTTAGTTCACTTATCTGTATTTGCCTGAATTTTACTGAAGTGGATAAGTGATGTGAGCTGCTTTGCAGTTGTGATCATCCTATTAAATGTGACAGGGCTAGATGGATGCCAACACTCAGTTGTGTACCCTAGCCCTCTACTGAATCCAAATGGATAATGATGTGTAGGTTCTTGTGCTGGCTGTGGGTTGAGGTAGCCCTGGCAGCACTGTGATGCTGTCAAGGGTAGCTCCCTTCTTCTGTGACTTGCTCTGGTTGGTGATTGTTTGCTGGATTTGAACAACTGCTCACTGGCTTGATCCAATACTGGACTTCCAGTGGCTTTTGATGTTGAGAAAATATATAGACAAGGATTTGTCTATAGTCTGATGGCCTAGCTAGCTGTAGGTGCTTAGTGTGTGGGCTAGGCTAGCTATGAATTCATTCTGGCTGGATTCCTTTAGTTATGCACTGATTTGCATAACTGATGTTCCCATAGGATGATTACCTAGTGGTCTTACCCATATTTGCTTGCACCAAATGGCTTTGTAGCCAGATGATGACACAAACAGGGTATTCTACCCTTCTGTGCTCCTGTGATGCATTGTATGCTTATTTATGAGCAAAGCTTGGTTTTGCTCAGGTTGATTTGGTTTATACCTCACTCCAGCTCCTAGATTGTTTGTTGGTGTAGAGGATTTCTTCAGTGTTGAGCTTGTGCTTGCCCTGCTCCTCCTTGCAATCTTGTGGTGCTTGATTCAGTGCTGTGGTGAGTTAGGCAGATTGAACAGCAGTGGCTGTTCTTGTGTTCTTGTGTTCTTGGTGACTTACCCAGTGAAGCCTGTCGATGGATATGGCTTAGGGTTTACTGTGGAGTCTTTTATGTGGCCTTCTCCTTCCTCTCTGGTCGACAACAAGGCCTGCAGCTTGTGGTGACTCACTGGCCTGTGTGTGCTGTTCAGCATGCACACATGCAGTGTGAGCTGCCTGTGTGTGTGTGTGCACCTGATCCTTTGAACTTGGCTTGGAGAGGATCAGCTCGGCAGAGCTGTGAGCATATCCTCTCTGTTGCCATTTTCTTTCTAACCTGCCAAGTGGCAATGCCACTTGGCATAATTGTTGCTTTGCTTTGTTATGTACAGGGAATCAAGATGATGATCAAATGAATAGGGAGGTCATCAACTCCAAGATCAAGTGAAGATGATCTTGTAGTATTTAGGATAGGATCCATCCTTGTACTTTTCTTTTTATTTTCTTTTATTTTTCAATTTCTCCAATTCTTGTAATGTGTTGTAAAATTCATTTATTTCCATTATGAATATTGTAAAGACAATGTATCTTGTGTGTTAATCAATAAAGCTCAAGGTTTTCTCTAATGAGCTTGTCTTATTGTTTAAATTATTCATAATGTGTGTTATGTATTATTTACTTAATGAATTTCCTCACAATTCAAATATTTAGGGTAATTATTTAATATTTGAGTTTAAAATTCAAATTTAACTTTGGTTTGAATTCAACCATGCCACTTAATTTAGAATTCAATCATGCAACTTAAGTTTGATGCAAACTCTCCCCTCTCTTCTCAAAACCCTAGTTTAGTTAGATGAGAAACAAGTTTGTCGCACTCTCGAAACCCTAACCCTGTAAGGTGTCGAGAGAGAATCTTGTCCCCCTTCGATGCAGTTTTTGTTTAAAAGCGCGAAATTTCCCCAGAATTTACAATGCAATGCACATCCCTTTCTAAAATCTACCCCTCGATCGTCTCTAAACCTGGGACATTACAGCCTTTCCCCCTTAAAGAAAACTTCGTCCCGAAGTTGTGGTTGTAATACCTGAAGAGTTCGGGGTATGTTTTCCTCAGGTCTTCCTCTTTTTCCCAGGTGGCTTCCCTCTCGGGGTGATGCTTCCATTGTATTTTGCAATACTTGATAGCTTTATTTCGGAGTTGTTTCCAGCTCTCCTCGAGAATCTTGGCTGGCTTCTCGATGTAAGTCAAGTCTGGTTGTAACTCGAGCTCATCATGTGATACTGGTTCATCTGGGGTCCTTAAGCATTTCCGGAGTTGTGACACATGGAATACATTATGAACTTGAGCTAACCTTCCCGGTAGATCCAATTCAAAGGCTAAACCTCGGTTCTGACTCAGTATCTTGAAAGGTCCTATATATCTAGGACTGAGCTTTCCTTTTACTCCAAACCTCTGGAGTCCTTTCATCGGGCTTACCTTAAGATAAACCATGTCTCCAACTCGTGGCTCCCATGTTCTCCTCTTCTGATCGGCATAACTCTTTTGCCTACTTTGGGCTATCTTGAGCCTATCTCTGATAATGTCAATGATTTGTTGTTTTTCCTTAACATAATCAGGGTTGAACTCTTTGCTTGCTCCGGCTTCATACCAACATATCGGTGATCTACACTTTCTACCATACAGAGCTTCAAATGGTGCCATCTTGTTGCTGCTTTGATAGCTATTATTGTATGAAAACTCTGCTAGTGGTAAGTGCTCCTCCCATGATCCTCCGAAGTCTAGGGCACAAGCCCTAAGCATATCCTCTAAGATCTGGTTGGTTCTCTCGGTTTGTCCACCTGTCTGGGGATGATAAGCGGTACTATAGTCCAACTTGGATCCTAAAGCTTCGTGTAGTTGCTTCCAGAATGCTAATGTGAACACGGATCCTCGATCCGACACGATCTTCTTAGGCACTCCATGCTTACTCACGTTCTCTTTGATGTAAAGATCGATGAGTTTCTCTCCTTTATCCCGCTGATTTACCGCTAAGAAGTGTGCACTTTTCGTCAACCGGTCCACGATTACCCATATCATGTCCTTCTTTTTATTAGTCATGGGTAGTCCGGTGATGAAATCCATCCCTATTTCCTCCCATTTCCACTCTGGAATCGGTAAAGGTTGCAACTTTCCTGCCGGACTCTGGTGTTCAGCCTTCACTCTCTGGCAGGTATGGCATTCCGCCACATATTGTGCTATCTCTCTCTTCATATTATTCCACCAGAATAGTTCCTTTAGATCCATGTACATCTTTGTACTTCCCAGATGTATGGAATATGGTGTTTGATGAGCTTCCCGGAGTATTACTTCCTTAATTTCAGCAATATCCGGAACGCAAATTCTTTTCTGGAACCATAAAGATCCAGATTCTCCGCGGTGAAATTCTGATGGTCTACCTTCATCTATTCTTCTCATCTCTTCAACGATAAATGGATCGTCCAACTGACCCATCATTATCTCATTCTTCAGGTTAACATTTAGCTCATCGGCTACTTGTAAAGCCGATAGTCCTTCATGAGCTTCCTTCTCCCAAAGTTGTATTTGGGCTTGACTTATTTCCTTCCTCAACTCCGGTGATATTTCTTGTTCCACTCCTCCGGTACTCTTCCTACTCAGGGCATCTGCTACGACATTGGCCTTCCCTGGAGTGTAATTGATAGTCAAATCATAATCCTTGATCAATTCTAGCCATCTTTTCTGCCTCATGTTGAGTTCCTTCTGAGTGAAGAAATATTTGAGGCTTTTATGGTCTATATAGAGTTCACATTTAGCTCCATAGAGAAAATGTCTCCAAGTTTTGAGTGTAAATACGACTGCTGCTAATTCCAAGTCATGTGTTGGATAGTTTACTTCATGAGGTCTGAGTTGCCTCGATCCATAAGATATCACTTTCCGATCTTGCATGAGTACGCAACCCAATCCATGCTTGGATGCGTCACAGTACACGGTGTAATCCTTGCCAACTTCCGGAACTGCTAACACCGGTGCCCTGGTGAGTTTCTCCTTCAGAGTTTGAAAACTCTTCTCACACTCCTCTGACCACACGAATGGTGTGTTCTTCCTTAACAGCTTTGTCATTGGTCCTGCTATCTTAGAGAATCCTTCAATGAATCTCCGATAATATCCTGCCATTCCTAGGAATCCTCGGATTTCCTTGACAGTCTTGGGTGCTTCCCATTCTAGAACTGCTGCTACCTTACTCGGGTTAACAGCTATTCCATCTTTACTAATAACATGACCAAGAAATTCTACTTGATCTAGCCAAAATTCACACTTACTAAGTTTGGCATAGAGTTGATGTTCCCTTAGTGTTTGCAACACTAACCTCAAATGTTCGGCATGTTCGGCCTTGTTCTTGGAATATATCAAGATATCATCGATAAATACGATGACAAACTTGTCTAGATATGGCATGAAGATCTTATTCATGAGATTCATGAATATTGCTGGGGCATTGGTCAATCCAAAAGGTACTACAAGGTATTCATGGTGTCCATACCTTGAGACAAAGGCAGTTTTCGGAACGTCTTCCTTCTTGATCTTTATCTGGTGATAACCGGATCTTAGATCAATCTTGGAAAAAACTCCCGCGCCTCTAACTTGATCAAATAGATCTTGTATTCTTGGAAGTGGATACTTGTTCTTGATTGTTACGTTGTTCAAATTCCTGTAGTCTCCGCACATCCTTCTTCCTCCATCTCTTTTATCCACGAAGATCACAGGTGATCCCCATGGTGAAACACTCTCTTGAATGAATCCCTTTTGTTCCAAGTCATCCAGTTGCTCCTTAAGTTCTTTCAACTCCTTGGGCCCCATCTTATATGGTGCCTTAGCAATCGGAGCTGTTCCTGGAATTAGGTCGATAGTGAATTCTATCTCCCTATCTGGTGGCATACTGTAATTCGTAGAAACACATCCTGGAATTCATTTACTACAGGTATATCTTCTAACTTCACCTCCTTCATGTTGTTCAGCTGTAGCTCAACTTCAATCTGTGTATGTTTGTCGCCTTGGTAGATCATTCTACTTCCATCGGGGCTTTTCAAAGACACCGTTTTGTTCACACAGTCGATCAATGCTCCATTAGCTTCCAACCAGTTCATACCAAGAATGACATCAATGTCCTTCATCGGTAAAATGAACAGGTCCGCATCAAACGCGCACTTATTGATCATGATGACTTGTTTTTGTTTGGTATGGGTTACTACTATCGTTCCCGACATAACCCCCTAGTTCTGCAACACAAGATGATACTCATAATTACTCCATGCGCAAGTTTTCTGAGCTCAACTTTGTGCACAGAACTAGTCACGCAATGGAAATCAAGAAGCAAATCCAAATCATACAAAACATATACCATGTATATACATACTTAAGTGGTCTTATTACAATACTCAAGTCGATGTGAGTATGGAAACTCACTTATTAAAGTATATGTACAAATTTATACAAATATTACATACTATAATACACGTGGTACTTGTGTATTATAGCCTCGCCTCCCTTGGTGGACTCTAGTCGATCTTCACTCCCGGTACATCCCAGGCTTCCATCCGGTCGAACGTGTCGTCCTCCTGATAGACCCTGGAACATAAGGTCTCCCCGTTGGCTGGTAATCCGAATCCGATGATGATCCTAGGGAGAAATCAGTGTTCACAAACTGATCGTTAAGTGCATCATAGTCCACCCATCGGGTGTACTCCCCTGTAGCTCCACCATAGGGGTTTCCAACACTCGTACCCGACTCAACTTGTGTCGGATACCCTCCATCCACTCCTTCATTACTAGGATAGCTCTGGTTCTGGGTTGTGGCGTCATCATTCATCTCCCCATCATAATACACAGAAGTACTATGAGTTCCGATGCTCGGATCCCCAACGCCAACCCGTGGAATTCTCGATAGGAGTCTCGGAACGCTGGTTGTTTCCGGATTCCTCTCCGCCCTCGTATCCCCCATAGGAACTACCCAGATAGTTCCCAGGTGTAACAGGTGTAGGTTCACGCTCAAGAGGATCAATACTGATGTAGTCACCAGCTGAGTAAACTGGTGTGTGTACCACATTCTCCATAGGTTCTTTCCCCCTACTCTCCTCCTTGGGTTCGGTAAATTCCTCTAGCATCGTATCAATTGCTCCTATCAGATGATGGTTCAACTGAAAGAGTAATGATATGAAGTTGCGACTATTATCCATATATTTTGCCGCTGCTATTGGTTTGCGTTTGGCATATTTGTAGTGGTTAAGCATGGGATCTTCTTCCTCCTGATTATGAGGAATATGGGAGAATTTGGAACCCATAAGCTCTTTCGTCTTATGTTCCCGAATGTCGGTTATGGCTCTCATAACAGCTATATGGTAGGCTGTGTTGATTGTCCTAGCTTCCCCTGCTGGCATAACTATGCTCATTCCCAGAGATTCAGGAAGTCGCAGTCCTACCCTGCACTTGGCCAATACAGTACCATCATAGTACATGTATTTCTTTACTTGGATCTGGGGATCGCACCCAAATTCAAGTAACATGGCTCGTAGGATATCTGCAAGTCCTCCTTGGTATTCGCTCAGTGTGGAATCCATCACTTTCACGTTTCGTCCGGGTCGTGAACTTGCCATGTTGGCTGTAGAAATAGAAAGACTATAAGATTAGTAATAATGCATCATAATAGAGATAATAAAGAATTATCGCACTAAAAGATATGATTGTTGTATTCTCAATTGAATATACACCATATTTTTAGAGAATTCTTTACTAGTCCTATTTGACTCCTAACGTTTGGTCCCATTTACTAGGTTCCAACCTAAGGTCAAAGCTTTTGCTCACGATACCAACTGTGGTGACCCTGCATACCACTGCATGTTGTAGTATGCCAGTCGTTGATATAACATTCACGAAGTACCATTCCACAAATATTACATCCCTCAGAGTAGTACAACAGAACATAGCAGGTCCATAACTCATTCACTTATTATTACAATTATCATACACATGTCGTCTTGGAGCTCCTCTTGGGTCCTAAGAGGAATACTCCTGGGTTCGAGGCGAACCCAACTTAGTTTACAATATAAAAGTCTCATTAAGCCATACATTTATTTCCTCGAGCAGCTAAATACTAAGAATTCGGGCTGCTCGGTTACTACTACTATCGGATATCTCTAGGCTTGATCTCCTCCGGAAGCCTCCCCGGATCCGTAGACTATGAGATAGTCTACGCCTTCAACACCTCCTGAGAGGTCTGGTTCCTCGTAGCCGATGATCTCGGCTCCTTCATTGTTGTTGTAGTCCTCCTCCAGATGATTCAGACAATCTAAGCATGGGATTTAAGAGTGGTATGAGTACGAGCGTACTCAACAAGTTTATTATAGATAAGAGGTGTTTAATGCACTAGCTACGATATTAGACCAGAAAGTCTAATACCAATGCAAGTTTTGATAAACATTTCTTCAAGAGATTGCTTTTATTTCAAAGAGCTATGTCCGTCAGCCTTCACCGGTTTACTAGAACTTCATGGAGCTCCTTTCCGGCCGTGTTCGTAGTTCCTTATCCCGGAACAGGGAGTGACAGGTCACAGTTCTTTACACTCTGCAGAGGTGTGTTGCTTTACCCATAAGAGATCTTAACCTTGGTGCCAACTGGCAGCTTTCCCGTCCACACTTCCTTCGGTGTGAGGCCCGGTATAAGGTCTAGCCAATCATGTTCCTCCGCTACCTCGAACACCCACCCTTTGTTGCATGCCCCGACCACGGGTCCACGTCGGTCCCATTATTCCCTGTAGATTTCAAGGTGGACCCCGACCACGACGTCGGTCTTTGGGCTCTACCATACACTCCTACGCCGGTAGCCGCAACCCATCATAGACCGCAATACCGTGGGGACTTAGGACTCCCGGCCTCACCGCTTGCTCCTTCGGGCGACAAGTGTACTACGGACTATGCCGTGGGGACTTAGGACTCCCCGGCCTCACCGCTTGCCCCTTGGATTACAAGTGTACTACGGTAAAGCGCATCCGTTGATGAACGAGAGGTGGAAACACTTTTGACTACTCCGTCCCACTCCGGATCTTATGGTTAACACGGGTATTACGGCACAAGAATCACTGGCGACATTTGTTGTTTAATCCTAGATGGATATAAACCCTTGCAATGGAACCTCCACCATATCAACACAATCCATGGTTCCATTTCCCACCACATAGTCATATTCATAGTTATGAAAGTAGTGGTTTTGATTTTTATGCAATAGTGTTAACCATAATACTTTGCAAGTAATTTGATAGAAATACTCAAATGACATGAGCAAGTGATGAACTTGCCTGAACACTGCAAAGTTTTGCAGTTGGAAGGTGTGGACTGACCCTTGTCCTCTGTTTCTGAAAAATAGCATCATTGTCCGATAAGGGCAATGGTTAAAGAAGCAATTATGCATGATTCCATTTTTAGGGTTTGTTTCCCCCCCCCCTTCCGATGTCGTTGTTATTTTATGAGAGGTTAAGTACTAAGAACATCTTAGAGATACTTAATTTAAGGTAAATACAACCTTGAAATATTGTCAAGGTGTTTTTGATAATCCATTTGTATTAATGGACTTATTTTTATTATTGAAAATAGTATGTGTGATTTAAATGATTATTTAAATCATCAAATGAAGACTTATTCTTATTTGTCTTCAAAAATTCTCTTTGATATTTTATTTAAATAGAGAATTTTATGTTGATCTATTTTCATATTTTTAATTATTTTTTTAGAGTTATAAATAATTTCCTATGAAATTTCAAAGTTTCTGGTTTAATTGGCATTTGTGAAATACCAAATTTGCCCCTGGGCCCACCTGTCAGGGTGGCCCAGCGGTTAGATCGAACCGACCGGCCCGGTCCGGCTCGACCAGCTCATTCCCCTCTCTTCCTCTCTCGCGCGACCAAACCCTAATCCTCTCCCGTCGCTCTGGCGATCCGTGGTCGCCGCCGCCGTCGCCGAATTAATCCGGTCGTCTCCGGCCATCTCCGGCGGTGAGATCGGTCGCATCTGACTCGCCTTTCGACGGCGCATCAGATGGCCCGCGTCGATTTGCGATTGGAGGCCCTCCCTGTTCGCCCCCAACCCTACTGCGACTAGGGTTGCGCGGGTTCGCGGCGATTCGCCGCTCGCCGGCGTCCCTGGCGTTGCGGTGCCCTCCGTGGTCCCGCCGCGGTGGTGCTGGGTGTTGTGGCGCTGGTCCGGGCTTGGCTTGGCCTGGCCTGGCGCTGCCATGCGCCGGCGTGTGCCGCCGTGGTCGCCATGGCCGTGTCCTTTGTCTCGCTCACCCGTAAGTGCTCTTCTCTCTCTCTCTTTCTTGTTCCTCCTCCTTCTTCTAGCTAGAAATGCGGCTGCTCCTCCTTATGGAGAGGCCATGCCTTCTTTGCTACTCTTTGCGCTACTAGCCGTTTATTCTTCTTTGTGTTTGCCGTTGCCGTGCGTATGCTTCTTGTGCCTTTTCTTCTTGCCATGGATTGCTAGCTGCTGTCGCTCTTCTAACTTTGCTCTATGCACTATTCGTTGTATGCTATACTCCTACCGTGGCCCTCACGTGATTGCTCATGAGCATCCAAAGGATGCTCATGGCCTACCGGCTTGCTCCTGTGATAACTACTGCCACTAGGATATCCTGTGTGTGCATAATCTTGACCCTGGCTTGATCATTATGCATGATCCTTGTAGTATGCAAGTGCCAGTGTCTCTGTTCGTGATGCTATCTTCACCAATTACTCAAGTGTATTCATTTATGGTGCTCTGGCTTGTTTGCAGTATGCAATCCTTGTAGATTTACAAGAGCCAGTGCCCCAGGGTGCTCTTCTGTGTGCTATAATTTATAGACATGCTCCCTTGAGCATGCCTGTTACAAGATATCACCATCCTTGGATGGTTTGCTCCTGTATATGACTGATTTAATTATCTGTGATATATTTGTTCATGTCCTGTGGCTGATCTTATTGTCTGGTTCATGTGTTGATGTTATGCTTGGCTGTGGTGACCTGTAGCAAGAGCAAGTGATGCTTTGATGATCAATTGATCATTACTTGCTTGTGAGCAAGTGTGTGCTTCTCTCTGTGATTCACTGGTGCTCAACCAGTGCTGTTTATGCCTTATACAGGCCTGGCCTGGTGTGTACTGTTGTTGGCTTAAGCAACTGCTGTTGCTTGCAGTGATCCATTGGATCACTGCAAAGCCCTGGTGCTTTGATTTATTTGTTTAGTTCACTTATCTGTATTTGCCTGAATTTTACTGAAGTGGATAAGTGATGTGAGCTGCTTTGCAGTTGTGATCATCCTATTAAATGTGACAGGGCTAGATGGATGCCAACACTCAGTTGTGTACCCTAGCCCTCTACTGAATCCAAATGGATAATGATGTGTAGGTTCTTGTGCTGGCTGTGGGTTGAGGTAGCCACCGGCAAAGATCGTGATGCTGTCAAGGGTAGCTCCCTTCTTCTGTGACTTGCTCTGGTTGGTGATTGTTTGCTGGATTTGAACAACTGCTCACTGGCTTGATCCAATACTGGACTTCCAGTGGCTTTTGATGTTGAGAAAATATATAGACAAGGATTTGTCTATAGTCTGATGGCCTAGCTAGCTGTAGGTGCTTAGTGTGTGGGCTAGGCTAGCTATGAATTCATTCTGGCTGGATTCCTTTAGTTATGCACTGATTTGCATAACTGATGTTCCCATAGGATGATTACCTAGTGGTCTTACCCATATTTGCTTGCACCAAATGGCTTTGTAGCCAGATGATGACACAAACAGGTATTCTACCCATACATTATCTGTGATGCATTGTATGCTTATTTATGAGCAAAGCTTGGTTTTGCTCAGGTTGATTTGGTTTATACCTCACTCCAGCTCCTAGATTGTTTGTTGGTGTAGAGGATTTCTTCAGTGTTGAGCTTGTGCTTGCCCTGCTCCTCCTTGCAATCTTGTGGTGCTTGATTCAGTGCTGTGGTGAGTTAGGCAGATTGAACAGCAGTGGCTGTTCTTGTGTTCTTGTGTTCTTGTGTTCTTGGTGACTTACCCAGTGAAGCCTGTCGATGGATATGGCTTAGGGTTTACTGTGGAGTCTTTTATGTGGCCTTCTCCTTCCTCTCTAGTCGACAACAAGGCCTGCAGCTTGTGGTGACTCAGCGGCTTTGTGTGTCTTGTTCGGCATGCACACATGCGATGTGAGCCTGTGTGTGTGTGTGTGCACACGATCCTTTGAACTTGGCTTGGAGAGGATCAGCTCGGCAGAGCTGTGAGCATATCCTCTCTGTTGCCATTTTCTTTCTAACCTGCCAAGTGGCAATGCCACTTGGCATAATTGTTGCTTTGCTTTGTTATGTACAGGGAATCAAGATGATGATCAAATGAATAGGGAGGTCATCAACTCCAAGATCAAGTGAAGATGATCTTGTAGTATTTAGGATAGGATCCATCCTTGTACTTTTCTTTTTATTTTCTTTTATTTTTCAATTTCTCCAATTCTTGTAATGTGTTGTAAAATTCATTTATTTCCATTATGAATATTGTAAAGACAATGTATCTTGTGTGTTAATCAATAAAGCTCAAGGTTTTCTCTAATGAGCTTGTCTTATTGTTTAAATTATTCATAATGTGTGTTATGTATTATTTACTTAATGAATTTCCTCACAATTCAAATATTTAGGGTAATTATTTAATATTTGAGTTTAAAATTCAAATTTAACTTTGGTTTGAATTCAACCATGCCACTTAATTTAGAATTCAATCATGCAACTTAAGTTTGATGCAAACTCTCCCCTCTCTTCTCAAAACCCTAGTTTAGTTAGATGAGAAACAAGTTTGTCGCACTCTCGAAACCCTAACCCTGTAAGGTGTGGAGAGAGAAACTTGTCCCCCTTCGATGCAGTTTTTGTTTAAAAGCGCGAAATTTCCCCAGAATTTACAATGCAATGCACATCCCTTTCTAAAATCTACCCCTCGATCGTCTCTAAACCTGGGACATTACACAGCGCTACTCGAAGGGCGCCCGACCTCGTCACCCGCCGCGCTCGGGGACTCGACGCGCTTCCGATAGCACCACTCACCGGCCGGCTCTCGCCGACTGGCCCTCGCCGACTGGCCCTCGCCGACTGGCCCTCGCCAACTAGCTCTCTCACCGACTGGCTCACGCCGACTGGTTCACGCCGATTGGCCTACGCCGACTGGCTCGTGTTTCACGATTGTTTCCTCTATTTCAGGAGCCCGTCGCCGATTCACCTCGACCCATCGCCAAGCCTCTTCGCTCCTTGCCTCAAGCCCGCGCCGAATCCACGACGCGCTCGGGGACTACTGATGGGGATACGCCCTAGGGGGCCCATCACCCAGCTCACTCGCCAGATGAAGAGAGCCCAAGATAGCTCCAGTTGGCGGGCGACTGGGCCATGCGCCCTAGCGACTGAAGCCCGGAGCGACTGGATCTACAGAAGGCCCATGAAGCGTAGCGGCCCAAGTAGCCTTATACCTGTAAACCCTAGCTGGCTGCCTATATAAAGCCACCAGGGGCATCTCATCATACATGTAATCCCTCATTAGATACAATCTCCCCCCTCCGCCTCCGGCGGCTACCACAAAGCAAGTCGCCTAACGCTGGCGACAGTATGATCATACTGATTTATAGCAGGACGTAGCGATCCTCCACCGAGAGGACGTGAACCTGGGTACATCGTGTGCCGACTCGTTTCCGGATTGTTCAACGCCGCCTTGCTCCATACCTCTCATGTGCTACCCCGTAGCATCTGCCGTGGTCAAAACCTCGACAGCCATATTTGTAATACTTATGCGGTGGATCATTATTCTATGATACTGTGCTATGAGATCTGATCGTATTATGTGTAAGATGTATTGATAGATGCATATTATGTACCTTGTTCTTAATTATTTGTTGTGATCCAACATCTATGAAAGAGTGTGTATGGGGTGATGTGTGTGTTAGATGGAGTAGCATGCTTTTAGTGATTGAATAGTGACAACAAATTCATGATGTATTATGGCTTTGCATTTTTGTTTTGATACCTCACTAGGGATAAAGTGAATGCATATGCTATGTTCGCCACGTGACAAAAGTGACATCATGTCAAAGTACTTAAGGCTATACTCTGTTGATTATTAATTCAAGATTGCATGGAGTTTTCTATTTCTTTTGGAGTATAAGAGAGATGTGTTGCATCATCTCTATGTTAGGACGTGATGTCCATATGAATGTGTATCTTACTCATGTTATTTTTTGGCATCCTCAAATCTCATTGATGAATTTCTTTTTATCACTACAACTTAAAAGAGAGATTAGTCAAAAGGAACCCCGATCCACTTTTTATCATAAGAAACACCTTTGTATTGCTTTTATCTTGTTTTCTATTTGCTGCACTATTTTAATCCAAAAATACAAAAATATTTACTTTCCTTATTTGCATCCAAAACACCAAAAACAATCAACCCTTTTTACTTAGTTACTTTGTTTCATCTAGTTTTACTCGCTTTATTTTAACTTGTGTTTATTTACTTACGCGAAACCTTGTGCTTGACAACCACACGGTGGAGTTGGGGACACAAGGCTTTTATTTTACTTGCAGAATTGCTAGAAGAAGAGAGAAGAGAATACTCTTTGTCCAGTTTCCTGAGAGTTCGATATAAACCCTTGAGTCGTCCTTGTGGGGAAGATACTCTGCTGATACAACACTCTGCACTTGGAGTCCCAATGTATCAAGATCTTTTTAGCGTTGCTAGTAGCCGTCATCAGGCAGGCCTAGCTCCAGAGAGAGAAATTGACCACATAATTCCTATAATACGAGGTGGAAAACCTCCCAATATAAGCCCGTACATACTTTAGAAACTAATTAGGGAAATGCAGGAAAACTATAAAAATAAGGTCTAACTATAGTGTCATTTCTTTCTATGTAATATTGGCCAGGAAAAAAGATAAATATCGGAAACTTTGTGTGGATCACAGACAATCGAGTGATCTAATAATCAAAAATAAACTTCATTCGTGTGATAGAAGATCTTTTGTATGATCTCCATGGATCAACAATTTTCTCTAAAGTGGATAATAAGGATGAGAGCGTAAGAACTACACCAAACATCATTTAGTACCAACTTGGACACTATGAGTACACGGTGAGCTCCCCAACCCTCCCGCACCCCACCCTCCCAACCCTAACCGCCGCCGCCGGTAGCGCCGCCGGGGCAAAGTTGCACGGGGCGTGGCGGCGATGGGGGCCCCTCGTCGCTGCTGCGTGATGAACGGCGGCCGGATCCCACCTCCTCGACGCATGGCGGAGCAGGCGCAGATCGGATGGGATGGGCGACGGCGGCCTGCGCTGCGGCCCCCTCCTCCCGGCGGCTGTCCCCTGGCGGACCGGCCGGCGCGGGTGGGTTGGGTGGTGGCGGCCTGCGCTGCGGTCTCCCTCCTTCCGTCGGCTCTCCGCCGTAGCACTCCGGCAGGGGCTGGTGGTGGGCGGCGGCCAGGCCTCGGTCTGCGCAATGCCCTCCCCTCCCCCCCCCGCCTCTCTTCGGTGTGTGGAGGCGATCTCGGGATTCTTCCGCGACATGAGGGTGCCTGGGGCAGCAGCCTTGGGTTCGATGGAGGAGGTGGCCCTCTTCTTCGCCGGAGAGGGTCGGCCTGTGGTTGGTGGTGGTGGATCCTTGATCTATCACCGCGATCCGGCGGCGAGATGGTGGAGCATGGAAGCCGGCGATGGTGTCGCCGGTGGAGGGTTGGATTGGCCAGCCCGGGATGGTCGCCGACGTGGGGGTCTGACCTGAATAAAGGCGGCGGTCCTAGGGCCTCTCTTGCGTGAAGAGGAGGACCTACCGGAGGCCTGGACTCGTGATCTGGCCGAGGGGTTGAGTTCCGGAAGGCTCCACTGGTGAATGTAACAGTGTTTTGCCTGGAGTTTGCTGGATCGGAGGTATTCGGTCGTGCGCACCCATGCTTTTATTCCGACCGATTGGTTCTGGAGGGAGCGGCGCGAAACTCTTTTTCTGTGTTGACATCAAGTGACTATGGATCCATGATGAAAGTCGGAAGAAGAGAATTTCATGAAGGTCGGAAGGGAGGACTAGCTAAGGGAGGTTCAAGTCTCCACGATGTTGAGACGCTTGCTTGGTGTTTCCGGCTTCACATCGATGGTATGAAAGTGGGGGCGACAACACAGGTGATGCGCAGAGTCCTACCTTTCAGGGTGAAAACCCAAGATCTGGCCTTAACTGGTTGTGTCTGGCAATGACCTTGGTGGAGGCATTGTTTTGAGAGCGGGGACTATCTTCAGGGTGAAAACCCAAGATCTTTGATCGGGCGACGACGGTGTTTGAGCACTGTTCCCTTCTTGGAGGCGTCGTTTTTTGGAGAGTCTGTAATTCAGGTGTTGTCATGGCGGTGGATGTATTGATGTTGTTAGGCCCGAGATACTGTAGCGGGACTTTTGTTTCTTAGTTTTCTTTTCCTTTTTTGGTTGTGTGCATCCGTAGTGCCATTAGGGTGGTGTGTTGTTGCAGAGGCTGGGTGTAATTGGTATCTCTTGATATTAATATATTCCCTTTATCGAGAAAAATGAGTACACGGTGATACTCTTTTGCCTAAGCAAGCACGTGCAACTTTTTAAGAACTTGTGAACAAAATATTTTTCAAATGTCTAAGAAAGTTTGTGTTAGTCTTCATTGATGGCATCCTTATTTATAGCAAGAGCATGGATCAACATTAGAGACACCTCAAAATAGTGTTGCGATACTTAGAATGCATGATCTGGAAGTAAAGATGAACAAATGCACATCATCTCTCATACTGGTGCAGCAACCGACCCTACCAAGTACCAAGATAGCTTCACATAGCTAGAGTAGCAGAAAACATAGTCATGAAAATTAAGAGGATATATTGTCCTGAGAGGCTACTACATGAGATTAATGACGAAATATGCAGACATTTGTCAGTCATTAAAACAAACTTAAAAAAAGATGTTTTCTCGGGACAGGGGGTTCATAAGAAACTGCCTTCAAGAATCTAAAACAAGCCATGTCAACTCCTACCACATCGGGAAACTGAGTCAACCTTTCATATTGAAAACAAATGATTGTGCTTCTAGCCTCGGAGGCCATACCTTAGGCTAGGCCGAGCTTCAAGCCGGGACAAACTACATCCGCAGTTGAAAACCTAGGCCCAAGTTCAACCCATCCCAGCCTCTAGGCTAAGAAAAAAACCACAAGCTTGGCCCGACCATTGGAAAATCTTAGCAGGCCTCAGGCCCAAGCCAGGCCCGACCCAAAGCGATCGTGGTGCTTGATGTTCTAACCCAGGCCCGATCCGGTGACATATGCTTCGGGCCAGGCTAGCCTAGAATTTTCCAGCGGAGGCTTGGCCTAGTAGCATGTTTTGGGTCAGGATGGTCTGGCGATCTAGTCGGGTTGGCCATGGCCAGGTTTACGTAGGAGCAGTATTAATGCAACAAGGAAAGCCCTTTGCATCTTGTTTGGGTCCTAAAAACGTGTCCCAATCCATGTATGAGAAAGAGGCAATGATCAGTTCAGAGGCGGAGGCATTACTTCGTAGAGAATCAACTGATTATCAAAAAAATATCAACAAAGCTTGAAATTCTAAGAGAGTCAGCATTCTCTAGAAGGCATTCAACACAAGTTGATGCTTAGACGGGTAGAATTTGATTATAAAAAAGGGGTCCGAAAACCTTGCTGCATATGCACTTTTAACTTTTCAGACAATTTCAACCTAGTATTAGAAGTGAAGCTTATTCTGGTATTTGTGTTGCTGTATCATCCTGGCTCAGTGATATGGTGGAATCTTACACTGGAGACAAACACTGTAAAAGACTACTAGTAAGAACTGATAATTAACATTGGCAAGAACATAAATTACATGGCGATGTCCGAGCACACTGCCCTCCCCTCCGTAGCTACTTCGGGACAGACAGGCGGCCAGGCCGCCGGCCCCGCGCAACATGGTTTTCCCCCATACACGGCCACCGCCGCTTGATGTGCAAACGACCGGCGCGCGTCACGTGCACGCACTCCCATGTCTGGCATGTACTCTACTGTCCAGCTGACACACGCAACGGCTAGATTTTACCCTGGCCGACGGCGGCCAATCCCGTCGTGCGCGTGCGCGTGTGCTGTGTCCGCCGGTGCGCGCGCTTTGCCTCGCCGTCGCCGGCGTGTCGCGGATCGGCGTGCGCGACTTCGTCGTCGTCGCCCGTGAGCGCATCACCCTCGCCTTTTCTCGTATTCCGGGAGGGTCACGGCGACACGATCGGGTGCTGAAAGACACGCCGGGGAAGGCGGTCTCGAGTCTCGACCGGCCGGCCGAGCGACGGCGTCTCTCGGCGGAATCCGCGATGCCGACACGCACGCACACCGCTGTATCACGGCTTAGCGACGGGGTGGAAAGCAGTTGGAAGAAGAATCTGATTCTGCTTCTGGATGGAAATGGACGGCAAGAAGAAACCGAGCCTGGCAAACCCATCTGCTTCCTTTGCCGCGTTTATACAACATCCAACATGTTTTACTGTCAGGGCTCACACGGTCTGTACAAACGATACGGGAGGGTGGAAATTGAAAAGGAACTTGCATGGGTCACTCTTCGGCATTAAGAAACCAGACATGCCGCAGACATGGACGTGCATTGGCTGCCTTTCTTCTGCTATCAAGATCCTAGTTCTGTTGACATGATGGTCATGGAGGCAATCAGACAGAGGAGGAGTTTTTGTTGACATGATTTTTCTTTTCCTTTAGCTAGATATACTAGCATTCCTTCAAATCCAATGTCGCCTTGATGTATATCAACGTTTCTTTGAGCACATCTTTTGTCTGAAAAAAAAAAACAAGAAACGGAATCATCCTTTGACACTTGCAGAAATTGGTCATGAAAAACCTGCAGAATCAGAGCTAGTACTATTCAGCCATTCTGCAAGCACTCTAAATGAGAAATAGCTGAACTCAGTTGTCAGTTAAGTGTTCGTCTTTGGATGGAAAAAATGAGATTACACTAGCAAGACGAAGTCAATTAAGCGCATTATTGGGTCAATAATTCATTGATGCTTGTTACATCGATCTCAAGTTCTCTCAACGACTATATTAATTTCTTGATAGAGCTCCCTGTGGTGGAAATGCACAGGGCTGCTGCAGAGAGAAGGAGTGCAAGTGAAGTTTGTGCACCTCAGGGCAACGTGGCTGAAAGCCTGTAACACGTCAGGACTTTCATACGGCTACAAAAATGCACTGTTTCCCGCAAGCTAGCTTACCACATTGAAACAGAGCTCTAATAATTATTAATTTACCTACGAAAAATACATTATAGCATTTCTGAACAGAGCTAGTACCAGCAGAGCATTGCGTGCTGGTCTCCTATAAAAGTATTTTCCTCTCACTCCATCACTGCACTGCGCTGCACCACCACCATATCCAAAATAGCTCGGCTCAGCTCAACCTGCCACTGACTCACTGGTGGTCACACAGCAAACCAAACCATGGCCCCCCTGCTGTTCAAGGACATGAGAAGCCTCTCGTGCTCGTCGCCGGCGTCCACCGCCATATGCCCGAGCCTGGAGCGGCAGCCGATGGTCCGGCCGCACAAGGCCGCCTCCAGCCCGCTCTGCCAGGTTCCCACCGAGCCCAGAATCCACAGGCAAGAAGGCAGCAAGAAGGGGCAGCACCACAAGGGTGCCGTTGCCAATGGCGAGCTCGTCAGCCCGGCCGGGTCGTCCAGGTACCTGCTGAGCGGCTGTGCCAGCGGCGCCGGTGCCGGGGAGATCCAGGAGGTGGCGGCGGCGGCGGCGGCGGTTTCCCCTGTCGCCCCGGTTGGTGATGTCACAAGGCCAAAGGAGGAGCCAGCTGCTGATGTGAAGAACGCCAACACGGAGGAGCAGGTGAGAATACTCTGTAGTTTTCGTCGTGAATCATTTTTGCGGATTACTACGCTGTACCTGTACTTGTGTTTTGGAGCTTTGCTTCCTCTCGTCCTGAATCCTGATAGCCCCCAAAAGTATACTGATGAGTACATGCAGAGTAGCCGGAGATGAAGCAGTCATCACTAATCATATCAGTGTTAGACCTGAAGAGTACTTTCAATATTTTCTTCACCGATTTCCGTTAGTTATCTGAACTTTATGCTAAAGATACGAAAATACAATGATGACAGAATGCGTGTTACTGAAAGTGTATGCTTTCAGAACTGCTGCTACATATTTGTATCGTTTTGTTCAAATTTTGCGAAAGCCGCAAACATATGCCCGCTCTGAACTAAGCTCGGATAAGTTTTTTTCAGGTAGTTGTTCTGAAGGTGTCCCTGCATTGCAAGGCATGCGCGGGCAAGGTGAAGAAGCACCTCTCCAAGATGGAAGGTGAGCATCCTAGACACTAGACAGGCAGCTGGGTCTTCAAGATTTCTCAAACTTTTTACTCGAAGTTCAGGGAAAAAGATCGTCTAAAGATACAGTAACCAAGCTATGTTTTGTGAACACAGGGGTGAGGACGTTCAGCATCGACTTCGCGGCGAAGAAGGTGACGGTGGTGGGCGACGTGACCCCGCTCGGCGTCCTCACCAGCGTCTCCAAGGTAAAGAACGCCCAGATCTGGGCGCAGCCGCCGCCGCAGCCCGCCATCGCCGCCTAGCTGACACCATCCAAAAGCTTGGGATCCCGACGACGAGTCCTGGTAGGTAGCTGTGTATGTTCGTACGTACATACGCTGTGGGGGTCGCTGGGGCAGGCAGCCACTGACGAGGGCCAGCCCGTGCCGGCCGGCACGCTGGACCAGCCGCTGCGTACAGTGACACGCGTGCTCCTCAACGGGCAGAAGCGGCCGCGGCCGCGGCTGCAGCTTTGGTTATTTGTTGCTGTGGATCTGTGTGATCGTCTCGTGATCTCTTGTTTTGTTGTGGTTGGCGCCTGCTGTTTCGACTCCAGTCATGGGACTGGGAGCGTGTGAACGTGTTCTTTTCATCTTATTACTGTAATATAGTATGAGGATTTCACGTGTAGACGTGCTGCATTAGACCATCTCCACTCCAACAGAGACTCTAAAACTTTGGCGGTGTAACGCTCTCGATTCAGATACAGCGCGCGGTGCCGGTGCTAGCTTCATCGGGTGTTGTAAACCGCCGCGGCAAAATGCAGCGCTGAAGTCATTTTTTTAGAGATGCGCTAAAATGCCGCGCTAAAACAACATTTTCACATAATTGCATAGATCAAACATAATATAAAAATAAACTGAAAATATAAATATATTGCAAAGTTCAATCCATATTTGGTTCAACCAAATTTATTTAAAAACTAGAGTACACTATTCGGAATCCCATACGAAGTCGGAGGAGCTCGGTGTTGTCGACGATACCGGAGTCGACGTCCAGTCGAAGGAGGAAGAGTCGACGGTGATCGTCAACGGGCTGTCGCCATTCTTCTTCTTCTTCTCCTTCTTCCTCGTGGCCTTCTCCTCCTTCTCCTTCTTTCTCGCCGCCTGCTTCGCCCTCCTCGCCTCCCGGTCCGCCTTCTTCGTCGCCTTCTGCGCCTCCTTCGCCTCTTCCTTCTCGGCATAGAAGGCTTCCTCCGCGGCCACGTCCTTCGGGAAGCGCCGCGCCCACTCGAGGCGCATGCGCTCGTCCAACTTGGCGATGACGAGGCGCTACCTCGCCTCGTGCGTGACGGCCGGAGGCGGCGGCGCGTGGGCTTCCGCCTGCTGCCGCGTCCATACGTCGTCGAAGTTCATCGAGCGGCGGGAGCGACTGAGGCGCCAGGACCGCGTCGTACGCCCGCGCCGCCTCGTGCGCGGTCTCGAACGTCCCGAGCCCGATGACAAGGGATTAACTTGTCAATGCTTACAAGTTGTAGACTTCGGTTTTCGTGGAAGTAGAGGGCAAGTAGATCTCGAAGGTTTCAGCCGAAAAAGGTGCTCGACTGCTAAAAACTAGGGTTTGTTGACAATGAGATTGATCCTTTCTTTGTCCCTCGACTCCCTCTTATATAGGAGGCGGAGCCGAGGGTTTCGTATTACACAAGTTACAATCGTCGGGAAACTCTTTGAGTTCGACCCGTAAGAATACAAACTTCCTTATTCCTAATCTATCTCTACTTGCCATAGTCAACTTTCTTATGGGCCTCCGGGCTTCATAATCTTCGGGTTATGGGCCTTCAGTAAAACCCGGGTGCTATCTTTGGCAGGTCCATCCGGGATGCCTATGTCACCCGGTGCGCTCGTCGCCGCTCCGGATCTCGGCGTAGAACGTCCCGTTCGGACGCACGCGTACGCCGTGGTAGTCGGAGCTCGAGAGACAGCGGGGAGGCGGAGCAGCGAGCGCGCGAGGTGGAACGCAGCGGGAGCGACTCGCGGAGCGAGATGGAGAGCGAAGCGACGCGCGGCTGAATGTTCCTGGCGGTTTGTTGCGCGCACGCCACGTTTTATAGCGCGCTGGAAGCGGAACAGCAAGTTTGGCGCCTAGGATAGCGCGATAGCGCGCGCGGGAAAACTTTCCTTTCCCGCGCCGGTTTAGCGCGCTGGAGGAGCTTTCGTGTGCGCTAAATTTCGGTTAAAACGCGATAGCGCGCCGTTTCACGCGACTGTTAGAGATGCTATTACGAATTGTGCACTTGCGTTTTTGTGATTTTGTAGAGAATACCGTGGTGTCACAAACACAATTCTCCAAGCAACTTTTTTTTAACTAGGACAAAGCCCGTGCTTCGCTACGGTGCAAATTAAATTTATAATTATTAAATTATTACCGGTAAATCCTATGGAGCATTAAGTTGACCTTTTTGTTTACTGTTTATTTAATAAAAACCACAAAACATTAGTCTCAAATGAGTAATAATGTGCTCCAGAGGTTTTTTTTAGCTTCTCATAAGCTTGAAGGTCTGAAGTAATTCTATTTGCGCGAAAGTTGCCCTGTAGTCGTAAAGCTCTTTTTTTCTCTTATTAATACAACCTTTTTGGGATCAAACTAAGAATAAAAGAGCAATTGGTACCAAATTTAGAGTTTTGATGTAAAATTACAATATATCAAACATAAGAACCTCAAGACAGAAAATAACCTACTCCATCTTATATAGATCGGAGGGAGTGTATCGTCTAATCTAGTAAATTGCTGCCGCATTGAACTATCAAATATAGATGCTTGTTATTTAAGGGCTTAAAGCCGCTTCACATAAACTCAACAGACAATACAGCAAGACAATTACACGGATCAAAGTTCAAGTTTTGGAGTCTCTAACCTGCTTGTTTTTTGCCTACATGGAAGAGTACGTTCCTGGAGAAAAAAACAGGATGAGAAATAACAGATTGAGGAGGGATGCTCCGGTGCTCCCCCCTAAGTGAAGTTGAGGGGTCATATTGAGTTTTTTTTTTTTTAAGCGTTGGGCTAGCCCGAACCCATATCCAGCCCGTGTATACCCATATGTATGGATACGGTATATGTACGTGACGTTAAAAAAAAAGGTGATCACGTGAGCAGTTAATTAAGATCTAATCCGCTTAAAACTCGCCGATCGTCGTGCATGTGTCTTCTGTTGCCGCGATCGTCGTGAGAAGAAGTTGTACTCCTCCGTCGTCGGAAACCCTAGCGCGAGCACGAGTTGGTGGTGGTAGGGTTGATCTTCCTCTCGGGAGGGATCGATCTGCCGCCGGCGCGCCGGCCGTCTCCGCCGTCGTGCACGTCCCCTTCTGTTGCCGCGATCGCCGTGAGCATTTTACTCCTAGTTGGAACCCTAGCGCGAGCCCGACGCATCAACCGAGCTGGTGGGGGTAGGGTTCCTCTTCCTCCCGGGTGGGATCTGCCGCTGGCGCACCGGCCGTCTCCGCCGTCGCCGTTGATCGCTCCAACCAGATAAGTGTTGGCGAGCGCGGCTAGGGTTAGGGCCGGCTCCTCTTGCCCTTGAGCGTGGCCTAGCGGCTTCTTCCTCCTCGGACGCATCGATCGACCCCTGTGGTGGGTGTAGGTTTACTCCGGCCGGCGCATCGATCGATTGGTAGGTACGTACATGATAACTCACCTCTTGTTGGGTCATTTTAACTTGTGAAAGAATTTGATGCGGATGTACTGAATTTGAGATTTTTGTTGTAGCTAGGAAATGGATGAGACGATGTCTGTTGTTTGTGAGGTAGAGAATGTTCCTGGAATTGGAGTTCATGGAGATGAGTCAGATAATTCTAGAACGGGGCTTGGTAATGAATCTTTGTCAGGGAGGGAGAATATTTTCGTTGGTTCAAGGTCGATAATTCCATGAGCTCGAGCATGGGATGGAAGCAATTATTAATGTAAGTGTATTTGATATATTCAATTTTTTTCATGGAAAGCAAATGCGTAAGGATAAATGTTTTAACATTGTCATGTTATCATTGAATATGTAGATGGACGACATTGACAATGATTATGAGAGAGATATTAGTGATGATGTTGAGTTGGATGAAAACAGCAATGAGGTACATGTAGTGTAATTGTTATTTGATATGCAATGAAATGAGATTACCATTAGAAAGTGGGAAACAGTAATGAGGTACATTTACTTGTTGTCTTAAATTTTTGCAGGAAATATTTGGACTTGAAAATGTGTATGACTATTATGGTGAATCCGACATGGAGAATTGTTTTTATGATGAGTCAGTAGTTGGCAAACATTATGTGGAAGCAAAGCCGTCGAATAGCAATGAGGTACGTATTGGTTAATTTTTTGTGGAAACCAAATTTTTTTTAATAGCCACATAAAAAAATTAGAGTTTGACTGCTATGTTTTTATGTGACAGTCCCATGTTGATGATGGTGATGACGCGAACCTCAGTCAAGCTTGTCAGGCAGAGGATACGATAGAGTTGTACATGATGATAAAGGAGATGACTTTTCCTAGTGAAGAAGCTGCATTCGAATTCAACAACAGCTATGCCAACGATAATGGATTCAGCATCAGATTGGATAAGGTCAGATATAGCAAAAAAATTACGAAACATAGGCGTTACAGGCGTTTTTTGTGTTCAAGGGAAGGTGAGCGTGATCCAAAGTTGATGACCGAAGAGGGACATAGCCGGAGGCTCAGACCACTGTCTCGATGCAACTGTGAGGCGCACATGACTGTGAAGCTGAATGAAAAACTTGGTTTCGGTATGTTGATAGTTTTGATGACAAGCACGGTCATACGTTAGCAAGAGCGGATGAAACACCTTTTCTTTGGTCGCATAGAAAAATCAGAGATCATCAGAAGGCTGAGATCTTAGCTATGGGAGCTGCAGGTATTAGGAAGCAAACCATAATGGATTCCATGATTAGCAGAAGTGGATGGTATGGCGGCGTTGGGTACGTCCGACGGGATCTGTACAACCTTTGCGGCAAGGAAAAGAGGAAACTACTTGCGAAGGGTGATGCTGCCACGACCATAGGCATTATGCTCAGCAGAAAGGAGAAGGACCCAAGTTTTTATTTCGACTATGACTTGGATGAAGAAGGACGGCTGAAGAGAATGTTCTGGTGTGACTCGCAGTGCATGTACAGACTATGAGGACTATGGAGATGTGCTTGTGTTTGACAAAGACGTACAAGATGAATCGCTATCGTATGCCATTCATACCTTTTGTTGGTCTGAACAATCACCGTAGGACTACGGTTTTTGGTTGTGCCATAGTTTCGTATGAGAAAGAAGAAACTTATGTGTGGTTGCTGCAAACATTTCGAAGGCAATGTGTCAGAAGAAGCCTTTGAGTGTAATTACGGACGCCGACTCAGCGATGATTAGGGCAATCCGCACTGTATTTCCCGATGTCTGGCACCGCATATGTTCTTGGCATGTTGAAAAAAATATGAAGATCCATCTCAGTCACAAGTCGTTGGGCGAGTTCCGGTCTATGTTGTACTATAGCACGTCCATAGCCGAATTTGAGCAGAGATGGCAGGCTTTTTTAAAAAGATGGAAGACAGAGAACACGGAAATTTGGTTGAGGAGGATGTACAGGAAGAGGCACCAGTGGGCTTCATATTTTATGACAGAGCGTTTTTGGCTTGTTATAAAGAGCAACCAGCGGAGTGAAAGTCTGAATTCCTGCCTTCACCTCGCACCTTGATGGAGAAATGACTTTGGTGGGCATGATATTGCACTATGAGAATTGCATTACCCGCATCCGTGAGAACGAGGCACATGATGACCGCACGGCCTCACGTACATTACCCGTGCCCGTAACAAGCTGCAGGATCTGGAGGTATTTGCTACCGACGTGTTTAGGCCGGCAACGTTCTATATATTGCAGCTAGTTTTGAGGTCGGTGGGGGGCATCGTGACTTTGGAAAGAACGCTGGGCTGTGGGTGTGAACCTCTTGTCGTGGCATGGCCTAATATCCCAAAGAAGCAGCTTCACCGTGGAATATACACCGGGAAATCCTAAAGAAACTATAAAGTGCACACAGGAGAATGATTCGATAAGGACTCACTTGCAATCATATTTTCATTGTTCTATGTGTTCTGCAAATATCTGAAATTCCAAAGTGTTGTGTTCTTCGTCGGTTATCAAAAGACGCAAGAAATGGACTGCCTGCTAGGCGAACGAGTGATATGTTTGGAGTAGGTTGGTCAGGTACAGCGGATAGAATTGAATATAGCAAGGTCAGTGTGTTATCCTCGCAAGCTATGCATGCAGCATGCAAACACCCAACACTTTGGGCTCGATTCTACAGACAGTTTAAAGGACGTGATAGCAAAGGCGATTGAGTACGACAAGGAGGGTACGGTGGGTGCTGTTCCGATTTGTCTAAGCTCATTAGCAGTTGAACATGTGGAGGACCGAGAAGGAAACATGGTTAAGGTCCAGGATCCTATTAAAGTATCGAGCAAAGGTACACATAATTCAGATGATGACAACCGTCCCAAGTCTAAAAATGGAAGACCTCTATCGCATTTACTAGCACAAAATTAAGTGCGGGGCTTGCAAAGAGCCAGGTCACAACCGGCGCAGCAAGAAATGCAAACTTAACAACAAGTGAGTGCCTATAAGCTGTCCTACTTACATAATTCAACAAAAGTAGCATTTTATAATTAGCATGTAATTTCCAATGCAGGTAGTACAAGAACTGTTACCATTATATATGTACTGGCGGCATCAGCAGTGGACTCATGCATCATCTTATGTTGAATGGCAACTCTTATAGATGTAGGGGTTTAAGTTTCAGACGATGAACCTACTGTTTGTAAAGTGGTGGATATGTTCACTCGGTGTCTTTTGTGCTAATCTATGTAATCGTCGCGACTATTTGAACTACCTCTCTTTTTATGTGAAATTGTATGTTCTTTTGCTGAACTTCAATAATCATGGAAGGATTCTTGTGTTTATTATGTTTTTATGAGTGATTTGTACTGAACTATGTTCTCTTTTTATGAGTCAATTAACTCAATTCTTGTAAAGCTGATTTCTACTCGGTGGCTTCTCTTTTATGTATCCTGTTTTTTTCTTCAATTTTTTCTATATTATTGTTTGCTTTCATGTTGGTTCTCTCGTACTATAGTTTTATTCTTTCCTATAATGTTTCACAATAAATCGTAATATTTTCGATTCCATTACAAATTTGTGATAACACAAAGAATTATCTTTCCTAAATGATGTTAAAATAATAAACCAACAATTTTTTTTGCATGCGTGGATGTTGAGCTTTACGTGGTGGGTATAGCATGTCTTGGGCCGATAGAGTTGGCGGCCCAATTAAATATAAAGCCTAACTCGATGGGCCGTTTCTATTTAACAAAGTGTTCCCTAACTCGCTGTTAGGGTTCGTCTGTGTTGCCTATGTCTCGCCGCTGGGTGATCGGCGGCTGCACGCGATCGTGAACTCATCGGATAGAGCGGATCCGATGGACGGCGACCACGGATGGGCGAAGCTTACATCTCGTTGTGCATTACAACAGAGGGAAGATGAAGACCGCGGCAAAGACATACCCTAGTTGAGCCGGTTAGTACCTGATTATTTGCCGTTTTATAAAAGAATTCTTCCATAACCCATAATCTGCTATGATGAAATATAGGATGATGACGAAGGCATGGTTCAGTTTGTTGATGTTTTGCCGCAGCATTTAGTTTGATCCATTGTACTACGGTATTGAGAAGAACACAAAGAACAGGTGTGGCCACTCGGTGTTCCCTCGCTCGCCGTGTTTGCAACGACTGTTACGACATCGGGAAGACGGTTTTTGGGTTGTCCATATGAGGTATACTTTCAAACCATATAATTTCATGTTTGAACTTTATTTATATGCTATGTTTTCATATGATATGTTTTCTTTCAGGGAATACATACATGCGCGTATGTAGAGTGGGTTGACAGTGAATGGAAAGGAAGAGAAAGATATGTGATAGGGCAACTATCCGAGAAGATCAACAAGGTGCGAGAACGAAAATGAAGACAAAGAAAAAACCTTGAAGATACAATTGAAAATGCAGAGAAAAGTGTTGAAGTCTAAGGACAATATTATTTGCTTTCTAGCAACAATGTGTGTTGCAATGTTTGGGTTAGTAGTAGGAATAATATGCAAGCATTTCAAGTAGTTGTTTTATTTGCAACATATTCAAATTAGTCGTGTGTGTAATTGGAAATGTCAAGATGAAAAAATTATTTCCAATGATGTGGTCATGTCAAAATATCATGCAAGTGTGTTTCGGTGTGTGGATGAAAAATTAAATGTGGTTTCAGATGAAATGGAAGTGTGTTTTTGTTTGTACCTGAAAAATACTACTGTGTGTGAGTTTGTAGCTGAAAAAAGGCTACTATGCATATCCGTTCGGAACTTTAGCCCCATTTTTTGAAGCAACCTATTTTTCGACCTCCTCCAAATGTCCTCAAAATTTTCACACATGGTATGTACCAGAAATAAACATGGAATGTGATGATATTTTTATCATTATGAATATTTTTGAATTAGGATGTGGCGAAAAGGGTTTTATGGTGAATATGAGTCTAACTTGCACTAAAATAGATTCAAACACCTTGGATGGGGCCAATATTCTTGTAGAGTGAATGGTGCAGGCATGTGCAAGTGTGGCCTCACCCTAGCATGCCCATCTACCTGATTTACCCAAAAAATGCATGTTTCCGCTTAAAACCCTATGTTTCGGGTGTCTGGGTGCAACTAACCATGGTGTACCCCACAATATTCTTGTAAACTTAATTTTTAAATGTTTTTTATTAATAATTGATATTACATACATGGGAGCCTATAAAAAAATTTTGAGGTGATTTAGAGATGGTCGAAAAATTCACTTGCTCTACGACGGACCGTTTGGTATAACTTTATCCCCATTTTTTAAGCAAGTGATTTTTTCGACCTCCTCCAAATCACCTCAAATTTTGTAGACATGGTATGTAACACAAACAATCATGGAATGTGAAGATATTTTTCATTTTTAGATATTTTGGAAGACCTAGTGGATGCTCCATGGTTGGGAGGTGCCGATACAAGGGTTTTAGGGTCAAAATGGGTCTACCATGGCCTAAAACATACCCAACCACCTTGGATGGGGCCAATATTTGGCACACTTGTGCATGCTGGTGTGCCCCACCCTTTTTTAATTGCTCTTTGTAGGTTGGTTTTTGCATTCATGGTGATCCCATGGTTGGGAGGTGCCGATACAAGGGTTTTAGTGTCAAAATGGGTCTACCATGGCCTAAAACATACCCAACCACCTTGGATGGGGCCAATATTTGGCACACTTGTGCATGGTGGTGTGCCCCACCCTTTTTGGATTGCTCTTTGTAGGTTGGTTTTTGCATTCAAGGTGATCCCATGGTTGGGAGGTGCCGATACTAGGGTTTTAGGGTCAAAATGGGTCTACCATCGCCTAAAACATACCCAACCACCTTGGATGGGGCCAATATTTGGCACACTTGTGCATGCTGGTGTGCCCCACCCTTTTTTAATTTCTCTTTCTAGGTTGGTTTTTGCATTCATGGTGATACCATGGTTGGGAGGTGCCGATACTAGGGTTTTAGGGTCAAAATGGGTCTACCATGGCCTAAAACATACCAAACCACCTTGGATGGGGCCAATATTTGGCACACTTGTGCATGCTGGTGTGCCCCACCCTTTTTTAATTGCTCTTTGTAGGTTGGTTTTTGCATTCATGGTGATCCCATGGTTGGGAGGTGCCGATACTAGGGTTTTAGGGTCAAAATGGGTCTACCATGGCCTAAAACATACCCAACCACCTTGGATGGGGCCAATATTTGGCACACTTGTGCATGGTGGTGTGCCCCACCCTTTTTAATTTCTCTTTCTAGGTTGGTTTTTGCATTCATGGTGATCCCATGGTTGGGAGGTGCCGATACTAGGGTTTTAGGGTCAAAATGGGTCTACCATGGCCTAAAACATACCCAACCACCTTGGATGGGGCCAATATTTGGCACACTTGTGCATGGTGGTGTGCCCCACCCTTTTTTAATTTCTCTTTCTAGGTTGGTTTTTGCATTCATGGTGATACCATGGTTGGGAGGTGCCGATACTAGGGTTTTAGGGTCAAAATGGGTCTACCATGGCCTAAAACATACCAAACCACCTTGGATGGGGCCAATATTTGGCACACTTGTGCATGCTGGTGTGCCCCACCCTTTTTAATTGCTCTTTGTAGGTTGGTTTTTGCATTCATGGTGATCCCATGGTTGGGAGGTGCCGATACTAGGGTTTTAGGGTCAAAATGGGTCTACCATGGCCTAAAACATACCCAACCACCTTGGATGGGGCCAATATTTGGCACACTTGTGCATGGTGGTGTGCCCCACCCTTTTTAATTTCTCTTTCTAGGTTGGTTTTTGCATTCATGGTGATACCATGGTTGGGAGGTGCCGATACTAGGGTTTTAGGGTCAAAATGGGTCTACCATGGCCTAAAACATACCAAACCACCTTGGATGGGGCCAATATTTGGCACACTTGTGCATGCTGGTGTGCCCCACCCTTTTTTAATTGCTCTTTGTAGGTTGGTTTTTGCATTCATGGTGATCCCATGGTTGGGAGGTGCCGATACTAGGGTTTTAGGGTCAAAATGGGTCTACCATGGCCTAAAACATACCCAACCACCTTGGATGGGGCCAATATTTGGCACACTTGTGCATGGTGGTGTGCCCCACCCTTTTTTAATTTCTCTTTCTAGGTTGGTTTTTGCATTCATGGTGATCCCATGGTTGGGAGGTGCCGATACTAGGGTTTTAGGGTCAAAATGGGTCTACCATGGCCTAAAACATACCCAACCACCTTGGATGGGGCCAATATTTGGCACACTTGTGCATGGTGGTGTGCCCCACCCTTTTTGGATTGCTCTTTGTAGGTTGGTTTTTGCATTCATGGTGATCCCATGGTTGGGAGGTGCCGATACTAGGGTTTTAGGGTCAAAATGGGTCTACCATGGCCTAAAACATACCCAACCACCTTGGATGGGGCCAATATTTGGCACACTTGTGCATGCTGGTGTGCCCCACCCTTTTTAATTTCTCTTTCTAGGTTGGTTTTTGCATTCATGGTGATACCATGGTTGGGAGGTGCCGATACTAGGGTTTTAGGGTCAAAATGGGTCTACCATGGCCTAAAACATACCAAACCAGCTTGGATGGGGCCAATATTTGGCACACTTGTGCATGCTGGTGTGCCCCACCCTTTTTTAATTGCTCTTTGTAGGTTGGTTTTTGCATTCATGGTGATCCCATGGTTGGGAGGTGCCGATACTAGGGTTTTAGGGTCAAAATGGGTCTACCATGGCCTAAAACATACCCAACCACCTTGGATGGGGCCAATATTTGGCACACTTGTGCATGGTGGTGTGCCCCACCCTTTTTAATTTCTCTTTCTAGGTTGGTTTTTGCATTCATGGTGATACCATGGTTGGGAGGTGCCGATACTAGGGTTTTAGGGTCAAAATGGGTCTACCATGGCCTAAAACATACCAAACCACCTTGGATGGGGCCAATATTTGGCACACTTGTGCATGCTGGTGTGCCCCACCCTTTTGTAATTGCTCTTTGTAGGTTGGTTTTTGCATTCATGGTGATCCCATGGTTGGGAGGTGCCGATACTAGGGTTTTAGGGTCAAAATGGGTCTACCATGGCCTAAAACATACCCAACCACCTTGGATGGGGCCAATATTTGGCACACTTGTGCATGGTGGTGTGCCCCACCCTTTTTTAATTTCTCTTTCTAGGTTGGTTTTTGCATTCATGGTGATCCCATGGTTGGGAGGTGCCGATACTAGGGTTTTAGGGTCAAAATGGGTCTACCATGGCCTAAAACATACCCAACCACCTTGGATGGGGCCAATATTTGGCACACTTGTGCATGCTGGTGTGCCCCACCCTGTGTTAATTGCTCTTTCTAGGTTGGTTTTTGCATTCATGGTGATCCCATGGTTGGGAGGTGCCGATACTAGGGTTTTAGGGTCAAAATGGGTCTACCATGGCCTAAAACATACCCAACCACCTTGGATGGGGCCAATATTTGGCACACTTGTGCATGGTGGTGTGCCCCACCCTTTTTTAATTGCTCTTTCTAGGTTGGTTTTTGCATTCATGGTGATCCCATGGTTGGGAGGTGCCGATACTAGGGTTTTAGGGTCAAAATGGGTCTACCATGGCCTAAAACATACCAAACCACCTTGGATGGGGCCAATATTTGGCACACTTGTGCATGGTGGTGTGCCCCACCCTTTTTTAATTTCTCTTTCTAGGTTGGTTTTTGCATTCATGGTGATCCCATGGTTGGGAGGTGCCGATACTAGGGATAAGGTGCACGCGCCAATACAAACTTTTCCCCTAAAATTTGAGTAACAAAATCTTGATTATAATATATGTATATAGTATCGTTGGATTCACATTGAAAATACACTTTATAATGATACTAATCTAATACAAATATTAATCGTGTATTTGAAGTAATGTTTGGCAAACATATCCGCCGGCTCAGTCTTCCGGAGGTGCTTATAGGGGTAGGGTGTGCGTGTGTGCGTTCATAGGGGTGAGTGTATGCGCGTGTATATGAGCGTCTGCGTTTGTACTGTGTTTCTCAAAAAAAAAAAAAAAGCTCCTAAACCGATGACTTGTAGAGCAACGTGGCAAGGGAGAGGAGGCTATGGTGACGTGTAAAGCTACCTGGCGAGGGACCTGAGGCGTCCGCGCATATAAAAGCTTCGTCTCCCACATCTGCGGCCATTTCCCCCGTTCCCCACCTCTCCGAGAATCTCTCCGCCAAAAACCCCTCTCCCTCTCCATCTACCTCGCTCCGCCGTAGTTTAGGTTTTCGCATCGCCGATCCGATCGATTCGGCGGCGATGGAAGCTGCGGGAGTAGCAGTTGGCGCGGACGATCTGGAGAACTTGGCGGCCGTCGATGTTGCTGCATCGGCGGAGGCGGTTGGAGGCGAAGGCGGTGGTGGAGAGTCCAGCATTACGGCGGTCGCTGCGAGGTCCACCGTCGTCGATGCCTCTGTCATCGGGTCGGTCGTCGTCGGCCCGGTGGTCGCGGCACGGCGGATCTGGACGCGGAGGAATCTGCGGAGGAGGATTCGTCGTCCTTGGCGGAGAAGGCCGTGCCGGATCTGCTCGCTGCGCCGGCGTCCGGCGACGTCTCGGAGGTGAAGCCGGACTTGCATATGGAGGTAACTGCTCGTTCTGCCCCTTTTTTTCCTGTGGATTAACGGGTCTACCAGGCTACCTTATCCAAACAACATCTTAATTACTTGCTCGATAATGTTGATACCGGGTAGGTTATGCTCGGGGTTTACTCTGACGTTATCACGGTAGCAACTATGGAGCTTAACTAATGTTCTATGCTGTGCCGTGATGTTTGTTCATTTTGTTCATGTGCTGGATAGTTGCACAAGGATCTCTATTGTACAAATCAGAGGGAGTAGTTGATGTAAATGAACTATGCCTGATTACAAATGCATAACACAAGTTAGAATCTCAAATCATGATAGTGATTCTTAGTTTTTACACTAGGTCTAACCCTTTTAAGTATTTTACTTTTGCAATAGGTACTACTAATTGCATGATATGGTCCACATAACCTAGCTTATAAATTCCATGTTTCGGTACTTTATTATCAAATTTATTTATCGCGCTGTAGGAAAATACAAGCAACTTATAAATGTTGATCAAAATCATTTCTATTACAGAATAATAAATAAAGCATTTCTGTATGACATGATTACCATTACTTGTTTGTAATTAATAATAAGGACTTAGGAGTTAGGAGTATACATAAGATGATACAATGAAAGAATGTTAAATATGATATGGATTATTGTTTCCTTTTTTATTTTTTGGTATGCAAACTATTTTGATGACTTTTTCCTTGAGGGGATTAATGTGTGGATTTATCTTTTTGGTATGTAGGTTGGCGAAGGGTCTAGGAAGAGGAAGCGGGAGGACGTGGAACCTATGCCTCCTCCAAACCAGCATGAGGAAGAACCTCATATCGCCGATGCAAGAAACCAGAGGAGGTGGTGGAACCCGTGCCTCCTCCAAACCAGCATGAGGAAGAACCCAGCATCGCAAATGCAGCAAACCAGGAGGAGGTGGTGGAACCTGTGCCTCCACCAAACCAGGAGGAGGAAGAACCTGGCCGATGCCGATGCCGCAAACCAGGAGGAGGTGGTGGTGCTCGTGGATGGTCCATACCAGACTTGGAGGAATCGATGGCTCGCTGGAGGTGAGCAATATATTTAGTTGTGTACCCTTCCATCTATTTCATTTTGTTTGGTTTGCATCTGTAATTGTAATTTGTACACATTGTTCTTGTCTAGTATGACTCACAGATTCTCATGAGTCGGTTGACAAAGGAACATGGGGTCATTCAAAAGGAAGCTCCTGGAGAAGCCGCATAATGGGGACCTGCCTTTCAAGAAGCGTGGGAAGTACTTCTGTCCATGGCACAGTCGAAGCCGAAGGGTGGCAAGCTTGATCATCCGAGGCAGCATGCCGAGGAGCTAGCCATCTCCGGCACCTCTAGGCAGATTAGGGTACAAGCATTATGGACTCGCTGGTGGTGCTCTCTGTCGAGGATGATGCCTAGATGTTGTGGACTGATGTGATGTTGTTGCTTTTGCTTTATGGCGTTGAACTATGTCGTAATGAGTGTTGAACAAAGTTAGTTTTGTAAATAACTAAGTTATTTACCTAGTGTGACCATCTATTATATTGATGGTCTTATTTTGTGAATATGTGTGGAACTAAGTTATGTAATTAAGTATAATGTATGTATTGGTGTGCTGATGCTTAGCTATGTCTTGCCTTTGGAATGATGGTGGTTGCATGTTACATCCATATGCATCATCTGGTGCAACTTGTCATCCGCATAATTGTGCCGAGAACATTGCTGATGGCGTCGGAATCCTGGTGGTTGCATCTTTGAGCACTTTGCGTCGCCTTGGTTGCCCTCCTCTCCACAGTCGCTATGTCTGCACTGTAATGTGCATAGGTGTACCAATTTTATGTTGTAATACAAAATTACAGAATAAAAATATAAATGAGTTGAGTCAGTCGGGCCGCATTAGGATAACTTAATTGTTCCGGTGGCCCAGTATTACCCAAATTGAAAAGCTAAAAAATAATGGCCTGACGGCCCATCCCGCACCTATATACAAGCTCAACGCTTTATTCTACCCTACTCGGGGGAGTGCCTGAGATATTCTGCCCATTTTTTTGCGGTCGCCGCCTCGTAACCCTCGCGTACCATTGTGGAGTCATGTCGTCGGTGAGAGGTATGATAAAACCCTATGCATATCCGTCCTGAACTAGATCATCTATCTCCCCTCGTTGCTCATCTATCTCCCCTCTATTCTCCGTGCGGTTGTTTCGACAATTGATCAAATTGTCGACAACACATAGATCTCATACATTAGCTGCAGCAATTATTGCCCAGTACATGCGCCATGTTAGATCTGTTTTTCATCTGATGTCCCGGGCCTAATATGCATTCATTTTTGTCATCTATTTGTCGACAACACCTACATTAGCTACAGTAACTGCAATCAGTTTCTCATCTATTTGTCGACAACACCTAGATCTGCTACAGTAACTGCAATCAGATTCTCATCTATTTGTCGACAACACCTAGATCTGCTACATAACATGCAAAAGACTAAAAGATTGAATCTTGTACATTTTGAGGTCATACTATTGAAGTTGTCATGTAACATATGTCATAGATCATCATGAATGTTACATTAAATGCATTTTTTATAACTATGTTTGATCACTCGTAATGGTATGAAGGTGAACATGGACGCTCACGTACCTGAAGTTGTTGCTCCTGGGGATGCGCAGAAAAGAATTACTATGAGAGGTAAGAATGATCCTTCCAACAAAAATGTTTCAGTACATATATTATTGTTCATTACTATCCAAAATTATGCATTCAGGTCCAGGAATTATGGGGAATGCAGATTTTGACTCCTTCTGTGTGTTTGCCAATCTGGTGGAGATGGATGATGAACAACTTGCTAGACTGAAGCGTGTAGTTTGTAAGCACAACCCAAGTAGACCCCTCTATGTCTTCACCATAAAAAATTCAATCATCATCAAGGGCAAAGCCAAAATGGTAATCAATTTTTGAATAAATCATAAGCCATCATTACTGTCCAAGCGTATGTCAAATTTTTTTGCTAACAAATGATTGCTCATTGACTCCTTTTGCAGTACTTCTCAAAGGCCTACACCATGGAGTACATTGTGAAGAATCTGAAATTACCATCCGAAATTCAAGTCTTTTCCAGGAATAGAAAAGTTGCTAAAGTTAGGATGGTCTTGAGCAAAGTAGGGAAAACTGCCATGATTACCTCAAATTGGATGGATGTTGTGAAGCAAAATAAGATGCAAGTTGGTGACATCTACATATTCTGGTTTCGTGGTAGCAAGGAGGGTGGTCTGAAGCTCCTAGTTGATCAACTATGAAATCACCACGTATTTTAAATGCTTACACATGACAACTGTGTCATGAAACATGGACATTAGTGTGTGCTACATATTATGTTTGATTAATTGTTAACGCATGTTTTATTGTCATGACATTAGTGTGTGCTGCATATTATGTTTCAATAATGATTTACGCATGTTTTATTGTCATGAAATAGTGGTGTTTGCTATTAATCGATCACATAAGCACTGCATAAAAAGTGGCGTCATCATGCACCGAATCTAGGCCATATTGCGTAGCTTCAAGCTGTGCAGGGCCCGCGTAAAAAGGTAGCCCATTTCGGTGTGTTCTCACATAACGTGATTTAATTTCGGCTGGGCAGTTGCCATTTTTTGTGCAGGGCAGTTCACACCGAGTCATCTTCCCTCCCCTTCTTTCTCCTCCTCATTTGCCATTTATTCTCAAAGTGCATTTCCCACCGATTCATCTTCCCTCCCCTTCTTTCTCCTCCTTTCTCCACACTCGCCCTCTTCGTCTACCTCTCGAAATGGACCAGGAAAGAGAGTTCAGCAATCACAAAAGACCGACATGGATCAGAAAGGGAGGTTAGCAATCAGAGCAGCTGATGACACGGATCAGAATGGGAGGTTACCGATCACAAAACTGAAATCCGGAAGATTGTCGCACATCAAACTGAGATTGAGGTTGTCTACACCGACGACAACCATAAAGCAGCCGAGATTGTGGACATGTACGAGCAGTGGTTGAGCAAGGATGAATACAAGTTCATGGGCCTGGACTTCGAGTACTGCGACCCGGAGTACAAAGGTGACTATCGGATCGCCGTCGTCCAACTGGCGATGAAAGATCACGTATTGGTCTACCAATGGTCAAGGTATGTATATTTGATTTTTACAAAGGGCTCTTGCAAACTTGAAATATGAAACCCGGTTTTACATAACCTCTATCATCTTGATTTGATGCTTCAGGGTAGTTCATTTCTGTGATTTGATATTTTTGATGTGGTTACTTAGTTGTTATTTAGTTACTCATGTGCCTGTAGTTATGGTAAATCCCCCTCACAAACATAGTACTGGTACTCATTCATCTTTAAGGATAAAATCTGAACTTCTAAATCCATTTGAATGTACTGATATGAACCATGATATGTACTTCATTTCAAGTTCAGACAAAAAATGTTAAATGACACGTAGGAATGAAATATTATCACATAATTTCATTGCATTTCACAACTCAATTTCAGCATTTTTTCCCAACAATATTTTACCAGTTAATCTTTTCCATTTTTATGGTGGAGCAGTAGCCAACCGTGGTGTCCCAAACTCATGGATTTCCTACGCAGTGGTGTCCACTTTGCTAGCGTCGATATCAGAAATGACAGAATAGCAATGCAAAGTTGGAATATTGAGATACCAATTGAGTACCACATCGATCTGCAGGACTTGTTCCAGCTTGAACGCGACAGATCGGGATGGCCGACATGGCAGCCGCACTCATCGATATGAGCTACAAAGGAATGAAGAAAGAATTCCCATCTGTCCAAAGACAAGTTCTGGGAGAAGAATCCCCTCGATGAAATTAATCTGGAGTATGCAGCCGAGAGATGGGTTTGTGGCGTACAAACCGTACCATATAATCCGTCAATGCAACTATGGACAGCGCCACCGGCTACCTCCGCAAGCAACACCAACTGCATTGCAACCCAGTTCAACGGGCGGCACAAAGGCTTCTTCATCGAGCAGCAGCAAAGGAAAAGAATTGGCTGGCACCAAGCGCCCAAGTGGGGATGAAGCGTGGACACACACTGGCATCACTGATGGGCATGAATATTGGACTGCCGCGTCCTGGAGTTTTCCCATGTGTTATCAAACAAGCCCTCCTCGTTTTCGTGGGGGCCACTGGGACGAGTGGCCAGAGGAGAAGAAGCCGAAGATAGATTGGAGTGGTGCTGCCCCAAACACACCCTAGATAGATCTATGTTCTGTGAAGTGTGTATGTTGATACTACGGTTTTGTAAATGGGTTGAACTACTTGACTAAATGCAAAGTGTGTGTGTGCACCTGAAAAAATCTTCAACGAAATTGATGTGTGTACGTGAAAAATTCTAGTGTGTGTGAGTGTGTAGCTGAAAAAGGCTACTATGTTGGTGTATGATTCTTTACAAATGCAAAGCGTGTGTCTACACTCTGAAAAATCGCACAACGAAATTGATACCGTCTTGGTACTCTGTGTTTGTGTATGTAGCTTAAATGTTACTTTCAGTGTTTGTGTGCAACTGAAAAATCATCAAGAAATCATGATCAAAAAATATGTACGTGTGTGTCTGTATGTGCACCTCAATAAAACAAGAAACAAGAATATATGATTAAGCAAACAAAATAATAGGATAGCCATATGTCTTGAACAAAACGAAAAAAGTATTCATGGTCACTTGACAACATAACATAGTTGATAGAAGGAAAAAAGCTATTCATGGTCAGGAAACCTTCTTCGGGACTAAAACCTAACCACTCAAACTTTTATCTTCCATTTTCTATGTCTTCTTGTTGATCCCGAAGCGACGGACCGAATTCTCTCTTTCACCATCTCTAACGTGTTCGAAGGTGATAACATCATTTCAGCGACAATTCGTCTTCGCCTTCCATTAATTTTGATCTAAACAATATTACGAAATATGGGTTAGATGTAACACATTTTTGTTAATCCAAGGGTGTACATACAGACGATTTTTAACAAACCTGTGAAATCTCTGCATCATCCGGTCCCCATCCCAATGCTCCATGCATTCCATCACAAACAATCCACAAGAGTTCCTGTTGTAAATGCAAAATCTCGATAACGTTAATCCTCTCATGTATTGATCATAAACTTAAATTGGTGTAACATTAACTCACCCGTCATGTTGCTGCGGCATGTCGTACTCTAATATCGGCCACTTTGAAACGTCGGGATGATTTCCACTCGTGACTTCGTTGGCCACTTGCATGTCATCTGCAATTTGGCGCCGCTGTAGAGAGATAACAGTTATGCTAATTTGCGCAATTCAGTGTGTTACAAGTAATGTGGACAATTTGTTTTTCACTTACAAGTGCCTCAACAGTCTCCAACGTAAACTCTAGAGGATAAAGCGAGTCGAGAACTTGGAATTCTTGCTTCGGTGTGTGCATGACAACGGTCGTCCAGTGTGTATTGCCAATGTTGAGTGGAAAATAAACCTGCAAAAAATTAGAACATATGAAAAAAATGAGATGTCATTCGGCAAGTTTATTAGCAGAGTACTACAATATTTTATAACAATCATATATTACGTACCTTGTCACGGACGGTGTATTCCGTCAACACTCTACCAACCGCGCCAGATCTTACCATCGCGCTATCCATGTTCTTGCTGGATTCTTTGGGTTTGTCTCCGGCAATTGCCCGGTCTACTAGATATTTTGATCTCCATGCTGGACACAAGAAGCGATCATCCCCAACATGGAGGTTCAAATGCCCAATGTAACCATCAATGACCTGCGAATAACATAATGACATTATATGTTAATAACATACATGTAAATATTAAATGTATGGAATAGATGTGTTCTACACACTTACATCATCGGACAACCATTTTTCGTCGAGAACAACACGTAGCCGCTCAGCGTTAACTTCATCGCCCCTGGCACTCCGGTAAACATTCTTTTTTTTGTGCTGGTCTGAGCGAGATGCAAGCTCGAGGAAGACTATAGCTGCGTCTACAAGTTCAGCCGTCAAATCGCATGATGCATCCGGTTTTGCATTTTTATCTGCTCCAGATTTATCATCGAAATTCAGAGCTGCATGCATATGAAAATGATTAGCAAATACAACATTTCTTATAGAGAATATTAAAAATAATGGGACAAATAAACTACCTTTTGTGGATGAACCACGGACTTGACGCTTGGTGCGTCTGTCTAGAGCATAGGGAGATTGAAATTTTTTGGGAATTGTTCGCTTCCTCTTCCCAGCCAACTCATCTTCCTTTGATTTAGATAAGAACTTGCTAATACTTACTGCGTCGAGATCAATTTCTGAATCTGATGTCACCGGATCAGCATTTTCAATGATGAACGGATTATCCGGTGTGCTACCAACATCGCCAAATGGCTTTCCTGCTGGAGTACCATTCAGTCCACCAGCCTTGTCAGGTGTGCGCATAGCATCATTTGCATTCTTGGTAGTATCATTCTTAGCAGGCTCCTTTAATTTTTTTTCCAATTTATCAACTTCATCAGCCAGGTTCATGTCAATGATACGAATAGAATCTCCACCTCCTGCTGAATCGCTCTCTTCCTTGTACATGAACTCTTTTTTATCACGAGGGCCGTTCCGGAAAGAGTTGACATCTTCCTGGTCCTCCATGTTACCGGAAATCGGTGCGGCTGCTGGTTTGTAAGTCACGCCTTCCTTATTAAACATCTCCAATGTTCTCTGCAACACAAAAATATATAAGTTCATGAACGATTGCATTTTCAATAACAAAAGAAAATGACACAACAATTAGGCGTTTCACCTGAGCACATAAGGCAGGGATGGTAGCCAACATCTTCTGCAATTGTGCATCTAGGTAACCCGTTAAACGATTTATCAGAATTTCCGTCTGACCGTTATCAATGGGTTTTGGAGCCTGTTTCTTTTTTGGAACAGCACTCGCGGGATTGGCGTTATTCTGATGAGCAGCCACAGGATCTGGCACAACTGGCTCCATCATCCGATACTCTTCAGTGATATTTTCATCAATCTGCACGTTATATAATGCAAGAGTTAAGTACTACAGTTTTGAATTGATTATTTACAAAATTAAGTGTGCCTATTCGTAACACTGAAATTAGTACCTTCACGTTACCACGACCTCGACCATTCTCATAGTCAAAATTGTCTCTCCGCGTGGCAGCTGCTTCATTCCAGTTCCTCATTAGAGGGCGCATGGACAGTTTAGGATTAAATGCACAGTCGCCTTCTAGCGGCTGACATTTTTCCCAAGACAAGTACCGCATGCATGTAAACAAAGGAGAGTAAATTAATTATCTATACGTGAAAAATGCGGTGAGATGTAGTATGCACAACACTCCGACATAAGACCATACATACCGCAACATTCCTAAGTTCCCTTTTGGCCACCGACGGATTTGTCTACCTTTTCTTACCAGCCTAATGCTATCCAACAGAACCCTAAGAGTGAATGCATTCCAATTGATTTTTGAGATTCGGTTCACATCTTCTACTAGTGCATAGAACTTGTGTGGGACAATCTTCGTCGCCATAGGAGCAAGTACTGTTCCCAGAAGCACTAGCACTACCCTCCTCAGGAAGTCATCATCGGCAAGTTTACTTTTAATGATGTCGTCAATTAATTCGTCGATAACGATGTTACCGGTTGATTTGCTTATGAACTGTGGTGGGATGCGATGCTTCACGTCTTCACCTTCCTCGGTAAGTATTTCCCCAGCAGAAAATCCTTCATTAACCAGACCAAGGAGACACTCAACATCAACAAAACCAAGAGACACCACGCCATTGTTCTCTCCTATTTCGAATGTACCAGTGGCAGGGTCAAAAACATCAAGCATGAACCTGGAACAAAAATGAAGATGAATCAATAAGTACTATGCAAAAATAATCCACGAATTACAAATGACATATGAACATGTGATGAAATATTACGTAATATACATGTGAGAAGGTGTACCTGATCAATATTGTACGCATCTTCACAGAAGGAATCATCATCATACTTCTTAAATTAGTTAGAGCTAGTCTAGCACGTTGATCCACGGTAAGACGGGCCATGAGCCTACACCATTTTTCGATGTTGCAGCAAACTTCACCCCTAAGCTCGTCCATTCTATCAAGGAAAAACACTATATTACGAAAGTAATATGTCACGTACAAAAAACTAAATTAAATGTGCAAGAGGGAGACTTGAATACAACATGATTTTACATACGATGCGTGGGATGACATTATTAATTGTACATACGATGTGTGAGATGATATGCTTTCAACAGACAAATCATGGTGAAATTTTATACAAAAAAATTGAGAGCAAACATCTGCCTGGCCTATATATGAAACCCCTCAATAAAATTTACATCTTAAAAACCGATAATTGCAGTGTTTGCTATTTTCATGCTACAAGAGCGATGCATATATAGGAAAACTGCTGACAAAGGATCGACTGGATCCGACGTATTCGGGCATGAAGTCACGTTAAAGTTTTACTTAACCTAAACGAATTGACTACAGGTGTGCACATGCATGCACACAACCAGCACAACAACTCCAAGTCCTAATCAGATTCAACACTTAAGAAAATTATTCTAACAACTGCAAATATGAAGACACACGGCGACTCTAGAGGAGGGGCGACTCTAGAGGAGCGGCGACTCTAGAGGAGCGGCGACTCTAAACTATACAAATTTTAGTTGCTTCATACGATGTGGATACGAAGGTCTTGATGTGTACTTACTTGACGAGGCAGTGTTGGAACCGTCTTGGTCTGTCTCCGATGAGATCTAGGTGACGGTGTTGGGCCTGGCGTGGAAAAGATTCCTAGGTACGGCGGTCTCAGGTGAGGGTGCCTTGCAGATGGCGGCGGTGGCGGGGATGAGAGCCTTGGAGATGGAGGAGGCGAGAAGAATAGAGAGGGCGACTGCGCGGGCGGTGGCGGTGGCGGTGGCGGTGGCGGCGGCTGTAGCTAGGGTTTGCACGATCTCAATGACGGCAGCACGAACACCTTTTTATAGGCCGACCACGTCGTCCGTCATTTCCGGAACATGCCATGCGCAAACCATGCACGATAAGATCGTGGCGCGCGTGAAGATCGTAATGGTGCGTTTCCATCCGCCGTTTCGGGTTGTGCCTTTTTTTAATAACATTTTTTCACTTTCATTATTGTTGCATATGGCATTTTGGTTGGTCCATGTTGGGCCAACGAAATTAAACAACAAAATTATAGTCTATACTTATCATGAACAATGTTGATATGTAAATATGGACAACATTAATAAAATATGTTTTACCTTGGATGGGATCACCATTTTGACCCATTTTGACCCTAAAACCCTAGTATCGGCACCTCCCAACCATGGGATCACCATGAATGAAAAAACCAACCTACAAAGAGCAATCCAAAAAGGGTGGGGCACACCACCATGCACAAGTGTGCCAAATATTGGCCCCATCCAAGGTGGTTGGGTATGTTTTAGGCCATGGTAGACCCAATTTGACACTAAAACCCTTGTATCGGCACCTCCCAACCATGGGATAACCATGAATGAAAAAACCAACCTACAAAGAGCAATTAAAAAAGGGTGGGGCACACCACCATGCACAAGTGTGCCAAATATTGGCCCCATCCAAGGTGGTTTGGTATGTTTTAGGCCATGGTAGACCCATTTTGACCCTAAAACCCTAGTATCGGCACCTCCCAACCATGGGATCACCATGAATGCAAAAACCAACCTAGAAAGAGAAATTAAAAACGTAGGGGCACACCACCATGCACAAGTGTGCCAAATATTGGCCCCATCCAAGGTGGTTTGATATGTTTTAGGCCATGGTAGACCACAGAAGACCCTAAAACCCTAGTATCGGCACCTCCCAACCATGGGATCACCATGAATGCAAAAACCAACCTACAAAGAGAAATTTAAAAAGGGTGGGGCACACCACCATGCACAAGTGTGCCAAATATTGGCCCCATCCAAGGTGGTTTGATATGTTTTAGGCCATGGTAGACCCATTTTGACCCTAAAACCCTAGTATCGGCACCTCCCAACCATGGGATCACCATGAATGCAAAAACCAACCTAGAAAGAGAAATTAAAAAAGGGTGGGGCACACCACCATGCACAAGTGTGCAAAATATTGGCCCCATCCAAGGTGGTTTGATATGTTTTAGGCCATGGTAGACCCATTTTGACCCTAAAACCCTAGTATCGGCACCTCCCAACCATGGGATCACCATGAATGCAAAAACCAACCTACAAAGAGAAATTAAAAAAGGGTGGGGCACACCACCATGCACAAGTGTGCCAAATATTGGCCCCATCCAAGGTGGTTTGATATGTTTTAGGCCATGGTAGACCCATTTTGACCCTAAAACCCTAGTATCGGCACCTCCCAACCATGGGATCACCATGAATGCAAAAACCAACCTACAAAGAGCAATTAAAAAAGGGTGGGGCACACCACCATGCACAAGTGTGCCAAATATTGGCCCCATCCAAGGTGGTTTCATATTTTTTAGGCCATGGTAGACCCATTTTGACCCTAAAACCCTAGTATCGGCACCTCCCAACCATGGGATCACCATGAATGCAAAAACCAACCTACAAAGAGCAATTAAAAAAGGGTGGGGCACACCACCATGCACAAGTGTGCCAAATATTGGCCCCATCCAAGTTGGTTGGGTATGTTTTAGGCCATGGTAGACCCATTTTGACCCTAAAACCCTTGTATCGGCACCTCCCAACCATGGGATCACCATGAATGTAAAAAGCAACCTACAAAGAGCAAGCCAAAAAGGGTGGGGCACACCACCATGCACAAGTGTGCCAAATATTGGCCCCATCCAAGGTGGTTTGATATTTTTTAGGCCATGGTAGACCCATTTTGACCCTAAAACCCTAGTATCGGCACCTCCCAACCATGGGATCACCATGAATGCAAAAACCAACCTACAAAGAGCAATTAAAAAAGGGTGGGGCACACCACCATGCACAAGTGTGCCAAATATTGGCCCCATCCAAGGTGGTTGGGTATGTTTTAGGCCATGGTAGACCCATTTTGACCCTAAAACCCTTGTATCGGCACCTCCCAACCATGGTATCACCATGAATGAAAAAACCAACCTACAAAGAGCAATTAAAAAAGGGTGGGGCACACCACCATGCACAAGTGTGCCAAATATTGGCCCCACCCAAGGTGGTTTGATACTTTTTAGGCCATGGTAGACACATTTTGACCCTAAAACCCTAGTATCGGCACCTCCCAACCATGGGATCACCATGAATGTAAAAAGCAACCTAAAAAGAGCAAGCCAAAAAGGGTGGGGCACACCACCATGCACAAGTGTGCCAAATATTGGCCCCACCCAAGGTGGTTGGGTATGTTTTAGGCCATGGTAGACCCATTTTGACCCTAAAACCCTAGTATCGGCACCTCCCAACCATGGGATCACCATGAATGCAAAAACCAACCTAGAAAGAGAAATTAAAAAAGGGTGGGGCACACCACCATGCACAAGTGTGCCAAATATTGGCCCCATCCAAGGTGGTTTGATATGTTTTAGGCCATGGTAGACCCATTTTGACCCTAAAACCCTAGTATCGGCACCTCCCAACCATGGGATCACCATGAATGCAAAAACCAACCTACAAAGAGAAATTAAAAAAGGGTGGGGCACACCACCATGCACAAGTGTGCCAAATATTGGCCCCATCCAAGGTGGTTTGATATGTTTTAGGCCATGGTAGACCCATTTTGACCCTAAAACCCTAGTATCGGCACCTCCCAACCATGGGATCACCATGAATGCAAAAACCAACCTACAAAGAGCAATTAAAAAAGGGTGGGGCACACCACCATGCACAAGTGTGCCAAATATTGGCCCCATCCAAGGTGGTTTCATATTTTTTAGGCCATGGTAGACCCATTTTGACCCTAAAACCCTAGTATCGGCACCTCCCAACCATGGGATCACCATGAATGCAAAAACCAACCTACAAAGAGCAATTAAAAAAGGGTGGGGCACACCACCATGCACAAGTGTGCCAAATATTGGCCCCATCCAAGGTGGTTGGGTATGTTTTAGGCCATGGTAGACCCATTTTGACCCTAAAACCCTTGTATCGGCACCTCCCAACCATGGGATCACCATGAATGTAAAAAGCAACCTACAAAGAGCAAGCCAAAAAGGGTGGGGCACACCACCATGCACAAGTGTGCCAAATATTGGCCCCATCCAAGGTGGTTTGATATTTTTTAGGCCATGGTAGACCCATTTTGACCCTAAAACCCTAGTATCGGCACCTCCCAACCATGGGATCACCATGAATGCAAAAACCAACCTACAAAGAGCAATTAAACAAGGGTGGGGCACACCACCATGCACAAGTGTGCCAAATATTGGCCCCATCCAAGGTGGTTGGGTATGTTTTAGGCCATGGTAGACCCATTTTGACCCTAAAACCCTTGTATCGGCACCTCCCAACCATGGGATCACCATGAATGAAAAAACCAACCTACAAAGAGCAATTAAAAAAGGGTGGGGCACACCACCATGCACAAGTGTGCCAAATATTGGCCCCATCCAAGGTGGTTTGGTATGTTTTAGGCCATGGTAGACCCATTTTGACCCTAAAACCCTAGTATCGGCACCTCCCAACCATGGGATCACCATGAATGTAAAAACCAACCTACAAAGAGAAATTAAAAAAGGGTGGGGCACACCACCATGCACAAGTGTGCCAAATATTGGCCCCATCCAAGGTGGTTTGGTATGTTTTAGGCCATGGTAGACCCATTTTGACCCTAAAACCCTAGTATCGGCACCTCCCAACCATGGGATCACCATGAATGTAAAAACCAACCTAGAAACACCAAGCCAAAAAGGGTGGGGCACACCACCATGCACAAGTGTGCCAAATATTGGCCCCACCCAAGGTGGTTTGATATTTTTTAGGCCATGGTAGACACATTTTGACCCTAAAACCCTATTATCGCCACCTCCCAACCATGGGATCACCATGAATGTAAATACCAACCTACAAACACCAAGCCAAAAAGGGTGGGGCACACCACCATGCACAAGTGTGCCAAATATTGGTCCCATCCAAGGTGGTTGGGTATGTTTTAGGCCATGGTAGACCATTTTGACCCTAAAACCCTAGTATCGGCACCTCCCAACCATGGGATCACCATGAATGCAAAAACCAACCTACAAAGAGAAATTAAAAAAGGGTGGGGAACACCACCATGCACAAGTGTGCCAAATATTGGCCCCATCCAAGGTGGTTTGGTATGTTTTAGGCCATGGTAGACCCATTTTGACCCTAAAACCCTAGTATCGGCACCTCCCAACCATGGGATCACCATGAATGTAAAAACCAACCTAGAAACCCCAAGCCAAAAAGGGTGGGGCACACCACCATGCACAAGTGTGCCAAATATTGGCCCCACCCAAGGTGGTTGGGTATGTTTTAGGCCATGGTACACCATTTTGACCCTAAAACCCTAGTATCGGCACCTCCCAACCATGGGATCACCATGAATGTAAAAACCAACCTAGAAACACCAAGCCAAAAAGGGTGGGGCACACCACCATGCACAAGTGTTCCAAATATTAGCCCCATCCAAGGTGGTTGGATCTGTTTTAGGCCATGGTAGACCCATTTTGACCCTAAAACCCTAGTATCGGCACCTCCCAACCATGGGATCACCATGAATGTGAAAACCAACCTACAAAGAGCAAGCCAAAAAGGGTGGGGCACACCACCATGCACAAGTGTGCCAAATATTGGCCCCACCCAAGGTGGTTTGATATTTTTTAGGCCATGGTAGACACATTTTGACCCTAAAACCCTAGTATCGGCACCTCCCAACCATGGGATCACCATGAATGTAAAAACCAACCTAGAAACACCAAGCCAAAAAGGGTGGGGCACACCACCATGCACAAGTGTTCCAAATATTAGCCCCATCCAAGGTGGTTGGATCTGTTTTAGGCCATGGTAGACCCATTTTGACCCTAAAACCCTAGTATCGGCACCTCCCAACCATGGGATCACCATGAATGTGAAAACCAACCTACAAAGAGCAAGCCAAAAAGGGTGGGGCACACCACCATGCACAAGTGTGCCAAATATTGGCCCCACCCAAGGTGGTTTGATATTTTTTAGGCCATGGTAGACACATTTTGACCCTAAAACCCTAGTATCGGCACCTCCCAACCATGGGATCACCATGAATGTAAAAACCAACCTAGAAACACCAAGCCAAAAAGGGTGGGGCACACCACCATGCACAAGTGTTCCAAATATTAGCCCCATCCAAGGTGGTTGGATCTGTTTTAGGCCATGGTAGACCCATTTTGACCCTAAAACCCTAGTATCGGCACCTCCCAACCATGGGATCACCATGAATGTGAAAACCAACCTACAAAGAGCAAGCCAAAAAGGGTGGGGCACACCACCATGCACAAGTGTGCCAAATATTGGCCCCACCCAAGGTGGTTTGATATTTTTTAGGCCATGGTAGACACATTTTGACCCTAAAACCCTAGTATCGGCACCTCCCAACCATGGGATCACCATGAATGTAAAAACCAACCTACAAAGAGAAATTAAAAAAGGGTGGGGCACACCACCATGCACAAGTGTGCCAAATATTGGCCCCATCCAAGGTGGTTTGGTATGTTTTAGGCCATGGTAGACCCATTTTGACCCTAAAACCCTAGTATCGGCACCTCCCAACCATGGGATCACCATGAATGTAAAAACCAACCTAGAAACACCAAGCCAAAAAGGGTGGGGCACACCACCATGCACAAGTGTGCCAAATATTGGCCCCACCCAAGGTGGTTTGATATTTTTTAGGCCATGGTAGACACATTTTGACCCTAAAACCCTAGTATCGCCACCTCCCAACCATGGGATCACCATGAATGTAAATACCAACCTACAAACACCAAGCCAAAAAGGGTGGGGCACACCACCATGCACAAGTGTGCCAAATATTGGCCCCATCCAAGGTTGTTGGGTATGTTTTAGGCCATGGTAGACCATTTTGACCCTAAAACCCTAGTATCGGCACCTCCCAACCATGGGATCACCATGAATGCAAAAACCAACCTACAAAGAGAAATTAAAAAAGGGTGGGGCACACCACCATGCACAAGTGTGCCAAATATTGGCCCCATCCAAGGTGGTTTGGTATGTTTTAGGCCATGGTAGACCCATTTTGACCCTAAAACCCTAGTATCGGCACCTCCCAACCATGGGATCACCATGAATGTAAAAACCAACCTAGAAACACCAAGCCAAAAAGGGTGGGGCACACCACCATGCACATGTGTGCCAAATATTGGCCCCACCCAAGGTGGTTGGGTATTTTTTGGGCCATGGTAGACACATTTTGACCCTAAAACCCTAGTATCGGCACCTCCCAACCATGGGATCACCATGAATGTAAAAACCAACCTAGAAACACCAAGCCAAAAAGGGTGGGGCACACCACCATGCACAAGTGTTCCAAATATTAGCCCCATCCAAGGTGGTTGGATCTGTTTTAGGCCATGGTAGACCCATTTTGACCCTAAAACCCTAGTATCGGCACCTCCCAACCATGGGATCACCATGAATGTGAAAACCAACCTACAAAGAGCAAGCCAAAAAGGGTGGGGCACACCACCATGCACAAGTGTGCCAAATATTGGCCCCACCCAAGGTGGTTTGATATTTTTTAGGCCATGGTAGACACATTTTGACCCTAAAACCCTAGTATCGGCACCTCCCAACCATGGGATCACCATGAATGTAAAAACCAACCTAGAAACACCAAGCCAAAAAGGGTGGGGCACACCACCATGCACAAGTGTTCCAAATATTAGCCCCATCCAAGGTGGTTGGATCTGTTTTAGGCCATGGTAGACCCATTTTGACCCTAAAACCCTAGTATCGGCACCTCCCAACCATGGGATCACCATGAATGTGAAAACCAACCTACAAAGAGCAAGCCAAAAGGGTGGGGCACACCACCATGCACAAGTGTGCCAAATATTGGCCCCACCCAAGGTGGTTGGATCTATTTTAGGCCATGGTACACCATTTTGACCCTAAAACCCTAGTATCGGCACCTCCCAACCATGGAGCATCCACTAGTTATTCCGTAATATCTAAAAATGAAAAATATCTTCACATTCCATGATTGATTGTGTTACATACCATGTCTATAAATTTTGAGGTGATTTGGAGGAGGTCGAAAAAATCACTTGCTTAAAAAATGGGGCTAAAGTTATACCAAACGGTCCGTCGTAGAGCAAGTGATTTTTTCGACCATCTCTAAATCACCTCAATTTTTTATAGGCTCCCATGTATGTAATATCAATTATTATTAAAAAAATTAAAAATAAACTTTACCATTTTATTTCAATCAGTATACTTTCAAGTATATATTTTGATAAAGGACAATTCAAAAACAAATTAATGAAAACATACAAGGTTGGGTTGATCTGCCAACCTTCAATGCATCTTTTGTACTTTTTCTGTATATGAACTTTTTACAAATTCGATTTTTTAAATTCACATATGAAATATCAGATACAAATAACATATGAAATTGCTACTCTGTTTTATTCTCATGACATTGGTGGTTGCTATTCTCATCACATAGCGGCTTGCTATTCATTCATGTAACTTATCTACTATGTTTTTTAAACTATTGAATACATTATGACAGAGATCAAATTGGTACATAACTCAATATTACTGAACTATCAAATTTTCAAACAAGCAAAATTTTAGAATTACCATTTCCTTGCAAACAAGATAATATTTATGGACTACCATTTTTCCAACAGAACATGGATGGTAGATAAAAAGGCTGACAATACTTTGTAGCCATCCATAACTTCACTTATCTTATAACAAAGTGAAGAACCAGCAAAAGCAAACACGGTGTGCTACATACCATCTAGCACACCGGTACAAAGGTATACATAGCTACCATAGCTAAAGTTCACATGCCTAGCAAGTCCATACATAGTTACCGCACCATAACAGAAGGTGCACACATAAACTAGCAGTTCTTAATAACATACATTACTTAACATCATCATATCTACCGATGATGTACTTCTTCACTAACTTTTTCGTGCATTCGGTCAATCCCGACCATAGTACTCCAAGATTTTCCTCAGGGCAGCATGGTTCGCCTTGTCGCGGAGATCCTTCGGGTGCACCTCCTTCACATGGCTAACAAGTCCTTCACGCATACCATCCCTAGGAACCTGCTTGGAGGGATGGAACTTGCGATAGTACCTCCCATCGAGTTTCATGTAAGCACCGATTCCCTCAGCCCGCATCTTCTCCTCCACCTTCTTCTCATATGACAAGACATTGTACTTGCTGACTTCATTATCAGATGAAGCATCTAAGTTGTACTTGCAAAACAACAATGTCACAATCATATGTCACAACTATTGTACAAAGCAATGAGTTCAATAAACTTGTCAACCATGCACAATCAATATTGAGAATGCTCTCTTACCGACACGGCGTCCCCGGACTCGACCTCGGCTGGAAATGTAGGAGTGGCCGTAGTCCTCCGAGTCATCAAACTCCTCAAACTTCCTCTTGCGGACAGAGGAGGTCTCACCAAGCCGATGGAATATATACAGATTATTATGTCAATCTAAATTGCAATCATACCAAAGCATAACACATATACTACAAATCCTTATTGCAATCATTACAATAACAGGCCGATAACATTATATTTCTCCTACTATGTTAAGGTGAAACATAATTCTGTCAACCTATCATTAATACCTGATCTTAATATCATAGAGTAATCATAGTCAATATTATGTTTCACCTTACCATAATGTTGCTCATAATAATAAATTTCATAGAGGAAATAGAGTCCAGATTCTATAGAGGAATGCCCCTGGAGCAAAGTACCATAATAATAAGCAATAATTATCACCATAAGATGTTAACTAAGCGGCATTTAGGGGTTTTTAGCTTCTAACACCCATAAGTGGAGGTCCTGCTAAATCATACCTTTTCAAATAATAGATACACATGCTATTATTCATACTGTGGTGATGTACAATTATAGTAACTACATATTTTCCCATATGTTTGTGTACAATCATGTATATATACTAATTGATAAAATTGAACATAACATGTGACTGCATAATATTTTTTACAAAATAAATGCAGGGAACAAATTATTATGTCAATGTTGTTGCCATCATAGCAAGATAACACTCCTGGAGCACAACAACATTACCATAGATTTAGAAATCAATGTGAATCCTAAAGCAATTATGCAATCATGTAATAAAAACTTACTAATGAAGCTCTGTACCAAACAATTGATGATACTACTAACAAATAAATTGTGCACGCGGTAATCAAACCAGATAAATTGTGCACAGGGTATATAAATTGGGGTCACATGACAATAAAATCCCCCTTAACTACGAATGCACACGGATGTCAAACCAGATTAAAAAAAACCCTTGCCAACATACACAAACCATAGGACAATCTGCTAGATCCATTTGGTCCACAGTAATCAAGCCCTTATCACAATTCATATATGATTCGTCTGTTCTTCGGTTTGATCTAACCCTAATCACCATCAAATAAGGGCAAATAAGCTGAGGAGTTGAGAGGATAGCACATACCAGAGGGTCTTCCGCCATTGGCTGCACATTCAGATCCGGCACGATCTCGCCGCCGAGTCCGTGCTCCTGCTCATCCGCCACCGTCAGCACCAAGCCTCCGCCCGACGCGGCCGCACCACGACGGCTCCATCCACCCGGCACCACATCTGCCTCCGCCACGCCGGTGTTCTTGACCAAGGTAGCGGCGGACGCCCGCGCAGTGGAGCTGCTACCCTCCATCGGCCTCCGATTCGACGGAAATGCGCGGAGAAGAAGGGATTGGAGAAGAGAACTGGCACTGGAGACGGAGTGGAGAAGACGAAGTGGCCGAGGGAGAGGGTTTTCTCTGTACCTGATTTGGGGGGGAAATGGTGGGGCGAGGGAGGCGGAGCAGCCGACGAAGGTTTTATACGTCCCTTCCGCTTCGGTACACGCACGTGACTTCGCCACGTACACGACGGTAGACCGAATACGTACAGAACAGTCGCGGGCCATACGGGCTTGTACGGGGCCTTTACGTATCTGTCAGAAACGTGAAATGACGAAACTAACCCTCAATCCGAACAGGTATCGCGTGATCTGAACCGTTGATGTGTTTTGACCATTCCACTTTTCGCCGGGGGGGGAGCACCGGAGCAGAAGCGCAGATTGAGCCGCACGCGAGATCAGCTCAGAAAGCATTGGCCTGGACGTGAACGCCATGTCGCCGTCGAACCCCCATGGTCCCCGACATCGCAGAACGCTGCCACCGACAGCCAGAGGCAGAGCATGTCCTGCTCCGGTTCGACATGGTGTCTCGCCACGAGGATGGCATTACATACACAGGCTGAACGCAGAGACTGAGAGATATATAATGTGTTTGATTGAATTTGACAGTACCTGTCGCCGTGGTGGTACTTCTGGTAGGAGGAGACGCCATGGCCACATGATCACAATGATCCCAAGTCAGCTCCATCGGTTTTGGCAGCTTGATAGTTGAATCAATCCGTGGATCACCACTTGGATTCGAGTCCATGACGACACGCAGGTATAAACATCATTGTATATCCACAGCTAACCCAAGATTTCAATATTCCATTGAATCAACCAGCGTCAGAAGCGTGCAGTCATTCAGTATGGAGGAACGGAGCCTCCGTCGTCCGGCTGCTCGTCCCCGTCCGCCGCTGGAGACCGCGGCAGGCCTTAGCGGGATGAGTTTGTCTCCGAGATCTTCGATTCACGGTGACACTGGCTAGCTTAACTGTCAAAAAACACAATCATACCTGGAGGCTTTGGAACTCGTCGGAAAAGACATCCAGCTGTTTGCGCGAGCGCCTCCTTGCATAGCCTGACCTCCTCTTGCGTCAGCACCGGCGTCAGAGGATCGTCCTCCAAGTCGAACGCAGCCCCGGGGACCGGAGCATCGGACTATGCACGTGGAATCGACAGTGATCGTGTGCCTTCTTCCCCAATCCGTGGAGCAGGCTAGCACCAAAACTTCTCAATCCTGCTCTCGCTTCCAGATCGAGCAGAGCTTCAGGCGGCAACTTGGCGCACGATCAGCACGTCGGCGCCGGATTCAGTGGAGCGAAACACGCATCGGCTGGTACGGGCAAGGCAGGGCAATCTTGATCGGCCAGCGATCGATTTTACACAAGAGAGCGGAGGCAACGTGGCGCATCGGAAAACAAATCGACACTACGGGGCCTGCTAGCAGCGGGAATCAGAGACGACCGGCGGCAGGTGACCGGCGAGGATTGAGTATCACGGGCTAGAGATCGAATTCGAGGATCGAGGTCATCCGGTTGAGCTGCTGCGGCATAGCCGCAACCGATTCGTGAACTCTCGCGAACAGATCTGAGGCTTCGGGAAGATTCGATCGCGATGTTCTTTCCCCACGGATGCGTGGACTCTCGCGACCGGATCTGAGGCTTCGGTAAGATTCAATTGAGATATTCTTTCGCCACGGCAGAGAAACACGATGGGGCGGCAGCGTGTTGTAGGAATTACCTTTAGGATGAAACTTGTAAATCGTGTTCGTTATGAACTGCTCTAACTCAGGTATGGGACGGGAGGAAACACCAGGTACACAAACACCGACGTTTCCACAATTCCAGGCCCAGTTCAGCCCAGTTCGGGTGGACGAACAAACCGGACAAAACTAAATGAACCGGTACGTGGCGTGGCAGTTGTGTAGTATTATGGAGATTGGTGGGAGGGTAAAACGGTCCGATGAAAAGTTGGACGAAAATTTTGGCAGAAACCTTAGCTCCTTTATTATTAGGTATAGATATGAGACAACGTATCTACTCCGTACAAAAAGAATGAGAAGAAATACCAAAACGATGATGAATCTCACTGCTGTCCCTCCCGACACCTCCTCTCCAGGAAGCCACATGACTATCAATGACGGGGTGTAATGGACCCTGCGTCGACAACCACTACTAGGCCCACGACTTCTGCTGGGGCAGCAAGTGGGCTGGCCCGTCGTCCTTGATGTAACCCTAAGGTGAACCCGCGCTACGTCTCGGATGACTAAACCCGCTAAACAACAAGAGAGGAACAACACTCATCGAAGAACGGAACCCCTGGATCAGCTCTATCCTCTTCCTCGTGCGGAACTCCCTTAGCCTTCTTGACGTGAATCCCTTGTATCGAACCACGTATTGTGTGCGGAGATAGTAATCGAGATTAAGTCGTGACATATGGTGTACCAAATCTTGATCTGGCACCTCTCACGTGTTCCGTCAAGGAGTTGATGCGGAATTGGAGATCAAGGACCAGGTCACGGTGTTGTGATACCTTCAATCCAAATTATGGATGTAATACAGTTTTCTTTTCCTAGAGACCTAGGTTTATAGATCTGATATGAATGTGGGCGCCAACAATACTTTGATAATTTTGTAGAATTGTTTGTTCACATGACCAAACGTTGTCTTTTTGGGTTTGTATCAATGGATGGAAACACGCTAGGGCCAAGGTTTCATCTGCAGTTGTGCTTACACAAGTGGAATAACAAAGATATATTAGAGAACAGGGATGTGTTATATAATGAATATAGATGCAAGGATAAGTAGGAAATGTGTTATGATAATGCCATATACTACTATGGTATGCTCCATCGATTCATCTGTCCAACCGTGAACCCTCATGCACGAGTCTCTGCAAGTTATTAAGATTAAACATACAAAAGCATTGAGATCAATAACGTCAATGTTAATCTCTTGAGAAAATCCTATAAAATCCTACTACCCAACTATCACCGAGGTTCGCACTTGGTCACAAAACTCCTTTTGATCTCACATTTTAACTTTTTTTATCAATCGTATGGTGTTGGGTATCTGATGACAAGGCCTTATGATTGAGGAAAAATACTTGAAACAAATAGATGAATCTTGACTATAATCTTGCACAACTATCCCATTTCAAAAGATGCACATTTTGCTGTGAGGGTAGGCCTTAGACCGCTAGGACTTCTCACACATGATTAGATTAACAATCATAAATATTGTATTGAAAATCCTTGATAGATGCATAACGAATAGTCTTACAATGTTGCTATTAGTGAAGGAATCAATTTACAAGTAGATGGCTATGTGGATGAAGATGGGGAGTGATGGATTGGTGATGGCGGTGGCATAGCTTCGAGGAATGGGGTTGGAAATCAGGATTCTGTGGACGGAGATGTGCTTTGGTGACGTTATGTTGCTCTGATGACCTAGGTATCTTCACAATAAATACTCCATTTGATCGTTCAGAGTCACCGATAGGTGGCACATCCGAACGGTACGGAGGGTGTTTCTCGAGGAATAATGTGAGTAACTTTTAAGCACTCGGTACGGCGGGTGCCGGGCGGTATATCATGGTTATTTTCTAGGTTCAAAGGGTAAATTCACATAACTCCACATGAGCTCTATTGACCTTGAGAAACTTAGGGTGAATGTTGCAAGTCACTTTTGTTTCACGAGATGAACATATTTATGCAGACCCCGTATCAAACCAAGAAACATAACTGGATTGTTCAAATTTATAAGAAGCATAAATCATGATTGTGATTCCAATTGATCATAGCAATGATATTTTAGTACCAAGTACAAAAGGTATACATTGTAAGGTCATCTGATTATTGAATCAGAAACCTGGAACCGACAATGTGATAATGAAGAATCAATAAACAAGTAAATGCTAGTGATTCAACGTTAAATGCCTCACCGACTATAAAAGGGTAAACACCTCACAAACACATTATTCATATGATCTAGATATCACTATTTGTACCGTACCCAATGCACCCTTAACATTTCTAGATATTGGTATTGTATGTTTTATATCTCTCTACTCATATATTTAAGGATACTAAAGAGAATGCAATATATATTTATATATACACATAACTATAATTCATCTAAGTGGCACAAATGATTCTGTGGAGTCCTGCATTTTGCAATATTTGTTTTACTATCATGAAACCTAGCTTTCGAAGATACACCCTCCGTATATTTGAGATTGAAGCAACAATTTGACAGACATATTATTGCTAAGATGTACGTATAGGATATTTTCTCCGAGAATTATGTCTAAATTAATAGAACTTGGACTACAGTGGTTATTAATTTCTTTACATTAACACAAACTCCACTTTTACCCAAGACAGAAGTTTGTAAATCTTGATTGACTTGAACATAGATTCTTTTCAAGACCTATGTCTCGAAAGGAAAAAATTAACACAATTACCTTGCAACATGTGGTTTAATTTATCAATATGTATTTGAAAAGGAAATTAGAATAGTCATCTCGCTAATTTATTTAAGTGTAATAGAAGGCTATAATGGAGATCAATCTAGATCGTTGGGGCTCACCAACGGAGTGCTAACGACGCGGCACCTACAAACCCGCGGACGTAGCGCATGCGTCACGTTTTCACCGAACCTACAAAGATTTGCATTGATGTTGTCACCTCTGAAATGGTACTGGGATTTCTATGGGAGGAGATTCTTTGGGACGCCATTAAATTAGAGGTAGGAGAGGGTGGGAGGATTTTTCCGTTGGGGACGGCGAATGGCCGTTGGGGTAGCATGGAAGAAGATAATATGGAGGGGAAATTTTTTGTTAGATGGGAAGGTCGGCCAAGAGACAAGAGAAAGAATTAGGGAGGCCCGCAACTCGGAGGTGAGCCAGTATGTGAACTATCCCAAGATTTTAAGTTGGAAATAGAGAGTTGGAAATAGAGAGGACACTGATGTTTGCATTGCATTTATGCATTGAAAATCCAGAAAAAATCACGCTTCTGTTTAAACATGTTGAAGTGATCAAGGTTTTTGATGTAGGTCATCGACGTGAGTGCGAAAAAATTTGACATGACCATTGTTGAATTCTTGTATTTAGGGGAAGGTAATGTAAATGAATTTAAATATGAACAATAATAATTCAAATTAAAAAATGTATTTAAAATTGAATTCGAACTATGACTATTTAATTATAACTCAAACAATGTTTGAATTAGGATTTAAGATAATAATAATAATAATAATAATAATAATAATAATAATAATAATAATAATAATAATAATAATAATAAAGAGTATGGAAGAGGGGAATTACAAGTTTATCAATTAAGCCCAATATTACAAAGTTTTACAATATCCATCTTACCAAATATAAATTACTAAAGGAATTAAAAAGAGAAAATAAAACCCTAAACTAAATCTAGCTAAGTGTTTCTTCTCCTTTCTCAACCTGGATACCAATAGTGATAATCATCACTTGCCGAGCCTCAAAGAACATTTCCTGGACTTTGATGGTTTTGTATGTTAGACAACAACACTAGTGATGATCTAATCTAATGCTAAGTGATGTAGGTATCATATATAAGTTTGACTATTCTACATCGACCCCCCAAAATAAGTGGAAGCTTATTTTGTTGTTAAAAGGGTCAATATATGCTCCCAGGCCAGATTATCCGGGCACTCTGTAGGCCGAATTATTCCCTCGCTCCGGATTATTGGCAATAATTCGGCCCTCAGTTTTTGGGTAAGGAATCTCTGAGCGTCGCAAGCTGCGACCTCTGTAAATGGGCTGGTTTTTTAGCCGGATTATTGATCGGACTATTGATAAGGAATCTCTGAGCATCGCAAGCCGCAACCTCTGTAAATGGGCCGGTTTTTTAGCCGGATTATTGACCAGACTATTGATAAACGGTCAGATATTTCAGCATGCTAGATTATCTGCTCCCACTAGGGCTGGATAATCCGCCCCAAGAATCTCCAGCGGCTTTATTTCGGAAGGGGTATAAATACCCCTCCCCTTCTTCATGTTGGGTCTGCTTGTTTTGTCTCTCAAGAAATCTAACAGCTGAGCCACTAGAATTGCTAGAGCTCCTCCTTTAGTCACTCAAAAAGTTGTTGATCTTTCAAGAATCGAAGGTGAAGAACTAGATCTACAAGTCCACCAAACCGATTTGATTTTTACCCTCATTCACTTGAGGATCTTGTGCCTAGTGGTTCCTTTGGAATCCCTAGGTATTGATATCTTTGTGTTGTGAGACCTCTCTGGTGATCTTGGGAGCTTCCAATTCAATTGTGTATGCGTACCCTAAGCTTTGTGTAAATGTTTCGGTTGGCTCCTTCAAGGCTACCACTTAGTGGACCGTGAGATAATGGTTTGTTCACCGAAGAATAGGGTGATGTATTTGTGGCGTTGGTCGGCCTTCATGGCACACCCTCCAACGTAGATGTACATACCCTCAAAAGGAAGAAACAATGGAAATCATCCCTTGCGTCTCCGCCATACCTGGCCATGGGAAGCCCGGCCCGACCGGCCCGGTCCGACCCGAAATTTCCGGGCTTGGGCCAGCCCGAGCATGCTTGTGGGCCGGGCCTGGGCTGAAAATTTAGGCCCGATGACTATGATGGGCTGGGCCTGGGCTTGAGAAATGCATGAAATAGGGAAGAGGCCCGGCCTGAGGCCCAACGGGTTTTTGTAGTGATGGGTCGGGCTTGGCCTAAAAGTTAGGCCCGATGGTCGGGCCGGGCCGGGCCTGGGCCTGGGTTTTTTTGCGTCGGGCTTTGTCCGACCCAGCCCGGCCCGAAGAATGCCCATGTATAGTCTTCGCGTGCTTTACTGTTGGTTACCTCTATCCTTTTACCACACCTTATTACTTCTATCTTGTATTTTGGGCAGATTGCTTGCACCTTATCATATAGGTAAATTTACATAGTTGCATATCTTGAGAATTTACTTTTTGTGTCAAGTCTAAATTAAAAAAAGAATTAAAATTTGATTACCACCTATTCACCCCTCCCCCTCTAGGTGGCCGTACGTTCCTTTCAATTGGTATCCGAGTCTCGACTCTTTTTCGGTATTTACCGCCTATGCGAATATGGGCAAAGAGGGAAGGTTAGTGATCCTACGGATGGGGCTCCCATAAAAGACGTCAAGGGTTTGGAGTCATCCATATCATCCTTGAACACCTCCATGGATAGCCAAATGCAAGAATTGCACGACATGATGATGAAATTCATGCAATCCAATAAAAACCGTAACTCCCCATCCACCACGTGTCCGGAGAAAGTACTGAGGCCTTGTTTACTTCTCAGGTTTTTTTGGGTCTGGGAGGGGAAATTACCGGCCCACGAGTAAATCCCGAAAGTTCCCGAGCGGCTCGTTTACTTCTCATGTATTTTTGGGTAATTTACAGGTCCATCCCAGAACTTCCCGATCCGGTAAGCGTCATCCTCGCGTATCCTCACACACGAGGCTACCCCGTGTTTCTGGTCGTGGAAAAGGGAAGAGAGACGCGACGGGCGACGAGCGACGGCGGCGACAGAGCCGACGACGGCGGGGAAAGGAGACGGCGGCGGGCAAATCAAGACGGCGCCGACGAGATCCTCCTCCGGCGACTGGTCTCCGGTGAGTCCTCGCGCCTCCTCCCCTTTTCCCCTCCTCCCTAGCTAGGGTTTCTTGGGGTCGCTGCCGTCCGCGATGGAGCTCCCGGACGGAGGTTGCGTGGATGACGCGCGCGGCGCAAGGGAAGGGAGCAACAGCGGCCGGTGCCGCGCCCGTGCTCTTCTGATTTGTGCTAGTCTGTAGCATCTACGTAGTGCTTTTTCGGATTTGATGCGTGGACGACGCGCGCGGCGCTAGGGCGGCCGGTGCCGCGCCCTTGTTCTTCTGATTTGTGCTAGTCTGTAGCATATACGTAGTGCATTTTCTGATTTGATGCTGAGACGTAGTGCTTTTTCTTGTCAAATTTCCTTTGGTGCCAAGGACACATCTCGTGATGAAATCTTTCTAATTTGATGGTGAGACGTAGTGCTTTTTCTTCATTAAAGAATTCAAGATGCGATGTTAGTTTTGCCATGCTTGATGCTGGTGGGCAATCATTTAAGTTGGCGGGGAGTAGAGGATACTGTCGATCCGTCTCCATGATTCTGGTGTGTGTGTTCAACTTTATCCATAGCCATATTGTCTCAACACAGTGTATCATTTATCTAATACATTAGCTTTTTGACCCAGAATCATACACACGTATGTTTGAAAAGGCTATCAGCAAATTATAGCGGTTCACTCTGTTTGTAGTTACAATTTTATGAAATATATCACGCCACTGAGACATCAAAGTGAATTTAGTCAGCTGAAGCCTCCTGGAACCAGTAACTAACAGAAAACAAATTGTTTCCAAATTAGTTTTGCCAAATTGGACATCCGAACCCATGTTGGATTCAGTTGCAACCATTTAATCCTGGTTCAGTTTGCGCTGTTGCTGGTTTGTGGCTTCATCTTATTTGTCCTAGTGCAGGTTTCATGACCTCAGTTTATATACTTCACCAAATACAGCTGTATGGGTTTGTCTGCTTCACCAAATAACAAGGATTGCGTAGGTTGACTGTTGTAGTCTGGGTCTCTCTTGTCTGGCCTTGAGCATTTTTGCATCTTATTTGACCGGTGAATAGCATGAGTTTGACATGAATCTATGCCCTGAAGCCAACTTTTGGCGTGTATGTAAATTATAAGGATGCTCCCTAGTTGCAGTCACTGTACATTTGAACTATTTGTAAGTGATGTATCAGTACTAAATTTTACCTCTGCGTGTATTTGTAGCTGGAGGTCCTTTGGTGGGGGCGGCGTGGTTTCCGGCGTTCGGCGGTGAGGCGACGGTTGCTCATTTGTTGGGTCGAGCATTTATTTATATGTGTTTTCTTGTTTGAGAAAATCGTATGACAAATTTGCATGACACGAAGTTTATGTTAAAGCCGAAGTTTTTAATTTAGTTATTATCCATTATCACTTCTTGGGATGCAAAGATTGAGTTTTTACTATCTGATCACAATCCTCTCATATCCCCTCTCATCCTCAAAAACAAAGTAACTAGAGGCTGCGGGGGAGGGTGTGGGGAAATGAGGGGAAATTAGGGGAAAAATGGGGATTTGGTGAAACGGGGGTTTTCACCCAATCCCCTCTCATCCACAAACCTCCAGGGGATGAAAATACTCTAGGAGTAAACAAGGCCTGACGGTGTGAAAGATCCCCTTAGCGGAGAAAGTCGCCACGAACGATCGACTCCAAAACCAATTGTAGCAAGGTTTTTCGAGACCCGCTCCCCCGTGTCGCACCCAGGCGACACAGGGGGCGACCTGAGCGCCGCCGCCACCCTCCCCCACGCCTCGCCCCCATCGCCGCTGGCCGCCGCCGGCCTTGCTGCGGCGGCGCGGCCTCTTCGCCGAAGGTAGTAGGGGTCCTCCCTTTTCTCTCGTGGCGCCGCGGAAGGTCGAGGCGGCTGGGCGTCGTCGGCCGGCTCGTCGGCGCGAGGACGCCGGGCGGCGGCCCCGGATGGCGGTGGAGGTCCCCTGCCCTGCTGCTGCGATGGGGGTGGTCTGGCGGGCGTGGGCTGCTCGCGGCGGCGGATCGCAGGCTTCCCGCCCAGATCTGGCCTGTCGGCCGACGGCATGGACTGCGGCGGCTCGTGGCCCGTGGCTGGGGAGGATGCCTCCCCTACGGATCTGGTCGCCTCGGCTTCTCGGGCGCGGTTTCATCATGGTCAGGTGGGGGTTTGGTGTCGGCGAGGTGTGGTGCTCGTGCGGGAGAGGATGTCAGGGCGGCGGCCCTGGAACGATGCTGCTGCATCGTGGCTGTGCGTGGCCTGCGTGTGGTGGCTGTGCCACAACTCCGGTTGTGTGGTTCTGTGCAGCCGGAGGAGAGGAGGTCGGGACGGCGGTCCCGAGATGGTGGGTTTTGCGAGGCGCACCACAGCGTGAGGTGCTGTGGTGGGAAGCGTGGCAACGCCGGAGCGGTGGCTCTGGGTAAGAGGCGGACGAGGGTGCTGCTGTGAGGACGTCGGGGCGGCGGCCCCGAGTCGGAGGGCGTGGCGAGGCTCACCATGGCAGGAGGTGCCCTGGTGGTCTGGGAGCTGCAATGTGGCGACGGCGAGCTGCCCGGCGGGCATGTCATCTGCGTTTGTTGGACAGACTTCATCAACTTGGGCTTGGTGAACTCCGCGCGAAAGCACTGCATCGACCTCGGCTGATGTCGGCGATGTCGGCGTCTTCGGACGTAGCTCCCCTCGTTGGAGGCATCGCCGAGGAGCTCCTTCACCTCCCTCGTCGCTTCGAGTATCGGACTCTCCGGGTGAAAACCTAAACTCCGGCTTTGGTTGGAGTGGGCGTCGGCGGCGTCATCGTCGCTTCCCCCTTGGGGGCGTCGCCTTGGAGGCCGGTACTCCATCAGTCAACGTTGGCTTGCTTGCTTGGCTAGTTCTCTGTCGGCCAGGTGTGTGCGCGGTCTCGGGACCGGTGTGGAAGCCGGAGCGGCGGCTCCGGAAATTCGTCGACATTCATGGTGATGCCTCTGGTCGCTTGGGTGGCAGAGGCGTCGACTTGGCTGGTGCGTGGCCCTGGGGCCAGCGTGGAAGCTGGAGCGGCGGCTCCGGAATTCGTCTGCGTTTGTGTGGTTGCCTCTGGTCGCTTGGGTGGCGGAGGCGTCGACACGGTTGGTGCGCGATCTCGGGATCGGCGTGGACGCCGGAGTGGCGGCTCTGGGCTTTCGTCATCGTGCTTCTAGGCGTTGGCTCTGGTCGCTTGGGTGGAAGTGCCGTCGGCCTCGCTGGGGCGCGGTCTTGGGACCGGTGTGTGTGGGTTGCAGCTGTTCGGATGTTCGAGCGGTTGTCTAGCTCTAGGGTGTCGCCTTTCCTGCTTGGGCGGAAGAGTCGTCGGCTCGTGTGGTGCGCGGTCTCGGGACTGGCGTGTTGCGGGTTTTCGGCCAGTTTCTCTTATTAACTGGTCATTTTCCCTCTTCTTAATGAAAAGGTAGAGCTCCTGCCGGTTGCTCCAGAAAAAACGTGTATATCGGGCCAAGTTTTTTCCACTTCAAGGAGCGTGTTCTGCGGGGAAAAAAAATGTAGCCATCTAAACTTACAAAATTGGGTCCACTGGATACCAGAAATAAAATTGTGAGAACCAAATTCGTGAGTTTTTTACAATCTTGTCGACGTTCTAGAGCGTTTGGCACAACACAGAAGATGAAAATATTTTCTGTAACTGTAAGGGGCAATTTGCCCACGTGCCAAACTGTGTCGCTTTACCCGTGTCGGGTCCGGGACGGATCGGGCTCATCAATGGTTCAGCTTGGGTGCGGTCGAAACGGGATGGACTACCGGTCTGCACCGCAAACCCAAACCGGCCGAGCGTTCGTCCTCCTCTCGCCAAGCAGCCGAAAGCCGCCGTCCGGTCTGAATCGCTGCTGTGCTAGGGTTTCTCGCCCGCACCCGTCGTCCTCCAGCTCTGCACCGCCGCTTCGTCAGGATCTGCACCACCTCGCTGCCTTCGGAATTGAGGTGAGGGCTTCAACAAATCCCGGCCTGGGGCGTTGGGGGTAGGGTACGGGCCGTTAGCGTTATTTAGGCTTGATGGGTGGAAGATACGGTGATAGATTTGTTTTCCTAGAATGATACGGGGACAGATTGATGGTAGAGTACATATCTTATTGAATTGTTTCTTCTTGATGCAAATGCTAGGTGGGTTTCTCTGTTTCCTCTTGATGTAGGTTGCTGAATACATATGGCTACTACTAGGGACACTACTATGCTTTCTGATTCGATCAGATGTCGTCTTAGGGGAACAATTGTTTGTTTCAGAACCGCATCTATGCAGATCCAAGAGACTTAGGTGCAGTCAACTTTAAGAGCCCGGCCACATTAATCTGATGGCAGCACATTGCGAACTGCATATTATTCATTCCCACCCACGGTAGGAAGTATGCTTTATCGCAAAAAAGAAAATTTGTAGACCAAGTATCTCACCATCAGCTGAAGTCTGTTTTGTTATTTAGTGTAGTACTATTTTCGTTAGCGACAACAGGCTTTAGTGATAAAAAACGATTAGTGTGATTTGTCTTGTTGACTGGTGTTGTTGTACTGATTGCCTATGTGCGCACCTAATTATCGTTTGGTTGAATTGAATAGTTGTTTTGCTGATTGGAAATGACTTGCTCATGTATTCTAGTTATTAGTTAACTTCACATTATGTAGGATATCCTTATTTATGTGCTTTCAGTTTCTTATTAGTTAAGGGATATATATCGATATGATACCTTGGACAAAATTTGTACAAGTGATTTATTTACTTTTTTTTTTTTTACTTTTCTCCTTGTCCTGCATTGAATTGAGGTGTTACTCCCTAACTCTGGCCAGCACCATGGCACATCGATCTCCTCATCCTCTCCTCCCTCTTGTCATCCATGCTTAGTCAATTTATTGATCCCACCATTGGAGTACCCCAACCATGGTTGCCTTCTGCTGCAGCCATACAGAGTTTTTCTGCCCCTACCAAATCTGTAGGCGGTTCATCAGCTGGTTGACTGTCTCATTTTTGTCAACACTGGCTCGTCGTCATCATTTCTCACCAGCGAGCTCATGCTGTGTACGTTCCCCCCTTGTTCAGAGCATCTCCACTCGTGCCCCGGACGAGGCCCCCGAGCGACGTTTTTTCCATCCGGACGGCGAAATTCGGCCCAGTCGCGCCCCCGGTTCCTCATTTTCGTCCGGATTTGGCCCTTCATCCATCCGGCGAGCCCACGCCATCCCCGGCCCCCCCGGGGCGCGCTCGGGGACTCCGGACGAAAGATTTTGGCGCGAAACGTCGTGTGGACCCGCGTAGTCGGCGACTGGAAAACCAAATCCTGTCGATTTTCCCTCCAATTTGCTTGCATATCCCCATTCCCTCCAATTTGCTTGCATATCCCCATTCTCTCCCGCCGAAATTCCCCAATCTCCTCGTCTCCCAGCTCCAGTTCCCGGCGGCGCCTTCTCGTCCACCCCCACTCTCCTCCTCGTCTTCTCGTCCACCAGAATGCCGCCGAGAGCGCCGGCGAGGAAGAAGCGGGCGAAGAAGACGAAGCCGCCGGGCATGTCGAACGCCGAGTGGGCGGCGGACGAGAAACGGCGTGACGTGGAAACAAGCGGCAGGGCGGAGAGGGTGAAAAAAGCCGCCGCCAAGAGGGCGGCGGCGGCCCAGACGAACAAGCGAGGGCTGGTCGCGATGGCCATGGGCGGCGGCAGCATGTTCCCCGGCCAATGGCCGACGCAAGGTACAACCAGTTCCCCGTCGTCCTTCTCCCCTTCGCTGTACTCGCCGTCGTCGACTGCCGTGTTCCAAGAGGGCGCCTACGTCCAACCGTCCAGGCCCACGCCGTCGCCGCCCGAGCTTGACGTCGGCGGCTAGTTCGAGGACACCTCGCCGGCCATGCGACGAGGGCCGCTCGCGTTCGGTGCGATGGCGGCGCCGAACGAAGAGGAGATCCACGAGATGATCACCTCCGGCTCCGCCGCCGCCGCTGCGAGCCCGGGGTTTTTCATGGCCGCCGCCGCTGCGTGCCCGGGGTTCTTCACGCAAGAGGAGCAGAGGGCGACGGCCGCTGTGACGGCGCGCAACGAGCATCGGGAGGATGTTGCCGCCGGAAGCCAAGCCGTCGAAGAAGAAGACGAGGAAGAAGAAGAGCCAACACAAGCCGCCGCCAACCTGTCGAAGGGGAAGAAGAAGAGGAAGAAGGACTCGCCGCCTGCCGAACCGCGTATCAAATGGACGCCGAAGGAAGAGGAGTGCCTCGCCGAAGCTTGGAAGGCCGTGTCCATGAACGGCATAATCGGGGCCAATCAGTCGTTCGGCACATATTGGCTTCGAGTGAAGCAGGCGTACGAGGAGCGCAAACTCGTCGATCCATACTTCAACAAGACGAACATGAACGTGTTCCGGGGAGACAAGGCAATGGCGACCCATTGGGGGCTCATGCAGACGGCGTGCAGCAAATGGCACGGCATACAGGAGGAGTGCGAGAAACGGCCGATCAGCGGCCACGACATGGAGCAAAAGGTATGCTCCGTCGACCCTGCATCACCGAGGTACATCGTCGTTAGCTGACCCGTATCGCCGTGCTCTTTTTCCCAGTGCGCCGAGCTTTGGACATGTACACGGACGACACCGGCATGCGCTCAAGTTCCTCAACGTCTACGCCCGCCTCGAGAAGTGCGAGAAGTGGAAGGAAGTCCGCACGACCCTCTCGAAGAGCAAGACCGAGCAAGATAACCCCGACGCTCCGGCGGCAAGCGCGGCGGAAGGGCGCCCGAACTCGGCGTAAGAAGCTGAAAGAGCTCAAAAAGACGGGCAATCCCGCCGACAGGATGCAGGAGTCGATCGACAAGTGCTGGGCCGACTTGAGGACGCACGCCGACGGGAGGAACGACAAGTTCGACGGCAGGTGGCGGGAGATGCTCGCCAACCAAGGCGTCCGGATCGCCCTGCTGAAGACGACGGCGGCGGCGAAGAAGAGGAACACAGACTTGGCGTTCCTCATGGGCGGAGGCGACATGGAACTGATGGACGAGGAGACGAGGAATTGGTACCAGGGCCACCGCAGCGACATCCTCCGAGCCACTCCGGCCAGTCCTTCGTCGTCTCCGCCGGCTCCTACCTCGTCTGCCTCACCATCTACCTCGTCGACTGCGGCTGCTTCGACGTCCACTGCTGCTGCTTCATCGTCGGCCGCCGCAGCCGCTTCGGCCACGACGTGTGAGGAAACTGGTCCGTCGGACACCGCCGTGCCGGCCGGGACTGCCGACGAGCCTGTCTCCGTGTAATTTCCCTCAGATCGCCGATCTGTGGCTGATCCTTTTGCTCCTTTTGCCGATCAACTGGCCGTACTTGTAGCGCGGGACGGCGGTTTGTTTGAATTTAAACTCTATCCGCCGAACTCAGGGTGGACGACTGGAAAGACGGTACTCCCCACGACTTATTTTCGTCCAATCCGGCGGTTGTTTCGTCCGGATTTGGACGTGGGGAGCCCCAACGAGTGGGGATGCTCTCAGGGAGAGAGATGGGAGAGGAGAGGAAGAATGTGATATGTTCCCTGCTAGCGCTAGCATGACTCATAGTTTACTAGACATAAAGTGGGGAGGGATTAGACAGTTGGGATTATTTGGAAGACATTGCCTCACAAACCATGGTTCTACTACAGTATTTGTTTCTCACAAAATTGTGGTTATTATGCAGCTGACCCAGAAGTTGCGGTGTTATAAATTTTACACATGTTATAAGCTGATGGCTAGGAGAATATTTGGCATCATTCCATTTCTACAGAGATTGATTTTAGGTTATTAGTAGCTGATGTATTCAACTGCCTTTTCTAATACTGTGAAAGCATATTAATGGTGTATTTTTGTGCTTTTCTCAAATAGTTCTTAGGTGTTAAACAGTTCTAGACTTCTCCAAGTACTTTAAGATTTTAGATTTATATGGAGATTGATTTACGCTTTTATTATGTTTGTTTTTGTCGCTCTTCTCGACGTAATACTGCATAATTTTCATATTTATACGGAGATTTACCTTTTCCATTTTATTTGAGTTGTGTTTGCTATTTTGGTAGAAACTTGTGTATTAAGCTACTTTCTCATGTTGTCTCAAAATTTGTTCAGGTGCTCTACTAAAGGATTTAGGATGCCTCGAGTTGGTGATCGAGATCCATCTTCTGTTCAAAGAATCGCTGCAGAGTTGGGATACCTTTCTTGCATCGTCATCGGGAGCTGCCTTGAAGGGAATACATTGATAAATGGCTTGGATTGTATAACTGCATACAATCATTGGTGCGAACCGCTGCATGCTCTAGGTGATATTTTCTTGGGATTGAACTGTATCTACCTAGTTCTTGATAAAGTCAACTCCATATGCACGGCCTGGGAGTAGATGGAGATTTTAAGGTGAATGTAAGAGTTCTAGTAAATATATTTGCATGAATTTTCTAGTCGAACAAATATATAAATGTGTGCAAAATCAAATCTATTTCGCAGAACCAAGTCGCCATGGGGAAAAGGAAAAGCATTTTATCACGCAAGCTGAAACATGCATGTAATTTTTTTCAAGAAAGCCGAATGTGATAAACTAAATTAACATCACACGACTGCAGCATTTCGGTTTCAGAGTGACCAAAAAAACCCAACAGAACTCGTCCAATTATGTGCGACTTCTCTTCTCTCTCTCTTACGAGGAACCGGGAGATCTCCCCTTTTTCCACCCGACTCTTTGTCATGCACATAACAGCAACTAAAAAAACTAAGCAAACTCATGAACTTATGCCGCGTGCACTTAGTAATGGCGAGACCTGCTTAGTATTTTCACCACCTGTTCCAAAGGTAAGAATCATCATATAATAATACTTGTGCACGATCGCTGGATATCCGCAACGGCATATTATCATTGGTCTTCGGTGCACCCCAACCTCAAAATAACGTCTGTCCGTTTTTATTCCATCAGCAACACTACAAGGAACACAAACAGTAAGACCACCTAACGATGACTACATACACTGGAGCGAGCCGAAGATGAGCCACCGTACTCGCCTCTCCATTACCAGAGCTGGACTTAGCTTGTCGAAATAAAGCTTGTTATAACAGGCGAGTCGCCGTGCTAACGGCCTAAAGGACCAATGCAACGTAACAACAACCATCGTTAGTAATGAGAAGCATTGATCGGAAGAGTCAAACCAGTAGCCACACTCCCCAAGGTTTGCATAGCTCAGATAAAAAAAAAAAAGGTTTGCATAGCTCCAACCTCTTTTATTTCCCTGTCCAGTAAAAGCAAACATTGTTAATTTGTTTTGCTCACTAGATAGAAGAAAAGTAGGAGCCGTTTAGTTCTCAACCATACTTTGCCAAGCCTAAATTTAGGTGGAAGCCACAAAAGTAATTGCACCACATTTAATAAAGGAAAAGCATATATATTGCAAACAATCAAGTACAGTTTCTGATATTCCCGAATGGTTTTTGATTCATTTTTCAAATACCACACTAAGTAATTGCACCACACATGGAAAAGTCCCAGTTGAACCTGGGTGCACGTGAACCCAGGTGGGAAATGCATTTTCCAAATGTAAAAAAATTCTGAAATAAAAATAACGGGGTATGTATGCATGTTTCATGTGTGCGTAGAAAGTTTTCGCGGAGAAACCACTTTTTTATTTCAGAATCTAAAAAAGACAAAATACATCACATATATACTGCTATATAGACCTGTAAAATTTCACTTTTTTGCCGAGGCAAAATAAAAGGTTTTTTCGTCACGAAACTCATGTCCATGGCGCATGTTTGAGATCACATTTGCATTCATTTTGTGTTTCGATTTTTAAAACATGTTTTTACATCACAAACACACTTTTGAAAAAGTGGGTTCATGAGCAAGCAAGTGTAGGCCTCCGGAGGATCGTGCCTACCGCGTAGGCAATACAATCATCATTTTTCCAAGTTCCTTTGGCATGTTTCTCTGCATTCTGGACTTGTGCAGGAGAAGAAAAGAAAATAGATCAGACTTTGGCAGTAAGGTAGATAATATATGTTACACATTAGGAGTGTGGATTTTTGTAGCTCGAGCTACACATAGCTTGTTTTTTTCAAAAAATCGAAAATGATACTTTAAAGTTTTAAAAAAATCTGAAAACAAATATTGATGCAGGTAATGTTGGGATGTACGTATGTGCAAATTTTCAACTCGAAATACCTTATATTCGGAGTTGCACAAAAATGATAAAATCTGACAGACTTGAAGATTTTCAAATCTTGCACTGTTCACTACTATAGGTGTCAGATTTTGTCATTTTTGCACAGCCCTGAATATATGCTATTTCGAGTTGAAATTTTTCACGTACTGATCACAACATTATCTACAACAAAGATTTTGTTTCCATATTTTTTGAAACTTTTAAGCATCGGTTTTGAATTTTTCAAAAACCTAGCTCGGTCTACACTGATGGTTTTCGACACATTATAAGATTTTTCTCTGTTAAATCACTTAAATGAAAGTTATCTCTTACCTGTATGGGGATATGTAAAAAAACACAACAGATAACCAAGCCAAAGTACTTCACTTGCAGACTGCTAGCTATAGATTCGCCGAAATCCTATGCAATTGCTTCACCTGGTGCTACACGGGAACACTCTGATTCTTCTTCACATGACCACGTCCAGTGGAGTAAACTACAGTATATAAAACTACTACCACATTTCAGGTTCGGGTAACATATCAGTACCCATTTTGCTAATTTTTGCAAAAAGACTACCACCGGTGAGAAAACCAGTAACAGATAGGGCAAACCGTTGACTGATCCAGTTTTAACAGCAGCGGCCCCACAGTCATATGCCTCGTTGTCCGTTGCCCCGAAAGGCGCGGGCTGCAGACTTTTTCGACGTGGCCACGGCCGGGCTCCGGCGCCGGCGGCGTGCTCGCGGCCATGCTGGAGGCGCACGACGCGGATGACGCGCGACCGCTCTTTTCTGCGGAGAACGCGCTAGCGTTCCTCGTGCGCAGCCTCCGCCGCGGCTGCTCCTTGAGTCCTTGTCCTCCGGCGACGCGGGCGGCATCCGCGCGCTATTCACGACCCGGTGGACGCGCGGCTGCTCTTTTCCGCGAAGGACGCGCTAGCGTTCCTCGCGTACTGCCTCCGGAGCGGCTGCTCCTTGTCCTCAGGCGACTGCGCGTCCTCCGCGTCCGCGGTAGAGGTCCGGTCGTGCGTCAGCTCGAAGCGCATCGTGGCTGTCGGCGGCGGCGTGGCGCTCGGCAACTCCAAGGCCATCACGCACGTGCTCAACAACAAGCGCAGTTCCCGCTCGCTTCCGGCCGGGGTCGAGGACATGCTGGTCATCTCCATCAGCAGCGGCGCGCGCGTCGACGTTCGAGATCAGCAGGATCGCTGCTGAGGGCGTGTCCAACATGGTGCAAAATTAACGCACGTGGATTCAGTTCACCAACCAATTTTCTCTTCTTCGATTCTAGAGCTAGCGTGGTCCTCTCTTTCTCGCATCTATGATCTATCTTGTTTTTTCTGCATACACAGCAAGAAAACATGTCTGACGCCTGGTGGATCAAGGGGTGGCCATGGCGTTCGGCCACAGCAGAGCGAGCAACTACATCAGCATACTGCATACAGGCGATGGGCTCGCCGCGGTCAAGGGGCGGCGTGGCGGCGGAGGATGTTAGCACTAATCTTGATTCATGTATCAACATGTATTTTCGTTTGCATTTAGTTAGGTGCATTTGTTGTATTCAGTTATAGAGTCGGCAAGGTGTACGTGAGATACGTACAAATGCAGGCGAGTATTCAGCGGGAGGCGGGTAAGGCGAGATGCCGAGATAGCGCTGTGCGATGCGGCGTGTGATGGCGAGATGCCGAGGCCGGTCGAAGCTGCTGAAGACAACAGGCTGCACGTGAAATAGCCGTGTGATATGGTACAGACGCGTGAAGCTGCTGAACGAGTCCATGGTGATCCATCTATCTAGTTTGTTAGTGCATGAAGTAGTTAGCTAGTCGTGTGTGTGCATGCGGCCGAGTCTCTTGGATCCTGGAGTGATTCTAGGACATGAAGATTAAGTCATGGGTTAGTGCGTGAGTGCATGTAGCTGGTAGTTAGTGGATGAGTGGCATGAGTGCCAAGCTCCTGTATATATACTTCACATCGTGTTAATGAGAAAATGAAAGCCGTGAGGGCTGAGTAAAAGAGATGTAGCCACTGTGGTTTCAAGGAATAGTCTGGGCAAAGCCATAGATTTTCTTCCTTAGTTGTGTGCGTGTGTGGGTGTTCATGAGAGAAGAGAGACAAGAGAGCTTTGTGAGATTTCAGAGTGAGAGAGAGTTCAGAGGTAGAAGAAGAGAGAGGGGCTGCAAGATTGCAGCCCCCAACATTTGGTATCAGAGCCGGATGATCCTGGAGGCCTGCGGCAGCGGCGGTGAGATGCCGCTGAAGCTGACCATGGTGGCGGCGGCGAACTCCATGCGAGGTGGAGGATGGCCGCGCGGGATGAAGGCTGCCGGCGTTGTGATGCCGCTAGCAGCCGAGTGCGGTGCGATGCCGCGACAAGGAGGGGACAGCGGTGTGATGCCGCCACGAGGAGACATCGGTGTGATGCCGGTGCAAGGAGGCGACGACCGTGAAGGGCTATCCCTTCTTTGAAGGTCCAAGAGGATTGGAGAATCAAGATTAGGGGGAGAATGCTGTTGCAGAAGAACGTGGAGTCCGTGCTGTTCCGCGGGAAGAAGCTTGGGGGACAGACCAACAAACTGGAGCGGACCGCTGCTCGCCGCCGCGTCGAGCGGGCGAGTAGTTCTGACCGGATCAGTCTTAACGGCAGGGCAATCAACGTGGCATCTGACAAGCGGGGCCGCTGCTGTTAAAACTGAATCAGTGGAAGGTTTGCGCTATCTGTTAGAGCATCTCTCTAGCAGAGCCGGTAAAAATGCGAACTGAAAACTCGGAGTTCAGTTCACCGAACTCGTGTTTACAGGTCGAAAAAACGCTGGCGCAGAACAGACCCCGTAAACGAAAACTATAAAATGGAATATTCCCTAAATATGCCAACAAGATCCACATGTCAGTCATTTTTTCTTTTTTCCTTTTTTTTTCTCCCACGTCTTCTTCTTCCTCGGGCTCTTCCCGAGCTCTCCCCGGCCGGCCACCAGCGGCAGGGCCCCCGGTGAGCCCGCCCCGCCCGCCACGAGCTCTTCCTTGCCACGGCGCCGCTCGCCCTGCCCCGGCCCCGCCCCCGCTCCGTCGAGCTCGACCCGGCCTCCCCCTGCCCCGGCAAGCTCGCCCCGCCCCGCCACGAGCTCGCCTGCCGCGCGCCGCCCCACGCCGCAACGAGCTCGTCCCGCCCCGCGCCGCCCCACGCCGAAGCAAGCTCGCCGGAATTTGGTTGACCTTCGGCCGAATTTTGTCGAATTTGGTCCTATTACGGTAGTCCTTCGGCGGAAGTGCACTGTTCCGAGCTGAAGTTTCAGCCCGCCAAAACACCACTAGGAGTACAGTTCAGCGTTCAGTTCGACCTTTCGACCCCTACAAATATGGGCCAGAGTTTGGTTTCAGTCTCGGCCCGTAAATTTTTTTTCGGTTTCGTCCCGTTTACAGTAACTGATCTGCGTCGATTTTCGAACTGAACCCGTATACTGGCGGTTATTTTTCGGTTTTGGGCCTTTTACGGGCTCTGTTAGAGATGCTCTTACTTGTTTCCTTAGATCATCTCCAGTCGCGTCCCTCAAAAAACGTCCGGCACGAATGATATGGAGAGCATTTGGGACCGCGCCGAACAAAAAGAGACTAAAAATATGTACAAAAAATAGACCATTTCTAGCCGCGTCCCTCAAACAGGGTCCGGATGCATGCATTTTAATAGAGGGGACCACCCCATGTGGGAAAACTAGATGAGAGAAAGTGTGGGAAAAGTGAATGATATGTGGGGAGTACGGGCTGCATGCATGCGTCCGGACGCTGTTTTTGTCTCCGGCATCCCCGGTAAAGACTCTGTACATAGAGTCTCTACCGGGGACGCCGGACATAAAATGAGGCGCTATTTAGCTTTAGGGGACTGCGACTGACCGCGTTTTTCTCCATTTCTAGTCCGCCGTGGGGGACGCGACTGGAGATCCTCTTGGAACTGGCAGTTTTTTTTTATTTTTGCAAAAATTAGTAAAATAGGTACTGATCTATCACCTTAACCTGAAATTTGGTAGTTTTCTATAATTTACTCCGTCCACTGCGATTGGTACTCTCCCGATTAACGATGATGATGAAGGTGGATCAATAATTGGTTTAAGCTCAACAAGTAATGTTGACGGTGGTGATACCCAACATCGATGAATTGTTGGTTTAAGCTCCGCCACTGATGTTGGCAGTTGTGATCCCCAGTATAATAAAGAAAAATTCGGCAACCGAAATAGCCAACGATCAACACCAAAACGAGTCTTTTTCAGTTGGTACGGGGCTTTAGTTTTAGTTTTCCAACCAGAACTACGGAATCGGGACTAAAGTCCCATCTCTCTCTTTTTATTTCGGTTGCCAACAAACCGAGACTAAAACCTTTCCACGTGTGCTGATAAAGACCCTCCACGTGTGCTGCATGCATACGCTGGGTAGAGGACCTTTACACCAAACATGATTAAAGGCTTCCACATGTATTTTTTCATTGTTTTTTCTTAATTTTTCCCGTATACATTTTTCTATTTTTTTCCAAATTTCTCTTATTTAAGTTATTTGATTAATTTAGTCTCTAACCACACTTAATCAAATTACTTACTCATGGTCAAACTTCTCGATCGGTCACATATACTCAAACTACTCAAGCACTAGCACGCTTAACTTCGGAGTTCCTTCCTACCCGCTTCCAAGTACTTTGCGCAACTGATATTGATATTAGTATATTATCAATCATATTAACCTCTTGGTCACGATGTCACACTTCTTTATTTTGAATTCCGAATAATTATTTTAATAAGTAAAAGTAATGAAGTAATCTTAATCTTGAATAAATAAATAACAAATTTTTTTGCAAAACCTAAAATCTGATATTTCCCTTTGTCAGTTTGAGAAGGTGAAATCGGATGTAACTTTTCGGGTAGATAGATTTTCATGTATTAAACATTTTATCAAGTAGATAGATTTTCATGTGTCTCCAACCAGGACTCAAGAGGCTTGCACCGGACGCAGCCTGCCGCAACCCCTTTAGTCACGCTTGGTATCTCCAACCGGGACTAAAGGTTCTGTTTGACCCGGGACTAAAACCGTGCGGCGTCCTAGCCGTTGGTACCGAGACTAATGCTCACATTAGTGCCGGTTCCAAACGGAAACGCGACTAATGCTCCCGGCAGCTCCGAACGAAATAATCGTTTTCTACTAGTAACCCCTACTCTACCCCTAGGGTTCCCAACCCCAAACATGCTCGTCGGAGGCACCCCTAGGAGGTGCGATCTGGAGCCGGTGACCAGCCAAACCCTCACAATGAGAGAAAGGATTAGGGGTACCAAATCGAAAAATGGAAGAAACGAAGTGAAAGAATCCATAACAGGGGCGGCTCAGATCTATGGCTTGGCTTTCACCGGAACCGACGATCGGTAGCAACTGTGAGGGGTGGCTTTAGCGTTAACCCTTTTGGTGACTGAGGGGCACGAACGGTATTACACCCGGTTTACATTCTGGTTTCTACAATTTTTATTTACTACTGCTCATTGACACTGAGCCGGTGCTCATTGGGCAGGCATTTCACTAGGCGTACATGTTGTAGTATATCTAGGCATGGGCAGCCCGGCCCGGATGATCCGCCCCGACCTGGCCCAAAAATTCCGGACTGGGCCGGGCCGGGCTTGCACTTCGGACCGGGCTTGGGCCTGATTTTTGAGCCCAAACATCGGGCCGGGCCAAGCTCGGGCTTGCGTTGTTCGCGATTTAGTTAAGGTTCATGGCGGGCTTCTGGGGCTAGGCTAGGCTTTTGCTAGTTCAGGCCGGGTTCAGGCTTGATTTATGGGCCCAACGATTGGGCCGGGCCGGGTTTGGGCTTGACATTTTAGCTTCAGGATTTTTTGAGCCCAAAACCCGGCCCGGCCCAAGTTTTTCCCAGGTGTATGTTGTAGTAATTTAATACCACTCTGGAATGGGGGAGTAGGTCGTTGGAGATAATAGATATAGTATAATGACCATGAGAATACTTTACGTGAAATCAAACTTACGTAATCATTTTTCTAAATTTACAGTAGTAACTTGAGGATAAGTACATGACATGTGATGGTAGGAATGTGGAATTATTACGTGGGGTCAAGCCCCGGTCTCTCAGTGGCCAAGTGCTAGTCTGATCTTCAAAAATATATCTACCCCACATCATCGTCTCTCATGAACTCATTAGATTCATGATGGGGAAAGGAGCAGTCCTCCACTAGCCACCGGGCTAGGAGCGGTATACTAGTCTCGTGCCGTTCGACATTAAGGTCGAGCCATAGTACACCAACAATCTACACTACCTTCTAGCGCTGCTCATGGTTCTTGGGGTCATATGTGTCCTCTTCTACACAGTCAATCATCTTCTTGATGAATAGTAGTGCAGATTGTAGCTCGCATGCCGGTGATCTGGATCCAGGATCTAGAACCAGACGACCCTGGACCTAGCGGTGGATGGTGGTTCCGTCATTCACTAGGTGTGATCAACCTAATGGAAACTCCAACTTTTGTCGCCGGACCGTGCGGACATGGAGGTCGGTAGTGTTAGAACTAATCTTTTATACTACTCTACAACTTGTTTATTATACTACAGTCTTAATAATCATACCTACCTTATTACATAGTTACCATACTTAATAAAATATTAAATATTAATAATATTAATAGTCTGGTCTTTCCATTGCAATATACTAATTATTATACCTGCATTGGTCTATACATATGTATTTTGTATGAAAACTCTGTTATTTTGCAAAGACATTTTGTAAACATCTTTGTTTTTCTTGCATCTACATTAATGTTTATATAAATATTTTTAATAGTGTGGTAGATATAACTATTGGGTGTGTCCTAAAAATATCTAAATAGGGAGTTTTTTAGTGTACACGATTATGTAAGAAAATGTATAGAAACTTTTAGATTATAAATTGGAAAGTTTGCTTGACCGTGTACCGATTTTTTTATGGCCCGACGTGTCTTATTACTTCTAGGAAATAGGTTGCCGATGGGTCTGCTGCATCTATGTGGCCACCTCCCAAAGGTGTGAATTTTAAGAGATGGCGTGCCAGAAGAATTCTCCGGTTCACAATCATGGGATGCTTTGATGCAATTAATTAAATGCAGAGCTTATCCCCCCCCCCCTGAATAGAAAGATTTTTAGGAAGCCGACAATCTTTTGAGGGGTGCTATTATCGGTATTCTTGGTGAGAATATTGTTGAATCATATATTTCCATCACTACAGGCAAGAATATGTGGGATGCGATCGAGGCCAAGTTTGGCTATCGGACGCGAGAAATAAATTATATGACATAGAGCAATACTATGAAATGAGGGAGGAGCACTCCATTATTAAACATCCTCATGAGATATAGTCCATTGCCAAGGAACTTGAGAAGCTCACATGTGCGTTACCATACAAGTTCATTTCTAGAGGTATCATTGCCAAGGTTCCTCTTTCATGGGAGAATTTTGATACTTCTCTGAAACACAAGAGACATGCGTTTTTCATCACGGATATCATGGGTACTTTGTGTATCGAATAAAAGACGGGAGCAAAAGATACACATGCTCGAGATGCTGAACGAGTTTCTAGTGCTTGATTTGTTTCAATCAACTCATTGCCTTGGATCCTTCCAAAAGTGTCTAGAATCTAAAAGTCATCTTATAGAAACAAGGTCAAAAGAGCCAATATGTGTACTGTGTCAACAAGTAGTGGGCCGCACCGATTTCACCCTTATCCTCTCCCCTTCATGCGTTCTTCGTCCCCGCATTGACACCACCTTGCGTGGAAGGTTATGGGAATATACAAGGGAAAACGTTTGCTCGGAACCCTTCAGGGGGCAATCGAATTTACCCCTCACACAATCATCGTTTTTTGTTTTGTGAATGGCACACACACACATCGTTAGCTGCTAATCATTATTAGGCGCGTCAAGCACACGGTAAAGGAGAGGTAAAAATAATAAGGCAAAAGGAAAATAATGTTGAAGATGCTCTAAGCTAGCAAAATCGATACTACCTCCGTTTCAAGGAATAAGGCGCCCTCATTTTACGAGCTTTTTGTTTGACCAAGAATTACTTTAAATAGATAAACATTGTTTGTATGAAATTAGTATCATTAAAAAGTTCTTTTCAATACGAATCCAACGATACTATATACATATAATATAATCAATATTTTGTTGCTCAAATTTTATGGTCAAAGTTCGTCTTAGAATACGCGTGCGCCTTATTCCTTGAAACGGAGGTAGTACTAGTTAACCTCCTGGAAGTGCACATTGATCTGGATCCAACGACTTGTTGGTAGCTACTGGCAAAGCCCTCCAAATTTAGAGTATTTACACTGTTCTATGTGTTCTAAAGTAGTTGCCACACGCGCAACAAAATGCAAACATTTAAAAAAAAAATATAGTATCCCTCCTGAAGGATCCATCGCTTCCTCTCTCCTGCGGCAGCTGATTTTTGTGTGTCGCATCCGCTGAGGCTCGCTTCTCCACTATCCAATGGCGAAGCCGGGACATCAACCTTGTGCAGTCATCAATGTTGAGGAAATCGCTTATCGTGTTTAACTCGGTCGACTGACGATTAGCGATTAATAGGCAAATTGGCCGATTAATCAGACGATAAATGAGTTAATCGGGCGATAAATGAGTTTATCAGCTAATCGGTGACCACTGAATAGGGATTAATTGAGCGATTAATCGTTGAATCGGACGTTTTTTTGAACAATGGCAGTCATGCTAAAATTGTGTAGTAAAATACATGTATTTATATTTTATTATTATTATTTTTACATATTTTAAGCTTGTATTGTCACAAAATGTGTAACCAAATGACTACACAGCCTAGACATGGCTCCGCCATCGCTGCTATCCATCCTCGACACCTACATCCCCTACCATTTATCGTAGCGGCATACGCTTGTTGACTGCCATGGAGAACTTTAAGCTCAAAATTGATGGCCTTCCCTTTGTTCCGTAATATAAGCCTTTTTAGCAAACTATTTTAGCTTGCTTAGTTTGCTGAAACGACTTACATGAACAAAGTGATAGGTCTCAAGGAAAATTTGAGATCGCAATGGGGATGTGTTCTGGCTCACTAGATCTGGCCCCAACACGGCTCCGGGAAGTTGGATTTGTAATTGATGAGCCAAAATGGCGAGGTTTGGTGGTCCAAAACGAAATTTGTAATTTATGATTTTTTTTGAAGTGGCATATGTTCTATCAAGATACAACAAACTTGTATATGTTTTACTACAAAGACACGGTCGAGATACTATGGGCGTCTATTGCAAATGTTGCTTAACTAAATGATGCAAATAGTTTTGTGAGCCACTCAACTTCGTTGATGCACGTTGAAAGGACACGGATGTCGCCTAGAGGGGGGGGGGGGGGTGAATAGGCGATTTAAACTTTTACGAGATGGGCTTAACAAATGCGGAATAAAACTAGCGTTTACTTTGTCAAGCCCAAAGCCTATATACTATTGTTCACCTATGTGCACCAACAACTTATTCTAAGCAATGGTTCACCTATGTGCACCAACAACTTATGCTAAGCAATACAAGCAAGTATGTGATAGCAAGATATATATAACTTCAAGCACGATGGCTATCACAAGGTAAAGTGCATAAGTAAAGAGCTCGGGTATAGAGATAACCGAGGCACGCGGGAGACGATGATTTATCCCGGAGTTCACACTCTTGTGAGTGCTAATCTCCGGTGGAGAGGTGCGGTTGCTTAGTGCTCCTGAACGCCACAAGAGGCTCACCTTGAGGTGTGGTTGCTCGATGCACACCAACGCCACAAAGGCCTCACCCCAAGATGCGGTACTCACACCACACACCGAACGCCACGAAGGCGCCTCACCTAAATCTCCGGTGACCCTCGCCACAAAGGCCTAGGTCACGGTTCCACTAAGGGATTTCCTTCGAGGCGGAAACCGGGCCTTACACAAAGATTGGGGCACACATCCACAACTTAATTGGAGGCTCCCAACAAATCGCCACAAAGGCCTAGAATCCGTCTAGGGTTCCAAGAACCCAAGAGTAACAACCTTCTTGCTTTCACCACCACGAATCACCGTGGAGAACTCACACCGATGCACCAAATGCAATGGCAAGAACACCACAAAGATGCTCAAGTCCTTCTCTCTCAAATTCCAACAAAGCTACAAAAGCTATTGGGGGAATAAGAGAGGAAGAACAAAGGAATTCACAAAGAACACCAAGATCAAGATCTAGAGAGTTTCACTCACAAAGAGATGGATTTGATTGGTAGAAATGTAGATCTAGATCTCCTCTCTCTTTTCCCTCAAATGGGGGCAAGAATCATGGAGGGATTGAGAGATAGTGCAAGCTTCTCTAGTTCAACAATGGAGGAGAGAGAGAGTGAGAGAAGCCACAGCCCAAGGAGGAAGAAGGGGGGTATTTATACCCCCCAAGAAAATCGAGCCGTTTGGGCAAAACCAGGGCCGGATAATCCGGCCTAAGTAAGGGCCGGATTATCCGGGGGCCGGATTATCCGGCCTCAGGGACAAAACCTGGACAAAATCCGGCCAAAAATCCGGCCCCTATACTGAGCAGCAATTCCTTAGGTCCTTAGCCGATTTCGGGGGGGCCGGATATTTCCGAAATATCCGGCCCGGATATTTCCGAAATATCCGGCCCAAGCAAACTGCAGAAACACCAAAACTGAAACGGGCATAACTTTAGCATCCGGACTCCAATTTTGATGATCTTGGGCTTGTTTTAAAGCTAGGAACAAGCTCTACAAGATCATGCAGGAAACCATCATAGTTCAACAAGGGAGGATAGAAACAAATGATGAAAGGTTTGACCTATCTAAAAAAGACATACCGGTAAAACCTCCAATCTTGAAAATGCAACAAGTTGCCCGTGCAAAAATCATTCTTGATGAACTAGAGCTTGTCATGAGAATAAGCACAAGCTCTAAATCATCACATGGATAAGATCCAAATAATAACCAAGAAAGATGATGCAAGGATGCAAAGGTTTGAGCTCTCTCCGAACGATACGATCGAGTTACTCACTCGAGAGCCCTCTTGATAGTACGGCAACTAAACTATAAACCGGTCTCCAACTACACTATGAGACCGGTGAGAAAGAAACCCTATCAAGAGCAAACCTTATACTTGCGCATTCCACTTGAGCTTGATGACGACGATCTTGACCTCAACAAGATGGAACGCCTTTCTTGCTTGTGCTTGCTTGACGAAGTCTTGTGGATTGCTCCCCCATAATCCACCATGGGAGAGCTTCTTCTTCGGCGCATCTTCACATAACCATGACCACCATGTGGATTGCTCCCCCATAATCCACCATGGGAGAGCTTCTTCTTCGGCGCATCTTCACATATCCATGATCACCATATGGATGGCAAGACTCAAGCAAAGGATCTCTTCGAGATGGCTCATCTTGAACTTGCACATCATTTCTTCATACTTCATCATGTTGATGTCTTGAAGTAACTTGAGGGCTCACTTCATCTTCATCTTCAAGACATACTTGACACTTGATATCCTTCATCAATTTCTTCTTATTGCAACCTTGAAGCCAACATATGGTTCAAGAATTGCCTATGGACAACTCCTACAAATATAACTCAATGCAAACATTAGTCCATAGGGATTGTCATTAATTACCAAAACCACACATGGGGGCTCCATGCACTTTCACACGTGTGTATTAACCATTTTTGAGAGTTTGCTACTAATGGTGTGGATTTGTTACGGACACCTTTGTTTTTAGATGTAGGGTGTATATCTTTTTCCCTTAGAAATTAAAGCAAGCTCGTGAGGGGAACTTACACCAGTTCTATATTGAACTACTCATGCGAAAAAACTGCAAATGGAGGCCGAGCTACATGTAGCTCTTTATTTTTAAAAAACATAGTTTTAAGTTTAAAAAAATATGAAAATAAATTCTGGATGTAGACAATGATGAAATTTACAAACATGCAAAATCTTGATGTGAAATTATTTGTGTTATATATTACACAACAATGAAAGAACCTTACAGGTTTTGTAGTTTTAAAATTTGCACTATTCACTATTCTCCAGTCCACATAATTGTCATTTTTTGTAGCCTAAACTACTAAGAATTTCACATTGAGATTTTATATGTTTGTAGATACCACCTTTGGCTACATCCATGATTTTTTTTCAAAATTTTGTGAAACTTAAAAATATAATTTTAGAATTTTCAAAATAAAATAGCTACATGTAACCCGGCCTCCATTTGTCCACTCGCTCTCCTCATGACCAATTCCCAATTGTTGTAGGAAAAGACAAATGCCCGAGAGATGAGGGAACATAATCAAATCTCTAGAAAATTTGTCCAGATAACCCAATATAACGTATATCCTAGATTTTTTTTCAAAAACAAATACACCTTATATCTAGAAGTGGAGGAAGTATTTATTTGTTGCGTACTCATTTTTTGGCTGCATATTTGTTTCGAAGTGCCGCAATGCTTTTTTTTCTAAATCTATTTTTAATCCACCGCAGATCGAAAATGCTGCAATTGTGCAATTGTAAAGTACATTTTTTTGTTGAGGATTTTTTTTTAAAAAAAGGTTGCGGAGGATATACAGTACTACTACCTCTGGACCTAATTAATTGACGCCCCTGCACCCAAAGTGCATGCATGAATAGGTACCCCTCCGCGTCGATTAAATCCGACCGGAGGGAGTATGTCGTAGCGCCCAGATTTCACGTTCCAAACGGCGTCGCTTTAACCCGTCTCGGTCCGGGACGGATCGGGCTCACCAATGGGTTCGGTTTGGGTATGGTCTAGGACTCGGGTTGGTCAGGTCTGGTCTTGGACCGATACTGGTGAACGGCTTCTTCCTCCTCTCGCCGACCAGCCGAAAGCCGCCTTCCGGTCCGAATCGCTGCTGCCCTAGGGTTCCTCACCCCGCACCCGTCGTCCTCCAGCTCTGCACCGCCGCTTCGTCGGGATCTGCACCACATCGCCGCCTTCGGAATTGAGGTGAGAGACGTTCGACAAATATTGCGGGATATGGGGACTGATTGATGCCACATATATTGCGAAATTGTTTTCCTAGGACTGTTTCATCTTGACGTAGGTTGCTACTGTCGATGTATGCATACGGCTGCTAGTATGCTTTCTGAATTTATCAGATGTGGTCTTTAGGGGAACAGTTGTTTTGTCTCTGAATAGCATCTAAGCAGATCCAAAAGACTTAGTGCAGTCTGATTAAGAGCCTGATGACCACACATAGTAGGAAGTATGCTTCATCACAAAAAAAGTAGGAGACCATCTCACCGTCAGATGAAAATTTGTGCCTTACAACTTTTGTTAACGACAACAGACTTTCGTGGGATCCTGTTTTACTTGGAAGCTTTAGTGATCCAATACTATCAGTGTGCTTCATCTTGTTTAGTGTTGTTTCCGTTGTACTGATTTAGTGATTTGTATGTGCTCCTAACTATCGTTTCTAATCTTTCATTTTCTTGGAAACCACTTATACGGAGAAGTTTACTGTCCCTTGGTCAAATACTCAAAACTATCAGTTCTTGTTTTACTGCTGAGTTTTTTTTATTTAGTTGAATGGTTACTTTGCTGATTGGAAATGGCAGCACATGTATTTTGGTTACAACTTAACAATGCATTATGAGAGGGTATTTTTATACGATACCGTGGGAAGTAGATGTAGAGAAGGTTGAGTTGCTTTTATCTTCCTTTTACCCTCCTTGTCATGCATTGAATTGGGGAGATGCTTCCTGATTGGCCACCAACACAACACGTTGATCTCCACATCCTCTCCTCCCTCTTGTCATTCATGCTTAGTCAATTCGTTGATCCCACCAATGGAGCACCCCAACCATGGTTGCCTTGCCTCGGCCTTACAAAGTTCCTCTGTCCCGGCCAACACTGTAGGTGGTTCATCAGCTGGTACACTGTCTTATTTTGTGCAACACTGGCTCGTCATTGTTATTTCTCACTGGTTAACTCAACCTGTGTACATTTCAACCCTTGTTCAGGGATAGAGAGATGGGAGAGGAGAATATGATATGTGCGTCCCACTAGCCAGGTGTACTTATACTTTGCTAGACATATAGTGGGGAGGGATTACACGGTTGGGATCATTTGAAAGACGCTGCCTTACAAACCATGGTTCTACTATTTGTTTCTTCAGACATTGTGGTTATCTGATGCAGCAGACCCAGAAGTTACAGTCCTATAAAGTTAACTCATGTTATAAGCTGATAGCTATGACAGTTCACTTTTCGATGGAGGTTGATTTTAGGTTTATTAGTAGCTCATATATTCAGCTTCCGTTTTCTCAAACGTGAAAGCATTACTTATGTTGTATTTTTCTGCCTTTCTCGAACAATTCTTAGGTGTTGTACTGTTCTACACTTCTAGAACTGTAGGATGAGATTTACATGGAGATTGATTTATCCTTGCATTATGGTTGTTCTATACGTAGCAGCTGGTGTATTCAATTACTTTTTTCCTCAAACGCGGTAGTTCTTATTAATACTGTTTTTCTTGCTCCTCTCTGTTTCCCCCTAAGCATTCTTTACTGTTCTACTATTGCAGAATTTTATATCTATATGGACTACAATCTGAGTTATGCTATCTATTTTCGTAGAAGCTCGTGTATTAACCTACTTTTCATGTTTTCTCAAAATTTCTTCAGGTGCTTTACCACAGGATTTAGGATGCCTCGAGTTGGTAATCCAAATTCATCATCTGTTTTCAGAATATCACAGTAGAGCTCGGATACCTTTCTAGCATCGTCCTGGGAAGGTGGCTTGATGGGAATATATATATAAATGGCTTCGATTATATAAGTACATTTAATTATTGGAGCGAAACAGTGCGTGCTGTAGGTGATTCCTTCTTGTTAGGGAACTGTATCTACTTAGTTCTTGATAAAATCAATTCGCCCTATGCACGGCCTTGGAGAAGATAGAGAATTTAAGACGATGTGAAAAGGTGAATGTAAGAGTTTAAGTGGATATTTGTATGAGAGTTTATGTCGAATAATAATATATAAATTTGTGCAAAATTAAAGCTATTTCACAGAACCAAGTGGCCACTGGAAAGAAAAAAGGGAATATAGGACTCTTGAGCGCAATTGTATGTTGAAGTTTCTGCCTGAAATCAACGGTCACTAACTCATGATCGACCTATCACACGGATGCTCAGTGTGCATTTACCATGACTGGGTGGTGTTGTTATCTGCAATGGCGAGCTGTAAGTTAGAACTCGTTCAGGGCAGCTAGTATATATTTTTTCTTAAAGAGAATTCAAGTGCGTGTGGAGTGAAGCTTTCTTCAGTTCTCCAGGTAATCCCAGGCCCAATACAAGCCCAGAAATGCTCAATCAGCTCCTCCTAAGGAACAGCTCTAACCTTTACTAATACACACATGTAGCCCACATGTTTTCGTACCGAAAGTTCTTCCCGCCTAACCTCTGGTGAACGAACCGGCGGCTGCGTCCATGCATTAATCACCAGCATGGTTAAATATTCAAATCAGACTTTACCAGTACAATCACTGTCTAGTGCCCCTGGCCCCTGGCCCTGGGCACCTCCTCATGCGCCTGTGTTTTTTCTTCTCGTGCTGAATTGTCAAAGAGGCTCCCATCCCAGTAAAAAAGCTCCTCGTAGAAATACCTTTAGTCCATATGTTTTCGTACTGAAAGATGTTCCCGCCAAAATTTCAATTTGCAATGGAAGTTCCAAGCGTGAAAGGACTGACGGGATGATGGGGAGTATGCATAACAGCCCAGTCCTCTCTCTGGTTTTGACAAGTTCCATTCGATCCCAAACACGAACACTGATGTGTGAACTTACAAATGTACTATGGAGTTGCTATACTGAACTGAAATCTTCTAATCTCCTCGTGCGCACCGAGACGGCTCTCCTCTCCAGGGCCAGCAGGACGCGCCCCTGTCCGCCGAAGCCATGACCAGCGCAGTCGTGCACCTCCTCCTGCATTTCCGTGCCCCCACCGTCGTTCAAGGACACCGTGCCAAACTGTTCTCGCAACACTCGGGGCCACACATGGGATGCACACTCGTATCTCGCCGGCGGCAACGCGTTCCGTAGCGGACTACTGCGGCAGTGCGGCTTGCACAGGACACGACTCCGCAGAGTACATTCGCTGGTTCAGAAGTTTGCATGTGGGATGGACCGATACTGGTCAAAAGTCAAAACCATGTAGTATCAGCACTGAACTCACGAGAAACAAGTGCTGATACGCAGCTATGTGACTCTGCCTGCTCATCCATAGATAGCTGGGGAACAACAGGTTTGTACTCTGCAAGTTCTCTGCAAAAGAAAAAAATGTTGGACGGACCAACCTACTATTGAATTCGTCCAGCTCCTCTTACTTCCTGCACCGGTCAAAGGAAAGCAATCACAATGATAGTCAGTCACCCAGAAGTCGGGGACCATCGCCTCACGGCTTCGACATCGGAAAGGATGACGCCATCGTAGCCCTGCGAAGCGGTAGCCGGTAACTATGGAGCTTTCCAGCAAATTCTTTCTTTTCATTAATTTGGCTGATCACTCCACTGAAGAGATGGGATTCAGTACAACTCTCCTACCAGCAGAGCAGAATTTAGGAGAGGTAGGCTGCAGGTAGTTACCCGAATTTTTATGTTCATCATTCATCGTGAAGAAACTCACACATCATTGTATCTCATCTCCGTGCCCAGAATACTGAAGAATTACTGGAGAAGCATGTAAGATTCTTCAAAAGACGATATGATAGACCAAAAGAACAACCCACATCTGTATAATTTTCAGTTCCAGGCAGGATAGACCAAAAGAATTCCCTAAATGACAGCAACATATCTCGCTAGGTTCTGTATCCCCTCACCGTATACCACCTTCCCTCTCTCGTTTGTGCTAGGTCACATAACAGCAACAGAATTAAACGAACAAAACTCGGGAACACATGTTCAGTGATGGCAAACCCTACTTGCAATATTACCAGTACTTATGTAAGAATTATCTACTTATATGATCGCCTGTGATCCGTAACAACTGTATTCGATCTTCTCAAAACTGTCCACTTGGTAAGTCAACTTGCTAAGTTCCCCAAATCTTCTTCTACGGCAACAAAACTGTTTGTGCTCCTTCAACAGCAACAAATTGTCAAATCCTCTTAAGATGCAATGTAAGTGTTCGCCCATTTACCTCCTAAATCTGTCCAGGGAAACAATGCGGAGTTAAATAACTTAACATACCAGCAAAGAACATGTGTCACACAAATGAGAACATAGTGGACATGTAATATTTCTCGACTTTCACAGTAAAGTAGTCTTTGACTTAATTCTGTAAGAAATCTCTAACAAGATCATGCACAAGTAATTGAAATGCTGACAGTAGGATTGTGCAAAAATATGCAGGCTGCTTTTTAAGATAGTACATGGAAAAATGATTTAGCATGACAGGTAACCATTGGACTTTTGCCAGCCCCTGAAAATTTTCCATCACCATGTACAAGAGGGAACTCAGAATCCTGTTTTTCTTTTTTATCAAAGAAGCCTCACTGTCCGTCCCCTGTTTAACTAAGAAAGTGAAGTATGTCCGAACACCAGCACCAACACTAAACACATAGTAACCAACATTGCACCATAGCTAAACAAAAGTGCAAAACGTGTCGCAAGATGACAGAGAAATTACTGCTACCAGCTACATCCTACATCCTGAAAACCACTCACTAAAGTACCAAAACAGAGGAAGCAACATCTTGGATTAGAGGGGTACCGATCGAGGAACACAGTTAGATAGTATACTACAATAACTTCGGAGTTTAACAAGATTACTCGGACTCCTCTAATCCATTCGTACAAGCACAAGTACTCAATGTAATGTTTCAGAGAGTGAATTAAGTTCAAAATCCGAATATAATTCGGTGGACACATTCAACCTGTAACTAGGACAGCGGTTCCTATCACGAAATCACTGCGTCCCCAACAATGGACGAACCAAAACCGCATGCAATGTCGGTGCTAGTAGCACTCTAATCCCCACGAAGCAATACATTAAAATTTAAAAATCACGGCCAGCCAAGAACACAAAGAAACAGTCCTGCGCCAAGAATAAGACGATGTCTCGGAGAAGAAATCTCACCTCCGGGTCAGGCGAGGCGTCGGGGATGAGGATGGGGATGGAACGAGCCTGACGCAGCTGGAGTATCAGCTCCCGCATGAGCTGCCTCCATGTCGGCCCCCGGGACCGTCGTCTCCGCCAAGAGAGCCCGCACGGCCGCGAGTCGCGCCAACCGCACTGCGCCGTCGACGATGTCTTCGATGGCCTCCCGCGCCCCGGCCGAGACTCCCGTCGAGATCCCTGGTGAAGACGAACGCGCCGCGTTGCCCATCGCAGCATCCGCCCCAGGTGCCCGTGACATGCTCGTAGATATTCCCGGTGTTCCGGGAATGAACCCGACCACCAGGCGCCGTATCAGAACGCGGGGCCCCGCATCCACGCCGGTGAGGGCTTCGTGGAGGCCTCTGCCTCCTCCGCCCAGTCCCGGTGGTCCGGGAACAACCCCTCGCAGTACGACTCCTCGCGCCCCGAGAGTCACACCGGCGAGGGCGTCGCGGAGGCCACCGCCTCCTGGCGCCTGAGGTGGCGCGCCGCCGCCTGCTCCTGGCGCCTGAGGTGGTGCGCCGCCGCCTCCTGGAGCCTGAGGTGGTGCGCCTCCGCCTCCGCCTCCACCGCCGCCATCGTCGTCGTCGTCGTCGTCATCTCCTCGTCCTCGTCGCCGCCTCCACGCCCATAAGATGAAGATCCCCAAAAGCAAGGCGAGGGCTATGGTGGAGCTGCGATCGAAGCGGAGTACCGGGCTTGGCCGCAGCGGGTAGAAGGGGAAGTGCAGCCGGCGCATGGTCCCGGGGTCGAGGAGGTGGTGGAGGGAGTCCAGCTCCTCCTCCGTGACCTGGAGGTCCGGGAGCACGCGCGGAGCAGCGAAGTCGGCGCCGCCCACCTCGATCTCCACGATGCCGACGGGGGCCGCCGCGGGTAGCTGGGGGCGCACATGAAATCTGTGCCCCTTGAGAGCCTCCGTGGACAGATTCTTCAGGACGGTGATCTCCGGTATCGGAATGTCCATGCGATTGAGTATCTGACGCGAGGCCATGCTCGATCGAGGAATGGAGCGCGAGGGGAGAGCGAGAAGAGGGAGGTGGAATTGGAACTGGAGAGAAAGGTGACCCGGGATTTATCATGCGCTTTTGCCTAGGGATGGCAATGGGTACCCATGACCCACGTACCCGCCGGGTAAAAACCCAATAGGAGTACGGGTTTGGGATAAAATATTACCCATGGGTTTGTAAATGAGAAAATATCATACCCATCGGGTAGAGTGGGTATGGGTATGGGATCATAGAACCCATACCCGCGTACCCATGTACCCATCTAAAATTAACAAGTAGGCCACTGCAATATTCTAAACTATTTATTTTTTCCCTAATCATGCCTTAATGTTGCTAGGCTGAACATCACGCTTCTCGGTCTCACAATCGTTGGTAGGTTTAGTGAGGATTAGACCCCTATTTAGGACCGCTTCTTCTCTTGTCATATTTTTTTAAATCAGTTTGATGTGTTGTACGTGCGGGTATTTTTACCCGCGGGTACCCATTTACCCTGTCGGGTGACGGGTATGGGAAAAACTTGTACCCGTTGACGGGTATGGGTACGGGTGATAGGTAAGAATAAAGATGACGGGTACGGGTATGGGATGGCTCTACCCGTACCCATACCCTGCGGGTGCCATCACTACTTTTGCCCCACGGGCACGGCCAATCGCCCCCTTCCACGGCGAGAAAAAAAAGAGATAATGGACATAGGAGAAAGGAAAAAAAAAAGGACGTCACTTATGCAAATGGTTATGCTGCAAAAATTTATAAGTGCATTATTTTCAAACCGACTGCCGACATCATGACCTGTTTTGAAAAAAAATCTTCTAAACTCGCATCAAAAATATTTCAAAAGTAAGCTTTATGGCTTACAAGTTGAAATTAGTTGGGTAAAATACTATTGCAGTATTTTTTTTCTGGATCCGCTTAGGGATTGGGTGACCGAAAACTAACCTAGCGCTTGGTCGATGTCACCACTGCCCTTACTTGTGGCGTTCTTCTCCTCTCCCGGCGAGCCCCCACAACCACCGTCAGCCTAACCATCGTCTTCCTTACACTTGCCTAGTGTGTCGCCACTCACCTCACCGCATCATCATGCCCTAAGCTCCTCTCCTCCATCGATCCGGCGCCACCTCAGACATACCCATGAGTCCTAAAAGAGGCCATCATCGTCTCACTTAGCTCGCTTCCTCCACCACCAGTCGTGATGTCGATGACTCCTCATCCCTCCCTCTCTTCCCTCTCTCTCTCTCTCTCTCTCACTCATGGACCTTGTCGAATTGACCAACGATGAAGGAATCAACCGAGCGCTAAGCACATTATCGGTTAGCCAAGAGCCCAAGAACTAGCAAAAGGGTTATTTTCTTGAATATCATTAAAATGGTCAAATTTTATTTTTGGAAAAAGCAACAATGTATTATGAAAGCACGTTTGTAGCATAAACAGACTTTCCTGCCACAATTAGATCAAATACTCCTTACATTTAGTACAACTTTATACTAAATCAGCAACACTTAATTTTAATATGAATGGAAGGAAGTAAAATGAATTGTTAGGGTAAGAAGAAACTTTATACGGAGTAGCTGATTTTGTTTCATCAGTTTCCTTTGTGCAATTCTTAGGGCATGGACTAGCTTCTGATTTGCTTTCTAAAAAAGGGCGCTAGCATTTAGAATCATAATATAAGGACATATGTTCGTGCAAATGGTTATATAGTTTTTTTTTACGAAACAAAGTACATGACGCTCACAAATATATACATACACTTATACATATAATTACACACATGCACGCCCTACCTCTAGATCACCTACAAGAGAGTGGGTACTTTTTGCACACAAAAATTGTAGCAGCTGGTTAACCTATCCCTTTGTGAAGAGAAATTAAGTATACTACTCCCTCTGATTGATAATAAGAGTACGGATCTTAGTTTAAATGTGTACTACTTCCTTAGTAAAATCATGACACTTTATGGACAGGAGGGAGTATACATTTACTTTTCTCAATGAATCGTTTTTCAAAAAGCACGCGTCGAGATGTGTCCATGTAAGATCTCATTCTGTAGATTACATCGAGAGAATCACATCAGCGAAAATAGGTTATAAGTTTTTTTTATTGTAATAGGTTATAATTGTGAGACATGGTTTGAGAGCACTTGCTTCTTGAAAATTTTCAAATCGGCTTATGAGCATGTTGACGTCATCTAGCTTGGAGGAATAAGAGAGCAGTTGCCTTTTGAAAATTCTGAAATCGGCTTATGAACATGTTGACGTCATCTAGAGGAATATGCCTTTAGACGTTTGGATCCCCTAATTATCATTACACATCAAAAAACACCTGCATGCTACTGCTACCCTAGAACCAATCATGCAACTCAGTTTAGCTTGCTTGGGCTGCGCCACACGGCAAGTGGACGATATTAATCTTAATTTCGGTTTGGAACCGTCTCGTCTCTCTCGTGTGTCGCCCCTCTTGGCAACCGGAGGAGACAAACCCTAGCTCCCGCCGCCACCCCATCCCCCCACCTCTTCCCCTTCTCGTCGCCCCTAGAGGCTGCCACCGCAAAGGCTATGCGGTGCCGGTGAAGGGGGCGGCGGGGAGTAGCGGTTTCGGCTTCCTTGAAGTAGTATGGAGGAAGGCTCTGCGCTGGATCCGTCGCTTCTTCACTGGTGGTGCTAGGTCACTGCTTCGTGGCGGCATCCTGGCCTCTCATCCTCCACGCTGCTCTTCCCCTCGAACACCATCGTCTCCCTCGCCGTCTGGTCACGGTAGCCGCTGCGCCGCCCTGGATGCTCCACGCGGAAGCAGCTCTGGATTTCAGATTCGTTGCTCCCCGGGCCACCGTGTGTCCTCTCCTTCGGATCTGGGCCAGCGGTTGTTTTTGCGCCAGGGACGCAGTTTGTGGTTTGGTGGGTGATCGGCGGTCGTTTCTGTAGGGGCAGTCGTGTGGTCGGTCGCGCATGGGCGCAGTTGGTTCTCCGGTGACGGACGACAAAGGGCCAAGTTTCTGTGCAGGCGGCTTGCGGGTGTTGTTCTGGTCTTGGGTAAGTTTGTGTGGCTGTTGGAGTTGGCCTCCGGGTCTGAAGACGCTGCTCCTTGAAGTTGGAGGCTTGGTGGTGTGTCTGTGCTCATCACCGTCGAAGTGCTACTATTGAGTCTGGTTGATGTTGTCAGGGATCTATGCACACGTGGTCAGGGTGACCCGCAATGCCAATGGTGTCGGAGCAGGTCTTGCGGTTCCCTCCTTCTTCATCCCTGTGCATGATAGCTCCAAATTTCGATGCATTTTACTATGGATTTTCCATCACCTTGATAACCCACAAGTATAGGGGATCGCAATAGTCTTCGCGGGAAGTAAAACCCAATTTATTGATTCGACACAAGGGGAGACAAAGAATACTTGAAAGACTTAACAGCAGAGTTGTCAATTCAGCTGCACCTGGAAACAGACTTGCTCGCAAGAGTTTATCAGTAGTAACAGTTTTATAGCAGTAGCAGTAGTGAAATAACAGCAGCAGAGTAACAGAGACAACAGTAGTGATTTTAGTAAACAGCAGGATTAAAATACTGTAGGCACAGGGATGGATGACGGGCGTTGCATGGATGAGAGAAACTCATGTAACAATCAAAGCAGGGAATTTGTAGATAATAATAAAACGGTGTCCAAGTACAAAGCAATCCATAGGCATGTGTTCCATATATAGTCGTACGTGCTTGCAATGAGAAACTTGCACAACATCTTTTGTCCTACCAGCCGGTGGCAGCCGGGCCTCTAGGGAATCTACTGGATATTAAGGTACTCCTTTTAATAGAGTACCGGAGCAAAGCATTAACACTCCGTGAACACATGTGATCCTCACATCACTACCATCCCCTCCGGTTGTCCCGATTTCTGTCACTTCGGGGCCTTTGGTTCCGGACAGCGACATGTGTATACAACTTGCAGGTAAGATCATAAAACAATGCATATCATGATGAAACAATGACATGTTCAGATATGAGATCATGGCACTCGGGCCCTAGTGACAAGCATTAAGCATAACAAGTTGCAACAATATCATCAAAGTACCAATTACGGACACTAGGCACTATGCCCTAACAATCTTATGCTATTACATGACCAATCTCATCCAATCCCTACCATCTCCTTCAGCCTACAGCGGGGGAATTACTCACACATGGATGGGGGAAACATGGTTGGTCGATGGAGAGGCGTCGGTGGTGATGATGGCGATGATCTCCTCCAATTCCCCCGTCCCGGCGGAGTGCCAGAACAGCGACTTCTGGCCCCCGAGACGGAGTTTCGCGATGTGGCGGCGTACTGGAGGGTTTCTGGCGACTTCGACTTCTGCCTCGCGATTTTTAGATCGAACCCCTTAAGTAGTCCAGAGGGGGGCGTCGGAGGCCAGCCGAGGGGGGCACACACTAGGGCAGCACGCCCCCCCTGGGCCGCGCCGGCCTGGTGTGTGGGGCCCTTGGGCCTCCACCTGGCTTGCCCTTCTGGCTCCCTGAGTCTTCTGGTAAAATAGGCTCATTGATATAAATTCCGAGGATTTTCCCGAAAGTTGAATTTCTGCACAAAAACAAGACACCAGAGCAATTCTGCTGAAAACAGCGTTAGTCCGTGTTAGTTGTATCCAAAATACACAAATTAGAGGCAAAAAAATGGTAAAAGTGTTCGGGAAAGTAGATACGTTTTGGACGTATCAACTCCCCCCAAGCTTAGCTTATTGCTTGTCCTCAAGCAATTCAGTTAACAACTGAGTGCGATAAAAGAACTTTCACAAACACATTTGCTCATATGATGTAAATATTCTCATGATATGGCTAACACTTCGCAGTTCATAATAAGGTACGTGCAAATAAGATCATCCAATAGATATATCAATCATGGAAAGGTACCAACAATTAATAATAAGCATCATGAATCATGTCTACAAGCAGGATTGCAATGTTCATAAAAGGATATGATAAAGCGGTATCTCGCTTGCCCGAATTTGAACAGCAAAACATAAATGCCCAGGCACCTCTGAGGTTCATAGAAAGACTAGAAATAGAGATTGTCAAAGATTAAAGCATCAAAGTTATACCACAGTCAATCATATTTTGGGACAAGCATATTATACTAAGAATGACAGTTGTGCTCTCAAGAAAGTGCTCAAAGAAAGGATGGAGACACAACATAAAAGTAAAAGATTGACCCTTCGCAGAGGGAAGCAGGGATTAACATGTGATGGCGTGTAACTCACACGTTCGTTGGGAACCCCAAGAGGAAGGTATGATGCGCACAGCAGCAAGTTTTCCCTCAGAAAGAAACCAAGGTTTATCGAACCAGGAGGAGCCAAGAAGCACGTTGAAGGTTGATGGCGGCGGGATGTAGTGCGGCGCAACACCAGGGATTCCGGCGCCAACGTGGAACCTGGACAACACAACCAAAGTACTTTGCCCCAATGAAACAGTGAGGTTGTCAATCTCACCGGCTTGCTGTAACAAAGGATTAACCGTATTGTGTGGAAGATGATTGTTTGCAGAAAACAAGAGAACAAGATTGCAAGAGATTGTATTTCAGTAAAGAGAATTGGACCGGGGTCCACAGTTCACTAGAGGTGTCTCTCCCATAAGACAAACAGCATGTTGGGTGAACAAATTACAGTTGGGCAATTGACAAATAAAGAGGGCATGACCATGCACATACATATCATGATGAGTATAGTGAGATTTAATTGGGCATTACGACAAAGTACATAGACCGCCATCCAACTGCATCTATGCCTAAAAAGTCCACCTTCAGGTTATCATCCGAACCCCCTCCAGTATTAAGTTGCAAAGCAACAGACAATTGCATTAAGTATTGCGCGTAATGTAACTAGTGACTACATCCTTGAACATAGCACCAATGTTTTATCCCTAGTGGCAACAGCACATCCATAACCTTAGAGGTTCTTGTCACCCCTCCAGATTCACGGAGACATGAACCCACTATCGAGCATAAATACTCCCTCTTGGAGTTACTAGCATCAACTTGGCCAGAGCATCTACTAATAACGGAGAGCATGCAAGATCATAAACAACACATAGACATAGCTTTGATAATCAACATAACAAGTATTCTCTATTCATCGGATCCCAACAAACGCAACATATAGAATTACAGATAGATGATCTTGATCATGTTAGGCAGCTCACAAGACCCGACAATCATAGCACAATGGGGAGAAGACAACCATCTAGCTACTGCTATGGACCCATAGTCCAGGGGTAGACTACTCACACATCACACCGGAGGCGACCATGGCGGCGTAGAGTCCTCCGGGAGATGATTCCCCTCTCCGGCAGGGTGCCGGAGGCGATCTCCTGGATCCCCCGAGATGGGATCGGCGGCGGCGTCTCTGGAAGGTTTTCCGTATCGTGGCTCTCGGTACTGGGGGTTTCGTCACGGAGGCTATTTGTAGGCGGAAGGGCAGGTCAAGAGGCGGCACGAGGGCCCCACACCACAGGGCCGCGCGGCCAAGGGGGGGGGCGCCGCCCTAGGGTGTGGCCCCCTCGTGGCCCATCTTCGTCTCGTCTTCGGACTTCTGGAAGCTTCGTGGCAAAATAGGACCCTGGGCGTTGATTTCGTCCAATTCCGAGAATATTTCGTTACTAGGATTTCTGAAACCAAAAACAGCAGAACAAAGAACTGGCACTTCGGCATCTTGTTAATAGGTTAGTTCCAGAAAATGCACGAATATGACATAAAGTGTGCATAAAACATGTAGATAACATCAATAATGTGGCATGGAACATAGGAAATTATCGATACGTTGGAGACGTATCAGCATCCCCAAGCTTAGTTCTGCTCGTCCCGAGCAGGTAAAACGATAACACAGATAATTTCTGGAGTGACATGCCATCATAATCTTGATCATACTATTTGTAAAGCATATGTAGTGAATGCAGCGATCAAAACAATGTGTATGACATGAGTAAACAAGTGAATCATAAAGCAAAGACTTTTCATGAATAGCACGTCAAGACAAGCATCAATTAAGTCTTGCATAAGAGTTAACTCATAAAGCAATAATTCATAGTAAAAGCATTGAAGCAACACAAAGGAAGATTAAGTTTCAGCGGTTGCTTTCAACTTATAACATGTATATCTCATGGATATTGTCAACATAGAGTAATATAATAAGTGCAATATGCAAGTATGTAGGAATCAATGCACAGTTCACACAAGTGTTTGCTTCTTGAGGTGGAGAGAAATAGGTGAACTGACTCAACATTGAAAGTAAAAGAATGGTCCTCCATAGAGGAAAAGCATCGATTGCTATATTTGTGCTAGAGCTTTGATTTTGAAAACATGAAACAATTTTGTCAACGGTAGTAATAAAGCATATGTATCATGTAAATTATATCTTACAAGTTGCAAGCCTCATGCATAGTATACTAATAGTGCCCGCACCTTGTCCTAATTAGCTTGGACTACCGGATCATCACAATGCACATGTTTTAACCAAGTGTCACAAAGGGGTACCTCTATGCCGCCTGTACAAAGGTCTAAGGAGAAAGCTCGCATTGGATTTCTCGCTATTGATTATTCTTCAACTTAGACATCCATACCGGGACAACATAGACAACAGATAATGGACTCCTCTTTTATGCATAAGCATGTAACAACAATTAATAATTTTCTCATTTGAGATTGATGATATATGTCCAAAACTGAAACTTCCACCATGGATCATGGCTTTAGTTAGCGGCCCAATGTTCTTCTCTAACAATATGCATGCTTAACCATAGGGTGGTAGATCGCTCTTACTTCAGACAAGACGAACATGCATAGCAACTCACATGAAATTCAACAATGAATAGTTGATGGCGTCCCCAGTGAACATGGTTATCGCACAACAAGCAACTTAATAAGAGATAAAGTGCATAATTACATATTCAATACCACAATAGTTTTTAAGCTATTTGTCCCATGAGCTATATATTGTAAAGGTGAATGATGGAATTTTAAAGGTAGCACTCAAGCAATTTACTTTGGAATGGCGGAAAATACCATGTAGTAGGTAGGTATGGTGGACACAAATGGCATAGTGGTTGGCTCAAGTATTTTGGATGCATGAGAAGTATTCCCTCTCGATACAGGGTTTAGGCTAGCAAGACTTATTTGAAACAAACACAAGGATGAACCGGTGCAGCAAAACTCACATAAAAGACATATTGAAAACATTATAAGACTCTACACCGTCTTCCTTGTTGTTCAAACTCAATACTAGAAATTATCTAGACCTTAGAGAAACCAAATATGCAAACCAAATTTTAGCATGCTCTATGTATTTCTTCATTAATGGGTGCAAAGCATATGATGCAAGAGCTTAAACATGAGCACAACAATTGCCAAGTATCACATTACCCAAGACATCAATAGCAATTACTACATGTATCATTTTCCAATTCCAACCATATAACAATTTAACGAAGAAGAAACTTCGCCATGAATACTATGAGTAGAAACCAAGGACATACTTGTCCATATGCTACAGCGGAGCGTGTCTCTCTCCCATAAAGTGAATGCTAGGATCCATTTTATTCAAACAAAACAAAAACAAAAACAAACCGACGCTCCAAGCAAAGCACATAAGATGTGATGGAATAAAAATATAGTTTCAGGGGAGGAACCTAATAATATTGTCGATGAAGAAGGGGATGCCTTGGGCATCCCCAAGCTTAGACGCTTGAGTCTTCTTGATATATGCAGGGGTGAACCACCGGGGCATCCCCAAGCTTAGAGCTTTCACTCTCCTTGATCATGTTGCATCATACTCCTCTCTTGATCCTTGAAAACTTCCTCCACACCAAACTCGAAACAACTCATTAGAGGGTTAGTGCACTATAAAAATTAACATATTCAGAGGTGACACAATCATTCTTAACACTTCTGGACATTGCATAAAGCTACTGGACATTAATGGATCAAAGAAATTCATCCAACATAGCAAAAGAGGCAATGCGAAATAAAAGGCAGAATCTGTCAAAATAGAACAGTTCGTATTGACGAATTTTAAAATGGCACCAGACTTGCTCAAATGAAAATGCTCAAATTGAATGAAAGTTGCGTACATATCTGAGGATCATGCACGTAAATTGGCTTAATTTTCTGAGCTACCTACAGGGAGGTAGACCCAGATTCGGGACAGCAAAGAAATCTGGAACTGCGCAGTAATCCAAATCTAGTATGAACTTTTCTATCAACGGCTTAACTTGGCACAATAAAACACTAAACTAAGATAAGGAGAGGTTGCTACAGTAGTAAACAACTTCCAAGACACAAAATAAAAACAAAGTACTGTAGGTGAAAACATGGGTTGTCTCCCATAAGCGCTTTTCTTTAACGCCTTTCAGCTAGGCGCAGAAAGTGTGTATCAAGTATTATCAGAGGGTGGTGTATCGTTATTATGAGCTCCCCCATCCGCAGTGGTACTAAGGGCTTTGTCAATTTTAGGCCTATAATAATACTTCTTTGGTTTAGGCACTTTAGAGACATACATAAACTTTTGCTCCTTACCCACATAAGCTTTCTCCTTATATTTAAGAGAAGAAAATGTTGAACCCAAGGTTCCCATAGCTTTTTCAAGTTCATCAATCCTATTGATTTGATCATCATGGTCAACACAAGTTCCTAGGACACTAATTCTTTCATCAATTCCTCCTAAGGATTTATCAAGTTCATCAGTTTTATCAAGTAACATTTCCAATTTAGCTTCAATATTTGGAAAAAATTTCTCTATGGTTTCCATTTTTTTCATAACATCTTCAAGAGAGATTTCAGTTTTGACTTTATCAACAGGGGGTATTCCAAATAGACTCTCAATAATGCAGCTAGCTTCTAATGCAGGAGTACTTAAGAAGTTACCTCCTGTGAGACAATCAAGAACATACCTATTCCAGCTAGAGATACCAACATAAAAATTCCTGAGTAAAATAGTGGTGGAGTGTTTCTTAGTGCACCTATTATGGGCATTACTAATTCTATACCAAGCATCTCTTAAACATTCTCCCCCTTGTTGCTTAAACGTACGAACTTCAACTTCAGGATTACTCATTTTAGCAGTAGTAAATAAAGCAAACTAGATAAAGTAAATGCAAGTAACTAATTTTTTCTTGTGTTTTTGATATAGCAAACAAGATAGCAAATAAAGTAAAACTAGCAACTAATTTTTTTTGTATTTTGATTTTGTGCAGCAAACAAAGTAGTAAATAAAACTAAGCAAGACAAAAACAAAGTAAAGAGATTGAGAAGTGGAGACTCCCCTTGCAGCGTGTCTTGATCTCCCCGGCAACGGCGCTTAAAAAGAGCTTGATGGCGTGTAACTCACACGTTCGTTGGGAACCCCAAGAGGAAGGTATGATGCGCACAGCAGCAAGTTTTCCCTCAGAAAGAAACCAAGGTTTATCGAACCAGGAGGAGCCAAGAAGCACGTTGAAGGTTGATGGCGGCGGGATGTAGTGCGGCGCAACACCAGGGATTCCGGCGCCAACGTGGAACCTGCACAACACAACCAAAGTACTTTGCCCCAACGAAACAGTGAGGTTGTCAATCTCACCGGCTTGCTGTAACAAAGGATTAACCGTATTGTGTGGAAGATGATTGTTTGCAGAAAATAGTAGAACAAGATTGCAAGAGATTGTATTTCAGTAAAGAGAATTGGACCGGGGTCCACAGTTCACTAGAGGTGTCTCTCCCATAAGACAAACAGCATGTTGGGTGAACAAATTACAGTTGGGCAATTGACAAATAAAGAGGGCATGACCATGCACATACATATCATGATGAGTATAGTGAGATTTAATTGGGCATTACGACAAAGTACATAGACCGCCATCCAACTGCATCTATGCCTAAAAAGTCCACCTTCAGGTTATCATCCGAACCCCCTCCAGTATTAAGTTGCAAATTAACAGACAATTGCATTAAGTATTGCGCGTAATGTAACTAGTGACTACATCCTTGAACATAGCACCAATGTTTTATCCCTAGTGGCAACAGCACATCCATAACCTTAGAGGTTCTTGTCACCCCTCCGGATTCACGGAGACATGAACCCACTATCGAGCATAAATACTCCCTCTTGGAGTTACTAGCATCAACTTGGCCAGAGCATCTACTAATAACGGAGAGCATGCAAGATCATAAACAACACATAGACATAGCTTTGATAATCAACATAACAAGTATTCTCTATTCATCGGATCCCAACAAACGCAACATATAGAATTACAGATAGATGATCTTGATCATGTTAGGCAGCTCACAAGATCCGACAATGATAGCACAATGGGGAGAAGACAACCATCTAGCTACTGCTATGGACCCATAGTCCAGGGGTAGACTACTCACACATCACACCGGAGGCGACCATGGCAGCGTAGAGTCCTCCGGGAGATGATTCCCCTCTCCGGCAGGGTGCCGGAGGCGATCTCCTGGATCCCCCGAGATGGGATCGGCGGCGGCGGCGTCTCTGGAAGGTTTTCCGTATCGTGGCTCTCGGTACTGGGGGTTTCGTCACGAAGGCTATTTGTAGGCGGAATGGCAGGTCAAGAGGCGGCACGAGGGCCCCACACCACAGGGCCGCGCGGCCAAGGGGGGGCCGCGCCGCCCTAGGGTGTGGCCCCCTCGTGGCCCATCTTTGTCTCGTCTTCGGACTTCTGGAAGCTTCGTGGCAAAATAGGACCCTGGGCGTTGATTTCGTCCAATTCCGAGAATATTTCGTTACTAGGATTTCTGAAACCAAAAACAGCAGAAAACAGCAACTGGCAGTTCGGCATCTTGTTAATAGGTTAGTTCCAGAAAATGCACGAATATGACATAAAGTGTGCATAAAACATGTAGATAACATCAATAATGTGGCATGGAACATAAGAAATTATCGATACGTTGGAGACGTATCAACATGCGCTAGAGCTTTTCATTTTTTTTAAACAGGAGTAAAATCATTTTGAGAGGTGTTTGTTGTTGTCAACGAATAGTAATGGGTACACCAACTACCTCGCCAACCAGACCTTCAAGAGCGGCTCCCATGAAGGACGTTATTTTTACCAGCAAGGTAGATCATCCCTCTTCTCTTTTGTTTACACATGTACTTTAGTTTTTATTATGAGTGACACTCCCCCCAACCTTTGCTTACACAAGCCATGGCTAACCGAATCCTCGGGTGCCTTCCATCAATCTCATACCATGGAGGAGTGTCTATTTACAAAATTAAGTTGCTTACTGATGAATCAGAGCAAAACATGTGAAGAGAATTATTAATGAAGTTATTAGTTGGGGTTGGGCACCCCGTTGCCAGCTCTTTTTGCAAAATTATTGGATAAGCGGATGTGCCACTAGTCCATTATGAAAGTCCATCAAGAGTAAATGACAAGGTTGAAAGATAAACACCACATACTTCCTCATGAGCTATAAAACATAAACACAAATTGAGAAGCATTTTGAAGGTTTTAAAGGTAGCGCATGAGAATTTACTTGGAATGGTTTGAAATGCCATGCATAGGTATTTATGGTGGACACTTTGGAACAACTTGGTTTTCAGGGGTTTGGAAGCACGAGCAGCGTTCCCGCTCAGTACAAGTGAAGGCTAGCAATAGACTGGGGAGCGACAAATCAAGAGAGCAGTCACTGTCATAATTATGCTTGCGGCAAAATAAATTAACGGAGGCATAAAAGTGATACAAGAACTCTGAAGCAATGTAAATCATCGAGGCTTAATTGACTTTTGTTCTGTCTTATGCATGCGTGAGCATGTGCCAAGTCGATACAAATGAATTATTCAGAGGAGGATACCACAATGTCATACCTACTTATGAATAAAACAATGCAGGCAAACATCCATGACATGCTACTCATATTAATAAATTGGAGCTAAACATGAGAGATCATGAACTACTAGACTTTCTTAAATGACATATACCTCACATGAACCAACTAAGCATGCTCACATGGATGAGTATATGTACAAAAATGAAAACAAATAGAGTTCATACCAGCCTCTCACCACAATCGAATTGTCGTAGATCGTTATTATTGCCTTTCACTTGTGTAGCTTGGATAATATGAAATGAAAACCACGCTCCAGCCACCGAAGACCATTGAACTCATAGTGAACTTTACAAACCAAAGAAGAACAGCAAATATTTTTGGTGTTTTCAAATTGGAAACAAGAACAAAAGAAAACAAGCAAACAAAGCAAAATCTTTTTGGATTTTCTTATAGCAAACCAACGATAGCAAATAAAGCAAAATAAATGCAAGAAACCAAAACAAGCAAATGGTGAAGAGAAACAACAGAAATATTTTTGGTCTTTTTGTGTTTTAGGAAAGAAACAAAGCAAAAACAAGAAAAATGGAAACTAGAAGAGTCACATAAACACAAAGCAGCAGAAATTCGTCAAACTTGACAGCAGTACAGTACTCGATTTTTAAGAAATTCTTCCACTGCTCAAATAGAAAAGTGTACAACTAATGAAAGTTAGATAACAACCTGGGAAACATGCACAAAAATTGGCTTCGCAAAATATCGTTCTGGATATTTTTGAGAATTTTTTTGGTAACAGTCCAGAATCTGTTTTCAGGCAGCACTTCCCCAAATATCATCTCCCTCTCATTAGAAAACCACTCAAAGAAACTAAACAAGTATATACAAGTATCCAGCAACCATAATATGCAAAGAATGAGTGATGCCGGTATACCTCCCCCCAAGCTTAGGCTTTTGGCCTAAGTGGAGTTCAACCCCAGCGAGGGTCGCTGTTCCACGCCGGTGGATCATACATGGCGTAGTCATAGTGAGGTCCCTGTGCAGAAGAAAAGCGTGGAGGCTCCTGATGGCGTGTAACTCACACGTTCGTTGGGAACCCCAAGAGGAAGGTATGATGCGCACAGCAGCAAGTTTTCCCTCAGAAAGAAACCAAGGTTTATCGAACCAGGAGGAGCCAAGAAGCACGTTGAAGGTTGATGGCGGCGGGATGTAGTGCGGCGCAACACCAGGGATTCCGGCGCCAACGTGGAACCTGCACAACACAACCAAAGTACTTTGCCCCAACGAAACAGTGAGGTTGTCAATCTCACCGGCTTGCTGTAACAAAGGATTAACCGTATTGTGTGGAAGATGATTGTTTGCAGAAAACAGTAGAACAGTATTGCAGTAGATTGTATTTCAGTAAAGAGAATTGGACCGGGGTCCACAGTTCACTAGAGGTGTCTCTCCCATAAGACAAACAGCATGTTGGGTGAACAAATTACAGTTGGGCAATTGACAAATAAAGAGGGCATGACCATGCACATACATATCATGATGAGTATAGTGAGATTTAATTGGGCATTACGACAAAGTACATAGACCGCCATCCAACTGCATCTATGCCTAAAAAGTCCACCTTCAGGTTATCATCCGAACCCCTCCGTATTAAGTTGCTAACAATGCACAATTGCATTAAGTATTGCGCTTAATGTAACTAGTGACTACATCCTTGAACATAGCACCAATGTTTTATCCCTAGTGGCAACAGCACATCCATAACCTTAGAGGTTCTTGTCACCCCTCCAGATTCACGGAGACATGAACCCACTATCGAGCATAAATACTCCCTCTTGGAGTTACTAGCATCAACTTGGCCAGAGCATCTACTAATAACGGAGAACATGCAAGATCATAAACAACACATAGACATAGCTTTGATAATCAACATAACAAGTATTCTCTATTCATCGGATCCCAACAAACGCAACATATAGAATTACAGATAGATGATCTTGATCATGTTAGGCAGCTCACAAGATCCGACAATGATAGCACAATGGGGAGAAGACAACCATCTAGCTACTGCTATGGACCCATAGTCCAGGGGTAGACTACTCACACATCACACCGGAGGCGACCATGGCGGCGTAGAGTCCTCCGGGAGATGAATCCCCTCTCCGGCAGGGTGCCGGAGGCGATCTCCTGGATCCCCCGAGATGGGATCGGCGGCGGCGGCGTCTCTGGAAGGTTTTCCGTATCGTGGCTCTCGGTACTGGGGGTTTCGTCACGGAGGCTTTAAGTAGGCGGAAGGGCAGGTCAAGAGGCGGCACGAGGGGCCCACACCATAGGGCCGCGCGGCCAGGGCAGGGGCCGCGCCGCCCTATGCTCTGGCTGCCTCGTGGCCCCTCTTCGTCTCGTCTTCGGACTTCCGGGAAGCTTCGTGGCAAAATAGGACCCCTGGGCGTTGATTTCGTCCAATTCCGAGAATATTTCGTTACTAGGATTTCTGAAACCAAAACAAGAGAAAACAGAATCGGCACTTCGGCATCTTGTTAATAGGTTAGTTCCAGAAAATGCACGAATATGACATAAAGTGTGCATAAAACATGTAGATAACATCAATAATGTGGCATGGAACATAAGAAATTATCGATACGTTGGAGACGTATCAGCATCCCCAAGCTTAGTTCTCTGCTCGTCCCGGCGGTTAAAACGATAACACGTATAATTTCTGGAGTGACATGCCATCATAATCTTGATCAAACTATTTGTAAAGCATATGTAGTGAATGCAGCGATCAAAACAATGTGTATGACATGAGTAAACAAGTGAATCATAAAGCAAAGACTTTTCATGAATAGCACTTCAAGACAAGCATCAATTAAGTCTTGCATAAGAGTTAACTCATAAAGCAATAATTCATAGTAAAAGCATTGAAGCAACACAAAGGAAGATTAAGTTTCAGCGGTTGCTTTCAACTTATAACATGTATATCTCATGGATATTGTCAACATAGAGTAATATAATAAGTGCAATATGCAAGTATGTAGGAATCAATGCACAGTTCACACAAGTGTTTGCTTCTTGAGGTGGAGAGAAATAGGTGAACTGACTCAACATTGAAAGTAAAAGAATGGTCCTCCATAGAGGAAAAGCATCGATTGCTATATTTGTGCTAGAGCTTTGATTTTGAAAACATGAAACAATTTTGTCAACGGTAGTAATAAAGCATATGTATCATGTAAATTATATCTTACAAGTTGCAAGCCTCATGCATAGTATACTAATAGTGCCCGCACCTTGTCCTAATTAGCTTGGACTACCGGATCATCACAATGCACATGTTTTAACCAAGTGTCACAAAGGGGTACCTCTATGCCGCCTGTACAAAGGTCTAAGGAGAAAGCTCGCATTGGATTTCTCGCTATTGATTATTCTTCAACTTAGACATCCATACCGGGACAACATAGACAACAGATAATGGACTCCTCTTTTATGCATAAGCATGTAACAACAATTAATAATTTTCTCATTTGAGATTGAGGATACATGTCCAAAACTGAAACTTCCACCATGGATCATGGCTTTAGTTAGCGGCCCAATGTTCTTCTCTAACAATATGCATGCTTAACCATAGGGTGGTAGATCGCTCTTACTTCAGACAAGACGAACATGCATAGCAACTCACATGAAATTCAACAATGAATAGTTGATGGCGTCCCCAGTGAACATGGTTATCGCACAACAAGCAACTTAATAAGAGATAAAGTGCATAATTACATATTCAATACCACAATAGTTTTTAAGCTATTTGTCCCATGAGCTATATATTGCAAAGGTGAATGATGGAATTTTAAAGGTAGCACTCAAGCAATTTACTTTGGAATGGCGGAAAATACCATGTAGTAGGTAGGTATGGTGGACACAAATGGCATAGTGGTTGGCTCAAGTATTTTGGATGCATGAGAAGTATTCCCTCTCGATACAAGGTTTAGGCTAGCAAGGCTATTTGAAACAAACACAAGGATGAACCGGTGCAGAAAAACTCACATAAAAGACATATTGAAAATATTATAAGACTCTACACCGTCTTCCTTGTTGTTCAAACTCAATACTAGAAATTATCTAGACCTTAGAGAAACCAAATATGCAAACCAAATTTTAGCATGCTCTATGTATTTCTTCATTAATGGGTGCAAAGCATATGATGCAAGAGCTTAAACATGAGCCCAACAATTGCCAAGTATTACATTACCCAAGACATTAATACTAATTACTACATGTATCATTTTCCAATTCCATCCATATAACAGAATTTGCTTGTATTATACGCGATTTTGTGCTGCCTGCTATACATATGCAGTTTATACACAGCAATACAGATACACAATACAGATACACAGGTTATATACAGCAACATTCAGATATAATATAAATATCATGTACATTGCACAGATATAACATAGACATCATCATCACATTACTTAGAGCCCGATCGAGATACATATATAGTGGCAAGTGTCAAATGTTTTGCATACAACTCTTAATTCATACAAAATTCACAATTTCGAGATACAAAGTAGTCTTCATCTGGTTCCTCCTTTGCTCCGTCATCTCTACCCACCAGGCTCGCTTGCATCGGGGTCCTTCATCCAGTTCCTACTATGATGAAAATGGAAGAAAGTGAGACCAACAAGTCCGATGCACAAGAGAAATGGAATAAATGCCTCATACATTGTTGGTCAACACAAATATTAACATTCAGGGACGGTGTAAGTGAGACCAAGTCCGATGCACAAGAGATTGATATTTGTGCTATCTTACCAGACTCACTTACGCCGCCCCCGAGTGTACGGTGACCAAACATTTTAATCATCGGCATTTTGAAAATCTCAAAGCAAATGGAATGACAAAATGGAATAAGTGCCTCATACATTGTTGGTCAACACAAATATTAACATTTAGGGATGGCGTCAGTGAGGCCAAGTCCGATGCACAAGAGATTGATATTTGTGCTATCTTACCAGGCTCACTTACGCCACCCCCAAGTGTACGGTGACCAAACATTTTAATCATCGGCATTTTGAAAATCTCAAAGCATATGGAATTCATAAATGGAATAAGTGCCTCATACATTGTTGGTCAACACAAATATTAACATTTAGAGATGGCGTCAGTGAGGCCAAGTCCGATGCACAAGAGATTGATATTTGTGCTATCTTACCAGGCTCACTTACGCCACCCCCAAGTGTACGGTGACCAAACATTTTAATCATCGGCATTTTGAAAATCTCAAAGCAAATGGAATGACAAAATGGAATAAGTGCCTCATACATTGTTGGTCAACACAAATATTAACATTTAGGGATGGTGTAAGCGAGGCCAGGTAGGATGCACAAGAGATTGATATTTGTGCTATCTTACCAGGCTCACTTACGCCACCCCCAAGTGTACGGTGACCAAACATTTTAATCATCGGCATTTTGAAAATCTCAAAGCAAATGGAATGACAAAATAGAATATGTGCCTCATACATTGTTGGTCAACACAAATACTATGGTCAGAAACCATAGTTGCAGATACACCGCCGTATACTTTGTAGAAGGGCCCCCTTTCCCCGGTCGGCGTTCCGTCAACGGGTGCTTGACGACACAACAACGCCGATCTGCATCTCCGGCGCAGTAACCACGCTAGTCCCTCGCTGTCCGAGTGAACGAGTCCTTGATGCAAAGACCGTGCCGGCCTGCCCAGCATTATGCCGGGCCGTGTTGCCGCCGCTTCAAGCCGTGTGTCCCGCGCCCCGCAGAGAGTGCAGGGCGCGTGATCGACACGGCCTGAAGCGCGACAACAGTGGGTCGGCATGATGCTAGGGAGGCTGGCACCGTCTTGGCATTAAGGACTCGTTCACGCATCGGACGGCGAGAGAAGAAAAGTGGTGCTGCGCCGGAGAGGCATGTCGGCGTTGTTGTCTCGTCAAGGACTCGTTCACGGAACGGTGGCCAGGGAAAGGGGGGCTCGTCTACAAAGTATATTACGGCGTATAGGTGACCAAACATTCTAATCATCGGCACTAAAATGGAAGAAAGAGCCAAGTGGTATCTCAACTAGATATCATATGCCTCATACTTTGTTGGTCGAAAGAAATATTAACATTCCGGGATGGGGTCGGTGAGGCCGTAGGATGCACAAGAGATTGATATTTGTGCCATCGCACCAGGCTCACCGGCCCCACCCCGCAGTGTACAAGTGACCAAACAATTTAATCATCGGCACTAAAATGGAAGAAAGGCCAATGCAATTAAGAAGTAGCTAGTATATATGAACTAAATGGAATGCCTCATACTTTGTTGGTCGAAACAAATATTAACATCCAGGAATGGAGTAAGTGAGGCCAGGTAGGATGCACAAGATATTGATATTTGTGCCATCACACCAAGCCTCACTTGCTCCACCCCCGAGTGTACGAGTGATCGACCAACCATCTAATCATCGACAAGTAAATCACTTGGGGTAATGTTAAAATGTTTGTCTCCATATTTGGGAGACATTTTTAATATTGGAGTCTAGCTAATGGAAATCAAGAACTAGTCTTGATCTCCAAATGGTGATTAGAGGGAATTTATTCATCTTAAGCAACATTAGGGACAAATGGGATCATGCAAGGGACTTGGGTCATTTGGATCATAAGGCATCAATTAAGGAGGCAACCAGGGACAAAGGGAAACATTTGATGATCCATTATCATAGGCAACAAAGCAGCAACTTTTTCCCCTCTAATCTAGCTAGAGTCCTTAAAAGAAATCCATCATAAGCATGGTCAAATACACATATATAGCATTTGGAGAGCAAACAAGCAGTAGCCATATCACTCAATCCAATAATATAGTAATTTGGATCATAAGGCATCAATTAAGGAGGCAACCAGGGGACAAATTAAGGGAAACATTTGATGATCCAGTAAGTGCATGACACTTTGAGCTACCCAAGAATAAAGGCCAACAGTGGATAAACATCTGCTCAACCATTTCTTGCACTAGAGGAAAAGTAACCAACATTGAAACTTGAATAGTCAAGTGACACTACAAGCAGCTCACACACACATGCAAACACATGTGTTGACAAGAACTAATGGATATCAAGAACTAGTCTTGATCTCCAAATGGTGATTAGAGGGAATTTATTCATCTTAATTAAGCAACATTAGGGACAAATGGGATCATGCAAGGGACTTGGATCATTTGGATCATAAGGCATCAATTAAGGAGGCAACCAGGGACAAAGGGAAACATTTGATGATCCATTATCATAGGGACATAAGTCAAGATGCTCAAACACACATAGCATGCATGGAGCAGATGCTCCAAAGGGATTATTCATCACTTGGTATATAGACCAAGTGATGCTGGCAAAAGAGAGGCCAATCAAGAACCAGTAAATCCAGTAAGTGATAGATATGCCTAAACAAGCAACAACACATAACATATCCCAGCTAACCAGATGAGACAAGTCTTGGTAGCCAACTGAATCACCTAGCACCACCTAGCCTTTTAAAACCATCAGAAACAGTCCTTTTTCTTCAAAGGATACCACAGTGGCATTCATTTACATGATCCCCTACTGTGGATATCTCTATTTTCATCAAAGCCAACACAAGAAATAGAAATTTATCATTACTCACTTGAGTTCAAAACAAAGCTGGGGTACCATAAGGGATTATTCATCACTTGGTAGTAACCATCATAAGCATTCCATTTAAATCACACATTTTAGTATATGTTCTTATCCAAGTTTTTGCCTCAGCCTTTGCATCATTGGCTGAGCTAAGACATCAAGCTTCTGGCCAGGGAGCATTCTTTATTTTTAGGGAACTATATGAACTATATGCACATGATCCAGTAAGCATCCCCACTAATCAGAGCATTATAAGCATACCATAAGCTCACAAGAATCCATCAAGTAAATCATCAGGGGTCCAAAAAACTTGGGGTCCAGAAAACTAATCCCAACAGAGAATTACTTGGGGTCCAGAAAACTAATCCCAGGCCAACCAAGAGCAACTATAAATATGTATGTATACAAGCCCACCAGTAGCATTTCATGCATTTAAATTCCTATGAACCAGTTAACCTCACTGAGCACAACAAGCATTTAAATGAACAGTAGCATCAAATTCCTATGAACCCATCAAGAAAATTGTTAACAGTTAACCTCACTGAGCACAACAAATAAACCAGTAGTAATAAGCCATCAAGATTAACAGTTAACCTCACTGAGCACAACAAATGAACCAGTAGCATCAAATGAACCAACCGAGCAGCAATGCATCACTAGCAGCAATGCATCCAGAGCCAACAAATGAACCAGTAGCATCAAGATTAACAGCTAAGCATCACTAGCAGCAATGCATCCAGAGCCAACCGAGCGAGCATTTCGTCGAGCACGTTGTGCTCGCGCGGGGGAGGAAGAGGGAGGGGAGGGGAGGGAGCTCACCGACGATTTGGAGAGTCGTGGAGGAGCTCACCGACGACGACGGCAGGGGTGGAGGTCGCGGCAGCTCCTCCACCTTGACACGGCGGCGGCTCCTCCACCTTGACGCCGCGCCGGCCCCTCCTCCTCCACGCCGCAGCGGCTTGTGCTGCTGGTGGCGGGGATGGGTGGAGCGTGGCGGCATCCGGCCCTCGCGGAGGAAGGCGGCGGCGGCGGCGACAGCGACGGCAGCGCTCGCCATGGAAGGCGGCGGCGCGGGGAGAGAGGGGAGAGAGGGGAGAGGAACTGTGGCGAGGGAGGGGTACGGCCTTGATATAGGACACGTTATTTCTGTGGCGCACCGAGACAAGTGCGCCACAGAAAACATTATTTCTGTGGCGCACCGAGGCCAGTGCGCCACAGAATACGTTATTTCTGTGGCGCACCAGGTGCAGTGCGCCGTAGAAAAGGTAAGACCAATGGTTGGGCGTGACAGGATGTGGGCCCCACCAAGTTTTTGTGGCGCAGCGTTTCATAGTGCGCCACAAAATTAAGCTATTTCTGTGGCGCACCCAGAATGGTGCGCCACAAAATAATATTCTGTGGCGCATTTTTAGTGGTGCGCCACAAAACTAAGCTTTGCCTATAAGGGTTTTCCTACTAGTGATTTAACGAAGAAGAAACTTCGCCATGAATACTATGAGTAGAAACCAAGGACATACTTGTCCATATGCTACAGCGGAGCGTGTCTCTCTCCCACAAAGTGAATGCTAGGATCCATTTTATTCAAACAAAACAAAAACAAAACCAAACCGACGCTCCAAGCAAAGCACATAAGATGTGATGGAATAAAAATATAGTTTCAGGGGAGGAACCTGATAATATTGTCGATGAAGAAGGGGATGCCTTGGGCATCCCCAAGCTTAGACGCTTGAGTCTTCTTGATATATGCAGGGGTGAACCACCGGGGCATCCCCAAGCTTAGAGCTTTCACTCTCCTTGATCATGTTGCATCATACTCCTCTCTTGATCCTTGAAAACTTCCTCCACACCAAACTCGAAACAACTCATTAGAGGGTTAGTGCACTATAAAAATTAACATATTCAGAGGTGACACAATCATTCTTAACACTTCTGGACATTGCATAATGCTACTGGACATTAATGGATCAAAGAAATTCATCCAACATAGCAAAAGAGGCAATGCGAAATAAAAGGTAGAATCTGTCAAAACAGAACAGTTCGTATTGACGAATTTTAAAATGGCACCAGACTTGCTCAAATGAAAGTGCTCAAATTGAATGAAAGTTGCGTACATATCTGAGGATCATGCACGTAAATTGGCTTAATTTTCTGAGCTACCTACAGGGAGGTAGACCCAGATTCGTGACAGCAAAGAAATCTGGAACTGCGCAGTAATCCAAATCTAGTATGAACTTTTCTATCAACGGCTTAACTTGGCACAACAAAACACTAAACTAAGATAAGGAGAGGTTGCTACAGTAGTAAACAACTTCCAAGACACAAAATAAAAACAAAGTACTGTAGGTAAAAACATGGGTTGTCTCCCATAAGCGCTTTTCTTTAACGCCTTTCAGCTAGGCACAGAAAGTGTGCATCAAGTGTTATCAAGAGACGAAGTGTCAACATCATAATTTGTTCTCATAATAGAATCAAAAGGTAACTTCATTCTCTTTCTAGGGAAGTGTTCCATACCTTTCTTGAGAGGAAATTGATATTTTATATTACCTTCCTTCATATCAATGATAGCACCAACAGTTCGAAGAAAAGGTCTTCCCAATATAATGGGACAAGATGCATTGCATTCAATATCCAAGACAACAAAATCAACGGGGACAAGGTTATTGTTAATGGTAATGCGAACATTATCAACTTTACCCAAAGGTTTCTTTGTAGAATGATCAGCAAGATTAACATCCAAATAACAATTTTTCAGCGGTGGCAAGTCAAGCATATTATAAATTTTCTTAGGCATAACGGAAATACTTGCACCAAGATCACATAAAGCATTACAATCAAAATCTTTAACCTTCATCTTAATGATGGGCTCCCAACCATCCTCTAGCTTTCTAGGAATAGAGGCTTCGCGCTCTAGTTTCTCTTCTCTAGCTTTTATGAGAGCATTTGTAATATGATGTGTGAAAGCCAAATTTATAGCACTAGCATTAGGACTTTTAGCAAGTTTTTGCAAGAACTTTATAACTTCAGAGATGTGGCAATCATCAAAATTCAAACCATTATAATCTAAAGCAATGGGATCATCATCCCCAATGTTGGAAAAAATTTCAGCAGCTTTATCACAGGAAGTTTCAGCAGTTTTAGCAGTTTCAGGCAGTTTCTCGCGCTTTGCATTAGAAGTGGAAACATTGCTAACACCAATTCTTTTATTATTAATAGTAGGAGGTGCAGCAACATGTGTAGCATTAGCATTACTTGTGGTGGTAATAGTCCAAACTTTAGCTACATTTTTCTCTTTAGCTAGTTTTTCATTTTCTTCTCTATCCCACCTAGCACGCAATTCAGCCATTAATCTTATATTCTCATTAATTCTAACTTGAATGGCATTTGCTGTAGTAACAATTTTATTATGATGATTTTCATTAGGCATAACTTTCGATTTCAAAAGATCAACATCAGCAGCAAGACTATCGACTTTAGAAGCAAGTATATCAATTTTCCCAAGCTTTTCTTCAACAGATTTGTTAAAAGCAGTTTGTGTACTAATAAATTCTTTAAGCATGGCTTCAAGTCCAGGGGTGAATTCCTATTATTGTTGTAAGAATTCCCATAAGAATTACCATAGCCGTTGCCATTATTATAAGGATATGGCCTATAGTTGTTACTAGAATTGTTCCGGTAAGCATTGTTGTTGAAATTATTATTTTTAATGAAGTTTACATCAACATGTTCTTCTTGTGCAACCAATGAAGCTAACGGAACATTATTAGGATCAATATTAGTCCTATCATTCACAAGCATAGACATAATAGCATCAATCTTATCACTCAAGGAAGAGGTTTCTTCGACAGAATTTACCTTCTTACCTTGTGAAGCTCTTTCCGTGTGCCATTCAGAGTAGTTGATCATCATATTATCAAGAAGCTTTGTTGCTTCACCAAGAGTGATGGACATAAAGGTACCTCCAGCAGCTGAATCCAATAGGTTCCGCGAAGAAAAATTCAGTCCTGCATAAAAGGTTTGGATGATCATCCAAGTAGTCAGTCCATGGGTTGGGCAATTTTTAACCAGAGATTTCATTCTTTCCCATGCTTGTGCAACATGTTCAGTATCTAATTGTTTAAAATTCATTATGCTACTCCTCAAAGATATAATTTTAGCAGGGGGATAATATCTACCAATAAAAGCATCCTTGCATTTAGTCCATGAATCAATACTATTCTTAGGCAGAGATAGCAACCAATCTTTAGCTCTTCCTCTTAATGAGAAAGGGAACAATTTTAATTTTATAATGTCACCATCTACATCTTTATACTTTTGCATTTCACATAATTCAACAAAATTATTAAGATGGGCAGCAGCATCATCGAACTAACACTGTAAAATTGCTCTCGCATAACAAGATTCAGTAAAGCAGGTTTAATTTCAAAGAATTCTGCTGTAGTAGCAGGTGGAGCAATAGGTGTGCATAAGAAATCATTATTATTTATGGTTGTGAAGTCACACAATTTAGTATTTTCAGGGTTGGCCATTTTAGCAACAGTAAATAAAGCAAACTAGATAAAGTAAATGCACGTAACTAATTTTTTTTTGTATTTTTGATATAGCAAACAAGATAGCAAATAAAGTAAAACTAGCAACTAATTTTTTTGTATTTTGATTTAGTGCAGCAAACAAAGTAGTAAATAAAACTAAGCAAGACAAAAACAAAGTAAAGAGATTGAGAAGTGGAGACTCCCTTGCAGCATGTCTTGATCTCCCGGCAACGACGCCTAAAAGAGCTTGATGGCGTGTAACTCACACGTTCGTTGGGAACCCCAAGAGGAAGGTATGATGCGCACAAAGAAGAAGTTTTCCCTCAGAAAGAAACCAAGGTTTATCGAACCAGGAGGAGCCAAGAAGCACGTTGAAGGTTGATGGCGGCGGGATGTAGTGCGGCGCAACACCAGGGATTCCGGCGCCAACGTGGAACCTGCACAACACAACCAAAGTACTTTGCCCCAACGAAACAGTGAGGTTGTCAATCTCACCGGCTTGCTGTAACAAAGGATTAACCGTATTGTGTGGAAGATGATTGTTTGCAGAAAACAGTAGAATAGTATTGCAGTAGATTGTATTTCAGTAAAGAGAATTGGACCGGGGTCCACAGTTCACTAGAGGTGTCTCTCCCATAAGACAAACAGCATGTTGGGTGAACAAATTACAGTTGGGCAATTGACAAATAAAGAGAGCATGACCATGCACATACATATCATGATGAGTATAGTGAGATTTAATTGGGCATTACGACAAAGTACATAGACCGCCATCCAACTGCATCTATGCCTAAAAAGTCCACCTTCAAAGTTATCATCCGAACCCTCCAGTATTAAGTTGCTAACAACAGAGACAATTGCTTTAAGTCTGGCGGGTAAGGTAACTAGTGACTACATCCTTGAACATAGCACCAATGTTTTATCCCTAGTGGCAACAGCACATCCATAACCTTAGAGGTTCTTGTCACCCCTCCAGATTCGCGGAGACATGAACCCACTATCGAGCATAAATACTCCCTCTTGGAGTTACTAGCATCAACTTGGCCAGAGCATCTACTAATAACGGAGAACATGCAAGATCATAAACAACACATAGACATAGCTTTGATAATCAACATAACATGTATTCTCTATTCATCGGATCCCAACAAACGCAACATATAGAATTACAGATAGATGATCTTGATCATGTTAGGCAGCTCACAAGATCCGACAATGATAGCACAATGGGGAGAAGACAACCATCTAGCTACTGCTATGGACCCATAGTCCAGGGGTAGACTACTCACACATCACACCGGAGGCGACCATGGCAGCGTAGAGTCCTCCGGGAGATGAATCCCCTCTCCGGCAGGGTGCCGGAGGCGATCTCCTGGATCCCCCGAGATGGGATCGGCGGCGGCGGCGTCTCTGGAAGGTTTTCCGTATCGTGGCTCTCGGTACTGGGGGTTTCGTCACGGAGGCTTTAAGTAGGCGGAAGGGCAGGTCAAGAGGCGGCACGAGGGGCCCACACCATAGGGCCGCGCGGCCAGGGCAGGGGCCGCGCCGCCCTATGCTCTGGCTGCCTCGTGGCCCCTCTTCGTCTCGTCTTCGGACTTCTGGAAGCTTCGTGGCAAAATAGGACCCTGGGCGTTGATTTCGTCCAATTCCGAGAATATTCCGTTACTAGGATTTCTGAAACCAAAAACAGCAGAAAACAGCAACTGGCACTTCGGCATCTTGTTAATAGGTTAGTTCCAGAAAATGCACGAATATGACATAAAGTGTGCATAAAACATGTAGATAACATCAATAATGTGGCATGGAACATAAGAAATTATCGATACGTTGGAGACGTATCAGCTCCACATGTCCAAAATGTTGATGCGAAGAACTTGCTGCATCGGATGACGAGTCGAGGTGTTCCTCGGCCTCCTCCGTGTTGTCTCTTGCATGATGGCCTCCTCCCTCTATGTGTGCATTCAGTGCACCTTCTGTGACCGACCAATCCTCCCTGGAATCAAGGTTAAATGGAACAGGCGCAAGCAATCTTACTAGTTTTTCAGTTTTCTTAGTTATTCTCCAAGCTTTCTTATAAAATGTCATCTTGTAAAACAGGTTACCCAAATTAGATGAATCAGAAACAAATTCATGTTTAATCATGGAGACTATGTCAAGTTTTTCTATGGGAAGTTGAATATCAAGATGGTGAGGTTCTACACCATGCAAAGCTAGTAAACAAGAGGCGATGAGACCTCCACAGATTCCGCCCTTCTCACGGTTAGTGGCAAGTCTATAAGCTATCAACGCACCCAAATTATAAGCCTTACTACCTTGCAGTGCAACAGCTAGAAAAGCTAAATCCTGGATAGATAGTTTACTACCATTCTTTCTAGCAAGAACGCATTTAGTAATGAAATAAGCAAAGTAGCGGATAGCTGGGAGTTGAATGCTACTGATTTTACCACCATCCTCTGAGAAGCTCCTTCCATGACAAATCCTCTCGAAAAGGTTTAAGAGCTCTCGCGGCGATCCCCTTATCTTCTCGCATGATCCCCATTGCGGTACTCTAATTGCTGTACAAAAATCATTGAATGGCAAGTTGACAGTTTTATTATAAATTTTATACTGAACCATGGGGTTAGATTGCGACCAATTGAACTTAAAATCCTGCACAACAGGCATAGTCAATTTTGCATATTGGCATGGTTCTCCGTCAACAAAATCATTCAACCCTGCACGAGAAATTAGATTCTGAACATCTCCCAAGATTCCTGCACTTCTCATGAAATCTGTGCACGGGTAGTAAGAGGGGTATACTCCCTCTTCGCGGTTCACTCTCATGACTTGTTGCACCTCCAATTCTTGTTGGTTTAGTTGATGTCTATTCCACTCCATTTTCTGAAATTTTCAACAAACATTATAAAATTTGATTTGGTGACATATATTTGAGGGGAACTACCATAGGAACTTGCTAGAGTACTAATCATGCATCAAAACTAGTTTATACAACTTAGAACAAGCATGCAAGCTCACTAAACATGTTACCTACAGCAGCAAAATATTCAAGATATACTCAACCAAACAAAATTCTACTTGGATAATCGGAGGAGTCACATACCGGAGAGCAAATGTGCCAAATTTCAGACAGAAATCTGGGCTGAGCAAGGAGATCGAGAAATCTTGAGCTCTTGAGCAGAAACACGAGTGAGAGAAAGCTGGTGTTGATTTTTTCGGGAGAGAGAAGAGTGTGGGAGGAAGAGATGCTAAAGTGGGGCAAGGGGGATCCCACACACCAGGGTGGCGCGCCCCCCTTCCAGGCTGCGCCGGCCTGTGGGGTGCCACCCTGGGGTGCCCCACTGGTCATCCCCAGGTGCTCCCGGGTGCATTTTCGAAAAATAAGACCAACGGTATAATTTTTGTGAATTTTTGAAAACTTTGAAAAATGCACATTTCTGGGTATTAAGTTTATTATTACTGGCCAGGAAAATTTTTGAAATCTCTAATTAACTAAGGAACTTTGCAAAACAAAAGTGCTACAGCAAGTAGAACAAGTGGAGGAAGAAATAAATGTTGTTTACCTCCTCCATGCATATAAAAAGTATTTGTTAACAAGGTTGATCAAGTCTTGCCACCAAATAAATTTTACATAGCATAAGAAGAAATAAACCTCAAATCAATCATGTTACCTTGAATTGTATTGATATGGATCCAATCATAAGATTTTGATAACCTTCTTTAGGCTCATATATAGGACAATCAATTGTTCCAACTTTGATAGTTCTCACGTTAGAAATAGTATTAACTCCACATATTTTATCAATCCTCTTGGGGAAATAGACGGTATGCTCCTTATCATCAACATTGAAAGTAACTTTTCCTTTATTGCAATCAATAACAGCCCCTGCGGTGTTAAGAAAAGGTCTCCCAAGAATAATAGACATATTATCATCTCAATCATGGATGAAGGGGGAATTATCTCACATATATCTTCTATGGGAGGTAGATTCTTCACATCTTCAGACCTAATACCTTTATCCTTAAGAGACTTCTTGGCTTCCCTCATATCTTCATCATTCAATTTAATTAAACCCCTCTTCTTCAATATTGGCGTCGGAGTTGGTTCAGGTGTAGTCCAATCATCATAATTCTGGCCTATTTTAGCCAATAATTCTTCAGCTTCGTCTGGAGTTCTTTTCCTGAAAACACAACCAGCACAACTATCCAAATATGCCCTAGACTCAACGGTTAGTCCACTATAGAATATATCAAGTAAATCATGCTTTTCCAATTCATGTCTAGGTCGAGCCCTGATAAGAGAGCAAAATCTTGCCCATGCTTCATGCAATTTCTCTTCATCTTCCTGGTCAAAGCTATAAATTTTCTGTAAAGCAGCATGTTGAGCACTAGCGGGAAAGTATTTCCGAAAGAAAATATCAAGCAAATCACCTGGACTTTTAATAGAACCAGGAGGCAAATTATTATACCAAGTTTTAGCATCATCCTTTAATGAGAAAGGAAAATTTTTAGCAACGAAATAAGTACGCATCTTGATATCATCAGAAAACAAGCTACTCATAGAAGAGAGTTCATTCATGTGTTCTGCAGCACTTTCTTTTTCAGTACCACAAAAGGGTGTTTTCTCAACAATAGCTATATGAGATAAATCAAGAGAAAAATCATAATCTTTATCCTTAATGCATATAGGAGATGTGGCAAATTTAGGATCAGGAGATAGCTTATGTCTAACAGTATATTGTGCGAGAAACTTTTTAATTTTTCTTGCATCAGCAGTAGCATTGCATTGATGGCGTGTAACTCACACGTTCGTTGGGAACCCCAAGAGGAAGGTATGATGCGCACAGCAGCAAGTTTTCCCTCAGAAAGAAACCAAGGTTTATCGAACCAGGAGGAGCCAAGAAGCACGTTGAAGGTTGATGGCGGCGGGATGTAGTGCGGCGCAACACCAGGGATTCCGGCGCCAACGTGGAACCTGCACAACACAACCAAAGTACTTTGCCCCAACGAAACAGTGAGGTTGTCAATCTCACCGGCTTGCTGTAACAAAGGATTAACCGTATTGTGTGGAAGATGATTGTTTGCAGAAAACAAGAGAACAAGATTACAGTAGATTGTATTTCAGTAAAGAGAATTGGACCGGGGTCCACAGTTCACTAGAGGTGTCTCTCCCATAAGACAAACAGCATGTTGGGTGAACAAATTACAGTTGGGCAATTGACAAATAAAGAGGGCATGACCATGCACATACATATCATGATGAGTATAGTGAGATTTAATTGGGCATTACGACAAAGTACATAGACCGCCATCCAGCATGCATCTATGCCTAAAAAGTCCACCTTCAGGTTATCATCCGAACCCCCTCCAGTATTAAGTTGCAAAGCAACAGACAATTGCATTAAGTATTGCGTGTAATGTAACTAGTGACTACATCCTTGAACATAGCACCAATGTTTTATCCCTAGTGGCAACAGCACATCCATAACCTTAGAGGTTCTTGTCACCCCTCCAGATTCACGGAGACATGAACCCACTATCGAGCATAAATACTCCCTCTTGGAGTTACTAGCATCAACTTGGCCAGAGCATCTACTAATAACAGAGAGCATGCAAGATCATAAACAACACATAGACATAGCTTTGATAATCAACATAACAAGTATTCTCTATTCATCGGATGCCAACAAACGCAACATATAGAATTACAGATAGATGATCTTGATTATGTTAGGCAGCTCACAAGATCCGACAATGATAGCACAATGGGGAGAAGACAACCATCTAGCTACTGCTATGGACCCATAGTCCAGGGGTAGACTACTCACACATCACTCCGGAGGCGACCATGGCGGCGTAGAGTCCTCCGGGAGATGATTCCCCTCTCCGGCAGGGTGCCGGAGGCGATCTCCTGGATCCCCCGAGATGGGATCGGCGGCGGCGCGGCGTCTCCGGAAGGTTTTCCGGGACGTGGCTCTCGGCACCGGGGGTTTCGTCACGGAGGCTATTTGTAGGCGGAAGGGCAGGTCAAGAGGCGGCACGGGGCCCCACACCACAGGGCCGCGCGGCCAAGGGGGCCGCGCCGCCCTAGGGTGTGGCCCCTCGTGGCCCCTCTTCGTCTCGTCTTCGGACTTCGGAAGCTTCGTGGCAAAATAGGACCCTCGGGCGTTGATTTCGTCCAATTCCGAGAATATTTCGTTACTAGGATTTCTGAAACCAAAAACAGCAGAAAACAAGAATCGGCGATTCGGCATCTTGTTAATAGGTTAGTTCCAGAAAATGCACGAATATGACATAAAGTGTGCATAAAACATGTAGATAACATCAATAATGTGGCATGGAACATAAGAAATTATCGATACGTTGGAGACGTATCAGCATCCCCAAGCTTAGTTCTGCTCGTCCCGAGCAGGTAAAACGATAACACAGATAATTTCTGGAGTAACATGCCATCATAATCTTGATCATACTATTTGTAAAGCATATGTAGTGAATGCAGCGATCAAAACAATGTGTATGACATGAGTAAACAAGTGAATCATAAAGCAAAGACTTTTCATGAATAGCACTTCAAGACAAGCATCAATTAAGTCTTGCATAAGAGTTAACTCATAAAGCAATAATTCATAGTAAAAGCATTGAAGCAACACAAAGGAAGATTAAGTTTCAGCGGTTGCTTTCAACTTATAACATGTATATCTCATGGATATTGTCAACATAGAGTAATATAATAAGTGCAATATGCAAGTATGTAGGAATCAATGCACAGTTCACACAAGTGTTTGCTTCTTGAGGTGGAAAGAAATAGGTGAACTGACTCAACATTGAAAGTAAAAGAATGGTCCTCCATAGAGGAAAAGCATCGATTGCTATATTTGTGCTAGAGCTTTGATTTTGAAAACATGAAACAATTTTGTCAACGGTAGTAATAAAGCATATGTATCATGTAAATTATATCTTACAAGTTGCAAGCCTCATGCATAGTATACTAATAGTGCCCGCACCTTGTCCTAATTAGCTTGGACTACCGGATCATCACAATGCACATGTTTTAACCAAGTGTCACAAAGGGGTACCTCTATGCCGCCTGTACAAAGGTCTAAGGAGAAAGCTCGCATTGGATTTCTCGCTATTGATTATTCTTCAACTTAGACATCCATACCGGGACAACATAGACAACAGATAATGGACTCCTCTTTTATGCATAAGCATGTAACAACAATTAATAATTTTCTCATTTGAGATTGAGGATACATGTCCAAAACTGAAACTTCCACCATGGATCATGGCTTTAGTTAGCGGCCCAATGTTCTTCTCTAACAATATGCATGCTTAACCATAGGGTGGTAGATCGCTCTTACTTCAGACAAGACGAACATGCATAGCAACTCACATAAAATTCAACAATGAATAGTTGATGGCGTCCCCAGTGAACATGGTTATCGCACAACAAGCAACTTAATAAGAGATAAAGTGCATAATTACATATTCAATACCACAATAGTTTTTAAGCTATTTGTCCCATGAGCTATATATTGCAAAGGTGAATGATGGAATTTTAAAGGTAGCACTCAAGCAATTTACTTTGGAATGGCGGAAAATACCATGTAGTAGGTAGGTATGGTGGACACAAATGGCATAGTGGTTGGCTCAAGTATTTTGGATGCATGAGAAGTATTCCCTCTCGATACAAGGTTTAGGCTAGCAAGGCTTATTTGAAACAAACACAAGGATGAACCGGTGCAGCAAAACTCACATAAAAGACATATTGAAAACATTATAAGACTCTACACCGTCTTCCTTGTTGTTCAAACTCAATACTAGAAATTATCTAGACCTTAGAGAAACCAAATATGCAAACCAAATTTTAGCATGCTCTATGTATTTCTTCATTAATGGGTGCAAAGCATATGATGCAAGAGCTTAAACATGAGCACAACAATTGCCAAGTATCACATTACCCAAGACATTAATAGCAATTACTACATGTATCATTTTCCAATTCCAACCATATAACAATTTAACGAAGAAGAAACTTCGCCATGAATACTATGAGTAGAAACCAAGGACATACTTGTCCATATGCTACAGCGGAGCGTGTCTCTCTCCCATAAAGTGAATGCTAGGATCCATTTTATTCAAACAAAACAAAAACAAAAACAAACCGACGCTCCAAGCAAAGCACATAAGATGTGATGGAATAAAAATATAGTTTCAGGGGAGGAACCTGATAATATTGTCGATGAAGAAGGGGATGCCTTGGGCATCCCCAAGCTTAGACGCTTGAGTCTTCTTGATATATGCAGGGTGAACCACCGGGGCATCCCCAAGCTTAGAGCTTTCACTCTCCTTGATCATGTTGCATCATACTCCTCTCTTGATCCTTGAAAACTTCCTCCACACCAAACTCGAAACAACTCATTAGAGGGTTAGTGCACAATAAAAATTAACATATTCAGAGGTGACACAATCATTCTTAACACTTCTGGACATTGCATAATGCTACTGGACATTAATGGATCAAAGAAATTCATCCAACATAGCAAAAGAGGCAATGCGAAATAAAAGGCAGAATCTGTCAAAACAGAACAGTTCATATTGACGAATTTTAAAATGGCACCAGACTTGCTCAAATGAAAATTCTCAAATTGAATTAAAGTTGCGTACATATCTGAGGATCATGCACGTAAATTGTCTTAATTTTCTGAGCTACCTACAGGGAGGTAGACCCAGATTCGTGACAGCAAAGAAATCTGGAACTGCGCAGTAATCCAAATCTAGTATGAACTTTTCTATCAACGGCTTAACTTGGCACAACAAAACACTAAACTAAGATAAGGAGATGTTGCTACAGTAGTAAACAACTTCCAAGACACAAAATAAAAACAAAATAATGTAGGTAAAAACATGGGTTGTCTCCCATAAGCGCTTTTCTTTAACGCCTTTCAGCTAGGCGCAGAAAGTGTGCATCAAGTGTTATCAAGAGACGAAGTGTCAACATCATAATTTGTTCTCATAATAGAATCAAAAGGTAACTTCATTCTCTTTCTAGGGAAGTGTTCCATACCTTTCTTGAGAGGAAATTGATATTTTATATTACCTTCCTTCATATCAATGATAGCACCAACAGTTCGAAGAAAAGGTTTTCCCAATATAATGGGACAAGATGCATTGCATTCAATATCCAAGACAACAAAATCAACGGGGACAAGGTTATTGTTAATGGTAATGCGAACATTATCAACTTTACCCAAAGGTTTCTTTGTAGAATGATCAGCAAGATTAACATCCAAATAACAATTTTTCAGCGGTGGCAAGTCAAGCATATTATAAATTTTCTTAGGCATAACGGAAATACTTGCACCAAGATCACATAAAGCATTACAATCAAAATCTTTAACCTTCATCTTAATGATGGGCTCCCAACCATCCTCTAGCTTTCTAGGAATAGAGGCTTCGCGCTCTAGTTTCTCTTCTCTAGCTTTTATGAGAGCATTTGTAATATGATGTGTGAAAGCCAAATTTATAGCACTAGCATTAGGGCTTTTAGCAAGTTTTTGCAAGAACTTTATAACTTCAGAGATGTGGCAATCATCAAAATTCAAACCATTATAATCTAAAGCAATGGGATCATCATCCCCAATGTTGGAAAAAATTTCAGCAGCTTTATCACAGGCAGTTTCAGCAGTTTTAGCAGTTTCAGGCAGTTTCTCACGCTTTGCATTAGAAGTGGAAACATTGCTAACACCAATTCTTTTATTATTAATAGTAGGAGGTGCAGCAACATGTGTAGCATTAGCATTACTTGTGGTGGTAATAGTCCAAACTTTAGCTATATTTTTCTCTTTAGCTAGTTTTTCATTTTCTTCTCTATCCCACCTAGCACGCAGTTCAGCCATTAATCTTATATTCTCATTAATTCTAACTTGAATGGCATTTGCTGTAGTAACAATTTTATTATGATGATTTTCATTAGGCATAACTTTCGATTTCAAAAGATCAACATCAGCAACAAGACTATCGACTTTAGAAGCAAGTATATCAATTTTCCCAAGCTTTTCTTCAACAGATTTGTTAAAAGCAGTTTGTGTACTAATAAATTCTTTAAGCATGGCTTCAAGTCCAGGGGGTGAATTCCTATTATTGTTGTAAGAATTCCCATAAGAATTACCATAGCCGTTGCCATTATTATAAGGATATGGCCTATAGTTGTTACTAGAATTGTTCCGATAAGCATTGTTGTTGAAATTATTATTTTTAATGAAGTTTACATCAACATGTTCTTCTTGTGCAACCAATGAAGCTAACGGAACATTATTAGGATCAATATTAGTCCTATCATTCACAAGCATAGACATAATAGCATCAATCTTATCACTCAAGGAAGAGGTTTCTTCGACAGAATTTACCTTCTTACCTTGTGAAGCTCTTTCCGTGTGCCATTCAGAGTAGTTGATCATCATATTATCAAGAAGCTTTGTTGCTTCACCAAGAGTGATGGACATAAAGGTACCTCCAGCAGCTGAATCCAATAGGTTCCGCGAAGAAAAATTCAGTCCTGCATAAAAGGTTTGGATGATCATCCAAGTAGTCAGTCCATGGGTTGGGCAATTTTTAACCAGAGATTTCATTCTTTCCCATGCTTGTGCAACATGTTCAGTATCTAATTGTTTAAAATTCATTATGCTACTCCTCAAAGATATAATTTTAGCAGGGGGATAATATCTACCAATAAAAGCATCCTTGCATTTAGTCCATGAATCAATACTATTCTTAGGCAGAGATAGCAACCAATCTTTAGCTCTTCCTCTTAATGAGAAAGGGAACAATTTTAATTTTATAATGTCACCATCTACATCTTTATACTTTTGCATTTCACATAATTCAACAAAATTATTAAGATGGGCAGCAGCATCATCAGAACTAACACTGTAAAATTGCTCTCGCATAACAAGATTCAAGAAAGGTGTTTAATTTCAAAGAATTCTGCTGTAGTAGCAGGTGGAGCAATAGGTGTGCATAAGAAATCATTATTATTTGTGGTTGTGAAGTCACACAACTTAGTATTTTTAGGGTTGGCCATTTTAGCAACAGTAAATAAAGCAAACTAGATAAAGTAAATGCAAGTAACTAATTTTTTGTGTTTTTGATATAGCAAACAACATAGCAAATAAAGTAAAACTAGCAACTAATTTTTTTGTATTTTGATTTAGTGCAGCAAACAAAGTAGTAAATAAAACTAAGCAAGACAAAAAACAAAGTAAAGAGATTGAGAAGTGGAGACTCCCCTTGCAGCGTGTCTTGATCTCCCCGGCAACGGCGCCAGAAAAAGAGCTTGATGGCGTGTAACTCACACGTTCGGTTGGAACCCCAAGAGGAAGGTATGATGCGCACAGCAGCAAGTTTTCCCTCAGAAAGAAACCAAGGTTTATCGAACCAGGAGGAGCCAAGAAGCACGTTGAAGGTTGATGGCGGCGGGATGTAGTGCGGCGCAACACCAGGGATTCCGGCGCCAACGTGGAACCTGCACAACACAACCAAAGTACTTTGCCCCAACGAAATTTTGAGGTTGTCAATCTCACCGGCTTGCTGTAACAAAGGATTAACCGTATTGTGTGGAAGATGATTGTTTGCAGAAAACAAGAGAACAAGATTGCAAGAGATTGTATTTCAGTAAAGAGAATTGGACCGGGGTCCATAGTTCACTAGAGGTGTCTCTCCCATAAGACAAACAGCATGTTGGGTGAACAAATTACAGTTGGGCAATTGACAAATAAAGAGGGCATGACCATGCACATACATATCATGATGAGTATAGTGAGATTTAATTGGGCATTACGACAAAGTACATAGACCGCCATCCAGCATACATCTATGCCTAAAAAGTCCACCTTCAGGTTATCATCCGAACCCCCTCCAGTATTAAGTTGCAAAGCAACAGACACTTGCATTAAGTATTGCGCGCAATGTAACTAGGGGCTACCTCCTAGAACATACCACCAATGTTTTACCCTAGTGGCAACAGCACATCCATAACCTTAGAGGTTCTTGTCACCCCTCCAGATTCACGGAGACATGAACCCACTATCGAGCATAAATACTCCCTCTTGGAGTTACTAGCATCAACTTGGCCAGAGCATCTACTAATAACGGAGAGCATGCAAGATCATAAACAACACATAGACATAGCTTTGATAATCAACATAACAAGTATTCTCTATTCATCGGATCCCAACAAACGCAACATATAGAATTACAGATAGATGATCTTGATCATGTTAGGCAGCTCACAAGATCCGACAATGATAGCACAATTGGGAGAAGACAACCATCTAGCTACTGCTATGGACCCATAGTCCAGGGGTAGACTACTCACACATCACTCCGGAGGCGACCATGGCGGCGTAGAGTCCTCCGGGAGATGATTCCCCTCTCCGGCAGGGTGCCGGAGGCGATCTCCTGGATCCCCCGAGATGGGATCGGCGGCGGCGGCGTCTCTGGAAGGTTTTCCGTATCGTGGCTCTCGGTACTGGGGGTTTCGTCACAGAGGCTATTTGTAGGCGGAAGGGCAGGTCAAGAGGCGGCACGGGGGCCCCACACCACAGGGCCGCGCGGCCAAGGGGGGGGCCGCGCCGCCCTAGGGTGTGGCCCCCTCGTGGCCCCTCTTCGTCTCGTCTTCGGACTTCAGGAAGCTTCGTGGCAAAATAGGACCCTGGGCGTTGATTTCGTCCAATTCCGAGAATATTTCGTTACTAGGATTTCTGAAACCAAAAATAGCAAAACAAAGAATCGCACTTCGGCATCTTGTTAATAGGTTAGTTCCAGAAAATGCACGAATATGACATAAAGTGTGCATAAAACATGTAGATAACATCAATAATGTGGCATGGAACATAAGAAATTATCGATACGTTGGAGACGTATCATGCATCTATTAATAAAATCATCATTAAGCTCCACATAATCCTCATCAGGATCATCACTAGAATAATCAAGTTCAGATGAATTAACAGGTGTAGCAACGTTAGGAGTTTCAGTATTTTCAATTTGTCTAGACAATTGTAGCATCTAGAAAGGATCGTAACACGCGTACAGCACGCGACCGTTGGGAACCCCAAGTGGAAGGTGTGATGCGTACAGCAGTAAGTTTCCCTCAGTTACAAACCAAGGTTTATCGAACCAGTAGGAGTCAAGAAGCACGTCGAAGGTTGATGGCGGCGAGATGTAGTGCGGCGCAACACCAGGGATTCCGGCGCCAACGTGGAACCTGCACAACACAACCAAAGTACTTTGCCCCAACGAAACAGTGAGGTTGTCAATCTCACCGGCTTGCTGTAACAAAGGATTAGATGTATAGTGTGGATGATGATTGTTTGCAGAAAATAGTAGAACAAGTATTGCAGTAGATTGTATTCGATGTAAAAGAATGGACCGGGGTTCACAGTTCACTAGAGGTGTCTCTCCCATAAGATAAATAGCATGTTGGGTGAACAAATTACAGTTGGGCAATTGACAAATAAAGAGGGCATGACCATGCACATACATGATATGATGAGTATAGTGAGATTTAATTGGGCATTACGACAAAGTACATAGACCGCTATCCAGCATGCATCTATGCCTAAAAAGTCCACCTTCAGGTTATCATCCGAACCCCTTCCAGTATTAAGTTGGAAACAACAGACAATTGCATTAAGTATGGTGCGTAATGTAATCAATAACTACATCCTTGGACATAGCATCGATGTTTTATCCCTAGTGGCAACAGCACATCCACAACCTTAGAACTTTCTGTCATCGTCCTGCATTTAATGGAGGCATGAACCCACTATCGAGCATAAATACTCCCTCTTGGAGTTACTAGCAAAAACTTGGCCAGAGCCTCTACTAATAACGGAGAGCATGCAAGATCATAAACAACACATAGATAATAGATTGATAATCAACATAACATAGTATTCTCTATCCATCGGATCCCAACAAACACAACATATAGCATTACAGATAGATGATCTTGATCATGTTAGGCAGCTCACAAGACCCGACAATGAAGCACAATTAGGAGAAGACGACCATCTAGCTACTGCTATGGACCCATAGTCCAGGGGTGAACTACTCACTCATCACTCCGGAGGCGACCATGGCGGTGAAGAGTCCTCCGGGAGATTGATGATTCCCCTCTCCGGCAGGGTGCCGGAGGCGATCTCCTGAATCCCCCGAGATGGGATTGGCGGCGGCGGCGTCTCTGGAAAGTTTTTCGTATCGTGGCTCTCGGTACTGGGGGTTTTGCGACGAAGGATTTAAGTAGGCGGAGGAGATAGGTCAGGGGGCCTGACAGGGGGGGCACACAGTAGGGCGGCGCGGGCCCCCCTTGGCCGCGCCGCCTTAGTGTGTCGGCGCCCCGTGGCCCCACTTCGTGACTCCTTCGGTCTTCTGGAAGCTTCGTGTGAAAATAGGCCCCTGGGCGTTGATTTCGTCCAATTCCTAGAATATTTCCGTACTAGGATTTCTGAAACCAAATACAGCGTAAAACAAAGAATCGGCTCTTCGGCATCTCGTTAATAGGTTAGTGCCGGAAAATGCATAAATATGACATAAAGTATGTATAAAACATGTAGATATCATCAATAATGTGGCATGGAACATAAGAAATTATCGATACGTTGGAGACGTATCAGCATCCCCAAGCTTAGTTCCTGCTCGTCCCGAGTAGGTAAACGATAACAAAGATAATTTCTGGAGTGACATGCCATCATAACCTTGATCATACTATTGTAAGCACATGTAATGAATGCAGCGATCAAAACAATGGTAAATGACATGAGTAAACAAATGAATCATATAGCAAAGACTTTTCATGAATAGTACTTTCAAGACAAGCATCAATAAGTCTTGCATAAGAGTTAACTCATAAAGCAACAATTCAAAGTAAAGGCATTGAAGCAACATAAAGGAAGATTAAGTTTCAACGGTTACTTTCAACTTGTAACATCTATATCTCATGGATATTGTCAATGTAAAGTAATATAACAAGTGCAATATGCAAGTATGTAGGAATCAATGCACAGTTCACACAAGTGTTTGCTTCTTGAGGTGGAGAGAAATAGGTGAACTGACTCAACATAAAAGTAAAAGAAGGGCCCTTCGCAGGGAAGCATTGATTGCTATATTTGTGCTAGAGCTTTGGTTTTGAAAACAAGAAACAATTTTGTCAACGGTAGTAATAAAGCATATGTGTTATGTAAATTATATCCTACAAGTTGCAAGCCTCATGCATAGTATACTAATAGTGCCCGCACCTTGTCCTAATTAGCTCGGATTACCTGGATTATCACCGCAATACATATGTTTTAACCAAGTGTCACAAAGGGGTACCTCTATGCCGTCTGTACAAAGGTCTAAGGAGAAAGCTCGCATTGGATTTCTCGCTTTTGATTATTCTCAACTTAGACATCCATACCGGGACAACATAGACAACAGATAATGGACTCCTATTTAATGCTTAAGCATTCAACAATTATTAATTTTCTCATATGAGATTGAGGATGTTTGTCCAAAACTAAAACTTCCACCATGGATCATGGCTTTAGTTAGCGGCCCAATGTTCTTCTCTAACAGTATGCATGCTCAAACCATTCAAGTGGTAAATCTCCCTTACTTCAGACAAGACGGACATGCATAGCAACTCACATGATATTCAACAAAGAGTAGTTGATGGCGTCCCGTGAACATGGTTATCGCACAACAAGCAACTTAATAAGAGATAAAGTGCATAAGTACATATTCAATACCACAATAGTTTTTAGGCTATTTGTCCCATGAGCTATATATTGCAAAGGTAGAGGATAGAAATTTAAAGGTAGCACTCAAGCAATTTACTTTGGAATGGCGGAGAAATACCATGTAGTAGGTAGGTATGGTGGACACAAATGGCATAGTGGTTGGCTCAAGGATTTTGGATGCATGAGAAGTATTCCCTCTCGATACAAGGTTTAGGCTAGCAAGGTTATTTGAAACAAACACAAGGATGAACCGGTGCAGCAAAACTCACATAAAAGACATATTGTAAACATTATAAGACTCTACACCGTCTTCCTTGTTGTTCAAACACTTTACTAGAAATTATCTAGACCTTAGAGAGACCAGTTATGCAAACCAAATAGCAAGCTCTATGTATTTCTTCATTAATAGGTGCAAAGTATATGATGCAAGAGCTTAAACATGAGCACAACAATTGCCAAGTATCAAATTATTCAAGACATTTTACCAATTACTACATGTAGCATTTCCCGTTTCCAACCATATAACAATTTAACGAAGAAGATTCAACCTTCGCCATGAATATTATGAGTAAAGCCTAAGGACATATTTGTCCATATGCAACAGCGGAGCGTGTCTCTCTCCCACACAATGAATGCTAGGATCCATTTTATTCAAACAAAACAAAAACAAAAAAACAAACCGACGCTCCAAGCAAAGTGCATAAGATGTGATGGAATAAAAATATAGTTTCACTAGAGGAACCTGATAATGTTGTCGATGAAGAAGGGGATGCCTTGGGAATCCCCAAGCTTAGACGCTTGAGTCTTCTTGAAATATGCAGGGATGAACCACCGGGGCATCCCCAAGCTTAGAGCTTTCACTCTCCTTGATCATATTGTATGATCTCCCTCTCTTGATCCTTGAAAACTTCCTCCACACCAAACTCAAAACAACTCATTGGAGGGATAGTGCACAATCAAAATTCACATGTTCAGAGGTGACATAATCATTCTTAACACTTCTGGACATTGCACAAAGATACTGAAAGTTAATGGAATAGAAAAATCCATCATGCATAGCAAAACAGGCAATGCGAAATAAAAGGCAGAATCTGTCAAAACAGAACAGTTCGTAAAGACGAATTTTATTGAGGCATCAGACTTGCTCAAATAAAAATGCTCAAATTGAATGAAAGTTGCGTACATATCTGAGGATCACTCACGTAAATTGGCATAATTTTCTGAGTTACCTACAGAGAATTAGGCCCAGATTCGTGACAGCAAAGAAATCTGTTTCTGCGCAGTAATCCAAATCTAGTATGAACCTTACTATCAAAGACTTTACTTGGCACAACAATGCACAAAACTAAGATAAGGAGAGGTTGCTACAGTAGTAACAACTTCCAAGACTCAAATATAAAATAAAGGTGCAGTAGTAAAAATATGGGTTGTCTCCCATAAGCGCTTTTCTTTAACGCCTTTCAGCTAGGCGCAGAAAGTGTGTATCAAGTATTATCAAGAGACGACGCATCTACAGCGGGGTTTGGAGTTTTCTCAACCATGCATTGTATTTTGGATACATAAGTTTCAGAGGCTCCCTTTTCATTAGTCTTGGGCTTGCTACTCTCATCAAACAAATTTTCTGGAACAAGCCAAGCATAATTATCATCTAGAGCTTCATGCATTGCTAGGAGCTTACAAGGTATTGGTGATTTAATCTCCCCACCATCATTAACATTATTAGTGTACTTAATTCTATCCATATCCATCTTCTCAAGTATTCTTTTAAAATCGGTGAACATACCAAGCCTCTTTTCTAGCTTCTTTGGCTATATCCTCAAATTCTCGCACTAGGACTTCTAAAACAAAATCTCTCTTCTCTCCCCTCTCCATATCAGAAAGTGTAAGAAACATGTGTTGTATCATGAGGTTGAGACTAATAAATCTAGCATCCATCATGCGTACCAAACAAACAGAGGCATCTTCATAAGTAGGGACAGCTTTTGCCAGGGGTATATCTTTAAGATCTTCTTGCATACTAACATGGGTGAAAAATTCTTCTATATTATCTCTACCAATTATAGACCCTTGTCCCACATGTATATCTTTTACAGTAAAATTAAGAGGAAACATGATGAAGTAAGTAAAGCAAATGCAAGTAACTAATTTTTGTGTGTTTTTGATATAGCAAACAAGATAGCAAATAAAGTAAAACTAGCAACTAATTTTTTTGTGTTTTGTTTTAGTGCAGCAAACAAAGTAGTAAATAAAATAAAGCAAGACAGAAACAAAGTAAAGAGATTGGAGGTGGAGACTCCCCTTGCAGCGTGTCTTGATCTCCCCGGCAACGGCGCCAGAAATTTAGCTTGACACGCGTACAACACGCGACCGTTGGGAACCCCAAGTGGAAGGTGTGATGCGTACATCAGTAAGTTTCCCTCAGTTAGAAACCAAGGTTTATCGAACCAGTAGGAGTCAAGAAGCACGTCGAAGGTTGATGGCGGCGAGATGTAGTGCGGAGCAACACCAGGGATTCCGGCGCCAACGTGGAACCTGCACAACACAACCAAAGTACTTTGCCCCAACGAAACAGTGAGGTTGTCAATCTCACCGGCTTGCTGTAACAAAGGATTAGATGTATAGTGTGGATGATGATTGTTTGCGTAAAACAAGTAGAACAAGTATTGCAGTAGATTGTATTCGATGTAAAAGAATGGACCGGGGTCCACAGTTCACTAGAGGTGTCTCTCCCATAAGATAAATAGCATGTTGGGTGAACAAATTACAGTTGGGCAATTGACAAATAAAGAGGGCATGACCATGCACATACATGATATGATGAGTATAGTGAGATTTAATTGGGCATTATGACAAAGTACATAGACCGCTATCCAGCATGCATCTATGCCTAAAAAGTCCACCTTCAGGTTATCATCCGAACCCCTTCCAGTATTAAGTTGCAAACAACAGACAATTGCATTAAGTATGGTGCGTAATGTAATCAATAACTACATCCTCGGTCATAGCATCGATGTTTTATCCCTAGTGGCAACAGCACATCCACAACCTTAGAACTTTCTGTCACTGTCCCAGATTTAATGGAGGCATGAACCCACTATCGAGCATAAATACTCCCTCTTGGAGTTACTAGCAAAAACTTGGCCAGAGCTTCTACTAATAACAGAGAGCATGCAAGATCATAAACAACACATAGATAATAAATTGATAATCAACATAACATAGTATTCTCTATCCATCGGATCCCAACAAACACAACATATAGCATTACAGATAGATGATCTTGATCATGTTAGGCAGCTCACAAGACCCGACAATGAAGCACAATTAGGAGAAGACGACCATCTAGCTACTGCTATATGGACCCATAGTCCAGGGGTGAACTACTCACTCATCACTCCGGAGGCGACCATGGCGGTGAAGAGTCCTCCGGGAGATGATTCTTCTCTCCAGCAGGGTGCCGGAGGCGATCTCCTGAATCCCCCGAGATGGGATTAGCGGCGGCGGCGTCTCTGGAAGGTTTTCCGTATCGTGGCTCTCGGTACTGGGGGTTTCGCGACGAAGGCTTTAAGTAGGCGGAGGAGATAGGTCAGGGGGCCTGACAGGGGGGCCACACAGTAGGGCAGCGCGGCCCCCCTTGGCCGCGCCGCCTTAGTGTGTCGGCGCCCCGTGGCCCCACTTCGTGACTCCTTCGGTCTTCTGGAAGCTTCGTGTGAAAATAGGCCCCTGGGCGTTGATTTCGTCCAATTTCGAGAATATTTCCTTACTAGGATTTCTGAAACCAAAAATAGCAGAAAACAGCAACTGGCTCTTCGGCATCTCGTTAATAGGTTAGTGCCGGAAAATGCATAAATATGACATAAAGTATGTATAAAACATGTAGATATCATCAATAATGTGGCATGGAACATAAGAAATTATCGATACGTTGGAGACGTATCAGATCCCAATGAACCACTATCATCAAGCAAAGCAGAAACTTATCAATATTATGAGAGTTTTCAGATTCAGCAGAAGTACCAGCAAGTGAAGCTTGCGGCGGTGAAACAAGTTGACTTATCACAGATGGTGAATCAAGAGTAGCAGAGGTACTCAGAGTTGTACCTTTTCTTGTAGTGGAAGGTAATATGGCGACTTTAGGATCGTGAGTTTTACCCATGATGGAGAATTTGCAGCGAACAATATCAATCCAAGTGAACTTCCAAATAAAGCTATGCTCCCCGGCAACGGCACCAGAAAACAGTCTTGATAACCCACAAGTATAGGGGATCGCAATAGTCTTCACGGGAAGTAAAACCCAATTTATTGATTCGACGCAAGGGGAGACAAAGAATACTTGAAAGCCTTAACAGCGGAGTTGTCAATTCAGCTGCACCTGGAAACAGACTTGCTCGCAAGAGTTTATCAGTAGTAACTGTTTTATAGCAGTAGCAGTAGTGAAATAACTGCAACAGAGTAACAGAGACAGCAGTAGTGATTTTAGTAAATAGCAGGATTAAAATACTGTAGGCACAGGGATGGATGACGGGCGTTGCATGGATGAGAGAAACTCATGTAACAATCAAAGCAGGGCATTTGCAGATAATAATAAAACAGTGTCCAAGTACGAAGCAATCCATAGGCATGTGTTCTATATATAGTCGTACGTGCTCGCAATGAGAAACTTGCACAACATCTTTTGTCCTACCAGCCGGTGGCAGCCGGGCCTCTAGGAAATCTACTGGATATTAAGGTACTCCTTTTAATAGAGTACCGGAGCAAAGCATTAACACTCCGTGAACACATGTGATCCTCACATCACTACCATCCCCTCCGGTTGTCCCGATTTCTGTCACTTCGGGACCTTTGGTTCTGGACAGTGACATGTGTATACAACTTGCAGGTAAGATCATAAAACAATGCATATCATGATGAAACAATAACATGTTCAGATCTGAGATCATGGCACTCGGGCCCTAGTGACAAACATTAAGCATAACAAGTTGCAACAATATCATCAAAGTACCAATTACGAACACTAGGCACTATGCCCTAACAATCTATGCTATTACATGACCAATCTCATCCAATCCCTACCATCCCCTTCAGCCTACAGCAGGGGAATTACTCACACATGGATGGGAGAAACATGGCTGGTCGATGGAGAGGCGTCGGTGGTGATGATGGCGATAATCTCCTCCAATTCCCCCGTCCCGGCGGAGTGCCAGAACAGCGACTTCTGGCCCCCGAGACGGAGTTTCGCGATGTGGCGGCGTACTGGAGGGTTTCTGGCGACTTCGACTTCTGCCTCGCGATTTTTAGATCGAACCCCTTAAGTAGTCCAGAGGGGGCGTCGGAGGCCAGCCGAGGGGGCCACACACTAGGGCGGCGCGCCCCCCCTGGGCCGCGCCGGCCTGGTGTGTGGGGCCCTCGAGCCTCCACCTGGCTTGCCCTTCTGGCTCCCTGAGTCTTCTGGTAAAATAGGCTCATTGATATAAATTTCGAGGATTTTCCCGAAAGTTGAATTTCTGCATAAAAACAAGACACCAGAGCAATTCTGCTGAAAACAGCGTTAGTCCGTGTTAGTTGTATCCAAAATACACAAATTAGAGGCAAAACAATGGCAAAAGTGTTCGGGAAAGTAGATACGTTTTCGACGTATCACACCTATCTATTGGTTTCATTGGGTTTTCATTGGATTTTGTGTTTCAACTAGAGCTAATATCTCAATCGAAGCGAAATCTTGTTTTTAATTATGTATTTCAGGAAATCATCATATCTGGAGCATCCAATGACATTTATGGGCTAATTGCAACAAAATAAAGATATTTCCTTTTGAGGCCAAACCGATCGTAGCGACGCGGGAGCTTTAACGGGCATTGGTACGGGCGAGGCTTGCCTGTACCGTTCGCCCATACTGACTGGCACCGCCTTCGCCTTATCAAACCAAAATCTTTCTGTGAGGGGACACAGACGAAAAACACAACACAACATCCATCATTCGCACCAGAACAGAGGAGATCGGATCTGAAGAAGGAGAAGACCATCCTCGACTCCATTGACGATCAGTCTCATCATCTCATTCACTACATCCCACTTGTACTGAGAGAGAGAGAGAGAGAGAGAGAGAGAGAGAGAGATTCATACTTGTAAGATTAGGGATTGAAACCTCTATTATATCCTGGTTTGTATTTGATTCGTTCTTTAACTATTGTGGCTTGCTACGATAATATCAGGATGAACTCCATTTATTTTGCTATGATATTATTATGCTATTCTCCTTTCATGTGTGAGTAGATCCCATGTTCCAATTTTATTCCATCTAATTGTGAATTTATGTTTGAGATTATTACATATATGAGTGCGAATTTTTATGTACACCTAATGATGTTATCTAATTTAAGGCCTAGATAGCATGATCTAAAGAACTCATAAACAAGAACTTATTTGCTAGTGAATCGACGACCCCGAATGACACGGTCGATATCAAAGAGGATCTAGCAATACTCGAGGAATCACAATGAACCACCGAGCTTAAAGCTTTATACCGGTCTAACCACCTTAATAGATGCGCTGACCATGGCTTTGTTAACAGGCAGAAGGATTAGTGGAGGGAGATGAAATCTACCAAGAGGAGTCTTTCTCTCTTATGGGTTGCTTCTCATATATAAATATGAAGAATCATATTCACTTATCACATTTATTCCATCAGGCACATTCACTATCATCATGAACCGAATCACCCCGCACCTACTTTTCCACCTATAGAAACCAATTTATTTCTTATTAGCTGTTTACTTCTATGCACTTTACTTTATTGCATTATCAACACTCAAAACTCTTGTCATTTACACTCATCATTTCCCATTTCAATTCTTGCAGTCAATTCACCTAAGACTTGTGACACCTTGGGTGCGACTGAAACACCGTAGATAAACATCCTCCTATGCTCGTTGTTGGGATACGATATAAAAATGGAAATAATACTTTCACAAAAATATGCACAAAAATATGCCTCGGGTCTGTACTCTGTCCAATCCATGTATGAAAAACTTTCTCAAGGGGCGTTGGTTGCTTATCATAAGGATGTTTGGGACGTCAAGGTCCCTTTAAAGACCAAATTCTTTACCCGACTACTGATTCTTGACAGACTCCACTCCAGCCAGCCGATTGCTAGTAGACAAGGCCCTGCCACCGGGACTTGTGCTCTTTGTGGAACCCTAGAGGACACCAGACACATCCTCTTTTCATGTTCTCTTGCGAAATTTGCCTGGAATGGTATTCGCCAACTTCTAGGTTGCAATTGGTGTCCGGCTAACTTCGCCTAGTTTCACACTATTCAGTTTAGCTTTACTGGACACGCCCGTAGACTCCTTTGGGTCCTGTTTTTAGCGCAATCTTGGGCCCTATCGACCATATGCAATAAGCTTACCATTGAAAAGAAAGTCATTAACCACCCCGCTAACATAATTTTTAAAACCTCCTTGTTCCCAACTCTAGACCGTCAAGGCAAGATAAAGCGACCGGAGGGTCTCAGGTGGCTGATAAGCGAGCTGAGGGAGCTCTATGCATCTGCAAGACCAATAAATCCAAGTCCAAGATCCTTCTTAGTTGCTTAGCTCGGGAGTTGTGGGGATGCCGACTCCAGGGTGTGTGGGTGTGTTCTGCATTTGGCTAAGTTGTATGGCGCAACATTTTCTAACTTGTTGTGAACTTGAGAGCTTTATTAATTTAAAGTCGGGCATATATAAGCCTTTTATCTAAAAAAAAGGGAGCACGATAGAGTTTTGTTTACCTTCTATGGAGTATTTCTCTATCTTTATGTGCATCTGGTCTTTAGAATTTCTTTGAGGCTACAAATAGGTGAATAAAATGGAATAGCAACCTAATTTTCTCTTAGAAAGTTGATTTCACACAAAAATTTAGGCCCCTAACAAATGGCTGAAAGTTCATTGCCAAAATTTGGTTGGTCATTTTTCTGTAGAAGCGACAACTAAATATTCGAAGAATTACACAAAAGTTTATTGCTAAATTTAATATATGAATCCTCTTATCTAACTTGTTTAAAGTTCACGTGAATAAGATGTTTTGGTTTCCTTGTAGTTATTATAATTAAATTAAATGTGATTTGATTTGGGAGAGAGGAAACCTGGGGCAGAACTCGAAAGATGGTCGGCCAAAAGGTAGCAATTGGATTACCCGCCAGTTAGGTATTTCGCAATGCATTGCCTTTTAGGGTGTTTCTTACGGATCATATCTTAATTTAATAATTTACCCAAATGCCTACATAGAATTGATCTAGAAATTGATTTTAACTAAGACACGATGCCACCCTCTTTTATCTATGGGAGTCTCTAACGCCGAGTCGACTGAGACTTATCTTAGGTCTCAGTCAACTGAATTTATGTTTGTTCGTCCGATAATCATGCGGCCTGTGTGATGGAGCTGGGCCGGCCTGTCTTTTATCGCTGTTGGCCTTTTTCACTTCACGTCATTTCCAATGATTCACTGAACTTTAGCGCAGTAGAAAGGTTTGAGCGGCAAAAAATATTACTTCGTTCCCTTGAAGGACACTAGCTAGCTCTCATCAGCAGGTTAACAACAATAAAAACTCTGATTCAGTCATGAATTAATTTAAATGTTGGTCAGATCTCATAGAACACTGTAGTGCAAGTATGTGAACATTTTTATAACGCTATGAACAATTAATTTGTGCTATGATGAATATTATTTCTCAGTCGCAACCATGGTGTATAAAAACTCTCAGCTCACTTACAAATGCAAAATTTCAGTTGCAACTCCATTTGTAACTAGAAATCTCAGTTGCAATCAACCTTGCAACTCGGAAAATCTCAATTTAAATCACACTGGAACTTGAAAAAAATTCTCAGCTCCATCTTCAATTGATAAAAAAACTCAGTTGCAACTGCAGTTGCAAGTGGAAAATATTAGTTGCAACCGCACTTGCAACTAGAGAATCTCAATTGCAACCGCACTTGTAATTGGGAAAAATCTCATTTGCAACCTGACTTAGAAGTGCAAAAAATATTAGTTTAAACGAACTTGCACCTGGAGAATCTCAATTACAACCGCACTTGCAACTAGGAAAAATCTCATTTGCAACCCAACATGAAACTTGAAAAATCAGTTTCAACCGCATATGCAGCTGGAGAATCTCAACTGCAACTGCACTTGCAACTAGGAAAATCTCATTTGCAGCCCGACAAGGAACTTGAAAAATCTCAATTTCAACCACACTTGCAACTGGGGAATTTTATATGCAACCACACTTGCAACTAGAAAAAATCTCATTTACAACTAGACATGAAACTTGGAAAATCTCAGTATCAACCACAACTGCAACTGAAAAGAATCCGGTTACAACCTCAATTGCAACTAGCAAATAATCCTAGTTGCAACGCAACTTGCAACTAATCACAGTTACAACACGACATGCAACTGAAAAGAAAAACTTAGTTACAACCCGACATAACAGAGAGGTGACATGCAAGTTCGCACTAAAAACATGAAGAAAAAATCAAGAAAGATTAGAAAAAAGGACCTACCAAACCCAACAAAGGCCTATACAGGCCGATCAACAACAAAAAAATCATTCAGGCCACACGCTCAAAAATACAATGACAAGGAATACGATGACAACGGACACACACAAGAAAGCCCATACCTACGCGTTGCTAGCAACAAGAATTATGACAAGGGAAACATTATCGCTCTAGGACTTAGCGACACAAAGGAAACGTGAGCACTCCCGGATCGAACGGATAGGAAATCGACTGTGCCCTAAGCTAAATCTTAGCTAGCTCAGACTTAGAGCATCTCCAGCCGCGTCCCCCAAAGCGTCCCCCAAACCGCACCGGATTGAGCGTTTGAGGGACGTGTTTTGTTCGTGCCGCCTTTGGGGGACGTCGCTCCCCAGCCGCGTCCCCCAAACGCCGCCCCCAAACATTTAAATTACTTTTTTTAACACATAAACCATTTATCAAATGTAGCATATGAATAAAAATGTTTGCGAGGATTGTTTTCAAATTAAATTACAACAAACAATAAAACAAGTAATCAAATATAATAAATAGGGCTAGATGCTACATCAAGGTGCCACAGTATTTCCTTTGATCCTCCACAAATGCTCAACGAGATCAGCTTGAAGTTGCTCATGCACATTGCTGTCACGGATCTCTGCGTGCATGGCGAGAAAATCAGCAAAATCTGCAGGCAACTCAGGATCAACCTCCGCAAGAGGGCCTTGACACTCATAGGGACCAACATGTGACCTAACATGATTCTTGCGGTCATCCTCGATGATCATGTTGTGCATGATCACACAAGCCTGCATCACTTCCCACATTTGGTCGTGAGACCAGCTTAGAGCAGGGTACCGGACAATGGCAAATTGTGCTTGAAGCACACCAAATGCCCGCTCGACATCCTTCCTGCAAGCCTCCTGTCGTGTAGCAAAGTGGGAATTCTTCAGACCAGATGGATTCGAGATTGTTTTGACAAAAGTGGCCCATTTTGGATATATACCATCGGCTAGATAATAGCCTTTGGTATATTGGTGGCCATTGATCTCATAGTTGCATGGTGGAGCATGCCCTTCCACTGGTCTGCTGAACACCGGAGACCGCTGCAACACGTTGATGTCATTCTGTGATCCCGCCATGCCAAAGAAAGAATGCCAAATCCACGGGTCATAATCTGCCACAGCTTCAAGCACCACACTGCAATATCCATGACGGCCTTTGTATATACCTTGCCAAGCAAACGGGCAGTTCTTCCATGCCCAGTGCATGCAATCGATGCTTCCAAGCATTCCAGGAAATCCTCTGGCAGCATTTTGTGCCATGATCCTTGCAGTCTCTTCCGCAGTTGGCCCTCTCAAGTAGTATTTGCCAAACTTTCCCACCACAGCTCGGCAAAACTTGTACATGCACTCAATGGCAGTAGACTGTTATCACCAGAATTTGACCATGTCAGAGGTGGGCCGCGATCAAGATGGGCTTAAAGATTATATACGGAAGAAATACATGGATCGGCCTTATATGCAAAGTTGGGCTAGATTGCCCATATATCTGTAATATAGTAGATCGTATCTTAGATAGAGTTTTACCCGTGCACGATTAGGTGCACGCCTAAGTTAGAAAGTCCCCTGGACTATAAATATGTATCTAGGGTTTATGGAAATAAACAACAACCAACGTTCAACCAACAAATCAATCTCGGCGCATCGCCAACTCCTTCGTCTTGAGGGTTTCTACCGGTAAGCATCATGCTGCCTAGATCGCATCTTGCGATCTAGGCAGCATAAGCTTTATGTTGTTCATGCGTTGCTCATGCTGAAGCCTTTTTGATGGCGAGCAACGTAGTTATCTTAGATATGTTAGGGTTAGCATTGTTCTTCGTATCATATGCTATCGTAGTGCAACCCTTGCATATTTAGCCGCCCTCACACCTATCTTAGGTGTGGGGGCGGCACCCCGCTTGATCATTATTTAGTAGATCCGATCCGTTACGGTTGCTCCTTGTTCTTCAAGGATTAGTTTAATATCTGCAATAGTTAGGCCTTACAAAGGGTTGGAGGATCCAGCGGCACGTAGGGTGTCGTTTGCTAGTCCTAGACAGGATGTTCCGGGGATCAACCTCGTGTTGGTTTTTAGGCCCTATCTAGGATCGGCTTACGATCACCGTGCGTGGCCGCGAGGCCCAATCGTGAGTAGGATGATCCGATTATGCGGTGAAAACCCTAAATCGTCGTAGATCGCTTTAGCTTTATCTTGATCAAGCAGGACCACCATATATTCGTGCACCTCGTACGAATCATGGGTGGATCGGCTCCTTGAGCCGATTCACAGATACTGAGAGCCGATCGAGGCTCGTATTTAATGTTTATGTGTATGCCATGCGAAACTAAGCGAGGCATCTCCATCACCTTCCTCGACCAGGTATAGGTCAGTGGCACGCCCTTGCATCAGCATCGGACGTGTGTACCAGAGGCTTTGCGGGCCGTCGCTCGGAGGGACCAGGGCCAGCCGCAGCCCTAGGTTGTTCCCGGCTCTACTGTGTTGCCCGCCGGTGGGTTTTGACCGAGTAGAGCCGGGAACAACCTAGGGCTGCGGCTGGCCCTGGTCCCTCCGAGCGAGGCCCGCAAAGCCTCTGGTACACACGTCCGATGCTGATGCAAGGGCGTGCCACCTGACCTATACCTGGTCAGGAAGTTGATGGAGATGCCTCGCTTAGTTTCCTGCATGGCATACACGTAAACATTAAATACGAGCCTCGATCGGCTCTCAGGTTATCCTGTGAATCGGCTCAAGGAGCCGATCCACCCATGATTCGTACGAGGTGCACGAATATATGGTGGTCCTGCTTGATCAAGATAAAGCTAAAGCGATCTACGACGATTTAGGGTTTTCACCGCATAATCGGATCATCCTACTCACGATTGGGCCTCGCGGCCACGCACGGTGATCGTAAGCCGATCCTAGATAGGGCCTAAAAACCAACACGAGGTTGATCCCCGGAACATCCTGTCTAGGACTAGCAAACGACACCCTACGTGCCGCTGGATCCTCCAACCCTTTGTAAGGCCTAACTATTGCAGATATTAAACTAATCCTTGAAGAACAAGGAGCAACCGTAATGGATCGGATCTACTAAATAATGATCAAGCGGGGCGCCGCCCCCACACCTAAGATAGGTGTGAGGGCGGCTAGATATGCAAGGGTTGCACTACGATAGCATATGATACGAAGAACAATGCTAACCCTAACATATCTAAGATAACTACGTTGCTCGCCATCAAAAAGGCTTCAGCACGAGCAACGCATGAACAACATAAAGCTTATGCTGACTCACTCATGCGAAGGTAGTCGTCCTGTGTATCGGCAGGTGCTCCGTATGCAAGCATCCTCATGGCGGCGGTGCACTTCTGAATCGACGAGAACCCGAGGACGCCTACAGCGTCGAGCTTGAGCTTGAAGTAGGGGTCGAACTCTCGAACGCCGTGGAGAATATTCATGAACAGCCCCTTGCTCATCCTGTACCGGCGCCGAAAATTGTCGGCATGTGTTGCCTCGTCGGCGAAGTAGTCGTTGTGCAGCATGGCATGCCCCTCCATCCTCTGCCGGGGCTTGGACTTCCTTCTTCCCGGCCTTGATCCTCCGCGGTGCGGCCTCTTCCTCTTCTCCGCCTCAGCGTCAAGCATGTCCTGGAGGGATGCGATGATCAGCAAATGCTCCCGCAGGTCGTCGTCGAAGGCTTGCTCATCCTCCAGCAGCAGGGCAACCATCTCATCGTCGCTGTCCATGGCTAAAGCAAAATCAATGGTTAAAATTGCGCCGAGGCAGACGACGCAACAAACAGCGGCCAATCGCGCCTACCTGGCAAGTCGTCGAGCACCTTCTGTGCGCGGAGGTGGGGCAGATTTGACGGCGCGTTCTAGGACGCGCTGGCGACGCGGCGGCGGTGCCACGACCGGCGGGAGCCCCAGCCGCGACAACGGTGCCGACTGACGCCCAAACGGCCGGGAAATCCAGCGGCGGCGGTGGGGTGGGAAGGAAGGAGCGACGAGAAAAGAGGCGCGGGAAGGAAGGAGCGACGAGAAAAGAGGCGCGAACCAACGGTTTATGCAAATAGTCGCCGACATGTGGGAGCCCGCCTCGCTTTTCGTTGTGACCGGCGTCCCCGGTGCGTCCCCTGTGGGACGGGGACGGGCTCGGGACGCCGGACACCGTATCGGGGCGCGCCGGACAAAAATGGGCTTTGGGGGACGCGACTGGAACGCATTTTCTGTCCGGCGCGCCCCAAATCCCTTTGGGGGATGCTCTTAGCAATTCCGTTTATCTATAGTAGTACTACATAAATATTTTATCTATGATATGGTGCAAAAACCGAAATCGTTAAAAAAGGCAGGCCTTCGCGAAGAGAAGACAACTCGCTCCGTGGCGCGCTCTGGTGTCAGGAAATCCTTGGGAAGTAGTCTCCATGCTCGCCACGTGTCGCAAGGGGAAGCAAGGTGGGAAGGAGGGAGGAGAGAGAAGAGCCGAGTTGTGTCAGTTTTTCCCTTTTTTTCATAGATTCGTTTTTCAAAATGAAATATCTTGAGAACCGTAAGTCCAAATGACGAACCGTTTCCATTTTTGAGATCCTCTCGTCGAGGTCTTCAAAACTAGATCTCATGTTGATAGGTTTCGAGATACTTTTTTTTTCGTACTTCCTATACTACTATGGTTGTACTCGTGTTGTGTACTTAACTGTACTCGTGCATGAACTGATAAGTACTTCTGCTTTGGATGTATTTGGTGCATTTTCCCTTTACTCGTGTGAGCAACTGTATCTGTACTCGTTCGTGTGTGCGACTGTACCTGTCTTATGTGGACGACTGTACCTGTACTCGCTCGTGTAGGCGACTGTACTTACTCGTGTGCGCAATTGTACTTGTCTCGTGTGCGCGACTGTACCTATACTCGCTCGTGTGCGTGACTGTACCTGTCTCGTGTGCGTGACTGTACTTGCACTCATTCGTGTGCGTGACTGTACCTGCTGGTATGATCAACTGTACCTGCTAGTATGTGCAACTGTACTTGTGTATACCTGCTCGCGTGCCCGATCAATTGAGCTAGCTAGCTATTTTTGAACCGATCGATTCTCGTGAGGCTAGCTACCTATGGACATTGTACACGCTTGAGGATGAGTATGTACGCGCGCCAGGAACGAGTACGCGGGCAGCACATACGCGCTCTGGCACGAGTACATGAGGCTGCATGTGCCGCGTGCGGTGCGCGGGGACGAGTACGGACGGAACGAGTACGAGCGCGGGGCGTTCCGCGAGGTGTGTGCGCGGATTGGGTTGCCACGCGTCGTCTATTAGTTCAACTTTATTTCGCGAAGATCGGTCTTTTTCTAGTGGTACCATGCAAAAACCTTAGATTGTGAAAGGCTTTTTTTTAGAAAAAGATTGTGAAAGGCCTTAGTCTTCCATTTAAACTCTTTATCGGAAATGGGCTCAACTTGTGGGCTGAGCTACGGCTCTTTGACAATATTTCTTTGGCGTGGTAGGATCGCGGCCCACGGGCCAGCCTCTTGACTTCCAATCGGCTCCGGATTGGAGATCTCTTTCTTTTCTGCACTGGATTGGGGATCGGGGGATCTTCCGCCCTATCTCGCAGCACAACAGAGTCTAGAGCGAGAGAAGCAGAGGCAATCGAAGCCGAGATCCCAGCTGACGTTCCCGCCATCGCCGGCCTCTCGTCCTCTACTGGATTGTCAATCGCAGCCTCGCAGGGATGGCGACCCTTCGATCCGCCTTCCGGCGCCTGGCACCGGCCGCTGGTTTCCGCATCAGGGGTAGCCGTGGTAGTTCTGGACCTAGCGTCACCGCCATGGTATGTAGTACCTAAAATCCGCTACGTTTATTTAACTTGTTCTTTTAAGCGAGCTAGGGCAATTTCCGTCTTGCTGGGTAAGGTTATAATTCGGTTCATCTGTTCTGATTGGCAGCGGAATATTTTCACCCACGCCGGGGGTTTCAGGACGTTTTGCAGAGAACGCTTCAGTCTGTACGTAGTGTAGTACATTGTCATTCTTTTTCTATCAAATGTTGTGGCCTCAGGTATCGGGGATTTGAATTGCTGATGGGCTCCTGCAGGAAGAGACCGGAGACTTGGTTTGCAGTCATTGCCATCGTCTTCGGAGCTACTTACAGAGTAAAAGTGCAGACCTACCCTGAAGAGTGGAATGAAGCGAGTAGTAGCACAATATTACGAGATTCAGACACTTCCTGTGTACAACAGGAAGAGCAAGGCAAAGCTCTGAACAATCCAATTACCTGAAGCGGAAATCCACTTCGGCTCACGGGTGCATATGAACCCGTTGTGTGAAAACACATTTGTGATTCAGAAGCATCAGCGCCCTAAGAAAGAAGAAATAACCTTGTTTTAAGGACTTGTATATACAGTGCAAAGCGTGCTGCTTGTATAGGCTATATGGAAATAAAGCTTTGGTTTAGAGTTCAGTTTTAGAGCATCTCTAACAGATGCCCTAAATGTCATTGCCATCGCCTTTTTCCATATATAACTCAGAAGCATCCAGTTACCTGAATCATCAATATCATCTTTTTAAATATGACTCAGGGGCATCCAGTTACCTGAACCATCAATATCATTTTTTTTTAATATAACTCAGAAGCAATGTCTTAAGGAACAAGCCTAGCCTAATGTGCCTCAGGTACTTGTACGGTATAAAGCATGCTGCTCTTATGGTATGTGGCAATGAAGTCTGCAGCTTCTACCTTTATTCATCTTATTATGTGTCATGAAACTGAAAGAGTGAAAACGTCGCTCGACCAACTAGCGTGTTGCGCCATCGCGCGAAGATTGTGCTCCATCTGAGCCGCCATGACCCATGACCGTGCATGCTCGGAGGATATCATCGGCGGCCGAGCATGCTTGGGACCAGAGCACGGCGGCGGGGTTCAGCGGAGAAAGGTGCCTAGCCAGAGCCGACAAGGTGGCGTCATGCCAGCCCAAGCTGAGGGAGCAGTTGGGGCAGAGCGAAGCGAGAAGGAGGAGGACCCAATGGCCTTTTCTTTTTTTGCTTTTGAGGTGTTCTGTGCAAATTTGCATGGCGAAACGCGGGGGGGGGGGGGGGGGGGGAGATTTGTTTTGTTTTACCAAATTATTGGTAGTGGCGTGGAGGTTTGTACCGTACTAGTATTTACGATTAGTTAGTGCCGTGCGGGCAAAGGGTAAGCTACTAGTAACGAATACGAGTGGTGTACACGGGTCCGCCACCAATATGGGATTTGGATACGCCACCATTAGCCTATTTTGTAATAGTGTCATGTGGTTTCGGGTACCGCCTCCATGTCGTGGCTTCGTCTTCCCAATGGCAAGGAAGTCAGGGCAACGACCTCGGATAGGCGGTTGTTGTGCCCTCCAACATTGCATGGTTGCCGCGGCGTGAGGTGGTGCGTCCTCTGCGGCACGTGGATGGGCTCTGTCGTTGGCGACAAAGGCACGCAGCTTTTCACATTATTGTAAATGGCGCCGGCTCCCGTGGGTGTCATTCTCCTTGAATGAGTCGCCTAGGAGCTCAGATCCTCTACTGACGGTAGTGTCTTAAGTTTCTTTGGGTGAAAACTTGAGCTCCTTTGGAGCGGGTGGCGGTGGTGAACACGTCGTTACCTTCTTGGATGCACCGCCTTGGAGTTCTTAACCCTCGTGGTGCGATAGGTTTGTGGCTTCCGTGTGGGGGTGCCTTTGTGGCTAAGGAGGTAGATGTTTGGACGGCGGTCCCAAGCAGCGGATGTGTGCCGGGGAGATGGTATCAGAAGCTATGCAACCATGATTCTACGAGGCATGGATGTGGTTCTGCATTATGCTGAACTTGTGCCACAAGGGTGGCTAGTTTCGTCACCATGGGGTATGTTTCTTTTTCTCTGTTTCTCATCCTTACCGCCTTGTGCGACCAGGTATATATTCTAACTTCTAATATATAGAGTCAGTATTTGTTGGACCTTTCAGGAAAAATTGTTGGCTCCGTTTAGGCTTGTTTTAGGGAGTGGGCTCAATTTATGTCCTTTTTTTTGGGTTTTGGACAGTGGTGTCAGTTTTATGTTGAGTTCATCATGGATTGGATCCTTAGATATGTGAAATCTCTATAAAAAAAAGTCAACCTTGGCGAAGGGAAGTAAGCGTGGTGTGTATCCAACACCTAGTGCAAGAAAACAACTGAAAGTGGCCTTCACTGTCTCAATTTTTCCCTTTTTTCTAAGATTCGAATTTTTTAAACAAAATATCTTTAAAAACCGTTTGTGCTATTGGAAACCGTTTTTTTACTTTTGAGATCCCCATTGAGATACTTCAAACTAGATTCCATATGGATACCTTTCGTGACCCGTACTTCCAAAACTAACACACCCTGGGTTTCATCACAGTTGTGCTTCGGTGTGTTTCAAGTTTCACTACCGGTGTACTTCATTGTAGTTCGGATTTTAGCTACCGGTGTACTTCATTGTAGTTCGGATTTTAGCATAACTGTACTTCGATGTACTTGAGATTTCGCTATAGTTGTTCCTTTGGATACGTGTATTTTGGTGTATAACTATATATGTTGGGCTGTGTGCATCTATTGATGCAGAGGCCGGGGCTATGCTCCCATATCGAAAAAAACTATATATGCTGAACTATTAAGTATAAATGTGCCATACACGCGGACGCAAAAGTACCTCAGGACCGAAAGTACACTCGCGGCTCCGCACCAACCGGCTTTGCTGAAGGTCGGTGTTTTGGTAGTCTTAGCCTAGATTAGATACGAAGGATGCGTTTGGTAGCCTGCATGAGATTCTTGCACCACTGCGCCAGCGAGATGGGCCTCCCTGCTCGTTGCGACCGGGCCATGGGCCAAAAAATGTAGGTTGTTTGGTAACCTGGGCGGCCTTTTCTGCGCCGAAGAAGGAATCCAGACCCCATCGTTTGGTTGCCAGTTTTCAGCCCAAGTTGCACACAGGAAAACATGAATCAGCTGTTTGGTTGCTCAAATCATAGTTACATATCCTTACCACAATTCAAATAGAGTGAGATTACCATGTCATAACATGTTACATACGATCAAACACCATTCAGAAGAACAAGATCCTCATGATCACCACGATGAGGAAGGCGATGATGTAATATTTGACCTGACTGGGACGTACCATCGGTGGTGCTCCTTGTAGAGCATGTACTTCCTCCGGGGGTAGTTGTGCTAATGGCACTGCCTCATCGATGGCCTGATCTTCCAGGAACTCCTCTTCCAGGAAGGTGAGGTACTCTTGCTGTGCCTCCTCCAATGTTTCATACCCTCGGTAGCTGTTGTTGGAGTAGTCATTGACCTGGTCTTGACAGACCCTCCATGAGCTGTAGATTCCTCGAACCCATCCGCGGAACACCACATACCACTAGCACGGCATAAGAAGAACATGTAATCGATCACAATCATGAACCAATTCACAACAGAGCTATGGAAGCACACAAGTGTTAACATCAAATGATAAACTAACATGGGCATGCATGATCATTTTAAAAGTGGATCACAAGTTTATCCTACACTACCATGGTGTCATCCTACCACCACCCTACCACCACAACAAAAGTGCGTGTCATCCTAACACCACAAGTGCACCATCACCTGAGGGGTTAGTATGTACCACCTCATCATAGTTATAAAAGGGCCATCAAATATTTTTCAACCCTAGCTACTGCCAAAATGTACATTATCATCATCATCATCATCATTATCAAGTTCATCACCTCCATACATGCATCCTCTAAACCACACCCTCAAGGATGATGCATTTGATATCCTCCCACCACCGAGTCCCGCTTAGATCGCGGAGCCTGCTAATGGTGAGCCACCTCTGCCTCCACTTCCTCAGGTGGTTGTACACCTGAGTGGAGCACGCGGAGACGCCATAGTGTTCGGCCCTTCGCCACAACAGTGAGATGGACTTCATTGAATCATTTGTCAGTTCTCACTCCGGTCTTGAGCAAGTTGCACATATTCTCCATGACGAAGCTGGACATGAATGGACGTCATTTCATTGTGCCAGTTCCTTTCTGGCCTGCCTTCAAGGCCCTATCTGCTTCCCTTTGATGGGGTTCGTAGCATAGAAAACAAAAAATTTCCTACCGCAAGACAAATAAATCCAAGATCTAATCTATGGAACACCCAAGATCTAATCTACAAGATCTAAGCAACGAGATGGAGATGAGACTAACCCTCGAAGATTCCAAAGCCTACGAGATTAATCTCGTTGTTGGTGTAGACGATCGTCCCCGGTGCTGCAATCCGGTAGCACTTCCGTACTCGGTCGCGCGTACGGTGTCGATGAAGCTCCTTCCTCTCCCGTTCCAGCGTGCAGCGGAGGTGTGGTAGATCTCCTCCAAATTCCAGCAGCACGACGGCGTGGTGGTGGTAGTGGAGGAAGAAAGCCGCAGTGGCTTCGCCTAAGCCGGAGCAGCGTATGGTGGAGGGAGAGGCGGCCAGAGGAGGAGGCAATCGATGGGGGGTGTGGCCGGCCACCCCCTCCCCTCTTTATATAGGGGGCCAGCCGGCCAAGGTGGCCCCCTTCCCATCTAGGGTTGGGGGGGGGGGCGGCGGCCAAGAGGGGGGAGAGGGCTTTCCCCTCCCCCAAGTTGATCCCCCCCTAGGAAACCCTAGGGGGTTGGCCGGCCTGGGCCTTGGGGGCCATGTGCCCCTGGCCCATTAGGCCAGGGAGCATCCCCTCGGCCCATGCTAGGCCTCCTAGGTCGTGGGCCCCATGGAGGACCCCTCCGGAACCTTCTAGAACCTTCCAGTCAACCACCGGAAAAATCCCGAACATTTCCGAAACCCAGAAATCAACTTCCCTTATATGAATCTTATTCTCCGGACTATTCCGGACCTCCTCGTGACATCCTGGATCACATCCGAGACTCCGAACAAACTTCGTCTCCATACCATATTCAAATCTACTTATGCGACATCGAACCTTAAGCGCGTCACCCTACGGTTCGCGAACTATGCAGACATGGTCGAGACTCCTCTCCGAGCAATAACCAATAGTGGGATCTGGAGATCCATAATGGCTCCCACATATTCAACAATGACTTAGTGATCGATTGAACCATTTACATACGATGTCAATTCCCTTTGTCACACGATACTTTACTTATCCGAGGTTTGATCATCGGTATCTCCATACCTTGTTCAACCTCGTTACTGACAAGTACTCTTTACTCGTACCGCGATATGTCATCTCTTATGATCAAATCATATGCTTGCAAGCTAATCAGACGACACTCCACCGAGAGGGCCCAGAGTATATCTATCCGTCATCAGGATGGACAAATCCCACTATTGATCCATATGCCTCAACTCACACTTTTCAAATACTTAATCCCATCTTTATAACCACCCATTTACGCAATGGCGTTTGATGTAATCAAAGTACCCTTTCGGTGTAAGTGATTTACATGATCTCATGGTCGAAGGACTAAGACAACTATGTATCGAAAGCTTATAGCAAATTGAACTTAATGACTTGATCTTATGCTACGCTCATTTGGGTGTGTGTCCATTATATCATTCAACTAATGACATAACCTTGTTATTAATAACATCCAATGTTCATGATCACGAAACCATGATCATCCATTAATCAACAAGCTAGTTATACAAGAGGCTTACTAGGGACTCCTTGTTGTTTACATAACACACATGTATCAATGTTTCGGTTAATACAATTATAGCATGGTATGCAAACATTTATCATAAACACAAAGATATTATAATAACCACTTTATTATTGCCTCTTGGGCATATCTCCAACAGTCTCCCACTTGCACTAGAGTCAATAATCTAGATTACATTGTAAGGTACCTAACACCCATAGCATTCTGGTGTTGGTCATGCTTTGCCCTAGGGAGAGCTTTAGTCAACGGATTTGCAACATTCAGATCTGTGTGTACTTTACAAATCTCTACTTCACCATCTTCGATGTACTCGCGAATCGAATGAAAACGCAGCTTGATATGCTTCAGCTTCGTGTGTGACCTTGGTTCCTTTGCATTGGCGATGGCACCCGTGTTGTCACAATAAATGACTAACGGGTCCAATGCACTAGGAACCACACCAAGCTCAACAATGAACCTCTTCATCCATACCGCTTCCGATGAAGCCTCTGAAGCCGCTATATATTCAGATTATGTTGAAGATTTCGCCACCGTGCATCGCTTTGAATCTGCTCCAGCTTCTTGCCGCACCATTCAATATAAACACGTACCCAGACTGAGACTTAGAGTCATCAGGATCGGTGTTCCAACTTGCATCGGTGTAACTAGTTACAACGAGCTCTTGGTCACCGCCATAACAAAGAAACATATCCTTAGTCCTTTTCAAGTACTTCAGGATATTCTTGACCGCCGTCCGATGTTCCATTCCTGGATCACTTTGATATCTGCTGGTCAAACTAACGGCATGTGCGATATCCGGTCTAGTACACAAGATGGCATACATGAGAGAGCCTACCGCCGAAGCATAGGGGATCTTGCTCATCCTCTCTCTTTCTTCTGTTGTAGCTGGACCTTGAGTCTTACTCAAGACCTTACCTGGCAACATAGGCAAGAACCCTTTCTTGCTTTCATCCATTCTAAACTTCTTTAGAATCTTGTCCAAGTATGTACTCTGTGAAAGGCCTATTAGGCGTCTTGATCTATCTCTATAAATCTTGATGCCTAAAATGTATGCTGCTTCACCAAGGTCTTTCATTGAAAAACATTTATTCAAATAACCTTTAACACTGCTTAATAGTTCTATATCATTCCCAATCAATAATATGTCATCTACATATAATATCAGGAACGCTACAGAGCTCCCACTCACTTTCTTGTAAATACAGGTCTCACCATGAGTCCGTATAAAACCGAAGTCTTTGATCACTCTATCAAAGCGTAGGTTCCAACTCCGGGATGCTTGCTTCAGTCCATAAATGGAACGCTGAAGTTTGCATACCTTGTCAGCATTTTTAGGATCGACAAAACCTTTGGGTTGTACCATATACAACTCTTCCTCAATATCACCATTAAGGAACGCCGTTTTGACATCCATCTGCCAGATTTCATAATCGAAAAATGCAGCTATTGCTAACAAAATCCTCACAGACTTTAGCTTCGCTACAGGTGAGAAAGTCTCATCGTAGTCAACTCCTTGAATTTGTCGGAAACCCTTTGCGACAAGTCGAGCTTTATAGACAGTAATATTACCATCAGCATCTGTTTTTCTCTTAAAGATCCATTTATTCTCGACAGCCTTGCGGCTATCAGGTAAGTCTACCAAAGTCCATACTTTGTTATCATACATGGATCCCATTTCGGATTTCATGGCTTCTTGCCATTTGTTGGAATCTGGGCTCATCATTGCTTCTTCATACGTCGTGGTCCTCATCATTGTTGTCCACAATCATGACATTCAGACAGGATCATACCAATCAGGAGTGGTACGTTCCCTCGTCGATCTGCGAGGTTCGGTAGCTTCCTCGTTCGAAGTTTCATGATCATCATCATTCGCTTCCTCTCCCTATCGGTGCGAGGTGCAGGAATTTCTTCCGGCAGCTGCGCTACTACGATCTATGAGAGAAGGTTCATTAACCTCGTCGAGTTCTACTTTCCTTCCAGTCACTTCTTTAGTGAGAAACTCCTTCTCAAGAAAGGATCCGTTCTTGGCAACAAAGATTTTGCCTTCGGATCTGTGATAGAAAGTGTACCCAATTGTTTCTTTAGGGTATCCTATGAAGATGCATTTCTCCGCTTTGGGTTCTAGCTTGTCGGTCAGAACTTCTTTACATAAGCTTCGCAACCCCAAACCTTAAGGAACGACAGCTTAGGTTTCTTTCCAAACCATAGTTCATACGGTGTCATTTCAACGGATTTAGATGGTGCCCTATTTAAAGTGAATGCGGCTGTCTCTAATGCATAACCCCAAAACGATAACGGCAAATCGGTAAGAGACATCATAGACCGAACCATATCTAACAGAGTTCGATTACGACGTTCGGACACACCATTACGCTGTGGTGTTCCCGGCGGTGTCAACTGTGAAAGTATTCCGCATTTCTTTAAATGCATGCCAAACTCATAACTCAGATATTCGCCTCCGCGATCGTAACGTAGAAACTTAATCTTCTTGTTACGTTGATTTTCTACTTCACTTTGGAATTCCTTGAACTTCTCAAAAGTCTCGGACTTATGTTTCATAAAGTAAATATATCCATATCTACTCAGATCATCCGTGAAGGTTAGAACATAACGATAACCACCGCGCGATGCTACACTCATTGGTCCGCACACATCGGTATGTATGATTTCCAATAAGTCTGTAGCTCGCTCCATTGTACCAGAAAATGGAGTCTTAGTCATTTTTCCCATTAGACATGCTTCGCATCTGTCAAGTGACTCAAAGTCAAGTGACTCAAGAAGTCCATCGGAATGGAGTTTCTTCATGCGCTTCACTCCAATATGACCAAGACGACAAGCGATTACATATAAGTAGAATTATCATTCAATTTCATTCGCTTAGCATTAATGTTATGAACATGTGTATCACTACTATCGAGATTTAATAAGAATAAACCATTCATCTCAGGTGCATGGCCATAAAAGACATTACTCATATAAATCGAACAACCATTATTCTCAGACTTAAACAAATAACCGTCTTGCATTAAACAAGATCCAGATATAATGTTCATGCTCAACGCAGGTACCAAATAACAATTATTAAGGTTTAAAACTAATCCCGATGGTAGATGTAGAGGGAGCGTGCCGACAGCGATCACATCGACTTTGGATCCATTTCCAACGCGCATCGTCACCTCGTCTCTTGCCAGGCTTCGTCTATTCCGCAGTTCCTGTTTCGAGTTACAAATGTGAGCAACCGAACCAGTATCAAATACCCAGGCACTACTACGAGAACCAGTAAGATAGACATCAATAACATGTATATCAAATATACCTTTCTTTTTGACGTGGCCGCTCTTCAGATCGGCCAAGTATTTGGGGCAATTGCGCTTCCAGTGCCCCTTCCCCTGGCAGTAATAGCACACAGTCTCAGGTTTAGGACCAGCCTTAGGCTTCTCAGGATGCGGTGCAACTTTCTTGCCGCCCTTCTTGAAGTTACCCTTGTTAGGCTTGCCTTGCTTTTTGAAACTGGTGGTCTTGTTGACCATCAACACTTGGTTCTCCTTCTTAATCTCTACTTCATCAGATTTCAGCATGGAAAAGATTTCAGGTAAATCTTTATTCATGTTCTGCATGTTGTAGTTCATCACGAAGTTCTTGTAACTTGGTGGCAGTGATTGAAGGACACGATGAATACCCAGCTGGTTAGGGATCATCATCCCCAAGTCATTGAGCTTCTTCGCATGCCCGGACATGACGAGCATGTGCTCACTAACGGAGCTGCCTTCTTCCATCATGCAGGTAAAGAACTGCTTCGAGGCCTCATAGCTCTCCACGGCCGCATGAGTCTCAAAGATAAGTTTGAGCTCACGCATCATCTCACAGGGGTCGTGGTGCTCAAAACGCTTTTGGAGCTCTGCCTCTAAGCTGCACAAGATGGCACACTGAACTTCGGAGTACCGAGTTGCCCGAGTCTCATAAACATTCTTTATGTCCTCGGACACTGCAGGAGGTGGTGGGGGACCTAGCGGTGCATCGAGCACAAATTGCAGGCTTCCACCAGTGAGGAAAATCCTCACATGACGGAACCAGTCAGTGAAGTTGCTACCATTGCCCTTAAGCTTTTCTTTCTCTAGGAACTGGTTAAAATTGATGGAGGGGGGCGCCATGATCTACAACATATTTGCAAAGAGTTTAGACTAAGTTTATGATAAATTGAGTTCAATTTTAATTCTGAAATTAACTAGGTGAACTCCCACTTAAAACAACATCCCTCGCATTGTTTTAGTGATTACACGAACCAAATCCACTACACCAAGTCCGATCTTCACGAGAAAAGATGTAGCTTCAAAGGCGAACACTCAAAGTGTTCATCATATCATTCATATGACTCATGCTCTACCTTTCGGTATCCCGTGTTCCGAGACCATGTCTGTACATGCTAGGCTCGTCAAGGCAACCTTGGTATCCGCGTGTGCAAATCTGGCTTGCACCCGTTGTATGCAAATGTAGAGTCTATCACACCCGATCATCACGAGATGCTTCGAAACGACAAGTCTTAGCAACGGTGCATACTAAGGATGAACACTTTATTATCTTGATATTTAGTGAGAGGGATCATCTTATAATGCTACCGCCGCGATCTAAGCAAAATAAGATGCATAAAAGGATTAACATCACATGCAATTCATAATGTGTGATATGATATGGCCTTTCGTCTTTGTGCTTTTGATCTCCATCTCCAAAGCACGGACATGATCTCCATCATCACCAGCATGGCGTCAAGGTCAGTGGCGCCGCTTCATGGTTGTCCATCACTTATAGCTACTATAACAACTACTTGAAATAAAGCTATTACATGATGAATAGACACGCAGGTCTTTAACAATATTAAAGACAACCATTAGGCTCCTGCCGGTTGCCATAATACAATAATGAACATCTCATACATCAAATATAATCATCATCACATCATGGCCATATCACATCACCAAACACTGCAAAAACAAGTTAGACGCCTCTAATTTGGTTTGCATATTTTACGTGGTTTAGGGTTTTCGAGTAAGATCCAATCTACCTACGAACATGAACCACAATGGTGATACTAGTGTTGACAATAGAAGTGTAAATTACAATCTTCACTATGGTGGGAGAGACAGACACCCGCAAAGCCACTTATGCAATACAAGTTGCATGTCAAGCGTGGAGCAAGTCTCATGAGACGCGGTCATGTAAGGTTAGCCCGGGCCGCTTCATCCCACCATCCCGCAAGAAGCAAAGTACACAAACTAAAGCAACAACAGCATCACCGCCCACAAAAACATTGTGTTCTACTCGTGCAACAGATCTATGCATAGACATGGCTCTGATACCACTGATGGGGTTCGTAGCATAGAAAACAAAAAAATTCCTACCGCAAGACGAATAAATCCAAGATCTAATCTATGGAACACCCAAGATCTAATCTACAAGATCTAAGCAACGAGATGGAGATGAGACTAACCCTCGAAGATTCCAAAGCCTACGAGATTAATCTCGTTGTTGGTGTAGACGATCGTCCCCGGTGCTGCAATCCGGCAGCACTTCCGTACTCGGTCGCGCGTACGGTGTCGATGAAGCTCCTTCCTCTCCCGTTCCAGCGTGCAGCGGAGGTGTGGTAGATCTCCTCCAAATTCCAGCAGCACGACGGCGTGGTGGTGGTAGTGGAGGAAGAAAAGCTGCAGGGCTTCGCCTAAGCCGGAGCAGCGTATGGTGGAGGGAGAGGCGGCCAGAGGAGGAGGCAATCGATGGGGGGTGTGGCCGGCCACCCCCTCCCTCTTTATATAGGGGGCCAGCCGGCCAAGGTGGCCCCCCTTCCCATCTAGGGTTGGGGGGCGGCGGCCAAGAGGGGGGAGAGGGCTTTCCCTCCCCTGTTGATCCCCCCTAGGAAACCCTAGGGGGTTGGCCGGCCTGGGCCTTGGGGGCCATGTGCCCCTGGCCCATTAGGCCAGGGAGCATCCCCTCGGCCCATGCTAGGCCTCCTAGGTCATGGGCCCCATGGAGGACCCCTCCGGAACCTTCTAGAACCTTCCAGTCAACCACCGGAAAAATCCCGAACATTTCCGAAACCCAGAAATCAACTTCCCTTATATGAATCTTATTCTCCGGACTATTCCGGACCTCCTCGTGACATCCTGGATCACATCCGAGACTCCGAACAAACTTCGTCTCCATACCATATTCAAATCTACTTATGCGACATCGAACCTTAAGCGCGTCACCCTACGGTTCGCGAACTATGCAGACATGGTCGAGACTCCTCTCCGAGCAATAACCAATAGTGGGATCTGGAGATCCATAATGGCTCCCACATATTCAACGATGACTTAGTGATCGATTGAACCATTTACATACGATGTCAATTCCCTTTGTCACACGATACTTTACTTATCCGAGGTTTGATCATCGGTATCTCCATACCTTGTTCAACCTCGTTACTGACAAGTACTCTTTAATCGTACCGCGGTATGTCATCTCTTATGATCAAATCATATGCTTGCAAGCTAATCAGACGACACTCTACCGAGAGGGCCCAGAGTATATCTATCCGTCATCAGGATGGACAAATCCCACTATTGATCCATATGCCTCAACTCACACTTTCCAAATACTTAATCCCATCTTTATAACCACCCATTTACGCAATGGCGTTTGATGTAATCAAAGTACCCTTTCGGTGTAAGTGATTTACATGATCTCATGGTCGAAGGACTAAGACAACTATGTATCGAAAGCTTATAGCAAATTGAACTTAATGACTTGATCTTATGCTACGCTCATTTGGGTGTGTGTCCATTATATCATTCAACTAATGACATAACCTTGTTATTAATAACATCCAATGTTCATGATCATGAAACCATGATCATCCATTAATCAACAAGCTAGTTATACAAGAGGCTTACTAGGGACTCCTTGTTGTTTACATAACACACATGTATCAATGTTTCGGTTAATACAATTATAGCATGGTATGCAAACATTTATCATAAACACAAAGATATTATAATAACCACTTTATTATTGCCTCTTGGGCATATCTCCAACACCCTTCGGTTCTTGTTCTTATTTGTGGTGGCCAAACTAGTCACGACCCCTGCCACTACCCGAGCCACCAGGTCAGCCACAGGCCCATTGATGGACGGCAGAGGGGTGACCGCCACCTTGGAGTCATAGGCGGGCTGCGAATCGGGAACTTGCGAAGGGATCTAAGAGTCCCCAACTTAGACAAGCGTCTGGCTAAAGTCATCACAGAAGGAGTCCTACACACATCGTAGTACATATAACGTGAATCTACTTGCAAGCAAAGACATGCCTAAAGTGGACAACACAAACCATACCAAAAATCATCCTAAATCAGACAAGCAGTTCATTGCAACCGTGAATAGCACAAACCCTAGCAAGATCATGGTAGGTGAGCACATTTGGTACAAAGAAGCAACTGGAAATGTCAAACTCTAGCAAGATCATGATAGCTCAGCACAATCCGGACTAACCCCTACTACAAGATCAAACCCTAGACAAGATCTGACAATTCCTAACCTAGATCTAAACATTACCGAGGTATCGGGATAAGAGATTCCTTACAGTCACCGCCGGAGGTGAAGATGTGCTGCACCTAAAAGTAGATGAAGCAGCTCAGATGTAGTCGCCGCCGCCGCTGCCACCGTCATCGACCGGAGATGCATGCACCTCTTACCTGCTTGCCGACGAGAGGAGGAGCTCGAAATTTAGAGGGAGAGTGGAGGAGGGGGCAGAAATAGGCCATGGGGCGCGGCGGGCTCCCGCCATCTCCATCCGCGTCTCCGCGCGAGCGCCGAAGATTCTCTTTTGCATCAGCCGCGTTGAAGATTTGTCTGCACCGCTAGGAACCGCCGAACCGAACGTTCCTGCAGGGACTGGCCTGAGGGTGCTTTGAGAACCGATTCGTGCAACAACACCACTCAGAAAAGCGGGCCAATTTTGCGAGCCAAAGCCCGCACAGCCAACCAAACGCGCCCGAAGGGGACACGTTTGCCGATCCATAGCCTACTTTCTCTACTTTCAATCGGTTTCCGGTTGTGGGACGGAGATCCTCAGTCTAACCGGAACCCTGCCCTGCAGCGCAACACAGTCGAGAAGGAGAAGAGAGAAGCAAGAAGCGCAGACGATCGAAGCCGAGATTTGGCATTGCAACCACCGGCCACCGCCGGAATGGACTCACCGCCCTCAGTTAGAAAGAACCCTCTCAGTCCCGGAGATGGCGACACTCCGATCCGCCCTCAGCCGCCTGGCACCGGGAGCTCGCTTCCTCAGCAAGGGCGGCCGCGGCAGCTCTGGATGTAACGTCACCGCCAGGGTAGGTACCTTGAATTATCCACGTTTGATCAATTTCTTGGGCAAGCCGCTGTTCCAAAGTGATTTTCGTCTTAATAGGGGTTATGACTCTGTTAACCTCTTCTGATTTGCAGCGAACGATGATTTCTGGCAGTGGATTCAAGTCGCCGGTGTTTTGGGACGACCACTTCAATTTGTAAGTACATTATCATAACAAATTAAGTTCGTGCCTGGATTCGTCAGGTAACTGAGATTTCAATTCTGACTGATGTACTATCGATCTCGTATACAGGAAAAGCCCGGTGACTTGGTTTGGGATCTTCAGCATCGCCGTAGCAGGTACTTACAGGATCAAAGTGATGGTCGATCCAGAAAAGCGGACCCGAGCAAAGGAAGAGGAAGAGAAGGCAAAACGTCTGAGAATCCAGTTACCTGAAGTACATTGAACACGTGCTTACATTAAGCTAGTACTCGTATAAATCGTGCTGCTCGTTTGGGATATTGTAATGAAGCGTTGGTTTCAGTTTTATGCTACTTTGTGCAGTAGGTTGGAACGTGCATTTCATATGTATGGTTTCTGTAAGGATAAGTAATTTAGCTGGACATAAATTACCCCGGCACACATTTTTTCCTACTAGACTAGAACTTGTCGAATCTTGCTCCTGGAGAGAAAAATGGGATACAGTGAGCTCTTCGGGGTAGTATCATGTTAACACGTTAGAGCATCCCTAGTGGTTCCTCTAAAGGGCCATCCAAACACATTTAGATGGTTGTGAGCCCAAAAAACGCTCCCAGTGGCCTCTCTATCCCATCCTCTAAATTTAGACGAGCAGCCATATCCTCGCTCCGTCCTCCAGATATAGACGACCAAGCCACGACCATCGAAGCCAAATCGCTCCCCCGCGCTCTCCTTCCCGCGCGCACCTGGAGACCAGAAAAAGAGGCGGGAGAGTCTCCCGCGAGGACGCCGTCGCCGTCGCTCCACTCGCCGGCCAGCCAGGTACGGTTTTTTCTCCATGGAAGTAGTGAGCGGCGGCGCTGGGTGGCGGCGCTGGGCGTCGCTGGGTGGCGGCGCTGGGCGTCGCTGGGTGGCGGCGCTGGCCGCGTCATTGGCGGTGCTTCGGGTGGCGGCGGCGGCGGCGGCGAAATCGAGGTAGGGCGGCGGCCGAAATCGAGGGCGGGCGGCGGCGCTGGGCGGGGCAGGGCGGGCGCGGCGGTGCTGGGCGGGGGCAGGGCGGGCGCGGCGGTGCCGGCGGCGCTCGGCGGTGCTGGGCGGGGGCAGGGCGGGCGCGGCGGTGCTGGACGTGGGCGGCGGCGCTAGGCAGGGCAGGGCGGGCGCAGCGGTGCTGGGCGTGGCTGGCGGACGCGGACGGGGCATGGCGCTGGTCCAATTTCACCCAATTTCACCCAGACGCGGTCCAATTTCACCCGACGCGGAAGGGGCATGGCGCTGGTCTCTGCTGCTAGTTTGCTTCTTTCTTTATGTACTGTTCTGTTAGTTTGTGTAGTTTGAGCCATTTTCTGTACCATTTTTTTTAGATAAACACAGATGATTGAATTGTCTATACTAAAATATAATTGAATTGCTGTTGTTTGTAGACTAAATTGTTGAATGAATTTTGACATGTTTTGCTAGATAAATGGATAACTCACAGACGGATGACATTGGGTTTTTAGACATGTTGAATGGGGGATCAGGTGAAGTGAATTGGAGTGGCACACAATATTCTAGCCCAATCAGTGAACAAGAGAAGATGTCAACTCCGGATGTTTCTGTTGTTTCTGCATCTGCATTTGCAAAATCAAAACAAAAGAAGGCAAAAGCACCGTCGACGAAAGGGAAAAATTGGTCTAGCGATGAAGACAAGGTGTTGATAGCGGCATGGGGAAACACTAGTTTGGATGCGGTGACCGGGACAGATCAAAACTCTAGTTGTTATTGGAATAGGATTTTAGATTACTACAACTTGCATAAGGACCCGTCATGGCCCGAGCGTAATTATAATGCAGTCAATTGCCGCTTCACTGTTATTTCAGCGGCCACAAGCAAGTTTTGTGGATGTCTTCAACAGATATTAAACCTAAATGAAAGCGGAAGGACTCTCAACCAGAAGGTAACGCTACATTTCTGTTTGCAACAAGTTCTAATTCGCTTTTAATTTTATCTATGTGTTGTATGCAAGTGTTAACACTACAGTTGTTGTTTTTGTAGCAAACAGATGCTGAACTCATGTACATGTCTTTGGATCCTGAAAAGAAGCCATTCAAACTAATGCATTGCTATGTAGAGTTTGAGAAGTACTCAAAGTGGGCGACACGTACAGTTCCTCAGAAAAAACAAAAGAAAACCTCCGATGCAAGTCCAGGTTCAACCTCCAATGATGAAGATTTTGTGGTATGCACAAATGCTTTAGAAAACGAGAAAAGACCTCGTGGTACCAAGTATGCGAAAGAACAAAGAGATAAAGCCTCCGATGGTAGTGCTGTCAAGTTGTCATTGGAAACCGTATGGGCACAAAAGTTAGAGAAAGATGATATCAAAGAGGCGGCAAAGAGTGCTCGCTATGCACTAGCATTTGAGTTGCAAAAAAAGCAGATTGAATTGAAAGAGAGGGAGGATGCAAGGCAAGAGAGGGAGGATGCAAGGCAAGAGAGGGAGGATGCACGAAAACAGTTTGAATTGGAAGAGAAAATCATGCTCACGGACACTAGTGGTATGAGTGTTGCACAACAGCAATTCTACAAAGACAAGCAGGATGAGATCATCGCTCGCCGACACCACTAGTTTATGTATGATAGCTTCCTACTACATTAGCTGTGCCAACTACTAGTTTATGTATGATAGCTTCCTACTACATTATTATTACCAAGTACTAGTTTATGTATGATAGCTTCCTACTACATTATTATTACATCACTCGTGTCCAAACTTTTGCCAAAGGTGCTCAACTATATCATCTTGAAGCTGAAAATGATCATGTTGGTTTCTAATCTGTTGATGCATCTGAATGAAAGCACTCAGCTCTTCTGCGTGAGTGCGAGATACTGTGACTCTTTCTCCCATTGCCTCATAACTGTAATTTTGGCGACCAGTGTGCCGCTCCTCTTCAACTATCATATTGTGCATTATGACACAAGCTTTCATGACATCGCCGATTTCTTTACGCTTCCATCCTTTCGCAGGTCCTCGAACAATGGCAAAACGGGCTTGGAGAACTCCAAAGGCTCGTTCCACATCCTTTCTAGCCGCCTCTTGCCTTTTAGCAAATAATTTCTTCTTTCTGGTTGATGGAGCTGGTATGGTTTTCACAAGTGTTGCCCACTTTGGATATATACCATCTGCAAGGTAATACCCCATTGTGTATTGATGACCATTGATGGTATAATTCACTTCTGGAGCTTTACCCTCTGCTAGCTTTGCAAACACATGAGAACGGTCAAGAACATTTATATCATTGTTTGACCCTGGTAAACCGAAGAATGCATGCCAAATCCAAAGATCCTTTGAAGCAACTGCCTCCAAGATCATTGTGGGCTCTTTCACATGGCCTTTAAACATGCCATGCCATTTTTTTGGGCAATTTTTCCAGCCCCAGTGCATGCAATCTATACTCCCTAACATACCAGGAAATCCTCTTTCCTCCCCTACTGCAAGTAATCTTGCAATATCATCTTCATTTGGAGACCTCAGGTATTCGTCCCCAAAGATTTCACAAATTTTGATCACAAACTTCTTGCAAGCCTCTAGATTAGTAGCTTCTGCCGACCGGATGTACTCATCGGCACCATCAGCTGCTATTCCATAACTTAGCATCCGCATTGCTGCAGTCATCTTTTGCAATGGATGCAACCCAAGAAGTCCACAAGCACTCCTTTTTTGCGTAAAATAACCATCATAATCATGTTCAAGTATACTATCGGATATGCGCTTAAACAAAGTACTGGACATCCTAAACCTGTGCATAAAGAAGTAAATGAGATAGGGAGGTGAAAATAGAAAAAAACAGAGAGTAATGGAGTAATTGCGAACCTTCGCCGAAAAAAGTGTTCAGGATAGCGAGGATTTTCTCTGAAGTAGTCATTCCAGAGGAGAACAAATCCGGCATCTCTTGCTCGGTCAATTGTCTGACGCCCATGCTTGGAACCGCCATGGCGTCGAGCGTTCCTCTTCTCTTCCTCCTCACGCTCTCCAAATGCTGCAAGAATGAGTTCGTCGTCATCAGATGAAGACGACGACGAATTCATGATCATATCCAACGAGGAAAATTCTCCATTCATCATTTTTCTGTGTTGGACAGAGGAATTCAAAAGAGAGATGCGAGAAGGAAAAGCGAGGAGTGTTGGATGAGAGGTGGGAGGGGTGGTATATATTGACCTGGAAATATAGCCGTTTGAAATATAGCCGTTGGAAATATAGCCGTTTGAAATCTGGCCGTTTGAAATATAGCCGTTTAAAATATAGCCGTTTGAAATATTACTAAACTATATGAGAGAGAATTTAGATGTCCTAGATATAGAGGAACCACTGAAAAACTGAGATCATCTAAAAAGGAATCTTTATAGATGACCATCTATATGGAGATATAGAGGACCTCATTTAGAGGAACCACTAGAGATGCTCTTAGAAGGGGGTGGGAGTTGAAACTGAAGATGATGAACTCGAATGGGTTGCTCGGTACGAAGGTGCAGGCATGTACATCTTCTGATTTCTTCCTCGCCTGAACCATCTTCAGTTCAGTTCCTTGCCTGAGCATCTTCTTCAGTTTCGTCTGACTTATTCTGCAGGGATCGTTGACGCCATCATTCACCACCAGTGGTGTCAGTGTGTTACATAAGCACGTTGATCTTTAGGATCCCATATCTTCATTACCATGCCAGAAATGCTAGGAAAAAAAAGTTCTGGTGTTTCTCCAGGAAAGGGAATATAACTCAGAGAGTTCTTCGGGGTTGTGCTGTGTAAACACCTGAGACATGGATTACAATTTCCTTTCGGTTTCCCTTTGGGGCTATGATTGCTTGTATTGTATCACACCTAATTTATTTGTGAATTTGCTCTTTCACGTTCAACCTCGCTTGCGCACCAAGCAGGGCTACAATTTCCTTTCGGTCTCCCCATCGCTTCCATCTTCTAGAGCATGGCGACCCACCCCAGAGTTTCTCCCAGGCGAGCAACTCCCCTCCGAGCGGTGGGCATCCAGGGCCAAAAGGAGGAGCGGGTCCCTAGCCACTGCCCGGCTACATCTTCTCCCCGGAAACCCATTCTCTGTTTGGTGACTCACTTTCTGCTACTATCATTAATACCGCTAATTTTCCAATTAAGCACAAACCACTTTTGGAGATTCATTAGCACATAAGATGCTACAGAGCGTGCTCCCAATATCAGTGATACATTGTATCGACCAAAAAGAATCCCATGTCCAGATAAAATAACAGCTTACATAAATACTCAAGAGCATTGCAATATAAGATCATAGATAGAGAATAGAAAAGGCTAGACTTACCAAGAATGGCCCAACAATTATTACTAGCACGGAGGGATCATAAGATTTTGGTCCAATCTTCACACTTCCTCTGGTTTTTTCTTCTTGGTGATGTGGTTTGTACCATCTTCATTAGAATCTTTCATGGGCTTGCACCCTTTGCCAATCTTGCCTTTGGAGCCGGATCAATTGACCTTTGGGGGCAAATAAGCTCCCTCAACAATCCCAAAAGAAGATCAAAAATTCTTGACAACTCTTGGCATCATGTTGGGAGCAGGACAAACAATAGGGTGAGTCATTGCCATGCGAATTTCGCAAGGACATAGCATAGTAATGGTACTTGGTGACAAGGGATTAACTTGTCAATGCCTATGGATTGTAGGCTAGGGTTTAGTTAGAAGTAGAGGGTAAGTAGATCTCGAAGGTTTCAGCCGAAAAGTACTCGACGATTGTGAAAACTAGGGTTTGCAGACAATGATTCGGTCCTCTCTTTTGTCCCTCGACTCCCCCTTATATATGAGGTGAAGCCGAGGGACTCGTGCTATACAAGTTTACAGAGTCCGGGACGGTTTCTAACTCGTCCCGCCAGATTACAAACAACACTTCCTATTACAACTCTATTTCTTCCTTAAACGCATCTTGGGCTCCCGAATCTTCTTATTCTTCAGGTAGTGGGCCTTCAATAAACCCCGGGTACTATATTCGGCAGGCCCATTTGGGATGCCTATGTCAGTAGCCCCCGAGATTTTGCTTGAATTGTAAAGTCAGGGAAAATCTCCACTGTTTATTTTTACCCGAAAGCCTTAACTTTCTATATTTCTTCTCATAAAATTCTATATTGTACAGGGATATTGGTAATTGGGGCTAGTTCATCTGACGGATCAGGTACTAGTTAACTGCTCTAGTGGCAATCCGCAAAAACCTACTTCAAAATCACGTCCCTGGACATGATCTCGGGATACTGGTGTAAACTTCGACAGGTGCCGCTTAAGGTCTTACCATTCTGTCGAGTCCCAGTCAAATTTATCGGGTACCTAACGCGTCCGTTAGGATTTTTCTTCGTATCTGCTGATACGGATAAAAGTAGCAGAGCGCAGTCTTTGGCGATGCCACGCCCAGCAGAATGGATTCTGGGGTCTTACCTTCGCAAATTTGCGGCATTCAGAAATTGATCGCAACTTTGGCGTCCTGAGAATATATTGTCGAGTGCTTTTCCGGCTGTTGGAATGGCACATTTTATTGAGTCAAATATGACTTATATTGTTCTCCCGATGGGAGTATATGTAGAGTTAATTATAACTCAAAATATACTCTCTTGCTCTTCTATTTTTCTTTTGTTAATTTCATCGGGCACGCGAACAGCGTTCCCGATGGGAGTAGCCCCCGAGGCTACAGCCAAGAACTTGTGCTTGGTTGTAGGCTCAACATTTTATTCCACCTTGTCGCTATTTTGTCATTATTTCGCAATATGAACTCTTTCCTCTTCTTCTTCTTTTCTCTCTTTATTTTTATATTTCTCGGGTGCGCGAACAGCGCTCCCGATGGGAGTAGCCCCCGAGGCTACAGCCAAGAACTTGTGCTTGGTTGTAGGCTCAACATTTTCTATATTGTCATACTCGAAATTTTACTTTTTGTCGGAGTAGCCCCCGAGCATTTGGGCAAAAACTTGTATTTGATCAAAGGCTCCCGAAGTATTGAATATTTCATCCTGTCGCCAATCTCTGAATACTTCCTTGTCGACATTCTTCACTTAATCAAATTTACTTCATCCTTGACAAGTAGTCGTGAATTTTCTGTCCTGTGGGTCCATTGCTTTCACCACGTTGACACGTCGTGCAAGTAGTGGACACACGTCCTCCGCTTTTCCTGGCGCACGTACGGTAACGCCTATTTCAGTAAAAATACTCTTTTGCCCTTGTGTCTAGAAGATCCATCCTCACCACACGATTTCTTCATCCAACGGCACACTGCTTCACCCGAATCTTATATAAACCCTTCTTCAACCTTCGTTCATCCCCTCGCTTGCGCCGCTCACCTGTTCCTTTTCGCAAAACTTCCCCTGCGCCCAACTCTCTCCAATCTTCCGTACGCACATACATTGCTCTGCCCACTGCCGTTGATGCCACCGCGCACGCGTCTGACTCGCCACAGCACGCCGGAATCCAAGATGGCCGCCGAGGATTTTGAGTGGGAGAGATCCAAAATCTCCAATCAAGACATCAACACGCTGAAGAGGCTCGGCCTCATGACGAAGGAGGACGCCATCCGCTTTCCTAGCGAAGAAAGCTACCCCAAGCCTCCAATGGAGTATCGGGTTAGTTTTGTTGATCATCTCATCCGTGGCCTCTCTACCCCAATTCATGATTTTCTCCGCGGTCTTCTCTTTGTTTATGGGATTCAGCTGCACCAACTGACTCCCAATTCCATCCTCCACATTTCTATTTTTATCACCCTTTGCGAATGCTTCCTCGGAGTCCCTCCTAATTGGGCTCGTGGAAGCGTATTTTCTGCCTCCGCCGCAATGGCTCTCACAACGTCACCTATAACATAGGTGGCGTTGTTATCTGTGTCCGCACTGATGTCGATTACTTCGACGTCAAGTTTCCCGACTCTGTCCAAGGATGGCGCAAGAGATGGCTCTACATCCACGAAGAAAGCGCCAATTCTGTGGAGCACAACATAGTTCCTTTCGACGGAAGTGCCAGGATTCAGCGTCGCCGTTCCTGGGATGCCGAAGCTTCTGAAGAAGAGAAAAAAGCGACAGAGGCGCTCATGGCTCGTATCCGTCATCTTCAAAACACTCGAGGCAAAGAGCTATCTGGTGTTCAAATTACTGCCTACTTCCTTAGGATTAGAGTGCAGCCTCTTCAGGCTCGCAAAAATCCCCTTTGGACGTATTCTGGTGAAAATGACGCCAACAGAATCTCCAGTGATCTTTCTGTAAAGGACTTGGAAAAATTGGTTCGAAGAATTTCTCGATTAGGCAAGAAGGATCCTATTCCCTCCTCCTGTCGAGTGGAACCATACAGTGCTTCCAATCCTCTTCCCGAGGTATTTTGTCTTCTCGAAGTTTTATCTTGTTTTGAACTGTTCCTCGTATCTTATTTGCAGTGGTATCTCACTTATTCTCTTTTGTCACTATTTCTTTGTAGAATCATCCTACTATGGCTTCCCTTCCTCCTCTTCCTGAGGATGGAGAGGTCGAAGAAAGAGCCGTTGTCGATGATGTCAACCAGAGACCCCCTCTTTTGTGAATGAACCCGCAGATTCTCGAAAATCTGCGGGATCTACTGAGAAGGATGCTGCCTCTGAAGATACAACATCAGCACAATCTCCTCCTCCTGCTGTTTCTCCGAAGAGCAAAAGGAAAAGGAGCAATGCCGAAGATTCCGGGACCTCGAAACCCGAAGAAACTGCTCCTTCACCTCGAAAAGCAGCTTATGATCCATATATCGAGAGTATCATCAGCTCGTAGGTTCCTTGCTCTTTTCCTTTTCTATTTGAAGAATTTTATTTTGCCTTGCTTTTTATGCTGCCACTATTTTGTCACAGTGATGATGAAGAAACACCAACTTTAGATGTGGCTGCTCGAACGAGCACGTCACATACTTTAGTTATTTCAGAAAAACCAGTTGAAGGGGAGGAATCGTCGCCTCCTCAACAAAATGTTGATACATCTACTCCTCCTTCGAGCCCCCGTGCCCCTTCACCAAAAAGGGCACGGGTTGAAAAGATTGTTGATCCTGCCCCTCAGTTGGGCAGTTCGTCGACTCTGCTCTTAGATGATGTAAGTTTGTCGGCATCTATATTTTCCTTATTTTGTTTTTTCACACCTTTTCTCTTTTTCATGCCGACGTTTCTTTTGATGTACTTACCTTTGAACAGCCAATGATCAAAGAGCTTCTTCGGATCGGGTCCCAATTTGTTGGGTACCGTGAATATGCCGCCAGAGCCGAAGGTAACGACTTTTATACTTGCTATTTTTCTTTGACTTTCTATTCCTGTTGCTTGTCGCTATTTTTTGATCTTTCTTTTCTTTCTTTTTCATATCTCGACAGAAAAACTTTCAGAGGCCAACGAACGTGTCGACGCACTTGCTCAAAAACTCGAGCAAAGTGAGGCGGCTCGCAAGAAAGCTGAACTTGCTGCTAGCAAAGCCAAGGCCGAGGTTGATGAAGCCAAGGTGAAAGCTGCTAGTGTCGAGGAGCTGCAGAGAAGGCTCAAAGATGCCGAATCTGCCTTAGATGAGCAGAAAACTGCACAAACTGTGCGTGAACAAGAGATCATCAAGCGTCTGAAGTCGCAAAGTCGACGTACGCTGAGTAATATCATCAACCCCTTCTATTGTACTTCCTGTTTCTTGGTTTTTGACTAATGGTTTGTCTCGTGTGGCAGCCCAAACAAACCAAGATTTTGATCTGGAGAATCCCGTCAATGACCCTCTCCTTGATGCACTTTCTCTTACGGAGTTCCATGGGCGCGAAATTCGTGAAGGCGTGGCCAATGCCAGTGCAAGTTTGTCGGCGTTGTTCCCCTACTTCTTCCCGAAGAAAGAGGAACCTTCGGCTTTCCTTGCCCTTGCCAAGCTTTTCAATTCGTCGGAAGACCTGGGATTGAAGATGCGTCAGGAGAATATGAAGGTTGCTGTCGAGAGTACTGTTGCCCTGGTTGCTGACAGCCAACGTACGCTTGATTGGATGAAGGTTGGCGACACCAGCCAGATAGAGCATTCGAGATGGAGGTCGCTGATCAAGGCAGCCAAGCCCAACACTAAGAAGATCTTGGCGTATCTGGGGATCAAGCCAGCTTCGACTCCTAGCTCCTCGAGGCCGGAGGTCTAGTTGCATGCCTCCTTGTTTCTTTTTCTGTTTCTTTTGCTTTTGTTGCCAAAGTAGTTGTTTTGGCGACACTCATTTCTTTAGCTCTACTGTAGTGCCCTTGTAATGATTCCAAGAAATTAATGAAAAACTCTATCTGTCATTTGATGTTGTCTTGTCTAAATTTCAGTTGATATTTGATAACTATACTCCAACTTCCGCTCCTTCCAATGTATCGCCTTCTTCTCGTGCGAGGAGAGCTTTTGCTGATACTGCACCTGTCGACGATACCTTGTCGCAAGAACTGGATGAACTTCGGCAGCAACTTCAGTATGCGAAGAAGCAAACACTTGTGATGATGGAGCAATCTCGTAAGTCATCTGAAGCCGAAAAAATTGCTCTTCAACAAGCTCACGAAGCCGTGGCTGCTAAGGAAATTGCTGCTTCCGAGGCTGAAAAGGCAACTACTCGAGAAAATTTCATGCTCGAATTAATGAATGAAGCCGCTTGCAGATATGTCGGGTATGCCTGTTTCGTCCGCTGATATTTTTTATCTTCATGCTACTGTTTCTTAGAGGTTTCCACTTCTTTGTTTTGATAGGTGCCTTTGTTGATGCTGCTGCCGAGGAAGAGAGGGTAAATGCTAGGACAACCCTCCTTGTTAATCTTTCCCTGGACCATGGTTCGTTGTTTTGGGCTACCCCAGAGAGGACCCGCCAAATTGTCAGATTTCAAGATCGCGCCTCTCAAACTCGCGATTTCCTTGACTTCTGTACCAAAACCTTGTCCATGGTTTACAACTCCATGTTTCCTCGGAACGTCCAACCAAAAACTCTTCCTGAATTGATGGAAAGGTTCAAGGATGCTCGCAGTATCCATGATTTTGTCAAAGCTCAACTAGTAGCTGGCGCCAGATTTGCTCTTATCATGCTCCAAATCTGCCACTCGAAGCTTGACCTTACCCAGGTTGTCGAGAAGGTTCACCAAAAAGTAAAACGTCGGAGAGTTGGTGTTGACAGGATTAACACGAAGGTTACGCCTATAGCCGAAGAGATGATTGAAGACCTACTTCGGATGGATGCCGACTTTTTTGCCGATGGCCATTATGCCGATTTTCTTGGTGCTGCTCCTGAGGAAAACAGGGTTACTCTTGATGACATATTGAATCAAGACTAGTTAGTTTCTTCTTGTAGATATTTTTTCTTTGTAATCCATGACTATATTGTAAAGCAATCATTATATTTCTCTGTTTGTTTAGCCCCCGAGTGTTTCGGTGACTCTTTACTATATTTGTATACTTGCGAGGTTTTGAACCAAGGCATTTATATATTTAAGGCGAATATGAGCCCCCAAGCTTTTTATTGAGTACTATTTTGTATTTTTGTTGACTCACGAGGTATTTGAATACCAAGGCAAGTTTTTCCTTTTGTCGATGAACTATATTGAAATTCGTCGGAGCGAAGACTTTGGTCATGTCGATAAAGAAGAAAAGTTATATTGTCACTATCTTTATTATATTGCAGCACCGCGAGCCCGCCTCATTAAAAACCTTCTCCGGCCCCACTCGGTGCCCCGAAAAAGGAAAAGAGTGCGTCTGAAAACTCGCGGGCGTTTCAGTACATTGAAGCTTTACAAAGACTATATTTTGACTCTAGGCGTAAAAACGCCTAAGTTGCGCCACGTTCCAGGGGTTTGGCTCCTCCACCCCTGTCTTCTTGTCCTTTATTCTGTATGCTCCTCCTCCAATTACTTCCGTGACAATGTAAGGGCCAAGCCATGGTGACTCGAGTTTTTCATGACTTTTTTGCGTGAGCCGAAGAACTAGGTCTCCCACCTGAAAAGATCTTGGCCGCAAACGTCGACTGTGGTAATTCTTCAAGTCCTGTTGATATTTGGTTACCCGAGATAATACTTCATCTCGGGCTTCATCAAGTGCGTCGACGTCGTCTTCTAGCACTCTTCTCGACGTTTCTTCATCATATTCAGCGACACGTGGAGAGTTGTGCTCTATCTCGATTGGTAGTAATCGCTTCGCTCCATGAACCAGGAAAAACGGAGTTTCTGCGTTGTTGTGTTTGGTGTTGTTCGGATGCTCCACAACACGCTTGGTAGTTCTTCCGGCCAGGTATGTCGAGCTTTTTCCAAAGGGTCCTAACAAGCGCTTCTTGATACCATTGCAGATGATGCCATTGGCTTTCTCGACTTGCCCATTGGTTTGAGGATGTGCAACTGACGCAAAGTTCAGCTTAATACCCACCTCTTCGCAATAATCTTTGAATTCATGGGATGTGAAGTTGCTGCCGTTGTCTGTGACGATGCTGTGGGGCACTCCAAATCTGAAGACGAGGCCTTTTACGAATTTTACTGCGGATGCTCCATCTGGTGAATTTATCGGCTTCGCTTCTATCCACTTTGTAAACTTATCGACAGCTACTAGCATGTACTCCTTTCCTCCTGGCCAGGATTTGTGTAACTTACCCACCATATCAAGTCCCCATTGAGCAAAGGGCCAAGACAATGGTATTGGTGCTAGCTCTGCTGCTGGAGAGTGAGGTTTTGCGGCGAACCTTTGACATGCGTCGCAAGTTCTTACTATGTCCTTGGCGTCCTCGATTGCTGTCAACCAGTAGAATCCTGCCCGAAAAACCTTGGCTGCGATAGCTCGACTACTTGCGTGGTGGCCACATATTCCTTCGTGTACATCCTTCAGGATTATTCTTCCTTCTTCGGGTGTAACGCACCTTTGCAAAACGCCTGAAATACTTCGCTTATACAATTCTCCCTTGACCACCGTAAAAGCTTTGGAGCGTCGAATTACTCTCCTTGCTTCAACTGGATCATCGTGTATTTCTTTCCTCATGATGTATGATATGTACGGCTGCATCCACGGTATCTGTATCACCATGACCAAGTCCTGATCCTCTTCTTCGTCCTCTTGCTTTTCCTTGGCAGCCCCCGAGGGTTTCTTCTCCTTCTTTTTTGACTTTGTTGGCTTAGTGGATCTCTCTGTTATCTCTTCCCAGAATACACCGGCGGGATTGGAAGGCACCGTGACCCGATGTTTGCAAGAACGTCGGCTTTTCGTTGCTCAACCTGCTAATATGATTTACTTCGCATCCAGCGAATCACTTCTCAAGCTCGTTGTACACCTCCTTGTATGCCATCATGCTATCATTGATTGCATCACATTGGTTCATAACTTGCTGAGCCACCAACTGTGAGTCGCCAAAGATTTTTAATCGAGTTGCTCCGCAGGCTTTTGCCATCTTCATCCCGTGTATGAGAGCCTCATATTCTGCTTCATTGTTAGATGCGTTAAGGAACGTCATCCGGAGGATGTACTTCAATTTGTCGCCTTCGGGTGATATGAGTACTACTCTGCGCCAGCTCCTTCTAGTCTCTTGGACCCATCAAAGTTCATGGTCCAAGTTCTCGATAAATCTGGAGGTCCCGTATTTTGCAACTCCATCCATTCTCGCGATGAAGTCCGCAGTATTTGCGACTTTATTGCTTTTCTTTTTTCATACGTGATGTCCCGAGGGGAAAGTTCTATACCCAAAAGGGAGACACGACCCGTAGCTTCGGGGTTATTCAAGATATTTGACAAGGGAGCTTCATTGACCACTATGATCGGGTGTGCCGAAAAATAGTGGCGCAATTTCGTCTTTGTCGTGAACACTCCATATGCTAGTTTTTGGTACCGAGGGTACCTTTGTTTTGAAGGTGACAAGACTTCGCTCACGAAGTATACTGGCCGCTGCACTCCATGGATTTTCCCTTCTTCTCTTTCGACAACTAATACCGTGCTAACCACTTGGGGCGTGGCTGCAATATATAGCAGGAGAGGTTCCTTTTCCTTTGGAGCCACCAGGATTGGTGGTGTCGAGATTTTTCGCTTCAAATCCTCGAAAGCTCTGTCGGCCTCTTCGTTCCACTGGAATTTATCTCCTTGTTTTATCAGCGCATAAAATGGTAACGCTTTTTCTCCTAACCTGGCGACGAACCTGCTCAAAGCTGCGACTCGCCCAGTTAGCTGCTGTATTTCTTTCAACTTTGTTGGCTTTCTCATTGTTACTATGGCTTGTATTTTGTCGGGATTTGCTTCAATCCCTCTTGCCGAAACTAGAAACCCCAGAAGTTCTCCCGCTCGGGACGCCAAAAGAACACTTCGTCGGGTTCAGTTTGAGGCAGAATTTGTCGAGGTTGTCAAAAGTTTCTTTGAGATCCTCGATCAACGTTGTCCCCTTTTTTGATGTTATGACGACATCATCGATGTATACTTGCACGTTCTTCCCGATCTGTGTTGCTAAACACTTCTGCATCATCCTCTGATATGTTGCTCCCGCATTTTTTAGACCAAAGGGCATTGTTTTGTAGCAAAACACGCCGTAAGGTGTAATAAACGCTGTCTTGGCTTCATCATCTTCTTTTAATCTGATCTGGTTATAACCAGAGTATGCATCCAAGAAGGAAAGACGTTCGCAACCTGCCGTGGAGTCGATAATTTGATCGATCCTTGGGAGGGGAAAGTGATCCTTAGGACAATGTTTATTGAGACACGTAAAGTCGACGCACATGCGAAGGACTGTCGTGTTTTTCTTCGGCACCATCACCAAGTTAGCTACCCATGTGGCTTCAGAGATATTTCTCTCGATAAAACCAGCTTCTTCGAGTCGATTTATTTCTGAAAGCATGGCTTTGCGGTTTGGTTCCGAAAACGCCGCAAAGGTTGTCTCGATTGGTTTTGCTGTTGGATCCAAATTTAGGTGGTGCTCGCAAGTTCCCCGGGTACTCCTGGCATGTCAGCTGGACACCATGCAAAGATTTTCCAGCTTCTCACGGAGGAACTTGACGAGCGCGCTTTCCTATGCGATATCCATATCGTTTGCGATAGATGTCGTCTTTTTTGGATCCGTCGGGTGAATCTGCACCTCCTTAGAATTTTTCTCTGTGTTGAAAGTTGATTCTTTATTTGGCCTTCCAGCGTCTGGCAGTACGTCGTAATCAGTCATGCTTTTTGACGCCAAGTACTCGGCTTGCATCCCAAAAGTTTCTGCCAACCTGTGAAAATCCTTGTCGCACTTATCGGCTAAGGCAAAGCTTCCCTTGACTGTGATTGGTCCTCTTGGTCCGGGCAACCTCCACAACAGGTATGTATAGTGTGGTACTGCCATAAATCTAGCATATGCTGGTCGTCCCAACAGAGCGTGGTATTGTGATGGAAAATCCACGACTTCAAATTCGAGCTTCTCGATTCTATAATTTTCTCGGGTCCCAAATTGAACATCGAGATTGATTTTTCCCAATGGATAACTTGGTTTCTCTGGTGTGATGCCGTGGAATCTTGTGTCTGTTGGTTTCAAGTTTGCTAAGGATATGTTCATCTTCCTCAATGTATCTGCATACATGAGGTTCAAGCTGCTGCCGCCGTCTATGAACACTCGAGAGACATCAAATCCTGCGATAATCGCCGGCGTAATAAGTGCTGACTGCCCTGGTCGAGGAACTTGCTGCGGATGATCTCGCTATTGTGAAGCCGATATCTTGTCCCGACCAATTAAGGTACTCAATCGTTGGTGGAGGCATTTTCTCTGCCATAAACACCTGTCGTGAGATTACTTTTTGAGCTCTATTGGACGGCCTTCCCTTCTGAATCATCAACACTGCTCCGTTGGAGTTAGGATCAACATAGGGTGGTGGTGCAGGTGCTGCCGCTATTCTTAGCTGGTGTCGATTGTCCTCTGTAATCGCGGGAGGTGGCGGTAGATGAATCTCGCTCCTAGGCTCCCGAGGGTTTCTCTGTGCTGCTCGAGCGTGAGCATTTTCTCGCGTATCCGAACATTGCCTGAAAATATCCACAGTCTTTCTGCAGGGGCCCTGACTGTCATGTCCCGGTGCTGTCGAGGAAGAAGTGCATCTGGCACGGTCCGTTCAGCATTTCCTCGGGGGACACGAAAGGTCTTGGAAACCTCGGCCCACTATTTTGCCTGTTGCGTGAATCATCCCTATTATCACCTCGCTGTTCACTGCTTCTCTGGTAATCATCTCTATTGCCTCCTGTATTTGTCCGAAAACCTGCCGAAATTTGTCCTGGGGCGTCGTAGTTCTGGTACGTCCGAGGAAATCTTCGCCTCGGTTGATAGTTTCGACCACGGTCCTCCTCTGGCGACCTGTGTCGTTTGTTGTGGACAGCGTCTTCTCCATCTGCCCATTTATTTGCTATCTCCATCAACGCGGATACTGTCCTTGGATTGGTCCTTCCCAAATCCTCGACAAAGTCTCCACGCCTGACTCCTGCGACAAACGCATCTATTGCTCTCTCGTCAGATATGTTTTCTGCCGAGTTTTTGATGATATTCCATCTCTGGATGTACTTTCTCATTGGCTCATCTGGCTTTTGTCGACACGCTCTCAACTCCTCTAACGATGCGGGTTTTTTGCACGTGGATCTGAAGTTCTTGACGAACACGTCCTCGAAACTTTCCTCACTGTCGATGGATCCCGGAGCGAGTTTCTTTATCCATGATCGTGCGGCACCACTCGGGTGCACCTGGATGCTTTGCATGGCTGTTGCCCTAGTTCCTCCCCGTCAGCTTCACCGTCTCCAGATAGTCGACTAGCCAATCCTCTGGATCTTGAAGGCCGTCGAATTTCTTGAAATTATCGGGTAACTTGAATCCTGAGGGGACTCGCGTTTTTCGGACTCTCCTCGTGAAGCATGGTAAGCCGCACATATCTTCGTCGTTGAGTTCTGGGGATTGCCGATGATCCCTTCTGTTTTGCCGCGCTCTGTCGACTCTTGCTTGTGCTGCTGTGTCTCTTGCTCCACTTGGCCCTTCAGGTGCTGCCGCTGTTCTTGCTGCTGCGGGTCGCGGACTATTTTGCCTTGCCACTCCTTCGGGAGGCGTTGATATAAACGCCGTCCCCATAGCTCCAACTCCTGCTACCGCCATATTGTACGTTGTTTCCCTTGGGTCACCCGGAGGTGGTTTAGATGCAAGGATAAAAGCATGTGTCGCCATATACCCAGCCTCTGGTGTCTTAGGGATGATGTTTCCTCTTGTATCTATCGACATAAAGGACATGTCGAGGTTTTGAACCAAGTGTTCTCTTTCTGCCTCGGGTATGTGTTGCAGCCTTGATCTTGCTCTGTTCCGCGCCTCCCGATGGCTATCACCCGTAGTTCTAGATTGTCGACTTAGATCTGCTCTTCTCCTGCTGGATGCAGAAGCTGCCTCCTTTCTCCTGTTCAACTCAGCTGTCTGTTTTTCCAATTCCCTGGCAGCTCGTGCGAGCCTATATTGATATGCTTGCAATTCTTCTGGTGTGGCTGTGGTAGCCATTGGTTCGGTGCCGTTCATAGCTCTCGCAGCTCTGTCCCACGCTGCTTGTGAAAGTTGAACTCTATCTCGCGGCTCTGGCCCGACGTATTTGTTGCCCAAGCCTTGTCGCAGATTGGAGGGATCGACGTATGGATTTCCCAAACTGTCGAAAGCCTCAGATGTCTCCTCTTGACCTTCAATGGCGTAAATCTGATGATACCTTGTACTCAGATCTATGTTGGGTTTGGTGACATCATCGTTGAGATTGATGAAGACCTTGCCCACTGTGAGAGATTTGTCGATGAAGTCATGATTGTCGACATCGCTTGAGCCATCGCTTATATACGAGTCCGCAGATGACTCAAACGATATGTCGTTGAAGATCTTGGCGAGTTTCTCTCTTGCTCTGATACTGACGTAGCGTGTCGCCGAGGTTTCTTCTTCTCCTGACTCGTTTGACGATGCATAGCTTGAAAAATCGGAATCGGCCACTGATGATCCCGACGAAATCGGAATTTCGACACGATACGATCCTTCCTTCTCGACGCGAAAGTGGAACCTTCCGAACGTCATCTCCATGGGCTCCGCCAGATACGCATATGCATCCAAACGGGAGGGTGGGTGAGGTACAAAATCGACAAGACCAGTAGCGATCTGTTTACCTCGATCCATTGTGTTGCTTGCGGTTGACGATGTCGAAGATCTTGAGCGTGCCATCGAGATCAGCTCCTTACGCCTCTAATTCCCACAGACGGCGCCAATTGACAAGGGATTAACTTGTCAATGCCTATGGATTGTAGGCTAGGGTTTAGTTAGAAGTAGAGGGTAAGTAGATCTCGAAGGTTTCAGCCGAAAAGTACTCGACGATTGTGAAAACTAGGGTTTGCAGACAATGATTCGGTCCTCTCTTTTGTCCCTCGACTCCCCCTTATATATGAGGTGAAGCCGAGGGACTCGTGCTATACAAGTTTACAGAGTCCGGGACGGTTTCTAACTCGTCCCGCCAGATTACAAACAACACTTCCTATTACAACTCTATTTCTTCCTTAAACGCATCTTGGGCTCCCGAATCTTCTTATTCTTCAGGTAGTGGGCCTTCAATAAACCCCGGGTACTATATTCGGCAGGCCCATTTGGGATGCCTATGTCACTTGGCTCGGTTTGAGTCCTGACGTTGTTCTTCAGGAACTTGAATTAGAGGTGTCCGTAATCCCTGCTGCTTAATAAAGATCCTTTTTACCCGCAACAGAAGACATGACCTTAAATACACTATTAAGCATTTTGACCCTAGCACTCCTCCTCACTTTAGACTTCACAAAAGGGGGTTTCTATTTCTAGTACTAGATGATTTCCCCGCGCGTTACTGCGGGAATGTATGCAATACAAAAGAGTGTACTAATCATCATTGGAAAATAAATTCAAGCAGCATATGAGTTATGTAAATATTCATTTGAAAAAGGCTAAGTTTGGTTTTGAAAAAGCTGAAGCTGATATATGTCCAATGTTATGTTATGCACACATCCTATCCAAGATCTAAAGGATATAACTTTTCTAGCTTTGTACTATTTTTTTCCGACAGTAGCTTTGTACTAAATGTGTACTAAATTTGGTAGCAGACTACTAAGAATAAGCATGAGCTTGTCGGTTCCATATTAATGGAAATCAGATGTATTATAAAAATAAGTAAAATATATGTTTTACTTCAGATGGATTTGATATAAGACTGCTATTTTATTTTATGTAAAAACATGAGACACCTTGCTAACGACCTGTGGAAAAAATCATGCTACATCACATAGTACATGTACATATGCCATATAGTGGTTCATTGCTAAGGAGGGAAGAAGCAGAGGATATTTTAACAACTCAATAATATTTTGAGAGAATAATATCTAGAAAAGAAATGCTAGACTGAATTTGCAAAATCGCCTTGCGTGTAGAAACATCCGGTTAACGACAGGACATTACATAAATAAGAAATAGAACAATGGAGTTCAAAATTATAAAGAACACACAATAAGAAATCAATAATCCAATATATTATATTATGGCCATGAAAAATCATAAAATAAAAATACGGATCATAGCTAGCAAAGACCAAAGAAGGACGAACCACTCCCTTTCAGGTAAATGGGTTCATTTTCTTGCATTTTTTCGTTTTTGTTTTTTGCATGTTAGCGTGTTAGTTAGACATCCGTGTGCAGCACAACTTTTCCCGTTCCTCCAATTCTGCATGAAGGTTACACACCTATACTAATAGAATCCTAGAAAGAAGAGAATAATCACACCTGTCATGCTAACTTCAACCCTGATGGGGCCTACGACATTTGATTATAACTGACATTTGGCAAATACAATGGGTAACGCATTACATGAAGCCCACAAATGACCAGGTTTGTCTGCCCTGTCTCACAAATTGGTTAGAAAGTACCAAATTACTATTATATTACCATCAAAAGATAAGCATGTACCAGAAACCAAAGCTTAAAGCTGCTACTTCTGTGTCTTTATTTTCTCTTATATTTGCTTCTGAAGAATGAACTTTCTTTATTCCTGCAAGCCATACTTGAGTTACAATCACTCACACAAACTATTAATTTGATCTAGTTGACATAATATAATTATATAGAGGAAAGAAAGTACCTGAGACAAAACAGAGTAAAGATTATTCATCCATTTCATACAAACTCTGTTAGAAAATACAGCAAACTTCAATCTCCAGTACGTGTTGGCCTTTGTAGAATATGATAATCACTTAAAGAATTCATGAAAAGCAAATACGGGTTGGCCTTTGTAGTTCAGCAGGTAGAAGTAAATCCATGTCATATTGATAACCAACCTGAGCGTGATGTGGTTGCAACATGTATATCAAAAGGTATACCCGGATATCAACATGTCCTCGTTGGGAGAACATGTCCTCCTTAATGCCACTGGGATCAGTCTGAAAGGACGTTGATTCCCTGGTAGAGGAGAAAGCAGCAATCACCTTGCTGATGAAGCTCGCCTCTTTCCAGGGTATCAGATGATGTAGGCATGGCTCAACGCGCACATGCTGGCCACATCGAACTCGCATATGATGCTGGCCTGGGTCAGGCGATCAGCGCTCATGCCCAAGTAAACCGTTTATTATACGACGGCTTTAGTCTAGTCGCAGAGGTCCCCAAGAAATCTCCATCACTCGATCAAGTACGTAGTCTAATTTTTGATACGAAGGAGGCAACGAACGAATGAAGATATGGGGATTGTTGTGGGAAAGAAGCTGAATGCTTCTTCCACCAAGGAGGCAGCGAACGAATGAAGATATGGGGATTGTTGTGGGAAAGAAGCTGAATGCTTCTTCCACCTATGCAGCTGAATGCTTCTTCCACCTATGCAGCATCGATTAACTTCTGTATATTTATACAGATACTCTAGTGGAGGAGATAAAGGGATGGCTAACTATTATTTGTGCAGCAGTTTCTTGGCGAGATTATGGAGGAAGGAAGAGAGGAGGCCGTAATTATGGGCAGCGTGTGGGCTGTTACAGTATTATGGAGTAATTCCATCCATTGGACGGACATTAAGGAGGCCAGTTACTTGCATTTGTTTAACGGATCCGTGGATACAGAATGCCGTGGTGGACGTATAGGAAAGCAATAAAGTCTCGTCGCTAATCATACTTGGTTGTTTATTTTTCCTGAAATCGTGGCGAGGAGAGTTAGGCACGGAGGATCAAGAGCCGAAACCGTGAAAGCCAATCAGAAAAATTGAGGTGACGTGGAGAGCTGCATGGCTTGAAAAATACATGTAGTGGGGTGCTTCTATTTAGATATAGAAGATACATGCAATCAATGGTAAACAAAACCTAGAGCGATAGAGACCATAATGTTTTCTTCCTGTATCTGAAGTAAAAAAACCTAAATTGTGGGGCTATTTTATTTCTTTTGCTTGTTTATATTGTTGCATGCATGGGCGGAGCCACCACCGGGTCGAGGAGGGTCACTCGACCCCGCTCAAAAATTGGGGAAAATTAATTGACCCTAAGGCATCTCCAACGGGGTGACGCATTTCGGACATCTAAAAGTGGTCGCGAGTGTCCATTTGCGTCGCTCCGCGGACATATTTTGTTCGCGCGGCCGTTTGCGTCTGGGTGTGCCTCATCGGGGTGACCCATTTTTTTAACATTTGCAACATATATAGAAATCATAGAAACCTAGTACATTCAAACTATACAAAGTAGTTCTAGAAGCCTAAACTACTTGCTGCCTGACGGGCCGGCCCCATCGTTGCATCGCTCCCGCGTCTGCTTCTCCGCCGCCTCCCATGCGGCCGCTAGGGCTCGGTGCGTTGCCGCGTCCTCTAACAGGCACTGTCGCAACCTCGCGTTGGCGCCGTCGTCCTTGAGCGTCTCGAAGGACTCGACTATAGCCGACTATAGCCCTCTGCTCCGCAGCCTTCTCCTCCGGGGTAGGCGCATCAGGGTCATCGGACGACCATTATATATCGGAGTCGGAGTCCTCTGCGGCTGCGGCGGCCGCCACCCTGAGCTGTTCCATCTCGGCGTCGACCGCCGCATGGGCCGCCCGCTCCTCCTCTGCTTCCTTCTCCGCTTCAGCCAGGGCCTCGGCGTCCCTGACCAGGTCGAGGAGGTCGGTGCTGTCGTCGCCATTTCGGCGGCCCGCCGTCTTTCCCCGCCGGCCCACCACCGCCTTTCCTCGCTGGCCCGCCGCCGCCTTCGTCTCCAGTCGCCTCCCCCTGCTCAACGCCTCAACTCGTCCCCATCTCCGACTCCAATCGCCCGGCCTCTGCTCGGCCGGTCGGCCTTGCCCGTCTGCCCCCAGCTCGGCTCGTCCCTGGCTGCCTTCGATGGACGCCGACGAGGAGGCAACTTAATGGTATGATACTATCTTATCAAAATGTAGCTCTATTTTGGTGTTCTTGTTTTTTATAGTCATTTTGTTGTTGTACTTGATGAAATATGCAAATTGAATCTGCTTGGACCTCTTATATTGAATACATTTGCTCTTTTCTCTGGAAAAAAAATTTAGAGCTTGGTTTCGACCCCCCTCAGTTCAATTCCTGGCTCCGCCACGTTGCATGCATATCTTGTACTATCTAACATGTGGGCCTGTTTGTGAGCACTCGACACATTATTAATGGCAATCACTCTCAAGTCAACTTGTTTTCCCTGTTCCTATAATCATAGGATGTTTTGTATGAAGATGTTGATTGTTCTTCGATTCTTACAACATATTTGTGATGCTATGGCAGGAAGACAATCATTTTGTGTAACACTCATTTTTTGTAATAGATACACAATGTTCTCAGAGATAACAAAGTAATAAATAAAGACAGAGTAAGAGGAAAATAATATTTTCGCTCCTAGTGCGATCTAACAACTCTACCCAACATGCGTCGACTACACTACAAACATCATCATAGCTGGCTGTACAATAGGGTAACAAAGGTGCCAGCAAAATCAAATATGAAGATTAGTTCCAGCACAATTGTTTTCTAAATTCAAAAAATAGATACACATATATCTATATGAATCGGGTTGACCTTGAGAAAGTTAAGAAGTATGGTGAAAGGCACTTATATTTTTGGAGTCCGACATTTTAGATAGATAGTGCATCAAACCAAGAAAATAATCTTGATTGCATGATTTTTCATCCTTACATATTTCAAGTAATGATATTCTACTAAGGACAAGTCATGATAGCGATAGTGTTGATCTTGTCGGTGTTCTTGTGATCTGAGGATAAATGCCTCAAATACACCTTATTTATATGTTTTTCTTCTTTTTTATTTGTACCGTAGGAAGTGCACCCCAAAAATCGCAACCAGATATTTGTATCGTGTACTTTAGATATCTCTGCTAAGATATTTAAGGATATTAAATATAAGCGAATGCACACACATACCAATAATTTTTCGAAGTTGCACAAATTAATTCATAATTGCATGCCATTTTTTATTTTCATTTTTCAAATATCTAGTGGGTTTGGGCTTCAATGTTTTTTTAAGGGACTCCATGCCAAAAAGAAAAATACCGACACATTCTCTTTCTTATCTTGAATTCTACTACTACAAGTGCATTTGCGCAGAAAAATATTAGAATATTCAATAAAAACGGTGTATCTTTAACTATGGGGCATAGTTATATATCTCTCTAATTTCGTTTAATTGTACTAGAAAAATATTATGGTTGAGATTAAATAGTCAGCTAAAAATGGTGACCCGAATAGGAAACCCGCCCGTGACCAAATCAAGGAGCGCGAACTTTACTCGGTAGTTGAGGCTATGCAGCTCCTAGCTATGGCGGAGCGGTTTGGTCCAAACCGATAGTCTAGGTGCACCCCCTCCTGGATTGTTACTTCTGTAGAGTGCCACGAGCTCGTATTTTGTGAGTTCGATCACCGGAAATAGTCACGGAACCATGAATTTCTCGCCTCCCTCGTCGATGATGACTAGGCCCATCAGTAGAGACGGCTCGACTTATGCTCATAGCGGCTCACGCTCGATGGAAACATGGAGATAGTCAAGATCTCGTTGCAGAGGCCCTTGGTGCCGAATCACTAGTCGTACTATTGCTCGAAAAATCTCATAATGTGCCATCGTCCCCCTGAGGTGATGACTCTCATGCGTCTTTGGTCATGGACGACGGGAGGAGGGGGGTCTACGAGATGACGATGCCAATTCAATTTGCAAAAAAATGCATTTTACAAAACTGGTGGCAACCCTTCTTAGACTAACCTTCGATCTTCCAAATTTCTTACTATTGATTGTCCAATCAACTTGTACTAACACATGGTACATAGACTTGACCCCAAAAAAACACCATTATTTTTCAAACATTGGAAGACGACATGTTCAGGTGCTAAAACCACCTCGTGGAGATGGTATACTAATTTATTTCAAGCAATCGATTAATTACCAATTAAGCCATGTCTAAAGAAATCTTTTCGAGGTGAATCCACAACACCTCCTTAATTCTGACAAATTTAATCCTAACTATATCATAAAGTCAGGGATATTGAGCATTTCCCAACTATATATCATAAAGAACCATCTCCAATGGTGAAGGTCTCGAACCGACATAAGGACAGCTTCACATTCATTAGACCGGCACAGAAATAGAGGCCCCCTGGGCTCTAGTGGACTTGATAAATAGACTTGGAGCGATGACTTGATTAGATTTGGAATGAATATAATTATTACGTAGCACCTTTTGTTGCACCACATCCCAAGTAAAAGTTTAAACAATGATTTACCAATTAAGTAAATCAGTGTTTTTAGCTTCCAAATCATGGATTCCTAAACCACCTTGATCCCCTAGGTGGCATAAGATGCTTCATTCTGTTGAACAATGTTTCATCTTTCGTTGGTCACTTTGGCCATAGACTGGTAATACTCCAATCTTTACAAGTAACTATAGGTTAAGAACCATAACTTGTGGTGTATTACCATATTAGTAATCAAATAGTTGATTAATACCAAAGGTCCACCCGTGCACAAAATTTTCCTATCTACCAAGTCTTTTTCTTCAGGCATTTCTTCCACTCATTTACATTCCATCGTATTGAGTCTACACTTAACTAATATGAACAGTTACAGTGTTTTGAGGGTAAATTGTCACATACGTTTCACTTATATGCTTTTGAAAATATTGCATCTTAATATTTAGAGGCACGGTTATCTCTCTAACATTTAAAATGTACTAGAAAATTATAACGGTTGAGATCAAACCTAACACTTCTATACCGATGAGGTCAACAATGATTTGTGTAGAAGAAAACCTCCAACCTCCACCCGGTCCTGGTCACAGCCACACAATAAGAGGTTGCTTCAGAGTGTAGAAATGAAATGATGAAGAGACTGTACAAGATGGACGGTGCCAATATATGACCGCTCGGGCATGGATTTTGAATAATCTTCTCCCCGAAACCATAGCTGAATAAATTCGGTACTCTAGGTTTATTTCCTATGCAGTTTTCTATGATTCGGGGAAATACTTTTTGGATGATCTTTTCATGTATAAGAAGGGATCTGGTGACATAACTAGACGTTGTGTACCTGAAGTTGAACAAAAACCTGTTCTGAGGATAGTTAAGTGCTTGGAGAGCACCCTTTTTCGAAAAGAATGTTGAAACCCTTGGCCTATGCATCGAGGGCTTCCTGTTGGGCAATGACCTGCAAGTAAGGTATTACAATCTAGATTTTATTGGCATACTTTTCCTAAAGATGCAAACACAATTATTCAATCATGTGATCGATGTTAAGAGTGGGAAATATTGGTAAAAGGTCAATAGTGCATATGAATTGTTCTTTAGCCAGGAACCTTTTGATGTATATGATTTCCATCGATTTATGAGCCGATTCACGTCTTTGAATGGATGTACCCACATTTTGGTTGAATGGACTATATTACTAGATGTTTTGGTACAATTTGAAGTTCACAAATTAAAGTCTAGAGTTATGTTGTGTAGGTGCATGATACCTCGTTCACAAATTTCTCTTCATGAATCAAGGAGTTAAACTTTCAATGCCACAATTTGGCAAGGGTGGTCACCGGTTTCGATATTGAACACCAGCATTTATGTTTTGTTTCTCAACGGTTTTTGCTTAAGACCCTATGGGTATCAATAAATCTCTCGGTGATTCCCACAAAAAGGAAAATGGGAGATAGAACGAACAATCAATTTTTTTCTTCATTCAGACCCTAGGATTTAGCGATATCAGAATATGCGAGGAGTGAGCGGTTGGATGAGAGGGAATAACTAGAGGAGAGGTGAGATACTAATGGATGGTTGAACCGAGAATCAATATCTCTAGAAACCAACATAAAATTAGGTAGACACAAAATACACACGCTCGAGAAATAAGGATGTACATATGACCAAAAAAACGAATAAGTCGTTGCCAAGATGCGACGGCATATATCACACATGAAGATACAAGGAGAAAGACACTAGGGGAAAACCGGAATTTGTAGTATAGCCACGTTATGCCCCATGTTCACTTCCACTTGCGCCCGAACATCTTCTTGTGCTTGCCATACTTGCCGTGCTTGAACTTTCCATGCTTGAACTTGCCGTGGTGGTGGCCGTGGCCATACATCCCATGGGCGCCGGCGTGGGACACTTTGTGAGCACCATATGCTGCAGCTGCGGCAGCAGCCCCACCAGCAAGCATCCCGCCTGCACCATGGCCGCCTCCATACATAGCACCATGACCTGGATAAAATGGTTTGGAGTAAAAATTAGTGAAGTTACCTTGAACCATGAGTCCATGACCATGTTTTTTAGTCATCATTTCACACAAGCAATTGTAAGTTGTGTACTGGATAACTCTAAATACCCAGCCATTCTATTCACGGTGAGGAAGTTACTAAGGTTGGACATACGCTTATAAAATAAAAGGTAAATGAACAACCAATTATGGCAATGTAGTACAAATAAAGTTACCGTAAGGAGGAACTGGCATTGGTTGTCCATAACCGGGATAACCAGCTGGAGGGTAGGCTGTAGGGTGTTGCGGATACCCTGCAGGGTACCCACTCGGAGGATACGCAACGTGTGATGGTTGATAACCACCAGGTTGAGGATACACGCCGGGAGGCGGATATTGTCCAGGTGGAGGAGCATATCCTTGTGCCGGGGGATATGCACCTACCGGGACAGGGTAGCCAGGGTACCCCGGCGGAGCAGGGTAGCCACCAGGGTACCCTCCATGAAACCCTCTATCGGCATCCGTACTTTTGTCCTTTCCACCTTCCATGTCTTCCCCACCAAAATGGAACAAGTGTAGACATGCAATACTTTTTCAGTAAGGAAGATGTCATAACATTAACATGATGTACATTTGCGAGCAAGAGTACACGAGGTTACCTGGATATCGGTGAGCAATGTGGTGCAAAGCTGAAGAAAATGGCGCTAGCAATGACTAAATGGGAGGCCAATTCTATACGGCTAGCAGCTTCGTCTCATGCCATGAACGCGTATATATATCGTGGTTATTCAAGGCAAGTTACCTATCTTTAGGCTGGGTTCTATTTACTGAGTTGGTGCACGACAGGGACCGCAAAAAATTTGTCTCGGACAGCCAAGCAGCGAGCTCTATTTGCTGCCACCGAATTGATCGGTCGCCTGTGATGCAGAAGAAGTATTCCCGTTCACATCCCGAGCGAAAGCCTCTGTTACGATGGACCAAAAAGGAACCAATATATAAAAGACTGAAGCGTCAGACTAACACAGTCCGTCGTAGTCTAGGTGGTTAGGATACTCGGCTCTCACCCGAGAGACCCGGGTTCAAGTCCCGGCGACGGAATTTTTTTCGTTCGTTTGATCAATCTGCAAGAAAACGACTCTGTCACTTTGATGAAGAGAGACCATCTTCGATCTCCTCGTCAGTTTTTTTTTTTTTTACTGACGATTCCGTGGTGTCTCGACACAACCTGTACAATTTTTTTGGTCATCACATACCACATGACAGGTCTTTGGAGTACTTTTTTTAGGACGTGATTGGATTGCCTTCATTATGCGTTCGCTGCGGATCATTCTCTCTAGATTTGCATCTTGCAAGCTGTTGAGCTGGGTGTCAATTTTGCAATGTTCTTCTCATATCGTGCCAAATTTACGTGTCTTGTGATCACTCTAGAAATTTGGTTGAAGGAACTGCTCACAGTGTACATTCATTGACTAAGAGCTTAATTGGGCTAGCCTCTATCTAGCCTTCGAGATAAACTCAGCATACAAGAGCTTTGGGTTTTATATGATCTTCATTGATATTTGTCTACTAGTAGCAGTATTTGATCATTTTATTCAACTAACTCTGATTTGCAGCAGAACATGTGCACCTGTGGCACAATTTTTTTCGATAAAAGGGAATATATTAATATCAAGAAGATACCAATTACACCCAGCCTCTGCAACAACGCACCACCCTAATGGCACTACGGATGCACACAGCCAAAAAAACGGAAAAGAAAACTAAGAATCAAAAGTCCCGCTACAGTATCTCGGGCCTAACAACAGCAGTACATCCACCACCAAGACAAGACCTGAATTACAGACTCTCCAAAAAACGACGCCTCCAAGAAGGGAACAGTACTCAAACACCATCGTCGTCCGATCAAAGCTCTTAGGTTTTCACCCTGAAGATAGTCCCCGCTCTCAAAACAATGCCTCCACCAAGGCCATTGCCAGGCACAACCAGTTAAGGCCAGACCTTGGGTTTTCACCCTGAAAGGTAGGACTCTGCGCTTCACCTGTGTTGTCGCCCCCAATTTCATACCGCTGTTGTGAAGCCCGGAACACCAAGCCAATCTCTCAATAGCGCGGAGACTTGAACCTCCCTTAGCTAGTCCTCCTCTCCGGCCTTCATGAAATTCTCTTCTTCCGACTTTCATCATGGATCCATAGTCACTTGATGTCAACATAGAAAAAGAGCTTCGCGCCACTCCCTCCAGAACCAATCGGTCGGAATAAAAGCATGGGTACGCACAAATGGGTCCGAGAGGGTTGATGGCTTCAAGATAGCAATGTCATATTTTTGCAAAAACAGGTACGCCATCATCCTTAATTTGTTTTGGTAATTTGAGACGTTGTTGTGTTAACATGTGAGCTGGGGACAACATGTCAAAAAGATTGTCTATGGAGTCTTAGGTAATTAAGAGTCCAGGCTAGTTTTCTTGGTTTCTCTACCTCTTCGGTGGTTTTGCCAGTGAGAAGTTAGATTTTCTTGTGGGGTTCTTTATGGGAAGAAAAAACAGTTGTGGCAAAATGTCATTGCAAAACAGATAAACAACTATGAGAGTTTTGGAGAGAATAAAGAGTTTTCAATAATATGTGGTTCTTTTGGGATCAGGCCCAAAAAATCGTATTTATAATGTTGGAGTATCTGTTGGGCTATCTTCTTGGTCTCTGTTGTGGTCCATCTGGCCCAGCCCAGTCGTGACCTATATAAGTTGCTTCTATCTCTGTAACCCTAAGCTGAGAGAGTTCCTCCCTGCAGCCTCCTTCTACCTCAGGTTAGGCCCTCACCTCTGTCTACATGGTATCAGAGCAAGGGGCAGTGAGGGCTACGACGGGAAGGATTGCCGATCTGGAAGCCTAGTCTGCTGTGGCAGCTAGGAGGAAGAGGAAGAGGAAGAAAGTAGGCTGCTGCGGCGGCTAGGAGGAAGAGGAAGGGAGCAGGCTGCTGTGGCGGCAAGGAGGGGAAGGCAGTGACGAGTAAGAAGACGAAGAGGGCATCCTGCGGGTAAGCCCTTTGGTGTTTCTGAGAGGTTAGTTTGGTGTCAAGCATGGGGGACAACAGGGATTTGGCCAAGGCTCTGGAGAAGCTGGCAGAACTTATCACTACCAAAGGAGATGGAGGAGGAGGATCTGCTGGAGGGGGAGCAATCGTTCCCCATACCAACATCGGTCAGAAACTTGAGCTGCCGGCGAATGAGATCAAGTTGGAAGGAGTGGACAACTATCTCCGGTGGTCAAGGAGGGCGCTGTTGATTTTGAACTCGAAAGGGCTGGATGAACGTGTGAGTGGTGAAGCTGCAGAACCAGCGGACAAGGCCAGTCCAGAATGGAAACAGTGGAATGCCACAAATTCTCTGATTGTGGCATGGTTGCTTAACTCTTTGGTTCCTAACATTGCTGCTTCTGTAGAGGCACTCACAAAAGCTTCAGAGGTATGGGACACCTTATCAAATCTGTATTCTGGAAAGGGGAACATTATGTTGATTGCTGAGATTGAGGATAAAGTGCATGACTTGCAACAAGGAAACAAAACTGTGATGGCATATTGATACGTCCAAAACGTATCTACTTTCCCGAACACTTTTGCTATTGTTTTGCCTCTAATTTGTGTATTTTGGATACAACTAACACGGATTAACGCTGTTTTCAGCAGAACTGTTCTGGTGTCTCGTTTTTGTGCAGAAATCCAACTTTCGGGAAAATCCACGGAATTTATGCAGAAGGCTCTATTTTCCAAGAATAATGACGGAGCCAGAAGGACAAGTCAGGTGGAGGCCCGAGGGCCCCACACCATAAGGCGGCGCGGCCTAGGGGGGGCCCGCACGGCCCTATGGTCTGGCCCCCTCGGCCGGCCTCCGACGCCCTCCTTCGGACTATATATTGCCTTCGACCTAAAAACGCACAGGGAGAAGTCGAAGTCGCCAGAAAGCCTCCAGAACGCCGCCACATCGCGAAACTCCGTCGCGGGAGCCAGAAGTCTCCGTTCTGGCACTCCGTCGGGACGGGGAATTGGAGGAGATCATCGCCATCATCACCACCGACGCCTCTCCATCAACCAGCCATGTTTCCCCCATCCATGAGTGAGTAATTCCCCCGCTGTAGGCCGAAGGGGATGGTAGGGATTGGATGAGATTGGTCATGTAATAGCATAAGATTGTTAGGGCATAGTGCCTAGTGTCCGTAATTGGTACTTTGATGATATTGTTGCAACTTGTTATGCTTAATGCTTGTCACTAGGGCCCGAGTGCCATGATCTCAGATCTGAACATGTTATTGTTTCATCATGATATTCATTGTTTATTGATCTTACCTGCAAGTTGTATACACATGTCGTTGTCCGGAACCGATGGCCCCGAAGTGACAGAAATCGGGACAACCGGGGGGGATGGTAGTGATGTGAGGATCACATGTGTTCACGGAGTGTTAATGCTTTGCTCCGGTACTCTATTAAAAGGAGTACCTTAATATCCAGTAGATTCCCTTGAGGCCCGGCTGCCACCGGCTGGTAGGACAAAAGATGTTGTGCAAGTTTCTCATTGCGAGCACGTACGACTATAATTGGAACACATGCCTATTGATTGCTTTGTACTTGGACACCGTTTTATTATTATCTGCAAATGCCCTGCTATGATTGTTTCATGAGTTTCTCTCATTCATGCAACGCCCGTCATCCGTCCCCGTGCCTACAGTATTTTAATCCTGCTGTTTACTATAATCACTACTGCTGTCTTTGTTACTTTGTTGCTATTATTTCACTATCACTATCTGCTATAAACTCAGCATTACTGATAAACTCTTGCGAGCCAGTCTGTTTCCAGGTGCAGCTGAATTGACAACTCCGCTGTTAAGGCTTCCAAGTGTTCTTTGTCTCCCCTTGTGTCGAATCAATAAATTGGGATTTACTTCCCGCGAAGACTGCTGCGATCCCCTATACTTGTGGGTCATCAAGACTATTTTCTGGCGCCGTTGCCGGGGAGCATAGCTTTATTTGGAAGTTCACTTGGATTGATATTGTTCGCTGCAAATTCTCCATCATGGGTAAAGCTCGCGATTCTAAAGTCGCCATATTACCATCCACTACAAGAAAAGGTACAACTCTGAGTACCTCTGCTACACTTGATTCACCATCTGTGATAAGTCAACTTGTTTCACCGCCACAAGCTTCGCTTGGTGGTACTGTTGGATAACGTTGCATAGAAAACAAAAATTTTCCTACGGCGAACACGCAATCCAAGCCAAGATGCAATCTAGAAGACGGTAGCAACGAGGGGGTATCGAGTCTCACCCTTGAAGAGATTCCAAAGCCTACAAGATGAGGCTCTTGTTGCTGCGGTAGACGATCACTTGCCGCTTGCAAAAGCGCGTAGAAGATCTTGATCACGATCGGTTCCGGCGCCACGAACGGGCAGCACCTCCGTACTCGGTCACACGTTCGGTTGTTGATGAAGACGACGTCCACCTCCCCGTTCCAGCGGGCAGCGGAAGTAGTAGCTCCTCTTGAATCCGACAGCACGACGGCGTGGTGTCGGTGGCGGTGAAGAAGTCCGGCGGAGCTTCGCTAAGCTACGCGGGCTATATGGAGGAGAGAGGGGGGCGTCTAGGGTTTGGGAGGGGGTGGCCGGCCACTCAAGGGGGGCGGCCAGCTTGTGGTCTTGGGGTGGCCGCCCCCCTCCCCTTGGCCCCTCATTATATAGGTGGATCCCCAAGTGTTGGTGTCCAAGTCTTCGAATAAGACCCAAACCAAAAACCTTCCATGAGAGGGGAAACCTAGCCCAACTAGGACTCCCACCCAAAGGTGGGATTTCCACCTCCCATGTGGGGGGTGGCCGGCCCCCTATGGGGGAGTCCACTTGGGACTCTTCCCCACCTAGGGCTGGCCGGCCATGGAGGTGGAGTCCCATGTGGACTCCACCTTCCTTGGTGGTTTCTTCCGGACTTTTCTAGAACCTTCTAGAACCTTCCATAGAACCTTCCGCGACATTTTATTTCACATAAAATGACATCCTATATATGAATCTTATTCTCCGGACCATTCCGGAACTCCTCGTGATGTCCGGGATCTCATCCGGGACTCCGAACAAATATTCGAACTCCATTCCATATTCAAGTACTACCATTTCAACATCCAACTTTAAGTGTGTCACCCTACGGTTCGAGAACTATGCGGACATGGTTGAGTACTCACTCCGACCAATAACCAATAGCGGGATCTGGAGATCCATAATGGCTCCCACATATTCAACGATGACTTTAGTGATCGAATGAACCATTCACATACATTACCAATTCCCTTTGTCTCGCGATATTTTACTTGTCCGAGGTTTGATCTTAGGTATCACTCTATACCTTGTTCAACCTCGTCTCCTGACAAGTACTCTTTACTCGTACCGTGGTATGTGGTCTCTTATGAACTCATTCATATGCTTGCAAGACATCAGACGACATTCCACCGAGAGGGCCCAGAGTATATCTATCCGTCATCGGGATGGACAAATCCCACTGTTGATCCATATGCCTCAACTCATACTTTCCGGATACTTAATCCCACCTTTATAGCCACCCATTTACACAGTGGTGTTTGGTGTAATCAAAGTACCTTTCCGGTATAAGTGATTTACATGATCTCATGGTCATAAGGACTAGGTAACTATGTATCGAAAGCTTATAGCAAATAACTTAATGACGAGATCTTATGCTACGCTTAATTGGGTGTGTCCATTACATCATTCACACAATGACATAACCTTGTTATTAATAACATCCAATGTTCATGATTATGAAACTAATCATCCATTAATCAACAAGCTAGTTTAAGAGGCATACTAGGGACTTCTTGTTTGTCTACATATCACACATGTACTAATGTTTCGGTTAATACAATTCTAGCATGATATATAAACATTTATCATAAACATAAAGATATAAATAATAACCACTTTATTATTGCCTCTAGGGCATATCTCCTTTAGGTACGTCTGCTGAATCTGAAAACTCTCATAATATTGATAATGTTTCTGCTGTGCTTGATGATAGTGGTTCGTTGGGATCATTTCTAGATGCTACAATTGCTAGGTCTAGACAAATTGAAAATGCTGAAACTCCTAATGAAAATGCCACTACACCTGTTAGTTCACCTGAACTTGATTATTCTAGTGATGATCCTGATGAAGATTATGTAGAGCTTAATGATGATCTTATTAATAGATGCAATGCTACTGCTGATGCAAGAAACATTAAAAAGTTTCTCGCACAATATACTGTTAGACATAAGCTATCTCCTGATCCTGAATTTGCCACATCTCCTATATGCATTAAGGATAAAGATTATGATTTTTCTCTTGATCTATCTCATATAGCTATTGTAGAGAAAGCACCCTTTTGTGGTACTGAAAAAGAAAGTGCTGTAGAACACATGAATGAACTTTCTTCTATGAGTAGCTTGTTTTCTGATGATATCAAGATGCGTACTTACTTTGTCATTAAAAAATTTCCTTTCTCATTAAAGGATGATGCTAAAACTTGGTATAATAATTTGCCTCCTGGTTCTATTAAAAGTCCATCTGATTTGCGTGATGTTTTCTTTCGAAAATACTTTCCTGCTAGTGCTCAACATGCTGCTTTACAGAGAATTTACAGATTTGATCAGGGAGATGAAGAGAAATTGCCTGCGGCATGGGCAAGATTTTGTTCTCTTATCAGAGCTCGACCTGGACATGATTTAGAAAAGAATGATCTACTTGATATATTTTATAGTGGACTAACCATTGAATCTAGAGCATATTTGGATAGTTGTGCTGGTTGTGTTTTCAGAAAAGAACTCCGCATTTAAGTCAAGATTTATTGGCTAGAATAAGCCGGAATCATGATTATTGGAATACACCTGAACCAACTCCAACGCTAATATTGAAGAAGAGGGATTTAATTGAATTGAATGATGATGATATGCGGGAAGCTAAGAAGTCTCTCAAGGAGAAAGGTATTAAATCCGAAGATGTGAAGAATCTACCTCCCATAGAGGATATATGTGAGATAATTCCCCCTTCACCCATGATTGAGGTAAACTCCCTTAAACGCTTTACTAGGGAAGATATTCCGTATTCAAAACCTCCTGCGCAATGCTTAGATGAGTTTGATAATTATATTGTTAAGCAAGAAAATTTTAATATGAGAGTAGAGAATCATCTAATGCAAAATTCTCAAGCTATTAGCAATTTGCATGATATTGTGGAGAGAACCTCCAATGATGTTAAGATGCTTGTTAAACATTTTCAAATGATTCAAACTCAAACTGATCAACTCACTAAAGTGCAAAATGACTTGCTAAATAATAATTCTAAAGAGAAACATGCTTATGAAGTAACAACTAGAGGTGGTGTCTCTACCCAGGATCCTCTATATCCTGAAGGGCACCCCAAAAGAATTGAACAAGATTCTCAACGCATTGAACCTAGTGCTCATTCTAAGAAGAAAAAGAAGAAGAAACATAAAAATGTTGTAGAATCCTCTGAACCTGTTAATGATCCTAATAGTATTTCTATTTCCGATGCTGAAACTGAAAGTGGAAATGAACATGATAATGATAATGATAATAATAAGAATGATGCTTCTGATAAAGAAGAAGTTGAAGATGAACCTGAAAAGCATGATAAAAATAAAAAGTATACTAAAGAAGATTTTATTGCTAAGAAACATGGTAATGAAAGGGAACCTTGGGTACAAAAGCAAATGCCTTTTCCTGCTAAGAAACTAAAATCAAAGGAAGAAGAACACTATAATAAATTTTGCGATTGGATGAAACCTTTATTCTTGCAAATCCCTTTGACTGATGCTAGTAAATTGCCTCCTTATTCAAAGTATATGAAAGATATTGTTACTAACAAGAGGAAAATCCCCAATGAGGAAATTTCCACTATGCTTGCTAATTACTCTTTCAATGGCAAAGTGCCGAAGAAGTTGGGCAACCCAGGTATACCTACTATTCCTTGTTCTATTAAGAATAATTATGTTAAAACTGCTCTATGTGACTTGGGAGCCGGTGTTAGTGTTATGCCTTTTTCTCTTTATAAGAGGCTTTATCTAGATAAGTTGATACCTACTGATATATCTTTGCAAATGGCTGATAAATCTACTGCTATTCCTGTTGGTATATGTGAGGATGTTCCTGTTCAAGTTACTAATAACTGCTTGATATTAACTGATTTTGTTGTGTTGGAAATGCCTGAAGATGATCTCTTGGGAGACCTTTTCTTAACACCGCAGGGGCTGTTATTGATTGCAATAAAGGAAAGGTTACTTTCAATGTTGATGATAAGGAGCACACCGTCTATTTCCCCAAGAGGATTGACAAAGTATGTGGAGTCAATACTATTTCTAATGTGAGAACTATCAAATTTGGAACTATCGATTGTCCTATATATGAGCCTAAAGAAGGTTATCAAAATCTTATGATTGGATCCATATCAATACAATTCAAGGTAACATGATTGATTTGAGGTTTATTTCTTCATATGTTATGTAAAATTTACTCGGTGGCAAGACTTGATCAACCTTGTCAACGAATACCTTTTATATGCATAGAGGAGGTAAACAACATCTCTTTCTCCCTCCACTCGTTTTATTTGCTGTAGCACTTTTGAATTGCAAAGCTCCTTAGTTAATTAGAGTTTTCAAAAAAATTCCTGGCCAGTAATAATAAACTTAATACCCAGAAATGTGCATTTTTCAAAGTTTTCAAAAATTCACAAAAATTATACCGTTGTTCCTATTTTTCGAAGAGGCACCTAGGAGCACCAGAGGATGACCTGTGGGGCACCCCAGGGTGCCACACCACCAGCCGGCGCGGCCAAGGAGGGGGGCGCGCCACCCTGTGGTGTGGGCCCCTCCTTGCCCCACTACTTCATCTCTTTCTCCCAGAATCTTCTCTCTCCCGAAAAAACTTGAACCAGCTTTCTCTCACTCGCGTTTTTGCTCAAGAGCTCAGGATTTTTCGATCTCTTTGCTCAGCCCAGATTTCTGTCTGAAATTTGGCACATTTGCTCTCCGGTATGTGACTCCTCCGCCTATCCAAGTAGAATTTTGTTTGGTTGAGTATATCTTGAATATTTTGCTGCAGTAGGTAACATGTTTAGTGAGCTTGCATGCTTGTTCTAAGTTGTATAAACTAGTTTTGATGCATGATTAGTACTCTAGCAAGTTCCTATAGTAGTTCCCCTTGATTATATGTCACCAAATCAAGTTTTATATCACTTGTTGAAAAATTTCAGAAAAGAAAGATGAAGAAGTTCAACTTTGGAGAATTGTTGAAGAGAGGAACAACCAGCACCGGGAGGCCTTCTAGGACCGCCACCCGGCTTAGGCGATCGTACAATAAGGATATCATCGCGCCTAGCTTCGCGCCCGAAGAGGACAATGGAGCTCCTAATGCTTCATCCTTCCCTTGTTATGATTTTCTGACAAATGCAGGGATATTGGATGATTTCTTCACCCTTGTCAACAGGGCAGGCTTAGCCACTTATGTGGGAGATGAAAGGGAGCAATACTACATGCTCACCAAAATTTTCGTCGAAAGCTTCAAGTTCCACAACAAGCAATATGAGCCGACAGTTGCATTCAAGATCTATGGTAATCCTGTTACTATGGAATTGGAAGATTTTTGTCGTGCATTGGATATTGCCCCTGTAGGTACAGCAAGGAGGATTGATGACAACCCCCGGGACCTGTTGGAGCTCTATCGAGGGATCACCGATGATGATTGTCGCACCATTCAGCGTGGCAAGATAAGGAACATTCAACTCCCCGCCATTAAATATTTTGCATATTACATTGCTACTAGCATTCTTGGTAGGGAGAACACTAGCAATATTTCTAGTTACCATCTTGCTTTCTTGAATATTGCACTTACTGGACGGACATCTTATCATCTTGGTTCTCTTATTGCTCGTCGCCTATCTAACAGGGGGCCTATTTTTGGAGGAACTATTGCACTACGCGTTTTAACACATTTAAGACTTCCTCTTGATCCTAATGATGTGCCATTAACCCCTAGGAGGCTTGATATTGCTGCTATGAAAAGCCATCATTTTGTTACCACTGACTCCACTTTAGATAACATGGTCTATAGAATGTTGTTTGCTGACGGGGATGAGAAGGAAATCCCTCTTCCCCAGCCGGGTTTGTTCAGTATTGACAGGGAACCATGGTCGCGCACTAAGGAGGAGGTAGATGAACATATGAAGATACAAGACTTCCACCAGCAACATGACTCCGAGGACGCCGAGCCCTCCTACGACTACACCGTCACGTATCCGGGTGCTTCTTCTAGCTCATACCCGGAATATGATCCATCTTCGTCGTACTACGGAGATGCTACCTCATGGCCTCGATGGGATTGAACTCCACTTAGGCCAAAAGCCTAAGCTTGGGGGGAGGTATACCGGCATCACTCATTCTTTGCATATTATGATTGCTGGATACTTGTATATACTTGTTTAGTTTGTTTGAGTGGTTTTCTAATGAGAGGGAGATGATATTTGGGGAAGTGCTGCCTGAAAACAGATTCTGGACTATTACCGAAAAAATTCTCAAAAATAGCCAGAACAGTATTTTGCGAAGCCAATTTTTGTGCATGTTCCCCAGGTTGTTATCTAACTTTCATTAGTTGAACACTTTTCGATTTGAGCAGTGGAAGAATTTATTAAAAATCGTGTACTGTACTGCTGTCAAGTTTGACAAATTTCTGCTGCTTTGTGTTTAGGTGAGTCTTCTAGTTTGTCAATTCTTGTTTTTGCTTTGTTTCTTTCCCAAAACACAAAAAGACCAAAAATATTCCTGTTGTTTCTCTTCATAATTTGTTTGCTTTGGTTTCTTGCATTTATTTCGCTTTATTTGCTATTGCTAGTTTGCTATAAGAAAACCCAAAAAGATTTTGCTTTCTTTGCTTGTTTCCTTTTGTTCTTGTTCTCAAACTCGAAAACACCAAAAATATTTGCTGTTCTTCTTTGGTTTGTAAAGTTCATTATGAGTTCAATGGTCTTTGGTGGCTGGAGCGTGGTTTTCATTTCATATTATCCAAGCTACACAAGTGAAAGGCAATAATGACGATCTACGACAATTAGATTGTGGTGAGAGGCTGGTATGAACTCTATTTGTTTTCATTTTTGTACATATACTCATCCATGTGAGCATGCTTAGTTGGTTCATGTGAGGTATATGTTATTTGAGAAAGTCTAGTAGTTTATGATCTCTCATGTTTAGCTCCAATCTATTAATATGAGTAGCATGTCATGGATGTTTGCTTGCATTGTTTTATTCATAAGTAGGTATGGCATTGTGGTATCCTCCTCTGAATAATTCATTTATATCGACTTGGCACATGCTCACGCATGCATAAGACTGAACCAAAGTCAATTAAGCCTCGATGATTTATATTGCTTCAGAGTTCTTGTATCACTTTTATGCCTCCGTTAATTTATTTTGCCGCAAGCATGATTATGACAGTTACTGCTCTCTTGATTTGTCGCTTCCTAGTCTATTGCTAGCCTTCACTTGTACTGAGCGGGAACGCTGCTCGTGCTTCCAAACTCCTGAAAACCAAGTTGTTCCAAAGTGTCCACCATAAATACCTATGCATGGCATTTCAAACCATTCCAAGTAAATTCTCATGCGCTACCTTTAAAACCTTCAAAATGCTTCTCAATTTGTGTTAATGTTTCATAGCTCATGAGGAAGTATGTGGTGTTTAGCTTTCAACCTTGTCATTTACTTTTGACGGACTCTCATATGGACTAGTGGCACATCCGCTTATCCAATAATTTTGCAAAAAGAGCTGGCAATGGGATTCTCAGTCCCAGATTAATTAACTTAAATAGACACTCCTCCATGGTTTGTGATTGTTGGACGGCACCCGAAGGATTCGGTTAGCCATGGCTTGTGTAAGCAAAGGTTGGGGGGAGTGTCATCATAATAAAACTAAAATAAAAAGGCACTCCTTCATGGTATGTGATTGTTGGCAGGCACCCGAGGATTCGGTTAGCCATGGTTTGTGTAAGAAAGGTTGGAAGGAGTGCCACATAAATATGCAAATAATTCATGGGAGCCGCTCTTGGGAGTCCGGTTGGCGAGGTAGTTAGTGTACCCATTACCATTCGTTGACAACAATAAACACCTCTCAAAATAATTTTACTCCTGATTTCAAAAATGAAAAGCTCTAGCGCATGTTAATCCCTGCTTCCCTCTGCGAAGGGTCAATCTTTTACTTTTATGTTGTGTCTCCATTATTTCTTTGAGCACTATCTTGAGAGCACAACTGTCATTCTTAGTATAATATGCTTGTCTCAAAATATGATTGATTGTGGTATAACTTTGATGCTTTTATCTTTGACAATCACTACTTCTAGTCTTTCTATGAACTTCAGAGGTGCCTGGGCATTTATGTTTTGCCGATCAAATATGGGCAAGCGAGATACCACTTTATCATATTCTCTTATGAACATTGCAATCCTGCTTATATACATGATTCATGATGCTTATTATTAATTGTTGGTACCTCTCCATGATTGACATAGTTGTTAGATGATCTTATTTGCATGTATCTCATTATGAACTGCTTAAGTATTAGCCATAGCATGAGAATATATACATCATATGAGCAAATGTGTTCGTGAAAGTTCTTTTATCGCTCAGTTGTTAACTGAATTGCTTGAGGACAAGCAATAAGCTAAGCTTGGGGGAGTTGATACGTCCAAAACGTATCTACTTTCCCGAACACTTTTGCTATTGTTTTGCCTCTAATTTGTGTATTTTGGATACAACTAACACGGATTAACGCTGTTTTCAGCAGAATTGTTCTGGTGTCTCATTTTTGTGTAGAAATCCAACTTTCGGGAAAATCCTCGGAATTTATGCAGAAGGCCCTATTTTCCAAGAATAATGACGGAGCCAGAAGGACAAGTCAGGTGGAGGCCCGAGGGCCCCACACCATAAGGCGGCGCGGCCTAGGGGAGGGCCGCGTGGCCCTATGGTCTGGCCCCCTCGGCCGGCCTCCGACGCCCTCCTTCGGACTATATATTGCCTTCGACCTAAAAACGCACAGGGAGAAGTCGAAGTCGCCAGAAAGCCTCCAGAACGCCGCCACATCGCGAAACTCCGTCGCGGGAGCTAGAAGTCTCCGTTCTGGCACTCCGCCGGGACGGGGAATTGGAGGAGATCATCGCCATCATCACCACCGACGCCTCTCCATCAACCAGCCATGTTTCCCCCATCCATGAGTGAGTAATTCCCCCGCTGTAGGCTGAAGGGGATGGTAGGGATTGGATGAGATTGGTCATGTAATAGCATAAGATTGTTAGGGCATAGTGCCTAGTGTCCGTAATTGGTACTTTGATGATATTGTTGCAACTTGTTATGCTTAATGCTTGTCACTAGGGCCCGAGTGCCATGATCTCAGATCTGAACATGTTATTGTTTCATCATGATATTCATTGTTTATTGATCTTACCTGCAAGTTGTATACACATGTCGCTGTCCGGAACCGATGGCCCCGAAGTGACAGAAATCGGGACAACCGGAGGGGATGGTAGTGATGTGAGGATCACATGTGTTCACGGAGTGTTAATGCTTTGCTCCGGTACTCTATTAAAAGGAGTACCTTAATATCCAGTAGATTCCCTTGAGGCCCGGCTGCCACCGGCTGGTAGGACAAAAGATGTTGTGCAAGTTTCTCATTGCGAGCACGTACGACTATAATTGAAACACATGTCTATTGATTGCTTTGTACTTGGACACCGTTTTATTATTATCTGCAAATGCCCTGCTATGATTGTTACATGAGTTTCTCTCATCCATGCAACGCCCGTCATCCGTCCCCGTGCCTACAGTATTTTAATCCTGCTGTTTACTATAATCACTACTGCTGTCTTTGTTACTTTGCTGCTGTTATTTCACTACTGCTACTGCTATAAAACTGTTACTACTGATAAACTCTTGCGAGCCAGTCTGTTTCCAGGTGCAGCTGAATTGACAACTCCGCTGTTAAGGCTTCCAAGTGTTCTTTGTCTCCCCTTGTGTCGAATCAATAAATTGGGATTTACTTCCCGCGAAGACTGCTGCGATCCCCTATACTTGTGGGTCATCACATATGTGGCTGAGTTGCAGCATCTTTGGGGAGATTTAGATCATGTTGATCCTCTGGAACTTGCCCATGGGGAATGTGTGAGTGCTGCTGCAAGCTGGATTGAACGTCGGCGAGTCATGAAGTTCTTGAAAGGTCTCAATCAAGACTTTGAGGGGAGAAGGGCTGCTTTACTGCATCAAACCACTACCCCTTCTCTCAAAGAAGCCATTGCAGCTATGTCCAGAGAGGAAGTGCGTCTGAATATGACAAAGGGAAGCGATTCTGTCTCGCATCCGACCTTCTACACTACCGAGAGACAAGAGATGATAGATGATGACCCACAAGTATAGGGGGTGTATCGTAGTATTTTCGATAAGTAAGAATGTCGATCCCAACGAGGAGCAGAAGGTGTTGACAAGCAGTTTCGATGAAGGATTCCCTGTAAATGCTCACAGACAAGTATTCAGGGGGTTTTGATGTAACAGTTGAATAAAGTACGAGTAAGTAAAGTGCGAGAGTAACAATTGCAGCGAGTGGCCCAATCCTTTTTAGCGCAAAGGACAAGCCGGGTTGTTTACTTATAATGACCAAACGTTCTCGAGGACACACGGGATTTTAGTCTAGTGCTTTCGCTACATATGGCTAAATAATCTTCATTGTTATGATGAGTGTTATGTGGGTGAACCTATGCTAATGTACCGCCCTTCCTAGGACTAATACATACTTGTGATTATACCCCTTGCAAGCATCCGCAACTACAAGAAAGTAATTAAGAATAAATCTAACCACAGCCTTAAACTCTGAGATCCCGTTTATCCCTCCTGCATTGATATACCAACGGGGGTTTAGGTTTCTGTCACTCCGGCAACCCCGCAATTGGCAAACGAGTACAAGATGCATTCCCCTAGGCCCATAAAGGTGAAGTGTCATGTAGTCGACGTTCACATGACACCACTAGAAGAATAACACCACAACTTAAATATCATACCATTGAATATTACTCAACCATAGTTCACTACTAACAGTTAGACTTCACCCATGTCCTCAAGAACTAAACGAACTACTCACAAGACATCATATGGAACATGATCAGAGGTGATATGATGATGAATAACAATCTGAACATAGACTTGGTTCAATGGTTTCACTCAATAGCATCAACAACAAGTAGAAATCGATACCGGGAGAGTTTCCCCTATCAAACAATGAAGATCAAACCCAAATTGCTACGGCGGTGACGGTGTCCAGCGGTGGAGACGGCGGTGATGATGGTGGAGATGATGATGATGGTGATGGAGATGATGTCCAACTCGATGACGGTGACGATGGCGTCGATTTCCCCCTCCCGGAGGGAATTTCCCCGGCGGATTCCTGCCCGCCGGAGAGCTCTTTTCTCTCTGGTGTTCTCCGCCCCGCAGAGGCGGCTGTAACTCTTCGTGAGGTACCCTCTGTGGCTTAGGTCTTCGGGACGAAGGGTTTCGCGAAGAAAAGGAGGCGAAAGGGGCTGTGGGGCCCCCACACCACAAGGTGGCGCGGCCAGGCCATGGGCCGCGCCGGCCTGTGGTCTCGCCCCACCTTGGGCCTTCTCAGCTCCCCCTTCTGGCTTCCTTCGTCATCTGGAAAAATAGGATTTTTGGTATAATTTCCTTCCACAGTTGATCTTCCAAAATATTGCGTTCTGACGGTGCTTTTTCCAGCAGAATCCTGGCTCCGGTGCTTGATCCTCCAATAATGATGAAACATGCAAAATAGATGAAATAACATAAGTATTGTATCCAAATATGAAATATATCAATGAATAACAGCAAATTATGATATAAAATAGTGATGCAAATTGGACGTATCAACTCCCCCCAAGCTTAGACTTCGCTTGTCCCCAAGCGAAACTGAACTCAGTAAACAGGACCACATGTTTATGGAGTGAAGAGTCGATAAATAAAATACGGACAAGAAGCATCATATTCATTCACACAAGACATTATAGTAAACAACTTCCTCATATAACTCAACTTGAAACAAGTATAAGGTAATCACAAATAAAGGTGCATAAGAAATCATAGTTGGTGATGGCAAACTTCGTTCTTGGTCAGAGAACAATTAACAGATTATATTTATCTCATTGAGCAGCGCTCTCATGTTAAAGTTTATAAGGCACAACTTGCATACTCAATCATAATGGTCTCCTCATAATCATTGATAACTTGCAAAGCTATATTCATTCAGATAAAACTTGAACTAAACAAGGAAAAGTAAAAGACATGATGAAGCAAATCACAATATAATGGTTTGATCACAACTACTCAAATGCTTGCTTGAGATGGAGGGAAACAGGTTTACTGACTCAACATAAAGTAAAAGACAGGCCCTTCGCAGAGGGAAGCAGGGATTAAATCATGTGCTAGAGCTTTTTCATTTTTGAAATCATATAAAGAGAATAAAAGTAACATTTTGAGAGGTGTTTGTTGTTGTCAACGACTGGTAGCGGGTACTCTAACCCCCTTGCTAGACAACCTTCAAAGAACGGCTCCCATTTTATTTTTATTTTGTGTGGCACTCCTTCCAACCTTTCTTTCACAAACCATGGCTAACCGAATCCTCGGGTGCCTGCCAACAATCTCATACCATGAAGGAGTGCCTTTTTATTTTAGTTTTATTATGATGACACTCCCCCCAACCTTTGCTTACACAAGCCATGGCTAACCAAATCCTTCGGGTGCCGTCCATCAATCACATACCATGGAGGAGTGTCTATTTAGTTTAATTAATTTGGGACTGGGAATCCCATTGCCAGCTCTTTTTGCAAAATTATTGGATAAGCGGATGAAGCCACTAGTCCATTGGTGAAAGTTGCCCAACAAGATTGAAAGATAAAACACCACATACTTCCTCATGAGCTATAAAACATTGACACAAATAAGAGATAATAAGTTTTGAATTGTTTAAAGGTAGCACACGAATGTAGTAGGTAGGTATGGTGGACACAAATGACATAGGTTTGGACTAAGGTTTGGATGCACGAGAAGTATTCCCTCTCAGTACAGGTTTTTGGCTAGCAAGGTTAATTAGCAAGCATAAGAGTTGAGGGAAACAAACAAATATACATGTGATAGAAACAATCATGCATCTTCCTTGTAAGCACAAACAATTTTAACTTCAGAATAATAAGCTATGAGCTAACAAGAAAGAAAGACAATGAAACAACTACATGTATTTCTCTTTTCTACTTAAACCTCAAAGTGTTGTTGCTATTGACCAATGCTAAGTTTGCCAAAACCAAATAGATTTATTCAATGCTCCCAAAGTGATACCAATACTAATGACAAGATAAATCATATAATAGAGATTGCAAACTAAAATAAGATGTGCAATATGTAAATGATAAGACTTCTCATTAATATTCCATAACGATAACTCACACCAAGGGATACATAGATAACCAACTAAAGGAGAGATACTTCCAAACTGCAACCCATCTTATATGATAACTTCCCTACTCATGATATGACACTACTTGACAATAAAAAATAAAAGGTAGTGATAATGTGATACCGCGGCACTCCCCCAAGCTTGGGACAAACCAAGGGGATGCCAATACCGATGATGAGTTACTCCTGCGGAGATGGTGGTGATGAACTTCCGTCATCAAACTTCCAAGGAAGAGGCTCTCCATCAAGAAACGACATCTTGGTCTCGGGAATCCTGAAACTAGCAGCACGGCTTATGTATTTAAACCTGTTTTCATACTCACAGTTCTGATTCTGAACGTCATAGAGTTGTGCTTGGAGCTTGTTGGTGGTGTCGTGAAGTGAGAGGATGTCGCCCCAAAGCTTTGCGCTTTCCTTCTCATGTTCAGCAATGAGTTCAGACACAATCCTGTGGAAGATATCCACCTCACGCTCAGCCATCTTCTTGTATTTGAAAACCTCTTGTTCTAGCTTCTCCATCCTGTCTTCCAAGCTTCCTTCTCCTTTAGGACCCTGGACATCCTTGATCTGCAGTTCTCCTTCAACGAGCAGCAACTCCTTGGGGTGCATCCTCAGCTCCTCCATGTACAAGTTGCCAACATCCTTGCAGGAGCTGTCCTTCGGAGTTTCCGACGAAGACATGATGGCTCTAGATCCGAAGCAAATCCTGGCGGAAACAGCTCGAAACAAAACACGTCGAGAAAACGATATACGGGCCTCCAGGGGTCCGGGGGATTATATAGCAAAAAATTTCACGACAAAAGGAAAGTACCAGATCGAACCAGAGTCGGAAAGGGGCGACGAGGAGGCCAGACCATAGGGCGGCGCGGGCCCAGGTCAGGCCGCGCCGGCCTATGGTGGCACGCCCTCGTGCGTCTTTTCCACTCTGTTTCGATCTCGTAATTTTTCATATTTTCCAAAAACAGCAAAAATATTGTTCGGAAAGTAAATTGCGTACTTTTCATTACCAGAACTGTTACCTATTCAAAGTCGAGTTCAAGGATCGTCAATTTGCCCTTTGATGAAAGCCTCCGGTGTTTCCACTTGAATAATATCAACATCAACATTATAAGAATCACCCGAGATATAATGCTTGAGTCTTTGTCCATTCACCACTTGCGTAGCATTGCCTTGGAGAGAGCTAATTTTGATTGCTCCTGAACGATACACCTCCTCGACAACATATGGTCCTTCCCATTTCGAGAGTAATTTCCCTGCAAAGAATCTGAGACGAGACCGATACAATAGGACTTTATCCCCAATATTAAATTCTCTTTTGATAATCCTTCTATCATGCCATTTTTTAACTTTCTCTTTAAAGAGCTTAGCATTTTCATAGGCTTCACTTCTCCATTCATCTAGAGAACTCAATTGCAACAACCTCTTATTACCGGCAAGTTTAGGATCTTTATTTAATTCTCTAACTGCCCAATAAGCTTTGTGCTCTAGTTCTAAAGGTAAATGACAAGCTTTTCCGTAAACCATTTTATAAGATGACATTCCCATGGGATTTTTATAAGCAGTTCTATAAGCCCATAGTGCATCCTTCAATTTACTAGCCCAATTCTTTCTAGTTTTATTAACAGTCTTTTGCAAGATAGATTTAATCTCTCTATTTGATAATTCTACTTGCCCACTAGTTTGAGGATGATAAGCGGAAGCAATTCTATGATTAATACCATACCTAGCAAGAGTTTTTCTAAAACCTCCATGAATAAAATGAGAACCTCCATCGGTCATAATATATCTAGGAACTCCAAGTCTAGGAAAAATAATATCTAAAAGCATTCTTAAAGAGGTCTCACCATCAGCACTTTTTGTAGGTATGGCTTCCACCCATTTAGTAACATAATCAACAGCAACAAGTATATGAGTGTTACCTTCTAAGGACGGAAAAGGTCCCATGAAGTCAAATCCCCAACAATCAAATGGTTCAATAACAAGAGTATAATTCATAGGCATTTCATTACGTCTGGAGATATTACCAACCCTTTGGCATTCATCACAAGATAAAATAAACTTTCTTGCATCCTTGAAGAGAGTTGGCCAATAAAAACCTGATTGTAGAACCTTTTGCGCGGTTCTTTCTCCGGCGTGATGTCCTCCATAAGCAGTACCATGACATTTACTCAATATCTCTTGTTGTTCATATTCGGGAACACATCTTCGCATAATACCATCCACTCCTTCTTTATATAAGTGTGGGTCATCCCAGAAATAATGCCTCAAGTCATAAAAGAATTTCCTCCTTTGCTGAGCTGAAAAGGTTGGAGGCAAGTACTTGGAAACAATAAAGTTAGCATAATCAGCATACCAAGGACTGTCTCTCGAGCTCACCTTTATCACAGCCAATTGTTCATTTGGAAAACTATCATTAATGTGAACAGGATCATAAGCAATATTTTCCAATCTAGACAAATTATCAAGAACCGGATTATCAAGCACCTTTCCTATCTACAATATGTAAATCGAATTCTTGCAAAAGAAGTACCCATCTAATAAGCCTCGGCTTAGCATCTTTCTTTGTCATAAGATATCTAATTGCAGCATGATCGTGATGAATCGTAACTTTTGAATCAACAATATAAGATCTAAATTTATCACAAGCAAAGACTACAGCTAATAATTCTTTTTCAGTTGTAGCATAATTTCTTTGAGCAGCATCAAGAGTTTTACTAGCATAATGAATAACATTCAGTTTTTTATCTACTCGCTGTCCAAGAACAGCGTCTACAGCAAAATCACTAGCATCACACATAATTTCAAAAGGCAAATTCCAATCAGGAGGTTCAACTACAGGAGCAGTTGTTAAGGCTTTCTTTAGAGTTTCAAAAGCTTCCTTACAATCATCATCAAAGACAAAAGGTACATCTTTTTGAAGAAGATTAGTAAGAGGCTTTGAAATCTTGGAGAAATCTTTAATAAATCTCCTATAAAACCCAGCATGACCAAGAACACTACGAATACCTTTAACATCCCTTGGATAGGGCATCTTCTCAATTGCTTCAACTTTAGCTCTATCAACTTCAATACCTCTCTCAGAAATTTTATGTCCCAATACAATTCCTTCATTAACCATAAAGTGGCATTTCTCCCAATTAAGAACAAGGTTAGTTTCTTCACATCTCTGCAAAACTTTATCAAGGTTTCGCAAACAACTATCAAAAGAATTCCCATAGACGGAAAAATCATCCATGAATACCTTTACAATACTCTCGCAAAAACCATGAAAAATAGCAGACATGCATCTTTGAAAAGTAGCAGGAGCATTACATAAACCAAAAGGCATACGTCTATAAGCATAAGTTCCATAGGGACAAGTAAAAGTGGTTTTCTCTTGATCTTTAGTTTTAACAGCAATTTGTGAAAACCCAGAATAACCATCAAGAAAGCAAAAATGAGTATTTTTAGACAATCTTTCTAGCATTTGATCAATAAATGGTAAAGGGTAATGATCTTTCTTAGTAACTTTATTAACTTTTCGAAAATCAATGCACATTCTATACCCTACAACTACTCTTTGAGGGATGAGCTCATCATTATCATTAGGCACAACAGTCATTCCTCCTTTCTTGGGAACGCAATGCACAGGACTAACCCATCTACTATCAGCAATAGGATATATAATACCAGCTTCAAGAAGTCTTAATACCTCATTCCTTACCACTTCCTTCATCTTCGGAATTAGACGACGCTGATGTTCAACAACAGGCTTTGCATCATCTTCCATATTAATAGCATGTTGGCAAATAGAAGGAGAAATCCCCTTCAAATCATCAAGAGTGTAGCCAATAGCTCCTCGGTGTTTCTTCAATATTTCCAATAACCTTTCTTCCTCAATCTCTGAAAGCTTAGAACTAATAATAACAGGATATATTTTCTTATCATCAATATGAGCATATTTAAGATTATCAGGCAAAGGCTTTAAATCAAAGACAGGATCTTCCTTTGGTGGCGGTGTTGTACCCAGATCTTCCACCGGTAAATCATGCTTAAGAATAGGTTGGCGAAGAAAAATTTCCTCAAGCTCATCTCTTTCTTTCCTAAAAACTTCACTCTCGCTATCCTCCAAATGTTGCTGCAAAGGATTATTAGGAACAAGAACAATAGATGCACACTGTTCCATTTTAAAATCATCACTAGGCAAATCAGCTTTATAAGGAGTTTTGGTAAATTTAGAGAAGTTAAACTCATAAGATTCACCAGCAAATTTAGTCAAAATTTTCTCTTTCTTGCAATCTATAATAGCTCCACAAGTATTTAGAAAAGGTCTACCAAAAATGATAGGACAATAATCACTAGCAGCAGAACCAAGTACCAAAAAGTCAGCAGGATATTTAATCTTACCGCATAAAACTTCCACATCTCGAACAATACCAATTGGAGAAATAGTTTCTCTATTAGCCAGCTGAATAACCACATCAATATCTTCAAGTTCACAAGAACCAATTTCGTGCAAAATCTCTGTATAAAGCTCATAAGGAATAGCACTAACACTTGCACCAATATCACATAAACCATAGTAGCAATGATCACCAATTCTAACAGATAGCATAGGAACACTAGCTTGCTTGGGTTTATTAGGATGTGAAACAATATTAGAAGCATCTTCACAGAAAATAATATGACCATCCTCCACATTTTCAGTCACAAGATCTTTAACTATTGCAACAAAGGTTCAACTTTTATTTGTTCTTCAGGTTCTACAGGTTTCTTTTCACTTTTATGAACCGCACTATTTATAACAGAGTACTCCTTCATTTTAGCAGGGAAAGGAGTTTTTTCAATATAAGCTTCAGGAATAACATGATCAGCAGTTTCAACTACAACGCATTTATTAATAGATGAATCAATTTTATCTTTATACGGTTCATGATACTTATCAAAATTCTTCTTTGGCAATTCATAATGAGAGGCAAAAGCTTTATAAAGATTTGCAGCAACTTGAGAATCAAGACCATATGTAGCACTCATATTACGAAATTTATCAGTATCCATAAAAGCTTCAATGCATTTATAATCATAAATTATACCTGATTCTCTATCCTTGTCGTTCTCCCAACCTTCAGTATTTTCTTGGATCCGATCAAGAAGGTCCCTTTTAAACTCTTCTTTGTTGTGTGTAAATGATCCAGAACAATAAGTATCCAGCAAGGTCTTGTCTTGAAAAGAAAGTCTTGCATAGAAATTATCAATAATAACATTACCAGGAAGCTCATGAATGGGGCATTTGAGCATTAAAGACTTCAATCTCCCCCAAGCTTGGGCAATACTCTCTCCATCATGAGGCCAAAAATTATATATGCGATTCCGATCCTTGTGAATTTCACTTGGAGGATAGAACTTAGAATAAAACCGGGGCACAATATCATTCCATTCAAGAGAATCCCCATTATCCAGTAATTTATACCAATGCGCCGCCTTACCAGACAGCGATATAGAGAATAGTTTCTTCCTCACTTCATCCATAGCAATACCTGCACACTTGAATAAACCGCATAATTCATGTAAGAACAATAAATGATCTCCAGGGTGGACAGTTCCATCCCCTTCATAGCGGTTATCCATAACACGTTCAATAATTTTCATAGGTATTTTATATGGTATCACTTCCTCACCTGACGCCTCATCCACTACCGTTGCAGTAGTAGTAGATTTCTGATGGCGTGTAACTCACACGTTCGTTGGGAACCCCAAGAGGAAGGTATGATGCGCACAGCAGCAAGTTTTCCCTCAGAAAGAAACCAAGGTTTATCGAACCAGGAGGAGCCAAGAAGCACGTTGAAGGTTGATGGCGGCGGGATGTAGTGCGGCGCAACACCAGGGATTCCGGCGCCAACGTGGAACCTGCACAACACAACCAAAGTACTTTGCCCCAATGAAACAGTGAGGTTGTCAATCTCACCGGCTTGCTGTAACAAAGGATTAACCGTATTGTGTGGAAGATGATTGTTTGCAGAAAACAAGAGAACAAAGATTGCAAGAGATTGTATTTCAGTAAGAGAATTGGACCGGGGTCCACAGTTCACTAGAGGTGTCTCTCCCATAAGATAAACAGCATGTTGGGTGAACAAATTACAGTTGGGCAATTGACAAATAAAGAGGGCATGACCATGCACATACATATTATGATGAGTATAGTGAGATTTAATTGGGCATTACGACAAAGTGCATAGACCGCCATCCAACTGCATCTATGCCTAAAAAGTCCACCTTCAGGTTATCATCCGAACCCCCTCCAGTATTAAGTTGCAAAGCAACAGACAATTGCATTAAGTATGGTGCGTAATGTAATCAACAACTACATCCTTAGACATAGCATCAATGTTTTATCCCTAGTGGCAACAGCACAACACAACCTTAGAACTTTCGTCACATCGTCCTGTGTCAATGCAGGCATGAACCCACTATCGAGCATAAATACTCCCTCTTGGAGTTACAAGCATCTACTTGGCCAGAGCATCTACTAGTAACGGAGAGCATGCAAGATCATAAACAACACATAGATATAACTTTGATAATCAACATAACAAGTATTCTCTATTCATCGGATCCCAACAAACGCAACATATAGAATTACAGATAGATGATCTTGATCATGTTAGGCAGCTCACAAGATCCGACAATGATAGCACAATGGGGAGAAGACAACCATCTAGCTACTGCTATGGACCCATAGTCCAGGGGTAGACTACTCACACATCACTCCGGAGGCGACCATGGCGGCGTAGAGTCCTCCGGGAGATGAATCCCCTCTCCGGCAGGGTGCCGGAGGCGATCTCCTGGATCCCCCGAGATGGGATCGGTGGCGGCGGCGTCTCTGGAAGGTTTTCCGTATCGTGGCTCTCGGTACTGGGGGTTTCGCGACGGAGGCTTTAAGTAGGCGGAAGGGCAGGTCAGGAAGCGGCACGAGGGCCCCACACCACAGGGTCACGCGGCCAAGGGGGGGGCCACGCCGCCCTATGGTTTGGGCACCTCGTGGCCCCACTTCGTCTCCTCTTCGGACTTCTGGAAGCTTCGTGGCAAAATAGGCCCCTGGGCGTTGATTTCGTCCAATTCCGAGAATATTTCGTTACTAGGATTTCTGAAACCAAAAACAGCAGAAAACAGCAACTGGCACTTCGGCATCTTGTTAATAGGTTAGTTCCAGAAAATGCACGAATATGACATAAAGTGTGCATAAAACATGTAGATAACATCAATAATGTGGCATGGAACATAAGAAATTATCGATACATCGGAGACGTATCAGCATCCCCAAGCTTAGTTCTGCTCGTCCCGAGCAGGTAAAACGATAACACAGATAATTTCTGGAGTGACATGCCATCATAACCTTGATCATACTATTTGTAAAGCATATGTAGTGAATGCAGCGATCAAAACAATGTATATGACATGAGTAAACAAGTGAATCATATAGCAAAGACTTTTCATGAATAGCACTTCAAGACAAGCATCAATAAGTCTTGCATAAGAGTTAACTCATAAAGCAATAATTCATAGTAAAAGCATTGAAGCAACACAAAGGAAGATTAAGTTTCAGCGGTTGCTTTCAACTTATAACATGTATATCTCATGAATATTGTCAACATAGAGTAATATAATAAGTGCAATAAGCAAGTATGTAGGAATCAATGCACAGTTCACACAAGTGTTTGCTTCTTGAGGTGGAGAGAAATAGGTGAACTGACTCAACATTGAAAGTAAAAGAATGGTCCTCCATAGAGGAAAAGCATCGATTGCTATATTTGTGCTAGAGCTTTGATTTTGAAAACATGAAACAATTTTGTCAACGGTAGTAATAAAGCATATGTATCATGTAAATTATATCTTACAAGTTGCAAGCCTCATGCATAGTGTACTAATAGTGCCCGCACCTTGTCCTAATTAGCTTGGACTACCGGATCATCACAATGCACATGTTTTAACCAAGTGTCACAAAGGGGTACCTCTATGCCGCCTGTACAAAGGTCTAAGGAGAAAGCTCGCATTGGATTTCTCGCTATTGATTATTCTCAACTTAGACATCCATACCGGGACAACGTAGACAACAGATAATGGACTCCTCTTTTATGCATAAGCATGTAACAACAATTAATAATTTTCTCATATGAGATTGAGGATATATGTCCAAAACTAAAACTTCCACCATGGATCATGGCTTTAGTTAGCGGCCCAATGTTCTTCTCTAACAATATGCATGCTTAACCATAAGGTGGTAGATCTCTCTTACTTCAGACAAGACGAACATGCATAGCAACTCACATGAAATTAAACAAAGAGTAGTTGATGGCGTCCCCAGTGAACATGGTTATCGCACAACAAGCAACTTAATAAGAGATAAAGTGCATAATTACATATTCAATACCACAATAGTTTTTAAGCTATTTGTCCCATGAGCTATATATTGCAAAGGTGAATGATGGAATTTTAAAGGTAGCACTCAAGCAATTTACTTTGGAATGGCGGAAAATACCATGTAGTAGGTAGGTATGGTGGACACAAATGGCATAGTGGTTGGCTCAAGTATTTGGATGCATGAGAAGTATTCCCTCTCGATACAAGGTTTAGGCTAGCAAGTCTTATTTGAAACAAACACAAGGATGAACCGGTGCAACAAAACTCACATAAAAGACATATTGAAAACATTATAAGACTCTACACCGTCTTCCTTGTTGTTCAAACTCAATACTAGAAATTATCTAGACCTTAGAGAAACCAAATATGCAAACCAAATTTTAACATGTTCTATGTATTTCTTCATTAATAGGTGCAAAGCATATGATGCAAGAGCTTAAACATGAGCACAACAATTGCCAAGTATCACATTACCCAAGACATTTATAGCAATTACTACATGTATCATTTTCCAATTCCAACCATATAACAATTTAACGAAGGAGAAACTTCGCCATGAATACTATGAGTAGAAACTAAGGACATACTTGTCCATATGCTACAGCGGAGCGTGTCTCTCTCCCATAAAGTGAATGCTAGGATCCATTTTATTCAAACAAAACAAAAAACAAAAACAAACCGACGCTCCAAGCAAAGCACATAAGATGTGATGGAATAAAAATATAGTTTCAGGGGAGGAACCTGATAATGTTGTCGATGAAGAAGGGGATGCCTTGGGCATCCCCAAGCTTAGACGCTTGAGTCTTCTTGATATATGCAGGGGTGAACCACCGGGGCATCCCCAAGCTTAGAGCTTTCACCCTCCTGGATCATGTTGCATCATACTCCTCTCTTTATCCTTGAAAACTTCCTCCACACCAAACTTAGAACAACTCATTAGAGGGTTAGTGACAATAAAAATTAACATATTCAGAGGTGACACAATCATTCTTAACACTTCTGGACATTGCATAAAGCTACTGGACATTAATGGATCAAAGAAATTCATCCAACATAGCAAAAGAGGCAATGCGAAATAAAAGGCAGAATCTGTCAAAACAGAACAGTTCATATTGACGAATTTTATTAGGCCACCAGACTTGCTCAAATGAAAATGCTCAAAATTGAATGAAAGTTGCGTAAATATCTGAGGATCATGCACGTAAATTGGCTTAATTTTCTGAGCTACCTACAGGGAGGTAGACCCAGATTCGTGACAGCAAAGAAATCTGTTTCTGCGCAGTAATCCAAATCTAGTACTTACTTTACTATCAAAGACTTTACTTGGCACAACAAAACACTAAACTAAGATAAGGAGAGGTTGCTACAGTAGTAAACAACTTCCAAGACACAAAATAAAAACAAAGTACTGTAGGTAAAAACATGGGTTGTCTCCCACAAGCTCTTTTCTTTAACGCCTTTCAGCTAGGCGCAGAAAGTGTGTATCAAGTATTATCAAGAGACGAAGTGTCAACATCATAATTTGTTCTCATAATAGAATCAAAAGGTAACTTCATTCTCTTTCTAGGGAAGTGTTCCATACCTTTCTTGAGAGGAAATTGATATTTTATATTACCTTCCTTCATATCAATGATAGCACCAACAGTTCGAAGAAAAGGTCTTCCCAATATAATGGGACAAGATGCATTGCATTCAATATCCAAGACAACAAAATCAACGGGGACAAGGTTATTGTTAACGGTAATGCGAACATTATCAACTTTCCCCAAAGGTTTCTTTGTAGAATGATCAGCAAGATTAACATCCAAATAACAATTTTTCAGCGGTGGCAAGTCAAGCATATTATAAATTTTCTTAGGCATAACGGAAATAGTTGCACCAAGATCACATAAAGCATTACAATCAAAATCTTTGATCTTCATCTTAATGATGGGTTCCCAACCATCCTCTAGCTTTCTAGGAATAGAGGCTTCGCGCTCTAGTTTCTCTTCTCTAGCTTTTATGAGAGCATTTGTAATATGTTTTGTGAAAGCCAAATTTATAGCACTAGCATTAGGACTTTTAGCAAGTTTTTGTAAGAACTTTATAACTTCAGAGATGTGGCAATCATCAAAATTCAAACCATTATAATCTAAAGCAATGGGATCATCATCCCCAATGTTGGAAAAAATTTCAGCAGTTTTATCACAGCGATTTAAGTGATTTTAGCAGTTTCAGGCAGTTTCTCGCGCTTTGCATTAGAAGTGGAAACATTGCTAACACCAATTCTTTTATTAGTAATAGTAGGAGGTGCAGCAACATGTGTAGCATTAGCATTACAAGTGGTGGTAATAGTCCAAACTTTAGCTACATTCTTCTCTTTAGCTAGTTTTTCATTTTCTTCTCTATCCCACCTAGCACGCAGTTCAGCCATTAATCTTATATTCTCATTAATTCTAACTTGGATGACATTTGCTGTAGTAGTAATTTTGTCATGATGATTTCCATTAGGCAAAACTTTCGATTTCAAAAGATCAACATCAGCAGCAAGACTATCGACTTAGAAGCAAGTATATCAATTTTCCCAAGCTTTTCTTCAACAGATTTGTTAAAAGCAGTTTGTGTACTAATAAATTCTTTAAGCATGGCTTCAAGTCCAGGGGGTGAATTCCTATTATTGTTGTAAGAATTCCCATAAGAATTACCATAGCCGTTGCCATTATTATAAGGATATGGCCTATAGTTGTTACTAGAATTGTTCCGGTAAGCATTGTTGTTGAAATTATTATTTTTAATGATGTTTACATCAACATGTTCTTCTTGTGCAACCAATGAAGCTAACGGAACATTATTAGGATCAATATTAGTCCTATCATTCACAAGCATAGACATAATAGCATCAATCTTATCACTCAAGGAAGAGGTTTCTTCGACAGAATTTACCTTCTTACCTTGTGGAGCTCTTTCCGTGTGCCATTCAGAGTAGTTGATCATCATATTATCAAGAAGCTTTGTTGCTTCACCAAGAGTGATGGACATAAAGGTACCTCCAGCAGCTGAATCCAATAAATTCCGCGAAGAAAAATTCAGTCCTGCATAAAAGGTTTGGATGATCATCCAAGTAGTCAGTCCATGGGTTGGGCAATTTTTAACCAGAGATTTCATTCTTTCCCAAGCTTGAGCAACATGTTCAGTATCTAATTGTTTAAAATTCATTATGCTACTCCTCAAAGATATAATTTTAGCAGGGGGATAATATCTACCAATAAAAGCATCCTTGCATTTAGTCCATGAATCAATACTATTCTTAGGCAGAGATAGCAACCAATCTTTAGCTCTTCCTCTTAATGAGAAAGGGAACAATTTTAATTTTATAATGTCATCATCTACATCTTTATATTTTTGCATTTCACATAGTTTAACAAAATTATTAAGATGGGCAGCAACATCATCAGAACTAACACCAGAAAATTGCTCTCGCATAACAAGATTCAGTAAAGCAGGTTTAATTTCAAAGAATTCTGCTGTAGTAGCAGGTGGAGCAATAGGTGTGCATAAGAAATCATTATTATTTGTGGTTGTGAAGTCACACAACTTAGTATTTTCAGGGTTGGCCATTTTAGCAACAGAAAATAAAGCAAACTAGATAAAGTAAATGCAAGTAACTAATTTTTTTTTGTGTGTTTTTGATATAGCAAACAAGATAGCAAATAAAGTAAAACTAGCAACTAATTTTTTTGTATTTTGATTTAGTGCAGCAAACAAAGTAGTAAATAAAACTAAGCAAGACAAAAACAAAGTAAAGAGATTGAGAAGTGGAGACTCCCCTTGCAGCGTGTCTTGATCTCCCCGGCAACGGCGCCAGAAAAAGAGCTTGATGGCGTGTAACTCACACGTTCGTTGGGAACCCCAAGAGGAAGGTATGATGCGCACAGCAGCAAGTGTCGCTACGCTATATATTTTATAGCGTATATCCACTTGGGTCGACCGTCTATGTCTGGGTCGACCGTTTCGTTTCATTTTCTATTATATTAGATTAGAGTTTTCCTTATTTTTATTGTCTGTCAATGAATATTCTAATGGGACTGGAATTTCGTAATACTGAAAGAGAAGAACTAGCAATTCAGAATGCAAATTGCGTTTTAATTTTAATGCGTCTCACTATTCGAAATTTTTTTTTCAAGAAATGGCCTTTTTATTTATTTTGTATCGGGCTACTAAATACTAAACAAATTTAAGAAATGAGAGAATTTAGAATAGCTACGAGAAAGACTAGTCCAATCCATAATGATGTACCGGAAAATACAACGTTTTTATTATTTGACCAACCATCAGGAGAAGCAAATACAAGGGGTACACTAATTACTAAGACTGAGGAAGTCGCAATTAATGCAAAAACAGCTAATTGGAAAGCAATAGTCATATTTCTAATCCTCCAAACTACCATCAAATAAAGTTGACTACATATTTGATCCCTCACTTAACCAAAATTGTAAAAAAATACAAGAAGTAGGAGGGGTTTAATCATGAATCCATTGATTCTTCTCTTTAATTAAAACTTTTTTTTTACTTAACCGCTTTTTTTATTTGCATATGGGGGTGAGGAGAGGGGATTTAGTCTTTATTTCACAAGCTGGTATAGCGGATCATGTATCTGTGTATACAGTATACAGAGATATGTCGAAAAGGGACTTGCATCTGAGATCTTTCTAGGGGTTAGTAGATCTTTTTATATGGCTATGTTCTACTTGTACGAGTAAAATAGGGATTAGGCTGTGGAGAGATGGCTGAGTGGTTGATAGCTCCGGTCTTGAAAACCGGTATAGTTCTAGGAACTATCGAGGGTTCGAATCCCTCTCTCTCCTTTTGCTTATTGAATATGCTTGTTTCTTGAATTTTTTATCTTTATTCTGTCCCTTATCTTTCTTTCATAAAAAGGAATGAATGGCTCGGCTAGATGGAATAACCGAGCCAGAACAGAAAAAAATAAAACATTAGAACAGGTATAAATAAGAAAATCTTAGTTAAGAGGATTCATGTAAAGAACAGGTTCCAAATCACGAGGTCCCTCAGAAAGAAACCAAGGTTTATCGAACCAGGAGGAGCCAAGAAGCACGTTGAAGGTTGATGGCGGCGGGATGTAGTGCGGCGCAACACCAGGGATTCCGGCGCCAACGTGGAACCTGCACAACACAACCAAAGTACTTTGCCCCAACGAAACAGTGAGGTTGTCAATCTCACCGGCTTGCTGTAACAAAGGATTAACCGTATTGTGTGGAAGATGATTGTTTGCGAGAAACAGTAGAGAACAATATTGCGATGATTGTATTTTAGTAAGAGAATTGGACCGGGGTCCACAGTTCACTAGAGGTGTCTCTCCCATAAGATAAACAGCATGTTGGGTGAACAAATTACAGTTGGGCAATTGACAAATAAAGAGGGCATGACCATGCACATACATATTATGATGAGTATAGTGAGATTTAATTGGGCATTACGACAAAGTACATAGACCGCCATCCAACTGCATCTATGCCTAAAAAGTCCACCTTCAGGTTATCATCCGAACCCCCTCCAGTATTAAGTTGCAAAGCAACAGACAATTGCATTAAGTATGGTGCGTAATGTAATCAACAACTACATCCTTAGACATAGCATCAATGTTTTATCCCTAGTGGCAACAGCACAACACAACCTTAGAACTTCTTCACACATCGTCCTGTGTCAATGCAGGCATGAATCCACTATCGAGCATAAATACTCCCTCTTGGAGTTACAAGCATCTACTTGGTCAGAGCATCTACTAGTAACGAAGAGCATGCAAGATCATAAACAACACATAGATATAACTTTGATAATCAACATAACAAGTATTCTCTATTCATCGGATCCCAACAAACGCAACATATAGAATTACAGATAGATGATCTTGATCATGTTAGGCAGCTCACAAGATCCGACAATGATAGCACAATGGGGAGAAGACAACCATCTAGCTACTGCTATGGACCCATAGTCCAGGGGTAGACTACTCACACATCACTCCGGAGGCGACCATGGCGGCGTAGAGTCCTCCGGGAGATGAATCCCCTCTCCGGCAGGGTGCCGGAGGCGATCTCCTGGATCCCCCGAGATGGGATCGGTGGCGGCGGCGTCTCTGGAAGGTTTTCCGTATCGTGGCTCTCGGTACTGGGGGTTTCGCGACGGAGGCTTTAAGTAGGCGGAAGGGCAGGTCAGGAGGCGGCACGAGGGCCCCACACCACAGGGCCACGCGGCCAAGGGGGGGTCGCGCCGCCCTATGGTTTGGGCACCTCGTGGCCCCACTTCGTCTCCTCTTCGGACTTCTGGAAGCTTCGTGGCAAAATAGGCCCCTGGGCGTTGATTTCGTCCAATTCCGAGATTATTTTGTTACTAGGATTTCTGAAACCAAAAACAATGAAAAAAGAATCGGCACTTCGGCATCTTGTTAATAGGTTAGTTCCAGAAAATGCACGAATATGACATAAAGTGTGCATAAAACATGTAGATAACATCAATAATGTGGCATGGAACATAAGAAATTATCGATACGTCGGAGACGTATCAATTTCCCAAATAGAAATTGAAGAGAAGATCTCTCCATAATGACTTATAGCAGCAGGCAGAAATAAAATCAGCACAAACAGTAAAGGTTTTCCTTACCAATTCCACTTACCAATAGCGCTTCACTCCCCGGCAACGGCGCCAGAAAATAGTCTTGATGACCCACAAGTATAGGGGGTGTATCGTAGTATTTTCGATAAGTAAGAATGTCGATCCCAACGAGGAGCAGAAGGTGTTGACAAGCAGTTTCGATGAAGGATTCCCTGTAAATGCTCACAGACAAGTATTCAGGGGGTTTTGATGTAACAGTTGAATAAAGTACGAGTAAGTAAAGTGCGAGAGTAACAATTGCAGCGAGTGGCCCAATCCTTTTTAGCGCAAAGGACAAGCCGGGTTGTTTACTTATAATGACCAAACGTTCTCGAGGACACACGGGATTTTAGTCTAGTGCTTTCACTACATATGGCTAAATAATCTTCATTGTTATGATGAGTGTTGTGTGGGTGAACCTATGCTAATGTACCGCCCTTCCTAGGACTAATACATACTTGTGATTATACCCCTTGCAAGCATCCGCAACTACAAGAAAGTAATTAAGAATAAATCTAACCACAGCCTTAAACTCTGAGATCCTGCTATCCCTCCTGCATCGATATACCAACGGGGGTTTAGGTTTCTGTCACTCCGGCAACCCCGCAATTGGCAAATGAGTACAAGATGCATTCCCCTAGGCCCATAAAGGTGAAGTGTCATGTAGTCGACGTTCACATGACACCACTAGAAGAATAACACCACAACTTAAATATCATACCATTGAATATTACTCAACCATAGTTCACTACTAACAGTTAGACTTCACCCATGTCCTCAAGAACTAAATGAACTACTCACAAGACATCATATGGAACATGATCAGAGGTGATATGATGATGAATAACAATCTGAACATAGACTTGGTTCAATGGTTTCACTCAATAGCATCAACAACAAGTAGAAATCGATACCGGGAGAGTTTCCCCTATCAAACAATCAAGATCAAACCCAAATTGCTACGGCGGTGACGATGTCCAGCGGTGGAGACGGCGGTGATGATGGTGGAGATGATGATGATGGTGATGGAGATGATGTCCAACTCGATGACGGTGACGATGGCGTCGATTTCCCCCTCCCGGAGGGAATTTCCCCGGCGGATTCCTGCCCGCCGGAGAGCTCTTTTCTCTCTGGTGTTCTCCACCCCGCAGAGGCGGCTGTAACTCTTCGTGAGGTACCCTCTGTGGCTTAGGTCTTTGGGACGAAGGGTTTCGCGAAGAAAAGGAGGCGAAAGGGGCTGTGGGGCCCCCACACCACAAGGTGGCGCGGCCAGGCCATGGGTCGCGCCGGCCTGTGGTCTGGCCCCACCTTGGGCCTTCTCAGCTCCCCCTTCTGGCTTCCTTCGTCATCAGGAAAAATAGGATTTTTGGTATAATTTCCTTCCACAGTTGATCTTCTGAAATATTGCGTTCTGATGGTGCTTTTTCCAGCAGAATCCTGGCTCCGGTGCTTGATCCTCCAATAATGATGAAACATGCAAAATAGATGAAATAACATAAGTATTGTATCCAAATATGAAATATATCAATGAATAACAGCAAATTATGATATAAAATAGTGATGCAAATTGGACGTATCAATAGACTGCTATACTTGTGGACAAAAGGGACACTTGAAGCATCAATGTACCTCCTTTGCTACACCCAGTAGGGGGAGAGGAGGATACACACATGGCAGAGGAAGCTACAGAGGAAGAGGTGATGGCAGAGGTGGTGGATAGCCATATGGACAGCAGTATGGAAGAGGTGGTGGACAACAGTATGGCAGAGGTGGTGGACAGCCATATGGACATCGGTATGGGAGAGGTGGTGGACAACCATATGGACAACAATATGGCAGGGGTGGTGCACAGCAGCACGCTATATCACCCAAGGCACATATGGCAGCAGCTTCAGAGCCAACTACCAGTACCTCTCAGGGACAATCAAAGGAAGAAGGACAGAATGAAGCAACATTTGGGAACTTTGCTCACTATGTCTACAAAGATGAAGGTAATATTGATCGAGTTTCTATAGCCACTCATAATGCTCATTCAGATTGGATTCTTGATTCTGGAGCATCCAAACATGTTACTGGGAATATTAGTGAGTTTGACTCTTATACTAAGTATCCTCCCACACATAGAGGCACTATCCAAACAGCAGATGGCACAGCACAATCTATAAAAGGGGAGGGGTCGGTGCAATGTACACCCAACATAAAATTGTCATCAGTTCTACATGTTCCTGCTTTTCCAGTAAATCTGCTATCCCTAAGTGCCCTGATTGATCAGCAGGACTACCGTATAATAGTTGACAGATATATGTGTTTAATTCAGGAAAGGGAGAGCAGCAGGAAGATTGGGACTGCAACCAGGCATAGAGGTCTTTGGCACATAGATCGTGACAAGATGGGGCATGATGCTAGTTCTGTGTTTGCTGCTATTGTTGGAAGAAAGGAGAGTATGGCCCTAGTTCATCATTGTCGAATGGGCCACATGGCATTTGATAAAATGTTTCGAGTTTTTCCTGATGTAATGAATGGAGTGGACAAAACCAAATTATGTTGTGATGCCTGCGAATATGCTAAGCATACGAGAACCTCTTATGTTAGTAGAGGGATCAGAAGTGTATCCCCATTTGTGTTAGTGCACTCTGATGTATGGACGTGTCCTGTTGTGTCAGTAAGAGGCATGAAGTACTTTGTGACTTTTATTGACTGCTATTCCAGAATGACTTGGATTTATCTTATGCGTCACAAAGATGAAGTGTTCACTTGTTTTCAGAGTTTTTGTGCCTATGTGAAGAACCAATTCAATGTTCAGGTGCAAGTGATCAGAACTGATAATGTTACTGAATATATCAACAAACCTTTTGCTGATTTCTTATCTTCGCAAGGTATACTGCACCAGACTTCATGTCCTGACACTCCTCCCCAGAATGGAGTTGCTGAGCGGAAGAATAGGCACATTCTTGAAGTGGCTCGATCTCTTATGTTTACCATGAATGTTCCCAAATTCTTATGGAGTGAGGCGGTTATGACTGCTACGTATTTGATCAACAGAATGCCTTCAAAGATTCTAGGTATGCAGTCTCCTTGCCAACTCCTTCTAAATAACAATGATTTTGTTGTACCACCCAAACTCTTTGGCTGTACATGTTTTGTAAGGGATCACAGACCGTCTGTTGGCAAGCTAGATCATCAGGCTATCAAATGTATCTTTATTGGCTATTCCTCCAGACAGAAGGGTTACAAGTGTTGGAGTCCCACTGACAGGAGGACATTTGTAAGCATGGATGTTACGTTTCGCGAGTCAGAACCATTTTATGACGGTGAGAGTGATCTTAGTGGCTTGTTCCAGGGGCTTGACCATCTTGGTGATGCTCAAGAGGGGGAGCAACAACCAGGTGGTGATCAAGAGCAGCAAGATGGTGACCAACAGCAACATCAACAAATTCCTCTTGTAGCGGAGATTCCTGCAATTCCTGGTACACCTACACCACCTAGACCCGTACCACCACAAAGATGGCTGCAGAATCCACTTGTGTACTCTAGAAGACAAGTACAAAGGGAGCAAGTAGATGCTGTGGAGGAGCAACAAGACCAGAGGCAGGGGAGCAACCTATTGGACCTGAAAATCAAGAAAGCACAAGTGTAGATTCTGCTGAGGAGAATCAATCTCAGGCTGAGTCCAATAATAGCCTAGACTTGCCAATTGCAATAAGAAAAGGGGTAAGGAAAGTTGGGCCCCCAAAGCGACTAAGTTATGATGACTATGACGTAGGAAATTATATTTCTTACGAGGCATTGTCACCCTCTTTTCGGGCTTTTGTTGCTTCACTTCAAACTGTATCTGTTCCTAAGGATTGGAAGGCAGCCAGGTTGGACCCGAGATGGTGCAATGCTATGATGGAAGAATTGGAGGCCTTGAAGAAAAATAAAACATGGGAGTTGACAGATCTCCCTAAAGGAAAGAATACAGTAGGTTGTAAGTGGATCTATTCTGTAAAACAAAATGCAGAAGGAAAAGTGGAGAGATATAAGGCAAGACTTGTGGCAAGAGGATATAGTCAGACTTATGGCATTGACTATGATGAGACGTTTGCACCAGTGGCAAAAATGAGCACTGTCAGAATATTGATCTCTTGTGCTGCAAATTTCGGATGGCCCTTGCATCAACTTGATGTCAAAAATGCATTTCTGCATGGTGATCTTCAAGAGGAGGTGTATACGGAGATGCCACCAGGATTTGTCAGACCTGAAACTAAAGGGAAGGTATGTAGACTGAAGAAATCTCTATATGGTCTCAAACAATCTCCACGGGCCTGGTTTGATAGGTTTAGACAAGTGGTGTGTGGCATGGGATATGGTCAATGCAATGGAGACCATACCTTATTTTACAGACATTCTGAGCAGAAAATCACTATCCTTGTTTTGTATATTGATGATATTATTATCACGGGAGATGATGATGTTGAAATTGCAAAACTGAAAGGATGCTTGAGTCAAGCCTTTGAGGTGAAAGATTTGGGAAAACTTAAATACTTCCTTGGAATAGAAGTTGCAAGATCGTCAAAAGGGATAGCACTATCTCAAAGAAAGTATACATTGGATCTCTGTTATCACCAGATTTTGGCCAAATCAGGAGATGGGCCGTAAGGGAGATGGGCTTGGAAGATTACATGTGGAAGATCTCTGAAGCGGCCTTGCACGAAGAGTTTGGGCTGGATTGCCCGTGTATCTGTAATATAGTAGATCGCATCTTAGATTAAAAGATAGAGTTTTACCCGTGCACGGTTAGGTGCACACCTAAATTAGAAAGTCCCCTGGACTATAAATATGTATCTAGGGTTTATGAAATAAACAACAACCAACGTTCACCACAAATCAATCTCGGCGCATCGCCAACTCCTTCGTCTCGAGGGTTTCTTCCGGTAAGCATCATGCTGCCTAGATCGCATCTTGCGATCTAGGCAGCATAAGCTTATTTCGTTGTTCATGCGTTGCTCGTACTGAAGCCTTTTTTATGGCGAGCAACGTAGTTATCTTAGATGTGTTAGGGTTAGCATTGTTCTTCGTATCATATGCTGTCGTAGTGCAACCCTTATACATCTAGCCGCCCTTACACCTATCTTAGGTGTAGGGGCGGCACCCCGCTTGATCATTATTTAGTAGATCCGATCCGTTACGGTTGCTCCTTGTTCTTCAAGGATTAGTTTAATATCTGCAATAGTTAGGCCTTACAAAGGGTTGGAGGATCCAGCGACGCGTAGGGTGTCGTTTGCTAGCCCTAGACAGGATGTTCCGAGGATCAACCTCGTGTTGGTTTTTAGGCCTTGTCTAGGACCGGCTTACGATCACCGTACGTGACCGCGAGGCCCAATCGTGAGTAGGATGATCCGATTATGCGGTGAAAACCCTAAATCGTCGTAGATCGCTTTAGCTTCATCTTGATCAAGCAGGACCACCATATATTCGTGCACCTCGTACGAATCATGGGTGGATCGGCTCCTTGAGCCGATTCACAGGATAACCTGAGAGCCGATCGAGGCTCGTATTTAATGTTTACGTGTATGCCATGCAGGAAACTAAGCGAGGCATCTCCATCACCTTCCTGACCAGGTATAGGTCAGGTGGCACGCCCTTGCACCAGCATCGGACGTGCGTACCAGAGGCTTTGCGGGCCGTCGCTCGGAGGGACCAGGGCCAGCCGCAGCCCTAAGTTGTTCCCGGCTCTACTGTGTTGCCCGTCGCTACTCGCCGGTGGGTTTCTGACCGCAACAATCTCTTAGATGATATGGGCATGCTGGGGTGCCGAGTGGCTTCAACCCCTATTGACCAAAATAATAAAATCACAGCAGAGTCTGGAGAACCCATAGACAAGGAGAAATATCAAAGACTTGTTGGAAGACTAATATACTTATGCCACACAAGACCAGATATATCATTTGCAGTGAGTGTAATGAGTCGCTATATGCATGATCCGAGGGATGGACACTTGGAAGCAGCTCAAAGAATCTTGAGATACTTGAAAGGCACTCCGGGAAAAGGATTGTGGTTTAAAAGTAATGGACACCTAAATGTAGATGGATATTGTGATGCAGATTGGGCTAGCTGCCTAGATGACCGAAGATCCACCTCAGGGTATTGTGTTTTTGTTGGAGGAAATTTGGTGTCATGGAGAAGTAAGAAACAATCTGTTGTCTCGAAATCAACAGCCGAAGCAGAGTACAGAGCTATGTCATAGGGCCTGGGTGAAATGTTGTGGGTACGAAACCTTCTAAGAGAGCTGAAAATTTTAAGGCAAGGAAGCTTGAAAGTGTGGTGTGATAATATGTCTGCCATAAACATAGCAAACAACCCTGTCCAGCATGAGCGCACCAAACATGTGGAGATAGACAGATTTTTCATTAAAGAAAAGATTGATGCAGGGATTATCTCATTGGCTTATGTGAGATCAAGACAACAAGTGGCAGACTGTTTAACAAAAGGACTAGGATCAAAGGAGTGTAATCGTGCCTGTGACAAGATGGGGATGATTGACATTTATCACCCATCTTGAGGGGAGTGTTGGAGTATCTGTTAGGCTATCTTCTTGGTCTCTGTTGTGGCCCATCTGGCCCAGCCCAGTCGTGACCTATATAAGTTGCTTCTATCTCTGTAACCCTAAGCTGAGAGAGTTCCTCCCTTCAGCCTCCTTCTACCTCAGGTTAGGCCCTCACCTCTGTCCACATATAAGTTTCGGAAAAATTTGAGATAAATCATGCACGTTAATATGCCATTGCTACTTATGCATACCAAATTTGAAGGAAAATGACCAACATGATTGTCTTTGGATACGTGTATGTTCCTAAAACTCTTGGGACATGGGAGCCTCGATAAAATTATGAGCTGGATGGAACTAATCCACTGAGGACGTCCGTGGCCTTGCGGCAACGCGGCCGTGGTTGTAGCAGCAGCAGAAGGAATCGTACGGTGGAGAGATCAAGTGTATCCAATTCAGATCTGTACTATAGCCGGCGTATCGGTAGGGTGAAATCAGTCAACAATTTAATCCTAATTAATTTTAGCTGTTCCTATAGGACAAAAATACCCTTTTCAAGTTTTCTTAGTGGGGTTTGGATTGTACCCTTATATCCACTGATGGTAGTTTGTACGGAAGAGACTGAACTTTTGTTCGGCTGCGTCGCCAGTATCTTAGGGCATCTCCAACCAGGCGACCCAAACGGACGTGCTGGGCCGTTCGGTTTGGACCGTTTGGATAGCCAATCGGACACGCGGACAGCGCCCCGCGTCCGCGTGTCCGTTTGGGTCGCGCGCCTGCGCCCAACGCGCGGACGCAGCGCATAATCAAGGAAATACAAAAAGATTTGTAAAAATGCGAATTTAAACGAAATTTCATTGAACATATGCCCTATTTTGGGCAAATTTGTACATAGCCCTATTTTGGGCAAATAAAACTAACAAAAGAAGCCCCTATATGGGCTTTTAAATTTAAACTAATAAAAAACCCTCTATTAGGGTTTGGTCGGCGGCACGGTGGCCGCCGGTGCGCCGCCTAGCCCCTGTGGGCGTCGTCGTCGTGGACGACGTCCCCGGGCGGCGACGCGCTGTTGTGGCTCGACCGCGCCGGGGACTCCGGCCACGGAGACCACAGGGCCTCCTCCCAGGCCGAGTGGGGGTCCGGAGCCACCCTGAGGCGCTGCTGCCTCTCCTGCCAGGCGCGGCGCACAGCCTCTCGGCGTCGCCGCTGCTCCGCGCGGCGCCTGTCCTCCCGCCGCCGCTCCGCGCGGCGCTCCTCGCCGGCGCGGCGCCTGGCCTCCTCCCGCCGCGCCGCCTCCTCCTCCTCCCGTCGTGCCTGGCGGGCCTGGGCGTAGAGCTCCCAGCCCTCCGCCTCCTCGACCTCCCGCCGGGCCGCCTCCTCCATCTCGGAGGTGCGAATGGCCGCATGGAGGTGCGGCCATTTCGCGTCCTCCTCCGCCGCCGAGATCATCAGCGCGGCGCGGAGGTCCGGGTCCTCCTCCGAGGACTCGGGCTTCGGCTGGAGCAGGAGAGGCGGCGGTTGCGGCAATGCCGCGCCGCCGCGGGCGGCCTCTGCGATGTGGAGGCCGCCTCGGTTTCCTCCCGCAGCCCGCAGCGCCGGCGGGCGACGGCGGCTGCTGCTCGCCTCGTCGTCGTTGGCGGAAGCGAACCGTCGCTTGGCCATGGCGGCGGTTTCGCTGCGGGAGTGGAGTGGGGACTGGAGTGGAGGGCCAGATCCCCTCCAGTCCCCATTTAATAGACTCCCTGGTCACCGACAGGTGGGCCCCAGGGAGACGAGGCTACCAGCGCCCGGACGCGAGCGGACGGCGCGTGCCATCCGCGGCAACGCAAACCTAGCCCAGATTTGGGCCGGGTTTGCGTCGTTCCGGACGCCGCGGCCGTCCGCTTTTGCGGTGCATCCCCGCGTTGGGCCGCGTTTTTGTCCGGCTCGACCCATCCGGACGTGCGGGCGCGGTTTGGGTCGCCCCGTTGGAGTTGCCCTTAATGCTTACATACAAGTACAATGTGAGACGAAGGACAATTATAGGATACAACCCTGAAGAGACGAGGAAGCGATGAGAGAAGGTGCACAAAAACAAGTGATATTTCTCTCATATCTTTGCACTGCAACCATAAGCAAATTATAATGGAACATCATAATTCAGAAAGACGATATTATGTCCCATACCTAATATAAGAAAATATAAGGATGTCAGCCCTTCTAGCTTGTGTACGATCTTTCTAGAAAAAGTTACTTGTTTATCTGAAGTTGGAAGGGAGAGAGATGCTCATTTGATGTTCAATCTTTGGATCTGGATACCATTATATCTCTTGATGTTTTAATCTCTTTGACCTTTCTCTCCATCAGTATATCTTTGCTCATAATTGTTGAGATGGCGCAGCCGTGCAATAACTTGTTTGACGTATTTATGTTGTTGGAGTGCTATGAGAATTACGGCTTGTCTTCTTGGGTTCTATACCTCTTGGGCGGTTTCAGGGTGTTAAGTTAGAAAACCTTGTCTGTTATATTGATATATAGGAGCAGCACACAAAGAGAGGCCTAGGACATCTGGACAAGGTAAAAAATAAGGATTCAAGCTAATTAATAATTTCTGCAAGATGTTTTGCGCTGGCTAAAGTCCAGTCGTTGCAGAAAAAGTTCATTGTAGCCTTGTTGGACAGATACACGATTATATGAGTTTTGAAGGGAACACAGAGTGGTTCATGAATACGATGGAGAATGCTAGTTTTCTGGATTTTTTGAGGTCTGAATTCTTGTTTGTGTGTGAGAGAGGCGGCAAATGGGGAGCCTTTTTTTATGGAAAGTGGAACATTTCATTATCCCAACCTCTGCATCATAGATTCTTGTTTGTGTGTGAGAGAGACGGCAAATGGGGAGCCTTTTTTTTTATAGAAAGTGCACTCTCAAAACAAAAAAAGAGCTTAATCAAAAAGTGTGAAGGGCCACACACAAAGCAGTTGTTCAGCCTACTAAACAAAAGATATACTACCTAATTCCTATGTCCCCTCTCTCAGTAAAGGAGAGGGGGTATCTGTTTAATTGATTCTTTTGTCATTTCCAACCTCTTTTAGTACACTCTGTTGTTCAAAATTATTTATGTTGTTGCTGAGCTCTGGATTTTTGGTGATCTACTGATGGTGGCTTATAGGAAACGGCCTGAACTTTTGTTTGGCTGCATCGCCGCTACCTTGATGATAAAATACAAGTACAATGTGAGAGGAAAGACAATACTAGGGTACAGGCCTGAAGAGGCGAGGAAGGAGCGGGAGGCGAGGAAGCAGCGGGAGAAGGTGGACAAAAACAATATTGATATTTCTTTCTGCTGATATCATTGCACCGCAAACATAAGCAGATTATATTGGGAACATCAGAATTAAAAAAGGCCACACTTGGTCATATACTGTATATTAGAAAATATAAGTCTGCCAGTGCCAGCCCTTCTAGCTTATCTATGCTCTTCCTAATAAAAGTTGCATTGTTTATCTAAAGTTGCATTGCATTATTTATCTGTGCTCATTCGATGTTCTAATCTTTGGACCTGGATGTCATTATATCTTTTGATGTTTTAACATCGCTGGCCTTTCCGTACATATATAGTTTACTCATAATTTTTGAGATAATGCAACCGTGGAAGATTTTGCTTGGCGGAATTCTTGCCGTTGTTGCAGCTATATATCTTTTCCTGACTGAAACCTTCAATGGCTTACTTTTGCTTTCGGTGTCGTGGTGATAATTTGTTCCATGATAAGTTTATAACCTAGACAAAATAAAACCACTACTATTTTGGTTGATTGGTTCGTCTTGTCATTTTTACATGATCGCTTGTCTAGTTCTTTTACTAGATTTTGGATCTGCTAAGGAGCTTTGGATGGATGATTCACTGAGTTCTTTATAGAGAATTAGTGGTGGTTTTCTGGGTGCTGGGTGCTATTCCGGTATGCAAGGTGTATTTCCTGAGCACGGTCTCTGCCTATGATTGACCCTAAAGATGTTCTCCGAACTAAACATCTCGGGATTCGTATAGAAAACCAAACAATTGGAGGAGAGTACCGTCCTTCAGAAAAAATTAACACTGAAAAGTAAGCGGGTTCATTTGAAGACTAACGTAGCAAGACAATCTAAGCGCTGACGCTTGCAATAATATTCAGAAATCAAAATCATAACAATTTGCATTAGCATTACACTGGGTTTTTGGCAGAATAATATACTAGCATTTTGCACATGCCCGATAACAACACCAGTTTTAAGTCTCCTATCCGTTTCAAAAACAAAACAAAAAATTAAGTCTCCTATCACAACAATCTAAAAAACATGATGTCTACCTCCTTCGCAGTGTAGTAGGCGTCTAAGCATTCCTTCAATCAGATACCAATGAAGAGACCCAAATTTTTCACAAATCCCGCTCAACGCTTGGTGCCCTACCAATGGAACACCGGGAGAAAGCAAGCGTTCTGTTTATCCAGCTCAATGGTTACCACCATTTAAACGAAAACTGGTTCCGACAGAGCTAGATCATCATGATAGCAGCCGTCCCACAGTATATGATATCAAGAGGCTTTTTTAGCTCCAAGTTTCTTCCAGGGTCAGACACAAATTACGGGCATGATCCCACATGATACATTACCAAAGGACAGTTCAGAGTTTTCCCCCATGGTTAGCTCCAGCAGGGGAGATAATTTTATGCAGAAGAAATAAGCGATCAAACATCGATGAAACATCACAGGCTTTCTCACTACATTAGAGGTTCAGTCAACCACATTCAACTACCCGTGCTTCGAAAGGATGCTCTCCACAACGCTGCGAGCTATTGGGTGGTAGAACTCGTGGGCCTCCGAGAAGATCCTCTTTGCAAGCATCTTCTCCTCCTCAGAACACTTTGCCAGCGAGCTGTAGAGCGGGCGCAGGTACTTCATCCTTCCCACTTGCTTCAGGCACTTCTCCACCTCGTTGAAGTAACACCTGCAGCCCGTGGGGATCGCTAGCTGGAGAAACGCGACTTTGACCTCGTAGTCACGGCTTTCTGACAGCTTGTACCGTTCATCAAGAGCAATAACCTGGATAGAGAGAACAGATGGCGATGGCATCAGTTAGTCTGAAATCACTAGAGCATGAGCAATGTGCGAAGAGGCTAAGAATGCAAAAAACAAGCAGCGGCTAAGAAATTCAAAAGTGCTACGACGATCTAGCTCTATCTAGTAGGCCCACACGCAACAGCAAAATGGGTAGCTCAACATTGAACAATTTAAGCTGGGACAGTCATGCATGATCTGACAAATGGAACAGCATGATTTTTTGTGCTAGAGTCGACTCTTGTACCAGAACCAGTTCTACAACTTTTAAAGTTAGACATCCACCATGCAGCGTTTAGAGCCAAAACTCTAAGGCCTGAAAAGTATTCCTAGCACAGGGTTTGGGCTCACGTTGCACACACCCTTATAAGTTGTGTCAATATTTATTTGAAAACAAGCTCTTGTCCACAGAATTCTACATTATAGTACAACATAAATGAATACTTCCATTAGCAATGACTAAAAATCCAAAGATAAAGAAAGTAATAGTATAATAATACAAAAGATGGTAGAAAACTCCAAAGCCTGAACACACCTCAAGGTTTTAGTACTTTCTAGATGTTTGGTGGCTTCAGTTTGTAGACCCGCGCTTGCTAGATACTCAAACATGGGATATGAGAACATTTTACATCAGGCATTTGGTAATTTCTAAATGAAGTAACCTAGCTGCAGAGGTTGCAACTTTAAGGCCTTTTCATTAGTAAATAAAACTAAAAAAGTGTTTTTGATAGAAATCTCCAAACATGTTACTCGAACTGAACCCACTGCCCCATGCAATCATCAAATAGGTTATTTGAATTGAACCCACTGCTCCACCATCAACAAAGTGAGAAACTGATAACTGTGATGTAGTTTTTCATGTTACCCCATAGATTCCATAATGGAAAGTAAAGTTCTCCTCGCATTCATAATATATATACTCTTCTATATGGTGAGCAAGGGATTCTTATAAAGCCCCCTCCACATAACTGATATTAAAGCTAGGAACTGACTGACATTTTCAACAGTGTACCTAACAAATTCCAACTAGAACTAATTAGCAGAATCTGATCCCTGAGAGAAACAGACAGACAAAGGAATATATGCTTCTGTTACTAATTTTCATGTAATTAAACTTCGTTTCTAATTCGATTTCCATTGGTAAACCAAAAGACACTATGTTGACTTGCTCTGGACGGATGAGCATTCTATCCACTTGGCTTTCAGCGGGGGTGCATACTTTGACAACAGCTAATTAGCTTTGGTCTCAAGGGATCAAAAAAATATTCCAACTGATCATGTTAAGATATTACAAGCTTTTTATGAAATAAATAAACAAGGGTGCTATGTAAGTTAGCTGCCAAAAAGATAGGCTGCGTGTACACAAAGACAGCATTGTTGCTTAGGCTAATAATACAAACCTGCGAGGCTTCAACATCTTTGGATAAATTCTCCAAGTAGAGCTCCCATTCCTGCCCACTCCAGTCTGCCACCTCATCTTCACTTGGAATTTTTCCAGACTTAAACTCTGCAGCTAAGGTGCAGATCTTCCTATAGGTAGCAGAATCCGGTTCCATGGCATCCGGAGGGATACCAGTACCCTCAATCCACACGTCAAGGTCAACTTGATTCTCTATCCCAGGAACATTGGCCTTCAGGAATTCAAGAAATGTCTCTGTATCTATCGATTGGAACTTGAAGGTGGCAATGTATTTCTTGAGGAATTCATCAAATGCAGGTCGGCCAATCTACCACAATCAACAAGCATGGCACAGTACACATTCACAATTAGTCCTCATTCATCAAAGAATGGTGCAAAAAAACTGTAAATCAAATACTGTGTTGTACCCACCTGGCGCTCGATGCGCCATAGGAACTGGAAGCCTTTCTCATAGGGCACCTCTGAGTACACATCATCAGGATCGATCCCTGCCATCTTCGGCTTCAGCTTGGTGAATTCCATGTTATCCTTGAACCTCTCCATCATTCTGTTCAAGCCCCTCCATCCAATTCCCATGTTTAAGGCTGCCCGCTCCTCGCCTTGCACCACCTCAACAATCCTCCTCTCGGCATATGTTGTGAACCCCTGTATGTAGAAAGGATGTTACCATGGGAACTCCAGATGAGTGTGTGAACCTCAGTAGTAATAGTTAAGAAAAAATTTACAGTATACTACTATGAGACGTGTTCTAGTTGAATAAAACTGCAACTCAGGCGATTCTAGGTCAAATTAAAATGCTTAAGGCTTTCATCTTAACATTACAAGGAGAGATTCTACAAACAGTTATCAGTACACAAAATGTAGCTCATGCAGGTGAATAAGTTAACGATTAGTCGCTACAGCTATGGGCCCTCATCAATCAATTAAGTAGATAATAAGAGAAGAAGAAGATGATGACCTCATTGAGCCAGAAGTCTTCATTCGTTTTGTTGGTGATGAGATTGCCAGTCCAGCTATGCGCAAGCTCATGCGCAACCACCTGCGCCCCTGCAGCGTCCCCCTTGATGACGGTGGGCGTGAGGAAGACCATCCTGGGGTTCTCCATGCCTCCGTAGGGGAAACTGGGCGGCAGGACCAGCAGATCGAACCTCTCCCAGTCATAGGGCCCAAACAGCGATTCGCCGACCTTGACCATGTCCTCGACGCCGGCGAACTCCCTGGCGGCGTCGTCGAGGAGCGAGTCCCCGCCCTCGGCGTAGACCCTGGTCCGGGGCCCGAGGTCCCTGGACCCGATGGCGCCGGCGGCGAAGGCGAAGAGGTAGGGCGGCACGCACTGCGCCATGTGGAACTCCTCGACGATGCGCCCCTGCGCGCACCAGAGCGCGTCGTCGCAGGCCCCGCGGTGGTCGGAGGGGACGGGGTCGCGGCGGGCCACGTGGCGCGCGGCGGCGACGGCGGAGAGGCGGGCCGGGACGTTGAGGAGGAGCGAGTAGGTGATGCGCGCGGCGGGGGTGTCGTGGCAGGGGAAGACGGAGCGGGCGTGGACGGACTGGCACTGGGAGAAGACGAAGGGGAGGCCGGACGCGGTCTGCGGCGGGGAGAGCCACTGCAGCGCGGAGGCGGCCGGGGAGGTGGAGAAGGTGAGGAGGAAGGAGGTGGTGTCGGGGGGCAGGGTGAGGGTGAGGGCCGAGCCGAGGACCGGGTCGGCGTCGGCGGCGAGCGCGAAGGGGATGGGGTCGGCGGGGTCGGTGGCGGTGGCGGCGGAGTGGACGGCGAGGGCGCGCGTGTCGAGGAGGAGGTCCCCGGAGTGCGGCGCGGAGAGGGTGAGGAGCGCGGAGGCGTGGATGGCGGAGGCGGAGAAGTCGAGGTAGAAGGCGAGCGCGGCGTGGGCGGTGACCGGGTGGGCGCCGTCGGTGTAGGAGTGGGGATCCACCGGCGCCATGGCTGCGGCGGAGCGAGATGGGAGGGGGAGAGAGACTGTGGGGAAGGGTTGGGTCGAGTTGGGCTCTTCGGTCGGGGTTTGGTCGAGCCCCCTGCTTTTGCTGCGAGATTGGAAGGCTCTTTGCTTCGGACCGCAAGTCACTCGGTCGCTCCCACTGCCACTCGCCGAGCCTTGTTACAAAAAGTGATCAATGAGATCATGGTCCAACTTAAAATTAAAAAGGAGATCATGGACCAACTTGATAGACATACAAGACTCTTAAGTTGCTTAGCCAGCTACACCATGTTGAATACATTAGTATTTTTTCGAAATGGGGAAATATTGCCCCAACTTCTGCATCTAAGAGCAACTCCAATAGCATAGCCGATTGTTGGCTATAAGCAAGATGTCATGTTATCTATAGCAAACATATAGCCAACAAGTAAAATAGTTGGCTATAAAGATGTACTACTTTTTCAATGGAGGACCCGCCTTTCATTCACACAACTTGCCTAGGAGCACGTGCTAGAGGTAGCTCTTGCATAAGAGCCCACTTACATTCTCTTTACTCTTCTCTCTCCTCCAACTAGACACAAATATACTATTTTAATCCTTATAGCCAGCTGACTAGAACTTATTGTACTTGCTCTAAGGGATGCACACGGCTTTTTTTATTAAATTATTCACAACACCTTACAAGAGCAATACAAAAGATTAAACTCGAAGCCACCTCGCTAAACCTACAGAGGGATAAGGGGGTGACAATTCACCAACTCACATCAACCAAAAACCAAATGCCTTCCCAGGCCGCCCAATAGCAGATGAGAAGCACATCCAGTTAAGTAGACTCTCAGCATACGCCAACGCACACACCATAGAAGTTGCTACCACCGTCTTCCTTGACTCCATCTTCAAGAGAGATCATCGCATTGACCATGCCAGGCCTGCCATCGATACCGCCACGGCGCCAGACGACTCCACCATCCTGCGTGAGTCCATCACACTGCATCCGTCCCGAGACACCACTGCACCATGTCGTGGTAACTCGACGACGCCGACACAGCAAAAGCACACCGCTCCACCTCAGCACCACCGCCATCCGTTGTATGCTCCAAAAACGATGCCCCAACAGGGAGAACAGCGTTGCGCGCCGCCATCGTCCGATCCGGGAGACCCGGTCTAGGGTTTCCCCTGGAGCAGCCCAGGCGAAGAACACATACTGCAGAGACAGTGCCTTCAACAAGGTAACGACGAAACACGCCGCCATCATCCGCCATGACCGAAGTCCGGGACGGCTTTCACCGGCAGCTGCACCTCGCCATCGGGGGCTAGGCGACGGATCGCGAGATCCGCCACGACTAGCCACACAACTAGCCGATCTTCTCCGGCGAGAGAGAAGACCACCACCACGGTGCCACGGTCAGCGGCACCAGACGCCTGCCACCTGCCACCAGGTCGACGCCGTCTCCACCATCCAGGGCCGCCGCCCTTGGTGTCGTGGTCCCAGACTTTGAGGAGGAGCAGTACGAGATCCGTCCCCGTCACCGCCTGCCCGGCGTAGCCGAAGCGAGGAAGGAAGGAGAGGACCGCGCCGCCAGGTCGGGGCTGCGCCGCCGCCCCCATCCCTGCCCGCCCGACGAGGCCTCGGCGAGGAAGTGAGGAGAAAACGCGCCATCAGACCAGGGCCACACTGCCGCTGCCATCACCGCCCGCCCGGCGAGAGGGCCGCGCCGCCATCATTCTCCAAGTGTTAGGGCCATCCCCTAGTGCGGAGGCGATCCTCCATCCGCCGCACCAGGGGACCTCGCGAGGAACCCCGCCGCCCCCGTCACCGGCCGCGCCAGGCTTCGCCGGCGGCGGTCTCAAGGGACGACAAGGTGGGGAGGGGGAGGGGAAGTCGGCGGCGGTGGCTAGGGTTTCCGCCCGAGTCGCCCTGGAGGGGGACGACCCGAGCGGTCCGTCCTGGAGTAATACATTAGTACTGGTCTTAAAAGAAAGAATGCCAAACGAAATCAGTCTTACAAGTCTTAACTTGCTTGAATATTTGATTTTTCTATTTCTCATCGACTGAGAATGCTCCCTTTACGTCCAAGAATCCTCCGATCTAAACACTAGACTAGTGTAAGTACAAAGAGACGAGTTTAGTGTGAAATGATGAATTTAGTGGATTTTGGTACAGTCTTGCTACGGTAATTTTCTAGGCATGGGGAGAAGTGCCTTCTTCTCGTGCGTACAAGGAACAACCTAAGATCACATAAAACACAAATTGCCTCAACCATACGTTCATCCTTTCAATACAGGAAATCACTCCTCAAATGTGAAGTCCTTGTTTTCAAGGGTGAAGTTCACATGTATTCTGTGTTCTTGATATAGGCTTTCGCTCCGGTATACTGATATAGCAGCAAACGATACAATTGTTGGAGCTCATTACAAACAAACCCAAACTAAATAAAAGAAAATTGCAGAGAAAATAATGTCAACAACTTTGAATCGTCGAAAACGATGATGACTCACAACCGCTGCGCCCTCGGGAGAATTCTCACCACACTCTTAGCACTCAAGGGCGTTGCATACCAAGCAACACCTTCAAGCAGGAATGCGCCGCTGTGTAATCTGTCGCATGCTCCTTGTAACCCGGTAACCGTAGTCTTTTCCTCTTGCTTTTCATATATCCGCTTATGTGTATGTCTATTTCTAAATTTGTTTCGTGCTCTCGTAACCCGGTAACCTTAATCACTTTCACTCTTTGGTTTTCATCTCTCCTCGCGTGTCTGTCCATTTCTATATTTGTTTGGCCCCCCGATAACCCGGTAACCGTAGTCTCCTTTCCTCTTGTTTTTCATCTCTATCCACACGTTTGTGTCCATTTTTATAATTATCTGGTCCTCCGATAATCCGGAAACCGTAGTCTCTTTTTCTCTTGATTTTCCTCTCTCTGTGTGTCTGTTTATATATTTGTCTCACCCTCGGATACTCCGGTTATCTTTAGTCTCTCTCTCCCTCTCCCTCTCATTCCATGCATTAAAGTCTTGTCTCCTTAGTAAGGCCATCTTCATCATCTATAGCCCCTAAAAATAGTCCCTAAAACCAAGTAGGGCAAGCCACTACTTATTCAGACCCAAAAGTGACACCAACTTGACTAGTAGCCCATATTTATCATCCCCAAATTTATCGTGTGTACTCAATGCTATGTTTGGCCTATGCACCCATTGGGACACAATACATGGTGGAACAAGGGTAGCGTCGGAGGGGGCATGCGTTAGAGGCAGCAGTGACAACGATGGGAGAAGGGTGGTAGCGTCAGAGGGGTGTGCGTTAGAGGCAGCAGTGACAACGATGGGAGCAGGGTGGTAGCGGTAGTGATGCCAATCTAGAGTAGGCTTGCCACTTCATCAACAACTAAAAAGTATTGTTCGGATGAGCCTCTTATAGTAGGGCTCTTATGAGTATAGGCATATGGCTCCCGAGCTACATGGAGCCATTTTATTTCTAACAAATTGGAAACCATATTTAAAATATTTTGTACACATTGGTGAAGATGGTTCTACGGACATGAACGATCTTACTCCTTCTGCTTATGGAAAAACACCAAGACACCAAGGCGAGGTGGATCTAAAACCCATATAGGGTTTCGCCCCTCTCACCGCCGGCGACGCTGTCAGTCCGCTCCACCTCCGGTGGCCTTGGGGCCTTGGAGGTGTGGTGGACCGCAGCCTCTCACCGGCGGGAAGGTTTCAGTTCTTCATTTAGTTCATTTTTGGTGTCTTCTTCGGGATGGTGAGGCGGCGGCTACTTTCTGAAGTCAGAATAAGGTCCTCCATGTCCTATCCTCGTTCCGGTGGTGCATCCAGCGCCGGCGGAGGGCGCGTGGAGTTGTGTGTCCGGCGGATCTCCCATGATCCGGTCGTCTTTCGTGTTCGATTGTGTGGTTTCAGGTTAGTCTCTTCCAATCTACGGTTATCATCATTGGCATGGTTGCTACTCTGGTGCACTGGTCCTTTGGGGCCTTAGCATGACGATTGTCCGTCTGTCTACTACAACAAGCTCTATTACGACAAGCTTTGCCTGGCTCCGGTGATGGAGGGGTGAGGACGGTGGCGCGCATTCGGCTCGTGCTAGTGTTTGTAGTCGTCGCTAGCTAGGTGGTCCAATGATCTATTTATAATTTTTATTACTTTTAGATATCTTTGTACTGCTGTTGATGATTATTAATAGATCGGTGAAATTTTCGAAAAAAAAAGATCTTACTGAAAACCGCGTTGTGTTTGGGCTACACTAAAATATTGCTCTAAGTAGACATTAAAAAAATCTTTGGTCTTCCTCTCGTTCTTCCTTTTTGTATAGACTACAAATGAACGCATAGTTCGTCCAAACTTTATATGTATGTACACTGTAATAGACATCCCTATGTAGATGCACGATTTTTTCATAATTGTTTAAAGTGAAAAGATAAAGTTTGCGAAGTTTTTAAAAATCAGGTTACCTGCAGCTTGGCTCCATTTTAAGGTTTTGGGTTCTAAGAGCATCTCCAGGAGCTCATCCAAATTTGGTCCTCTATATCTCCATATAGAGGATCATCTATAAAGATTCCTTTTTAGATGTCCCTAGTTTTCCAGCAGATCATCCATAACCAGGACATCTATATTCTCTCTTCTATATTTTAATACTATCCTATAACTACCATTTAACAGCCTGACCTCACCTCCTCCAAACCTCACCTCTGCCTCCTCCATCGGCACCGGCAGGGCGCCCTCCCTCGCCGTCCTCCTCTCACCACGGCCACGCCCCCAACTCTCCTCCGCGGTGGCGCCCCCGACCACAAATCCGTCCGCCCCGCCCCCATGCCCTCCGCCGGCCCCTGCTCCCCTGCTTCCTCCCAGCACGGCGCCCGACGACGGCTCCCTCCCATGCCCTCCGGCTCTCTCCTCGTCGCATGCAGCTTCCGATTCGCGCTGTAGGCGAGCGGAATCGCGCGGGAGGCACGCGGGCGAGGGAGCAATGATCCTGGCTTGGTCACCCAGATGTGGAGGACGCACCAAGAGCTGGATGGACATCTATCGACTCATGTCCATATACATGTGCTGCTGGAGATAGTTTTTTAGACTCGGTCCTCTATATGTCGTACAGATGTCCATTTGGATGATCTCCTGGAGATGCTCTAAGGGGCTTTTCAATCCACCCCTATTTTAAAGGCCATAGCAAGCCTCTTGGAGTCGATTTTTTTTCCTTTTACCTCAGCTAGAAAAAATAAATAAAAGATGTGTTTAGTGGCCCTGCTTCAGTAGCTGTAAGTTTCACACTCTAGAATGATCAACTGAGACAATAATGGTCCGATCTGTTTGGCATACAAAATTCGAAATTGCCTAACAAAAAGTACATACTATACTCTTTACAAAAAAAGAATGTCACTATATGAGAACAGGGTCGCAACTTGGTTCATTGAATATTACGGACGACTCCTCCTACACCTTTTTAGGTTTCCGAAAACAAAGACCTACCGCTAACAAGGAGCAGCATGCGTCAGGCCGGACATAGTCTGTTCTTTGTCGTGAATCTGAAACATGAATAGTTTGGAGGCCTGGGAATGGATGAATTCAGTGTAGATCTTTTATTCTGCAGATAACCATGAAATAGAACAAATAATAAGTACTTTGTACACTGTTTGTCACAAATCCGTCGTAGTCTAGGTGGTTAGGATACTCGGCTCTCACCCGAGAGACCCGGGTTCAAGTCCCGGCGACGGAATTTTTTTTTCAATACGGCAGTATATACATTTTGCGAAATGTGAATTTTTTTATCACAAAAGAAGAATTCTTCATCGTTTTAATTTATAAACAGTGTCAATTTATTTGTTCGTACAGTTTTACAATGCTCATATTCATCTACAGGTTCTTCAAGAAGAAACTGTAGAAAACAATGCATTTGTAATCTGCAAGCAATCGGCAATACAGAACGGAAATTTAGTTGACTTCAAACAGCTGGCCTGATGGGTACTAGCAGCGTGTTACAGTGCTATGATGTACCCTTGGAAAACAAAAGATTGCATGATAAAGTTATAACTGAATCACAAAGTACTCATCTCTTCAGCAAATGCTCCCTGGTCTGGAGTCTTTATGGGGGAAAAAAATCAGGCAACTATGCTTATATGGACAGATGAAAGATTGGTTAAACACAGATGCGCATCCCCTTCAGCAAACTTGTCTACCAGCTCAGATGTAAAGAAGAAACATTGATTACGCACAGCTTAGGCAAAAGTAGTCTTGGGTTTAGCAGGGCACAGGAGCAAAGAGGTTCGACAGAGAATGCCATTAGACTGAAGTATCAATCTGATAATCACCATAATAATAGTCATACTAACAGGAAATACATTAAGCAGTATTGCAAAAATCATGGCAGTTGTGCCACCAACTTTAAACAAGATCGATGCTGTTCCTGGACATCAATATGCAGTGTTCGCCGCCAAATTTGTGCCCATTAACGCCCTCCATCTGCCTTGTGCCCTTTCTCTCTTTACGTCCAGCGACAACGAGCCATCGACGGTCAGGTTTGTGATCGCGAGGCAGGATAGCCAATCAATCTCATACGGACAGAGGAAGTACTTCTTGGTCACATACTCACTGTCAATTTTCCTCAATGACCTATCGCTAAGACTGAACAGAAAGAGGCCTTCCTCATCCACCCAGAGCACCACCGTGCCACTCTTCCCTCGGAACATCTCCGGCCTGACCTTTGCCCTGATACCCACCCGCGGCGGCAACGAACTTCTCATGTCAATCCTTTCAGAAAGCACCCACCCGCTGCTGTCACTGCCAACCGCACTGCTGTGCTTCCAAAGTGACATCTGAAGGCCTTGCGCGAAGAGCAACAGAAGACCCCCGTCTGCTGAACTCCCCAGCAATGGCGCATTGTTGCGCTTTCCTTCAGGTGGGAGCTCCAGGTAAGACAGCTCCATATTGCCAACGTTCAGCGTGGCGATGTGAGTGAGTGTCATTTGTCTCCAGCTACCACAGAGCCAACGGACGACACCATCAGAAGAAGCGGCTGAGTTCGACACCAAGTAAAGGCCATGCATTAGCTCAGGAACTCCTTCACATGCTGTCCACGTTCCAGTCTTCGAGCTGTAGCACAAAGAGACGAATTTCTTTGCCTTTATGACCCAAATGCTAATCAGTTGGAAGGACTGGGACGCACGTCCAGACAGGTCGACATCATTGGTGACAAACAACGCATAATGGTCAGTACGCCTATTAACTCTGAGGCTAGGAATCTCAAAGACTTCACCAGTGAGAGCATTACAGACGCATATCAAATCCTTAATGGTCTGACCATCGGTGTCTTTCGATTTGCGGCGGAGGGCCAGGAAGCTGTCCTGTGACGCAACGGGCTTATAGAAGTTGAGGCTTGTACCAAGACCTGGAATGAATGTTTCAAGGGATAGTAGCTTCCTCGCATTGCGGGCAGCTTTGCTGCCAACGAATTGTGTCAGTTCAGACATCCGCACGAAGCTTGGCGCCAAACAACGGGTCTTGTCAATGTGATACTGCCAGAGATCCGGGGAAGATCTTCTATTGTCCTGGTAGAAGAAGCCAAGAAGGAGGGATGGGGTGAAACCATGGTCACCGTGCCGCCTCCTAAGGCGATCAAGGAAGGTCGGGTCCTTGATGAGATCATGCCAGAACTTGCAAGATGAAGCAAGGCGAGCAAGAGAGGCTGGATCAGAGATGTGGGCAAGGATCTTGTAGATGATGTCCATAGGAAGCTGCTGCGATGGCGCTTCTGAGTAGTCGTCCTCCATGGTCTTTCCCTGCAAAGTAAAGCAAGGCACCATGTGTGTTAATCTCATCACTTAAACAAAAGTTTCTTAGATTGACTTAACAGATGGATCTGATATAAATATCGAAACAATGCACTTGGAAGAACACCTGTAGGATAATGTAGCAAGGAAACTTAAAATATTCGACAAAGCTATGATAATTTCCATAGAACCCATGTTACGCCTAGAAGATGTGATGATTGAAAATTCATGAAGCTATTCAGTAGACTTTCTTAGGTTGACTAAACAGAAGGATCTGATAGAAATATTGAAACAATGCATTTGGAAGAGCCCCACGGTAAGACTGCAAGTTCCAATTTAAACCATCATCGAGCATAATAGTAATTTAAACTTTGGAATATTCAACGAAGGTATGATTATTTCGGTAGAACCACGATATACCTACGATTTATGAAGCTATACGGTAAATAGACACACCACATTGTTCCGCGGCAGTAGGGTGAATTACTGACCAAAAAACCAAAGTTAATACTCCCTCCGTTCCATTCTAATTGACGCGAGGGAGGCAAACGAATGAACAAGCAATGGGTCCAATTGAAGTCAATTAAATCAGAACGGAGGGAGTAGAAAACCGTGCATATGTAGGCATTTGCTCCAGTACAACCCCCTCCCCCTAAACTCAGATAAACTAAACCACAAAGACGGCTGAGATCGCACGATACCCTTTCATAATTAAAGGGATGATGTTTTTTAAAAAAACTAAATTGGTACACATAGCCCTATATAAAGCCCGTATAGCCCAACTTCTTTTAACGGTGTGCGATCCGAGAGTTGGCCGGCCAGTCCGGCAGCTCCAGGGACCAGGGCGCCCTCCTCCTCCTCGGAGCGGCGGAAATTAGAAGCCATTACCAGGAGCTACCAGCTCAGCTTCCGCTCAGCTTGCACACAACTTGCTAGACGGGCCGGTACCGGGATCCCTCATGGGGCTCACCAACCTGACGAGCTGCCCCTCGCTAGAACCTCATCAACGCAGGGACGGAGCTGCCATCTAACTACGTGGGTCAGCTGACCGCAATGGATTCAGGGATCAGGGATTCCCTGGCCATCTTAGTGCTAATCACTACTCATCTGATGAACATGGCCCTATCAATTATTTTTCTGCCTTCTCCCCTACATCAACGGCTCCATCCCCAATAGCCTCCGGCAACGGCATGAGCAGGGATCGTGTTTGGCAACCTGTTGTCCATCTCTGCTACCTCCTGGTCTGTTATTGTATAAGGAAGAGGAGGTCGAGCGGTAGTATCACTCGAGCACAGAGCATGAAGCAGTGGACGGCATGTATTTTTAAAACTCCTGTGATGGCGGCCGCGGGGCGAGAAGCCAGGGACGTTGGAGGCGGAGTCAGGCGGTGGAGAAGCGGCCAAGCGGGCAGCAAGCTGGTGCACTTCAACGGGCTGCTAGCATTCGCGGCAGATGACCTGCTGTGCGCGACGGCAGGAGACGTAGAAAATACCGGGTTTAAGTATATGGGCTTAGAAGGGCTCACGATGAATTAATTAATCAATTTTCTAATCACCCGAAAGCCCAAACTGAGTTTAGGAGGGGGTCGTACGGGAGCAAGCCTCGCATATGTATGCCCACAGGAAGTGCATTGCATAACCAATCTTAAGCTGCAATTGATCCAAAATAATCATGAGGCAAAGTTGGAATATTAAAAGACCTCGATTATTCTGCACATGCCACCCTATGGCTAGAATACGTGACTGATAATTCGTGAACCTACGCAGGCGGTAAGAGCAAAGCACATACTGTTCATCGCCGTTAGGGTTAGTTCTCCGGCCAATATCCCCAACTGATCGAGCCGCTATTAGACTACCAAGCTCAAAATAAAACACTACATAATAGGCCCCAAACAGGTTACGCCACTGCGGGAAAAATTACCGATGGATTCCGCTGGCTCGGGAGCAGCAGACAACAGTTCATGGGGGAAATTCAGACAAATGCCAATGGTGGCCTTTGACCACCATCTAGGTAGCGGAGTTTCAGAAAAACTTCGCGCTCGAGAGACAAAGGAGAAGAGAGGTACCTGGCCGTCGCCGTCGCCGCCGCCGCGTTCGCGCCTCGAGCACCCCGGGTGTTCCGTGCTGTGTTGGGACTGGGGAAGAGGGCGAGCGAGAGATGCCAGACGACAGTTGACAGGCGCGTCTAAAAGTGACGCCGTTAAGTACTACTCCTATTTCCTTTTATAAGGGGTTGACGCCGTTAATACAAGAGACCGCATGATGTGTCCGCTACTACCAGGCTAGCCTGCTGAGACGGTGCTGTGTGGGCTTAGTGAAAAAGGCCAGACGAGCTTCGATTTCAATGAAAGGCCGGATCTAACCAGCCCAGGTTGATGTACGTGCTTCCATTCCTTTTCGGCCTTTACAGTTTTGGGAGGCACCATTGTCATCTTCTGGAGACACTGGCCCTCAAAAAGAAATCTTCTCGAAACACTAAGGAAATTTTCAGTCTTCCAAGATGTCTGGTCCCTCATCCCCTCTCTTAGCGATTTGCGCCCTCAATTAGCATATGCGGACCTAAGGAACTAGGGTTTTGACTGTCGCTGGCGATCGCGGCGGTGATAGGCTCTGTTTGCAAGCCGATCATCCTTGCCGTCTCTCCTCTCCGATCTACCTCGCTCAGGCTGACCAAGCGGGAGTTTAGCACGCCTACCCGACCTTGGTGTCATGATCAGGGGAGAGGGTAAGGAAGGATAGGGTGCGATCTCGGGGCGGAACCCTAGCGATGGCGACTAAGATTCCGAGGGAGGATGGATCGTCGGGATCAAAACAACCGGCTGATCTACAGGAGTTGCTGAAAAAGCTGGTGCTCAAGGACGAAGAGCTCGATAATGTCGTTCTCCCTCTGGAGGATTTCATGAACCTTCGAGAAGGGGCGCGATGGATGGCAGTGGTCAAGGTCCATACTACAAAGCAATTTGGTAATCAACCTTTCTTCCAGATTATGGATTTTGCCTGGGGTTTTGCGAAAAAAGTGGTCGATTCGACCGGTGGAGGACAACATGTTTGTTCTTCAGGTCTCGCGCCTCGGTGACTGGAACAGGGCCATGCTGGAAGGCCCCTGGATCTTCCGGCAGCAGGGAGTGCTGCTGGAACGTATGACGGAATTGTTTATCCTAACACGGTGATTCTCGACAGGATGATGGTGTGGGTGCAGATCAGAGGCATACCTCCTCTCTTTAGGACGGAGGCTATAGTAAAGGACATGGCGGCCCGGATTGGGGAAGTAAAGAGTGTAGATTTGTACACTCTGGGTGCTAGTGGAACTAGGTTTGTCTGGGTAAGGGTGAAGATCGACGTGAACAACTCTTTAAACAGAGTGGTGGGACTCCACCTGGAAGGAGATAAGAAGATGGCCTTCATGGTCATGTACGAGAAGCTGCCAAGGGTTCTATGATGCCTGTGGTTTGTTGGGCCATGGAGAACTCGAGTGCGGAGATGGAGTTCACACGAGGGAGGACCTGCAGTATGGGGAGTGGATGATCGCCCCCATGGAAGATTGACACCCTCAAACATCTAGGTAAGGGGGAGAAACTCGGCACCAACCGGCGAGGCCAGTGGAGAGCGGGCTGGGGGTCGACGAAGGATCGGCGGAATGGAAACAAGGAAGCGCCCTCAGGGTGGATCAACGCCAAGCATGGGTTTGACCAATGTAGGAGGGGGAGCTGGAAAGCCACAACTGCAGATCCCTGATGGCAGTGCGGATTCTACAAGCCCAAATGCACGAAAGAACCTATGGGACGCAATGGAGACAGAGCAAACAAAGGGAAGGAGCCAGCCCCATCACCAGTTAAGCCGGATCCGAAGAGGATGGGGACAAGGGAGGTAAACACAGAGGCAGGGCTCTGGGACGGAGGTCCGCCCAGCCCAATGAGTTGCATTTGTTGGAACTATCGCGGTTTGGGAAGCGACGCGACAGTTCGAGAGCTGTGCGACCTGGTTCGATGTTTTAAACCTACCGTGTTGTGTGTAGTACAAACTCAACTAAACAAAACACGGGTTGAAGGACTAGCAAGGACACTAGGTTATGATAGATGTTTTGTTGTAAATAGCTCTAGGAGGAGTGGTGGTATTGCCATGTACTGGAATGGGGAAACATAAATTGAGATTTTTCCGTTTTTGCAGTATCATTTGGATGCTCGGGTAACGGAGAGGAACTATGAACCGTGGAGGCCTACATGTGTATATGGCGAGGCACGGGTGGCACATCGGTTCAAGACATGGGATATAATGAAACACATTAAAGCATCCAACCCATTACCGTGGATGTGCATAGGTAATTTTAACGAGGTGTTTGATGGTGTTGCCGTAGAAGTTGGCAATCTCATTGGGGAACCCCAAGAGGAAGGTGTGATGAGCACATCAGCTAGTTTTCCCTCGGTAAGAAACCAACATTTAATCGATCAGTAGGAGAAAGGCGTGACTTCTAAAGGTGTTGCTAGCTGACTATTGGCAGGGTGCACTACCGGCGTCAGCAACAATGTGGAACCTACACACAACACCACCAAAATACTTTGCCCCAACTTAAAGTGAGGTTTTCAATCTCACCGGTTTTGTTGAACACAAAGGATTAAACGTGTCGTTGCCTATTCGAAGGTACCTCGGAGGAGGGATCCTCACGAGGGGGAGAAGAAGTAGGGGCCATCGTGCGGAGAGTCCTCGGGACGATGGTACGCGATTTACCCAGCTTTGGAACACATGCATGATGACAGGGCCTACTACTGCTTTGTCTGGAATTATCTGGGAGCTTTTGCGTTGTTACAATGAGTTGTGGCTGTGCCTCTAGGACTCCCGGGATCCGGCTTATAAAGGCGCCAGGATCTAGGGTTTACACGGAGAGTCCTAGCCGGAATACAAGATGCCTAACTACGGAATATTACATTGCCGTGCACGTCAAGGATCCACCTTTCCTTATACGCCGTATTGGATCCGGATATTTCATGGGCCTTCACGGATCCGACTATCTGCATAGGTCGGTTGAGATCCGGCTCCTGTTTCTGGGCTGGACTTCATTCATCTTCTATCAATAACAATTGGGTCGCCCGATGGGCCATATGCCACCATCACCATCTGTGGGCCATCCGGGCTTGCCGAATCTAGATCATTTCGTTGATATACCCATAAAGTATACCCACAACAAAACTTATCGAGCGAAAAGAGATGTTCGCAGTAATTAAAGAGAAAAGTGCTTGCAGAAAGTAAACAAAACATGATTGCAGTAGATGAATTTATCAGTGTAAAGGAAAGGACCGGGGTCCCTAGTTCACTAGAGGTGTCTCTCCATAATGATAAATAACATGATGGGTGAACAAATTACAGCTCGGCAATTGACAGAATAGAGATCATACATGACAAGATGATTACTATGAGATTCGTTTGGACATTACGACATAATACATAGACCGTAATCCAATTGTGTCTATGACTAATAATCCACCTTCCGTTTATTGTCCGTACCCCTTCCAGTATTAAGCTGCAAGCAACATATTATCGCATTAAGAAATGTGTGTATTACCCTTGGATAAACATTGTTATTTTCTCCCTAGTAGCAACAACACATCTACAATCTTAGATGTTATTGTCACTCTTCCAGAAAACTAGAGGCATGAAACTACTATCGAGCATAAATACCCCATCTTGGAGTCACAAGCATTTACTTGGCCAGAGCAACTACTATCAACGGAGAGCATGCAAGATCACAAATAACATATGACAAATATATAATCAATCTCAACATAGTATTCAATATTCATCGAAACCCAGCAAAACCAACTTGTAGCATTACATAAGGATGATCTTGATCATGTTAGGCAGCTCACAAGATCTAAACATGAGGCAAAAATTGGAGAAGACAACCATCTAACTACTGCTATGGACCCATAGTCCAGGGACAAACTACTCATGCATCACTTTGGAGGAAGGCATGGCGATGTAGAGGCCTCCGCGATGATCTCACCCTCCGACAGGGTGCCGGGAAGAGCTTCAGAACCCTCCCGAGCTAGGGTCTGTGATGGCGGCCGTGACGAAACGTTTCGTGGATGGAGGCTCGGGTGTTTAGATTTTCCCAAGATCGTGAATAAATAGGCGGAAGAGCGAGGTCGATGGAGGCCAGGGGGCCCACACCACCCCTTGCCGCGGGCCCAGGCCAGGCCGCGCCAAGGCATGGTTTGGCCGCCCTGCGCCTCCGCTTCCCCCCTCTTGACTCTGTCTTCATTACGGAAAAATATTGACTTCGGATTTTGTTTCATCAAATTCCGAGAATATTTCCTGCACAACTTTTCTGAAATACAAAACAACAGAAAATAGGGAACTGGCACTGTGGCATCTTGTTAATAGGTTAGTGCCGGAAAATGTATAAAAGTGCAACAAAGTGTGAGCAAAACATATATAAATTGGTGTAAAATAAGCATGAAGCATCAAAAATTATAGATACGTTTGCGACGTATCAGTGTTACACCAGCATGAGCATGTTGGAGTTTTAGAATGGAGATTGGCTCAGATTATGGGGTTTCGTGACACAGTGGATGTGTGCGAGCTCGCAGACCTCGGGTACGAAGGAAGAAGCTGGACCTACGAGAAGCGCGTAGTTGGAGGCTCTTTCTGTCGTGTACGGTTGGACAGGGCGCTAGCCACAACTCCTTGGAGTGCACGGTTCCCGCTCGCGAGGGTTTCACACCTAACGGGTGGCACATCCGATCATGGGCCTATCCTGCTGTGGTGGCGGGAAACCGAGAAGCAGCAGCGTGTTACTCAAGATAAAATCTTCAGGTATGAAGTTATTTGGGAAGGTCATGAGCAGTTCAAACCTTTCCTAGTCGATGCGCGGCAAGCAGAAGGGAAGGCGGAGGCGATGCGAGAGTTGAAGCAAAAGCTAACACGGGTCTCGGGTTTTTTGGGAAGCTGGGAGCGATCAATTTTTGGCAACATTTAGGCGGAAATTCGAAGCCTGAACGGAAGGCTGGTAGAAATGAGGGATGAGCCGTTGCGCTTGGGGCCATCCGAGGAGGAGACGAGGGTTACCCAGAGGTTGGTTGAACTATACCAGCGGGAAGAGGTGATGTGGCGCCAAAGGTCACGCGTGCAGTGGCTTGCAGAGGATGATAAAACTTCTCGTTTCTTCCATCAACGTGCAAGCCAGCGAAAAAAGAAGAACAAAATCAGCAGGCTTACAAGAGAGGATGGAACAGTTACTGAGAATGAGCAGGACATGGCGCGGGTGACGAGTGGCTTCTATGCTCAACTCTATCAATCCGAAGAAGTCACTAATTTTGAGGAGGTGATTAATGTTATCCCAATAAAGATGACATCGGAGATGAATGATGCTTTTCTCAAGATTTTTGCTGCGGAAGAGGTCAAAGTAGCACTCTTTCAAATGTTCTCAACGAAGGCACCGGGACCGGATGGTTTCTGGCGCATTTTTTCCAAACCCACTGGGATATATGTGGGGAAGAGGTGACGGCGGCGGTGCTGAGGGTCCTCAAGGGGGACGATGATATGAGTGATATTAATCAAACTTTCATTGTGCTCATCCCGAAGGTCGCCAGCTCGGAAGATCTTGGGCAGTTTAGGCCCATCAGCTTGTGCAATGTGACCTATAAAATTGCGTCCAAGTTCATGGGTAATAGACTGAAGGTGTGTCTACCAAGGGTTATTGTTGAGGAGCAATCGTCTTTTGTCCCAGGGGGGCTCATTACGGATAATATATTTATACTAGTGTTTACACTTTATGAAGCGGAATCAGGCTAAGAAGAACAATTTTTGTGCCCTCGAGCTTGATATGCGGAAGGCGTATGATAGGCTCGAGTGGAGGTATTTGGAAGCTGTTATGATCAAGCTGGGGTTTCATCGTTTGTGGATCCAAATGGTCATGATGCTAGTAACAGCAGTATCCTTCCAGGTTCTGTTTAATGGGGGGAAATTACAACAGTTCTTTCCCTCTCGGGGGTACGGCAAGGTGATCCCATCTCACCATATGTTTTCTTGTAAGCAGCAGAGGGTCTCTCGTGCCTTCTAAAATATCATAGTTTATCATTAGAGCTCCATCGGCTTATGGTGGCACCGTCGGCGCCGACGGTGAGTCGCCTCCTTTTTGCGGATGACAGCCTGTTTCTATTCAAGGAAGATACGGAGAGTGATGGGAGAGTTCAAGAGATTTTAAATCTTTATTGCATGGCCTCGGGTCAGAGAATTACCCGGGACAACCTTCTGTTTTGTTCAGGGGTAATAAGGGAGAGTGTCAAGGCTGATCTTGATGTTCACAGTGAGATACTGCACGAGAAATATTTGGGAAGGCCCTAGGATGTGGGGAAATAAAAAAAATCAGTGTCTTTAAGTATATAAAGGATAGAATATGGAACAAAATCCAAGGATGGTTGGAAAAGCTACTATCAGCTAAAGGCAAGGATGTATTAATAAAGTCGGTAGTCCAAGCAATACCAATTTTCCTGATGGCTTGTTTCAATCTACCGAGGGGTTTATGCCTACATATTAACACTATGATAAGGAAATTTTGGTGGGGCAGCCGAGACGGGGAGATGAAACCTAGCTGGGTGTCTTGGAAGGAAATGTGCAAGCCCAAGACTATGGGGGGTTTGGGATTCAGAGATATAGAGCTTTTTAATCTTGCTCTACTGGCAAGATAGGGGTGGCGCATAATACAAAACCCGAGCACTCTAAGTGCAAGGATACTGAAGGCTAAATATTTTCCTAATACAAATGTGTTGGAGGCGCAGGTGGGAGGAGCACCTTCACAAATCTGGCGAGCGATACATGAGGGAGTCCAAGTGCTAAAGCAAGGTTTGATTTGCCGCATTGGAGATGGAGCGCACGGACCCCTGGAATGATCAGTGGATCCCTCGAGATGGTATGATGAGGCTGATGACATGCTTAGCTGCTGATCCCCCCACCAGGGTCGTGGCCTTTATTGATTAGGTGACAGTAACTTGGAAGGAGGAAAAGCTACGACATTTCATGTTGTTGATGGTGTTGGAGATATGCCCAACAGGCAATAATAAAATGGTTATTATAATATATCTTTGTGTTTATGATAATGTTTACATACCATGCTATAATTGTATTAACCGAAACATTGATACATGTGTGTTATGTGAACAACAAGGAGTCCCTAGTAAGCCTCTTGTATAACTAGCTTGTTGATTAATAGATGATCATGGTTTCGTGATCATGAACATTGGATGTTATTAATAACAAGGTTATGTCATTATATGAATGATATAATGGACACACCCAATTAAGCATAGCATAAGATCACGTCATTTAAGTTATTTGCTATAAGCTTTCGATACATAGTTACCTAGTCCTTATGACCATGAGATCATGTAAATCACTTATACCGGAAAGGTACTTTGATTACATCAAACGCCACTGCGTAAATGGGTGGTTATAAAGGTGGGATTAAGTATCCGGAAAGTATGAGTTGAGGCATATGGATCAACAGTGGGATTTGTCCATCCCGATGACGGATAGATATACTCTGGGCCCTCTCGGTGGAATATCGTCTAATGTCTTGCAAGCATATGAATAAGTTCATAAGAGACCACATACCACGGTACGAGTAAAGAGTACTTGTCAGGAGACGAGGTTGAACAAGGTATAGAGTGATACCGATGATCAAACCTCGGACAAGTAAAATATCGCGTGACAAAGGGAATTGGTATCGTATGTGAATGGTTCATTCGATCACTAAGTCATCGTTGAATATGTGGGAGCCATTATGGATCTCCAGATCCCGCTATTGGTTATTGGTCGGAGAGAAGTCTCAACCATGTCTACATAGTTCACGAACCGTAGGGTGACACACTTAAGGTTTGATGTCATTTAAGTAGATATGGAATATGGAATGGAGTTCGAAGTTTTGTTCAGAGTCTCGGATGGGATCCAGGACATCACGAGGAGTTCTGGAATGGTCCGGAGAATAAGATTCATATATAGGAAGTCATTTTCTAGGTTTGAAAATGATCCGGTATTTTCTCTGGAAGGTTCTAGAAGGTTCTAGAAGAGTCCGGAAGAAATAAGGATGGAAGGTGGAGTCCCAGAGGACTCCACCCACCTTGGCCGGCCAGCCTAAGGGAGGAGGAGTCCCAAGTGGACTCCCCACCATGGTGGCCGGCCACCCCACCAAGGAAAGGGGGGAGTCCCACTCCCCCTAGGTTTGGTCACATGGAAGGTTTTTGTTGGGGTCTTATTCGGACACTTTGACCTAAACCTTGGGGCTTCCACCTATATAAAGAGGGGAGGAGAGGGGCTGGCCGGCTACCACAACACCACCATGGCCGCACCCCTCAAGGCTGCCCTAGCCGGCGCCCCCTCTCCCAAACCCTAGCGGTTCCCTCCTACCTCTCTCTCCCACATAGCTTAGGCGAAGCTCTGTCGGAGATCTCCATCACCACCGCCACCATGCCGTCGTGCTGCCGGGATTCCGAGGAGGATCTACTACTTCCGCTACCCGCTGGAACGGGGAGAAGGACGTCGTCTTCATCAACACCGAACGTGTGACCGAGTACGGAGGTGCTGCCCGATCGTGGCACCGTGATCAAGATCTTCTACGCGCTTTTGCAAGCGGCAAGTGATCATCTACCGCAGCAATAAGAGCCTACTCTTATAGGCTTTGGAAATCTTCAAGGGTTAGTCTCGTTCATCCCCTCGTTGCTCCCATCTTCTAGATTGCATCTTGGCTTGGATTGCGTTCTCGCGGTAGGAAATTTTTTGTTTTCTATGCAACGAATCCCTACAGTGGTATCAGAGCCATGTCTATGCATAGATGGTTGCACGAGTAGAACACAATGGTTTTGTGGGCGTTGATGCTCTTGTTGTCTTTAGTTTGAGTACTTTGCATCTTTGTGGCATAGTGGGATGAAGCGGCCCGGACTAACTTTACATGACCGCGTTCATGAGACTTGTTCCTCGTTCGACATGCAACTTGTATTGCATAAGAGGCTTTGCGGGTGTCTGATACGTCTCCGACGTATCGATAATTTCTTATGTTCCATGCCACATTATTGATGTTATCTACATGTTTTATGCACACTTTATGTCATATTCGTGCATTTTCTGGAACTAACCTATTAACAAGATGCCGAAGTGCCGCTTCTGTTTCGCTGTTTTTGGTTTCAGAAATCCTAGTAACGAAATATTCTCGGAATCGGACGAAATCAACGCCCAAGTTCCTATTTTTACCGGAAGCATCCAGAACACACGAGAACCGCCAGAGAAGGGGGACAGGGCCACCAAACCACACCCCGGCGCGGCCAGGGGGGGCCGCGCCCCCCTATGGTTTGGGCAGCCCGTGGCCCCTCCGACTCTGACTCTTCGCCTATTTAAGCCGTCGTGACCTAAAACTTCGACACCAATTGACGAAAACCACAGAAACCTTCCAGAGCCGCCGCCATCGCGAAGCCAAGATCTGGGGGACAGGAGTCTCTGTTCCGGCACGCTGCCGGAGCGGGGAAGTGCCCCCGGAAGGCTTCTCCATCGACACCGCTGCCATCTCCACCGCCATCTTCATCACCGCTGCTGCTCCCATGAGGAGGGAGTAGTTCTCCATCGAGGCTCGGGGCTGTACCGGTAGCTATGTGGTTCATCTCTCCCATGTACCTCAATACAATAATCTCATGAGCTGCTTTACATGATTGAGATTCATATGAGTTTTGTATCACTATTCATCTATGTGCTACTCTAGCAATGTTATTAAAGTAGTTCTATTCCTCCTGCACGTGTGTAAAGGTGATAGTGTGTGCACCGTGTTAGTACTTGGTTTATGCTATGATCATGATCTCTTGTAGATCATGAAGTTAACTATTGCTATGATAATATTGATGTGATCTATTCCTCCTACATATGCATGAAGGTGACAGTGTGCATGCTATGTTAGTACTTGGTTTAGTCTTTTGATCTATCTTACACTATAAGGTTACTTAAATATGAACAAATTGTGGAGCTTGTTAACTCCGGCATTGAGGGTTCGTGTAATCCTACGCAATGCGTTCATCATCCAACAAGAGTGTAGAGTATGCATTTATACGTTCATTATGTGATCAATGTTGAGAGTGTCCACTAGTGAAAGTGTAATCCCTAGGCCTTGTTCCTAAATACTGCTGAGTTACTATCGCTTGTTTCTTGTTTTACTGCGTTACTACTGCTGCAATACTACCACCATCAACTACACGCCAGCAAGCTATTTTCTGGCACCGTTGCTACTGCTCATACTTATTTATACCACCTGTATTTCACTATCTCTTCGCCGAACTAGTGCACCTATTAGGTGTGTTGGGGACACAAGAGACTTCTTGCTTTGTGGTTGCAGGGTTGCATGAGAGGGATATCTTTGACCTCTTCCTCCCTGAGTTCGATAAACCTTGGGTGATCCACTTAAGGGAAAACTTGCTGCTGTTCTACAAACCTCTGCTCTTGGAGGCCCAACACCGTCTACGAGAAAGGAGGGGAACGTAGACATCAAGCTATTTTCTGGCGCCGTTGCCGGGGAGGAAAGGTAAAAGGTACTCACACTCCGGATCTCGGCTACTAAGCTATTTTCCGGCGCCGTAAGTACTCGAAGCTATTTCCTTTAGATCCTGCAATTGCATCTTTTTGTTTCTTGTTTACACTAGTTTGGCATAATGGACAAGAATGAGCTTCTTATTCTATTTCCTGATTTAAAACATGGATTGTTTGATGCGAAAATTAAAAAACCTATGGAATCTTATTTGCATGCTGGTAGTAATATTAGTATGAACGCTTTGAACACCATTGTTGATAATGATATAGAAAGTTCTAAGCTTGGGGAAGCTGGTTTTCATGATCTTTTTAGTCCCCCAAGCATTGAGGAGAAAATTTTCTTTGATGATACTTTGCCTCCCATATATGATGATTATAATGATAGTGGTCTTTTGGTGCCACCCACTATGGAGAGTAAATTTTGTTGTGATTATACTATGCCTCCAACACTTGATGAGAATAATAATGATAGCTACTTTGTTGAATTTGCTCCCACTACAACTAATAAAATTGATTATGCTTATGTGGAGAGTAATAATTTTATGCATGAGACTCATGATAAGAATGCTTTATGTGATAGTTATATTGTTGAGTTTGCTCATGTTGCTACTGAAAGTTATTATGAGAGAGGAAAATATGGTTGTAGAAATTTTCATGTTACTAAAATGCCTCTCTATGTGCTGAAATTTTTGAAACTATACTTGTTTTATCTTCCTATGCTTGTTACTTTGCTCTTCATGAACTTGTTTATTTACAAGATTCCTATGCATAGGAAGCATGTTAGACTTAAATGTGTTTTGAATTTGCCTCTTGATGCTCTCTTTTGCTTCAAATACTATTTCTTGCGAGTGCATCATTAAAACTGCTGAGCACATCTTAATGGCTATAAAGAAAGAACTTCTTGGGAGATAACCCATGTGTTATTTTGCTACAGTACTTTGTTTTATATTTGTGTCTTGGAAGTTGTTTACTACTGTAGCAACCTCTCCTTATCTTAGTTTTGTGTTTTGTTGTGCCAAGTGAAGCCTCTAATTGAAGGTTGATACTAGATTTGGATTTCTGCGCAGAAACAGATTTCTATCTGTCACGAATCTGGGCTGTTTTCTCTGTAGAAAAATCAGAAAAATATGCCAATTTACGTGCGTGTTCCTCAGATATGTACGCAACTTTCATTAGTTTTGAGTTTTCTGATCTGAGCAACGGAAGTATTTATTAAAAATTCGTCTTTACGGACTGTTCTGTTTTGACAGATTCTGCCTTTTATTTCGCATTGCTTCTTTCGCTGTGTTGGGTGGATTTCTTTGTTCCATTACCTTCCAGTAGCTTTGAGCAATGTCCAGAAGTGTTAAGAATGATTGTGTCACCTCTGAAAATGTGAGTTTTTGATTATGTACTAACCCCTCTAATGAAGTTTATGAGAAGTTTGGTGTGAAGGAAGTTTTCAAGGGTCAAGAGAGGAGGATGATATACTATGATCAAGAAGAGTGAAAGCTCTAAGCTTGGGGATGCCCCGGTGGTTCACCCCTGCATATTCTAAGAAGACTCAAGCGTCTAAGCTTGGGGATGCCCAAGGCATCCCCTTCTTCATCGACAACATTATCAGGTTCCTCCCCTGAAACTATATTTTTATTCCATCACATCTTATGTGCTTTACTTGGAGCGTGTGTATGCTTTTGTTTTTGCTTTTGTTTGAATAAATGCTTGTTTGGGAGAGAGACACGCTCCGCTGTAGCATATGAACAAGTATGTCCTTAGGCTCTACTCATAGTATTCATGGCGAAGTTTCTTCTTCGATAAATTGTTATATGGTTGGAATTGGAAAATGATACATGTAGTAATTGTTATAAATGTCTTGGGTAATGTGATACTTGGCAATTGTTGTGCTCATGTTTAAGCTCTTGCATCATATACTTTGCACCCATTAATGAAGAAATACATAGAGCATGTTAAAATTTGGTTTGCATATTTGGTTTCTCTAAGGTCTAGATAATTTCTAGTATTGAGTTTGAACAACGAGGAAGACGGTGTAGAGTCTTATAATGTTTTCAATATGACTTTTATGTGAGTTTTGCTGCACCGGTTCATCCTTGTGTTTGTTTCAAATAGCCTTGCTAGCCTAAACCTTGTATCGAGAGGGAATACTTCTCATGCATCCAAAATACTTGAGCCAACCACTATGCCATTTGTGTCCACCATACCTACCTACTACATGGTATTTTTCCGCCATTCCAAAGTAAATTGCTTGAGTGCTACCTTTAAAATTCCATCATTCACCTTTGCAATATATAGCTCATGGGACAAATAGCTTAAAAACTATTGTGGTATTGAATATGTAATTATGCACTTTATCTCTTATTAAGTTGCTTGTTGTGCGATAACCATGTTCACTGGGGACGCCATCAACTATTCATTGTTGAATTTCATGTGAGTTGCTATGCACGTCCGTCTTGTCTGAAGTAAGAGAGATCTACCACCTTATGGTTAAGCATGCATATTGTTAGAGAAGAGCATTGGGCCGCTAACTAAAGCCATGATCCATGGTGGAAGTTTCAGTCTTGGACATATATCCTCAATCTCAAATGAGAAAATTATTAATTGTTGTTACATGCTTATGCATAAAAGAGGAGTCCATTATCTGTTGTCTATGTTGTCCCGGTATGGATGTCTAAGTTGAGAATAATCAATAGCGAGAAATCCAATGCGAGCTTTCTCCTTAGACCTTTGTACAGGTGGCATAGAGGTACCCCTTTGTGACACTTGGTAAAAACATGTGCATTGTGATGATCCGGTAGTCCAAGCTAATTAGGACAAGGTGCGGGCACTATTAGTACACTATGCATGAGGCTTGCAACTTATAAGATATAATTTACATGATACATATGCTTTATTACTACCGTTGACAAAATTGTTTCATGTTTTCAAAATCAAAGCTCTAGCACAAATATAGCAATCGATGCTTTTCCTCTATGGAGGACCATTCTTTTACTTTCAATGTTGAGTCAGTTCACCTATTTCTCTCCACCTCAAGAAGCAAACACTTGTGTGAACTGTGCATTGATTCCTACATACTTGCATATTGCACTTATTATATTACTCTATGTTGACAATTATCCATGAGATATACATGTTACAAGTTGAAAGCAACCGCTGAAACTTAATCTTCCTTTGTGTTGCTTCAATGCCTTTACTATGAATTATTGCTTTATGAGTTAACTCTTATGCAAGACTTATTGATGCTTGTCTTGAAGTGCTATTCATGAAAAGTCTTTGCTTTATGATTCAGTTGTTTACTCATGTCATTACCATTGTTTTGATCGCTGCATTCACTACATATGCTTTACAAATAGTATGATCAAGGTTATGATGGCATGTCACTCCAGAAATTATCTGTGTTATCGTTTTACCTGCTCGGGACGAGCAGAACTAAGCTTGGGGATGCTGATACGTCTCCGACGTATCGATAATTTCTTATGTTCCATGCCACATTATTGATGTTATCTACATGTTTTATGCACACTTTATGTCATATTCGTGCATTTTCTGGAACTAACCTATTAACAAGATGCCGAAGTGCCAGTTCCTGTTTTCTGCTGTTTTTGGTTTCAGAAATCCTAGTAACGAAATATTCTCGGAATCGGACAAAATCAACGCCCAAGTTCCTATTTTTACCGGAAGCATCCAGAACACACGAGAACCGCCAGAGAAGGGGGAAAGGGCCACCAAACCACACCCCGGCGCGGCCAGGGGGGGCCGCGCCCCCCTATGGTTTGGGCAGCCCGTGGCCCCTCCGACTCCGACTCTTCGCCTATTTAAGCCGTCGTGACCTAAAACTTCGACACCAATTGACGAAAACCACAGAAACCTTCCAGAGCCGCCGCCATCGCGAAGCCAAGATCTGGGGGACATGAGTCTCTGTTCCGGCACGCTGCCGGAGCGGGGAAGTGCCCCCGGAAGGCTTCTCCATCGACACCGCTGCCATCTCCACCGCCATCTTCATCACCGCTGCTGCTCCCATGAGGAGGGAGTAGTTCTCCATCGAGGCTCGGGGCTGTACCGGTAGCTATGTGGTTCATCTCTCCCATGTACCTCAATACAATAATCTCATGAGCTGCTTTACATGATTGAGATTCATATGAGTTTTGTATCACTATTCATCTATGTGCTACTCTAGCAATGTTATTAAAGTAGTTCTATTCCTCCTGCACGTGTGTAAAGGTGACAGTGTGTGCACCGTGTTAGTACTTGGTTTATGCTATGATCATGATCTCTTGTAGATCATGAAGTTAACTATTGCTATGATAATATTGATGTGATCTATTCCTCCTACATATGCATGAAGGTGACAGTGTGCATGCTATGTTAGTACTTGGTTTAGTCTTTTGATCTATCTTACACTATAAGGTTACTTAAATATGAACAAATTGTGGAGCTTGTTAACTCCGGCATTGAGGGTTCGTGTAATCCTACGCAATGCGTTCACCATCCAACAAGAGTGTAGAGTATGCATTTATCTGTTCTGTTATGTGATCAATGTTGAGAGTGTCCACTAGTGAAAGTGTAATCCCTAGGCCTTGTTCCTAAATACTGCTGAGTTACTACTGCTTGTTTACTGTTTTACTGCGTTACTACTGCTGCAATACTACCACCATCAACTACACGCCAGCAAGCTATTTTCTGGCACCGTTGCTACTGCTCATACTTATTTATACCACCTGTATTTCACTATCTCTTCGCCGAACTAGTGCACCTATTAGGTGTGTTGGGGACACAAGAGACTTCTTGCTTTGTGGTTGCAGGGTTGCATGAGAGGGATATCTTTGACCTCTTCCTCCCTGAGTTCGATAAACCTTGGGTGATCCACTTAAGGGAAAACTTGCTGCTGTTCTACAAACCTCTGCTCTTGGAGGCCCAACACTGTCTACAGGAAAGGAGGGGGAACGTAGACATCAGTGTCTGTCTCTCCTACTATAGTAAAGATTCAATTTACTCTTCTATTGACAACACTAGTATCACCGTTGTGGTTCATGTTCGTAGGTAGATTAGATCTCTTTCGAAAACCCTAAACCACGTAAAATATGCAAACCAAATTAGAGACGTCTAACTTGTTTTTGCAGGGTTTGGTGATGTGATATGGCCATAATGTGATGATGAATATGTATGAGATGATCATTATTGTATTGTGGCAACCGGCAGGAGCCTTATGGTTGTCTTTATGTTTCATGTTGAGTAGTATTTCAAATTATTTGTAATAGTTGCTACATGAGGTGAACAACCACGAAGACGGCGCCATGAACCTTGACGCTACGCCGACGATGATGGAGATCATGCCCGTTGATGATGAAGATCATGTCTGTGCTTTGGAGATGAAGATCAAAGGCGCAAAGACAAAAGGGCCATATCATATCACATATGAATTGCATGTGATGTTAATCCTTTATGCATCTTATTTTGCTTAGAACACGACGGTAGCATTATAAGATGATCCCTCACATTAATATCAAGATAATAAAGTGTTCTCCCCTCGTATGCACCATTGCCAAAGTTCGTCGTTTCAAAGCATCTCGTGATGATCGGATGTGATAGATTCAACGTTCATATACAACGGGTGTAAGCCATGTTGCACACGCGGAATACTTGGGTTTGGTTGACGAGCCTAGCATTTACAGACATGGCCTCGGGACAACAGAAACCGAAAGGTTGAACACGAGTCATATGGATGATATGATCAACATGTTGATGTTCACCATTGAAGCTACATCATCTCACGTGATGATCGGTTTTGGTGTAGTGGATTTGGATCGTGTACCACTTAACAACTATGAGGGATGTTGTATTAAGTGGGAGTTCATTAGTAATTAGATTAAAACATGAACTAATTATCATAAACATAGTCTGAGTAGTATTTTGAATTAATTTTGTAGTATTGGCATCCGTTTTTCTACCATGCGCTAGTCTTGTTATTGAGATAGAAATACTGTTAAAATCTGACAAGAAACTTTACAGACTGGTACCGTATTGTTAAAGAATCAAGAAGTGATTAAGTCCTATAGCAAACTTATAGTAAACCTCACATTGTTGATTCAAAGAGCAATGGTTTCAATTAGTACATAAAGTTATCTTGTCTCCGTGAAACTCGAAGTTCAAATCTGTTTGAAAAGTAAGGAGCTGAAAATTTAGTTTTCAGAAATAATCAAGGTATGAGATATATGTGATATCTAAGACCTTATTGCAAGATGATAGAATATAATTTGGTGAGACTACATAAACTCATAAGTTTTATGGGAATGTACGAAGGTTGAAGACGCAAGGCGTCCCAATCCTCCAACTATTGGGGCACTAACAATATTCGCATATCCATGAAGTTATCATCTTTAGTATGCACCGTTGCTAAGACTCGTCGTATCGAAGCATCACGTGATGATCGGGTGTTATAGATTCTACGTGTGCATACAACGGGTGCAAGCCAGATTTGCACATGCGAATACCAAGGTTAAAACTTTATGAGCCTAGCATGTACAGACATGGTCTCAGAAAGTCATCATGATACAATGGATAAAATTATGAGTGAAATTGTTCATCATATTACAAGGTTACTAATAGTGAAATCCGGAACACTTGTCATATGATGATCAACTTCAAAGTAAGAACCTCAAGGTTATTGGTATTTGACCAACAAACCGAGAAGTTATTGAAGTTGATGTGTTTTTCTGAATAATGAGGAAAGCTAAAAAAGAAACTACAAAAGATTATTGGCAGAAAGAAAGAAAAGACTAGAATGTCTAGCTCAGGTGTATATAAATGATATACATGTTATGGTTATATTCCTAGTTAGGTCACACAATGAAATTCTTGGGTATTTGTATCATATTGGTTGGTATGAAGTGTCATACAAAACAACGCAATACAAGAATACAATGGCCTAAGTGACTGACAAGGAATATGATAGGAATGCACGACTGGAACAAAATAAAGTGTTATTATGTTTGTCGTTAGCATTCTATCTAGCCCTTAGAATTTATAATAAAGAACTTAATAATTGTTATTTTGCTCTGGTCAAATGAAAACAATGAGTTGTTCAAATTATGAAATTACTCCATATACGATGGATAAGTTATTATAAATCTTAATGGTGAAACACACATACATAACAATGACGCTAAAATGCCATAAGGCAAATGATTTGAATTCCACTTATTTGTGGAACCGCCATTTAGGTCATGTTAGAAAGGAACGCATGAAGGAACTCCATGCAAATGGATTTTTAGAGTCATTTGATTTTTGAATCATTTGGTGCTTGCAAATATTTTCTAAAGAGAATGATTAAAATACCGTTCATAGGCCAAGAGTTGAACGGGCAACTAACTTGGTGAAAACATACATGATGATATATGTGGTTCACTGGGCATAGTTGTGTGCGGGAGATTCTTCTACTTCATGAAAACTTTCAACAATAAATTGAGTATATATATGTGGATATATTCGATAAGGAAGAAGTTTGAAACATTTGAATGGATTCAAATAAATTTCAGCATGAAGTGGAAATCATCGTAATAGAAAAATCAAATATCTATGATTGGATCATTGGAAAATATTTGAATTACGAGTTTTAGCGAACATCTAAGAGAGTCATGAAATTGTTCTACAACTCACATTTCTTGGAGTATCATAATGATGATATAGTATCCGAGAGATGTATCCAAACCTTGTTGGATCAATGATGAGATAAAATATTGATGCCATTATATTTTTTGTGGATTATGCTTTAGTGACTACCGCTTTTACACTTAATAGAGCATCATCATGATCCGTTGAAATGGCACCATACGAGTTATGGCATGGGTATGAATCCTAATAGTCTTTTCTTCAATTTTGGTATGCATAGCATAAGTAAATAAGTTTACAACCAAAATCGGATGAATGTCTTTGTTGGTTATCCCAGAGAATTGATTGGGAATTCTTCCCACTATGGAGACAAAGACAAAAGTGTTTGTCAATGTTTCTTATTTCCAAGAAATTGTTTCTAGCGAAGTATTTGAGTGGGAGGACAATAGAACTTGATAAGGTTTATGAACTTGAGTATAATGATCAGAGTAGCGCAGCATTGGAATTGGTTCCGGAAGCGGCCACAACGATCATGACTCCCATGACTACAAAGTGTTTTAGCCATGGAGATCGAAGAACATATTGAACCTTGTAGGTATGGTTTACTTTGTGATCAAATAAATGATTTGTGGACAAAGGATTGATTTTGAACAATGATAAACCAACTACAAACAAAGAAGTTATGATGGGCCCTGACTCCGTTAAAATGGCTATAAGCCATGAAATCGACTTGGATGAAATATCATTGAAGAAGCTCGACTTGTCGAAAAGTTGTTTACGACAAAGTTCAAAGAGTTGACTACGATAAGATTAGATCTTCCGTAGCAATGCTTATAGTCTATGTGGATTATTCTTGTAATCACTACATATTTCTTTTATGAGATATGCTAGTAGGATGGCAAGATACATTACTTAACAGAACTGTGTATTAAAGGTGTATACAAGATACAACCAAAAGTTTTGCTAGTCCGTGGAATACTAGATTGGTATACGAACTTCAATTGGATGAAGTAAGTATCGCAGAGTTGGAATCTTCACCAGATGAAATTTTCAAAGCGTTTTTGATTTCATCAGAGACGATGAAGAGGCTTGCATTTGCAAGAAATTAAGTGGGAGCGCTGAGACATATTTATAATACTTTATGTAGATGACATATAGTTGGTTATAAATGATGTAATTATATACTTGATTAAAAGATTTCATTGAGAATTAACTTCAATGAAAGGATATGGACTGAAAGAAATTTAGTGTCAAGATCTATGAAGATAGATTGAAACACATAAATAAGTTTAAGTCAAAGTACATAGGATGGATATTGAAGTAGTTCAATATAGAAATATTAAGAAAATGTTCTTGTCATGTGAAGGTTTAACAAGACTTGAGTGTATCTGACACTCAATGAGTAAAAACACATGAGTGATTATAGGTCACGAATAATATGTACACAATCAGATGTCCTATGCTCTAAAAGTGTTATGAGCATGTACCAGAATGATTCATGTGATGATCATTGAAAAACAGTAAGAATATTCTTGAGTACTTAAGAAGAACCAAGTATATATATATATAATTTTGTATGGAGAAATGACAAACAAATCGCTGTAAGGTGTTACACCGATATTGGTTTTTTCACATATAAAATATAATTTCAATCTCAAATTTGACTAAGTGTTGTTTAAAAGATAGCACAATGAGTTAGAAGTTGTCTATGTTAGATTTAGAAGAGTTCTAAATATTGTGACGGATTCTACAAACGAAAGGCAGAGTATGTCATTGTTTTGACAATGACTGAGGATGTTAAGTCAAGAAGTTCTTTGAGAACTTGGTGTAGTTCCGATAGTGTCAGAACTTTGAAGCTATATTGTGTGTGACAATATTAGTGACATATTTCAGACCGCGGAATTAAGGTTCCACCAGAAGACCAAACATATTTAATGCCGACTCATTTGGAAATGAGTGATGCGTTGAGACGCAAATGAATTACAAAATACATACGGTTCTGAGCATGTCAGATCCGTTGACTAAAACCTCTCCCGTGAGCAAAACATGATAAAGCACCGGAAGGCCAAGGTGTTATATCTTTACAAATGTAAACTAGATTATTGACTCTAGTGCAAGTGGGAGACTGTTGGAGATATGCCCAAGAGGCAATAATAAAATGGTTATTATAATATATCTTTGTGTTTATGATAATGTTTACATACCATGCTATAATTGTATTAAACGAAACATTGATACATGTGTGTTATGTGAACAACAAGGAGTCCCTAGTAAGCCTCTTGTATAACTAGCTTGTTGATTAATAGATGATCATGGTTTCGTGATCATGAACATTGGATGTTATTAATAACAAGGTTATGTCATTATATGAATGATATAATGGACACACCCAATTAAGCATAGCATAAGATCACGTCATTTAAGTTATTTGCTATCAGCTTTCGATACATAGTTACCTAGTCCTTATGACCATGAGATCATGTAAATCACTTATACCGGAAAGGTACTTTGATTACATCAAACGCCACTGCGTAAATGGGTGGTTATAAAGGTGGGATTAAGTATCCGGAAAGTATGAGTTGAGGCATATGGATCAACAGTGGGATTTGTCCATCCTGATGACGGATAGATATACTCTGGGCCCTCTCGGTGGAATGTCGTCTAATGTCTTGCAAGCATATGAATAAGTTCATAAGAGACCACATACCACGGTACGAGTAAAGAGTACTTGTCAGGAGACGAGGTTGAACAAGGTATAGAGTGATACCGATGATCAAACCTCGGACAAGTAAAATATCATGTGACAAAGGGAATTGGTATCGTATGTGAATGGTTCATTCGATCACTAAGTCATCGTTGAATATGTGGGAGCCATTATGGATCTCCAGATCCCGCTATTGGTTATTGGTCGGAGAGAAGTCTCAACCATGTCTACATAGTTCACGAACCGTAGGGTGACACACTTAAGGTTTGATGTCATTTAAGTAGATATGGAATATGGAATGGAGTTCGAAGTTTTGTTCGGAGTCTCGGATGGGATCCAGGACATCACGAGGAGTTCCGGATTGGTCCAGAGAATAAGATTCATATATAGGAAGTCATTTTCTAGGTTTGAAAATGATCCGGTATTTTCTCTGGAAGGTTCTAGAAGGTTCTAGAAGAGTCCGGAAGAAATAAGGATGGAAGGTGCCCACCTTGGCCGGCCAGCCTAAGGGAGGATGAGTCCCAAGTGGACTCCCCACCATGGTGGCCGGCCACCCCACTGATACGTCTCCGACGTATCGATAATTTCTTATGTTCCGTGCCACATTATTGATGATATCTACATGTTTTATGCATACTTTACATCATATTTATGCATTTTCTGGAACTAACCTATTAACGAGATGCCGAAGAGCCAGTTGCTGTTTTCTGCTATTTTTGGTTTCAAAAATCCTAGTAAGGAAATATTCTCGGAATTGGACGAAATCAACTCCCAGGGGCCTATTTTCACACGAAGCTTCCAGAAGACCGAAGAGTCAACGAAGTGGGGCCACGAGGCGGCCAGGAGGTAGGGCGGCGCGGCCCAAGCCTTGGCCGCGCCGACCTGTCTCCTGGGCCCCTCGTGACGCCCCTTGACCTGCCCTTCCGCCTACAAATAGCCTTCGTCGCGAAACCCCCAGTACCGAGAGCCACGATACGGAAAACCTTCCAGAGACGCCGCCGCCGCCAATCCCATCTCGGGGGATTCAGGAGATCGCCTCCGGCACCCTGCCGGAGAGGGGATTCATCTCCCGGAGGACTCTACACCGCCATGGTCGCATCCGGAGTGATGAGTGAGTAGTCTACCCCTGGACTATGGGTCCATAGCAGTAGCTAGATGGTTGTCTTCTCCTCATTGTGCTTAATTGTCGGGTCTTGTGAGCTGCCGAACATGATCAAGATCATCTATCTGTAATGCTATATGTTGTGTTTGTTGGGATCCGATGAATAGAGAATACCATGTTATGTTGATTATCAATTTATATCTATGTGTTGTTTATGATCTTGCATGCTCTCCGTTATTAGTAGAGGCTCTGGCCAAGTTTTTACTCTTAACTCCAAGAGGGAGTATTTATGCTCGATAGTGGGTTCATGTCTCCGTGAATCTGGGGGAGTGACAGAAACCTCTAAGGTTATGGATGTACTGTTGCCACTAGGGATAAAACATTGATGCTATGTCCGAGGATGTAGTTATTGATTACATTACGCACCATACTTAATGCAATTGTCTGTTGTTAGCAACTTAATACTGGAAGGGGTTCAGATGATAACCTGAAGGTGGACTTTTTAGGCATAGATGCATGCTGGATAGCGGTCTATGTACTTTGTCGTAATGCCCAATTAAATCTCACAATACTCATCATATCATGTATGTGCATGGTCATGCCCTCTCTATTTGTCAATTTCCCAACTGTAATTTGTTCACCCAACATGCTATTTATCTTATGGGAGAGACACCTCTAGTGAACTGTGGACCCCGGTCCATTCTTTACATCTGAAATACAATCTACTGCAATTGTTCTACTGTTCTCTGCAAACAATCATCATCCACACTATACATCTAATCCTTTGTTACAGCAAGCCGGTGAGATTGACAACCTCACTGTTTCGTTGGGGCAAAGTACTTTGGTTGTGTTGTGCAGGTTCCACGTTGACGCCGGAATCCCTGGTGTTGCGCCGCACTACATCTCGCCGCCATCAACCTTCAACGTGCTTCTTGGCTCCTACTGGTTCGATAAACCTTGGTTTCATACTGAGGGAAAACTTGCCGCTGTACGCATCACACCTTCCTCTTGGGGTTCCCAACGGACGCGTGCTGTACGCGTATCAAGCTCTTTTTCTGGCGCCGTTGCCGGGGAGATCAAGACACGCTGCAAGGGGAGTCTCCACAATCCAATCTCTTTACTTTGTTTTTGTCTTGCTTTTATTTTATTTACTACTTTGTTTGCTGCACTAAATCAATACACAAAAAAATTAGTTGCTAGCTTTACTTTATTTACTGTCTTGTTTGCACTCTATATCAAAACACAAAAAAATTAGTTACTTGTTTTACTTTACTTAATTCCATGCATGCTTTTATTTCACTAGTTAGGCTTAATGGAAAACAACAAAAATATTAGAGATCTTTATAGTATTTATCTTGAGTTAGGACATGAGGCGTTTGAAGAGAAAATTAAAAAACCTATGGAACTTTATATACGTGCCAATGGCAATGTTATTAGTATGAATGCTTTGAACACTATTATTGCTAATGCTATGGAAGAATTTAAGCTTGGGGAAGCTGGTTTTGATGAGCATGATATTTTTAGTCCCCCAAGCATGGAGGAGAAAATTTACTTTGATGACACTTTGCCTCCCATTTGTGATGATAGTGGTATTTTGGTGCCACCTACTATTGAGGATAAAGTTTATACTATGCCTCCTACATTTGATGATTATGGTGATGAGAATGATAATGATAGCTACTTTGTTGAATTTGCTCCCACTACAATTAATAAGAATGACTATGCTTATGATGGGAGTAGTAATTATTTTATGCATGAGACTCATGATAAGAATGCTTTATGTGATAGTTATATTGTTGAGTTTGCTCATGATGCTACTGGACATTATTATGAGAGAGGAAAATATGGTTGTAGAAATTTTCATGTTACTAAAACACCTCTCTATATGCTTAAAATTTTGAAATTGAGCTTGTCTAGTTTTCCTATGCTTGTTACTTTGCTTTTCATGAATTTGTTTATTTACAAGATTCCTTTTCATAGGAAGCATGTTAGGCTTAAATTTGTTTTGAATTTGCTTCTTGATGCTCTCTTTTGCTTCAACTACTATTTCTTGCGAATGCATCATTAAAACTGCTGAGCCCATCTTAATCGCTATAAAGAAAGAACTTCTTGGGAGATAACCCATGTGTTTATTTTGCTACAGTACCTTTGTTTTATATTTGTGTCTTGGAAGTTGTTTACTACTGTAGCAACCTCTCCTTATCTTAGTTTTGTGTTTTGTTGTGCCAAGTAAAGTCGTTGATAGTAAGGTTCATACTAGATTTGGATTACTGCGCAGAAACAGATTTCTTTGCTGTCACGAATCTGGGTAAAATTCTCTGTAGGTAACTCAGAAAATTATGCCAATTTACGTGAGTGATTCTCAGATATGTACGCAACTTTCATTCAATTTGAGCATTTTCATTTGAGCAAGTCTGGTGCCTCAATAAAATTCGTCTTTACGAACTGTTCTGTTTTGACAGATTCTGCCTTTTATTTCGCATTGCCTGTTTTGATATGATTGATGGATTTTTCGATTCCATTGACTTTCAGTAGCTTTGAGCAATGTCCAGAAGTGTTAAGAATGATTATGTCACCTCTGAACATGTATATTTTGATTGTGCACTAACTCTCTAATGAGTTGTTTTGAATTTGGTGTGGAGGAAGTTTTCAAGGATCAAGAGAGGGAGATGATACAACATGATCAAGGAGAGTGAAAGCTCTAAGCTTGGGGATGCCCCGGTGGTTCACCCCTGCATATATCAAGAAGACTCAAGCGTCTAAGCTTGGGGATGCCTAAGGCATCCCCTTCTTCATCGACAACATTATCAGGTTCCTCCCCTGAAACTATATTTTTATTCCATCACATCTTATGTGCTTTGCTTGGAGCGTCGGTTTGTTTTTGTTTTTGTTTTGTTTGAATAAAATGGATCCTAGCATTCATTGTGTGGGAGAGAGACACGCTCCGCTGTTGCATATGGACAAGTATGTCCTTAGGCTTTACTCATAGTATTCATGGCGAAGTTTCTTCTTCGCTAAATTGTTGTATGGTTGGAAACGGGAAATGTTGCATGTGGTAGTGTATAATAAAGTACTTGTAGAACATTGAGCTTTGACAACTTGATTCTTTGCAAATGTTTTGAGGTATTTAGATGGTAAGGCTTGCTGGATAAATAAGTTAAAATTAGTAGTGGATTGTTGTCTTTAAGCTTGTGCCGTACTACAAACTCTATTTAAATAGTTGAAGGCGTAGTTGGACTTGATAGCTTTCCATGTCTGAGAGTTCATCGTAATAACTAAGTTGTGCTGAATGTCGAGGGAGCTAGCGGGGTACTTGTGCCACCGTGAACGGCCCTCCTTGGAGTAAATTTTAATCATGCTCTTAATGATGAACCTGCTAGTTCACTACAAGAAAAGTTGCCATGGCCGACGAAGTTGAAGTCGCGCCGTGGTTGCTGGTGTACCATGGCCGACGATTTTGGGTCCCTCCGTGGTGCATGTCAAAACTTTTTTTTTCTCGTTTTTGAGGCCACCTAGCCCGACGAAAGCGGCCAAAACGTCGCGTATGGTGGCCCGGGACGTGGTGCATCTCGAAATCTCGGGTTCGCCGGCCGAGTCAACGCAAATCCGCACCGCCGAGGGATGTAGGGCCCAGATGGCAGCCTCTCTGGCATTGTTTTTTTTCTCGATCGCGCCATCTCGTTCAACGTTCTTCGATCGAGCCGTTTACGATGCAGGATCATGGGTCCCGCATGTCATCCTCTATGAACCAAAATTCTTTCTATTCTTGGATTTTTTTGACCCCGATTTACGGCTACTTCCTTTTTCTTTTGATCCCTTGCCGCCTTGGAAACGTTGAGACCGCTGCTGCTAAATGGGACCCGCATGTCATCCTCTATGTGCAATCAACTTTCTTTTCTTGGAGTTTTTTTTGGCACCTCAAATTTGGTCACTTGCCTTTTTCTTTCGATCCCCTGCCGCCTCTCAAACGGTGATACCGCTGCTGCTAACTGGGACCCGCATGTCATCCTCTATGTACTATAAAACTTTATTTTCTTGAATTATTTTTGGCACCTCATATTTGGTCACTTACCTTTTTCTTTCGATCCCCTGCCGCCTCTCAAACGGTGATACCGCTGCTGCTAAATGGGACCCGCATGTCATCCTCTATGTACTATAAAACTTTCTTTTCTTGAATTATTTTTGGCTCCTCATATTTTTTCACTTGCCTTTTTCTTTCGATCCCCTGCCGCCTCTCAAACGGTGATACCGCTGCTGCTAAATGGGACCCGCATGTCATCCTCTATGTACTATAAAACTTTCTTTTCTTGAATTATTTTTGGCTCCTGATATTTTTTCACTTGCCTTTTTCTTTCGATCTCATGCCACGTTTGAAACGTTGAGGAACCTGCAGGCTCATGGGACCCGCATGTCATCCTCTATGTACTATAAAAGTTCATTTTCTTAGTTTTCTTTCACCCTCTGATTTTTGGCAATTTCTTTTTTCTTTTGATCCCCTGCCGCCTCTCAAACGGTGATACCGCTGCTGCTAAATGGGACCCGCATGTCATCTTCTATGTACTATAAAACTTTCTTTTCTTGAATTATTTTCGGCTCCTCATATTTGGTCACTTGCCTTTTTCTTTCGATCTCATGCCACGTTTGAAACGTTGAGGAACCTGCTGGCTCATGGGACCCGCATGTCATCCTCTATGTGCTATAAAAGTTTATTTTCTTTATTTTTTTTTCACCCTCTGATTTTTGGCTATTTCCTTTTTCTTTTGATCCCCTGCCGCCTTGGAAATGTTGGGTAAGCTGCTGACTCATGGGACCCGCATGTCATCCTCTATGTACAATCAACTTTCTTTTTCTTTTGATCTCAAGCCGCATTTGAAACGTTGAGACCGCTGCAGCTAAATGGGACCCGCATGTCATCCTCTACGTACAATAAAGTTTCTTTTCTTGGATTATCTTTGGCTCCTGATATTTTGTCACTTGCCTTTTTCTTTCGATCTCATGCCGCCTTTGAAACGTTGAGTAAGCTGCTGGCTCATGGGTCCCGCATGTCATCCTCTACGAACAATAAAAGTTTCCTTTCTTGGAGTTATTTTTTACCCCTAATTTCTGGCTATTTGCCTTTTTCTTTTGATCTCCTGCCCCCTCTGAAACGATGAGGACGCTGTTGGCAGGTCGGTCCCACATGTCATCCTCTATGAACAATAAAAGTTTCCTTTGATGGATTTATTTTGAACCCCTAATTAATTTCTGGATATTTCCCCTGCCGCCTTGGAATCGTTGAGGATGCTGCTGCCTCATGGGTCCCGCATGTCATCCTCTCAGAACGGTAAATATTTATTTTCTTGGATTTTGTTGACCAAACGATTTTTGGCTTATTTTTTCTTTCGATCACGTGCAGCCTTTAAAACGTTGAGGACGTCTTTGGCTCACGGGTCCCACATGTCAACCTCTATGAACAATAAACGCTGAGGATGCTGCTGCCTCATGGGTCCCGCATGTCATCCTCTCAGAACGAAAATGTTTCTTTTCTTGGATTTTTTACCAACAGATTTATGGTTTATTTTTTCTTTCCATCCCCTGCCGCCTTTAAAACGTTGACGACGCTGTTGGCTCATGGGTCCCCGATGTCAGCCTCCCCGTACAAGAAACATATGATATCTTGATTATTTTGCAGACAATAAACAATGTATTGCGCTCTGAGCTATTTCAAACGGATAATTAAATCTTTATTTTTACATAAACAAACTTATATGTTGAATCTCCTTGTTTTTTGTCTTTGCGAAGCATAGGACTTTCCTGTTTTTTTAGAAAATTCGGAACTTTCCTGTTTTGGAGTGGGCTGAAATTGTACGAGTCAAAAGGCCAAGCAGGATAGTTCGAAGGCCCAGATGTCCAGATGCAGCCCAATTGAAATCTTTCTTCTTGGATTTTTTCACCCCCGATTTACGGCTACTTCATTTTTCTTTTGGTTCTGTGCCGCCTTGAAAACGTTGAGACCGCTGCTGCAAAATGGGACCCGCATGTCATCCTCTACGTACAATAAAATTTCTTTTCTTGGATTATTTTTGGCTCCTGATATTTGGTCACTTGCCTTTTTCTTTCGATCCCGTGCAGCCTCTCAAACGGTGATACCGCTACTGCTAATTGGGACCCACATGTCATCCTCTATGTACAATCAAGTGTCTTTTCTTGAATTATTTTTGGCTCCTGATATTTGGTCACTTGCCTTTTTCTTTCGATCTCATGCCACGTTTGAAACGTTGAGGAACCTGCTGGCTCATGGGACCCGCATGTCATCCTCTATGTACTATAAAAGTTCATTTTCTTTGTTTTTTTTAACCCTCTGATTTTTGGCTATTTCCTTTTTCTTTTGATCCCCTACCGCCTTGGAAACGTTGAGTAAGCTGCTAGCTCATGGGACCCGCATGTCATCCTCAATGTACATAAAATTTATTTTGTTGAATTTTTTTGACCCCTAATTTACGGCTACTTTCTTTTTCTTTTGATAACTAGCCGCATTTTAAACGTTGGGACCGCTGCTGCAAAATGGGACCCGCATGTCATCCTCTATGTAAATAAAGTTTCTTTTCTTGGATTATCTTGGGCTCCTGATATTTTGTCACTTGCCTTTTTCTTTCGATCTCATGCCTCCTTTTAAACGTTAAGTAAGTCACTGGCTCATGGGTCCCGCATGTCATCCTCTACGAACAATAAAAGTTTCCTTTCTTGGAGTTATTTTTTACCCCTAATTTCTGGCGATTTGCCTTTTTCTTTTGATCTCCTGCCCCCTTTGAAACGATGAGGACGCTGTTGGCAGGTCGGTCCCACATGTCATCCTCTATGAACAATAAAACTTTCCTTTGATGGATTTATTTTGAACCCCTAATTAATTTCTGGCTATTTCCTATTTTTTCTTTGATCCCCTGCCACCTTGGAAACGTTGAGGATGCTGCTGCCTCATCGGTCCCGCATGTCATCCTCTCAGAACGATAAATGTTTTCTTTTCTTGGATTTTTTTACCAACTGATATTTGGTTTTTTTTATTTTCGATCCTCTGCCGCCTTTGAAACGTTGACGACACTGCTGGCTCATGGGTCCCTGATGTCAGCCTTCCTGTACAAGAAACATGTGATATCTTGATTATTTTGCAGACAATAAACAGTGTATTTCGCTCTGAGCTATTGCAAACGGATAAATTAAATCTTTATTTTTACAACTTATATCTTGAATCTCCTTGTTTTTTGTTTTGGCGAAGCATAGGACTTTCCTGTTTTTTTTTGAGAAAAATCCGAACTTTCATGTTCTGGAGTGGGCTGAAATTGTACGAGTCAAAAGGCCCAGAAGGATAGTTCGAAGGCCCAGATGTCCAGATGCAGCCCAATTGAAATCTTTCTTTTCTTGGATTTTTTCACCCCGATTTACGGCTACTTCATTTTTCTTTTGGTCCTGTGCCACCTTGGAAATGTTGAGACCGCTGCTGCAAAATGGGACCCGCATGTCATCCTCTATGTACAATAAAGTTTCTTTTCTTGGATTATTTTTGGCTCCTGATATTTGGTCACTTGCCTTTTTCTTTCGATCTCATGCCACGTTTGAAACGTTGAGGAATCTGCTGACTCATGGGACCCGCATGTCATCCTCTATGTACAATAAAAGTTTGATTTCTTGGATTTTTTTCACCCTCTGATTTTTGGCTATTTCCTTTTTCTTTTGATCCCCTGCCGCCTTTGAAACGTTTAGTAAGTCTGTGGCTCATAGGTCCCACATGTCACTTTGTATGAGCGATAAAGCTTTCCTTTCTTGGAGTTTTTTGACCCCTAATTTCTCGGCTACTTTCATTTTCTTTTGATCTCAAGCCGCATTTGAAACGTTGGGACCACTGCCGCACAATGGGACCCGCATGTCATCCTCTATGTACAATCAAGTTTCTTTTCTTGGATTATTTTTGGCTCCTGATATTTGGTCACTTGCCTTTTTCTTTCGATCTCATGCCACGTTTGAAACGTTGAGGAACCTGCTGGCTCATGGGACCCGCATGTCATCCTCTATGTACTACAAAAGTTTATTTTCTAGGGGTTTTTTTTTCACTCTCTGATTTTTGGCTATTTCCTTTTTCTTTTGATCCCCTGCCGCCTTGGAAACGTTGAGTAAGCTGCTAACTCGTGGGACCCGCATGTCATCCTCTATGTACAATCAATTTTCTTTTCTTAGAGTTTTTTTTTACCCCCTAATTTCTGGCTACTTTCTTTTTCTTTTGATCTCAAGCCGCATTTGAAACGTTGGGACAGCATGTCATCCTCTATGTACAATAAAAGTTTCTTTTCTTGGATTATTTTTCACCCTCTGATTTTTGGTCACTTGCCTTTTTCTTTCGATCTCATGCCGCCCTTGAAAACGTTGAGGAACCTGCTGGCCCATGGGACCCGCATGTCATCCTCTATGTACTACAAAAGTTTCTTTTCTTGGATTTTTTTCACCCTCTGATCTTTGGCTATTTCCTTTTTGTTTTCATCCCCTGCCGCCTTGGAAACGTTAGTAAGCTGCTGACTGGTGGGACCCGTATGTCATCCTCTATGTACAATCAAGTCTCTTTTCTTGGATTTTTTTACCCCCTTATTTTTGTCACTTGCCTTCTTCTTTCGATCTCATGCAGCCTCTGAAACGTTGAGGAAGCTGCTGGCTCATGGGACCCACATGTCATCCTCGATACTATAAAAGTTTCTTTTCTTGGATTTTTTTTCACCCTCTTATTTTTGGCTGTTTCCTTTTTCTCTTGATCCCCTGCCGCCTTGGAAACATTGATTAAGCTGCTGACACAAGGGGCCCGCATGTCATCCTCTATGTACAATCAACTTGCAAGATCTTGGGGCGGAAGAGCTTGTATAAGTGGGACCCATATGTCATCCTCTATGTACAATAAAAGTTTCTTTTTCTTGGATTATTTTTTGCTCCTGGTATTTGGTCTCTTTCCTTTTTCTTTCGATCTCATGCCGCCTCTGAAACGTTGAGTAAGGTGCTGGGTCATGGGACCCACATGCCATCCTCTATGTACAATCAACTTTCTTTTCTGGGAGTTTTTTTGCCCCTAATTTCTGGCTACTCTTTTTCTTTTGATCTCAAGCCGCATTTGAAACGTTGACACCGCTGCTGCAAAATGGGACCCGCATGTCATCTTTTATGTACAATAAAGTTTCTTTTCTTGGATTATTTTTGGCTCCTGATATTTGGTCACTTGTCTTTTTCTTTCGATCTCATGCCCCCTTTGAAACGTTGAGGAAGCTGCTAGCGCATGGGTCCCGCATGTCATACTCTATGAACAATAAAAGTTTCCTTCCTTGGAGTTATTTTGACCGCTAATTTCTGGCTACTTCCTTTTTCTTTTGATCCCCTGCCGCCTTGGAAACGTTGAGTAAGGTCTCTTGACACAAGGGGCCCGCATGTCATCCTCTATGTACAATCAACTTGCAAGATCTTGGAGCGAAAGAGCTTGTATAAGTGGGACCCATATGTCATCCTCTATGTACAATAAAAGTTTCTTTTCTTGGATTATTTTTTGCTCCTGATATTTGGTCACTTTCCTTTTTCTTTCTATCTCATGCCGCCACCGAAACGTTGAGTAAGGTGTCGCTCATGGGACTGTACAATAAAGTTTCATTTCTTAGATTTTTTTACCCACTGATTTTTGCTAACTTGCCTTTTTCTTTTCGATCATATGCCGCCTTTGAAATTGAGGTCGCCGCTGGCTCATGGGTCCCACATGTCAGCCTCTATGAACAATAAACCTTTCCTTTGTTGGATTTATTTTTTACCCCTAATTTCTGGCTATTTGCCTTTTTCTTTTGATCCCCTGCGGCCTTTGAAACGATGAGGACGCTGCTGGCAGGTCGGTCCCACATGTCATCCTCTATTAAGAATAAAAGTTTCCTTTTTGGATTTATTTTTTACCCCTAATTTCTGGCTATTTGCCTTTTTCTTGATCCCTGCCGACTTCGAAATGATGAGGATGCACTGCAGATCGGTCCCACATGTCACCTCTATGAACTATAAATGTTTCCTTTGTAGGATTTATTTTTACCCCTATTTTCGGGCTACTTGCCTTTTTCTTTGAAACGTTGAGGACGCTACTGTCTCATGGGTCCCACATGGCATCCTCTCTGAACGATAAACCTTCATTTCTTGTTAACGACAGGTTTATCAGTATTATTTTCGCAGACTAATACAAGCTCTTTGGCTCCAAGATCTTGCAAGTTGATAGATTAAATCAAGGAATTATTAGGATATGTTTTAAATTTCAAATCCACTTTATGAATTTTTCAAAATACCGTTATCCATGTGGGTATGGAGCGATCAAGGATTTTCATATTGGGCATGAGCAGTTTCAAAAATTGGAACCCTATAATTCAAAATAAATAAAAACAACTTTTATGTAGAATCTCCGTGTATTTTTATTTGCCAATCATAGGATCTGTGTTTCATTAGAAAAGGGCCGAAATTGCATGAGCAGAAAGGCCCATTTGTAGTTATTGGGCTTCGACACCCGGATCAAGTAGACCGATAACAATTACCATGTAGATGTTCCTTGGCAACCCAAAAGTGAAATATTGGGCCCAACGGGAAGGTTGAACAAGATTTTTTCTATTGGGAAGGTGGTACATGGGGTTATCCCGACAAAAAAATGGAACATGGGTTACTGAAGGTTGCCCATTTGTGCCTAATATGTTTGTCGGCAGAGCTTTACCTTCCGCCGCCGCCGCTCCGCTTCCGCCGCCGCCGCCATGCCTCGTCGCGGGTCGAGCTACCGGTACGGCGGCGTCTCGAGCTCGGGGTACCGCAGCGTCCGCGCGCGCCCCAAATTAAGGTACTTCCTCCTCGGGACGGCACCTACGATAGGCTCGGCTGGCCTTGGGGCATTTACCCCTAGCCTCTTCCATGCTCAAGTTTTTGAAATGTTTCTGGCTCTGTTCAACACTGGATCAAATTTGTCAACATGACCATTCTTATGGAGTAGCAACGAGTTGAATCTCTCAAAACTCTTTAAGTTCTGCAATGTAACGACTAATTGGTACTACCTTATACAAAATGATTACATATCCTTATTTTGGAAGCAAGCAATCACACACTTATAGTTTGCTAGTCAGCTGCACGTAACGTTAAAAATCGGCAATTATAATGAATAAACCTGTAATTTTCACTTAAAATGCATTAAGGAGCATCAAATTTGACAAATCAAACCATGTCGTACTGAAAATTGACATGTCTTTCTCATGCAGAAATGTAAAATTATCCATGCATGTGCGTTTATACAGGTTAAGTTTTGCACGTATTATTTTTTGTAACTTTTCTGACTACCTTCAAAGCTCCAATCCTTCTTCATCATCTTTGTTGTACCGCACTGATGCAAGTGAATGCGAGCTGCTCGCCAGACGCGACTTCGTGTCCGATATGTGTACTATGCCTTCTCCATCTAGTGCTAGTTACGCCTCTGTGCTAATTAATTCAGCACAAACCTCTGTCATTGCAGCTGTGACTCACCTCGACCATTGGAGCCCAATCACAAGAGCGAGCTCAGTCTCAACCAGAGAGGCATGTGTCTCATGGTTAGCTATCTACAACTTGCTGTCTTACTAAAACCGTGCCTATCATAGAGATCACCTCGCTGGTGTAGCAATGGCTGCAAGTAGCTGCTAGCATGAGCGAAGGGGATAAGGAAGAAAAGATTAAAAAAATGGGTTGGGGCCAACAAGCAGGAAAGCTATCTACTAGCTTTATGGATGTTTCTGGAATTGGGTAGAAAATAGTAGATGACACCGTAGCAGCGAATCCCGAGAGACCAAGGCCGTTGGATGATGTCTAATGAACGGCAGAACAAAATCGGCGAAATTAGCTTGAATTTTGATAATAAATCTTGGGCATTTTCCCTCGAACATGATTTATCAACTTTGGGTAGTCTCTGGACTAGTCTCCCTCGTCCACCAATTATTATCATACTACTGCGGAAAGTTGAGGGCAGTCCCTAGTCCCGAGCACTTCGCCCACTTCCCCCGGCCTCATCCCGGAGATCTCACACCAACCACCTCACCGTCGACTAGCCGCCGCCCACAGCCCTCCGAAGAATCCCCAATGGCGGCGACGCCCCTACTAGAGCGCTCCTCACGCGAGCGCATCATCGAGTCTGGCCCACATGTCTTCCGTGCCTGCCGTGTGTCGGCAAGCACGACCGACTTCTCCGTCGGCGAGCCGCCCGCCGTGGGCTAGGGCGAGGCGTCCCCGTACACTATGACAAAGGCACATCTTCTTCTCGAGGACGTACGAGCTCGGGAGGATGGCCGGCCCCCTCCCTGCCCCATCGGATGAGGACGATATCACCACTACACCTCGCGAAGAGGTGGTGCTGGATCTTGGCTTGCCTCCGAGGGAGCTGCGTAGTGGGGGCAATGTCGTGCGAACTATGCGCGAGATTCTTGCCCGTGTATGGCTGCTCAAGAACCTGAACCTCACGGAGGAGGAGTGGGACATCATCATGCCTTACGATGTTATGCACCTGATGTGGCAGCCGGCGTGTCGTCGGCTCGGTGGCCTCCACTTCGACCTCACCCTTAGGGTGGACCACCGGCTCATCGTCAACTTGCCGGCGCTGCAGACGCTTGGGTCCTAGTTGCGCCGGAGGACGGCCACCGCAAAGCATATGCATGCCGGGGCTGTCGCAGCGCACAACGGTGCGTCTCCGGGGATGCAAACACCCGTTCCATAGGAAGTGCATCTTCTCCTGGTTTGTAACGAACGCCGCCTGCCCTATCTGCCGCGATAAAGTGCTGACCCATCTTATTTTCGATTTGTAGCATAGTATGAATAAAACCCCGTAATGATAGGGATGCCATGCCAACTTGAATCCTATGTCAAGAGAAATTCTATTTGATTGTGGTTATAAGATATTCTGCATTAGTTTGATCAAGTATTATCATTCTATTTTCCTATGGGATATGACCCTATGAATCAAACAGCATGGGATTACTTCCACACAATTAAGTTTGACCAACTTTTAGTAGGACAACAAACATAAATAATTAGTCATCATGGGATTACAATCCAACAGATAATTGTCTTCAGGACTCATACATTTTCCAAATAGAAAAATCAAAACAAATCATGGTTCTTCATCTCACAAAGATGATACGTAGACAAGAGTCTAATCATCATCATCATCATCATCATCATCATCATCACCTCCGTCTTCATTCTGATATTCGTGCATGGTCTCATCCTGCTCGTCGTGTCCATTCTCCTCCTGAGATTCACCAGGTAGCTTCAGTTTATCCATCTCTTTGTCGACTATGCTAACCTCAACAGTGAAATCTACTTCTCCATCATGTGCAGGGATACCTGTATCCAACGAGGTTTCATCAATGTCAGCAACTTTAGTTTGCATACAACCAGCGAAATCATCTTGCTGGGCACCAATTATTGGATCCGCATTCTCATCCAAATCATATATGTTCCTTGCCACAAACTTTTGCACATACTGCCATCCTTTTCTAGATCTGTCTTCCAAGAAAAGTACCTTGGCCGCTTGAGGTACCAAAATATAAGGATCATCCTTGTACCACTGAGCAGTAGTATTAGCTGATATGAAATACCCATCATTTCTGGCACCTTTGCCCTTGTTTGGATCTTGGTTGTATCAATAACACTTAAATAGAACCACAGATCGGACAGTAACCTTATCACTATAGAACAACTGAATAACCTCTTCTATGTGACCATAATGGTCAAATGACTCTGATCTCTTCTTTCTGGTTGTCAAGTGATCTCCACTGGTTGTGATGCCACTATTTCGTGTCTTCAAATGTTGTTCACGCTCATAGGAGCTGTAATGGACACCATTGGCATTGCAAGCTGCAGCTACCAACACCCTCTTATCTGGACCACGTGATAGGACAAGGAGATCAGCACTAACAAGTCACTGGATTCTCCGCATGGAGTTTCGAGATCTACGATTACAAAATAGACAAGAGGTCATCTCATGTGAAAACACATAGACAAGTCAGAGTGCAATTGAACATCTTACATATTTCTCAAACCAGTCCTGAAACCCACTCCCACGTGCCGATAGCTTTCCATTCGTTTCCATGTACAACCTGCAAAACATAGCCAAGTCAGCTGAATATATTTCATTTTGATACAAGTTCATAGTATATGCGAGGAACTGAGTATTTCGTGTGCATAGTACTCACTTAACATATTCATCAGCCTCTGTAGCATTATTCAGCACATACCAAGACAGCTGTTCAAATTCAGACTGCTCTAATGTTTTTTCGGTCCTCTTTCCTATTAGCTCAACACCATGATTAAAAACAGATCCTCCAACTTCCAAAATTCTGCGACCCCGGTTGAATCTGGTCTCAATATCAGGAATATATCTTGAGGCAAATGTATATGCTTCAGCAGCAATATACGCCACTGCAATGCAAGCCTCCGGTCTAGCTTTGTTCCTAACTGTATTCTTGAAAGTGCACAGTCGACGTTCTATAGGGTACATCCATCCATACTGTACCGGACCTCTTAAAAGTGCCTCATCAGGTAGATGAACAGCCAAATGCACCATCACATCAAAGAAGGCTGGAGGATATATCAGCTCCAGCTTGCACATGATTACTGCTATGTCCACCTTAAGACGTTCTACAACAGCTCCGCTTAGAGTTTTACTACATATTTCCCTAAAGAACCTTCCCAACTCTGCAATCACGTTGTACATATTTGGCTTCACTAAATCTTTAATGCCAATAGCTAAAAGCCTTTGCAGCAGGATATGACAATCGTGAGTTTTCAACCCTTGGAGCTTGTTTCCTTCAGCATTGAGACAATTTGCAATGTTGGAAGCAAATCCGAACGGGAACATCACACCTCGGAGGTACTCACAAAATAATCTCCTTTTAGGCATCGGCAATGTGAATTCCGCGCCTCGAAATTTATAATGTTTTTCCTTGCCTTTGTTCACTTTGTCATTACGATCCAGTTGCAAGTGCCTGTTAACATTCAATGTTGCACAATCAATCCTAGCATTTGAGCTATCTTTTGTCTTGGATGGAATGTTGAGTAATGTGCCGACAATGCTGTCACATATATTCTTCTCCATGTGCATGATATCAATATTATGCCGAAGCTTCTTACCAGCCCAATACGGCAAGTCCCAAAGAGTGGTCCTGCGCTTATAAAATATTCTCGGTCTATCATTTTCCATTTCCTTCCTCTTGGTACATGCTGCTATTTCACCTCCCATCTTCCTTTTGGTAGCTGCTAGACTCAGTTCATCTCCTCTCTTCTTCCTTTTTCTATCTGCTACTACTGCTGCTGCATCTTCTGTATCCTTCTCTGCTGTACCTAATGTGGCGGCTGGTGGTTTTCCTGGTTTAACATTTCTGACCGCTTATAGGTGCGCCTCCAACTCGTGACTCTTAAAGTGCTGCGGTTTAGTCTTTTTACAGGCCTGATCACCAATAAATTGCAATTTTTTTCTATTTTTTCGGAAACTGTGATCTAATGGAAGGAAACGGCGATGGCCCATATAGCATATCTTGTTTATTATCCTCACTGCCAGCTGATCAGTATCACAGTGAACACATGCATTATAACCTGATGTTACTCGCCCGACATAGTGCCCAAAGCTGGATAATCATGGGTGCACACAAGACAAAGAAACACGTAATAGAAAATTTTGTTCTTTAGGTTGACACACATCCCGTGTAGGGACACCCTCCCATAATGTTTGCAAGTCTCTAATAAGAGGCTGCATGAACACATCAAAATCCTTCCCAGGAGATTTGGGACCTGGGATGAGTAAGGCCATCATACAGTTCGACTGATCGGTGCATGTCCAGGGAGCCTGGTTGTAAGGTGTAACTAGTACTGGCCACATGCTATACGAGTTGCTCATGTTGCCAAATGGGTTGAATCCATCTGTAGCAAGGCCAAGTCTCAGGTTCCTTGGATCTGCAGCAAAATCTGGATGATCCAGGTCGAATTGCTTCCATTCATCGCCATCAGCAGGATGCCTCAGTAAATCAGGGTTGGGCGTGAGAATCTCTTTGTGCCATCTTGTTTCCCGAGATGTTTGTTCTGAAGCAAACAACCTCTGCAATCTTTGTACAAGTGGAAAGTATCTCAGAACCTTCCAAGGAATCTTTTTCTTACCACCAGCTCCATCATGTTTCCATCTTGATTCCTTACATACTGGACATTCATCGAGGTCATTATACTCCATCCAAAACAGTGCACAGTTATTTTTGCAAAAATCAATCTTCTCATATCCAAGTCCCAGTACCTTGATGTACTGCTTCACCTCATAAAAGGATTTTGGCAGTCCAGCCCCAGGGAGTGCATCGCTGTATGTCTTCGCAACTGCATTGAACGCTTTATTGGTAATCCCCTGGTATGACTTGTCATGAAGTAATTTCACAATTAATTCGAATCTTGACACAACAGAGCCAGGGGCCACTAAGCGCTTAGCATCTTCTATCAGGTCATGGAAAAGAGGCTTTTTGTGATAACCATGGGGCTGTTGGCTTGCATATGGATACAGATCCCGTAACAAATTAGCAGTAGCCTCATCCTAGATGAGATCTTCAGGCTGATAACCATCAGAATAAAGAGGATCAATAATGTCAGGCTGATCATAGTGTTCACCATGGTTAATCCACCTGATATATGTCTGGTCCATCCCATAAACGAATAAATGATCTGAGACTACATGTTGAGGCTTGGACCCAATATTCAAACATACGCGGCATGGACAAATCACTTCCTTTGTCTTGTCGCCGTCAGTAAAATCACTAACGTGCTTCATGAAGTCTTCAATACCACTCAAATATGTTGGTGTGTTTAATGAGTGAAATAATATCCAAGTTCTGTCGATCTATTGAGGAGATAGATGGTCAGAGAAGCGATAAGCTATTTCAACAAACAGGCCACCTACGAATGTAAGCAAACATACCTGAGCAAACATGTCGAATATAAAACTATAAATGCTACATTATTTGAGTCGATTTCAGCAAACGAACTGAGTGCAAAACTACGGCTACCTAGCGAACATATTTTTTTTAGGCTGACCACTGGGTTTCCCCACTTTGTATTTTTTTTATTAATAAAAAGAGGGAAATATGTACAAAAGTTGCTGGAGAGCAGCAACTAAAAGGATCATAGATCCCAAACAGCAAAATATATATAAAATGTTCTACCCATGATATGATTTCCTCTTTGCCTTATGAACAAGGAGAGCAATTTCATCCTTGAATCTCTTGTGCCATCTGTAAATGCTTGGGGGGGAGGGGCGAACAGATCTATCGAAAGCAATACAATACCAACACATTCTTTCTTCTTTTTTGCCGTAATTCCGCCGATCTATTAGCAGTGCAAAGAAGCCAAAAGTAATAAGATTACATACAGGTTCATAGACCACCAGGGCCGTACCTGAGAATACGGAGGGCCTGAGCAAAACAAGAAATAGAGGCCCTCAACATGATCATTGGCAACTAAAATGATTTTATATATACTACTCACTCCATTTCAATAAACAATGCACCCTTGTTTTTCGTATTTTATCTTCGAAAAAATATTAATCTATATCTCTCTATTTAAAAATGATGTTTCAATTTTATGTAGATATACATGTATTTAGATGAGTTTAGTTTGCAGATACATGCAAGTTTTGATGAAGTTGAAACATATTTTTCAGGATGAAGTATATAAAAAAAATTGATATAAAACTGGTATCATTAGAAAGTATTTTCCAACACGATTCTAACAATGATGCTTATGTATTATATGATCGTGATATTGTTGTCCTATTTATTTGGTCAAGGTTCACATTGAAATGTGGTAAAATAAATTAAAAGAAGTGCATCGTGTGAAAAAGCAATCTAAGAATTCAAAAGTGCTAATTGTTAGTCGAAACATGACATCATTGAGACAAAATATTAATATTCATTGGAAGACTAACTGAATTAGCTGCACTCGTGGTGAAAGAGAAAGAGAAGATATGGGTAAGAGCAAGTACAATAAGGTACAGTCTTTTTTTGTTTGTTTGGGTTGCTCATCAAGCTTATCGCTCGATACAATAAGGTACAGTCAGCGGGAGTGGTGTTTGGAACATGGGTGCATAGTGGGTGGTATCATAGAGTACTATCATAGATATGCTATATTTATTATAGTGGAGTATTGAAAATGGCATATATAGAAGGGGATATTGAGAATTGAGAGTGGCATAAACACAACTTCAGTTTTTGTAATGGCATAAACACAACTTGTGAATTGAGGAGTGGCATAGAACCAATTAACACTTGTTTCAATAACAGCCATCAAAAGCCAATCGAACGCACGAGAAGGGATCCAAAATTTACCATTTTAAGTTTCACGAGAAAATTTTAAACTTAAAATTGTGATCGCCTAGAAGTTTTTGAAACAAAAATCCAGTAAATCTTATATGTCGGGTTATGCATTCTGGGGGAGTTTCATCAGATTCAGCCATATTGTTTATCAATAAACCTCATTTTATGTTTTACAACCAACTTTAAACTTAAAATTCAAACTGTCCAGTAAAAAGAACAACATTCCAGTAAATCTTATATATTTCTTCTGCATTCCAGGAAAGATTGGTCGGATTCAAAAAAAATAGTTTGGGAATAAACATTGTTTTAGTCTGGAAACGACTTATTGTACTTCCTCCGATTCATATTAATTGACTTCAATATGGATGTATCTAGAACTAAAATGTGTCTAGATGCATCCATATTAGAGTCAATTAATATGAACCGGAGGGAGTAGAGTGATTTTTGGTTGGATACATTCATGTGTGTTCGATTGGCTTTGGATGGCTGATATTGAACCAAAGTCAACGCTGGGCTTTTGACCTGAACGTCACTGGAGCTGCGTCAAAAGTCCAGCCATGACTTTGTCTCAATAACAGCCATCAAAAGCCGATCGAACGCACAGGAATGGATCCAACCAAAAATCACTCAACCGCTGGAATTTTGACCTGAAAGTCACTGAAGCTGTGTCCATACTTGCCCAACAGGTTGCGTATGAATGTAAACCAACATATCTGAGCAAACAGGTCGAATATAAAACTATATAACTAAATGCCACGTTATTTGAGCCGATTTCAGCAAACCAACTAAGGTCTATTTTTTTAAAGCTGGACAGTGGTTTCCTCGCTGTGTATTTTTCACTGTAATAAAAAAGAGGGAAAATGTTACTGGAGAGCAGCAACTAAAAGGATCATAGATCCCAAACAGCAAAATCTAGCTAAAAAGGTTATACCCATGATGATAAGCCATGATATGATTTCCTCTTTGCCTTACAAACAAACAGTGTACAGTACGAACGAATTCGAGCAAATAGGTAAAGCGGAAAACAATGTCAAACAAACACATCGAGAGGAAAACAATATCAACCGATCGATTTGAACAAACTAACGAACTTATAAGGGCTGGGCGACGGCGACTGACTTCGATTGAGCTATAATGAATCGTACTTGCCCAGGCCTGAAGATAGCATGCATACCGTGAGGATCTACCAGCTGACCGCGCCTGCCGGTGCGGCTAGAGAAGAACGGCGCCACCAGCAGTCGCCGGCTGACGCGGCTGATAGACAGTGTGGGGAAGTTTTGGTGCGCGGCCTGGTTCACCGAGGGTGTGTCTAGAGAAGAACAGGGCGCCGAAGGAGGTGTCTAGAGAAGAACAAGGTGGGCTGGGTGCTGAGTTAAAGGCGAGCGTTCGAAATATTGGGCGCGCGTTCGAAAGTTTAGGTGCGCGAGGGAGGTGTCTGCTGAGTTAAAGGCGAGCGTTCGAAATTTCCCCGTCCTCTTCTTTTTTGGGCTAATCTATCTATACCTCTATTCTATCTACATGTTTTTTATTTTTTTTCTATTCTATACATGAGTTTTTGAATTTGAATTTTTTCACTCGTCACCTTCTTCCGGCCAATGCTCATTTGAAGTAATTGAAGCTGTTGATTTGCAGCTTAGAGGTGCTATCCACCGCTCATCATACAAGGACTCTTCAGATCTAACGGCTGTGAATGCACGGATTCGTCACCCATCCTTCCCTTGGACTGGCGATGCTGAAAGCCTGAAACACTGAAACCCTCTAGATACTTCTGGATACCTCACTGCCCCACATTATTAAACAGGCCTTTTCCGACACGGGAAGTCAAAAGTTGGGGGCTCCATGCAGTACATATGAATACTCGCTAGCTGCATGGTCTAGAAGCAGACTAGAGTAAATCATCAATTCATCAAATCAATTAGTGTATAATTTTTTTTAGGAGCTAAGATGCCGGCATGAACCATTTTATCAACTTGAATGCTTACTACATGACATAAGAAGACTATGTACTTTGGTTTTTCATTTTTCTGATTTTTTAAATTTTGTGCCCATTTGAATCTTGGTCAAATCCTAGGTTTGACCAAGATTAAACAAGTTTAAAACATGAAAATGAAAAGGTAATCATGGATCCTTCTTAGTCACTCTAAAATGAAGCTTTTGGGATGTTCTTGAAATTTCCATGTTTGAAACCCAAAACGACTTCTCTTCATGCTTGACTTCATAAGACAGAGTTTAGGGGTTAGGGGGTAGATACATGATTTGTCTAGTTTGCTTATGTCTAGACCTTGTTTATCAACTTTAATGCTTACTATATGACATAAGAAGACTATGTGCTTTGGTTTTTCATTTTTCTATTTTTTTTGAATTTTATGCCCATATATTTGAATCTTTGTCAAATCCTAGGTTTGACCAAGATTTAAACAAGTTTAAAACATGAAAATGAAAAGGTAAGCCTGTATCCTTCTTAGTCACTCTAAAATGAAGCTTTTGGGAGGTTCTTGAAATTTCCATGTTTCAAACCCAAAACCACTTCTCTTCATGATTGACTTCATAAGATAGAGTTTAGGGTTAGGGGTAGATATATACATGATTTTCTGGTTTGAATATGTCTAGACCTTGTTTATCAACTTGAATGCTTACTATATGACATAAGAAAACTATGTGCTTTGGTTTTCATTTTTCTGATTTTTTTATGCCCGTTTGAATCTTTTGGTCAAATCTTAGGTTTGACCAAGAATTAAACAAGTTTAAGACATGAAAATGAAAAGGGGAGCATGCATCCTTCTTAATTAGTCACTCTAAAATGAATTTTGTAAGAGGTTTTTGAAATTTCCATGTTTGAAACCCAAAACCACTTCTCTTCATGCTGGACTTCATAAGACAGAGTTTAGGGGTTAGGGGTAGATACATGATTTGTCTAGGTTGAATATGTCTAGACCTTGTTTATCAACTTTAATGCTTGCTATATGACATAAGAAGACTATGTGCTTTGGTTTTTCATTTTTCTATTTTTTTGAATTTTATACCCATATATTTGAATCTTTGTGAAATCCTAGTTTTGACCAGGATTTAAACAAGTTTAGAACATGAAAATGAAAAGGTAAGCCTGGATCATCCTTCTTAGTCACACTCTAAAATGAAGCTTTTGGGAGGTTCTTGGAATTCCAATGTTTGAAACCCAAAACCACTTCTCTTCATGATTAACTTCATAAGACAGAGTTTAGGGTTAGGGGTAGATATATACATGATTTTTCTGGTTTGAATATGTCTAGACCTTGTTTATCAACTTGAATGCTTACTATGTGACATAAGTAGACTATGTGCTTTGGTTTTCATTTTTCTATTTTTTATATTTTATACACATATATTTGAATCTTTGTGAAATCCTGGGTTTGACCAGGATTTAAATAAGTTTAGTACATGAAAATGAAAAAGGTAAGCCTGGATCCTTCTTAGTCACACTCTAAAATGAAGCTTTTGGGAGGTTCTTGAAATATCCATGTTTGAAACCCAAAACCACTTCTCTTCATGATTGACTTCATAAGACAGAGTTTAGGGTTATGGGTAGATATATACATGATTTTCTGGTTTGAATATGTCTAGACCTTGTTTATCAACTTGAATGCTTACTATATGACACAAGAAGACTATATGCTTTTGTTTTTCATTTTTCTGATTTTTTTTTTGAATTTTATGCCCGTTTGAATCTTTTGGTCAAATCTTAGGTTTGACCAAGATTTAAACAAGTTTAAGACATGAAAATGAAAAGGGAAGCTTGCATCCTTCTTAGTCACTCTAAAATGAATTTTTAAGAGGTTTTTGAAATTTCCATGTTGGAAACCCAAAACCACTTCTCTTCATGCTTGACTTCATAATACAGAGTTTAGGGGTTAAGGGGTAGATACATGATTTGTCTAGTTTGAATATGTCTAGACCTTGTTTATCAACTTTAATGCTTACTATATGACATAAGAAGACTATGTGCTTTCGTTTTTCATTTTTCTATTTTTTTGTATTTTATACCCATATATTTGAATCTTTGTGAAATCCTAGGTTTGACTAGGATTTAAACAAGTTTAGAACATGAAAGTGAAAAGGTAAGCCCGGATCCTTCTTAGTCACACTCTAAAATGAAGCTTTTGGGAGGTTCTTGAAATTTCCATGTTTGAAACCCAAAACCACTTCTCTTCATAAGACAGAGTTTAGGGTTAGGGGTAGATATATACATGATTTTTCTGGTTTGAATATGTCTAGACCTTGTTTATCAACTTGAATGCTTACTATATGACATAAGAAGACTATATGCTTTTGTTTTTCATTTTTCTGATTTTTTTGAATTTTATGCCCGTTTGAATCTTTTGGTCAAATCTTAGGTTTGACCAAGATTTAAACAAGTTTAAGACAAGAAAATGAAAAGGGAAGCCTGCATCATATCCTTCTTAGTCACTCTAAAATGAATTTTTAAGAGGTTTTTGAAATTTCCATGTTTGAAACCCAAAACCACTTCTCTTCATGCTTGACTTCATAAGACAGAGTTTAGGGTTAGGGGGTAGATACATGATTTGTATGGTTTGAATATGTCTAGACCTTGTTTATCAACTTGAATGCTTACTATATGACATAACAAGACTATGTACTTTGGTTTTTCATTTTTATGATTTTTTTAATTTTCTCATTTATTTGAATCTTGGTCAAATCCTAGGTTTGACCAAGATTTAAACAAGTTTAAAACATGAAAATGAAAAGGTAAGCCTGGATCCTTCTTACTCACTCTAAAATGAAGCTTTTTGGGATGTTCTTGAAATTTCAATGTTTGAAACCCAAAACGACTTCTCTGTACTACAGTTTGTACATACTCTCAGATAATCTGGACCGTACTTTGCACATATGTTTAATGGATCATATGTGCCCAGAAATGGCTCATATTAGAATAGTAGACTCATATTAGTGTTCTTGACATTCTGTAAAATTATCAGATTTTTTGAAGTTTGTTTTTTTGGACAAAATTTTACCAATTTCTAGACAGAACAGAAAATGTCAGTCTTTTTATGCAAATCTGCACATAAATGGCTCAAATTAAAACAGTATACTCGTTTCAGTGTTTTTGATTTCCTATAAAAAACAGATTTTCCTGAGAAGTTCTAATTTTTGCCAGAATTTGAAAATTTTGGATTTCTTGTGTGCCCGAAACACCCAAAAGTCGCTCCAAATCTGAACACAGGATTATTTTGGTCAATACGAAAGTATAAACTGAAATACGACTATTTATTGAACCGTTTTCATGTTGTATTGTCGAAAATGGCATAGAAGGGGGTATTGAGAATTGAGAGTGGCATAAACACAACTTCAGTTTTTGGAATGGCATAAACACAACTTGTGAACTGAGGAGTGGCATAGAACCAATTAATCCTAGAACCAATTAACCCCACCAAAAATGGGTGATCCATGTCTCCTTCACCAAAACAGCAATACCTGTCTGAAACAAGTACATGAACACAAGTACACCACCATAATAATAATACTAGGTGACTCAACGACTCAACATTGACTCGACTCAGACACAACTACTACATTGACACAAGTACTAATATAATAAAGTAAGAGTACTAGTTTGTTTACATTTCCACAGGCCAATTTTACGAACAAAATTTCGAAAATTAACCTTCAGAAACTCAGAAGCCAGGTGACACAGCAGTCATCAAGGATTGCAGCTAGTGGTACACAGTGACCTGGTCAAGATCTACCTTGAGCCTGCTTGACGCTTCAGCTCGGAGTTGAGAGCCTTAACCTGTGACAGCTCGGCCTCTAGTTTGTCCGTCCTAACCGTGAGGTTCAGGATCAGTCCGGCGAGTTTGTCCATGGTCTCCGCCTGGCCGAGGCTCCGCCGCTGGATCTCATTACTCGCAGTGAACGATTTCATGGCGATATCGTCGAGAATGCGAATCCGGATCTTCTCAGTGGCGAGCTCAGAATAAAGTCTCATGCATTCATCGGCGAGGGCGCTTCTGTCCGCCGTCTCGACGCAGAAATCGCCCATAACCATTTCTAAAATGGGCCCGATCTCGTAGCGGGGCTTCTATCAGATGGGGATGGAGCACAAAATCAGAAGTGTACCCAGAGAAGTACCAAGAAAGAGAAAATGGGAATCCCAATTTGCACGAATGTCTATACCTCGCTGCTTTGAGAACTTGGCTCCGTGGAAGATGTTTCCGCAGGCAGGAGGGCTACGGGAAAACTAAGGCCGCCCGACCTGAATATACGATTGAGAGAAGGCAAGAAAAGGAGGGGATGATAACTTGTGAAAGACATAGAAAGATGCGCAAGAACGGAGGATCGCCTGAAGGTGGCAGTCGCGGGCTGCGACGCCCTTGAAGACTGTTGTGTAGAAGGCACCTCGACAGCAGCACAGGGACGACATTGCTGGGATTCCCTCAGCTTCGCCGCAGCCGCACGAGCCCTTCTGTGGCGAGACTTGCTCCCGGTCATGGTGGCGAAGTAGTATTCCAAGAGGTAAACAAAGTGGTGAACTGAGGAAGACGGCAAGAACAAAGGTTAGTCCTTAAATTTGGCCTCCCCGTCTCCTCGGCACCTCGCGAGTAGTAATACTTATCTGGTCAAAGAGCAAACTTCGAGGCAGAGACTTGGTGGGCCATTCATCTCCAACTATACTTCCTCCGATCCGAATGATACCAAATTTTTGAATGACAAATCACCCAAAACAGTATTCCAAGAGTATATGTAAGCTTTCATTTTGGAGTGACTAAGAAGGATGCAGGCTTACCTTTTCATTTTCATGTTATAAACTTGTTTAAATATTGGTTAAACCTATGATTTGACCAAGATCAAATGGGCATAAAAATTCAGAAAAAATCAAAAAAATGAAAATCAAAGCACATAGTATTATTATGTCATATAGTAAGCATTCAAGTTGATAAACAAGGTCTAAACAACAAACCAGACAAATCATGTATCTACCCCCAACCCTAAACTCTGTCTTATGAAGTCAAGCATGAAGAGAAGTGGTTTTGGGTTTCAAACATGGAAATTTCAAAAAACTCCCAAAAGCTTCTCATTTTAGAGTGACTAAGAAGGATTCATGCTCACCTTTTCATTTTCATGTTTTAAACTTGTTCAAATCTTGGTCAAACTTAGGATTTGACCAAGATTCAAATGGGCATAAAAATTGGGAGGAAGGGTATGAATTACAATTCAAAAAAAACAAGGTAACTTAAATACTTGGATGACTCATATTAGTGTTCTTGACATTCTGTAAAATTATCAGATTTTTCGAAGAAGTTTGATTTTTTGGACAAAATTTTACCAATTTCTAGACAGAACAGAAAATGTCAGCCTTTTTATGCAAATCTGCACATAAATGGCTCAAATTAAAATAGTATACTCGTTTCAGTGTTTTTGATTTCCTATAAAAAAATTAGATTTTTCTGAGAAGTTCTAATTTTTGCCTGAATTTGAAAATTTTGGATTTCTTGTGTGCCCGAAACACCCAAAAGTCGCTCCAAATCTGAACACAGGTTTATTTTGGTCAATACGAAAGTATAAACTGAAATACGACTATTTATTGAACCGTTTTCATGTTGTATTGTTGAAAATGGCATAGAAGGGGGTATTGAGAATTGAGAGTGGCATAAACACAACTTCAGTTTTTGGAATGGCATAAACACAACTTGTGAATTGAGGAGTGGCATAGAACCAATTAACCCTAGAACCAATTAACCCCACCAAAAATGGATGATGCATGTCTCCTTCACCAAAACAACAATACCTGTCTGAAACAAGTACATGAACACAAGTACACCACCATAATAATAATATTAGGTGACTCAACGACTCAACATTGACTCGACTCAGACACAACTTGATATAGTAAGCACTCAAGTTGATAAACAAAGTCTAGACATATTCAAACCAGAAAAATCATGTATCTCTACCCCTAACCCTAAACTTTGTCTTAATTATGAAGTCAAGCACGAAGAGAAGTCGTTTTGGGTTTCAAACATGGACATTTCAAAAACCCTCCCAAAAGCTTCATTGTGGTGTGACGTACTAAGAAGGATACATGCTTACATTTTCAACAACCCCCCTAAAAGCTTCATTATAGAGTGACTAAGAAGGATCCAGTCTGGCGGGCTTACCTTTTATTTTATTGTTTTAAACTTGTTCAAATCTCGTTCAAACCTAGGATTTGACCAAGATTCAAAATGTGCATCAAAATTCAAAAAAAATATAAAAATTAAAAACCAAATTAAAGCACATAGTGTTCTTATGTCATATAGTAAGCATTAAAGTTGATAAACAAGGTCTTGACACATATTCAAACAAGACAAATCATGTATCTATACCCCTAACCCCTAAACTCTATCTTATGAAGTCAACAACATGCATGAAGAGAAGTGGTTTTGGGTTTCAAACATGGAAATTTCAAAAACCTCCCAAAAGCTTCATTTTAGAGTGACTAATATATATAAGAAGGATCCATGCCTGCTTACCACCTTTTCATTTTCATATTTTAAACTTGTTTAAATTAATCCATGTCAAATTAAACCAAGGATTTGACCAAAAGATTCAAATGGGCATAAAAATTTAAAAAAAAAATCAGAAAAATGAAAAAAAAAGCATATAGTCTTGTTATGTCATATAGTAAGCATTCAAGTTGATAAACAAGGTTTGGACATGCATATTCAAACCTAGGCAAATCATGTATCTATCCCCTAGCCCCTAAACTCTATCTTATGAAGTCAAGCATGAAGAGAAGTGGTTTTGGGTTTCAAACATGAAAATTTCAAGAACATCCCAAAAACTTCATTTTAGAGTGACTAAGAAGGATACAGGCTTCCCCTTTTCATTTTCATGTTTTATACTTGTTTAAATCTTGGTCAAACCTAGGATTTGACAAAGATTCAAATGTGCATCAAAATAAAAAATCAGAAAAATTAAAAACCAAAGCACATAGTTTTCTTATGTCATATAGTTAGCATTAAAGTTGATATAAACAAGGTCTAGATATATTCAAACAAGAAAAATCATGTATCTACCCCTAACCCTAAACTCTGTCTTATGTAGTCAAGCATGAAGAGAAGTGGTTTTGGGTTTCAAACTTGGAAATTTCAAGAACCCCCCAAAAGCTTCATTTTAGAGTGACTAAAGGATCCAGGTTGGGCTTACCTTTTATTTTCATGTTTTAAAATTGTTCAAATCTTGGTCAAACCGTACCTAGGATTTGATCAAGATTCAAAAATGGGCATAAAATTTCAAAAAAAATGAAAAACCAAAGCATATAGCCTTCTTATGTCATATAGTACGTAAGCACTCAAGTTCATAAACAAGGTCTAGACATATTCAAACCAGAAAAATCATGTTTCTACCCCTAGCCCTAAACTTTGTCTTATGAAGTCAAGCACGAAGAGAAGTCGTTTTGGATTTCAAACATGGAAATTTCAAAAACCTTCCCAAAAGCTTCATTTTGGAGTGACTAATTAAGAAGGATACAGGCTTACCTTTTCATTTTCATGTTTTAAACTTGTTTAAATATTGGTTAAGCCTAGGATTTGACCAAGATCAAATGGGCATAAAAATTCAGAAAAAATCAAAAAAAAATGAAAACCAAAGCACATAGTATTATTATATCATATAGTAAGCATTCAAGTTGATAAACAAGGTCTAAACAACAAACTAGACAAATCATGTATCTACCCCCTAACCCTAAATTAACTCTGTCTTATGAAGTCAAGCATGAAGAGAAGTGGTTTTGGGTTTCAAACATGGAAATTTCAAAAAACTCCCAAAAGCTTCTCATTTTAGAGTGACTAAGAAGGATTCAGGCTTACCTTTTCATTTTCATGTTTTAAACTTGTTCAAATCTTGGTCAAACTTAGGATTTGACCAAGATTCAAATGGGCATAAAAATTGGGAGGAAGGGTATGAATTACAATTCAAAAAAACAAGGTAACTTAAATACTTGGATGCCCCAAAGATGTGTGGAAGCCCAAAACAATGGCAAAACATGTGCGCATGCTGCATCCAATTCAAGTAGAACACATAGTAGGCATCGATAGTTTGACCTAAATTTGAAATCAAAGAGAAGGTGGTTAGAAAAAATCGAAATTGGCAAAGCAAAGCATGAAATCATAAATTTGTGATGCACTATAGCTATGAAAAGTATCAAACAATGCATACCAAAATGATTTTTTAGAGGAATACTAGTTCAACTTATTTTAATTTTATATTAGTAGCCCAAAATCGAAGTAGTAGTTGGATATTTTTGAACTTGATCTGTAGTAGTGGGCAAAACCCTAGTTTAACCTATTTAATCATAGATTCATAGGTCGATTTTTCTACTTTTTTATTATTACTATGCAGCACATGTGTGTTTGCCCGTCGAGTGAAACTCGGAGGAAGAGGGATCACTCGGAAGGAGAGAAGAAGGGAGAGAATTATGGTGTCTCCCCTTTTTCGTGTGATGATGTTGACTTTTGTGCAGGGTTTGTCAGTGAGCAGGAGCGAGCGAGCGAGTCGAGCGAGGCCGAGAATGAGAGAGATTTGTTTTTTTTTGTGAGAGGGACAACCGAAGGATCCAGAAGGACCCACATACTTCCGATACGCATCCTGATGCGTCTCCTCTTGACAAAGAAAATGGCTGGGAGTTTGCGTACCTATTGCACGTGACTTGTGCTCACTGAAGTGTGGGACCTCACGCATGGGCACCACACGTAAGTGACAGACCTGTTGATGTAAAAACTCGGTTGATTATTATACTACTACATTTATACAAAGTTTCCTATGGATTCAAGGGTACGAAAGCCAAGTTAAATCATTTACATGATATTATTTTTTCCATGAAGCCAAGTTAACTCATTTATCAATTGGTACATTTTGGAGTGACTAAGAAGGATCCAGGCTTACTTTTTCATTTTCATGTTTTAAACATGTTTAAATCTTGGTCAAACCTATGACTTGACCAAGATTCAAATGGGCATAAAAAATCAAAAAAAAGCACGCCGTCTTCCTATGTCATATAGTAAGCATTCAAGGTGATAAACAAGGTCTGGCATATTCAAACCACAAAAATCATGTATCTACCCCCTAACCCTAAACAAGGATCCAGGCTTACCCTTTTCATTTTCATGTTTTAAACTTGTTCAAATCTTGGTCAAACTTAGGATTTGACGAAGATTCAAATGGGCGTAAAAATACTTAGAAAAATTATGTACGTATCTACCCCAAACCCTAAACTCTATCTTACGAAGCCAAGCATGAAGAGAAGTGGTTTTGGGTTTCAAACATGGAAATTTCAAAAACCTCCCAAAAGCTTCATTTTAGAGTGACTAAGAAGGATCCATGCTTACCTTTTATTTTCATGTTTTAAACATGTTCAAATCTTGGTCAAACTGTACGTACCTATGATTTGACCAAGATTCAAATGGGCATAAAAATTCAAAAAAAAATGAAAAACCAAAGCACATAGCCTAGCTTCTTATATATGCCATATAGTAAGCACTCAAGTTGATAAACAAAGTCTAGACATATTCAAACCAGAAAAATCATGTATCTACCCCTAACCCTAAACTTTGTCTTAATTATGAAGTCAAGCACGAAGAGAAGTCGTTTTGGGTTTCAAACATGGACATTTAAAAAACCCTCCCAAAAGCTTCATTGTGGTGTGACGTACTAAGAAGGATACATGCTTACATTTTCAACAACCCCCCTAAAAGCTTCATTATAGAGTGACTAAGAAGGATCCAGTCTGGCGGGCTTACCTTTTATTTTCTTGTTTTAAACTTGTTCAAATCTCGGTCAAACCTAGGATTTGACCAAGATTCAAAATGTGCATCAAAATTCAAAAAAAATTATAAAAATTAAAACCAAATTAAAGCACATAGTGTTCTTATGTCATATAGTAAGCATTAAAGTTGATAAACAAGGTCTAGACACATATTCAAACAAGACAAATCATGTATCTATACCCCTAACCCCTAAACTCTATCTTATGAAGTCAACAACATGAAGAGAAGTGGTTTTGGGTTTCAAACATGGAAATTTAAAAAACCTCCCAAAAGCTTCATTTTAGAGTGACTAATATATATAAGAAGGATCCATGCCTGCTTACCACCTTTTCATTTTCATATTTTAAACTTGTTTAAATCCGTGTCAAATTAAACCAAGGATTTGACCAAAAGATTCAAATGGGCATAAAATTTAAAAAAAATCAGAAAAATGAAAAACAAAAGCATATAGTCTTCTTATGTCATATACTAAGCATTCAAGTTGATAAACAAGGTTTGGACATGCATATTCAAACCTAGGCAAATCATGTATCTATCCCCTAGCCCCTAAACTATATCTTATGAAGTCAAGCATGAAGAGAAGTGGTTTTGGGTTTCAAACATGAAAATTTCAAGAACATCCCAAAAACTTCATTTTAGAGTGACTAAGAAGGATACATGCTTCCCCTTTTCATTTTCATGTTTTATACTTGTTTAAATCTTGGTCAAACCTAGGATTTGACAAAGATTCAAATGTGCATAAAAATAAAAAAATTAGAAAAATTAAAAACCAAAGCACATAGTTTTCTTATGTCATATAGTTAGCATTAAAGTTGACAAACAAGGTCTAGATATATTCAAACAAGAAAAATCATGTATCTACCCCTAACCCTAAACTCTGTCTTATGTAGTCAAGCATGAAGAGAAGTGGTTTTGGGTTTCAAACTTGGAAATTTCAAGAACCCGCCAAAAGCTTCATTTTAGAGTGACTAAGAAGGATCCATGCTTACCTTTTCATTTTCATGTTTTAAACTTGTTTACATCTTGGTCATAGCTAGTGTATTTGACCAAGATTCAAATGGGCATAAAATTTAAAAAACAAAAAAATGAAAAACCAAAGTACATAGTCTTCTTATGTCATATAGTAAGCATTCAAGCTGATAAACAAGGTCTAGACATATTCAAACCAAACAAATCATGTATCTACCCCCTAACCCCTAAACTTTATCTTATGAAGCCAAGCATGAAGAGAAGTGGTTCTTGGTTTCAAACATGGAAATATCAAAAACCTCCCAAAAGCTTCATTTTAGAGTGACTAAGAAGTATCCATGCTTACCTTTTCATTTTCATATTTTAAACTTGTTTAAATCATTGTCAAACCTAGGATTTGACCAAGATACAAGTATGGGCACAAAACCCTCTTAGCCAAAATCAACTACGAGCAAGATTTTCTGTATTGTAGATGCCCCAATTGACTCTCATCCCCAATGTAGTCTTTTTTATGTCAGTATAGACTTCTTTACTGGATGTATACTATCGTACATGGCATGCATTTGCCTAATGAGCAGCATTGTTTAGCCGTTCTAGCCAACCCGATCAATTTGTCAAGCTTCATGCACGAGATGCCAATTTACTCCCTCGCTCCGATCCATATTTCTTGGTGCTAAAAAGAATGTGAATCGGAGGGAGTACTTTTCTTAGATAGTACTATGAGTATATCAGTTCAAAAAAAAGTATAGTACTACTACATCACAAATGCATCAAAAGAGTACTAGTACTGTACATCACAAGACCACGACAGTTGTATAGTAGAGTTTAATGCTGAACTTTAAACAGGACCAGGAGCATCAGGGCCAGCAGCAGGGGCGTTGACCGGCAACAAACCAGTCAAAAGACGTAAGGAAGAGGCCATATGCTGCGTGCTTGGCCTTGATTGCAGGGTGGTGATTCTTCGCCGCTCGCCATGTATTCACGCCGTACCAGTTCCGTGTCGCCCGCGAGCGGATCGAAGCGATCCCGCGCGCCGGACACGCTCGAGGAGGCGTGGCGGCTCCAGTGCAAGCAGTCCGCCGCCGGGAGTCGGCGCGCGGCGTGCAGGTACAAAGGCTCCCTGTACATGCCGTCGTCGCTCCGCGAGTTCGCCCCGGGCGGGCTCTGGTACAAGGCGGATCCGCCGCTCAAACCGATGAGCGGCCCCGTCTTCAACAAATGGCGCGCCGACCGGGAGAGGAACCGCCGGTCGAAGGTGGCGTGGGAGGCGAGCACCAGCGGAGGATTCGCGCCGCCAGCCGGCGAGGAGGCGGAGGAGGCGGAGGAAGGGGAAGACCCCCTCTTCTTGAAGGCGCTGGCCGCGTCCCTCAAGGACGATGCTGACAAGAAGAGGGCGGAGGAAGAAGACAAGGCGGCGGCCATCGCCGCCGTGAAGGAGAAGGAGGCGCGGGATGCGGAGGAGAACGCGACCATCATCTTCCTCGACGACTAGATAGGTTAGAAGTCGCGATAAGGATCGCGCAATTCGGTATGTATGATCCGTATGTATGATCAACTATGAATTATGAACAATGAACTATCAAACCAAACCACATAGTTTTTTTATGTCATATAGTAAGAATTCAAGTTGATAAAACAAGGTCTAGACATATTCAAACTAGACAAATCACGTATATCTACCCCTAACCCTAAACTCTGTCTTATGAAGTAAAGCATGAAGAGAAGTGGTTTTGGGTTTCAAACATGGAAATTTCAAAAACCTTCCCAAAAGCTTCATTTTGGAGTGACTAAGAAGGATGCAGGCTTACCTTTTCATTTTCATGTCTTAAACTTGTTTAAATCTTGGTTAAACCTAGGATTTGAACAAGATCAAATGGGCAAAAAAAATCAGAAAAAATCAAAAAAATGAAAACTAAAGCACATAGTATTCTTATGTCATATAGTAAGCATTCAATTTGATAAACAAGGTCTAAACATATTCAAACCAGACAAATCATGTATCTACCCACTAACCCTAAATTCTGTCTTATGAAGTCGATCAAGCATGAAGAGAAGTGGTTTTGGGTTTCAAAGATGGAAATTTCAAAAACCTCCCAAAAGCTTCATTTTAGAGTTACTAAGAAGGATCCATGCTTACCTTTTATTTTCATGTTTTAAACATGTTCAAATCTTGGTCAAACCGTACCTAGGATTTGACCAAGATTCAAATGGGTATAAAAAATCAAAAAAACTGAAAAACCAAAGCACATAGCCTTCTTATGTCATATATAGTAAGCACTCAAGTTGGTAAACAAGGTCTAGAGATATTCAAACCAGAAAAATCTTGTATCTACCCCTAACCCTAAACTTTGTCTTATGAAGTCAAGCACGAAGAGAAGTCGTTTTGGGTTTCAAACATGGAAATTACAAAAACCTTCCCAAAAGCCTCATTTTGGAGTGACTAAGAAGGATGCAGGCTTACCTTTTCATTTTCATGTTTTAAACTTGTTTAAACCTTGGTTAAACCTAGGATTTGACCAAGATCAAATGGGCATAAAAATTTAGAAAAAATCAAAAAATGAAAACCAAAGCACATAGTATTCTTATGTCATATATTAAGCATTCAAGTTGATAAACAAGGTGAAGACATATTCAAACCAGACAAATCATGTATCTACCCTAACCCTAAACTCTGTCTTATGAAGTCAAGCATGAAGAGACATGGTTTTGGGTTTCAAACATGGAAATTTCAAGAACCCCCCAAAAGCTTCATTTTAGAGTGACTAAGAAGGATCCAGGTCGAGCTTACCTTTTATTTTTATGTTTTAAACTTGTTCAAATCTTGGTCAAACCTAGGATTTGACCAAGATTCAAATGGGTATAAAAAAATGAAAAACCAAAGCACATAGCCTTTTTATGTCATATAATAAGCACTCAAGTTGATAAACAAGGTCTAGACATATGCAAACAGAAAAATCATGTATCTACCCCTAACCCTAAACTTTGTCTTATGAAGTCAAGCACGAAGAGAAGTCGTTTTTGGGTTTCAAACATGGAAATTTCAAAAACCTTCCCAAAAACTTCATTTTGGAGTGACTAAGAAGGATGCAGGCTTACCTTTTCATTTTCATATTTTAAACATGTTTAAATCTTGGTCAAACCTATGATTTGACCAAGATTCAAATGGGCATAAAAATAGTTAGAAAAATCATGTACGTATCTACCCCTAACCCTAAACTCTATCTTACGAAGTCAAGCATGAAGAGAAGTGGTTTTGGGTTTCAAACATGGAAATTTCAAAAACCTCCCAAAAGCTTCATTTCAGAGTGACTAAGAAGGATCCAGACCGGGCTTACATTTTATTTTCATATTTTAAACTTGTTCAAATCTTGGTCAAACCGTACCCAGGATTTGACCAAGATTCAAATGGGCATAAAATTTCAAAAAAAAAAAGAAAAACCAAAGCACATAGCCTTCTTATGTCATATAGTAAGCACTCAAGTTGATAAACAAGGTCTAGTCATATTCAAACCAGAAAAATCATGTATCTACCCCTAAGCCTGAACTTTGTCTTATGAAGTCAATCACGAAGAGAAGTCGTTTTGGGTTTCAAACATGGAAATTTCAAATACCTTCCGAAAAGCTTCATTTTGGAGTGACTAAGAAGGATGCAGGCTTACCTTTTCATTTTCATGTTTTAAACATGTTTAAATAAGGATGCGTGGTTCTGAAACCTCATACACATTGTTGCAAAAGTAATTACATCACCTAAACAATACTACCAGTTCATAATTCTAAACTTATGTACAATCTTGGAAACATATAACGCCAGCCTAGTTCACCAATTATCATCATCCCTCTTGATGCGCTTGCCGGTGCCGCTTGTAGCTGCCTCCCATGGGTTGGCAGTCCAAGTTCTGCACTCGTTCGCACTTCGTGTGTCGGGAATCCTTGTTGGAGCTTCCCAAACAGATACAGGCCCTGCCCTTGCTAGCTCACCACATCCAGCCGTTGCCCTAGCTTGCTCACCATGTGAACCATCATCCCACGGAGACCCCGAAGTAGGCTCGCACGGGTCCTTTATCCATGGTGGCATATTCTTCGGATCAAATGGTATGTTGTGCCTAAAGCAATAAGATACAAATTCCCAGTAGGTTGTCCCGACACACTGCTTCTTCTCGTCGCGCTGTGCAGGGAAGAGCGGCCAACCTAGCCGCTTCCTTGCAATCCGGGCAAACCACTTCCCTTGGAATTGGTTGTGCTTGACGCTACCCATCATTGATTTTTTTGAGTCGCCTGTACAACTCGAAACTGACATACCCATCAATCGCAGCATACCTCAAGTTTACTTCAGGCAATGGCATGCACTCCCATTGATCGTGGCTGCTAGTAGGGAACTTGGTCTTCATGTCTTTGTAAGATGGGTCAATGATGGCGGCTGCCAAATCACCCATGCCAGTCCTATTGCCAGGACCATTGAAATTGATCATATCCTGAATGTCAATCCAATTATGTTTAGGAATTTTAATGCCATCTCTAGCAAACCTGCTAGAGTCACCCCTGATGTCAACAGTTGTGAAACAAATTCCTTTATGTTGAAGGAATTCTTGCAGTGCCAGATTATCAGGACTCCTGCATGTTAACACAAATCAATCTTGTAAGATCGTATATGCTGAAATAGTACACATATTTTTCTTCCAAGAACTCGTATACTTGTTGCGTTGAAACAATGATTTTGCATCGTTGATACACATCAAAATAACATGAATTATTGTTGCGACTATATGATCTAATTATTTAAGTGTCAAGTTAAGATTCAGTTACTATATGTTAATATCTTGACATCCATGCCGATTATCGGTGAGTATGAGTACATGAAATTTGTGCAAATTTTGAGTACCAAAATCATGAAACTAGATATCGTGGTCAATCCAAAAAAATTATACAAGTATGTTGGATATTACGTTCCAGACCACATTTTTCATATAAGTTAGTTTGTTCGTGTTTTCATACAAGTTAGAACCTAGTCTATTTCGAAATAAAAAAGCAGATCCAAGATAAAGGAAGAATTTCTATATTAAAAAACAAAAGGATAAAGGAAGGCATGTGAAGAACATACCTGCAGAAATGGTACACCAGGACGTGGTCGTCCATGGCCAACTGAACGACGGCGGTACTTACTTGGTCCGCAGTGTATTCTAGGTCGAGGCCGACGAACCTGGGCCTGTCCTCTAGTAGCTTTTGTTCGTACATCTTGAGGGTGTGCTCGAAAACGGAAGGGTCATTCGTGTAGACCACGTTCACCTTGGTCGTCCCATGGGGAACGACGCTCCTCTTCAGCGTAAACAGGCCGCCGTCGGCCATGGCAGCGCTGAAGCACGTTGAACTGATCGGAGGGATTGAGGGGGAGGGAGGGAGAGCAACTGCAAACAATGGGGTTTTTTGGAACTTGCCGAAATGCAGGGGAGAACGAACCGCCAGGGGTTGTTTAGTGGGGACAGATGGGAATAATACTGCGATGAGGTTGAGGAATTAACTCCAACCGCCATTTAAATCTAGTACTCCCTATAGTCAGGTGATAGGAAATGGACGGGCAAGATTGATTATAGGGAGGCAAATCCCAGTATTTTCCCAATTTATTTGAGTTGTAATATAACCATCGTTAATACTTGAATTGAAAAATATTTACAAAATAAATTTATTATATACTACATGATGAGATAATCCAACAAACCATGGAAATGCATGGCCATCCAACCATGTCACCCGCTTGTGAAAATTGTATAGGTGGTAGTGTGCGTAATACACGCGGTAGCCACTTCACAAATACATCCTTTTAATTTTGCCCCCCTTAATTCGGCCAATAAAAATGAAAAGACTTTATGTGGAAAACCAAAAAAACTGTATTTGGCAAAGTATAGTCGAAAATAAGAAGTTTTTCATTGATCTCTTAAAAAAGGGGTCATGATTCGAAAGTTCGCCATGCATGGTTCTTGCGGTAACCAAGCTAGCTCACCCATGTGTCAAGAAGAGAATCAATGTCCAACATGCATGGTTCCAAAAAAAAATATTTACAGAATGATTCTGCTTCTCAAGAATATTTGCATGCCATCATGTTTGTTATTTTTCCTAGATAAAAGTAGTAATTGGTGACTTCGTGATTGCCTTGCTTGCTGATTTCAATAAGTTTGAACCTCATTTTTGGCTTTTTTTCAAATTTAGGCAAAAACTTCTTGGCAATCGACTTTGTGAGTTACTATACTTGGATGCAACCCACATTTTCGTTGGCTAATTAATGTTTTCTGATTCCACAACAATAGGGCACTGATGACGCGTAAAGCACACGCTCGTTAGGAACCCCAAGTGGAAGGTGTGATGCGTACAGCAGCAAGTTTCCCTCAGTAAGAAACCAAGGTTTATCGAACCAGTAGGAGCCAAGAAGCACGTTGAAGGTTGATGGCGGCGGGATGTAGTGCGGCGCAACACCAGGGATTCCGGCGCCAACGTGGAACCTGCACAACACAAACAAAGTACTTTGCCCCAACGAAACAGTGAGGTTGTCAATCTCACCGGCTTGCTGTAACAAAGGATTAACCGTATTGTGTGGAAGATGATTGTTTGCAGAAAATAGTAGAACAAGTATTGCAGTAGATTGTATTTCAGTAAAGAGAATTGGACCGGGGTCCACAGTTCACTAGAGGTGTCTCTCCCATAAGACAAACAGCATGTTGGGTGAACAAATTACAGTTGGGCAATTGACAAATAAAGAGGGCATGACCATGCACATACATATCATGATGAGTATAGTGAGATTTAATTGGGCATTACGACAAAGTACATAGACCGCCATCCAACTGCATCTATGCCTAAAAAGTCCACCTTCAGGTTATCATCCAAACCCCCTCCAGTATTAAGTTGCAAAGCAACAGACAATTGCATTAAGTATGGTGCGTAATGTAATCAACAACTACATCCTTAGACATAGCATCAATGTTTTATCCCTAGTGGCAACAGCACAACACAACCTTAGAACTTTCATCTTGTCCCGGTGTCAATGCGAGGCATGAACCCACTATCGAGCATAAATACTCCCTCTTGGAGTTACAAGCATCTACTTGGCCAGAGCATCTACTAGTAACGGAAAGCATGCAAGATCATAAACAACACATAGATATAACTTTGATAATCAACATAACAAGTATTCTCTATTCATCGGATCCCAACAAACGCAACATATAGAATTACAGATAGATGATCTTGATCATGTTAGGCAGCTCACAAGATCCGACAATGATAGCACAATGGGGAGAAGACAACCATCTAGCTACTGCTATGGACCCATAGTCCAGGGGTAGACTACTCACTCATCACACCGGAGGCGACCATGGCGGTGTAGAGTCCTCCGGGAGATGATTCCCCTCTCCGGCAGGGTGCCGAGGCGATCTCTGGATACCCCGAGATGGGATCGGCGTTGGCGGCGTCTCTCGGAAGGTTTTCCGTATCGTGGCTCTCGCATCGGGGGTTTCGTCACGGAGGCTTTAAGTAGGCGGAAGGGCAAGTCGGGGAGGGGGCACGGGGGCCCCACACCACAGGCCGGCGCGGCCAAGGGGGGGCCGCGCCGCCCTAGGGTTTGGGCACCCCGTGGCCCCACTTCGTTTCGTCTTCGGACTTCTGGAAGCTTCGTGGCAAAATAGGCCCCTGGGCGTTGATTTCGTCCAATTCCGAGAATATTTCCTTACTAGGATTTCTGAAACCAAAAACAGCAGAAAACAGCAACTGGCACTTCGGCATCTTGTTAATAGGTTAGTTCCAGAAAATGCACGAATATGACATAAAGTGTGCATAAAACATGTAGATAACATCAATAATGTGGCATGGAACATAAGGAATTATCGATACGTCGGAGACGTATCAGCATCCCCAAGCTTAGTTCTGCTCGTCCCGAGCAGGTAAAACGATAACACAGATAATTTCTGGAGTGACATGCCATCATAATCTTGATCATACTATTTGTAAAGCATATGTAGTGAATGCAGCGATCAAAACAATGTATATGACATGAGTAAACAAGTGAATCATAAAGCAAAGACTTTTCATGAATAGCACTTCAAGACAAGCATCAATAAGTCTTGCATAAGAGTTAACTCATAAAGCAATAATTCAAAGTAAAGGCATTGAAGCAACACAAAAGAAGATTAAGTTTCAGCGGTTGCTTTCAACTTGTAACATGTATATCTCATGGATATTGTCAACATAGAGTAATATAATAAGTGCAATAAGCAAGTATGTAGGAATCAATGCACAGTTCACACAAGTGTTTGCTTCTTGAGGTGGAGAGAAATAGGTGAACTGACTCAACATGAAAGTAAAAGAATGGTCCTCCATAGAGGAAAAGCATCGATTGCTATATTTGTGCTAGAGCTTTGATTTTGAAAACATGAAACAATTTTGTCAACGGTAGTAATAAAGCATATGTATCATGTAAATTATATCTTACAAGTTGCAAGCCTCATGCATAGTGTACTAATAGTGCCCGCACCTTGTCCTAATTAGCTTGGACTACCGGATCATCACAATGCACATGTTTTTACCAAGTGTCACAAAGGGGTACCTCTATGCCGCCTGTACAAAGGTCTAAGGAGAAAGCTCGCATTTGGATTTCTCGCTATTGATTATTCTCAACTTAGACATCCATACCGGGACAACATAGACAACAGATAATGGACTCCTCTTTTATGCATAAGCATGTAGCAACAATTAATAATTTTCTCATTTGAGATTGAGGATATATGTCCAAAACTGAAACTTCCACCATGGATCATGGCTTTAGTTAGCGGCCCAATGTTCTTCTCTAACAATATGCATGCTTAACCATAAGGTGGTAGATCTCTCTTACTTCAGACAAGACGGACATGCATAGCAACTCACATGAAATTCAACAAAGAGTAGTTGATGGCGTCCCCAGTGAACATGGTTATCGCACAACAAGCAACTTGATAAGAGATAAAGTGCATAATTACATATTCAATACTACAATAGTTTTTAAGCTATTTGTCCCATGAGCTATATATTGCAAAGGTGAATGATGGAATTTTAAAGGTAGCACTCAAGCAATTTACTTTGGAATGGCGGAAAATACCATGTAGTAGGTAGGTATGGTGGACACAAATGGCATAGTGGTTGGCTCAAGTATTTGGATGCATGAGAAGTATTCCCTCTCGATACAAGGTTTAGGCTAGCAAGGCTTATTTGAAACAAACACAAGGATGAACCGGTGCAGCAAAACTCACATAAAAGACATATTGAAAACATTATTAGACTCTACACCGTCTTCCTTGTTGTTCAAACTCAATACTAGAAATTATCTAGACCTTAGAGAAACCAAATATGCAAACCAAATTTTAGCATGCTCTATGTATTTCTTCATTAATGGGTGCAAAGTATATGATGCAAGAGCTTAATCATGAGCACAACAATTGCCAAGTATCACATTACCCAAGACATTAATAGCAATTACTACATGTATCATTTTCCAATTCCAACCATATAACAATTTAACGAAGGAGAAACTTCGCCATGAATACTATGAGTAGAAACCAAGGACATACTTGTCCATATGCTACAGCGGAGCGTGTCTCTCTCCCATAAGGTGAATGCTAGGATCCATTTTATTCAAACATAACAAAAACAAAAACAAACCGACGCTCCAAGAAAAGCACATAAGATGTGATGGAATAAAAATATAGTTTCAGGGGAGGAACCTGATAATGTTGTCGATGAAGAAGGGGATGCCTTGGGCATCCCCAAGCTTAGACGCTTGAGTCTTCTTAGAATATGCAGGGGTGAACCACCGGGGCATCCCCAAGCTTAGAGCTTTCACTCTCCTTGATCATGTTGCATCATACTCCTCTCTTGATCCTTGAAAACTTCCTCCACACCAAACTCGAAACAACTCATTAGAGGGTTAGTGCACAATAAAAATTAACATATTCAGAGGTGACACAATCATTCTTAATACTTCTGGACATTGCATAAAGCTACTGGACATTAATGGATCAAAGAAATTCATCCATCATAGCAAAAGAGGCAATGCGAAATAAAAGGCAGAATCTGTCAAAACAGAACAGTTCGTATTGACGAATTTTAAAATGGCACCAGAATTACTCAAATGAAAATGCTCAAATTGAATGAAAGTTGCATACATATCTGAGTATCATGCACGTAAATTGGCTTAATTTTCTGAGTTACCTACAGGGAGGTGGACCCAGATTCGTGACAGCAAAGAAATCTGGAACTGCACAGTAATCCAAATCTAGTACTTACTTTTCTATCAACGGCTTAACTTGGCACAACAAAACACAAAACTAAGATAAGGAGAGGTTGCTACAGTAGTAAACAACTTCCAAGACACAAAATAAAAACAAATTACTGTAGGTAAAAACATGGGTTGTCTCCCATAAGCGCTTTTCTTTAACGCCTTTCAGCTAGGCGCAGAAAGTGTGTATCAAGTATTATCAAGAGACGAAGTGTCAACATCATAATTTGTTCTAATAATAGAATCAAAAGGTAACTTCATTCTCTTACTAGGGAAGTGTTCCATACCTTTCTTGAGAGGAAATTGATATTTTATATTACCTTCCTTCATATCAATGATAGCACCAACAGTTCGAAGAAAAGGTCTTCCCAATATAATGGGACAAGATACATTGCATTCAATATCCAAGACAACAAAATCAACGGGGACAAGGTTATTGTTAACGGTAATGCGAACATTATCAACTTTCCCCAAAGGTTTCTTTGTAGAATGATCAGCAAGATTAACATCCAAATAACAATTTTTCAGCGGTGGCAAGTCAAGCATATTATAGATTTTCTTAGGCATAACAGAAATACTTGCACCAAGATCACATAAAGCATTACAATCAAAATCTTTAACCTTCATCTTAATGATGGGCTCCCAACCATCCTCTAGCTTTTTGGGAATAGAGGCTTCGCGCTCTAGTTTCTCTTTTCTAGCTTTTATGAGAGCATTTGTAATATGATGTGTAAAAGCCAAATTTATAGCACTAGCATTAGGACTTTTAGCAAGTTTTTGCAAGAACTTTATAACTTCAGAGATGTGGCAATCATCAAAATTCAAACCATTATAATCTAAAGCAATGGGATCATCATCCCCAATGTTGGAAAAAATTTCAGCAAACTTTATCACAGCAGTTTCAATGATTTTAGCAGTTTCGTGCAGTTTCTCGCTTTGCATTAGAAGTGGAAACATTGCTAACACCAATTCTTTTATTAGTATTAGTAGGAGGTGCAGCAACATGTGTAGCATTAGCATTACTAGTGGTGGTAATAGTCCAAACTTTAGCTACATTCTTCTCTTTAGCTAGTTTTTCATTTTCTTCTCTATCCCACCTAGCACGCAGTTCAGCCATTAATCTTATATTCTCATTAATTCTAACTTGGATGGCATTTGTTGTAGTAGTAATTTTGTCATCTAAATCCTCAGGTTTAGCAGCCATTTTATTAATTAAAGAAGATTGTGATGCAGACATGTATGAGATTCGGGTTTCAGCATTAGCAAGTTTAGTTTGCAACCCCGAGATCTCCCTATTCAGATTTTCAAGTTGATTCCCTATATTCTTCAACAAGGTAGATTGCTCATTCATAGTTTTAGTAAACAATTTATTTTGCTCATATTGTGATTGCATAAAGCTCTTGGTGGATCTTTCAATTTCTAGCATCTTTTCTTCATTAAGTGAAGCATATCTACCATAAGAGTTACCATTAGCAGGGTATGGCCTAGAATCATTGTGATTGTTATTTTTAATGAAATTCACATCAACATATTCTTTTTGAGCAACTAATGACGCTAACGGAACATTATTAGAATTAACATTAGGCCTACCATTCACAAGCATAGACATAATAGCATCAATCTTATCACTCAAGGAAGAGGTTTCTTCGACAGAATTTACCTTCTTACCTTGTGGAGCTCTTTCCGTGTGCCATTCAGAGTAGTTGATCATCATATTATCAAGAAGCTTTGTTGCTTCACCAAGAGTGATGGACATAAAGGTACCTCCAGCAGCTGAATCCAATAAATTCCGTGAAGAAAAATTTAGTCCTGCATAGAAGGTTTGGATGATCATCCAAGTAGTCAGTCCATGGGTTGGGCAATTTTTAACCAGAGATTTCATTCTTTCCCAAGCTTGAGCAACATGTTCAGTATCTAATTGTTTAAAATTCATTATGCTACTCCTCAAAGATATAATTTTAGCAGGGGGATAATATCTACCAATAAAAGCATCCTTGCATTTAGTCCATGAATCAATACTATTCTTAGGCAGAGATAGCAACCAATCTTTAGCTCTTCCTCTTAATGAGAAAGGGAACAATTTTAGTTTAATAATATCACCATCTACATCTTTATATTTTTGCATTTCGCATAGTTCAACAAAATTATTAAGATGGGCAGCAGCATCATCAGAACTAACACCAGAAAATTGCTCTCGCATAACAAGATTCAGTAAAGCAGGTTTAATTTCAAAGAATTCTGCTGTAGTAGCAGGTGGAGCAATAGGTGTGCATAAGAAATCATTATTATTTGTGGTTGTGAAGTCACACAACTTAGTATTTTCAGGGTTGGCCATTTTAGCAACAGTAAATAAAGCAAACTAGATAAAGTAAATGCAAGTAACTAATTTTTTTGTGTTTTTGATATAGCAAACAAGATAGCAAATAAAGTAAAACTAGCAACTAATTTTTTGTATTTTGATTTAGTGCAGCAAACAAAGTAGTAAATAAAACTAAGCAAGACAAAAACAAAGTAAAGAGATTGAGAAGTGGAGACTCCCCTTGCAGCGTGTCTTGATCTCCCCAAACGGCGCCAGAAATTTAGCTTGATGACGCGTAAAGCACACGCTCGTTGGGAACCCCAAGTGGAAGGTGTGATGCGTACAGCAGCAAGTTTCCCTCAGTAAGAAACCAAGGTTTATCGAACTAGTAGGAGCCAAGAAGCACGTTGAAGGTTGATGGCGGCGGGATGTAGTGCGGCGCAACACCAGGGATTCCGGCGCCAACGTGGAACCTGCACAACACAACCAAAGTACTTTGCCCCAACGAAACAGTGAGGTTGTCAATCTCACCGGCTTGCTGTAACAAAGGATTAACCGTATTGTGTGGAAGATGATTGTTTGCAGAAAACAATAGAACAAGTATTGCAGTAGATTGTATTTCAGTAAAGAGAATTGGACCGGGGTCCACAGTTCACTAGAGGTGTCTCTCCCATAAGACAAACAGCATGTTGGGTGAACAAATTACAGTTGGGCAATTGACAAATAAAGAGGGCATGACCATGCACATACATATCATGATGAGTATAGTGAGATTTAATTGGGCATTACGACAAAGTACATAGACCGCCATCCAACTGCATCTATGCCTAAAAAGTCCACCTTCAGGTTATCATCCGAACCCCCTCCAGTATTAAGTTGCAAAGCAACAGACAATTGCATTAAGTATGGTGCGTAATGTAATCAACAACTACATCCTTAGACATAGCATCAATGTTTTATCCCTAGTGGCAACAGCACAACACAACCTTAGAACTTTCTGTCACTGTCCCAGGTGTCAATGCAGGCATGAACCCACTATCGAGCATAAATACTCCCTCTTGGAGTTACAAGCATCTACTTGGCCAGAGCATCTACTAGTAACGGAAAGCATGCAAGATCATAAACAACACATAGATATAACTTTGATAATCAACATAACAAGTATTCTCTATTCATCGGATCCCAACAAACGCAACATATAGAATTACAGATAGATGATCTTGATCATGTTAGGCAGCTCACAAGATCCGACAATGATAGCACAATGGGGAGAAGACAACCATCTAGCTACTGCTATGGACCCATAGTCCAGGGGTAGACTACTCACTCATCACACCGGAGGCGACCATGGCGGTGTAGAGTCCTCCGGGAGATGATTCCCCTCTCCGACAGGGTGCCGGAGGCGATCTCCTGGATCCCCCGAGATGGGATCGGTGTCGGCGGCGTCTCTGGAAGGTTTTCCGTATCGTGGCTCTCGGTACTGGGGGTTTCGTCACGGAGGCTTTAAGTAGGCGGAAGGGCAAGTCAGGAGGGGGCACGGGGGCCCCACACCACAGGCCGGCGCGGCCAAGGGGGGGGGCCGCACCGCCCTAGGGTTTGGGCACCCCGTGGCCCCACTTCGTTTCGTCTTCGGACTTCTGGAAGCTTCGTGGCAAAATAGGCCACTGGGCGTTGATTTCGTCCAATTCCGAGAATATTTCCTTACTAGGATTTCTGAAACCAAAAACAGCAGAAAACAACAACTGGCACTTCGGCATCTTGTTAATAGGTTAGTTCCAGAAAATGCACGAATATGACATAAAGTGTGCATAAAACATGTAGATAACATCAATAATGTGGCATGGAACATAAGAAATTATCGATACGTCGGAGACGTATCAGGCACATCCCTATATCATCCCAAATTTTGAATTCTTATTAGTTTGGTTGATGACCACCATTCATATCCGAACTTAATTAATTGGAGTACAAATGATGGTTTCATGGTAAGCTAGTTTGACAAATTAGCCTTCGAAATGGCGATTCGCCTACCATGCATGCATGTTTGGCCTACCCGTGAAATTTTGATTTGTGGTATTGTGCACACACTGCACATGATAGCGAATAAACAAAACACATATTTGGACCCCTTTGGCCAGCAAGGGCATGTTTGGTTCCTAGCCACAATTTGTCAAGAAGCCAAAATTTGGCAGCCATGCATATAGTTTATTTGGCATGTGTTTGGTTTTTGCCACAATTTGGCTTATCACACTTCATTGCATGTATATATGGTCCATTTGTCATAGACTCAACTTTTTTTTACAAAGTTTTGACAAAGTTTGGCTTTAATATTTTAAGCCACAATTTGGTGGCTAGCCATACTAGCTTTTTTTTTTGTTGCTAACCACACTTTGGCTTTGGAAAAATGTGGCTACCAAACATGGGTCCTAATAAAAAGAAAACAACACACTAATGTGTGGTAAACCAAAAATCCCTACTTTGCAAAGTTGCATATGTGCAAAAGGGGGGCAATGCATGCATTATTCAGAAGTTGACTGTGGTTTTCGTAGTGTAACCAATTAATTAAGCTTACATATGGGAAGAGGCTAGCGAGGCGAACTCAAGCAGCTATGGTTCCAATGTTGTCAAGTTTGAAGTGGACACTGCATGAAGCTTGCTCAAATTAATGGGTAGAAAGCCAAAAGTAGTCCATATTTATTCTATATGTGTGTGAATAATAACTCTTCACCCCAAACCTCTATGTATGATAGGGTTTTATATTTTTACTTGTTAATAGTAAGTACATGTCATGTGATGGCTCCATGCACATGTTTCACAACTTTTTTTTTGATTTTTTTCTACCTCATTTGGTTGGTTTCAAATTTGCTCAAACTTCCTATATATGCGCGCAATGTTGTACTATTGGGACCCATGTTTGGGCTTTGTTTGTGGTACCACACTTGCAGGGTACCTCCAAGTATTTTATTCCCAAAAATTATGAATCTAATTAAATGGTGAACTATAAACTGATCATCTAAAGTTGGAAAATAAAATCCATATATAGCTACACATCGAGATATGTGTATAAGGTAGACAAACTGCATTGCCACACATGCCTTATATAAGTTTGTTTTTTCTAGCGGAGTGGATTCCCTAATCACCCCACGGTTGTGACATTGTCAATGTTGTCATGATAAATAACATTGCGAGACTTTCCATCTTATTCTTTTTTGTAGAAATGATTGTCCCATTATGGCAAACGTCCCCATTCGTTTTTCAAATTAAGTAAACGTTATAGGATGAAAATTCATTGAAGTGACAAATTTTCTAGATTTCTAACTATTTTAGTTCATTCAAACAAGTTTGCAATAGGCCGACCTGTTGTCCAGTGACAATTTTAGAGTACAATTTGATCAACATCACAAAAAAGTGCTTTTAAGGCTCGTAAGTAGTATCATACATGCCATGTTGGCAAAAATCTAATGTGTCACATCAATTATCAGGTGAGAGATGAGAGTAGTATTATAACACATAAACCTAGAAAACTTAGAAAACTTCATGACAAATACATCATGTACACACATTTGCATTGAGATTCTACAAAACTTTAAATATGACATAAGTATGAACCATATTATGATACTATGCATTGTGGAGGTAGTATCACAAACTAGTAGTGTATGATACTACGTACTACGTACTTCCCATTGTGACTAGTCTTAATCACTCTGACCTCGCCGTCTCACCGTCTTACTATAGTACATACTACACCCCCACTCCGTCTCTCATACATCGCCCCACTCGTTTCCCACTCCGTCTCTCATACAGCGGCTGCGCCTGTAGATATCTTCGAGGATCTGGGCGATTTTGACCCGCTTTTCGGCGCTCGCCGTTTCAAGGTGAAGACCCCAATCTTAGCATGCATGTTGGACCAATTAGGAGTACAAAATTATGTTCTAAATGTTGCTCAAACTTTCCATACAACTAATATATAACTTATACTACGTAGGTTACACCATCGAAAAAGGTATAACCAGTTGAGAAATGGGAACAATAACTTGGAACCTTTCTTACTATCGAGTGGGACGTGTGATATTGGTCTGACCCTACTTTTTTCTTCTTCTACATAATGGCTACATGATGGTTCTAGAAAGAAGTGTATGCTGTTGTGGTATCTCTTGACGCGAATCCCTCTAATCACAAGCGTTAGATTTTGGAAACCAACGGTTAGTACTGCTGTTACATGTCTAGTTCAAAACTGGTGCATTTTGTATGTTGTTGTAGTAGTCTAGTAGATAGATTCAGATGCATGGTCAGGAGTGCAAACATTTCGCAACTAGTTGATCCCTCATCTTATTGTCGGATGTCACATTTCGAGTTTGTAAAAAAATGTAAATTCAAATCATAGTCACGGGTTATGTTGTATCTTGCGCACATCTAAACATTTGTTTCAAAAAGTGACCATATGTGAGCTGTGGAAAAAAGAAAAGACAAAAGTGAATAATATTCCTTAACTATTCACATATCATTTGTCTTTTTTGTGCAAGCTAGATTTTTTTTACATACTCATCTGTGACCTGTGGAGCAATACACAACATAATATGTGTCCCAGTTTTGTTTTTCTTCATATTTTTTAAAAGTGCAGAAGTGTGATATCCGATAATAGGATGCGAGTGCAACTAGTTGCAAATGAGATGCTAATGCATGCTGATATGATACTACCTCTGTCCATAAATAGATGTATGTCTTTTGTCGTGGCCCCATCCTACTTCTGCATTTTCTTTACGGCCATTTTTGAGTAGTTGGGACCTGGACGTGATCGGACTAGTCGATACTTGATAGTAGTCGTAGTTCTGTACAACTTCTGCATGTGGCGTCAGCCTCTAGAGTAGTAGTACTAGCTAACGGATAGATTATATCTGGAGAAACTGACATGGCCATTGATATGACAAGACTATACCCGGATTCGGACGCATTGTAGTGACTCCATCAATGTTCCGCTATGATGGTGTATTTTACTGCTACACCAGATTGTCGACGCAGAGGATTCCTTGGCTTCCGCGCAAGACCCTTCCCAAAGAAGGCATCTGCTCTGGCCCGTTGATTCTATGTGGACGGTTCCATTGCTTTATGTGTTTTTGTACGATTATCGAGATACTAGGTTTTCCTTCCCTCCATATTAGGGGTTGTTTGGTTTAGGAGATAGGTTTATGGGGTGAGAGTATCCCCAACCACCTGGCTAGGGATAGCCAATTTTTGTTGTTTGGTTGTGTAGGAATTGAGTGTAGGACGAGAGGTGGGTAGTGGTATAGATTTTTTTTTGTTTGCTCGAAATGTTAGGGGTGGCTATAAGATGGTGAGATTATCTCTACACACATCAAATATACCACACCTCCTATTTTTATAGCCCAAAAAAATACATAACCGGTGGTATGTGAATTGATCTGGGTAGAAATATTACACAACCGTACAAATATTCAAATCCTATAGTCAAATCCTACATAACTCCTATAGTAAAATCCTACATAACTCCTATACAAATTGTACGAATCAAAGGATATGATTTCCCCCCTATATAGCTTGTTTGATTTGAAGAATTGAATCCTCCAAAATTTCTAGGGATTTCTATTTTCGTGCCCTCGGTTCCTTAGTTGTGCTCAGTTTTCCCCAGCCCCTTAGTTTTTCCTCAGTTTTCCCCAAAACCTTGTCTGAAACCCGCAGAAGGAGGTCGGACGGAAGGAATCCCGTTAGTTGACGTTGGTTGGTGCTGGCAAGTGGGGCCGCTGTTGGTGCCCCGCAGTGGACACGTCTTCACTTATCCAGATCATCGTGGGACCCACAACTTGTCCACGTTAAGTGCGCCGGACCCACAGCTTACCCAGGTGACCGTTGCAAAATGGGAGCCCGAGCCAGCCCCGCGCCCGTGCCCGTGCCATTGCTTCGCCTTTCTTTCTCCGCGCCCCATTGTTCTTCTTCTCCGCCAGCGGCAGCCCTTCTCCGGTAGGCGGGTGATGTCTAGTTTCTCTTCGACCTCCCGTTCTTCATGGCCGCAGTATGGACCCGTGCCTTTGACAAGATGCCCTGACTGCCCACGCCAGGAGCCTCTGAAGCGGTCGATCTGTAAGACGGACGAGAACGGCAACCGTGGACGTGAGTTCGTTGCATGCGAGAGCTTGCCATATAGAGAGGGGGATAAGGTTAGATCTCGCTCCAATTTCTCTGTTTTCTCTCGATTTTCTTGTTATTCCCTCGAATTTGGGATTTAGGGTTCACGTTGTTGTTTTCGGGTCTTGTAGAAATGCTGGCATTTCGAGTGGATCGATGTGTACGTTCGAGGCTTCAGATTGCGAGGAATCAATTGGCGCTATTGGGGGCGCAATTTGGGAGGGGGACTTGCTGTAGAGAATGCGGCGGAGAGAGGAGCCGTTCCGATTAGGGACCTTCCGATTATGCCTAATGCTCCCAATGCGAACTGGTGGAAGTGAAGGGAGAACTGAAGAAAATGAACAAGCGATTAAGGCAGCTGATCGAGTTGAAGAAGCAAGCTAATCGATGGCTGGTTGTTTTTTTTGTTGTATAATTACGATCGGATTCTTATCATTGCTCACTGTGCGCTAGAAGTTGTTACAAGGGATACCTTGTTACAAATCCATTATTCAGTTACATGTACTTGTAGTTGTTTTCAAAGTTAGTGTGTGCATTCACCGAAATTACCAACTATATTCCCTAAAAGAAAAGGAAAGCTAAAGATCGTTGATAATTGTTAGAGGGGTGACAAATAATGCAATCACCGAAATCCGCAAATATGTATGCCTCATGTTTATACCAAAATTATACCACTTTTAGGCCTTTCCAAAATACCAATACCATATCCCAAACTATATTCCCTAAAAGAAAAGGACAGCTAAAGATAGTTGATAATTGTTAGAGGGGTGACAAATAATGCAATCGCCGAAATTCGCAAAAATGTATGCCTCATGTTTATAACAAAATTATACCACTTTTAGGCCGTTTCAAAATACCAATACTATAACCCAAACTATATTCCCTAAAAGAAAAGGACAGCTCAAGATAGTTGATAATTGTTAGAGGGGTGACAAATAATGCAATCCCGAAATCCGCAAATATGTATGCCTCATGTTTATACCAAAATTATACCACTTTTAGGCCTTTCCAAAATACCAATACCATATCCCAAACTATATTCCCTAAAAGAAAAGGACAGCTAAAGATAGTTGATAATTGTTAGAGGGGTGACAAATAATGCAATCGCCGAAATCCGCAAAAATGTATGCCTCATGTTTATAACAAAATTATACCACTTTTAGGCCTTTTCAAAATACCAATACTATATCCCAAACTATATTCCCTAAAAGAAAAGGACAGCTCAAGATAGTTGATAATTGTTAGAGGGCTGACAAATAATGCAATCACCGAAATCCGCAAATATGTATGCCTCATGTTTATACCAATACTATATCCCAAACTATATTAAGTGGCAAACTCGTCATTGCATTCTCCACCGACGAGAGAGAGAGATGGGTGGCCACGAGAGAGAGAGAGAGAGAGAGAGAGAGGTTGCCACGAAGAGACGGATAGGGGTATCTTTGCCCGTTAGATCGGTGGATCAACGGTTCGTGGAGTCGATCCGTGTGACAACGGCTCAACCAATCGGGATAAGTTTGGGCTTCTCGTAGCATTTGTGACAGTACTTGAGGGCAAAACTGAGTAGTACTAAGAATCCAAGGGCACATAAATAGTAAATAGACTAAGGGATTCAAACAAAAGAATTACAAAATGAAAAATGTGTGTTTTGTACAATATAATTCATATTGGGCTACATCAAATTATTTGCAATTCAAATATACATGAGTGTGACAATTATGGCATCATTTAGACAAACTATGTTTTGGGAAAGATGTTTTGCAAAGGGGTTTGGGTGGAAAACCATGCATCTTCATAGCTACACTAGTGATTCTGAGAAGTGGCAATTTGTGGTAAAACTTGATTTATATATGTTTGTTAAGGTTTTCTAGGTGGCAGGTTGCGTACGAAGACTCCATGAGTAGTTGCCACTATGTTTTTATTTTTTTGGATTTTTTTGCGCATGAAATGACTCAATTAGCTATGTTAATCTCATTTGTTGACTCTCTGTTGACCAGCTACCTGAGGGTAAAACTGAGTATATTGCACTTGCCGGTCTAAGTCCTCGAGGGGAAAACCGAGTACGGATAAAATTTACGTATAAGGCCCGAGGTTATAACCGAGTACACCAAACGTCCCAGGGTTAGACTCGGGTAGCGGTGCACGCCGGCCGTGCATAGGGGAAGGGTGTTGCCGTGCATAGCGGACGCGTGTTGCGGTACACGCCACCTTCGTCTTTATAGAGCCCCTCGTTCTCTCCCTCGACGCACGTTCTCACCGGCTCACCGCAACCGCCTCTCTGTCCCATCATCTTCTCCACAACCGAAGAAAAAACCCCGAAGAAAACCGCCGGCGATGGAGAAGAATGAGATGCCCATTGTCGGCACATCAGCCGCCGCCCCGTCCGAGGCCCCTGTCGCTGCTTCCATCGTAGCAGCCGGCGCATCGGCCGCCGCCCCGTCCAGGCCCCGTCGATTGGGACCCGTACGAACCAAAGGTGCGATCTGACGCGCCCGGAGAACTCCCTACGACACCACCATCGTCGACAACGAGCCGGAGGTAACCCTTTGTTCCCTTGTTCTTATCTCATTTCAATCATTTTGTGTTAGATCTACCGTTATTACGGTTAAATACATTCCTAGTTCAATCCTTTTTTGTTAGATCTTGTGTTATTACTTTCGTACTGTTCCTAGTTCGATCCTTTTGTGTTAGATCTTGCGTTATTAGTGTTTGTGATTTGCTTTTGTTTAAGATTTGTGCCGATGATGATGAATATTTGGGCATAAATTGATTCAGGGTTTGGTCAGTAAACAATTGGTGTGTACAAATTTGTTGTGCATGATCTTTGGTTTGTGACTCAAATCCCTGGATATAAGTGTGTCCAATGTAACCGAGGCTACCTCTTTTTTTCTAGCCCATATTATCATGCTTTATTTTTTGTTCACTCTCTGTTCCATCATAGTTGCAATTTACTCCGTGTTTTTTGCACGATCTTTGGTGCTACGTGACAGTGCGAGCAATCGACGTCGGCAGCGACGACGCAGTCCTTCCACACCAAGACTCGTCACGTCCTCGGGAGGCTGCGGTCCGGCCATTACGATGGCCCTTTTGCTCGAGGCATTTACAAGTGCCCCTTACGCAACAGAAGCTCCGCGCCACCGACTTCAACTCCCTGGTGAACCATGCTGAATCCATTGGCAGATGTGGCGCTAGAGTTGGAAGGACCGTGAACGTGCATGCGTACATGGCCAAACACAAAGCACTTGGGATTCACCTGCGCAACCTCCAAGCGAGTCACACGCGCTACCTGGAGGCGTTGAACGTGCCTACTGCACTCTCTGTATGTGATCGCTCTATCTCGTAGAGCAGCTTAATTTCATGTAAAATGTAGCTTATGTTGGATCTATCGGTACTACTTTTGGATCTGTCCTGAATATATCTATGCTATGTTGGTTGCTGTATGCAGCTTATCCTATATTTTTTCTCTGGATTTGTGCCCTAGATTTCCTACCTGATTGGGTAAAAACGAAGGCATAAAGAAATGAATGGCGTTAAAAAACAGAAGGAGAAGCTGCTCTAGATTTGCTACCAATTTGGGCTATCAAATATGAATGAGATCGAGCGATAGAGAGGAAAAAGGTACATTGAAAACTGCTAATCTGGGCGAAAGAGACAGAAACCACTCGTGCCCCCGTCCCGGACCCACACGCTACGGCCCCACACGCTACGGCCACACAAACACGGCCTCGTCCTGTCCCACGCGGTCCCTTCCTACCAGCCCCACACGACGCGACCCCACAAACGACACGACCCCACTCGTCAGCACGGAACGGTCAACTTAACGGATTCCTTCCGTCCGAGCTCCTTCTGCGGTTCAGACAAGGGCTTGGGGAAAACTGAGGAAAAACTAAGGAGCTGGGGAAAACTGAGTACAACTAAGGACCTGAGGGCACGAAAATAGAAATCCCAAATTTCTATGTATTGTTTTCTTATACTAGTACAACCCTATGGGATTTCTAATAAGAGGTTAGACCTCTTGGAAAAATTCATATGCATCTGTGACAACTATGCTATGCACTCTCAATCTATATACTAGAAATTTCCTTTGTCTTTCCTATGATACCATCACGCACCTAGCTCTACCAATTCCCGTAGATTTCTTTCCCGTAGGATTCAAGGAGGCATATGTCATAGCGATTCTCCATTATTCTATCATATGAATCTAACATGCACTCTCAGTTTGAGTGATGCAAAGTGGCCACTATAAGATTTATTTAGTCAGATTAATTGGTCATGCATACACTAGTTGTTTTCTATCTTTCCTACACATGTCAATTAGCGAAATTTATAAGTAAAATCCTAAAATTCAAATAAATTGCTGAAAATTGGAAATAATATTACAGTTGTAGCAAATTACTAAATCGATCCAGAAAATATGTACATGGCTTCAAGAATCTTTTTGCCGAACTGAGTAGTCCGTAAATGATGTCCTTGGAGTAGTTTGTGAGTTAAAGAATGTCCATTTCGTCAAACTGACAAGGCCTTTGATTTGACAAGAGAACACTAATATTTTGGACCTGAATCAGAGTGGTAAAGGCGTACAGCTCGATCAATGCAATGGTATGATGGCTATGCAACTATACCTATATAGGAGTAGACTACTAGTAGACTTTGGGACACAGAGATTTGGCTTCCGCGGCCGACCCCGAACAAGATTCTTTTACATTGCCCATCTTTTCACTGACATTGAATCGCTGAAACTTGGGGTCCGCCTGTGGCAGGACTAGCCTATCAATGGCCCAAAGTCTTATGTGCTCCCGCCCTTTGATTTTGGATGGACGGACAAGATTGCCCAGTCCCATCCCTGTCCTGTTCGTTCCAGTTTTCATCCTCCTCCCCGGGGAACCCTCCCCGGAGAGCTCTACACCGACCCCTTCTATCCCCACCTGCTTGTCCCTTCCTTCTTCCTCCAGTGATTCATCCATCGTTCAACAAGTTGTCTAAGAAGAACATGAAGAAGTGTAAGAAGAGGAAGGAGGCGTTGTTGTCTGAGACTAAATCCGCGGTGAAATCCATCCCGCTGAAAGTCCTGCAAACTCCGACTTTGAAAGTGTACCAGCGGCGCCGGCGGACAGGCATGTCTGCGCTTCCATCGCAAGCTCGATGCTGCGCTTCCATCGCAAGCTCGGTCTGCGCTTCCATCGCAAGCTCGATGCCCGGGCTTGTTGGGTCGGGGCAGAGTAATCCAGCAAGAGTCCTGGTAGGTTTTTATCGCCATGTGCTTTCTTTGCCCCCATGAACGCAGATTACACCAAGGCAAACAGATCCAACTATTTTTTTTACCCGGGAGAACCAGCTATTTGACCGTCTTTCTTCCAGGGCCACCCGTTCAAGTGTCGCCCTTCCTACCGATGCCGAGAAATCGATCGTGTTTCGCCAAGATGGTGGGTACGTAGCTCCCCGGTATGTTTCCATCGCCATGCCGAAGTTTCTCTCGCTTACAGGCTGGCTAGCGGATCAAACAATTTAACCATCTTTCTTCCATGGCGGCTGGTTTCAGCGCCATTCCTACCCAAGTTGAGAAATCGCTCGTTTCTCGCCAACCTGGTGGGTACGAAGCTCCTGCGTATGTTTCCATCGCCATGCCGGATTTTCGTTGAGTCCTTGCTGGCAGGCGGTGCCAACTAAACCGGCTATCATCTTCCAGGGCCGACGGTTCCAGGCTCGTGCTTTCTACCGCAGGATCCACTTCGTACTTAGCTATCGAGGACCCGTTGTTTGATGAGCACTTGTTAGCTCTCAAGAGCATTAATAATGTATGCACTATAATATACGAAGTATATCCATTGCTTTTTTTTCTTCCTCTTCATCTCCGTACTGCATGAGGGCTTCTTTAATTCGTAGGACTTCTATAAGAATTGTGTAGCATTTAGATCCTATGGGTTCTTCCCTACATTAGTTGTTTGATTTATAGAAATATATCCTATGTTTGTTCCTTTTTTCGAAAATGGGGGACATATCACAGCCTCTGCATCAAAATGATGTATATGGCTGCTTTATTGCTTTCTTCAGTTCATACACAAATTATGACAACTTCTCACGGATCAGCTAGAGTCGACACAAAGATCCACCAACGAAACATAGAAAACAGCAGGTGCCAAAAAGGCAAAAACACATCAGTAAGTAATTCTATGAGGAAACCGCCACCACCCTGGCTGTAAAAATCCCGTGCGGCTGTCTCTAGTCAGTTGCACCCAGACTCCATGATATCCTGCTGATCCTCGGGCTGGAGATAAGAAACATACGGATCTAGTGAATAATCATAGGGATAACCTGCAAGAAGGGATGAGATTTGGGTTTATTAAACACGACTTCATTTTGTACATTCCAAAATAGCCCATAAAATAGCGCATACACCCTCTCTAATGTATACAAAATCCTATGCTTTTCCTAATCTTATGATTTTCATATCCTGTGAATGAAAAAGGATCCCTGATTCATTACTGGTGAATTTTTCCATGCAGGAAGGGATTATGAGATTAAAGGGCCACAACACCACCCTTCGGAACAGTAAACCTCAAACTCTTGCATAGGTTTGGTATCCCGAATGCGTAATCGTAGACGAATGCTCGGTCTCCGGGAGAGGAGCAGCCGGTGCACGTGTGTGCATCTTCGGCCGTGTATGTTTCCATTGCCGTGCCGCAGTTTCATCGCCTCCTTGCTGGCTGCCGCATCCAACTACTTAACTGTCTTTCTTCCAGGGATGGCGGTTCCATAGTTGAAGAGGTTCCTATGGACAAGGACTTTGCAGCTCTCAGGCATATTGAAGAGGTTGGCACTCCATTTGTTTATTTCTCCCCCCTCATCTGCACTCTGCATACTTCATTGCTGTTGAATTTACAATGCACGATGTGATAACACGATTCTCCGCGAAACTGGACCAGATCAAGGGCCACAACACCATCCTTCATAAGAAAATCCGCCACCTCGTGGGCAGGGGCATTTTAAATCGTGCCATATCGGCGGAGAATTCCCGTTCCGAGCAATCTTCTTTTGATAAACGGTACTCAGACGTTCTCGCGGAGTGTAAGAAGTTGAAGAAGGAAGTCGAGGAACTACGCGCCCAGCCACCGATGAGTGTCGTCACTGACAAGGCTGGTCAGTGTGATTGCAATCGTGGATCGTGAAAGTTTTCAACAGGAAGTGGAGTTTCATGCTGAACATGCGCAATATTTCGAGACGAAGTACTTGAAAGTTCGCACAGAGTGCGATAAGTTGAAGAAGGAAGTCGAGTGTCTCCGCTCCCAGCAGCCAACTATTGCGACATCAGGAGACCAGGGTGTGCTAATTGCAGCCAGAATTTTGGAATCGATGAAAAGTTGAATTTGGCTTTGTTGTGCAATATAGCAAGACCTGTTCCTCATCTGCCTTCGTCTTTTGGCATAATTGCTTTGTCTTCAGTATTGACTCCTGAATGATTCGTATATTTCTGACGGTTTCTGAATTATGTACAACTTTTGTAATATTGGTCAAACTAGTTTTGACCAGGGTTTGTGTAGGGTGGTTGAATTTTTTTGGTTGGTCCAAATTGTGTTGTGTGGTCCAAATGTGATGTATCATCACACCACCATGTGCCCCGCCACCCCCAGGTTTTGGTAATGCCATTCTGATACATGCTTCATAGAAGGAACATATACATTTTTTCCGTTAGGGCATGACAATTTTGAAAAATTCAAACAAAAATGGGAAGAGAGAATGGTAACATCATTTTCCATGTGATGCCCCTGTGCCAAATTTTGGTTCATTTTAAGAATGTAAGGTGACAAATTACTCGAGGAAGCTAGTTGGAGTAGACGGGCATGACCGGATTGGCATAGGGGATTTATTTTTTGAAGGATGTTATTTTTCATGGACAATATCTGACACAAACAATAAAATGTTAAGGTCTCATATTATTCTGAATGATTGTGAATTACTTATGACGTTTGGAAGTATTGGTATACGTGAGAATCGAGTACATGCACGACTTCACGCATCCACAACTAATCGACCTCATCGTCTGTCGCGTCCACAACTAATGCCATTCTGATACAGAGAGTCAGAGGCTATAAAATAATCGGCCTCATCGTCTCTCGCGAGCTCGTCCTCTTCCCTCCCATCAACTCACCGCACCTCCGAGGCATCGACTTCCTCGTTTCCAACCGCAGCAGCATGAAGACAGGTCTTGCGTACGAGGCGGAGCAATCGGCGGCCGCTCGCGCAGAGGATGCCTCTGCGGTAGTGGCCGTCGCGGCGGGTGAGGCTTCACCGGGTACCCAGGCCGCTCGTCTCCTCTGCTTGTCTGATTCTTCGACCTCGGTCGAAACGGGCGTCCTGGCCGTCGAGGAGAAGGTGGATAGCAACGCCGTTGCTCCCGCCGAAGATCCGCAAGGCGTTGCAGGCCACCACGGCGAGGTCTTCCTAGACCCGGTGCTGGACGCGGACCTCGACCCCTTCGACGATTTCGGCCCAAACGTTCAGTTCCAGGAGGATGTCGAGGGTGACGACGAGGAGGTACTGCTCTTTTACCGAAACTGTCCCGATCCTTTTTGTGTCATATTACTGTTCGCACGGTTTGCACGAACCTGGTTCTTGATTGATTTGATCCCCTACCTTGTTCTTGTAGACGTACTTGATTCTACGGTTCGTACGGTCAGATTCTAGTTTAATTTCGACTAATCTGCCATGTAGTTGGCTTGATTTGTCATATAATTAATTTATGTGTTCATACTTAGTGGACTTGCAATTGTTGTGGCTTATGTTCATTGCTGTTCATAGGGTTTTCTCGTGATTTAGTATGATTTCTTCTGCCATTTACTTGTTCTACACATTTAATTTTAGGGTTTCTAAGGTTTGCTTATGATAGTGCAGTATTTATTCGATCTTTCATTAAGCACTGATACGTCTCCGACGTATCGATAATTTCTTATGTTCCATGCCACATTATTGATGTTATCTACATGTTTTATGCACACTTTATGTCATATTCGTCCATTTTCTGGAACTAACCTATTAACAAGATGCCGAAGTGCCAGTTGCTGTTTTCTGCTGTTTTTGGTTTCAGAAATCCTAGTAACGAAATATTCTCAGAATTGGACGAAATCAACGCCCAGGGGCCTATTTTTCCACGAAGCTTCCAGAAGTCCGAAGACGAAACGAAGTGGGGCCACAGGGAGCCCAAACCCTAGGGCGGTGCGGGCCCCCCCTTGGCCGCGCCGCCCTGTCATCTGGGGCCCCTGTGCCCCCTCTTGACTTGCCCTTCCGCCTACTTAAAGCCTTCGTGACGAAACCCCCAGTACCGAGAGCCACGATACGGAAAACCTTCCAGAGACGCCGCCGCCGCCGATCCCATCTCGGGGGATCCAGGAGATCGCCTCCGGCACCCTGCCGGAGAGGGGATTTATCTCCCGGAGGACTCTACACCGCCATGGTCGCCTCCGGTGTGATGTGTGAGTAGTCTACCCCTGGACTATGGGTCCATAGCAGTAGCTAGATGGTTGTCTTCTCCTCATTGTGCTATCATTGTCGGATCTTGTGAGCTGCCTAACATGATCAAGATCATCTATCTGTAATTCTATATGTTGCGTTTGTTGGGATCCGATGAATAGAGAATACTTGTTATGTTGATTATCAAAGTTATATCTACGTGTTGTTTATGATCTTGCATGCTCTCCGTTACTAGTAGATGCTCTGGCCAAGTAGATGCTTGTAACTCCAAGAGGGAGTACTTATGCTCGATAGTGGGTTCATGCATTGACACACAGGACGATGTGAGAAAGTTGTAAGGTTGTGTTGTGCTGTTGCCACTAGGGATAAAACATTAGTGCTATGTTCAAGGATGTAGTCACTAGTTACATTACGCGCCATACTTAATGCAATTGTCTGTTGTTAGCAACTTAATACTGGAGGGGGTTCGGATGATAACCTGAAGGTGGACTTTTTAGGCATAGATGCAGTTGGATGATGGTCTATGTACTTTGTCGTAATGCCCAATTAAATCTCACAATACTCATCATGATATGTATGTGCATGGTCATGCTCTCTTTATTTGTCAATTGCCCAACTGTAATTTGTTCACCCAACATGTTGTTTGTCTTATGGGAGAGACACCTCTAGTGAACTGTGGACCCCGGTCCAATTCTCTTTACTGAAATACAATCTACTGCAATACTTGTTCTACTGTTTTCTGCAAACAATCATCTTCCACACAATACGGTTAATCCTTTGTTACAGCAAGCCGGTGAGATTGACAACCTCACTGTTTCGTTGGGGCAAAGTACTTTGGTTGTGTTGTGCAGGTTCCACGTTGGCGCCGGAATCCCTGGTGTTGCGCTGCACTACATCCCGCCGCCATCAACCTTCAACGTGCTTCTTGGCTCCTCCTGGTTCGATAAACCTTGGTTTCTTTCTGAGGGAAAACTTGCTGCTGTGCGCATCATACCTTCCTCTTGGGGTTCCCAACGAACGTGTGAATTACACGCCATCAAGCATATTTTCTGGCGCCGTTGCCGGGGAGATCAAGACACGCTGCAAGGGGAGTGTCCACTTCTCAATCTCTTTACTTTGTTTTTGTCTTGCTTAGTTTTATTTACTACTTTGTTTGCTGCACTAAATCAAAATACAAAAAAATTAGTTGCTAGTTTTACTTTATTTGCTATCTTGTTTGCTATATCAAAAACACAAAAAAATTAGTTTACTTGCATTTACTTTATCTAGTTTGCTTTATTTACTGTTGCTAAAATGGCCAACGCTGAAAACACTAAGTTGTGTGACTTCACAACCACAAATAATAATGATTTCTTATGCACACCTATTGCTCCACCTGCTACTACAGCAGAATTCTTTGAAATTAAACCTGCTTTACTGAATCTTGTTATGCGAGAGCAATTTTCTGCAGTGTTAGTTCTGATGATCTTGCTGCCCATCTTAATAATTTTGTTGAACTATGTGAAATGCAAAAATATAAAGATGTAGATGGTGATATTATTAAACTAAAATTGTTCCCTTTCTCATTAAGAGGAAGAGCTAAAGATTGGTTGCTATCTCTGCCTAAAAATAGTATTGATTCATGGACTAAATGCAAGGATGCTTTTATTGGTAGATATTATCCCCCTGCTAAAATTATATCTTTGAGGAGTAGCATAATGAATTTTAAACAATTAGATACTGAACATGTTGCTCAAGCTTGGGAAAGAATGAAATCTCTTGTTAAAAATTGCCCAACTCATGGACCGTCGCCTTGGATGATCATCCAAACCTTCTATGCAGGACTAAATCTTTCTTCACGGAATTTATTGGATTCAGCTGCTGGAGGTACTTTTATGTCCATCACTCTTGGTGAAGCAACAAAGCTTCTTGATAATATGATGATCAACTACTCTGAATGGCACACGGAAAGAGCTCCACAAGGTAAGAAGGTAAATTACTGTCGAAGAAACCTCTTCCTTGAGTGATAAGATCGATGCTATTATGTCTATGCTTGTGAATGATAGGACTAATATTGATCCTAATAATGTTCCATTAGCTTCATTGGTTGCACAAGAAGAACATGTTGATGTAAACTTCATTAAAAATAATAATTTCAACAACAATGCTTACCGGAACAATTCTAGTAACAACTATAGGCCATATCCTTATAATAATGGCAACGGCTATGGTAATTCTTATGGGAATTCTTACAACAATAATAGGAATTCACCCCCTGGACTTGAAGCCATGCTTAAGGAATTTATTAGTACACAAACTGCTTTTAACAAATCTGTTGAAGAAAAGCTTGGGAAAATTGATATACTTGCTTCTAAAGTTGATAGTCTTGCTGCTGATGTTGATCTTTTGAAATCGAAAGTTATGACTAATGAGAATCATCATAATAAAATTACTACTACAGCAAATGCCATTCAAGTTAGAATTAATGAGAATATAAGATTAATGGCTGAAGCTGCGTGCTAGGTGGGATAGAGAAGAAAATGAAAAACTAGCTAAAGAGAAGAATATAGCTAAAGTTTGGACTATTACCACCACTAGTAATGCTAATGCTACACATGTTGCTGCACCTCCTACTCATACTAATAAAAGAATTGGTGTTAGCAATGTTTCCACTTCTAATGCAAAGCACGAAAAACTGCACAAAAGCTGCTAAAAGCTATTTGAAACTGCCTGTGATAAAGCTGCTGAAATTCTTTCCAACATTGGGGATGATGATCCCATTGCTTTAGATTATAATGGTTTGAATTTTGATGATTGCCACATCTCTGAAGTTATAAAGTTCTTGCAAAAACTTGCTAAAAGTCCTAATGCTAGTGCTATAAATTTGGCTTTCACGCATCATATTACAAATGCTCTCATAAAAGCTAGAGAAGAGAAACTAGAGCGTGAAGCCTCTATTCCTAAAAAGCTAGAAGATGGTTGGGAGCCCATCATTAAGATGAAGGTTAAAGATTTTGATTGTAATGCTTTATGTGATCTTGGTGCAAGTATTTCTGTTATGCCTAAGAAAATTTATAATATGCTTGACTTGCCACCACCGAAAAATTGTTATTTGGATGTTAATCTTGCTGATCATTCTACAAAGAAACCTTTGGGTAAAGTTGATAATGTTCGCATTACCGTTAACAATAACCTTGTCCCCGTTGATTTTGTTGTCTTGGATATTGAATGCAATGCATCTTGTCCCATTATATTGGGAAGACCTTTTTTCGAACTGTTGGTGCTATTATTGATATGAAGGAAGGTAATATAAAATATCAATTTCCTCTCAAGAAAGGTATGGAACACTTCCCTAGAAAGAGAATGAAGGTACCTTTTGATTCTATTATGAGAACAAATTATGATGTTGACACTTCGTCTCTTGATAATACTTGATACACACTTTCTGCGCCTAGCTGAAAGGCGTTAAAGAAAAGCGCTTATGGGAGACAACCCATGTTTTTACCTACAGTACTTTGTTTTTTATTTTGTGTCTTGGAAGTTGTTTACTACTGTAGCAACCTCTCCTTATCTTAGTTTTGTGTTTTGTTGTGCCAAGTTAAGCCGTTGATAGAAAAGTAAGTACTAGATTTGGATTACTGCACAGTTCCAGATTTCTTTGCTGTCACGAATCTGGGTCCACCTCCCTGTAGGTAGCTCAGAAAATTAAGCCAATTTACGTGCATGATCCTCAGATATGTACGCAACTTTCATTCAATTTGAGCATTTTCATTTGAGCAAGTCTGGTGCCATTTTAAAATTCGTCAATACGAACTGTTCTGTTTTGACAGATTCTGCCTTTTATTTCGCATTGCCTCTTTTGCTATGTTGGATGAATTTATTTGATCCACTAATGTCCAGTAGCATTATGCAATGTCCAGAAGTGTTAAGAATGATTGTGTCACCTCTGAATATGTCAATTTATATTGTGCACTAACCCTCTAATGAGTTGTTTCGAGTTTGGTGTGGAGGAAGTTTTCAAGGATCAAGAGAGGAGTATGATGCAACATGATCAAGGAGAGTGAAAGCTCTAAGCTTGGGGATGCCCCGGTGGTTCACCCCTGCATATTCTAAGAAGACTCAAGCGTCTAAGCTTGGGGATGCCCAAGGCATCCCCTTCTTCATCGACAACACTATCAGGTTCCTCCCCTGAAACTATATTTTTATTCCATCACATCTTATGTGCTTTTTCTTGGAGCGTCGGTTTGTTTTTGTTTTTTGTTTTGTTTGAATAAAATGGATCCTAGCATTCACTTTATAGGAGAGAGACACGCTCCGCTGTAGCATATGGACAAGTATGTCCTTGGTTTCTACTCATAGTATTCATGGCGAAGTTTCTCCTTCGTTAAATTGTTATATGGTTGGAATTGGAAAATGATACATGTAGTAATTGCTATAAATGTCTTGGGTAATGTGATACTTGGCAATTGTTGTGCTCATGATTAAGCTCTTGCATCATATGCTTTGCACCCATTAATGAAGAAATACATAGAGCGTGCTAAAATTTGGTTTGCATATTTGGTTTCTCTAAGGTCTAGATAATTTCTAGTATTGAGTTTGAACAACAAGGAAGACGGTGTAGAGTCTTATAATGTTTTCAATATGTCTTTTATGTGAGTTTTGCTGCACCAGTTCATCCTTGTGTTTGTTTCAAATAAACCTTGCTAGCCTAAACCTTGTATCGAGAGGGAATACTTCTCATGCATCCAAAATACTTGAGCCAACCACTATGCCATTTGTGTCCACCATACCTACCTACTACATGGTATTTCTCCGCCATTCCAAAGTAAATTGCTTGAGTGCTACCTTTAAAATTCCATCATTCACCTTTGCAATATATAGCTCATGGGACAAATAGCTTAAAAACTATTGTGGTATTGAATATGTAATTATGCACTTTATCTCTTATTAAGTTGCTTGTTGTGCGATAACCATGTTTACTGGGACGCCATCAACTATTCATTGTTGAATTTCATGTGAGTTGCTATGCATGTCCGTCTTGTTTGAAGTAAGAGCGATCTACCACCTTATGGTTAAGCATGCATATTGTTAGAGAAGAACATTGGGCCGCTAACTAAAGCCATGATCCATGGTGGAAGTTTCAGTTTTGGACAAATATCCTCAATCTCAAATGAGAAAATTATTAATTGTTGTTACATGCTTATGCATAAAAGAGGAGTCCATTATCTGTTGTCTATGTCGTCCCGGTATGGATGTCTAAGTTGAAGAATAATCAATAGCGAGAAATCCAATGCGAGCTTTCTCCTTAGACCTTTGTACAGGCGGCATAGAGGTACCCCTTTGTGACACTTGGTTAAAACGATTGCATTGTGATGATCCGGTAGTCCAAGCTAATTAGGACAAGGTGCAGGCACTATTAGTACACTATGCATGAGGCTTGCAACTTATAAGATATAATTTACATGATGCATATGCTTTATTACTACCGTTGACAAAATTGTTTCATGTTTTCAAAATCAAAGCTCTAGCACAAATATAGCAATCGATGCTTTTCCTCTATAGAGGACCATTCTTTTACTTTCAATGTTGAGTCAGTTCACCTATTTCTCTCCACCTCAAGAAGCAAACACTTGCGTGAACTGTGCATTGATTCCTACATACTTGCTTATTGCACTTATTATATTACTCTATGTTGACAATATCCATGAGATATACATGTTACAAGTTGAAAGCAACCGCTGAAACTTAATCTTCTTTTGTGTTGCTTCAATGCTTTTACTTTGAATTATTGCTTTATGAGTTAACTCTTATGCAAGACTTATTGATGCTTGTCTTGAAGTGCTATTCATGAAAAGTCTTTGCTTTATGATTCACTTGTTTACTCATGTCATATACATTGTTTTGATCGCTGCATTCACTACATATGCTTTACAAATAGTATGATCAAGGTTATGATGGCATGTCACTCCAGAAATTATCTGTGTTATCGTTTTACCTGCTCGGGACGAGCAGAACTAAGCTTGGGGATGCTGATACGTCTCCGACGTATCGATAATTTCTTATGTTCCATGCCACATTATTGATGTTATCTACATGTTTTATGCACACTTTATGTCATATTCGTGCATTTTCTGGAACTAACCTATTAACAAGATGCCGAAGTGCCGATTCTTGTTTCTGCTGTTTTTGGTTTCAGAAATCCTAGTAACGAAATATTCTCGGAATTGGACGAAATCAACGCCCAGGGGCCTATTTTTCCACGAAGCTTCCAGAAGTCCGAAGACGAAACGAAGTGGGGCCACAGGGAGCCCAAACCCTAGGGCGGCGCGGGCCCCCCCTTGGCCGCGCCGCCCTGTTATCTGGGGCCCCTGTGCCCCCTCTTGACTTGCCCTTCCGCCTACTTAAAGCCTTCGTGACGAAACCCCCAGTACCGAGAGCCACGATATGGAAAACCTTCCAGAGACGCCGCCGCCGCCGATCCCATCTCGGGGGATCCAGGAGATCGCCTCCGGCACCCTGCCGGAGAGGGGATTCATCTCCCGGAGGACTCTACACCGCCATGGTCGCCTCCGGTGTGATGTGTGAGTAGTCTACCCCTGGACTATGGGTCCATAGCAGTAGCTAGATGGTTGTCTTCTCCCCATTGTGCTATCATTGTCGGATCTTGTGAGCTGCCTAACATGATCAAGATCATCTATCTGTAATTCTATATGTTGCGTTTGTTGGGATCCGATGAATAGAGAATACTTGTTATGTTGATTATCAAAGTTATATCTACGTGTTGTTTATGATCTTGCATGCTCTCCGTTACTAGTAGATGCTCTGGCCAAGTAGATGCTTGTAACTCCAAGAGGGAGTACTTATGCTCGATAGTGGGTTCATGCCTGCATTGACACAGGACAAGTGAGAAAGTTCTAAGGTTGTGTTGTGCTGTTGCCACTAGGGATAAAACATTAGTGCTATGTTCAAGGATGTAGTCACTAGTTACATTACGCGCCATACTTAATGCAATTGTCTGTTGTTAGCAACTTAATACTGGAGGGGGTTCGGATGATAACCTGAAGGTGGACTTTTTAGGCATAGATGCAGTTGGATGACGGTCTATGTACTTTGTCGTAATGCCCAATTAAATCTCACAATACTCATCATGATATGTATGTGCATGGTCATGCTCTCTTTATTTGTCAATTGCCCAACTGTAATTTGTTCACCCAACATGCTGTTTGTCTTATGGGAGAGACACCTCTAGTGAACTGTGGACCCCGGTCCAATTCTCTTTCTTGAAATACAATCTCTTGCAATACTTGTTCTACTGTTTTCTGCAAACAATCATCTTCCACACAATACGGTTAATCCTTTGTTACAGCAAGCCGGTGAGATTGACAACCTCACTGTTTCGTTGGGGCAAAGTACTTTGGTTGTGTTGTGCAGGTTCCACGTTGGCGCCGGAATCCCTGGTGTTGCGCCGCACTACATCCCGCCGCCATCAACCTTCAACGTGCTTCTTGGCTCCTCCTGGTTCGATAAACCTTGGTTTCTTTCTGAGGGAAAACTTGCTGCTGTGCGCATCATACCTTCCTCTTGGGGTTCCCAATGAACGTGTGAATTACACGCCATCAAGCACCTGATTATTATGTACTTTATAATTCACAGGAATATTCTGATGACATGGACGACAACAAGGAGCGCAGGGACCAGAAGAGCCGCTACGTTCTGAAGCGGCTGAAGGGTGGTGAAATTCGTTTCCGCATGCGCGGTGAGCTCTTTTGCCCATTCTGTGGCTAAATCGTCCAGAAGGACATCCGCAGCTTTGATCCGGCATGCGACGGGTGTAGGCCTAAGTACATCGGGAAGCACCGCCACGCAACCAAGGCCAAGCACGCAGCATATGGCCTCTTCCTCCAGAATTACGTCTTGCCTGGCTTGTTCCCGAGTCAATGCCCCTATTTCTTGGCCCTCATGCTCCTGGTCCTGTTTAAAGTTCATATGTGTAATCTTATTCCCTTTGGAAGTTCAGTATTAAACTCTACTAGTACAACCGTGGTGGTCTTGTGATGGTAGTACTCTTTTGATGCATTTGTGATGTAGTAGTACGAAGTACTAGTATTTTTTTTTTGAAATGGTATAGTACTATCTAAGAAAAGTACTCCCTTCGATTCACATTCATTTTACACCAAGAAATATGGATCGGAGTGAGGGAGTAAATTAAACATGGCATCTCGTGCATGAAGCTTGACATATCGATCAGGTTGGCTAGAATGGCAATACAATGCTGCTCATTAGGCAAATGCATGCCATGTAAAGAAGTCTATACTGACATAAAAAAAAGACTACATTGGGGATTAGAGTCAATTGGGGCATCTACAATACAGAAAATCTTGCTTGTAGCTGATTTTGGCTAAGAGGGTTTTACTCACATTACACGTGCCACTTTCCTTGTCTGCAAAACAAGTTCCAATAAAGGAAGAGGAAAGAAAAGGACATTGTGGGTGAGATTGAACACCTTTTTTATGTGTTAAGCTGAGGCCTCGTTTAGCTGAGGATTTCGACTTAGGCCTAACAGCTCAGCACACCCACAAATAAATCTCCTTGTGCGCACCACTGTCAGCAAAAATAACAAAATTAGCACGCAAGATTAAGAACGAAGTGAATTTAATTAACTTGGTTAGCTTTTCAAGCAATATATTCAGAGAAAGAGCACACATGTTCGGCTCGAAATAATCGTAAGAGAAGAACAATAAATCTAAGGCACCCCACTTCATCGGAAGAAGGGGCGCGACAACGCATGGATTCATACCTTGAGTCGACGCTGGCTCGTAGAAGGGCGGCCGCGCCTCGAGGATGCCGGCGACGTCTCCACCTCGGTATCACATGTGACTGCTTCTCGACGGGCGGTGCGCCGCGCCATGTAGAAGATCTATCAAAAGAGGAGAGCCCGATGACGCTATTGACGCCTCAACCTTGATAGCACCGGCCTGTTGCTCCGCACTGAGATGCGCCACATGCAAGATTTAGCGGATGCGCCAATTTCAGAGATATGTCATGATCGTTGTAACAAATTTCACCGTGATGATGATTTGATCCTGCACTCGGCCTTGAACACAAGTACTAGTACAGTCTCACAATTTTTTTTTATCATTATACTTTGCGAGATTTAGCGGATGCGCCAATTTTAGAGATATGTCATGATCGTTGTAACGAATTTCAACGTGATGATGATTTGATCCTGCACTCGGCCTTGAACATAAGTACTAGTACATTCTCACAATTTTTTTATCATTATACTTTGCGAGATTTAGCGGATGCGCCAAAATCAGAGATAGATCATGATCATGGTAACACACTTTTCAATGTAATGATGATTTGATGTTGCACTCGACCTTGAACATAAGTCCTAGTACGGTTTCACAATTTTTTTATCATTATACTTTGCAAGTTTTAGCGGATGCGCCCATTTTCAGAGGTAGATCATGATCATGGTAACAAATTTTAAACGTGATGATGATTTGATGTTGCACTCGACCTTGAACAGAAGTACTACTCTTTGTCTCACAATTTCTTTATCATTATACTTTGCCAGATTTAGCGGATGCGCCAAATTTAGAGATAGATCATGATCATGGTAACAAATTTTCAACGTGATGATGATTTGATGTTGCACTCGGGCTTGAACATAAGTACTAGTACGGTCACTCAAAATTTTAGCATTATACTTTGCAACGGATGCACCAATTTCAGGTGCATGTCACCAGATCTGTGTCCGATGATGATCATGGTAGTAACCGATGTTCAACTTGATGATGATTTGATTTTACAGTCGGCCTTGAACAGAGGTACTAGTACGGTCTCACAATTTTTTATCATTATACTTGGACCTTAGCAAAATTCAAAATCTCATAGCGGCAAAACTTCCCGCCCATAAAATACAAAAATTTCACACGCTTCCAAATTCCGATTCTACCCCTGTGGAGATGACAGCAAAGTCGGTTGGTGGGGGGGTCTGGCCATCATTTTTTGGATCACCACCTCCCTAGCCCCGGATACCCTCCCAAAAAAATTCATTTCCCTCAGTCTCTCATCTGAGACCACCCACCGGAACTTCTCAAGTCCCTCTCTCTACCACCTCCACGACCACCGCACCGGAACATCCCCGCCGGACTTCCCTGGCCTACCCGAGCCCTCGCGATCCTCGTCATCCGGCTGCCTGCCGGAGCCGCTTCATCGACGCCGTCATCAACCGGACCGGATCATCCCCGCCGAACCTCGAAACCATATGCTCATCCAGCAGTCTACCGCAGTCGCTTCAGCTGCGGTATCGTCCACCCCACCGGAGCCGCTTCGCCGGATCCGTCGTCCACCGCATCGGATCTTGCTCACCGACACCACTGTGCATGAACCGGATCTGCTTCACCCGCGCCGTGCATGATCTAAACTCTTCTACTGTCGCTTTTCTATTGCTTGCCTGCAAGTTCTTGTTTAATCTTGGGGGAACCTGTTTGTGCTAACGACGCGCCGTTACGTTTTTGCAGATGAGATGAGTAATCATGAAGTGTAATGGCCGTCTCTCCAACCCCAAGTAGCACATGTAGCGTACTTCATCACCGGATCTATCAACCCCAGGAAGATCTGCTGTGACTCCCACAGAGTGCTTCTCCTAATGTAAGTCCCTTGTTTTAGCGCCATGTTCTGGGTTCAGATGCTTGTTTGTCTGAAGCTCTTTTAGTTCATTCCTAGCTATGACCATAACACGTTGCTATTTTCTACTTCATTGCTAACTTTAAGCGATTGAACATTTTGGTTTGCATTCCCTGCTCTGTAGATGTAGCCATCATAACTTCTATCTTGCTCAGTCGTTGTTACAAAAATTATAGGTATTATAGTAACATCCTGCTATTATTTAGTTCACGACCAATTTTAAGTAATTGCACATGTTGGTTCGCATTCCCTGCTCTATAGCTTTTGGCATCGTAACTTCTATATTTGGTTTACATTCCCTGCTCTGTAGATCTAGCCATCATAACTTTATCTTACTCAGTCGTTGTTACAAAAATTATGGCCTGCTACTATGTTGTTTGTGCCAATTTTTTACTCCATGAACATGTTGGCTTGCATTCCCTGTACTACAGGTGATGCCATTGTTTTGTATCTAGTTCATTGTAAGCTAACAAAGTAAGGACTTAGTTTGGCATGCTATCACTCTGCTATCTAGCACGTAGTACAAATAAACTTGTCATACTACTAGATAATAATTTTGCGTGCCATCTTGTTCTTCAAAAGCTGCATTATTGACTTGTTTCTCTGACTTGGCATGACGCTCACATATGGAAAGCTGAACATATTGGTTTGCATTCCCACTTATACAAGTTCACAGGTGATCCCACTATATTCTGTATCTGGTCCATCCTAAGCTCCAGCATTAACTATCCTCTATGTGTTGCTCATTAAAGTTTATATCCCGAAACATCTTGATTTGCATCCCCTTCACTATAAGTTCAGGAGTATTATTTAGTTCACGGCCAAAATGAAGTAATTGCACTTGGCACATGTTGGTTCACATTCCCTCCTCTTTAGCTTTTGCCATCGTAACTTCTATTTTTGGTTTACATTCCCTGCTCTGTAGATGTAGCCATCATAACTTCATCTTGCTCGATCGTTGTTACAAAATTTATAGCTCGCTACTATGTTGTTCATGCCAATTTTGTACTCCACGAACATGTTGGTTTGCATGGGACTCGGCAGTAGTAAGTCTCTTTGTTTCATTCTAACATGCTCTGTTATATTGGCTGTTGGTATGCGGCATGCACTCTTTGTTTGCTTATTGTGCGCATTACAATGATCTTGTTATAACGACGAAATGATGAGTTCCAAATTCTTTGGCAAACAATATTGCAGTGTCTTTGCGTTTCCATTGTTGCTGTCTTAACTTGTAATGTCTTTGTTTCAGATATAGGTGCTACATGGACAACTTAAAAGATTGCTGGATCGCTTCATTGTATTATAGGTTTAATTACCATTCAATTTCTCTGGGTTCTGTAATATTTTTTCAAAGCCTTGAAGCTGATGTAATATTTAGTTAGTTTTTATAGTTCTTTCGCGCATTTTTTCTTTGGTGCTTGTGGTAAGTGAGGCTATCCTACAGAAATCAATGCTGCGTAAATATTCTCAGTATCTAAATCACGAATTCCCATCCCTTAAACGGCCCAATTAAGCGAAATCACATATGTGCCGGCTCGCAAAATCCTAAAGCGCCTATTACGCCGGCATATAAACAGCAACTAAACGGGCTGGCCCACTTACTTATTGGGCCAGCCCACTTGATTTACTGTGGACCCCACACTCTAAGTGGGCCGGCCCACTTGCTTTAAGGTGGACCCAACCCACTACTGGGCCGGCCCACTAACTAGTTGGGCCAGCCCAATTGCTTTTGTGGTGGACCCCACATACTAAATGGGCTGGCCCTTTAAGACGAAAGTGGGACCCACCAGTGTTTTTGGCCCGGCCCACTCTCTTATTGGGCCGGCCCACTTGCTATATGGTGGACCCCACATACTAAACGGGCCGGCCTTTTAAGAGGAAAGTGGGACCCACCTGTGTTTTTGGCCCAGCCCACTAGCGTGTTGGGCCGGCCCACTTGCTATATGGTGGACCCCACATACTAAATGGGCCGGCCCTTTAACAGGAAAGTGGGACCCACCTGTGTTTTTGGCCCGGCCCACTATCTTGTTGGGCCGGCCCACTTGCTATATGGTGGCCCCCACATACTAAATGGGCCAGCCCTTTAACTTGAAAGTGGGACCCACCTGTGTTTTTAGCCCGGCCCACTATCTTGTTGGGCCGGCCCACTTGCTATATGGTGGACCCCACATACTAAATGGGCCTGCCCTTTAACTGGAAAGTGGGACCCACCTGTGTTTTTGGCCCGGCCCACTATCTTGTTGGGCCGGCCCACTTGCTATATTGTGGACCCCACATACTAAATGGGCTGGCCCTTTAACAGGAAAGTGGGACCCACCTGTGCTTTTGGCCGGCCCATCGGCTTGTTGGGCCGGCCAGTTGATCTAATGTGGACCCCACGTACTAAATGGGCGGCTTAGATAGCGAGGAAAGTGGGACCCACATGCTAATTGGGCCGCCCAATAATTTTTTGGGTCGGCCCACTTGCTTTAAGGTGGACCCCACTTGTTAAATGGGCGGCCGATAACAGAAAGTGGGTCCCACATGTCTTGTGGGCGGCCCTTTTGCTGTTGACCGATCAAACGAGTGCATTCGGCCGGCCCACATGCTTAGTGGGCCGGCCCATTAAAGTTTTGACCGATCAACTTTAGAGGTTAGGCCGAGCCCACGTAACTAATGGACCAGCCCGACTATATAGTTGACCGGTCAAACTAAGTCGGCTGGCCCGGCAGTAAACTTAATGGGCCGGCCCGCTTAAGACGTGGCGAGCCTCGTGTGGGCCTACCATCTACCACGGGGTTTCGGCGGTTAACGCCGTTAGCGCGATTAACGGCGTACGCCACATGTCGGTTGCATGACGTCGGCGATCAACGGGCTCCGGAAACACTTGGGCAACGGTCCGATTTTCCGTGGCGGAAGGGCGCCCAAGCGCGACGGACCGAAAAAATCGTCGTAGGACTTTGCCTGACGCAGTTTCCACAACAGAACCCATATCGTCGGGTTAGGCCCATAGGCGACGAAAAATACCCCTTAGCGGATGATTTTGAGACGTTGTCTATCAGAACTTTTCTTGTAGTGGTTGTTTGCAATAAGCTTGTGAGTTCTTTTTGACTAATGTTAAGCTACGGTTCTTGGCACTTCCACCATCCAAATTTGCTAGCCTCTTCGGTACTGTGCATTGCCTTTTGCTCACATTGAGAATTGTGCATACTTCGCCAGTACATCCAAACCCGTGGGAGGACTTTCTCTTGTTCTCCTACACATAAGCCCATACATCTCCTCAAAACAGCCACCATACCTACCTACCACAGCATTTCCATAGCTGTTCCGAGATATATTGCCATGCAACATCCATTTTACATTACATGCCATGTTGTCATTTATTATTTATATATTGCTTTGCATGATCATATACAGCTGATGTGTGGTTTACCCATGTTACGCTAGATCATTGCACATCCTGCTACATTGGCAGAGGCATACAGTTTCATACATCATGTTTCATTCATTATGAGTTATTTGTACCAAAAAGTGTGTTGTCATATTAGGATGTTGCCCCTAAAAATGAAAAGAGCCGTGGAGGCCATCAAAAAGAAAAAAAAAGAAAAGAAAGAAAAAATGAAAAGAAAGAAAAAAAAGAAAAAAAAGAGAAGAGAAAAAAAGGAGAATAAAGAAAAAGGGGGCAGCATTACTATCTTTTATCCACACTTGTGCTCATGTTTTAGCACCCGCATTATTCATAGTCATCATTTGTGCTCATGTTTAGCACCTACATTCATATGAGAGAGTTTTCATGTTTTACTAGTATAACTATGTGGGGAATTTACACTATAGAACTTGGGTTGTATATTCCAATGATGAGCCTCCTCAAAAGTGCTCTAGGTCTTCGTGAGCAACCAAGTTGGATGCACCCCCACTAGTTCCATTGGAGAGCTTTCATACACATATAGCTCTATGTGCATCCGTTGCATGGCAGTCACTACTCCTTGCATAACTTCGATCATAAGGCTTCCTCTTGTCTAATGGTCATTTACAGCTTTGCAAGCCTTTCTTCCATTTGGCCTTTCAAACCCCCATTAACGTTCTTTATGCCATAACATCCTGGTGCTAATACCAAATGCTTGCGCTCACCGGTTGAGTAGACTTCGAAACAGTTGATTCATGACGTTCATGTTTATGTTTACTTGACTGAATCCTTCTTATGTTGTGAAAATTTACTTGATGCTTGGAATGAAGGATAGAACTTCTATGCTGAATACTTAATACATCCTTAATGAACTTTGTACGGTTGCATGTCTTTAAAGCAATAGTTCATGAAAACTTCTAGCTTGTCTAACTCTTGCATTATCATCTCTTATATCAATATAGATACTTGCTTTGAATGATTTGATCTCAGCTCATATGCTTTACAATAGTATGATCAAGGTTATGATGGCATGTCACTCCAGAAATTATCTTTGTTATCGTTTACCTGCTCGGGACGAGCAGAAACTAAGCTTGGGGATGCTGATACGTCTCCGACGTATCGATAATTTCTTATGTTCCATGCCACATTATTGATGATATCTACATGTTTTATGCATACTTTACATCATATTTATGCATTTTCTGGAACTAACCTATTAATGAGATGCCGAAGAGCCAGTTGCTGTTTTCTGCTGTTTTTGGTTTCAGAAATCCTAGTAAGGAAATATTCTCGGAATTGGACGAAATCAACGCCCAGGGGCCTATTTTCACACGAAGCTTCCAGAAGACCGAAGAGTCAACTAAGTGGGGCCATGAGGCGGCCAGGAGGTAGGGCGGCGCGGCCCAAGCCTTGGCCGCGCCGACCTGTCTCCTGGGCCCCTGATACGTCTCCGACGTATCGATAATTTCTTATGTTCCATGCCACATTATTGATGATATCTACATATTTTATGCATACTTTATGTCATATTTATGCGTTTTCCGGAACTAACCTATTGACGAGATGCCGAAGGCCAGTTGTTGTTTTCTGCTGTTTTTGGTTTCAGAAATCCTAGTAAGGAAATATTCTCGGAATCGGACGAAATCAACGCCCAGCATCTTAGAATCCCCGGAAGCATCCAGAACACCCGAGAGCCGCCAGAGAGGGGACACAGGCCCCCCAGGTGATAGGCCGGCGCGGCCCAGGGGTGGCCCGCGCCCCCCTGTGGTGACGTCGCCTCGTTGACCCTCCGACGCCGCCTCTTCGCCTATTTAAGGGTCCTCGACCTAAAAATTCGATACGAAAAAAGCCACGGTACGAGAAACCTTCCAGAGCCGCCGCCATCGCGAAGCCAAGATCTGGGGGACAGGAGTCTCTGTTCCGGCACCCTGCCGGGACGGGGAAGTGCCCCCGGAAGGCTTCTCCATCGACACCGCTGCCATCTCCACCGCCATCTTCATCACCGCTGCTGTCTCCCATGAGGAGGGAGTAGTTCTCCATCGAGGCTCGGGGCTGTACCAGTAGCTATGTGGTTCATCTCTCTCCCTATGTACTTCAATACAATAATCTCATGAGCTGCCTTACATGATTGAGATTCATATGATGATGCTTGTAATCTAGATGTCATTATGCTAGTCAAGTGGATTTTACTTATGTGATCTCCGGAGACTCCTTGTCCCACGTGTGTAAAGGTGATAGTGTGTGCACCGTGTGGGTCTCTTAGGCTATATTTCACAGAATACTTATTCACTGTTATGAATGGCATAGTGAAGTGCTTATTTATATCTCTTTATGATTGCAATGTGTTTTGTATCACAATTTATCTGTGTGCTACTCTAGTGATGTTATTAAAGTAGTTTATTCCTCCTGCACGGTGTAATGGTGACAGTGTGTGCATCGTGTTAGTACTTGGCATAGGCTATGATTGTGATCTCTTGTAGATTATGAAGTTAACTATTGCTATGATGGTATTGATGTGATCTATGCCTCCTTTCGTAGCGTGAAGGTGACAGTGTGCATGCTATGTTAGTACTTGGTTTGGTTGTGTTGATCTGCCATGCACTCTAAGGTTATTTAAATATGAACATCGAATATTGTGGAGCTTGTTAACTCCGGCATTGAGGGTTCGTGTAATCCTACACAGTTAGTGGTGTTCATCATCCAACAAGAGAGTGTAGACTCTAGCATCTATTTATTTATTCTGTTATGTGATCAATGTTGAGAGTGTCCACTAGTGAAAGTATGATCCCTAGGCCTTGTTCCTAAATACTGCTATCGCTGCTTGTTTACTGTTCTACTGCATCTGTACTGTCTGCAATATTACCACCATCAACCACACGCCAGCAAGCACTTTTCTGGCGCCGTTACTACTGCTCATACTTATTCATACCACCTGTATTTCACTATCTCTTCGCCGAACTAGTGCACCTATTAGGTGTGTTGGGGACACAAGAGACTTCTTGCTTTGTGGTTGCAGGGTTGCATGAGAGGGATATCTTTGACCTCTTCCTCCCTGAGATCGATAAACCTTGGGTGATCCACTTAAGGGAAACTTGCTGCTGTTCTACAAACCTCTGCTCTTGGAGGCCCAACACTGTCTACAAGAATAGAAGCTCCAGTAGACATCAGCCCCTCGTGACGCCCCTTGACCTGCCCTTCCGCCTACAAATAGCCTTCATCGCGAAACCCCCAGTACCGAGAGCCACGATACGGAAAACCTTCCAGAGATGCCGCCGCCGCCAATCCCATCTCGGGGGATTCAGGAGATCGCCTCCGGCACCCTGCCGGAGAGGGGATTCATCTCCCGGAGGATTCTACACCGCCATGGTCGCCTCCGGAGTGATGAGTGAGTAGTCTACCCCTGGACTATGGGTCTATAGCAGTAGCTAGATGGTTATCTTCTCCTCATTGTGCTTAATTGTCGGGTCTTGTGAGCTGCCGAACATGATCAACATCATCTATCTGTAATGCTATATGTTGTGTTTGTTGGGATCCGATGAATAGAGAATACCATGTTATGTTGATTATCAATTTATATCTATGTGTTGTTTATGATCTTGCATGCTCTCCGTTATTAGTAGAGGCTCTGGCCAAGTTTTTACTCTTAACTCCAAGAGGGAGTATTTATGCTCGATAGTGGGTTCATGTCTCCGTGAATCTGGGGGAGTGATAGAAACCTCTAAGGTTATGGATGTACTGTTGCCACTAGGGATAAAACATTGATGCTATGTCCGAGGATGTAGTTATTGATTACATTACGCACCATACTTAATGCAATTGTCTGTTGTTAGCAACTTAATACTGGAAGGGGTTCGGATGATAACCTGAAGGTGGACTTTTTAGGCATAGATGCATGCTGGATAGCGGTCTATGTACTTTGTCGTAATGCCCAATTAAATCTCACAATACTCATCATATCATGTATGTGCATGGTCATGCCCTTGATACGTCTCCAACATATCTATAATTTCTGATGTTCCATGCTTGTTTTATGACAATACAAACATGTTTTGTTCACACTTTATATCATTTTTATGCGATTTCCGGAACTAACCTATTGACGAGATGCCGAAAGGCCAGTTGCTGTTTTCTGCTGTTTTTGGTTTCAGAAATCCTAGTAAGGAAATATTTTCGGAATCGGACGAAATCAACTCCGGAGATCTTATAATTTCAGGAAGCTTCCAGAGCACCGGAGAAAAGTCAGAGGGGTGCCAGGGGGGCCCCACCCCACAGGGCGGCGCGGCCCAAGGGGGGGCGAGCCCCCTATCATCTGGGCACCCCGTGGCCCCTCCGACTCTGACTCTCCGCCTATATAATCGTCCCTGACCTAAAAACATCGACCAGTTTGACGAAACCAGAGAAAACCATCCAGAGCTGCCGCCATCGCGAAAGTCCAATTCGGGGGACAGAAGTCTCTGTTCCGGCACCCTGCCGGGACGGGGAATTGCCCCCGGAGTCATCTCCACCGCCGTCTCCACCGCCATCTTCACCGCCATCGCTGCCTCCATGATGAGGAGGGAGTAATTCACCCCCGAGGCTGAGGGCTCCGCTGTAGCTATGTGGTTCATCTCTCTCTCTTTGTGATCAAGTTGAATATCATATATGTGCTACTCTAGTGATGTTATTAAAGTAGTCTATTCCTCCTCCATGATGTAATGTTGGCAGTGTGTGCATCATGAAGTACTTGGTTTATGCTATGATTGTGATCTCTTGTAGATTATGAAGTTAACTATTACTATGATGGTATTGATGCGATCTATTCCTCCTTTCATAGTGTGATGGTAGAAGTGTGCATGCTATGTTAGTACTTGGTTTGGTTGTGTTGATCTATCTTGCATTCTAAGGTTATTTAAATATGAACATTGAATATTGTGGAGCTTGTTAACTCCGGCATTGAGGGTTCGTGTAATCCTACACAATGGTGTTCATCATCCAACAAGAGGGTGTAGAGTAGTCCTATTATGTGATCATTGTTGAGAGTGTCCACTAGTGAAAGCAGGATCCCTAGGCCTTGCTTCCAAGCATCGAATCTCCGTTTGTTTACTGTTTTGTTGAATGTTTACTCGCTGTCATATTTTACTCAGATTGCTATTATCACTCATACTCATCCATATTACTTGTATCTCACTATCTCTTCGCCGAACTAGTGCACCTATACATCTGACAAGTGTATTAGGTGTGTTGGGGACACAAGAGACTTCTTGCTTTGTGGTTGCAGGGTTGCTTGAGAGGGATATCTTTGACCTCTTCCTCCCTGAGATCGATAAACCTTGGGTGATCCACTTAAGGGAAACTTGCTGCTGTTCTACAAACCTCTGCTCTTGGAGGCCCAACACTGTCTACAAGAATAGAAGCTCCCGCAGACATCAGCCCTCTCTATTTGTCAATTGCCCAACTGTAATTTGTTCACCCAACATGCTATTTATCTTATGGGAGAGACACCTCTAGTGAACTGTGGACCCCGGTCCATTCTTTACATCTGAAATACAATCTACTGCAATTGTTCTACTGTTCTCTCCAAACAATCATCATCCACACTATACATCTAATCCTTTGTTACAGCAAGCCGGTGAGATTGACAACCTCACTGTTTCGTTGGGGCAAAGTACTTTGGTTGTGTTGTGCAGGTTCCACGTTGACGCCGGAATCCCTGGTGTTGCGCTGCACTACATCTCGCCGCCATCAACCTTCAACGTGCTTCTTGGCTCCTACTGGTTCGATAAACCTTGGTTTCATACTGAGGGAAAACTTGCCGATGTACGCATCACACCTTCCTCTTGGGGTTCCCAACGAACGCGTGCTGTACGCGTATCACCCACCAAGGAAAGGGGGGAGTCCCACTCCCCCTAGGTTTGGTCACATGGAAGGTTTTTGTTGGAGTCTTATTCGGACACTTTGACCTAAACCTTGGGGCTTCCACCTATATAAAGAGGGGAGGAGAGGGGCTGGCTGGCTACCACAACACCACCATGGCCGCACCCCTCAAGGCTGCCCTAGCCGGCGCCCCCTCTCCCAAACCCTAGCGGTTCCCTCCTACCTCTCTCTCCCACATAGCTTAGGCGAAGCTCTGTCGGTGATCTCCACCACCACCGCCACCACGCCGTCGTGCTGCCGGGATTCCGAGGAGGATCTACTACTTCTGCTGCCCGCTGGAACGGGGAGAAGGACGTCGTCTTCATCAACACCGAACGTGTGACCGAGTACGGAGGTGCTGCCCGATCGTGGCACCGTGATCAAGATCTTCTACGCGCTTTTGCAAGCGGCAAGTGATCGTCTACCGCACCAATAAGAGCCTACTCTTATAGGCTTTGGAAATCTTCAAGGGTTAGTCTCGTTCATCCCCTCGTTGCTCCCATCTTCTAGATTGCATCTTGGCTTGGATTGCGTTCTCGCGGTAGGAAATTTTTTGTTTTCTATGCAACGAATCCCTACAGATGGACGTTAAACTCATCATGGATATTCCCCTGAGTACAAGGCAACATGGGGATTTCTGGTCGTGGCACTATGACCGGCGAGGTGTTTTCTCTGTCAGGTCAGCTTACAAGATGCTCGTCGAAACTCGAGAGAGAAGGGAAGCATGGTTGGGGAACAACCGGCTAGCTCAAATGGCGAGAGATTGGCGAAGGAGTAGACATCGCTTAGGCATACACAAGTGTCATCCAAGGTGAGGATGTTTCTTTGGAGGTTGGCCAAGCAATCGATGCCGACAAATGATGTATGGTAACGGAGGAACATGGAAGCTGATGATCGTTGCCAGTTATGCGGAGCGAGGGACTCGTGGCGCCATGCGCTGCTGGAATGTACTATGTCCCGCTGTGGGCGCTCCTTGATGCAGAGGTGGCAGAACATTTGCATAGTGTTGAGGAGAGGGGTGCGCGTGAGTGGCTGGCCATGATGATAGAAACCCTCCGACATGAGGACCAGGTGCAGGTTTTTGTAACACTCTAGCAATATGGCACGCTCCACGGAAGGCCATCCATGAGCAGATTTATCAAAGCCCCTTGTCAGTGCACGCGTTCGTCCAGAGCTTCGTGGTTGATCTATCATGTGCTAAGGACAGGGGGAGGGAGGTAGTCGTGGCACCACCGAGTGCAGTACCTAGGTGGATTGCTCCACCGCCAGGAGTGTTAAAATAAATGTGGATGCGGCAGTCGGAAAGAACTCGGGTCGCGGATCCATAGCATCAGTGGCGAGTGTCGTTGCCTATTTGACAATACCACGGAGGAGGTATCCTCACGAGGGGGAGAAGAAGTAGGGGCCATAGGGCGGAGAGCACTCGGGACGGTGGTACGCGATTTACCCAGCTTCGGAACACCTGCTCGATGACAGGGCCTACTGCTGCTTGTCTGGAATTATATGGGCGCTTTCGCGTTGTTACAATGAGTTGTGGTTGTGCCTCTAGGGCTCCCGGGATCCGGCTTATAAAGTTGCACGGATCTAGGGTTTACATGGAGAGTCCTAGCCAGAATACAAGTTGCCTAACTACGGTACAATATCTTGCCGTGTACGTCAAAGATCCGCCTTCCATCAGGACCGTGTTGGATCCGGATACTTCATGGGCCTCCACGGATCCGGCCTCCTTCGTAGGTCGGTTGGGATCCGGCTTCCTGTTCCTGGGCTGGACTTCATCCTTCAGGATCTACAGCAACTGGGCTGCCCGATGGGCCAGATGCCACATCACCGTCTATGGGCCACCCGGGCTTGCCGGATCTAGGCCATGCCGTTGATATACCCACAAAGTATACCCACAACAGTAGCCCCCGAAGTTCTCTGAGATTCATCATTCCTCCGACTTCAATCAGCTCAGATTCGAAGAGAATCTTGAAGAGCTTCAAAACTTTACTCGATTCCGATGTCTCCTTCTCGAAAATCTTCCTTTCTTCAGTAACGGCAAGGTAGCAGAATCTCCACTTTTCTCGCGCACAACTTCCTTTTTTCCCGCGCTAAATTTTCGGAGATGCAAATCTTTAGCCGGAAACCTTGGGAGTGCACAGTTGAGTTACCTCCACGTCACTTTACCGCTTTTAACCTAAGACACGTTTCGCGCATCCAACGGTGCGACCGTTCAGTTTCCATCGTCGGATCCGGAACACGAATCTCCACGCGGAATCTATAAATACCCCCACGCACGGTAACTTTTCATTCTTTCACCTCCTTACCCACTTCGTCTTCTTCCTCGCGACGCGCCGCCAGTTAGATCTCGACTCCGGCGAACTGCTCCGCGGAAAGCTTCGCGCGCTGCCACTCCAAGCCTTCCCTTGTGACAAGATTGTCACGGTTGATCGGGAAACTCTTCCCGCCGCCGATTCATGGTCAAGCAGTGAAGTTTGCTTCAAGTCCGGCGATCTTCACTTCACCGGAGCTCCGTCGAACCACCGCACCATTAACGGTATGTGCGCCGGCCTCATAGAAGAAAGACTTAGTTTCGCATGGGTGCAACCGGAAGCATGTCACATGGTTCACCAAACTGTACTGGTAGTTCTTCGAATAGCCCGGAACCCAGCACATTAGAACCAATCTGCCCGGATCCCATTGCATATCTCCCACCATTTGTTTCCGGTATCAGGCAAGCTCAACCATTCTCCGCCTCTTCCAGCACTGCATTAGGCCGGATCCCTACTCCCAAAGAACTTCAAGAAGAACTTGAGGGTCAAGCCAGGATGGCAGCCAAGGTACAGGAGGCGGAAAACAAGAAGGCCTCCAAGGCCCGGATCCGTGAAGGCGAGAGGGGTCAGTGGTGGCCTTGTGAAACTACCGATGCGGAACTTAGGGAGCTCCAGAACAAGGGCATGATCTCCTCCCATTGGAGTTTCATGCGCGACTCTGACGTCCCCAAGCCTGATGCGGACGAGAGGGTCATGACCAAAGCTTGGGTTGAGCGCGGTCTATCGCTCCCCTGTTCGGAATTCTTCCTTTCTATCCTCAACACATACGGACTTCAACCCCACAACATCTGCCCAAACTCATATCTCCTTCTCTCCAATTTCGCAACTCTCTGCGAAGGGCATCTTGGGATCCTACCAGATGTCCGGTTATGGCAGTTTTTCTTCCGGGTGAAGAAAGAAACAAAAGACAAGGCCATGGTGAACTGCGGGAGCATGACCTTCATGCTTCGACCTGGCCGCATGTATCCGCCTCATGACTCCCACGAATCCGTCTGGTACTGGAACGCCGGATGGTTCTATGAGAAGAACATCTCAGTTCCGGATGTCCACGATGGACTGCCCAAGTTCATCAACAAGCCTCGGGAAGAACTCGCCAGCTGGAGCTTCATCCCCACGCTCGCCCAAACTCCGATTCTAGAGAAGGCTGCGCGGAGAATCTCTTGGTTAGTCCATGACGGGCTAACCGGAGCCCAGCTGACCCTTAGCTGGTTTTCTCGGAGGATCCAACCTCTGCGGTTTAACGCACGCTTAATGTGCGAGTACACCGGGGCGGATGACCTTCTCCGAGTGACGCGCCACAATCTCCCTGCTGATTTTCTCATGAGGAGAATCAAAACACTTGTGAAGATAGGCCGGGGCCAACCGGTCCCGGAACTGATTAAAGACATCAACACGAACAACCAATGTCCTCCGGTAAGCACTCGTTCCTTTGCTATTCTTCTACTTCTCATATTTTTTGATGTGTTCTAACTTACTCTCGATTCCTCCTCTCAGCTCGACACTTTGGCGGAGGAAGATCTGCGCAACATACTTCGAGTCCCCATTAGCGGCGATGCGGCGGAGGAGGATCCGGAGGACGATGAAGAGGAAGAGGAGCAAGCACCCCAAAAGGCTGCCCCTCGACCTTCAAAGCATTCCCGCGCCAAAGCTTCCGGCTCCGAAGCCGGAGCTAGTGGCGAGGCCTCCGCCAAGAAGCCCAAGGTCACGAAGCAGCCTACACTGAACTCCAAGAAGGCGGAGCGCGAGCATATCAAACTGCTAGCGACAGCAGGAAAGCGCTCACGTCCCAACATTCCTGGCGCGACGTAAGTTTCCGAGTACAGCGCGTCTTTTATCTTGGTAAATTTTGTTACTTATATATTTCCTTTGCCCGTTTGTAGGAATCCGAGTACCACCACCGCGTGGACCAACGTCCAAGAGCCTATAACGAAGTATATGAAAAAGTCTCCGGCCGTTGGTCCCGCTACACCGGCTCCGCCAAGCGCCTCCCATGCTACTCCCCAGCCCTCTCCTCCTCAGGCGGAGCAATCTCCCCCTCCAGCCACGACCACTCCACCGGAAATAATTCCGGTTAGCAGCGAGAAGGTGGGCGGAGAAAGCTCCGGAGGCAAAGGTCCCGCCCCTGACGAGGCTGAAGTCCAAGGCCGAGAGGAAGCGGAAGTCAACTCAGGGAAAGCTGAAGCTGCGACGAGTGAAGTCATCATTTTTCCGAAGAACTTCGGAGATCCGGCTGATCTTACCTCCACCCCAAAGGCCTATGCCACCAAAATTTTCAACAAGCTCACTCAGGCGGAAAAATGGGAGCTTGAGCAAGATCTTCTCAATTCCATGTTGGACAATGCCTGGGGCAAGCCTAACGCCGAGTCATCGGAGATCCAGGATTTCAAGAAGGAAGTTGGACATTTCCTCGACAAGCTCCTCTGCAAGCGCAAGGTACTCCCCAGTAGCCCCCAAGTATATAGGCGGAAACTAGTCAATAGTTAGCGTCTAAATACTTAGAAGAAATCTCAAACTGAAGAAGATTTTGTGTGAAAAAATGTCATAGTAGCCCCCAAGCATCATGGCGGAAATATTTCCAGCAACAATGCTTCAGAGAGACTTACGTATAAAATATCAGAAATTTACTCCTACTATGTTTGTACTTATAGGAACAGCAGGCTCTGCATTATGAGCTTCATAAGAACATCACCCTGCAGCGCCACGTTACCTTAAGCCAGGCGGAAAAAATTCAGCAGTTCAGGCAGGAAAATGCGGATCTAAAGAAGCAACTGTCAGACGCCCAAGGTTGGTTTCCGACTTGGTTTCGAATAATACATGATCCGGACTCCAAACTGATCTTGATTTTATCTTGGATAGGTGCATCCACCTCCCTTGCCGCCGCCTCCTCCGAGCTCAAAACTCTGCGCTCCTCCCAGAAAGACCTAGAATCGAAGCTTGCAGAGGCGGAAAAAAGCTGGCGGAGAAGAGCTCGGAGCTCATCAAAAAGGAGGGTGAATTTCAATTGAAAGGGAAAACTGATAGTGAAACCATCCAACAACAACAGAAAGAGCTTGGCAGACTCCGGAATTACATGGAGACAGCAGAGCAGTGCTGGGATCTGCTTAACTCTGATTTCATGGTATGTCCTTGAAGTTCATATAGTAATGTATATGTTAAGCTCAATCTGTTATACTTATCGGAAATTGTTTCCTCCAGATCCTCTTGGATATGATGAGGAACGTCGGAGCCAGTTTCCTCGCGATGATCTGCTTCAGCTCGCCGGAGAAGACTGCAAGGATCTCATCTCCGCCTCCTGGAAGATCTGTCACAACCTATCCATCAAGAAAAGCCGAACTTGCGACATTCGTAAGGTTATCCAGAGGATGGACATTCTTCCGGAGTTGGTGGTGGATCTGCAGGCGTCATCAGCTCGAGGCGCTGCTGCCATGTCCCTGGCTATGAGCCTGGGGCATAACCCGGATCTCGACATCGACAGGGTGATTGCTGGTGTTCCTCCGGACTCGGATGTTGACGCACTACTGGATGCAGTTAGCGGCTACGACACCCGCATCGCCCGGAGAATTCGCCACAACGAAATTTATGACAAGGTGGTTCTTCCATCCGACGATCCCCTTGAAGCAGAGCTCCACAAGGAACGCGAGGCGGAGTCACGACCTGCTCAATCCGGAAGCCAGTACACCTGGACAAGCTCCAAGGACCAAGGTGGCGCTGCATCTCCGGCTGAAGACGATGAAGGGAGTGAAGATGATGTCTCCTCTCCAGCCAAGGGTGAAGAAAAAGATGCTCCAAAGGTTGATGACAAAGGGGAAACTTCTCCGGCTAAGGAGAAGTGAAAAACTTATTCCTGCGGGAAGAAAGACAATGCTTCATTTTGGCCCCTAGAGGGTTTGTAATATAACTTTAAATTCTTAAGTAGTTAGGAACGAAACACTTATGCATGGGCGGAAAAAACTTATCCTGCTATCCGTTAAATTTACTTGCATGTTTCGTTTGTTGAAAGCAAGTGCTGGTTTCTATGTTTTCCGGCTTGCTCACTTGACCTTCCACAAGCCGGAAAACCTTTAGCCGGAGATGCTCGCCAGCGGTGACGAAGCCCAATGGCGATCCGTCAATAACCGCGGAAACAAACCCCCAACGTAGGTGCCGGAAATCGCTACCAGGAATCCATTAGCTCGCAACAAAAAAACATTTCCGCCAGAAAACTTAAGCTCATGTCCTAAGGGACGATTTTTGAAAACCACAACTTTCATACACGCCTAGGCGGAAAATATCCAGCTCTGCGGTTTTAGTCGGAAAACATACACGATCTAAAAATGAACAAGTAAAGGAGGTAAAGGACTCAAAGAGTGAACCAAGTGCTTTATTTCATTGATCATGTATAACTATTACAGAGTATGTTACTCGAAAAAGTTTCTAAGTGTGGAAAGGACGTAGCTGTGCAATATTCCAGGGACGATCTGTCTCGTCATAGATGTCACTCGGATCCTCTCACTTGTGTTTCCGGTACCAATTAGCAGGTCTATCCTTTAGCTCCCGGATATCAACAAGGTAGTACGATCCGTTATGAAGCACTTTGCTAATGACAAAGGGTCCTTCCCATGGAGATTGCAACTTGTGATCTTTCACTTGGCGAAGGCGGAGAACCAGGTCTCCGGCCATGAATGAGCGATTCCGAACTCGACGGCTGTGATAGCGTCGGAGCTTCTGCTAGTAGATGGTGGAACGTTGGTTAGCTAGATTCCGGGCTTCTTCGATCAAGTCCACAGATAGCTGTCTGGCCTCGTCTGCAGTTTCTTCATTGTAGGCGGAGACTCGCGGTGAATCGTGGATGATGTCGGAGGGGAGCACGGCTTCAGATCCGTATACCAGAAAAAATGGAGTAAATCCAGTTGACCTGTTGGGGGTAGTTCGTAAACTCCATAGAACAGAGTCCAACTCATCAGCCCAAGCTCCAGCTGCGCGCTGCAGTGGTTCTTCAAGGCGTGGTTTAATTCCGGATAGTATGAGACCGTTGGCTCTTTCAACCTGACCATTGGATTGTGGATGAGCCACAGATGCGAGGTCAAGTCGGATCCCCATGTCATGGCAATAATCCTTCAATTCTCCTTGTGCGAAGTTCGTGCCATTGTCTGTGATTATGATGTGCGGGATGCCGTATCTCACAACGAGGCTGCAGACGAATTTTAGTGTCGTAGCACCGTCGGCTTTTCTCACTGGCTTTGCCTTGATCCACTTGCTGAACTTGTCAACCGCGACCAGGAGGTACTCAAAACCGCCAGGAGATGATTTCTTTAACTTTACAACTGTATCAAGCCCCCAGACCGCAAATGGCCAGGTGATAGGGATGGTCTTCAGCTCTTGGGCTGGAGCGTTTGGTTGAGTAGCATAGTACTGACAACCTCGGCAAGTTTTCACCAGTTTATCAGCATCTTCTTTAGCTGTGAGCCAGTAAAATCCAAGCCGAAACTTTTGCAACGAGAGGCCTGGGGGCGGCATGATGCCCGCAATCCCCTAAATGGATTTCTATGAGGATTTCAATGCCATCTTGATTGGAGACGCATTTAAGGAACACCCCAGTTGCACTTCGTTTGTAGAGCTGTCCATCAACAATTGTGTAGGATCTTGCTCGTCTGATGATTTGTCTTGCGAGGACCTCGTCCTCTGGTAACTTTTGATCAATGAGATAGTCCAGGAACGGCTGTGTCCAAGCCAGAATGATAGCCATCACTTCCCTAGCCGGAGATACTGCCAGATTCGGGTTTTCCGGGTTAGCGCCCTTCACCGAAGGTATCCGTAAGTGCTCCAGGAAAATGCCAGGCGGAATTGGTTTCCTGCCGGATCCGAGCTTGGATAGCATATCTGCCGCTGTGTTGTAATCTCTCTGGACGTACTTGACTTCGTATCCAAGGAAGCATTTGGCGATCTCGTCAACTTCGTCTCTGTAAGCCACCATGACGGAGTTTCTGGCGTTCCAGGTTCCATCTACTTGTTGTGCCACCAGGTCAGAATCTCCACAGCAAATGATGTGTTTGATCCCAATTTCCTTAGCGATGCGCAGACCGTGTAGTAGAGCCTCGTATTCTGCCATGTTATTTGTAGTTTCGAAGTGAATCTGCAAGACGTACTGCAGTTCTTCTCCAGTAGGGGACTTCAGGGTGACTCCGGCTCCTGAACCTTGATGCTGCTTGGATCCATCGAAGTGCATAACCCACGTTTCTGGTTCCGGCTCCAAATTTGCATCCGGAGCTTCTGTCCAATCTGCGACGAAATCTGCCAAAATCTGGGACTTGATCACGGTCCTGGCTTTGTAATTGATGTCGAAAGCAGATAATTCGATTCCCCATTTTGCTGTGCGTCCGGTTGCGTCAACGTTGTTAAGTATCGTTGACAGTGGAGCTTTGCTCACGACCGTCACTGGATGCTCTTGGAAGTAGTGCCTCAACTTCCTGCTACCTAGGAATACGCCGTAGGCTAGCTATTGAAAGTGAGGGTACCTTTGTTCGAATTCCGTCAGTACCTCGCTGATATAATAGACTGGTCTTTGGACTCCATACTCGTGACCTTCTTCCTTTCGCTCCACCACGATGACGAGACTGATGACTCTGTTAGTAGCTGCCAGGTAAAGGAGCATAGGCTCTGACTCTTCTGGAGCTGCTAGAATAGGTGGGGAGGTGAGGATTTCCTTCAACCCTTTGAGTGCTGCGTCGGCCGCTTCGTCCCAGACAAAATTGTCTGTTTTCTTCAGCAGCTTGTACAGGGGTAGCGCCTTTTCGCCAAGACGGCTAACAAACCTACTGATTGCTGCAACACAACCAGTTAGTCTTTGCACATCTTTCAGACAAATTGGCCTTTTTATGCACAGGATTGCCTTGATTTTTTCCGGGTTAACTACAATGCCCCTGTGAGAGACTATGAAGCCAAGGAGTTTTCCAGCTGGGATGCCAAAGACGCACTTCAGCGGATTCAACATCATCTTGTACCATCGGAGATTCTCGAAGGTTTCTGTGAGGTCGCTGATCAAGTCGGATCCTTTTTGGGTCATGACCGCGATGTCGTCGACGTAGGCGTGTACGTTCCGGCCAATCTGGTCCTTCAATCACCGCTGCATCATACGTTGGTAGGTGGCACCTGCGTTTTTCAAACCAAAAGGCATGGTAACATAGCAGTAAGTGCCAAACGGGGTGATGAACGACGTCACCTTTTGGTCGGACTTCTTCATCCGGATCTGGTGATACCCGGAATATGCGTCAAGAAAACACAGAAGTTTCGCCCATGCCGTCGAATCAATGACTTGGTCAATGCGCGGCAGGGGGAACGGATCCTTCGGACAATGCTTATTCAAGCCGGAGTAATCGATGCACATTCTTAGTATTTCAGAATTCTTTTTGGGTACAAGGACGGGGTTTGCGACCCAATCAGTATGGATAACTTCTACTACAAAACCTGCCTCTAGTAACTTTGCTAATTCCATTCCTATGGCGCGACGCTTCTTATCTCCAAAGCATCGCATAGCTTGCTTCGCTGGTTTAGCCCCCGGGTTTATGTTAAGGTAGTGCTCGGCGAGTTCCCTTGGTACTCTGGACATGTCAGAAGGCTTCCATGCGAAGATGTCAATGTTAGCGCGGAGAAACTCGATGAGCGTGTCTTCCTATTTGGGGTCCATGTTGGCTCCGACTGAGACCTGTTTAGTGGAATCTCCTTTCTTGAGGTCGATTTTCTTGGTCTCTATCGCGGCGTTAAACATGTTTTTCTGTTCGGAGATCTGCTTCTTGGTGGTCTGCATTTCTATCGGATCCACCGCGGCTCTGTAGCCTCGCAGCTCTTCTTCGGATATCACAGATTCTGCGAAGGTGGCTTCGCCTATCTCGCACTCCTGATCCTTCTGGTAGTCTCCGGATACGGTGATCATACCGTTAGGACCCGGAATCTTGAGCTTGTTGTAGATGTAGCACGCTCTTGCGTGAAACTTGTGGTAGGCGGGCCTGCCGAAGATGACATGGTAGGAGCTCTTGAAGGGCACGACTTCAAACGTGATCATTTCTTCGCGAAAATTGCGGATATCGCCAAAGGCCACGGGAAGTCTGATGCTGCCGAGGGAGTTCGCCTTTTTACCCGGAACTACACCATGAAATTCAGTGGTGCTGTGTTTGAGCTGTTCCTTGGTGAGGTTCATCCGTTCCAGAGTCTCCAGGTACATGATGTTCAAGCTAGCTCCGCCGTCCATGAGGCACTTGGAGAAGTCATATCCGTCGATGAGGGGACTCACAACCAAGGCGTAATACTCTTTCAGAATGATAGCAGGGTGATCCTGCTTATCAAACGTACACGGAGTTTCAGACCACCTGACATACTGCGGCACAGCCGGAACTGTGGCATTCAGGATTCGGGTAGCTGCTTTGCTGGCGCGGACTGTTGGGGTTCCGAGGAAGGTGTGGTATGCGCCCACGCTCTTTTTGCCGAAGGGGTTGGGTTTAGCTGCGGATCCTTCCTTGGGATCCGGTGAAGCGTCGTCCTCATCCATCGCCTCGGAACTGTCTTCCTCCTTGTCCTTGTTCTTGCCCTTGCCTCCTTTGCCTCGTGGGCGGTGCTTGCGGGCTCGTTTGTATCCTGCTTCCGGGTCGGATTTTAGATCGTTGACCGACTTGCAGTTGCGATTTGTATGAGTGGACTTTCCCGTAGCCGGATCCAGATGGGCCAGGCAGGGCATGTCTCTATACTCTTCATAGGTTTGGGGAGCGTGGGTTCCGGCAGCGGTGACCTCGTCACTACGTTGCTGGCCCCTGCCGGCTCCGCCTCCGCCTCCGCGGCCGCGGCCTCTTCCGCCTCCTTGACCTCCGCGTTGGAAAGCCATGGCGACCATGTCGGATCCACCGCTCTTCTGGTCATCGGGGGGATTCTTCCGCTTGCTGCCGCTGCTGTTTCCGTTATCACGGTTCTTCTTTTTCTGATGCAGGGGTATAGCTGTAGCTGCTAGATCTCCGCCTGCGTCGTCATCGGTGGCAGTATGATCGCTGGCAATGGAGATCATGTCATCCAAAGTCAGTTTGTTTGCGTTAGCCAGGCAAGTGAGCTTGTGCCGCAACAATCCTCCTCTCTGCAATCCACCTATGAAGGTGTGCATAGCTGTGGTATGATCCACATTCTCACACTCGTTCCTGGTTGCTAGCCATCGAGTGAGGAAGTTCCTTGATGTTTCACCCTTCTTTTGTATACAGGCTTGTAGGTCGCTTGTTGTGGAAGGTCTTTTGTAGGTGCCCCTGAAGTGCTTTTCGAAGGCGTTCTTCAGGTCGAACCAGCAAAAGATAGAGTTCTTCTCGAGGTCACTGAGCAAGATCCGGGCTGGGCCTACAAGATACAGCTGGAGCATGCGGCAGGCGATGTTAGGGGTTCCTCCGGCGAAGGTTACTGCATTGTAGTAATCCTCAATCCAGGTATCCGGCCTTTCGGTGCCATCGTAATGCTTCAGGTTTCCGGGTAGCTTGAGGTTCATCCTTGGCTTTGGTTCCTCTCGAATCATCCTACCAAAGCACTTTGGGCCGATGTAGTCAGTTCTGTACTCATTGAGTCGTTCCCGCGCGTCACGCGAGCCATTGCAGGGGGATTTTGAGCGTGAGCGAGATCTCCGGCCACCGCCTCCGCCTCCACCTCCGCCTCCACCGCTAGGTGGTGGGGAGGGAGATCTGCGAGGGGGCCGATGCGACCTCTTGCTTCCGCCTTCTGATTCTCCTCGCCCTTCGTGATGCTGACTCCGACTTCGGTGGCTACCCTCACCTTGGTGCTGGCTACCTTCGTCGTTCCGGCTTCGGCGGGGCTCTGGTTCGCGTTCGCCGTTCCGACTTCTCCTGGGCTCGGGCTCGTGATCATTGATCCGGCTCCGGCGAGGTTCCGGCGTACGCTCCCTCTTCCTATTCCTTGGAGGAGGCACGTTGTCGCGGATATTGATTCCACCAGGCCCGTGGGGCCTGGTGTTTCCGGCTGGACTACGGCGGCGAGGAGGCGGAGGACGCGGGTACCCGTTGGGTGGGGGTGATGGGTTGCGGTATTTGTCTTTACCAGCATACATCGCATCCTTTCCCTTCCTCGGATCTGACGGAGGTGTCTTTGATGGTACAGGGATTGGGTTTGGGTGTTCTCTAGCTTTTCTTCTGCGTTCCGAGGATCCGGTCCGTGATTCATCATCGCGATGATGATTGTCGTGGGCATCCTTCTGCGCGGTAGACATGCAATGATCCGGGTTGGATTCCAACCTGCGCGAAGTATCTGCCTTGCTCTGCTGCTTCACTGCTGAGACAACGAACGTACGGACGTAGTCGATATCAATCTCCTCGTCCTTCTTTTTCAAGATCTCCGCAGCCTTCTTCATGTTATCCTTTGGAGTTGCGAATGACTGTTGCTCGGTGGGAGTTGCGAAGGTGATCTTGCGGGTACCTACAGCCTCTCGCTTGATTCTGTCAGCCTCTTGTTCAGCCGCGGTGATCTTGTCCTCCCAGTGCTTCCGGAGTTGCTTGACTTTTGCCAGTGATTCGTCCACCTGACGTTCGCGTTTGAGAAAATTGTCCACGAAGTTTGCGGCCTCCTTCCTCTCGTCTAGCATTGTTGCTGCGGTGGTGGCGAAGTTTTTGGCTGTTGACAACATCTCCTGCCTTTTGGCTTCTAGAGCTTACGCATTTACTGCGTCTTCAGGAGTTATTGGTTTGTTGAGGATATTGATGCGTGTGGTTGACACGTCCGTTGGGAACCCCAAGAGGAAGGTGTGATGCGCACAGCGGCAAGTTTCCCTCAGTAAGAAACCAAGGTTTAATCGAACCAGTAGGAGTCAAGAAGCACGTTGAAGGTTGATGGCGGCGGGATGTAGTGCGGCGCAACACCAGGGATTCCGGCGCCAACGTGGAACCTGCACAACACAACCAAAGTACTTTGCCCCAACGAAACAGTGAGGTTGTCAATCTCACCGGCTTGCTGTAACAAAGGATTAACCGTATTGTGTGGAAGATGATTGTTTGCAGAAAACAGTAGAACAAGTATTGCAGTAGATTGTATTTCAGTATAGAGAATTGGACCGGGGTCCACAGTTCACTAGAGGTGTCTCTCCCATAAGATAAACAGCATGTTGGGTGAACAAATTACAGTTGGGCAATTGACAAATAAAGAGGGCATGACCATGCACATACATATTATGATGAGTATAGTGAGATTTAATTGGGCATTACGACAAAGTACATAGACCGCCATCCAGCATGCATCTATGCCTAAAAAGTCCACCTTCAGGTTATCATCCGAACCCCCTCCAGTATTAAGTTGCTAACAACAGACAATTGCATTAAGTATTACGCGTAATGTAATCAGTAACTACATCCTTGAACATAGCACCAATATTTTATCCCTAGTGGCAACAGCACATCCACAACCTTAGAACTTTCATCACTTTGTCCCGAGATATCAATGGAGGCATGAACCCACTATCGAGCATAAATACTCCCTCTTGGAGTCACAAGCATCTACTTGGCCAGAGCATCTACTAGTAACGGAGAGCATGCAAGATCATAAACAACACATAGACATAACTTTGATAATCAACATAACAAGTATTCTCTATTCATCGGATCCCAACAAACGCAACATATAGAATTACAGATAGATGATCTTGATCATGTTAGGCAGCTCACAAGATCCGACAATGAAGCACAATGGGGAGAAGACAACCATCTAGCTACTGCTATGGACCCATAGTCCAGGGGTAGACTACTCACTCATCACTCCGGAGGCGACCATGGCGGCGTAGAGTCCTCCGGGAGATGATTCCCCTCTCCGGCAGGGTGCCGGAGGCGATCTCCTGGATCCCCCGAGATGGGATCGGCGGCGGCGGCGTCTCTGGAAGGTTTTCCGTATCGTGGCTCTCGGTACTGGGGGTTTCGCAACGGAGGCTTTAAGTAGGCGGAAGGGCAGGTCAGGAGGCGGCACGAGGGCCCCACACCACAGGGCCGCACGGCCAAGGGGGGGGCCGCGCCGCCCTAGGGTGTGGCCACCTCGTGGCCCCACTTCGTCTCCTCTTCGGTCTTCTGGAAGCTTCGTGGCAAAATAGGACCCTGGGCGTTGATTTCGTCCAATTCCGAGAATATTTCGTTACTAGGATTTCTGAAACCAAAAACAGCAGAAAAACAGAATCGGCACTTCGGCATCTTGTTAATAGGTTAGTTCCAGAAAATGCACGAATATGACATAAAGTGTGCATAAAACATGTAGATAACATCAATAATTTGGCATGGAACATAAGAAATTATCGATACGTCGGAGACGTATCAGATATCCGAGTGTGCGATTGCATCCATGCCTGCCTGCTCGACCAGTTCTTCTGGGGACAGGACTTCCTTCTGCGGTCGCTCCCGTGACAACGGAGATCCTGCATTGGATGGCTGCGGATCGGATTGAGTGTGCTCGTCTTCTGATTCCCGCTGACCCAGCGCCGCCAAGGTTGCTAAGACCTGCTTAGGCTGGGCAGATTCAACTTCAGATTGATCGCCGCCTCCGAATTCCTTCAGCTTGCGATCAAACTCTTCGGTATCCATGGAGGAGGTATCCCGGAAATTGGGCTTAGGTTTCCTAGGATCGATTCTTCACCCGGAGCGTCGCTTTCTCCGACAGCCTCCTGCTGATCCGGAGCGGCGTTGTTCTCCGGTGCCTCAACCTGCATGGGGCCAGCTCCGACTTCTTGAGGGGCGGCTCCTGCGGTATGGGCTAAGAAGTGTACGAAGTGACACCGTTGCTTTTCTAACACCTGGGAGACCCAGGCAGATTTGCGTTGGTCTTCCACCTTTATTTCCTGCTCAGGGGCGGATTGGGTGGGCTTTGATTTTTCCAGATCTAAGGCGGAATCCTCCTGAGGAAGTTCCTGCGTCTCATATCGGATCTTCGCGACTGCGTCCTGCTCAACGGCGGTCGCGTCAGCGCTACTTATCAGTGCGTTCCCGTCGGAATCGACGGTTTCGCCGATGAAGATGTGTATGCTGCCAACTGGGAAGATGGAGAGCTTGACGGGGTTAGTCTTAGCTGTAATCCAGCACTCGTCCGGAGGGACGATTGGAAGGTTCCCGGCGTAGAGGACACGCCCCACAACGATGGTGTCGTCGTAGCTTCCCATGGCGGAACCCTCCAGGTTCCGGCCTCTAGACACCGCAGGCCCCACGGTGGGCGCCAACTGTCGTTGCCTATTCGACAATACCACGGAGCAGGTATCCTCACGAGGGGGAGAAGAAGTAGGGGCCATAGGGCGGCGAGCACTCGGGACGGTGGTACGCGATTTACCCAGCTTCGGAACACCTGCTCGATGACAGGGCCTACTGCTGCTTGTCTGAAATTATATGGGCGCTTTCGCTTTGTTACAATGAGTTGTGGTTGTGCCTCTAGGGCTCCCGGGATCCGGCTTATAAAGGCGCACGGATCTAGGGTTTACATGGAGAGTCCTAGCCGGAATACAAGTTGCCTAACTACGGTACAATATCTTACCGTGTACGTCAAGGATCCGCCTTCCATCAGGACCGTGCTGGATCCGGATACTTCATGGGCCTTCACGGATCCGGCCTCCTTCGTAGGTCGGTTGGGATTCGGCTTCCTGTTCCTGGGCTGGACTTCATCCTTCAGGATCTACAGCAACTGGGCTGCCTGATGGGCCACATGCCACATCACCGTCTATGGGCCACCCGAGCTTGCCGAATCTAGGCCATGCCGTTGATATACCCATAAAGTATCCCACAACAGTGAGGGATGCTAGCGGAAGATTCGTGGGAGCATCGGCCGTCGTGCTGCCGGGGAAGACACAACTCGAGACTCTCGAAGCATTGGCTTGCCGGGAGGGAGTGGCCCTGGCATATGATATCGGAGCCAGGAGAGTACGGGTGGTGATGGACTGCAGTAACGTAGTCATGAGACTGGAGAAGGGAAAGATGGGAGCTTATGCTCACATTGCTCAGGAGTTAAACGAGTCGGTAAACAGCTTTGATGAGTTTGTTTTTGTTTATGAGAACAGAAAGTCGAATGTAGAATCTCATTTGCTAGTTAGAAGTAGTGTGCTCCACGAGCAGGGTTGCCATGTTTGGCTGTTGGCGCATCCTGATGGCGTTTCTATCCCCATGATGCTGGAAGTTTAATACGAAAATGCTACACTTATGGAAGCAACTTACGGGATAAAATCTACGGGGTGAGGTGCATGCACCTGGGTGGTTCAAATCCGTGTACTCTCCTTGATTTTAGGATCATGGGTTTCTTGCTGATCTCCACGTCAGCACGTAAGTTGTTTTAGTAGGAAAAATCCCGTAGGTGTAGCATTGTTGAGTTTAGTAAAGGGGTGTGAACATTCTAAAAAAAATGATGGCTGGTCATCCTGGCTGGAGTCTTTGCCTCATGATGTTGTAATTGTCCCTGTGACCAGCACCTTAACTGTGTTTACCAGCTAATGGAATCATGGGTTCCATCTCAAAAGAAAAAAAAAACAGCGATGAGCTCTCCTGGAAAAGAGAGGAAGGAGGTAACAAAAAATTATCACAACCACTCTGCAAAGATGACACGCAAAACTGGGGATCGTAGACAAATGATGCATGCTTCTTCTTGTACTTTTAGAATTCTTTGTTCCTCCTGTAATTGTTCTGCAAGATGTTGAGCTAACAATATACTTTTCAAGAGTCTTTTGGAAAGGAAGTGGTTCCACATATAGGGGTATTTTCCTTGGTGGCTTCATTGGCACATCAACTGTTGCTTGCACTTCTTCAACTGGTTTAAGCGGCAACGTATATTGAAATCAATCTTTCTTTGGTGCTTCAATGTTCTCTATAAAAGACTGAAGAGTTTAAAGAATAACATCATCATCAAGATGGAACTCATCAGCTATCTCTTTTACTTTACCAGTTTCTTTATAAGCATTGACACAATCATAATCCACTTCTGTTCCACCTTCGCTCCCTAAATAAAAACCCCAAGTTTCTCTATTACGCCGAATTCTTTCTAGAAGTGCCCAAGCTTGTGTTATAGTGAATTCCATAAAAGCTCCACCCAAACCTAAATCAATTTCAGTTTTGTTACCTTGCTTAAGTTCTCCATCGAAAATATGTAAAACATACCATGGTGGTAGATCATGATGGGGACATAATATTAACCGTACATCTCAACCTTTTGTAGGCACTTACCAAACCTTCACCTAGACGGTTTTTGAAATTTGTAATTGCTCGGCTCGCTGCAGCTGATTTTACTTTAGCATAAAAGTGAGATATGAATTCTCCTTTTAGTTTATCCCAAGTATAATGATTCTGTAGGACAATTTCTATACCAAGCAAGAGCAATGTTGGTTAAGGATTGTCTAAATAATTTAAGTTTCAATTCATCATCAAAACAACCTTTTTAATTTGAGTGTCCAACATATCTCACAGTAAAGTGACTCAGCATAAGGATCCTCATCAAGATCATCTCCTGCAACCCTTTTTTGATACAAAATATCAGTTAGACGAGGATTAACATCATACTCTCCAGTGTCACTCAGGAATTCTTTCACATAGGCTCTATTAAACCTCCCGAGTTATTCAGTTGCGTCGAGCTTGTTCATATGCCCAAGCGTAGTCAAGGTGTTTACCTGAAACTAGTAAATAACTTTAGTATAACAACTAATAAATTAGCAACTAAAAACAACCTGCACTGCACATTCATGTGTTTTCCTTTCCTATAGGATCGAATATGCAATTTTGCAAAAAATAAATAGAGGATTCAAATTCTTTGGATATATTTTTGTATATATTAATCGTTTGGTTAGTCGTATCAGAAATCATAGAAATTTTCATATGGTGTACTTCGTATGCAATTCCAAACAAAAATCCCTATTGAGTGCACCTGATGGAATTTCTCATGAAAGTTTGAAAAAATCCGTGGTATACTTGGTGTGCTACTTTTATTAATGTCAAAATTAACATATGATTGGTAGTATTCCTTGTGTTCTTTCTTACAAGATATATTAGTTTTTTTTAAAAGACAACCTGACTATCTTTGACCTAGTTATGAGAAAAAACTAACCACTAAGAAAAATAGGTTTTTAAGCCCTATTTGATTCAAACAAAATTCAAAGGAGTTTTGGAGGATTCAATTTCGAAGTTATTTTTCCTATGTGACAAGTTTGGTTCGTCGGACCAGAAATCCTAGGTTTTTTCTATAGTCTGGTGAGTATGCAGTTCTTAAAGAGATTTTCCCTTAGATCCGAACTCATGGAAAATTTCCTCTATTCCTATGGAAACCATAATATGCCCCTAATCCTTAAATTAAAATTCTTGCATATTACTTGCGAGGTACCAAGTAGCTTGAACTACACGTTCATGTATTTTTGTTTCCTATAGATTGATTATGTAATTTCATAAAAAAAATTGTTGGATTCATATCTTTCGGATACATTTCCATATTTATAACTCCTTTGGTTCGTCGGATTAGAAATCACTGAATTTTTTCTCTACTGTGTACTTGGTCTGCGATTCCAAATGAAATCTCAACTGGGTCCATCCTATGAGATTCCCTTCAATTTTTATTTTTTGCGTATGAGAACTTTTATTGATTCCATTCATTTCATGGACAACTATGTCTTACATCTAATCCAACAGAAGAATTTCCATGTTTTCTCGGTGGGGTAGCTTAGAGATCCATTTAAGTTTTATGTGTTTTAGATTAGATAAGATTCAACATACTATCCGGTCCAATTTCCAAGGTTTTCGTATTCCTAAGGGCATCTCCAGCGGCGCGACACATTTCGGACGTCCGAAATGTCCGTTTGCGTCACACGGCGGACGCGAGACAGACTGTTTTTGTCCGCGCATCCGTTTGCACCTAGGGGTGGCTCCAGCGGCCCGAAGCATTTTCGCGTTTGCATCAATTTATGAAGTTTCCAAACAACAAAATAAGGAAATCAACGAAGTCATAGTTATTACATTTAAATTTTTAAAAGTCTACATGAAAATAAGATAGTATTTCTCTAGGCATGATCTTCATGGCCAGCCAATGTCCACTGATGCTCAATCAGATCCGTCTGCAGCTGTTTGGAGACGTTCTCGTTGGTGACTTCTACATTGATATTTAGATACTCCTGCCAAGATGAAGCTCCGGGAAGTGGGGCCACCAGCTCACCTTAAAATTCCCAGTGGTTCCCATTGCGGCCATCAGGGCGCTCGTTCTCAACGATCATGTTGTGCATGATCACGCAACATGTCATTACCTCATGCATGGTCTTCGGGGACCATGTTCTTGCCGGGTGACGGACAATTTTCCACCGAGCTTGGAGCACACTAAATTCACGCTCCACATCTTTCCTACAAGCCTCTTGCATCTTGGCAAACCTCCTCGTCTTCTCGGAGTTTGGATTACGGATAGTCTTCACCAATGTGGCCCAGTCAGGGTAGATGCCATCAACAAGATAATATGGCTTGTCATATGCATTTCCATTGATCTCATAGCTCACCCGGGGAGCTTTGCCTTGCATGAGCCGGTTGAAAACCGGTGATCGGTGCAACACATTGATGTCATTGTTGGAACCGGCCATGCCAAAGAACGAATGCCAAATCCATAAATCTTGAGATATGATAGCTTCAAGAATGACAGTTTTTTCCTCCTCATGCCCGTTGTACGCACCCTGCCATCCAAATGGACAGTTTTTTCCACTCCCAGTGCATGCAATCTATGCTGCCAATCATTACTGGGAACCCTCTAGACTCGTTGATAGACAGGAGCCGCCTTGTATCCTCAACAGTTGGCTCCCTACAGTAATACTCTCTGAACACGACAATCACGGCTCGGCAAAACCTGTACATGGCCTCAAGGCAGGTGCTCTCACCCATTCGAAGATATATATTCGCAGCTATTTTATATGAGAGCATGCGAATAGCCGCGGAACATTTTTGGTAGGAGGTGAAGCCTAGCGCACCTGTTGCATCGGACCTGCATTGGAAGTAGGGGTCGTAGTTTCTGACGCCCCGTAGAATGACCAAGAACAGGTCCCTTGACATCTTGTATCGGCGCCGGAACAATTTTTCAGGGAAGATCGGATTGGTGAGGTGGAAGTAGTCCTTGTGGAGGCGGGCCTGCCCTTCCACTCTGTTGCGCGGCAGGTTTTTGGAGCGCCCCTTCACAGAGCCCCGGTGCTGCGGCCCCGGGTTAGAGGTGAACTCGTGGATCATGGAGGCCGCAGTAGTTGCCAATGTCTGCGTCGACTCATCAGACTTCTCGTCGGAAGAGGAGTCGACGACCTCCGAGCGGAACTTGTCCAACATCTGCCACATGTCCATCTGTGTGGGTACAAATTGCGGATCAATGGCCGCGCACAATAGCTCCGAAAACACGAGTAAGAAACCTACCGACGTAATTGACCGAACAGGTCATGGGCGGCGCGGAAGGGCGGCGCAGCCGGGAGCGTTTCGCCCGAAAACAGCCGGCAGGTACGCGGCGGAGCCAAGCCCGAGTACGATCCTGCTCTCCCGCGTGGCGAGAACGGAGCCGACGACGACTTCTGCGGCGCTGCGGCGGGACGACGGCGGGTGGGGTTGGGGTGGTGGCGTCGCACTAGGGCAGCAAAGACGGGGAAAATGAAGCAAATCGAACTGGTCGATTTCGCTGTCCCTGACATGCGGGACCGGGTAAGAAATGGAGGACGCTCCGCGCGACCGTCGAGCGTCCGCGGAGACGCAAACCCGACGCATATTTGGACCAGGTTTGCGTCTCCGCGGACGGCCCGGTCACTTTACGTCGCCCCGCTGGAGGTGGTGCCAGACGCATTTCCGGTCACGACGGACACACGTCGCGCTGCTGGAGATGCCCTAAGGTTAAAAACCTTCAAAGCAAAGTGGCCCTAAGAGAGGGTGTCTTGGTACACATTTGGTGGAGCAGAATCGTAGCCTTAGAGCATCTCCAGCCGCGTCCCCCAAAGCGTCCCCCAAACCGCGCCGGATTGAGCGTTTGGGGGACGTGTTTTGTTCGTGCCGCCTTTGGGGGACGTCGCTCCCCAGCCGCGTCCCCCAAACGCCTCCCCCAAACATTTAAAATACTTTTTTTTGGCTTTTTTATTTCAATTTCCACAAACTAATACATAATTTGGAACGTGGTTTACACGAAAACATAATTGGGAACGTGGTTTTCCACAAACTAATACATAGTTTGAACCGTCGTGGACACAAATATAAAATTTTGCAAAGAAACTAAACCTAACTAGGCCGTGCATCGAAGGTTTCCTGTGTTCGCTGCTAAGAAAGAACACTCGAGGGCACACCCAGTCACCTAAACTGGAAAATCCAGCGGGAGGATGGTGCCCTTGTTGGTTCTACCGATGAGGCGAACAGGCAGAAACCTCCGTGCACGTATTCGCTGCGAAGAAACAACACTCATTCAGTCGTCCTCCTCGTCGGTGCTGTCGTCGTGGGAGTCCCTGTCGACGTGGTAGTCCCGGAGGCAGCGCCTCTCGTCGAAGACCTTGACGCTCATGTCCCTGTTGCCGAAGTAGGAGAACACGAGGATGAAGCCGGCTTCGAGGCTGTGGTGGCGCGCGAACTTCTCCCAGCCGATGTTGAGGTACATCTTGCCGCGCGCGTCGTAGATCGCCTTGACGATCCACCGGCAGTAGCCGCACGAATGCTCCCGCAGATGCATCGTGCGCGGGCGTACGCCGCCGACGTACTCGGCGAAGGAGTCCGGCAGCCTCTGGATGCCGCGCGGGTCGCCCTTGAGGACGTGGACGAACACGAACAGGACGTCCGGCTCCACGTCCATCTCCGACGATGAAGACGACGGCGTGGGAGGCGACGGCGAGCGTTCAGCTATGCCGCGGCCACGACCACGACCACGACCACGGCCGCGGCCGCGAGGTCGGCCTCCGCCTCTACCAGACATAGCGTCGAGTCTTGTTGAGAGATGGTGGCGGCTAGGGTTTGGGAGAGAGGCGCTAGGGTTTGTGTGTGAGAGGGACGATGAGAGGCGCCCCTTTTTATAGGCCGGAGGGAGGCGGAGGAGCGGTGGCGCTCATTAACGCCGACACGCAGAGCTAGGCGCGACGGGACGCGTCGCTGCGCCCTCTGCGGGAACTGCACCGTCGCTGCGCGCCAATAACTTCCGTCGCGAGGTAGGCGACGGTTAGGTTTAAATTAATTGTGCCGCTGACGGGTCGGCCCCGCCACTCCCCGCCTCGCTTTTCGTTGTGTCCGGCGTCCCCGGAGCGTCCCCTGTGGGACGGGGACGGGCTCGGGGCGCCGGACACCGTATAGGGGCGCGCCGGACAAAAAAGGGCTTTGGGGGACGCGGCTGGAACGCATTTTCTGTCCGGCGCGCCCCAAATCCCTTTGGTGGACGGTTTGGGGGACGCGACTGGAGATGCTCTTACACATCCTAGGCTCCTAGCATGCCTAACTTGTCACCAAATTCATGCAACTAACCAATACTACCCTTCTAGCAAAAGAATACTCCCTTCAAGTAAATAAAGTGCATAAAATTAGTAAAAGAAAATCAAACGACATCTAAGTTTGACTAATGTTATAGAAAATAGATATAAACATCTACGATACTGAATCGGTATCAATTAATTCACCATAAAATATATACTATTACAATATATATATTTAGTATTATAGATGTAAATATATTTTCGTCCATATTTGACTATAAACTTACTACTGTATAACTTTTGATTAAATTTTGAGAGTGAATTTTGTAGTTACAGGCATGCATGGGTGTGGTGTGTTTCCGTCAAACATCACTTGTTTATTGGGACAGAGGGATGCAGTAGGAATCACCAACCAAACATCTGCAATTGTTCCAACCTATGCATCTACTTGCCTAGTGAGGCTTGCATAGCTATGTGTCCATTTTTCTCTCTTTGTCAGCGAGCTAAAACTGTCCTTGGGCTTGAACACCTACCTACGTGCTATCCTCGCGTGCATACTTGATGTGTACAGTACACAGGACGGGTCGTATATCAAGCCGTGCTATACGTAGGTCGCCTTTGGCGCTAGCCAGCTAGTGGTAGTACTGGTTGAGGACGGTAGTGGTACAAGGCAGGAGCACATCGAGCAGGTCTGATGTTTCACGCGTCCTTTCGGAATGAATAAGGTGGCTCCACGCCAATTATCTCGAAATGGACCGGAATAGACAGCCGGGCGTCGTATCAGCTGCTGCTGCGTCTGCGTGTGCCCACATGGGCAGCACAAATATCAGAGGGTGCACCGTGCAAAATCTGAAACCCAAAGCCAAATATTTTTACTGTTATTTCACAGATCAGTAACTTTCAGTTCAGGCTTCCAGGCATTGATCTTCAGCAAGAAATAAAGCCTCTGGGAATTTGCTAATCTCACTGTTCCACCAGAGATGAAAAAGAAAATGTCGATGTAGCGCAAGCAAGGTGTCAGCGAAACGATACAAGCCCACAAACAGCAACAACCCAACGTATAGAATTTCTGAAAACTGTTAAATCCGCAAGCACGAAGACATGGATAGAGAGAGGCGATTTACACAAAAATAACCCTTTGTTGCAACTATAGCACAGACTGACCCTCCGGGCAAACTATTTCACTCATCTAACCCTTTTGTGTGGCCCCCCTCCCATGGGCGCCACACATGGCAGTGTGTCGCCCGTGCCTGCGGCGCCACTCTCCCAGCCGACGTGGCGTCGTCGACGATGAGATGGTGCGCCGATCCGACGTGGCAGGATGTGTGGCGCCCATGGGAAGGGCGCCACACTACTCTTTATATATAATGTCTGTCTAGAGATAACAGAAGACTGTGGTAGCTCAATCGGATGAAGCCTCTTCCCAATCCTAGGTCATGAGTTTGAACCTCTGCGCCACCCGAATTTATTTTTATTTTTAAAAATTATGCTAGACATTGTAGTATGTTTAAAACATGAAATCTAGCCTCGTACTGTTTTGTAGAGTTTTTTTTTATCTTCTCTTGCTTGCAAATCGACCCGTTAATAGTAGCTAACGCCTGGTACAGTTTGTCAAATCGGTGTGTTTTCTTGTTGTGCAGTGGAATAGTTGATCGAGAGTTGGAGCTTACATCTTGCTCGGTGAATATAAAGTTGTCGTGGAAGATGACCGGGCAGCTACTATTCACTTAGGTCCAACAAAAAAGTCAGCGCCAAGTGCACAGAATGCTCTTAAATTTTGTGAAATTGCCTTTTCTCACCTCAACTTACATCAGTTATCCCTTCCTGCATGGTTCTGTACTCCTGTAGGTAGCAAAGCTTGTACTGAACTTCTTGAGCATGAAATCAACCCCATACTGCAGTTTCTGTCCATGAGGTCCATTTATATGAAAAATAGTGCAAGTGATCGACAACTGATCATTATGATGAAAAGTGCAATAAGTAATGTAGCTTTTCGTTAGCAAGTGAGTGGCACACAAATATGCTGGTCTACTCTTCTTATGGGCTCCAACTATAGTATTATGATACTATCTGATCAGCTAAACTAAATGCACTTATGTGTCCCTATGTTCTTGTAAATTCCATTTCACCTTACATGTCCTGTCTACTGACTTTGCATTCACATGTTTCTCTTAACTGTGGTTGCTGCATTATAACTTCTATGATGAGCACAGTCCATGTAGGGAGCTCGGAGTTTCTTATCAACTTTGACAGCAATCATTTCAATGACTTTGAGACGTTAAATCCTCTTAACATATAGTCTTTCAGTTAATCTCCTGCACTCCTGCTACAGTGTAAGCTAATTTAGAATCTGAAACCCAAGGTGCTTTACATAAACAGTGTAAATTTGAGGTTTTATTTACAAATATGAGCTTTAGAATATCATGTTAGATAAATTTTTTATGTCCTCAAGTAGTAGTCATTGAATTTTTACACAAGGACCCATACTTCACGAAGTCCACTGCCTGTTTCTGCATATTTTCCTACCTAGTAGGAATGTTTGTTCTATTAAAGCAACTTTATAGCTCTATTCTGCCTACAGATCAACTTCTGCAACATAATTTCAGTTAATTTGTGATGCTATGTGTGTGAGCTCTAAAAGGTGGATTCACTTAGGCATCAGTTGTTCTTTTCTTGTATGTATTTGGAATGCCTCACAGCTCTTGCATCTGTAAATGAAAAATGTAGTTACAAAACTGCAAGGTGACTGAATTTCAGAAAACATGAAAGAAAAGAAAAAGAAGAAGACTGCAGGCTCACTGATGTAAAATGTATATCCTCGAAGTTGCATTAGTGATGGGGGGTCAACTCCCTAAATGCATAAAAGGAATTCTACTACAGCTGCGGCCTACATAAATTAAGAATTATTTTATGCATAGTCTGATGCTCGTGGTTGTTGTCTGTAACTCTTAAGTCACTAGATAGAGTCACCTAATTTTCTTTTATTTAAGTACTTAAGACAATTCTTCCTTCCTTTCAGGTTTTCATAAATAGCTTGGATAAGCCATATTGGACGGTTTGATGTCAAGGGTGGAAGGATAGGGTGAGGTATCGATACATTGTAAGTTTAGATGATGGAGCCCATCCTTTTACACAAAGCCACAGTTTCTTTGTGAATACTGGCTAGCTATAACACGTGCAGCTGTACCAGGCGTTAGCTACTATTAACGGGTCGATTTGCAAGCAAGAGATGATAAAAAAAAACTCTACAAAACAGTACGAGGCTAGATTTCATGTTTTAAACATACTACAATGTCTAGCATAATTTTTAAAAATAAAAATAAATTCAGGTGGTGTGAAGGTTCAAACTCATGACCTAGGACTGGGAAGCAAAGGCTTCATCCAATTGAGCTACCACAGTCTTCTGTTATCTCGTGACAGACATTATATATAAAGAGTAGTGTGGCGCCCCTCCCATGGGCGCCACACATCCTGCCACGTCGGATCGGCGCACCAACTCAGCGTCGATGGCGCCACGTCGGCTGGGAGAGTGGCGCCGCAGGCACGGGCGTCACACTGCCATGTGTGGCGCCCATGGGAGGGACGCCACACAAAAGAGTTAGATGAGTGAAATAGTTTGTCTGGAAGATTAGTCTGTGCTATAGTTGCAACAAAGGGTTATTTTTGTGTAAATCGATATAGAGAGATCGATGCGGCACAGTGACGAGTGAGCACAGAACAGTACCTGCTGCCTGCAGAGCAACAAGAAAGCAAGCAGCAGCAGCATCTAGTTACCGGACCACCAATCCGCATCAACTACAGCTCTACCACTGCTGACCACTCGCAAGCCAAAGCCAAGTCCTCGGTTGCTGCCAGCCATTTTGGGCAGCTGGCCAAATTGCGCAGACACATGCAAGCTTTGATTTATGTTTTGATGCTAGTTTGGTTGTCCATAATAATTTTTTCCCATCATAGCAGAGGTGTATTTTTTTTCTTTTGGCTAAGGGCTGATATGTTGCTCGCAATCCCGTTTCCTTGTATTCGTCGGGCTAAAAAATAGGCTATTGGTTAGCTCGCTCGCACCAAATTTCTGCACCGCACGAATATTAAAGCGGCCCAAAAGTTAGCTTGGGAGGCACGCTCATGTTACTCAGAGATAGCATTCGTATTGAAGAGCAAGTGACTATGTTCCTCCATGTTTTTGAGCATAACCAATAAACCAAAAATTCTCAGTGATTCACATCAGATGGAGGAGATCGACTAAGACAATTTCTCAGTGCTTAAGGAAGTCATGTATGCTATTGGAGAGCTCGGAGGAGAGATGTCCAAGCCGCCATCGATAAGCATTGCCACCAAGATCAAAGATAGTTACCGCTGGTTTCCATATTTTAAGGTGAGCAACACTATCTTGCAATCTATTACACGATTCTATTGCACTTATGTCAACAATTTATTCATATTCATGTCAGGATTATATTGGTGCGATTGATGATACTCATATCACTGCATGAGTGCCTAGAAGCACTACATCATCTAAAATATGCTTGTTGCTGTTGATTTTGATATGAGATCCACATATGTGCTTCCTGGGTGGGAAGCTTCAGCACATGATGGAACGATTCTTGCTGACAACTTGGAGAGACATGACGGCCTCCAAGTCCCCTAGGGTAAGTTCTACCTAGCTGATGCCAGATATGCTTGCCACCCTGGATTTCTGCCACCCTTTAGGACACCTGGGTACCATTTCAATGAGTTATCAACAAGGTTTCTACCCCGAAAATGCCAAGGAACTTTTCGATCTTAGACTAGACTTAGAGTCACGATCGAGAGGGCATTCGTTGCTCTAAAGAACAGATTTAATATCCTTGATTAGAAACCGTTCCACACCTTCTCCATCCAAGTTAAGCTAGCTCTTGCATGTTGTATTCTAGACAACTGGATCTTAGGGTGGGGTTTGGATGAGTTCTTCCCAGATGAGAATGCAGTCATGCCTGACGAGGTTGATGTTGGCATGGTGACGGTGCCACCGATAACATGTCATGGAGGAAAAGAGGTGGAGTGAGTATAGGTATGTGGGCTAACAGGGGCTCCACCAGGATATGAAGAAGAAGAACCAGATGTTCCGTGCCATCGTCTACTATGAACTACACCTATTTGTGTCTACAACTAGTACTTGTATGTTGAACTACAATTTTATATTAGCTAGGGCTAAACTAAATATGTATAACTGCTATTTGAAAGTAGCTAGTGCTGAAAAACGTTATTTTAGCATCGCTTGTTAGTTTGATTTGTTATTATGTCTAAGTTAGTAGTGGTAATATCACCACTTCGGAGAAGTGGTTACCATAATATGGGACCGTATACAACCAAACACACGTAATTTCGGTGTTCCTACCCAGATTTCATCTTAGTTTCCAACCAACTAATGTGGGAAGCTCTCTGCCACCGAACCGTTCGGTCCCCTCGGGCCGTCTCCACCAGGCGACCGAGGGGGCAAACCCTAGCCCGCCGCCCAGGCCCCCTCCTCGTCTCCCCCGGAGGCGCTGCAGGCCGAAGGCCGCAACGTCGGTGAAGGGGGCGGCGGGGATTTTACCATAGGCTCCTGGCCTCGGCCCTTGGCATCTCAGTGCGGTTGTAGGGAGGGAGGCGGCCACGTTGAGCTCGCCATGTCTGAGGATGCTGCTCGGCGGCCTCTTTGTCCTCCGCTGCGTCTCTCCCCAGGCCGGAACCCAACGGCCGGCCCTTCCCTTCGTGGCGGCGGGCGGCTCCCGGATGAAGGTCTGGATGCGGCCTCTTGCGGCATGGAGGTGATGTAGGTGGTACCCAAGGTGGGGGCTTTTGGACGACGGAGCAGCGGCTCCGGGTGGTGGCGACGGTGTCGGCTTTGTGGCGAGCGGCGGCCGTGAGTGCTGGCCTGCGTCCTCGGCCGTGTGGGCGGCGGGGTTGCAGCGAGCGGATGGCGCGGTGTGCGGGCCTTTCCGTTGGCCTTCGGCGTCAGATCTGGGAGATCTCCGACCCCGGCCTGTGAAGCTCTTGTTCCCCGACTGGATCTGCGATTTGGCCAGGAGGATGGTGGTGGGGTGATTGGGACCGGGGGAAACCCCTAACTGGCGTTGGCCACGGCGTTGTCAATGCCATTGGCATCGGTTCCCTCCTTTGAGGCTTCATTGAGGTCCCGTCTTCCCCCACCCAACCCCTTCCTTGGGTGAAAACCCTAACCCCTGTGTGGGCGGTGGCGGTGTCATGGTTCCGTTCCCCTTCTTGAAGGCACCATCCGAGCCTGCTGGGATGGTTGGTGAGTTCCTGTTCGTCGGTGTTGGTTCTTGGCGATGCTTCATCTGCGGTGATTTGTCAGGCGGGAAGTTGCTTGTCAATCTCCGGTCCTGTGGTGGTTGCTGCTTCATGTTTGTCGTTCTTCCTGATTCGTCTTCGTTCGTCGGCTTGCGTGTTCGTGGTGGCGGTGCTGTGGGTTGGAGGTGCTTGTGGTGTGTTGTCTGATGCAACAGCTGATCTTGATCTCTTCAATGGACATCAACTCTGCTCTAGAGTGTTCTTGGGGGAACCTCTCTGATTCTTGACGGTGCGACGCTCTACGATCCTGAGCGAGTGGGATGGGATCCCTCTTCGGAGTCAAAGACCGTGAGCGGGTGGATTTTGTTCATCTCGAAGCGATGTGAGGTTTTCTTCCGTTGATGTTGCCTCCTATGGTCCCTCCTCCCCTGTGTCGGCATTCCGGAAGATGATGGTCTCGGCACTTCAAGCAAAGCTTCTTTCTTATCTTTCGTTTGCTTGTTTCTTTGAGGCTTCTAAGTTGTGTAAGCTTTGTAATGCACTTTGTATCTGCCGGAAACAGCCTTATTAATTTAAGGCAGGGCTATGACCTACCCTTAAAAAAAACCAACTAATGTGCACAAATGAGCTGGAAATTTTTTTTAGCAACCAAACAATCTACCATTCAGGGATCTGGAACTGGCCTGGTTAATCATGGCTTTGGGTAGAAGATCTCTCCTAACTGTTGCGCAAATCACACATTTTGTAAGCCCATGCCCAACGCGTCCAGGCCTGACATTTAGGCCCAAACCTGGTGTCGAGGGTGCTCCTCGGAAATGCCCACCTCGAGGGGCTTAGGGTTGACGGAATCATGTAGGCTAACACGAGACATCGGATACCAAACAAACGGGGAGAGAGATTTACCCAGGTTTGGGGCCCTCAATGAGGTAAAACCCTTACTTCCTGCTTGTCTAGTCTTGATTATTATGAATACCGGGTTACGATGGGGTAGCCGAAGGCTATGACTAATAACTCGACGAGAAGCTAGACTTGTGTATGACCTAACTCTCGATTTGCGGTGTCTGTGGCTGGATTGATTGTGTCCCTCGGCAGCCCCTCTCCTGGCCCTTATATTGTGAGCCAGGTCTCGAGAGGTCCGCTCGAGTACGACTAGGTTACAAAGAGTGCTATAACTAAAATTTCCTTGTTCCTTCGTCTCTTTGCCTTGTTCTTCAAGAATCCCTTACGGGAACCGACATAGCGGCCCACCTTGGTTAGGAGATAATCTTCATGGGCCCCTAGCCGGGGCCGTAGGAGGTAGCACAATATTGGTTACCCGAAGAGTAATGCCCACATCGGTAGCCCCCGAGTGACTGGCCAAAGCATAGCTTTGGGCAGGGACTAAAAGTTGTCTTCTGTTGAATCGTCTTTTGGTCTTGAAAACTTCATTTTTATCGGGTGCGTGACAAGCGCTCCCGATGGGAGTAGCCCCCGAGTCTAGGCACGAGTGCTTGCAACCGTGCGTAGACTCAAGTTTTACTACTCGAATGTTTTGCGTCTGTCGATGTTTTCTTCAGTTGTGGTCATCCGATAACTTCCGTATACCGGGCCTTCAATATCCTCGGGTCAAACCATGCTTGTTGATGGAGTGCAAGGGATGTGAAGTAACGTGCCCAACTTCAATTGATGTTGGTTTAACTACCGAATAGCAAAACAACGCTACTGACATAGGCATCCCCAGTGGGCCTGCCGAAGATGGTACCCAGGGTTTACTGAAGGCCCATGAGTCAACGACTATGAAGCTCAGAAGCCCAATTAGATGATGATATGGAAAGATAGAATTGTATTAGGAACAAAGAGATTTGTAACTTTACGGATCGAACTCAAAGAGTCTCCCGGAATATGTAAACTTGTGTAATACGAAACCCTCGGCTCCGCCTCCTATATAAGGAGGAGTCGAGGGACGAAGAGGGGATCGATTTCATTGTCAACATAACCCTAGTTTTCTAGCAGTCGAGTACTTTTCCGGCTGAATCCTCGAGATCTACTTGCTCTCTACTTCCATGATAACCCTAGTCTACAATCCGTAGGCATTGACAAGGCGATACCTTGTCAATTGGCGCCGTCTGTGGGAATTAGAGGTGTCAAGGAGCTGATCTCGATGGCACGTTCAACATCGTCGACATCTTCGGTGGCAAGAAATGCGATGGACAGAGGTAAACATATCAAAACTGGTCCCGTTGATTTTGTTCCTCACCCTCCCACCCGTTTGGATGCATATGCCTACCTAGGAGAGCCAACGGAGATGAAGTTCGGGAGCTTCTACTTTTGCGTCGGGAAAGAAGGATCACATCGTATGGCGGCACCGATCCGTTCAGAACCGCTAGTGTGTGGTTCTGATTCCTCGAGATCATCCTCGTCAACTAAGTCGAGCGATGGCGAAACTTCATCGACAAGCAGCATCAAGCCCGCCACCGGTGGAGATCTCGCCAATCTGTTTGGCAGGATGTCGTTCGGATCGTTCACGGACTCCGATCTGGGCAGTGATTCGGAAAGCGTCGATAGCCCAAGCTTCATCGACAAATCTACCCTAATTCGGGAGGTCTTCGCCGATCGTTATGACGGTGTCACCGACCCAGAGGATGATCAATCAAGGCCAACATACCATCAAGTCTACATGATTGGCGAGTCAAGTCGTCCTGAGGACGAAACATCAGAGGCTTTCGATGATCTGGGAAACCCATACATCGATCCCGCTGATCTTACACGAGGTTTAGGCAGCAAATATATTGGGCCTACACCGCGCCACAGGGTGCAACTATCGCAAGCAGCATGGGATAGAGCGGCAACGTCCATGAACGGTACAAGTCCGCTAACTGCCGCCGCTACAGTGGAGGAGGTGCAAGCATTCCAATACAGACTCGCGTGTGCTCACCGAGAGATAGAGAAAGAATGGGAAATACTTGAGAAGAGAAAGGCGGCAGCCTCCACGTCAAGCAGGCGAAGAGCTGAGCTGAGTCGACAATCAGGTACCTCGGGAGGAGATAGTCACAGAGCAGCTCGCAATAGGGCAAGGTCTCGGTTGCAGCACATACCTGAAGGCGAGAGGGAGCACCTGGTCCAGAACCTCGACATGTCCTTTATGTCGATAGACACCAGGGGAAATATTATTCCCAAAAGACCGGAAGAGGATATATGGCGACCCAGGCTTTCATATTGGCATCCAGGCCACCTCCCGGAGATCCAAGAGAAGCATTATACAATATGGCTATGGCAGGAGTTGGAGCCATGGGAACAGCGTTTGCAAATACAAGTACACCTCCCGAAGGTGCTCCAAGGCAAAATAGCCCAGGACCTACAGTGGTAGTACAAGACCTTCCAAGAACGAGTGGTGCGAGAGATACAGTAACAAAGGCGCGGGTCGATAGAGCGCGGCAAGAAAGGAGAGAACGTCGCCATTCACCAGAGGTTGATGAAGAGGATATGTGCGGGCTCCCTTGTTTCACTCGACGAGTTCGTAAAACTCGGCTCCCATCTGGGTTTAAGTTGCCCGATAATTACAAAACGTTCGATGGCCTGCAAGATCCTGAGGACTGGTTAGTTGACTACCATGGAGACAGTAAAATTGACGGGTGGAACTAAAGCAACGGCCATGCAGAGCATTCAGGTGCACCTGAGTGGAGCAGCATGGTCATGGATAAAAAAGATACCGCCTGGATCCATCGACACCTGGGAAACTTTCGAGGACATATTTGTGAAGAATTTCCTATCCACATGATGAGGACATCCCTACTACACCACTACCTCCGTCATTGATGAATGAAGATGAACCTGCTGTGAAGCTCAACTCCAATGAAGTTTGGATTGGACCAATTACAAGGGCTCGTGCGAAGCTACTTAAACAACAGGTGAACTTGTTTCTAAACGATACTTTGATTGATGAGAACTTTATACTGCCTAAGTCCTATTACTTATGTATCATCAGGTATCAAGAGGAGACGAGCATCGCACGAGGAGTAGAGGAGCAGCTGGACATGAAGACGGACGTCAAGATGAACGTGAAGCTGGACATGGAGCTGGACATGAAGATATCTCATGGACGCACGAGGGAGGAGCGGGAGGCATGCGCGAGAGGAGAAGTCGACGTCCAGGCCAGCCCAGCGCCCGGTTAGACCGGCCTCCAGACCAGCGCGCCCGATCCCTGGCCCGGTTGACCGGGCGGCAGACCGGATGCATCGTACTGGGGCCAAACTGGACGAAGTTTTGCGAACTTTCCGGTTGCCGCCCAGTTGACCGGATGCCAGCCCGGTCCCTGGCCCGGTTGACCGGATTCCAGACCGGATCTGTCTGAGTCTGTCTCGACCAGATCTATTCTAGGTCGGTTTTACTTGTATCTTTCGACCAGAACTCGTCCCGGACGCCTATATAAGTGCCTTGGACGACCCCCTAGCTGCTTTAAACCACGTTTAAGATAAATCCTAGTTCATAGTTGTTTGCTCAGCAAAACTATTGTTCCCCAACTCTCCAATTCGTTGCGATCTGGAGTTGTATGCTACTGAAAGTTTGTGTGATCTGCTGTTCCATTGGGGATTAGAAGATTGCAATCTACCGCTTCGTGGTCGGCGGCTACGTGCGCAAGTGTGTGGAGTTGCGAATATCTTGCAGGGTTGAGAGTTGTTGCATTGGCATTAGGAATCAATCGAGAGACTTCGTCGGCGTCATACAAGTTATCCTCCTCATCATCATCGATTCCATCCGCTGCTACCATCGTGTGTTCATCACCACCCGTCGCTTACTGAGAAGATCGGGCCACCCCATATCATCTTGGTATCAGATTCCCAGTTTTCCTCGGTAAGCCATCCACAATCCACCCCATAGTTGAGTTGTGAGTGTTTTCCTATCCAGAAAAAGCCATAAAAAGTTAGGGTTAGGGTTTGCCATAGCCTTAGATTGCACTAATTTCAAGTTTTAGTTGCTTTTCGTAGTTGTTTTTGCGTATCTTTTCTTTCCATCTAGTATTTTAGGGTTTGAGTTTACTCTTTCATCTTGTGTTACTTTATCTAGTGGTGTCAGTTTTGTTACTCCGAGGCCACATAGCGTACAGTGTGCTTGTTCCCAACCATAGACACAGCCTATCAATATAAAGTGACTAGGAACTTCCCCAGAAGAGACTAGTTTTACCGCTCGACAGACTGCTCGTTAGGTTATCGGTGCTTTGCATATTTCTGTTGGCCGTGTTATCAAGGAGTTGTGTCGTCGTGGCGAACGAGCAGATGCCATGGGATGGCTTAAGTTGGGGCCGAATGGGAGCTAGAGGATTCGGGGGAGGGTTTGCGACTAGATGGGACGAACTTCCGGATGCTTTCCTCAAGAACTCAGCCAAAGGCCGGTATGCAAGAAGAGAGACAAGAGGAAGAACTCTTCGCTAGATCGCTAGCTTCATTGATCTCAACATGGTTACAGGTTCTTGGATACAAGGTCTATCGTCTAATCTCCTCTGTCAACACGCGCCCGTATGAGGCAGTACCCCCTCTCCTTATATAGGGGAGAGGGTGGCTTACAGAGCAAGAAACCCTAATGGCATCTTTGACTGGACAAACTACTTTACAAAGCTACTTTAATCATGGATGACGCCGGGGTCTTCTTTAATCAGGGACGCTGACGTACTCCGGCTTCTTTCAGCGTCACCTCTCTCTTTGGCGCCAGGGCTCTGATTAAAGCCTCTTTGCTTAGCTCATCCTTGTCTTCTAGCTCTGAAGAGAATCTTTGACCAGTCCTGCCGACAGGCCCTTCTTTCCGGTATCTTCTTTTATCCGGTTCCGGTATACCCCTCTTGGGGATACCGGCCTAGCTTCACTTAGCCAAATTCTTGTCTTTGTGTTCCGGTAAGAATATTAAACCGGTATCTTGATGGCTCAAACCATCCGGTTTGGCATGCCTTTGGCATACCGGGGGTCATCCCCCCAACATTAGTCCCCGAAGCTGGTATAGTCTGTCGGATTCTATCCTACAGACCATGCCAGGTTCTCACGTTTTTGGGATACCGGTTTAATTTTTCCGGCGTTGAGTTTGGATCCGGCATCATTGCCCGAACCTTTCTTTCCTCTCTTTGCAAGGTATCCTCCGGCATCTTTGCACGGACCTTTCTTTTCTCTCTTTACAAGGTGTCTTCCGGCACCTTTTTTCTCCGGTATCTTCCGCATTTGCTCTTTCCTCGGCGAAGTCGAGAATATCTCGGGCCCCGCGCCTGTCAGTGACATGCGCACTGTTAACTGGCGTGCCAGTGTCAGATGTCACTTCGCTTCGACTCCCGCGCGTGCATTAAATGCACCACTGCGGATCCCACTTGCCACTTTGGATCTGTGTGTGCCTCCGTGTGTCTTCTTATTTTTTCGCGTGTACCTCCTCGCCACGTGGCGGCCCGTGGTGCGAACCGTCGCGGCCCACAGAGCGAACCGCCGCGGCCCGGCGGTTTTCGGCCCACCTTCTCTCTTCTTTATAAGGAGAACTGCCCCTTCTTCTTCCTCTTCTTGCATTCTCCATCCTTCGCGCACAGTGCTCCTCGCTCTCTGCGCCTCCGCCGTTCTTCGTCCGCCGTCGTCCGCTCGAGCTCTGCCGTCCGGCGAACTCACGCCGCATCTCCGCCGGACTTCGCCGTGCGGAAATCTTTCGCAGCGCCTCCGTTGCGACCGCAGCATTCTCGCTTCTTCGCGCCCTTCACCGCTTCGCCGTCGACGGTGCTCGTTGGCGACCGCAGGCCCGTTGCTTCGCCGCTGAATCTCTTCCCCAGCGACCGCTCCGCCTCAGGTTAGTTCTAATCTCACTTTGCTTGCCCTTAGCTTGTTTTCTAGATCTTGGGTCGACAGTGTTTTTATTTCCTCTTTTTCTTTGATTTTCTTCTTACTCGTAGATCTTCGCGCGGGGTTCAACTGTGGGATTTCTGTTTTTTCGCCTCCAAAGCAATGTCTAGCGAGGAATCTTCCTCTACTTCTTCTTCTGCTTCCTCCTCCGGTAGCCGGCGTAGACAATCTTCCGGTAGATCTACGGCTTCAGATCCGATGGATACCGATTCCGGCTCCCAGCAAGAATCCGGTAGCCACCAAGAATCCGGTAGCCACCAAGAATCCGGTAGCTCTAGCCAAGCTTCCGGCGTAGAGCCTTCCCCTATCACTCGTGGAGCCTGGATGGGCTCCAATGTTACCGAATACGAGATCGATTGGCTATACCGGTCCCGCAGGATTCCGGAAGGAGTAACCTGCCGGCTTCCCGGTGACGAGATCGAACCGGTGCTCCAGCCCGGTGAACATGTTGTTTTCCTTGCTCATTTTGAGCGTGGCTTCGGCCTTCCTGCTTCGCCTTTTTTCTGGTCTTCCTAGATTTTTATGAACTTCAACCTCATCACCTCCCTGGCAACGCCATTTTTTATCTTTCCTGCTTTGCCACCTTCATGGAGGCCTACATCGGCATTCGTCCCACTCGTGAGACGTTTGCCCGCTTCTTTGCTCTGCGGATCAATTCCGTTCAGGGCAAAGAAATTCCTAAGCCCAAACCGCCCGTGCAGTGCGGGTCCTGCATCGTTGGCTCCCGCCAAGGGAGCACTTTCTTCAAATTCACCGGCCTCGAGTCCTGCCGCGCCTGGCAAGGGACCTTCTTCTACGTGAAGAACAACGGCCCCGCGAACCTCATCAATCTGCCGCCCTTCAACGCGGCGCCGCCCAGCAGAGCCAATTGGAGCTACAACCCGAAGACGGATCACATCGAAACCAACCGGGTGGTGCGCTTCATGGCAACTTTGAAGAAGGAGACTAACATCTGCTCGGATGATATCATCCGCACTTTTATCTCTCGCCGGGTGCTTCCTCTCAAGCGCCGGCAGCATAGGATGAGCGAGATGTATGGTCCTGGCGATCCCACAAAGATCACCGGCCGTCCTCTTAGCAAGAAGGACGTCGTTCGCAAGGCTAGGCAGATCTGCCAAACTGCCATGCCGTTTGACTGGGAATGGGGCCTCCTTCCTCTCAGCACTACTAACCCTCCGACCCAAGAAGTAAGAGATTACGCAATTAGGGTCGGTTTGCCGGTAACTTTTTTGCTCTTGTTAACCCTCTTTTTTCTTGTTTCAGGCCAAGGACCGCTTCCCCACCATTCACGCAGAGCGGCGTGGGATCTGTGTGAAGCGCGCGCTTGATTCCGTCGACCCGGATCCTTACATCCGTTGGAAGGATCTGAAGATGGGCAAGACCCCAGCTTCGCGCCTTGGCAGATCTCCGCCGAAGCCAACCGGGTCCTCCGATGACCTGACCTTGCTGGAGGTACCTTTCTTTTCCAATTTCTTCTGCTTCTCTCATTATTATTCTTTTGCGGATCTTTTCTTAACTGTCTTGAACTCGTAGATCCACGAGCATGCGCCGCCCCTGCGGGCCGAGGCCGGTCATGAGTTTGTGGATAAGCTCATGGCCCAGGGCCAGAAGAACAAGGCGCCGGCATCTGATGCCGGTTCCAGCCAGGCTCCTCCCTCTAAGCGCTTCCGGACGGAGCCCTTGGGGGAGAAGGAAGTGGGCATGCGGCGCTATGGGCGCAAGCAGATGCCGACCGCCTCCGGGTAAGTTTCTTGTTTTCTTGCTTGCCTCTTTTTGCCAAGTTCTTTTTCTGGTTTCTTTTTTCCAACTGTTTTTCTTTCTTTTTCTCAGCCCTGCGCTCAAGCTTGGCTCAAGGCCAGCGGGCTCTGAAGGTTCTGCAAGGACCTCAACCCCTCCTCCTCGCTCAAGCCCGGCACCATCTGGTGCCGGCAACACTTCTGCCTCCCCTCTGGGGGGCACAACAAGTTCGGGGCGTGCGGCCCCTACACCGCCAGAACACCGCACGGAGGAGGATTTTTTCTTCCCTCCAGAGAACCAGGATACCGGCGCCAGCAACATCGGCGCCGAGGAAGAAGCTGCCGGGCGGGCGGAACCTTTGGTTCCTCCCGTCCTTGAAAAGAAGACAACTTCCGCGCCGGAAACTTCCGTGCCGGAAAGTTCTAACTTGGGTGGTGCTCCTAGCGCACCCCCTTCTCCAAGAACCGCTCCAACGCCACCGCAGGATGCGCCTCGCACCAAGCCCGCCGGGGCTGCTCCCACTGCGCCGCCGCCCAAGCTCTCCAAGCTTATCAAGGGGAAGGCGACGGCCTCCAAGGCCCCCTCTGACGGTCAGCAGTCCCTGGTGCTGCACGTCTCCAAGGCTGCTAGCGCTGCCAGCGAGAAGGCCACCGGCTTGCTCGGCCGCATCACTGAGTTCCGGCACGATGGCCGGGAGCTGGGGCATCTGCTGCCCTATGCCCAGAAGTGGAACGCCGCGGATGTGACCCCGGCGACCCGCGGCGTGGGCAAGGACAAGCAGCCGGCGCCAGATCCCGCTGGGGACCGATGTTCTGAGGAGCATTTCATGCGGCTCCGCCGAGCCGTGAAGGAGCTCGACAATGCGTGGTTTGACTCCACGAACAATCTGAGGGTAAGTTTCCAGCAACTCTTTTCAACTTTCGCCGGTTTCCTTACTTCCGGATTTTTTCTATCTTTTCCTTAACTTCATGCCGGTTTCTCTTTTTCCATTGAATCTTGTCTATCTTCCCAGTCCCCGAGTTTTGTGGTGAGAGCGCAGCTCTTAGCACAAAACTTAACTTAAAAAACTTAGCGCGAAACCGGCATTGCCAGTCCCCGAGTTTGGGGTTAAGAACCTTGTTCTTAGCGCAAAACTTAGCTTAAAAAACGCGCGAAACTAGCACTGCCAGTCCCCGAGTTTCGGGTTAAGAACCTTGTTCTTAGCGCAAAACTTAGCTTAAAAAACGCGCGAAACTAGCACTGCCAGTCCCCGAGTTTCGGGTTAAGAACCTTGTTCTTAGCGCTAAAGTTTAACTAATCTCTTTTTCTTGAACAGCTCACGGCTGACGCTCGGAAGGTCCTCTTTGAGGAGCTTCTATGGGAGCATCGGGACCTCGCTGAGGCACATGACAAGTGCCAAGGTAAGTTTTTGTACCACCGGCATCTTTTTACCGGAAATCTTTCTTCCTCCTAACACTCATGATTTTTGTTTAACAGTGATCCCGGAAGCTTCCATTGAGGCTCTCAAGGAGCAGCTCGCCGCCGCCCAACGTACAACTTTCCCTCTTTCCTGTTGGCTTGCTTTTCTTTTCATCTTAGTAGTACAACTTTATTAACATCTTCTTTTTCGGGTTTCAGGGGAGAAGGACCAGCTCATCCGGCAGCATCAGGAGGAGCTGAGCGCCCAAAAGACCAGCTACCAGGAGCTCAAGTCCCAGTTCATCCAGCTGGGCCTTGACCATGCTAAGGCTCTGAAAGCTGCTGAAGCTGACGCAGCGGCCAAGAAGCATGAGGCTCTTGAGGATGCCGGCAACTCCAACATGGTGTTGCAGGCTGAGCTGGAGGAGCTGGCCAAGGTGCGGAAAGCTGCCGAGGAGAAGGCCGCGCGGCTCGAGGCGGAGCAGAAGGAGTACGACCGGCTGGTCGTGCAAACTGATGCACATGCCTACCGTAAGTTTCTTCCTTTTCCCTTTTCCGATTTCTGCTTATAAGCTTTTTTCTTCCGATTGCATTTTCTTCCCATTATCTTTCCTTCCGGTTACATTTTCTTCCGGAAGCCTTTTCTTAGCCTCTTTCTTTCTTTGCGCAGGCCTCTTCCCAGACTCTCAGAGGTTCGCCATCAAGAGGGTTGAGGAGCATCGCGTTGGCCAGGCCCAGGAGAATCTTGGCGTGCCGTGGACCCCCTATGACCATCTGGTTGCGCTGAACGCGCGGGTGTCTCACATGCGCGCCATTGATCGTAACCTCTCTGACATTCCTGATGTAGCTACCCAGCTCTTCAGGACTCTGTGGCCTGGCGAGGTGGTGCCGGATATCTTCTCGCTGATCAGCGACCGCCTCAAGGGTGCCGGCAGGAGGATCCGTGAGTGGCAGTGCTCCGCTGCCCGCGCTGGAGCAGACTCTGCACTCCGCGTCGCCTGTTCGTGGTATCCGGAGCTGAACTTGGATGCCCTCACCGGAGTGCGCGAAGGTGCGGAAACCGATTTGGACCCGATCCTCACCGCTAAGCGGCAGGATCGTGCGTATCACATCGCGGAGTACGCCGATATGCGCACCTTCATCCCTCCCCCTCCTGACGTCCAAGACTATCTCGACGAGGAGGAGGATGAAGCCGAGGAGGAGCCTCTGGGCGATGCCGGTGCTGGCGATGCTCCTCCAGAAGCCCCCGCTGCCTGATCCCCTACTGTTCAATGTTTGCCTGTGAAATATCTGGTTGTCCTATTTGACTCAAAACAATGCCTCATTAAATTCTACCCCGGTATGCCGGGGTTTATGATGTAAAACACTAAGTTTGCTTTTGGTTGCTGCACAACATTCTATGCCGGTAAGTTATACCGGTAGTTAATTATCTTAAGTTTGCCTTAGCATATTTGCTCATGGTTTTGATTTTATCCTGCACTGCAAAGATTTCCAAATTGTTTCCGCATCCAATTCGATGCACACTTGGTTCTTTTGCCTTGGCTCTGCCTTCCTTCTCTGGGTGTTCTTTGGCGTATGAGCACAAGGTTCTTTCACCAAACAAGCATTTTCTTGAAATTAGAAATAACTTCGAAATTTTGCAAAAAACCGGTTTGACCGGGGTTAGATAAATTTTTCGGACTGTTTGTTCCCACCCTCTCTTTTCGCAGTTCGCGTGCTTAGTTGCTACCGGTTTATCTTGCTTGCCATGAAGCCGGTTTGCGGACAGCAGCAGAGTCGAAGACTCCGGTAGGTTTAGCACGCTACTAAACCGGAAAGAAAAAATGTTCACTAAACAACCGGTGAACTGAAAAAATAAACATGTTGCATGCAACTTAGGTTGGGGTAGTCCCCGAGATTCATTCGAGATTCCGACATCTTTTTATTCATAGCATATAAGGTACAAAAAAGGAACTCCTTACTCAACAACTTCAAGAGTAGAAAGGACGCAACAGAGCTACGTTCCATGGACGCTTGCTCTCCTCTCCGGATTTGTCCGCCTTTCCTTTTTTCCACTCCTGTGCATCGATCAAGTAATAGGAGTCATTGTGAAGAGCTTTGCTCACAATGAAGGGACCTTCCCATGGTGGTGAGAGCTTATGCCGGCCTTCAGTGCGCTGCACTAGGCGTAGCACCAGATCTCCTTCTCGGAAAACTCTCGGGTTAACCTTCCGGCTATGATAGCGTCTGAGGTTTTGCTGGTAAATGGCGGTTCTTGCCAAAGCCAACTCTCTTGCTTCTTCTAGCAAGTCCACATCATTTTCTCTGGCCTCTTTGACCTCTTGCTCAGTATAGAGCTGTACCCTTGGTGAATCATGAATGATGTCAGTTGGTATGACCGCTTCTGCTCCGTATACCATGAAGAATGGAGTGTACCCGGTGGACCGGTTTGGAGTTGTTCTTATGCTCCACAACACTGATGGTAGCTCATCAAGCCAACACCCTGGTGACTTTTCTACCGCTTCAATGAGCCTTGGTTTGATACCGGAAAGTACCAAAGCATTCATTCTTTCCACTTGGCCATTGCCTTGTGGGTGTGCCACTGAGCACAAATCCAACTGGATGTTGTTGTCCTCACAAAACCTTTTGAACTCACCTTGAGCAAAGTTGGTTCCATTGTCAGTAATGATGCTGTGCGGGTATCCATACCGCAAAATGACATCCTTTAAGAACTTCACAGCTGTGTGCCCATCACACTTTGCGATGGGTTTCACTTCTAGCCACTTGGTGAATTTATCCACCATAACCAAGATGTGAGTCATGCTGCTCCTTGCAGTTTTGAATGGGCCAACCATATCAAGGCACCAAACAGCGAATGACCATGTTAACGGTATGGTTTTTAAACCGGATGCTGGGGTATGATTTTGCTTGGCGTACCTCTGGCACCCGTTGCATTTTCTTACCAAATCCTCAGCATTTTCCAAAGCAGTGGGCCAATAGAACCCATGCCGGAACACTTTTGCTACCAGCGCCCTTGACGAAGCGTGGTGCCCGCATTCTCCTTGGTGAATTTCCTCAAGCATTTCTTTTCCTTCTTCCGGTTCCACACATCTTTGTAGGACACCGGTAATGCTTCTTTTGTACACCTCGCCATTGATGAATGTGTATGCCTTGGATCTTCTTTGGATTCTTCTTGATTCATTTTCGTCATCCGGCAAAGTGTCGTTGATCAGGAATTCCTTAATAGGTTTAACCCACGACAGTGTCTCTCGAACCAAAAACACCGGTGCATCTATCTCCATGCTATCCACCAGCATTGTTTCTTCCGGTGCGGCTGCATCAGTCCCCAAGCCTGCCGGAGCAGTCCCCGAGTTTACCGGAGCAGTCCCCGGGTTCCCCTCATCAATGTCCATGGGTACTATGTGTGATTCCGGTACGAAAATTGATTCCGATTCCGGGCTTGGTTTGATTGATGGTACTTTTAAGTGTTCCAAGGCTATTCCGGGAGGAATTTCCTGCCTAGATGAGCCCAGTTTGGACAAAGCATCCGCGGCTTCGTTTTCCGCTCGCGGTACATGGTGAAACTCACAGCCTTTAAAGAAGCCGGCAATCTTTTGCACGTGAAACCGGTACAAAGCCATGTTAGCATCTTTTGCGTCCCAATCTCCGGAACATTGCTGCACCACAAGATCTGAATCTCCATAGCAAATGATCCGGTGCACACCGATTTCTTTTGCTACCTTGAGCCCATGGATCAGAGCCTCATACTCAGCGACATTATTCGATGCCCTGAAATGCACTTGGAGAACATACCGGAGATGATCTCCCTTGGGCGAGGTAAGCACCACACCAGCACCTAGACCCTCTTTCAATTTGGATCCATCGAAGTGCATCTTCCAGTATTCTATTCTCTGATCTGGCGGTTTGTATTGCATTTCCGCCCAATCAACGAGGAAATCAGCCAAAGCTTGTGATTTTATGGCATCTCTCCTTTCATACACAGGCACATATGGTGATATTTGGATCGCCCACTTTGCAATCCTACCGCTAGCGTCCTTGTTGCACATGATATCGGAAATGGGTGCCTCGCTCACCACTTTCATGGGGTGTTCTTCAAAATAATGCTTAAGCTTTGTGGCGGCCATGTACACACCATAGGTCATCTTTTGGAAGTGAGGGTAGTTTTGCTTTGAGAGGGAGAGCACCTCGCTCAGGTAGTATACCGGCCTCTGGACGGTTTTTCCTTCCTCTTCTCTTTCAACCACAACCACTACGCTCACAACCCGGTTTGTTGCTGCTATATACAATAGCATAGGCTCCCTTTCTAGAGGTGAAGCCAGTATAGGCGCTGTGGCCAACATAGTTTTCAGCTCTTTAAACGCTGCGTCTGCCTGAGGGGTCCAGACGAACGTGTCAGATTTTTTCATGAGAGCATAGAGCGGCAAAGCTCTTTCTCCCAACCTGTTTATGAACCGGCTTAGCGACGCCAAGCTTCCGGTAAACTTTTGCACGTCTTTTAGATCGCGCGGTATAGTCATTCTTTCAATTGCCCAGATTTTTACCGGATTAACCTCAATGCCTCGGCTTGATACGAGAAAGCCAAGCAACTTGTCGGCAGGGACACCAAAGGTACATTTCGCCGGATTGAGTTTCATCCGGAATCTTCTCAAGTTATCAAATGTTTGCCGGAGGTCATCGATTAAGGTTTCTTTTACCTTAGTTTTCACCACGACATCGTCCACGTAGACTTGCACATTTTTTCCAATTTGATCAAACAAGCATTTTTGCATACAGCACTGGTACGTTGCACCAGCGTTGCGCAAACCAAAAGGCATAGTGACATAGCAATAAGCCCCGTGCGGGGTAATGAACGCAGTTTTTATTTGATCTTCCTTTTTCAAGGGGATTTGGTGGAAACCGGAATAAGCATCCAAGAAAGACAACAACTCACATCCTGCAGTGGAATCAATCACCTGATCGATCCTGGGTAAGGGGAAAGGGTCTTTTGGGCAAGCTTTGTTCAAGTTGGTGTAGTCGATGCACATGCGCCACACCTTTGGAGCTTTTGCTTCCATGTTCTCTTCCTTCTTCTTCTCGACCAGCACCGGATTGGCTAGCCACTCAGTGTGCAGTACCTCCACAATGAAACCGGCAACCAGTAATTTTGTCACCTCTTCTCCAATGATCTTTCTCCTGTCTTTAGCAAACCGGCGCAACGGCTGCCTTACCGGCTTTGCATCTTTCCGGACATTTAATGAGTGCTCAGCCAGCTCCCTCGGAACACCTACCAAGTCATCAGTAGACCAGGCAAAGATATTCCGATTCTCACGGAGGAAGCTGACGAGCGCGCTTTCCTATGCTTCATTCATGCCGGCACCGATACGAACGGTGCGCTCAGGGTAAGCTGGATCCAGTACAATGTCCTTTGTCTCTTTCGTTGGCTTGAACGCCGGTGTGCCCAGGTTTGCACTCATTGCCGCTAAGCTCAGCTGTGAGGACTGAGCCAGCGCAACCGCAGTTTGCATCCTCCTCTTTTCTTCAGCGATCACCAGCGACTCTGCCAGGTTTGATCCGGCTGAAGCTGTTTCCAGCGAGACTTTATAATTTCCCACCACAGTCAAGGGTCCACGAGGTGCCGGCATCTTCATCTTGAGATATGCCGTGTGAGTCGAGGCCATAAAAGCAGCCAATGCCGGTCTCCCCAGCAAAGCATGGTAAGGACTATCTAAGTCCACCACCTCAAACTCAAGGTTCTCAACCCGACAATTGTCACGTCCTCCAAATGACACATCCACCCGGACCTTTCCAACCGGTGCGCAGGACAGTCCCGGAACGATCCCATGGAACGTTGTGCGCGTTGGCTGAAGCATGTTTTCTGTTATGCCCAGCATGTTCATGGTGTGCCGGTACATGATGTTTATGCTGCTCCCATTGTCTATCAGCACCTTGCTGAATTTGACTCGAGCATTTGGCCCTTGCATGATTGGGTCCAAGACGAGAGCATAGCCACCCGGGTTAGGCATGATCTTAGGGTGATCCTTGAATGACCACGAGATCTCTTGATCAGACCACAACATGTACTTTGGTACTGCCGGCATCACCGCGTTCACTTCCATAGAACGGCGATATAGGCTCTGTCTGTCGGTTGGCTCAGTTACGAACACAACGCAGCACATATCTGGATCTTTGTAAATGTTCCGGCCCAAAGGTGCCGGTGGAGGTGGTTGGCCATTGCCTTCCATCACCTGGTTAACTTGCTGGTACTGCTGCCGGTTTGGCTGCACCGGTAAGGCGTTTGCCCCGGTAAGCGGTGGTGGTGGTGGTAGCTGTTGTTGCCGTGGCATGTCTTGTGGTGGTTTTGCATCTTTTACCGTTCCCTTTTGCATCAAGTACTTGGTCCAAGTACAATCCTTCGTCAGATGGTTTGACGGGTGTGCCGGATTCGGTGTATGCCACCGGCAAGGTTGGTCCATGGCAGCTTCCATGGTATACTTTGCGGGCTCTTGCAAGTTCTTTTTCTGAACCCAAGGCTTCTTTTCTACCCACTGTTTTTTAGGACCCGCCCATGGCTGCGATCCGGTTCTCTGCCTCTGACTGCCGCTGGCCTCAGAGTTTTCTTGCACTGCAGCAACTTGCTACGGACCGTACCTTCGATCCGGAAAATCTTCCCTTCTTTTGTTGTTCTGGTTATCCCGGTGTTGCTCTTGGCGCTGCTGTTCCGGCTCAGGTTGCACTGCCGGCTGCGTTGGGTCTCCCAACGCATAGCTATCCGTCACACGTATCATCTCTGCCAACGTTGTCGGCATGTTCCGCTGCAGCTTTTGCCACAACGGTGAACCTCTCCTGCACCCACTGCTAAACCAAGCAATGGCTTGTGCCTCGATTACCCCTTCACAGGAGTTCCTTGTAGTGTTCCACCGGGCCAGATAATCCCGGTCTGTTTCGTTCTGGCACTGTATGCACAGAGCGAGCTGCTGCGGCCTGTTTGGCCTCTGATAGGTGCTGCTGAAATTGCTCACGAAAGCTTCCTCAAAATCCAGCCAGCCATTTATGCTTCCTGCCGGCAAGTTGTTTAACCAGATTCTTGCCGGTCCAACCAAAAACGACGGTATGATTCTCACGGCCCATCGCCGGTTTCCTCCTCCAGCTACGGTTCCTCCGCCGCCTGCGACGTATACCGCGGTTACATAGTCCGCGAGCCAGTCTTCCGGCTTTGTAGTGCCATCGTATGTTTTTGTGTCACAAGGCAACATAAAGTTGCGAACTGGTGGTTTTTCTTTCATGATCCTTGGACCAAAACACTTTGGGCCCGGGGGACCTTCTTCCTCGATCGTTTCTGACAAGTATACTCTATCCAGACGGTGCCTCGCATCCCGTTCCGGTAAGTATCTTTCTCCCAAGCGTTCTCCCAACGGGTTCCGGTATGCTGCCGGTCTTGCGGAATCAGCCTCATCATAACATTCCGGTACCGCGGCCCTTGCCTGCCGGTACCTTGGGGGATCTATTTCCTCCTCATCATACGCCGCCCTCGCAGCTCGATAATTTTGCCCGGTTTCTTGTCTACCGGCATGATTGTTTCCGGCATAGCCCTCTTTGGCGTAGCCTCTGTTTGCCCCTTGGCCTTTTATGCCGGCATCATATTGCCCGGCTTGTTGCTTTCCGGCAATAACCGGATCATACACAGTCATCTGCTACGCATTCACTTCTTTTTCTCTTCTTCTGTCCGGATGGGGGGACGAAGCCTGCCCATGGGACTTGCTACCGGCATTCCTTGTCGAACGCGCGGATTTTGAAGCCACAGCCTTGTTTAGTCTATCAAGCTGTTCAGCATTTTGCTGCTCGATAGTTTCAAGAAGTTCCCGGACACGCTCTTGTTGTTTTGCCAGAGCGTCCCCGGAAAGCGAGTCACATAGCGCTACGGCAGCTTTAGCAGCTTTTATTGTTTTATCCGGGCTACTGTACTTAGGTTTCTCTACAATGCTCACAGATGCAGATGTGCTCTTGCCGGCAGCAATTTCTTTGCGCAGATCCTGATCTAGATTGCGAGCCTTAAGCCGGTTTTTCCGGTAGCCTAGCAGCATGAGCGCTAACAGAAGCAAAGCCATGGGTAGCGTTGTACTCACGTAGGGTTAGGTTCAGCTCGCGCTGCGCCCTGGTGATGTCCTTGCCGCTCTCGAGCATATTCTGGCGCTGCGCTTCCAGCTCCGCCTGAGCCGCTGCCGGGTCAATGTTCTGCGCGATGGGGGTGGCGAGGACGTTCATCGCCGCTTGAAGCGGAGTTTCCGGTGGCGCGGATGATGCTCCCGCTGCGCCTGCGCCTCGTTCCAGCGGTGGCTTGGCCGCACGGGTCGAAACCGCACGCCCAGCGCCTTCTTCCGCAGCCTCCTTGCCGGCGTCGACCGCGCCTGCCATCATCACCTCCACGCTGCCTGGAGCGTGGCCAGCATGTAGCCACCTTGGCGGATCCGGCGCCACCAGCACCGGCGAGAGGCACTGGCGCATAGGAACGGTGCCGAGGTAGATGCGGTGGCTGCCGAACTCGATGATGCGGCCGTTCTTGAGGAAGATGCCGCCGTTGGCGAAGCAGCCCGCGTTGTCGTTGATGAAGTCCATTGCGTAGATGCGCTGCACCAACGCGGAGACCGTACGCTGGCCGGCGACGTCGAGGATGCCCGCCCGAATGTGAACTCCAGCAAGCGCCACTTCATGCCCCACGGTGGGCGCCAACTGTCGTCGTGGCGAACGAGCAGATGCCATGGGATGGCTTAAGTTGGGGCCGAATGGGCGCTAGAGGATTCGGGGGAGGGTTTGCGACTAGATGGGACGAACTTCCGGATGCTTTCCTCAAGAACTCAGCCAAAGGCTGGTATGCAAGAAGAGAGACAAGAGGAAGAACTCTTCGCTAGATCGCTAGCTTCATTGATCTCAACATGGTTACAGGTTCTTGGATACAAGGTCTATCGTCTAATCTCCTCTGTGTACACGCGCCCGTATGAGGCAGTGCCCCCTCTCCTTACATAGGGGAGAGGGTGGCTTACAGAGCAAGAAACCCTAATGGCATCTTTGACTGGACAAACTACTTTACAAAGCTACTTTAATCATGGATGACGCCGGGGTCTTCTTTAATCAGGGACGCTGACGTCCTCCGGCTTCTTTCAGCGTCACCTCTCTCTTTGGCGCCAGGGCTCTGATTAAAGCCTCTTTGCTTAGCTCATCCTTGTCTTCTAGCTCTGAAGAGAATCTTTGACCAGTCCTGTCGACAGGCCCTTCTTTCCGGTATCTTCTTTTATCCGGTTCCGGTATACCCCTCTTGGGGATACCGGCCTAGCTTCACTTAGCCAAATTCTTGTCTTTGTGTTCCGGTAAGAATATTAAACCGGTATCTTGATGGCTCAAACCATCCGGTTTGGCATGCCTTTGGCATACCGGGGGTCATCCCCCCAACAAGTTGTGTCCTATATCAAAAAAAATTGAAAAGAAGCAAAAAGAGCTACATAGCTGCGTGTGTTATACAAAAAGAAAAATCCAAAAGAAAAGTGAAGTGCTAGTTGAATCAAGTGAAGACCTAAGTTTACTTTACTGCACCCGTAGTTGAGCAATCTTGTGCCTGTCTTGTTGAGCTTTGCTAGCGTCTCTCTAGTGCATTGCAACCTTTCCTACATATAGTTGCATTGCCCCATTGTATCGCCTTGTGTGAGTATCATTGGTTGTCTACGGTCAGCGCTAGAGCTTGTTATTGGTGCAAATAGGTAGCCCACCTACAGCCCCACATATATCCTGCTTTGTCGTGTGATTGTTCTTATACCCTTGATATTCACTTCGCTACATCCGTGCACTAGTCCGTCAATCCAAGTTGGTAAGCAATACTAATTCACTTTGGAGCGGTAAGATTTACCTTTCTTATCAGTCATCGCTCCCTGCAGATGTTCCTACTTCGTCTAGCAAGCCGGTCTCTAGTGTCACCAACACAAAGAAGCCCGCTCCTGCAGCAAGTGGAACTAGTTCTAACATGTCGACAGTGCGCAATCGCGATATGGCTTGTCATACATGTGGTGGCAAGGGTCACTTCAAGCGAGATTGTCCTAACCGCAAAGTTATGATCATTAATGAGGACAATGAGTATGAAACTGGAGATGATGTTGATCCAAATGCTCCAGATGAGGATGATTATGACAGTGATGGGTTTGATGCTTTCCCTTCTGAAGCTCAAACTATTGTTGTCTCGCAGTGTGTTCTTAATGTGCAGTCAAGTGCATCTACACATCGCTGTAATTTGTTCCAAACAAAGGCACTAGTTGGTCCTGATAAAGCTTGCAAGGTCATTATTGATGGCGGGAGTTGTCGCAATCTCGCAAGCAAAGAGTTATGTGCCAAGCTGAAACTGAAGTATCTACCGCACCCACATCCATATTATATTCAGTGGTTGAGCAATAATGGTGAGATGAAGGTGAGCCACATGGTGCGAGTTGATTTTGAGATTGGACCGTATAAGAATTCCATTGATTTTGATGTGGTTCCTATGACGGTTTGTCACCTGCTGTTGGGCCGGCCATGGCTCTATGACTGTTCTGTGCAACACAATGGCCGCGCCAATACATATCACTTGGAGTTCAAGGGCAAGAAAGTTAACTTACAGCCTATGTCACCACATCAAATTGTCAATGAGTCTCGTCAGAAGATTGAAGTAAACTTGGAGGATGCATCCATAGATAGGCGAGAGAATTGTAATGCCGTGAGTGATATAACGAAAAGTGAGAGAGTGAATTCCTTAGTCTCATTAGCCACCAAACAAGACATGAGAGAATTTTGTGAGGATCCTACAACCATGCCTATTGTGCTCATGTACAAGGGTACGGTTTTGGTTTCTAATGACATGACCCCTCTTCCGCTTGGTGTTTCTAATGTTTTGCAGGAATTTAGCGACGTATTTCCGGAAGAGGTACCCGCAGGACTTCCACCATTGCGAGGTATTGAGCATCAAATTGACTTGATTCCCGGAGCATCGCTTCCCAATAGGGCGCCATATAGGACGAATCCCGAAGAGACGAAGGAGATACAGAAGCAAGTACAAGCGCTACTCGACAAAGGTTATATCCGCATAAGCCTTAGTCCTTGTGTTGTTCCTGTTATTCTTGTTCCTAAGAAAGATGGTACATGGCGTATGTGCGTAGATTGTAGAGCGATAAACAACATTACTATTCGATATCATCATCCTATTCCCCGTTTAGAGGATATGCTAGATGAATTGAGTGGTGCTGCTGTTTTCACTAAAATTGATTTGCGTAGTGGTTATCATCAAATTAGGATGAAAGAAGGGGATGAGTGGAAAACCGCCTTTAAAAAAAATTTGGTTTATATGAGTGGTTAGTAATGCCTTTTGGTTTGACTAATGCACCTAGCACTTTCATGAGACTGATGAACCATGTTTTGCGTGATTTTATTGGCAAGTTTGTGGTTGTGTATTTTGATGACATATTAATTTACAGCCGCAATGAATCTGATCATATTATACATATTCGACATGTTTTGCAAGTGTTGCGTGATAGTAAACTCTATGGTAATCTTCAGAAGTGCATATTTTGCAAAGATAAGGTCATATTTCTGGGTTATGTTGTCTCTAAGCATGGAGTAGAAGTAGATGTGTCTAAAATTGAAGCTATTCAACATTGGCCTACTCCCATGAATGTGAGTCAAGTTAGAAGTTTTCATGGTCTAGCTGGGTTTTATCGCCGTTTTGTGCCCAATTTTTCTACTATTGCTGCACCTTTGAATGAATTGACTAAAAAGGGTGTTGCATTTGAGTGGGGCATTGCCCAAGATCATGCTTTTGATGAACTGAAATGATTGTTAACTTCTGCACCATTGCTTGCACTTCCTGATTTCAATAAGCAATTTGAGATTGAATGTGATGCTAGTGGTATTGGAATTGGTGGTGTGTTGATGCAAGAGGGTCGCCCAATTGCATATTTTTCTGAGAAACTTTCTGGTGCTAAGTTGAACTATCCTATTTATGATAAAGAATTGTATGCTTTAATTAGAGTTCTTGAGGTTTGGCAACATTATTTGTGGCCAAAAGAATTTATCATACATTCTGATCATGAAGCTTTGAAATATCTAAAAGCCCAATCTACTTTGCATAGGCGTCTTGCTAAGTGGGTTGAGTTCATTGAGTCTTTTCCGTACATTATTAAGCATAAGAAGGGAAAAGATAATATTGTTGCTGATGCTCTATCTAGGAAGACTATGCTGTTAACTCATCTTGATGTTAAAATTCCTGGATTAGAGGTGTTATGTGATTTATATCCGACTAATCATGATTTTGCTGAACCGTACCGCTTATGTGTTATTGGTAAAGCATGGGAAAAATATCACATACACGATGGGTTCTTGTTTAGAGCTAACAAACTATGTGTTCCAGAATCGTCTGTGTGTTTGCTCTTATTGCAGGAATCACATGCTGGAGGTTTGATGGGTCACTTTGGGCGTGAGAAGACGCTACTCATGCTCGCTGATCACTTTTATTGGCCAAAGATGAGGCAGGACATGGACAGGTATGTGAAGAGGTGCATTACTTGCAACAAGTCCAAGTCCAAGCTGAAGCCTCGCGGTTTGTATACTCCGTTACCGGCACCTACTACACCTTGGGAAGATATTAGTATGGATTTTGTGTTGGGTTTGCCGCGTACTAAAAGAGGCCATGATTCTATATTTGTGGTAGTGGACAGATTTTCTAAAATGTCACACTTTATTGCCTGCCACAAAAGCGACGATGCGTCGCATATTGCTAACCTGTTTTTCAGGGAGATTGTTCGACTACATGGAGTCCCGAAGACTATTGTTTCTGATCGTGATGTGAAGTTCATGAGCTACTTCTGGAAGACACTTTGGGGAAAGCTGGGGACAAAGCTACTGTTCAGTACTACTTGTCATCCCCAAACTGATGGTCAAACTGAGGTGGTGAATCGAACCTTGTCACAACTGTTGAGATCCATGATCAAGAAGAACCTGAAGGAGTGGGAAGAGTGTTTGCTGCATGTAGAGTTTGCTTACAACAAGGCGGTACATTCTACCACGGAGCTATGTCCTTTTGAGGTGGTATATGGTTTCAAACCCATTACTCCACTTGATTGGTTGCCTTTACCCATACATGAGAGAGTTAATATGGAGGCATCCAAGAGGGCAGATTTTGTGCGAAAAATCCATGTAAAGACTAAAGAGTTGATAGAGAAGAAAGGCAAGAGCAATGCTGCAAGGATGAACAAGAAGCGCAAAGAGATGTTGTTCAAGCCTAGTGATATGGTCTGGGTACATTTTCACAAGGATAGGTTCCCGAAGCTGCGGAAGTCTAAGTTGAAGCCTCGTGGTGCTGATCCTTACAAAGTGCTTGCCAAGATCAATGATAATGCATACTCGATAGATCTTCCAGTTGATGAGTTTGGTGTCAGTAATTCTTTCAATGTTGCTGATTTGACACCATATGACGGAGAAGACCTTGGAGCGTCGAGGTCGACGCCTTTTGAAGGGGGGGAGATGATGAGGACATCCCTACTACACCACTACCTCCGTCATTGATGAATGGAGATGAACCTGCTGTGAAGCTCAAGTCCAATGAAGTTCGGATTGGACCAATTACAAGGGCTCGTGCGAAGCTACTTAAACAACAGGTGAACTTGTTTCTAAACGATACTTTGATTGATGAGAACTTTATACTGCCTAAGTCCTATTACTTATGTATCATCAGGTATCAAGAGGAGACGAGCATCGCACGAGGAGTAGAGGAGCAGCTGGACATGAAGATGGACGTCAAGATGGACGTGAAGCTGGACAATGAGCTGGACATGAAGATATCTCATGGACGCGCGAGGGAGGAGCGGGAGGCATGCGCGAGAGGAGAAGTCAACGTCCAGGCCGGCCCAGCGCCCGGTTAGACCGGCCTCTAGACCGGCGAGCCCGGTCCCTGGCCCAGTTGACCGGGCGGCAGACCGGATGCATCGTACGAGGGCCAAACCGGACGAAGTTTTGCGAACTTTCCGGTTGCCGCCCGGTTGACCGGATGCCAGCCCGGTCCTTGGCCCGGTTGACCGGATTCCAGACCGGATCTGTCCGAGTCTGTCTCGACTAGATCTATTCTGGGTCGGTTTTACTTGTATCTTTCGACCAGAACTCGTCCCGGACGCCTATATAAGTGCCTTGGACGACCCCCTAGCTGCTTTAAACCACGTTTAAGATAAATCCTAGTTCATAGTTGTTTGCTCAGCAAAACTATTGTTCCCCAACTCTCCAATTCGTTGCGATCTGGAGTTGTATGCTACTGAAAGTTTGTGTGATCTGTTGTTCCATTGGGGATTAGAAGATTGTAATATACCGCTTCGTGGTCGGTGATGCTAGCACGCAATCATCATGCCCGTTGGGAAACCCCAGGAGGAAGGTATGATGCGTACAGCGGCAAGTTTTCCCTCAGTAAGAAACCAAGGTTTATCGAACCAGTAGGAGCCAAGAAGCACGTTGAAGGTTGATGGCGGAGGAGTGTAGTGCGGCGCAACACCAGGGATTCCGGCGCCAACATGGAATCTGCACAACACAACCAAAGTACTTTGTCCCAACGTAACAGTGAGGTTGTCAATCTCACCGGCTTGCTGTAACAAAGGATTAGATGTATAGTGTGGATGATGATGTTTGCAGAGAACAGTAGAACGAGTATTGCAGTAGATTGTATTCGATGTAAAAGAATGGACCGGGGTCCACAGTTCACTAGAGGTGTCTCTCCCATAAGAATAAGCATGTTGGGTGAACAAATTACAGTTGGGCAATTGACAAATAGAGAGGGCATGACCATGCACATACATGTTATGATGAGTAGTGTGAGATTTAATTGGGCATTACGACAAAGTACATAGACCGCTATCCAGCATGCATCTATGCCTAAAAAGTCCACCTTCAGGTTATCATCCGAACCCCTTCCAGTATTAAGTTGCAAACAACAGACAATTGCATTAAGTATGGTGCGTAATATAATCAATAAATATATCCTTAGACATAGCATTGATGTTTTATCCCTAGTGGCAACAGCACATCCACAACCTTAGAACTTTCTCACATCATCCCAGATTTAATGGAGGCATGAACCCACTATCGAGCATAAATACTCCCTCTTGGAGTTACAAGCAAAAACTTGGCCAGAGCCTCTACTAGCAACGGAGAGCATGCAAGATCATAAACAACACATAGATGATAGATTGATAATCAACATAACATAGCATTCACTATTCATCGGATCCCAACAAACACAACATATAGTATTACAGATAGATGATCTTGATCATGTTAGGCAGCTCACAAGATCCAACAATGATAGCACAATTAGGAGAAGACGACCATCTAGCTACTGCTATGGACCCATAGTCCAGGGGTGAACTACTCACACATCACTCCGGAGGCGACCATGGCGGTGTAGAGTTCTCCGGGAGATGATTCCCCTCTCCGGCAGGGTGCCGGAGGCGATCTCCTGAATCCCCCGAGATGGGATTGGCGGCGGCGGCGTCTCTGGAAGGTTTTCCGTATCGTGGCTCTCGGTACTGGAACTATTATTGACGAAGGCTTCTTATAGGCGAAGAGGTAGGTTTAGGGGCGACGCGAGGGGCCCACACAACAGGCCAGCGCGGCCAGGGCCTGGGGCGCGCCGCCCTGGCGTGTCACCGCCTCGTCGCCCCACTTCGTTGCCTCTCCGGACTTCTGGAAGCTTCGTGGAAAAATAAGATCCTGGGCGTTGATTTCGTCCAATTCCGAGAATATTTCCTTACTAGGATTTCTGAAACCAAAAACTGCAGAAAACAGCAACTGGCTCTTCGGCATCTCGTTAATAGGTTAGTGCCGGAAAATGCATAAATATGACATAAAGTATGTATAAAACATGTAGGTATCATCAATAAAGTAGCATGGAACATAAGAAATTATCGATACGTTGGAGACGTATCAGTCGGCGGCTACGTGCGCAAGTGTGTGGAGTTGCGAATATCTTGCAGGGTTGAGAGCTGTTGCATTGGCATCAGGAATCAATCGAGAGACTTCGTCGGCGTCATACAAGTTATCCTCCTCATCATCATCGATTCCATCCGCTGCTACCATCGTGTGTTCATCACCACCCGTCGCTTACTGAGAAGATCGGGCCACCCCATATCACCACATGCAAGAAACCCGCGTCATTGGAGCAACTAAGGGCCTGCTGACAAAAGTATGATGAACCAATGAGGACGTATATCCAGAGGTGGAACATCATTAAAAACTCGGCAAAGAACATATCTAACGAGAGAGCAATAGATGCGTTTTTTGCTGGAATCCGAAGAAAGGACTTAGTCGAGGATTTGGGAAGGACTAATCCAAAAACAATAGCAGCACTCATGGAAATAGCGAATCGATGTGCGGATGGAGAAGATGTTGTTCATAACAAGCGGCATAGGTCGCTTGAAGACGACTGCAACAGAAATAATCAAAATAGACGACGGTTCTCTCAACAGTTCTCAGATTACGATGGTCCTGGCCAAATTTCGGCTGGTTTCCGAGTAACTGGCGGAAATAACAATCGAGACGATTACCAGAGAAGTAACGAGCATCGCAGAATCAAAGGGACGCTCCCCATGACAGCAGACAAAATAACGGGCCAAGGTTCCAGAGGCCATATGTATCACCCGAGGATCTCCTAAACGGACCATGCCAAATGCACTTTTTTCCTTGATAATAACGGGAAGAGGTAGTCAGGGCATCTGCAGAAGGACTGCCAAACTTTCCTAGCACTGCATAGATACGCAGGACATACCAACACGCAGGCAGTAAAGAGGAACCCCCAGGGACCAAGGAGTGAGATTCACCTCCCATCTCCACCCGCAATTACGGACGAAAATCGAAATCAGTTGCAATTGGCGGCACCTCCAAGAAATGGTCCTTATATCGACACCAATAGTGCGGTTTCAATGATTCAGAAGGGCAGGCCCTCCAATAGAGCTCAGAAAGTGATTTCGCGACAAGACTTTATGGCAGAGAAGATGCCTCCACCAACAATCGAGTACTTGAATTGGTCGGGGCAGGACATCAGCTTCACCATAGTGGACCATCCGCAGAAAGTTCCACGTCCAGGGCAATCTGCCTTGATCCTAGCAGCGGTTATCGCAGGATTTGACGTTTCACGAGTGTTCATAGATGGAGGCAGCAGTTTAAACCTCATGTATGCATATACATTGAGGAAGATGAACATATCATTGGCAAACATAATACCAACTGACATGCATTTCCATGGTATCACACCAAACAAGCCAAGTTACCTATTGGGAAAGATCAATCTCGACGTTCAGTTTGGAACCCGAGAAAATTACAGAAGAGAGAAGTTGGAGTTCGAAGTCGTGGATTTCCCGTCACAGTATCATGCTTTGTTAGGATGACCCGCTTATGCCAGGTTTATGGAAGTACCACACTACACATATCTGTTGTGGAGACTCCCTGGACCCAAGGGCCCAATCACAGTAAAAGGCAGTTTTGCGCTAGCTGATAAGTGCGACAAGGATTTTCATCGGCTGTCAGAAACCTTTGGGATGCAAGTAGAATATATGGCGTCAAGGCTAACAACTGATTATGATGTGTTGCCTGACGGAGGGAGGCCACTGAAGGAGCCAACCTTTGATACCACCTAAAACACAAAGGAAGTACAGATCCACCGACAGATCCCAAAAAGATGACAGTCATCGCAACAAACATAGATCTCGCATAGGAAAGCGCGCTCGTTGAGTTCCTCTGTGAGCGTTGGGAAATCTTCGCATGGTGTCCATCTTACATGCCAGGAGTACCCAGGGAGCTTGCCGAGCACCCTCTTAATTTGGATCCAATGGCTAAATCAATCAAACAACCTTTGCGGCGTTTTTCGGAGCCAAACCGCAAAGCTATGCTGTCAGAAATTAATCGACTCAGAGAAGCAGAATTTATCAAAGAGTTACATACAGAAGCCACATGGGTAGCTAACCCAGTGTTGGTCCCGAAGAAAAACAAAGAAGTCCTTCGCATGTGCGTTGACTTCACGTGTCTCAATAAACACTGTCCAAAGGATCACTTCCCCCTCCCGAGGATCGATCAAATTAACGACTCCACGGCAGGCTGTGGACGTCTTTCCTTCCTGGACGCATATTCTGGTTATAACCAGATCTGATTAAAATAAGATGATGAAGTCAAAATAGCTTTCATAACACCCTAGGGCATGTTCTGCTATAGAACGATGCCTTTCGGGTTGAAAAACGCGGGAGCCACCTATCAAAGGATCATTTAAAAGTGTCTCGCTGCACAGATTGGCAAGAATGTTCAAGTATACATCGACGATGTTGTCATAACAATAAAACAAGGATCAACCTTAATCGAGGATCTCAATGAGACTTTCGACAACCTCGACAAATTCTGCCTCAAGCTGAACCCGACGAAATGCTCCTTTGGCGTCCCTGCAGGAGAGCTTCTCGGGTTTCTGGTGTCAGCAAGAGGAATTGAGGCTAACCCAGAAATAATTCAAGCTATTGTCACAATGCGGAAGCCAACCAAGTTGAAGGAAATACAACAGCTAACTGGGCGAGTCGCGGCCTTAAGCAGATTTGTCGCCTGGCTGGGAGGAAAGGCGTTGCCATTTTACGCGCTGATCAAGCAAGGAGAAAAATTCGAGTGCGAAGAAGCAGACAGAGCTTTTGAGGATCTCAAACGTACAATATCGACACCACCAATACTAGTGGCGCCTAAGGAAAAGGAACCTCTCTTGTTATATATCGCAGCCACGTCTCAGGTGGTTAGCACGGTACTTGTGGTCGAAAGAGAAGAAGAAGGAAAACTTCATGGAGTCCAGAGGCCGGTATACTTCATCAGTGAAGTCTTACGGCCTTCAAAACAGCGGTACCCGCAGTATCAGAAGTTAGCATATGGAGTGTTTATAACCGCAAGAAAATTGCGACACTATTTTTTGGCGCATCTGATAATAGTGGTCAATGAGGCGCCTTTATCAAATATATTAAACAACCCAGAGGCTACGGGTCGTGCCTCCCTTTGGGGAATAGAACTTTCCCCTCGGGACATCACATATGAGAAAAGAAAAGCAATAAAATCGCAGATCTTACCAGACTTTGTCGCAGAGTGGATGGAACTGCAAAATACGGGACCCCCAGATTTGTTGAGAACCTGGACCATGAACTTCGATGGATCCAAGAGGCTAGAAGGAGCTGGAGCAGGCGTGATATTAGTATCACCTCAAGGAGACAAGATGAAGTATGTGTTGCGAATGATGTTCCCCAACGCATCCAATAATGAGGCGGAGTATGAAGCACTTATACATGGGATGAAGATGGCGAAGGCCTGTGGAGCAACCCGACTAAAAATTTTTGGTGATTCACAACTGGTGGCTCAACAGGTGATGAACCAGTGCGACTGATACGCGTACAGCACGCGTCCGTTGGGAACCCCAAGAGGAAGGTGTGATGCGTACAGCGGCAAGTTTTCCCTCAGTATGAAACCAAGGTTTATTGAACCAGTAGGAGCCAAGAAGCACGTTGAAGGTTGATGGCGGCGGGATGTAGTGCGGCGCAACACCAGAGATTCCGGCGCCAACGTGGAACCTGCACAACACAACCAAAGTACTTTGCCCCAACGAAACAGTGAGGTTGTCAATCTCACCGGCTTGCTGTAACAAAGGATTAGATGTATAGTGTGGATGATGATTGTTTGCAGAAAACAGTAGAACAGTATTGCAGTAGATTGTATTTCAGTATAGAGAATTGGACCGGGGTCCACAGTTCACTAGAGGTGTCTCTCCCATAAGATAAACAGCATGTTGGGTGAACAAATTACAGTTGGGCAATTGACAAATAAAGAGGGCATGACCATGCACATACATATTATGATGAGTATAGTGAGATTTAATTGGGCATTACGACAAAGTACATAGACCGCTATCCAGCATGCATCTATGCCTAAAAAGTCCACCTTCAGGTTATCATCCGAACCCCCTCCAGTATTAAGTTGCTAACAACAGACAATTGCATTAAGTATTGCGCGTAATGTAATCAGTAACTACATCCTTGAACATAGCACCAATGTTTTATCCCTAGTGGCAACAGCACATCCATAATCTTAGAGATTTCTGTCACTTCCCCAGATTCACGGAGACATGAACCCACTATCGAGCATAAATACTCCCTCTTGGAGTTACAAGCATCTACTTGGCCAGAGCATCTACTAGTAACGGAGAGCATGCGAGATCATAAACAACACATAGACATAACTTTGATAATCAACATAACAAGTATTCTCTATTCATCGGATCCCAACAAACGCAACATATAGAATTACAGATAGATGATCTTGATCATGTTAGGCAGCTCACAAGATCCGACAATTAAGCACAATGGGGAGAAGACAACCATCTAGCTACTGCTATGGACCCATAGTCCAGGGGTAGACTACTCACACATCACTCCGGAGGCGACCATGGCGGCGTAGAGTCCTCCGGGAGATGATTCCCCTCTCCGGCAGGGTGCCGGAGGCGATCTCCTGAATCCCCCGAGATGGGATTGGCGGCGGCGGCGTCTCAGTAAGGTTTTCCGTATCGTGGCTCTCGGTACTGGGGGTTTCGCGACGGAGGCTTTAAGTAGGCGGAAGGGCAGGTCAGGAGGCGGCACGAGGGGCCCACACCATAGGGCTGCGCGGCCAGGGCAGGGGCCGCGCCGCCCTAGGGTTTGGCTGCCTCGTGGCCCCACTTCATCTCCTCTTCGGTCTTCTGGAAGCTTCGTGGCAAAATAGGACCCTGGGCGTTGATTTCGTCCAATTCCGAGAATATTTCGTTACTAGGATTTCTGAAACCAAAAACAGCAGAAAACAGCAACTGGCACTTCGGCATCTTGTTAATAGGTTAGTTCCAGAAAATGCACGAATATGACATAAAGTGTGCATAAAACATGTAGATAACATCAATAATGTGGCATGGAACACAAGAAATTATCGATACGTCGGAGACGTATCAGCATCCCCAAGCTTAGTTCTGCTCGTCCCGAAGCGAGTAAAACGATAACAAAGATAATTTCTGGAGTGACATGCCATCATAACCTTGATCATACTATTTGTAAAGCATATGTAGTGAATGCAGCGATCAAAACAATGTATATGACATGAGTAAACAAGTGAATCATATAGCAAAGACTTTTCATGAATAGTACTTCAAGACAAGCATCAATAAGTCTTGCATAAGAGCTAACTCATAAAGCAATAAATCAAAGTAAAGGTATTGAAGCAACACAAAGAAAGATTAAGTTTCAGCGGTTGCTTTCAACTTGTAACATGTATATCTCATGGATATTGTCAACATAGAGTAATATAATAAGTGCAATATGCAAGTATGTAGGAATCAATGCACAATTCACACAAGTGTTTGCTTCTTGAGGTGGAGAGAAATAGGTGAACTGACTCAACAATGAAAGTAAAAGAATGGTCCTCATAGAGGAAAAGCATCGATTGCTATATTTGTGCTAGAGCTTTGATTTTGAAAACATGAAACAATTTTGTCAACGGTAGTAATAAAGCATATGTATCATGTAAATTATATCTTACAAGTTGCAAGCCTCATGCATAGTATACTAATAGTGCCCGCACCTTGTCCTAATTAGCTTGGACTACCGGATCATCGCAATGCACATGTTTTAACCAAGTGTCACAAAGGGGTACCTCTATGCACTTTGTACAAAGGTCTAAGGAGAAAGCTCGCATTGGATTTCTCGCTATTGATTATTCTCAACTTAGACATCCATACCGGGACAACATAGACAACAGATAATGGACTCCTCTTTTATGCATAAGCATGTAACAACAATTAATAATTTTCTCATATGAGATTGAGGATATTGTCCAAAACTGAAACTTCCACCATGGATCATGGCTTTAGTTAGCGGCCCAATGTTCTTCTCTAACAATATGCATGCTTAACCATAAGGTGGTAGATCTCCCTTACTTCAGACAAGACGAACATGCATAGCAACTCACATGAAATTCAACAAAGAATAGTTGATGGCGTCCCCAGTGAACTTGGTTATCGCACAACAAGCAACTTAATAAGAGATAAAGTGCATAAGTACATATTCAATACCACAATAGTTTTTAAGCTATTTGTCCCATGAGCTATATATTGCAAAGGTGAATGATGGAATTTTAAAGGTAGCACTCAAGCAATTTACTTTGGAATGGCGGAGAAATACCATGTAGTAGGTAGGTATGGTGGACACAAATGGCATAGTGGTTGGCTCAAGGATTTTGGATGCATGAGAAGTATTCCCTCTCGATACAAGGTTTAGGCTAGCAAGGCTATTTGAAACAAACACAAGGATGAACCGGTGCAGCAAAACTCACATAAAAGACATATTGTAAACATTATAAGACTCCACACCGTCTTCCTTGTTGTTCAAACTCAATACTAGAAATTATCTAGACCTTAGAGAGACCAAATATGCAAACCAAATTTTAGCATGCTCTATGTATTTCTTCATTAATGGGTGCAAAGTATATGATGCAAGAGCTTAAACATGAGCACAACAATTGCCAAGTATCACATTACCCAAGACATTTTAGCAATTACTACATGTATCATTTTCCAATTCCAACCATATAACAATTTAACGAAGAAGAAACTTCGCCATGAATACTATGAGTAGAGCCTAAGGACATACTTGTCCATATGCTACAGCGGAGCGTGTCTCTCTCCCACAAAGTGAATGCTAGGATCCATTTTATTCAAACAAAACAAAAAAACAAAAACAAACCAACGCTCCAAGAAAAGCACATAAGATGTGATGGAATAAAAATATAGTTTCAGGGGAGGAACCTGATAATGTTGTCGATGAAGAAGGGGGTGCCTTGGGCATCCCCAAGCTTAGACGCTTGAGTCTTCTTAGAATATGCAGGGGTGAACCACCGGGGCATCCCCAAGCTTAGAGCTTTCACTCTCCTTGATCATGTTGCATCATACTCCTCTCTTGATCCTTGAAAACTTCCTCCACACCAAACTTAGAACAACTCATTAGAGGATTAGTGGACAATAAAAATTAACATATTCAGAGGTGACATAATCATTCTTAACACTTCTGGACATTGCATAAAGCTACTGGACATTAATGGATCAAAGAAATTCATCCAACATAGCAAAAGAGGCAATGCGAAATAAAAGGCAGAATCTGTCAAAACAGAACAGTTCGTATTGACGAATTTTATCGAGGCACCAGACTTGCTCAAATGAAAATGCTCAAATTGAATGAAAGTTGCGTACATATCTGAGGATCACTCACGTAAATTGGCATAATTTTCTGAGTTACCTACAGAGAAAACAGCCCAGATTCGTGACAGCAAAGAAATCTGTTTCTGCGCAGTAATCCAAATCTAGTATGAACTTTCCTATCAACGACTTTACTTGGCACAACAAAACACTAAACTAAGATAAGGAGAGGTTGCTACAGTAGTAAACAACTTCCAAGACACAAAATAAAAACAAAGTACTGTAGTAAAAACCATGGGTTGTCTCCCATAAGCGCTTTTCTTTAACGCCTTTCAGCTAGGCGCAGAAAGTGTGTATTAAGTATTATCAAGAGATGGTGTGTCAACCTTACCTTGGGCTTTACCCTTACCTTTCTTATTGTTTTTCTTTCCCTTTGATTTAGGAAATATATGATTTCCCCCCGGTGTAGAGGTGAATTCCAGGGTGCCTTCTCCCACATCAATGACTGCTCCCAATAGTTTCAGCAGGGATCTTCCGAGTGTGATTTTTCCTGTCCCTACACATTCAATAACAAGATAATCAATGGATATTGTTCTTCCAAGAATGGTTGTATGCACACCTGCGGCTATTCCCTTAGGAATTATAACAGAGTTATCAATGAGAGTTATTTCTTCTCCTCCTTCATCGACTCCCCAAAGTTTCAAAGATTTATAAATGCTCTCAGGTATAAGGCAAAATTCAGACATAATATCACAGTTGGCACGAAGAGTTCGATCACCGATAACAATTTTAATAGTAGGATCCCATAATGAAAGTTTAGAGTTCACTAAAACTTGTTCAAGACGATTACGAACATGGCAATAGTTGTCATCCAAGCGAGATGTACTTATCTCGAGATTGTTTAATCTATTATAAATGCTAGTGAGGGCTGAATCAAAGTTATTAGCTGAATCATGTGATGCAACCAACTTCTTTATGGCATTAAAAGCTTGATCCCCATTGCAATGAAGGAAATCTCCTCCCACTAAAGCATCCAAAGCATATCTATAGCGAATCATAAGACCAAAATAAAAATTACTAAGGAGCAAACTTAGAGTCATTTGAGGTTCAGTTTTACGATAAGAAGTAAAAATTCTAGACCAAGCATCCTTAAAACTCTCCTCATCCCCTTGTTTAAAAGTGAAGACTAATTCTTCAGGCGAAGAAGTAACAGGTTCAGAGCTAGACACGGTAACAAAAGTAACTAATTTTTTTTATATTTTTAATGTAGAGTGCAAGACAGTAAATAAAGCAAACTAGATAAGGTAAATGCAAGTAACTAATTTTTTTGTGTTTTTGATATAGTAAACAAGATAGCAAATAAAGTAAAACTAGCAACTAATTTTTTTGTATTTTGATTTAGTGCAGCAAACAAAGTAGTAAATAAAACTAAGCAAGATAAAAACAAAGTAAAGAGATTGGGATGTGGAGACTCCCCTTGCAGCGTGTCTTGATCTCCCCGGCAACGGCGCCAGAAAAAGAGCTTGATACGCGTACAGCACGCGTCCGTTGGGAACCCCAAGAGGAAGGTGTGATGCGTACAGCGGCAAGTTTTCCCTCAGTATGAAACCAAGGTTTATCGAACCAGTAGGAGCCAAGAAGCACGTTGAAGGTTGATGGCGGCGGGATGTAGTGCGGCGCAACACCAGAGATTCCGGCCCCAACGTGGAACCTGCACAACACAACCAAAGTACTTTGCCCCAACGAAACAGTGAGGTTGTCAATCTCACCGGCTTGCTGTAACAAAGGATTAGATGTATAGTGTGGATGACGATTGTTTGCAGAAAACAGTAGAACAGTATTGCAGTAGATTGTATTTCAGTATAGAGAATTGGACCGGGGTCCACAGTTCACTAGAGGTGTCTCTCCCATAAGATAAACAGCATGTTGGGTGAACAAATTACAGTTGGGCAATTGACAAATAAAGAGGGCATGACCATGCACATACATATTATGATGAGTATAGTGAGATTTAATTGGGCATTACGACAAAGTACATAGACCGCTATCCAGCATGCATCTATGCCTAAAAGTCCACCTTCGAGTTATCATCCGAACCCCCTCCAGTATTCACTTGCTACCAACAGACAATTGCATTAAGTATTGCGCGTAATGTAATCAGTAACTACATCCTTGAACATAGCACCAATGTTTTATCCCTAGTGGCAACAACACATCCATAATCTTAGAGATTTCTGTCACTTCCCCAGATTCACGGCGACATGAACCCACTATCGAGCATAAATACTCCCTCTTGGAGTTACAAGCATCTACTTGGCCAGAGCATCTACTAGTAACGGAGAGCATGCAAGATCATAAACAACACATAGACATAACTTTGATAATCAACATAACAAGTATTCTCTATTCATCGGATCCCAACAAACGCAACATATAGAATTACAGATAGATGATCTTGATCATGTTAGGCAGCTCACAAGATCCGACAATTAAGCACAATGGGGAGAAGACAACCATCTAGCTACTGCTATGGACCCATAGTCCAGGGGTAGACTACTCACACATCACTCCGGAGGCGACCATGGCGGCGTAGAGTCCTCCGGGAGATGATTCCCCTCTCCGGCAGGGTGCCGGAGGCGATCTCCTGAATCCCCCGAGATGGGATTGGCGGCGGCGGCGTCTCGGAAGGTTTTCCGTATCGTGGCTCTCGCATGCGGGGTTTCGCGATGGAGGCTTTAAGTAGGCGGAAGGGCAGGTCAGGAGGCGGCACGAGGGGCCCACACCATAGGGCCGCGCGGCCAGGGCAGGGGCCGCGCCGCCCTAGGGTTTGGCTGCCTCGTGGCCCCACTTCGTCTCCTCTTCGGTCTTCTGGAAGCTTCGTGGCGAAATAGGACCCTGGGCGTTGATTTCGTCCAATTCCGAGAATATTTCGTTACTAGGATTTCTGAAACCAAAAACAGCAGAAAACAGCAACTGGCACTTCGGCATCTTGTTAATAGGTTAGTTCCAGAAAATGCACGAATATGACACAAAGTGTGCATAAAACATGTAGATAACATCAATAATGTGGCATGGAACACAAGAAATTATCGATACGTCGGAGACGTATCAGCGACACAGTCAATGACAGTATGATAGCATACAAAGACGTACACAACAAACTCAAGAAACTCTTTGGCGGGTGTGAAGTAAATCACACCAGCAGACTCAGCAATGATGAAGCCGATGTTCTGGCAAACATCGGGTCGCAATGTTTAGCAATACCACCCGGCGTATTTTGGGAAGAAATAACCGAAAGGTCAACCAAGGCGAAGAAACGGCAAAAGAAGAAGGAGAAGGTTGAGAAAGACTCGGGGGCTCCAGTAGGATCAGAAGCAAACACATCGGGAGATGAGGAGGAATCACATGAGAGATGTGTTACACCCGAAGAAGGAAGAGTTATTCTGAAGGATGTACACGAGGGAGTATGCGGGCACCACGCAAGCAGTCGAGCAGTAGCAGCCAAGGTTTTCAGAGCAGGATTTTACTGGCTAACAACAATAGAAGATGCAAAGGACATAGTGCGTACTTGCGATACGTGCCGAAGATTTGCAGCAAAACCTCATTCTCCGGCAGCAGAGTTGATGCCAATACCCTTGTCATGGCCTTTCGCTCAATGGGGTCTCGATATGGTGGGAAATCTACATAAAGCGTGGCCAGGAGGGTACGGATATATGCTCGTAGCTGTTGACAAGTTTACCAAGTGGATTGAGGCAAAACCAATAAACTCAGGATCAAGTCCCCATGCATGATCCTGGTTCTCATAATTCCCTCGGGTCCATCATTTTTATCAGGTGCGCAACAAGCGCTCCCGATGGGAGTAGCCCCCGAGTCTAGCACGGGTGCTTGCAACCGCGCGTAGACTCAAGTTGTTCCACTCGAATGTTGTAGATTTCTTTGGATGCTTCTTGAGGAGTTGATACCTTTGATGACATCACTAATGACGTCACCGCTATGGCGGTTTGACTGATAAGATGTGACCTTGACAGGCCCACCCTGCTTCTGTGCGGTTAGTTAGGAAATGACTAGTGCTTGTGCATTGACCGAGGTGCCTCCTCGATTTGCACATGTAGTGAGAGAAAGTCCCCTTGGTAAAATAAACGCAACGGCGCGTGGTGACCTTATTCCAGATCCCCTTTGATTAAATTTTACTCTATAACTGTGAAAGATGAAGTTTATCCTTTACATTCTCTCTTCTTACGACCCTTCTTCCTCGCTTCCCCTTTCTCCTAAAAAATGCTGCGCCACCGCCGCCGTTCTTAGACCTTCCTCCAATTCTCCCGACGATGGCGAAGAAGAGGAACCCCACGCTCGCCACCAGCGCCCCGACCAGCGGTGCCGCTACTAAAGCCACATCCAGTGCGCCGAGAAAGAGCACATCGGAGGTTTCTACACTAGCTCCTGCGCCGCCCGTGCTAGAGGCTTCTGCCGCTACACCTGCGCCCGGCGATTGGCCCGCTTCCACGACGACCAAGCGTGACGAGAAAAAGGCTCGAAGTCTTGGAATAATTTCGACCAGCGAAGGGAACGTCATTCTCCCAGGTTCGGCTTCACACCCTAACCCACCTGCCGGTTTTACTGTTATGTTCATGTTTTTTTTGTATCATGGGCTTTCTCTCCCTGGCCATGAGTTCCTCCAGCGTCTTCTTCACATCTACGAGATCCAATTATGGCAATTGACTCCAACTCGATTATTCATCTTGCTATTTTCATCACCCTATGTGAGGCTTTCCTAGGTATTGAACCTCACTTCGGTTTATGGAAAAAGATCTTCTTCGTGAAACGCTACAACTGTAGTAGTGGCTCCTTTGTCACCGGCGGAGTTAGATTTGTCGTTCGCAAGGAGGTGAACTATTTTAACTTCCCAATGAGAGAGTCTGATCAAGGATGGAGGTTGAAGTGGTTTTACATCAAAGATTCAACAGTAGCCATAATGCAGCTGTCAAAATTTGTCGATGTCCTTGAAGCCGTGCCTAAAAGATCATGGAAGAATATTCTGTCACCCGAGGAGAAACCGGCAATCGATAGATTATTTGATAGAGTTCTTCAAATCAAGGAATCTAGGGGCCAAACTATGATGGGCACTGAAATAGCAGTTGTTTTCTTGAAATGTCGAATCCAATCAGTCATGTCTAGAGCCTACCCGATGTGGTTATATTTAGGCCCCATGGATGTAACCAGAGTAAACGTCGATGAACCGTCCGAAAAAGAACTACTAGATGAAGCCAGGCGTTTGACTCACTTTAGTCAAGAAGACTCGATCCCACTGTTGTCTCCTCAAACACCCTTCGATGCCGACCATCCACTGAACGAGGTATCTTATCTTTTATAAATAATTGCTGCACTTGATATGCTCTTGTTTCTTTGTACTAAGACTTTCATTTACTTCGACAAGTCCCAGTAGGTGCCGAGTGTTTTCTAAATGTATCGGATGACAATCTCGAAGGGAGAAATTCTTCCATTCCTGCAGAGTCCCATACCGAAGAAAATGCAGGCCACGAAGATGAAGACAACGATCCTGCGAATCCCGAAGCTCTTTCTACAGACCCTAAATCCTTTGCTGATGATATCAGTGACACGACGGAGTCAAATCACGACGATGATGCTGATCGTGCTGCCTTTGTTGATGCAGCTGCGGAGAAGGCCAATGTGCAACCTCCAAAAAGATCGTCTGGTGGTTTCGCCGACGAGGATGATTTTTTTGATCTGTAAGTCTCTTCCATTGCTCCAAGAATTTCTTTGCACTCTAGTATTTATTTTGATTGGTTTAAATGCTTTCAGTGATGAGGGCTTCGTTGAGACTCCATTGAAGAAGGCTAAAGCAACCTCCACCAAACCAGCGCCGACAGCCTCGGAAGTTTCGGCTCTGCTGCGCGTGGTTGACGTATGTCTTTTCCGTTCAACATGCGTCCGTTGGGAACCCTAAGAGGAAGGTGTGATGCGTACAGCAGTAAGTTTTCCCTCAGTAAGAAACCAAGGTTTATCGAACCAGTAGGAGCCAAGAAGCACGTTGAAGGTTGATGGCGGCGAGATGTAGTGCGGCGCAACACCAGGGATTCCGGCGCCAACGTGGAACCTGCACAACACAACCAAATTACTTTGCCCCAACGAAACAGCGAGGTTGTCAATCTCACCGGCTTGTTGTAACAAAGGATTAGATGTATAGTGTGGATGATGATTGTTTGCAGAGAACAGTAGAACAAGTATTGCAGTAGATTGTATTCGATGTAAAAGAATGGACCGGGGTCCACAGTTCACTAGTGGTGTCTCTCCCATAAGATAAATAGCATGTTGGGTGAACAAATTACAGTTGGGCAATTGACAAATAGAGAGGGCATGACAATGCACATACATGATATGATGAGTATTGTGAGATTTAATTGGGCATTACGACAAAGTACATAGACCGCTATCCAGCATTCATCTATGCCTAAAAAGTCCACCTTCAGGTTATCATCCGAACCCCTTCCAGTATTAAGTTGCAAACAACAGACAATTGCATTAAGTATGGTGCGTAATGTAATCAATAACTACATCCTCGGACATAGCATCAATGTTTTATCCCTAGTGGCAACAGCACATCCACAACCTTAGAACTTTCTATCACTGTCCCAGATTTAATGGAGGCATGAACCCACTATCGAGCATAAATACTCCCTCTTGGAGTTAAGAGTAAAAACTTGGCCAGAGCCTCATCTAATAACGGAGAGCATGCAAGATCATAAACAACACATAGGTAATAGATTGATAATCAACATAACATAGTATTCTCTATCCATCGGATCCCAACAAACACAACATATATCATTACAGATAGATGATCTTGATCATGTTAGGCAGCTCACAAGACCCGACAATGAAGCACATAAGGAGAAGACAACCATCTAGCTACTGCTATGGACCCATAGTCCAGGGGTGAACTACTCACTCATCACTCCGGAGGCGACCATGGCGGTGAAGAGTCCTCCGGGAGATGATTCCCCTCTCCGGCAGGGTGCCGGAGGCGATCTCCTGAATCCCCCGAGATGGGATTGGCGGCGGCGTCTCTGGAAGGTTTTCCGTATCGTGGCTCTCGGTACTGGGGGTTTCGCGACGAAGACTATATGTAGGCGGAAGGGCAGGTCTTGGGGCCACACGGGGGCCCCACACGCTAGGGCCGCGCGGGCCCCCCTGGGCCGCGCCGCCCTAGTGTGGCGGCGCCCCGTGGCCCCACTTCGTCTTCCCTTCGGTCTTCTGGAAGCTCCGTGGCAAAATAGGCCCCTGGGCGTTGATTTCGTCCAATTCCGAGAATATTTCCTTACTAGGATTTCTTAAACCAAAAACAGCAGAAAACAGCAACTGGCTCTTCGGCATCTCGTTAATAGGTTAGTGCCGGAAAATGCATAAATATGACATAAAGTATGCATAAAATATGTAGATATCATCAATAATGTGGCATGGAACATAAGAAATTATCGTTACGTCGGAGACGTATCAGCATCCCCAAGCTTAGTTTCTGCTCGTCCCGAGCAGGTAAACGATAACAAAGATAATTTCTGGAGTGACATGCCATCATAACGTTGATCATACTATTGTAAGCATATGTAATGAATGCAGCGATCCAAACAATGTAAATGACATGAGTAAACAACTGAATCATAAAGCAGAGACTTTTCATGAATAGTACTTCAAGACAAGCATCAATAAGTCTTGCATAAGAGTTAACTCATAAAGCAATAATTCAAAGTAAAGGTATTGAAGCAACACAAAGGAAGAATAAGTTTCAGCGGTTGCTTTCAAATTGTAACATGTATATCTCATGGATATTGTCAATGTAAAGTAATATAACAAGTGCAATATGCAAGTATGTAGGAATCAATGCACAGTTCACACAAGTGTTTGCTTCTTGAGATGGAGAGAGATAGGTGAACTGACTCAACAATAAAAGTAGAAGAAAGGCCCTTCGCAGAGGGAAGCATTGATTGCTATATTTGTGCTAGAGCTTTGATTTTGAAAACAAGAAACAATTTTGTCAACGGTAGTAATAAAGCATATGTGTTATGTAAATTATATCTTACAAGTTGCAAGCCTCATGCATAGTATACTAATAGTGCCCGCACCTTGTCCTAATTAGCTCGGATTACCTGGATTATCATTGCAATGCATATGTTTTAACCAAGTGTCACAAAGGATTACCTCTATGCCGCCTGTACAAAGGTCTAAGGAGAAAGCTCGCATCGGATTTCTCGCTATTGATTATTCTCAACTTAGACATCCATACCGGGACAACATAGACAACAGATAATGGACTCCTCTTTTATGCATAAGCATTCAACAATTATTAATTTTCTCATATGAGATTGAGGATATTTGTCCAAAACTGAAACTTCCACCATGGATCATGGCTTTAGTTAGCAGCCCAATGTTCTTCTCTAACATTATGCATGCTCTAACCATTCTAGCGGTAAATCTCCCTTACTTCAGACAAGACGAACATGCATAGCAACTCACATGATATTCAACAAAGAGTAGTTGATGGCGTCCCCAGGAACATGGTTATCGCTCAACAAGCAACTTAATAAGAGATAAAGTGCATAAGTACATATTCAATACCACAATAGTTTTTAAGCTATTTGTCCCATGAGCTATATATTGCAAAGGTAGAGGATAGAAATTTAAAGGTAGCACTCAAGCAATTTACTTTGGAATGGCGGAGAAATACCATGTAGTAGGTAGGTATAGTGGACACAAATGGCATAGTGGTTGGCTCAAGGATTTTGGATGCATGAGAAGTATTCCATCTCGATTCAAGGTTTAGGCTAGCAAGGTTATTTGAAACAAACACAAGGATGAACCGGTGAAGCAAAACTTACATAAAAGACATATTGTAAATATTATAAGACTCTACACCGTCTTCCTTGTTGTTCAAACTCAATACTAGAAATTATCTAGACCTTAGAGAGACCAATTATGCAAACCAAATTTTAGCAGGCTCTATGTATTTCTTCATTAATAGTTGCAAAGTATATGATGCAAGAGCTTAAACATGAGCACAAAAATTGCCAAGTATCACATTATCCAAGACATTTTAGCAATTACTACATGTATCATTTTCCAATTCCAACCATATAACAATTTAACGAAGAAGATTCAACCTTCGCCATGAATATTATGAGTAAAGCCTAAGGACATATTTGTCCATATGCAACAACGGAGCGTGTCTCTCTCCCAAACAAAGAATGCTAGGATCCATTTTATTCAAACAAAACAAAAACAAAAACAAACAGACGCTCCAAGCAAAGTGCATAAGATGTGATGGAATAAAAATATAGTTTCACTAGAGGAACATGATAATGTTGTCGATGAAGAAGGGGATGCCTTGGGCATCCCCAAGCTTAGACGCTTGAGTCTTCTTAATATATGCAGGGGTGAACCACCGGGGCATCCCCAAGCTTAGAGCTTTCACTCTCCTTGATCATATTGTATCATCTCCCTCTCTTGATCCTTGAAAACTTCCTCCACACCAAACTCAAAACAATTCATTAGAGGGTTAGTGCACAATCAAAACTTACATGTTCAGAGGTGACACAATCATTCTTAACACTTCTGGACATTTCACAAAGCTACTGAAAGTTAATGGAATCGAAAAATCCATCAAGCATAGCAAAACGGGCAATGCGAAATAAAAGGCAGAATCTGTCAAAACAGAACAGTTCGTAAAGACGAATTTTATTGAGGCACCAGACTTGCTCAAATGAAAATGCTCAAATTGAATGAAAGTTGCGTACATATCTGAGGATCACTCACGTAAATTGGCATAATTTTCTGAGTTACCTACAGAGAATTTGGCCCAGATTCGTGACAGAAAAAAAAAATCTGTTTCTGCGCAGTAATCCAAATCTAGTATGAACCTTACTATCAACGACTTGGCACAACAATGCACAAAACTAAGATAAGGAGAGGTTGCTACTGTAGTAACAACTTCCAAGACTCAAATATAAAATAAAAGTACTGTAGTAAAAACATGGGTTGTCTCCCATAAGCGCTTTTCTTTAACGCCTTTCAGCTAGGCGCTGAAAGTGTATATCAAGTGTTATCAAGAGACGAAGTGTCAATATCATAATTTGTTCTAATGATAGAATCAAAAGGTAACTTCATTATCTTTCTAGGGAAGTGTTCCATACCTTTCTTGAGAGGAAATTGATATTTAATATTACCTTCCTTCATATCAATGATAGCACCAACAGTTCGAAGAAAAGGTCTTCCCAATATAATGGGACAAGATGCATTGCATTCAATATCCAAGACAACAAAATCAACGGGGATAAGGTTATTGTTAACGGTAATACGAACATTATCAACTCTCCCCAAAGGTTTCTTTGTAGAGTTATCAGCAAGATTAACATCCAAATAACAATTTTTCAATGGTGGCAAGTCAAGCATATTATTGATTTTCTTAGGCATAACGGAAATACTTGCACCAAGATCACATAAAGCATTACAATCAAAATCATTGACCTTCATCTTAATGATGGGCTCCCAACCATCCTCTAGCTTCCTAGGAATAGAAGTTTCGCGATTTAGTTTCTCTTCTCTAGCTTTTATGAGAGCATTTGTAATATGTTTCGTGAAAGCCAAATTTATAGCACTAGCATTAGGACTCTTAGCAAGTTTTTGTAAGAACTTTATAACTTCAGAGATGTGGCGATCATCAAAATCCAAACCATTATGATCTAAAGCAATGGGATCATTATCCCCAATGTTGGAAAAAATTTCAGCAGTTTTATCACAAGCGATTTCGAATGATTTGTGAGCTTTCAGGCAGTTTTTCGCGCTTTGCATTAGAAGTGGAAACATTGCCAACACCAATTCTTTTATCATTAATAGTAGGAGGTGCAGAAACATGTGTAGCATTAGCATTGCTAGTGGTGGTAATAGTCCAAACTTTAGCTATATTATCTTCTTTTTCATTTTCTTCTCTTTCCCACTTAGCACGCAATTCGGCCATCAATCTTATATTCTCATTAATTCTAACTTGGATGGCATTTGCTGTAGTAACAATCTTATTATTATGATTCTCATTAGGCATAACTTTCGATTTCAAAAGATCAACATCAGCAGCAAGACTATCAACTTTAGAAGCAAGTATATCAATTTTCCCAAGCTTTTCTTCAACAGATTTGTTAAAAGCAGTTTGTGTACTAATAAATTCTTTAAGCATAGCTTCAAGTCCAGGGGGTGTGTTCCTATTATTGTTGTAAGAATTCCCATAAGAATTACCATAGCCGTTGCCATTATTATAAGGATATGGCCTATAGTTGTTACTAGAATTGTTCTGGTAAGCATTGTTGTTGAAATTATTATTTTTAATGAAGTTTACATCAACATGTTCTTCTTGAACAACCAATGAAGCTAACGGAACATTATTAGGATCAACATTTGTCCTACCATTCACAAGCATATACATAATAGCATCAATCTTGTCACTCAAGGAAGAGGTTTCTTCGACAGAATTTACCTTCTTACCTTGTGGAGCTCTTTCCGTGTGCCATTCAGAGTAATTAATCATCATATTATCAAGAAGCTTTATTGCTTCTCCAAGAGTGATGGACATAAAGGTACCTCCAGCAGCTGAATCCAATAGGTTCCGCGAAGAAAAATTCAGTCCTCCATAAAAGGTTTGGATAATCATCCAAGTAGTCAGTCCATGGGTTGGGCAGTTTTTAACCAAATATTTCATTCTTTTCCATGCTTGTGCAACATGCTCATTATCCAATTGTTTAAAATTCATGATGCTACTCCTCAAAGATATAATTTTAGCAGGGGGATAATATCTACCAATAAAAGCATCCTTGCATTTAGTCCATGAATCAATACTATTATTAGGCAGAGATAGCAACCAATCTTTAGCTCTTCCTCTTAATGAGAAAGGGAACAATTTTATTTTTATAATGTCACCATCTACATCCTTATATTTTTGCATTTCACATAGTTCAACAAAATTATTAAGATGGGCAGCAGCATCATCAGAACTAACACCAGAAAATTGCTCTCGCATAACAAGATTCAGTAAAGCAGGTTTAATTTCAAAGAATTCCGCTGTAGTAGCAGGTGGAGCAATAGGTGTGCATAAGAAATCATTATTATTTGTGGTTGTGAAGTCACACAACTTAGTATTTTCAGGAGTACCCATTTTAGCAACAGTAAATAAAGCAAACTAGATAAAGTAAATGCAAGTAACTAATTTTTTTGTGTTTTTGATATAGCAAACAAGATAGCAAATAAAGTAAAACTAGCAACTAATTTTTTTGTGTTTTGATTTAGTGCAGCAAACAAAGTAGTAAATAAAATAAAGCAAGACAAAAACAAAGTAAAGAGATTGGATTGTGGAGACTCCCCTTGCAGCGTGTCTAGATCTCCCCGGCAACGGCGCCAGAAAATCTTCTTGCTGCGCGTGGTTGACGTATGTCTTTTCCGTTCAACACGCGTCCGTTGGGAACCCCAAGAGGAAGGTATGATGCGTACAGCAGTAAGTTTTCCCTCAGTAAGAAACCAAGGTTTATCGAACCAGTAGGAGCCAAGAAGCACGTTGAAGGTTGATGGCGGCGAGATGTAGTGCGGCGCAACACCAGGGATTCCGGCGCCAACGTGGAACCTGCACAACACAACCAAATTACTTTGCCCCAACGAAACAGCGAGGTTGTCAATCTCACCGGCTTGCTGTAACAAAGGATTAGATGTATAGTGTGGATGATGATTGTTTGCAGAGAACAGTAGAACAAGTATTGCAGTAGATTGTATTCGATGTAAAAGAATGGACCGGGGTCCACAGTTCACTAGTGGTGTCTCTCCCATAAGATAAATAGCATGTTGGGTGAACAAATTACAGTTGGGCAATTGATAAATAGAGAGGGCATGACAATGCACATACATGATATGATGAGTATTGTGAGATTTAATTGGGCATTACGACAAAGTACATAGACCGCTATCCAGCATGCATCTATGCCTAAAAAGTCCACCTTCAGGTTATCATCCGAACCCCTTCCAGTATTAAGTTGCAAACAACAGACAATTGCATTAAGTATGGTGCGTAATGTAATCAATAACTACATCCTCGGACATAGCATCAATGTTTTATCCCTAGTGGCAACAGCACATCCACAACCTTAGAACTTTCTGTCACTGTCCCAGAATTAATGGAGGCATGAACCCACTATCGAGCATAAATACTCCCTCTTGGAGTTAAGAGTAAAAACTTGGCCAGAGCCTCTACTAATAACGGAGAGCATGCAAGATCATAAACAACACATAGGTAATAGATTGATAATCAACATAACATAGTATTCTCTATCCATCGGATCCCAACAAACACAACATATAGCATTACAGATAGATGATCTTGATCATGTTAGGCAGCTCACAAGACCCGACAATGAAGCACATAAGGAGAAGACAACCATCTAGCTACTGCTATGGACCCATAGTCCAGGGGTGAACTACTCACTCATCACTCTGGAGGCGACCATGGCGGTGAAGAGTCCTCCGGGAGATGATTCCCCTCTCCGGCAGGGTGCCGGAGGCGATCTCCTGAATCCCCCGAGATGGGATTGGCGGCGGCGGCGTCTCTGGAAGGTTTTCCGTATCGTGGCTCTCGGTACTGGGGGTTTCGCGACGAAGACTATATGTAGGCGGAAGGGCAGGTCAGGGGGCCACACGGGGGCCCCACACGCTACGGCCGCGCGGCCCCCCCTGGGCCGTGCCGCCCTAGTGTGGCGGCGCCTCGTGGCCCCACTTCGTCTTCCCTTCGGTCTTCTGGAAGCTCCGTGGCAAAATAGGCCCCTGGGCGTTGATTTCGTCCAATTCCGAGAATATTTCCTTACTAGGATTTATGAAACCAAAAACAGCAGAAAACAACAACTGGCTCTTCGGCATCTCGTTAATAGGTTAGTGCCGGAAAATGCATAAATAGGACATAAAGTATGCATAAAACATGTAGATATCATCAATAATGTGGCATGGAACATAAGAAATTATCGATACATCGGAGACGTATCAGGCTCCAGCGCAACCCCGACAGCTCAACTTTCGACAACTTCTTCCCTGTCTAAAGGGAAGGAGATTCCCTCGACTGCCGTCGCTGCAGCTGCTCCTTCTCCTTCAGCTCGACCTTTAAGTTTTTATTTTCCTCGATGAAGTCTTGCCTCTTAGCAGCCCCTGAGTCTATGCTCGACTAGTCATAGCCAATCGTAAATACTTAACAAGAACACTAATGATGTTTAATAGATGCTTTCATTTCCCTTTTCTTTTATAGGATCTCCAAACGATTATCACAACTTTGGAATCTTTTGCTTCTCAATTCACCTCACTTGAGGCCGACAAGACTACTGAAAAATAAGTTGAGTCTACGTCTTCAAAGCTTGATAATGCAGTGAGAATAGCTGCCGAAGCTCGTCAGAATGCAGATTCCTTGAAGGAAGAGCTTAGGCAGCTAAAAAGTAAGCTGAAGGAAGAGGAATCTCTGAGGGCCACATCCGAAGCTGAGAGGGACAACCTCCTTCATCAATCTACTTTGGCGCTGCTCAGTAAACCTCCTTGACTCATCTCTTAACTTTCTTCTCCTTCATTTTATTGTTACCTCATATGTTTCCGTTTATTGTTTGTAGAATCTGCTGATATTCCTTCTCATTCCTTGGACAAGCTTCCAGATAATTCTCCTGCTAATGCCCTATCAATGACTATCGAGTCCAGCAAGGTTGTAGAAGCTCTTCTTCGGAAGAACAAGGAAGTCTTGTCAAGGATGCATGCTATGATCTTTCCTAACGCGAGTCAAGAGAAGACTCTGGAACAGCTGATGGCTGCCTTCGCAGTCGACACCAAGGACAACCTCGAGGTACTCAAACGCACCTCGCGTATCTATGGTGCTCTTCTCGCTTTCCAACTTATGATGGGATATGGCTTCAAAGCTGATATGGAACAAATGACAAAGGAATTGCCAAAGGACCAGGATGGGCAATTTTTTGATTTGAGCATTCATAAATTATCAGCTCGCAAATGTGCGCTGCAACTCCTTGCACTTTTTTCAGCAAACAAGTCTCTTGATGGCCCTAGCTTATCGACCCAGACTCAGGCTCCTTAAATTCTACTGTCTATTGAGTTGTAATCTTCTTCATTTGCTTTCAGACAATACATTTAAAAGGTTCCTTACTGTAATTCTTGAGGTTTTTGAATGTATGCTCCCGATGGGAGTAAAATCAATCTTGGAGCGACGTGTAATTCTCTGTATAATAAATGATGCATTTTTGCAGGTGACTCATGTACCTTCGTTTGCTGAAAGTTCTTCGACTGGTGATGCTGAAAATGACCGGCTTCGGTAGATGCGGACGCGCATCCATCAATTGGAAAAACATATGCGGGTCCTCCATGGTATGGCTGCCATTATAAAGAGGAAGAGTGAACTGGCCATTGAAGCAGAGCGATATGCAATGACTGAATTACAGAAAGCAATGGAAAGTTTGAACTGTAAGTTCTTGCAATTCCTTCCTTCTCCCTCCCCCTCTTTTTTTAGTTCCTTTAATGCTATCGACAAAATCTTATGATATATCAGCCATATTCCTCGATAGTCATAGCTCTGAATTTATCTAAATAAAACAACCATGTGCTTGAACGCGTGGATGCTTTGATCAACTAGGCCCATTTTGACGAAGTCTTCTGGAAGAATCAGTCGAAAGCTGCCACATTTGCTAATTTCAAGATCGGGTGCAGCAAGTACACTAGTTTTTTGACAAATGCTATACTGGACTGAGGATGATCTGGAAGACTATGTTCCCTTTGAATGAAGTTCCACCAACACTGTTGACATTAATGTCCAAGTTCAGAATTTTCAAGAAAATCCGGAGTCATGTTCGAGCCCAACTTATTGCTTGAGCCGAAATTGCCTTTGCCCTTGCGCTATCAAGGCATCCTACTGCAAATTTGATGGCTATTGCAAATGCCGATGGAAATAAAGGACATCTTTTTGCTAAGGCGAATATTCCTGCTGTTATTGTAATTGAAAGGTTGGAAGATGCTTCAAAGATGGACGTTGAAGTAGAGAATCCAGCAGAATGTTCCTGAAAACATTTGGAGTTTTGTAATGATACTTATGTTGTCGATATTTTTTCTGCACCCGATCGTTCGGGTGTAGTAGGGGTGTATGTTGTAAATATCGTATTTCATTATGCTTAGCAAAATACGACTTCTTCTTCAGGTGCCGTTGACACATTGTTGTTTGTTTCGATGGGCAATTCAATGCTTCTTGAGCATCGTTGATGCCGTTGTTTGTAAGTTTATCAGAGATGAATCTTTGAGTGATCAGCTCTTTGTTGCAGGTTCGCTGAACCCGTAGTAATGTGCAACTTCGCTTCAATCGATGATGTATGTTTGGGCGGCAAACCTTGAATTAAATCGAAGGGACTGTGCCTGCCGTCGACTCCGTCGCTCGTTGATACTTCTGTAGTTTAAAGTAGTGGCATGGGCCTTGTTTGTAAGTATATAATTGTGTATCCTTGCTATTCGCAGCACTCTCGTAATTTCGAGGCTTTAGCAAAAAGATATTTGTATGTTAGAAGTTCCGCTTGTTTTGCCTTCTATTACAACACTCGTGTTTCAGAGGCTTTTTAGATGGTAAAAGCAGGTTTAGTCTTGATGAACTTGTTCAGGTATCTGAAAGAAACGAAACTTGAACCTTTATTAGTAAGATAAACTAAAGATGATGCGGCTAAAAAGCCTTATTGAAAAATTGAAAAAACTTCTAAGATGAAAAAAGTAAAGGCGCATAGCGCTGCTAGTCTTGTTTTTAAACAAGAGGGGGATTCTTCTTATCTTGAGTATTGTCGATAGGGCCGGTGACTTTGGAGATGCCGATGATTTCATTAGAAGTGCTGGGAGTAAGCGCCAAAGTATTAATATCTTCGGCTGAAGCTTTGTCATCCATCTTTGAGGGTTCAACCACTGATATCCCTACTGTAGTGTCATTTGGTTTCTTTTCCAACTTCTTGACCTTGTCGTCTTCAGGAGAGGTCAATTTCTTGGACGGGTAGTTGATAACTTCCTGTTTCATTCCAAATTTTGCAACAATCCTTTGAAACTCACGATCACAGTTATCTGAACAAGAGAAACTTCCATGTACTGTGATGTTTGTTCCATTGTTGCCTGGCATCTTGAGCTTGAGATATGCATAATGTGGCACAACCATAATTGGCGTACGCTGGTCTACCAAGTATAGAATGGTACTGCGATTCCCAATTGACTACTTCAAACTCGATCCTTTCTTTCCTAAAATTATCGGGTTTCCCAAAGACAACATTCAGAGAGGCCTTGCCAAGAGAATATGCCGATAAAGTAGGAAGGATGTCGTGGAAACATGTATCAGAGTCTTCTAGCATCTTCATGGTAATCCCCATGTTCTTGGCTGTGTTAGCGAATAGCGAGTTCAATCCACTTCCACCATCCATAAACACTTTGCTCATACTAAATCTTTGAGCCTCGACTACCGAGGCAGCATGACCTGGCTTTGGGATGGTCATCAGGTGATCTGCTCTGCTGAACAGGATGCTATGTGATGACTAGTCGACATATTCTGGGATATTTGCCATGGTGCTTTCTACGAGATTGATTTCTTGTGTAAGTTTCTTCATCTCCCTTCTTGAAAGACCAGTTCTGTGAATCATACTCATCTGTCCTCTTGGTGGAGGAAAAGACTCATTGGGGTTATGAGGCTATACTTGCTGAACTTGATGCTGAGGTGGTGGGGGTGGTGGTGGTGGATTTGACTGCTGCGTCCCCTGAATGAATTTGTGCATCTCGATGAACTGCCGACAATCTTTGAGCAGGTGACTCGACTTCTTCTTGTCATCCTTGGAGTCGATATATGAATGTAGATAACAGGGAGCGTTTAGCTGTTCGGCGAAAGGTAGTTCTGGGACCCTTGAAGGTCGTCCTTTGTAGTTGCCACGGCTTCCTGAATTATCACGATTATCCTGTCGATCGTCGCGTCTGTCGTCATACCGATTATCTCGTCGATCGGAGTATCGAGCAGCTACCATGTTAGTGTCGTCGTATCCGCGATCTTTCCTCCTCTTGCGCCGATCTTTTCGACAGCCCAAGTCATGCCTCGGGTGATCATCATCTTCGCCATCGCTGCGCGGACGCGATTTTCTCACATTATCTTCTCCGTCAGCCCAACTGTTGGCGATTTCCATCAACTTGGTGATATTTTTTGGTTTCTTTCGACCAAGCTCTTCAATGTATGCTTCCCGTCGAATGCCATCGTTGAAGGCGTCGATTGCTCTGTTGACTGAGACGTCTTCGGCAGCGTTCAACAGATTGGTAAGCCTTCCGATGTACGCCGGCATCGACTCCTTTTGCTTCAACTGGCAGTGACGTAATTCATCGATTCCGACAGGCCTTTTGTAAGTTGCTTGAAAGTTTTTGACAAAAACGTCGACCAAGTCCTCCCATGACTTGATGGAGCCCTTAGGTAAACCCCTCAACCAAGCTCGTGCCGAATCCTTCAGGTAAAGCTGCAAGCATTGCATTGTCGCTATCTGATTCCCCTTGTGTAAAATCACGGTTTGTAGATAATCATTTATCCAAGATCTCGGCTCCTGCTGTCCGTCGTATTTGGCAGCATCAGTGGGAGTGGGTTTGAACCTTTTGGGTGGCATTGTCTCTCGAATCTTATAACTCAAGCAGTCGGTTCCTCGCATCTCACCGTCGTACTCCTGAGTTTCTTTGGAATCGCTGCTCTCATACCCTCCTCTTGCGGCTCGTCGCCGCCGAGCTTTATCGATCCTACTTTGAGTAATGTCATCCTGGGCGTCTCTTGAACGATGCTTGGAGCCGCTGCCCTGATGTGTAGACTTTTCTTTACGAGGAACAAGTTTATCTCCAAGGATTGAGAGGCTCTCCAGAGCACCCCGATGAGCTTGCACCATGGGCCCTTCGGGTGGTGGTTGCTGATTGATTAAGTATGTCGCGAGATTGGCCGTGGCTCCTTCAACGGTTTTCGCTCTAAACATGCATGCGGTGTCCGTAGTCATAAAAGATTTGGACAGGTTTGAAGTTATTTCTCTCGCGTCCTCTTCCGAAAGTCGAGGCATCCTTGCTCGATATCTTCCTGAACCTTGATTGCTCTGAGACGCGCCTGCCTGTGAGGCCCTCCAGCGTTCGCTAGATTGATCGGCCACAACCCGACGTCGGTCGAGAGTTGTCTGCTCATTTGACATACGTACTCAATTTCTCTCTAGTATGGAACGATACGCATTAAGGGCCCCTACTGAGGTCCCAGAGGGGAGCCCGGTGTTGTTAAGTATAGCATCTCGGACCGCCGCCCATTCTTCTTCGGCGATAGTGTAATCGTTGTCGTTGTTGCTGGCGCTATTTTCGGGGTTTCGTCGCCAACCGGCGTGTGGCGTACGTTCTCCATCTTCTCCTTCGTTCGCTGCACTAAGGGTGGCATAGATCTGATGATGAACCGCCCTCCAGGTAGTTGTCCTAATGATGTTGTCGATACTTTCCTCACCCGAAAAATAATTAGCACTACAGACGAACGGTGTGCTGTCTGAGCATAACCCATGCCTGGTATCGCAGTTTGGACAATAATACGAAGTCATGTCGGATGACATAGAATCATCGGATCCAACTGACATAGATGACATTGATCAAGGGGTCGTTGGCGGGGAAGAGTTCGTTGAAGCAGAAAACTCAGTCGATAAGGTGTCGAGTCCGGAGTGGTTGCGGTTGACCCTGTTGCTGTCGACGACGGTGTCTTCGTCGAGCAAGAGGTGATTGGTTCGGGCAGTCGAAGGATGCCCTCAGCTTGATGTTGTAGTGGACGCTTCCAAACGTCATCCCCAGTCCTCCTTGCAGATCCGAAAAGGTCGGGCGAGACGATTCGTCATGCGGCGTGAATTCGAACTTGGTGACGAACGGGACGCCGATACCGTCGGCGATGATGATGAAGCTGCTGACAACATGGCCGAAGGAGCCGATGCCGAGTCCTGTGCCGACAGGGTTCCCACAGACGGCACCAATTGTCGAGGGTGCTCCTCGGCAGTGCCCACCTTGAGGGGTTTAGGGTTGACGGAATCCTGTAGGCTAACACGATACATCGGATACCAAACAAACGGGGAGAGAGATTTACCCAGGTTCGGGGCCCTCGATGAGGTAAAAACCTTACTCCCTGCTTGTCTGATCTTGATTATTATGAATATCGGGTTACAATGGGGTAGCCGAAGGCTATGACTAAGAACTCGACGAGAAGCTAGATTTGTGTATGACCTAACTCTCGACTTGCGGTGTCTGTGGCTGGATTGATTGTGTCCCTCGGCAGCCCCTCTCCTGGCCCTTATATTGTGAGCCATGTCTCGAGAGGTCCGCGCTACAAAGAGTGCTATAACTAAACTTTCCTTGTTCCTTCGTCTCCTTGCCTTGTTCTTCAAGAATCCCTTACGGGAACCGACATAGTGGCCCACCTTGGTTAGCATATAATCTTCATGGGCCCCTGGCCGGACCGTAGGAGGTAGCACAATATTGGTTACCCGAAGGGTAATGCCCACATCACCTGACCCGACCCGATGTTCGGGCTCGTAGCTCAAACCTGGACGGTTGATTCGAATGTTCCCTCTCGTGTAGAGTATGGGGGTGCTTTAAGGGCATCTCAAGCCACGCGATCCAAAACAGTGACCCATTCAGTTTGCACAGGTCGTGGCGTGGATATAATTTGGGTCACGGTCCGGCCTACCGGGACATTTCCCCAGCGGCGTGTCCCATTCGGTCCAAGCTGGCCATTTTGGCCAACACTGATATGTTGTACTTTTGCATTCAAATTTGATCATCATATTTACAAAAAAATTTAGAGCTATAGATAAAATAAATGTTATTCATAAATATAAATAGTGCACAACCATACATAGTTTTATAAACAAGAGAATTAAAATCAAATGAGATTAGTCATGTTGGTTTTCCACATGAACCGACATGTGATGAATCAAATTGGCTTGAAGACGGTCATGAGTGGTCCAATCACGCAACGGATGATGCATATGCAAAAAATGTTCCCAAGACGCTGCCTAATGTTGTTGTGCAACCAACTCAATCTCAAATTCCATGTCTTGGTCATAGATGATGTTATCACGGTCTACTTGAATGGTCATGTTGTGCATGATGGCACATGCTGTCATCACCTCCCACATCCTCTCCATGCTCCAGGTTCTTGCTGAGTGCCAAACATGATTGAAGCATACCAAATGCGCGCTCAACATCCTTCCGTGTAGACTCTTGCTCTTTCGCAAACCTATTACATTTATCATCTTCAGGATTGTAGAATGTCTTCACAAAGGTGGACCAGGAATGATAGATGTCATCAGGTAGATAATAACTTTTGTCATAAGGATTACCGATAGGCAGACAACTCCAGCTACGGGTGTGGTCCGCGATGTTGCTAAAAATGGGGGGAAAACTTGCGACGACGGCAAAAGAATGTGGTTCACGGGCAACAGAAAAAGAATGTGGTCCACGGGCAACAGAAGGCAACGGCAAACCAATGTGCAGACGGCGACGCTGGTTGTGTTGATGGTGGACGAGGGTTTGGGGCAGGAAGTTGCTCGTGTGTGCCATAAGCGCCACTGAAGCGAGCACCCAGGTTGGCCAAGGGAAGGCTTTACATGTTGTCCGGTCCGATGCATCCGTGGTCGTGGATCGCTCCACGCGAGTCGGTCTGTTTGAACCGTTGCCCTGGAGCTTCCCGACCTGTCCGCCAGTCCACACGGACCATTTCGTAGAGGCCAAGACCCAATGAACCGTACTGCTGAAGATGGATTGAGAATCATGTATACATCGTGTTTAAAAAAACGTTAACCAATGGGGGAATGATCCCTCTCTTGGCTATACGTTGTTAGGTAGAAATGACTCTCCTCGCGGATGGACGCTAGGATGATAACAATTAAAGTTCGCCCCTCCCGCGAAATGGAGATTCGAACCCAGGTGAACTGACTGCGCACTGGACTTGCCTTGCCTTGCCACTCAGCTGAATCTCAGTTCTCATGTATACATCGTGTTTTGGTGGACAACCCAGGACGCCCGAAATTTGGGTAACCATTTGAGGATCATCCACTCCAGTGCGGCGTTCGTTCCCGTGCGACTGCGGTGTGTGCAAGCAGCAGAACGGCAGCGGTTTACCCACCGGAACAAGCGAACAAGCAAAGAAAGAGAGGAAAAGAACCAGTCAAAGCGGCAAGTGGGGGGCCATGGCACTGCAGTTGGAACAGCAGCACGGGCGAGCCACCCGGACGGTGACAGCTGGTGCCGGAACCCGGCCATGGCCCCCATGGCTTCCGTCCATCTACACTCCCAACCCTGCCTATGTTGCAGAGGTGTACTAGCTAGCTAGCTGCAGTTCGCGGCGCCCGATGGAGAGCCAAAAAGAGGGGGTGGGGATCGCGCCCGCTCTCGCTTGCAGTTGCAGGATTGCAGCGCTGCGCTCCGCCGCGGCCTCGGGAGCCGGGGAAGCACCACCCTATAGGAGGCTATGGCTATCCACTGCTGCACACGGCGCGGCGCCATTGGGGGCAATGGACGAGAAACCCACTGGGATAGGAGACCCGGCGCACTGTGCCGCTCCAGTGCGTGTGCAGCTCTACTGTTGTACTCCTCCAGTCCTCCTCCTCTCCTCCACCGAGACGGCGGGGCCCGCATCGCTACAGGCTACAGCGTACTACTGGCGCAGCAATGGTGGTGGTACGCCTACTGTTGGATGGATGATGGAGTAGCTTTGCAATAGCTAGGGCCACAAGGGGAGGGTACCCGCGCACGGCCTTTCACTTCACTGTTCGGAGGTTGAAGACGAATGGGAATATAAAAATGGCGTATTGTGGCCTAAAAGTGGCGCTGCGACGGCCCATCAATCAGAGGTTGCTCCCAGAATGGCGGATACCAACGAACAATCACTGACAGCCTAGCTGCTCCTCCTTGGCTCACTAGCTGACCTATCTTTCACCCGGGCCCACCCGTCAATCGCTGCTCGTCAGAAACCACAACGGTTAAGCATAAACATGCTACTCCATCCTGGAAGCGGATGAAGAGATTGTCATTGATGCATGAGTTCGCCATATGGATGTTTTTTCCCCACCTGATTGGGGAGAAGCTTGAACAGATACATAATCTAATAATCAACAGCCACGATGTAATACAGAGTAGTATTCGTGGGCGAGGCAGAGACACCAAACAAACTTGGGATTTGTCTCTCTGATTTAAATTCACAACGGTTGGGTACCAACGGCGAGGCGCGCACACCACACACCAGCTTCCGCCATCCTGGTTCAGGCGGACGGGGGATAGTAGAACCGGTGATCCGGGAACGGCGGCGGGACGGTGTGGCTGGTGTTTGCACCGGCGGCGGTAGAGAATCCTGATGATGCTGCAGCGTGGAGCAACGGAGAGTGGGAGGAGCCCGGCATTTGCCACCCCCAGCTCGCGGGGTATGACTGGGGAACCAACAACTCAGGGGGCCTTCGTTCCGTCGGCCGCTCCTGCAGCCACAAACGGCACAAGCACATAAGTTGCTTTGTTACTTAACACCATCAAGGAGCTTACAGCACTAGTATCAACATAAATAAATTCAGGGGTGAACAACCATCGATCATTGAGTTAAGAGGCTTTGCTTCATAGGTAAAAGAATCTTGAATACATATGTGCATGAGTCAGGAGGCTTTGCTTCACAGGTAAAAGAATCTTGAATACGTAAGTGCAGGGAGGTGTCCAGCACTTGATGCAACTTGAGAAAAAACACCGTGGAAGAGTACCAGAGCAATAGTGTCAAGTCATAGCCGTGCAAGCTTTCATGTGAACGCACAGTATCTCCCAAGACAGACTAAAGCTGCACCATGTGATCAGGGTACTAAGTTGCATCTAAAGTTGTGTCGTGGAACTGCAGTTATTTTTATTTCCAAAAGATGCAGGCTCACGGATGAACCTGACTGAACCATCAATCGACTCACAGGGGAAACAGTACCCACATCAAGTAAGTACTCATGCTATGTCCTTGAGATGCCATTCAAAAGTTTGCGTTTAAAGGAAGGAAACATGCATCTTAATGTTCAGTGGATAAAGACATCAATAGCTACAAGGCTAATGATTTTGGAAAACAGGCATGCTTAGTTTTAGGAAAAACTAGAATTAGGAAATAAACTGTTCTACCTGTCCACATCTAGCTTGTCGATAACTGAAATATGCTTACACAGGATATACTATTCAGAAACAGTTTCTTTGCCACATTATAAACAAACAGTTTCTTTGCCACATTATTCAGTAACAGTTTCTTTTGAAACATCATTATTCAGCAACAGTCCCAATTAGCTGGTGGAGTAGCGCAGAGTAGTACCTGTAGGTTGGGGAAGAAGCCGGGACAAGCAGATGGGTACAAACGTTGGTGCTGCTGAGGTGGTACCGCTGTGCTATGTTGATGCACAGCCCACTGGGAAGATGAGCTCATTGGCTACAGCAATATCAAAAGGCAGTACAAATATCGTAAGTTTAATATACTTTGCTCAGATCATTAATATCTCAACCGACACTCTTGCTGGTGCGCACACGAAACTATCTCTAACAGCAATGTAACCACCACTGTTTTAAGTGCTCAAGTTTCCTTACCTGATTGACCATCGCGCTTGAAGATTCAGGGAAAGGTAACTGGAGGCCGGCCATGATGTTGCCCCTTTTGGACTCTGGAGCGTGAGGCTGCGACATCCGCAGATCCAAGTCAAGGGCATCCGCATCAACGATCGCTGAGGAAACGTTATTTGTAACCATGAGGCAAAGTTTGGTATGACAGTGAATATTCGATGGGTGTGAGAGCGATTGTGGAAGTACCCTCAGTTTCGGTGTCTGGTGGTGGATCCCCGTTGTAGGAGCTAGTGTCGAAATTAGTCACAGCTTCCCTCCCGTTGAAGCGAATGGCTGCCCTGTCGTAAGCTCTAAACCAAAGATCAAGCAGGACAGGAGAGTGAGCGGAGATTAAGGAAGTTTTGTGACTATGTATGCTTGTTTCACAATGGTCAGTGCAAATTAGTGGTACCTTGCAGCTTCGACTTCGCTGTCAAACAGCCCAAGGTATATGTACCTGAGTGTAGTAATGTAAATATCAGCAATGAGATGACTTCTCAATAGAGAGTGATGGCTACTCTGAGAATTCTGGCTCTGAGCTATAATGTGCAGGGACTGTATCATTTCGCCAACTCATATATATGTGGAACCTAACAGTTGCTCCAAATAGGTCTCTGCAATCGAGTGTAGCGGGAAGTGGACGTTTCACCAGCACTAAACAGGACGCCCTAACAGCAACAACTAGTAGCATATGGATTAGCTTCACTATCCCACTAAAATTAAGCTTTAAGATTGATTTCCTACGGCAATCAAATTAAATGTGATGTCCCTAGCATGAACAGCTAGCTAGCTACTATGCTGCGTGACCTCCACCCATTGACAAATTATTAGTCCGGCAGGTTCATTCAGAAATTCCTGTTTATTATCTGATGAAGACCAAAATTAGTGGGTGGCAGCGTGAGCTTACTTCTTGCCGAGCAGCTGGCCCATCCTGGCCTCCCAGCGGCCGCACTTGTGGAGCGTGACGCCGCGGTACTTTGAGCTGCCCCTCGCGAAGCCCGTGCTCTGGCGGCGGAGGATGTGCACGAACTCCTCCTTGGTCCAGTTCCTCATCTGGCAAAAACAACAACGCCCACCCACCACCGCCATCAGACTCACCGATATACGCATGTTTCAGACATCCACATTTATATAAGCTGAAAGAGTTTCGCTACTGCCTAATTTAGTTGGTTACCTGCTTCAGATCCTCCTCGTAGTCGCTCAGATTGAAGTTGATGTCGGCGTCCAGCCCCCGGAACTTGATCGCCGCACGATCGTAGGCCCTGCGCAACGCGAGATTCAGTACAGCTCATGATCCAATGCAATCGAGAGCAGTGAAAGTTCAAACTAGTAGGAAGCTTGATTGATTAACCTGGCGGCCGAGTGCGCGGTGTCGAAACCACCTGACGAATTTAGATAACTTCAGCATAGAGTAATCATGAACAGATATAGAAAGTAATTAGAGCTGGAGCTGGGATTTGAGCTCACCTAGGTAGACCTGCTTCCCGCAATCCCTGCCGGAATCAGAAGGGAATGGAAACGGTTAATTGATGGTTTTGGTAAGCTAATTAATCACGGAGTAGTAGCAGCAGGTAGCTAGGCGAGAGAGGCTAACCAGATGTGCGACTCCCAGCGGCCGGTCCGCCGGTAGAAGGTGACGCCCCGGTACTGCGAGCTGCGGGACCTGGGCCCGCGCCGCGTCTTCTTCGGCACCGCCACCCGCTGCCCCACGCCGAGCTCCTCGGCGCGGCGCGGCTGCCACGCCGGCGCCGGCGCGGGCGCCGGGTCCGGGTGCATCATCATCCCGGCCGCAGCGTGCCCGGGCGCCGTCGAGGGGAAGAGCTGCCTAGTCACGTACGCGGAGACCGGGGGCTGGTCCCCGGACCAGTCGTCGTCGTCGGGGCTCCCGAGCAGGCCGAACCGGAAGCCGCCGCCGTCCGCGGAGTTGAGGACGGACGAGCTGGACGTGCCGGAGTCCGCCGGCGACTCCACATTGAGATCCAGCACCATCTCCGATCCGGGGCCAAACCGCGCGCGCGTGCGTGCGTCCGCCGCCGACCCCCAGGCCCGCCCAGCTAGCTCGGTGGTAAGTAAGTAGTAGGCTCGTGCGGAAGCGTGTCTATGGCGTGGGAGCGCGGTGGCCGCGGGAGGCGAGGGCGAGGTGGGAGGAGTAGAAGTAGTGGTGGGAGGAGGAGGCGGTGGTGGTGGAGGCCATGGGAGGATGAGGAGGAGGACGAGGAGAGGAGGGGGCCAGTTGGAGAAAAGGAAAGAGCGATGGGACGTCGAGGAGGCCAAGGGCATCACAGGTAAACTATTTTTGTGCAGCGGAGGTTCGCTATTCGCTACGCCCACACGCAACGCGCCTGCGGGAGGAACCCCGCTAACGTGTCGCGCTAGCGCCGGAGATGGACCAATCCTCCATTTCCCGTGGGTTTTTTCAGCTGCTATTTATTTAACCCTACGTACTTGACATTTCGTTTCTGAAAATTTGGAGCATAGGCCAGAATCTAGCGGGCAACAGACAAGGTTTCAAAAATTCAGTATCTGAAATGTTTATAGTTTTATTGAACGTCTTTTATAACGTTATCGATAGGCCGCAGAGTAATACAAAAGACTGGCCACTTGTTGATTAAATTATCATCTTTTTCTATGAGCTCACGTGCATCACGAAACATCTATCTGCATCCAGTGCCATCTGCAACTCACATTTGTTTATTTGTACTTAGGATGGTCATTCGTCGACGGCTCCGAACGTTCTTGAAGCTCGATTATTCAAACAGTACAAGTACACTTTGTAAAGTTAATCATTGTGTTAAGAAAAAGTAAAGTGCAAGGCTGGTAGAACTTTGGATGGAGTGGTCTGCTCTACAATGATGTTAACATTATTATGTCGTGTGTTGTAGTAATATATTGTGGGAACACAAACTAAGCAAGCACTTAACGTACAACTAGAACGAATAAACATGATTTCACCCAAAAAAAAAGATGTCATATAGTTAACGCATGAATTATTCTAAATTTGAGTGGTACAACTTTCTGGCACTAGGTTTAACGGACACGCTCAGTGCACATGTTACTTTAACTAAAGAATCACTCAGAACGTTCTTGAAGCTTCGGTTCTGTATATACACTTTTTGATTCTTGTGTACGAACAAATAAGATGGAAACCCCAATAAACATATGTAACTACAATACAACGGCAATATAAAATTATTATGTCGCATGTTGTAATATACCGATAAACCAAAAACAATTAAACCACCAGTACAACTATATCTCACGTGAAAACAAACTTATATATGGTACACCTAGTTTACACAGATGCTAACAAAAACCAATCGATGCAAATTTCTACTCCCTCCGATCCGAAAAAAGTGTCTGGCAGGTGATTTCACAAAAACAACCTTGTCTTTTTCTTCTCCACAACCCGCACTCCCTGTTCTACCCAACCAGGCAAACCAGTAACCGCACGTCCGGCCGTCCGCACAGCGCATCGATTCCATCCGCGTTTTTCCCCTTCTCACAAACCAGAGCAGCACCACCGTGGGTGGCTCGATCTACCATGTCCGGCCAACTCTAAAGAATCCTCCGGGCAGGGGAGAAAGGCGGGGCATGACGCCGGTGGCGACGCCTCAGCGGAGCGGGGCAACGCCGCCGACGCGAAGGGATGCGAGGTGGAAGACGGCCTGCTTGGCGAGGAGCGGGCGGGACGGGGGCACGCCAGTCGCTTGGAGAGAGAGCACGCACGTGGGACTGCTTGGCAAGGCGACGGCGACGGAGGGGGAGGCGGAGGAGCGCGGCGCCGGATGCCTGGAAGATGCTTCGCGCATGGCAGTGGTGGCATTAGCCAGATCCAGTCATACTGATGGGCTAGTTTTATGATTTTCGAAGGGTGTAAATGTAAAACGCAACTGTACTGACCGTCCGACTCTTTTTTCGGATCGGAGGGAGTACTAGATTGGTAAGACACACTCTCTTATTAGTTTACGGGGAAGAACCCCTGGCTTGTAGTGTTGCCGGTAACTACTCACTAGGGAACCATGCAATGAGATGCGTGTACAAAAACAGTAGAAACACCACACAAAAAATTGTATAATTACCCTACAAAAAAACTTTTACATAGCATGTTGTAATAATATATTAATTTTCCAATTGCTGAAAAATTGAACAAACACGAATGTTAAATATAACGTGACAGAATCATATAGTTATCGAGGTACATAATTTGTAGCGACAAAAAAAAAACAATCGATGACCGCACGTGCATCATGAATTTATAATTTTATATACATCCATTTGATACAGTTTGGGAATCATATTAGTTAATAAGACAGGTAGAAAGGGAGGTGGCGTTTTGGCTCATAGTAGCAAATACTCCCATTATACAAAATAATTAGAAAACAATTTTAAAAAATTCAAAAAATTCTGACATAAATTTTTTGGTGTACACCGTGACATTTTATGTTAGTGCATAAGTTTTCGTGGTGAAACAACATTTTGTGTGGACTGTACAAAAAGACAAAAAAAATCCTGTACGTAGTCATGTTATAACATCAAAATTTGTCTTTTTTACGGGAGCCACATAATTTTTTAGTTTTCTTTGAAAACTTTTGTACGAACATAAAATGTGTAGATGTGCATGGAAAAAAAAAAAATTTTTGTTTACACTTCGAAATGTAGATTCACATAACGGGAGCAAATGCACCTATGAGCCAAAGTGAATATTCCGGTAGAAAGGTCATACCTTCTTGAAGTCGATTGTACTAACAAGACAAGTACACTTCGTAAAATCAACAATTGTGTGAAGAAAAGTTAACGTGCAAGGGTCATAAAACCCTGTGTGTGGTGGGCTATTCTATAACAATGTTTTTATTATTATTATGTCGCGTGTTGTAACATTATAATATGAGAACAAAAACTAAACAAGTGCCCCAGATGCAATTGATGTGAACAAAAACATGACACACATAGAAACATCATATAATTTACATATAATTTTATTATAAAAGCCGAGAGGTACACCTTTCTGCTAGATTTGACGGATATGCTCAAAGCACCTTGTTTATGTAAAGAACTACTCCAGATGTTCTTGAAACTCCTGCAGTAGAAACACACATACTACTTATAGCTGAAACGAGTACACAATCATATAAATTAGAGGGAGTACACTAATATGTGACTTGCTGCAAGGATATAATACAAGTTGTGATTTTTTTCTTACACAACACATCTAGTTACATCGTTGCTCTTAAGAAAGAATCAATTGATGCTACAGCTTTTCGCTGGATTGAAGGGACACACCAAAGCACCTGTTAGTTTACCCCAAGAACCCCTCGCCTGTGGCCAATCCCTAGCGAACCATGCGACGATCCATCTGGTACCAAAGAGAGCAAAGCACGGTGTGTGCAGCAGACAGTTTCTTTTGGCTCGCAATAATCAATGTCCACTGTCAGACACCATCAGCTCATAGTGTTTATTAAACCAAGCAAAGCAAGCTAGTAGTGTTAGTGTAGCCCAGGCAGGACGTAGCTGCTAGAGGACCACATTAAGAAAGTGGAACCCTGCCGCTAATCAAATCCCTAATCAACAGTGCGCCCGTACGTGCGTGGTTTGCGGCTGCACGAGCCTCGCCGCTGAGGTTGGATCGTGTACTCCGGCTGCGTAATCCTACGTACTCCGGCAGAACGCACATGTTGCGCCCGATCTCGATTGCGTTGACCACGGCCGCTGCAGCATCTCAACCAAACCCGTAATTTAAACGTTACTAAGTATTTTAATTGCTTCTATTTTACAGTTATGCGTGCAAAATATGTTCATTCCAACTGGACTGATTTTTCAAAAATTTTAGGCATCTTTTGAAACAAATCTGTCATCCCTTGCCGTATCTAAAGTGGGGAGCCATTTTTTCGGTTGCCCCCTAAAATTCGTTGACCATTTGTAGAAGTGAAGTTTTAGGACGTGTTGCTCTTGTGTCGTGGAACTCATATGTCGTTGACCATTTGTAGGAGTGTCAAACTCATCGAAATATGGTCAACTTCTTCGGAATGTGTTGTCTGTCGTCTCCAACCATGGAGTTGAACACCATTAGCTCGGTGTCGTCCTCTCCATGATGTATGCCAGCCGTCGTGGGCACATGCACCATGGAGTCGTAGGCCACCTTGTCGCCGTCCTGGTGCCACTGACGATCGTCTCGCCACGATGCGACACACGAGCAAGGAGTGACGCACCTACACGAACACAAACTCGCGATCCACGTCCTAGGGCAGGGTTGTGGCACATGAGCATGCCTGGTGTTCGTTGGAATCGGCCGCCATATATCCAAATCGGGATGGACTTGGGCGTAGCAAGGCGGCCTCGACCTGTTCGTGGAGAAGGGTAGCACGACGATTGTGGCAGGGTGCGTCGATAACGGAATTGAGACTGATTGGGCATGAGGCGGGTAGGAGGAAAAAAAGGATAGGGAATACTCAATTTTAACGTTTGCCGTTGTGAGATCTGTTTACCTTCATACGATGTTTTACATATAGGCCGCCATTTTAAGGCACCTCCCAATATACGCATCTCCGCTGGCGTCCATCAATATGAGCCAAACAAACGGCTTCGTTGGACGTTGTAACTGGGGATGAGTTGAGATGATCTAAGAACATGTACAATAGAAGATATTGGACGGATGTTTAGAAAAATAAACCAATTTTTATTGAAACATCGATGTTTATTTATACTAGTAAACGTGCACGTGCAATGCACGTCTTGTCCTATGTCATAAAAACATATATTGTGATCTTCTATCAGGTATTTTACCGAGCCATTTATACATAAGAGGTGTGAGGGCGCCTAAAACACAAAATCCACACTTACATAAAATTTACAATCACATAAATATATTTAGAATTATTTGTAAAAATACTTAAAAACATAAACTAAGCAACAATATGTAGTATGTTTCTTCTTGAAGGTCCATCTATGTATTCTTGATACATGGCGAAATATGAATGACAGATAAAATAACTAAGCAACATTGTATATTCTATTTATTCGCGGATGATGGTTCTTTCTTGAAGGTCCACTTTTTTATGCGATCAATAAGGCTTCGTGCAATGGCTGGGATATTGCTTAAAGCTTCATTTGCTTCATACTTCAGGATGTGAACCAAAAATCACTTCCTTAGTTGAAAACCGTCCTATATATGCATTATACAACATTGTTATAAAAAAACATGTGCAAAGTGTATGCAAATGAACATGTGTAAATACTCACCGTGGGTACTGGAAAATGTAGCAATCCATCGTACCATGAATGCATGAACTCAAAAACCAAATAACCCGACAGAGCACTGCATGCATATAATGTTACATTGCGGGTCGAATAATACGTTAAGATTGTAACACATTGTTAAGATTCTTACTCGTCTAGATTTGTTGGAACTTTGGGAGCCTTGCAACCCCATTTAGTTATGTCATCCTTTGATGTAGGGTTTGCAACTTCGAGGGCAAGATTAAAATTATCGGCCACATTTTTAAGTATAGTCTTCGCCAAATATGGTATTGGAAGCGGGTCCAAAAAAGAGATAACTTTTTTATGCCGATCCAAGACGAACAACTGGAATAACCCAACAATATCCCAAGGCAATAAAATATGCACCGGTACATTTAAAAATATAGCAATCATTATAACAGATAATTGACTCTTAAGAATGAAGGATTGAATTCTTACCATACTGCATTCAGAAATATGATACTCATTGCTGTCAGGCCAGCTAAGAAACAACTGAGCCAACTGAGCAACGTCAGGATAGTCACTACGACTTGGATCTCGTGCATATTGAGACATCAACTAAAATAATAATAAAAAACATTAGTATATGCCACAAATGAGTCACATATAAATAGATTTAATATGTAGTTATAGTAACTTACACAGAAGCTCAAATCCATGTAGTGGACTGGGACATCCCTAGCAAGCTGGATGTCGTGCCACGCCAGTATCCGTACAGCCATATTAAAGCAACTAACATCCATATTTTCATTCATTTTTAGTATGCTACTTATTTGTCTTAAATTAAGACTAATAGGATAAGGACTCGAACTTTTAACCCATTCGGTCCTGTAAAATTAGAATTATGTCAATTACAATTACAAGTATGCTATCGCAATTTATTAGAACAATACAATAAAATGAAAAAAAAATGTTGCTTACTCTAGTGAAGGGATATCATCAACTGTGCTGATATATAGGCAAAGTTCATCTATTAATTCCTGGTCTGTTGGATTGGCAGATGGGACGTGAAGCAATGATTGCGAGATGAACCCAATTTCTGACGCTAGTTTGGATGTTTTGATGTTTTTAGGAGGTCCATCCACAATGACACAATCAGTAGGATCAAATATTTGTTCTTCATCATCTTTCAAGTCTCGATTCCTTATATTATCATCATTCAAATGTGAATCCACCAAAATTACGGCTAGTTTGTTTCTAAAATCTGTCATATTGACCTATTAATCAAGCAGTAAATAAAGTTAGTTTTCAAGTAATAATGATACAACCTGGAATAAGTATCGCGATATATGGAGCAAATATACCTGTTCAGGAATGTCGGATAAAATATCCCCCGTGAAATATTCCATGAAATTTAACATCCATAGACCACACGATGACCTGCATGATTATAATTTTTAATGATACAGAAATTAGTATTTATTCAATAAGGATAATCATTCCTCACCAAAAAAGACCTTCAAAATCATTAAAAATGAAAATTTGAGGGCAATTTGTTTTTCTGAATTGTAGCAGAGACAAGAGCAGTCCACGGCCCACGGCCCACGGCCCACCCACACCCGACGGCCGACAGGCCCGAGATTAACTCGCCGACCTCACTCCTTGTCGTCCTCACTCCATGTCTCATCGCCTTCAAAAAAAAAATCGGACTCACAGTACTCGCTAGCTCTCACAGTACTCGCTAGCTCCCCCCCCCGATGACCCACAAGTATAGGGGGTGTATCGTAGTATCTTCGATAAGTAAGAATGTCGATCCCAACGAGGAGCAGAAGGTGTTGACAAGCAGTTTCGATGAAGGATTCACTGTAAATGCTCACAGACAAGTATTCAGGGGGGTTTGATGTAACTGTTGAATAAAGTACGAGTATGTAAAGTGCGAGAGTAATAATTGCAGCGAGTGGCCCAATCCTTTTTAGCACAAAGGACAAGCCGGTTTGTTTACTTATAATGACCAAACGTTCTCGAGGACACACGGGATTTTAGTCTAGTGCTTTCGCTACATACGGCTAAATAATCTTCATTGTTGTGATAAGTGTTGTGTGGGTGAACCTATGCTAATGTACCGCCCTTCCTAGGACTAATACATACTTGTGATTATACCCCTTGCAAGCATCCGCAACTACAAGAAAGTAATTAAGAATTAAATCTAACCACAGCCTTAAACTCTGAGATCCTGCGATCCCTCCTGCATCGATATACCAACGGGGGTTTAGGTTTCTGTCACTCCGGCAACCCCGCAATTGGCAAACGAGTACAAGATGCATTCCCCTAGGCCCATAAATGGTGAAGTGTCATGTAGTCGACGTTCACATGACACCACTAGAAGAATAACACCACAACTTAAATATCACACCATTGAATATTACTCAACCATAGTTCACTACTAACATTTAGACTTCACCCATGTCCTCAAGAACTAAACGAACTACTCACAAGACATCATACGGAACATGATCAGAGGTGATATGATGATGAATAACAATCTGAACATAAACTTGGTTCAATGGTTTCACTCAATAGCATCAACAACAAGTAGGAATCGATACCGGGAGAGTTTCCCCTATCAAACAATCAAGATCAAACCCAAATTGCTACGGCGGTGGCGGTGTCCAGCGGTGATGACGGCGGTGATGATGGTGGAGATGATGATGATGGTGATGGCGATGATGTCCAGCTCGATGACGGTGTCGATGGCGTCGATTTCCCCTCCCGGAGGGGAATTTCCCGGCGGATTCCTGCCCGCCGGAGAGCTCTTTTCTCTCTGGTGTTCTCCGCCTCCCGCGAGGCGGCCGTAACTCTTCGCGCGAGGTACCCTTCGGGGCTTAGGTCTTCGGGACGAAGGGTTTGGCGAAGAAAAGGAGGCGAAAAGGGTCGTGGGCCCCTGCACCATAGGCCGGCGCGGCCAGGGGCACAGGCCGCGCCGCCCTAGGGTGTGGGCCCACCCCGGCTGCTCCTGGCTCCTCCTTCGGCTTCCTTCGTCATCTTGAAAAATAGGATTTTTGGTATATTTTCATTCGTGAGTTGTTCTTCGGAAATTTTGCGTTCTGTCTGTGCTTTTTCCAGCAGAATCCTGGCTCCGGTGTTCGATCCTCCAATAATGATGAAACATGCAAAATAGATGAAATAACATAAGTATTGTGTCCCAATATGAAATATATCAATGAATAACAGCAAATTATGATATAAAATAGTGATGCAAATTGGACGTATCAACTCCCCCAAGCTTAGACTTCGCTTGTCCCCAAGCGAACCGAGCTCGATAGACATGACCACATGTTTATGGAGTGAAGAGTCGATAAATAAAATACGGACAAGAAGCATCATATTCATTCACACAGACATTATAGTAAACAACCTCTTATAACTCATATTGAAACAAGTATAAGGTAATCACAAGTAAAGGTGCATGAGAAATCATGATTGGTGATGGCAAACTTCGTTCTTGGTCGAGAACAATTAACAGATTATATTTATCTCATTGAGCAGCGCTCTCATGTTAGAGTTTATAAGGCACAACTTGCATACTCAATCGTAATGGTCTACTCATAATCATTGATAACTTGCAAAGCTATATTCATTCAAATAAAACTTGTACTAAACAAAGAAGAATAAAAGACATGATGTAGCAAATCACAATATAATGGTTTGATCACAACTACTCAAATGCTTGCTTGAGATGGAGGGAAATAGGTTTACCGACTCAACATAAAGTAAAAGACAGGCCCTTCGCGGAGGGAAGCAGGATTAAATCATGTGCTAGAGCTTTTTCAATTTTTGCAATCATATAAAGAGAATAAAAGTAACATTTTGAGAGGTGTTTGTTGTTGTCAACGATCGGTAGCGGGTACTCTAACCCCTTGCCGGACAACCTCCTAAGAGCGGCTCCCATATTATTTTCATTTTGTGTGGCACTCCTTCCAACCTTTCTTTCACAAACCATGGCTAACCGAATCCTCGGGTGCACACCAACAATCTCATACCATGAAGGAGTGCCTTTTTATTTTAGCTTTATTATGATGATGACACTCCCCCCAACCTTTGCTTACACAAGCCATGGCTAACCGAATCCTTCGGGTGCCGTCCATCAATCACATACCATGGAGGAGTGTCTATTTAGTTTAATCAATTTGGGACTGGGAATCCCATTGCCAGCTCTTTTTGCAAAATTATTGGATAAGCGGGTGAAGCCACTAGTCCATTGGTGGAAGTTGCCCAACAAGATTGAAAGATAAAACACCACATACTTCCTCATGAGCTATGAAACATTGACACAAATAAGAGATACTAAGTTTTGAATTGTTTAAAGGTAGCACATGAAGTATTTACTTGGAATGGCGGAAAATACCATGTAGTAGGTAGGTATGGTGGACACAAATGGCATAGGTTTTGGTTAAGGTTTGGATGCACGAGAAGTATTCCCTCTCAAGACTGGTCTTTGGCTAGAAAGGTTAATTAGCAAGCATAAGAGTCGAGGGAAACAAACAAATATACATGTGATAGAAACAATCATGCATCTTCCTTGTAAGTACAAACAATTTTAACTTCAGAATAATAAGCTATGAGCTAACAAGAAAGACAATGAAACATCTACATGTATTTCTCTTTTCTATTTAAACCTCAAAGTGTTGTTGCTATTGACCAATGCTAAGTTTGCCAAAACCAAATAGATTTATTCAATGCTCCCAAAGTGATACCAATACTAACAACAAGGTGAATCATATAGTAGAGATTGCAAACTAAAATAAGATGTGCAATATGTAAATGATAAGACTTCTCATTAATATTCCATAACGATAACTCACACTAAGGGATACATAGATAACCAACTAAAGGAGAGATACTTCCAAACGCAACCCATCTTATATGATAACTTCCCTACTCATGATATGATACTACTTGACAATAAAAGTAAAAGGTAGTGATAATGTGATACCGCGGCACTCCCCCAAGCTTGGAACAAACCAAGGGGATGCCAATACCGATGATGAATTACTCTTTTGGCGATGATGGTGATGAACTCCTCCCGAGCTTCTTAATAAGCTCCTTCGTCTTCGATTTCTCAGCTTGACAATTCGCACTAAGATTCGAAGAGATTCATTGTTATCCGAAGTTGGCGATGACGACCTTGTGACGCGAATCGAGTGGTATTCAATCATTCTTCGGAGACGGCAATTCTCCTCCCGGAGTATCTCCACTTCTCTTCGTAGAGCCCGATATTGATCACAAAACTCATCGGTAATCCGTATGACTTCTTCCATCATGGGGAAAGAGTCGAGGCTAAGAGCGGGTGGTAAAGGTCCCCGCAGGTTATGAGAAAAAGAACGTCGAGTGTCAACGTATCCCACCAAGATTTGCTTGCTTCCTCCGCTTGCTGCTCTTGTCTTGATGGCACCTCCTTCTCTTCCTCCAAAAGCCCCTTGCCCTTGTTGTTGGAGGCCATGGTGCTTCTAAACCGAAAACAGATCTGGCAAACAAACTTGAAACAAAACACGTCGAGAAAACGATATACGGACCTCCAGGTCCGGGATTATATAGCAAAATTTTTCTCGTCAAAAGGAAAGCACCAGATCGAACCGTAGTCGGAAAGGGGCGACGAGGCGGCCAAACCATAGGCCGGCGCGGGCCAGGTCAGGCCGCGCCGCCTATGGTGGCACCCTCGTGCGTCCTTTCCACTCCGTTTCGAACTCGTAATTTCTCATATTTTCCAAAAACTTGCAAAAATATAGTTCGGAAAGTAAATTGCGTACTTTTCATTACCGATCGTTACCTATTCGAAGTTGAGTTCTCGCGGATCGTCAATTTGCCCTTTGATGTAGGCCTCCGGTGTTTCCACTTGAATAATATCAACATCAACATTATAAGAATCACCCGAGATATAATGCTTGAGTCTTTGTCCATTCACCACTTGCGTAGCATTGCCTTGGAGAGAGCTAATTTTGATTGCTCCTGAACGATACACCTCCTCGACAACATATGGTCCTTCCCATTTCGAGAGTAATTTCCCTGCAAAGAATGCGAGACAGAGACCGATACAATAGGACTTTATCCCCAATATTAAATTCTCTTTTGATAATCCTCCTATCATGCCATTTTTTAACTTTCTCTTTAAAGAGTTTAGCATTTTCATATGCTTCACTTCTCCATTCATCTAGAGAACTCAATTGCAACAACCTCTTATCACCGGCAAGTTTAGGATCTTTATTTAATTCTCTAACAGCCCAATAAGCTTTGTGCTCTAGTTCTAGAGGTAAATGACAAGCTTTCCCATAAACCATTTTATAAGGTGACATTCCCATGGGATTTTTATAAGCAGTTCTATAAGCCCAAAGTGCATCCTTCAATTTACTAGCCCAATTCTTTCTAGTTTTATTAACGGTCTTTCCCAAAATAGATTTAATCTCTCTATTTGATAATTCTACTTGACCACTAGTTTGAGGATGATAAGCGAAGCAATTCTATGATTAATACCATACTTAGCAAGAGTTTTTCTAAAACCTCCATGAATAAAATGAGAACCTCCATCAGTCATAATATATCTAGGTACTCCAAATCTAGGAAAAATAATATCTAAGAGCATTCTTAAAGAGGTCTCACCATCAGCACTTTTTGTAGGTATAGCTTCCACCCATTTAGTAACATAATCAACAGCAACAAGTATATGAGTGTTACCTTCCGAAGACGGAAAAGGTCCCATGAAGTCAAATCCCCAACAATCAAACGGTTCAATAACAAGAGTATAATTCATAGGCATTTCATTGCGTCTGGAGATATTACCAACCCTTTGGCATTCATCACAAGATAAAATAAACTTTCTCGCATCTTTGAAGAGAGTTGGCCAATAAAAACCTGATTGTAAAACCTTTTGCGCGGTTCTTTCTCCAGCGTGATGTCCTCCATAAGCACTACCATGACATTTACTCAATATTTCTTGTTGTTCATACTCAGAACACATCTTCGCATAATATCATCCACTCCTTCTTTATATAAGTGTGGGTCATCCCAGAAATAATGCCTCAAGTCATAAAAGAATTTCCTCCTTTGCTGAGCTGAAAAGGTTGGAGGCAAGTACTTGGAAACAATAAAGTTAGCATAATCAACATACCAAGGACTGTCTCGCGAGCTCACCTTTATTACAGCCAATTGTTCATTTGGAAAACTATCATTAACAGAACGAGGATCATAAGCAATATTTTCCAATCTAGACAAATTATCAATAACAGGATTATCAAGACCTTTCCTATCTACAATATGTAAATCAAATTCTTGCAAAAGAAGTACCCATCTAATAAGCCTCGGCTTAGCATCTTTCTTTGTCATTAGGTATCTAATTGCAGCATGATCAGTATGAATAGTAACTTTTGAATCAACAATATAAGATCTAAATTTATAGAAAGCAAAGAATACAGCTTATAATTCCTTTTCGCTTGTAGCATAATTTCTTTGAGCAGCATCAAGAGTTTTACTAGCATAATGAATAACATTCAGTTTTTATCTACTCACTGTCCAAGAACAGCGCCTACAAAGAAAATCACTAGCATCACACATAATTTCCAATGGTAAGTTCCAGTCGGGAGGTTCAACTATAGGTGCAGTTGTTAAGGCTTTCGTAAGAGTTTCAATCGCTTCCTTACAATCCTCATCAAAAAGAAATGGTCCTTCTTTTTGAAGAAGATTAGTAAGAGGCTTTGAAATCTTGGAGAAATCTTTAATAAATCTCCTATAAAACCCAAAGCATGACCAAGAACACTACGAATACCATTAACATCCCTCGGATAGGGCATCTTCTCAATTGCTTCAACTTTAGCTCTATCAACTTCAATACCTCTCTCAGAAATTTTATGTCCCAATACAATTCCTTCATTAACCATAAAGTGGCATTTCTCCCAATTAAGAACAAGGTTAGTTTCTTCACATCTCTGCAAAACTTTATCAAGGTTTCGCAAGCAACTATCAAAAGAATTCCCATAGACGGAAAAATCATCCATGAATACCTCTACAATACTTTCACAAAAACCATGAAAAATAGCAGACATGCATCTTTGAAAAGTAGCAGGAGCATTACATAAACCAAAAGGCATGCGTCTATAAGCATAAGTTCCATAGGGACAGTAAAAGTGGTTTTCTCTTGATCTTTAGCTTTAACAACAATTTGTGAAAACCCGAATAACCATCAAGAAAGCAAAAATGAGTATTTTTAGACAATCTTTCTAGCATTTGATCAATAAATGGTAAAGGGTAATGATCTTTCTTAGTAACTTTATTAACTTTTCGAAAATCAATGCACATTCTATACCCTACAACTACTCTTTGAGGAATGAGCTCATCATTATCATTAGGCACAACAGTCATACCTCCTTTCTTGGGAACGCAATGCACAGGACTAACCCATCTACTATCAGCAATAGGATATATAATACCAGCTTCAAGAAGTCGTAATACCTCATTCCTTACCACTTCCTTCATCTTCGGAATTAGACGACGCTGAGGTTCAACAACAGGCTTTGCATCATCTTCCATATTAATAGCATGTTGGCATATAGACGGAGAAATCCCCTTCAAATCATCAAGAGTGTAGCCAATAGCGCCTCGATGCTTCTTCAATATTTCCAATAACCTTTCTTCCTCAATCTCTGAAAGCTTAGAACTAATAATAACAGGATATATTTTCTTATCATCAATATGAGCATATTTAAGATTATCAGGTAAAGGCTTTAAATCAAAAACAGGATCTTCCTTTGGTGGCGGTGTTGTACCCAAATCTTCCACCGGTAAATCATGCTTGAGAATAGGTTGGCGAAGAAAAATTTCCTCAAGCTCATCTCTTTCTTTCCTAAAAATTTCGCTCTCGCTATCCTCCAAATGTTGCTGCAAAGGATTATTAGGAACAAGAACAATAGATGCACATTGCTCCATTTTAAAATCATTACTAGGCAAATCAGCTTTATAAGGAGTTTTAGTAAATTTAGAGAAGTTAAACTCATAAGATTCACCAGCAAATTTAGTCAAAATTTTCTTTTTCTTGCAATCTATAATAGCTCCACAAGTATTTAGAAAAGGTCTACCAAAAATAATAGGACAATAATCACTAGCAGCAGAACCAAGTACCAAAAAGTCAATTTGGATATTTAATCTTACCGCATAAAACTTCCACATCTCGAACAATACCAATTGGAGAAATAGTTTCTCTATTAGCCAGCTGAATAACCACATCAATATCTTCAAGTTCACAAGAATCAATTTCGTGCATAATCTCCGTGTAAAGCTCATACGGAATAGGACTAACACTTGCACCAATATCACATAATCCATAATAACAATGATCACCAATTTTAACAGATAGCATAGGAACACTAGCTTGTTTGGGTTTATTAGGATGTGAGACAATATTAGAAGCATCTTCACAGAAAATAATATGACCATCCTCCACATTTTCAGTCACAAGATCTTTAACTATTGCAACAATGAGGTTCAACTTTTATTTGTTCTTCGGGTTCTACAGGTTTCTTTTCACTTTTATGAACCGCACTATTTATAACAGAGTACTCCTTCATTTTAGCGAGGGAAAGGAGTTTTTTCAATATAAACTTCAGGAATAACATGATCGCGGTTTTCAACTACAACGCATTTATTAATAGATGAATCAATTTTATCTTTATACGGTTCATGATACTTATCAAAATTCTTCTTTGGCAATTCATAATGAGAGGCAAAAGCTTTATAAAGATTTACAGAACTTGAGAATCAAGACCATATATAGCACTCATATTACGAAATTTATCGAGTATCCATAAAAGCTTCAATGCATTTATAATCATAAATTATACGATTCTCTATCCTTGTCGTTCTCCCATCCTTCGGTATTTTCTTGGATCCGATCAAGAAGGTCCCTTTTAAACTCTTCTTTGTTGCGTGTAAATGATCCGTAACAAGAAGTATCCAGCAAGGTCTTGTCTTGAAAAGAAAGTCTTGCATAGAGATTATCAATAATAACATTACCAGGAAGCTCATGAATGGGGCATTTGAGCATTAAAGACTTCAATCTCCCCCAAGCTTGGGCAATACTCTCTCCATCATGAGGCCAAAAATTATATATGCGATTCCGATCCTTATGAATTTCACTTGGAGGATAGAACTTAGAATAAAACCGGGGCACAATATCATTCCATTCAAGAGAATCCCCATTATCCAGTAATTTATACCAATGCGCCGCTTTACCGGACAGCGACAAAGAGAATAGTTTCTTCCTCACTTCATCCATAGCAATACCTGCACATTTGAATAACCCGCATAATTCATGCAAAAACAGTAAATGATCACCGGGATGGACAGTTCCATCCCCTTCATAGCGGTTATCCATAACACGTTCAATAATTTTCATAGGTATTTTATATGGTATTACTTCCTCACCTGGCGCCTCATCCACTACCGTTGCAGTAGTAGTAGATTTCCCAAATAGAAATTGAAGAGAAGATCTCTCCATAATGACTTATAGCAGCGAAGAAATAAAATCAGCACAACAAGAAAGGTTTTCCTTACCAATTCCACTTACCAATAGCGCTTCACTCCCGGCAACGGCGCCGGAAAATAGTCTTGATGACCCACAAGTATAGGGGGTGTATCGTAGTATCTTCGATAAGTAAGAATGTCGATCCCAACGAGGAGCAGAAGGTGTTGACAAGCAGTTTCGATGAAGGATTCACTGTAAATGCTCACAGACAAGTATTCAGGGGGGTTTGATGTAACTGTTGAATAAAGTACGAGTATGTAAAGTGCAGAGTAATAATTGCAGCGAGTGGCCCAATCCTTTTTAGCACAAAGGACAAGCCGGTTTGTTTACTTATAATGACCAAACGTTCTCGAGGACACACGGGATTTTAGTCTAGTGCTTTCGCTACATACGGCTAAATAATCTTCATTGTTGTGATAAGTGTTGTGTGGGTGAACCTATGCTAATGTACCGCCCTTCCTAGGACTAATACATACTTGTGATTATACCCCTTGCAAGCATCCGCAACTACAAGAAAGTAATTAAGAATTAAATCTAACCACAGCCTTAAACTACGAGATCCTGCGATCCCTCCCGCATCGATATACCAACGGGGGTTTAGGTTTCATCACTCCGCAACCCCGCAATTGGCAAACGAGTACAAGATGCATTCCCCTAGGCCCATAAATGGTGAAGTGTCATGTAGTCGACGTTCACATGACACCACTAGAAGAATAACACCACAACTTAAATATCACACCATTGAATATTACTCAACCATAGTTCACTACTAACATTTAGACTTCACCCATGTCCTGAAGAACTAAACGAACTACTCACAAGACATCATACGGAACATGATCAGAGGTGATATGATGATGAATAACAATCTGAACATAAACTTGGTTCAATGGTTTCACTCAATAGCATCAACAACAAGTAGGAATCGATACCGGGAGAGTTTCCCCTATCAAACAATCAAGATCAAACCCAAATTGCTACGGCGGTGGCGGTGTCCAGCGGTGATGACGGCGGTGATGATGGTGGAGATGATGATGATGGTGATGGCGATGATGTCCAGCTCGATGACGGTGTCGATGGCGTCGATTTCCCCCTCCCGGAGGGAATTTCCCCGGCGGATTCCTGCCCGCCGGAGAGCTCTTTTCTCTCTGGTGTTCTCCGCCCCGCAGAGGCGGCTGTAACTCTTCGCGAGGTACCCTCTGTGGCTTAGGTCTTCGGGACGAAGGGTTTGGCGAAGAAAAGGAGGCGAAAAGGGTCGTGGGCCCCCCAGACCATAGGCCGGCGCGGCCAGGGCCTGGGCCGCGCCGCCCTAGGGTGTGGGCCCACCCTGGCTGCTCCTGGCTCCGCCTTCTGGCTTCCGTCGTCCTCTTGAAAAATAGGATTTGTGGTATAATTTCCTTCCAGAGTTGATCTTCCGAAATATTGCGTTCTGACGGTGCTTTTTCCAGCAGAATCCTGGCTCCGGTGTTCGATCCTCCAATAATGATGAAACATGCAAAATAGATGAAATAACATAAGTATTGTGTCCCAATATGAAATATATCAATGAATAACAGCAAATTATGATATAAAATAGTGATGCAAATTGGACGTATCACCCCCCGCCCCCCTCCCACGGCCATCGACCGGACCCCCGCTCTCCTGCCTCGCCGCCGATGGCCTGGACGACAACCTCCTCCGTCCTCTTCGTCCAGGCGACCGGAAGCCAACGGAAGGCCAGGGCACCCAGCGGGAGGGGCAAAAGGAGGTGGATGGGCAGTCCCCGTCTCCACTGGATCCGCAGCCGCGGCCACCCGTCTTCGCCACTGGGGCCTCCCCGGCTTTGGGTCCTCTTCACTCGGCGGAATCCGAGCGGGGGATGAGGGTGGTGCTGGAGGTCGACGTGGGGGCGCTGAATCGGGGGCTGGAGAAGGCCATCGCCGGCGCCAGGTATCTCCTTCACCAGGATTGGCATACACAATTCTTCCAATCTGCCCTCGCCCCCTTAGTGTTTGTCTCTGCCACTTCTTCTTACCCTTTATCCACTTGTAGAATTCTGGGAACTCTTTGTACAAGAAGTTCTTTGCATAAGGATCCACTTCGTTCATCTTGAAATATTCAGTGAGCATGGTACTGGTTGAAGAGGGCCGATTGACGACGTCGTCTAGATCATCGCCCTCTTTGAATGTGATAGGCTGCATATCTTCCAAGTGAAGCTGAAGTTGCAGAACAGAGGGATAGATACCGTACATTGGAAAAGCGTAAAGCCTGTAGCAAGACTCTTGTGGCCCCACGAACCTGGCATCCCTGTAGGGTTTAATCTCATTGATCACTTCACCCTCATTATCTCCTGCTGGATCCACTGAGAATGATGCACGATCATGTCCTTTATAGATGTACTTGAATAAATATTTCACTGTCTTGATGCTTGAGCAAGCTTCAACATTGATGTGACAATTATACCGCATAAGCAGACCAGGGTTGTATGGGACAACCCATCTATTATCCAACTCTGCTCCCCTGACCTTCACTTGACAACCATCGTGCCTCCTCCTATAGATAGGATATGAGTCCTTTCCTTGCTGTGTAGCATCAGTAAACTGCCTGGGATAGTGAAATCGACATTCACCATCTATCATGCAAGCACAATTTTTCCTGAGAGCACCACATGGTCCATGGAGCATATGTTTGACCACCAGAGCATGCAATACAGGGTAGAAGTCCTTGTTAGGAAGTTCTGCTGATATCACCTTGTCATATCCATCTGGGTTTGTTAGCTTGCTATCCGAACGCATGATCAGAAGCATGTGCTCATGCGGCAGCCCCCTCTTTTGAAACTCAGTAACATGGACATATGCAGCAACCTCACCAAAGTATCTTTTTTGATTAAGAGATCATTGATACTTCGCAATTTGGCCCTGTATACTCTCGCCACAAGGTCTGGACGGTCTTGTGGTGTCTGTCCGGGTTCAAGTTTGGATGTAATCTCCTCCCAGTGTGGGTTGCAAGTGATTGTGATAAAGTAATCAGGCTTCCCAAACCGCTGGACTAACGCCATCGCATTGAGGAATCTTCGCTGCATGTCTCTATCACCTCCTGGAAAAGTCCGCAGTAGCACAATTCTCCTACCAACATGCTTACCACGTGTCTCGCCAGCATACATGACGTCAACAACACCCTTCATTAATAAAACAATCAAAACATCATTGTCCTGTTAATTGACATGCGGTGGGGAGGCGGTGCGTGTGTGATATAACATGGAGACGGTATGATACCTGGTATAAATCAGCACGTATGCGCTTCTGATTCTTAGGATTGGAAAAAAAATCAAGTCTCATAGTCTCACACTTTATGTACATGTCGACAGCCCATTGCTGGAGCTCGCGTGCACCGAACAATATAATGTTGAAAAGTCCTTTCCTAACTTGTAGCTTGAAGCAATAGTACTCCCTGGCGCTAACAAATTTTCTTTTACCTCCGTTTTGACCATCATCCTGGTCCTCTTCATCCTGGTCCTCTTCATCATCTGGAACATGGATGAGAAAATGATTAATCGTCAATCGTTATTAACAATCATTAAAATGTGAAACTTGTTTTGTCAGGGATAATTACCTGCTACCTCATCCGTGTTTTCTTCCAGATGTACATTGGAACTTTGGTCTAGACCTTGCAAGGGTTCACGCTCTGTGTCATCCTCTTTGTCCCCTTGCTGAGTGACTTTACGTGGTATCTCATATGGTATCCGACGGTTCCACCCCGTCTCCCCTCTCGGGAAGAATAATGGATATGCCAAAGGATCATAGCAACCATAGTAAGCTCTAATAAATATAGGACGGTCCCCTTTGCCATGCACGACAACCTGCCTATCAAAAGTGTTTTGCGGGTCACTACCTTCAACCCACATCGCGGCCACCTGTGAAGCTGTGGGGACATTGTACCTTCTCTGGTCCAGTCTTATGTCCGTGTTAAGTGATATTCTATATTCTTCCAGGTTCGGAACAGATCCACAACTTTTAAAGGTCTTCACATAGGGGTTGTCCTTTAGTATCTCCAGAATGGCCCGTATGATATTGATATCAAGATCTGGAGACCGCTTCACTCTATGTTCCAAGGTTTCATCTGTATCATAGAAGTAGAGCTGGAGATGTCTAGGTCCTTTATCACCTGGCACCAGATCATCCATTTTATAATATAGTGCCCCTTGTGCACGAAATGTATACACACCGGTTCTCGCCAAGATCGACGGTCTTGTCGAGGGTCACTCCAAGGCTTGTGAAGGAGAAGTGGGTGTTGAAATATCGAATATGCTTTCTGAAATATTTTGCATCAGCATCAACCTGACTTGTAAACAAACGGCGCAACTCTTGAGGAACTTCAGGGGTAGCTATCTTGACTTTTCCTTTTCTGCAACAGAAAGCAGGGCCCTCATATTGTAGCTTCATTGCTCCACAATGGATGCAGTCTGGTACTGTTTTCAAAACATGATGTTTCTTTGGCAGATTGTGGTACACGAAGTCATAAGGATCATCATTCTGTTCACTCTGAGGCACATCAGTTGTCAATCGGTACGAATCAAATACATCACCTGCACAAGCAGAACAAATAGTAATTTAGTTGATGCGGCACTTATTCTGACCAGAATTTAATAGTTATAAAAAATTAATTATTGTTATGAGTTACCTAGACCAGTAAAAATCCTGCACTCTTCATCATCATCAAGCACTGTTTCTTCCTCTTGCATGGTTTCCGTGTTTTCTGTGTGCAAAACAAGTTAAATTGGCTTAATGTATAAATGAGGCCTTATAAAAATGTGCACAATCGTTATGCTATTTTACCTTCGAACCTAGCATCTTGTTCAAGTGGTTCAAAAATCCCCGGAGGATCGGATTCATCAGTAATGTTTGTCTCACCTGGATCTGTATTAAATAGCATGACAATTGATAAATAGCAGTTTACAAACGCAATAAATGAATGATATGCAGAAAATGTTCAGAATATTAATTCCGTTGTACAATAATACATGGAGAGAACTAACTGGTATGGACATGAACATGAACATTAGTACAGCAACAATACCTGGCTCAGATGATTGTGCGTGCATGGCATCATTGGTTCGTGGGCTAGATGCGGAGCTATTTTTGACATGTATAGTATCGTTGTGGTCAAACAGTGTCCCGCTTTCCCTTCTGCAATGCTTATACTTGCGGTTATTGCGCAAATATTCTTCCCTCTGTTCATCCGTCATGAGCGAGTATTTTTCCCTGCGTTGATGCCGTCTCTTATGAGGATCTGCACTTTTTGCTACAAAACTCTCTTGCCCATGAAAATTTGCAGATGTGGACACATGCCCCATAGCTGACTCGCAGCATGGCGTTTGAGTCACGTTGCTCATTGGGGTATGCGGTGAACTCGGTATATAAGTAGTTGGTGGTTGAGACCCGTCGAGTCCACTCCTTGCCGCATCTATCTTTTGTTGGTGGGCTATACGCTGTCTCTGTAGATACTCAGCTTTATTTTCTTCAGACATTCGAGCATACCATGACATGTTAGTGCGTTTTGGGCGGCCTTGGCTTGGGCATACGCGATTGTTTGTTAGGTCTGTCACAGGACCAGTAATAAAAACATCATTGTCAGAGAATTTCCATAAACACACTGTCACAGCAACACACTCGCACAAGTGTGATGTAGAGCATATATACTTGCTTAAATAAATTAAACAAGAGGCCCAAGAAAATATTACCCGATATTTGGCTGAGTGAACCTGCCCCAGTAATATTGGATTGGGCGACAAGAATAGGTCTATTTCCTCCTGGTTTTGCTTGCATTTGCCATGCTTCATTTCTGTGCAACCAATCGGACTCATTGTCATCGCCCAGGTGAGATGCATACTGCTGCACATGTGGCGCCATATCTGTAAGTATCTGTAGCTGCGAAATGAGCCTTTGAAATAACAATGCACGTATATGTTGGAAGTATAGAAGACATGACCTTCTTCAGTAGCAATGTTCTGTATCTGTGTGACTCTAGATATTGTGGTGACCTGTGTAGAGCATGGTATGTTTTCCTCATTGTTAGCGGCGTATGGCTGTTTTTTAAGCTCCCGTAATTCACGTCGGCGTTTTAAGATCTCATCTTTATTATTTGCATACCGCTCCCTATCCCTCTGCCTTTTGAGCTCTTTAGAATCTGCATACACATCTCACTTTAGTATGTGACATAATAATGATTAGATTGCATCCCAAAATATGAACACATGAACTTTGTGAGATTAGATTGTAGAGCATTTTTAATTGTTCAATTTAATAAAACATGTTGCAGACAAATATATTACCAGATAATCGGTTGTGTGAACCTGCCCCTGCAATATTGGACTGAGTGGTAACAACATGTATTTCTGCTCCTGGTTTTGGTTGCAGCTGGCATGCTTCATTTGTGTGCAACCAAGCGGACTCATCGTCACCGCCCACCTGAGATGCATACTCGTCACCATGTGTCGCCATACCTGTAGTAAGTAGTTGCACCTACAAATTTAGCATTTTTAACATGGCACATATATGTTGGAAGCATAGAACACATGACCTTCTTTAGTAGCCTGGGTGACTCCAGATATTCTGGTGGCCTGTGTAGAGCATGGTATGCTTTCATCATTCACAGCGGCGGTTGCCTATTTTTTAAGATCCCGTAGTTCACGTCGGCGTTTTAAAATCTCATATTTTTTATTTGCATACCGCTCCCTATCCCTCTGCCTTTTGACCTCTTTAGAATCTGCATACACATGACAAGTTAGTATGTCAGATAATAACGAATGTGAAATAATAACGATCTTCCTGAAGATTGCGTGTTCTATCAGCTACCTTGACTTCGCCCGTTGGTTATATCTTGGAATGGAGCCCGTGAGGAAGATGCCATACCAAATTTAGGTTCCTCTACCCTGTGAAATTAAGAGGCATTAAAACTGCCTACCAGCAAATTGTAATAGTCAATTCAACGGTGACAGCATGAGAACTTTCTTCAATTCAATCACATTGCGCGACTGCAGGAAATCCACGGAACTGCAGAAATTAAAAGGTGGTTTTGACTGTATTTTGGGTGACTTTCCTGCAGATGTTCTATCAAATTCTTGTAGAACCCAGCGTGAGTACATGGTGTTTTAAGCGAGTTATATTCCCAGTACTTATATGGTGCAACCTGGGCCTAGCAACAAAAATGTTTGTTGGACATTCAAATGTGATTGTAAAACACAATCGTGGTATTATTTCTTAATCTGACCTGCAAATCTAGATTATTGCAAAACCTAATCTCCATATATATATTGGTTTAAAAATTGTGAACCTTCCAGGGGTACAGTACCTTTTCTTTTATATGACAGTGATCATTTCTTCCATAGTACTTTTTTGAAGTTTTTTTTGAACCCCTTCTCAGTAGCATTAGCATAATATGTAGATATAGCTAAGGGTGAGTATAGATTTTAATTATTTATCAGTAGATTCTTGCATATGATACCTGATGCTTCTTGTTTTTGCAGGGCCGATTGTCTGAAGAAACCTAAAGACAGACGCGGCGTTGATTCCTCTGCCAGAGCATGCAGTTTTCTGGAGAACTGTTGCTGGGCGGACGTTGCTGGGCGACCACGGCGAGAGGAAGGCGAGCAGGGCGGCTGCTGGACGTGGAGAACTGCTGTTGTGCGGACGTTGCTGGGCGACGGCGGCGAGAGGAAGGTGAGCAGGGCGACGGCTGGACGTGGAGAACTGCTGCTGGGTGACCACGGGGAGAGCAAGGCGAGCAGGGCGACTGCTGGACGTGGAGAACTGCTCGTGTGCGGATGTTGCTGGGCGGCGAGAGGAAGGCGAGCAGGGCGGGCGACGGCTGGACGTGGAGAAGCTATCTTCTTTGTGCGGACATTCTTTGGCGGCGACGTGGCGAAGGAAAAGCGAGCGAGGCGGCGGCATTTGGCAGACGTGGAGAACTGCTCCTGTGCGGAAGTTGCTGGGCGACCACGGCAAGAGGAAGTGGTGCTGGACATGCACGATCTAATTTATTCCTGGATCAGTGTAGACGGTTGTGATCCGCTGGTCCGCTCCCTTCAAAGATGTGAGCGATTTCAGGCGTTGGATATATCCTTTGGAAGGCTGAGATTTGTTGGATGGGACGCTCTCTTCCTTTTAAAGTAGGGGAGAGGGAGACTAATCAGATGCCTAACTAGACACTTCTCATGTATAAATAAACTGTGGTGCTTAGCAAAATGTTTGATTTACTTTTATAAACACCCCTCTAAATAGCTCACATCGTACATGGCCTAACGGGGACGTCCGTGCCGACCACGACGCGCACGGTTGGCGAGACGGGAGCCAGGTATATGTACGCTTCGGCTGCGTCGAGCTAGCTAGCAGTAGGTGTAGCCCCATCGTGGAGTAACGGATCTGAGCGACACCTCTATCTACGAATGTACTATCCATCACTCTTTCAGGCTTTCAGCTCTGCTCTGCTGGTATACGTACGACGTACGTGCACCGCTCGTACATGGTACGTGTGTAGTATGTATTGTACTGGACGCACTAGGTCCGACCTGTCTCTCGCCGGGCGGGGCGGGTCCCCACGCGCATGGACGCAGGCGAACGGGTAGCCGCAGGCGTACCTGTCCGGGGCACTGTGCCGCTCCGGTCGGTCAAGCCTACGCGCGCAGCGTGGTCCATCGGAAACGTTATCCGTTTCTACAAATGCATACGTGCTATACCTACGTACGTACGCGTATCCGTCGCTCGTCACGTACGTACGGGCTCACGGTCGTGGTCAGTCAGTCACGGACCGGGCCGGGCGGGCGGGCCAGAGAAAGAGAGAGAGCCCGCGGCCGATGGATGGATGGATCGACGGGGGACGCGCGGCGACAGCGCCGTAAATGGGCCGCACCGGCGACGTACGGGGTGACCGGGACGCGCGTGTCCTGTGCGTGTGCGGCTCGATGGAACTGCGCGCGGTCGCCGGTCGGGGAAGGTGGAGTGCACCGGCGCGTGCACGGTTCGCTTGTTTCGCACTGCCGCAACGGAGTATATGGTTCGATCGCGAGTGCAAAGTACACGGGTATATGTCATCCCAAGTTGGTTGATACCAGGAGCTCCTTCTTTATCGAGCAAATTCTTTAGATCAACTAGATCATTGGTGTTGACATGCAACTCACAAGTAGTGCGCAAACTTTGGTGGAAAAGGGTCGGCAGTATCGAGACTACTTCCATCCTACCAGGCCGGTCTTCACGGAAACTCTGTTTCGGCGGCTCTATCGGATGTCAAGAGATGCCGGCCGATGCCACTGGTAAGCTAGGTCTCGCTTCTTATCAAAAGTGTTTCGCGGCCACCTGCTTGGAGGCGACGTGCATGTTCTTCCGTGGTTGCGGTGTTTGACGATTTTTACGTGAGAGAGCCAACTGTTGCTGACACTACTCGGCTGTTGTTGATCAACGAGGCAAGACGGTTTCCGGAGATGATCGAAGCATATATTGCATCACATGATTTGTAGATTTGTCACCCCTTTATTGGCATGACCGGTTCCCACAATGATATCAACGTGCTCCATCACTCTCCGGTATTCTCTAGGCTTGTAAAAGGTATTCTCATGTGCAGCTATGAGATCAATTAAAATGCATACGACAAGCCATATTATCTTGTTGACAGCATCTATCGGGACTGGGCCACACTAGTGGAGCCAGTTTGTAATCTTACAACCGAGAAAACAAAGAGGTTCGCCCAGAGGCAAGAGTCTTGCAGGAAAGATGTGGTGCTGACATTTGGTGTAATGCAAGATCGGTGGGCTATTCCATGTCACCCTACTAGAACATAGAATGTTTAAACCATGCATGAGGTGATGCTTGCTTGTGTGATCGTGCACAACATGATCATTAAGCAAGAGCGTGATGACATACTACATGACCAAGGATGACAATTTCGGAATACGTTGGTTGAGCCACAGGCAAGGGCAGCAACGTTTGAGAAGTTTCTCCATAAGCACATCAAGCTCTGTGATAACCATTTATCCGCTCGTCTCCAAGCGAATATTATTGAGCATCAATGGACATTGACAAAGACATGCGGAGAAGAAGGAGTAGTCACCGCATGTAATTTTATTTGTTTAACTATAATGTAATAAGGAACATTGCATGTGAACTTTATCATTCATTTGCTTTTTTATGTAATAAGGAACTCAACATTATTTTAATGCAACATTATTATTATTTTCGTTATTTGGGTTAAAAATATGCCGAGAAATAATCTATAAATGAATAGACTTGACCAAAATGCGCCTGGCCGCTGGAGCTACCTCAACCCAAATAGAGAAACGTGGTCGGACAGTCATTTTTGTGTCCACAGTCCAACTCAAACGGATATTTTTCGTGTCAGAAATATATCGAACCGCTGAAAATGCTCTTAATGTGGAGATTAGGAGCAGTTCAGGAGGCAACATCCTAGAGGATATGGAGGTGTCGCAACCTATTGGTAGTCAGCCAACTTAGAAGACAATTATTTTTTTCACAAATGACGAATCAAGATTGCAATGGAGTTATACTTCTTCTATAAAGAATGCATGATAAAATGTTTGTTGATGCATTTGAGTAAAACATGTCGTCTAACAAGAAAAGTCTATGAAACCAGTATGGAAATCTTGATATACCAAAACTGGTGCAATGATGAACGTAGCCTATCACAATTTGACGAAACAAGTGAACATCATATATCCGTACATAGATAGTTTTAGTCTATTATTATGTGCACTGCAGGCCTAATACATACAATAGTTAAAGAACTAATACCTCACGGTTTTGATGTGCTATTGTAGCAAACAAACAGCTCTATGAAATCTTCACACAAATCATATCCTATCAAACTCTCTGTTCTTCCCTAAATTTTATAGCTAAAAATTTCAGTAACATTGCTCGCTAAGCAAAACCACAGTGACATGAGCAATTGACATGTAGCGAACTAATATGAAAAGTGATATTAAGACATAATAGGAAGCTAGCACCCAGAAACCATCACCATCTCATGGGAAATAGAAAGAAGTAGCTCTAGACATATGCCTTTATCATCGGCTCATCGGTTGTACTTATTTTGGGGGACAAATTTGGAGATTGGGTCAAAACTGGGAGAGCAAATTCTAGAGTTCCAGAAATGGAAAGACTAATTAATATACTTTGTGAAGTCGCATTCGGAGAAAGTTAAACAACATTGCACATAGTTGATGCTACAAAAAAACAATTGGTTCAAATACTCCAATCACCCGCCTAGGCATGCCCACAATACAAGGAAATTATAAAGCTTAATGAAAAGTTAATGATAATATTTAAAGAACAAGCACCACTACACCAAAGTTGAAGAAGAACTAGGACATGGCGACAAATCCACGCAGACTACTTGTGGCTCCCCCAGTAGTTGAGATAGTGCTCCGAATTTTGTGGTGCTTACCAAGGGTGGGACAGGTTTTGAGGATGGGAAATAAACGAAGCCAATCACGGGGGATCTCCATGGAACTTGTCGTACATACAACAGAACCCATCGCCGGAGAGAAGGTTGAACCAGAATCTGCTGATGAGGGAGGCGCGCACGAGGCACGCTGGATCGTCCGGTGGGAAACGGAGGAGAATTTCGCCTGGCAGAGCCAGTGCCGGCGGCATCATGGTTGGTGGAGGTGGGGAGGGTTTCAGATGGTGAAAACTCTTAACTGCTTTGTAATTGTGTGTGTGCGTCTGTGTGTGTGGGGGGGGGGGGGGGGGCGATTTACCCTTCTTTTCTTTTGGCACTTCAAGTTTTCCCTCTTTTTACATGACGCACCATTGACTTGTGCAGGTTGGAAAGTGGGCGATAATTTCACCTTCAGTCTAGTTGTACTTTTTCTTTTTGTCAAGGAGTTTTTGTAAGGATCATACATAGTTAATATATGGTGAAATTATGATGAGAAACACTCTTTTGGTAGCGCGAAAGAAGATACTGGTCCAAGCATGCCATGCATGGTGGACAATATACTTGTTGTTGCCTTCAGCCATGATGTTTTCATGAAATCCATCATGGTCTGCTTGACACGTTAAATACAACCCTACAAGATGGAGATACACATTGGAAAAGCGTAAAATACATTGCCAGCTCTCACTAAAGAACATTTATCCGCATCATTGAAAATCTACGTTTGTTAAAACCCAGATTGGTCCACGTGCCAACTCTTTTATGTCCTCCTAATAGGAAAAAAATCCTAAACGGCACACAACCTAGAATTATTATCGCATAGTGATTCAGCCGGTCTTTCAATGGCTGGTTTTGGCGTTCAAGGAGACGGAGAAGATCATGGAGTTTCATGTTTGCAGAAAGTATTGGTCATGTTTGTTAGGGCATCTCAAGCGAGTCCAGCGCAAGCTGTTTGTTTGTGTTAAAAACAAACATAAACAGACATTTTGCATGTCAAAAAGGGATCGAACCATTGTAGTTACACTTAATATAGAGATTGGAAGCAGTTCAGGAGGCAACATCCTGGAGAAGACGATTCAAAGGTGCCGCGACCTATTGGTAGTCAGCCAACTCAGAAGACAATAATTTTCTTCCATGGATGACGATCGAAGGTTGGAATGGACTGTAGCTATACCTCTTCTATATAGAAAGCATGATGAAACGTGTGTTGATGCATTTTAGTAAAATATGTTGTCCAAGAAGAAAAATCCGTGAAACCAGTATGGAAATTTTGATATACCAAAACAGTTGCAATGATCAAGGTAGTCTATCACACTATGATGAAACAAGTGAACATCATATCTCTCAGTACATGAATATTTTAGTCTATTATTATATGCACTGTAGGCCTAAAACATGCAACAGTCAAATACCTCACCATTTTGTTGAGCTATTGTAGCAAATAAAAAGCTCTATGAGTTCTTCACGCAAATGATATCCTATCAGACTCTCTGTTCTTTCCTAAGTTTTATAGCTCAAGATTTCAGTTACATTGCTCGCTAAGCAAACCACAGTGACATAAGCACTTGACATGTAGTGTTAGATAATATGGAAAGATAAATTAAGATATAATAGGAAGCTAGCACGCACAAACCATCACCATCTACTGGGAAACATAAAGAAGTAGCTCCAGACATATGCCATCGTCATCGGCTCATTGGTTGCACTTCTTTTGGGGGTGAATTTGGAGACTGGGTCAAAGCTGGGAGAGAAAAGTCCAGAGTACTTGAAATGGAAATACTAATCAATCTACTTTGGGAAGTTGCATTCGGAGAAAGTTAAACAACATTGCACATAGCTGATGTTGCAATAAACTATAGGTTCAGATAATCCAATCACCCGCTTAGGCATGCCCACAGTACAAGGAAATTATCAAGCTTAATGAAAAGTTAATGATAATATTTAAAGAACAAGCACCACTACACCAAAGTTGAAGAAGAACTAGGACATGGCGACAGATCCACGCAGAGTACGAGTACTTGTGGCTCCCCAGTAGTTGAGATAGTGCTCCGAATTTTGTGGTGCTTACCAAGGGTAGGATGGGGTTTGAGGACGGGAAATAAAAGAAGCCCATCATGGGGAATCTCCATGGAACTCGTCGTACATACCACGGAACCCATCTCCGGAGAGAAGGTTGAACCAGAATGTGCTGGCGAGGGAGGCGTGGAGGTTCGTCCGGTGGGAAGCAGAGGAAGATCTCCACGAGAATTTCGTCTGGTAGAGCCGGTGTCGGCGGCGTCATGGTTGGTGGAGGTGGGGAGGGTTTTAGATGGGGAAAAATCTTAACCGCTCTGTAATTGTGTGTGTGCGTCTGTCTGTGTGTGGGCGTGGGGGGGGGGGGGGGGATTTCAGTATTTACCCTTCTTTCCTTTTGGCATTTCAAGTTTTTTCCTTTTTTTACGCGACACACCATTGACTTGTGCTGGTTGGAGAGTTGGAGAGTGGACGATAATTGCACCTTCAGACTAGTTGTACTTTTTCTTTTTGTCAAGGAGCTAATGTAAGGATCATACATAGTTAATATATGGTGAAATTATCATGATAGACACTCTTTTTGGTAGCGCGAAAGAAGATACTGCATGCCATGCTGGACAGTATACTTGTTGCTACCTTCATCCATGATGTTTTCACGAAATCCATCATGAAATCCATCATGGTCCGCTTGACATGTTAAATACATCCCTACAATATGGATATACACATTGGAAACACGTTAAATACATTGCCGACTCTCACTAAAGAACATTTATCTGCATCATTGAAAATCTACGGTTGCTAAAGCTTGGACTGGTCCACTTGCCAACTCTTTTATGTCCTCCTAAAAGGATAAAAAAAATCTTAGACGCCACACAACCTAGACTTATTCTCGCATGCTGATCTAGCCAGTCTTTCGATGGCTGGTTTTGGCGTTCAGGGAGATGGAGGAAATCATGGAGTTTCGTGTTTGCAGAAAGTATTGGTCATGTTTGTTAAGGCATCTCTAGCGGGTCCGGCACAAGCTACTTGTTTGTGTTAAAAACAGACATAAACAAACATTTTGCATGTCAGAAAGGGATTAAACCGATGTAGATACACTTAATGTGGAGATTGGGAGCAGTTCAGGAGGCAACATCCTAGAGGAAACGATTCAAAGGTGCCGCGGCCTGTTGGTAGTCTGCCAACTTAGAAGACACATTTTTTTTCCACGGATGATGATCGAAGGTTGGAATAGACTGGATCTATAGCTCTTATATATAGAAAACATGATGAAACGTTTGTTGATGCATTTTAGTAAAATATGTTGTCTAAGAAGAAAAATCGGTGAAACCAATATGGAAATTTTGATATACCAAAACTGTTGCATTGATCAAGGTTGCCTATCACACTATGTCGAAACAAGTGAACATCATATCTCTCGGGACATGGATATTTTAGTCTATTATTATGTGCACTATAGGCCTAAAACATACAATTTTCAAATACTTCACAGTTTTGTTGAGGTATTGTAGCAAACAAAAAGCTCTATGAGTTCATCGCGCAAACCATATCCTATCGAACTCTCTGTTCTTTCCTAAATTTTATAGCTCAAGATTTCAGTAACATTGCTCGCTAAGCAAAACCAACAGTGACACAAGCACTTGACATGTAGCTTTAGATAATATGAAAGATAAATTAAGATATAATAGGAAGCTAGTACGCAGAAACCATCACCATCTCCTGAGAAACAGAAAGAAGTAGTTCTAGACATATGCCCTCATCATCGGCTCATCGGTTGTACTTCTTTTGGGGTGAATTTAGAGATTGGGTGAAAGCTGGGAGAGCAAATTCCAGAGTTTTGAAATGAAAGACTAATCAATCAACTTTGGGAATTTGCATTCGGAGAAAGTTAAACAACATTGTACATAGCTGATGGTGCAATAAACTATAGGTCCAGATAATCCAATCACCCGCTTAGGCATGCCCACAATACAAGAAAATTATCAAGCTTAATGAAAAGTTAATGATAATATTTAAAGAACAAGCACCACTACACCAAAGTTGAAGAAGAACTGGGACATGGCGACAGATCCACGCAGAGTACTTGTGGATCTCCCAGTGGTCGAGATAGTGCTCCGAATTTTGTGGTGCTTAGCAAGGGTGGGGCGGGGCTTGAGGACAGGAAATAAACGAAGCCAATCATTGGGGATCTCCATGAAACTCGTCATACGAACGACGGAACGCACCGCTGTAGATACGCACGACGCAAGATGTTTGTTTGTGTTTAAAATATACATTAACAGACATTTTTCATGTCAGAAATGGATCGAACCGCTGTAGATACTCTTAATATGGAGATTGGGGGCAATTCAGGAGGCAACATCCTAGAGGAGACGATTCAAAGGTGCCACGGCCTGTTGGTAGTCAGCCAACTCAGAAGATAACTATTTTCTTTCACAGATGACGATCAAAAATTGGAATGGACTGGAGCTATACCTCTTCTATATAGAAAGCATGTTGAAATGTGTGTTGATGCATTTTAGTAAAATATGTTGTCTAAGAAGAAAAATTCGTGAAACCAATATGGATATTTTGATAGACAAAACTATTGCACTGATCAAGGTAGCCTATCACACTATGACAAAACAATTGAACATCATATCTAAATACCTCACAGCTTTGTTGAGCTATTGTAGCAACCAAAAATCTCTATGAGTTCTTCACGCAAATCATATCCCATCAGACTCTCTGTTCTTTCCTAAATTTTATAGCTCAAGATTTCAGTAACATTGCTTGCTAACCAAAACCAAAGTGACATGAGCACTTGACATGTAGCGTCAGATAATATGAAAAGATAAATTAAGATATAATAGGAAGCTAGCACGCTGATACGTCCATTTTGCATCACTATTTTATATCATAATTTGCTGTTATTCATTGATATATTTCATATTTGGAGATGATACTTATGTTATTTCATCTATTTTGCATGTTTCATGATTATTTGGGGATCGCGCACCGGAGCCAGGATTCTGCTGGAAAAAGCACCGTCAGGATGCAATATTTCGGAAGATCAACAGTTGACAGAAATTATATGAAAATTCCTATTTTTCCAGAAGTCGAAGGGAGCCAGAAGGGGGAGCCGAGGGGACCCGAGGTGGGCCCACCTCATAGGCCGGCGCGGCCCAAGGCCTGGCCGCGCCGCCCTGTGAGGAGGGGGGCCCACAGCCCCCTCTCGCCTCCTTTTCTTCGCGTACGTCTTCATCCCGAAAACCTAAGCCCCAGAGGATAGTCGCGAAGAGTCACAGCCACCTCTGCGGGGCGGAAAACACCATAGAGAAAAGATCTCTCCGGCGGGCAGGAATCCGCCGGGGAAATTCCCTCCCGGAGGGGGAAATCGACGCCATCGTCATCGGCATCGAGCTGGACATCATCTCCACCATCATCATCACCATCATCATCATCATCACCGCCATCTCCACCGCTGCACCTCGTCACCGCTGTAACAATTTGGGTTTGATCTTGATTGTTTGATAGGGGAAACTCACCCGGTGTTGATTCCTACTTGTTATTGATGCTATTGAGTGAAACTATTGAACCAAGGTTTATGTTCAGATTGCTATCCATCATCATATCACCTCTGATCATGTTCCATAAGATGTCTCGTGAGTAGTTCGTTTAGTTCTTGAGGACATGGGTGAAGTCTAAATGTTAGTAGTGAATTATGTTGGTTAGTATTCAATGTTGTGATATTTAAGTTGTGGTGTTATTCTTCTAGTGGTGTCGTGTGAACGTCGACTACATGACACTTCACCATTTATGGGCCTAGGGGAATGCATCTTGTATTCGTTTGCCAATTGCGGGGTTGCCGGAGTGACAGAAACCTAAACCCCCGTTGGTATATCGGTGCAGGAGGGATAGCAGGATCTCAGAGTTTAAGGCTGTGGTTAGATTTATCTTAATTACTTTCTTGTAGTTGCGGATGCTTGCAAGGGGTATAATCACAAGTATGTATTAGTCCTAGGAAGGGCGGTACATTAGCATAGGTTCACCCACACAACACTTATCAAAACAATGAAGATTAATCAACTATATGAAGCGAAAGCACTAGACTAAATTCCCGTGTGTCCTCAAGAACGTTTGGTCATTATAAGTAAACAAACCGGCTTGTCCTTTGTGCTAAAAAGGATTGGGCCACTCGCTGCAATTATTTCTCTCGCACTTTACTTACTTGTACTTATTTCATCTGCTATATCAAAACCCCCTGAATACTTGTCTGTGAGCATTTACAGTGAATCCTTCATCGAAACTACTTGTCAACACCTTCTGCTCCTCGTTGGGTTCGACACTCTTATTTATCGAAAGTACTACGATACACCCCCTATACTTGTGGGTCATCACACGCAGAAACCATCACCATCTCGTGGGAAACAGAGAGAAGTAGATCTAGACATGTGCCCTCATCACCGGCTCATCGGTTTTACTTCTTTCGAGGGGTGAATTTAGAGATTGGGTCAAAGTTGGGAGAGCAAATTCCAGAGTACTTGAAATGGAAAGACTAATCAATCTACTTTGGAAAGTTGTATTCAGAGAAAGTTAAACAACATTGCACATAGCTGATGCTGCAATAAACTATAGGTTCGAATAATCCTATCACCCGCTTAGGCATGCCCATAATACAAGGAAATTATCAAGCTTAATGAAAATTTAATGATAATATTTAAATAACAAACACCACTACACCAAAGTTGAAGAAGAACTAGGACATGGCGACAGATCTACGCAGAGTACTTGTGGCTCCCCCAGAGATAGTGCTCCGAAATTTGTGGTGCTTACCAAGGGTAGGACAGGGTTTGAGGACGGGAAATAAACGAAGCCAATCATTGGGGATCTCCATGGAACTCGTCGTACGCACGACGGAACGCACCGCCAGAGAGAATTCTGAACCAGAATCTGCTGATGAGGGAGGCGCGTACGAGGCACACGGGTTCGTCCGGTGGGAGGCGGAGGAAGATCTCCTCGAGAAGTTGGTCTGGCAGAGCCGGTCCCGATGCCGGCGGCATGGTTGGTGGAGGGTGGGAGGGTTTCAGATGGGGAAAAGTCTTAACTGCTTTGTAATTGTGTGTGGGTGTGTGTGTGGGGGGGGGGGGGGGGGGGGTGCGGGGTGGGGGTGAGGGTGGGGAGGGGATTTCATTATTTACCCTTATTTATTTTTGGAACTTCAAGTTTTGCCTTCTTTTACAGGACACACCATTGACTTATGTAGGTCGGAGAGTGAACGATAATTTCAGATTACTTGTAGTTTTTTTTTTGTTAAGGAGTTTTCGTAAGGATCATACATAATTGTTCGTGGTAGACGCAGTTTTTCGTAGCGCCGAAGAAGATACCGGTCCAACCTGTCTCTCGCGGTCTTTACGTGCACGGTGTGTATGTGGATGGGCGCCATTATTCGAGGGAGGACGTACCCACGCGCACGGCCGGGCAGCCGCAAGAGTACCTGTCCGGGGCACTGTGCCGTTCCCGTCGGTCAAGCCTAGGCGCGCATGCGTGCTCCATCCGATACGTCATTCGTTTCCACAAATGCCACAAAAACACCACCCCTAGTCCACTACGTACGCGTATGTATCGGTCGCTCGTCACGGTCACGGTCACGGTCACGCACGGCGGGGGAGCGACCCAGAGAGAGAGCGGACTATGACCCGGTCGGCCGGCGATGGATGGATCGACGGGGGACGGGCGCACGGTGATCGACAGCGCCGTAAATTGGTGCGGTACAGTACGCTGACCACTTGGGCACGCGCGTGACGCGACGGGCCGGGGTGTTCCTGTGCGTGTGTGCGCGGCTCCATGGAACTGCATGCGCGACGGTCGATCGGGAAGGGAAGGTGGAGCGCACCGCGCGAGGTCGCCACGCTCTAGTTGCAGCACGTTCGCATCATCATCTTATCGGGTCGCATGAGGGTGTTCGCTTGTTTCGCACTGGATGGAGGAGTATTTGGTTCGACCGCGATTGAAAAGTACACTGGCATCATCCAAAGTTGGTTCATACCAGGAGTTTCTTCTTTACAGCAACTAGAGCAATGTTGACATGCTACGACCAATAGTGCGCAAATGTAATAATATAAGTAATATATTTACTGAAGCTGACACCCTGTCTTTTTTTTTTACCAGGCATAAGCTGTCACAACGGAGATGCAAGCTCGACCTCGTGGATGAGCGAGTCCACAGCAACACAGTCACATCCCAATTTAGACTTGGAATGTGTCGACGCTGACAACAAACGAGTCCGCGTGTGTATTCCTACTAGACACGGGAGCGCCCGCCAAGGACAACAAATCCACCTCATCCATTCACGGTCCTCTCCCCTTTGAAACCCTAGTGCCAGGCTGTCGCCTGCCCTGCCACTGGCCATTGTCGACACATTTTGTTCGGCCCGTAGCTTGTCGGAGGACACTATTTGTGCCAGCGTTGAGTGCCCTTGCTGGTCTCGCTGTAGCACCTACCCTGGCCAGCCACCATTCCACTCGGAATCGCTAGTCGGCCTCGACGGCCACGACCTGTTTGGCCAATTGCTCAGTACGAAAGCTTAGACCATTTTCGGCCGTTTTCATGAAGTAGGCAGGCCATTGATCCATAATTATTTTCCCCGCAGTGGACCTCAGTACCTCGATCAACTTCTTCATAAGGAAGTCCTCGACAGCTCGTCGAACGAGGAGTCGGGCAGCTCTTTGGAGCTCATGGTTGTCGCGGACTTAGTCATCGACGAGCACACTGAGAGGCAGAGGCCAGTGCATAGGGGCTCGACGAGCCCTCACACGGTAACTTGAAGCACGATCGATAGGGTGGTATTCACGGAGGCCCTGTTCCGATGGCACTATCGGATGTCAAGAGACTTGTTCTTGACTTTTCAAAGGGGCATGAGAGACGACGTCCCCTACTTCGGATGCAGGCCCGATGCCACTAGTAAGCTAGGCTTCACCTCTTATCATAAGTGTTCCACCGCTATTCGTATGCTTTCGTACGGAGTGGTTGATGATCTCCTTGTTGAGTACTTGCGAATGAGCGGAGACCACCTACCTGGAGGCGACGTATAGGTTCTGCCGAGCTATGATTGCGGTGTCCCGCGATCTTTACGTGCGAGAGCCAACTGTTGCTGACACATTGATACGTCTCAAACGTATCTATAATTTCTTATGTTCCATGCTAGTTTTATGACAATACTCACATGTTTTATATACACTTTACATCATTTTGATGCATTTTCCGGTACTAACCTATTAACAAGATGCCGAAGCGCCAGTTCCTGTTTTCTGCTGTTTTTGGTTTCAGAAATCCTACACAGGAAATATTCTCGGAATTGGACGAAACAAAAGCCCACGGTCTTATTTTCCACGGAGCCTTCCAGAACACCGAAGAGGAGACGAAGAGGGGCCACGAGGCGGCCACACCATAGGGGGGCGCGGCCCCACCCCTGGTCGCGCCGCCATATGGGGTGGGCCCCTCGGGCGTCCCCCGACTCTGCCCCTTCGCCAATATAATCCTTCCGTCGCGAAAACCCTAGTACCGAGAGCCACGATACGAGAAAAGTTACTGAGACGCCGCCGCCGTCAACCCCATCTCGAGGGGTTCTGAAGATCGCCTCCGGCACCCTGCCGGAGAGGGGAAACATCACCGGAGGGCTCTACATCACCATGCCCGCCTCCGGACTGATGCGTGAGTAGTTCATCCTTGGACTATGGGTCCATAGCAGTAGCTAGATGGTTGTCTTCTCCTCTTGTGCTATCATGTTTAGATCTTGTGAGCTGCCTATCATGATCAAGATCATCTATTTGTAATGCTACATGTTGTGTTTGTTGGGATCCGATGAATATGGAATACTATGTCAAGTTGATTATCGATCTATCATATATGTGTTGTTTATGATCTTGCATGCTCTCCGTTGCTAGTAGAGGCTCTGACCAAGTTGATACTTGTAACTCCAAGAGGGAGTATTTATGCTCGATAGTGGGTTCATGTCTCCATTGAATCTGGAGGAGTGACAGCAACCCCTAAGGTTGTGGATGTGATGTTGCCACTAGGGATAAAACATCAATGCTTTGTCTAAGGATATTTGTATTGTTTACATTACGCACAGTACTTAATGCAATTGTATGTTGTTTGCAACTTAATACTGGAAGGGGTGCAGATGCTAACCCGAAGGTGGACTTTTTAGGCATAGATGCATGCTGGATAGCGGTCTATGTTCTTTGTCGTAATGCCCTAAGTAAATCTCATAGTAGTCATCATGATATGTATGTGCATTGTTACGCCCTCTCTATTTGTCAATTGCCTAACTGTAATTTGTTCACCCAACATGTTATTTATATTATTGGAGAGACACCGCTAGTGAACTGTGGACCCCGGTCCATTCTTTTACATCTGAAATACAGCCTACTGCAATCATTGTTCTCTGTTGTTCTTTGCAAGCAAACATCATTTTCCACACCATACGTTTAATCCTTTGTTTACAGCAAGCCGGTGAGATTGACAACCTCACTGTTAAGTTGGGGCAAAGTATTTTGATTGTGTTGTGCAGGTTCCACGTTGGCGCCGGAATCCCTTGTGTTGCGCCGCACTACACTCCTTCACCAACAACCTTCACGTGGCCTTCATCTCCTACTGGTTCGATAACCTTGGTTTCTTACTGAGGGAAAACTTGCTGCTGTACGCATCACACCTTCCTCTTGGGGTTCCCAACGGACGTGTGCTTCACGCGCCATCACACATCCCAGCTATTGTCGATCAACAAGGCAAGAGGGTTTCCGGGGATAATCTGAATCATAGATTGCATGTACTAGGAGTGAAAAAACTGATCATTTGCATTACAAGGGCAGTATAGCGGGCACCTTGAAGGGTGCACTGTCATTCTTGAGGCAGTTGCATCACATGATATGTAGAATTGGCACTTCTTCTTTAGCATGGACGGTTTCCATAATGACATCAACATGCTCCATCGCTCTTTGGTATTCTCCAAGCTTGTAGAAGGCAATGCTCCTGTGGTGAGCTATGCGATCAATGACAACGCATACGACAAGCCATATTATCTTCTTAACGGCATCTATCTAGACTGGGCCACACTGCTGAAGACAGTTTGCAAACCTACAACAGAGAGAACGAAGAGGTTTACCTAGAGGCAAGAGGTTGCAGGAAAGATGTGGAGCGAGCATTTAGTGTGGTGTGCTGAAAGATCGGTGAGCTATTTTACGTCACCCTGCTAGAACATGGAATGCTCAAATCATGCATGAGGTGATGTCTGCTTGTGTGATCATGCACAACATGATCATTAAGCAAGAGCATGATGACACCCTCCATGACCAAGGATGGAAATTTCAGGACGAGTTAGTTGAGCCGCAGGCAGGGGCAACAACGTTTCAGGAGTTTATCCATATGCAAACCAAGCTCTGTGATAGCCATATATCCGCTCGTCTCCAAGCGAATATTATTGAGCATGAGTGGATATTGGAAAGACATGAGGAGAAGGAGGAGTAGTCATCACATGTAATTTTATTTGTTTAATTATGATGTAATAAGGAACATTGCATGTGAACTTTATCATTTATTTGTTTTTGATGTAATAAGGAACTTAACATTATTTTATTGCAACATTATTATTATTTCTATACCTATGTGTATCATGAACCTTTTAAAGACACTTTCATGAAAAATGAAACTGTTATTGATGATTGCAATAAACATGATCAAACTTCTAAAAGTACTATTTCTTATAAGCATGTTAATTTTTCTGGAGCACTTAGACCTTGTGAAAACAATCAAATCGAAGAAGAATATTGTATCCATCATACAAATTAAAAAAACTAGAATGTGGGACAGGGCTTTGAATGATCTTGGTGAAAAAGTTTGTGCCCTCTATCCTTTTGTTTGTGAACTTTGCTATAAAGTGGGCCATTTCAATTTTCAATGCTCAGGCAATGATAATAGCCTTTCGAATCCAATGAGTACTGCAAGTTTGTATTGTGATGACATGATAACTCCTAATCAGCATGTTGAACTTACATTATTTTTGGGGTATGAAGAGTTATCAAGGAAAACTTCTTCGGTAGATATGAGTGCTTTTGATATGAATAGCGTCCTGCATGGATGTCATCTTTATTGTGTTGATAATTTCCACGCAAATACTTACATACAGAATATTGTAAAAGATCAAACTTTACCAAAATATGACAGGACTAATATGTGTTTTGTTCTTATTAATGAATAGGAGGAATCCTCAAAAGTTTCTTCTATTGTTTCTGACAATAAACCAGCGTATGTGGAGAAGCTTTGTGCTACCTTGAAGGTTCGTTGCTTGTTGCTTTCATGACTTGTTTCTTTACAAGCTTATTTTTCATAAGAAGTGGGGTAGACTTAAATTTGTTTTATATTTGCTTCTTGATGCTCTCTTTTACTTCAATTCATATATCTTATGTGAGCATCTTCTCAAACTATTATGCCTAGCTGAAAGGCGTTAAAGAAAAGCACTCTTGGGGGATACCCATGTTTTATGTTTGTAATTTTTCTTTTGTTGAGTCTTGGAAGTTGTTAACTTTGTAGTAACCTCTCTTTATCCTTTTTATTTCATTTTTGTGCCAAGTATAGCCTCTAATAGGAAGAAGGTAAGATTTGGGGAAGTTGTTGTCCTCAAACAGATTCTGTGCTGCCACCAAAAAAATTAGTATTCTCAGCCAGAAAGTCGGATAGATCTTATAACTTTTTAGCACTTTCCCTGGGTTATTATCTAACTTTCATTAGTTTTGCACTTTTCTATTTGAGCAACAGAAGATTTTCCAAAAAATCAATCTTTGCCTGTTGTTCTGTTTTGACAGATTTCTGCCACTATTTGCATTTGCCTCTGAATGTTTTTCTTTTTGAGTTCTTTTTGGAGAAAGAGCTTTTAAAATAAGTTGCCACAGTAGCTAATTTTTTTAATGTATGTTTGAATTGTGTTAGAACTGAACCAAAGTGGAGTTGTTATTTTGATTGCACTAATGCTGCTAATGAAAATTGTGTGAAGTTTTGTATGAAGGAAGTTTTCAAGTGTAGGGAGAGAAAAATGATGTGATGAGATGAAGGATGGACAAAGCTCAAGCTTGGAGATGCCCATTTCACCCCAAGAAATATCCAAGAGGTACAAGCGTCAAATCTTGGGGGATGTCCGAGGCATTCCCTTCTTCATCAACAAAGCATCAGGTCATCTTTCAAGACGCTATATTTTTATTGCTTCATATGCTATGTGTTATTCTTGGAGCGTATTTATTTTTGTCTTTAGTTTTATTTTATTTTGTTTGCTATAATCAACTTGGTTGGATCCTAGCATGCCTGTGTGGGAGAGAGACACACTCCGTTTTCATTGCATAGAACAATGTAGTTTTCGCTCTTATTGTTCTGCGAGTGTTCTCTTTTGCTAGTACTGCGTTTAACTCTTATTTTCCACTCATATTTTGTTCAGAGCTTGTTAGTTTTCTTTAGCTAGGTATGATTGGCTCTCTAGTCTTTATTGATTATTATCTATGAGAATTTTTTCAAATAAATTGATTGGTGTTGGAGACGAGTAAAATGTTCCATGCTTATAGTGGTGCAAAAGGAAGCTTGTTTAGACTGTGACTTAGACTTTAACATGTCATGTTAGATGTTATTTTAATTATATGCTTAGTAGTTATTGTTGTAGCATGACTTGTCTCAAATAGCCGAGACTGCTTAATGTGCCATTGAAAGAATCATGTGTTGTTTCCATCATACAAAAGCATAATATTGTGGTATTATTCTCCTTTGATGTTGTAATTGGGTTGACTTGGCACATGCTTACACCATGATTATGACTACAAACTAGTCACTTCAAGCCTCTATGATCATTTAGTTTTTAACTTGTAATATCACTTTATGCTTTGATTAATAATGTTTTGTCGCTATGCATGATTATAACCATTATTGCTCTCTTAGTTGGTCACTCCTAGTCTTTTGCTAGCTTCTGCCTGTATTGAGTTTGAGCTCTACTTGTGCATCGAACTCCCAAAAACCAAATTTTGCCAATTGTGTCCACCATACCTACCTATATGTGGTATTTTACCGCCACTCCAAAGTGAATTGCTTCTGTGCTACCTTTAAACCTTCAAAAAATTATTACTTGTTTTGTGTTCCTATTTTAGCTCATGAGGAAGTGTTGAATGCTTTATTATCTATTTCATGTTTATTTTGGCTTCACACTTTGACTAGCATGCATAATGTGCTAGTCCCTAATATTGCAAAAAGAGCAGGCAAGCGGGTGCCCAACCCACTAAAATATAAAATGAACCAATAATCAAAATTTCCTAACACTATGTACTAGAGAAATCATGAACTTAGCTTGTTAAAACAAAGGAGAAGAGAAACTTTATTGTTCTCTCTATGGGAGCCTCTCTTTAAGCCGTTAAACATGAAAGGATGATAGATCATTTGATGCCATTCGTTGACATACACATACATACCTCTCAAAATATATTTTCAATACCTCTGCTTTATTCAAAATAAAAAGCTCTAGGACATGAGTAATCTTGCTTCCCTCTGTGCAGTGCATTTCTTTTACTTTTATGTTGAGTTTTCATCTTCTAACTTTATGCACCAATTAAGAGAGCATAGTTGTCATTCTGAGTATAATGTGCATAGTCCCAAAATTTATTATTGATTGATTCATGAATATGTTATTGCTTGTTCTCAAATTACTTGTATCTAGTCACAATTTGAACTTTAAAGATGTCTTGGCATTTATGTTTTGCTACTCCATAAAGGACAAGCTGAATACCATTTTGCTATGTTTTCTCTATGCTTAAAAATAAACAGTTGCTTTCAGTGCACTATTATTCATGATCTTTTGTTTGAGTTACTTCTCATGTTGTAACATAAATGCTAAGTTATATTGTTAGAATTATATCTATCATGCCTATGTTTAGAGTACTTTGATCACAGCTCACAATGCTTTTACAATAACTTGATCAAGATTGTGTTGGCTGCATGTCACCTCAAAAAATTATTTTTGTTATCACTTACCTACTCGAGGACGAGCAGGAGTTAAGCTTGGGGATGCTGATACGTTGCAAACGTATCTAAAAAAAATAATGCTCCATGCTTGTTTTACACCAATTTTTGTATGTTTTGTTTACACTTCGTGGTATTTTTATGCATTTTCTAGAACTAACCTATTGACAAGATGCCATAGTGTCAGTTCCTGTTTTCTGCTGTTTTTGTATTTTAGAAAAGGTGTACAAAAAAATATTCTCGGAATTGGACGAAACGAAAGCCAAAGTTCCTATTTTTTTCCGACCCGAAAACGGAGTCCAAAGAAGAGACGGAGGAGGGCACCGAGGAGACCACACCATACCTGGGCGCGGCCGCCTCCCTGGCCACGCCTAGGGGTGGTGTGGGCCCCTTGGGAGCCCACCGACCTCGCCATTCCGCCTATAAGTTGCCTCTCGACGCGAAAACCTTAAATCAATCATCCTCCATCCACGGAAAGTTTTGTAGCTCCACCGCCATCGAAGATAAGTTTTGGGAGACAGAAGTCTCTGTTCTGGCACCCTGCCCCCGGAGCCATCTCCATTGACTCCACCACATCTTCATCGTTGTTGCTGACTCCCATGATGAGGAGGGAGTAATTATCCCCGAGGCTGTGGGCTTTACCGGTAGCTATGTGGTTTATCTCTCTCTCCCATGGTATGATCTTTATGAGATCATGAACTTTGTAATCTAGTTGAATAAGTAGATGTTATTCTTCATCTATTATGCTACACAAGTGGTTTTATTATGTGATCTTCGGAGACACCTTGTCCCGCGGTGTGAAGGTGGCAGTGTGCACACCGTGCGTGTGTCTTAGGATAAATTTTACAGAAATACTTATAAATTGTGGTGTTTGTTAGTACTATCTTTGGATTCTCAAAGTGATAGCATGGGGCGTCCCTAGATTTGGAACGCAAACTTTAAGGAGTGATTTTGCAGCCGTACGCGGTGAATTGGTGTTCGATATCCAACCGGAGAGTGATTCAAAGTAGCATAGTGAAGAGATGATATTTATGTATTCAATTGTGATATCATTGTTGAGAGAGTCCACTAGTGAAAGTAAGATCCCTAGGTCTTGTTTCTAAGCATTCAAACACCATTACGACCAGTTCTGCTACATGTTTGCTTTCTGCTATTTTTATTTCAGATTTCAATTACCACTTATAATCATCCATATTATTTGTATTTCACTATCTCTTCGCCGAACTAGTGCACCTATACATCTGACAAGTGTATTGGGTGTGTTGGGGGCACAATAGACTTCTTGTATCATAATTGTAGGGTTGCTTGAGAGGGATATCTTTGACCTCTACCTCCGTGAGTTCGATAAACCTTGGGTGATTCACTTAGGGGAAACTTGTTGTTGTTCTGCAAACCTCTGCACTTGGAGGCCCAACACTGTCTACAAGAATAGAAGCGTGCATAGACATCACCTGTTGGTAGTCAGCCAACTTAGAAGACATTTTTTTTCCAGAAATGTTGAATGAAGGTTGGAATACATTTATACCTCTTCTATATAGAATGCATGATAATATGTGCGTTGATGCATTTGACCGAAACATGTTGTCTAAGAAGATAAATCAATGAAACCAATACGACAATCTTGATATACCAAAACTGTTGCAATGATCAACGTAGCCTATCACAATTTGACAAAACAAGTGAACATAACATCTCCATACATGGATGTGTTAGCCTATTATTATGAGCATTGTAGGCATAAAACATGCAATAGTTAAGGAACTAATACCTCACGGTTTAGATGAGATATTGTAGCAAACAAAAAGCTCTATGATATGTACACGCAAATCATATCCTATCCGACTCTTTGTTCTTCCCTAAATTGTATAGCTCAAGATTTACATTGCTTGCTAAGCAAAACCACAGTGACATGAGCACTTGACATGTAGCGTTAGATAATATGAAAAGATAAATTAAGACATAATAGGGAGCTAGCTCGTAGAAACCATCACCATCTCTTGGGAAACATAAAGATGTAGCTCTAGACATATGCCCTCATCATCCCCTCATCGGTTGTACTTCTTTTGGGGGTGAATTGAGAGATTGGGTAAAAGCTGGGAGAGCAAATTCTAGAGTTCATGAAATGGAAATACTAACCAATCTACTTTGTAAAGTTGCATTCGGGGAAAGTTAAACAACATTGCACATATATAGCTGATGCTGCAATAAACTATAGGTTCAAATAATCCAATCACCCGCTTAGGCATGCCCACAATACAAGGAAATTATCAAGCTTAATGAAAAGTTAATGATAATACTTAAAGAACAAACAGCACTACGCCAAAGTTGAAGAAGAACTAGGACATACGGCGATAGATCCACACAGAGTACTTGTGGCTCCCCCAGTAGTCGAGATAGTGCTCCCAATTTTCTGGTGCTTACCAAGGGTGGGACGGGGTTTGAGGACGGGAAATAAACGAAGCCAATCATGGGGGATCTCCATGGAAATCATCGTACATACCACGGAACCCATCACCGGAGAGAAAGTTGAACCAGAATCTGCTGATGAGGGAGGCGTGCACAAGGCACGCAGGTTCGTCTGCTGGGAAGCGGAGGAAGATCTGCACGTGAATTTCGTCTGGCAGATCCAGTGTCGGCGGCATGGTTGGTGGAGGTGGGGCGGGTTTCAGATGGAGAAAATTCTTAACTACTTTGTAATTGTGTGTGTGCGTCTGTGTGTTTGTGGGGGGGAGGGTTGTGGGTGAGGGTGGGGTGGTGGGGTGAGGATTTCATTATTTACCCTTCTTTCCTTTTGGCACTTTTAGTTTTGCCTTCTTTTACATGATGCATGATTGACTTGTGCAGGTTGGAGAGCGGATGATAGTTTCACCCTGAGACTAGTTGTAGTTTTTCTTTTGGTCAAGGAGTTATTCTAAGGATCATACATAGTTAATATATGGTGAAATAATCGTGATAGACATCCTTTTTGGTAGCCCGGAAGATACGGGTCCGGGCAGGCCATGCATGGTGGAAAGTATAACTTGTTGCTGCCTTCATCCATGATATTTTCATGAAATCCATCATGGTGTGCTTGTACCGTTAAACACACCCTTACAAGATGGAGATACACATCGGATACACCTTAAATACATTGATGGCTATCAATAAAGAACAGTTATCCACATCATTGAAAAATTACATTGTTAAAGCCCAGACTGGTCCACACGCCAACTCTTTTATGTCCTCCTCAAAGGAAAACAATCCTAGACGCCACACAACCTAGACTTATTCTCGGATGTTTATTCAGTCAGTCTTTCAATGGCTGGTTTTGGCGTTTAGGGAGACGGAGGAGACGATGGAGTTATGTGTTTGAAGAAAAAGTATTGGTCATGTTTGTTAGGGCATCCCTAGCGGGTCCAGCACAAGCTGTTTGTTTGCGTTAAAAATAGACATAAACGGATATTTTTCACGTCACAACCGGATCGAACCGCTGTAGATACTCTGAATGTGGAGATTGGGAGCAGTTCAGGAGGGAAAATCCTGGAGGAGACGATTCAATGGTGTCACGGCCTGTTGGTATTCAGCCAACTAGGAAGACAACTATTTTCTTCCACGGATGAGGAAAGAAGGTTGGAATGGACTAGAGCTATATCTCTTCTATATAGAAAGCATGATGAAATGCGTGTTGATGCATTTTAGTAAAATATGTTATCTAAGAAGAAAAATCTGTGGAACCAAAATGGAAATTTTGATATACCAAAACCGTTTCAATGATCAAGGTAGCCTATCACAGTATGACGAAACAAGTGAACATCATATCTCAGTACATGAATATTTTAGTCTATTATTATGTGCATTGTAGGCCTAAAACTTACAATATTTAAATACCTCACAGTTTTTCTGAGATATTGTAGCAAACAAAAGGCTCTATGAGTTCTTCGGCAAATCATATCCTATCAGACTCTTTGTTCTTCCCTAAATTTTATAGCTCAAGATTTTAGTCACATTGCTCTCTAAGCAAAACCACAGTGACATGAGCACTTGACATGTAGCGTTAGATAATATGAAAAGATAAATTAAAACATAATAGGGATCTAGATCGCATAAACCATCACCATCTCTTGGGAAACATAAAGAAGTAGCTCTAGACATATGCCTCATCATGGCCTCATCGGTTGTATTTCTTTTTGGGGGTGAATTGAGAGATTGGGTCAAAGCTGGGAGAGCAAATTCAAGAGTTCTTGAAATGGAAATACTAACCAATCTACTTTGTAAAGTTGCATTCAGAGAAAGTTAAACAATATTGCACATATATAGTTGATGCTGCAATAAACTATAGGTTCAAATAATCCAATCACCCGCTTAGGCATGCCCACAATACAAGGAAATTATCAAGCTTAATGATAATATTTAAAGAACAAACACCACTACACGGAAGTTGAAGAAGAACTAGGACATACAGCGATAGATCCACACAGAGTACTTGTGGCTCCCCCAGTAGTCGAGATAGTGCTCCCAATATTCTGGTGCTTACCAAGGGTGGGACAGGGTTTGAGGGTGGTAAATAAACGAAGCCAATCATTGGGGATCTCCATGGAACGCATCGTACATACCACGGAACCCATCGCCGGAGAGAAGGTTGAACCAGAATCTGCTGATGAGGGAGGCGTGGAGGAGGCACGCAGGTTCGTCCGCTGGGAAGCGGAGGAAGATCTGCATGAGAATTTCGTCTGGCAGATCCGGTGTCGGCGGCGGCATGGTTGGTGGAGGTGGGGAGGGTTTCTGATGGGGAACAGTCTTAAATACTTTCTAATTGTGTGTGTGTCTATGTGTGTGTGGGGGGTGTTGTGGGTGGGTGGTGGGTGGTGGGGTGAGGATTTGATTATTTACCCTTCATTCCTTTTGGCACTTCAAGTTTTGCCTTCTTTTACACGACGCATGATTGACTTGTGCAGGTTGGAGAGTGGACGATAGTTTCACCCTGAGACTATTTGTAGTCTTTGTTTTTGTCAAGGAGTTATTCTAAGGATCATACATAGTTAATATATGGTGAAATTATCGTGATAGACACTCTTTTTGGTAGCGCGGAAGAAGATATTGGTCCGGATAGGCCATGCATGGTCGAAAGTATAACTTGTTGTTGCCTTCATCCATGATGTTTGCACGAAATCCATCATGGTGTGCTTGTACCGTGAAACACAGCCCTACAAGATGGAGATACACATCGGATACACGTTAAATACATTGACAACTATCACTAAAGAACAGTTATCCGCATCATTGAAAATCTACGTTGTTAAAGCCCAGACTGCTCCATGCGGCAACTCTTTTATGTCCTCCTAAAAGGAAAACAATCCTAGACGCCACACAACCTAGACTTATTCTTGGATGCTTATTCAGCCGGTCTTTCAATGGATGGTTTTGGCGTTCAGGGAGACGGAGGAGACAATGGAGTTTTGTGTTTGCAGAAAGTATTGGTCATGTTTGTTAGGGCATCCCTAGCGGTCCGGCACAAGCTTTTTGTTTGCGTTAAAAACAGACATAAATGGATATTTTTCATGTCAAAACTGGATCGGACCGCTGTAGATACTCTGAATGTGGAGATTGGGAGCAGTTCAGGAGGGAACATCCTGGAGGAAACGATTCAATGGTGTCACGGCCGGTTGGTATTCAGCCAACTAGGAAGACAACTATTTTCTTCCACGGATGAGGAAAGAAGTTCGGAATGGACTAGAGCTATATCTCTTCTATATAGAAAGCATGATGAAATGCGTGTTGATCCTTTTTAGTAAAATATGTTATCTAAGAAGAAAAATCCGTGCAACCAAAATGGAAATTTTGATATACCAAAACCGTTGGAATGATCAAGGTAGCCTATCACAATATGACGAAACAAGTGAACATCATATCTCAGTACATGGATATTTTAGTCTATATTATGTGCATTGTAGGCCTAAAACATACAGTATTTAAATACCTCTTTTGCTTAGCTATTGTAGCAAACAAAAAGCTCTATGAGTTCTTCGCGCAAATCATATCCTATCAGACTCTCTGTTCTTCCCTAAATTTTATAGCTCAAGATTTTAGTCACATTGCTCTCTAAGCAAAACCACAGTGACATGAGCACTTGACATGTAGCATTAGATAAATATGAAAATATGAATTAAGACATAATAGGAAGCTAGCACGAAGAAACCATCACCATCTCTTGGGAAACATAAAGAAGTAGGTCTAGACATATGCCCTCATCATCGCCTCATCGGTTGTACTTCAGGGGTGAATTTAGAGATTGGGTCAAAGCTGGGAGAGCAAATTCCAGAGTTCTTGAAATGGAAATACTAACCAATCTATTTTGTAAAGTTGCATTCGGAGGAAGTTAAACAACATTGCACATATATAGTTGATGCTGCAATAAATTATAGGTTCAAATAATCCAATCACCCGCTTAGGCATCCCACAATAAAAGGAAATTATCAAGCTCAATGAAAAGTTAATGATAATATTTAAAGAACAAACACCACTACACCAAAGTTGAAGAAGAACTAGGACATACGGCGACAGATCCACACAGAGTTCTTGTGGCTCCCCCAGTAGTCGAGATAGTGCTCCCGATTTTCTGGTGCTTACCAAGGGTGGGACGGGGTTTGAGGACGGGAAATAAACGAAGCCAATCATGGAGGATCACCATGGAACTCATCATACATACCACATAATCCATCGCCAAAGAGAAGGTTGAACCAGAATCTGCTGATGAGGGAGGCGTGCACGAGGCACGCAGGTTCGTCCGCTGGGAAGCGGAGGAAGATCTGCATGAGAATTTCATCTGGCAGATCCGGTGTCGGCGGCGGCATGGTTGGTGGAGGTGGGGACGGTTTTAGACGGGGAAAAGTCTTAACTACTTTGTATTTGTGTGTGTGCGCCTGTGTGTGTGTAGTGGGGGCGGGTTATGGGTGGTGGTTACCTTCTTTCCTTTTGGCACTTCAAGTTTTGCCTTCTTTTACATGACGCACGATTGACTTGTACAGTTTGGAGAGTGGACGATAGTTTCACCTTGAGACTAATTGTAGTTTTTCTTTTTGTCAAGGAGTTATTCTAAGGATCATACATAGTTAATATATGGTGAAACTATCGTGATAGATAATCTTTTTGGTAGCGCGGAAGAAGATACTGGTCCGGGCACGCCATGCATTGTGGAAAGTATAACTTGTTGCTACCTTCATCCATGATGTTTTCATGAAATCCATCATGGTGTGCTTGTACCGTTAAACACAACCCTACAAGATGGAGATACACATCGGATACATGTTAAATACATTGACGGCTATCACTAAAGAATAGATATCCGCATCATTGAAAATCTACGTTGTTAAAGCCCAGACCGATCAACGTGCCAAGTCTTTTATTTCCTCCTAAAAGGAAAACCAATCCTAGACGCCACACAACCTACACTTATTCTCGCATACTTATTCAGTCGGTCTTTCGATGGCTGGGATACCTTCGATCCGGATTACGGATTGGAGTATGATAAGCTTTTACCTAGAAGACCTAGGTTTAATCGAACCTTGGGAAGCACTGTTAAATGGTGTATGAAGGAAACATCTACAAGACTTTGCTAGTGTATTTTATCTTCAGTTTACCGGACCTATCTAGTTTACTTTTAAAAGGGGGTTGTGTTTAATGCTGGAAATAGGCCAGGGTTAAGGTTCCACCTGCAGCTATGCATACATATATAAATAAAGCTCATATGTGTAACAAATAAAATATAGATAAGAGATTTGTGGGTAGCACATCAGTAAATACCCTTGGCCCTAAAGCCAGATGTGACTGGAGCCTAATGGTCCAACCATTGTCCCTACAGCCGCAAGCAACAACAATTATTAAGTAAAAATAGACCAAAGCCTTAAGCTAGATGATTGTGCTATGATCCCGAATGAATCACTAAACATGTACCGGTACTTTCCCTTTCTGTCACTGAGGTTTCGCGCATACACGCCGTTCTCCACTCATCCCACCTCTTCCCTTGATCCTCTCTAATGACATGGGTACCTGCAGGTCATCAAATACGAGGCAAAGAGACAAGGATACAAGATCACAAAACTCCTATTCAATCCTTACACATAACATAAGATTAGATGCACATAGTTGCTACGAGGATTCACCCCTACCCACGGCCCGTGAGGACTACTCACACATAATATCAAGATAAAGATCAAACATAGAAATCATTGTGCAAAATACTTAGATTCAAATCATAATATTCTTACAATGGTCGCCAATTCTCAACGAGATCTCTATTACAATGGTGATGGCTATGGCTATGGAGGAGTTGGAGGATGGAATGGATGAACTATGGGGATGGATCTCCTTCGGTGTGTTGGAGATGGATCTAGTGGATGACGGCTCTGTTTGGCAATGAATGGCTCTCTTTTCAGCATCGGTCCCTTCACGACTTCTATAGTGTGTTTGACCTCGGGAACGCAGCGGCACACGGTACGGGCGGACGGTACGGGCGGGGATTTCCCGTACCGGTGCCCGTTAGAGCCCCTGGAACCGCCTTTCCGAGCGTAGTCAACTTTGCCATGCTCCCGACGCGATTTTCTTCAGTAATTGCATGTCCATTTGCCATTATGACGTGATATCCTGCACAACATCCAAAAATAGAAGAGGTTGCACATTTTTTTGCATTGATTAGGCATTAGTGGCAAGTTGAGAGGCAAACTTAGTCGATTTCTTGACTTAGCTAGGGGTTTAAACGCGAGTAAATATGGCGTATTTCATAGCCATCAACTTCCCCAAGCTTAAACTTGATCGTCCTCGAGCAAGAACAAAGAACCATAAGGAACTTGGCGTTTAAACCAAAACAACGAGAAAGCAAAATCACTTACAAGTGGTGGCCTTATGAGTCCAGCACTTCTTCCATTTGAAAGCTTAGCATAGTTAGAGAAGTGCCAAGAATATGATACAAGCATTGGTAACTTGAGACAATCACAATAAAGATTATAAGTATGAATACCTAGTTGTGGAAACAATCGCTCTAGTTTAAATAGTTAACTCTCAGTTTGCCAAGGAACACTGAAAGTTCATGATACGTCTCAAACGTATCTATAATTTCTTATGTTCCATGCTACTTTTATGATGATACTCACATGTTTTATACACATTATATGTCATTATTATGCATTTTCCGGCACTAACCTATTGACGAGATGCCGAAGAGCCAGTTGCTGTTTTCTGTTGTTTTTGGTTTCAGAAATCCTACAAATGAAATATTCTCGGAATTGGACGAAATCAACGCCCAGGGTCTTATTTTTCCACGAAGCTTCCAGAAGACCGAAAGGGAAACGAAGTGGGGCGACGAGGCGCCGCCACACTAGGGCCGCACAGCCAAGGGTGGGGCCGCGCCGCCCTAGCGTGTGGGGCCCCTGTCAGCCCTCCGACTCCGCCTTTCCGCCTACTTAAAGCCTTCATCGCGAAACCCTCTGTACCGAGAGCCACGATACGGATAACCTTCCAGCGACGCCGCCGTCACCAATCCCATCTCGGGGGATTCAGGAGATCGCCTCCAGCACTCTGCCGGAGAGGGGAATCATCTCCCGGAGGTCTCTTCATCGCCATGATCGCCTCCGGATCGATGTGTGAGTAGTTCACCCCTGGACTATGGGTCCATAGCAGTAGCTAGATGGTTGTCTTCTCCTCATTGTGCTATCATGTTAGATCTTGTGAGCTGCCTATCATGATCAAGATCATCTATTTGTAATGCTACATGTTGTGTTTGTTGGGATCCGATGAATATTGAATACTATGTCAAGTTGATTATCAATCTATCATATATGTTGTTTATGTTCTTGCATGCTCTCCGTTGCTAGTAGAGGCTCTGGCCAAGTTGATACTTGTAACTCCAAGAGGGAGTATTTATGCTCGATAGTGGGTTCATGCCTCCATTGAATCAGGACAAGTGACAGAAAGTTCTAAGGTTGTGGATGTGTTGTTGCCACTAGGGATAAAACATCGATGCTTTGTCTAAGGATATTTGTGTTGATTACATTACGCACCATACTTAATGCAATTGTCTGTTGTTTGCAACTTAATACCGGAAGGGGTTCAGATGATAACCTGAAAGTGGACTTTTTAGGCATAGATGCATGCTGGATAGCGGTCTATGTACTTTGTCGTAATGCCCTGATTAAATCTCATAGTACTCATCATGATATATGTATGTGCATTGTTATGCGTTCTTTATTTGTCAATTGCCCAACTGTAATTTGTTCACTGATACGTCCAAAGCGTATCTACTTTCCCGAGCACTTTTGCTATTGTTTTGCCTCTAATTTGTGTATTTTGGATACAACTAACACAGACTAACGCTGTTTTCAGCAGAATTGCTCTTGTGTCTCGTTTTTGTGCAGAAATCCAACTTTCAGGAAAATCCCCGGAATTTATGTCGAAGGTCTTATTTTTCCAGAAGAATTACGGAGCCAGAAGGGAAAGCCAGGTGGAGGCCCGAGGCCCCCACACACCAGGCCGGCGCGGCCCAGGAGGGGGGCGCGCCGCCCTATTGTGTGGCCGCCTCGGTTGGCCTCTGACGCCCCTCTCTGGACTACTTAAGGGTTTCGATCTAAAAACGCGAGACGGGAAGTCGAAGTCGCCAGAAACCATCCAGTACGCCGCCACCGTCGCGAAACTCCGTCTCGGGACCAGAAACTCCGTTCTAGCACTCCGCCGGGACGGGGAATTGGAGGAGATCATCGCCATCATCACCACCGATGCCTCTCCATCGACGATTTGCTTGTTGTTTTCTTTCGGAAATACTTTCCTGCTAGTGCTCAACATATTGCTTTGCAGAGAATTTATAATTTTGACCAGGAAGATGGAGAGAAATTGCCTGAAGCTTGGGCGAGATTTTGCTCTCTTATCAGAGCTCGGCCTGGACATGATTTGGAAAAGCATGATTTACTTGATATATTTTATAGTGGACTAACCATTGAGTCTAGGGCATACCTGGATAATTGTGCTGGTTGTGTTTTCAGGAAAAGAACTCCAGACGAAGCTGAAGAATTATTGGCTAGAATAGGCCGGAATCATGATGATTGGTCTACACCTGAACCAACTCCGATGCCAGTATTGAAGAAGAGGGGTATGATTAAATTAAATGATGAAGATATGAGGGAAGCCAAGAAGTCTCTTAAGGAGAAAGGTATTAAATCTGAAGATGTGAAGAATTTACCTCCAATAGAAGATTTATGCAAGATAACTCCCCCTTCATCCATGATTGAGGTACACTCTCTTGAACGCTTTACTAGGGAAGATATTCCGTATTCAAAACCTCATGCTCAATGCTTAGATGAGTTTGATAATTATATTGTTAAACAAGAAAATTTTAATATGAGAGTAGAGAATCATTTAATGGAAAATTCTCGAGCTATTAGTGAATTGCATGGTATTGTGGAGAGAACCTCCAATGATGTTAAGATGCTTGTTAAACACTTTTATATGGTTCAAACTCAAATTGATCAACTCACTAAAGTGCAAAATGACTTGTTAAAAAATAATTCTAAAGAAAAGCATGCTTATGAAGTAACAACTAGAGGCGGTGTTTCTACCAAGGATCCTCTATATCCTGAAGGGCATCCCAAAAGAGTTGAACAAGATTCTCAACGAACTGAAACTAGTGCTCCATCTAAGAAAAAGAAAAAAAGCATAAAACTGTTGTAGAATCCTCTGAGCCTGTTAATGATCCTAATAGTATTTCTATTTCTGATGCTGAAATTGAAAGTGGTAATGAACATGATAAAGATAATGATAAGAATGATGCTTCTGATACAGAAGAGGTTGAAGAAGAACCTGAGAAGCATGCTAAAAATAAAAAGTATACCAAAGAAGATTTTATTGCTAAGAAACATGGTAATGAAAGGGAACCTTGGGTTCAAAAGCAAATGCCTTTTCCTGCTAAGAAACTAAAATCAAAGGAAGAGGAACACTATAATAAATTTTGTGATTGGATGAAACCTTTATTCCTGCAAATCCCTTTGACTGATGCTATTAAATTGCCTCCTTATTCAAAGTATATGAAAGATATTGTCACTAACAAAAGGAAAATTCCTAATGAGGAGATTTCCACTATGCTTGCTAATTACTCTTTCAATGGCAAAGTTCCAAAGAAGCTTGGCGATCCAGGTATACCAACTATTTCTTGTTCTATTAAGAATAATTATGTTAGAACTGCTCTATGTGATTTGGGAGCGTGTATTAGTGTTATGCCTTTTTCTCTTTATAAGAGACTTTATTTAGATAAGTTGATACCAACTGATATATCTTTGCAAATGGTTGATAAATCTACTGCTATTCCTGTTGTTATATGTGAGGATGTTCCTGTTCAAGTTACTAATAATTGCTTAATATTAACTGATTTTGTTGTGTTCGAAATGCCTGAAGATGATAATATGTCTATTATTCTTGGGAGACCTTTTCTTAACACCGCAGGGGCTGTTATTGATTGCAATAAAGGAAAAGTTACTTTCAATGTCGATGATAAGGAGCATACCGTTTATTTTCCCAAGAGGATTGATAAAGTATGTGGAGTTAATACCATTTCTAATGTGAGATCTATCAAAGTGGGAACTATTGATTGTCCAATATATGAGCCAAAAGAAGAATATCAAACTCTTGTGATTGGATCCATATCAATACAATATAAGGTAACATGATTGATTTGAGGTTTATTTCTTCCTATGACATGTAAGATTTATTTGATGGCAAGACTTGATCAACCTTGTTAACAAGTACATTTTATATGCATAGAAGAGCTAAACAATATTTCTTTCTTCCCCCACTTGTTTTACTTGCTGTAGCACTACTTATTTTGCAAGATGCTTTAGTTGTTTCGAGGTTTGAAAATCTTTTTCTGCCCTGTAATAATAATTTTAACACCCAAAAATGTTCATGGGCACCATGGGATTGAACTCCACTTAGGCCAAAAGCCTAAGCTTGGGGGGAGGTATACCGGCATCACTCATTCTTTGCATATTATGGTTGCTGGATACTTGTACATACTTGTTTAGCTTCTTAGAGTGGTTTTCTAATAAGAGGGAGATGATATTTGGGGAAGTGCTGCCTGAAAACAGATTCTGGACTGATACCAAAAAAAATCTCAAAAACAGCCAGAACGTTATTTTGCGAAGCCAATTTTTGTGCATGTTCCCCAGGTTGTTATCTAACTTTCATTAGTTGAACATTTTCGAGATGGGCAGCGGAAGAATTTCTAAAAAATCGATTACTGTACTGCTGTCAAGTTTGGCAGATTTCTGCTGCTTTGTGTTTATGTGACTCTTCTAGTTTTCATTTTCTTGTTTTTGCTTTGTTTCTTTCCTAAAACACAAAAAGACCAAAAATATTTCTGTTGTTTCTCTTTATCATTTGCTTATTTCGGTTTCTTGCTTTCATTTTGCTTTATTTGCTATCGTTGGTTTGCTATAAGAAAATCCAAAAAGATTTTGCTTTGTTTGCTTGTTTCCTTTTGTTCTTGTTTCCAATTCGAAAACACCAAAAATATTTGCTGTTCTTCTTTGGTTTTGTAAAGTTCATTATGGAGTTCAGTGGTCTTCGGTGGTTGGAGCTTGGTTTTCACTCCATATTATTCAAGCTACACAAGTGAAAAGGCAATAATGACGATCTACAACAATCCGGTTGTGGTGAGAGGCTGGTATGAACTCTATTTGTTTTCATTTTTGTACATATACTCATCCATGTGAGCATGCTTAGTTGGTTCATGTGAGGTATATGTCATTTAAGAAAGTCTAGTAGTTCATGATCTCTCATGTTTAGCTCCAATTTATTAATATGAGTAGCATGTCATAAATATTTGCTTGCATTCCTTTATTCATAGATAGATATGACATTGTGGTATCCTCCTCTGAATAATTCACTTGAATCAACTTGGCACGTGCTCACGCATGCATATGACTGAACAAAGTCAATTAAGCCTCGATGATTTACTTTACCTCAGAGTTCTTGTATCACTTTTATGCCTCCGTTAATTTCTTTTGTCGCAAGCATGATTATGACAGTTACTGCTCTCTTGATTGTCGCTTCCCAGTCTATTGCTAGCCTTCACTTGTACTGAGTGGGAACGCTGCTCGTGCTTCCAAACCCCTGAAAACCAAGTTATTCCAGAGTGTCCACCATAAATACCTATGCATGGCATTTCAAACCATTCCAAGTAAATTCTCATGTGCTACCTTTAAAACCTTCAAAATACTTCTCAATTTGTGTTAATGTTTTATAGATCATGAGGAAGTATGTGGTGTTTATCTTTCAATCTTGTCATTTACTCCTGACAGACTTTCACCAATGGACTAGTGGCACATCCGCTTATCCAATAATTTTGCAAAAAGAGCTGGCAACGGGGTTCCCAGCCCCAATTAATTAACTTTCATCAATAATTCTCTTCACATGCTTTGCCCTGATTTATCAGTAAGCAACTTAATTTGCAAATAGACACTCCTCCATGGTATGAGAATGTTGGAAGGCACCCGAGGATTCGGTTAGCCATAGCTTGTGTAAGCAAAGGTTGGGGGGAGTGTCATCCATAATGAGACTAAAATACATGTGTAAACAAAAGAGAAGAGGGATGATCTACCTTGCTGGTAGAGACAACGCCTTCATGGGAGCCGCTCTTGGAAGTCTGGTTGATGAGGTAGTTAGAGTGCCCACTATCATTCGTTGACAACAACAAACACCTCGCAAAACCATTTTACTCCTATTTTACAAATGAAAAGCTCTAGCACATGTTAATCCCTGCTTCCCTCTGCGAAGGGTCAATCTTTTACTTTTACATTGAGTCTCCATCCTTTCTTTGAGCACTTTCTTGAGAGCACAACTGTCATTCTTAGTATAATATGCTTGTCCCAAAATGTGATTAATTTATCTTTGATAATCTCTACTTCCAATCTTTCCATGAACTTCGAAGGTGCCCGAGCATTTATGTTTTGCTGTACAAATACGGGCAAGCGAGATACCACTTTATCATATCCTTTTATGAACATTGCAATCCTGCTGATAGACATGATTCATGATGCTTATTGTTAATTTGTTGGTACCTTTTCCATGATTGACATAGCTATTGGATGATTTTATTTGCATGTACCTTATTATGAATTGCTTAAGTACTTGTCATATCATGAGAATATTTACATCATATGAACAAATGTGTTCGTGAAAGTTCTTTTATCGCACTCAGTTGTTAATTGAATTGCTTGAGGACAAGCAATAAGCTAAGCTTGGGGGGAGTTGATACGTCCAAAACGTATCTACTTTCCCGAACACTTTTGCTATTGTTTTGCCTCTAATTTGTGTATTTTGGATACAACTAACACAGACTAACGTTGTTTTCAGCAGAATTGCTCTGGTGTCTCGTTTTTGTGCAGAAATCCAACTTTCAGGAAAATCCCCGGAATTTATGTCGAAGGTCTTATTTTTCCAGAAGAATTACGGAGCCAGAAGGGCAAGCCAGGTGGAGGCCCGAGGCCCCCACACACCAGGCCGGCATGGCCCAGGAGGGGGGCGCGCCGCCCTATTGTGTGGCCGCCTCGGCTGGCCTCTAACGCCCCTCTCTGGACTACTTAAGGGTTTCGATCTAAAAACGCGAGACGGGAAGTCGAAGTCGCCAGAAACCATCCAATACGCCGCCACCGTCGCGAAACTCCGTCTCGGGACCAGAAACTCTGTTCTGGCATTCCGCCGGGACGGGGAATTGGAGGAGATCATCGCCATCATCACCACCGACGCCTCTCCATGGACCAGCCATGTTTCCCCCATCCATGTGTGAGTAATTCCCCCGTTGTAGGCTGAAGGGGATGGTAGGGATTGGATGAGATTGGTCATGTAATAGCATAAGATTGTTAGGGCATAGTGCCTAGTGTCCGTAATTTGTACTTTTATGATATTGTTGCAACTTGTTATGCTTAATGCTTGTCACTAGGGCCCGAGTGCCATGATCTCATATCTGAACATGTTATTGTTTCATGATGATATGCATTGTTTTATGATCTTACCTGCAAGTTGTATACACGTATTATTGTCCGGAACCCGAGGCCCCAAAGTGACAGAAATTGGGACAACCGAAGGGGAAGGCGGTGATATGAGGATCACATGTGTTCACGGAGTGTTAATGCTTTGCTCTGGTGCTCTATTAAAAGGAGTACCTTAATTTCCAGTAGATTCCCTAGAGGCCCGGCTGCCACCGGCTGGTAGGACAAAAGATGTTGTGCAAGTTTCTCATTGCGAGCACGTACGACTAAATATGGAACACATGCCTATTGATTGATTAGTACTTGGATACCGTTTTATTATTATCTGCAAATGCCCTGCTTTGATTGTTACATGAGTTTCTCTCATCCATGCAACGCCCGTCATCCATCCCTGTGCCTACAGTATTTTAATCCTGCTGTTTACTATAATCAGTACTGCTGTCTTTGTTACTCTGCTGCTGTTATTTCACTATCGCCATCGCTATAAAACTGTTACTACTGATAAACTCTTGCGAGCAAGTCTGTTTCCAGGTGCAGCTGAATTGACAACTCCGTTGTTAAGGCTTTCAAGTATTCTTTGTCTCCCCTTGTGTAAATCAATAAATTGGGTTTTACTTCCCGCGAAGACTGTTGCGATCCCCTATACTTGTGGGTCATCATTCACCCAACATGCTATTTATCTTATGGGAGAGACACCACTAGTGAACTGTGGACCCCGGTCCATTCTTTACATCTGAAATACAATCTACTGCAATTGTTCTTTACTGTTCTTCGCAAAAAAACATCATCATTCACACTATACATCTAATCCTTTGTTTACAGCAAGCCGGTGAGATTGACAACCTCACTGTTACGTTGGGGCAAAGTACTTTGATTGTGTTGTGTAGGTTCAACGTTGGTGCCGGAATCCCTGGTGTTGCGCCGCACTACACTCCGTCACCAACGACCTTCACATGATCCTTGACTCCTACCGGTTCGATAAACCTTGGTTTCTTACTGAGGGAAAACTTGCTACTGTACGCATCACACCTTCCTCTTGGGGATCCCAACGGACGTGTGTTAACTGCACGCATCAGTTCATTATCATCAAATTAAGTATGAGCATTCATGTCTAAAGAGGTATAAGCAATGAAGTATCTTAATTAAGCCCACATCACTTGATCAAGGCTATCAAAACACTTACTCTCCATTCATTGTCTTTCAAGAATATAGTCATCTAACAATAAGGGGTCCATGCCAAGACTTGGGATTGATATCTTTCAGATTCCTTTGACAATTTCCAAGTAAAAATAATGAATGACTTTATAGTATTGTGACAATCATGGGGCAAGTGGTGCTAGTATCCCAAGAATGTATCCAACGGTCGTGTTGACACGCATAAAGCAATATCAGACACTAAAGCATATGTTGACACGCGTAAGCAATATCTCATATTTATATACAACCTTACATCTTGGCATAAACTCAGCTACCACTAGACTTCAATTCCATCAAACAACTCCTATCGAGAGTGCTATCAAGTATATCACAATATCTATGGAGTTAAGTATATCTTCAAAGTTAAACCCTTAAGACAATTGGTCAACATACAAGTAATTTTTTTAATACTTTTTCTTGTTGTACTTGTTTGGCAATATTATTTTCAAGGCAAGACTCGGTTAACTAGATGAACTAGAGTAAGAAATTTCACAATTAACTAAGCATACAAATAAAGCTCTACTCCAATTGTTTCATATCACTCCCACTGATATAATATCTTAACAAGTATACTGACTAGCATAAACAATTCAAACTTCAAAAAGTGGGATGCATAAGACATACGTCTTGTAGATGGCTTCAGATTTTTCTTCCTTATGATGTGTAACTTCAAAACTCTTAGTAGATCTCTGATACGACTCAAACGTATCTATAATTTTTGATGATCCATGCTTGTTTTACACCAATTTATATATGTTTTGCTCATTCTTCGTTGCACTTTTATACATATTACGACACCAACCTATTAACAAGATGCCATAGTGCCAGTTCCCTGTTTTATGTTGTTTTGTATTTCAGAAAAGTTGTACATGAAATATTCTCGGAATTAGATGAAACAAAAGCCAAAGTCAATATTTTACCATAACAAAAACAGAGTCTAGAGGGGAGTCGAAGGGGGGCAGCAGGGCAGCCACGCCAGCCCTAGGCGTGGCCTAGCCCTGGCCCGTGCCTAGGGGTGGTGTGGGCCACCCTGGCCTCCACCGACATCGCCCCTCCGCCTATTTAATCATGATCTCAGGAAAACCTTGAATACCCGAGCCTTCATCCACGAAAACTTCCATAGAGGCCGCCATTGCATAACCCATCTCGGGAGGGTTCTGAAGCTCTTGTCGGCACCCTGCCGGAGGGGGAAAAATCATCGCCGAAGGCATCAAAATCGCCATGCCCGCCTCCGAAGTGATGCGTGAGTAGTTCATCCCTGGACTATGGGTCCATAGCAGTAGCTAGATGGCTGTCTTCTCCAATTTGTGCCTCATGTTTAGATCTTGTGAGCTGCCCTACATGATCAAGATTATCCTTATGTAATGCTACATGTTGTGTTTGATGGGATCCGATGAATATTGTATACTATGTTGAGGTCGATTATATATTCATGTCATATGTTATTTGTGATCTTGCATGCTCTCCGTTGCTAGTAGATACTCTGGCCAAGTAGATGCTTCTGACTCCAAGAGGGAGTATTTATGCTCGATAGTAGGTTGATGCCTCTAGTTTTCTGGAAGAGTGACAATAACTTCTAAGATTGTAGATGTGCTATTGCTACCAGGGAGAAAACAAAAATGTTTTATCCAAGGGTAATTCTATTACTTACTTTACACACATTGCTTAATACGATAACCTATTGCTTGCAACTTAATACTGGAAGGAGTTCGGACGATAACTAGAAGGTGGATTATTAGTCATAGACGCAGTTGGATTACGGTCTATGTATTATGTTGTAATGCCCAAACGAATATCATAGTAATCATCTTGTCATGAATGATCGATATTCTGTCAATTGCCCAGTTGTAATTTGTTCACCCAACATGTTGTTTATCTTTATGAAGAGACACCTCTAGTGAACTGTGGACCCCGGTCCTTTCCTTTACACTGATAAATTCAACCACTGCAATCCTGCTCTGTTTACGTACTGTAAGCCCTGTTCTCTTTAATTACTGCAAACATCTCCTTCCACTCGATACATTTAACCCTTTGTGTTCAGCAAAACCGGTGAGATTGACAACCTCACTGTAAGTTGGGACAAAGTATTTTGGTTGTGTTGTGTGAAGGTTCCACGTTGTTGTTGATGCCGGTATTGCGCCCTGGCAGTAGTCGGCTAGCAACACCTTCAGAAGTCACGCCTTTCTCCTACTGGTCGATTAAACCTTGGTTTCTTACTAAGGGAAAACTTGTTGCTGTGCGCTTCATACCTTCCTCTTGGGGTTCCCCAACAGTGTGAAGTCTGCGTACGACAAGCACACGCCATCAAGCTCTTTTCTAGCGCCGTTGCTGGGGAGAAAGAGGATTTCTGCAAGGGGAGTCTCTCATCTCCAATCTCTTTACTTTGTTATTGTTTTTCTTAGTTTACTTTAATTTGTTTTGTTTGCTTCATTATATCAAAAACATGAAAAAATTAGTTTCGTTTATAGTTGTCTTTATATAAAAAACACACAAAAAAGTTTCTATTATTGTTGTTATTTTTGTTGCTTAGTTTTAATTTTGCTAAACTGGGTTCTGCTGAAAATACTAAGTTGTGTGACTTTACTAGCACAAACAATAATGATTTTATTCGTACACCTATTGCTCCACCTGCTCCTAAAACAGCTTTCTATGAAATTAAACCTGCTTTATTAAATCTTGTTATGAAAGAGCAATTTTCTGGTGTTAGTACTGAAGATGCCGCTTCTCACCTTAATAATTTTGTTGAACTTTGTGAGATGCAAAAATATAAGGATATAGATGGTGACATTATAAATCTGAAATTGTTTCCTTTCTCTTTGAGGGGTAGAGCTAAAGATTGGTTGCTATCTTTGACTAGAAATAGTATTGATTCTTGGGTTAAATGCAAAGATGCTTTCATTGGAAAATATTATCCTCCTACTAAGATTATATCTTTGAGATGCTACATAATGAAATTTACAAAATTTGATAATGAACATGTTTCTCAATCTTGGGAAAGAATGAAATCTTTGGTAAAGAATTGTCCCTCTCATGGACTGACTACTTGGATGATCATCCAAACTTTTTATGCAGGACTAAATTTTTCTTCAAGAAATCTTCTGGATTCAGCAGCTGGAGGTACCTTTATGTCCATTACTTTGGGGGCTGCAACAAAATTACTTGATGATATGATGATAAATTATTCTGAATGGCACACCGAGAGAGCTCCACAAGGTAAGAAGGTAAATTCTGTCGAAGAAACCTCCTCTTTGAGTGATAAAATTGATACTATTATGTCTATGCTTGTTAATGGTAAAGCACATGTTGATCCAAATAATATTTCATTAGCTTCTTTGGTTGCTCAAGAAGAGCATGTTGATGTAAACATCATTAAAAACAACAATTTCAACAACAATGCTTATAGGAATAATTTTGGTAGCAACAATTATAGGCCATATCCTTCTAATAATGGTAATGCTTATGGAAATTCTTATGGTAATTCCTACAACAAAAATAAAAGTGCACCCTCTGATCTTGCTTAAGGAATTTATTAGTAAACAAACTGCTTCTAATAAAATTGTTGAGGAAATGCTTGGCAAAATTGATATTCTTGCTTCTAAAGTTGATAGCCTTGCTCAAGATGTTGAATTTCTTAAATTAAAAGTGTTGCCTCATGATGTTAAAGAAAGTAAAACTTTGAATGCCATTCAAGTTAGAATTGATGAAAATGTTAGGATGTTGGCGGAATTGCATGCTAGGTGGGAAAGAGAAGATGAAATTGCTAGAAACAATAATTTAAATAAACTTTCTACCATCACCACCACCAGTAGTAATGAAGTTTAAAATTCTAGCCACTCTCCTACTATTAATGGTAAAATAAATGGCCTAGGAAAAGTCCCAGATCCTTCTACAAAATTGCCTAGAACCACTGAAACTGCTCCTGAGAAGTGCGCTGAAAACTTGCGGAGTATGGGAGACAAGAGTCCTTTTACCTTTGATAATAATGAGTTTGATTTTGATGATTGCAATATCTCTGAAGTAATTAAGTTCTTACAAAAGCTTTCTAGAAGTCCTAATGCTAGTGCTATAAATAGGGCGTTTACAAAACATATTACAAATGCTCTTATACAAATTAGAGAAGAGAAATTAAAACGTGAAGTCTCTATTCCTAAAAATTTAGAAGATGGCTTGGAGCCCATCATTAATATGAAAATAGATGGCTTTGATTGCAATGCTTTATGTAATCTTGGTTCAAGTTTTTCTGTTATGCCTAGAAAAATCTATGATATGCTTGAATTGCCACCGTTTGAACAATGTTATTTGGATGTTCATCTTGTTGATATTGCTGCAAAGAAACCTTTGGGGAGAGTTGATAATATTCTTGTTATGGTTAACAATAACCTTGTCGCTGTTGGTGTTGTTATTGATATGAGAGATGGGATTATGAAATAACCTTTGGGGAGAGTTGATAATATTCTTGTTATGGTTAACAATAACCTTGTCGCTGTTGGTGTTGTTATTGATATGAGAGATGGTTAACAATAACCTTTGGGGAGAGTTGATAATATTTTGTTGTTTTGGATATTGAATGCAATGCTTCTTTTTCAATTAGATTGGGAAGACCGTTTCTTAGAACTGTTGGTGTTGTTATTGATATGAGAGATGGGATTATGAAATATCAATTCCCACTCAAGAAAGGTATGTAAAACTTTACTCGAAAAATAAAGAAGTCACCTTATGACTCTATTATTAGAACAAATTATGATGTTGACGCTTCTTCACATGAGAATACTTGATGCTCGCTCTTTTTCTGCGCCTAGCTGAAAGACGTTAAAGAAAAACACTCTTGGGAGATAACCCATGTTTATTTTCTGTATTTTTTCTTTTGTTGAGTCTTGGAAGTTATCACCTCTTTAATAACCTTCCTCATCATTTTTATTTCGTTTTTGTGCCAAGAATAGTCTCTAATAGGAAGAAAGTAAGAATTGGGGAAGTTGTTGTCCAGAAAACAGATTCTGTGTTGTCACCATAAAAATTCGTATAAATAGCCAGAGAGGAATTTTGCGCTGCCATTTTTTATGTATATACCCTAGGTTATTATCAAACTTTCGTTAGTTGACTACTTTTCTAGATGAGCAACAGAGGAGTTTATAAAAAATCTATCTTTACCTGTTGTTCTGTTTTGATAGATTTCTGCACTATTTACATTTGCCTCTTAAATCTCTTTCTTTTGAGTTCTTTTGATCAAAGAGATTTTTGAAGAGTTGCTACGGTAGCTAATGCTTTAATAAATGTTTGATATATGTTATAACTAAAGTATTTGTTTATTTTGATTGTACTGATGCTGCTAATAAAGAGTTGTGTGAAGTTTTTTGTATGAAGGAAGTTTTCAAGTGTAGGGAGAGAAGAATGATGTGATGAGATGAAGAATGGACAAAATCTAAAGCTTGGGGATGCCCCTGCACCCCAAGAAATATTCAAGAGGTACAAGCATCAAAGCTTGGGGAAGCCCAAGGCATCCCCTCTTCATCAACAAAACAACAGGTCATCTCTCTATGCGCTATATTTTTATTGCTTCATACGCTATGTGTTGTTCTTGGAGCGTCTTTATTTTTGTTTTTTTCTGTAGCATATGTTAGATCCCGGCACATTTGGTTTGGAGAAAGACCCGCTCCGTTTTAATTGCATAGAACGCTCTAGTTTTCAGTGTTATTGTTCCGCGAGTGTTCTTTGCTAGTACTGCGTTTGCTCTTGTTCTTTTACTTGAATTTTGTTCCGAGCTCGTTAGTATTATTTATTTATGTATGATTAGCTCTCTGATACATATTGTATTTCATCTCTGAGAGTTATTTCAAATAAGTTGATTGGTGTTGGAAATGAGTAAAATGTTTCATGTCTATAGTGACGCAAAAAGAAGCTTGTCTAGACTGTGGCATAGACTTCGGCATGTCGTGTTGGATGTTATTCTTGTCATATGCTTAGTATTTATTTTTGTAGCATGACTTGTCTCAAATAGCTGAGAGTGCATAATGTGTCATTGAAAGAATCATGTGTTGTTTCCATCGTAAAAGCATAATATTGTGGTATTCACCTTTGATGCTTTATTGGGTTGACTTACATGATTATACCATGTTATGACTATAACCAGTCAACTAAAGCCTCTATGATCATTTATTTTTTTGTTTTGTCGCTATGCATGATTATGTCCATTATTGCTCTCTTAGTTGGTCGCTCCCAGTCTTTTGCTAGCTTTCGCATGTACTGAGTATGAACCATAATCGTGCATCCAACCACCAAAAACTAAAGTTTGCCAATTGTGTTGGAGATATGCCCAAGAGGCAATAATAAAATGGTTATTATAATATATCTTTGTGTTTATGATAATGTTTACATACCATGCTATAACTGTATTAACCGAAACATTGATACATGTGTGTTATGTGAACAACAAGGAGTCCCTAGTAAGCCTCTTGTATAACTAGCTTGTTGATTAATAGATGATCATAGTTTCATGATCATGAACATTGGATGTTATTAATAACAAGGTTATGTCATTATGTGAATGATGTAATGGACACACCCAATTAAGCGTAGCATAAGATCACGTCATTAAGTTATTTGCTATAAGCTTTTCGATACATAGTTACCTAGTCCTTTCGACCATGAGATCATGTAAATCACTTATACCGGAAAGGTACTTTGATTACATCAAACGCCACTGCGTAAATGGGTGGTTATAAAGGTGGGATTAAGTATCCGGAAAGTATGAGTTGAGGCATATGGATCAACAGTGGGATTTGTCCATCCCGATGAAGGGTAGATATACTCTGGGCCCTCTCGGTGGAATGTCGTCTAAATATCTTGCAAGCATATGAATGGTTCATAAGAGACCACATACCACGGTACGAGTAAAGAGTACTTGTCAGGAGACGAGGTTGAACAAGATATAGAGATACCGATGATCAAACCTCGGACAAGTAAAATATCGCGTGACAAAGGGAATTGGTATCGTATGTGAATGGTTCATTCGATCACTAAGTCATCGTTGAATATGTGGGAGCCATTATGGATCTCCAGATCCCGCTATTGGTTATTGGTCGGAGAGAGGTCTCAATCATGTCCACATAGTTCGCGAACCGTAGGGTGACACACTTAAGGTTTGATGTCGTATTAGTAGATATTGAATATGGAATGGAGTTCGAAGTTTTGTTCTGAGTCTCGGATGGGATCCCAGACATCACGAGGAGTTCCGGAATGGTCCGGAGAATAAGATTCATATATAGGAAGTCATTTTCTAGGTTTGAAAATGATCCGGTATTTTTTCTAGAAGGTTCTAGAAGAGTCCGGAAGAAATTAGCATGGAAGGTGGAGTCCCAGAGGGACTCCACCCACCTTGGCCGGCCAGCCTAAGGGAGGAGGAGTCCCAAGTGGACTCCTCCCCATGGTGGCCGGCCACCCCACCAAAGGAAAGGGGGGAGTCCCACTTCTCCTAGGTTTGGTCATATGGAAGGTTTATGTTGGGGTCTTATTCGGAGACTTTTGACCTAATCCTTGGGGCTTCCACCTATATAAAGAGGGGAGGGGAGGGGCTGGCCGGCCACACCAAGACCACCATGGCCGCAACCCCAAAGAGCCCCCTCTCCCTAGAAACCCTAGCGGTTCCCTCCTCCCTCTCTCTCCCACATAGCTTAGGCGAAGCTCTGTCAGAGATCTCCACCACCACCGCCACCACGCCGTCGTGCTGCCGGGATTCCGAGGAGGATCTACTACTTCCGCTGCCCGCTGGAACGGGGAGAAGGACGTCGTTTTCATCAACACCGAATGTGTGACCGAGTACGGAGGTGCTGCCCGATTGTGGCACCGTCAAGATCTTCTACGCGCTTTTGAAAGCGGCAAGTGATCGTCTACCGCAGCAACGAGAGCCTCCTCTAGTAGGCTTTGGAAATCTTCAAGGGTTAGACTCGTTCATCCCCTCGTTGCTCCCATCTTCTAGATTGCATCTTGGCTTGGATTGCGTTCTCGCGGTAGGAATTTTTTGTTTTCTATGCTACAAATCCCTACAGTGGTATGAGAGCCGTGTCTATGCATAGATGGTTGCACGAGTAGAACACAATTGTTTGTGGGCATTGATGCTTTGTTGTCTTTAGTTCGAGTACTTTTCATCTTTGTGGCATGGTGGGATGAAGCGGCTCGGGCTAACTTTACATGACCGCGTTCATGAGATTTTCTCCACGTTTGACATGCAACTTGTATTGCATAAGTGGCTTTGCGGGTGTCTGTCTCTCCCACCATAGTGAAGATTCAATTTACTCTTTTTATTGACAACACTAGTATCACCGTTGTGGTTCATATTCGTAGGTAGATTAGATCTCACTCGAAAACCCTAAACCACGTAAAATATGCAAACCAAATTAGAGACGTCTAACTTGTTTTTGCAGGGTTTGGTGATGTGATATGGCCATGATGTGATGATGAATATGTATGAGATGATCATTATTGTATTGTGGCAACCGGCAGGAGGCTTATGGTTGTCTTTAAATTTCATGTTGAGTAGTATTTCAAAGTAGTTGTAATAGTGGCTACATGAGGTGAACAACCATGAAGACGGCGCCATGGACCTTGACGCTACACCGACGATGATGGAGATCATGCCCGTTGATGATGGAGATCATGTCCGTGCTTTGGAGATGAAGATCAAAGGCACAAAGACTAAAGGGCCATATCATATCACATATGAATTGCATGTGATGTTAATCCTTTATGAATCTTATTTTGCTTAGAACGCGACGGTAGCATTATAAGATGATCCCTCACATTAATATCAAGATAATAAAGTGTTCTCCCCTCGTATGCACCGTTGCAACAGTTCGTCGTTTCGAAGCATCTCGTGATGATCGGATGTGATAGATTCTACGTTCATAAACAACGGGTGTAAGCCATGTTTGCACATGTAGAATACTTGGGTTTGCTTGACGAGCCTAGCATGTACATACATGGCCTCGGGACAACGGAAACCGAAAGGTTGAACACGAGTCATATGGATGATATGATCAACATGTTGATGTTCACCATTGAAGCTACATCATCTCACGTGATGATCGGTTTTGGTGTAGTGGATGTGGATTGTGTACCACTTAACAACTATGAGGGATGTTGTATTAAGTGGGAGTTCATTAGTAATTAGATTAAAACATGAACTAATTATCATAAACATAGTCTGAGTAGTATTTTGAATTAATTTTGTAGTATTGGCATCCTTTTTTCTACCATGCGCTAGTCTTGTTATTGCGATAGAAATACTGTTAAAATCTGAAAATAAACTTTACGGACTGGTACCGTATTGTTAAAGAATCAAGAAATGATTAAGTCCTATTGCAAAATTTTAGTAAACCTCACATTGTTGATTCAAAGAGCTATGATTTCAATTAGTACCTAAAGTTATCTTGTCTCCATGAAACTTGAAGTTCAAATCTGTTTGAAAAAGTAAGGAGCTGAAAATTTAGTTTTCAGAAATAAGCAAGGTATGAGATATATGTGATATCTAAGACCTTATTGCAAGATGATTGAATATAATCTAGCGAGACTACATAAACTCATAAGTTTTATGGGAATGTACGAAGGTTGAAGACGCAAGGCGTCCCAATCCTCCAACTATTGGGGCACTAACGATATTCGCATATCCATGAAGTGATCGTCCTTAGTATGCACCGTTGCTAAAGACTCGTCGTTTCGAATACTAAGGTATAGATTCTACGTGTGCATACAACGGGTGCAAGCCAGATTTGCACATGCGAATACTGAGGTTAAACTTTACGAGCCTAGCATGTACAGACATGGTCTCGGAAAAGTCGTCATGATATGATGGATAAAATTATGAGTGAAATTGTTCATCATATTACAAAGTTACTAATAGTGAAATCTGAAACACTTGTCATATGATGATCAACTTCAAAGTAAGAACCTCAAGGTTATTGGTATTTGACCAACAAACCTAGAAGTTAATGATATTAAAGTGTTTTTCTGAATAATGAGGAAAGCTAAAAGAGAAACTACAAAAGATATTTTGGCAGAAAGAAAAGAAAAGACTAGAAAGTCTAGCTCAGGTGTATATAAATGATATACATGTTATGGATGTATTCCTTGTTTGGTCACACAATGAAATTCTTGGGTATTTGTACCATATTGGTTGGTATGAAGTGTCATACAAAACAACGCAATACAAGAATACAATGGCCTAAGTGACTGACAAGGAATATGATAGGAATGCACGTTTGGAACAAAAATAAAGTGTTATTATGTTCGTCATTGGCATTCTATCTAGCCCTTAGAATTTATAATAAAGAACTTAATAATTGTTATTTTGCTCTGGTCAAATAAAAACAATGAGTTGTTCAAATTATGACATTACTCCATGTACGATGGATAAGTTATTATAAATCTTAATGGTGAAACACACATACATAACACTGGCGCTAAAATGCCATAAGGCAAATGATTTGAATTCCACTTATTTGTGGAACCGCCATTTAGGTCATGTTAGAAAGGAACGCATGAAGGAACTCCATGCAAATGGAATTTTGGAGTCATTCGATTTTTGAATCGTTTGGCACTTGCAAATCTTTTCTAAAGAGAATGACTGAAATACCATTCATAGGCCAAGAGTTGAACGGGCAACTAACTTAGTGGAAACATACATGATGATATATGTGGTTCACTGGGCATAGTTGTGTGCGGGAGATTCTTCTACTTCATGAAAACTTCCAACAATGAATTGAGTATATATATGTGGATATATTCGATAAGGAAGAAGTTTGAAACATTTGAATAGATTCAAATAAAATTCAGCATGAAGTGGAAATCATCGTAATAGAAAAGTTAAATATCTTTGATTGGATCATGGTGGAAATATTTGAATTACGAGTTTTAGCGAACATCTAAGAGAGTTATGAAATTGTTCTACAACTCACGTTTCTTGGAGTATCATAGTGATGATGGAGTATCCGAGAGATGTATCCAAACCTTGTTGGATCAGTGATGAGATAAAATATTGATGCCATTGTATTTTTTTGAATTATGCTTTAGAGACTACCGCTTTTACACTAAATAGATCATCATCATGATCCGTTGAAATAACACCATACAAGTTATGGCATGGGTATAAACCTTAATAGTCCTTTCTTTAAATTTTTGGTCTAAGAGTTTACAACCAAAATCGGATGAATGTCTTTGTTGGTTATCCCAAAGAATTAATTGGGAATTCTTTCCACTATGAAATAAAAGACAAAAGTGTTTGTTAATCTTACTTGCTTATTTCCAAGAAATTGTTTTCTAGCGAAGTATTTGAGTGGGAGGACAATAGAACTTGATAAGGTTTATGAATCTGAGCATAATGATCAGAGTAGCGCAGCATCGGAAATTGATTCCGAAAGCGGCCACGACGATCATGGCTTCCATGACTACAAAGTGTTTTAGCCATGGAGATCGAAGTACTTATTAACCTTGTAGGTATGGTTTACTTTGTGATCAAATAAATGATTTGTGGACAAAGGATTGATTTTGAACAATGATAAACCAACTACAAACAAAGAAGTTATGATGGGCCCTGACTCCGTTAAAATGGCTGTACGCCATGAAATCCAAGATAGATGAATACTTTTTGAAAGTAAATGGATCTATAAAATTGATGGACTTGGATGGAATATCATTGAAGAAGCTCGACTTGTCGAAAAGTAGTTTACGACAAAGTTCAAAGAATTGACTACGATAAGATTAGATCTTCCGTAGCGATGCTTATAGTCTATGTGGATTATTCTAGTAATCACTACATATTTCTTTTATGAGATATGATAGTAGGATGGCAACATACATTACTTAACAGAAGTGTGTATTAAAGGTGTATACAAGATACAATCAAGAGTTTTGCTAGTCCGTGGAATACTAGATAGGAATACGAACTTCAATTGAATGAAGTAAGTATCGCGGAGTTGGAATCTTCACCGGATGAAATGATCAAAGATTTATGATTTCATCAGAGACGATGAAGAGGCTTGCATTTGCAAGAAATTAAGTGGGAACACTGAGACATATTTGTAATACTTTATGTAGATGACATATCGTTGATTATGAATAATGTAATTATATAATTGATTAAAAAGGTTTCATTGAGAATTAAACTTCAATGAAAGGATATGAACTGAAACATATTTAGTGTCAAGATCTATGAAGATGGATTGAAACACATAAAAGTTTAAGTTAAAAAGTACATAGAATGAATATTGAAGTAGTTCAATATAAAGAAGGTGTTCTTTTCATGTGAAGGTTTTACAAGACTTGAGTGTATCTGACACTCAATGAGTAAAAACACATGAGTGATTTTAGATCACGAATAATATGTACAATATCAGATGTCCTATGCTCTAAATGGTTAGGAGAATATACCAGAATGATTCATGTGATGATCATTGGATAAACAGTAAGAATATCCCTGAGTGCTTTAGAAGAACCAAGGATATATAGTTTTGTATGAGTAATGACAAACAAATGGCTGTAAGGTGTTGCACCGATATTAGTTTGGTCACATATAAAAATAAAATTTCAATCTCAAATTAGGCTAAGTGTTGTTTAAAAGGTAGCACGATGAGCTAGAAGTTGTCTATGCTAGATTTAGATGAGTTCTAAATGTTGTGACAGATTCTACAAACGAAGGCAGAATATGTCATTGTTTTGACAATGACTGAGGATGTTAAGTCAAGAGTTTCTTTGAGAACTTGGTGTAGTTCCGATAGTGTCAGAACTTTGAAGCTATATTGTGTATGACAATATTAGTGATATATTTCAGACCGCGGAATTAAGGTTCCACCAGAAGACCAAACATATTTAATGCCGACTCATTTAGAAAATGAGTGATGCGTTGAGACGCAAATGAATTGCAAAATACATACGTTTCTGAGCATGTCAGATTCGTTGACTAAAACTTCTCCCGTGAGCAAAACATGATAAAGCACCGGAAGGCCAAGGTGTTATATCTTTACATATGTAAACTAGATTATTGACTCTAGTGCAAGTGGGAGACTATTGGAGATATGCCCAAGATGCAATAATAAAATGGTTATTATAATATATCTTTGTGTTTATGATAATGTTTACATACCATGCTATAATTGTATTAACCGAAACATTGATACATGTGTGTTATGTGAACAACAAGGAGTCCCTAGTAAGCCTCTTGTATAACTAGCTTGTTGATTAATAGATGATCATAGTTTCATGATCATGAACATTGGATGTTATTAATAACAAGGTTATGTCATTATGTGAATGATGTAATGGACACACCCAATTAAGCGTAGCATAAGATCACGTCATTAAGTTATTTGCTATAAGCTTTTCGATACATAGTTACCTAGTCCTTTCGACCATGAGATCATGTAAATCACTTATACCGGAAAGGTACTTTGATTACATCAAATGCCACTGCGTAAATGGGTGGTTATAAAGGTGGGATTAAGTATCCGGAAAGTATGAGTTGAGGCATATGGATCAACAGTGGGATTTGTCCATCCCGATGACGGATAGATATACTCTGGGCCCTCTCGGTGGAATGTCGTCTAAATAGCTTGCAATCATATGAATGGTTCATAAGAGACCACATACCACGGTATGAGTAAAGAGTACTTGTCAGGAGACGAGGTTGAACAAGGTATAGAGATACCGATGATCAAACCTCGGACAAGTAAAATATCGCGTGACAAAGGGAATTGGTATCGTATGTGAATGGTTCATTCGATCACTAAGTCATCGTTTAATATGTGGGAGCCATTATGGATCTCCAGATCCCGCTATTGGTTATTGGTCGGAGAGAGGTCTCAATCATGTCCACATAGTTCACGAACCGTAGGGTGACACACTAAAGGTTTGATGTCGTATTAGTAGATATTGAATATGGAATGGAGTTCGAAGTTTTGTTCGGAGTCTCGGATGGGATCCCAGATATCACGAGGAGTTCCGGAATGGTCCGGAGAATAAGATTCATATATAGGAAGTCATTTTCTAGGTTTGAAAATGATCCGGTATTTTTTCTGGAAGGTTCTAGAAGGTTCTAGAAGAGTCCGGAAGAAATTAGCATGGAAGGTGGAGTCCCAGAGGGACTCCACCCACCTTGGCCGGCCAGCCTAAGGGAGGAGGAGTCCCAAGTGGACTCCTCCCCATGGTGGCCGGCCACCCCACCAAAGGAAATGGGGGAGTCCCACTTCTCCTAGGTTTGGTCATATGGAAGGTTTATGTTGGGGTCTTATTCGGAGACTTTTGACCTAATCCTTGGGGCTTCCACCTATATAAAGAGGGGAGGGGAGGGGCTGGACGGCCACACCAAGACCACCATGGCCGCAACCCCAAAGAGCCCCCTCTCCCTAGAAACCCTAGCGGTTCCCTCCTCCCTCTCTCTCCCACATAGCTTAGGCGAAGCTCTGTCGGAGATCTCCACCACCACCGCCACCACGCCGTCGTGCTGCCGGGATTCCGAGGAGGATCTACTACTTCTGCTGCCCGCTGGAACGGGGAGAAGGGCGTCGTTTTCATCAACACCGAACATGTGACCAAGTACGGAGGTGCTGCCCGATTGTGGCACCGTCAAGATCTTCTACGCGCTTTTGAAAGCGGCAAGTGATCGTCTACCGCAGCAACGAGAGCCTCCTCTTGTAGGCTTTGGAAATCTTCAAGGGTTAGTCTCGTTCATCCCCTCGTTGCTCCCATCTTCTAGATTGCATCTTGGCTTGGATTGCGTTCTCGCGGTAGGATTTTTTTGTTTTATATGCTACGAATCCCTACAAATTGTGTCCACCATATCTACCTAGTAGCATTATTGTTAATCCAAGTATATTTATGATGTTTTTATTTATCTTCCAAATTAACTTTTGGCATGAGAAAATTAGTTAGTAAAGCTCTCACGAACTTGATGGCACATTTACTTTCTTGCACTTAATAAATTTGATCATTGTGACTATTTTATGAAGTTTATGTGTTTGCAAATTGCAAGTCGGGAATTAGCACAACCATGCTTTCATGGGGAACGCTTTCAACATTGCACTTATTCATATCTAGTTGTTGTTATAATCTTTTGTTTATGGATGCCTAGCGGTGCGAAATAAAATAGAAACTTTTAAGTCCATGGAGTTTGTATATGAGTTAGAGAAACGCATGGGCCGCTAATCTAATCCATGCATCATTCATGGTGGAAATTTACAGCGAACCATAGTGAGCATTCTATGAAGCATTTTCAATAAAAAAACTATACCCATAGTAAATAAAAAGATTACTGAGATGCTCATTGTCTATTTGTCTTGTCATTTTGATGTGGGAATGCTTCCATATCATCGGGCAGGAGGTACCCCGTTGGCGGTTCTCAATGATACATGTATACTTACAATGACAAGAACTTATTTGGGACCTAAGTGTAGTAGCATGAGGTTTAGATACTCGTATTCAAGGGGCATGAAATTTTCAACTTGTGATTTGTCAAGCATATAGCACATATTTGCCTCACATTAGCTTTAACCATTCAAGATGCTTATGATAGGGGCAATGAGAGCTCAAAGCTAATGAGTACCATACTTTCTGGAAGGTTTATAAAACTTGTTAATCTTGCTTACTCTGCGAAGAGTCTCTCTTTTACTATTATGTTGAGTCTTCATCTTCTTCTTTATGCACCGATTAAGAGAGCATAGTTGTCATTCTTAGTGCAATGTGCATAGTCCCAAAATTATTATTGATTGATTCATGATTACGACTATTGCTAGTTCTTAAATTACTTGTATCTAGTCACCCTTAGAACTTTGAGGTGTCCTAGCATTTATGTTTTTCTACTTCATAAAGGACATGTTGAGTACCACTTTACTATGTTTTCTCTATGCTCATAAACAAACAGTTGCTTTCAATGCACTATTATTCATGATCCATTATTTGAGTTACTCTTCATGTTATAACATAGTTGCTAAGTTCTATTGAATTATATCTATCATGCCTATGTTTAGAGTACTTAGATCCCATCTCACAATGCTTTACAATGCTTGATTAAGATTGTGTTGGTGCATGTCACCTCAAAAATTCTTTTGTTATCACTTACCTACTCGAGGACGAGCAGGATTTAAGCTTGGGGATGCTTGATACGTCTCAAACGTATCTATAAATTTTGATGCTCCATGCTTGTTTTACACCAATTTATATATGTTTTGATCATGCTTCGTTGCACTTTTATACATTTTCCGGCACTAACCTAATAACAAGATGCCATAGTGCCAGTTCCCTGTTTTCTGTTGTTTTGTATTTCAGAAAAGTTGTACAGGAAATATTCTCAGAATTGGACAAAACAAAAGCCGAAATCAATGTTTTACCGTAACGAAGACAGAGTCTAGAGGGGAGTCGAAGGGGGCAGCAGGGCGACCACGCCAGCCCTAGGCGCGGCCTAGCCTTGGACCGCGCCTAGGGGTGGTGTGGGCCAACCTTGTCTCCACCGACATTGCCCCTCCGCCTATTTAATCACGATCTCCGGAAAACCCTTAATACCCGAGCCTCCATCCACGAATAGTTCCGTCGCGGCCGCCATTGCAGAACCCATCTCGGGAGGGTTATGAAGCTCTTCCCGGCACCCTGCTGGAGGGGGAAATCATCGCCGGAGGCATGTACATCACCATGCCCTCCTCCTAAGTGATGCGTGAGTAGTTATCTCTGGAATATGGGTCCATAGCAGTAGCTAGATGGTTGTCTTCTCCAATTTGTGCCTCATGTTTAGATCTTGTAAGCTGCCCTACATGATCAAGATCATCCTTAGTAATGCTACATGTTGTGTTTTCTGGGATCCGATGAATATTGTATACTATGTTGAGGTCGATTATATATTCATGCCATATGTTATTTGTGATCTTGCATGCTCTCCGTTGCTAGTAGATACTCTGGCCAAGTAGATGCTTGTGACTCCAAGAGGGAGTATTTATGCTCGATAGTAGGTTCATGCCACTAGTTTTCTGGAAGAGTGACAATAACTTCTAAGGTTGTAGATTTGTTGTTGCTACTAGGGAGAAAACAATAATGTTTTATCCAAGGGTAATTCTATTGTTTACTTTACACACATTGCTTAATGCGATAATATGTTGCTTGCAACTTAATACTGGAAGGGGCTCGGACGATAACCGGAAGGTGGATTATTAGTCATAGACACAGTTGGATTACGGTCTATGTATTATGTTGTAATGCCCAAACGAATCTCATAGTAATCATCTTGTCATGTATGGTCGATATTCTGTCAATTGTCCAGCTATAATTTGTTCACCCATCATGTTATTTATCTTTATGGAGAGACACATCTAGTGAACTGTGGACCCCGGTCCTTTCCTTTACACTGATAAATTCAACCACTGCAATCTTGCTCTGTTTACTTACTGTAAGCTCTGTTCTCTTTAATTACTACAAACATCTCCTTCCACTCAATACATTTAATCATTTGTGTTCAGCAAAACCGGTGAGATTGACAACCTCACTGTAAGTTGGGGCAATGTATTTTGGTTGTGTTGTGTGTAGGTTTCACGTTGGTGCTGACGCCGGTAGTGCGCCCCGCCATTAGTCAGCTAGCAATACCTTCAGAAGTCACGTCTTTCTCCTACTTGTCAATTAAAACTTGGTTTCTTACTGAGGGAAAACTTGCTGTTGTGCTCATCATACCTTCCTCTTCGGATTCCCCAACAGTGTGAAGTCTACGTACGACAAGCACACACCATCAATCTCTCTCATAAATAATATCAAGCAAAGAGGCATTAGAAAATTCAGCTCTTTCAAGAACAAGGATAAAAGGAAAAAATATTTTTGTATTTTTGTGAATTGGGATAGAGAGGGAAAAAGAAAAGAGAATGGAGACAATGTAAGGAACTAAAACAAACGAATGAAAATAAAAGAAAAAACAAACTAAAACTAAAAGCAAATAAAAAGCAAAGTGTTGGAACAAACCAACACGAGCGTTTCAAAGCTCTCTCATAGAGCTGGAGTACAAATTTATTAAGCACAAATAAAAATGCTTGAGGAACACATCCCCAAGCATATGCTTTTGCAAGCCCTCTTGGTGAGCTCATTGTGGTGGAGGATAATTTTGTATAGTTCCATTGGCTGCTCCAATGAGTGAATTAGGAATTGAGTTTGGTGGCATTGTCTTGAAGTTTGATGGAGAGGTTGCTCAGGTTATCAATGCTTCCTTCGAGCGTGTACATGTCCTGGTAGGTGGTGAAGTCATGGAGTGGTTGCTACTCCTGTTCCGGTCCTTGAGGTTTGATGACCCACAAGTATAGGGGATCGCAACTGTCTTCGAGGGAAGTAAAACCCAATTTATTGATTCGACACAAGGGGAGCCAAAGAATATTTGTAAGCCTTAATAGCGGAGTTGTCAATTCAGCTGCACCTGGAAACAGACTTGCTCGCAATAGTTTATCAGTAGCAACAGTTTTATAGCAGTAACAGTAGTGAAATATAAGCAGCAGTGTAATAAAGACATCAGTAGTGATTATAGTAAACAGCAGGATTAAAATACTGTAGGCATAGGGATGGATGAACGGGCGCTGCATGGATAAGATAACTCATGTAATAATCAAGACAAGGCATTTGCAGATAATAATAAAACAATATCCAAGTACTAAACAACCATAGGCATGTGTTCCGTATATAGTCGTACGTGCTCGCAATGAGAAACTTGCACAACATCTTTTGTCCTACCAGCCGGTGGCAGCCGGGCCTCTAGGGAAACTACTAGTAATTAAGGTACTCCTTTTAATAGAGTACCGGAGCAAAGCATTAACACTCCGTGAACACATGTGATCCTCATATCACAGCCTTCCCCTCCGGTTGTCCCAATTTCTGTCACTTTGGGGCCTCGGGTTCCAGACAGCAATATGTGTATACAACTTGCAGGTAAGATCATAAAACAATGAATATCATCATGAATCAATAACATGTTCAAATCTGAAATCATGGCACTCGGGCCCTAGTGACAAGCATTAAGCATAACAAGTTGCAACAATATCATAAAAGTACCAACAACGGATACTAGGCACTATGCCCTAACAATCTTATGGCTATTACATGAATAATCTCATCCAATCCCTACCATCCCCTTCAGCCTACAGAGAGGGATTTACTCACACATGGATGGGGGAAACATGGATGGTCGATGGAGAGGCGTCGGTGGCGATGATCTCCTCCAATTTCCCGTCCCGGCAGGGTGCCAGAACAGAGTTTCTGATCCCGAGATTCGGTTTCGCGATGGCGGCGGAGTTCTGGATGTCTTCTCACAAATTGGTCGAACCCCCGTGCGTTTTTAGGTCAAGGGCTTTAAGTAGTCCAGAGGGGAGCGTCGGGGGCTGGCCGAGGCGGCGTCACCATAGGGCGGCGCGGCCCAGGGGCCCACCGCGCCACCATATGGTGTGCGCACCTCGTGGCCCCCTCCGTCTCGTCTTCTGGCTCCGTAAGTCTTCTGTGAAAATAGGCCCATTGCAATTATTTCCGGGGATTTTCCTGAAAGTTGATTTTCTGCACAAAAATAAGACACCAGGGCAATTCTGCTGAAAACAGCATTAGTCCGTGTTAGTTGTATCCAAAATACACAAATTAGAGGCAAAACAATAGCAAAAGTGTTGGGGAAAGTAGATACGTTTTGGACGTATCAACTCCCCCCAAGCTTAGCTTATTGCTTGTCCTCAAGCAATTCAGTTAACAACTGAGTGCGATAAAAGAACTTTCACGAACACATTTGCTCATATGATGTAAATATTCTCATTATATGGACGAGTACTTAGGCAATTCATAATAAGATAAATGCAAATAAAGTCATCTAATAGTTATGTCAATCATGAAAAAGATACCAACAAACTAATAATAAGCATCATGAATCATATCTATCAGCAGGATTGCAATGTTCATAAGAAGATATGATAAAGTGGTATCTCGCTTGCCCGTATTTGTACAGCAAAACATAAATGCCCAGGCACCTCTGAAATTCATGGAAAGACTAGAAGTAAAGATTATGAAAGATAAAAGCATCAAAGTTATACCGCAGTTAACCATATTCTTGGACAAGCATATTGCACTAAGAATGATAATTATGCTCTCAAGAAGGTGCTCAAAGAAAGGATGGTGACTCAACATAAAAGTAAAAGATTGACCCTTCACAGAGGGAAGCAGGGATTAACATGTGCTAGAGCTTTTCACTTTTAAAACAGAAGTAAAATTATTTTGAGAAGTGTTTGTTGTTGTCAATGAATGATAGTGGGTACTCTAACTACCTTGTCAACCAGACTTTCAAGAGCGGCTCCCATGAAGGACGTTATCTCTACCAGCAAGGTAGATCATCCCTCTTCTCTTTTGTTTACACATGTATTTTAGTTTCATTATGGATGACACTCCCCCCAACCTTTGCTCACACAAGCCATGGCTAACCGAATCCTCGGGTGCCTTCCAACATTCTCATACCATGGAGGAGTGTATATTTGCAAATTAAGTTGCTTACTGATAAATCAGGGCAAAACATGTGAAGAGAATTATTAATAAAAGTTATTAATTGGGGCTGGGCACCCCGTTGCCAGCTCTTTTTGCAAAATTATTGGATAAGCGGATGTGCCACTAGTCCATTGGTGAAAGTCTGTCAGGAGTAAATGACAAGGTTGAAAGATAAAACACCACATACTTCCTCATGAGCTATAAAACATTGACATAAATTGAGAAGTATTTTGAAGGTTTTAAAGGTAGCACATGAAAATTTACTTGGAATGGTTTGAAATGCCATGCATAGGTATTTATGGTGGACACTTTGGAATAACTTGGTTTTCAGGGGTTTGGAAGCACGAGCAGCATTCTAGCTCAGTACAAGTGAAGGCTAGCAATAGACTGGGAAGCGACAATCAAGAGAGCAATAACCGTCATAATCATGCTTGTGACAAAATAGAATTAACGGAGGTATAAAAGTGATACAAGAATTCTGAAGCAAAGTAAATCATCGAGGCTTAATTGACTTTTGTTTTTCAGTCATATGCATGCATGAGCATGTGCGAAGTCAATCCAAATGAATTATTCAGAGGAGGATACCACAATGTCATACCTATCTATGAATAAAACAATGCAAGCAAATATTTATGACATGCTACTCATATTAATAGATTGAAGCTAAACATGAGAGATCATGAACTACTAGACTTTCATTAAATGACATATACCTCACATGAACCAACTAAGCATGCTCACATGAATGAGTATATGTACAAAAAAGAAAACAAATAGAGTTCATACCAGTCTCTCACCACAGTCGAGTTGTCGTAGATCGTCATTATTGGCTTTCACTTGTGTAGCTTGAATAATATGAAATGAAAACCAAGCTCCAACCACCGGAGACCGCTGAAATCCATAATAAACTTTACAAAACCGAAGAAGAACAACAAATATTTTTGGTGTTTTCGAATTGGAAACAAGAACGAAAGTAAAATCTTTTTGGATTTTCTCATAGCAAACCAACGATAGTAAATAAAGCAAAATAAGGACAAGAAACCAAATAAACAAATGATGAAGAGAAACAACAGAAATATTTTTGGTCTTTTTGTGTTTTAGAAAAGAAAACAAAGCAAAAACAAGAGAATGAAAACTAAAAGATTCACACAAAAGCAAAATAACAGAAATCCGTCAAACTTGATAGCAGTACAGTAATTATTTTTTTCGAAAATCTTCTGCTGTTCAACTCGAAAAGTGCTCAACTAATGAAAGTTAGATAATAACCTGGGGAACATGCAAAAAAAATTGGATGCTCAAAATAACGTTCAGGCTATTTTTAGGATTTTTTTTAGTATCAGTCCAGAATCTATTTTTTAGACAGCACTTCCCCAAATATCATCTTCCTCATATTAGAGGCAACCATCGACACACAAATGAAATAAAAACATAAAGGTAAAGGTTACTAGAGTAGTAACAACCTTCAAAAATTAAAATAAGAAACCTACTAAAATAAAAATAACCGAAAGAGAAACAACCAAAAGAAGTGAAACAAGTATATACAAATGACCGGCAATTGTAATATGCAATGAATGAGTGATGTCGGCATACCTCCCCCCAAGCTTAGGCTTTTGGCCTAAGTGGAGATCAATCCCACGGTGCCCATGAGGTGGCACCTCCGTAATATGATGAAGAAGGATCCTGTCCTTGGTACAAGCTTTAGGACGCACCAGGATATGTGACAGTGTACCCGTCGGAGGGCTCGGCGTCCTCGGAGTCGTGCTGCTGGTGAAAGCCAAGTATCCTCAGCTGCTCATCCACCTCCTCCTTGGAACGCGACCACGGTCTCCTGTGAACACTGAACAAATCGGCCTGCGGCAAAGGGATTTCCCTCTCATCCCCGTCAATAAACAACATTCTATAGACGATATTTTCTAAATTAGAGTCAGTTGTGATAAATTGGTGACTCTTCATAGCAGCAATATCAAGCTTAATAGGAGTTAATTTCTCATCACTAGGATCAACAGAAAGACCTAGATATGCAACAATACGTGAAGCAACAATCCCTCCATAAATAGGTCCCTTACTAGTTAAGCGACGAACAATAAGAGCACCAAGATGGTAAGGTGTACTTCCAGTAAGTGCAGCAACCAGAAAAGCAAGATGATAACTAGAAATGTTGCTAGTGTTCTCTCTACCAAGAATGCTAGTAGCAAGATAGTAAGTGAAATATCTAATGGCAGGGAGCTGAATGTTCCTTATCTTGCCGCGCTGAATGGTGCGGTCATCATCGTTGGTAACTTCTCGATAGAGTTCCGTCAAAGTTTTGGGGCGGTTCTCGATCTTCTTCGTTGTACCTATAGGAGTAATATCCAATGCAGCACAAAAATCCTTCAACTTCATAGTAATAGGCATGCCATAAATCTTAAATTTAACTGATGGTGTGAAAGATGAGTTGCTGAATTTAAAGCTTTCAACAAAGATTTTAGTTACCCTATAAAATTGATCGCTCTCATCTTCCATATAGGTGGATAAGCCCACACTATTAATGAGAAACAAGAACTCATCAAGTAGCCCTGCATTACGCAAAAAGTCAAAGCATGGAAAGGATGAAGCATTAGGAATCCCGTTGTCCTCATCATCTTCAAAGCTAGGTGCAATGACATCCTCATCATAGGATCGCCTAACTCGAGTGGCTGCCCTTGAAGGCCTTGCCGCTCTTGTCGCATCCCTCTCGAACACTTCTCCAAAGGTGTGGTTATGCATTTTCCTTTTCTGAAATTTTTCAACAATCATTATAAAAGTTGATTTTGAGACATATAAATGAGGGAAACTACTATAGGAACTTGATAGAGTACTAAACATGCATCAAAACTAATTTTTACAACTTAGAACAAGCATGCAAACTCACTTAACATGTCACCTACAACAGCAAAATACACAAGATATACTCAACTAAACAAAATTCTATTTGGATAATCGGAGGAGTCACATACCGGAGAGCAAATGCTCCAAATCTCAGCAGCAAAGATGGGCTGAGCAAGGAGATCGAAAATCTCGAGCAAGAACAGCAAGAAACTCGGGTTTGAACAATGGTGGTGTGTTTTCCCGTGAAAGAGAGTGGAGTGGTAGGTGGATGAGTGAGTGGAGGGCCAGGTGGGGCCCTCACCACAGGGTGGCGCGCCCCTCTTGCTGGCCGCGCCGGCACATGGGGTGCAGCCCTGGGGTGCCCCACTGGTCAGCCCCAGGCACTCCCAGGTTGCATTTTGAAAAATAGGACCAGTGTTATAATTTTTGTAAATTTTTGAAAACTTCGAAAAATGCACATTTCTGGGTGTTAAAATAACTATTTCAGGGCAGAAAAATATTTTCAAACTTCTAAACAACTAAAGCATCTTGCAAAACAAGTAATACTACAGAAAGTAAACAAGTGTGGAGAAAGAAAAAATGTTGCTTAGCTCTTCTATGCATATAAAATGTACTTGTTAACAAGGTTGATCAAGTCTTGCCACCAAATAAATTTTACATGTCATAAGAAGAAATAAACCTCAAATCAATCATGCTACCTTATATTGTATTGATATGGATCCAATCATAATATTTTGATATCCTTGTTTAGGCTCATATATAGGACAATCAATAACTCCCACTTTGATAGTTCTCAAATTAGAAATTGTATTAACTCCATATACTTTATCAATCCTCTTGGGAAAATAAATAGTATGTTCCTTGTCATGAACATTGAAAGTAACTTTTCCTTTATTGCAATCAATAACAGCCCCTGCAGTGTTAAGAAAAGGTCTTCCAAGAATAATAGACATATTATCATCTTCAGGCATTTCCAACACAACAAAATCAGTTAATATTAAGCAATTATTAGCAACTTGAACAGGAACATCCTCACATATACCAACAGGAACAGCAGTAGATTTATCAGCCATTTGCAAGGATATATCAGTTGGTATCAACTTATCTAAATAAAGTCTCTTGTAAAGAGAAAAATGCATAACGCTAACTCCTGCTCCCAAATCACATAGAGCAGTTCTAACATAATTATTCTTGATGGAACAAGGGATAGTCGGTATACCTGGGTCTCCCAGCTTCTTTGGAACCTTGCCATTGAAAGAGTAATTAGCAAGCATAGTGGAAATCTCCTCATTAGGAATTTTCCTTTTGTTTGAGACAATATCTTCCATATACTTTGAATAAGGAGGCAATTTAATAGCATCAGTCAAAGGGATTTGCAAAAACAAAGGTTTCATCCAATCACAAAATTTATTATAGTGTTCTTCCTCCTTTGATTTTAGTTTCGTAGCAGGAAAAGGCATTTGCTTTTGAACCCAAGGTTCTCTTTCATTACCCTTTTTCTTAGCAATAAAATCTTCTTTAGTGTACTTTTTATTTTTAGCATGCTTTTCAGGTTCATTTTCAACCTCTTCTTTATCAGAAACATCATTCTTATCATTATCATGTTCATTACCACTTTCAGTTTCAACATCAGAAATAGAAATACTATTAGGATCATTAACAGGTTCAGAAGATTCTACAACAGTTTTATGTTTCTTCTTCTCTTTCTTAGAAGGAGCACTAATTTCTTTAGTTCGTTGAGAATCTTGTTCAACTCTTTTGGGATGCCCCTCAGGATATAGAGGATCCTGAGTGGAAACACCACCTCTAGTTGTTACTTCATAAGCATGTTTTTGTTTAGAAGTATTTTCTTTAGAAGTATTTTTTAACAAGTCATTTTGCACTTTAGTGAGTTGATCAATTTGAGTTTGAACCATATGAAAATGTTTAACAAGCATCTTAACATCATTAGAGGTTCTCTCCACAATATCATGCAATTTACTAATAGCTTGAGAATTTTCCATTAGATGATTCTCTACTCTCATATTAAAGTTATCTTGCTTAACAACATAATTATCAAACTCATCTAAGCATTGATCAGGAAGTTTTGAATAAGGAATGTCTCCTTTATCAAAGCGTTGAAGAGAATGTACCTCAATCGTGGATGAAGGGGAGTTATCTTACATAAATCTTCTATGGGGGGTAAATTCTTCACATCTTCAGATTTAATACTTTTCTCTTTAAGAGATTTCTTGGCTTCCCTCATATCTTCATCATTTAATTCAATCATACCCCTCTTCTTTAATATTGGTGTTGGGGTTGGTTCAGGTGTAGTCCAATCATCATGATTTTGGCCTATTCTAGCCAATAATTCTTCAAATTTTCACTGGAGTTCTTTTCCTGAAAACACAACTAGCACAACTATCCAGGTATGCCCTAGACTCAATGGTTAGTCCACTATAAAATATATCAAGTAAGTCATGCTTTTCCAAATCATGTCCAGGCCGAGCTCTAAGAAGAGAGCAAAACCTTGCCCAAGCTTCAGGCAATTTCTCTCCATCTTCCTGCTCAAAACTATAAATTTTCTGCAAAGCAATATGTTGAGCACTAGCAGGAAAATATTTTCGAAAGAAAACATCAAGCAAACCATTTGGACTATCAATAGAATCAGGAGGCAAACTATTATACCAAGTTTTAGCATCATCCTTTAATGAGAAAGGAAAAAATTTAGCAACAAAATAAGTACGCTTCTTGGTATCATCAGAAAACAAGCTACTCAAAGTAGAAAGCTCAATCATGTGCTCTACAGCACTTTCTTTTTCAGTACCACAAAAAGGTGTTTTCTCAACAATAGATATATGAGATAAATCAAGAGAAAAATCATAATCCTTATCCTTAATGTTTATATGAGACGTGGCAAATTTAGGATCAGGAGACAGTTTATATCTAACAGCACGTTGTGCAAGAAGCTTTTTAATGTTACTTGCATCAGTAGTAGCATTACATTTATCAATAAAACCATCATCAAGTTCCACATAATCTTCATCAGGATCATCACTATAGTGTTCAACAGACTCAGGTGAATTAACAGGTGTAACAGTATTTTTATTAGGAATTTCAGTATTTTCAATTTGTCTAGACCTAGCAATTGTAGCATCTAGAAAAGGACCTAATGAACCATTATCATCAAGCACAGTAGAAGCATCATCAAAATTATCAGAGGAATTTTCAGATTCAGCAGAAGTACCAACACGTGAAGCTTGTGGTGGTGAAACAAGTTGACTTATCACAGATGGTGAATCAAGAGCAGCAAAGGTACTCAGAGTTGTACCTTTTCTTGTAGTGGATGGTAATATGGCGAATTTAGTATCGCGAGGTTTACCCATGATGGAGGATTTGCAGCGAACAATATCAATCCAGGTGAACTTGCAAATAAAGCTATGCTCCTCGGCAACAGTGCCAGAAAATAGTCTTGATGACCCACTGATACGTCTCCGACGTATCGATAATTTCTTGTGTTCCATGCCACATTATTGATAATATCTACATGTTTTATGCACACTTTATGTCATATTCGTGCATTTTCTGGAACTAACCTATTAACAAGATGCCGAAGTGCCAGTTGCTGTTTTCTGCTGTTTTTGGTTTCAGAAATCCTAGTAAAGAAATATTCTCGGAATTGGACGAAATCAACGCCCAGGTTCCTATTTTCCCGGAAGCATCCAGAACACACGAGAACCGCCAGAGAGGGGGCACTGGGCCCCCAGACCATAGGCCGGCGCGGCCCAGGCCCTGGCCGCGCCGCCCTATAGTGTCGTCGCCCCGTTGACCTTCTGACGCTGCCTCTTCGCCTATAAGAAGCCCCTCGACCTAAAACCTCGATACGGAAAAGCCACGGTACGAGAAACCTTCCAGAGCCGCCGCCATCGCGAAGCCAAGATCTGGGGGACAGGAGTGTCTGTTCCGGCACGCCGCCGGGACGGGGAAGTGCCCCCGGAAGGCTCCTCCATCAACACCACCGCCATCTTCATCAACGCTGCTGTCTCCCATGAGGAGGGAGTAGTTCTCCATCGAGGCTCGGGGCTGTACCGGTAGCTATGTGGTTCATCTCTCTCCTATGTGCTTCAATACAATAATCTCATGAGCTGCCTTACATGATTGAGATTCATATGATGATGCTTGTAATCTAGATGTCATTATGCTAGTCAAGTGAATTTTACTTATGTGATCTCCGGAGACTCCTTGTCCCACGTGTGTAAAGGTGACAGTGTGTGCACCGTGTGGGTCTCTTAGGCTATATTTCACAGAATACTTATTCACTGTTATGAAGAGCATAGTGAAGTGCTTATTTATATCTCTTTATGATTGCAATGTGTTTTGTATCACAATTTATCTATGTGCTACTCTAGTGATGTTATTAAAGTAGTTTTATTCCTCCTACACAGTGTAATGGTGACAGTGTGTGCATCCGTGTTAGTACTTGGTTTATGCTATGATTATGATCTCTTGTAGATTATGAAGTTAACTATTGCTATGATGGTATTGATTTGATCTATTCCTCCTTTCTTAGCATGAAGGTGACAGTGTGCATGCTATGTTAGTACTTGGTTTAGTCGTATTGATCTTTCATGCACTCTGAGGTTATTTAAATATGAACATTGAATTGTGGAGCTTGTTAACTCCGGCATTGAGGATTCGTGTAATCCTACGCAATGTGTTCATCATCCAACAAGAGAGTGTAGAGTATGCATTTATCTATTCTGTTATGTGATCAATGTTGAGAGTGTCCACTAGTGAAAGTCTGATTCCTAGGCCTTGTTCCTAAATACTGCTATCCCTGCTTGTTTACTGTTTTACTGCGTTACTACTGCTGCGTTACTACTGCTTGTTTACTGTCCTGGGCAAAGCACTTTTCTGGTGCCGTTGCCACTGCTCATATATATTCATACCACCTGTATTTCACTATCTCTTCGCCGAACTAGTGCACCTATTAGGTGTGTTGGGGACACAAGAGACTTCTTGCTTTGTGGTTGCAGGGTTGCATGAGAGGGATATCTTTGACCTCTTCCTCCCTGAGTTCGATAAACCTTGGGTGATCCACTTAAGGGAAACTTGCTGCTGTTCTACAAACCTCTGCTCTTGGAGGCCCAACACTGTCTACAAGAATAGAAGCACCCGTAGACATCAAGCTATTTTCTGGCGCCGTTGCCGGGGAGGTAAGGTAAAAGGTATTCACATCCTCCGACTACTAAGCTATTTCCTAGCACTGTTGCCGATGTGTGAGTGCTCGAAGCTATCTCCTTTAGATTCTGCAATTGCATCTTTTTGTTTCTTGTTTTTATTTTCACTAGTTAGGCATAATGGAAAACAACAAAAATATGAGAGATCTTTATGAACTTTATCTTGAATTAGGACATGATGTGTTTGAAGAGAAAATTAAAAAACCCATGGAACTTTATATGCATGCTAATGGGAATGTTATTGATATAAATGCTTTGAACACTATTGTTGCTAATGCTATGGAAAATTCTAAGCTTGGGGAAGCTGGTTTTGATGAGCTTGATCTTTTTAGTCCCTCAAGCATTGAGGAGAAAATTTACTTTGATGATACTTTGCCTCCTATTTATGATGATTATAATGATATTGGTCTTTTAGTACCGCCTGTTATGGAGGATAAATTTGAGTATGATTACAATATGCCTCCTATATTCGATGATGAGAATAATAATGATAGCTACTTTGTTGAATTTGCTCCTACTACAATTAATAAGAATAACTATGCTTATGTTGGGAGTAGTACTAATTTTATGCATGAGACTCATGATAAGAATGCTTTATGTGATAGTTATATTGTTGAGTTTGCTCATGACACTACTGAAAGTTATTATGAGAGAGGAAAATATGGTTGTAGAAATTTTCATGTTACTAAAACACCCCTCTATGTGCTGAAATTTCTGAAGCTACACTTGTTTTATCTTCCTATGCTTGTTACTTTGCTCTTCATGAACTTGTTTATTTACAAGATTCCTATGCATAGGAAGCATGTTAGACTTAAATGTGTTTTGAATTTGCCTCTTGATGCTCTCTTTTGCTTCAAATACTATTTGTTGCGAGTGCATCATTAAAACTGCTGAGCCCATCTTAATGGCTATAAAGAAAGAACTTCTTGGGAGATAACCCATGTGTTATTTTGCTACAGTACTTTGTTTTATATTTGTGTCTTGGAAGTTGTTTACTACTGTAGCAACCTCTCCTTATCTTAGTTTAGTGTTTTGTTGTGCCAAGTAAAGTCGTTGATAGTAAGGTTCATACTAGATTTGGATTACTGCGCAGAAACAGATTTCTTGCTGTCACGAATCTGGGCCTAATTCTCTGTAGGTAACTCAGAAAATTATGCCAATTTACGTGAGTGATCCTCAGATATGTACGCAACTTTCATTCAATTTGAGCATTTTCATCTGAGCAAGTCTGGTGCCATTTTAAAATTCGTCTTTACGGACTGTTCTGTTTTGACAGATTCTGCCTTTTATTTCACATTGCCTCTTTTGCTGTGTTGGATGGATTTCTTTGTTCCATTACCTTCCAGTAGCTTTGTGCAATGTCCAGAAGTGTTAAGAATGATTGTGTAACCTCTGAACATGTGAATTTTTGATTATGCACTAACCCTCTAATGAGTTTGTTTCGAGTTTGGTGTGGAGGAAGTTTTCAAGGGTCAAGAGAGGAGGATGATATACTACGATCAAGGAGAGTGAAAGCTCTAAGCTTGGGGATGCCCCGGTGGTTCACCCCTGCATATTCTAAGAAGACTCAAGCGTCTAAGCTTGAGGATGCCCAAGGCATCCCCTTCTTCATCGACAACATTATCAGGTTCCTCCCCTGAAACTATATTTTTATTCCGTCACATCTTATGTGCTTTGCTTGGAGCGTCGGTTTGTTTTTGTTTTTGTTTTTGTTTGAATAAAATGGATCCTAGCATTCTTTGTGTGGGAGAGAGACACGCTCCGCTGTTGCATATGGACAAGTATGTCCTTAGGCTTTACTCATAGTATTCATGGCGAAGTTTCTTCTTAGTTAAATTGTTATATGGTTGGAATTGGAAAATGATACATGTAGTAATTGCTAAAATGTCTTGGATAATGTGATACTTGGCAATTGTTGTGCTCATGTTTAAGCTCTTGCATCATATACTTTGCACCCATTAATGAAGAAATACATAGAGCTTGCTAAAATTTGGTTTGCATATTTGGTCTCTCTAAAGTCTAGATAATTTCTAGTATTGAGTTTGAACAACAAGGAAGACGGTGTAGAGTCTTATAATGTTTTCAATATGTCTTTTATGTGAGTTTTGCTGCACCGCTTCATCCTTGTGTTTGTTTCAAATAACCTTGCTAGCCTAAACCTTGTATCAAGAGGGATTACTTCTCATGCATCCAAAATCCTTGAGCCAACCACTATGCCATTTGTGTCCACCATACCTACCTACTACATGGTATTTCTCTGCCATTCCAAAGTAAATTGCTTGAGTGCTACCTTAAAATTCCATCATTCGCCTTTGCAATATATAGCTCATGGGACAAATAGCTTAAAAACTATTGTGGTATTGAATATGTACTTATGCACTTTATCTCTTATTAAGTTGCTTGTTGTGCGATAACCATGTTTCTGGGGACGCCATCAACTATTCTTTGTTGAATATCATGTGAGTTGCTATGCATGTCCGTCTTCTCTGAAGTAAGAGAGATCTACCACCTTAATGGTTGGAGCATGCATATTGTTAGAGAAGAACATTGGGCCGCTAACTAAAGCCATGATTCATGGTGGAAGTTTCAGTTTTGGACATATATCCTCAATCTCATATGAGAACACTAATTGTTGCCACATGCTTATGCATTAAAGAGGAGTCCATTATCTGTTGTCCATGTTGTCCCGGTATGGATGTCTAAGTTGAGAATAATCAAAAGCGAGAAATCCAAAATGCGATCTTTCTCCTTAGACCTTTGTACAAAGCATGGAGGTACCCCATTGTGACACTTGGTTAAAACATGTGTATTGCGATGATCCGGTAGTCCAAGCTAATTAGGACAAGGTGCGGGCACTATTAGTATACTATGCATGAGGCTTGCAACTTGTAAGATATAATTTACATAACTCATATGCTTTATTACTACCGTTGACAAAATTGTTTCATGTTTTCAAAATAAAAGCTCTAGCACAAATATAGCAATCGATGCTTTCCTCGTTGAAGGACCTTTCTTTTACTTTTAATGTTGAGTCAGTTCACCTATTACTCTCCACCTTAAGAAGCAAACACTTGTGTGAACTGTGCATTGATTCTTACATACTTGCTTATTGAACTTGTTATATTACTTTGCATTGACAACTATCCATGAGATATACATGTTACAAGTTGAAAGCACCCGCTGAAACTTAATCTTCCATTGTGTTGCTTCAATACCCTTTACTTTGATTTATTGCTTTATGAGTTAACTCTTATGCAAGACTTATTGATTCTTGTCTTGAAGTACTATTCATGAAAAGTCTTTGCTATATGATTCACTTGTTTACTCATGTCATATACATTGTTTTGATCGCTGCATTCACTACATATGTTTACAATATGATCAAGTTTATGATGGCATGTCACTCCAGAAATTATCTTTGTTATCGTTTTACCTGCTCGGGACGAGCAGAACTAAGCTTGGGGATGCTGATACGTCTCCGACGTATCGATAATTTCTTGTGTTCCATGCCACATTATTGATAATATCTACATGTTTTATGCACACTTTATGTCATATTCGTGCATTTTCTGGAACTAACCTATTAACAAGATGCCGAAGTGCCAGTTGCTGTTTTCTGCTGTTTTTGGTTTCAGAAATCCTAGTAAAGAAATATTCTCGGAATTGGACGAAATCAACGCCCAGGTTCCTATTTTGCCCGGAAGCATCCAGAACACACGAGAACCGCCAGAGAGGGGGCACTGGGCCCCCAGACCATAGGCCGGCGCGGCCCAGGCCCTGGCCGCGCCGCCCTATAGTGTCGTCGCCCCGTTGACCTTCTGACGTCGCCTCTTCGCCTATAAGAAGCCCCTCGACCTAAAACCTCGATACGGAAAAGCCACGGTACGAGAAACCTTCCAGAGCCGCCGCCATCGCGAAGCCAAGATCTGGGGGACAGGAGTCTCTGTTCCGGCACGCCGCCGGGACGGGGAAGTGCCCCCGGAAGGCTCCTCCATCGACACCACCGCCATCTTCATCAACGCTGCTGTCTCCCATGAGGAGGGAGTAGTTCTCCATCGAGGCTCGGGGCTGTACCGGTAGCTATGTGGTTCATCTCTCTCCTATGTGCTTCAATACAATAATCTCATGAGCTGCCTTACATGATTGAGATTCATATGATGATGCTTGTAATCTAGATGTCATTATGCTAGTCAAGTGAATTTTACTTATGTGATCTCCGGAGACTCCTTGTCCCACGTGTGTAAAGGTGACAGTGTGTGCACCGTGTGGGTCTCTTAGGCTATATTTCACAGAATACTTATTCACTGTTATGAAGAGCATAGTGAAGTGCTTATTTATATCTCTTTATGATTGCAATGTGTTTTGTATCACAATTTATCTATGTGCTACTCTAGTGATGTTATTAAAGTAGTTTTATTCCTCCTACACGGTGTAATGGTGACAGTGTGTGCATCCGTGTTAGTACTTGGTTTATGCTATGATTATGATCTCTTGTAGATTATGAAGTTAACTATTGCTATGATGGTATTGATTTCATCTATTCCTCCTTTCTTAGGATGAAGGTGACAGTGTGCATGCTATGTTAGTACTTGGTTTAGTCGTATTGATCTTTCATGCACTCTGAGGTTATTTAAATATGAACATTGAATTGTGGAGCTTGTTAACTCCGGCATTGAGGATTCGTGTAATCCTACGCAATGTGTTCATCATCCAACAAGAGAGTGTAGAGTATGCATTTATCTATTCTGTTATGTGATCAATGTTGAGAGTGTCCACTAGTGAAAGTCTGATCCCTAGGCCTTGTTCCTAAATACTGCTATCGCTGCTTGTTTCTTGTTTTCTTGCGTTACTACTGCTGCGTTACTACTGCTTGTTTATCGTCCCGGCAAAGCACTTTTCTGGTGCCGTTGCCACTGCTCATATATATTCATACCACCTGTATTTCACTATCTCTTCGCCGAACTAGTGCACCTATTAGGTGTGTTGGGGACACAAGAGACTTCTTGCTTTGTGGTTGCAGGGTTGCATGAGAGGGATATCTTTGACCTCTTCCTCCCTGAGTTCGATAAACCTTGGGTGATCCACTTAAGGGAAACTTGCTGCTGTTCTACAAACCTCTGCTCTTGGAGGCCCAACACTGTCTACAAGAATAGAAGCACCCGTAGACATCACCCACAGGTATAGGGGATCGCAACAGTCTTCGAGGGAAGTAAAACCCAATTTATTGATTCGACACAAGGAGAGCCAAAGAATATTTGTAAGCCTTAACAGCGGAGTTGTCAATTCAGCTGCACCTAGAAACAGACTTGCTCGCAATAGTTTATCAGTAGCAACAATTTTATAGCAGTAGCAGTAGTGAAATATAAGCAGCAGTGTAATAAAGTCAGCAGTAGTGATTATAGTAAACAACAGGATTAAAATACTGTAGGCATAGGGATGGATGAATGGGCGCTGCATGGATAAGATAACTCATGTAATAATCAAGACAAGGCATTTGCAGATAATAATAAAACAGTATCCAAGTACTAAACAACCATAGGCATGTGTTCCATATATAGTCGTACGTGCTCGCAATGAGAAACTTTCACAACATCTTTTGTCCTACCAGCCGGTGGCAGCCGGGCCTCTAGGGAAACTACTGGTAATTAAGGTACTCCTTTTAATAGAGTACCGGAGCAAAGCATTAACACTCCGTGAACACATGTGATCCTCATATCACAGCCTTCCCCTCCGGTTGTCCCAATTTCTGTCACTTTGGGGCCTCGGGTTCCGGACAACAATATGTGTATGCAACTTGCAGGTAAGATCATAAAACAATGAATATCATCATGAATCAATAACATGTTCAGATCTGAAATCATGGCACTCGGGCCCTAGTGACAAGCATTAAGCATAACAAGTTGCAACAATATCATAAAAGTACCAACAACGGATACTAGGCACTATGCCCTAACAATCTTATGGCTATTACATGAACAATCTCATCCAATCCCTACCATCCCCTTCAGCCTACAGCGAGGGATTTACTCACACATGGATGGGGGAAACATGGATGGTCGATGGAGAGGCGTCGGTGGCGATGGTGGCGATGATCTCCTCCAATTCCCCATCCCGGCAGGGTGCCAGAACGGAGTTTCTGATCCCGAGATTGGGTTTCGCGATGGCGGTGGAGTTCTGGATGTCTTCTCGCAAATTGGTCGAACCCCCGTGCGTTTTTAGGTCAAGGGCTTTAAGTAGTCCAGAGGGGAGCGTCGGGGGCTGGCCGAGGCAGCGTCACCATAGGGCGGCGCGGCCCAGGGGCCCACCGCGCCGCCATATGGTGTGCGCACCTCGTGGCCCCCCTTCGTCTCGTCTTCTGGCTCCGTAAGTCTTCTGTGAAAATAGGCCCATTGCAATTATTTCCGGGGATTTTCCTGAAAGTTGATTTTCTGCACAAAAATAAGACACCAGGGCAATTCTGCTGAAAACAGCGTTAGTCCGTGTTAGTTGTATCCAAAATACACAAATTAGAGGCAAAACAATAGCAAAAGTGTTCGGGAAAGTAGATACGTTTTGGACGTATCAAGGTTCCTGTTCAACCTCTTCTCCTTCTTCTGGTTCATCTTGTTGTGGCGGTAGATTTGCCTCAACTCGCGCATCATAATGCAAACGCCTTTCCTCAAGAGAGAGAAAACCATTAGGCAGAGGGGCAGCGATCGGGTGATCAACTCCCGGTATATTGAAGTAATATCTACCATCTAATTTGTTATCATACCACATGCATTTAGAGTAGTAGAACCAAGGCGGCGAGGCCTTCCAATGCTCGTAAAGTACTTACATTGATATTAAGCCTTCTTGCCAAGATGGTTATGACTCCACCTCCACATATGGGGCCATGAGCTTCAAGTGTTTGGTGGTGCAAGTAGAGAACAAGAATGGCACCCAAGTTTGGGCAGAGATTGCATTCTGGGAACACAACTTTTGCTAGGACCATCATGTCCTCCTCATTAAGTATTGTGAGATCACCTCGTGCCTGCAAGGTGTTAGCAATAACATAGTACAAATAGCGAATAGCAGAGCACTCAATAGTATTTCCCCGAGGGAGTGTGGTAGGTATTCTCATCCTAGAAAAGTACATGCTAGGTGAGGGGTTCAAAGAAAAGCAAGCATATCGATTTGCAGTGGCACTGTTCTCAAAGCCAAAGTGGTTGCACCACTCATCCAAGGTTAAATCATACTCACGGTTCATCAAACGGAAGGATATCCACTCACTCCAGGCTGATTCTCCTCAAATTTGTAGTAGCGGTTCACCGTGTGCTTCAGAGTGCTAAGGAACTCGAGTGTCAAGCGGCGATAGGTGGCAGCCTCCTGAAAACAAAATTCAAGTAGACCAACATTGTTGCAAAGAGTAATGAAATCATTGTGCAAGCTTAGTTGGTTTAGAATATGGGGCATGCACATTTTGTCGACTTGATCTCGCGGTCCATGAGACAATTGAAACGGTTGAGTTGACATCGGTCTTCAAACTTGATACCGAGTGAAGCGGGTGTGTCTTCAACCGGTGGTGCAGCCTGTGCAGCCATAGTGCGCGAGCGGCTCCTTGTGTTCATCTAAAAATTAATTAGCAGTTTAGTACCTTAAGAACATAGTAACAAAAATTCATCTAAAAATAAAAATCTGATCCGATAGAAGTAAACATATGATCATCCTCTACACATCTTATAAAAGAATCTCCTCTAAAATTGCAATCTAGCATGCTCATTAAGGTGATGAAGTTCATAATATGACCTAATTAAGTCCAGATTGATAATGACAAAAGCTAGAGCATGCATTCGTGAATAAAAAGTTGGGGATCAGGGGAGAAACATACGATGCTTTGATGGAGTGCAACAAATCGAATAAAAAATAAACAAATTTGGAGATCCAATGGAGTAGGGTTTGAGTTTGGAGGAGGAAGGGAGAGAAATATTATGAAAATTTGGGTTGCATACCTGTTCCTGGCCAGTTTAAGTCGTCCGACACGCGGTACGAGCGCGTGGTACGGGCGCATTTCGCCCGTACCAGGTGCAACCGCCTTGGGTTAGGTCGGTCGACGCGGAACGATCGGACGCTATGGTCGGATCCCTTCATACCGATGCTCGGTAAACTTACAATAATTTTTTGGGGAGTTGCTGTTTTCGTCATCGAAGCGGTACAGGCGCATGGTAGGGTCGGCCCTGACCATACTGATGGTCACCAAAGTCACTGCATGTGTCGACAAAATCTTCAATTCTTCTCTTTTGTGGTCGTGGATGTGGTACGGGCGCGTGGTACGGTCTGGTACGACCGTACCGATGGTCATTAAAGCCACTGGAACCTGTGAACATCAAAAATTCCTGTGCAGTCTTTTTGTGCCTTTATGCATCAACATTACCTCGAAAATGGCTAAGGAAAAACAACAGTATATAAAAAAAAATGTGCAACAGTTAGCACCGAAAATCAAAAAGACATTGTTGCTTAACTTCTACTCCTCTTTTCCAAGGATCTCATCAACATTAAAATAAACATTAAACTTGAATAAAAAATAGATAGAAAACTTTATTGAACATGGGTTGCCTCCCATGAAGCGCTTCTAGTTAATGTCAATTAGCTTGACCAAGATGGTGATCACTTAAGAGTTGGAAGTGGAAGATCCACTCCAAAATAGTTAGCTTTCAAAGTAATGATCCCATCATCATTGGCCTTCTTCTTTATTGGGAAGTTCACTACAAATGAGTCTTTGGATGGTAGTCCAATCCTCGCATTCCCTTCATGCAAATTGATTAACGCTTTAATAGTTATAAGAAATGGTCTTCCTAGAATTATAGGAGCTATAGGATCTCCAGGCATGTCCACAATAATAAGATCAATAAGAGCAGGACATCCTTTAATCTCTAATACAATATTATATTTTACCCTACAACTTGTCTATATGTTGAATCAGCTAAGTGCAGTCTTAGCTCAGTTGTTCTAAATGGCCCCATTCCTAACTTATCAAATAATGTTTTCGGAATTTTGGAGACGCTTGCACCAAGATCACAAAGTGCAGCCACCTCATTAGTTCCAAAATGGATTTTAATAGTAGGCTCAAATATATCATCAAGCTTAGCTAGAAGTTTTTCAGCTAGCTTCTTATACTATTGCTCTAAATCATGGACTTTGCATGCATGCTACCTCATGTATAAATTGACGGTAACTTTCATCATTACCTTCGTTGATTACAAGGTGTCTTATACCATGACAGTCTTAATGAGATCTTCCACAGGATACTCAGGTGTTGGAGCATTGCTATAGTCTAGTTCTTCAAGTGCTTCTCCAATTCTTTCGATCCTTATCATCTTGAGGTCTTCAACGGGGTTTGGTTCTGGTTTACCTCCAAATCTTGCAAGCATAATAGTTTGGCCCATCTGTAAATACCCTTGCCCCAAAGGTGACAAGAGCCTAATGGTCCAACCATTGTCCTCACAGCCGCAAGCAACAACAATTAGTAAGTAAAAAAACAAACCAAAGCCTTAAGCTAGATGATTGTGCTATGATCCCGAATGAATCACTACAAGAGATGGGGGATTTGTTGACGAAAACCCTGGTGACAAAAATGCATACCGTCATGGATGTGTCCTTATAGGTGACGAATTCATCTTTCGTCAAGCATTTAAGGTAATGCTTGACGGCATGATTTTTCGTCAACAAAAAATCGTCACCCATTACCCAAGCAGGAAGGGCTTCCATCGTGTCTGTTAATAGGTGACGAAATCAAAGATCGTGGTGACGAAATAATACTAAGTTACTTTATTAAATGTTATTAGTTTTATATATCATGCGTGACCCACTTGTCAGGAACATATTTAATTAAGTAAAAATTATGGTTTGGAAGAATCGAACAAGGGCTTTGGCGTGACCGACGCGGAGTCTTACCGCTAAGGTAGATATGGAATTTTGATCTGGATCCGTAACTAGTCTATTCTACATATTTATTTCAATGGTGTGATCTAGATGTTACGACATAATAATTCCCTTATTAATATTTATGTCGGCCGAGGGTGCCTCGTTTAAGTCGCGCCGCTAGCAGACACGGCCTATATAGGTGCTCTTGCTAACAGTCGAATCGACTAGGGTTCTCGTCGAGGTGAGAAGAATTCCGTGAAGGCTCCATTGTGGTGGCGGCGAGACGCATCATCGGTGAGTTCTCCTGATTATTCGTTAGGTCTAGATTTTTTTAATCAGTTGTCAAGATCTGTTCTGAAGAACGTTGGCATGTTCTTAACTGAATTGTAGGCAATGGATCGAAGTTGGATAACTGATGGCACCAAGAAGTTCACAACAAAGTACATGGCAGGTGTTAGGGATTTCATCAAGTTTGCGCGAGAACACTTGGACAATACAGATGAACCAATCTTGTGCCCTTGCAAGGACTGCCTAAATCTGATACGTCAGGATATAAAAACAATGAGGATCACTGCAATTGTTCGTGTATGTCCATGACGTATACAAGATGGACTAGACATGGGGAAGGTTTTAGTGATGACGAAGGGCGGGATAGAAACGATGATGGTGCGTATGATAGTGACAACGATGAAGAGGAAGACAATGGTGATTGTTATGTTGATGATTCGTCTAGTATGATCGATGAACTGCAGAAGTCTGGAAATAAAGGTCCTGACCTGCCAAATCTGTATGCTAATCTAATTGAGTCAGCGAAAAAAGAACTTTATGAGGGATGCACCTCTTTCACTAGGTTGTCGTTCATTATTAAACTCCTTCATGTCAAATCATACAGCCGGATAACAAACAGAGGATTTGATCTCTTACTTCAGCTTTTACGTACAGCTTTGCCAGATGTGGACTTTCCCAAATCATATGCTGATGCTAAGAGTGTTCTTTCTGATGTTGGGCTTGGTTATGAGACAATTCATGCATGCAAGTTTGATTGTTCTTTATTTTGGGGAGATCACAAGGACGATACGAACTGCCATGTTTGTGGATTATCAAGATATAGAGACCCTCTTGGAAAAAGAAAATCCCTCACAAGGTGTTAAGGTACTTTCCTATAATTAAAAGGTTGCAGAGACTATTTGTTAAAAAGGAAATGTCGACACATACTAGATGGCACAAAGAGAAGAGGGTTGTTGAGCCCAATGTACTGAGGCACCCTGCTGATGGTGAGGCATGGAAGCACTTTGATGGCAAGTTTGATTGGTTTGCTAAAGATCCTCGTAACATAAGACTAGGTTTTGCCACAGACGGCTTCAGTCCTTTTGGAAGTATGAGTAATCCTTACAGTATGTGGCATGTTTTTGTGATTCCTTACAACTTCCCACCATGGATGTGCATGGATCAATCGAATTACATGATGGCATTGCTAATCCCCGGAAAGTATTCCCCAGGGAAAGATTTTCATGTATGTATGCAGCCACTGATAAAAGAGATGCTGCAGCTATGGAGTGGTGTGGAGACATTTGATGCATGCACGAGAGGAATATTTCCCATTGCATGCTGCGTTTCTTTGGTCTATTCATGATTATCCTGGATATGCCACTATGTCGTCGAAGCACAAGAGGATTTCATGCGTGTGTGCATTGCGATGAGAATCCTTGCGCTGAACCTTTGAAAAACAAAATTGGATATATTGGGCATCGGCGATTTCTTGATAAAAATCACCCATACAGGAAAAGCAGACTTTTCAATGGTACAACTGAGACTAGAGATCCACCAAGGAAGTACACACCCAAAGAGGTAGCTGCGAAGGTAGAAAGGGTTAAGGATTTTGAACATGGGAAAAATCCAATAAGTAGAAAGCGAAGCGTGCAAGCGCACCCGGTGAACCAACATGGCACGTGAAAGTCAGCTTACATCATCTACCGTGCGCAGAACTTAAGATAGCTCACAACTTAGATGTGATGCGTATTGAGAAGAACATATGTGACAATATTGTTGGTACACTACTTGAACTTGAGGGCAGGAATAAGGACACTGTTAGTGCTAGAATTGATTTGAAGAAATTCAAAATGTGGAAGAAGTATTGGTTGGACAAAATTGTGAAGGATGATGATGATGATGCAGCAATAACTTATGCGAAGCCCCCTGCACCGTGGACGCTTTCGAAGGAACAGAAGAGACATTTGTGTAGGTATTTGGCAAACACTAGGTTCCCAGATGGTTATTGCGCAAACTGGGGAAGATGTGTGAATATTGATGGTTGTAAGGTTACCGGTATGAAGACGCATGATTGCCACATACTTCTGCAGCGAGTGTTGCCGGCTGGGCTCAAGGGAATTGCATCTAAGGAAATGTATGTGGCTATTGCAGAGCTAGGAAGATTTTTTAGGGAGCTGTGTGCCAAAACCCTGAAAGTTGATGTGCTGAATCGATTGAAGGTTGAAATTGTTGTGATCCTATGCAAACTTGAGAAGCTCTTCCCCCCAGCTTTTTTTGATGTAATGGTGCACTTAGCTATTCATCTTCCTGAGGAGGCTCTTTCGAGGGGTCCTGTTCATTATGGTTGGATGTATCCAGTTGAGAGAAGATTAGGTTATCTAAAGTCTACGGTCCGTAACAAAGCAAGGCCAGAAGGTTCTATCGCAGAGAGCTACATTGTTGATGAGTGTTTGATTTTTTGCTCTAGATTTTTCAAGGATGGCACAGAAACAAGATTTAACAAAGATGATAGGAACCAAGACATTCGGAGAAAACCTGATCCTGACGAGATGGAAGTATTTTCGATTGGAGCTAAAGGTCTTGGGAAATCCATTTTGAAACATTTTGACAAGGAATTTGACAAAATGGTTTGGTATGTGCTGAACAACTGTGACGATGTAGAACGTTATATCAAGTAAGTAGTTAGCTTCACTTTAATAACTACTTCTCAATGTTGCAGACATAATTGTCCCTGTATTTCATATGTGTTTTTTCTATGTTTCGGTGAATTCCGACAAGAATTGGGAGGTAGGGGTGTGCGTGACATCGAGGAGACGGTTCATAGAGAGTTTGCAGGTTGGTTTGCAAACCATGTGAGACAGTTGGACAATGCATCAGAAGATTTGAAGTCTCTGGCTGCTGGGCCAGACCGGCGTGTAGTAGTATACGCTGGTTGCAACGTAAAGGGTGCGAGGTTTCGCACGCTTACTCGGGATAAAGACCTGAAGACTCAAAATTCGGGTGTAGCGACTAAGGGATCTTTTGGTGATGCAGATGAGACCGACTACTATGGTGTTCTGCAAGAAGTTCTTGAAGCTGCGATGCAAGGACTAACAAACACGGTGACAGTCCGTGTACTTGTTTCGTTGCGATCGTTCGACCTTGCGAGCAAGGGTTCCAAGATAAAAGATGATGGTTTTTTTAAAAGCGTTAACACTTCTATCCTATGGTTCAAGAATTCACCATTCATATTGGCCAGTCAAGCTGAAACATGCTTCTATTTGGAGGATACAAAGTTTGGTGATCCGTGGAAAGTGGTGCAGAAGTTCAGCCATAGACATGTGTACGACGTTCGAGTATTAGAAGATGGTAACGACGATGCTTTTGGACGGAATGAAGTCGCATACCAGGAGGATGAAGGTTCAATCGACCATACATTTCATGATGTTGTCGACCTAGACGAGGAAGCAGAGGTGGAAGCAGAGGAGGATGATCATCGTGTCTTTGAAGTTGTACGTATTCATGATGCTCGTACAATCCGTGAACTAGAGAATGGGGAAGATAGTCCCAATGTTGACATGGATATGAGCGAAGATGAACTAGAGAATCAGGAAGATAGTCTCATTTTGGAAGAGAACATACATGATGACGAGGGAAAAAATTTAGAAGAAGATAGTGATTTAGATTGATAGAAACATGTAATGCATACAACTATATGTTTTGTTCCAAACATTTGAAATGTTCTTATTTAGATGTTTACGATCTCGAACTTTTCATTGAATAATCCTTAAGGGTTTATGAGCAAATTAATATAAGCAAAATTATTGTCAAATATAAGAAAGCCAACATGTCGGTAACATAACTTTGACAATGGTTTTAATTAATCGACACTTGACACGATTACAACCAGCAAAGACGATATGACTAACTATTGTTTTAACACAAGCGAAATCGACAATCGCATAAAGAGTCTTACAACTTAATTTAAACCTAAAGGGGCTGCATAGTTGGACACACGGGCACCATGAATCACGGACTAGCTACTCCAGATCGATTTCAGGCACATGGGTAGCAAACAAGTAAACCCCTGCATTTCCCGAGTAAAGCAAGAACAGCATCTTGTCACCCATCTGAAGGTGCTTTTCCTTGTCCATGAACTCCTTCCACCCATCGACGCAGAGAGACGACCATCGTTCAAGAAATTGCGTAGGACGCATGCACCAAAGTACTGGGATGGCACACAATACTGATTGCACCATATTGTTCCATATCTTTAGGAACCAAACGGCTAGGGATTTTCTGTTCCAACAGTAGGGACATAGTTTAGTTAACACTTGTACGTAATGTAGGTCGCAAACTTAATGAAATGATATGATCTCGCTTACCACGTGTTTGTTGTAATTTTCGCTGTTTGTCCAATTCAGAGTATGCAGCATTGGGACAACTAGTGCTCCTTGATCATAATCTCTAGCATTGTGGTACTCAACAAGGTAGTCCAAGTTGTCCACCTGAAGAATGACGGTATGCATCATCCTCCAATTTATCATTGTTCCATCAGTACTACTGAGCGAGTCAACAATGTCACGCTTCGTACGGGACAACTGGTAGTAAGCTGCATAATTAAAATAACTGACATAAGATGGAATAATTAATATGATCAATCATTGTGTCCAAAGGTGGAAAATTACCTGGATGGATTAGTGGTTCAGTTCCAGTTATTACAAGAGTATCCTGACCAGATGAGTTAACTCTGAAAATTAACTCCATGCCAACCTTAAAATTGTACACTCTAGCAAATTCGTTCCAAAATCTTCCGTTGATATAGGTTACGCGACTCTGTTGGTAACATTAACAACAAATGCATGGCCATCTTTGGTTTTGAGTGCAGCTTCAAAAGTTGTCCTGTGGGAGGTCTGGACACCATACTTCTTAAGGAAATACGGTCTATAGTAGCAAGGGATGACCTAAATTCAATAGAGTTAATACAAAAGTAAGTTAAATATGCGTCTACTCGGATAATCACCGAGTCTCAGATCTTGGACTTCTATCAGCACATATCTGAACTTCTATCAGCACATATCTGAACTTCTATCAGCTATCGTAAAACTGGTATGAACGTAAAAGTTATCACAACTATCGTAAAACTCAACCATAAATAAGCGGTTAATACATATGGTGACCAACAATTATTACACACATCTGAATAATAGTACTAAACTAGCAATAACTACTAGGATCACGTGTTAAACTTTGATGTGGCGGCGAATTAATAAAACATCTGAATGAATTTTAAACTTATAAGTGCATGTACCGTCTTCTCCTCAAAACACTCTTGTAGTGTTTGCACGAAAAAACCTAACGCGACTCCCCTCGCCGCACATCCCCTTCTTGTCAAAGCAAAGCTGGACAACCTTGCAAAAAATATGAAGAAAGATTACAAATCGGAAACAACGATCGATCGCGAGACGTACATGTTATTTACGTACTCCACTAGTAGGCGCCATCCTTGGTCTCGACGCGGAGCGAGAGTCTTACAAGTCTCGCCGGCGAGAGACGTGGCGAGCTGTGGCGGCGAGAGACGTGGCGAGATCTGGCGGCGAGAGACGTGGCGAGATCTGGCGGCGGCTGAAGGAGGTCGTGATATGATGGCAAGTTATATCGTGGAGTAAATTTCGGTAGGTCAATAGGAGTGCAAATGGGCGGTGCTGGGTTTAGACGTGACAACACGGTCGAATGCGCGTCAGTTGGACTAGACCCGCGTCAGTTTTCTCTTCGTCTGCCGTGTCAATATTCGCACGGAGTAATTAATGGGGATGATATTTATCCCCTTCCCCCTCCCCTACCGTCTCAATATTCGCACCGCATCCTGGTTTCCACTTTCCACACTTCTCGTCGTCTCCTCTCCCTCATTATCTTCGTCTCCCGCCGCTGCGCCATGGACATGGATGAGCAGCAAATGTACAAGCCCCGGACTAGCACGCGCAGTCCACATCCACGATGAGGAGGACCTGGAGGTGGTCTACACCAACGACCCCTGGGAAGTGCGCCGCGTCCTCGACATGTACACGGAGTGGCTCATGGAAGACGAGCACAAGTTCGTCGGCCTCGACTTCGAGTGCACCAACCATCGAGCCGAGGACGAGAAGAAGATCGCCGTGGTTCAACTCTGCATGCGTCGACATGTGCTGGTGTTCCACTACGCAGCGTAAGAACTAATCCCCTTTTTTAATCTTTCGATTGGGGTTTTTTACTTGCCGCCGTTCTGTCTCTCTTTGATTTTCGTTAGACATTGTTCCCGAAAATCAGTACATTCCCGATCTAAATCTGCTACACATTGTTCCGTAAAAGCAAGACATTCCCGATCTAAATCTGCTACACATTGTTCCCGATTTATTAATTTGTTTCATCTTCGTCTCCTCTCGTAGGTTCTTGCATATTTGTAACTGATCTCGTGACTAGTACATTACTTTATTTATCGCAGTGCTAAGCGGTGGGAGTCTCCCAATCTGCGATTTCTTTCGAGAAGGCGCTACGTTTGCGAGTGTTGACATCCGTGGTGACAAGAGAGTTCTGTGGAGGACATGGCACATGGAGATTCCTTCTGAGTACTACGTCGATCTCCAGGACGAGTACTTCAAGTACACTGGTCATGCGAGGGCTGGCATGGCTACCATGGCAGCAAGACTCATTGATTCATGGTTCGGTGATATGAAGAAGAAGTTCCACCACCATCGGCACAGATCGTGGGGGGACTTCCCACTTCCAAATATGAACATCGAGTATGCAGCCATTGATGCTTGGGTCTCGTACGAGCTCTACCGCAAGATCGTGGTCGACGTAGTCCTGCGATGGTGGATTGATCATCTCTTCTGTTGCATGACCCCCGATCTTTTGGTTTGGTCTCCCTCTGCGTGAGGTGCTTTTGGCTAGTAGTCCGTTCTTTTGAAACTGTAAATATTTTGCCATGATATGTTAACAATTGTCTTGGGAGGTTTCAATTTTATGTTGTGTACATCCTAGTACTTCAAAGTGCTAGTAAACTAAATGTTCAGAGCAGAGAGTTCTTCAAAATCAAAACATACCAGACGTAAAAATCACCAAAAATTGTGATTCAAATTTTCTTTATGACTTTTACTCATTTATCTGAAATTTTTCATCGAAAAAATCTCAAAGTGGTGAACAATAACATAATATGGTGTCCCCATGGTGGACATGTGTCGAACGAGGGGTTTTCGGACGAAAAGAGGGGAAATCGCCAAAAACTCACCAAACCACCATGGATTTGGGGCATGATTTGGCACCCTTGTGCACATTGTGATATGACACCTTGGTTGCTATGGGTTTTGATTTTTTGGAGTTGGTGGCTTGGTGTCCCCATGGTGGACATGTGTCGAACGAGGGGTTTTCGGACGAAAAGAGGGGAAATCGCCAAAAACTCACCAAACCACCATGGATTTGGGGCATGATTTGGCACACTTGTGCACATTTTGATATGACACCTTGCTTGATATGGGTTTTGATTTTTGGAGTTGGTGGCTTGGTGTCCCCATGGTGGACATGTGTCGAACGAGGGGTTTTCGGACGAAAAGAGGGGAAATCGCTAAAAACTGACCAAACCACCATGGATTTGGGGCATGATTTGGCACCCTTGTGCACATTGTGATATGACACCTTGGTTGCTATGGGTTTTGATTTTTGGAGTTGCTGGCATGGTGTCCCCATGGTGGACATGTGTCGAACGAGGGGTTTTCGATTTAAAAGAGGGGGAAATCGCCAAAAACTGACCAAACCACCATGGATTTGGGGCATGATTTGGCACCCTTGTGCACATTGTGATATGACACCTTGGTTGCTATGGGTTTTGATTTTTTGGAGTTGGTGGCTTGGTGTCCCCATGGTGGACATGTGTCGAACGAGGGGTTTTCGGACGAAAAGAGGGGAAATCGCTTAAAAACTCACCAAACCACCATGGATTTGGGGCATGATTTGGCACACTTGTGCACATTGTGATATGACACCTTGCTTGCTATGGGTTTTGATTTTTTGGAGTTGGTGGCTTGGTGTCCCCATGGTGGACATGTGTCGAACGAGGGGTTTTCGGACGAAAAGAGGGGGAAATCGCCAAAAACTGACCAAACCACCATGGATTTGGGGCATGATTTGGCACCCTTGTGCACATTGTGATATGAAACCTTGGTTGATATGGGTTTTGATTTTTTGGAGTTGGTGGCATGGTGTCCCCATGGTGGACATGTGTCGAACGAGGGGTTTTCGGACGAAAAGAGGGGGAAATCGCCAAAAACTCACCAAACCACCATGGATTTGGGGCATGATTTGGCACCCTTGTGCACATTGTGATATGACACCTTGGTTGCTATGGGTTTTGATTTTTTGGAGTTGGTGGCATGGTGTCCCCATGGTGGACATGTGTCGAACGAGGGGTTTTCGGACGAAAAGAGGGGGAAATCGCCAAAAACTGACCAAACCACCATGGATTTGGGGCATTTAACGTCACCACATTACCCTACAACAGAAGTTTCACTTGGAAAAAGGTTTGACAACCTCTTAGTGCAATTAGGTCAACCTAGGTTTCACCAAACACTCAAACTTTCATATAAAATTGAAAATTTCTTGAAATCTTTCCAAACCTTGTGTATTGGCCAATGTGTGGCTAACACTTTCCATGGAAAATAACAAACTAGAAAAAAATTTGGCATAAGGATGCATCAACATGTGGGTAATGACGCTAGCATGCTATCTTGGCAGTTTGGTTTGAAAATTTTCAAAAATTCATCCCCTAAACTCAACAAGAGGCTATGTGTGATCACTAATTCGTATTTCAAATATTTTAGAGTTTTTAATACCCATACTGAAAATTCTGTGCCAGCCCATCCGTCATGCGTGGGACCCATGTCAAAGTAATGGGAAAGTGGACTGACTACATGCAGCAATCCATGTTTTCACACCCACGCGTCAGACAGAGGAACCCAAACGGCAGCACCTACTGTATATCCATCGGCCCCATCGTCTCTCCCACCCGCAACTTCTATTCCCCAATCTCTGGCGAAAAACCCTGCTTGCACCTCCACCAGCGCAACACCGACCTCCCCTTCCACCGAAGATCCCGAAGATGAAGCGTGTTCGCGGAGACGAGCCGGAGGCGAGTGCGGTCGTCAACGTCGACAGAGGCGACGGCGAGGGTCCGGTAGTAGTCGACGTCGCGGAGGCGGGATCTTCTTCCGGAACTGGAGCCGCTCTTCGCCGCGCCGTGACCGTGGAGGGCTCCGCCCAACCGGCCGTGGTCGCCGTCGCTGATGAGGCCAAGGGAGACGTCCTCGCTCCCGCGGCACAAGCAGATGACCAGGGCTTCGATCCGAATGACCCGTTCTACCGCCACTCCGAGCGATGCATGAGCTATATGGCCCCGAGAGAGTGCGACGAGTTCGAAGAGGAGGCCTCCGACAAGCTGCAGCGAGGTACTCTACTATTCCGATCGATCCTGTTTTTCTTGATCTTACCGTTCACCATAGGGTTTGCTCATAGGGTAGATTGATTTGCCCTGTCTGCGACTTCTTGTACAAATTGATGATTAAGGGTTCTTGCTCATCTGATTTATGGTTTGTAGTTACTAGATCTGTAATATTTGATGCACATCTTGATTCAACTGTAATGATTCCTTTTGTGTGATGAATGATACCTGCTTAGTGTAACGCTCACTGCATTTCAAACTTAAATTCATCCGAATATGAATCATACCAGAGTGATTTGATTACAAGAATTATATTATAGGTACTATTAATTGATCTGATACATGGATTTTATAATCACCATTTGTCTTAAACTGGTGCTTATTTATACGATGAAACCATAGTGTGTACATCATTTTAATTTGGGGAACAAGTGAATTATCGGTTGCATGTAATTTATGACCATAATTTTTGTTCAATTCCTGCTTATTGACGTCATGAATCCATATTGTTTTATGAATCGGTACATCTTCGGGGAACAAATGATTGATCCCTGATCCATGAAATTTATAATCACCATTTTCTCTTAAATTGGTGCTTACTTATAATACTGAAATAATGATTGGACTACCCATGAACAAGTTGTGACAACAGTTTAAATTGGTGGTTATTTATATTAGTGAAGTAATTATGTATGGTTGGATCTGGATCATAAATGTTGATTCTACATGATTAATTCTTAATAATGTTCATACAAAAATATTTAATGCTTCAATTGTATTTCGATTAATTTCCTTCTCTCACTTCTTCTTTACTTTCAAAATCGCAGAAGACTACGAGGACGTTGACGGCGACAAGGAGGACCGGGACCGGAAGAGCCGCTTCGTTACGAAGAAGTCGAAGACTGGCCAGATCCCTTTCCGTCGTAACGGAAAGCCACATTGCCCATTCTCGCGGCGGGTTTTCCCGAACGATCTCGTGTGTCTGATCCAGACGCGACGGGAGTTGGAAAAGGTAGCAAGCGAAGCACAATCCTGCTAGCAAGGCGAAGCACGCTGCCTTTGGCAAGTTCCTCGGGGACTACGTCGGGATGGCCTCATCCCGCTCGTCGGTCCAGCTGTTGGCCCTCATGTTCTCCACTAAATTTAGTTTTCGTTTAGTTGTTCCCCTGGAGGTTCATGGTTAAACTATGTCATGTTTCAAAGACTATGTTCTACTTTTGTTATTTGGAACACAGGCAATCATACCCAGTTGTTTAACTTCCAGCCTAGTGGGCTTGTTCTGTTTTTCCCAAGGCCCAGGGAAGTACATATTAATTTGCAAAAAATGCACAATTAAACTCGGTGCAAATTGAACTGCGAGAAAAATGCGGGACCAAATAGTCAATCGTAAAGTGTACCCCCTACATAATCCCACTATACAATCCCTTCACACAAGAGCGGCCAGGGTAGCGATATGACATAAACACACAATGGGCACACACAAATTGTAGACTAAAACAATTATATCATATGATAAAGATTATATCATAGGATATCAACTGAAACTTCAATACCACCACGGCCGCCCTGGTTGAAAAGAATGAGAACAACATTCCTAGATTCAAAGTTATACTCCTTAGTAAACTCCGACCAGCGAGAATCGAACTTCATCCTTCCATCGGTAGTAGTGTAGTATGCACCACGAGGGTGGTAGCCATAGTCATCAACAAAAAACATGCCTCCCCGCTTTCAGAGATATTCAAGGACCTAACAACTTCCTTCGGTATACGCTGAATAATAAAAATTAAATTATATATGGGAAGGATATAAAGGATAACTAAGATTACATAAAGAAAAGGAGAATTATACCAGTCCATTGCCCTTCAAATCAGTATTCGTCAAGGTGTGCACAAAAACAACACCAAGACCAAGACCACGCTCACGGAGAAGTTGTTCCTTCTTCAATGTTTGAGCAGTAGTAAGCATAACACCTTTAGTGTGGACAACTGCAGTTGGAATTTCTGCATACAAATTTAAAATTAATAAAAGAATAAAAAAAGAGGAGATATAACATCAGTTATATTAAAAAAATGGGCAACACATGGTAAAGGATAAAACAAAATTACCATCGACACGATGCTTTTCAGTGCCATCAGGACCTACTGCAAAAATCCCAAACAGTTCAGGAGCACTATCAAACCCAAACATGATACAGTCACCAACTTTCAGGTCGTAGTCATGAAGAAATTTTTGGTATCCGATCAAAAACACGTGTCTTCGAACTGCCTTTCTTAACATGAAATTTGTACTTCACTTCATCCGATGTAACGACAAAAAAGATATTACCAACAAGGTTGTTGAACTGCCTCCTCACAAAACAAGGCACAGTCTGAAAAAACAGTAGAACAAAAATGCAGAAAATAAGGATATAGTCTAGAATCTGTCAACAAAAAAGATACATTCTAAAAAAGGATATATACCATAAATGAAGGAGATATGCCCTAGAGGCAATAATAAAGTGGTTATTATTTATATCTTTATGTTTATGATAAATGTTTATATATCATGCTAGAATTGTATTAACCGAAACATTTGTACATGTGTGATATGTAGACAAACAAGAAGTCCCTAGTATGCCTCTTAAACTAGCTTGTTGATTAATGGATGATTAGTTTCATAATCATGAACATTGGATGTTATTAATAACAAGGTTATGTCATTGTGTGAATGATGTAATGGACACACCCAATTAAGCGTAGCATAAGATCTTGTCATTAAGTTATTTGCTATAAGCTTTCGATACATAGTTACCTAGTCCTTATGACCATGAGATCATGTAAATCACTTATACCGGAAAGGTACTTTGATTACACCAAACACCACTGCGTAAATGGGTGGCTATAAAGGTGGGATTAAGTATCCGGAAAGTATGAGTTGAGGCATATGGATCAACAGTGGGATTTGTCCATCCCGATGACGGATAGATATACTCTGGGCCCTCTCGGTGGAATGTCGTCTAATGTCTTGCAAGCATATGAATGAGTTCATAAGAGACCACATACCACGGTACGAGTAAAGAGTACTTGTCAGGAGACGAGGTTGAACAAGGTATAGAGTGATACCGAAGATCAAACCTCGGACAAGTAAAATATCGCGAGACAAAGGGAATTGGTAATGTATGTGAATGGTTCATTCGATCACTAAAGTCATCGTTGAATATGTGGGAGCCATTATGGATCTCCAGATCCCGCTATTGGTTATTGGTCGGAGTGAGTACTCAACCATGTCCACATAGTTCTCAACCGTAGGGTGACACACTTAAAGTTGGATGTTGAAATGGTAGTACTTGAATTATGGAATGGAGTTCGAATATTTGTTCGGAGTCCCGGATGAGATCCCGGACATCACGAGGAGTTCCGGAATGGTCCGGAGAATAAGATTCATATATAGGATGTCATTTTATGTGAAATAAAATGTCGCGGAAGGTTCTATGGAAGGTTCTAGAAGGTTCTAGAAAAGTCCGGAAGAAACCACCAAGGAAGGTGGAGTCCACAAGGGACTCCACCTCCATGGCCGGCCAGCCCTAGTGGGGGTGGAGTCCCAAGTGGACTCCACCATAGGGGGCCGCCACCCCCACATGGGAGGTGGGAATCCCACCTTTGGGTGGGAGTCCTAGTTGGGCTAGGTTTCCCCCTCCTATGGAAGGTTTTGGTTTCGGGTCTTATTCGAAGACTTGGACACCAACACTTGGGATCCACCTATATAATGAGGGGCCAAGGGAGGGGGCCGGCCACCCCAAGACCATAGCTTGGCCGCCCCCCTTGAGTGGCCGGCCACCCCCTCCCAAACCCTAGCTTTGCTCCTCCACTTCATATTGCCCGCGTAGCTTAGCGAAGCACCGCCGACTTCTACACCGCCACCGACACCACGCCGTCGTGCCGTCGGATTCAAGAGGAGCTACTACTTCCGCTGCCCGCTGGAACGGGGAGGTGGACGTCGTCTTCATCAACAACCGAACGTGTGACCGAGTACGGAGGTGCTGCCCGTTCGTGGCGCCGGAACCGATCGTGATCAAGATCTTCTACGCGCTTTTGCAAGCGGCAAGTGATCGTCTACCGCAGCAACAAGAGCCTCCTCTTGTAGGCTTTGGAATCTCTTCAAGGGTGAGACTCGATAATCCCCTCGTTGCTACCGTCTTCTAGATTGCATCTTGGCTTGGATTTCGTGTTCGCGGTAGGAAAATTTTTGTTTTCTATGCAACGTTATCCTACGGTGGTATCGAGCCGTGTCTATGCATAGATGGTTGCACGAGTAGAACACAATGGTTTGTGGGCGTTGATGCTCTTGTTATCTTTAGTTTGAGTACTTTGCATCTTTATGGCATAGTGGGATGAAGCGGCTCGGACTAACTTTACATGACCGCGTTCATGAGACTTGTTCCTCGTTCGACATGCAACTTGTATTGCATAAGAGGCTTTATGGTGTCTGTCTCTCCTACTATAGTAAAGATTCAATTTACTCTTCTATTGACAACATTAGTATCAACGTTGTGGTTCATGTTCGTAGGTAGATTAGATCTATATCGAAAACCCTAAACCACGTAAAATATGCAAACCAAATTAGAGAGCGTCTAACTTGTTTTTGCAGGGTTTGGTGATGTGATATGGCCATAATGTGATGATGAATATGTATGAGATGATCATTATTGTATTGTGGCAACCGGCAGAGCCTTATGGTTGTTTTTAAATTTCATGTTGAGTAGTATTTCAAAGTAGTTGTAATAGTTGCTACATGGAGGACAATCATGAAGACGGTGCCATTGACCTTGGTGCTTCGCCGACGATGATGGAGATCATGCCCGAAGATGATGGAGATCATGTCCGTGCTTTGGAGATGAAGATCAAAGGCGCAAAGACAAAAGGGCCATATCATATCACATATGAACTGCATGTGATGTTAATCCTTTTATGCATCTTATTTTGCTTAGATCATGACGGTAGCATTATAAGATGATCCCTCACTAAAATCTCAAGATAATAAAGTGTTCATCCTTAGTAGCACCGTTATCAAGTCTTATCGTTTGAAGCATCTCGTGATGATCGGATGTGATAGATTCGATAAGTACATACAACGGGTGCAAGACAGTTTTGCACATGCGGATACTAAGGTGGCCTTGACGAGCCTAGCATGTACTGAGACATGGTCTCGGAACACGTGATACCGAAAGGTAGAGCATGAATCATATGGTTGATATGATGAACACTTTGAGTGTTCGCCATTGAAATCACACCTTTTCTCGTGATGATCGGGTTTAGGTGCGGTGGATTTGGTTCGTGTGATCACTAAGACAATGCGAGGGATATTGTTTTGAGTGGGAGTTCACTTAGGTTTTTAATTATGTTGAATTAAAATTTGAACTCAATTTGTCATAAACTTAGTCTAAACTATTGCAAATATATGTTGTAGAGATGGCGTCCCCAATCAATTTTAATCGGTTCCTAGAGAAAGAGAAACTTAAGAGCAACGGTAGCAACTTCACCGATTGGTTCCGTCATGTGAGGATCTTCCTCTCTACGGAAATCTGCAATTTGTGCTTGATGCACCGCTAGGTGACCCTCCTGCAGAAGATGAATCCGATGAAGTAAAAGCTGTTTACGCGACTCGGAAAACTCGGTACTCTCAAGTTCGGTGTGCCATCCTGTGCGATGCTGGAATCCGATCTTCAAAAACGTTTTGAGCACCATGATCCTCATGAGTTGATGAATGAGCTGAAAGCTATATTCGAGACTCATGCGGCGATGGAATGCTATGAAGCATCGAAACATTTCTTCAAATTTGTATGATGGAAGAAGGCAGCTCCGTTAGTGAGCACATGCTCGCCATGACCGGGCATGCGAAGAAACTCGATGACTTGGGAATAGTGATTCCTAACAGATCGGGATTAATCGTGTCCTTCAATCACGCCACCAAGTTACAAGAACTTTGTGATGAACTACAATATGCAGAACATGAACAAGGAGTTACTGAACTTTTTGGCATGCTAAAAGCTGCTGAGATTGAGATCAAGAAAGAGCACCAAGTGTTGATGGTCAACAAGACCACCAGTTTCAAGAAACAGGGCAAGTCTAAGGGAAAATTCAAGAAGGGTGGCAAGAAAGCTGCCACGCCTCCTATGAAACCTAAGAACGGCCCTAAGCCCGATCTTGAGTGCTATTCGCAAGGAGAAGGGACACCGGAAGCGTAATTGCTCCAAGTATCCGGCTGATCTGAAGAGCGACCTTGTCAAGAAGAAGAAAGAAGGTATATCGATATACATGTTATAGATGTTTATCTCACTAGTTCTCGTTCTAGTACCTGGTATTTGATACTGGTTCGGTTGCTCATATTTGTAACTCGAAACAGGAACTAAAGAATAAACGACAACCGCCTGAAAGATGAAGTGACGATGCGCGTTGGAAATGGATCCAAGGTCAATGTGATCGCAGTCGGCACACTTCCTCTACATCTACCTTCGGGATTAGTTTTAAGCCTAAATAATTGCTATTATGTACTGCGTTGAGCATGAACATTATATCTGGATCTTGTTTAATGCAAGACGGTTATTCATTCAAGTCTGAGAATAATGGTTGTTCTATTTTTATGAATAATATCTTTTATGGTCGAGCACCACAAAAGAATGGCTTATTTCTGTTAGATCTCGATAGTAGTGATACGCATATACATAACATTGATGCTAAGCGAATTAAACTTAATGATAATTCTACTTATATGTGGCACTGTCGTCTTGGTCATATTGGAGTGAAACGCATGAAGAAACTCCATACAGATGGATTACTTGAATCACTTGACTTTGAGTCACTTGATAGATGCGAAGCATGTCTAATGGGAAAAATGACAAAGACTCCATTTTCTGGTATGATGGAGCGAGCTCGACTTATTGGAAATCATACATACCGATGTATGTGGACCAATGAGCGTAGCATCGCGCGGTGGTTATCGTTATGTTCTAACCTTCACAGATGATCTGAGTAGATATGGGTATATCTATTTCATGAAACATAAATCCGAAACTTTCGAGAAGTTTAAGGAATTTCAAAGTGAAGTAGAAAATCAACGTAACAAGAAGATCAAATTTCTACGATCTGATCGTGGAGGTGAATATCTGAGTTATGAGTTTGGCATGCATTTAAAGAAATGCGGAATACTTTCACAATTGACACCGCCGGGAACACCTCAACGAAACGGTGTGTCCGAACGTCGTAATCGAACTCTCTTAGATATGGTTCGTAGTATGATGTCTCTTACGATTTGCCGTTATCATTTTGGAGTTATGCATTAGAGACAGCCGCATTCACTTTAAATAGAGCACCATCAAAATCCGTAGAAACGACACCGTATGAATTATGGTTTAATAAGAAACCTAAGCCGCCGTTCTGAAAGTTTGGGGTTGCGAAGCCTATGTAAAGAAGTTACAACCGGACAAGCTAGAACCCAAAGTGGAGAAATGCGTCTTCATAGGTTACCCTAAGGAAACTATAGGGTACACTTTCTATCACAGATCCGAAGGCAAAATCTTTGTTGCTAAGAACGGAACCTTTCTTGAGAAAGAATTTCTCACTAAAGAAGTGACTGGAAGAAAAGTAGAACTCGATGAGATTGATGAATCTATACTCGTTGATCGGAGTAGCGCGATGGGAAGTTGTACTGTACCGCCTACACCGGCAACAGAGGAAGCTAATGATAATGATCATGAAACTTCGAACGAGGAAACTACTGAACCTCGCAGATCGACAAGGGAACGTGCCACTCCTGATTGGTATGATCCTTGTCTAAATGTCATGATTGTAGATAACAATGATGAGGACCTGCCGACGTATGAAGAAGCGATGATGAGCCCGTATTCCAACAAATGGCAAGAAGCCATGAAATCCGAAATGGGATCCATGTATGATAACAAAGTATGGACTTTGGTAGACTTACACGATAGCCGAAAGGCTGTCGAGAATAAATGGATCTTCAAGAGAAAAACAGATGTCGATGGTAATATTCTTTGTCTATAAAGCTCGACTTGTCGCAAAGGGTTTCCGACAAATTCAAGGAGTTGACTACGATGAGACTTTCTCACCTGTAGCGAAGATAAAATCTGTGAGGATTTTGTTAGCAATAGCTGCATTTTTCGATTATGAGATTTGGCAGATGGATGTCAAAACGGCGTTCCTTAATGGAGACATTGAGGAAGAGTTGTATATGGTACAACCCAAAGGTTTTGTCGATCCTAAAAATGCTAACAAAGTATGCAAACTTCAGCGTTCAATCTATGGACTGAAGCAAGCATCAAGAAGTTGGAACCGACGCTTTGATAAAGGGAACACAGACTTCGGGTTGATACTCGGTCATCGAGAGGCCTGTATTCACACGAAAGGGAGTGGGAGCTCTGTAGCATTCCTGAGATTAGATGGAGATGACATATTATTGATCGGGAATGATATAGAACTATTAAGCAAAGTGTTAAGGGTTATTTGAATAATAGTTTTTCAATGAAAGACCTTGGTGAAGCATCGTATATATTAGGCATCAAGATTTATAGAGATAGATCAAGACGCCTAATAGGGCTATCACAGAGTACATATCTGGACAAGATTCTAAAGAAGTTTAGAATGGACGAAAGTAAGAAAGGGTTCTTACCTATGTTACCGAGCAAGGTATTGAGTAAAACTCAAGGACCGGCTACGAGCGAGAAGAAAGAGAAAGGATGAGTAACAACCCCTATGCCTCGGCGATGGGATCTATCATGTATGCCATGCTATGTACAAGACCGGATATAGCACATGCCGTTAGTTTGACTAGCAGATATCAAAGTGATCCGGGAATGGAACATGGACAGCGGTCAAGAATATCCCGAAGTACTTGAAAAGAACTAAGGATATGTTTCTTTGTTATGGAGGTGACCAAGAGCTCGTTGTAACAAGTTACACCGATGCAAGTTGGAACACTGATCCCGATGACTCTAAGTCACAATGCGGGTACGTGTTTATATTGAATGGTCTTTGCAGATGGCTGGGCAAGCTCGAAGCGGTGCACGGTGGCGAAGTCTTCAACAGAATCGAGTACATAGCGGCTTCGGAGGCTTCATCGAAGCGGTATGGATGAAGAGGTTCATTGTAGAGCTCGGTGTGGTTCCTAGTGCATTGGACCCATTAATCATTTATCGTGATAACATGGGTGCCATCGCCAATGCACAAGAGCCAAGGTCACACAAGAGGTCAAGCATATCAAGCTGCGTTACCACTCGATTCGCGAGTACATCGAAGATGGAGAAGTAAAGATTTGCAAAGTACACACCGATCCGAATGTAGCAGATCCGTTGACTAAAGCTCTCCCTAGGGCAAAGCATGACCAACACCAAAATGCCATGGGTGTTAGGTATATTACAATGTAATCTAGATTATTGACTCTAGTGCAAGTGGGAGATCAAGGAGATATGCCCTAGAGGCAATAATAAAGTGGTTATTATTTATATCTTTATGTTTATGATAAATGTTTATATATCATGCTAGAATTGTATTAACCGAAACATTTGTACATGTGTGATATGTAGACAAACAAGAAGTCCCTAGTATGCCTCTTAAACTAGCTTGTTGATTAATGGATGATTAGTTTCATAATCATGAACATTGGATGTTATTAATAACAAGGTTATGTCATTGTGTGAATGATGTAATGGACACACCCAATTAAGCGTAGCATAAGATCTTGTCATTAAGTTATTTGCTATAAGCTTTCGATACATAGTTACCTAGTCCTTATGACCATGAGATCATGTAAATCACTTATACCGGAAAGGTACTTTGATTACACCAAACACCACTTGCGTAAATGGGTGGCTATAAAGGTGGGATTAAGTATCCGAAAGTATGAGTTGAGGCATATGGATCAACAAAGTGGGATTTGTCCATCCCGATGACGGATAGATATACTCTGGGCCCTCTCGGTGGAATGTCGTCTAATGTCTTGCAAGCATATGAATGAGTTCATAAGAGACCACATACCACGCAGTACGAGTAAAGAGTACTTGTCAGAGACGAGGTTGAACAAGGTATAGAGTGATACCGAAGATCAAACCTCGGACAAGTAAAATATCGCGAGACAAAGGGAATTGGTAATGTATGTGAATGGTTCATTCGATCACTAAAGTCATCGTTGAATATGTGGGAGCCATTATGGATCTCCAGATCCCGCTATTGGTTATTGGTCGGAGTGAGTACTCAACCATGTCCACATAGTTCTCGAACCGTAGGGTGACACACTTAAAGTTGGATGTTGAAATGGTAGTACTTGAATTATGGAATGGAGTTCGAATATTTGTTCGGAGTCCCGGATGAGATCCCGGACATCACGAGGAGTTCCGGAATGGTCCGGAGAATAAGATTCATATATAGGATGTCATTTTATGTGAAATAAAATGTCGCGGAAGGTTCTATGGAAGGTTCTAGAAGGTTCTAGAAAAGTCCGGAAGAAACCACCAAGGAAGGTGGAGTCCACAAGGGACTCCACCTCCATGGCCGGCCAGCCCTAGTGGGGGTGGAGTCCCAAGTGGACTCCACCATAGGGGGCCGGCCACCCCCCACATGGGAGGTGGGAATCCCACCTTTGGGTGGGAGTCCTAGTTGGGCTAGGTTTCCCCCCTCCTATGGAAGGTTTTGGTTTCGGGTCTTATTCGAAGACTTGGACACCAACACTTGGGATCCACCTATATAATGAGGGGCCAAGGGAGGGGGCCGGCCACCCCAAGACCATAGCTTGGCCGCCCCCCTTGAGTGGCCGGCCACCCCCTCCCAAACCCTAGCTTTGCTCCTCCACTTCATATTGCCCGCGTAGCTTAGCGAAGCTCCGCCGGACTTCTACACCGCCACCGACACCACGCCGTCGTGCTGTCGGATTCAAGAGGAGCTACTACTTCCGCTGCCCGCTGGAACGGGGAGGTGGACGTCGTCTTCATCAACAACCGAACGTGTGACCGAGTACGGAGGTGCTGCCCGTTCGTGGCGCCGGAACCGATCGTGATCAAGATCTTCTACGCGCTTTTGCAAGCGGCAAGTGATCGTCTACCGCAGCAACAAGAGCCTCCACTTGTAGGCTTTGGAATCTCTTCAAGGGTGAGACTCGATACCCCCTCGTTGCTACCGTCTTCTAGATTGCATCTTGGCTTGGATTGCGTGTTCGCGGTAGGAAATTTTTTGTTTTCTATGCAACGTTATCCTACAATAAAGTCATCAAATCTGCTTCCAAGATAACAACGAAATGAACTGAGAGTCTCCCGCCTCTGCTGACAATGATTGCCCATTGAACCACAAACAACACAGTTCATCCTGTGTATATTTAGCAATTACCAAAGCTAGTAAAAAATACAGGTAGGTAGGGCATATTCATAGAATTCTATCCATAGATCTGAAACCATACACACATATATCCATAGATCTGAACAAACAAGATTATTCAGAGGACAAAAAGGATTTTCAACAAACAGAGAAAAAGGAGGTGAGGTGAAGTAGTGACATGTAAAAACATATTTTCCTACCTCTCAAAACAAACGAAAATCTTCAGAGAGAAAAGAGTTTTTCAGCACAAAAGAGAGAGAAAGAAGATGAAGGAGACTTGCTTCACCGCATGAACAAGGGAGGGCAGAAGGCAAAACCAACCAGGGGCATTATAAATACAATAAGTAGTAGTAACTGCCTACAACCGCTATTTAATGAGGCTGTGGGGTAGATGGTGGTTGCTATCCTGTAAGTTCAAAAGTCAAACACAAAGTATCTCATGCAAAAATGGAGCCTTTGCTATTATGTAAACTCGTCAATAAGTTCACAATGGCAAAACATCAAGACACCGAAAAATACATTGAATCATAAAGTTGCACTTCAAAATTATTTAAAACCATATGATTTACAACTTCAAATGTACAACAAAATGTTGACTACATGCCTTTGTTCGGACTATAGGTTAGGTCAGAACAATTATGGCATGTTAGTCATTTTTTCAACATACATAAAAAACAAATGCTCATTTGTGGACGAAGTGCACAATTATACCAAAGTAGGCATCACTTCAACACATCAAACTACACCAAACCTCATGAAAAATTTAAATTTGAATTTTCCACATGAATGTCACAACATTTACTCAGTCCCACTAGTTACTGATGATTTTACATTGAATTTAGCATTTATTATGAGTTTTACTCGTTTTCTGTCATTTTTTAATAAAAAATCAACAAACACCTAAAATTGTCAGAAAAATCTGAAACTCCTTAGGCACACATACCTACCCTTCATGACCACTCACAAAAATTTGCAGCTCAATCTGAGTATTTGAAGTGCAGCTTGCTTGAAAAAGAGCCCTTCACCGACATGATCGATGTGGGTCCACACATGGATCGACCCAACCAACATGAGGTTCCACAAGTGTTTTCAGACAAAATCTCACATGTGTGAACAATAACATGTATATGTGGGATGTGTTCTCACATATACCTCACATGCAAAAGGTTTTACAACTTCCTCGACGATTTATCTGACCGTTATGCCGAAAACGCCCTCACCTGCGAAACTTCACATCAAACTACACCAAACCTCATGAAAAATTTAAATTTGAATTTTGCACATGAATGTCACAACATTTACTCAGTCCCACTAGTTACTGATGATTTTACATTGAATTTAGCATTTATTATGGGTTTTACTCGTTTTCTGTCATTTTTTAATTAAAATATACATGTACAGTTCCATTTTCAGAGTAATATTTTTTCTTTCACGGCAAAAACTTGTTCCCTCCAAATTGTAGTACGCCGGCTGCCAAAACGCCCAAATTTTTTGTTCCCTCCACTCCTCCCGCGCACCCCACCTATCAAATATTTCGCCCTCCCTTATATACGTCGTGCCTCTACCCCATGATTTACGAGCATCTTAACTACCCACCCACCCGACCTCATCCTCTCGTGCTCACCCCGATCCGGTGTCTTCGCCGGACGTTCATCCATCTCGCATCTATCTCCCCGGCCGGTGGTCGCCATGGCCGGCAACTCAACGTCGGGGGAAGGAAAATCGCACACACACGCCGAAGAAGGCGCCCGCTCGAAGAAACGCCAAGGTAAATCTGTCGGTGATCGGCTTGTTGTTTTGTTTTTATGATGGTTAGATCGAGAGATCGGTTTTACATGTCTACCACGCCCGTTTGACCTATATCTAGATCTTGCATATTTGATAGATCCAATCCCGACATCATACGTATAGGGTTTATCGTTTTTATTGCAGAGACAATCATGCCGTGCTATACAATCTTTGCCATCCCGCATTTGTACAATCTTTTGCATAGACAATTGTTTGCCGAAACACTTAACTGAACTAATTCCAGCCGTTGAAAACAACGATGAGCTATAGTGAACAACGACATTGCTTGAGACTTTTATTCCTCGGTTTGAGGGAAGCGAGTTTGATCTAGAACAATTGTTTGCTTTGTTTTCTATGGAACTAGTTAGTTTGCACGTGCAATGCACGCCTTAACAATGTAATGAAGTTTTTTAATCATGTACTTTGTTTCATCAGTCTATTTATTTCCACAATTTTTGTTTATCTATGTCTTTCAAAAGTCAAAAATCAAATTTCAGCACATATCTGAACTTCTATCAGCACAAATCTGAACTTCTATCAGCACATATCTGAACTTCTATCAGCACATATCTGAACTTCTATCGGTATAGGACTGAACTACCGATACCTCATTATGTGCATACCAAGCCCGCCAAGCAACCAGAAGGGTAGTATCCACCATGTGAGGTGGTAGTTGTCGAATAACAGACTGAAACCAGCTATCAACAGACATGCATAATTCAGTGTGCGAGGGGAGTCTCATGTGTCAATTATTTGTTACGAGTAGATATCTAAAAGCACATGATGTCCCTTAGCCTGGCATATGCCCCCTCTTATGTTTTGTTCGCCGACATCATACGTAGACTCTTATGTTTTCAATCATTTGCTGCTGTACAATATTTTGCAAAGACAATTATTTGCTGTTTTCTATGGAATTGGCCCCCTCTTATGTTTTGTTCACGCTCCGCTCTTCCGATTATTTCAGCGGAGACACAAAACCCCGTCAAGCCGGCATATGAGCTTGCCAAGGAGAAACAAATGCAAGAAAATGTAGTACGCATGGAAAAAATTTTATTTGAAAGATATGGACCTGCCCACAAATTTCGTAAAGATTTCTCTGGTTTTGCACGTACATTAGTGTATGGTGGGGTACAAATAGGAACTAGTAACAATCTAAAGGACACAGATCATGAAGAGATGGAGGTCGAAGAGGACCCTTCGTATGAACCGAATCCGTAAGAGATAGCTATCACGATGATGATCTTCATTCAGATGAGGATCGAGCGCACCGTCGGCAAAACTTCACTCAGGTCTGTGGAACTATGTCCGAACTATGATAGGAAATACGTACATGCTAAATGTTTCCTACTAATGTAGCCTCTACTTTGCTTGTAGATAGTTGCTTCTTCTGCAATAGTTGCACGTAAGAAGCGATCCATACCGAAGTTGCACCATCCAACATTGCAACAAGATCAATGGCAACAAGCCGAACTCAAGCTGGGTCATCTGATGAGCCGACGGCCACTGCTGGTGTGAACACTGAAGGAGCACCCTCACCTAACCAGATCATGACATCTGGAGGCAGCACCTCATCTCCTGGACAATCAAATTGTAAACTTTGAGCGGCAAGGTATGAAAATTTGTAAAAACTAAACACTGTACCGCATATTTTCATATAAAAGAGAATCATTTCATATATCTTCTTTCAGAGACATTGACAACATCTGGCGGTAGTAAGAGAAAGAGAGGTGGACGCAGACGTACCATGGGCCATGGACTACATGAGTACACAAGAAGACATGGTGGCAATAAGATGCCAATTGAATTCACTCACGTGTCAGGAGACCCAAGGATTATGTCCAGTCAGCAAAGCTGAGCAATGAGGTTGGTATTCACATTCGTGAAAAAATGCCGCTTGCAACACACTGGACACAGTACAAGAAAGATGAAACTCTCAAACATGTCATTCCTCATGCTATAAGTACATTAGCGGTGAGTCCTGTACAATCTTGGTTTAACCTAATTAGTATGCTACATGATCAACTATCTAAGAATCTACTGATTAATGCATCACTATTTTGAAGGGAAAGTTTAATATGGACAAAAATGATGAGGTGGCTCAAGATGTGTGCACCGATATCTTGCAAGTTAGTATTCGGGCAGTTCGATATAGGCTTAAAAAGGAGTATTGGCCGAAAATTAAAAATCTCACACTGGAGCAAGCATATCTCAAGAAGCCAGATCATGTAGAAGAGAAAAGCTGGAAAGAACTGGTGAAAAGATGGTTTGATGAGAAGTACCAGGTACATAAACGTTATTCCTTTCAATAACAACTACTGAATTCTTACATTTCTCTGATCTGGATAAATAAAATGCATGTACTGAACATAGGGACTGTGTGTAATAAATGGAAAGAACAGAGAAGCTGTGAAACAGGTTCCATACCACCTTTGGATCTCGAAGCTATGTTGCTCACTTGGGAACATCTAGTAAGTGTTCTGAATTTCCCAATACAGTTCATACTTCTGTCATACACAGTACAATGGTAATGTGCATTCTACATTTTTTCAAGCGAAGGCTAAGCAGCAGAAGAAGAAACCTCTTCAATTGAATTATTTAGAATCACACACAGTAAAATGGATAACATTATGTGTGCTGGGAAGCAAAAAGTGCATATGTAAGAAATATTTCTTATTAGCACAATATAATATAATCCAGTTTTGTATGTTGTCCATGCAATGATTGTAATCTTTATGCAGGATCAAATGGTGGCAAAAAAAAGCGGCGCCACGCAATGAAGATGAACCTGATTTGACTAATTTGCAAATTGTTCAGCTAGTTCTGAGCGAGAAAAGCCCATCCACCACCTGCAACAGCACATTCCTACCAAGATTGGGCGTCGCAACAAGTTCCAGAAGTCTTCTGTCTCGGCTACACGCATCCGAGAGCTACAACAAAGACCGGCGAGATCAAGAGCAGAACTCCATACAGCGGTAGAAACGTACCACGATTGAGATGCGAGCAAGACTGCAAGAACAAGATGAAAAATTTGAAGAGATCAGGAAGAAGCAGGAGGAAGAACTTGAAGTCGTGAAGAAAGCCCAAGAAGAATAGACTCTGGGTTATGTAAAGAGGCTGACAGAAATGGATGCCGTGCTTAATTTGCTCTTGAGGACATCCCAGCCACCATCCATGTCTCAATCCCAGGGCAACTAATCTATTGCACCACCGTCCTACAACATTATTAATCATAGGTCTTTTAATTTCTTTGTGTTCCAATTGTAATTTTCTTATGAATCTTTCGGTCTGTGAGAGACATATATACTTCTTGTGCCACCATTTAAGTATGATATTTATTGTCTACTTTTTGATATTTCGCCAGTTTTTTTGTTTCCCAAATTTCGCAAATAATTCAAATGCTCCCAAATTTTGTCAAATTCAAAAGGTGACGGAAAATGTCACAACGTCACTATTAAATGAAACCACGTGGCACCAATTTCTGGTCCCACTTGTCAGAATTTGTGGGTCCCACCAGTCAGCATTATTGGGACCCATATGTCGGCAACAACCTGGTCCCACTTGTCTGAATTTTGTGGATCCCACCTATCGTAATATTGTGGGTCCAGCTTGTCATAATATTTTGTGGGTCCCACCAGATATCCATGTCGGTACGTCGGACCCATGTTGTCGGGCCAAATGGACCCACATGTAAGGCCACGTATGCTTTTTGGACCAATCAGAAGCTTCCCAAGATTTAGATATTGACGAAAGTTGCAATTTTTCGTGACAAACCTGTCTGTCAACAATGAACCTTTGATGTTGACGAATTTGCAGGTCGTCACCATCAAACATTTGACGTTGACGAAAAAATGCATACCGTCACCCCCGATATTTTATGACGGAGCTTCCTTGACGAACCCCATGACGATCAAATTTTGTCACCGCGAAGTAATCCTTGACGAAAATTGGCCTTAACATGACGAAAGTGATTTGTCAAAAAAATGTTTTCCTTTGTAGTGAATCACCAAACATGTATCGGTACTTTCCCCTTTCTGTCACTCATGTTTCACGTGTACACGCTGTTCTCCACTCATGCATCCCACCTCTTCCCTTGATCCTCTCTAATGACATGGTTACCTGCAGATCATCAAAGACGAGACAAAGATACAAAATCTCAAAACTCCTATTCAATCCTTACACATAACATAAGATTAGATGCACATAGTTGCTGCGAGGATTCACCCCAACCCGTAACCCGTGATGACTACTCACACATAATATCAAGATCAAGATCAAACATAGAAATCATTGTGCAAAATACTTAGATTGAGATCACAATATTCTTACAATGGTCGCCAATTCTCAAGGAGATCTCTATTATAATGGTGATGGCTATGGCGATGGAGGAGATGGAGGATGGAATGGATGAACTATGGGGATGGATCTCCTTCGGTGTGTTGCTGATCGATCTGGTGGATGGCGGCTTTGTTTGGTGACGAATGGCTCTCTTTTCAGCATCGGTCCCTTCACGACTTTTATAGTGTTTGACCTTGGGAACGCAGGGGCACACGGTACAGGCGGGGCTTGCCCGTACCGGTGCCCAGGTGCACACGGTACAGGCGGGGCTTGCCCGTACCGGTGCCCATTAGAGCCCCTGGAACCGCCTTTCCGAGCGAAGTCAACTTTTTCATGCTCCTGACGCAATTTTCTTCAGTAATTGCAGGTCCATTTGCCATTATGACATGATATCCTGCACAACATCCAAAAATAGAAGAGGTTACACATCTTTGCATTAATTAAGCATTAGTGGCAAGTTAAGAGGCAAACTTAGACAATTTCTTGACTTAGCTAGGGGTTTAAACGCAGAAAAATATGGTGTATTTCATAGCCATCATTGGTTTTGGCGTCCAGGGAGACGGGGGAGACAATGGAGTTTCGTGTTTGCAGAAAGTATTGGTCATGTTTGTTAGGGCATCCCTAGCGGGTCCGACACTGTTTGTTTGCGTTAAAAATAGACATAAATGAACATTTTTCATGTCTGAACCGGATCAGACCGCTGTAGATACTCTTAATGTGGAGATTGGGAGCAGTTCAGGAGGGAACATCCCGAAGGAGAAGATTCAAAGGTGCCACGGCCTGTTGGTATTCAGCCAACTCAGAAGATAACTATTTTCTTCCACGGATGAGGAATGAAGGTTGGAATGGACTGGATTTGTACCTCTTCTATATAGAAAGCATGATGAAATGTGTGTTGATGCATTTTGATAAAATATGAAAACTGTTGCAATGATCAAGGTAGCCTATAACAGTATGACGAAACAAGTGAACATCATATCTCAGTATATGGATCTTTTAGTCTATTATTATGTGCATTGTATGCCTAAAACATACAGTAGTTAAATACCTCACAGTTTTGCTCAGCTATTAGCAAACAAAAAGCTCCATGAGTTCTTCACGCAAATCATATCCTATCAGACTCTCTGTTCTCCCCTAAATTTTGTAGCTCAATATTTCAGTCGCATTGCTCGCTAAGAAAAACCACAGTGACATGAGCACTTGACATGTAGCGTTAGATAATATGAAAAGATAAATTAAGACATAATAGGAAGGTAGCACGCAGAAACCATCACCATATCTTGGGAAACAGAAAGAAGTAGCTCTAGACCAAATATATAAAGATTGTTGGTATAGAATTTTCGTGTTTTTCGTGTTTTTTCTTGGGAAACAGAAGGAAGATGCTCTCGCTTTTCGTGTTTTTTCTTTGACCAAATATATAAAGATTGTTGGTATAGAATTAGCATAATTAGAAAGTGTTTTTCAGTACGAATCCATCGATAGCAATTACATATAATATAATCAAGATTTTGATGCTCAATTTTTTTTTGCCAAATTTTATCTTGCATTACATGTGCTCCTTATTCATTGAAACATAGGTAGTACCTATGACCATGCTCCCGTCGCGGTGGCACTGATTGTGACGGTCCGGATTCAACCGGACTGGTTGTGAGGGAGAGACATCAAACACTGTGCTTCCACCTTAGCTTGTGGTGGCACTAGTGGTCTCATCATTAAATTCCATACAACCTCGAACTTGGGTTTAAGTCTTTTCATCCGACCTTCGCCTACTTCTCTATGTCGACGTTGCATGCTTTAGATCATCGTCGCCGCCGAATGTGCTTCCGGTGACTTCTAAAACTAGTTATAACGAATCCCGACCTCTTGTGTCATAGAGCGGATGCGACAATGCGCTAGGCTCACGCCGCACCATAAACTTGTACAGGTCGGAGAGAGGACGATAATTTCACCTTGAGCCTACTTGTAATTTTATATTCTGTCAAGGCGTTCTTCTAAGAGTTGATCATACATGGTTAATATATAGTTTGTGGTCTTCTAAAAGAACCCAAGATTAGTCATTGGTTTGATGGTGGTAAAATTTGCCATCAACCAAATAATGTTAACTTTAGGAGAAGCGGGTTGCAGTATCCGACCGGTGTCGGTACACGCCGATGCGTCCATGAAAGGAAATTGACATCGGCAAAAAGAGCTATAGTGACGCTGGTGACAATTTACCGTTGCCCCTATTTTTGATGTTGTAGCATAATCTACATCTATGTTTTTCTTTACACTTTTTTTGTTTTCAACTATGGTGTGCTTCAACTTGTTGTTTTTAATATTTGATGATGATGCTGATGTAGACACTATGGGCTGTGGATAATTGGCCATCCTTTTCGAATTTACACGAAAAGAGATCCTAGAGTGGGATTGTTTTCGAGAAAGCCGCAATGGCAGGAGGAATGGAGAATTCGCAGATTAAAGCCCGAAAGGAGGCTTTCAGTTCTGGACCTCTTTTTTTCCCCATACGACCCCGCCAAAAGCCTGGATCAGAAAGCCTGAACACATAAAGAACCAACAGAGCATCTGGAGGCCCATGAAGACGAATTACTGAGCCCAGTACTACGGCCTACGGCCCATCTTCCTCGATAAACCCTTCGCCCACTGCCAACCTCCTAGTCTCCAACCAAATCCTTCCGCCGCCGCCGCTAGCTCCAGCGCTCTCGCCGTCGGCCGCCCAGCTACAGCTTCGAGCTTAGCAGCTCACCTTGCCTGTCCAACATGGGGTAATATAATTTTTTCTCTACTCTGTATCTTTTCGCCGACTAGTTTCGCGTTGTTCTGTTGGACATGCCCTCTGAATAGATCTGTTAGATTCCGATAATTTAGTTCGTCCACCGTACGATGTGTTCATTCCGTGTAGCAAGTTAGATCCTAGACCCATTGTTTGATGCAGCTGTGAAGTTGAACTGAATTATTAAGAGTAAACATCTGTATAACTTCGGTTCTTAATTCGAATCGCGTGTGTAGCAATTAATTTGTAAACGATGGAACTAGCTCAAAAGGGGGCCTGGCCGCACTAGTAGCTTTGAAACCCGTGGCGCCCTTGAAGTTTTAGTTGTGGTGTGGACACTAGTTGAATAGAAGAGGCAACTCTGTAGTCTGAAATGATCCTTGGCTTGCTTGCACAAATAGCTCACCTTTAATTCTTGGTTTTGCTTTCCATTAGAAATAATTGAGAATTACTTTAGTTGTCTGTTAACATGAAGGCACTTTACTGCATTGTGCATTTCTGATTGAAGAAACATACGCCTCCTCCTGGCACTAATGCTCTAGTTCCCATCCATCTGTTTTCTTCTGCGTCCAAACATACTAGAACATAGGGCATTCATGGCTTCATGCAGTAGTCAGTAGTCTAATAATTGATTAACAATTTAGAAGGGAGACCAAATAGTTTTCCTGACCATGGTTGCACCTCTTAAATGTTCATGTATCAGCCTGACTTTGAGGAGGCACATCCTGCCTAATGCTAGTTGTATTAACGTCTATCTCTAGATCATGGTGACATGAATACGTGAGAAACAATTAATGTTTGATCTATATGTGGTGGCACACATCCTAGACCCTTTGTTTGACGCAGCTGTGAAATTTGAAGAGAATTAACAAGAGTAGGGATCTTTATTGCTTCGGTGCTTAATTGGTAGCGATTAATTGGTAAATGATGGAATCATCTCAGAAAGGATGCCTTGCGGCGCTAGAAGCATTCAAACCCATGGTGCATTTTTTTGTGAAAGCCGGAGTGTCCGACTGGCAGGAGGAAAGGAGGATTCACAGATCCAAGCCCGAGAGGAGGCTTTCAGTTCTGCACCTTTTTTTTTTCCCATACGACCCTGCCAAAAGCCTTTCAGTTATGGATCTGAAAACCCAAACACATAAAGAACCAACAGACCATCTAGGAGGCCCATGCCAACGAATTACTGAGCCCAGCACCACGGTCCCACGGCCCATCTTCCTCGATAAACCCTTCATCCACTGCCAACCTCCTAGTCTCCAACCAAATCCTTCCGCTGCTGCTAGCTCCAGCGCCATCGCTGTCAGCCACGCAGCTACACCTTCGAGCTTTGCGGCTCACGTTGCCTATCCAACATGCGGTAATATAAAATTCTCTAGTCTGTACATTATCTCCAACTATTTTTGCCTTATTCTGTTGGACTTGGCTCTCTGCCTCTCTCAACAGATCTGTTAGATTCCGATAATTATTTCTTCCAGCTTACGATGTGTTCATCTGGTGTAGCAAGTTAGATCCTAGACCCATTGTTTGATGTAGCTGTGAAATATGAACTGAATTTTAAGAGTAGGTATCTGTATAACTTTGGTTCTTAATTCGAATTGCGTGTGTAGCAATTAATTTGTAGCTACTAGCTCAAAAGGGGGCCTGGCTACGCTAGTAGCTTTCAAACCCGTGGTGCGCTTGAAGTCATAGTTGTGGTGTGGACACTTAGTTGAATAGAAGAGGCAACTCTATAGTCTGAAATGATCCTTGGTTTGCTTGTGCAAATTGCTCACCTTTAAGTCTTGGTTTTGCTTTTGACTTTTTGGCCATTAGAAATAATTGAGAATTACTTTAGTTGTCTGTTAACATGAAGGTACTTGCTGCATTCTGCACTTCCGATTGAAGAAACATACACCTCTATTGTGTCCAATGCTTTAGTTACATCCATCTGTTTTATTATGTGTTACCCATATAGACCATGGGGTATTTATGCAGTAGTCTAGTATCCTCTTGGATTATCCATATAGCAAGAGGACCAAAGGTTTTCGTCCCGAGCATGATCACACTTTCTATATATCCATGTATCAGCCTGACTTTGAGGAGGCATACCGTACATTCTGTTAGTGGTATTAGTGTCTGTCTCTAGTTCATTGGGATATGCATATGGATCAAGCACTGAATGTGTCATTGTATATGTGGATGTGGTTTCACTTATGGATGCTTGAAATGTATATTTTTTAAATTTCATGACCGCAATACTTCATTGATTTGTCCAGGAAATCTAGTTTTTGTTTGTCTTCACTATTTGCTCGGAGTGTGTTTTTTTTTACAATGTTAGCTTCTTTTTTCCAGTTGATAGTATACTATTTTTTTTCTCCAATTTGTACTTCAGCTTCTTGACCATACAAAGCAAGAGTGAGAACTTTATTCCAAAGTAGAGAATGTAGCTCAATTATGGAGTTCAGGAGTTAAGTATTTAGTGTGATTTTGATACAATACAACATAGTTGAAGTATTTAGTGTGATTTTTAACAGCCTACCAATGAAGTGTCCTTAAGCTATTTTTTTAATTGCATGTACTGCCAGTAAGTGCTTTAAACTGACTAGCGTAAGAAACTCAGGTTGTAGCAAACATGTGGAGGAGTAGGTACTTGATATGTGCCTGCATTTGTGTTATTTGTTCCACTAGATCTGGTTTAATCAGCACTATTGCTCCTTGCTCTACATCCCTCTCTTTGGTACACTGGTCTTTGTGAAATATCTATTTTAATTGCTTGTCGGGACTTGATTATGATTTCATACTTTTGGTTAGTGGAGATGTTGAGTAGAGAAAATCGGTCTACTTCTTCACTTTAATATGCTTGTTAAATGCATTCATTTACTTTGTCCTTCTTCAGATTATCATGGATGCAACTGCACGTTGACTATGCCTTGATATTGTTTGTTGGAATTATTCCGAATAGAGCCTTTTTATGTTAGGCTTGTTGTTATGTATTTCTTGAATCCTAATGTCCGAAATGCTGATGCAGTAAGACACGTGGTATGGGAGCTGGGCGCAAGCTCAAGACCCACAGGAGGAACCAGCGGTGGGCCGACAAAGCCTACAAGAAGAGCCATCTCGGGAACGAGTGGAAGAAACCCTTTGCCGGTTCATCCCACGCAAAGGGGATTGTCCTTGAAAAGATGTGAGTTCATTGAACAGCCAGCGTATGCTATTTCTGAAGAAGAATAAATAACTGACACACACACCCTGCCTGAACTGCAGCGGCATTGAAGCTAAGCAGCCGAACTCTGCCATCCGTAAGTGCGCTCGTGTCCAGCTGGTGAAGAACGGAAAGAAGATCGCTGCCTTTGTGCCGAACGACGGTTGCCTGAACTACATCGAGGAGAATGTAAGGATTATTTCTGCCTTGCGAAACATCAGTGTCGAGCGTCGATGGTCAACCTCACTTTTTCTGCTAAATTGCTAACAGTGCGCATACTGAATGTTTCAGGACGAGGTGCTGATCGCTGGGTTCGGTCGGAAGGGTCATGCCGTGGGAGACATTCCCGGTGTCAGGTTCAAGGTCGTGAAGGTCTCCGGCGTGTCCCTCCTCGCCCTCTTCAAGGAGAAGAAGGAGAAGCCCAGATCTTAAAACAGCGCTACATCAGAAGTCATGTTGAGATGAACTTGTCAGCTGCCTGTTTCTGTGCTTAGATTTTTTCTTGAGGAAACATCTGAATTTTAAGCTGCTTAGTTTCAGTTTGTACCATGATGAAGCTTGCCACTTGTTTAGTATCGTCTCAGTGTTATGTTAACTTAGCAGCATGAGTTCTGTGTCTTGGTTGACTCGTGGCAAAAGGAATTTTCAGCCTATACGCTGCTGCTGCTGTTTCCTCACAGCAGTTTGGTAAAGTGATTCGTGTGAACGTGTTCATCCGGACCGTTGATTGCAAGATCTAACGGCAGGGACTGGTCCCCGACAAGTCGCACTGCGGGGAGCCATCGGCTAGTTGGATCTGAGATGGTCGGGCTCAGGACCAGGTCGGCCATCCCCATCGGCGCCAGGTCAGCAGCCTACCCGGCCCCACCACCCCTAGTCTTACCCGCTTTATCCACGTGGGACCGGCGGCAGATCCAGTCTCCGGGCCCAGAAGTCAGCCTGCAGGGGTCGCAGCCAAACCAGACCCTTTGAGCACGGCAGGGTGTAATAAAACCGAATCCTATTCTTGCTTGCGGTTCGACTCGACGCCGCCCGCAGCCGCTCCCCACCTGCCTTCCGCCTCCGCTCGCCGCCGCCGCCCGCCGCCCGCCGGCACGCGCGCCGCCTTCTGGTCCGATGGAGATGGCGCGGGCGCCCGCCCCCGCCTCGTCCAGGCCGCGCACCGTGGAGGCTATCTACAAGGACTTCGCGGCCCGCCGCGACGGCCTCGTCCGCGCGCTCACCTCCGGTCAGTACCTAACCACCCGCTCCTCCTCCTCCTCCTCCTCCTCGTCTCCGCCTTCTCGCGCTGACGGGCCACCCGCGCGCGCGCGCGCAGATCTAACACCGCGCTCCCCCGCGTCTCCTCTCCTGTCCGCCGTGCAGATGTCGACGACTTCTACGACTTCTGCGACCCAGGTGAGTGAGATTGGCTTCCAGGCGCCGCCGGCGGTGGGATCCGGGCGGGTATTGACTGGATCGAGCTCGGTTTTTTTCAGACAAGGAGAACCTGTGCCTCTACGGCAACCCCGACGGCAGCTGGGAGGTGGCGCTGCCGGCGGAGGAGGTGCCGCCCGAGCTGCCCGAGCCGGCGCTAGGCATCAACTTCGCACGCAACGGCATGCACCGCCGCGACTGGCTCTCCCTCGTCGCCGTGCACTCCGACTCATGGCTCCTCTCCGTCGCATTCTTCTTCGCCGCGCCGCTCAGCGCGAACGAACGGTATATACTTCACTGCTGCTGCTCTTCCCAGTTTCGATTTCACCTGCTTCGGTGCCTTCCTTTGTCGATCGAGCGAACAACACCATACTCCTGTATTTTACTAGTCGATTTATCAGTTTCTGAATTAACTAGTAGTAGAGTATTCCTGATAGACAATTCAGGGAAGATCCAATGTGCCTTTTCGGTGGACTACTTTAGCTTTGCTTGCTAGGTGTGACTTGGGAGTTGGGATACGCGTGACCGATTTGATGGTCCATTTATTTTTGTTTCACTTGGTGGTTGGTGCATGTGTGGCCATGTGCACTTGTATCTTGTGCTCCTCTTCTTTTTTTCTTTGCTTCTCTTTGCTTTGAGTGAATCGGAGGCTCATGCTTTTCCTATGTGTTTGCTTTATTCGGTTTCCAGTTCGTTGCTTCTCTTCTTTCTGCTGACCCTTTTATTTGAAACTGTCCATTAGGGTCCATCGACTCATCATGAAATACAACTCTTCTTTTTCACTTTATTTCAGAAATCACATGCACAAATGGAGTATAGTTTGCTTCTAGTTAGTTCCATCCTCGTAGTTTCAGCTGATTTCTAAAATTTTATTTAGTGCCTATCCTGTTTTTGTGTTTGTGGTGAGGAACTGTGCCACAGCTTGCTCTAAGCTTTTAGCTATGTAGAGTCGAATATTAAGCTGCCATCTGTCTATGAGTAAAACTCTTGATGTTGGGACCATTCTTTCCTGAAGTTTCTGCCATGTTAATTGCAGTGCTATTTATTTCTGTAGATGTCATTGTAGTAGTTGAAGAAGTTGTGCATCTACTGGCTGATGTAATATGTATACGAGGGAAGCACAAACCATACTAATAGAGATCATGATGTACCCCATGATGGACTGCTATATAAGGCACCCTCTGCCGTTCTAAGGCTTTTATGCTGGCATGCTAACTTACCAAAGTTATTCTAGGAATTTTAGTTCATCTAAATTGATCCTTTGCTGATGGCTTAACAAAGAATTTAAGAAAACATGGAGTTTAGCACATTATGGCCAATCCAAATATATGACCTGAGCTTTCTCAAGCCATTACCAAAGTTACCTCCATCTACTTTCTCAAGCAACTGCACCGAGCTTCAAATTTATGACCAAGGTGAACAAAAATATGGTGAAAGAAATTCTTGATGCTTGCAGTTGTTGGAGATCGTTCAAATGGCACTTCTTTAGTACTTGCATGTCCACTTCATTGATGTACATCTATCCAAATAATTGAACAAATTGAGATGGTCAGAAACTACACACACATAATTTAGCAAGGACAGATTTGAAGTTTGATTGGGAAATCAACCTCTTTGAATGTACTATTGATCAGTGGGGATGTTGAAAATAAATACATAACCTGGGATTAAGCAAGTAAGCAACATGGTGTGCTTAAGTTGCCATTATTATGGTGGTATGTAGATCTCCCTTGTGAACAACTCATTCTGTTCTCTTTTTCTGGGGCGGCATATTATTTACTCATTCTGTTCTCTTGATGCACTTGATAACAACCAATGCCCATTCTTTTACCCATGTATGGTTCTAGCATGCTGGTAAGCGATAATTCTAGCATTTCGTTTACATCGACGTATGTGTTAATTTATGCATGTTCTATATTTTTTTCGCCAGAAAAGAACTACAGTGAGATTTTGCTGCCTAAATGTTTATTTGTATGTGTACCTTCGAGGTTCCAGCTTTATATTGGGCATTATTTTGTTCTTTACAATTCAGCCAATTGAAATAAAAGAAATGAAGTAACTTAAACAATCTTCACTTCAGTATCACACTCCATCAGGGAGCCGTTATATCCGTCACTCATCATCTCATCTCTAGAAATTGACAATTGGACCATGATATTTAGTTATACTATTTTATGGTTTGTTAGACAATTTACTTAGAATAGGGATACTTTTCACCAGAATGTCCATGTACTCTTTTCTTAGTCATCATAGTGAAATTCATACTTTTGCCCACTTGGAGAACGTTCGCAGCATATTGTTCCAGAGGACTTGAGGTTTTTCCTTGTATGTTGGTGGCTTGCCATGCTAGTAATATATTTACAGTCCGTTACCTTGTGTTAGCACTAAAGATAAAGGTCCCCCACTCAGCACGGCCACAATAAATGTGGTACTTTCTCTATGGAAGTGGTATCATGTAGCCTATATTGTGAAGAAAAATATTCTAAAAGAAGATCCTCTTAGGAGAACTGATTGCATGCAAGAACCAGTTGGATGCACTTGCTGATTTTTGCTCTTGATGTCTTCTTTGTTAAGTGGTCTGTCATTTTCCCATGTCTTCATTTTTCTGAACCGGGTCATTTTTCAGTACTTTTATAGATTTCATGCCTTTTCTGGTTATCTTATTATTGTTCTCTCTTTTTCTTGGCTGCCTTTTGTCTAAGAGGAATGTTACTCCACTAATTAAGGGAGTGTTCTGTGAAATAGTTCTTAAGATATGCAGTGTTAAGTTTGTGTGAGGGCTTTTAGCTGCGCCTGCTGCCAATCCAACTATTCTTTGGTCTCCTGTTTGCCAGGAAGCGCTTGTTCAGCTTGATCAACGATCACCCAAACGTGTACGAAAGTATGGTTGCCAGGAAGCACAGCAGCGGCAAATCCAGACACTCATCAAAGCCAAAGGTACACAGGCTGATCCACCCTGCAGTAGTTTGTGTTTGTTCGAAATTCAGAAACTGGAGGTCCTGTCTCTGAACCTAACTCGAACCCTTTCTTCTTTAGCAGCGAAGAGAGGATGTTCACGCAAAGAACTCCAGGGCAGTTGCTCGAGGACCAGAAGAAGACGATGACGAGGAGGAGGATGAAGAGCACAGCGAAACCTTTTGCGGAAGCTGCGGCGGCATATACAGCGCAAGCGAGTTCTGGATCGGCTGCGACATCTGCGAGCGGTGGTTCCATGGCAAGTGCGTGCGGATAACCCCGGCTAAAGCGGAGCACATAAAGCACTACAAGTGCCCCGACTGCAGCAGCTCCAAGAAAATCAGGCAATAGGCTAAGTCCTGCAATTGTGCAACAACAGCCGTCTCTGACCCATCTGATCAAACTACACCATGTTTCTTTCCTCCGCAAGGTCGCAGCTAGCAGATGTGGATTTTTTTCTAGGAAATGTGCTTTCTCCCATGTGGTAGTCTTGTAGGTGGTGCTGTGAAACTGATACATACTACTAGCTTGTTATAGATGTCTCCTTCATTGCGTTGAATCTCAGTGTTGTCAATGTCGTTGTAGCTTTTCACAGATGGAATTTCCGAATGGGGTTTTTACCGATTTTGATGAAATGTAGGTCCTTGGCAGTGGATGTTTTGCTAAGTTGATTTTTTTTTTTGCGTTGAATTTGCGTGGAATTTCCGAATGGGGTTTTTTGTGAACTTGTACTTTCGGTTCTACTTTCCAATTCGAAGTAGGCCAAGTAGCATTGAGCTACATATGTGTGGCATTGCACAAGGCCGAGAAGTGAATCCACATAAGCAACATAATTATACACTTATGGTTTGAGAACCTAAAGCATTGTTGACAAACACTGTCACCACTAACCGGAGAATTGTTCTAGCATTTTCCCTTTCGATCGTAGTGTTTGGTTTAGCTTTAGCTCCCAACAAATCATCGTGACGTATAGGAGAGTTGAACTCGAGGAGGAAGGCATGCCATCTATTGTTGATCGTCATGATTGTCGAGTAAACCATAACCAACTCCGATCGAGTAAGCAGGGCCAAAACCAAGGTGATCGATAAGTCATTCATCATTCACTACTTCGCTAGATCTGCAAAAGGCGACAACATGCATTTTGCCATATTGCCATGCCGCAATAGAAAATAGAAGACTTGCAATAAACCGACTGTTGTCTGAATTCATCCCATATTGAGATTTGCACACAGATCAATCACATCAATATAGACGGATACATGTGAATACAAGATTTATTTCCAAGGGTGCATGTCACACCCTCCTTTTCTTTTTATTTCTTTGTCTCAATTCTCGGTGAAAGCTTATGTTACAAAACTCACGCACGAGCTGACCAACCTAAAACCACATAGACCTTTCTTCTCTATCTTTTTGTTTGTTTGTTTTTGTAATTGATCCTGCAGCTCGCTTTGAGCGTTGATATATGAGATGTTTAGGCTGGCGCAAGTCCGGCAACTACCGAATATGCAAACCCACATAGACCTACTAGGACTCCTACTCATACTCGAAGAGGAACTAAACACTAGTCGGAAACTACCAAACATGCAAACCTACTAGTACATAGTTAACTCGACTCACGGCAACCTTGCCGGGAAAACAAATGCCAAATCTAGACTAAACTGCCACGCATGTCACTGTTAATTGTTGAAGTTGGTCTCGTGAATTTTTGGACTAGGCCCCGTAGAATTATTTTCCAACATCCCCAGCCTCCGTTTGAACATCCCCTGCCTCCATTGTAACATCCACTGCCTCCGTTTCCTATACTGGTTCGTAATCAGCTTGAAACCAAAGCGAAATCGGACATTTGATTTCCGGCAATTTACTCCCTTATTAGTTTGCCTTACCATCGGTCGGCGATGCATATATACCTAGCGGGCTGGTAAAGAGGCCGTCGTACCTCAAGTGCCATCGCCACCACCCCGGAGGCCTGGACGACGGACGGGGGAGACGTTCTCCTCGGAGAGCATGTCTTCTCCTTCGTCGGCCCATTGGCTGAGCCTCGTCGGCAGCATCTGGCTACAGACCGTCAACGGCCCCAACTCCGACTTCCCGGTCTACTCCTCGCAGATCAAGGAGCTCAAGAACATATCACAGGTGCAGATCAGCTTCCTCGCCTTCGCTTCTGACGCCGGGAAGCTCCTCGGATGGTTCTCTGGGGTGGCCGCCCTCTACGTGCCCCTCCGGCTCGTCGCCTTCGTGGGCGCCGGTTTCGGCCTCGTCGGTTACGGCATCCAGTACCTCTTCCTCAACAGTGCTGGACTCCGGTTCTGGCATCTCTTCCTGCTCACCGCCCTCGCCGGGAACGGCATCTGCTGGATCAACACCGTCTGCTACCTCCTCTGCATCAACAACTTCGAGTCCAGGGGCCGCGTCGCCGTCAGCCTCGCCACCAGCTACCTCGGCCTCAGCGCCAAGGTGTACACGAGCCTAGCCGAGACGATAATGCCCGGCTCCAAAGCCAAGGCGTACCTACTCCTCAATGCCGTCGTGCCGATGATCGTCACCGTTGCCGTGACGCCGTCCCTCAGGTTGTTGGACCTCAAGAGCGAGATGGTGTCGACCACGGACGACACAGCATTCATTGTCATGTTCGCAATCACGATCGCCACCGGAGTCTGCGCCGTTGCCGGATTTAGCGGGCTGTCATCCAGGGTCAGCCTCGGCGTGCTGCTGGTTGTTCCCGTGCTCATCCCGGTTGCTCTCAGGATCCGGAAGAGCATGAACAAGATAAGGGAGGCGCGGACGCGCGAGAACAGGACGCAACAGCTGGGCAGCGACGATGCTGCGGTCGTCATCGAGGTGATGGACATTGAGACCGAGGAGGAAGAGACGATCGTGGCGGCGGAGAAGCCCCAGGAGGAGGTCGGGGGCCTCCAGCTGCTCACGAAACCAGACTTCTGGCTCTACTACTTCAGCTACATGTTCAGTGGTACCCTGGGTCTGGTGTTCTTGAACAATCTAGGGCAGATTGCCGAGTCGCGAGGGCTGGCCCATGCTTCCACTCTGGTCTCCCTAGCGTCTTCGTTTGGATTCTTCGGTCGCCTCCTTCCGTCCTTCTTGGACTACTACTCTGCAAAGTAAGCAACCATTCTTTACACACACACGTACGTAGTTAAATTACTCCCATGCACCCTGGGTCTCCTGTCGTCTTTGTTTGGAATCTCCAAGATTCTTGCGGTCTTTTTGTATTTGAAACTTTACCGATTTTTTAGCTACTAGCCTTACTGCCCTGTTTTTGTCACAGCAACAACAGGAGCTAACTGAATTCATTTGCTTGTGCAGAAGCGGTCACTCCATATCACGGACGGCATCCATGGCGTCCCTAATGGCACCCATGGCCGGCGCCTTCTTCCTGCTGCTCAACCCGGGCAACGCCTTCCTTTACACGAGCACGGCCATCATCGGGACGTGCACGGGGGCTATCGCATCAGTGGCGGTGTCGGCGACGAGCGAGCTGTTCGGCAACAAGAACTTCGGCGTGAACCACAACATCATGGTGTCCAACATCCCCATGGGCTCCCTCTGCTTCGGCTACTTCGCCGCGCTCCTCTACCAGCGCGAGGCCGGGGCACGCGGGACCGCCATCTGCTCCGGCGCCAGCTGCTACCAGACGACCTTCGCCATCTGGGGCGCCACCTGCGTCGTTGGGACGCTGCTCTGCGTAGCGCTCTACGTGCGGTCCCGCACTCGCAGTCTTGCCGGGAGGTTACCGGTGGGGTTCCAATGGCTCGGCCGCTTAGCTAAATTTGTACTCCGGCGCTAAACAGAAGGCTTATGGCACATACTGAGTAAGTGAGTAGCCTAGTGATCTGATCACACACGAAGCATCCATCTGCCTCGATGCGATTTTCTTGACTGATCGATCCCACGGGGGGATACAGTCATACAGAGCTTGATACCCCGCTGTTGGAATGGTGGGTCGGCAGGAGAGCAAGCAAAGAAACCAGCGCAATCCCTGGACAGCGATCACGCTTGTTCTTTGGTGCCTTTGGAGACATAGCAACAGCCAAGTCTTCAGGACAGGCTGGACAGCTCCTCCGTGGCAAAGCCCCCCTTGTTGACAGTGGTCTTAGCCGCTTGACGACGTTGTAAAACTAGCCAACTTTGCACCCTTCTATGATACGTGAATTGGTGACATCGTGCAGGTAGATCGCCTCTTCCCTGCGTGGTAAATACATACTGTAGTTTTGACTGTCTTGATTAGATAGTGGCCACGACACCAAGGAAGATAGAGAGACACGCCGAAATTTCTTTTTGACTGATGGTGAAATAACAGTCGACTGACATGTAGCAAATCTGAATAGTTTACAAGCCACAGCCATCTAGCAAATCTGTATAATTATATAAGTCTATTTTTACCTTCTAGATTTTATTTTGCGAAACAATGCAGACACTCGTTTTTTTTCGATACGGGGTATACCCCAGCCTCTGCATCAATCGATGCATACGGCTCTTTATTAATTTTATTGAAGTACTGAGTTACAACCTTATTACAAATCACGGATCACTCAAAGTTGCTATGAAAACCAACCATCTAAATAAGACAAAAATAACAAGCCGCCACAAGATCTTCATGTGAGTCGCTTGTCAGTACGCCAGCCGCACTGGCTGTAGAAATCCCGTGCTACCGTCGCCAAGCGGTTGCACCCAATATCCATGTCCCGTCGCACATCCTCTTGCTGAATAAAGGACCACATATGGATCCAATGGGTAACTAAGGGAACAACCTGCAAAAATGATGGAAAACTCTTTTTGTTAAAAATAAAATCATTTCGAACCTTCCAGATAGCCCAAAATAAAGCGCACACACCAACTCTAATGTGGCCTTTATCCTTCTTAGCTACCCCTTTTAACCAATTGCCAAATAAATTTGTCACATTTGAAGGAGCTGGAATATTGAAAGTCATATAAATAATGCGCCAGAGGATTTTAGCAAAAGGGCAAGTAAAGAATAAATGTTGAATTGTCTCATCTTGATCACAGAAGCAACATCTAGAACACCCATGCCAATTACGTTTTTTTAGATTATCTTTCGTAAGGATGACTTTCTTATGAATAAACCACATAAAAATCCTAATTTTTAGTGGGACCTTGATCTTCCAGATAAATTTCTTGACTTCTCCTGTATTACCTTCAAGCAAATCAAGATACATGGATTTTACCGTAAATTTTCCCGACTCGGTGAGGCCCCAATGGAAAGTATCATCATTTTCAGAGAGATGAACTTCCATTAGGCGGTGCACAAGATGAACCCATCGATCCCATCTATTATTTGATAGTGATCTCCTGAAACCTATGTTTAAAGGAGTCCCATTCATAACATGTGCAACCGAAACATTGGTTCGGTTGACAATACGGTATAGAGAAGGATATTGTTCGCACAAGGGCCTATTGCCCAGCCAAGTATCTTCCCAGAACCTCGTATTCTGACCATTCTCAACCCTCATGGATCCTCTCAGAAAGAAGTCATCTTTTACGCCCATCAAACCTTTCCGTAATCTGAATCAGTAGGTTTAACCGAAACTGTGACAGCGTTTTATCTTTTAGATATTTATTTTGCAACAACTCCTGCCAAACCCCTTTCTCATTCACAAGTTTAAACAGCCATTTGCTAAGCAAACTCTTATTTTTTAAATCAAGCACTTCCACTCCCAAACCCCCCTGGTCCTTCGGCCGACAAATAATATCCCATTTAGTCAATCTATACTTTTTCTTGTGTCCATCACTTTGCCAAAAAAAGCGCGATCTGAAAAAGTCTAGTCTCTTTCTCACCCCAATCGGAACCTCAAGAAACGATAACATAAACATAGGTAGGCTTGTGAGAACAGAATTAATAAGTATTAACCTGTCCCCATAGGAGAGCATCTTGCCCGCCCAACTACTAAATTTTTTTTCAAAGCGATCCTCAACCGGTTTCCACTCCCCATTTTTCAATCTGCGAAAATGGATTGGGATTCCCAAATATCTAAAAGGTAAGAAACCAATTTCGCACCCAAAAAGGTTCCTATAATCGTTCTCAGCCTCTTTAGCCTTCCCAAAACAAAAAAGTTCACTCTTATGAAAGTTAATTTTGAGACCAGACAACTGTTCAAAAAGACAAAGGACCAATTTCATATTAAGGGCTTTATCTAAATCATGCTCCATAAAAAGGATAGTATCATCGGCGTATTGCAATATAGAAAGTCCTCCATCCACTAGATGAGGGATAAGCCCATTCACTTGACCGTCATTCTTTGCTCGTTCAATGATAATAGCGAGCATGTCCGCAACAATATTAAAGAGAATTGGGGATAGAGGGTCTCCCTGACGTAATCCCTTTTTAGTTTGAAAATAATGCCCTATATCGTCATTCACTCTAATGCCAACACTCCCCTTTTCAATGTATCTCTGAACCCATTGGCACCAAATAGGGTCAAAACCTTTCATGCGCATCGCTTGCTGCAAGAAATTCCAATTAACTTTATCGTATGCTTTTTCAAAATCTATTTTAAAAAGAACTCCATCCATCTTCTTCCTATGAAGTTCATGAATGGTTTCATGTAGAATAACAACCCCTTCTAAAATATGTCTACCGGGCATAAAAGCAGTTTGTGTTGGCTTGACAACGTTTTCTGCAATACCAGTTACCCGATTAGTCCCAACTTTTGTGAACACCTTAAAGCTAACATTAAGAAGGCAGATGGGACGATACTGCTGAATTTGAGTAGCATTTTCTTTCTTAGGCAACAAAATGATAGTACCAAAATTAAGGTGGAACAAAGGCAACTCGCCACTCTGGAACTCGGCGAACATAGCCATGAGATCACCTTTAATCACCTCCCAAAAGTGTTGATAGAATTCAGCTGGAAATCCATACACATATACATATACATTCATCCTTATGAACATATGTGTATGGATTCATCCTTATGAACACACGCACATCCTTATGAACATATGTGTATGGAAGTCCAGACACTCGTAAATATGCACATACACATATACATTCATCCTTATGAACACACGCACATCCTACGTCTATGAGCACTTCTGAGAGACCGAGTCCAAGAAACTAATAATCCGACGGGTCTTAAGATTAACAACTTCACGATAGGCGTCTCGCTATCGATCGAAATGTCTCCCCACACTAAAAAAAATTCCACTTTATGAGACACCAAAATATCAAACCTGTGGTATAAACTTTGATGAGTTGGAGATGTCACTCCCCTCTTAACTCCAACCACTGTTTGAGAGGAGGACCAATGCGCTAAATATTGCCAACATCATCCAACAAAGGAGCAATAAAACAACAACATTCCTGTTAGATTATTAGACAATTTCCATTTGAGTTCAATTTCCAAATGAGCAATAAAACAACAACAATCCTCATAGTATACTTAACTATACCACACACCTAAATATGGAACAAGAACTATGCAAGGTAAGTGAGGATGAGGATGTACATCGCGACCGGGAAGGTCGCTCCAGTAGTAGCATCGCCATGACCGTTGTTGATGTTGCACATGGCATCGTTGGAGACGTCGGATCTATCGATGAAGCAGACAAACTGGTGAGGAAGAACACGAGCATCAGGTAGTCACACTAAGACGCTCCCCAAAAACCTTATCGCCCGCCTCCTGGTGCAGGATCTCGATGGACAGGGTTTCAGAGGATTTCTCTCCCGAACGGTCGTGCACGCAGCCACCGGGATGAGGAAGACTAGAGGACGACACATCAAACTGGACGAGAGAGAGAGAGAGAGAGAGAGGTGAGTGGAGTGCTCTAGATCTGGTCTATCTCTCATCTTATGGTATAGCCCGGGAGGGGAGCCGCTGACCAGAAACGCCACGCGTTGGAAGAAAGCGACACCCATCAAACATGCACACTAAAAGACCAAGGATGCCACCTAGAGGGGGGGTGAATATGCATTTTAAACCTTTTTACGTTGGGGGCTTGAGCAAGTGCGGAATAAAACTAAGGTTTAACTTTTTTTTTGAATAGAACTAAGGTTTAACTTGATAAGCACAAAGCTTATAAACTAGGGTTTATCTATGTGCACCAACAATCTATACTAAGCAAGATAAGAAACAAGGTGGTAGCAAGATATAGAACATCAAACACGAAGGCTATCACAAAATAAAGAAGGTTGGGTTGAGGAGCAACCGAGGCATTCAGATACGATGATGTATCCCAAAGTTCACCCTTGCAGGTACTACTCTCCATTGGAGCAGTGTGTGGTGTGGATGCACAAGGCACTCCAAATGCCACAATGGTGCACCATATTCTCCTCGAGCCTTCCCACCAAAAGGGAAATCCTCGATCCACTAAGAGAGCCTTGAGGGTGGTCACCGAACCCGTACAAGCTTGGGGCAAGCTCCACAACTCAATCGTTAAGGAAATCAGTAATCGTTAGCTGCTCAGTCGGCTCGGGACTGATGATTAATCGGAATTCGAACGATTAACTAATTTAATCGATGAAAGAACATGGAGCCCCATGTGTGGTTTTGGTAATTGATGATAATCCCTATAGACTAAAAATTGCAATGCGTTTTTCTTATAGGTTTTGTTTGTAGGCAATGCTTGAATCATATGTTGGTTTCAGATGACCTCAAAAAAGAATATAATTAAAGATGTGGCCTTCCCTCCAAGCACATATATGGATATGGAGCACTCTTTTCCACCCTAAAAAGAATAGTCAGAGATGGCTTTCTTTCCATATCAATAGGTAGCCTTTCTTGACTATGGCTACTTGCAAATGAAAAGATTACAAGAAGGAGCAAATGAAGAAGATCAAGCGTCAAGTATGTCTTGAAGAATAAGGAGTGAGTTCTCATGCACGTCTTCAAGACACCAACAATATGGAGAATGAAGACCGTGGAGTGCAATGAAGAAGAAGAGATTTGAAGAAGCAGCCCCAAATTCCAGTAGGCTGGATCATCCAGCCCCCGAGCGGCCGGTTCATCCAGCCCCCAAGCGGCTGGATCATCTGGCCCCCCTATCCTAGATGACCAAGTGGTGAACTCACATAAAGGGGGGCGAACGGAAATTCCGCTCGGCCCCCGGATGTTAAATTTCATCCGGCCCCCACTAGGAAATGTGGCACACTAGCAGAAAGGGGGGAGGGAGTCTTCATCCGCCCCCGAAAGAAGAAAATCTTCGGGGTGGCCGGATCATCTGTCCCAACGCATGCATGACTAAAGCCGGACCATCCGGGGTAACTTAACCCGGATCATCTTCCCCTGGGGGCTACAACGGCTCCAAGGGCCCATATGAGCTATAAAAGGAGGAGCACGAGGAACATGGATATATGTCGAAGAAGAAACTCTTCCATGATAGTTCATGGGGGAGCAATCCGTCAAACTTCATCAAGCAAGCACAATCAAGAAATGCGTTCCATCTTGAAGCTGTCAAGATCGTCATCGTCAAGATCGACTGGAATGTGCAAGGTCAATGTTTCTTCTTGATAGGCTTTCTCTCTTATCGGTCTCTTATTGGTGTTGGGAGACCAGGTGTGTAGGATAGTTAGACGTACTATCCAGAGTCACTTGGTCGTATCGTTCAGTGAGAGCTCAAACCCTTGCATGATTTGCATCATGTTTCTTCCTTGTTCTTGGTTCTTATCCATGTGATGGTTTATAGCTTGTGTTCATTCTCATGACAAGATCTAGCTCATCAAAAATGGATTCCGCATGTATCACTTGTTGCGTTTTCAAATTTGAAGGTTATATCGGAATGTATTTTTCGATATGTCAAACCTTTTCTCATTTATTTTTGTATTCCCTTGTTGTACTATTACGGTTTCATGCATGATCTTGTAGAGCTTTTTCTAGCTTCAAAACAAGCCCAATATCATTAAAATCGAAGTATGGATGCTCAAGTTATGGTCGTTTCAGTTTCAGTCGGCCTGCCAATTTTTTTGGGGGAAAGGGACCACCCCCCTCCCTTCTTCCCCAATGGTTCTCCACCCTTTAGGCAAGTTCTTTAACACGTTTTCTCCTCCATTCTTGACTCTCTTGATCTTTCTATCTCCTCAATCCCTCCATGATTCTTGTATATTTTTGAGGAAAAAGAGAGAGGGGATCTAGATCTACGATCCTACCAATGAAAACCTCCTTCTAGCGAGGGAATCTTTCTAGATCTGGATCTTGGAGTCCTTTGTGGATTTCCTCCCTTGCTCTCTTCCACTGTTGGTCATCTTGAGAGCTTGAAATATTTTCTCCCCCTTCAAATCTTATTGGCTCTTTTTGATAAAAGAAAGATGAGACCTAGATCTACTACTCTACTAATCAAATTTTTCTCTTTGTGAGGGAATCCCTATATCTAGTTTTTGGAGAGTTTTTTTTTGGTGTTCATCCATCTTGTTGTTCTTCCTCCCTTATTTACCTAATAGCTTTTGTAGCTTTGTTGGAATTTGGAAGTGACAGACTTGGACATCTTAGTGTTGTTCTTTCCATTGCATTAGGTGAATCAGTTTGAGTTCTCTACGGAGATTCGTTCTCGTGAGAGTTCGTGAGTATTACCTCTTGGGTTCTTGGAAGCCTAGATGGCTTGTAGGCCTTTGTGGCGTTGTTACGTTTGTGGCATATGGTAGCATTTGTGGCGTGGTAGCTTTTGTGGAGTTGTTGCTTTTGTGGAGTTGTTGCTTTTGTGGCCTTGTAGCCGTTTGTGGTATTGTAGCCTCTGTGGCCTTGTAGCCGCTTGTGGCGGTGTTCTTGGGAGCCTCCAATTGTTGTGGAGTTTGCCTCCAATTTTTGGGAGCCGCGGAGTCGTGCGTGTTCTTCCCAATGGTGATGCGGCGACGCGCGGTGGTGAAGGGTGGGAGCAGAGGTGTCAGTGGTGTGGGGCGATGGCTGGGATGATGCCTGTCGCCTTTGATAGGCCGGGCGTGCACGGAACACGATGCCATTTATGACGGCGCAGAAGTCCAGCCACCGCCCGCTAGGCTAGGTGCGCGTGCAGAAGACGAGACGCCACCATTGATGGTGAAGGCTGCGGCGCAAACACGGAAACGAAGACCGCCGAAACAACGGCCACCGAAGCGATAGCGCTCGAAATAGGCTCCGCGCCCACTGCCGGGTGGGCCCGTGGGAGAAGCGAGCGGTCACGCAGCATGACCGCACAGTGTCTGCGGAGACGCATTCGAGGCGCAAATTTGGACCACATCTGCAGCCCAATCACTATGCATCGGTCTCCTGAACCTAATCGCAAGCGCATTGTTCGACCGCGCGTTATCGCAAATGTTCGCTCCGCGTCGCCCAGTGGTAAATGCCCTAAAAAGAAGAACAGAGTGAAAGAGCAAAGAATACGGCTCGTCGGACCCTCCTTGGAGCAAGATCTAAGAGCATCTCCAGCCGCGTCCCCCAAACCGTCCCCCAAAGGAATTTGGGGCGCGCCGGACAAAAAAACCGTTCCAGCCGCGTCCCCCAAAGCCCATTTTTGTCCGGCGCGGCCCGATACGGTGTCCGGCGCCCCGAGCCCGTCCCCGTCCCACAGGGGACGCTCCGGGGACGCCGGACACACCAAAAAGCGAGGCGAACCGACGCGGGCCTGACGCGTCAGCGGCTGGGACGATCAGCCGCCGCCTACGTAGCGACGGTGCAGTTGCCGGGAAGCGGAACCATCGCATTGGCAACCGCGTCGACGATGCGGCAACCGCCGGAATGGAGTCGGGACTCCTCGGAAGAGCAACCGCTGCTCTTTTCGACTTCTGCGCCGCCGTTGATCCGCGCTCAATAAGACCCGTACGTCAGCGCTTTTGGATCTTCACCGGCCGCATCCGACACCTCCAGCGACGATGAGCTACATCTCCGAGCTCCTGTCCGACACCTCCAGCGAGGGAAAGCCTGCTGGATGGCGCCATTGGTGGGAGAAAGCTCCAACGCCCAGCAGCGACCACGATTCCCTCCCGCCACTTGATAGCGCGGAGGAATGGATGGGTGATGCGTGCAGTTGACACACGTCCGTTGGGAACCCCAAGAGGAAGGTGTGATGCAGACAGTAGCAAGTTTTCCCTCAGAAAGAAACCAAGGTTTATCGAACCAGGAGGAGCCAAGAAGCACGTTGAAGGTTGATGGTGGCGGAATGTAATGCGGCGCAACACCAGGGATTCCGGCGCCAACGTGGAACCTGCACAACACAACCAAAGTACTTTGCCCCAACGAAACAGTGAGGTTGTCAATCTCACCGGCTTGCTGTAACAAAGGATTAACCGTATTGTGTGGAAGATGATTGTTTGCATAAAACAGTAAAACAAGTATTGTAGTAGATTGTATGCGATGTAAAGAATAGGACCGGGGTCCACAGTTCACTAGAGGTGTCTCTCCCATAAGATAAAAGCATGTTGGGTGAACAAATTACAGTCGGGCAATTGACAAATAGAGAGGGCATAACAATGCACATACATGATATGATAAATATAGTGAGATTTAATTGGGCATTACGACAAAGTACATAGACCGCTATCCAGCATGCATCTATGCCTAAAAAGTCCACCTTCAGGTTATCATCCGAACCCCTTCCAGTATTAAGTTGCAAAACAACAGACAATTGCATTAAGTATGGTGCGTAATGTAATCAATAACTACATCCTTAGACATAGCATCAATGTTTTATCCCTAGTGGCAACAGCACATCCACAACCTTAGAACTTTCTCGTCACCGTCCTGCATTTAATGGAGGCATGAACCCACTATCGAGCATAAATACTCCCTCTTGGAGTTAAGAGCAAAATCTTGGCCAGAGCCTCTACTAATAACGGAGAGCATGCAAGATCATAAACAACACATAGGTAATAACTTGATAATTAACATAACATAGTATTCTCTATCCATCGGATCCCGACAAACACAACATATAGTATTACAGATAGATGATCTTGATCATGTTAGGCAGCTCACAAGATCCAACAATGAAGCACAATGAGGAGAAGACAACCATCTAGCTACTGCTATGGACCCATAGTCCAGGGGTGAACTACTCACTCATCACTCCGGAGGCGACCATGGCGGTGAAGAGTCCTCCGGGAGATGAATCCCCTCTCCGGCAGGGTGCCGGAGGAGATCTCCAGAATCCCCCGAGATGGGATTGGCGGCGGCGGCGTCTCAGTAAGGTTTTTCATATCGTGGCTCTCGGTACTGGGGGTTTCGCGACGGAGGCTTTAAGTAGGCGGAAGGGCAACGCGGGGGGCCACATGAGGGCCCCACACGCCAGGGCCGCGCGGCCAAGACCTAGGCCGCGCCGCCCTATTGTGGCGGCGCCTCGTGGCCCCACTTCCTTCCCCCCTCGGTCTTCTGGAAGCTTCGTGGCAAAATAGGACCCTGGGCGTTGATTTCGTCCAATTCCGAGAATATTTCTTTACTAGGATTTCTGAAACCAAAAACATCAGAAAACAGCAACTAGCTCTTCGGCATCTCGTTAATAGGTTAGTGCCGGAAAATGCATAAATACGACATATAATGTATATAAAACATGTAGATATCATCAATAATGTAGCATGGAACATAAGAAATTATCGATACGTCGGAGACGTATCAGCATCCCCAAGCTTAGTTCTGCTCGTCCCGAGCAAGTAAACGATAACAAAGATAATTTTTGGAGTGACATGCCATCATAACCTTGATCATACTATTGTAAGCATATGTGATGAATGCAGCGATCAAAACAATGGTAATGACATGAGTAAACAAATGAATCATAAAGCAAAGACTTTTCATGAATAGCACTTCAAGACAAGCATCAATAAGTCTTGCATAAGAGTTAACTCATAAAGCAATAAATCAAAGTAAAGGTATTGAAGCAACACAAAGGAAGATTAAGTTTCAGCGGTTGCTTTCAACTTATAACATGTATATCTCATGGATAATTGTCAACATAGAGTAATATAACAAGTGCAATATGCAAGTATGTAGGAATCAATGCACAGTTCACACAAGTGTTTGCTTCTTGAGGTGGAGAGAGAAAGGTGAACTGACTCAACATAAAAGTAAAAGAAAGGTCCTTCAAAGAGGAAAGCATTGATTGCTATATTTGTGCTAGAGCTTTTATTTTGAAAACATGAAACAATTTTGTCAACGGTAGTAATAAAGCATATGAGTTATGTAAATTATATCTTACAAGTTGCAAGCCTCATGCATAGTATACTAATAGTGCCCGCACCTTGTCCTAATTAGCTTGGACTACCGGATCATCGCAATACACATGTTTTAACCAAGTGTCACAATGGGGTACCTCCATGCCGCCTGTACAAAGGTCTAAGGAGAAAGCTCGCATTTTGGATTTCTCGCTTTTGATTATTCTCAACTTAGACATCCATACCGGGACAACATGGACAACAGATAATGGACTCCTCTTTAATGCATAAGCATGTGGCAACAATTATTATTCTCATATGAGATTGAGGATATATGTCCAAAACTGAAACTTCCACCATGAATCATGGCTTTAGTTAGCGGCCCAATGTTCTTCTCTAACAATATGCATGCTCCAACCATTAAGGTGGTAGATCTCTCTTACTTCAGACAAGACGGACATGCATAGCAACTCACATGATATTCAACAAAGAATAGTTGATGGCGTCCCCAGAAACATGGTTATCGCACAACAAGCAACTTAATAAGAGATAAAGTGCATAAGTACATATTCAATACCACACTAGTTTTTAAGCTATTTTGTCCCATGAGCTATATATTGTAAAGGCGAATGATGGAATTTTAAAGGTAGCACTCAAGCAATTTACTTTGGAATGGCGGAGAAATACCATGTAGTAGGTAGGTATGGTGGACACAAATGGCATAGTGGTTGGCTCAAGGATTTTGGATGCATGAGAAGTATTCCCTCTCAATACAAGGTTTAGGCTAGCAAGGTTTATTTGAAACAAACACAAGGATGAACGGTGCAGCAAAACTCACATAAAAGACATATTGTAAACATTATAAGACTCTACACCGTCTTCCTTGTTGTTCAAAACTCAATACTAGATATTATCTAGACTTTAGAGAGACCAAATATGCAAATCAGATTAGCAAGCTCTAGGTGTTTCTTCATTAATGGGTGCAAAGTATATGATGCAAGAGCTTAAACATGAGCACAACAATTGCCAAGTATCAAATTATTCAAGACATTTTAGAATTACTACATGTAGCATTTCCCGATTCCAACCATATAACAATTTAACGAAGAAGATTCAACCTTCGCCATGAATACTATGAGTAAAGCCTAAGGACATATTTGTCCATATGCAACAGCGGAGCGTGTCTCTCTCCCACACAGTGAATGCTAGGATCCATTTTATTCAAACAAAAAAAAAAACAAAAACAAACCGACGCTCCAAGCAAAGTACATAAGATGTGATGGAATAAAAATATAGTTTCAGGGGAGGAACCTGATAATGTTGTCGATGAAGAAGGGGATGCCTTGGGCATCCCCAAGCTTAGACGCTTGAGTCTTCTTAGAATATGCAGGGGTGAACCACCGGGGCATCCCCAAGCTTAGAGCTTTCACTCTCCTTGATCATATTGCATCATACTCCTCTCTTGATCCTTGAAAACTTCCTCCACACCAAACTCGAAACAACTCATTAGAGGGTTAGTGGATAATAAAAATTAACATATTCAGAGGTGACACAATCATTCTTAACACTTTTTGACATTGCATAAAGCTACTGGACATTAATGGATCAAATAAATTCATCCAACATAGCAAAAGAGGCAATGCGAAATAAAAGGCAGAATCTGTCAAAACAGAACAGTCCGTAAAGATGGATTTTATTGAGCCACCAGACTTACTCAAATGAAAATTCCCATATTGAATGAAAGTTGCATACATATCTGAGGATCACGCACGTAAATTGGCTTAATTTTCTGAGCTACCTACAGGGAGGCAGGTCGAAATTCGTGACAGCAAAGAAATCTGAAACTGCGCAGTAATCCAAATCTAGTATGAACCTTACTATCAACGACTTTACTTGGCACAACAAAGCACAAAACTAAGATTAGGAGAGGTTGCTACAGTAGTAACCAACTTCCAAGACTCAAATATAAAACAAAAATACTGTAGTAAAAACATGGGTTGTCTCCCATAAGCGCTTTTCTTTAACGCTTTTCAGCTAGGCGCAGAAAGTGTAAATCAAGTATTATCGAGAGATGAAGCATCGACATTACCTTGGGCTTTACCCTTACCTTTCTTGTTCCTTTTCTTACTCTTTGGCTTAGGGAATATATGGCTACCCCCGGGTGTAGAGGTGAATTTTAGGGTGCCTTCTCTCATGTCTATGACTGCTCCCAATAGTTTCAGCAGGGATCTTCCGAGTGTGATTTGTCCTGTTCCTGCGCATTCAATGACAAGATAATCAATGGATATTGTTCTCCCAAGAATGGTTGTATGCACACCCGCAGCTATTCCTTTAGGAATTATAACAGAGTTATCAATAAGAGTTATTCCTTCTTCCCCTTCAGCGAATTCCCAAAGTTTCAAAGATTTATGAATACTCTTAGGCATTAGGCAAAATTCAGTCATAATATCACAATTAGCATGAAGAGTTTGGTCACCTATGACAATTTTAATAGTAGGATCCCATAATGAAGGTTCAGAGTTCACTAAAACTTGATCAAGACGGTTACGAATATATCCATAATTTTCATTTAAGCGAGATGCACTTGTCTCAAGAGTGTTTAATCTATTATAAATGCTAATAAGGGCCGAATCAAAGTTATTAGCTGAATCATGTGATGCAACCAACTTCTTTATGGCATTAAAAGCTTGATCCCCATTGCAATGAAGGAAATCTCCTCCCACTAGAGCATCCAAGGCATATCTATAGCGAATCATAAGACCAAAATAAAAATTACTAAGGAGTAAACTTAGAGTCATTTGAGGTTCAGCTTTACGATAAGAAGTAAAAATCCTGGACCAAGCATCTTTAAAACTTTCCTCATCCCCTTGTTTAAAAGTAAAAACTAATTCCTCAGGTGAAGAAGTAACAGGTACAGAGCTAGACATGATAACAAAAGTAAACTAAATGCAAGTAACTAATTTTTTTGTGTTTTTGATATAGAGTGCAAGACAGTAAATAAAGTAAAGCTAGCAACTAATTTTTTTTTGTGTGTTTTGATATAATGCAGCAAACAAGTAGTAAATAAAATAAAGCAAGACAAAAACAAAGTAAAGAGATTGGGAAGTGGAGACTCCCCTTGCAGCGTGTCTTGATCTCCCCGGCAACGGCGCCAGAAAACAGTCTTGATGCGTGCAGTTGACACATGTCCGTTGGGAACCCCAAGAGGAAGGTGTGATGCAGACAGTAGCAAGTTTTCCCTCAGAAAGAAACCAAGGTTTATCGAACCAGGAGGACCCAAGAAGCACGTTGAAGGTTGATGGTGGCGGAATGTAATGCGGCGCAACACCAGGGATTCCGGCGCCAACGTGGAACCTGCACAACACAACCAAAGTACTTTGCCCCAATGAAACAGTGAGGTTGTCAATCTCACCGGCTTGCTGTAACAAAGGATTAACCGTATTGTGTGGAAGATGATTGTTTGCAGAAAACAGTAAAACAAGTATTGCAGTAGATTGTATGCGATGTAAAGAATAGGACCGGGGTCCACAGTTCACTAGAGGTGTCTCTCCCATAAGATAAAAGCATGTTGGGTGAATAAATTACAGTCGGGCAATTGACAAATAGAGAGGGCATAACAATGCACATACATGATATGATAAATATAGTGAGATTTAATTGGGCATTATGACAAAGTACATAGACCGCTATCCAGCATGCATCTATGCCTAAAAAGTCCACCTTCAGGTTATCATCCGAACCCCATCCAGTATTAAGTTGCAAAACAACAGACAATTACATTAAGTATGGTGCGTAATGTAATCAATAACTACATCCTTAGACATAGCATCAATGTTTTATCCCTAGTGGCAACAGCATATCCACAACCTTAGAACTTTCTGTCACTGTCCCAGATTTAATGGAGGCATGAACCCACTATCGAGCATAAATACTCTCTCTTGGAGTTAAGAGCAAAAACTTGGCCAGAGCCTCTACTAATAACGGAGAGCATGCAAGATCATAAACAACACATAGGTAATAACTTGATAATTAACATAACATAGTATTCTCTATCCATCGGATCCCGACAAACACAACATATAGTATTACAGATAGATGATCTTGATCATGTTAGGCAGCTCACAAGATCCAACAATGAAGCACAATGAGGAGAAGACAACCATCTAGCTACTGCTATGGACCCATAGTCCAGGGGTGAACTACTCACTCATCACTCCGGAGGCGACCATGGCGGTGAAGAGTCCTCCAGGAGATGAATCCCCTCTCCGGCAGGGTGCCGGAGGAGATCTCCAGAATCCCCCGAGATGGGATTGGCGGCGGCGGCGTCTCAGTAAGGTTTTCCGTATCGTGGCTCTCGGTACTGGGGGTTTCGCGACGGAGGCTTTAAGTAGGCGGAAGGGCAACGCGGGGGGCCACACGAGGGCCCCACACGCCAGGGCCGCGCGGCCAAGACCTAGGCCGCGCCGCCCTGTTGTGGCGGCGCCTCGTGGCCCCACTTCCTTTCCCCCTCGGTCTTCTGGAAGCTTCGTGGCAAAATAGGACCCTGGGCGTTGATTTCGTCCAATTCCGAGAATATTTCTTTACTAGGATTTCTGAAACCAAAAACAGCAGAAAACAGCAACTGACTCTTCGGCATCTTGTTAATAGGTTAGTGCCGGAAAATGCATAAATACGACATATAATGTGTATAAAACATGTAGATATCATCAATAATGTAGCATGGAACATAAGAAATTATCGATACGTCGGAGACGTATCAATGGGCGTGGAGGAGGACGCGGAGGAAGAAGGGTCAGAGGAGGCGGCGATGGCCCGTGCGAAGGCGGAGGCGGACGCGAAGGCCAATACCGCCAAGGCCAAGGCGCAGCCGGCGAGCACCGGACAACGAGGAGGACTCCGACGCGTCGGCCGACACCGCCTCTTCGGAAGAGGTGACGAGCAGGAAGCGCCACCGTGATGACGACGACGAGGCGGGGCCATCATCGAAGAAGAAGAAGTAGTAGTTTAAAATAATTTATATGTAATTTAATTATGTTTTTTCGAAGTTTTATATGTATTTTGTTTATGTTGAACCGATTTGAATATTAGTAAAGAGTTTTATTCTACCTATTTAAATTATTTTTAATGTTTGGGGGCGGCGTTTGGGGGACGCGACTGGGGAGCGACGTCCCCCAAACGTGGCACCAACGAAATACGTCCCCCAAACACTCAATCCGGCGCGCTTTGAGAGACGGTTTGGGGGACGCGGCTGGAGATGCTCTAATGAGTTCAAACTCGTCCCCCGTGAAACCCCTATCTTCCCTTAAACTCTACTGGGTGGATGTTCTATGTCGAGACTACCGGCATGAGCTTCCATTGCGGCATGTTGGCCGACGCTCGCTCCGGCAAACGGACAGAATGTTGGTGAAGGTGGATCTGCTCGGCGCGGTCACAGGCAAATTAGGTAAATTTTGAAAATGTTTTATATTTAGTGATTTGGGTAAAAAAGATTTATTACACATAGGCTGTGCAAAAATAAAAATTAAGAGGTATGTCCATCCAACATTTTTTTTTTTGCGTCCGGCACAGTGGATAGAGACTTTTCCCCAATACTTTATCAGTTCGTAATTGAATCCGGTACGATGAGGCGTTTATACGTAGTAGTAGAGAATAAGAAACTGTGTTGAATCCGGACATCCGGTAGGAGGAGGTTTGGGTTGGTGTTGAACTCCTAATCGTGTTGGGTTAAGCAAAGAGTCCGGAACGTACTAGTAAAACAGAAGGTTTACACATCGCCTACAGCCCTATAAAGACAAGGGAGACGCGTACCTGGTCGGTCGAACTCGAACACTTCCCCTCGCATACGAACCAACCACACGAGCCGGCCGAGTGAACCTGCCCGAACCTGCGCCGCCGCTGCCTCGATTGAACCTGCCCGAGGCTGCGCCGCCGCCGCCGCCGCCGCCGTTCCCTTTGGTTTTGAGGTACGACCTTGCTTGTTTCCCTCCAGCGGTTAGTTGATTTTGATACTGATTAGTTAGATCCCTCCTTTTCAATTGCTGGCTAGATCCGCCCCTGATTCCGGAGTTGTGGAGATTAGCTGTTCGTCTCTCCGCAGGTTCGGCAGCAGTTTGCTTAGGGGCTTCGCACACAGTCACAGTAGGAAGTAGTATGCTGTTGCCTCTTGCTCTGGAGCATATGCTTCACTGGAGTTGTATCTTTCTTTACTTTCCTATGTTCATGCCTTCCGCCGCATTAGTAGCTTTATCAAATATTAGATCCGACGAGGCCGTCTCTTTGCTGACACCCTAAATCAGCGACAACTAATATGGATCGGAGGGGTAGTTATTATTATTGATTATTGTCTTTTTTTCGATAGAGATTCTTTTGCCATATGAGTTGATTTATTCATGTCTGTTATCCAAACAAATGAGTATCCAGCAACAACCTTTTTTTCTGCAAGCATAAATATATGTTTGCCCACTGAATATTTCGTTCGCTGTTATTAACTCATTTGTGTCCCATTTGTTTTCTTTGTTATTTTCCTCTACATTTCCTCAACATAAGTGCCTTACCAATACTTATTGCTGCCTCTCAACCATTTTTTTCAGGTGCTTCATTCTGGTAGGATTTACGATGCCTCGAGTTGGAGACTCAAATGCATGTTGTATCTTGAGGGTAACATATGAGTTGGGATACCTTGCTTCCATCATTGCGGGATGTTGGCTTGACGGCAACCTAAATATACACCGCCACAGTTATTTATCAACGTTCAGAGAGGTTAGCGGAATAATCATGGCTGTAGGACAGCCTTTGATGGAAGCTAACTTTGTGGTGTTGGTTCTTGACAAAATCAACACCCGATATGCACGACCTCTTAGCCTTTTCTAGAGCCACATTTTTTTGGTATGACTCTTCACAAAAGAGAAAATTGGTCATTTGCCCCTCATATAGAGTACACACATGTATGACTTTTGAGGGGCAGATGATCAGTTTTCTCTTCACAGGACACTTGCTGAACTTGGACCTGTGGTTTTGTGAATGTCATGTCAAACAAAGTGTGGTTTTGTTGGGTGCAAATTTGAAGTGTAGTTTCATGGAACTTTTGTCAAATATATAGTCTGTCTTGTTGAATTTTTCCTTCTTTGTTCTGTTGAATTAAGAAGTTGGGATGTGAGAAATTGACTTGCGATGTAACTCTGTTTGTTTTAGTATGTAAAATCAGAATGTGTGGAATTTGTCTATGATGTACATACTGGACGCGGCGTTTCTAGTCTCGAGCACAGATGCTCTCTTTTTCCCGGTGGGCCAGGACATTGACGGACGTTTGGAGAGTCTGACTGATATAGTTTCTGATCCTGTGGTCCATGATGATGAGAAAAACATGGACCCGCAGCCTCCTTCAAGCCCCAAGCAGCCAGCGCCGAGCAGATTTGCTGTCGGTTAAGGGCATCTCCAGCGGCGCGACGCAAACGGAGCGACCGTTTGCGTCCGCTTTGGTCGTAAATCCGTCTGGCACCTTTCCGGCGGCCGCACGACGCAAAGTGGCGGACGTCCGCGGAGACGCAAACCTGGCCCAAATATGCGCCAGGTTTGCGTCTCGGCGACGCTGCAGCGGACGCGCAAAGTGTCCGCATTGTGGTCTCCATCGGGCCCGCTGGCAATGAGCTCGCATGGAGGGCATCGCTTCGCGGTCGCGCTTCGCGTCTGCGCGCCGCAGCCTTCGCCATGAATGCCGCAGCTTCCGTTCGCGCGTGCACCGGCGGGCGGCTGAGCCTGCGCCGCCTTCAATGGCATCGTATCCCGTGCGCGTCGCCCTTAAAAGTCCAGCGGCCGCGTTGCTCCTTCGCCCACAGCTTCACTCGCACCACAACCGCCGCGCCATGGGGAAGAAGAACGACTTCGAGGCCTCCGGCGGCGGCGGCAAGAAGGTGGCGCTCCCCGTCACGGTGGGGAGGCTCATGCACGGCAAATGGGTGCCGTGCGACGCCTGTCCGGCGTGCACTGCTGGCGGTGGCGGCTCACCGCCGCCGGTGCCCATCCCTCCGATACTGCGGCGCGAGCTCGAGCGGACCAAGGAGATCCGGCGCAGAGGCGGTATCTGCCGGCGGACCTCCGCGCCGATCCGGCGTACGCCATCGACTCCGAGCAATGGCGTACGTACCTGTCCACGGAGACGGACGATAGACGCATGGGTCGGCTTCATGGGCGACGGGGATTATCCCTTCGACCTGCCGCCCGCTCGTCGTCGGCGATCGCCGACGCGACGTGAGCGGCCGCGGCACAACGACCGCGAGGACGAGGATGACGACGACGAAGCCTACGCCGTCTCTGACGACGACGACGACTACATCGAGGCGCTCGCGTACCATAGCGAGGAGGTGAAGGACGACGGCGAGGACTACGTCGGCCTCGTCTTCCACGAATGGCGGCGAGCCATGGCGAGGGCCGAACTTCGAGTTCCCCGACAACATGACGGACGACGAGATGGCCAAGCTCGGCCTCCTCGTCTCCGAGTACGACGCGCTGTGCGGCCGCCGTTGCCCGCTACGCCACCGCTGTCATGCCGCCGGCCCGTCCGCGGATGAAGCCCTTCGACAGCGCTCACAGACTCGGCGGCGCCTCCTCCACCGCCGCCACGGCCTTGGGCGCCTCCTCCACCGCCGCCACAGCCTTGGGCGCCTCCCCACCGCCGCCACGGCCTTATGGCTGGGCTCCTCATCCGCCGCCACGCGCGGCCCAGCGCCTCCACCGCCGCCTCGGCGCGGCCTCCTCAACCTCGAGCACCGCGATCGCGCGCCCGGCGTACGCTCCCCGGATGGCAATCGGCCGTGGGACATACCGGAGGTCATCATGCTCGGCAATGACGAGGAGCAAGACGGCCACGACAATACCGCAGGGCGTTTTAGGTTTTTTTTATGTTTTCAAGTATGTAAGTTATGTTTCAGTTTTTGTAAATTATGTTTCAGTTCAAAAAAATGGTTCGTCCTAAAAAAAATGCGTCGTGCCGCTGGAGTCACCCCCGACGCAAATGGACGCGCGGTCGTTTTCGACCAAAAGAGCCGACGCAAACGGACGCGCGCGGACGCTAAAATGCGTCGCGCCGCTGGAGATGCCCTAACCCACGCGGCAGCACCCTGCCCTCCGCCACTGATGGCCCGCCACCGCACTGCTCTCCGCCCTGCTCTCCAACCTGACGGCCCGCCAGCGCCAAGAAGCAGCAGCTCTCTGCCGCGGACTGGTCCAGGCCTCCACACCCAGGACCAGCGCAAGGTCCTTGACAGTGACAAAAGCTCTGCCGTTGCGGCTGTTTCCAGCCACGAAGCTATGGTCGGAACATGAGGGCTCAGAAATTTTGTGCCATGGTCCACTCCGTCTGATTATTGTGTACCCATAGACAGAGGATGACGGAAGTAATTATTGCATGCTCACAAGTGGGCCAGAGAGCAACTGGTCTTGCATTTGTTAACTCATACGAGCATGGATACCTGCCAATGCCGCGAATCTTACAGAGAATGGATAGTGCAGATAAAGAGTGCACCTGTGCCCGAGTTCAAACATGCATTTCTAGTACATACTCTGTTTCATAATATAGTGTGTTTTGGCAAGCTACTTTAGTTTGCCAAAACATACTACATTATTAAACGGAGGGAGTTTCTTCAATTATTCACTGATTGGACTCCTGTTTGGCTTTGACTGTATTGATCACCCAATACAGCCTAGTGCAGCTTTCTGCGTCTCCGCCATGGGTGGCGCTTTCGCATCCTATACATAAGTGCCCAGTTTGAGAGCCTCAGTTCTCTATCTCAAACCCCCACCCGCCGCCATTGATCACCATCTATCTCCCAAAGTTCCAATCAGTAGATCTCCCAAGAAAATCCCCAACCTCATTGTACCACCTGTCTCCTTGCGATGGCAAAATCGAGCACGGTCTATCGATTTGTTCTGTTTCACAAGGTGTTTACGGAAGGCCCCCTTGAAGTGCTAATCATCCAGTGCGACACCATCACCGCTGCGTCCCTAGTCGGTTCCTCCAAAAGTATTCTTCAATTGGCCAAATACAGTCCTAGTCGGTTCCTCCAAAAGTATTCTTCAATCGGCTAAATACAATGCTACTATGTCTGCTTCTCACCCGTTTGACCTCCCGTGTGTTCTCTTTTGTGACCCGGCGGATACACCGTGGGTATTTAAGGAGGATTTGCCGGTGCACATCAAGTGCAAACTAGCGCCGCTGGACAGGTTCTCCTACGATGGCCTAATGCCACACGGTAAGGATGAGGAGCGGGCATGCGCCAATGGATATTGGATCGCCACGGTTGGCCCCGAATGCAAGTGGAACCTCGTCAATGTCTACACTCATCGCAATATTGACCTTCCATCTTTGAAGGAGTTTGAAACCACATGAAATCCACTTATATTCGGGTATAAGGGTTACGTTTATTCAATTGCAGAAGATATCTATTTGCCAAGTTCCTACAGCTGCTGGGGGATGAAGATTTCTCCCTTGTCGCTATCTTCGACTTTGCAGTTGCTTACCTCCAAGCCGAAAATCCTCGTACATGGATAGTTCTTGAGAACTAGTTTCAATACAACGCCAGATACTGTGATGCAATTATACATAACCGACATATGTTTGCCATTACTGAGCTTGGAAATGTTTATGCATGAGATCCTCATCGATTTGGCAACATTTCCTCCCTATTTTTTTTATATAAGTAGCTTATATAGCATGGTAGCTTTATTCTATTCATGTATGACCCCTAATTATTTGTTCAACTATCTTGGCATCTTTTGGCTTAAAGGAATTTCATAGGCGCACACCATAACCCTCTTGTGGTATGGACATATATACTTACAGAATTTAACATCTATAGAAATTTTTAGTATGGTCTAATGTGCATGCTTTTCCGTAGAAAAAATCCCCCCTAGTAATTAAGTTTGTTCATTATTACACCTTGGAAAATGCAAGGTAGAATAAAAATAGAATCAATAAAGGTGCCATGCAATATTGATGAAGACTTTCATTTGTTTATATTCCCCTGGTTCTACAGAATAAGGAGTATTATAGTCAAACCATCTAAAATTTGGACCAATATTTTGGGGAATATGTTTTAGATTCATATAAAGTTTTACCAAGATGTTTGAAATATATTTCAAACCATCTTATGTTTGACCATGATTTTATAAATACTAGTATTGACATCTACAATATCAAATCAATATCACTAGTAGATAAATCATGAAAGATATTTTCATATGACGTGTTCTTTCCTTTTTCAAGATCCTATAGTGCTCCCTGCTCCACTCCTTCCGTGGGCGGCTGCACTTGATGTTAACGATGATGATGAGTCTAATAGTCGTACGTGGTGGCTAATAAGATCTCAAGATTGTTCTATACTTCTCCTGGTCTATATACGTGGCGTAATGGATATTGACGGTGCTCTAACTTATGATAGTACCCTTGTTGTCCATTGTGGTCGCGTTGTTCGCAGCTATACTTCGGGTATACCTACATTGTATTTCGAAGGACACTAGTCGGTTACATCCAGCTTACCAGTGGGAAAGTGTTACTAATCTTGGAGAATATTCTATGTTCCTTGGGGTGAACTATCCAATTTTCATGCCAGTAGGTGGTGCAACATTTCCCCCAGGATATTTGACAAGAAGAAACTGCATCTACACCACGCATCAGTCCATTGGCCTTCAGCTTAACATAGCACATCATGAAATTTTCCGCTTCAGTCTGAATGACGAACACCAGGAAAGCATCTGTTTCTCAAGCAACGTTCCAACAACCGACTGGGAGACGGGGTTTTGGTTCATCCCAAGCTAAACCAACACGCTGGAACGGAACCAAGACAAGCAGACTTAGGGATATTCATGTAATAGTAGGATGATACTAGCTAGCTCAGTTGGTCTTGACTCCTGTTGAACTATTTATAGTTAATGTACTTAGGTGATAAATTGATGCTATTTGCATGCATCCTCGTGCTTCTTGTAATTTAATCAAATATGTTCTATACACATGCATGGTTGTTTGGTTGTCTCAGTGTCCCTAGAGGCATATATATACTGTTTTATTTATTAATGGGGGATACCACATCCTCTACATTGATTTGTGCTTGCAACTTTTTTATTATGTTATTTAGTAATCTTTATTACAGTACAAAACTCTTAACCTCATGGTTCACACAAAGTATAAACCTAGATCAGCTATCTAAACATAGAAGACATTCTAGTGTATGATACTTACAAATATAAATCAACATGCTATCAGAAAATCATAATGTGAATTGTACTGGCTGTATAAACCCGTGCATCATTCTCTAGCCGGTTGCACCCAAAAACCAAATCGTGGCACTTCTTAGTTGACTGTATGTAGGACCACATACGGATCCAATGCGAAGCCATGGGTATCACCTGCATGAAAGAATCAGATTTCACATGGTTGGAGATACTCCATATGGCCTTTAAAATCATTCCCTGTCCTCCATATGGCCCTTAAAATGTACAACTGGATTTGTGGTTTTTAATTTTTTTCACTAACACAGCTCAACCAATTTCCCAAAAAATGATTAATAATATTATTAAGAGGTGCGATGTTGAAAGCCATATGAACAATGTGCCAAACAATCTTTGCTAGCGGACATCAAATGTATACCAATCATAAATAGTAGTGCTATCAAAAGTAATCAGCAGGCGTGAATGTTTCTTTGGTCAAAATAACTACTGCACCATCTTAAAAGTAAATGACATGACCATTTATTTGATTTGATAGCGTGCAGCTAGATGACGTACATTACAATCTCTACTTCCTTGGGTCGCCCAAATCTAGAGTACTAGAAGCAAATCCTGGTCATTCATTTGACAAGACAAGGCAAATGCGTCCAAATTTCTCCGCCCATATTATTATAGTAGTATACGCAAAATCTAGAGAATATTAATTGTAGTCTACTCCACTTGTTTGCACGCATGTGTACAGTGCGTCGCCTCGTTGCCTTCCAAGAGATGTTGCATTCCTTGCCAAAAAAATAGAGAGATGTTGCATGTATAACTACCTCACCGGCCGCCACTAGTACAAACCATCACTCACTCTCCACCTCTACCTCTTCCCTAGTAGCTCCACATCCATATCGGCGACCACAATCGCGCGGCTTCAACTTCCTCTTCGACGGCGGCGACGATAGTAGCGTGAGGCACCTTCTCCGCGGCGCATCCCTCAACCTCGCCCCGCGGCAGCAATGGCTGTGAAATCACCATACTCTTTTGTATGGTAGAGATGATGATGCGGATAAAATTTTATTGGCGGTTGCTCATTCTTGTTTGAATATTTGGTGTAGATTCACATCTAGGTCAGGGTGTCAAGCGGGGTGGATAGCGGGCAAGCTAGTTTCAGTGTCAGGGCTTTAAATCTGCTCTAGTCTCAACCACTATTTGCTCTAATTTTTGGCTTTGCGGGACGATTCGTTGACACCGCTTGCAACCCTAATCTAGGGTATTTATCCTAGTAGAGTAGACTACTAGGATTTCCATGCCAATTTGTTTTTATATTAGATCCGAATATTTGTCAATACTACGTACTTCCTCTGTTCGTATTTAATTTACTCTAGTTGAAAGCATCGACAGTTCATTTTCTTCTCTCCCTCGCGTCGACTATTAAAACCGAACGGAGGGAGTATTAGGAATCCATGTGCATCCGTACTACCAGTAAGGTATTGCGTTGTTGCAGAGGCTCAGTGTAATCGACATCTTTCGATATTAATATATTCCCTTTATCGGAAAATAAATTAGGAGTCCGTGTTCAAACTTGCTAGTTTGATCGATGTTTGATGATGATTTGTGAGGCCATGTAGGGGCCTAGTTTGTTTTTCTTGGTGGTCAGTAGGCTGATGATTTTTTTTGCTTGGTCGATCTGTGGCCGTTCCATGGCCACCGCTGATTAAGCATTACTAGAATCAACAATTTTTTGCTTGTCTGGTGATTGGAAGTGCATGCGCTCTTCTGAAGAGCACCATCGCACGATGATTAGTCTTAATGGATATGCAGATCTCGATCAAGAGGGAGAAACATATCTTGATCATGCATTTCTCACGAGATTACTTCATTTGAGAAGTCATCGTGTTCACTCAGCTATGGTTCTATACCAGATCTTTTCTTGTTGGTTAGTCATGCTTTGCTCTTGTTATCTAGTTTTACTGATTTTTTGTGTTCTTACCTGCTTCTCATTGGTAGGAATTGTTATCTTCGTGGGTGACAAACTATTGAGCATGATAGCAAAGATACTTTATAAATTTCTATAAGTAATCGATGAGAGGTGTTCCATATATTGATGATGCTATTTAATTAGTTTGCATTGCTATCTTCGTAGGCAACAAATGTAGAATTCACAATTTGTTGTGTAAACTTCTCAACATATGTGTATGTTTGATTAATTGAATTTATGTAATCGATATTACTACTTATTCCAGATGGACGTAGGGAAGGAGCGAAAAAGCCAATGCTTGGTGAACTAACTTTTCATATCCTAGATGAAAAGGTAAATATATTGAATGACATTTGATAGGTGACGAAAGTAGAATCCACAATTTGTTGTGCAAACTTCTCAACATATGCATATATTCAATTAATTGGCTTTATGTGATCAATAGTATTTCTTATTGCAGATGGATGGAGGGGATAGAGCAAAAAACTGATACTTAGTGAGATGACTTCCCATTCTGTGACTTCTGATATCCCAGATGACAAGGTAAATATATAGAACGACGATTCGTAGGTGATGAAAGCAGAATCCACAATTTGTCGTGCAAACTTCTCAAAATATGCATATATTTGATTAATTAGTTTATGTGATCAATAGTATTACTTATTCCAGATGGACGTTGGGGAAGGAACGAAAAAGTGGATGCTATGTGAAATGACTTCTTATTTTTAGTCTTCCTGCTTCTTACATTAGTATCAATTTTCACATGCAGACTGCACCTTGTGAACTTCGTCCAATGATTAACTAGATGTGTCTGCATGAAGGGTCTTTCACTATGCATGGCAATGGCAAATTGATGAACACCTACACGGTCTATGAGGTGTATGTCTACAAGACGCAGGCCATCACATATCTGTATGGACATGATTGGAGAAAGTTTGCTTTTAACTACGGTCTGAAGAAGGGCGACGAGATGAGGATCAGAAACTCAAACGGGCAGATATACGTAACTGCTTACAGAGTTGGAGACACTTCCAGATATATAATATGTAACTTTTTTGTACTCATATCATGTGATTACTGCATTCCGAGCAGTTGTTCTAAACCATTCTCTCTGTTCTAGCTTGCTGGGTTACCATGATCAAAGCTGCAGATCCCCTGATGGATCAGGAGCGGATGTCACAAAGGGCACCCACACCAGCACCGGCACTGGCTTCCCACTCTCCTGCATCAGCACCAGTTCTGTACCAGCTCCGTTTACTGCATCTACCCAGCAGGCCCCTACATCAACATTGGTTCCTGTAGAGGCCCCATATACTACACCTGCCCAGCAGGCTCCGGCATCAACACTGGTTCCTCTAGCTGCACCGTTTACTGCACCTACCCAACAGTCTCCTGCATCAGCACCGGTTCCTCTAGAGGCACCGTTTACTACACCTACCCAGCAGTCTCATGCATCAGCACCAGCTCGTGTACCAGCCCAGGCTCCTGCACCTGCCCCAGCTAGATCACCGAGGTCTCAGCTCATTGTTGTGGCCACACGTGTGGTGACCAGGACGCAACTGAAGGCTATGTTCGTGAGTATATGACAGCATAACTGCTCTTATCTTGATGCCTTCTGTGCTCAAAGTCTCACATGGTTCAGTGCATTGGTGCCATTGACTAATTTTTGGTGGTATCTCTTGCTTTGAATCAGAAATTGCCTAAAAGTATCTCCAAGGATCTCAATGCTGGCCGAAGGGGCAAGATACCCCTCGTCATGGAGAGTGAAGGTCTCACCGTGGAGGACGGTACTCCGTCAGTCCCACAGATGGCCGCTTGGCTGTTACTTCCAGGTGGAAAAAGTTCATTGACGGTGCCAAACTTCGCATTGGATCAAAGTTGAAGGTCAAGATCTTTCGATGCCGCTGTGACATGCTGGTCATAAAGTTCGCGGTTGTCTAGTTTTGTTGTCCCATGAGCCCTTAGCAAATGCATTTTTAGTTATACTTATATAAGGTTATCTTATCTGAACTGCTAATTAATTGTATGAGTGGTAAAACTCTGGAAAGCTTTTGCTCTTAGCAAGTATGTATGCATGATCAGCTATTATGATAACTAATGTTTGTGTTCATCTTAATTTGCATTTACGTTTTAGAAAAAAACTTAATTTATATTTTGGCTGACCTGTTAGAGAACTATCAGATTGAACCCACAACATGATTCAAATAGATTCATTACACCAAGCCACATGTCTTAAACTTGCTATACACTACTTCCATTAATCAGTGCAAGAAGGCTTACGTGAGCTACCTGAACCACGGAAGATTCGAATCCACCTTAGCTATCTAGAAATACAACCTTTGCAGAAAGAGGATTTGCAGTACATGGAGGCTGACATTGGGGACCCATGAGCCAGCAGCGTCGTCAACGTTTTAAAGGCGGAAGGAGATCGAAAGAAAAATAAGCCAAAAATTAGTTGGTAAACAAAATCCAAGAAAAGAAACATTTACCTTTCTGAGAGGATGACATGCGGGACCCATGAGGCAGCAGCATCCTCAACTATTCCAAGGCGGCAGGGGATCAAAAGAAAAAGGAAATAGCCAGAAATTAATTAGGGTCAAAAATAAATCCATCAAAGGAAACTTTTATTGTTCATAGAGGATGACATGTGGGACCGACCTACCAGTTGCATCGCAATCGTTTCAAAGGGGGCAGGGGATCAAAAGAAAAAGGCAAATAGCCAGAAATTAGGGGTAAAAAATAAATCCAACAAAGGAAACTTTTATTGTTCATAGAGGATGACATGCGGGACCCATGAGCGAGCAGCTTCCTCAACGTTTCAAAGTCGGCATGAAATCGAAAGAAGAAGGCAAGTGACCAAATATCAGGAGCCAAAAATAATCCAAGAAAAGAAGCTTTATTCTACATAGAGGATGACATGTGGGTCCCATTTTGCAGCAGCGGTCTCAACGTTTCCAAGGCGACACAGGACCAAAAGAAAAATGAAGTAGCCAAAAATCAGGGGGTGAAAAAAATCCAAGAAAATGAAGATTTCAATTGGGCTGCATCTGGACATCTGGGCCTTCGAACTATCCTGCTGGGCCTTTTGACTCGTACAATTTCAGCCCACTCCAAAACAGGAAAGTTCGGATTTTTCCAAAAAAAGGAAAGTCCTATGCTTCGTAAAAACAAAAAACAAGGAGATTAAACATATAAGTTTGTTTATGTAAAAATAAAGATTTAATTTATCCGTTTGCAATAGCTCAGAGCGAAATACACTGTTTATTTTCTGCAAAATAATCAAGATATCACATGTTTCTTGTACGGGGAGGCTGACATCAGGGACCCATGAGCCAGCAGCGTCGTCAACGTTTTAAAGGCGGCAGGGGATCAAAAATAAAAAAAACCAAAAATCAGTTGGTAAAAAATCCAAGAAAAGAAAACATTTATCGTTTTGAGAGGATGACATGCGGGACCCATGAGGCAGCAGCATCCGAAACGTTTATTGTTTATAGAGGCTGACATGTGGGACCCTTGAGCCAGAAGCGTCGTCAACGTTTTAAAGGCGGCAGGAGATAAAAAAACGGCAAAAATCAGTTGGTAAACAAAATCCAAGAAAAGAAATATTTACCGTTCTGAGAACATGACATGCGGGACCCATGAGGCAACAGCATCCTCAACGATTCCAAGGCGGCAAGGGATCAAAAGAAAAAAAGGAAATAGACAGAAATTAATTAGGGGTCAAAAATAAATCCATCAAAGGAAACTTTTATTGTTCATAGATGATGACATGTGGGACCGACCTGCCAACAGCGTCCTCATCGTTTCAAAGGGGGGCAGAAGATCAAAAGAAAAAGGCAAATAGCAAGAAATTAGGGGTAAAAAATAAATCCAACAAAGGAAACTTTTATTATTCATAGATGACATGCGGCACCGATGAGCCAGCAGCTTCCTCAACGTTTCAAAGGCGGCATGAGAAGAAAAAGTCAAGTGACCAAATATCAGGAGCCAAAAATAATCCAAGAAAAAAAACTTTATTGTACATAGAGGATGACATGCGGGCCCCATTTTGCAGCAGCGGTCTCAACGTTTCAAATGCGGCTTGAGATCAAAAGAAAAAGAAAGTTGATTGTACATAGAGGATGACACGGGTCCCATGAGTCAGCAGCTTACTCAACATTTCCAAGACGGCAATGGATCTAAAGAAAAAGGAAATAGCCAAAAATCAGAGGGTGAAAAAAATCCAAGAAAAGAAACTTTTATAGTACATAGAGGATGACATGCGGGTCCCATGAGACACCAGGTTCCTCAACGTTTTCAAAGGCGGCATGAGATCGAAAGAAAAATGCAAGTGACCAAAATCAGAGGGTGAAATATAATCCAAGAAAAGAAACTTTTATTGTACATAGAGGATGACATGCGGGTCCCATTTTGCAGCAGCGGTCAAATGCGGCTTGAGATCAAAAGAAAAAAGAAAGTAGCCAGAAATTAGGGGGTCAAAAAACTCCAAGAAAGGAAAGCTTTATCGTTCATACAGGCTGACATGTGGGACCTATGAGCCAGCAGAGTCCTCAACGTTTCAAAGGCGGCAGGGGATCAAAAGAAAAAGGAAATAGCCAAAAATCAGAGGGTGAAAAAAATCCAAGAAAATAAACTTTTATTGTACATAGAGGATGACATGCGGCTCCCATTTAGCAGCAGCGGTATCACCGTTTGAGAGGCGGCACGGGATCAAAAGAAAAAGGCAAGTGACCAAATATCAGGTGCCAAAAATAACTCCAAGAAAGAAAGGATTGTACATAGAGGATGACATGCGGGTCCCATTTAGCAGCAGAGGTATCACCGTTTGAGAGGTGGCACGAGATCAAAAGAAAAAGGCAAGTGACCAAATATGAGGTGCCAAAAATAACTCCAAGAAAAGAAAGTTGATTGCACATAGAGGATGACATGCGGGTCCCATTTAGCAGCAGTGGTATCACCGTTTGAGAGGCGGCACAGGATCGAAAGAAAAAGGCAAGTGACCAAATATCAGGTGCCAAAAATAACTCCAAGAAAATAAACTTGATTGCACATAGAGGATGACATGCGGGTCCCATTTAGCACCAGCGGTATCACCGTTTGATAGGCGGCACGGGATCGAAAGAAAAAAGGCAAGTGACCAAATATCAGGTGCCAAAAATAACTCTAAGAAAATAAAGTTTTATAGTACATAGAGGATGACATGTGGGTCCCATTTAGCAGCAGCGATATCACCGTTTGAGAAGCGGCACATGATCGAAAGAAAAAGGCAAGTGACCAAATATCAGGTGCCAAAAATAACTCCAAGAAAAGAAAGTTTTATACTCCCTCCGTTCCTTTCTTTAATGCCTATTGTTTTTTCGCTTTTGTTTCAGAATATAAGATTAAAGCTATATTTTTTTGCAAAGAACCCCTTCCACCGATCTGTTTTGTCCAGAAAATCTGGAAACGAATTTGTTCCCGTCCAGTAAATCTGGAAACCAATATGTTCCCGTCCAGAAAATGTGGAAACCAATTTGATTATGGAAAGAATAGCGGGAGAGAGGGAGTACATGACACGATCGATTATGGAAACAAGATTATTTTTTGAGATCTGATTTCAATTTCCTATTTTGTTTCTAAGATCGCTAGGGGGTTTTGTGTCAAAAAATGGCTTGCGCTAATTTCCGTGCCAAAATACAATAGGCACTATAGAAAGGAACGGAGGGAGTAGTACATAGAGGATGACATGTGGGTCCCATTTAGCAGCAGCGGTATCACCGTTTGAGATGCGGCACGGGACCGAAAGAAAAAAGGCAAGTGACCAAATATGAGGTGTCAAAAATAAATCCAAGAAAAGAAACTTGATTGCACATAGAGGATGACATGCGGGTCCCATTTTGCAGCAGCGGTCTCAACGTTTCCAAGGCGGCACGGGATCAAAAGAAAAAGGAAGTAGCCATAAATCAGGGGGTCAAAAAAATCCAAGAAAAGAAAGAATTTTCGTTCATAGAGGATGACATGCGGGACCCATGATCCTGCATCGTAAACGGCTCGATCGGAGAGAGCTGAACGAGATGGCACGATCGAGAAAAAAAACAATGCTAGAGAGGCTGCCATCTGGGCCCTACATCCCTGGGCGGTGCGGATTTGCGTTGACTCGGCCGGCGAACCCGAGAATTCGTGATGCACCACGTCCCGGGCCACCATACGCGACATTTTGGACGTTTTCATCGGGCTAGGTGGCCTCAAAAACGAGAAAAAAAAGTTTTGACATGCACCACGGAGAGACCAAAAATCGTCGGCTGATGCGTGTGGTTGGCACGTCCGTTGGGAACCCCAAGAGGAAGGTGTGATGCGCACAGCGGCAAATTTCCCTCAGTAAGAAACCAAGGTTTAATCGGACCAGTAGGAGTCAAGAAGCACGTTGAAGGTTGATGGCGGCGAGATGTAGTGCGGCGCAACACCAGGGATTCCGGCGCCAACGTGGAACCTGCACAACACAACCAAAATACTTTGCCCCAACGAAACAGTGAGGTTGTCAATCTCACCGGCTTGCTGTAACAAAGAGTTAACCGTATTGTGTGGAAGATGATTGTTTGCAGAAAACAGTAGAACAAGTATTGCAGTAGATTGTATTTCAGTAAAGAGAATTGGACCGGGGTCCACAGTTCACTAGAGGTGTCTCTCCCATAAGACGAATAGCATGTTGGGTGAACAAATTACAGTTAGGCAATTGACAAATAAAGAGAGCATGACCATGCACATACATATCATGATGAGTATAGTGAGATTTAATTGGGCATTACGACAAAGTACATAGACCGTCATCCAACTACATCTATGCCTAAAAAGTCCACCTTCAGGTTATCATCCGAACCCCCTCCAGTATTAAGTTGCTAACAACAGACAATTGCATTAAGTATTGCGCGTAATGTAACTAGTGACTACATCCTTGAACATAGCACTAATGTTTTATCCCTAGTGGCAACAGCACATCCATAACCTTAGAGGTTCTTGTCACCCCTCCAGATTCACGGAGACATGAACCCACTATCGAGCATAAATACTCCCTCTTGGAGTTACTAGCATCAACTTGGCCAGAGCATCTACTAATAACGGAGAGCATGCAAGATCATAAACAACACATAGATATAACTTTGATAATCAACATAACAAGTATTCTCTATTCATCGGATCCCAACAAACGCAACATGTAGAATTACAGATAGATGATCTTGATCATGTTAGGCAGCTCACAAGATCCGACAATGATAGCACAATGGGGAGAAGACAACCATCTAGCTACTGCTATGGACCCATAGTCCAGGGGTAGACTACTCACACATCAAACCGGAGGCGACCATGGCGGCGTAGAGTCCTCCGGAGATGATTCCCCTCTCCGGCAGGGTGCCGGAGGCGATCTCTGGATCCCCGAGATGGGATCGGCGGCGGCGGCGTCTCGGAAGGTTTTCCGTATCGTGGCTCTCGGTGCATCGGGGGTTTCGTCACGGAGACTTTTATAGGCGGAAGGGCAGGACAAGAGGCGGCACGGGGGCCCCACCCCACCGGCCGGCGCGGCCAAGGGGGGGGGCCGCGCCGCCCTATGGTTTGGCTCCCCTGTGGCCCCTCTTCGTCTCTCCTTCGGACTTCTGGAAGCTTCGTGAGAAAATAGGCCCCTGGGCTTTGATTTCGTCCAATTCCGAGAATATTTCCTTACTAGGATTTCTGAAACCAAAAACAGCAGAAACAGCAATCGGCACTTCGGCATCTTGTTAATAGGTTAGTTCCAGAAAATGCACGAATATGACATAAAGTGTGCATAAAACATGTAGATAACATCAATAATGTGGCATGGAACATAAGAAATTATCGATACGTCGGAGACGTATCAGCATCCCCAAGCTTAGTTCTCGCTCGTCCCGAGCAGGTAAAACGATAACACAGATAATTTCTGGAGTGACATGCCATCATAATCTTGATCATACTATTTGTAAAGCATATGTAGTGAATGCAGCGATCAAAACAATGTATATGACATGAGTAAACAAGTGAATCATATAGCAAAGACTTTTCATGAATAGCACTTCAAGACAAGCATCAATAAGTCTTGCATAAGAGTTAACTCATAAAGCAATAATTCAAAGTAAAGGCATTGAAGCAACACAAAAGAAGATTAAGTTTCAGCGGTTGCTTTCAACTTGTAACATGTATATCTCATGGATATTGTCAACATAGAGTAATATAATAAGTGCAATAAGCAAATATGTAGGAATCAATGCACAGTTCACACAAGTGTTTGCTTCTTGAGGTGGAGAGAAATAGGTGAACTGACTCAACATTGAAAGTAAAAGAATGGTCCTCCATAGAGGAAAAGCATCGATTGCTATATTTGTGCTAGAGCTTTGATTTTGAAAACATGAAACAATTTTGTCAACGGTAGTAATAAAGCATATGCATCATGTAAATTATATCTTATAAGTTGCAAGCCTCATGCATAGTGTACTAATAGTGCCCGCACCTTGTCCTAATTAGCTTGGACTACCGGATCATCACAATGCATTGTTTTTACCAAGTGTCACAAAGGGGTACCTCTATGCCGCCGTACAAAGGTCTAAGGAGAAAGCTCGCATTGGATTTCTCGCTATTGATTATTCTTCAACTTAGACATCCATACCGGGACAACATAGACAACAGATAATGGACTCCTCTTTTATGCATAAGCATATAACAACAATTAATAATTTTCTCATTTGAGATTTGAGGATTGTTGTCCAAAACTGAAACTTCCACCATGGAGCATGGCTTTAGTTAGCGGCCCAATGTTCTTCTCTAACATATGCATGCTTAACCCTATGGTGGTAGATCTCTCTTACTTCAGACAAGACGGACATGCATAGCAACTCACATGAAATTCAACAATGAAAAGTTGATGGCGTCCCCAGGAACATGGTTATCGCACAACAAGCAACTTAATAAGAGATAAAGTGCATAATTACATATTCAATACCACAATAGTTTTTAAGCTATTTGTCCCATGAGCTATATATTGCAAAGGTGAATGATGGAATTTTAAAGGTAGCACTCAAGCAATTTACTTTGGAATGGCGGAAAATACCATGTAGTATAGGTAGGTATGGTGGACACAAATGGCATAGTGGTTGGCTCAAGTATTTTGGATGCATGAGAAGTATTCCCTCTCGATACAAGGTTTAGGCTAGCAAGGCTTATTTGAAACAAACACAAGGATGAACCGGTGCAGCAAAACTCACATAAAAGACATATTGTAAACATTATAAGACTCTACACCGTCTTCCTTGTTGTTCAAACTCAATACTAGAAATTATCTAGACCTTAGAGAAACCAAATATGCAAACCAAATTTTAGCATGCTCTATGTATTTCTTCATTAATGGGTGCAAAGCATATGATGCAAGAGCTTAAACATGAGCACAACAATTGCCAAGTATCACATTACCCAAAACATTTATAGCAATTACTACATGTATCATTTTCCAATTCCAACCATATAACAATTTAACGAAGGAGAAACTTCGCCATGAATACTATGAGTAGAAACCAAGGACATACTTGTCCATATGCTACAGCAGAGCGTGTCTCTCTCCCATAAAGTGAATGCTAGGATCCATTTTATTCAAACAAAACAAAAACAAAAACAAACCGACGCTCCAAGAAAAAGCACATAAGATGTGATGGAATAAAAATATAGTTTCAGAGGAGGAACCTGATAATGTTGTCGATGAAGAAGGGGATGCCTTGGGCATCCCCAAGCTTAGACGCTTGAGTCTTCTTGATATATGCAGGGGTGAACCACCGGGGCATCCCCAAGCTTAGAGCTTTCACTCTCCTTGATCATGTTGCATCATACTCCTCTCTTGATCCTTGAAAACTTCCTCCACACCAAACTCGAAACAACTCATTAGAGGGTTAGTGCACAATATAAATTGACATATTCAGAGGTGACACAATCATTCTTAACACTTCTGGACATTGCATAATGCTACTGGACATTAGTGGATCAAAGAAATTCATCCAACATAGCGAAAGAGGCAATGCGAAATAAAAGGCAGAATCTGTCAAAACAGAACAGTTCGTATTGACGAATTTTAAAATGGCACCAGACTTGCTCAAATGAAAATGCTCAAATTGAATGAAAGTTGCGTACATATCTGAGGATCATGCACGTAAATTGGCATAATTTTCTGAGCTACCTACAGGGAGGTGGACCCAGATTCGTGACAGCAAAGAAATCTGGAACTGTGCAGTAATCCAAATCTAGTACTTACTTTTCTATCAACGGCTTAACTTGGCACAACAAAACACAAAACTAAGATAAGGAGAGGTTGATACAGTAGTAAACAACTTCCAAGACACAAAATAAAAACAAAGTACTGTAGGTAAAAACATGGGTTGTCTCCCATAAGCGCTTTTCTTTAACGCCTTTCAGCTAGGCGCAGAAAGTGTGTATCAAGTATTATCAAGAGACGAAGTGTCAACATCATAATTTATTCTCATAATAGAATCAAAGGGTACCTTCATTCTCTTTCTAGGGAAGTGTTCCATACCTTTCTTGAGAGGAAATTGATATTTTATATTACCTTCCTTCATATCAATAATAGCACCAACAGTTCGAAGAAAAGGTCTTCCCAATATAATGGGACAAGATGCATTGCATTCAATATCCAAGACAACAAAATCAACGGGGACAAGGTTATTGTTAACGGTAATGCGAACATTATCAACTTTCCCCAAAGGTTTCTTTGTAGAATGATCAGCAAGATTAACATCCAAATAACAATTTTTCAGCGGTGGCAAGTCAAGCATATCATAAATTTTCTTAGGCATAACAGAAATACTTGCACCAAGATCACATAAAGCATTACAATCAAAATCTTTAACCTTCATCTTAATGATGGGCTCCCAACCATCCTCTAGCTTTTTAGGAATAGAGGCTTCACGCTCTAGTTTCTCTTCTCTAGCTTTTATGAGAGCATTTGTAATATGATGCGTAAAGGCCAAATTTATAGCACTAGCATTAGGACTTTTAGCAAGTTTTTGCAAGAACTTTATAACTTCAGAGATGTGGCAATCATCAAAATTCAAACCATTATAATCTAAAGCAATGGGATCATCATCCCCAATGTTGGAAAAAATTTCAGCAGCTTTATCACAAAATGCGATTTCAGCTTAGGCAGTTTTTCGCGCTTTGCATTCGAAGTGGAAACATTGCTAACACCAATTCTTTTATTAGTATGAGTAGGAGGTGCAGCAACATGTGTAGCATTAGCATTACTAGTGGTGGTAATAGTCCAAACTTTAGCTATATTCTTTTCTTTAGCTAGTTTTTCATTTTCTTCTCTATCCCACCTAGCACGCAGTTCAGCCATTAATCTTATATTCTCATTAATTCTAACTTGAATGGCATTTGCTGTAGTAGTAATTTTATCATCTAAATCCTCAGGTTTAGCAGCCATTTTATTAATTAAAGAAGATTGTGATGCAGACATGTATGAGATTCGGGTTTCAAAGACTAGCAAGTTTAGTTTGCAACCCCGAGATCTCCCTATTCAGATTTTCAAGTTGATTCCCTATATTCTTCAACAAGGTAGATTGCTCATTCATAGTTTTAGTAAACAATTTATTTTGCTCATATTGTGATTGCATAAAGCTCTTGGTGGATCTTTCAATTTCTAGCATCTTTTCTTCATTAGATGAAGCATATCTACCATAAGAATTACCATTAGCAGGGTATGGCCTAGAATCATTGTGATTGTTATTTTTAATGAAATTCACATCAACATATTCTTTTTGAGCAACTAATGATGCTAACGGAACATTATTAGAATTAACATTAGGCCTACCATTCACAAGCATAGACATAATAGCATCAATCTTATCACTCAAGGAAGAGGTTTCTTCGACAGAATTTACCTTCTTACCTTGTGGAGCTCTTTCCGTGTGCCATTCAGAGTAGTTGATCATCATATTATCAAGAAGCTTTGTTGCTTCACCAAGAGTGATGGACATAAAGGTACCTCCAGCAGCTGAATCCAATAAATTCCGTGAAGAAAATTTAGTCCCGCATAGAAGGTTTGGATGATCATCCAAGTAGTCACCCATGGGTTGGGCAATTTTTAACCAGAGATTTCATTCTTTCCCAAGCTTGAGCAACATGTTCAGTATCTAATTGTTTAAAATTCATTATGCTACTCCTCAAAGATATAATTTTAGCAGGGGGATAATATCTACCAATAAAAGCATCCTTGCATTTAGTCCATGAATCAATACTATTCTTAGGCAGAGATAGCAACCAATCTTTAGCTCTTCCTCTTAATGAGAAAGGGAACAATTTTAATTTTATAATGTCACCATCTACATCCTTATACTTTTGCATTTCACATAATTCAACAAAATTATTAAGATGGGCAGAAAGATCATCGTAACTAACACTGTAAAATTGCTCTCGCATAACAAGATTCAAGAAAGGTGTTTAATTTCAAAGAATTCTGCTGTAGTAGCAGGTGGAGCAATAGGTGTGCATAAGAAATCATTATTATTTGTGGTTGTGAAGTCACACAACTTAGTATTTTCAGCGTTGGCCATTTTAGCAACAGTAAATAAATCAAACTAGATAAAGTAAATGCAAGTAAACTAATTTTTTTGTGTTTTTGATATAGCAAACAAGATAGCAAATAAAGTAAAACTAGCAACTAATTTTTTTGTATTTTGATTTAGTGCAGCAAACAAAGTAGTAAATAAAACTAAGCAAGACAAAAACAAAGTAAAGAGATTGAGAAGTGGAGACTCCCCTTGCAGCGTGTCTTGATCTCACCGGCAGCGGCGCCAGAAATTTGCTTGATGCGTGTGGTTGGCACGTCCGTTGGGAACCCCAAGAGGAAGGTGTGATGCGCACAGCGGCAAGTTTCCTCAGTAAGAAACCAAGGTTTAATCGGACCAGTAGGAGTCAAGAAGCACGTTGAAGGTTGATGGCGGCGAGATGTAGTGCGGCGCAACACCAGGGATTCCGCGCCAACGTGGAACCTGCACAACACAACCAAAATACTTTGCCCCAACGAAACAAAGGTGAGGTTGTCAATCTCACCGGCTTGCTGTAACAAAGAGTTAACCGTATTGTGTGGAAGATGATTGTTTGCGAGAAAACAGTAGAACAAGTATTGCAGAGATTGTATTTCAAGAAAGAGAATTGGACCGGGGTCCACAGTTCACTAGAGGTGTCTCTCCCATAAGACGAACAGCATGTTGGGTGAACAAATTACAGTTAGGCAATTGACAAATAAAGAGAGCATGACCATGCACATACATATCATGATGAGTATAGTGAGATTTAATTGGGCATTACGACAAAGTACATAGACCGTCATCCAACTACATCTATGCATATAAAGTCGTCCTTCATGTTATCATCCTAAACCCCTCCAGTATTAAGTTTCTAACAACAGACATTTTCATTAATTATTGCGAGTAATTTAACTTGTGACTACATCCTTTAACATAGCACTAATGTTTTATCCCTAGTGGCAACAAGACATCCATAACCTTAGAGGTTCTTGTCACCCCTCCAGATTCACGGAGACATGAACCCACTATCGAGCATAAATACTCCCTCTTGGAGTTACTAGCATCAACTTGGCCAGAGCATCTACTAATAACGGAGAGCATGCAAGATCATAAACAACACATAGATATAACTTTGATAATCAACATAACAAGTATTCTCTATTCATCGGATCCCAACAAACGCAACATGTAGAATTACAGATAGATGATCTTGATCATGTTAGGCAGCTCACAAGATCCGACAATGATAGCACAATGGGGAGAAGACAACCATCTAGCTACTGCTATGGACCCATAGTCCAGGGGTAGACTACTCACACATCACACCGGAGGCGACCATGGCGGCGTAGAGTCCTCCGGGAGATGATTCCCCTCTCCGGCAGGGTGCCGGAGGTGATCTCCTGGATCCCCCGAGATGGGATCGGCGGCGGCGGCGTCTCTGGAAGGTTTTCCGTATCGTGGCTCTCGGCATCGGGGGTTTCGTCACGGAGACTTTTATAGGCGGAAGGGCAGGTCAAGAGGCGGCACGGGGGCCCCACACCACAGTGCCGGCGCGGCCAAGGGGGGCCGCGCCGCCTATGGTTTGGCTCCCCGTGGCCCCTCTTCGTCTCTCCTTCGGACTTCGAAGCTTCGTGAGAAAATAGGCCCCCGGGCTTTGATTTCGTCCAATTCGAGAATATTTCCTTACTAGGATTTCTGAAACCAAAAACAGCAGAAACAAGAATCGGCACTTCGGCATCTTGTTAATAGGTTAGTTCCAGAAAATGCATGAATATGACATAAAGTGTGCATAAAACATGTAGATAACATCAATAATGTGGCATGGAACATAAGAAATTATCGATACGTCGGAGACGTATCATCGGCCATGGTGCAACAGCAACCACGGCGCGACTTCAACTTCGTTGGCTATGGCAACTTTTCTTGTAGTGCATTAAGATTCATGAACACACATAATCCTCGAACTATCACATATTCCCCTTGTTTTTCCCTATCTGTCACCTTAGGAATTTGCAGGGTCAACATAATAACAAGTAATACACCTTGCAAATAAATACCAACCTCGTATATATGATAAATAAATATAGGTTCAGTACTGAAATAATGTCACTCGGGCCCTAGTAACAAACATTAACATAGCAAATGTGTACCAACACTCATACATGAATATCTTCAAGACGAACACCTCAAATCTCGATACATATGGATGATTACATGATCAATCTTATACAAAACCCATCCACATCTTAAGCCTATAGAGAACTACTCACTCATCGTGATGGAGAGTGAGTCCATGATGGTTGGTGATGATGCCGGTGGCAGTGATGATGAAGAAGCCCTCGAAATCCCTCTCTCCAGGGTGGAGAGAAGGATCAATCTAACCCCTGAAATGAAGATCGTGGTCTCGGCAGCGCTCTGTTTCGCGAAATGCTGTGTCCTCCCAGTGGTAGGTTTTTAGGGTATATAAGGCACCACGCGAAGGGGGAAGGCGAGATGGCGACCGAGGGCCAAACAGGCCTGGGTGGCACGCCCAAAGAAGTAGGGCACACCACCTGGCCTCGTTTGGGTCTCATGGCTCCCCTCTCGTGATCCAATGCTCCAGGTCCTTCTTTTCATGAAAAACTTATTCCTTGGTATTTTTCCCTGATTTTATTTCCTACAAACACTTGACAAAAAGGAGACTTCGCAAAAAAAAATCAGATTCAACAGTTTTCATCCAAGTATGGTGAGATTTCGGAGCAAATCATTGAGCAAAGTGCTTGGAAAATTAGATAAATTTGAGATGTATCAACTCCCCCAAGCTTAGCTCATTGTTTGTCCTCAAACAACTCAAACATAGTGTAGAAGCGATAAAAGAATTTGACAAGAACTTTGCTCTATGCATGCATGAACAATTTAACATGGCAAGTATTCTATACATAGCTTCACAAATGAATGACAAAGTGTTACTAAATATGCACTATGTTCATGTTCCTCTACCCATGCATGGTGTAAAGGAGGTACTATATGGGAACACTATTTGGACAATATTAATTGGTTGTAGCAAAACGTAAAGTTCTAGCATCGCATTTGATTGAATCATGAGCAAGGCCGTTGAGACCTTTTGATTCCTCCAGTTGTTGATTAGTGATTTCATCATACTTGCATTGGAAAATCAAATAATGGGAGGATGTTGTATCCTTCCAGTCCTTTAAAAATCAGACTCTCATAGAGGACTCATACATGAGTAAGAAGCTAGTATTTTTGGTTGACCATAAAGTGGAGTGGCAACGTAGGTGTTCGCTTATTAGCTTAAACACCTTATCAGTGGAAGGGGTGCATCCCTTTTTAGCATAAAAGTGTAAGTCAGTGGGCAACTTATTGGTTTTAGCCATTTCTGTCTTCAAAGCAGCCAACTCACTGGGTTCCATCTCTTCTCCTTATTTCCTCTTTTTTTTTCTTCCGTTCTTTATTTTCCATTCTCTCATTTTTTCACTCTTCTAATTGAGGCATTGATACGTCTCTGACGTATCGATAATTTGTTCCATGCCACATTATTGATGATTTCTACATGTTATATGCACATTTTATGTCATATTTATGCGTTTTTTGGAACTAACCTATTGACGAGATGCCGAAAGGCCAGTTGCTGTTTTCTGCTGTTTTTGGTTTCAGAAATCCTAGTAACGAAATATTCTCGGAATTGGACGAAATCAACGCCCAGGTTCCTATTTTGCCCGGAAGCATCCAGAACACCCGAGAACCGCCAGAGAGGGGGCACAGGCCCACCAAACCATAGGCCGGCGCGGCCAAGGGGGGGCCCGCGCCCCCCTATTGTGTCGTCGCCTCGTCACCCCTCCGACTCCGCCTCTTCGCCTATAAAAAGGTCCCTGACCTAAAACCTCAATACGGAAAAGCCACGGTACGAGAAACCTTCCAGAGCCGCCGCCATCGCGAAGCCAAGATCTGGGGGACAGGAGTCTCTGTTCCGGCACGCCGCCGGGACGGGGAAGTGCCCCCGGAAGGCTTCTCCATCAACACCACCGCCATCTTCATCAACGCTGCTGTCTCCCATGAGAAGGGAGTAGTTTTCCATCGAGGCTCGGGGCTGTACCGGTAGCTATGTGGTTAATCTCTCTCCTATGTACTTCAATACAATAATCTCATGAGCTGCCTTACATGATTGAGATTCATATGATGATGCTTGTAATCTAGATGTCATTATGCTAGTCAAGTGGGTTTTACTTATGTGATCTCCGGAGACTCCTTGTCCCACGTGTGTAAAGGTGACAGTGTGTGCACCGTGTGGGTCTCTTAGGCTATATTTCACGTATCACTTATTCACTGTTATGAATGGCATAGTGAAGTGCTTATTTATATCTCTTTATGATTGCAATGTGTTTTGTATCACAATTTATCCATGTGCTACTCTAGTGATGTTATTAAAGTAGTTTATTCCTCCTGCACGGTGTAATGGTGATAGTGTGTGCATCCGTGTTAGTACTTGGCGTAGGCTATGATTATGATCTCTTGTAGATTATGAAGTTAACTATTGCTATGATGGTATTGATGTGATCTATTCCTCCTACATAGTGTGAAGGTGACAGTGTGCATGCTATGTTAGTACTTGGTTTAGTTGTGTTGATCTGTCATGCACTCTAAGGTTATTTAAATATGAACATTGAATATTGTGGAGCTTGTTAACTCCGGCATTGAGGGTTCGTGTAATCCTACGCAATTAGTGGTGTTCATCATCCAACAAGAGAGTGTAGAGTATGCATTTATCTATTCTGTTATGTGATCAAAGTTGAGAGTGTCCTCTAGTGAAAGTCTAATCCCTAGGCCTTGTTCCTAAATACTGCTATCGCTGCTTGTTTACTGTTTTACTGCGTTACTACTGCTGCGTTACTACTGCTTGTTTACTGTCCTGGGCAAAGCACTTTTCTCGGTGCTGCTACATCGCTCATACTTATTTATACCACCTGTATTTCACTATCTCTTCGCCGAACTAGTGCACCTATTAGGTGTGTTGGGGACACAAGAGACTTCTTGCTTTGTGGTTGCAGGGTTGCATGAGAGGGATATCTTTGACCTCTTCCTCCCTGAGATTGATAAACCTTGGGTGATCCACTTAAGGGAAACTTGCTGCTGTTCTACAAACCTCTGCTCTTGGAGGCCCAACACTGTCTACAAGAATAGAAGCTCCCGTAGACATCAGGCATGGCTTCTTTTTAGCGGCCCATTGCTCTTCTCTCACGAGTACCGCAATGAGGTACCTCCATGCCGCATGTACAAAGGATCAAAGGAGAAAGATATGTCTACTATAGGCCATCCATACTGGGATAACATGAACAACAATCGGTGAGTATCCTCTCTAACTCTCTCTCACTTTTTTCTTAATCTTTTGTTTCTTTTTCTTCTCTTTTTTGCTTTTTTCTCTCTCAATTTTTTTATTTTCTTTTTTCTAGGAGGTGGCTCAATGGATCAAGGCTAAGATATAAAATGGTTGGTAAACCAAATATACTATCAACCAACTTATATATGCTTCAACAATGATTTATGCCATTTAAAGGGTTGGACTGTCACATAGACATCTTTCATAATTTAAAGACACATAGAAATATAATTCATCATTGAATATGTGCCAAGTCCGCGATAAAAAGTATAATAGGATGCATAGACTTTACTCAAAACCACTATCTCTCAATCATGTATAAATAGCATTCCTCAATAATATCTCACTTGCATCATAAATAGAGAGGAGAGAACAAATATAGTGGACATCAAATATCACTTTCCCAAGTATTGATGAAACTATGCACAAGCATTTGCTATCGTTAAATTCCATACATGAATATAGCAAAGGTGTCATACCTCTTTTATCGATCCCCACATACATGAATATAGCAAAGCTTCATTAGGTATTATCCTCTTGTTGTTAACAATGTCTTTCATATATTTTGAATATGGAGGAATTTTAATAGCATCAATAAGAGGAATTTGCAAATATAAACTCTTTATCAATTCAATAAACTTATGAAATCTTTCATTGTCTAGAGTTTAGTTACCTCTTGTGGATATGGTATAGTTCTATGAACCCATGGATACCTTTCTTTACCTTTTGGTTGAGGTGGAGCCTTCTTCTTCTTACTTTAATCCTTGGAGGATTGAGGATCTTCATTTCTTGTAGGCTCAGGTTCTTTATCAGCAACATCTTCAGGTGGTTCTTCATGTGGTTGAGACATTTCCACATCTTCTTCATTATTCTTATCTTCATGCAAGGATATATCATTATCATGATCTTCATAGATGTCATTTTCTTCACTTTCATTGGGGGATTCTCCTGCAAAAGAGTTTTTCTTGCAAGCTTCTTGTTCTTTTCTCTTTGGATGCCCTTCAGGATAATCAGGGTCCCGAGTACTTGAAAGTCCTTTTGTATTAACTCCACCAACCTGTATTTTCTCATCAAGATGATTCTCATATAATTTATTTTGAAGAGAAATCATTTTCTCCACTTGATTATGCATCATATGATAATATTTTATAGTCATTTTAAGAGAATCTACACAAGAGCTCCGATTTTTATGAATAATTTCTATATTGCGAGAATTTTCCATTATATCTCTTCTAATATCATAGTCAAAACTTCCTCTATCATAAGTGGAATCACTAACAAAAGAAACTTTAGTAGGAGATGATATCTATTTATTACCTTTACCAGAACTTATAACATGCACTTGAATAGGAAAACATGGTTCATCAATAGAAAATTTATGACCCTCTTCAGAGATTTTCTTCAAATCAGAAGTTCTAATGCCCTTCTCTTTGAGAGACCGTGGAGCTTCTTTCTTGTATTCATTAGATAATTTATGCATACCTCTTCCATATGTAATATCTTCTTCAATTTGCCAATCATCATAGTTCTGCCTGATGGTATCCAGTAATTCCTTAGCTTCTTCCACAATCCTATTCCTGAAAATATTACATGCAATGCTATCTAGATAAGATCTAGATCCTTGAGTTAGCCCATTATAAAATATATCAAGTTATTGGTTATCCTTTAAACCATGGGCTGCACTACATCTGGGCATGGGCAGCCCAGCCCGGACGGCCCGGCCCGGCCCAAAAATCTCGGGCCGGGTCGGGTCGGGCTTGCACTTCGGGCACATTTTCGCGCATTTTAGCCTGGTCGGGCTGGGCTTCTCGGGCCGGGCCGGGCGGGCTTAAATTACAGGCCCGACGGTCGGGCTGGGCCAGTCTCGGGCTTGACATTTTACCCGTGGGCTTTTTAAAGCCCGGCCCAAAGCCCAGCCCGGCCCGAACTTTGCCCAGGTGTAGGCTGCACACTTCCTCTTGAGGGCACTAAATCTCCCCCAAGCTTGAGGAATGCCTTCTTCTTTACCTTGAGCGAAGTGAATAATTTCTTCAACCATAGCATGTATTTTACTAGCAGGGAGATATTTATTACAAAACAAATAGATCCATGATTCCTTACTAGTAATAGACTTAGGTGCTAAAGAATTATACCTAACTTTTCCTTAACCTCCCAAAGAGCAAGGAAACAATTTCAAGAAGTAATAGCACTTTTGGATCTCAGTATTACCAAACACATTTGCTAGCTCAGAGAGATTTATTAAGTGTTCCCATGGAAGTTTATCCTCTCTACCATTAAACTTAATAGCATCAGTTCTCTTTATTTTCTGAGGGTCAACATTAAATTCATAGTCTTTATCTTTAATGTATATCACAGGTGCTTTAGTTTTTCTAGCATCAGGAAATAAATCATCTAAGCAAGAACTCAAACTAGCTTCAAATTCATCCAAATCATCTAGCTTGGCATTCATAAAAGCTTCAATAAATATACCATCTTATATATTATTTGATATTGTAGGACTCAGAGAATTATCCTTTTCATTATAAAATTCATCTTCATAATTAATCAGATTCCATGTGTTCATCACACATAGACTTAGATAAATCAGGAGCACCCTCTTTATGCTTGTCAACATCCAACAAATCTCTTTCATTGCTAGTTTACCTAATAGATAATGGTGAACTAGTTTGAACAATAGCTTTGTTTCTAGTAGCAGGAGTAGTAGCAGCTTGAGGCGAAAAATGTGGTCTACAAGGCAAATCCGTACCTTTCCTTGTAGTGGAGGGCCTAAGATCCTTCTTAATTAGTAGGTCCCTTGTCCTTTCCCATGATTAGAAATAAATAAGTGCATAAAGTAAATGATACATAGTTGTCTTACCAATAAAGCTAGGTTCCCGAGCAACACCGCCAGAAAATGTCTTCCTACCCACAAGTATAGGGGATCGCTGAAATCTTCGATGGTAAGTATTACCCAAATTTATAGTTTGAATCAAGGGGAACACAAGAATACCAATAATACTTTAGGAATTGAGACGTCACTCTCAACCACACATCTATATCAATAAACTCACAAAGCAAGTGTTGATTTTATAGCAGTTGATTCAAAGCATTAAAAGTGAACAGTAAATAAAAGCAGTAGATTTCCAGTTTTCACCGGAAGAAGTATGCAACTTTCAGTGGCTAAAAGGGTAGGCATGAGGCAACAATGGGGTAATATATGGATGATATTGATCATATAATGTAATCCAACTAACATAGTATTCATCTCTAATTCAGTTGTGTGTAGGTGTATGATCCAAATATAGTTATGTGTACTAACTAAGAGAATTTGCATAACATCTTTTTGTTCTGCTTGCCCATTTTACCGGGGCCAACTTGGAACTACAAGCAATTAAGGTCTACCCTTTCGAATAGACCGGAACAAAGCATTAAGATTCATGAACACACATAATCCTCGAACTATCACATATTCCCCTTGTTTTTTTCCTATCTATCCCTTAGGGATTCGCATGGTCAACATAATAACAAGTAATACACCTTGCAAATAAATACCAACCTCATATATATGATAAATATATATATAGGTTTAGTACTAAAATCATGTCACTCGGGCCCTAGTAACAAGCATTAAACATAGAAAAGGTGTACCAACACTCATACACGAATATCTTCAAGACGAACACCTCAAATCTCGATACATATGGATGATTACATGATCAATCTTATCCAAAACCCATCCACCTCTTAATCTTATAGAGAACGACTTACTCATGGTGATGGAGAGTGAGTCCATGATGGTTTGTGATGATGTCGGTGGTGGTGAAGATGAAGAAGCCCTTGAAATCCATCTCTCCGGGTTGGAGAGCAGGATCAATCTGACCCCTAAAACAAAGATCGTGGTAGCGGCGGCGCTCTGTTTCAGGAAACACCGTTTCCTCCCAGGGGGTAGGTTTTTAGGGTATATAAGGCACCACGCGAAGGGGTGAGGCGAGACGGCGACCGAGGGCCAAACGGGCATGGGTGGCGCGCCCAAAGAAGTAGGGCGCGCCACCTGGCCTCGTTTCACTACAAGAAAAGTTGCCATGGCCGACGAATTGAAAGTCGCGCCGTGGTTGCTGATGCAACATGCCCGACGATTTTTGCTCTCTCCGTGGTGCATGTCAAAACTTTTTTTCTCGTTTTTGAGGCCATATAGCCCGACGTAAACATTGAAAACGTCGTGTATGGTGGCCCGGGACGTGGTGCCTGATGAATTCTCGGGTGTGCCGGCCGAGTCAACACAAATCCGCACCGCCCAGGGATGTAGGACCCAGATGGCAGCCTCTGTAGCATTGTTTTATTCTCGATCGCGCCATCTCGTTCAACCTTCTCCGATCGAGCTGTTTACGATGCAGGATCATGGGTGCCATATGTCATCCTCTATGAACAAGAATTCTTTCTTTCCTTGGATTTTTTGACCCCCTGATTTCTGGCTACTTGCCTTTTTCTTTCGATCCCGTGTCGCCTTGGAAACGTTGAGGCCGCTGCTACAAAATGGGACCCGCATGTCATCCTCAATGAACAATAAACCTTTCCTTTCTTGGAGTTATTTTTATTGCACCTTATCTTTGGTCACTTTCCTTTTTCTTTCGATCCCGTGCCGCCTTGGAAATGTTTGAGACCGCTGCTGGCTCATGGGTCCTGCATGTCATCCTCTATGTACAATAAAAGTTTCTTTTCTTGGATTATTTTTGGCACTTGATATTTGGTCACTTACCTTTTTCTTTCAATCTCATGCTGCCTATGAAATGTTGAGACCGCTGCTGCAAAAGGCGACCCGCATGTCATACTCTATGTACAATAAACCATTCCATTCTTGGAGTTATTTTTGGCATCTGATATTTGGTCACTTGCCTTTTTATTTCGATCCCGTGCCACCTTTGAAACGTTGATACCGCTGCTGCAAAATGGGACCCGCATGTAATCCTCTATGTACGATCAAGTTTCTTTTCTTGGAGTTATTTTTGGCACCTAATATTTGGTCACTTGTCTTTTTCTTTTGATCCTGTACCACCTTTGAAACGTTGAGTAAGCTACTGCAAAATGGGACCCGCATGTCATCCTCTATGTACAATCATGTTTCTTTTCTTGGAGTTATTTTTGACACCTGATATTTCGTCACTTGCCTTTTTCTTTCGATCCCGTGCCACGTTTGAAACGTTGACACCGCTGCTGCAAAATGGGACCCGCATGTCATCCTCTATGTACAATAAAAATTTATTTTCTTGGATTATTTTTGGCTCCGGATATTTGTCACTTGCCTTTTTCTTTCGATCTCAGGCCGCCTCTGAAACGTTGAGGAAGTTGCTGGCTCATGAGACCCGCATGTCATCCTCTACCTCCGTTTCAAGGAATAAGGCGCACGCGTATTTCAAGACGAACTTTGACCATAAAAATTAAACAACAAAATCTTGATTATATTATATGTGATTACTATCGTTGGATTCGTATTGAAAAGAAATTTTTAATGATACTAATTCCATACAAATAATCCTTATCTATTTGAAGTAATTCTTGGTCAAACAAAAAGCTCGTAAAACGAGGGCGCCTTATTCCCTGAAACGGAGGTAGTATAATAAATGTTTCTTTTCTTGGAGTTATTTTTGACCCCTAATTTCTGGCTACTTCCTTTTTCTTTTGATCCCCTGCCGCCTTTGAAACATTGAGGACATTGCTAGCTCATGGGTCCCACAGGTCAGCCTCTATGAATAATAAACCTTTCCTTTCTTGGAGTTAATTTTGACCCCCTAATTTCTGGCTATTTGTCTTTTTTGCATCACGTGCCACATTGGAAACGTTGAGGATGTTGCTGCCCCATGGGTCCAGCATGTCATCCTCTCAGAATGATAAATGTTTCTTTTCTTCGATTTTTTTACCAACTGATTTTTGGCTACTTATTTATTCTTTCGATCCCCTGTCGCATTTGAAACGTTGAGGACGCTGTTGTCTCATGGATCCCACATGTCAGCCTCCATGAACAACAAACATTTCCACTGTTGGATTTATTTTTGATCCCTAATTTCTGGCTATTTGCCTTTTTCTTTCCATCCGCTGGCGCATTTGAACGTTGAGGACGCTGCTTGCTCATGGGCCCCACAAGTCAGCCTCTATGAACAATAAAAGTTTCCTTTGTTGGATTTATTTTTGACCCCTAATTTTTGGCTATTTTCCTTTTTCTTTCGATCCCCTGCCGCATTTGAAACATTGAGGACGCTTCTGGTTCATGGGTCCCACATGTCAGTGATATGTCTCCAACGTATCTATAATTTCTTATGTTCCATGCTAGTTTTATGACAATACCTACATGTTTTGTTCACACTTTATATCGTTTTGATGCGTTTTCCGGAACTAACCTATTGACGAGATGCCGAAGGGCCAGTTCCTGTTTTCTGCTGTTTTTGGTTTCAGAAATCCTAGTAAGGAAATATTCTCGGAATCGGACGAAATCAATGCCCAGCATCCTATTTTTCCACGAAGCTTCCAGAACACCCGAGAGCCAGCAGAGGAGGGCCACATGGCCACCAGATGACAGGGTGGCATGGCCTGGGCCTGGGCCACGCCCCCCTATTGTGTCACCGCCTCGTCAGCCTTCCGACTCCGCCTCTTCGCCTATTTAAAGGTCCCTGACCTAAATCTTCGATAAGGAAAAGCCACGGTACGAGAAACCTTCCAGAGCCGCCGCCATCGCAAAGCCAAGATCTGGGGGACAAGAGTCTCTGTTCCGGCACGCCGCCGGGACGGGGAAGTGCCCCCGGAAGGCTCCTCCATCAACACCACCGCCATCTTCATCATCGTTGCTGTCTCCCATGAGGAGGGAGTAGTTCTCCATCGAGGCTAAGGGTTGTACCGGTAGCTATGTGGTTAATCTCTCTCCTATGTACTTCAATACAATGATCTCATGAGCTGCCTTACATGATTGAGATTCATATGAGTTTTGTATCACTATTAGTCTATGTGCTACTCTTGTGATGTTATTAAAGTAGTCTATTCCTCCTTCACGGTGTAATGGTGACAATGTGTGCATCGTGTAGTACTTGGCGTAGGTTATGATCATAATCTCTTGTAGGTTATGGAGTTAATTATTACTATGATAGTATTGATGTGATTTATTCCCCCTTCATAGTGTAAAGGTGACAGTGTGTATGCTATGTTAGTACTCGGTTTAAATTACAAAGATCTATTATGCTCTAAAGGTTACTTAAATATGAATGCCGAATGTTGTGGAGCTTGTTAACTCCGGCATTGAGGTGCTCTTGTAGCCCTACACAACGAATGGTGTTCATTATCAAACAAGAGTATATGTAGCACAAAGGAAGAGAACTTATTTATTATGTGATCAATGTTGAAAGTGTCCACTAGTGAAAGTATGATCCCTAGGCCTTGTTTCCAAATACTGCAATCATCGCTTGTTTACTGTTTTACTGCATCTTTACTTCCTGCAATATTACTACCATCAACTGCACGTCAGCAAGCACTTTTCTGGCGCCGTTACTACTGCTCATATTCATCCATACCACTTGTATTTCACTATCTCTTCGCCGAACTAGTGCACCTATACATCTGACAAGTGTATTAGGTGTGTTGGGGACACAAGAGACTTCTTGTATCGTGATTGTAGGGTTGCTTGAGAGGAATATCTTTGACCTCTTCCTCCCTGAGTTCGATAAACCTTGGGTGATCCACTTAAGGGAAACTTGCTGCTATTTTACAAACCTCTGCTCTTGGAGGCCCAACACTGTCTACAAGAATAGAAGCACCCGTAGACATCAAGCACTTTTCTAGCGCCGTTGCCGGGGAGGAAAGGAAAACGTACTCACACTCCGAATCTCGGCTACTAAGCTATTTTCCGGCGCCGTTGTAAGTACTCGAAGCTATTTCCTTTAGATCCTGCAATTGCATCTTTTTGTTTCTTGTTTACACTAGTTAGGCATAATGGAAAACAATAAAAATATGAGAGATCTTTATGAACTTTATCTTGAATTAGGACATGATGTGTTTGAAGAGAGAATTAAAAAACCCATGGAACTTTATATGCATGCTAATGGGAATGTTATTAGTATGAATGCTTTGAACACTATTGTTGCTAATGCTATGGAAAATTCTAAGCTTGGGGAGGTCGGTTTTGATGAAAATGATCTCTTTAGCCCTCCGGGAATTGAGGAGAAAGTTTATGTTGATTATGATATGCCTCCCATATTTGATGATTATAATGATAGTGGTCTTTTGGTGCCACCAACTATGGAGGATAAAGTTTATTATGATGATACTATGCCTCCTACACTTGATGAGAATAATAATGATAGCTACTTTGTTGAATTTGCTCCCACTACAACTAATAAAATTGATTATGCTTATGTGGAGAGTAATGATACTTTTATGCATGAGACTCATGATAAGAATGCTTTATGTGATAGTTATATTGTTGAATTCGTTCATGATGCCACTGAAAGTTATTATGAGAGAGGAAAATATGGTTGTAGAAGTTTTCATGTTACTAAAACACCTCTCTATATGCTGAAAATCTTGAAGTTACACTTGTTTTATCTTTCTATGCTTGTTGCATCATGCTTCATGAATTTGTTTATTTACAAGATCCATATGCATAGGAAGCATGTTAGGCTTAAATTTGTTTTGAGTTTGCTTCTTGATGCACTCTTTTGCTTCAACTCTTATTTCTTGCGAGTGCATCATTAAAACTGCTGAGCCCATCTTAATGGCTATAAAGAAAGCACTTCTTGGGAGATAACCCATGTATTTATTTTACTACAGCAACTTTGTTTTATATTTGAGTCTTGGAAGTTGTTACTACTGTAGCAACCTCTCCTTATATTTATTTTATTGCATTGTTGTGCCAAGTAAAGTCTTTGATAGTAGGGTTGATACTAGATTTGGATTACTGCGCAGAAACAGATTTCTTGCTGTCACGAAATTCAATATGCCTCTCTGTAGTTAACTTAGAAAAATCTGCCAATTTACGTGCTTGATCCTCAGATATGTACGCAACTTTCATTCAATTTGAGCATTTTCATCTGAGCAAGTCTGGTGCCTCAAAAAAATTCGTCTTTACGGACTGTTCTGTTTTGACAGATTCTGCCTTTTATTTCGCATTGCCTCTTTTGCTGTGTTGGATGGATTTCTTTGTTCCATTAACTTCCAGTAGCTTTGAGCAATGTCCAGAAGTGTTAAGAATGATTGTGTCACCTCTGAATATGTGAATTTTTGGTTATGCACTAACCCTCTAATGAGTTTGTTTTGAGTTTGGTGTGGAGGAAGTTTTCAAGGGTCAAGAGAGGAGGATGATATACTATGATCAAGAAGAGTGAAGAGTCTAAGCTTGGGGATGCCCCCGTGGTTCATCCCTGCATATTTCAAGAAGACCCAAGCATCTAAGCTTGGGGATGCCCAAGGCATCCCCTTCTTCATCGACAACTTATCAGGTTTCTTCTCTTGAAACTATATTTTTATTCGGTCACATCTTATGTACTTTACTTGGAGCGTCTGTTTGCTTTTGTTTTGTTTGAATAAATTCATGCTTGTGTGGGAGAGAGACACGCTCCGCTGTTGCGTATGAACACATGTGTTCTTAGCTTTACTCTTAATGTTCATGGCGAAGGTTGAAACTGCTTCGTTCATTGTTATATGGTTGGAAACAGAAAATGCTGCATGTGGTAATTGGTATAATGTCTTGAATAATTTGATACTTGGCAATTGTTGTGCTCATATAGATCATGTTTAAGCTCTTGCATCATTTACCGTGTACCCATTAATGAAGAACTACATAGAGCTTGTTAAAATTTGGTTTGCATGATTGTTCTCTAGAGTCTAGATATTTTCTGGTTAAGGTGTTTGAACAACAAGGAAGACGATGTAAAGTCTTATAATGCTTACAATATGTTCATATGTGAGTCTTGCTGTACCGTTTATACTTGAGTTTGCTTCAAACAACCTTGCTAGCCTAGCCTTGTATTGAGAGAAATTCTTCTCGTGCATCCAAATCCTTGAGCCAAAACATATGCCATTTGTGTCCACCATACCCACCTACTACATGGTATTTCTCTGCCATTCCAAGCAAATACTTCATGTGCTACCTTTAAACAATTCAAAAGCTATTATCTCTTATTTGTGTCAATGTTTTATAGCTCATGAGGAAGTATGTGGTGTTTATCTTTTGATCTTGTCATTTACTCTGGACAGACTTTCACCAATGGACTAGTGGCATATCCGCTTATCCAATAATTTTGCAAAAAGAGCTGGCAATGGTGTGCCCAGCCCCAATTAATTAACTTGCATTAATAATTCTCTTCACATGTTTTGCCCTGATCTATCAGTAAGCAACTTAATTTTGCAAATAGACACTCCTTCATGATATGTGATTGTTGGAAGGCACCCGAGGATTCGGTTAGCCATGGCTTGAGAAAGCAAAGGTTGGGAGGAGTGTCATCTAAAAAATAAAAAAATATAAACTAAACTAAAGTACATGTGTAAACAAAAGAGAAGAGGGATGATCTACCTTGCTGGTAGAGATAACGTCCTTCATGGGAGCCGCTCTTGAAAGTCTGGTTGATAAGGTAGTTAGAGTACCCGCTACCATTCGTTGAAAACAACAAACACCTCTCAAAACTTTATTTGTATGCTCTCTATATGATTTCAAAACTTAAAAAGCTCTAGCACATGATTTAATCCCTGCTTCCCTCTGCGAAGGGCCTTTCTTTTACTTTATGTTGAGTCAGTTTACCTACTTCTTTCTATCTTAGAAGCAAACACTTGTGTCAACTGTGTGCATTGATTCTTACATGTTTACCTATTGCACTTGTTATATTGCTTTATGTTGACAACTATCCATGAGATATACATGTTACAAGTTGAAAGCAATTGCTGAAACTTAATCATCCTTTGTGTTGCTTCAATGCCTTCTACTTTGAATCTATTGCTTTATGAGTTAACTCTTATGCAAGACTTATTGATGCTTGTCTTGAAAGTACTATTCATGAAAAGTCTTTGCTATATGATTCAGTTGTTTAATCATCATCTTTACCATTCACTACAAGAAAAGTTGCCATGGCCGACGAAGTTGAAGTCGCGCCGTGGTTGCTGGTGTACCATGGCCGACGATTTTTGGTCCCTCCGTGGTGCATGTCAAAACTTTTTTTTTCTCGTTTTTGAGGCCACCTAGCCCGACGAAAGCGGCCAAAACGTCGCGTATGGTGGCCCGGGACGTGGTGCATCTCGAAATCTCGGGTTCGCCGGCCGAGTCAACGCAAATCCGCACCGCCGAGGGATGTAGGGCCCAGATGGCAGCCTCTCTGGCATTGTTTTTTTTCTCGATCGCGCCATCTCGTTCAACGTTCTCCGATAGAGCCGTTTACGATGCAGGATCATGGGTCCCGCATGTCATCCTCTATGAACCAAAATTCTTTCTATTCTTGGATTTTTTTTGACCCCCTGATTTCTGGCTACTTCCTTTTTCTTTTGATCCCTTGCCGCCTTGGAAATGTTGAGACCGCTGCTGCTAAATGGGACCCGCATGTCATCCTCTATGTGCAATCAACTTTCTTTTCTTGGAGTTTTTTTTTGGCACCTCAAATTTGGTCACTTGCCTTTTTCTTTCGATCCCCTGCCGCCTCTCAAACGGTGATACCGCTGCTGCTAAAATGGACCCGCATGTCATCCTCTATGTACTATAAAACTTTCTTTTCTTGAATTATTTTTGGCACCTCATATTTGGTCACTTACCTTTTTCTTTCGATCCCCTGCCGCCTCTCAAACGGTGATACCGCTGCTGCTAAATGGGACCCGCATGTCATCCTCTATGTACTATAAAACTTTCTTTTCTTGGAGTTTTTTTTGGCACCTCAAATTTGGTCACTTGCCTTTTTCTTTCGATCCCCTGCCGCCTCTCAAACGGTGATACCGCTGCTACTAACTGGGACCCGCATGTCATCCTCTATGTACTATAAAACTTTCTTTTCTTGAATTATTTTTGGCACCTCATATTTGGTCACTTACCTTTTTCTTTCGATCTCATGCCACGTTTGATACGTTGAGGAACCTGCAGGCTCATGGGACCCGCATGTCATCCTCTATGTACTATAAAAGTTCATTTTCTTGGTTTTTTTTCACCCTCTGATTTTTGGCAATTTCTTTTTTCTTTTGATCCCCTGCCACCTCTCAAACGGTGATACCGCTACTGCTAAATGGGACCCGCATGTCATCCTCTATGTACTATAAAACTTTCTTTTCTTGAATTATTTTTGGCTCCTCATATTTTTTCACTTGCCTTTTTCTTTCGATCCCCTGCCGCCTCTCAAACGGTGATACCGCTGCTGCTAAATGGGACCCGCATGTCATCCTCTATGTACTATAAAACTTTCTTTTCTTGAATTATTTTTGGCTCCTGATATTTTTTCACTTGCCTTTTTCTTTCGATCTCATGCCACGTTTGAAATGTTGAGAGACCTGCTGGCTCATGGGACCCGCATGTCATCCTCTATGTGCTATAAAAGTTTCCTTTGTTGGATTTTTTTCACCCTCTGATTTTTGGCTTGCCTTTTTCTTTTGATCCCCTGCCCCCTTTGAAACGTTGAGTAAGCTGTTGGCTCAAGGGACCCGCATGTCATCCTCTATGTCCATCAACTTTCTTTTCTTGGATTTTTTTTCACCCCCTAATTACTAGCTACTTTATTTTTCTTTTGATCTCAAGCCGCATTACAAACATTGAGACCGCTGCTGCAAAATGGGACCCACATGTCATCCTCTATGTACAATAAATCTTGGATTATTTTTGGCTCCTGATATTTGGTCACTTGCCTTTTTCTTTCGATCTCATGCCACCTTTGAAACGTTGAGTAAGCTGCTGGCTCATGGGTCCCGCATGTCATCCTCTACGAACAATAAAAGTTTCCTTTCTTGGAGTTATTTTTGACCCCTAATTTCTGGCTATTTGCCTTTTTCTTTTGATCCCCTGCCCCCTTTGAAACGATGAGGACGTTGTTGGCAGGTCGGTCCCACATGTCATCCTCGATGAACAATAAAAGTTTCCTTCGGTGGATTTATTTTTGACCCCTAATTAATTTCTGGCTATTTCCTTTTTTTCTTTTGATCCCCTGCCGCCTTGGAATTGTTGAGAATGCTGCTGCCTCATTTTTCTTTTGGTCCTGTGCCACCTTGGAAACGTTGAGACCGCTGCTACAAAATGGGACCCGCATGTCATCCTCTATGTACAATAAAGTTTCTTTTCTTGGATTATTTTTGGCTCCTGATATTATGTCACTTGGCTTTTTCTTTCAATCTCATGCCGACTTTGAAACGTTGAGGATGCTGCTGCCTCATGGGTCCCGCATGTCATCCTCTCAGAACGATAAATGTTTTCTTTTCTTGTATTTTTTTACCAACTGATTTTTGGCTTTTTTTTATTTTCGATCCCCTGCCGCCTTTGAAACGTTGACGACGCTGCTGGCTCATGGGTCCCCGATGTCAGCCTCCTCGTACAAGAAACATGTGATATTTTATTTTGCAGACAATAAACGTTGTATTTCGCTCTGAGCTATTGCAAACGGATAAATTAAATCTTTATATCTACATAAACAAACTTATATGTTGAATCTCCTTGTTTTTTGTTTTTGCGAAGCATAGGACTTTCCTGTTTTTTTTTTGAGAAAAATTCGACCTTTCCTGTTTTGGAGTGGGCTGAAATTGTACGAGTCAAAAGGCCCAGCAGATAGTTCGAAGGCCCAGATGTCCGAGATACAGCCCAATTGAAATCTTTCTTTTCTTGGATTTTTTCACACCCTGATTTCTGGCTACTTCATTTTTCTTTCGGTCCTGTGCCGCCTTGGAAGCGTTGAGACCGCTGCTACAAAATGGGACCCGCATGTCATCCTCTATGTACAATAAAGTTTCTTTTCTTGGATTATTTTTGGCTCATGATATTATGTCACTTGCCTTTTTCTTTCAATCTCATGCCGACTTTGAAACGTTGAGGAAGCTGTGGCTCATGGGTCCCGCATGTCATCCTCTATGAACAATAAAAGTTTCCTTTGTTGGATTTATTTTTTCCCTAATTTACGGCTATTTGCCTTTTTCTTTTGATCCCCTGCCCCTTTGAAACGATGACGACACGGCAAGTCGGTCCCACATGTCATCCTCTATGAACAATAAAAGTTTCCTTTGATGGATTTATTTTTGACCCTAATTAATTTTTGGCTATTTCCTTTTTCTTTTGATCCCCTGCCGCCTTGAAATAGTTGAGGATGCTGCTGCCTCATGGGTCCCGCATGTCATCCTCTCAGAAAGGTAAATGTTTCTTTTCTTGAATTTGTTTACCAACTGATTTTTGGCTTATTTTTTCTTTCGATCTCCTGCCACCTTTAAAACGTTGACGACGTTGCTGGCTCATGGGTCCCCAATGTCAGCCTCCCCATACTGCAAATCCTCTTTCTGCAAAGGTTGTATTTCTAGATAGATAAGGTGGATTCGAATCTGCCATGGTTCAGGCAGCTCAGGTAAGCCTTCTTGCATTGATTAATGGAAGTAGTGTATAGCAAGGTCAAGACATGTGGCTCGGTGTAATGAATCTATTTGAATCATGTTGTGGGTTCAATCTGATAGTTCTCTAACAGGTCAGCCAAAATAGAAATTAAGTTTTTTTCTAAAACGGAAATGCAAATTAAGATGAACACAAACATTAGTTATCATAATAGCTGATCATACATACATACTTGCTAAGAGCAAAAGCTTGCCAGAGTTTTACCACCCATACAATTAATTAGCAGTTCAGATAAGATAACCTTATATAAGTATAACTACAAATGCATTTGGTAAGGGCTCATGGGGCAACAGAACTAGACAACCGCGAACTTTATGACCAGCATGTCACAGCGGCATCGAAAGATCTTGACCTTCAACTTTGATCCAATGCGAAGTTTGGCACCATCAATGAACTTTTTCCACCTGGAAGTAACAGCCAAGCGGCCATCTGTGGGACTGACGGAGTACCGTCCCTCCACGGTGAGACCTTCACTCTCCATGACGAGGGATATCTTGCCCCTTCGGCCAGCATTGAGATCCTTGGAGATACTTTTAGGCAATTTCTGATTCAAAGCAAGAGATACCACCAAAAATTAGTCAATGGCACCAATGCACTGAACCATGTGAGACTTTGAGCAGAGAAGACATCAAGATAAGAGCAGTTATGCTGTCATATACTCACGAACATAGCCTTCAGATGCGTCCTGGTCACCACACGGGTGGCCACAGCAATGAGCTGAGACCTCGGTGATCTGGCTGGGGCAGGTGCAGGAGCCTGGGCTGGTACACGAGCTGGTGCTGATGCGCAGAGATCATTGGCGAGTGCGAAGAACGGTGCCTCTAGAGGAACCGGTGCGATGCAGGAGACTGTTGGGCAGGTGCGGTAAACGGTGCAGCTAGAGGAACCAAAGCGATGCGAGAACTCGGGCAGTGTGTAGTACATGGGGCCTCTACAGAACCAATGCCGATGTAGGGGACTACGGGTAGATGCAGAAACGGAGCTGGTATAGGAACCAGATCTTGATGCAGGAGAGTGGGAAGCCGGTGCCGGTGCCGGTGTGGTTGCCCTTTGTGACATCCGCTCATGTTCCATCGTGGGATCTGCAGCATTCATCATGTTTAACCCAGCAAGCTAGAACAGAGGGAATGGTTTAGAACAACCGCTCGTAATGCTTATCAAAAGATATGAGTAGAAAAAGTTACATATTATATATTTGGAAGTGTCTCAACTCTGTAAGTAGTTACGTATATCTGCCCGTTTGAGTTTCGATCCTCGCTCGTCGCCCTTCTTCGAGACCGTAGTCAAAAGCAAACTTTCTCCAATCATGTCCATACAAATATGTGATGGCACTCGCGTCTTGTAGACATACACCTCATAGGCCATGTAGGTGTTCATCAATTTGCCATTGCCATGCATAGTGAAAGACCCTTCATGCGGACACATCTGGTTAATCATTGGACGAAGTTCACAAGGTACAGTCTGCATGTGAAAATTGATACAAATGTAAGAAGCAGGAAGACTAAAAACAAGACTTTACTATATGCCAATTCATGCTAAACCACTGAGAATACATACCTGTAACTCTGTGAATGAGCTACTAGAAAGGTAGATAGAGCCATAGGAGGTGTTATATGCGGGGTATGTACATGGGCCCGCCATATTCCCGCAAGCTCGGCATCGGGATGGTGAAGGAAACATGGGAGGTACTACTGGTGCGTAGCGCTGAATGTAAGTGGAAGAATTAGGTTGTGTAAAGTGCATAGTTCAGAGCAATGCAAATGTTGACAAGCGAGTGCATAACACTATGTTACAAACTGTACAGTGAAAAATTAGTGTATGATGAATATAAGCATGCTAATTTGGTGTTTCCGAATTCCAAAACGCATTAGACAGAGCCGGTGATAATATCAGACATATATCATGGCATGTATATGTGGCTTAAGAAAATATACCCGAACCCTTGGATGGTTACGGCCCGGCTGGTCCTTGGACTTGAGCTAATCTAAGCATCCGTAAGGTGGGGCTGACAAGAACTTGGTGGCAGCCTCTGCAGATGCCTCATCGCCAGCAGCTTGCAATCCTTTTGACCAATGAAGGGTTAGCAGGTTTCAGTGCATATGAAAATTGAAGAGCAACAGACATCAAGATGATATATAAAATGAATCTATGAGACACTGATGCATATAGTGCTGGATGTAAGTGTAAGAATAGGTGTGTGTGTTTCAACTATTGGTAAGCATTAGACAAAGCCGGCAATAAACAGACAAAAATCAAATCATGTATGAGGATTAAGAAAATATACCCTTCTTGAAAAGGGTACCACCCAGCTGGCCCGTGGCCTTGTGCTTGAGGAGGTTTTCGAAGATGGTGGCGGCACCATCGTCTTCACAAAGCAGCCTCCTCGGGATCATTTTTTATCCATTTGAGTAGAGGCACGAAGTTTCATCCTCGCATATGAATAGCAACAGAACTCATCATTGATATTTAATAAATCTATGAGATAGACTGATGCAAATAGTGCGGGTGTAAGTGGAAGAATAGGGTTGTGCATAGAGAACAGTTGACAACAATGCAAATGATTACAAAAGAAGCCAATGGAAATCAACAGTTTATATACTGGATGAGACAGACTGAAAAGTGAAAAATTAGTGTATGATAATTGTAAGCAAACGCAGTGTTTCTGAACTTTTGGTAAGCATTAGACAAAGCCAACAGTAATTAAACAGATAATAATGAAATCATGTATGTGGATTAAGAAAATATACCAGATTCATTAAAAGGTCACCACCCAGCTGGCCCATGGCCTCGTGCTTGTAGAGGTTTTCGGAAGATGGTGCCGGCACCATCGTCCTCACAGCAGCCTCATTAGCCTCATTTTGCATCCACTTGAGTAAAGGCGCAGCAGTTTCAGCCTGCATAAGAATGGGAACAGATCTCAGCAGTGATATTGAATGACTCTGAGACAGACTGATGCATATAGTGCTGGATGTAAGTGGAAGGGTATGGCCGTGTATGGACAACAGTTCACAACAATGCAAGGGTGTGTTCGGTTCTGAAACAGCGTGGAATGGAATGGTTCCATTTCAGAGGAATGGAATGGTTAAATTTTTGTTCGGTTGGGATAAATGGAGAGCAGAAGAGATCGAGGTTAAACTAACCATTTGTCTCAAAATTGTAATTAACAATTGCAAATGACATTTTAATCTCAAAGTCGTAATTAACAGCGCCTAATGGTGCTCTTTTAATCTAAAAATCGTAATTAACATCATTTTTTGTTGGGTTAGGGGAACTGGAGTAGATGAACATTACTGTATGATGATTGTAAGCAAACGAATTTGGTGTTTCTAAACTTTTGGCTTCGAGATCTTATGGGTTTCAACTCTAGCCTACCCCAACTTGTTTGGGACTGGAAGGCTTGGTTGTTGTTGTTGTTGTTGTAAACTTTTGGGAAGCATAGAAAAAACCGACAATAAACAGAGAAAAATCAAGGCATGTTTTGTGGATTAAGAAAATATACCATATTCATTAAAAGATCACCACCCAGCTGGCGCGTGGCCTTGTGCTTGTAGAGGCATTTAGAAGATGGGGGCGGCATCAACATACTGGCAGCCTGATCAGCCGTAGTTTTGATCTTCCTTTTGAGTAAAGGCCCTAAAGTTTCAGTCTGCATATGAATAGCAAAACAAAAGGCAGACCTCAGCAGTGATATTGAATTACTGTATGAGAAAGACTGATGCATATATTGGATGCTCTTAGCCTTTTGCAGCGTGAACACTAGCTATGGACAGACAAAAAACTAGTTAACTCAGCTTTGTCTAGATATGAATGTACTACCACCATCCAAAAGCTTAAGCCTTATTTATTTTTGAGAAATCAAAACAAGCAAAGTTTGACCAAAATTTTAGAACATTCTATCAACAAATATAATACTGTGTAGATACCGTAGGAAAATATATTTTATTATCTATTTAATGATATTAATTTTGTATTTTGCATGTTACTGATTTTTGGTAAAAGCTTAGTCAAACATGGTATAGTTTGACTTTCTAAAAATAATATAAGCCCAAAGCTTTGAGATGGAGGCGATAGTATCTACAGCTAAAACACATCTATCCGTATCTACAGATAGTTGAGTCAATTAATTTGGATCTGAGGGAGTATCAGATTCAGACTACATCATGGTAAGTTGGTTAAAAAAAATTACCCCTGGGCGGTCCCTGCCCAGCTCGGCAGTGGCATTTCGCTTCTTGTGCTGCAGATCGGGCCATGCTCCTGCAGCAGGTGGGGCGCTATTCTCGTTCCCCATAGCCTCAAACCTGGAGGTACCAACCTGATACAGAGAATATAGAGCATGGTGTCACAGAGACTTTACGCACAAACACCTGAAGACATGTGCTACTTTAAGCATATTCCAGAACAGGAACGGATTGAGGATGCAAGAGAGACACTTAAAAGGTAAAGAGTGGATAAGCAAACGGAGGACCTGCTTCGGGGGGCTGTGGACGCAGCTCAGGCTCAGCCAACTGCCCACATGCGTGGTGGCCTTACGCTCCCTTGCCCCCACCGCCGAGGTGTTAGCTTTCCTGTACAAGCCGACAAAAGATACAAGTGAGGATCAGCAGAAACTACAAAGGTTGCAAATGTCGACAAATAAAGGAAGAACACCCCAATCCAAGCAAAGGTAGCCCCCGCCCCCACCCCCATCAATCACTCCCAGCTCGAGGGTGACCAGAAAGACACCCCTTCGCCCAGAATAGGAAAGAGATGCGCAAGATATCGAGGAGAGGAAAAAAGAACCGATCTCGAGAAAGGAAAGAACATTACTAGTCCTACCTAATCCACTTGGTCTAGATGCAGCTTGCCCCTCCAAGCTGGATGCCTGGACGGTGGAGGCGAAAGGAGGGGATCGAGCTAGCGGCTTGCATCCGTCGGCAATCGGCACTCGATCGGGAGAGAAGGGGTGCTACATAAAGGGGAGGGGTAACATATTTTATTACACAGTGAACTTACTGATGTGACTAGTCATTACATGTCTCACTGAAACTAGGGCCCATAGCGTGGCACCCTAAATTCACTTGAAGCTGCCCGGCGGGACGCATTGGCGCGTCAAGAAACCCCCGAATTGTAGCGGGGAAATGAAACATTTCACAAAAATTCGAAATTCAAGCACACCGCCACGCGCCAAGCACGCGGCTGTTCCTTCCTCTTCCTCGGTTCCTCCTCCCCTATCCGAAAAAACCCCAAATCCCAAGCTCAAACCAAAAAAAAACAAATCCCCTGTCCGCCATGCATGTCCTCGTTAACCCGCTGGAGATCGTTCCCGGACGATGCGGACCCCCGCCCGAGATCCGTAATTCCGTCCACCTCGAGGCACCGCGTGCTGCTCTCGCAGCCAGCCGGCTTGAGGGCGCTGAAGAGGAAGTTCCGCCGGAAAGTGCTCATGGCAACCGTGCAAGCTCACCGGCGTGCTGCATCCCGAGAGGAACTGGTCAAAGCTTTGCTATTCGCCACACACAAAAAATTGCGGGCCAAGATCTGGTCAAAGCTTCATCGATGGCTTGCCGCGAGAGGCTTGGAGTCCAGAGTCAATAAACTAGCTGCTCGAGGATCAAGGCGTTTACACGGATTCATATTAACTGACTCAAGTTTGTTAGTCTAGTTAACAAATGCATCTAGATACATCCATATCTAGACAGAATTGGGTCAATTAATATGAATCAGAGGGGAGTACCTGAAAGTGTTTCATGCTACCAACTAATGCGCTGGCAGGAATCGCTGTAGAAGTAATTGTGCTACTACTCATACGATGAACTGATTGTGTGGGTGTCGAATTTTGCAACATGATCATCCACTGAATGCTTAATCTAGCGCCAAAGGCGTACAAATCATAACATACTACAGCACCAGAACATAAGAGTACGAATCATAAAGTAGCTCAACATTTTGCATCAGGGCTGGGTGGTCCTGAGACTATCGGGACGCCCCTGATGATCTCCGGGTGTGCATCCTCTTCAACGCAAAGCTGTGTACTCAGTCCACGGCCTCCTTCTGTAGGCTGGATAATCTCAGGTGCAGGACCTTCGTCTATGAGAGGCTCGTCATCAGTACCATCCACAGGTGCATCAGGGCTGGCTGGTCTTGAGACTACCCGGACGCCCCTGATGATCTCCGGGCGTGCATCCACTTCAACGCAAAGCTGTGTACTCGGTCCACGGCCTCCTTCTGTAGGGTGGATAATCTCAGGTGCAGGACCTTCGTCTATGAAAGGCTCGTCATCAGTACCATCCACAGGTGCATCAAACTGAGATTCATCTTCAAATCTCCCATCAAACTGAGAGACCTCTTCAACTCTATGCTTCTGCAATTAGTACATCAACCGATTAGACAAACATCTAAGGGATGCAACCTAAACAAATGCTGTTTTACATATTTACCTTCTCATCTGGCACAGCACATGTCCCAGAGCTGAAACCCGTTTCCTGAAGCAAGCGCTTTTTCTCTCCTTCCCGTCCATCCATCTGCAACAAGTTAAATTTGAGTACAGAACCTTGCACAGCAATGCAAACTATTGATTGAAACAGCGGCAGCATCAATATAAATAATTAACTACATATGCCGACACACATACGGTGTGAGCAAGATCTGCTTCTCTGCTAAAGGATCATTATATGGTTCACCATGCTAAACCCGCCTAACATATGTGCGGTCCATCCCAAAAATGTGTAAATGATCTGCCACTACAGGGTGAGGCCTCTTCTCACCATTCATACATGTGCAGCGCGGGCAATACACGTCCAGGTTGTGACCTTCATGAGCTCTAATAAACCCCATAAAGGGTTGAACACCATTTATATATGAAGGGGAACATAAGTGTCCATGCAGTATCCAAGTTCTGTCCATCTGTTTAATTATGAGATACAGTGGTTGGTGATTAATTTAAGGCGAAGTAGGAAATGTATATCAATCGAGTACAAAACTATACTACATGATTATGCATTTCAGCAATCATGTCGAGTACAAAACAAAAAATGCCCATCGACATTTTAGCAAACAGATCGTGTACAAAACTCTGCCATGGCATTTCAGCAAATTAACGGATTGAGTGCAGAACTGACTCTATATGCCCACGCAAATGAACAAATTGATCGATGACAAATCGAGCGGAAAACTATAAAGTGCCAATTAGTTCGAGCATACTGACGAATTTTTTTAGCAGCATCAAGAAAATATAAATCGTTAGGCCGTCTTGCCCGATACATGATTGAGCTAGAGATAGCAGCCCTACCGTGGATCAACTTGACCGCCGGTGCGTCTCGAGAAGAACGACGGGGAGGGGAAGCTTCTTCTTCGCACGGACGGGACGGGGAGGGGAAGCTCTTCGCACGGACGGGGATAAGTTGTGTAGGGGTGGGTGGGGGGTCATGCGGCCGGGCCGCCGGGGTGATAATTAAATGGCGTTTAATGGAGTTGCATGTGTAATTTGCCGTGCACAAGGTTGAGGAATAGGCGGTTCCCTTTGCCGCGCGCACAATTCAAACTATCCCGCCCATGTAGTTGAAATTCGCCATATTTTCGTTAAATCGACATAAAGTCATGTGAGTGGGGGAAAATTAGCAAAGTTGCTTGAAAAATAGTAAAACTCTGGAATTATCCTTTAAATATGCTCTACTTCGTGTGGAAATCGGGGTGTGGAAGCATGTTGAGCTGTTTTATTTGTACTTTCTTCATTAAAACTCCCATTTTATGCACTTTGGATGGAAAGAAATCATTTGTACATAAATTTTGACAACGCCATTTGCAAACACTAATTGTTTTACATGCCAAGATGCACCCATCCACCAAATATATATGGGGCAAAAGTTTATCACAATCTAGCAGATATGCACAATTAGTGAGGGACCCCTTTTGATTTTGTGCAATTTCCACTAATTAGGTAGAGAGAAGGGGTTAATTAATTAGGCCATGTTAGGGGTTATGTGTTTTAGATTAGGTTGTGTGGATTCAAATACAACTTCTTTATTTGTGTGCTATGATTAATCAAAACTAGATTGATCGACTGCGCACACATTATTAGAGGCGCATGCCTTTGCGCACAAAGTGCATGTGTGTGTTGTTGGCCACCAATTAACGAGAGAGAGAGAGAGAGACAGAGAGAGAGAGGTAGAGAGAGATCTACATACGAGAGAGCGATTAAAATCCCCAAATTAAACACATATATATATATATATATGCATGGCACATTTAATTTAATTAGAGGACCGCGAGCTAAGGCACCCCTGGCCTGCTTGATGCACAATTAAGTGTCATTGGCCTATATATAGGGTTTAATTAGGGTTTAGGGTTAGGAGGTTAGGGTTTAGGGTCTAGGGTCTAGGGTCTAGGGTTTAATGTTTATGGTGTTTAGGGGTTTAGGGATTAGGGATTAGGGTTTATTTAGGGTTTAAGGTTTATGGATCATCGATCGAGTGCGCACACACACATTATTAGAGGCACACGCGCCTTTGCGCATAAAGTGCATGTATATATGTGTGTGTTTTTTGGGCAACAACGATATATAGATGATCGAGAGAGAGAGAGAGATTGAAATTCCCAAGAATATGTTCAAATATATATTAAAATATATGCACTAATGCATGCATGGTAGGCCATGCATGCACACTAATTATATATATATTATGAGGAAACTTAATCAAATGTGTTTTCATTCGAGAGAACTTGTCAAAATTCAAGTTAATTAATTTATCATCGATAATTATATAATTAATTAATGAATCTCAGGGAGATGTTATACAACATATGATCGATATAGGCCATGTCGTATATATTAATTGGTGTTAATCTACCGTTTAATTTGCTAGCTCTAGCTGCTATATATATAGATCGAGCATGTTTTTATTAGATCGGGTTATAGCTAGCTAGTATAGTTTAGGGTTATGTGTTTTAATGAACTAGGGTTTGATTAGCTAGGGGTTAGTTATATATATGGTTTAGGGTTAATGCATGGCACATTTAATTTAACTAGAGGACCGCGAGCTAGGCACCCCTGGCCTGCTTGATGCACAATTAAGTGTCGTTGGCCTATATATAGGGTTTAATTAGGGTTTAGGGTTAGCTAGGGTTTAGGGTTTAGTGTTTAGGGTGTTTAGCTAGCTAGGGTCTAGGGTTTAGTTTAGGGTGTTTAGGGTCTAGGGTTTAGGGTTTAATTAATTAGTGTTTAGGGTGTTTAGGGTTTAGGGTTTAGGGTTTAGTGTTTACGGTGTTTAGGGTCTAGGATTTAGGGTTTAGTGTTTAGGGTGTTTAGGGTCTAGGGTTTAGTGTTTAGGGTGTTTAGGGTTTAGGGGAGTTTTAGGGTTGTTTAAGGTTATTTAGGGATCATCGATCGAGTGCGCACACACATTATTAGAGGCACCCCGCGCCTTTGCGCATAAAGTGCATGCGTATATATGTATGTGTGTGTTTTTTGCCACCAACAACGATATATAGATGATCGAGAGAGAGATTGAAATCCCCTAGAATATGTTCAAATATATATTAAAATTGATATAGGCCATGTATATTTTAATTGGTGTTAATCTACGGTTTGCTAGCTAGCTGCTATATATAGAGCATGTTTTTATTAGATCGGGTTATAGCTAGCTAGTACAGTTTAGGGTTATGTGTTTTAATTAAGTAGGGTTGATTATCTAGGGTTAGTTGCATATATATGGTTTAGGGTTAATGCGCGCATGGCACATTTAATTTAATTAGAGGACCGCGAGGCACCCCCTGGCCTGCTCGATGCACAATTAAGTGTCGTTGGCCTATACATAGGGTTTAATTAGGGTTTTAGGGTTAGCTAGGGTTTAGGGTTAGGGTTAGGGTTAGGGTTAGGGTTTAGGGTCTAGGGTTTAGGGTCTAGGGTTTAGGGTTTAGGGTTAGCTAGGGTTTAGGGTTAGGGTTAGGGTTAGGGTTAGGGTTAGGGTTAGGGTTAGGGTTAGGGTTAGGGTTTAGGGTTTAGGGTTTAGTGTTTATCGTGTTTAGGGTTTAGGGATTAGGGATTAGGGATTATTAGGGATTAGGGATTTAAGGTTTTAGGGGTTGTTTAAGGTTTAGGGATCATCGATCGAGTGCGCACACACATTATTAGAGGCACCCGCGCGCGCCTTTACGCATAAAGTACATGCATATATATGTGTGTTTTTTGGGCCACCAATAACGATATATAGATGATCGAGAGAGAGAGATCGAGATTGAAATCCCCAAGAATATATATGTTCAAATATACATCAAAATATATGGACGAATGCATTGTAGGCTATGCATGCACACTAATTATATATATATATTATGAGGCAAATTAATCAAATGTGTTTTCATTCGAGAGAACTTGTCAAAATTCAAGTTAATTAATTTATCACGATAATTATATAATTAATTAATGAATCTCAGGGATATGTTATACAACATGATCGATATAGGCCATGTATATTTTAATTGGTGTTAATCTACGGTTTGCTAGCTAGCTGCTACATATAGAGCATGTTTTTATTAGATCGGGTTATAGCTAGCTAGTATAGTTTAGGGTTATGTGTTTTAATTAAGTAGGGTTGATTAGCTAGCTAGGGTTAGTTACATATATATGGTTTAGGGTTAATGCATGGCACATTTAATTTAATTAGAGGACCGCGAGGCACCCCCTGGCCTGCTCGATGCACAATTAAGTGTCCTTGGCCTATACATAGGGTTTAATTAGGGTTTTAGGGTTAGCTAGGGTTTAGGGTTAGGGTTAGGGTTAGGGTTAGGGTTTAGGGTCTAGGGTTTAGGGTCTAGGGTTTAGGGTTTAGGGTTAGCTAGGGTTTAGGGTTAGGGTTAGGGTTAGGGTTAGGGTTAGGGTTAGGGTTGGGGTTAGGGTTAGGGTTAGGGTTAGGGTTAGGGTTTAGGGTTTAGGGTTTAGTGTTTAGGGTGTTTAGGGTTTAGGGATTAGGGACTATTAGGGATTAGGGATTTAAGGTTTTAGGGGTTGTTTAAGGTTTAGGGATCATCGATCGAGTGCGCACACACATTATTAGAGGCACCACAGCGCCTTTACGCATAAAGTGCATGCGTATATATGTGTGTTTTTTGGGCCACCAACGATATATAGATGATCGAGAGAGAGAGATCGAGATTGAAATCCCCAAGAATATATATGTTCAAATATACATTAAAATATATGCACGAATGCATTGTAGGCCATGCATGCACACTAATTATATATACATTATGAGGCAACTTAATCAAATGTGTTTTCATTCGAGAGAACTTGTCAAAATTCAAGTTAATTAATTTATCACGATAATTATATAATTAATTAATGAATCTCAGGGATATGTTATACAACATGATCGATATAGGCCATGTATATTTTAATTGGTGTTAATCTACGGTTTGCTAGCTAGCTGCTACATATAGAGCATGTTTTTATTAGATCGGGTTATAGCTAGCTAGTATAGTTTAGGGTTATGTGTTTTAATTAAGTAGGGTTGATTAGCTAGCTAGGGTTAGTTACATATATATGGTTTAGGGTTAATGCATGGCACATTTAATTTAATTAGAGGACCGCGAGGCACCCCCTGGCCTGCTCGATGCACAATTAAGTGTCGTTGGCCTATACATAGGGTTTAATTAGGGTTTTAGGGTTAGCTAGGGTTTAGGGTTAGGGTTAGGGTTAGGGTTAGGGTGAGGGTTTAGGGTCTAGGGTTTAGGGTCTAGGGTTTAGGGTTTAGGGTTAGCTAGGGTTTAGGGTTAGGGTTAGGGTTAGGGTTAGGGTTAGGGTTAGGGTTAGGGTTGGGGTTAGGGTTAGGGTTAGGGTTAGGGTTAGGGTTAGGGTTAGGGTTTAGGGTTTAGGGTTTAGTGTTTAGGGTGTTTAGGGTTTAGGGATTAGGGACTATTAGGGATTAGGGATTTAAGGTTTTAGGGGTTGTTTAAGGTTTAGGGATCATCGATCGAGTGCGCACACACATTATTAGAGGCACCCGCGCGCGCCTTTACGCATAAAGTGCATGCATATATATGTGTGTTTTTTGGGCCACCAACGATATATAGATGATCGAGAGAGAGAGATCGAGATTGAAATCCCCAAGAATATATATGTTCAAATATACATTAAAATATATGCACGAATGCATTGTAGGCCATGCATGCACACTAATTATATATATATTATGAGGCAACTTAATCAAATGTGTTTTCATTCGAGAGAACTTGTCAAAATTCAAGTTAATTAATTTATCACGATAATTATATAATTAATTAATGAATCTCAGGGATATGTTATACAACATGATCGATATAGGCCATGTATATTTTAATTGGTGTTAATCTACGGTTTGCTAGCTAGCTGTTATATATAGAGCATGTTTTTATTAGATCGGGTTATATCTAGTATAGTTTAGGGTTATGTGTTTTAATTAAGTAGGGTTGATTAGCTAGGGTTAGTTACATATATATGGTTTAGGGTTAATGCATGGCGCATTTAATTAATTTAATTAGAGGACCGCGAGGCACCCCTGGGCTGCTCAATGCACAATTAAGTGTCGTTGGCCTATACATAGGGTTTAATTAGGGTTTAGGGTTAGCTAGGGCAGAGGGTTAGGGTTAGGGTTAGGGTTAGGGTTTAGGGTCTAGGGTATAGGGTTTAGTGTTTAGGGTGTTTAGGGTTTAGGGTTTAGGGATTAGGGATTTAGGGTTTTAGGGTTGTTTAAGGTTTAGGGATCATCGATCGAGCGCGCACACACATTATTAGATCGAGGCACCCGCGCCTTTACGCATAAAGTGCATGCGTATATATGTGTGTTTTTTGGGCCACCAACGATATATAGATGATCGAGAGAGAGATTGAAATCCCCAAGAATATGTTCAAATATACAATAAAATATATGCACGAATGCATTGTAGGCCATGCATGCACACTAATTATATATACATTATGAGGCAACTTAATCAAATGTGTTTTCATTCGAGAGAACTTGTCAAAATTCAAGTTAATTAATTTATCACGATAATTATATAATTAATTAATGAATCTCAGGGATATGTTATACAACATGATCGATATAGGCCATGTATATTTTAATTGGTGTTAATCTACGGTTTGCTAGCTATCTGCTACATATAGAGCATGTTTTTATTAGATCGGGTTATAGCTAGCTAGTGTAGTTTAGGGTTATGTGTTTTAATTAAGTAGGGTTGATTAGCTAGCTAGGGTTAGTTACATATATATGGTTTAGGGTTAATGCATGGCACATTTAATTTAATTAGAGGACCGCGAGGCACCCCCTGGCCTGCTCGATGCACAATTAAGTGTCGTTGGCCTATACATAGGGTTTAATTAGGGTTTTAGGGTTAGCTAGGGTTTAGGGTTAGGGTTAGGGTTAGGGTTAGGGTTAGGGTTTAGGGTCTAGGGTTTAGGGTCTAGGGTTTAGGGTTTAGGGTTAGCTAGGGTTTAGGGTTAGGGTTAGGGTTAGGGTTAGGGTTAGGGTTAGGGTTGGGGTTAGGGTTAGGGTTAGGGTTAGGGTTAGGGTTAGGTTTTAGGGTTTAGGGTTTAGTGTTTAGGGTGTTTAGGGTTTAGGGATTAGGGATTAGGGACTATTAGGGATTAGGGATTTAAGGTTTTAGGGGTTGTTTAAGGTTTAGGGATCATCGATCGAGTGCGCACACACATTATTAGAGGCACTCGCGTGCGCCTTTACACATAAAGTGCATGCGTATATATGTGTGTTTTTTGGGCCACCAACGATATATAGATGATCGAGAGAGAGAGATCGAGATTGAAATCCCCAAGAATATATATGTTCAAATATACATTAAAATATATGCACGAATGCATTGTAGGCCATGGATGCACACTAATTATATATATATTATGAGGCAACTTAATCAAATGTGTTTTCATTCGAGAGAACTTGTCAAAATTCAAGTTAATTAATTTATCACGATAATTATATAATTAATTAATGAATCTCAGGGATATGTTATACAACATGATCGATATAGGCCATGTATATTTTAATTGGTGTTAATCTATGGTTTGCTAGCTAGCTGTTATATATAGAGCATGTTTTTATTAGATCGGGTTATATCTAGTATAGTTTAGGGTTATGTGTTTTAATTAAGTAGGGTTGATTAGCTAGGGTTAGTTACATATATATGGTTTAGGGTTAATGCATGGCGCATTTAATTAATTTAATTAGAGGACCGCGAGGCACCCCTGGGCTGCTCGATGCACAATTAAGTGTCGTTGGCCTATACATAGGGTTTAATTAGGGTTTAGGGTTAGCTAGGGCAGAGGGTTAGGGTTAGGGTTAGGGTTAGGGTTTAGGGTCTAGGGTATAGGGTTTAGTGTTTAGGGTGTTTAGGGTTTAGGGATTAGGGATTTAAGGTTTTAGGGTTGTTTAAGGTTTAGGGATCATCGATCGAGTGCGCACACACATTATTAGATCGAGGCACCCGCGCCTTTACGCATAAAGTGCATGCGTATATATGTGTGTTTTTTGGGCCACCAACGATATATAGATGATCGAGAGAGAGATTGAAATCCCCAAGAATATGTTCAAATATACAATAAAATATATGCACGAAGGCATTGTAGGCCATGCATGCACACTAATTATATATATATTATGAGGCAACTTAATCAAATGTGTTTTCATTCGAGAGAACTTGTCAAAATTCAAGTTAATTAATTTATCACGATAATTATATAATTAATCAATGAATCTCAGGGATATGTTATACAACATGATCGATATAGGCCATGTATATTTTAATTGGTGTTAATCTACGATTTGCTAGCTAGCTGCTATATATAGAGCATGTTTTTATTAGATCGGGTTATAGCTAGCTAGTATAGTTTAGGGTTATGTGTTTTAATTAAGTAGGGTTGATTAGCTAGGGTTAGTTACATATATATGGTTTAGGGTTAATGCATGGCACATTTAATTTAATTAGAGGACCGCGAGAGGCACCCCTGGCCTGCTCGATGCACAATTAAGTGTCGTTGGCCTATACATAGGGTTTAATTAGGGTTTAGGGTTAGCTAGGGTTTAGGGTTAGGGTTAGGGTTAGGGTCTAGGCCGGGTTTAGGGTTTAGTGTTTAGGGTGTTTAGGTTTAGGGATTAGGGATTATATATTTAAGGTTTTAGGGTTGTTTAAGGTTTAGGGATCATCGATCGAGTGCGCACACACATTATTAGAGGCACCCGCGCCTTTACGCATAAATTGCATGCATATATATGTGTGTTTTTTGGCCACCAACGATATATAGATGATCGAGAGAGAGAGATTGAAATCCCCAAGAATATGTTCAAATATACATTAAAATATATGCACGAATGCATGGTAGGACATGCATGCACACTAATTATATATATATATTATGAGGCAACTTAATCAAATGTGTTTTCATTCGAGAGAACTTGTCAAAATTAGAGTTAATTAATTTATCACGATAATTATATAATTAATTAATGAATCTCAGGGATATGTTATACAACATGATCGATATAGGCCATGTATATATTAATTGGTGTTAATCTAAGGTTTGCTAGCTAGCTGCTATATATAGAGCATGTTTTTATTAGATCGGGTTAGAGCTAGTATACTTTAGGGTTATGTGTTTTCATTAAGTAGGGTTGATTAGCTATGGTTAGTTACATATATATGGTTTAGGGTTAATGCATGGCACATTTAATTTAATTAGAGGACCGCGAGGCACCCCTGGCCTGCTTGATGCACAATTAAGTGTCGTTGGCCTATATATAGGGTTTAATTAGGGTTTAGGGTTAGGGTTAGGGTTTAGGGTATAGGGTTTAGTGTTTAGGGTGTTTAGGGTTTAGGGATTAGGGATTAGGGTTTCAGGGTTGTATAAGGTTTAGGGATCATCGATCGAGTGCGCACACACATTATTAGAGGCACCCGCGCCTTTGCGCATAAAGTGCATGCGTATAGTTTAGGGTTATTTGTTTTAATTAAGTAGGGTTTGATCAGCTAGGGTTAGTTACATATATATGGTTTAGGGTTAATGCATGGCACATTACATATAGTTTAAATCTCAAGAATGTTTATACATGATAGGCCATATGTGCAAAGGAATTTTTTTCCTTGTGAACTTGTCAAAATTCAAGTTTATCGGTGCCAATGGAAACTAGTCCAAAAAATTACATAGAGGACCAAAAGTACTAGACAATAACTAATAGAACCTGCAACTTTACAAAAAGGACCCCAAAACATATAGAAGAAAATCAATCGAGTCCTTCTCGACCGCACATCGTATCTCTCGCTCCGCATCCTTTCCAAAGCAACTCCGTCGCCGGACGCACCACTTGGGACGGTGTCGCCGGTAGTCGCCAGGACGAATGAGAAGAAGGGCCTCAAAGAACGGCATATTGGCTCTGAGAAGGGCCGCTGAAAGGCCAAGATGTGCACGGGCAAGACGGATGACGCCGTCGTATGCCCCGAACTTGTGAACTTTAGCAGCTTGACTTCCCCATTGGCCAGATCTGAAGCACTGACCAAAGCAAGCCTCACCGTTAGCGCCATCACATTGATGGCACCAGATCGGGGTTTGGCCGGCAAGATCCGCCAGATTCACCATAGGCCAGATCTGAAGCCGATGACGAGATCCCCGACTCCATTGCGCCATTCTGCTCATGGGAAACACTGGATCTAAGCTTACAACAACACTAACTCCCTCGGATCCAAATTAGCTGACTCAACTTTGCTTATCTAAATATGGATGTATCCACACATGTTTTTACTCTAGATACATACACGTCTAAGGAAAGTTGAATCAATTAATTTAGTTCGGAGGGTGTACAATATACAGAGAGAAGTCGGCCTCGTCTCCGGCCGGCGAGGCCGCCGAAGAGAAGGGGGAGAGGAGCCGGGGGAGTGGGAGAGACTCGAGAGAGAAAGAGAAGAGGAAGAAATGAGAGCTCCCTGGGGAAGAACATTATTTTTGTCGTTCTGCTCGTAGCTTGAAACTGAAAATTTCGGCCGCGCGCCAAATCATCCCGCCGCATCCATTCGAAAATCCTGTGACCAGTTTTACCCTTTTAACCCTGGTCCGGAAGCTACAACCCACCGACCATGGAGGGCTCATTCGGTAACAATGAAATATCTTGCCTAGATCCTGAACACTCCCCACAGGCCCACACCCACCCACCAACCATTCGCCCCATTAGCTCAAAAATACTCTCACACGCCAAAGCTCTGACTCTCTACAGTACTAGATCTGCTTCGCCGCCGGCATACTCCTCCACAATGTAGCCTTGATCGTGTTGGCTGTCCACCCACCTGATCCGCTCCCCCGCCGCCCTCGTCACCGACGGATCTGCTTCACCGCCGACCTCGCCACCGACGGATCTGCTTCACCGCCGACCTCGCCACCGACGGATCTGCTTCACCGCCGACCTCGCCACCGACTACCTCGGCGCAGCGGCTGTATCAACTTCACCGAATCCCTTGCCAGCCAACCAGATCTGCTTCACTAACGCCCGCTTCTACTGAAACAGGGTCGATTCATCGTCTCCCGCGTTCGCCGCCGCTGGAATGCAAGTTGCCGCCCCCGTCCACCCCGCCGCAGCTTGGTTAGTACGCTGGCCCGTTAGATCGCGGTGTTTCTTTAGCCATGTTTTGTGTAGTTATTTGCAGATCTCATATGCCGTTAACTTTCTTGATGTGTTGCTTCGCATGAAGTTTGTTTAAATATTGTACAGTACAAAAGCATTATACAGTCGCTACCATCCTGTTCATTCTACTGACACCTGTGTGCATCCACATATTTATAGCCTTATACCCATTCATTTGATGCCAACTGTTTTTGTACTGCATGCTATTGTCGCACTGCTTTTATAGTCATGCTATGGGCATTTCCAATCTGCTTGTTCTTATACCACGTCATTAGCTCACCGCTAGCTGCTAGCTGTTTTCTCGTGTCTGCTATTCTCACACTGCTTTTATAATCATGCTATGTGCATTTCCAATCTGCTTTCTATTATACCTCGTCTTTAGCTTATATAGTTATTGTTGCGTGCATGTCTGGTCTTTGTATTATCGTAGACTGACTTGTTAATGTTATTTTTCCTAGGGATTGATCATGCGAACCACTTATTAGAACATCCAACATTAACAGCGGGGACGCTAGGGAAGGTTAGAATCTGAGTTCTTGGTTGGTAATTTTGGCAGTTTACTTCCGTTATTATCTATAACCTATATGCATTGTTCCTTATGCAAGAGATTAACACTTGGAACCCTGCCATAGCAATGCCATTCATGCTTTCCTAAGTTTAGGCCTCCTTGAGAAGCTTGTCTTCGAGAAACAGCGAAGGTGATTTGAACCTGACATTTGGTCATTCTTAATGCCAGTTTACTTTATGTGGAAAACCTTGGCATTACCCTACTCTAAATCTGAATGTCTGAAATTCGTATCTCATGCAAAGCAACATCTAGTTGGTTTTAATCTGATATATGGTAAATATTGGCTTGTTCATTTGGCAGCTCAAGTTTTTTGTTATTTGAAACCAGCTGACTTGGTCTTAAATGTGATATCTAAACACAGATTAAGGACAATGGAGCAGGAGGATTAGCATTTCACTTGATGGCTGAACCTAAAATGACAGGCATGTTGACCACGACTAGTGCACGCAAGAGAAGGACCCGCAATGCGAGCCAAGATGTGCTTAGTACATGCATCTTATCTTATCTTGTGCTTATTTCTGCTACATGTCGTTATCTGATCTCTACATTGCGTAATACATGTTTGAATAATTAATTGTTGTAACTATGTTTGCAATGTTACCGTAATGCGCTTTTAATGAAGCAGTCATCATTAGAAGATAGTCGCCAAAAAAGGATATGTAGCGACCCTGTGCAACATTATGATGTAAGTTTGTGCTTAGTACAAGTTCCATACATTGTCTTATTTATGCAACTTGGTATTATCTTATATCTACATTGCATAATAAATGTTTGCATAGTTCGTCGTTTAACTCTTTTTGCATTATTATCAGAATGCAGTTGTGATGAAGCAATCTTCATTAGAAGTGAGGCCCACAAAAACTTCTGATATTTCTTCTGATGCATCTTCTCATAGCCGTCAACCTAGACCATTGCTTTCATCAAACAGTAAATATCTCAAGGCTGTACTTTATAAAAGACATGGTATCGCTGCTTTAAGATCTGTAGCTGATATGTTGACAAAGAGTACACAAGATTCAATCAAGGCGATTGCCAAATGTCAACGTGTTATTGATGATGCTAATAGAAGTCCTCAATGATTCTATGTAATTTTTTTATTTGGGCACATGAATTGCCTTGTAATTTTCCTACTTGTTTTATTTGTGTATGTAATTGTGTGTATCATTGATATCAGATTTTAGGCTCATGAAATTTAATGCAAGTTGACTAGTCAAACAAGTAGGGCACTACAACAGATTGGGCCGGCCCACTTACAGTAGTGTGGGACCCACTTTCATTTTGGGCCGGCCCACTTCTTTAGTAGGCCGGCCCGGTTACACGATAGTGGGATCCACATGCTTATTGGGCCGGCCCACTATCTTGTTGGGCCAGCCCATTTGCTATATGGTGGTCCCACATGGTAAATGGGCCGGCCCTTTAACAGGAAGGTGGGACCCACATGTGTTTTTGGCCCGGCCCACTATCTTGTTGGGCCGGCCCACTTGCTATATGGTGGACCCCACATACTAAATGGGCCGGCCTTTTAACTGGAAAGTGGAACCCACCTGTGTTTTTGGCCCGGCCCACTATCTTGTTGGGCCGGCCCACTTGCTATATGGTGGACCCCACATACTAAATGGGCCGGCCTTTTAACAGGAAGGTGGGACCCACCTGTGCTTTTGGCCCGGCCCACTATCTTGTTGGGCCGGCCCACTTGCTATATGGTGGACCCCACACACCAAATGGGCCGGCCCTTTAACAGGAAAGTGGAACCCACCTGTGTTTTTGGCCCGGCCCACTATCTTGTTGGGCCGGCCCACTTGCTATATGGTGGACCCCACATACTAAATGGGCCGACCCTTTAACCGGAAAGTGGGACCCACCTGTGTTTTTGGCCAGGCCCACTTGCTATACGGTGGACCCCACACACTAAATGGGCCGGCCCTTTAACAGGAAAGTGGGACCCACCTGTGTTTCGGCCCGGCCCACTTGCTTCTTGGGCCGGCCCAGTAGCTGTAAGGTGGACCCCACATGTTAAATGGGCCGGCCCATTTAAGTTTTGACCAGTCAACCTTAGAGGTTAGGCCCGGCCCACGTAACTAATGGACCAGCCTAGCTATATAGTTGACCGGTCAAACTATGTCAGCTGGCCCGGCCCGCTTAAGACGTGGCAGGCCTCGTGTGGGCCTACCATCTACCACGGGGTTTCAGGCGGTTAACGCCGTTAACTGCCAGTTAACGGCGTCTGCCACGTGTCAGGTTGCATGACGTCAGCAGTCAACGGGCTCCCGGAAACACTTGCGCAACGGTCCGATTTTCCGTGGCGGAAGGGCGCCCAAGCGCGACGGACCGAAAAAAACGTCGTTGGACTTTGCCTGACGCAGTTTCCACAACAGAACCCATATCGTCGGGTTAGGCCCATAGGCGACGAAAAATACCCCTTAGCGAACGATTTTGAGACGTTGTCTATCAGAACTTTTCTTGTAGTGATTGCTGTGAATCACTTCATTTATCTCATATGCTTACAATAGTATGATCATGTTTATGTTGGTAGCATGTCACTTAAGAAATTATCATTGTTATCATTTACCTACTCGAGGGCGAGTAGGAACTAAGCTTGGGGATGCTTGATACGTCTCCAACGTATCTATAATTTCTTATGTTCCATGCTAGTTTTATGACAATACCTACATGTTTTGTTCACACTTTATATCGTTTTGATGCGTTTTCCAGAACTAACCTATTGACGAGATGCCGAAGGGCCAGTTCCTGTTTTCTGCTGTTTTTGGTTTCAAAAATCCTAGTAAGGAAATATTCCCGGAATCGGACGAAATCAATGCCCATCATCCTATTTTTCCACGAAGCTTCCAGAACACCCGAGAGCCAGCAGAGGAGGGCCACAGGGCCACCAGATGACAGGGTGGCGCGGCCAGGGCCTGGGCCGCGCCCCCCTATTGTGTCACCGCCTCGTCAGCCTTCCGACTCCGCCTCTTCGCCTATTTAAAGGTCCCTGACCTAAATCTTCGATAAGGAAAAGCCACGGTACGAGAAACCTTCCAGAGCCACCGCCATCGCGAAGCCAAGATCTGGGGACAGGAGTCTCTGTTCCGGCACGCCGCCGGGACGGGGAAGTGCCCCTGGAAGGCTCCTCCATCAACACCACCGCCATCTTCATCACCGCTGATGTCTCCCATGAGGAGGGAGTAGTTCTCCATCGAGGCTAAGGGCTGTACCGGTAGCTATGTGGTTAATCTCTCTCCTATGTACTTCAATACAATGATCTCATGAGTTGCCTTACATGATTGAGATTCATATGAGTTTTGTATCACTATTAGTCTATGTGCTACTCTTGTGATGTTATTAAAGTAGTCTATTCCTCCTTCACGGTGTAATGGTGACAGTGTGTGCATCGTGTAGTACTTGGCGTAGGTTATGATCATAATCTCTTGTAGGTTATGGAGTTAATTATTACTATGATAGTATTGATGTGATTTATTCCCCCTTCATAGTGTAAAGGTGACAGTGTGTATGCTATGTTAGTACTCGGTTTAAATTACAAAGATCTATTATGCTCTAAAGGTTACTTAAATATGAATGCCGAATGTTGTGGAGCTTGTTAACTCCGGCATTGAGGTGCTCTTGTAGCCCTACACAACGAATGGTGTTCATTATCAAACAAGAGTATATGTAGCACAAAGGAAGAGAACTTATTTATTATGTGATCAATGTTGAGAGTGTCCACTAGTGAAAGTATGATCCCTAGGCCTTGTTTCCAAATACTGCAATCATCGCTTGTTTATCGTTTTCTGCATCTTTAGTTCCTGCAATATTACTACCATCAACTGCACGTCAGCAAGCACTTTTCTGGCGCCGTTACTACTGCTCATATTCATCCATACCACTTGTATTTCACTCTCTCTTCGCCGAACTAGTGCACCTATACATCTGACAAGTGTATTAGGTGTGTTGGGGACACAAGAGACTTCTTGTATCGTGATTGCAGGGTTGCTTGAGAGGAATATCTTTGACCTCTTCCTCCCTGAGTTCGATAAACCTTGGGTGATCCACTTAAGGGAAACTTGCTGCTGTTCTACAAACCTCTGCTCTTGGAGGCCCAACACTGTCTACAAGAATAGAAGCACCCGTAGACATCAGTCAGCCTCTCTGAACGATAAACCTTTCCTTTCTTGGATTTATTTTTGAACCCTGATTTTGAGCTACTTGCCTTTTTATTTCGATCCCCTGCCGCCTTTGAAACGTTGAGGCCACTCCTGCAAAATGGGACCCATATGTCATCCTCCAAGTACAATATACGTTTTCTTTCCTGGATTATTTTTGCCCCCCTGATTTCTAGCAAATTGACCTTTTCTTTCTATCCCCTGCCGCCTTGTTAACATTGAGGATGCTGCTGCAAATGGATCCCATATGTCAGCCTCTCTGAAGTATGAATGTTTCCTTTCTTGGATTTATTTTTAACCACTAATTTCGGGCTACTTGCCTTTTTTTCTTTGGATCTCCAGCCGGCTTTGAAATGTGGAGGACGCTACTGGCCCATGGGTCCCACGTTTTATCCTCTCTGAATGATAAATGTTGAGGCCGTTGCTGCAAGATGGGTCCCACATGTCAGTCTCTCTGATCAATAAATGTTTCCTTTCTCGGATTTATTGTTCACCCCTGATTTCTGGCTAATTTTTTTTCTTTCGATCCCTTGCCGCCTTGTTAACGTTGTGGACGCCGTTGGCAGATGGGTCCTACATGGCAGCCTCTATGTACAATAAACCTTTACTTTCTTGGATTATTTTTGGCCCCTGATTTCTAGCTACTTGGATTTTTATTTCAATCCCCTGCCGCCATTGATAGGTCCCATATGTCAGCCTCTATGTACATATACGGTGGGCGAAGCTTTGATATGATGGGCTCTAAAATTAAATTCAGAAAGTTTCGGCTGGCATCAAGTAGGGTGGGCCAAGATGACCGCGATAGGTCTATTTTTAATGGGCTCATTAGAATAACTCAGTTTGCTGGGGGTGCCCGGCCCACCTGATCTAGGTGTGTTCCCCTCAACAACAAAAAAAAACTGATCTAGGTGTAGCTCCTCCGGAATCGAAACAAAAGACCTGGGGGAGGGACTAAACAAATACGGAATAAGGTCCCCAAAAATTGCATACATTCATGTGAAAAGTCACCCCTGTCTCCTTCGTCGCCGTGCTCTTATCTAGATGCACTGGCATTCGGCTAGGCCGCTCAACAAAGCTTCTTCAGGCCTCTTTCAACCGAGCCAGCCGTGCACTGCTGGTTGCGCCATTCTTCTCTTGAAGCACCGGCGGCGGTCAACTAGTCGATCGCCAGGTATGCATGTTATCTTCAGGGCTGGGCAATTGTCGGACTAATTATCACTGGAAGAGTGTTGTCAACCCCATATAATTTCGTTTGCTTTCTAGAATCGATCGGTTGCATTTTTTGCTCTAGATCTATTTCTTATACTAGTACATTGTTTTCTGCTCGATCTATTTATTCTAATTGGTTGGTCATATGTTGTGTTCCATCCATTTGTTCTGTCAAATATGTAACCGCGCAGTCAATCTGTTTGCTGAAAAAGAAATATTGCCTTCGTTCGTGTATTCCATATATTTGCTGATACAATGTGTCATTTATAGTTTTATATAAAATCCGTTTGCTCAGATATCTAGGCATGGATTTGTTCTCAACTTGTTCGTTGAAATAGCTTAAAGCTTCTGACCATCTATTTTCAAGGTGTGCTTGCAGAGTTCCGAAGGATATTTTTGGAAATCTATAGTAAAGTTCACTTTCTGACAGAAGAGTGGTAGAATGTCTTATGAATGAGACATCATAAATCGTGTGCAAGATTGAGTTGATATATCCTCCATGCTTCTTTGATAGTACGATGGAGAATTTGGATGTTCTAATACTACTCGATGAGGCAGTACATAGAGGTTCGGTGCAGTAAAGATGGATGTACCCTACAGAACATCGACTTGGCACGTCCAAGGTTGATGTTAAGATATTACGTGCACAGTTTGTTAAGTGAGTGATATGCATTGTATCCACACATATATAAATTGAACTTGTAACTGAACTAGATATATTCACATAATCAAACTTGACTATGTTTTACAGGTTCTTCGAAGAAACAAAAGTACCAGGACCAATAATGTGTGGGGGTGGAATCGGGTTTAAGGATCATGATGTAAAATGTTGAGTTGCATCTTGTCTATTTTGTAATGGCAAGATCTCGCAGCTGCGCCAAAAGTAACATGGTCATGCTAGTGATGTACTGCCGCCCGTTGTTGAGATGTATAAGTGGATTGCCTAGCCCTTTCCATCAGTTCAGACTTTTCGTTGCGTTGGCTAGTGCATGAAGCTTGACACCCGTATCATGTGGTCCTGATATGAGGATAAGAACACCTTCAGCTTGCATTGCTAATGGTGTCTACTGCATCACTGACGTACCTTCAATAGAGACTGATGCAGCTGGAGTTGGTACTGGTGAGCCTGCACCTGACATCATCGTGCCACCTGAAGTAGGTGGTGTATTGGGATTAGACTGATAAGCATAGCACCTTCCAAAGAACAAGATGCTGATAGTGTTGGTTAAGGTGATTTTACGCCAAAAGTCTTGTATGCTCAACATGTGTCGTACCTAGTTTGGATATTGTGTTGTTACCCTTTTGTGATTTGGTGTTTGTCCAACAGATAAAGCTACTCTATTCCCGTGTAAGTGTTATTATGTGAACAAAAGTTGTATGTACATATATATTAGTCAGAGAACCAAACTTCCATATTCTTGCATAGTTATAACACATAAGTCATAATAAAAATTCAAAAGAAAAAGAATAATTGCCTTTGCAATGTGATTGTGCCAAGTAGATTAGACAACCAACCACAAACATTACAGGTCAACAGCCAAACGCATGCGAAAGTCATAAGGTAAGCTCCATAATACATGTTCAAAACAAAAGCCTAAAAACCATAAGAAAGGTAGCTCCACATCATAGTTCCACGACAGCAGCATATGGATCATAAAACATATATCAAGCCAGGACAGCTGCACAACTAGGTAAGCATCCATGGGGTCTGTCTCAAGAGGTAAGACTGTGTGAATACTACAAAATGTGGCTCTTGCCTCACCCCACCCATACATCTTATCATGGAACCTTACCAAATCAGCATGAATCATCTTGACATAAACATAAATCCTCTCTCCATGCTGATGGGATCGAACAATGCACCAGTTACAGTGCTTCAGCTTGTCAAACAGTATGTAGGAGATGCCGAAGCATGCTGGCTGGTCTTTGTAGTGACAATGGCTAGTTGGTCATGTGAACCACCCAAATAGATCTTTAGAGCTTGAAGGACATTACGTGCCATATAAGCTACCGTTGCTGACTTCAGCTCATGTTCAGGTGAATGCCAGCTGACATCTTGTCCTAGAGATCTAGATCCTTCTTGATCACATTCAGCAGAATCATCACCACCACTTACAGGTGCATAAGGTTCTACCGAAGGCACATCAGGTACATGCTCTAGTTCATAGGAGTCTAGTGGGACAACACCGTTTGCTGGAATCTCTACAATACCAGCTCCAGGTAGACCACTAGTCTCTACAGAGGGTAAACCACCAATATCCACTTCAGAGGATTCTCGTGACATGACACCTTTCGCTAGAGGCTCTACCCTACCAGGTCCAGGTCCACCACTAGTCAGTACTGTGGGTAGACCCAATCCACAACCTCCTTCGTGTCGCATGACAATGTCAGGTGCAAGATCAGCAGTAGCAACTCCAGCATCATCACCAGTTACATCGGTCTTGACAATAGGTAAATCGTCTTGCTCCAGTTCAGAGGATTCCCTTGGCAAGGCACCGTTCGCTTGAGGCTCTACACTAGCAGCTCCAGCTGCACCACTCTAGTTTCTACAGCAGGGGGTAAACACAATCCACAACCTCCTTCATGTGGCACGATGATGCCAGGTATAGGCTCATCAGTATTAGGTCCAGCTGCATCAGTCTCCATAGACAATAAACAAGGTGGCGTTGGAGGTTTAAAAAACTGACATGCTGTTTCACCTTTGTCATTAGACAATATAGAGTTTTCTTCAACTCTATGTTTCTCCAATAATAAGTACATGAACATAAATTAGACTAGAGCATCTAGCCATCTAACGAGGGCAGCGGCAAAACAAGCGTCGTTTCATATATTTACCTTGTCATCTGGGATATCAGAACAAAAGGTAGATAGAGTCATAGGAGGTGTTATATGCGGGGTATGTACATGGGCCCGCCATATTCCCGCAAGCTCGGCATCGGGATGGTGAATGAAACATGGGAGGTACTACTGGTGCGTAGCGCTGAATGTAAGTGGAAGAATTAGGTTGTGTAAAGTGCATAGTTCAGAGCAATGCAAATGTTGACAAGCGAGTGCATAACACTATGTTACAAACTGAACAGTGAAAATTTAGTGTATGATGAATATAAGCATGCTAATTTGGTGTTTCCGAATTCCAAAAAGCATTAGACAGAGCCGGTGAAAATATCAGACATAAATCATAGCATGTATATGTGGCTTAAGAAAATATACCCAAACCCTTGGATGGTTACAGCCCGGCTGGTCCTTGGACTTGAGCTTATATAAGAATCCAGAAGGTGGGGCTGACAGTAACTTGGTGGCAGCCTCTGCAGATACCTCATCAGCAGCAGTTGCAATCCTTTTGACCAATGAAGGATTAGCAGTTTTAGTCTGCATATGAAAATTGAAGAGCAACAGACATCAGCAGTGATATATAAAATGAATCTATGAGACAATGATGCATATAGTGCTAGGTGTAAGTGGAAGAATAGGGTTGTGTGTGTTTCTGAACTTTTGGTAAGCATTAGACAAAGCTGGCAATAAACAGACAAAAATCAAATCATGTATGAGGATTAAGAAAATATACCTGCTTACTGAAAAGGATACCACCAAGCTGGCCCGTGGCCTTGTGCTTGAGGAGGTTTTCAGAACATGGTGGCCGCACCATCGTCTTCACAGCAGCCTCATCAGGATCATTTTTTATCCATTTGAGTAGAGGCACAGAAGTTTCATCCTGCATATGAATATATAGCAACAGAACTCATCATTGATATTTAATAAATCTATGAGATAGACTGATGCAAATAGTGCGGGATCTAAGTGGAAGAATAGTGTTGTGCATAGACAATAGTTGACAACAATGCAAATGATTACAAAAGAATCCAACGGAACTCAACAGTTTATATACTGGATGAGACAGACTGAAAGTGAAAAATTAGTGTATGATGATTGTAAGCAAACACAGTGTTTCTGAACTTTTGGTAAGCATTAGACAAAGCCAACAGTAATTAAACAGATACTCCCTCCGTCCCAAAATATAAGGCGTCTAAGGACTGGTCAAAAGTCAAATTTTACAAACTTTGACCAAATATTTAGAAAAATATGTTTACATCTATAATATCGAATGGACATATTAAGAAAATATATTTTATGGTGAATCTATTCATGTTGATTCAGTACTGTAAATGTTTATATTTTTGTATATAAACTTGGTCAAACTTAAAAAACGGTGACTTTTGACTAATGCTTAGACGCCTTATATTTTGGGACGGAGGGAGTAATAATAAAATCATGTATGTGGATTAAGAAAATATACTAGATTCATTAAAAGGTCACCACCCAGCTGGCCCATGGCCTCGTGCTTGCAGAGGTTTTCGGAAGATGGTGCCGGCACCATCGTCTTCACAGCAGCCTCATCAGCCTCATTTTGTATCCACTTGAGTAAATGCGCAGCAGTTTCAGCCTGTGAAAGGACGAGATGTCGCCTAGAGGGGGGTGAATAGGCGTTGATACGTCTCCGACGTATCGATAATTTCTTATGTTCCATGCCACATTATTGATGTTATCTACATGTTTTATGCACACTTTATGTCATATTCGTGCATTTTCTGGAACTAACCTATTAACAAGATGCCGAAGTGCCGCTTCTTGTCTGCTGTTTTTGGTTTCAGAAATCCTAGTAAGGAAATATTCTCGGAATTGGACGAAATCAAAGCCCAGGGGCCTATTTTTCCATGAAGCTTCCAGAAGTCCGAAGATGAGACGAAGAGGGGCCACGGGGCGGCCAAACCCTAGGGCGGCGTGGCCACACCCCTGGCCGCGCCGGCCTATGGTGTGGGCCCCCCGTGCCGCCTCTTGACTTGCCCTTCCGCCTACTTAAAGCCTCCGTGACGAAACCCCTAGTACCGAGAGCCACGATACGGAAAACCTTCCAGAGACGCCGCCAACGCCGATCCCATCTCGGGGGATCCAGGAGATCGCCTCCGCACCTGCCGAGAGGGGAATCATCTCCCGGAGGACTCTACGCCGCCATGGTCGCCTCCGGTGTGATGTGTGAGTAGTCTACCCCTGGACTATGGGTCCATAGCAGTAGCTAGATGGTTGTCTTCTCCCCATTGTGCTATCATTGTCGGATCTTGTGAGCTGCCTAACATGATCAAGATCATCTATCTGTAATTCTATATGTTGCGTTTGTTGGGATCCGATGAATAGAGAATACTTGTTATGTTGATTATCAAAGTTATATCTACGTGTTGTTTATGATCTTGCATGCTTTCCGTTACTAGTAGATGCTCTGGCCAAGTAGATGCTTGTAACTCCAAGAGGGAGTACTTATGCTCGATAGTGGGTTCATGCCTGCATTGACACCTGGGACAGTGACAGAAAGTTCTAAGGTTGTGTTGTGCTGTTGCCACTAGGGATAAAACATTGATGCTATGTCTAAGGATGTAGTTGTTGATTACATTACGCACCATACTTAATGCAATTGTCTGTTGCTTTGCAACTTAATACTGGAGGGGGTTCGGATGATAACCTGAAGGTGGACTTTTTAGGCATAGATGCAGTTGGATGGCGGTCTATGTACTTTGTCGTAATGCCCAATTAAATCTCACTATACTCATCATGATATGTATGTGCATTGTCATGCTCTCTTTATTTGTCAATTGCCCAACTGTAATTTGTTCACCCAACATGCTGTTTGTCTTATGGGAGAGACACCTCTAGTGAACTGTGGACCCCGGTCCAATTCTCTTTGCTGAAATACAATCTACTGCAATACTTGTTCTACTGTTTTCTGCAAACAATCATCTTCCACACAATACGGTTAATCCTTTGTTACAGCAAGCCGGTGAGATTGACAACCTCACTGATTCGTTGGGGCAAAGTACTTTGGTTGTGTTGTGCAGGTTCCACGTTGGCGCCGGAATCCCTGGTGTTGCGCCGCACTACATCCCGCCGCCATCAACCTTCAACGTGCTTCTTGGCTCCTCCTGGTTCGATAAACCTTGGTTTCTTTATGAGGGAAAACTTGCTGCTGTGCGCATCATACCTTCCTCTTGGGGTTCCCAACGAACGTGTGAGTTACACGCCATCAAGCTCTTTTTCTGGCGCCGTTGCCGGGAGATCAAGACACGCCGCAAGGGGAGTCTCCACTTCTCAATCTCTTTACTTTGTTTTTGTCTTGCTTAGTTTTATTTACTACTTTGTTTGCTGCACTAAATCAAAATACAAAAAAATTAGTTGCTAGTTTTACTTTATTTGCTATCTTGTTTGCTATATCAAAAACACAAAAAAATTAGTTTACTTGCATTTACTTTCTCTAGTTTGCTTTATTTACTGTTGCTAAAATGGCCAACGCTGAAAATACTAAGTTGTGTGACTTCACAACCACAAATAATAATGATTTCTTATGCACACCTATTGCTCCACCTGCTACTACAGCAGAATTCTTTGAAATTAAACCTGCTTTATCGAATCTTGTTATGCGAGAGCAATTTTCTGGTGTTAGTTCGATGATGCTGCTGCCCATCTTAATAATTTTGTTGAACTATGTGAAATGCAAAAATATAAAGATGTAGATGGTGATATTATTAAACTAAAATTGTTCCCTTTCTCATTAAGAGGAAGAGCTAAAGATTGGTTGCTATCTCTCGCCTAAGAATAGTATTGATTCATGGACTAAATGCAAGGATGCTTTTATTGGTAGATATTATCCCCCTGCTAAAATTATATCTTTGAGGAGTAGCATAATGAATTTTAAACAATTAGATACTGAACATGTTGCTCAAGCTTGGGAAAGAATGAAATCTCTGGTTAAAAATTGCCCAACCCATGGACTGACTACTTGGATGATCATCCAAACCTTCTATGCAGGACTAAATTTTTCTTCATGGAATTTATTGGATTCAGCTGCTGGAGGTACCTTTATGTCCATCACTCTTGGTGAAGCAACAAAGCTTCTTGATAATATGATGATCAACTACTCTGAATGGCACACGGAAAGAGCTCCACAAGGTAAGAAGGTAAATTCTGTCGAAGAAACCTCTTCCTTGAGTGATAAGATTGATGCTATTATGTCTATGCTTGTGAATGATAGGACTAATATTGATCCTAATAATGTTCCGTTAGCTTCATTGGTTGCACAAGAAGAACATGTTGATGTAAACTTCATTAAAAATAATAATTTCAACAACAATGCTTACCGGAAAAATTCTAGTAACAACTATAGGCCATATCCTTATAATAGTGGCAACGGCTATGCTAATTCTTATGGGAATTCTTACAACAATAATAGGAGTTCACCCCCTGGACTTGAAGCCATGCTTAAAGAATTTATTAGTACACAAACTGCTTTTAACAAATCTGTTGAAGAAAAGCTTGGGAAAATTGATATACTTGCTTCTAAAGTCGATAGTCTTGCTGCTGATGTTGATCTTTTGAAATCAAAAGTTTTGCCTAATGAGAATCATCATAATAAAATTGTTACTACAGCAAATGCCATTCAAGTTAGAATTAATGAGAATATAAGATTAATGGCTGAACTGCGTGCTAGGTGGGATAGAGAAGAAAATGAAAAACTAGCTAAAGAGAAGAATGTAGCTAAAGTTTGGACTATTACCACCACTTGTAATGCTAATGCTACACATGTTGCTGCACCTCCTACTATTAATAATAAAAGAATTGGTGTTAGCAATGTTTCTACTTCTAATACAAAGCGCGAGAAATTGCCTGAAACTGCTAAAACTGCTGAAACTGCCTGTGATAAAGCTGCTGAAATTTTTTCCAACATTGGGGATGATGATCCCATTGCTTTAGATTATAATGGTTTGAATTTTGATGATTGCCACATCTCTGAAGTTATAAAGTTCTTGCAAAAACTTGCTAAAAGTCCTAATGCCAGTGCTATAAATTTGGCTTTTACACATCATATTACAAATGCTCTCATAAAAGCTAGAGAAGAGAAACTAGAGCGTGAAGCCTCTATTCCTAAAAAGCTAGAGGATGGTTGGGAGCCCATCATTAAGATGAAGGTTAAAGATTTTGATTGTAATGCTTTATGTGATCTTGGTGCAAGTATTTCTGTTATGCCTAAGAAAATTTATAATATGCTTGACTTGCCACCGCTGAAAAATTGCTATTTGGATGTTAATCTTGCTGATCATTCTAAAAAGAAACCTTTGGGTAAAGTTGATAATGTTCGCATTACCGTTAACAATAACCTTGTTCCCGTTGATTTTGTTGTCTTGGATATTGAATGCAATGCATCTTGTCCCATTATATTGGGAAGACCTTTTCTTCGAACTGTTGGTGCTATCATTGATATGAAGGAAGGTAATATAAAATATCAATTTCCTCTCAAGAAAGGTATGGAACACTTCCCTAGAAAGAGAATGAAGTACCCTTTTGATTCTATTATGAGAACAAATTATGATGTTGACACTTCGTCTCTTGATAATACTTGATACACACTTTCTGCGCCTAGCTGAAAGGCGTTAAAGAAAAGCGCTTATGGGAGACAACCCATGTTTTACCTACAGTACTTTGTTTTTATTTTGTGTCTTGGAAGTTGTTTACTACTGTAGCAACCTCTCCTTATCTTAGTTTTGTGTTTTGTTGTGCCAAGTTAAGCCGTTGATAGAAAAGTAAGTACTAGATTTGGATTACTGCACAGTTCCAGATTTCTTTGCTGTCACGAATATGGGTCCACCTCCCTGTAGGTAGCTCAGAAAATTAAGCCAATTTACGTGCATGATCCTCAGATATGTACGCAACTTTCATTCAATTTGAGAATTTTCATCTGAGCAAGTCTGGTGCCATTTTAAAATTCGTCAATACGAACTGTTCTGTTTTGACAGATTCTGCCTTTTATTTCGCATTGCCTCTTTTGCTATGTTGGATGAATTTATTTGATCCACTAATGTCCAGTAGCATTATGCAATGTCCAGAAGTGTTAAGAATGATTGTGCCACCTCTGAATATGTCAATTTATATTGTGCACTAACCCTCTAATGAGTTGTTTCGAGTTTGGTGTGGAGGAAGTTTTCAAGGATCAAGAGAGGAGTATGATGCAACATGATCAAGGAGATTGAAAGCTCTAAGCTTGGGGATGCCCCGGTGGTTCACCCCTGCATATATTAAGAAGACTCAAGCGTCTAAGCTTGGGGATGCCCAAGGCATCCCCTTCTTCATCGACAAAATTATTAGGTTCCTCCCCTGAAACTATATTTTTATTCCATCACATCTTATGTGCTTTTTCTTGGAGCGTCGGTTTGTTTTTATTTTTTGTTTTGTTTGAATAAAATGGATCCTAGCATTCACTTTATGGGAGAGAGACACGCTCCGCTGTAGCATATGGACAAGTATGTCCTTGGTTTCTACTCATAGTATTCATGGCGAAGTTTCTCCTTCGTTAAATTGTTATATGGTTGGAATTGGAAAATGATACATGTAGTAATTGCTATAAATGTCTTGGGTAATGTGATACTTGGCAATTGTTGTGCTCATGATTAAGCTCTTGCATCATATGCTTTGCACCAATTAATGAAGAAATACATAGAGCATGCTAAAATTTGGTTTGCATATTTGGTTTCTCTAAGGTCTAGATAATTTCTAGTATTGAGTTTGAACAACAAGGAAGACGGTGTAGAGTCTTATAATGTTTTCAATATGTCTTTTATGTGAGTTTTGCTGCACCGGTTCATCCTTGTGTTTGTTTCAAATAAGCCTTGCTAGCCTAAACCTTGTATCGAGAGGAAATACTTCTCATGCATCCAAAATACTTGAGCCAACCACTATGCCATTTGTGTCCACCATACCTACCTACTACATGGTATTTCCCGCCATTCCAAAGTAAATTGCTTGAGTGCTACCTTTAAAATTCCATCATTCACCTTTGCAATATATAGCTCATGGGACAAATAGCTTAAAAACTATTGTGGTATTGAATATGTAATTATGCACTTTATCTCTTATTAAGTTGCTTGTTGTGCGATAACCATGTTTACTGGGGACGCCATCAACTTTTCATTGTTGAATTTCATGTGAGTTGCTATGCATGTTCGTCTTGTCTGAAGTAAGGGCGATCTACACTGAGTTGAATGGTTTGAGCATGCATATTGTTAGAGAAGAACATTGGGCCGCTAACTAAAGCCATGATCCATGGTGGAAGTTTCAGTTTTGGACAAACATCCTCAAATCTCTAATGAGAAAAGAATTAATTGTTGTTGAATGCTTAAAGCATTAAAAGAGGAGTCCATTATCTGTTGTCTATGTTGTCCCGGTATGGATGTCTAAGTTGAGAATAATCAAAAGCGAGAAATCCAAATGCGAGCTTTCTCCTTGGACCTTTGTACAGGCGGCATAGAGGTACCCCTTTGTGATACTTGGTTAAAGCATATGTATTGCGGTGATAATCCAGGTAGTCCAAGCTAATTAGGACAAGGTGCGAGCACTATTGGTACACTATGCATGAGGCTTGCAACTTATAAGATATAATTTACATGATGCATATGCTTTATTACTACCGTTGACAAAATTGTTTCATGTTTTCGAAATCAAAGCTCTAGCACAAATATAGCAATCGATGCTTTTCCTCTATGGAGGACCATTCTTTTACTTTCAATGTTGAGTCAGTTCACCTATTTCTCTCCACCTCAAGAAGCAAACACTTGTGTGAACTGTGCATTGATTCCTACATACTTGCTTATTGCACTTATTATATTACTCTATGTTGACAATATCCATGAGATATATATGTTACAAGTTGAAAGCAACCGCTGAAACTTAATCTTCTTTTGTGTTGCTTCAATACCTTTACTTTGAATTATTGCTTTATGAGTTAACTCTTATGCAAGACTTATTGATGCTTGTCTTGAAGTGCTATTCATGAAAAGTCTTTGCTTTATGATTCAGTTGTTTACTCATGTCATATACATTGTTTTGATCGCTGCATTCACTACATATGCTTTACAAATAGTATGATCAAGATTATGATGGCATGTCACTCCAGAAATTATTTGTGTTATCGTTTTACCTGCTCGGGACGAGCAGAACTAAGCTTGGGGATGCTGATACGTCTCCGACGTATCGATAATTTCTTATGTTCCATGCCACATTATTGATGTTATCTACATGTTTTATGCACACTTTATGTCATATTCGTGCATTTTCTCGGAACTAACCTATTAACAAGATGCCGAAGTGCCGATTGCTGTTTTCATTGTTTTTGGTTTCAGAAATCCTAGTAAGGAAATATTCTCGGAATTGGACGAAATCAAAGCCCAGGGGCCTATTTTTCCACGAAGCTTCCAGAAGTCCGAAGACGAGACGAAGAGGGGCCACGGGGTGGCCAAACCCTAGGGCGGCGCGGCCCCACCCCTGGCCGCGCCGGCCTATGGTGTGGGCCCCCCGTGCCGCCTCTTGACTTGCCCTTCCGCCTACTTAAAGCCTCCGTGACGAAACCCCCAGTACCGAGAGCCACGATACGGAAAACCTTCCAGAGACGCCGCCAACGCCGATCCCATCTCGGGGGATCCAGGAGATCGCCTCCGGCACCCTGCCGGAGAGGGGAATCATCTCCGGAGGACTCTACGCCGCCATGGTCGCCTCCGGTGTGATGTGTGAGTAGTCTACCCCTGGACTATGGGTCCATAGCAGTAGCTAGATGGTTGTCTTCTCCCCATTGTGCTATCATTGTCGGATCTTGTGAGCTGCCTAACATGATCAAGATCATCTATCTGTAATTCTATATGTTGCGTTTGTTGGGATCCGATGAATAGAGAATACTTGTTATGTTGATTATCAAAGTTATATCTACGTGTTGTTTATGATCTTGCATGCTTTCCGTTACTAGTAGATGCTCTGGCCAAGTAGAGGCTTGGAACTCCAAGAGGGAGTACTTCGGCTCGATCGTGGGTTCATGCCTCGCATTGACACAGGACAAAGGATGACAGAAAGTTCTAAGGTTGTGTTGTGCTGTTGCCACTAGGGATAAAACATTGATGCTATGTCTAAGGATGTAGTTGTTGATTACATTACGCACCATACTTAATGCAATTGTCTGTTGCTTTGCAACTTAATACTGGAGGGGGTTCGGATGATAACCTGAAGGTGGACTTTTTAGGCATAGATGCAGTTGGATGGCGGTCTATGTACTTTGTCGTAATGCCCAATTAAATCTCACTATACTCATCATGATATGTATGTGCATTGTCATGCTCTCTTTATTTGTCAATTGCCCAACTGTAATTTGTTCACCCAACATGCTGTTTGTCTTATGGGAGAGACACCTCTAGTGAACTGTGGACCCCGGTCCAATTCTCTTTGCTGAAATACAATCTACTGCAATACTTGTTCTACTGTTTTCTGCAAACAATCATCTTCCACACAATACGGTTAATCCTTTGTTACAGCAAGCCGGTGAGATTGACAACCTCACTGTTTCGTTGGGGCAAAGTACTTTGGTTGTGTTGTGCAGGTTCCACGTTGGCGCCGGAATCCCTGGTGTTGCGCCGCACTACATCCCGCCGCCATCAACCTTCAACGTGCTTCTTGGCTCCTCCTGGTTCGATAAACCTTGGTTTCTTTCTGAGGGAAAACTTGCTGCTGTGCGCATCATACCTTCCTCTTGGGGTTCCCAACGAACGTGTGAGTTACACGCCATCAGGCGTTTAAAAACTCTTACGTATTTGTCTTGTAAGAATGCGGAATTAAACTAACGTTTAGTTTACAAGCACAAACCCTAAATATGCTAAGCTCAACTAAGTGTAACAATAACAACTAGAGCTAAGCAAGATAGGCACAAGATATATGTAGCACAAGTGATAGCAAGATATATGTACTTCAAGCACGATGGCTATCACAAGGAAAGAGAGCTCGGGTATAGAAATAACCGAGGCACGCGGAGACAAGGATGTATTCCCGTGTTCCCTTCCTTTGCAAGAAGGTACGTCACGTTTGGAGGAGTGGAGGTCCCACGAAGGATTCCCCAACGCCACGAAGGCTCACCCTATTCTCCGAGCCACACCCACGAAGGATAATGGCCCTTTCCTTATGGTTAGCTTTTCCTCCACTCCGGAGATGGCAAGCTCCACAACCACTTCACAAGCTCCACGAAGGAGAAGCCCGGGCCTTTTCACAATCTTCCTTGAAGAGATCACCGGAGCACCAACCGCCAAGCCAACTAGGAGGTCTCCCTCCAAGAGTAACAAGCTCACGGTCTCTCACTCGAACTAATCGTGGTGGAGAGCTCAACACTATGCAATGATGCAAAGCAAGAACACTGGAGGTGTTCGAGTCCTTCACACTCAAATCCCACCCAAGCAACAAATGCTAGGATGAGATTAGAGAGGAAGAACAATGGGGAAAGTCAACAAAAGACTCCAAGATCTAGATCCAAAGAGTTCCCCTCACTTAGAGGAGAAATTGATTGGTGGGGATTGTAGATCTAGATCTCCTCTCTCAAATCCTCAAGAATGGGAAAGAATCATGGGAGGAATCAAGAGGGGAAGCAAGTTCTTCAAATAGCAACAATGGAGGAGAAGAATGGGAAGAACTAACTCAGCTCAAGGTGGAAGAAAGCTATTTATAGCTAAGGAGGAAAAATAACCGTTGGAAGAAAAAGACAGCTAAAAAATCGCACAGGAAATCGGCCCAATCGACGCATAGGCCGGCAGACCGGAGCAGCAGCCGGACAGGCCGGCGTGCAGCCCGACCGAGCCGAGGCCCAGGCCGGATGGGCGAGCTGGCCGCGCGGGGGCGAATGGGCCAGGGGAGGCGGCCCAGTGGGGTAGCGCCCGGTCGGGCTGGGGCATAGGCCGGGCAGGCCGGACGGCCCACTGGAGACGGCCCGGCTGGCACGAGCGCCAGAGCCGGCACAGACCGGGTGGGCCGGCGGCTGGCCTCTTCCTCCCCTTTTTCTTTTTGTTTCGTATTTTCCTTTTCTTTAATAACAAATGCTCCCGAACTCCGAATTGAATGAAACCAATTTTGTTTGAAAGATAACAACAAATGCTATCCTATAGAAAGTGAAAACACAAGAATCTGTAGGAGGGTATTTTATCATGAATATAAAAGGTAGAACCTTATATCATGAATAATCGGTAAAATCACCCAACCTTGAAAATGTCATAGAAGAGTCATACGAACTCCGTTTTCGATGAACTTGGGCTTGTTGTAAAGCTAGAAATAAGCTCAAGAACCTCACACAGAGAAACACCAAGGAGCAATATGGATATGAAAAGTATGCAAAGGATTGAGCTCCCTAAGATGATGCGATCAAGTTACCCAACCGAAAGCCCCTCTTGATAGTGCGGCTATCTATCCTATAATCCGGTCTCCCAACAACCACCTTAAGGCCGGTAAAAGGAAACCTAGTCAAGGTCATACCTTTGCCTTGTGCATCCCGCTTGATCTTGATGATAGATCTTCAAGCTCCACTCAAGCCGGAATGCCTTACTTGATCATCGTTACTTCGTGAAGACTCACAAATGCTCCCCCATACACTATGATGGGAAAGCTCCATTGTTGTACATCTTCACATGTCCATTATCATCAAATGGACGGCAAGCTTCAAGCATATGATCCTCTCGAGATGCTCAACTTGAACTTGCCCAACTCAACCTTGATGACGATCACCACTTGTCGTCATCCTCTCATGGGCTATATGAGATCTCACTTTTGATGCATGCCCATGCATGCCCATGGAAACATACCATGTGACTTCACGTGACACATTCTTCATGCTTCATGTGTTGACCAAACTTGAATATTTTCTTCACTCTTTGTATTGGTCAACCTTGTATCTTCTCAAGCTCTATCATACTATCTTGATCGATGATCTTGATGCCAATACACAAGGTGTATCTTTATCTTCATGGCATCCATACTTGAATCCAACACATGAAATACAAGTAGTACCTATGGAATATTCATTCATATAAACTCAATGAAAACATTAGTCCATAGGGGTTGTCATTAATTACCAAAACCACACATAGGGGCAATATACCCTTACAATCTCCCCCATTTTGGTAATTGATGACAACCACAATAAGAGGGTTTATATAATGAATATTAGAGACAAGTACGCAACTTATCCGAGAATAAGTTGTATACAAGAGGTTGTATTTGATATGGTCAAGTAGCGCAAAGCTACTATCCCATATCAAAACCAACTCTACTCACACAACTACAACTAATGCAAGGGATGTGAGTAGAACCAATATATATAGAGCAAACTCCCCCACAATGTATGCACGTGTGATGAACATGAATTCATTGCATACATTTTCAAGATTAATCTTTGGGACAATTTCCACTATATATAAACAACCATGCAAGACATAATAAATATGGAATGCATGAGAGGCAGAACACTTAAGCACAAACCAAACTTAAGTATAAAACCATTCCCTTAAACCCTCTAAACTTCTCCCCCATTGGCATCAAGTGCCAAAATGGGAGAAAATTTTAGAAAGCCAATATAATGTGAGTTCCTCCCCAAGGTGTGCACTTCTCATAATTTGAGTGGAATCAAATGCACATATCCAATGATGAATACTTGAAGGAAGTCAAACTACATTGAGGATCAAAGATTGCATAAAGATAACATGATGAAGTAAGCTTCAACAAATAAAGAAAGCAATCAAAGATCCAATTGGACAAACAAAGATATCATGATAAGAGAGATATAGTGCTCTAAATAAAATAAGGAAGCTCCCCAAGGTTCGTGCATAATTTATAATGTTTGCATTTGAATACAATATGCACAAACATGGAATCCTTACTCCCTCTATATCATTTAGAATATGACCAAGATAAAGAGAATATGCTTATCAAGAACAACTTGAGTCCAACAATACGAGATATGAGTGCATGAGGAAAAACAAGTAAACCAAGCACTCATAAATCTTCTTTATCAACACCACTAAAATCAAAAGGAAAAAATGGTCGGCAAAGAACAAGGATATCAAGGTGATGGATTAACGCTCTCATGTATATAAGTTTCTAAAGTGGACAAAGTGATACATAAAGAAACATGCACGCACAAGAGGTTAACGAAAATAAATAAGACAAGATATCCAAGATGAAGTCATAAAATATACCAAAGGATGTTTGCTTAAAAAGCATATATAGCCTATGGCTCCAATATTCACTTGTGGTATATGAATGAGCTTCAACCAAGAAAATCTCAAAAACATCACAACTAACAATAATGGAAGTAAAGCTAGTTGGAATGTTTTGAGAAAGGCAACAAGTATCAAAAATACGGATTTATTTCACAATTTCATCAATATTGCACATAAGAGTTCTTGAGGAATTGATATGCAATAAATTGCTAGAGGGCATATTAAGGATAGTTGAATCATAAATATGATATATATATATATATATTCCTATCATATGCAGCTTCTCAAATTACTCAAATGTTCAATAAGAAGTTTTTTTTAAAAGGGATTTTTCAAGAACCGCAATATTTTCGAAATAAATAATTTCATGCCAAGATGCAACCTACAAGAGGTTGGATGCTATATGAGTATGCATGAATAATATACTTGTTACCGAGATAGCAATGGCATGATGTAGTAGATAAGAGTTCATTGATCATCCTCGCTTGACTCCAATTATCATATGGTGACAAGAAATTCCTTATAGATGAGACAAGCCTCCATTGCATCTCCAATGTACCTAAAACAACATTCAAGTACATCTTGGTCCCCAAACTTATTGGGTGCAAAATGGTTAGACTAACCATAATACATAGGACACACTCCATATAAATATGTGCATATTTATAGGTGAAATTTGAATTTCATGCACATCTTAGCCATTTAGGATTCGATGGAGTATACCCTATATAATGGATCAAAGAAAGAAAGCATGCTATAAAATAAACGAATTACATATAAGCACGCACAAAGACTTTTAAAGATCCAAGCAAGATATACTTTGGACAAAACACCAAATGAATTGAAGAGGGCATAAAGGTGTGACCAAACAAATTTGTTGTCCAAATTATATCAAAGACGCAAATCACAGAAGATTTGTTCAACTAAGTTCAACAAATGAACTAAGAAGAAACCATTGAGCATAAAGGATGAAATAAAGAAAACATGCTCAAAGATTTATCTCATTCAAGCAAATAAAACATGTAAGAAGGAATGAGATAGCAAACTCCCAAAAGAGCAAGGTTCGAACAAATAAACCAAACCCTCTACACTTTTCACAATGGCACAATGTACCGTAAAGAAAAGATTTGTCTTCCAAAACAAACACTTGATACGAATCAAGAGAATTTTTCAAAAGAATTTTCAAAGGGACAAGGAAGACACATGGGAGCAACAAAGATTTTTTGGAAATAAAATAAGGCAATAAGAAGCAATCCAAGGTGACGTGGGCATTACCCTTCGGGTAACCGACATTGCCCTATCCTATACGGCCCAACTGGAGGCCCATGAAGATACCCGATGGCAAGGTGGGCCACTAGGACGGTGCTGCGGAAGATTCCTTGAAGCACAAGATGAAGAGGAGCCGAACAAGGGAAGTTTAGAGCTAGGTCTTTTGTAAACCTAGTCGTACCCGGACAGTTCTCTTGAGACCTGGCCTCCTATATAAAGGCCAGGAGAGGGGCTGCCGAGGGACACATAATCAATCTTAGCAGCTTTAGCCACCAGAAGTCTAGAGCTAGGTCGCCGTAGCACTTAGCCTCTCGACGAGATCACAGCCGAAACCTTCGGCACCCCATTGTAACCCGATATTTTCATAATCAAGATCAGACAGGCAAGACGTAAGGGTTTTACCTCATCGAGGGCCCCGAACCTGGCTAAATCGCTCTCCCCGCTTGTCTGTTAACTGATGTCTCGTGTCAGCCTACAGGATTCCATCAACCCTAAGCCCCAATCGGAGGGCATTGTCGAGGAGTACCCTCGACAATTAGCGCCGTCTGTGGGAACCCTGTCGGCACAAGATCCGTCATCGGCAGATCCAGTCATGTCGTCGGCAGCTTCGTCGACACCATCATCATCGTCATCGCCAATCTTAGGAAGCCCGATTCGATTCGGTTCCTATGAGTTCACCCCGCACAGCGACTCTTCTCGCTCCACTTTTTCGGATCTACAAGGGAACATGGAGATGACGTTCGGCAGCGTCCACTACAACGTCAACGCAGAAGGAGTCCTCCGACTGCTAGAATCGTGTGCCCCCAGATCAGCAAGAAAATCACCACCATTGGCCGCAGGGCCAAGCCTGTCATCATCAGTCGATCTTTTGGCTGGCCTAACGGACTCGACAAATTCATCCCCGCCGTCGACCCCTCGGTCGACATCTTCAATGTCAGTTTGATCTGATAACCCCGCGTCTTCAGAGATGACCTCATACTACTGCTTGAACTGCGACACCAGCCATGGGCTGGGATCAAGCGACACGCCGTTCATCTGCAGTGCCCAATATTCATCAGGAGAGGACAGTGTCGACAGCGTTGTCAAGGAAGTCACCTGGGGAACGGCGCGCCACCAAGTTTACGCTGCCAACAACATAGGGAATGCAAGAAACGGGGGAGGCGGAGATCACACCCCTCGCTCTAGCAGGTGACGTAGCTTTGAAAACAGTGCTAGTAACGCCGATAGAGATTACACCATCGCAGAGGAAGTATGGGCATCAGCCAGGGCAACCGTGCTCAACAACACACCACTCCCCGCCGGAACTTCGATTGGAACCCTCACTACGCCACATATTATTTTTAATGACAAACAACTTTTGTCACCTAATATACCAAATTCATCATGTATTACTCTCGGATGACAAAATTTGTTCGTCATTAGGTTCGTCATGGAATCTCCTTCATAGATTACTTTCTGGTGACAGATTACATTTGTTTGTCATTGTCAAATCGATGATATCGCGACGGCCAAATTAGTTGAAGCGACAAACTACTGCGACAATGAAAAATTCCGTGGCCATAATTTATTTCAACACAAAATATTTTGGTGGCAAGAAACTATGTCAACAAATCTTATATGCGTGAAAAAAACGAATGGTCACAAACAACTCAATCGTGGTAAAAGAATTTTCTGGTATCGAGACGGGCAAATTAGTTGAAGCAAAAAACTACTGCGACAATGAAAAAATCCGTGGCCATAATTTATTTCAACAGAAATTATTTTGGTGGCAAGAAACTATGACAACAAACCTTATATGCGTGGAAAAAACGAATAGCCACAAACAACTCAGTCGTGGTAAAAGAATTTTCTAGTATCGCGACAAACTACTGCGACAATGGAAAATTCCGTGGCGATACTTTATTTCAACAGAAATAATTTTGGTGGCGCCAAATAGAAGTCGCAACGGCCTAAATATTAGTAGGTACAAACAAGAGCGACAGACTAAACTATTCGTTGCGCCACTGTATCACAACAGCCAGAATGTTAGTGGAGAAAAACTATTTAAACAAAACCCTTGTTCGTGGTGCCAAGTTATCACAACATGTGAAAAAAACAGGTAGTCGTGGCGACTGAGACATGACGCAACACTACATTTTCTGTTGTAATAACCTATTGCCACGTTAAAAATAAAAAAAAATAGGGGAAACAAAAAATACGGGCATTGCATGGAATAATATAAAACAAAATAATATGGCAATAAATTTCGGATTGGTACCACATAATATTGTAACCCAAATCAATAATCTTGTTACAAAAATTTGCACGAAAAGTAGGAAAAATAGACAACTAATTATTATAGCAATTTCTTTTTGATGGACAGTATATCATCAGTTTCGCTGGGACTGCGGTGATGTCCTTAAGAGGAAACTAAGCATTGCATCCATTTCTTGTTGCCTTTTTTCAAATGCAAGACGAGTCTCTTCGCTGGCCTTGTTGACAGCTTCAAGCTGTTCTGCCTGCTTCCTTTCCAGTTCCTGAAATTTCTCTTCCTGGGCTTGCATTCTCTTCTCCATCTCTTCTTGATACTTTGCACTTGCATCTACAGCTTGTTGCTCCTGAATTGCCAGCCTTGCTTCTAGCTCTTTAATCCGTGCGTTTGAAGTGGAAGTCCTCGTGGAGCTAGCTGACACTCCAATGCTTGATAGGAAGATACTCGATCGCGAAGAACTATGTTCCTTAATAACTTGTTCAACAATCTGTAGATCAGATTGGACAGGCTCATGTTCCATGTGTGGCCCCATTTTCATGTTAACCATCTTCACCTGCAGTAGGATTAAAACACCATGTTAGCATGTTAATTAGAAAATAATAAAGTGTGCAATTTTTAATGAATACATAAGTTATGTTACACTGTAGTAAATGTAGTTGCAAGCATATACATGTACTTACATAAGCGTCATGTGCTGTGTCGCTCATGAGACCATCATTGTTTCTGTGGCTTATCTTGTACAATTCAATTGCACCTAATTCCTCCTCCTCAGTTCGCTGTTTCTTGAGCAAGATTCAGAGAATGAAATGATTTAGTACTATACTGTTATATTTATCATTTTTATGTCAAGAAGAGGTAAAATACTTACGACATGCTCAAAGTGGGCAACAAAGCTTCTAGATCATGTTGTATGCGGCTGCTTCACAGCTTCACGGTTAATTTAATTCTTCTCACAGTTTTGCTATGTTCATTGTAAATATGTTACTTATGTAGATAACATGTAGTTGAATGCAGATTGTAAATAAGACCAAAAAAATTATTTACCTGGTAGTGCTCATCGAACCAACTGTCCACAAGTCTTTTCCAGCTTCCCTCATCTACATTGTCTGGCTTCATCAAGTAAGCTTGCTCAGGAGTGAGATGTTGTACCTTTTCCCAGTAAGCCTTCTTCAGCCTATACCGTTGTTGACGAATACCGTTCTGAATAATGTCGGTGCAGACTTTTTTGGCTAGATTATCATGCCTGTCCATCTCAAATTTCCCTGCAATTGATTTGAAGCAAACCAAAGTCAGCAATATATGTGTGTATGAAAAAAGGAAACAGTTAAAATTAGCGGACTCACAGCAACTGTGCTAATAGCAGTTGGAATAACAGTTTTCAGAGCACCATCTGTAGGATTGTACTCTTTCCAGTGTTTTGCTAGGGGCATGTTGCTGCGAATGTGAATACCACATGCAGAACTAAGTTTAGCAGCTTGAACTGGATTTTTCGGTCTTCTTGCGCCGTCATAGAACTCAATCTGCATCTTAAGACCTCCATGTCTTTTAGTATACTCATGTAGTCCATGACCCATAGTAGGTCTGCGTCCACCTCGCTTCCTCTTGGGTCCGTTAGAGGTTGTGATCAGCTCTGTTAGGTGAGAAAACAAACAGCATGAATATCTGAAGAGGTTGTAATAAATAAGAGAAGAAAGGTTACATAATCAGTGCATGCGCTGCTCTTCATTTGTTATGATTGTGTTGCACTGTACTGAGTTACTTTCTTTAGATTGTGCTGCTCCATTTGGTTCCTCTATAGACTGTCCTTCTTTTCCTGCATCTGCATTAGCTCTTGATCTTGTTGATACATTGGACGTAGGTACAACAGTGGTAGATTTCTGTTGATGTGTCTGTTCTGTACAAACACTCAATTCCTGCTTCCAAGAAGAAGGAGACATTAGTACGTAATTAATTTGCGAATCGACCACATGTATGTATGGGAATGCAAGATATTCTGACCTTATTAGACAAGTTTTCAGCAATGTAACCCTCTTCTTCATCAGCAGCAATCTCTTCCTCCTCCGCATTGGCCATCTCTGCATCAGCTGGCTCATAGTTAGGGTCCTTTGTTAACTCTACCTGTTGAGGTTTAGAGTTTTTGGTTTTGTCTGGTCGACTTTTTGCACCAAAGACAAACTTAAGCGCTGATTGCATGATTTCTTCCTTAGTTGCACCCTCATAGAAAGGTGTAGTTTCCAGTCTGGCAGCCATGGTAGCAACAGCTTCTTCCATATTTTGTGCCCTAGAGGCTTGGAATTTCTTGCTTTTCTCAGCTAGAGAAGCAGCTTCCTCTGCCGTAATTTTATTAGCATTACCTGTGATGTAATTATCTCGAACTTTGCGTGAAGTACCTGCATACAAATTGAAACATTGTAGTTAAAGATGCAGTTTTAATTTGTATGACAATAGAATGAAAAACTACAGTGCTATACCTATCCATCTAGTTGTACATATGTTTGTTTAGTACATTCAGTAAACGATCTAAAAATATCCAACACATGAAACTTGTCCGAGAGATCAAAAGTAACCCAATTTTGATGTTACTAATGAAATCTGTAAGAAGGGCCTCCTTAATGCAATCAACCAAATCTTCTGCCCTCAAAGATATTTCCTAAGACACATTTATGCAAACTTTCAAACTGATGGGTTCAGAGGTGAGGACCTGAAGAAATATATGGGATTCAACTAGCTATTCATCCAACATGGTTTTGATGTTGCCATGGCTAACATGAAAGAGGAATGTCTAGAGGCTTGGGAGTGACTAATGAAAACACCACTTGCATCATGGTCTAGATATGTCATGGATTACAACTGCAATACTGACTTGTTTGTCAATAATCTAACTGAGGTATCAATAGAATGTTCTTGATGTTAGAACACCAGTTAGAACAATGTTTGATGGAATCGGGAAAAAATAGTGGTCGGAAATGATGGAAAGAGAACTGGAGCAGAAAATGCAAGATGGGAGATCACTCCAACATATGGAGAGAAGTTAAAAGAGAACAAAAGTGGTCTAGAATGTGCATATCAAAGTAATATGTTGATGGTCTGTGGGAAACGAGCAGCGAGAGTGAAAGAACATATGTTGTTAGAAAGAAAGGACACATGAATGTAAGCAATGGGGCTTGAGTGGCATTGCTTGTACTCATGCTATAAGTGCCATCTACAAGGCATTCCAACATCCAAAAGACTTCATCTCTGATTTCTTCAAGAAACCAATGTATATGGAGGCATACAATCCAATGATTTACCCTATGCTTGGTGAAGATAGCTGGACCAAAACCCATACACGTGACATTGATTCACCGGTCTTCAAGGTATTATTGGGCATAAATTAAACAAAGACGAGAAGGGGAAAGTTTGAAGTGTCAAAGCCAAAACAGACATCTAGAATGGCCAGCATCACATATCGTGGAAAAGTTGGGCACACATACACTAATTGTGGTATCCCACTAAGGCCATCTCTTGAGATGAGGAAAAACAAGCATCAAGCACTACTAACTTGTTGTTCTTCACATGATCTCTACTTTCACTTGTACTTCATCACCTTCTGATTCTTTGCTTTTGGCATGTTTTGTGCAATTGCAAGGAAAACATAGGAGCACCTCCGACTCCACCACATGCTGCAACAGCTCCACCACCTCCTACAGCAGCTACACCACGTGTTGCACGTGTTGCACCACCTGATGGTAGGACAACAACATCTAAGAAGAAAGCACCCACACCTTCTGCAACTTCTACACCTACTGCCACAGGGCAAGTTGCCAGGTCAGCTTCTTCAAAGGCCAGGACAAGCATTCAAAGCTCTAAGGCCAGCACAAACACCACATCCAGCTTCTTCTACTCCTGGGAGGCTATCAAGAGTAAGAAAGGAGAGCATTAGAGAAAGTACAATAAATCCTAATCAGCTAGCTATAAGAATTAAATAATATATTGTTGCCTAGTTGGAGGAGATAAAGAAGGAGATAGAAGAGGAGTGGGCTCTCTTGCAAGAGCCAGCTCTAGCACATGCTCCTACGCACTTTGTGAGAGTGAATGGTGGGCATGCACATATAAAGTAGTATAATTTTATAGCTCACTATTGTACATGTTGGCTCTAGATTGACTATAAATGATATGGCACTTGGCTTATAGCCAACAATTGGCTCTACTATTGAACTTGCTCTTAGGATGAAAGGTTACCTCACAGCAAGCAACATTGACAACCTGGCCCTAGAAGATATATAAAATGGGAAATGATCTATCTATTTACTAATGTAATGTATGTCAACTATGTTGGTATTCAACTGGTACTAGGTTTCAAGAAATGCTATTTATTATTGTCTTTTGTGGACCAGGTCAATTAAGAACTTGTGTGAACCAATTTGCGGAGTCTGTTGTGCAATGTATTAGTGACTTATGGTTGATTGCTGTGGTATTTATGTCTTTATTTGCATCTACTACTCTCTGTCAGCTGTTGGTAATATAACTAATAAGTTAATATTGTATGTGGGCTATCTGGTGGTTCCCTGTCATGTTTGGCCACAAAAGTGGTTGCTTTCTATTAAAAATGCTGAAGATAGGTGCAATATCCATATCACCGTAAATAGACAAGGTCACTGTGGGAATTGGCACACATTTTCATATTCTACCACACATTCCCCCATACCTTTACTAACACAATTGTAAAAGATATTGCAAACAAATAGTCACAATGGCCAGCATACAGACACAAGATGGCAGCAACTTTCAAATAACATACAAACATAATGTCCACCAACAGATTCAGATTTCAAATTGGACCAAGTTCTCACACTTTGACAATGAAGACAAGGTTCAAATTTAGTTGTACCTCAACAACACAGATGGGTACATAACACATAAAATCCAAGCTTAATTAAGATAGTTCAATAAAAGGGCACATTAATATCTCCAATATTACATGCCAACATTACAAATGAGATCACTCATCACAAACAACCCCGATCCTCTTGAGCTCTCCTTGTTTCAGTGACCCTCAGCAAATCAAAGAGCATATACTCAATCTTTTTCTTTTCTTCCTTCAAAGCCTCTTTTCTAGAGCCTCTCTTTCTACGTCCCATTTCTTCTTCTTAACCCTCATTACATCAGCTTGGTTTCTCTGCACCTGCTTCAGCCCAACAACTTGCTTCTTCAACTCTGAAATTTCATCATCAGCTCCAGACATGATCCTCTTGTAATTCTGCCGGATCACGCTTTTCTCTGTCTCCTATGCAAATTTCTTAACATCAATTAGCGGGCTTCCATATTTCTTATCTATCTTGGTCTTTTCTACAGCAAGCTCCTCAACAAACTTGGCATGCTCTATTTTGTTCTCAATTCTAGCTGAGTTGCTAGATTAATACATTCCCCATAGTTTGTTGTAGTGTCTCCAAACTTGGCTTTTTTTTTGGAAAGTCAAAACAAGTAAAGTTTAACCAAAGTTTTAGAAGAATCTATCAACAAATATGATATTTTGTGGATACCATATGAAAATATATTTTATTGTCTATCTAATGATATTGAATTTGTATTTTGCATGTTAATGATTTTTGGTAATGACATAGTTTGAATTTCTAAAAATAATATAAGCCTTAAGCTTTGGGATGGAGGTAGTATACAATAAGCATTTAATTTGAACCAAATTGACCATTGCACTTTCTTATCTTTCTAGCACAATTCACAGGCTTACGAAAGGATGAATTCCAACATGCTTTATTATTCTTTAGTCCCTTGGACAGCGAGTTATCAACTCAAGAGTTAGTTATGCATTATTTTGATATATAAGCATCTGCAAAATAACTGTAAGGAAACTGGTTAGCTCTTTTCAGTGATGTAGCACTACTCCAGAAAGTTGTTTCAATAGGAACTGGCAAGGAACATATCATTTATGGCAGATTTGTAACTTACTCTGTGTTTAAATTGTTCTCCGGTGCTTCGACAATCCTAAACCCATTCGAGCTTGGACAGCAAGTTATCAACTCAAGAGATAGTTATGCATTATTTGGATATATAAGCATCTGCAAAATAACTGTAAGGAAACTAGTTAGCTCTGTTCAGCGATGTAGCACTACTCGAGAAAGTTGTTTCAGTAGGAATTGGCAAGGAACATATCATTTATGGCAGATCTGTAACTTACTCTGTGTTTATGGCATATTAAACTTGTTTCCTCCATGCAAAAGTTCAAAGGAAATCACCACAATAATATAATATACAAAGCTTTGACAGTAGCATGTCCATTTGAGCATGTTAACCCATTTGTTTTACCGAGCTAACCCCTTGAGCGTGTTAAACATGTATCCTGCATGTATAACATAATTTCAAAGGAAACCAAAGGAATTGGATAGAGAAAGAAATACAAAACAGCAGAAATTACTATGGAGCTAGATCAAGATAAATGCCAGACAAAACAAACTGGACCAGCCAAAGTTTAGTACATAGATATATCAGTTTAGCATCATACATGGATAGCCACATTAGTTTTCATCATTTTTATTGGTTTAAAGGATGGTAAATATCTGAGTAAAGGTATATAACTAATTTCACTGATGTACATGGAAAATGGCACAAGGGGAATAGCCTGATGTTATTAGATCAACAATAAATATACCCAAGATTCGTGATGAAAACTTCCCTTCTAAATACAGTATGAAGCAGCAATCTGACTCTTAATGGTTTTGCCTTGTCAATCATCATGTGTCTTGCATGATTCTACTGGCCAGCTCTTTTCCTGCCAAGACATCTTCAACTGTAATCAATTCTATAACTTAACGAAATAAATGAAATTGGACCTCTTTCCATCTCTCTACTTTTTATTTGTTTCACTTCCACATGCCATCGCCACTTTGACAGAAGTCACCATCAGCTTGCAGCGGCGGGAATCGGAACACAACATCTAGCCCTGAATGCAAAATAACCTTCCAACTGTAACATCTGCATATTTGATTGCCATTTCCTTCAGAGTTTTTGCAACTCAGTCCATTGGCTATTATATCCCAGAAAATGGTGAACCTGTTTCTACACTACAGTCTACAGAACCAGCGTAGCAAATCAACGTCCATCAACAGATATACACATCTATACTGTTTGAGTGACACATTTTGGTCAAAATTGAACTTTAAGCAACCTAATAGTCTAATTGTATTGCAGTGACCATGTTGCTAAACTGTCCACTAATTTCTGAATTATTTAGCCTGAACCAAATTAACATGAACCACTCTAACCAATTCCTACATTTACCTACATGAAATTAATAATCTCGGAACAGAACATGAACAAAAGCTGGATGGAAAGGAACAGCGCACACATACATTACTCACAACACGAGTTCAGGGACACTATATCCACTGTATATCCACTGCTGCTTCTCACCCGCCACCTCAGACTGCAAGCGGAGCAGTGGTGACACTTAGATTCTTGGACCTGTAGTTAATTTAGTTGAGAAAGTAGTTGACAAATAACCGGTCACTGCATAGTGCATACACGTGGATCTAGAATAGAATATAAGAAGGAAACACTGAACACTATTCTGGGTCATGCACTCGTAGCTCTATGGTCAAAAGAATTCATATCAGAAATACTCAAATAGAGTTTGAAGTTTAAAACACCAACAAGACTCCAAGCAAATACTATTTCAGGAAAAACTGAAGTAAATTCTTGCCTGCATGACTTGGTATATGTTATAGTTAATCTACTCAACCAAACATACAACACACATGGTTTGCAAGAAGTGTAACAATTTGTAATTTAGTACAGTGTGAAGACAATTGTATGGGGAGTATATCTGACATGCAGGCTAAAAATTCTCAACCAGGAGTTAAGAAACTGATGTTGCATGCCTCAGTACGCACGCTAATAAATCGAGCCAACAATGTACTGAAAGGGGTGAAATATGTGATGCCCATTGCATGGTTAATCTCAAAAGAAGACCACAACTTGACACATTTCTTAGTTACCCAGACGGTTACAGAGTATGGGTATTTAACCCCCCACACTATGCACGCTTACAGTTAGCCATGGCCAGCACAACACCAACACATCCAACCAGCTGGTCTGGTTGCAGCACACGCCAGAAGCGACCCCATATGTCACGCCTCCATGTCCATCGCATAACAAAGGAAAAAAAAACTCCACAGTAAGTTGCTATTGACTTTTGGAAAACTAAATAGGATTTTCACATTTTTCATCTCATCAGACAAACTCTGCAGTTAACGACTGAATGGCATAACTTCAATGCCTTGTTGATAACTGCACTTCTCTTCTTCTTTTTTTGAGAGGACTGCACTTCTTTTTTTCGCGAAAACGCAAAAGCTTTGCATTTCGATGCATTGATAGATAAAGAAGGTTTGTATGTACAATGTCCAGAAGAGGGACCAACGCCACGCCGTACAACTCAACCCAAAAGACCTAATCTAGGGGAGGAGATGGCGAAGCTCCCGGGCGCCCGCGTCCGCCCATTGTCGCGCCTCGGCTTTGATGTCATGTCACTGACTAAGGAGGCCACCGAGGGACGCACATTGTCGAAGACCGCAACGTTCCTGTGCTTCCAAATCCACCACGCTGTGAGCATGATGAGTGACGAAGTTCCTTTGCGCAACTGGCGTGGGAAGGTCCGCACCACCAGCGACCACCACTCCGCGAAGTCACCCTCAACCGTCAGAGGCCCCGCGGTGGATCGAATTCACGATAGGACCTCGAACCAAACTGTCCTAGAGAAGGAACAGCCGGTTAGGATGTGCGCCATAGTCTCCATTGACTGGTCGCACATCGGGCATCTTGTCGCGTGGGCCAATCCCCGACGCGCCAGACGCTCCCTCGTCCAACACCAGGCAAGCAAGCCAGATGAAGAACTTCACCCTTGGTGGTGCCCAGGATTTCCAGTTGAGCTTCCAGGAGCTGATCGCCCCCTGGAAGAGGGTGTCATAGTAGGAGCCGGAGGAATACTGGCCATCCGTCGTCCAACGCCAAACCAACTTGTCTTGATCTGGGGAGAGCACCATGTCCCTGAGCCTAATCCATAGCTGAACATACTGCCATAGGGCCAAGGCTCTCTGTGCGCCCTCGATGTCCGAGATCCAGCTGCGCTCCACCAGCGCCTGCTGCACCATGCGCCGCTTCCTGAGGCGCTTGGGAATGAGCGCATAAACCTCCGGCACTAGCTCCCTGATGGACTTGCCATCTAGCCACCTATCCTCCCAGAAGAGAGCGGACTCGCCTGTTTCCCACCACCATAGAAGTGGAGGCAGCGAAGGTGTCCAGCTCAATCTTCGAGAACTGCATGTCGAGCCCGCACCATGGTCGTTGGGGGTCAGTCCGCATCTTCCATAGCCAACGAACCCGAAGGCTGATGGCAGTGCGGGCGAGATCCGGGATCCCTAAGCCCCCAAACCGCAGCGGGCGGACACCCTCGACCAGTTGACATGGCAGTGACCGCCATTGGCCTCTGCCCTACCGGCCCAAAGGAAGCTTCCCAGGATCTTGTTAACCTGTTTCAGCGCCTTCTTGTTGAAGCTTAGCACCATGAGCCGATGCATCGGAATAGCTGCCAGCACCGATCTAACCAGCGCCAAGCACCCTGCCGTGGGCATCATAGACGCTTTGTAGGTAGGTAACTTGTCAGCCAGACGGTCCACCATGGGCTGGAACGCCTCACCCGGTAGCCGACGGATGGAAAGTAGGATGCCGAGGTATTTGACAGGGAAGGGTGCCAACTGGCACTCCATCACCCCGGCAGCGGCATTGGCCACATCCTCAGTGCAGGCAATCGCAGAGACCGAGCATTTGGCGAAGTTGGTGTGTAGGCCTGACGCGTGTCCAAAGAGCTCCAGGATGCTGCGGATAGCGCGCAACTCTGTCTCATCCGAATGGCAGAAGATGACCACATCGTAAAGCGACACCGTTGTCGCCGTGCCAGGCGCCGCAGAATCCCCAACTCAATCGCCCTAGCCAATGCTCGGTTGAGCATGTTCATGATCAGCACGAACAACGACGGCGACAGCCGAATAAGAAAACAGAAACCGAGGAAACCACAAGAGTGAAGACTAGTAGAGTCTCGTCTTTTGCCATTCTTTGCTCCTTTTTCACTCAATGATTCATTCTAATTTCCCGACCAAAAATTCTCCCTGTCTCAGGCCCCTCCTATGCCAAATGGGGGGAGCTGGCTCGCCATTGAGCATCACCCTGGTACTAGCCGTGGACAAGAGGATGGCCACCAGCTCGCAGAACCTAGGCCCAAATCCCATCTTTCGGAGGACCTCCACCAGGAACCCCCAAGAGACGGAATCAAAGGCCCGGGCTATGTCGAGCTTGAGCATCACCCGTGGCTCCTTCATCCTATGCAGGAATCTCGCCGTCTGCTGAACGAACATGAAGTTGTCGTGAATGCACCGCTTGCGAATGAACGCGCATTGGTTGCGATCCACCAGCGACTCCATACGAGGGGCCAAGCGAGTAGCCAACGTCTTCACCACGAGCTTGGCGAAGATGTGGATCAGGCTAATTGGCCGGTAATCACCCAAAGCAGCCGCATCCGGACGCTTGGGCAGCAGGAATAGAAGGGCCTGGTTCAGACCCTGGAACCCGCGCCCGCACATTGTGGACAACTTATCAAACGCAACCATGAAGTCCGCATTCACCGTCCCCTAGCAGCTCTGGAGGAACTCAGCCGTAAAGCCATCGGGTCCCGGCGCCTTGCCATGAGGCAAGCGGCGGACCACCTCCCAGATCTCACCCTCTGTGAACGCAACCTCAAGCTCGGATAGGTCCTCTGAGTGTGTGCCTAGGAAGTCCAGGTCCAGCGAGTACTGTCAATCCACCATAGTGCCAAGAAGCCCCTCAAAGTGTGTGAAGGAAGCTTCAGTCATGGTCGCATGGTCAGAGACGACTGCACCTTCAACCTGGAGATTGTGAATGACGTTCTTCTGCCGGCGGTAAGCCGTGTGCTGGTGGAAGAAGGCTGTATTAGCATCCCCCTCCCTGAGCCAAGCTATCTTGGCCAGCTGCCTGGCCATCCTGCGCTCGAGGGAGGCGAGCCCCAGGTGGGCTCGCTTCAGGGTTCGAAACTGCATTTTGGTTGATCATACAATCATATGCGTAATAAAATGTACTACTTTTCCTACCCCGCAGCTGTAGTAACCTGTTCTAAATTCTTACTCGCGTCAACTGCCAAATCATCCAGACCCAAAACTGCCAGGAACAAAGCTCAAAAAAAAAAAAATGCCAGGAACACGGGCACCGTCATGTTGTGCACACTGTCCAGACTCCACCAGCTCCCTCCCAGGCTCCCAGTGAGATTGTGAGACCACAAAACGAGACAGACACCCGGGTGCGTGGCCGGAGCCTGTGAGCCGAGAGGACCGGCAGACAATGGCAGGAAGGTGGCTAAGTTGAGCGCATGAGGAACCTCGTACCTGAGGGTCAAGGATGGTGCAAGGGGAGGAGAGGTGGAACACGCTGGAGCAGAGCAGCCCCGCGCGGTGGCGGGAAGCAGGTAGGTCACAGGGGAAGACCGGTGTTATTGAAGGCAGCAGCTACCTGAATATGGATAGTGTCATCTGGATTCAGTTATTCCTTCGCCTCTACAGCTAAGCTAAGATCATCCGAGGGTGGCTTTTCTTTTACTGTTACCGTCTAGTCGTTATGGTGTTATTCATGAATCTTCCTGTAACCGCTGGCGAGTCATATTGCTTATGGTCATCTATGCAGCATTGCCAAAACAGCTCACCATTTTTGATACTCATCTGTTCTGGAGCAAGTTCCCCTCTTTAATTTCGCTTAAATTTATGATCGACTCTGACACAAAGGCCAGCAGAGGGCGCGAGGAGGCGATCGCTGACCTAAGCCGCGCTTATCCAATCAAGTGCATACCAGAACTAGATCTGAAAAAAAAACTACCTCGCATAAAGGTTTCAAAACTGAAGGCAAAACGACTTTTTTTTGTGGAACTGCTGCGAAGTTATGGATCTGGGAAGTGCAATACGCGCTTCGATCCATCAGAGAAGAGAAAAGGATATCCGGCTATCAAGGAAATGGCACCGCACAGTACAGATCACCTCTATGATTACCATGCGTGGTAAGCTATACGTGATTCCAAGTTTAAATCCATAGAACGTGAGCATCAGTGAGACACTGATTTGAGATATACATGACTCGCTGGAACTATGTATCATTCACAACACCCTCAAGTTAGCAAACGGTATGAACATTGTTGCTATTTAAGCATGCAGCCAGTATTTACATCAGGGGTCTTTAGATGGGACTTGAGCTCAAAGAAGAATGCTGTCTTCTTTTGCTCACATCTTGACGCTCCTGCTTGTCATGCATGCAACGGTAATAGAAAATGTCGTTCATCAGATTTACTGTTGAACGATATGCACAATTTTTTCATTGACAGTGCACTTGAAGAACATTAGAATCCCATGTTGTACTTACCTTGCAAATTTCTACCCTTTGTGGTATCTTTTTCTTTAGTGTTAGCTCTTCAGTACCTTCATGAAAGGAAATAAGTATACATCAGTTAGTACTTGGATACACTTGTTCACAGAAAATGATCATGCATGGTATAAACAGGAACCATATCTGATCCTTCAAGAAAAAGACCAACAAGACATGTGAAAGGAACAAGTGTTGCTGCATCCGTAAGAAACAGCCTTGCCTCTAGAGTTTTGGCCATCACTGTCATTCCTAATCATATCTATAGTACTAATGACTACATTATCAGTATTGTGTGTTCCTTTTTGGTAAGCCCACCAAGGGGAAGACCATATAGTCAAAACAGGGGACTTCCTAATATCAAAGACGGTAGGCAAGAAAACATTGAGGGACGTGCATATGGTCTATGCAGCGGCAGCCGCAGCCATATACATTTTTTTTAACATGATAAGCTATTTTATTAATTTTTCAATTAAGTTAGTTTGTGGTGCATTGCTATGTGCTCCGTGATGCCATAATACTAGTAAATAAAAATGGTCTGTTAAAAAAAGGCCAACTACTACATGTTCTGGATCAAATCATGAAAATGTACTAAAGGCTAAACCATGTTCACTGGAGCGGTTACTGAGCTCAGATATGAGAGAGACCCTAGAGAACCCACAATACAGTTTGTAAAAAAAAACTTGTAACCATTAAGGTGAATTAAACACCTCACAAAATATACTACTTCCTACAAAATAGTAGCAAGGCATACGTCTAACTGAATACAGACAGGGCATAAACTATTTTGACGTAGGATTGTAGTGGTGAAATTGCTTAAGAAACTCTGGAATCTGAAAGCTACCTACCTCAGCTTCCTTGAAAAATGACAAGATTTATTGGTAAGATTCAGTAAGGGTGCTTCCTGCAAAAATAACAGCCAACTGAGAAAACAGTATAGTATAGTGTGGTCTGACTGAATGCAGACAGGGCGGATTGTTGTGGTGATATTGCTTATGAAACTCTGAAATCTGAAAACAACCTACCTCAGATTCAAAGAAAAGTTTACAAGCTTTATTTGTAGCATACGACCAGATTTGAACTAGAATCTAGTAAGGCGAATTAAACAACTAAGAAAATTTACAGTAGGCACCAAAACAGAGCACTAACTATCCAGCCAGATAGCCAGATGCATGGAGGAGCGTGCATACGGTCTAGGAAGCGCCGGCCATAAATATTGGCTAGTTTGTGGTGCATTTGTATGTACTTCATAATATTACTAGATAATAATGGCCAATTACATTTGTTGGATCACCTAATAAATTATACTAAAGCATGTTCAATACTTCAATGGCGCGGTGGTTAGTGGGATCAAAGTTGAGACAGGCCTTAGAGGACCCACAAGACAATTTGTAAAATACGAAAAAAATTGTAACCGTTAAGGAAAATTGAAAATATCAGATAATTTACAGGAGGAAAAAGAACGTATAGTCTTACTGGCATTGAAACTGGAGCTTCATTATGTAGAACTTGCACAAAGTACGAGCTGTTTTGACCCTGGGATATCCAATTGTCACCAGTTTTGCCAGGGCATTGCTGTAAAACCAACATATTGTTACTAGCAAAAGGTGCTACCAGACCGCCCTTCCAGTTTCTCTTCTGTGGTGGCATCAGAGGTAGATCCAATGGTTCCTCCTGCTGTATCTTCTCAAAATCTTGGTGCAAACAGAAAAAAAGTACGTCAAGTGGGCAATTTCATGCAAAAAGATCATCCATGGTCAGAATCTAAAATAGCAACCATACCTGATCCTTCAAGGAAAAGACCAAGAAGACATGTGAAATGAACAAGAGTTTCTGCATTTGCAAATGGGAGCCTTGCCTTCTCATATGTACCATCAGGGTAATTCTCTACAGTTCAAAGAATAGAATTTCAGTCTAGGGTTTTGACCATCATCACCACTGTAATCGTACCAACAGTACTGATCACTACATTATCACTGCTTCAGAGCATTGCATTTTTTTTTTTCTTTTGACCATGCGAGTATTGCATGTTCAAGCTCTGCATATCGAAAGCTAACACAGGAATCATGCCAAGAATTACAGATCACAGCGATGTGACAAAGGGGAAAATGTAAGAAGGTAAGAAGTAGATATTTCAACAAAAGCATATTTTGTACAGAACTTCGGAGATAGTGACGTAGTGTTACCTTCTTTAGCTATGATTGCATCTTTCATTAACTGGACACCATCCTTCAGCAATGGCAACCTCATTTTGTAGCTTATAGACTCACCATAACCTTTAACCACAAAACCCTCCAAATCATCTGTCCCTTCTAGCAAATAAACCTGAAAAAATAAGATTTGCATTAGTAGGACAAATCAAAGCATTTCATTAATTTGAGAATTTACAGCTGTCTAAGAGTCTTTACGTGAAGTATGGTGACTGAACTTATGATTCTTATGAAATCTAAAACAGAACTATGCCCCTGAATCAATGTGTATACAGATCATATACCTCCTACAAAAAGACTAGTATAGTGTATGCTGTCTAACTCAATGCACACAGGCCATAGACTAGTTTGACCTATGATAGACTTAACTAACTTCTGGGATGTGATGTTTTTCTGAACATATCGAGGTGACTGAACCCATGATTCTTATGAAATTACTAAAAGAAAACCATGCCGCTGAACAATCTGTAGTTCTGCTCATATACTTTTTACAAAGGAGAATTAGGGTGTGTGCGAACTGACTGAATGCAGACATGGCATAGACTGGTTTGACATAAAAGTTGTAGCGGTGAATCGTTTAAGAAACTCTGAACTCTGAAAACAACCTACCTTGACTTCATTGGAGAGTTGATGAGCATGATTGGTGATGTTCAGTAAAGATGCTTCCTGCAAAAAGAACAGCCAACTGACAAACGTCCGAAGTATGCCACATTGAACAGTAGCACCCACAGGGAAGTATATACCTGTTTGCAAAGGAACCAGAGGGAAGAAACATCTTGTTTTGTACAATTGAGGTGATACCGGTTGACTAAAGCAGGCATGACATGTTCAAGAATAGGTTCCTTTTTCTTATCAACATCAGGCTCCTTTCTTTTCCCGTAGTCCTGAACATGTTATTGTGGTTATAAGTTTTGGGCAGAAGTAGCACATCATTAGCACCATAGAAAGGCCACGGTTGTACAAACGAAGAAAAGATACCAAGCATAGCTTACCGAACTACCACTAACAGTTTAATAGCATTGGGGGAACAAAATTGCATAACACAAGGAAAATACGCAGAGGTGTGCCTAGGAGAACTATTTAAAGGAGAGGAAGCTAGAGCATGCCATTTATTAAATGAATAATGAAGGACCAAAAACTGCTGTCCGACACATACAAACTACCTAACCAACAGGTGGAAGCACAAGAGGGTATGCAGCAAAGCACGAGAGACTAAGTGCAAGTCTGTAAAACTACCAAGTCCAGATTGATTAGACATATGTGGGCAATGTAATATTTATTTGGTACTTAATGCAACATGCCATTAGCATCACAAGTGACAATTCTAGTCTCTCTTTCAGCTACAAGCGTGAGCAGCCAAACCAAAAGGAATAAAAAAGAAATTGTCAGCACTTCATCATTCCCTGATGAGCCTAGGCTGCAAATGGTTCTCAGCATCAAAGTAACATAATAATTACATCAGCACAGATTTCTCAGTATTGTGGCAATTCATGTCATATCAGTACAATGCATACTTCTAGTTACTACCAGTTTTTTTCCCATCGTGCTAACTTGAAAGCACAGAGTGATTAAGTCTTGCTATCCTACAAAGAAGGAGATACCAAATTCTACTAACTTGAAAGCACAGAGTGATTGACGTAGACTTAACTAACTTCCAGGATGTGATATATCGAGGTGACTGAATTCATGATTCTGATGAAATTACTAAAGAAAACCATGCCGCTGAACAATCTGTATTTCTGTATAGAGCTCATATACTTCCTACAAAAGAGTATCAGGGTGTGTGCCATCTTTTTTTCGAAATGGGGGGTATCCCATCTGACATGGCATAGACTAGTTTGACATAAGAGTTGTAGTGGCTTAAAAAACTCTGAAATCCGAAAGCAGCCTACCTCAGCTTCATTGAAGCGCTGACAAGCATGATTGGTAATTTTCAGTAAAGATGCTTCCTGCAAAAAGAACAGCCAACTGACAAAACGTCCAAGTATGCCACATTGAACACTAGCACCCACACGGAAGTATATACCTGTTTGCAAAGGAACCATAGGGAAACATCTTGTTTTGTAAAATTGAGGCGATAACGCTTGAGCAAAGCAGACTTGACATGTTCCAGAATTGGTTCCTTTTGCTTTTCAACATCGGGCTCCTTTCTTTTCATGTAGCCCTGAACATGTTATTGTGGTTATAAGTTTTAGGCAAAATTAGCACGTCATTATCACCAAAGAAAGGCCACAGTTGTACAAACGAAGAAAAGATACCACGTATATAGCATACCCAACTACCACTAACAGTTTAATAGCATTGGGGGAACAAAATTACATACTAAACAAGGAAAATACGCAGATGTGTGCTAGAGCATGCCATTTATTGAATGTAGAATGAAGGACCAAAAACTGCTGTCCGACATACAAACTACCTAACCAAACAAGTGGAAACAGAAGAGGTTATGCAGCAAAGTATGAGATGGTTCTGAGCATCAAATCAATATTGCAACCTAATAACCACATCGGCACTCACAGTTCTGCGGCAATTCATGTCATATATACAGTATAATGCATACTTCAAATAGTTACTACCAGTGTTTTTTTCTATCCTGCCAACCTGAAAGAACAGAGTGATTAAGTCTTGCTATCCTACAAACAAGGAGATACCAAATTCGACGAACAATGAGATACAGTACCAAATTGTACCAACGTGAAACGAATTTTGATACTACTATTGAGCAGGAGAACAAATATGGCGTAAAGAAATATACAAGCAACTGAGGCAGAACATTCATCACCATCCATTGCAAGCGGTGGAGCGAACTCACCATCTTCCGTCTGCGATGATATCTCAGGGGATCAAACCACAGCGAGGTCGGCAATACTCTTCGCTGCGGACGCGCCACTCTGGCTCCTCCCCCTCCTCCGCCGTTACCTCCGCCGTCCTCCACGATAGTAGCGAATCCCCGGTCTACTCGGCCAATCCTGCTTCCTCCCGCGCCGCCACCGCCACCGCCACCGCCACCGCCACCGCCACCGCCTCCGCCTCCGCCTCCGCCTCCTCCGCCGCCTCCGCCTCTCCTGAGCTTGTATAGTATAATCAATCCCACCGCTAGCGCGACGGCTGCGCCGATGACGGTGAGGCGGACGGAGATTTTCAGGCCAAACCTAGACCGCTGCACCGCGGCTCCTCCACCGCCCCACTCCCACTCCACCCAGCTCCTCCGGAACTCCGGGTGACTGATGAGGAGGATGTCCTCCTCCGTCACCGGGATGACCGGGTGGAACACCGGCTGCGCAAACCCGTCGGTGTCGGGGGCGAGCGCGAGCGGTGGCGGGGGCACGGGCTGAGGACTTGGACGGGGAAACCGCGCGCGGGTGTAGACCCCCTGCAGAAATTGCAGGAGAAGGTACCACAACTTCTCCGCCTTCCTCCACGCCATCTCCGAGGCCGAGGCGGAGACGGCGACGATCTGCGTAGACATTGCTGTCGGAGGTCGGCGCGCGGTGGCCTGGGTGGTGGGAAGAGAAGAGGTGGCGAGGGATTCAAGGTGGAGGTGGCGGCGGTTGTGGAGGTCAGGGATTTGGTGGTGGTGAGGACTGGGGAGAGAGGAGATGAGAGGCCGGGTGCGGCGCGGCGCGGCGAGGGCTCGGTGGTGGTGGTGGTGGTGGTGGTGGCGGTGGGGAGGGGAGAAGGGGGAGAGAGAGAGAGAGAGGCAGAGGGGTGGGGCCCACCGGGGTTTAGCCAGTTGGCACGGAAATGGTTCATCGAGTTCGAAATCTTTGGCGGCGGCTTTGCTTCCAGAAGCTTCCGGCTTTCAGACCGGGAGGGCTTCGCTGCTAGATTGCCTGGCGGGCCGCCCTAGCGGCCTTGTGCTCAACGGCCTTGTCTTCAGCGGAGGAGCCGGGCGTTGGCAGGCTGCCGCCACCTTCTTTTTTTTTTGACAGACTACGCCTCTTGTTTTGTTTTCTGCGATTTCCAAAAGAAAAAAAGGGACTCCACCATTCTTATCCCAATTTTGCGTAAACCACAGGTTGAGCGACTTTGTTACAAATTTTAATAGTTATTGGCATAATTTACAATAGCTTCTAACAGTTGGTTATCTAGTCAAATATTTAGCATGGTTGAAAACAGCACATACACTTGAAAGCGATGACACGTACACCAACCACCCTCAACTATGTTCAGGATCGAAAGGCCTTCCACCTCATCGCCACCGACTTACCGCCCCCCAGCAATATGGTGACATTGATTGTTGTCCCGTGTCGCAAATCTGAAACAATGCTTTGACTCAAAAGTTGAAACAAACATGGAAAGTTGTTATATTGTGATTCAAATTCATATTAAAGGGAGCTTAATTTCTGACGAGCGGAGCGAGATCCGTCGCCAGGTAGGCTTGGACCGAAGCGTAGCAAATCGTTATCACCGTCTATATATACATCTTATAAGCCGTCAGATAAAGGTTTATCAAAGCATGCGATTTGACATCCATATAAACAACAAGAGCAGGTATCACAAAACTACACCTCGATGGTTGTGGTTTTGTGAAACTATACCTCGCTAGTTGTGGTTTTATGATGTTCGCTCCAAGAACAAAGACTAACTACCATGCATCAACAAGAGAAGTGAAATTTAACATGGGAAGCCACGCGAAAAGTTGATAAAAACACTAGGGAATGAGCATCAAAAGAAGAAAAGCAGGAAGCTCCAAGCATGTCCAACTTGATATATCATCCCTTTTGCCCCTTGGGCATCATAATATTTCCACCACCTTCGACTAGGGTTGGATTTGGAAGAAGTAGAGAAATGAATGGGCAGATCTAAACACAAACACCAATCATCTTAGAAAACATAAGAACTTGAGTGGCCTTATACCACAACTTCAGTGACCTTATGAAATGGAGCCAGAAAGATCTTGACCGCAGTTTTTTTTGGCAAGATAATTACTCGAATCACAACTACAGTGACCTTATACCACTTCACCACAACTACTAGGGGCGTGTTTGGTAGTCTGCATCAGTTTCCTGCACCACTGGCGCACAGTGGGAAGAAGTCCCCTGCGCGTCGCAGACGGGCCATGGACCATAAAAGCAACGTTATTTGGTGGCCTACAAAGAGTTTTTTTGGCCACATCGAGATTTGGGCTTTGCCCGTTTGGTAGGTCGGTTTTCAGGCCTACTAGCAGCCTCCGGCCTGTTGTTGGTTGCAACCCATAATCTTCTTCTGCTTATCTCTTCCCTTCAATGGTGAGGTCACCAGCGATCAACAGCACAAGCAAGAACACAATCACAGTTCAGACAAACTTAGCACTGATCATAGTTCAAACACGGTCATAGTTCACGACAAAGGACGATCATAGTTCACGACACAACAGAGACGATCATAGTTCAACGCACGACAACAGCAAAAACTAACATAGACATGGTAGCAGCGAGGCAGAACCAGGTAAGCTTCAAACATGACTTTCGAAGACGACACACTTGGTGGCATCGCAATGGTAACCGCACCTGGTCATCACCTCAGTGCAGGTGTAGTCGAAGATGACCACACTGTACTCGAAGGAGGACACCTTCTTGAAGATGAGGAACTGGCCTACCTGCAGCTTATGAGCGACGGCGAAGGCCGCCCACCCCTGGTCGATCTATACGTCATCGCCTTCTCTCGCCGTAGTCATCCTCCAGTTGCAGCCAGTGTTGGTCTTCAGGATGATGTTCGAAGGGATTTCTCTGAACCATCTGACGAAATCTTGAGGGATCTGGAGCCGCTGAAGGTGGGCATGAAGACGATGTGCAGGAACTGGTCCAGCCCTATGTCCGGCTGGAAGTGCCCAACGTTAGCCGCTCTTCGCTTCTTGGACCGTCCCTCCTCTGGGGTCTCAGGTGACCCAAGCTTGAGCTTCTCAGTCTTCCACAAAAACACATGGCATTAGACGTGTGCCTGCTCACAAGTATATATAGATGAAAACGAACATTGAAAACAGGTGATGCATCATACATTGGCTCACACGACAGCTCAAGAGACTGCCCTCAAACTAAGTCTAGTGTGCAAGTAATCACACACACATGACTAAGTTTGAAAGCAACACCTTGCCTTCCATTGTGCCTTTGTTGAATCATTGGCCAATGTACTAGAAAAACCGAAATGAGGCCTCATATGTAGGATCACACGGCAAGCAAAGGGATTGTCCGCAAACTAAGTCTAGTGTGCAACAAATATGGTACACATGACTAAGTTTGAGGGCATCACCCTGCCTTCCGTTGGGCCATAGTTAAATCATTGGCCATTGCACAACTGAAGAAGTACAAACATGGAAAGCAAGGTAGCATAGGCCTCATACAATAAGCACATATAGAGGAGATGTTTGATCAGAACCAATTACATGGTGATGTTCAGTCATGTCATAGGTTCTGATCAATCATCTTCTCACACTATGATTTCTGTTACAATCATCGGCCTAGTTCAATCAGAAACAACACAATCTATAACAAACTAAACCCCATCACAAAAAACCCTTGCCCTCTCTGCATGCACAGTAAAATCTGGCAGTTTCAGCAATCCGCAGCCCGATCTAGGAAAGATCTACCGCGATTGGAGATTAGAGTAACAGATCTAAGCAAATCGAGACCGTGAACACCAAGAATTGGACAAGAACAACAAGCAATGATGACGAACACCTTGCAACTAAACCCCAGCACACACAAAAAAAACCTTGCCCTCTCTGCATGCACAGTAAAATCTGGCAGTTTCAGCAATCCACGGCCCGATCTAGGAAGGATCTACCGCGATTGGAGTTTAGAGTAACAGATCTAAGCAAATCGAGATCGTGAACACCAAGAACTGGACAAGAACATGAAGCAATGGCGACAAACACCTTGCATACATCAATCCGAACCCTATCCTAATGGAAACCCTAGCAGATCTAATGTGCATGTCGTCGCAAATGCCCGAGAATGGCATGTTCGGGCAGAACGAGTATGAAGGTGAGAAGGAGAGCTCGTTACCGCCATTGTTCCGGCCGAGGACGAGCTCGAGGTGCCGATGAAGACTGCAGAGCATGTACCGGCCGATGTCGCGGTGCTGCTCGTTGACGTTTCCTCCTCCGGTATCGGTGCACCTCCGTGCGGCGGTACGGCGGATTGGTCGGCGGGAGGGGAACCGTCGGGTGATGTGACAGTTTGGGAGAGGTCGCGAGTGAGAGGAAGGAGAGGAAGCGGTGACCCTAATTATGGCGCGTGTTCTCGAAGGGACGTGGCGTTTCCGCCTCCCTTCTCCATGCATGCCGCCTTCTGGCCGCAACGGGCCTAGCCCCGGAGAAACTGCCATTCCAAGCGTTCCTCTAGGGCTTGTCCCGGGGGTGCTTTAAAACTCGGTTCCTGCAAGAACGCGGCGGCCTGCAGGCATCCAAACGGCCGATTCCATGACCTAGCCCATGCAAAAAAGTCATCTGCAGGCTACCAAACGCGCCCTAGAGGTCATTTGACTCTCATCATCTGGGGTTGGAATTAAAGAATTCATTTGTGGTTCTCAAAATCAGCTTGTTTGGCTGCAACAGAATTGTTCTTGCAATTCAATTGAGAATTCCATCGATTTCATCTCATGTCTAACCTTAATTCCTCTCGGTACCCTTCATTTATGTGGATTTGCCAAATGAAATGATATCATTAATTTCATTTCATTTTTGCCAAATGAAATGAAATGATGGATGCCCAAGGAGCTCGTATGTCTTGTTCATGGAACCAATTTTTTGTGCTAATCACACACAAACCCCAGATTTGTAGCTCCGCCGTTTTGACAGCATAACTGTTTTACACCTGGCTGGTCATCATACGAAAAACCCACAAACACATGCTCTACACACATGATACATACAAAAAATCGACTGAAAGATTTTTTTAGGGGAAAGACAGACAATCTACCAAGATTCTCAGTGTGACAGCATCCGCATCCCACGTGTAGGAAAGGTGTTGCTGGAGATCAACCAGCCGTTATTGCACAAATCATACTAGTAACTATAAGGTCTGGGTAAGCACTGGGCTGGACACAACACAACATATCTCTGAGCAAGGATGATCATGAGCCTACGATGGAAGGGAGACATGCCTAACGATCGAATCATCAGGCAATGCATCCTCTGCTCTTAAGGCTCTCCACGGCATCCCTGATGATCTTCTCCAGAGGAGTGAACTGCAAACCCAACGTCATCAGCTTCTTCGGCACCGCCTCCGCTCTCACCAGCCCAGGCTGCGTGTCTTCAGGGAATCTGCCGATGAAACCAATAACAAGAAAATGGGCTAAGTACTTAAGTGTCACGACAATGATCCATAATTCCATATGTCTGTTGCTTCGCTTATTTCATCACACCAGACAGAAACTGAACTGTTTGCTCCAAACATATTCAGTGTTCAGTGTGCAGTTTGAGGGGGCACTTACTTTGGAACTTTGTAATTGGGGTAGAGCTCAGCAACTTTCGACGCAAAATCGCTCCAGTGACAGATGGGCTCCACGCAGAGGTGCCTCCCAGATGCCGGTGGGTTCTCGTACAGCAGAATATGGGCTAGTGCGACGTCTTCCACATGCACTGGCCCGATGAAGAAATCTGCATACTCCTCTTTGCAACCTGCGTATGCAGAGAGCTGTGTTAAGGAAGTGTTTCCTTGTAGGAGCAACCACGCACTGAAGTACTACGAACAACAAAAAAGCCTATTGAATAGCAAATGCAGCTAATTTGCATTGATTTTGGTGCCAAATGCCGGTGAATGCACGGATGTTTTGCAACCTATGATGTTTATTCCATCTGAACTGAAAGACACTCTTCATGTGAAGTGTGGCGCAGAAAAGGGTTTAGAGATGACAAAACATGCAGGTCTACTCTCTAATGCTTACAAATGCAGAATATTCAGTACAGCGTAATTAGCTTCGTTTCAGCCAGCCCATTGCTCATTTGCTCGGCCAATTACAAATGTCGAATGTTATCAGTTTAAATATAAAATGTCTCATCACAGTAAACTTTGTTCAGTTTGTACAAGTGCATGAATGCCCCTGCTTCAGTTTGCCACTCATGACTCACTAAATATTGTTGACCTATGAGCAAACTTTGTAGATGGACTAAGAAATGACTAAAGATTACTACATAAATTAATTTATCTGCCAAATTATCAAACAGATCTCATACTATGATCAGAGTTTCGTCAAAACTAGATGATCAAACGCCGCAACACGTGTACCTTCAAGTAAGCGAAGAAACATGGCCATGCTGGCATTGAGCCTTGGCGGAATCATCTCGCCCAAAACCGTCCCTGGGTTGACCGTCACCACGTCCAGTCCATTCTCCTCTGCAAACTTCCATGCCGCCTTCTCCGCCAGTGCCTTCGAAGCAGGGTACCAAACCTATCCAGGAAAGCATCGAACCTGAGTAAGATAACTGGCAAGCTTTCAGAAGAAAAATGGTTGTATCTTTCACAGTTCCGCAACGATTTTACATGCTGCCTCAGTGTGCAAACTTCTACCCCATTGGTCCAGTAGAATCAATCAGGGGGAAAGTAGATCATTCGGGGTCATCTGCATATAACTGAACTAAGCTGCTACCGCATCTGTAGAGAGGGTTTCATATTTTCATTTCACCAAACGAACTCTGCACTTCTGCAGTGAGCAACTGCACTGCAGGGCGCAGATAACGTTCTCATGTCATGTCCGGCTGTAGCTAGTGCAGATTTGATGCAAAGGTGACCGTATCATCTCACCCCGTTCTTGTCGCAGTAGTCGATGTCGGTCCAGCAGCGCTCGTCGAGGACCTCGCCGGCCGGCCACCCGGGGCAGGGGACGAGGGCGGAGACGGAGGAGGTGACCACCACCCGCCGCACTCCCCCGGCTTCCTTGGCGGCGCGCAGCACGTTGAGCGTGCCCTCTACCGCCGGCACCACCAGCTCCTTCTGCGAGCAAGAAACGAGGCAGGCAGCGCCGGAGCGTGTGAGGAGCCCGAGAGGACGGGCGTACGGGACAATGAGGAGCAGACGGGGCAGTAAGTACCTGGGGGTCGAGGACGAGGTCGACGGTGCAGGGAGAGGCGAGGTGGAACACGCCGGAGCATCCCCGCACGGCGGCGAGCATGGCGGCGCCGTCGAGGAGGTCGCACCTGAAGAAGCGGATGCGGCCCTCGTCGCCGGCCGCAGCGGCGAGCGCGAGGAGGTGGTCCGTCTCGGCCTTGTCATCTGCGCCATGCCAACCAAATCAAGGGCGAGCTCGGCCACATTGGTCCCAAGAAAGAAGCGGACGAACACAACATGGCACTGACCGGGGTTGAGGACGGCGGCGTGGACGGAGTAGCCGCGGGCGAGGAGGAGGCGGACGAGCCAGGAGCCGATGAAGCCGCTGGCGCCGGTGACCAGCACCGTCTCCCCCTTGGCTTCAGTCGCCATGTGTGGTGCTCCTTGGACTGGGGGTGATCACGTGAGTGTGCACGAGATATGTATCCTGGTGCGCGACAATCGAGTGGTGGGGTGGCTACCAGAAACAAGATTGTATGGATGCGCATGGTACCAGTTTCAAAACCGACAAGAAAGCTACTGTTCTGTACTAGTGTAACACATCAGTGTTCTTAGTACACAGACACATACACATCAGTCGTTTTCATCGACGGTTCAATTAAGATATTATCGGGGGACACGTACGGCACTTGGATGTTCGCATGAAACAGTTTAAAACTTGGAGAGCGGCACAGCACGGCAACAGTGGAAACTTCTACTGCAACTGTGGAAAGATATGCATAGGACAGATGTTACATGATCAGCTTACAGCATTTTCTCCGAGACAGCAAGGACATCAGTGAAAGCCTGGGGTATGATATGGGCTCATTCATCAGTTCATCAGTCATCACACGTAGGTACAAAAACACCGTAGGTTAGTGCCTGCCCACAAGTCAGTCCCGTTTGTAGCAGCACGGGGCATGGCATGCTCCGTTGGCTAGTTAATAAAGCGTCTACAGCTCCGTCTTCACATCTTCTGCCTTCGCAACGTAGCTTTTACGCCAGAACAGGCCCACGAAGAAGTTGTAAAGCTTGGAGCTGAGAGAAGATGGCTCCTCTGCTGCATCTGGCTTCTTTATCTTGCATAGCATGTCGAAGTCGTGCTTCAGGTGAGGCTGGACTATCTTTTCCTGCAAGCACATAATCAGAAATGCTGTTCATCAGAGTTCGCTACTAGAGGAAATGCAGATTTTGCTTCCTGAACATATAATACTTGTAGAACATTAGTCGCTGTTGTATTTACCTTGAACTCCTCAAATGGACAGAAATCCTTGTTGCCACAGCCCTGCATTGGTAGCCCACCAAAAGGGGAGGAACATAGTCAAAACAGGGGACTTCCCAATATCACACACAGTAAGCAAGAAAACAGAGGACATTCCCAATATCACACACAGTAAGCAAGAAAACAGAGGATATTCCCAATATCAAAAACAGTAGGCACCAAAACAGAGCACTAGACAGACAGATGCCCATATGCATGGAGGGGAGTGCATATGGTCTACTGAGTAGCAGACAAAAACATTGTTTACCAAAATAAGCCATTTTTTTACTTTCCAAGTAAGTTAGCTCATGGTACATTGGTACAGTATATATTCTGTGGTTCCAAAATACTACTACCTCCATTCCATAAAATAAGGCATATAAATTTGGTCAAATGTCAACATTTTCTAAGTTTGACTAAGTTTAGAGACAAAAATATGAACATTACATTACCAAATCTGTATCAATAGATCCACCATACGATGTATTTTCTTAGTGTATTTATTAATAATCATAAATATTGATATTTTTATGTATATCTTTGGTCAAACTTAGTGTGCTTTGACTTGTGACTAAAAATATACGCCTTGCTTTATGAAATGGAGGTAGTACTACATAAAAATGGCGAACTACATTTGTCGGATCAAATCATGAAGTTCTACTAAAGCACATCCAATGGAGCGGGTAGTGGTTTGAAACCTCAGAGAGACCTTTAAGGACCCACAAGACAATTTGTAAAATGTGACAACAGGTGTAACCATATAGTAAGGAAAATTAAACACCTGAGAAATTTTACAGTAGGCACCAAAACAGAGCACTAGCCAGCTAGCCAGACAGCCAGATGCATGGAGAAGCATGAATATGGTCTAGGCAGCACCGGCCATAAATGTTGCCTAGTTTGTGGGGCACTGGCATGTATTCCATGATTTCATAATATTACTAGATAATAATGGTAAATTACAATTTTTTTGGATCATCTAATAAATTGTACTAAAGCATGTTCAATGGTGTGGTGGCTAGTGGGCTCAAACTTGAGAGAGAACCTAGTGGACCCACAGGACAATTTGTAAAATAAAACAAAACTTGTTACCACTGAGTAAAGCGTACTAAATCATGTTTAATGGTGCAATGGTTGGTTGGCTCAAACTTGAGAGATGCCCTAGAGGACCCACAAGACAAATTGCAAAATAAAACAAAACTTGTAGCCATTGATTACGGCAAATTAAAAGCCTCAGAAAATTTACACTAGGAAAAAGAATGGGTCAGTGGATAAAGCACAAAAAATTGCAAACGTATAGTCTTACTGGCATTGAAACTGGAGCTTCATTATGTAGAACTTGCACAAAGTACAAGCTGTTTTGACCCTGGGATATCCCGTTGTCACCAGTTTTGCCAGGGCATTGGTGTAAAACCAACATATTGTTACTAGCAAAAGGTGCTACAAGACCGCCCTTCCAGTTTCTCTTCTGTGGTGGCATCGGAGGTAGATCCAATGGTTCCTCCCGCTGTATCTTCTCAAAATCTTGATACAAACAAAAAAAAAAATCAAATGGGCAATTCATGGAAAAAGATCATGCGCGGACAGAGTCTAAAATAGGAGCCATACCTGATCCTTCAAGAAAAAGACCAAGAAGACATGTGAAAGGAACAAGAGTTTCTGCATGTGCAAATCGGAGCCTTGCCTTCTCGTATGTACCATCAGGATAATTTTCTACAATTCCAAGAATTAAATTTTCAGTCTATAGTTTTGACAATCATCGCCATTTGTAATCGTATCTACAGTACTGATCACTACATTATCGCTGCTTCAGAACATGGAAGGTGGTGACATAGTGTTACCTTCTTTAGCTGTGATTGCGTCTTCCATTGACTGGACAACATCCTTGAGCAACGGCAACCCCATTTTATAGTTTATCGACTCACCATAACCTTTAAGCACAAAACCCTCCAAATCATCTGTCCATTCTAGAGACTGAACCTGAACAAACAAGATTCGTTAGGCATTAATAGGACAAATCAAAGCACGTCGTTAATTTGAGAACATACAACTGTCTAAGGAGTCTTTATGTGTCTCAGTCTTCCAACTTGAAAGGAAATAACTACTACCTCAGGTCGGATTTAATTGACGCCAACACTACACTAATCTACCTGCATGCAGCGAACAGTCCGCGTCAATTAAAGGCGACCGGAGGGAGTATTTGACAAAATGGGCACCTACATGAAGCGAGAAATGGTTCGAACTTGAGAGTTCAAACGAAGTACATGAAACTAAAGTTGCATGTCAGAAACTTGAACACATGTATGATTAAATTGAGAAATGAACCTGATTTAACAATTTCATCTTCGAACTATGACAAACTTAACCAACTTCTGGGATGTATCATTCTCTTAAGATATAACGGTAACTAAACTAATGATTCTTATGAAATCTAAAAGAGAACCATGTCCCTGAATCAATCTGTATACAGATCTCCTACAAAAAGAGTAGTAGGATGTATGTCGCTTAACTGAATGCAGACAGGGCATAGACTTAATTGACCTAGAGTTGTAGTGGTGAAGTTGTTTAAGAAACTCCGAAATCTGACAGAACCCTACCTCAGCTTCACTGAAAAGTTGACAAGCATGATTGGTAATATTCAGTAAAGATGCTTCCTGCAAAAAGAACAGCCAAGTCACAAAATGTCTATATGCCACATTAGACTCTAGCTCCCACAAGGGAACTACATACCTGTTTGCAAAGGAACCAGAGGGAAGAAACATCTTGTTTTGTAAAATTTAGACGATAACGGTTGACTAAAGCAGACGTGACTTGTTCCAGAATCGGTTCCTTTTGCTTGTCAACATCGGGCTCTTTTCTTTTCCTGTAGTCCTGAACATGTTATTGTGGTTATAAGTTTTGGGCAACATAGCACCATGGAAAGGCCACAGTTGTACAAACGAAAAAAAGATACCATGTATAGCATACCAAACTACCATAAACTCTGCCTAGGAGACTTATTTAAATGAGAGCAGCTAGAGCATGCCATTTATGTAATGAAGAATGAAGGAACAAAAACTGTTGTGCAACATACAAACTACCTAACCAACAGGTGGAAGCAGAAGAGAGTATGCAGCAAAGCATGAGAGACTAAGCGCGAGTCCATAAAGGTACAAGTGCAGATTGATTACACATATTCAGGATATGTAATATTAGTGCTTAATGCAACATGCCAACACAAAGCACTATTTGCATCGCAACAGGCAATTTTAGTCTCCCTTTCAGCTACAAACGTGAGCAATAAACCAAAAGGACTAAAAACGTCAGAATTGTATGTTCTTTATTTCTCAACATATTACTGCTACAATAAATACTAAATAGTACCTTGTATGTTTGACAGCTGTCAAAGAATCGCAGACAAATATCACTTGCACGACTCTCACTCAGAACAGAGAAGGCGCGGTTTTTGGCTGCCCCAAGTTTTCCTTTCCCAGAAAGTAGCCCCAAACCAAATGCTACTGCACTAGCTGATGCCCGAGGAACCTGCACCTCAAGCACACAATATTAGTTAACACACTGAGCGGGCAGTAAAATTTTCAACAACATTTGTAACTGAACTGGAAATCATCAACTACCACATCAACAAAGTTGGATTCTAAACTAGTTAGTTTACGACACATCAGCAACTGAGGTTCTCCGAAATGCAGAGATATCCCATTTCATCTGACGGCGAACAGAGCAGTAGAACACAACCAAGCAGGAGTCCTAAACTCGGGTCGTTAAGTACGGCGAGAAGATATAGAGCTTACCTGGGTTGCTCTTATCGAGAACACCTCGGGGTGATATTCCTCATCAAACAGGTCTTGAAATCTCTCCTTCACTCTGTTAGCGAAATTGAAGAGCTCCTCCTCGCCTTCGCTAACCAGCTCACCCCCTTTCCCTGTGACCTTGCCCTTCCAGGGTGACTCCCACCCCTTCATCCAGGATGGAATTTCCTTTACAGCCTCACTGTCAGGTCCCTGTCTTGCCTCATTTACTAGAGCCCCCAACCTTACTGCCAACCTATCCAGCTCCTTGACTCTCTTTTTGGTAGGAGCACGAGTCCCATGTCTCGCCTGTCGAACAAAATGATCAAAAATTAACTCAGCGGATTTTATCCTAAACAATTGAGGAAAGACCAAACATACTCCAATGCATATTATTCCAGTTGAGCTTAGCCTCAACAATTTCTGCAGTACTATAAACGTAAATGACTCGGCAAAACCGATAGCATTCATATACCATATTTACCAACACCATTGCGACTAGTTAATGGCATTTGCTTCATCGCACAAATGAGAACATGCAAACTTAACTAAGTTAACCCGATAGTAGTGCATACATATTACTTGCACGGTTGTTGCTGGCTAATGTCATTTTCTCCCACGCAGAACCGAGCAAACATGTAGGAACACACAGTAACCGGGTACCGAAATTCGTAAAATGCAGGGGAGGAAACTTACGACGAGATTGAGGTGGATCACGCGGCACTCGTCCGAGATCGAGGGCGCGGCGACCGCGTTGTTGGACCCTCTGGAGACATCGTACCTGCAAAAAATCACCACCAAGGGGGTTAAACCCTATACCATTTCGCAAACCATGTCTCAGGCCTCAGACACCGCGACACAAACACCTCGGGACCGCGGGTACCTCGAACCTCGCCCCACCACAAATCCACGGACGAGCAGGCAGGGGATCGGGTGGCGGTTGAGAGCGAAGGGAAGGGGAGGATGGGTACCTGGTGACGGTGGAGAGGTGGCGGCGGACGTCGAAGGCCTCGGGCTCGGCCGCCGGCGAGAGGGGGGCGACCGCGAGGAGCGTGGCGAGGAGGAGGAGGAGAGACGTGCCCGGAGCCATGGCGAGTCGCGATTTGCTTCCGATTCGGCGTTTCGAGCTTTCGAGATGGCGACCGAGCCGGCAATGTAGGTGGTCGGCAGGTGACACGTGCCGCGGGATATCTGGACGGTCGGGTCGCGCTGGACGGCTGGGATTGCGTGCTTCCCGTCGTGCTGGCTTTTAGGAAAGTGCAAAGGCCTGCCGCGTGGGCGCGTGGTGCCTACTTTGAATCACATGTTATCGCTTTTTTTTTTGAAAAATCTGTCAATCTAGTAATAATCATCAATAGCAAACAAACTAAAGTAATAAAAATTATAAGTAGATTTTTGGACCACCTAGCTGATGCGAGCCGAAGGCTTGTCCTCGCCCCCTCTATCACCGGAGTCGGACAAAATTTGTCGTAGTAGAATATATTGTAGTAGATAAACGGGAAGTCATCGTGCTAAAGCCTCAAAGGACCAGCACATCAGAACAGCAACCATCACCAAAGATAACAGTCGTAGATCGAAAGAGACTAGTCTGAAACCACACCGACAAACTCAAAAACCGACCGGATCCGAGGAGATCCGGCGGGCACACAACTTCACGTGTCCTCCGCCAAAGCTATGGGGAGGACCTTATTCTGGCTTCTGGATGTAATAGCCGCCTCACCATTTTGAAGAAGACATTGATACTAACCTAACTAAGGATAAAAACCCTCTTGTCAGCGAGCGAGAGGTCGTGGTCTACCACACCTCCAAGACCCTAAAGCCACTGAAGACAAAGCGAACTGACGACGTCACCGGCAAGGAGACGGAACCTAGATGGATTTTCCTAGTCGCCTCTAATCGCCTCCTCCTGGATTTCGTCCACGTGTTATCGCTTGTGGTACTTTCAAAATGCCACAGCTGATTTGTCCGGCTTAATCTATCTCGGAAACTTGCTGTGATCTTTTTCATGTGCTAACCAGGTCTCACAAAAGCTCGAAATATGCTAGGCAAAACGGGACATGAACAAATGGCCCCCGAGGTAAGCTCGTTTTTTGAGATATTAAAAAATGTCATGTAAAATATTTTTAAAAAGCTGGAAGAAAATTCTACTCTCTATTTATAAGTATATTAGATATTTTAGGAACTTCAAAGTGAGCTAGACACACACCATAATAAATAAATCTACACACTACTATATAATATCAAAAATAGATGAATGTACTAAAAGCTAAAGCATACTCCCTCGGTTCATTTCTATAGTGCCTATAGATTTTTGGCATTTGTTTCAGAATATAAGGTTATAGCTTAGCTTTTTTTCAATTACCCCCTCCCCGTTCAGCTCCCAAATCGTTCAGGTCTCAAATTTGTTATGGCAAGTTAGTAAGATATGAAATTCCCAAATTTTACGTTGATCTCAAATCGTTCAGCTAGGGGCCTTGTGTAAAAAATACTCTTGCGCTAATTTCCGTGCCAGAAAACTATAGGCACTATAGAATGGAACAGAGGGAGTATTATATTAATGAATGAAGAAGGTAGATGTAGATAACAATGAAGTCTACTAATGTGCAAGAAAACAATCCAAATTTGTTTGTATTTTAGTCTCATAAAAAATGACAAATGTGTGGATCTGGTGTGATGACAAGTGCCCATTTTCAAAACTTGAAAATTTGTTACTCCTTCCGTTTTAAAATAAGTCTCCGTTTTAAAATAAGTGCCTTACTATTTTAATATGGATGCATCTACAAGTAAAATGTATCTAAAAAAATAGGATACATATTTTAAAACAGAGGTAGTAGATTTATTTTCAGTAGCTTTTGCCACTTACTTCGGTTCCATCTCCCTGTTCAAAAATCAAAACGGATTTGGTGACTCAAGAATCATGACGTCCAACTTCTTCAGAGCAACAATAAAAATAAACGATAAATCTTCGTTTTTGTAAAAGAAAAACGCAGCCAAACTTTAAGGACTGAAAAGCAAATAGCAAGGACGGACAGAAACGATTACGACAGCAAGGCAAACAGGCCAAAGGACGGAAATTTAATTTTCGAGAATTGGCAGGGGCCGCGCGAACGCGTACCCCCTCTGACACAAACTATGACGTCCACTCTCCCACTTGGGGAGATGGTAAGCCAGCGCACCCACCAAGTGCAATGTGGGTCACTAGCCTAGGCCACGAGGCTTCCTGATCCCCCGTCGACCCCGTCCAGGTAAGAGCATCTCCACTCGTCCCCCCGAGGAGGCCCCCGGCGAGCGTTTTTTCCATCCGGACGGCGAAATTCGGCCCAGTCGCGCCCCCGGTTCCTCGTTTTCGTCCGGATTTGGGCCTAAATCCATCCGGCGATCCCACGACATCCCCGGCCCCCCGGGGAGCTCTCGGGGACTCCGGACGAGTGAAAAGCGGGGAAGGGCCCGATCTGTCGGTGACTCGACGCACGAACCCCACCGCCACGTCGCTCAAAATCTCCCCCCACCCCTCGTATCTCTCTCGCCGCCGGCACCACCCCGCCGGCTTGTTGCCCAGATTGCGCCGCCACTCCTTCCCCACCTGCCTATATTCCGCCGTGTTTGGACGACGGCCTATCTGGCTGCTCTTCCGCCGGCCTGTTTTCCGGCCTGCTTGCTCGTCGTCGCTCGCGGCTCGGGTTGCCTCGACCACGCCCGTCAGGTGTTCGTCCATTTGCCTCGCCGGCCATGGACTCGGACGAAGAGGAGGAGCAGATGTTCGTCGAGCTTATGCAAGAAGAGATGGCAGCAGCCGCCCAAGACGAGGAGCACATGATGATCCTTGGTTGCTTGGCAAGCATGTACGCCGGACTGGCAACTCGTCGGCGTGGTGGGTCGGCACGAGGTCGCCGGAAGTGCAAGCCGAGACAGCGAATGGAGGGCTACTGCATGTTGTACGCCGACTACTTCGCCGACAATCCATTGCACGGTGAGACTGTTTTCCGGCGTCGTTTCAGGATGAGCAGAAAGCTATTTCTGCAAATTGTGTATGCCATCCGCCACTTTGATCCCTACTTCAGATGCAAGGCGGATTGCACTGGTTTGGTTGGATTTTCGTCACCGCAGAAGTGCACGGTGGCTATGAGGATGCTTTGGCGTATGGAGCTCCCGGTGATACTGCAGATGACTATCTTCGGATGGCGGAGTCCACCGCCCTTGATTGTTTCTACCGGTTACGCAGGCCGTCATAGCGGTGTTCGGGGACTATTTCTTGAGATCACCCACTGTCGAAGACACTCGGAGGATCCTTGCAACAAATGAAGCTAGAGGTTTTCCAGGGATGCTTGGAAGCATTGATTGCATGCATTGGCAATGGAAGAACTGTCCGTTTGCGTGGCGAGGGAATGTACAAGGGTCACAAAAAAGGTCGCACCGTGATACTTGAAGCGGTGGCTACCCATGATCTTTGGATTTGGCACTCTTTCTTTGGTATGCCTGGATCCAACAATGACATCAACGTCCTAAATCGCTCCCGGTCTTTTCCAAGCTTGTTGAGGGTCATGCTCCCAGGTGGACTATGTGATCAATGGTCGGCACTACAACAAAGGATACTACCTTGCAGACGGTATCTATCCAAAGTGGGCAACATTTGTGAAGACGATCTCCAACCCTAGCACCCCCAAACTTTGCGAGTTTGTCAAGAAACAAGAAGCTTGCCGAAAAGACGTCGAGCGAGCATTTGGTGTCCTACAGCAGAGATTTGTCGTCGTCAGGTTCCCGCTATGACTTGGTCCAAAGATCGGATGTGGGAGGTGATGAACCGCCGTGTGTGCCTACACAACATGATTATTGAAGATGAGCGAAAGCATCCGGTTCCTACGGTGAGCAAGAAGCACCATATGAGAGAGAGGGTCCTCTTGCACAGCCTAATCACCAGGTGCCTCCATCATGGGCCGCCTTCATTGCTATGCGCCAGGAGATTCGAGACTCTACAATGCACCAGCTGCTGCAAGATGATCTGGTGGAGCACATATGGAGGCTCCGAGGCAACGCCAACGCCGACTAGTCTGTCTTAATTTGTTTGAAAAATTGTGAAATTTGTGTGCTTCATTTGTTTCAGCACTTGTTAAACATTGTACTGTTATCGCCGAAATTGTTTCAGCAATTTTCGTCCTCTTGTTTGCCGAACTTGTTAAATTTTATGTTGAATTTGTTTGAAATATGTCAAATGGTCGAGGTTGGGGGTTTCCTGCCGGGGGGACGGCTGGAACTTCGGCGCTCCCCACGCCAAATCTTCATCCAATCCGGACGAAAATTTCGCCGGATTTGGGCGTGGGGAGCGCCAACGAGTGGGGATGCTCTAAGTACGGAACAACGGAGCACCACGACCTCATTTTATAGCGAGACCTCGCGGGGAAACCTTCGTCGACTTCCGAGGTGGGACTAAAACCGTCCGCCCCTGCGTCTGTGCGGGCACACGAGCCAGTGTGGGCCGGCGAGGTAGAATAGTCTACGTGGGCTTCAAGGAATATCTCATCTTGGGCCGTGAGGAAAGATCAGGAACATGGGCGGGTGTTGGACAAAACGTCGCCTGCCAAGCCTTATTTTTTCTTTTCTTTATTACTCGACAATTCTATCTCTTTTCTCAAGCAGCCTAAAACATGACCTGAATTTTCTTGACAAAAGCAATTTTTCTTCACATCTATGTTACACACGAATTACCAAGAAACAAGTTTTGTTGAACACGGGCAAGACATGAAATTTACTTGCAATATAGCACGACACTACTTTAGCACCAAGATTTCGCTTCCTCAAATCATGTAGATTATCCTTCTCCATCAGACAAACAAACGCTACTAACATTCCACCTAAAAAAAAAAACAGAATGCCCAACAAGAGAGCGACTACAGAAACATAGCGACTTGCTAAGGTCATCCATTAAATGTATGTACAAACCACCTCACGACTACATGTGCGAGAATCATAAGAATCCCTGTCAAGGGCCATCGAAATGCATTTTCCTCAACACAACTAGCTGACGAGTTATCAGGACAGGTACATCAAGAATTTCTAAAAGATTTTAATCCAAACTACCAGCTTGTACATTTCAGGGTGGATTAACCAAATGAGTATAACAACATATTCAGCGCTTCCATGCGATGAATCCCTCTATCTACCATAATTCGGGGCATCCTGCATCTACCCTTTTACACTGAAGAAGCCTAAGAAGAGCGCACACCAGGTCAAAGATACCCTCGGTCAGCATTCATCTTTGCACGTTGGTGTGCTGCTGCTGCTGGCCATCGTACTGCGCATAGTGGACCGGTTGACCCATATAATGAGGATTGCCATCTGCACGAGTATGAGCCTGTAAAGAAGAACAGTATCAGTACTATATGCAAAGGACGCTAGCTAGGGATATCTCTGCTTATTTTAGTGAGAGGACACAGAAGGACCTTCTCTCTGTTAAATTAATTCCAAACATTATATTATCTGTATAGATACATCCAAATTTAGACAAATCTAAGACATCTATTTATGGACGGAGGGGCATTTGCTTTTTCTCGATCACCGGTATTAATCGACTTATGTAAACATGTTTGACTGGGTTTGGGCAATGCAGATTTTTAGTTATTATGACTTTAGTGAAAATGTTATTTGGCGAAAACTAACTTTCAGATAATGAGACAGACCAGAGAAGGTATAAAAGAGTGGGATCCGACCGGAGAAGGTATAAAAGAGTGGGATCCATAACTACAAACGATGTAACAGGTCTACCTAACCATGTTATTCTACACCGCTTCTTACAGGGAGGAAATGAAACTACAGAAATACTACAAATCACACATATCTTTCAGAATCTCATTGACATTGGTACTGCATTTCATAGGTCCCCGGGGCAATAAACAATGAATAGAGCAAACCACAATTTTGAGTGTTTCAGAAAGATATGCAAAACGCCATGTTAAAGGAGTGGAAACAACTATTTTCAATGTGGGAAGAAATGCAAACCCCATGTTAAACAACAAAAGAAATATAATAGATGATTGACAACATAAGAAATATAATAGACTATAAATCGCCAAATGATAAAGAAGTTTAACCACTGTCACAAAAACTGGAAAACGAGATCAATAATCAAATCTCTGAACTCGATATACTACACAGTTTTTATATCTGCAACAATCTAGGCACAAAACACTGTAACTAATACCAAAAGGAAATAAGAGCACAATGATAAAGCTAGTTATAACAAACCTGATTCGTGCTATAAGCATCAGAATTGACATATGTCGCAGCATAAGTTGCCTCAGCACTGCCGTATGTTGCAGCATATGCTGCCTCAGGATTGCCATATGCGGTGCCATACGTTGCCTCTGTACTGCCATATGGAGCAGCATACCCTGAAAATAGGATTGTAAAGAACTGATTCAAACAATGGCACAAGAAAACGAACATAGTTTGAAGCAAGAAGTATTTGAAGTGAAGCCTGTTTGGCAGCAAAAAGTATTTGAAGTGAAGCCTGTTTGGCAGCAAGAAGTATTTGAAGTGAAGCCTGTTTGGCGTAACTTCAGCATCAGCTCCTCCGGGCTAAAAGCTGAAGATTGGCAAAACGGCTGGCTGATCATCCACCCCCACAGCTAGGATTTGGACAAACTGAAATCGGGCTGTGCAGTCCCCAAGATAGTAAGCTGAAGTCTCAATATGCCTATTTCTATAACTTTGCTTGACATCGCGGTGACTTTTCAAAAATATTTGTGCCTTTTTTATAATTTTGCAAATAAATACTCGAAGCATCTCTTTTAACGATAGTAGGAAAATCTTATTGGAGTTAGTGCAGGCTCACATAGCTAAGCCTCTCACATAAATAATCGAAAGCATCTCTTTTTTCAACGGTAGTAGGAAAAATATCGTATTGGGGTTAGTACAGATTCACATAGCTAACTAGACTCTGGCAACAACCCAACACTAAACTGGCCCTACAACTGCTAGAAGGAAGCTTCCAGTGTAAATGTGCAATGGTGCAACCCTATGATAGCTGATATGCTAAACCTTCTCCTCCCTAAGTACTATAACTTATAATTAACATTCATCTTAGTATATTTTTGTACATCTTGGCCGTTATGGGCTAAAAACCAGTGTAAATGTGTGATGGTGCAACCCTATGATAGTTGATATGCTAAGCCTTCTCCTCCCTAATTACTATAACTTATAACTAACATTCATCTTAGTATATATTTTTTTCCATCTTGGCTGTTATGGGCTAAAAACAAAGTTTTCCAAAATATGGTGGATTTGGACATGTAATTTTATAAGCTATGGAATTTAAAATACACCAATTAAAATAATTGCGTAATACGTTTAAAGCTATCAGTTTATACAGAAGAGGGAAAGGATACTAGACCGGTAGAAGATTCAGTAGAGTACCAGGGTTAGCTACAGCTGGTGCTGTGGTGACAGCAGTGGACCGCTTTTCAGCATTTACAAGGTCACCCCGAAGCTTCTCAATCTCACTAGCCACAGCAATCATATTTTTCTCCATTGCTTTACTTTGTTGAAGGTTATCAGCATGCGCCTTCTTTTCGAATTCAACCGCAGCCCTACCAACATTATAAGAAAGGCCATTAATGAAAGAGAGTGGATCCAATCTGATCGCGCAGAGCAAGACCAACTAGATTAGAACCAAAATCGGAGAAAAGCATGCTGACCATGAATGGGCGACAAGGACAATATCTGTATTGAGACTGAAGGAGAATCATAAATTATCCATAACCCTAGCTAGCTACCAGAACAATCAATCTCAGATGGGAGTAATTGAACCTTAAATTGATATAGAGTTCCTAACATTTTAATCAATTGTGTGCAGTGCATTGAATAGGAATCATTAAATGCTAATTTCAGCTACATCACCAGAAACATCAAAGCATTATAGCAAAAATGTGTTTTCATCCTTCCTACCTTCTTACGCATGAAGAAAAAGTTTATGCGACAGAAAGAACAGAAATAAGATGTGGATGTGGAAACTGGAAAGTCCCTTGCAACAGCAAGGTCGTCTTAGGGCAAAGTTTATGTTACGTGCGATGACCACTGGACTATGAATTAACAAGATTTGGATACATTGAGTACTGTGTCTACTAATTTATTTTCCAAAGACCACTCTTCCATTGGCCCTCATAATTTTATATGCCTTCAATATCATATGCTCTAGAAAATATCCATTCTATGCCTTAAGCTGACAAAGCCTGAAGGAGTTATATGACACAATGATTGAGATGGGTGAGTAGAATGCAGTGGCAGATTCGTGGATGTACAAATTAGCTCTTTTACAACATGACATGCAACCACACAGCACTTCATTTTCAGGTGGTGAATTGAGGTGATTGTCATGAGCTAGAACCTAAATTTTGTATTCGGACCAAACTGAACGCGGGCTTATCCAACTCAGTCTAGGCTAGATGCTGGCATTAATAGTTTACATATACATTAGGATTTGAAACAAGGATGCCCTGATTAGCAGTAGCACCCCTATATAAATTTCCCTTCACATGCTGTGAGCTCAGGCGTTGGGTGAAGGTGGAAGTAGATGACAACAGAATTAGGGTTTCACCATTTCAGTAGGGGTAACGAGGCTTGCCCTCGTGACCATGGAGGGCCTTGTCCCTGGTCACCGCATGCAATGCTCATAACAATCAGGCCTGGGCAATTCTCTTCATCTTTTGTTGAGCCAAAATGATACACACAAAAAAATCCCTTTGTATAACATGGAAAGGCCTAATAAACCAAATTGAATCATAACTCAACTAACAACATTTAGCTAACTTTTGAAAAATATAAGCTAACTTAAGGAAATGGATAGCTGTAGCTCTGGCCCCAAAAATGTCCATAGCATTGCAATCGTGATAATCGCTTATCAACAACTCTAACTGCAATAATTAACTGACCATTGCCTCATATTAAATCTATGAGGCCACTTGGTTCATGCGCCTCGACAACTGCGGTCTGATACATCATACTCCCTCCGTTCCATATTAGTTATCGCTGATTTTAGTACAAAGTTGTGCTAAATCAGCGACAACTAATATGGAATGGAGGGAGTACATCCTATATGGCCAATGTTTCATTTGTAATCATTAAACCATGCAACACAGAAAATACAGTGAAGGCATGCATTATGCTTGCCTGCAAAGAACAAAAGGTTTTCTTTGCTCCAATTGGGTGTACAATTTGCAGAGGAGCAAACCTACTAAATTAAAGAGCTCTTATGCTCCTAAGTTGTTAACAGTGGCAGCCTCTATCAAATTAAGGAGCAGGTGAGCATAAACCCTCCAGTAAAAAATCAAATAACCAACAAAACTGCGTGGAAATACCACAGGTGCTAATCTGATATCTAGTCTCCAGCAGAACAAAAGACACAATCTATATGCTATACCAATTCCCTGAGGAAATCTTCCAAAAATAACACAAGTGCTCATACTTCTACTCATATAAAAATTGTATTTTAGGTTCAATTGTGAGAACATAATCAATCTTCAGGTCAAAACAAGGCACCACTGATCAGGTATAACCCTAATGCTTAACACGCTAGAAACCTAAAAGCTTCCTTGCACAGAGTGGCTTGCTTGAGCAAACCAATCAATAGTAGCAGTTCAAGAATCAACACAACAAGAGCTGATTTGCATGAGCATGACTGCCCTGAATAAAATGTATTAACTATGCTAATGTGACTTAACGCTCTAAGCACATTCGCTCCGCTTTGCCCTTTGATTGTAAGAAGAAATTAAACCGACGGGTAATACCTGCCCTTTTGGATCTCCCTGCGCATGGTCTCGATCTGGATACGGACGTTCTCTGCCTTGGCCGCCTCGCTCTGCGCGCGCCCTACCTGCTCGCGGAGGACGCGGAGGCGGTCCATGAGCTCGGTGCGCGAGCCGGCTAGCACCCGCACGTCGGCGTGGACCTGGTCGACCTCCGCGCGCGCGGCGGCGACGGTGAGCGCCTCGGCCTCGATGCGCGCGGCCTGGTCGGCGATGGCGCGGACCTCGGCATCGCGCTCGCAGCGGGCCTTGTTGCCGGCGAGCGAGACGGCCCGGAGCTCGTGCTGCGCGGAGATGAGCTGCTGCTGGAGCGCGACGTGCGTGGCGGCGAAGCGCTGGTTGTCGACGAGGAGCTCCTGGATGTCGACGTCCCTGGAGATGATGCGCTCCTCGAGGGCGGCCACGGCGGGGTGCGGCGCGGGCCCCCCGCGCGGGATGGGGAGGAGGGCGCCGTGCGGGGACTCGGCGCCGGGCTGCTGGTGCTGCGGCGCGCGGCCGAGGAGCGCCGGGGCGGAGTCGTGGAGACTGATGACGTGCGGGCCGCGGCGGGCTGCCATGGGGACGGCGGCGGACGGCGTCGCCGGGTGGGTTTGGGGTCGGACTGATCGGCAGTTGGACGCGATGAGGGCAGGGAAGGGGAACGGGGAAGAATAGGCTGGAAGAGAGACGGGAGCCTTTGTTTGTCCTGGGCTTTGTTTGGGCTGGACTAGGTAATTTATTGGTTTAGATACAGTAGTATATGTATGGGCCTGCCAGTGGAGATTCAACAGGCCTTTCTCTGTGGAAAACCCAGAACTAATGTCGTCCTAGCACGGTGGACAATGCAGGTCGCAGTCGACGAGATCAAACTTATCCTTCCCCCGACCATAGACGATGCATCATCATATGAAGCTAGGAACAATATACATGTTCAAACATGACCATCCACAATGAAAGTGAACAATACGGCATTGCATCTTTCATTGAGGATGTTGTTTTCACACCGGCGTTCTCTATACGGTAGCCTCAATAAAAAAAATTACAATATTTTGAAACAACATATCAATCACATGAATTATTCATACAATACTTTGATATCGTTTAACACAAATAAAAAATAAATTATTCATACAATAATTCAAAATAAATCATGCATTGTTGGCGGCTCGTATCCTCGCCCACAAATGCGCAGCCAGATCCGCCTGAAATTGAGCATCACCATCATCTCGAATTTCCTAATGCATGTGAAGTAAAACAACAAATTGTTGGGGTACATGCTCTTCCTCAGCAAGAGACCATTGATAATCAAATGGTTGGTCATCATGCACAGGTTCATCGCGCTCGCTCTAAATAATCATGGTGTGCATGATCACACAGGCATCAGGCCCGGGAGGTCACATGTGCTGAGTGTGCAGCTCGCACAGGGCCCCATAGTTTTGGGGCCCAAAATTTCTATATAAGCCCATATATTTGTATAGGAAAAAAAATAGAAAAAGGAAATACCCGAGCCTTAGAAATCTGCACGCGCACGGCTTCCTAACTCTGTGCGTTCGTGAGACGAAGCGCACGAAGCGACGCGCCGCGGGAAACTAGTCACGAGGCAGCCGCCAGCGAACCGTCCTCTCGCCTCTTCTCCGGTTCTCCTCCTCGCCTCATTTGCATGTTCCGATCCATCGAAGAAAAGGCAGCCGCAGCGAGCTGAGCCAGCGACGAGCAATGTCTGTTCGACCAATCCACGTCTTTGAATCCCGCTACTGTGACGCCAGATGACAGTGATGGAAAGCTCGAGCCGTCACGCATCCCTATTCCCTCTAACGACTAGATGAGGTAATTCGATATTTCATCAATCATCTTCTTGTATGTTCCTCTGATCATCAATGTTGGAGCATGTGCCTAATCCCTTGCTTTGTTTTTTTTTTAATTTAGTGTTTTGCGAATCAATGGGCCGCGGTTCGGGTGGTGGTGCTAAAACGCGTAAGAGAAAAGAAATGAAATGAACTCTGATTTTTTATTTTGAAGAACCCTAAAAGGATAATGTTGTTCAAATAAACATTATGCAACCAGAAGTGGAATTGGCATGATTCTTAATATTTCCAAATGTTGCGTCAGATATTAGAATATATTCGTTATATTTGTTAAATTTTTCGAATTTTCTTGTAAAATAGGGCCCTATTTTATAGTTTCGCATAGGGTCTTGGATTTTGCCGGCTCCGCCCTGATAGGCGTTCACCACCTCCCACATCTAGGACTCGGATCAAGTGAGAGCAGGGTACCTGACAACGGCGAAACGCTGCTGAAGCACCTCAAAAGCAGCTCAACATCCTTGCGAGCTGCTTCCTAGCATGTTGCAAAATAAGCGTCCATCTCCGAAGCTGGAGCCGAGATTGTCTTCACAAATGTAGCATACATCGGGTAGATTGTCGGGGGGGGGGGGGGGTCCTCGGCAATGCCCACCATGAGGGACTTAGGGTTGATGGAATCCTGCAGGTTAGCACGAGACATCAGATACCAAACAAACAGAAAGCGAGAGTTTAGCCAGGTTCGGGGCCCTCGATGAGGTAAAACCCTTACTCATGCTTGTCTGATCTTGATTATCGATGAAAGAGATTACAATGAGGAAGCCGATAGACTGCGTGGAGGTGGTATCGCCGTGAGGCAAGGTTTCTAGGGTTTGGTGTATGCGAGGTTCTGTAGGTGTCCTCTGGCAAGCCCTTTCCTGTCCTTTATATAGGAGGCTAGGTCCCGAGAGTCCTGCACGGATCCAACTAGATTACAACAAGATCTAATCTATCTTTTCTTTAAACGGTGCCTCCTTGCCTTGTCCGTCAAGGATTCGCCTCCTTCCTTATTCTCGCCGCTGCAACCGACGTACTGGTCTTTAATGGGCTGCAGTGATCAACATTGGGCCAGAGGGGGTAGGCTAATGTCGGTTAACCGAAGGGTAATGCCCACATCAGTAGCCCCCGAGTGACTGGCCGAAGCGAGTCTTCGGGCAAGGACTAAAACTTTCATCATTTGAATGTCTTGATCATCCGAAGAATGTTGAAACTTGTGCTTGCTGTAGAGTTGAAGTTGTTCTTTATTGGGTGAGCGACCAGCGCTCCCGATGGGAGTAGCCTAGACTCAAGTTCTACCACTCGAAGAACTTGATGAAGAGGCCGTTGTTTTTCTTTATCAGGTGCGCGACCAGCGCTACCGATGGGGTAGCCCCCAAGTCTATGGGTGGGTGCTTGCAACCGTGCGTAGACTCAAGTTGTACTACTCGAAAGAACTTGCCGTAGATGTCGAAACTTTTAATTCCTTTCCTTCATTTGACGTTTTAAATCTGTCGACTCACCAAATAATATTGAATCGAAGTGAGCCTGAAGAATTTAATATACGTAAATGATGAAGTAAGGAGCCCCGATTTACTCGACGGATCGAAACTAGTTAACTGTCGGAGCAAAACAACGTCACCTTACACATATTGGAGTCCGCGGGCTCGAACCTGGATAGTAGAACCTTCGGGTTCGTTTATTTCTCTTTGTCGACGAAGCCTTTATCTTTTCATCGGGTGCGCGATCAGCTCTCCCGATGGAGTATCCCCCGAACATGTGGATAACCACAAAGTAGTTATGTATAGGGTATAAATAGCTGAGTCGAGTATCGTTGATTTCTTCGAGTTCCGAGAATATTCAGGTGCTTCATTACAGAGGAGCTGATGGTTTTTATGATGTCACCAGCGGCGTGGCAACCGCTGCGATGTGGCTGATGGGACATGACCTAGTGGGCCCGCTCCACGTCTGCGTGATTAGTTAGGAAATGACCGTACATGCCGCGTTGACCGAGGTGTTTCCTCGATCCTCGTGTGTAGTGGAGGTAGTGGGCCACTAGGTTCTCTCCCCTTGCGACACATGCATAGATAGATCGCCGTCCATTTTTAGCTGTGCGGATCTGATGGCCCACATCCAGAGTAATTTCTCTTTATAAAAGAGGACAAGGGATAATCCGCTCCACTACGGGAAAAACAGGCGCTGCCGTGCGGCCTATCATTGCCGTGAGGCACCGCACGGCAAAGAAATCTTTGCCGTGCGCCGAAAGAGGCACTCACGGCAAACAATATACGCACGGTAAAGTTAGAGCGGGGCGCACGGCAAAGTTCATCTGCACGGCAAACTCACCAGTGCCGCACGGCAAAGTTAATGTGCACGGCAAAGTCCATCAAATGCGCACGGCAAAGAATCCAGAACGGCAAAGCCAATAAACGACGCACGGCAAAGAAAATCTGGTCGGCAAAGGGCCGGGACGTTGCCGTGGGCCACCCTTTGCCGTGCGGCCAGAGAAAGTGCACGGCAAAGCCGCCTTTGCCATGCGACTTCTTCTTTGCCGTGCGCCATACTTCATTTTATTTGTTTTTCTTTCTATTTTATTTCATCTAATACTTTTTTTTTTAGTTCTACTTTTTGATGAATATTTATTAGTGTTAATTAAGACAATGTGCAATACAAAATTACTCTCCATGTTCATCCCCCACATATATCAGGGTTTTAGAGCAATTAATACGTACGCGCTTCGGAAAATCTGCTAAGTGTTATCGCCCAAATGTGAGGAAGGTCACACACCGGGGAGCTACTTTTGCACCATTACACCTTTCACCACACTTTGACACATATCATATGTCCACATGCAAGGTTTGGTGGGGTTCCAGTGCTCCGGCGGTCGTTATCCCCCTCCTCCCCCCAAAACAGCGGAACGTGTGCCCCGGTGGGTCTACCCCCCTAGATTTCTCCGCGCGAGGGTGCACCAATGTAACTTTTCATTCTTTTAGGTTTGTTTAGTACATATACACATGGAGAACCTAGATTGGGACCCTTTGGCACATATACCCGCAGCTAGAGCCATTATCACACGATCGACGGTGTGCCTGATCTACTGGTTAGGGTTAGGTGTAGGGTTAGGGCTAGGGCTAGGGTTTAGGTTAAAGGGTAAGTATTTATGGTTAGGTATAGGTTTAGGGTTTAGGGTTAGGGTTTATGATGCATGGTTCTGCAGCTCCGGCGTCGTGGTTTAGGGATTTAGAGGGGTTTAGGGCTCGAAGCCTCCCCAGTTTAGGGTTTAGGGTTTAGGGGAGCTACTTTTGCACCATTACACCTTGCACCACACTTTGACACATATCATAGGCCCACATGCAAGGTTTGGTGGGGTTCCGGTGCTCCGACGGTCATTATCCCCCTCCTCCCCCCAAAACAGCGGAACGTGTGCCCCGGCGGGTCTACCCCCCTAGATTTCTCCGCGCGAGGGTGCACCAATGTAACTTTTCATTCTTTTAGGTTTGTTTAGTACACATACACATGGAGAACCAAGATTGGGACCCTTTGGCACATATACCCCCAGCTAGAGCCATTATCACACGATTGACGGTGTGCCTGATCTACTGGTTAGGGTTAGGTGTAGGGTTAGGGCTAGGGTTTAGGGGCTAGGGCTAGGGTTTAGGTTAAAGGGTAAGTATTTATGGTTAGGTATAGGTTTAGGGTTTAGGGTTAGGGTTAGGGTTTATGATGCATGGTTCTGCAGCTCCGGCGTCGTGGTTTAGGGATTTAGAGGGGTTTAGGGCTCGAAGCCTCCCCAGTTTAGGGTTTAGGGTTTAGGGGAGCTACTTTTGCACCATTACACCTTGCACCACACTTTGACACATATCATAGGCCCACATGCAAGGTTTGGTGGGGTTCCGGTGCTCCGGCGGTCGTTATCCCCCTCCTCCCCCAAAAGCAATGAACGTGTGCCCGCGGGTCTACCCCTAGATTTCTCCGCGCGAGGGTGCACCAATGTAACTTTTCATTCTTTTAGGTTTGTTTAGTACATATACACATGGAGAACCAAGATTGGGACCCTTTGGCACATATACCCGCAGCTAGAGCCATTATCACACGATCGACGGTGTGCCTGATCTACTGGTTAGGGTTAGGTGTAGGGTTAGGGCTAGGGTTTAGGGGCTAGGGCTAGGGTTTAGGTTAAAGGGTAAGTATTTATGGTTAGGTATAGGTTTAGGGTTTAGGGTTAGGGTTAGGGTTTATGATGCATGGTTCTCGCAGCTCACAGTCGTGGTTTAGGGATTTAGAGGGTTTAGGGCTCGAAGCCTCCCCGAGTTTAGGGTTTAGGGTTTAGGGGAGCTACCTTTGCACCATTACACCTTGCACCACACTTTGACACATATCATAGGCCCACATGCAAGGTTTGGTGGGGTTCCGGTGCGCGGGCTCGTTATCCCCCTCCTCCCCCAAAACAGCGGAACGTGTGCCCCGGCGGGTCTACCCCCCTAGATTTCTCCGCGCGAGGGTGCACCAATGTAACTTTTCATTCTTTTAGGTTTGTTTAGTACATATACACATGGAGAACCAAGATTGGGACCCTTTGGCACATATACCCGCAGCTAGAGCCATTATCACACGATCGACGGTGTGCTCGATCTACTTGGTTAGGGTTAGGTGTAGGGTTAGGGCTAGGGTTTAGGGGCTAGGGCTAGGGTTTAGGTTAAAGGGTAAGTATTTATGGTTAGGTATAGATGGCGAGTTAATGGTTATGGTTATGGTTTAAGATGAATGGTTCTGCAGCTCCGGCGTCGTGGTTTAGGGATTTAGAGGGGTTTAGGGCTCGAAGCCTCCCCAGTTTAGGGTTTAGGGTTTAGGGGAGCTACTTTTGCACCATTACACCTTGCACCACACTTTGACACATATCATAGGCCCACATGCAAGGTTTGGTGGGGTTCGATTGCTCCGGCTGTCGTTATCCCCCTCCTCCCCCCAAAACAATGAACGTGTGCCCGGCGGGTCTACCCCTAGATTTCTCCGCGCGAGGGTGCACCAATGTAACTTTTCATTCTTTTAGGTTTGTTTAGTACATATACACATGGAGAACCAAGATTGGGACCCTTTGGCACATATACCCGCAGCTAGAGCCATTATCACACTATCGACGGTGTGCCTGATCTACTGGTTAGGGTTAGGTGTAGGGTTAGGGCTAGGGTTTAGGGGCTAGGGTTTAGGTTAAAGGGTAAGTATTTATGGTTAGGTATAGGTTTAGGGTTTAGGGTTAGGGTTAGGGTTTATGATGCATGGTTCTGCAGCTCCGGCGTCGTGGTTTAGGGATTTAGAGGGGTTTAGGGCTCGAAGCCTCCCCAGTTTAGGGTTTAGGGTTTAGGGGAGCTACTTTTGCACCATTACACCTTGCACCACACTTTGACACATATCATAGGCCCACATGCAAGGTTTGGTGGGGTTCCGGTGCTCCGGCGGTCGTTATCCCCCTCCTCCCCCCAAAACAGCGGAACGTGTGCCCCGGCGGGTCTACCCCCCTAGATTTCTCCGCGCGAGGGTGCACCAATGTAACTTTTCATTCTTTTAGGTTTTTTTTAGTACATATACACATGGAGAACCAAGATTGGGACCCTTTGGCACATATACCCGCAGCTAGAGCCATTATCACACGATCGACGGTGTGCCTGATCTACTGGTTAGGGTTAGGTGTAGGGTTAGGGCTAGGGTTTAGGGGCTAGGGCTAGGGTTTAGGTTAAAGGGTAAGTATTTATGGTTAGGTATTGGTTTAGGGTTAGGGTTAGGGTTTATGATGCATGGTTTTGCAGCTCCGGCGTCGTGGTTTAGGGATTTAGAGGGGTTTAGGGCTCGAAGCCTCCCCAGTTTAGGGTTTAGGGTTTAGGGGAGCTACTTTTGCACCATTACACCTTGCACCACACTTTGACACATATCATAGGCCCACATGCAAGGTTTGGTGGGGTTCCGGTGCTCCGGCGGTCGTTATCGCCCTCCTCCCCCCAAAATAGCGGAACGTGTGCCCCGGCGGGTCTACCCCCCTAGATTTCTCCGCGCGAGGGTGCACCAATGTAACTTTTCATTCTTTTAGGTTTGTTTAGTACATATACACATGGAGAACCAAGATTGGGACCCTTTGGCACATATACCCGCAGCTAGAGCCATTATCACACGATCGACGGTGTGCTCGATCTACTTGGTTAGGGTTAGGTGTAGGGTTAGGGCTAGGGTTTAGGGGCTAGGGCTAGGGTTTAGGTTAAAGGGTAAGTATTTATGGTTAGGTATAGGTTTAGGGTTTAGGGTTAGGGTTAGGGTTTATGATGCATGGTTCTGCAGCTCCGGCGTCGTGGTTTAGGGATTTAGAGGGGTTTAGGGCTCGAAGCCTCCCCAGTTTAGGGTTTAGGGTTTAGGGGAGCTACTTTTGCACCATTACACCTTGCACCACACTTTGACACATATAATAGGTCCACATGCAAGGTTTGGTGGGCTTCCGGTGCTCCGGCGGTCGTTATCCCCCTCCTCCCCCCAAAACAGCGGAACGTGTGCCCCGGCGGGTCTACCCCCTAGATTTCTCCGCGAGGTGCACCAATGTAACTTTTCATTCTTTTAGGTTTGTTTAGTACATATACACATGGAGAACCAAGATTGGGACCCTTTGGCACATATACCGCAGCTAGAGCCATTATCACACGATCGACGGTGTGCTGATCTCTTGGTTAGGGTTAGGTGTAGGGTTAGGGCTAGGGTTTAGGGGCTAGGGCTAGGGTTTAGGTTAAAGGGTAAGTATTTATGGTTAGGTATAGGTTTAGGGTTTAGGGTTAGGGTTAGGGTTTATGATGCATGGTTCTGCAGCTCCGGCGTCGTGGTTTAGGGATTTAGAGGGGTTTAGGGCTCGAAGCCTCCCCAGTTTAGGGTTTAGGGTTTAGGGGAGCTACTTTTGCACCATTACACCTTGCACCACACTTTGACACATATCATAGGCCCACATTCAAGGTTTGGTGGGGTTCCGGTGCTCCGGCGGTCGTTATCCCCCTCCTCCCCCCAAAGCAAAACGGCGAACGTGTGCCCGGCGGGTCTACCCCCCTAGATTTCTCCGCGCGAGGGTGCACCAATGTAACTTTTCATTCTTTTAGGTTTGTTTAGTACATATACACATGGAGAACCAAGATTGGGACCCTTTGGCACATATACCCGCAGCTAGAGCCATTATCACACGATCGACGGTGTGCACGATCTCTTGGTTAGGGTTAGGTGTAGGGTTAGGGCTAGGGTTTAGGGGCTAGGGCTAGGGTTTAGGTTAAAGGGTAAGTATTTATGGTTAGGTATAGGTTTAGGGTTTAGGGTTAGGGTTAGGGTTTATGATGCATGGTTCTGCGGCTCACGGCGTCGTGGTTTAGGGATTTAGAGGGGTTTAGGGCTCGAAGCCTCCCCGGTTTAGGGTTTAGGGTTTAGGGAGCTACTTTTGCACCATTACACCTTGCACCACACTTTGACACATATCATAGGCCCACATGCAAGGTTTGTTGGGGATCCGGTGCTCCGGCGGTCGTTATCCCCCACCACCCCCCAAAACACCGGAACGGGGGCCCCGGCGGGGCTACCCCCTAGATTTCTCCGCGAGGGTGCACCAATGTAACTTTTCATTCTTTTAGGTTTGTTTAGTACATATACACATGGAGAACCAAGATTGGGACCCTTTGGCACATATACCCGCAGCTAGAGCCATTATCACACGATCGACGGTGTGCCTGATCTTGGTTAGGGTTAGGTGTAGGGTTAGGGCTAGGGTTTAGGGGCTAGGGCTAGGGTTTAGGTTAAAGGGTAAGTATTTATGGTTAGGTATAGGTTTAGGGTTTAGGGTTAGGGTTAGGGTTTATGATGCATGGTTCTGCAGCTCCGGCGTCGTGGTTTAGGGATTTAGAGGGGTTTAGGGCTCGAAGCCTCCCCAGTTTAGGGTTTAGGGTTTAGGGGAGCTACTTTTGCACCATTACACCTTGCACCACACTTTGACACATATCATAGGCCCACATGCAAGGTTTGGTGGGGTTCCGGTGCTCCGGCGGTCGTTATCCCCCTCCTCCCCCAAAAGCAATGAACGTGTGCCCCGGCGGGTCTACCCCCCTAGATTTCTCCGCGCGAGGGTGCACCAATGTAACTTTTCATTCTTTTAGGTTTGTTTAGTACATATACACATGGAGAACCAAGATTGGGACCCTTTGACACATATACCCGCAGCTAGAGCCATTATCACACGATCGACGGTGTGCCTGATCTACTGGTTAGGGTTAGGTGTAGGGTTAGGGCTAGGGTTTAGGGGCTAGGGCTAGGGTTTAGGTTAAAGGGTAAGTATTTATGGTTAGGTATAGGTTTAGGGTTTAGGGTTAGGGTTAGGGTTTATGATGCATGGTTCTGCAGCTCCGGCGTCGTGGTTTAGGGATTTAGAGGGGTTTAGGGCTCGAAGCCTCCCCAGTTTAGGGTTTAGGGTTTAGGGGAGCTACTTTTGCACCATTACACCTTGCACCACACTTTGACACATATCATAGGTCCACATGCAGTGTTTGGTGGGCTTCCGGTGCTCCGGCGGTCGTTATCCCCCTCCTCCCCCAAAACAGGGGAACGTGTGCCCCGGCGGGTCTACCCCCCTAGATTTCTCCGCGCGAGGGTGCACCAATGTAACTTTTCATTCTTTTAGGTTTGTTTAGGGTTTAGGGTTTATGATGCATGGTTCTGCAGCTCCGGTGTCATGGTTTAGGGATTTAGAGGGTTAGTGTTTAGGGTTAGGGTTAGGGTTACGATTTAGGGTTAGTGTTTAGGGTTAGGGTTAGGGTTACGATTTAGGGTTAGTGTTTAGGGTTGGGGTTAGGGTTACGGTTTAGGGTCAGGGTTAGGATTATGGTTTAGGGTTGGGGTTAGGGTCCGACGGCATTGTCCCCCTCCCCCCCAAATAGCGGTTTGTGCCTCGACGGGTCTACACCATAGATTCCATGAGCCACCCCTTCTCTAACTTATTCTTCATCAAGACAGTAAGGTTTAATATAATTCTGAAATAGAACTGAATGGTGTCGACAATTAAAATGGTGAAAATCAGGTTTAAAATACTTTTGAAATAAGAAGGAACTAAAAAAATAAAAAAAATAAAAAAATATCTTTGCCGTGCAGTGCCGCACGGCAAAGAGCCGTTTCGCACGGCAAAGGCCGTTTGGCGCACGGCAAAGCTGCTGCGCACGGCAAAGGAAGAAGGGCGCACGGCAAAGGCAGGTGGACGGCAACGTCCAGATCGGTCAATTTTTCCCCTTATCCTCACCCCGACCACACACGCCCACACGTACACACGCTCCTCCTCCCTCCACGGCCCTCCTCCTCGCGCGTCGCCGCCACGCTCTCCTGCTCCTCGCGCGCCAGCCGCCGCCACGCTCCTGCTCCTCGCGCGCCGCCGCCACGCTCCTCCCTCCACGGCACGTCGCTGCTGCCTCCCTCCTCCCTCCACGGCCCCATCGTCGCCGTCTCCGGCCCGCCACCACGCACACGCCGCCGCCTCCCGCCACCACGCACACGCCGCACGCCCCTGGTCCCTGCTGCCCCGTCGAGCCGCCACCACCACCTCTGGTCCCTGGTGCTGCCCCTGCCCGTGCTGCTCGCTCCCGGCCACCACCACCCGCAGCTCCGGCCGCCACCACCCGCTTCAGCTCCGGCCGCCATCCCCTATAGGTAAGATATCTAGTGTAGCTAGATTGTAATGTAGGATTTAGTGTTGATTTTAGTGTAGTATAGGATTTAGTTAAGGTAATGTAGTGTAAATTAGAAATAGGATTTTTAGTATGAACGAAATGTGGAGAAGATGGACATGCGGTGGCAAGTGGGAGCGCCGGCCGTGGAGTGCGGGTGTGGCCGATTGAAGGGGAACTAGGCACATGCGGGAGATCGGGGACAGTGAGGTTTTGTGAATACCTCGGGCGGGTGCGGGCTGTAATTGTAGCGCGTTTCCAGGACTCCATATGGTAATGTGCCGGAAGGAAATTCTTTGTGGTGAAGTAATATTGTTATACCACTATTGTAAAAAATCCTTGTTCACTTGCATGACTATTTTATTTTTTTGTTATGCAGGCGATGCTTCGAGGTGGACACGAGGGGCGGCGTCGCGGGGGTGTTTGACGGGCGTTCCGGATCTTCTTTGGTGATTCTCTTAGAGGGTCGTTGGTCTTCTTCGCCGGCTGTCGGTCACGCTTCGAGGGTGAGAATCCGTTCGCCTCTCTTGTACCTAGGTTTTTTGTGTGTCTAGATCACCAAGTCTGTCGCGATACCTAGGCGTCTCTTCCCGACCGTAAGGGTTACGCGGATAAATATGCATTAGTGGTCTCACATATTATGAACCGTAACTCTTACGGCATTTATCGGGACAGCCGGCGGATGCGTAGTTGGGTACATTCTCCGTGCTCTACCCCGATCCGAGACAGGATTTCGGTAGCGCCTCCCCGTTGTTCTCCGGATGCACACCCCTCTCGGCTTTTTGCCGAGACGTGTATCGGGAGAGCAGCGGGGAGGTGCTGCCGAAATTCTGTCTCGGATCGGGGTAGAGCTGGGAGAACGTACTCAATCTACGGATCCGGCGGCTGCTAGGAGCCCACCTAGTAGAGTTTCAGGTTGATGCACGCGTAAAATAAATAAATATATGATGCATTTATTTCGTATTTGATATATAAATGCTATGTTCGTCTGTTTTGTTGCTGATTAGAGGATGGATAATCGTGGCTGGATGTACGATGGCGAGAATCGGTCGGTGGAACTATCTTGATGAATGGGGAGAAAAGACCGAGCAGTTTGTGGATAGGGCGTTTGCCATCCCTAGCAGACCTATAAGTGTTTGGTGCCCTTGTAGTAAGTGCGCTAACCGAAAGGCACAGGACAAGGAAACTATGAGTATGCACCTGATCAAGTTTGGGTTCACACCGTCCTACAGGATTTGGACTTACCATGGAGAAAAGGCAAAGAAACGTGCTAGGAAGGAGGTGCGGCAGATTCAACCTAGGGGGAATATGACCTTTGGTTTTGATAGGTGCTTAGAAAACTTGGCTAATGGTAATGTGCCTAAAAGCTCTCATGTAGAGGTGGAGACACCTCGGGATGCGGAGACAAGTGAGGACCCGGAGGAAAACACAAAGGAGTATTATGAGGCTCTGTTTGCTTCAGAAACCCCTACATGAAAATACAGAGGTTACCCAACTAGATGCCATCGCTCCCCTTATGGCCTTGAAGTGCCATAGGAACTTGTGCAGAGATGGGTTCGATGAACTTCTGGTCATCGTAGGCAGCCTTCTGCCGAAAGGGCACCTCTTGCCGCAAAACTTCTACTATTCGACCAAATTGCTCAGTGACCTTAAGATGTCATCTCATGAGATACACGCTTGTCCAAAGGGATGCATGCTATTCGAGAGAGGAGCATGCTGACACAAATTATTGCATCAAATGCAATTCCTCTAGGTACTTTGAGGTAGACCGCAATGGTGATGGTCGAAGAGGCGGACCACGGTTGCCAAGAATATCCTCCGCTATCTTCCGGTTCTACCGAGGATCCAGCGGCTCTTCATGACCGAGGATACCGCCCAGCGGATGAGGTGGGCCGTGGAAGGAAACAGATGCACCGACAAGATGATACATCCGTCGGATGGTACCGCATGGAAGAACTTTGTGAAGAAATTTCCACTGAAAGCAGGTGACCCGAGGAGCGTAGCGATTGCGATATCAACCGATGGGTTCAATCCATATGGTATGTCGGCTGCGGTATACAGTTGTTGGCCGGTGTTTGTTATTCCCATGAACCTCCCCCGGGCGTACGCATGAGATCAGAGAACATGTTTGTGTCGATGATAATCCCAGGGCCCAAATACCCGGGCAAGAACATGAATGTGTACCTGGAACCGCTGGTGGATGACTTGGTTCGTGGCTGGGAAGGTCGCGGGATCCGAACATATGACGCATCAAAGAAGGAGTACTTCGATATGTATGTGTGGTACCACACGTCCCTGCATGACCTGCCAGCACGTGCTTTGTTCTCGCGGGTGGTGTACACATGGGAAGTGGCCTTGCCCACGGTGCGGAAGCCGTGACTTTCTTACGGCTAAACAAGGAGGCAAGTATTCATGCTTTGATGAAGCTCGACGGTTCCTTGAGCGGAGGCATGCATACGGGAGTGATGTAAAGAGTTTCAAGAAAGGCCGTGTTGTCCGTGGCCGAAGCCAATTCCGAAGACCGGAACGGAAATCAAGGCCGAGTTAGATGCTCTTCAGCCTAGCCCTGATGGGAATGGTTTCTTAGGATATGGGGAGACACACCAATGGACTCACAAGCCGTGCTTATGGAAGCTCCCTTACTTTGAGTTTCTCGAGCTCCCGCATAACATTGATGTAATGCACACCGAGAAGAATATCAGTGAAGCCATTTGGAGCACGATTGTGGACACTGAGAAGACGAAGGATAACATAAAGGCTCGAATTGATCAAGAAATGTGGTGTGATAGGCCAGAGTTGAACATGCAGCCACCTAATGGTGCCAAAAAAACTTGGACTAAGCCACACGCTCCGTTCTGCCTCACAAAGGCCCAAAAAAGGGAGGTCTTCCAATGGATGAAGGACTCCTTGTTTTTCCCCGATGGGTTCGCAGCCAACTGGATGAGGAGCCTGAACATTGAAACGCTGCGAGTACAAGGACTGAAGAGTCATGACTACCACATATGGCTTGAGCGGATAATGCCGGTGATGATTCGAGGCTATGTCCCTGAGAAGACTTGGCGAGTGCTAGCGAGGTTGAGTTTTTTCTTCCGCCAGATTTGTGCTAGGGAGTTAGACACTAAAGTGATTGAGAAGCTGGATGAAGAGGCACCCGTGTTGCTTTGCGATCTAGAGAAGATCTTTCCTCCAGGGTTTTTTAATCCGATGCAACACATGATCCTGCACCTCGCGGAGGAGTGCTTAAAGGGGGCCCGAATTGGGGCCGTTGGCGATTTGGTCCCGAGAGAGAAACACAAAAGCTTCGTCAAATGAGGCAATAAATGCAAGATCGAAGCATCCATAGCCGAGGCAGTCCTGAACGTGGAGGTGGCAAACTTCACCACTAAGCACTATGATCCCAACATTCCCACAAAGCACAACCCGGTCCTCCGTTACAATGCCGCCAACAATGAAGAAGTACCCAAGCTTAGCATCTTCGTGGGGCTTGGTGGCAAGTCAAGTGGCTCGAAGCCGTACAGAACGGACCTACATGAGCGGACCTTGATCCACTCGTATGTCTTAAACACCATGGTCGAAGTGAAGCCGTACATCGAGTAAGTGCGAACCATTTAATTATTCGCAAACATTCACTCGTATGTTCGTGGCTAACTCTTCCTCTTTTCATCGGTATAGGAAATTCAAGGCTATACATTGGAAGAATACCCACAGGGAGCCTACCCCGGAAGAATCCAAGCAAATTTTCGATAAGGGAGGCGGTTTCGGTTTCAGTAGCTGGTTTTGTAATTTGGTACTATTCTATCCAAATTAGCTAGCACTTCCGACATTTATCGGTCATTTCTCGTTCTAAACTTCTTGTGCTAAACTTGTAGGCAAGAACTGACAAAGAGATGAAGTCAGAGCTAAGAAAAATTGCTAGGGGCTTTGACCATTCTGTAGAAGCGTTCAACTCCTATGACGTGAACGGGTATCGCTTCCAGACCCATCAATACACAACAAGCCGGCCCAACGCGAAGACAATAAATAGTGGGGTGGTATGTCAAGGTGATGATGGGCTCCATTACTATGGAAGAGTCGAGGGTATATATGAGCTGAATTACAGGTTTCACAAAGGGCTAAATCCCGTCGTCTTCAAATGCCATTGGTTTGACCCACGTCGGGTGAGACGGGATCCTGAAATTGGGTTGGTCGAAGTTGAAAGGAACTTCGTTTATAAGGGAGAGGATGTGTACATCTTGGCAACCCAGGCCTTTCAAGTATTCTATCTCCCGTACGCGTGCAGAAACCCGACAAAACGTCTACATGGATGGGATGTTGTGATGATGGTGCCTTCACGCAATAGGCCGCCCCCGCCAAACAAAGACGATTACCGCCGCGTAGACCCCTCAGCAAGGAGTGTCGAGTTTTATCAGGAAGAAGGGCTCCCCGGCCATTTCACAATCGGCTTGCCGTCTTTCAATGAGATGGTCGTAGACGATTAACAAGAAGACGCGGGCATGGATGGAGACAATGAATAATATGAAGCTGAGGATGTCTGTGCCCAGTAATACATGTGTTTGCTCGAGGCGTTCAAAGCAGGGATTGACCTCGATGCAGATGGACCACCTCCAGGTTTCATTGATGATTATTGGTTCGCCGAGCCTGATGACGATGAGGAGACACGCGGTCCAATCACGGATGGCGACACAGGCTACTGATCTATGTAGTAGTAATTGTGAGGCTAGCCTATTTGTAATAACTCCGTGTAATAGAGATTGTCTATCTAGGTTATTTGTAAGAACTCCGTGCTATGTTTGAGAGAACTCTATGGTAGCTATTTGTTGCTTCCACTAATTAATTAATGTTCATCCTTTTGCATTATTTGTTGCTTTCATTAATGTTCATCTACTTATATTTCTGTTGCTTTCACTAATATTTATCTCTTTACAATATTGCGTACTAATAAACCACTCTCTTCATTTGTGTTTGCAGGTGATTGAAGCATGCCGCCAAAAAAAAGGGGTGGCGGTCTTAAAAAGAAGCTCAAGGACTTGGTAGGTGTAGGGACTTCGAGGCGGGGCCGAGCTACTACCCCCCTCCTAGCCCCCTCTGTCGCTCCCACGGGCGGCCGCGTAGGAAGAATGCGACGCGGGTACTCACTCCTAGTCCTAGCCCCCCTCCCGCAGCCGATGATGATGACGAGGAGGAGGACCAGGAGCACCACGGGGGTGGGGAGGACCAGGAGGAGGAGGAGGTGGGTGGGGAGGACCAGGAGGAGGAGGGGGGTGGGGAGGACCAGGAGGAGGAGGGGGACGAGGAGGACCTCTCGGAGGATGAGGGGTTGGGGAACTTAGTGTTCGATCCTGATCCAAGCCTAGAGTGGTGTGAGCCGGAGGATTACCAGTACGTTCCAGCTGTGGAGAGGCTGAGGCCACGTGATAGGAAGCCATATCGGCGTGGGATAACACAGCTCCCCTCGCTGAAGCACTGGCGCTACAGGCACGTTGTTCTTGTGCCCTATGGAAGGAGGTACATGTTAATTTTTGGCATTTCGTTATCGCAATTTTGTCATTATCAAAATTATTATCACATACATATTGATGTTGTCGTTTTATGGTGCAGCTCGTTCCAGTTTGAAGACCCGATGCAGAGACCGCCACGTGGGTACTCGAACATCCTTGGGGGCCTACTTAGATGGTATTTCCCTGGGATAGTCAATTTCCCTACTGGTGGCTGCGACGTAGCTTGGAGGTGGGCGCACTACAGCCTCGCGGAAGATCCTCTTGGCCGCGGCACCGCGGCGGATATGGTTGTTGCCAAATTCTGGGTACGTGACTTTTGACTTCTTACCATTCATACACTCTCCTTGGTTCACAATAATTGCACTAATGCCCCTTGTTTTACCTATGTGCATGGTTGCAGAAATACTTCAAGAGGGCCGAGGGCAAGGAGAATGCGTGCGATGATGTCCTACACCAGCTTGCAAGGAAGAGGGTGACTGGCATGCACTACGAGGCACGTATTCAATGCGTCCGCGACTGGCACGCCGACCGCTTCATCCACATGAGTAAGGAGGACGCTCGCGACACGCTCATGCAGCCGTGGCAGTACTTGCAGGTATTTGCATTTATGTGTTATTGATTTCTTTATCGCCATGTAGTTTATTTTACCATAATGGGTTTATCTTGTGCATGTAGAACCCTCCTTAGTACGTCGGCAACGACGATAGGTGCTTTCGTGCGATGGTCATGTGGTGGACATGCCCCCAGTACCTCAAGAAGCACGAGGAGGGCAAGAAGAAGCGGGCAGAGATGCGAGGTGGATCGCATATCCAAGGCAGCATCCCCATCTCTCTTCACCTGCAGAAGGAGGTGAGGAAATTAATGGTTCCTTCATTCTTTGAATTCATGTTATATATTTGTTAACTTCGCAAGGGTGTGTCACTTCACTCAATTACATGTTCTCTTTTGCAGGAAGTCAGGACAGGAGCGAAGCCTAACGTCTTTGCCGTGCTAAAGAAGATGAAGCAAAGGAAGACGCCTGATCCTGAGACGGGGTCCGTGTGGGTTAACCCGCAATCCGAGACCCAGTGCACGGCGTATGTCTCCAAGTTCAAGCAGAAGTACGGCGAGGACGCCAACCCAGAGGCTGAGGACTTTGACCCTGAGGTCGCGGTGCTTGCGGGAGAAGGCTTGAAGCATGGCCGCCTATGGTTTGGTGACGGGTGCGTCGACCCAGCGAGGGTTCCCTCTCTCCGCCAGATCCGTCGTGGTCGTAAGAGCGGCCAGCCTGAGGTAGAGCCCCGGCCACGGGCTTCGGATCTAGCTGTCGAGCGGTTACGGGTATGTTCTTCCTCGGGTCTCTACATTTTCTTTACATGCTTTCCATTGAAATGTTAATGACATCGCGGCAACACAACGTAGGAGGAGATGGCAGCGAAGGAGCAGGCGGCCCAGGAGCAAAGGGCGCAGATGGAGCAGCAGATTCTGCGGTACAGCGGCGACGAGACACGGATGATGCGGCGGATGCAACAAAGCGACAGATGATGCAGCAGCAGCAGGCACAGATGAGCTGGCTGATGAGCCAGACGACTCTGTCTTCTCCACCGGGGAGTCTTCCTCCTCCACCTTACTCCCTGCCGTGGATGCCGCCACCGCCCACTCATACCCCGGGGACACCTATCACCGTCAACAACATGAACATCATCCGGAGCATGAACCTCGGTGAGTCCTCCTACGCTTGTGCCCAACCCGCTACTTGTGCTTGTTCAAGTGTTCAATATGCAAATGACAAATGCCAATTCCATCAAACCTTGTAGATTATGTGTCAGGACGCAATGACGATGAGGCGGGCGCAAGCAATGGAGGAGGACAAGGTTGATGGCATGGTCTTCGTGCACTCGTCGTCGTTGTAATGGATTGTTCGCACTTGTTATGGATGTTCGCACTTGTTATGGATTGTAATAATATGGACATTGCACTTTGTTATGCATGAACTATGTGTGCTCGATGTATTTGTGGTGTTGTTGATGTGTTTGGTGATGCTATGGTGAATATATATGTTGTATATGTTATATATATGTGAAATGCAATTTTGAAATGCAGGGATTAAAGAAAAACAGAAAAAAATGAAAAAACCAGGGGCCTTTGCCGTGTGTATGCACACGGCAAAGGACTTTTGGTCACTTTGCCGTGTGCATACACACGGCAAAGGGCCACGTGTCGCCCACCTGTAGACCTGGTATGCTGCTCTGCATGCCTGGAGGGACTTTTGCCGTGCGGGCTGGGGCGTGGCCGCACGGCAAAGTGTGGCCGCACGGCAAAGGGTGGCCGCACGGCAAAGAATCTGCCGCACGGCAAAGAACAGCCGCACGGCAACGAGGCGCACGCACGGCAACGATGGCTCGCACGGCAAAGCGGCTGCCGCACGGCAACGCAACGCGCGCACGGAAAAGCCCTTTGCCGTGCATGTTGGTCATGCGCACGGCAATGTTGTCTTTGCCGTCGGAGACTATGCCGTGCAGACGTTGCCGTGCGTCGACGCACGGCAAAGCCTTTGCCGTGCAAAATAGGCTCTTTGCCGTGCGATCGGCCGCACGGCAGCGCCTGTCTTTCCCGTAGTGCTCCTTCCCTGCTCGATTGTTCATCGTCCTCCCTTGTTTCCTGCCTGTCATTGCCACTACGCCCAAGCTCCCAAAACTCGAAGGAAACTCCTCAACCGCCATGGGCAAGAAGAAGGTCACCGCATCCTCCAGCGCCACCGGCCCCAAGGCAACTGGTGCCGTACAAAAAAACTTGTTGCCCGCGACCAAAGATCTCCAATGTGATAGGACAATGTCTACCATCACGAAGCGTGATGAAAAGAAGATGAGGAGCTTAGAATTGATCTCCAACAATGTGAGAGACAGTTTCCAGGTTCACACTCTCGCCCCAATCCTCCCACTAGATTCGCCTCCAAACCTTCCTCACCGCCTTACAACGGAGGAATAAATGGCCTCCATCTTCATCCAAACATTGACAGACCGGACATCTAGTATCAAGATCAATATGCTTCCTCTGAATATTCATTCTTGTCGGTGGACTGTTATGAGCTAAACGCCACAGAAAAATTTGTATCTTAGCCGGGAGCTTCAACTTCCAAATATGCTTCCAAGGCGAGGTATATTGTGCCTGTACAGAAGATGAACTCGCGTCACTTCCTTGCTTTGCATCACGGATGGAAACGCCAAGATGGTAAACCGATTTGATTGAAAAAAAACCCTTTGCATCGTAATGCCAGGCCAATTGGTCATCCATACCGCTCCTCAGTGGTATCTCCAGAATATGCTTTGCATCTTCTTCACCAAATAAATCGAGAACAAGATCAGAATCCCACCGTTCAGTGATTGGATTTATAAGATCAGCCACACACGTTCAACAAGAGCAACCCCTCGTCGGTTCAGCGGCCTTCTAGTGGTTCCCCGAGGAATCCATGGATCAGTCCATGCGTCTATGTTCTCTCCAGTACCCACTCTCCAAACCACTCCTTGTTTCAATAATTCTACTCCACGCAAGATACTTCTCCAGATGTACGACATGTTAGCCTGTGGTTGTGCCTCAAGGATGGAACAATTCGGAAAATATTTTGCTTTGAGAACAATGCCACACAAAGAACCTGGTTCTTGCAAGTAGTAAAACCCTAATAGTTGAGTACGGAGTATTAGTAATCGCGAAGACGACGTATCATAGCGCTGAGACCATCGATCGCGAAGACGCGCGCGGCCGTTCCTCATCAACTACCGAATAAATAAAACCCTAGCCCCTTTGGCCTGCCGTACGTCGGGGTACAATACAATGTGGGCGCTGCGATCATTTCCCCGTCGAGCGCACCCCCTCATCTCCTCTCGCCGCCATGCGAACCAGCTGTCCGCCGTCCTCGGTCGCAGCAACCTGATCGGCCCGCGAGGATACGCCTCCAACCCCAACAGCAATTCTCACGCCGAGACCAATCGGATTCTGGCGGCGAAACGGCATCTGTACTTTGTGCTTGATGACCACAAGGACGGCTACGGCATCTACAAGCTGGACATTGACAACGACCACGATGCCGATCTTGACGGCGACGGCGTGCGGCGGCTCCCCGGGCCTCCGGTCCTCCGAGTGGCGTTTCCAGCCGTCGGCGACCACGCACAGTTCGCCGCCGTGGGCAGCAGCATCGTCGCAGTCGGAACCTGCTCCGGTTTCGAAGAGGACGAAGACGCCCTCGTTGGTGCCGCCTTCATCTACGACACCGAGACGGGGGTGATGGTCGTCTCGCCTCAGGTCCCGAAGGGTCTCTTGTTCGGCTACAACGCAGCCATGGCGGTCGGGCAAAGGCTGTACATGCTCGAGTCTGACGAGCCCGAGTTTGCACACAGAGTGATGGGCGCCTTCCCCGGTGGACTGCACACTAGTAGAAAAACGTCCATTCGTACCGGTTCCAGAGGGGCATTCGTACCGGTTTTGCAACCGGTATAAAACTTCCGGCACTAAAGCCCCCCCCTTTCGTACCGGTTGCTTACGAACCGGTATAAAAGGGGCCTCCACGTGGGCCACCAGGAGAGCTCAGGGCTAAGGATCTTTGGTACCGGTTGGTAATACGAACCGGTACCAAAGGTTCCCCCCGCGGCAGGGAATTTGCCCAAATCTCTGCCGCGGCAGAGAATTGGCTTTTTAGGGTTTTTGGAGGGGTTTAGGGATATCGGTTTGTTTCATATCGCGTCGATGCACCAGAAACGCGTTTGGGTTTAGGTAGTACATGAAGATCAAGATGATGCATAGCAAGTTGGTGCATATAATATAACACACATGTTATTGCATAAGATCGCAAATTAAGTAGCACTATGCATGAAGATCGATCTTCATGCATAGTGGTGCTCTCCGAGGCGTACTCTATATATGTCTATTACATGTAGCATAGTGGTACTCTTCGAGTCAACTATATATGTAACATGTACATCTTCATTCATAGTGGTACTCTGCGAGTGGTGGTATGACGTCCCGAAGGAAAAATCCCGCCAATTCCTCGCCTATTGCTATGAAGCGATCATCGAGTGGGAGCTTGTTCCGCTTTCTTGCCAACTATAAAAGAATAAGATACAAATAAATACATGAAACAACTATTACTGAAACTCAGCACAACTTATGATAACAAAACAAATTTGTGAAGATTGTTTTTGTACCTCTTTATTTCTTTCATTATTCGTTCTCTCGTTGACAATTCTGCGGATGTACTCGCAAACGAAGAATCCACAGAGATCGGTCCCCGGAGGTTGTTGCGGGCATTTCTTTACAAGAATATAATTCAATCAAACAATAGTCAAGTATGATAATTAAAAGGTGTGTGGACCTAGGTAGTACTACTTACTTTCGCACGCCATCGCAGCTTCGGTGTCCATTCACGGGACGTATCTTCCTTGATGAAAGTTTGCCATACGCTGCTCGACAAAAGAAAATGCATAAAAGAGTCATCAATTAGTTCAAAGCAGGAAATTAACGAAACAAACCGATAAGAATTAAAATTACCTTCTGAGCATTAAAAAATAAGACACGTATAGATCCTTTTTTTTGCTTAGTGAGTCCAAGACTTCAATTTCTCCAATTTCCAAATTGATGACGAGAAGAATAAAGTGAAACCTACGCACGTTTCAATATGTAGTGTCATATATATAAGTCATTAGTTAAAATTTTGACATACGGTGAGCAAAATATAATGTGTTATAAGACAGTAAGACTCACTCGAAGTTGTAAGGCCAAAGTATTAGCTTTTTGTCACGTTGTCGCTTCAAAAACCTTAGCAAAGTCTGCGGTGTATCCTTGTTATAGAGGGGATTCTCTATGGTTTTAACATGCATTGTGTGCGGGTCAATGAACCCAATGTCTGTGATATCGTCCCTTTTGCATTCGAGCATCTTCGATCTGCATAATATAGCGCACAAAAGATTATAATCTGCAGACAATGAACGACTTCTCAAATTAAATAAATAAATCACTTACAGACAATAGCAACTGATGATTGATTTGTCGAGGGCCCGGAGATTGTATAACTGAAAGAGTTCGGCGAAGTCAACGTTCACACAGTACTCCTGGAAGTAGTGCTCTTCCCTAACTCGCACCATGATAGTCTCGATCCCTTCCTTTGAGGCCTTAAGGTACCACGAATGCAAGTTACGCATACATGTTGGTACCTTCCTGAGATTCTCGACCAAATCTTTCCCTTGAACAAACTGATATGCTCGTTCAGCGAAGGCGTAATCAGTTGCGTCTTGTCGAGAACTTTGAACGGTCTTCCCGTCAAACACCTTGAGAGGGGCGACCGATTGAACGGGTTGTTGTCCGAGCTGGTAGACTGTGTATCCCTTTTATCTCACTGATACCCGATTGAACGGGTTTTGTCGCCTCGATCATCTTGTCATACGACCTTTCAATAGAACGCGCATAGTCAGATGGCGGCGATGGTACAGGGTCATATAGATTGTCAACGGTACGCACAACTTTCACCCGATCTAGTGTCTTCTCGAAAGGTATCTCTGGCACTTTCGGTGCAAAAAATTTCTTCACCTCGGCCTGAACGGCCTCCGCGTTTTCCTCTGGAGTTTTTTCCCAAGGTAACTTCTCAGTAGGCGGCAGTTGTTTCTCCTTTCTAGCTTTCTTCCTAGGCGGCGTGCCGTTCCGCTTAACGGACGCTGTCTTACGCGGAGGATCTCGAGATGGTGGACTCACGCTGGGGTCCCTCTCAGGTAGGTGTGGACTTGGCTGCTCACCAGGACTGCCACCAGGAGGAGTCGATGGCATTTGCTGCTCATGTGTAGGAGTCGGTGGCCTTTGCAAAAGGACGACGTACTTCTTCGGCCATAGGGCGAAACCGTGCTTGACATCAGCCAGTGTCCTCTCATCTTCACCTCTAGGAATATCAAGCTCCACTTTTTCAAAACCCGAAACAACTTCATCCACCCCGACACGAACACAACCAGGTGGAATGGGCATATGATGGTGCATTGCTCCATCTTCACTTGGGTACACATAGCCGACCGCCACCTTAACAGACGCGGTCCTGATTAACATATGTAGCTCGCAATCTGTCTTCTCCGTGACATAATCCACGGGGTAGCTTCCTCCACATCCGTCAAGATGCGAGGAACCGACACTGCTTCTTCGCTGAGATGGGGCAGCATCGGCTTGTGGATCCTGTAGAAACAGCGGCTGATCAGGTGCCCTCTGATTTCTCTCAAGAGCCTCCACCCTAGTTAACAATTCCGTTACAATGTCGGCGTCCTTCTTCTTCTTTCGCGAACGGCTTCTATAAGTGTCAGCGCTGTCCGGCCACGCTTCCTTCATGGTGAGACACAGGCGAGCTCGTACCCGTCCAACATGTTCAGGGTTCCCCGGAGCGAGTGTCACTCGTCATTCTCTCGATCGGGAATGTACTCTCCCTTTACGACCTTTTCAATTGCATCTACAAGCTTCGGTACAATTGCCTCAATTTTTTCCTTCCATTTTCCCTTCGCAACGATCAACCCTGTCTTTGGGTCCAACCACCTGCCCCATGAGCGAACAACCCGAACTTGGACCGTTCGGGCCAGTCCCATGTCTGTGGAGTGATTCCATGATCAATCAGTTTATTCTCAAACGCTGTCCACTTCGGAATGGCACTCTTGTAGCCACCTGACCCCAAATGATGCGGAAGTTTCTTCTTTGCAGCATTTTCGGTATTTTTCTTCGATCGGGACACAAAAGTAGACGATTTCTTATACTCCTTAAATGCGGCCCAGTGATCTTTTATCTTCACTAGATTATCATCGAATACTGGATCTTCATTCTTATATTTGTCCCATAAATTTTTCTTGAAGGTCTGGAATTGTATGGCCATCTTCTTCCATGTCCATTCCTTGACTTTATTCTTCTGGCCTTCCGTCATGTCTTCCGGTAGGCTGAACTTTGTCATTAGCGTGTCCCAAAGAAATTTTTTCATCTTGTCGTTGACATAACTAGCACCACTCTCCGGGTTCTTCGGCTTATGCCACTCTTGAATGCTGATCGGTACATGGTCCCTAACAATAACTCCGGATTGACTTGTAAATTTGCGGCAAAACTCCTTGGGCTGCACTGGTTCACCATTATCCTTGAATGCCGTGAGGGCTAACCTGCCCTCGCCCTTTAGCACCCGCGTCGGGCCTCGTTTTGATCTAACAGACTTGCTCGATGATCCAGAAGGCTAAAAGAAAAAATTATTCGTTAATAAGTGCAATACAAATAAATGAATGCATCTAGGGATGAACATATAGACTAATTGATACATAGATATACACCTCGCCGGAGTTTGTGATGGACACTTCGTTGTCTCTTCTAATTTGTTCAGACTCAAGTCCCTCGCCGAAATCATTCAGAAAGTCTTAGAAATCGTTGTCATCTCCATCGTCGGGTTTCGGACCACGGGCACTCTCATAAAACAATTGCTGCACCGCTTCTTCCCCCTCCTCATCTCGGACGAAGGTGCCGTCCTCCATACCTCAATGTCACTACAAAATTAAGAAAGCAAAATTAACAGATTGCTAGATGGATAACAATTGAAATGAAGAAAGCAAAAAAACCCTAATGGACCGCCACGACCACGGACACGGTGTTCCCCCTCCTCCTCTCGCTCTTCTCTCTATGTCACGGCGGCACCGCCACGGACTCGGCACCGCTACAGACCCTAACCCTAACACTCGGCGCTCCTCCTCTTGCTCTTCTCTCTATGTCGCGGCGGCACCGCCACGGACTCGGCACCGCTACGGACCCTAACCCTAACACCGGCAGTGTGCCCTCCGGTAATTAACCCACCGAGGCGACGACGACAATGAAGGTGCCGGTGCAGCACCGAGGCGACGACGACAATGAAGAAGCCGTCGTTCCGCAAGAGCGCGTCGTCCACGCTGGTGAGCTAAGTGCCCGCGCGTTGCGGCGGATATCTCGTAATCACTTTACCTTTGAACATAAACTCGATATTCTCCCCTCAAAGGAATACACATATAAATAGTATGATAGATTTATTTTTTTTAGCACAATTGCAAAATAAGTTGACTTACTACATATATTATATACGGCTAGCTACACTGTATTGATCCGACTGACAAATCGATCGCCGGCCATGGCGCAGGCGGAGCGCGAGCGCATGAGCGTGGTAATGTTCCCGTGGCTGGCGCACGGCCACATCAACCCGTACCTCGAGCTAGCCAGGCGCCTCACCGCCGCCTCCCACCTCGACGTCGTCGTCCACCTCGTCTCCACGCCGGCCAACCTCGCGCCCCTCGCTTGCCACCAGACGGATAGGATCAACCTCGTCTCGCTCCACCTCCCCTCGCTCCCGGACCTCCCGCCCGCGCTGCACACCACCAAGCGCCTCCCGGCCCGCCTCATGCCGGCCCTCAAGCGCGCCTGCGACCTCGCCGCGCCCCGCTTCGGCGCGCTGCTCGACGGCCTCCGCCCGCCCGGACGTCCTCCTCTACGACTTCATCCAGCCGTGGGCGCCGCTCGAGGCCGCCGCGCGGGTGCCGGCCGTGCACTTCGGCACGTGCAGCGCGCCGCCGCCACGGCCTTCTTCGCCCACTGCCTCCCGAACGAGCGCGTCCCCCGCGCGTTCCCGTTCGAGGCCATCAGCTCGGCGGCCCGACGAGGACGCCAAGTACACCGCGCTGCTCGCCATCCGCTGCGACGGCGGCACCGCGCTCGTGCCCGACCCACTGCGGGTGGAGCTCGGTCTTTGGAGTCCATGGCGGCGGGCGTTCCCATGGTGGCGAGCCGAGTTCTCGTTGGCGGACGGGCGGAGCGGCGTCTCGTCGTCGAACACCTTGCGGGCGATGGGCACGGCGGTAGCTAGGGAGGGAAAGAAGGAGGAGAGGGCCGGGAGGTTACCTGCGAGCGGCGGCGGCTGCGTCGGCGGCGGCGTGGGTGCGTCGGCGGCGTGGGTGCGTCGGCGGCGTCGGCGTCTCTGCTTCGTCGCGCGGCTAAGGGAGAGAATGAGGGGATTTGGGGATTTTCGGTCGCCGGCTAAGTCCTAAACGGGGGATCGACCTTTGGTACCGGTTGGTGCCACCAGCAGTCTGAAAGACCTTCGTACCGGTTGGTGCTACCAACCGGTACCAAATGTATTTTTTGTTTTCCTTTTTCTTTTCTTGTTTTCTTTTCTTTTCTTTGTTTCTTTTTTCTTTTCTTGTTTTCTTCTTTCTTTCTGTTTCTTTTTCCTTTTATTTTGTGTTTCTTTTCTTTTCTTTTCATTTTCTATTTCTTTTCATTTTCTATTTCTTTTCTTTTCATTTTCTATTTCTTTTCATTTTCTATTTCTTTTCTTTTCATTTTCGTTCCCCTTTCTTTTGTGTTTCTTTTCTTTTATATTTCTTTTCTATTTATTTTGTTTTCTGTTTCTTCTTTCTTTTCTTTTCTATTTTTTTCTTTTCTTTTGTGTTCCTTTTCTTTTCTTTTTATTTTCTGTTTCTTTTCTTCTCTATTTCTTTTCTATTTCTTTTTCTATTTCCGTTTGTTTTCTTTTCTATTTGTTTTCTATATCCTTTTTTATATTTCTTTTCTATATATTTTCTAATTCTTTTCTATATATTATCTATTTCTATTCTTTACTCTTGCCACGACGCCGTCCGCGCGGGAAACTTTCCCGCCACGTACGACGGAAAAAGGCGGGAAAGAAAGGGCGGGAATAAAATTTTATTACGATTGAACTCGAATTAAAATACATAGCTTAACTGAAAATTAAAGATACATGGCCAAATTCTACTGTTGGAGTCATTCAGTCATACTCGTGCCTAGCCCTGTAGTAGTCGCCACTGTAGTCGTCGTAGTCGCCGTCATCATCGTCGTTGGCATCGGGGTCGCGGTACTCTCCGGTCGGCGGGTGAGCACGCGTAGGCTGGGACTGAGGGTAGCGCAGGCGGGGGCCACGGTAGGCCATGACGCCCTGGAGAGTCCGGCCGCGCCACCACAGACGACGGCCGGCCTCGTTGAAGTTCGAAGGAGGCGGACCGCCCTCCTCATGCCTGGAAAGCGCCCTCTCACGCCGATTGATGAAGAAGCTTTCCCAAGTCGGGCTGTAGTCGGGATGCCACTGGGGATTCCTCCGCTGCTCTGGCGTGAGCTCGAAGTAGTAGTGGTTTGTGATGGCCATCTCGCGCGCCACACCTAGAGGGACTGGAGGGACCGGTACGCCTCCGACGCTTAGCAACCAGCCGGTCGGGACGCGGTAGCCCGGCGGGCAGGGGTAGTTCGAGGCGCAAAGCGCCTCCGCCTCCCGGGGGGTTAGAGATGCGATGGAAGCCATGGGAGAGAATGATGAGGTTTGCAGATATGAGTCTAGATGTGATATGTAAATGGTGGCCAAGCCTACATATATATAGTGGAAAAATGGCGGGAAGACAAAGGCGGGAACCGGTGGAAAGCGTGGGAAGAAAATAGGCGGGAAGACAGAGGCAAACCTTTAGTATCGGTTGGTGGGTGCAACCGGTACTAAAGTTGTCGGCAGGATAAGGACGCCCTGCTCGATGAGATAAAGTATGTAGCGCACGACGCCCTGTCGGTGGGATAAGGACGCGTGGGTAACCTTTAGTACCGGTTGGTGGGTGCAACCGGTACTAAAGCTGTCGGCAGGATAAGGACGCCCTGCTCGATGAGATAAAGTATGTAGCGCACGACGCCCTGTCGGTGGGATAAGGACGCGTGGGTAACCTTTAGTACCGGTTCGTGTGATAGCCGGTACTAAAGGCTGTCGGCGAGATAAGGACGCCCTGCTCGATGAGATAAAGTATGTAGCGCACGACGCCCTGTCGGTGGGATAAGGACGCGTGGGTAACCTTTAGTACCGGTTCGTGTCTGCAACCGGTACTAAAGCTGTCGGCAGGATAAGGACGCTCTGCCTATAAAAGGAGCATCGATACACCATGGGAAGCAGCTCAACAAGCCAACATGGATGGAGAGTTTCATCACCATGGATGGAGGAAAGGGTTGGGAATCCCGTGGCGGAACTTGTCGAAGATGCCCTTGGTGCACACGCCCTATGGCATCTTCGGAAGTTCCGCCTCGGAAAAATTTCCCTGCAAGCCCGTGGAAGACTCCATCTCCTCTAACAATGTTGGGGAAAGGGTTGGGAAATCTCCCGTGGCGGAACTTGTCGAAGATGCCCTTGGTGCACACGCCATATGGCATCTTCGGAAGTTCCGCCTCGGAAAAATTTCCCTGCAAGCCCGTGGAAGACTCCATCTCCTCTAACAATGTTGCGGAAAGGGTTGGGAAATCTCCCGTGGCGGAACTTCCCGAATATGCCCTTGGTGCACATGCCCTATATATGGCATATTCGGAAGTTCCGCCTCGGAAAAATTTCCCTGCAAGCCCGTGACTTAACTAGTAAAACAAGCCAACCATCTCCATTGTTAATATCTTACATACAGTAACATCATTACACAAAAGTGATTTCCATATTGAGATACACAAGTTATGATCCCTATATGTAGCTACCTAGTCTTCGAGTTTTCTTCGCCCGTTTCCCTTTCTTCTTCTTTGCGACGCAACCATGGACAATCTTCATTGTTTAAGATGATGCTTGGGTCAATTTTTACCTTGAAGGGTGGAATATCGTCAAACTTATTATAATCTTCTGACATGTCTGTCTTGTCCTCTACTCCCACGATGTTTCTTTTTCCTGAAAGAACTATGTGCCGCTTTGGCTCATCGTATGATGTGTCCTCTTGCCTTTCTTTTCTTTTTTTCGGTTTGCTAGACATATCCTTCACATAAAAAACCTGAGCCACTTCACTGGCTAGGACGAATGGTTCGGTGTCGTACCCAAGATTCTTGAAATCCACTTGTAGTCATTCCGTCATCGCGGGTCTACACAGTACCCGTCTTTCAGGTTGAACCATTTACACCGGAACAAAGGGACCTTGAAATTAGGTCCATAGTCAAGTTCCCATATCTCCTCTATGTACCCATAATATGTGACCTTGTTCCCATTGCCATCTTCTGCATCAAAGCGGACACCACTGTTTTGGTTGGTGCTCTTTTTGTCTTGGGCGAAAGTGTAAAATGTGTTCCCATTAATCTCGTACCCTTGAAAAGTCGATATAGTAGAAGATGGTTGCTTGGCCAACAAGTACAGCTGCTCGTCATCGGTGACATTCATGAGACGTGTTTGCAACCAACCGCCGAAAGTCTTCATGTGTTCTCCATCAATCCAATCTTCCACGTTGCTCCGGGTATTTAGAGCGTAAGATCTCCTTGTGTTCCTCTTTGTACGGAGCCACCAAGATGGAATTATGTAGAAGCTGTGTAGTGTGCTTGAGTGAAAGAATGTCCGTCCATACACGTTGCTGATTTCTTTCCTAGCGTGCCTTTTCCACGCAGTCTCCCCTCATAGCGCGATTCGGGAACACCGATCGGCTTAAGGTCAGGAATAAAGTCAACACAAAACTCAATGACCTCCTCTGTTCCATAGCCCTTGGAGATGCTTCCTTACGGCCTAGCACGGTTATGAACGTACTTCTTTAAGACTCCCATGAATCTCTCAAAGGGGAACATGTTGTGTAGAAATACGGGGACCAAAGGAAACGCCAATCTCTTCGACCGAGGTGAACTAGGAGATGTGTCATAATATTGAAGAAGGATGGTGGGAACACCAACTCGAAGCTGACTAGACATTGGACCACATCCTTCTGTAAATTTTGTAGAGTAAGTGGATTGATCACCTTCGAGAAATTGCATTGAGGAACGCACATAGCTTCACAATGGGTACTCGAACATTTTCCGTGAAGCCCCCTCAATGCAACCGGAAGTAATTGTGTCATAATCACGTGGCAGTCATGAGACTTTAGGTTTTGAAACTTTTTCTCCGACATGTTTATTATTCCCTTTATATTCGACGAGAAGCCGAGACGGGACCTTGATGCTACTCGGGACTTCAAAAAAGATCTCCTTCTCCTCTTTGGTAAGAGCATAGGTAGCGGGACCTTGATACTTCTCTGGATTCGGGTTGTTTCCTTCGTGGATACTTTGCTGGTCCTGCCGTGCATCCGGTGTATCTTTTGTCTTCCCATACACGCCCCAGAAGTTTAGCAGGTTCACGCCAAGATTGTGCGTCACGTGCATCTCGTCGATTGCCGAGTGAACCTCGCAGAGTTTCCAGTAGGGTCGCTCCCGAATTATCGACTTCTTCTTCCACATGGAGTACGTGTCCGTCAACATCATGCGGAACAGTTGTCCGCCGGGACCCTTTCCAAAGATCACTTTTAAATCCTTGACCATATCATATATAACTTCCCCATTAGGGCGGGTAGGCTTCGTTCGGTTATCTGCCTCACCTCCGAAATGCTTTCCTCTCTTTCTTACGTGATGTTGTTTTGGAAGAAATCGACGATGCCCAGTACACATTCTTGTTTCCCAAATAATTACTATCGATCTCACCTAAACGGTGTGTGCATGCATTGTATCCCTTGTTTGACTGCCCTGAAATGTTACCAAGAGCAGGCCAATCATTGATGGTTACAAATAACAACGCTCGTAGGTTAAATTCCTTTTGTTCGTGCTCATCCCACACGGGTACACCTTCGTCACGCCACAACTCTAAAAGTTCTTCAACCAATGGCCTCGGTACACATCAATGTCGTTCTTAGGGTTGCTTCGGGCCCTGGATGAGCACCGGCATCATAATGAACTTCCGCTTCATGCACAACCAAGGAGGAAGGTTATAGATACATAGAGTCACCGGCCAGGTGCTATGGTGGAGCTCTGCTCCCCGAAAGGATTAAAGCCATACGTACTTAGACCAAATCTTAAGTTCCTTGCGTCATCGAAAATGACTTGAACTCTCTGTCGATTTTTCTCCACTGCGACCCGTCAGCGGGGTGTCTCGACATCACATCTTTCTTACGGTCCTCTTTGTGCCATCGCAACAACTTGGCATGCTCTTTGTTGGAACAAACGTTTCAACCGTGGTATTATAGGAGCATACCACATCACCTTCGCAGAACCCTCTTCCTGGGGGTGGACTCACCCTCAACATCGCCGGGGTCATCTCGCCTTTGATCTTATACCTCAATGCACTACATACCGGGCATGCATTCAAATTCTCGTACTCCCCGCGGTAGAGGATGCGATCATTGATGCATGCATGTATCTTACGCACCTCTAATCCTAGAGGGCAGACAACCTTCTTTGCTTCGTACGTGCTAGAGGGCAACACGTTCTCCCCTGGAAGCATCTTCTTTATTATTTTCAGCAACTTTTCAAATCCCTTGTCGAAGTACCATTCTCTGCCTTCCATGCAGCAATTCCAGCGTGGTACCCAGCTTTTTCTGACCATTTTCGCAATTTGGGTACAACAGTTTGTTGTGATCCTCTAACATTTTCTCCAACTTCAACCTCTCCTTTTCATTTCCGCAGTTCATCTTCGCATCAAGAATGGCCCGACCCAAATCGTCATCCGGGTCATCATAAATCGGCTCATCGAAAATGAGCTCTTCTTCACTTCGTCTTCCCCCATTCTACTACCACCGTCTTCGGTGAATAAGGGATAGTTGTCACTATCCTCTTCTTCTTCGTTTGTCTTCCAATATAACCCCTCTTTCTCCGTGCTTGGTCCAACAATTATAGCTGGGCATGAAACCATTCTCCAGCAGGTGGACGTGAAGGGTCTTCGAGGTAGAGTAATCCTTCATATTCTTACAGGAACTACATGGACAATACATGAAACCATTCGACCGCCTGTTTGCCTCAGCCACGTTGAGAAAATAATGCATGCCGGTAATGAACTCGGGATGGCACCGGTCACCGTACATCCATTGTCGACTCATCTGCATTTTATATGTATATCAAAAATCATTAAGTACACAACATCATGGATATATGAGTGACCAACTTAATTAATATTCAAGTTCATCACATAAAACTAAGTTTTTTTATAAAAAAGAAGAGGCTCACCGAGGTTGTACGGTGCCGGCTAGGGGACGACGCTAGCGATCGACGGCGGTGAGGACGGGGATGATACTAATTAAAACCTACAAAATATACCATAATTTCAGCTCAAATTGATTATAAAAAAAGTAAAATCCCTAACTTAGGCATTTCATCAAACACCTTGCTAGCACTAGAAAAATAGTACGAGTTAAACTACCAAAGAAATGAGCTAAATTAGGAACGCCGGAAGAAAGGATGATATTGCTAACCCTTGGATAGATGGAGGTCGTTAATCTTGTTAAAATGGTGGAGAAAGAATGAAAATTTGTTGGAGTGTGAGAGGTGCAAAAGTTTTAGAAATGTGAGAGAGATGAAAATGAGAATGGATCGGGGGCGGGGGAGGGGCAGTGAGCATATGAGGCACCCTTTAGTACCGGTTGCTAACACAAACCGGTACCAAAGGTCCAACCTTGGCCCCACCCTCACCTGCCATTCTGGCCGAAGACCTTTCGTACCGGTTCCTAACACGAACCGGTACGAAAGCTCGTAACGAACCGGTACGAATGCCTGAGCGTCCGAACCGGTACAAATGCCACCTTTAATACCGGTTCGTAAGGAAACCGGTATTAAAGTCTTAGATGGATGAGAGGTTTTCTACTAGTGTGCACTGCCTCGCCGCGGATGGCGGCGGCAACAACAAGCTGTGGGGTTGGAAACGGCCACTGTCTCCTACCTCGCGGTGGTGCTGGAGCGACAGCCTGATGCTCCCGTTCGACCCAACCAACATCACCGGCCACGCGGTGCACGCGCCGCCGAGGTCGGTGCACCACGACATCTTTGTGTCCGTGTGCGTGGGGCGGTCCGGGTCGCGTGGTGGTATCTTTTCTTTCAGCTCGGCGACCGGAAAGTGGACACAGCGAAGCGAGTTGCACATGCCGGTGGTCGGCCACGCCCACTATGACGGCGAGCTGGACTCGTGGGTCGGCCTAAGCAAAGACGGGTACCTCTGCACTGTCAATGTCACGGACGCTGAGCTAGAGTACGCGGTGGGCAGTGAAAAGTTGTATCGTCTCGACGAGGATATCACAACTGGTTGGAAGCACGTCGACGCAAAGCTCGTGCCCATGGCACCATGCCAAGGTGGCAGCAAGTACTGCCTCATGGAACGCCTGCGACCGGACGGGAAAGAACAGAAGTGCCTAGGAGAAGGTGACAAGTGTCTTCTCCGGCTCACCTCTTTCTGCCTGGAGCGCGACAAGGACGGCAACCCGGTGACCATAGCTTGCCGGGCTCGCTCTTACAAAGTCTCCAGGTACAACGTGTATTTTGATGCTCAAGTGTTCTGGTTATAAGCTATTTCTAGGTATCACCATAGAGCTTCAGTAGCAAACGTTTTTTTTCTAAGGTCCAGCAAAATGCTAGCTTCAGTAGCAAACGTTTTCTTTTTTTAAGATACAGCTATTCGAGAATCGGCTCTGTTTGCCCCCTATGAGCTTCAGTAGCAAACTTTTTTTTCTAAGATCCAGCAAAATGCTCAAGTGTTCGTGTTAAGCAGAGTACAACATAAATACAATCCAAGTAGTGGACAAGAACGCGAAAGGAAAATGGGAAGAAAGGGTTTAGCCGATTCCTCGTACCGGGTCCCCAAAGGGAGCAGCAAGGCAGGAACACAACAGACCAAAATTGTATTCAACTGAGAATTTTGTAATAGCCACAACTGATGATAAACATTGTCACGGGAAATGAATTAGATCATAGTGCCTTAATAAGCTGCTGGAAATTTCTCAAGGTGAACACGGTGAAGAGTGTCATCCGCACTCCTAAGATTCCCAATTTTATCTCATCGCCCGTTAAACCTGGGCGAAGGCAACAAGTTTAAACCTGGGCGAAGGCAACAAGTGTCTTCTCCGGCTCACCTCTTGATGAAAAGAGGATCACATTGTCACATGAGAAGAGCTTGTTGCATTTTCTATTTGTTATCTCACTAGAGGGGGACGTAGTACCATGGCGGCGAGCATGACGAAGGCCCGCCCTAGCGTGGCGACAAGGCAGCTAGGCATGACAGTGTCGTCTGCACCCCTGCCTTGTGCGTGAGGTACCGATCCTGCCAGACGACGCTTAGGAGTCATGAACAACATTGTGGTCATCCCCTTGAGCACACCCTATCAAATTACACCTTAAAAGGTATAATTTAATTATTTCCAAAATACTATATTTTTGTATCTCAGTATATCATTGAACCTTCAGGTGTATGATGTCCACATGTGCATAAATAAATTTTTAGAATCGTGATAACGCACGTGCTTTTAGTTAGTAAGTGACTAATCTTCCTATTAAAAAATATTATTGACCAATGTAGGAATAAATTGAAGTAAACATGATCTGATAGCTATGTTTAATTCCTAGTATAGGGATGATTTAGATTTTTATAGACTAATTTTTGCCATGATTACCCTTATCCCCAAGGAAAATGATGCTAGATCCATTAAAAAAGTTTATACCTATTAGTCCTATGAATTGTTCCTTCAAGATCTTTACTAAGGTCCTCACTAACATGATAGCTAAGATTATAGATAGATTAATTTATTATCACCAATCTTCCTTTATTAGGGGAAGATTTATCCTAGAGAGTGTAGTTTTACAGCACATGAAATCATTCATGAAGTGCATAGGAAAAATGAGAAAGGTCTTGTGTTTAAAATTAATTATGAAAAAGCTTATGACAAGGTAAAACTTGATTTATTTTATGAGGAGTTAGAGTTAAGAGACTTTAATAAACTCTTCATTCAGCTGATTAAGCAAATCACCCAGGGTGAATCTGCGGGTGTCCAAGATGAATGATGTGGAGGGGAATTTCTTTCTCACTCATAAAGATTTGAGACATGGGGGGGACATTGCCCCACTTCTGTTTGATTGTATTTTAGATGTGTTTTCTGCAATGCTAGTTAAAGGCACAAAGTGTGGCCTAATTAGAGGTTTATGTCTCAATTTTATTCCTTGGGGTATTGTTAGCATGTAATATGATGATGATACCATGTTGTTTTTGCCAAATGATCCTAAGGTTGTTTTGAACATGAGATGGATTCTTACTTGTTTTAAACAATTCTCTCGGATGAGGATCAACTTCTACAAGAGTGAGCTCATCCCTATCAATATGAAGCCTGAGGAGGTTCAGCTTTTTGTTGACATTTTCCATTGTGTAGTTGGTAGCTTCCCAGTGAAATGCTTAGGTGTACCTTACTTGATAGGCGTAGGAGAGAGGAATGGCGATGAAAAAGAAATCAGTAGACAGATTTTTAGTAAAAGTGTACTTTTATGGTGGGAATTCTATTTTCTTTCTTTCTTGAAAAAAGGACCCCTGTCCAAATTTAGATGGATGCTCAAGATTTCTTCGCGTCACAAGTCACAATCTTCTAACATTCTCCCGATAGTGGTATTCAATATTTATTTTGTAAAAGGTACATGGGCTCGTTGGACGGCAGAAGTGGAGCACGGTGAGATAAAACAAGTCTCGTCAGACGAATGAAAGGGCTCCAATTGTAAAGGTATGCATGTCAAAAAAAAATTTGTAAAGGTAGACGGCTCGCTACACACAGCTTTTCCCCCGCCACCATGCTCTGGGCACGGACCTTGGCGAGGGCAAAGGAATGGCGTGGTACTTCTGCAGCCCCGCCGATTACCACTAGATCAGGACCCTGTTGCGCGGAGGCGGAAGCGCATGGTTGGCGATGACGGCAGTGCTAGCGGGACGCGCTGGCACGTGGAGAAGGCTGTTCCAATTCTGGGCCCAGACAATAAATCCGTTGGGGCTTACAAGCGCACGCTCTCCTACGTGCAGAAGATCAAGAACTCACCTGGTACGGCGCGAAAACAATCTAGTAACAAATCTCTTGGTTGGATCATGGTGGAGATTGAGTCGAGCAAAAGGAGGGTCCCGACGTCCCCCACCAGCAGCTGGTGCTCTGAAAGGTGTACAGGTCGCCGCGCACGGATACCGGGGAAGCCGGCGTGCCATGTACTCCAGCGCTGCCGCCTCTAGCTGCATCCAAGTCATCGGTGTTGTTTGATAGCCCGAAGGTAGAAGCGGAATGTAAGACCACATTAGACTACAATCTTCACTCCCCTAGGGTAGGTCGGAAGCCAGCTCTCTCCGCTCGTAAGCCTGGCACCCAGTGTAGGCCGCCGAGGGGAGGGAAAATCACGAGTGGGGTGGCTATTGTGAAGAAGGAATCGGTAACCGCAGCAGTGCACGTGGTGATGAAGTTCGGTGGGTCATCGATGAAGTCGGCCGATCATATGAAGGAGATGGCCAAGCTCGTTTTCAAGTTTCCAGTGGGAGGGGCGAATCATGTGGTTGTTACCACCACCAACCTTCTCGTGGTAATTCTTTTCTTGTGGTTTTGATTATGTTTGGTGGAGTACATGCTAAGTGCGTGTTTGATTCTAAGAAATTTTATATAAATTATGTAGGATTTTTATCCTTAGGAATTTTTTCCTATGTGCACCTTTTGATTCATAGGATTGGAATCCATAGGAAGCCTCACCTTTGTGACGCTACGCATGTGCGGATGGCCAAAGACCGCGCCCGTGGCACAGACAGCTTATATGTCCACGTTCATATGGCTCTCACTGAGTCCGTGAAGTTTCTTGTGTTGGTGAAGCGGCATTGTCGTGACAGTTGGTAGTTTAGTCGTACCGTTTCGTGACGATACGCCGGCTGCCCTCCAAATTCCCTGTACTCCTGTAGCCTTGAATGTTTGGCCGGCAGTACCTGTCCCGTCGTGGAACTCTCTCCGGCGCTCCAAATGGCCTGCCGCCCCTGTGTGCTGGGCTGTTGAAGAAGCACTCTTGCCAGACAATTTTGGTGAGCGTGCTTGCCCAATTTTACGAAAAATTGAAACAAAGAGCTAAGCGTGTCAGCGTCAGCGAGAGAGAAAATGTACATACTACTAAAATGCAAACCGAAGCTTTTGGGTGGAAACGGCAGCAGGTCACCCTCTCATCGACCTAATCCACCACGCACGGTCCGAGCTAAATTAGGCAGTATACGTACGTCCGCCGCCCGTGATTGCAGCAATATTAGGCTCGCCTTGCGCCTCCTAATCTTGCTGCGCGATGAAAGGAGAAAAGATCCAAGCCTAGTGAAGTTCAATACGCGATCGATCTCAATACAAAGTTAGGCTCGCGTGCCCGCGATCTCGGGGAAAAGTGCGGCCGTTTTGGGACAGACATTGCGGGGGCTAGGTCTAATGTTCGGTGTTTTCTTCTTCTGCGCGTAGCAAAATGGCCTGAAATTAAGGTGTGGTCCGAGCTCAGTACTCCGGCGTAGTAGTGTACTTCATTAATCACCGGTCCAGCAACGGCAACGAGAGCGCCGGCCGTGAACTAATAATCGCAGACGTGTAACTTGTTTTTGCGTACATCAGCTGAACCTGAACAGGGAGTAGTAGTAGGGTCACGTGGAAGCAGGATCTGGTGCCCTGGACACATCCCCCTTTGCTCCGATTTGAATTTGGAATGTGCGACTGTTGATGGTGGTTGTTTAGCGTGCGAGTTGTCATAAGCCCTGGGGCTCATCTCAGTTGATGGAAGAACACAAGGAAAGAAAAGGATTGAGCAAGAAACGGAAGCTGTTTTCTGCTTTTCAACCCAGGTTGGGAACTGACCAAACTGGGGTTATCGTGTTTCGACAGCAACATCTGCACGTACATACGGGAATGAGCTTCTTAATACAGCACTAAATGAGCCTGCGATCTCACTGTGTTGATGTTTTGGGTTGGTTCAGGACCCTCCTCTCGCCACCCGTGAGGAGATAAGGGGAAACCCTAGCCCTAGCCTCCGCCAGCCCCCAACCTTTCCCTCCTCACTCTATCGCTGCCAGATGGCGCGGCCGAGCAAAGCTTTATATGGCTTCGGATATTTTAGTGACCATCATTGGCTAGAACCAGAACTTCGTTTAATAAATTGGTAAAAAATCCGCAGACAAGGGGGAGACCCTAGCCCTCGCTGACATCATTCCCCCAACCTCTCCCCCCTCCTACCATGGCCAGATGTAGCGGCTAGGCAAAGCTTGGCCTTTGCTGGCGGCGGCTTGGCGCTTAGTCTGCTCGCATGCAGGGTCGGTGGCATGGCACTTAGTCTGCTCGCATGCAGGGTCGACGACGCGGGACCTAGATGTGGTGGAGCCATCGGGTACCACGATGTCGTGGCTCTTAGGCATGTGGCGCGGCACATTTGGAGTAGCAGCGAACGACGAACAACGAGCTGGTGGGTTCCGACCTGGAGGTGGCTTCGCCTCCAATCGGCAAGGGAGGTTGTTGGTGCGCGGTGCCAGTGATGACCTTTGTCGACGTGGTTGTTTGGGCCCGATCTGGGTTCATAGGTTCTCAATCGAGGTTCGGCAACTTCGATCCGTCATGCACATCCTTCACAGGTGGCTGCATCGATCAGGGTCCAACCAATGCCGGTTTTGGACTTGCGGCGGACGATGGCGGCGTCCCTTGACGTCATTTCCTTGTCGAATGAATCATTTTTGTAGATGCCATTTAGATGTCTTTTTTTTCTGAATGGGATGCCCGGGAAGAGAGCTCCTTGACGCTTCTGTAGCGCGTGCATGATGTGCTCGCTAAGAGTCTACTAGAATGAATGAGCGCTCCGCTTTGTGGGCGTGATGATCTTCACTCATTGCCGGGTGTACATGGTGCTTGCTGACTTCAGATATGTTAATATATGATTTTTGTCTGAACAAATTAATAAAAATGTGCGTATGCATAAAGAAAAGTAAATGAGCATGCAGTGCAGTAACTACTTGTGAGCAAATTGTTGTGATTAATCAGTCTATGTTTACACTCCTGATATCCCAACAACAACAACAACAACAACAACAACAACAATTACCTCCGATCTCTCACCCTACTTTGAGGGTTTGAGATGGGAGCCATGGTGTCGGTCAGTGAGGTTTCGTGCCCACTATCGTCTACTCCACTCCACCTTGCCTTTCCTCCCCACCCACGAACCATTGGGACACGACGCGCTTCAGCATTGAAGCCTACTCCACTTCTCACCAAAGTTGCAAGGCCCCCCAAAGGGAGCGGAGCTGCCTGAAAGCGAGCTCCTCCAGTTCCCACAAGCTTCTCTCCTCCCCCTCAAACAAAGCCAAGAACACCTGCTCTATTCCCTCCTACTCCCACCAGATCCCAACTGCCGCGCCCCAAAACACCAGATCAGGCCGCCTCTCTCTCCCGCTCGCGCGACAAAATCTCCTGCGCGCCGCGCAATGCTATCGGCGGCGGCGGCAATCTAGGAAGCTAGCTAGCGTCGATCCAGAATAAAGAGGATGATGAAGGCGCAGCACGGGCACGGCTTGCCCGGCGGCGGCGGCGGCGGCGGCGGGCACGGGCGTCGCGCGCCGTTCATGACCTCGTACGCGCTGACGCTGGCCTTCATCACCTTCGTGTCCCTCCTCTACTTCAAGGACTTCTCCTCCACGCTCCACCAGCCCTTCCTCCACCACCCGCCGCAGCGCAGCCACCGCCCCCACGTCCGCAGGCCCCGGCCACTGCAGCTGCCCCATGTTGCCACCGCCGGCGGAGCAACGGTGGAGATAGTAGAGAAGGCCGCTTCCCGCGCGCCGGAGCGGCGGCGGCGGCTGCCGTTCGCGGTGGGCCCGGCGGCGGCGGGGTGCGACATCTCGGTCGGGGAGTGGGTGTACGACGAGGCGGCGCGGCCGCTGTACCGGGAGGAGGAGTGCCCCTACATCCAGCCGCAGCTCACCTGCAAGGAGCACGGCCGCCCCGACACCGCCTACCGCCACTGGCGATGGCAGCCCCGCGGATGCGACCTCCCGAGGTAAAATACATTATCTACCGTCACCAACGAATCTCCTCCCTCCTTACTCTCAATGCTCCGATGGCGATGGCGATTTTGGTTGGATCCACGAGGAAAACAGCATAGGAAATCGATAGCGGTAGAAAACAACGCTATTCCTGTGCAAAAACCAAAACCAATCGATCTAAAGCAGCGATGCCGACTGCACGGAACCAACAAATCCATCGTGCTCCACCGGGACGCGTCGCTCGGGTGGTTTGTTAGGATTTGATTTGCGGTTAGCAAGGCAACGGTGAAGGAATGACGGCGAGATTTGGAGGCTAGGAAATCCGGATGGAATTTGGCCGGATTCCGTCGGCTTGGGTTGGAGGTTGCGTACGGACGGACGGACGTACGTACGGCGACGCGTCCCTCCGAGGTAGGCGAACCCCCACCGTCGGGTCGGGTTGGGTTGGGTTTTTGGTTGGGCTGGTACTGGTAGGTAGGACGCGACTCCTCTGTGGGGACGCGGCGAGCGACGCGATTTGCGAGTCCATGCGGCGACGACTTCGCCAATCGCCTGCGTTGAGTGCGTAATCTGGACGGCAGCCAGATGTTGTGAGCTGACCCTGTAGAGACTTGAGTCCGTAGGACCGGCCGCCCCAATGCAGCTCCCCTGAACATACCGGCGGAGGAGCGTCGTGTCGGTGGCCGGTAGCCCAGACCTCCGTCGTGGGAACAGCAGCAGCGTGGGAGCCGGCCGCATGGTCCATCCACCATCATGCATCGCCCCGTCTCATCTCACTCACATGAGGGCTCCAGCTGGCCGCTGCCGCACTGCCGGCCTCGCGTGCTGCGTGCTCCCTCCCCGGCCAAACAAAGGTGCAGGGCCTCACGTGGGAGCACGGGGTCGGTCTGATCACAGCGTCTGTGCGTGTGTGTTGCCATTCCAAGACCCTTCCTCCCCCTTTGGACATGGACAACGTCTGTGTGCGTTCCTTAATCACATTTGCTTTTCTCTGATGCCGGAACGGTTGGTGCTCCGTTGCTGTCGAACCTCATTCCCAAGCCCTGATTCTGATGCCTTGGTTGTAGCGAATTAAAACGATGTTGAGTATCCTCGCGTGACGTTACAGGCCCAGCATGCTTGCATACAGGATTCAGGGGACCATATGCAAGCAAGAGTATGTGGTTTCTCTTTTTTGTTGTCTGAACGTTTGTCGACAGCGCCGTGCGCTTTGGGACACGGTTGAGGGTCGCGCTCGAGGCATGTGCCGCTCAACCTTTTCATTCGAGGGAACGCATCGCTGTGAGCTTGCTTGTTGGTACTTGGTCCATATCAGACGAGCAACGCTCTCAGTAATGAATTCCCTATTCCCTAGTATTGCATGACAGTGTGAGCTACATGAGTGTTACAGCCGAACCACAATATGAAAATGTTACTACATTGTTTACCAAATTACAGAAGTGGGTTGTTATGGCTTACGTTGATCTTTACGCCATGTATCAAATTCTCACACCAGAAATTGCCTTGTATTGCAGCTTCAATGCGACTCTTATGCTTGAGATGCTGCGGGGCAAGCGCATGCTCTTTGTTGGAGATTCGCTCAACAGGGGGCAATATGTTTCGTTGGTATGCCTTCTGCACCGAGCCATACCTGAGAGCTCAAAGTCCATGGAAACATTTGACTCGCTCACAGTTTTCAGAGCAAAGGTATTCATTCCCCTCCTTGTCTTTTTTACATGACAGATGAACAGCACAATGCATTACTCTGTATTGAACCTTTTTGTTGGTCAATGAACTTACTCTCACCACCAAAATTGCTTGCTAGCTAGATATGTCAAGTTGTCAACACACAACAAATTCCCAAGTTTATGAACGTTTTCTTCTAAATGTCTTGATCTTAAAATGGTGTTTCTTTGGGTAGCTTGCTGCCTAGTACCTTTATCTTTAATTGCTCACAGTTTTCAGAGCAAAGGTATTCCCCTGTCTGTCCTTGTTACATGGCAGCCGGACAGCACAATACGTAATGCAATAAGCACTATTGAACCTTTCTGTTGGTCAAAGAAGATACTGTAACCACTGCTAGATAAGTCAACAAGCAGCAAACTCCCAAGTGACATCTAAATGTGTTGATCCTAAAATGGTGTTACTATTGGTCCCTTGCTATCTATCCTTCTTCTCTGCTCTCATCTGTACTGAATATGCTTGATGTTGCATTTTGTAGGACTACAATGCCACAATCGAGTTCTACTGGGCTCCCTTTCTTGCCGAATCAAATTCGGATGATGCCGTTGTGCACCGTGTTGCAGATCGAATAGTAAGGGGGACGGCCATTGAAAAGCACGCCAAGTTTTGGAAAGGAGCTGACGTTGTGGTATTCAATACCTACCTGTGGTGGATGACCGGACAAAAGATGAAAATTCTGTAAGTACCTTCCACATGACCACATGTTGTTGCTTACTTGAAGGTGGCTTAAATTTGAAGGGCACATCAATGAAGAATCACGTTTATATGTTCGGTGCCTAGATTGATTCTCATATCCTTGCTATTTTGTGGTAGTTATCCTGACTTTGAAATGAAAAATCTTCAGAGGTTATGGAAAAATTAACATGAAGAGATCATGCTTTGTTAAACATTGCATCTTGCTAGAAAAGAACATGAAAATAGATAATAAAATCAAGCAAACATGAGCAACATAGTTAATGTGAAAAGCCACAGGTGCATGACCATGGCATTGGCAGCAATCAATTATAGAGGGACAAGTAGGGTAGTCTACTATGAATCATCTACTAAGTAAAAAAAATAGGTTCTGATATTTTGTTTCTTCCAGGCAAGGTTCTTTTGAAGATAAGAGCAAGGACATTATAGAAATGGAAACAGAGGACGCTTATGGGATGGTACTGAATGCCGTTGTGAAATGGGTCGAGAACAACATGAACCCTAGAAATTCAAGGGCGTTTTTTGTCACTATGTCACCTACCCATACCAGGTAAGCTCTCATCTTCTGATCAAGAATTTAGTTAAGTTTCCCTGCAATCTGGTTGGCTCAGACTATACTAAAGTGCATGTGGCTGATTGATATCTAAAGTTCTGAGTCATGTTTCTGTTTTCTATCATTAGGAGCAAAGATTGGGGCGATGATTCTGATGGAAACTGCTACAACCAGACTACACCAATCAAAGATCTGTCTTACTGGGGACCAGGCACTAGCAAGGCCCTGATGCGAGTTATTGGAGAAGTGTTCAGCGCATCCAAGGTTCCTGTTGGGGTCGTCAACATCACGCAGCTGTCCGAGTACCGCAAAGACGCACACACCCAGATATACAAGAAGCAGTGGAACCCCCTGACCCCTGAGCAGATCGCCAGCCCCAAGAGCTATGCGGACTGCACCCATTGGTGCCTCCCGGGACTCCAGGACACCTGGAATGAGCTGCTCTACGCAAAGCTCTTCTTTCCTTGAGTGAAGGAAGGAGTTCCGATTCGGAGAATTGAGGCAAGAAGAGCACATACACTGAACTGATCCTTCCCTTGACCGAAAGAAGTCCGTGAGCATCACGTCCAAGTTCCAGGGAGTATAGTATATCGTCTGGGAAAGGTCTGGTCGGCTGGAGAAGGGCTTAGTGTAGCTAACAACGTACAGATCCGACGATTCTGGAACATATGCACGCCATGCGCCCGGTGGCAGCCTGAGGGGTGTTTGTTGAAACACCACCTGCTAATATTGTAACAATCCTCTGCCTTGAAGTGGCATGATGTGCAAGTGTCATTCTTTTACTGAATGTGAAATGCCAAACTGCTCGAGGTGATCACATATAAGAAGTCTTTTTTATGGCCTGCTGAATTCTTTTGTGTTGAAGTTAACCAAACCGCTCTTGATTTCGCTGCAAGATGTGCAAGTTTACTCCTAATTAAAACAACAGTGTCTTGCTACTTTCTTACTATATATACTTTCTTGTCGCATGGCACGTTTGGCCCGAGTTCATTTAAAGAACAGTGCCTTGCTACTTTCCACGGTCGGCTTTGTTAAAGCAAACATCTATTTGTGAAGGCAAATACTTCTAATTAAAACCAGACTTCTTTGCAGGCAGGTACTCCTAATTATTAAACCAGTACTAGTATTTTAAGGCAAATGCTATATCAACCCTCTTCTAGAACCAACCCCCTTTTCAGAGACCTTTTTATAGCTGTTGTTTGTGTTAGCCCATTCTCAATAGCGCACTCAACTGTAGTAAGTTGTACTAGCCGACGAGACAGGCCAGTAGCTGGGTAGCACAACAACAACTGGCTGAGGGCAGCAGGGCATCCACAACATCCAAAAAGTGTCATTCTATGGGGCTGGTGTGTCACTTTGGGAAGCAAGCCATACACAAGGCAAATCATCTTGTTTTGTAGTTTGATAGAAGAGGAAGAAAGATAGGGTCTACTATTTTTCCGATAGTTTGATATCAAACCCAAGTCATCCCTCCCGAGGAAAACACACTTCTACAACATCCTGGGCTTGGAGTCCCAATAAATTAGTGTGCACGTTGATTGTTGCCATCATCAACTCACTATTGAATGAAGTGAAAGATATGTGACACATCTAACCAGGAAAAAGATATGTGACACATCTAACCACGAAAAAACTAGCATTCGAACTATTTGATGACTAGTTCATCACAAATGAGTGGAGATTTTCGGCTCCTAGGTAAAAAATCTAAAATCATATTTAGAAGTTTCAAAAAGAGTTGAAAATATTTGGATGTAGCCAATGATTTATCCCATGAACGGGCAAACGATAAATTTTAAATACTTTATATTTTGAGCTACCCAAAAATGAAAAATGTGTAGATCTGAGCATGTATATTTTTCAAATCTTCAAATTTTATTAGATATTATCGTTTTTGTCCAAAATATAAAGATATTTGCATGTTTTTTGGAACTTACAAAATTTACATTTTAAAAGTTTTTAGAACGATGGGATTAGTGCAGCCTAGGAGCTAAATACACTTCCTACTCATAAACACCTTATTAACTCTACACATTTCCATTTTCCTAGACATAATCATACACTAGAATCCACTATCTAGATATCTAACACACCACTTTAGGTATCTCTATAAGGATATATAATAATCATAAACTATACTCCACAAACACAAATTAATGTACACAAGTCAAAGATTAACCGGGGGAGGCATGCCATTTTTTCTATTTATCTATTCACCACACTTGAGGGTTTTGGTGCAAACATTCTTATAGAGGGCGATGCTTCTAACATGAAAACCAAACTTCACATTTATCACAAAATATGACTTAAATTTAGCACATCACAGTCATGTTTTTGAATGACGTACACCAGAAACTATATAAGGATCAACATGATTAATATTCCACAATGTTTTCATGATATAGTAATTTCATTAAATATAATGAGAAATAAAAAATAAAAAAAGTTTAGCATAAATTATGTTCAAGTTAAGTAGGCGGGGCGAAACAACTGTCTATTGGATGGGAAGTTGTTGTCAATTAATAACCGAGGGTGTCACGGTTGCTTCTGCAATGCCGTCTGTATAACAATTTCCATCGCTAGTATGTTTGAAATTGTTTGATGTTTGTGTGTGATTATTTTTATTAAATATATGAATGGTAATTTGGTCAAGGTGATCATAGTCTTTCGAGCATATTATTTATGCATGTAAAAAAGCTAACCAATCGCTCGTGAAGTCATGATTTTGCTGCAAAAAAGACACGTGATTACAAGGTTATATATTTATACGGCTGAATTTGATGAAGAAGCTTCCTCTTTAAAGGAAAAAACTTGTTACCAAAACCAATACTCCCTCCTTGCCATAATGCAGTGCATAATTTTATTTTCAAAAAGTCAAACAATGTTAATTTTGATCAAGTTTTTTGTGAAATTATTTACATCTACCATGCCAAATATACACCATATGAAAATATATACCGTGATGAATCTAATGGTATTGATTTAGGATTATAGATATGCTATTTATTCATATATATACTTGATCAAAATTTACATCGTTGATTTTTATGGAATTCTTATACGCATTCGCAACGTTTTTGTTAGGGCATCTCCAAGCGGCGCGACGCAAACGTACTCTGAGCGACCGTTTGCGTCCGCCTCGACCGAAAATGCATCTGGCACCCTCTCCAGCGGGGATGCAAAGTGACCGGGCCGTCCGCAGGGGCGCAAACCTGCCGCATATTTGAGGCAGGTTTGCGTCTCTGCGGACACGCAAAGTGTCCGCTCGCGTCTCCACCGGGCCCGCCTGGCAGCGAGTCTGCATCGAGGGCATCGCTTCGACGGTCAGCGCTTCCGCGTCTGCGCCGCAGCCTTCGCCATCAATGGCGTGGCTGCCTGTTCTGCGCGCGTACTGGTGGGCGGCGACTGGGCTTCTGCGCCGCCTTCAATGGCATCGTATCCCGCGCACGGCCGCCCTTAAAAGTCCACCGGTCGCGTTCCTCCTTCGCCAACAACTCCACTCGCACCACCACCGTCGCAGCTCCATGGGGAAGAAGAACGACTTCGAGGCCTCCGGCAGTGGCAGCAAGAGGGTGCCGCTCCCCGTCACGCTGGGGAGGCTCATGCACGGCAAATGGTTGTCGTGCGAGGCCTGGTCCGGCGTGCAACTGGCTGGCGGCGGGCGGCTCAGCTGCCGCCGGGTGCCCATCCCTCCAGTCCCTGCGCGCGAGCCTGATCAGAGCGCGGAGATCCGGCGAAGGAGGCGGTACCTGCCGCTGGACCTCCGCGCCGATCCGGCGTACGCCATCGACTCCGAAAGTTGGCGTACGTATCTGTCGACCGAGACGGATAGGAGAAGAAGGGCGGGCTTCATGGGCGACAGGGATTTTCCCTTCGCGGCTGCACCGCCGACTCGTCCACGAAGACAGGAGGCACCGACGCGTCGTCAACAGGCGCCGACGCGTGCGTAGTACAATGACGACGACAACCGCAATGACCACGACGACGACGCCTACGACGCCTAACGCCTACGACGACGAGGATGACTACGTCGCGACCGTCTTCCACGAATGGCAGCAGGCCATGGCGGAGGGCCGCAATTTCGAGTGCCCGGAGAACATGACGGACGACGAGATGGCGAAGCTCGGCGTCCTCGTCTCCGAGAACGACGCGCCCGTGCAGCCGCCGCTGCCCCGCTACGCCGCCGGCATCATGCCGCCGGGCCTATCGGAGGATGAAGCCCTTCGACGGGCGCTACAGGACTCGGCGGCGCCACAACCGCCGCCGTACAACCCCTGGGCTCCTCCTCCACAGCCGCCACAACCGTATACCTGGGCGCCTCCACCGCCGCCACAGCCGCAGCCCTGGGCGCCTCTACCTCCATCACTGCCGGCGCGCCCGACATACGCTCCCCCGGATGGCAACTGGCTGTGGGCGATACCGGAGCTCATCGTGCTCGACAGCGACGAGGAGCAGCAGTAGGCGTTAGGGTTTTTTTCATTTTTAACTATGCAAATTATGTTTCATGTTAAAAAAAATGATTCGGCCAAAAAATGTGTAACATCCCAAATTTTTAAACAAAGAAGAAAATGAATTTCCTTTTTCCAAAAATGAGAACCAACAAAAACTTTTATTACATCATGTGCTATGCATAGTGCTGATACTTAATTCTTGTGCAATTGCCATGATGATTGTTGGTATGCTTATCAAATGTTCCAAAACCCTAAACCTCACTCTTCATTTCACCATCCAAGATAAAACAAAATAAAAAGAAATTAAATTAAAAAGAAAGGGCCTATGGAAGCCTATGGCTATTATTGCAAATAATTAACTAGGCCAGGATCTATCTTGTTTAGATGGTTTGAAAAACATCAACCAACCCAACCTATCACTTACCAACTAAGTTCAATGTGAAGCAAAAAGAAAATAAAAATATGCATAGAGGCATATGTGGCACATAGCCATAATGACAAATTTTGACCTATGCCCTCATACCTTACCCAAATGATTTGAAACCATCACTAAACCTAATCTAACCCCAAATGGACCCTAGACCATGCCCAAAGGAAGCAAGTGGAACAAAATAGAAGAATAAGAAAAATGCAAATAACACATCAATGTGAGTATGACCATTTTTGCAAATCATCAACCAAGGCCCCAATGGCTTGTGCCAATGCCTTGGAAACCTAAATATATCAATAACAAACACTTTTGCATCAAAGAAACACAAATCAAAGCAAAGGAAATTTCAAATTCCAACCACAGATGATAATGGTCAAATCTGCCCATAATTAAATGTTACCCACTTTGAGCCCCTGGTTTTGGAGATTCTTATACTAAACCTCCTCAATTATTTCCACCTCATCCAAGACCATATCAAGGTGAACCTTTTTTGTGTTGACCACCATAGTTGACTCTGTCTCAATTGCTCAATATAAAAGTGACAAGTGGCAACTTTGAAACAAAGTGTAGATCATACCCATTTTGATTTTTCACAAACTAACACCATTTTGAACACCACCACTACCATTTTGTGCCTTTGATTATATGTATCAACTCCACCAAATTTCATTCGAAAATTTGAAAATTCCTTTCTTGCGGCCATTATATCAAACACCTTGTGGGTAGAATCAAACCAAATCAATTTTCACTATTTGAAATAGTGCTCTGGCCAAATTTGGATCTCCACTTGATCAAACATTGTCCCCTTGTCCCCTCCAACCAAATGCCACTGCTGCCCAACCCTAGCAATGGCTAGACATGGCAATGCCATGCCATGCCGGCCATGCCATGCACACCACCTTGCCATCTCTCACCTCTCCCCATTCTAGCCGTGCCAACCTTGTCTCCTAGCTTCCCCTAGCTCTACTGAACCTAACTGGGCTAGCCATTGTCGGAGAGAAGCGCCACAGCATCAGGAACACACCGTGCCCACTACGCCCAGGACATGCCAGGGTTGGCATGGGCGCCGCCCACGGGCACGCCAGGGCACGCGTCACCCCGTCGACTCGCAGCTCCCATGGACCCCTTCTTCCGTCCTGAGACTCGCCATGACACCAGGAACACTGCGGACACTCCCATTTCGCCGACCCGCGCCCGCCGTCGTCGGAGATGAAACCAACTCCCGCCACGGACGCGCAGTACTCCGCTTGCCCCCGACCAAGTTAGGCACCGCCCAGCCACGCCGTTGCCGCCAGGAGGACCGCCTGGACACGCTGAACAGCGCCGTGCCCTCGCCTAGCTCACTAGCTCGCTGCAGCCGCGTCGCCATGGTCGCCCTCGCCGCAGCACACTGCCTCCCTCCACCGCTATAAATAGCGAGCTCCCCTCGCTCAACTCTCCACCCCAACAGCCTCCCCTATTCATTCTTAACCTCCTCGACCACCTCCCCTTCTCGATTAGCCGCCGTAGCCACTCAATTTGATCGTCGGAGCCGTGAAGCCGCCGCAGACGCCGCCGTCGATTGGAGCCTCCGCAGGAAGCACCGCTGGTACCAGGCGACTCGCCTTCGTCGACAACTTCACCACGCACACTGCCAACCCTTGCCGTGCCGCCGGTGAGCCTCCCACCCCTAGCCTCGCCGCGCCAGTGACCTCCTCTCGCCGGAGATGGCGACGAGCCTCAGCCGCTCGATCGCGTTCTAATCCAACGGCCCCCGTAGAAACTTACCGTTGCGGTAGTTAAGTGAGGCTGACAGGTGGATCTCACCATGTCAGACAGCCCACGCGTGCGAGACGCGTGGTGGGCTGGATTTCTCACGTTTGAACCGTTTCGGCCCAGTTAGTTTCTGATGATGCGTACAGCAGCAAGTTTTCCCTCAGTAAGAAACCAAGGTTATCGAACCAGTAGGAGATGAAGGCCACATGAAAGTTGTTGGTGGAGGAGTGTAGTGCGGCGCAATGATGACGCGTAAAGCACACGCTCGTTGGGAACCCCAAGTGGAAGGTGTGATGCGTACAGCAGCAAGTTTCCCTCAGTAAGAAACCAAGGTTTATCGAACCAGTAGGAGTCAAGAAGCACGTTGAAGGTTGATGGCGGCGAGATGTAGTGCGGCGCAACACCAGGGATTCCGGCGCCAACGTGGAACCTGCACAACACAACCAAAGTACTTTGCCCCAACGAAACAGTGAGGTTGTCAATCTCACCGGCTTGCTGTAACAAAGGATTAACCGTATTGTGTGGAAGATGATTGTTTGCAGAAAACAGTAGAACAAGTATTGCGATGATTGTATTTCAGTAAAGAGAATTGGACCGGGGTCCACAGTTCACTAGAGGTGTCTCTCCCATAAGACGAACAGCATGTTGGGTGAACAAATTACAGTTGGGCAATTGACAAATAAAGAGAGCATGACCATGCACATACATATCATGATGAGTATAGTGAGATTTAATTGGGCATTACGACAAAGTACATAGACCGCCATCCAACTGCATCTATGCCTAAAAAGTCCACCTTCAGGTTATCATCCGAACCCCCTCCAGTATTAAGTTGCTAACAACAGACAATTGCATTAAGTATTGCGCGTATGTAACTAGTGACTACATCCTTGAACATAGCACTAATGTTTTATCCCTAGTGGCAACAGCACATCCATAACCTTAGAGGTTCTTGTCACCCCTCCAGATTCACGGAGACATGAACCCACTATCGAGCATAAATACTCCCTCTTGGAGTTACTAGCATCAACTTGGCCAGAGCATCTACTAATAACGGAGAGCATGCAAGATCATAAACAACACATAGATATAACTTTGATAATCAACATAATAAGTATTCTCTATTCATCGGATCCCAACAAACGCAACATATAGAATTACAGATAGATGATCTTGATCATTTTAGGCAGCTCACAAGATCCGACAATGATAGCACAATGGGGAGAAGACATACATCTAGCTACGGCTAGGGACCCATAGTCCAGGGGTAGACTACTCACTCATCACACCGGAGGCGACCATGGCGGCGTAGAGTCCTCCGGAGATGATTCCCCTCTCCGGCGAGGTGCCGGAGGCGATCTCCTGGATCCCCCGAGATGGGATCGGCGTTGGCGGCGTCTCTGGAAGGTTTTCCGTATCGTGGCTCTCGGTACTGGGGGTTTCGTCACGGAGGCTTTAAGTAGGCGGAAGGGCAAGTCAGGAGGGGGCACAGGGCCCCAGACCACAGGCCGGCGCGGCCAAGGGGGCCGCGCCGCCCTAGGGTTTGGGCACCCTGTGGCCCCACTTCGTTTCGTCTTCGGACTTCTGGAAGCTTCGTGGAAAAATAGGCCCCTGGGCTTTGATTTCGTCCAATTCCGAGAATATTTCCTTACTAGGATTTCTGAAAACAAAAACAGCAGAGAAAACAGAATCGGCACTTCGGCATCTTGTTAATAGGTTAGTTCCAGAAAATGCACGAATATGACATAAAGTGTGCATAAAACATGTAGATAACATCAATAATGTGGCATGGAACATAAAAAATTATCGATACGTTGGAGACGTATCAGCATCCCCAAGCTTAGTTCTGCTCGTCCCGAGCAGGTAAAACGATAACACAGATAATTTCTGGAGTGACATGCCATCATAATCTTGATCATACTATTTTTAAAGCATATGTAGTGAATGCAGCGATCAAAACAATATATATGACATGAGTAAACAAGTGAATCATAAAGCAAAGACTTTTCATGAATAGCACTTCAAGACAAGCATCAATAAGTCTTGCATAAGAGTTAACTCATAAAGCAATAATTCAAAGTAAAGGTATTGAAGCAACACAAAAGAAGATTAAGTTTCAGCGGTTGCTTTCAACTTATAACATGTATATCTCATGGATATTGTCAACATAGAGTAATATAATAAGTGCAATAAGCAAGTATGTAGGAATCAATGCACAGTTCACACAAGTGTTTGCTTCTTGATGTGGAGAGAAATAGGTGAACTGACTCAACATTGAAAGTAAAAGAATGGTCCTCCATAGAGGAAAAGCATCGATTGCTATATTTGTGCTAGAGCTTTGATTTTGAAAACATGAAACAATTTTGTCAACGGTAGTAATAAAGCATATGCATCATGTAAATTATATCTTATAAGTTGCAAGCCTCATGCATAGTGTACCAATAGTGCCCGCACCTTGTCCTAATTAGCTTGGACTACCTGGATTATCACCGCAATACATATGCTTTAATCAAGTATCACAAAGGGGTACCTCTATGTCGCATGTACAAAGGTCTAAGGAGAAAGCTCGCATTTGGATTTCTCGCTTTTGATTATTCTCAACTTAGACATCCATACCGGGACAACATAGACAACAGATAATGGACTCCTCTTTTAATGCTTAAGCATTCAACAACAATTAATTCTTTTCTCATTAGAGATTTGAGGATGTTTGTCCAAAACTGAAACTTCCACCATGGATCATGGCTTTAGTTAGCGGCCCAATGTTCTTCTCTAACAATATGCATGCTCAAACCATTCAACTCAGTGTAGATCGCCCTTACTTCAGACAAGACAAACATGCATAGCAACTCACATGAAATTCAACAATGAAAAGTTGATGGCGTCCCCAGTAAACATGGTTATCGCACAACAAGCAACTTAATAAGAGATAAAGTGCATAATTACATATTCAATACCACAATAGTTTTTAAGCTATTTGTCCCATGAGCTATATATTGCAAAGGTGAATGATGGAATTTTAAAGGTAGCACTCAAGCAATTTACTTTGGAATGGCAGAAAATACCATGTAGTAGGTAGGTATGGTGGACACAAATGGCATAGTGGTTGGCTCAAGTATTTTGGATGCATGAGAAGTATTCCCTCTCGATACAAGGTTTAGGCTAGCAAGGCTTATTTGAAACAAACACAAGGATGAACTGGTGCAGCAAAACTCACATAAAAGACATATTGTAAACATTATAAGACTCTACACCGTCTTCCTTGTTGTTCAAACTCAATACTAGAAATTATCTAGACCTTAGAGAAACCAAATATGCAAACCAAATTTTAGCATGCTCTATGTATTTCTTCATTAATGGGTGCAAAGCATATGATGCAAGAGCTTAAACATGAGCACAACAATTGCCAGGTATCACATTACCCAAGACATTTATAGCAATTACTACATGTATCATTTTCCAATTCCAACCATATAACAATTTAACGAAGGAGAAACTTCGCCATGAATACTATGAGTAGAAACCAAGGACATACTTGTCCATATGCTACAGCGGAGCGTGTCTCTCTCCCATAAAGTGAATGCTAGGATCCATTTTATTCAAACAAAACAAAAACAAAAACAAACCGACGCTCCAAGCAAAGCACATAAGATGTGATGGAATAAAAATATAGTTTCAGGGGAGGAACCTGATAATGTTGTCGATGAAGAAGGGGATGCCTTGGGCATCCCCAAGCTTAGACGCTTGAGTCTTCTTGATATATGCAGGGGTGAACCACCGGGGCATCCCCAAGCTTAGAGCTTTCACTCTCCTTGATCATGTTGCATCATACTCCTCTCTTGATCCTTGAAAACTTCCTCCACACCAAACTCGAAACAACTCATTAGAGGGTTAGTGCACAATATAAATTAACATATTCAGAGGTGACACAATCATTCTTAAGACTTCTGGACATTGCATAATGCTACTGGACATTAGTGGATCAAAGAAATTCATCCAACATAGCAAAAGAGGCAATGCGAAATAAAAGGCAGAATCTGTCAAAACAGAACAGTTCGTATTGACGAATTTCAAAATGGCACCAGACTTGCTCAAATGAAAATGCTCAAATTGAATGAAAGTTGCGTACATATCTGAGGATCATGCACGTAAATTGGCTTAATTTTCTGAGCTACCTACAGGGAGTTGGACCCAGATTCGTGACAGCAAAGAAATCTGGAACTGCGCAGTAATCCAAATCTAGTACTTACTTTTCTATCAACGGCTTAACTTGGCACAACAAAACACAAAACTAAGATAAGGAGAGGTTGCTACAGTAGTAAACAATTTCCAAGACACAAAATAAAAACAAAGTACTGTGGGTAAAAACATGGGTTGTCTCCCATAAGCGCTTTTCTTTAACGCCTTTCAGCTAGGCGCAGAAAGTGTGTATCAAGTATTATCAAGAGATGAAGTGTCAACATCATAATTTGTTCTCATTATAGAATCAAAAGGTACCTTCATTCTCTTTCTAGGGAAGTGTTCCATACCTTTCTTGAGAGGAAATTGATATTTTATATTACCTTCCTTCATATCAATAGTAGCACCAACAGTTCGAAGAAAAGGTCTTCCCAATATGATGGGACAAGATGCATTGCATTCAATATCCAAGACAACAAAATCAACGGGGACAAGGTTATTGTTAACGGTAATGCGAACATTATCAACCTTACCCAAAGGTTTCTTTGTAGAATGATCAGCAAGATTAACATCCAAATAACAATTTTTCAGCGGTGGCAAGTCAAGCATATTATAAATTTTCTTAGGCATAACAGAAATACTTGCACCAAGATCACATAAAGCATTACAATCAAAATCTTTAACCTTCATCTTAATGATGGGCTCCCAACCATCCTCTAGCTTTTTAGGAATAGAGGCTTCACGCTCTAATTTCTCTTCTCTAGCTTTTATGAGAGCATTTGTAATATGATGTGTGAAAGCCAAATTTATAGCACTAGCATTAGGACTTTTAGCAAGTTTTTGCAAGAACTTTATAACTTCAGAGATGTGGCAATCATCAAAATTCAAACCATTATAATCTAAAGCAATGGGATCATCATCCCCAATGTTGGAAAAAATTTCAGCAGCTTTATCACAGGCAATTTCAGCAGTTTTAGCAGTTTCAGGCAGTTTCTCGCGCTTTGCATTAGAAGTGGAAACATTGCTAACACCAATTCTTTTATTATTAGTAGTAGGAGGTGCAGCAACATGTGTAGCATTAGCATTACTAGTGGTGGTAATAGTCCAAACTTTAGCTACATTCTTCTCTTTAGCTAGTTTTTCATTTTCTTCTCTATCCCACCTAGCACGCAGTTCAGCCATTAATCTTATATTCTCATTAATTCTAACTCGAATGGCATTTGCTGTAGTAGTAATTTTATTATGATGATTCTCATTAGGCAAAACTTTTGATTTCAAAAGATCAACATCAGCAGCAAGACTATCGACTTTAGAAGCAAGCATATCAATTTTCCCAAGCTTTTCTTCAACAGATTTGTTAAAAGCAGTTTGTGTACTAATAAATTCTTTAAGCATGGCTTCAAGTCCAGGGGGTGAACTCCTATTATTGTTGTAAGAATTCCCATAAGAATTACCATAGCCGTTGCCATTATTATAAGGATATGGCCTATAGTTGTTACTAGAATTGTTCCGGTAAGCATTGTTGTTGAAATTATTGTTTTTAATGAAGTTTACATCAACATGTTCTTCTTGTGCAACCAATGAAGCTAATGGAACATTATTAGGATCAATATTAGTCCTATCATTCACAAGCATAGACATAATAGCATCAATCTTATCACTCAAGGAAGAGGTTTCTTCGACAGAATTTACCTTCTTACCTTGTGGAGCTCTTTCCGTGTGCCATTCAGAGTAATTGATCATCATATTATCAAGAAGCTTTGTTGCTTCACGAAGAGTGATGGACATAAAGGTACCTCCAGCAGCTGAATCCAATAAATTCCGTGAAGAAAAATTTAGTCCTGCATAGAAGGTTTGGATGATCATCCAAGTAGTCAGTCCATGGGTTGGGCAATTTTTAACCAGAGATTTCATTCTTTCCCAAGCTTGAGCAACATGTTCAGTATCTAATTGTTTAAAATTCATTATGCTACTCCTCAAAGATATAATTTTAGCAGGGGATAATATCTACCAATAAAAGCATCCTTGCATTTAGTCCATGAATCAATACTATTCTTAGGCAGAGATAGCAACCAATCTTTAGCTCTTCCTCTTAATGAGAAAGGGAACAATTTTAATTTTATAATGTCACCATCTACATCTTTATATTTTTGCATTTCACATAGTTCAACAAAATTATTAAGATGGGCAGCAGCATCATCAGAACTAACACCAGAAAATTGCTCTCGCATAACAAGATTCAGTAAAGCAGGTTTAATTTCAAAGAATTCCGCTGTAGTAGCAGGTGGAGCAATAGGTGTACATAAGAAATCATTATTATTTGTGGTTGTGAAGTCACACAACTTAGTATTTTCAGCGTTGGCCATTTTAGCAACAGTAAATAAAGCAAACTAGATAAAGTAAATGCAAGTAACTAATTTTTTGTGTTTTTGATATAGCAAACAAGATAGCAAATAAAGTAAAACTAGCAACTAATTTTTTTGTATTTTGATTTAGTGCAGCAAACAAAGTAGTAAATAAAACTAAGCAAGACAAAAACAAAGTAAAGAGATTGAGAAGTGGAGACTCCCCTTGCAGCGTGTCTTGATCTCCCCGGCAACGGCGCCAGAAATTTAGCTTGATGACGCGTAAAGCACACGCTCGTTGGGAACCCCAAGTGGAAGGTGTGATGCGTACAGCAGCAAGTTTCCCTCAGTAAGAAACCAAGGTTTATCGAACCAGTAGGAGTCAAGAAGCACGTTGAAGGTTGATGGCGGCGAGATGTAGTGCGGCGCAACACCGAGATTCGGCGCCAACGTGGAACCTGCACAACACAACCAAAGTACTTTGCCCCAACGAAACAGTGAGGTTGTCAATCTCACCGGCTTGCTGTAACAAAGGATTAACCGTATTGTGTGGAAGATGATTGTTTGCAGAAAACAGTAGAACAAGTATTGCAGTAGATTGTATTTCAGTAAAGAGAATTGGACCGGGGTCCACAATTCACTAGAGGTGTCTCTCCCATAAGACGAACAGCATGTTGGGTGAACAAATTACAGTTGGGCAATTGACAAATAAAGAGAGCATGACCATGCACATACATATCATGATGAGTATAGTGAGATTTAATTGGGCATTACGACAAAGTACATAGACCGCCATCCAACTGCATCTATGCCTAAAAAGTCCACCTTCGGGTTATCATCCGAACCCCCTCCGGTATTAAGTTGCTAACAACGAGACAATTGCATTAAGTATTGCGCGTAATGTAACTAGTGACTACATCCTTGAACATAGCACTAATGTTTTATCCCTAGTGGCAACAGCACATCCATAACCTTAGAGGTTCTTGTCACCCCTCCAGATTCACGGAGACATGAACCCACTATCGAGCATAAATACTCCCTCTTGGAGTTACTAGCATCAACTTGGCCAGAGCATCTACTAATAACGGAGAGCATGCAAGATCATAAACAACACATAGATATAACTTTGATAATCAACATAACAAGTATTCTCTATTCATCGGATCCCAACAAACGCAACATATAGAATTACAGATAGATGATCTTGATCATGTTAGGCAGCTCACAAGATCCGATAATGATAGCACAATGGGGAGAAGACAACCATCTAGCTACTGCTATGGACCCATAGTCCAGGGGTAGACTACTCACTCATCACACCGGAGGCGACCATGGCGGCGTAGAGTCCTCCGGGAGATGATTCCCCTCTCTGGCAGGGTGCCGGAGGCGATCTCCTGGATCCCCCGAGATGGGATCGGCGTTGGCGGCGTCTCTGGAAGGTTTTCCGTATCGTGGCTCTCGGTACTGGGGGTTTCGTCACGGAGGCTTTAAGTAGGCGGAAGGGCAAGTCCGGAGGGGGCACAGGGGCCCCACACCCACGGCGGCGCGGCCAAGGGGGGGCCGCGCCGCCCTAGGGTTTGGGCACCCTGTGGCCCCACTTCGTTTCGTCTTCGGACTTCTGGAAGCTTCGTGGAAAAATAGGCCCCTGGGCTTTGATTTCGTCCAATTCCGAGAATATTTCCTTACTAGGATTTCTGAAACCAAAAACAGCAGAAAACGGAAGCGGCACTTCGGCATCTTGTTAATAGGTTAGTTCCAGAAAATGCACGAATATGACATAAAGTGTGCATAAAACATGTAGATAACATCAATAATGTGGCATGGAACATAAGAAATTATCGATACGTTGGAGACGTATCACGCAACACCAGGGATTCCAGCGCCAACGTGGAACCTGCACAACACAATCAAAATACTTTGCCCCAACTTAACAGTGAGGTTGTCAATCTCACCAGCTTGCTGTAAACAAAGGATTAAACGTATGGTGTGGAGAATGATGTTTGTTTGCAAAGAACAACAGAGAACAATGATTGCAGTAGATTGTATTCATATGTAAAAGAAAGGACCGGGGTCCACAGTTCACTAGTGGTGTCTCTCCAATAACATAAATAGCATGTTGGGTGAACAAATTACAGTTGGGCAATTGACAAATAGAGAGGGCATAACAATGCACATACATATCATGATGACTAATATGAGTTTTACTTAGGGCATTACAACAAAGAACATAGACCGCTATCTAGCATGCATCTATGCCTAAAAAGTCCACATTCGGGTTAGCATCCGCACCCCTTCCAGTATTAAGTTGCAAACAACAGACAATTGCATTAAGTACTATGCGTAATGTAAACAATACAAATATCCTTAGACAAAGCATTGTTGTTTTATCCCTAGTGGGAACAGCACATCCATAATCTTAGAACTTTCTTTCACTGTCCCAGATTCAATGGAGGCATGAACCCACTATCGAGCATAAATACCCCCTCTTGGAGTCACAAGTATCAACTTGGCCAGAGCCTCTACTAGCAACGGAGAGCATGCAAGATCATAAAAAACACATATATGATAGATTGATAATCAACTTTACATAGTATTCCATATTCATCGGATCCCAACAAACACAACATGTAGCATTACAATAAGATGATCTTGATCATGATAGGCAGGTCACAAGATCTAAACATGATAGCACAAGAGGAGAAGACAACCATCTAGCTACTGCTATGGACCCATAGTCCAAGGATGAACTACTCACACATCAGTCCGGAGGCGATCATGGTGATGTAGAGTCCTCTGGGTGATGATTCCCCTCTCCATGATGTAATGGTGCCGGAGGCGATCACCTGAATCCCCCGAGATGGGATTGGCGGCGGCGGCGTCTCTGGAACTTTTCTCGTATCGTGGCTCTCGGTGATAGGGTTTTCGTCACGGAGAGAATATATAGGCGAAGGGGCAGAGTCGGGAGAGGCTCAAGGGGCCCACACCCTAGGGCGGCGCGCCCCCCCTCTTGGCCGCGCCGCCAGGTGGTGTGGGGCCACCTTGGCTCCCCTTCCTTTCCTCTTCGGACTTCTGGAATGCTTCGTGGAAAATAAGACCGTGGGCTTTTATTTCGTCCAATTCCGAGAATATTTCCTGTGTAGGATTTCTGAAACCAAAAATAGCAGAAAACAGGAACTGGTGCTTCGGCATCTTGTTAATAGGTTAGTGCCGGAAAATGCATATAAATGATATAAAGTGCATATAAAACATGTCAGTATTGTCAAAAAACTAGCATGGAACATAAGAAATTATAGATACGTTTGAGACGTATCAAGCATCCCCAAGCTTAGTTCCTACTTACCCTCGAGTAGGTAAACGATAACAAGGATAATTTCTAAAGTGACATGCTACTATCATAATCTTGATCAATACTATTGTAAAGCATATGAGATGAATGAAGTGATTCAAAGCAATGGTAAAGACAATGACTAAACAACAGAATCATATAGCAAAGACTTTTCATGAATAGTACTTTCAAGACAAGCATCAATAAGACTTGCATAGGAGTTAACACATAAAGCAATAAATTCTTAGTAGAGGGTTTTGAAGCAATACAAAGGAAGATATAAGTTTCAGCAGTTGCTTTCAACTTCAACATGTATATCTCATGGATAATTGTCAACACAAAGTAATATGATGAGTGCAAATAAGCAAGTATGTAGGAATCAATGCACACAGTCGACACAAGTGTTTGCTTCTAAGATAGAAAGAAGTAGGTAAACTGACTCAACATAAAGTAAAATAAAGGCCCTTCGCAGAGGGAAGCAGGGATTACTTTTTTGTGCTAGAGCTTTTATTTTGAAAACATAGAATTTTTTTTTATCAACGGTAGTAATAATTCATATGTGTTATGCATAAGACATCCTATAAGTTGCAAGCCTCATGCATCGAATACCAATAGTGCTCGCACCTTGTCCTAATTAGCTTGGATTTCCATGGATTATCATTGCATTACATATGTTTCAACCAAGTGTCACAAAGGGGTACCTCTATGCCGCCTGTACAAAGGTCCAAGGAGATAGATCGCATTTGATTTATCATTTTTGATAGATCTCAACTCGAGGACATCCATACCGGGACAATATAGAAAACAGATAATGGACGCCTCTTTAATGCATAAGCATTCAAAAACAGATAATATTCTCATAAGAGATTGAGGATTAATGTCCAAACTGAAACTTCCACCATGATACATGGCTTTGGTTAGCGGTCCAATGTTCTTCTCTAACAATATGCATACTCAAACCATTTAATCATGATAAATCACCCTTACTTCATACAAGACGAACATGCATAGCAACTCACATGATATTCAACAAAAGTGTAATAGTTGATGGCGTCCCCAGAAATATGGTTACCGCTCAACAAGCAACTTATAAGAAATAAGATACATAAGCTACATATTCTTTACCACAATAGTTTTTAAGGCTATTTTCCCATGAGCTATATATTGCAAAGACAAGAGATGAAGTTTTAAAGGTAGCACGCAAGCAATTTAGTTTGGAATGGCAGAGAAATACCACATAGTAGGTAGGTATGGTGGACACAAATGGCATATGTTTTGGCTCAAGGTTTTGGATGCACGAGAAGCATTCCCTCTCAGTACAAGGCTTTGGCTAGCAAGGTTGTTTGAAGCAAACACAAGTATGAACCGGTACAGCAAAACTTACATAAGAACATATTGCAAGCATTATAAGACTCTACACTGTCTTCCTTGTTGTTCAAACACTTTTACCAAAAAATATCTAGACTTTAGAGAGACCAATCATGCAAACCAAATTTCAACAAGCTCTATGGTAGTTCTTCATTAGTAGGTTTAAACTACATGATGCAAGAGCTTAAACATGATCTATTTGAGAGCTCAAAACAATTGCCAAGTGATACGTATCCAACGTATCTATAATTTCTGATGTTCCATGCTAGTTTTATGACAATACCTACATGTTTTGCTCGCACTTTATAATGATTTTATGCATTTTCCGGAACTAACCTATTAACAAGATGCCGAAGAGCCAGTTCCTGTTTTCTGCTACTTTTGGTTTCAGAAATCCTACACAGGAAATATTCTCGGAATTGGACGAAACAGAAGCCCAGGATCTTATTTTTCACGGAAGGTTCCAGAAGTCCGAAGGGGAGACGAAGATGGGCCAGGGGGCCCCCACACCATACCTGGGCGCGGGCCCACTCCTGGCCGCGCCACCAGGTGGGGAGGGCACCCTGGTGCCCCTCTGACGCCGCCCTTCCGCCTATATATTCTGTCAGAAGCGAAAACCCTACCACGATCGTCGATATTCCACGAAGAGTTCCGTAGCCGCCGCCATCGCGAAGACAAGTTTCGGGGGACAGAAGTCTCTGTTTCGGCACGCTGCCGGGACGGAGAATCGCCCCCGGAGTAATCTCCATCGACACCACCGCCATCTTCATCGCCGTTGCTGTCTCCTATGATGAGGAGGGAGTAGTTCTCCCCCGAGGCTGAGGGCTCTACCGGTAGCTATGTGGTTAATCTCTCTCTCCCATGGTGTGATCTTTATGTGATCATGAGCTTTGTATCTCTATTAATCTATGTGCTACTCTAGTGATGTTATTAAAGTAGTCTATTCCTCCTCCATGATGTAATGTTGACAGTGTGTGCATCATATAGTACTTGGCGTAGGTTATGATTGTAATCTCTTGTAGATTATGAAGTTAACTATTACTATGATAGTATTGATGCGATCTATTCCCCCTTTCATAGCTATTGTTGACAGTGTGTATGCTATGTTAGTACTCGGTCTAAATTGCAACGGTCTATTATGCACTCTAGAGGTTACTTTAATATGAACTCCGGACGTTGTGGAGCTTGTTTACTCCGGTTTGAGGTGTGCTTTTATAGCCCTACACAATGAATGGTGTTTGTTATCCAACAAGAGAGTGTGAGAAAGTAGCACAAGTGAAGAGAAGTTATTTGTTTATGTGATCATTGTTGAGAGTGTCCACTAGTGAAAGTATGATCCCTAGGCCTTGTTTCTAAGCATTGTAACACCGTTTTCAACAAGTTCTGTTACATGTTTGTTTGCTGCCATTTTTATTTCAGATTGCAATTACTACTTATAATCATCCATATTACTTGTATTTCACTATCTCTTCGCCGAACTAGTGCACCTATACATCTGACAAGTGTATTAGGTGTGTTGGGGACACAAGAGACTTCTTGTATCTTAATTGCAGGGTTGCTTGAGAGGGATATCTTTGACCTCTACCTCCCTGAGTTCGATAAACCTTGGGTGATTCACTTAAGGGAAACTTGCTGCTGTTCTACAAACCTCTACTCTTGGAGGCCCAACACTATCTACAGGAATAGAAGCGTGCGTAGACATCAAGCTATTTTCTAGCGCCGTTGCCGGGGAGGTAAGGTAAAAGGTATTCACATCCTCCGACTACTAAGCTATTTCCTAGCACTGTTGCCGGTGTGTGAGTGCTCGAAGCTATTTCCTTTAGATCCTGCAATTGCATCTTTTTGTTTCTTGTTTTTATTTCACTAGTTAGGCTTAATGGAAAACAACAAAAAAATTATAGATCTTTATTGTATTTATCTTGAGTTAGGACATGAGGTGTTTGAAGAGAAAATTAAAAAACCTATGGAACTTTATATGCATGCTAATGACAATGTTATTAGTATGAATGCTTTGAACACCATTGTTGCTAATGATATGGAAAATTCTAAGCTTGGGGAAGCTGATTTTGATGAGCATGATATTTTTAGTCCCCCAAGCATGGAGGAGAAAATTTTCTTTGATGATACTTTACCTCCCATTTATGATGATTATAATGATTGTGGTATTTTGGTGCCACCTACTATGGAGGATAAAGTTTATTATGATTATACCATGCCTGCAATTTATGATGATTACAATGATGGTTGTGATAGTTTTACTCCCACTACTACTAATAAAATTGATTATGCTAATGTGGAGAGTAATGATACTTTTATGCATGTGAATAAGAATGCTTTATGTGATAGTTATATTGTTGAGTTTGTTCATGATGCTACTGAAAATCTTTATGAGAGAGGACAATATGGTTGTAGAAATTTTCATGTTACTAAAACACCTCTCTACATGCTGAAAATTTTGAAGTTACTTGTGTTTTATCTTCCTATGCTTGTCACTTTGTTCTACATGAATTTATTTGTGTACAAGATTCCTATGCATAGGAAGTGGGTTAGACTTAAAAGTGTTTCTTATTTGCTTTTGATGCTCTCTTTTGCTTCAACTCTCATCCTTATGTGAGCGTCATTAAAATAACTGAGCCCATCTTAATGGCTATAAAGAAAGCACTTCTTGGAAGATAACCCATGTTTCTATTTTGCTACTGTTTTGTTGTGTATTGGAAGTTGTTACTACTGTAGCAACCTCTCCTTATCATTATTCTATTGCATTGTTGTGCCAAGTAAAGTCTTTGATAGAAGGTTGATACTAGATTTGGATTTCTGCGCAGAAACAGATTTCTAGCTGTCACGAATTTGAGTAGGTTTCTCTGTAGGAAACTCAAACAAATCTGCGAAAATTCATGAGTGATCCTCAGATATGTACGCAACTTTCATTCAATTTTAGCTTTTTCATCTGAGCAAGTTAAGTGCCTCGAAAAAAAATCACCTTTACGGACTATTCTGTTTTGACAGATTCTGCCTATTATTTCGGATTGCCTCTTTTACTGTGTTTGAGTGGATTTATTTGCTCCATTAAATTTCAGTAACCTTGGGCAATGTCCAGAAGTGTTAGGAATGATTGTGTCCTGTGGTGACCCTGCATACCACTGCATGTTGTAGTATGCCAGTCGTTGATATAACATTCACGAAGTACCATTCCGCAAATATTACATCCCTCAGAGTAGTACAACAGAACATAGCAGGTCCATAACTCATTCATTTATTATTACATATATCATACACATGTCGTCTCGGAGCTCCTCTTGGGTCCTAAGAGGAATACTCCTGGCTTCGAGGCGAACCCAACTTAGCTTACAATATAAGAGTCTCATTAAGTTATACATTTATTTCCTCGAGCAGCTAAATACTAAGAGTTCGGGCTGCTCGGTTACTACTACTACTGGCTGTCTCTAGGCTTGATCTCCTCCGGAAGCCTCCCCGGATCCGTAGACGATGAGGTAGTCTACGCCTTCTATACCTCCAGAGAGGTCTGGTTCTTCATAGCCGATGATCTCGGCCCCTTCATTGTTGTCGTAGTCCTCCTCCAGACGATTCAGACAATCTAAGCATGGGATTTAAGAGTGGTATGAGTACGGGCGTACTCAACAAGTTCATTATAGATAAGAGGTGTTTAATGCACTAGCTACGATATTAGACCAGAAAGTCTAATACCAATGCAAGTTTTGATAAACATTTCTTCAAGAGATTGCTTTTATTCCAAAGAGCTATGTCCGTCAGCCTTCACCGGTTTACTAGAACTTCATGGAGCTCCTTTCCGGCCGCGTTCGCAGTTCCTCATCCCGGAACAGGGAGTGATAGGTCACAGTTCTTTACACTCTGCAGAGGTGTGTTGCTTTACCCATAAGAGATCTTAACCTTGGTGCCAACCGGGCAGCTTTCCCGTCCACACTTCCTTCGGTGTGAGGCCCGGTATAAGGTCATAGCCAATCATATTCCTCCGCTACCTCGCACACCCACCCTTTGTTGCAAACCCCGACCCTGGGTCCTCGTCGGTCCACTTACACCATTTAAGGACGGACCCCGACCACGACAACGATGCAGGATCGAACCAAACTCCTTCGCCGGTAGCTGCAACCCATCATAGACCACATTACCGTGGGGAATTAGAGTGGTATCCCCACCCTCAAGTTGTTCCGCAAGCCGCAACCGCTACGGTATGCACATCATAACCGTGGGGACTTAGAATGGGTTCCCCACCCACAAGTTGCTCCGCAAGATACAACTGCTACGGTAAGCGCATCCGTTGATGTATAAGAGGTGGAAATACGATTGACTAGTCCGTCCCATTTCAGATCTTATGGTTAACACGGTTATTACGGCACAAGAATCACTGGCGACATTTGTTGTTAAATCCTAGATGGATATAAACCCTTGCAATGGAACCTCCACCATATCAACACAATCCATGGTTCCATTGCCCACCACATAGTCATATTCATAGTTATGAAAATAGTGGTTTTGGTTTTTATGCAATAGTGATAATCATAGTACTTTGCAAGTAATTTGATAAAAGTACTCAAATGACATGAGCAAGTGATGAACTTGCACAGAACACTGCAAAGTTTTGCAGTTGGAAGGTGTGGACTGACCCTTGTCCTCTGTTTCTGAAAAAATAGCATCATTGTCCGATAAGGGCAATGGTTAAAGAAGCAATTATGCATGATTCCATTTTTAGGGTTTGTTTTCCCCCCTTCTGATGTCGTTGTTATTTTATGAGAGGTTAAATACTAAGAACATCTTAGAGATACTTAATTTAGGGTAAATACAACCTTGAGATATTGTCAAGGTGTTTTTGATAGTCCATTTGTATTAATGGACTTATTTTCATTATTGAAAATAGTATGTGTGATTTAAATTATTATTTAAATCATCAAAATAAGATTTATTCTTAATTGTCTTCAAAAATTATGTTTGGTATTTTATTTAAATAGAGAATTTTATGCTGATCCATTTTCATATTTTTAATTTATTTTTCTGAGCTTCTAAGCATTTCTTAATTAATTTCAAAGTTTCTGTATTTATATGAATTGTGAAATGACCTAAATGCCCTTGGGCCCCACCTGTCAGGTGGCCCAAAGGGTCAGGTTTGACCGACCCACCTGGTCCGGCCCAACCCGTTCAGTCTCTCCTTCTCTCTCGCGCGTGTCCTAACCCTAATCCTTGAGCTTTGGCGACGCGCGCGTCGCCACCCCTTCGCCGAATTGTTCTGGCCGACTCCGGCCATCGCCGCCGGCGAGATGTGGCGCATCTGATCCGCCGTTCGACGGCGCTTCAGATCCACCGCGCCGATCTGTGTTTCGCCGCTTCCTCGACTAGTCCCCATCGCCTCTGCTCGCCTACCGTGGTGTGCCGCGGCGATTTCTTCGCCGCCGACGCTCCTGGTGCCGTGGCCGTGTGCCTCGCCGTGGTGGTGCTGGCGTTGCGGCGAGGTGTGCCTGGCTAGGCTTGGCCTGGCGCCACCGTTCGCCCGGCGTGTGCCGCCGTGCCGCCATGGTCGAGCTCCTCTCCGCTTCACCAGTAAGTTCTCATCTCCTCCGTCCTTCTCTGCTACTTGTTCTACTGCTTCTCCTTCCCTTCGTCTAGCTTGGCCACTGGCCTGCTTCACCATGTGGAGATGCTTCTTTGTCTTAGATGTCTTTGCTTTGCTGCTACTCTTCTATGGCCTTGGGCTTTGCCAGCCCATGTGCTGTGCTAGCTGTTGCGCCTTGCTAGCTTGCGCGTATCTTTCTTTGTCTTTGTGTTCTTTGTCTTTCTTCTTTGTGCATCTGCCATGGTTCTAGTTTCTTTGTCTTTGTCTTTGTTCTTTCTCAATTACTTGCTGTTGCAACTCATGAACTATTGCTCATGAGCATGCTGTGGTGCTTTGTGTAATTTAGTGGCTCCTGCTGATTCTCTGTATACTATTCCTCTCCTGTATATGCCATTGATTGCCCTTGGCTTGATCATTCTGTGATGATCCTTGCCTTTGGCAAGTGCCAGTGCTCCTGATGTGCTATTATCTGTGCTCTAATTCATGGACATGCTCAATTGAGCCTAACTGTTGCATTAACAACTCCATCCCTTGATGGAGTGCTTACAGATACAATTATAATGCTTTATTCACTTATACGTGATGCAATTGTTCAATTATATGGTTAATTTAATTATGCGGGCCTTGTGATGATGCTAGAATTGATTCTAGCAGGCTTTAGCTTGCTTTAGCAAGCTCTGGTGATCAAATGAGCATCATATTATTGTTGATTGCTTGCTTACTCCCTGCCTTTGCCTATCTGGTGCTTATCCTGGTGACAAGGTATCACCATGCCTTGTGCTGGTGCAGGTTTTGCTTGATCAAACATCTGCGATCTTTGGCGGTGATCCTTGGGTTCATTTGCAAGTGTTCTAGTTCTTGGTGACTTATGTAATTCATTTATCTGTGTAACTTGTGCTTATTTCTTTGGATGAATGATGTGAAGCGTGGCACGATGATGATCATTTTAATTGAATTAGCTAGGGCTAGTTGGATGACAACCACTGGTTGGTACCCTAGCCCTCTACTGAATCCAAATGGATGATGATGTGGTGGTTTTATGTGTTGTCTTGGGTTGAGGTGACCCTGGCAGCACTATGATGCTGCCAAGGGTAGCTCCCCACTCTGTGGCTGTTGTTATGACTCTCTCATGCTATCTGGTTGATCCATATCTGGATTACCAATAGCTTTTGATGTTGAAAACAAAATAGACAATTAGATGTCTATAATCTGATGGTGTAACTAGCTGTGTGGTGCTAGGTGAGTTTGGATGGCTAGCTAGGGATTAAATCCATGTTGGATTTCTCTGGTAGTGTCACCATTCTGACACACCAATGTTCCCTTGGTGAATTCCTTCTGGCTAATCTTCAGTTTGCTTACACCAAATGGCTTAGTAGCCAGATGATGATGAAAACAGGGTTTCATACCCACTTTGCTTCTGTGATGCAAGTGTATGCTTATTTATGAGCAAAACAGGGTTTTGCTTAGGTTGATCTTGTTTATACCTCACTCCAGCTCCTAGATGGTTTGTTGGTGTAGAGGATTGCTTCTGTGTTGTTCTTGTGGTTGATTTACTTGCCCTGCTCCTCCAGGTGAGCTTGATGCCTCTTGGTTATGTGGCTATTTGAGCAGGTTGAACAGCAGTGGCTGTTCTTCCCGTTCTTGTGTTCTTGGTGAACTTACCCTGGTGAATTGCTGCTGATGAACTGCTGGAGTTCTGGTGGTGGAAAAGGTTATATATGAACCCCTCATGGCTCTCTTGGTCGACAGCAGTGCCTGTCACTACTTGGTGACTCTCCCAGTGTGTGTGTTCCTGTTGTGCATGCACACTAGCTGTGTGAGCAGCTAGTGTGTGTGTGTGTGACCTGGTGCTTGGGAACTTGGGCTGTGAGAGGATCAGCTCGGCAGCTTGATCATATCCCCTACATTTCATTTATTTGTTAACCTGCCAAGTGGCTTTGCCACTTGGCTTAATGATCTGTTTATTGTGTATGTGTGCGGGTATCAAGTGCGATCGGGATGAACTCAAGATCATCAAGATCAAAGAATTCAGGAAGATCACAATGTAGTTTAGGTCATTTAGATATCTTGTAATTTTCCTTTTTCTTTTTCTATTTATACAATTCTTGTAATGTGTTGTAAGTCCATAATTCAAATTTGAATATTGTAAAGACAATGTATTATGTGTGTGTTGATCAATAAAGCTCAAGTTTCTCTCAATGAGCTTAATTTAATTGTTGTATAACTCATGTTCTTGCTTAATGATAATTGTTTGTGAAATTATCTTGAATTTGAATTATGTGATGATTATTTAATGTTTGAATTTGAAATTCAAATTCAAATATGGTTTGAATTCATTCAAACTTCTTAACTTATAATTCAATCATGCAACTTAAGATTTCAATGTAATATCACTTCTCTCTTCTCAAAACCCTAATAAATAAGTAGGAACCAGTTCATCGCACTCTCGAAACCCTAACCCTGTAAGGTGTCGAGAGAGAAACCTGTCCCCCTTTGATGCAATTTTGTTTTAAAAGCGCGAAATTTCCCCAGAATTTGCAATGCAATGCACATCCCTTTCTAGAATCTACCCCTCGATCGTCTCTAAACCTGGGACATTACAGCCTTTCCCCCTTAAAGAAAACTTCGTCCCGAAGTTGTGGTTGTAATACCTGAAGAGTTCGGGGTATGTTTTCCTCAGGTCTTCCTCCTTTTCCCAGGTAGCTTCCCTCTCGGGATGGTGCTTCCATTGTATCTTGCAGTATTTATGGCTCGATTCCTGAGTTGTTTCCAGTTCTCCTCGAGAATCTTTGCTGGCTTCTCGATGTAGGTCAAGTCTGGTTGCAACTCGAGCTCTTCATGTGATACTGGTTCATCGGGGGTCTTCAGACACTTTCGGAGTTGCGACACATGGAATACATTGTGAACCTGAGATAACCTTCCCGGTAATTCCAATTCAAAGGCTAACCCTCGATTTTGACTCAAAATCTTGAAAGGTCCGATGTACAGAGGCTGAGCTTTCCTTTTACTCCAAACCTCTGAAGTCCTTTCATCGGGCTTACCTTAAGATATACCATGTCTCCAACTCGTGGCTCCCATGTTCTCCTCTTCTGATCAGCATAACTCTTTTGCCGACTTTCGGCTATCTTGAGCCTATCTCTGATAATGTCAATGATTTGTTGTTTTTCCTTGACATGATCAGGGTTGAACTCTTTGCTTGCTCCGGCTTCATACCAACATATCGGTGATCTATACTTTCTTCCATACAGAGCTTCAAACGGTGCCATCTTGATGCTGCTTTGATAGCTGTTATTGTATGAAAACTCTGCTAGTGGCAAGTGCTCCTCCCATGATCCTCCGAAGTCTAGGGCACAAGCCCTAAGCATATCCTCTAAGATCTGGTTGGTTCTCTCGGTTTGTCCACCTGTCTGAGGATGATAAGCGGTACTATAGTCCAACTTGGATCCTAAAGCTTCGTGTAGTTGCTTCCAGAATGCTGATGTGAACACGGATCCTCGATCCGACACTATCTTCTTGGGCACTCCATGCTTACTCACGATCTCTTTGATGTAAAGATCGATGAGTTTCTCTCCTTTGTCCTGCTGATTTACCGCTAAGAAGTGTGCGCTCTTCGTCAACCGGTCCACGATTACCCATATCATGTCCTTCTTTTTATTGGTCATGGGTAGTCCGGTGATGAAATCCATCCCTATTTCCTCCCATTTCCACTCTGGAATAGGTAAAGGTTGTAACTTTCCTGCCGGACTCTGGTGTTCAGCCTTCACTCTCTGGCAGGTATGGCATTCCGCCACATATTGTGCTATCTCTCTCTTCATATTATTCCACCAGAATAACTCCTTTAGGTACATGTACATCTTTGTACTACCCGGATGAATGGAGTATGGTGTTTGATGGGCTTCCCGGAGTATTACTTCCTTAATTTCAGCAATATCCGGAACACAAATTCTTTTCTGGAACCATAATGATCCAGATTCTCCTCGGTGAAATTCTGATGGTCTTCCCTCATCTATTCTTCTCATCTCCTCCACGATGAATGGATCGTCCAGCTGACCCATCATTATCTCATTCTTCAGGTTGACATTTAGCTCATCGGCTACTTGTAAAGCCGATAGTCCTTCATGAGCTTCCTTCTCCCAAAGTTGTATTTGGGCTTGACTTATTTACTTCCTCAACTCCGGTGATATTTCTTGTTCCACTCCTCCGGTGCTCTTCCTACTCAGGGCATCTGCTACAACATTGGCCTTCCCTGGAGTGTAATTGATAGTCAAATCATAATCCTTGATCAATTCTAGCCATCTTTTCTGCCTCATGTTGAGTTCCTTCTGAGTGAAGAAATATTTGAGGCTTTTATGGTCTGTATAGAGCTCACACTTAGCTCCATAGAGAAAATGTCTCCATGTTTTGAGTGCAAATACAACTGCTGCTAATTCTAGATCATGTGTTGGATAGTTCACTTCATGAGGTCTGAGTTGCCTCGATCCATAAGATATCACTTTCTGATCTTGCATGAGTACGCAACCCAATCCATGCTTGGATGCGTCACAGTACACGATGTAATCCTTGCCAACTTCAGGAACTGCTAACACCGGTGCCGTGGTGGGTTTCTCCTTCAGAGTTTGAAAACTCTTCTCACACTCCTCTGACCACACGAATGGTGTGTTCTTTCTTAACAGCTTTGTCATGGGTCCTGCTATCTTGGAGAATCCTTCTATGAACCTCCGATAATATCCTGCCATTCCTAGGAATCCTCGGATTTCCTTGAAAGTCTTGGGTGCTTCCCATTCTAAAACTGCTGCTACCTTGCTCGGGTTAACAGCAATTCCATCTTTACTAATGACATGACCAAGAAATTCCACTTGATCTAGCCAAAATTCACACTTGCTGAATTTGGCATAGAGTTGATGTTCCCTTAGTGTTTGCAACACTAGTCTCAGATGTTCAGCATGTTCGGCCTTATTCTTGGAATATATCAAGATATCATCGATGAATACGATGACAAACTTGTCTAGATATGGCATGAAAATCTTATTCATGAGATTCATGAATATTGCTGGGGCATTGGTTAATCCAAAAGGCACTACAAGGTATTCATGATGTCCATACCTTGAGACAAAGGCAGTTTTCGGAACGTCTTCCTTATTGATCTTTATCTGGTGATAACTGGATCTTAGATCAATCTTGGAAAAGACTCCCGCGCCTCTAACTTGCTCAAATAGATCTTGTATTCTTGGAAGTGGATACTTGTTCTTGATTGTGACGTTGTTCAGATTCCTGTAATCTCCGCACATCCTTCTACCTCCATCTCTTTTATCCACGAAGATTACAGGTGATCCCCATGGTGAAACACTCTCTTGTATGAATCCTTTTTGTTCTAAGTCATCCAGTTGCTCCTTAAGTTCTTTCAACTCCTTGGGCCCCATCTTGTATGGTGCCTTAGCAATCGGAGCTATTCCTGGAATTAGGTCTATAGTAAATTCTATCTCCCTATCTGGTGGCATACCAGGTAATTCCGCAGGAAACACATCCTGGAATTCATTCACTACAGGTATATCTTCCAATTTCACTTCCTTCATGCTGTTCAGCTGTAGCTCCACTTCAATCTGTGTATGTTTGTCACCTTGGTAAATCATTCTACTTCCATCGGGGCTTTTCAAAGATACCGTCTTGTTCACACAGTCGATTAATGCTCCATTAGCTTCCAACCAGTTCATACCAAGAATGACATCAATGTCCTTCATCGGTAAAATGAACAGGTCCACGTCAAACGCGCACTTATTGATCATGATGACTTGTTTTTGTTTGGTATGGGTTACTACTATCGTTCCCCCTGCAGAAAGTATGGTTATTGGTGTATCTAACTTAGTGCAACTAATCCCATGTTTGGTGATGAATTGTTGAGAAATGAATGATGTAGTTGCACCAGTATCAAAAAGTACTTTGCCAGGATGAGTGAGTATCTGGAGCGTACCTATCACCGCCTGATCGGAGTTGACCACCTCCTCCAGACTAGTGCAGTTCAGCTTGCCGAAGGGCTTCTTATTCTTCCAGTTCCCTCCATTATTTCCTCCTCGGTTTCCTCCTCGGTTTCCTCCTCCTCCAGATTGACCTCCTCCATTCTTCTTATTGGGGCAATCCTTCATCATGTGCCCCTCCTGACGACACCCGAAGCAAATGATTCTGGGTTTACGACAATCCTTTGAAGCATGTCCTTTAAACCCGCAGATGCGACAAACTATTTGGTTAGCAGTTTGAAATGCTTGGTTCTTCCTGCTACCGTAGTAGTTGCTGTTGTTGTTGTTGTTGTATCTTGGCTTGAAATTCAAGCTGGTGTTGGGCTTGTTATTGGAAAATCTTTTAGGCTCAAACTTGGCCTTCTTCCTCTTTTCCTCCTGCAGTTGCTTAAAATCATCTTCCAGAGTGATGGCTGCATCCACCAACTCTTGGAACTCTGTTGCCCTCATCATACGGAGCTGTACTTTGAACTGGGGACTTAACCCCCCTCAGAAACCTCTTCTTCTTCTTGTCCTCGGTGTTGACTTCTTCAACCGCATACCGGGACAGCTTTGAAAATTCCCTGACATAAGTCAGGATGGCCTTGTCCTTCTGCTCGAGACTTTCAAATTCTCGACGCTTCAATTCCACGATACTTTCAGGGACATTGGATTCCCTGAACTTCCTTGCGAATTCCTCCCATGTGAATACTTTTCCGGCCGGGTAAACGGCTACTATGTTATCCCACCATGATGCGGCAGGTCCACACAGCAGGTGGGTAGCATAACAGGCCTTCTCTTGGTCGTTACATCCAACGGTATTGAGCTTTCACTCAGTATCCATAAGCCAATCTTCCGCGTCCATTGGCTCGGGCGCGTATGCGAAAGATATAGGCTTGGTGTTCTGGAAGTCTGCTAAGGTGACTCCGGATTCTCGGGTCTCTCCACCCTGTTACATTGCAGCAATTCTTGGAAGAATTTTTCTGCTGCTCCAATGTTACACGTTGTCTTTCCTCCACCAATGCATGTCTTGTACAAAATTCTGCTGCGTCATGGGTGGTGGTGGTGGTGGAAACTGATCTCTGGCTGCTCCCTCAGCCTCTTCCTTTTGTTTTGCTTCGCGCTCCATGCGCTGCGCTTCGGTCTCCTCTCCTAACGCTCCCGACATATCCCCCTAGTTCTGCAACACAAGATGATACTCATAATTACTCCATGCGCAAGTTTTTACGAGCTCAACATTGTGCACAGAACTAGTCACGCAATGGAAATCAAGAAGCAAATCCAAATCATACAAAACATATACCATGTATATACATACTTAAGTGGTCTTATTACAATACTCAAGTCGATGTGAGTATGCAAACTCACTTATTAAAGTATATGTACAAATTTATACAAATATTACATACTATAATACACGTGGTACTTGTGTATTATAGCCTCGCCTCCCTTGGTGGACTCTAGTCGATCTTCACTCCCGGTACATCCCAGGCTTCCATCCGGTCGAACGTGTCGTCCTCCTGATAGACCCTGGAACATAAGGTCTCCCCGTCGGCTGATAATCCGAATCAGATGATGATCCTAGGGAGAAATCAGTGTTCACAAACTGATCGTTAAGTGCATCATAGTCCACCCATCGGGTGTACTCCCCTGTAGCTCCACCATAGGTGTTTCCAACACTCGTACCCGACTCAACTTTGTGTCGGATACCCTCCATAAACTCCTTCATTACTAGGATAACTACGGTTACCGGGTTGTGGCGTCATCATTCATCTCTCCATCATAATACACTGAAGTACTATGAGTTCCCGTATCAGATCCCCAACGCCAACCCGTGGAATTTTCTATAGGAGTCTCGGAACGCTGATTGTTTCCGGATTCCTCTCCGTCCTCATATCCCCCATAGGAACTTCCCAGATAGTTCCCAGGTGTAACAGGTGTAGTTTCACGCTCAAGAGGATCAATACTAATGTAGTCACCAGCTGAGTAAACTGGTGTGTGCACCACATTCTCCATAGGTTCTTTCCCCTAATCTCCTCCTTGGGTTCGATAAACTCCTCTAGCATCGTATCAATTGCTCTGTCAGGTGATGGTTCAAGCGAAAGAGTAATGATATGAAGTTGCGACTATTGTCCATGTATTTTGCAGCTGCTATAGGTTTGCGTTTTGCATATTTGTAGTGGTTAAGCATGGGATCTTCTTCCTCCTGCATATGAGGAATGTGGGTGAATTCGGAACCCATAAGCTCTTTTTTCTTATGCTCCCGAATGTCGGTTATGGCTCTCATAATTGCTATATGATAGGCTGTGTTGATAGTCCTGGCTTCCCCTGCTGGCATGACTACGCTCATTCCCAAAGATTCGGGAAGGCGCAGTCCTACCACACTTGTCCAATACGGTACCATCATAGTACATGTATTTCTTTACTTGGATCTGGGATCACACCCAAATTCAAGTAACATGGCTCGTAGAATATCTGCCAAGTCCTCCTTCGTATTCACTTAGTGTGGAATCCATCACTTTCACGTTTCGTCAGGACGTGAACTTGCCATGTTGGCTGTAGAAATAGAAAGATTATAAGATTAATATTAAAGCATCATAATAGAGATAATAAAGAATTATCGCACTAAAATATATGATTGTTGTATTCTCAATTGAATATACACCATATTTTTAGAGAATTCTTTACTAGTCCTATTTGACTCCTAACGTTTGGTCCCATTTACTAGGTTCCAACCTAAGGTCAAAGCTTTTGCTCTGATACCAACTGTGGTGACCCTGCATACCACTGCATGTTGTAGTATGCCAGTCGTTGATATAACATTCACGAAGTACCATTCCGCAAATATTACATCCCTCAGAGTAGTACAACAGAACATAGCAGGTCCATAACTCATTCATTTATTATTACAAATATCATACACATGTCGTCTCGGAGCTCCTCTTGGGTCCTAAGAGGAATACTCCTGGGTTCGAGGCGAACCCAACTTAGCTTACAATATAAGAGTCTCATTAAGTTATACATTTATTTCCTCGAGCAGCTAAATACTAAGAGTTCGGGCTGCTCGGTTACTACTACTGGCTGTCTCTAGGCTTGATCTCCTCCGGAAGCCTCCCCGGATCCGTAGACGATGAGGTAGTCTACGCCTTCTATACCTCCAGAGAGATCTGGTTCTTCATAGCCGATGATCTCGGCCCCTTCATTGTTGTCGTAGTCCTCCTCCAGACGATTCAGACAATCTAAGCATGGGATTTAAGAGTGGTATGAGTACGGGCGTACTCAACAAGTTCATTATAGATAAGAGGTGTTTAATGCACTAGCTACGATATTAGACCAGAAAGTCTAATACCAATGCAAGTTTTGATAAACATTTCTTCAAGAGATTGCTTTTATTCCAAAGAGCTATGTCCGTCAGCCTTCACCGGTTTACTAGAACTTCATGGAGCTCCTTTCCGGCCGCGTTCGCAGTTCCTCATCCCGAAACAGGGAGTGACAGGTCACAGTTCTTTACACTCTGCAGAGGTGTGTTGCTTTACCCATAAGAGATCTTAACCTTGGTGCCAACCGGGCAGCTTTCCCGTTCACACTTCCTTCGGTGTGAGGCCCGGTATAAGGTCATAGCCAATCATATTCCTCCGCTACCTCGCACACCCACCCTTTGTTGCAAACCCCGACCCTGGGTCCTCGTCGGTCCACTTACACCATTTAAGGACGGACCCCGACCACGACAACGATGCAGGATCGAACCAAACTCCTTCGCCGGTAGCTGCAACCCATCATAGACCACATTACCGTGGGGAATTAGAGTGGGATCCCCACCCTCAAGTTGTTCCGCAAGCCGCAACCGCTACGGTATGCACATCATAACCGTGGGGACTTAGAATGGGTTCCCCACCCACAAGTTGCTCCGCAAGATACAACTGCTACGGTAAGCGCATCCGTTGATGTATAAGAGGTGGAAATACGATTGACTAGTCCGTCCCAAATCAGATCTTATGGTTAACACGGTTATTACGGCACAAGAATCACTGGCGACATTTGTTGTTAAATCCTAGATGGATATAAACCCTTGCAATGGAACCTCCACCATATCAACACAATCCATGGTTCCATTGCCCACCACATAGTCATATTCATAGTTATGAAAATAGTGGTTTTGGTTTTTATGCAATAGTGATAATCATAGTACTTTGCAAGTAATTTGATAAAAGTACTCAAATGACATGAGCAAGTGATGAACTTGCCTGAACACTGCAAAGTTTTGCAGTTGGAAGGTGTGGACTGACCCTTGTCCTCTGTTTCTGAAAAAATAGCATCATTGTCCGATAAGGGCAATGGTTAAAGAAGCAATTATGCATGATTCCATTTTTAGGGTTTGTTTTCCCCCTTAGATGTCGTTGTTATTTTATGAGAGGTTAAATACTAAGAACATCTTAGAGATACTTAATTTAGGGTAAATACAACCTTGAGATATTGTCAAGGTGTTTTTGATAGTCCATTTGTATTAATGGACTTATTTTCATTATTGAAAATAGTATGTGTGATTTAAATTATTATTTAAATCATCAAAATAAGATTTATTCTTAATTGTCTTCAAAAATTATGTTTGGTATTTTATTTAAATAGAGAATTTTATGCTGATCCATTTTCATATTTTTAATTTATTTTTCTGAGCTTCTAAGCATTTCTTAATTAATTTCAAAGTTTCTGTATTTATATGAATTGTGAAATGACCTAAATGCCCTTGGGCCCCACCTGTCAGGTGGCCCAAAGGGTCAGGTTTGACCGACCCACCTGGTCCGGCCCAACCCGTTCAGTCTCTCCTTCTCTCGCGCGCGTGTCCTAACCCTAATCCTTGAGCTCTGGCGACGCGCGCGTCGCCGCCCCTTCGCCGAATTGTTCTAGCCGACTCCGGCCATCGCCGCCGGCGAGATGTGGCGCATCTGATCCGCCGTTCGACGGCGCTTCTGATCCACCGCGCCGATCTGCGTTTCGCCGCTTCCTCGACTCGTCCCCATCGCCTCTGCTGCTTTGCCGTGGTGTCTTGCGCGGCGATTTCTTCGCCGCCGACGCTCCTGGTGCCGTGGCCGTGTGCCTCGCCGTGGTGGTGCTGGCGTTGCGGCGAGGTGTGCCTGGCTAGGCTTGGCCTGGCGCCGCCGTTCGCCCAGCGTTTGCCGCCGTGCCGCCATGGTCGAGCTCCTCTCCGCTTCACCAGTAAGTTCTCATCTCCTCCGTCCTTCTCTGCTACTTGTTCTACTGCTTCTCCTTCCCTTCGTCTAGCTTGGCCACTGGCCTGCTTCTCCATGTGGAGATGCTTGCAGTGCCGATGTGCTGCTGCTGCTACTCTTCTATGGCCTTGCGCTTTGCCAGCCCATGTCTTTGTGCTAGGCTGCTGCGCCTTGCTAGCTTCTTGGCGTATCTTTCTTTGTCTTTGTGTTCTTTGTCTTTCTTCTTGTGCATCTGCCATGGTTCTAGTTTGCTGTGCTGTGCTGTTCTTTCTCAATTACTTGCTGTTGCAACTCATGAACTATTGCTCATGAGCATGCTGTGGTGCTTTGTGTAATTTAGTGGCTCCTGCTGATTCTCTGTATACCATTCCTCTCCTGTATATGCCATTGATTGCCCTTGGCTTGATCATTCTGTGATGATCCTTGCCTTTGGCAAGTGCCAGTGCTCCTGATGTGCTATTATCTGTGCTCTAATTCATGGACATGCTCAATTGAGCCTAACTGTTGCATTAACAACTCCATCCCTTGATGGAGTGCTTCTAGATACAATTATAATGCTTTATTCACTTATCTGTGATGCAATTGTTCAATTATATGGTTAATTTAATTGTCTGGGCCTTGTGATGATGCTAGAATTGATTCTAGCAGGCTTTAGCTTGCTTTAGCAAGCTCTGGTGATCAAATGAGCATCATATTATTGTTGATTGCTTGCTTACTCCCTGCCTTTGCCTATCTGGTGCTTATCCTGGTGACAAGGTATCACCATGCCTTGTGCTGGTGCAGGTTTTGCTTGATCAAACATCTGCTGATGCTGGCAGTGATCCTTGGGTTCATTTGCAAGTGTTCTAGTTACTGGTGACTTATGTAATTCATTTATCTGTGTAACTTGTGCTTGTTTACTGGATGAATGATGTGAACTGTGGCACAGTGATGATCATTTTAATTGAATTAGCTAGGGCTAGTTGGATGACAACCACTGGTTGGTACCCTAGCCCTCTACTGAATCCAAATGGATGATGATGTGGTGGTTTTATGTGTTGGCTTGGGTTGAGGTGACCCTGGCAGCACTATGATGCTGTCAAGGGTAGCTCCCCACTCTGTGGCTGTTGTTATGACTCTCTCATGCTATCTGGTTGATCCATGTCTGGATTACCAATAGCTTTTGATGTTGAAAACAAAATAGACAATTAGATGTCTATAATCTGATGGTGTAACTAGCTGTGTGGTGCTAGGTGAGTTTGGATGGCTAGCTAGGGATTAAATCCATGTTGGATTTCTCTGGTAGTGTCACCATTCTGACACACCAATGTTCCCTTGGTGAATTCCTTCTGGCTAATCTTCAGTTTGCTTACACCAAATGGCTTAGTAGCCAGATGATGATGAAAACAGGGTTTCATACCCACTTTGCTTCTGTGATGCAAGTGTATGCTTATTTATGAGCAAAACAGGGTTTTGCTCAGGTTGATCTTGTTTATACCTCACTCCAGCTCCTAGATGGTTTGTTGGTGTAGAGGATTGCTTCTGTGTTGTTCTTGTGGTTGATTTACTTGCCCTGCTCCTCCAGGTGAGCTTGATGCCTCTTGGTTATGTGGCTATTTGAGCAGGTTGAACAGCAGTGGCTGTTCTTCCTGTTCTTGTGTTCTTGGTGAACTTACCCTGGTGAATTGCTGCTGATGAACTGCTGGAGTTCTGGTGGTGGAAAAGGTTATATATGAACCCCTCATGGCTCTCTTGGTCGACAGCAGTGCCTGTCACTACTTGGTGACTCTCCATGTGTGTGTGTTGCTGTTGTGCATGCACACTAGCTGTGTGAGCAGCTAGTGTGTGTGTGTGTGTGTGTGACCTGGTGCTTGGGAACTTGGGCTGTGAGAGGATCAGCTCGGCAGCTTGATCATATCCCCTACATTTCATTTATTTGTTAACCTGCCAAGTGGCTTTGCCACTTGGCTTAATGATCTGTTTATTGTGTATGTGTGCAGGTATCAAGTACTGATCAGGATGAACTCAAGATCATCAAGATCAAAGAATTCAGGAAGATCACAATGTAGTTTAGGTCATTTAGATATCTTGTAATTTTCCTTTTTCTTTTTCTATTTATACAATTCTTGTAATGTGTTGTAATTCCATAATTCAAATTTGAATATTGTAAAGACAATGTATTATGTGTGTGTTGATCAATAAAGCTCAAGTTTCTCTCAATGAGCTTAATTTAATTGTTGTATAACTCATGTTCTTGCTTAATGATAATTGTTTGTGAAATTATCTTGAATTTGAATTATGTGATGATTATTTAATGTTTGAATTTGTAATTCAAATTCAAATATGGTTTGAATTCATTCAAACTTCCTAACTTATAATTCAATCATGCAACTTAAGATTTCAATGTAATATCACTTCTCTCTTCTCAAAACCCTAATCTAAATAAGTAGGAACCAGTTCATCGCACTCTCGAAACCCTAACCCTGTAAGGTGTCGAGAGAGAAACCTGTCCCCCTTTGATGCAATTTTGTTTTAAAAGCGCGAAATTTCCCCAGAATTTGCAATGCAATGCACATCCCTTTCTAGAATCTACCCCTCGATCGTCTCTAAACATGGGACATTACATGTCCTCTCTGAACATGTGAATTTTTGATTATGCACTAACCCTCTAATAAGATTGTTTTGAGTTTGGTGTGGAGGAAGTTTTCAAGGGTCAAGAGAGGAGGATGATATAATATGATCAAGAAGAGTGAAAAGTCTAAGATTGGGGATGCCCCCGTGGTTCATCCCTGCATATTTCAAGAAGACTCAAGCATCTAAGCTTGGGGATGCCAAAGGCATCCCCTTCTTCATCGACAACTTATCAGGTCACCTCTAGTGAAACTATATTTTTATTCCGTCACATCTTATGTGCTTTACTTGGAGCGTCTGTGTGTTTTTATTTTCATTTTGTTATCTTAGTTCTCTGAATAAATTGGATCCTATCATGCTTGTGTGGGAGATAGACACGCTCCGCTTTTTCATTTGAACACTTGTGTTCTTAGTTTTACTTTTAATGTTCATTGCGAAAGTTAAAAGCTGCTGCATTTATTGCTATTTGGTTGGAAACAGAAAATGCTTCATGTGGTAACTGGTATATGGTCTTGAATTATTTGATACTTGGCAATTGTTTTGAGCTCTCAAATAGATCATGTTTAAGCTCTTGCATCATGTAGTTTGAACCTATTAGTGGAGAACTACCGTAGAGCTTGTTGAAATTTAGTTTGCATGATTGGTCTCTCTAAAAGTCTAGATATTTTCTGCTAAAAGTGTTTGAACAACAAGGAAGACAGTGTAGAGTCTTATAATTCTTGCAATATGTTCTTATGTAAGTTTTGTTGTACCGATTCATACTTGTGTTTGCTTCAAACAACCTAGCTAGCCAAAGCCTTGTACTAAGAGGGAATGCTTTTCGTGCATCCAAAACCTTGAGCCAAAACCTATGCCATTTGTGTCCACCATAACTACCTACTATGTGGTATTTCTCTACCATTCCAAAGTAAATTGCTTGCGTTCTACCTTTAAAATTTCATTCCTTGTCTTTGCAATACATAGCTCATGGGAAAATAGCTTAAAAACTATTGTGGTAAAGAATATGTAGCTTATGTATCTTATTTCTTATAAGTTGCTTGTTGAGCGGTAACCATGTTTCTGGGGACGCCATCAACTGTTACACTTTTGTTGAATATCATGTGAGTTGCTATGCATGTTCGTCTTGTCTGAAGTAAGGGTGATTTGTCATGATTAAATGGTTTGAGTATGCATATTGTTAGAGAAGAACATTGGGCCGCCAACTAAAGCCATGTATCATGGTGGAAGTTTCAGTTTGGACATTAATCCTCAATCTCTTATGAGAATATTGTCTGTTGTTGAATGCTTAATCATTATAGAGGAGTCCATTATCTGTTTTCTATGTTGTCCCGGTATGGATGTCCTCAAGTTGAGATCTATCAAAAACGAGAAATCAAATGCGATGTATCTCCTTGGACCTTTGTACAGGCGGCATAGAGGTACCCCTTTGTGACACTTGGTTGAAACATATGTAATGCAATGATAATCCATGGAAATCCGAGCTAATTAGGACAAGGTGCGAGCACTATTGGTATTCGATGCATGAGGCTTGCAACTTATAGGATGTTTTATGCATAACACATATGAATTATTACTACCGTTGACAAAATTGTTTCCATGTTTTCAAAATAAAAAGCTCTAGCACATAAGTAATCCCTGCTTCCCTCTGCGAAGGGCCTTTCTTTTACTTTATGTTGAGTCAATTTACCTACTTCTTTCTATCTTAGAAGCAAACACTTGTGTCAACTGTGTGCATTGATTCTTATATACTTGCTTATTTGCACTCATCATATTACTTTGTGTTGACAATTATCCATGAGATATACATGTAGAAGTTGAAAGCAACCGCTGAAACTTATATCTTCCTTTGTATTGCTTCAAAACCTTCTATTAAGAATTTATTGCTTTATGAGTTAACTCTTATGCAAGACTTATTGATGCTTGTCTTGAAAGTACTATTCATGAAAAGTCTTTGCTATATGATTCAGTTCTTTAGTCATTATCTTTACCATTGCTTTGAATCACTTCATTCATCTCATATGCTTTACAATAGTATGATCAAGATTATGTAAGTAGCATGTAACTTTAGAAATTATTCTTTTTATCGTTTACCTACTCGAGGGCGAGTAGGAACTAAGCTTGGGGATGCTTGATACGTCTCCAACGTATCTATAATTTCTGATGTTCCATACTAGTTTTATGACAATACCTACATGTTTTGCTCACACTTTATAATGATTCTAAGCATTTTACGGAACTAACCTATTAACAAGATGCCGAAGCGCCAGTTCCTGTTTTCTGCTGTTTTTGGTTTCAGAAATCCTACACAGGAAATATTCTCGGAATTGGACGAAACAAAAGTCCAGGATCTTATTTTTCACGGAAGGTTCCATAATTCCGAAGGGGAGACGAAGATGGGCCAGGGCCCCCCACACCATACCTGGGCGTGGGCCCACTCCTGGCCGCGCCACCAGGTGGGGAGGGCACCCTGGTGCCCCTCCGACGCCGCCCTTCCGCCTATATATTCTTTCAGAAGCGAAAACCCTACCACGATCAATAATATTCCACGAAGAGTTCCGTAGCCACCGGCATCGCGAAGACAAGTTTCGGGGGATAGAAGTCTCTGTTCCGGCACGCCGCCGGGAAGGGGAATTGCCCCCGGAGTCATCTCCATCGACACCACCGCACTCTTCATCGCCGTTGCTGTCTCCTATGATGAGGAGGGAGTAGTTCTCCCCCGAGGCTGAGGGCTCTACCGGTAGCTATGTGGTTAATCTCTCTCTCCCATGGTGTGATCTTTATGTGATCATGAGTTTTGTATCACTATTAATCTATGTGCTACTCTAGTGATGTTATTAAAGTAGTCTATTCCTCCTCCATGATGTAATGTTGACCGTGTGTGCATCATATAGTACTTGGCGTAGGTTATGATTGTAATCTCTTGTAGATTATGAAGTTAACTATTACTATGATAGTATTGATGCGATCTATTCCCCCTTTTATAGCTATTGTTGACAGTGTGTATGCTATGTTAGTACTCGGTCTAAATTGCAACAGTCTATTATGCACTCTAGAGGTTACTTTAATATGAACTCCGGACGTTGTGGAGCTTGTTTACTCCGGCTTGAGGTGTGCTTTTATAGCCCTACACAATGAATGATGTTTGTTATCCAACAAGAGAGTGTGAGAAAGTAGCACAAGTGAAGAGAAGTTATTTGTTTATGTGATCATTGTTGAAAGTGTCCACTAGTGAAAGTATGATCCCTATGCCTTGTTTCTAAGCATTGTAACACCGTTTCCAACAAGCTCTATTACATGTTTGCTTGCTGCCATTTTTATTTCAGATTGCAATTACTACTTATAATCATCCATATTACTTGTATTTCACTATCTCTTCGCCGAACTAGTGCACCTATACATCTGACAAGTGTATTAGGTGTGTTGGGGACACAAGAGACTTCTTGTATTTTAATTGCAGGGTTGCTTGAGAGGGATATCTTTGACCTCTACCTCCCTGAGTTCGATAAACTTTGGGTGATTCACTTAAGGGAAACTTGCTGCTGTTCTACAAACCTCTGCTATTGGAGGCCCACCACTGTCTACAGGAATAGAAGTGTGCGTAGACATCACTAAGTATCAAATTATTCAAGACCATATACCAATTACCACATGAAGCATTTTCTGTTTCCAACCAAATAGCAATAAACGAAGCGGTTTTAACCTTCGCCATGAACATTAAAAGTAAAGCTAAGAACACCAGTGTTCATATGAACAACCGGAGCGTGTCTTTCTCCCACACAAAGAATGCTAGGATCCGATTTATTCAAACACAAATAAAAATAAAAACATACAGACGCTCCAAGTAAAGCACATAAGATGTGACAGAATAAAAATATAGTTTCACTAGAGGTGACCTGATAAGTTGTCGATGAAGAAGGGGATGCCTTGGGCATCCCCAAGCTTAGATGCTTGAGTCTTCTTGAAATATGCAGGGATGAACCACGGGGGCATCCCCAAGCTTAGACTTTTCACTCTTCTTGATCATATTGTATCATCCTCCTCTCTTGACCCTTGAAAACTTCCTCCACACCAAACTCAAAACAATCTTATTAGAGGGTTAGTGCATAATCAAAAATTTACATGTTCAGAGGCAACACAATCATTTCTAACACTTCCGGACATTACCCGAAGCTACTGAAAGTTAATGGAACAAAGAAATCCATTCAACACAGTAAAAGAGGCAATGCGAAATAAAAGGCAGAATCTGTCAAAACAGAACAGTCCGTAAAGACGAATTTTTTAGAGGCACTTAACATGCTCAGATGAAGAAGCTCGAGGGGCCCACACCCTAGGGCGGCGTGCCCCCCCTCTTGGCCGCGCCGCCAGGTGGTGTGGGGCCACCTTGGCTCCCCTTCCTTTCCTCTTCGGACTTCTGGAAGGCTCCGTGGAAAATAAGACCGTGGGCTTTTGTTTCGTCCAATTCCGAGAATATTTCCTGTGTAGGATTTCTGAAACCAAAAACAGGAGAAAACAGGAACTAGCGCTTCGGAATCTTGTTAATAGGTTAGTGCCGGAAAATGCATATAAACGATATAAAGTGTATATAAAACATGTCAGTATTGTCATAAAACTAGCATGGAACATAAGAAATTATAGATATGTTTGAGACGTATCAGTTTCCCGCGCTGGCCCACGAATTCAAATTCGTTTAAATCGATTTATTTCAAATTTCTTACTGATGCCTTGATTAAATTTGAATAAAATCAATTTGGCTAAACCAAATTTGATGAATTGCATATGGTTGGAAAGCTTGTGAAAAGATCTATCCAACCCCACTGGCCTTAGTATTAGATTCGTTGTAGAATTAATGTGACAAAAATAACAAGGCAGAGACTTTTGCAACTTCAAACAATTATTAAAAATCAACCATAAATGATTTTGAGTGGATTCCAACTCTCAAAATTCACATTTCATATTGTCTACCTGAATATGTAAAAATCTCACATAGTTGTTTGTATGATCATGGTCTAGATTAAATGATGGCTCTATGGCTATTTCTAGTCCATTTAAATTATTCAAAAAGAATTATTAAATCATATGAGAGGTATTGCTCTCATTTAAATCTTGTCCCAAGTAACTCAACATGAGGTAGTGACCATGGTCTACATAATCTCATATTGAATTATTTGGTGATATTAAATTGTGTTTATGGTAGTGTTAAATGGCATGGGGTACTTTACCTCATTTAAATCATTTTCCCAAATGATGATTATGAATGGTTGACCTTGGTCAACATGAGTTCATACATTACTTATTTGAGGAACATAAATCTTAACAAGATTTAATGAGAGGAAATTATTTCCTCAAGGAACTAAATAGAAACCCTAATCAATATTTGTAATGAGAGGAAATTATTTTTCTTAAGAAGAAAACAAAGTCAACCAACATGATAGCAATGTGGTGATGATAGAGTAGCTTGTGTGAACCTGGTGTGTGCTTAGTCTAGCTCTTAAGCTTGTTTGGTGATTGTTACCTCGTATCCGTTTTTAGACGCTAGTACCAAAGAGTACCAGGAGGAGGAGGAGGTCTACTTCCAGGAAGAAGAAGACCACTTTGATCAGTACACCAACCAAGGCAAGCTAATATTCTTGCAAAGTGCAAAGCTCTATCAGAGCAAGGCACACTCACCTATTAATTTATGCTTCATGATCCCATCCCAAGTTTTATTCCTACCAGCTTTTACTTTGATTATTAAAGCTTCCTTTTATAGTTAACTTTGGTCTAAATATAGAGTATTACAAGAGTATCAAATTTAGCCTAGAGAAATCAAAGGTAGTTAGCACCCCTCGTGACTAGTTGCTAGTGCTAACAAATAAAAGTGACTACTCTAGATGGGAACATGTGAAATGAAATGACTTTGAAAGATTTTGAAGGTGAATGTGACTTGAATGACATGATGAATTTGATAAAAACTGATGGTTGGGTTCGGATGCGATACCATTCCAATTATTTAGTACCCCCACAATACCTGATTATGGGTAGGGCTTAACTAGAAGTTTATGTGTCTTAGTATGGGTTCCCTCTAAACAAGCGTCATAGGGGTTATGCCGAGGCTGCCTCCGTTGAGAGTGAACTGATGTGAAATGACGTGAAATGAGGTGAATGTCTGGCCCAAGCCCTGTGCAGTTCCCAGGCTGACAGTTTGTCTTCACTGGGAGGCCAAGCTCATGGGGAGAGGTGCCTATACTAGGATATGTAAGTGAAAGGTTATGGTTGATGATCCGCGTACTGAGTTACGATTATTTAGGGTTATCCCTGGCGGATGTAATCAAATGTTGTGGCACACATGTGCAACCTCTGCAGAGTGTAAATCTATTCAAATAGCCGTGTCCATGGTTACGGACGATTGGAAAGGCCATACTGTTCCTTCATCAGACCAATTTTCAAAAATGTGACATGTGAAGGGTGACTTGTGACTTGAACTTGATAGGTAAAAGGTGACTTGACTTGAATCACGACTGAGTTGTGGGAATGACACTAATGTTCCCACTTGAGTTAGTTAGCAATTGAAGAGTCTTGTACTAAATGCTTATGAACTAAAATTGGTTTTATGCAAATAAACCTAGAGCTTAGCACCACATTCCTAAAATTGATAGTACTTAGACTAGTATTAGTTTGCGAGTACTTTAAAGTACTCACGGCTGTGTCCCTGGCTATTCAAATGGCCAGACTATGAAGAGGAGCAGCAGTATCAAGATGATGGACAGCAGGACGTCTACGACAACTAGGACTACTCCTTACGTCAAGCGTTGGCCTGTGGATTAGATAGTCCACTACTTCTACGCTTTCGCTATGTAATGTGTTCGTTGATCCTTAGATCAACTATTTGTGTAATATTGGATCATGTGATCTACTTTTGTAAGACGACTATGGTTTGTAATGAATGATGACTTATGATATCAACAGTTATGTCTCGCAACAACACTCTTCCTGGGATTGCGATGTATGGCATAATAGGCATCTGGACGTAAAAATCCGGGTGTTGACAAAATGAGTCGTGCCGCTGGAGCCACCCCCGACGCACTCGGACGCGCGGTCGATTTCGACCATTTCAGCCGACGCAAACGGACGCGCGCGGACGCTAAAATGCGTCGCGCCGGTGGAGATGCCCTTAAGCCCATAGTCAATAGCGCACTCGACTACTGTAGAGACGAAAGCCCACTGGATCTGCAACATCCAAAAAGTGTCATTCCATGGGGCCAGCCGTTGTGTCACTTTGGGCAGGCCAGTTAGGGCATGCCCAATGCACTACCCTAGAGTTACTGCCTCACAACTTTAACTAGGTTCGGGTGGTCCAAAGTAGGTTCGGATGAGAAGGTAGCCTCCTCTTTAAGAAGTGGGATCTTAAGGGCATGCCCAATGCACTGCCCTAGAGGTACTGCCTCACAACTTTAGTTAGGTTCGAGTGGTCCAAAGTAGGTTCGGATGAGGAGGTAGCCTCTTCATCAGGAGGCAGCCTCTTCAGCCATAAAGTAAAATCTGAGTGAAAATGTGAGAGAGAAAGAGAAAAACCAAATCATCTTTTGAGAGAAAGATATATTAATGTGACCATAATATGACATGCATATGTCATATGTTTTATCCAAGCCTAGTTGGACAGCTACCTCCATTGCTCATGCCCTAAGCTTAAAAAGCATGCTTTTTGGAGAGTGTAAGAGATACATAGTGTCATATTTGTGGGTCATTTCTCTCTTTTTTCTGACTAAAGTTGTAGCTTCCATTAGAGAGATAAAATTGACCATGTTACTTCTGACAACTTTTTTACATAAATCAGCTAGTTATGTATGTCATTATTGCTCATGCCCTTAACACGAAAGTTGGAGATCTCCAACATTTGTACGATCACACACCACCCAGACACAGGCCACAAACCTTCTCGACCCAGCGCTTGCGCGCGCAACTGTTGACGGTGACCATAGCAGCAGCTGCAGGATCATGGCCTCACATCATGAGCGAATTACCACCCAATAATCCGTCCCCCGACACACCACCGCCAACCTAGGCTGGCCCCATAATCTAGCCAAGCATAATATAGGCGCCTTTTAGGTACGTGTCTTCCCTCACCGCGTCCAATCCGAACCACCGATTTTCATGGGGAGCAAGACCGGCGATCTGAAGGCGCCACCAGCAAAAAGGAAGAAGGGGTGGTTGGCTGCAGGTATTATATGTTTGTCAGCTCGACAGGGTACCCTGTTATGTACGGTAGAAAAGACTGCAAAAAGGAAACAAGTGATTGATCAGTAGTGCGTGCCGCGACACAGTTGGGCCGATCATTGTTTGTTCGAAGGATCTGATCTCCGGGGCCCTGCACGAGAAGAGGAGTATCAGGATCGGGTGGTTGACTGCGTGTGTGAGGGGCTTCGTCGTAATCGTGGCGGCTATCTGAAATCTGTGGCAGACGCTGCAGCCTGCGACGGGTGCGTAGAGTTATATATTCGGCTGGTTTGGTCGTAGGACACGATCGACGGGGAAGCTTGTCACGTGCTGGCCTTCAACCAGCATCGGACGCCATCAGAATGCATCAGAGCTCGGTTCAATCCACCCGCGCTTCCCTTGACTGGAAGAAGTTCATGAGCATCACGTCCAAGTTCCTGGGAGTATAGTATATCGTCTGGTAAAGATCTGAGCGGCTGGAGACGGGCTTAGTGTGGTTAACATCGTACAGGACCGACGATTCTGAAAGATATACACGCAATGCGCACGGTGCACGCACGGGCTGAGGTGTTTGCTGAAACACCACCTTGCTAATACTGTAAACAATCCTCTGCCTCCATAGGTTGAAGTGGCATGATGTGTAAGTGTCATTCTTTTACTTAGTGTGATATGCCAAACTGCTTGAGGCGATCACCTACATGCAGAAGTTTTTTTATGGCCTTCTGACTACTTCCATTTTTTGTCAAAGTTAACCAAACCGCTCTTGATTTCGCTGCAATCAATGAGTTGTGCGAGCTTACTTCTAATTAAAACAACAGTGTCTTACTGCTTCTTACTATATTTTTTTTTGTCTCGTGGCACGCTTGATAGAGTTCATTTAAACAACAATGCCTTGCTACTTTCGATGGTTGGGTTCGTTAAAGCAAACATCTTCTTTTCTGATCGAAGGAAAATACTTCTACTTAAAACCAGTACTTCGAGGCCATATACTCCTACTTATTATTAAACAAGTACCACTATTTTAAGGCAAATGCCATATCAATCCTCTTCTAGAACCAAACCCTTTTTCAGTGAACATTAGAACTGATGTTTGTGTTAGCCCATATATAGTCAATACCGCATTCTGAGTCTACCGTTTATCTGTTGCAAACATGTCTGGCAATTGGTTAGGAGGAATTCCCTCAAAATATAAAAAGTATATCCTTGTGGGAGCGGCAGCCTTATGTTGGTCATTGTGCCTCTGCATAAACGATGCATTTTTGATCAAACGAAATCTTCTTTTACATTCAGGTAATCTATTTGTGCTCGCACTGTCTCGAACATGGAGTCACTTGCCGGGATGTAATCAAGTGGAGCGAGCGGCCAATTAAGGAGGTTTTCACCCTACAGGAATGGGGCGCAATCTAGGTATTGGACATCCGTCGCCTTAGGCTACTTTATACTTTATATATTGCATGTCTAGTGTCTATGTTAAAGTTTTCATGTCTTTTTGATAAGTTGTGTGCATCTTTTTTTATGCAGAAACCCAGATATAACTCGATTGATTGTGTTAGACTGTGTATATATGGTAGCCTCTGTATTTGTACATGTATGATTGTAACTATGTACACTATATATATAATACCAAAGCCAACCCTAAGGGTGTTGAGCGTTCCCACAATTCATTGTTTTACATGGTATCAGCCTAGACCGATCTAGGTCATGTCTTCCGCTGCAAATTCGGCCGCCGCCGCGCACTTTTCCGCCGTCGGCGCGTCGATCTCCCTCTCCTCGACCACCTCTGCACCACGAGCGCCGTCCTCTGCCATGGACCGGCCGCTGGTCTCGCCGTTCCTTGCGGCGCTTCTCGCCGGGCAGCCGTCGCCGCCACTCGTGCCCTCACCCACTAGTAGAAAATCTCTCATCAATACCGGTTCCAGAGGGGCATTCGTACCGGTTGAGCAACCGGTATAAAATATCCGGCACTAAAGGCCCCCCCACTTTCGTACCGGTTGCTTACGAACCGGTATAAAAGGGGCCTCCACGTGGGCCACCAGGAGAGCTCAGGGCCAAGGAGCTTTGGTACCGGTTGGTAATACGAACCGGTACCAAAGGTTCCCACCCGCGGCAGGAAATTTGCACAAATCTCTGCCGCGGCAGAGAATTGAAGTTTTAGGGTTTTTGGAGGGGTTTAGGGATATCGGTTTGTTTCATATCGCGTCGATGCACCAGAAACGCGTTTGGGTTTAGGTAGTACATGAAGATCAAGATGGTGCATAGCAAGGTGGTGCATATAATATAACACACATGTAATTGCATAAGATCGCAAATTAAGTAGCACTATGCATGAAGATCGATCTTCATGCATAGTGGTACTCTCCGAGGCGTACTCTATATATGTCTATTACATGTAGCATAGTGATACTCTTCGAGTCAACTATATATGTAACATGTACATCTTCATTCATAGTGGAACTCTGCGAATGGTGGTATGACGTCCCGAAGGAAAAATCCCGCCAATTCCTCGCCTATTGCTATGAAGCGGTCATCGATTGAGAGCTTGTTCCGCTTTCTTGCCAACTATAAAAGAATAAGATACAAATGAATACATGAGCTTTGTGTGTTTTTAAATATATATATTCAAACCACAATGAAACAACTATTACTGAAACTCAGCACAACTTATGATAAGAAAACAAATTTGTGAATATTGTTTTCGTACCTCTTTATTTCTTTCATTATTCATTCTCTCGCTAACAATTCTGCGGATGTACTCCCAAAAGAAGAATCCACAGAGATCAGTCCCTTCTGGTTGTTGCAGGCATTTCTTTACAAGAATATAATTCAATCAAACAATAGTCAAGTATGATAATTAAAGGTGTGTGGACCTAGGTAGTAGTACTTACTTTTGCACGCCATCGCAGCTTCGGTGTCCGTTCATGGGACTTATCTTCCTTGATGAAAGTTTCCCATACGCTGCCCGACAAAAGAAAATGCATACAAGAGTTATCAATTAGTTCATAGCAGGAAATTAACAAAACAAACCGATAAGAATTAAAATTACCTTTTGAGCATTAAATAACAAGACAAGTATAGTTCCGATTTTTTGCTTAGTGAGTCAAAGACTTCAACTTCTCCAATGTGCATATTGATGACGAGAAGAATAAAGTGAAACCTACGCACGTTTAAATATGTAGTGTCATATATATAAGTCATTAGTTAAAATTTTAACATACGGTGAGCAAAATATAATGTGTTATAAGACAGTAAGGCTCACTCGAAGTTGTAAGGCCAAATCATTAGCTTTTTTCACGTTGTCGCTTCAAAAACCTTAGCAAAGTCTCCGGTGTATCCTTGTTATAGAGGGGATCTTCTATGGTTTTAACATTCATTGTGTGCGGGTCAATGAACCCAATGTCCGTGATTTCATCCCTTTTGCATTCGAGCATCTTCGATCTGCATAATATAGCGCACAAAAGATTTTAATCTGCAGACAATGAACGAGCTGAGCTAAAGACTTCTCAAATTAAATAAATCACTTACAGACAATAGGAACTGATGATAGATTTGTCGAGGGCCCAGAGATTGTATAACTGGAAAAGCTCGTTGAAGTCAATGTTCACACAGTATTCCTGGAAGTAGTGCTCTTCCCTAACTCGCACCATGATAGTCTCGATCCCTTCCTTTGAGGCATTAAGGTACCACGAATGCAAGTTACGCATACATGTTGGTACCTTCCTGAGATTCTCGACCAAATCTTTCCCTTGAACAAATTGATATGCTCGTTCAGCGAAGGCGTAATCAGTTGTGTCTTGTCGAGAACTTTGAATGGGCTTTCCATCAAACACCTTGAGAGGGGCGACCGATTGAACGGGTTGTTGTCCGAGCTGGTAGACTTGGTGTATCCCTTTTATCTCCCTGATACCCGATTGAACGGGTTTTGTCGCCTCGATCATCTTATCATACGACCTTTCAATAGAACGCACATAGTCAGATGGCGGCGATGGTACAGGGTCATATAGATTCTCAACGGTACGCACAACTTTCACCGGATCTAGTGTCTTCTCGAAAGGTATCTCTGGCACTTTCGGTGCAAAAATTTTTTTTCACCTCGGCCTCAACTGCTTCCCTGTTTTCCTCGACACTTTTTTTCCAAGGTAACTTCTCAATGGGCGGCTGTGGTTTCTCCTTTCTAGATCTCTTCCTGGGCGGCGTACCGTTCCGCTTAACGGACGCTGTCTTACGCGGAGGATCTCGAGATGGTGGACTCACGCTGGGGTCCCTCTCAGGTAGGTGTGGACTTGGCTGCTCACGAGGACTGCCACCAGGAGGAGTCGATGGCATTTGCTGCTCATGTGTAGGAGTCGGTGGCCTTTGCAAAAGGACGACGTACTTCTTCGGCCATAGGGCGAAACCGTGCTTGACATCGGCCAGTGTCCTCTCATCTTCACCTCTAGGAATATCAAGCTCCACTGTTTCAAAACCCGGAACAACTTCATCCACCCCGACACGAACACAACCAGGTGGAATGGGCATATGATGGTGCATTGCTCCATCTTCACTTGGGTACACATAGCCGACCGCCACCTTAACGGACGCGGTCCTGAATAACATATGTAGCGCGCAATCTGTCTTCTCCGTTACATAATCCACGGGGTAGCTTCCTCCACATCCGTCAAGATGCGAGGAACCGACACTGCTTCTTCGCTGAGATGGGGCAGCATCGGCTTATGGATCCTGTAGAAACAGCGGCTGATCAGGTGCCCTCTGATTTTTCTCAAGAGCCTCCACCCTATTTAACAATTCCGTTAACGTGTCGGCGTCCTTCTTCTTCTTTCGCGAACGGCTTCTATAAGTGTCAGCGCTGTCCGGCCACGCTTCCTTCATGGTGAGACCTGGGCGAGCTCGTACCCGTCCAACGTGTTCAGGGTTCCCCAGAGCGAGTGTCAGCTCGTCATTCTCTCGATCGGGAATGTACTCTCCCTTTCTGACCTTTTCAATTGCATCTACAAGTTTCGGTACAATTGCCTCAATTTTTTCCTTCCATTTTCCCTTCGCAACGATCAGCCCTGTCTTTGGGTCCAACCCTGCCTCATGAGCGAACAACCAGAACTTGGACCGTTCGGGCCAGTCCCATGTCTGTGGAGTGATTCCTGCATTCATCAGTTTATTTTCAAACGCTGTCCACTTCGGAATGGCACTCTTGTAGCCACCTGACCCCTGATGACCCACAAGTATAGGGGATCGCAACAGTCTTCGAGGGAAGTAAAACCCAATTTATTGATTCGACACAAGGGGAGACAAAGAACACTTGAAAGCCTTAACAGCGGAGTTGTCAATTCAGCTGCACCTGGAAACAGACTTGCTCGCAAGGGTTTATCAGTAGTAACAGTTTTATAGCAGTAGCAGTAGTGAAATAACAGCAGCAGAGTAACAAAGACAGCAGTAGTAATTTTAGTAAACAGCAGGATTAAAATACTGTAGGCACGGGGACGGATGAACGGGCGTTGCATGGATGAGAGAAACTCATGTAACAATCATAGCAGGGCATTTGCAGATAATGATAAAACGGTGTCCAAGTACAAAGCAATCAATAGGCATGTGTTCCAATTATAGTCGTACGTGCTCGCAATGAGAAACTTGCACAACATCTTTTGTCCTACCAGCCGGTGGCAGCCGGGCCTCAAGGGAAACTACTGGATATTAAGGTACTCCTTTTAATAGAGTACCGGAGCAAAGCATTAACACTCCGTGAACACATGTGATCCTCACATCGCTACCATTCCCTCCGGTTGTCCCGATTTCTGCCACTTCGGGGCCATTGGTTCCGGACAGCGACATGTGTATACAACTTGCAGGTAAGATCAATAAACAATGAATATCATTATGAAGCAATAACATGTTCAGATCTGAGATCATGGCACTCGGGCCCTAGTGACAAGCATTAAGCATAACAAGTTGCAACAATATCATCAAAGTACCAATTACGGACACTAGGCACTATGCCCTAACAATCTTATGCTATTACATGACCAATCTCATCCAATCCCTACCATCCCCTTCGGCCTACAGCGGGGGAATTACTCACACATGGATGGGGGAAACATGGCTGGTTGATGTAGAGGCGTTGGCGGTGATGGCGGCGATGATCTCCTCCAATTCCCCGTCCCGGCGGAGTGCCAGAACGGAGACTTCTGGCTCCCGCGACGGAGTTTCGCGATGTGGCGGCGTTCTGGAGGGTTTCTGGCGACTTCGACTTCTCCCCGTGCGTTTTTAGGTCGAGGCCGATAAATAGTCCGAAGGAGGGCGTCGGAGGCCGGCCGAGGGGGCCACACCACATGGCCGCGCGGGCCCCCCCGGGCCGCGCCGCCCTATGGTGTGGGGCCCTCGGGCCTCCACCTTAATTGTCCTTCTGGCTCCGTCAGTATTCTTGGAAAATAGGGCCTTCTGCATAAATTCCGAGGATTTTCCCGAAAGTTAGATTTCTGCACAAAAACGAGACACCAGAGCAGTTCTGCTGAAAACAACGTTAGTCCGTGTTAGTTGTATCCAAAATACACAAATTAGAGGCAAAACAATAGCAAAAGTGTTCGGGAAAGTAGATACGTTTTGGACGTATCAACTCCCCCCAAGCTTAGCTTATTGCTTGTCCTCAAGCAATTCAGTTAACAACTGAGCGATAAAAGAACTTTCACGAACACATTTGCTCATATGATGTATATATTCTCATGCTATGGCTAATACTTAAGCAGTTCATAATGAGACACATGCAAATAAGATCATCTAACAGCTATGTCAATCATGAAGAGGTACCAACAATTAATAATAAGCATCATGAATCATGTATATAAGCAGGATTGCAATGTTCATAAGAAAGTATGATAAAGTGGTATCTCGCTTGCCTGTATTTGATTGGCAAAACATAAATGCCCGGGCACCTCTGGAGTTCATAGAAAGACTAGAAGTAGTGATCGTCAAAGATAAAAGCATCAAAATTATACCACAATCAATCATATTTTGAGACAAGCATATTATACTAAGAATGACAGTTGTGCTCTCAAGATAGTGCTCAAAGAAATAATGGAGACACAACATAGAAGTAAAAGATCGACCCTTCACAGAGGGAAGCAGGGATTAACATGCGCTAGAGCTTTTCATTTTTATAAAGACAGGAGTAAAATTATTTTGAGAGGTGTTCATTGTTGTCAACGAATGGTAATGGGTACACTAACTACCTCGCCAACCGGACTTTCAAGAGCGGCTTCCATGAATTATTTCATATTTATTTGGCACTCCTTCCAACCTTTCTTTCACAAACCATGGCTGACCGAATCCTCGGGTGCCTGCCAACAATCTCATACCATGAAGGAGTGCCTTTTTATTTTAGTTTTATTATGATGATGACACTCCCCCCAACCTTTGCTTACACAAGCCATGGCTAATCGAATCCTTCGGGTGCCGTCCAACAATCACAAACCATGGAGGAGTGTCTATTTAAGTTAATTAATTTGGGACTGGGAATCCCATTGCCAGCTCTTTTTGCAAAGTTATTGGATAAGCGGATGTACCACTAGTCCATATGAGAGTCCGTCAAAAGTAAATGACAAGGTTGAAAGCTAAACACCACATACTTCCTCATGAGCTATGAAACATAAACACAAATTGAGAAGCATTTTGAAGGTTTTAAAGGTAGCGCATGAGAATTTACTTGGAATGGTTTGAAATGCCATGCATAGGTATTTATGGTGGACACTTTGGAACAACTTGGTTTTCATGTGTTTGGAAGCACGAGCAGCGTTCCCGCTCAGTACAAGTGAAGGCTAGCAATAGACTAGGGAGCGACAAATCAAGAGAGCGATGCTTGTCATAATCATGCTTGCGGCAAAATAAATTAACTGAGGCATAAAAGTGATACAAGAACTCTGAAGCAATATAGATCATCGAGGCTTAATTGACTTTTTGTTCAGTCATATGCATGCGTGAGCATGTGCCAAGTCGATATAAATGAATTATTCAGAGGAGGATACCACAATGCCATACTTACTTATGAATAAAACAATGCAAGCAAACATCCATGACATGCTACTCATATTAATAAATTGGAGCTAAACATGAGAGATCATGAACTACTAGACTTTCTCAAATAACATATACCTCACATGAACCAACTAAGCATGCTCACATGGATGAGTATATGTACAAAAATGAAAACAAATAGAGTTCATACCAGCCTCTCACCACAATCCAATTGTCGTAGATCGTCATTATTGCCTTTTCACTTGTGCAACTTGGATAATATGAAATGAAAACCACGCTCCAGCCACCGAAGACCATTGAACTCATAAAGAACTTTACAAAATCAAAGAAGAACAGCAAATATTTTTGGTGTTTTTGAATTTGAGAACAAGAACAAGAGGAAACAAACAAACAAAGCAAAATCTTTTTGGGTTTTCTTATAGCAAACTAGCAATAGCAAATAAAGCGAAACAAATGCAAGAAACCAAAGTAAACAAATTATGAAGAGAAACAACAGAAATATTTTTGGTCTTTTTGTGTTTTGGAAAGGAAACAAAGCAAAAACAAGAAATAGCAAACTAGAAGAAACACAGAAAAGTGAGATGGCAGAAATCTGCCAAAACCTGACAGCAGTACAGAAATCGATTTTTACAAAAATCTTACGTTGCTCAGCTCGAAAAGTGTTCAACTAATGAAAGTTGGATAACAACCTGGGGAACCTGCACAAAAATTGGCAGCTCAAAATAACGTTCTGGATGTGCGCACGAATTTTTCTAGTAACAGTCCAGAATCTGTTTTCAGGCAGCACTTCCCCAAATATCATCTTCCTCTCATTAGAAAACCACTCAAAGAGACTAAACAAGTATGTACAAGTATCCAGCAATCATAATATGCAAAGAATGAGTGATGCCGGTATACCTCCCCCCAAGCTTAGGCTTTTGGCCTTAGTGGAGATCAATCCCATCGAGACCATGAGGTAGTATCTCCGTAGTACGACGAAGATGGATCGTATTCCGGGCATGTGCTAGAAGAAGCACCCGGATACGTGACGGTGTAGTCGTGGGAGGCCTCGGCATCCTCGGAGTCATGCTGCTGGTGGAAGTCTTGTATCTTCATATGTTCATCCACCTCCTCCTTAGTGCACGACCATGATTGCCTGTCAATACTGAACAAACCTGGTTGGGGAAGAGGGATTTCCTTCTCATCCCCGTCAGCAAACAACATTCTATAGACCATATTATCTAAAGTAGAATCAGCGGTAACAAAATGATGACTCTCCATAGCAGCAATATCGAGTCTCCTAGGGATCAATGGCACATCATTAGGATCAAGAGGAAGTCTTAAATATGTTAAAACGCGCAGTGCAATAGTTCCTCCAAAAATAGGCCCCCTATTAGACAGGCGGCGAGCAATAAGAGAACCAAGGTGATAAGATGTCCGACCAGTAAGTGCAATATTCAAGAAAGCAAGATGGTAACTAGAAATATTGCTAGTGTTCTCCCTACCAAGAATGCTAGTAGCAATGTAATATGCAAAATACTTAATGGCGGGGAGTTGAATGTTCCTTATCTTGCCACGCTGAATGGTGCGACAACCATCATCGGTAATCCCTCGATAGAGCTCCAACAAATCCCGGGGGTTGTCATCAATCCTACTTGCTGTACCTACAGGGGCAATATCCAATGCACGACAAAAATCTTCTAGTTCCATAGTAACAGGATTACCATAGATCCTGAATGCAACTGTCGGCTCATATTGCTTGTTGTGGAACTTGAAGCTCTCGACGAAGATTTTGGTGAGCATGTAGTATTGCTCCCTTTTATCTCCCACATAGGTGGCTAAGCCCGCCCTGTTGACAAGGGTGAAGAAATCCTCCAATATCCCTGCATTCCTCAGAAAATCATAGCATGGAAAAGACGAAGCATTAGGAGCCCCGTTGTCCTCTTCGGGCGCGAAGCTAGGCGCGATGATATCCTCATTGTACGATCGCCTAAGCCGGGTGGTGGCCCTAGAAGGCCTCCCGGTGCTGGTTGTTCCTTTCTTGAACAACTCTCCAAAGTTGAACTTCTTCATCTCTTCTCTGAAATTTTCAACAAGTGATATAAAATTTGATTTGGTGACATATAATTGAGGGGAACTACTATAGGAACTTGCTAGAGTACTAATCATGCATCAAAACTAGTTTATACAACTTAGAACAAGCATGCAAGCTCTCTAAACATGTTACCTACAGTAGCAAAATATTCAAGATATACTCAACCAAACAAAATTCTACTTGGATAGGCGGAGGAGTCACATACCGGAGAGCAAATGTGCCAAATTTCAGACAGAAATCTGGGCTGAGCAAAGAGATCGAGAAATCTGGAGTTCTTGAGCAAAAACGCGAGTGAGAGGAACCTGGTGCGAGTTTTTTCGGGAGAGAGAAGATGCTGGGAGAAAGAGATGAAGTAGTGGGGCAAGGAGGGGCCCACACCACAGGGTGGCGCGCCCCCCTCCTTGGCCGCGCCGGCCTGTGGTGTGGCACCCTGTGGTGCCCCACAGGTCATCCTCAGGTGCTCCCAGGTGCCTCGTCGAAAAATAGGACCAACGGTATAATTTTTGTGAATTTTTGAAAACTTTGAAAAATGCACATTTCTGGGTATTTAGTTTATTATTACTAGCCAGGAAAATTTTGAAATCTCCAATTAACTAAGGAACTTTGCAAATTAAAAGTGCTACAGCAACTAGAGCAAATGGAGGAAGAAAGAGATGTTGTTTACCCCCTCTATGCATATAAAAAGTATTTGTTAACAAGGTTGATCAAGTCTTGCCACCAAATAAATTTTACATAGCATAGGAAGAAATAAACCTCAAATCAATCATGTTACCTTGAATTGTATTGATATGGATCCAATCACGAGAGTTTGATATTCTTCTTTAGGCTCATATATAGGACAATCAATAGTTCCAACTTTGATAGTTCTCACATTAAAAATAGTATTGACTCCACATACTTTATCAATCTTCTTGGGGAAATAGACGGTATGCTCCTTATCATCAACATTAAAAGTAACCTTTCCTTTGTTGCAATCAATAACAGCCCCTGCGGTGTTAAGAAAAGGTCTCCCAAGAATAATAGACATATTATCATCTTCAGGCATTTCCAACACAACAAAATCAGTTAATATCAAGCAGTTAGTAGTAACTTGAACAGGAACATCCTCACATATACCAACAGGAATAGCAGTAGATTTATCAGCCATTTGCAAAGATATATCAGTAGGTATCAACTTATCTAAGTAAAGTCTCTTATAAAGAGAAAAAGGCATAACACTAACACCGGCTCCCAAGTCACATAGAGCAGTTTTAACATAATTATTCTTAATAGAACAAGAAATAGTAGGTATACCTGGGTCGCCCAACTTCTTTGGAACTTTGCCATTGAAAGAGTAATTAGCAAGCATAGTGGAAATTTCCTCATTGGGGATTTTCCTTTTGTTAGTAACAATATCTTTCATATACTTTGAATAAGGAGGCAATTTAATAGCATCAGTCAAAGGGATTTGCAAGAATAAAGGTTTCATCCAATCACAAAATTTATTATAGTGTTCTTCTTCCTTTGATTTAAGTTTCTTAGCAGGAAAAGGCATTTGCTTTTGAACCCAAGGTTCTCTTTCATTACCATGTTTCTCAGCAATAAAATCTTCTTTAGTGTACTTTTTATTTTTAGCATGCTTTTCAGGTTCTTCTTCTACCTCTTCTTTATCAGGAGTATCATTCTTATCATTATCTTGATCATGTTCATTACCACTTTCAGTTTCAGCATCAGAAATAGAAATACTATTAGGATCATTAGCAGGTTCAGAGGATTCTACAACATTTTTATGTTTCTTCTTCTTTTTCTTCTTAGAAGGAGCACTAGGTTCAATGCGTTGAGAATCTTGTTCAATTCTTTTGGGATGCCCTTCAGGATATAGAGGATCCTGGGTAGAGACACCACCTCTAGTTGTTACTTCATAAGCATGTTTCTCTTTAGAATTATTTCCCAACAAGTCATTTTGCACTTTAGTGAGTTGATCAATTTGAGTTTGAACCATATGAAAATGTTTAACAAGCATCTTAACATCATTGGAGGTTTTCTCTACAATATCATGCAATTCACTAATAGCTCGAGAATTTTCCATTAAATGATTCTCTACTCTCATATTAAAATTTTCTTGCTTAACAATATAATTATCAAACTCATCTAAGCATTGTGCAGGAGGTTTCGAGTACGGAATATCTTCCCTAGTAAAGCGTTGAAGGGAGTTTACCTCAATCATGGATGAAGGGGGAATTATCTCACATATATCTTCTATGGGAGGAAGATTCTTCACATCTTCAGATTTAATACCTTTCTCCTTGAGAGACTTCTTGGCTTCCCTCATATCTTCATCATTCAATTTAATCATACCCCTCTTCTTCAATATTGGCGTTGGAGTTGGTTCAGGCGTAGTCCAATCATCATGATTCCGGCCTATTTTAGCCAATAATTCTTCAGCGTCATCCGGAGTTCTTTTCCTGAAAACACAACCAGCACAACTATCCAGGTATGCCCTAGACTCAATGGTTAGTCCACTATAAAATATATCAAGTAAATCATGCTTTTCCAAATCATGATCAGGCCGAGCTCTAATAAGAGAGCAAAATCTCGCCCAAGCCTCAGGCAATTTGTCTCCATCCTCCTGGTTAAAATTATAAATTCTCTGCAAAGCAATATGTTGAGCACTAGCAGGAAAGTATTTACGGAAGAAAATATCAAGCAATTCTTTTGGACTTTTAATAGAATTAGGCGGCAAACTATTATACCAAGTTTTAGCGTCATCCTTTAATGAGAATGGAAAGATTTTAGCAACAAAGTAAGTACGCATCTTGACATCATCAGAAAACAAGCTACTTAGAGTAGATAACTCAATCATGTGTTCAACAGCACTTTCTTTTTCGGTACCACAAAAGGGTGTTTTCTCAACAATAGCTATATGAGATAGATCAAGAGAAAAATCATAATCTTTATCCTTAATGTTTATAGGAGATGTGGCAAACTTAGGATCAGGAGATAGTTTATATCTAACAGCATGTTCTGCAAGCAACTTTTTAATTTTTCTTGCATCAGTAGTAGCATTGCATTTTTCAATAAAATCATCATTAAGCTCCACATAATCTTCATCAGGATCATCACTAGAATAATCAAGTTCAGGTGAATTAACAGGTGTAGTAGCATTAGGAGTTTCAGTATTTTCAATTTGTCTAGACCTATCAATCGTAGCATCTAGAAAGGATCCCAATGAACCACTATCATCAAGCACAGCAGAAATATTATGAATGTTATGAGAGTTTTCATATTCAGCAGAAGTACCCGCATGTGAAGCATGTGGCGGTGAAACAAGTTTATCAATCACAGATGGTGAATCAAGTGTAGCGGAGGTACTCATAATTGTACCTTTTCTTGTAGTGGATGGTAATATGGCGATCTTAGAATCGCGAGGTTTACCCATGATGGAGAATTTGCAGCGAACAATATTAATCCAAGTGAACTTCCAAATAAAGCTATGCCCCCCAGGGAAGATGAATATAGTTAAGGATGGCGTCTCCCTCTCCCTCCCACGACCCCAAACCCTAAACACCTTCTTCCCCGGCGATCTCTCTGATCTCTGGTGAACCACTCCATTCTCTCCACTCATCCTCTCCGGCGGATTGTCCTCTCTCTTTTGAGCCCTAATTCTTGGTTTGGTTGGCGCGGTATGGTAGCTCCTGATGGCATTTGGAAGGTCAAGTATTCCACCTCAAGGGATCAAGATCGTCGTCGTGCCAACTCCTATGATGGTATGATTCACTTCTGGTCGGATCATGCTCGGCTTAACCTGCTAAATGCCAAAGGTGAATGCCTTGTTGGTAGATCTCTTGAAAATGGGGACTCTCTTATGGTTGGCACAAATGTGAGGTTCCCCTCTCACACGGCAATACTCTCCCAATGCATCTCTGCCCCTAAGGTACGTGCTCATGTGTTGGACAAGATGAATGATGAACCCCTTAGCCTCTCTATGCATGAAGCAGTTGATTTGGGTATGGACTTCTCCTTTGGATCTGGTTTTCAATTGGATGTCTTGCGTAGATTTAGATCTACAGTTCATCCTTTAGGCAAGGCTAATCACTTTATCATGTTGTCTCTTTTGGACGTGCCAAATTTAAATTGGATGAGACATCTGTTGGTTTAGCTCTGAAGTCCTGCATTGGAGGCATATGTCATGATCTGCATGTTATTCATCTTGGGGATAGAATGTTCAGATTCTCTGTGGCCTCAAAGCATGTTGGGTTTATGGTTTATTCTCTCAAATCCTTTGCTTGTCCTGCTTTCAAATGTTTCTTTCATCTTTGGGGCAATGGTGGACCCTCCTGGAAATATGAATTCAAACTGTGGCAAAAGGAATGTGCTGAAGAATGGGTTCTGGTTAGCCCAAATAAAAAGCGTACAGATCATGCTCTCAGGGTTCTTAAGCAGAGACCATCTGTTTCAGCCCTAAAGAAAAGAGTAGATGGTGTGCAAAAACGTTTATCTTTTGCTACTCTCCTGGAGTACCCTGCTTGTACAGGTTATGAGTATCCTGCTTCCCAGATGCTTAAAGATGATCTTATTGAGGCAGGGTATGTTTGCACACAGTTGGGAAATAAGCCTAAGGTGGTTTTTGCTGCATCTCTAACTCCTCCACCGTTGGAAATTCAGTTTGGCAGCGTTGTAACTCCACCAAGGGCTCAGCAAATTGATCAGCGTAATGAGCGGGAGACTTCTGGTTTGGATAGCTTGAATTTGGATAGGCCGGTTTTCTCGGGCCCAATTGATTCTTCTTCTGATAGCCCAGCCCAGGATTCTGATTTTCAGTCAATGCTTGATGATATGGTGGATCGTGTCTGGACCTGCCAACGTTGCCTCAGTTTTTCGCACAGTACAAAGGAATGTGTTGGCAAAATTCGCTGCAAATCGTGTTATCGATATGGGCACGAAAAAAAAGATTGCTGGAGAAAACCACCATCAATGCGAGGGGTAGAAAAAGTTTTGTCCAAAACTGACAACCTCGTTTCGCGCGATGATGGACAGAAGGCAATAATTCCTGTGCTTAATACGTCAGATGCTCCGCCTTGCACTGTTCATTCTGAACTAGCTCTCTGTCCTGTCTCTGCTGCTTCACCTTCCTGCCACGAGGCGATGGCGAACTTCCCGGTGGATCCCCACCGATTCACGCCGGCGGGCTTCCAGGTGCTTCAACCCTGGGGCGCTGATGAGAGACCGGCGCGCATGTATGTCACGGCGGCGACTCCACCACCTTGTCGCCATGAGTCTTGGGCCATTGCTCAAGTTCTTCCGCGGCCAGAGGGAGCAGAGATCGATGAAGTTCTTAATCAGGTACATGATCACATTCAGGAGAATCTGCATTTGGAGGTAGTGAACTTTGCGGAGAGTGCAGTTGGATTGGGCTTGTACCGCATGCGGGATAGTGCTGTTAGAGATCTGTTAGTTAATCAACCTGCACATCAACTTGAGAATGGTCGTACAGTAACCTTTGTTAGGCATGATGAAGGAGAAAATTTTCGATCAACGGTCTATACTCGTCTTAGTTGGTTAATGATGCTTAACTTGCCTATGGACTATCGCAATGAGGAATTCTTGAGGGATTCTGTTGCCAAGTTTGGTAAGATGAGGGGATGGATTAGAGAGGATCCCACCCCTGCTCGTACTCTGATTAGAGTTGCCTATGGAGGAACTAGAGATGTACCCAGGTCTTTGGTTATTAGGGAACCACATAGATATGGGGGGACAGTAGTCTCATGGACTGTTCCAATCTACATTTTGACTAGTGAACCAGAGGATGTGTTGCCACCTGATGAATCCCCTGAGCCAGAAAATGGCAATCCTCACCCACAGTTCTTTGTTGGTCCTGTTCCACCACAAGACAATTGGGCTCCACCAATGAACCAGGGTTGGGATAATTGGAATGAAGAGGGTCATGCTGGTAATGACAATGTTAACCCTGGATGGGACTTACCTGGGCCTGACTTTATGCAGCAGCTCCCTTCCTCCATATCTGTTCAGTTCACTGATCAGACTATCTCTTCTGTTCAACTTGTTCCTGGAGAAGGGCCTGTCCTTGTGCAGCAAGGAAACATGGAGCTCATTGAGATAGAAGATATCACTGAAGAGTGGGAGGAAGAATACCCACAGAATGTACCAATGCATGATGTGCAGGGATATATGGGAGATCCTAGTCTTGCCCTGGTTCCATACAAATACTCTGTCTGGCACTCTGTTTGGTCTCAGGTTGGCTCATCTGCAAACACTGCTCAGCATGTTATGATCTCTGATCCAGTGCAAGGAGATGTACTGGGAATGCCTGCCTCTTTGATGCATTCACTGAAGCCTTTGGTTGATGCTGACCCTGCTGTACCTGGTGGATCCTCAGTTTCAGATTCAGATTCTTCAGTGCAAGACTCTGCAGATATGCTACTTGATCAGCTGGTGGTGCCTCCTTTGGAGGGTACAAGGAAGAGGGGGCGCGGGAAAAAGGTTGTGCCTGCTTCAGAGGAAGGGGTCAGGAGAAGTACTAGGCAGGCTGCCATCAAGCAGGGATACAAGGCTGAGCCCATCAATGAGCAGCTGGAGCCCAAGAAGGAGGCAAAGAAAAAGCCCAGGTCCAAGCCCAGTAAGGAGAATGTTGCACCTTTTACTCCTATAAAGGTGATTCAGAAGGTTGGTGCAGCTCTGGAGATACCTGCAGACAAGTTGACTGAGGAGAAGCTTATGGCCTCTTCTGTGCAAGACTCTACTTCAGGAGTTTAAATGATAATACATCTCTATGTGGTGCTTTTGTGCCCAAATGTGGGCTTATTTTGTTGCCTTAGCTACACCTATGATGCCATTGTGCAAGACTATCTATCACAGTATTATATATATATGAACTGCAATGCTATGATGCTTGGACCTTATTTGCTGTCTTGTGTATTGTATGAGTTGTTGGTTGTCCAATGGCTATGTGCTGCTTTTTATTCATTGGGTTTTAATGGATAGCACAAAACAATGGTTAATGGATTGGTTGGTTCTGGATTGGAATGTGAGAGGCCTAAATGATAAGGATAAGCGTTTGGCAGTGTATAATAAAATTGATGAAAGTAACTACTCAGTAGTATGTCTGCAAGAGACTAAGTGTGAAAATTTTGATCATTCTTTTATCAGGAGCTTTTGCCCCAAAAGGTTTGATCAGTTTGCTTTCTCCCCTTCTGTGGGAGCCTCTGGTGGCATTATTATATTATGGAACAGTTCTGTCTTTGAGGGTACTCTTTTGGAAATACATAGATCAGCAGTGAGGGTTCTTTTTACCTCAAAGCATACAAAAGAGTCTTGGACTTTGGTTAGTGTTTATGGTCCTTGTAGAGGCATAGAGAGGGATATTTTTGTTCAATGGCTGCATGATCTTCAGATTCCTTTTGATGAACATTGGTTGCTAGTTGGGGATTTTAAATTTATGAGGTCTGTTGATAATAGAAACAAGCCTGGAGCTGATATGAATGATATCTTCATTTTTAATGAAATTATCAGTTACCTTGGCCTAGTGGAGATTCCCTTAAAAGGCAGAAAGTTTACTTGGTCCAATATGCAGGATCAGCCCTTGCTTGAGCAGCTTGACTGGTTCTTTACTAGCTGTCAATGGACTCTCAAATATCCAAATACCTTAGTTCATCCCTTGGCCAAACCTGTGTCTGACCATACTCCTTGTGTGATTCAAATTGCCACAAGTATCCCTAAGGCACACATTTTTAGGTTTGAAAATCACTGGGTTGAGCAGCCTGGGTTTATGGATTTGGTTAAGGAGGTGTGGACTTGGCCAGTTAGATCTTCTTCTGCTGCAGGCATTCTTTCAGCCAAGCTAAAAAATCTGAGATATGAGCTTAAGAGATGGGGGAAAAGCTTATCTGCCATTAAGCAGTTAATTTTGAAATGTAATCAGGCAATCCTGATTCTTGATCAGTTGGAGGATGAAAGGGAGTTGAGCAGGCCTGAATTTAATTTCAGGAATATTGTGAAGGAGCATTTAAAAGCTCTGATGCAGTCTCAGTCTGATTATTGGAAGAAGAGATGCACTATAAGATGGATCAAACTTGGAGGTGAAAACACTAAATTTTTTCACTCCAAGGCCACAGAGAGATATAGGCATAATGTGATTGCAGATATTATGGATGATGATGGGAATACTTTGTCCACTCATAGTGAAAAAGCTAATGCTTTCCTTCACAGCTTCAAAAATAGGATGGGAGTTTGCAGGGCAACCACCCCTATGGATCTTGGAGCTGTCATTCAGAGAGTGGATAACCTTGATTCTCTGGTAACTCCTTTTTCTGATGAAGAGATTGACAAGATTGTTCAACATATGAAGCCAGATAGAGCCCCTGGTCCTGATGGTTTTAATGGTTTATTTTTGAAAAAATGTTGGGATATAGTCAGAGCTGATTTTATTAATTTATGTCATGATTTTCACTGTGGCAAAGCCTCCCTTCAGAGTATCAATGGTTCCTTCATTACTCTAGTGCCTAAGAAGCACAGTCCTGAGACTATAAATGATTTTAGGCCAATTTCTCTGACTAATACTTGCCTCAAATTCTTGACTAAATTGGCTGCTAATAGGATGCAAAGTGAGATCAAAAGAACTGTTCATGCCAATCAGTATGGGTTTATTCAGCAGAGAACAATTCAGGACTGCCTTGCATGGTCTTTTGAGTTTCTGTACCAGTGTCAGCAGTCCAAGAGATAGATTGTAGTCCTAAAAATTGAATTTGAGAAATCTTTTGACACTCTAGATCATGAAGCCATTATTCAGATAATTAGGTACAAGGGATATGCTTAGTTATTTATGATGTTTTTAAAGGAAGTGTTGTCCTCAGGATCTTCCTCTATATTAGTCAATGGTGTGCCTGGTAAATCTTTTCCATGTAGGAGAGGAGTAAGGCAAGGAGACCCTCAGTCTCCTCTGCTTTTTGTACAAGGGGCTGATCTGTTACAGACATTGGTCAATATTGCATACAGAGAGGGAATTCTGGTTGCTCCAATTCCTGTTGAAAGTGATTTTCCTATCATTCAGTATGCTGATGATACTATTATTATTTTACCTGCTGAGAAAGTGCAATTGGCTGCCTTCAAAAATATCCTGGATCAGTATGCTGCTTTCACAGGTCTTAAGGTTAATTATAATAAATCCTCTATGATTCCTATAAATTTGTCACATGATGAGGCTGTTGATCTTGCTAGAGATTTTGATTGCCAGTTGGGTAGCATGCCCTTCACTTATTTAGGTCTCCCAATGGGAACCACTAAGCCAACAATCAGAGATATGTCCCCTCTTATTGATAGGGCGGAAAGGAGGTTATCTGCCACTACATCCTTTTTGTCTTATGGAGATAGATTGGTTTTGGTCAACTCAGTGCTCTCCTCTTTGCCTACTTTTTTCATGCTTTCTCTAAAGATTCCTGTGGGAGTGGTGGATGTAGTTGATAGAGCAAGGAGACACTGCTTGTGGAGAAGGAAAGATAAGGAGAAAATTCATTCTCTGGCTGCCTGGCAAATGATTTGTAAACCCAAGAATAAAGGTGGCCTGGGCATCATTGATTTAAGAATTCAGAATATAGCACTTCTGCTAAAATATCTCCATAAATTCTATAATAATGATGCTACTCCCTGGGTGCAATTAGTGAGGGACTCTTACTATTTTGGATCAGTTCCTCATGCCACTGTACTTGTTGGCTCCTTCTGGTGGAGAGATGTGTTCAGCTTGGTGGACCAGTACAGAGCTGTCACTAAATGTACCATTGGAAATGGTGAGTCCATATTATTTTGGGCTGATAAGTGGAAAGAGGAATCACTGGATGTCAGGTTTCCTAGGCTGTTTTCTTTCACTAAGGATAAGCTTCAGTCAGTCAAAGAATTTTGTAATATGGATGATATTACAGATGGATTTCATCTTCCCTTATCCACACAAGCTCATGGAGAAATGTTGCAGTTGAGGGATTTTCTTCAAAGTGTGGAATTATCTGAGGGGACAAAAGACACTTGGTTGATACAAAAAGGTAATGGGCAATATAAACCAAGTCTGATTTATAGATTGCATTTTGGCTCAATGCTAAACCACACTCCCTCTATTTGGTTGTGGAAGAGCAAATGTACTTCAAAACACAAATTCTTTGCCTGGCTCATTCTTCATGATAGAATAAATACCAAGGACATGCTACTGAGGAGGCATTGGAATGTTTCTGATACTCAAAGTTGTGTGTTGTGTCATGATGATTCTTATGAAGATTGGAGACACCTCTTTTTTAACTGCATGTACAGCACACGAATTTGGAATTATTTGCAAATACCCTGGCGCCCGGGAGATACACTTGCATCACTATATGCTGCTGATGGCGTGTAACTCACACGTTCGTTGGGAACCCCAAGAGGAAGGTATGATGCGCACAGCAGCAAGTTTTCCCTCAGAAAGAAACCAAGGTTTATCGAACCAGGAGGAGCCAAGAAGCACGTTGAAGGTTGATGGCGGCGGGATGTAGTGCGGCGCAACACCAGGGATTCCGGCGCCAACGTGGAACCTGCACAACACAACCAAAGTACTTTGCCCCAAAGAAACAGCGAGGTTGTCAATCTCACCGGCTTGCTGTAACAAAGGATTAACCGTATTGTGTGGAAGATGATTATTTGCAGAAAACAGTAGAACAGTATTGCAGTAGATTGTATTTCAGTATAGAGAATTGGACCGGGGTCCACAGTTCACTAGAGGTGTCTCTCCCATAAGATAAACAGCATGTTGGGTGAACAAATTACAGTTGGGCAATTGACAAATAAAGAGGGCATGACCATGCACATACATATCATGATGAGTATAGTGAGATTTAATTGGGCATTACGACAAAGTACATAGACCGCCATCCAACTGCATCTATGCCTAAAAAGTCCACCTTCAGGTTATCATCCGAACCTCCTCCAGTATTAAGTTGCAAAGCAACAGACAATTGCATTAAGTATGGTGCGTAATGTAATCAACAACTACATCCTTAGACATAGCATCAATGTTTTATCCCTAGTGGCAACAGCACAACACAACCTTAGAACTTTCTGTCACTGTCCCAGGTATCAATGTAGGCATGAACCCACTATCGAGCATAAATACTCCCTCTTGGAGTTACAAGCATCTACTTGGCCAGAGCATCTACTAGTAACGGAGAGCATGCAAGATCATAAACAACACATAGACATAACTTTGATAATCAACATAACAAGTATTCTCTATTCATCGGATCCCAACAAACGCAACATATAGAATTACAGATAGATGATCTTGATCATGTTAGGCAGCTCACAAGATCCGACAATGAAGCACAATGGGGAGAAGACAACCATCTAGCTACTGCTACGGACCCATAGTCCAGGGGTAGACTACTCACACATCACTCCGGAGGTGACCATGGCGGCGTAGAGTCCTCCGGGAGATGAATCCCCTCTCCGGCAGGGTGCCAGAGGCGATCTCCTGGATCCCCCGAGATGGGATCGGCGGCGGCGGCGTCTCTGGAAGGTTTTCCGTATCGTGGCTCTCGGTACTGGGGGTTTCGCGACGGAGGCTTTAAGTAGGCGGAAGGGCAGGTCAGGAGGCGGCACGAGGGCCCCACACCACAGGGCCGCGCGACCAAGGGGGGGGCCGCGCCGCCCTAGGGTGTGGCCACCTCGTGGCCCCACTTCGTCTCCTCTTCGGACTTCTGGAAGCTTCGTGGCAAAATAGGACCCTGGGCGTTGATTTCGTCCAATTCCGAGAATATTTCGTTACTAGGATTTCTGAAACCAAAAACAGCAGTAAAACAAAGAATCGGCACTTCGGCATCTTGTTAATAGGTTAGTTCCAGAAAATGCACGAATATGACATAAAGTGTGCATAAAACATGTAGATAACATCAATAATGTGGCATGGAACATAAGAAATTATCGATACGTCGGAGACGTATCAGCTGCCAAAAGAAATTTCCAGGGACCATGTTTTGTTGAAGTTGTGGTCATTGCATGTTGGAACATTTGGAAGCAAAGGAATGCATGCATTTTTAAACATATCAGGCCGACTTTCAGAGGTTGGAAGGCAGGTTTTTTTCATGACAGCACCATGCTTATGCATAGGGTGAAAGCTGTTGATGTAGATCCTTTGTCAATATGGCTAAAGTCTCTCCCACAGATTTCTTTTGTATATAGCCTGTTTCTTGTTTTCTTTTACCTTTTTGTATATATTATAACTCTTTTGTTTTGGGTTTAATAAAGTGAGGCTGTGGGGGGCTCCCCCACAGTAGAAAGTTTCAAAAAAAGCTATGCCCCCCGGCAACGGCGCCAGAAAATAGTCTTGATGACCCACAAGTATAGGGGATCGCAACAGTCTTCGAGGGAAGTAAAACCCAATTTATTGATTCGACACAAGGGAAGACAAAGAACACTTGAAAGCCTTAACAGCGGAGTTGTCAATTCAGCTGCACCTGGAAACAGACTTGCTCGCAAGGGTTTATCAGTAGTAACAGTTTTATAGCAGTAGCAGTAGTGAAATAACAGCAGCAGAGTAACAAAGACAGCAGTAGTAATTTTAGTAAACAGCAGGATTAAAATACTGTAGGCACGGGAACGGATGAACGGGCGTTGCATGGATGAGAGAAACTCATGTAACAATCATAGCAGGGCATTTGCAGATAATGATAAAATGGTGTCCAAGTACAAAGCAATCAATAGGCATGTGTTCCAATTATAGTCGTACGTGCTCGCAATGAGAAACTTGCACAACATCTTTTGTCCTACCAGCCGGTGGCAGCCGGGCCTCAAGGGAAACTACTGGATATTAAGGTACTCCTTTTAATAGAGTACCGGAGCAAAGCATTAACACTCCGTGAACACATGTGATCCTCACATCGCTACCATTCCCTCCGGTTGTCCCGATTTCTGTCACTTCGGGGCCATTGGTTCCGGACAGCGACATGTGTATACAACTTGCAGGTAAGATCAATAAAGAATGAATATCATGATGAAGCAATAACATGTTCAGATCTGAGATCATGGCACTCGGGCCCTAGTGACAAGCATTAAGCATAACAAGTTGCAACAATATCATCAAAGTACCAATTACGGACACTAGGCACTATGCCCTAACAATCTTATGCTATTACATGACCAATCTCATCCAATCCCTACCATCCCCTTCGGCCTACAGCGGGGGAATTACTCACACATGGATGGGGGAAACATGGCTGGTTGATGTAGAGGCGTTGGCGGTGATGGCGGCGATGATCTCCTCCAATTCCCCGTCCCGGCGGAGTGCCAGAACGGAGACTTCTGGCTCCCGCGACGGAGTTTCGCGATGTGGCGGCGTTCTGGAAGGTTTCTGGCGACTTCGACTTCTTCCCGTGCGTTTTTAGGTCGAGGCCGATAAATAGTTCGAAGGAGGGCGTCGGAGGCCGGCCGAGGGGGCCACACCACATGGCCGCGCGGGCCCCCCTGGGCCGCGCCGCCCTATGGTGTGGGGCCCTCGGGCCTCCACCTTAATTGTCCTTCTGGCTCCGTCAGTATTCTTGGAAAATAGGGCCTTCTGCATAAATTCCGAGGATTTTCCCGAAAGTTGGATTTCTGCACAAAAACGAGACACCAGAGCAGTTCTGCTGAAAACAGCGTTAGTCCGTGTTAGTTGTATCCAAAATACACAAATTAGAGGCAAAACAATAGCAAAAGTGTTCGGGAAAGTAGATACGTTTAGGACGTATCAACCCCAAATGATGCGGAAGTTTCTTCTTTGAAGCATTTTCGGTATTTTTCTTCGATCGGGACACAAAAGTAGACGATTGCTTATACCTCTTAAATGCGGGCCAGTGATCTTTTATCTTCACTAGATTATCATCGAATACTGGATCTTCATTCTTATATTTTTCCCATAAATTTTTCTTCCAGGAATGGAATTGTATGGCCATCTTCTTCCATGTCCATTCCTTGACTTTATTCTTCTGGCCTTCCGTCATGTCTTCCGGTAGGCTGAACTTTGTCAGTAGCGTGTCCCAAAGAAAAATTTTCATCGTGTCGTTGACATAACTAGCACCACTCTCCGCGTTCTTCGGCTTATGCCACTCTTGAATGCTGATCGGTACATGGTCCCTAACCAGAACTCCGGCTTGACTTGTAAATTTGTGGCAAAACTCTTTGGGATGCTCTGGTTCACCATTAGCCTTGAATGCCATGAGGGATAACCTGCCCTCGCCCTTTAGCAGTTGCGTCGGGCCTCGTTTTGTTCTAACAGACTTGCTCGATGTTCCAGAAGGCTAAAAGAAAAAATTATTTGTTAATAAGTGCAATACAAATAAATGAATGCATCTAGGGATGAACATAGACTAATTGATACATAAATATACACCTCGCCGGAGTTTGTGATAGACACTTCGTTGTCTCTTCTAATTTGTTCAGACTCAAGTCCCTCGCCGAAATCATTCAGAAAGTCTTGGAACTCGTTGTCATCTCCATCGGGTTCTGGACCACGGGCACTATCATAGATCAATTTCTGCACCACTTCCTCCCCCTCCTCATCTCGGACGAAGATGTCGTCCTCCATACCTCAATGTCACTACAAAATTAAGAAAGCAATTATATTTAATTCATCATGTCATGATCATATAACAGATTGCTAGATGGATAACAATTGAAATGAAGAAAGCAAAAAAAACCCTAACCCTAACACTCGGTGCTCTTCCTCTCGCTCTTCTCTCTTTTTCTCGACCCTAACCCTAACACTCGGCGCTCTTCCTCTCGCTCTTCTCTCTTTTTCTCGACCCTAACCCTAACACTCGGCGCTCTTCCTCTCGCTCTTCTCTCTTTTTCTCGACCCTAACCCCAACACTCGGCGCTCTTCCTCTCGCTCTTCTCTCTTTTTCTCGACCCTAACCCTAACACTCGGCGCTCTTCCTCTCGCTCTTCTCTCTTTTTCTCGACCCTAACCCTAACACTCGACGCTTTTGTCCATCATTTTCCCTCTCTTTTCATGACGTGCTCCTCACTTCTCTTTTCACCAAAGCTCTATTGCCTTTGTTCTCTCTTTGTACTTTCGGTTGGAGTAGAGATTAGCTTGATATTTATATTCATTTGTTTCCAACTTTACATCCCACTCAAGAAAAATCAACTTATTCATGTCCATGAATCGCTGATCAAAACCATGCTCTTTCTTTAGAGCTCTGAAAAAATTCTCTCTTGCTTAAGTGCAGCTGCTATTTGAAACTAACGCCGTAATACTCCTGTCATCCCATGGTCAAATATTCATATAAACTGATATGAAAGGCTTATTTCATTAGCTCACAAATCATTTCACCCCGGACTTGAAACTAACGCCACGAAAACATTTTTTTCCCCATGATGCAGGCGAGGGCGGAGGAAGCAGCCCCAGGCCGTCGCCACGCCGCGGGCTCGCGATGGCGCTCCACCAACGGAGGACAATGGCCGACATTATGGCGGCGTCGCGCGCGCAGGGCCTGTACGTCAGCATGCGCACGCTCGGCCCCTTCTTCCGTGTCACGGCGACCTGCGCCGGGCCCGAGAAGGAGGCGGTGGCGGGCATGGAGCTGGGCCGCGCCGAGGGCGCCGTCCTGCCTTGGCCCGGGGGCTCCCTGCTGCACCTCGACTCCATGTGCATGTCGCGCGCCACGCTCTCGGTCCCCGACCTCCCGCTCTTCGGCCTCGGCCTCTTCCTCGGCGCCGTCGCCGTGCGCCACGGCTTCGACGCCGGCTGCGTGCGCGCCGAGCTGCTCGCCATAACGTTCGCGGAGCTCCTCGACATAACGTCGAACACCTTCCGGGTGTTCGATGGCCGGCGCCGAGGCGGAGGAGCGCAGCAGCTTCTGGACGGCGACGGCTACCTTCACGGCGACGACAACCTTCGCAGCAGCAGTGGAGCACGCGCAGGCGAGGGGAACGACAAGGGAAAGACGCCGACGACGTGGTGCCGTGGTGGAGGACGTACCTGCGGCGGCGCGCAGAGAGAGGAGATGCCGCTGGCGCTGACGAGGGACGGCGGCGACGGCGACGGCGTGGTGCGGCGTGGCGCTGATGAGGGACGGCGGCGACGGCGTGGATGGTGGCAGCGCGCGGAACTCGGCGACGACGACGGCGTGGTCTCTGCGCGGGGTGTGAGAAATTTGGGGAATTGGGGGAAAATTGCCCGCGCGGCTAAGTGAAATAGAGGGGAAGACCCTTTCGTACCGGTTGGTATCACCAACCGGTACGAAAGACCTTTCGTACCGGTTGGTGGTACCAACCGGTACCAAAGGGTTTTTTTTGTTTTGCTTTTTCTTTTCCTGTTTTCTTTTCTTTTGCTGTTTTCTTTTCTGTTTCTTTTTCTTTTCTTTTTTCTTTTCTTCTATGTTTCTTTTCTATTTCTATTTCTTTATCTTTTCTGTTTGTTTTCTTTTCTATTTCTTTTTTTCTATTTCTTTTTTTTTCTATTTCTTTTATGTTTTCTTTTCTATTTCTCTTTTCTTTTGCTGTTTTCTTTTCTGTTTCTTTTTCTTTTCTTTTTTTCTTTTCTTCTATGTTTCTTTTCTATTTCTATTTCTTTATCTTTTCTGTTTGTTTTCTTTTCTATTTCTTTTTTGTATTTCTTTTCTATTTCTTTTATGTTTTCTTTTCTATTTCTCTTTTCTATTTCTTTTCTTCTTTTCTTTTGATGTTTCTTTTCTATTTCTTGTATGTTTCTTTTTCTTTTTCCTTTTTATGTTCCTTTTCTTTTGTTGTTTCTTTTCTATTTCTTTTTTTCTATTCTGTTTATTTTTCTTTTCTTTTTGTCTTTTCATTTATGTTTCTGTTTCTTTTCTATTTCTTTTTTTTCTTTTCTGTTTCTTTTCTTCTTTTCTTTTGTTGTTTCTTTTCTATTTCTTTTTTTCTTTTACTTTCTCGCCACGACGCCGCGCGTGGGAGAAAAAAGGCGGGAAAGAAAGGGCCGGAATAAAATTTTGTTACGATTGAACTCAAATTAAAAGTACATAGCTTAACTGAAAATTAAGATACATGTCCAGATTCTACTGTTGGAGTCATTCAGTCATACTCGTGCCTAGCCCTGTAGTAGTCGCCACTGTAGTCGTCGTAGTCGCCGTCATCATCGTCGCTGGCATCGGGGTCGCGGTAGTCGAACGCCGGCGGGTGAGCACGCGTGGGCTGGGACTGAGGGTAGCGCAGGCGGGGGCCACTGTAGGCCATGATGCCCTGGAGAGTCCGGCCACGCCACCACAGCCGACGGCCGGCCTCGTTGAAGTTCGAAGGAGGAGGGCCGCCCTCTTCGTGCCTGGCAAGCGCCCTCTCACGCCGATTGATGAAGAAGCTTTCCCAAGTCGGGCTGTAGTCGGGATGCCACTGGGGATTCCTCCGCTGCTCTGGCGTGAGCTCGAAGTAGTAGTGGTTCGTGATGGCCATCTCGCGCGCCACACCTAGAGGGACTGGAGGGACCGGTATGCCTCCGACGCTTAGCAACCAGCCGGTCGGGACGCGGTAGCCCGGTGGGCAGGGGTAGTTCGAGGCGCAATGCCTCCGCCTCCCGGGGGGTTAGAGATACGATGGAAGCCATGGGAGAGAATGATGAGGTTTGCAAATATGAGTCTAGATGTGATATGTAAATGGAGGCCAAGCCTACATATATGTAGTGAAAAAATGGCGGGATGACAGAGGCGGGAACCGGTGGAAAGCGCGGGAAGAAAATAGGCGGGAACCGGTGGAAAGCGCGGGCAGAAAATAGGCGGGAAACCTTTAGTACCGGCTGGTGGGTGCAACCGGTACTAAAGGTGGTTTTCTGTCATGTAACAAAACTATCGGTGGGATAAGGACGCGTGGGTAACCTTTAGTACCGGCTGGTTGGTGCAACCGGTACTAAAGGTGGTTTTCTGTCATGTAACAAAATTGTCGGTGGGATAAAGACGCGTGGGTAACCTTTAGTACCGGCTGGTGGGTGTTACCGGTACTAAAGCTGTCGGCAGGATAAGGACGCCCTGCTCGATGAGATAAAGCATGTAGCGCACGATGCCCTGTCGGAGGAAGAAGAGAATGTAGAAGCGGCGTCGTGCCTATAAAAGGAGCATCGATACGCCATGGCAAGCAGATCAACAAGCCAACATGGCCGGATGGAGAGTTTCATCACCATGGATGGGGAAAGGGTTGGGAAATCTCCCGTGGCGGAACTTGTCGAAGATGCCCTTGGTGCACACGCCCTATGGCATCTTCGGAAGTTCCGCCTCGGAAAAATTTCCCTGCAAGCCCGTGAAAGACTCCATCTCCTCTAACAATGTTGGGGAAAGGGTTGGGAAATCTCCCGTGGCGGAACTTCTCGAATATTCCCTTGGTGCACATGCCCTATATATGGCATATTCGGAAGTTCCGCCTCGGAAAAATTTCCCTGCAAGCCCGTGAAAGCTACTTAACTAGTAAAACAAGCCAACCATCTCCATTGTTAATATCTTACATACAGTAACATCATTACACAAAAGTGATTTCCATATTGAGATACACAAGTTATGATCCCTATATCTAGCTAGTCTTCTGAGTTTTCTTCATCTGTTTCCCTTTCTTCTTACTGCGACGCAACCATGGACAATCTTCATTGTTTAAGATGATGCTTGGGTCAATTTTTACCTTGAAGGGTGGAATATCGTCAAACTTATTATAATATTCTGACATGTCTGTCTTGTCCTCTACTCCCACGATGTTTCTTTTTCCTGAAAGAACTATGTGCCGCTTTAGCTCATCGTATGATGTGTCCTCTTGCCTTTCTTTTCTTTTTTTCGGTTTGCTAGACATGTCCTTCACATAAAAAACCTGAGCCACTTCACTGGCTAGGACGAATGGTTCGGTGTCGTACCCTAGATTCTTGAAATCCACTGTAGTCATTCGGTACTGCGGGTCTACCTGTACCCCGTCTTTCAGGTTGAACCATTTGCACCGGAACAAAGGGACCTTGAAATTAGGTCCATAGTCAAGTTCCCATATCTCCTCTATGTACCCATAATATGTGACCTTGTTCCCATTGCCATCTTCTGCATCAAAGCGGACACCACTGTTTTGGTTGGTGCTCTTTTTGTCTTGGGTGAAAGTGTAAAATGTGTTCCCATTAATCTCGTACCCTTGAAAAGTCGATATAGTAGAAGATGGTTGCTTGGCCAACAAGTACAGCTGCTCATCATCGGTGACATTCATGAGACGTGTTTGCAACCAACCACCGAAAGTCTTCATGTGTTCTCCATCAATCCAATCTTCACGTTGCTCCGGGTATTTAGAGCGTAAGATATCCTTGTGTTCCTCTTTGTACGGAGCCACCAAGATGGAATTATGAAGAACTGTGTAGTGTGCTTGAGTGAAAGAATGTCCGTCCATACATGTTGTTGATTTCTTTCCTAGCGTGCCTTTTCCACGCAGTCTCCCCTCATAGCGCGATTCAGGAACACCGATCGGCTTAAGGTCAGGAATAAAGTCAACACAAAACTCAATGACCTCCTCTGTTCCATAGCCCTTGGAGATGCTTCCTTCTGGCCTAGCACGGTTATGAACGTACTTCTTTAAGACTCCCATGAATCTCTCAAAGGGGAACATGTTGTGTAGAAATATAGGACCGCGAACACCAATCTCTTCGACCAGGTGAACTAGGAGATGTGTCATAATATTGAAGAAGAATGGTGGGAACACCAACTCGAAGTTGACTAGACATTGGACCACATCCTTCTGTAAATTTTGTAGAGTAAGTGGATTGATCACCTTCTGAGAAATTGCATTGAGAAACGCACATAGCTTCACAATGGGTACTCGAACATTTTCCGGCAGAAGCCCCCTCAATGCAACCGGAAGTAATTGTGTCATAATCACGTGGCAGTCATGAGGCTTTAGGTTTTGAAACTTTTTCTCTGACATGTTTATTATTCCCTTTATATTCGACGAGAAGCCAGACGGGACCTTGATGCTACTCAGGACTTTAAAAAAGATCTCCTTCTCCTCTTTGGTAAGAGCGTAGCTGGCAGGACCTTGATACTTCTCTGGATTCAGGTTGTTTCCTTCGTGGATACTTTCCTGGTCCTGCCGTGCATCCGGTGTATCTTTTGTCTTCCCATACACGCCCAAGAAGTTTAGCAGGTTCACGCAAAGATTTTTCGTCACGTGCATCATGTCGATTGCAGAGTGAACCTCTAAGAATTTCCAGTAGGGTAGCTCCCAAAATATCGACTTCTTCTTCCACATGGGTACGTGTCCGTCAACATCATGCGGAACAGATTGTCCGCCAGGACCCTTTCCAAAGATCACTTTTAAATCCTTGACCATATCATATATAACTTCCCCAGTAGGGTGGGTAGGCTTCGTTCGGTTATCTGCCTCACCTCCGAAATGCTTTCCTCTCTTTCTTACGTGATGTTGTTTTGGAAGAAATCGACGATGCCCCAGGTACACATTCTTGTTTCCCAAATAATTACTGTCAGTCTCACCTAAACAGTGTGTGCATGCATTGTATCCCTTGTTTGACTGCCCTGAAATGTTACCAAGAGCAGGCCAATCATTGATGGTTACAAATAACAACGCTCGTAGGTTAAATTCCTTTTGTTCGTGCTCATCCCACACAGGTACACCTTTGTCACGCCACAACTCTAAAAGTTCTTCAACCAATGGCCTCAGGTACACATCAATGTCGTTGCCGGGTTGCTTCGGGCCCTGGATGAGCACTGGCATCATAATGAACTTCCGCTTCATGCACAACCAAGGAGGAAGGTTATAGATACATAGAGTCACTAGCCAGGTGCTATGACTGGAGCTCTGCTCCCCAAAAGGATTAAAGCCATCTTTACTTAGACCAAATCTTAAGTTCCTTGCGTCATCTGAAAATGACTTGAACTCTTTGTCGATTTTTCTCCACTGTGACCCGTCAGCGGGGTGTCTCAGCATCACATCTTTCTTACGGTCCTCTTTGTGCCATCACAACAACTTGGCATGCTTTTTGTTCTGGAACAAACGTTTCAACCGTGGTATTATAGGAGCATACCACATCACCTTCGCAGGAACCATCTTCCTGGGGTTGGACTCGCCCTCAACATCGCCAGGGTCATCTCGCCTGATCTTATACCTCAATGCACTACATACCGGGTATGCATTCAAATTCTCGTACTCCCCGCGGTAGAGGATGCAGTCATTGATGCATGCATGTATCTTCTGCACCTCTAATCCTAGAGGGCAGACAACCTTCTTTTCTTCGTACGTACTATAGGGCAATACGTTCTCCCCTGGAAGCATCTTCTTTATTATTTTCAGCAACTTTTCAAATCCCTTGTCAGAAGTACCATTCTCTGCCTTCCACTGCAGCAATTCCAGTGTGGTACCCAGCTTTTTCTGACCATTTTCGCAATTTGGGTACAATAGTTTGTTGTGATCCTCTAACATTTTCTCCAACTTCAACCTCTCATTTTCATTTCCGCAGTTCATCTTCGCATCAAGAATGGCCCGACCCAAATCGTCATCCGGGTCATCAAAAATCGGCTCATCGAAAATGGGCTCTTCTTCAGCTTCGTCTTCCCCCATTCTACTATCACCGTCTTCAGTGAATAAGGGATAGTTGTCACTATCCTCTTCTTCTTCGTTGTCTTCCAATATAACCCCTCTTTCTCCGTGCTTGGTCCAACAATTATAGCTGGGCATGAAACCGTTCTCTAGCAGGTGGACGTGAAGGGTCTTTGAGGTTGAGTAATCCTTCATATTCTTACAGGAACTACATGGACAATACGTGAAACCATTCGACCGCCTGTTTGCCTCAGCCACGTTGAGAAAATAATGCATGCCATTAATGAACTCGGGATGGCACCGGTCACCGTACATCCATTGTCGACTCATCTGCATTTTATATGTATATCAAAAATCATTAAGTACACAACATCATGGATATATGAGTGACCAACTTAATTAATATTCAAGTTCATCACATAAAACTATTTTTTTATAAAAAAGAAGAGGGGCTCACCGAGGTGGTACCGTGCCGGCTAGGGGCCGGACGACACTGGCGATCGATGGCGGTGAGGATGGGGATGATACTAATTAAAACCTACAAAACATACCATAATTTCTGCTCAAATTGCATATAAAAAATCCCTAACTTAGGCATTTCATCGAACACCTTGCTAGCACTAGAAAAATAGTACGAGTTAAAACTACCAAAGAAATGAGCTAAATTAGGAACGCCGGAAGGAAGGATGATATTGCTAACCCTTGGATAGATGTATGCCGTTAATCTTGTTAAAATGGTGGAGAAAAATGAAGATTATTGGAGTGTGAGAGGTGCAAAATATTTGGAAATGTGAGAGAGGATGAGAAGGAGGATGAGATGCAGGGGGCTCGGGCGGGGCGGCGCGCGCTGATATAGGCATGGACCCTTTAGTACCGGTTCCTTAGATGAACCGGTACTAAAGGTGCGGCCCTGGCCCCACCTCCGCCTGGAAACTGGGCAGAAACCCTTTCATACCGGTTCGTAACACGAACCGGTATAAAAGGGCCTTAACGAACCGGTATAGATGTCACACCCCTGGAACCGGTACTAATGCCCCCTTTAGTACCGGTTCGTAAGGGAACCGGTACTAAAGGCTTAGATGGATGCCCATTTTTCTACTAGTGACCGATCGCCACGGTTGCGGCGGGCTCCTCTGTCTCGGGCGCCAGCCCGATCGCCACGGCTCTGCCCTGGCTCTCCGCCGCGGCGACGTACCCCGCTCCCGTCTCCCGCATCACCACCGGGGCACTGCTCCCTGGTCACGGTGACCTTGTGCCTCACCCTGTGCCGACGTCGTAATATGGGGATGGTCCCCATGGCCATCCCTTGTTCTACGGTGCGCCCGCCGTGGCGTACGGGTAGCCCTCCTTGCCGCCCTCTACCTCGGCAGCGCCTCCACCTGCGGCGCCCTATGCTCCTTTGCCGGTTCCTCCCGCGGCCCGTGATGCTTCTGTTGCCCGTGATCCCCTGCCAATTCATCTTGCACATCTACTCACGGTGAAATTGACCCCGGATAACTACCTCCTTTGGCGTGCTCAAGTTCTCCCGCTCCTCCGCAGCTATCACCTCGACGGGTATATGGATGGATCGCTTCCGTGCCCCTCCGTCGTGGTTCACCTGACCACCACCGATGGCGCGCCACTGTCGATCGCCAACCTGGCCTATCGCCAATGGACGGCGCAAGATCAGGCAATACTTAGCGCCATCCAGTCCTCGTTGACGCCCTCTGTAGCGGGTATGGTGCTCTTTGCCGCCATGTCGCGTGACGCCTGGACTACACTTGACTCCAGTTTTTCTTCGCAAACCATGGCGCGCTCCAATGCTATCCGCAACAAACTCGTGGACCTTCACAAGCTGGACAAAACTGTGACTGTGTACTACAATCAGGCTAAGGAACTGGCAGATACACTTTCCTCCATTGGGCAGCCTCTCAGTGATTCTGAATTCACCGGCTACCTCCTCAAGGGTCTCGGTGAAGAGTTTGACTCCCTTGTTGAAAACATTGAAGGGCGCGACCATGACAACCCGATCAAGCCTCATGATCTGTAAGCCAGACTCCTCAACACGGAGCAAAGACTTGGTGCTCGACGTCCTGATGGCCCTGATCCCACGGCCAACGCTGCTTACCGTGGTGGCGGGGGTGGCGGTGGCGGACGTGGTCCTTCCCCCGCGCCTCGTCCCCCTGGCGGCGCTCCTCCTCCACAGCCCTCGCAGACACCCCATCCCACCTCGGGCGGGCGCGGCCGTGCGTGGGTGTGCACCGTCTGTGGTGCCAAGGCCCCTTGCCAGCTGTGTGGTATTGAAGGGCACCTTGCTGCCCGGTGTCACCGTCGCTTCAAAACGGACTTCCTCGCCATTGGTAATGATGGCCGGGGTAATGAGAAGCAAGCTGCACTTACGACATATGGGGCGACACACGGGTCTACCTCGACATATCCTGTTGATCCTACCTGGTACATGGACATGATGACGCGTAAAGCACACGCCCGTTGGGAACCCCAAGTGGAAGATGTGATGCGTACAGCAGCAAGTTTCCCTCAGTAAGAAACCAAGGTTTATCGAACCAGTAGGAGTCAAGGGCCACGCGAAGATTGTTGGTGTCGGAGTGTAGTGCGGCGCAACACCAGGGATTCCGGTGCCAACGTGGAACCTGCACAACACAATCAAAATACTTTGCCCCAACGTAACAGTGAGGTTGTCAATCTCACCGGCTTGCTGTAAACAAAGGATTAAATGTATGGTGTGGAAAATGATGTTTGTTTGCGAAGAACAACAGAGAACAATGATTGCAGTAGATTGTATTTAGATGTAAAAGAATGGACCGGGGTCCACAGTTCACTAGTGGTGTCTCTCCAATAAGAAATAGCATGTTGGGTGAACAAATTACAGTTGGGCAATTGACAAATAGAGAGGGCATAACAATGCACATACATATCATGATGACTAATATGATATTTAGTTAGGGATTTACGACAAATTACATAGACCGCTATCCAGCATGCATCTATGCCTAAAAAGTCCACCTTCGGGTTAGCATCCGCACCCCTTCTAGTATTAAGTTGCAAACAACAGACAATTGCATTAAGTATGGTGCATAATGTAATCAACACAAATATCCTTAGACAAAGCATTGATGTTTTATCCCTAGTGGCAACAACACGTCCACAACCTTAGAACTTTCATCACATCGTCCCAGATTCAATGGAGGCATGAACCCACTATCGAGCATAAATACTCCCTCTTGGAGTCACAAGTATCAACTTGGCCAGAGCCTCTACTAGCAACGGAGAGCATGCAAGATCATAAACAACACATATATGATAGATTGATAATCAACTTGACATAGTATTCCATATTCATCGGATCCCAACAAACACAACATGTAGCATTACAAATAGATGATCTTGATCATGATAGGCAGCTCACAAGATCTAACATGATAGCACAATGAGGAGAAGACAACCATCTAGCTACTGCTATGGACCCATAGTCCAAGGATGAACTACTCACACATCAGTCCGGAGGCGATCATGGTGATGTAGAGTCCTCCGGGTGATGATTCCCCTCTCCGGCAGGGTGCCGGAGGCGATCTCCTGAATCCCCCGAGATGGGATTGGCGGCGACGACGTCTCTGGAACTTTTTCCGTATCGTGGCTCTCGGTAATAGGGTTTTCGCGACAGAGAGTATAAGTAGGCGGAAGGGCAGAGTCAGAGGGATGACGAGGGGCCCACACCATAGGCCGGCGCGGGCCCCTTCTTGGCCGCGCCGCCCTATGGTTAGGGCGCCTCGTGGCCCCACTTCGTATGCTCTTCGGTCTTCTGGAAGCTCCGTGAAAAAATAAGACCCTGGGCGTTTGTTTCGTCCAATTCCGAGAATATTTCCTGTGTAGGATTTCTGAAACCAAAAACAGCACAAAACAGGAACTGGCGCTTCGGCATCTTGTCAATAGGTTAGTGCCGGAAAATGCATATAAATGATGTAAAGTGTGTATAAAACATGTGAGTATTGTCATAAAACTAGCATGGAACATAAGAAATTATAGATACGTTTGAGACGTATCAAGCATCCCCAAGCTTAGTTCCTACTCGCCCTCGAGTAGGTAAACGATAACAAGGATAATTTCTGAAGTGACATGCTATCATAATCTTGATCAATACTATTGTAAAACATATGAGGTGAATGAAGTGATTCGAAGCAATGGTAAAGACAATGATTAAACAACTGAATCATATAGCAAAGACTTTTCATGAATAGTACTTTCAAGACAAGCATCAATAAGTCTTGCACAGGAGTTAACTCATAAAGCAATAGATTCTTAGTAGAAAGTTTTGAAGCAACACAAAGGAAGATATAAGTTTCAGCAGTTGCTTTCAACTTCAACATGTATATCTCATGGATAATTGTCAACACAAAGTAGTATGATGAATGCAAATAAGCAAGTATGTAGGAATCAATGCACACAGTTGACACAAGTGTTTGCTTCTAAGATAGAAAGAATTAGGTATACTGACTCAACATAAAGTAAAAGAAAGGCCCTTCGCAGAGGGAAGTAGGGATTACTATTTTGTGCTAGAGCTTTTATTTTGAAATCATAGAAACAATTTTGTCAACGGTAGTAATAATTCATATGTGTTATGCATAAGACATCCTATAAGTTGCAAGCCTCATGCATAGAATACCAATAGTGCTCGCACCTTGTCCTAATTAGCTTGGATTTACATGGATTATCATTGCATGACATATGTTTCAACCAAGTGTCACAAAGGGGTACCTCTATGTCGCCTGTACAAAGGTCCAAGGAGATAGATCGCATTTGATTTCTCGTTTTTGATAGATCTCAACTTAGGACATCCATACCGGGACAACATAGAAAACAGATAATGGACTCCTCTTTAATGCATAAGCATTCAACAACAGATAATATTCTCATAAGAGATTGAGGATTAATGTCCAAACTGAAACTTCCACCATGATACATGGCTTTAGTTGGTGGCCCAATGTTCTTCTCTAACAATATGCATACTCAAACCATTTGATCATGATAAATCACCCTTACTTTAGACAAGACGAACATGCATAGCAACTCACATGATATTCAACAAAGGTGTAATAGTTGATGGCGTCCCCAGAAACATGGTTACCGCTCAACAAGCAACTTATAAGAAATAAGATACATAAGCTACATATTCTTTACCACAATAGTTTTTAAGGCTATTTTACCATGAGCTATATATTGCAAAGATAAGGAATGAAATTTTAAAGGTAGCACTCAAGAAATTTACTTTGGAATGGCAGAGAAATACCACATAGTAGGTAGGTATGGTGGACACAAATGGCATAGTTTTTGGCTCAAGGATTTTGGATGCACGAGAAGTATTCCCTCTCAGTACAAGGCTTTGGCTAGCAAGGTTGTTTGAAGCAAACACAAGTATGAACCGGTACAACAAAACTTACATAAGAACATATTGCAAGCATTATAAGACTGTACACTGTCTTCCTTGTTGTTCAAACACCTCACCAGAAAATATTTAGACTTTTAGAGAGACCAATCATGCAAACCAAATGTCAACAAGCTCTATGGTAGTTCTTCATTAATAGGTGCAAAGTACATGATGCAAGAGCTTAAACATGATCTATTGAGCAAAACAATTGCCACGTATCAAATTATTCAAGACAATATATCAATTACCACATGAAGCATTTTCTGTTTCCAACCAAATAGCAATGAACGAAGCAGTTTCAACCTTCGCCATGAACATTAAAAGTAAAGCTAAGAAGACCAGTGTTCACATGAACGAGTGGAGTGTGTCTCTCTCCCACACAAAGAATGCTAGGATCCGATTTTATTCAAACAAAAACAAAAATTTACAGACGCTCCAAGTAAAGCACATAAGATGTGACGGAATAAAAATATAGTTTCACTAGAGGTGACCTGATAAGTTGTCGATGAAGAAGGGGATGCCTTGGGCATCCCCAAGCTTAGATGCTTGAGTCTTCTTGAAATATGCAGGGATGAACCACAGGGGCATCCCCAAGCTTAGACTTTTCACTCTTCTTGATCATATTGTATCATCCTCCTCTCTTGATCCTTGAAAACTTCCTCCACACCAAACTCAAAACAAACTCATTAGAGGGTTAGTGCATAATCAAAAATTCACATATTCAGAGGTGACATAATCATTCTTAACACTTCTGGACATTGCACAAAGCTACTGAAAGTTAATGGAACAAAGAAATCCATCCAACATAGCAAAACAGGCAATGTGAAATAAAAGGCAGAATCTGTCAAAACAGAACAGTCCGTAAAGAAAAAAATTTAGAGGCACTTAACTTGCTCAGATGAAAAAGCTCAAATTGAATGAAAGTTGCGTACATATCTGAGGATCACTCACATAAATTGGAAGATTTTTCTGAGTTACCTACAGAGGGGGCTACTCAAATTTGTGACAGCAAGAAATCTGTTTCTGCGCAGTAATCCAAATCTAGTATCAACCTTACTATCAAAGACTTTACTTGGCACAACAATGCAATAAAATAAAGATAAGGAGAGGTTGCTACAGTAGTAACAACTTCCAAGACTCAAATATAAAATAAAAGTGCAGAAGTAAAATAATGGGTTGTCTCCCATAAGCGCTTTTCTTTAACGCCTTTCAGCTAGGCGCGGAAAGTGTGAATCAAGTATTATCAAGAGATGAAGCATCAACATCATAATTTGTTCTAATAATAGAATCAAAAGGTAACTTCATTCTCTTTCTAGGGAAGTGTTCCATACCTTTCTTGAGAGGAAATTGATACTTAATATTCCCTTCCTTCATATCAATAATAGCACCAACAGTTCGAAGAAAAGGTCTTCCCAAAATAATGGGACAAGATGCATTGCATTCAATATCAAAGACAACAAAATCAACGGGGACAAGGTTATTGTTAACCGTAATGCGAACATTATCAATCCTCCCCAAAGGTTTCTTTGTAGAATTATCAGCAAGATTAACATCCAAATAACAATTTTTCAATGGTGGCAAGTCAAGCATATTATAAAGTTTCTTAGGCATAACAGAAATACTTGCACCAAGATCACATAAAGCATTACAATCAAAATCATTGACCTTCATCTTATTGATGGGCTCCCAACCATCTTCCAACTTCCTAGGAATAGAAGTTTCAAGTTTTAATTTCTCTTCTCTAGCTTTAATGAGAGCATTTGTAATATGTTTTGTAAAGGCCAAATTTATAGCACTAGCATTAGGACTTCTAGCAAGTTTTTGTAAGAACTTAATAACTTCAGAGATATGACAATCATCAAAATCTAAACCATTATGATCTAAAGAAATGGGATCATTGTCCCCAATATTTTGAAAAATTTCAGCGGTTTTATCACAAACAGTTTCAGCAGTTTCAGGCAGTTTTGCACGCTTTGCATTAGGAGTAGAAACATTGCTAACACCAATTATTTTACCATTGATAGTAGGAGGTTTAGCAACATGTGAAGCATCAACATTACTAGTGGTGGTAATAGTCCAAACTTTAGCTACATTATTCTCTTTAGCAAATTTTTCTTCTTTTTCCCACCTAGGATGCAATTCAGCCATCAATATAATATTTTCATTAATTCGAACTTGGACTGTGTTTGCTGTAGCAAATGACTTAATATCTTTATTTTCATTAGGCATAGCTTTCAATTTTAAAAGATCAACATCAGCAGCAAGACTATAAACTTTAGAAGCAAGAACATCAATTTTACCAAGCTTTTTTCAACAGATTTGTTAAAAGCAGTTTGTGTACTAATAAATTATTTAAGCATGGCTTCAAGACCAGGGGTACACTCCTATTATTGTTGTAAGAATTACCATAAGAATTACCATAACCATTACTATTATTAGAAGGATATGGCCTATAGTTGTTACCAGAATTATTCCTATAAGCATTTTTGTTGAATTTATTATTTTTAATGAAGTTCACATCAACATGCTCTTCTTGAGCAACCAATGAAGCTAAAGGAACATTATTAGGATCAACATTAGATCTACCATTCACAAGCATAGACATAATAGCATCAATCTTATCACTCAAGGAGGAGGTTTCTTCAACAGAATTTACCTTCTTACCTTGTGGAGTCCTTTCAGTGTGCCATTCAGAGTAGTTGATCATCATATTATCAAGAAGCTTTGTTGCGGCGCCTAAGGTGATGGACATAAAAGTACCTCCAGCAGCTGAATCCAATAGGTTCCGTGAAGAAAAATTCAGTCCTGCATAAAAGGTTTGGATGATCATCCAAGTAGTCAGTCCATGGGTAGGGCAATTCTTTACCAAAGATTTCATTCTTTCCCATGCTTGGGCAACATGCTCATTATCCAATTGCTTAAAGTTCATTATGCTACTTCTCACAGATATAATTTTAGCGGGAGGATAATATCTACCAATTAAAGCATCCTTACATTTAGTCCATGAATCAATACTATTTTTAGGCAAAGATAGCAACCAATCTTTAGCTCTTCCTCTTAAGGAGAAAGGAATCAATTTCAATTTTATAATGTCACCATCTACATCCTTATACTTTTGCATTTCACAAAGTTCAACAAAATTATTAAGATGGGCAGCATCATCATCAGAACTAACACCAGAAAATTGCTCTCTCATAACAAGATTTAGTAAAGCAGGTTTAATTTCATAAAATTCTGCTGTAGTAGCAGGTGGAGCAATAGGTGTGCATATGAAATCATTATTATTTGTGCTAGTGAAATCACACAACTTAGTATTCTCAGGAGTACCCATTTTAGCAGTAGTAAATAAAGCAAACTAAATAAAGTAAATGCAAGTAACTATTTTTTTTGTGTTTTTTATATAGAGAACGCAAACAAGACAGTAAATAAAGTAAAGCAAGTAACTAATTTTTTTTGTATTTTTGATATAGAGAAAGCAAACAAAGCAGTAAATAAAATAAAGTAAAGCAAGACAAAAACAAAGTAAAGAGATTGGAAGTGGGAGACTCCCCTTGCAGCATGTCTTGATCTCCCCGGCAACGGCGCCAGAAATTTAGCATGATGACGCTAAAGCACACGCCCGTTGGGAACCCCAACTGGAAGGTGTGATGCGTACATCAGCAAGTTTCCCTCAGTAAGAAACCAAGGTTTATCGAACCAGTAGGAGTCAAGGGCCACGTTAAGGTTGTTGGTGTCGGAGTGTAGTGCGGCGCAACACCAGGGATTCCGGCGCCAACGTGGAACCTGCACAACACAATCAAAATACTTTGCCCCAACGTAACAGTGTGGTTGTCAATCTCACCGGCTTGCTGTAAACAAAGGATTAAATGTATGGTGTGGAAAATGATTTTTGTTTGCGAAGAACAGCAGAGAACAATGATTGCAGTAGATTGTATTCAGATGTAAAAGAATGGACCAGGGTCCACAGTTCACTAGTGGTTTCTCTCCAATAAGAAATAGCATGTTGGGTGAAAAAATTACAGTTGGGCAATTGACAAATAGAGAGGGCATAACAATGCACATACATATCATGATGACTAATATGAGATTTACTTAGGGCATTACGACAAATTACATAGACCGCTATCCAGCATGCATCTATGCCTAAAAAGTCCACCTTCGGGTTAGCATCCGCACCCCTTCCAGTATTAAGTTGCAAACAACAGACAATTGCATTAAGTATGGTGCGTAATGTAATCAACACAAATATCCTTAGACAAAGCATTGATGTTTTATCCCTAGTGGCAACAGCACATCCACAACATTAGAACTTTCTGTCACTGTCCCAGATTCAATGGAGGCATGAACCCACTATCGAGCATAAATACTCCCTCTTGGAGTCACAAGTATCAACTTGGCCAGAGCCTCTACTAGCAACGGAGAGCATGCAAGATCATAAACAACACATATATGATAGATTGCTAATCAACTTGACATAGTATTCCATATTCATCGGATCCCAACAAACACAACATGTAGCATTACAAATAGATGATCTTGATCATGATAGGCAGCTCACAAGATCTAACATGATAGCACAATGAGGAGAAGACAACTATCTAGCTACTGCTATGGACCCATAGTCCAAGGATGAACTACTCACACATCAGTCCGGAGGCGATCATGGTGATGTAGAGTCCTTTGGGTGATGATTCCCCTCTCCGGCAGGGTGCCGGAGGCGATCTCCTGAATCCCCCGAGATGGGATTGGCGGCGACGGCGTCTCTGGAACTTTTTCCGTATCGTGGCTCTCAGTAAAAGGGTTTTCGCGACGGAGAGTATAAGTAGGCGGAAGGGCAGAGTCAGAGGGCTGACGAGGGGCCCACACCATAGGCCGGCGCGGGCCCCTCCTTGGTCGCGCCGCCCTATGGTTAGGGCGCCTCGTGGCCCCACTTCGTATGCTCTTCGGTCTTCTGGAAGCTCCGTGGAAAAATAAGACACTGGGCGTTTGTTTCGTCCAATTCCGAGAATATTTCCTGTGTAGGATTTCTGAAACCAAAAACAGCACAAAACAAGAACTGGCGCTTCGGCATCTTGTCAATAGGTTAGTGCCGGAAAATGCATATAAATGATGTAAAGTGTGTATAAAACATGTGAGTATTGTCATAAAACTAGCATGGAACATAATAAATTATAGATACGTTTGAGACGTATCAGGAAACTGGGGCGACGGAACATCTGACTCATGAGCTCTCCAAGCTCAATTCGCGGGAGTCCTACACCGGTCCTGACCAGGTTCGCACTGCTGACGGATCAGGTATGCGCATCTCCCATGTCGGCCAGGCATCTCTCCTTTCTCTCACCTCTAAACACATTCATCTGCTTAACGTTCTTCGTGTCCCGTCTGTCACTCGTAATCTGTTGTCTGTTAAGAAACTTACACTTGATAATGATGTCTTCATTGAGTTTCACCCGTTTCATTTTTTTGTTAAGGACCGGGTCACAAGGGACGTTCTTCTTAGAGGTCGGAGTCGCCATTGTCTTTATGTTCTTGATGCCCCTGCCACACCCACTGTCGCCCAAGTCTCCCAGGTGTTCACTGGCGTTCGTGTTGCTCCCTCTCAGTGGCACACTCGTCTTGGTAGCCCAGCCACCCCAGTTGTTCGTCATGTTCTTCATCGCCATGAGTTACCGTTTGCATCTAGTAATAAAGATTTAGCAGTTTGTGATGCCTGTTGAATGGATCGTAGCGAACAAGAGGGGGGGGGGGGGTGAATGGACGCTACGTCAAGTTTTAGCCTTTTTCAAGTTTTAATGCAACGGAAGGTAAAGGTGATAGCTTTAGCGATAGCGGTGTTCCTACAATGATCCTAGGACAAGTGCAACAAGCAAAGGAAATCAAACAAGATAGTAAGAGTAAGGAGCAAGACAACCGGAGGGCGCGGAGACGAGGCGAAGTTTGTTTCCCGCAGTTCCTTCCACAACAGGAAGTACGTCTGCGTTGAGGAGGTGCTAGCCTCACACAAGAGACTAGACGGTCACACCACGAAGGAAGGCCTCACCTTCTTCCTTGAGAGAGCTCCATGAAGGGGCTCCCCCTTTTCCACTAAGACACCGGTCGAGGCGGTGATTCCTTCACAAGGTTGGGGCGAGCTCCACACCACAAGGAGGCTCCCAACAACCCATGGAGCTGCTAGCCTCCATGGATGCACTTTCTCCAATGTCCCACCATAGGAACCCTACCACCAAGATCCACTAAGGAATAGCAAGTATTGGTGAAATCTCTCTTGGTAGACCTATAGATCGGGGTCTCCTCCACCACTCCTCAAAGTTTGGGCAAGATTGGTTGGATGGTTGGGGAGATCCACTAGGTTTAAGCTCAGCAACAATGGAGGAGAGAGAGATAAGAGATAAAAACGAGTTGGGGAAGAAGGGCCCCTTAAATAGGCTCCTCCAAATCCAACCGTTATGTCCAGTTTTTGCCTAAGCAGTACTACCGCTTTGGGTAAGCAGTACTACCGCTCTGAGTTCGAAATCCCACAGATCTGGTCCACGTGGACACAGAGCGGTACTACCGCTCGCGGTACCGCTCGAGGTACCGCAATAGGGTCCAAACCTTACTGGACTCAAAGCGGTACCAGAGCAGTACCGAAGCGGTACTGCCATAGCTAGTTACGGTACTTGAGCGGTACCATGGAAGCGGTACTACCGCTCCAGGTACCGCAGAGGTACCGTAACTCGTACTGTGGGTCAAATCCAGCGCAGAACTACAGAGTGGTACCGTGGGCGGTGCTAGTAGGGGTAGCGGTACTACCGCTACTAGTACCGGTAGTACCGGTTTGGCAAAAACTGGTTTTCTCCCCTTTTTCTCTCCAGCCATGTCACCTCGCGATACACACACAAAACCAGAAAACCTATAAGCTACGCTTCAGTCTTCCGATCTTGACGTGTCCAGCGAGGTCACCGTGCACTTGCAAATCTAACAATGATACTCAAGGCACACGGTGAGATCATTCGAGTGTTGTCATCAAACACACAAAACCCGGGGTTTAGACTTTGCTCTTTCAATCTCCCCCTTTTTGGTGTTTGATGACAACACAAGACTTTGCAATAGCATATGATATTATGATGAGGTACTTAGATTTGCAAAAGCTCGACGGAGAGCCCCCTACACATGTGCATATTATGAATATGTATTTGAATACAAATACACACGTCCTAGAGGCATCACTCCCCCTAGATTTTACAAACCAAGCACATATGCAACAAGGATACTTAACATGTTCAAATAGCATATGCACAATATGGAGGCAACATAAGATCATGCAAGGAGATTTGGGTGAAGTTGTCATACCATAGCCTTGAGAATACCCAAACTCACCGTAAGATGCCCCCATAGAGTTGATGTAGCCACAAGAAAAGATAAGCAACTAGGACCAAAAGGCTACAAACAACAAAGGTCCCCATCCACATAGGAACTTCTCCCCCTTTGGCATCGGAACACCAAAAAGGAGGGTAAGGAAACTAGAAGGATGGAGAAAAAGAACACACAACCAAGCTTGCAAAAATCAAAAGGGAAAACAAGCTTGAATGAGGTTCTCCAAAAACATGAAGAAAAAGATAGCAAAGAAGAAGGACAAAAAGAAGGTCACAAAGAAACACGAAGAACCGAGAAACTCCTCAAAGAGGAGGTTGGTGGCCGAAGCCACCGTGTAAGAGTGTAGTAGTGTGAGGTCGCGTAGATGTATCTAGGACTCACGGACTACAACTCAACATGAAGCTCATAAGTCACTCAATTGACAAATAGCATATGTTTTGGATTTCTTTATGCATTATGGGGGAGGGATAGCTCAATAGGTTTAAACCACACTCCCTCTATGTTCATGCGTGCCTTTCATCTAGATATAAAGGTTAGGAGTGGTATGTGCGAACGACGGTCAAGCAAAGTTCGATGGATCAATGATATTTAGCTCATGCCTCAACTCAATGAAACGCTTCTCGTCCAAGGGCTTCGTGAAGATGTCCGCCAATTGCTCCTTGGTGTCAATGAAGGATAGTACAATATCTCCGCAAGCAATGTGATCCCGGATGAAGTGGTTCCGGATCTCAATGTGCTTCGTCTTGCCATGAAGAACCGGATTGTAGGCGATCTTGATTGCGCTCTCATTGTCACAAAAAAGAGGCACCTTGCTATACTCGAGTCCATAATCCCGCAAGGTTTGCCTCATCCACAATATTTGAGCACAACTACTTGCCGCGGCAACATATTCGGCTTCTGCGGTGGTGACGGAGACACAATTTTGCTTCTTCGAGGACCAACACACCAAAGATCTTCCAAGAAAGTGACAAGCTCCGGATGTAGACTTCCTATCAACCTTGTCGCCTGCCCAATCGGTCGGTGAAACCAACCAAAGCAAAGTCCGTGTCCCTTGGGTACCATAGTCCGAAGTGTGGGGTATCAACTAAATATCGAAAGATCCTTTTGACCGCCACAATGTGGCTTTCCTTCGGGCTCGCTTGAAACCGTGCACACATACCAACGCTTAACATTATATCCGGGCGAGAGGCACAAAGGTAAAAAAGCGAACCTATCATCGAACGGTAGAGCTTGGTATCCACCGCCTTGCCGGTCTCGTCAAGGGAGAGTTGACACTTGAGATGCATTGGAGTTCCAATGCCTTTGGCATCCTTCATATCGAAGCGCTTGAGCATGTCTTGGAGGTACTTTGCTTGATTGATGAAGGTGCCTTGACGCATTTCCTTGATCTCGAACCCGAGAAAGTACTTGAGTTCACCCATCATTGACATCTCAAACCTATTTGTCATCGACATAGCAAACTCATCATTGAATTTTGTGTTAGTCGAGCCAAATATGATATCATCTACATAGAGTTGGCATACGAAAAGCTCCCCATTGACTTTCTTAGTAAAAAGAGTGGGATCGATTTCCCCACTTCGAAACCACGGTCTTCAAGCAACTCCTTTAGATGCTCATACCAAGCTCTAGGAGATTGTTTGAGTCCATATAGGGCCTTTTTGATCTTGAAGACATGGTCCGGAAAATGGGGGTCCTCAAATCCTGGGGGTTGCTTCACATACACCTCCTCATATAAAGGACCATTAAGAAAAGCACTCTTGACGTCCATTTGTTGCAACTTGAAGCCATGGTGAGAGGCAAAGGCCAAAAGGATACGGATGGACTCAAGCCTTGCAACGGGTGCAAAGGTTTCACCAAAGTCCACGCCTTCGACTTGATAATAGCCTTGTGCCAAGAATCATGCTTTCTTGTGGATGACAATGCCACGTTCATCTTGCTTGTTCTTGAAAACCCATTTAGTGCCGATAACATTGCGGCAATGATCGGGTCGCTTCATGAGAGTCCACACATCATTCCTCTTAAAGTTGTTGAGTTCCTCTTGCATTGCATTCAACCAATCGGGATCTTTGAGAGCTTCATTAACTTTGAGTGGTTCCACCATAGAGACAAAGGCGTGGTGCTCACAAAAGTTTGCTAGTTGCCTCCGGGTGGTTACTTTGCTCTCTAGATCACCAATGATATTACGCAAGTAATGAGACTTGAGGCGCAAGTGTCTTGTAGTAGGATCTTCACGGCGAGTGTCGGCTAGAGGAGAAGATTCTTGTGGGTCCTCTTGGCCTTCATCATGGTTTAGGTCCCCGCCTTGACCTCCATTGTTGTTGAAGGAGGCATCATCATTGATAACCCACAAGTATAGGGGATCGCAACAGTCTTCGCAGGAAGTAAAACCCAATTTATTGATTCGACACAAGGGGAGACAAAGAATACTTGAAAGCCTCAACAGCGGAGTTGTCAATTCAGCTGCACCTGGAAACAGACTTGCTCGCAAGAGTTTATCAGTAGTAACAGTTTATAGCAGTAGCAGTAGTGAAATAAAAGCAGCAGTGTAACAGAGACAGCAGTAGTAATTATAGTAAACAGCAGGATTAAAATACTGTAGGCACATGGATGGATGAACGGCCGTTGCATGGATGAGAGAAACTCATGTAACAATCAAAGCAGGGCATTTGCAGATAATAATAAAATGGTGTCCAAGTACTAAGCAATCCATAGGCATGTGTTCCGTATATAGTCGTACGTGCTCGCAATGAGAAACTTGCACAACATCTTTTGTCCTACCAGCCGGTGGCAGCCGAGCCTCTAGGGAATCTACTGGATATTAAGGTACTCCTTTTAATAAAGTACCGGAGCAAAGCATTAACATTCTGTGAACACATGTGATCCTCACATCACCGCCTTCCCCTCCGGTTGTCCCGATTTCTGTCACTTCGGGGCCTCGGGTTCCAGACAGCGACATGTGTATACAACTTGCAGGTAAGATCATAAAACAATGCATATCATCATGAAACAATAACATGTTCAGATCTGAGATCATGTCACTCGGGCCCTAGTGACAAGCATTAAGCATAACAAGTTGCAACAATATCATCAAAGTACCAATTACGGACACTAGGCACTATGCCCTAACAATCTTATGCTATTACACGACCAATCTCATCCAATCCCTACCATCCCCTTCAGCCTACAGCGGGGGAATTACTCACACATGGATGGGGGAAACATTGCTGGTCGATGGAGAGGCGTCGGTGGTGATGATGGCGATGATCTCCTCCAATTCCCCGTCCCGGCGGAGTGCCAGAACGGAGTTTCTGGTCCCGAGACGGAGTTTCGCAATGTGGCGGTGTTCTGGAGGGTTTCTGGCGACTTCGACTTTCTGCCTCGCGTTTTTAGATCGAAACCCTTAAGTAGTCCAGAGGAGGGCGTCGGAGGCCAGCCGAGGGGGCCACACCGTAGGGCGGCGCGCCCCCCTCCTGGGCCGCGCCGGCCTAGTGTGTGGGGCCCTCGGGCCTCCACCTGGCTTGCCCTTCTGGCTCCGTAATTCTTCTGGAAAAATAAGACATTCGACATAAATTCCGGGGATTTTCCTGAAAGTTGGATTTCTGCACAAAAACGAGACATGAGAGCAATTCTGCTGAAAACAGCGTTAGTCTGTGTTAGTTGTATCCAAAATACACAAATTAGAGGCAAAACAATAGCAAAAGTGTTCGGGAAAGTAGATACGTTTTGGACGTATCAACTCCCCCAAGCTTAGCTTATTGCTTGTCCTCAAGCTATTCAGTTAACAACTGAGTGCGATAAAAGAACTTTCACGAACACATTTGTTCATATGATGTAAATATTCTCATGATATGGGCTAGTACTTAGGCAATTCATAATAAGATACATGCAAATAAGATCATCCAATAGCTATGTCAATCATGGAAAGGTACCAACAAATTAATAATAAGCATCATGAATCATGTCCGTAAGCAGGATTGCAATGTTCATAAAAGGGTATGATAAAGTGGTATCTCGCTTGCCCGAATTTGAATAGCAAAACATAAATGCCCAGGCACCTCTGAGGTTCATAGAAAGACTAGAAATAGAGATTGTCAAAGATAAAAGCATCAAAGTTATACCACAGTCGATCATATTTTGGGACAAGCATATTATACTAAGAATGACAGTGGTGCTCTCAAGAAAGTGCTCAAAGAAAGGATGGTGACACAACATGAAAGTAAAAGATTGACCCTTCGCAGAGGGAAGCAGGGATTAACATGCACTAGAGCTTTTCATTTTTAAAACAAGAGTAAAATTATTTTGAGAGGTGTTTGTTGTTGTCAACGAATGGTAATGGGTACACCAACTACCTCGCCAACCAGACTTTCAAGAGCGGCTCCCATGAAGGACGTTATTTCTACCAGCAAGGTAGATCATCCCTCTTCTCTTTTGTTTACACATGTACTTTAGTTTTTATTATGAGTGACACTCCCCCCAACATGGCTAACCGAATCCTCGGGTGCCTTCCATCAATCTCATACCATGGAGGAGTGTCTATTTGCAAAATTAAGTTGCTTACTGATGAATCAGAGCAAAACATGTGAAGAGAATTATTAATGAAGTTATTAGTTGGGGCTGGGCACCCCGTTGCCAGCTCTTATTATTAAAGTCCGTCAAAAGTAAATGACAAGGTTGAAAGATAAACACCACATACTTCCTCATGAGCTATAAAACATTAACACAAATTGAGAAGCATTTTGAAGGTTTAAAGGTAGCGCATGAGAATTTACTTGGAATGGTTTGAAATGCCATGCATAGGTATTTATGGTGGACACTTTGGAACAACTTGGTTTTCAGGGGTTTGGAAGCACGAGCAGCATTCCCGCTCAGTACAAGTGAAGGCTAGCAATAGACTGGGGAGCGACAAATCAAGAGAGCAGTCACTGTCATAATCATGCTTGCGGCAAAATAAATTAACGGAGGCATAAAAGTGATACAAGAACTCTGAAGCACAGTAAATCATCGAGGCTTAATTGACTTTTGTTCAGTCATATGCATGCGTGAGCATGTGCCAAGTCAATTCAAATGAATTATTCACAGGAGGATACCACAATGTCATACCTATTTATGAATAAAACAATGCAAGCAAACATCCATGACATGCTACTCATATTAATAAATTGGAGCTAAACATGAGAGATCATGAACTACTAGACTTTCTTAAATGACATATACCTCACATGAACCAACTAAGCATGCTCACATGGATGAGTATATGTACAAAAATGAAAACAAATAGAGTTCATACCAGCCTCTCACCACAGTCGAATTGTCGTAGATCGTCATTATTGCCTTTCACTTGTGTAGCTTGAATAATATGAAATGAAAACCACGCTCCAACCACCGAAGACCATTGAACTCATAATGAACTTTACAAAACCAAAGAAGAACAGCAAATATTTTTGGTGTTTTCGAATTGCAAACAAGAACAAAAGGAAACAAGCAAACAAAGCAAAATCAAAGCAAGAAACCAAAATAAGCAAATGGTGAAGAGAAACAACAGAAATATTTTTGGTCTTTTTGTGTTTTAGGAAAGAAACAAAGCAAAAACAAGAAAATGAAAACTAGAAGAGTCACATAAACACAAAGCAGCAGGAATTGGTCAAACTTGACACCAGTATAGTAATCGATTTTTAAGAAATTCTTTCGCTGCCTAGCTTGAAAAGTGTTCAACTAATGGAAGTTAGATAACAACCAGGGGAACATGCACAAAAATTGGCTTCGCAAAATAACGTTCTGGCTGTTTTTGAGAATTTTTTTGGTAACAGTCCAGAATCTGTTTTCAATCAGCACTTCCCCAAACATCATCTTCCTCTTATTAGAAAACCACTTCAAGAAGCTAAACAAGTATATGCAAGTATCCAGCAATCATAATATGCAAAGAATGGGTGATGCCGGTATACCTCCCCCCAAGCTTAGGCTTTTGGCCTAAGTGGAGTTCAACCCAGCGAGGGTCACTGTTCCACTCCGGTGGATCATACATGGCGTAGTCATAATAAGGTCCCGGTGCAGAAGAAAAGGGTGAAGGCTCCACATGCCCAAAATGTTGATGCGAAGAGCTTGCTGCATCTGATGACGAGTCGAGGTGTTCCTCGGCCTCCTCCGTGTTGTCCCTTGCATGATGGCTTCCTCCCTCTATGTATGCATTCAGCGCACCTTCTGTGACTGACCAATCCTCCCTGGAATCAAGGTTAAATAGAACAGGTGCAGGCAATCTTACTAATTTTTCAGTTTTCTTAGTTATTCTCCAAGTTTTCTTGTAAAATGTTATCTTGTAAGACAGGTTACCCAAATTAGATGAATCAGAAACAAATTCATGTTTAATCATGGTGACTATGTCAAGTTTCTCTATGGGAAGCTAAATATCAAGATGGTGAGGTTCTACACCATGCAAAGCTAGTAAACGAGAGGCGATGAGACCTCCACAAATTCCGCCCTTCTCACGGTTAGTAACAAGTCTATAAGCTATCAAAGCACCCAAATTATAGGTCTTATTACCTTGCAATGCAGCAGCTAGAAAAGCTAAATCCTGGATAGATAATTTACTTGCATTCTTTCTAGCAAGAACGCACTTAGTAATGAAATAAGCAAAGTAGCGAATAGCTGGGAGTTGAATGCTACTGATTTTACCACCATCCTCTGAGAAGCTCCTTCCATGACAAATCATCTCAAAGAGGTTCAAGAGCTCTTGCGGCGATCCCCTTATCTTCTCGCATGATCCCCATTGCGGCACTCTAATTGCTGCACAAAAATCATCGAATGGCAAGTTGACAGTTTTATTATAAATTTTGTACTGAACCATGGGGTTAGATTGCGACCAATTGAACTTAAAATCCTGCACCACAGACATAGTCAATTTTGCATATTGGCATGGTTCTCCGTCAGCAAAATCATCCAACCCTGCACGAGAAATTAGATTCTGAACATCTCCCAAGATTCCTGCACTTCTCATGAAATCTGTGCACGGGTAGTAAGAGAGGTATACTCCCTCTTCACGGTTAACTCTCATGACTTGTAGCACCTCCAATTCTTGTTGATTTAGTTGATGTCTATTCCACTCCATTTTCTGAAATTTTCAACAATCATTATAAAATCTAATTTGGTGGCATATAATTGAGGGAAACTACTATAGGAACTTGCTAGAGTGCTAATCATGCATCAAAACTAGTTTTTGCAACTTAGAACAAGCATGCAAGCTCACTAAACATGTTCTCTACAGCAGCAAAATATTCAAGATATACTCAACCAAACAAAATTCTACTTGGATAATCGGAGGAGTCACATACCGGAGAGAAAATGTGCCAAATTTCAGACATAAATCTGAGCTGAGCAAAGAGATCGAGAAATCTTGAGCTCTTGAGCAGAAACACGAGTGAGAGAAAGCTGGTGCTGGTTTTTTCGGGAGAGAGAAGAGAGTGGGAGGAAGAGAAAAAGTAGTGGGGCAAGGGGGAGCCCACACGCCAGGGTGGCGCGCCCCCCTTCCAGGCCGCGCCGGCCTGTGTGGTGCCACCCTGGGGTTCCCCACTGGTCATCCCCAGGTGCTCCCAGGTGCGTCTTCGAAAAATAGGACCAACGGTATAATTTTTGTGAAGTTTTGAAAACTTTGAAAAATTCACATTTCTGGGTATTAAATTTATTATTACTGGGCAGGAAAAGATTTTGAAATCTCTAATTGACTAAAGAACTTTGCAAAACAAAAGTGCTACAGCAAGTAGAACAAGTGGAGGAAGAAAGAAATGTTGTTTACCTCCTCTATGCATATAAAAAGTATTTGTTAACAAGGTTGATCAAGTCTTGCCACCAAATAGATTTTACATAGCATAAGAAAAAATAAACCTCAAATCAATCTTGTTACCTTGAATTGTATTGATATGGATCCAATCATGATATTTTGATATCCTTCTTTAGGTTCATATATAGGACAATCAATAGCTCCCACTTTGATAGTTCTCACATTAGAAATGGTGTTAACTCCACATACTTTATCAATCCTCTTGGGAAAATAAACGGTATGCTCCTTGTCATCAACATTGAAAGTAACATTTCCTTTATTGCAATCAATAACAGCCCCTGCGGTGTTAAGAAAAGGTCTCCCAAGAATAATAGACATATTATCATCTTCAGGCATTTCCAACACAACAAAATCAGTTAATATCAAGCAGTTATTAGTAACTTGAACAGGAACATCCTCACATATACCAACAGGAATAGCAGTAGATTTATCAGCCATTTGCAAAGATATATCAGTCGGTATCAACTTATCTAAATAAATTCTCTTATAAAGAGAAAAAGGCATAACACTAACACCGGCTCCCAAATCACATAGAGCAGTTCTAACATAATTATTCTTAATAGAACAAGGAATAGTCGGTATACCTGGGTCGCCCAACTTCTTTGGAACTTTGCCATTGAAAGAGTAATTAGCAAGCATAGTGGAAATCTCCTCATTGTGAATTTTCCTTTTGTTAGAGACAATATCTTTCATATACTTTGAATAAGGAGGCAATTTAATAACATCAGTCAAAGGGATTTGCAAGAATAAAGGTTTCATCCAATTGCAAAATTTGTTATAATGTTCTTCTTCCTTTGATTTTAGTTTCTTAGCAGGAAAAGGCATTTCCTTTTGAACCCAAGGTTCCCTTTCATTACCATGTTTCTTAGCAATAAAATCTTCGTTATTATACTTTTTATTTTTAGCATGCTTTTCAGGTTCATCTTCAACCTCTTCTTTATCAGAAGCATCATTCTTATCATTATCATTATCATGTTCATTACCACTTTCAGTTTCAGCATCAGAAATAGAAATACTATTAGGATCATTAACAGGTTCAGAGGATTCTACAACATTTTTATGTTTCTTCTTCTTTTTCTTAGAAGGAGCACTAGGTTCAATTCGTTGAGAATCTTGTTCAACTGTTTTGGGGTGCCCTTCAGGATATAGAGGATCCTGGGTAGAGACACCGCCTCTAGTTGTTACTTCATAAGCATGTTTCTCTTTAGAATTATTTTTTAACAAGTCATTTTGCACTTTAGTCAGTTGATCAATTTGAGTTTGAACCATTTGAAATTTTTTAACAAGCATCTTAACATCATTGGAGGTTCTCTCCACAATATCATGCAAATTGCTAATAGCTTGAGAATTTTCCATTAGATGATTCTCTACTCTCATATTAAAATTTTCTTACTTAACAATATAATTATCAAACTCATCTAAGCATTGAGCAGGAGGTTTTGAATACGGAATATCTTCCCTAGTAAAGCGTTGAAGAGAGTTTACCTCAATCATGGATCAAGGGGGAATTATCTCACATATATCTTCTATGGGAGGTAAATTCTTCACATCTTCGGATTTAATACTTTTCTCCTTAAGAGATTTCTTGGCTTCCCTCATATCTTCATCATTTAATTTAATTAAACCCCTCTTCTTAAATATTGGCGTTGGAGTTGGTTCAGGTGTAGTCCAATCATCATGATTCCGGCCTATTTTAGCCAATAATTCTTCAACTTAAATGCTGGAGTTCTTTTCCTGAAAACACAACCAGCACAACTATCCAAATATGCTCTAGACTCAACGGTTAGTCCACTATAAAATATATCAAGTAAATCATGCTTTTCCAGATCATGTCCAGGTCGAGCTCTGATAAGAGAACAAAATCTTGCCCAAGCTTCAGGCAATTTCTCTCCATCTTCCTGGTCAAAGCTATAAATTTTCTGTAAAGCAGCATGTTGAGCACTAGCAGGAAAGTATTTCCGAAAGAAAACATCAAGCAAATCACCTGGACTAGTAATAGAACCAGGAGGCAAATTTTTATACCAAGTTTTAGCATCATCCTTTAATGAGAAAGGAAAATTTTTAGCAACAAAATAAGTGCGCATCTTGACATCATCAGAAAACAAGCTACTCATAGAAGAGAGTTCATTCATGTGTTCTACAGCACTTTCTTTTTCAGTACCACAAAAGGGTGTTTTCTCAACAATAGCTATATGAGATAGATCAAGAGAAAAATCATAATCTTTATCCTTAATGTTTATAGGAGATGTGGCAAATTTAGGATCAGGAGATAGCTTATATCTAACAGTATGTTGTGCGAGAAACTTTTTAATTTTTCTTGCATCAGTAATAGAATTGCATTTATCGATAAAATCATCATCAAGCTCTACATAATCTTTCATCAGGATCATCACTAGAATAATCAACAGACTCATGTGAATTAACAGGTGTAGCAGCATTTTCATTAGGAGTTTCAGCATTTTCAATTTGTCTAGACCTAGCAATTGTAGCATCTAGAAAAGATCCCAATGAACCACTATCATCAAGCACAGCAGAAACATCATCAATATTATGAGAATTTTCAGATTCAGCAGAAGTACCAGTAAGTGAAGCTTGCGGTGGTGAAACAAGTTGACTTATCACAGATGGTGAATCAAGAGTAGCAGAGGTACTCAGAGTTGTACCTTTTCTTGTAGTGGATGGTAATATGGCGACTTTGGAATCGCGAGATTTACCCATGATGGAGAATTTGCAGCGAACAATATCAATCCAAGTGAACTTTCAAATAAAGCTATGCTCCCCGGTAACGGCGCTAGAAAATAGTCTTGATAACCCACAAGTATAGGGGATCGCAACAGTCTTCGCGGGAAGTAAAACCCAATTTATTGATTCGACACAAGGGGAGACAAAGAATACTTGAAAGCCTTAACAGCGGAGTTGTCAATTCAGCTGCACCTGGAAACAGACTTGCTCGCAAGAGTTTATCGATAATGTGATTTATAAGCGATGGCAGTAGTGAAATAAAAGCAGCAGTGTAACAGAGACAGCAGTACTAATTATAGTAAACAGCAGGATTAAAATACTGTAGGCACAGGGATGGATGAACGGGCGTTGCATGGATGAGAGAAACTCATGTAACAATCAAAGCAGGGCATTTGCAGATAATAATAAAACGGTGTCCAAGTACTAAGCAATCCATAGGCATGTGTTCCGTATATAGTCGTACGTGCTCGCAATGAGAAACTTGCACAACATCTTTTGTCCTACCAGCCGGTGGCAGCCGAGCCTCTAGGGAATCTACTGGATATTAAGGTACTCCTTTTAATAAAGTACCGGAGCAAAGCATTAACATTCTGTGAACACATGTGATCCTCACATCACCGCCTTCCCCTCCGGTTGTCCCGATTTCTGTCACTTCGGGGCCTCTGGTTCCAGACAGCGACATGTGTATACAACTTGCAGGTAAGATCATAAAACAATGCATATCATCATGAAACAATAACACGTTCAGATCTGAGATCATGGCACTCGGGCCCTAGTGACAAGCATTAAGCATAACAAGTTGCAACAATATCATCAAAGTACCAATTACGGACACTAGGCACTATGCCCTAACAATCTTATGCTATTACATGACCAATCTCATCCAATCCCTACCATCCCCTTCAGCCTACAGCGGGGGAATTACTCACACATGGATGGGGGAAACATTGCTGGTCGATGGAGAGGCGTCGGTGGTGATGATGGCGATGACCTCCTCCAATTCCCCGTCCCGGCGGAGTGCCAGAACGGAGTTTCTGGTCCCGAGACGAAGTTTCGCGATGTGGCGGTGTTCTGGAGGGTTTCTGGCGACTTCGACTTTCTGCCTCGCGTTTTTAGATCGAAACCCTTAAGTAGTCCAGAGGAGGGCGTCGGAAGCCAGCCGAGGGGGCCACACAGTAGGGCGGTGCACCCCCCTCCTGGGCCGCGCCGGCCTAGTGTGTGGGGCCCTCGGGCCTCCACCTGGCTTGCCCTTCCGGCTCCGTAATTCTTCTGGAAAAATAAGACCTTCGACATAAATTCCGGGGATTTTCCTGAAAGTTGGATTTCTGCACAAAAACGAGACACCGGAGCAATTCTGCTGAAAACAGCGTTAGTCCGTATTAGTTGTATCCAAAATACACAAATTAGAGGCAAAACAATAGCAAAAGTGTTCGGAAAAGTAGATACGTTTTGGACGTATCAATCATCATGAGAGCTGGATGACTCGGGGTACTAGGAATAGTGTTGTCCATAAAGATCATCCCTGAACCACTCGGAGAAGAACTTGAAGCTTGGCCTTGGTCACTTGATGTTGGTTGTTGTGGTAGATGAGCTTGCGGTAAATGTTGTTCTTGAGCTTGTTGAGGTGAAATTGTACTTGATTGTTGTTGTAGTTGTTGAGGTTGAACTTGAGGTTGTTGTAGAGGTTGAGGTTGAACTTGAGGTTGTTGTAGAGGTTGACTTGCACTTGTAAGATCAACAGAAGAAGCTTGGCCTTGTGGTGTAGATGGCTCCTCTTGGGTGGAACTTGGTCCTTCCCCGGTACTCATAGAAGGTAGCTCTTGAGGTCGGCGAATGCCAACAACCATCCTTCCTATGGTATCCGGGGGAATTACATCTCCTTTCTCACAAGAAGCACTTCGCTCCTCCAAAGATCTATCATCTTCATCGAATGTCACATCACAAGATTCTACAACTCGCCCACTTGACTTGTTGAAGACTCTATAGGCGTGAGAATCCGTAGCATAGCCAATGAAAATTCCTTCTTGAGCTCTTGAATCAAACTTAGATAGGCGTGTGTCTTTGACAAGCACTTAGCATTTGCATCCGAAGACCTTGAAATATGACACATTTGGCTTGTTGCCGGTGAGGATCTCATATGGTGTCTTCTCAAGACCTTTTCAAAAGTAGAGACGATTAGTAGCGTGGCATGCGGTAGAGATAGCTTTCGCCCAAAAATTGTAGTTAGACTTGTATTCCATCATCATAGTTCGAGCGGCTTCGATCAAGGTTCGATTCTTCCTTTCGGCGACCCCATTTTGTTGGGGAGTATATGGCATGGAGTATTGATGTTGGATTCCTTCTTCGCCGAGGAAGTCATCCAAGGTGTAGTTCTTGAACTCCGTTCCATTTTCGCTCCTTATTGCAAGGATCTTGTTGTCGTACTTGCGTTGAACTTGGTTGGCAAACTCCATCATGGTCCGTTGAGTCTCACTCTTGTACTTGTAGAAGAATACCCAACAATAGCGTGAATAGTCATCAACAATGACGAGGCAATACTTCTTTCCTCCAAGACTTTCATGAGATGGTGGACCGAAGAGATCAACATGTAGGAGCTCCAAGCATCTTGTGGTAGAGATGATAGTCTTGGCCTTGTGAGGAGCTCCATGCATTTTTCCTTGCGCAAGCCCTACAAACACGATCTTTTAAAAAGGAGACATCTTCTTTTAGTCCGAGAATGTGGCCACCCTTGTGGAGACTTTGCAAAGTCCTCATGTTGACATGGGCTAGTCGGCGATGCCATAACCAACCCTTGTCACCTTTGGCGAATAGGCAAAGAGCGGAAGATGTTATCTTTCCGGAGAAATCAACAACATACAATCCGTTCTCTACATATCCAACAAAAGCTACACGGAGTGTCTTGCTCCATAAGAGGACCACCATATGTTCATCAAAGAAAGTACATAGACCCATACGAGCAATTTGATGAACGGAGAGTAAGTTGTAACCAAGGGTCTCGACAAGGAGGACATTCACAAGTGAGATGTCGGGTGTTACCACCACCTTGCCAAGACCCAATACCTTAGAGCACGTGTTGTCGCCATATGATACGGTAGAGTGAGAAGGCTCGAGGTCGACAACAATATTCTTGCTTCCGGTCATATGACTTGTGGCTCCACTATCAACCACCCACTTTGCGCCACCGGAAGCATAGTCCTACAAGGAATCAAGTCTTGGATTTAGGTACCCATTTTTCAATGGGTCCTAGCATGCTAGTAACAAGGGGTTTGGGAACCCAAATAGTCCAATCAACATTGTCCTCTTGAGGACCAATAAAGCGAGCACGAATATGTCCATAGTAATCAACAAAAAGAACATGAGAAGGGTTGTTAGAGCCGGCGAAACCCTTCGAGGTGGAGTTGGGTACTCCATCCCTTCTTGAGCTAGCATCACTCTCCTCATGGTTGATCTCCATGTTCTCCTTGTTCTTCTTCTTGGTCCTCCCATTTCTCTTCCTCTTTGGCTTGGTAGCCACTCCTCCTTCATTGCAAGAGCTCTCTTTGGCTCCATCTTTGGCTCCAATGACTCCTTCCAAGTACTTGGTTTGAACTTGGAGTCTATCAATCTTGGCCTTCAAACGATTGACTTCAACTTCATGCTACGGGTGAGGGTGGCAAATATCAAACACTTGGACTTCCTTTGCCTTGGTCACCCGGAAGTGTTCCATCAAAGCTTCTTCTTGCAGAGCGTTCATCTTCATGAGTATACGCTTGTCACTCTCCATCTTGGCAGTGTCACTCTCATGAGTGCAACACGCACGGTCCTTGCTCAAAGGAAAATACTCCTTCAATGCTTCCTCTTGCATGGAATTGACCTCCATGAGCTTGGCTTCCCTCCTCTTCAAAGCGGCTATTTCTTCCTCATGATCACAACAAGTGGCCTTCTCCTTGCTCATGCGGAGACATTCCAACAAAGACTCTTCTTGCATGCTACTCAAACTCAATAGCTTGGCCTTGGTGGTCTCAAGAGTGGCAATTTCTTCTTCATGGTTGCAACATGAGGTCTTCTCCTTGCACAAGCGGTAATATTCATCCAAGGCTTCTTCTTGAAGAGCATTGACCTCCAAGAGAAGAGCATTGTGCTTTGTTGACGCGTAAAGCACACGCCCGTTGGGAACCCCAAGAGGAAGGTGTGATGTGTATAGCAGCAAGTTTTCCCTCAGTAAGAAACCAAGGTTATCGAACCAGTAGGAGTCAAGGAACACGTGAAGGTTGTTGGTGACGGAGTGTAGTGTGGCGCAACACCAGGGATTCCGGCGCCAACGTGGAACCTGCACAACACAATCCAAATAATTTTCCCCAACTTAACAGTGAGGTTGTCAATCTCACCTGCTTGCTGTAACAAAGGATTAAATGTATGGTGTGGAAAATGATGTTTGTATGCAAAGAACAGTGAAGAACAATGTTTGCAGTAGATTGTATTCAGGTGTAAAGGAATGGACCGGGGTCCACAGTTCACTAGTGGTGTCTCTCCAATAAGATAAAGCATGTTGGGTGAACAAATTACAATTGGGCAATTGACAAATAGAGAGGGCATAACAATGCACATACATATCATGATGAGTAGTGTGAGATTCAATTGGGCATTACGACAAAGTACATAGACCGCTATCCAGCATGCATCTATGCCTAAAAAGTCCACCTTCGGGTTAGCGTCCGCACCCCTTCCAGTATTAAGTTGCAAACAACAGACAATTGCATTAAGTATGGTGCGTAATGTAATCAACACAAATATCCTTAGACAAAGCATTGATGTTTTATCCCTAGTGGCAACAGCACATCCACAACCTTAGAACTTTCTGTCACTGTCCTAGATTTAATGGAGGCATGAACCCACTATCGAGCATAAATACTCCCTCTTGGAGTCACAAGTATCAACTTGGCCAGAGCCTCTACTAGCAACGGAGAGCATGCAAGATCACAAACAACATATATATGATAGATTGATAATCAACTTGACATAGTATTCCATATTCATCGGATCCCATCAAACACAACATGTAGCATTACAAATAGATGATCTTGATCATGATAGGCAGCTCACAAGATCTAACATGATAGCACAATGAGGAGAAGACAACCATCTAGCTACTACTATGGACCCATAGTCCAGGGGTGAACTACTCACACATCAATCCGGAGGCGATCATGGTGATGAAGAGTCCTCCGGGAGATGATTCCCCTCTCCGGCAGGGTGCCGGAGGCGATCTCCTGAATCCCCCGAGATGGGATTGGCGGCGGCGTCTCTGGAAGGTTTTCCGTATCGTGGCTCTCGGTACTGGGGTTTTCGCGACGAAGGCTATAAGTAGGCGGAAGGGCAGCGTTGGAGGGCTGATGAGGGGCCCACACCATAGGGCGGCGCGGGCCCCCCTTTGGCCGCGCGTCCCTATGGTGGCGGCGCCTCGTCGCCCCACTTCGTATCCCCTTCGGTCTTCTGGAAGCTTCGTGTAAAAATAAGACCCTGGGCGTTGATTTCGTCCAATTCCGAGAATATTTCCTTTGTAGGATTTCTGAAACCAAAAACAGCAGAAAACAACAACTGGCTCTTCGGCATCTCGTCAATAGGTTAGTGCCGGAGAATGCGTATAAATGATGTAAAGTGTCTATAAAACATGTGAGTATCATCATAAAAGTAGCATGGAACATAAGAAATTATAGATACGTTTGAGACGTATCAAGCATCCCCAAGCTTAGTTCCTACTCGCCCTCGAGTAGGTAAACGATAACAAGGATAATTTCTGAAGTGACATGCTATCATAATCTTGATCAATACTATTGTAAAGCATATGAGATGAATGAAGTGATTCGAAGCAATGGTAAAGACAATGAATAAACAACTGAATCATATAGCAAAGCCTTTTCATGAATAGTAATTTCAAGACAAGCATCAATAAGACTTGCATAGGAGTTAACTCATAAAGCAATAAATTCTTAGTAGAAAGTTTTGAAGCAACACAAAGGAAGATATAAGTTTCAGCAGTTGCTTTCAACTTCAACATGTTTATCTCATGGATAATTGTCAACATAAAGTAATATGATGAATGCAAATAAGCAAGTATGTAGGAATCAATGCACACAGTTGACACAAGTGTTTGCTTCTAAGATAAAAAGAAGTAGGTAAACTGACTCAACATAAAGGTAAAAGAAAGGCCCTTCGCAGAGGGAAGCATGGATTGCTATATTTGTGCTAGAGCTTTTATTTTGAAAACATAGAAACAATTTTGTCAACAGTAGTAATAATTCATATGTGTTATGCATAAGACATCCTATAAGTTGCAAGCCTCATGCATATTATACCAATAGTGCCCGCACCTTGTCCTAATTAGATTGGATTTACATGGATTATCATTGCATAACATATGTTTCAACCAAGTGTCACAAAGAGGTACCTCTATGCCGCCTGTACAAAGGTCTAAGGAGAAAGTTCGCATTGGATTTCTCGCTTTTGATTATTCTCAACTTAGACATCCATACCGGGACAACATAGAAAACAGATAATGGACCCCTCTTTAATGCATAAGCATTCAACAATAGATAATATTCTCATAAGAGATTGAGGATTGTTGTCCAAACTGAAACTTCCACCATGGATCATGGCTTTAGTTAGCGGCCCGATGTTCTTCTCTAACAATATGCATACTCAAACCATTTGATCATGCTAAATCACCCTTACTTCAGACAAGATGAACATGCATAGCAACTCACATGATATTCAACAAAGGTGAAATAGTTGATGGCGTCCCCAGGAACATGGTTACCGCTCAACAAGCAACTTATAAGAAATAAGATACATAAGTACATATTCAATACCACAATAGTTTTTAAGCTATTTTTACCATGAGTTATATATTGCAAAGACAAAGAATGGAATTTTAAAGGTAGCACTCAAGCAATTTACTTTGGAATGACAGAGAAATACCATGTAGTAGGTAGGTATGGTGGACACAAATGGCATAGTTTTTGGCTCAAGGATTTTGGATGCACGAGAAGTAATCTCTCTCAATACAAGGCTTAGGCTAGCAAGGTTGTTTGAAGCAAACACAAGTATGAACCGGTACAGCAAGACTTACATAAAAACATATTGCAAGCGTTATAAGACTCTACACTGTCTTCCTTGTTGTTCAAACCCTCACCAGAAAATATCTAGACTTTAGAGAGACCAATCATGCAAACCAAATTTCAACAAGCTCTACTGTATTTCTTCATTAATAGGTGCAAAGTACATGATGCAAGAGCTTAAACATGATCAATTTGAGCACAACAATTGCCAAGTATCAAATTATTCAACACATTATACCAATTACCACATGCAGCATTTTCTGTTTCCAACCATATAACAATGAACGAAGCAGTTTCAACCTTCGCCATGAACATTAAGAATAAAGCTAAGAACACATGTGTTCATATGCAACAGCGGAGCGTGTCTCTCTCCCACACAAAGAATACTAGGATCCGATTTTATTCAAACACAAACAAAAATAAAAACATACAAAAGCTCCAAGTAAAGCACATAAGATGTGACGGAATAAAAATATAGTTTCACTAGAGGTGACCTGATAAGTTGTCGATGAAGAAGGGGATGCCTTGGGCATCCCCAAGATTAGATGCTTGAGTCTTCTTCAAATATGCAGGGATGAACCACGGGGGCATCCCCAAGCTTAGAGTTTTCACTCTTCTTGATCATATTGTATCATCCTCCTCTCTTGATCCTTGAAAACTTCCTCCACACCAAACTCAAAACAAACTCATTAGAAGTTTAGTGCATAATCAAAAATTCACATATTCAGAGGTGACATAATCATTCTTAACACTTCTGGACATTGCACAAAGCTACTGAAAGTTAATGGAACAAAGAAATCCATCAAACTTTAGCTACATTATTCTCTTTAGCATTTTCTTCTCTTTCCCACCTAGCGTGTAATTCAGCCATCAATCTAATATTTTCATTATTTCGAACTTGGATAGCGTTTGCTGTAGCAAATGACTTAATATCTTTAGTTTCATTAGGCATAACTTTCAATTTTAAAAGATCAACATCAACAGCAACACTATCAACTTTAGAAGCAAGAATATCAATTTTACCAAGCTTTTCTTCAACAGATTTGTTGAAAGCAGTTTGTGTACTAATAAATTCTTTAAGCATGGCTTCAAGACCAGAGGGTACACTCCTATTATTGTTGTAAGAATTACCATAACCGTTACCATTATTAGATGGATATGGCCTATAGTTGTTACCAGAATTATTCCTATAAGCATTGTTGTTGAAATTGTTATTTTTAATGAAGTTCACATCAACATGCTCTTCTTGAGCAACCATTGAAGCTAAAGGAACATTATTAGGGTCAACATTAGATCTACCATTCACAAGCATAGACATAATAGCATCAATCTTATCACTCGAGGAGGAGGTTTCTTCAACAGAATTTACCTTCTTACCTTGTGGAGCTCTTTCAGTGTGCCATTCAGAGTAATTAATCATCATACCATCAAGAAGCTTTGTTGTGGCGCCTAGAGTGATGGACATAAAAGTACCTCCAGCAGCTGAATCCAATAGGTTCCGCGAAGAAAAATTCAATCCTGCATAAAAGGTTTGGATGATCATCCAAGTAGTCAGTCCATGGGTAGGGCAATTTTTGACCAAAGATTTCATTCTTTCCCATGCTTGACCAACATGCTCATTATCCAATTGCTTAAAATTCATTATGCTACTTCTCAAAGATATAATTTTAGCAGGAGGATAATATCTACCAATGAAAGCATCCTTACATTTAGTCCATGAATCAATACTATTCTTAGGCAAAGATAGCAACCAATCTTTAGCTTTTCCTCTTAAGGAGAAAGGAAACAATTTTGATTTTATAATATCACCATCTACATCCTTATATTTTGCATTTCACAAAGTTCAACAAAATTATTAAGATGGGCAGCAGCATCATCAGAACTAACACCAGAAAATTGCTCTCTCATAACAAGATTTAGTAAAGCAGGTTTATTCATAAAATTTTGTTGTAGTAGCAGGTGGAGCAATAGGTGTACATAGGAAATCATTATTATTTGTGCTAGTGAAGTCACACAACTTAGTATTCTCAGGTTTACCCATTTTAGCAATAGTAAATAAAGCAAACTAGATAAAGTAAATGCTAGTAACTAATTTTTTTGTGTTTTTGATATAGAGAACACAAACAAGATAGTAAATAAAGTAAGTAAGTAACTAATTTTTTTTTGTATTTTGATATAAGAAAGCAAACAAAGCAGTAAATAAAATAAAGTAATGCAAGACAAAAACAAAGTAAAGAGATTGGAAGTGGGAGACTCCCCTTGCAGCGTGTCTTGATCTCCCCGGCAACGGCGCCACAAAAAGAGCTTGTTGACGCGTAAAGCACACGCCCGTTGGGAACCCCAAGAGGAAGTTGTGATGCGTACAGCAGCAAGTTTTCCCTTAGTAAGAAACCAAAGTTATCGAACCAGTAGGAGTCAAGGAACACGTGAAGGTTGTTGGTGACGGAGTGTAGTGCGGCGCAACACCAGGGATTCCGGCGCCAACGTGGAACCTGCACAACACAATCCAAATACTTTGCCCCAACTTAACAGTGAGGTTGTCAATCTCACCGGCTTGCTGTAACAAAGGATTAAATGTATGGTGTGGAAAATGATGTTTGTATGCGAAGAACAGTGAAGAACAATGTTTGCAGTAGATTGTATTCAGATGTAAAAGAATGGACCGGGGTCCACAGTTCACTAGTGGTGTCTTTCCAATAAGATAAAGCATGTTGGGTGAACAAATTACAGTTGCACAATTGACAAATAAAGAGGGCATAACAATGCACATACATATCATGATGACTAATATGAGATTTCTTAGGGCATTACGACAAAGTACATAGACCGCTATCCAGCATGCATCTATGCCTAAAAAGTCCACCTTCGGGTTAGCGTCCGCACCCCTTCCAGTATTAAGTTGCAAACAACAGACAATTGCATTAAGTATGGTGCGTAATGTAATCAACACAAATATCCTTAGACAAAGCATTGATGTTTTATCCCTAGTGGAAATAGCACATCCACAACCTTAGAACTTTCTGTCACTGTCCCAGATTTAATGGAGGCATGAACCCACTATCGAGCATAAATACTCCCTCTTGGAGTCACAAGTATCAACTTGGCCAGAGCCTCTACTAGCAACGGAGAGCATGCAAGATCATAAACAACACATATATGATAGATTGATAATAAACTTGACTTAGTATTCCATATTCATCGGATCCCAACAAACACAACATGTAGCATTACAAATAGATGATCTTGATCATGATAGGCAGCTCACAAGATCTAACATGATAGCACAATGAGGAGAAGACAACCATCTAGCTACCTCTATGGACCCATAGTCCAGGGGTGAACTACTCACACATCAATCCGGAGGCGATCATGGTGATGAAGAGTCCTCCGGGAGATGATTCCCCTCTCCAGCAGGGTGCCGGAGGCGATCTCCTGAATCCCCCGAGATGGGATTGGGGGCGGCGGCGTCTTTGGAAGGTTTTCCGTATCGTGGCTCTCGGTACTGGGGTTGTCGCGACGAAGGCTATAAGTAGGCGGAAGGGCAGCGTTGGAGGGCTGACGAGGGGCCCACACCATAGGGCGGCGCGGGCCCCCCTTTGGCCGCGCGGCCCTATGGTGGCGGCGCCTCGTCGCCCCACTTCGTATCCCCTTTGGTCTTCTGGAAGCTTCGTGTAAAAATAAGACCCTGGGCGTTGATTTCGTCCAATTTCGAGAATATTTCCTTTGTAGGATTTCTGAAACAAAAAACAGCAGAAAACAGCAACTGGCTCTTCGGCATCTCGTCGATAGGTTAGTGCCGGAAAATGCGTATAAATGATGTAAAGTGTGTATAAAACATGTGAGTATCATCATAAAAGTAGCATGGAACATAAGAAATTATAGATACGTTTGAGACGTATCATGCTTCCTCAAGGAAGCCACTTGATCAACAAGCTCGTCATGGCAAGAGTTGGGGTCTTCATCATCTTTTTCTTTGTTAGCTTCCTCGACAGAGAGCATCTTCTTTTTGAGCTCACCCATCAAACCAAGAGCATGGTCTTGGTCCTTGGTGAGTTGAGAGACAATAGCTTTGTTGGAGTCTTCAAGGACGATGACACTAGATTCAAGAGACATGCGCAGATTTTGTTCATCTTCAACCTCTTCTTTGAGAGAGGCTATCTCATTTGCCGCTTCCCTTTCCAACCTCTCCTTCTCCTCTATAAGATCTTGTGCCGCACCAAGTTGGGCTAAGAGAGCCCCAACAAGAGTCTTGGTATCCCCTTTCATATTAGTGAGAAAAGAATCCAAACCCATAATCTCACGCTTAATGGTGAGACTAGAGGCATCATCAATATATAAAGCGTTAGTCGAAGATGAGAGTTTGGAAGGGGGTTCTACCTCCGTGGATACCTTTGCCATAAGGCAACGAGCATTGTTGGTGACGAGGTTCTCATTAGGAGAGTCGAAGAGGGAGATAGAGGGAGTGGTAATGGCGATGGTGGCCACTCCCTCTCCTTCCTTGTTGGAGCTCTTGTCCTCATGTTCTTCATCCTCAGCAGAGGAGTACTCTTCTCGAATGATGAAGGCTCTACGCTTCTTGGTGAAGGAGACCTTGTCGTCATCGGGCTTGGAGGAGAACTTGGAGAATCCTTTGGAGAGTGACTTGAACTTCTCCTTGCGGATAAGCCTTCTACCATTATCTTATCTTCTCTCAAACATACAATCCGCGACAAAATGATTCTTGTCGCCGCAATTGTAGCATGTTCTCCCCCTTTGCCCCTTCTTTAGGCTCTTGGAGAATCACGTGATCTTCTTGGTCTTGTGCTTCGGGACTTGTTTCCATCCTAAAATTTCTTGGCGGCGAGAGCCATGTGCTCATGATAATTGATCTTGAGATCATCCGGTCCCCACTAAATGGGATCCTCATCGCTTTCACTAGCCTCATGTACCTTCATCTTCAATGCAAGGTTGGGCTTGCGGGTGTTGTGGGCGCGGGCAACAAGATCCTCCGCATTCTTCTTGGATATGTCCAAAGCGATGACTTCGCTAAGAACTTCATCGGATGTCATAGCACGGAAGGAGGCGTTTTGGCGGATGGTCGTCAACTTCACTTCCTCATAAGGGAGGAGAGCGTTGTAGAACTTGCGCTTGATCCAATGGTCATCCACAAACGTTGCTCCAAGATCTTACATTTGTACGGCAAGAGCGATGAGGCGCCGATACATTTCTTCGGGGGACTCTCCTTCATTCATGACGAAGTTGTCGGCCATGTTGTTCACTTCATCAAAACGAGAGCTTTGGATGCTCGCATTTCCGAGGAAGAGCTTGTCAAGTTTATCCCATGCTTCCTTGGCGGTCTTGAGCGAGCGGATATGAGCGCGGTCCTTGGGCGTGACGGCCATGTGAATCATGTTGATGGTGGTGGCGTTGAGTTGGTCATCCACCACTTCTCTTCTTGTCAAGCTCTTTGGGTCTCGTTGTGAGTAACCCTCCTCGATGATACGCCAAAGCTCGGTAGATGCGCTGCGCACATGAGAACGCATTAAGAATTGCCAATTTTCAAAGTTATTTGACTCAAGTAACGGTGGTGAACCATGCGACAAGATATGTGGCATAGGTATTGGAACGTTAATGGTGTAATCACTTGGTGGTGGCACCTCATGATAACCCCCTAGACGTTCTGCAACCGGTGTCTCATCCTTCCCCTTTGTTGAAGTGCCGGTCTCCCCAAGCCCTTCCTTTTGTGGATCTTTTGTCGATTGCGCGACAAAATCGACAAGAGGAAATTGGTTAACTTTTGGTGGGGGGTCCTTGGCACTTGTCTTAGGATCTACGATAGGGGTTGATTTTTGAGCAACCAACTCCATCATCATCGTCTTCATTTGGTTAACGATGGATGACTCCAATTTCTTGAGGTCATCCAACGTAGCCGTTGTGCTATCGACAGGTGATGATGGAGCGGGTGGCACAAGGGAAGGTGACCCATTCACAACCGTCTCTTGTTCGGCCATTTCTTAGGCGGTAAAGCCTGAGCAAGAAAACCTTGCTCTGATACCACTTGAATGGATCATAGCGAACAAGAGGGGGGGGTGAATGGACGCTACGTCAAGTTTTAGCCTTTTTCAAGTTTTAGTGCAACGGAAGGTAAAGGTGATAGCTCTAGCGATAGCGGTGTTCCTACAATGATCCTAGGACAAGTGCAACAAGCAAAGGAAATCAAACAAGATAGTAAGAGTAAGGAGCGAGACAACCGGAGGGCGCGAAGACGAGGCGAGGTTTGTTTCCCGCATTTCCTTCCACAACAGGAAGTACGTCTGCGTTGAGGAGGTGCTAGCCTCACACAAGAGACTAGACGGCCACACCACGAAGGAAGGCCTCACCTCCTTCCTCGAGAGAGCTCCACGAAGGGGCTCCCCCTTTTCCACTAAGACACTAGTCGAGGCGGTGATTCCTTCACAAGGTTGGGGCGAGCTCCACACCACAAGGAGGCTCCCAACAACCCATGGAGCTAGTACAACACCAAGCTAGCCTCCATGGATGCACTTTCTCCAATGTCCCACCATAGGAACCCTACCACCAAGATCCACTAAGGAATAGCAAGTATTGGTGAAATCTCTCTTGGTAGAACTATAGATCGGGGTCTCCTCCACAACTCCTCAAAGTTTGGGCAAGATTGGTTGGATGGTTGGGGAGATCCACTAGGTTTAAGCTCAGCAACAATGGAGGAGAGAGAGAAGAGATAAAAACGAGTTGGGGAAGAAGGGCCCCTTAAATAGGCTCCTCCAAATCCAACCGTTATGTCCAGTTTTTGCCTAAGCAGTACTACCGCTTTGGGTAAGTGGTACTACCGCTCTGAGTTCGAAATCCCACAGATCTGGTCCACGTGGACACAGAGCGGTACTACCGCTCGCGGTACCGCTCGAGGTACCGCAATAGGGTCCAAACCTTACTGGACTCAAAGCGGTACCAAAGCGGTACCGAAGCGGTACTGCCGTAAATAGTTACAGTACTTGAGCGGTACCATGGGCGGTACTACCGCGCTCAAGCGGTACTACCGCTCCAGGTACCGCAGAGGTACCGTAACTCATACTGTGGGTCAAATCCAGCGCAGAACTACAGAGTGGTATCGTGGGCGGTACTAGTAGGGGTAGCGGTACTACCGCTACTAGTACCGGTAGTACCGGTCTGGCGAAAACTGGTTTTCTCCCCTTTTTCTCTCCAGCCATGTCACCTCGCAATACACACACAAAACCGGAAAACCTATAAGCTACGCTTCAGTCTTACGATCTTGACGTGTCCAGCGAGGTCACCGTGCACTTGCAAATCTAACAACGATACTCAAGGCACACGGTGAGATCATTCGAGTGTTGTCATCAAACACACAAAACCCGGGGTTTAGACTTTGAACTTTCACCTGTCAACAAGGCAAAAGTCATCAGTTACCGTTTTCTGAGTCTACTCATATTAAGGCTCCTCTTGAACTTGTGTATTCAGATGTGTGGGGTCACACCCAAACTTCCGTTAGTGGCCATAATTATTATGTCAGTTTCATTGATGCCTATAGTCGTTTTACATGGCTGTATCTACTTAAACGCAAGTCTGATGTGTTTGATGTTTTTATTCTTTTCCAAGCACACGTTGAGCGCATTCTACATCACAAAATTATTCACCTCCAGTCTGATTGGGGAGGCGAATACCGCAATCTGAACACCTTCTTTCAGAAACAAGGGATTGTGCATCGTGTTGCTTGTCCACATACACATCAACAAAATGGTGCTACTGAACGCAAACACCGCCATATAGTTGAAACTGGCCTTACCTTACTTGTGCATGCTTTGGTTCCTTTTAGGTTCTGGAGTGATGCATTTACCACTGCTTGCTTCCTGATCAATCGCCTACCCACACGTCTCCTTCATATGAAAACTCCTGTTGAGATTTTATTCCATGAGCCACCTGATTATACCTTCCTCAAAGTTTTTGGGTGCGCGTGCTGGCCACACCTACGTCCTTATAACAATCGCAAACTAGAGTTTAGGTCTAAAAATGTGTGTTTGTTGGCTACAGTTCTCTCCATAGGTTACAAGTGGTTCCATGTTCCTTCCAACCGTGTGTATATCTCTTGTGATGTTGTCTTTGATGAACACTTGTTTCCTTTTGCATCGCTTCCCATAGCCGAACCACATACACTGTCTCCAGTTTCATCTCCTGTTTTGCCTGGTCAATTTGAGGATGTTGCATATTCGCCCGTTTTGTTGCCTAACCATGGTGCAGGTGTCGGACGAGGTGCTCGCCTTGAGTTGTTGGACAGCCCAGATGCTTCTGTCTGCGCCGCTGCTGGAGATGGCGTCGATCACGTCGATCACACTGAACCCTGCATGCCCCATGCAGGGCCGCCGGCCACTCCCGCGACGGCGCCTCCTGGCCGTTGCCCTCCGCCCCGCTGTCGCCTACAGCTGGGCCGTCACCTCCGGCCACTCCCGCGCTTGGTGCTGGGCCGTCTCCACCGGGCTCTCCGGCGCCCGCTGCTGGGCTGACACCCCCGGCGTCCCCACCCTCTTCACCGCCCACCTCGCCGCGTGGCCCGTCCGCCTCGCCGCGTGGTCCGTCTACCTCTGCGACGCCGGATGTGCAGTCTCCTGCTGCCTCATCGGCCTCGACACCAACTATGCCGCCGGTTGACAGCTCGTCTGCACCGGACTCGACGACCCCTCCGTCCTCGACTGTGACTGCCCCTGTGGTCTCTCTCCCTCACACGCGCAGCAAGAGTGGCATTGCTCGCCCTCGTCAGCGCACTCATGGTACGGTTGCCTAGCTTGCTGCATGCTTGTCTTAGGCTATTGCTGATCCTTCGGCTGAACCCCGTCACTATACAGCTGCCATGGAGATTCCACATTGGCGCAGTGCTATGGAGCTTGAGTATCAGGCTCTTATGAAGAATGGTATGTGGACTCTCGTACCTCCCCGGTCCGGTATTAATATCATTGACTGCAAATGGGCTTTCAAGGTGAAGACACATGCTGATGGTTCTATTGAGCGGTACAAGGCACGCTTGGTTGCTAAGGGGTTCAAGCAACGCTATGGTCTTGACTACGAGGATACCTTCAGTCCTGTTGTCAAGCCCACGACTATCCGCATTTTGCTCTCTTTGTTGTTACACGTGGTTGGTCTCTTCGTCAGCTGGATGTCCAGAATGCTTTTCTTCATGGTGTCCTTGAAGAGGAGGTATATATGCACCAACCTCCTGGGTTTTCGGATCCGGATCGTCCTGACCATCTGTGTCGCTTGGTGAAGGCATTGTATGGCCTCAAGCAGGCCCCTCGTGCATGGCATGCGCGTCTTGGGGCTGCTGTTCGTGCTCATGGGTTTCTTCCCTCTACAGCGGATACTTGTTTCTGCTTCAGCGCCCAGAGGTCACTATGTATGTTCTGGTCTATGTGGATGATATCATCCTGGTCAGCTCGTCTGTTGCTACTGCTGATCGTCTGGTCTCCTCGCTCAGTGTGGTGTTTGATGTGAAGGATCTTGGAAAGCTGCATTATTTCCTTGGCCTTGAGGTGACTCATGATGATACTGGTTTATCCCTCACTCAGAAGAAGTACTCTCATGATCTTCTGCGACATGCTGGTATGCTTATGTGCAAGACTACAACTACTCCTATGTCTTCTTCTGAGCAGCTCACTTCTGTTGATGGTACCCTCTTGTCTTCTGAGGATGCGACAGAGTATCGCAGCCTGGTTGGCGGACTGCAGTATCTCACCATTACTCGACCGGATATATCCTATGCGGTCAACCATGTCTGTCAGTATCTTCATTCTCCTCGTGATGCACACATGACTGTTGTGAAGCGCATTTTACGGTATGTTCGCCATACGGTGTCTTATGGACTGCGACTGTGTGCCTCTTCCTCCAGCTTGCTGTCTGCCTTCTCGGATGCGGACTGGGTTGGGAATGCTGATGATCGACGATCCACGGGGGGATATGCAGTGTTCTTTGGTCCTAATCTGATCGCCTGGAGTGCTCGAAAGCAGCCTACGGTGTCTCGGAGTAGTACTGAAGCTGAGTACAAAGCAGTGGGCAATGCCACTGCTGAGCTGATATGGGTACAGTCTCTGTTATGAGAGTTGCGGATTCCACAACCTCATGCTCCCGTTCTTTGGTGTGATAACATCGGGGCTACATATCTGTCATCTAATCCAGTATTCCATGCCCGGACCAAGCACATCGAAGTTGATTATCACTTTGTGAGGGAACGTGTAGCACAGAGGCTACTTCGGATCAAGTTCATCTCTTCTAAAGATCAACTTGCAGACATCTTCACGAAGCCACTGCCCTTGCCTTTGTTTCAAGGTTGTCGGCGCAATCTTAACCTGCTAGATGTTCGATGATACGGTTAAGATTGAGGGAGGGGGTTAGACTGTGTATATACGGTAGCCTCTGTATTTGTACATGTATGATTGTAACTCTGTACACTATATATATAATACCAAAGCCAACCCTAAAGGTGTTGAGCGTTCCCACAATTCATTGCACTACAAAGGAAAACATTTTTTTTGACAAATCACTTTTGTCATTTTAAGGCCAGTTTTCGTCAAGCATTACTTCGCGGTGACGAAATTTGATCGTCAAGGGGTTCGTCAAGGAAGCTCCGTCATAAAATATCGGGGGTGACGGTATGCATTTTTTCGTCAACGTCAAATGTTTGATGGTGACGACCTGCAAATTCTTCAAGATCGAAGGTTTATTGTTGACAGAAAGGTTTGTCACGAAAAATTGCAAGTTTCGTCAATATCTAAATCTTGGGAAGTTTTTGATTGGTCCAAAAAAAGCATACGTGGCCTTACATGTGGGTCCCATTTGGCTTCTAACAACATGGTCCGACGGCGCTGACATGGTGGGACCCACAAAATATTATGACAAGCTGGAGCCTCAATATTCTGACCGGTGGGATCCACAAAATTCAGACAAGTGGGACCAGGTAGTTGCCGACATATGGGTCCCAATAATGCTGACTGATGGGACCCACAAATTCTGACAAGTGGGACCAGAAATTGGTGCCACGTGGTTTCATTTAATAGTGACGTTGTGACATTTTCCGTCACCTTTTGAATTTGACAAAATTTGAGAGTATTTGAATTATTTGCGAAATTTGGGAAACAAAAAAATGGCGAAATATAAAAAAATAGACAATAAATATCATGCATAAATGGTGGCACAAGAAGTATTTATGTCTCTCACAGACCGAAAGATTCATAAGAAAAATTACAATTGGAACACAAAGAAATTAAAAGACCTATGATTAATAATGTTGTAGGACGGTGGTGCAATAGATCAGTTGCCCTGGGATTCAGACATGGATGGTGGCTGGGATGTCCTCAAGAGCAAATTAAGCACGGCATCCGTTTCTCTCTGCCTCTTTTCAAAAGCCAGAGTCTTTTCTTCTTGGGCTTTCTTCAGAGCTTCAAGTTCTTCCTGCTGCTTCTTCCTGATCTCTTCAAATTTGTGATCTTGTTCTTGCAGTCTTGCCTGCATCTCACTGTGGTACCTTTCAGCTGCCTGTATGGAGTTCTGCTCTTGTTCTGCCAGTCTTTGTTGTAGCTCTCGGATGCGTGTAGCTGAGACAGAAGACTTCCTGGAGCTTGTTGCGACGCCCAATCTTGGTAGGAATGTGCTGTTGCAGGTGGTGGATGGGCTTTTCTCGCTCAGAACTAGCTGAACAATTTGCAAATCAGTCAACTCAGGTTCATCTTCATTGCGTGGCGCCGTTTTTTTTGCCACCATTTTATCCTGCATAAAGATTACAATCATTGCATGGACAACATACAAAACTGGATTATATTATATTGTGCTAATATGAAATATTTCTTACATATGCACTTTTTGCTTCAGCACTCATAATGTTATCCTTGTTAGTGTGTGTGATTCTAAAAAATTCAATTGGAGAGGTTTCTTCTTCCTGCTGCTTAGCCTTCTGCTTGAAAAAATGTAGAATGCACATTACCATTGTACACTGTGTATGACAGAAGTATGAACTGTATGGGGAAATTCAGAACACTTACTATAAGTTCCCAGTGAGCAACATAGCTTCGAGATCCAGTGGTATGGAACTGTTTCACAGCTTCTCTGTTCTTTCCATTTTTTACACACACTACCTATGTTCAGTACATGCATTTTATTTATCCAGATCAGAGAAATGTAAGAATTCAGTAGCTGTTATTGAAAGGAATAACGTTTATGTACCTGGTACTTCTCATCAAACCATCTCTTCACCAGTTCTTTCCAGCTATTCTCTTCTACATGATCTGGCTTCTTCAGATATGCTTGCTCCAGTGTGAGATTTTTAATTTTCGGCCAATACTCCTTTTTAAGCCTATATCGGAACTGCCGAATACTAACTTGCAGCATATCAGTGCACACATCTTGAGCCACCTCTTCATTTTTGTCCATACTGAACTTTCCCTGCAAAATAGTGATGCATTAATCAGTAGATTCTTAGATAGTTGATCATGTAGCATACTAATTAGGTTAAACCAAGATTGTACAGGACTCACCGCTACTGTACTTATAGCATGAGGAATGACATGCTTGAGAGTTTCATCTTTCTTGTACTGTGTCCAGTGTGTTGCAAGCGGCATTTTGGCACGGATGTGAATACCAACCTCACTGCTCAGCTTTGCTGACTGGATATAATCCTTGGGTCTCCTGACACCAGCAGAGAATTCAATTGGCATCTTATTGCCACCATGTCTTCTTTTGTGTACTCATGTAGTCCATGGCCCATGGTAGGTCTGCGTCCACCTCTCTTTCTCTTACTACCGCCAGATGTTGTCATTGTCTCTGAAATAAGAGATATGAAATGATTCTCTTTTGTATGAAAATATGCGGTACAGTGTTTAGTTTTTACAAACTTTCATACCTTGCGGCTGAAAGTTTACAATTTGATTGTCCTCAGGAGATGAGTTGCTGCCTCCAGATGTCATGATCTGGTTAGGTGAGGGTGCTCCTTCGGTGTTCGACCAGCAAGGCCGTCGGCTCATCAGATGACCCAGCTTCAGGTTCAGTTGTTGCCATTGATCTTGTTGCAATGTTGGATGGTGCAACTTCAGGTCTGGATCGCTTCTTCTGTGCAACTGTTGCAGAAGAAGCAACTATCTGCAAGCAAAGTAGAGGCTACATTAGTAGGAAACATTTAGCATGTACGTATTTGCTATCATAGTTCAGACATAGTTCCACAGACCTGAGCTGAAGTTTTGCCGACAGTGCGCTGATCCTCTTCTGAATGAAGATCATCTTCAGCAGTAGCTATCTCTTCTGGATTCGGTTCGTACGAAGGGTCCTCTTCGACCTCCTTCTCTTCGCAGTCTGTGTCCTTTAGATTGTTACTAGTTCCTATTTGTATCCCACCATACACTAATGAACGTGCAAAACTAGAGAATTCCTGCTGATTTTTGTGGCCAGCTCCAAATCTGTCAGCCAAAACTTTTTCCATGCGTTGTACATTTTCTTGCATTTGTTTCTCCTTGACAAGCTCATATGCCGGCTTGACGGGGTTTTCTGTCTGCGCTGAAATAATCGGAAGAGCAGAGCGTGAACAAAACATAAGAGGGGGCCAATTCCATAGAAAACACCAAATAATTGTCTTTGCAAAATATTGTACAACAGCAAATGATTGAAAACATAAGAGTCTACGTAAGATGTGGACGAACAAAACATAAGAGGGGGCATATGCCAGGCTAAGGGACATCATGTGCTATTAGATATCTACTCGTAACAAATAATTTTCAGTGGGATGCAGCCAAATCCCTCTACTTTTGTTTGAAGTCGTAATTAGGATGCACCATTTCTACCTGATTAATCCCTTGTCTTAGTTACTAACGCACATGCGCACCAAAAGCATCATTGAGGTTACAATATTAGAATCAGAAAAGAATTTAAAAGGAAGTATGTTTTGTGATCACCTAGATATGGGTCAATTGTTTTGTAGTTTGGTTGATAGCCTTTGGACCTGATCAACCTCCTAGATGTAGAGTTAATTGACACATTGATTTGGGAAACACGTGCAAACTAACTAGATCCATGGAAAACAGCAAACAATTGTTCTAGATCAAACTCTGGTTCCCTCTGAAACTGAGGAATAAAAGTCTGAAGCAATGTCGTTGTTCACTGTAGCTCGTCAGGCTGTTTTCGGCAACGGCTGGAATTAGTTCAGTTAAGTGTTTCGGCAAACAATTGTCTACGCAAAAGATTGTACAGCAGCGGGATGGCAAAGATTGCATAGCATGGCATGATTGTCTCTGCAATAAAAACGATAAACCCTAGACGTATGATGTCGGGATTGGATCTATCAAATATGCAAGATCTAGATATAGGTCTAACGGGCGAGGTAGACATGTAAAACCGATCTCTCGATCTAACGATCCGAAAAACACAACAACAAGCCGATCACCGACAGATTTACCTCGGGGTTTCTTCGAGCTGGGCGTCTTCTTCGGCGTGTGTGCGCGATTTTCCTTCCCCACGATGTTTCGACGACTGCCGACCATGGCGACCACCGGCCGGGGAGATAGATGCGAGATGGAAGAATGTCCGGCGAAGACACCGGATCGGGGTGAGCACGAGAGGATGAGGTCGGGGGGGTGGGGAGTTAAGATGCTCGTAAATCATGCGGGAGAGGCACGACGTATATAAGGGAGGGCGAAATATTTGATAGGTGGGGTGCGCGGGAGGAGTGGAGGGAACAAAAAATTTGGGCATTTTGGCAGCCGGCGTACTACAATTTGGAGGGAACAAGTTTTTGCCGTGAAAGAAAAAATATTACTCTGAAAATGGAACTGTACATGTATATTTTAATTAAAAAATGACAGAAAACGAGTAAAACTCATAATAAATGCTAAATTCAATGTAAAATCATCAGTAACTAGTGGGACTGAGTAAATGTTGTGACATTCATGTGGAAAATTCAAATTTAAATTTTTCATGAGGTTTGGTGTAGTTTGATGTGAATTTACACAAGTGAGGGCATTTTCGGCATAACGGTCGAATCGTCGACCCCGGAAGTTGTAAAACCTTTTGCATGTGAGGTATATGTGAGAACACATCCCACATATACATGTTATTGTTCACACATGTGAGATTTTGTCTGAAAACACTTGTGGAACCTCATGTTGGTTGGGTCGATCCATGTGTGGACCCACATCGATCATGTCGGTGAAGGGCTCTTTGTCAAGCAAGCTGCACTTCAAAGACTCAGATTGAGCTGCAAATTTTTGTGAGTGGTCATGAAGGGTAGGTATGTGTGCCTGAGGAGTTTCAGATTTTTCTGACAATTTTAGGTGTTTGTTGATTTTTTTATTAAAAAATGACAGAAAACGAGTAAAACTCATAAAAAATGCTAAATTCAATGTAAAATCATCAGTAACTAGTGGGACTGAGTAAATGTTGTGACATTCATGTGGAAAATTCAAATTTAAATTTTTCATGAGGTTTGGTGTAGTTTGATGTGTTGAAGTGATGCCTACTTTGGTATAATTGTGCACTTCGTCCACAAATGAGCATTTGTTTTTTATGTATGTTGAAAAAATGACTAACATGCCATAATTGTTCTGACCTAACCTATAGTCCGAACAAAGGCATGTAGTCAACATTTTGTTGTATATTTGAAGTTGTAAATCATATGGTTTTAAATAATTTTGAAGTGCAACTTTATATGATTCAATGTATTTTTCAGTGTGCTGATGTTTTGCCATTGTGAACTTATTGACAGAGATTACATAATAGCAGTGGGCTCCATTTTTGCATGAGATACTTTGTGTTTGACTTTTGAACTTACAGGATAGCAACCACCATCTACCCCACAGCCTCATTAAATAGGTTGTAGGCAGTTACTACTACTTATTGTATTTATAATGCCCCTGGTTGGTTTTGCCTTCTGCCCTCCCTTGTTCATGCGGTGAAGCAAGTCTCCTTCATCTTCTTTCTCTCTCTTTTGTGCTGAAAAACTCTTTTCTCTCTGAAGATTTTCGTTTGTTTTGAGAGGTTGGAAAATATGTTTTTACATGTCACTACTTCACCTCACCTCCTTTTTCTCTGTTTGTTGAAAATCCTTTTTGTCCTCTGAATAATCTTGTTTGTTCAGATCTATGGATATATGTGTATGGTTTCAGATCTATGGATAGATTTCTATGAATATGCCCTACCTACCTGTATTTTTTACTAGCTTTGGTAATTGCTAAATATACACAGGATAAACTGTGTTGTTTGTGGTTCGATGGGCAATCATTGTCATGAGAGGCAGGAGACTCTCAGTTCATTTCGTTGTTATCTTGGAAGCAGATTTGATGACTTTATGGTATATATCCTTTTTTAGAATGTAACTTTTTTGTTGACAGATTGTAGACTATATCCTTATTTTCTGCATTTTTGTTCTACTGTTTTTTCAGACTGTGCCTTGTTTTGTGAGGAGGCAGTTCAACAACCTTGTTGGTAATATCTTTTTTGTCGTTACATCGGATGAAGTGAAGTACAAATTTCATGTTAAGAAAGGCAGTTCGAAGACACGTGTTTTTGGAAGTGGATACCAAAAATTTCTTCATGACTACGACCTGAAAGTTGGTGACTGTATCATGTTTGGGTTTGATAGTGCTCCTGAACTGTTTGGGATTTTTGCAGAAGGTCCTGATGGCACTGAAAAGCATCGTGTCAATGGTAATTCTGTTTTCTCCTTTACCATGTGTTGCCCATTTTTTTAATATAACTGATGTTATATCTCCTCTTTTTTTATTCTTTTATTAATTTTAAATTTGTATGCAGAAATTCCAACTGCAGTTGTCCACACTAAAGGTGTTATGCTTACTACTGCTCAAACATTGAAGAAGGAACAACTTCTCCGTGAGCGTGGTCTTGGTCTTGGTGTTGTTTTTGTGCACACCTTGACGAATACTGATTTGAAGGGCAATGGACTAGTATAATTCTCCTTTTCTTTATGTAATCTTAGTTATCCTTTATATCCTTCCCATATATAATTTAATTTTTATTATTCAGCGTATACCGAAGGAAGTTGTTAGGTCCTTGAATATCTCTGAAAGCGGGGAGGCATGTTTTTTTGTTAATGACTATGGCTACCGCCCTGTGGTGCATACTACACTACTACCGATGGAAGGATGAAGTTCGATTCCTGCTGGTCGGAGTTTACTAAGGAGTATAACTTTGAATCTGGGAATGTTGTTCTCATTCTTTTCAACCAGGGCGGCCGTGGTGGTATTGAAGTTTCAGTTGATATCATATGATATAATCTTTATCATATGATATAATTGTTTTAGTCTACAATTTGTGTGTGCCCATTGTGTGTTTATGTCATTTCGCTACCCTGGCCGCTCTTGTGTGAAGGGATTGTATAGTGGGATTATGTAGGGGGTACACTTTATGATTGACTATTTGGTCCTGCATTTTTTCTACTGCCAGTTCAATTTTCACTGATTTTAATTGTTCATTTTTTGCAAAGTAATATGTACTTCCCTGGGCCTTGGGAAAAACAGAACAAGCCCACTAGGCTGGAAGTTAAGTGTTTTACTTCCCTGGACCTTGGGGAAAACAGAACAAGCCCACTAGGCTGGAAGTTAAACAACTGGGTATGATTGCCCAGGTTCCAAATAACAAAAGTAGAACATAGTCTTTGAAACATGACATAGTTTAACCATGAACCTCCAGGGGAACAACTAAACAGAAACTAAATTTAGTGGAGAACATGAGGGCCAACAGCTGGACCGACGAGCGGGATGAGGCCAGTCCTGACGTAGTCCCTGAGGAACTTGCCAAAGGCAGCGTGCTTCGCCTTGCTAGCAGGCTTGTGCTTCTGCTTGCTACCTTTTCCAACTCCCATCGCGTGCTGGATTAGACACTCGAGATCGTTCGGGAAAACCCTGCCGCAGAATGGGCAATGTGGCTTTCCGTTACGACGGAAAGGGATCTGGCCAGTCTTCAGCTTCTTCAGAACGAAGCGGCTCTTCCGGTCCCGGTCCTCCTTGTCGCTGTCAACGTCCTCAGAGTCTTCCTGCGATTTTGAAAGTAAAGAAGAAGTGAGAGAAGGAAATTAACTGAAATACAATTGAAGCATTAAATATTTTTGTATGAACATTATTAAGAATTAATCATGTAGAATCAACATTTATGATCCAGATCCAACCATACATAATTACTTCACTAATATAAATATGCACCAATTTAAACTGTTGTCACAACTTGTTCATGGGTAGTCCAATCATTATTTCAGTATTATAACTAAGCACCAATTTAAGAGAAAATGGTGATTATAAATTTCATGGATCAGGGATCAATCATTTTTTCCCTGAAGATGTACTGATTCATAAAACAATATGGATTCATGACGTCAATAAGCAGGAATTGAACAAAAATTATGGTCATAAATTACATGCAACTGATAATTCATTTGTTCCCCAAATAAAAATGATGTACACACTATGGTTTCATCGTATAAATAAGCACCAGTTTAAGACAAATGGTGATTATAAAATCCATGTATCAGATCAATTAATAGTACTATAATATAATTCTTGTAATCATAATCACTCTGGTATGATTCATATTCGGATGAATTTAAGTTTGAAATGCAGTGAGCGTTACACTAAGCAGGTATGATTCATCACACAAAAGGAATCATTACAGTTGAATCAAGATGTGCATCAAATATTACAGATCTAGTAACTACAAACCATAAATCAGATGAGCAAGAACCCCAGAATCATCAATTTGTACAAGAAGTCGCAGACAGGGCAAATCAATCTACCCTATGAGCAAACCCTATGGTGAACAGTAAGATCAAGAAAAACAGGGGATCGATCGGAATAGTAGAGTACCTCGCTGCGGTTGTCGGAGGCCTCCTCTTCGAACTCGTCGCACTCTCTGGGGCCATATAGCTCGCGGTACTGCACAGGTGGCGGTAGAACGGGTCATTCGGATCGAAGCCCTGGTCATCTGCTTGTGCCGCGGGAGCGAGGACGTCTCCCTTGGCCTCATCAGTGACGGCGACCACGGCCGGTTGGGCGGAGCCCTCCACGGTCACGGCGCGGCGAAGAGCGGCTCCAGTTCCGGAAGAAGATCCCGCCTCCGCGACGTCGACTACTACCGGACCATCGCCGTCGCCTCTGTCGACGTTGACGACCGCACTCGCCTCCGGCTCGTCTCCGCGAACACTATTAATCTTCGGGATCTTCGGTGGAAGGGGAGGTCGGTGTTGCGCTGGTGGAGGTGCAAGCAGGGTTTTTCGCCAGAGATTGGGGAATAGAAGTTGCGGGTGGGAGAGACGATGGGGCCGATGGATATACAGTAGGTGCTGCCGTTTGGGTTCCTCTGTCTGACGCGTGCGTGTGAAAACGTGGATTGCTGCATGTAGTCAGTCCACTTTCCCATTACTTTGACATGGGTCCCACGCATGACGGATGGGCTGGCACAGAATTTTCAGTATGGGTATTAAAAACTCTAAAATATTTGAAATACGAATTAGTGATCACACATAGCCTCTTCTTGAGTTTAGGGGATGAATTTTTTAAAATTTTCAAACCAAACTGCCAAGATAGCATGCTAGCGTCATTACCCACATGTTGATGCACCCTTATGCCAATTTTCAGTCAATTTCAAGTTAGCTACCTCAAAAAATGGTCAAGAACTGCCCGTTCGAGGTAGACGGGCATAATCTTTCACTACGCACCTCACTTTTGTGAGTGCTTTGGTAGGGAAACAAATTTTTTTCTAGTTTGTTATTTTCCATGGAAAGTGTTAGCCACACATTGGCCAATACACAAGGTTTGGAAAGATTTCAACAAATTTTCAATTTTATATGAAAGTTTGAGTGTTTGGTGAAACCTAGGTTGACCTAATTGCACTAAGAGGTTGTCAAACCTTTTTCCAAGTGAAACTTCTGTTGTAGGGTAATGTGGTGACGCCAAATGAGACCAGCACGTGCTCCCAATTTTCCCAATGCCGAAAATGCCCTCACTTGTGTAAATTCACATCAAACTACACCAAACCTCATGAAAAATTTAAATTTGAATTTTCCACATGAATGTCACAACATTTACTCAGTCCCACTAGTTACTGATGAGTTTTTGGTGATTTCCCCCTCTTTTCGTCCAAAAACCCCTGATCTTTTGGTTTGGTGAGTTTTTGGCGATTTCCCCCTCTTTTCGTCCGAAAACCCCTCTTTCGACACATGTCCACCATGGGGACATCATGCCACCAACTCAAAAAATCAAAACCCATAGCAACCAAGGTGTCATATCACAATGTGCACAAGGGTGCCAAATCATGCCCCAAATCCATGGTGGTTTGGTGAGTTTTTGGCGATTTCCCCCTCTTTTCGTCCGAAAACCCCTCGTTCGACACATGTCCACCATGGGGACACCATGCCACAAACTCCAAAAAATCAAAACCCATAGCAACCAAGGTGTCATATCACAATGTGCACAAGGGTGCCAAATCATGCCCCAAATCCATGGTGGTTTGGTCAGTTTTTGGCGATTTCCCCCTCTTTTCGTCTGAAAACCCCTCTTTCGACACATGTCCACCATGGGGACACCATGCCACCAACTCCAAAAAATCAAAACCCATAGAAACCAAGGTGTCATATCACAATGTGCACAAGGGTGCCAAATCATGCCCCAAATCCATGGTGGTTTGGTCAGTTTTTGGCGATTTCCCCTCTTTTCGTCCGAAACCCCTCTTTCGACACATGTCCACCATGGGGACACCATGCCACCAACTCCAAAAAATCAAAACCCATAGCAACCAAGGTGTCATATCACAATGTGCACAAGGGTGCCAAATCATGCCCCAAATCCATGGTGGTTTGGTTAGTTTTTGGCGATTTCCCCCTCTTTTCGTCCGAAAACCCCTCGTTCGACACATGTCCACCATGGGGACACCATGCCACCAACTCCAAAAAATCAAAACCCATAGCAACCAAGGTGTCATATCACAATGTGCACAAGGGTGCCAAATCATGCCCCAAATCCATGGTGGTTTGGTGAGTTTTTGGCGATTTCCCCTCTTTTCGTCCGAAAACCCCTCTTTCGACACATGTCCACCATGGGGACACCATGCCACCAACTCCAAAAAATCAAAACCCATAGCAACCAAGGTTTCATATCACAATGTGCACAAGGGTGCCAAATCATGCCCCAAATCCATGGTGGTTTGGTGAGTTTTTGGCGATTTCCCCCTCTTTTCGTCCGAAAACCCCTCTTTCGACACATGTCCACCATGGGGACACCATGCCACCAACTCCAAAAAATCAAAACCCATAGCAACCAAGGTGTCATATCACAATGTGCACAAGGGTGCCAAATCATGCCCCAAATCCATGGTGGTTTGGTCAGTTTTTGGCGATTTCCCCCTCTTTTCGTCCGAAAACCCCTCGTTCGACACATGTCCACCATGGGGACACCATGCCACCAACTCCAAAAAATAAAAACCCATAGCAACCAAGGTGTCATATCACAATGTGCACAAGGGTGCCAAATCACGCCCCAACTCCATGGTGGTTTGGTCAGTTTTTGGCGATTTTCCCCTCTTTTCGTCCGAAAACCCCTCTTTCGACACATGTCCACCATGGGGACACCATGACACCAACTCAAAAAAATCAAAACCCATAGCAACCAAATTTGCCATATCACAATGTGCACAAGGGTGCCAAATCATGCCCCAAATCCATGGTGGTTTGGTCAGTTTTTGGCGATTTCCCCCTCTTTTCGTCCGAAAACCCCTCTTTCGACACATGTCCACCATGGGGACACCATGCGACCAACTCAAAAAAATCAAAACCCATAGCAACCAAGGTGTCATATCACAATGTGCACAAGGGTGCCAAATCATGCCCCAAATCCATGGTGGTTTGGTCAGTTTTTGGCGATTTCCCCCTCTTTTCGTCCGAAAACCCCTCTTTCGACACATGTCCACCATGGGGACACCATGCCACCAACTCAAAAAAATCAAAACCCATAGCAACCAAGGTGTCATATCACAATGTGCACAAGGGTGCCAAATCATGCCCAAATCCATGGTGGTTTGGTGAGTTTTTGGCCATTCCCCCCTCTTTTCGTCCGAAAACCCCTCGTTCGACATATCTCCACCATGGGGCCACCATATTATGTTATTGTTCACCACTTTAAGATTTTTTCGATGAAAAATTTCAGAAAAATGAGTAAAAGTCATAAAGAAAATTTGAATCACAATTTTTGGTGATTTTTACGTCTGGTATGTTTTGATTTTGAAGAACTCTACTGCTCTGAACATTTAGTTTACTAGCACTTTGAAGTACTAGGATGTACACAACATAAAATTGAAACCTCCCAAGACAATTGTTAACATATCATGGCAAAATATTTACAGTTTCAAAAGAACGGAGTACTAGCCAAAAGCACCTCACGCAGGAGGGAGACCAAACCAAAAGATCAGGGGGTCATGCAGCAGAAGAGATGATCAATCCACCATCAGCAGGACTCTGTCGACCACGATCTTGCGGTAGAGCTCGTACGAGACCCAAGCATCAATGGCTGCATACTCGATGTTCATATTTGGAAGTGGGAAGTCCCCCACGATCTGTGCCGATGGTGGTGGAACTTCTTCTTCATATCACCGAACCATGAATCAATGAGTCTTGCTGCCATGGTAGCCATGCCAGCCCTCGCATGACCAGTGTACTTGAAGTACTCGTCCTGGAGATCGACGTAGTACTCACAAGGAATCTCCATGTGCCATGTCCTCCACAGAACTCTCTTGTCACCACGGATGTCAACACTCGCAAACGTAGCGCCTTCTCGAAAGAAATCGCAGATAGCCGGAGACTCCCACCAGTTAGCACTGCAGTAAACAAAGTAATGTACTAGTCACAAATCAGTTACAAATATGCAAGAACCTACAGAGGAGACGAAGATGAAACAAATTAATAAATCGGGAACAATGTGTAGCAGATTTAGATCGGGAATGTACTGCTTTTCTGGAACAATGTCTAGCAGATTTAGATCGGGAATGTATTGATTTTTGGGAACAATGTCTAACGAAAGTCAAAGAGAGACAGAACGGAGGCAAGTAAAAAACCCCAATCGATAGATTAAAAAAGGGGATTAGTTCTTACGCTGCGTAGTGGAACACCAGCACATGTCGACGCATGCAGAGTTGAACCACGGCGATCTTCTTCTCGTCCTCGGCTCGATGGTTGGTGTACTCGAAGTCGAGGCCGACGAACTTGTGCTCGTCCTCCTTGAGCCACTCCGTGTACATGTCGAGGACGCGGCGCACTTCCCAGGGGTCGTTGGTGTAGACCACCTCCAGGTCCTCGTCGTCGTGGATGTGGACTGTGCGCGTGCTAGTCCAGTTGTACATTTGCTGCTCATCCATGTCCATGGCGATGCAACGGCGGGAGACGAAGATAATGAGGGAGAGGAGACGACGAGAAGTGTGGAAACCAGGATGCGGTGCGAATATTGAGATGGTAGGGGAGGGGGAAGGGGATAAATATCATCCCCATTAATTACTACGCGCGAATATTGAGACGGTAGACGAAGAGAATACTGACGCGGGTCTAGTCCAACTGACGTGCAGTCCAACTGACGCGCATTCGATCGTGTTGTCACGTCAAAACCTAGCACCGCCCATTTGCACTCCTCTTGACCTACCGAAATTTACTCCACGATATACCTGGCCATCATATCACGACCTCCTTCAGCCGCCGCCAGATCTCGCCACGTCTCTCGCCGCCACAGCTCGCCACTCGCCGGCGAGACTTGAAAGACTCTCGCTCCGCGTCGAGACCAAGGATGGCGCCTACTAGTGGAGTACGTAAATAACATGTACGTCTCGCGATCGATCGTTGTTTCCGATTTGTAATCTTTCTTCATATTTTTTGCAGTGTCCAGTTTGCTTTGACAAGAAGGGGATGTGCGGCGGAGGGGGAGTCGCGTTAGGTTTTTTCGTGCAAACACTACAAGAGGGTTTTGAGGAGAAGACGGTACATGCACTTATAAGTTTAAAATTCATTCAGATGTTTTATTAATTCGCCGCCACATCAAAGTTTAACACGTGATCCTAGTAGTTATTGCTAGTTTAGTACTATTATTCAGATGTGTGTAATAATTGTTGGTCACCATATGTATTAACCGCTTATTTATGGTTGAGTATTAGGATAGTTGTGATAACTTTTACGTTCATACCAGTTATACGATAGTTGTAGCTGTTAGAGATAGAGGTATCGGTAGTTCAGTCCTATACCGATAGAAGTTCAGATATGTGCTGATAGAAGTTCAGATATGTGCTGATAGAAGTCCAAGATCTGAGACTCGGTGATTATCCGAGTAGACGCATAAATCTACCTGATCATTAGATTTTACAGTAGCTACATGCAATTCGTGATTCTTCAAGGTCCTAATATGACACGATGTGTAACATTCACATGTTTCTATCTTATTTAATTTTCAGAATAGTTAACTTACTTTTGTATTAACTCTACTGAATTTAGGTCATCCCTTGCTACTATAGACCGTATTTCCTTAAGAAGTATGGTGTCCAGACCTCCCACAGGACAACTTTTGAAGCTGCACTCAAAACCAAAGATGGCCATGCATTTGTTGTTAATGTTACCAACAGAGCTGGCAGAACCTATATCAATGGAAGATTTTGGAACGAATTTGCTAGAGTGTACAATTTTAAGGTTGGCATGGAGTTAATTTTCAGAGTTAACTCATCTGGTCAGGATACTCTTGTAATAATCTGAACTGAACCACTAATCCATCCAGGTAATTTTCCACCTTTGGACAGAATGATTGATCATATTAATTATTCCATCTTATGTCGATTATTTTAATTATGCAGCTTACTACCAGTTGTCCCGTATGAAGCGTGACATTGTTGACTCGCTCAGTAGTACTGATGGAACAATGATAAATTGGAGGATGATGCATACCGTCATTCTTCAGGTGGACAACTTGGACTACCTTGTTGAGTACCACAATGCTGGAGATTATGATCAAGGAGCACTAGTTGTCCCAATGCTGCATACTCTGAATTGGACAAACAGCGAAAATTACAACAAACACATGGTAAGCAGTAGATCATATCATTTCATTAACTTTGCGAGCTACATTACGTACAAGTGTTAACTAAACTATGTCTCTACTGTTGGAACAGAAAATCCCTAGCCGTTTGGTTCCTAAAGATATGGAACAATATGGTGCAATCAGTATTGTGTGCCATCCCAGTACTTTGGTGCGTGCGTCCTACGCAATTTCTTCTGACGATGGTCGTCTCTGCGTCAGTGGGTGGAAGGAGTTCATGGACAAGGAAAAGCACCTTCAGATGGGTGACAAGATGATGTTCTTGCTTTACCTGGGAAATGCAGGGGTTTACTTGTTTGCTACCCATGTGCCTGAAATCGATCTGGAGTAGCTAGTCAGTGATTCATGGTGCCTGTGTGTCCAACTATGCAGCCCCTTTAGGTTTAAATTAAGTTGTAAGACTCTTTATGCGATTGTCGATTTTGCTTCTGTTAAAACAATATTTAGTCATATCGTGCTGCTGGTTGTAATCGTGTGAAGTGTCGATTAATTAAAACCGTTGTCAAAGTTATGTTACCGACATGTTGGCTTTTCTTATATCTGTCCATATTTTAGCTTATATTAATTTGCTCTTAAACCCTTCTGGATAATTGAATGACAAGTTCGAGATCGTAAACATCTAAATAAGAACATTTCAACTGTTTGGAACAAAACATATAGTTGTATGCATAACAAGTTTCTATCAATCTACATCACTATCTTCGTCTGAAGTTTTTCCCTCGTCATCATGTATGTTCTCTTCCAATATGAGTCTATCTTCCTCATTCTCTAGTTCATCTTCGCTCATATCCATGTCAACATTGGGACTATCTTCCTCATTCTCTAGTTCAAGAATTGTACGAGCATCATGAATATGTACAACTTCATCAGCACAATGATCATCCTCCTCTGCCTCCACCTCCACCTCTGCTTCATCCTCGTCTAGGTCGACAACATCATGAAATGTATGGTCGACTGAACCTTCATCCTCCTAGTATGCGTCTTCATTCCGTACAAATGCATCATCGTTACCATCTTCTAATTCTGGAACGTCGTACACGTGTCTATGGCTGAACTTCTACACCACTTTCCACGGATCACCAAACTTTGTATCCTCCAAATAGAAACATGTTTCAGCATGACTGGCCAATATGAATGGTGAATTCTTGAACCATAGGACAGAAGTGTTAACGCTTTTAAAATAACCATCATCTTTTATCTTGGAACCCCTGCCCGCAAGGTCGAACCAGTCGCAACGAAACAAGTACACGGACCTGTCACCGTGCTTGTTAGTCCCGTACTGCAGTTCAAGAACTTCTTGCAGAACACCATAGAACTCGGTCTCATCTGCATCACCAAAAGATCCCTTAGTCGCTACGCCCGAATTTTGAGTCTTCAGGTCTTTATCCCGAGTAAGCGTGCGAAACCTCGCACCCTTTACGTTGCAACCAGCGTATACTACTACACGCCAGTCTGGCCCAGCAGCCAGAGACTTCAAATCTTTTGATGCATTGTCCAACTGTCTCACATGGTTTGCAAACCAACCTGCAAACTCTCTCTGAACCGTCTCCTCGATGTCACGCACACCCCTACCTCCCAATTCTTGTCGGAATTCACTGAAACATAGAAAAACACATATGAAATACAGGACAATTATGTCTGCAACATTGAGAAGTAGTTATTAAAGTGAAGCTAACTACTTACTTGATATAACGTTCTACATCGTCACAGTTGTTCAGCACATACCAAACCATTTTTTCAAATTCCTTGTCAAAATGTTTCAAAATGGATTTCCCAAGACCTTTAGCTCCAACTGAAAATACTTCCATCTCGTCACGATCAGGTTTTCTCCGTATGTCTTGGTTCCTATCATCTTTGTTAAATCTTGTTTCTGTGCCATCCTTGAAAAATCTAGAGCAAAAAATCAAACACTCATCAACAATGTATCCCTCTGCGATAGAACCTTCTGGCCTTGCTTTGTTACGGACCGTAGACTTTAGATAACCTAATCTTCTCTCAACTGGATACATCCAACCATAATGAACAGGACCCCTCAAAAGAGCCTCCTCAGGAAGATGAATAGCTAAGTGCACCATTACATCAAAAAAAGCTGGGGGGAACAGCTTCTCAAGTTTGCATAGGATCACAACAATTTCAACCTTCAATCGATTCAGCACATCAACTTTCGTGGTTTTGGCACACAGCTCCTAAAAATCTTCCTAGCTCTGCAATAGCCACATACATTTCCTTAGATGCAATTCCCTTGAGCCCAAAACCCGGCAACACTCGCTGCAGAAGTATGTGGCAATCATGCGTCTTCATACCGGTAACCTTACAACCATCAATATTCACACATCTTCCCCAGTTTGCGCAATAACCATCTGGGAACCTAGTGTTTGCCAAATACCTACACAAATGTCTCTTCTGTTCCTTCGAAAGCGTCCACGGTGCAGGGGGCTTCGCATAAGTTACTGCTGCATCATCATCATCCTTAACAATTTTCTTCAACCAATACTTCTCCCGGATTTTGAATTTCTTCAAATCAATTCTAGCACTAATAGTGTCCTTATTGCTGCCCTCAAGTTCAAGTAGTGTACCAACAATATTGTCACATATGTTCTTCTCAATATGCATCACATCTAAGTTGTGAGCTAACTTAAGTTCTGGCCAGTACGGTAGATGATGTAAGCTGACTTTTAGGTGCCATGTTGGTTCACCGGGTACAGTTGCACGCTTCCGCTTTCTACTAATTATTGGATTTTCCCATGTACAAAATCCTTAACCCTTTCTACCTTCTCAGCTACCTCTTTGGGTGTGTACTTCCTTGGTGGATCTCCAGTCTCAGTTTTACCATTGAAAAGTCTGCTTCTCCTGTATGGGTGACTTTTATCAAGAAATCGCCGATGCGCAATGTATCCAATTTTGTTTTTCAAAGATTCATAGCAAGGATTCTCATCGCAATGCACACACGCATGAAATCCTCTTGTGCTTCGGCCTGACATAGTGACATATCCAGGATAATCATGAATAGACCAAAGAAACGCAGCATGCAATGGGAAATATTCCTCTGTGCATGCATCAAATGTCTGCACACCACTCCATAGCTGCATCATATCTTTTATCAGTGGCTGCATAAATACATGAAAATCTTTCCCTGGGGAATACTTTCCGGGGATTAGCAATGCCATCATGTAATTCGATTGATCCATGCACATCCATGGTGGGAAGTTGTAAGGAATGACAAAAACAGGCCACATACTGTAAGGATTACTCATACTTCCAAAGGGACTGAAGCCGTCTGTGGCAAAACCTAGTCTTATGTTACGAGGATCTTTAGCAAACCAATGAAACTTGGCATCAAAGTGCTTCCATGCCTCACCATCAGCAGGGTGCCTCAGTACATTGGGCTCATCAACCCTCTTCTCTTTGTGCCATCTAGTATGTGTCGACATTTCCTTTTCAACAAATAGTCTCTGCAACCTTTTAATTATAGGAAAGTACCTTAACACCTTGTGAGGGATTTTCTTTTTTGCGATAGGGTCTCTATATCTTGATAATCCACAAACATGGCAGTGCGTATCGTCCTTGTGATCTCCCCAAAATAAAGAACAATCAAACTTGCATACATGAATTGTCTCATAACCAAGTCCAACATCAGAAAGAACACTCTTAGCATCAGCATATGATTTGGGAAAGTCCACACGTGGCAAAGCTGTACGTAAAAGGTGAAGTAAGAGATCAAATCCTCTGTTTGTTATCCGGCTGTATGATTTGACATGAAGGAGCTTAATAATGAACGACAACCTAGTGAAAGTGGTGCATCCCTCATGAAGTTCTTTTTTGGCTGACTCAATTAGATTAGCATAAATATTTGGCAGGTTAGGATCTTTATTTCCAGACTTCTGCAGTTCATCGATCATACTAGACGAATCATCAACATAACAATCACCACTGTCTTCGTCTTCATCATTATCACTATCATACGCACCATCATCGTTTCTATCCCGCCCTTCGTCATCACTAAAACCTTCCCCATGTCTAGTCCATCTTGTAAACGTCATGGACATACCTGAACAATTGCAGTGATCCTCGACTGTTTTTATATCCTGACGTATCAGATTTAGGCAGTCCTTGCAAGGGCACAAGATTGGTTCATCTGTATTGTCCAAGTGTTCTCGCGCAAACTTGATGAAATCCCTAACACCTGCCATGTACTTTGTTGTGAATTTCTGGGTGCCATCAGTTATCCAACTTCGATCCATTGCCTACAATTCAGTTAAGAATATGCCAACGTTCTTCAGAACAGATCTTGACAACTGATTAAAAAATCTAGACCTAGCGAACAATCAGGAGAACTCACCGATGATGCGTCTCGCCGCCTCCACAATGGAGCCTTCACGGATTTCTTCTCACCTCGACGAGAACCCTAGTCGATTCGACTGTTAGCAAGATCACCTAGATAGGCCGTGTCTGCTAGCGGCGCGACTTAAACGAGGCACCATGGCCGACTTAAATATTAATAAGGAAATTATTATGTCGTAACATCTACATCACACCATTGAAATAAATATGTAGAATAGACTAGTTACGGATCCAGATCAAAACTCCATGTCTACCTTAGCGGTAACACTCCGCGTCGGTCACGTCAAAGTCCTGGTTCGATTCTTCCAAAACACAATTTTTTACTTAATTACATATGTTCCTGACAAGTGGGTCACGCATGATATATAAAACTAATAACATTTAATAAAGTAACTTAGTATTATTTACCTGCTATGTGGGTCCGTTGTACACGCAAATCACGGTTTACATACACCACGATCTTTTTGATTTCGTCACCTATTAACAGACACGATGGAAGCCCTTCCGGTTGGGTAATGGGTGACGATTTTTTGTTGACGAAAAATCATACCGTCAAGCATTACCTTAAATGCATGACGGAAGATGAATTCGTCACCTATAAGGACACATCCATGACGGTATGCATTTTTGTCACCAGGGTTTTCGTCAACAAATATCCCATTTCTTGTAGTGTTGTTTTACAGATTGTATCGCCTTGATGTGTACTACTGGGTTAACAAAAACTCCTTTGACAAAAAGTCAATACTACCGCACTCAACTGTAGTAATAAGTACTACTAGCAGACGAGACAGGCTAGCAGCTGGGTAGCACAACAACTAGCTGAGGGCACCAAGGCATCTACAACATACAAAAAGTTCCATTCTATGGGACCGGTGTGTCACTTTGGGCAGCCAAGCTATACACAAGCCAAATCATCTTCTTTTGTAGTTTGATAGAAGATGAAGAGGGAAGGTTCGAAAATGGTGAATGGAACCTGGGTGCGCGCACACCCATTTACGAAAAGTTCAAAAAAATGCTATTTAAAAGATTCAAAAAAATGTGAAGTAAATTTTTGCATTGTAGATATTATGTTGATACTTACTCGTGTGTGTTTTCACGGAGAAATACCATTGTGTGTGACCTACATAAAAATGACAAAATGCAAATTCCTATTCCTGTGAATAGTACAAATTCCTGTTCACTATTCTCATTTCGACATTTTGTCATTTTTATGCAGGCCACACACAATGATATTTTTTCGTGAAAACTCACACGAGTAAGTATCAACATAATATGTACATGCAAAATTTTACTTCACATTTTTTTGAAACTTTTAAATAGCATTTTTTTGAACTTTTCGTAAATGGGTGCGCGCGCACCCAGGTTCTATTCCTCCGGATCGATACTATTTTCCCCAGATTTTGGTATTAAATATTGAGTCATCTTTTGTGGGAAAACACGCTTGCTGCTACTGAATGTGACACATCTAACTAGAAAAAAAACACTAAAGTAGCATTTGAATAATTTGACGTTCCTCATAAACGAGCGGAGATTATTGTCTCCCGGGCATTAGTGATCCCATTTTCTCAAAAAAATTGAAAATCGTATTTATGAGTTTGATTTCTTTTGAAAAAACCCTGGATGTGACCAATAATTTATCCCACGAGCGTGCAAAGCATAAATTTTAAATAATTTGTATTTGGAGCTACAAAAAAAAGATAAGCATGTGGATCTGAGTACTTATATTTTTGAATCTCCAAATTTTATCAATTTTTGTCATCTTTGTGTAGCCCATAATATAAAGAACTAGGTTAAATCATTGACTATGTCTAGAATTTTTTGAAACTTATAAGAAATAATATATATTTTTAAACGAAGCGATCACTGGAGCTTGGTAGCCAAAATCACTTTCTGCTAATAAACACCTTATTAACGCTATAATTTTAATTTTCTATTACCTAATACATAATCATAGACTAGAATCCACTATCAAGATATTCACTATACCACGTTAGAGATTTATATGATGATATATAATAATCATAAACTAAACTCAACACACATAGACATTAGTATATGCAAGTCAAAGATTGAAGGCTTGTGAGGGGTTGGTTCAAATATTCTTAGAAAGGCAATGTTTATAACATGAGAACCTACCGTCACTTTTATCAAAAGATATGTCTTAAATTTAGCGCATCGGAATCCTATTTTTCATTAAGTGACATCCAATAGAAGCTATATAAAGAGCAACATGATTAAGGTTCTGCAATATTTTCATGATATTTTAATTTCATTGCATTTAATGATAAAACAATGGTATAAATTATGTTGGCAATAATGGAGCGTGTTATTACTAGCTGTTCAAATGTCATATGTTGGTATTGTATCACAATTCTCATCGTCAATATGTTTTTACTGGATTTTATGTCATAGTGTGATGATTTTATTGAATATATAAGTGAGGTGATAATACCATTCCGAGCACTTTATTTTTACATGAGTCAAAATTTCGCTTCCAAAATGATATGCGCTGCCTAGGTTATATATTCTTTTTTCTCTGATGGCACGATCAATCAAAGCTTATTTGGGCAACATCGTTTTCTGATTACACGGTTGAGTACATTCAAGCAACCTCTTTCTTTTCTAAAGACAAATACTACTTTTTTTTTTCTTCCAAAACCAGTACTTCTTTTGAAGGCAAATGCCATAACAATGTTCTTGAGACCCAACCCTTTTTCGAAGGATTTTAAACCCGAGGTTTGTGCCCATAGTCAATACCGCACTCAACTGTAGAAGGTACTAGCCGACGAGACGGGCCAGCAGCTGTGTAGGACAACAGCTGGCTGAGGGCAGCAGTGGATCTTCAACATCCAAAAAATGTCATTCGATGGGGCCGGCCGGTGGGTCACTTTGGGCAGGCTAAGGGCATCTCCAACCGAGCGATCCAAACGGACGCGCTGGGCTATCCGTTTTGGGCCGTTTGGATGGTCGAGCGGACACTCGGATAGGGGCCCGTGTTCGCGTGTCCGTTTGGGTCGCACGCTGCGCCCAACGCGCGGACGCAGCGCATATGTAATAAAAAAACAAAAATGAAAATGAAAAAGGAAAACAACAAAAAATAAATTTAAACTAGTGGTTAGTTAAACTTAGCCCTATTTTGGGCAATTTTTACACAAAAGAAAGCCCTATATGGGCTTTAAACTAAAAAAAAAAGAAACCCTACCTAGGGTTTGCGAGCACGGTGGCCGCCGGCAGTACTACCCCCAGTAGTACTCGTCGTCGTCGGTGTCGATGACGACGACGCCCCTCCGGCGGCGACGTGCTGTTCCGGCTCGAAACGCCGGAGGGCACCGGGGACTCCGGCCAGGGCGACCACTGCTCCCTTTCCCAGGCGGAGTGCGGGTTCGGCGGGCTTGCCGGCCTGCGCAGCCGTGCCCACCGCACGGACTCCTTCCGGAGCTGCTCCTCCGCTGCGGCTGCGGCTCCGCCTCTAGCCGGAGCGCGGCCGGCGCTCCTCCTCCGCCGTGCACGCGGCCCGGCGCTCCTCCTCCCTCTGGAGCGTCGCACGGCGCGTGGCCTCCTCTGCCGGCGCGCCATCTCGAGGAAGGCCCACGCCTCCGCCTGGGCGTCCTCCTGGGCCTTCCTAGCCGCCTCCTCCAGCCGCGGAGGCGCGCAGCCGTCTCTCGTGAGGTGCGGCCATTTGGCTGGGATCGTCGAGGTCGCTCTGCTCGCGGGACACCGCGAGCGCCGCTGCGGCTCCGGGTTGTCCTCCTCCTCCTGGGGATGGTGCGGGGGCCGGGCTCGCCGATGTAGAGGTCGTCGGGCGGCGGCCAGCCCGCCTTGCGGTGTGTGCGCGAGCGCGCGAGGCGCGCCGTCGCGGAGGTGAAGCACGTGTGCCGGCGCGCATCGTGCTCCACCTCGAACCACAAGTCCCGATTGGGACTTGTGTCGCCGTAAGCGGGGTCCTCTGGAGGTCCGCCGGCGGCTGCGCGGCGCCTCCGGATCTCCGCGACGCGGGCGCGGCCGGACCCGGGATGGGCGGCACGGAACCCGATCTGGGCTCAGGTGCCAGCCGTGGGGGAGGTGCACGCCCCCCACGGCATTGGGACGCCGGCGTCCCAGAACATCTGCGCCACCGCTACGGTGACGTAGATCCGGTCGCGTCTGGGAGTCGCCGGCGGCCCCATGGCGAACTCCGCCGGCGCGACTGGCCGGCTGCTGCCGGCCTCGTGGTTGTTGGCAGACGGCTCGAACTCCCGCTTCGGGGCCATGGCGGCGCGGAAGCTTCGAGCTCGTGCGTGCGGCCGGAGTGGAGAGTGGGGACTGGATAGGGACAGTCCCCCTTCCCAGTCCACATTTAATAGGACTGGATCACCGACAGCTGGGCCAGCCACGCGGACCAGGAGCACACGCGAGCACGCCGCGTGCCATCCGCGACCACGCAAACCCGGCCCAAATTTGGACTAGATTTGCGTCGTTCCGGATGCCGCGGCCATCCGCTTTTGCGGTGAGTCCCCGCGTTGGGCTGAACCCATACGAACGCGCGGACGCGAGATGGGTCCGCGCGGTTGCAGATGCCCTAAGCCATACACCGGAGTGGCAGATCGTTCGTCTCTCAACATATGTACCATGGCACACGGCCCACCAACCCACTAACTTTGTCGATCCAGACGCTCGCGCGCGCAACAGAGGAGTAGCTGCAGAGCGCCGAGCCCGCATCCACACGGTGAGCACTTGGTGGTAAGTGGCAGCTCAGTATCATGGCTTCACATCATGAGCGAATTACCACCCAATTATCCGTCTTCCGACACACCACCGCCTGCCTAGGTTGCCCCCTAATCTACTCAGTGATTGATTGCACAGGAAGCATATAGGCGCCTTTTAGGTACGTGTCTTCCCTCACCGCCACCGCGTCCAATCCGAACCACCTATTTTCATTCGAATTTACTAGGAAGACCGGCGATCTGTAGGTGCCACCAGCAAAAAAGGAACAATGGGTTGTTGGCTGCAGGTATAATATGTTTGTCAGCTTGACACAGTGCCCTTTTGTGTACAGTAGAAAAGCCCGTGAAAAGGAAAGAATCAATTAGTAGTTAATCAGTAGTGCGTGGAGGTATTTGCACAACCACCACTTATTGCTGGTTGCACAAAACATTTTATCTGATTTTGCATAAATTATCAACTATACGTTTAGTCAGTTGCCAAGAGAGCCAAACCTATGATGAAGCTACATAATAGAAAATCACATGTCCGGGGACCACTAAATACTAGTAGTTATTATTCTAAATTGTATCAATTCTATGTAGGGTACATATTCTTTCAATTACAACAATTCTTTTTTCGAAAAGTTTGAAATATTAGTTAGTTATATCATTTTAATTACTGAAATATTTTCATATTATTTTATAAGCTTGAAAAAACACATTGGATAATGAAAGTGGATATCATCGCTGCCTTGTGAGGCCTGGTCGTCAGATGTACAATTAAGCATCTTAACCATAAATTCGAATTTCTATGCAATAGAATACGCCAATAGTTGATGATATGTGCAAAAAACAGGCATGGCCGACTCTATGTTTTGCAGGAGCCTAGGGCGAAATCGGTGATGTGGGCCCCTGAGGCTTTACACATAAGTATGCCTTACATAGTACATACATGTATGTGTGCCCATATTATGATAGAAGAAAAAAAATCAAAATAATAAAAGCATGCCCGTATGATTACGTCATATAAGAACTAAGTTCCAGTGAAACTGGAAACAATGTTTTAGTGCTTAAAAGGTCTTTCCCGAGAACTTTTGACGCAAAATCATTGAGGAGAATATTAAGATCAATGTTGTCCACGATATTCATCCCAACTATTGCAACAGTTTGGAAATAAATGACTTAGATATTTTCTAGATACAGATGTGTATACACATTAAAATATATTTAGATACATTGATATGTAGAAAAAATGTTGTCATTTATTTCCGACTAGTACATCACACAGCCAAGCTGATATTACCGTTCCTTGTATTTCTTTTCTAAGCACCTTTTTGGAATTCGATATATTATCTTCTGAGTATTTTTTTTTCAAGCAGCAAATAATATTTTTGACGCAACATTGTAACACCAATAATATTTTTGAGATAATAACTGGTGGAATTCATTGGCGAAACCTTACAAACGACTCCAAAAATAAAGGAAAATACAATATGATCCCAGACTTTCGCAAGAATGACCTCACACCATACTTCCAGACCACAATCAAGCCCATCGTTCTCGTCGTCACCAAACAAATACAGAGATCGGAGCCAGAGGCAGCGCATCTTCCAACACCAACGAATCACCGCCGCCACCGCCGCCACACTGGGCTTTGAACACCGAAGGAGTGCCCACCCTGGAGGGTGAGAGCTAATAATCTTTTCCAGACCATCGGGCAGGCAGGAGATGGGGAAGAGCCAACATTATCTCCAAACAAAGATCTCCGAGCAGTAGACCCAAGCCACCAGTAGAACGCTCCAACATCTGGCAGGTTCAGGCGTCAACACGTCAAGCCGCCTCCACCCCTCGCCACCAAGGCCGGCTGGAGGGAGCTGCAAGACGCTGCAGCCGCAGACCACCAAAAGAGCACACACGACCCTAAAAAGGAGGACGGTGGTGCCATCCTCTTCCTCTTCCTCGCCACCACGGCCGGCCAAGGGGAAGACAACATCAACAACACTCCTCCGACTCCCAAACAGACTCCACAAACCCCGCGGCTGGGTCGAAGATCGACCGCGCCCGGGGAGACCACCCTACTCCCCAGATCCACAGATCTGGGAGGATACCTGGCTAGCAGCTCGCCGGTGCCACCACAAGTGGCCTTGCCGAGATGGGGGTCGAGCTCTAGCCCTCTTATTCCGACGCGACGCCGCCTCCACCATCATGACGACGTCTCCCAAGAACCTAGACGAAAACCAGGCCGAGCCGCTGCCCGGCGCAGCCGGAGAGGGTCTCCCTCCGCCGCCACGCCACCGGGGCTTTGCCCGGCAGCGCCACCAGCGGCGGCGACGGGAGGAGGAGGGTGTTGGAGCTAGGGTTGAGAGAGGCGGAGGGAGGGTGTTGGCGATGCGGCCAATCCTCAAATCTTGTAACACCAATAATTGGGGAGGAAAAATAGAAGCTATAATTTAAAAATCAGAACACTAATCAACTTTGGTAAATCAATGATGGTATGTATTCAGAGCTGAGAAACTGAGGATATCCATACCTGTACGGTTGTGTACTCTGCAGTCGCGCTACACATGATGGAGTCCCCTTGAGCCATGGGATGCTACATGCATTTGTTTCGATCTATTTTCTACTCTTCCCCTTCTGCCACGAGCTTCCTCTCAAGCTATTTTTTTTTTTATCTGAGCAAGCTGGGTTGTGTATAGCATATCAAGGGTCCCCTTGAGCCATGGGCGCCCCTAGGCCGTCGTCCCACCTTGCCATAGGTTAGAGATAGGTAAAGTAAGTGTTTTGTGCAACGAATGATATTAAAAGGTAATCATTCAATCTCGATTTAACAGGCACGCACGCATTTTAACATAAATTTTGACCATTAATTTGATTAATAAAATATAAATTTTATGTCTACACAATCTATATCATTAGATTCGTATGAAAAAAGTTTTCCAATGATATAATTTTTATAACATATACTATGTATTTAATATTTTATTAATCAAAATAATGGTCAAAGCAATTTTTAAAACTACGTGCGTGCCTGCTAAACCGAGACGGAGAGAATAGTGGTTCTTGCAATTTCCTCGTAGTGCATGCTACGGCACACCAAACAGTTATGAATCATCGCGTATCTGAGTATATGGTTGTTAACGGTGTATCATGGTATGTACTTCCTTGTTTTAGTGAAAAGTTAACATCTCCTAAGTTTGATTAAGTTATAATAAAATAAACATCTAGAATACTAAATCCATATCAATAGATTTACCATAAAGTATATTTTCTCAATATATCTATTCAATATTGTGAATGTTGATATACTTTTCGTAAATATTTAATCAAACTTAATAGGATTTGACACCTAAAATATGTGCTTCCTCCGATCAAATTAATTAACTTCACTTTATTTAGATATGGATGTACCTAGATGCATTTGTTAACTAGATACATCCATATTTAGATAAATTAAAGCTAATTATTTTGAATCTGAGGGAATAATAAGATGTTCCACAAAATTTGGCTAAAAGAAAGCAAATGAAGTAGTGAAACCTGCCAAGGACAACTTGAAAACGCGTGTAACTAGCAGGCCGCCCCGTCCGGCCCTGCCGACGGCGACATTATATTGTGACACCGGTGGCGCAGTCGCTCGCCGTGCAATTGCTGGCCTGATCAGTCGCCATAGGCAAACGCTCCGACGGTCCGACCTACATAGACTGTGCAGGTTGGTTACGTGGCCGTACCGCTGGTCAGCGTCCACGTCAACGACCGCACGTCACCACGGACGGAGCTGCTGGAGCGGCAAAACTCAGGTGAGGCTTACGAGAGGGACGGAGGGACGATCCAACATGCTACGATTTCAACGGCACGTCGTCATCTCCCGCACCGGTAAGACTAGCGGGTGCACCCCCGCACGGACCAAGCGCAACCGGCCGGGTGCATGTCATGTGATTAATCTCGCTTCCTTCCTTGTTCGGTTCACGGGCAAGCTCAGCTCCCCTGCACTCCATGACGTACGTACGGTCGAGCTCTGCTGGGAAGAAAACTCCGCTGGCGCTGGGCGCACTACCAGAACAAGATGAGAAATGAAAAACTTTATTCTAACTTCTTGATGTCGCCACTGACCCTCACCATCCTGAAAAACACTAAAAACCATTAAAAAGAAGGGAACATACACCCTCCTGGGCAAGGGGTGTGGTCCGGCGCACCTCCAAGACCCAAGGCCAGCGAAGGTGGAGCGGACATGCAACATAGCACCATTAAGGGGGACATAACCCTGTCATCCTCTTTGCCTAGCTAACTCTTTAAGAAATTCTATTGTATAAATGAAAAGAATATACAAAGCTAGGATCATGAAGTTGTCTATAGGAATATGCATGATTTAATCCGTCAAAAATACTTTTCATGATAATGATATTTGCAGCATTGATTTCTAACTTCTAAGAGTTTTTTTTTTAGTTTCAAAGAAAGAAGATGTTATGCTCAAGCTAGTTTGTACCCATAAGAATGTGGTAATGGGGCATGCAAACGCTAGGGAGGATTTTTTTTCTTTTTTTGCTTAAGCAGGGGAACTCAACAATTTGGACTTCAAAGCCATATCTCATGGTGAAGGTTAGTTCCATATGCTTTATTCTTAAGCTAGAAAGATACCCCACACGTTGCAGCGGGAATCTTTTAAGTAACTGTATTGCATGAATGAAAGGTATGCATCACGAAAATAAAGTTGTCTATACAGAACTATGCATGATTGAATTGGTGAAAATAGTTAAGAGGCCAAATTTTATTTTACATGAAATTGTTGTACATTTGACGGCAAAAACTGGTGACGTGGACAATTGAGTGGGGAAAATAGATAACATGGATAGCTCACGTGTAGACATATACCATTATTAATCAACATTAGTGGGGATGACATGGACATTTTATTGGCTAATGAAGTAGAATATGTGGATAGCTTGCATGTATATGGATAGACTAACATTATTTGGCATGAACTTGGTGTATATTTGACGGTTTAAAAATCGTGATGTGGATAATTGGATGGGGAAAAATTAGATAACATGGATACCTTACATGTAGAGAATAACCATTATGGATCAATGTCAGTAGAGATGACATGGACAATTCACTGGCTATTGGAGTAGAATATGTGGATAACTTGCACACAGCGATAGACTACCTTTAATTGCAGTTAGTGTATATTTAGTGTCTAAAATTTGGTGATGTTGACAGTTGGATGGAAAAATAGATGGCAAGGATCACATGTGAAGGTAAACCATTACTAATTAATATTACTGGGAATGACATGGACGTTTCATTGGCTAATAGAGTAGAAGATCTGGATAGGTTGCATGTAACGTAGACTAACATTAAGTACCGTTGGTGTATATTTGATGGCTAAAATTTGGTGATGTGGATAATTAGATTGGAAAAATAGATAGAGGAAACGCTTTGTTTTGCAAGAGTATAGATAACACTAAATCACCGAGATGGAGGAAACGTTTCTTCCGTTCCTTTTCTCCAACCGTTCTCAGCGGGCCCCTAGCTACGCTTTGCTTGTTGCATCGACCTCACCAAATGTGAAGCAGCCGAGTTGATTGGCCACCTGCACCTACTATGCCTTTGCTTGCAATCCACACAGGGAAAGAAATATAATCAGGGTTCGCGGGCCCGAGTTTCGGCTTTTGATGGCGTTGCGGACTTTAGACTAGGTAATCTATTCGCAGCTTATAAAAAAGAAAAGAATAGGTCTAAATAAAAGAATTCTCACCATTCTACTACTAGTAGTAGTATATGTTTGGTAGTACATCGATGATCCATCGCTTTTGTCGAGCGTGCCAATGATGGTGGCCAGATAGAATTTAGTTAGGTGCACCAGATGGTCGGTATCATGAGCCAGCCGTGGAGTAAAAACCAGTGGTCTAATCCCACCTAAAACGAGCTCTTTTACATTAAGCAATGCTGCAAACTGGTTGTACAGAAGCTTTGAAACGGTCCTATTATATTGTTTGCTTTTTTCGAAATGTAGTATATTGTTTGCTGTATCGCATCGCTTCATCGTGTGTCAATCTCCTGCTCCACCATGATCGAGCTCGATCGCCTTTTCCTTTCCGCGACATGGAGTTCTTACCCGTTTTTCTTTTTTCTTGACAGGCTTAATTAGTGGTAGTACTCCTTTCTCCCGCGAGAAGCAATAAGAACAAAATATTAAATGCACGATGGTAACTGAATTTTGTGCCGCTGCCTGTAGCCGATCACACTTGTGCACCAACCAACCTCACAGGAATTTCGTGAGACGGAATTTAATTATTTATTTAAACAGGAGAACCTGAGCAGAGTCCTGTGACCAACCTACCATCGCACTCGGGGCAAGTCTTGCCTTGCAGAAAAGAGCGCCCAACGCACATCGATCGCCTACCCTCCGCCCCGTACCGTGCCATCACCACTCAACTACAGTAATGCCGATTAATTAGGACATCTCTAGCTGCTCGAAAAAACTAGCTTAGTGACCTGATGTAAACAGACCGAGGCGTCCATGGCGACTTATTTCTGGCCTTAATTTGGGATAACAATGTGACGGGGCGGATGCGCCACGAACCGCTCGCATGTCCTTCCGCGTAGTCATTGGGTCCTGCTTCACTAGTAATGGTAGGTCGAGATCTGCCCTGGCATCAAAGCCAGCTGCTTAGCTCTGTTTTGATCTCCGACAACCCGGCATAAATAGCCGGTTTGATCTGTTTTGATCCGCGCGGATAGCAGGATAGGAAAAACCTACCACAACGGTTCGACGTAAAGGGACTTAGGCGTTTGCGGCATCCTATTTCTAGCCCAAATTTAGGCCGAAAATGCATTCCCCACGGACCCTCATGTGTCCTCCCGTGTAGTCCTTGGGACCGCCTAGCAGTGACAGAACGGGAAGTTTCCCCTTTTGTCTTATTAGTATTGGTAGGTTCAAACCATGTGGCTCGACTCAAAGTACGATGCCAATAGCGGCTACTAGCCAGCTATTTCGCAAGGAGTGAGAGGCGCTGTTGAAATGTTTTAACAGTGATCACCCACCACCGGAGAAGAATAGGCTAAGTGAATCACGTTATGCTCAAGGCTCAGTCGCAAAGTGTAGGATGTCATCGAGAATGCTCGTAGTGTAGCCTTCATTCGGTCGGCTACGAAAGCCGATATCATCACCCTCGATTTCAACGATGAAGAATTGCGGGTTGCCGGTGGCCTCTGGCGGCACGTGAACTTGGCCCATGTGAGAAAGACTCTGATGAGGAAAACTTTACTTTCCTACAGATTTTTTATATACATTTGGTTTATTCCTCTAGATTTCATCTTAAAATAAAAATAAAATGGTGTTTTCATCTTAGGGCATGTACAATGGGTGATATCAGCCTTCCCTTACGCCTGTCACGTAGAATTTTTTCTTAGTTAGAGGAGAGAGAAGCAAGAAAGAGAAAGTTATCTTCTTTTAGCAAAGGGATGATCTCTTATAAAATAAAACAAGACTATTTTTCCCATTGTACGACTTATCTTCTCTTAACAATACAATATCCTACTAAAAACAATTAATTTACATTTATTGTAAGGGGATGACAATAAGAGATAATGCATTATACCCCTGATGTTGACGACTAAGAAAAGACATGCCTTTTTTACCATTGTACATGCTCTTATGTGTGTTGCCGCTGGGTCTATCCATAATCTAAACGGATAAGAGAGCGGCACGACCGATTTTACATCCGACCCAAACGAATCAAGAAAAATACATTTAGTATCTGAAATATGTCGAGCCTCCCAGAGCACTGAGCCACACACACCAAACTTGAATCCGTCGGTCGAAAAGAGAGATCCAATTTTGGTTTAGAAAAAGCGAAAAAAGTGGCAAGTAGTTGCTGGTGGTCTTGCGACACAAGCTAGCTAGCTAGGAGATAGCTAGCAGCGCAATGTCGTCGCGCCTACCCGCGGTTGTTGGAGCCGGACCCCTGCCTTGCCCACCGCGCGCGTTATATCTGCTCCTGCAGAGACCCCGGTAAGGTCAGTATCTCAGTGGTGGCTATCTCAGTAGCTAAAGCTACCGCCGGCAGATAGATATAGCGCGGCCAGATCGATCCAAATGCGCCCTCGCCCCTCAGTGTGAAGCATACACACTATCTCGATCCGGCAGCCATGGTGAAGCTCCTCGCCGTTCTCGCCCTCGTCGCCACCGCCGCGTCGCCGTTAGTCCTCCGCGCCGCCGCCCAGGTACGCGCTCGAGCCGTCGATCGCCGGCGTGGTTTCAGAGTCGACCGAAGCTGAGAATGCGCACGCCTAATCTTGCTCTGGTATTGACAATGCAGGGCGAGGGGCTGCTGCCGTTCGCGGTGGGGGCGGCGCCGGCGGGGTGCGACGTCGGGGTCGGGGAGTGGGTGTACGACGAGGCGGCGCGGCCGATGTACGAGGAGGAGGCGTGCCCCTACATCCAGCCGCACCTCACCTGCCAGGCGCACGGCCGGCCCGACAAGTCCTACCAGCACTGGCGCTGGCAGCCCCGCGGCTGCGACCTCCCCAGGTCCGTACACTCCGGCGCACTCCGGCACGCCGGCGCCACCGCCGTCTTATCTTTCTTCTTCTTCGCGGTCGTACGTACGGCGAGCTCGCTGGTGATCGATAGATGCGTGTGGAGCACGTACGGTACGGTAGGATCCAAATGAATGCCCTTGACGCACGCAAGGAACCTCACGTAAAGATACGTAGACCTCGTGGCGTACGTGCTGCCTTTTTTACGCTACAAGAGGTCACAAAAACAAAAGGACAGTTACTCGTGCTGTAGCTAAGCTAGCTAGGACACGCCAATAATGCGGTGCACTGCCGATCCGAAGGACAGAGCTACAGTCCAGGGGTAGGTGAGCCATCCTCTCGTGGCCGTGGCCGTGGGGTAGAATAGAATAGAATTGAGGTACAGTAAAAATCACTTGGATAGAATTTGAAATTTTAAAACTTCAAAACCGTACTGCAGTGCTGAACGGCTAGGCAGTAGGCACTACTCTGTTGTGTTGTGCCCACAAGTCCACTACAATACAAGATGGTGGTTTCGAAATTCCATATCTGCATGGTGCGCTGACCCTGAGCTATCGTTGCACAGCTCTTTTGGGGAACATCGAGTGGTGTTCAACTGTCCAAAATGTTTTGGTTCTAGTGGCAGCGTTTGGTTGGACGTAGAGGTCAACCGCCGATAGTGGTTTGCAGTTTGGTGCAGGCCCCATGCGAGTAATGAACAAAAAAACACAACGCTCAATGGACAACAACCTTTCTCTATTTTGTATGACTAATTTTCAGTCGATCTAGAATTAAGCTAATTCTCAACCAGGTGATGTTATGTGATGTTATGTAACTCAGGTTGCAATATATAACTAGCAAACTGGCAAGCACGGATCACAGTGCGATCCTACGGTCTAGAAGTTTGGTCGTTGACAATTAAGCTCCTCCCGCCGATCCAAAATAAATGTGGGAGATATCGTACAAACTTTGCATTAAATCAGTACAAAATCAGCGACACATATTATGGATCGGAGGGAGTAATTCAATTAGCATAACCATTTTTTATTTGACAAGAAATGAATAGACATTTCCCATTGAGAGATTATATCGAAATCGATGATGTGATTCTCGGTGTTCATTCAGAGATTCAGACAGACCGAAGTGTTGCTGGTTGCTGATTTGTTCTGTTGTTCATGGTCCACCTCAGTTCAATTCATCAAGGCTAGCAACATGTTCTAAGATTTTTGTCGTTGTTGTTGTGCTGCTGCAGCTTCAACGCGACGGTGATGCTTGAGATGCTGCGCGGGAAGCGGATGCTGTTCGTGGGCGACTCGCTGAACCGGGAGCAGTACGTGTCCCTGCTCTGCCTGCTCCACCGCGCCGTGCCCGAGGGCGCCCGGTCCTTCGAGACCGTCGACGCGCTCAGCATCTTCAGGGCCAAGAACTACGACGCCACCATCGAGTTCTACTGGGCACCGCTCCTCGCCGAGTCCAACTCCGACGACGGCGCCGAGCACGCCCTCGACGACCGCGTCATCCGCGGCGCGCCCATGGACAGGCATTCGCGGTTCTGGAAGGGCGCTGACGTCCTCGTCTTCAACTCTTACCTCTGGTGGATCACTAGCTCCAAGATCCAGATCCTGTAAGTAACCAAAACCCATCTCCAACATAACAATCTCGATCACCACGCTGGCTGAGTAACACCTTGATCTGAACTAAACTGAACGTGCACGCGAATGGTTGCTTTGCAGGAGAGGCGCCGACAACGACCTGAGCAAGGCCATGGTGGAGATGGAGGCGGAGGACGCATACAGGCTGGTGCTGCACCAGGTGGTCAGGTGGCTGGACGCCAACATGGACCCGACGAAATCTAGGGTCTTCTTCGTCACGGCGTCGCCGACGCACACCAACAGCCAGCTGTGGGGCGAGGAGATGGAGGGCGGCAACTGCTACGGCCAGAAGGAGCCGATCACCGACGCGTCGTACCGCGGGAGCACGAGCAGGGCGATGCAGCGGGTCACCGGCGAGGTGCTAGGCGCGGCGTCGGCGAGGGTGCCGGTCGGCGTGGTGAACGTGACGCAGATGTCCGAGTACCGCCGGGACGCTCACACGCAGGTGTACAGGGAGTTGTGGGCGCCGCCCACGCCGGAGCAGCTCGCCGACCCCAGGAGCTACGCCGACTGCACCCACTGGTGCCTCCCCGGCGTGCCCGACGCCTGGAACGAGCTGCTCTACTGGAAGCTCTTCTTCCCGGCCGCCGGCGACCAGGCGCTCTGACAATGTGCGTGCGTCGTCGCCGCTCTAACTTCGTACAGTATCGTTTTTCAACTGGTGTACTGCGTCGTTCCTGTTGACGCGGTGGCTGTAATACGTTCCCGGTTTTGGCAATCTGTTCAAATCTCTGCTCTGTTCCCTTCAATGTTCAGCTGTGCACACGTCGGATGCTTTCGATCTATGGGCATCCGTGGCACGTGAAGGCCACGAAAGCCCTGACGCGTGGGCCAAACAGTAGATAATATTGTGAAGAGTCAGGGACTCGAAGGGCGTTCGGTCATTACCGAAAATTCGGTCTTTCTATTTCGGTCTATTTTGAATTCGATCCTCTAGAAATAAAGATCGAAAATTACTTGTCAATTTTACTACCCGACAAATTCGGGTACCCGATAATTCGGGTTCGGTTTCAGTCATGATCGAACTTTGCGATAGTTGTTGTCAACACAAAACCTTGGAGAGTATTTGGTGAAAGTTCTGGGGCAACAGTTCCATAGTAACTTGATTTTTTTTCAATGCATGTATTCGTATCAGTTTGCAAGAACAAATATTAATAGTGGCATAATATAGCAGTTTGATCAACATTCATATTATCCGGTTCATACTTCATAGGTCACATATTTACGAATTTTCAGCCAACAACAAAAGAATACAACCATACACGTCAATAGTCACAAGCTCATAGTCATAGACTAACAAATGACAACAAAGTATATTTTGGACAACAAAAGGTTAAGGCTAAACCTGTCCAATCAAGAATTGGGCCTCTCGAACATAAAATTCGGTCAGTTCGGTCTATTCGGTTATCATGAACAAAGTGACCGAATTGACCGGACTAAATTCGGTCTAAAAAATTTGCTACCCATATTTTGATCGGTCTTTTTGGTCTCGGTCTTTTCGGGTTCGGTCTCGGTCTTTTCGGGTTCGGTGTTCGGTCATCGGTTTTTATGCCCACCCCTAGACTCGATGGTGTGCGCAAAGTTTTGTGCCCTGCCTCTCTAACTTGTTGATCAGCAAAATGAATATAAAACTTAAAAATGTGGTTAAATGCTTGAAGGACCTTAAAAGTTGCTTTTGTCCATGTACTAGGATAGGTACCCGTGCGTTGCAACGGGATGGGAAAAAAATTCTGCGTACATACCTTGTTCTCGGACGCCGTTGCACCACTCACTGGTGACAGTTGTCGACCGTCCATAGCATATAACATGCATGAGTGCTGCCACCATGATAGCGAATCACTCAAGTAGATACTCTTCGCGCCATTAGCTGATGGATCTTCGTTAACCTTGGATCATCATGGTCATCACCCTGTGGTCACTCTAGCGATGGAGGAGGAGCAAACATGCCACTCTTCTACTCCTAACAGTTCATCGGAGAAAAAAGGAATATGATTTCTTATGTGCAGCGCAGAAGTCTGTGGTGCTAGGCCGCGGCGCCTCATAAGTCAGAACCCTAGCTATGTGTGATTCACACAAGAGGAGGTAGAGTAGAAATCGGGTCTGGAAAGTAAGAAAAAATTCACTAAATTTGCTACGACACGTGTTTTTGTTGGACCAAGGTTTTATGATGGATGGTTAAAGATAATCTTAAATCTTCATGAATTTCCTGAACTGAAATAGAGATTCTTACACGACATATCTCCCCATATTCCCCATATTCCCCATATTCCTTTTTGTCCCTATGTTTATTTGAAAAACATAAAAACTAAACAAAAAAAAAGAACCTTACCTGTACCAGAGGTAAGCGGCCCAACTGTCTGTCTTTCCTTCCCGCATGTATCCAAACCCACCTGCAACCCAGGACAGCAGCCGCCGTTCTCCTTTCCTTCTTCCCTGAAGAAGCACGCTCTCAAGCGCAGCACAGCAACAGCCAGGCCATGGCGCTCCAGCCGTTTCGTTGACTCCCCTCTCGAAGTGACCCGTATTGAAGTTATTCGCCACGCCACGAAGCATCCAAGAGACCAATCTGTTCTGCGATTCATGGACTGTGTGCACCGAATTCGTCCTCTGGAATCATCCCCGCCATCCGTGGATTACACCAAATTCGGCAGCAGTGCTCTATCCCATGATCTCTAATTGGTCTATACAAAATCTCCTCGTCGAGCTCTCAATTTCCCCTATTTTTGCATCCTCTTGTGATTTGTAGGGACGGCGCCATGCTCGTTTTTCGCACCACTGTTGTGTCGCCCTGGCCGGGGAGCGCCGCCTGTCGTTGACCATCGCGACCCGGCGGTGGAGGCCAGGGGACCGAGAATCCTCCTCCACTGCTGCCTTCCTTCCGTTGACGTCCGCCTCTGCCCTTCCCTTGCTGGCAGTTGCCTCCTCTAGTCATCTCCTCTAGCACGCGGCTCGTCCCTTTCTTTCCTGAACATCACCTCCGTCGGTGTAAAAAGTCCGGCGAGTCGGCGCCACCTTGGACCGATTCCTCCCGGCATGGACCTTGCCACCGCTGTCCGGGTCGAATCCCAACGAAGAACGGCCGGATTCCAGAGCCAGTCTCCTGGTTGTCGATCAAGGGTTGAGCTTCAATGGCGTAGCCGTGGGGAGCGATTCCTTCCGGCCTGCGCAGGAGAAAATAGCTGAACCGATACCTGGCACTGGTGCGTAATATGTAAATTGGTGGGAGGACAAAATGGTCCAGAAAAAAATGTTGACGAAACTTTCTGGCAAAAACCTTAGCTCCTTTATTATTAGGTATAGATATAGATTACTTGTAAAAGGTTATCTTGTGCTTTTGTGGATCTTCATAGAAATTGATAACACATCGGTGAGACCACAACCTCGAAGAAATGCATACGGCCTATGCAGCGAAAACAATGTATCCGGCATATAATTTGAAAAAACATGAAAACTCCTAGATCGAGTAACATTTTGCACGAAGTGTCTTGCATAGCACTCCGTATTAGTTTGCAAAATTACATGGCATGATACCACATGACGCGAGACTTTCTACGGCGTATAAGACCGTATAAGACGTAGACCATGGGAGAGATGAAATCGTCTCCACATGTCGATCAATATAAAGAATAGATCGGCCATAGCAGAGTTGTTGACAACCGAATTAAACATGTTGCTGCGATGAGTAGCTAGATGCGATATAGGGATTGAAGATGACCATGGATCCTGCCCCGGACGACGAATCCAAGCGCCCCTATTCCCACAAACGGCGTGAATTGACTAGGGGTAACCTTGGTAATGCCTATAGATTATGGAATTTGGTTTTAGCAAGAAGACGACACTGGAGAATCTGGGAGCGAGATAGGCAAACATAGAGTTTATCCAGGTTCACGTTCCCTCGGTGGAGGATCACCACGTTATGCTAGCCATCCAGTATATAATCATAGTTGTGTTACACGGAGCTGTCCTAGGAGGAGAGTATTGTGTATGCGTAATCTCTCTCTCTCTCTAAGGGGTTCCCCTGCCTGACTTTAAATATGCAACAAGGGTTTTATAAGAGTTATTCTAGAGTTCTCTTTCTTGTGCTCTACGTAGTAAGTGATTATGACGTGTGGGTCTAACTTGTTGAGCCATCATGCTGGGCCACATCCATAACGGTTGAACTAGATATAGTAATAACGGGTACCAGAAAGGGTATACCCATGTCAAAGACCGCCCCAACTATGGAGGCAATGGTGGTGGCAATGGCCGCTTGAACAACGACAATGGCTGTACTGGACATCGGTAGCGTCCTAAGTGCTATATTTTCCAATACTAGGGGCATATCGTGGCTGACTTTCGCAACCACTTCAACCCCAAGTTTAAACCTTACAGCGATAATCAATGCACCAGGAACTCCTGTTCAACGAGCTCCAACGATAGTCCTCACTGGTGTATGGATACATGTGAAACGAACGAGTGATCCTACACGTCTCCACGTGCACTAGCGCTATGGCGGGAAGGATCAAGTCCACGTGGCCAACGGTGCAAGTTTATCTATTTCGCATATTGAGCATTCAAATTTAGCTGGTTGATCTCTAAAATTACATAATATCCTTCATGTCCCACGTGGTGACCCAGCATACCACTGCATGGTGTAGTATGCAAGTCTGATATAACACCAATGAAACACCGTTCCACTAGTATTATATCGCTCAGAGTGGTACAACAGAAACATATGCGGGTCCAAGGCATGTCTATAGAATTACATACATACTCTGTTACATAAGATCAGCACAGCCTCCTACTGTACAATGAGGTAACTCTGCAAATAAACTCCAGAAGAACGAGTTGTAGTCTAATCCTACCACGAACTCTATTTGTAGAGTATTTAACTAGCTATAGAGGCTAAGAATAGATTCTAACTAAATAGGAGCTAGGTTTAGGAAGCTAGTTCCCTTCTATGGCTAAACTAGGTTTTCTCCTTGTTGGATGTGGTATCTAACTCCTCTGACAGGGTCCTGTCTCTTGAAGTAGTTGTTGACTCCTCAGCCTTCGAGTTGCACTGTAGATCCTCCTTCGATGCCTTCATATCTAAGCAGGGGATTTAAGAGTGGGATGAGTACGAGCGTACTCAACAAGTTCATTATAGGAAAGAGGTGTTTAATGCACTAGCTACAGCATTAGACCAGAAAGTCTAATACCAATGCAGGTTTTCATAACCATTTCTTCAAAAGGTTGCTTTTATTCAGAAGAACTATGTCCGTCAGCCTTCACCGGTTTACTAGAACTTCATGGAGCTCCTTTCCGGCAACGTTCGCAGTTCCATATCCCGGAACAGGTAGTGACAGGTCACGGTTCATTACACTCTGCAGAGGTGTGTTGCTTTACCCATAAGAGATCTTAACCTTGGTGCCAACCGAGTTGCAGGCTCGTCCACACTTCCTTTGGTGTGAGGCCCGGTATAAGGTCTAGCCAATCATGTTCCTCCGCTACCTCGAACACCCACCCGTTGTTGCAATCTCCGACCCTGGGTCCTCGCCGGTCCTCTTACACCAATTAAGGATGGACCCCGACCACGACGACAATGCAGAGCTCTATCATACATTCCTTCGCCGGCAGTTGCAACCCATCATAGACCGCATTACCGTAGGGACTTCTACGGGTTCCCCACCCTGCATCTTGTCTCTCGAGATCAAGTGCACCCAGTAATGCGCATCCGTTGATGAACGAGAGGTGGAAACACTTTTGACTACTCCGTCCCACTCCGGATCTTATGGTTAACACGGGTATTACGGCACAAGAATCACTGGACGACATTTGTTGTTTAATCCTAGATGGATATAAACCCTTGCAATGGAACCTCCACCATATCAACACAATCCATGGTTCCATTGCCCACCACTTAAGTCATATTCATAGTTATGAAAATAGTGGTTTTGTTTTTTATGCAATAGTGATAAACATAGTACTTTGCAAGTAATTTGATAAAAATACTCGAATGACATGAGCAAGTGATGAACTTGCCTTTCTTGACTGCAAGATTATGCAGGCAAGGTCTTCGATACGCAATAACTCCAAATTCTGAAATAGCATCATCGTCCGGTAAGGATGATGTTTAAAAGATTGGCAAGGATGCAATAATGCATAAGTATGAGATGCAATCGCTCTAAACGTGACCTAACCCCGATGATTTAGGATCAATGAGTTGTAAAGATTGGTTCAGGGTGTGTTGCACTTTTAGAGTGATTCACAAACAAGGTTCTTATTAAGGATTGGTTGATTGGTATCATAAACATGTGTTGTAATATATCATAATAATAACACTAATAGCACACAACAATAACATTTGGTATAATCCTAACATGTAATGAATAGTGGTTGGTTTTAGCACTATATGGCATGGTTAATGATTAATTATCATATACTTCAAAAGAATAACTTTTGATGAACATGTTCTTTAATAAAGAACATGTATGATAATTAGGTTGGTGGGGTTCTATGGTTGACTATGGTTTCATCTAGTTTCTGGAGTAAGTATTAAATGGATCCAAACAGGGTTGGATTCATTAATAACTAGGGCTTGTATGGTTTTAGTGAAGCCTAAGTATCTTAAGCAATTAATGGTTGCTATCATGGTGATATATCTTAGTGGTAATAGATAGCTATTGTTTATAGGTCCTATTAAGCAGGGTTGATGATGATTCTCTGTTTACTTCAAAAGAATAACTTTTGAAGAACATACTTCTTAAGTAATAAGAAGTATCCCAATTAGGTTTAAGGTTGTCTAGGGTTTGCTATTGGATTTACTAAGTAAGAAATAGTTGATTCCTAAGTAGGATGATTATTAATTATCTTACACTAATAGGGTTTAGTGGAGTATGGTCAGGTAATGCAAGATAATATGCCTGGTTGCTATTTAGGTTCATCACAATGGTGTGATGCTAAGCATGGATAGGTAAGGTTAATGTCTCTGAGGGTTGGAGCTAGGGTTTACATCTGGTCAACCCCATTTGATCATCTAGGTCTGATGAAGATGAGCACATGGGATACCCACCTATTAGTGATAGGTCTTCTACTTTTATGTGGACATGACGAGTATTTAGTTGCTACTATGGTTCTATGACTACTATTCAAGTAACATGATCACATGTTAACTTGGGGTGCAGGTTTGGAAACCACTTAAGGTTCATATGAAGTAATGGAGCTGGGTTCTGAATGGCACTAGGGTTTTAGGATCCCACATGAAATTATGAACTACTATTTTAGGTATAATGGAACTAGGGTTTCCTAATTACCATCTAGTTCTAAGATTAATAAGTTCATTCTTAAAGTTTAAGTTATTAATAACTTTGAAATAAAAATAATATTGAATTTGGCATTTTATTATTTTTAAACAATTAATAATTAGGTAATTATTAATCAGGGTTTAAATCTCCCTAATAAGGATTTAACAAATTAACAAATAAAGAAAAATTAGTTTTTAATGTTTTCTTTATTTATTTACTGGTTTTTATTTAATTTGAAAAGTTTTCCTAATTATTGAATTTTTAATTCAATTAAGAAATAAAGAAAGGCTTATTTAATGAGTTTAAAATAATTAAATTTTTAATAAAAATAAAAATTACATATTATATTTTTATTGGATATATTTTATTTTTAGGAACATTTTGATATCTCATTTGTAATTTTCTGAGTTAAAATGAATTCTCTATGATTTTGTAAAGTTTAAACTATTTTCTGGATTTTTAATTAAATGGAAAAGGCTAGACATACCCGTTCATATCTATCTATAGGGGCTGACTTGTGGGGTCTTTGACCAGGTCAGTTGCCACGCAGGCAACGACCGGTCAAAGAATGTAAACGGGCCCCACGGCCACGTCGGCCCTGCCGGCGGCTCAACGCCGGCGGGCAGGAGGAGATGGCGCCGCCGATTTAGGGCACATGAGAGCGCGATTTTGGTTCCGTTCGAACCAGCAGTGGATAGGGAAGCTACGGGTAGTGTTGGTTGTGCAAAGGGACCACCGGAGCTAGCTCTGGCAATGAGCTCCGCGGTGGTGTGCTCCGGCGAGGAATCGAATCCCACGCTACGGTTGATGAAAATACCTAAATAAGATGTCTATGAACGCGTATGCTCACCCTGGTTCTCAAGGTATGGTTGATGGCGTCGATCGTTGACGGAGGCGGCCAGGAAATCGCCATTTTCGGCGAGGTGCTGCAGAAGGGGCTGGTGAAATTGGGCCTCTCCCTAGCTTCCCCGGATGCGTGCCTTCTCCCAAAGGATCTACACGTTGAGGCGCACCTCCTCGACCTCCTCTCAGATGTTGGGGCGTCTCCAATCGTCGGGTTCTGGTTCGACGCCGGTGATGGTTTCCAGATGAAATCGATGAATAGAGAGGGACTCAGAGAGATTGGTTGGGCTGTGATGGTGGGTTGCTCTTGGGCTGCGGCTAGGGTTGCCACGGCCAGGTGAGTCCAGGTGAGTTTTTCTTCTCTCATTTCTTTTTCTGTTTTTATTTTTCTGTTTTCTAATTTCTATTTTGATTTCAGGTTTGAATTCAATTCTCTTAGCAGATATTTGTAACTATTTTAAGTTGGCCATTACCTCTTAAATAATATTTGTACTTGAGAATACTATTTTGATTTTTTTACTATAATGATAGCTTCAATGTACACAATATTTCAAATGGATATGTTAATAATTATAATTTCTATTCTCTTTCTTTTGAAATTCCAAATTTCTTTATGATTTAAGGAGGTGACCAAATGGCCTGGCTTTATGTACCTAAATATTTCTAGGGTCTTGACTTAGTCACTTGCATGTGATTTTATGTGAACACTTAGTTGTTAAGGTCTGGTGAATTTTATTATAACCCTATTTTAGAGTTGGCACAAGTATTATATTTTTAACAACACCTTGAAATACCGAGAGTAGGTATTACTCTCATTATGGTTTGGTTCTAATTATAAGGATAAGTGGTTGATAACCACACATGTGTTTAATTATAGGGTTTAACATTGGGTGTCTCTTATGTTTAATAATTGAAGCATAGGATTCAATTAATGAACAATTAGGGTTCTAATCCCATTCTCCTAATTGCACAGGGTTTGAATCTCAAATATGGCCTAGGTTTTAATCTCCCCTCTGTATGATAATATAATTTTTAGCTTAACATTTCATGTCCTCCTCTAGTTACTAAGGATCTGAGAATGGTTTCTATCTTATTCCAATGGACTTCTATTAGAATCCTTAATTCATCATTGAAGTAACTATATTGGTTATAGTTTTTTTAGAGTTAACTTTGGTCATATGGATTAATGGTTTCTCACCATATAAAGTATGGAGTTTTACTCTAAGGTTTTCTTAGGTCCTTTATTTGAGGAATAAGTGGAATATAGATGTGGTAGGGTTCTACTTATGATCACCAAGTGATTCATAAGTTGGAATTTAGATATAAGCCTAGGTTTTCTTACTAGTTACCTCCCTATGATTTCATGTGGTGAATGATATCTACTTATCCTATTAGGATTTAATTTATCCTCACATACCTCGAGAGCATGATCATGGATTAGGCATGATCAACTTGTTCATAAAATCTCTACCTCAAGTTCTTAGGGTTAATGATCATCACTTAATTTATAATGACCAAGGTTTTGGCTTCCTAAGGTATCTCTCATTAAATGGGTTTCTTACTTCCATGATCAAGCATTGTCTTGATGAACTAAGGTATAGCACTTCTATTTTACTTTCATGTATGGGACTACTATGGTTGTCTCAATAATTTATATCCCAGGAGAATGCCTGAGATAATAACTTATAGTTCTACTTAAGGAATGATGGTTTAATCATCAGGACATATGGATAGTTTTCTCCCTTAGATTTAAGTGTTGCCTCAACTATCTTGAGTATAACACCATAGGTTGAGCTCTTTCATATAGGAATAGGATATTCTAGGTTTTATGGTGTATTCACAATACCTCAATAGGTATCAAGTCTACAACTCCACTTGGGTATCTTGGTTGAATTAATCTCCGCCTTACTTTATCAATTCATGGATGTGATATTATTCCATATGATATTAGGTTATCTCATTACTCCAAGGGGAAATGGTTTACACCCTAATACTTTAGTTCAATGGTGTCCTTGATTCTTAAATAGGTAAAGCTAAGGTTGGTACAAATGGTCTCTCTCATTTGGAAAGGAATTCAATGATAACCTAATGTTAGGCTCCATAGAGATTGATGTGATCATCAATCTCTATGTTTAAGATAAATGGTTATCTCTCTCTAGGGTTGTCTTGAATAATACCTTGGGGTTTCTCTTAAGGATGATGATTTGAATACATGGATGTATATCAGTTCAAGGTTTATCATTGATCCTCTAATAAGTAACATAGAACTCTCACTTCTCTAGGTTTGATGTATATTAATATGTAGTAGAGAGGAATATATATTTCTAGAGTTTATGTCCTTGTCTTGTTTCCAAGAATGAAGTGAAATGGTTACAATGAGGTTCATGGTAGGATCAAGGATTACTTTAAGGCATGTAAAAGATGAGTGAAGAATGGTTTCTCCAATTATTGTTGCTTGATTTCCAATTAAATGGATGTTCATATGTTATGGCAAGGATTATCATGTTGTGATCTTTAATAAGATCAAGTAGTTGATCCTTGATTAATAAGTTCTGGTGTTGATTATAATTCCATTTGATCTAATCCCTTAGATCAAATTATGTCTACACAAAACAAGGTTTTAGCAAAGTCACATTGAGGTTTGTAGCGCTTGACTTGATGAGCTACTTCAATTCCACCAAGATCAAGTGAAACTTCAGTTACTGTGACTGTTTTACTTTAAAGCGCGAAAATTCCCCAGATTTTCTATGCATGAATGCAATGCACACATCTGTTTCCTCTATTTTTGTAAACCCATTACCTGGGATATTACATCCCACACGTTAGCAAGCATCTCCTTTCAGTTTATCGTCTCATTTTTTACAATGGCATGTTTATTGAATTTCACCTTCATTTGTGTGTGTGTGTTAAGGACAAAGCTAAGAGGAGAATTCTGCTTCATAGTAGGATTCATGATGGACTCTACCCTATTACCTTTAGTCGAGTAACATCATCTATGTTTCATGTTTGCAAATTGCAACGCATTATCTACGGACTGATGTACACTCCTAGAGCTTGGTATGTTCGTTTGAGTGTCCATCTACTTCATCTTGGTTATGTTCCTTCCTAAGCTGATATGTAACTTTTCATCTTTAATCGTGATGGTGTCCAAGTTTTCATGTTGATATATGTTGACGAAATAGTGATTGTTGGCTCTACTTCTGCTGATGTGGAGGGTCTTGTGCATTCACTCTCCACCACCTTCCCTATGGAAGGTATTGGTACTTTGGAGTAGATTCTTGGACTAGAAGCTTCTTGCAAATTTGGGGGCATGATACTCACGCAGCACAAGTATGCACTTGATATCTTGCATCGTGTTAACATGGAGAATTGCATTGCCACTTCTTGTACTCCTCTAGTTCCCACTGAGCGACTTGCAGGTGATACTGGAGCACTATCGGGTACTGATGATTCTTTCTGGTACCGCAATGTTGTTGGTAGCCTACAATATTTTGCTCTCGCCATCTAGATATTTCTTTTGCGGTGAATAAATTGTGCGAGTTTCTCTCTCAGTCCACCGAAATACACTTGAAAGCAATCAAGGGCATTCTATGCTATGTGAAGGGGACCTTGGATACTGAATTACATATACGCAAGTCACCATTGTTAAACATTAGTATTTTTTCCATTCCACGCAACATGGTTACTCTGACAATTTGCCAACATGTTTCTCTAGTCCTTGATCACCTCACGGAATGCTCCCATTCCCTTCTCTTCTCATGTCATTGCCGTGCTCACCTCTGGAAAAGCTAACCACCACCAAGTTCTCTATCTCTCGGTCCTTCAGGTTTTGGAAGAAGACCTCATGCTTCTCAATCGATGGATTACGATGTGTTACAGGCCCCTCGTCGGATGAGGGGCACTTTCTTGTATAGGTAGGGTTCATCATCGCTATAGCAAGGCCTCTATCTTCTTTGTCTCTATCATAATCAAACACCGAAGAATTGATGCATAGGAGATCTTGGAGTGGGAGGAGGAGCAAGCGGCAACAACGGCGGGAAAGACACGTATTGTGGAGGGAGCCTATAATTCTCCTTTCCTTGCTTCAGAGGTGCGGTTGGCGCGAATGATGCGGGGAGATTGGCGCAAAACGCTGAGGCCAACGGTGCAACACATGGGCGTGACCATGCCAACCTTGAGCTTATGCAGAGGGTGTTGCTCAATGCGTTGTCCTTCCACGTGCCGCCGCTTGTGAGATTCTTTGCAACATTCTCGCTGCTTGCAAATTTGGGTTATAGTGTCTAATTTTACAATGAATAATGGCACTTGGAACTGTGTCTCTTAATTCAAATATTGGCGAGTTGAAACCATGCGCTCTATTTATACTTAACTTCTTTACTTCATGTTTATTCACCTTGTCATCACAAGTTTACTATATTAATTGATGCATCTCTTTTGGTTTATTAAATTCAATACTATTTTTGTTTCTTTACATTTTTCCATATTGTTCTTATAGTTATCATTACAAATACATTCTCTAGCGCCAAACTAAAATCATATTTTGGTGAAAAATTTGCATCTGTTTTGTTTGGTTATCTAGAAACTCTCTTGTTATAATGGATTTCAGTGTAACCTAAGAAAGCTAAAATTGTTCTGTTATTGGTGGATGTATCTTTTTTCCATGGTATCCTTATATGCTAATATAATTTGTTTGATTATGAATGTAGCAAATATGTTGGTAGATGGTTCTAGTGGGCAGGACTAAGAAGCTTGGGCAATATATGTCGTACGAAGTTTGAGCTAGTAGTTTGACCTCAAAGCTGATATGTGCAATATCTTTGTAGGATGCACACGTTTGCTCTTATCTTTGTATATTCATTACTTATAGTTCAAATGTATGTAGATTGTAGGCTTATTCACTTGATTTTTACAGATATCATCCATATTAGTTTGCACGATTTAACACCCCTTGCAAAATTATATGGTATGATACCGTAGGATGGTATTTTTTTCCCCTCGCTCGTGTGTCACTCTCCTAATGACTAATGAGTGGAATCGGGGCACTCTTATGACCCTTGGAAATTTCTTCTCTACATTCCCTTCCCTTTCTGAGGATCCTCCCCCTCCTCGCGGTTGTCCAACAAAGAAAATGACGTGGCCAAGTAGCACATAGCTCCACACTAGTACAAAACGGGATTTTAAAGACCACCGACTGCAGACACGAAAGTCCTTTTTTGTGTGCGGTAGATCACTGGCGTTCAAAGATTTGAATTGTGCGTCTGCGGCCGGGGTATGCTCCTTCGCGGGGACATCACATATGGAAAGCATATTGCCACAATAATAAAAATAGAGCGAACGACTGAAGCAGGAGAAAGCCGAGCGTAGTTGTTTGACATCCCACACTTTTATTGTCCCTTATCTCATCATGTTTGATGAATATTTAATATAATATTTATTTTAGCCCCTCCAAATAAGATAACTAATAATTTCTGGATTAGTTGAATGAGGTTAATAAAAACTATAGCTCAACTTTTGTGGGTGTTTGTAACTGATTTAGTCTTGTTGCTCCCAGCGACTAAGAAATCTAAAGTAGTACTATGAGGCTACTAACTAAAGTATATATCTTCATTCAACAAAATGACAATGACGGAACAAAAGAAACATGATATGTTTTGTAGTCCTTACAATCAACCAAAAGGACCTGCAAAAAAACCTTCAGATAGATTATGTCTTGGACATTGACATGGTCATTATAACGTACCTTGGATAACTAATGAATAATTATAAAATATATGATTTTGTTGTATCATGAAAATATTTTTTTAATATTTATTAATTCAAAAAATTGACACATCAAAATAATATTTATAAAATAAAATTTGGAATTTAAAAATGGCGATAAAACGTTATTTTGTTTCTTAATATTGGAGGGGTAATTGGACAAACTTAAAGGTAACCTTGAGGCTATTATTAAGGCTCGACACGGGATAACAAGAATTATATCAACTCATCATTGTAACACGTGATAGCACAATGATAAAAATCAAGGCATGGCGACAATTCCGAAGAAGTCTACAACTTACGCAGAGATAAATAACAATAGCTTAATTAATACTCATAAATTCTACATATAAAGAATATTTTCATGGAGATTTTGTTTAACTCGGTTTTATATTTTGTGGGTGTTTGTGTTGAGGGATGATTGATGATGTCACAACGAAACCACTTTTGTTCTAACTATTTCTCTCTGTACGTAGAAATCTGTAAAATAGAAAATACATATTTAGACATAAAAATATTTTTGATAAAAGAAATGATGTCCCACCATTCACTATCAGGTAGTTCATAATAGAAAATACCATTAAATTTCACAATTTAACTACTACCCACCGTTCCGGTTTGTAGACCCTGTCGTAAATTTAACCAATGTAATACTAGGTATATATTACAATACATATATCATCTGAAAGTTTAGATGTTCTACTTTCTAATGATACAATTTTTATGTTGTATAATTTGTATTATGTTGATCATATTGACGATCAAGGGATACGCGTAGGCCTTGTAATTGCGGACACAACCTATCTCCGTTCTACGATTTCAGTTGTCACATCTGAAAATTTTAGTGGAATGTTTTGACATGCCAATTCTTGTTATTGCATAGACTATAAATTTGAAGTTCAAGGAAAAAAATAGTAGGAAACTAAAAATGAAATTAATTAGCCTAGATGTGGATTTTCTTTGTATGTATGCCTATTCTTCCTTTGTATATGTGTGACGAGAAGATACGCAAAAATTCTAACTATGTTGGAGGGGATACTAACTGTTGTTATATTTTCATGTAAGTGGTTACAAGTGTGATATTAGATTCTACAAACACTACTGCAATATCATGTGACGAAACCTCTACTTCAATAGTAATGAAGAAGCTTACATTACAAAGAATAATGCACAATACTTACATAGCTACAGTTATTGTCCTTCTATGTACATCGTAATAAAGAATAATACAATCCAAGTATACAAACAGAGTCACTCCATTACATACATATGTACATCAATTAATTTTTCTAATCTTTATTGAGGATCCTAACACCCTTCCAGCGGGATTCCATGAAGCTGGAGTCATGGTTATGGGCGTACACTCCAAACTTGAAGTAGTGCAACTCACCACCGCGGCCAGACACATGCAGCTTCTCCTTGCCATCAATGAACACGGTGAGCATAGACGCTTCAACGTCATGGACAACATTCAGCTTAAACCAACGGTTGTAGATGTTGTCCTCGACAAGCTGCCTGTCATAGTAGCGCAGTGCACCATCTATAACGTGCAGCATGAGCGTGGTTGCTGTCTCACTGCCTCCAAACACCTGCATGATGGACACACCTGATGTGCCTGCGGGAACGTAGCCATGGCCCTCGAACTGCCACACGCCCGAGTTGTAGTCGTAACCCTACAGGTAGAAGAATAATACAAGCACCATATAAGCGAAATCGCACAATTTTATATGCAAATATATAACGATACTACTAATTATGTGTGTAACTAACTTACTGCCATCCTGATCTTTGTTCTTGGGCTGGTGTGGCTTTGGCGGGTGTGGGGCATGTCGGAGGAGAGCACCCATAGCTTCCGCACGGTGCCATCAAAGCTATACCGTGATCCACTCGCCTCGTCATACGGGCGCTGAAGCTCAAAATTACTCTCATCGAGACTCACTGCTTTAAACCCCTTTGTCGGGTCGGCGGTTTTTGGCGCCCGTGCTCCCCTCGATGCAATGCATGATGAAGACGCCAACAAGACAAGGAAAGACACACAAATCCAAGACAAAGTGTGAGGAGCCATATGTACTTTATATGTGTGTGACTTGTGCAGCTTTGCCTCCTTGAGAGCAAGTATAATAGATCAGAATTAGCAGGCTATAAGAGTAATTCCAATAGTATAGCCAATTGCGGGCTATAATAAGATGTCATGTCACTTGTAGTTAGCATATAGCTTATATGTACAATAGTTGACTATAAGAATGAAGTACTTTACTAACATATGGTCCACCTTTCACTCCCACAAAGTGCATAGGAAGACGCAAATTTGGCTTATTGCATAAGCCCATCTCCTTCTCTCCTCTTCTCTCTCCTCCAACTAAGACATATATTATATTTAAACTTATAAATAAATTTCTAGCGCTTGTGTACTAACAAGCCGTTCCACATCATCAAAATCCGAGCTGGAGAGAGAAGAGAACGGGCGCTTCCTGTATCGCCCGGCTACAGCGCTAGATACGAGAAACAACGGCCTGCTTGCAGCCCGATGCGGGCGCTAGCGCCGGCGATGCCGATCCGGTGCGTCTCCCTCGCCTCCCGCGCTTCTCCTTATCCACGCGCGCGCTGACTCCTTCACCCTCGTTCCAAATCGCGGCTAATCGGAGAAGCCCCTAAATCCTCTTCTAAACCATAGGACCGATGCTCCAAATCGCCCCCAAATCGGCCCCAAATCACCACCTCCTGAACCTTGAACTACGGCCGGCGCCGGAGCCTTTGGAGTTCCCTCCGTCGGGGCCTTATCTCGTCCGGCCGGCAGTGCCTCACCTCGTCCTGCCGCCGGTGCCCATGGCAGCCTCCTCTTCCGCACCATGCTGGCCCGCCAGGCTGCAGCAGGTGCTGCGGCTCAAGGCCCTTGCTGGGCACCATCTGCAGGCGTTGATTCCTCTGTGTCTCCTTGGTTCACGCATGAAAATATGGATGACTCCGATCTGGAAGTATGGTATGATTTCTTTATTCCTTATGCATCTACGATTACCTTGATAGTTTCTAGCTGATGATTCCGATCTGGACATTTGTACGATATACAATAGCAGCTATTGGCATACTGCATTTCGTGAGCATGGTCAGAGGTGGGAAAAAGTCCACTTTTCATGTATCTAAATGCAGCAATATCTTCTTCTCATGTATCTAAGTGTTGTTTTTAGCAAGATTAGAACTGCATTATTAAGCTCCAAAATGCAGTCACAGCCATTATGGAGTTCAAAACTTCTGTAGGTAGGATTCTTCCGTACATGAGTTTTTTTCCACACTATCACTGCTACTTTCTTTTTGTGTTGAAATACAAGAATGTTTTCTACTGATTTTATTTAAAATGTATTTAAATTTAGTCAACATTCCACACTTTAAGTTCAGTGCAGTCCAGATAACCATGTACTCCAGTCAAAAGTCCAACTACACTTAACTACAATGCAGTTCAGATAACCATGTACTCTAGTCAAAAGTCCAACTACACTTAACTACAATGTAGTTCAGATAACCATGCAACAATAATTATGCACTGTTGATTCTATATAATGCTCTATCTCCTCTTCAGACTCATCCACCCAAACCCATCTTCCTCCTCTACCTCTTATCTTCCTACTCAGCCTACCAACCTCTATCCCTTAGCCACCATGTCCGATTCATACACAGATGATTCTGGTGAGCTAGCCCCATCCAGAATCATGGAAGTCTATGTTGCTGAGCAGAACCTACTAGACTCCTTTGCTAAGAGGCTTGTGATGAAAATCAAGGCAAGGCTTGGAGATGGATTATCTCGGCGACGATACGGTAAAAGGAAGAGAATTCGAAGGGATCATAGAGGTGCTCATGAACGTCTGGTGGAGGACTACTTTGCTGAACAACCACTCTACCCCGAGAGTATGTTTCGTACTAGATTTCGTATGAATAGAGACCTCTTCCTACGCATTGTGAATGCCCTGGTCAATGGTCTCCCTATTTCACTTATAGGGCAGATTGTTCTGGTCGAATAGGACTCTCACCATTGCAAAATTGTACGGCAGCCATGCGCATGTTAGCATACGGCACCCCTGCAGATGCCCTTGAAGGGGCAAGGAAAGATGTTGAGCGTGCTTTCGGGGTGTTGCAGTCCCGTTTTAGCATTGTGCGCCGGCCTGCACGTTTTTGGAAGGATAATGCTAGCCTGTGTGATTCTTCACAATATGATAGTCGAAGATGAAAAAGAGCAGGCTGCCATTCATATTGACTTGAATGAGAATCCAGGGGCTTCATTTGCTCTGCCTCCTAAAGTGAATGTTGGCGGAAATCTTTATTTCGCTGATGTGATGCGTAGAAACATACTCTCGGGGCATGGTTTCAACTATGCTTTGTGACTTTCGTGCATGGTGTAGATCAAAACTAATGGCTTGTTTGCCTAAGATCTTATTTGGCATTAAGTTTAGTTAATGATTTCTTATAGACTTATGTAATGTTTAAGTGTCGATGTGATGGTGCTATTCTCCACCATTTGTTGCTTATCGTTTGTCTAGATCAAAATTAACGGCTTATTTGCTGGAGATCTTATTTGTTATGTAATGTTTAAGTGTGGTCTGAATATTAATCAGTTTATCTCATCCTGTTGGCATGAATGGCATATATATCTACGGTGTTTGAAATGGCCACAAAGTTGCAGTTTACAGTGGATCCTAATAAATTGTATACACATGCTAGACTATACACTGGTAGAAAAACAGGCTTCCGGTGAGCCCCATAAGTCGCGAAGCTGTAGGAACCGCGACTAATGGGACCTTTAGTCGCGGTTCGGGAGGCGAACCGCGACCAAAGGCCTGGGCCCAGGGCGCTCGGTGGCCAGCCGGTGCACGTGGGGGGCTTTAGTCGCGGTTGGCCAGGCCAACCGGGACTAAGCCCCTCCCCCTATATATACCCATCCAAAGAGACCAACACTTAGCCATTTGGAGCCATTCTCTTCACAAACTTCACAAGTGGGTGTTAGGTTTGCTTTTGGTTCCTCTTATGCACATAAGGTGTTTGATGAAATGCCCCAAGAGCATGAAACAAACATGATATGAAGTGTTGGAGCCACACTTGAGCTTTCTCATTTATTTTTTCCTCCTCGATCGCGGTTAGCAACTTGAACCTTTGATGTGTCGTTGATAAAATATGCATGTGTGTGTAGTTCATTGTTTAATTTATATTGTTTGTAGCTAGTTAGTTTAACAAATGCATGATGGTTAATTATATATTTTATATTATAATAATGCAGATGAATCGACAATGGATGTACGGTAACCGACTCTCCGGCGAGTTCAGTACGGGTTTGAAAGATTTCCTCGTAGTGGCTAATGCGAACAAGCAGGGGGGTTTTGTTATCTGTCCATGTGTTAACTGTAAGAATCGGAAGGATTACTCTTCCTCAAGAGATGTTCACATGCACAGCCGGCACGGTTTCATGCCAAGCTATAATTGTTGGACCAAGCATGGAGAAAGAGGGGTTATAATGGAAGAAGATGAAGAAGGGGATGATTTCATCGATGAAAGCTATCTTGCTCATTTCGGTGATACTTTCATGGAGGATGCTTTGAAGGTGAAGGGGAAGGTGAAGGGGAAGGTGAAGAAGAGGCACGTGATGATCCCGTTGATGATCTTGGTCGGACCATTGTCGATGCACTGAGACGCTATGGAACCTAAAGAGAGGAGAATTTGGATCGCATGTTAGAGGATCACGGGAAGGCGCTGTACCCGGATGCGATGATGGTCTGAAAAAAGCTGGGCCGCACACCTGGATTTGCCGAAATGGAAGGCACGGGCGGTGTAGTGACTCGGCATTTGAAAACTTGCTGAAAATGTTGAAGAATATGTTTCCAAAGAATAACGAGTTGCCCGCCACTACGTACGAAGCAAAGAAGGTTGTACGCCCTCTAGGTTTAGAGGTTACGAAGATACATGCATGCATCAACGATCGCATCCTCTACCGCGGTGAATACGAGAATTTGAATGAATGCCCGGTATGCACTTGCATTGCGTTATAAGATCGAGGCGATGACCCTGGTGACGACGATGTTGAGGGCCGAGAAACCCGGGAAGAGGGTTCCCGCCAAGGTGATGTGGTATGCTCCTATAATACCACGGTTGAAACGTCTGTTCGGGAACAAAGAGCATGCCAAGTTGTTGCGATGGCACAAAGAGGACCGTAAGTCGGACGGGGAGTTGAGACACCCCGCAGATGGAACGCAATGGAGAAAGATCGACAGAGAGTTCAAAGATTTTGCAGTGACGCAAGGAACATAAGATTTGGTCTAAGTACGGATGGCATGAATCCTTTTGGCGAGCAGAGCTCCGGCCATAGTACTGCCCGTGACTCTATGCATCTACAACCTTCCTCCTTGGTTGTGCATGAAGCGGAAGTTCATTATGATGCCGGTGCTCATCCAAGGTCCGAAGCAACCCGGCAACGACATCGATGTGTACCTAAGGCCATTAGTTGATGAACTTTTACAGGCTGTGGGGCAGACACGGTGTCCGTGTGTGGGATGAGCACAAAGAAGAGGAATTTGACCTACGAGCGTTGCTTTTCGTAACCATCAACGATTGGCCTGCTCTTAGTAACCTTTCGGGACTGTCAAATAAGGGATACAATGCATGCACGCACTGCTTACATGAGGCTGAAAGTGTACATTTGCCAAATTGTAAGAAGAACGTGTACCTTGGGCATCGTCGATTTCTTCCGAAAGGTCATCCAAGATGAAAGAAAGGCAAGCATTACAACGGCAAGGCGGATCACCGCCGAAGCACTGCGGAACACTGCTTGGTCTTTGAGGTATTTGATATGGTCAAGGATTTGAAAGTCATCTTTGGAAAGGGTCTGGCGGACAATCGATTCCGAAGGGAGGCGACGGGCACGTAGCCATGTGGAAGAAGAAATCTATATTACGGGAGCTAGAATATTGGAAAGTCCTAGAAGTCCGCTCTGCAATCGACGTGATGCACGTTACGAAGAATATTTGCGTGAACATCCTAAGCTTCTTGGGCGTGTATGGGAAGTCAAATGATACAAAGGAAGCACGGCGGGACCGACAAAGTTTGAAAGACCACGATGGCCAGGCATCCGAACGGTTTCAAGGTCGTGCCGGCTACGCTCGACCAAAGAAGAGAAGGTCATCTTTTTTGAATGCCCGAAGCGTATGAAGGTCCCGTCAGGATTCTCGTCCAATATAAAGGGAATAATAAACATGGCGGAGAAAAAGTTCCAAAACCTGAAGTCTCACGATCGCCACGTGATTATGACGCAATTGCTTCCGATTGCTTTGAGGGGGCTCCTGCCGGAAAAATGTTCGAGTAGCCATTGTGAAGCTATGTGCATTCCTCAATGCAATCTCTCGAAGGTAATCAATCCGAAGTTCTACCACGGTTCTGAACGATGTGATCCAATGTCTTGTCAGTTTCGAGTTGGTGTTCCCGCCATCCTTCTTCAATATTATGACGCACCTCCTGGTTCACCTAGTCGATGAGATTTCCATTCTCGGTCCTGTATTTCTACACAATATGTTCCCCTTCGAGAGGTTCATGGGAATATTAAAGAAATATGTTCGTAACCGTGCTAGGCCAGAAGGAAGCATCGCCAAGGGCTATGGAAATGAGGAGGTAATTGAGTTCTGTGTTGACTTTGTTCCTGACCTTAAGCCGATTGGTCTTCCTCAATCGCGGCACGAGGGGAGACTAAGTGGAAAAGGCACGATCGGAAGGAAATCAACGATATGTATGGATGGCCATTCTCACATTGAAGCACACCACACGGTTCGACCAATTCCAGCTTGGTGGCTCCGTACTTTGAGAAACACAAGAATATTTTACGCTCGGACAACCCTGAGAAGCCTGAATCCTGGATTAGGAAGGCCCACATGGAGACTTTCGGCAGTTGGTTGAGAAAACATTTAATGAGTGACGATAAGGTTGTAGATCAGCTTTACATGTTGGCCAAGTCACCATCTTCGACTATAATGACTTTCCAAGGGTACGAGATAAATGGGAATACATTTTACACGATCGCCCAAGATAAAAAGAGCACCAACCAAAACAGTGGTGTCCGCTTTGATGCAGCAACCGAGAATGGGCAAAAGGTCACATATTATGGTTACATAGAGGAGATATGGGAACTTGACTATGGACCCTCCTTTAGGGTCCCTTTGTTCCGGTGCAAATGGTTCAAGCTAACAGGAGGTGGGGTAAAGGTGGACCAGCAATACGGAATGACAATGGTGGATTTCAACAATCTTGGTTACCTTGACGAACCATTCGTCCTAGCGAAAGATGTCGCTCAGGTTTTCTATGTGAAGGACATGAGTAGCAAACCGAGGAAACGGAAAGATAAGAAAACGATCAGTACATCATGCGATGATCCAAAGCGCCACATTGTTCTTTCAGGGAAAAGAAACATCGTGGGAGTGGAGGACAAGACAGACATGTCAGAAGATTATAATATGTTTGCTGAAATTCCGCCCTTCAAAGTGAACACCGACCCAAGCATTAAGTTAAATGATGAGGATGCTCCATGGATACGGCACAATCGTAAGCAAGCAGGGACACAAGGGAAGAAATGATGTGTAATAATTTATTGTACCAAACTTTGTTGAATGAATCATGTGAATTATATTACCCGTGATGTGTTTGGTGTCCATTTTCGAATGATTCAATTGACTCGAGATAGCAACGATGATACATGAAATTTGGAGTGACTAAGTCATACTCCTGCATACATGAAATTTGGAGTGACTAAGTCATACTCCTGCATACATGAAATTTGGAGTGACTAAGTCATACTCCTGCATACATGAAATTTGGAGTGACTAAGTCATACTCCTGCATACAGGAAATTTGGAGTGACTAAGTCATACTCCTGCATACATGAAATTTGGAGTGATTTAGTCATACTCAGGCCTACGCGTATAATACGCATACTCGTAGTCTTCATAGCCGCCGCCGTTGTGTAGTCGTCGCCTTCTAAGTTGCCGGCGTCGTCGTATTCTTTGTCGTTTGTCGTCGGGCGGCGCTCGTGGCTCGAAGCGAGGGTAGCGCGGGCGGGGGATATCGCCGGCCGTGATGTAGTCCATGACGCTCTGCGAGTCCGGCCGTACCACCATAGCCGACGGCCGGCCTCGTGGAAGTTTCCGGGAGGCGGACCGTCCTCCTCATACTGGCGAGCGCCCTCTCACGCCGATTGATGAAGAAGGCGTCCCAAGTATCTTGGTTATCGGGATGCCGGCGGGGATTCATCCGCTGCTCCGGCGTGAGGTCGAGGTAGTAGTGGTTCGTGATGGCCGCCGGCGCGCGGTACACGAGGGACGGGAGGGACCGGCACGCCGCCGGCGCTTAGGCTCCAGCCGGCAGGGACGCGGTAGCCCGGAGGGCAAGGGTAGTTCGAGGCGCAAAGCTCCTCCACCTGCTGGTAGGTTAGAGTGGGTGCGGTGGAAGCCATGAGAGAGTGATGAGAGATTGTAGAGATGTGATAATGCTGGCCAAGCCGGGCTACCTATATGTAGTGACAAATGGCGGGAAAAATGGGAGCAGGAAGACAGGAGGCGGGAAGAAAGAGGCGGGGAGAAAGTGGCGGGAAGAAATTGGCGGGAAAAAATTGGCGGGAAGAAAGAGGCCGGAAGAAATTGGCGGGAAACAATTGGCGGGAAGAAAGAGGCGGGAAGACAGGGAAGAAATGGCGGGAAGACGAGGAGGGAAGAGGGGGTCGGCGGAAAGAGGCGGGAAGAGGGGGCCAACGAACTTTTGAATTGAATTAGTTTTATTTTTATGAATTTTTGATAATTTGTATTTTTAAATTTTTGAATTGAATTAGTTTTATTTTTCTGAATTTTTTGATATATTATTTGTATTTTTAAGTTTTGAATTGAATTAGTTTTTTTTTTCTGAATTTTTTGATATATTATTTGTATTTTTAAGATTTTGAATTGAATTAGTTGTATTTTTCACATTTAATTTCGAAATAATTTCGAAAATGGCCTTTAGTCGCGGTTGGCCTAAAGGTCGTTTTCCGCGGGAACCGCAAATGGGGCGAAAAATGGGCTTTAGTCGCGGTTGAGGTCACCAACCGCGACTAAAGGGTGACCTTTAGTCGCGGTTGGTGTCCCCAACCGCGACTAAAGGTCGCTGAGTATAAATTCGCGCGCCGAACCGACGCTGCCCATTCTCTTCTTCTCCGCGCGCGAAGGAACTCAGATCGACGCCGTCACGCTGCTCCATCGCCGACCGCCGCCCTCGCCGCCCTCACCGACGACGTGCCGCCGTGCGCGCCGCCCCTCGCCGCCGCGCGCCTCGCCATTGCCGCCACGCGCGCCCGAACCACCTTACGCTCCCCATGCCCGCCGTATACCGCGTCGTCGTCGTCCTTTCCCCGCGCCGGCGCCGCCCGCGCCACGCAGACAGGGGGAGAGGCCGCCCTCGCCGCCCCTGGCCCCCCCGCGCCGCCAGTGTTACTGGCCCGCCTCTCGAGGCCGGCCGACGGCCACCAGATCGATCGAGAGATGCGCGCCGGCCGCCGGAGAGAGAGAGAGAGAGGGAGGGAGGAGAAGGAGAGAGGGAGAGGGCCGGCCTATTTTTTTTCTTTTTTTTGTGTTTTTTTGTTCTTTGTAATTTTAAATAGTTAATTAGTTTAACAAAAAGGTAAAATAACTTAAAACTTGTATAACTTAATATTTGTATAACTAATTAATTAAGTTGTTTTTGTAACTAATTAAAGTTTAAATTTGACTTAAACGAATTAACTTGTTAAAATTGTAAACTAAAATTTTGACTTAACAAAATTTAACAAATATGTACTCCCTCCGTTCAGGAATATAAGACGTTTTAGGTCCGCACGTTCACTTTCTCCACCGCTTACCGAAATTACGAGTTTCCGGAACTACCCCTACCGAAACCCAGTCCCGCACCTGACCGAAAGCGACAGCCTCACTCGCTCCCTCTCCCTTTCCTCCCTCGCTCGCACGCTAGATCTCTTCGGGGCCTCGCGCCGCTGCCCCTCGCCAACGCATTCTTCCTCTCTCTTGCTCTCGCCGGCTTCTCCGTGCTCCCAGCAGTCACCTTCTCCGAAATCCGGCGATGTGCGCGGATCAAATCCGGCGATGTGCGCGGATCAAATCCAGAGACTTAATGAACAAAAATTTACTTAACAAAAATGTGTTAGGTTAACAAAAATTCTACTTAACAAAATTTAGACTTAATGATCAAAATTTTAACTTAACAAAATTTTATTTGGGATCGAGAGGGGGCGGCGAGGGTTATGTGTCCTCGGCACCGCCACCGCCCTCTCGGTCACCGCCACACCGGTCTCTCGGTCACGCGGTCACTGCGTCCCCCTTTCGCCACCGCCACCGGTCTCTCGGTCATGCGGTCACTGCGTCCCCCCTTTCGCCACCACCACCGTTCTCTCGGTCACGCGATCACTGCGTCCCCCCTCTCGCCTCCCTCGTCGCCCTCTCTCTTTATATGTAGAAGAGATGTGATAATGCTGGCATATACACAATTAATTTATTTTGACTACATGTTTTCAGGACTGACATATGGCGGACGATAGAGCTGACCCGATTCTGGACAACTATGATCCGGACGCTGAAGACCATATGTTCGGCATCATAAAAGGCGATATTCTATATGTGCCGACCGGACAAGAAGAAGATGATATCTCTTCTTATCTGAACCTTGAGGGTGAAGATGAAGGGCGCCGTCAGCAAGATGATGCCGAAGAAACGTCGATAAACGACGATCTTCAATTGGAAGTAGCAACCACCTCCGGCGCCGAGGTATATATATATACATATTGAGCGTCTGGTGATACAAACTAACTGATTTGAATAAATGTGTGTGTACTAACGCGCGCGACTCTCTTTCTTATTTTAGCCCTCGGCCGGATCGTCGAAAAAATCGAGTACGTCGTCAAAGCGTGGCGCAACCAAGACGATGAAACCAAACGAAACATGCACCATCGAGGTTGTCGATGAAGAAACCCGAGCAGGGCTGGAGCCCAAGAAGAACGCCACCAAGTTTATCGGCCAATGCGGAGCCGTTGTTAGAGACAACGTCTCGATCACCGATCCGGGAGTGGAATGAGCCAAAGAAGGCACGTCTTGGTTTCACTTTTGTCGATAAGAGAACAAAAAATATTGCTTCAACAAGATTATGGAACATTTCGTTCTACCTCCGGAATACCGCAAATACGATGAGGCGGGTAACAAGATTCAGGAAAACAAGGAGAGGTGCAAGCTAGTCAAACAGTTCGCTCTTTCTAAGATGGCCAACGCATTCCGGAAATACAAGCAAAATCTAGCCCTTGACTTTGTCAAGCAGGGCAAGACTCCGGATTTCACGGGACAATATGAGAAAGCTGCAACATGATTGGCCAGAATTTGTGAAGCAAAAGAAATCGGAGCAGTTCCTTGAAATATCGAAAAAATAAGGAGAATGCGGCCAAGAAGGAGTACAATCATATTATGGGGCCAGGAGGGTATCGCTTTTGGCAGCCTAAGTGGGAGAAGATGGAGAACGAGCGAGGGCGCGAGGAATCCGTCCGAGTACGGAGGGATGGGACCCAAGGGCCAAAAGCTGGTGGTACGGGCATGGGGATCGGCGAACCCGGAGACAGGGGAGTGTGTTTATCGGGGCAAAATAATTACACCCACCCAAAAAGCTTATTGAGGCAATGAGGGATGCTCAAGAGGAGGATCAAGTTCAACGGAGAGAACGACGCACGACAAAAGCCCTCGGGAATCCTGAACACGGAGGACGTGTACGAGGCATGGGGCCCATTCCGTGGAAAGTAGGGTTCCCCCAGACGATGACCCGTACGGTTACGAAGCCGTAAGAGAAAGATGGATCGGGATGCGAGATGTTGTGGCGAAGTTGGTAACGGAAATGGATGTGATGAAGAAAACCGTGAGTGTACTAGTGGCGAAAGAGATGCAGCTCGGGCGCGGCATGAAGATCATCCAATGGATCTCGGAAGCCGACGGCGGAGAAGAAGCGGCGTGGCTTCCACGGAGGCCTCACCGGCTGGTGCACCGACGATTGAAATTACTGCACCGGAGCCTCGGTGGTCGAAATTACTGCACCGGAGCCTCCTCGCTACCCCGTGGACGATATAAAGGAGATGAAAGCATGTCATCTGTATTATCCTATCGGGAACATGTCCATGAAGGTAGCCATCGGCAGTGCTTTACCACCTGGAGCACTCCACCACAACAACCCCATTCAAGATGGCTATGCTCGTGTCACGGTGGAGGAGATAGTCCAAGGGTTTGAGGACCTGGACATTGACATTGCTACACCTGAAGGGGTGAAAAGACTTGGAGATGTCAAGCGCCAGTTCATTCTATGGCAGAAGAAATTTATCAAGTTTCCAGGCGAGGCGCCAACAAGTCCACCCCCCTAAGGTGGTGGTGGTGGCGGTGGCGGTGGCGGTGGCGGTGGCGGTGACGGTGGCGGTGGCGGTGGTGGTGGTGGTGCTTCACCTACACCTCCTTCCACGTCGGCCGACGCCGCCCCAATTCACCTCCGGCGGGTAGCGACGCCGCCCCCGGTCCTCGTCCGGCGGGTGATCGGACACCGCCCCCAATCCACCTCCGGCGAAGAAACGAAGCAGTCCTGGGTTATTAACCCGGACCCTTATGTACCTAGAACCACAAAGATACGAGCCATCACTGAAGCCTCTCCCCACAAGGCCTTGGGAACGTAGTGCCGAGGAAGTCGACGCACACGCGGCTGCTGAATATGAGAAATGGAAGGCGGACTGCAAGAAGAAAAGAGAGCCCGAGCCCAAGCAAGTATTTTCTGACAAGGAAAAGAGCTGGGCTAAGTCATTTTTGAACACACCGTCCCAAGCCGCGAAGAATCTGCCTGACGACTATTTACGTGAACTTCGTAGGCAAGCACTCGCGTTCAAGAGGAACCAAGAGTTGGCGGAGAAGAAAGCCTTGGAGGAGGCCGAGAAAAACTTAGAAAGGGGGAAAGAAGTTGCCCAGCTCGGGGAACAAAGTAAACAATCGATCGCCCCGCTCATAGTGCAAGCCGCCGGTCCGGATGCCCCCGATATAATAGCAGCTGCGGCCTTGTGGATTGACCGTAACGAGTGCCGAGAGAACAAGCGGCCGACTTAGGTATCACTCTTCGTGCATCGTTAGGCCTTGATGAGGCGCCAATGAAGGACGTAGTATTTACATATGTGAAGAATGGCCCTCTCGTCGAGCCTGCGCAGGAAGAGGATCTACCTCGACAAATGAAAGGTCTGCTAAATTGGTACAAGGGTTACATAAAACATAAAAACGCCAAAGACTATATCTATGCGGAAGTTAGATATGAGCATCACTTCAAACATTACTATGTACAAATTCATCTGAGTGAATTGTTCCAGGCATTCAATCTGCGCGACCTCGACAAATCTATCATCAGTTGGTAGGTTGTTTAAGTGATTTTTTAATTTCTACCCCATCTCGTTCATTGCACACTATATATATATATATATATATATTGTCCTAACTATCTTGTTGTGTACGCTATTATGCGAGAATGAAGAAGCGGGAAATGCGAATAAGGAACATCCATGATGTTGGGTTCATTGACCCACAAATCGTTAATTCATATGTGTTAGAACACCACCCCGCCGACGTGGAGGATGACTGTGGCGGTTTATTAGAAAACAGACACTCAAAAGTGATATTCTATTTCCTTACCATTTTGGGTGAGTGTTTCTGTCTTGAGCACATTCTCTTTTGTTTACTCCATGCATGGTATGTGGCTAATCGATGAGTTATGCATGATCTGCATGTATCGTGTCCGCAGGTTCCACCTGGATTCTTATGGTAATTCAAGTTCAGACCTCCTCAGTTCTCGTCCACGACTCTCTGAATATGGATCCGGCGCTTTGGGCCGACATGAGAAAAATGATGCAAAAGTAATTATTTTCATTCATTTGCGCTCTATATCGATCGGCCTATTTCGTTCATCATTTCCTAATATCAAGTAACTAATTAATAACTCTCTTGTTCATTTAATTTTCTTTGCCTCGTAGGGTTTGGAGACGGTTCGTAGATACCAAGGTCGGTGAATTCAAAAAAGAGCTACATTTTAAAATGGCAGTGCGGACGACTGGGGATATTCAGCCACCGGGGACCAATCTATGTGGATACTATGTTTGTGAGAGGATCCGGAGATACTGCAATGAGCGGGACCAGAAGTGTGAGAACAACATCATGAGGAATAACCTCCGGAAGACGCTTAGTCCAGAAGCTCGCTTCCGACCACTTCAAGAGGAACTAGCTGGATGGTTGGCGAGGGAAGTCATCGATCCTAGAGGAGAACACCATTACGATGACGTAGAACTTTATATGCACTAAATTATGGATGGAAACTTGTTCAAAATTGTATATGGTCATCCGATATTGAATATATATTGTATATGGTCATCCGATATTGAATATATATTGTATATTCCTCTTGAATTCTTTTTGGTTCTAATTTCAAATTTGTTTGAAATTGTACATTCATATGCATGTATGTAGTACCGTGGAATATGTGAAACTCCTTCAAAATTAAAACCCAAAAGAAATAAAACAATACAAATTAAAAAGAAACCAGATTTAGGGGGAGGGGGGGCTAAACCCTAAACCCTGCGGAGGCCTTTAGTCGCGGTTGGCCAGAAGAACCGCGACTAAAGGTCCTCCGCCCTGGCGCTCGCCTGCGGCCCACGTGGACGGGCCTTTAGTCGCGGTTCGTAAGGAACCGCGACTAAAGGGGGGGCCTTTAGTCGCGCTACTTTGGTCGCGGTTGCGCAACCGCGACTAATGGCAGTTGCGAACCGCGACCAAAGCCCCTTTTTCCACCAGTGATAGCCAATCTAATAGCCAACCTATTATACAAGTGGGCTTTTATAAAGGCTTTAGGTGACATGGCACTAGTGTAGAGCCAGCAGCCGGCTCTTCTATTAGCCATGCTTTGAGTTGTCTACTTGTCTCTCGATGTAGAGGCTTGTAATGAGATGCGGGACTAACGAGGTTCTATGGGCTTATATAGTTCCTGGGGCCGGACCTCACTACGCTTGGAGAAAATGACAGCTTAATTAAATAGTACTCTTGATGTTGACACACGGAAGAAAGGTTGTACAAGTGTGTTGAATTGAAAGTGTATTAAGTGATCATTTTGTGTACAAGGTGAGGCTGACTGAGTAGCTAGCCAGTTTTGATTTGATTTGTTTTCAGCCTGCATTTGCCTAAGTGAAGGAGCTTTTCTGTTTGTTTTGGCTGCTTCGCTTGGTCCTCCCTTTCAGCCTCGAAATTACCTTCCCAGCTGAATCTGCTCGCTATTGACAAAATGAACACCTGACAATTGTATGGTCTGAAAGCAATGTTCTATGGTCTAGTCAGTTACAGTGATAATTTCCTTATTTTTAAGGATTTTTAAATATGCAAGATCTCTGTTGTAATGTGCCTTTGTTTCCCTTAATAAATTTTCTTTCCTGCCCCATCTCGGTAGATTGGTTGATCGAGCAAATCTTCGCTGTGATATTATGGGCGTGGGGGTCTGAATGTTCTTCCCTGCGGCGCTAGAGCGGTCTGACTCGGACGTCAGGAGGAAAGGTTGTACGTCCAAGGCACTGGCCGGTCTGAAATCAGGATGAGACTTGGAAGAAGGCACAAGATCATGACACGATATCCACGGCTAGGTGAAGAATTCAGTCATTTTTCTCATTCACGCCGTGGACCATACGACGGGCTACAGATCAGTACGTGCATGTATCTCTTCCTTGCCAGCTAAAATGTTCTCCCAAAATTAAGCCGCCGTGTACACGAGGGCACGCGGAAGATTAATTAACGTTAATTTAAATTACCGTCGGTAACACGAAAATAACAGCGTGCCCTCAATCTTAATTGCCACCTCTCCAATTGAACACTTCCGATACAACAGTGCAGTCAGCCAATAATTTAGTTTTTCACTGCGAGCCGGGGCGTTTGTGCCTGAGTCTTGATCCATCATGCAACCTGCATGCATGAAAATTTTATGGTTGAATTCGACTATCCCGAAATAACTATGGGAGAGATATCGAGCCAGGGGCAATGCAGTTGGTGGTGCTTTTTATCTTTCCTTAAATTGTGGATCGCTCTTCTTCTGTTTTTTTCCCAGGCCCCTGTACAAAATGGTTGCCCGTAAGATTCATTTTGTAAAAATTGTCTGTAGATGTAGCATTGCTCGTCTGTGCCTGAGTTTTGATCCAGCATGCAACATGCATGCATGAAAATTTTATGGTTAAATTTGACTATCCCGAAATAACAATAGCAGAGATATCATGGCTATATGACAAACGACTCCTCTCGATTTTTTTTTTCTTTGCGTATAACTAGAATACTTTGCCAAAAGTGACATAGTTCTCTTTATGAGATCTAGAATAATAGAAACCTGCAATCATTGTAAATGCTACGCGAATAAGTTCCACATTTAAGTGGAACATTGTAATGTTTATTTCTCGACAAAGGAACCTTAATTGTAGTCATCGCACTGTAGGGGGTTACTGGTAGAACCTGACCATGCGTGCCCTTTCTACACGACATTACATTGGTCCGTTGAATGGAAAATGTGAGTTAGTGTTGAATGGAAAATGTGAGTTAGTGTCCCCGATAGTTCTTGACCGTAGCCGATTTTATTTATTATCTTCTGTAGATGTACAATCTTTTTTGCTTATAATAATTTTAACCAAACAGTTTTTGTTGGTGCCCTTTTTTATTTTAATAAAATATTTCTAGCAAGAAGTACAATGATTATTTTTCTGTTTGACATTAATTGTTCCTTCTCATTTCTTAAGTATCTTCATTACTCATTAAGGGTTATGGCTATCTGTTGTTTGTCAGATTATTTTGCCATCACATTGAGATTTTTTATATCGTTTAAATTGAGAAAATACAATAGATAAAATATATGCTTTGAGGAAACACAATATGACTTCGATAGAAACTTTGAGTTAAGCATATTAATTTTTGTGAAGACATCGGTGAGTAACACTGGATTACAGATCAAGATACTATACTAAAAAAATATAATTCCATACTGATTTCATATTTCTCTCTTGCACTCCTCTTCCACATGCCAAATGTTATCTATTAAATCTGGGTGACACGGCTGAACAGCCGACCTACCATTCAGCCGAGCAAAGCATGTTAACCTCATTGCCCATTGGCACCATGCGGCAACGTTGCCTTTGTGACGCAGTTAGCTGTAAGTATGTTCGAGCAACAGAGAAATAACTATTTCTAAGTTGATTACGAAATAGTCGCTCGCTGAAGTTTTTTTTTTTAGCTCAGTTTGCATCTCCATGGTTTGTGACATGAACTTAAATATTAATGAACGGTTAATGGGATAACCTGTTTCCCTTTTTCCATTATGTCTGGTGCCGCTGCATTTTGTTTTTAAGCTCCTTTATGTTTGTGTGCTTGGTACAGTTGCACGATTTTCAGTAGACCTTCTCATCGCTATACTTTTTATAATAAAACTGATTGCTAATTTTTTTATATGTCTCATAGGTGTCTAGCAAGCTATTTTTTAGCACCTTTTGGCATTTTTTATATTGGTCTCACCGGCACCACGCGGCAACATTGTGTTTCTAGAGCTTGACACAGTCGACCAATAAGTGTGCGGAAAAGAAATATTTTTTTAAGTCGATTAGGAAACAGTCACTTGCTATTTCTATTGAGCTCGATATGCATGTCCATGGTTTGTGACATCAACTTAAATATTAATCAACGGTTAATGGGATAACCTGTTTCCCCATTTTCCATTATACTTTAAGCAGTATGAGTTGAATTTTGTAATTAAGCTCCCCGTTGAATTTTATATAATGAAAACAGATTTGCTAAATTGTTACACCTATGTTTGGTGCCGCTGCGTTTTGTTTTTTAAGCTCCTTGACGTTTGTGTGCTTGGTGTAGTTGCACTATTCTCAGTAGACCTTCTCATTGCTATACTTTATGTAATAAAATAGATTTGCTAAATTTTATATGTCTTGCAGTGTCGGTCGAGCTAAAAAAATTAAACTCATTTTGGCATTTTTTATATTGGTCTCACGGGCACCACGTGGCAACATTGTGTTTGTCGATCTTGACATATTTGAACTGTAAATCTAATAAAGCGATAACGAAGTATATTTTTAAGTCGATTAGGAAACAGTCACTCGCTATATTTTTTGAGCTCGATATTCATGTCTATGCTTTTTTGAATCAACTTAAATATCAATTGATTGTTTATTAGGTAACCTCTTTTGCTGAATTTTTTCAATTAGACTTTAAGCAATATAGGATCCTTTTCCATCTTGGTATCGTGACCCTTCTATCTAACGTGTTATGGTTGGTGTATGCATGCTACCTTTGGGTACATATTTGCAAGTATGTAGCCAGATGGTATATATTTAGCTTCCTTTTATTGGCTTTGTATGCATCAATGATTGATTCATTAACGCTGGCCGCAGTTTGTTGTATCCAAGTTGGGCTTTTTGTTTGGAGATGGTGGGCCGATGTTTCCTAATTGGCAGAAGTATTAGTTCGTTGTCTTCATCGTTCAACTTTCCTAGTTATTTTTATGTTACAATTGTTACCTTTTGTACAAGATCATTATTGTATGTAACTTAGCATGAAATTTAATTTTTCATTAAATCCTAGCCATAATTTTAGATATAACTATCAAAATAATTAGGATTATGTGGATCATCCTGATGTCTCTGTTTTAGACATCCGTATAGATATCTATATTTTTCTTTTAGTATATAATAGAAGATTTTTTTCGTAAATTACTTATCCATTTCGCGAAAGCATCTATAAATTTCTAATGCAAGGACGACTCTAAGTTACTAATCGATGAACATTTTATTTCTCAGGCATGTGGTGGTCAGATGTTCATTTTGTACGCACATAGTGAGCAGATTCAGCTGTCTATGTAATTTTTTCAAGTATAGTGAGCTCCAGCCTAAGATCGAGCTATATAAACGACGGGGAACCTGATTAGTCTCACGTCTCATCTTGCTTTGAGAGACAGCTGAAAAAAGCGAAAGTGATATCTTCACTCTTATAATATACAAGCAATCATCATCATGCCAGCAAGTACCCCAAAAAAGTGAAAATAAAAATAGTAAAATCATAGATCATAAATGAACAAAACAAACATAATAAACAAGATAGTCACTACTATCATAACATACATATATATCAACATAGCTAATTCTAGTTTTTCTTAAAGATCGTCACGTTCTTCCAGTGAGACTCCATGCGGTTAGAATCATGGTGCTGCGCATAGACGCCGAACTTGAAGTAATGTGAATGGCCTCCGCGGCCACGCACATGCAGCTTCTCCTGGCCATCGATGTACACAGTGAGCACGGACCCATCTACATCATGGACTACATTCAGTTTAAACCACCGATTGTAGATGTTGTCCTCAACGAGTTGTCGGTCGTAGTAACGAAGTGCGCCGTCATAGACATGCAACATGAGTGTGCTGGCCGCCCCCGCCTCACCGGCTCCAAATACCTGCATGATGCAGACACCTGATGTGCCCGAGGGGACGTAGCCATACCCCTCGAACTGCCACATGCCTGAGCTATAGTCATGTCCCTGCAGGTAGAAGACTTTATTTCAGAAATTAAAATGTTTTGTTACCTCCGGCCTACATATCCATAGATGCATATACCCCATAGTTTATTACAAGCCAAAACTTATGATAGCCTAACAAAAAGGGTGACACATGCCACACATATGGAAGAAATTAGCCTTATCATAAGTAGGACAAACACACATAAAACCAACATCCAGCCTACTTAAACAAAAGATAATACACAACAAAAATGCGCACAACTAAAAGTTACGTAATTATGTTGGTAACTAACTTACAGTGATCCTGATCTCTGTTCTTGGCATTGTGTGGCTTTGGCGGGCATGTGGCTTGTCAGAAGAGAGCACCCACATCTTCCGCACAGTGCCGTCAAAGCTGTACCGCGCACCACTTGCCTCGTCATACGGTCTCTGCAACTCAAAGTTGTCCTGGCCGAGATTCAGTGCCGTGAACCCGTCTGTCGGGTCGGCAACTTTGGGTGCCCGTGTGCTCCTCGCCGCAATGCATGAGAATGATGCCACGGAGACAAGGAGAGACACACTAATCCAAGACAGATCGCGAGAAGCCATATAGGTGCTTCTTCTGGTTTGCTTTTCAGCTCTATCTCTCGACGCAAGATGAGATGTGAGACTAATCAGGTTCCCTGTCGTTTATATAGGTCGATCTTAGATCTTAGGCTGGGGCTCACTATACTTGGAGAAATTGACAGTGTTTCTTCTCCAAAACGGAGAGTTGACGGCTTAATTAAATAGCATTCTTTGATGTTTACACTTAGACGATGCGTTGGATACATGCGTTGGATTTTTCTATTAAGTGGTCGTTAATTTGCGTACACGAAGAGGGATTGACTGGGTAGCTAGCCAGTTTAGACTAGATTTTGTTTTCAGCTTGCATTAGATTAAGTGTAGTTTTTCTATTCTGGATGCATCGTTGCGTGCCCCATTTGAGCCTTGTAAATACCTATACAGCTGAATCTGCTCTCTACGTCCAAAATAAAGATCTGACCACCACACGTTCTCAGAAATAGAATGTTCATGGATTAGTAATTTAGAGTCGTCATTGCATTAGAAACTTCTAGAGGCTTTCGGAAAATGGATAATTAACAATAGCGATGATATATCTCTCGTGTAGTTATTGGTTATTTCATGACAGTTGAATTCAAATTTACATGCATACATGTTGCTTGCTGGATCAAGACTCAGGCACAGACGACCCTTCTGGCAGTGAAAAACTAAATTATAGCTTGACGCACTGTTACATCGGAAGTGTTCATTTGAAAGAAGCGGCAATCAACACTGACGGCACGCTGTTATTTTCGTGTTACCGACGGTAATTCAAATTAACGGTGATTAATCTTCCGCGTGCCCTCGTGTACACGGCAGCTTACTTTGGGAGAACAGTTTAGCTGGCAAGGAAGAGGCGCCTGCACATACTGATCTGTAACTCTATAAGCGGTATCCCCTCGTCTGGTCCACGACGTGAATGAGAAAACGACTGAATTCTTCACGATAGCCAATGTCATCATCTTTTGCCTTCTTCCAAGTCTCATCCGGATTTCATGCTATCCAATGTGGAGGAGACAACCTTTCCTCGTGACGTCCGAATCTAGCATCAGGGCATGCTCTAGCGCGGCAGCTCACAACATTCAAACCGGGCACATAATATCACAGCGAAGATATCGCTTATGCTCGATAAACAAATCTGCCGAGATACGGTGGGAAGAAAATTCATTAAGGAAAACAAAGGCAAATTACAACAGAGATCTTGTATATTTAAAAATCCGTAAGAATATGGAAATAATCACTCTAACTGACTAGGCCATGGAACATTGTTTTCAGACCATACAATTGTCAGGTACTCATTTTGTCATTAGCGACCAGATTCGGCTGGGAAGGTAATTTCGAGGCTGAAAGGGAGGCCCAAGCGAAGCATCAAAACAAAGAGAAAACCTCCTTAATTCACTTAGGCAAATGCAGGCTGAAAGCAAATCAAATGAAAACTGGCTAGCTACTCACTCAGTCTCACCATGTACGCGCAATAAAAGGAACATTCAACTAGCTAATGATCACTTAATACTTGTTCAATTCAAGACATTTGTTCAACATGTCATCCGTGTGTCAACATCATGAGTAGTATTTAATCAAGCTATCAATTCTACATTTTGGAAAAGAAAAGGTGTCATTTTCTCCAAGTATAGTGAGCTCCGGCCCTAAGAACTATATAAACCCACAGAACCTCGTGAATCCCGCATCTCATCACAAGCCTCTACACCAAGAGACAAGTACATACCTGAAGAAGGCAAAGCAGAAGTCACACACATATAAAGTACACATGGCTCCTCAAGCTCTGTCTTGGATTTGTGTGTCTCTGCTTGTCTTGTTAGCATGTTCATCATGCGTTGCAGCGAGGGGCACACGGACGCCCAAAACAACCGACCCAACATACGGGTTTAAAGCTGTGAGTCTCGATGAGAGTAATTTTGAGCTGCAGCGTCCGTACGACGAGTCAAGTGGATCGCGGTATAGCTTTGATGGCACCGTGCGGAAGCTATGGGTGCTCTCATCTGACAAGCCCCACACCCGCCAAAGCCACACCAGCCCAAGAACAGAGATTAGGATGACAGTAGGTTACCCACATAATCAGTAGGATCAGTATATATTTGCATATTAGATTTATTTAGTGATCTTACTTATATGGTACTTATGGTATTCTTCTACCCAGGGGTATGACTACAGCTCTGGCGTGTGGCAGTTCGAGGGTTACGGCTACGTACCCTCTGGCACATCAGGGGTGTCTATCATGCAGGTGTTTGGAGCTGGTGAGACGGCAACTACGCTCATGCTTCACGTCATAAACGGTGCACTGCGGTACTATGACAGACAGGTTGTTGAGGACAACATCTATGACCGATGGTTTAAACTGAATGTGGTCCATGACGTCGAAGCGTCTAGGCTCACTGTGTTCATTGATGGCAAGGAGAAGTTGCATGTGTCTGGCCGCGGCGGGGACTCACACTACTTCAAGTTTGGAGTGTATGCCCAAAACCATGACTCCAGCTTCATGGAATCTCGCTGGAAGGGTGTCAGGATCCTGAAGAAAGACTAGAACAATTTATTTATGACATGTTCATTATGTTGATGTATATATGTATGTCACTGTAGTGACTATGTTTTTATGCTTGGGTTGCATTATTTTTTCAATTATGATTTATATGTAAGGACAGTGTATGTGTGTATGTTGGTAGTGTGCAATATTCTTTGTAAATACAAGTTTTTTTTTGCTACTCCCTTTGTTGGATTGTATTTATGTACTAGGTTGGTACTTCATGATTAATGTCAGTTTTAGTTTCTGATTATTGTTTTATTTTTTCCTTGTACTTTTATGTTACTCTACTCCTGCTCAAATAAGCGTACGATTTAGATATGACTTAGGTTAAACTTTATCAACTTTGACCAACTCCCTTAAAAAAGCAGCATCATTTATGACACTAAATCAATATCGCTAGATTCATCTTGACATCTAGTTCAATAATATAGCCATCTTCGTATTTATAAAAAAATTGGTCAAATTTGAAAATATTTAACTTCCAAAAAAGGAAAATGCACACTTATTGGCAGTTTTTTCTTCAAAATTTATGGATATGCCAAGTGAAACCAAAAACAAAGATTGAAATATAATCAAATGGTGCAACATAATGATATTATTTTCATGAACTAAACAACAAGGTAATTGTAAGGGTATTATACGGTTAACCTTTATTTTGGCTGATGATAAAACCGGAGCTAAAATATGGACTGATGTTACCTAAAAATATTTACATAGGTTTTAGTTCACAAATGTTGATGGGCGGTGGTTTGAGACTCCCCATTCAATAAAGAAAGATAAGTGCCAGTGTTGTCCATTTTTCGTTTTATATTTATGTTTGAGTCAATAGTAATCACCGTATTATTAAGAGGTGTGGTCTCAATGAGCTTGATAGGGATGATACCAAAGCCCTATACACACAACCTACAAGCACATATATAGCCATAACAAAAGTGAGGAGAGTTAATTCTTAGTAGAAAACATCATTTGAGATGTTTTTGGAAAACCGATGCATAGTCCGGTGTCACCGGTGCCGGTAGGTCCGGTTGCCACCGGCTATATATGGTTCCGGCCTTTACCAAAATGAAATACGAAGCGTCGGCACCCATCTTGGTCACAACGGGAACAATCGGCAACGACGCCGGTTTGCTCCGGTTCGACGACTTGGTTGGTACACCGTCTAAGCAAACTAGCGAGACGATCGGTCTGACCGGTCGGTGCACCGGATGTTCCGATGTGTAGACCGGCATTGCCAACTTACCATCGGAACTCCTCGATCAGAATGTCTCAAATGTGTAACATCTATAAAAGAAAAATATTTTCTTTGCATTCATGTCTTTTATACGCAAACAATTTATGGTGGATCAAGTTTTTTTGTTGTTGCACAGACCACATAAATTATGTGTTTGAATGAAAATTTAAACATAAACTTAGGACAAAGAGATATACTACACGCATCAGTTTCTTTGATTTGTTTAAACTTCGGACATCATTTTTTTAATGAGTTTTGTATTTACTTAGTGTAACGGAGACAAGGTTACAAATACCATTAGAATCTGTTTGAACATGTTCCAACACACAAGGATGAACCGAGCCCAGTAACTAAGGAAAAAAAATAGCGCGCTAAACAAAATAGTGTGGCCTTTCAAAATACGCTATGAAGATTATAATGTGCTAATAGCACGCTATTTTAGAAAATAGCGTTTCACAAAAAGTTAAAAAATAACAAATGTAGTATGTATATTAAAGATTTTAGCAGCTCAAAAATTATCCACATCACAACGATCAACAAATCAAATTGACAAAGTCTTGATCGCACTAAAAGACAATGATTTGTTAGTCCAACAAGTAGACAAGTAGATAACTAATTAACCTGCCAACATGCAAACAATTAAAGAGCCAATTACATAGCAGTAGAAGTAATAATTAATCAAAATGAGATGAACTAGATGGATAATGCATGCGGTCATCATCTGATTCAGAAGAAAAACCGCCTATTGCAGCTCATCACAATGAAAAACTAGAAGCAACTTCTTCTTCTTCATAGGCAGATTGCATCAACAACTTTTACTCTTTTTTTCGCGAATGATTAGCAGCTTTTACTCGTTGTGATGTTGGTTCTTCTTCTTCTTCAACATGTACGCATTGTGTGAGGAGGAGTGAGAATTGTCGATGTGCTTCTGTGGTTTCCAATGGGTTAAATGGCTACGGTTAGAATGAGGATTTCGGAAGCTCGTGGGCCAAAAGATCCAAAATAGCTAGTCGACGGCTCGATTTCCCTGTAAAAATAGCACCGCTATAACGCTAAAAAAATAGCACCGCTATAACGCTAAAAAATAGCGCGCATAGCGCCGCTAATAGCGTGATTAGCGCCACAACGAGTCAAATGTGCATAGCGTAGCGTTCACTCTCTAAATACGCTATAGCGCCCCTATAACTCCGAAATAGCACGCTATTTTTTTTGTTGCCAGTAACACACCCTCCATAACCCACACTTCTACCAAACTTAACAATATTGTGAGCCACATAATTACAATCCACATTAACCTTTTTCTACAAAATCTGGGAGCATTTTTGATACCTACTTTGAATCTGACATGACAAAGGCTAATTGAAATTTTCTTTTGTCCTTCATCTTCAGTTCATCAACCACATTTTCATTGTCGCACTCAACAATAACTTGTGAAGTTGCAAGTGGAATGATGGCTTTAACACCTTACAGGAATGCTAGTCCCTCAGCCATTTTGGCGTTGGGACAAGGGTCAGTCATCCCCCAGGCTGAGACAACTACTTTGTCTTCATGGTCCCTTAATACCGTACCCCACGTTCCCCTATTTTCTTCCATTAGGAAACCAACATGAACGTTCAATTTTTGCCACCCAAATGCTGACATCGTCCAGTCACTAGGGAGTTCTTTCTTTTTTGGCATACCATCACCTAAAGGTTGGATCGCCCTCTTTCCTTTATAATCTTTCTCCACATAAAGGAGGCGAGGTACGACTGCATGTAAATAGAAGAATTCTCTATGCCACATTTGCCATCACCAAAAATGTAATTGTTTCTTATATGCCAAGCACACGACCCCAGAGGAAAATCAGCTTTGATCTCATTTCAGCATTGCATTGGTCTAGCAGGACAAGTACCCACTTATTCTCGGCATAAGTGAAGAAATTTTCAGGAGCGAGAGACTGATATGTCTCCAACGTATCTATAATTTCTGATGTTCCATGCTAGTTTTATGACAACACCTACATGTTTTGCTCACACTTTATAATAATTTTATGCATTTTCCGGAACTAACCTATTAACAAGATGCCGAAGTGTCAGTTCCTGTTTTCTGCTGTTTTTGGTTCCAGAAAGGTTGTTCGGGCAATATTCTCGGAATTGGACGAAACAAAATCCTACGATCTTATATTTCACGGAAGGTTCCAGAAGTCCGAAGGGGAGACGAGGAAGGGCAGCAGGGGACCCACACCATAAGGCGGCGCGGGTGGCCCCCTGGCCGCGCCAGCCTATGGGGAGGGAGCCCCCTGGCTCCTCCGACTCCGCCTATTCGCCTATATAACCCCTCGTGACCTAAAAACACGATACCAATTGACGAGACTCCAGAAAGACTCCAGGGACGCCGCCGCCATCGCGAAACTCCGTTTCGGGGGACAGAAGTCTCTGTTCCGGCACGCCGCCGGGATCGGGAATTGCCCCCGGAGTCATCTCCATCGACACCACCGCCATCTTCATCGCCGTTGCTGTCTCCCATGATGAGGAGGGAGTAGTTCTCCCCCGAGGCTGAGGGCTCTACCGATAGCTATGTGGTTCATCTCTCTCTCCCATGGTGTGATCTTTATGTGATCATGAGCTTTGTATCATTATTAATCTATGTGCTACTCTAGTGATGTTATTAAAGTAGTCTATTCCTTCTCCATGATGTAATGTTGGCAGTGTGTGCATCATGTAGTACTTGGCGTAGGTTATGATTGTAATCTCTTGTAGATTATGAAGTTAACTATTACTATGATAGTATTGATGCGATCTATTCCCCCTTTCATAGCTATTGTTGACAGTGTGTATGCTATGTTAGTACTCGGTCTAAATTGCAACGGTCTATTATGCACTCTAGAGGTTACTTAAATATGAACTCCGGATGTTGTGGAGCTTGTTTACTCCGGCTTGAGGTGTGCTTTTGTAGCCCTACACAATGAATGGTGTTTGTTATCCAACAAGAGAGTGTAGAAAGTAGCATTTATTTATTCAGTTATGTGATCAATGTTGAGAGTGTCCACTAGTGAAAGTATGATCCCTAGGCCTTGTTTCTAAGCATTGAAACACCGTTTCCAACAAGTTCTGTTACATATTTGCTTGCTGCCATCTTTATTTCAGATTGCAATTACTACTTACAATCATCCATATTACTTGTATTTCACTATCTCTTCGCCGAACTAGTGCACCTATACATCTGACAAGTGTATTAGGTGTGTTGGGGACACAAGAGACTTCTTGTATTGTAATTGCAGGGTTGCTTGAGAGGGATATCTTTAACCTCTACCTCCCTGAGTTCGATAAACCTTGGGTGATTCACTTAAGGGAAACTTGTTGCTGTTCTACAAACCTCTGCTCTTGGAGGCCCAACACTGTCTACAGGAATAGAAGAGTGCGTAGACATCAGAGACCAAGAATTCATTGGATGTTGTCTTAGTGTTGTAGGCTTTGTACATGCCACCACTGCATGATGAGCCGTTTTAGGCTCTCTACCACAAAGAGTGCATGTTGGCATCGCTTCCATCTTCCTTCTACAACGATGAGCCTGAACGCCAAGAGAATTCGTTGCAAGTTTTCAACCATTGGGAGGGGCATTTGCAGACCAGATTAGCTTCCATAGGGAATAGTCACCTTCAGGGTTTATGCTAGTTGATGTTTGTCTCTCACAATCTTGCAGTTGCATACCTAGCTTGTAAGCACTCCTAACTGAAAGAATGTCATTTATTTCATGTGTCCATGCAATACTGTCTTTGTTTTGGTTTGAAGACAAAGTAATCCTTAAAACTTCTTCAGCATCCGTCAGATATAGAAGAGACCTTACCTTTGTTTCGTCCCATGATCTATTATCCGGGTTAATGAGATCAGCAACCCATTTAAGCCTTTGGTTACTTGCTTTTCCTATAACATTATGATTTCCTCTTGGGAGCCAATTATCTCTCCAAATCCTGAATTTTGTTCTTGAATGAATCCTCTATATTATAACTTTTTTTAGGAGATCAAGGCCGTGATTCATACCTTGTGAAAAAGATGAAACATTATGACCGACCATTGTGTCTGTAAGCTGACCGGATAGTATTTAGATTTCAGCAGTCTAGCACAGAAGCTATCCGAGAATTGCAGCAGGTGCCAAGCTTATCTCACCAGTAAGGCCTGGTAATCTTTCCACATGCCAACCAATGTATTTTTATTCTTTCTTCCTCATCTCCCCACCAAAAATCACATTTAATTTGAGTAAGTTCATCACATAGACCAACGGGGAATTGAAAAAACACTCATGGCATAATTTGTAATATCTTGTGCCACTGCCTTTATCATAATTTCTTTTGTAGCTCCAGATTTATATTTTTCATTCCAGTCCGAACATTTCTTTCTTAACTTTTATTTTGATGGCTTCAGCTTTCCTTCTTTTATACACCCTTGTGGTATCGGAAGTCCCAGGTATTTATCCTCCATTGATACGGCCCCAATATTTAGGATCGCTTCCACCGCAGCGCCCTCTTCTTCCAAGCAATTTTGTCCTAGCATGATTGAGCATTTAGCGGGGCTTAAATTTTTTCTTATTCCTTTATCATACTCTCTCAAGACCCCCATTAACTATGGTAGCTTGTTCAGGAGCGGCACGGAAAAAAACAGACTATCATCTGCAAAAAGGATGTGCATAATACCCGACTATTTCCTGCATATCTTCAACTCTTGTACCATGTCTGAGTTGATCTCATGTTTGAGCAAGGCAGAGAGGCTCTTTCCCACGAAGAGGAACAAGTAAGGAGAGAGAGAGAATCTCCCTAGCGTAAACCTGTTGTTAGAGTGAATCTATCTAGCAGCTTGCCATTGAATTTCACTGATTATCGGATAGTCTTGACACACTCCATGATCCACTTTATCCATTGTTCTGCAAAGCCCATATTGCTCCTGTCGTAAGCCTTCATAAGGTCGAGATTGTAGGTGCAGAAATTTCCGGGGGGTTTTTGAGACTTTCTGTAATGCATGGAAACACTCGAAACAATAATATCATTGTCCGTAATCATCCTACCTGGGACGAAGGCACTCCGAGTGTCAGAAATGATATTCTGTAGAAGAGGCCTAAACTAGACATTTTGCCACAATTTCCACACAGGCTTATAGATCTGAAGTCTTCTAGATTTGACATCATTTTTGTTCACTCCAAAGCAGATGCTTTTGGAAGCCAGTTTGATTATCGGGTGTCCTTTCAATGATTAATCCAAGAGAAGTAATCTAATAGGTAACCGTGATTTTTTTTTTTGATAAACACCAAAATCGGTATTGATTTACTTCTCTTACACGATTGTGTAGAAATTGCAGTATTTTGTTTCTTAAGATTAAAACAGCAAATTTAGGTGGAATTTTTACTGTGAAATTTATTTCAAAACAGGTGCATCTAGTTTTATGTTTTGTACTACTTGGTAGTATTATTTACTTTGGGTCTGGGCTGACACGGCACCAGAAAAGGTCAATCAGTGGCAACAACTCTCACCTAAAAGAGGGATCCTTTTACAACAAACGAGTGCACCTGCTGCAGCATATTGCAGTGACTGAACAACCTCGCCTGTCGCCGTGCATGCAAGCTACCTATTTGATCCTCCTGCCTGTGTACATGTCTGAACAGATGGCTGTCAAAGTTGCCGCGAGCACCCCGCCGCGCAAGTGCCAGAGCGCCACCAGCGCCGGCGACCCCGAGGACGGGTGCCTGTTGAAAGGATCCGCGAAGAGGTCGACGAGGGTGTGGGGACTAGCCACCGTCAGCGTCAGCCTCCAGAGCCAATGCTTCAGCTCGTTCGTGCTGCTGGTGTTCGTGATGTTCGTCGTCACCATCGTCTCGTTCACGACAAGGAGCGGCGCCGCCGCCAAGATGCCGACCTTGCATCCGCCTCTTACCACGGACTTCACGGTCATGACGTCCACGAGCAACAGCGGCGCCACCGAGCAGGTGACTGCGCCTCCGCCTCCGACCGCTTCCGCTGTGGACGGTGGTGGCAGGGGCGTGGAAGAGTGCGACATGTCCTCCGGCCGGTGGGTGTACGACGAGGAGGGGTACCCTCTGTACGAGGAGAACGCGTGCAGGTTCATGTCGGAGAACTTGGCGTGTGGGAAGTATGGCAGGACGGACCTCCGGTACCAACATTGGCGGTGGCAGCCGCACGGCTGCGACCTTCCAAGGTACGTCCGCGCCATACACTGTCTCTGAACTCTGAAGTAAGTTTAAAGATCTGCCGGTTGTTCAACTGCTCACGCATGCGTGCACAAGCATATAAAGTGCTACTCCGTAGGTCTATTGGGTGGAGTCGAAGAGAGCCTAAATGTCAGTATTACATTACTGATTAGGGCACGAATGATGACTGTTTTGTTCTAAGCTATTCTGTGGATAACGGAGCAGGTTCGACGCGGCGAGCCTGCTGGAAAATCTGCGGGGCAAGCGTCTGGTGTTCGTGGGGGACTCTCTGAACCGGAACCAGTGGGTGTCCATGGTGTGCCTCATCGACACCGCCACCCCTGGCCTCCACAAGACCCTCAACTCAAGCGGAGCCCTCTTCGCCTTCAGCATCCATGTACGCTGCGTTCATCTGCAAAGTCACACCGATCCATTCTAACTGCAGCTGATTTCAACGCTGAAATTTAATCGATCAACGGGTGGGTGCTGATTTCAGGAGTACAACGCGTCGGTAGACTTCTACTGGTCGCCGCTGCTCGTGGAGTCCAACTCCGACAACCCGGTGCACCACCGCGTCGCCGACCGCACCGTGCGCGCCAACTCCATCGTTGAACACGCCCGCCACTGGACAGACGCCGACGTGCTCGTCTTCAACTCTTACCTCTGGTGGCGCCACCCGTCCATCAAAGTCCTGTAAGTTCAGACGTATCACTGTACGGAGTGCTAATTAAACCGTGGATGCGTGCTGATGGGTGCTCGTGCGGTGCAGTTGGGGTTCGTTCGAGACGGCAACGGCGGCGGAGCACGAGTACACGGTATCCAAGGCGATCGACGGCCTGCGCGCGTTCGAGTTAGCTCTGACGACGTGGGCCGACTGGCTGGAGTTCCTCGTCGACCGCGCACGCACCAGCGTCTTCTTCATGTCCATGTCGCCCACCCACCTCCCCTCAGACGGCGACAACCACGGGTGCTACAACGAGACGGAGCCGATCGCCGCGGCGGACGAGGGCCGCGGCCATCACGGCCTGAACCCGGCGTTCGGGCGCGCGGTGGAGGAGCAAGTCAAGCGGCTGGGCGCGCGCGGCGTGGCGGTGCGGGTGGTGAACGTGACGGGGATGTCGGAGCGGCGCAGGGACGCGCACCCGTCCGTGCACCGGCGGCAGTGGGATCCGCTCACGGAGGCGCAGCGGCGGGACCCGAGCAGCTACGCCGACTGCATCCACTGGTGCCTCCCCGGCGTGCCCGACGTCTGGAACCAGCTCCTCTACGCGCACATCGTCTAGTGACAACACTGCGACACGACACGACACGGCACGGCGCCACGAAGATGTACAGCGCGACGGCACGAGTTTACTGGGCCTGGAACAAATGAACAGAGTGCGTAAGCCTCAGGATGGGCCGTATGGACCGGTACTGCAGATTCTAAGGCACCCGCGGCATTCAAAAGTTCTCAAAAAAACACGGCATTCAAAGCCCGTGGCAGTTTTTTTTCTCGTTTTGTGAGAGAGGTTCAGAGTTTAGCGTTGATCAGATCAAAGCTGAGGGCTCGTTTGGTATCTCAGTATTTTCAAAAGAGTTATATATATTTTTAGTACCATAACTTGCAAAATGAGCCCCCAGGTACCATAATTTGTACCGAGCGAGCAAATATGTCCGAATCACTCTAAAGATGACACGTGCTGTCCTAATTTTTGCAAAACCAAATTGTACATTTTTCCGCTCTCTTCTTTACTTATTTACCACTGCAACACACAACTACTTGTGAACTATAAACGTACGTTATTTTTTTATTTTTTCTTTAGCCTAATTAAATCTGTGTACGCCAAATGACACATGTTTGCTTCCGATTGACTGTGGACCTATTTGCTCGCTCGGTACAAATTGTGGTACCTCGAGTGCTCGTATTGCAAGTTGTGATACTAAACTACACATCTAATACAAGTTGTGGTACTAAAAGTGTATATGACTCTTTTCAAAACTATGCTATTAAACCATACTATCTAGATGACTGGGCTAGCAATACTTAAGTTCCAGAAATCGAGGTCCGGAGATGTTTTTTCCAATACTTCAAAAAATAGCATGTTTTATTCGACAGCCTTGGCATTTAGGATGCAATTTTTGGGCCTTGCTTACTCTCCAGTGCCCTCTTTGGTTTGGAACCCTTGGGATCCTTGCAAGATTTTCACATGGCTTTGACCCAACCCATCCTTCCTCGGTGCTCCTCCATGACGAAGCGCATAGATCTGGCCTCAACACTCTCCTTGCTTTTTGAGAGATTTGGAATGAATGTAATGCATGTGTATTCCACAATAGGCATGCTCCACCTTCCGTACTCCTAATAAAGATTAAATAGCATGTGAACATTTGGGTGTTTGTGGGTGCTAAGCGTACGAGTAACTTATTCTAGGAGTAGGACCTTGATGTAACATGCCACCTTTTATTTTCATGTTAGACTCCTACTTTAATTAGTAGGTTGGGGCAAATACTTTTCCCCATTTTAAGAAAAAAAACATGTTTCAACGACTAATAGGCTTGAAAAGAGGGGATGACGAAATTGTGGGCTTTTTAAGATTTGCAACCAAAAAGAAACGGTCGCTCAGCTCATTCTCAAATGTTGTTTCACTCAAACGAGTGTTGTCCTATTTGAAAGCTTTGCTTGGGATTGTCGACATTGACCCAAATGGGTGGAAACTTTCCCTTCCATCAAAGAAGTACTTCATTCCCCATCGCAATTTTAGTTTGTCTGACAATTTGGAAAGAGAGGAACTCCGTGGTTTTATGAATCAATCTTCAACCTCAGCGGTCCTCATAGAGAAGATTAAAGAGGAGGGGTGCAATGTGGAGCCTCACAAGAGCCAAATCGCTTAGTATTATTATGCCGCTGGAGTAGGCCTATGTATTTTAATATTTTCATAGGCCAAGACTTGGCTTGTAAAGTTGAATGGTGTTTTGGCACCCGGGAGCATATGCTCCCGCTTTTTAAATTTTGTTTTAAATACACTATCAAAATGTTGAAAAATTCGGACACAACATTTAGTGGGTACATCTCAAAATTCTACACGCTCACAAAGTCGTTCCATGGAAAACCAATATTTTAGAGTCATGTGTAAAAAAGACAACTTTTTATGTAAAAAAGCTTGTCTAGATGAGGCTTTATTTTTTTTTATTTTTTCACACAAGTCACAAAAATTGTTGGTTTTTCACAAAAGTTGATGTGCGCACATATAATGTCGATATGTAAGGGCGAAAATTTCCGTTCAATATTTTTGACATTTTGAAATGTTTTTTCCGATGGTAGGAGCATATGTTCCCATGTGCCGAACTGAATTTCTGCTTGTAAAGGCTAAAGGCTCTAAAAAACTTCTCCATAATCATTGAAAATCGCAAATATTTTGCCTAGTTAAAAAACATGTTTTAAAGGATATTGAAATATTAATACCACTATTTAGTCACAACCAAACACATTAAATTATTTAAATTGTAGTATTTTGAGATATTAGTATTGTTAAAATACTTTGCTACCAAATATAGCCCAAGCTGTCAAAGGAATCAAGTGGGCAAAAAATCGTTGTCGGTGGTAATAGTTACATGAGTCACTGAAATGTAATGTCTCCTACTGTGACAGGGAAACAATTACTGAACACAAATTTAATCTTATGTACCATTTACAGTTTTACAGTACTGTGAGTTCTTGACTCCCTAACAGTGATATAGATCTACTTGAAGAAAGTCAGAGGATGTCGGCAAGATTAGACTAACCACTGTAAGAACTCCGTCTGAAATGGGCCTCGACACAGGGCACAAACGGGCCAGGGCTTATTACTTCCATGCATCCAAAAGAATGCACCGACAGGTACTGAAATTTCACCAAAATGTTTCAGGCATGTATGCCACACCCAGTAAAAACGGACACATAACGAAATCGGATTAAGATTTCCGATACTGAACTCAAATTCCACTAGATCTTTGACTTACTTGTCCAGTTCAACCAACGGCATACACGGGATGTGATCTTGTTTTGTCATCGAGGAAGCATCGGTGCTCGAGCTCGAGGAGGTTTAGATGTGAGGAAACAAGAACGGATTAATGGGGATTAGTACTGTACTTTAGATTGCAAGGCAATCCATCCATCGCTTGCAAACCAAACTATATTTACTTGATCTAGGTTGACGCCAGGCCCCGCGCGCGGGCGAGCGGCCTAGGAATCAGTAAAACCTGTCGAGCGTTGCTGCTTCACCAAGCATTGATCAGAGTTGGTATGTGGCCCGAGCTCAAGGCTATAGCTGAAGTACGAGAGGCAAGTGCAAGATATATTTTACTGTTTCCATGGCTCCATGCATAGCAAAGGCCTAGAGCAGTATAGATTAGTCGACGCTCCTACTGCACGATCGATCGAGCTAGCCATGTATCTATTACTTTATAGTTCGATTGTTCTTCCTTTCGTGGCTAAGATAGGACAAAACCCATGCACCTTGTTAAATTCCACGCATAACCAGTGGAGCATGGCATAAAAAGAGAGCGCCATCTACTTTTTTGCTACTCCCTCCAATCCAAATTAGTTGATTCCATTTTATATAGATACAGATGTATCTAGTTAACAAATGCATCTAGGTACATCCATATTTAGACAAAGTGGAATCAACTAATTTGGACCGGAGGAAGTACTTCGGTATAGAACGGATTTGAAGCATGAATGAATTCAATAACAATAATTCCTGGGATGATGATTTGGTGATTACCGATTTCAAGTAGAGGTCTCTAAATGTTTTCCCGATGAACTTAAGTGGAGTGGGTCACGCAGAGGCTTACACTAGTGCAGGTTAGAAGATAATTAATCGGCTGGACAATGGGCGGACATGGCACTATAACACAGAGTGAAATTCGGCAAGTCCTACGACTAGAATATTGTTCATTGATAGTACTCCCTTCTATGACTTTGCCTGATGTAGATTGAAATGAGGGAGCATTAAACTAGACATGAATCCATGGTATGTGTAAATAATATCGAGTCTACGGCAATTATGGTCTAGCCTCATGCTTTGTTAGACATAAATCTTGTCTTTGTAATATTTAAGAGCTAAAGAATTAGCACACACTTATTCCATTATTAGAATAAAACATTGTTGGCCTTACAACACCACAGGGGCGGATCCAGGATTTGAGTATAGGGGGGGCCGGGCGACGAACACATTGACAATAAAATGGATACATCGCGAAAAATCAGCAATCTTATAAGTATTTGTGGATATCTAACTGTTTTCTTCCAAGCAATCTCGATAAGATCGATTTCCATTGTAAAAGGAAACAACAGGCCGGTCAGCATCCATGTGCTACAACATACAAACGCAAAAGAGACACCGCCTACTGCTAGTGTTTTGATAGAAGTCTGACATAAATTTACAAAACATTTCTACTGGTTTGAATAACTACTAATGGGTGGTGTCTTTCTCTTCATGCCAAGCAAATCCACCAGTACAAAATAACGGAACCAAACTAGCATATAGTAATTACTGGATTTAGTAATTAAACTAGAACATGATTTATAGTAATACAGCAATACCTTGGCGTAATCAGGCTAGGAATTAGGGCTTGGCGGCGGCAGATCCTAGTGGTCGTCGACAGTTCATATAGATGGCTCGAATCCTGTGCGGCCGTATCCTCGCGCAGCCGCGGCGATGCTCAACCAGGAAATCGTGTGCGGCAGCCGGCTGGGCAGCCGGCGAGGAGGAGATATAGATGAGATCGTGTAGAGGAAACCGATCCTATCAGGAATACGCGCATTAAGCCATCGATTCTGCTTTGCCAGGCCAGTACGCACGTTATTGTGGCCTTTGGCCATTGACTAGTAATTGTTTTGGGCTGGGCTGGATTAGTAATTTAGGACTAAACCTTGTGCTAATGGTCTGAGTATTAAGACTAATGAAAGTATACAAATAGTGGCCCCTGTTACATGTCGTTGGGGGTGGCCAAAGCATAGGGGGGGCCTGGCCACCGCTCGCCCCCCCTTGGATCCGCCTCTGCAACACCATACACATTTATGTGCATTTAATACAAAATTTAAAATTGTAACACGTCATATATTAAAAACATATTAAAGTAAAACTAAAATATAATATAGGAGTTCATCTGCTAACACATTTGTTAATTTAATCCAAACTTGGCAACATATCTCACTAACCACTAAATATGTCTTAATTATTTGGCCTAATCTTCAACCAACATAATGAATGGGAAACATCTAATTGCGGCAACTTTTTCCAAGATAGCGTGCACGCTCATTGTTGCCAAATTATTGGTCTGTCAATCCATTGGAGTTGTTTCAACCAAAGTTTAGACATGATGAAACCAAATAAATATAATTTATATTAAACTTCCATACATTTTATAAATTAGTGTATCATTATAAAATTTAGCAAGATTTATTAATTAATTAATTTTTCAACTAACAACATATTGTCTTTGTTAAATATTTGTTTCGGTGTTATATGGTATACATTTGTAATGTATATCATGGAATAATACATCTGTGTTGTGCTAAGTTTAAACTTTAGTTTGTCACCTGACTCATTTTTAAGTTACTTTCTACAACTTAATAAACTATATAGTGTGTGTTTGTTAATCTATACCTAATAATAAAGGGAGAAGTGTTTCCGTGGTTTGGTCCGTCGTATGCGCTTTCGTCCGTCCGTTGTACGCTTTCTTATGAATCACGTCTAGCTAGCCAGCCTTCATACGACGTGCAGCTGACCGGAACGAGTGCACGCGCCCGGAACTTACTAGCTCGATGGTGCAGATGTTTCCTATATTGTCAAAAGGAACTGGGGTGGCTGGTTTGTTGTTCTTTTTTTTTGCGGGGGGGTGGGGGGGCTGGTTTGTTGTTCGGCTGCTCTAACGTGCGAATTGTAACGATCAGAGTCGATCTGTATCCTTTTCGTGCTTGACTCGATCGAAATCTTTTCGACGCCAACATGGTTCTCTCCGTGCTGACCCGCCTCTTGCGCGTTCGAAGTGACGCATTGTGGTTTTGCTCGAGCGTGCACTCTCTTGCTACTCTTGCTACTAATGCTGACAGCCTGAATGCCTGATACTTTGTTTTGTATTGCACTCTGCCCCTATCCCTCTCTCTTGCTGTTTGATCTGGATCCCAGAGGGGGCAGAATTTTGTTCACAAAGAAAAGAGCATATTGATCATAGAAAGTTCTCAGCAATATAATAGTTCATGTACAAGATGATCTATCTTTTTGTTGGTGACCTTAGATTTTGAGTAGAGGAAAGGAAAAGGATCACAAGGAGACTGTTGTTATGTTGGACTCAAGAGAATCACGGGTGAAGAATTATAATCACACGAGGTGACAGATCTCTAATGACATCACAGAGTAAATATAGGTTAGTTAGTCTTTCAAATTGCATAGGTTATGAGAGGCTAAGGAAACTTCTGATAATTGTATTTATCATGGTATCTATTATTAGAACAATGAAGTTATACACTACTGAATAATGGAGATGACATATGATTTTTTTATAGAACATGCGAGATATGAAGGTACATTTCTTAACACGCCAATATGTCTCTTACAACTTACTGAACTTTTTTCATCTACATCATTCTCCATAACAGCCAACTATGATGCATATGGTGCATTTTTTCCCCTTGGTACCTAATTCAGCCTATGTATATTATATGAGTAATCAACACATTACATGAAAAGCTAGCTAGCTTATGTGTACAGTTGTATATGTTGGCATTGTTTTGAATTGCATGTTTTTATACCGCAAATTTAATGGAATGACATATTTTAACATGTTGTATTCGCAAAGACTTGAATTTGTTGCAGATCATAAGCTTTGTGAAATGGAGGATGAGACCTTGAGCTGCTACATCGAAAACATACATACGTCATTTTTTATTAATTTATTAATTTGTTGCAGATCATGAGTATGTAAGAACAGCCTATTACTTTGGTGTAGACACTTTGATTTGATCACAAGGTGTAAAATACATGCTATAGCCGTAATTTGTTGTTATGCTTGACATCATTGCAATTTTCACTATTACACAATCTAAGTTGTCACTGATTTGTACCATTACATGTTTCAAATTCATGTTCTATAATTTTCACTATTGCACGGTACAAAAGATATGTTATTTTTTATTCCATTGACGTAAAAATTTAAACATTTAATTTTTGTTCTTTTGATTTAATTAATGTGCCACTGTAGCAACACACGGTCTCTGTGCTTGCTCTTCCGCAGCAACGCGCGGGCATTGTCCTAGTATCTTTAAAGATCATGAGAGAGATCACAAAAGTGTATGACAACTTCTAGTGTATGATTAGTTATGCATATTCGTAGGAACTTCTTGTATAAATTGAACCATTGTCGTTGGTTCTTGCTTGTATGTTCATGCTCAATTTTGTCTTGCAAGTCATAGTGGGAATGTGGGATAAATCATGAGTCAACCATGTGTGCAAGCTCTCTCATCTGTATGAGAATAGCATCGCTTGTAGTAATCAATGACAAAAAATCGAAATTGTGCGGATTCAACTAACTTTGCTTATATAAGATTTTATTCATTTTATATGCTCACTATTATTGTGGTAGTTGTCATCCAGTTTATAAAAATCACTCCTGCCAGCTTTCAAATAAAAGTCCACGCATGAAATAAAAAATGAAAAATAGTTAACTTATATTGGAGTTCATTATGGATGATATTTGTAAGAGATTGACAGGAATTATAACTAGGATCATCGTCGTCGATCGCGTTGTTTTGTTCCTACATGCTACACACAATTGGTTTGTAGTGTAAATTTGCTCTTGCAAACAGTGGCAAAGCTAGAGCACATTGTTATTGGGTTCAGCTCTATTGCTTATGGTATAATCTATCATTAAAATTCAACCACGATACTAATATATTGAAGATTTGGCAAAAATCATTGGGTTCATTTGCACCCAATCTTTCTACACCAGCTCCGCCACTGCTTGCAAAACAAGCCTAGTTGATATCCAATGGGACAAGACCAGTAAACACCAGCACCTCCTCTAACCTAGCCGCCGCCTCCTCCTCTCCCGCCCCCCTCCCGGGCGGCGGCGGAGGATCTACCCGCCCCGCCCGAGCAGCCGCCCCCGGATCGCCGTACCTCAGCCGCCGCTGCTGCCGGCCCCGGCCTTGGCCTTGGCCCCGGCTTCGGCCCCGGCCCGGCCACAGCCCCGGCCCCGGCCACGGCGGTGGTGGCGGCGCCCCTTCCGTCGAACGACGAGGGGGAGGAGAGGGTTTCCACAGTGGCGTTCCATGGGAGGTGATAAAGCGCCGGTGGAGGAAGCCGGGTGGCACGGCTACTTGGCCGGGGCCTGATGCTCTCCGTCGGTAGCCATGGAGGATTCGGTGGAGCGGTGGCGGCCTCCGTCCCCGGTGACGGTTCAGCGGTGGTACGCATGATCCGCGCCGCCGTCTTCTTCCCTGGTGATCCGGCAGGAGGGACTGGCGGCGTGGGGGCTGCTGGTCTTGCTTTGTTTTTGGTGGCGGTCCTCGGGTTTCTCGCAAGCGAAGATGAAGATCTACCGGAGGTCAGTTTGCTTTGATCTGGCTGGAGAGATGAGTTCCGGAAAGCTCCGCTGGCGAATGGAACAGTGCATATTTTGCCTGCAGTTTGCTGGATCGGGTGGTATTCGGTCGCGCGCACCCATGTTTTTATTCCGACCATTTGGTTCCGGAGGGAGCGCCGCGAAGCTATATTCTGTGTTGACATCTGGTGACTTTTTGGTCCATGATAAAGTCAGAAGAAGGAATATCATGAAGGCCGGATTGGTGGACTGACTAAAGGAGGTTCGAGTCAACGTGATATTGAGGGATCTGCTTGGCGTTCCGGGCTTGCAGCAGTGGTATGCACAGGGGAAGTTCGGAGTCTTACCTCTCAGGGTGAAAACCCAAGGTCTGGCCTTAACTGGTTGTGCCTGGCAATGTTCTTGTTGGAGGCATTGTTTTGAGAGTGGGGACTATCTTCAGGGAGAAATCCTAAGACATTTGGTCGGGCGACGACGGCGCTGGTGCACTGTTTCCTTCTTGGAGGCGTCGCTTTTGGAGAGTCTGTACTTCAGGTGTTGTCACGGTGGTGATTGTATTGCTGTTGCTAGGTCTAGAAGGCTATAGCGGGACTTTTATTTCTTAGATTTTTTTTTTTTTTGGCTGTGTGCATCCGTACTTCCATTAGGGTGGGGCGTTGTTGCAAAGGCTGGGTGTAATTGATATCTTTTGATATTAATATATTCCCTTTATCGAAAAAAGTTGATATCCAATGTGAGCTTGATGGAGCAGAAAAAAAAGGCATCGAAGTCTAAGTTTCCACATACCACGAGCAGTATAGCAGAAGCAAAAAAAAACAAACAAGGGATGGCAGATCCCAGGTGACAGCGGCGCGCCTGCGTGCATGCAGTGCAATCACCATCTCATTACGAGCTAGGCTACGCTACGATAACTAGGAGAGGAAAGACGCGAGGCCAGGCAGTATCCATGCACGCGTCTAGGGTAGCTGGGCTTAGGTTAGGTACGGTGGAGCTCGATCCCTTTCTGCGCAGCCACAGAACGTAGGGGCTACCTGGGCCTGGCTGCGCGCAGGCGGCTGTACTACTCGCAGTACGCACGAAAACTTACGCAGCTGCGCGCAGAGGCGGCAGGGATCCCTTTCGATCGATCACCCATGCGCCATCCAAAGGTCGCCTGCGTGTGCGTGCTCGTCAGTCACTCGCGCGTCAGTCGCTTGTACGGGATAAGGGTGGCAGCATATGCATTAGTTATCGGCCGTCAGATAATGCTCCTCCCTTCACTCTCCAGGGATACTCTGCGCCGACGGCACGCCGTTCACTTCACCGCCGTCCATTGCGACCCAGCCATCCATCTCTCTTCATCTGAAGGCTCAACATGTCTCAAGGTCACCGACGCGAGCACACGGAAGTTGTAGTTTACCAATCGGAACGAGTCTGTTCAAGAACATGGAGGAGCTACAACAGAACTGTAGATGCAAGATGGAGAAGATGAGATTGATCAAGCAAGAGGAGGGTGCTCACTGCTGAGGGAGAAGAGATCCCGTCGCCTCGGCCTCGGGGTCGGTGAAGAAGAGAAGGTACCAAGGGAGGCGGCGTGTCAGCCGGCGCGAAAGCCCACGCGAGATAGACGAGAAGCCACGGCGTCCGTATTCAACGGGGCTAGGCGCAAGTTCCCAGGTCCGCTGGCCCAAAGAGCCCACCTGTGGCGCTCGTGCTGCAGCATCTGAGAATTCATTTCTGGTGTACATCAAACTATTCCATAATCAGGAAAATCCTGTAGTGAGAAGTACTCCTGGGAGCATCTGTTTTCCTTAATTGGAATTTTCAAATATTGATTACAGGGCCTGAAAATGCAGAACGCCAAGTAAATATAAACGGGGGGAGTAAGTTGATATTGGAAGAGAAAGTACACCTCCATCTTTGTACTTTTAATTGATAGCTTGATCGTTGGGTCTTAAGCATGAGACCTCTTGTTTTGATGCGAAATTAAATTTGTGCACCAACCAATTCAACAAAAAAGTCCAAACAAAGGAGAAAGATGGACAGGATATTTCAAATACCTAGGGCACACCAGCCGGTTTCGTTGCCGGTGCTTACTTTGATCATGCCACTATTGTTGCCTTTATTCGTTTTTATTCGTGGCTTTCGCTCTTCCTTGGTTCCCTATGTTTGGTATTAGGGCATCTCCAACGGGGCAACGCAACGGACCTTGAGCGACCGTTTGCATACGGGCCAAAAATGCGCCTGGAACACGCTCCAGCGGGACAACTTTGCGTCGCTCCGCTGGAGGAGGATCTAGACGCATTTCCGGTCACGGCGGACGAAAACGGTCGCTCAGCATCCGTTTGCATCGCGCCGCTGGAGATGCCCGGGCATCTCCAACGGGGCGACCCATCCCGCGCCCGCGCGTTCGGATGGATCGAACCGGACAAAAAACGCGGCCCAACGCACGGACCCATCCCAAAAACGGATGGTCGTGGCGTCCGGGACGACCCAAACCCGGCCCAAATCTGGGAAGAGTTTGCGTGGCTGCGAACGCGGAAGGCTGGTCGCTCGCGTCCTCCCCTTGTCCGCCCCTGGCCCGCATGTCTGTCTCCCAAAACAGAAACCCGTAGCACACATCTCCCGCCGCTCCGCCGCCAGCCAAGGACCGACGATTTGGGAGCGGCGTTGACGCCGGCGACAGTCATCGAGACGCCGGCAAGCGGGACGGAAGCATAGGTCGCGGCCCCGCGCTGCTTTCGCCGCGTCGTAGCAGAGTCGGAGGACGCCGTCGTCGTCGCTGTTGTCCTCTCACCGTCGCGAGACCTCCCGCCGTTCGCAGGTGCGCCATTGCCGCCGGAGGTGAGCTCTCCTGGACCGTGTTTCCAGACCGCAAGTCGGCTGACACGGCCATGGCCTGCAGGTCCCTACGGACACATTGGATGGCCTCCGCCTGGGAGGTGTTCGATGAAATGGGCGTACTAAAATTTGGACCTTTTCATCTGTAGATCATGGTGGACAGTGACGACTACTTCTTCAAGAACTTCATCGACACGTCGTCAGACGAGGAGTCCGACGACGAATTTTTCACGGAGGCTGCGCTGATCATCCACGAGCACATTGTCTCGCAGATCCCCGTGCACTGGGGGTCCTTGCTGGGGCGCGCGGCCGCATTGGACCGCAAAAGAGAACGCGGCCGCGACCAGCTCTTCACCGACTACTTCCAACCCAAGGCATTGTTCACGCCGACCATGTTTCACCGGCGTTTTCGGATGTCCAGGCCGTTGTTCCGCCGGATAATGGATGGCGTCAAGCACTACGACGACTACTTCTGCGCGAAAGTGGATGCAATTGGCAAGGTAGGCCTCTCTTTATACCAGAAATGCACGGCAGCGATTAGGATGCTCGCATATGGCGTTGCCGGTGATTTCGTAGATGAGTACACGCGCATGAGTGAGTCTACTGGCTTGGAAGCGATGTACAGGTTGTGCAGAGCAGTGATCAGTTCGTTCGGAGAACAGTACCTCCGGCAACCTAATGCAGAGGACACAGCTCGTCTGTTGTCAATCAACGCTTTCAGGGGTTTTCCTGGGATGGTTGGCAGCATAGACTGCATGCACTGGGAGTGGAAGAACTGCCCCTTTGGTTGGCAGGGGCGTACAAAGGCCATTCTGAGGGGTGCACAGTCATTCTTGAAGCTGTTGCTTGATACGTCTCCGACGTATCGATAATTTCTTATGTTCCATGCCACATTATTGATGTTATCTACATGTTTTATGCACACTTTATGTCATATTCGTGCATTTTCTGGAACTAACCTATTAACAAGATGCCGAAGTGCCAGTTGTTGTTTTCTGCTGTTTTTGGTTTCAGAAATCCTAGTAAGGAAATATTCTCGGAATTGGACGAAATCAAAGCCCAGGGGCCTATTTTCTCACGAAGCTTCCAGAAGTCCGAAGGAGAGACGAAGAGGGGCCACGGAGGGGCCACACTATAGGGCGGCGCGGCCCCCCCCCCTTGGCCGCGCGGCCCTGTGGTGTGGGGCCCCCGTGCCGCCTCTTGACCTGCCCTTCCGCCTACAAATAGCCTCCGTGACGAAACCCCCAGTACCGAGAGCCACGATACGGAAAACCTTCCAGAGACACCGCCGCCGCCGATCCCATCTCGGGGGATCCAGGAGATCGCCTCCGGCACCCTGCCGGAGAGGGGAATCATCTCCCGGAGGACTCTACGCCGCCATGGTCGCCTCCGGTGTGATGTGTGAGTAGTCTACCCCTGGACTATGGGTCCATAGCAGTAGCTAGATGGTTGTCTTCTCCCCATTGTGCTATCATTGTCGGATCTTGTGAGCTACCTAACATGATCAAGATCATCTATCTGTAATTCTATATGTTGCGTTTGTTGGGATCCGATGAATAGAGAATACTTGTTATGTTGATTATCAAAGTTATGCTTATGTGTTGTTTATGATCTTGCATGCTCTCCGTTACTAGTAGATGCTCTGGCCAAGTAGATGCTTGTAACTCCAAGAGGGAGTACTTATGCTCGATAGTGGGTTCATGCCTGCATTGACACACAGGACGATGTGAGAAAGTTCTAAGGTTGTGTTGTCTTTGTTGCCACTAGGGATAAAACATTAGTGCTATGTTCAAGGATGTAGTCACTAGTTACATTACGCACCATACTTAATGCAATTGTCTGTTGTTTGCAACTTAATACCGGAGGGGGTTCGGATGATAACCTGAAGGTGGACTTTTTAGGCATAGATGCAGTTGGATGACGGTCTATGTACTTTGTCGTAATGCCCAATTAAATCTCACTATACTCATCATGATATGTATGTGCATGGTCATGCTCTCTTTATTTGTCAATTGCCCAACTGTAATTTGTTCACCCAACATGCTGTTCGTCTTATGGGAGAGACACCTCTAGTGAACTGTGGACCCCGGTCCAATTCTCTTTACTGAAATACAATCTACTGCAATACTTGTTCTACTGTTTTCTGCAAACAATCATCTTCCACACAATACGGTTAACTCTTTGTTACAGCAAGCCGGTGAGATTGACAACCTCACTGTTTCGTTGGGGCAAAGTACTTTGGTTGTGTTGTGCAGGTTCCACGTTGGCGCCGGAATCACTGGTGTTGCGCCGCACTACATCTCGCCGCCATCAACCTTCAACGTGCTTCTTGACTCCTACTGGTTCGATTAAACCTTGGTTTCTTACTGAGGGAAACTTGCCGCTGTGCGCATCACACCTTCCTCTTGGGGTTCCCAACGGACGTGCCAACCACACGCATCATTGCTTCACATGACACATGGATTTGGCACTCATTCTTCGGAATGGCTGGCTAGCTCAATGACATTAATGTGTTGCAACGCTCTCCGGTGTTTGATAGGATAGCGTACGGTCAGTCCCCTGATGTGGATTTTGAGATCAATGGCCACCACTACACCAAGGGGTACTACCTTGCTGATGGTATCTATCCACCTTGGGCTACACTCGTGAAGACAATCCGAAAACCCAACTCATAGCAGGAGGCAAGGTTTGCCAAAGAGCAAGAGGCAGAGCCTGGGATGTGCAAACTCTGTGGGAGGTGATGACCGCTTGTGTAATCATGCATAACATGATTGTTGAGGTAGAGCGGGGTGATTCACTCTTTGATAATGACTGGGAGGGCCAGGGAGAGTTGGTTACTCCTCAAGGTGGTCCGGCATCATTCCAGGACATTCTTCATGCACACCGTGAAATTCGAGATCTAGCTGTACACAACCAGCTGCAGGCTGATTTGATCGAGCACATATGGTACCATGTAGGCAACAATGCTGCAAACAACAATGATGATAGAAATCCCGAAGCCTAAAGCATTTGTAACTTTTTACATTTTATTTGAATCATACTTTATCATTGATTACGTGGACAATGTACTGTGTAATAAATTTTGAGCATTGAACCATTTTCTATATTTTCTATAATTTATTTGACATTTATAGTCAATTTACAGGCAAAAACATACAACACGGCGGCGCGACCCATTTCTGCAGCGTTGGGCGCACCGCACGACCCAAACGGACGCCGCTCGGCTATCCAAATAGTCCAAAACGGACGGCCCAGGGTCGCCCGGTTGGAGATGCCCTTATACACTGTGATAAAGTTAGACGCATGGACTGTACGTGTCATACTCATTGGAAAAGATAAAAGTACCGTAGGTTTCTGAACGACGGCAGTACCCCATAGGCTGGGCTGTGATATGCATAGCATAGCAGTAACTAGCCGGGAGTGAATGGCGAGTTTACTGCGAACAGCCGTACGCGCGCGAGGCTAGCACAGGGTAGTCAGAGTTGGGACGCATAAACAATTACTGCTACGCGCGTACTACTGCATTTGTTTATGGACGGGTTCAGGAATGAGCTTTCCAGTGCCAGAGAAATTCCTCCCACACCAGCTCACCCTCGATCCATCTCTGCAGCCTTTCCCGTCTCCCTCCCTCTCTCTCTCCCTGTTATTGCTGAGGAGTGGTATGTCAGTACGTGTGGATAGTACCAGGGCAGTGGCACACTGGCACCACCCCCTTGATTAAATTGCACATGGGTGTAATTTATGTCCAATCTGGTCCATCCAACTAAAGCGACTCCTGGCCATGCATCACAAGGGAGAAAGAGATTAGGTCATGGTTAATGGAGTAATTGGGTTTTGGTACAGATGTAGTGTGCAAGCAATTTGATTTCAAAATCGGCCATATATGATCTCAATTTGGTTTCTTGTAGATAAATGAAGAATTTTAGCATACATCTTCCAACCTCATGAATTGAGAAATGTATAATGTCCACAAAGGCTTCCATGTCCATGACCCCTATTGAGTTCGAGACGATGACAGAGGCGGGATCCTGGATGTGATGAAGAAGACTCTTCGTAGTTGTTTTGCGCTTACGTTTTTTGCTTGTGGGGCACTTTCCAAGTCAAAATCATGAGTGTGATGGTGGCGAGACTCGTGATTGGTGATTTGTTGCAAGGTTTTATCTAGCTTATGCAAATTGTTGATCACTTGATCGGGTCTTAATTTTTTTTGTTTGTCTTTTGGCTATATGCATTCTTAATGTCTCGACTAGTCTTTACTATTATATTCGAGTTGGTACGTCGTCAAACATGTTTGATGTCAAAGATTCAACGCATAGAGACCGTACGATCCTACATCAAAATCTTCGCTCAGTATCTAACCATCCATTGGTCACCTGTCAAATAGATGTCAAAAAATAATAACCTGCCAAATACCTCCCAATTATCATAAACCCTTTCTAAAATGGGCTGAGTTACCAAAATTCCAAAGATTCTTTAGTCGTTGGGCAAGCCTGGACCAAGCCATGCGTTGATTGGGGGAGAAAACCAAAGCCAGGTCCAAATTTTTGTTCTTAACCCCTTAATTAGGGGAGTAACTAAATTGCCGAATTACCGTTGATCACTTTGGTAAGTTGCCCAATCACCTTCCCTTATTACCGCTAATCAAGTATATTAAGTCCGAATGATTCCTAAAAAAAGTATTAAGTCCGAATTAATACAAATTTCTACTTACCTAAAAAAAAGGTGTGTTCCATCGCGTGCTCATCTATTTGGGTCGATCCGTGCGGCTCACCTCACAAGCCACGCACATGCAGTATACACGTGCGACACCCACCAGCGAGCCATGGATCCCATCCATACGCGATCGCCGCCACCTCCCTAAGTCATTGTCGATCCAACGTCGAGGCTCGCGAGGCAACATCCCTAGCAGCGGTGGGACGGCCAGTCAAGCAGTGTAGCTCCGCAAGTATGGCCCCCCCTCGATGCGGCCGCACTGCCCAAGGGGAAGCATGAGCTGACAGACGACTACGTTAATTTAGGTGATGGCCTGTACCATTTTCGTGGACGAGGATTGCGATCGGAGTGGTTCATGGATGGGGATTGGTGAATTTTTAGCATTGTACTTCTTTGGTCTTAATTGGATCCTGTATATATGACCATATTAATTTTTGGTTACCTGGGAAGATGTTCTGGATGGCGTTCTTAATCAAGGAATCTTGCGTGTGCTCATATCCATTTTTAGGTGCACAAGTTCATGCTCAGTCCTGTTTTTTTTAATGTTCTGGATAGTATTCTGGATGGCGTTCTTGATTGGGGGATTTCTTTTTGGGTATTTCAAAGTGATAGATTGGTGCAAGATTACAATCGGATGTATTTATTTTATTACCCTTTTCCACTCCCGTCTGCTTTCACTTTGTTTGCTCATGAAATGGACCGCTCTGATTATGGAGTAAGCTTGTGGATGGATTTTTAGATGAGCTTTGTCCAATTAACTAACAAGTAACAAACATTTCAGGATTGTCATTGGTAAAACAATTTGGTGTTTTCTTTAGGAAATATAATATTGTTTGTGGATTCAACTCCCAATACAGGAAAATACGAGTCAAGTTGTCTATTATCAGTTTCGCAGACCCGTGCCTAATTTAGCTGCTATTTTGTACAAAAGTTTGATCTTACCAAGTGTGGAAGGTCTAGGCAAACTAAAGAAAATATGAGAATTGGTAGGATAAGATATTTATCCTCTAAAAAGGTATTTCCTATATTCACTATATAAGATGTTTGGAATGCTAAATTAGCTTTCTAAAACGTATATTTGTGATGGAGGGAGCACGAGATTGGAAAGCACATTCGCACAGAAGCAACCATGGATGCAACGATTGTATGGACATAGGAGATGTATCTTTGATTCTTACAACACCTAAACTTGAGTCAACTGGAGTAAACTATACCAGATGTATATGTATAGTTGGCAATGTATCCGATGTTTTCAATTTTTTATTTCCTTGCTAAAATATTCTCTTGTTGATTATTAGAATTAATTTCAGACATGTCGGTATATTCCGTGCTCAGATTCAGTTTACTCATGTTCTCTCTCATATGTGTGACTACAAATGTTATGAATTTCAGCTTTGCACAATGTTGTAGATTGTTGTATAATTAAGTATAGAATTCTTTAGAGTGACCGGCCTTACAAAGAATTGCAATCTACCTAAGTGATGTACTTGCATTAGCACAACCTGATTGGACTGCCGATATATTTTTCTGCCCACGTTGGTCACCAGCTGGTATTTCGCAAATCCAAGCATATGAGTATCTCCAAAATAAAACATATATGTTTTACTTTCTTCAATAATATCTTTACTATTATATTCGAGTTGGTACGTCGTCAAACATGTTTGATGTTAAAGATTCAACGCATAGAGACCGTACGATCCTACATCAAAATCTCCGCTCAGTATCTAACCATCCATTGGTCACCTGTCAAATAGATGTCAAAAAATAATAACCTGCCAAATACCTCCCAATTATCATAAACCCTTTCTAAAATGGGCTGAGTTACCAAAATTCCAAAGATTCTTTAGTCGTTGGGCAAGCCTGGACCAAGCCATGCGTTGATTGGGGGAGAAAACCAAAGCCAGGTCCAAATTTTTGTTCTTAACCCCTTAATTAGGGGAATAAATAAATTGCCCAATTACCGCTGATCACTTTGGTAAGTTGCCCAATCACCTTCCCTTATTACCGCTAATCAAGTATATTAAGTCCGAATGATTCCTAAAAAAAGTATTAAGTCCGAATTAATACAAATTTCTACTTACCTAAAAAAAAGGTGTGTTCCATCGCGTGCTCATCTATTTGGGTCGATCCGTGCGGCTCACCTCACAAGCATTGTATTCATACATTGTGAGGAAAAAAAGCCGTAGCAACGCACGGGCATTCAACTAGTACTTGATATTATGTAGGTGCAGAGGCTAGATGTAATTAATAGCCTCTTGACATTAATACTTTTATGTATTGGAAGAAACTCCACTGCCAGATAATAGTACATTTTGACCATATAAGTGTACCAAATTGAACTATACAGGACAAAGGCATATGCTAGGGAAAAGTACAAGATGCATGTAACGTGATTCCAAAATCGAACACAAATAAGCAATAACAGGGGGATTCAGTGAAAAGATGAACTGACAATTAATTGTGTTATGGTATAGCTACTATGTGCAAGCAATGCGATTTCAAAATCGAACACAAATAAGCTCAATTAGGTTTCTTGCAGATAAACGAAGAATTTAGTTCTCACTCTGATCTATAATGATTGACATGGTTTTACTTTAAAGAAGTACAACCATGACACTTGTTATGGATCGGAGTGAGTATCTATATCTTTTCAACCTTATGAATTGTTGGATGTACATGTTCACAAGTTCATTGACAGATAATAGTACATTTTGACCATAGATGTACCAAACTGAACTATACACCGCAGAAGCATATGCCGGGAAAAAGCGGAACATGCATGTAATTAGCTAGGAATCAAGATGTAGGTCGTTGCGAGATGGAGATGATACCTTGAATCAGATGGGTGCCGAGGAAAAGATGCCAAAGGATGTGCAACGGTGCATGCGCTTTAATTCCTCCGCGGAAAGCTGGAGATCACCGTCCGACATTTGCCATGAAGATCGAGGTGCCCCTGGCCAGGAGATATGGCGCACCAGGCCATGCACCCCAGCGCAGATCTCCTGTCAACCTGACCTACGCAATGGCATATGTGTCGCCTCGTCCCTCTCCAAGTTCGTCTCATTTCTAGGAAAAAAAGCCATTGCTTCGGGACAAGGCATTTTTGCCGAAGGAGCATATGCTGCTGATTTTGGAAATGAGGTTTAAACAAATTATGAAATGTCAAAAAAATCCAACAAAAATGTCGTGCCTACATCTCGACGTTTTTTATGCTCGCAAAGTAATTTCACAAAAGGCCGATTTCTTTGTCTCGATGTTAAAAAAATCTTTTCATCCCACATTTCTATATCATTTTAATAAAACAAGATACCAGTTTTCCACGAAACATTGACATGCACACGTAGAATATTGATAGGTACGCACGGCATTTTGTTCGGAATTTTTTAACACTTTAAAATGATTTTTTTGGGTGGCAGGAGCATATGCATCCAAGATATAAAGCGAATTTCCGGCTATTTCGTTTCTTTTCGAGAGTTTTTCGGTTGTTTGAACCCAGATTCTTTTTCTTATTAAAAGTTCCGTCTCTCTCTTGTTGTTCCCGATTATAAGAGCATTCCAGCGCGCTAACTATCGTGCGACCACGCTGTAAACGTTTACCGTGCACTGCGCTGAATTTCTCCCTGCCGGACGCTCTATTATGCACCGCGTGCTCGGGTGCTAAAAAAGTTCTTCCGTCGGGCGCTCCAAAATACAGCGCGCACGCTGACGGAAAATAACTTTTCTACACTACTATGCATTCAATAAGATCAAATACTCATATAAATCATGAAATAAATGATCTGCCATAGTTCAAATGGACACAAAGTGCAACACACACATCACATAGTTCAAGAATGACACACACCATGACGTAGTTCAACAACCGCACACAACATATGATTCAAATGGACACAAAGTGCAACACATAATTTGTATATCACAAATGCATCTCACACTTCCGCATTTTCCAAGTCATCGCCTTCTTTTGCTTCTTCTTCATCGATATCTTGGGTTGAAGGAGGAATAGTAGGATCCATCGAGGCCAAGAATCCTCCCGGTGGTGCTCCCATGGCTCCATACACACCACTCATCGATGCTCCCATAGTCCCTCCGAAGACTCCTTCATAGCTTGGTCCTCCCATGCCGGCCATGTCTCCAAAGCCTCCTTTGTAGGGATTCGTTGCATAGAAAACAAAAATTTTCCTACCCCGAGAACGCAATCCAAGCCAAGATGCAATCTAGAAGATGGGAGCAACGAGGGGATGAACGAGACTAACCCTTGAAGATTTCCAAAGCCTATAAGAGTAGGCTCTTATTGCTGCGGTAGACGATCACTTGCCGCTTGCAAAAGCGCGTAGAAGATCTTGATCACGGTGCCACGATCGGGCAGCACCTCCGTACTCGGTCACACGTTCGGTGTTGATGAAGACGACGTCCTTCTCCCCGTTCCAGCGGGCAGCGGAAGTAGTAGCTCCTCCTTGAATCCGGCAGCACGACGGCGTGGTGGCGGTGGCGATGGAGAACTCCAGCGGAGCTTCGCTAAGCGTGCGGGAGAGGTGGAGGAGAGAGGGGGCGGCTAGGGTTTGGGAGAGGGGGTGGCCGGCCTCAAGGGGTGCGGCCAAGCTATGGCTCTATGGTGGCCGGCCCCCTCCCCTATGCCCCTCATTATATAGGTGGAAGCCCCAAGAGTTGTAGTCCAAGTCTTCGAATAAGATCCCAACACCAAAACTTCCCAAAGGTGGGAAATCTACTCAAGGAGGGAGTCCTACCCAAGGTGGGACTCCCACCTTTTCCTTAGGTGGGGTGGCCGGCCACCATGGGTGGAATCCACCTGGGATTCCTTCCCCTTAGGGCTGGTCGGCCATGCTAGTGGAGTCCCTCCGGGACTCCACCTTTCATAGTGCCATTCTTCCGGACTTTTCTAGAACCTTCTAGAACCTGCCATAAATGCATCGGATCATTTCCAAACTTGGAATATGACTTCCTATATATGAATCTTATTCTCCGGACCATTCCGGAACTCCTCGTGATGTCCGGGATCCCATCCGGGACTTCGAACAAAACTTCGAACTCCATTCCATATTCAAGTTCTACCATTTCAACATCAAACCTTAAGTGTGTCACCCTACGGTTCGCGAACTATGTGGACATGGTTGAGTACTCTCTCCAACCAATAACCAATAGCGGGATCTGGAGATCCATAATGGCTCCCACATATTCAACGATGACTTCAGTGATCGAATGAACCATTCACATACGATACCAATTCCCTTACTTGTCCGTGGTTTGATCATCGGTATCACTCTATACCTTGTTCAACCTCGTCTCCTGACAAGTACTCTTTACTCGTACCGTGGTATGTGGTCTCTTATGAACTTATTCATATGCTTGCAAGACATTAGACGACATTCCACCGAGAGGGCCCAGAGTATATCTATCCGTCATCGGGATGGACAAATCCCACTGTTGATCCATATGCCTCAACTCATACTTTCCGGATACTTAATCCCACCTTTATAACCACCCATTTACGCAGTGGCGTTTGATGTAATCAAAGTACCTTTCCGGTATAAGTGATTTACATGATCTCATAGTCATAAGGACTAGGTAACTATGTATCGAAAGCTTATAGCAAATAACTTAATGACGTGATCTTATGCTACGCTTAATTGGGTGTGTCCATTATATCATTCACATAATGACATAACCTTGTTATTAATAACATCCAATGTTCATGATCATGAAACGATGATCATCTATTAATCAACAAGCTAGTTATACAAGAGGCTTACTAGGGACTCCTTGTTGTTCACATAACACACATGTATCAATGTTTCGGTTAATACAATTATAGCATGGTAAGTAAACATTATCATAAACTCAAAGATATTATAATAACCTTTTTATTATTGCCTCTTGGGCATATCTCCAACAGTCTCCCACTTGCACTAGAGTCAATAATCTAGTTTACATTTGTAAAGATATAACACCTTGGCCTTCCGGTGCTTTATCATGTTTTGCTCACGGGAGAGGTTTTAGTCAACAGATCTGACACGCTCAGAAACGTATGTATTTTGTAATTCATTTGCGTCTCAACGCATCACTCATTTCCAAATGAGTCGGCATTAAATATGTTTGGTCTTCTGGTGAAACCTTAATTCCGCGGTCTGAAATATGTCACTAATATTGTCACACACAATATAGCTTCAAAGTTCTGACTCTGTCGGAACTACACCAAGTTCTCAAATAACCTCTTGACTTAACATCCTTTGTCATTGTCAAAACAATGACATACTCTGCCTTCTTTTGTAGAATCCGTCACAATATTTAGAATTCTTCTAAATCTAGCATAGACAACTTCTAGCTCATTGTGCTACCTTTTAAAACAACACTTAGTCTAATTTGAGATTGAAATTTTATTTTCATATGTGACAAAACAAATATCGGTGCAACATCTTACAGTGATTTGTTTGTCATTTCTCCATACAAAACTATATATATATATTTGGTTCTTCTTAAGTACTCAAGAATATTCTTACTGTTTTTCAATGATCATCACATGAATCATTCTGGTACATGCTCATAACACCTTTTAGAGCACAAGACATCTGATTGTGTACATATTATCCGTGATCTATAATCACTCATGTGTTTTTACTCATTGAGTGTCAGATACACTCAAGTCTTGTTAAAACTTCACATGACAAGAACATTTTCTTAATATTTCTATATTGAACTACTTCAATATCCATTCTATGTACTTTGACTTAAACTTATTATGTGTTTCAATCTATCTTCATATATCTTGACACTAAATTTGTTTCAGTCCATATCCTTTCATTGAAGTTAATTTCTCAATGAAACCTTTTTAATCAAGTATATAATTACATCATTTATAACCAGCTATATGTCATCTACATAAAGTATTATAAATATGTCTCAGCGCTCCCACTTAATTTCTTGCAAATGCAAGCCTCTTCATCGTTTCTGATGAAATCAAAAACTCTTTGACTATTTCATCTGGTGAAGATTCCAACTCCGTGATACTCACTTCATCCAATTGAAGTTTGTATACCTATTTAGTATTCTACGGACTAGCAAAACAATTGGTTGTATCTTGTATACACCTTTAATACACACGTCTGATAAGTAATGTGTTTTGCCATCCTACTAGCATATCTCATAAAAGAAATATGTAGTGATTACTAGAATAATCCACATAGACTATAAGCATTGCTACGGAAGATCTAACCTTATCGTAGTCAACTCTTTGAACTTTGTCGTAGATAATTTTTTCGACAAGTCTAGCTTCTTCAAGGATATTTCATCCAAGTCCATCAATTTTATAGATCTTTTTACTTTCAAAAAGTATTTATCTATCTTGGATTTCATGGCGTATAGCCATTTTAACGGAGTCAAGGCCCATCATAACTTCTTTGTCTGTAGTTGGTTTATCATTGTTCAAAATCAATCTTTTGTCCACAAATCATTTATTTGATCACAAAGTAAACCATACCTACAAGGTTCAATATGTACTTCGATCTCCATGGCTAAAACACTTTGTAGTCATGGGAGCCATGATCGTCGTGGCCGCTTCCGGAACCAATTCCGATGCTGCGCTACTCTGATCATTATGCTCAGGTTCATAAACTTTATCAAGTTCTATTGTCCTCCCACTCAAAAATTTCGCTAGAAACAATTTCTTGGAAATAAGAAACATTGACAAACTCTTTTGTCTTTGTCTCCATAGTGGGAAGAATTCCCAATCAATTCTCTGGGATAACCAACAAAGACATTCATCCGATTTTGGTTGTAAACTTATTTACTTATGCTATGCATACCAAAATTTAAGAAAGGACTATTAGGGTTCATACCCATGCCATAACTCGTATGGTGTCATTTCTACGGATCATGATGATGCTCTATTCAGTGTAAAAGCGGTAGTCTCTAAAACATAATCCACAAAAAATATAATGGCTTTATTTTATTTTATCTCATCATTAATCCAACAAAGTTTGGATACATCTCTTGGATACTTCATCATCACTATGATACTCCAAGAAATGTGAGTTGTAGAACAATTTTATAACTCTCTTAGATGTTCGCTAAAACTCGTAATTCAAATATTTCCACCATGATCCAATCATAGATATTTCACTTTTCTATTACAATGATTTCCTACTTCATGCTGAAAATTATTTGAATCCATTCAAATGTTTCAAACTTCTTCCTTATTGAATATATCCACATATATACTCAATTCATTGTTGAAAGTTTTCATGAAGTAGAAGAATCTCCCGCACACAACTATGCCTAGTGAACCACATATATCATCATGTATTTTTTCACTAAGTTTGTTGCCCGTTCAACTCTTGGCCTATGAACGGTATTTTAATCATTCTCTTTAGAAAAGATTTGCAAGCGCCAAATGATTCAAAAAATCAAATGACTCCAAAAATCCATTTGCATGGAGTTCCTTCATGCGTTCCTTTCTAACATGACCTTAATGGCGGTTCCACAAATAAGTGGAATTCAAATCATTTGCCTTATGGCATTTTAGCGTCAGTGTTATGTATGTGTGTTTCACCATTAAGATTTATAATAACTTATCCATCGTACATGGAGTAATGTCATAATTTGAACAACTCATTGTTTTTCATTTGACCAGAGCAAAATAACAATTATTAAGTTCTTTATTATAAATTCTAAGGGCTAGATAGAATGCTAACGATGAACATAATAACACTTTATTTTGTTCCAGACGTGCATTCTTATCATATTCCTTGTCAGTCACTTAGGCCATTGTATTCTTGTATTGCGTTGTTTTGTATGACACTTCATACCAACCAATATAGTACTAATACCCAAGAATTTCATAGTGTGACTTAACTAGGAATACAACCATAACATGTATATCATTTATATACACCTGAGCTAGACTTTCTAGTCTTTTCTTTTCTTTTTGCCAAAATATCTTTTGCAGTTTCTCTTTTAGCTCTCCTCATTATTCAGAAAACACTTTAACATTATTAACTTCTAGGTTTGTTGGTCAAATACCAATAACCTTGAGGTTCTTACTTTAAGTTAATCATCATATGACAAGTGTTTCAGATTTCACTATTAGTAACTTTGTAATATGATGAACAATTTCACTCATAATTTTATCCATTGTATCATGATGACTTTCTGAGACCATGTCAGTACATGCTAGGCTCATAAAGTTTAACCTTAGTATTCGCATGTGCAAATCTGGCTTGCACCCGTTGTATGCACACGTAGAATCTATCACACCCGATCATCACGTGATGCTTCGAAACGACGAGTCTTAGCAACGGTGCATACTAAGGACGATTACTTCATGGATATGCGAATATTGTTAGTGCCCCAATAGTTGGAGGATTGGGACGCCTTGCGTCTTCAACCTTCGTACATTCCCATAAAACTTATGAGTTTATGTAGTCTCACTAAATTATATTCTATCATCTTGTAATAAGGTCTTAGATATCACATATATCTCATACCTTGATTATTTCTGAAAACTAAATTTTCAGCTCCTTACTTTTCAAACAGATTTGAACTTCAAGTTTCACGGAGACAAGATAACTTTAGGTACTAATTGAAACCATAGCTCTTTGAATCAACAATGTGAGGTTTACTAAAAGTTTGCAATAGGACTTAAACAATTCTTGATTCTTTAACAATACGGTACCAAACCATAAAGTTTCTTGTCAGATTTTAACAGTATTTCTATCTCAGTAACAAGACTAGCGCATGGTAGAAAAACGGATGCCAATACTACAAAAATTAATTCAAAATACTACTCAGACTATGTTTATGATAATTAGTTCATGTTTTAATCTAATTACTAATGAACTCCCACTTAATACAACATCCCTCATAGTTGTTAAGTGGTACACGATCCACATCCACTACACCAAAACCGATCATCACGTGAGATGATGTAGCTTCAATGGTGAACATCAACATGTTGATCATATCATCCATATGACTCGTGTTCAACCTTTCGGTTTCCGTTGTCCCGAGGCCATGTCTGTACATGCTAGGCTCGTCAAGCAAACCCATGTATTCCGCGTGTGCAACATGGCTTACACCCGTTGTATGTGAACGTTGAGTCTATCACATCCGATCATCACGAGATGCTTCGAAACGACGAACTGTACAACGGTGCATACGAGGGGAGAACACTTTATTATCTTGATATTAATGTGAGGGATCATCTTATAATGCTACCGCCGCGTTCTAAGCAAAATAAGATGCATAAAGGATTAACATCACATGCAATTCATATGTGATATGATATGGCCCTTTTGTCTTTGCGCCTTTGATCTTCATCTCCAAAGCACGGACATGATCTCCATCATCAACGGGCATGATCTCCATCATCGTCGGCGTAGCGTCAAGGTCCATGGCGCCGTCTTCATGGTTGTTCACCTCATGTAGCAACTATTACAACTACTTTGAAATACTACTCAACATGAAATTTAAAGACAACCATAAGGCTCCTGCCGGTTGCCAAAATACAATAATGATCATCTCATACATATTCATCATCACATTATGGCCATATCACATCACCAAACCCTGCAAAAACAAGTTAGACGTCTCTAATTTGGTTTGCATATTTTACGTGGTTTAGGGTTTTCGAGAGAGATCTAATCTACCTACGAACATGAACCACAGCGTTGATACTAGTGTTTTCAATAGAAGAGTAAATTGAATCTTCACTATAGTAGGAGAGACACACACCCGCAAAGCCTCTTATGCAATACAAGTTGCATGTCGAACGAGGAACAAGTCTCATGAACGCGGTCATGTAAAGTTAGTCCGAGCCGCTTCATCCCACTATGCCACAAAGATGCAAAGTACTCAAACTAAAGACAACAAGAGCATCAACGCCCACAAAACCATTGTGTTCTACTCGTGCAACCATCTATGCATAGACACGGTTCTGATACCACTGTAGGGATTCGTTGCATAGAAAACAAAAATTTTCCTACCGCGAGAACGCAATCCAAGCCAAGATGCAATCTAGAAGATGGGACCAACGAGGGGATGAACGAGACTAACCCTTGAAGATTTCCAAAGCCTATAAGAGTAGGCTCTTATTGCTGCGGTAGACGATCACTTGCCGCTTGCAAAAGCGCGTAGAAGATCTTGATCACGGTGCCACGATCGGGCAGCACCTCCGTACTCGGTCACACGGTCGGTGTTGATAAAGACGACGTCCTTCTCCCCGTTCCAGCGGGCAGCGGAAGTAGTAGCTCCTCCTTGAATCCGGCAGCACGACGGCGTGGTGGCGGTGGCGATGGAGAACTCCAGCGGAGCTTCGCTAAGCGTGCGGGAGAGGTGGAGGAGAGAGGGGGTGGCTAGGGTTTGGGAGAGGGGGTGGCCGGCCTCAAGGGGTGCGGCCAATCTATGGCTCTATGGTGGCCGGCCCCCTCCCCTATGCCCCTCATTATATAGGTGGAAGCCCCAAGAGTTGTAGTCCAAGTCTTCGAATAAGACCCCAACACCAAAACTTCCCAAAGGTGGGAAACCTACTCAAGGAGGGAGTCCTACCCAAGGTGGGACTCCCACCTTTTCCTTAGGTGGGGTGGCCGGCCACCATGGGTGGAATCCACCTGGGATTCCTTCCCCTTAGGGCTGGCCGGCCATGCTAGTGGAGTCCCTCCGGGACTCCACCTTCCATAGTGCCATTCTTCCGGACTTTTCTAGAACCTTCTAGAACCTGCCATAAATGCACCGGATCATTTCCAAACTTGGAATATGACTTCCTATATATGAATCTTATTCTCCGGATCATTCCGGAACTCCTCGTGATGTCCGGGATCCCATCCGGGACTTCGAACAAAACTTCGAACTCCATTCCATATTCAAGTTCTACCATTTCAACATCAAACCTTAAGTGTGTCACCCTACGGTTCGCGAACTATGTGGACATGGTTGAGTACTCTCTCCAACCAATAACTAATAGCGGGATCTGGAGATCCATAATGGCTCCCACATATTCAACGATGACTTCAGTGATCGAATAAACCATTCACATACGGTACCAATTCCCTTTGTCACGCGATATTTTACTTGTCCGAGGTTTGATCATCGGTATCACTCTATACCTTGTTCAACCTCGTCTCCTGACAAGTACTCTTTACTCGTACCGTGGTATGCGGTCTCTTATGAACTTATTCATATGCTTGCAAGACATTATACGACATTCCACCGAGAGGGCCCAGAATATATCTATCTGTCATCGGGATGGACAAATCCCACTGTTGATCCATATGCCTCAACTCATACTTTCCGGATACTTAATCCCACCTTTATAACCACCCATTTACGCAGTGGCGTTTGATGTAATCAAAGTACCTTTCCGGTATAAGTGATTTACATGATCTCATGGTCATAAGGACTAGGTAACTATGTATCGAAAGCTTATAGCAAATAACTTAATGACGTGATCTTATGCTACGCTTAATTGGGTGTGTCCATTATATCATTCACATAATGACATAACCTTGTTATTAATAACATCAAATGTTCATGATCATGAAACGATGATCATCTATTAATCAACAAGCTAGTTATACAAGAGGCTTACTAGGGACTCCTTGTTGTTCACATAACACACATGTATCAATGTTTCGGTTAATACAATTATAGCATGGTATGTAAACATTATCATAAACTCAAAGATATTATAATAACCTTTTTATTATTGCCTCTTGGGCATATCTCCAACATCATTCCCATCTTCATTTGCTTGCAACCTTGCATTTGCAATCCTTTCCATAACAATGGCAATGCCATCATATCCGGCCTTCTTTCCCTTCATATCTTTGGCGGTCTTCCTACCAAGCACATTCCTCCTTCCATTGTTCACCGAGTGAGGAGTGGAGATTCTCTTCTTGCCTTCGTCACTTGAATCATTATCATCGATGATTGTTGCTTCACCGGTCACATTGGCGGCCATGATTGCCGCATCCAATTTCCCGCGAGTCTTCCACTTTTCTTCATTCCCTAGCACTTCATAGCAATGATGCAAGGTGAATGGCTTGTCGAGAATCTTCTTGCCTTTCTTGTTCTTCTTTTCCACATCTATAATCAATCCTCGATCCATAGAGTTCTACAAAGCAAGCGAAAGAGAATAGATGAGCCATATGAACTATAACCGTATCCATCTCATATGAGTCATATGGTCAACATAGTAGTAGAATTGCTTACCCTATCATTCTCATTTGTGTCACTTGGGTTAATGACATCAACATTGGCTTGCATGCCCTCCCACTTTTGGCAATCGGTGTTGATGCCCAACCAACAAGACCGAAGAGAACGCATTCTTCGCTCGTTCCCACTTGTGTTGCGGCAAATGGTTCATCGGTGGAGGCGGCAGCAGAGGCTTCGCGCGGTGGGTCGCGATCGCCTTCACTTTCTTCAGCGGCGGGTTACAGGCACCCGCGGCTGCGGACCGGCATTTGGACACCGACACCTTCCTCCTTGGCGGCGCCCACGCCTTGTCGGGGGCCTGCGCGGTGGCCAGCTGCGCGACGATGGCACTTGTGTGCAGCGTCGGGCGCGGCAGGACGAACAGAGCTCGGGCAGCGGCAGTTGTGTTGCCGGCGTCAGCGCCACCGCTAGGGTTTGGCACATGGGGCGGCGGCGCGACGGAGGCGGCGGCGGGTGGAATGGAGTAGGGAGGGGTCGGTAGGGTGCCGGAGGGCGCGTCCATCGCCGGAATTGCGCCGGCGGCCGCACGGAGGCGAGGATTGGGCTGTGGGGCCGTGAGGCGCGGGGGGAAGTTTCAGCGCGGGGTTTCTTCGCACGTGCGTCGAGCGATGCTGCGCGCTGCAGCCAAAACCCAAAGTTTAGCGCTTGGGATAGGGCAAGCCGGCCCGCGCCCAAAAAAATTACAGCGCCGCGCCGTATGCAACACCTTCTGGAGGGACGATTTTGCGCTCCGACGCTGCAAAATGACGGTTTATATAGCGCGCGACCTATATAGCGCGCCTGTTAATGACACGGTTGCAGCGGAGGCAAATGGGAGGAAGACATGAAGATTTAGGGCCGGGGATATCACTCGAGTGCACGGTGATTTAGATGAACCATCTAATCCAATGTCATAATCACCGATCGAGGTAAGCAGGATGCTGGTGTCTAAGGGTTTAATTGCAAGGATGAGGAATCAGGAAAGGATTTATTTAATTGCTTAGTGCAACAATTTTTTGAATGGATAGATAAGATAGAAAATATATTTCAAATGTGCCCTCTCACGTCTAAGATCCATTAGGATATAAATCCGCCGGCTTGTGGGGGGTTATGTCGCAGCTGGTAATTTGGGTTTATGAGCATGTTTTGATTTTGACGAAAGAGATGATCCTCGCGTCTAAATGTTAATTTGGGTTTATGAGCTGGTACATGACTTTTATCCAATTAAATTTCCTAGTGTTTAGAGTCTATGATACATAAATGATAAGAAACTAATTTATTTGCTACATAATTTTCGGTGCTTAATTTTATTTTGGAGGGGATAATGTTTGAGAGCTTTTATTGTATTTTTCAAAGCATGTACGTTCTTGGAAATGTGGTCATGCTATAGCTCTCCGGCATAGCTGTGTCCATACTGAAGCAGTTCCTGTAGGGGGCCAATATTTTTATGACTGTACTGCAAACATTCACTGGATTGTTGGCGCGTGAGTGCTACATTGATGAACATGATTTAGGCACATTCATGTATCGATTTAAATGCTTTGTCGAATCATTTTCCTTTCAGGACAAATTCCATCTTCCTCTCTAGTCATTTTCTCAAGAGAAAGCCTAAATCTGAGCTTCTGATTTAGTGAAAGAAGCTTATGGCGTGCATGTACTACTAAATCAAAGATAACTACCCCGGGTAGTAGTAGTAGTAGATTTTTCTATTTGCCTTTGCGGCTTTTTAAAACTCTAGCTATAGTCTGTAGGAAGGGAATGATTTGATAATGATTTGAGCATGCGTGCATGTACATGCATGCTTGTCTTATTGACATTTGACTGTGCACAGATTGGTCAAGGCCTTCTCACATCATGTCCAAATATAAACCAAAAGCTAGATCCATGATACCTGGCCAAAGCTACCTCAACTGTCTAATCACGAGATTTTCACCATCACCTCCAGAAAGGAGAGGTAAAAGAGTACGAGCTCTCACTCTCTGTGGGTAAAGTTAGCACGAACTTTGGTCTCCATTCTTTTACTTCAGAAAAGGAAATGAATAGAACAAGTAATTTACACTACCGGGGTTCCTCCACATTTGTTTCCCCTTTGAACAGGGTCCCCTGCATGTCGGAAGTTTTAAATTTGAAGTTAAAAACGGAAAACACGCCCTTTACACATTTTTGTACTTCCACTGGTCGAGATTTTTATGTAAGTTTTTTTATTGATTTTCTCTATCAGTCTTGCAATAAAAATATCACAATGAACATTTCATTTTATTGCTAGCAAGTTAGAATGATGAGAAGTTAATCCAGAAACTTCTTATTGAAAATTGTGGTATTCTTGATGGAGTGAAAAAACTGCTCTCGGGCCGGCGCCCCCCCCCCCCCCCCCCCCCCCCTAACCGTAGCCAGACCCTCCCCATATCAATTCCTCTAGCCATTGCCGTCGTCGGTACCGGCGACGGTGGAGGTGCCCGTCCCGTAAGGTATGCGGGGGAGAAGAGCTGGAAGGCTATACGGCAACATTGGGCTATGGTGGAGTAGGTGAGGCATCGACTGTTGATGGATCTCCGACACATTGTATCTGGGCTGCAGATCATGGTTGTTGCACGCATCAACCAGATCGGAACAACAATGACGCCGTGGGGGGGGGGGGGGGGGTGGGGGGGGGCAGAGAAGAGATAGGGACGGCATGTGTCGTGCTCCTCTATGCTCCAAGTCTCTAGCATTGTGGCTGGAAGGTGCGCATCTAGGGTATTCGATCAAGAGTGCTCCATCTGTTCAACGCCCAAAACATACCAGTGGTGGACTATTTTGTCTTCTTCTCTGCAGTCGACTGGTGTATCGTGGAGGCTACTAACTCGGCATGTATAAAGGTGGCCGACCCTGCTGATCTTCGAGTACCTACTGATCGATCTGCTTCATACCAGCCTCCTCGATCTGGACGCCGACCTCTTTTGGTCTTCCTCTCATAGATTTCCATCGTTTGGCGCATGACACCACTGGATATCTAGAAATGAATTGATCCGATCGTGCACTCTCTTATCTTCAGCCAGTGAGGATTCCTAAGGGAAAGACGCGAAACTTCGCTTTCTTATTGGCACCATGAGACATGTCTAAATATAGATTTGCATGGTATTGACATAGGTGAAGAAAGTCATGGTGATCGGAGGCTTGTAATGGTGGAGATATGTATTAGTTTTGATGAAGAGTTGCAGCAAAAGTTTTTCCTACGAGACGGGTGTTGAGGCCTTGCAGCAGCGGGAGGCATTACTGGTGGGCTGCGTGCTCCTCGAGTACCGAGCTGCGATTTTTCCAGGGTGAAAGCACAAGGCTTTGCCATCATTGGTTGTACCTATCAATGGCGTTGTTGAAGGCATTGTTTTGGGAACTTAGTCTTCCTCCTGGGTAAAAACTCAAGATCTCCGATCGGGCTATGACAACGCTTGTTTCCTAATTGGAGACGTCTCTTTTGGGGCACCTCTTTTGTAGTATCGCTGTAGTGTCGGTGTTGTCTTTGGTGATGGTTACAGTGTTGATGTTGCAAGTGTTTCATCCCGACGACGAGGTCTTTGTTTTCTATTTCACTCTTTTTTATTTTGTTCTTGATTGTGTGCATCCTTGATGTCTTTCGATATCATTTTGGTGCAGAGATTGGGTGTAATTGGTATGTTCGTGAATTAATATATTCCCTGTATCAAAACAAATTAATTAGGTTTCGAGTGCTTTCAGCCAGGTCCAGTGTGTTTTTAAATCTAGTCTAAAACACAAATAAAACTGATACAAAGATATCATCAACGCATTAAAAATGATGTCTCTGGCCGACCAAATGAAAATAATATTATATTATAATTATAAATATTATTTGAGATTTATAAAGAACTGTAGTGATCTTGATGATAGTTATTTAGCCGTTGATTGATTTTAGGCCGAGTGTTTTCTTTTTGCAATTCAGTCTAACAAAAATAAAGGTGATACGAGAAGTCATTAGCACATTCAAAATACACTGCTTCAGTCGATCAAAATGGAAAAATGAAAAAAAAATACAAGAAAATTATATAAAAATGGTACTTATCTTTCATTCTTCTCCATTACAAAAATCGTGCAACCAACCAAACTAAGTTATTAAAAATCAAGTAAATTATAAGAATATTTTTAATATTGGAAAACATTATTTTGCACATTTAAGTACCATGTTGCACCTTTCGAAAGTACTAGTTGCATTTGACAGTAGTGTACATTTAAAGTGCAACCGACCCATATATTTCTACAAAAAAAAATAGAAGTAGAAGAACAAAGAAAAGTTGCACGTTGTAAATTAATTCAGCAAACAATTAAATGTGAATATTTTGTACACTAAAAGTGCAATTGGGGAGAAAAAAAACAAGTGCTTTTTGCCAAAGAAATTAATTAAATGCACGGGGGAAAATAGAAATCCACTGAAAGCACAAAAAATAGTATAATTAATGATTGAAAAGAAAATTTCATTTGAGTGTTCTTTACCAAATCCGGATTACTAAGGCTATTGTTTAACCGAAACAAAAGGTCCAAAAACAGAAATTCCGTCTTCAAATGTAAGGAGTATTACTACCTCCATTCCAAATTACAAGATATTTTGGAAGCCTAAAATAGCCTTTAAAAACATCTTATAATTAGAGAGAGGTAGCACTGCATAAATGAGCATGGTAAAATATTTGTATATATATATATATATAGCTCCAGTGCAGTACGTTATCGTTATGTACACACTTGCACCTAAGTGTAAAATATTCGTTTCTGCCACACACATATATGCTCGATCGCATCTCTGTGGCGGTCCGGTAGCAGGGATTTACATTGATGGGAATGGTTTGGTTGTCAGATATCTTACACATGCACGGTAGTAGCTAGCACTGTACCGGATTTCTCATTTATGCATGGCGAATGGATGCCCTTGTCTCTAGCATTCGTCATGTTGTTATTCATATGGGGAAATTTAAAATTGTACCGCAAGCATGAGAGGCGCCGGTGGTGTGGTACCGAGTGGTGAGCGCCTCATTTTATTAATCAGGAATCTATCAATAATGTGGTACTCTTTTTATTTTGAATTTTTGAGAGCATGGATCATAGTTTTGTTGGTTTTGGTTTTTTGAAGGATGGATTCATCCAAGTAGCTATAGTTGAAGTCAATGTAGCCAAGTAGCCACGGATATGTGTAGCTAGTTGAAGTCCATGTAGCCAAGTAGCCACGGATATGCGTGCAGTGGAAGTGCATCTAGATAGCATGGCTTGCTTCAATTAAAAGCAAGAGAGAGCATGTAAATCACAGAACAAAGAGACCCTCATCCCCCTCCTCTTCTTCCTCTCCCTTCCCCCATGCCTCAAGAAATGTGACAGTTGTCTCGTCTCACAAGAGAGAGAGAACCTCACTATTTTTTTAAAGATGCCCTTCTCACTATAAATATGGCAAGAGCCACCACAGGGGCCAATCGACCCTCACTCTCTTCCACCACTTCAGTGGAAGGTGTGTGCTAGCTCTCCCGGCTCTGGCTTCATATGCAGCTCACCTCATCTCATCACACTCTCTTTGGCTACCTCTCATGGCCACTGATTTTCTCCCTGTGTTCTTCCACACCACCCACACCACCGTACCAATTCCCATCCATGAGAGCTAGCTCGCCGGAGTTCACCGGCAAGCCCAAAGAGAAGATCCGAGAAGAGGGTAGGGAACAATCCTTGAAGCTCAGGAGGGATAGCGCCTAGGTAATTTGCAACCAGCAAGGTTAATCTCTTGATGGTTGGTCGATCCGTTCGTCCGAAGCGCTATCTATCCTGAGCTCCACGGCTTGTTCTTACCATGCCACTGCACCAGGTTCACTTGGTACCTATACAGTGAATAGAGGTGAGGAGGTACAACAGTACATAGTAATGTTGCACACTTGCTTTGGCTCGCTCTCATGGAAGTACATGCTAGCTATAACCTCAGCTCTGACTCTCTGCACACATATGCATTCCCATATTATATGGTTATTGCTTTGCTTGGGTCCTTGCCAAGGTAGCTACGCCTCTGATCCCATTATTATTTTACCATATCCGTGCATCTGTGCTGAGGTGTTGGTGCTTCAACCCCGTGTACTATGCGCAGGAGGTTGCATGCATATATGTGTTTTCTTTTGATAAGTCTTGCATGCATGCATGGGCGTGGATTGATGGATCCATGGCGTGCCTTAACTTGCTACCCTACAAAAACACCAGTAAATGCTGACCTAACCGATTCATGAGCATGTTCCAAGCTTTTAAACAAGGAAAAGAGAAAATAGTAGAGAGCATGTATGTTTCATGATTCTTCTATTCAAAAACCAAATGTTTTGGCGTGTTGCATTTTCGTATATATACACTAGGGATATGGACAACTAAAGTAAGTTATTTTTTTGAAACAGTGATTATTCAGTACCCAGTCTAAATTATTTGTAGCATCTTTGCACACACTTAGCATCTACTAGTCCTAATCCTAACTAGCTACATATTTTTTCTCACCGTCGACTTGTAGGAGTATGTAGAGCTCTGGACGTGTATGCATAGCATCTATATATGTACACACGTACGCTTGCCAGATTTTTTGTGCTAGCTAGTACACAGGTAGCTGGAGGCTTGCCCACAAAAAAAAAAAAGAGTATCTGGAGCTGGAGCTGTACAGTACGTGCCAACTTTTTGCGCATGCATGCTTCTTGAATTGAAACAGCTACTTGTGAATATGCTAGCTAGAAAAGTTGGCAAGATGGGGAGCATGCATGTACATAGGTATTCTGCCAACGATCGGCTTCAGCGTGTCATTATCTTCAGGCTCGTTCCAGTTTCTTTCTTAACAAATTTGTTTGTTTATGTAAATTCGTAACCATTGGATGAACGAGCAGCTAGCACAGCACAGTCTTGTTCAAAGAGAAACAAAATAGCTAGCTGGGCCTACCGTGCTTTGATCCTCATTCAGACCGACGTGCGTGTGTGTAGCCAAGTAGGGGCTCGCCGCGTAGGATCTTCAGTGGCAGGAACTCAACGGGCAAAATACTCCGTTGCTGCAGGTGAAATGATTTTTTTCCCCAAAAAACAAAGAAGTGAAATGAATTCCAAAGATGTACATTCTCCACTGCCGAGGACCGTCTGCTCTGCTCAGTTTTCTAGCTCTTTTTTTCTTGACACATTTTTTTTGGTTTCCCACGAGCGTCGTACTCCCTCGATTTTATTTACTTTGTGGTCTAAGTTTAATCAAAATCAAACTTAGAATATAACAACAAATACGAATATGCACAAATGCTATACTATAAAAAAATGCTTATAATGATCGATTGTAATAGAGTAGACTTTATATCGTAGGTGTTGATATTTTAAAAGAAAATTAGTTAAGTTGATAAATTTAATTGTTGAAATACTTAAAACACGAAGTAATTGTCAACGGATGGAGTAGTACTTCGCTCAGTTGCTTAAACGTGCATCAATGTGCTAGATACAAGAGAATAATGCTCATCCTGGTGTCCTTGCTTGCAGCTTCTGTTCCCATCTTCGATAACTCCCCAGTTTCCATGCTACGTAAGGCTCGATCGAGGTGTTAATTAAGCAGCAAGCTTGGGGAACTAAACCAACTCCGTGCACGTCACGAATCGCTAAGTACGAACAAGAAGCTGCTGGTATATGATACTCGACCGAGGAGTTTTTTGTTTGATTGTTTGTTTTTGCGAAGCAAGGGCAATGTGAAAAGTACTAGTCATGCATTCCTACATGCTCAGAGCGGCAATTTCACTGATTCCGTGCCTTCTTTCATGATTAACGACTACTCTACACTTGTACGAATACATATCTAAATATACATAATATAGGGCTGGCTACAATTATCTGTTGTGAAGGAATCCGTCCAAAAAAAATACTAGCAGAGAGCATGATAACCTACTGGATGATACTTTCTCTACTTCCTGAAGTGCTTGTCAAGCTGAGCCAGATCTTGTTGCGGAGGCTGAAGCAATGTTTCTTTTTACAAAAATAAAATATATATTAATATTAAAAACATATCAATTACATCTGGTCTCTGGAACAATAAAATAACTAGAGCAAGTCTAGACATGATGGATGCACATAAAAAAAGAGGCTCTGCCAAGGCAGTGGGGACGACACCTCGAGTCTAAAAAAAAGCTTCTCCAAAAATGAAGCCTCTTGGAAGGCTGCACAAATACCTCTGTGTCCATACTAATTGGTAATGGTCAGATCCTGGAATTTGGATTTCAGCCTAGAGAATGTCCAAACTCCAGACAGTGCCTTCAACAAAGAGATGACTAAGGAGCCACCATTGCTAGGTAAAACCACCAAAAGTCAGACTTTAGATCATCTGAGACACGGAACTCCAAGAACGCGGTCATGAATGAAGTATGCAAATGTCATCACCACCCATATGCGGAGCTACTTGGGGACTTGGCTGTATAGATGTACACCCAATATTTTTGACAAAACAACTTAATTAGCTAAGTTTAGAGTTATACATCTTAAATAAATCAGAAAATTCATGTAAGGATTAATATTTGAGAGACCATGTACACCCATTATCAGACCTCTGGCTCCGCCAATGCCACCACCTGTCCGCAAAAAGAAAATGTCACCACCACCACTTGTCAAGAACTGCTGCAAATGCTTCGAAGTGTTAACCGTCAGGCACACCTACATCATTGCCCCACCTTTTTGATCTTGTCACCGCCAGCACCAAGCGATCTCACTTAACATGAGCATGGACAGGGCCAGCTCTAGCCCAGGGCAAGAAGGGCGACGGTCTGGGCCCGACCAAAATTGGAACCCATATCAGGTGTATGGTATGTATGGGGCAGAGGAGAAGGGGAAAAAAGCCCATCTAGGATCTCGCTGATCGCAGGGCGGGCGGATCGATCGCACGGCACATGCGATAATGTGTTAACCCTTTGTTTCTCTCGATCGAATCGGGCACGGAGGCTACCGTATGTCGTGAACAAACCTATTCATCACCCACGGGTGATGGTTACAACCATCGCCCGCATGGTTTCACCGTGGCGCGTTTTTGGGCTGTAGGCCACGGGCTTTCCGGTTTTTTGTCGGGTTTTTCTGGTTTTCTTGGGTTTCGGTTTTCTTTCAGTTTTTCTTCATTTTTTCCGATTTTTATTTTTTCTGTTTTTTTCCTTTTTAACAAATTTTAAAGTGGAGCAAAATTTAATGTTAAGCAAATTTCAAATTTGAACAAATTTTCGAAGTAAGCAAAATTTTAATCTTAGAAAATTTTACATCTGAGCAAATTTCAAATCTGGGCAATTTTTAAATCTAAGCAAATTTTAAATCTGGACAAATTTGAATCGAAGCAAATTTGCCAATCTGGATTTTTTTTTAAATAACCGACTAATGGGCTAGGCCCATTAACAGGTTCCCTTAGCGATGGTTATAAACCATAGCTAAGGGGTGATGGTTAGGCGCTCCCGTCTGTCGCCTCCATCGCCTCACATCAGGAATTCCCAATCCCTATTTCCCTATTCACGCACGGAGACGGAGGCACGGCCGCACGACATTGGAGAGGTGACCAAGATCAACAGGTAATTCTAGGATCAAATACTCGACGAGAACATGAGACCCTGCTGGCCGACTCTGATTTTTCATTTTTACATCACTTGCAATTGCTTGCTTCCGTTCCGTGTCAGGTGTTGCTAGCAGTTGGTTCAGTTTGTCCGCTTCTTTCAGTTTGTTTGTCGAGGAGACTGTGACTCTGTCGTTCACCTAATTTGCTATGGCTTTCAAGTTTGTTGTAAACATGTTGCAAAAAAAACATCTATCTGGTTGTAAGAGTAGAGAAGTTGATATTTGGTTTGGAACAAAGACAAGAAAACTTATCAGGTATTTGACACAGCGTTCAAGTTTGTTGTAATCATGTCATTCCTATTTTTTAATGCTTTCTAGCATGATACTGCATCTGAAGAAAAAGCAAGAATATTTATCCGATATTTGCCCTGGTTATGATTTTTTCTCTTTATTGGGCCAATTGATAGAGTTCGCCCAAGGGCCTACGAAATCCTAGAGCCGGCCCTGAGCATGGAGAACCTCTGGCTATAAACCCATCTTGACATGCCCACCTCTGCTCGGACCATGGTAATCGCAGCTAATAACCAAAATCGACATACCACAAGGTGCCGACACAAGTGGATCTTCGAGCCGCTAATAGACCACCGCCATCACCGACAATGTTGGCTCCTCCCCGAGTCCCCTAGATTCAGCGCATCGGCAACCAAATATTAGCAAAAAGACAGGGACAACTCCCAGGACGAATTAGAGCGGGCGCACGAACAACCTTCCATGTCGTACCTTTCAATGGGCACGGATCTTGGACAACCTCACCTAGAGCAATGACAAGAAAGATTTGGCCAACATAAAATCTCGCACCGGCGGTAACCGGCTCTTGTAGAAATGTGGAGGGACTAGATGCTAGGGCTGAGGGAGAAAAAGGAAAAGGGAGACTCCCAATCGCCACCGTCGGTTGGCCCCCTCCGTCGAGTCATGGATGCTCACTATGGCCTGATTTAAAATTTTGAGCAATTCTCGATTTCAAATATTGTTTTCAATTTTGAATATTTTTCGATTTGAAAGTTTTTCGAAATTTTCAAGTTTGAACCTTTTTAAACCTGATATTTTAAAGTTCAAATGAATTTTAAATTTAAATACAAATAAAAAAGAAAATAGATAGTGCCCTTTTGTTGACATGCCTTACAGCAGCCCATGAATCGGTCGCTGCACGCAGTTGGGAAGCTCCTGACCACGCGTCGCACACCACGAAGCGAGGTACGGGCCGATTTAGTTCGGCCCTAGCTGTTTTTAATCATTTATTCTGTTTCTTTTCTTTTAGGATATTTAAAAAATTAAATTTCTAAACATGCCCAAAATTGAAAAGGTGTAGTATTTGAAAAATGATCTAATTTTTAAAATGTTTCAGATTTGAAAAATATTTCATACCTCGAATTATTTTGAATAAAATATCTCAAAAATATTTAAATTAACAAATATTCTAGTTTTTGAATAAACTATTTCAATTTTTATGAAAATAAAATATTAATATACGTACAAATTTAGAAAATTGGGTTTAAAAATATTCATCTTATGAAAAACGTAAAAAAGAAGCAGAAAAGAAAAAGAGAAACATTAAAAAAATATAAAGAAAAGAGAGAAGACATCGTTGGCCGACCGCATCGGTCGGTGTATAACATTTCAGCTCTCGGCTCGTTCGGATGAACGCACGGACAAAGGGTGATGTATGCCACCATGATCGACATAGCCCATGCGCCGCACACCCGAGGATGCCGGTCTTGGGCTGCCTACGTTTATTCTTACATTTTTATTTTCCATAGTATTTTTTTCGCTTTTGATTCTTTAAAAGTTAACTTTTGCCAAATCTAGAACACAAATTTCAAAATCTGAACAACTTTTTAATTTGAATACTTTTTCAGAAAACGAACATTTTGATATCTGAACATTTTTAAAATTAAATTATTTTTCAAATTTGAAGATTTCAGTAATATTAAAATTTTCTAAATATAAACAATTTTCAAATTTGAACACATTTGAATCCAACCATTTTATCATTTAAAAACATTAGGACTATAAAAAATTCAAATCAAAACACTTTAAATGTAAACAATTTTTAAATTTAAACATTTTTAGAATTTGAACATTTTCAAAATCTAAACATTTTTCATACTTAATTTTTCTATTTAAAAATTAAAAAATTAAATTAAATCAGGAAAAGAGAAAAGAAATAAGAAACATAAACAGAAAACAAAAAAGAAAAGAAAAATCGAAATAGCCCTTTATTATACAACTCCTATGCGTAATTGATAGCTTTTTGGTATTATCCATATATATATATACTACTAGGTACGAAATAACAGGAAAGATAGAAATAGTGACTTTGGCTTCAAATAGAGAGCAGCTTAAAGGGAACTCGCACTTGAGGACTACTCTGATAAAATACTGAACACTGGCTAGGAACTGGGTTGCACTAAGCCCGCCCATCACCCCGCCCAGGGGTGTTCTGGGCTGGGTTGGAACAATCTACCTCATGTAGGTGGTCTGAGGACGGGTGTCGCTATTCATCGCTCCGTTGCGGTAGGGAATAGCTCCTGCAGCGCCTCGCTTACGCATCCCTCCTTTTGCGTCTCCCAGGAACGGGTATTGCTGCACTTTTTTCATTTTTCCTATTATTATTTCTTTGAAAAGTATCCATATTTGAAAAAAAACTCATACTTGAAAATTTGAGGTATAAAAAATGTTTAGAGTTTGAAAAATGTTCAGCAATAAAATTTGCTTGAATTTTAAATTTGCTCGAATTTGAAATAAAAAAGAAACCAAAAAGAAAAGAAAGAAAAACGAACGAAAAAAACTGAACCAAAATATTAAAGAAAATGTCCTAAAACTGGAAGAACCCAAACACATGTTGATGTGCCGCGGCCCAACTTGGTGTCCCACGCGTGCGCGCATTGATAGCTGCTGGATGATGTATAGGAATTTTCTCTGAGGACCGCCTATATATACATATTCAGATATATGTGGGATAAAAAGACCCTAGTAATTCAAATCCTGAGTAAGCCAGTCGGAGTCGAGCTGGTAACAAACTTGTTGTTGTTGGTTGTATCGGATTCTGTGGTGCGGTGGTAACAAATCCAGAGTAAGCGAGTAGTTTAAAAGCTGGTACTCACGAGCAGGATGACCCCGAACCGGACTGCGAGTCATCGTACCTCAAAAGTTGCAGCGTGCGGCTCAAAATCGAAACCAAAATCGATCGAGCTGCTGCATATGCCCGACGGGATGGCGACCGGAGGAATCACCCAGCTGGATGAGGACGTCCTCACGGAGATACTCCTCCGGCTGCCGTCTAAATCGGTGCTCCGTGCCCGCGCCGTCAGCAAGCAGTGGCGCTACATCGCCACCCGCCCTTGTTTCGTCGCCGCCTACTCGGTCCGCCGCCCACCGGAGATCATCGTGTTCTATGAGCTCGACCAGGACGGCAATCCAGTCCCAGACAGCAAACCGATCGACGGCAAGTACACACAAGCAGTCGGCGCCATCAACTTCGCTACCCAGGAGGAGGACCTGGTGCGCCGACCCATCGTGCACTACCCCGCCGGCGGCACCCTGCACCTCCACGCCTTCTGCGACGGGCTCTTGCTCTTCTGTCGAGGAGGCGAAAGGCTCTTCATCTTCATCCCAGCAACGAGGCAAGTGACGTTCCTCCCGTCGCTGCCCATAACATCGCCACGGGCTTCGGTTCAGGCGGTTGGCTTCTATCGCCACAGGGCGTCTGGCGAATACCGGGTGCTGTGCCATGTCGAGCAGATCCACTACATCCTCTCTGCCGGCGCCGGCGCCGGTGAGCCGCGGCGGCTCGCGGACAGCATTGCGTTCCCGACCTTCCCCGGCGTTGCTCTCCACGGGAGGCTGCATTGGCTGATATGCGCAGAGCAATCCAGCGATCCCGACATGATCCTAGCCTTCGACACGGTGTTAGACAAGTTTCGCCGGATGGCGCCGCCCCTGGTGCCCGCCGCCGGCAGCAGCTGCTACCGCGCCCCTCACCTGTTCGAGATGCACGGGATGCTTGCCGCGTCGGCGGTGCGGGACGTGCCACACATGGACGTGTGGGTGCTCCAGGACTACAACAGGGAAAGCTGGGCGTGGCACCTCAGGATCACCATGTTGGTTGACCTGTCAGGTTTAAGAGACAAAAACGTTCTAGTCAAATAACGTCAGGTTTAAGAGATAAACATTGACAAAAACGTTCTAGTCAAATAACGTTAAGGAGGAGGCCCACGAACCAACGTTCGTGACCACCTCGTTCGCATCTCACGCGCCCTGATCGGGGGCACCAAAACCAACTCGATGGTTTGGTCCCCTGTCGCCTGCGCCATATAAAAGGGGGGGAGCCTGGCTGCTATCGATCACGGCCAGTTTTACGATCAGCTCGCTGCTTTCCCCACAACTCCTAAAGCCCTACCGATCTAGGGAAGCGCAGAACGACGGGAAGACCAGCCTACACCCCGGCGGTGCCAGGGCAGTGCCGCTGGAGGCCTGAGGGGATCAGGAGGATCCCCAGATCATCAACGACCTCTCTGCTTCACGCCTGCAACGAGCAGGCGACGATGGCAACTCCTGCAATGCGTAATACATCTCTATTCTTCATGTGCAATAGGTGTTCTAGATTGCTATCATGTCGATCTTGTGTCACTGCTGAGGTATTAGGTCTAACAATGGTATCAGACGCTGGTCATGGTTAGCACTAGAACTCTAATGCGATCTAATGATCCTAATTATGTTGTAGATCATGTTATTAGGCAATAATGTCGAGATGTTTTAGCCCCTGTATGCATGTTTAGGCTCTCAGATTATTCCATCTGCAAGCGATCTCATGATGTTTTTAGCCCCTGCCGATTGGAGACATACCTGATGCCGCCGGGTGTTTGCCTTTCCCCTCCGGGGCCCGTCGGAGCAGCTGCTGCTCCGGCGAGGGCAGAGATCCCGCGCCGCCACTCTCTCCCGACGGAGGAGTGCGCGGGTGGACGCGCGGTAACGCGCGGAACGGACACCTAACGGCTGCCGGCCTCGCCGGTGAGCACCGCCCTCGCCGACCCTCAAGGAGACGGCGCCAGTAGCCACGCTCGACGGAGGAGCGCGCCGGACATGGTCCGTCGCACGCTGCTTCGGCGAGCGCCGCCACCGCGCCGGAATGATGCAGGGAAGGGGCGCGCCTCGCGCCGCCGGGCATGGTCGCCAACGCGCGCCGCGGGCCGCCGGCGTGGCCGCCTCGCGCGCCGCGGGCCGCCGGGCGTGGCCGCCTCGCGCGCCTCGGGCCGCCGGGCGTGGACGCCTCGCGCGTCTCGCGCCGCCGGACTTGGCCGCGTCGGTGCGGCAAGGGGAGGGTTTCCTCCACGCGCCCCGCACGGAAAACGGCACCGGCAGCCATGCTCGACGGAGGAGCGCGCGGGACTTGGTCCAGCGCACGCTTCTCCGGCGAGCACCGCCACCGCGCCGGCATGGAGCAAGGGGAGGAGGGCGCCGCCGCCGGCGTCGGCCCTCTGCCTCAGACGCGGAAAAATCGGGGGAGAAAGGAAATTTTTTAGGGTTAGGGCTCCGGCTGCCCCTTTTGATCCGGCCTTCAATGATCTGGACCGTCCAGTGGATCGGACGGCCGAGATCGAGGCGGAGCAGCAGCCGGGCCGGGGGTCCTTTTTGGGCCATATCTAAGGATGGGTTTCGGCCCAGGTTGTCGGCAGTCCAGTAAGTTTTCTGGGCTGCCGATTTTCCTTGTCTGTTTTCTGTATTTTTGTGCATTCTAAATGCTTTTCCTTATGTTTTTTTGCACTATTATATACAGAAAAATCATTGCCTATAAAATATGATCAGAAACATGTTATTTTTCTGGAAAGAAATGAACCAACGAGATTTTCTTGTCTAGAATATTTAATATGTTTTAATGTTGAATACTCAAATTAAACACCAAATATGTTGTTCCTTAAATGCTTAATGTTGATGTTTAATTTTGAGAATGTCATGACTGCAAAAATAATTCTGACCAACGTTGTGTTATTTCTGCAAGTCAACCCCTAATGTTGTTCTAATTCATGTCATTTCTGCCCAACGGTGTTTGACATAGAATAAGAAATTTATGGCATGTTTATTTTATATGCATGCAATTTTACTAATGAATGTCCATGTCAAATTTCAGCTTCCGCTGCGATGCGTTATGATGCTGTCGAGCAGTTGACCGGCAGCAACTTTCCTCGTTGGAAGAACTCCATTGAGCTATGTTTGGCTTTCAACGAGTTTGATTATGCCTTAAGGGAGGATAAGCCCGTGGCGCCAGTTGCTGGTGCTACGGGGTATGATGAACTAAAGAAAACTTATGACTCCAAGATGGAGAAGTGGGACAAATCCAATCACGTTGCAATGCTCGTGATGAATTCTTCCATTTCACCTGAGATTATTGGGGCTCTCCCCAAGAAAGATACTGCTAAGGAATTTATGGAAGCCTTGGAGGAGCAATTCAAAGGCTCCGAAAAGGTTTATGCTCATGAGCTTCTTCACAAGCTACTTGGCAAGTATAAAAATGATGGTGATGTTAGGGGACACATACTGAGAATGATAAATGCTTCAAATAAACTGAAGCACCTAAAGTGTGAGCTCAGTGACAACCTCCTTATCATCATGATCTTGGAGTCCCTCCCTGAAGAGTTCGATCAGTTCAAGATCAACTACAATTCCATGAAGGAGAAGTGGACACTTGCTGAGATATCCCCTCGGATTGTCCAGGAAGAAGAAAGGATGATGAGGCAGAACAAGGATCAGGCTTTTCATGTTGGCTCCTCAAAGAGAAAGCATGACGGGTCAGGCCCTTCAAAGTCGCCAAAGAAAACCTTCAAGAAGGAAATGCCAAAGTTTAAAGGAAAGGAAAAGGATAATGGACAGTCTTCAGAGCCTACTGATAATGTGTGTTTCTTTTGTAAGAAGGAAGGCCATTACAGGAAGGACTGTCATGAATACCTCAAGTGGATGATGAAGAAAGGTACAGATGAAATCACTTTTGTTGATGAAATGTTATATACTGATTTCTCTTGTACATCATGGTGGATTGATTCAGGTGCAACTGCTCACGTTGCTAATTCTATGCAGGGATTAAATTTGATCCAAACCGTAACAAGCGGGGCAAGACGACTTAGAGTTGCAAATGGAGTTGAAGTTGATGTTGAAGCTGTTGGGTCACTCACCTTGGAGCTCCACACCGGCTTTCACCTTCATTTAAATAATGTTCTTTATGTACCTACTTTAAGTAGGAATTTGATTTCAGTTTCTTGTCTCGATGATAACATGTTTGAGTGCAAGTTTGGCAACAAACAATTTGTTTTAAATTATTGTAATAAAGATGTTGGCCTCGGTGTCAGACGAGGCAAACTATATATGTTATCTATGAATGATTATGTTTTGCATGTGAGTAATGTTTCAAATGTTGAGAAGAAATGGAAGGGTACTAGCACTTCTTCGAAATTGTGGCACTGTCGTTTAGGCCACATTTCGAGGGGGAGAATGGATAGACTTATTAAAAATGATGTACTCCTCCCATTAGACTTCTCTGATGCGGACAAATGTGTTGATTGCATCAAAGGTAAATATGCAAAAACAATTAAGAAAGGAGCGGTAAGAGCCACGAGTGTCCTCGAACTCATACATACTGACATATGCGGACCTCTTAATGTTAAGTCTATAGATGGTTTTGATTCGTTCATCACCTTCACAGACGACTTTTCCCGTTATGGGTACATTTACCCTATACGTGATCGATCGGAAGCTTTGGACAAATTTAAAGTGTTCAAAGCCGAAGTTGAGAACCAACTGAATGCAAAAATTAAAGTTGTACGATCTGATCGCGGGGGAGAGTATTACGGTAGGCACGCTCCTTATGGGCAAATTCCAGGACCTTTTGCTAAGTTCCTAGCTGAGAATGGAATTGTTGCCCATTATTCAATGCCTGGTGAACCTCAACAAAATGGTGTGGCTGAGCGCCGCAATCGCACGCTTTTGGATATGGTACGTAGCATGCTCAGTCATGCAAGTTTGCCGGTAAGCCTATGGATGGAGGCATTGAAGACGGCTGCACATATTTTAAATCTTGCTCCCACTAAGTCAGCACCGAACACACCTCACGAGATGTGGACGGGAAAGAAACCGAGCTTGAACTATTTACGTGTGTGGGGCTGTCCTGCTGAAGCTAGAATTTTCAATCCACAACTTAAGAAGTTAGACCCAAAAACGGTTAGTTGTTTCTTCGTCGGATACCCGCACAGGGGAAAGGGATATCGTTTCTATTGCCCAGGTCATACCACCAAGTACGTGGAGACCCGGCAAGCGGTATTTTTTGAGGATAATGAAGTTAATGAAATAAGGAAGATCGATCTTGAGGAAAAGAGGGTGTGTGCTCCATCCCCGATTATCCAAAAGGTCGTTCTACCAATGCAGAGGAGAATCACTTCTAATGTTGAGACTGAACCTCACAGTGCTGGTCCTCAACCTGATGGTGATCCTGAAACTAATGATAACGCAAATCCAGAAGGTGAAGAAAATCACCAGTCGGATAATGAAGAAGATCCTCAAAATAATAATGCCCCTCCACCACCATCGCCTGTGAGAAGATCACATCGAGAAAGAAGAAAAGCCATCTCAGATGATTATATCACCTACATGAGTGAGGATGTAGACGATATAGGAAAGGTGGAGGATCCAACCTCATACAAGGAGGCCATTAAGAGTTTGAATTCGTCTAAGTGGCAAATCGCCATGGAAGACGAGTTGAAATCTATGAGCTCAAATGATGTTTGGGACCTAGTAGAAGTTCCTAATGACGCCAAAAGAGTAGGCTCCAAATGGATCTACAAAACTAAGTACGACCCCAAAGGGAACATCGAAAGGTTCAAAGCTAGACTTGTGGCAAAAGGTTTCACACAGAGAGAAGGAATCGATTATAATGAGACTTTCTCTCCTGTGTCATCTAAAGATTCTTTTAGGATCGTCATGGCTCTGGTAGCTCATTTCGACCTAGAATTGCATCAAATGGACGTTAAGACGGCATTTCTAAATGGCGACCTTGATGAAGACGTGTACATGACTCAGCCGGAAGGTTTTGTTGTGGAAGGAAAGGAACATTTAGCATGTCGTCTGAAGAAATCCATCTATGGCTTGAAGCAAGCTTCAAGACAGTGGTACCTCAAGTTCGATAAGATTATTAGAACTTTTGGTTTTCTTGAAAATGTTAAGGACAACCGCATTTATGTTAAGTTTAAGGGCAATAGGTTCACAATATTAGTCCTGTATGTGGATGACATATTATTGGCCTGCAGTGATAAGGATATGCTGCACGAGACCAAGAATTTTCTGTCTTCCAATTTTGATATGAAAGATCTCGGTGAAGCTTCATATGTCCTCGGCATTGAGATTCATCGAGATAGGTCTAAAGGTGTGTTGGGACTATCACAAAAGGCATACTTTGAGCGAGTACTAAAGAAATTCAATATGCATAAGTGCTCTGGCTCACCTGCCCCAGTAGTCAAGGGCGATAAGTTTGGGACTTTTCAATGTCCGAGGAACCAAATTGAAACTGATCAGATGAAGTCGGTTCCTTATGCTTCAGTTGTCGGAAGCATCATGTATGCACAAGTTTGTACACGCCCTGATTTGGCTTTTATAACCGGGATGCTTGGCAGATTCCAATCAAATCCAGGACTAGACCACTGGAAGGCCGCAAAGAAAGTCTTGCGTTATATGCAAGAGACAAAAGGGTACATGCTTACGTACAGAAGGTCTGATAACCTACAAGTTGTTGGTTATTCAGATTCTGATCATGCCGGTTGTGTGGATAGTAAGAAATCCACGTCAGGTTATGTATTCACACTTGCCGGAGGAGCTATATCGTGGAAAAGCTCCAAACAAACTATAGTTGCTTCATCTACGATGCAAGCAGAGTTTATAGCATGTTACGAGGCCACTGGGCAGGCTGTATGGCTAAAGAATTTCATTCCCGGACTTAAAGTGGTCGACAGCATTTCGAAACCACTTCTATTGTACTGCGATAATGAACCCGCAGTTTTCTATGCGAATAACAACAAGTCAAGTGATGCTGCTAAACACATTGACATTAAGTATCATGTTGTGATGCATAGGATCCAGGATCAAACAACTAAGGTTAAGCATATAAGTACGACTCGTATGCTTGCGGATCCGCTAACGAAAGGCTTACCACCCAGAATCTTTCGTGAGCATGTTGCCGGCATGGGATTACTGGAAGCCTTATGATTCTGGAATAAAGGGACCATAATAAGAACCACTCCCAATAAGTATTATGTTATCCATTTCAAGATAGGCGGGTATGCCATAAGTGTTGAGGTTCAATAGCATTTCATTGGTTGTTGTAACACCTCACTTTGGTTTATTATTCCTATGGAGAATGGGCAAATGATGTTAAACCTAACGATCAAGGGGGAGAATGTTGGTTGACCTGTCAGGTTTAAGAGACAAAAACGTTCTAGTCAAATAACGTCAGGTTTAAGAGATAAACATTGACAAAAACGTTCTAGTCAAATAACGTTAAGGAGGAGGCCCACGAACCAACGTTCGTGACCACCTCGTTCGCATCTCACGCGCCCTGATCGGGGGCACCAAAACCAACTCGATGGTTTGGTCCCCTGTCGCCTGCGCCATATAAAAGGGGGGGAGCCTGGCTGCTATCGATCACGGCCAGTTTTACGATCAGCTCTGCTTTCCCCACAACTCCTAAAGCCCTACCGATCTAGGGAAGCGCAGAACGACGGGAAGACCAGCCTACACCCCGGCGGTGCCAGGGCAGTGCCGCTGGAGGCCTGAGGGGATCAGGAGGATCCCCAGATCATCAACGACCTCTCTGCTTCACGCCTGCAACGAGCAGGCGACGATGGCAACTCCTGCAATGCGTAATACATCTCTATTCTTCATGTGCAATAGGTGTTCTAGATTGCTATCATGTCGATCTTGTGTCACTGCTGAGGTATTAGGTCTAACACACCATACCTCAGGTCCGGACAATGTTCGGCTCACCCTTTACGGCCACGGCCCTTGGTGTCCTCGACCTCGAGGGGAACGTGCTCGTTGTCCAGTATGGCGGTCTCGTGATTTTCTACCACATGGATGGGGAGAGGAAGCTACACGTGCTTGACACGAGGACGGCGGACAGTTCTGCCCTGTGTCATCAAGGGATTTACAGGGAGAGCCTCGTCTCCCTCACGTTGGCTCCACCCTGAAAAAAAAACATGCATGTATACTCCATCCATCCCATGCAAGATCTTTTAAAACCTGAACTAGCAAGGTGATCTTCTCTAATGTAGAATAAAATACTACTCTGTCTCTGATTCAGATTAATTAACTTCATTTTGTCTAGATACAGATATACTAGATGTGTTTGTTGACTATAATCGCGAAAGGTATATCCCAATTTAGTGCAAAGATGTGTCTTAGCTAGTTTTATAGCATAAAAGGCTTGTTCTACTGTTGCAATATGAAAGAGTCTCTCTTCACTAAGAAAACCAGCAGGATATTTTCCCTAAACTAGACAAGCACAAGTGAACATCCCAAAATTCCTAATTAATTTCCGAATTTCCAAAGAAATAGACAAACTAATCTAGTAATCGATCTAGTGTTGACTATTGAGATTTGGGCCAAAAAAATAACTCAAAGACAGATCAAATCAGAAGTTCGAAAATGCGAAACTAGAGACTACCTTTCGTCCTTCCGTCATTGCTCATGCAGTCATACAGACATTGCGGCCGGCCGGCTTGATGGGCGCCCCTTCTCAGCACTGAATTGTCGATTTATCTGGAGTTTTTGTCTTCTAGATTGGAGCCCTCGGTGGCGGCCGGTGAATCGGCAACAGGGCAGCCATCGTCGCGTCGAACACAGGCACAGCACAGTAAAAGAAACGACAATCTGATCCAATCACGCGTGCATACGAGCTGGTTTGGAAACGACTCGGTAGCGCGCGCGGCGCGCTACCGAGTACCGATTCGCTGAACAATTTCGTAGATGGGCTCGGCCCATTTCCTTGTCGTTCGTTCGTTTCCTGCGTTTCCTTGGTTCCTTCGTTTCGTACCGAGAGGAAAGCTACAACGATAAAAGGAACCATGGCATGGAGTTGCCGCCGCGTTAATTGATCAAACGTATGTTGTCTTCCACGATCAAGGACGGCTTGTCCTCCACCAATCAGGAGAAATACTACAGACTGTGTGTTTCTTCTCGTCCAGGTTTGCTTCTAAGCTTTTTTTTTCTTCTCTTTTTATATTTTCTTTCTCTTATATCTTCCTTTTAGGTCTTTTTTGCCATTTCATTTTTTTCTTAGTTTAGTTTCTAAAAATGATTCTTTTTCTAGATACGTTTTTTTTTTCATTTCTTCCTTTTCTTTATGTTATTTTTATTACACTATTTTCTTTTTCCATTTCATTTTTCTTATGTTTAGTTTATAATACATGTTTTTATTTTCTTTCTTTTCGTTCCCAAATGAATAAAACGTGTTCCTTTATTTAGAAAGATTTATTTATTTTATTTATAAAATTAGTTTCTCACAATTGTTTTCTTCTTATTATTCTTTTCTTGCTTTTCTATATTTTAAAATTATATTTACATATTTATTTATGATTTTATTTTTGTTTCATTTTTTCAAATATTTTGCATACAATGCGGATGTGTTTCCTGGATATATTTCCCGGACATTGCATTTTTGTTTTATGTAGACGAGATATGTTTCTCGGATGGTACATTTTTGTTCTTGTGTGGACACGATTTTTGTTAACACCATAGGTTAGGTTGTTCGTTTGAATCTAAGGGTTTGTTTATCATGTGTCAACAAGTTGTTCCTAGCTACTAATTGTTTATTCTCCTCAACCTATGGTGTTGTTCCTAATATGTCTTAAAGTTTGTTCCTCGCTATAAATGGTTTTGTTTCGCTCAATTGGTGAGGTTGTTCCCATATGATTTATAGTTGTTCCTAAGTACAAATGATTTTTTTCCCCTCGATCTATAGGGTTGTTCTTCGCTACAAATGGTTTTGTTCCACTCAATTTGTGAAGTTGTTCCCATATGTTTAAAGTTGTTCCTAACTACAAATGATTGTCTTCCCCTCAATCTATAGGCTTCATATGTGTCTCCATGTTGTTTGTATCTACACATTGGTTTGTTCCCGTCAAAATGTAGGGTTGTTCCAGTAGAGTCAAAGTTGTTCCTAACTATAAATGAGTTTGTTCCCCTCAATCTATATTTGTTCCCCATATGTCAACGAGTTGTTCTTAGCGACTAATGGGTTTGTTCCCTCAATCTATGTGTGTTGTTACCTTATGATTTAAAGTCGTTCCTATCTACACACGGCTTTGTTCCCTTCAAAATGTAGGGTTGTTCTCATTGGACTCAAAGTTGTTCCTAGCTACAAATGAGTTTGTTCCCCTCAATCTTTAGATTTGTTCCCCATATGTTAACAAGTTGTTCCTAGCTACTAATGGATTTGTTCCCGTCAATCTATGTGGGTTGTTCCCTTATGATTTGAAGTTATTCCTAACTGCAAATGGATTTGTTCCCTTCATATTATAGGGTTGTTCCAGATATGCCTCCAAGTTGTTCCTAAATAGAGAGTGGTTTGTTCCCCTCAATCTATGGGGTTGTTCCGATATGATAACTGATGACCCACAAGTATAGGGGGTGTATCGTAGTATCTTCGATAAGTAAGAATGTCGATCCCAACGAGGAGCAGAAGGTGTTGACAAGCAGTTTCGATGAAGGATTCACTGTAAATGCTCACAGACAAGTATTCAGGGGGTTTTAATGTAACAGTTGAATAAAGTACGAGTAAGTAAAGTGCGAGAGTAACAATTGCAGCGAGTGGCCCAATCCTTTTTAGCACAAAGGACAAGCCGGTTTGTTTACTTATAATTACCAAATGTTCTCGAGGACACACGGGATTTTAGTCTAGTGCTTTCGCTACATACGGCTAAATAATCTTCATTGTTATGATAAGTGTTGTGTGGGTGAACCTATGCTAATGTACCGCCCTTCCTAGGACTAATACATACTTGTGATTATACCCCTTGCAAGCATCCGCAACTACAAGAAAGTAATTAAGAATAAATCTAACCACAGCCTTAAACTCTGAGATCCTGCGATCCCTCCTGCATCGATATACCAGCGGGGGTTTAGGTTTCTGTCACTCCGGCAACCCCGCAATTGGCAAACGAATACAAGATGCATTCCCCTAGGCCCATAAATGGTGAAGTGTCATGTAGTCGACGTTCACATGACACCACTAGAAGAATAACACCACAACTTAAATATCACACCATTGAATATTACTCAACCATAGTTCACTACTAACATTTAGACTTCACCCATGTCCTCAAGAACTAAACGAACTACTCACGAGACATCATATGGAACATGATCAGAGGTGATATGATGATGAATAACAATCTGAACATAAACTTGGTTCAATGGTTTCACTCAGTAGCATCAACAACAAGTAGAGATCGATACCGGGAGAGTTTCCCCTATCAAACAATCAAGATCAAACCCAAATTGCTACGGCGGTGACGGTGTCCAGCGGTGATGACGGCGGTGATGATGGTGGAGATGATGATGATGGTGATGGCGATGATGTCCAGCTCGATGACGGTGACGATGGCGTCGATTTCCCCTCCCGGAGGAATTTCCCGGCGGATTCCTGCCCGCCGGAGAGCTCTTTTCTCTCTGGTCTTCTCCGCCCCGCAGAGGCGGTCAGTAACTCTTCGCGAGGTACCCTCTCGTGGCTTAGGTTTTCGGGACGAAGGATTTCGCGAAGAAAAGGAGGCGAAAGGGGTCGTGGGCCCCCCAAACCACATGGCGGCGCGGCCAGGGTATGGGCCGCGCCGCCCTAGGGTGTGGGCCCACCCTGGGTCCTCCTGGCCCCTCCTTCTGGCTTCCTTCGTCATCTTGAAAAATAGGATTTTTGGTATAATTTCCTCCCACAGTTGATCTTCCGAAATATTGCGTTCTGACGGTGCTTTTTCCAGCAGAATCCTGGCTCCGGTGCTTGATCCTCCAATAATGATGAAACATGCAAAATAGATGAAATAACATAAGTATTGTGTCCCAATATGAAATATATCAATGAATAACAGCAAATTATGATATAAAATAGTGATGCAAATTGGACGTATCAACTCCCCCCAAGCTTAGACTTCGCTTGTCCCCAAGCGAAACTGAGCTCGATAGACAGGACCACATGTTTATGGAGTGAAGAGTCGATAAATAAAATACGGACAAGAAGCATCATATTCATTCACACAGGACATTATAGTAAACAGCCTCTTATAACTCATCTTGAAACAAGTATAAGGTAATCACAAGTAAAGGTGCATAAGAAATCATAATTGGTGATGGCAAACTTCGTTCTTGGTCAGAGAACAATTAACAGATTATATTTATCTCATTGAGCAGCGCTCTCATGTTAAAGTTTATAAGGCACAACTTGCATACTCAATTATAATGGTCTTCTCATGATCATTGATAACTTGCAAAGCTATATTCATTCAGATAAAACTTGTACTAAACAAGGAAGAATAAAAGACATGATGAAACAAATCACAGTATAATGGTTTGATCACAACTACTCAAATGCTTGCTTGAGATGGAGGGAAATAGGTTTACTGACTCAACATAAAGTAAAAGACAGGCCCTTCGCAGAGGGAAGCAGGGATTAAATCATGTGCTAGAGCTTTTTCAGTTTTGAAATCATATAAAGAGGGTAAAAGTAACTTTTTGAGAGGTGTTTGTTGTTGTCAACGACTGGTAGCGGGTACTCTAACCCCCTTGCCAGACAACCCTCAAAGAGCGGCTCCCATATTATTTTCATTTTGTGTGGCACTCCTTCCAACCTTTCTTTCACAAACCATGGCTAACCGAATCCTCGGGTGCCTGCCAACAATCTCATATCATGAAGGAGTGCCTTTTTATTTTAGCTTTATTATGATGATGACACTCCCCCCAACCTTTGCTTACACAAGCCATGGCTAACCGAATCCTTCGGGTGCCGTCCATCAATCACATACCATGGAGGAGTGTCTACTTAGTTTGATTAATTTGGGACTGGGAATCCCATTGCCAGCTCTTTTTGCAAAATTATTGGATAAGCGGATGAAGCCACTAGTCCATTGGTGGAAGTTGCCCAACAAGATTGAAAGATAAAACACCACATACTTCCTCATGAGCTATGAAACATTGACACAAATAAGAGATACTAAGTTTTGAATTGTTTAAAGGTAGCACATGAAGTATTTACTTGGAATGGCAGAAAATCCCATGTAGTAGGTAGGTATGGTGGACACAAATGGCATAGGTTTGGGTTAAGGTTTGGATGCACGAGAAGTATTCCCTCTCAGTACAGGTCTTTGGCTAGCAAGGTTAATTAGCAAGCATAAGAGTCGAGGGAAACAAACAAATATACATGTGATAGAAACAATCATGCATCTTCCTTGTAAGCACAAACAATTTTAACTTCAGAATAAAAAGCTATGAGCTAACAAGAAAGACAATGAAACATCTACATGTATTTCTCTTTTCTACTTAAACCTCAAAGTGTTGTTGCTATTGACCAATGCTAAGTTTGCCAAAACCAAATAGATTTATTCAATGCTCCCAAAGTGATGCCAATACTAACAACAAGGTGAATCATATGATAGAAATTGCAAACTAGAATAAAATGTGCAATATGTAAATGATAAGACTTCTCATTAATATTCCATAACGATAACTCACACCAAGGGATACATTGATAACCAACTAAAGGAGAGACACTTCCAACTGCAACCCATCTTATATGATAACTTCCCTACTCATGATATGACACTACTTGACAATAAAAGTAAAAGATAGTGATAATGTGATACCGCGGCACTCCCCCAAGCTTGGAACAAACCAAGGGGATGCCAATACCGATGATGAATTACTCCTTTGGTGATGGTGGTGATGAATTCCTGACAAGCTTCTCAATAAGCTCCTGAAGCTCATCAATCCTATATATGAGATTGCGAATCATCTCTGAATTGTGCTCGACGCGGTTAAAGAGTCTGTCTGACGGCGAGTCCCAGCTCTTGGAGTTATTTCCCCACTCTTCAGCCTCAGGCTCCTTCTCTCCTGCAGTGTTAGAGCGATCTATATCCCACTGGCTAGGCAATGCTGCCTTGGGAGTCCCTTCATTTTGATTATTGAAAATTAGATTGTGGAAGGGGTGATGAGTGCCTGATGGAGATGTTTTCGGAGCTAGGTAATGACGTGGAACCCCTCCTCCAGTGCGAATTCTTGCGCTCTTGTTTGCACTAAAAGGGTTGTCCACCACCTTGATGCTTGCGATAGTAGCACGCGGGTGTGCGCGCGAATCTTCTTCCACCTCTTCTTCATCCTCTTCCTTGACGTCCTTGTCTTCCTCTTTCCACCCAAGATCTCGATCATCTTCATCCGGAAACTCCTTGCCCTTGTTCTTAGAAACCATGGTGCTTCTAAACTGAAAACAGATCCTGGCAGAAACAGCTCGAAACAAAACACGTCGAGAACACGATATACGGACCTCCAGGGGTCCGGGGGATTATATAGCAAAAATTTTCACGCCAAACGGAAAGTACCAGATCGAACCAGAGTCGGAAAGGGGCGACGGGGCGGCCAAACCATAGGTCGGCGCGGGCCCAGGCTTGGCCGCGCCGGCCTATGGTGGTGCCCCCTCGTGCGTCCTTTCCACTCCGTTTCGAACTCGTAATTTTTCATATTTTCCAAAAACAACAAAAATATTGTTCGGAAAGTAAATTGCGTACTTTTCATTACCAGTACTGTTACCTATTCAAAGTCGAGTTCTGGCGGACTGTCAATTTGCCCTTTGATAAAAGCCTCCGGTGTTTCCACTTGAATAATATCAACATCAACATTATAGGAATCACCTGAGATATAATGCTTGAGTCTTTGTCCATTCACCACTTGCGTAGCATTGCCTTGGAGAGAGCTAATTTTGATTGCTCCTGAACGATACACCTCCTCGACAACATATGGTCCTTCCCATTTTGAGAGTAATTTCCCTGCAAAGAATCTGAGACGAGACCGATACAATAGGACTTTATCCCCAATATTAAATTCTCTTTTGATAATCCTTCTATCATGCCATTTTTTAACTTTCTCTTTAAAGAGTTTAGCATTTTCATAAGCTTCACTTCTCCATTCATCTAGAGAACTCAATTGCAACAACCTCTTATCACCGGCAAGTTTAGGATCTTTATTTAATTCTCTAACAGCCCAATAAGCTTTGTGCTCTAGTTCTAAAGGTAAATGACAAGCTTTCCCATAAACCATTTTATAAGGTGACATTCCCATGGGATTTTTGTAAGCAGTTCTATAAGCCCAAAGTGCATCCTTCAATTTACTAGCCCAATTCTTTCTAGTTTTATTAACTGTCTTTCCCAAAATAGATTTAATCTCTCTATTTGATAATTCCACTTGACCACTAGTTTGAGGATGATAAGCGGAAGCAATTCTATGATTAATACCATACTTAGCAAGAGTTTTTCTAAAACCTCCATGAATAAAATGAGAACCTCCATCAGTCATAATATATCTAGGTACTCCAAATCTAGGAAAAATAATATCTAAAAGCATTCTTAAAGAGGTCTCACCATCAGCACTTTTTGTAGGTATAGCTTCCACCCATTTAGTAACATAATCAACAGCAACAAGTATGTGAGTGTTACCTTCCGAAGATGGAAAAGGTCCCATGAAGTCAAATCCCCAACAATCAAACGGTTCAATAACAAGAGTATAATTCATAGGCATTTCATTGCGTCTGGAGATATTACCAACCCTTTGGCATTCATCACAAGATAAAATAAACTTTCTCGCATCCTTGAAGAGAGTTGACCAATAAAAACCTGATTGTAGAACCTTTTGCGCGGTTCTTTCTCCGGCGTGATGTCCTCCATAAGCATTACCATGACATTTACTCAATATCTCTTGTTGTTCATATTCGGGAACACATCTTCGCATAATACCATCCACTCCTTCTTTATATAAGTGTGGGTCATCCCAGAAATAATGCCTCAAATCGTAAAAGAATTTCCTCCTTTGCTGAGCTGAAAAGGTTGGAGGCAAGTGATGCGTGTGGTTGGCACGTCCGTTGGGAACCCCAAGAGGAAGGTGTGATGCGCACAGCGGCAAGTTTCCCTCAGTAAGAAACCAAGGTTTAATCGGACCAGTAGGAGTCAAGAAGCACGTTGAAGGTTGATGGCGGCGAGATGTAGTGCGGCGCAACACCAGGGATTCCGGCGCCAACGTGGAACCTGCACAACACAACCAAAGTACTTTGCCCCAACGAAACAGTGAGGTTGTCAATCTCACCGGCTTGCTGTAACAAAGAGTTAACCGTATTGTGTGGAAGATGATTGTTTGCAGAAAACAGTAGAACAAAGATGTGCAGTAGATTGTATTTCGAAGAGAATTGGACCGGGGTCCACAGTTCACTAGAGGTGTCTCTCCCATAAGACGAACAGCATGTTGGGTGAACAAATTACAGTTGGGCAATTGACAAATAAAGAGAGCATGACAATGCACATACATATCATGATGAGTATAGTGAGATTTAATTGGGCATTACGACAAAGTACATAGACCGCCATCCAACTGCATCTATGCCTAAAAAGTCCACCTTCAGGTTATCATCCGAACCCCCTCCAGTATTAAGTTGCTAACAACAGACAATTGCATTAAGTATTGCGCGTAATGTAACTAGTGACTACATCCTTGAACATAGCACTAATGTTTTATCCCTAGTGGCAACAGCACATCCGTAATCTTAGTGGTTCTTGTCACTCCTCCAGATTCACGGAGACATGAACCCACTATCGAGCATAAATACTCCCTCTTGGAGTTACTAGCATCAACTTGGCCAGAGCATCTACTAATAACGGAGAGCATGCAAGATCATAAACAACACATAGACATAGCTTTGATAATCAACATAACAAGTATTCTCTATTCATCGGATCCCAACAAACGCAACATATAGAATTACAGATAGATGATCTTGATCATGTTAGGCAGCTCACAAGATCCGACAATGATAGCACAATGGGGAGAAGACAACCATCTAGCTACTGCTATGGACCCATAGTCCAGGGGTAGACTACTCACACATCACACCGGAGGCGACCATAGCGGCGTAGAGTCCTCCGGGAGATGATTCCCCTCTCCGGCAGGGTGCCGGAGGCGATCTCCTGGATCCCCGAGATGGGATCGGCGGCGGCGGCGTCCCTGGAAGGATGTCCGTATCGTGGCTCTCGGGCCCGGGGGTTTCGTCCCGGAGACTTTTTATAGGCGGAAGGGCAGGTCAAGAGGCGGCACGGGGGCCCCACACCACAGGCCGGCGCGGCCAAGGGGGCGCGCCGCCTATAGTGTGGCCCTCCGTGGCCCATCATCGTCTCTCCTACGGACTACTCGAAGCTTCGTGAGAAAAAAGGCCCCTGGGCTTTGATTTCGTCCAATTCCTATAATATATCCTTACTAGGATTTCTGAAACCAAAAACAGCAGAAACAAGAATCGGCACTTCGGCATCTTGTTAATAGGTTAGTTCCGGAAAATGCATGAATATGACATAAAGTGTGCATAAAACATGTAGATAACATCAATAATGTGGCAGGGAACATAAGAAAATATGGATACGTCGGAGACGTATCAGCATCCCCAAGCTTAGTTCTGCTCGTCCCGAGCAGGTAAAACGATAACACAGATAATTTCTAGAGTGACATGCCATCATAATCTTGATCATACTATTTGTAAAGCATATGTAGTGAATGCAGCGATCGAAACAATGTATATGGCATGAGTAAACAAGTGAATCATATAGCAAAGACTTTTCATGAATAGCACTTCAAGACAAGCATCAATAAGTCTTGCATAAGAGTTAACTCATAAAGCAATAATTCAAAGTAAAGGCATTGAAGCAACACAAAAGAAGATTAAGTTTCAGTGGTTGCTTTCAACTTGTAACATGTATATCTCATGGATATTGTCAACATAGAGTAATATAATCAGTGCAATAAGCAAGTATGTAGGAATCAATGCACAGTTCACACAAGTGTTTGCTTCTTGAGGTGGAGAGAGATAGGTGAACTGACTCAACATTGAAAGTAAAAGAATGGTCCTCCATAGAGGAAAAAGCATCGATTGCTATATTTGTGCTAGAGCTTTGATTTTGAAAACATGAAACAATTTTGTCAACGGTAGTAATAAAGCATATGCATCATGTAAATTATATCTTATAAGTTGCAAGCCTCATGCATAGCGTACTAATAGTGCCCGCACCTTGTCCTAATTAGCTTGGACTACCGGATCATCACAATGCATTGTTTTTACCAAGTGTCACAAAGGGGTACCTCTATGCCGCCTGTACAAAGGTCTAAGGAGAAAGCTCGCATCGGATTTCTCGCTATTGATTATTCTTCAACTTAGACATCCATACCGGGACAACATAGACAACAGATAATGGACTCCTCTTTTATGCATAAGCATATAACAACAATTAATAATTTTCTCATTTGAGATTTGAGGATTATTGTCCAAAACTGAAACTTCCACCATGGAGCATGGCTTTAGTTAGCGGCCCAATGTTCTTCTCTAACATATGCATGCTTAACCCTATGGTGGTAGATCTCTCTTACTTCAGACAAGACGAACATGCATAGCAACTCACATGAAATTCAACAATGAAAAGTTGATGGCGTCCCCAGTAAACATGGTTATCGCACAACAAGCAACTTAATAAGAGATAAAGTGCATAATGACATATTCAATACCACAATAGTTTTTAAGCTATTTGTCCCATGAGCTATATATTGCAAAGGTGAATGATGGGATTTTAAAGGTAGCACTCAAGCAATTTACTTTGGAATGGCGGAAAATACCATGTAGTATAGGTAGGTATGGTGGACACAAATGGCATAGTGGTTGGCTCAAGTATTTTGGATGCATGAGAAGTATTCCCTCTCGATACAAGGTTTAGGCTAGCAAGGCTTATTTGAAACAAACACAAGGATGAACCGGTGCAGCAAAACTCACATAAAAGACATATTGAAAACATTATAAGACTCTACACCGTCTTCCTTGTTGTTCAAACTCAATACTAGAAATTATCTAGACCTTAGTGAAACCAAATATGCAAACCAAATTTTAGCATGCTCTATGTATTTCTTCATTAATGGGTGCAAAGCATATGATGCAAGAGCTTAATCATGAGCACAACAATTGCCAAGTATCACATTACCCAAGACATTTATAGCAATTACTACATGTATCATTTTCCAATTCCAACCATATAACAATTTAACGAAGGAGAAACTTCGCCATGAATACTATGAGTAGAAACCAAGGACATACTTGTCCATATGCTACAGCGGAGCGTGTCTCTCTCCCATAAAGTGAATGCTAGGATCCATTTTATTCAAACAAAACAAAACAAAAACAAACCGACGCTCCAAGAAAAAGCACATAAGATGTGATGGAATAAAAATATAGTTTCAGGGGAGGAACCTGATAATATTGTCGATGAAGAAGGGGATGATTTGGGCATCCCCAAGCTTAGACGCTTGAGTCTTCTTGATATATGCAGGGGTGAACCACCGGGGCATCCCCAAGCTTAGAGCTTTCACTCTCCTTGATCATGTTGCATCATACTCCTCTCTTGATCCTTGAAAACTTCCTCCACACCAAACTCGAAACAACTCATTAGAGGGTTAGTGCACATTATAAATTGACATATTCAGAGGTGACACAATCATTCTTAACACTTCTGGACATTGCATAATGCTACTGGACATTAATGGATCAAAGAAATTCATCCAACATAGCGAAAGAGGCAATGCGAAATAAAAGGCAGAATCTGTCAAAACAGAACAGTTCGTATTGACGAATTTTAAAATGGCACCAGACTTGCTCAGATGAAAATGCTCAAATTGAATGAAAGTTGCGTACATATCTGAGGATCATGCACATAAATTGGCTTAATTTTCTGAGCTACCTACAGGGAGGTGGACCCAGATTCGTGACAGCAAAGAAATCTGGAACTGTGCAGTAATCCAAATCTAGTACTTACTTTTCTATCAACGGCTTAACTTGGCACAACAAAAAACAAAACTAAGATAAGGAGAGGTTGCTACAGTAGTAAACAACTTCCAAGACACAAAATAAAAACAAAGTACTGTAGGTAAAAACATGGGTTGTCTCCCATAAGCGCTTTTCTTTAACGCCTTTCAGCTAGGCGCAGAAAGTGTGTATCAAGTATTATCAAGAGATGAAGTTTCAACATCATAATTTGTTCTCATAATAGAATCAAAAGGTACCTTCATTCTCTTTCTAGGGAAGTGTTCCATACCTTTCTTGAGAGGAAATTGATATTTTATATTACCTTCCTTCATATCAATAATAGCACCAACAGTTCGAAGAAAAGGTCTTCCCAATATAATGGGACAAGATGCATTGTATTCAATATCCAAGACAACAAAATCAACGGAGACAAGGTTATTGTTAACGGTAATGCGAACATTATCAACTTTACCCAAAGGTTTCTTTGTAGAATGATCAGCAAGATTAACATCCAAATAACAATTTTTCAGCGGTGGCAAGTCAAGCATATTATAAATTTTCTTAGGCATAACAGAAATACTTGCACCAAGATCACATAAAGCATTACAATCAAAATCTTTAACCTTCATCTTAATGATGGGCTCCCAACCATCCTCTAGCTTTTTAGGAATAGAGGCTTCACGCTCTAGTTTCTCTTCTCTAGCTTTTATGAGAGCATTTGTAATATGATGCGTGAAAGCCAAATTTATAGCACTAGCATTAGGACTTTTAGCAAGTTTTTGCAAGAACTTTATAACTTCAGAGATGTGGCAATCATCAAAATTCAAACCATTATAATCTAAAGCAATGGGATCATCATCCCCAATGTTGGAAAAAATTTCAGCGACTTTATCACGCAGTTTAATGAGTTTTAGCAGTTTCAGGCAATTTTTCGCGCTTTGCATTAGAAGTGGAAACATTGCTAACACCAATTCTTTTATTAGTATGAGTAGGAGGTGCAGCAACATGTGTAGCATTAGCATTACTAGTGGTGGTAATAGTCCAAACTTTAGCTATATTCTTCTCTTTAGCTAGTTTTTCATTTTCTTCTCTATCCCACCTAGCACGCAGTTCAGCCATTAATCTTATATTCTCATTAATTCTAACTTGAATGGCATTTGCTGTAGTAGTAATTTTATTATGATGATTCTCATTAGGCAAAACTTTTGATTTCAAAAGATCAACATCAGACAAGACTATCGACTTTAGAAGCAAGTATATCAATTTTCCCAAGCTTTTCTTCATGATTTGTTAAAAGCAGTTTGTGTACTAATAAATTATTTAAGCATGGCTTCAAGTCCAGGGGGTGTGTTCCTATTATTGTTGTAAGAATTCCCATAAGAATTACCATAGCCGTTGCCATTATTATAAGGATATGGCCTATAGTTGTTACTAGAATTGTTCCGGTAAGCATTGTTGTTGAAATTATTATTTTTAATGAAGTTTACATCAACATGTTCTTCTTGTGCAACCAATGAAGCTAATGGAACATTATTAGGATCAATATTAGTCCTATCATTCACAAGCATAGACATAATAGCATCAATCTTATCACTCAAGGAAGAGGTTTCTTCGACAGAATTTACCTTCTTACCTTGTGGAGCTCTTTCCGTGTGCCATTCAGAGTAGTTGATCATCATATTATCAAGAAGCTTTGTTGCTTCACCAAGAGTGATGGACATAAAGGTACCTCCAGCAGCTGAATCCAATAAATTCCGTGAAGAAAAATTTAGTCCTGCATAGAAGGTTTGGATGATCATCCAAGTAGTCAGTCCATGGGTTGGGCAATTTTTAACCAAAGATTTCATTCTTTCCCAAGCTTGAGCAACATGTTCAGTATCTAATTGTTTAAAATTCATTATGCTACTCCTCAAAGATATAATTTTAGCAGGGGGATAATATCTACCAATAAAAGCATCCTTGCATTTAGTCCATGAATCAATACTATTCTTAGGCAGAGATAGCAACCAATCTTTAGCTCTTCCTCTTAATGAGAAAGGGAACAATTTTAATTTTATAATGTCACCATCTACATCCTTATACTTTTGCATTTCACATAATTCAACAAAATTATTAAGATGGGCAGCAGCATCATCAGAACTAACACCGAGAAAATTGCTCTCGCATAACAAGATTCGATAAAGCAGGTTTAATTTCAAAGAATTCTGCTATAGTAGCAGGTGGAGCAATAGGTGTGCATAAGAAATCATTATTATTTGTGGTTGTGAAGTCACACAACTTAGTATTTTCAGCGTTGGCCATTTTAGCAACAGTAAATAAAACAAACTAGATAAAGTAAATGCAAGTAAACTAATTTTTTTGTGTTTTTGATATAGCAAACAAGATAGCAAGTAAAGTAAAACTAGCAACTAATTTTTTGTATTTTGATTTAGTGCAGCAAACAAAGTAGTAAATAAAACTAAGCAAGACAAAAACAAAGTAAAGAGATTGAGAAGTGGAGACTCCCCTTGCAGTGTGTCTTGATCTCCCCGGCAACGGCGCCAGAAATTTGCTTGATGCGTGTGGTTGGCACGTCCGTTGGGAACCCCAAGAGGAAGGTGTGATGCGCACAGCGGCAAGTTTCCCTCAGTAAGAAACCAAGGTTTAATCGGACCAGTAGGAGTCAAGAAGCACGTTGAAGGTTGATGGCGGCGAGATGTAGTGCGGCGCAACACCAGGGATTCCGGCGCCAACGTGGAACCTGCACAACACAACCAAAGTACTTTGCCCCAACGAAACAGTGAGGTTGTCAATCTCACCGGCTTGCTGTAACAAAGAGTTAACCGTATTGTGTGGAAGATGATTGTTTGCAGAAAACAGTAGAACAGTATTGCAGTAGATTGTATTTCAGTAAAGAGAATTGGACCGGGGTCCACAGTTCACTAGAGGTGTCTCTCCCATAAGACGAACAGCATGTTGGGTGAACAAATTACAGTTGGGCAATTGACAAATAAAGAGAGCATGACAATGCACATACATATCATGATGAGTATAGTGAGATTTAATTGGGCATTACGACAAAGTACATAGACCGCCATCCAACTACATCTATGCCTAAAAAGTCCACCTTCAGGTTATCATCCGAACCCCCTCCAGTATTAAGTTGCTAACAACAGACAATTGCATTAAGTATTGCGCGTAATGTAACTAGTGACTACATCCTTGAACATAGCACTAATGTTTTATCCCTAGTGGCAACAGCACATCCGTAATCTTAGTGGTTCTTGTCACTCCTCCAGATTCACGGAGACATGAACCCACTATCGAGCATAAATACTCCCTCTTGGAGTTACTAGCATCAACTTGGCCAGAGCATCTACTAATAACGGAGAGCATGCAAGATCATAAACAACACATAGACATAGCTTTGATAATCAACATAACAAGTATTCTCTATTCATCGGATCCCAACAAACGCAACATATAGAATTACAGATAGACGATCTTGATCATGTTAGGCAGCTCACAAGATCCGACAATGATAGCACAATGGGGAGAAGACAACCATCTAGCTACTGCTATGGACCCATAGTCCAGGGGTAGAGTACTCACACATCACACCGGAGGTGACCATAGCGGCGTAGAGTCCTCCGGGAGATGATTCCCCTCTCCGGCAGGGTGCCGGAGGCGATCTCCTGGATCCCCCGAGATGGGATCGGCGGCGGCGGCGTCTCTGGAAGGTTTTCCATATCGTGGCTCTCGGTACTGGGGGTTTCGTCACGGAGACTTTTTATAGGCGGAAGGGCAGGTCAAGAGGCGGCACGGGGGCCCCACACCACAGGCCGGCGCGGCCAAGGGGGGGGCCGCGCCGCCCTATAGTGTGGCCCCTCCGTGGCCCCTCTTCGTCTCTCCTTCGGACTTCTGGAAGCTTCGTGAGAAAATAGGACCCTGGGCTTTGATTTCGTCCAATTCCGATAATATTTCCTTACTAGGATTTCTGAAACCAAAAACAGCAGAAAACAAAGAATCGGCACTTCGGCATCTTGTTAATAGGTTAGTTCCAGAAAATGCACGAATATGACATAAAGTGTGCATAAAACATGTAGATAACATCAATAATGTGGCATGGAACATAAGAAATTATCGATACGTCGGAGACGTATCAGCAAGTACTTGGAAACAATAAAGTTAGCATAATCAGCATACCAAGGACTGTCTCGCGAGCTCACCTTTATTACAGCCAATTGTTCATTTGGAAAACTATCATTAACAGGAACAGGATCATAAGCAATATTTTCCAATCTAGACAAATTATCAGCAACAGGATTATCATCACCTTTCCTATCTACAATATATAAATCAAATTCTTGCAAAAGAAGTACCCATCTAATAAGCCTCGGCTTAGCATCTTTCTTTGTCATTAGGTATCTAATTGCAGCATGATCAGTATGAATAGTAACTTTTGAATCAACAATATAAGACCTAAATTTATCACAAGCAAAGACTACAGCTAATAATTCTTTTTCAGTTGTAGCATAATTTCTTTGAGCAGCATCAAGAGTTTTACTAGCATAATGAATAACATTCAGCTTTTTATCTACTCGCTGTCCAAGAACATCGCCTACAGCAAAATCACTAGCATCACACATAATCTCAAAGGGTAAATTCCAATCAGGAGGTTCAACTATAGGAGCAGTTGTTAAGGCTTTCTTAAGAGTTTCAAAAGCTTCCTTACAATCATCATCAAAAACAAATGGTACATCTTTTTGAAGAAGATTAGTAAGAGGCTTTGAAATCTTGGAGAAATCTTTAATAAATCTCCTATAAAACCCAGCATGACCAAGAACACTACGAATACCTTTAACGTCCCTCGGATAGGGCATCTTCTCAATTGCTTCAACTTTAGCTCTATCAACTTCAATACCTCTCTCAGAAATTTTATGTCCCAATACAATTCCTTCATTAACCATAAAGTGGCATTTCTCCCAATTAAGAACAAGGTTAGTTTCTTCACATCTCTGCAAAACTTTATCAAGATTTCGCAAGCAACTATCAAAAGAATTCCCATAGACGGAAAAATCATCCATGAATACCTCTACAATACTTTCACAAAAACCATGAAAAATAGCAGACATGCATCTTTGAAAAGTAGCAGGAGCATTACATAAACCAAAAGGCATGCGTCTATAAGCATAAGTTCCATAGGGACAAGTAAAAGTGGTTTTCTCTTGATCTTTAGCTTTAACAGCAATTTGTGAAAACCCAGAATAACCATCAAGAAAGCAAAAATGAGTATTTTTAGACAATCTTTCTAGCATTTGATCAATAAATGGTAAAGGGTAATGATCTTTCTTAGTAACTTTGTTAACTTTTCAAAAATCAATGCACATTCTATACCCTACAACTACTCTTTGAGGGATGAGCTCATCATTATCATTAGGCACAACAGTCATTCCTCCTTTCTTGGGAACGCAATGCACAGGACTAACCCATCTACTATCAGCAATAGGATATATAATACCAGCTTCAAGAAGTCTTAATACCTCATTCCTTACCACTTCCTTCATCTTCGGAATTAGATGACGCTGATGTTCAACAATAGGCTTTGCATCATCCTCCATATTAATATCATGTTGGCAAATAGAAGGAGAAATCCCTTTCAAATCATCAAGAGTGTAGCCAATAGCTCCTCGGTGCTTCTTCAATATTTCCAATAACCTTTCTTCCTCAATCTCTGAAAGCTTAGAACTAATAATAACAGGATATATTTTCTTATCATCAATATGAGCATATTTAAGATTATCAGGCAAAGGCTTTAAATCAAAAACAGGATCTTCCTTTGGTAGCGGTGTTGTACCCAAGTCTTCCACCGGTAAATCATGCTTGAGAATAGGTTGGCGAAGAAAAATTTCCTCGAGCTCATCTCTTTCTTTCCTAAAAACTTCACTCTCGCTATCCTCCAAATGTTGCTGCAAAGGATTATTAGGAACAAGAACAATAGATGCACATTGATCCATTTTAAAATCATTACTAGGCAAATCAGCTTTATAAGGAGTTTTAGTAAATTTAGAGAAGTTAAACTCATAAGATTCACCAGCAAATTTAGTCAAAATTTTCTCTTTCTTGCAATCTATAATAGCTCCACAAGTATTTAGAAAAGGTCTACCAAAAATAATAGGACAATAATCACTAGCAGCAGAACCAAGTACCAAAAAGTCAGCAGGATATTTAATCTTACCGCATAAAACTTCCACGTCTCAAACAATACCAATTGGAGAAATAGTTTCTCTATTAGCCAGCTGAATAACCACATCAATATCTTCAAGTTCACAAGAATCAATTTCGTGCATAATCTCCGTGTAAAGCTCATACGGAATAGCACTAACACTTGCACCAATATCACATAATCCATAATAGCAATGATCACCAATTCTAACAGATAGCATAGAAACACTAGCTTGTTTGGGTTTATTAGGATGTGAAACAATATTAGAAGCATCTTCACAGAAAATAATATGACCATCCTCCACATTTTCAGTCACAAGATCTTTAATTATTGCAACAGCAGGTTCAACTTTTATTTGTTCTTCAGGTTCTACAGGTTTCTTTTCACTTTTATGAACCGCACTATTTATAACAGAGTACTCCTTCATTTTAGCAGGGAAAGGAGTTTTTTCAATATAAGCTTCAGGAATAACATGATCAGCAGTTTCAACTACAACACATTTATTAATAGATGAACCAATTTTATCTTTATACGGTTCATGATACTTATCAAAATTCTTCTTTGGCAATTCATAATGAGAGGCAAAAGCCTTATAAAGATTTACAGCAACTTGAGAATCAAGACCATATGTAGCACTCATATTACGAAATTTATCAGTATCCATAAAAGCTTCAATGCATTTATAATCATAAATTATACCTGATTCTCTATCCTTGTCGTTCTCCCATCCTTCTGTATTTTCTTGGATCCGATCAAGAAGGTCCCTTTTAAACTCTTCTTTGTTGCGTGTAAATGATCCAGAACAAGAAGTATCCAGCAAGGTCTTGTCTTGAAAAGAAAGTCTTGCATAGAAATTATCAATAATAACATTACCAGGAAGCTCATGAATGGGGCATTTGAGCATTAAAGACTTCAATCTCCCCCAAGCTTGGGCAATACTTTCTCCATCATGAGGCCAAAAGTTATATATGCGATTCCGATCCCTATGAATTTCACTTGGAGGATAGAACTTAGAATAAAACCGGGGCACAATATCATTCCATTCAAGAGAATCCCCATTATCCAGTAATTTATACCAATGCACCGCTTTACCAGACAGCGATAAAGAGAATAGTTTCTTCCTCACTTCATCCATAGCAATACCTGCACATTTGAATAACCCGCATAATTCATGCAAAAACAGTAAATGATCACCGGGATGGACAGTTCCATCCCCTTCATAGCGGTTATCCATAACACGTTCAATAATTTTCATAGGTATTTTATATGGTATCACTTCCTCACCTGGCGCCTCATCCACTACCGTTGCAGTAGTAGTAGATTTCCCAAATAAAAATTGAAGAGAAGATCTCTCCATAATGACTTATAGCAGCAGGCAGAAATAAAATCAGCACAACAGTAAAGGTTTTCCTTACCAATTCCACTTACCAATAGCGCTTCACTCCCCGGCAACAGCGCCAGAAAATAGTCTTGATGACCCACAAGTATAGGGGGTGTATCGTAGTATCTTCGATAAGTAAGAATGTCGATCCCAACGAGGAGCAGAAGGTGTTGACAAGCAGTTTCGATGAAGGATTCACTGTAAATGCTCACAGACAAGTATTCAGGGGGTTTTAATGTAACAGTTGAATAAAGTACGAGAAAGTAAAGTGCGAGAGTAACAATTGCAACGAGTGGCCCAATCCTTTTTAGCACAAAGGACAAGCCGGTTTGTTTACTTATAATTACCAAACGTTCTCGAGGACACACGGGATTTTAGTCTAGTGCTTTCGCTACATACGGCTAAATAATCTTCATTGTTATGATAAGTGTTGTGTGGGTGAACCTATGCTAATGTACCGCCCTTCCTAGGACTAATACATACTTGTGATTATACCCCTTGCAAGCATCCGCAACTACAAGAAAGTAATTAAGAATAAATCTAACCACAGCCTTAAACTCTGAGATCCTGCGATCCCTCCTGCATCGATATACCAGCGGGGGTTTAGGTTTCTATCACTCCGGCAACCCCGCAATTGGCAAACGAATACAAGATGCATTCCCCTAGGCCCATAAATGGTGAAGTGTCATGTAGTCGACGTTCACATGACACCACTAGAAGAATAACACCACAACTTAAATATCACACCATTGAATATTACTCAACCATAGTTCACTACTAACATTTAGACTTCACCCATGTCCTCAAGAACTAAACGAACTACTCACGAGACATCATATGGAACATGATCAGAGGTGATATGATGATGAATAACAATCTGAACATAAACTTGGTTCAATGGTTTCACTCAATAGCATCAACAACAAGTAGAGATCGATACCGGGAGAGTTTCCCCTATCAAACAATCAAGATCAAACCCAAATTGCTACGGCGGTGACGGTGTCCAGCGGTGATGACGGCGGTGATGATGGTGGAGATGATGATGATGGTGATGGCGATGATGTCCAGCTCGATGACGGTGACGATGGCGTCGATTTCCCCTCCCGGAGGAATTTCCCGGCGGATTCCTGCCCGCCGGAGAGCTCTTTTCTCTCTGGTCTTCTCCGCCCCGCAGAGGCGGCTGTAACTCTTCGCGAGGTACCCTCTGTGGCTTAGGTTTTCGGGACGAAGGATTTCGCGAAGAAAAGGAGGCGAAAGGGGTCGTGGGCCCCCCAAACCACATGGCGGCGCGGCCAGGGTATGGGCCGCGCCGCCCTAGGGTGTGGGCCCACCCTGGGTCCTCCTGGCCCCTCCTTCTGGCTTCCTTCGTCATCTTGAAAAATAGGATTTTTGGTATAATTTCCTCCCACAGTTGATCTTCCGAAATATTGCGTTCTGACGGTGCTTTTTCCAGCAGAATCCTGGCTCCGGTGCTTGATCCTCCAATAATGATGAAACATACAAAATAGATGAAATAACATAAGTATTGTGTCCCAATATGAAATATATCAATGAATAACAGCAAATTATGATATAAAATAGTGATGCAAATTGGACGTATCAATAACAACAACTTTATTAGTGCCTCTCGGGCATATCTGTAGGATAACGTTGCATAGAAAACAAAAATTTTCCTACCGCGAACACGCAATCCAAGCCAAGATGCAATCTAGAAGACGGTAGCAACGAGGGGGTATCGACTCTCACCCTTGAAGAGATTCCAAAGCCTACAAGAGGAGGCTCTTGTTGCTGCGGTAGACGATCACTTGCCGCTTGCAAAAGCGCGTAGAAGATCTTGATCACGATCGGTTCCGGCGCCACGAACGGGCAGCACCTCCGTACTCGGTCACACGTTCGGTTGTTGATGAAGATGACGTCCACCTCCCCATTCCAGCGGGCAGCGGAAGTAGTAGCTCCTCTTGAATCCGACAGCACGACGGCGTGGTGTCGGTGGCGGTGTAGAAGTCCGGCGGAGCTTCGCTAAGCAAACCGGGCAATATGAAGTGGAGGAGCAAAGCTAGGGTTTGGGAGGGGGTGGCCGGCCACTCAAGGGGGGCGGCCAAGCTATGGTCTTGGGGTGGCCGGCCCCCTCCCTTGGCCCCTCATTATATAGGTGGATCCCAAGTGTTGGTGTCCAAGTCTTCGAATAAGACCCGAAACCAAAACCTTCCATGGGAGGGGGCAAACCTAGCCCAACTAGGACTCCCACCCAAAGGTGGGATTCCCACCTCCCATGTGGGGGGTGGCCGGCCCCCTATGGTGGAGTCCACTTGGGACTCCACCCCCACTAGGGCTGGCCGGCCATGGAGGTGGAGTCCCTTGTGGACTCCACCTTCCTTGGTGGTTTCTTCCGGACTTTTCTAGAACCTTCTAGAACCTTCCATAGAACCTTCCGCGACATTTTATTTCACATAAAATGACATCCTATATATGAATCTTATTCTCCGGACCATTCCGGAACTCCTCGTGATGTCCGGGATCTCATCCGAGACTCCGAACAAATATTCGAACTCCATTCCATAATTCAAGTACTACCATTTCAACATCCAACTTTAAGTGTGTCACCCTACGGTTCGAGAACTATGTGGACATGGTTGAGTACTCACTCCGACCAATAACCAATAGCGGGATCTGGAGATCCATAATGGCTCCCACATATTCAACGATGACTTTAGTGATCGAATGAACCATTCACATACATTACCAATTCCCTTTGTCTCGCGATATTTTACTTGTCCGAGGTTTGATCTTCGGTATCACTCTATACCTTGTTCAACCTCGTCTCCTGACAAGTACTCTTTACTCGTACCGTGGTATGTGGTCTCTTATGAACTCATTCATATGCTTGCAAGACATTAGACGACATTCCACCGAGAGGGCCCAGAGTATATCTATCCGTCATCAGGATGGACAAATCCCACTGTTGATCCATATGCTTCAACTCATACTTTCCGGATACTTAATCCCACCTTTATAGCCACCCATTTACGCAGTGGTGTTTGGTGTAATCAAAGTACCTTTCCGGTATAAGTGATTTACATGATCTCATGGTCATAAGGACTAGGTAACTATGTATCGAAAGCTTATAGCAAATAACTTAATGACGAGATCTTATGCTACGCTTAATTGGGTGTGTCCATTACATCATTCACACAATGACATAACCTTGTTATTAATAACATCCAATGTTCATGATTATGAAACTAATCATCTATTAATCAACAAGCTAGTTTAAGAGGCATACTAGGGACTTCTTGTTTGTCTGCATATCACACATGTACTAATGTTTCGGTTAATACAATTCTAGCATGATATATAAACATTTATCATAAACATAAAGATATAAATAATAACCACTTTATTATTGCCTCTAGGGCATATCTCCTTGATCTCCCACTTGCACTAGAGTCAATAATCTAGATTACATTGTAATATACCTAACACCCATGGCATTCTGGTGTTGGTCATGCTTTGCCCTAGGGAGAGCTTTAGTCAACGGATCTGCTACATTCAGATCAGTGTGTACTTTGCAAATCTTTACTTCTCCATCTTCGATGTACTCGCGAATCGAGTGGTAACGCAGCTTGATATGCTTCAGCCTCTTGTGTGACCTTGGCTCTTGTGCATTGGCGATGGCACCCATGTTATCACAGTAAATGATTAATGGGTCCAATGCACTAGGAACCACACCGAGCTCTACAATGAACCTCTTCATCCATACCGCTTCTGATGAAGCCTCCGAAGCCGCTATGTACTGATTCTGTTGAAGACTTCGCCACCGTGCCTTGCTTTGAGCTTGCCCACCTTCGCAGCACCATTCAATATAAACACGTACCCAGATTGTGACTTAGAGTCATCAGGATCAGTGTTCCAACTTGCATCGGTGTAACCGTTTACAACGAGCTCTTGGTCACCTCCATAACAAAGAAACATATCCTTAGTTCTTTTCAAGTACTTCAGGATATTCTTGACCGCTGTCCAGTGTTCCATTCCTGGATCACTTTGATATCTGCTAGTCAAACTAACAGCATGTGCTATATCCGGTCTAGTACATAGCATGGCATACATGATAGATCCTACTGCCGAGGCATAGGGGATGTTACTCATCCTTTCTCTTTCTTCTGCCGTAGCCGGTCCTTGAGTTTTACTCAATACCTTGCCTGGTAACATAGGTAAGAACCCTTTCTTACTTTCGTCCATTCTAAACTTCTTTAGAATCTTGTCCAGATATGTACTCTGTGATAGCCCTATTAGGCGTCTTGATCTATCTCTATAAATCTTGATGCCTAATATATATGATGCTTCACCAAGGTCTTTCATTGAAAAACTATTATTCAAATAACCTTTAACAATGCTTAACAGTTCTATATCATTCCCGATCAATAATATGTCATCTACATATAATATCAGGAATGCTACAGAGCTCCCACTCACTTTCTTGTAAATACAGGCCTCTCCATTACACTGTATAAACCCGAAGTCTTTGATCACCTTATCAAAGCGTCGGTTCCAACTTCTCAATGCTTGCTTCAGTCCATAGATTGAACGCTGAAGTTTGCATACTTTGTCAGCATTTTTAGGATCGACAAAACCTTTGGGTTGTACCATATACAACTCTTCCTCAATGTCTCCATTAAGGAACGCCGTTTTGACATCCATCTGCCAAATCTCATAATCGAAAAATGCAGCTATTGCTAACAAAATCCTCACAGATTTTAGCTTCGCTACAGGTGAGAAAGTCTCATCGTAGTCAACTCCTTGAATTTGTCGGAAACCCTTTGCGACAAGTCGAGCTTTATAGACAGATAATATTACCATCAGCATCTGTTTTTCTCTTGAAGATCCATTTATTTTCGACAGCCTTTCGGCTATCAGGTAAGTCTACCAAAGTCCATACTTTGTTATCATACATGGATCCCATTTCGGATTTCATGGCTTCTTGCCATTTGTTGGAATCTGGGCTCATCATCGCTTCTTCATACGTCGCAGGGTCCTCATCATTGTTATCTACAATCATGACATTTAGACAAGGATCATACCAATCAGGAGTGGCACGTTCCCTTGTCGATCTGCGAGGTTCGATGGTTTCCTCGTTCGAAGTTTCATGATCATTATCATTAGCTTCCTCTCGTTGCGGTGTAGGCGGTACAGTACAACTTCCGATCGCGCTACTCTGATCAACGAGTATAGATTCATCAATCTCATCGAGTTCTACTTTTCTTCCAGTCACTTCTTTAGTGAGAAATTCTTTCTCAAGAAAGGTTCCGTTCTTAGCAACAAAGATTTTGCCTTCGGATCTGTGATAGAAAGTGTACCCTATAGTTTCCTTAGGATAACCTATGAAGACGCATTTCTCCGCTTTGGGTTCTAGCTTGTCCGGTTGTAACTTCTTTACATAGGCTTCGCAACCCCAAACTTTCAGGAACGACAGCTTAGGTTTCTTATTAAACCATAATTCATACGGTGTCGTTTCTACGGATTTTGATGGTGCTCTATTTAAAGTGAATGCGGCTGTCTCTAATGCATAACTCCAAAATGATAACGGCAAATCAGTAAGAGACATCATACTACGAACCATATCTAAGAGAGTTCGATTACGACGTTCGGACACACCGTTTCGTTGAGGTGTTCCCGGCGGTGTCAATTGTGAAAGTATTCCGCATTTCTTTAAATGCATGCCAAACTCATAACTCAGATATTCACCTCCACGATCAGATCGTAGAAATTTGATCTTCTTGTTACGTTGATTTTCTACTTCACTTTGAAATTCCTTAAACTTCTCGAAAGTTTCGGATTTATGTTTCATGAAATAGATATACCCATATCTACTCAGATCATCTGTGAAGGTTAGAACATAACGATAACCACCGCGCGATGCTACGCTCATTGGTCCACATACATCGGTATGTATGATTTCCAATAAGTCAGTAGCTCGCTCCATCATACCAGAAAATGGAGTCTTTGTCATTTTTCCCATTAGACATGCTTCGCATCTATCAAGTGACTCAAAGTCAAGTGATTCAAGTAATCCATCAAATGGAGTTTCTTCATGCGTTTCACTCCAATATGACCAAGACGACAATGCCACATATAAGTAGAATTATCATTAAGTTTAATTCGCTTAGCATCAATGTTATGTATATGCGTATCACTACTATCGAGATCTAACAGAAATAAGCCATTCTTTTGTGGTGCTCGACCATAAAAGATATTATTCATAAAAATAGAACAACCATTATTCTCAGACTTGAATGAATAACCGTCTTGCATTAAACAAGATCCAGATATAATGTTCATGCTCAACGCAGGTACATAATAACAGTTATTTAGGCTTAAAACTAATCCCGAAGGTAGATGTAGAGGAAGTGTGCCGACTGCGATCACATTGACCTTGGATCCGTTTCCAACGCGCATCGTCACTTCATCTTTCAGCAGTTGTCGTTTATTCTTTAGTTCCTGTTTCGAGTTACAAATATGAGCAACCGAACCAGTATCAAATACCCAGGTACTAGAACGAGAACTAGTGAGATAAACATCTATAACATGTATATCGTATATACCTTCTTTCTTCTTCTTGACAAGGCCGCTCTTCGTATCAGCCAGATACTTGGAGCAATTACGCTTCAGTTGTCCCTTCTCCTTGCGAATAGCACTCAGCATCAGGCTTAGGGCCGTTCTTAGGTTTCATAGGAGGCGTGGCAGCTTTCTTGCCACCCTTCTTGAATTTTCCCTTAGACTTGCCCTGTTTCTTGAAACTGGTGGTCTTGTTGACCATCAACACTTGGTGCTCTTTCTTGATCTTAATCTCAGCAGCTTTTAGCATGCCAAAGAGTTCAGGTAACTCCTTGTTCATGTTCTGCATATTGTAGTTCATCACGAAGTTCTTCTAACTTGGTGGCAGTGATTGAAGGATACGATTAATCCCCAGTCTGTTAGGAATCACTATTCCCAAGTCATTGAGTTTCTTCGCATGCTCGGTCATGGCGAGCATGTGCTCACTAACGGAGCTGCCTTCTACCATCATACCGCTCAAGAAATGTTTCGATGCTTCATAGCATTCCACAGCCGCATGAGTCTCGAATATAGCTTTCAGCACATTCCTCCACTCATCAGGATCATGGTGCTCAAAACGTTTTTGAAGATCGGATTCTGCATCGCACGGGATGGCACACCGAACTTGAGAGTACCGAGTTTTCCGAGTTGCGTAAACAGCTTTTACTTCATCGGATTCATCTTCTGCAGGAGGGTCACCTAGCGGTGCATCAAGCACAAATTGCAGATTTCCGCCAGAGAGGAAGATCCTCACATGACGGAACCAGTCGGTGAAGTTGCTACCGTTGCTATTAAGTTTCTCTTTCTCTAGGAACTGATTAAAATTGATTGAGGACGCCATCTCTACAACATATATTTGCAATAGTTTAGACTAAGTTTATGACAAATTGAGTTCAAATTTTAATTCAACATAATTAAAACCCTAGGTGAACTCCCACTCAAAACAATATCCCTCGCATTGTCTTAGTGATCACACGAACCAAATCCACCGCACCTAAACCCGATCATCACGAGAAAAGGTGTGATTTCAATGGCGAACACTCATAGTGTTCATCATATCAACCATATGATTCATGCTCTACCTTTCGGTATCACGTGTTCCGAGACCATGTCTGTACATGCTAGGCTCGTCAAGGCCACCTTAGTATCCGCATGTGCAAAACTGTCTTGCACCCGTTGTATGCACTTATCGAATCTATCACACCCGATCATCACGAGATGCTTCGAAACGATAAGACTTAATAACGGTGCTACTAAGGATGAACACTTTATTATCTTGAGATTTTAGTGAGGGATCATCTTATAATGCTACCGTCGCGATCTAAGCAAAATAAGATGCATAAAAAGGATTAACATCACATGCAGTTCATATGTGATATGATATGGCCCTTTTGTTCTTGCGCCTTTGATCTTCATCTCCAAAGCACGGATATGATCTCCATCATCTTCGGGCATGATCTCCATCATCGTCGGCGTAGCACCAAGGTCAAAGGCACCGTCTTCATGTTTGTCCTCCATGTAACAACTATTACAACTACTTTGAAATACTACTCAACATGAAATTTAAAGACAACCATAAGGCTCCTGCCGGTTGCCACAATACAATAATGATCATCTCATACATATTCATCATCACATTATGGCCATATCACATCACCAAACCCTGCAAAAACAAGTTAGACGCTCTCTAATTTGGTTTGCATATTTTACGTGGTTTAGGGTTTTCGATATAGATCTAATCTACCTACGAACATGAACCACAATGTTGATACTAATGTTGTCAATAGAAGAGTAAATTGAATCTTTACTATAGTAGGAGAGACAGACACCCGCAAAGCCTCTTATGCAATACAAGTTGCATGTCGAACGAGGAACAAGTCTCATGAACGCGGTCATGTAAAGTTAGTCCGAGCCGCTTCATCCCACTATGCCATAAAGATGCAAAGTACTCAAACTAAAGATAACAAGAGCATCAACGCCCACAAACCATTGTGTTCTACTCGTGCAACCATCTATGCATAGACACGGCTCTGATACCACTGTAGGATAACGTTGCATAGAAAACAAAAAATTTCCTACCGCGAACACGCAATCCAAGCCAAGATGCAATCTAGAAGACGGTAGCAACGAGGGGGTATCGAGTCTCACCCTTGAAGAGATTCCAAAGCCTACAAGAGGAGGCTCTTGTTGCTGCGGTAGACGATCACTTGCCGCTTGCAAAAGCGCGTAGAAGATCTTGATCACGATCGGTTCCGGCGCCACGAACGGGCAGCACCTCCGTACTCGGTCACACGTTCGGTTGTTGATGAAGACGACGTCCACCTCCCCGTTCCAGCGGGCAGCGGAAGTAGTAGCTCCTCTTGAATCCGACAGCACGACGGCGTGGTGTCGGTGGCGGTGTAGAAGTCCGGCGGAGCTTCGCTAAGCAAACCGGGCAATATGAAGTGGAGGAGCAAAGCTAGGGTTTGGGAGGGGGTGGCCGGCCACTCAAGGGGGGCGGCCAAGCTATGGTCTTGGGGTGGCCGGCCCCCTCCCTTGGCCCCTCATTATATAGGTGGATCCCAAGTGTTGGTGTCCAAGTCTTCGAATAAGACCCGAAACCAAAACCTTCCATAGGAGGGGGCAAACCTGGCCCAACTAGGACTCCCACCCAAAGGTGGGATTCCCACCTCCCATGTGGGGGGTGGCCGGCCCCCTATGGTGGAGTCCACTTGGGACTCCACCCCCACTAGGGCTGGCCGGCCATGGAGGTGGAGTCCCTTGTGGACTCCACCTTCCTTGGTGGTTTCTTCCGGACTTTTCTAGAACCTTCTAGAACCTTCCATAGAACCTTCCGCGACATTTTATTTCACATAAAATGACATCCTATATATGAATCTTATTCTCCGGACCATTCCGGAACTCCTCGTGATGTCCGGGATCTCATCCGAGACTCCGAACAAATATTCGAACTCCATTCCATAATTCAAGTACTACCATTTCAACATCCAACTTTAAGTGTGTCACCCTACGGTTCGAGAACTATGTGGACATGGTTGAGTACTCACTCCGACCAATAACCAATAGCGGGATCTGGAGATCCATAATGGCTCCCACATATTCAACGATGACTTTAGTGATCGAATGAACCATTCACATACATTACCAATTCCCTTTGTCTCGTGATATTTTACTTGTCCGAGGTTTGATCTTCGGTATCACTCTATACCTTGTTCAACCTCGTCTCCTGACAAGTACTCTTTACTCGTACCGTGGTATGTGGTCTCTTATGAACTCATTCATATGCTTGCAAGACATTAGACGACATTCCACCGAGAGGGCCCAGAGTATATCTATCCGTCATCGGGATGGACAAATCCCACTGTTGATCCATATGCTTCAACTCATACTTTCCGGATACTTAATCCCACCTTTATAGCCACCCATTTACGCAGTGGTGTTTGGTGTAATCAAAGTACCTTTCCGGTATAAGTGATTTACATGATCTCATGGTCATAAGGACTAGGTAACTATGTATCGAAAGCTTATAGCAAATAACTTAATGACGAGATCTTATGCTACGCTTAATTGGGTGTGTCCATTACATCATTCACACAATGACATAACCTTGTTATTAATAACATCCAATGTTCATGATTATGAAACTAATCATCTATTAATCAACAAGCTAGTTTAAGAGGCATACTAGGGACTTCTTGTTTGTCTACATATCACACATGTACTAATGTTTCGGTTAATACAATTCTAGCATGATATATAAACATTTATCATAAACATAAAGATATAAATAATAACCACTTTATTATTGCCTCTAGGGCATATCTCCTTCAATATCTCCAACAGTAGAGTCTATTATAAATTCTTGGGACTATACCACTGTAGGTGTTGCTAGCTACAAATTCTTTTTTCTCGTCGACCTATGGGGTTGTTCCCTGCAAAGAATTTTTCTAAAAGATTTGTTCCAATTGTTCCAAAAAAATGTTCCACGGTTATTGTTCCCATCTGCCTAGGCTATTGTTCCCCTCTGTCTAGCCTGGTCTTCCCCTCCTTTTAGACGGTTGTTCTCATTCGTCTAGGCTGTTGTTCCCCTCCTTTTAGTTTATTGTCCCCCTTCGTTAAGTTTTTTTGTTCCTCTATGTCTAGATTGTTGGTTTACTCCGTCTAGGCTGGTGTTCCAATCTGTCTGTGCTATCGTTTCCCATAGTCTAGGTTGTTGTTCCCCTTCCTCTAAGATGTTGTTCCCCTCATTCTAGTTTGTTGTTCCCCTTCCTCTAGGCTATCATTCCCCTCCATCTAGGTTATTGTTCCCCACTCTCTAGTCTATTGTCCTTCTCCATCTAGTATGTTGTTTTCCTTCGTCTATCTATTGTTCCCCTTCGTTTAGACTCTTGTTCCCCGAGTAGACGAGATATGTTACTCGGACGGTATTCTTATTCCTCGACTAGACGAGATGTGTTTCCTAGGACGCAATATTTTTTCCATGAGTAGACGAGATGTTCCTTTAGTTCCAAAATTTATTTTTTCTGAAAGATTTGTTCCTTTAGTTCCACAATTCAATTTTTTACTGGGTGTATTTTTTGTTCCTTCTTATGTTCTCTGTTATTTCTTATGCTGTGTTTGGTTGCACATGATCTGGGCTAGGAATTGAATTGGACTAAGATTCCATATCCATGATAGAAATGAATTGGCTTCTAATTTGATTCTGTTGTTTGGATGTGTATGGAAACTACAGTTGGAATCAAAATGGTGTAACCAATTCCAAATCTTGTTTGGATGTACAAACTATGGAATTAGATGTTTCGTTCTATTTGGAACTTTAAATTTGTGTTTTCCTGTTCAGTTTATGTCTACAACTAGCACACACATAATAATTTTCTAGATTTATTTAGGTAAAAGATAAATCAAATAATTAAAAAAAAGTAGTTCACTACGAATTGGAGAGGCACGGAGCCGGTGAGGCTGTCGGTCCCCCTATCACCGTCGACCACCATTCCCATACCGGCGCTCACCGCCGTGCCCCTACCACCTTCCGTCGCTGTTCCTACTAGCGTCGCCATTCTTGTCCTACCCGCGATCTAGGGTTAGGCCAGGGAGTAAGAACGGGAGGTCGTGGAGGAGGGAGGCCAGGAAGGGGAGCGCATGGAGGATGGAGGAGACGCGCCAGGGAAGGGAGGCCGTACAGGCGCCGACTACTGCAGCTCGCGGCGGCGGCCCGAGCGAGCGAGCTCGATTTCTATCGAGGGCAGGAAGAGGTACGCGAGCGGTGTGGATATTTCAAGCATTTCTGAGGTGCCGACCTCGTAAAGATTGGGGCCAACCGTTACACGCGCGGGCAGGGGCTCGGAACTAAGCCCGGTTTCCACGCCCCAATTCTGAGCGCAATCCAAATAGCTGAATTTGCCCATTTGGCCCCCAATTCCAATTCCGAGCCTAGTTTCAGCGCAACCAAACACAACATTAGTGTATAGTGATTTGTTATTTTGATCTGAAAATTTACTTCTTCCTGTTCCAAAAAATAGTTCCACGTTTTTTTTGTTTCTTATTGCATCTTTCTTTATGGTGGCTCAATTTTTTGTTCCATTACAAGTGATTTTTTTTATTCCATGGGCGCTAATGTTTTGTTTCACAACGACATTGTCCTTCTAAATGCGTTTGTTGACTAGAACTTTTATAGGGCTACCCTCTGTTTTTTATGAGTCCATCAAGTCTTGCCTTGTCCGAAATCCTCAAATATGGAAGCATTTAAGTCAATCGCGTCACATAATTTTGGGTTCCCTAAACAACTTCAGTAATATGGCCAAAGAGTGGGCATCCAGAGTCTCATTAGGGTGAATTTTATGTCTAAATCAAGAGACTAAAATTCCCCACAACATTATCAATTGTCACTTTTTCATCTGACGCTTTATTCGGGGTCTATCGCCATCTTAGAAAAAAGTAGTGCAGGGAGAGATTTCAAGAAAGTCCAGATTTTGTCATACTGCTAGTTTCCTTCCATATTTGCCTATTCCCTACACAACAAAGTGTTAAACAAGAACTTGTGCACTTTTGCAACTATTAATATATTAGTTCTAATAAATATAATAAAATTGCAATATAATAAGGATTTTAGTACAATAAACTATAAATTTTATGTATACCATGCATCAACATCCTCAAGCTTAACCTATGCTCGCTCTCAAGCATAAAGTGACAAAACTAACATGGACTTTGAAGTTTATTGCATTACTTCTAAAAGACTTCGACAAGAACTTTGCTCTATGCATGCATTATAAATTTAACATGGCAAGTATTTGATACATAGCTTCCTCAATGAATAGCAAAGTGTTACTAAATATCCATTATGTTGGTGTGCTGCTATCTATATATGGTGTAAAAGAGATAGCAGACAGTTAGAAAAATACACTTCGGTAGCTGTTTTACAATTCGGTAGCAGACAATTTTTAGGCCAATTAGAAAAATACACTTGTACAACCCAATTAATGACAGAATGAGTAAAACTGGCTGTTTTTCATTTAGTAAACAGACACATTTTGGACTTCCTGTAACGGTCCATTGTTTCTTTCACGCATTCAGTTCTCGCCCTTTTTTTAGTCATCCGTACTCACCTCAGAAACATGGTTTTTGGCATGTGAATGGTTGGCTAAAGCCCGACACTACTAATAAGTTGCACAGGCTAAAAAATGGGCACCACTGGTGTTTCAGTGTTTGTTGGTCTGGACTGGGCTCGGTACAAGACACCTAAAGAGATGCCGACTAATAGAAAATAAGATTCTGAAAACTAAAAAAAAGGTAAAATTTGAATGTAGTCAAGAAATTCAAGTTGACTAACTCAAAGACCTAATCCAGCGTGCCACTGCGATGTAAAAGCGAAAGATACTGAAGAGTAATGCTCTTGAACTCTAAGAGACTACAAACCAATAAACTAAAAAAACTGAAGTTACAGTATATATCACTAGCTTGAATAACATCATAAGCTCAACAATAGAGGTAGACAGCACCTGCAACATCTGCAGAAGAGAAGAGAAATCCAGCTTCCATGTTAGTCTCATGTGCCAACGCAAGAGCCTTGACGGCTGAAATGCGCAAAGTATGGGATTTACTGAAGGAAGAACCTTCAAATATACAGGTACAGACTAGCAGCCTCTGATGCTAGCAAACACACAAAAAAAACAGAGGCTTATCCTCCTCTTCCTTTGGCTGGCTTTGCATTTGAGAGATGATTGTGTTCATGAGAGGGAGACATCACCATCAAGGTTCAGTTATCTTCTTCGGGAACTACCTTGACAGTCTGAATGTCAGCCATAATCCAAACCCTGATGAAAAAGGGGAAGAAAATGTAATTGTGAATTCTGGAGCCACCACTGCAGTTTCTAACAAAGTTATATCGAACACCAACAACTCTCGATAAACTACCCCTGCTCTAAAAAAGAATATTGATGCCTCTGGTTCTTTGGTGTTGTTGTTAGGAACACCCAGGGTTCAGTAACCCTGTTAGCTACAAACTCCTTGCTAAGATGTGGTCAACCTGAAGAAGCTGAGGTTCTCACATGTCTTCAAGGTCTGAACTTGTACAAGGAAAATGGTATCTACATAGTGGTTGTTGAATGTGATTGCTCTGCTATAGTTGAAAGAACAAAGACTGCCGTAAGTGACAGATCCCAGTTCTGATCCACCTATACGAAACAAGGACTGAGATAACTGATAACTATAGAGAAAGAATGAAAACTAAGGCGCTTACTGGAAAATGAAGAACAATATCAGGACTGAAGAAATGCAAAAACACTGAATAAAGATAGCAAATGAACTAGAAAACTGACTAATGATGAATGAAAATCGAAGACTGAGATGACTGAGTAATGAGATAAATATGAGAAATGAAGAATGATGGATGACTTAAGATAGTTAATTGCTATCTTTATTACATGATTAAAAATGATGAATGAAGATTGAAGACTAAGATGACTGAATAATGAGAAAAACATGAGGAATGAAGAATGATGGATGAATAAAGATAACAAATGAACTAGAAAACTGGCTAATGATGAATGAAAACCGAAGACTGAGATGACTGAGTAATGAGACAAATATGAGAAATGAAGAATGATGGATGACTAAAGATAGTTAATTGCTATCTTTATTACATGATTGAAAATGATGAATGAAGATTGAAGACTAAGATGACTGAATAATGAGAAAAACATGAGGAATGAAGAATGATGGATGACTAAAGATAATAAATTGCTATCTCTATGTCATGACTGAAAATGGTGATGAAGACTGCGAAGGCCAAACAACGAGTGACTAAAAAAATGAAATTTCTTAGAGGACTAAAATGATGAATGAAGAATGAATAAAGATAGCTATTAATTAATAATTAAGTTATATATTCATGACATGACTGAAAAAGATGATAAACTGAAAATAAAATGAGAAGGATGATTGAGATACTAAGTCACTAAAAACTGAGAAACTCAGTAACGTAAATACCAAAGAGAAAAATAAGAATACGAGGTCCCGAGCAACTGAAAAGAGACTTACTTATTGACTGAGATAGACAACGCAAAGAGACTGGATAAATGAGCAAAATATAGAACTGAGCAAATATGAATGAGCAAATCAGACTGAGCAAAATTTGGCTAAGCATAGAAGACAAGACTGAAAAGTTGAGATACATGAAAATAAGAGACTGAGATAATGAAAACAAGAACCGAGGAACAGATATAAATAAGCAAACAATACCTTTTGCATTGGACTAGGACAATTAACTAAAAACTTGCATTTGCTAACAGTACAAGAGTTTCATCGAAACAGTAGATTCGTTTACCTGTCCCGAGGCTGTACATGTAGGCGATGTTCATAGGTCATGCCGGAGGGCCGGCACCACCAAACTCGCCCTCGGTTCTGCAGAAACAAAAATCATCAAAACCAAAGTGGTCGATTCAGCCATTCCCAGATCGGTGCATCCAGATCTAGATCCACACAGATTATAGTTATCTGAATCGACGCACTGAACTACCTTGCCCATCCTTTTGATGCAGTTTAGTTTACTATCAACTGAATTTTCGACCAGCCGACACTTACAGCACAAAGTGCAAAGTATAGGATGGCAACGCGCATGGGCCAGCTAGCTGCAGCTCGCAGGCGACGGGCACGAGCACAAACGGCAGCACCGCAATCTGCGCCTCTTCCTCACGCAACGCTGCAGCAGGTGCTCGTCGGTCAACATTTGCCTTCGACCAGGGTCACCCAATCGATTAGACGAACACTCGTGCAACAACGTTCACTCACCTGAGCCGAGCGTCCTCCTGGGCGGCATCGCCGCTGCCAGAACCCGGCGATAAGAACCTCTCGCCACGTCGTGCCGCACCCTGTGTGTGATTGAGAAGACAGAGCATTGTTGACGATTGAGATACGAAAAGAGGCGCAGCAAATCGAAACAGAGTGGTTTGGTTGGTTAAGTTGCTTGCCTACCACGACGGCGAGGGGTTGTGGCTGGGCGCGGGGAGGGTGACGCGAGCGAAGAAGCTCGTTGACGCCATTGCCCGCGGGGTGGGTGAATCGACGATCTCTTCCCCTAGGACGAGGATGGACGCGAGCCGCGGCTCTATCTAGCGCCTGCCGCGGGGTCACCGCTCTGTCCGTTGGTGGTCTCCCGGCTCGCGAACCACCGCCCCAGTCGACACCGGACGAGCTGGCTCCGGTCTTCCCCCTCCTCTGCCGAGCACACAGAGCGGTGGCTTCCGACCCAGAATGAAAAAAAAGCTCAAAATAGTTAATGCGGTGACTCAGCCAACGGGGAAAATGGAATGAGAGACAGCCGGCGGTGAGATTCGTGAAGCATCCAACGATACAAAAAGTGATTGTACCCCAATTGTAAAACAGCTAGCTGTTTAATAGGAAAAGTGAAGAGATAATGTATGGCAACACTAGTTGGACATGATTAATTAATAGTAGCAACAAGCAAATTTCTCACATCACGTTTGATTGAATCATGAGCAAGGTTTTTGAGAACTTTGATTCCTTCAATTGTTGACTAGTAATTCATCATGCTTGCATTGCAAACCAAATAACGGGAGGATGTCGTATTCTTCCAATCCTTTAGCATTTGAACACTCATAGGATACTCATACATGAGTAAGTAGCTAGTATCTTTAGTTGACCAAAAGATAGTGTGGAAGTGGGATAGGTGTTCGCTTCTTAGGTTTAACACCTTATATGAGTGGCTGGGTACTTCTCCTTTGATTTTCCTTTGAACACTGATTCATTGGGTTCTTTCTATTTCCCTTTCTTTTCTTTCTTTTCTTTCTTTTATTTTTTTTCTTTTCTCTTTCTCCTTTTCTTTTTCTTTCTCCCTTTTTCTCTTTTTGTTCCGTGTAGTGGCTCATTGATTCAAAGGCTAGCAGGAGGCTGGTTGGTCAACGATACTATCAATCGACTTACATATGATTCAACGATGCGGTTTACCATTTAAATGACCGGACTGTCACACAAACATCAACCTTCATATTTTAAAGACACTTCGGAATATAGTTATTCATGATTTAATATGTACCAAGTTCGTAATAACAAGCATAATGGGATGCATATACTTTTATTCTAGCTACTATCTCTCTATCAAGTATAAGGAATGTTCCTCAATAATATCTCATTTGCATCAAATACAACGAAGAGAACAAAAAGATCGTAAACATTTAATATCACTTCCCCGTGCATACTTGACTTTCAGCTTTTGTTTTCATCCCCTTCTTCTTTTCATGGCATTCAAATTATTTTCATGGAGGTATTCAACAATGGGATAATTTATTTCAGTAGCTCTGTCATACGTATGCAAAGTATTAATTATGACGGTATCATTTATTTCAAAGGGAAACTAGACACAACAAACATAAAAGACGCTCCAAGTTTTTGCGATAAGTCTATGTTTTCTCAAAAAACAAGGTTTAGGGGTGTGCAAACCGGGAGTTTAAAAATGAGTCCAGTGGGTTGCCTTAGGCATCCCCAAGCTTATGGTTTTCACATTCTTGGATAGCTCTTGTTGTGTTGTTTCTCTATTCCCTGTGAAAAAACTTCAACACAAAATTTTCTCCATTTCTTTTCTATGTGGTGATATTAGTGGTACAAGAATAATATGCTTGCTGCTATTTTCTTCAAAGATAAAATTATTTATTTATGAACCAGAGAGAACATAATGGCCTACTTATTCTAGTATATCGAAAGTTTTAAGAAAAAATTATTTTGATACTCAAAAGAATGGTTGTAACATTAAGGGGTAGAATCTGTCAACAAATTTAGCAGCAGCAACACTGATTTTTTTCGATCACTTAGACATGTCAGGAATTTTATCCAATTTTTAGGCATATAGAGGATGAAAAGTTACAACTACTGTGAATTCATCAAGATTTTAGGAGTTACCAAAATAATTAGGAAAATCTTTCACTTAAAAATAAAGCGCAGAAATCTTTAACATATGCAACTAAACCTAGGCAGAGGGTATCGTTCCCCGTCGCTCGACACCTTGTACTACGAAAAACTCCCAACTAATGGAACAATACCAGGAATAGGGTCACGGACTCACGGTGGCGACGGGGACGGGGATGGCCGGGGATGACTCACGGTGACGTAAAAGAGACCGCAAAGGTGAGACTCTCGGAGATGCTCATAGAGGTAGGGTGTGCATGTATACATTCATAGTGTGATTGTAGGTACGTATTTATGAGGCTCTACGATTGTATTGTGTTTAAAAAAAGGCATGTCTTACAATCAACTTGGTCCCCTAGCCTCTAATGAGAGCAGGGTAAGGAACGCGCGGTAGGCGAAGTAATTAGCCCACGGTATGGTATGCTCACCATTGGCTTACATTTTTCTTTTGTGGAGGTTTAATTTACTTTTCTGAGTTCCTCCTAGTTTTCCTTTGCGGTTGGAGGCTGAACTGTTTGAAGATGACAACAACCACCAGCCAACCTTCCAGTTTAGCACAGGACAGGTGCATCATACGATGCGAAACATGATATGGATAGGGACATAAAAAAGGCTTACTACCAATATGATGCTACTGGAACGCGAGTTTAACATGAGTGCACTATCTACTAAAGTATATGATTCCAAAGTTGTCACTTCTGGCCCACTTCAAAACATACATCATACACTATCTGTATCGTAGTCACAGCCACCTTTTTGATTTTGCAGCACCTAAGGAATTAATTATATGGTCCACTTCGAAACAACGTAGGTAGCATCCAATGTCACCTCACTCACTCGTCTGTTACTGGACACTTTTTCAGCACTCTTACATGGATATGGAGTCGGACAAACCGCTGTTATCAATCACCTCCCAGCGGTAAATACTTATACCATCATCAGTTGAAGCAACGAGCTCCTCATGTGATTTGTCTTGGTAGTAGACCTCGCCACAGCTTGTCCCACACAATAGGTGGCCAACAATTTAATTTCAATATGTTCATTTACTGATCAGCATTTTTTTATAACTAACTAGCAACATATTGCAATAGAAATTAGTATGGCAGAAAACATCTTGCAAGAAATGTATCAAGGACTGTACCTGCCCATCATTAATGCTCTGAGTAGATGTCATCATTTGTTGCAGCTAAGAATGTGTCGTTGTAAAGCGGGCAGACCGCGATAGAGTTGGCGCCTAGCAGTACATTAATGAAAAAGATGTTCAGAAACAATGGGGCAGACAACATAATGTCTATCTGTAACCTCTTAGAGCATCTATTTTCACATGAAGTTGTAGGTATTATATTCTGAATGCAAGATGTATAAGTTTGCGTAAAGTGAGTTATGTTCAGTTGACATTCAATTTATCACTCCAGAACTGATATTCATGTCTTATATCATCTGTTTTTATAATATTTTAATGCAACAGATAACATGGAAGCAGAAGTGATCTATGTTTGCATTAAAGATTGTTCTATACGCAATAAACCATGACTGACTAACGCCAAGCACTTCAACGAACAAAGGAACATATAATACCTACAAATAAAATTGCCTCATGTACACTGATCAAACGTTTTTACCTGAGATTTCCTTCCCAAAGGTTTTTATGGGCTGGCCCATCTTTCTGATGTCCCATAGGATAAATGGGAGAGACTTGGAGCAGCTTTCACTTGCAGTTAAGAGAGAACTTGGATTGAATGAAGCCCATTTACAGTCTGAAAGTACTGCATCTCCTTGAGAATGACTGCATAAGGAAAATCCATGTTATATGCATTTCTTGTTCTTTCTCACTTAAAAGGCAGGGAAGATTCTTGCCGTACCTCATTACTGCATCCTTACAACGCAGATCAGTCAAAACTGCCTCCCCAATGGATGAGCACGTCGCAATTACATTAGCCATAGACGGGCTCCAAGATATTGATTATAAGTGTACTCTAGATACAATAATCTGCAAAATATTTGAAGGAGAATCACTTACACGGCATTGATGTTCCGATCTGTTACATATGTGATATGTCAATTAAGTGTAGTGATGATCTTGTTCTCTCTAGTTAACAGGACAAAATCCTTTCAGAGTGGTATTACAGTTTGCAAAGCAAAGTATTCAGTTGTCTATCTCCCGTGTTGGAATTTCAGCATCATATGTCTTGGCAACATCTCAAATAACCATTTTTCCTACAGATGACCCTGAAGCGAGGTAATTGGGCGTACTGGGGCTGAAGGCTAGTGCATGGACCTGCATTTTTATTTTCAAAACAATGTGAATAAATTGAAAAAAGGTATAAAAATCTATACATAAAAAGTAAGTTATTGATACGTCTCCGACGTATCGATAATTTCTTATGTTCCATGCCACATTATTGATGTTATCTACATGTTTTATGCACACTTTATGTCATATTCGTGCATTTTCTGGAACTAACCTATTAACAAGATGCCGAAGTGCCGATTCTTTTTCTGCTGTTTTTGGTTTCAGAAATCCTAGTAAGGAAATATTCTCGGAATTGGACGAAATCAAAGCCCAGGGGCCTATTTTTCCACGAAGCTTCCAGAAGTCCGAAGGAGAGACGAAGAGGGGCCACGGAGGGGCCACACCATAGGGCGGCACGGGCCCCCCCTTGGCCGCGCCGGCCTGTGGTGTGGGACCCCCGTGCCGCCTCTTGACCTGCCCTTTCGCCTATAAAAAGTCTCCGTGACGAAAACCCCAGTACCGAGAACCACGATACGGAAAACCTTCCAGAGACACCTCTAGTGAACTGTGGACCCCGGTCCAATTCTCTTTACTGAAATACAATCTACTGCAATACTTGTTCTACTGTTTTCTGCAAACAATCATCTTCCACACAATACGGTTAATCCTTTGTTACAGCAAGCCGGTGAGATTGACAACCTCACTGTTTCGTTGGGGCAAAGTACTTTGGTTGTGTTGTGCAGGTTCCACGTTGGCGCCGGAATCCCTGGTGTTGCGCCGCACTACATCCCGCCGCCATCAACCTTCAACGTGCTTCTTGGCTCCTCCTGGTTCGATAAACCTTGGTTTCTTTCTGAGGGAAAACTTGCTGCTGTGCGCATCATACCTTCCTCTTGGGGTTGCCCAACGAACGTGTGAAATACACGCCATCAAGCATATTTTCTGGCGCCGTTGCCGGGGAGATCAAGACACGCTGCAAGGGGAGTCTCCACTTCTCAATCTCTTTACTTTGTTTTTGTCTTGCTTAGTTTTATTTACTACTTTGTTTGCTGCACTAAATCAAAATACAAAAAATTAGTTGCTAGTTTTACTTTATTTGCTATCTTGTTTGCTATATCAAAAACACAAAAAAAATTAGTTTACTTGCATTTACTTTATCTAGTTTGCTTTATTGTCTTGCACTCTATATTAAAAATACAAAAAAAAATTAGTTACTTTTGTTACCATGTCTAGCTCTGAACCTGTTACTTCTTCGCCTGAAGAATTAGTTTTCACTTTTAAACAAGGGGATGAGGAGAGTTTTAAGGACGCTTGGTCTAGAATTTTTACTTCTTATCGTAAAACTGAACCTCAAATGACTCTAAGTTTGCTCCTTAGTAATTTTTATTTTGGTCTTATGGTTCGCTATAGATATGCTTTGGACACTTTAGTGGGAGGAGATTTCCTTCATTGCAATGGGGATCAAGCTTTTAATGCCATAAAGAAGTTGGTTGCATCACATGATTCAGCTAATAACTTTGATTCAGCCCTCACTAGCATTTATAGTAGATTAAACAATCTCGAGATAAGTACATCTCGCTTGGATGATAACTATTGCCACGTTCGTAATCGTCTTGAACAAGTCTTAGTGAACTCTAAACTCTCATTGTGGGATCCTGCTATTAAAATTGTTATCGGTGATCGAACTCTCCATGCCTACTGTGATATTATGTATGAATTTTGCCTTATGCCTGAAAGTATTTATAAATCTTTGAAACTTTGGGGAGTTGAGGAAGGAGGAGAAGAAATAACTCTCATTGATAACTCTACTATAATTCCTAAAGGAATAGCCGCAGGTGTGCATACAACCATTCTTGGAAGAACAATATCCATTGATTATCTTGTTGTTGAAACAGGAAAACTCACACTCGGAAGATCCCTGCTGAAACTATTGGGAGCAGTCATTGATGTTGGAGAAGGCACTCTGAAATTCACCTCAATACCGGGGGGAAATCATATATTTCCTAAACCAAAGGGAAAGAAGAACAATAAGAAAGGTAAGGGTAAAGCCCAAGGTAAGGTTAACACTTCGTCTCTTGATAATACTTGATACACACTTTCTGCGCCTAGCTGAAAGGCGTTAAAGAAAAGCGCTTATGGGAGACAACCCATGTTTTTACCTACAGTACTTTGTTTTTATTTTGTGTCTTGGAAGTTGTTTACTACTGTAGCAACCTCTCCTTATCTTAGTTTTGTGTTTTGTTGTGCCAAGTTAAGCCGTTGATAGAAAAGTAAGTACTAGATTTGGATTACTGCACAGTTCCAGATTTCTTTGCTGTCACGAATCTGGGTCCACCTCCCTGTAGGTAGCTCAGAAAATTATGCCAATTTACGTGCATGATCCTCAGATATGTACGCAACTTTCATTCAATTTGAGCATTTTCATCTGAGCAAGTCTGGTGCCATTTTAAAATTCGTCAATACGAACTGTTCTGTTTTGACAGATTCTGCCTTTTATTTCGCATTGCCTCTTTTGCTATGTTGGATGAATTTCTTTGATCCACTAATGTCCAGTAGCATTATGCAATGTCCAGAAGTGTTAAGAATGATTGTGTCACCTCTGAATATGTCAATTTATAATGAGCACTAACCCTCTAATGAGTTGTTTCGAGTTTGGTGTGGAGGAAGTTTTCAAGGATCAAGAGAGGAGTATGATGCAACATGATCAAGGAGAGTGAAAGCTCTAAGCTTGGGGATGCACCCGGTGGTTCACCCCTGCATATATCAAGAAGACTCAAGCGTCTAAGCTTGGGGATGCCCAAGGCATCCCCTTCTTCATCGACAACATTATCAGGTTCCTCCCCTGAAACTATATTTTTATTCCATCACATCTTATGTGCTTTTTCTTGGAGCGTCGGTTTGTTTTTGTTTTTTGTTTTGTTTGAATAAAATGGATCCTAGCATTCACTTTATGGGAGAGAGACACGCTCCGCTGTAGCATATGGACAAGTATGTCCTTGGTTTCTACTCATAGTATTCATGGCGAAGTTTCTTCTTCGTTAAATTGTTATATGGTTGGAATTGGAAAATGATACATGTAGTAATTGTTATAAATGTCTTGGGTAATGTGATACTTGGCAATTGTTGTGCTCATGTTTAAGCTCTTGCATCATATGCTTTGCACCCATTAATGAAGAAATACATAGAGCATGCTAAAATTTGGTTTGCATATTTGGTTTCTCTAAGGTCTAGATAATTTCTAGTATTGAGTTTGAACAACAAGGAAGACGGTGTAGAGTCTTATAATGTTTTCAATATGTCTTTTATGTGAGTTTTGCTGCACCGGTTCATCCTTGTGTTTGTTTCAAATAAGCCTTGCTAGCCTAAACCTTGTATCGAGAGGGAATACTTCTCATGCATCCAAAATACTTGAGCCAACCACTATGCCATTTGTGTCCACCATACCTACCTATACTACATGGTATTTTCCGCCATTCCAAAGTAAATTGCTTGAGTGCTACCTTTAAAATTCCATCATTCACCTTTGCAATATATAGCTCATGGGACAAATAGCTTAAAAACTATTGTGGTATTGAATATGTCATTATGCACTTTATCTCTTATTAAGTTGCTTGTTGTGCGATAACCATGTTTACTGGGGACGCCATCAACTGTTCATTGGTTGAATTTCATGTGAGTTGCTATGCATGTTCGTCTTGTCTGAAGTAAGGGCGATCTACACTGAGTTGAATGGTTTGAGCATGCATATTGTGAGAGAAGAACATTGGGCCGCTAACCGAAGCCATGTTCCATGGTGGAAGTTTCAGTTTTGGACAACAATCCTCAAATCTCTAATGAGAAAAGAATTAATTGTTGTTGAATGCTTAAAGCATTAAAAGAGGAGTCCATTATCTGTTGTCTGTGTTGTCCCGGTATGGATGTCTAAGTTGAGAATAATCAAAAGCGAGAAATCCAAATGCGAGCTTTCTCCTTAGACCTTTGTACAAAGGCATAGAGGTACCCCTTTGTGATACTTGGTTAAAGCATATGTATTGCGGTGATAATCCAGGTAGTCCAAGCTAATTAGGACAAGGTGCGGGCACTATTAGTACACTATGCATGAGGCTTGCAACTTATAAGATATAATTTACATGATGCATATGCTTTATTACTACCGTTGACAAAATTGTTTCATGTTTTCAAAATCAAAGCTCTAGCACAAATATAGCAATCGATGCTTTTCCTCAATGAGGACCATTCTTTTACTTTCAATGTTGAGTCAGTTCACCTATTTCTCTCCACCTCAAGAAGCAAACACTTGTGTGAACTATGCATTGATTCTTACATACTTGCTTATTGCACTTATTATATTACTCTATGTTGACAATATCCATGAGATATACATGTTACAAGTTGAAAGCAACCGCTGAAACTTAATCTTCTTTTGTGTTGCTTCAATACCTTTACTTTGAATTATTGCTTTATGAGTTAACTCTTATGCAAGACTTATTGATGCTTGTCTTGAAGTGCTATTCATGAAAAGTCTTTGCTATATGATTCACTTGTTTACTCATGTCATATATATTGTTTTGATCACTGCATTCACTACATATGCTTTACAAATAGTATGATCAAGATTATGATGGCATGTCACTCCAGAAATTATCTGTGTTATCGTTTTACCGCTTCTGGGACGAGCAGAACTAAGCTTGGGGATGCTGATACGTCTCCGACGTATCGATAATTTCTTATGTTCCATGCCACATTATTGATGTTATCTACATGTTTTATGCACACTTTATGTCATATTCGTGCATTTTCTGGAACTAACCTATTAACAAGATGCCGAAGTGCCAGTTGCTGTTTTCTGCTGTTTTTGGTTTCAGAAATCCTAGTAAGGAAATATTCTCGGAATTGGACGAAATCAAAGCCCAGGGGCCTATTTTTCCACGAAGCTTCCAGAAGTCCGAAGGAGAGACGAAGAGGGGCCACGGAGGGGCCACACCATAGGGCGGCGCGGGCCCCCCCTTGGCCGCGCCGGCCTGTGGTGTGGGACCCCCGTGCCGCCTCTTGACCTGCCCTTTCGCCTATAAAAAGTCTCCGTGACGAAAACCCCAGTACCGAGAACCACGATACGGAAAACCTTCCAGAGACACCTCTAGTGAACTGTGGACCCCGGTCCAATTCTCTTTACTGAAATACAATCTACTGCAATACTTGTTCTACTGTTTTCTGCAAACAATCATCTTCCACACAATACGGTTAATCCTTTGTTACAGCAAGCCGGTGAGATTGACAACCTCACTGTTTCGTTGGGGCAAAGTACTTTGGTTGTGTTGTGCAGGTTCCACGTTGGCGCCGGAATCCCTGGTGTTGCGCCGCACTACATCCCGCCGCCATCAACCTTCAACGTGCTTCTTGGCTCCTCCTGGTTCGATAAACCTTGGTTTCTTTCTGAGGGAAAACTTGCTGCTGTGCGCATCATACCTTCCTCTTGGGGTTGCCCAACGAACGTGTGAAATACACGCCATCAGTTATTCACAGGTCCACTGTGCCGAAATAACATCGCCACCATATCTTTTGAGCCATTGTAGGGATGTATCCTTTCAGCCCAATCTGGTTGTGCAGAAAACCTCCTTACAGGGTCAGGGTCAGAACTTAGGTAGTCATTCAAGACCTCAACATTCCAGCTTGCATCAGGGTTAAATCGTGCCACAGGATGGTACTCCACTTCCTACCTCTCAGTGTTATAGCTTTTGATTAAATTTCCTGACATGCTATCCATTTGAATGAAAAATCTTCCATGAAGCATATTGTCCTCTAGATGATCACTGCAAATAAGCCATGTTAGTATTTAATGTTTACAAAATTGAGTTGGGCAAAAAGAGGCATATGCAGTACATTCATCAATTGTTAGTACTGTGTGAACATATAGATAATATCATCGTGAAAGAAAATTTCATTAACCGATAATTCAGTTTGACATGCTGTATTAAGGGACTATGCCTATGTAGTCAAAAGCAATGTACCGGATGAGTCTATATCTGCAACTGATAATAATTCGTAGCACAAAAAATCAATCTGACCAGTTTTGTGCGTGAAAAATCAAATTAAGCTACTCTAGTTCAATATTCCCGAAGAGAAGTTCAGCAAATTCAATAATGTTGCTTCTTGCCATTGAATCTCAAAGCAAGCACATTGACAGAACTTGTAGGGTCTCCCAAGTTATGTTAACGATTCACTAAACCAACTGAAGCGTAAGATTAAATAAATCAATTTCTATCTCACGATGGGCAAGTACAAAATTTGCCATTTCAACATCACCTGATGATTGATGCTATTATGGCATATTACGAGACTTCATTAGATGTTGCAGGCTTAAAGTTATCAGAATTGTCAACCTAGCGAGTTTTGCGTGTAAAGTATGGAATTAAGCCAGTAAAATGTTTTGGAACAAAATTAAGCGAGTTCAGTACTGTTGCGACTCCCAAGTTAACCATAGTAAGCACATTATCAGGATTTGGACGATCTCCCAAGTTAACCATTTACCAACGCGATTGCAGCATGAACTTACAAAATCCTAGTTGTAAAATTCAATTTCCTACACTAAAAAATGCAACCAATACCTGATGACAACAATACTAGTAATTTTACATAAGCTGATGTGTCATGCAATTGTTTTTTACTACAACTACGGTGGGGCGAGGCCAGCCTCAACTATATATTAACAGCAAATGCTAGTACAAGGAGTGCAAAGTGAAATAGAGAAAAGCATTACATATTACATCAATGAATGAGACAGTATTTTACATCAGCCGATGATCAGCAGTGGCGAGACCAAGGTCTGAATAGCATCGTCTACCAGAGCTCGTCTTATTTTCACCATATAATTGCATCGTAAATTTGATTTCCCCTCGATTAGACTGTAGTTATTCAGTTTGACTTGCTGTACTAACTGACTCTGCCAATATAGCCGAAAGCAGAGTACCTCACGATTTTACATAGAAAACTAGCTATTTCATCTTAATTCGTTGCTTGATACGGTCGTCAAATCAGAAATACTGTAGAACATATAATCACAGGTGGTCTAGTTTTTCAGGTTTTAACTTAACATCTAATTGCATTGTAAACAAAATTTCTCCAAGAATGTGCAGGAACTGGAAAACTCAAACACCAAGAAAACGCGAATCTAGGCGAAGGTGTGTTGTCGGATACTGCGGCGGTAAGTATTGTACACACAAGCACAACACCGGAAGGAGAAGACGCGTGCCTCCCCGCCGGTGACAACAGCACCCAAACCAGGGGACGAACACCTTATGTGCGTTGTCGGGGAAGCAGACGCAGAACTGCACAAGTCCCTGAAGCCAACCCTAATGTGGGAGAAGGGGGGAAACGACAATTCTAAGAGAGGTGACCACTGGCACACTGCATCGAATTGGCCAGCAGCGGTGCTCGGCGCCGGCACCCTCATGACAAATATTTCCGAACCACACCAAAACACACGGAGATGCTCATAGAGGTAGGGTGTGCATGTAGACATACATAGTGTGATTGTAGGTACGTATTTATCAGTCTCTAAGATTGTATTTTGTTTCAAAAAAAAGTTATGTCTTACAATCAACTTGGTCCCCTAGCCTCTAATGAGCGCAAGGTAAGGAACACGCGGTAGGCGAAGTAATTAGCCCACGGTATGGTATGCTCACCATTGGCTTACATTTTTCTTTTGCGGAGGTTTAAGTTACTTTTCTTAGTTCCTCCCAGTTTTCCTTTGCGATTGGAGACTGAACTGTTTGAAGATGACAACAACCACCAGTCAACCTTCTCGTTTAGCATTTTTGACTTATGCTCAGGACAGGTGCATCATACGATGCCAAACATGATATGGATAGGGAGACAAAAAAGGTTTACTATCAATATGATGCTACTGGAACGTGAGTTTAACATGAGTGCACTATCTACTAAAGTATATGATTCCAAAGTTATCACTTATGGCCCACTTCAAAACATACATCGTACACTATCTGTATGGTAGTCATAGCCACCTCTTTTGATTTTGCAGCACCTAAGGGATTAATTATATGGTCCACTTCGAAACAACGTAGGTAGAATCTAATGTCACCTCACTCACTCATCTGTTAGGACTTGGGTCAAACTTTTACATCTCTCTTGGGAGGCGGAGAGATCGCTCATGTCGATCACTGGACACTTTTACAGCACTCTTACATGGAGATGGAGTCGGACAAACCGCTGTTATCAATCACCTCCCAGCGGTAAATATTTATATCATCCTTAGTTGAAGCAACAAGCTCCTCATGTGATTTGCCTCAGTAGTAGACCTCACCACAGCTTGTCCCACACAATAGGAGGCCAACAATCTAATTTCAATATGTTCATTTACTGATCAGCATTTTTTTAACTAAGTAGCAACATATTGCAATAGAAATTAGTATGCCAGAAAACATCTTGCAAGAAATGTATCAATGACTGTACATGCCCATCATTAATGCTCCATGAGTAGATGTCATTATTTGTTGCAGCTAAGAATGTGTCGCTGTAAAGCGGGCAGACCGCGATAGAGTTGGCACCTAGCAGTACATTTATGAGAAAGATGTTCAGAAACAATGGGGCAGACAACATAATGTCTATCCGCAACCTCTTAGAGAATCTATTTTCACATGAAGTTACAGGTATTATATTCTGAATGCAAGATGTATAAGTTTGCGTAAAGTGAGTTTTGTTCAGTTGACATTCAATTTATCACTCCAGAACTGATATTCATGTCTTATATCATCTGTTTTTATAATATTTTGAATGCAACAGATAACATGGAAGCAGAAATGATCTATGTTTGCATTAAAGATTGTTCTATACGCAGTAAACCATGACTGACTAATGCGAAGAACTTCAACGAACAAAGGAACACATAATACCTAGAATTAGATTGCCTCATGTACACTAATCAAACGATTTTACCTGAGATTTCCTTCCCAAAGGTTTTTATCGGTTGGCCCATCTATCTGATGTCCCATAGGATAATTGGGAGAGACTTGGAGCAGCTTTCACATGCAGTCAAGAGGGAACTTGGATTGAATACAGCCCTTTTACAGTCTAAAAGTACTGTCTCCTTGAGAATGACTGCATAAGGAAAATCCATGTTATATGCATTTCTTGTTCTTTCTCACTTAAAAGGCATGGAAGATCCTTGTTGTACTTCATTACTGCATCCTTCCAACGCAGATAAGTCAAAACTGTCTCCCCAATGGATGAGTACGTCGCAATTACATTAGCCATAGACGGGCTCCAAGATATTGATGATAAGTCTCCTCTGGATACAATAATCTGCAAAATATTTGAAGGAGAATAAGTTACACGGCATTGATGTTCCGATCTGTTACATATGTCATATGTCAACTAAGAGCAGTGATGATCTAGTACTGTGTTGAACTATGCAGATTTGATATACTGTACAGTTTTGTTCTCTCTAGTTAACAGGACAAAATCCTCTCAGGGTGGTATGTACAGTTTGCAAAGCAAAGTATTCAATTGTCTACCTCTAGTGTTGCAATTTCAGCATCATATGTCTTGGCAACATCCCAAATAACCATTTTTCCTGCAGATGACCCTGAAGCGAGGTAATTGGGCAAACTGGGGCTGAAGGCTAGTGCACGGACCTGCATTTTTATTTTCAAAACAATGTGAATAAATTGAAAAAATGGTATAAAAACCATATACATAAAAACTAAGTTATTCACCGGTCCACTGTGTCGAGATAACATCGCCGCCATATCTTTCGAGCCATTGTAGGGATGTATCATTTCATCCCAATCTGGTTGTTCATGAAACCTCCTTACAGGGTCAGGGTCTGTACTTATGTAGTCATTCAAGACCACAAGATTCAAGCTTGCATCAGTACGGAGGTACTCAGGGTCAAATCGTGCCACAGAATGTAACTCCACTTCCTGCCTCTCAGTGTTATAGCTTTTGATTAAATTTCCCGACATGCTATCCATTTGAATGGAAAATCTTCCATGCAGCATATTGTCCTCTAACTGATCACTAAAAATAAGCCATGTTAGTATTTAATGTTTACAAAATTGTGTTGAGAAAAAGAGGCATATGCAGTACATTCATCAATTGTTAGTACTGTGTGAACATATAGATAGTATCATTGTGAAAGAAAATTGCATTAACCGACAATTCAGTTTGACATGCTGTATTAAGGGACCATGCCTATGTAGCTAAAAGCAGTGTACCGGATGAGTCTATATCTGCAACTGATAATGATTCGTAACACACAAAAATCAATCTGACCGGTTTTGTGCGTGAAAATTAAAACTAAACTACTCTAGTTCAATATTCCGGAAGAGAAGTTCAGCAAGTTCAATAATGTTGCTTCTTGCCATTGAATCTCAAAGCAAGCACATTGACAGAACTTGTAGGGTCTCCCAAATTATGTTAACGATCCACTAAACCAATTGAAGCATAAGATTAAATAAATGAAGTTCTATCTGACGATGGGCAAGTACAAAACTTGCCATTTCAACATCACCTAATGATTGATGCTATTATGGCATACCATACTTCATCAGATGTTGCAGGCTTAAAGTTATCATAATTGTCAACCTAGCGAGTTTTGTGTGTAAAGTATGGAATTAAGCCAGTAACATATTTTGGAACAAAATAAAGCGAGTTCAATACTGTTGCGACTCCCAAATTAACCAAAGCAAGCACGTTCAGGATTTGGACGACTTCCCAAGTTAATCATTTACCAACGCAATTGCAGCATGAACTTACAAAAGCTTAGTTGTAAAATTTAACTTCCTACACTAAAAAAATGCAACCAATACCTTATGACAACAATACTAGTAATTCTACATAAGCTGATGTGTCATGCAATTGTTTTTTTACTGCAACTACGGCGGGGCGAGGCCAGCCTCAACTATATATTAACAGCAAATGCTAGTACAAGGTGTGCAGAGCGAAATAGAGAAAAACATTACATATTACACCAATGAATGAGACAGTATTTTACATCAGCCGATGGTCAGCAGTGGCGAGACCAAGGTCTGAGTAGTATCGTCTAACGGAGCTCGTATTATTTTCACCATATAATTGCATCGTAAATTTGATTTCCCCTCGATTAGACTATAGTTATTCAGTTTGACTTGCTATCCTAACCGACTCTGCCAATATAGCATAGAAAACTAGCTATTTCATCTTAATTCGTTGCTTGATACGGTCATCAAATCAGAAATACTGTAGAACATATAACCACATGTGGCCTAGTTTTTCAGGTTTTAACTTAACATCTAATTGCATTGTAAACAGAATTTCTCCAAGAATGTGCAGGAACTGGAAAACTAAAACACCAAGAAAACGTGAATCTAGGTGAAGGTGTGTTGTCGGATACTGCGGCGGGGAGTATTGTACACATAAGCACAACACCGGAAGGAGCAGACGCGCGACTCCCCGTTGGCGTCAACATCGCCCAAACAAGGGGACGAACACCTTATGTGCGTTGTCGGGGAAGCAGACGCAGAACTTCAATAGTTCCTGAAGCCAACCCTAATGTGGGAGAAGGGGGGAAACGACAATTCTAAGAGAGGTGACCACTCGCACACTGCGTCGGCGTGGCCAGCAGTGGTGGTCGGCGCCGACACCCTCACGACAAACATTTCCGAACCACACCAAAACACACGGAGATGCTCATAGAGGTAGGGTGTGCATGTAGACATACATAGTGTGATTGTAGGTACGTATTTATCAGTCTCTAAGATTGTATTTTGTTTCAAAAAAAAGTTATGTCTTACAATCAACTTGGTCCCCTAGCCTCTAATGAGCGCAAGGTAAGGAACACGCGGTAGGCGAAGTAATTAGCCCACGGTATGGTATGCTCACCATTGGCTTACATTTTTCTTTTGCGGAGGTTTAAGTTACTTTTCTGAGTTCCTCCCAGTTTTCCTTTGCGGTTGGAGGCTGAACTGTTTGAAGATGACAACAACCACCAGCCAACCTTCCCGTTTAGCATTTTTGACTTATGCTCAGGACAGGTGCATCATACGATGTGAAACATGATATGGATAGGGACACAAAAGAAGGCTTACTGTCAATATGATGCTACTGGAACATGAGTTTAACATGAGTGCACTATCTACTAAAGTATATGATTCCAAAGTTATCACTTCTGGCCCACTTCAAAACATACATCGTACACTATCTGTATGGTAGCCATAGCCACCTCTTTTGATTTTGCAGCACCTAAGGTATTAATTATATGGTCCACTTCGAAACAACGTAGGTAGCATCTAATGTCACCTCACTCACTCATCTGTTAGGACTTGGGTCAAACTTTTACATCTCTCTTGGGAGGCGGAGAGATCGCTCATGTCGATCACTGGACACTTTTACAACACTCTTACACGGAGATGGAGTCGGACAAACCGCTGTTATCAATCACCTCCCAACGGTAAATACTTATACCATCCTTAGTTGAAGCAGCGAGCTCCTCATGTGATTTGCCTTGGTAGTAGACCTCGCCACAGCTTGTCCCACACAATAGGCAGCCAACAATCTAATTTCAATATGTTCATTTACTGATCAGCATTTTTTTAACTAAGTAGCAACATATTGCAATAGAAATCAGTATGCCAAAAAACATCTTGCAAGAAATGTATCAAGGACTGTACCTGCCCATCATTAATGCTCCATGAGTAGATGTCATCATTTGTTGCAGCTAAGAATGTGTCGCTGTAAAGCGGGCAGACCGCGATAGAATTGGCACCTAGCAGTACATTCATGAAAAAGATGTTCAGAAACAATGGGGCAGACAACATAATGTCTTAGAGCATCTATTTTCACATGAAGTTACATGTATTATATTCTGAATGCAAGATGTATAAGTTTGCGTAAAGTGATTTTTGTTCAGTTGACATTCAATTTATGAGTCCAGAACTGATATTCATGTCTTATATCATCTGTATTTATAATATTTTGAATGCAATAGATAACATGGAAGCAGAAATGATCTATGTTTGCATTAAAGATTGTTCTATACGCAGTAAACCATAACTGACTAATGCCAAGCACTTCAACAAACAAAGGAACACATAATACCTAGAAATGAAATTGCCTCATGTACACTGATCAAACGATTTTACCTGAGATTTCATTCCCAAAGGTTTTTATGGGCCGGCCCTTCTTTCTGATGTCCCATAGGATAAATGGGAGAGAATTGGAGCAGCTTTCACTTGCAGACAAGAGAGAACTTGAATTGAATGAAACCCATTTACAGTCTGAAAGTACTACGTCTCCTTGAGAATGACTGCATAAGGAAAATTCATATTATATGCATTTCTTGTTCTTTCTCACTTAGAAGGCAGGGAAGATCCTTGTTGTACCTCATTACTGCATCCTTACAACGCAGATCAGTCAAAACTGTCTCCCCAATGGATGAGCACGTCGCAATTACATTAGCCATAGACGGCTCCAAGATATTGATGATAAGTCTCCTCTGGATACAATAATCTGCAAAATATTTGAAGGAGAATCAGTTACACGACATTGATGTTCCAATCTGTTACATATGTGATATGTCAACTAAGCGCAGTGATGATCTAGTACCGTGTTGAACTACGCGGATTTGATATACTGTACAGTTTTGTTCTCTCTAGTTAACAGGACAAAATCCTTTCAGGGTGATATGTACAGTTTGCAAAGCAAAATATTCAGTTGTCTACCTCCAGTGTTGGAATTTCAGCATCATATGTCTTGGCAACATCCCAAATAAACATTTTTCCTGCAGATGACCCTGAAGCGAGGTAATTGGGCGAACCGGGGCTGAAGGCTAGTGCACGGACCTGCATTTTTATTTTCAAAACAATGTGAATAAATTGAAAAAAATGGTATAAAACCCTATACATAAAAACTAAGTTATTCACCGGTCCACTGTGTCGAGATAACATCGCCGCCATATCTTTCGAGCAGTTGTAGGGATGTATCCTTTCATCCCAATCTGGTTGTCCAGGAAACCTCCTTACAGGGTCAGGGTCAGTACTTATGTAGTCATTCAAGACCACAAGATTCAAGCTTGCATCAGGACGGATGTACTCAGGGTTAAATCATGCCACAAAATGGTACTCCACTTCCTGCCCCTCAGTGTTATATCTTTTCATTAAATTTCCTGACATGTTATCCATTTGAATGGAAAATCTTCCATGCAGCATATTGTCCTCTAACTGATCACTTCAAATAAGCCATGTTAGTATTAATGTTTAAAAAATTGTGTTGAGAAAAAAGAGGCATATGCAGTAAAATCATCAATTGTTAGTACTGTGTGAACATATAGATAATATCATCGTGAAAGAAAATTGCATTAACCGATAATTCATTTTGACATGATGTATTAAGGGCAGTGTACCGGATGAGTCTATATCTACATCTGATAATGATTCGTAACACAAAATATCAGTCTGACTAGTTTTGTGCTTGAAAATTGAAATTAAGCTACTCTAGTTCAATATTCCTAAACCCTAAAGAGAAGTTCAGCAAGTTCAATAATGTTGCTTCTTGCCATTGATTCTCAAAGAAAGCACATTAACAAAACTTGTAGGGTCTTCCAAGTTATGTTAACGATTCACTAAACCAATTGAAGCATAAGATTAAATAAATCAAGTACTATTTGATGATGGGCAAGTACAAAACAAGCCATTTCAACATCACCTGATGATTGATGCTATTATGGCATACCATACTTCATCAGATGATGCAGGCTTAAAGTTATCATAATTGTCAACCTAGCGAGTTTTGTGTGTAAAGTATGGAATTAAGCCAGTAACATATTTTGGAACAAAATTAAGCGAGTTCAATACTGTTGCGACTCCCAAGTTAACCAAAGCAAGCACGTTATTAGGATTTGGATGATCTCCCAAGTTAACCATTTACCAACGCAATTGCAGCATGAACTTACAAAAGCCTAGTTGTAAAAATTTAACTTCCTACACTAAAAAAATCCAACCAATACCTTATGACAACAATACTAGTAATTCTACATAAGCTGATGTGTCATGCGATTTTTTTTTACTGCAACTACGGTGGGGCGAGGCAAGCCTCAACTATATATTAACAACAAATGCTAGTACAAGGTGTGCAGAGCGAAATAGAGAAAAGCATTACATATTACACCAATGAATGAGACAGTATTTTACATCAGCCGATGATCAGCAGTGGCGAGACCAAGGTCTGAATAGTATCGTCTACCGAAGCTCGTATTATTTTCACCATATAATTGCATCGTAAATTTGATATCCCCTCGATTAGACTATAGTTATTCAGTTTGACTTGCTGTACTAACCGACTCTACCAATATAGCCGAAAGCAGAGTACCTCACGATTTTACATAGAAAACTAGCTATTTCATCTTAATTCGTTGCTTGATACGGTCGTCAAATAAGAAATACTGTAGAACATATAACCACAAGTGGTATAGTTTTCCAGGTTTTAACTTAACTTCTAATTACATTGTAAACAAAATTTCTCCAAGAATGTGCAGGAACTGGAAACTAAAACACCAAGAAAATGCGAATCTAGGCGAAGGTGTGTTGTCGGATACTAAGGCGGGGAGTATTGTACACACAAGCACAACACCGGAAGGAGCAGACGCGCGACTCCCCGCCGGCGTCAACATCGTCCAAACTAGGGGACTGATACGTCCAATTTGCATCACTATTTTATATCATAATTTGCTGTTATTCATTGATATATTTCATATTGGGACACATTACTTATGTTATTTCATCTATTTTGCATGTTTCATCATTATTGGAGGATCGAACACCGGAGCCAGGATTCTGCTGGAAAAAGCACCGTCAGAACGCAATATTTCGGAAGATCAACTCTGGAAGGAAATTATACCAAAAATCCTATTTTTCAAGATGACGAAGGGAGCCAGAAGGAGGAGCCAGGAGCAGCCAGGGTGGGCCCACACCCTAGGGCGGCGCGGCCCAGGCCCTGGCCGCGCCGGCCTGTGGTCTGGGGGGCCCACGACCCCTTTCGCCTCCTTTTCTTCGCCAAACCCTTCGTCCCGAAGACCTAAGCCAGAAGGGGTACCTCGCAAAGAGTTACAGCCGCCTCTGCGGGGCGGAGAACACCAGAGAGAAAAGAGCTCTCCGGCGGGCAGGAATCCGCCGGGGAAATTCCCTCCGGGAGGGGGAAATCGACGCCATCGTCACCGTCATCGAGCTGGACATCATCGCCATCACCATCATCATCATCTCCACCATCATCACCGCCGTCATCACCGCTGGACACCGTCACCGCCGTAGCAATTTGGGTTTGATCTTGATTGTTTGATAGGGGAAACTCTCCCGGTATCGATTTCTACTTGTTGTTGATGCTATTGAGTGAAACCATTGAACCAAGTTTATGTTCAGATTGTTATTCATCATCATATCACCTCTGATCATGTTCCATATGATGTCTCGTGAGTAGTTCGTTTAGTTCTTGAGGACATGGGTGAAGTCTAAATGTTAGTAGTGAATTATGGATGAGTAATATTCAATGGTGTGATATTTAAGTTGTGGTGTTATTCTTCTAGTGGTGTCATGTGAACGTCGACTACATGACACTTCACCATTTATGGGCCTAGGGGGATGCATCTTGTATTCGTTTGCTAATTGCGGGGTTGCCGGAGTGACAGAAACCTAAACCCCCGTTGGTATATCGATGCAGGAGGGATCGCAGGATCTCGTAGTTTAAGGCTGTGGTTAGATTTATTTCTTAATTACTTTCTTGTAGTTGCGGATGCTTGCAAGGGGTATAATCACAAGTATGTATTAGTCCTAGGAAGGGCGGTACATTAGCATAGGTTCACCCACACAACACTTATCACAACAATGAAGATTATTTAGCCGTATGTAGCGAAAGCACTAGACTAAAATCCCGTGTGTCCTCGAGAACGTTTGGTCATTATAAGTAAACAAACCGGCTTGTCCTTTGTGCTAAAAAGGATTGGGCCACTCGCTGCAATTATTACTCTCGCACTTTACATACTCGTACTTTATTCAACTGTTACATCAAAACCCCCTGAATACTTGTCTGTGAGCATTTACAGTGAATCCTTCATCGAAACTGCTTGTCAACACCTTCTGCTCCTCGTTGGGATCGACATTCTTACTTATCGAAGATACTACGATACACCCCCTATACTTGTGGGTCATCAAGACTATTTTCTGGCGCCGTTGCCGGGAGTGAAGCGCTATTGGTAAGTGGAATTGGTAAGGAAAACCTTTCTTGTTGTGCTGATTTTATTTCTGCTGTCGCTATAAGTCATTATGGAGAGATCTTCTCTTCATTTTCTATTTGGGAAATCTACTACTACTGCAACGGTAGTGGATGAAGCGCCAGGTGAGGAAGTGATACCATATAAAATACCTATGAAAATTATTGAACGTGTTATGGATAACCGCTATGAGGGGGATGGAACTGTCCACCCCGGTGATCATTTACTGTTTTTGCATGAATTATGCGGGTTATTCAAATGTGCAGGTATTGCTATGGATGAAGTGAGGAAGAAATTATTCTCTTTATCGCTGTCTGGTAAGGCGGCGCATTGGTATAAATTACTGGATAATGGGGATTCTCTAGAATGGAATGATATTGTGCCCCGGTTTTATTCTAAGTTCTATCCTCCAAGTGAAATTCATAAGGATCGGAATCGCATATATAATTTTTGGCCTCATGATGGAGAGAGTATTGCCCAAGCTTGGGGGAGATTGAAGTCTTTAATGCTCAAATGCCCCATTCATGAGCTTCCTGGTAATGTTATTATTGATAATTTCTATGCAAGACTTTCTTTTCAAGACAAGACCTTGCTGGATACTTCTTGTTCTGGATCATTTACACGCAACAAAGAAGAGTTTAAAAGGGACCTTCTTGATCGAATCCAAGAAAATACTGAAGGTTGGGAGAACGACAAAGATCGAGAATCAGGTATAATTTATGATTATAAATGCATTGAAGCTTTTATGGATACTGATTTATTTCGTAATATGAGTGCTACATATGGTCTTGATTCTCAAGTTGCTGTAAATCTTTATAAAGCTTTTGCCTCTCATTATGAATTGCCAAAGAAGAATTTTGATAAGTATCATGAACCGTATAAAGATAAAATTGATTCATCTATTAATAAATGCGTTGTAGTTGAAACTGCTGATCATGTTATTCCTGAAGCTTATATTGAAAAAACTCCATTCCCTGCTAAAATGAAAGAGTACTCTGTTATAAATAGTGCGGTTCATAAAAGTGAAAAGAAACCTGTAGAACCTGAAGAACAAATAAAAGTTGAACCTGCTGTTGCAATAATTAAAGATCTTGTGACTGAAAATGTGGAGGATGGTCATATTATTTTCTGTGAAGATGCTTCTAATATTGTTTCACATCCTAATAAACCCAAACAAGCTAGTGTTCCTATGATGTCTGTTAGAATTGGTGATCATTGCTATTATGGATTATGTGATATTGGTGCAAGTGTTAGTGCTATTCCGTATGAGCTTTACACGGAGATTATGCACGAAATTGATTCTTGTGAACTTGAAGATATTGATGTGGTTATTCAGCTGGCTAATAGAGAAACTATTTCTCCAATTGGTATTATTCGAGATGTGGAAGTTTTATGCGGTAAGATTAAATATCCTGCTGACTTTTTGGTACTTGGTTCTGCTGCTAGTGATTATTGTCCTATTATTTTTGGTAGACCTTTTCTAAATACTTGTGGAGCTATTATAGATTGCAAGAAAGAGAAAATTTTGACTAAATTTGCTGGTGAATCTTATGAGTTTAACTTCTCTAAATTTACTAAAACTCCTTATAAAGCTGATTTGCCTAGTAATGATATTAAAATGGAGCAATGTGCATCTATGGTTCTTGTTCCTAATAATCCTTTGCAGCAACATTTGGAGGATAGCGAGAGCGAAATTTTTAGGAAAGAAAGAGATGAACTTGAGGAAATTTTTCTTCGCCAACCTATTCTCAAGCATGATTTACCGGTGGAAGATTTGGGTACAACACCGCCACCAAAGGAAGATCCTGTTTTTGATTTAAAGCCTTTACCTGATAATCTTAAATATGCTCATATTGATGATAAGAAAATATACCCTGTTATTATTAGTTCTAAGCTTTCAGAGATTGAGGAAGAAAGGTTATTGGAAATATTGAAGAAGCATCGAGGCGCTATTGGTTACACTCTTGATGATTTGAAGGGGATTTCTCCTTCTATTTGCCAACATGCTATTAATATGGAAGATGATGCAAAGCCTGTTGTTGAACCTCGGCGCTGCCTAATTCCAAAGATGAAAGAAGTGGTAAGGAATGAGGTATTACGACTCCTTGAAGCTGGTATTATATATCCTATTGCTGATAGTAGATGGGTTAGTCCGTGCACCTGCGTTCCCAAGAAAGGAGGTATGACTGTTGTGCCTAATGATAATGATGAGCTCATTCCTCAAAGAGTAGTTGTAGGGTATAGAATGTGCATTGATTTTCGAAAAGTTAATAAAGTTACTAAGAAAGATCATTACCCTTTACCATTTATTGATCAAATGCTAGAAAGATTATCTAAAAATACTCATTTTTGCTTTCTTGATGGTTATTAAGGTTTTCACAAATTCTTGTTAAAGCTAAAGATCAAGAGAAAACCACCTTTACTTGTCCTTATGGAACTTATGCTTATAGACGCATGCCTTTTGGTTTATGTAATGCTCCTGCTACTTTTCAAAGATGCATGTCTGCTATTTTTCATGGTTTTTGTGAAAGTATTGTAGAGGTATTCATGGATGATTTTTCTGTCTATGGGAATTCCTTTGATAGTTGCTTGCGAAACCTTGATAAAGTTTTGCAGAGATGTGAAGAAACTAACCTTGTTCTTAATTGGGAGAAATGCCACTTTATGGTTAATGAAGGAATTGTATTGGGACATAAAATTTCTGAGAGAGGTATTGAAGTTGATAGAGCTAAAGTTGAAGCAATTGAGAAGATGCCCTATCCGAGGGACGTTAAAGGTATTCGTAGTGTTCTTGGTCATGCTGGGTTTTATAGGAGATTTATTAAAGATTTCTCCAAGATTTCAAAGCCTCTTACTAATCTTCTTCAAAAAGATGTACCATTTGTTTTTGATGATGATTGTAAGGAAGCTTTTGAAACTCTTAAGAAAGCCTTAACAACTGCTCCTATAGTTGAACCTCCTGATTGGAACTTACCCTTTGAAATTATGTGTGATGCTAGTGATTTCTTTGTAGGCGCTGTTCTTGGACAGCGGGTAGATAAAAAACTGAATGTTATTCATTATGCTAGTAAAACTCTTGATGCTGCTCAAAGAAATTATGCTACAACTGAAAAAGAACTATTAGCTGTAGTCTTTGCTTGTGATAAATTTAGATCTTATATTGTTGATTCAAAAGTTACTATTCATACTGATCATGCTGCAATTAGATACCTTATGACAAAGAAAGATGCTAAGCCGAGGCTTATTAGATGGGTACTTCTTTTGCAAGAATTTGATTTACATATTGTAGATAGGAAAGGTGCTGATAATCCTGTTGCTGACAATTTGTCTAGATTGGAAAATATTGCTTATGATCCTGTTCCTGTTAATGATAGTTTTCCAAATGAACAATTGGCTGTAATAAAGGTGAACTCGCGAGACAGTCCTTGGTATGCTGATTATGCTAACTTTATTGTTTCCAAGTACTTGCCTCCAACCTTTTCAGCTCAGCAAAGGAGGAAATTCTTTTATGATTTGAGGCATTATTTCTGGGATGACCCACACTTATATAAAGAAGGAGTGGATGGTATTATGCGAAGATGTGTCCCCGAATATGAACAACAGGAGATATTGAGTAAATGTCATGGTAGTGCTTATGGAGGACATCACGCCGGAGAAAGAACCGCGCAAAAGGTTCTACAATCAGGTTTTTATTGGCCAACTCTCTTCAAAGATGCGAGAAAGTTTATTTTATCTTGTGATGAATGCCAAAGGGTTGGTAATATCTCCAGACGCAATGAAATGCCTATGAATTATACTCTTGTTATTGAACCGTTTGATTGTTGGGGATTTGACTTCATGGGACCTTTTCCGTCTTCAGAAGGTAACACTCATATACTTGTTGCTGTTGATTATGTTACTAAATGGGTGGAAGCTATACCTACAAAAAGTGCTGATGGTGAGACCTCTTTAAGAATGCTTTTAGATATTATTTTTCCTAGATTTGGAGTACCTAGATATATTATGACTGATGGAGGTTCTCATTTTTATTCATGGAGGTTTTAGAAAAACTCTTGCTAGGTATGGTATTAATCATAGAATTGCTTCCTTATCATCCTCAAACTAGTGGTCAAGTAGAATTATCAAATAGAGAGATTAAATCTATCTTGCAAAAGACCGTTAATAAAACTAGAAAGAATTGGGCTAGTAAATTGAAGGATGCACTTTGGGCTTATAGAACTGCTTATAAGAATCCCATGGGAATGTCACCTTATAAAATGGTTTATGGGAAAGCTTGTCATTTACCTTTAGAACTAGAGCACAAAGCTTATTGGGCTGTTAGAGAATTAAATAAAGATCCTAAACTCGCCGGTGATAAGAGATTGTTGCAATTGAGTTCTCTAGATGAATGGAGAAGTGAAGCTTATGAAAATGCTAAACTCTTTAAAGAGAAAGTTAAAAAATGGCATGATAGGAGGATTATCAAAAGAGAATTTAATATTGGGGATAAAGTCCTATTGTATCGGTCTCGTCTCGTATTCTTTGTGGAAATTATTCTCGAAATGGGAAGGACCATATGTTGTCGAGGAGGTGTATCGTTCAGGAGCAATCAAAATTAGCTCTCTCCAAGGCAATGCTACGCAAGTGGTGAATGGACAAAGACTCAAGCATTATATCTCAGGTGATTCCTATAATGTTGATGTTGATATTATTCAAGTAGAAACACCGGAAGCTTTCATTCAAGGGCAAATCGACAGTCCGCCAGAACTCGACTTTGAATAGGTAACAGTACTGGTAAAGAAAAGTACGCAATTTACTTTCCGAACTATATTTTTGCTGTTTTTGGAAAATATGAGAAATTACGAGTTCGAAACGGAGTGGAAAGGACGCACGAGGGCGCGGCACCATAGGCCGGCGCGGCCAAGCTGAGCCCGCGCCGACCTATGGTTTGGCCGCCCCGTCGCCCTTTCCGACTGCGGTTCGATCTGGTACTTTCCGTTTGTCGTGAAAAATTTTGCTATATAATCTCCGGACCCCGGAGGTCCGTATATCGTGTTTTCGACGTGTTTTGTTTCGAGTTGTTTCTGCCAGGATTTGCTTCGGACCTAGAGCCATCATGTCTTCGTCGGAAACTCCGAAGGACAGCTCCAGCAAGGATGTTGGCAACTTGTACATGGAGGAGCTGAGGATGCACCCCAAGGAGTTGCTGCTCGTTGAAGGAGAACTGCAGGTCAAGGATGTCCAGGGTCCTAAAGGAGAAGGAAGCCTGGAAGACAGGATGGAGAAGCTAGAACAAGAGGTTTTCAAATACAAGAAGATGGCTGAGCGTGAGGTGGATATCTTCCACAGGATTGTGTCTGAACTCATTGCTGAACATGAGAAGGAAACTGCAAAGCTTTGGAGCGACATCCTCTCACTCCACGACACCACCAACAAGCTCCAAGCACAACTCTATGATTTTCAGAATCAGAACTGTGAGTATGAAAATAGGTTTAAATACATAAGCCGTGCTGCTAGTTTCAGGATCCCCGAGACCAAGATGTCGTTTCTTGATGGAGAGCCTCTTCCTTGGAAGTTTGATGACGGGAATTCATCACCACCATCACCGCAGGAGTAATTCATCATCGGTATTGGCATCCCCTTGGTTTGTTCCAAGCTTGGGGGAGTGCCGCGGTATCACATTATCACTACCTTTTACTTTTATTGTCAAGTAGTGTCATATCATGAGTAGGGAAGTTATCGTATAAGATGGGTTGCAGTTGGAAGTGTCTCTCCTTTAGTTGGTTATCTATGTATCCTTTGGTGTGAGTTATCGTTATGGAATATTAATGAGAAGTCTTATCATTTACATATTGCACATCTTATTTTAGTTCGCAATCTCTATGATTCATCTTGTTGTTAGTATTGATATCACTTTGGGAGCATTGAATAAATCTATTTGGTTTTGGCAAACTTAGCATTGGTCAATAGCAACAACACTTTGAGGTTTAAATAGAAAAGAGAAATACATGTAGATGTTTCATTGTCTTTCTTGTTAGCTCATAGCTCATTATTCTGAAGTTAAAATTGTTTGTGCTTATAAGGAAGATGCATGATTGTTTCTATCATATGTATATTTGTTTGTTTCCCTCGACTCTTATGCTTGCTAATTAACCTTGCTAGCCAAAGACCTGTACTGAGAGGGAATACTTCTCGTGCATCCAAACCTTAGCCCAAACCTATGTCATTTGTGTCCACCATACCTACCTACTACATGGTATTTTCTGCCATTCCAAGTAAATACTTCATGTGCTACCTTTAAGCAATTCAAAACTTAGTATCTCTTATTTGTGTCAATGTTTCATAGCTCATGAGGAAGTATGTGGTGTTTTATCTTTCAATCTTGTTGGGCAACTTCCACCAATGGACTAGTGGCTTCATCCGCTTATCCAATAATTTTGCAAAAAGAGCTGGCAATGGGATTCCCAGTCCCAAATTAATCAAACTAAATAGACACTCCTCCATGGTATGTGATTGATGGAAGGCACCCGAAGGATTCGGTTAGCCATGGCTTGTGTAAGCAAAGGTTGGGGGGAGTGTCATCATCATAATAAAGCTAAAATAAAAAGGCACTCCTTCATGGTATGAGATTGTTGGCAGGCACCCGAGGATTCGGTTAGCCATGGTTTGTGAAAGAAAGGTTGGAAGGAGTGCCACACAAAATGAAAATAAAATGGGAGCCGCTCTTAGGAGGTTGTCTGGCAAGGGGGTTAGAGTACCCGCTACCAGTCGTTGACAACAACAAACACTTCTCAAAATGTTACTTTTATTACCTCTATATGATTTCAAAACTGAAAAAGCTCTAGCACATGATTTAATCCCTGTTTCCCTCTGCGAAGGGCCTGTCTTTTACTTTATGTTGAGTCAGTAAACCTATTTCCCTCCGTCTCAAGCAAGCATTTGAGTAGTTGTGATCAAACCATTATATTGTGATTTGCTACATCATGTCTTTTATTCTTTCTTGTTTAGTATAAGTTTTATCTGAATGAATATAGCTTTGCAAGTTATCAATGATTATGAGAAGACCATTATGCTTGAGTATGCAAGTTGTGCTTTATAAACTTTAACATGAGAGCGCTGCTCAATGAGATAAATATAATCTGTTAATTGTTCTCTGACCAAGAACGAAGTTTGCCATCACCAATCATGATTTCTCATGCACCTTTACTTGTGATTACCTTATACTTGTTTCAATATGAGTTATAAGAGGTTGTCTACTATAATGTCCTGTGTGAATGAATATGATGCTTCTTGTCCGTATTTTATTTATCGACTCTTCACTCCATAAACATGTGGTCATGTCTATCGAGCTCAGTTTCGCTTGGGGACAAGCGAAGTCTAAGCTTGGGGGGAGTTGATACGTCCAATTTGCATCACTATTTTATATCATAATTTGCTGTTATTCATTGATATATTTCATATTGGGACACATTACTTATGTTATTTCATCTATTTTGCATGTTTCATCATTATTGGAGGATCGAACACCGGAGCCAGGATTCTGCTGGAAAAAGCACCGTCAGAACGCAATATTTCGGAAGATCAACTCTGGAAGGAAATTATACCAAAAATCCTATTTTTCAAGATGACGAAGGGAGCCAGAAGGAGGAGCCAGGAGCAGCCAGGGTGGGCCCACACCCTAGGGCGGCGCGGCCCAGGCCCTGGCCGCGCCGGCCTGTGGTCCAGGGGCCCACGACCCCTTTCGCCTCCTTTTCTTCGCCAAACCCTTCGTCCGAAGACCTAAGCCAGAAGGGGTACCTCGCAAAGAGTTACAGCCCGCCTCTGCGGGCGGAGAACACCAGAGAGAGAAAGAGCTCTCCTGGCGGGCAGGAATCCGCCGGGGAAATTCCCTCCGGGAGGGGGAAATCGACGCCATCGTCACCGTCATCGAGCTGGACATCATCGCCATCACCATCATCATCATCTCCACCATCATCACCGCCGTCATCACCGCTGGACACCGTCACCGCCGTAGCAATTTGGGTTTGATCTTGATTGTTTGATAGGGGAAACTCTCCCGGTATCGATTTCTACTTGTTGTTGATGCTATTGAGTGAAACCATTGAACCAAGTTTATGTTCAGATTGTTATTCATCATCATATCACCTCTGATCATGTTCCATATGATGTCTCGTGAGTAGTTCGTTTAGTTCTTGAGGACATGGGTGAAGTCTAAATGTTAGTAGTGAATTATGGATGAGTAATATTCAATGGTGTGATATTTAAGTTGTGGTGTTATTCTTCTAGTGGTGTCATGTGAACGTCGACTACATGACACTTCACCATTTATGGGCCTAGGGGGATGCATCTTGTATTCGTTTGCTAATTGCGGGGTTGCCGGAGTGACAGAAACCTAAACCCCCGTTGGTATATCGATGCAGGAGGGATCGCAGGATCTCAGAGTTTAAGGCTGTGGTTAGATTTATTTCTTAATTACTTTCTTGTAGTTGCGGATGCTTGCAAGGGGTATAATCACAAGTATGTATTAGTCCTAGGAAGGGCGGTACATTAGCATAGGTTCACCCACACAACACTTATCACAACAATGAAGATTATTTAGCCGTATGTAGCGAAAGCACTAGACTAAAATCCCGTGTGTCCTCGAGAACGTTTGGTCATTATAAGTAAACAAACCGGCTTGTCCTTTGTGCTAAAAAGGATTGGGCCACTCGCTGCAATTATTACTCTCGCACTTTACATACTCGTACTTTATTCAACTGTTACATCAAAACCCCCTGAATACTTGTCTGTGAGCATTTACAGTGAATCCTTCATCGAAACTGCTTGTCAACACCTTCTGCTCCTCGTTGGGATCGACATTCTTACTTATCGAAGATACTACGATACACCCCCTATACTTGTGGGTCATCAGGGACGGACACCTTATGTGCGTTGTCGGGGATGCAGACGCAGAACTGCACAAGTCCCTGAAGCCAACCCTAATGTGGGAGAAGGGGGGAAACGACAATTCTAAGAGAGGTGACCACTGGCACACTGCGCCGGAGTGACCAGCAGCGGTGGTCGGCATCGGTACCCTCAGGACAAACATTTCCGAACCATACCAAAACACACGGAGATGCTCATAGAGGTAGGGTGTGCATGTATACATTCATAGTGTGATTGTAGGTACGTATTTATGAGGCTCTACGATTTTATTGTGTTTCAAAATAATTCATGTCTTACAATCAACTTGATCACCTAGCCTCTAATGAGCGCAGGGTAAGGAACACGCGGTAGGCGAAGTAATTAGCCCATGGTATGGTATGCTCACCATTGGCTTACATTTTTTTATTTTGCAGAGGTTTAAGTTACTTTTCTGAGTTCCTCCCAGTTTTCCTTTGCGGTTGGAGGCTGAACTATTTGAAGATGACGACAACCACCAGCCAACCTTCCCGTTTAGAATTTTTGACTTATCCTTTGTACAGGTGCATCATACGATGCGAAACATGATATGGATAGGGACACAAAAGAAGGCTTACTATCAATATGATACTACTGGAACGTGAGTTTAACATGAGTGCATGATGTCTACGCACGCTTCTATTCTTGTAGACAGTGTTGGGCCTCCAAGAGCAGAGGTTTGTAGAACAGCAGCAAGTTTCCCTTAAGTGAATCACCCAAGGTTTATCAAACTCAGGGAGGTAGAGGTCAGAGATATCCCTCTCAAGCAACCCTGCAATTACGATACAAGAAGTCTCTTGTGTCCCCAACACACCTAATACACTTGTCAGATGTATAGGTGCACTAGTTCGGCGAAGAGATATTAAAACGCAGGTGGTATAGATGAATATGAGTGGTAATAACAATCTGAAATAAATATGGCAGCAAGTAAACATGCAGTAGAACAGTAAGTAAGCGGTGTTTGCAGTATTGGAAACAAGGCCTAGGGATCCTACTTTCACTAGTGGACACTCTCAACATTGATCACATAATAAATAACTTCTCCTTACTTGTGCTACATATACTCTTGTTTGATAGCAAACACCATTCATTGTGTAGGGCTACAAGAGCTCCCTCAAGCCAGAGTTAACAAGCGCCACAACATTCGGAGTTCATGTTTAAGTAACCTCTAGAGCATAATAGACCGTTGCAATTTAGACCGAGAACTAACATAGCATACACACTGTCACCTTTAAGCTATGAAAGGGGGAATAGATCGCATCAATACTATCATAGTAATAGTTAACTCCATAATCTACAAGAGATTACAATCATAACTTACGCCAAGTACTACATGATGCACACACCGTCACCTTTACATCATGAAGGAGGAATAGACTACTTTAATAACATCACTAGAGTAGCACATAGATTAATAGTGATACAAAGCTCATCATATGGATCTCAATTATGCAAGACAATTCATGAGATCATTGTATTGGGGTACATGAGAGAGAGATTAACCACATAGCTACCGGTAGAGCCCTCAGCCTCGATGGAGAACTACTCCCTCCTCATCATGGGAGACAGCAGCGGCGATGAAGATGGCGGTGATGTCGATGGAGATGCCTTCCGGGGGTACTTCCCCGTCCCGGCGGCGTGCCGGAACAGAGACTTATGTCCCCCAAATCTTGGCTTCGCGATGGCGGCGGTTGCGTAACTTTTCTCGTCCCGTGGCTTATCGGTGTCGAAGTTTTAGGTCACGACGACTTATATAGGCGATGAAACGGAGTCGGAAAGGGTCTGGGGCTCCCACACACCAGGGGGGCGCGCCCCCCTCTGGCCGCGCCGCCATACTGTGTGGGGGCCCTGGGCCTCCCCTCTGGTCCCTCTCCGGTGTTCTGGAAGCTCCGTGAAAATATAAGATCGTGGGCCTTGATTTCGTCCAATTCCCAGAATATTTCCTTACTAGGATTTCTGAAACCAAAAACAGCAGAAAACAGGAACTGGCACTTCGGCATCTCGTTAATAGGTTAGTTCTGGAAAATGCATAATAGTGACATAAAGTGTGTATAAAACATGTAGGTATTATCATAAAACTAGCATGGAACATAAGAAATTATATATACGTTGGAGACGTATCAGTGCACTATCTAGTAAAGTATATGATTCAAAGTTATCACTTCTGGACCACTTCAAAACATACATCGTACACTATTTGTATGGTAGCCATAGACACCTCTTTTGATTTTGCAGCACCTAAGGGATTAATTATATGGTCCTATTCGAAACAACGTAGGTAGCATCTAATGTCACCTCACTCACTCATCTGTTAGGACTTGGGTCAAACTTTTACATCTCTCTTGGGAGGCGGAGAGATCGCTCATGTCGATCACTGGACACTTTACAACACTCTTACACGGAGATGGAGTCGGATAAACCGATGTTATCAATCACCTCCCAGCGGTAAATACTTATACCATTCTCAGTTGAAGCAACGAGCTCCTCATGTTATTTGCCTCGGTAGTAGACCTCGCCACAGCTTGTCCCACACAATAGGCGGCCAACAATATAATTTCAATATGTTCCTTTACTGATTAGCAATTTTTTTTAACTAAGTAGCAACATATTGCAATAGAAATCAGTATGCCAGAAAACATGTTGCAAGAAATGTATCAAGGATTGTACCTGCCCATCATTAATGCTCCATGAGCAGATATCATTATTTGTTGCAGCTAAGAATGTGTCGCTGTAAAGCGAGCAGACCGCGATAGAGTTGGCACCTAGCAGTACATTCATGAATAAGATGTTCAGAAACAATGGGGCAGACAACATAATGTCTATCTGTAACCTCTTAGAGCATCTATTTTCACATGAAGTTACATGTATTATATTCTGAATGCAAGATGTATAAGTTTGCGTAAAGTGAGTTCTGTTCAGTTGACATTCAATTTATCACTCCAGGACTGATATTCATGTCTTATATCATCTGTTTCTATAATATTTTGAATGCAACGGATAACATGGAAGCAAAAATGATCTATGTTTGCATTAAAGATTGTTCTATACGCAGTAAACAATGACTGACTAACGCCAAGCACTTCAATGAACAAATGAACACATAATACCTAGAAATGAAATTGCCTCATGTACACTGGTCAAACGTTTTTACCTGAGATTTCCTTCCCAAAGGTTTTTATGGGCTGGCCCATCTTTCTGATGTACCATAGGATAAATGGGAGTGACTTGGAGCAGCTTTCACTTGCAGTCAAGAGAGAACTTGGATTAAATGCAGCCCATTTACAGTCTGAAAGTACTGCGTCTCCTTGAGAATGACTACATTGTTATATGCATTTCTTGTTCTTTCTCACTTAAAAGGTAGGGAAGATTCTTGTTGTACCTCATTACTGCATCCTTACAACGCAGATCAGTCAAAACTGTCTCCCAATGGATGAGCACATCGCAATTACATTAGCCATAGACGGGCCCCAAGATATTGATGATAAGTCTCCTTTGGATACAATAATCTGCAAAATATTTGAAGGAGAATCAGTTACACTACATTGATGTTCCGATCTTTACATATGTGATATGTCAACTAAGCGCAGTGATGATCTAGTACTGTGTTGAACTACACAGATTTGATATACTGTACAGTTTTGTTCTCTCTAGTTAACAGGACAAAATCCTTTCAGGGTGGTATGTACAGTTTGCAATGCAAAGTATTCAGTTGTCTACCTCTAGTGTTGGAATTTCAGCATCATATGTCTTGGCAACATCCCAAATAACCATTTTTCCTGCAGATGACCCTGAAGCTAGGTAATTGGGCGAACTAGGGCTGAAGGCTAGTGCACGGACCTGCATTTTTATTTTCAAAACAATGTGAATAAATTGAAAAAAAAAGTTTATAAAAAATCTATACATAAAAGTAAGTTATTCACCGGTCCACTGTGTCGAGATAACATCGCCGCTATATCTTTCGAGCCATTGTAGGGATGTATCCTTACATCCCAATCTGGTAGGTCAAGAAACCTCCTTATAGAGTCAGGGTCAGTACTTATGTAGTCATTGAAGACCACAAGATTCAAGCTTGAATCTGGACGGAGGTACTCAGGGTTAAATCGTGCCACAGAATGGTACTCCACTTCCTGCCTCTCACTGTTATAGCTTTTGATTAAATTTCCCGACATGCTATCCATTTGAATGGAAAATCTTCCATGCAACATATTGTCCTCTAACTGATCACTTCAAATAAGCCATGTTAGTATTTAATGTTTACAAAATTGTGTCGAGAAAAAAGAAGCATATGCAGTACATTCATCAATTGTTAGTACTGTGTGAACATATAGATAGTATCATCCTCGTGAAAGAAAATTTCATTAACCGATAATTCAGTTTTACATGCTGTATTAAGGGACTATGCCTATGTAGCTAAAATCAGTGTACCGGTTGAGCCTATATCTGCAACTGATAATGATTCATAACACAAAAAAATCAATCTGACCAGTTTTGTGTGTGAAAATTCAAATTAAGCTACTCTAGTTCAATATTCCTAAAGAGAAGTTCAGCAAGTTCAATAATGTTGCTTCTTGCTATTGAATGTCAAAGCAAGCACATTGACACAACTTGTAGGGTCTCCCAAGTTATGTTAACGATTCACTAAACCAATTGAAGCATAAGATTAAATAAATCAAGTTCTATCTGACGATGGGCAAGTACAAAACTTGCCATTTCAACATAACCTGATGACTGATGCTATTATGGCATACCATACTTCATCAGATGTTGCAGGCTTAAAGTTACCAGAATTGTCAACCTAGCGAGTTTTGCGTGTAAAGTATGGAATTAAGCCAGTAACATATTTTTGAACAAAATTAAGCGAGTTCAATAGTGTTGCGACTCCCAAGTTAACCAAAGCAAGCACGTTATCAGGATTTGGACGATCTGCCAAGTTAACCATTTACCAACGCAATTGCAGCATGAACTTACAAAAGCCTATTTGTAAAATTTAACTTCCTACACTAAAGAAATGCAACAAATACCTCATGACAACATCTAATTGCATTGTAAACAAAATTTCTCCAAGAATGTGCAGAACTGGAGAACTGAAACGCCAAGAAAACGTGAATCTAGGCGAAGGTGTGTGATACTGCGGCGGGAAGTATTGTACACACAAGCACAACACCGGAAGGAGCGGACGCGTGACTCCCCTCCGGCGTCAATAGCGCCCGAACCAGCGGACGAACACCTTATGTGCGTTGTCGGGGAGGTAGACGCAGAACTGCACAAGTCCCTGAAACCAACCCTAATGTGGGAGAAGGGGGAAAACGACAATTCTAAGAGAGGTGACCACTGGCACACAGCACCGGAGTGCCCAGCAGCGGTGGTCGGCGGCACCCTCGCGACAAACATTTCCGAACCGCACCAAAACACACAGAGAAAGTTGGAAGTAACTCTTAAAGAATCGGAAGCGCCACCGGGTCCTAGAGCGTGACCGTGCCGTTCACGAGACCTCCGGCTACAAGGCCCCCACCGGAGCTCCCCTACAAGGTACCCTCAACCCGAAGGCGCTAGTCGGTGGCGAGGCCCTCCGCAATATGAAGGAAGCGCAAGGAGGGCTCCGCGTTGCTCTCAGCGACTTCACGTCGACGGCCAAATCGTCGTCGTCGTCGGAGAAGGCGACGACGCTAGGCTTGCTAGGGAAGCGCTTAAGAAGCGACATGGCGGCGGAGGTGGATTGGGGAGGAGCCGAGGAGGGAGGGCGTGCGAAGGCGTGGGAAGGTTCGAGAATAAGAGGCCGCCGGAGAGCGCAGCGCCGCGCCGGTGGTGCTAGCCTGTCCGTGGGCTAGCCAGCCAACTCTAAGATTCGTGCTGCGTTTTGCCTGCCAGGTAAGCTGGGCCCACGTGACACGTAGCAAGGTTTTTTTTTTGTTTTACGATATTTTCTTTTCCCTTTCTCGTCACCGGAATTTTTTTCAGCCCAAGACTGGGGTTTGAATCCCACATGCTCTACGAAATTAATAAAGGTTCAAAATACTCCAGATTTTATCATTTTGAACGGATGATGATACCAACGGCCACCTACTGGGCCATCCGTTCTCATCTCTGTTTTTGTGTGTCCTCGCACAAAAATATGGCCCGCGCAATTTATGCAAAATAGGCATGATAAAATATTGTATTTCCTCCGTTTCAAAAGTATGGCACGAATCTTTTTACACGACTTTAACCACTAATGTATACTAAAATGTTTGGATTGAGAATGTATAAATAGTATCATTGCATTTTTCTTGCAATTCTATGTAAATTATTTGATATTAATAAAATTATCGTTAAAAAAATGCGTCGGGCCGCTGGAGATGCCCTTAAGGAATACTTCCGGACTTCCCGTGTTGACTTTTCTTCTACGAAAATAAGTGTCTCATTGCCCCTAGGATAAGGTCTAGAATTAAAACTCGAATCTCGCAAGCAAAACGAGTAACTCGTGACTCGACTAGCTTTGACTCGAACTCGATATTTAATGAGTCATGCCGAGTTCTAACTTTTATCATTAAACGAATTCAAACTAAATGAGCTGAGTTTACCTAGCTCGCTAGTAGCCGTTTAGGTCGTTAGAAATCAACATTAGCCGGTACAATCTAGTCAAATCCAGCCCAAGTAGCCAAGTCCATCCAGCCCAAACTCACTTGGTTTATGTGATAACTCAAGTATATTTGTTGTTTGTTGACTTATGTTGTAATATTTTTTGTTAATATGGTTTATGCCTTGTCTAATGACCCACCAATAGTATTCATGTGATATAATTTGCTACCATATTTCTAATGATTGGTGTGTATCATTTATACCCAAAATAATCAGAAAAAATACGTCATATATGTTCTTGATAGTGTTTAACGAGCTACTCAAGAGCAACTTGCGAGCTTTGTGAGTCAAGCCATGTTTTAAATCTATATTAATCTGGTTGTTAAACGAGTTAAGTCGAGCTGACACGCTAGTTGACCGAGCTTGGCTTGGCTCGAATTCCAAACCTACCTAGGACGTGCTCTTGAAAACAAAAGGTGTCGTAATCACTTCTTTTTAGCAAGAACATGAAGTCATGAGCTTCTGTGTTGTATCGCGCTGTTTTTGTGTGTGTAAGAAAATAAGAAATTGATGTTTATGAGTAGGTGTCATTGTGGTGACAAGACCGTGTACATGCCATGCGCGGCGAACACCAGCCCGGAGAGCAAGAAGAAGTAATCCACGGCACGCACCCACGGGCCTGCCGTCGGACCGACGACGCGGAGGTGGAACAGCGCCGGCAGCACGAAGGACAGCAGCGCGCAGACCGTGCTTCCAACAAAAGCGGCGAACTCCCCGAACGCCGGCACGAAGCACGCTATCGCGGCCAGCGCCGCCACGACCGCCACGCGGCTCAGGTGGAGCGCCGCCCGCTGGACGACGCCCTCGCTGCGGAACCGCTTCCGCACCCACCCGTCCGGCCCGAACAGCCGCGCCTCGACGATCTCGTGGATCGGGTGCATCATCACCGCGAACGTGAGCGCCAGCGCGACGCACAGCACGACCTTGACGGCGGCGGTGGACCAGTTGCTCGGGAGGTTGAGCGTGACGATGTCCCTGGTGGCGTCGCCGTAGGCGAGGTAGCCGCAGACGCCGAAGCCGACGTAGACGACGGTGACGCCGGCGATGGCCTGGAGGAGCACGGACCTGAACTTCCACCTGTCCGCCATGGACGCCTCCAGCGCCAGCGTGAGGCAGAACCCCTCGAAGCAGAACACGGCGACGCCGCACGCGAAGGGTACGCCCCAGAGCCCCGCGAACGCGCTCCGGCCGCCGAACGGCTGGCCCCCGCGCTCGACCAGGAGCAGGACGTCCTCCTTGACCACGGCGGCCACGGCGAGCACGGTGCACGCGTCGGCGACGATGCTGAAGGGCGCGAGCGCGGAGAGGGAGCGGACGAAGGAGAGCGCGACCTGCGCCGGCAGCAGGATCGCGAGGACCACGGTGGCCGGCGCGAGGGAGGGGAGCACGGAGCTGATGTTCTGGCCGATGAAGACGAGGTAGGCCACGGTGCCGCCCGTCTGGCAGAGGATGATGATCGCCTCCGTGAAGTACCTGCCGGTGGGGCCGAAGCACCGCTCGCCCAGGTCGCCGTAGGTGTAGTTGCCGCCGGCAGGGCGGTGCCCTGTTTCGTGGCCCTCCTCCTCCTCTGTCTCTTCTTGCTCCCGCAGCTTGTCTCTGCAATCCAGCTTCAGAACGAATAACAAGTAAATTCAGCTGCGTTTGATTGATTAGACTTAGGTTGAGCTGAATTATCACAGTATAGGATCAGTGAAGCTGATTGAATCTTTTGAAATCGAAGCAGTGGAGATTGAACATGGAAGGGGGCATGGAGCGTGTGTGTACTGACAAGGAGGAGCATGCAGTAGAAAGTGGCAGCGCCAGCACCGGCGACGCCGAGGGCCCCGGCGAGCCACCCCGCGGTGCGGAAGGCGTAGGGCAGGCCGAGCACCCCGGTGCCGACGATGGACACGACGATGTTCCCCAGAGTCTGCGCGGGCGTCGCGCCCCCGCCCCAGCCCTCGAGCAGCGGCGCCTTCAGCTCCGGTGCCATGGACGGATGGTCTGACGGATCAACAGCAGCTCCAGTCTCCGAGCTGCAGATTAATAAGTACTGATCAAAGTGCTTAGCTACAGAAGGCATCGTGCTCTCGCGATGTTGTTGGAGGATGAGGATGACTGTGAGGGTGGGTGGCATAGGGGAGTGTGTTGCGCTGGACGCTGTCGGCTTGTGTCGGGAGGAAATAGAAAAACATAGTTTCAAATAAAAAAAATTGAAAACATTGTGCACGCGGTGCAGAGCTTTCCAAGTGTTCTTGGCTGGATGTGGATGGGCGTCAGATCGGATTGTGTGTGTGGATCATCATCATATCGTATCAGATCGTCAACGATTTTTTTGGAGGAAAACGGTTTAACAATAGGCTAGAAAATCATGGAACGTGCACGACTGCACGTCTCGGTTTGTCACTTGCGGAGTAGTACGACTGCACAAGCGAGCACAAGATTGGCATGGACACTGTGATGCTATCTCGAGTTTTATCTGAAAATCCAGATATTCTCCTCACCTCTTCTTTTAAAAATATCAAAAAGATCTGTTTCAAAGCCTCAGAAAAACTAAAATAATTCAGGCATGCATATATTACCTAGACAATTACCTGGTAAATTCTGCAGGCAAAATACAACCATATGTGGCCTACACACAAAAAGAGAAAATAATAGTTTGTATTTCTTTTAATGGTAGAAATCCAATCATTGAGTATCATTTACACATTTTGTCATTTTCATGTAGCCCATATACAATCGTAATTTTCCTTCAGAAATTTACACGAAAAAGTATTAACATAAATATGTACACGCAAAAAATCAAATTTTTAAGAAACTTTTAAATAACATTTTTCTTCAATTTTTAAAAACCAGGTGCACCTAAACCCATGTTTCCCTAGCTATTTCCGGATATTCTCATATCAATAAAGTCTAGACACTTTTAAATCTAAAAAATAATTAACTAACAAAGGTTTTTAAAAGTTGCAACAAATGCTCCACTAATAAACAAGAATCGATTAATCTGAATAGGGATAAACCTCTTGCAAGTCATCATGGTATTGAATTGTCGCCTCGTTGCCTCTACGAAGAAGACACTAACGCAAACGAAGAAAACATAAGAGCATCTATCCCCCAAAGCAGTTTCTAAAGGTGCGCCCGATAAATTTTCAACCCAATCGTGCGTCCCAAAGACCCTTTCCGTCCAACGCGGTACAATACGGTGTCCCGCGTTTCGAGCCTGTCTCCGCTCCACAGGGGACGCTCCGGGCACACCGGACACAACGAAAGGCGAGACGAGGCAACGCGAGACCGACCCGTCAGCGACACGGAAGTCTAAAACCCCGTCGCCTACCTTTGGTCAAGCGACGTTAATGGGCCCAGCTTTCCCAGGCGTCGCAGGGACATGTCTCGTCGTGCATGGCCATGTGGCAATCCGCGCCGGCGTTTATTGCGGCCAACGCCCCGCTGCCGCTACGCCTGCCGCCGATGTACAATAAGAGCACCCCCTCCTTCCTTCCCCATTCCAATCTCGCGGCTCCAATCTCTCGCCACTCCCAATCTCCTCCTCCCTCGCCGCTCCCAATGTCGTTCTCCTGTAAGAACGTCGCGGCGAACGGCTTTGGCCGCGGCAGCCTCACGGTGGCGGAGGCGTGGGTGTTGTACCGCGCGGGGTATCCTGTCCCGCCGAACATGCGCTTGCTAAGCAGCGGCGGCTGGAGGATGGCTATCAATAGGGCCGGCGTCCCGTCGCCGCTGTCGTAGGGCACAGAATGGAGTATCTCCAAATTAGACTCTTAAGACAATTTCCAAATATTGTCCAAAATGGAGTAAAACAGAATGTTTCAAAGAAAAATGTCACCAAGTTTTATGAAGTATCATCATGTTGCGCCAGGTTTCAAAATTCAATTTGAAAAAATTAAAAAAATTCAATATTTGGCTCATTTTGAAGCTATCTTCACTAGAAACTCAAATATTTGGTTTAAAATACACAGAAATTTTAAGTTTTACATCTAGTGTAGGTAATAGGGAACCTGATTTAAAATAACGATGGAAAAGAATGAGAGAGGGGGTGAGCCCGTGCACGGGAGAGTTGGATTTCTCTTACATTTTTCACCAATTGTGGAACTAGAAACAAAAACGGCTCCTCAAGCCATTCATTCAGAAACATCCAAAGATTTCGCTACTAGTATGGCACTGGGTTTGCTTTCCCTTGGACAGCGTGCCACAGGCGATAGAATCCTGCCATGATTGATTGTTCTACACTTATCAAAAAGGCCATGCTCACTAGATTCGCCAGGTCCGGATACAACCTCCATTAGAGCATCACCAGCCGGATTTAAGGTGGGCCGAACCAAAAAACATTCTCAGCCGCTATGCCTAAAGTCTCTTTTTGTCCGCGTGACCGATACGGTGTCGGCCGCTTCGAGCCTGTTCCCACTACACAAGGAACGCTCCGGGTGCCAGACACAACGAAAAGCAAGGCGAGAAGTGGCAGGACCGATGCGTCAGCGGCACATTGAAGTTTAACCTAACCGTCGCCTCCTTGCGATGGAAGTTATTGGCGCAGCGACGGTGCAGTTCCCGCAGAGGCGCAGCGAAGCGTCTGGTCACGCCTGGCTCTGCGTGCCGGCGTTAATGAGCGTCACCGCTCCCCCGCCTTCCTCCTGCCTATAAAAGGGTCGCTCTCTCATCGTCCATCACACATAAACCCTAGCGCATCTCTCCCTAACCCTTGCCGCTACAATCTCAAGAGTCGACGCCATGTCTGGTAGAGGCGGAGGCCTAGGTCGCGGTCGTGGTCGTGGTCCTGGCCGCTGAAAGAACATTTCCCGCCCTTTTGGGTTTTGTGTGTTTGATGTCAACACTAGGTATATATTTATGTGTGTTGATGTAGACAGGTACAAGTTTTCAAGAAATATATTTGATCGGTGAAATGGTATGGCTGTTCTGAAGTATATGAAGGTTTTTGTCTCTGGCGGAAGTTCCGGCCCCAGCTGGCGGAGCTTCCGCCCTGGTGCTTCCAGCAGTGCCCTCTCAGCGCAGCTCCTTCTGAAGCTTTTGTTCGCTGGCCGGAAGTTCCGGTGAAGTTGGCCGGAAGTTCCGGTCAGCGGAACTTCCGCCCAACTTCCGGGCAAGTTCCGGAATTACGAAGTTTGGGGCTCTGGATGTCCAGTATGGTTTTCTCGGAATTCCGGAACTTGGCCGGAACTTGGCCGGAACTTCCGGTCGCCGGAAGTTCCGCCCTAGTTCCGCCCCAATATCTTCTGAACTGGACGTCTGACGAAGATTCTTCCTGGCGGAAGTTCCGGCCCTCTTGGCCGGTACTTCCGGTGCCAGCCGAAACTTCCGGCCCTCCTGGCCGGAACTTCCGGTGTTACTGAAATTCGCCCCAACGGTCAGATCTGAGAGCTCCAATCATATAAATAGCTCTCTTCTCCAAAGGGACAAGCTGCTCAATCATTGCACAAAAAACTGCCAAGCTTCACCACCATTAGAGCCACCTCAAGAACACAAGATTTGCAAGATCTCCTTCCTCCCCCAACCAAAGCTCTTGATCTTTAGAGATTCGAAGGAGAAGACACCGATCTACATCCTCACCGAAGCGATTTATATTTCCCCCTCATTTGTTTGAGGAATCTCTTGCTAGTGTTCCTATTTGGTTCCCTAGTTGATTTGTGTTGATGTGTTGTTGTTGATTGTTGTATGGTTACAGATTTGGGAGCCTCCAATTCAGTTGTGGATGTGTGCCCCGAGAACTTTGTAAAGGCCCGGTTTCCGCCTCGAGGAAATCCCTTAGTGGAAGTGGGCTAGGCCTTCGTGGCGTTGCTCACCGGAGATCTGAGTGAAGCCTTCGTGGCTGTTGGTTTGGCTTTCGTAGCAACCACACTCCTCCAAACGTAGACGTACCTTCTTGCAAAGGAAGGGAACTACGGGAATCATCTCCGTGTCATCGCGTGCTCCACTCTCGGTTACCTCTATCCTATTCTATCTCTTATATTGCGTAGCTATATCTTGCTTAGTTGATTACCTTGTCATATAGGTAAATTCACTTAGTTGCATATCTAGAGAATTTACCTTTTTGTCAAGCCTAAATTGAAAAAGAACTAAAAATTGGTTAGCACCTATTCACCCCCCCCCCCCTCTAGGTGCGGCATACGATCCTTTCAATTGGTATCAGAGCCTCGGCTCTTATTTTGGGCTTAACCGCCTAAGAGTATGCCGGACGAAGGACCTATGGAAGGGGAGGCTAAGATGGTCACCATGGATGATATCAATTCGTTGAGGTCATCCATGGAAGCTCAAATGGAAAGCATGAGAAAGATGATTTCCAAGCTTTTGACTCCGCCCCGTCCCGTGGCTCCCACCAAAGAGGTTAATGCCACGGATGCGTTAGAAGAGGGAAATGCTTCGGTATTACCCTCCTCTACCAAACCCGCGAATGGTGATAACTTAAACACTATCACATCCCCCATTGCATCTCCTAGGGGAACTAGTGGAGGTGAGAGCTACAATCGAGTGGCTCCACCTTTTCTATCTCCCAATATACCGGTTCCCCATCCTCATATAAACATCCAGGGCGACCCACCTAAGTTTTCCGTTAATGATTACGATACTTGGCAATTTGAGTTTAGCTCTCATGTTCGCAGTGCCTCCAATGAACTTTGGAGAATCATCTTGGAAGGCTTCAAGCCTTACAACCCCGACAAGTTGACTAGAAGAGAAGTGGTTGATAGTCAACTCAACAACACCGCCTTGCACATGATTCAAACTAGTGTGGGGACAAAGGAGTTGTCTCGTGTTCGGCATTTCACCACCGCCAAGGAGGCTTGGGATGGTTTGGCCGCTAGTTGCATTGGAAGTGAGAGCACAAGAAGGAACAAGTATAATGCTCTTCGGAATAAAGCCGAAGGATTCATGAGGCTACCGGATGAAGATCATGAAGACATGTATGGAAGACTTCTCACCGTTGCCGGTGCTTTCCGGAATGTTGGTGCCACTCACATCGATGACTCTTGGATCAAGGAAAAGTACATTGATTGCATGATGTCGTTTGAACCTATTGATGTCAAGACTCTTGTCGGTAGAGAATGCTATGCCTCTCTCACCTCTCAACAAGCCGTGCACGAGATGCAAGCTCTCAAGGTGCTTGAGCAAAACTCTCATGGGATGTCTAAAGGGTCCAACCTTGCCTTGGTGGTCAACTCCGTGGAAGAAGTGATTCCTCAAGAATCTTATAGGGCATCTTGGAGCATGTTCTATCCGGAAGACTTGGAACACCACTACCATGAACACATGGCATTCCATGCAAACACCTTTTGGATTGACCCATCCAAGGCCAAAGAAGACAACATCAAGAGAAACAACTCAAGGGGTCCCTCAAGCTCGGGCCCAAGAACAAGATCTTGTTACAATTGCAATGACAAGCGCCATTTCATTGCCGAATGTCCCTATGAGAATAGGGAGACCCATGGTGGAAGGCTCATCCCCAAGGACAAGAGCAAAGACTCAAAGGGCAAGTATTCAAAGCCCCCCAACAAGAAATTCTATAACAAGAATAAGAAGGGCAAAAGGCCCTCAAGGATTGTGCTAGTGACTAAAGAAGAATACTCTTCCGATGAGATTGAAAGTGCTAGTGATGATGAAGAGGAAAGCTCAAGAGAAGTGGCCGCCATTGTCACTACCAACATTCCCTCTTCCTCTCTCTTTGATTCACCCAATGAGAATCCTCAATTCAAGAATGCACATTGCTTCATGGCAAGGTCCACCTTGGACACATCAATTGTGCTATCAACTCAAGAAGAGTATACCTCCGGAGATGATGATGTTGATGATGAAGAAGATGCAACCTCAAATGGATTGGTTGCCCTTTCCTCCCTGTCCACTAACTCTTCATCAACAAGTGAATCTCCCAATGAGGTCATTCATGTGGAGGAAGAAAGTTGCCTCATGGCTAAATCTTCCGAGGTATCATCTCCTAACCCCTCTACGCCTAACATTTCAAATGATCTAGGGGTAGATCTTGCTAGTCTAAAAGTGAAACAAGAAATGCTAGAGTTTGATGATTTCATTCTTAACCTACAAGGTAACACTAAGAAGCATGTTTCAAATCTCATGGTTCGTATAGCTCAACTAAATGGTACTCTTGAGAAAAGTGCCAAATAGAAAGAGAAGACTCTCTAGAAATACATGCTCTTAAAAATGCTCTTGAGGAATGTCAAGAAACCATAGCATCTCTTGAAGAGAGGCTAGAAAATCTTGAAGAACCTCAAGATAAACTTAACAAGCTCACTAAAGCTAGAGATCTTGCTAGAGCTAACACTAAAGTGCTTATAAAGGAAAAGGCCAAATTTGGTGTTGATCATGAGAAACTTGTGAAGGATCTAGATGAACTAGACAAGGCTCACAAAGCCTTGAAGAGTGAATACTCTCTCCTCTCCAAGTCTTATGAGCAACTTTAAATTAGGCTTGCTTCATATGACATACCTAGTACCTCTACTCCTTCATGTGATCATGCAAATATTATTGAGGAAAATGCTAGGTTGAAGGATGAACTTGCTAAGGCCTCCTCTCCCCAAAGTAAACTTTCCTTGGATGATCTTTTGAGTAAGCAAAGGTCAAACAATGGGAAGGAGGGACTTGGCTATAATGCCAAGGGTAAAAATACCAACAAGAAAAAGGCCAAGCCCGCATATGAGAAAGTCACCACTAATGGTGAAACCCCAAAGGGCAAAACCATTAATGATGATGGTGCGGGAATTGATAACCCTCACTATGTTCTTTTTAAAGATTATTATGGTGATGTTTATGCCAAATATGTTGGTCCATATGATGGTTATGTTGCTTGGTCTATTTGGGTCCCAAAGACCCTTGTTACTAACAAAAGAGGACCCATTGAGAAATGGGTACCTAAATCCAAGAATTGATCTCATGTAGGACTATGCCGCCGGAGGTTCAAAATGGGTACTTGATAGTGGATGTACAAGTCATATGACCGGCGGAAAGAACCTCGTCAAGGAGTTGAGGCCCAACATAAATGATATCACCGTCTCCTTTGGCGATAATTCTACATCCGAGGTATTGGGTTTTGGCAAGTTTGTGGTTGCACACAACATTACTCTTGTGGATGTCATGCTTGTCAAAACCCTTGGTTACAATTTGCTTTCTGTTTCCGCCCTTGGCAAGATGGGTTTCGCCGTCTTTATTGATAATGATATTGTGGTCCTCTTGTGGAGCAAGACTCTAAAAGTCGCTTTCGTTGGGTATCGCGAATACAACTTGTATGTGGTGGACTTTTCGGGGACCACCACGACAAGTGCGATGTGCCTATTTGGAAAGGCGGATGTGGGTTGGTTGTGGCATCGCCACCTAGCCCATGTCAACATGAGAACTTTTCAAAGTCTTCACAAGGGGAACCATATTGTGGGACTAATGGAAAATGTGTCTTTTGCCAAAGATCGTGTTTATAGGGCTTGCGTTGAAGGCAAAATGCATGACTCTCCGCATCCAAGCAAGACCATCATCTCTTCCAAGAGGATCTTGGAGCTCCTTCATGTGGATCTCTTTGGTCCCGTTACTCATGCAAGTCTTGGTGCGAAGAAACATTGCTTGCTGATTGTTGATGACTACTCAAGATACACTTGGGTCTACTTTCTCAAGACGAAAGATGAGACTCAACATATATTCATTGACTTTGCTACCGAGGTGCAACGCCAACACAACCTCCTCATTATGGCAATAAGAAGTGACAATGGCTCCGAGTTCAAGAACTACACACTCAATGATTTTCTTAGTGATGAGGGGATTCGACATCAATATTCCACTGCTTACACCCCTCAACAAAATGGTGTTGCGGAGAGGAAGAACCGGACTCTTATGGATATGGCAAGATCTATGATGGCGGAGTATAAATCCCGCTATAACTTTTGGGCCGAAGCCATCTCCACCGCTTGTCACTCCTCTAACCGGCTCTATCTCCGCAAGGGCTTGAACAAGACTCCATATGAAATACTCACCGGGAACAAGCCTAATATCTCATACTTAAAGGTGTTCGGGTGTAAGTGTTTCTACAAAATCAAAGGGGTTCGTTTATCTAAATTTGCTCCTAAAGCTTTGGAGGGTATATTTGTTGGTTACGGTGCCGAATCTCACACTTATAGAATCTTTGATATATCCTCCGGGATTATCATCGAATCTAGTAGTGTGAAGTTCGAAGAAAATGATGGCTCCCAAGTGGGGCAAGTTGATGCATGTGCAGGTGATCAAATACCTCAAGATGCCATAGCAAGAATGGGTGTGGGATTTTTCCGCCCCGTTGAGGGACACGGTGTGGCGTCTCGGGAAGGACTATGCTCTACCACGGTGGAGCCCTCATTTTCTCAACATCAACAAACCCGATCAAGTGAAGCAAATGATGCACCAACCCCAGAACAAGAACAAGACCCTCCCTCTTGTGTGCAAGATCAAGGACAAGATCAAGGACAAGATCAAGGACAAGATCAAGGCCAAGATCAACCAAGAATTCATGATGGCTCCGACGAGTATCCATTTGATATTTGCTCCGTGATGGCGTGTAACTCACACGTTCGTTGGGAACCCCAAGAGGAAGGTATGATGCGCACAGCAGCAAGTTTTCCCTCAGAAAGAAACCAAGGTTTATCGAACCAGGAGGAGCCAAGAAGCACGTTGAAGGTTGATGGCGGCGGGATGTAGTGCGGCGCAACACCAGGGATTCCGGCGCCAACGTGGAACCTGCACAACACAACCAAAGTACTTTGCCCCAACGAAACAGTGAGGTTGTCAATCTCACCGGCTTGCTGTAACAAAGGATTAACCGTATTGTGTGGAAGATGATTGTTTGCAGAAAACAGTAGAACAAGTATTGCAGTAGATTGTATTTCAGTAAAGAGAATTGGACCGGGGTCCACAGTTCACTAGAGGTGTCTCTCCCATAAGACAAACAGCATGTTGGGTGAACAAATTACAGTTGGGCAATTGACAAATAAAGAGGGCATGACCATGCACATACATATCATGATGAGTATAGTGAGATTTAATTGGGCATTACGACAAAGTACATAGACCGCCATCCAACTGCATCTATGCCTAAAAAGTCCACCTTCAGGTTATCATCTGAACCCCTCCGATGTTAAGTTGCTAACAACAGACAATTGCATTAAGTATTGCGCGTAATGTAACTAGTGACTACATCCTTGAACATAGCACTAATGTTTTATCCCTAGTGGCAACAAGCACATCCGTAACCTTAGTGGTTCTTGTCACTCCTCCAGATTCACGGAGACATGAACCCACTATCGAGCATAAATACTCCCTCTTGGAGTTACTAGCATCAACTTGGCCAGAGCATCTACTAATAACGGAGAGCATGCAAGATCATAAACAACACATAGATATAACTTTGATAATCAACATAACAAGTATTCTCTATTCATCGGATCCCAACAAACGCAACATATAGAATTACAGATAGATGATCTTGATCATGTTAGGCAGCTCACAAGATCCGACAATGATAGCACAATGGGGAGAAAACAACCATCTAGCTACTGCTATGGACCCATAGTCCAGGGGTAGACTACTCACACATCACACCGGAGGCGACCATGGCGGCGTAGAATCCTCCGGGAGATGATTCCCCTCTCCGGCAGGGTGCCGGAGGCGATCTCCTGGATCCCCCGAGATGGGATCGGCGTTGGCGGCGTCTCCGGAAGGTTTTCCGTATCGTGGCTCTCGATGCGGGGGTTTCGTCACGGAGGCTATTTGTAGGCGGAAGGGCAGGTCAAGAGGCGGCACGGGGGCCCCACACCACAGGGCCGCGCGACCAAGGGGGGGGCCGCGCCGCCCTAGGGTGTGGCCCCCTCGTGGCCCCTCTTCGTCTCTCCTTCGGACTTCTGGAGGCTTCGTGGAAAAATAGGCCCCTGGGCTTTGATTTCGTCCAATTCCGAGAATATTTCCTCACTAGGATTTCTGAAACCAAAAACAGCAGAAAACAGCAACTGGCACTTCGGCATCTTGTTAATAGGTTAGTTCCAGAAAATGCACGAATATGACATAAAGTGTGCATAAAACATGTAGATAACATCAATAATGTGGCATGGAACATAAGAAATTATCGATACGTCGAAGACGTATCAGCATCCCCAAGCTTAGTTCTGCTCCCGAGCGAGTAAAATGATAACACAGATAATTTCTGGAGTGACATGCCATCATAATCTTGATCATACTATTTGTAAAGCATATGTAGTGAATGCAGCGATCAAAACAATGTATATGACATGAGTAAACAAGTGAATCATAAAGCAAAGACTTTTCATGAATAGCACTTCAAGACAAGCATCAATAAGTCTTGCATAAGAGTTAACTCATAAAGCAATAATTCAAAGTAAAGGTATTGAAGCAACACAAAAGAAGATTAAGTTTCAGCGGTTGCTTTCAACTTGTAACATGTATATCTCATGGATATTGTCAACATAGAGTAATATAATAAGTGCAATAAGCAAGTATGTAGGAATCAATGCACAGTTCACACAGGTGTTTGCTTCTTGAGGTGGAGAGAAATAGGTGAACTGACTCAACATTGAAAGTAAAAGAATTGTCCTCATAGAGGAAAAGCATCGATTGCTATATTTGTGCTAGAGCTTTGATTTTGAAAACATGAAACAATTTTGTCAACGGTAGTAATAAAGCATATGCATCATGTAAATTATATCTTATAAGTTGCAAGCCTCATGCATAGTGTACCAATAGTGCCCGCACCTTGTCCTAATTAGATTGGACTACCTGGATTATCACCGCAATACATATGCTTTAACCAAGTATCACAAAGGGGTACCTCTATGCCGCCTGTACAAAGGTCTAAGGAGAAAGCTCGCATTTGGATTTCTCGCTTTTGATTATTCTCAACTTAGACATCCATACCGGGACAACATAGACAACAGATAATGGACTCCTCTTTTAATGCTTTAAGCATTCAACAACAATTAATTCTTTTCTCATTAGAGATTTGAGGATGTTTGTCCAAAACTAAAACTTCCACCATGGATCATGGCTTTAGTTAGCGGTCCAATGTTCTTCTCTAACAATATGCATGCTCAAACCATTCAACTCAGTGTAGATCGCCCTTACTTCAGACAAGACGAACATGCATAGCAACTCACATGCAATTCAACAATGAATAGTTGATGGCGTCCCCAGTAAACATGGTTATCGCACAACAAGCAACTTAATAAGAGATAAAGTGCATAATTACATATTCAATACCACAATAGTTTTTAAGCTATTTGTCCCATGAGCTATATATTGCAAAGGTGAATGATGGAATTTTAAAGGTAGCACTCAAGCAATTTACTTTGGAATGGCGGAAAATACCATGTAGTAGGTAGGTATGGTGGACACAAATGGCATAGTGGTTGGCTCAAGTATTTTGGATGCATGAGAAGTATTCCCTCTCGATACAAGGTTTAGGCTAGCAAGGCTTATTTGAAACAAACACAAGGATGAACCGGTGCAGCAAAACTCACATAAAAGACATATTGAAAACATTATAAGACTCTACACCGTCTTCCTTGTTGTTCAAACTCAATACTAGAAATTATCTAGACCTTAGAGAAACCAAATATGCAAACCAAATTTTAGCATGCTCTATGTATTTCTTCATTAATGGGTGCAAAGCATATGATGCAAGAGCTTAAACATGAGCACAACAATTGCCAAGTATCACATTACCCAAGACATTTATAGCAATTACTACATGTATCATTTTCCAATTCCAACCATATAACAATTTAACGAAGGAGAAACTTCGCCATGAATACTATGAGTAGAAACCAAGGACATACTTGTCCATATGCTACAGCGGAGCGTGTCTCTCTCCCATAAAGTGAATGCTAGGATCCATTTTATTCAAACAAAACAAAAACAAAAACAAACCGACGCTCCAAGAAAAAGCACATAAGATGTGATGGAATAAAAATATAGTTTCAGGGGAGGAACCTGATAATGTTGTCGATGAAGAAGGGGATGCCTTGGGCATCCCCAAGCTTAGACGCTTGAGTCTTCTTGATATATGCAGGGGTGAACCACCGGGGCATCCCCAAGCTTAGAGCTTTCACTCTCCTTGATCATGTTGCATCATACTCCTCTCTTGATCCTTGAAAACTTCCTCCACACCAAACTCGAAACAACTCATTAGAGTGTTAGTGCACAATATAAATTGACATATTCAGAGGTGACACAATCATTCTTAACACTTCTGGACATTGCACAATGCTACTGGACATTAGTGGATCAAAGAAATTCATCCAACATAGCAAAAGAGGCAATGCGAAATAAAAGGCAGAATCTGTCAAAACAGAACAGTTCGTATTGACGAATTTTAAAATGGCACCAGACTTGCTCAAATGAAAATGCTCAAATTGAATGAAAGTTGCGTACATATCTGAGGATCATGCACGTAAATTGGCTTAATTTTCTGAGCTACCTACAGGGAGGTAGACCCAAATTCGTGACAGCAAAGAAATCTGGAACTGTGCAGTAATCCAAATCTAGTACTTACTTTTCTATCAACGGCTTAACTTGGCACAACAAAACACAAAACTAAGATAAGGAGAGGTTGCTACAGTAGTAAACAACTTCCAAGACACAAAATAAAAACAAAGTACTGTAGGTAAAAACATGGGTTGTCTCCCATAAGCGCTTTTCTTTAACGCCTTTCAGCTAGGCGCAGAAAGTGTGTATCAAGTATTATCAAGAGACGAAGTGTCAACATCATAATTTGTTCTCATAATAGAATCAAAAGGGTACTTCATTCTCTTTCTAGGGAAGTGTTCCATACCTTTCTTGAGAGCAAATTGATATTTTATATTACCTTCCTTCATATCAATGATAGCACCAACAGTTCGAAGAAAAGGTCTTCCCAATATAATGGGACAAGATGCATTGCATTCAATATCCAAGACAACAAAATCAACGGGAACAAGGTTATTGTTAACGGTAATGCGAACATTATCAACCTTACCCAAAGGTTTCTTTGTAGAATGATCAGCAAGATTAACATCCAAATAGCAATTTTTCAGCGGTGGCAAGTCAAGCATATTATAAATTTTCTTAGGCATAACAGAAATACTTGCACCAAGATCACATAAAGCATTACAATCAAAATCTTTAACCTTCATCTTAATGATGGGCTCCCAACCATCCTCTAGCTTTTTAGGAATAGAGGCTTCACGCTCTAGTTTCTCTTCTCTAGCTTTTATGAGAGCATTTGTAATATGATGCGTGAAAGCCAAATTTATAGCACTAGCATTAGGACTTTTAGCAAGTTTTTGCAAGAACTTTATAACTTCAGAGATGTGGCAATCATCAAAATTCAAACCATTATAATCTAAAGCAATGGGATCATCATCCCCAATGTTGGAAAAAATTTCAGCAGCTTTATCACAGGCAATTTCAGCAGTTTTAGCAGTTTGTGCTTTTCCGCGCTTTGCATTAGAAGTGGAAACATTGCTAACACCAATTCTTTTATTATTATTAGTAGGAGGTGCAGCAACATGTGTAGCATTAGCATTACTAGTGGTGGTAATAGTCCAAACTTTAGCTACATTCTTCTCTTTAGCTAGTTTTTCATTTTCTTCTCTATCCCACCTAGCACGCAGTTCAGCCATTAATCTTATATTCTCATTAATTCTAACTTGAATGGCATTTGCTGTAGTAGTAATTTTATTATGATGATTCTCATTAGGCAAAACTTTTGATTTCAAAAGATCAACATCAGCAGCAAGACTATCGACTTTAGAAGCAAGTATATCAATTTTCCCAAGCTTTTCTTCCACAGATTTGTTAAAAGCGGTTTGCGTACTAATAAATTCCTTAAGCATGGCTTCAAGTCCAGGGGGTGAATTCCTATTATTGTTGTAAGAATTCCCATAAGAATTACCATAGCCGTTGCCATTATTATAAGGATATGGCCTATAGTTGTTACTAGAATTGTTCCGGTAAGCATTGTTGTTGAAATTACTATTTTTAATGAAGTTTACATCAACATGTTCTTCTTGTGCAACCAATGAAGCTAATGGAACATTATTAGGATCAATATTAGTCCTATCATTCACAAGCATAGACATAATAGCATCAATCTTATCACTCAAGGAAGAGGTTTCTTCGACAGAATTTACCTTCTTACCTTGTGGGGCTCTTTCCGTGTGCCATTCAGAGTAGTTGATCATCATATTATCAAGAAGCTTTGTTGCTTCACCAAGAGTGATGGACATAAAGGTACCTCCAGCAGCTGAATCCAATAAATTCCGTGAAGAAAAATTTAGTCCTGCATAGAAGGTTTGGATGATCATCCAAGTAGTCAGTCCATGGGTTGGACAATTTTTAACCAGAGATTTCATTCTTTCCCAAGCTTGAGCAACATGTTCAGTATCTAATTGTTTAAAATTCATTATGCTACTCCTCAAAGATATAATTTTAGCAGGGGGATAATATCTACCAATAAAAGCATCCTTGCATTTAGTCCATGAATCAATACTATTCTTAGGCAGAGATAGCAACCAATCTTTAGCTCTTCCTCTTAATGAGAAAGGGAACAATTTTAGTTTAATAATATCACCATCTACATCTTTATATTTTTGCATTTCACATAGTTCAACAAAATTATTAAGATGGGCAGCAGCATCATCAGAACTAACACTGCAAAATTGCTCTCGCATAACAAGATTCAAGAAAGCAGGTTTAATTTCAAAGAATTCTGCTGTAGTAGCAGGTGGAGCAATAGGTGTGCATAAGAAATCATTATTATTTGTGGTTGTGAAGTCACACAACTTAGTATTTTCAGCGTTGGCCATTTTAGCAACAGTAAATAAAACAAACTAGATAAAGTAAATGCAAGTAAACTAATTTTTTTGTGTTTTTGATATAGCAAACAAGATAACAAGTAAAGTAAAACTAGCAACTAATTTTTTTGTATTTTGATTTAGTGCAGCAAACAAAGTAGTAAATAAAACTAAGCAAGACAAAAACAAAGTAAAGAGATTGAGAAGTGGAGACTCCCCTTGCAGCGTGTCTTGATCTCCTCGGCAACGGCGCCAGAAAATATGCTTGATGGCGTGTAACTCACACGTTCGTTGGGAACCCCAAGAGGAAGGTATGATGCGCACAGCAGCAAGTTTTCCCTCAGAAAGAAACCAAGGTTTATCGAACCAGGAGGAGCCAAGAAGCACGTTGAAGGTTGATGGCGGCGGGATGTAGTGCGGCGCAACACCAGGGATTCCGGCGCCAACGTGGAACCTGCACAACACAACCAAAGTACTTTGCCCCAACGAAACAGTGAGGTTTTCAATCTCACCGGCTTGCTGTAACAAAGGATTAACCGTATTGTGTGGAAGATGATTGTTTGCAGAAAACAGTAGAACAAGTATTGCAGTAGATTGTATTTCAGTAAAGAGAATTGGACCGGGGTCCACAGTTCACTAGAGGTGTCTCTCCCATAAGACAAACAGCATGTTGGGTGAACAAATTACAGTTGGGCAATTGACAAATAAAGAGGGCATGACCATGCAAATACATATCATGATGAGTATAGTGAGATTTAATTGGGCATTACGACAAAGTACATAGACCGCCATCCAACTGCATCTATGCCTAAAAAGTCCACCTTCAGGTTATCATCCGAACCCCTCCAAGTATTAAGTTGCTAACAACAGACAATTGCATTAAGTATTGCGCGTAATGTAACTAGTGACTACATCCTTGAACATAGCACTAATGTTTTATCCCTAGTGGCAACAGCACATCCGTAACCTTAGTGGTTCTTGTCACTCCTCCAGATTCACGGAGACATGAACCCACTATCGAGCATAAATACTCCCTCTTGGAGTTACTAGCATCAACTTGGCCAGAGCATCTACTAATAACGGAGAGCATGCAAGATCATAAACAACACATAGATATAACTTTGATAATCAACATAACAAGTATTCTCTATTCATCGGATCCCAACAAACGCAACATATAGAATTACAGATAGATGATCTTGATCATGTTAGGCAGCTCACAAGATTCGACAATGATAGCACAATGGGGAGAAAACAACCATCTAGCTACTGCTATGGACCCATAGTCCAGGGGTAGACTACTCACACATCACACCGGAGGCGACCATGGCGGCGTAGAGTCCTCCGGGAGATGATTCCCCTCTCCGGCAGGGTGCCGGAGGCGATCTCCTGGATCCCCCGAGATGGGATCGGCGTTGGCGGCGTCTCTGGAAGGTTTTCCGTATCGTGGCTCTCGATGCTTGGGGGTTTCGTCACGGAGGCTATTTGTAGGCGGAAGGGCAGGTCAAGAGGCGGCACGGGGGCCCCACACCACAGGGCCGCGCGGCCAAGGGGGGGGGCCGCGCCGCCCTAGGGTGTGGCCCCCTCGTGGCCCCTCTTCGTCTCTCCTTCGGACTTCTGGAGGCTTCGTGGAAAAATAGGCCCCTGGGCTTTGATTTCGTCCAATTCCGAGAATATTTCCTTACTAGGATTTCTGAAACCAAAAACAGCAGAAAAAGAATCGGCACTTCGGCATCTTGTTAATAGGTTAGTTCCAGAAAATGCACGAATATGACATAAAGTGTGCATAAAACATGTAGATAACATCAATAATGTGGCATGGAACATAAGAAATTATCGATACGTCGGAGACGTATCACTCCGCACCAAATGATGTCCAAGATCAAGCACATGAGGTTGAGAACTCTCAAGAAATTGAAGTTTCTCAAGTTGAAGGTCAAGACGGGGACCCAAAAGATCATGTTGATCAAGTGATACCTCCAATGCCTAGAAGACCCAAGGAGGAGATCGAGGCCCGTCGTCTAGCAAGAAGAGATATGAACCTTGAACTTCGTGGACACAGTCATGACAAGGTTCTTGGTGATGTAAGGGCAAAGGTTTCCACAAGAAGGCAATTGTCTAACTTTAGCAATCATCATGCTTATATCTCCTTAGTGGAACCCAAGAAAGTATTTGAAGCCCTTGAAGATTCGGATTGGTTGGAAGCTATGCACGAAGAACTCAACAACTTCAAGAGCAACAAAGTATGGACCTTAGTAGAGAAGCCAAAGGGGTGCCGCAATGTTATAGGCACTAAATGGATTTTCAAGAACAAGCAAGATGAGTTTGGAAATGTTGTGAGGAACAAGGCTAGATTGGTGGCTCAAGGGTTCTCTCAAGTTGAGGGAATTGACTTTGGAGAAACCTATGCTCCCGTGGCTCGCCTTGAGTCCATCCGTATCCTTCTTGCTTATGCATCGCATCATAACTTTAAGCTACAACAAATGGATGTGAAAAGTGCATTTCTTAATGGTCCTTTTTATGAAGAGGTTTATGTTAAGCAACCCCGGGGTTTGAGGATCTCAACTTCCCTAACCATGTCTACAAGCTTGATAAAGCTCTTTATGGTCTCAAACAAGCTCCTAGAGCTTGGTATGAGAACCTTAAAGAACTATTGGTAGACCGTGGGTTTGACATTGGGTTAATCGATCCCACTCTTTTTACTAAGAGGGTCAATGGGGAGCTTTTAGTTTGCCAATTATATGTTGATGATATTATCTTTGGCTCTACTAACAAAGCTTTCAATGATGAATTCTCAAAGCTTATGACCGATAGGTTTGAGATGTCTATGATGGGAGAGATGAAGTTCTTCCTTGGTTTTGAGATCAAGCAATTGGGGGAAGGAACCTTCATCAACCAAGCAAAATATCTCCAAGACATGCTCAAGAGGTTCAAGATGACCGAGTTGAAGGGTGTAGCCACTCCTATGGTTACCAAATGTCATCTTGCACTTGATCCCAATGGTAAAGAGGTGGATCAAAAGGTATATCGCTCCATGATTGGATCCTTGCTTTACCTTTGTGCATCTAGACCGGACATAGTGTTGAGTGTTGGTGTGTGTGCAAGGTATCAAGCTTCTCCTAAGGAGAGCCACGTGATGGCTCTCAAAAGAATCTTTCGGTATTTGGTTGATACCCCAAGATATGGTATTTGGTACCCCAAAGGCTCAAGCTTTATTCTCAATGGATACACCGATGCGGATTGGGCGGGAGACAAGGATGATAGGAAATCAACTTCCGGGGCTTGCCAAATCCTTGGTAGGTCCTTGGTGTGTTGGTCTTCTAAGAAGCAAAATTGTATATCTCTCTCCACCGCCGAAGCCGAATGTTGCCGCCGCAAGTGGATGCACTCAATTGTTATGGATGAGGCAAACTTTAAAGGAATACGGTGTCATTTGTGACAAAGTGCCTCTATTATGTGACAATGAAAGTGCCATCAAGATTGCCTATAATCCGGTGCAACATTCAAGAACGAAGCATATTGAGATCCGGAATCATTTCATTAGGGATCATGTTGCCCGTGGTGATATTGAGCTTATCTATGTTCCTACCAAAGATCAACTTGCCGATATATTCATGAAGCCTCTTGATGAAGCAAGGTTGTCTTATTTGAGGAATGAGCTAAATATCATTGATTCAAGGAGTATAGCTTGACCATCTTGCAAACACACCTTTGTCTCAAAACTTTATTTGGTTTAGATGTGGGCATGGAAATAGGGGGAGTGCGGTTTAAACTATTGAGCTATCCCTCCCCCCATAATGCCAACATTAAAAATATCATTCTCGTTATATCATATGTTGATATGTGAGCTTCAATGATGAGTAGTGGTTTGGACCCAAGATATATCTTCGCGGTGCCATGCCATAACACTCATATATGGTGGCCTAGGCCACCACACCCTTCTTTGTGAAGAGTAGGAGTATTTTGGATTTTCATTGGTTTTTATTGACATCTCCTTGTTTATGGGAAATCACTCACTTTTGGCCTTCATTTGCATTATTTGTAAAAATGATTAATCATGTACCATCTTACAGTTTGGCTCATCTGTCCTAAGCCTATCTCATCTAAGCCATATCCTTTTCCCTCTCCGAGTGCACCAATTCCATGCCAAAATCCTGTTCATGGCACAGTTTTTCTGCTTCACCGGAAGTTCCGGTCGTTTCTGCCGGTACTTCCGGCTGGACTCAGTCTGCCAGATCCGCCTGCTGTTCCTGATCGTTTGAGGTGGTTTCTGTGGGACCGGAAGTTCCGGCTCCAGCGAGCGGAACTTCCGGCCTTACGATTCCACTTCTTAACTGGTCGGGGACGGGGAGGCAGTTCCTGCCCCCTCACTTTCCCCCATCCAAGATCTGTTTGGAGCCCTCTCTCTCCCTGTGGCGGCTGAACTCTCTCCGGCCGGATCTCCCTCCTCCGGTGACCTCCGCCGGATCGGCTCCGTGGATTGGCATCCCCTCCCTCTCCTCCTCCATGGCTCTCTGATACGCGTACAACACGCGTCCGTTGGGAACCCCAAGAGGAAGGTGTGATGCGTACAGCGGCAAGTTTTCCCTCAGTAAAAAACCAAGGTTTATCGAACCAGTAGGAGCCAAGAAGCACGTTGAAGGTTGATGGCGGCGAGATGTAGTGCGGCGCAACACCAGGGATTCCGGCGCCAACGTGGAACATGCACAACACAACCAAAGTACTTTGCCCCAACGAAACAGCGAGGTTGTTGAAACGCGTACAACACGCGTCCGTTGGGAACCCCAAGAGGAAGGTGTGATGCGTACAGCGGCAAGTTTTCCCTCAGTATGAAACCAAGGTTTATCGAACCAGTAGGAGCCAAGAAGCACGTTGAAGGTTGATGGCGGCGGGATGTAGTGCGGCGCAACACCAGAGATTCCGGCGCCAACGTGGAACCTGCACAACACAACCAAAGTACTTTGCCCCAACGAAACAGTGAGGTTGTCAATCTCACCGGCTTGCTGTAACAAAGGATTAGATGTATAGTGTGGATGATGATTGTTTGCAGAAAACAGTAGAACAAGTATTGCAGTAGATTGTATTTCAGTATAGAGAATTGGACCGGGGTCCACAGTTCACTAGAGGTGTCTCTCCCATAAGATAAATAGCATGTTGGGTGAACAAATTACAGTTGGGCAATTGACAAATAGAGAGGGCATGACCATGCACATACATATTATGATGAGTATTGTGAGATTTAATTGGGCATTACGACAAAGTACATAGACCGCTATCCAGCATGCATCTATGCCTAAAAAGTCCACCTTCAGGTTATCATCCGAACCCCCTCCAGTATTAAGTTGCTAACAACAGACAATTGCATTAAGTATTGCGCGTAATGTAATCAGTGACTACATCCTTGAACATAGCACCAATGTTTTATCCCTAGTGGCAACAGCACATCCATAACCTTAGAGGTTCTTGTCACCCCTCCAGATTCACGGAGACATGAACCCACTATCGAGCATAAATACTCCCTCTTGGAGTTACTAGCATCAACTTGGCCAGAGCATCTACTAATAACGGAGAGCATGCAAGATCATAAACAACACATAGACATAACTTTGATAATCAACATAACAAGTATTCTCTATTCATCGGATCCCAACAAACGCAACATATAGAATTACAGATAGATGATCTTGATCATGTTATGCAGCTCACAAGACCCGACAATGAAGCACAATGGGGAGAAGACAACCATCTAGCTACTGCTATGGACCCATAGTCCAGGGGTAGACTACTCACACATCACTCCGGAGGCGACCATGGCGGCGTAGAGTCCTCCGGGAGATGAATCCCCTCTCCGGCAGGGTGCCGGAGGCGATCTCCTGAATCCCCCGAGATGGGATTGGCGGCGGCGGCGTCTCAGTAAGGTTTTCCGTATCGTGGCTCTCGGTACTGGGGGGTTTCGCGACGGAGGCTTTAAGTAGGCGGAAGGGCCGGTCAGGGGGCCACACGAGGGCCCCACACCACAGGGCCGCGCGGCCAAGGGGCAGGCCGCGCCGCCCTAGGGTTTGGGCGCCTCGTGGCCCCACTTCGTCTCCTCTTCGGTCTTCTGGAAGCTTCGTGGCAAAATAGGACCCTGGGCGTTGATTTCGTCCAATTCCGAGAATATTTCCTTACTAGGATTTCTGAAACCAAAAACAGCAGAAAACAGAATCGGCACTTCGGCATCTTGTTAATAGGTTAGTTCCAGAAAATGCACGAATATGACATAAAGTGTGCATAAAACATGTAGATAACATCAATAATGTGGCATGGAACATAAGAAATTATCGATACGTTGGAGACGTATCAGCATCCCCAAGCTTAGTTCTGCTCGTCCCGAGCAGGTAAAACGATAACACAGATAATTTCTGGAGTGACATGCCATCATAACCTTGATCATACTATTTGTAAAGCATATGTAGCGAATGCAGTGATCAAAACAATGTATATGACATGAGTAAACAAGTGAATCATATAGCAAAGACTTTTCATGAATAGTACTTCAAGACAAGCATCAATAAGTCTTGCATAAGAGTTAACTCATAAAGCAATAATTCAAAGTAAAGACATTGAAGCAACACAAAGGAAGATTAAGTTTCAGCGGTTTCTTTCAACTTGTAACATGTATATCTCATGGATATTGTCAACATAGAGTAATATAACAAGTGCAATATGCAAGTATGTAGGAATCAATGCACAGTTCACACAAGTGTTTGCTTCTTGAGGTGGAGAGAAATAGGTGAACTGACTCAACATTGAAAGTAAAAGAATGGTCCTCCATAGAGGAAAAGCATCGATTGCTATATTTGTGCTAGAGCTTTGATTTTGAAAACATGAAACAATTTTGTCAACGGTAGTAATAAAGCATATGTATCATGTAAATTATATCTTACAAGTTGCAAGCCTCATGCATAGTATACTAATAGTGCCCGCACCTTGTCCTAATTAGCTTGGACTACCGGATCATCGCAATGCACATGTTTTAACCAAGTGTCACAAAGGGGTACCTCTATGCCGCCTGTACAAAGGTCTAAGGAGAAAGCTCGCATTGGATTTCTCGCTATTGATTATTCTCAACTTAGACATCCATACCGGGACAACATAGACAACAGATAATGGACTCCTCTTTTATGCATAAGCATGTAACAACAATTAATAATTTTCTCATATGAGATTGAGGATATATGTCCAAAACTGAAACTTCCACCATGGATCATGGCTTTAGTTAGCGGCCCAATGTTCTTCTCTAACAATATGCATGCTTAACCATAAGGTGGTAGATCTCTCTTACTTCAGACAAGACGAACATGCATAGGAACTCACATGAAATTCAACAAAGAATAGATGATGGCGTCCCCAGTGAACATGGTTATCGCACAGCAAGCAACTTAATAAGAGATAAAGTGCATAAGTACATATTCAATACCACAATAGTTTTTAAGCTATTTGTCCCATGAGCTATATATTGCAAAGGTGAATGATGGAATTTTAAAGGTAGCACTCAAGCAATTTACTTTGGAATGGTGGAGAAATACCATGTAGTAGGTAGGTATGGTGGACACAAATGGCATAGTGGTTGGCTCAAGTATTTTGGATGCATGAGAAGTATTCCCTCTCGATACAAGGTTTAGGCTAGCAAGGCTATTTGAAACAAACACAAGGATGAACCGGTGCAGCAAAACTCACATAAAAGACATATTGTAAACATTATAAGACTCTACACCGTCTTCCTTGTTGTTCAAACTCAACACTAGAAATTATCTAGACTTTAGAGAGACCAAATATGCAAACCAAATTTTAGCATGCTCTATGTATTTCTTCATTAATGGGTGCAAAGTATATGATGCAAGAGCTTAAACATGAGCACAACAATTGCCAAGTATCACATTACCCAAGACATTTATAGCAATTACTACATGTATCATTTTCCAATTCCAACCATATAACAATTTAACGAAGAAGAAACTTCGCCATGAATACTATGAGTAGAAACTAAGGACATACTTGTCCATATGCTACAGCGGAGCGTGTCTCTCTCCCATAAAGTGAATGCTAGGATCCATTTTATTCAAACAAAACAAAAAACAAAAACAAACCGACGCTCCAAGAAAAGCACATAAGATGTGATGGAATAAAAATATAGTTTCAGGGGAGGAACCTGATAATGTTGTCGATGAAGAAGGGGATGCCTTGGGCATCCCCAAGCTTAGACGCTTGAGTCTTCTTAGAATATGCAGGGGTGAACCACCGGGGCATCCCCAAGCTTAGAGCTTTCACTCTCCTTGATCATGTTGCATCATACTCCTCTCTTGATCCTTGAAAACTTCCTCCACACCAAACTTAGAACAACTCATTAGAGGGTTAGTGCACAATAAAAATTAACATGTTCAGAGGTGACATAATCATTCTTAACACTTCTGGACATTGCATAAAGCTACTGGACATTAATGGATCAAAGAAATTCATCCAACATAGCAAAAGAGGCAATGCGAAATAAAAGGCAGAATCTGTCAAAACAGAACAGTTCGTATTGACGAATTTTACAATGGCACCAGACTTGCTCAAATGAAAATGCTCAAATTGAATGAAAGTTGCGTACATATCTGAGGATCACTCACGTAAATTAGCATAATTTTCGGAGTTACCCACAGAGAATTTAGCCCAGATTCGTGACAGCAAAGAAATCTGAAACTGCGCAGTAATCCAAATCTAGTATGAACTTTTCTATCAACGACTTTACTTGGCACAACAAAACACTAAACTAAGATAAGGAGAGGTTGCTACAGTAGTAAACAACTTCCAAGACACAAAATAAAAACAAAGTACTGTAGTAAAAACCATGGGTTGTCTCCCATAAGCGCTTTTCTTTAACGCCTTTCAGCTAGGCGCAGAAAGTGTGTATCAAGTATTATCGAAGGGTGGTACTTCTACAGCGGGGTGTGGATTTTTCTCAACCAAGCATAGTATATTGGATACATAAGTTTTAGCGTCTCCCTTTTCATTAGTCTTGGGCTTGCTACTCTCATCAAACAAATTTTCGGGAACAAGCCAAGCATAGTTATTTTCTAGTGCATCATTCATAGTTAGGAGTTTACATGGTATTGGTGCTTTGATCTCCCCTCCATCATCAATATTATTTGTGTATCTTATTCTATCCATGTCCATCTTTTCAAGGAGACTAACAAAATTAGTATGAGAACCAAGCATATTAAATTTAGCAAAAACCTTTCTAGCTTCTCTTGCTAGACCACCAAATTCTCTAAGAAGGGTTTCTAAAACAAAATCTTTCTTTTCCCCCTCTTCCATATCACCAAGTGTAAGGAACATGTGTTGGATTATAGGATTGAGATTAACAAATTTAGTTTCCAACAGGCGAACTAAATGTGCAGCAGCAATTTCATAAGTGGGAGCAAGGTCTACCAAGTGTCTATCTTCAAAATCTTCAATGGTACTAACATGATTGAAAAATTCTTCTATATTATTTCTCCCAACTATAGACCCACGTCCTACCGGTATGTCTTTTGTGGTAAAATTAAAAGGAAACATGATGAATCAAGTAAAGTAAATGCAAGTAACTAATTTTTTGTGTGTTTTTGATATAGCAAACAAGATAGCAAGTAAAACTAGCAACTAATTTTTTTTGTATTTTGATTTAGTGCAGCAAACAAAGTAGTAAATAAAACTAAGCAAGACAAAAACAAAGTAAAGAGATTGAGAAGTGGAGACTCCCCTTGCAGCGTGTCTTGATCTCCCCGGCAACGGCGCCAGAAAAAGATCTTGATACGCATACAACACGCGTCCGTTGGGAACCCCAAGAGGAAGGTGTGATGCGTACAGCGGCAAGTTTTCCCTCAGTATGAAACCAAGGTTTATCGAACCAGTAGGAGCCAAGAAGCACGTTGAAGGTTGATGGCGGCGGGATGTAGTGCGGCGCAACACCAGAGATTCCAGCGCCAACGTGGAACCTGCACAACACAACCAAAGTACTTTGCCCCAACGAAACAGTGAGGTTGTCAATCTCACCGGCTTGCTGTAACAAAGGATTAGATGTATAGTGTGGATGATGATTGTTTGCAGAAAACAGTAGAACAAGTATTGCAGTAGATTGTATTTCAGTATAGAGAATTGGACCGGGGTCCACAGTTCACTAGAGGTGTCTCTCCCATAAGATAAACAGCATGTTGGGTGAACAAATTACAGTTGGGCAATTGACAAATAGAGAGGGCATGACCATGCACATACATATTATGATGAGTATTGTGAGATTTAATTGGGCATTACGACAAAGTACATAGACCGCTATCCAGCATGCATCTATGCCTAAAAAGTCCACCTTCAGGTTATCATCCGAACCCCCTCCAGTATTAAGTTGCTAACAACAGACAATTGCATTAAGTATTGCGCGTAATGTAATCAGTGACTACATCCTTGAACATAGCACCAATGTTTTATCCCTAGTGGCAACAGCACATCCATAACCTTAGAGGTTCTTGTCACCCCTCCAGATTCACGGAGACATGAACCCACTATCGAGCATAAATACTCCCTCTTGGAGTTACTAGCATCAACTTGGCTAGAGCATCTACTAATAACGGAGAGCATGCAAGATCATAAACAACACATAGACATAACTTTGATAATCAACACAACAAGTATTCTCTATTCATCGGATCCCAACAAACGCAACATATAGAATTACAGATAGATGATCTTGATCATGTTATGCAGCTCACAAGACCCGACAATGAAGCACAATGGGGAGAAGACAACCATCTAGCTACTGCTATGGACCCATAGTCCAGGGGTAGACTACTCACACATCACTCCGGAGGCGACCATGGCGGCGTAGAGTCCTCCGGGAGATGAATCCCCTCTCCGGCAGGGTGCCGGAGGCGATCTCCTAAATCCCCCGATATGGGATTGGCGGCGGCGGCGTCTCAGTAAGGTTTTCCGTATCGTGGCTCTCGGTACTGGGGGTTTCGCGACGGAGGCTTTAAGTAGGCGGAAGGGCAGGTCAGGGGACCACACGAGGGCCCCACACCATAGGGCCGCGCGGCCAAGGGGCAGGTCGCGCCGCCCTAGGGTTTGGGCGCCTCGTGGCCCCACTTCGTCTCCTCTTCGGTCTTCTGGAAGCTTCGTGGCAAAATAGGACCCTGGGCGTTGATTTCGTCCAATTCCGAGAATATTTCGTTACTAGGATTTCTGAAACCAAAAACAGCGACAAAGAATCGGCACTTCGGTATCTTGTTAATAGGTTAGTTCCAGAAAATGCACGAATATGACATAAAGTGTGCATAAAACATGTAGATAACATCAATAATGTGGCATGGAACATAAGAAATTATCGATACGTTGGAGACGTATCAGTTGTCAATCTCACCGGCTTGCTGTAACAAAGGATTAGATGTCTAGTGTGGATGATGATTGTTTGCAGAAAACAGTAGAACAAGTATTGCAGTAGATTGTATTCGATGTAAAAGAATGGACCGGGGTCCACAGTTCACTAGTGGTGTCTCTCCCATAAGATAAATAGCATGTTGGGTGAACAAATTACAGTTGGGCAATTGACAAATAGAGAGAGCATGACCATGCACATACATGATATGATGAGTATAGTGAGATTTAATTGGGCATTACGACAAAGTACATAGACCGCTATCCAGCATGCATCTATGCCTAAAAAGTCCACCTTCAGGTTATCGTCCGAACCCCTTCCAGTATTAAGTTGCAAACAACAGACAATTGCATTAAGTATGGTGCGTAATGTAATCAATAACTACATCCTCGGACATAGCATCAATGTTTTATCCCTAGTGGCAACAGCACATCCACAACCTTAGAACTTTCTGTCACTGTCCCAGATTTAATGGAGGCATGAACCCACTATCGAGCATAAATACTCCCTCTTGGAGTTACTAGCAAAAACTTGGCCAGAGCCTCTACTAACAACGGAGCATGCAAGATCGTAAACAACACATAGGTAATAGATTGATAATCAACATAACATAATATTCTCTATCCATCGGATCCCAACAAACACAACATATAGCATTACAGATAGATGATCTTGATCATGTTAGGCAGCTCACAAGACCCGACAATGAAGCACATAAGGAGAAGACAACCATCTAGCTACTGCTATGGACCCATAGTCCAGGGGTGAACTACTCACTCATCACTCCGGAGGCGACCATGGCGGTGAAGAGTCCTCCGGGAGATGATTCCCCTCTCCGGCAGGGTGCCGGAGGCGATCTCCTGAATCCCCCGAGATGGGATTGGCGGCGGCGGCGTCTCTGGAAGGTTTTCCGTATCGTGGCTCTCGGTACTGGGGGTTTCGCGACGAAGACTATATGTAGGCGGAAGGGCAGGTCAGGGGGCCACACGGGGGCCCCACACAACAGGCCGGCGCGGGCCCCCCTTGGGCCGCGCCGCCGTACTGTGGCGGCGCCCCGTGGCCCCACTTCGTCTTCCCTTCGGTCTCCTGGAAGCTTCGTGGCAAAATAGGCCCCTGGGCGTTGATTTCGTCCAATTCCGAGAATATTTCCTTACTAGGATTTCTGAAACCAAAAACAGCAGAAAACAGCAACTGGCTCTTCGGCATCTCGTTAATAGGCTAGTGCCGGAAAATGCATAAATATGACATAAAGTATGCATAAAACATGTAGGTATCATCAATAATGTGGCATGGAACATAAGAAATTATCGATACGTCGGAGACGTATCAGCATCCCCAATCTTAGTTTCTGCTCGTCCCGAGCAGGTAAACGATAACAAAGATAATTTCTGGAGTGACATGCCATCATAACCTTGATCATACTATTGTAAGCATATGTAATGAATGCAGCGATCAAAACAATGTAAATGACATGCGTAAACAAATGAATCATAAAGCAAAGACTTTTCATGAATAGTACTTTCAAGACAAGCATTAATAAGTCTTGCATAAGAGTTAACTCATAAAGCAATAATTCAAAGTAAAGGAATTGAAGCAACACAAAGGAAGATTAGGTTTCAGCGGTTGCTTTCAACTTATAACATGTATATCTCATGGATAGTTGTCAATGCAAAGTAATATAACAAGAGCAATATGCAAGTATGTAGAATCAATGCACAGTTCACACAAGTGTTTGCTTCTTGAGGTAGAGAGAAATAGGTGAACTGACTCAACATAAAAGTAAAAGAAAGGGCCCTTCGCAGAGGGAAGCATTGATTGCTAGATTTGTGCTAGAGCTTTGGTTTTGAAAACAAGAAACAATTTTGTCAACGGTAGTAATAGAGCGTATGTGTCATGTAAATTATATCCTACAAGTTGCAAGCCTCATGCATAGTATACTAATAGTGCCCGCACCTTGTCCTAATTAGCTCGGATTACCAGGATTATCATCGCAATACACATGTTTTAACCAAGTGTCACAAAGGGGTATCTCTATGCCGCCTGTACAAAGGTCTAAGGAGAAAGCTCGCATTGGATTTCTCGCTATTGATTATTCTCAACTTAGACATCCATACCGGGACAACATAGACAACAGATAATGGACTCCTCTTTAATGCATAAGCATTTAGCAACAATTAATTTTCTCATATGAGATTGAGGATATTTGTCCAAAACTGAAACTTCCACCATGATTCATGGCTTTAGTTAGCGGCCCAATGTTCTTCTCTAACAATATGCATGCTCTAACCATTAAATGAGTGGTAAATCTCCCTTACTTCAGACAAGACGGATATGCATAGCAACTCACATGATATTCAACAAAGAGTAGTTGATGGCGTCCCCAGGAACATGGTTATCGCACAACAAGCAACTTAATAAGAGATAAAGTGCATAAGTACACCACAATAGTTTTTAGGCTATTTGTCCCATGAGCTATATATTGCAAAGGTGAGGATAGAAATTTTAAAGGGTAGCACTCAAGCAATTTACTTTGGAATGGCGGAGAAATACCATGTAGTAGGTAGGTATGGTGGACACAAATGGTATAGTGGTTGGCTCAAGGATTTTGGATGCATGAGAAGTATTCCCTCTCGATACAAGGTTTAGACTAGCAAGGTTATTTGAAACAAACACAAGGATGAACCGGTGCAGCAAAACTCACATAAAAGACATATTGTAAACATTATAAGACTCTACACCGTCTTCCTTGTTGATCAAACTCAATACTAGAAATTATCTAGACTTTAGAGAGACCAATTATGCAAACCAAATTTAGCAAGCTCGATGTATTTCTTCATTAATAGGTGCAAAGTATATGATGCAAGAGCTTAAACATGAGCACAACAATTGCCAAGTATCACATTATCCAAGACATTTTAGCAATTACTACATGTATCATTTCCCGTTTCCAACCATATAACAATTTAACGAAGAAGATTCAACCTTCGCCATGAATACTATGAGTAAAGCCTAAGGACATATTTGTCCATATGCAACAGCGGAGCGTGTCTCTCTCCCACACAACGAATGCTAGGATCCATTTTATTCAAACAAAAACAAAAACAAAACAAACCGACGCTACAAGCAAAGCACATAAGATGTGACGGAATAAAAATATAGTTTCAGGGGAGGAACCTGATAATGTTGTCGATGAAGAAGGGGATGCCTTGGGCATCCCCAAACTTAGACGCTTGAGTCTTATTGAAATATGCAGGGATGAACCACCGGGGCATCCCCAAGCTTAGAGCTTTCACTCTCCTTGATCATGTTGTATCATCTCCCTCTCTTGATCCTTGAAAACTTCCTCCACACCAAACTCAAAACAACTCATTAGAGGGTTAGTGCACAATCAAAATTTACATGTTCAGAGGTGACATAATCATTCTTAACACTTCTGGACATTGCACAAATCTACTGAAAGTTAATGGAATCGAAAAATCCATCAAGCATAGCAAAACAGGCAATGCAAAATAAAAGGCAGAATCTGTCAAAACAGAACAGTTCGTAAAGACGAATTTCTAAGAGGCACCATACTTGCTCAAATGAAAATTCTCAAATTTAATGAAAGTTGCATACATATCTGAGGATCACTCACGTAAATTGGCATAATTTTCTGAGTTACCTACAAAGAATTAGGCCCAGATTCGTGACAGCAAAGAAATCGGTTTCTGTGCAGTAATCCAAATCTAGTATGAACCTTACTATCAACGACTTTACTTGGCACAACAATGCACAAAACTAAGATAAGGAGAGGTTGCTACAGTAGTAACAACTTCCAAGACTCAAATATAAAATAAAAGTACTGTAGTAAAAACATGGGTTGTCTCCCATAAGCGCTTTTCTTTAACGCCTTTCAGCTAGGCGCAGAAAGTGTGTATCAAGTGTTATCAAGAGATGAAGCATTAACATCGGGGTTTGGAGTTTTCTCAACCATGCATAGTATTTTGGATACATAGGTTTCAGCGGCTCCCTTTTCATTAGTCTTGGGCTTGCTACTCTCATCAAACAAATTTTTAGGAACAAGCCAAGCATAATTATCATCTAGAGCTTCATGCATCGCTAGGAGCTTACATGGTATTGGTGCTTTAATCTCCCCACCATCATTAACATTATTAGTGTACTTAATTCTATCCATATCCATCTTTTCAAGTGTTCTTTTAAAATCAGTGATCATACCAAGCCTCTCATGCTTACTAAAAACTTTTCTAGCTTCTTTAGCTATATCCGCAAATTCTCGCACTAAGACTTTTAGAACAAAATCTCTCTTCTCTCCCCTCTCCATATCAGAGAGTGTAAGAAACATGTGTTGTATCATGGGGTTGATACTAATAAATCTAGCTTCCATCATGCGTACCAAACAAACAGAGGCATCTTCATAAGTAGGGACAGCTTTTGCAAGGGGTATATCTTTAAGATCTTCATGCATACTAACGTGGGTGAAAAATTCTTCTATATTATCTCTTCCAATTATAAACCCTTGTCCCACAGTTATATCTTTTACAGTAAAATTAAAAGGAAACATGTTGAAATAAGTAAAGAAAATGCAAGTAACTAATTTTTTTTGTATTTTTGATATAGAGTATGCAAACAAGATAGCAAATAAGGTAAAGCTAGCAACTAATTTTTTTGTATTTTGATTTAATGCAGCAAACAAAGTAGTAAATAAAATAAAGCAAGACAAAAACAAAGTAAGAGAGATTGGATTGTGGAGACTCCCCTTGCAGCGTGTCTTGATCTCCCCGGCAACGGCGCCAGAAAAAGAGCTGCTGGCGTGCAGTTGACGTGGGAGTTAGAAATCTTTGTGGTGTAACTTTTCTTCAGTTCCCCAGCAACGGCGCCAGAAAAAGAGCTTGATACGCGTACAGCACGCGTCCGTTGGGAACCCCAAGAGGAAGGTGTGATGCGTACAGCGGCAAGTTTTCCCTCAGTAAGAAACCAAGGTTTATCGAACCAGTAGGAGCCAAGAAGCATGTTGAAGGTTGATGGCGGCGAGATGTAGTGCGGCGCAACACCAGGGATTCCGGCGCCAACGTGGAACCTGCACAACACAACCAAAGTACTTTGCCCCAACGAAACAGCGAGGTTGTCAATCTCACCGGCTTGCTGTAACAAAGGGTTAGATGTATAGTGTGGATGATGATTGTTTGCAGAAAACAGTAGAACAAGTATTGCAGTTGATTGTATTCGATTAAAAGAATGGACCGTGGTCCACAGTTCACTAGTGGTGTCTCTCCCATAAGATAAATAGCATGTTGGGTGAACAAATTACAGTTGGGCAATTGACAAATAGAGAGGGCATGACCATGCACATACATGATATGATGAGTATAGTGAGATTTAATTGGGCATTACGACAAAGTACATAGACCGCTATTCAGCATGCATCTATGCCTAAAAAGTCCACCTTCAGGTTATCGTCCGAACCCCTTCCAGTATTAAGTTGCAAACAATAGACAATTGCATTAAGTATGGTGCGTAATGTAATCAATAACTACATCCTCAGACATAGCATCAATGTTTTATCCCTAGTGGCAACAGCACATCCACAACCTTAGAACTTTCTGTCACTGTCCCAGATTTAATGGAGGCATGAACCCACTATCGAGCATAAATACTCCCTCTTGGAGTTACTAGCAAAAACTTGGCCAGAGCCTCTACTAACAACAGAGAGCATGCAAGATCATAAACAACACATAGGTAATAGATTGATAATCAACATAACATAGTATTCTCTATCCATCGGATCCCAACAAACACAACATATAGCATTACAGATAGATGATCTTGATCATGTTAGGCAGCTCACAAGACCCGACAATGAAGCACATAAGGAGAAGACAACCATCTAGCTACTTCTATGGACCCATAGTCCAGGGGTGAACTACTCACTCATCACTCCGGAGGCGACCATGGCGGTGAAGAGTCCTTCGGGAGATGATTCCCCTCTCCGGCAGGGTGCCGGAGGCGATCTCCTGAATCCCCCGAGATGGGATTGGCGGTGGCGGCGTCTCTGGAAGGTTTTCTGTATCGTGGCTCTCGGTACTGGGGGTTTCGCGACGAAGACTATATGTAGGCGGAAGGGCAGGTCAGGGGGCCACACGGGGCCCCCACACAACAGGCCGGCGCGGGCCCCCCTTGGGCCGCGCCGCCCTACTGTGGCGGCGCCCCGTGGCCCCACTTCGTCTTCCCTTCGGTCTTCTGGAAGCTTCGTGGCAAAATAGGCCCCTGGGCGTTGATTTCGTCCAATTCCGAGAATATTTCCTTACTAGGATTTCTGAAACCAAAAACAGCAGAAAACAAGAATCGGCTCTTCGGCATCTCGTTAATAGGTTAGTGCCGGAAAATGCATAAATATGACATAAAGTATGCATAAAACATGTAGGTATCATCAATAATGTGGCATGGAACATAAGAAATTATCGATACGTCGGAGACGTATCACTCCCCCCGGTTTGTGCCCTCTCCCTCTCTATGTGTGGGTAGACCTCACTAGATGAATTATAGGGCATACTCTAGGCTAAGCTATGGTAGAACATCTCTAGATGCCTTTCCCCTACTAGAGCTTGCATAGGATGTTGTGGTAACGCAGTTCACCAAGCCATTGCCGCAGATCTGGTGAGAAAATGCTGCTGTTTTCAAACAGCCGGATGTTCCGGCCCTGCACGCCGGAACTTCCGCCCCGGGCGGAACTTCCGCCGGTTCTCACCGGAACTTCCGGTCTGGCCAGTTTTTCTGCTGTTACTCAATATCCTGTGCAGGGTCTGGTTTTGGTCTCCTTGCTTGTGTGCACTCATTTATCATTCCTATCCTGTTGATTCCATCCCAGGTGGTTCCAAGAAGAGAGGCAAGGCTCATGTGGACGAGATTGAGGAAGAATTTGAGCAAACTAGACCATCCAGGCTCACCGCTCATCAGCAATCAGCTCAGAGGCTTAAGTCACCCGCAGTTCGAGGCAAGAATATCCATGTGTCGGTGAAGAACATGCAGTATCTTGAGTACAAGGAGCTCCGTGATATGAACCCTTACCTCACCCCTCGAAGCAATAGGGTTGGGGATAAGCGGTTCCACAATAAGACTCAAGAGGAGATCTTCTATGAGGTCTATGTGCCATTCAAGAAGGGGGTAGCTCCTCAACATGCCATTGACACCGGCAAGATGGCCGCTACTAGGTACTTTGAAGAAGCCTATGCTATGTGTGGTGAGTTTGGGCTCTATCCCATTATGGAGCTCAACAAGGATTATGATATCGGGTTGATTCAACAATTCTATGCCACCGTTCACTTTGAACAAGATGAAGCTAGAACATTCCGGTGGATGACTCATGAGAGACTCCTTGAGTCTAACTTGGCAAAGTTTGGAAATGCCCTTGGATATCCTCGCTACCCGGGCGTAGATGAAAATGGTTGGAGGTGCCATGATAGTTCATTTGCTCAAACCAAGGATGTCTTGGAGCACCTCTACATCAAAGGTTGGGGTATTCCGGGCAAGAGTGCGGATCTTCTCCCTACTTGGGAAATTATGCTTAGAGTCTACCGGGAAACCATTGGACCCAAGGGTGGCAACCTTGATGAGTTACATCTATATGAAGTGGATCTAATGGCAAACTCCTTTGCTAAGAAGGGCACCGGCGAGAAGCTTGATGTGATGGACTACATCTACAATGAGATGTGGTCATGTGTGATGGAGAAGAAGCTTCCCTCGTTTGCTCCGTACATTATGAAGCTCATTGAGGACACTTGGGTTGATACTTGTGAGAGTACCCTCCTTCACTCTATTCCTCTCAATATCACATCTCATGAAGTGAAGGTTTTGAGGACCAAGCGCCACAACTCCCCCATAGAAGATGTTCCCCCCATGGATGAGAAGCCACCTAGTTGGGCTTCTAAGCTTGCTCGCCGCATGAGACAGATTTTTTGCCTCACCTCTGCATTCAACCACCGTCAGTATCAGCAGCATGCAGAAGCCAAGAAGTCTCGGGTTCGTCAGAAGAGCATCATGAGGGCTCTTGAGGTGGAAGTGTCTCCTCTCGGATCCGAGGAGAATGTCACTTCGGAGGCTGAGTGGGTTTCTCGGCATGGTGTTCCTCTTCCTCCGGATGGTCTTGAGATCGAGTCTCCTCCTCACACTCCTCCCTACCCCGGCGCTCCATCGAACCTCCCTCCCGGCTGGGCTAACGCCGACCCTTGGGACATGTAGCTTCTCCTGTCCCTTTTTGGTGCTTTGGTGCCAAAGGGGGAGAGTGAGACCTTATTAGGTTGCTCTCCGTTAGGTATTTGCATGGGGGAGTCACAAGCTCGTGTTGGCTTTGATTTTTATCGCTTGTAATTCTATTTATCCTTGTGGTGTCGAACTATGTTCTTAGTTTATTTGGTTTGTAAACTCTATCTATGTGTTTGGAACCTTATCTATGTGTATGGTAAACTCCGTATGTGAGTCTTCTATGGTTATCTATGTGTGCATGATCTTATTATCTATATGCTTATCACTATGTTGTATTGCTAACCCATGGAAGACGGATGCAAGATATAGGGGGAGCTTCTTATGTACCAATGCTCATATCTAGGGGGAGCTCCTCTATATCTCTCACATTATTGGTTTACATTTTTTTATTCCTTGCAAATACTTGTGTTGTCATCAAACACCAAAAAGGGGGAGATTGAAAGAACATTTCCCGCCCTTTTGGGTTTTGTGTGTTTGCTGTCAACACTAGGTATATATTTATGTGTGTTGATGTAGATAGGTACAAGTTTTCAAGAAATATATTTGATCGGTGAAATGGTATGGCTGTTCTGAAGTATATGAAGGTTTTTGTCTCTGGCGGAAGTTCCGGCCCCAGCTGGCAGAACTTCCGCCCTGGTGCTTCCAGCAGTGCCCTCTCAGCGCAGCTCCTTCTGAAGCTTTTGTTCCCTGACCGAAAGTTCCGGTGAAGTTGGCCGGAAGTTCCGGTCAGCGGAACTTCCGCCCAACTTCCGGGCAAGTTCCGGAATTACGAAGTTTGGGGCTCTGGATGTCCAGTATGGTTTTCTCGGAATTCTGGAACTTGGCCGGAACTTGGCCGGAACTTCCGGTCGCCGGAAGTTCCGCCCTAGTTCCGCCCCAATATCTTCTGAACTGGACGTCTGACGAAGATTCTTCCTGGCGGAAGTTTCGGCCCTCTTGGCCGGTACTTCCGGTGCCAGCCGGAACTTCCGGCCCTCCTGGCCGGAACTTCCAGTGTTACTGAAATTCACCCCAACGGTCAGATCTGAGAGCTCCAATCATATAAATAGCTCTCTTCTCCAAAGGGACAAGCTGCTCAATCATTGCACAAAAAAGCTGCCAAGCTTCACCACCATTAGAGCCACCTCAAGAACACAAGATTTGCAAGATCTCCTTCCTCCCCCAAACAAAGCTCTTGATCTTCGGAGATTCGAAGGAGAAGACACCGATCTACATTCTCACCAAAGCGATTTACATTTCCCCCTCATTTGTTTAAGGAATCTCTTGCTAGTGTTCTTATTTGGTTCCCTAGTTGATTTGTGTTGATGTGTTGTTGTTGATTGTTGTATTGTTACAGATTTGGGAGCCTCCAATTCAGTTGTGGATGTGTGCCCCAAGAACCTTGTAAAGGCCCGGTTTCCGCCTCGAGGAAATCCCTTAGTGGAAGTGGGCTAGGCCTTCGTGGCGTTGCTCACCGGAGATCTGAGTGAAGCCTTCGTGGCTGTTGGTTTGGCTTTCGTAGCAACCACACTCCTCCAAACGTAGACGTACCTTCTTGCAAAGGAAGGGAACTACGGGAATCATCTCCGTGTCATCGCGTGCTCCACTCTCGGTTACCTCTATCCTATTCTATCTCTTATATTGCGTAGCTATATCTTGCTTAGTTGATTACCTTGTCATATAGGTAAATTCACTTAGTTGCATATCTAGAGAATTTACCTTTGTGTCAAGCCTAAATTGAAAAAGAACTAAAAATTGGTTAGCACCTATTCACCCCCCCTCTAGGTGCGGCATACGATCCTTTCAGCCGCGGCAGAGCTGCACGCTCGCTGTCGCCTGGAACGATGTCGTCTTCATCGTCCAACCTGCAGGAGCAGGAGCGGCAAGTGTTGTTCGAGTTTGTCGTCGTCCTGAAGGGTGACCCGCTCGACATCCAGAGGCTGCCTGATAAGTTTGTCGACTTCGTCGCCGGCGACGAGCCGGGCTCGCCGCATCTGCGGGAGGCTGCCTGCGGCTGCCACCGTGGATTGTGGACGTGATCTTCGACGCACGCGGCAAGATGTACCTCCACACCGGTTGGGAGAAGTTCGCGCGCTCACGTTCTCCTACCTTGGTGAGGCTGACATGAGCATCAAGTTGTTCGACGAGATGCGCTACCACCGGCACTACCGCGGCGACAATGCCAAGGAGGACGACGACTGAGTGTTGTTCCTTCGCAGCGAAAATAGGCACAGAGGTTTCTGGTTGTTCTTCCTCGAAAGAACTAACAGGGGTACCATCAACAGCTGGATTTTCCAGGTTGGGTGACTGGGTGTGTCTGGGAGTGTTCTTTCTTGGCAGCGAACACACGAAATATGCGATGCCAATACTAGTTAGGTTTCGTTATTTTGCAATGTTTTAGATTTGTGTCAACCATGGTTCAAACCATGTATTAGTTTGTGTAAACCATGTTCCAAATTATGTCTTAGTTTGTGTAAACCATGTCCCGAATTATGTATTAGTTTGTGGAATGTTTCTTCTGTCTATTGAAATAAAAATGCAAAAAAAAGAGTGTATTTTAATGTTAAAAAAAGTTTGGGGCGGCGTTTGGGACGCGGCTAGGGAGCGACGTCCCCCAAACGCGGTACGAACAAAATACGTCCCCCAAACGCTCGATCCGGCGCCGTTTGGGGACGCTTTGGGGATGCGACTGGAGATGTTCTTAGATCAGTTTCGACGTAGAGGGGGTTAGAGCATCTCTAAAAGAACTCGTAAATGCCACCGAAACTGAATTTTTTCGGCGGATTTACGGGTTCGGGTCGAAAGCAACGTAGAATGGAGCCCGAATCGGTGGGCCGGCCCATATAATTTGTTTGGGGGCTCGACGCGAGCGTCGACCCGTATAAATACAGGCCGCGGAGGGGAGTAGGGTTCCAAAACCCTACTCTTGCTGCCACGTCCTCTTCCTCTGTCGCGCGCACGCTTGGACTTCCGGAGAGCAATCGCGGAGCCGCCGCCGCCGCTTATCCACTTCCTCCACCACCACGGTGACCGCATGGCTTGCGCGGGCAGCGGCGGTGATGAGGACATCCCTACTACACCACTACCTCCGTCATTGATAAATGAAGATGAACCTGCTGTGGAGCTCAAGTCCAATGAAGTTCGGATTGGACCAATTACAAGGGCTCGTGCGAAGCTACTTAAACAACAGGTGAACTTGTTTCTAAACGGTACTTTGATTGATGAGAACTTTATACTGCCTAAGTCCTATTACTTATGTATCATCAGGTATCAAGAGGAGACGAGCGTCGCACGAGGAGTAGAGGAGCAGCTGGACATGAAGACGGACGTCAAGATGGACGTGAAGCTGGACATGGAGCTGGACATGAAGATATCTCATGGACGCGCGAGGGAGGAGCGGGAGGCATGCGCGAGAGGAGAAGAAGACGTCCAGGCCGGTCCAGCACCCGGTCCGACCGGCCGCCAGACCGGCCAACCCGGTCACTGACCCGATCGACGGGGCGCCAACGGGATTTTTTTTATCGTACGGGATTAAAACCTGAAACCTCGCAACTATCGGGTTGCCGCCGGGTTGACGGGACCCCAGACTGGCCGACCCGGTTGCCGCCCGGTTGACCGGACCCCAGACCGGCCGACCCGGTCCCTGGCCCGGTTGACCGGATTCCAGACCGGATTTGTCCGAGTCTGTCTCGACCAGATCTATTCTGGGTCGGTTATTTTTGTATCTTTTCGACCAGAACTCATCCCGGACACCTATATAAGTGCCCAGGATGCCCCCTAGCTGTTTTAGACCATGTTTAAGATAAACCCTAGTTCTTAGTTGCTTGCTCTAGCAAAACTATTGAATCCCTACACCATATTGCTTGAATATTGTGTAGATCCTGAAAAAGTCTTGTGTGATCTGCTGTTCCATTGGGAATTAGACGGTTGCAACTTACCGCTTCGTGGTCGGCGGCTACGTGCGCAAGTGTGTGGAGTTGCGAATATCTTGCAGGGTTGAGAGCTGTTGCATTGGCGATAGGGACCAATCGAGAGATCTCGTTTCGTCATACAAGTTATCATCCACTTCATCGTCGTGTATCTCCGCTGCCATCTCCCCGTGATCATCATCACCACTGTTGCTTACTGAGAAGATCGGGCCACCCCTTATCATCTTGGTATCAGATTTCCAGTTTTCCTCGGTAAGCCATCCACAATCCACCCCATAGTTGAGTTGTGAGTATTTTCCTATCCAGAAAAAGCCATAAAAAAAATTAGGGTTAGGGTTTGCCATAGCTTTAGATTGCACTAATTTCAAGTTTTAGTTGCTTTTCGTAGTTGTTTTTGCGTATCTTTTCTTTCCATCTAGTCTTTTAGGGTTTGAGTTTACTCTATCATCTTGTGTTCCTTTATCGTGTGGTGTCAGTTTTTGTTACTCCGAGTCCACATAGCGTACAGTGTGCTTGTTCCAAACCATAGACACAGCCTTTCGATCTCAAGTGACTAGGAACTTCCCCAGAAGAGACTAGTTTTACCGCTCGACAGGCTGCTCGTTAGGTTTTCGGTGCTTTGCATATTTCTGTTGGCCATGTTATCAAGGAGTTGTGTCAGAAAATCAAAAAAAAAGAGAAAATTGAAAAGAAGCAAAAAGAGCTACATCGCTGCGTGTGTTATACAAATAGAAAATCCAAAAAGAAAAGTGAAGTGCTAGTGGAATCAAGTGAAGGCCTAAATTTACTTTACTGCACCTGTAGTTGAGCAATCTTGTGCCTGTCTCGTTGAGCTTTGCTAGCGTCTCTCGTGTGCATTGCAACCTTTCCCACATATAGTTGCATTGCCCCATTATATCGCCTTGTGTGAGTATCATTGGTTGTCTACGGTCAGCGCTAGAGCTTGTTATTGGTGCAAATAGGTAGCCTACCTACAGCCCCACAAATACCCTGCTTTGTCGTGTGATTTGTTCTTATACCCTTGATATTCGCTTCGCTACATCCGTGCACTAGTTGTTACTACAAGTGGTAAGCAACACTAATTTACTTTGGAACGGTAAGATCTCCTTTTATTATCAGCTTTGAGTGAGTTGTGAGAGTACCACCATATATTTTTGATTTAGTGCACTAATCTACTAACGATGTCTGCTAGTGATCGTAGAATTGTTAACCAGGAAAACAAAAGTGCTGCAGATATTATCACATGGAGGGAGTATGAAGCTCTTCGTAATGAGATGCGACGTGAATTCCGCGCTCAGGACGAGGTGCTTAATGGGAAGATTGATGAGATTTCCCAAAAGCTGGATGCTACTCATGTGACCGTCACTATAATGCAAGATCAAATGACGGATGTACAACGCAATCTTGCTGATTTGCGCTTAGCTGTTGAGAACTTGACCGCGCAACAACAACAAGAAGATGATGATGATCCTGAGCTTCAAGATGACGCACACAATGCTCGTGATGCGCCACGTGGTAATCGTCCTCGCGGTTGGGTTCCACTTGGCCGCAATGGTCGTGGACAAGATGAAGAAGATGGTTTGGGTAAGCCCAAATTTTCTATACCCAAGTTTGAAGGAGGAGCTGATGTTGAAGAATACCTCACTTGGGAGCTCAAGATTGAGAAGTTGTGGAGCTTACATCCGCATTATACTGAAGACCGGAAGATCAAGCTTGCTTCTTCCGAATTTGATGGCTATGTTTTGCGTTGGTGGGATGCTTTTGTTCGTAACCGCGAAGAGGATCGTGAGCAGCCTATACGCACATGGCGTGCCATGAAGGAGGTGATGACTTCTCGCTTTGTGCCTACAAATTACTTGCAGAATATATATGATAAGCTGACTCTTTTGAGACAAGGTGTGAAGACTGTGGATGAATACTACATGGAGATGGAGATGCTTATGCAGCGTGGCCGTGTCCGTGAGTCTCTTGAGATGACAATGCAGCGTTTCCTCAATGGTTTGAAGTATGACATCAAAGGCATTGTTCGTCACTACAGCTACACCAATATGAATCAATTGTTACATCATGCAAGAGAAGCTGAATCACAGTTGGCTGACGAAGCAAAGATCAAAGGTCGAGCTACAGGAGCTGGGCGTTTCACACCCCACGCGGCCCCATCTATGGCGCCGGCGCCTTCAACGCGCTCCGCCCCTCCGCCTAGTAAGTCGGTCTCCAATGTGTCTAACACAAAGAAGTCCGAATCTGCTGCAAGTACGAGTGGCTCTAATGTGTCTACTGCGCGTAACCGTGACATGCTTTGTCATACATGTGGTGGCAAGGGTCACTTCAAGAGAGATTGTCCTAACCGCAAAGTCATGGTTATCAATGAGGACAATGAGTATGAGACTGGAGAAGATGTTGATCCTAATGCTCCAGAAGATGATGACTATGATACTGATGGTGAAGATGCATATCCGTCTGATGCTCGCACCATTGTTGTGTCGCAGCGTGCTCTTAATGTGTTGCCTAGTGCATCTACTCAGCGCTGCAATTTGTTCCAAACAAAGGCTTTAGTTGGTCCTGACAAGGCTTGCAAGGTCATTATTGATGGCGGGAGTTGCCGCAATTTAGCAAGCAAGGAGTTGTGTACCAAGCTGAAGTTGAAGTATCTACCGCACCCGCATCCATACTATATTCAGTGGTTGAGCGACAATGGTGAGATGAAGGTAAACCACATGGTGCGTGTTGAGTTTGCTATTGGACCGTATAAGGATTGCATTGATTTTGATGTCGTTCCTATGACGGTGTGTCACCTACTATTGGGTCGGCCTTGGCTCTATGACCGTTCTGTGCAACACAATGGCCGTGCCAATACATATCACTTGGAGTTCAAGGGCAAGAAAATCAATTTACAGTCTATGACACCACAGCAAATTGTCAATGAGTCCCGTCAGAAAGTTGAAATCAATTTGGAGGATGCTTCTTTAGATCGGCGAGAGAATTGTAATGTTGTGAGTGATATAACGAAAAGTGAGAGAGTGAATTCCTTAGTCTCATTAGCCACCAAAGAAGACATGAGAGACTTTAGTGAGGATCCTACCTTGTGCTCTTGTACAGGGGTACGGTTTTGGTTTCTAACGAAATGACCCCTCTTCCTCTTGGTGTTTCTAATGTTTTGCAGGAATTTGGCGACGTGTTTCCGGATGAGGTACCCGCAGGACTTCCACCATTGCGAGGTATTGAGCGTCAAATCGACTTTATTCCCGGAGCTTCGCTACCCAATCGGGCACCATATAGAACGAACCCCGAAGAGACGAAGGAGATACAGAAGCAAGTACAAGCGCTACTCGACAAAGGTTATATCCGCATAAGCCTTAGTCCTTGTGCTGTTCCTGTTATTCTTGTTCCTAATAAAGATGGTACATGGCGTATGTGCGTAGATTGTAGAGCTATAAACAATATCACTATTCGATATCGTCACCCTATTCCCCGATTAGAGGATATGCTAGATGAATTGAGTGGTGCTGCTGTGTTCTCTAAAATTGATTTACGTAGTGGTTATCATCAAATTAGGATGAAAGAAGGGGATGAGTGGAAAACCGCCTTTAAAACAAAATTTGGTTTATATGAGTGGTTAGTAATGCCTTTTGGTTTGACTAATGCACCTAGCACTTTCATGCGACTGATGAACCATGTTTTGCGTGAATTTATTGGCAAGTTTGTGGTTGTGTATTTTGATAATATATTAATTTACAGCCGCAATGAATCTGATCATATTATACATATTCGACATGTTTTGCAAGTGTTGCGTGATAGTAAACTCTATGGTAATCTTGAGAAGTGCACATTTTGCAAAGATAAGGTCATATTTCTGGGTTATGTTGTCTCTAAGCATCGAGTAGAAGTAGATGTGTCTAAAATTGAAGCTATTCAAAATTGGCCTACTCCCATGAATGTGAGTCAAGTTAGAAGTTTTCATGGTCTAGCTGGGTTTTATCGCCGTTTTGTGCCCAATTTTTCTACTATTGCTGCACCTTTGAATGAATTGACTAAAAAGGGTGTTGCATTTGAGTGGGGCGTTGCCCAAGATCATGATTTTGATAAACTGGAACGATTGTTAACTTCTGCACCGTTGCTTGCACTTCCTAATTTCAATAAGCAATTTGAGATTGAATGTGATGCTAGTGGTATTGGAATTGGTGGTGTGTTGATGCAAGAGGGTCGCCCAATTGCATATTTTTCTGAGAAACTTTCTGGTGCTAAGTTGAACTATCCAATATATGATAAAGAATTGTATGCTTTAATTAGAGTTCTTGAGGTTTGGCAACATTATTTGTGGACAAAAGAATTCATCATACATTATGATCATGAAGCTTTGAAATATCTGAAAGCTCAATCTACTTTGCATAGGCGTCTTGCTAAGTGGGTTGAGTTCATTGAGTCTTTTCCATATATTATTAAGCATAAAAAGGGAAAAGATAACATTGTTGCTGATGCTCTATCTAGGAAGAATATGCTATTAACTCAACTTGATGTTAAAATTCCTGGTTTGGAGGTGTTATGTGATTTATATGCTACTGATCATGATTTTTCTGAACCATATCGCTTATGTGCTCTTGGTAAAGCATGGGAAAAATATCACATACATGATGGGTTCTTGTTTCGAGCTAACAAACTATGTGTTCCAGAATCGTCTGTGCGTTTGCTCTTATTGCTGGAATCACATGCTGGAGCTTTGATGGGTCACTTTGGGCGTGAGAAGACGCTACTCATGCTCGCTGATCACTTTTATTGGCCAAAGATGAGGCGGGATGTGGACAGGTATGTGAAGAGATGCATTACTTGCAATAAGTCCAAGTCCAAGCTGAAACCTCACGGTTTGTATACTCCATTACCGGCACCTACTACACCTTGGGAAGATATTAGTATGGATTTTGTGTTGGGTTTGCCGCGTACTAAAAGAGGCCATGATTCTATATTTGTGGTAGTGGACAGATTTTCTAAAATGTCACACTTTATTGCCTGCCACAAAAGCGACGATGCGTCGCATATTGCTAACCTGTTTTTCAGGGAGATTGTTCGACTACATGGAGTCCCGAAGACTATTGTTTCTGATCGTGATGTGAAGTTCATGAGCTACTTCTGGAAGACACTTTGGGGAAAGCTTGGGACAAAGCTACTGTTCAGTACTACTTGTCATCCCCAAACTGATGGTCAAACTGAGGTGGTGAATCGAACCTTGTCACAACTGTTGAGATCCATGATCAAGAAGAACCTGAAGGAGTGGGAAGAGTGTTTGCCGCATGTAGAGTTTGCTTACAACAGGGTGATGACCCACAAGTATAGGGGGTGTATCGTAGTATCTTCGATAAGTAAGAATGTCGATCCCAACGAGGAGCAGAAGGTGTTGACAAGCAGTTTCGATGAAGGATTCACTGTAAATGCTCACAGACAAGTATTCAGGGGGTTTTGATGTAATAGGTGAATAAAGTACGAGTAAGTAAAGTGCGAGAGTAACAATTGCAGCGAGTGGCCCAATCCTTTTTAGCACAAGGGACAAGCCGGTTTGTTTACTTATAATGACCAAACGTTCTCGAGGACACACGGGATTTTAGTCTAGTGCTTTCGCTACATACGGCTAAATAATCTTCATTGTTATGATAAGTGCTGTGTGGGTGAACATATGCTAATGTACCGCCCTTCCTAGGACTAATACATACTTGTGATTATACCCCTTGCAAGCATCCGCAACTACAAGAAAGTAATTAAGAATAAATCTAATCACAGCCTTAAACTCTGAGATCCTGCTATCCCTCCTGCATCGATATACCAACGGGGGTTTAGGTTTCTGTCACTCCGGCAACCCCGCAATTGGCAAACGAGTACAAGATGCATTCCCCTAGGCCCATAAAGGTGAAGTGTCATGTAGTCGACGTTCACATGACACCACTAGAAGAATAACACCACAACTTAAATATCATAACATTGAATATTACTCAACCATAGTTCACTACTAACATTTAGACTTCACCCATGTCCTCAACTAAACGAACTACTCACGAGACATCATATGGAACATGATCAGAGGTGATATGATGATGAATAACAATCTGAACATAAACCTTGGTTCAATGGTTTCACTCAATAGCATCAACAACAAGTAGAAATCGATACCGGGAGAGTTTCCCCTATCAAACAATCAAGATCAAACCCAAATTGCTACGGTGGTGACGATGTCCAGCGGTGGAGACGGCGGTGATGATGGTGGAGATGATGATGATGGTGATGGAGATGATGTCCAGCTCGATGACGGTGACGATGGCGTCGATTTCCCCCTCCCGGAGGGAATTTCCCCGGCGGATCTCAGCCCGCCGGAGAGCTCTTTTCTCTCTGGTGTTCTCCGCCCCGCAGAGGCGGCTGTAACTCTTCGTGAGGTACCCTCTGTGGCTTAGGTCTACGGGACGAAGGGTTTCGCGAAGAAAAGGAGGCGAAAGGGGCTGTGGGCCCCCCACACCACAATGTGGCGCGGCCAGGCCATGGGCCGCGCCGCCCTATGGTCTGGGACCACCTTGGGTCCAGCTGGCTCCCCCTTCTGGCTTCCTTCGTCATCTGGAAAAATAGGATTTTTGGTATAATTTCCTTCCACAGTTGATCTTCCGAAATATTGCGTTCTGACGGTGTTTTTTCCAGCAGAATCCTGGCTCCGGTGCTTGATCCTCCAATAATGATGAAACATGCAAAATAGATGAAATAACATAAGTATTGTGTCCAAATATGAAATATATCAATGAATAACAGCAAATTATGATACAAAATAGTGATGCAAATTGGACGTATCAACTCCCCCCAAGCTTAGACTTCGCTTGTCCCCAAGCGAAACTGAACACAAGACACAGGACCACATGTTTATGGAGTGAAGAGTCGATAAATAAAATACGGACAAGAAGCATCATATTCATTCACACAAGACATTCTAGTAAACAACTTCCTCATATAACTCAACTTGAAACAAGTATAAAGTAATCACAAATAAAGGTGCATAAGAAATCATAGTTGGTAATGGCAAACTTCGTTCTTGGTCAGAGAACAATTAACAGGTTATATTTATCTATTGAGCAGCGCTCTCATGTTAAAGTTTATATTGCACAACTTGCATACTCAATCATAATAATCTCCTCATGATCATTGATAACTTGCAAAGCTATATTCATTCAGATAAAACTTGTACTAAACAAGGAAGAATAAAGACATGATGAAGCAAATCACAATATAATGGTTTGATCACAACTACTCAAATGCTTGCTTGAGATGGAGGGAAATAGGTTTACTGACTCAACATAAAGTAAAAGACAGGCCCTTCGCAGAGGGAAGCAGTGATTAAATCATGTGCTAGAGCTTTTTCAGTTTTGAAATCATATAGAGATAATAAAAGCAACATTTTGAGAGGTGTTTGTTGTTGTCAACGACTGGTAGCGGGTACTCTAACCCCCTTGCCAGACAACCTTCAAAGAGCGGCTCCCATTTTATTTTCATTTTGTGTGGCACTCCTTCCAACCTTTCTTTCACAAACCATGGCTAACCGAATTCTCGGGTGCGTGCCAACAATCTCATACCATGAAGGAGTGCCTTTTTATTTTGGTTTTATTATGATGATGACACTCCCCCCAACCTTTGCTTACACAAGCCATGGCTAACCGAATCCTTCGGGTGCCGTCCATCAATCACATACCATGGAGGAGTGTCTATTTAGTTTAATTAATTTGGGACTGGGAATCCCATTGCCAGCTCTTTTTGCAAAATTATTGGATAAGCGGATGAAGCCACTAGTCCATTGGTGAAAGTTGCCCAACAAGATTGAAAGATAAAACACCACATACTTCCTCATGAGCTATAAAACATTGACACAAATAAGAGATAATAAGTTTTGAATTGTTTAAAGGTAGCACACGAAGTATTTACTTGGAATGGCAGAAAATACCATGTAGTAGGTAGATATGGTGGACACAAATGGCATAGGTTTGGGTTAAGGTTTGGATGCACGAGAAGTATTCCCTCTCAGTACAGGTCTTTGGCTAGCAAGGTTAATTAGCAAGCATAAGAGTCGAAGGAAACAAACAAATATACATGTGATAGAAATAATCATGCATCTTCCTTATAAGCACAAACAGTTTTAACTTCAGAAGAATAAGCTATGAGCTAACATGAAAGAAAGACAATGAAACAACTACATGTATTTCTCTTTTCTATTTAAACCTCAAAGTGTTGTTGCTATTGACCAATGCTAAGTTTGCCAAAACCAAATAGATTTATTCAATGCTCCCAAAGTGATACCAATACTAACAACAAGGTAAATCATATAATAGAGATTGCAAACTAAAATAAGATGTGCAATATGTAAATGATAAGACTTCTCATTAATATTCCATAACGATAACTCACACCAAGGGATACATAGACAACCAACTAAAGGAGAGATACTTCCAAACTGCAACCCATCTTATATGATAACTTCCCTACTCATGATATGACACTACTTGACAGTAAAAAGTAAAAGGTAGTGATGATGTGATACCGCGGCACTCCCCCAAGCTTGGAACAAACCAAGGGGATGCCAATACCGATGATGTATTACTCCTTCGGCGATGGTGGTGATGAATTCCTGACGAGCTTCTCAACAAGCTCCTGAAGCTCATCAATCTTGTACGTGAGGTTGCGAATCATCTCCGAATTGTGCTCGACGCGATTAAGAAGTATGTCCGACGGCGAGTCCCAATTCTTGGAGTTATTTCCCCACTCTTCCCCCTCAGGTTTCGTCCTTCCTGCAATGTTAGAACGATCTATATCCCAATTGCTAGGCAATGCTGCCCTGGGAATCCTTTCAATTTGATTATTGAAAATTAGATTGCGGAAGGGATGGTGAGTGCCTGATAAAGATGTCTTCGGAGCTAGGTAATGACGTGGAACCCATCCTCCGGTGCGAATTCTTGCGCTTTTGTTTGCACTAAAAGGGTTGTCCACCACCTTGATGCTTGCGACGGTAGCACGCGGGTGTGTGCGCGAGTCTTCCTCCACCTCTTCTTCATCCTCCTCCTTGACGCTCTTGTCCTCCTCTTTCCACTCAAGATCTTGATTATCTTCATTCGGAAACTTCTTGCCCTTGTTCTTGGAGACCATGGTGCTTCTAAACTGAAAATAGATCCTGGCAGAAACAGCTCGAAACAAAACACGTCGAGAAAACGATATACGGACCTCCAGGGGTCAGGGGGATTATATAGCAAAAATTTTCACGACAAAACGAAAGTACCAGGTCGAACCAGAGTCGGAAAGGGGCGACGAGGCGGCCAGACCATAGGGCGGCGCGGCCTAGCTGGGGCCCGCGCCGGCCTATGGTGGCACGCCCTCGCACGTCTTTTCCACTCCGTTTCGATCTCGTAATTTTTCATATTTTCCAAAAACAGCAAAAATATTGTTCGGAAAGTAAATTGCGAACTTTTCATTACCAGTACTGTTACCTATTCAAAGTCGAGTTATGGCGGACTGTCAATTTGTCCTTTGATGAAAGCCTCCGGTGTTTCCACTCGAATAATATCAACATCAACATTATAGGAATCACCTGAGATATAATGCTTGAGTCTTTGTCCATTTACCACTTGCGTAGCATTGCCTTGGAGAGAGCTAATTTTAATTGCTCCTGAACGATACACCTCCTCAACAACATATGGTCCTTCCCATTTCGAGAGTAATTTCCCTGCAAAGAATCTGAGACGAGACCGATACAATAGGACTTTATCCCCAGTATTAAATTCTCTTTTGATAATCCTTCTATCATGCCATTTTTTAACTTTCTCTTTAAAGAGTTTAGCATTTTCATAAGCTTCACTTCTCCATTCATCTAGAGAACTCAATTGTAGCAACCTCTTATTACCGGCAAGTTTAGGATCTTTATTTAATTCTCTAACTGCCCAATAAGCTTTGTGTTCTAGTTCTAAAGGTAAATGACAAGCTTTCCCATAAACCATTTTATAAGGTGACATTCCCATGGGATTTTTATAAGCAGTTCTATAAGCCCAAAGTGCATCCTTCAATTTACTAGCCCAATTCTTTCTAGTTTTATTAACAGTCTTTTGCAAGATAGATTTAATCTCTCTATTTGATAATTCTACTTGCCCACTAGTTTGAGGATGATAAGCGGAAGCAATTCTATGATTAATACCATATCTAGCAAGAGTTTTTCTAAAACCACCATGAATAAAATGAGAACCTCCGTCAGTTATAATATATCTAGGAACTCCAAATCTGGGAAAAATAATATCTAAAAGCATTCTTAAAGAGGTCTCACCATCAGCACTTTTTGTAGGTATTGCTTCCACCCATTTAGTAACATAATCAACAGCAACAAGTATATGAGTGTTACCTTCTGAAGAGGGAAAAGGTCCCATGAAGTCAAATCCCCAACAATCGAACGGTTCAATAACAAGAGTATAATTCATAGGCATTTCATTGCGTCTAGAGATATTACCAACCCTTTGACATTCATCACAAGATAAAATAAACTTCCTTGCATCTTTGAAGAGAGTTGGCCAATAAAAACTTGATTGTAGAACCTTTTACGCGGTTCTTTCTCCGGCGTGATGTCCTCCATAAGCACTACCATGGCATTTAGTCAATATCTCCTGTTGTTCATATTCGGGAACACATCTTCGCATAATACCATCCACTCCTTCTTTATATAAGTGTGGGTCATCCCAGAAATAATGCCTCAAGTCATAAAGGAATTTCCTCCTTTGCTGAGCTGAAAAGGTTGGAGGCAAGTACTTGGAAACAATAAAGTTAGCATAATCAGCATACCAAGGACCATCTCGCGAACTCACCTTTATCGCAGCCAATTGTTCATTTGGAAAACTATCATTAACAGGAACAGGATCATAAGCAATATTTTCCAATCTAGACAAATTATCAGCAACAGGATTATCAGCACCTTTCCTATCTACAATATGTAAATCAAATTCTTGCAATGTATACCCATCTAATAAGCCTAGGCTTAGCATCTTTCTTTTGCATAAGGTATCTGATTGCAGCAAGATCAGTATGAATAGTAACTTTTGAATCAACAATATAAGATCAAAACTTATCACAAGCAAAGACTACAGCTAACAATTCCTTTTCAGTAGTAGCATAATTTCTTTGAGCAGCATCAAGAGTTTTACTAGCATAATGAATAACATTCAGTTTTTTATTTACCCGTTGTCCAAGAACAGCGCCTACAGCAAAATCACTAGCATCACACATATTTCAAATGGTAAGTTCCAATCAGGAGGTTCAACTATAGGAGCAGTTGTTAAGGCTTTCTTTAGAGTTTCAAAAGCTTCCTTACAATCATCATCAAAAACAAACGGTACATCTTTTTGAAGAAGATTAGTAAGAGGCTTTGAAATCTTGGAGAAGTCTTTAATAAACCTCCTATAAAACCCAGCATGACCAAGAACACTACGAATACCTTTAACATCCCTAGGATAGGGCATCTTCTCAATTGCTTCAACTTTAGCTCTATCAACTTCAATACCTCTCTCGGAAATTTTATGTCCCAATACAATTCCTTCATTAACCATAAAGTGGCATTTCTCCCAATTAAGAACAAGGTTAGTTTCTTCACATCTCTGCAAAACTTTATCGAGGTTCCGCAAGCAATTATCAAAAGAATTCCCATAGACGGAAAAATCATCCATGAATACCTCTACAATACTCTCGCAAAAACCATGAAAAATAGCAGACATGCATCTTTGAAAAGTAGCAGGAGCATTACACAAACCAAAAGGCATACGTCTATAAGCATAAGTTCCATAGGGACAAGTGAAAGTGGTTTTCTCTTGATCTTTAGTTTTAACAGCAATTTGTGAAAACCCAGAATAACCATCAAGAAAGCAAAAATGAGTATTTTTAGATAACCTTTCTAACATTTGATCAATAAAAGGCAAAGGGTAATGATCTTTTTTTGTAACCTTATTAACTTTTCGATAATCAATGCACATTCTATACCCTACAACCACTCTTTGAGGTATGAGCTCATCATTATCATTAGGCACAACAGTCATTCCTCCTTTCTTAGGAACACAATGCACAGGACTAACCCATCTACTATCAGCAATAGGATATATAATACCAGCTTCAAGAAGTCGTAATACCTCATTTCTTACCACATCCTTCATCTTGGGAATTAGACGACGCTGAGGTTCAACAACAGGCTTCGCATCATCTTCCATATTGATGGCGTGTTGGCATATAGAGGGAGAAATCCCCTTCAAATCATCAAGAGTGTAGCCAATAGCTCCTCGGTGTTTCTTCAATATTTCCAATAGCCTTTCTTCTTCAAACTCTGTAAGCTTAGAACTAATAATAACAGGATATATTTTCTTATCATCAATATGAGCATATTTAAGATTATCAGGCAAGGGTTTTAAATCAAAGACAGGATCTTCCTTTGGTGGCGGTGTTGTACCCAGATCTTCCACCGGTAAATCATGCTTGAGAATAGGTTGACGAAGAAAAATTTCCTCAAGCTCATCTCTTTCTTTCCTGAAAACTTCACTCTCGCTATTCTCCAAATGTTGCTGCAAAGGATTATTAGGAACAAGAACAATAGATGCACACTGTTCCATTTTAAAATCATTACTAGGCAAATCAGCTTTATAAGGAGTTTTGGTAAATTTAGAGAAGTTAAACTCATATGATTCACCAGCAAATTTAGTCAAAATTTTCTCTTTCTTGCAATCTATAATAGCTCCACAAGTATTTAGAAAAGGTCTACCAAAAATGATAGGACAATAATCACTAGCAGCAGAACCAAGTACCAAAAAGTCAGCAGGATATTTAATCTTACCACATAGAACTTCCACATCTCGAACAATACCAATTGGAGAAATAGTTTCTCTATTAGCCAGCTGAATAACCACATCAATATCTTCAAGTTCACAAGAACCAATTTCGTGCATAATCTCCGTGTAAAGCTCATAAGGAATAGCACTAATACTTGCACCAATATCACATAAACCATAATAGCAATGATCACCAATTCTAACAGATAGCATAGGAACACTAGCTTGCTTGGGTTTATTAGGATGTGAAACAATATTAGAAGCATCTTCACAGAAAATAATATGACCTTCCTCCAAATTTTCAGTCACAAGATCTTTAACTATTGCAACAGCAGGTTCAACTTTTATTTGTTCTTCTGGTTCTATAGGTTTCTTTTCACTTTTATGAACCGCACTATTTATAACAGAGTACTCCTTCATTTTAGCAGGGAAAGGAGTTTTTTCAATATAAGCTTCAGGAATAACATGATCAACAGTTTCAACTACAACGCATTTATTAATAGATGAATCAATTTTATCTTTATACGGTTCATGATACTTATCAAAATTCTTCTTAGGCAATTCATAATGAGAGGCAAAAGCTTTATAAAGATTTGCAGCAACTTGAGAATCAAGACCATATGTAGCACTCATATTACGAAATTTATCAGTATCCATAAAAGCTTCAATGCATTTGTAATCATAATTTATACCTGATTCTCGATCTTTGTCGATCTCCCATCCTTCAGTATTTTCCTGGATCCGATTAAGAAGGTCTCTTTTAAACTCTTCCTTATTACGCGTGAATGATCCAGAACAAGAAGTATCCAGCAAGGTCTTGTCTTCAAAAGAAAGTCTTGCATAGAAATTATCAATAATAACATTACCAGGAAGCTCATGAATGGGGCATTTGAGCATTAAAGACTTCAATCTCCCCCAAGCTTGGGCAATACTCTCTCCATCATGAGGCCAAAAATTATATATGCGATTCCGATCCTTGTGAATTTCACTTGGAGGATAGAACTTAGAATAAAACCGGGGCACAATATCATTCCATTCAAGAGAATCCCCATTATCCAGTAATTTATACCAATGCGCCGCTTTACCAGACAGCGATATAGAGAATAGTTTCTTCCTCACTTCATACATAGCAATACCTGCACACTTGAATAAACCGCATAATTCATGCAAGAACAGTAAATGATCTCCAGGGTGGACAGTTCCATCCCCTGTATAACGGTTATTCACTACGCGTTCAATAATTTTCATAGGTATTTTGTATGGTATCTCTTCTTTACCTGGCGCCTCATCCACTACCTTTGTAGTAGTAGCGGATTTCCCAAATAAACATTCGAGAGAAGATCTCTCCATAATGAATTATGGCAGCATGCAGAAATAAAATCAGCACAAACAGTAGATATTTCCCTTACCAATTCCACTTACCAATAGCGCTTCACTCCCCGGCAACGGCGCCAGAAAATAGTCTTGATGACCCACAAGTATAGGGGGTGTATCGTAGTATCTTCGATAAGTAAGAATGTCGATCCCAACGAGGAGCAGAAGGTGTTGACAAGCAGTTTCGATGAAGGATTCACTGTAAATGCTCACAGACAAGTATTCAGGGGGTTTTGATGTAACAGGTGAATAAAGTACGAGTAAGTAAAGTGCGAGAGTAACAATTGCAGCGAGTGGCCCAATCCTTTTTAGCACAAAGGACAAGCCGGTTTGTTTACTTATAATGACCAAACGTTCTCGAGGACACACAGGATTTTAGTCTAGTGCTTTCGCTACATACGGCTAAATAATCTTCATTGTTATGATAAGTGCTGTGTGGGTGAACCTATGCTAATGTACCGCCCTTCCTAGGACTAATACATACTTGTGATTATACCCCTTGCAAGCATCCGCAACTACAAGAAAGTAATTAAGAATAAATCTAACCACAGCCTTAAACTCTGAGATCCTGCTATCCCTCCTGCATCGATATACCAACGGGGGTTTAGGTTTCTGTCACTCCGGCAACCCCGCAATTGGCAAACGAGTACAAGATGCATTCCCCTAGGCCCATAAAGGTGAAGTGTCATGTAGTCGACGTTCACATGACACCACTAGAAGAATAACACCACAACTTAAATATCATAACATTGAATATTAGTCAACCATAGTTCACTACTAACATTTAGACTTCACCCATGTCCTCAAGAACTAAACGAACTACTCACGAGACATCATATGGAACATGATCAGAGGTGATATGATGATGAATAACAATCTGAACATAAACCTTGGTTCAATGGTTTCACTCAATAGCATCAACAACAAGTAGAAATCGATACCGGGAGAGTTTCCCCTATCAAACAATCAAGATCAAACCCAAATTGCTACGGCGGTGACGATGTCCAGCGGTGGAGACGGCGGTGATGATGGTGGAGATGATGATGATGGTGATGGAGATGATGTCCAGCTCGATGACGGTGACGATGGCGTCGATTTCCCCCTCCCGGAGGGAATTTCCCCGGCGGATCTCAGCCCGCCGGAGAGCTCTTTTCTCTCTGGTGTTCTCCGCCCCGCAGAGGCGGCTGTAACTCTTCGTGAGGTACCCTCTGTGGCTTAGGTCTTCGGGACGAAGGGTTTCGCGAAGAAAAGGAGGCGAAAGGGGCTGTGGGGCCCCCACACCACAAGGTGGCGCGGCCAGGCCATGGGCCGCGCCGCCCTATGGTCTGGGCCCACCTTGGGTCCAGCTGGCTCCCCCTTCTGGCTTCCTTCGTCATCTGGAAAAATAGGATTTTTGGTATAATTTCCTTCCACAGTTGATCTTCCGAAATATTGCGTTCTGACGGTGCTTTTCCAGCAGAATCCTGGCTCCGGTGCTTGATCCTCCAATAATGATGAAACATGCAAAATAGATGAAATAACATAAGTATTGTGTCCAAATATGAAATATATCAATGAATAACAGCAAATTATGATACAAAATAGTGATGCAAATTGGACGTATCACAGGGCGGTACATTCTACCACGGAGCTATGTCCTTTTGAGGTGGTGTATGGTTTCAAACCCATTACTCCACTTGACTTGTTGCCTTTGCCCATACATGAGAGAGTTAATATGCAGGCATCCAAGAGGGCAGATTTTGTGCGGAAAATCCATGTGAAGACTAAAGAGTTGATAGAGAAGAAAGGCAAGAGCAATGCTGCAAGGATGAATAAGAAGCGCAAAGAGATGTTGTTCAAGCCTGGTGATATGGTCTGGGTACATTTTCGCAAGGATAGGTTCCCGAAGCTGCGGAAGTCTAAGTTGAAGCCTCGTGGTGCTGGTCCTTACAAAGTGCTTGCCAAGATCAATGATAATGCATACTCGATAGATCTTCCAGTTGATGAATTTGGTGTCAGTAATTCTTTCAATGTTGCTGATTTGACACCATATGACGGAGAAGACCTTGGAGCGTCGGGGTCGACGCCTTTTGAAGGGGGGGGGGGAGATGATGAGGACATCCCTACTACACCACTACCTCCATCATTGATAAATGAAGATGAACCTGCTGTGGAGCTCAAGTCCAACGAAGTTCGGATTGGACCAATTACAAGGGCTCGTGCGAAGCTACTTAAACAACAGGTGAACTTGTTTCTAAACGGTACTTTGATTGATGAGAACTTTATACTGCCTAAGTCCTATTACTTATGTATCATCAGGTATCAAGAGGAGACGAGCGTCGCACGAGGAGTAGAGGAGCAGCTGGACATGAAGATGGACGTCAAGATGGACGTGAAGCTGGACATGGAGCTGGACATGAAGATATCTCATGGACGCGCGAGGGAGGAGCGGGAGGCATGCGCGAGAGGAGAAGAAGACGTCCAGGCCGGTCCAGCACCCGATCCGACCGGCCGCCAGACCGGCCAACCCGGTCACTGACCCGGTCGACCGGGCGCCAACCGGATTTGATTTATCGTACCGGATGAAAACCGGAAACCTCGCAACTATCCGGTTGCCGCCCGGTTGACCGGACCCCAGACCGGCCGACCCGGTCCCTGGCCCGGTTGACCGGATTCCAGACCGGATTTGTCCGAGTCTGTCTCGACCAGATCTATTCTGGGTCGGTTATTTTTGTATCTTTTCGTCCAGAACTCGTCCCGGACACCTATATAAGTGCCCAGGACGCCCCCCTAGCTGCTTTAGACCACGTTTAAGATAAACCCTAGTTCTTAGTTGTTTGCTCTAGCAAAACTATTGAATCCCTACACCATATTGCTTGAATATTGTGTAGATCCTGAAAAAGTCTTGTGTGATCTGCTGTTCCATTGGGAATTAGACGGTTGCAACTTACCGCTTCATGGTCAGCGGCTACGTGCGCAAGTGTGTGGAGTTGCGAATATCTTGCAGGGTTGAGAGCTGTTGCATTGGCGACAGGGACCAATCGAGAGATCTCGTTTCGTCATACAAGTTATCATCCACTTCATCGTCGTGTATCTCCGCTGCCATCTCCCCGTGATCATCATCACCACCGTTGCTTACTGAGAAGATCGGGCCACCCCTTATCAGGCGGGCAGATTGGCCGGAGCAACTCCCCTCCGCGCCCCCCGTCTTCCACTCCGAGGCAGAGCGGCGGAAATGGAACCGCTCGGAAGGCGCCCGGAAGTGCATCGCGCGGCGCTGGACCAACTGGGGCCTGACGCCACCGGGGAAACTCGCCTGCTACGTCAATAGCGGCGAGGGGTCTTCCTTGAGCGCGTCCGGCCATGCGCTAGCGCCGCCAGTTGTCGACAGCAGCAGCAAGGAGGAGGATGTGGAGGAGGATGATGAGGTGCCGGTGCGTACCGTCCTCCATTCGGGGGACTACGTCCTCAATGGCGAGGAGGAGGCCAAGGCGATCTAGCAGGTCTCCGTCATCTCGGAGGCCGAGGCGCACGCGCGCTTCCGCCGCGAGGAGGCGAAAGCCGTCCGTGACGTGCGCGAGTACGAGGCGGCGCAGAAGGAGGCGGCCGTCCGCCGCGTGAAGCAGGAGGTCGTCGACCTCGACTTGGAGTAGGCCGCCAACAGCGTAGTCCTCCGCCGCTCGTACAGTAGGTCGCCGCCGGGAAAAAATATATTAGTTTAGGAGCTGGTCGCCGACGACCACCTCGAATGTAGTCCATTTTGCGATCCAAACTATCGAAATATGCAAGTACTATGTTTGAATTTCAGTTTTAAACTTGTTTGTGATGATTAGTTTACCGGCAAATTTTGAATTCGAGTTTTTTCGTTTCCTAATACGGGTGCTGTTCTGCGCCACCTCCAAAACCGCTCGCAATTTTGTTTTTCGGGAGACTGAACTAAGAGCATCTCCAATCGCATCCCCCAAACTGTCCCCCAAAGCGATTTGGGGCGCCGGACAAAAAAATGTTCCCAGCCGCGTCCCCCAAGCCGCTTTTTGTCCGGCGCCCCGAGCCCGTCCCCGCCCCACAGGGGACGCACGGGGACGCCGGACGCACCGAAAAGCGAGGCGGGGACTGGCGGGGCCGACCCATCAGTGGCACATTGAATTTTAACCTAACCGTCGCCTACCTCGCGACGGAAGTTATTGGCGCGCAGCGACGGTGCAGTTCCCGGAGAGGCGCAGCGAAGCGTCTCGTCCCGCCTAGCTCTGCGTGCCAGCGTTAATGAGCGCCACCGCTCCCTTGCCTCCCTCCGGCCTATAAAAAAGGGCCGCCTCTCATCGTAGCTCTCACACACAAACCCTAGAGCCTCTCTCCCCAACCCCGGCCGCCACCATCTCAAGAGTCGACGCCATGGCTGGTAGAGGCGGAGGCTGAGCTCGCGGTCGTGGTCGTGGTCGTGGCCGCGGCAGAGCTACACGCTCGCTGTCGCCTGCGACACCGTCGTCCTCATCGTCGGACAGGCAGGATGAGGAGGGGCCCGTGTTGTTCGAGTTCATCGTCGTACTCAAGGGTGACCCACACGGCATCCAGAGGCTGCCGGACGGCTTCGCCGATGACGAGCGCCTGGGCTCGCTGCATCTGCGGGAGGATGGCTGTCGCTGCTGCCGGTGCATCGTCGACGTGATCTACGACGCGCTTGGCAAGATGTACCTCCACATCGGCTGGGAGAAGTTCGGGCGCAACCACCGCCTCGAAGCCGGCTTCGTGCTTGTGTTCTCCTACTTCGGCGACAGGGATATGTGCGTCAAGGTGTTTGACGAGACGCGTTGCCGCCGGAACTACCACGGTGACATCGCCGAGGAGGACGACGAGTGAAGAGCGTTGTTTCTTCGCAGCGAACAAATGCACGAAGGTTTCTTGTTGTTCTTCCTCGGAAGAACTAATAGGGGCACCCTCATCAACTGGATTTTCCAGTTGGGTGACTGGGTGTGCTCTCGAGTGTTCTTTCTTAGCAGCGAACACATGAAACCTTCGATGCCCGATCTAGTTAGGTTTAGTTTTTTTGTAATGTTTTATATGTGTGTCAACCATGGTTCAAACTATGTACTCCCTCCGAATCATATTAATTGACTCCAAAGTGGATGTATCTAGAACTAAAATATGTCTAGATACATCCATATTGGAGTCAATTAATATGAATCGGAGGGAGTATTAATTTGTGAAAAACCATGTTCCAAACTATATCTTCATGTAAATCACGTTTTCAAATTATGTATTAGTTGTGGAATATTTTCTTCTCTTTATTGAAATAAAAATGCAAAAAACAAAAAAAAGTATTTTTAATGTTTAGGGGGGAGGGGGTTAGGGCATCTCCAACCGGCTGACCCAAACGGACGCGTTGGGCCGTCCGTTTTGGGCCGTTTGCGTGGCCGGCCGGACACGCGGACAGCGCCCCGCGTCCGCGTGTCCGTTTGGGTCGCACGCTGCGCCCAACACAGCGGCCACCCATTTGTCCATTTGGCGTATTTCTTTGGGAAATAGGCCATCTGGCCACACATACTTATAAATAGTATGTAACAAATATAGAAATAATATCTAACAACTATAGAATAATATCAAATAGCATAAAATAATATCAAATAAAATGTTGCATGATGAAGAAATAAAATGTGCCATAGTTCGAACAAATATAAAAATTACAAATTGAGATTGTCAACTCAATTTGGACGCTCTAGGATCTCCTTCTGCCTCTTCTCGAACCAAGCTCTCTTCGCCTCGCTCATGTTGGTCAAGTCGGCGTTCATGATCAGGTTGTCCTCGGCTTGGCGTTTGAGCTCAACTTCATTCGCCTTCAACTCCACCTCTTGGGCCCTTGCCAGTGCTGTGAGCTCAATTTCTCTCTCTTTGAGCTCAATTTCTCTAGCTTTGGTCTTGGCCTTGACCTCTTCTATCTCAAGCTTCTTCTTTTGGACATCGAAGTAGTTCTTCCTGTCCTCATCTTTCTCCCGGCGCCTTCTCTCATCCCTCTTGTTCGTGGACACCTCTCTATCGGCATGCAGCTCCTTCAAAGTGCCAAACAATAACATGGACGAGGCATCACGCTTCAAGTCGGCTTTGGTTGCCTTGTGGCCGCGAGGACGACTTGCACGAGAAGCGGAGCTACCGCAAGGCTGGCCACCATCAAGTTCAATGACCGTCGGATCTTTGGCGGTCTTGTTGCCAGTCAAGGTCGCCATGTACCCCTCGTACCCCTCCTTGAACTTGGGGGTGCCTTGGAGTATCTTCCAACAATGAGGGAAGGCAAAGGTCTTTTCTCCATTGACCGATTTGTACCAATCCAAAGCTTGCCACACCTAGAGCAAAGCGAGACAAGAACGATAAACATATGTGCAAACGTTGGATGAATATGTTGAGGTTAAGAATCATACCAAGTCCTTGATGCCAATGCCGCTAACGGGTAGCCGCTTCACGTGATCATACGCCGCCTGGAATTTGTTGCATTCCGTTTGAATTGTTCCCCACCTCTTTTGGAGCGATATGTCGATGCGGTCACTCTCAAATGGCTCCAGTCCGTATTTGCGATGTTCATGAAAGTATTCATAGATCCGGCGCCAGAATGCGGTCCCCTTCTGCTCGGCACCCGTCAATGCATCTTTCCCGATGGTCAACCATCCTTCGACCAGCATCTTGTCCTCCTTCTCCGTGTAGTTGCTGGTTCTTTTGCTTACGCGGCGACCTCAAGCTTGTGCAGCTGCGGCTTGCGTCAACTCCTGAGCGAACAACGGCTCCTCCTCGATGTTAATGCTGCCGGGACAGGCAGTGTTGGCATGTTGTGTGTCAACGGGAGGTGGCTGGGGAGCCTGCTCGGTCGAAGCAGAGGGCATGGTGGTCGGCATTGGCTGCGTGTAGGATGGAGGGGCCTGCACGCTGGACGGTGCCTGCACGGTGGATAATTCGTCGAGCAGGTTCCGTGCACCGGCCATCGCTGCTGCTCCCATGTGCTTGGGGCCTTTGGAGTTCGCCGGCGCACGGTTCAGGTCAATGGACGAAGGAGACGGCCCCGTGAACGACTCGCCCACCTCCGGTGACCCATCCCGTGACGGGTACGCGTACCGCGCCGACTGCGTCCCCAATTCGTGTGCGCCGGGCGTGTACCCAAATGGGGCAGTCGGCAGGGATGTTGACCTTGGAGGAAGGGGCCGGGTCACGGACGAGGCCGAGCTCCCCGCCGAGGCCGTGCCGGCGCCCGAGAGGATCAAGTGCTGAGCGAGCGTTGCGTGGCCATAAAAGAGCATGGCATGCACTTGCATGACGTCCGCCTTGGCCTCCATCTTGAGTTGGAGAAGCTGCTCCGCCGCCCGCTGCCGCTCCTCCGCGGCAGCGATATCCCTCTTCCGTTGGTCGAGCGCCCTGCGGCGGTCGGCCCTCTTCTTGCTCTCGATCTTCCTCTGCTCCATGGTGAGGTCGGCCTTCGCCTTCTTCGTCGCCGGCCCGGGCTCCACGACCACCGGCCCGGCCAGTTGAGGAGCCTCCGCCAAGGGAGGACCGGCAACGGCCGCGACCTGTGCCTCGTCTCCGATGGTGGCGGTGGCGGTGGCGGCGGCAGTCGCTTCGTCGGTCATCTCTAGGTTTTGGGAGTGGAGTGGACTGGGTGTGTTTTGGGAGACAGACAGGCGGGCCAGGGGCGGACAAGGGGAGGACGCGAGTGACCAGCATCCGGCGTCCGCGGCCACGCAAACTCGTCCCAGATTTGGGCCGGGTTTGGGTCGTCCCGGACGCCGCGGCCATCCGTTTTAGGGATAGGTCCGCGCGCTGGGCCGCGTTTTTGTCCGGTTCAACCCATCCGGACTCGCGGGCGCGGTTTGGGTCGCCCCGTTAGAGATGCCCTTAGGGGACGCGACTGGGGAGCGACGTCCTCCAAACGCGGCACGAACGAAACACGTCCCTCAAACGCTCAATCCAGCGACTTTTGGGAATGGTTTGGGGAACGCGACTGGAGATGCTCTAAGTTTTTTTATTTCGGAAGAATAAGGGTTGTGCTAACATCCTACTCAAAACATTTGAAACAGCACCCTCAACGCCCAGTCCCCCACCTTTGCGACTAGTCAGCTGGCTTGAATGGTTGTACGCATATGAGAGCGGTATTGGTAGGCAGCGAGAGACACACCAGTTGGCCGTGCGTCCCACTCCCCCGTAAAACAAATCTTGGCCAGATTAAATTGGATGGTTAGGAAGTTTACTGAGCCCTATGTTTATGTTAAATCTCACGTACTCCGTAGTTGAGAATTAACAGTTCCCTTTTAAATAACCTAGCTGACTTCGTTACTTAACTAAACATAGCATGTAAAACGAAATAAATCAAAACATATATGAATATTAAAAAGATTCCTAGCAAAATTAACATTTGTATTAGTAGCAACACATGTTGTTCTCTCTCTTATTCTACCTTTTGTGTTTTGATGCTCGATTATGGCTGGAGTAAAAAAAACGGCAAAATACTAACTCAAAGGCTCATTCTTTTTTTTGCATCAATCACCTTCCTAATAGGGAACCCAAAGTCATCCTATAATCCAATAAAGAACACAATGGTGCTAGAAATCCATGATTAGCTACAACAATGAAGTTGTTTCTGGAAGGAAATTGAAGGTAAGGTTGCTGCGACTCTCTGGCGACTAGGGTTTCACCCGCCGCCATGGGAAACGCGAGCAGGATGGATCTCAGCCGATCCCGCGGCCGGAGAGTTCGTCTCGGAGGCCTCCAAAGCCTGCGGAGACGCGCAACGTTGGGACTCCTAGTGTTGGACGACCAGACGCGACTGGATCCGACCCAGGGTTTACTAAAGACCCCCCAGATCGGATGGAGGGCGGTTCCAAAAAACAATCGAGCACACCCATGGCGGGCCTGGCGGCGTCTGCTCGAGAGAACCCACCTACAATGGCGGAGGAACAAACCGGCGACAACATTGGTGACCCGTCTGGCGTCGCTGATGGCAAGGTGGAGGCGGAAAGGTTAGGTGAGGAAGACGATGAGATCTTGGAGGAGATGGATTGGGTCAGGCCAGTTGAGATCGATGTGGAGGATGAGGATGATCTGGACGCAATCGCGGGGAGGTGGACGGCGCTAGCCCGATACGTGTCACGGCGTCGTTTTAGTGCGCGAACAATGTTTGACGAACTTGGATCAGTGTGGCGAACTGAGAACAACATGACCTTCAAGGATCTTGGCGATAACCTGTTCCAACTAGACTTTTATGGGGAGGCAGATTACAAGTTCGTGATCAAGGGTGGCACTTGGCACCATCGCCATGACGCTGTTATTGTTGTTCCGTTTGGTCGTGATCAATCGGCGGCGGACGCCAGGCCTACTGCCTTCCCCATCTGGGTTAGGGTTTATGACCTTCCTCGTACTCTCATGACGAAGAGGAAGGGCACGGCCATGCTAGAACAGTTTGGTGAAATCATGGAAGTGACCACGGATGATGGGGAGCAGGCGAGCGGCCCGTTCCTAAGGGTGCGTATAAGATGGCCGGTGAGGCAACCACTGGTCTATACCTTGCCTGTATGCAGGAAGGAGAAGGTTACAAGGCATAATATGCGCTATGAGAGGGTTCCCAACTTTTGCTTTTTCTGCGGCCGTATTGGACATGAGCGAAAGGAGTGCAAGCTGGAGGTTGTGCCACAACCTGGTCGTAGGTATGGGCCTGAACTGAGAGTGTCACCGTTCAAGCAGTTTGATTCTCGCCGCTTCACAGTAAAGGGGAAGAAACCGTCTGCAGCCCGGAAGCTTTTCCCAGATGAGGATGAGAGCAGCATAGCGGGTAGTGCTCGCCCATCTCGAGGTAATTCACCGGTGTCCTCCCGTACAAATGACAGCCTAGAGCGTCAGGTTCCTTCGCCGGCGCCAAGTCCAGGTGTAGAGACATCGGCTGCAGATGCAGAGGCAAAAGCAGCTAAAGAAAAGCTAGCACAGGAGCTCCAGGACAGACTGCGTGTCCGAGAATCGCCAGTAAAGAGTGCACCCTGCCCTACAGGGACTTCTCCTAGTCATAATCCTCGTGCAGCTATGTATGCAGATGCCACTGCAAATCTGAAACGCACCTTTGAAGGGGTTAGAGAGTTGAGACGTCAGTGGGAAGAGAGGTCTACATTTGTAGGGACTAATAAGACTGACAATCAGCAGCCTGCGGATGCGCAAGAGAAGGAGACGACAGGGAGTAAGGCTCCAGTGCCGCCGGCGCCAGCCGGAGATGATCAAGTTAATATTGATATAACACCAGAGACGGAATCTCAACGTTTCTGTCAGGTGACAGGCGTCAACTATAGAGTATACAAGAATAGAAAAGGTACTGTTAATCAACTCAGAATTCGGGAGCTCGATGGTAAGAAGGGTGTGGACGAACTCCGAGCCAACATCCAGCTAGGGAAACGTGTGGCAGCGTTTGAGCTGGCCCATGCGCATGAGGAAGTGGAGTCTAGCTTTGAGGTGCTTCTAGGGCCAAAACGGTTGCGCTCTGAGGAAGTCTCTACTGCTAACAATGAAACCATGTCGGGACCTCAGGACGAGGCCCGACATGCGCAATGAGTCTTCTCGGTTGGAACTGTCGGGGGGCGGGGCAATCCTCGACAGTCCAAGATCTTGTCTGTCTAGTACAGACACACCACCCCAGTCTCGTTTTTCTCTGCGAGACTAGACAACAGCCGGATCGTGTGCGTAACTTGAGATACCGGCTTGTGATGAAGGGCTGCTTTGCCGTTAAAGGAGACGGCTCCGGAGGTGGCCTGGCCCTCTTTCATTCGGAGGACGTGGATGTTACATTGTTGTCCTTCAGTCACAGGCACATTGATGTCCATGTCCAGGGAGGCCCCTTTGGTGAACGGTGGCGAGGGACTTTTGTTTATGGAGAACCGAAGGCATCTGAACGACACCATATGTGGACACTTCTGAGAAGAATTAAAACGGCATCATCTGAACCGTGGCTGCTCCTTGGAGATTTCAATGAGGCGATGTGGCAAGCTGAGCATTTTTCTAGAACCCGGTGATCTGAACGTCATATGCAGGACTTTAGGGAGGTCCTTTCGTTCTGTGATGTGCATGATATTGGTTTCTCTGGGGTTCCGTGGACTTTTGACAATAAACAGAGAGGTGAACGCAACGTCAAAGTACGCCTGGACAGAGCGGTGGCCTCCCCGGATTGGTCGATCCGCTTCCCCGACGCTAAAGTACACCATCTTGTCTCCTCCCGCTCTGACCACTGTCCTCTCCTAGTTGCCATGTTGCCTGTGCGTGAGGTGCGTAGACATCACCAAATTCGGCGATACGAGGTCATGTGGGAGCGTGAACCATCTCTGGCTGCTACAGTTGAGGACGCCTGGTCTCGGCGCGTTGGTGTGCATGACTTGGGTGATATATGCTCCTCTTTCCATACCATTATGGGCTCACTCTATGATTGGAAGAAGAAGCATTTTAAGCCTGTTTCTAAGGAAATTGAGAAGAAACGCAAAAGGCTAGAGGAACTCTTGTCACTGACAGATGATGACAGTATCGCTGCACGGAAACAACTCATGTGTGAGATGGATGAATTGCTGTACCGTGAAGAACTTATGTGGATGCAGCGATCGCGTGTCGCGTGGCTTCGGGAGGGGGACCGGAATACGAGATACTTTCACCGGAAGGCTACTTGGCGGAGGAAGAAGAACAAAATACTGAAGCTAAAACGGCCAGATGGCTCCTGGGCAGAAAATGAAGAGGAAATTGGAGAGATGGCTACGTCTTTCTTTGCCAACTTATACACAAAGGATGATGATGTGCTACCTGCTGATTTGCTACACCTTTTCTCGCCGAGAGTGGATGATGACATGAACCAAACTCTGTGTGCACCATTCTCTGAGAAGGAGATCAGCGATGCCTTATTTCAAATCGGTCCTCTTAAGGCACCAGGCCCGGATGGTTTCCCGGCGAGGTTTCTCCAACGGAACTGGGATTTGCTCAAGGAGGATATCATCAAGGCGGTGCAGGCGTTCTTTAGTTCTGGGGAAATGCCTGAGGTGGTGAATGATACAGCCATAATTCTCATTCCGAAGAAGAATAATCCGGAAGAGCTGAAGGATTTCAGGCCCATCAGCTTATGCAATGTTGTTTTTAAGATCATCTCTAAATGCATGGTTAATCGCCTTCGGCCACTCCTGCACGACATTATCTCTCCCATGCAGTCAGCTTTCATTCCAGGCAGGTTGATAACAGACAATGCCTTGATGGCATTCGAATGCTTTCATGCGATACAGAGTAATTCCGCAGATCGGTCTAAGTTTTGTGCTTATAAACTGGATTTGGCTAAGGCTTATGACCGCGTGGATTGGCGCTATCTCGAAGGTGTAATGACGAAATTGGGCTTTCATAGCACATGGGTGCGGTGGATTATGCAGTGTGTCACCACCGTTCGATATTCCGTTCGTCTCAATGGACATGTGTTGGACACCTTCACGCCTACACGCGGGCTACGCCAAGGCGATCCGCTTTCACCATATTTGTTTCTCCTAGTGGCAGATGGTCTGTCTAGGTTAATCCAGAAAGAAGTTGAGGATGGCAACCTGAAGGAGCTTATGATCTGCAGGCGCGCTCCCGGCATGTCTCATCTTTTATTTGCTGACGACAGCTTGTTGTTCTTCCAGGGGTCGGTGCAGCAGGCATCTGTTGTTAAAAGCATCCTGAATAAATATGAGAAGGGTACAGGCCAGCTTGTCAGCCTGGGGAAATGTTCGATCATGTACGGGCGTAGGGTGGAAGAGCAAGCGCAAGCGGAAATCAAGCAAATCCTGCAATATGAGACAGAAAGTTTTGATGAGAAGTATCTTGGACTTCCTGTGCCAGAGGGTCAAATGAGGAAGGGCAAATTCAAAACCTTGAAGGAACGTTTTCAGAAGCGACTAAGTGACTGGGTTGAGAAGTACCTGTCCAGTGGAGGTAAAGAGGTGTTGATAAAAGCAATCCTACAAGCTCTACCCGTCTATGCCATGAGTGTCTTTCAGTTTCCTGCTGGTCTTGTGGAGGAACTAAATCAGCTAATTCGGAACTTCCATTGGGGAGACGAACACGATCGGCGACGCATGCATTGGCTCTCCTGGGATAAACTGACACAACCAAAACTGAATGGCGGAATGGGCTTTCGGGACTTCAGGGTTTACAATCAAGCGCTTCTTGCGCGGCAGGCGTGGAGGCTCCTGCAGTTCCCTGATAGCCCCTGTGCACGCCTTCTCAAGGCCAAGTACTATCCTTCTGGCCACTTGCTCGACACAGCTTTTATCCAGGACGTATCGGCAACCTGGAAGGGGGTGATGCATGGGCTCGAGCTTCTCAAGCAAGGAGCCATATGGCGTGTCGGGTCTGGCTCCATGGTTAAAATATGGCGTGACAACTGGCTTCCACGAGCAGACAATCTGAAACTTTCAGGTATGAAGGAGAGGTGCAGGCTCAAATGGGTGTCACAACTCATTGATCCAGCGACACATACATGGGATGAGGCTACCATTCGGCAATACTGCTTCCCTCATGATGGTGAGGCCATTCTCCAAATCAAATTACCGCATCGGCGATCAGAAGACTTTGTAGCATGGCACTTCGAGAGCTCTGGTGTCTTTTCGGTCAGGAGCGCATACAAGCTGGGCATGCAACCGAAGTCACAGGCTCTCAGCAGAGGGCAGAGCAGCCATGAGGCCGGGGGAGAGCGGAGCATCTGGAACCTGGTTTGGAAGACACCAGTCCCACAGAAGGTGCGGATTTTTGCCTGGCGTTTGGCCACTGATTCGCTTGCGGTCGCAGACAGTCTACACCGGCGCATACCTAAGATCCTACCAATCTGCCAAATTTGCGGAGCTCACACAGAAGACGCGCACCATGCCATGGTGCGGTGTACCCTTGCTCGTGCCCTGCGTGATAGCATGCGCCAAGTCTGGACGCTGCCCAAAGAGGAGGACTTCCGCTACACTGGCCAAGACTGGTTCCTGATGCTTCTTAACGCTGCTAATAAGGATATGCGAGTCAAGTTGCTCTTCTTGTTCTGGCGCATTTGGCACCATCGAAACAATGTCGTTCATGGGGATGGAAAAGCTTCTATAGAGGCTTCGAAATCGTTTCTACAGAACTATCTCCATTCATTCCAACCGGGATCGGCCAAACCTGACCACAAAGGAAAAGCAGTTATGGTGCCTATCAAGGCAGCCACATCTGACCAGGTGACTGAGGCACCATCTGAATGGCAAGCCCCGGATAGTGGATGGATCAAGATCAATGTAGATGCAGGCTGGAACGATGCTCATAGTGCAGGAGGTGCTGGCATGGTCGTGAGGGACTCGTTGGGGTGGATAGTCTTTTCTGCATGGAAAACTCTCCCACCATGTGCAAGCGCGGAGGAGGCTGAAATTCTTGCTTGTCTTGAAGGAATTCTCTATTTGGCCGCGCATCCAGGATGTCCAGGAGTTCTTGAAACTGACTGTGCTAGTCTTGTTTCTGTCTTAGGCGCCAAGGAGGATGACCGATCTGCAAACTGGTTTCTTTTGTTGGAGGCTCGCACTTTGATGGGCATGATACCTCAGATTAAGATTTGAAAGGTTCCTAGGGTGAGTAATAAGGTGGCGCATAATCTAGCGCAATTAGGTAAGCGTGAGTGTGGTGTAATGCATGAGGCAGTTCCTCCCTGCGTGTTGGACTCCTTTTTGCGTGATTGTAAAACCGTTATTACCTAATCAATAAAGCTCACCCAGTTCAAAAAAAAAATGAAGTTGTTTCTGCCTCTCGCGACTTAAGCCCTATGAAAATTGTCCAAATATTCAAAATAGCTTATTCTAATAATTTAAAACATACTTTGGGACTATTTTCTAGATTTAGGGTGATATTTAGACTAAATATATTATCGATAGATCACAAATTTTGAACCCATATATTGAAGTTATGTGGTTCATGTAAAATGTGGCACCCCTAGTTCTATCATCCTAGATCCGCACTGCTCCATGATGACAAGTTATGTGGAGGGTTGCGAACAACAATACAACACCAAGTTAGAGAAAGTCCTTATAAAAGCTAGTTTGATACTTTTAATCAATTATCTTTACAGATTATAATTAAGAATAAAAAACAAATGAGCTCGATATTGAAAATGGGATGGCCGTCGAGAGGGCGTGCATCTCAAACAACTTTCTTCATTGAAAAAAATGAAAATTTTCTGAATAGAATATTTTTTACAAGTAGAGTTCTTGTAGGGGATTTTTACATTTCTTTTACTGTAGCAAAAAGGGAGGTTTTGCACGTACCGTGATGTGGATTTTCTTTGAGCATTCGCTGCTGGATTGGACTAGACCGGGCCTGGTTGGGTCAACAGCTAATATTGTTGTGACGCACGACCAGCCCACTCGACCGCCTCTTGGGCGGATCAGTCGGTTCGGATATGAACTTAAACCGACCTTTTCACCCGTGATTTGATTTCGTCTCAGAAAAAAAGGTGTCGAGCCTTCTTCGCCGGAGCTCCGAACAAATCCTCTTCGTCGGGGCCAGAGATAGCGCGGGTCGCCGCCTCCGCCCGTATAATTTCCCCTCCCCTGCATCCCCCGGGCGTGATCGCGATCCTCTTTTTCCGAACCTGCGACGCGATCCCTCCTGTTGGTAAGCAAACCCTAGCCCGATTCCTTCTACCTGTTGTTTGTTTTGCTCTTTGATGATTTTATTTAGAGGATCAGTTGGCGCCATCAAATTGCATTGACGCATTGATTTTGGTGTCTATTGCCCTAAAGTAGCACTAATTTCCTCGTCACAAAAACTACAACACTTGTTTTCAGGGAAGGTATGGCAAACAAGGGCCAAGGAGATGCGCGGATCGTTATCACGGAGATGGAAGAGTTCGTGCTGGGCATGCAACTGAATGGAGGTAACCTGCTTTTTGAAGTATTTTCCGGCTGAATTGGAGCTAACTGACATATCAATTGATATTGAAGTTCAGTAATCTTTGTGCAGCGACACGCAAGCTTGAGGGTCGAGATGTGTTTACGGTTTCAGATGGAGATGCCGCGTCGAAAGGTGCACTAGCAAAGGATGACGTGAGCAAGTTGGCGGTGATCAAAGAGACAGCTGTCGTTGGAGAGCATGTAAAGAAGGATGGAGGAGAGGAGGGAGTAGTCAAACCGGATGATGTTCTACGTGAGGCTGCAGTTGGCAAGGGTTTGGCTGGTGCTTTGAGGCTTCTTCAGGACAGGGGGACGCTTAATGAGGGTGGTGATAAAACCCCTGACCAGAAGAAGAGCAAGCCTGTTGGTAGTATCAAGGATGGACCAAAAGAGATTCGCATAGAAAGAACTGATGAGTTTGGTCGAGTGGTAAGTAGTAAACCCCTGCCCTACCCATCCACTACAGAGTATAATAGTAGGAACAATGAAGTATACATGATGAACTGCTGTATGATTAGCTTTCAAATACCACCTATTCTTCCTCAACATGATAATTATGGATCATTCCAGGTTTTCCTGCATTTCTTTGTCATCTGGAATAGATGTAACTGACTACTGTTTGTTTCGTCAGATGACAATGAAGGAGGCGTTTCGGGAGCTTTCGCACAAATTCCACGGCAAGGGCCCGGGCAAAACGAAGCAGGAAAAACGGCAGAGGAAGTACCAGGATGAGCTGAAAACCAAGCGGATGAAATCCTCCGACACACCTTTAATGTCCGCGGAAAAGATGAGAGAGGCTCAAGCTCGCAGCAAGACGCCATACCTTGTTCTAAGCGGCAGCGCAAAATCAACGTAATGCTCAGCACACACTTGTTTAATGATGCTGTGTACTTGATTATTTGAGTGGATATCTTTAGATGGCTTCAGACAAAAAGCACATTCTTCTCTAGTCTCAGTATGGGAGTTTGCACCTGATAGTTTTCTTTACTGAAATTTTATTTTCCGTTGTTAAATTTCTGGACAGTTACTTCGTGTCTGTTTGGTCATTAGTAGTGTTGTCTATTAGTGTAGAATGTGTAGTGTAATGCCACTTTTGGATGCATGTAAGCTTCCAATGCCGACCATTTGATGGTGTTTGGGTTGTCTAGATTGAGACTCTGGAAGGGCTTCAGGGCCGCAAGCCCCTTTTGAGATACTTTATATGATGGGCTCCGTCCCAAGTTCAGTGAAAATGCAAACCTCCTATTATCTAATCAAACTGGTGACATGGATAATCACACAGCTATTTTAGCCCTTCAGCATCAGTTGAAATGACTAACTGACCTGTGCATTGTTCCTTCAGTAGCCTGTTTTTTTCCTGTTAATATGTTACGATGTTCCTGATGTAGTGAGTGGTGACTAATCTGCTAGTTTTTCTGTGGTCTTAGTCCAAGAGGATAGACCAGTGGCTTGGCTACCGGGTCCGGGGAGTGCAGAAAGAGCTGTCTGACTCTGACCTGCTCTACTGTGGAGCGCTGAAAGGACACCCTCAGGATATACCCAGTTGACATCTCATCTTATGAATTCTTCAGAGACAACACCTCCCAGGGTTGTTGGCGACTGAGGCTAAATTGGACGATTTCCACTGGTTTAAGAAGAGCATTTATTTTTAAAAAAAAACACTTGTCTGTCCTGACATCTTTAGTAGATTTACTACTGAATCTGAAAGCCAACGAAAGTGTAAGCTTGACATTAATCAGAGATGTGGGTTCCCAGCTATAGACAAACTTTTACCCGGCCAACTACGTGCTGTCATTTCTTTGATTATATCGATATAAGAACATTTCTGCTACGTACTAGATCGCGGACCTCGCGTCTCGCACAGGTATCTGGATCATAGTCTCGAATTCGATTACACTTTGGAAGAGTTTGTGCGGAAGAGGAGATCTAAGAGGAAAGAAGGGGAGAGCGAGTCTGCTCAGTACATTCAACGATAGCCTCTCATGTCGATCCTCAGGCAGAGATCACGTGCTCTGCCGCTGTGTCCTTGGCGGGCTGGGCCTGTCGTCCCTTGGGCCTTGCCTTGTGCTCCTGGGCCCGCCTGATGTCCCGTTGACGACGTCGCCTATGGTGTGGTGTCGTAGCATTCCCCCCTTCTTGAGAAACTGCTTGCCCCCAAGCAGGTGCTCCAGGGAAACGGCAACGCAGTGCAGCTTCCGATTCCCAAGTGCAGAGAGTAGCAGGGAGCCCTGTCCAGGAAACCAGCACTTGCGGAATGTGTCCCCGTCCATGTCGAATAAGACGATTCTGCTGTACCTTTGCAGGCTGAACCAGGAAAAGTTCATCAGTGAGGAAATTGAAAGAAAGGTCGGTTGTATGCACCTGACTGGGAGGAACCATCTTCTTCAGTTGTGAAACATGGAGCACTGGATGAACTTGGCTATTGTCCGGAAGCCGTAACTTGTATGCTACCTTACCAACACGAGCCAGAATTTCATAAGGCCCGAAATACTTGAATGACAGCTTGTGATTTGCTCGTTTAGCAACAGAAGTTTGAGCATATGGCTGCAGCTTCATATAAACTTTGTCGCCCACTGCAAATTCTCTTTCTGATCGCTGCTTATCCTCCTGATGCTTCATACGCTGCTGCGCTCGTAACAAGTGTTGTTGGAGTAACACTGCTGTTTCCTGACGCTGCTGCAGCCACCCAGCCAAGTCAGGAGAAGTGGAGGACTGCAAGTTACTGACTCCCAAGTGTCTTGGTTTGTAGCCATAGAGTACCTCGAAGGGTGTCTTACCAAGAGCTGAATGATAGTTCGTGTTGTACCAGTATTCTGCCAACGGCAACCACTGAGCCCACTGCTTCGGCGAAGCGTGCACCGCGCAACGCAAATACGTCTCGAGGCATTGGTTTAACTTCTCTGTCTGGCCGTCTGTTTGTGGGTGGTGAGCCGAACTCATGTTCATCTTGGTGTCAGAAAGACGAAACAGTTCTTGCCATAATTTGCTTGTGAAAAGAGGATCTCGGTCCGAGATGACAACACTTGGTAACCCGTGGAGCCGATAGACAGTGTCAATATATTTCTGTGCCACTGTCAATGCAGTGAATGGATGGCGGAGAGGGATGAAATGACCATATTTGGTATATTTGTCGATGATCACTAAGATGCTGTCGTACTTGTTGGACTTGGGCAAACCACTCACGAAATCCATGCTGACTATATTCCAAGCTTCTGTCGGGATGGGAAGAGGGCTAAGCAATCCTGGAGTGCGCACGTTCTCCGATTTGGCCTGCTGACATACAGTGCATTGTTGCACATACTGCCTGACATGTTCTTTCATTTTCGGCCAAGCAAATAATTCCTTGATTCTTTGATATGTAGCTAAGAATCCAGAGTGACCTCCAATTCCACTGTTGTGCAGAGATAGCAGAATAGCTTGATGTGCCTCAGTATTGTTACCCAGCCAGAGTCTATCCTTGTAGCGAATGAGCCCCTGCTGCAGCGAGTAGCCATTTTTGTTGGGGCTGGAGAGGGAAAGTTCCTGTAGCAGTGCTTTTGTTTGCTCATCTGCAGCATAACCATCAGTAATAGATTCGAGCCATTTAGGGCGAGACAGGGAGATGGCATAGAGTGCATTGTCAGCAGGGAGACGAGACAAGGCATCTGCTGCTGAATTTTCCTTTCCTTTTCGGTAGACCAACTTATACTGCAGCCCCATAAGCTTGGTGAATGCCTTGTGTTGCATTTCACTTGTGAGCTTCTGGTCAGAGAGATGGACCAAACTGCGGTGGTCTGTAATGATGGTAAAGGGAGCGTGATGGAGATAAGATCGCCATTTGTCCACTGCTAGTAGAATGGCCAAACACTCTTTCTCATATGTGGACATTGCCTGTGCCACCGGGCCTAGTGCTTTGCTCAAGTAAGCAATAGGATGTCCTTTCTGCATAAGGACCGCACCCACTCCTCGCTTGCAGGCGTCTGTTTCCACGGTGAATGGTAATTGGAAATCTGGTAGTGCCAGTACTGGGGCCTCCTGTAAGAGTTTCTTCAGGTGTTCAAAGGCAGCTTGATGTGTTTGTGTCCACTGGAATAAGGTGTCCTTTTTCAATAAGTTTGAGAGTGTGCGACTGATCAGGCTGTACCCTTGGATGAACTTCCTGTAATACCCCGTGAGTCCAAGGAACCCACAAACTTGTTTCGTGTTTGTTGGTGTAGGCCATTGTTGGACAGCTTGTACTTTGCTGGGGTCAGTGGCTACCCCTTGGTTGCTGATTATGTGCCCCAGGTACTCTAGTTTCTGTTGCGCAAAGGAGCATTTACTCTGCTTGACAGATAACTGATTTTGCTGCAAGAGCAAGAACACTTGTTGCAGGTGCTGCAGATGGGCAGACAAGGTAGGACTGTATATCAGGATGTCATCCATGAATACAAGAACGCACTTGCGTATCAGAGTAGCAAAGATGGAATTCATTGCAGACTGAAACGTCGCTGGAGCATTTGTAAGGCCAAATGGCATGACTTTGAACTCATACAGCCCAAGGTGAGTTTTAAAAGCCGTTTTGTGTTCATCTGGGGGTACTAACCGAATCTGATGATACCCCGCTCGAAGATCTATCTTCGTGAACCATTGAGAGCCTGCCAATTCATCAAGGAGTTCATCTACTATTGGCATGGGGTATTTATTTTTTACTGTCAAGCTGTTGAGTCCCCTATAATCCACACAAAAGCGCCATGAGCCATCTTTTTTCCTGACCAAGAGTACTGGAGAGGCAAAAGGACTGGTGCTCTCTTGAATCAAGCCTTTCCTGAGCATTTCCTGAACTTGCTTTTCAATTTCATTCTTCTGATGTGGTGCATATCGATAGGGCTTGACATTGACAGGTGTTGCGCCTGGTAGTAGAGGAATGTGGTGATCGAAAATCCTATGCGGGGGTAGTGATGTAGTTTCTTGGAAGAGGTTGTTGTGCTGTTGTATCAGTTGCTGCACTGGAGCTGGTATAGTCTCTGTCACTGGTGGTGCATGATCGTCTTCAATGGGCCATAATTCCAGCAGTTGACAGACTTCACCACTTTGAATTAGACCATGTAGAGTTGCAGCAGAAATGACTGTGCAAGATTCCAAGTTTGCCTGGACCCCTCTGAGAGTTATCCTAGCGCCTTCATGCTTGAATCTCATTGTCTTTTTCTGCCAATTGACCCACATTTTGCCATTGTTTTGATTTTCCAACCAGTCCATACCCAGAATAATGTCATAGGAACGCAATGGCAAGATCTTGAGGTCAGTTGTGAATTTGTGGCCCTGTGTAAACCAAGTAACTCCTGGTAGAAACTCGGAGCAGTCAATGGTGCCTCCTCCTGCCACCTTGACCTTGGACAGTGGCATTTGAGATACAGGTTGCTGTAGCCTATCAGCCAATGTTTTGCTGATGAAGTTGCTTGTACTGCCTGAGTCAATCAGTATAAGAGCTGTATACTTGCCAACCTGCCCTTGTGTAAGGGTACATTGCCCCTATGTGTGGTTTTGGTAATTAATGACAACCCCTATGGACTAATGTTTTCATTGAGTTTATATGAAGGAATATTCCATAGGTACTACTTGCTCTCCATGTGTTGGATTCAAGTATGGATGCCATGAAGATAAAGATATACCTTGTGTATTGGCATCAAGATCATCGGTATGAAGATATATATGTGATATGATCAAGAAGAAGAAATGAAGATGGAGTTCTTATGTGGAACTCAATATTATCCATGCTCTATCTTAAGTGAGTATGAGAAGATACAAGGTTGAGTTGGGCAAGTTCAAGATGAGCATCTTGTGTGGATCACATGCTTGAAGCTTGCCGTCCACTTGGTGATAGTGAAGATGTGCATCAATGAACCTTTCCCATCATAGTGTATGGGGGAGCATTTGTGAGTATACACGAAGCGACAATGATCAAGTGATGGGATGCGCAAGGCAAAGGTATGACCTTGATAGGTTTTCCTTTTACCGGTCTCGAGGTGGTTGATGGGAGACCGGATTATAGGATAGATAGCCGCACTATCAAGAGGGGCTTTCGGTTGGTTAACTTGATCACATCGTCTTAGGGAGCTCAATCCTTGCATGCGTTGCATATTCTTATTGCTTCTTGGTATTTCTCGGTGTGAGGTTCTTGAGCTTGTTGCTAGCTTTACAACAAGCCCAAGTTCATCGAAAACGGAGTTCACATGCATCTTCTATTGCGTTTTCGAGGTTGGGTGATTTTACCGGTTATTCATGATGTAAGGTTCTACCTTTTATATTCATGATAAAATCCCCTCCTACAGATTCTTGGGTTTTCACTTTTCATAAGATAGCATTTGTTGTTATCTTCCAAACAAAATTGGTTTCATGCGATTCGGAGTTCGGGAGCATTTGTTATTAAAGAAAAGGGAAAAAGGGAAAAAGAAAAGAAAAGAAAAAAAGGAGGGCGTGGCCGCCGGCCGGCCGCCCGGTCTGCCGGGCTGAGCGCCGGCCCACCCGGTCACCGACCGGCCTGGTGACCGGTGCCATCCGGGCCATCTCCAGTGGCCAGTTGGCCCGCGACCGGTTTCGGGCCCGGTCCGGCTCGGCCTGCCGGCGCCTCCTCCGGCCCGACCGGCGCCTGGCCGCCTCCGCCCGCTCGGCCCACGCGGCTCTGCGCAGCCCGCGCGCCCCAAGCCTCCGCGCCGCCCGTGCGCGACCGGGCCGCCGGCTCCCTGCGCAGCCCGCGTGCCATCGCTGTCGCCTCTGGCCGGAGCCTGGCTTCACCGCCCGCCGGCCCAGCCTCAGCCTGCCTCCCCCGCGCGGCCGGAGCCTATCCGCCGCCTGTGAGCGAAGTTTGGCCTGCCCGGTTGCTGGGCCGGTCCGACCGGGCTGCTGACCGGCCTGGCCGGCTGCTGCTCCGGTCGGCCGGCCTGGTGACCGGCTGGGCCGTTTTTCTGGCCGTTTTTACTATGTTTTTAATGGTTCTTTTTCCCCAACGGTTATATTTGCCCCCATGCTATAAATAGCTCTTCTTCCACCTTGAGTAAGTTACTTCTTCCCTTTCTCTCACCTCCATTGTTGCATTTGAAGAAGTTGCTCTCTCTCTTGTTCCCCCCCATGATTCTTGCTCATATTTGAGGATTTGAGAGAGGAGATCTAGATCTACACTTCCACCAAACCAATTCTTCTCTAAGTGAGGGAATCTCTTGGGATCTAGATCTTGGAGTCTTTGGTTGACTTTCCCCTTGTTCTTCCTCTCCAATCTCATCCTAGCATTCGTTGCTTTGGTGGGATTTGAGTGTGAAGGACTTGAACACCTCCGGTGTTCTTGCTTTGCATCATTGCATAGTGTTGAGCTCTCCATCACGATTTGTTCGAGTGAGAGACCGTGAGCTTGTTACTCTTGGAGGGTGACCTCCTAGTTGGCTTGGTGATTGGTGCTCCGGTGATCTCTTCAAGAAGATTGTGAAGAGGCCCGGGCTTCTCCTTCGTGGAGCTTGTGAAGTGGTTGTGGAGCTTGCCATCTCCGGAGCGGAGGAAAAGCTAACCATAAGGAAAGGGCCATTATCCTTCGTGGGTGTGGTTCGGAGAATAGGGTGAGCCTTCGTGGCGCGGGGAATCCTTCGTGGGACCTCCACTCCTCCAAACGTGACGTACCTTGTTGCAAAGCAAGGGAACACGGGAATACATCCTCGTCTCCGCGTGCCTCGGTTATTTCTATACCCGAGCTCTCTTTCCTTGTGATAGCCATCGTGCTTGAAGTACATATATCTTGCTATCACTTGTGCTACATATATCTTGTGCCTATCTTGCTTAGCTCTAGTTGCTATTGTTACACCTAGTTGAGCTTAGCATATTTAGGGTTTGTGCTTGTAAACTAAACAATAGTTTAATTCCGCATTCTTACAAGACAAATCCGCGAGAGTTTGTAATTGCCTATTCACCCCCCTCTAGGCGACATCTCGATCTTTCAATTGGTATCGAGCAAGGTCTCTCCTTGTTTTAGGCTTCACCGCCTTGAGAGTAAAGATGTCGGCTAGTAATTTAGTGCACAATGACACAATTATCTTTGTTGGCACAAATTATCATTTGTGGCGAAATTGCTTGCTTTGTAAGCTTCGGACCTTGTGTCCACATATAGAGCAATTTCTAGATGTCGGTTTTTCTCCTCCGATGGATTCTCAAAATCTATCTTTAGAGGATGAGAAAAACTTACATCTTGAAGCTCAAGTATCTAATGAGCTTTTATTCTCTTTGAGACCCGATTTTCGTAGGTTCTTGATATATATAAAGCGAAAATCGTCTCATGAGATGTGGATCAAGCTTAAGGAAATGTTTGGTGGATCCACTTCTCAATTGGTCGGTGGTGACTCCGAGGAGCTCTCTTCCCCTTCACATCATGAAGAGCTCCAAGTTGCTTACACCTCCGGTCGTGATGAATTATCATCTTCTTTCACTTCACCAACGTGTAGCAAGACACGAGGTAATGATATGGTGAGTGGTGAGGAAAATTGCAATGTTGATATTGTGCTCAATAGTGATGATTCTTCATCTCTATCCCATTGTAATGCTTCCTCTTTGGACTTAAACACATCTAGCATTGAAAATGACCTACATGCTTGTGTTGATAGTCCTTGCATATCATGTGTAAATTGCTTACATAGATCTCATGAAGATATGCTTACCTTGTCTTGTCCCCATAATCAAAATGCTTATATTTCCTCTAGTTGTTTGTTGACTAACAATGTAGAGGAAACCGAACACTATATGGATCAAGACATGTTTTCAAATGAGGATTCAAGAATATCTTCATCTTCATTCTCCGGTATGCACATGTGCCTTATGGCAAATGGATCAAAGGTATCTCCTACTTTGACTCCTAACACTTCTTCTAATGATGAGAGTGATGATGATGATAATGATGAAGAATATAATACCTTGGTGCATAATATGGCAATGATATATGCTTCTCTTCATGGTAATAAAGAAGCTCGTGCTAATCTCGAATACTCTATGGATATCTTGAATAAATATAAGGAAACCATAGTGAAGTTGGAATCCCATGTTGAAAATGAGGAAATGAGATTCACTCTCCTCAAGCATGAGCTAAAAGATGAGAAGCATGCTAATTTCATGCTTACACAAAAAGTTGAATCCTATATGCATGAAAATGAGAAAACTATTGTTGATGCTTGTGCTACTAACTCTAATTCTTGTGAAGCATCGACCTTAAAGGAGAATGTTGAGCTAAGGGCTCAACTTGAGTTGCTAACTAGCAATTATAGGGAATTGGAAGAAAGTCATAAAAAGCTCTCAAGCTCTCATGATGAACTTCTAATTTCCTATGATGGGCTAAAGTTAGCTCATGAGGCTAGTATCACTAAGGTAACATCTTGTGAGCCTCATGTGGACATTAGCACAATCTCTACTACAAATGCTATATCTTCATGTGCTAGTCCTTGTAATCCATCTAGTCAAACTAGTGATACACCTTGTGTTGGATTACTCACTTTGCCTTGTTGCTCTAACAATGAAGCTTCTACTTCCTCTAGTACTTGTATTCCTACTAACCATGTAGAGGAAATAAAAGAGCTCGAGGCCCAAGTCCTTTCTTTGAAGAAAGACTTGGAAAAGCGTCATGAAGGGAAATCCGCACTTGACAAGATGCTAAGTGTGCAACAATCCCCCAATGACAAGAGTGGACTTGGATTCAACTCCAATAACAAGAACAAGTCCAAGAGCAAGAGCAACAAGAAGAAGGGCCAAGACAAAGTCAAGGATCCGGCCAAGTTGGTTTGTTTCAAGTGCAAGGTTGAAGGGCATCATGTTAGATCATGCCCATTGAAGAAGAAGAAGAAGCACTTGAGTGAGAAACAACAAGGGAAACGGCCACAAGGTAAAGGTCAAGCTCATGCTCGACCTCAAGTTGAAGATAGGCCACTTCCCAAGAAGAATCAAGATATTGTTCCCCAAGAGAAGAAATCAATAAAGAAGAGAAAGGGGAACACTTGCTACTTATGCCGTGAGAAGGGGCACTTTGCTTCTTCTTGCTTAGGTGGTACCTTATCTAACCCTATAGTTGTTGATAATGATTATTCTCTAGGGAAGGATAAGGATGGCAATGTGTTTGCCAAGTTTGTTGGAACTCAAAGTGGTTTCAAGAAAAGAACCATTTGGGTTGCCAAGCCTATTGTGACTAATCTCTTAGGACCCAACTTGGTTGGGGACCAACAATCTCAAACTTGATCAATAGGTGCATGTGGAGGACATTGGAGATTTGGCTACTTCATGAAGAATTAAGGGATCTTCATATATTATATTTTGACCAAGCCAAGTCGTATGGATTATCATCTATATCTCATAATCCAATGTTCCTCCTTGCGGTAACTTATACTTCAACTCTTCATGTTTATTGTAAGTTACTTGCCCCTTTTGCATGTTTGGTTTTGTACCAAATATGTGTATGTATGTGTTGTGTCTTACTTGCTTATTTGTGTATTCAAGTATGTTTGTTTGACTCACCATATACTTGTGTATTGCTTTGAGCCTAATGCATCTTGATGATATCTTATTTGGCTCTCTTTGAAGTGATTAATGGAACATCCCATTTTGGGGGAGTGATATGCTTTGTGCATCTCTCTTTCTTTAAAATGTGTGTACATGGGTACCACCACTTAGTATTGATATTGCAAGATTATCTAGTCACTATGTGGTGTGCCATACTCATGAGAAATTCAAATTCTAAATATCCATTAATCATCTCTAGTTGAATTTTAGTTGCCTCTTATTTAGAAGAAATGTTTTATCACATTATGGGGGAGTAATATGTTTTGTACATATCACAAGCCTAGAAAATGTGAACATATGAGGTTATGCCACTTAGAGTTGATGCTCTTAATTATCTTGTTCCTAGGTGGCATGTTTGCTCAAACAAGCTCCATTCCTAATAAAAATATTTTATTACTCATCTTGTGGGCTTTTGTTTGAATATGAAATTCTTGGTGCGGTTTTTCCTCAAGTACATATCTCTATATCTTATTTGGGACACCGTTTGCTTCAAGTTATTCTAATCATTGCCGTGCGTGATTGTGTGACTAGTTGAAGTTATCAAGAATCTTCATCCATGCATAGTGCTTAATTCTATATACTTATCCTATGCCTGTTATTGTGAAGTTGATCCTTACTATCTTTGTCAATTCACCACCGGAAATTATTTCCAATATACTCATTGTCTTTGACAATTGATAACCTTATATGTGGTTGAATTTATGGATCACCTTCACCTTGGATTGTTTCTTATTGCCTTATTTTATTTCCAACAAATCTTTGTTGCTCCCATGTGTCTTCCTTGTCCCTTTGAAAAATGTTTTGATAAATTCTCTTGATTCATATCAAGTGTTTGTTTTGGAAGACAAACCTTTTCCTTACGGTACATTGTGCCATTGTGAAAAGTGTATAGGGTTTGGTTTATTTTGTTTGAACCTTGCTCTTTTGGGGAGTTTGCTATCTCATTCTTTCTTACATGATTTATTTCCTTGAATGAGATAAATCCTTGAGCATGTTTGCTTTATTTCATCCGTTATGCTCAATGGTTTCTTCTTAGCTCATTTGTTGAACTTTGTTGAACAAATCTTTTGTGATTTGCTTCTTAGATATAACTTGGACAACAAATTTGTTTTGTGGCACCTCTATGCCTTATCTATTTCTTTTTGGTGTTTTGTCCAAAGTATATCTCTCTTGGATCTTTAAAGGTTTTGGTGCATGCTTATATGGTTTATACTTGTAGCATGCTTGCTTTCTTTTGATCCATTATGTAGGATATACTCCATCAAATCCTAAATGGCTAAGATGTGCATGAAATTCAAACCTCATCTAAATATGCACATGTTTATATGGAGTGTGTCCTATATATTGTGGTTAGTCTAACCATGTTGGACCCAATAAGTTTGGGGACCAAGATGTACTTGAATAATGTTTTAGGTACATTGGAGATGCAATGGAGGCTTGTCTCATCTATAAGGAAGGTGTTATCACCATATGAGAATTGGAGTCAAGCTAGGATTATCAATGAACTCTTATCTACTACATCAAGTCATTGCTATCTCGGTAACAAGTATCTTATTCATGCACTCTCATATAGCATCCAACCTCTTGTAGGTTGTATCTTGGCATGAAATTATTTATTTCGAAAATATTGCGGTTCTTGAAAAACCCTTTTAAAGTAAAAACTTCTTATTGAACATTTGAGTAATTTGAGAAGATGCATATGATAGGTTATATATATATCATATTTCATGATTCACCTATCACAAATATGCCCTCTAGCAATTTATTGCATATCAATTCCTCAAAGAGCTCTTGTGTGCAATATTGATGAATTTGTGAAATAAATCCGTATTTGTGATACTTGTTGCTTTTCTCAAAACACTCCAACTAGCTCTACTTCCCTTATTGTTAGTTGTGTTGTTTTTGAGGTTTAACTTGGTTGAAGTTCATTCATATACCATAAGTGAAAATTGGAGCCATAGGCTATATATGCTTCTTAAGCAAACATCTTTTGGTATATTTTATGACTTCATCTTGGATATCTCGTCTTATCTATTTTTGTTAACCTCTTGTGTGTGCATGTTTCTTTATGGATCACTTTGTCCACTTTAGAAACTCATATACATAAGAGCGTTAATCCATCACCTTGATATCCTTGTTCTTTGCCAACTATCTTCTTATCCTCTTGATTTTAGTGTTATTGGTAAAGAAGATTTATGAGTGCTCGGTTTATTTGTTTCTCTTCATGCACTCATATCTCGTAATTGTTGGACTCAGATTGTTCTTGATAAGCATATTCTCTTTATCTTTGTTGTGTTCTAAATGGTATATAGGGAGTGAGGATTCCATGTTTGTGCATATTGTATTCAAATGCAAACATTATAAATTGTGCACGAACCTTGGGGAGCTTTCTTATTTTTAGAGCACTATATCTTTCTTATCATGATATCTTTGTTTGTCCAAATTGGATCTTTGTTTGCTTGCTTTATTTGTTGAAGCTCACTTCATCATGTTATCTTTATGCAATCTTTGATCCTCAATATAGTTTGACTTCCTTCAAGTATTCATCATTGGATATGTGCACTTGATTCCACTCAAATTATGAGAAGTGCACACTTTGGGGAGGAACTCGCATTATATTGGCCTTCTAAATTTTTTTTTACCCATTTTGACAATCGATGCCAATGGGGGAGAAGTTTAGAGGGTTTAAGGGAATGGTTTTATACTTAAGCTTGGTTTGTGCTTAAGTGTTTTGCCTCTCATGCATTCATTCCATATTTTATGTCTTGCATGGTTGTATATATATAGTGGAAACTATCCCAAAGGTTAATCTTGACAATGTATGCAATGAATTCATGTTCATCACACGTGCATACATTGTGGGGGAGTTTCTCTATATATATTGGTTCTACTCACATCCATTGCATTTGTTGTAGTTGTGTGAGTAGAGCCGGTTTTGATATGGACTAGTAGCTTTGTGTTACTTGACCATATCAAATACAACCTCTTGTATACAACTTATTCTCGGATAAGTTGCGTACTTGTCACTAATATTCATTATATAAACCCTCTTATTGTGATTGTCATCAATTACCAAAATGGGGGAGATTGTAAGGGTACATTGCCCCTATGTGTGGTTTTGGTAATTAATGACAACCCCTATGGACTAATGTTTTCATTGAGTTTATATGAAGGAATATTCCATAGGTACTACTTGCTCTCCATGTGTTGGATTCAAGTATGGATGCCATGAAGATAAAGATATACCTTGTGTATTGGCATCAAGATCATCGGTATGAAGATATATATGTGATATGATCAAGAAGAAGAAATGAAGATGGAGTTCTTATGTGGAACTCAATATTATCCATGCTCTATCTTAAGTGAGTATGAGAAGATACAAGGTTGAGTTGGGCAAGTTCAAGATGAGCATCTTGTGTGGATCACATGCTTGAAGCTTGCCGTCCACTTGGTGATAGTGAAGATGTGCATCAATGAACCTTTCCCATCATAGTGTATGGGGGAGCATTTGTGAGTATACACGAAGCGACAATGATCAAGTGATGGGATGCGCAAGGCAAAGGTATGACCTTGATAGGTTTTCCTTTTACCGGTCTCGAGGTGGTTGATGGGAGACCGGATTATAGGATAGATAGCCGCACTATCAAGAGGGGCTTTCGGTTGGTTAACTTGATCACATCGTCTTAGGGAGCTCAATCCTTGCATGCGTTGCATATTCTTATTGCTTCTTGGTATTTCTCGGTGTGAGGTTCTTGAGCTTGTTGCTAGCTTTACAACAAGCCCAAGTTCATCGAAAACGGAGTTCACATGCATCTTCTATTGCGTTTTCGAGGTTGGGTGATTTTACCGGTTATTCATGATGTAAGGTTCTACCTTTTATATTCATGATAAAATCCCCTCCTACAGATTCTTGGGTTTTCACTTTTCATAAGATAGCATTTGTTGTTATCTTCCAAACAAAATTGGTTTCATGCGATTCGGAGTTCGGGAGCATTTGTTATTAAAGAAAAGGGAAAAAGGGAAAAAGAAAAGAAAAGAAAAAAAGGAGGGCGTGGCCGCCGGCCGGCCGCCCGGTCTGCCGGGCTGAGCGCTGCCCACCCGGTCACCGACCGGCTCGGTGACCGGTGCCATCCGGGCCATTCTCCGATGGCGATTGGCCCGCGACCGGTTTCGGGCCCGGTCCGGCTCCGGCCTGCCGGCGCCTCCTCGGCCCGATCGGCGCCTGCTGGGCCGCCTCGCCCCGCTCGGCCCACGCGGCTCTGCGCAGCCCGCGCGCCCCAAGCCTCCGCGCCGCCCGTGCGCGACCGGGCCGCCGGCTCCCCTGCGCAGCCCACGCGCCGTCGCCTGTCTGGCCTCCTGGCCGGAGCTGGGCTTCACCGCCCCGCTGGCCCAGCCTCAGCCTGCCTCCCGCGCGGCCGAGCCTATCCGCCGCCCGTGAGCGAAGTTTGGCCTGCCCGGTTCTTGGGCCGGTCCGACTGGGCTGACCGGCCTGGCCGGCTGCTGCTCGGTCGGCCGGCTCGTGGACCGGGCTGGGCCGTTTTTCTGGCCGTTTTTACTATGTTTTTAATGGTTCTTTTTCCCCAACGGTTATATTTGCCCCCATGCTATAAATAGCTCTTCTTCCACCTTGAGTAAGTTACTTCTTCCCTTTCTCTCACCTCCATTGTTGCATTTGAAGAAGTTGCTCTCTCTCTTGTTCCCCCCCATGATTCTTGCTCATATTTGAGGATTTGAGAGAGGAGATCTAGATCTACACTTCCACCAAACCAATTCTTCTCTAAGTGAGGGAATCTCTTGGGATCTAGATCTTGGAGTCTTTGGTTGACTTTCCCCTTGTTCTTCCTCTCCAATCTCATCCTAGCATTCGTTGCTTTGGTGGGATTTGAGTGTGAAGGACTTGAACACCTCCGGTGTTCTTGCTTTGCATCATTGCATAGTGTTGAGCTCTCCATCACGATTTGTTCGAGTGAGAGACCGTGAGCTTGTTACTCTTGGAGGGTGACCTCCTAGTTGGCTTGGTGATTGGTGCTCCGGTGATCTCTTCAAGAAGATTGTGAAGAGGCCCGGGCTTCTCCTTCGTGGAGCTTGTGAAGTGGTTGTGGAGCTTGCCATCTCCGGAGCGGAGGAAAAGCTAACCATAAGGAAAGGGCCATTATCCTTCGTGGGTGTGGTTCGGAGAATAGGGTGAGCCTTCGTGGCGCGGGGAATCCTTCGTGGGACCTCCACTCCTCCAAACGTGACGTACCTTGTTGCAAAGCAAGGGAACACGGGAATACATCCTCGTCTCCGCGTGCCTCGGTTATTTCTATACCCGAGCTCTCTTTCCTTGTGATAGCCATCGTGCTTGAAGTACATATATCTTGCTATCACTTGTGCTACATATATCTTGTGCCTATCTTGCTTAGCTCTAGTTGCTATTGTTACACCTAGTTGAGCTTAGCATATTTAGGGTTTGTGCTTGTAAACTAAACGATAGTTTAATTCCGCATTCTTACAAGACAAATCCGCGAGAGTTTGTAATTGCCTATTCACCCCCCCCCCCCCCCTCTAGGCGACATCTCGATCTTTCACCTTGTAATCGCATACTTCGTCTGCTTGTTGTCCCAGATAGTGCCTGTACTGAAACTTTCATCATCTATTCAGTATCTGTGTCCTCAGCCCCAGATTCAGATGTCTCGGTGTCAATATCCTCCACTGGTGTTGGATGCTCGATTTGCAGTGCCTCAAGTAGTTCTTCGAGCACATGAAGCTGGACTTGTGATGGGCACTTGTGTCCAGGAGCATATTTCTCCCCACACTTGAAGCATTCTCCTCTAGCACGTCGTTGAGCACGCAGAGAATCGAACTTGCTGACAGATGCAGCGGCTGGTTTATCTCCTGCTTTCTTTTCCTCAGGAGGAGCCCCCAAAAATCCCGGCAGTTGCCCATGCTGTTTGAATTTGACCCGCAGGGCATCTCGCTGAGTGTATTTGTTTGAACTTGGAGTCGTATCTTCCACCAATAGAGTTTCCTGCGTTTGAGCCAAGGAATACGCCAGATCAACAGTTCCAGGATTTTGCAAAGCAATAGCTCTACGAATGTCATGTTTAAGACCAGCGATGAACCTTCTCACAAAGAAAGTCTCATCATAGGAGTGGTTATATATCAGAATCTTGTGCATCAACTCCTCAAATTTGTGTGCATATTCATCTACTGAACCCGTTTGTTTATGTGTAAAGAATAAATCCATGAATTTGGCATACTTGTCCCTATTGAACTTTGAAAAGACCCCTACACATAACTCCGGCCAAGTGGCAACACTATGCAAGGCCTCATAGGTTTGTAGCCATAATGCAGCATTACCTCTAAAGTGCATAGTTGCAAAATCTACCCACAGATTACTTTGCACATTATAAAGCTTAAAGTATTTTTCACAACTCTTTTTCCACCATTTTGGGTTATCTCCATCGAACTGTGGAAAATCTGACCTAGGCAGCCTAGGACCTGAGTGACTACGGTGATGTGGTGTGTATGTGTTCTCAGTTTCAGCAATTTCATCCTCTTCATCGGACACCACATAATTTTCAGGGTTTGTATCAGTGAGCTCACCCCTGACCAGGGCACGACTGGAGGTGCGATCCTCTCCAGTACAAGCACCCTGGTGATTGTGTTGCTGACGGCGCCGTTCCGGCCGAAGCGAGCCCGGGTCCAAATCGATGGTGCCCGGGGTCGAGAGCGTGGTCCTCGCCTTCTCCATGATGTCGAGGCGCGACGCCACCAGCTCCATCGACTGCTTCAAGTCGACGACGGAGCGATCCAGGGCTGTGTTGGCCTGAATCACCCGGTCCAGAGTTGTGTCGACCTTGGTGGTGTTGCGGACGATCTCCTGCTGGGAGAGCACCAACCTGTCGAGCACGGCGTTGATGTCGGAGATGCGGGCGGCGTTGGCTTGCCCCGCTTCTGCCGTCGCCTTGTTGGCTTCCGCTGTCGCCGCAATCAGTTGCCGGAGATCGGCGACCGATAGCTCCGCCATCTCCACACGCTCCGTGAGGGTCAATCGACCGGATCTCGTCGTCGTGACTCACGCGACTCCCGTCGGACCGATCTAGGGTACACCGAAGGTGTTTTGCGCGAATTCACAAGGAATCCGCACCCGTCGTTCGGATTTATCAACAGGGAATCCGCGAATTCGCGATTTGGGGAAAATTTTCCGGGATCGAAACTGCTCTGGTACCACTTGCTACGTACTAGATCGCGGACCTCGCGTCTCGCACAGGTATCTGGATCATAGTCTCGAATTCGATTACACTTTGGAAGAGTTTGTGCGGAAGAGGAGATCTAAGAGGAAAGAAGGGGAGAGCGAGTCTGCTCAGTACATTCAACGATAGCCTCTCATGTCGATCCTCAGGCAGAGATCACGTGCTCTGCTGCTGTGTCCTTGGCGGGCTGGGCCTGTCGTCCCTTGGGCCTTGCCTTGTGCTCCTGGGCCCGCCTGATGTCCCGTTGACGACGTCGCCTATGGTGTGGTGTCGTAGCAATTTCCATGAATTATCCAGCCTGTGTTTCCAAAGGAATTTTCCAGAGGTTTAAATAACCTTTTTTTTTTCAAAGCAATAAGACGCAACTACATACAGCGAGGAAGGGAAAGCACGGCCAAAATTATCATATCCAGCTCACAACGTCGAAGTGACCCAGTCGGTTAGATTAAACAACGCGCGCGAAACAGCGTCGCCCCGCCGGTCATTCCGACAGCCGGCGGCGTGCCGCATGACGACGGAGTGACCCAGACGGCCGGTTAGATTAACCAACGCGCGCGCGGGAAACAGCCTCGCCCGGCCGGCAAAACTCAGCCCATTCATATACCACGTCGTTTCCGCCGCGCGCCTACTACCAGTTTACCTCGTCGGCGTCGTCGTACATTCCGATGGCCCGGTCGCCCATGTCGTCCGCCCCAGACGGCGGCGCACCGCCGCATGACGCGCCAGCTCCCGACGCCGCGGCCAGCCACGCGCCGGCCACTGGCGGCGTGCCGGCGTCGAGGTCGATCGCGCAGCGGTGGAAGATGGAGGGCGTGCCGGCGCGGGCGCGGCTGCTGCTGCGGGAGGCCGCGTGGCTCTTCTCCTTCCTCGCCCTCGTCGTCATGGCCACCGACGTGCACGGCCGCGGCGGCGCCAACGACTTCAGCACCTACCCCGAATACAAGTACGTTGTCGAATTTCACGCAAATGTCCATCCACCACTGCAATCATCTGATCTGATCCCTTCGCGTGCCGTGCAGCTACTGCCTGGGCGTGTCGATCATCGCGCTGCTCTACGCCACGGCGCAGCTGCTGCGCGACCTCCACAGGCTCAGCTCCGGCCGGGACCTCGTCGCCGGGAGGAAGGTGGCGGCCATCGTTGACTTCACCGGAGATCAGGTAGGCGCCGCGCGCGTCACGTCCATCCCCAGCTGTCTAACCACCAACCTGACCCACGTCTGGCTGTTCGATCCAACTACCTGAACATTTTCCTCGCTCTGAAACTTTTGCAGGTGGTGGCCTACTTTCTGATATCGGGCCTGTCCGCGGCATCGCCGGTGACGGACTACATGCGGCAAGGCGCCGATAACCTGTTCAACGACTCAGCAGCGGCCGCGATTAGCATGGCATTCTTCGCCTTCGTGGCCATCGGCCTCTCTGCCCTCGTCTCCGGGTACAGCCTTTCCTTAGAAGCTCTTGTATAGCAGCAGGACACATGATTCTTCCCTCCTGGTCGCTTGGGGAAAAACACCTGTAAACTTTAACTGATGCAAACACTTGGATTATTGCAAGACAATGTGTACATGGTTCATACATAGGGGATAATCACAGCATACTAACCATGCTTGCATTTCAAGATAAATTCATCTTCTATGCTAATAATACAATCAAAGGTTAACAATTTACATGAGACCAAAGAATGTGGTCTCCTACGAACATGCTACCACCAACAGCCTTTGCTGCTGGGGGAGGCAAGTATACATACAATGAAGCCAAAAAAGAATGCACAGAAGAACGGCGAAAGGACTTAACACATTTGGGCATATACTATATATACAAAAGACAAGACTAATAATCCTAGGACCAAAAGATGACAATGATTGTGCACCCTGTCCAAGATCTTCTTGCTGGGTTGGCACCTCTGCCATGGGGCGATGAAAAAACGCCAATATGGCAAAGATAATGAGTGTGTTATGTGTCGCTCCAGTTATCATCGTCTTCATCATCACTTCCCACCGCCTGCTCCATAAAAGAGCATTATGTAAGAGATAAGTAACTGAAAGACGTTGACATCAACATGAAAGTTAACTGTAGAGGGTGCAAACCTGGCGTATGGCATTTGCTTTCTCTATTATTGCAGCAACTCTCAGGTTCCCAGATGAGGCTCTAGCAGGGGCTCTCATGGATGCCGGTTTAGCAGAACCCACAGGTTTCAGGTCAAATGTCTGATTGAGAGAGCAAATAGCAAACCAGTCAGGGAGATGGTGAGGGGACTCTAGGGAAAGGAAGGAATTTCTATGTACCAACCTTGTTCCTTATCTGCTCTAGCCATAAGTTTCTATCATTGGTATCCGGCTTATCAGTTGTGGGGGCAAGTTCTGAAACCTTGCGCATCTGCACGTAAACGGGGTTAGGTGTTAAACACAAGAAACAGCGCAACACATGAGGATGTTCATGAGGGAAGTGGAAGATACCGTGCTTCTATCATGCGCAGCAACAGCATCAACCAATGGATTTCTTGGGATGTTTCTTATTGAAATTGGCTTCCTGGTTAAGCGATGATCTGTGATCTCTGGTTCAAATTGGATCCCTTCCATTGATATTCCATAATTAGGATGAAGCATCTGAGGTCCCACAGTCCATCCCACTACAGGTGGCTGTTCAGCTTGTGTATAGCTACCATCACCAAGGCCACCGAGATACTTATTTGTATTGCTAGGCCACAAAAGATTTGGTTGGTGTATAATCTCGCTCCCCACATTATGATCATCATGGGGATAATCTTCAGATACTGTTTGTTCTGCAGTAGGTGACAGGCCTTCGGACAGACCACCCTCGCGGTTCTCTGCATCATGTTCCTGTAACTGACTCTCCTGGCTATTTCCCTCTCCTAATGCTGAGCTTGATCCAGTATGTTTTGCTGTGTCTGAAGGTACACCACTTGTGATGGACGACTGATCTTTCAGATTGTTCTGCTCATATGATGCATTGGAACTATACTCATTTTCTGAAGTCCCTGAGAATGATTCACCATGCTGAGGTTCCTGGTAACTACCATTTTCAGAAACACGCTCTGGTGCTGAAGAGCTTACTGTGTCTAAATGCGCACTACCTGTGGCACTGTGATCATCAACTCTTTTGTCATCCTCAGACGCAGATGGGTCCGTATGGCTGACATGCTCAGTGATATCCGAAACATCTGAACATAAGAGGTCCTGTTGAGGGTCCTGCTGGTTAGTCACATGTTCAGTGATCCCACTATCATTCAGATGTTCTTCAGCCTCCATTTGTGATGAAGTGACGTGCCCCTCATGCTTGATGTTCCCAGAAGCCTCTGAAAATGGTCTGTCATGTTCCCTTGCAACAGCATCTACTACTGGAAGTGTAGAAGATATTCCAGATTCTACCCTTTGATCATTATCGGCTACAATAGAACTCTGATACCTCTCTTCGATGTCCCGAGAGGAAACTGATGCTACTGGTTCTGTCATTCTGTCAAGTGATCCTAGGCTGTTATCAATATCTTGGCTCAATGCAGGCAAAGAAGTTGTTCTCATTACAGGGTCAGGCATATGGTCTTTTGTACTCAGAAGTCCTAAGCGAGGCCTTCCAAGCCTCCACTGAAGGGGAGGAAGAGGGGGTGGCTTCTGAGGATCTTCACTGGATACATTTTGAAATGGTTTAGTCTGTGGTGGAACAGGAGACTGCCAACAGTCTTCCTCAGGCATAACAGAAGTAAAAGTCATTGTTGATCTTTCAGCTATTGCACCCGAATATAAAGAACCCGGTGCAGTTTGGGAATCAAACTCAGGGGATGCACAAGCTTCCCACCCTTCTTCTACCTCCGTATCATTTATTGATGTACTGGCACCTTGTCCGTCAATCTTATAATTTACTAAAGAATATGGAGTGATGCTGGAATCTAATTCAGGGGAGTAATAAGATCCATTCTCTGCTTCCACTTGAACATTGGATGATGATGGTCCATCTAGTTCACCGAGCTTGTCCTCGCTTAAGGGACACGGGGCAATTTGAAAATCCAATTCAGGCGGTGCACAAGGTTCCCATCCTTGTTCTACTGCAGTACCATTTACTGGAGAATATGGAGCGGTTAGGGAATCAAATTCAGGTGAGTAATATGATCCATTCTCTGCGTCCACTTGGACATTGGGTAGTGGAGTCCCATCTAGTTCACTAACCTTGTAATCAATTAAGGGACATGGAGCAATTTGAGAATCTAATTCAGGAGACGAACAAGCTTCCCACCCTAACTCTACATCGGTATCACTTACTGATGTAGCAGCACCTGATGCAACAATCTTATCATTTACCGAGGAATATGGAGCAATTTTGGAATCGGGGTCACCTGAGACATGATCTTCAAACTCATTTTCTACTAACGTAGAACTACTCAAAGGAGGACAACTTAGTTCATCTATTCTCTCGTCAGGCAAAGAACATGGAGAAATTTTAGAATCAAGTCCACCTGGACCGCAAACTTCTGGCTCCTTTTCCACTAGAAGATCATTGCAAGGAGGGGTATCCAACTCAGGGGATGCACAAGTTTCCCACCCTTGTTCTGCCTCAATATCATTTATTGATGTAGCAGCACCTTGTCCATCGATTTTATCATTTACTGAAGAATATGGAGTAACTCGGGAATTAAATTCAGGGGAGTAATAGGACCCGTTCTGTGCTTCCGCTTGGACATTGGATGATGGAGTCCCATCTAGTTCACGAACCTCGTTATTACAACGAGGGACATCTGGATCGTCAGCCATCTTTTTGGTTGAGGAAGATGAAACTGTTTGGGAATGAAGTTCATCTAAGACATGAACGTCTGATTCCTGTGTTAGAACAGGTTTGCTTGAAGGAAGGACATCCAGTTCATCCAAGCCCCTGGCACCTAATGCCGGTTCCAGTGGTAGGGAGTTAATAAAATGAGCATCCAGTGCATCTAATTTTTCATTAATAACAACACGTGGAACAAGGTTAGCACACGCTTCCTGCTCTTCTTGCACTGGAGCAACTTTGCCTGAAGGAGAGCCATAAATTTCACCAGTCTTTTCATTATCGAACAAACCAGTACCACTATCAGAAACAACCCCATGCAAGGCCTGTTGTTCCTGCTCTATTTTCACTGGAACAGAAGGTGTAATAAGTTCAGGACATTTCTCATCATGGAGACTCAAGCCAGAATCATCTCCTGCTGTCTTGCCATCAGGAACCTCCCTGGCAGAAAAGGGCATCGATGTCTCGCCTAGTATATCGCCGGTAGATGAACATTCAGCAAGCGGAGAATCAGGCTTAGAGCAATCTGCTTTCTGATCTAACTCCGTTAGCAGCACAGAGACAGAACAAGGGAAGTCCAGTACACTGGCCACACAACCATTTATATTATCGTTGAAGTCTGAGGTTGGTTCATCATCAAAACCTTCTGTGGCAGCAGTAAAATTCATCTCATGGTACTCATGGCAGAAGGATCCAAAGTCCTGCTCAGTCATAACTTCGGATGCTAATGGTGCTTCATCAGGTGGAGTTGCAGATTCCCAAAGGGAATCATCATTAAGTGGGTACTGGTTCTCTTCTGCTTTCATGTGACCATGTTGGATTAGAAGTTCTGAAAGAAAATCCTGTTCTTCTTCAGAACAATATGGTTGATAGCTCATAACGGGTGAAGGATCAGTAGAGCTCACTCTGTACCGAGGATCCATGAATGGATTTGTAGCAAACGACTCTTGAGCAGACAACTCACTCAGCAAATCTTGACCGACATGTGATGGTTGTTCCCCAACCATGTTACTGTTCATGCTTACTGCAACATCCTTGTTCAAATCACACTGACATGGAACTTCAGCACTAAGAGTGGTCTCTTCTGGCAATTCCTCTTGACAAAAAGATTCTTCCAGATGATGTGGAGATGGAACGTATTGAATATCATGATTGCCCCCGGATGTTTCACTTGAAGTTTCTATTTCAACAGGCTGTTGAAGAATGGCTGGCTGCAACATACTTTCATTGTAGATATGTCCTCCTGACTCTTCTGGTGATCCAACAGTTTCACAAGTAGCTTCAACTGTTTCCATGTCTTCCCTGAAAGGAGAACTTGATTGCGACGGTGCACCATGCCTACAGTTTTCCTCCCTAGAATTTATAACCAGAACCTCTGCTTTCTCAGTATATTTGGCACCATCGTTACGCTCCTCTTCCCAAGGTACCATGTCATCTTCAAACATGCTGGGAATTGATTCGTCTGCAACCTCAGCATCAACCAGAACTTCACCATGCTCCACACCTTTTCCAGTCTCAGTTGATTCACGGTATTCCATGCAGGAATTGCTGGCACCAAGTAGAGGGGCAGTATTACATGCTGGTGGGGCATCAATAATTGATGGTTTTGTAACATCATTCAACACACGTGGAGAGGGTTCGAGCGTCTCATTTACATGAGCTTCTGTGTCATCTTGGGGAGTTGATTCAGATTCAGTAAGTCCTGGAATCGTTTGAACATTAGATAAGTGTGTGAGCTCAACAGACATCTGCATAGGATCCTCTTTCTGTGCGTCGAGCCTAACTGAACAAGGCCCCTTTTCCAGCATAAATATGTCTTGATCCTCTGCAACATGCTTATATAGGTCTTCAGCTGGTAAACATTGCAACTCTTCAACAATTTCATCATGATCTGCTTCATACAATGGATTATACGGCATGCTTGAATGTACAGCCCCTGAATTAAATCAATGCAACACAGTAAACCACCCAACCAAATTAAACATTTAGGCAAGGTGGTGATGAAAGAAAACACAAACTATTGACTTACCATCTAGATGCTTGTGGATGTTATCAGGATCCAAACTAGTTGGTGCTGTGCTCATATTAATTTCTTCAGGAAATGCAATATTTTCCAACTCCAAGTCCTTCATGTGCACAACAGGATCCATGTCCGGCCTTGTTACAAGTTTGCTAGCTGTTCCTTGGGAAACTGTATCAACAGATGTGCATTCTTCAAACTGGTTCTTGGACAACTGTATTTGCTCTTGATTAGGTGTGCTACTGTGGAGTAAGAAATCGTCAGCATCTGGAACTCTGATTTCTCCACCATCATGCAAAACATCATTAGGTTGTCCAAACATAGTAGAACTACCGCCTAGCATATTGTCTTGACCATTCACCGCTGAGCGATATGCTATTTCGTGGTAATCACTGCTGCTGATAGCTAACCCTGGAATGTCAAAGCAGTAACCATGTATGTCAGCGAAAACAAAAGAGGAATTACAATGGGAGCAAATTAGGGTTCATCCAAACATAAACGAAAGGAAATTTATTGAAAGAATTTATACTTCAGATGTAAGAATTACCATCCAAGCAACTAGATGTCTGGGATAACTTTTCATCAGAACTAGGGGCAGCAGCAGCGGCATGATAATCATTGGGAGGGAGAAAAGAAACCTCCTGGTTTTGTTTACAGCCATTGAGATCATTGTTGGTTTCAAAGTTGCCATTGTCATCAGAGGTTACACTGGATGATGAACTGACATCCATTAGCTCAACATCATTAAAAGGCTCTCTGTTGTTGATCCAGCTACCACTACTCAATTGTCTACACGAATCTGAATCAGAGTCTGTATCTTTTGTGTCTGAAACTACAGAAGGAGAAGAATCACTTAGCAAAAATGAGTCTGCACGGGTTGATTCTCTGCCATTGCATGGATTGTTCAACCCTGGTGATAGGTCTATGGCAGGACCTAGTTCTGAAATCTGTACATGCGCCGCACTTTCAACTTCCTTGCCATGATAGTTCAACTTACTTGCTTTCATTTTGGTACTGAGATCCCTTTTACTTTCCATGTCATGGTCTGTTTCACTTTCTGATTCTGTATTAACAGCATCAATAAAGTTGTCTTGATCGCTACCTTCTTCATCAAGCCTGCAGTGGCCATCATCATGGTTAACAGGAGCCACAGCTGATTGAAGTTTGTCTTCCCGCACTGACCGCAATTGACAATTGCTTTCCTCATCCTTAAAATCTGTACCACCCTGCAACCTTCCTGAGGTTGAGAATATGTCATTTTGCTCCACAAGAGATCCCTCACAGATCTGTTCCCTTTCGGCATGTTCATGTTGTGTTGCCAGAAATTGACGATCATCTACCTTGAGGAAAACCGACCCATTAATGGGTGCAGATGCAGTCACCAAGGTGTCAGATTCATCTAGTGGGACAACCTTATTCATTTCAAGTTTAGCAGAAGACTGAGCAGCAGCACTGAAGTTGTCTAATTCTCCACATGAAGATATTATTTCACTTGAGTCGGTTGACCTAAAATTTGCATGGTAGTACCTTGCAGAATAGTTTGACAGGATTTTTTGTTGTGATAAAATTACTTCTTCCAACTGTTCCCTGCAGATTCTGCTTATAGTTTGCGGATGCCTGGGTTTCAGCTTTGTTGTCCTTGGTGGAACTTTTCTAGAAGATCTATCTTTTGAGGAAGTTATTTGAGACCTGCAGATTTTCCACAAAAAAAGAATTATATTGTATCATGGTAAATCTAGCCTAAAAATAAGATTCTCCCAAAGTCTTCAGACTGCTTTATGTGCATCTTATGCACATGACCAATAGTGGCCGTATACTTACTCAGAATTCGCAACAAGCAACGATTCCAATGTTTCCCCTTTCCTGCGCATAGCCTTTTTCTGAAAGAAAAAAGTCCTAGTAAGATTTTTACTTCATAGAAATTATTAGGGGACCACAAAGATCTGCATATATTTAAACAGATTAAATGATACGAAGAACATACCATGAGGAAAGAACATTTTCAAGTCCAAGGCAAATTGAGATGTAACTAATTATGAGCTATTGGGAGATGAACAATGTAATTCAGCCTGATAGTCCTTCCAAATCTAAACACTACTGTGTGGCATATTTTTCTTGCATCGAAATTTAGTTTTCATGCAATTTGGCTGAACCCCACCCTCAAGCTGAAGCTAAGCTTATGTATTCAAAAAAAAATCCTAAAGCTGATGTGCATATTAGTATTTTGGTGAATGCTATACCAGCACATTTTGCATATAGGCACTTGGTAAAGTAGCTAGCACAAAGTGAAGATTTTTTGGCAAAAATATGAGAAGTGTTGGCAAGAATTGAGAATGTGTTACTTGCCTTTACTTTACGGGGATTTTTTTCTCTGAAGTAATCTGTTTCAATCATGCTAGAGGTCTGTCCCATCTTAAAGAAAGAGGGGTCTGAATATCTTTTTAATGAAGCCCCGGCACCAGCAACATCGAACCTGAAGAGCAAACCTGGTGTGTAATTGTTGATAACACATCCATAGTAAATCCACACAAACAGAATAACAAAGCATCCACATACTTATCCAGCGTGAATAGATGCGGTGGGCCACGGCATTCTTCGTAGGAATCCAAAATGAAACGAGGCATATCTCCTATCGTGATCAAATTCTGATTAAGCTGAAGATTCGCATGCCACTCGATACCTACACGAGAATGTACCGAGAACACCTGAAGTAAGAACCATAACAGCACAAAATAATATAATCAGATCATGTGTGGTCTTTTTCCAGCTTTACTAACCGTCATCGTGTAGGTAGTTTAAGTGGTCAGTCTGTGATATTATAATCGCCTTCTCAACTGCAGGAAACTCTGCCTCCAGCTGCTGCAACCTAAGCATCAAACCATGCCCTCTAGAAGCAGCGGCCATCACATCTTCATGCAGGTCGTGAAAAATTTCCGCCGCAAACCTTTTGCATGAGAGAAACATAAAAGCTCTTGAGTACAAATGGAGACAGTGGCAGATTCACATACAGAACACAATTAGTATGACATGGATATAAGCATTGTTGATCAGAAACATACACAGCTACGCCGCAAACAATTTGAATGAGTCCTAAAGAGGAAATGATTAACTAACAATGAAACCTGCTAAAAAGCCATTAAAAATGTTCACATGACAGTTCACACTAGGCAAAGGTTAAAACAGGTAGGACAGAAAAATGGTGAAACTACAATGCTAACTAGCGAGCATTGCGTACCAAATTTTGACTTGTCTTCCGTAATGCACATTCTTCGGTTTTGGGGGACAAATGTAAACACAATGCTGTCTCGAGACACGAGAGTCCTGGCTAAAATCAACTAGTAGTACGAAATGCAGTATGCACGGCATGGATTCTCGTAGAAGCCGCCGAGATTGCAACAAAGTAGCAAAACGCAACTCAACTTCCCCATCTAACAACAGTCGCAGGTAAGGGTTGCAAACTGAAACCTAATCCTCCTATCTGTGAGGTGAAAATTTTCCGCTCCCTGAAAACCGCCATCGAATTTCTGAAGGCCAGTCTTGCGCCCAAATTGAACTGAAAATTCCAAAGTGTAGCTCTGGCCAGCCCCAGAATTCGGCGCTACAGACAAAGCAAATTCCCCAGCGAATTGCGCAAACGAACCCAGGTGCTCGCCCAGAACACGCGGAAACCTCAACCTAAGAGACACGAAAACCGTAAAGCTATGTGCAGGTAGACATCCCCAAAACGGCAACAACAAAGGGCATTCGCCAAAGCCCGAAAATCGCAGTCGGCCGCGACAGAGCACGCCGAAAAATTCCCGAAAACAGCTAAGCCGCAACGGCGAGGCCGCTCGCTCGCCCACCCACACCACACGAACCCCACCCCAGCAGCATCATCCTCGCAGCACAGCAGCGGAGCCAGCAGCAGCAGCAGCAGCAGCACGGCACTTACTCAGCGAGATCCCCGAGCTGTCGTAGCACGCCGACGAGTCCCGCCATGGCGACGCCCTCGAGCAGCGCCTCCGGGTCATCCTCCTCCTCCGGCGCGTACAGGTCCGGATCCGCCAGCCCGTACTCGTTGCGCACCTGGTACCGTATCATCTCCGCCTACTACTCCGGTAGCAGCACCAGCTCGGGTAGATTCGCGCTGGTGGCCGTAGCGCGTGAGGAAGAAAAAAAAAAGATATTCCAGTACTGGATTCAGAGTAGAGACAGGGACGGACGGGAGGAAGACGAGGCTACGCGTCAGTGGAAGCCGCAGAAAGAGAACACATTCTTATTTGCTCACGAGACTCTCTCTGACACGTGAGCCCGTATGCTCCCGAGGCCGCCCGTGAACACCCACTAAACTCTCCGATGCTCCACCCACGCTCCTTCCACCCTACCGACTGTCAGGTGGGTCCGGAATCAGGTAAAAGCATGTGGGGTAAACAAGTCAGTGAGGTATCAGGCAGGAGTGGGTCTGGATGAAGGCGCGGTCCGGGCATGGTGGTGGAGCTTGACACGCGGATTAAGGATGATTGGAGTAGATTAGGCTTTGACGGTGGTGGGGCCCGCCCGAGGCTGGATCGCCCACGCCGAGCCGAGCTGGTTTATTTATTGCTCCTTCGGTTCGGTTCGGCCCAGCGAGAGCGAGTCCGACCCCGTTCCACTTACGAGCACATATTCCACCGTCTCACTATCCGATAAGGCAACACCGACTATGGCGAAGATCTGTCCAAAAAAAAAAAAAAAAAAAAAAGACTATGACACAAATGCAGCTGAGATTTGCCACTAGTGCTGTATAGCCACGCCACGCCACGCAGCTTGTCTCTTGATCCAGTCGTGACCTCAACTTTCTACTACTACCACGTAAGATCAGGTTAATTAGCACTGTTTGCTATGGAAAATGTATTTTGCTCATGTGTGTAGATGCATCCACTGCTCAAAAAACATAATTAAAATGTCAAAGATTATAGGGAAAAATATGGATATACATTTAGGCATTATATGTCCACTCACAAAGACTCCTGCAAAAATGACATTTTTTGTGACTTGCATCAAAAAAAAAATTTGTTGCTCCAAAATAGCTTCTCGCTTGATTTTGTCATTTTTGCGTTGTCTAGGAAAATATCTTTTTTTGTGTCCAGATATACATCAAAGAAAAAAACTTAATTGTTTGGACATTTTAAAATGCATTTATGATGCACTTTTAATAATAGGTGTACTTCCATCTATGGGCCAAAACGACATATGAGGTTTTTAAATTTCTCGGAACTCTTTGCCATATGCTCGGACCATTCTATTTCAGTGGCGGCTTCAATGTGAGCTCACCTTCCGGATGTCCTCACGGACTAGCATGATAGTGTTTCCTGACACCTGACAGAGGGCACCGTCTTACTTGGACCTCTCCACTCAGGAAAGCTCCACTTCCTCTTACGATCAAGATCTGTGTGTGCCAGTTACTTCGCAACCGCATTCCCTCAGAGGTGGAGGTCACAAAATGCAACATGTAGGACTGTAGGGTAACGGCATGTGTGCGGCTCTAGTGTGCACGACCCACATCATGTTTTCCTATCTGTCGCACATTTTCTTCAAAGCTTTTTCCTCGAGGTGCTGGAACCTAAGTGGCAGGCCCTAGACCTTGGCGAGCTCCTGGAGATAAATGCAAACCGTACTGTGGTAGGGGGAAGCGCCTCTTCTGGTTAGTGTTTGCGGCCATGACCTGGACCCTCTATAATGTTCGCTACAAGATGGTGAACGTATCTTTCTGTGGTGGGCTTCACTCTGTGTTCAAATTCCTAGTGTTTTTGTAGGTACCCACTCAGCAGGCGGTGACACATGGACCGACTAGACGGCATGTTGCAGGACCTTATATCGGTGGCGCGCTATTTTGTCTACACAGCCTAGTCAATGAGTTCCTCTATTTTCATAGGGTCGTATCGTTTTGCCTCTTGTCTCGGCATGTCTACGTTGTTTCCCTAGCACACTTTTTTCTATTTTTCATTTGTTTCGAACCTTGTATAAATATGGTTGCTTTGTTTATAAAGCGTGGCGAAATCTTATTTTGAAAAACTAGCTGCTAACAAGTGGTTGGGAGCCAAAGCAAAACTAAGGCATGAGGTGGGATCGTACAAAACCTCTATTTATATATAGCTTATTTTGTTATCTCTAGTTCAAAAGAAAAAAATGTAAAATAAAAAATAAAAAATAGAAATGACAAAATAAACTACATACTCACTCGAGGTCAACTAGATCGATTTGCTTCACTGATTCTTCCTTACATGTAGCTTGATTTGGCTTAAAGTTCGGTCGACCGTCCCCTTTTTGCCAGTGCGAGCTGGCCGTACGTCTGTCTACATTGCACACCACGACGTACTCGGCTTGTTTATTACCTCTGCCACGAGTTCACGGGTAGCACTGTACGCTCGCGTGTGTTAGTTCGCTAAATGTGCCGACATGTGGACCCAGAGGCAAATGGTACTTAAAACCCTCTTGGGATGTCACTCGTATAGCTGCTATATATACCGACGTACGGCTAGCCAGTTATTCAACTCGATCTATTGAAAGAGCAGTACCTAACTAATGTGGACTGCATCTTGGCAATCAAGTTTTCGGTTGCAATAATCAACACCACATTAAATTGAAACAGACCGTACAGACTCTCGACCTGTATATCTTACCTGCTTTCATATTCCCTTCCATAATCAAACAACAAATATAGTGTTGGGTATTATTGTTGAGAAAGAAAAACTAATCAAACAACAAATATAGTGTTGGGTATTATTCTTGAGAAAGAAAAACTTCACGGGTCCTGATCCAATTCAGGTAGAGTACTATGAAGCATTTTATGAGAAAAAAAAGGTGTCGGTATATTATTGGTTTCTTTGTCCCTAGGCAAAAATCCAATTCTGCCTTTTGCTGGAGCACATAAGCTGACGGTTCGCCTTCACGTGCTCGCTCCAGCTTTGGTGCACATGAAGGAAGACCCACACGTCATTGACTCACGGTAAATCTTCGTCAGAAAAGCAATTGTCGACCGACAGTTTCAATGTAACAATTGATGGTGTGATGAAGAAAGAAGGTGGACTGCTATAGAGTGTTCGTGACTGAAAATGGGGCGGCAACGATGGCGTTCTAACGAAGGACATGTATTGTACCACATGCATATGGAACCTATCGTGACATCGAGCGGAGTGGTGTGTGTTACTGTTGCCCGCCGTACTACCCCCTCCCCGGGCGATCGGCCCTCCCTGCTGTGCTCGCATTGCAAAGAGGTTTCACCGGAATCCATCATTGGTTCCACCCTAGATATAGTCTGTTCCTTGGACGCGGACCAAGCATCGAGGCAGCGTGGGCGATGCTGGTAGTGGCAGGAGCTACTTCTCGGCTGCCGCGTCCCTGGCACATGTGTGAACTAAGCCCCCTGCAGGCTGGTCGCAGATCCATCGTCGATCTCCTTGGTTAGCCGTCATAGCACGGCGTGGATGCGACCGCTGGATAACTTGGTGGGCCCCAATTTCAATGTCATTTTTGTTTAATTTCTGTTTCAGCGCATATTGCAAAATCGATCTGCGGTCAGATTTATGTGAATTTTTTGAAAACAGTATTTTCTAAAATTTAAGCATGAAAGTGATATTTTTGTGCTAAGAACTCTAGTGATTGGTCTGATTTGATTTGAACAACTTGCAGCAAAAACAATAAACTTTGTCCAGCTCTTCTGAGTAAACCAACCATTTTCGGTCAACAAACTCATTGTTAGCTAACTTTCTGAAGTAATATTCATAAGAAAAATGTCTACCATCGGCATTCTTACGGAATTGTAGATTCGGTTCCCTGAGAGGCCCCTTTTCAAACAATATATCCCGTTTGGAGTTGTCAAGGTTATCCCATGTTCTTGGATCATACATAGATAAAAGAGAATCGTCTTGATCATCACCATTAGGATTAGATGAAGGCTGCAAATTTTCTTCCTCCATATTGTCCTCATTAACATTATCATCATCATCTGCAATTACATTCAAAAAAATATAATTACTTACTTACTTACATTTGGAAAACGTGATGCTAGTTTATTTGAGGACTGGCTAGTTAGTTACTTACTATTATCTGAGGACTGTTTATGGACCTCAATATCACCATCCGTATTATCCTCATCAGCTTGTCCCAGATCAGATATTGGCCTCTGATTATTGTTGTTGACATCAACATTACTTTTAACTGGAAAATACTTATTCAAATCGCCTCTTTGCGGTTCCCTAATCTTTTCATCTTGCTTTCTCTTTCTTTTTTTCGCAGCATCAGACAATTGTTTTGGCGGCATTATAACACTATAGCGATGAATGAATTTACATCAAATTAAAACCCTAGAAATAGTTTTAGATTAGAAGAAAGAATTAGCGGGGAATCAGTTGAGGACTTACAATAAGGCCGGACGAGCCGAATGCACGGAAGACCGAAAGAGATCGGGCGATCGGAGCAGGCGCGCAGCCCTTTCCAGGGATCGGCCGGCGAGGCGACTGGCGAGAGGCGAAGCCGCGATGCGAGACGATGGCAGGGGCACGCCGCGTGACTGCGTGAGGCGAATAGGCGATACGCCGATCGAGCGAGCGCGTCTCGGAGCCGAACGACTCTTCGTCTGGGAGGCCTGATCGAGCGAGGGGCGTTTCTGAGCGGAAAGTTACACAGCGACTCTTCGTCTGGGTCTCTGGGAGGCCTGATAGTTAGGCCTACTGACCAAATTTTTTTTCCAACCCATATACTATGGAAATACAGCCTCCATCTTGGCCCCCCCCAGGGGGAGCTGCTATACGCCGACCGGGTCGGCAGGTACGGGGTGCCGCACACCCCTCCGACCCAGCGGGCTGTTAACTGGGCCGCGGCCCATCAGGTAACCTCTTTTTCTTTTTTGTTTTCTTATTTTTTTTTCTTTTTATGTTTATAGTTTTGTTTTTAAAAACTAACATTTTACAGGCTTTTTATGTTTTCAAATTTGTTCAAAAGTAATTCGTTCAAAATTTGAAAATCGTCAAAAAAATTAAAATTGTTTAAAATATAAAATTTGTTCAAATTACGAAATTTGTTCAAATTTGAAAAATGTTCAAAATTTAAATTTGTTCAAATTTCAAAATTCTTCCAAAATTGCAAATTCGTTCAAGATTAAATTTTCTTCCAATTTCGAAACTCGTTCAAATATAAAAATTGTTCAAAATTAAAAAAAATCAAAAATCAAAATTCGTTCAAGATTCAAAATTTGTTCAAACTCCGAAATTCGTTCAAATTTTGTCAAACTTGAACATTTTTTAAATTTCAAAATTTTCGAAATTAAACAGAAAAATAAAACGAGAGAACAAAAAAGAAAACAGAAAAGAAAAACAGAAAACAGAAAACAGAAAAGAAAAGAAAAAGGAGAAAAAACAGGGAAAATGGCCTAACCGGGCCGGCCCACACCGCGCGCGGGGGTGTGCGGCGCGGTGCAGGTGCCGACCTGGTCGGCATATAGGAAACGCCCCCCCAGGCCTGGGCCCTTGGCGACCGCCCAAGCCTGCCAAGGGTCAGGGCCGGCCCTGTGCAGGTCATGGAGGCCCACGTGAGACGGCGGACACGCAGAATTTCGCGATCAACCTTGAGAAGAAGAGTGCCGTTGTGCTCCGTTTTGGAGCTGTGAGATATGAGCATGGGACTGAGACATAGCTACACAGCTTTGGCACAACGCCGACCTGCGTGCAACATAGTGTGCTAAGTGCGGCTGCCGAGCAATGGATCATGTGCGTGAATGCAGTGTGCAAGAACTGTGCGGAGGGTGCATATTGTGTGAGTCTGTTTTGCGGCTGGAATGAGAGCCCCCTCCCACCCCTCCCGCCGGCGACTCCCGTCCGCCTGAGTTCTGTCGCCGTCACCGCCGCTCGCCGGTGAGAGCCTGTCATGGGATCTCCTTCTTCCTCGTCGCAGTCTCGGCGGTGGGCGGACTACACCGACGACGAGGAGGAGGCCTCGCCCAGGTCTTACTGTGAGGTGCTCCGCAGTGGAACGCCGCCGGCGGGCGCGTGCTCGAGGGCTCCGCCGCCACCTCCGCCCAGATCTTCCCCTTCCGGCCCTCGCGGTATGGTCTCGCAGTCGTCCAGCCCTGTGGGCGGGGTTCCGCCGGCGGCCGCCGCGCGTAGACCCTGGGGCGTGGTCAACGAGTTGCGTCCCGTCGCCTCTTCGGTGGAGCCAGCTCCGCCTCCTCCGGCGGCGGCGAGGGTGCCGGCACGTGGAGCTGCGCCGTGGATCGCGGCGCGTGGCCGCAAGCGGGCACGGAAGCAACAGCAGACGCTGCCCGCGTGGAACATCCGCTCCGGCCTCCCCACCAACCTCGCCGGGGCGTGCTTCAACTGCACCAGGACGTGCCACATCTCGGCGGACTGCACCTACGAGACGGTGTGCTTGCGCTGCGGCGAGGAGGGGCACCATGCCCGTGAGTGCCCCCAGAATCGGTGTGCTGGCGGCGAGCGTCGTGGTGATGTGCGGGGCGAGCGCGCTGCTGGGCCATCTGCTCCCGCGGCGCTCCCAGTTCAACTGCGTCTTGGCCCTAGGGACCAGGCGCCGTCCGCGGTCGTGGAGAGGATCCCGTCGCCGGACGGTAGGGATCGTGGAAAGGCGCCAATGGAGCCTGTGGAGGAGGTTCGTCTGGCTTATCGCATCCCGGCGCACCAAAGGCTTGGCCTTGGGAGGTCTCCACCTCGTCGAACTCGCTCGCCAACCCCGCCACGTCGAGCATGCTCGCCGCCACCGTCACGACGAGACAGGGAGCGCTCGCCGTCATCGCCGCGTCGGGCTAGGGTGCGGTCGCCGCCGCCTGTGGAATCCGTCGGTTCACGGGTGGCTGCGCAGCGCGACGCACGTGGAGCTGTCTTGCCGGCGGCCTCTCCCCTGACGCGGGATGCGGCCTGCCCATCTTCATCGCAGCTTCCGACGCGTGGAGGCTCGCCATGCGGCGGCTCTAGGGGCCATGCAGTTGTGGCGGCAGTTGGCTCGCGTGATGAGCGCAGGGCTGTCCCTCCGGACCGCTTCCGGCCGGCGAGGAGTACGGTGGTCGGTCGCGTCTTCATTCCCCGCTCGGAGGAGATTGCTGCTGAGGATGCTCTCCGTTACGCCCTCGTCGCCTTCGTCTCCGGCAAGCGGGAGTACGTGACCTTGAGCGAGGCCGGATCGGCGCTCGCGGAAAGGGTTCCGAGGGCGGATGACAACTTCACGGTGCATCGCTCGTGGCCGGCGGACTTCATGTTCGTTTGTAGCAGCAGAAGGGTCAGGGATGAGATCCTGGCGGCGGACGCTCCGCGGGGAAGAGACTTCTCGCTGCGCTTTTCGCCGTGGAACCGGCAGCTCCAAGCCATGCATTGCAAGCTCCGCTACCGAGTGCATTTCGAGCTCCAGGGCGTTCCGGCGCACGCATGGAGCCGCTCTACGGCTGAGGCGGTGCTCAGCCCCGATGCGTGGGTCGAGTGCATTGGCGCCTCGACGGCGAAGCGGGAGGATCTGGGGCTGTTCAAAGTGGTAGGTTGGACGGATGACCCCTCCGTCTTCCCCAAGGACGTCGACATTCTGATCGAGGAGCCTGATGATTTGATGGAGGAGGATGAAGGGCTCGTGTTGCCTAGTTCGGCGCTCATCCCGCTCGAGAAGACGATGCTTCGCTACCGAGTTTCGGTGCGCGTCGGTCATGCTGAGGACATGATCCCACCGGCTGCTGACGACGACGATGGAGGCCGCGGCGACGGAGGTTTTGGGGGCGGCGACCGTGGTCCTGTTGTTGGAGATATGCCCAAGAGGCAATAATAAATAGGTTATTATAATACATCTTTGTGTTTACACTATTAGGATTTTGCTTACCGCCGGCGCACAGAAATCGCTACCGCCGGCGCCTTGCTGTTCGCCGGCGATCACCTCGCCGGTGGTAAAGTGCTATCACTGGCATATTCGTAAGCGCCGGCGGTAAGGTGGAATTACCCCCGGCGGTTTCAGTTGTAAACGCCAGCAGTAATTTTTTTTAGGATTTAAAAAAAAATAACGTGGGCCGCCGACCCGGTCACCGCGCTCCGCCTGGTCGCCAACCTCTGCGGCGTGCGGGGCTCTGGTAAATCCCCGGTCAAGGACCTCCTCGAGCTGCTCCACCTTCATCGGCCGCGTCGGCGGCTGCCACCGATTCCCCATCTTCCGCACCCCAAAGCCGAGCCGCGAGGACCGCGCCCCACGTCGCGCCGGAGCAAGAGGGCCGACGCCGCGGCGGGGGCGGTGGATCTGAACAGCCGCAGCGATGACTTACCAGTCCCTGCACGACGGCGGAAGAGGAGGCGCCCGGGGCTGGCGCGGAAGCGGAGTTGGGCGTCCTCCCGCGACGCACCATGGAGAAGGGGCCCCGCAGCTCGTAGTGGAGGTGGGCGTCCTCCCCGGCGGAGGGGGAATCGGGGGCGAGGCGAGCTGGGGGATTTGGCGAGGCGAGCCGGGGGAGGCAGTGAAGATAGGGGAGGCGGCGGTGCTGGTTGCAGGTGGTGCTGGTTGCAGGCGGCGGTGCTGGTTGCCCCGATCTAGATGTGAGAAAGAGAGAGCAGTTAAGATGGAGAGCAGTACGTTAGGTGTGAGAAAGAGAGAGAAGGTCGTGGTCTTCTCAAAAAAATCAACGAGAAGGTGGGTGCGGTCTGCGGTTAAGACATGGGTCATGGTCTCCTTTATCCCTGGCGAAAACGAATAATAGATGCCGGTGGTAATTTTCGCCCAAATGACCCACTCGACCCCACTTTACCCCCGGCGCATACGAATCGATTTTGCCGGCGGTAATTAGATTACCCCTGGCATCTCCTAAACCAAACCGCCGGCGGTAAGGTGAGGCGACCCTGGAAGGCCTTACCGCTGGCATCTTTAAATCGTTCTCGCCGGCGGTAAAAAATGCGGCTATAAGCTAATTCCTAGTAGTGTTATGATAATGTTTACATACCATGCTATAATTGTATTAAACCGAAACATTGATACATGTGTGTTATGTGAACAACAAAGAGTCCCTAGTATGCCTCTTAACTAGCTTGTTGATTAATGGATGATTAGTTTCATAATCTTGAACATTGGATGTTATTAATAACAAGGTTATATCAATGTATGAATAATGTAATGGACACACCCAATTAAGCGTAGCATAAGATCATGTCATTAAGTTATTTGCTATAAGCTTTCGATACATAGTTACCTAGTCCTTATGACCATGAGATCATATAAATCACTTATACCGGAAAGGTACTTTGATTACATCAAACGCCACTGCGTAAATGGGTGGTTATAAAGGTGGGATTAAGTATCCGGAAAGTATGAGTTGAGGCATATGGATCAACAGTGGGATTTGTCCATCCCGATGACGGATAGATATACTCTGGGCCCTCTCGGTGGAATGTCGTCTAATAGCTTGCAAGCATATGAATGGTTCATAAGAGACTACATACCACGGTACGAGTAAAGAGTACTTGTCATGAGACGAGATTGAACGAGGTATAGAGATACCGATGATCAAACCTCGGACAAGTAAAATATCGCGTGACAAAGGGAATTGGTATCGTATGTGAATGGTTCATTCGATCACTAAAGTCATCGTTGAATATGTGGGAGCCATTATGGATCTCCAGATCCCGCAATTGGTTATTGGTCGGAGAGAGTTCTCAACCATGTCTACATAGTTCGCGAACCGTAGGGTGACACACTTAAGGTTTGATGTCATTTAAGTAGATATGGAATATGGAATGGAGTTCGAAGTTTTGTTCAGGGTCTCGGATGGGATCCAGGACATCATGAGGAGTTCCGGAATTGTCCGGAGAATAAGATTCATATATAGGAAGTCACTTTCCAAGTTTGGAAATGATCCGGTGAATTTATGGAAGGTGGTTTCTAGAATTATCCGGAATAAATCACTATGGAAGGAGGAGTCCCGGAGGGACTCCACAAACCCTAACCAGCCAACCAAGTGGGAGGGTGGAGTCCATGGTGGACTCCACCTCCTTGGCCGGCCAAGAAAAGGGGGAAGGGGAGAGTCCCTGCCCCTCTAGGTTTCGTTCATAAGGCAGTTTTTCTGTTGGGGTCTTATTCGAAGACTTTGGGCAAACCCTTCGGGTTCCACCTATATAATGAGGAGGAGAGGGAGGGGCAGCCCATGGCTTGGCCGCACCACCCCTGCCCCCTTGAGGCCGGCGCACATAGCCCCCTCTCCCCAAACCCTAGCCTCCCCTCCTCCACATACAAACTCCCGCAGCGCATAGGCGAAGCCCTGCCGGAGTTCTCCACCACCACCGCCACCACGCCATCGTGCTGCCGGGATTCCGAGGAGAATCTACTACTTCCGCTGCCCGCTGGAACGGGGAGAAGGACGTCGTCTTCATCAACACCGAACGTGTGACCGAGTACGGAGGTGCTGCCCGATCGTGGCACTGTGATCAAGATCTTCTACGCGCTTTTGCAAGCGGCAAGTGATCGTCTACCGCAGCAATAAGAGCCTACTCTTATAGGCTTTGGAAATCTTCAAGGGTGAGTTTTGATCATCCCCTCATTGCTCCCGTCTTCTAGATTGCATCTTGGCTTGGATTGCGTTCTCGCGGTAGGAAATTTTTTGTTTTCTATGCAACGAATCCCTACAGTGGTATCAGAGCCGTGTCTATGCATAGATGGTTGCACGAGTAGAACACAATGGTTTTGTGGGCGTTGATGCTTATGTTGTCTTTAGTTCGAGTACTTTGCATCTTTGTGGCATGGTGGGATGAAGCGGCTCGGGCTAACTTTACATGACCGCGTTCATGAGACTTGCTCCACGTTCGACATGCAACTTGTATTGCATAAGTGGCTTTGCGGTTGTCTGTCTCTCCCACCATAGTGAAGATTCAATTTACTCTTTCTATTGACAACACTAGTATCACCTTTGTGGTTCATGTTCGTAGGTAGATTAGATCTTACTCGAAAACCCTAAACCACGTAAAATATGCAAACCAAATTAGAGACGTCTAACTTGTTTTTGCAGGGTTTGGTGATGTGATATGGCCATGATGTGATGATGAATATGTATGAGATGATCATTATTGTATTGTGGCAACCGGCAGGATCCTTATGGTTGTCTTTAAATTTCATGTTGAGTAGTATTTCAAAGTAGTTGTAATACTTGCTACATGAGGTGAACAACCATGAAGACGGCGCCATGGACCTTGACGCTACGCCGACGATGATGGAGATCATGCCCGTTGATGATGGAGATCATGTCCGTGCTTTGGAGATGAAGATCGAAGGCGCAAAGACAAAAGGGCCATATCATATCACATATGAATTGCATGTGATGTTAATCCTTTATGCATCTTATTTTGCTTAGAACACGGCGGTAGCATTATAAGATGATCCCTCACATTAATATCAAGATAATAAAGTGTTCTCCCCTCGTATGCACCGTTGCCAAAGTTCGTCGTTTCAAAGCATCTCGTGATGATCGGATTGAAGGAGATATGCCCTAGAGGCAATAATAAAGTGGTTATTATTTATATCTTTATGTTTATGATAAATGTTTATATATCATGCTATAATTGTATTAACCGAAACATTAGTACATGTGTGATATGTAGACAAACAAAGAAGTCCCTAGTATGCCTCTTAACTAGCTTGTTGATTAATGGATGATTAGTTTCATAATCATGAACATTGGATGTTATTAATAACAAGGTTATGTCATTGTATGAATGATGAAATGGACACACCCAATTAAGCGTAGCATAAGATCTCGTCATTAAGTTATTTGCTATAAGCTTTCAATACATAGTTACCTAGTCCTTATGACCATGAGATCATGTAAATCATTTATACCGGAAAGGTACTTTGATTACACCAAACACCACTGCGTAAATGGGTGGCTATAAAGGTGGGATTAAGTATCCGGAAAGTATGAGTTGAGGCATATGGATCAACAGTGGGATTTGTCCATCCCGATGACGGATAGATATACTCTGGGCCCTCTCGGTGGAATGTCGTCTAATGTCTTGCAAGCATATGAATGAGTTCATAAGAGACCACATACCACGGTACGAGTAAAGAGTACTTGTCAGGAGACGAGGTTGAACAAGGTATAGAGTGATACCGAAGATCAAACCTCGGACAAGTAAAATATCGCGAGACAAAGGGAATTGGTAATGTATGTGAATGGTTCATTCGATCACTAAAGTCATCGTTGAATGTGTGGGAGCCATTATGGATCTCCAGATCCCGCTATTGGTTATTGGTCGGAGTAAGTACTCAACCATGTCCGCATAGTTCACGAACCGTAGGGTGACACACTTAAAGTTGGATGTTGAAATGGTAGTACTTGAATATGGAATGGAGTTCGAATATTTGTTCGGAGTCCCGGATGAGATCCCGGACATCACGAGGAGTTCCGGAATGGTCCGGAGAATAAGATTCATATATAGGATGTCATTTTATGTGAATTAAAATGTCGCGGAAGGTTCTATGGAAGGTTCTAGAAGGTTCTAGAAAAGTCCGGAAGAAACCACCAAGGAAGGTGGAGTCCACATGGGACTCCACCTCCATGGCCGGCCAGCCCTAGATGGGGAGGAGTCCCAAGTGGACTCCCCCATAGGGGGCCGGCCACCCCCCACATGGGAGGTGGAAATCCCACCTTTTGGTGGGAGTCCTAGTTGGGCTAGGTTTCCCCCTCTTATGGAAGGTTTTTGGTTCGGGTCTTATTCGAAGACTTGGACACCAACACTTGGGGATCCACCTATATAATGAGGGGCCAAGGGAGGGGGCCGGCCACCCCAAGCACCACAAGGTGGGCGCACCACTAGATGGCCGGCGCCCCCCTCCCAAACCCTAGCCGCCCCCTCTCTCCTCTATAGTTCTCGCACGCTTAGCGAAGCTCCGCCGGACTTTTCTACCACCACCGACACCACGTCGTCGTGCTGTCGGATTCAAGAGGAGCTACTATTTCCGCTGCCCGCTGGAACGGGGAGGTGGACGTCGTCTTCATCAACAACCGAACGTGTGACCGAGTACGGAGGTGCTGCCCGTTCGTGGCGCCGGAACCGTTCGTGATCAAGATCTTCTACGCGCTTTTGCAAGTGGCAAGTGATCGTCTACCGCAGCAACAAGAGCCTCATCTTGTAGGCTTTGGAATCTCTTCAAGGGTGAGACTCGATACCCCCTCGTTGCTACCGTCTTCTAGATTGCATCTTGGCTTGGATTGCGTGTTCGCCGTAGGAAAATTTTTGTTTTCTATGCAACGTTATCCTTCAGTGGTATCAGAGCCGTGTCTATGCATAGATGGTTGCACGAGTAGAACACAATGTTTTTGTGGGCGTTGATGCTCTTGTTATCTTTAGTTTGAGTACTTTGCATCTTTGTGGCATAGTGGGATGAAGCGGCCCGGACTAACTTTACATGACCGCGTTCATGAGACTTGTTCCTCGTTCGACATGCAACTTGTATTGCATAAGAGGCTTTGCGGGTGTCTGTCTCTCCTACTATAGTGAAGATTCAACTTACTCTTCTATTGACAACACTAGTATCACCGTTGTGGTTCATGTTCGTAGGTAGATTAGATCTCTCTCGAAAACCCTAAACCACGTAAAATATGCAAACCAAATTAGAGACGTCTAACTTGTTTTTGCAGGGTTTGGTGATGTGATATGGCCATAATGTGATGATGAATATGTATGAGATGATCATTATTGTATTGTGGCAACCGGCAGGAGCCTTATGGTTGTCTTTAATTTTCATGTTGAGTAGTATTTCAAAGTAGTTGTAATAGTTGCTACATGAGGTGAACAACCATGAAGACGACGTCATGAACCTTGGCGCTACGCCGACGATGATGGAGATCATGCCCGTTGATGATGGAGATCATGTCTGTGCTTTGATGATGAAGATCGAAGGCGCAAAGACTAAAGGGCCATATCATATCACATATGAATTGCATGTGATGTTAATCCTTTATGCATCTTATTTTGCTTAGATCGCGACGGTAGCATTATAAGATGATCCCTCACATTAATATCAAGATAATAAAGTGTTCTCCCCTCGTATGCACCGTTGTACAGTTCGTCGTTTCGAAGCATCTCGTGATGATCGGATGTGATAGACTCAACGTTCACATACAACGGGTGTAAGCAATGTTGCACACGCGGAATACTTGGGTTTGCTTGACGAGCCTAGCATGTACAGACATGGCCTCGGGACAACGGAAACCGAAAGGTTGAACACGAGTCATATGGATGATATGATCAACATGTTGATGTTCACTATTGAAGCTACATCATCTCACGTGATGATCGGTTTTGGTGTAGTGGATTTGGATCGTGTACCACTTAACAACTATGAGGGATGTTGTATTAAGTGGGAGTTCATTAGTAATTAGATTAAAACATGAACTAATTATCATGAACATAGTCTGGGTAGTATTTTGTATTAATTTTGTAGTATTGGCATCCGTTTACTACTATGCGCTAGTCTTGTTATTGAGATAGAAATACTGTTAAAATCTGATAAGAAACTTTACGGATTAGTACCGTATTGTTAAAGAATCAAGAATTGATTAAGTCCTATTGCAAACTTTTAGTAAACCTCACATTATTGATTCAAAGAGCTATGGTTTCAATTAGTACCCAAAGTTATCTTGTCTCCGTGAAACTTGAAGTTCAAATCTGTTTGAAAAGTAAGGAGCTGAAAATTTAGTTTTCAGAAATAATCAAGGTATGAGATATATGTGATATCTAAGACCTTATTGCAAGATGATAGAATATAAATTTGGTGAGACTACATAAACTCATAAGTTTTATGGGAATGTATGAAGGTTGAAGACGCCAAAGCGCCACAATCCTCCAACTATTGGGGCACTAATAATATTCGCATATCCATGAAGTTATCATCCTTAGTATGCACCGTTGCTAAGACTCGTCGTTTCGAAGCATCACGTGATGATCGGGTGTGATAGATTCTACGTGTGCATACAACGGGTGCAAGCCAGATTTGTACATGCGAATACTAAGGTTAAACTTTATGAGCCTAGCATGTACAGACATGGTCTCAAAAAGTTGTCATGAATTGATGGATAAAATTATGAGTGAAATTGTTCATCATAGTTACTAATAAGTGAAATCTAGAACACTTGTCATATGATGATCAACTTCAAAGTAAGAACTTCAAGGTTATTGGTATTTGACCAACAAACCTAGAAGTTATTGATGTTGAAGTGTTTTTCTGAATAATGAGGAAAGCTAAAAGAGAAACTGCAAAAGATATTTTGGCAAAAAGAAAGAAAAGACTAGAAAGTCTAGCTCAGGTGTATATAAATGATATACATGTTATGGTTGTATTCCTAGTTAGGTCACACAATGAAATTCTTGGGTATTTGTACCATATTGGTTGGTATGAAGTGTCATACAAAACAACGTAATACAAGAATACAATGGCCTAAGTGACTAACAGGGAATATGATAAGAATGCACATCTGGAACAAAAATAAAGTGTTATTATGTTCGTCGTTGGCATTCTATCTAGCCCTTAGAATTTATAATAAAGAACTTAATAATTGTTATTTTGCTCTGGTCAAATGAAAACAATGAGTTGTTCAAATTATGACATTACTCCATGTACGATGGATAAGTTATTATAAATCTTAATGGTGAAACACACATACATAACACTGACGCTAAAATGCCATAAGGCAAATGATTTAAATTCCACTTATTTGTGGAACCGCCATTTAGGTCATGTTAGAAAGAAACGCATGAAGGAACTCCATGCAAATGGATTTTTGGAGTCATTTGATTTTTGAATCGTTTGGCGCTTGCAAATCTTTTCTAAAGAGAATGATTAAAATACCGTTCATAGGCCAAAAGTTGAATGGGCAACTAACTTAGTGGAAAAATACATGATGATGTATGTGGTTCACTGGGCATAGTTGTGTGCGGGAGATTCTTCTACTTCATGAAAACTTTCAACAATGAATTGAGTATATATGTGGATATATTCGATAAGGAAGAAGTTTGAAACATTTGAATGGATTCAAATAAATTTCAGCATGAAGTGGAAATCATCGTAATAGAAAAGTCAAATATCTATGATTGGATCATGGTGGAAATATTTGAATTACGAGTTTTAGCGAACATCTAAGAGAGTTATGAAATTGTTCTACAACTCACATTTCTTGGAGTATCATAATGATGATATAGTATCCGAGATATGTATCCAAACCTTGTTGGATCAATGATGAGATAAAATATTGATGCCATTATATTTTTGTGGATTATGCTTTAGTGACTACCGCTTTTACACTGAATAGAGCATCATCATGATCCGATGAAATGACATCATACAAGTTATGACATGGGTATAAACCCTAATAGTCTTTTCTTTAAATTTTGGTCTAAGAGTTTACAACCAAAATCGGATGAATGTCTTTTGTTGGTTATCCCAGAGATTTAATTGGGAATTCTTCCCACAAGACAAAGACAAAAGTGTTTGTCAATGTTTCTTATTTCGAGAAATTGTTTCTAGTGAAGTATTTGAGTGGGAGGACAATATAATTTGATAAGGTTTATGAACCTGAGCATAATGATCAGAGTAGCGCAGCATCGGAATTGGTTTCGGAAGCGGCCACAACGATCATGGCTCCCATGACTACAAAGTGTTTTAGCCATGAAGATCGAAGTACATATTGAACCTTGTAGGTATGGTTTACTTTGTGATCAAATAAATGATTTGTGGACAAAGGATTGATTTTGAACAATGATAAACCAACTACAAACAAAGAAGTTATGATGAGCCCTGACTCCGTTAAAATGGCCATGCGCCATGAAATCCATAATAGATGAATACTTTTTGAAAGTAAATGGATCTATAGACTTGGATGAAATATTTTTGAAGAAGCTCGACTTGTCGAAAAATTGTTTACGACAAAGTTCAAAGAGTTGACTACGATAAGATTAGATCTTCCGTAGCAATGCTTATAGTCTATGTGGATTATTCTAGTAATCACTACATATTTCTTTTATGAGATATGCTAGTAGGATGGCAAAATACATTACTTATCAGAAGTATGTATTAAAGGTGTATACAAGATACAACCAAGAGTTTTGCTGGTTCGTGGAATACTAGATAGGTATACGAACTTCAATTGGATGAAGTAAGTATCGCGGAGTTGGAATCTTCACCAGATGAAATAGTCAAAGAGTTTTTGATTTCATCAGAGACGATGAAGAGGCTTGCATTTGCAAGAAATTAAGTGGGAGCGCTAAGACACATTTATAATACTTTATGTAGGTGACATATAGTTGGTTATAAATGATGTAATTATATACTTGATTAAAAGGTTTCATTGAGAATTAACTTCAATGAAAGGATATGGACTGAAACAAATTTAGTGTCAAGATCTATGAAGATAGATTGAAACACATAAATAAGTTTAAGTCAAAGTACATATGATGGATATTGAAGTAGTTCAATATAGAAATATTAAGAAAATGTTCTTGTCATGTGAAGGTTTAACAAGACTTGAGTGTATCTGACACTCAATGAGTAAAAACACATGAGTGATTATAGATCATGAATAACATGTACACAATCAGATATCATGTGCTATAAAGTGTTATGAGCATATACCAGAATGATTCATATGATGATCATTGAACGACAGTAAGAATATCCTTGAGTACTTTAGAAGAACTAAGGATATATATATATTTTTGTATGAAGAAATGACAAACAAATCGCTGTAAGGTGTTACACCGATATTGGTTTTGTCACATATAAAATATAATTTCAATCTCAAATTAGACTAAGTGTTGTTTAAAAGGTAGCACAATGAGCTAGAAGTTGTCTATGCTAGATTTAGAAGAGTTCTAAATATTGTGACGGATTCTACAAAAGAAGGCAGAGTATGTCATTGTTTTGACAATGACAAAGGATGTTAAGTCAAGAGGTTCTTTGAGAACTTGGTGTAGTTCCGACAGAGTCAGAACTTTGAAGCTATATTGTGTGTGACAATATTAGTGACATATTTCAGACAGCGGAATTAAGGTTCCACCAGAAGATCAAACATATTTAATGCCAACTCATTTGGAAATGAGTGATGCGTTGAGACGCAAATGAATTACAAAATACATACGTTTCTGAGCGTGTCAGATCCGATGACTAAAAACCTCTCCTGTGAGCAATACATGATAAAGCACCAGAAGACCAAGGTGTTATATCTTTACAAATGTAAACTAGATTATTGACTCTAGTGCAAGTGGGAGACTGAAGGAGATATGCCCTAGAGGCAATAATAAAGTGGTTATTATTTATATCTTTATGTTTATGATAAATGTTTATATATCATGCTATAATTGTATTAACCGAAACATTAGTACATGTGTGATATGTAGACAAACAAAGAAGTCCCTAGTATGCCTCTTAACTAGCTTGTTGATTAATGGATGATTAGTTTCATAATCATGAACATTGGATGTTATTAATAACAAGGTTATGTCATTGTATGAATGATGTAATGGACACACCCAATTAAGCGTAGCATAAGATCTCGTCATTAAGTTATTTGCTATAAGCTTTCAATACATAGTTACCTAGTCCTTATGACCATGAGATCATGTAAATCATTTATACCGGAAAGGTACTTTGATTACACCAAACACCACTGCGTAAATGGGTGGCTATAAAGGTGGGATTAAGTATCCGGAAAGTATGAGTTGAGGCATATGGATCAACAGTGGGATTTGTCCATCCCGATGACGGATAGATATACTCTGGGCCCTCTCGGTGGAATGTCGTCTAATGTCTTGCAAGCATATGAATGAGTTCATAAGAGACCACATACCACGGTACGAGTAAAGAGTACTTGTCAGGAGACGAGGTTGAACAAGGTATAGAGTGATACCGAAGATCAAACCTCGGACAAGTAAAATATCGCGAGACAAAGGGAATTGGTAATGTATGTGAATGGTTCATTCGATCACTAAAGTCATCGTTGAATGTGTGGGAGCCATTATGGATCTCCAGATCCCGCTATTGGTTATTGGTCGGAGTAAGTACTCAACCATGTCCGCATAGTTCACGAACCGTAGGGTGACACACTTAAAGTTGGATGTTGAAATGGTAGTACTTGAATATGGAATGGAGTTCGAATATTTGTTCGGAGTCCCGGATGAGATCCCGGACATCACGAGGAGTTCCGGAATGGTCCGGAGAATAAGATTCATATATAGGATGTCATTTTATGTGAATTAAAATGTCGCGGAAGGTTCTATGAAAGGTTCTAGAAGGTTCTAGAAAAGTCCGGAAGAAACCACCAAGGAAGGTGGAGTCCACATGGGACTCCACCTCCATGGCCGGCCAGCCCTAGATGGGGAGGAGTCCCAAGTGGACTCCCCCATAGGGGGCCGGCCACCCCCCCACATGGGAGGTGGAAATCCCACCTTTTGGTGGGAGTCCTAGTTGGGCTAGGTTTCCCCCTCTTATGGAAGGTTTTTGGTTCGGGTCTTATTCGAAGACTTGGACACCAACACTTGGGGATCCACCTATATAATGAGGGGCCAAGGGAGGGGGCCGGCCACCCCAAGCACCACAAGGTGGCCGCACCACTAGATGGCCGGCGCCCCCCTCCCAAACCCTAGCCGCCCCCTCTCTCCTCTATAGTTCCCGCACGCTTAGCGAAGCTCCACCGGACTTTTCTACCACCACCGACACCACGCCGTCGTGCTGTCGGATTCAAGAGGAGCTACTACTTCCGCTGCCCGCTGGAACGGGGAGGTGGACGTCGTCTTCATCAACAACCGAACGTGTGACCGAGTACGGAGGTGCTGCCCGTTCGTGGCGCCGGAACCGATCGTGATCAAGATCTTCTACGCGCTTTTGCAAGTGGCAAGTGATCGTCTACCGCAGCAACAAGAGCCTCATCTTGTAGGCTTTGGAATCTCTTCAAGGGTGAGACTCGATACCCCCTCGTTGCTACCGTCTTCTAGATTGCATCTTGGCTTGGATTGCGTGTTCGCCGTAGGAAAATTTTTGTTTTCTATGCAACGTTATCTTACACGGATGTGATAGATTCAACGTTCATATACAACGGGTGTAAGCCATGTTGCACACGCGGAATACTTGGGTTTGCTTGACGAGCCTAGCATGTACAGACATGGCCTCGGGACAACGGAAACCGAAAGGTTGAACACGAGTCATATGGATGATATGATCAACATGTTGATGTTCACCATTGAAGCTACGTCATCTCACGTGATGATCGGTTTTGGTGTAGTGGATTTGGATCGTGTACCACTTAACAACTATGAGGGATGTTGTATTAAGTGGGAGTTCATTAGTAATTAGATTAAAACATGAACTAATTATCATAAACATAGTCTGAGTAGTATTTTGAATTAATTTTTGTAGTATTGGCATCCGCTTTCTACCATGCGCTAGTCTTGTTATTGAAATAGAAATACTGTTAAAATCTAACAAGAAACTTTACGGATTGGTACCGTATTGTTAAAGAATCAAGAATTGATTAAGTTCTATTGCAAACTTTTAGTAAACCTCACATTGTTGATTCAAAGAACTATGGTTTCAATTAGTACCTAAAGTTATCTTGTCTCCGTGAAACTTGAAAGTTCAAATATGTTTGAAAAGTAAGGAGCTGGAAATTTAGTTTTCAGAAATAATCAAGGTATGAGATATATGTGATATCTAAGACCTTATTGCAAGATGATAGAATATAATTTTGTGAGATTACATAAACTCATAAGTTTTATGGGAATGTACGAAGGTTGAAGACGCAAGGCGTCCCAATCCTCCAACTATTGGGGCACTAACGATATTCACATATCCATGAAGTAATCGTCCTTAGTATGCATCGTTGCTAAGACTCGTCGTTTCGAAGCATCACGTGATGATCGGGTGTGATAGATTCTACGTGTGCATACAACGGGTGCAAGCCAGATTTGCACATGCGAATACCAAAGTCGTCATGATATGATGGATAAAATTATGAGTGAAATTGTTCATCATATTACAAAGTTACTAATAGTGAAATCTGAAACACTTGTCATATGATGATCAACTTAAAGTAAGAACCTCAAGGTTATTGGTATTTGACCAACAAACCTAGAAGTTAATAATGTTAAAGTTTTTTCTGAATAATGAGGAAAGCTAAAAGAGAAACTGCAAAAGATATTTTAGCAAAAAGAAAAGAAAAGACTAGAAAGTCTAGCTCAGGTGTATATAAATGATATACATGTTATGGTTGTATTCCTAGTTGTAGGGATTCGTTGCATAGAAAACAAAAAATTTCCTACCACGAACACGCAATCCAAGCCAAGATGCAATCTAGAAGACGGTAGCAACGAGGGGATTATCGAGTCTCACCCTTGAAGAGATTCCAAACCCTACAAGATGAGGCTCTTGTTGCTGCGGTAGACGTTCACTTGCCGCTTGCAAAAGCGCGTAGAAGATCTTGATCACCGGCGCCATGAACGGGCAGCACCTCCGTACTCGGTCACACGTTCGGTTGTTGATGAAGACGACGTCCACCTCCCGTTCCAGCGGGCAGCGGAAGTAGTAGCTCCTCTTGAATCCGACAGCACGGCGGCGTGGTGTCGGTGGCGGTGGAGAACTCCGGCGGAGCTTCGCTAAGCGTCGGGAGCTTATGGAGGAGAGGGGGGCGGCTAGGGTTTGGGAGGGGGTGGCCGGCCACTTGGGGGGTGCGGCCAGGTGGTGGTCTTGGGGTGGCCGGCCCCCTCCCCTTGGCCCCTCATTATATAGGTGGAAGCCCCAAGTGTTGGACTACAAGTCTCCGAATAAGACCCGAACCCAAAACCTTCCATGTGATAGGGAAACCTACCCAAGGTGGTAATCCCACTTGGGGTGGGATTCCCCCTTCCATGTGGGGGGGTGGCCGGCCCCCATAGGGGGAGTCCACTTGGGACTCCTCCCCCTCTAGGGTTGGCCGGCCATGGAGGTGGAGTCCCTCCGGGACTCCACCTTCCTTGGTGGTTTCTTCCGGACTTTTCTAGAACCTTCTAGAACCTTCCATAAAACCTTCCGAATCATTTTAAATCACATAAAATGACATCCTATATATGAATCTTATTCTCCGGACCATTCCGGAACTCCTCGGGATGTCCGGGATCTCATCCGGGACTCCGAACAAATATTCGAACTCCATTCCATATTGATGTTCTACCATTTCAACATCCAACTTTAAGTGTGTCACCCTACGGTTCGTGAACTATGCAGACATGGTTGAGTACTCACTCCGACCAATAACCAATAGCGGGATCTGGAGATCCATAATGGCTCCCACATATTCAACGATGACTTTAGTGATCGAATGAACCATTCACATACGATACCAATTCCCTTTGTCACGCGATATTTTACTTGTCCGAGGTTTGATCTTCGGTATCACTCTATACCTTGTTCAACCTCGTCTCCTGACAAGTACTCTTTACTCGTACCGTGATATGTGGTCTCTTATGAACTTATTCATATGCTTGCAAGACATTAGACGACATTTCACCGAGAGGGCCCAGAGTATATCTATCCGTCATCGGGATGGACAAATCCCACTGTTGATCCATATGCCTCAACTCATACTTTCCGGATACTTAATCCCACCTTTATAACCACCCATTTACGCAGTGGCGTTTGGTGTAATCAAAGTACCTTTCCGGTATAAGTGATTGACATGATCTCATGGTCATAAGGACTAGGTAACTATGTATCGAAAGCTTATAGCAAATAACTTAATGACGAGATCTTATGCTACGCTTAATTGGGTGTGTCCATTACATCATTCATACAATGATATAACCTTGTTATTAATAACTTCCAATGTTCATGATTATGAAACTAATCATCCATTAATCAACAAGTTAGTTAAGAGGCATACTAGGGACTCTTTGTTTGTCTACATATCACACATGTACTAATGTTTCGGTTAATACAATTATAGCATGATATATAAACATTTATCATAAACATAAAGATATAAATAATAACCACTTTATTATTGCCTCTAGGGCATATCTCCTTCAGTCTCCCACTTGCACTAGAGTCAATAATCTAGTTTACATTTGTAAAGATATAACACCTTGGCCTTCTGGTGCTTTATCATGTTTTGCTCACGGGAGAGGTTTTAGTCAACGGGTCTGACACGCTCAGAAACGTATGTATTTTGTAATTCATTTGCGTCTCAACGCATCACTCATTTCCAAATGAGTCGGCATTAAATATGTTTGGTCTTCTGGTGGAACCTTAATTCCTTGGTCTGAAATAAGTCACTAATATTGTCACACACAATATAGCTTCAAAGTTCTGACACTATTGGAACTACACCAAGTTCTCAAAGAACCTCTTGACTTAACATCCTCAGTCATTGTCAGAACAATGACATACTCTGCCTTCATTTGTAGAATCCGTCACAATATTTAGAACTCTTCTAAATCTAGCATAGACAAATTCTAGCTTATTGTGCTACCTTTTTAAACAACACTTAGTCAAATTTGAGATTGAATGTGTATTTTATATGTGACAAAACCAATATCGATGTAATCACCTTACAGCGATTTGTTTGTCATTTCTCCATACAAAACTATATATATATCCTTGGTTCTTCTAAAGTACTCAAGGATACTCTTACTGTCGTCCAATGATCATCTCATGAATCATTCTGGTATATGCTCATAACATTTTAGAGCACATGACATCTGATTGTGTACATATTATTCGTGATCCATAATCACTCATGTGTTTTTACTCATTGAGTATCAGATACACTCAAGTCTTGTTAAAACTTCAAATGACAAGAACATTTTCTTAATATTTCTATACTGAACTATTTCAATATCCATTCTATGTACTTTGACTTAAACTTATTTTGTGTTTCAATCTATCTTCATAGATCTTGACACTAGATATGTTTCAGTCCATATCCTTTCATTGAAATTAATTTCTCAATGAAAACTTTTAATCAAGTATATAATTACATCATTTATAACCAACTATATGTCACCTACATAAAGTATTATAAATATGTCTTAGCGCTCCCACTTAATTTCTTGCAAATGCAAGCCTCTTCATCGTCTCTGATGAAATCAAAAACTCTTTGATTATTTCATCTGGTGAAGATTCCAACTCCGCGATACTTACTTCATCCAATTGAAGTTCGTATACCTATCTAGTATTCCACGGATCAGCAAAACTCTTGGTTGTATCTTGTATACACCTTTAATACACACTTCTGATAAGTAATGTATTTTGCCATCCTACTAACATTTCTCATAAAAGAAATATGTAGTGATTACTAGAATAATCCATATAGAATATAAGCATTGCTACGGAAGATCTAATCTTGTCGTAGTCAACTCTTTGAACTTTTGTCGTAAACAACTTTTTGACAAGTCAAGCTTCTTCAAGGATATTTCATCCAAGTCCATCAATTTCATAGATCCATTTACTTTCAAAAAGTATTCATCTATCTTGGATTTCATGGCGTATAACCATTTTAACGGAGTCAGGGCCCATCATAACTTCTTTGTTTGTAGTTGGTTTATCATTGTTCAAAATCAATCCTTTGTCCACAAATCATTTATTTGATCACAAAGTAAACCATACCTACAAGGTTCAATATGTACTTCGATCTCCATGGCTAAAACACTTTGTAGTCATGGGAGCCATGATCGTCGCGGTCGCTTCCGGAACCAATTTCTGATGCTGCGCTACTCTGATCATTATGCTCAGGTTCATAAACATTATCAAGTTCTATTGTCCTCCCACTCAAATACTTCGCTAGAAACAATTTCTTGGAAATAAGAAACATTGACAAACACTTTTGTCTTTGTCTCGTGGGAAGAATTCCCAATCAAATCTCTGGGATAACCAACAAAGACATTCATCCGATTTTGGTTGTAAACTTATTTACTTATGCTATGCATACCAAAATTTAAGAAAAGACTATAAGGTTTCATACCCATGCCATAACTCGTATGGTGTCATTTCAACGGATCATGATGATGCTCTATTCAGTGTAAAAGCGGTAGTCACTAAAGCATAATCCACAAAAATATAATTGCATCAATATTTTATCTCATCATTGATCCAACAAAGTTTGGATACATCTCTTGGATACTTCATCATCACTATGATACTCCAAGAAACGTAAGTTGTAGAACAATTTCATAACTCTCTTAGATGTTCGCTAAAACTCGTAATTCAAATATTTTCACCATGATCCAATCATAGATATTTGACGTTTCTATTACGATGATTTCCACTTAATGCTGAAATTTATTTGAATCCATTCAAATGTTTCAAACTTCTTCCTTATTGAATATATCCACATATATACTCAATTCATTATTGAAAGTTTTCATGAAGTAGAAGAATCTCCCGCACACAACTATGCCCAGTGAACCACATATATCATCATGTATGTTTTCACTAAGTTAGTTTCCCGTTCAACTCTTGGCCTATGAACGGTATTTTAGTCATTCTCTTTTAGAAAAGATTTGCAAGCGCCAAACGATTCAAAAATCAAATGACTCCAAAAATCCATTTGCATGGAGTTCCTTCATGCGTTCTTCTCTAAAATGACCTAAATGGCGGTTCCACATATAAGTGGAATTCAAATCATTTGCCTTATGGCATTTTAGCGTCAGTGTTATGTATGTGTGTTTCACCATTAAGATTTATAATAACTTATCCATCATACATGGAGTATTGTCATAATATGAACAACTCATTGTTTTAATTTGACCAGAGCAAAATAACAATTATCAAGTTCTTTATTATAAATTCTAAGGGCTAGATAGAATGCCAACGATGAACATAATAACACTTTATTTTTGTTCCAGATGTGCATTCCTATCATATTCCTTGTTAGTCACTTAGGCCATTGTATTCTTGTATTGCGTTGTTATGTATGACACTTCATACCAACCAATATGGTACAAATACCCAAGAATTTAATTGTGTGACCAAACGAGGAATACATCCATAACATGTATATCATTTATATACACCTGAGCTAGACTTTCTAGTCTTTTCTTTTCTTTTGCCAAAATATCTTTTGCAGTTTCTCTTTTAGCTTTCCTCATTATTCAGAGAAACACTTTAACATTATTAACTTCTAGGTTTGTTGGTCAAATACCAATAACCTTGAGGTTCTTACTTTAAGTTGATCATCATATGACAAGTGTTTCAGATTTCACTATTAGTAACTTTGTAATATGATGAACAATTTCACTCATAATTTTATCCATTGTATCATGATGACTTTCTGAGACCATATCTGTACATGCTAGGCTCATAAAGTTTAACCTCAGTATTCGCATGTGCAAATCTGGCTTGCACCCGTTGTAAGCACACGTAGAATCTATAACACCCGATCATCACGTGATGCTTCGAAACGACGAGCCTTAGCAACGGTGCATACTAAGGACAATCACTTCATGGATATGTGAATATCGTTAGTGCCCCAATAGTTGGAGGATTGGGACGCCTTGCGTCTTCAACCTTCGTACATTACCATAAAACTTATGAGTTTATGTAGTCTCACCAAATTATATTCTATCATCTTGCAATAAGGTCTTAGATATCACATATATCTCATACCTTGATTATTTCTGAAAACTAAATTTTCAGCTCCTTATTTTTCAAACAGATTTGAACTTCAAGTTTTACGGAGACAAGATAACTTTAGGTACTAATTGAAACCACAACTCTTTGAATCAACAATGTGAGGTTTACTAAAAGTTTGCAATAGGAGTTAATCATTTCTTGATTCTTTAACAATACGGTACCGATCAGAAGTTTTTTTATCAGACTTAACAAAGATTTCTATCTCAATTACAAGACTAGCGCATGGTAGAAAACGGATGCCAATACTACAAAATTAATTCAAAATACTACTCAGACTATGTTTATGATAATTAGTTCATGTTTTAATCTAATTACTAATGAACTCCCACTTAATACAACATCCCTCATAGTTGTTAAGTGGTACACGATCCAAAACCACTACACCAAAACTGATCATCACGTGAGATGATGTAGCTTCAATGGTGAACATCAACATGTTGATCATATCATCCATATGACTCGTGTTCAACCTTTCGGTTTCCGTTGTCCCGAGGCCATGTCTGTACATGCTAGGCTCGTCAAGCAAACCCAAGTATTCCGCGTGTGCAACATGGCTTACACCCGTTGTATATGAACGTTGAATCTATCACATCCGATCATCACGAGATGCTTTGAAACGACGAACTTTGGCAACGGTGCATACGAGGGGAGAACACTTTATTATCTTAATATTAATGTGAGAGATCATCTTATAATGCTACCGTCGCGTTCTAAGCTAAATAAGATGAATAAAGGATTAACATCACATGCAATTCATATGTGAAATGATATGGCCCTTTAGTCTTTGCGCCTTCGATCTTCATCTCCAAAGCACGGACGTGATCTCCATCATCAACGGGGCATGATCTCCATCATCGTCTTGCCAGAAGCGTCAAGGTCCATGGCGCCGTCTTCATGGTTGTTCACCTCATGTAGCAACTATTACAACTACTTTGAATACTACTCAACATGAAATTTAAAGACAACCATAAGGCTCGCCAGCTTGCCACAATACAATAATGATCATCTCATACATATTCATCATCACATTATGGCCATATCACATCACCAAACCCTGCAAAAACAAGTTAGACGTCTCTAATTTGGTTTGCATATTTTACGTGGTTTAGGGTTTTCGAGAGAGATCTAATCTACCTACGAACATGAACCACAACGGTGATACTATTGTTGTCAATAGAAGAGTAAATTGAATCTTCACTATAGTAGGAGAGACAGACACCCGCAAAGCCTCTTATGCAATACAAGTTGCATGTCGAACGAGGAACAAGTCTCATGAACGCGGTCATGTAAAGTTAGTCCGAGCCGCTTCATCCCACTATGCCACAAAGATGCAAAGTACTCAAACTAAAGATAACAAGAGCATCAACGCCCACAAAACCATTGTGTTCTACTCGTGCAACCATCTATGCATAGACACGGCTCTGATACCACTGTAGGGATTCGTTGCATAGAAAACAAAAAATTTCCTACCGCGAACACGCAATCCAAGCCAAGATGCAATCTAGAAGACGGTAGCAACGAGAGGATTATCGAGTCTCACCCTTGAAGAGATTCCAAAGCCTACAAGATGAGGCTCTTGTTGCTGCGGTAGACGTTCACTTGCCGCTTGCAAAAGCGCGTAGAAGATCTTGATCACCGGCGCCACGAACGGGCAGCACCTCCGTACTCGGTCACACGTTCGGTTGTTGATGAAGACGACGTCCACCTCCCGTTCGAGCGGGCAGCGGAAGTAGTAGCTCCTCTTGAATCCGATAGCACGACGGCGTGGTGTCGGTGGCGGTGGAGAACTCCGGCGGAGCTTCGCTAAGCGTGCGGGAGCTTATGGAGGAGAGGGGGGCGGCTAGGGTTTGAGAGGGGGTGGCCGGCCACTTGGGGGGTGCGGCCAGGTGGTGGTCTTGGGGTGGCCGGCCCCCTCCCCTTGGCCCCTCATTATATAGGTGGAAGCCCCAAGTGTTGGACTACAAGTCTCCGAATAAGACCCGAACCCAAAACCTTCCATGTGATAGGGAAACCTACCCAAGGTGGGAATCCCACTTGGGGTGGGATTCCCCACTTCCATGTGGGGGGGTGGCCGGCCCCCATAGGGGGAGTCCACTTGGGACTCCTCCCCCTCTAGGGTTGGCCGGCCATGGAGGTGGAGTCCCTCCGGGACTCCACCTTCCTTGGTGGTTTCTTCCGGACTTTTCTAGAACCTTCTAGAACCTTCCATAAAACCTTCCGAATCATTTTAAATCACATAAAATGACATCCTATATATGAATCTTATTCTCCTGACCATTCCTAACTCCTCGTGATGTCCGGGATCTCATCCGGGACTCCGAACAAATATTCGAACTCCATTCCATATTCAAGTTCTACCATTTCAACATCCAACTTTAAGTGTGTCACCCTACGGTTCGTGAACTATGCGGACATGGTTGAGTACTCACTCCGACCAATAACCAATAGCGGGATCTGGAGATCCATAATGGCTCCCACATATTCAACGATGACTTTAGTGATCGAATGAACCATTCACATATGATACCAATTCCCTTTGTCACGCGATATTTTACTTGTCCGAGGTTTGATCTTCGGTATCACTCTATACCTTGTTCAACCTCGTCTCCTGACAAGTACTCTTTACTCGTACCGTGATATGTGGTCTCTTATGAAATTATTCATATGCTTGCAAGACATTAGACGACATTTCACCGAGAGGGCCTAGAGTATATTTATCCGTCATCGGGATGGACAAATCCCACTGTTGATCCATATGCCTCAACTCATACTTTCCGGATACTTAATCCCACCTTTATAACCACCCATTTACGCAGTGGCGTTTGGTGTAATCAAAGTACCTTTCTGGTATAAGTGATTTACATGATCTCATGGTCATAAGGACTAGGTAACTATGTATCGAAAGCTTATAGCAAATAACTTAATGACGAGATCTTATGCTACGCTTAATTGGGTGTGTCCATTACATCATTCATACAATGATATAACCTTGTTATTAATAACATCCAATGTTCATGATTATGAAACTAATCATCCATTAATCAACAAGCTAGTTAAGAGGCATACTAGGGACTCTTTGTTTGTCTACATATCACACATGTACTAATGTTTCGGTTAATACAATTATAGCATGATATATAAACATTTATCATAAACATAAAGATATAAATAATAACCACTTTATTATTGCCTCTAGGGCATATCTCCTTCACTAGTTAAGTCACACTATGAAATTCTTGGGTATTAGTACTATATTGGTTGGTATGAAGTGTCATACAAAACAACGCAATACAAGAATACAATGGCCAAGTGACTGACAAGGAATATGATAGGAATGCACGTCTAGAACAAAATAAAGTGTTATTATGTTCATCGTTAGCATTCTATCTAGCCCTTAGAATTTATAATAAAGAACTTAATAATTGTTATTTTGCTCTGGTCAAATGAAAACAATGAGTTGTTCAAATTATGACATTACTCCATGTACGATGGATAAGTTATTATAAGTCTTAATGGTGAAACACACATACATAACACTGACGGTAAAATGCCATAAGGCAAATGATTTGAATTCCACTTATTTGTGGAACCGCCATTTAGGTCATGTTAGAAAGGAACGCATGAAGGAACTCCATGCAAATAGATTTTTGGAGTCATTTGATTTTTGAATCATTTGGCGCTTGCAAAAACTTTTCTAAAAGTAATGACTAAAATACCGTTCATAGGCCAAGAGTTGAACGGACAACTAACTTAGTAAAAACATACATGATGATGTATGTGGTTCACTGGACATAGTTGTGTGCGGGAGATTCTTCTACTTCATGAAAACTTCAAACAATGAATTGAGTATATATATGTGGATATATTCGATAAGGAAGAAGTTTGAAACATTTGAATAGATTCAAATAAATTTCAGCATGAAGTGGAAATCATCGTAATAGAAAAGTCAAATATCTATGATTGGATCATAGTGGAAATATTTGAATTACTAGTTTTAGCGAACATCTAAGAGAGTTATGAAATTGTTCTACAACTCACGTTTCTTGGAGTATCATAGTGATGATGAAGTATCCAAGAGATGTATCCAAACCTTGTTGCGTCAATGATGAGATAAAATATTAATGCCATTATATTTTTGTGGATTATGCTTTAGAGACTACCATTTTTACACTGAATAGAGCATCATCATGATCCGTTGAAATGACACCATACAAGTTATGGTATGGGTATAAACCCTAATAGTCTTTTCTTTAAATTTTGGTCTAAGAGTTTACAACCAAAATCGGATGAATGTCTTTGTTGGTTATCCCAGAGATTTAATTGGGAATTCTTCCCACGAGACAAAGACAAAAGTGTTTGTCAATGTTTCTTATTTCCGAGAAATTGTTTCTAGTGAAGTATTTGAGTGGGAGGACAATATAATTTGATAAGGTTTATGAACCTGAGCATAATGATCAGAGTAGCGCAGCATCAGAATTGGTTTCGGAAGCGGCCACGACGATCATGGCTCCCATGACTACAAAGTGTTTTAGCCATGGATATCGAAGTACATATTGAACCTTGTAGGTATGGTTTACTTTGTGATCAAATAAATGATTTGTGGACAAAGGATTGATTTTGAACAATGATAAACCAACTGCAAACAAAGAAGTTATCACTACAAGAAAAGTTGCCATGGCCGACGAAGTTGAAGTCGCGCCGTGGTTGCTGGTGTACCATGGCCGACGATTTTGGGTCTGTCCGTTGTGCATGTCAAAACGTTTTTTTCTCGTTTTTGAGGCCACCTAGCCCGACGAAACCGGCCAAAACGTTGCGTATGGTGGCCCGGGACGTGGTGCATCTCGAATTCTCGGGTTCGCCGGCCGAGTCAACGCAAATCCGCACCGCCGAGGGATGTAGGGCCCAGATGGCAGCCTCTCTGGCATTTTTTTTTCTCGATCGCGCCATCTCGTTCAACGCTCTCCGATCGAGCCGTTTACGATGCAGGATCATGGGTCCCGCATGTCATCCTCTATGAACCAAAATTCTTTCTATTCTTGGATTTTTTTTTACCCCCTGATTTCTGGCTACTTCCTTTTTCTTTTGATCCCTTGCCGCCTTGGAAACGTTGACACCGCTGCTGCTAATTGGGACCCGCATGTCATCCTCTATGAGCAATCAACTTTCTTTTCTTGGAGTGTTTTTTGGCACCTCAAATTTGGTCACTTGCCTTTTTCTTTCGATCCCCTGCCGCCTCTCAAACGGTGATACCGCTGCTGCTAAATGGGACCCGCATGTCATCCTCTATGTACTATAAAACTTTCTTTTCTTGGATTTTTTTGGCACCTCATATTTGGTCACTTGCCTTTTTCTTTCGATCCCCTGCCGCCTCTCAAACGGTGATACCGCTGCTGCTAAATGGGACCCGCATGTCATCCTCTATGTACTATAAAACTTTTTTTCTTGGATTTTTTTGGCACCTCATATTTGGTCACTTACCTTTTTCTTTCGATCCCCTGCCGCCTCTCAAACGGTGAGACCGCTGCTGCTAAATGGGATCCGCATGTCATCCTCTATGTACTATAAAACTTTCCTTTCTATGATTTTTTTGGAACCTCATATTTGGTCACTTGCCTTTTTCTTTCGATCCCGTGCAGCCTCTCAAACGGTGATACCGCTGCTGCTAAATGGGACCCGCATGTCATCCTCTATGTACAATCAAGTTTCTTTTCTTGAATTATTTTTGGCTCCTGATATTTGGTCACTTGCATTTTTCTTTCGATCTCATGCCACGTTGAGGACCCCTGCAGCTCATGGGACCCGCATGCCATCCTCTATGTACTATAAAAGTTGGTTTCCTGGGTTTTATTTGGCACCTGATATTTTGACACTTGCCTTTTTCTTTCTATCGCATGCCGCGTCTCAAAAGGTGATACCGCTGCTGCTAAATGGGACCCGCATGTCATCCTCTATGTACACTCAAGTTTTTTTTCTTGAATTATTTTTGGCTCCTGATATTTGGTCACTTGCATTTTTCTTTCGATCTCATGCCACGTTTGAAACGTTGAGGAACCTGCTGGCTCATGGGACCCACATGTCATCCTCTATGTGCTATAAAAGTTTATTTTCTTGGGTTTTTTTCACCCTCTGATTTTTGGCTATTTCCTTTTTCTTTTGATCCCCTGCCGCCTTGGAAACGTTGAGTAAGCTGCTGACTCATGGGACCCACATGTCATCCTCTATGTACAATCAACTTTCATTTTCTTTTGATCTCAAGCCGCATTTGAAACGTTGAGACCGCTGCTGCTAATTGGGACCCGCATGTCATCCTCTATGTACTATAAAGTTTCTTTTCTTGGATTATCTTTGGCTCCTGATATTTTGCCACTTGCCTTTTTCTTTCAATCTCATGCCGCCTTTGAAATGTTGAGTAAGCTGCTGGCTCATGGGTCCCGCATGTCAGCCTCTACGAACAATAAAAGTTTCCTTTCTTGGAGTTATTTTGACCCCTAATTTCTGGCTATCTGCCTTTTTCTTTTTATCTCCTGCCCCCTTTGAAACGATGACGACGCAGCTGGCAGGTCGGTCCCACATGTCATCCTCTGTGAACAATAAAAGTTTCCTTTGATGGATTTATTTTGAACCCCTAATTAATTTCGGGATATTTCCTTTTTTCCTTTGATCCCCTGCCGCCTTGGAATCGTTGAGGATGCTGCTGCCTCATGGGTCCCGCATGTCATCCTCTCAGAATGGTAAATGTTTCTTTTCTTGGATTTTATTGACCAAACGATTTTTGGCTTATTTTTTCTTTCGATCTCTTGCAGCCTTTAAAACATTCAGGGCGCTGCTGGCTCACGGGTCCCACATGTCAACCTCTATGAACAATAAACGCTGAGGATGCTGCTGCCTCATGGGTCTCGCATGTCATCCTCTCAGAACGAAAATGTTTCTTTTCTTGTATTTTTTACCAAGAGATTTTTGGTTTATTTTTTCTTTCCATCCCCTACCGCCTTTAAAACGTTGACGACGCTGCTGGTTCATGGGTCCCCGATGTCAGCCTCCCCGTACAAGAAACATGTGATATCTTGATTATTTTGCAGACAATAAACATTGTATTTCGCTCTGAGCTATTGCAAACGGATAAATTAAATCTTTATTTTTACATAAACAAACTTATATGTTGAATCTCCTTGTTTTGTGTTTTTGCGAAGCATAGGACTTTCCTGTTTTTTTTAGAAAAATCCGAACTTTCTTGTTTTGGAGTGGGCTGCAATTGTACGAGTCAAAAGGCCCAGCAGGATAGTTCGAAGGCCCAGATGTCCAGATGCAGCCCAATTGAAATCTTTCTTTTCTTGGATTTTTTTCACCCCCTGATTTCTGGCTACTTCATTTTTCTTTTGGTCCTGTGCCGCCTTGGAAATGTTGAGACCGCTCGTTGCAAAATGGGTCCCGCATGTCATCCTCTATGTACAATAAAATTTCTTTTCTTGGATTATTTTTGGCTCCTGATATTTGGTCACTTGCATTTTTCTTTCAATCTCATGCCGACTTTGAAACGTTGAGGAAGCTGCTGGCTCATGGGTCCCGCATGTCATCCTCTATGAACAATAAAAGTTTCCTTTGTTGGATTTATTTTTTACCCCTAATTTCTGGTTATTTGCCTTTTTCTTTTGATCCCCTCCCCCCTTTGAAACTATGACGACGCAGCTGGCAAGTCGGTCCCACATGTCATCCTCTATGAACAATAAAGGTTTCCTTTGATAGATTTATTTTTTACCCTAATTAATTTCTGGCTATTTCCTATTTTTATTTTGATCCCCTGCCGCCTTGGAATAGTTGAGGATGCTGCTGCCTCATGGGTCCCGCATGTCATCCTCTCAGAAAGGTAAAAGTTTCATTTCTTGGATTTTGTTTACCAACCGATTTTTGGCTTTTTTTGTTTCGATCTCCCGCCGCCTTTAAAATGTTGACGACGCCGCTGGCTCATGGGTCCCCAATGCCAGCCTCCCCGTACTGCAAATCCTCTTCTCGCAAAGGTTGTATTTCTAGCTAGATAGCTAAGGTGGATTCGAATCTGCCGTGGTTCAGGCAGCTCAGGTAAGCCTTCTTGCACTGATTAATGGAACTAGTGTATAGCAAGGTCAAGACATGTGGCTTGGTGTAATGAATCTATTTGAATCATGTTGTGGATTCAATCTGATAGTTCTCTAACAGGTCAGCCAAAATAGAAATTAAGTTTTTTTCTAAAACGGAAATGAAAATTAAGATGAACACAAACATTAGTTATCATAATAGCTGATCATACATACATACTTGCTAAGAGCAAAAGCTTGCCAGAGTTTTACCACCCATACAATTAATTAGCAGTTCAGATAAGATAACCTTATATAAGTATAACTACAAATGCATTTGCTAAGGGCTCATGGGACAATAGAACTAGACAACCGCAAACTTGATGACCAGCATGTCACAGTGGCATCGAAAGATCTTGACCTTCAACTTTGATCCAATGCGAAGTTTGGCACCGTCAATGAACTTTTTCCACCTGGAAGTAACAGCCAAGCGGCCATCTGTGGGACTGACGGAGTACCGTCCCTCCACGGTGAGACCTTCACTCTCCATGGCGAGGGAAATCTTGCCCCTTCGGCCAGCATTGAGATCCTTGGCGATACTTTTAGGCAATTTCTGATTCAAAGCAAGAGATACCAACAAAAATTAGTCAATGGCACCAATGCACTGAAGACTGAACCATTTGAGACTTTGAGCAGAGAAGACATCAAGATAAGAGCAATATCTTGTCATATACTCACGAACATAGCCTTCAGATGCGTCCTGGTCACCACACGGGTGGCCACAGCAATGAGCTGAGACCTCGGTGATCTGGCTGGGGCAGGTGCAGGAGCCTGGGCTGGTACACGAGCTAGTGTTGATGCAGGAAACTGCTGGGCAGGTGCAATAAACGGTGCCTCTAGAGGAACCGGTGCTGATGCAAGAGACTGTTGGGCAGGTGCAGTAAACGGTGCAGCTAGAGGAACCAGTGCTGATGCAGGAGCCTGCTGGGCAGGTGTAGTATATGGGGCCTCTACAGGAACCAATGCTGATGTAGGAGCCTCAGGTAGATGCAATAAACGGTGCCGGTACAGAACCGGTGCTGATGCAGAGAGTGGGAAGCCGGTGCCGGTGCCGGTGTGGGTGCCCTTTGTGACATCCGCTCCTGTTCCATCGTGGATCTGCAGCTTTGATCATGTTAAACCCAAAGAAGCTAGAACAGAGGGAATGATTTAGAACAACTGCTCGTAATGCAAGTAATCAAAGGATATGAGTACAAAAAAGTTACATATTATATATTTGGAAGTGTCTCCAACTCTGTAAGCAGTTACGTATATCTGCCCGTTTGAGTTTCTGATCCTCAGCTCGTCGCCCTTCTTCAGACCAAAGTCAAAAGCAAACTTTCTCCAATCATGTCCATACAAATATGTGATGGCCTGCGTCTTGTAGACATACACCTCATAGACCGTGTAGGTGTTCATCAATTTGCCATTGCCATGCATAGTGAAAGACCCTTCATGCGGACACATCTGGTTAATCATTGGACGAAGTTCACAAGGTACAGTCTACAGGTGAAAATTGATACTAATGTAAGAAGCAGGAAGACTAAAAACAAGACTTTACTATATGCCAATTCATGCTAAACCACCGAGAATACATACCCGTAACTCGTGAAGGAGTTATTAGAAAGGTAGATAGAGCCATAGGAGGTGTTATATGCGGGGTATGTACATGGGCCCGCCATATTCTCGCAAGCTCGGCATCGGGATGGTGAAGGAAACATGGGAGGTACTACTGGTGCGTAGCGCTGAATGTAAGTGGAAGAATTAGGTTGTGAAAAGTGCATAGTTCAGAGCAATGCAAATGTTTACAATCGAGTGCATAACACAATGTTACAAACTTAACAGTCAAAATATAGTGTATGATGAATATAAGCATGCTAATTTGGCGTTTCTGAATTCCAAGAAGCAAGAGATGAGCCGGTGATAATATCGTAAATAAATCATGGCATGTATATGTGGCTTAAGAAAATATACCCGAACCCTTGGATGGTTACGGCCCGGCTGGTCCTTGGACTTGAGCTTATATAAGCATCCGTAAGGTGGGGCCGACAAGAACTTGGTGGCAGCCTCTGCAGATGCCTCATCACAGCAGCTTGCAATCCTTTTGACCAATGAAGGCTTAGCGCTTTCAGTCTGCATATGAAAATTGATGAGCAACAGACATCAGCAGTGATATATAAAATGAATCTATGAGACACTGATGCATATAGTGCTGGATGTAAGTGGAAGAATAGGGTTGTGTGTGTTTCTGAACTATTGGTAAGCATAATTAGACAAAGCCGGCAATAAACAGACAAATCAAATCATGTATGAGGATTAAGAAAATATACCTGCTTAAAAAGGATACCACCCAGCTGGCCCGTGGCCTTGTGCTTGTAGAGGTTTTCGGATGATGGTGCCGGCACCATCGTCCTCACAGCAGCCTCATCGGGATCATTTTTTATCCATTTGAGTAGAGGCACAGAAGCTTCATCCTGCATATGAATAGCAACAGAACTCATCATTGATATTTAATAAATCTATGAGATGGACTGATGCAAAAAGTGCGGGATGTAAGTGGAAGAATAGGGTTGTGCATAGACAACAGTTGACAACAATGCCAATGGTTACAAAAGAAGCCAACGGAACTCAACAGTTTATATACTGGATGAGACAGACTGAAAAGTGAAAAATTAGTGTATGATGATTGTAAGCAAATGCAGTGTTTCTGAACTTTTGGTAAGCATTAGGCAAAGCCAACAGTAATTAAACAGGTAATAATAAAATCATGTATGTGGATTAAGAAAATATACCAGATTCATTAAAAGGTCACCACCCAGCTGGCACATGGCCTCGTGCTTGTAGAGGTTTTCGGATGATGGTGCCGGCACCATCGTCCTCACAGCAGCCTAATCAGCCTCATTTTGCATCCACTTGAGTAAAGGCGCAGCAGTTTCAGCCTGCATAAGAATGGGAACAGTTCTCGAAAGGATATTGAACGACTCGAGACAGATCGATGCATATAGTGCTGGATGTAAGTGGAAGGGTATGGCTGTGTATGGACAACAGTTCACAACAATGCAAGGGTGTGTTCGGTTCTGAAACAGCGTGGAATGGAATGGAATGGTTCCATTTCAGAGGAATGGAATGGTTACATTTTTTCGGTTGGGAAAAATGGAGAGCGGAACAGATCAAGGTTAAACTAATCATTTGCCTCAAAATTGTAATTAGCAATTGCAAATGACATTTAATCTCAAAATCGTAATTAATAGCACCTAATGGTGCTCTTTTAATCTAAAAATCGTAATTAACATCATTTTTTGTTGGGTTAGGGGAACTGGAGAGTAGATGAACATTACTGTATGATGATTGTAAGCAAACGAATTTGGTGTTTCTAAACTTTTGGCGTCGAGATCTTATGGGCTTCAACTATAGCCTACCCCAACTTGTTTGGGACTGAAAGGCTTGGTTGTTGTTGTTGTTGTTGTAAACTTTTGGCAAGCATTAGAAAAAACCGACAATAAACAGACAAATATCAAGGCATGTTTTGTGGATTAAGAAAATATACCATATTCATTAAAATATCAACACCCAGCGCGCGCGTGGCCATGTGCTTGAAGAGGCATTTAGAAGATGTGGGCGGCATCAACATACCGGCAGCTTTGATCAGCCGCAGTTTTGATCTTCCTTTTGAGTAAAGGCCCTAAAGTTTCAGTCTGCATATGAATAGCAAAACAAAAGGCAGACCTCAGCAGTGATATTGAATTACTGTATGAGATAGACTGATGCAAATAGTGGATGCTCTTAGCCTTTTGCACGATGAACACTAGCTATGGACAGACAAAAAAAACTACTCCAGTTGACTCAGCTTTGTCTAGATACATCCATCCCAAAGCTTAAGGCTTATTTATTTTTGAGAAATCAAAACAAGTAAAGTTTGACCAAAATTTTAGAACATTCTATCAACAAATATAATATTGTGTAGATACCGTAGGAAAATATATTTCACAACCTATTTAATGATATTAATTTTGTATTTTGCATGTTAATGATTTTTGGTAAAAGCTTAGTCAAACATGGTATAGTTTGACTTTCTAAAAATAATATAATCCCTAAGCTTTGGGATGGAGGTAGTAGTATCTAGAGCTAAAAACACATCTAGATACATCCGTATCTACAGATAGTTGAGTCAATTAATTTGGATCTAAGGGAGTATCAGATTCAGACTACATCATGGTAAGTTGGTTAAAAAAAATTACCCCTCGGCGGTCCCTGCCCAGCTCGGCAGTGGCATTTCGCTTCTTGTGCTGCAGATCGGGCCATGCTCCTGCAGCAGGTGGGGCGCTATTCTCGTTCCCCATAGCCTCAGCACGGAACCTGGAGGTACCAACCTAATACAGAGAATATAGAGCATGGTGTCACAGAGGCTTTATGCACAAACAGCTGAAGACATGTGCTACTTTAAGCATCTTCCTGAACAGGAACAGATTGAGGATGCAGACAGAGTGGATAAGTAAACGGAGTACCCGCTTTATGGGCTGGGGACGCAGCTCAGGCTCAGCCAACTGCCCACATGCGTGGTGGCCTTACGCTCCATTGCCCCCCCACCACCACCACCGAGGTATTTCCTTTCCTGTACAAGCTGACAAAAGATACATTGAGGATCTGCAGAAACTACAAAGGTTGCAAATGTCGACAAATAAAGGAAGAACACCCCAATCCAAGCAAAGGTAGCCCCCGCCCCCCCACCCCCATCAATCACTCCCAGCGCGAGGGTGACCGTAAAGACACCCCTTCGCCCGTAATAGGAAATAGTAGATGCGCAAGATATCGAGGTGAGGAAAAAAGAACCGATCTCGAGAAAGGAAAGAGCATTACTAGTACTACCTAATCCGCTTGGTCTAGATGCAGCTTGCCCCTCCAAGCTGGATGCCTGGACGGTGGAGGCGAAAGGAGGGGATCGAGCTAGCGGCTTGCATCCGTCGGCTGTCGGCACTCGATCGGGAGAGACAAAGGGGGCTACATAAAGGGGAGGGGTAACATATTTTATTACACAGTGAACTTACTGATGTGACTAGTCATTACATGTCTCACTGAAACTGGGGCCCATAGTGTGGCACCCCAAATTCACTTGAACCTGCACGGCGGGACGCATTGGCGCGTCAAGAAAACCCCCGAATTGTAGCGGGGAAATGAAACATTTCACAAAAATTCGAAATTCAAGCACACTGCCACACGCCAAGCACACGGGCTGTTCCTTCCTCTTCCTCGGTTCCTCCTCCCCTATCCGAAAAAACCCCAAATCCCAAGCTCAAACAACAACAAAAAAACCAAATCCCCTGGCCGCCATGCATGTCCTCGTTAACCCGCTGGAGATCGTTCCCGGACGAGGCGGACCCCCCGCCCTGAGATCCCGAGTTCGTCCGTTCCGTCCACCTCGAGGCACTGCATGCTGTCTCGCAGCGGCGGCTTGAGGGCGCTGCAGAGGAAGTTCCTCCGGAAAGTGCTCATGGCAACCGTGCAAGCTCACCGGCGTGCTGTATCCCGAGAGGAACTGGTCAAAGCTTTGCTATTCGCAAAAAAAAAGCGGGCCAAGATCTGGTCAAAGCTTCATCGATAGCTTGCCGCGAGAGGCTTGGAGTCCAGAGTCAATAAACTAGCTGCTGGAGGACTTGGGCGGTTTACACCGATTCATATTAACTGACTCAAGTTTGTTAGTCTAGTTAACAAATGCATCTAGATACATCCATATCTAGACAAAATTGAGTCAATTAATATGAATCAGAGGGGAGTGCCTGAAAGTGTTTCATGCTACCAATTAATGCGTTGGCAGGACTGGCTGTAGAAGTAATTGTGCTACTACTCATACGATGAACTGATTGTGTGGGTGTCAAATTTTGCAACGCGATCATCCACTGAATGCTTAATTATAGTTCTAGCGCCAATGGCGTACAAATCATAACAAAGATAGTACATACTACAACACCAGAACATAAGAGTACGAATCATAAAGTAGCTCAACATTTTGCATCAGGGCTAGGTGGTCCTGAGACTACCGGGACGCCCCTGATGATCTCCGGGCGTGCATCCGCTTCAACGCAAAGTTGTGTACTCGGTCCACGACCTCCTTCTGTAGGCTGGATAATCTCAGGTGCAGGACCTTCGTCTATGAAAGGCTCGTCGTCAGTACCATCCATAGGTGCATCAGGGCTGGGTGGTCTTGAGACTACCCGGACGCAACTGATGATCTCTGGGCGTGCATCCACTTCAACGCAAAGCTGTGTACTCGGTCCACGGCCTCCTTCTGTAGGCTGGATAATCTCAGGTGCAGGACCTTCGTCTATGAAAGGCCCGTCATCGCACCATCCACAGTGCATCAAACTGAGATTCATCTTCAAATCTCCCATCAAACTGAGAGACCTCTTCAACTCTATGCTTCTGCAATTAGTACATCAACAGATTAGACAAACATCTAAGGGATGCAACCTGAACAAATGCCGTTTTACATATTTACCTTCTCATCTGGCACAGCACATGTCCCAGAGCTGAAACCCGGTTCCTGAAGCAAGCGCTTTTTCTCTCCTTCCCGTCCATCCATCTGCAACAAGTTAAATTTGAGTACAGAACTTGCATAGCAATGCAAACTATTGATTGAAACACCGGCAGCATCAATATAAATAATTAACTACATATGCCAGCACACATACAGTGTGAGCAAGATCTGCTTCTCCCGCTGAAGGATCATTATGTGGTTCACCATGATAAACCCACCTAACATATGTGCGGTCCATCCCAAAAATGTGTAAATGATCTTCCACTACATGGTGAGGCCTCTTCTCACCATTCATACATGTGCAGCGCGGGCAATACACGTCCAGGTCGTGACCTTCATGAGCTCTAATAAACCCCATAAAGGGTTGAACACCATTTATATATGAAGGGGAACATAAGTGTCCATGCAGTATCCAAGTTCTGTCCATCTGTTTAATTATGAGATACAATGGTTGGTGATTAATTTAAGGCGAAGTAGGAAATGTATATCCATCGAGTACAAAACTATACTAGTACATGATTATGCATTTCAGCAATCATGTCGAGTACAAAACAAAAAATGCCCATCGATATTTTAGCAAACATATCGTGTACAAATCTCTGCCATGGCATTTCAGCAAATTAACGGATCGAGTGCAAAACTGACTCTATATGCCCACGCAAATGAACAAATTGATCGAGGACAAATCGAGCGGAAAACTATAAAGTGCCAATTAGTTCGAGCATACTGACGATTTTTTTAGCAGCATCAAGAAAATATAAATCGTTAGGCCGTCTTGCCCGATGCATGATTGAGCTAGAGATAGCAACCCTACCGTGGATCAACTTGACCGCCGGTGCGTCTCGAGAAGAACGACGGGGAGGGGAAGCTTCTTCTTCGCACGGACGGGACAGGGAGGGGAAGCTCTTCGCACGGACGGGGATAAGTTGTGTAGCGGTGGGTGGGGGTCATGCGGCCGGGCCGCCCGGTAGGTGGTGTTTAATGGAGTTGCGTGTGTAATTTGCCGTGCACAAGGTTGAGGAATAGGCGGTTCCCTTTGCCGCGCGCACAATTCAAACTATCCCGCCCATGTACTTTAAATTCGCCCTATTTTCGTTAAATCGACATAAAGTCATGTGAGTGGGTGGAAATTAGCAAAGTTGCTTGAAAAATAGTAAAACTCTGGAATTATCCTTTAAATATGCTCTACTTCCTGTGAAAATCGGGGTGTGGAGGCATGTTGAGCTGTTTTATTTGTACCTTCTTCATTAAAACTCCCATTTTATGCACTTTGGATGGAAAGAAATCATTTGTACATAAATTTTGACAACGCCATTTGCAAACATTAATTGTTTTACATGCCAAGATGCACCCATCCACCAAATATGGGGCAAAAGTTTATCACAATCTAGATATATATGTATAATTAGTGAGGGACCCCTTTTGATTTTGTGCAATTTCCACTAATTAGCTAGAGAGAAGGGGTCAGTTAATTAGGCCATGTTAGGGGCTATGTGTTTTAGATTAGGGTTGTGTGGATTCAAATACAACTTCTATATTTGTGTGCTATGATTAATCAAAACTAGACCGATCGATCACAAGACACATTATTATTAGAGGCACATGCCTTTGCGCACAAAGTGCATGTGTGTGTTATTGGCCACCAACGAGAGAGCGGCGAGAGAGCGATTGAAATCTCCAAATTAAACACATATATAAGCATACATGGTTAGGCCATGCATGCATATTTATTATATATATTGTGAGGCAAATAAATTAAAGTACATGTGTATATATATAAGTGTGTTTCTTGGCCACCAACGATATATAGATCGAGAGAGAGAGATTGAAATATATATATCCCCAAGAATATCTTCAAACATGTATTGAAATATATGCACGAATGATATGCAAGGTATGCCATGCGCACATCACTACAATAAGCCCCCCCATATAGCATCGTATGCTCTGCAACGCTTTAAAAATGCGCTGCAAAATACCGACATAGCTACGGATATTTGCGTTGGTAAGTCCATCCGTTACGGACTATACGAGTGACAACGAATTTCATGCGTTGCAGTCTATACGTTGGGACACACCAAAATAAAGTACAACATGGCGCTTAGCGCTAGGATCTTATTTCCGACTATTTCGTCTAATTCATGGTCTATCTCGGCATCCTGGGCGCTCTAGCGAAAAAATTATGGTTGATCAGTTTGACTAGAGACTGGCGCTTGGTCAAGTGAAAAATAAAAAATAAAATAGAGTAACTCAACCGAATCAGGACAGAATCAGTAGATTTTTTAGGCTGTCGCGTTGGGAGGAGACGAACATATAGCATAACTTTTGTTTTTTCTTTATTTATGGCGCTTTTTTCTTGATTCCCCGTTTCCCTCCATTTCTGCCCTTCAATGTTTTCGTTCCCTCCGATTATTTTCGGGGCTTACTGATTACCCGCGCGTTTTTTCTACATATTAATGCTAAGAACTTCCGGATGGCATGGTATTAGTTTATTGACCCCACGGTTCATAGAAACTAAATCGTGAAATGGATTACTTAAAATGTAAATAGAAAAGATTATTGTAACTTCCTCTAAATCTCCGCACCTCCCATCCCCGCACTTCCCTATCCCAAATCGTGGGTCTCATCTTCTCCAACAAAAACTCCAGTGAATATCTGCCGACTGGTGGTGGCGGCCGGCGGCCGATTCGGTGTATTCTCTTTGATTGCAGGTCAGTGCCTCCTCTCCCCTGGGTATTCTCTCCTCTCTCTCTATCTGATCCATCCGGCTTCCGCGTCTGAGTGTCTCGCAAAGCGCGTTATGCTGCCAGCGGCATCTCAGGCCGATCTGCGAGGCAGCAATGACATTGCCGCACGCAGGGCGAGTGCTGACCAGCACCATAATTCCAGCGGCACCACGCAGGGGCAAGGTCTGCAACGGTGCAAGCAGCAGCCAGCAGAGGCCCTCGGCGACCCCGGACGCGCGGACACAGGCAGGCACCCAGACATTGCAGCTCGGTAGCTCCTCCGATCAGGCTTTCTTCTCTCTAAGTTCTCTTCTGTCTGCTAGTAGTCTGCCTACTCTCTGTTTTGGCGGCCGGTGCGTCGACCTCAATCAATCAAAAGTTCTCTTCTGTCAGCTCCTCTAGGCTGTAACAATCGATGTACTGAAAAAACTTCAGGCCCATGTACGTGACCAGAGAAAGATGAACCATGCATTCCCTTTCAGCAGCCGCTAGCGCTCATGGTCCTGTATCCTCTAGGTTGTAACTACCGATCTATTAAACCATATATATTGTCGCTATACATAGTATACTGTTAGTTATTTGTTCGATCAATTGCAAATTAATGCCTAGAGGAAAAGAAAATACTTGATGATTAACGATTAGTTTATTTATAAGGTCTTATCCTTGACATTACTGATTTTTTTGCAAGCCTATGTATATCTTAATTTTTCTGTTCGTTCACTTAATGATATTGTTTTTCTCCTAGAGCAGATATGACACGAAGTAAATTGCGTGTTGTTCAATCCAATGATGAATACATGACTGAGGAACATGAAAATACTATGCACGTTGATGCTGAATCATCTGCTTCCGAACCTTTATCTTGCAATGGGAAAGAAGGCTTTCCAGAAAGTGATGATGAAGAGGATGAAGACGACCATGATGACACTGCTGATAATGCCGAAGGTAATTGATCAGATCTTCAGTATTGATGATAAACCAAAGACATTCATCTTTATCTCTAACGATTACTAGAACATAATTGTTATGGAAATTTATGCATGATCAGAAGAAAATGGAGAAACAAACAAGCGTGGAAAGACAAAGCTGAAAAAAACATGGAATCTTCCAAAAGGGCAGAGAATTGTGGTCAAGTGCAATGATCTGAATCAGCCAATTGGAAAAGAAGCTGGGCGTCTAGGTTACTTTCTGGGCACAGTTGCTAGGAACGGGAAATTGTGTAGCTTAAGCTACACGGACTGGAGAAAACTAATAGGAGAGAGAGATAAGAAAAATGAACAAAACAATAAAAAGGATATATTGGGGCAAGTAAAGGTCGATCCAGTGCTCATTTTCAATATTTTGCTAACATTTTTATGCTTAAGATTCCGTGTTATGCTAATGTTACTGTTGCTGGATATGTAGATGAGGTTTCTTTATCCCCCTCGATTGGAGAAGTATATATTAAAAACAATTGGAGAAAGATGGAGGCAACATAAGTCAAATCTAAAAGCCCTCTTTTTTGATGCAACCAAGAGCATGGAAGCCAACAACACCAATGTTCCAAAGGGTGTGATTAAAGACCAGTGGATTTCTCTTGTTACTAATTGGATGAGCCAAAAGGCACAGGTACATATATACTTGTTAGATTTACCATTTACATGATGCATAGTCTTTATACGGATATGTAAATGCATGTGCATTATTTACAAAACGCATGACAGGATATAAGTGAGAAAAATAGGCAAAACTCTACAATGAAGAAGTCGATACACACGGCTGGAACTAAGAGTTTTGCTCGGAATAGAGAAGAGCTGGTCAGTTTTTTAGAACTCAAATATATGCATCTACCATTTGCACTGTATGTTTTCATCACTAACTGTTAAATAATTTTACCATGTAACCAATAGCGGCAAAAGGATCCAGAAAAGAAGAATCCACACCGAGCTGTCTTGTACATTCATACACACCAACATAAAATCGACAAAAACGACCAGATGATTAACGAACACGTGGTATAATATCTACTCTCTATTATGAAAAATTATATTGTTGTTTTGTACATTGTTATTGATTACACTATTAATATATTTAGGTTGAATTGAAGAAGACTTTAGCCAAGAGGCCAGATTTAGCAGACACGAGTAAAGGAACAGCTTGGAAAGGAGATGCCTTGAATACAATACTAGGAGTAGACAAGCGTGGACATGTACACGGATTGGGACTAGTCCCAAATCCTAATCAAGTCTTTGGTGTATCATCTTCAGGTCACTTTCAGGATATACACCTAACTTCAGTGGAAGATACACACAATGAAGATGTTATGTACCTTAGACTTCAGATGGAAAAGATTGAGCAACACATGAAAAACCAAGATGCTAAAATTCTAGAACTAACTGAGAAGTCATGAAACTCTGAAAGACAGGTAAATTTAAGGAACTTTGCCATTGTTCAAGACATGTACTAACTTTGTATTGGTGATTATAGGGTTCTTTGGGTCAGATATCTACATCCCGAGATCCTCTTGGTATTGCTCACACAAAATCAAAAAGGAAAGTATGTATCGTTAAAAAGGTCAAAGTCATTTAAATAAATATGATCTTATTCTAATTTGTTTTTTGATCGGCAGAGAGTATATGGTGATCTTCATAGACAACAACTTGGTACAGTTGGAAAGGAGAACAATATGATGGTACTGTACAGATGCATTGGTACATTCTTGTTTCTTTCTTTTATAGAAATTAGTAATCTCTTGCCTTTCACTACAGAGAAAGGAAAACTTTCTAAATGATTAGGAGATGCAACCACCAAACAAATGTCCTGCTACACATAAGGTTTGCGCATATGTATATTGTTTGCAACCCAAAATGGTTGAGCAACAAGTTCCTTCTTCCTCGTAGTTCTTGCAATATCAGTGTTTACTATATTTTTTTGCCAATCTTACAATATATCTACTATCATAGAACAAAGAAACTTTGCTGCAAGATGAAAATGTGCTACCTACGAAAGAAACTGCTAGCGTAGAAAAGGTTAGTGCACTTCTTTACTTTTTTTGAGTTAACTATTATTCAAGGCATCTCCTTTCCAAGCTTGTTTATCCCATCCATGGTTTCTTTGTAGCACTGAATCCATTTTAAGGACGACATGGTTCATAAATTTATTGGTTATCTAATGAATTACCTTATATTTTAGGACATAGACATTGATCCCCGACACAACGACACACGTTTTAAAGTTTCATCTGCACACATGGTAACTTCTCATTCATCATGCATACATTTAAATTCAGTTTTTCTGCTTGTATTACCTCTGACTATTATTTACCTTCTCATTAGCCTGGTGGCCGTAACACGAACATCCCAAAACGGGCTACTGCAACAAAGCATGTGAATGTATGACATCGAATTACTAAATACTTCTCTTCTCCTTTTAAATTTTCTTATTATTGTATATTGTATCCTTGCAGCAAAACATTTATCACTGCTTGCACTTCTTGCAACATGAGTTTTTATTATAGTCCATGACAGTTTCTTTGTCATAGAACAAAGAAACTTGGGTCCATGAAGAAAATGTCCGACCAAGGAAGGAAAGTGCTAGTGCAGAAAAGGTTAGTGCACTTTATTTCTTGCAGTTATCTTTTGTTGAAATTTATACTGCCCCTATTTATTTTGTAGTTTTCTCTTTGTTTATTATTATGTGCATGTAGAAATCATTTCAGTGGCCTTGACAATCTGTAGAGCACATTTGTTCTTACTAGGTAGCTGATAGTATTAGTCAGATTACTAATAAAGTAGCTTCTACATGCATGCACAGTCCTTCGGCATGTGAAGTCGAGCTCCCTGGATTGTTAATACCTTTCTTGTTCCATGTGTTGACCAACATACATAAGTCATCTGAATAATTCTAATGCACACCTATACGAAACAAAGGAGAAAATCCCTTCCCAAGTAGAAAAAGAACAATACTATACATCGGTATTATATGGATAGAACAATTTGTATTTTTTTTATCACTACAGCTTCTGATCAACTTTTTTTGTTTCTAATATCTGATTATATTGCACTTTTGCTATCATGGTGGCCAAAACATGAAGATATCAAAAGTGGCTAGTTCAACAAAGCAAGCTAATGTATGAGATGAAATTTCTGAACCTTTTACTTTCCCTTTTAGTATTCTTATGATTTCACTTTATTGCCTATTGAGGTAGCACTATCATCTTAGAAACAACAAGGCAGTACGGTGACTGGATTAGATGCCAACTCCATAGACGTATGTGCACTATGCTTCTTTTATTCAAGATTCTTTGCAGGTTTAAATTGCATTGAATATTGTTTTCTCATGCACTTTTGTTTATGTAAAAGGTTGGCGCTATAGTATTTTTGAAGCGTTTGGAAAATCAGAACAAGAATGTTGCTCTTGCTACACTCCAAAGTAGCGACCCAGAATATGCAGTTGAAGGCGTTAAACTTGGAAATCAGTTCTGGGCAGTGCGTGTTGATGCTACATTAGAAAAATCCGATGAGTTGATACGACCACTCAAAAAGGTCAAGATTATTGGTCATGCAGCAACATTAACTATCGCATGGCCTTCAACCTTTGTATGTTACCCTCTTGTAAAGTTTACCCCTCTAAACTTTTACTACTTTATAAACCTGATGCTTTTTCTTTACTGATCTCAATTTTTTCTTGTAGATTTCCAAGATAAATTGATGATGCATGGTTTGAGGTGTTCATTGCAAGATGATGATGGATGCTACTACTGGATAGTTTAAATTAGTTTTAGAATGTCATTTTAATTTTCTATTTTGAAAGAGAATATATTTGTAATGGTGCAAGTACCTGATAATTTGTGTTCTTTGAATGTTGTTCTTTGTTATTGAACATAGTCAATATATTATATGAAATGTTTTTTCCTATATCGTGGCTCCTCTGCACTATGCGCATTGACTTTGTGACTACTAATAGATATGGACAACATATTATTTATTGATCATGTTATGTAGTGTGATGTCAGTCTCAAAACTCATTCCTACGGTGATACCACCAACGCATATGAGTCTCAAAACTCATTCCTGCATGATACCACCAACGCATACGAGGTGTTGTTAGCCTATCCTTATATACGTTGCTATCTTACAACGCTTATGCACGCTGATTACCAACGGATGTTTTTGTGTTGTTGTAGAACCTTGCAACGGCACCAACGGCAACACATATAAATCCGTTGGTGTAGACCATAACAACGCTTATATGAACATTTGGCAACGCATATATGTGTTGCTACAGGGGGGGGTCCTGTTGTAGTGCATGCACACTAATTATATATATTATGAGACAACTTAATCAAATGTGTTTTCATTGGAGATCGAGAACTTGTCAAAAATCAAGTTAATTAATTTATCAGCGCTAATTAGTTAATTGGTCGCCTACTTGATGAGCAATTAAGTGTCGTTGGCCTATATATATATGTAGGGTTTAATTAGGGTTTAGGGTTTAGGGTTAGCTAGCTAGGGTTTTAGGGTTAGGGTTTACGGTCTAGGGTTTAGGGTCTAGGGTTTAGGGTGTTTAGGGTGTACATTTAGGGTTTATGGTCTAGGGTTTAGGGTCTAGTGTTTAGGGTGTTTAGGGTGTACGTTTAGGGTATAATTAGGGATTAGGGATTAGGGTTTTAGGGTTTAAGGTTTAGGGATCAACGATCGAGTGCACGCACACATTATTAGAGGCACCCGCGCCTTTGCGCATAAAGTGCATGCGTATATATATAAGTGTGTTTTTTGGCCACCAACGATATATAGATCGAGATAACAGAGAGATTTAAATATATATATATATCCCCAAGAATATGTTCAAAAATATATTGAAATATATGCATGAATCAAGTTAATTAATTTATCAGCGCTAATTAGTTGGTCGCCTGCTTGATGCGCAATTAAGTGTCGTTGGCCTATATATGTAGGGTTTAGGGTTTAGGGTTAGCTAGGGGTTAGGGTTAGGGTTAGGGTTTAGGGTTTAGGGTTTAGTGTTTAGGGTTTAGGGTTTAGGGCTTCAGGGTTTAGGGTTTAGTGTTTAGGTTGTTTAGGGGGTGTATGTTTAGGGTATAATTAGGGATTAGGGATTAGGGTTTTAGGGTTTAAGATTTAGGGATCATCGATCGAGTGCACACACACATTATTAGGGAGGCACCCGCGCCTTTGTGCATAAAGTGCATGCGTATATATAAGTGTGTTTTTTGGCCACCAATGATATATATATAGATCGAGAGAGAAAGAGATTGAACTATATATATTTATCCCCAAGAATTTGTTCAGATATATATTGAAATATATGCACGAATGATATGTGCAAGGTATGCCATGCGCTCATGCACACTAATTATATATATATTATGAGGCAACTTAATCAAATGTGTTTTCATTCGAGAGAACTTATCAAGATTCAAGTTAATTAATTTATCAGCACTAATTAGTTGGTCGCTTGCTTGATGCGCAATTAAGTGTCGTTGGCCTATATATATGTACGGTTTAATTGGGGTTTAGGGTTTCGGATTAGCTAGCTAGGGTTTTAGGGTTAGGGTTAGGGTTAAGGTTAATTAATTAGGGTCTAGGGTTTAGGGTTTAGGGTTTAGGGTTTAGGGTTTGGGGTTTAGTGTTTAGGTTTTAGGGTCTAGGGTTAGGGTTTAGGGTTTAGGGTTTAGGGTGTAGGGTTTAGGGTTTAGGGTTTAGGGTTTAGTGTTTAGGGTGTTAATTTAGGGTGTACGTTTAGGGTATAATTAGGGATTAGGGATTAGGGTTTTAGGGTTTAAGGTTTAGGGATCATCGATCGAGTGCACACACACATTATTAGAGGCACCCGCGCCTTTGCGCATAAAGTGCATGCGTATATATATAAGTGTGTTTTTTGGCCACCAACGATATATATATAGATCGAGAGAGAAAGATTGAAATATATATATTTATCCCAAAGAAATAAGTTCAGATATATATTGAAATATATGCACAAATGATATGTGCAAGGTACGTATGCCATGCGCGTATGCACACTAATTGTATATATATTATGAGGCAACTTAATCAAATGTGTTTTCATTCGAGAGAACTTGTCAAGATTCAAGTTAATTAATTTATCAGCGCGCTAGCTAATTAGTTGGTCGCCTGCTTGAGGCGCAATTAATTAAGTGTCGTTGGCCTATATATATATATGTAGGGTTTAATTAGGGTTTAGGATTTAGGGTTAGCTACATAGGGTTTTAGGGTTAGGGTTAAGGTTAATTAATTAGGGTTTAGGGCCTAGGGTTTAGGGTTTAGCAGGGTTTGGGGTTGGGGTTTAGGGTTAGGGTTTAGGGTTTAGGGTTTAGGGTGTAGTGTTTAGGGTTTAGGGTCTAGGTTTAGGGTTTAGTGTTTAGGGTGTTAATTTAGGGTGTACGTTTAGGGTATAATTAGGGATTAGGGATTAGTGTTTTAGGGTTTAAGGTTTAGGGATCATCGATCGAGTGGACACACACATTATTAGAGGCACCCGCGCCTTTGCGCATAAAGTGAATGCGTATATATAAGTGTGTTTTTTGGCCACCAACGATATATATATAGATCGAGAGAGAAAGATTGAAATATATATTTATCCCCAAGAATATGTTCAGATATATATTGAAATATATGCACGAATGATCATATGTGCAAGGTATGCCATGCGCGCATGCATAGTAATTGTATATATATTACGAGGCAACTTAATCAAATGTGTTTTCATTCGCGAGAACTTGTCAAGATTCAACAAGTTAATTAATTTATTAGCGCTAATTAGTTGGTCGCCTGCTTGATGCACAATTTAGTGTCGTTGGCCTATATATATATGTAGAGTTTAATTAGGGTTTAGGGTTTAGGATTAGCTAGCTAGGGTTTTAGGGTTAGGGTTAAGGTTAATTAATTAGGGTTTAGGGTCTAGGGTTTATGGTTTAGGGTTTGGGGTTTGGGGTTTAGTGTTTAATTAGGGTTTAGGGTCTAGGGTTAGGGTTTAGGGTTTAAGGTTTAGGGTTTAAGGTTTAGGGATCATCGATCGAGTCCACACACACATTATTGAGGCACCCGTGCCTTTGAGCATAAAGTGCATGCGTTTATAATTGTGTTTTTTGGCCACCTACGATATATATATAGATCGAGAGAGAAAGATTGAAATATATATATTTATCCCCAAGAATATGTTCAGATATATATTGAAATATATGCACGAATGATCATATGTGCAAGGTATGCCATGCGCGCATGCACACTAATTGTATATATATTATGAGGCAACTTAATCAAATGTGTTTTCATTCGAGAGAACTTGTCAAGATTCAACAAGTTAATTAATTTATTAGCGCTAATTAGTTGGTCGCCTGGTTGATGCGCAATTTAGTGTCGTTGGCCTATATATATGCAGGGTTTAATTAGGGTTTAGGGTTTAGGATTAGCTAGCTAGGGTTTTAGGGTTAGGGTTAGGGTTAAGGTTAATTAATTAGGGTTTAGGGTTTGGGGTTTGGGGTTTAGTGTTTAATTAGGGTTTAGGGTATAGGGTTAGGGTTTAGGGTTTAGGGTTTAGGGTTTAGGGTTTGGGGTTTGGGGTTTAGTGTTTACTAGGAAATTTGCCCGTGCGTTGCTACGGCAGACTGCGGCATGAGTGATTAGAAAAAACCTGAATAAAATATATGAATGCCGAACTAAAAAAAATTTGCCCATGTGTACGTGCTAGATTTGAGAAATAGGTCGCCAAATATAAACTCGAGAACAATAGCTCACATATCCGCAAAATAAAATTGATTGCATATACGCCGTCCTTATTTTTCTTATTTTCAGCAGTATAAACATGAGTGGAAGAACCAAGTAATAACGCCAAAATATGATTTGCCAATTCAAAACTTCTAGATGCTGATGGAAGATATGAATTCTATCATATTTAAATTTTTTAACATTGTAGATGATTTCTCTAATGGTGAAGGAACTTCTGGCTGAATCTTACTACTACTATGTGGTTATGGACCTGGCACCATATATGAACTTAATGTTAGTCAGGATAGAACTGAACATGTAAGCTTGTTTGGCATGGTGTAAGAAACAGCTGGGTGAACCATGATGTGTTCATTAATTTTTGACATCTATTTTTTTAAATGTAAGAGCTGAGTCAGGTTCAGACAGACTTATTATTTCAAGAATGAAGTTACTTTGGGATGTCCGCTTTATTCTGAACTATACTTTCATGTTGAGTACCAGGAAGAACGGTGGGAGCATAGGAGCTTTTCAGTCGGCGCGCGTTGTAGCCTTGGAGGAGCTCCTTCAGCACCCAATTCGGAAGTTGTGGTCGAACCCTGAACCAGCTGATGATGCTCACGAGCAGCATCACATCCGCTCGCCATGTCTCCTCTTTCATTGTCTTGTGGAACTGGGCCAATAAATTATGCGAGCAGTTCCGCTAAAGATCATACCAACATGCTGATTTAAATGGGGAACGGAATCTTCAGAGCACATACCAGTAGATAGATCTCCATCCATAAGCTACTCATTGTCTAATTTACACGGGACGTGTTGTAGCCGCACTGAACGACACACGCACGCGCCCAGTAGCTAGGAGCGGCCTGGAGGCCTCCTGCCGGAGGTTCTCGGCCTTGGTGGCAGCTGTGGATACCTCTCCGGGCGCGAGGTCCGGCGAGCACTTCCAGGCATGTGGGTGAGTTTCTAACAGCGCAGTTGGATTGGAGACGCTGCCCTGGTTGTGGGCTGCAGCAATGAGCGATTCTACGTAAGCCACTCTTCCATGATCGATCAATGGAAAATCCGCAAGGCAAAGTCTGTTTCTTCCTCTCCCCTCTGCCAGCCCATGGTGGTTCTCTATCCCGGACTTGGAGGAAAATCAATCAATTGATCTTGCTACTGTTTGACGGAGGATGACCGGCGGGCCGAACGTTCAGACTCGTGGACAGCAATAACGCCGGGAAGCCTAATCCTCTCTCAGCGATCGACTGATCTTCTCCCCGCTTGTTCCTCTGCAAGGCGCACTCTCGAAACTGGTCCTCCACGCCGGGAAGCCTAATCCTCTCTGGCTCTCTCAGCGATCGACTTGTCTTCTCCCCGCTTGTTCCTCTTCAAGGCGCACTCTCGGAACTGATCCTCCACCTATCACCGCCCGCCGCGCTGTCATCGCGCGTAGGCCGTTCGTTGTCGGGCGAGACAGGGGCGGGAGCGTGAGAGGGAACTGTTGATTGTGGCACGAGCGTCACGGAGGGTGGCCACTGCGGCGGCTGTATCGGACCGCCTCTGCATAATCTGGAAACAGCCCGCGCTCAGATCGCTCTCCTCGCCCAAGACCTTCTCGTCAACTTTGCTTCTGTCCACCGTGGTTTTCGCCTAATAACTCGTCGAATCGCTAGCTCGTATCTCGTAGCTTTGAAAGCTCGATTTGGATCTTAACTTGGATCCATTGGATGCACGGAGATCAATCCCTGTCACACATATATACAGAGAAGGTAGGAAGAGAACGATCCAATCTAGCCAGGATACTTTGTTTGAATCGTCCCACCCGGTCATAATTTCTGAGAGCGTGGTTCGTACAGACTCTGCTGGGTGTACTCGATGGAGGCGCTACGTGCGGTATGAGGACTCTGTATCGGTAACACGGACGAAATTTTTGCGAGGCTGACTACGGACGAACGGACCAAACCACGGAAACACTTTTCCCATTATTATTAGGTATAAAATTAGGGTTTAGGGTATAGGGTTAGGGTTTAGGGTTTAGGGTTTAGGGTGTAGTGTTTAGGGTTTAGGGTCTAGTGTTTAGGGTGTTTAGGGTGTACGTTTAGGGTATAATTAGGAATTAGGGTTTTAGGGTTTAAGGTTTAGGGATCATCGATCGAGTGCACACACACATTATTAGAGGCACCCGCGCCTTTGCGCATAAAGTGCATGCGTATATATAAGTGTGTTTTTTGGCCACCAACGATATATATATAGATCGTGAGAGAAAGATTGAAATATATATATTTATCCCCAAGAATATGTTAAGATATATATTGAAATATATGCACGAATGATATGTGCAAGGTATGCCATGCGCGCATGCACACTAATTGTATATATATATTATGAGGCAACTTAATCAAATGTGTTTTCATTCGAGAGAACTTGTCAAGATTCAACAAGTTAATTAATTTATTAGCGCTATATAGTTGGTTGCCTGCTTGATGCGCAATTTAGTGTCGTTGGCCTATATATATATATAGGGTTTAATTACGGTTTAGGGTTTAGGATTAGCTAGCTAGGGTTTTAGGGTTAGGGTTAGGGTTAAGGTTAATTAATTAGGGTTTAGGGTCTAGGGTTTGGGGTTTAGTGTTTAATTAGGGTTTAGGGTCTAGGGTTAGGGTTTAGGGTTTAGGGTGTAGTGTTTAGGGTTTAGGGTCTAGGGTTTAGGGTGTAGTGTTTAGGGTTTAGGGTGTTTAGGGTGTACGTTTAGGGTATAATTAGGGATTAGGGATTAGGGATTAGGGTTTTAGGGTTTAAGGTTTGGGGATCATCGATCGAGTGCACACACACATTATTAGAGGCACCCGCGCCTTTGCGCATAAAGTGCATGCGTATATATAAGTGTGTTTTTGGCCACCAACGATATATATATAGATCGAGAGAGAAAGATTGAAATATATATATTTATCCCCAAGAATATGTTCAGATATATATTGAAATATATGCACGAATGATATGTGCAAGGTATGCCATGCGCGCATGCACACTAATTGTATATATATTACGAGGCAACTTAATCAAATGTGTTTTCATTCGAGAGAACTTGTCAAGATTCAACAAAGTTAATTAATTTATTAGCGCTAATTAGTTGGTCGCCTGCTTGATGCGCAATTTAGTGTCGTTGGCCTATATATATGTAGGGTTTAATTAGGGTTTAGGGTTTAGGATTAACTAGCTAGGGTTTTAGGGTTAGGGTTAGGGTTAAGGTTAATTAATTAGGGTTTAGGGTCTAGGGTTTAGGGTTTAGGGTTTGGGGTTTGGGGTTTATTGTTTAATTAGGGATTAGGGTCTAGGGTTAGGGTTTAGGGTTTAGGGTGTAGTGTTTAGGGTTTAGGGTCTAGGGTTTAGGGTTTAGTGTTTAGGGTGTTTAGGGTGTACGTTTAGGGTATAATTAGGGATTAGGGTTTCAGAGTTTAAGGATTAGGGATCATCGATCGAGTGCACACACACATTATTAGAGGCACCCGCGCCTTTGCGCATAAAGTGCATGCGTATATATAAGTGTGTTTTTTGGCCACCTACGATATATATATAGATCGATAGAGAAAGATTGAAATATATATATTTATCCCCAATAATCTGTTCAGATATATATTGAAATATATGCACGAATGATCATATGTGCAAGGTATGCCATGCGCGCATGCACACTAATTGTATATATATTATGAGGCAACTTAATCAAATGTGTTTTCATTCGAGAGAACTTGTCAAGATTCAACAAGTTAATTAATTTATTAGCGCTAATTAGTTGGTCGCCTGGTTGATGCGCAATTTAGTGTCGTTGGCCTATATATATGTAGGGTTTAATTAGGGTTTAGGGTTTAGGATTAGCTAGCTAGGGTTTTAGGGTTAGGGTTAGGGTTAAGGTTAATTAATTAGGGTTTAGGGTCTAGGGTTTAGGGTTTAGGGTTTGGGGTTTGGGGTTTAGTGTTTAATTAGGGTTTAGGGTATAGGGTTAGGGTTTAGGGTTTAGGGTGTAGTGTTTAGGGTTTAGGGTCTAGTGTTTAGGGTGTTTAGGGTGTACGTTTAGGGTATAATTAGAGATTAGGGTTTTAGGGTTTAAGGTTTAGGGATCATCGACCGAGTGCACACACACATTATTAGAGGCACCCGCGCCTTTGCGCATAAAGTGCATGCGTATATATAAGTGTGTTTTTTGGCCACCAACGACATATATATAGATCGAGAGAGAAAGATTGAAATATATATATTTATCCCCAAGAATATGTTCAGATATATATTGAAATATATGCTCGAATGATCATATGTGCAAGGTATGCCATGCGCGCATGCACACTAATTGTATATATATTACGAGGCAACTTAATCAAATGTGTTTTCATTCGCGAGAACTTGTCAAGATTCAACAAGTTAATTAATTTATTAGCGCTAATTAGTTGGTCGCCTGCTTGATGCGCAATTTAGTGTCGTTGGCCTATATATATATGTAGAGTTTAATTAGGGTTTAGGGTTTAGGATTAGCTAGCTAGGGTTTTAGGGTTAGGGTTAGGGTTAAGGTTAATTAATTAGGGTTTAGGGTCTAGGGTTTATGGTTTAGGGTTTGGGGTTTGGGGTTTAGTGTTTAATTAGGGTTTAGGGTCTAGGGTTAGGGTTTAGGGTTTATGGTTTAGGGTTTATGGTCTAGGGTTAGGGTTTAGGGTCTAGGGTTTATGGTTTATGGTTTGGGGTTTGGGGTTTAGTGTTTAATTAGGGTTTAGGGTCTAGGGTTAGGGTTTAGGGTTTAAGGTTTAGGGTTTAAGGTTTAGGGATTAGGGTTTTAGGGTTTAAGGTTTAGGGATCATCGATCGAGTCCACACACACATTATTAGAGGCACCCGTGCCTTTGAGCATAAAGTGCATGCGTTTATATAAGTGTGTTTTTTGGCCACCTACGATATATATATAGATCGAGAGAGAAAGATTGAAATATATATATTTATCCCCAAGAATATGTTCAGATATATATTGAAGTATATGCACGAATGATCATATGTGCAAGTTATGCCATGCGCGCATGCACACTAATTGTATATATATTATGAGGCAACTTAATCAAATGTGTTTTCATTCGAGAGAACTTGTCAAGATTCAACAAGTTAATTAATTTATTAGCGCTAATTAGTTGGTCGCCTGGTTGATGCGCAATTTAGTGTCGTTGGCCTATATATATGTAGGGTTTAATTAGGGTTTAGGGTTTAGGATTAGCTAGCTAGGGTTTTAGGGTTAGGGTTAGGGTTAAGGTTAATTAATTAGGGTTTAGGGTCTAGGGTTTAGGGTTTAGGGTTTGGGGTTTGGGGTTTAGTGTTTAATTAGGGTTTAGGGTATAGGGTTAGGGTTTAGGGTTTAGGGTGTAGTGTTTAGGGTTTAGGGTCTAGTGTTTAGGGTGTTTAGGGTGTACGTTTAGGGTATAATTAGGAATTAGGGTTTTAGGGTTTAAGGTTTAGGGATCATCGATCGAGTGCACACACACATTATTAGAGGCACCCGCGCCTTTGCGCATAAAGTGCATGCGTATATATAAGTGTGTTTTTTGGCCACCAACGATATATATATAGATCGAGAGAGAAAGATTGAAATATATATATTTATCTCCAAGAATATGTTCAGATATATATTGAAATATATGCACGAATGATATGTGCAAGGTATGCCATGCGCGCATGCACACTAATTGTATATATATTATGAGGCAACTTAATCAAATGTGTTTTCATTCGAGAGAACTTGTCAAGATTCGACAAGTTAATTAATTTATTAGCGCTAATTAGTTGGTCGCCTGCTTGATGCACAATTTAGTGTCGTTGGCCTATATATATAGGGTTTAATTAGGGTTTAGGGTTTAGGATTAGCTAGCTAGGGTTTTAGGGTTAGGGTTAGGGTTAAGGTTAATTAATTAGGGTTTAGGGTCTAGGGTTTAGGGTTTAGGGTTTGGGGTTTGGGGTTTAGTGTTTAATTAGGGTTTAGGGTCTAGGGTTAGGGTTTAGGGTTTAGGGTGTAGTGTTTAGGGTTTAGGGTCTAGGGTTTAGGGTGTAGTGTTTAGGGTTTAGGGTGTTTAGGGTGTACGTTTAGGGTATAATTAGGGATTAGGGATTAGGGTTTTAGGGTTTAAGGTTTAGGGATCATCGATCGAGTGCACACACACATTATTAGAGGCACCCGCGCCTTTGCGCATAAAGTGCATGCGTATATATAAGTGTCTTTTTTGGCCACCAACGATATATATATATAGATCGAGAGAGAAAGATTGAAATATATATATTTATCCCCAAGAATATGTTCAGATATATATTGAAATATATGCACGAATGATATGTGCAAGGTATGCCATGCGCGCATGCACACTAATTGTATATATATTACGAGGCAACTTAATCAAATGTGTTTTCATTCGAGAGAACTTGTCAAGATTCAACAAAGTTAATTAATTTATTAGCGCTAATTAGTTGGTCGCCTGCTTGATGCGCAATTTAGTGTCGTTGGCCTATATATATATGTAGGGTTTAATTAGGGTTTAGGGTTTAGGATTAACTAGCTAGGGTTTTTGGGTTAGGGTTAAGGTTAATTAATTAGGGTTTAGGGTCTAGGGTTTAGGGTTTAGGGTTTGGGGTTTGGGGTTTAGTGTTTAATTAGGGTTTAGGGTATAGGGTTAGGGTTTAGGGTTTAGGGTTTAGGGTGTAGTGTTTAGGGTTTAGGGTCTAGTGTTTAGGGTGTTTAGGGTGTACGTTTAGGGTATAATTAGGGATTAGGGTTTTAGGGTTTAAGGTTTAGGGATCATCGACCGAGTGCACACACACATTATTAGAGGCACCCGCGCCTTTGCGCATAAAGTGCATGCGTATATATAAGTGTGTTTTTTGGCCACCAACGATATATATATATAGATCGAGAGAGAAAGATTGAAATATATATATTTATCCCCAAGAATATGTTCAGATATATACTGAAATATATGCACGAATGATCATATGTGCAAGGTATGCCATGCGCGCATGCACACTAATTGTATATATATTACGAGGCAACTTAATCAAATGTGTTTTCATTCGCGAGAACTTGTCAAGATTCAACAAGTTAATTAATTTATTAGCGCTAATTAATTGGTCGCCTGCTTGATGCGCAATTTAGTGTCGTTGGCCTATATATATATGTAGAGTTTAATTAGGGTTTAGGGTTTAGGATTAGCTAGCTAGGGTTTTAGGATTAGGGTTAGGGTTAAGGTTAATTAATTAGGGTTTAGGGTCTAGGGTTTATGGTTTAGGGTTTGGGGTTTGGGGTTTAGTGTTTAATTAGGGTTTAGGGTCTAGGGTTAGGGTTTAGGGTTTATGGTTTAGGGTTTAAGGTTTAGGGATTATGGTTTTAGGGTTTAAGGTTTAGGGATCATCGATCGAGTCCACACACACATTATTAGAGGCACCCGTGCCTTTGAGCATAAAGTGCATGCGTTTATATAAGTGTGTTTTTTGGCCACCTACGATATATATATAGATCGAGAGAGAAAGATTGAAATATATATATTTATCCCCAAGAATATGTTCAGATATATATTGAAGTATATGCACGAATGATCATATGTGCAAGGTATGCCATGCGCGCATGCACACTAATTGTATATATATTATGAGGCAACTTAATCAAATGTGTTTTCATTCGAGAGAACTTGTCAAGATTCAACAAGTTAATTAATTTATTAGCGCTAATTAGTTGGTCGCCTGGTTGATGCGCAATTTAGTGTCGTTGGCCTATATATATGTAGGGTTTAATTAGGGTTTAGGGTTTAGGATTAGCTAGCTAGGGTTTTAGGGTTAGGGTTAGGGTTAAGGTTAATTAATTAGGGTTTAGGGTCTAGGGTTTAGGGTTTAGGGTTTGGGGTTTGGGGTTTAGTGTTTAATTAGGGTTTAGGGTATAGGGTTAGGGTTTAGGGTTTAGGGTTTAGGGTGTAGTGTTTAGGGTTTAGGGTCTAGTGTTTAGGGTGTTTAGGGTGTACGTTTAGGGTATAATTAGGAATTAGGGTTTTAGGGTTTAAGGTTTAGGGATCATCGATCGAGTGCACACACACATTATTAGAGGCACCCGCGCCTTTGCGGATAAAGTGCATGCGTATATATAAGTGTGTTTTTTGGCCACCAACGATATATATATAGATCGAGAGAGAAAGATTGAAATATATATATTTATCCCCAAGAATATGTTCAGATATATATTGAAATATATGCACGAATGATATGTGCAAGGTATGCCATGCGCGCATGCACACTAATTGTATATATATTATGAGGCAACTTAATCAAATGTGTTTTCATTCGAGAGAACTTGTCAAGATTCAACAAGTTAATTAATTTATTAGCGCTAATTAGTTGGTCGCCTGCTTGATGTGCAATTTAGTGTCGTTGGCCTATATATATTTAGGTTTAATTAGGGTTTAGGGTTTAGGATTAGCTAGCTAGGGTTTTAGGGTTAGGGTTAGGGTTAAGGTTAATTAATTAGGGTTTAGGGTCTAGGGTTTAGGGTTTAGGGTTTGGGGTTTGGGGTTTAGTGTTTAATTAGGGTTTAGGGTCTAGGGTTAGGGTTTAGGGTTTAGGGTGTAGTGTTTAGGGTTTAGGGTCTAGGGTTTAGGGTGTAGCGTTTAGGGTTTAGGGTGTACGTTTAGGGTATAATTAGGGATTAGGGTTTTAGGGTTTAAGGTTTAGGGATCATCGATCGAGTGCACACACACATTATTAGAGGCACCCGCGCCTTTGCGCATAAAGTGCATGCGTATATATAAGTGTGTTTTTTGGCCACCAACGATATATATATAGATCGAGAGAGAAAGATTGAAATATATATATTTATCCCCAAGAATATGTTCAGATATATATTGAAATATATGCACGAATGATATGTGCAAGGTATGCCATGCGCGCATGCACACTAATTGTATATATATTACGAGGCAACTTAATCAAATGTGTTTTCATTCGAGAGAACTTGTCAAGATTCAACAAAGTTAATTAATTTATTAGCGCTAATTAGTTGGCCGCCTGCTTGATGCGCAATTTAGTGTCGTTGGCCTATATATATGTAGGGTTTAATTAGGGTTTAGGGTTTAGGATTAACTAGCTAGGGTTTTAGGGTTAGGGTTAGGGTTAAGGTTAATTAATTAGGGTTTAGGGTCTAGGGTTTAGGGTTTAGGGTTTGGGGTTTGGGGTTTAGTGTTTAATTAGGGTTTAGGGTCTAGGGTTAGGGTTTAGGGTTTAGGGTGTAGTGTTTAGGGTTTAGGGTCTAGGGTTTAGGGTTTAGTGTTTAGGGTGTTTAGGGTGTATGTTTAGGGTATAATTAGGGATTAGGGTTTCGAGGTTTAAGGTTTAGGGATCATCGATCGAGTGCACACACACATTATTAGAGGCACCCGCGCCTTTGCGCATAAAGTGCATGCGTATATATAAGTGTGTTTTTTGGCCACCTACGATATATATATATAGATCGAGAGAGAAAGATTGAAATATATATATTTATCCCCAAGAATATGTTCAGATATATATTGAAATATATGCACGAATGATCATATGTGCAAGGTATGCCATGCGCGCATGCACACTAATTGTATATATATTATGAGGCAACTTAATCAAATGTGTTTTCATTCGAGAGAACTTGTCAAGATTCAACAAGTTAATTAATTTATTAGCGCTAATTAGTTGGTCGCCTGGTTGATGCGCAATTTAGTGTCGTTGGCCTATATATACGTAGGGTTTAATTAGGGTTTAGGGTTTAGGATTAGCTAGCTAGGGTTTTAGGGTTAGGGTTAGGGTTAAGGTTAATTAATTAGGGTTTAGGGTCTAGGGTTTAGGGTTTAGGGTTTGGGGTTCGGGTTTAGTGTTTAATTAGGGTTTAGGGTATAGGGTTAGGGTTAGGGTTTAGGGTTTAGGGTTTAGGGTTTAGGGTGTAGTGTTTAGGGTTTAGGGTCTAGTGTTTAGGGTGTTTAGGGTGTACGTTTAGGGTATAATTAGGGATTAGGGTTTTAGGGTTTAAGGTTTAGGGATCATCGACCGAGTGCACACACACATTATTAGAGGCACCCGCGCCTTTGCGCATAAAGTGCATGCGTATATATAAGTGTGTTTTTTGGCCACCAACGATATATATATATAGATCGAGAGAGAAAGATTGAAATATATATATTTATCCCCAAGAATATGTTCAGATATATATTGAAATATATGCACGAATGATCATATGTGCAAGGTATGCCATGCGCGCATGCACACTAATTGTATATATATTACGAGGCAACTTAATCAAATGTGTTTTCATTCGCGAGAACTTGTCAAGATTCAACAAGTTAATTAATTTATTAGCTCTAATTAGTTGGTCGCCTGCTTGATGCGCAATTTAGTGTCGTTGGCCTATATATATATGTAGAGTTTAATTAGGGTTTAGGGTTTAGGATTGACATGATCTCATGGTCATAAGGACTAGGTAACTATGTATCGAAAGCTTATAGCAAATAACTTAATGACGAGATCTTATGCTACGCTTAATTGGGTGTGTCCATTACATCATTCATACAATGATATAACCTTGTTATTAATAACATCCAATGTTCATGATTATGAAACTAATCATCCATTAATCAACAAGCTAGTTAAGAGGCATACTAGGGACTCTTTGTTTGTCTACATATCACACATGTACTAATGTTTCGGTTAATACAATTATAGCATGATATATAAACATTTATCATAAACATAAAGATATAAATAATAACCACTTTATTATTGCCTCTAGGGCATATCTCCTTCAGTCTCCCACTTGCACTAGAGTCAATAATCTAGTTTACATTTGTAAAGATATAACACCTTGGCCTTCTGGTGCTTTATCATGTTTTGCTCACGGGAGAGGTTTTAGTCAACGGGTCTGACACGCTCAGAAACGTATGTATTTTGTAATTCATTTGCGTCTCAACGCATCACTCATTTCCAAATGAGTCGGCATTAAATATGTTTGGTCTTCTGGTGGAACCTTAATTCCTTGGTCTGAAATAAGTCACTAATATTGTCACACACAATATAGCTTCAAAGTTCTGACACTATTGGAACTACACCAAGTTCTCAAAGAACCTCTTGACTTAACATCCTCAGTCATTGTCAGAACAATGACATACTCTGCCTTCATTTGTAGAATCCGTCACAATATTTAGAACTCTTCTAAATCTAGCATAGACAACTTCTAGCTTATTGTGCTACCTTTTTAAACAACACTTAGTCAAATTTGAGATTGAATGTGTATTTTATATGTGACAAAACCAATATCGATGTAATCACCTTACAGCGATTTGTTTGTCATTTCTCCATACAAAACTATATATATATCCTTGGTTCTTCTAAAGTACTCAAGGATACTCTTACTGTCGTCCAATGATCATCTCATGAATCATTCTGGTATATGCTCATAACATTTTAGAGCACATGACATCTGATTGTGTACATATTATTCGTGATCCATAATCACTCATGTGTTTTTACTCATTGAGTATCAGATACACTCAAGTCTTGTTAAAACTTCAAATGACAAGAACATTTTCTTAATATTTCTATACTGAACTATTTCAATATCCATTCTATGTACTTTGACTTAAACTTATTTTGTGTTTCAATCTATCTTCATAGATCTTGACACTAGATATGTTTCAGTCCATATCCTTTCATTGAAATTAATTTCTCAATGAAAACTTTTAATCAAGTATATAATTACATCATTTATAACCAACTATATGTCACCTACATAAAGTATTATAAATATGTCTTAGCGCTCCCACTTAATTTCTTGCAAATGCAAGCCTCTTCATCGTCTCTGATGAAATCAAAAACTCTTTGATTATTTCATCTGGTGAAGATTCCAACTCATGATACTTACTTCATCCAATTGAAGTTCGTATACCTATCTAGTATTCCACGGATCAGCAAAACTCTTGGTTGTATCTTGTATACACCTTTAATACACACTTCTGATAAGTAATGTATTTTGCCATCCTACTAACATTTCTCATAAAAGAAATATGTAGTGATTACTAGAATAATTCATATAGAATATAAGCATTGCTACGGAAGATCTAATCTTGTCGTAGTCAACTCTTTGAACTTTTGTCGTAAACAACTTTTCGACAAGTCAAGCTTCTTCAAGGATATTTCATCCAAGTCCATCAATTTCATAGATCCATTTACTTTCAAAAAGTATTCATCTATCTTGGATTTCATGGCGTATAACCATTTTAACGGAGTCAGGGCCCATCATAACTTCTTTGTTTGTAGTTGGTTTATCATTGTTCAAAATCAATCCTTTGTCCACAAATCATTTATTTGATCACAAAGTAAACCATACCTACAAGGTTCAATATGTACTTCGATCTCCATGGCTAAAACACTTTGTAGTCATGGGAGCCATGATCGTCGCGGTCGCTTCCGGAACCAATTTCTGATGCTGCGCTACTCTGATCATTATGCTCAGGGTTCATAAACCTTATCAAGTTCTATTGTCCTCCCACTCAAATACTTCGCTAGAAACAATTTCTTGGAAATAAGAAACATTGACAAACACTTTTGTCTTTGTCTCGTGGGAAGAATTCCCAATCAAATCTCTGGGATAACCAACAAAGACATTCATCCGATTTTGGTTGTAAACTTATTTACTTATGGTATGCATACCAAAATTTAAGAAAAGACTATAAGGTTTCATACCCATGCCATAACTCGTATGGTGTCATTTCAACAGATCATGATGATGCTCTATTCAGTGTAAAAGCGGTAGTCACTAAAGCATAATCCACAAAAATATAATTGCATCAATATTTTATCTCATCATTGATCCAACAAAGTTTGGATACATCTCTTGGATACTTCATCATCACTATGATACTCCAAGAAACGTAAGTTGTAGAACAATTTCATAACTCTCTTAGATGTTCGCTAAAACTCGTAATTCAAATATTTTCACCATGATCCAATCATAGATATTTGACTTTTCTATTACGATGATTTCCACTTAATGCTGAAATTTATTTGAATCCATTCAAATGTTTCAAACTTCTTCCTTATTGAATATATCCACATATATACTCAATTCATTATTGAAAGTTTTCATGAAGTAGAAGAATCTCCCGCACACAACTATGCCCAGTGAACCACATATATCATCATGTATGTTTTCACTAAGTTAGTTTCCCGTTCAACTCTTGGCCTATGAACGGTATTTTAGTCATTCTCTTTTAGAAAAGATTTGCAAGCGCCAAACGATTCAAAAATCAAATGACTCCAAAAATCCATTTGCATGGAGTTCCTTCATGCGTTCTTCTCTAAAATGACCTAAATGGCGGTTCCACATATAAGTGGAATTCAAATCATTTGCCTTATGGCATTTTAGCGTCAGTGTTATGTATGTGTGTTTCACCATTAAGATTTATAATAACTTATCCATCGTACATGGAGTATTGTCATAATATGAACAACTCATTGTTTTAATTTGACCAGAGCAAAATAACAATTATCAAGTTCTTTATTATAAATTCTAAGGGCTAGATAGAATGCCAACGATGAACATAATAACACTTTATTTTTGTTCCAGATGTGCATTCCTATCATATTCCTTGTTAGTCACTTAGGCCATTGTATTCTTGTATTGCGTTGTTATGTATGACACTTCATACCAACCAATATGGTACAAATACCCAAAATTTCATTGTGTGACCAAACGAGGAATACATCCATAACATGTATATCATTTATATACACCTGAGCTAGACTTTCTAGTCTTTTCTTTTCTTTTGCCAAAATATCTTTTGCAGTTTCTCTTTTAGCTTTCCTCATTATTCAGAGAAACACTTTAACATTATTAACTTCTAGGTTTGTTGGTCAAATACCAATAACCTTGAGGTTCTTACTTTAAGTTGATCATCATATGACAAGTGTTTCAGATTTCACTATTAGTAACTTTGTAATATGATGAACAATTTCACTCATAATTTTATCCATTGTATCATGATGACTTTCTGAGACCATATCTGTACATGCTAGGCTCATAAAGTTTAACCTCAGTATTCGCATGTGCAAATCTGGCTTGCACCCGTTGTAAGCACACGTAGAATCTATAACACCCGATCATCACGTGATGCTTCGAAACGACGAGTCTTAGCAACGGTGCATACTAAGGACAATCACTTCATGGATATGCGAATATCGTTAGTGCCCCAATAGTTGGAGGATTGGGACGCCTTGCGTCTTCAACCTTCGTACATTACCATAAAACTTATGAGTTTATGTAGTCTCACCAAATTATATTCTATCATCTTGCAATAAGGTCTTAGATATCACATATATCTCATACCTTGATTATTTCTGAAAACTAAATTTCCAGCTCCTTATTTTTCAAACAGATTTGAACTTCAAGTTTTACGGAGACAAGATAACTTTAGGTACTAATTGAAACCACAACTCTTTGAATCAACAATGTGAGGTTTACTAAAAGTTTGCAATAGGACTTAATCATTTCTTGATTCTTTAACAATACGGTACCAGTCCGTAAAGTTTTTTTATCAGACTTAACAGTATTTCTATCTCAATTACAAGACTAGCGCATGGTAGAAAACGGATGCCAATACTACAAAATTAATTCAAAATACTACTCAGACTATGTTTATGATAATTAGTTCATGTTTTAATCTAATTACTAATGAACTCCCACTTAATACAACATCCCTCATAGTTGTTAAGTGGTACACGATCCAAATCCACTACACCAAAACCGATCATCACGTGAGATGATGTAGCTTCAATGATGAACATCAACATATTGATCATATCATCCATATGACTCGTGTTCAACCTTTCGGTTTCCGTTGTCCCGAGGCCATGTCTGTACATGATAGGCTCGTCAAGCAAACCCAAGTATTCCGCGTGTGCAACATGGCTTACACCCGTTGTATATGAACGTTGAATCTATCACATCCGATCATCACGAGATGCTTTGAAACGACGAACTTTGGCAACGGTGCATACGAGGGGAGAACACTTTATTATCTTAATATTAATGTGAGAGATCATCTTATAATGCTACCGTCGCGTTCTAAGCTAAATAAGATGCATAAAGGATTAACATCACATGCAATTCATATGTGAAATGATATGGCCCTTTAGTCTTTGCGCCTTCGATCTTCATCTCCAAAGCACGGACGTGATCTCCATCATCAACGGGGCATGATCTCCATCATCGTCGGCGTAGCGTCAAGGTCCATGGCGCCGTCTTCATGGTTGTTCACCTCATGTAGCAACTATTACAACTACTTTGAATACTACTCAACATGAAATTTAAAGACAACCATAAGGCTCCTGCCAGTTGCCACAATACAATAATGATCATCTCATACATATTCATCATCACATTATGGCCATATCACATCACCAAACCCTGCAAAAACAAGTTAGACGTCTCTAATTTGGTTTGCATATTTTACGTGGTTTAGGGTTTTCGAGAGAGATCTAATCTACCTACGAACATGAACCACAACGGTGATACTATTGTTGTCAATAGAAGAGTAAATTGAATCTTCACTATATTAGGAGAGACAGACACCCGCAAAGCCTCTTATGCAATACAAGTTGCATGTCGAACGAGGAACAAGTCTCATGAACGCGGTCATGTAAAGTTAGTCCGAGCCGCTTCATCCCACTATGCCACAAAGATGCAAAGTACTCAAACTAAAGATAACAAGAGCATCAACGCCCACAAAACTATTGTGTTCTACTCGTGCAACCATCTATGCATAGACACGGCTCTGATACCACTGTAGGGATTCGTTGCATAGAAAACAAAAAATTTCCTACCGCGAACACGCAATCCAAGCCAAGATGCAATCTAGAAGACGGTAGCAACGAGGGGATTATCGAGTCTCACCCTTGAAGAGATTCCAAAGCCTACAAGATGAGGCTCTTGTTGCTGCGGTAGACGTTCACTTGCCGCTTGCAAAAGCGCGTAGAAGATCTTGATCACCGGCGCCACGAACGGGCAGCACCTCCGTACTCGGTCACACGTTCGGTTGTTGATGAAGACGACGTCCACCTCCCGTTCGAGCGGGCAGCGGAAGTAGTAGCTCCTCTTGAATCCGACAGCACGACGGCGTGGTGTCGGTGGCGGTGGAGAACTCCGGCGGAGCTTCGCTAAGCGTGCGGGAGCTTATGGAGGAGAGGGGGGCGGCTAGGGTTTGAGAGGGGGTGGCCGGCCACTTGGGGGGTGCGGCCAGGTGGTGGTCTTGGGGTGGCCGGCCCCCTCCCCTTGGCCCCTCATTATATAGGTGGAAGCCCCAAGTGTTGGACTACAAGTCTCCGAATAAGACCCGAACCCAAAACCTTCCATGTGATAGGGAAACCTACCCAAAGTGGGAATCCCACTTGGAGTGGGATTCCCCACTTCCATGTGGGGGGGTGGCCGGCCCCCATAGGGGGAGTCCACTTGGGACTCCTCCCCCTCTAGGGTTGGCCGGCCATGGAGGTGGAGTCCCTCCGGGACTCCACCTTCCTTGGTGGTTTCTTCCGGACTTTTCTAGAACCTTCTAGAACCTTCCATAAAACCTTCCGAATCATTTTAAATCACATAAAATGACATCCTATATATGAATCTTATTCTCCGGACCATTCCGGAACTCCTCGTGATGTCCGGGATCTCATCCGGGACTCCGAACAAATATTCGAACTCCATTCCATATTCAAGTTCTACCATTTCAACATCCAACTTTAAGTGTGTCACCCTACGGTTCGTGAACTATGCGGACATGGTTGAGTACTCACTCCGACCAATAACCAATAGCGGGATCTGGAGATCCATAATGGCTCCCACATATTCAACGATGACTTTAGTGATCGAATGAACCATTCACATACGATACCAATTCCCTTTGTCACGCGATATTTTACTTGTCCGAGGTTTGATCTTCGGTATCAGTCTATACCTTGTTCAACCTCGTCTCCTGACAAGTACTCTTTACTCGTACCGTGATATGTGGTCTCTTATGAAATTATTCATATGCTTGCAAGACATTAGACGACATTTCACCGAGAGGGCCCAGAGTATATTTATCCGTCATCGGGATGGACAAATCCCACTGTTGATCCATATGCCTCAACTCATACTTTCCGGATACTTAATCCCACCTTTATAACCACCCATTTACGCAGTGGCGTTTGGTGTAATCAAAGTACCTTTCCGGTATAAGTGATTTACATGATCTCATGGTCATAAGGACTAGGTAACTATGTATCGAAAGCTTATAGCAAATAACTTAATGACAAGATCTTATGCTACGCTTAATTGGGTGTGTCCATTACATCATTCATACAATGATATAACCTTGTTATTAATAACATCCAATGTTCATGATTATGAAACTAATCATCCATTAATCAACAAGCTAGTTAAGAGGCATACTAGGGACTCTTTGTTTGTCTACATATCACACATGTACTAATGTTTCGGTTAATACAATTATAGCATGATATATAAACATTTATCATAAACATAAAGATATAAATAATAACCACTTTATTATTGCCTCTAGGGCATATCTCCTTCACTAGTTAAGTCACACTATGAAATTCTTGGGTATTAGTACTATATTGGTTGGTATGAAGTGTCATACAAAACAACGCAATACAAGAATACAATGGCCAAGTGACTGACAATTAATATGATAGGAATGCACGTCTAGAACAAAATAAAGTGTTATTATGTTCATCGTTAGCATTCTATCTAGCCCTTAGAATTTATAATAAAGAACTTAATAATTGTTATTTTGCTCTGGTCAAATGAAAACAATGAGTTGTTCAAATTATGACATTACTCCATGTACGATGGATAAGTTATTATAAGTCTTAATGGTGAAACACACATACATAACACTGACGGTAAAATGCCATAAGGCAAATGATTTGAATTCCACTTATTTGTGGAACCGCCATTTAGGTCATGTTAGAAAGGAACGCATGAAGGAACTCCATGCAAATAGATTTTTGGAGTCATTTGATTTTTGAATCATTTGGCGCTTGCAAAAACTTTTCTAAAAGTAATGACTAAAATACCGTTCATAGGCCAAGAGTTGAACGGACAACTAACTTAGTAAAAACATACATGATGATGTATGTGGTTCACTGGACATAGTTGTGTGCGGGAGATTCTTCTACTTCATGAAAACTTCAAACAATGAATTGAGTATATATATGTGGATATATTCGATAAGGAAGAAGTTTGAAACATTTGAATAGATTCAAATAAATTTCAGCATGAAGTGGAAATCATCGTAATAGAAAAGTCAAATATCTATGATTGGATCATAGTGGAAATATTTGAATTACTAGTTTTAGCGAACATCTAAGCGAGTTATGAAATTGTTCTACAACTCACGTTTCTTGGAGTATCATAGTGATGATGAAGTATCCGAGAGATGTATCCAAACCTTGTTGGGTCAATGATAAGATAAAATATTAATGCCATTATATTTTTGTGGATTATGCTTTAGAGACTACCATTTTTACACTGAATAGAGCATCATCATGATCCGTTGAAATGACACCATACAAGTTATGGTATGGGTATAAACCCTAATAGTCTTTTCTTTAAATTTTGGTCTAAGAGTTTACAACAAAAATCGGATGAATGTCTTTGTTGGTTATCCCAGAGATTTAATTGGGAATTCTTCCCACGAGACAAAGACAAAAGTGTTTGTCAATGTTTCTTATTTCCGAGAAATTGTTTCTAGTGAAGTATTTGAGTGGGAGGACAATATAATTTGATAAGGTTTATGAACCTGAGCATAATGATCAGAGTAGCGCAGCATCGTAATTGGTTTCGGAAGCGGCCACGATTTATCATGGCTCCCATGACTACAAAGTGTTTTAGCCATGGATATCGAAGTACATATTGAACCTTGTAGGTATGGTTTACTTTGTGATCAAATAAATGATTTGTGGACAAAGGATTGATTTTGAACAATGATAAACCAACTACAAACAAAGAAGTTATCACTACAAGAAAAGTTGCCATGGCCGACGAAGTTGAAGTCGCGCCGTGGTTGCTGGTGTACCATGGCCGACGATTTTGGGTCTGTCCGTTGTGCATGTCAAAACGTTTTTTTCTCGTTTTTGAGGCCACCTAGCCCGACGAAACCGGCCAAAACGTTGCGTATGGTGGCCCGGGACGTGGTGCATCTCGAATTCTCGGGTTCGCCGGCCGAGTCAACGCAAATCCGCACCGCCGAGGGATGTAGGGCCCAGATGGCAGCCTCTCTGGCATTTTTTTTTCTCGATCGCGCCATCTCGTTCAACGCTCTCCGATCGAGCCGTTTACGATGCAGGATCATGGGTCCCGCATGTCATCCTCTATGAACCAAAATTCTTTCTATTCTTGGATTTTTTTTACCCCCTGATTTCTGGCTACTTCCTTTTTCTTTTGATCCCTTGCCGCCTTGGAAACGTTGACACCGCTGCTGCTAATTGGGACCCGCATGTCATCCTCTATGAGCAATCAACTTTCTTTTCTTGGAGTGTTTTTTGGCACCTCAAATTTGGTCACTTGCCTTTTTCTTTCGATCCCCTGCCGCCTCTCAAACGGTGATACCGCTGCTGCTAAATGGGACCCGCATGTCATCCTCTATGTACTATAAAACTTTCTTTTCTTGGATTTTTTTTGGCACCTCATATTTGGTCACTTGCCTTTTTCTTTCGATCCCCTGCCGCCTCTCAAACGGTGATACCGCTGCTGCTAAATGGGACCCGCATGTCATCCTCTATGTACTATAAAACTTTTTTTCTTGGATTTTTTTGGCACCTCATATTTGGTCACTTACCTTTTTCTTTCGATCCCCTGCCGCCTCTCAAACGGTGAGACCGCTGCTGCTAAATGGGATCCGCATGTCATCCTCTATGTACTATAAAACTTTCCTTTCTACGATTTTTTTTGGAACCTCATATTTGGTCACTTGCCTTTTTCTTTCAATCCCGTGCAGCCTCTCAAACGGTGATACCGCTGCTGCTAAATGGGACCCGCATGTCATCCTCTATGTACAATCAAGTTTCTTTTGGTTTAGTATTTTTCGCACGAGCTATTTGGTCACTTGCATTTTTCTTTCGATCTCATGCCACGTTGAGGACCCTGCAGGCTCATGGGACCCGCATGCCATCCTCTATGTACTATAAAACTTTCTTTTCTTGGATTTTTTTGGCACCTCATATTTGGTCACTTGCCTTTTTCTTTCGATCCCCTGGGGCTTCTCAAAACGGTGATACCGCTGCTGCTAAATGGGACCCGCATGTCATCCTCTATGTACACTCAAGTTTCTTTTCTTGAATTATTTTTGGCTCCTGATATTTGGTCACTTGCATTTTTCTTTCGATCTCATGCCACGTTTGAAACGTTGAGGAACCTGCTGGCTCATGGGACCCGCATGTCATCCTCTATGTGCTATAAAAGTTTATTTTCTTGGGTTTTTTTCACCCTCTGATTTTTTGCTATTTCCTTTTTCTTTTGATCCCCTGCCGCCTTGGAAACGTTGAGTAAGCTGCTGACTCGTGGGACCCGCATGTCATCCTCTATGTACAATCAACTTTCTTTTTCTTTTGATCTCAAGTCGCATTTGAAACGTTGAGACCGCTGCTGCTAATTGGGACCCGCATGTCATCCTCTATGTACTATAAAGTTTCTTTTCTTGGATTATCTTTGGCTCCTGATATTTTGCCACTTGCCTTTTTCTTTCAATCTCATGCCGCCTTTGAAATGTTGAGTAAGCTGCTGGCTCATGGGTCCCGCATGTCATCCTCTACGAACAATAAAAGTTTCCTTTCTTGGAGTTATTTTGACCCCTAATTTCTGGCTATCTGCCTTTTTCTTTTTATCTCCTGCCCCCTTTGAAACGATGACGATGCAGCTGGCAGGTCGGTCCCACATGTCATCCTCTGTGAACAATAAAAGTTTCCTTTGATGGATTTATTTTGAACCCCTAATTAATTTCGGGATATTTCCTTTTTTCCTTTGATCCCCTGCCGCCTTGGAATCGTTGAGGATGCTGCTGCCTCATGGGTCCCGCATGTCATCCTCTCAGAACGGTAAATGTTTCTTTTCTTGGATTTTGTTGACCAAACGATTTTTGGCTTATTTTTTCTTTCGATCTCTTGCAGCCTTTAAAACGTTCAGGGCGCCGTCAGCTCACGGTCCCACATGTCAACCTCTATGAACAATAAACGCTGAGGATGCTGCTGCCTCATGGGTCTCGCATGTCATCCTCTCAGAACGAAAATGTTTCTTTTCTTGTATTTTTTACCAACAGATTTTTGGTTTATTTTTTCTTTCCATCCCCTACCGCCTTTAAAACGTTGACGACGCTGCTGGCTCATGGGTCCCCGATGTCAGCCTCCCCGTACAAGAAACATGTGATATCTTGATTATTTTGCAGACAATAAACATTGTATTTCGCTCTGAACTATTGCAAACGGATAAATTAAATCTTTATTTTTACATAAACAAACTTATATGTTGAATCTCCTTGTTTTGTGTTTTTGCGAAGCATAGGACTTTCCTTTTTTTTAGAAAAATCTGAACTTTCTTGTTTTGGAGTGGGCTGCAATTGTACGAGTTAAAAGGCCCAGCAGGATAGTTCGAAGGCCCAGATGTCCAGATGCAGCCCAATTGAAATCTTTCTTTTCTTGGATTTTTTTCACCCCCTGATTTCTGGCTACTTCATTTTTCTTTTGGTCCTGTGCCGCCTTGGAAATGTTGAGACCGCTGCTGCAAAATGCGACCCGCATGTCATCCTCTATGTACAATAAAATTTCTTTTCTTGGATTATTTTTGGCTCCTGATATTTGGCCACTTCCCTTTTTCTTTCAATCTCATGCCGACTTTGAAACGTTGAGGAAGCTGCTGGCTCATGGGTCCCGCATGTCATCCTCTATGAACAATAAAAGTTTCCTTTGTTGGATTTATTTTTTACCCCTAATTTCTGGTTATTTGCCTTTTTCTTTTGATCCCCTCCCCCCTTTGAAACCATGATGACGCAGCTGGCAGGTCGGTCCCACATGTCATCCTCTATGAACAATAAAGGTTTCCTTTGATAGATTTATTTTTTACCCTAATTAATTTCTGGCTATTTCCTATTTTTATTTTGATCCCCTGCCGCCTTGGAATAGTTGAGGATGCTGCTGCCTCATGGGTCCCGCATGTCATCCTCTCAGAAAGGTAAAAGTTTCATTTCTTGGATTTTGTTTACCAACTGATTTTTGGCTTTTTTTTTGTTTCGATCTCCTGCCGCCTTTAAAACGTTGACGACGCTGCTGGCTCATGGGTCCCCAATGTCAGCCTCCCCGTACTGCAAATCCTCTTTCTGCAAAGGTTGTATTTCTAGCTAGATAGCTAAGGTGGATTCGAATCTGCCGTGGTTCAGGCAGCTCAGGTAAGCCTTCTTGCACTGATTAATGGAACTAGTGTATAGCAAGGTCAAGACATGTGGCTTGGTGTAATGAATCTATTTGAATCATGTTGTGGATTCAATCTGATAGTTCTCTAACAGGTCAGCCAAAATAGAAATTAAGTTTTTTTCTAAAACGGAAATGAAAATTAAGATGAACACAAACATTAGTTATCATAATAGCTGATCATACATACATACTTGCTAAGAGCAAAAGCTTGCCAGAGTTTTACCACCCATACAATTAATTAGCAGTTCAGATAAGATAACCTTATATAAGTATAACTACAAATGCATTTGCTAAGGGCTCATGGGACAATAGAACTAGACAACCGCAAACTTGATGACCAGCATGTCACAGTGGCATCGAAAGATCTTGACCTTCAACTTTGATCCAATGCGAAGTTTGGCACCGTCAATGAACTTTTTCCACCTGGAAGTAACAGCCAAGCGGCCATCTGTGGGACTGACGGAGTACCGTCCCTCCACGGTGAGACCTTCACTCTCCATGGCGAGGGAAATCTTGCCCCTTCGGCCAGCATTGAGATCCTTGGCGATACTTTTAGGCAATTTCTGATTCAAAGCAAGAGATACCAACAAAAATTAGTCAATGGCACCAATGCACTGAAGACTGAACCATTTGAGACTTTGAGCAGAGAAGACATCAAGATAAGAGCAGTTATGTTGTCATATACTCACGAACATAGCCTTCAGATGCGTCCTGGTCACCACACGGGTGGCCACAACAATGAGCTGAGACCTCGGTGATCTGGCTGGGGCAGGTGCAGGAGCCTGGGCTGATACACGAGCTGGTGCTGATGCAGGAGACTGCTGGGCAGGTGCAATAAACGGTGCCTCTAGAGGAACCGGTGCTGATGCAAGAGACTGTTGGGCAGGTGCAGTAAACGGTGCAGCTAGAGGAACCGATCTTGATGCAGAGGCCCGCTGGCAGGTGTAGTATATGGGGCCTCTACAGGAACCAATGCTGATGTAGGGGCCTGCTGGGTAGATGCAATAAACGGTGCTGGTACAGGAACCGGTGCTGATGCAGGAGAGTGGGAAGCCGGTGCCGGTGCTAGTGTGGGTGCCCTTTGTGACATCCGCTCCTGTTCCATCAGGGGATCTGCAGCTTTGATCATGTTAAACCCAGCAAGCTAGAACAGAGGGAATGATTTAGAACAACTGCTCAGAATGCAGTAATCAAAGGATATGAGTACAAAAAAGTTACATATTATATATTTGGAAGTGTCTCCAACTCGTAAGCGCTACGTATATCTGCCCGTTTGAGTTTCTGATCCTCAGCTCGTCGCCCTTCTTCAGACCGAAGTCAAAAGCAAACTTTCTCCAATCATGTCCATACAAATATGTGATGGCCTGCGTCTTGTAGACATACACCTCATAAACCGTGTAGGTGTTCATCAATTTGCCATTGCCATGCATAGTGAAAGACCCTTCATGCGGACACATCTGGTTAATCATTGGACGAAGTTCACAAGGTACAGTCTACAGGTGAAAATTGATACTAATGTAAGAAGCAGGAAGACTAAAAACAAGACTTTACTATATGCCAATTCATGCTAAACCACTGAGAATACATACCTGTAACTCTATGAAGGAGTTATTAGAAAGGTAGATAGAGCCATAGGAGGTGTTATATGCGGGGTATGTACATGGGCCCGCCATATTCCCGCAAGCTCGGCATCGGGATGGTGAAGGAAACATGGGAGGTACTACTGGTGCGTAGTGTTGAATGTAAGTGGAAGAATTAGGTTGTGTAAAGTGCATAGTTCAGAGCAATGCAAATGTTGACAAGCGAGTGCATAACACTATGTTACAAACTGAACAGTCAAAATTTAGTGTATGATGAATATAAGCATGCTAATTTGGCGTTTCCGAATTCCAAGAAGCAGTAGACAGAGCCGGTGATAATATCAGAAATAAATCATGGCATGTATATGTGGCTTAAGAAAATATACCCGAACCCTTGGATGGTTACGGCCCGGCTGGTCCTTGGACTTGAGCTTATATAAGCATCCGTAAGGTGGGGCCGACAAGAACTTGGTGGCAGCCTCTGCAGATGCCTCATCGCAGCAGCTTGCAATCCTTTTGACCAATGAAGGCTTAGCAGTTTCTCGCATATGAAAATTGATGAGCAACAGACATCAGCAGTGATATATAAAATGAATCTATGAGACACTGATGCATATAGTGCTGGATGTAAGTGGAAGAATAGGGTTGTGTGTGTTTCTGAACTATTGGTAAGCATAATTAGACAAAGCCGGCAATAAACAGACAAATCAAATCATGTATGAGGATTAAGAAAATATACCTGCTTAAAAAGGATACCACCCAGCTGGCCCGTGGCCTTGTGCTTGAGGAGGTTTTCAGAAGATGGTGGCGGCACCATCATCTTCACAGCAGCCTCATCAGGATCATTTTTTATCCATTTGAGTAGAGGCACAGAAGCTTCATCCTGCATATGAATAGCAACAGAACTCATCATTGATATTTAATAAATCTATGAGATGGACTGATGCAAAAAGTGCGGGATGTAAGTGGAAGAATAGGGTTGTGCATAGATAGCAGTTGACAACAATGCCAATGATTACAAAAGAAGCCAACGGAACTCAACAGTTTATATACTGGATGAGATAGACTGAAAAGTGAAAAATTAGTGTATGATGATTGTAAGCAAATGCAGTGTTTCTGAACTTTTGGTAAGCATTAGGCAAAGCCAACAGTAATTAAATAGATAATAATAAAATCATGTATGTGGATTAAGAAAATATACCAGATTCATTAAAAGGTCACCACCCAGCTGGCCCATGGCCTCGTGCTTGTAGAGGTTTTCGGATGATGGTGCCGGCACCATCGTCCTCACAGCAGCCTAATCAGCCTCATTTTGCATCCACTTGAGTAAAGGCGCAGCAGTTTCAGCCTGCATAAGAATGGGAACAGATCTCAGCAGTGATATTGAATGACTCTGAGACAGACTGATGCATATAGTGCTGGATGTAAGTGGAAGGGTATGGCTGTGTATGGACAACAGTTCACAACAATGCAAGGGTGTGTTTGGTTCTGAAACAGCGTGGAATGGAATGGTTCCATTTCAGAGGAATGGAATGGTTACATTTTTTCGGTTGGGAAAAATGGAGAGCGGAACAGATCAAGGTTAAACTAATCATTTGCCTCAAAATTGTAATTAGCAATTGCAAATGACATTTAATCTCAAAATCGTAATTAACAGCACCTAATGGTGCTCTTTTAATCTAAAAATCGTAATTAACATCATTTTTTGTTGGGTTAGGGGAACTGGAGAGTAGATGAACATTACTGTATGATGATTGTAAGCAAACGAATTTGGTGTTTCTAAACTTTTGGCTTCGAGATCTTATGGGCTTCAACTATAGCCTACCCCAACTTGTTTGGGACTGAAAGGCTTGGTTGTTGTTGTTGTTGTTGTAAACTTTTGGCAAGCATTAGAAAAAACCGACAATAAACAAACAAATATCAAGGCATGTTTTGTGGATTAAGAAAATATACCATATTCATTAAAAGATCACCACCCAGCGGGCGCGTGGCCTTGTGCTTGTAGAGGCATTTAGAAGATGGGGGCGGCATCAACATACTGGCAGCCTGATCAGCCGCAGTTTTGATCTTCCTTTTGAGTAAAGGCCCTAAAGTTTCAGTCTGCATATGAATAGCAAAATAAAAGGCAGACCTCAGCAGTGATATTGAATTACTGTATGAGATAGACTGATGCAAATAGTGGATGCTCTTAGCCTTTTGCACGATGAACACTAGCTATGGACAGACAAAAAAAACTACTCCAGTTGACTCAGCTTTGTCTAGATACCTCCATCCCAAAGCTTAAGGCTTATTTATTTTTGAGAAATCAAAACAAGTAAAGTTTGACCAAAATTTTAGAACATTCTATCAACAAATATAATATTGTGTAGATACCGTAGGAAAATATATTTCACAACCTATTTAATGATATTAATTTTGTATTTTGCATGTTAATGATTTTTGGTAAAAGCTTAGTCAAACATGGTATAGTTTGACTTTCTAAAAATAATATAATCCCTAAGCTTTGGGATGGAGGTAGTAGTATCTAGAGCTAAAAACACATCTAGATACATCCGTATCTACAGATAGTTGAGTCAATTAATTTGGATCTGAGGGAGTATCAGATTCAGACTACATCATGGTAAGTTGGTTAAAAAAATTACCCCTCGGCGGTCCCTGCCCAGCTCGGCAGTGGCATTTCGCTTCTTGTGCTGCAGATCGGGCCATGCTCCTGCAGCAGGTGGGGCGCTATTCTCGTTCCCCATAGCCTCATCATGGAACCTAGAGGTACCAACCTGATACAGAGAATATAGAGCATGGTGTCACAGAGGCTTTATGCACAAACAGCTGAAGACATGTGCTACTTTAAGCATCTTCCAGAACAGGAACAGATTGAGGATGCAGACAGAGTGGATAAGTAAACGGAGTACCTGCTTTGCGGGGCTGGGGACGCAGCTCAGGCTCAGCCAACTGCCCACATGCGTGGTGGCCTTACGCTCCATTGCCCCCCCACCACCACCACCGAGGTATTTCCTTTCCTGTACAAGCTGACAAAAGATACATTGAGGATCTGCAGAAACTACAAAGGTTGCAAATGTCGACAAATAAAGGAAGGACACCCCAATCCAAGCAAAGGTAGCCCCCGCCCCCACCCCCATCAATCACTCCCAGCGCGAGGGTGACCAGAAAGACACCCCTTCGCCCAGAATAGGAAATAGTAGATGCGCAAGATATCGAGGTGAGGAAAAAAGAACCGATCTCGAGAAAGGAAAGAGCATTACTAGTACTACCTAATCCGCTTGGTCTAGATGCAGCTTGCCCCTCCAAGCTGGATGCCTGGACGATGGAGGCGAAAGGAGGGGATCGAGCTAGCGGCTTGCATCCGTCGAGTTTGTCGGCACTCGATCGGGAGAGACAAAGGGGGCTACATAAAGGGGAGGGGTAACATATTTTATTACCCAGAGAACTTACCGATGTGACTAGTCATTACATGTCTCACTGAAACTGGGGCCCATAGTGTGGCACCCCAAATTCACTTGAACCTGCACGGCGGGACGCATTGGCGCGTCAAGAAAACCCCCGAATTGTAGCGGGGAAATGAAACATTTCACAAAAATTCGAAATTCAAGCACACTGCCACACGCCAAGCACACGGGCTGTTCCTTCCTCTTCCTCGGTTCCTCCTCCCCTATCCGAAAAAACCCCAAATCCCAAGCTCAAACAACAACAAAAAAAACCAAATCCCCTGGCCGCCATGCATGTCCTCGTTAACCCGCTGGAGATCGTTCCCGGACGAGGCGGACCCCCGCCCCGAGATCCCGAGTTCGTCTGCTCCGTCCACCTCGAGGCACCTGCGTCTTTGTCTTCGCAGCGGCGGCTTGAGGACGCTGCAGAGGAAGTTCCGCCGGAAAGTGCTCATGGCAACCGTGCAAGCTCACCGGCGTGCTGTATCCCGAGAGGAACTGGTCAAAGCTTTGCTATTCGCAAAAAAAAAAGCGGGCCAAGATCTGGTCAAAGCTTCGTCGATGGCTTGCCGCGAGAGGCTTGGAGTCCAGAGTCAATAAACTAGCTGCTGGAGGACTTGGGCGGATTACACCGATTCATATTAACTGACTCAAGTTTGTTAGTCTAGTTAACAAATGCATCTAGATACATCCATATCTAGACAAAATTGAGTCAATTAATATGAATCAGAGGGGAGTGCCTGAAAGTGTTTCATGCTACCAATTAATGCGCCGGGCAGATCGGCCGTAGAAGTAATTGTGCTACTACTCATACGATGAACTGATTGTGTGGGTGTCAAATTTTGCAACGCGATCATCCACTGAATGCTTAATTATAGTTCTAGCGCCAATGGCGTACAAATCATAACAAAGATAGTACATACTACAACACCAGAACATAAGAGTACGAATCATAAAGTAGCTCAACATTTTGCATCAGGGCTAGGTGGTCCTGAGACTACCGGGACGCCCCTGATGATCTCCGGGCGTGCATCCGCTTCAACGCAAATTTGTGTACTCGGTCCACGACCTCCTTCTGTAGGCTGGATAATCTCAGGTGCAGGACCTTCGTCTATGAAAGGCTCGTCATCAGTACCATCCACAGGTGCATCAGGGCTGGGTGGTCTTGAGACTACCCGGACGCAACTGATGATCTCTGGACGTGCATCCACTTCAACGCAAAGCTGTGTACTCGGTCCACGGCCTCCTTCTGTAGGCTGGATAATCTCAGGTGCAGGACCTTCGTCTATGAAAGGCCCGTCATCGCACCATCCACAGTGCATCAAACTGAGATTCATCTTCAAATCTCCCATCAAACTGAGAGACCTCTTCAACTCTATGCTTCTGCAATTAGTACATCAACAGATTAGACAAACATCTAAGGGATGCAACCTGAACAAATGCCGTTTTACATATTTACCTTCTCATCTGGCACAAGACATGTCCCGTAGCTGAAACCCGTTCCCGAAGCAAGCGCTTTTTCTCTCCTTCCCGTCCATCCATCTGCAACAAGTTAAATTTGAGTACGTAACTTGCACAGCAATGCAAACTATTGATTGAAACGCGGCAGATCAATATAAATAATTAACTACATATGCCAAGACACATACAGTGTGAGCAAGATCTGCTTCTCCCGCTGAAGGATCATTATGTGGTTCACCATGATAAACCCACCTAACATATGTGCGGTCCATCCCAAAAATGTGTAAATGATCTTCCACTACATGGTGAGGCCTCTTCTCACCATTCATACATGTGCAGCGCGGGCAATACACGTCCAGGTCGTGACCTTCATGAGCTCTAATAAACCCCATAAAGGGTTGAACACCATTTATATATGAAGGGGAACATAAGTGTCCATGCAGTATCCAAGTTCTGTCCATCTGTTTAATTATGAGATACAATGGTTGGTGATTAATTTAAGGCGAAGTAGGAAATGTATATCCATCGAGTACAAAACTATACTAGTACATGATTATGCATTTCAGCAATCATGTCGAGTACAAAACAAAAAATGCCCATCGACATTTTAGCAAACATATCGTGTACAAATCTCTGCCATGGCATTTCAGCAAATTAACGGATCGAGTGCAAAACTGACTCTATATGCCCACGCAAATGAACAAATTGATCGAGGACAAATCGAGCGGAAAACTATAAAGTGCCAATTAGTTCGAGCATACTGACGATTTTTTTAGCAGCATCAAGAAAATATAAATCGTTAGGCCGTCTTGCCCGATGCATGATTGAGCTAGAGATAGCAACCCTACCGTGGATCAACTTGACCGCCGGTGCGTCTCGAGAAGAACGACGGGGAGGGGAAGCTTCTTCTTCGCACGGACGGGACAGGGAGGGGAAGCTCTTCGCACGGACGGGGATAAGTTGTGTAGCGGTGGGTGGGGGGTCATGCGGCCGGGCCGCCCGGTAGGTGGTGTTTAATGGAGTTGCGTGTGTAATTTGCCGTGCACAAGGTTGAGGAATAGGCGGTTCCCTTTGCCGCGCGCACAATTCAAACTATCCCGCCCATGTACTTTAAATTCGCCCTATTTTCATTAAATCGACATAAAGTCATGTGAGTGGGTGGAAATTAGCAAAGTTGCTTGAAAAATAGTAAAACTCTGGAATTATCCTTTAAATATGCTCTACTTCCTGTGAAAATCGGGGTGTGGAGGCATGTTGAGCTGTTTTATTTGTACCTTCTTCATTAAAACTCCCATTTTATGCACTTTGGATGGAAAGAAATCATTTGTACATAAATTTTGACAACGCCATTTGCAAACATTAATTGTTTTACATGCCAAGATGCACCCATCCACCAAATATGGGGCAAAAGTTTATCACAATCTAGATATATATGTATAATTAGTGAGGGACCCCTTTTGATTTTGTGCAATTTCCACTAATTAGCTAGAGAGAAGGGGTCAGTTAATTAGGCCATGTTAGGGGCTATGTGTTTTAGATTAGGGTTGTGTGGATTCAAATACAACTTCTATATTTGTGTGCTATGATTAATCAAAACTAGACCGATCGACTGCGCACACATTATTAGAGGCACATGCCTTTGCGCACAAAGTGCATGTGTGTGTTGTTGGCCACCAACGAGAGAGCGGTGAGAGAGCGATTGAAATCTCCAAATTAAACACATATATAAGCATACATGGTTAGGCCATGCATGCATATTTATTATATATATTGTGAGGCAAATAAATTAAAGTACATGTGTATATATATAAGTGTGTTTCTTGGCCACCAACGATATATAGATCGAGAGAGAGATTGAAATATATATATCCCCAAGAATATCTTCAAACATGTATTGAAATATATGCACGAATGATATGCAAGGTATGCCATGCGCACATGCACACTAATTATATATATTATGAGACAACTTAATCAAATGTGTTTTCATTGGAGATCGAGAACTTGTCAAAGATCAAGTTAATTAATTTATCAGTGCTAATTAGTTAATTAGTCGCCTACTTGATGAGCAATTAAGTGTCGTTGGCCTATATATATATGTAGGGTTTAATTAGGGTTTAGGGTTTAGGGTTAGCTAGCTAGGGTTTTAGGGTTAGGGTTTACGGTCTAGGGTTTAGGGTTTAGGGTTTAGTGTTTAGGGTGTTTAGGGTGTACATTTAGGGTTTATGGTCTAGGGTTTAGGGTCTAGTGTTTAGGGTGTTTAGGGTGTACGTTTAGGGTATAATTAGGGATTAGGGATTAGGGTTTTAGGGTTTAAGGTTTAGGGATCAACGATGGAGTGCACACACACATTATTAGAGGCACCCGCGCCTTTGCGCATAAAGTGCATGCGTATATATATAAGTGTGTTTCTTGGCCACCAACGATATATAGATCGAGATAACAGAGAGATTTAAATATATATATATATCCCCAAGAATATGTTCAAAAATATATTGAAATATATGCATGAATCAAGTTAATTAATTTATCAGCGCTAATTAGTTGGTCGCCTGCTTGATGCGCAATTAAGTGTCGTTGGCCTATATATGTAGGGTTTAGGGTTTAGGGTTAGCTAGGGGTTAGGGTTAGGGTTAGGGTAAGGGTTTAGGGTTTAGGGTTTAGTGTTTAGGGTTTAGGGTTTAGGGCTTTAGGGTTTAGGGTTTAGTGTTTAGGTTGTTTAGGGGGTGTATGTTTAGGGTATAATTAGGGATTAGGGATTAGGGTTTTAGGGTTTAAGATTTAGGGATCATCGATCGAGTGCACACACACATTATTAGGGAGGCACCCGCGCCTTTGTGCATAAAGTGCATGCGTATATATAAGTGTGTTTTTTGGCCACCAATGATATATATATAGATCGAGAGAGAAAGAGATTGAACTATATATATTTATCCCCAAGAATTTGTTCAGATATATATTGAAATATATGCACGAATGATATGTGCAAGGTATGCCATGCGCTCATGCACACTAATTATATATATATTATGAGGCAACTTAATCAAATGTATTTTCATTCGAGAGAACTTATCAAGATTCAAGTTAATTAATTTATCAGCACTAATTAGTTGGTCGCTTGCTTGATGCGCAATTAAGTGTCGTTGGCCTATATATATATGTACGGTTTAATTAGGGTTTAGGGTTTCGGATTAGCTAGCTAGGGTTTTAGGGTTAGGGTTAGGGTTAGGGTTAAGGTTAATTAATTAGGGTTTAGGGTCTAGGGTTTAGGGTTTAGGGTTTGGGGTTTAGTGTTTAGGTTTTAGGGTCTAGGGTTAGGGTTTAGGGTTTAGGGTTTAGGGTGTAGGGTTTAGGGTTTAGGGTTTAGGGTTTAGTGTTTAGGGTGTTAATTTAGGGTGTACGTTTAGGGTATAATTAGGGATTAGGGATTAGGGTTTTAGGGTTTAAGGTTTAGGGATCATCGATCGAGTGCACACACACATTATTAGAGGCACCCGCGCCTTTGCGCATAAAGTGCATGCGTATATATATAAGTGTGTTTTTTGGCCACCAACGATATATATATAGATCGAGAGAGAAAGATTGAAATATATATATTTATCCCAAAGAAAGATGTTCAGATATATATTGAAATATATGCACAAATGATATGTGCAAGGTACGTATGCCATGCGCGTATGCACACTAATTGTATATATATTATGAGGCAACTTAATCAAATGTGTTTTCATTCGAGAGAACTTGTCAAGATTCAAGTTAATTAATTTATCAGCGCACTAGCTAATTAGTTGGTCGCCTGCTTGAGGCGCAATTAATTAAGTGTCGTTGGCCTATATATATATATGTAGGGTTTAATTAGGGTTTAGGATTTAGGGTTAGCTACATAGGGTTTTAGGGTTAGGGTTAAGGTTAATTAATTAGGGTTTAGGGCCTAGGGTTTAGGGTTTAGCAGGGTTTGGGGTTGGGGTTTAGGGTTAGGGTTTAGGGTTTAGGGTTTAGGGTGTAGTGTTTAGGGTTTAGGGTCTAGGTTTAGGGTTTAGTGTTTAGGGTGTTAATTTAGGGTGTACGTTTAGGGTATAATTAGGGATTAGGGATTAGGGTTTTAGTGTTTAAGGTTTAGGGATCATCGATCGAGTGGACACACACATTATTAGAGGCACCCGCGCCTTTGCGCATAAAGTGCATGCGTATATATAAGTGTGTTTTTTGGCCACCAACGATATATATATAGATCGAGAGAGAAAGATTGAAATATATATTTATCCCCAAGAATATGTTCAGATATATATTGAAATATATGCAAGAATGATCATATGTGCAAGGTATGCCATGCGCGCATGCATAGTAATTGTATATATATTACGAGGCAACTTAATCAAATGTGTTTTCATTCGCGAGAACTTGTCAAGATTCAACAAGTTAATTAATTTATTAGCGCTAATTAGTTGGTCGCCTGCTTGATGCGCAATTTAGTGTCGTTGGCCTATATATATGTAGAGTTTAATTAGGGTTTAGGGTTTAGGATTAGCTAGCTAGGGTTTTAGGGTTAGGGTTAAGGTTAATTAATTAGGTTTAGGGTCTAGGGTTTATGGTTTAGGGTTTGGGGTTTGGGGTTTAGTGTTTAATTAGGGTTTAGGGTCTAGGGTTAGGGTTTAGGGTTTAAGGTTTAGGGTTTAAGGTTTAGGGATCATCGATCGAGTCCACACACACATTATTAGAGGCACCCGTGCCTTTGAGCATAAAGTGCATGCGTTTATATAAGTGTGTTTTTTGGCCACCTACGATATATATATAGATCGAGAGAGAAAGATTGAAATATATATATTTATCCCCAAGAATATGTTCAGATATATATTGAAATATATGCACGAATGATCATATGTGCAAGGTATGCCATGCGCGCATGCACACTAATTGTATATATATTATGAGGCAACTTAATCACATGTGTTTTCATTCGAGAGAACTTGTCAAGATTCAACAAGTTAATTAATTTATTAGCGCTAATTAGTTGGTCGCCTGGTTGATGCGCAATTTAGTGTCGTTGGCCTATATATATGCAGGGTTTAATTAGGGTTTAGGGTTTAGGATTAGCTAGCCAGGGTTTTAGGGTTAGGGTTAGGGTTAAGGTTAATTAATTAGGGTTTAGATTCTAGGGTTTAGGGTTTAGGGTTTGGGGTTTGGGGTTTAGTGTTTAATTAGGGTTTAGGGTATAGGGTTAGGGTTTAGGGTTTAGGGTTTAGGGTTTAGGGTTTGGGGTTTGGGGTTTAGTGTTTAATTAGGGTTTAGGGTATAGGGTTAGGGTTTAGGGTTTAGGGTGTAGTGTTTAGGGTTTAGGGTCTAGTGTTTAGGGTGTTTAGGGTGTACGTTTAGGGTATAATTAGGAATTAGGGTTTTAGGGTTTAAGGTTTAGGGATCATCGATCGAGTGCACACACACATTATTAGAGGCACCCGCGCCTTTGCGCATAAAGTGCATGCGTATATATAAGTGTGTTTTTTGGCCACCAACGATATATATATAGATCGAGAGAGAAAGATTGAAGTATATATATTTATCCCCAAGAATATGTTCAGATATATATTGAAATATATGCACGAATGATATGTGCAAGGTATGCCATGCGCGCATGCACACTAATTGTATATATATATTATGAGGCAACTTAATCAAATGTGTTTTCATTCGAGAGAACTTGTCAAGATTCAACAAGTTAATTAATTTATTAGCGCTAATTAGTTGGTTGCCTGCTTGATGCGCAATTTAGTGTCGTTGGCCTATATATATATAGGCTTTAATTACGGTTTAGGGTTTAGGATTAGCTAGCTAGGGTTTTAGGGTTAGGGTTAGGGTTAAGGTTAATTAATTAGGGTTTAGGGTCTAGGGTTTGGGGTTTAGTGTTTAATTAGGGTTTAGGGTCTAGGGTTAGGGTTTAGGGTTTAGGGTGTAGTGTTTAGGGTTTAGGGTCTAGGGTTTAGGGTGTAGTGTTTAGGGTTTAGGGTGTTTAGGGTGTACGTTTAGGGTATAATTAGGGATTAGGGATTAGGGATTAGGGATTAGGGTTTTAGGGTTTAAGGTTTAGGGATCATCGATCGAGTGCACACACACATTATTAGAGGCACCCGCGCCTTTGCGCATAAAGTGCATGCGTATATATAAGTGTGTTTTTGGCCACCAACGATATATATATAGATCGAGAGAGAAAGATTGAAATATATATATTTATCCCCAATAATATGTTCAGATATATATTGAAATATATGCACAAATGATATGTGCAAGGTATGCCATGCGCGCATGCACACTAATTGTATATATATTACGAGGCAACTTAATCAAATGTGTTTTCATTCGAGAGAACTTGTCAAGATTCAACAAAGTTAATTAATTTATTAGCGCTAATTAGTTGGTCGCCTGCTTGATGGGCAATTTAGTGTCGTTGGCCTATATATATGTAGGGTTTAATTAGGGTTTAGGGTTTAGGATTAACTAGCTAGGGTTTTAGGGTTAGGGTTAGGGTTAAGGTTAATTAATTAGGGTTTAGGGTCTAGGGTTTAGGGTTTAGGGTTTGGGGTTTGGGGTTTATTGTTTAATTAGGGTTTAGGGTCTAGGGTTAGGGTTTAGGGTTTAGGGTGTAGTGTTTAGGGTTTAGGGTCTAGGGTTTAGGGTTTAGTGTTTAGGGTGTTTAGGGTGTAAGTTTAGGGTATAATTAGGGATTAGGGTTTCAGAGTTTAAGGATTAGGGATCATCGATCGAGTGCACACACACATTATTAGAGGCACCCGCGCCTTTGCGCATAAAGTGCATGCGTATATATAAGTGTGTTTTTTGGCCACCTACGATATATATATAGATCGAGAGAGAAAGATTGAAATATATATATTTATCCCCAAGAATATGTTCAGATATATATTGAAATATATGCACGAATGATCATATGTGCAAGGTATGCCATGCGCGCATGCACACTAATTGTATATATATTATGAGGCAACTTAATCAAATGTGTTTTCATTCGAGAGAACTTGTCAAGATTCAACAAGTTAATTAATTTATTAGCGCTAATTAGTTGGTCGCCTGGTTGATGCGCAATTTAGTGTCGTTGGCCTATATATATGTAGGGTTTAATTAGGGTTTAGGGTTTAGGATTAGCTAGCTAGGGTTTTAGGGTTAGTGTTAGGGTTAAGGTTAATTAATTAGGGTTTAGGGTCTAGGGTTTAGGGTTTAGGGTTTGGGGTTTGGGGTTTAGTGTTTAATTAGGGTTTAGGGTATAGGGTTAGGGTTTAGGGTTTAGGGTGTAGTGTTTAGGGTTTAGGGTCTAGTGTTTAGGGTGTTTAGGGTGTACGTTTAGGGTATAATTAGGGATTAGGGTTTTAGGGTTTAAGGTTTAGGGATCATCGACCGAGTGCACACACACATTATTAGAGGCACCCGCGCCTTTGCGCATAAAGTGCATGCGTATATATAAGTGTGTTTTTTGGCCACCAACGATATATATATAGATCGAGAGAGAAAGTTTGAAATATATATATTTATCCCCAAGAATATGTTCAGATATATATTGAAATATATGCACGAATGATCATATGTGCAAGGTATGCCATGCGCGCATGCACACTAATTGTATATATATTACGAGGCAACTTAATCAAATGTGTTTTCATTCGCGAGAACTTGTCAAGATTCAACAAGTTAATTAATTTATTAGCGCTAATTAGTTGGTCGCCTGCTTGATGCGCAATTTAGTGTCGTTGGCCTATATATATATGTAGAGTTTAATTAGGGTTTAGGGTTTAGGATTAGCTAGCTAGCGTTTTAGGGTTAGGGTTCGGGTTAAGGTTAATTAATTAGGGTTTAGGGTCTAGGGTTTATGGTTTATGGTTTGGGGTTTGGGGTTTAGTGTTTAATTAGGGTTTAGGGTCTAGGGTTAGGGTTTAGGGTTTAAGGTTTAGGGTTTAAGGTTTAGGGATTAGGGTTTTAGGGTTTAAGGTTTAGGGATCATCGATCGAGTCCACACACACATTATTAAGTGTGTTTTTTGGCCACCTACGATATATATATAGATCGAGAGAGAAAGATTGAAATATATATATTTATCCCCAAGAATATGTTCAGATATATATTGAAGTATATGCACGAATGATCATATGTGCAAGGTATGCCATGCGCGCATGCACACTAATTGTATATATATTATGAGGCAACTTAATCAAATGTGTTTTCATTCGAGAGAACTTGTCAAGATTCAACAAGTTAATTAATTTATTAGCGCTAATTAGTTGGTCGCCTGGTTGATGCGCAATTTAGTGTCGTTGGCCTATATATATGTAGGGTTTAATTAGGGTTTAGGGTTTAGGATTAGCTAGCTAGGGTTTTAGGGTTAGGGTTAGGGTTAAGGTTAATTAATTAGGGTTTAGGGTCTAGGGTTTAGGGTTTAGGGTTTGGGGTTTGGGGTTTAGTGTTTAATTAGGGTTTAGGGTATAGGGTTAGGGTTTAGGGTTTAGGGTGTAGTGTTTAGGGTTTAGGGTCTAGTGTTTAGGGTGTTTAGGGTGTACGTTTAGGGTATAATTAGGAATTAGGGTTTTAGGGTTTAAGGTTTAGGGATCATCGATCGAGTGCACACACACATTATTAGAGGCACCCGCGCCTTTGCGCATAAAGTGCATGCGTATATATAAGTGTGTTTTTTGGCCACCAACGATATATATATAGATCGAGAGAGAAAGATTGAAATATATATATTTATCCCCAAGAATATGTTCAGATATATATTGAAATATATGCACGAATGATATGTGCAAGGTATGCCATGCGCGCATGCACACTAATTGTATATATATTATGAGGCAACTTAATCAAATGTGTTTTCATTCGAGAGAACTTGTCAAGATTCAACAAGTTAATTAATTTATTAGCGCTAATTAGTTGGTCGCCTGCTTGATGCGCAATTTAGTGTCGTTGGCCTATATATATATAGGGTTTAATTAGGGTTTAGGGTTTAGGATTAGCTAGCTAGGGTTTTAGGGTTAGGGTTAGGGTTAAGGTTAATTAATTAGGGTTTAGGGTCTAGGGTTTAGGGTTTAGGGTTTGGGGTTTGGGGTTTAGTCTTTAATTAGGGTTTAGGGTCTAGGGTTAGGGTTTAGGGTTTAGGGTGTAGTGTTTAGGGTTTAGGGTCTAGGGTTTAGGGTGTAGCATTTAGGGTTTAGGGTGTACGTTTAGGGTATAATTAGGGATTAGGGTTTTAGGGTTTAGGGTTTAGGGATCATCGATCGAGTGCACACACACATTATTAGAGGCACCCGCGCCTTTGCGCATAAAGTGCATGCGTATATATAAGTGTGTTTTTTGGCCACCAACGATATATATATAGATCGAGAGAGAAAGATTGAAATATATATATTTATCCCCAAGAATACGTTCAGATATATATTGAAATATATGCACGAATGATATGTGCAAGGTATGCCATGCGCGCATGCACACTAATTGTATATATATTACGAGGCAACTTAATCAAATGTGTTTTCATTCGAGAGAACTTGTCAAGATTCAACAAAGTTAATTAATTTATTAGCGCTAATTAGTTGGTCGCCTGCTTGATGCGCAATTTAGTGTCGTTGGCCTATATATATATGTAGGGTTTAATTAGGGTTTAGGGTTTAGGATTAACTAGCTAGGGTTTTAGGGTTAGGGTTAGGGTTAAGGTTAATTAATTAGGGTTTAGGGTCTAGGGTTTAGGGTTTAGGGTTTGGGGTTTGGGGTTTAGTGTTTAATTAGGGTTTAGGGTCTAGGGTTAGGGTTTAGGGTTTAGGGTGTAGTGTTTAGGGTTTAGGGTCTAGGGTTTAGGGTTTAGTGTTTAGGGTGTTTAGGGTGTATGTTTAGGGTATAATTAGGGATTAGGGTTTCGGGGTTTAAGGTTTAGGGATCATCGATCGAGTGCACACACACATTATTAGAGGCACCCGCGCCTTTGCGCATAAAGTGCATGCGTATATATAAGTGTGTTTTTTGGCCACCAACGATATATATATAGATCGAGAGAGAAAGATTGAAATATATATATTTATCCCCAAGAATATGTTCAGATATATATTGAAATATATGCACAAATGATATGTGCAAGGTATGCCATGCGCGCATGCACACTAATTGTATATATATTATGAGGCAACTTAATCAAATGTGTTTTCATTCGAGAGAACTTGTCAAGATTCAACAAGTTAATTAATTTATTAGCGCTAATTAGTTGGTCGCCTGGTTGATGCGCAATTTAGTGTCGTTGGCCTATATATACGTGATACGTCCAATTTGCATCACTATTTTATATCATAATTTGCTGTTGTTCATTGATATATTTCATATTGGGACACAATACTTATGTTATTTCATCTATTTTGCGTGTTTCATCATTATTGGAGGATCAAGCACCGGAGCCAGGATTCTGCTGGAAAAAGCACCGTCAGAACGCAATATTTCGGAAGATCAACTGTGGGAGGAAATTATACCAAAAATCCTATTTTTCAAGATGACGAAGGAAGCCAGAAGGAGGAGCCAGGAGGAGCCAGGGTGGGCCCACACCCTAGGGTGGCGCGGCCCAGGCCCTGGCCGCGCCGCCATGTGGTGTGGAGGGCCCACGGCCCCTTTCGCCTCCTTTTCTTCGCCAAACCCTTCGTCCCGAAGACCTAAGCCACAGAGGGTACCTCGCGAAGAGTTACAGCCGCCTCTGCGGGGCGGAGAACACCAGAGAGAAAAGAGCTCTCCGGCGGGCAGGAATCCGCCGGGGAAATTCCCTCCGGGAGGGGGAAATCGACGCCATCGTCACCGTCATCGAGCTGGACATTATCGCCATCACCATCATCATCATCTCCACCATCATCACTGCCGTCATCACCGCTGGACACCGTCACCGCCATAGCAATTTGGGTTTGATCTTGATTGTTTGATAGGGGAAACTCTCCCGGTATCGATCTCTACTTGTTGTTGATGCTATTGAGTGAAACCATTGAACCAAGTTTATGTTCAGATTGTTATTCATCATCATATCACATCTGATCATGTTCCATATGATGTCTCGTGAGTAGTTCGTTTAGTTCTTGAGGACATGGGTGAAGTCTAAATGTTAGTAGTGAACTATGGTTGAGTAATATTCAATGGTGTGATATTTAAGTTGTGGTGTTATTCTTCTAGTGGTGTCATGTGAACGTCGACTACATGACACTTCACCATTTATGGGCCTAGGGGAATGCATCTTGTATTCGTTTGCCAATTGCGGGGTTGCCGGAGTGACAGAAACCTAAACCCCCGTTGGTATATCGATGCAGGAGGGATCGCAGGATCTCAGAGTTTAAGGCTGTGGTTAGATTTATTCTTAATTACTTTCTTGTAGTTGCGGATGCTTGCAAGGGGTATAATCACAAGTATGTATTAGTCCTAGGAAGGGCGGTACATTAGCATAGGTTCACCCACACAACACTTATCATAACAATGAAGATTATTTAGCCGTATGAAGCGAAAGCACTAGACTAAAATCCCGTGTGTCCTCGAGAACGTTTGGTAATTATAAGTAAACAAACCGGCTTGTCCTTTGTGCTAAAAAGGATTGGGCCACTCGCTGCAATTGTTACTCTCGCACTTTACTTACTCGTACTTTATTCAACTGTTACATCAAAACCCCCTGAATACTTGTCCGTGAGCATTTACAAAGTGAATCCTTCATCGAAACTGCTTGTCAACACCTTCGCTCCTCGTTGGGATCGACATTCTTACTTATCGAAAATACTACGATACACCCCCTATACTTGTGGGTCATCAAGACTATTTTCCGCGCCGTTGCCGGCGAGTGAAGCTCTATTGGTAAGTGGAATTGGTAAGGAAAACCTTTACTGTTGTTCTGATTTTATTTCTGCCTGCTGCTATAAGTCATTATGGAGAGATCTTCTCTTCAATTTCTATTTGGGAAATCTACTACTACTGCAACGGTAGTGGATGAAGCGCCAGGTGAGGAAGTAATACCATATAAAATACCTATGAAAATTATTGAACGTGTTATGGATAACCGCTATGAAGGGGATGGAACTGTCCATCCCGGTGATCATTTACTGTTTTTGCATGAATTATGCGGGTTATTTAAATGTGCAGGTATTGCTATGGATGAAGTGAGGAAGAAACTATTCTCTTTATCGCTGTCCGGTAAGGCGGCGCATTGGTATAAATTACTGGATAATGGGGATTCTCTTGAATGGAATGATATTGTGCCCCGGTTTTATTCTAAGTTCTATCCTCCAAGTGAAATTCATAAGGATCGAATCGCATATATAATTTTTGGCCTCATGATGGAGAGAGTATTGCCCAAGCTTGGGGGAGATTGAAGTCTTTAATGCTCAAATGCCCCATTCATGAGCTTCTGGTAATGTTATTATTGATAATTTCTATGCAAGACTTTCTTTTCAAGACAAGACCTTGCTGGATACTTCTTGTTCTGGATCATTTACACGCAACAAAGAAGAGTTTAAAAGGGACCTTCTTGATCGGATCCAAGAAAATACTGAAGGTTGGGAGAACGACAAAGATCGAGAATCAGGTATAATTTATGATTATAAATGCATTGAAGCTTTTATGGATACTGATAAATTTCGTAATATGAGTGCTACATATGGTCTTGATTCTCAAGTTGCTGTAAATCTTTATAAAGCTTTTGCCTCTCATTATGAATTGCCAAAGAAGAATTTTGATAAGTATCATGAACCGTATAAAGATAAAATTGATTCATCTATTAATAAATGCATTGTAGTTGAAACTGCTGATCATGTTATTCCTGAAGCTTATATTGAAAAAACTCCTTTCCCTGCTAAAATGAAAGAGTACTCTGTTATAAATAGTGCGGTTCATAAAAGTGAAAAGAAACCTGTAGAACCTGAAGAACAAATAAAAGTTGAACCTGCTGTTGCAATAGTTAAAGATCTTGTGACTGAAAATGTGGAGGATGGTCATATTATTTTCTGTGAAGATGCTTCTAATATTGTTTCACATCCTAATAAACCCAAACAAGCTAGTGTTCCTATGCTATCTGTTAAAATTGGTGATCATTGCTATTATGGATTATGTGATATTGGTGCAAGTGTTAGTGCTATTCCGTATGAGCTTTACACGGAGATTATGCACGAAATTGATTCTTGTGAACTTGAAGATATTGATGTGGTTATTCAGCTGGCTAATAGAGAAACTATTTCTCCAATTGGTATTGTTCGAGATGTGGAAGTTTTATGCGGTAAGATTAAATATCCTGCTGACTTTTTGGTACTTGGTTCTGCTGCTAGTGATTATTGTCCTATTATTTTTGGTAGACCTTTTCTAAATACTTGTGGAGCTATTATAGATTGCAAGAAAGAGAAAATTTTGACTAAATTTGCTGGTGAATCTTATGAGTTTAACTTCTCTAAATTTACCAAAACTCCTTATAAAGCTGATTTTCCTAGTAATGATTTTAAAATGGAACAGTGTGCATCTATTGTTCTTGTTCCTAATAATCCTTTGCAGCAACATTTGGAGGATAGCGAGAGTGAAGTTTTTAGGAAAGAAAGAGATGAGCTCGAGAAAATTTTTCTTCGCCAACCTATTCTCAAGCATGATTTACCGGTGGAAGACTTGGGTACAACACCGCCACCAAAGGAAGATCCTGTTTTTGATTTAAAGCCTTTGCCTGATAATCTTAAATATGCTCATATTGATGATAAGAAAATGTATCCTGTTATTATTAGCTCTAAGCTTTCAGAGATTGAGGAAGAAAGGTTATTGGAAATATTGAAGAAGCACCGAGGAGCTATTGGTTACACTCTTGATGATTTGAAAGGGATTTCTCCTTCTATTTGCCAACATGCTATTAATATGGAAGATGATGCAAAGCCTGTTGTTGAACATCAGCGTCGTCTAATTCCGAAGATGAAGGAAGTGGTAAGGAATGAGGTATTAAGACTTCTTGCTGGTATTAAATATCCTATTGCTGATAGTAGATGGGTTAGTCATGTGCATTGTGTTCCCAAGAAAGGAGGAATGACTGTTGTGCCTAATGATAATGATGAGCTCATCCCTCAAAGAGTAGTTGTAGGGTATAGAATGTGCATTGATTTTCGAAAAGTTAATAAAGTTACTAAGAAAGATCATTACCCTTTACCATTTATTGACCAAATGCTAGAAAGATTGTCTAAAAATACTCATTTTTGTTTTCTTGATGGTTATTCTGGGTTTTCACAAATTGCTGTTAAAGCTAAAGATCAAGAGAAAACCACTTTTACTTGTCCCTATGGAACTTATGCTTATAGACGCATGCCTTTTGGTTTATGTAATGCTCCTGCTACTTTTCAAAGATGCATGTCTGCTATTTTTCATGGTTTTTGTGAAAGTATTGTAGAGGTATTCATGGATGATTTTTCCGTCTATGGGAATTCTTTTGATAGTTGCTTGCGAAATCTTGATAAAGTTTTGCAGAGATGTGAAGAAACTAACCTTGTTCTTAATTGGGAGAAATGCCACTTTATGGTTAATGAAGGAATTGTATTGGGACATAAAATTTCTGAGAGAGGTATTGAAGTTGATAGAGCTAAAGTTGAAGCAATTGAGAAGATGCCCTATCCGAGGGATGTAAAAGGTATTCGTAGTGTTCTTGGTCATGCTGGATTTTATAGGAGATTTATTAAAGATTTCTCCAAGATTTCAAAGCCTCTTACTAATCTTCTTCAAAAAGATGTACCATTTGTTTTTGATGATGATTGTAAGGAAGCTTTTGAAACTCTTAAGAAAGCCTTAACAACTGCTCCTATAGTTGAACCTCCTGATTGGAACGTACCCAGTGAAATTATGTGAGATGCTCGTGATTTTGCTGTAGGCGCTGTTCTTGGACAGCGAGTAGATAAAAAACTGAATGTTATTCATTATGCTAGTAAAACTCTTGATGCTGCTCAAAGAAATTATGCTACAACTGAAAAAGAATTATTAGCTGTAGTCTTTGCTTGTGATAAATTTAGATCTTATATTGTTGATTCAAAAGTTACTATTCATACTGATCATGCTGCAATTAGATACCTTATGACAAAGAAAGATGCTAAGCCGAGGCTTATTAGATGGGTACTTCTTTTGCAAGAATTTGATTTACATATTGTAGATAGGAAAGGTGCTGATAATCCTGTTGCTGATAATTTGTCTAGATTGGAAAATATTGCTTATGATCCTGTTCCTGTTAATGATAGTTTTCCAAATGAACAATTGGCTGTAATAAAGGTGAGCTCGCGAGACAGTCCTTGGTATGCTGATTATGCTAACTTTATTGTTTCCAAGTACTTGCCTCCAACCTTTTCAGCTCAGCAAAGGAGGAAATTCTTTTATGATTTGAGGCATTATTTCTGGGATGACCCACACTTATATAAAGAAGGAGTGGATGGTATTATGCGAAGATGTGTCCCCGAATATGAACAACAGGAGATATTGAGTAAATGTCATGGTAGTGCTTATGGAGGACATCACGCCGGAGAAAGAACCGCGCAAAAAGTTCTACAATCAGGTTTTTATTGGCCAACTCTCTTCAAGGATGCGAGAAAGTTTATTTTATCTTGTGATGAATGCCAAAGGGTTGGTAATATCTCCAGACGCAATGAAATGCCAATGAATTATACTCTTGTTATTGAACCGTTTGATTGTTGGGGATTTGACTTCATGGGACCTTTTCCGTCTTCGGAAGGTAACACTCATATACTTGTTGCTGTTGATTATGTTACTAAATGGGTGGAAGCTATACCTACAAAAAGTGCTGATGGTGAGACCTCCTTAAGAATGCTTTTAGATATTATTTTTCCTAGATTTGGAGTACTTAGATATATTATGACTGATGGAGGTTCTCACTTTATTCATGGAGGTTTTAGAAAAACTCTTGCTAAGTATGGTATTAATCATAGAATTGCTTCCGCTTATCATCCTCAAACTAGTGGTCAAGTAGAATTATCAAATAGAGAGATTAAATCTATTTTGGGAAAGACTGTTAATAAAACAAGAAAGAATTGGGCTAGTAAATTGAAGGATGCACTTTGGGCTTATAGAACTGCTTATAAAAATCCCATGGGAATGTCACCTTATAAAATGGTTTATGGGAAAGCTTGTCATTTACCTTTAGAACTAGAGCACAAAGCTTATTGGGCTGTTAGAGAATTAAATAAAGATCCTAAACTTGCCGGTGATAAGAGGTTGTTGCAATTGAGTTCTCTAGATGAGTGGAGAAGTGAAGCTTATGAAAATGCTAAACTCTTTAAAGAGAAAGTTAAAAAATGGCATGATAGGAGGATTATCAAAAGAGAATTTAATATTGGGGATAAAGTCCTATTGTATCGGTCTCGTCTCGCATTCTTTGTGGAAATTACTCTCGAAATGGGAAGGACCATATGTTGTCGAGGAGGTGTATCGTTCAGGAGCAATCAAAATTAGCTCTCTCCAAGGCAATGCTACGCAAGTGGTGAATGGACAAAGACTCAAGCATTATATCTCGGGTGATTCCTATAATGTTGATGTTGATATTATTCAAGTGGAAACACCGGAGGCTTTCATCAAAGGGCAAATTGACAGCCCGCCAGAATTCGACTTTGAATAGGTAACAGTACTGGTAATGAAAAGTACGCAATTTACTTTTCGAACAATATTTTTACTGTTTTTGGAAAATATGAGAAATTACGAGTTCGAAACGGAGTGGAAAGGACGCACGAGGGGGTGCCACCATAGGGCGGCGCGGCCTGACCTGGGCCCGCGCTGGCCTATGGTTTGGCCGCCTCGTCGCCCCTTTCCGACTCTGGTTTGATCTGGTACTTTCCGTTTGTCGTGAAAAATTTTGCTATATAATCCCCCGGACCCCTGGAGGTCTGTATATCGTTTTCTCGACGTGTTTTGTTTCGAGCTGTTTCTGCCAGGATCTGTTTTCAGTTTAGAAGCACCATGGTTTCCAAGAACAAGGGCAAGGAGTTTCCGGATGAAGATGATCGAGATCTTGGGTGGAAAGAGGAAGACAAGGACGTCAAGGAAGAGGATGAAGAAGAGGTGGAAGAAGATTCGCGCGCACACCCGCGTGCTACTATCGCAAGCATCAAGGTGGTGGACAACCCTTTTAGTGCAAACAAGAGCGCAAGAATTCGCACTGGAGGAGGGGTTCCACGTCATTACCTAGCTCCGAAAACATCTCCATCAGGCACTCATCACCCCTTCCACAATCTAATTTTCAATAATCAAATTGAAGGGACTCCCAAGGCAGCATTGCCTAGCCCGTGGGATATAGATCGCTCTAACACTGCAGGAGAGAAGGAGCCTGAGACTGAAGAGTGGAGAAATAACTCCAAGAGCTGGGACTCGCCGTCAGACAGACTCTTTAACCGCGTCGAGCACAATTCAGAGATGATTCGCAATATCATATACAGGATTGACGAGCTTCAGGAGCTTATTGAGAAGCTTGTCAGGAATTCATCACCACCATCACCAAAGGAGTAATTCATCATCGGTATTGGCATCCCCTTGGTTTGTTCCAAGCTTGGGGGAGTGCCGCGGTATCACATCATCACTACCTTTTACTTTTATTGTCAAGTAGTGTCATATCATGAGTAGGGAAGTTATCATATAAGATGGGTTGCGTTTGGAAGTATCTCTCCTTTAGTTGGTTATCTATGTATCCCTTGGTGTGAGTTATCGTTATGGAATATTAATGAGAAGTCTTATCATTTACATATTGCACATCTTATTTAGTTTGCAATCTCTACTATATGATTCACCTTGTTGTTAGTATTGGTATCACTTTGGGAGCATTGAATAAATCTATTTGGTTTTGGCAAACTTAGCATTGGTCAATAGCAACAACACTTTGAGGTTTAAATAGAAAAGAGAAATACATGTAGATGTTTCATTGTCTTTCTTGTTAGCTCATAGCTTATTATTCTGAAGTTAAAATTGTTTGTGCTTACAAGGAAGATGCATGATTGTTTCTATCATATGTATATTTGTTTGTTTCTCTCGACTCTTATGCTTGCTAATTAACCTTGCTAGCCAAAGACCTGTACTGAGAGGGAATACTTCTCGTGCATCCAAACCTTAACCCAAACCTATGCCATTTGTGTCCACCATACCTACCTACTACATGGTATTTTTCTGCCATTCCAAGTAAATACTTCATGTGCTACCTTTAAACAATTCAAAACTTAGTATCTCATATTTGTGTCAATGTTTCATAGCTCATGAGGAAGTATGTGGTGTTTTATCTTTCAATCTTGTTGGGCAACTTCCACCAATGGACTAGTGGCTTCATCCGCTTATCCAATAATTTTGCAAAAAGAGCTGGCAATGGGATTCCCAGTCCCAAATTAATTAAACTAAATAGACACTCCCCCATGGTATGTGATTGATGGACGGCACCCGAAGGATTCGGTTAGCCATGGCTTGTGTAAGCAAAGGTTGGGGGGAGTGTCATCATCATAATAAAGCTAAAATAAAAAGGCACTCCTTCATGGCATGAGATTGTTGGCAGGCACCCGAGGATTCGGTTAGCCATGGTTTGTGAAAGAAAGGTTGGAAGGAGTGCCACGCAAAATGAAAATAATATGGGAGCCGCTCTTAGGAGGTTGTCTGGCAAGGGGGTTAGAGTACCCGCTACCAGTCATTGACAACAACAAACACCTCTCAAAATGTTACTTTTATTCTCTTTATATGATTGCAAAACTGAAAAAGCTCTAGCACATGATTTAATCCCTGCTTCCCTCTGCGAAGGGCCTGTCTTTTACTTTATGTTGAGTCAGTAAACCTATTTCCCTCCATCTCAAGCAAGCATTTGAGTAGTTGTGATCAAACCATTATATTGTGATTTGCTACATCATGACTTTTATTCTTCTTTGTTTAGTACAAGTTTTATCTGAATGAATATAGCTTTGCAAGTTATCAATGATCATGAGAAAACCATTATGATTGAGTATGCAAGTTGTGCCTTATAAACTTTAACATGGGAGCGCTGCTCAATGAGATAAATATAATCTGTTAATTGTTTTCTGACCAAGAGCGAAGTTTGCCATCACCAATCTTGATTTCTCATGCACCTTTACTTGTGGTTACCTTATACTTGTTTCAATGTGAGTTATAAGAGGTTGTCTACTATAATGTCCTGTGTGAATGAATATGATGCTTCTTGTCCGTATTTTATTTATCGACTCTTCACTCCATAAACATGTGGTCATGTCTATCAAGTTCAGTTTCGCTTGGGGACAAGCGAAGTCTAAGCTTGGGGGGAGTTGATACGTCCAATTTGCATCACTATTTTATATCATAATTTGCTGTTATTCATTGATATATTTCATATTGGGACACAATACTTATGTTATTTCATCTATTTTGCATGTTTCATCATTATTGGAGGATCAAGCACCGGAGCCAGGATTCTGCTGGAAAAAGCACCGTCAGAACGCAATATTTCGGAAGATCAACTGTGGGAGGAAATTATACCAAAAATCCTATTTTTCAAGATGACGAAGGAAGCCAGAAGGAGGAGCCAGGAGGAGCCAGGGTGGGCCCACACCCTAGGGCGGCGCGGCCCAGGCCCTGGCCGCGCCGCCATGTGGTGTGGAGGGCCCACGGCCCCTTTCGCCTCCTTTTCTTCGCCAAACCCTTCGTCCCGAAGACCTAAGCCACAGCGGGTACCTCGCGACGAGTTACTGACCGCCTCTGCGGGGCGGAGAACACCAGAGAGAAAGAGCTCTCCGGCGGGCAGGAATCCGGGGAAATTCCTCCCTCCGGGAGGGGGAAATCGACGCCATCGTCACCGTCATCGAGCTGGACATCATCGCCATCACCATCATCATCATCTCCACCATCATCACCGCCGTCATCACCGCTGGACACCGTCACCGCCGTAGCAATTTGGGTTTGATCTTGATTGTTTGATAGGGGAAACTCTCCCGGTATCGATCTCTACTTGTTGTTGATGCTATTGAGTGAAACCATTGAACCAAGTTTATGTTCAGATTGTTATTCATCATCATATCACCTCTGATCATGTTCCATATGATGTCTCGTGAGTAGTTCGTTTAGTTCTTGAGGACATGGGTGAAGTCTAAATGTTAGTAGTGAACTATGGTTGAGTAATATTCAATGGTGTGATATTTAAGTTGTGGTGTTATTCTTCTAGTGGTGTCATGTGAACATCGACTACATGACACTTCACCATTTATGGGCCTAGGGGAATGCATCTTGTATTCGTTTGCCAATTGCGGGGTTGCCGGAGTGACAGAAACCTAAACCCCCGTTGGTATATCGATGCAGGAGGGATCGCAGGATCTCAGAGTTTAAGGCTGTGGTTAGATTTATTCTTAATTACTTTCTTGTAGTTGCGGATGCTTGCAAGGGGTATAATCACAAGTATGTATTAGTCCTAGGAAGGGCGGTACATTAGCATAGGTTCACCCACACAACACTTATCATAACAATGAAGATTATTTAGCCGTATGAAGCGAAAGCACTAGACTAAAATCCCGTGTGTCCTCGAGAACGTTTGGTAATTATAAGTAAACAAACCGGCTTGTCCTTTGTGCTAAAAAGGATTGGGCCACTCGCTGCAATTGTTACTCTCGCACTTTACTTACTCGTACTTTATTCAACTGTTACATCAAAACCCCCTGAATACTTGTCTGTGAGCATTTACACTGAATCCTTCATCGAAACTGCTTGTCAACACCTTCTGCTCCTCGTTGGGATCGACATTCTTACTTATCAAAAATACTACGATACACCCCCTATACTTGTGGGTCATCAATACGTAGGGTTTAATTAGGGTTTAGGGTTTAGGATTAGCTAGCTAGGGTTTTAGGGTTAGGGTTAGGGTTAAGGTTAATTAATTAGGGTTTAGGGTCTAGGGTTTAGGGTTTAGGGTTTGGGGTTTGGGGTTTAGTGTTTAATTAGGGTTTAGGGTATAGGGTTAGGGTTTAGGGTTTAGGGTTTAGGGTTTAGGGTGTAGTGTTTAGGGTTTAGGGTCTAGTGTTTAGGGTGTTTAGGGTGTACGTTTAGGGTATAATTAGGGATTAGGGTTTTAGGGTTTAAGGTTTAGGGATCATCGACCGAGTGCACACACACATTATTAGAGGCACCCGCGCCTTTGCGCATAAAGTGCATGCGTATATATAAGTGTGTTTTTTGGCCACCAACGATATATATATATATAGATCGAGAGAGAAAGATTGAAATATATATATTTATCCCCAAGAATATGTTCAGATATATATTGAAATATATGCACGAATGATCATATGTGCAAGGTATGCCATGCGCGCATGCACACTAATTGTATATATATTACGAGGCAACTTAATCAAATGTGTTTTCATTCGCGAGAACTTGTCAAGATTCAACAAGTTAATTAATTTATTAGCTCTAATTAGTTGGTCGCCTGCTTGATGCGCAATTTAGTGTCGTTGGCCTATATATATGTTGAGTTTAATTAGGGTTTAGGGTTTAGGATTAGCTAGCTAGGGTTTTAGGATTAGGGTTAGGGTTAAGGTTAATTAATTAGGGTTTAGGGTCTAGGGTTTATGGTTTAGGGTTTTGGGTTTGGGGTTTAGTGTTTAATTAGGGTTTAGGGTCTAGGGTTAGGGTTTAGGGTTTAAGGTTTAGGGTTTAAGGTTTAGGGATTATGGTTTTAGGGTTTAAGGTTTAGGGATCATCGATCGAGTCCACACACACACATTATTAGAGGCACCCGTGCCTTTGAGCATAAAGTGCATGCGTTTATATAAGTGTGTTTTTTGGCCACCTACGATATATATATAGATCGAGAGAGAAAGATTGAAATATATATATTTATCCCCAAGAATATGTTCAGATATATATTGAAGTATATGCACGAATGATCATATGTGCAAGGTATGCCATGCGCGCATGCACACTAATTGTATATATATTATGAGGCAACTTAATCAAATGTGTTTTCATTCGAGAGAACTTGTCAAGATTCAACAAGTTAATTAATTTATTAGCGCTAATTAGTTGGTCGCCTGGTTGATGCGCAATTTACTGTCGTTGGCCTATATATATGTAGGGTTTAATTAGGGTTTAGGGTTTAGGATTAGCTAGCTAGGGTTTTAGGGTTAGGGTTAGGGTTAAGGTTAATTAATTAGGGTTTAGGGTCTAGGGTTTAGGGTTTAGGGTTTGGGGTTTGGGGTTTAGTGTTTAATTAGGGTTTAGGGTATAGGGTTAGGGTTTAGGGTTTAGGGTTTAGGGTTTAGGGTTTAGTGTTTAGGGTGTTTAGGGTGTAAGTTTAGGGTATAATTAGGGATTAGGGTTTCAGAGTTTAATTAGGGTTTAGGGTTTAGGATTAGCTAGCTAGGGTTTTAGGATTAGGGTTAGGGTTAAGGTTAATTAATTAGGGTTTAGGGTCTAGGGTTTATGGTTTAGGGTTTGGGGTTTGGGGTTTATTGTTTAATTAGGGTTTAGGGTCTAGGGTTAGGGTTTAGGGTTTAAGGTTTAGGCCTTGTTTACTCCTCAGGTATTTTCATCCCCTAGGGGTTTGGGGATGAGAGGGGATTGGGTGAAACCCCTCCTTTCACCCAATCCCCATTTTTCCCCTAATTTCCCCTAATTTCCCCACATCCTCCCCACAATCTCTAGTTACTTTGTTTTGGGGATGAGAGGGGATATGGAGCTCAGATAATAAAAACTCAATATTTTCATCCCAAGAGATGATAATGGACAATCAGTAAATTAAATTTTTTGTCTTTACATGAACCCAGTGTCATGCAATTTTGTCATACAATTTTCTCAAACAAGAACACACATATAAATAAATGCTCGACCCAGCACATGAGCAACCCGCCACCATAAACTCAGTGTCATGCAATTTTATCATACAATTTTCTCGAACAAGAATAAACATATAAATAAATGCTCGACCCAACACATGAGCAACCGCCGCCATAAACTCAGTGTCATGTAGTTTGAAGAACATTAGAAGTCATGGCGCGCTTGCCGCCAAACGCCGGAAACCACGCTCGCCAAGAGGACCTCCAAACTAGAAATACACGCAGAGGTAAAACTTAGTACTGATACATAGACATAGCTTACAGATAGTTCAAATGTATAGCAATTTGGGGAGCATCCTTATACACTTGTTAATATCAACCAGCAAACAAACTCAACAACACTGTTAGCCCTTTTTGTTTTAAAAGATAACATTGTGTTACCAACAAATACCATTCGACAAGAACGGTCACCAACCGCACCGCACTCGTGCACATGGCATACATGTACATTTCCTATCCGACTAGGACACATAAGCTAACTCGGAAAATTAATGGTCGCATGATTCTTGTTGCTGGCAAAGTCTTGCTGCATATTAATGGCTCAATCTCTCTTTAAAATAGAGGCTCAGAGAAAAAATACACTCTGACCCTTGGACCACTTGGATGGCACATCGGATGAACAATGTATGCATCCAAATTTGTCCTCTGCATTTTTCTTTCTAATTGGTCCTGTGTAACTAATGGACATGTATCACAAGTCTGAACCTTTTTCCACCTCAGTCCATAACTAGAAACTACAAAATGCGTGCTTACAGACTCAGTACATATATGTACCGAAAAACTAACCATGCTACATTCGAACCACTGTGCTAACTATGGTCCAGCTGACTTTCATAGGAAAAAAAATCATGTAAACTGCAATCCTCCAAACTTTTATGAAATTCTTTGAATCCAAAGAGGCCCTGCATATATCTCCTGAATATTGTGGAATCCAACACTTCATAACATTATTTCCAAGTTAGCAGTTCCACAGTTCATCTCCCTTAGCAGATATAGTACTAGCTGAACTAGTCAATCCAAGTACTATGAGGCAGAAATAAGCTATTGGGCGCACCAGTACTTCCCGAAACATGACGAAATCTCACGGAGTCCCCACTTGCGCACGAACGCACGGTCGCTGCACGGTTGGAGATTGGAGTACATCCATCACAATAGATGCGACGGGCACGACATGTACTGCATGAACTCTCGTCTGCGCCCGCACCCCATGGCCTTCGGAGCCGCGAGCTCCGGGAGCTCCGTCGCGGACGGCGGCGACACCAAGAAACTCTATCTAGGGAGAAGGGGAAAAGGGGAGGGGGCGCGGTGACTCACCGGATACCGGTCGCCGGAGGAGGATCTCGTCGGCGCCGTCTTGATCTGCAAGTTCTTTCCCCGCCGCCGCCGCCGCCGTTGCGTTTCCCCGCCGCCTGTCGCCGCCGTTGCGTCGCCTCCCTCCCTCGTTCCCCTTTTCACGAGCCAATACACGGGGTCGACCTCGTGGACGAGAATACCGGAGTGTGCAGCTTACCGGGTCGGGAAGATCTGGGATGGGCCGGGATGTTACACAAAAAACCAGAGAAGTAAACGGCCCATCGGGTAACTTTCGGGATTCGGTCGTGGGCCGGTATTTTACCCTTCCAAACCCAAATATACCGGACAAGTAAACAAGGCCTTAGGGTTTAAGGTTTAGGGATTAGGGTTTTAGGGTTTAAGGTTTAGGGATCATCGATCGAGTCCACACACACATTATTAGAGGCACCCGTGCCTTTGAGCATAAAGTGCATGCGTTTATATAAGTGTGTTTTTTGGCCACCTACGATATATATATAGATCGAGAGAGAAAGATTGAAATATATATATTTATCCCCAAGAATATGTTCAGATATATATTGAAGTATATGCACGAATGATCATATGTGCAAGGTATGCCATGCGCGCATGCACACTAATTGTATATATATTATGAGGCAACTTAATCAAATGTGTTTTCATTCGAGAGAACTTGTCAAGATTCAACAAGTTAATTAATTTATTAGCGCTAATTAGTTGGTCGCCTGGTTGATGCGCAATTTAGTGTCGTTGGCCTATATATATGTAGGGTTTAATTAGGGTTTAGGGTTTAGGATTAGCTAGCTAGGGTTTTAGGGTTAGGGTTAAGGTTAATTAATTAGGGTTTAGGGTCTAGGGTTTAGGGTTTAGGGTTTGGGGTTTGGGGTTTAGTGTTTAATTAGGGTTTAGGGTATAGGGTTAGGGTTTAGGGTGTAGTGTTTAGGGTTTAGGGTCTAGTGTTTAGGGTGTTTAGGGTGTACGTTTAGGGTATAATTAGGAATTAGGGTTTTAGGGTTTAAGGTTTAGGGATCATCGATCGAGTGCACACACACATTATTAGAGGCACCCGCGCCTTTGCGCATAAAGTGCATGCGTATATATAAGTGTGTTTTTTGGCCACCAACGATATATATATAGATCGAGAGAGAAAGATTGAAATATATATATTTATCTCCAAGAATATGTTCAGATATATATTGAAATATATGCACGAATGATATGTGCAAGGTATGCCATGCGCGCATGCACACTAGTTGTATATATATTATGAGGCAACTTAATCAAATGTGTTTTCATTCAAGAGAACTTGTCAAGATTCAACAAGTTAATTAATTTATTAGCGCTAATTAGTTGGTCGCCTGCTTGATGCGCAATTTAGTGTCGTTGGCCTATATATATATATAGGGTTAAATTAGGGTTTAGGGTTTAGGATTAGCTAGCTAGGGTTTTAGGGTTAGGGTTAGGGTTAAGGTTAATTAATTAGGGTTTAGGGTCTAGGGTTTAGGGTTTAGGGTTTGGGGTTTGGGGTTTAGTTTTTAATTAGGGTTTAGGGTCTAGGGTTAGGGTTTAGGGTTTAGGGTGTAGTGTTTAGGGTTTAGGGTCTAGGGTTTAGGGTGTAGTGTTTAGGGTTTAGGGTGTTTAGGGTGTACGTTTAGGGTATAATTAGGGATTAGGGATTAGGGTTTTAGGGTTTAAGGTTTAGGGATCATCGATCGAGTGCACACACACATTATTAGAGGCACCCGCACCTTTGCGCATAAAGTGCATGCGTATATATAAGTGTGTTTTTTGGCCACCAACGATATATATATAGATCGAGAGAGAAAGATTGAAATATATATATTTATCCCCAAGAATATGTTCAGATATATATTGAAATATATGCACGAATGATATGTGCACAGTATGCCATGCGCGCATGCACACTGATTGTATATATATTACGAGGCAACTTAATCAAATGTGTTTTCATTCGAGAGAACTTGTCAAGATTCAACAAAGTTAATTAATTTATTAGCGCTAATTAGTTGGTTGCCTGCTTGATGCGCAATTTAGTGTCGTTGGCCTATATATATGTAGGGTTTAATTAGGGTTTAGGGTTTAGGATTAACTAGCTAGGGTTTTAGGGTTAGGGTTAGGGTTAAGGTTAATTAATTAGGGTTTAGGGTCTAGGGTTTAGGGTTTGGGGTTTAGTGTTTAATTAGGGTTTAGGGTATATGGTTAGGGTTTAGGGTTTAGGGTTTAGGGTGTAGTGTTTAGGGTTTAGGGTCTAGTGTTTAGGGTGTTTAGGGTGTACGTTTAGGGTATAATTAGGAATTAGGGTTTTAGGGTTTAAGGTTTAGGGATCATCGATCGAGTGCACACACACATTATTAGAGGCACCCGCGCCTTTGCGCATAAAGTGCATGCGTATATATAAGTGTGTTTTTTGGCCACCAACGATATATATATAGATCGAGAGAGAAAGATTGAAATATATATATTTATCTCCAAGAATATGTTCAGATATATATTGAAATATATGCACGAATGATATGTGCAAGGTATGCCATGCGCGCATGCACACTAATTGTATATATATTATGAGGCAACTTAATCAAATGTGTTTTCATTCGAGAGAACTTGTCAAGATTCAACAAGTTAATTAATTTATTAGCGCTAATTAGTTGGTCACCTGCTTGATGCGCAATTTAGTGTCGTTGGCCTATATATATATAGGGTTTAATTAGGGTTTAGGGTTTAGGATTAGCTAGCTAGGGTTTTAGGGTTAGGGTTAAGGTTAATTAATTAGCGTTTAGGGTCTAGGGTTTAGGGTTTAGGGTTTGGGGTTTGGGGTTTAGTGTTTAATTAGTTTTTAGGGTCTAGGGTTAGGGTTTAGGGTTTAGGGTGTAGTGTTTAGGGTTTAGGGTCTAGGGTTTAGGGTGTAGTGTTTAGGGTTTAGGGTGTTTAGGGTGTACGTTTAGGGTATAATTAGGGATTAGGGATTAGGGTTTTAGGGTTTAAGGTTTAGGGATCATCGATCGAGTGCACGCACACATTATTAGAGGCACCCGCGCCTTTGCGCATAAAGTGCATGCGTATATATAAGTGTGTTTTTTGGCCACCAACGATATATATATATAGATCGAGAGAGAAAGATTGAAATATATATATTTATCCCCAAGAATATGTTCAGATATATATTGAAATATATGCACAAATGATATGTGCAAGGTATGCCATGCGCGCATGCACACTAATTGTATATATATTATGAGGCAACTTAATCAAATGTGTTTTCATTCGAGAGAACTTGTCAAGATTCAACAAAGTTAATTAATTTATTAGCGCTAATTAGTTGGTCGCCTGCTTGATGCGCAATTTAGTGTCGTTGGCCTATATATATATGTAGGGTTTAATTAGGGTTTAGGGTTTAGGATTAACTAGCTAGGGTTTTAGGGTTAGGGTTAGGGTTAAGGTTAATTAATTAGGGTTTAGGGTCTAGGGTTTAGGGTTTAGGGTTCGGGGTTTGGGGTTTAGTGTTTAATTAGGGTTTAGGGTATAGGGTTAGGGTATAGGGTTTAGGGTTTAGGGTTTAGGGTGTAGTGTTTAGGGTTTAGGGTCTAGTGTTTAGGGTGTTTAGGGTGTACGTTTAGGGTATAATTAGGGATTAGGGTTTTAGGGTTTAAGGTTTAGGGATCATCGACCGAGTGCACACACACATTATTAGAGGCACCCGCGCCTTTGCGCATAAAGTGCATGCGTATATATAAGTGTGTTTTTTGGCCACCAACGATATATATATATATAGATCGAGAGAGAAAGATTGAAATATATATATTTATCCCCAAGAATATGTTCAGATATATACTGAAATATATGCACGAATGATCATATGTGCAAGGTATGCCATGCGCGCATGCACACTAATTGTATATATATTACGAGGCAACTTAATCAAATGTGTTTTCATTCGCGAGAACTTGTCAAGATTCAACAAGTTAATTAATTTATTAGCGCTAATTAGTTGGTCGCCTGCTTGATGCGCAATTTAGTGTCATTGGCCTATATATATATGTAGAGTTTAATTGGGTTTAGGGTTTAGGATTAGCTAGCTAGGGTTTTAGGATTAGGGTTAGGGTTAAGGTTAATTAATTAGGGTTTAGGGTCTAGGGTTTATGGTTTAGGGTTTGGGGTTTGGGGTTTAGTGTTTAATTAGGGTTTAGGGTCTAGGGTTAGGGTTTAGGGTTTATGGTTTAGGGTTTAAGGTTTAGGGATTATGGTTTTAGGGTTTAAGGTTTAGGGATCATCGATCGAGTCCACACACACATTATTAGAGGCACCCGTGCCTTTGAGCATAAAGTGCATGCGTTTATATAAGTGTGTTTTTTGGCCACCTACGATATATATATAGATCGAGAGAGAAAGATTGAAATATATATATTTATCCCCAAGAATATGTTCAGATATATATTGAACTATATGCACGAATGATCATATGTGCAAGGTATGCCATGCGCGCATGCACACTAATTGTATATATATTATGAGGCAACTTAATCAAATGTGTTTTCATTCGAGAGAACTTGTCAAGATTCAACAAGTTAATTAATTTATTAGCGCTAATTAGTTGGTCGCCTGGTTGATGCGCAATTTAGTGTCGTTGGCCTATATATATGTAGGGTTTAATTAGGGTTTAGGGTTTAGGATTAGCTAGCTAGGGTTTTAGGGTTAGGGTTAGGGTTAAGGTTAATTAATTAGGGTTTAGGGTCTAGGGTTTAGGGTTTAGGGTTTGGGGTTTGGGGTTTAGTGTTTAATTAGGGTTTAGGGTATAGGGTTAGGGTTTAGGGTTTAGGGTGTAGTGTTTAGGGTTTAGGGTCTAGTGTTTAGGGTGTTTAGGGTGTACGTTTAGGGTATAATTAGGAATTAGGGTTTTAGGGTTTAAGGTTTAGGGATCATCGATCGAGTGCACACACACATTATTAGAGGCACCCGCGCCTTTGCGGATAAAGTGCATGCGTTTATATAAGTGTGTTTTTTGGCCACCAACGATATATATATAGATCGAGAGAGAAAGATTGAAATATATATATTTATCCCCAAGAATATGTTCAGATATATATTGAAATATATGCACGAATGATATGTGCAAGGTATGCCATGCGCGCATGCACACTAATTGTATATATATTATGAGGCAACTTAATCAAATGTGTTTTCATTCGAGAGAACTTGTCAAGATTCAACAAGTTAATTAATTTATTAGCGCTAATTAGTTGGTCGCCTGCTTGATGTGCAATTTAGTGTCGTTGGCCTATATATATATAGGGTTTAATTAGGGTTTAGGGTTTAGGATTAGCTAGCTAGGGTTTTAGGGTTAGGGTTAGGGTTAAGGTTAATTAATTAGGGTTTAGGGTCTAGGGTTTAGGGTTTAGGGTTTGGGGTTTGGGGTTTAGTGTTTAATTAGGGTTTAGGGTCTAGGGTTAGGGTTTAGGGTGTAGTGTTTAGGGTTTAGGGTCTAGGGTTTAGGGTGTAGCGTTTAGGGTTTAGGGTGTACGTTTAGGGTATAATTAGGGATTAGGGTTTTAGGGTTTAAGGTTTAGGGATCATCGATCGAGTGCACACACACATTATTAGAGGCACCCGCGCCTTTGCGCATAAAGTGCATGCGTATATATAAGTGTGTTTTTTGGCCACCAACGATATATATATAGATCGAGAGAGAAAGATTGAAATATATATATTTATCCCCAAGAATATGTTCAGATATATATTGAAATATATGCATGAATGATATGTGCAAGGTATGCCATGCGCGCATGCACACTAATTGTATATATATTACGAGGCAACTTAATCAAATGTGTTTTCATTCGAGAGAACTTGTCAAGATTCAACAAAGTTAATTAATTTATTAGCGCTAAATAGTTGGTCGCCTGCTTGATGCGCAATTTAGTGTCGTTGGCCTATATATATATGTAGGGTTTAATTAGGGTTTAGGGTTTAGGATTAACTAGCTAGGGTTTTAGGGTTAGGGTTAGGGTTAAGGTTAATTAATTAGGGTTTAGGGTCTAGGGTTTAGGGTTTAGGGTTTGGGGTTTGGGGTTTGGGGTTTAGTGTTTAATTAGGGTTTAGGGTCTAGGGTTAGGGTTTAGGGTTTAGGGTGTAGTGTTTAGGGTTTAGGGTCTAGGGTTTAGGGTTTAGTGTTTAGGGTGTTTAGGGTGTATGTTTAGGGTATAATTAGGGATTAGGGTTTCGGGGTTTAAGGTTTAGGGATCATCGATCGAGTGCACACACACATTATTAGAGGCACCCGCGCCTTTGCGCATAAAGTGCATGCGTATATATAAGTGTGTTTTTTGGCCACCAACGATATATATAGATCGAGAGAGAAAGATTGAAATATATATATTTATCCCCAAGAATATGTTCAGATATATATTGAAATATATGCACAAATGATATGTGCAAGGTATGCCATGCGCGCATGCACACTAATTGTATATATATTATGAGGCAACTTAATCAAATGTGTTTTTATTCGAGAGAACTTGTCAAGATTCAACAAGTTAATTAATTTATTAGCGCTAATTAGTTGGTCGCCTGGTTGATGCGCAATTTAGTGTCGTTGGCCTATATATACGTAGGGTTTAATTAGGGTTTAGGGTTTAGGATTAGCTAGCTAGGGTTTTAGGGTTAGGGTTAGGGTTAAGGTTAATTAATTAGGGTTTAGGGTCTAGGGTTTAGGGTTTAGGGTTTGGGGTTTGGGGTTTAGTGTTTAATTAGGGTTTAGGGTATAGGGTTAGGGTTTAGGGTTTAGGGTTTAGGGTTTAGGGTGTAGTGTTTAGGGTTTAGGGTCTAGTGTTTAGGGTGTTTAGGGTGTACGTTTAGGGTATAATTAGGGATTAGGGTTTTAGGGTTTAAGATTTAGGGATCATCGACCGAGTGCACACACACATTATTAGAGGCACCCGCGCCTTTGCGCATAAAGTGCATGCGTATATATAAGTGTGTTTTTTGGCCACCAACGATATATATATATAGATCGAGAGAGAAAGATTGAAATATATATATTTATCCCCAAGAATATGTTCAGATATATATTGAAATATATGCACGAATGATCATATGTGCAAGGTATGCCATGCGCGCATGCACACTAATTGTATATATATTACGAGGCAACTTAATCAAATGTGTTTTCATTCGCGAGAACTTGTCAAGATTCAACAAGTTAATTAATTTATTAGCTCTAATTAGTTGGTCGCCTGCTTGATGCGCAATTTAGTGTCGTTGGCCTATATATATATGTAGAGTTTAATTAGGGTTTAGGGTTTAGGATTAGCTAGCTAGGGTTTTAGGATTAGGGTTAGGGTTAAGGTTAATTAATTAGGGTTTAGGGTCTAGGGTTTATGGTTTAGGGTTTTGGGTTTGGGGTTTAGTGTTTAATTAGGGTTTAGGGTCTAGGGTTAGGGTTTAGGGTTTAAGGTTTAGGGTTTAAGGTTTAGGGATTATGGTTTTAGGGTTTAAGGTTTAGGGATCATCGATCGAGTCCACACACACACATTATTAGAGGCACCCGTGCCTTTGAGCATAAAGTGCATGCGTTTATATAAGTGTGTTTTTTGGCCACCTACGATATATATATAGATCGAGAGAGAAAGATTGAAATATATATATTTATCCCCAAGAATATGTTCAGATATATATTGAAGTATATGCACGAATGATCATATGTGCAAGGTATGCCATGCGCGCATGCACACTAATTGTATATATATTATGAGGCAACTTAATCAAATGTGTTTTCATTCGAGAGAACTTGTCAAGATTCAACAAGTTAATTAATTTATTAGCGCTAATTAGTTGGTCGCCTGGTTGATGCGCAATTTACTGTCGTTGGCCTATATATATGTAGGGTTTAATTAGGGTTTAGGGTTTAGGATTAGCTAGCTAGGGTTTTAGGGTTAGGGTTAGGGTTAAGGTTAATTAATTAGGGTTTAGGGTCTAGGGTTTAGGGTTTAGGGTTTGGGGTTTGGGGTTTAGTGTTTAATTAGGGTTTAGGGTATAGGGTTAGGGTTTAGGGTTTAGCGTTTAGGGTGTAGTGTTTAGGGTTTAGGGTCTAGTGTTTAGGGTGTTTAGGGTGTACGTTTAGGGTATAATTAGGAATTAGGATTTTAGGGTTTAAGGTTTAGGGATCATCGATCGAGTGCACACACACATTATTAGAGGCACCCGCGCCTTTGCGCATAAAGTGCATGCGTATATATAAGTGTGTTTTTTGGCCACCAACGATATATATATAGACCGAGAGAGAAAGATTGAAATATATATATTTATCCCCAAGAATATGTTCAGATATATATTGAAATATATGCACAAATGATATGTGCAAGGTATGCCATGCGCGCATGCACACTAATTGTATATATATTATGAGGCAACTTAATCAAATGTGTTTTCATTCGAGAGAACTTGTCAAGATTCAACAAGTTAATTAATTTATTAGCGCTAATTAGTTGGTCGCCTGCTTGATGCGCAATTTAGTGTCGTTGGCCTATATATATAGGGTTTAATTAGGGTTTAGGGTTTAGGATTAGCTAGCTAGGGTTAAGGTCAATTAATTAGGGTTTAGGGTTTAGGGTTTAGGGTTTGGGGTTTGGGGTTTAGTGTTTAATTAGGGTTTAGGGTTAGGGTTTAGGGTTTAGGGTGTAGTGTTTAGGGTTTAGGGTCTAGGGTTTAGGGTTTAGCGTTTAGGGTGTTTATGGTGTACGTTTAGGGTATAATTAGGGATTAGGGATTAGGGTTTTAGGGTTTAAGGTTTAGGGATCATCGATCGAGTGCACACACACATTATTAGAGGCACCCGCGCCTTTGCGCATAAAGTGCATGCGTATATATAAGTGTGTTTTTTGGCCACCAACGATATATATATAGATCGAGAGAGAAAGATTGAAATATATATATTTATCCCCAAGAATATGTTCAGATATATATTGAAATATATGCATGAATGATATGTGCAAGGTATGCCATGCGCGCATGCACACTAATTGTATATATATTACGAGGCAACTTAATCAAATGTGTTTTCATTCGAGAGAACTTGTCAAGATTCAACAAAGTTAATTAATTTATTAGCGCTAATTAGTTGGTCGCCTGCTTGATGCACAATTTAGTGTCGTTGGCCTATATATATATGTAGGGTTTAATTAGGGTTTAGGGTTTAGGATTAGCTAGCTAGGGTTTTAGGGTTAGGGTTAGGGTTAAGGTTAATTAATTAGGGTTTAGGGTCTAGGGTTTAGGGTTTAGGGTTTGGGGTTTGGGGTTTAGTGTTTAATTAGGGTTTAGGGTCTAGGGTTAGGGTTTAGGGTTTAGGGTTTAGGGTGTAGTGTTTAGGGTTTAGGGTCTAGGGTTTAGGGTTTAGTGTTTAGGATGTTTAGGGTGTATGTTTAGGGTGTATGTTTATAATTAGGCATTAGGGTTTTAGGGTTTAAGGTTTAGGGATCATCGATCGAGTGCACACACACATTATTAGAGGCACCCGCGCCTTTGCGCATAAAGTGCATGCGTATATATAAGTGTGTTTTTTGGCCACCAATGATATATATATATATAGATCGAGAGAGAAAGATTGAAATATATATATTTATCCCCAAGAATATGTTCAGATATATATTGAAATATATGCACAAATGATATGTGCAAGGTATGCCATGTGCGCATGCACACTAATTGTATATATATTATGAGGCAACTTAATCAAATGTGTTTTCATTCGAGAGAACTTGTCAAGATTCAACAAGTTAATTAATTTATTAGCGCTAATTAGTTGGTCGCCTGGTTGATGCGCAATTTAGTGTCGTTGGCCTATATATATGTAGGGTTTAATTAGGGTTTAGGATTTAGGATTAGCTAGCTAGGGTTTTAGGGGTAGGGTTAGGGTTAAGGTTAATTAATTAGGGTTTAGGGTTTAGGGTTTGGGGTTTGGGTTTGGGGTTTGGGGTTTAGTGTTTAATTAGGGTTTAGGGTCTAGGGTTAGGGTTTAGGGTTTAAGGTTTAGGGTTTAAGGTTTAGGGATTATGGTTTTAGGGTTTAAGGTTTAGGGATCATCGATCGAGTCCACACACACACATTATTAGAGGCACCCGTGCCTTTGAGCATAAAGTGCATGCGTTTATATAAGTGTGTTTTTTGGCCACCTATGATATATATATAGATCGAGAGAGAAAGATTGAAATATATATATTTATCCCCAAGAATATGTTCAGATATATATTGAAGTATATGCACGAATGATCATATGTGCAAGGTATGCCATGCGCGCATGCACACTAATTGTATATATATTATGAGGCAACTTAATCAAATGTGTTTTCATTCGAGAGAACTTGTCAAGATTCAACAAGTTAATTAATTTATTAGCGCTAATTAGTTGGTCGCCTGGTTGATGCGCAATTTACTGTCGTTGGCCTATATATATGTAGGGTTTAATTAGGGTTTAGGGTTTAGGATTAGCTAGCTAGGGTTTTAGGGTTAGGGTTAGGGTTAAGGTTAATTAATTAGGGTTTAGGGTCTAGGGTTTAGGGTTTAGGGTTTGGAGTTTGGGGTTTAGTGTTTAATTAGGGTTTAGGGTATAGGGTTAGGGTTTAGGGTTTAGCGTTTAGGGTGTAGTGTTTAGGGTTTAGGGTCTAGTGTTTAGGGTGTACGTTTAGGGTATAATTAGGAATTAGGGTTTTAGGGTTTAAGGTTTAGGGATCATCGATCGAGTGCACACACACATTATTAGAGGCACCCGCGCCTTTGCGCATAAAGTGCATGCGTATATATAAGTGTGTTTTTTGGCCACCAACGATATATATATAGATCGAGAGAGAAAGATTGAAATATATATATTTATCCCCAAGAATATGTTCAGATATATATTGAAATATATGCACAAATGATATGTGCAAGGTATGCCATGCGCGCATGCACACTAATTGTATATATATTATGAGGCAACTTAATCAAATGTGTTTTCATTCGAGAGAACTTGTCAAGATTCAACAAGTTAATTAATTTATTAGCGCTAATTAGTTGGTCGCCTGCTTGATGCGCAATTTAGTGTCGTTGGCCTATATATATAGGGTTTAATTAGGGTTTAGGGTTTAGGATTAGCTAGCTAGGGTTAAGGTCAATTAATTAGGGTTTAGGGTTTAGGGTTTAGGGTTTAGGGTTTAGGGTTTGGGGTTTGGGGTTTAGTGTTTAATTAGGGTTTAGGGTTAGGGTTTAGGGTTTAGGGTGTAGTGTTTAGGGTTTAGGGTCTAGGGTTTAGGGTTTAGCGTTTAGGGTGTTTATGGTGTACGTTTAGGGTATAATTAGGGATTAGGGATTTAGGGTTTAAGGTTTAGGGATCATCGATCGAGTGCACACACACATTATTAGAGGCACCCGCGCCTTTGCGCATAAAGTGCATGCGTATATATAAGTGTGTTTTTTGGCCACCAACGATATATATATAGATCGAGAGAGAAAGATTGAAATATATATATTTATCCCCAAGAATATGTTCAGATATATATTGAAATATATGCATGAATGATATGTGCAAGGTATGCCATGCGCGCATGCACACTAATTGTATATATATTACGAGGCAACTTAATCAAATGTGTTTTCATTCGAGAGAACTTGTCAAGATTCAACAAAGTTAATTAATTTATTAGCGCTAATTAGTTGGTCGCCTGCTTGATGCGCAATTTAGTGTCGTTGGCCTATATATATATGTAGGGTTTAATTAGGGTTTAGGGTTTAGGATTAGCTAGCTAGGGTTTTAGGGTTAGGGTTAGGGTTAAGGTTAATTAATTAGGGTTTAGGGTCTAGGGTTTAGGGTTTAGGGTTTGGGGTTTGGGGTTTAGTGTTTAATTAGGGTTTAGGGTCTAGGGTTAGGGTTTCGGGTTTAGGGTGTAGTGTTTAGGGTTTAGGGTCTAGGGTTTAGGGTTTAGTGTTTAGGATGTTTAGGGTGTATGTTTAGGGTGTATGTTTATAATTAGGCATTAGGGTTTTAGGGTTTAAGGTTTAGGGATCATCGATCGAGTGCACACACACATTATTAGAGGCACCCGCGCCTTTGCGCATAAAGTGCATGCGTATATATAAGTGTGTTTTTTGGCCACCAATGATATATATATATATATATAGATCGAGAGAGAAAGATTGAAATATATATATTTATCCCCAAGAATATGTTCAGATATATATTGAAATATATGCACAAATGATATGTGCAAGGTATGCCATGTGCGCATGCACACTAATTGTATATATATTATGAGGCAACTTAATCAAATGTGTTTTCATTCGAGAGAACTTGTCAAGATTCAAGTTAATTAATTTAGCAGCGCTAATTAGTTGGTCGCCTGTTTGATGCGCAATTTAGTGTCGTTGGCCTATATATATGTAGGGTTTAATTAGGGTTTAGGATTTAGGATTAGCTAGCTAGGGTTTTAGGGGTAGGGTTAGGGTTAAGGTTAATTAATTAGGGTTTAGGGTTTAGGGTTTGGGGTTTGGGTTTGGGGTTTAGGGTTTAGGGTCTAGGGTTTAGGGTTTAGTGTTTAGGGTGTTTAGGGTGTACGTTTAAGGTATAATTAGGGATAATGGATTAGGGTTTTAGGGTTTAAGGTTTAGGGATCGTCAATCGAGCTAGTGCACAGACACATTATTAGAGGCACCCGTGCCTTTGCGCATAAAGTGCATGCGTATATATATAATAAGTGTGTTTCTTGGCCACCAACGATATATATAGATCGAGAGAGAGATTGAAATATATATATATCCCCAAGAATATGTTCAGATATATATTGAGATATATATGTGCACGAATGATATGTCCATGGTATGCCATGCGCGCATGCACACTAATTGTATATATATTACGAGGCAACTTAATCAAATGTGTTTTCATTCGAGAGAACTTGTCAAGATTCAAGTTAATTAATTTATCAGCGCTAATTATTTGGTCGCCTGCTTGATGCGCAATTAAGTGTCGTTGGCCTATATATATGTAGTGTTTAATTAGGGTTTAGGTTTTAGGGTCTAGGGTTTAGTGTTTAGGGTGTTTAAGGTGTATGTTTAGGGTATAATTAGGGATTAGGGTTTTAGGGTTTAAGGTTTAGGGATCATCGATCGAGTGCACACACACATTATTAGAGGCACCCGCGCCTTTGCGCATAAAGTGCATGCGTATATATATAAGTGTGTTTCTTGTCCACCAACGATATATAGATCGAGAGATAGAGATTGAAATCCCCAAGAATATGTTCAAATATACGCACACACATGAATTATTAGAGGCACCCGCGCCTTTGCGCATAAAGTGCATGCATATGTGTGTTGTTCTGGCCACCAACGATAGATCGAGAGAGATAGATAGATTGAAATCCCCAAGAATTAGAGGACCCCTTGCACAAGTGTTGGCCATCTATATATAATATGAATCCCAATAATGTTCATACATGATAGGGCATATGGTGTGAAGCAATTTTTTTTCGAGAACTTGTAAAGATTCAAATTTATCAGTGCTAATGGAAACTAGTGCACATTAGAGGACCCCCTCTTACACGTGTTGGCCATCTATGTATAGTTTGAATCCAAATAATGTTCATACATGATAGGCTATATGTGAATCAATTTTTTCTTCCAAGAACTTGTCAAGATTCAAATTTATCGGTGCTAATGGAAACTAGTGCGCACTAGACGAGCCCCTTGCGCAAGTGCTGGCCATTACATATAGTTTAAAACTCAAGAATGTTCATACATGATAGGCCATATGTGCAAAGGAATTTTTTCCCGTGAACTTGTCAAAATTCAAGTTTATCGGTGCAAATGGAAACTAGTCCAAAAAATTACATAGAGGTCCAAGAGAACTAGACAATAACTAATAGGACCTGCAACTTTACAAAAAGGACCCCAAAACATATAGAAGAAAATCAATCGAGTCCTTCTGGACCGCACATCAGATCTCTGCTCCGCATCCTTTCCAGCAACTCCGTCGCCGGGGACGCACCACTTGGGACGGTGTCGCCGGTAGTCGCCAGGACGAAGGAGAAGAAGGGCCTCAGCAACGGCACATTGGCTCTGAGAAGGGCCGCTGAAAGGCCAAGATGTTCACGGGCAAGACGGATGACGCCGTCGTATGCCCCGAGCTTGTGAACGTTAGCAGCTTGACTTCCCCATTGACCAGATCTGAAGCACTGACCAAAGCAAGCCTCACCGTTAGCGCCATCACCTTGATGGCACCAGATCGGGGTTTGGCCGGCAAGATCCGCCAGATTCACCGTAGGCCAGATCTGAAGCCGATGACGAGATCCCCGACTCCATTGCGCCATTCTGCTCATGGGAAACACTGGATCTAAGCTTACAACAACATGAACTCCCTCGGATCCAAATTAACTGACTCAACTTTGCTTATCTAAATATGGATGTATCCACACATGTTTTTACTCGAGATACATACACGTCTAAGGAAAGTTGAATCAATTAATTTAGTTCGGAGGGTGTACGATATATAGAGAGAAGTCGGCCTCGTCTCCGGTCGGCGAGGCTGCCGGAGAGAAGGGGGAGAGGAGCCAGGGGAGTGGGAGAGACAAGAGAGAGAAAGAGAAGAGGAAGAATGTAACACCCCAAATTTCAATGAAAAAGAAAGTTAGAAGATTCCAGAAATACAAAATTTCAAACCAACAAAAACTTTTCCTTTGCATATAGTACCCTGCATAGGACTTGTGCATTTGAGTGATATGCCATGATGATTGTTATTACTTGTTATTGATATGCTCTAAAACCCTAGAGTGATCATGTGAAGATCACCAACCAAATAAATCAAAGTGGAAGAAATTCCCATAATTGAAAAACCCTAAAAACCCTCATAGATGCCCTATGGCATTTATATAAATTTTGACCCTAGACCTATTTGGTCTTAACCATTAGTTGAATAATGTTGTGAAACACTTATTACAACTTTTGGAACCAGGGTTGCACAATTCAAATGAATTTCCAACACTTTTCCCACTCACATGTGATGATGACCAAATCTGCCAATTTTAGTTTGATCACCACTTTGAGCCCCTGCAATTCATTTTTCCCAAACCAATTCTTGCTAACTCTTTGCACCATTTCAAAGTCAACATCAAGGTGAACAACTTTGATGAAGACTACCCTGCCAAATTCATCTTTGATCACTAGCTATGCTCATCCAAAGTCTTGACTTTTTAACATTGTCAACAATCTCCACTTAGCCATTTTGGCCAAAATTTGAAATCTAATTTTTCCACCACCACCTCCATTCATCTCTGGTCGATTACAACTTATCCTAACACTCACTTTTCAAAAAGGTTCACCATTTGAATTATTTCAAATTTGGACATTTTTGGGAATTCCAAAATTGGACACTATTTGCAACTATTGCAAATAGTGATCTACCCCACCTAATTGAAACCAAAGCTATACTACATTGTCCCCCTGCCCCCTCTAACCCTAAATGCAACACAGTGGAGCTAAGGAGGGAGAGAGAGCAAGCAAGACATGGCCATGCCGGCCCATGCCGGCCATGTTCTTCTCCCCCTCTCATCCTTGCTCGCCACCCCTGGCCACCCTGTCCCTGCACTCCACCTCACTCTACTAAGTCGCCTAGCATCGGCCATTGTCGAGGAGGAGCCCTGCTTTGGCCAGACCAGCACGCGTCCATGGCGCCCTGGACGCCGCTCGCGTCGCGCGTGAGCACGCCGCGGACACGTACTGGCCACGCGCCGCACTACCATCTCGCGTTCGCCCTGGCCCCGCTGACTAGCCGTTGAGCATCACCACACCACCACGACACCGCCAGACATGGCCCCAACCAGACCCTGGACCGCCGTCGCCGTAGACGGGGAAGAAGATCCCGCCACTGCCGCCGCACGACATGGAAGCAACGCGAACTATTCTGACGCCGCCCGACCAAGCCAACACCACCCCTAGCTTCGCCTGGACGAGGAGAACCCGACCGCACCCTCGCCTAGCCCAACCGCTCGCCGGAGACGCCGCGAGCATGTCGACCACCACCCTGCCCCGCGACCCTTGCTCAACCCTATAAATAGAGCGTTCCCTGGACCTAACCGAGCACACCACCTCACTCCCCACCTCTCACTGCTTCGCCACAACCACTCCACCCACTCGATCGTCGCCGGAGCTGCTCCAATTTGAAGATCGGAGCCGCCCGTACCCGGAGGTCGCCGCCGTCGATTGGAGCTGTTCCAGGAGGAGCCGCCGGTACCAGCTGCTTCGCCGTCGTCCACATCTACCCCGCGCACACTGCCAGCCACCGCGGGAGCCCTGGTTAGCTCTCCCACCCCCTAGGCTCGCCGCCAGAACCTCGGCATCTCGCCGGAGAAGACGATGGCTCTGAGCCGTCGATCTACTCTCTAATCCTACGCCCCACGTCGCCCCGTACCGTTCGGGTTTTAAAGGAGGCTGACGGGTGGACCCCACCCTGTCAGCAGGCCCGCGCGCACTGGATGCGCTGCTGGGCCGTTTTTCTCTTTTTAAACAGTTTCGGCCCACGTTGGTTTCCCGCCGGCCTGTTTAATTCAAAATCGTTTTAAACATTTTCCAAACATTTTCAATACTGCCCAAACTTTGAAATTAAGTAGTTTCCAATTGGCTAAACCAAATCTAGTGAATTTGATATTGTTGGAAAGCCACTGAAATTCTCTATCCAATGCCACTGGCCTCTTGGTCAAATTCTTTGTAGAATTAATGTGACAAAAATAACAAGCCAGGGACTTTTCCCTATTCAAATAATTCTTAAAAATCAACCAAAATAGATATTAAGTTATTTCCAACTCTAATAGCTCACATTTGACTTACACTAATTGTTTATGCAATAAAATGGTGTGGTCACTTTGCATGATCATGCCATGGTTTAATGAATGGATATTTTGACTAGTTTAACTAGTTGATATTATCCAAAACTATTAAAGTTAAATTGTGTGAAGTCTTACACTTCATTTAAACTTGTCTCACATGAATTCATGGGATGTTTGGACCCCTGGTTCCAAACTCTCTTATATGAAATTCTGGAGATTTAAATCAAGTGTAGTGTTATTTAAATGGTATGAGGTGTTCCACCTCATTTAAATCATTCTCCCAAATGATGATGATGATGAACATTTGATCTAGGTCAAGATGAGTTCATCCATGATTGTGGAGAAATTAAATCTTAAGAAGATTTCAATGAGAGGAAATTATTTCTCAAGAACCCTATGGAAACTATCATTCACATATAGAATACAAATCCTATTTTAATCCCACAACCCATGCACCCTAGTTTATTTATGTGTGTGCATAGAGTAGTTTGTGTGTTTATTTGTGATGTGTGGAATAGCCATTGAATTAGTGAGTAATTATACTCGTATGCAAATTTAGACGGTAGCATCGGAGAGTACGCCGAAGAAGAAGGTTGCTACCAGGAGGAGGAAGAGGAACAGTTTGAGAACTACCAAGGCAAGCTAAATTACTATGCAAGCTTTTATTCTTGCCAAGTGCAAAGCCCCTTGGGGCAAGGCACCATGTCTTACCTTTTTTTTATGTGAACCCATCCCAAGTTTTTACTTGTTTTCCAAATGATTTCCTTTTATAGTTAACTTTGGTCAAAACACAAGTTGGTTTTTAGAGTAGTGAGTTAGCCTTTTCCAAGCAAAGCAAGGTAGCACCTCTCATGAATTAGAGCTAGTGCTAATGAACTAAACTTGACTACTCTAGATGGGAACTTTGGGATTTTGGAAGGATTTTGAAACCTTGGAATGAAGATGCATTCCATTGAATGAGTTTTGAAGGTGAATATGACCAAGAGAAGATGGTGATTTTTGATAAAACATGATGTTGGTTTGAATGCGATACCTTTCCAATTCTCAAGTACCCCCACAATACCTGATTATGGGTAGGGCTTAACTGGAAGTTTATGCGTCTTAGTATGGGTTCCCTCTAAACAAGCGTCATCGGGGTTATGCCGAAAGCTGCCTCTACCACAAAAGAAACGATACGATATGATGCGAAATGAGGTGAATGTCCGGCCCAAGCCCTGTGCAGTTCCCAGGTTGACAGTTGGTCTTCACTGGGAGGCCAAGCTCATGGGGAGAGGTGCTCATACTAGGATTCGTAAGTGAAAGGTTAGGGTTGATGATCCGCGTACTGTGTTACGATTATTCGGGGAAATCCCGACGGATGAAATCAAATGTTGTGGCACAAGTGTGCAACCTCTGCAGAGTGTAAACCTATTCGAATAGCCGCGTCCACGGTTACGGACGGTTGGAAAGGCCATACAGTTTCCGATGTCATATCTTTGAAAATGATGTTGAAAGGTGATGGTGAATTGACTTGTGGTGAATTGAATTGAAATCACCACTTGAATGGTGGGAATGACACTAATGTTCCCCCTTGGGTTAGTTAGCACTGGAATAAGTTTTTCTCAAAATTTTGTGAACCAAAACTAGCTTTATGCAAATAAACTAGAGCTTAGCCAACCCTACTAGAATGTCTAGCACTGTTTCTTAGTATTAGTTTGCGAGTACTCAACGTACTCACGGCTTTGTCCCTGGCTATTCAAATGGCCAGAATATGAAGATGAACAAGGAGATGACCAGCAGGACGCCTACGACCACTAAGCGCCTTCCGACGTCAAGCGTTGGCCTGTGGACTCGAGAGTCCTTGTATCTTACGCTTCCGCTATGTTGAACTATGAACTTGTGTTTGTTCGTTGATCGATAGATCAACTATTCGTGTAATATGGATCATGTGATTCCAAATTTGTAAGACTTATGGTTTGTAATGAATGATGACTGTGATACTTAACTATTATGCCTCGCAACAACAATATTCCTGGGATTGCGATGTACGACATAATAGGCATTCGGACTTAAAAATCCGGGTGTTGACAAGTTGGTATCAGAGCCATTGTTTGACCTTAGAAGACCTTAGTTAGAATGGGCGTTCTGAAAAAAATTTAACTTTGAAATCAAATGAAAGGACTTATTTGCGAAAATTTACTACACTCTTGTCTTTGAGACTTTGCCAAAATTTGATCATGTTCTATCTTCTTTAAATAAACTTAAAACCTTGCCACACTTTGCACTCCCTAACTTACTCATCCAATTCTCTTTCAGATGGAGCCGAATGAACCCCTCAACACCAAGTTTTATCAGCTTGGAAACGGAGGAAGCTTGATCTTCGAGCATGACCTCGACTCCCTGTCGGATCACCTTGGCCGCCCACACCCCGAGTTTCACGGGATTCAGGTGGACGACCAGCCGGGAGGGGAACTGCAGTGGATTATCACTGCCGACTTGAGGGGCAAGCTGGAGCCTCCCACCTCGGAGAGGATCCTTTTCTCTTTCAGGGAAAGCAACTGGCTCGACGGACTTGCCCGTGCTCTTCAGGAAGCACTTGCTCGTCTGTGCGGACAGAATACCGAAGCCCTTCGTGAGGAACGCTTTGCGCATCTCGCACGGCGTAACTCTGACGGAAGACCCATGGATGTGCCACTCCACCCCCAGTTGAGGCACCATGTGGATCACTTGGACTTCATGCTCTACCAGACTCAGAGAGACCTCGATGCCTCTCGCGCTTACGCGAACCAGACCCATGCTCACATCATCGAGCAGGGTGAGGCGATCAAGCTACTCAACAACGACCGCAGGAACCTTCGCCAGCAGCGTGCCAAGAAGGACGCTACGATTCGCCGCCTTCGCGACCGGATCGCGTCACTTGAGGCCACTGTCACGGCCCAGGAGGATCAGATTCGTCACATGGAGGAGGACGATGAAGGCATCGATATTCAGGGAGGAGACGCCTTTCTAAGCGATGACGATGACTTTGAGGAGGACGAGAACACCGAGGAGGAGGACTACGAGTTCCTGGAGGCCGGACAGGATGACTACGTCCCGATTGATATCGACGATGAGGAGTAGTTGCACTAGTTTCACTTATAGTAGGTGTGAGTTGTACCCCGTCCTTTGTATCGTAGCATGCGAATGGTTCTTAAAACCATTGGAGTAGGGGTGTAGTTTGTACTATGTGTTGCATGAATGAATGAATGTTATGTTTGTCATGAAAAGATTACAAGTTTTCAAATGTTTTTCAAACTTAAATGAACCATAGAATGTTCCCTCTTATCTCATGATCTTCAATACCTTCAGATGGCCCCTCCGAATCGCACCAACGACGCGATGATGCAACTTCTGCAAACCCTGCTTGCAGACCGGGAAACCGAGAGAGCCGAGCGCCAAGCCAACATCATCGCCTTGCAGAACATCGCCCAAGGCCATGGAAATCATGACCACCCCGGATCCAAGCTCAAGAACTTCCAGAACACCAACCCTCCGGTGTTTAGCAAGACCGAGGAGCCCCTCGACGCCGACGATTGGCTCCAGACTATGGAGAACAATCTGGAAGTAGCTGGAGTGGAAGCCAACGAGAAGGTGTTGTTCGCCACTCACTACCTCGCTGGACCAGCTCGCGCTTGGTGGACAAGTACCCGTGCCATGAACGGAGGTCAATTCATGACTTGGGAGGATTTCAAACTCAAGTTTAGCAAGTACCATGTACCCCCGGGTCTTATCAAAAAGATGAGGGATGAGTTCCGTGAACTGAAACAAGGTCGCATGACGGTGGTTGAGTACCGCGACAAGTTTCTCACCTTGTCAAGGTATGCCCCTGATGAGACGGACACCGTTGAAAAGAGGAAGGAGAGATTCCTGAACGGGCTGCATGATGAGATGCAGACTGTCCTCGTCAACATCCCCTTCGCCGACCTCGAAGCCCTTGTTGACTCCGCCATCCAGATGGAGGGCAAGTTGAACCAAGCCAATGAGAACCGCAAGCGCCGCATGGCAAATCAGAGTGGATCAAGCCATCCCCAAAAGTTTCGCCCTAGCTCAAGCGGAGGTTTCAATCCGAGACATAACAAACCCCCGATGCAGAACTCTCGCCCCGGTTATCAGAACCGAAGTGGAGGAAACTCCAAGCCAGGAGGCTACAACCCCAACTACAACAACAACAACAACTACAACCGCGCTCCACCTCGAGCCCCGAACACCAACAACACCAACCCCAGAACCGGGAGCAATGCCATTCCCGTTGCGAACAAGCAGGACAAGAGCACTATCACTTGTTATGAGTGTGGTGTAGTGGGGCACTACTCCAACGAGTGTCCCAAGCGTCTTGCCAAGCTCGCCGGCAACACCGCTGCTCCTGCTCAGCAGCAACGCCGTGTCTCCACCGGCAAGAAGTTCGCCCCCAACAACCCCAACAACCGCAACGGCCGCCTCTACCACATGAACGCCGAAGAAGCCCAGAAGCCCCGTATGTGGTACTGGTATGTTTTCTCGTCAACCACACCCCTGCTAGAGTGTTGTTTGATTCCGAGCATCGCATTCCTTTGTCACCGAAGATTTTGCATCAACAAGTAAAATTCAACCCCTCAGTTTGAAGCATGTTATGATAGTTCAAATCCCCGGATCAACCACCAAAGCCAGAAAATTTTGTAAAAATGTGCCAATCAAAATCCATGATGTTGATTTCTTTGCAAATCTCATCATACTTGGAACCAAAGGTTTGGAAGTTGTCCTAGGAATGGACTGGATGTCCAAGCACAATGGATTGATAGACTGCGCCAAGAAAGCCATAACCATGACTAGCAGCACCGGCATCGTAGTTGAGCACGTCTCTGAAAAACTACCCAGAAAATTTACCTGCAACCAAAGTGTATCCAAGCCTACTCTGGATCAAATCAGGGTCGTTTGTCGCTACCCTGATGTGTTTCCGGATGATCTACCCGGTATGCCCCCGGACCGGGATATCGAGTTTATCATCGAGTTAATCCCCGGAACTGGACCCATCGCCCAGAGAGCCTACAGCATGAACGCAGCCGAGCTTGTGGAGCTGAAGAAGCAAATAGATGACATGTTAGCCAAAGGTTTGATCAGACCAAGTGCATCCCCCTGGAGATCCCCCGTCTTGTTTGTCGACAAGAAGGATGGTGCAAATCGTTTATGCACCGACTATCGTAAGCTTAACGATGTCACCATCAAAAACAAATACCCCTTACCCAAGATCGAAGACTTGTTCGACCAACTCACCGGATCCCGAGTTTTCTCGAAAATTGATCTTAGAACTGGATACCACCAACTGAAAATCCGAGCCACCGATATTCCAAAAACTGCCTTTACCACCAGATATGGGTTGTATGAGTACAACGTCATGTCATTTGGACTGACCAATGCTCCCGCTTATTTCATGAATCTCATGAATAAGATCTTCATGAACTTCTTGGACAAATTTGTCGTTGTTTTCATCGACGACATTTTGGTCTACTCCAAGTCCGAAGAAGAACATGAACAGCATCTGGAGATTGTTCTAGAAACCCCGAGACAAGCACTCGCTTGTACGCCAAGTTTAGCAAGTGTGAATTTTGGCTGGAAGAAGTTGGATTCCTCGGACACATCTTGTCTGCAGGAGGAATTGCCGTAGATCCCGCCAAGATCAAAACTGTTATGGAATGGAAAGCTCCGACCACACAAACTGAAGTCCGTGCTTTTCTTGGATTAGCCGGATATTACCGCAGATTTGTAGAAGGTTTTTCGAGCATCGCTCGACCAATGACCCAACTGCTGAAAAAGGACAGAAAGTTTGAGTGGACCGACAAGTGTGAAGAGAGCTTTCAACAGCTCAAGAGTAGACTGACAACAGCCCCAATCCTGATCATGCCGTATATCGCAAAGCCCTTTGACGTATATTGCGACGCCTCCAAGATCGGACTTGGATGCGTGCTTATGCAAGAAGGAAAGGTTGTATCCTACCTTTCTAGACAACTCAAGCAACATGAGCAGAACTACCCAACCCACGACCTTGAGCTTGCAGCCGTGGTCTTAGCCTTGAAAGTTTGGCGTCATTACCTCATGGGTAATCGATGCGAGATTTACTCCGACCACAAAAGCCTCAAATACATTTTCACCCAGAAGGAGTTAAACATGAGACAACGCCGATGGATCGAATTGATCAAGGATTACGACATGGAGATTCACTACCACCCCGGCAAGGCCAATGTGGTAGCGGATGCTTTGAGTCGATCGCCGTGCCGCTTGAACTCCATGCTCGCAACCGAACAGCCTAGTTTGCACCAAGAGTTTGAACAGTTCAGACTTGAACTTGTAAGTGAAGGATTCCTAGCCAGCATCGAACTGCAACCCACCTTGATTGGTCAGATCAAGGAAGCCCAGAAGGACAACGCTAGCATTGATGGAATCAAGAAACAGATAGCCGCAGGAAAAGCCCCCGGATTCACCATTGACGAAGCCGGAGTGCTTTGGTACAAAGAACGCCTCTGCGTACCATCGGACTCTGACCTGAAACAAGTCATCCTGCAAGAAGCCCATGACACCCTTTACTCAATCCACCCCGGAGGTACCAAGATGTACCAGGACCTGAAAGAACAATTTTGGTGGCACGGAATGAAGAGAGAGATCGGTAGCTATATCGCTAAGTGTGACATCTGCCAGCGAGTTAAGGCAGAACACCAGAGACCCGCCGGACTGTTGCAACCCCTTCAGATTCCAGAATGGAAATGGGACTCCGTAGGATTGGACTTTATCACCGGACTGCCCAAATCCAGCAAAGGCAATGATTCCATATGGGTAGTGGTCGATAGATTGACCAAAGTTGCCCATTTCATCGCTGTCAAAACCACCTATCAAGGCCCCAAGTTAGCTGAACTCTACATCTCCAGAATAGTCGCTTTGCATGGAACCCCCAAATCGATAGTGTCAGATAGAGGATCACAGTTCACCTCAAGGTTCTGGCAGAAAGTGCATGAAGGACTAGGCACTCGCCTAAATTTCAGCACCGCCTATCACCCTCAGACCGACGGACAGACTGAGAGAGTAAACCAGATACTGGAAGACATGCTTAGAGCATGCGTACTGGAATACGGATCCAAGTGGGAAGACTGCCTACCTTACGCAGAATTCTCATACAACAATAGTTATCAAGCCAGCCTACAGATGGCCCCCTTTGAAGCCTTGTACGGAAGGAAGTGCCGTACCCCCCTGAACTGGTCAGAAGTCGGAGAGAGTCAAGTTTTCGGCCCTGACGTTCTTCGTGAAGCCGAAGAGAAGGTTCACAAGATCCGTGAGTACCTCAAGACTGCGCAATCCCGACAGAAGAGCTACGCCGACAAGAGACGTCGGGAGATGACCTTTGAGATCGGAGATTTTGTCTATCTCAAAGTATCCCCCTTGAAAGGGATGCAAAGGTTTCAGCTGAAAGGAAAGCTTGCACCTCGCTACGTGGGACCTTTCCAAGTCCTCAGCCGCCGAGGTGAAGTATCTTATCAACTGGAGTTGCCTGAAGAAATGTCGGCTGTGCACGACGTTTTTCACATCTCACTTCTCCGGAAATGTCTTGAAGTCCCTGAGAAGACCGAAGTGTTCAAGAACATCGATCACCGATCGGTGGATATCAACAAGGATCTGACTTACCGCGAAGTGCCGATTCGCATCCTAGAAGAAGCATACAGAACCACCCGCACCCGAAGCATCAAGTTTCTAAAGATCCAATGGAGCAATCATACCGAGGATGAAGCCACCTGGGAACGCGAAGACTTCATGAAGAAGGAGTACCCAGATCTCTTTAGTACCTAACTTTCTTTTTGATCTCGGGACGAGATCTTTTGTAAGGGGGAAGGGTTTGTAACACCCCAAATTTCAATGAAAAAGAAAGTTAGAAGATTCCAGAAATACAAAATTTCAAACCAACAAAAACTTTTCCTTTGCATATAGTACCCTGCATAGGACTTGTGCATTTGAGTGATATGCCATGATGATTGTTATTACTTGTTATTGATATGCTCTAAAACCCTAGAGTGATCATGTGAAGATCACCAACCAAATAAATCAAAGTGGAAGAAATTCCCATAATTGAAAAACCCTAAAAACCCTCATAGATGCCCTATGGCATTTATATAAATTTTGACCCTAGACCTATTTGGTCTTAACCATTAGTTGAATAATGTTGTGAAACACTTATTACAACTTTTGGAACCAGGGTTGCACAATTCAAATGAATTTCCAACACTTTTCCCACTCACATGTGATGATGACCAAATCTGCCAATTTTAGTTTGATCACCACTTTGAGCCCCTGCAATTCATTTTTCCCAAACCAATTCTTGCTAACTCTTTGCACCATTTCAAAGTCAACATCAAGGTGAACAACTTTGATGAAGACTACCCTGCCAAATTCATCTTTGATCACTAGCTATGCTCATCCAAAGTCTTGACTTTTTAACATTGTCAACAATCTCCACTTAGCCATTTTGGCCAAAATTTGAAATCTAATTTTTCCACCACCACCTCCATTCATCTCTGGTCGATTACAACTTATCCTAACACTCACTTTTCAAAAAGGTTCACCATTTGAATTATTTCAAATTTGGACATTTTTGGGAATTCCAAAATTGGACACTATTTGCAACTATTGCAAATAGTGATCTACCCCACCTAATTGAAACCAAAGCTATACTACATTGTCCCCCTGCCCCCTCTAACCCTAAATGCAACATAGTGGAGCTAAGGAGGGAGAGAGAGCAAGCAAGACATGGCCATGCCGGCCCATGCCGGCCATGTTCTTCTCCCCCTCTCATCCTTGCTCGCCACCCCTGGCCACCCTGTCCCTGCACTCCACCTCACTCTACTAAGTCGCCTAGCATCGGCCATTGTCGAGGAGGAGCCCTGCTTTGGCCAGACCAGCACGCGTCCATGGCGCCCTGGACGCCGCTCGCGTCGCGCGTGAGCACGCCGCGGACACGTACTGGCCACGCGCCGCACTACCATCTCGCGTTCGCCCTGGCCCCGCTGACTAGCCGTTGAGCATCACCACACCACCACGACACCGCCAGACATGGCCCCAACCAGACCCTGGACCGCCGTCGCCGTAGACGGGGAAGAAGATCCCGCCACTGCCGCCGCACGACATGGAAGCAACGCGAACTATTCTGACGCCGCCCGACCAAGCCAACACCACCCCTAGCTTCGCCTGGACGAGGAGAACCCGACCGCACCCTCGCCTAGCCCAACCGCTCGCCGGAGACGCCGCGAGCATGTCGACCACCACCCTGCCCCGCGACCCTTGCTCAACCCTATAAATAGAGCGTTCCCTGGACCTAACCGAGCACACCACCTCACTCCCCACCTCTCACTGCTTCGCCACAACCACTCCACCCACTCGATCGTCGCCGGAGCTGCTCCAATTTGAAGATCGGAGCCGCCCGTACCCGGAGGTCGCCGCCGTCGATTGGAGCTGTTCCAGGAGGAGCCGCCGGTACCAGCTGCTTCGCCGTCGTCCACATCTACCCCGCGCACACTGCCAGCCACCGCGGGAGCCCTGGTTAGCTCTCCCACCCCCTAGGCTCGCCGCGTAACCTCGGCATCTCGCCGGAGAAGACGATGGCTCTGAGCCGTCGATCTACTCTCTAATCCTACGCCCCACGTCGCCCCGTACCGTTCGGGTTTTAAAGGAGGCTGACGGGTGGACCCCACCCTGTCAGCAGGCCCGCGCGCACTGGATGCGCTGCTGGGCCGTTTTTCTCTTTTTAAACAGTTTCGGCCCACGTTGGTTTCCCGCCGGCCTGTTTAATTCAAAATCGTTTTAAACATTTTCCAAACATTTTCAATACTGCCCAAACTTTGAAATTAAGTAGTTTCCAATTGGCTAAACCAAATCTAGTGAATTTGATATTGTTGGAAAGCCACTGAAATTCTCTATCCAATGCCACTGGCCTCTTGGTCAAATTCTTTGTAGAATTAATGTGACAAAAATAACAAGCCAGGGACTTTTCCCTATTCAAATAATTCTTAAAAATCAACCAAAATAGATATTAAGTTATTTCCAACTCTAATAGCTCACATTTGACTTACACTAATTGTTTATGCAATAAAATGGTGTGGTCACTTTGCATGATCATGCCATGGTTTAATGAATGGATATTTTGACTAGTTTAACTAGTTGATATTATCCAAAACTATTAAAGTTAAATTGTGTGAAGTCTTACACTTCATTTAAACTTGTCTCACATGAATTCATGGGATGTTTGGACCCCTGGTTCCAAACTCTCTTATATGAAATTCTGGAGATTTAAATCAAGTGTAGTGTTATTTAAATGGTATGAGGTGTTCCACCTCATTTAAATCATTCTCCCAAATGATGATGATGATGAACATTTGATCTAGGTCAAGATGAGTTCATCCATGATTGTGGAGAAATTAAATCTTAAGAAGATTTCAATGAGAGGAAATTATTTCTCAAGAACCCTATGGAAACTATCATTCACATATAGAATACAAATCCTATTTTAATCCCACAACCCATGCACCCTAGTTTATTTATGTGTGTGCATAGAGTAGTTTGTGTGTTTATTTGTGATGTGTGGAATAGCCATTGAATTAGTGAGTAATTATACTCGTATGCAAATTTAGACGGTAGCACCGGAGAGTACGCCGAAGAAGAAGGTTGCTACCAGGAGGAGGAAGAGGAACAGTTTGAGAACTACCAAGGCAAGCTAAATTACTATGCAAGCTTTTATTCTTGCCAAGTGCAAAGCCCCTTGGGGCAAGGCACCATGTCTTACCTTTTTTTTATGTGAACCCATCCCAAGTTTTTACTTGTTTTCCAAATGATTTCCTTTTATAGTTAACTTTGGTCAAAACACAAGTTGGTTTTTAGAGTAGTGAGTTAGCCTTTTCCAAGCAAAGCAAGGTAGCACCTCTCATGAATTAGAGCTAGTGCTAATGAACTAAACTTGACTACTCTAGATGGGAACTTTGGGATTTTGGAAGGATTTTGAAACCTTGGAATGAAGATGCATTCCATTGAATGAGTTTTGAAGGTGAATATGACCAAGAGAAGATGGTGATTTTTGATAAAACATGATGTTGGTTTGAATGCGATACCTTTCCAATTCTCAAGTACCCCCACAATACCTGATTATGGGTAGGGCTTAACTGGAAGTTTATGCGTCTTAGTATGGGTTCCCTCTAAACAAGCGTCATCGGGGTTATGCCGAAAGCTGCCTCTACCACAAAAGAAACGATACGATATGATGCGAAATGAGGTGAATGTCCGGCCCAAGCCCTGTGCAGTTCCCAAAGTTGACAGTTGGTCTTCACCGGGAGGCCAAGCTCATGGGGAGAGGTGCTCATACTAGGATTCGTAAGTGAAAGGTTAGGGTTGATGATCCGCATCGTGTTACGATTATTCGGGGAAATCCCGACGGATGAAATCAAATGTTGTGGCACAAGTGTGCAACCTCTGCAGAGTGTAAACCTATTCGAATAGCCGCGTCCACGGTTACGGACGGTTGGAAAGGCCATACAGTTTCCGATGTCATATCTTTGAAAATGATGTTGAAAGGTGATGGTGAATTGACTTGTGGTGAATTGAATTGAAATCACCACTTGAATGGTGGGAATGACACTAATGTTCCCCCTTGGGTTAGTTAGCACTGGAATAAGTTTTTCTCAAAATTTTGTGAACCAAAACTAGCTTTATGCAAATAAACTAGAGCTTAGCCAACCCTACTAGAATGTCTAGCACTGTTTCTTAGTATTAGTTTGCGAGTACTCAACGTACTCACGGCTTTGTCCCTGGCTATTCAAATGGCCAGAATATGAAGATGAACAAGGAGATGACCAGCAGGACGCCTACGACCACTAAGCGCCTTCCGACGTCAAGCGTTGGCCTGTGGACTCGAGAGTCCTTGTATCTTACGCTTCCGCTATGTTGAACTATGAACTTGTGTTTGTTCGTTGATCGATAGATCAACTATTCGTGTAATATGGATCATGTGATTCCAAATTTGTAAGACTTATGGTTTGTAATGAATGATGACTGTGATACTTAACTATTATGCCTCGCAACAACAATATTCCTGGGATTGCGATGTACGACATAATAGGCATTCGGACTTAAAAATCCGGGTGTTGACAAAGAAATGAGAGCTCCCTGGGGAAGAACATTATTTTTGTCGTTCTGCTCGTAGCTTGAAACTGAAAATTTCGGCCGCGCACCAAATCATCCCGCCGCATCCATTCGAAAATCCCGTGACCAGTTTTACCCTTTTAACCCTGATCCGGAAGCTACAACCCACCGACCATGGAGGGCTCATTCGGTAACAATGAAATATCTTGCCTAGATCCCGAACCCTCCCCACAGGCCCACAACCACCCACCAACCATTCGCCCCATTAGCTCAAAAATACTCTCACACGCCAAAGCTCTGACTCTCTACAGTACTAGATCTGCTTCGCCGCCGGCATACTCCTCCACATCGTAGCCTTGATCGTGTTGGCTGTCCACCCACCTGATCCGCTCCCCCGCTGCCCTCGCCACCGACGGATCTGCTTCACCGCCGACCTCGCCACCGACGGATCTGCTTCACCGCCGACCTCGCCACCGACGGATCTGCTTCACCGCCGACCTCATCCACAGCGTACCAATCAACGCCTTTCCTGTCGACGCACCGGATCCTCTCCAATGGAACCGTGTCTACTTCACCGCGGCCCCCCCTCCACAGAAGCCGATCTATTCCACCGACTACCTCGGTGCAGCGGCTGTATCAACTTCACCGAATCCCTTGCCAGCCAACCAGATCTGCTTCACTAACGCCCGCTTCTACTGAAACAGGGTCGACTCATCGTCTCCCGCGTTCGCCGCCGCTGGAATGCAAGTTGCCGCCCCCGTCCACCCCGCCGCAGCTTGGTTAGTACGCTGGCCCGTTAGATCGCGGTGTTTCTTTAGCCATGTTTTGTGTAGTTATTTGCAGATCTCATATGCCATTAAATTTCTTGATGTGTTACTTCGCATGAAGTTCGTTTAAATATTGTACAGTACCAAAGCATTATCCGGTCGCTACCATCCTGTTCATTCTACTGACACCTGTGTGCATCCACATATTTATAGGGGACCCATTCATTTGCTGCCAACTGTTTTTGTACTGCATGCTATTCCTTTTATAGTCATGCTATGGGCATTTCCAATCTGGTTGTTCTTATACCACGTCATTAGCTCACCGCTAGCCGCTAGCTGTTTTCTCGTGTCTGCTATTCTTTTACTGCTTTTATAATCATGCTATGTGCATTTCCAATCTGCTTGCTCTTATACCTCGTCTTTAGCTTATAGCTATTTTTTTCCATGAATGCTCCTGTCGCACAGCTTGTATAGTTATTGCTGCGTGCATGTCTGGTCTTTGTATTATCGTAGACTAACTTGTCAATGTTATTTTTCCTAGGGATTGATCATGCGAACCACTTATTAGAATATCCAACATTAACAGCGGGGACGCTAGGGAAGGTTGGAATCTCAGTTCTTGGTTGGTAACTTTGGCAGTTTACTTCCGTTCTTATCTATAACCTATATGCATTATTCCTTATGCAAGAGATAAATACTTGGAACCCTGCCATAGCAATGCCATCCATGCTTTACTATGTTTCTGCCTATTTGATATGCTTGTCTTGGAGCAACTGCGAAGGTGATTTGAACCTGACATTTGGTCATTCTTAATGCGCTACTTTATGTGGAAAACCTTGGCATTACCCTACTCTAAATCTGAATGTCTGAAATTCGTATCTCATGCAAAGCAACATCTAGTTGGTTTTAATCTGATATCTGGTAAATATTGGCTTATTCATTTGGCAGCTCAAGTTTTTTGTTATTTGAAACCAGCTGACTTGGTCTTAAATGTGATATCTAAACACAGATTAAGGACAATGGAGCAGGAGGATTAGCATTTCACTTGATGGCTGAACCTAAAATGACAGGCATGTCGACCACGACTAGTGCACGCAAGAGAAGGACCTGCAGCGAGCCAGTATGTTCTGCTACATGCTGTTATCTGATCTCTACATTGCGTAATACATGTTTGAATAGTTAATTGTTGTAACTATTTTTGCAATATTACATGAATGCAGTTTTAGTGAAGTAGTCATCATTAGAAGATAGTCGCCAAAGCGACCCTGTGCAACATTATGATGTAAGTCTGCTTAGTACAAGTTCCATACATTGTCTTATTTATGCAACTTGTTATTATCTTATATCTACATTGCATAATAAATGTTTTGAATAGTTCACTGTTGTAACTATGTTTGCAATATTACTAGAATGCAGTTGTAATGAAGAAGTCCTTAGTAGAAGATAGAGCGCAAAAAAGGTTCCGGCGTGAGCCTATGCAACGATATAATGTAAGTCTGCGCTTAGTACTTGTGACTATCTCATATCGACAATGCTTAATACATGTTTGCATAGTTCATCGTTTAACTCTTTTTTGCATTATTATCAGAATGCAGTTCTGATGAAGCAATCTTCATTAGAAGAGAGGCCCACAAAAAGTTCTGATCTTTGTTCTGATGCATCCTCTCATAGCCGTCAACCTAGACCATTCTTTTCATCAAACAGTGAACATCTCAAGGCTGTACTTTATAAAAGACATGGTATTGCTGCTTTAAGGTCTGTAGCTGATATGTTGACCAAGAGTACACAAGATTCAATCAAGGCGATTGCCAAATGTCAACATGTTATTGATGATGCTAATAGAAGTCCTCAATGATTCTATGTAATTTTTTTTATTTGGGCACATTAATTGCCTTGTAATTTTCCTAGTTATTTTATTTGTGTATGTAATTGTGTGTATCATTGATATCAGATTTTAGGCTCATGAAATTTAATGCAAGTTGACTAGTCAAACAACCAGGGCCCTATAACAGATTGGGCCGGCCCATTAACAGTAGTGTGGGACCCACTTTCATTTTGGGCCGGCTCACTTACTTACCGGCCACCAGTTAAAGGAAAGTGGGACCCACCTGTGCTTTTGGCCCGGCCCACTGTCTTGTTGGGCCGGCCCACTTGCTACATGATGGACCCCACATACTAAATGGGCCGGCCCTTTAAGAGGAAAGTGGGACCACCTGTGTTTTTGGCCCGGCCCACTTGCTATATGGTGGACCCCACATACTAAATGGGCCGGCCCTTTAACTGGAAAGTGGGACCCACCTGTGCTTTTGGCCCGGCCCACTATCTTGTTGGGCCGGCCCACTTGCTATATGGTGGACCCCACATACTAAATGGGCCGGCCCTTTAACTGGAAAGTGGGACCCACCTGTGTTTTTGGCCCGGCCCACTATCTTGTTGGGCCAGCCCACTTGCTATATGGTGGACCCCACATACTAAATGGGCTGGCCCATTAACAGGAAAGTGGGATCCACCTGTGCTTTTGGCCCGGCCCACTGGCTTGGTGGGCCGGCCCTTTTGATCTAATGTGGACCCCACACACTAAATGGGCTGGCCCGATTAGCAGGAAAGTGGGACCCACGTGCTAATTGGGCCGGCCCAATAACTTCTTGGGCCGGCCCACTTGCTTTAAGGTGGACCCCACTTTATAAATGGGCCGGCCTGATAACATGAAAGTGGGTCCCACATGTTTTGTGGGCCGGCCCTTTTGCCTGTTGACCGATCAAACGAGTGCATTCGGCCCGGCCCACATGCTTAGTGGGCCGGCCCATTAATGTTTTGACCAGTCAACCTTAGAGGTTAGGCCCGGCCCACGTAACTAATGGACCAGCCCAGCTATATAGTTGACCGGACAAACTAAGTCAGCTGGCCCGGCCCGCAAACTTAATGGGCTGGCCCGCTTAAGACGTGGCAGGCCTCGTGTGGGCCTACCATCTACCACGGGGTTTCAGCGGTTAGCGCCGTTAACTGCCAGTTAACGGCGTCTGCCACGTGGCAGTTTGCATGACGTCAGCAGTCAACGGGCTCCCGGAAACACTTCTGCAACGGTCCGATTTTCCGTGGCGGAAGGGCACCCAAGCGCGACGGACCGAAAAATACGTGGTAGGACTTTGCCTGACGCAGTTTCGACAACAGAACCCATATCGTCGGGTTAGGCCCATAGGCGACGAAAAATACCCCTTAGCGGACGATTTTGAGACGTTGTCTATCAGAACTTTTCTTGTAGTGTATGATGGGCCCTGACTCCGTTAAAATGGTTATACGCCATGAAATCCAAGATAGATGAATACTTTTTGAAAGTAAATGGATCTATGAAATTGATGGACTTGGATGAAATATCCTTGAAGAAGCTCAACTTGTCGAAAAGTTGTTTACGACAAAGTTCAAAGAGTTGACTACGATAAGATTAGATCTTCCGTAGCAATGTTTATAGTCTATGTGGATTATTCTAGTAATCACTACATATTTCTTTTATGAGATATGCTAGTAGGATGGCAAAATACACTAGTTAACAGAAGTGTGTATTAAAGGTGTATACAAGATACAACCAATTGTTTTGCTAGTCCGTAGAATACTAGATAGGTATACGAACTTCAATTGGATGAAGTGAGTATCACGGAGTTGGAATCTTCACCAGATGAAATAGTCAAAGAGTTTTTTGATTTCATCAGAAACGATGAAGAGGCTTGCATTTGCAAGAAATTAAGTGGGAGTGCTGAGACATATTTATAATGCTTTATGTAGATGACATATAGTTGGTTATAAATGATGTAATTATATACTTGATTAAAAAGGTTTCATTGAGAAATTAACTTCAATGAAAAGATATGGACTGAAACAAATGTAGTGTCAAGATCTATGAAGATAGATTGAAACACATAATAAGTTTAAGTCAGAGTAGATAGAATGGATATTGAAGTAGTTCAATATAGAAATATTAAGAAAATGTTCTTGTCATGTGAAGTTTTTACAAGACTTGAGTGTATCTGACACTCAATGAGTAAAAACACATGAGTGATTATAGATCACAAATAATATGTACACAATCAGATGTCACGTACTCTTAAAAATGTTATGAGCATGTACCAGAATGATTCATGTAATGATCATCGAAAAACAGTAAGAATATTCTTGAGTACTTAAGAAGAACCAAGGATATATATATATAGTTTTGTATGGAGAAATGACAAACAAATCGCTGTAAGGTGTTGCACCGATATTTGTTTTTGTCACATATGACAAACAAATCGCTGTAAGGTAGAACAATGAGCTAGAAGTTGTCTATGCTAGATTTAGAAGTGTTCTAAATATTATGACGGATTCTACAAAAGAAGGCAGAGTATGTCATTGTTTTGACAATGACAAAGGATGTTAAAGTCAAGAGGTTCTTTGAGAACTTGGTGTAGTTCCGACAGAGTCAGAACTTTGAAGCTATATTGTGTGTGACAATATTAGTGACATATTTCAGACCGCGGAATTAAGGTTCCACCAGAAGACCAAACATATTTAATGCCGACTCATTTGGAAATGAGTGATGCGTTGAGACGCAAATGAATTACAAAATACATACGTTTCTGAGCATGTCAGATCCGTTGACTAAAACCTCTCCCGTGAGCAAAACATGATAAAGCACCAGAAGGCCAAGGTGTTATATCTTTACAAATGTAAACTAGATTATTGACTCTAGTGCAAGTGGGAGACTATTGGAGATATGCCCAAGAGGCAATAATAAATAGGTTATTATAATACATCTTTGTGTTTATGATAATGTTTACATTTTTTTTTGAAGAGAACTGTGAGGCAAAGCCTCACAGCAATTTATTTATTAAAAACAAAACCCAACAAAGTTACATATGTACAGAAAAACAGAAAAGAAACTAAGGTAGAGAATCAATCCAAGCCTGAAGTTGAGCAACATCCTTTTTCCTGACCCTATGCTTATGCAGATACAAACCATTAATGAATTCCCTCTTCCATGATCTAAAGGATGGCCTTTGCTGCTGAAAAATCATGCCATTCCTTTGATTCCAAATGTACCAGGTTGCTAAAATGACCACCTCTGTGAAAAAAGGTTTTCCAAACTCTTTCCTTGCATGTACAAATTTATCCTCAATGGTTACCCCCATGGACCAATCAATCTGTAAATAAGCCCACACCCTCATGCTGAACACACAATCAAAAAATAGATGAATTCTGTCCTCATACGTGTGAATGGCAAAGAACACAATGGTGATCTGATGTGACATTCCAGTGCCTCCTTTTCAACATATCTTTTGTATTGAGCCTATCACTCATTAACAGCCAGGCAAACACCTTAAGTTTCTGTATACACTTACTGTTCCAAATCCAATGATACACCTTATCACAGGTGACATTACTGAAGTTATGATGATAAAAGCGTTGAGCAGTATAATTGCCGTCCTTCCAAATAGTTCTCCATTCATCTTTCCCATTAGGCTGTAAAACAACATTCTGAATCAAGTTCTGCAACTCTAACAATTCCATGGCTGCCTGACTGGACAAAGGTCTTTCAAACATATCATGAATATCAGGGGTTAATAATGCCTCCTTGACAGAAAGAGTCTGATTTAAAGAGTAAGAATAAAGCCTGGGAAACTTCTCTTGAGGACAAATACCATTCCACTTATCTGCCCAGAATAAAGCTGTGCTCCCATCCTTGATAATGACTGAAGTGACAGATCTATAAAGGTCAGACAATTTCATCACATCCCTCCACCAAAAAGACCCACAAAGCTTAGATGCATGAGGCACTCCTTCTGGATAATAATTCCAAACCAACTGCACCCATGGCAAGTCAGCACGATTGAAAAACTTATGCAAGTGCTTCAACAAGAATGCCTCATTTTGCAACTTAAAGTCCAAAACCCCCAAGCCTCCACTCTGTTTCGGTTTGCAAATCATATTCCAGGAGGCCAAAGACTGATTAGTGGTACACTCCCCCTTTTTCTTTCTCCACAAACACTGCCTAATAATCCTGTTAAGCTGCTTGATAATGCCAACAGGTATGCTCAAGGTACATAGGAAAAAAATAGGCATCGAGCTTAGGCAAGACTGTATCAATTGAAGCCTCCCCCCTTAAGCTAGCAAAGAAGAGCTTGCTGTCAACCTCCTCTCCATTCGATCAACCATAGGTAACAAATCCTGCATGGATGGCCTAGTAGTCCCCAAAGGCAACCCCAAATAAGTGAAAGGCATGACCCCAACCTCGCAACCAAAGTCCCTGGCTAAAACAGCCACCTCCTCATCAGATAAGTTCAAGGGTAACATGCATGACTTATGGAAGTTTACTTTCAAACCAGTTGAAGAGCTGAAATCCTGTAAAGCTTCCTTGAGTACAGACAACTGAACACTGTCAGCAGGAACTATCAACAAGGTGTCATCTGCATACTGAATAATTGGGAAGTCTGGATCACCAGTATGAATGGGCAAAGAAATAAGACCTCTTTGTAGTAAATCATTCACTACTGACTGCAGCAAATCTGCCCCAAGAACAAAAAGCAAAGGAGAAAGAGGATCACCCTGCCTTACCCCCCTCTTGCATTTAAATTGTTTGCCAGGAACCCCATTGATCAAAACTGAAGATATTCCAGACTCAAGAATCATTTTTACCCATGCAATCCATTCTTTACTGAAACCCTTCTTCCTTAGAATCTCATAAATCACCTCATGCTCAATGGTGTCAAAAGCCTTCTCAAAATCTAGTTTCAAAATTACCACTGGTTTCTTGGATGCCTTACACTGATGTATATATTCAAAAGTCCAAGCTAGACAGTCATGAATTGTCCTGCTTTTAATAAACCCATACTGGTTCTTATGTATACATTGCATGATAACCTTCTGAAATCTGTCTGCCGCCATTTTTGTTAAAAACTTAAGACAACAATTTGTCAAAGAGATTGGTCGGTAGTCATTAATACTTTCTGCTGACTGCTTCTTAGGGATTAAAGAAATGTATGAAGTATTAATATGCTCAAGATTAATAGTGCCCTTACAAAACTCCATAGCCAGATTATAAAAATCATGTTTGATAATATGCTAGCATTTCTTCATAAACAAACCATTGAAACCATCGGGTCCAGGGGCCTTATCAACTAGCATTACCTTAACAACCTTGTCCATTTCTTCTGTAGTGAAAGGCACTGCTAGATCCTCCAAGCCATCCACTCGTTTCAGAAGAGTATTTAAATCAAATTTTATATCAATACCTTGAGAAGATCCCATCCGAGATTTATAGCAGTTCCAAGTAATACCTGCCATCTCCTCATGATTACTAACTTGCCTCCCGTCCTCAGACCTCAATGATGCAATGTTATTTCTCCTATACCTTTCTGTCGCCATTGCATGGAAATATTTTGTATTTTCCTCCCCTTGCTTTATCCACCGAATGGTGCACCTCTTTTTCCAGTATCTGTATTGAGCATGCAACAATTTATCCTGGTGTTGCTTGACCAACTTTCTGAAATTTTCCTCAGGCAAAAACAGATTCCTGTATTCCTCCAAATTATCAAAGAAAAGAATAACCAAATTACACTTAGCAATTAAATCCTTTAGCCTGGACAAACTAGTTTTCCACTTCTTGAGGCTAGCTCTCAGCCCCTTCAATTTCTTAACAAGCAAAGCCGCTGCATTACTTGCTACATACTCCTTCTGCCATGCACTAGAGACACTCCAAAAACCCAGGCTGCTCTGGCCAAAAATTCTCAAAACGAAACAGACTGACCTTAGGAATGGAAGTTTGAATAGTTACATTACATGGGACGTGATCCGAAGTTGTTTTTGCAAGAGGATGAACCAATGTATTGGGATATGAATCTGTCCAATTTACAGACGTGAAAAACCAATCCAACTGCTCCAAGAGAGGTTCCTTTTGCATATTAGACCAAGTGAAGGATCGGCCTTTAAGTGGTAATTCAATTAGACCCAAGTGATTTATTATCTCATTGAAAAGAAAAATGTCATTAATGTCTCCTCCCGGCTTATTTCTGTTATCTTGTGAACGAATAAAATTGAAATCACCCATGAACAACCAATCCTCATCATCAGGAACATTCAGATTATATAGCCACTGCACAAAATTATCTCTGTCCTCCCCCTGACACGGACCATAAACATTGACAAGTGTCCATTGTTGATTGGAATGAACCGAGGTGAATTTAATTATTATACCAAATTTCTGAAGATCAATTAGCGTCCCAGTGAACATAGCCGAACTCCAAACCACCAACATTCCCCCCGACGCTCCCACAGACGTTGAACAAACAAAATTATCAAAACGTCGCGGACAAAAACCCCTTATAAATTTGCGATCAAAGGACTCTTTCTTTGTCTCTTGCAGGCATAAAATGGCACAATTACTTTCCTCCATTTTTTCCCTGACTTTTAACTGCTTAGCCTCAGCATTTATTCCCCTAATATTCCAACCCAAGACTGACCAAAAGCGACAATTCATTAAGCAACATAGATCATGAATCCCAACAGTGAATCAGCGTAGCCAACCCACCTTACAAACTGAACCAAAAGCATCATAGCAACATTTAAGTGACAGGTTCCACCAAAATAAACATGAACAGCTAGACCAACTTCCAAAATAAGATCACTGCACCCAATAGAACCACTGCACCCATGAAAATGTAAGTGATCACTAATCATCAGATTTACTGGGCGAGGCATCACCATCCCGCGGCTTTGCTGTAAGCTTCGCCACCGTCAGATCTTCAGGGTCCATCTGCAGTAGTTCTCCAATGTGCTGCATCACAGGGATTGAAACCATCACGCCAGTCTCACCCGTCTTCTTGCCAGATGACTGCGATCCCTCCGAATTCCTACACACAGATGCCGCAACAACAGATGATGACTCCACCTTCCTTGTACGCTTCTTCGGTCTTGGCTGCAGATCCTTGATCGGTGTCGCTCTGAAGCCCTTGCCCGAAGAAACACTGCGAGTAACACGCTGAAAAGCTGGATCAATGAGCGCCACCGTCCTTCGCTTCCGAACTGTCACCTTGACAGCAGGCGGCACAGAAGACGAACCAAGACAGAAAGTCGACACAGACTTTGTAGCATCAGGTGAACTTGCCTCTGTCGAAGGAACAGAAATACCACTCGAAATATCCTGGAGTTCCTTGTCCTGACCAGCTTGTTCTTCAGAGACATTAGTAAGAAACATTCCCTGCGCTTTGAAACAAAAATCCCCTGGAGCAGCTCTCGGCTTAACCGTAAGGAAAATTCTCTTATCGCTAGCAGACCCAGATGCAAGAGGACTGCCAATCTGAAACGCCATTTCCCATGTTCTCTTGACATATCGAAAGGACGACATTTGCATGGACAGAGGGATAGTCTTGGCATATAATTCAGGCATGTAAGTTAGCATCAACTTATCCCACATCATATGAGGCGGCAGAATCGGACGAAGCTCCACTCGCCCTATTTGCAGAACATTAAAATTTCCTGGACCCTGCAAAGCACCCTCCATATTCACTGAACCAGTAGAGTTATCAGAGAGATCCATCACCATAGACTGCTGATTTTCCACCATGTGATTCTCATTTTCTTGTATAGGCTCCTCTATTGGCACTTCTGGCTGCTCCTCGATAGCATCCCAGCCAATCTCTGGGTACTGTGGTCCCACAAACATATTCAAATTCGGCTGCAGATTGCCTGGCATCGGATGAGGGTTACCGTCAGGTGGCATGGGGTCCTCGTCAGCAGGCAACTGCTCAGCAAAGCCTGCAGACAGAATGAAGACAGGCGCAGTCCACGACTCCCTCACACCTCCTACCATGGAGAACTTCCCAAAAACAACATCCCTGGGCACTAGAGCTGGAGAGGCAAACGAGGCATATACTAAGATTCTTTCCTTGATAGGGTCATCACGATTCCAGTGGTGAAATTTTCCAAAAGTAGCCACAACAGAGGATATGTCAAAGTCGTTTCTATAATCTGGAGGTGTGCCTAAAATCATCAGCCATCCTCTACGGAAACCCAGAGCAGCCCTATGATTCTGTGGAGCATCATCAGCTCGAATAAAGCGAACGAAGCGATTAAGAAGTTGATAGTGACCATGCTGAACCAAAGCATTAACCGCATTGGGGCTACTGAGTTGAAAGAGGCTGGCTCCAAATAGGCTTGGTTGATTATCCAGGACATTGCGGTTCAGAGGACCAATGAGAAGATTAAGCACCTGTTGCCTCTAGAAGAGTTCATCAGCTGGCGGCGGAGCTGGCTCGACGACGGCGATGCAGAAATCGTGATGCTGCTCCAGAGGGTCCTGCGGCGCATTGTAGAAGGTCCGCGGCAACCTCGTTGGCCCTCCGTCGATGACCTGGTGACCCCAGGGCAACCATGGAGTAGGATCCACCTCAAACACCGCCATTGCAGCAGACGAATCTAGGTTTGGAGTAGAACGAGGCGACGGCAAAGCGACAGCCGGAGGTGCCGAGGAAAGAGTAATATTGCCAGGCGAAGCCGAAACGGCAGGGGTTTGTCCAGGCGCTTCCCCTTTCGGTAATGGGCCAGATCTCTTAGGAACCCATTTTTGGGCCTTTGACTTCTTTTGATATTTAAGACACTGCTTTTTAATGTGCCCATAACTGTAGCAGGCCCGACAACGAATATCGTTCGTGCAATCACGCACCAGATGTTTCATGCTGAGGCAACGACCACACTTCCACACCTGAAAGGCCATATCATCTATCATTTGATCAAAATCTTCATCATGCACTTCAGTCGATGGTGATTCAATATGGGGATTGACAGTAGGATCAACAGTCTGGACATCCTCGGTGCCTCGTGCTGTTGCAGGTATAATCTTCGCAGGCACAGGCTTCTGATAACCCTTGCATGCAGAATAGGAAAGTTCATCAGCAAAAACCAGCTGCCGCTTAGGAGCATTAGAATTCCGGACCGCTGACTTTGGCTTGGAGTTACTCATAGCAGAGGACCTAGCTGCACCACCCTCTTGGAAGGGCTCACTAGTGTCCATTCAGATTGACACTCCCTCTGCCAAAAATAGAATTCTCTAACCCAGTTCGGACCTCCACCGCCCCATAAATGAAAAAAGCACTTGAACTGTTGACACCGATATTGTTTGAGTTTCAGAATATGAAAAGCAACCTCCTTAGATGCAACAGCAAAAGAGAAAACCCTGTCCCGCAAGGAACAAACCAAAAGCTCACCACAGAAACCACCAAGAGAAGCTTCCAAAGCCAAAGCAACCAAGTCCTCTTCCATACGAAAGTTTGCCCTTGCAAAAGATACTACCATCATAAAATGACCTGTGTTTCTGGAAGGGTGGACAGTTGAATGAAACTTGTGTTGCACATCCTTAGAGAAGTTTCTGCCGTGTGAAAAATCAAGACCCAACTTTAGCGATGCATAAACAGAGGATGAACCCTCCATTTCATGAACTGTTTTGTCCTCCTGTTGATGAGCTTCTGAGCTAGCTGGCTGATTGGCCATGTGTGGAGTACTTGTATCACATTCCTGAGCATTGGAGGAGCACATAATCACATGTGAGGCCATTGTAGGAGTTTCATGTGAAGCCATCTTAGGTTTAGGATAGGCCAGAGGCAGACCCATGCGAACCACATGCTTAGGAAAATGCAGCTTGGCCCCAACACTAAAGGAATCCTTCTTCTCCTTGGTTCTGACCCCAATTGTACAACCCTTTGCATCACGCAACATTAAGATATCCTCATAAAGGTTTAGGGTGCCATCATACACCTTCATCCTTGCACGATCCAAATCACGCTGTGTGGAGTAAGTGATCTTCTATGACTTGATCAGGTGCGGGTACATGCATGAATCATAAGACAACCTTGGATCCCACGACTCAGATCCATTTAAATCCAAATCAGGAGAGAGAATACAGCTAACCACCTTGGCTTGATAGGATGAGAAATAGATCACCGATCCAATTGTAACTAATTCATTATCCGTAAGAAACTTGCCAATGATCGGAACCCCAGATTCAGAAACAAGAGTGATCCAATCTTTCAAAATCCAGAGATGCAATTCACCCATGAAAACCTCAGGATCCGAAGGTCCCGGATCGGAGGTTTTGGAAAACTTGACTCTCCATTTCCATGACGGAGAGGCCATGGAGAGATCAGAGAGAGGGGAGAGATCAATGTTACCTGAGAGAGGGCAAGATGCCGGAGAGAATGATCGGAGCAGATGGGCTCGATCACGACTAACCAGGGAGATCGCCGGTGCTAGGGTTTAGCGATAATGGCTCCCACATATTCAACGATGACCTTAGTGGTGTTGTTTGATAATGTTTACATACCATGCTATAATTGTATTAAACCGAAACATTGATACATGTGTGTTATGTGAACAACAAAGAGTCCCTAGTATGCCTCTTAACTAGCTTGTTGATTAATGGATGATTAGTTTCATAATCATGAACATTGGATGTTATTAATAACAAGGTTATATAATTGTATGAATGATGTAATGGACACACCCAATTAAGCGTAGCATAAGATCATGTCATTAAGTTATTTGCTATAAGCTTTCGATACATAGTTACCTAGTCCTTATGACCATGAGATCAAATAAATCACTTATACCGGAAAGGTACTTTGATTACATCAAACGCCACTGCGTAAATGGGTGGTTATAAAGGTGGGATTAAGTATCCGGAAAGTATGAGTTGAGGCATATGGATCAACAGTGGGATTTGTCCATCCTGATGACGGATAGATATACTCTGGGCCCTCTCGGTGGAATGTCGTCTAATAGCTTGCAAGCAGATGAATGGTTCATAAGAGACTACATACCACGGTACGAGTAAAGAGTACTTGTCATGAGACGAGATTGAACGAGGTATAGAGATACCGATGATCAAACCTCGGACAATTAAAATATCGCGTGACAAAGGGAATTGGTATCATTTGTGAATGGTTCATTTGATCACTAAAGTCATCGTTGAATATGTGGGAGCCATTATGGATCTCCAGATCCCGCTATTGGTTATTGGTCGGAGAGAGTTCTCAACCATGTCTACATAGTTCGCGAACCGTAGGGTGACACACTTAAGGTTTGATGTCGTTTAAGTAGATATGGAATATGGAATGGAGTTCGAAGTTTTGTTTAGGGTCTCGGATGGGATCCAGGACATCACGAGGAGTTCCGGAATGGTCCGGAGAATAAGATTCATATATAGGAAGTCACTTTCCAAGTTTGGAAATGATCCGGTGAATTTATGGAAGGTGGTTTCTAGAATTATCCGGAATAAATCACTATGGAAGGAGGAGTCCCGGAGGGACTCCACAAACCTTAACCAGCCAACCAAGTGGGAGGGTGGAGTCCATGGTGGACTCCACCTCCTTGGCCAGCCAAGAAAAGGGGGAAGGGGAGAGTCCCTGTCCCTCTAGGTTTCGTCCATAAGGCAGTTTTTCTGTTGGGGTCTTATTCGAAGACTTTGGGCAAACCCTTGGGGTTCCACCTATATAATGAGGAGGAGAGGGAGGGGGCAGCCCATGGCTTGGCCGCACCACCCCTGCCCCCTTGAGGCCGGCGCACATAGCCCCCTCTCCCCAAACCCTAGCCTCCCCTCCTCCACATACAAACTCCCGCAGCGCATAGGCGAAGCCCTGCCGGAGTTCTCCACCACCACCGCCACCACGCCGTCGTGCTGCCGGGATTCCGAGGAGGATCTACTACTTCCGCTGCCCGCTGGAACAGGGAGAAGGACGTCGTCTTCATCAACACCGAACGTGTGACCGAGTACGGAGGTGCTGCCCGATCGTGGCACCGTGATCAAGATCTTCTACGGGCTTTTGCAAGCGGCAAGTGATCGTCTACCGCAGCAATAAGAGCCTACTCTTATAGGCTTTGGAAATATTCAAGGGTGAGTTTTGATCATCCCCTCGTTGCTCCCGTCTTCTAGATTGCATCTTGGCTTGGATTGCGTTCTCGCGGTAGGAAATTTTTTGTTTTCTATGCAATGAATCCCTACACCTGGATGGTCCTCGCGTGGTTCTGGGCACCCATCTGACCGTGGTTCTGGCGATCGGAGAGGCCCCGATCGTGATCCGTTTAGGCGTGATACCCTTCGTCGGCGTGCTGGCGGCGGTTGGGGTGGTAGCCGCCGCGTCGCCATTAACACGGCGGCACAGGTCTTGCCGTGGCCGGTGCTGGCGCCTGAGGTAGAAGACGATGGAGAGGCCTACGTGGAAAGCGGCCGGTGCCCAGAGAGGCTGTCGGCGGAAAGTGGTCAAGTCTTGCGTGCGAGTCAGGTCGTGGCGGGCCCCCCTCCTTGCCCGTTGGTTGGCGCCATGCCGTTGGCCAACCCCACGTCGCCACGCGGCAGTTTCGGGCTGGTTGGGCCGGATATTCCAGGAGGATCCGGCTCCACTCCCATCCTGTCGTTTGGAGCCACGCCTGCAGCCACCCCAGCGTCGCCACGTGCCCCTCCTTTGGACGTAGATCCTTCCAAATCGGCTGCCCCTGATCCGCCTTTTTCTCCTGGCGTGGAGCCCACCCCTGCATGGCCGCTGCCCTCTCTGGATGGTGCTAGGAGGACCTCCTTTGATCGGTCCCTGGCCACTCTGAAGCCGCCATGTGTCCTGGAGGCAGATAGTGAGTGGGAGGAAGGAGAATGCCGTACGAGCTGCTCTTCAGACTCTGGTTCTGCTTCGGATACTGATAGTGTGGTGCGCTGGAAGAACTGCCAGCTGCCAGATGCTGGGTTGCTGCCTTCCCCAGCTGGATCCCCGCGGTGCCTAACCCTGCGGTCCAGCTCAGATGAGTCCGCCTCGGTCGGATCCCCTAGATTCGTGCTGGAGACCTTCCCTGTCAGCATCTCGCCTCATGACAGAGCTGGTCTTCCCTCTAGACCGCCTGTCGTGGATCAGATCCGCCAGCCGCTCAGCGTGGACTTTGCAGACTTCCGTGATGCCTGCAGGAAGCACGTCTCTCCGGTGTTGGCCATGCCTGCCAAGAAGACCAGGAAGAAGAAGACCTATACTGGCCCGGTGAGGCGTAGTGGCAGAATTCACGGCCGGCTTTCGGCAGGAGCGCCTTTCAGCCAGCAGCAGCGTACGCTCATGACCAGACTTGGCCTGGCCCGCGAGGGCGAGGTCATTGGAGATGATGCCTTGGACGCCTACCTCGACCTCTTCGCTAGACCTCTTCGCCAGCAGCACCTGGATGTGGTTCTTCGTCTGTTTGGGTGGACCCCCTCTGATCTCCACTCCTACCATGATGCACCAGTGGAGTGCCTGATGTGATCGGAGCTTTTCTTCTTATTCGTTCTTCTTAGAGCTCTTGACACCCGAACTCTTATTGTACTATGGATGACATTATGGATGTTTGCTTTGCCATTTGGAATGCGCGTGGACTTAATTCACCTGTGAGACGTCTTGCAGTCTCTCAGGCCATCTCGCCCTCGCGAGCGGCCGTGGTTTGTCTTCAGGAGACCAAATTGGCGGTCATCTCTGATCGTGTGGTACGCGAGTGTTTGGGACCCGCCTTCGATGGATTCTACTACCTCCCTGCCGATGGTACTCGGGGTGGGATCCTGTTGGCCTGGCAGTCTGCTGTGGTTTCTGTGTCCAACCCACACCTCTCGGCGAATGCAATCACGGCTAGAGTCACCATTGGTGAGAGTCGTAGCTGGTGGTTCACCGGGGTCTATGGACCGCAGCACGACATCGACAAGATTGCTTTCCTTCAAGAGCTGCAGGATATCAGGGATTGGCACGCTGGCCCTTGGGTAGTGGCTGGGGACTTCAATCTGATTGTCGACCCTCGGGACAAGAATCAGGGCATCCTACACCGGCGCATGATGGGTAGATTCCGGAGGACCCTCTCCAATCTTGATCTCAAGGAAGTCTATCTAAATGGCCGGAGATTCACTTGGTCGAATGAGCGGGCGCAGCCAACCTTGGAGAAGTTGGATAGGGTCTTCTCGACTATGGATTGGGAGGAGCTCTGCCCTGATGCTTTCCTATCAGCCATGTCTAGTGGTCCGTCTGATCACTGCCCTTTGCTCCCGAGTCTTGCTCCTGACCTACATAGAGGTCCAGTCCTTCTGGCCGAAGATTGACGGCTTCCTGGATGTGGTTCGGGAGGCGTGGACAGCCCAATCCCCAGATCCCAACCCTTTCAAGTCGTTGGATAACAAGCTTCGTGCCACCGCCAAGAGGCTTTCGAGTTGGAGCACCAGGTCCATTGGTAGCGTCAAGGCGCAGATCATGTTGGCTTCGGAACTGATCCTTCGCCTTGACACTGCTATGGATTCGCGACAGTTGTCGTGTGACGAGAGGGCTCTACGTCGTATGCTCAAAAAGAGGTTACTTGGACTCGCCTCCCTAGAAAGGACAATTGCCAGGCAACGTTCCCGTATCCTCTGGCTTCGGGAGGGAGACGCCTGCACCCATTTCTTCCATCTGCATGCGAGCCATAGGAGGAGGAAGAATTTCATTGGTCACCTGATCGTGGATGATGTGCGGATCTCAGATCACGCAGATAAGGCCGAAGCCGTTGACTCCTTTTATGATGACTGATTGGATCTGCGTCAGACAGGAGTTTCTCCCTTGACTTGGAGTATCTTGGAGTCCCGTCTCTGGATCTTCAGCATATTGATAGTGCCTTTTCTGAGGAGGAGGTGTGGACCGCTCTTAAGAGTATGCCGAGGGATAAATGTCCTGGGCCGGACGGCTTCTCCGCTCGTTTCTTCACGGCTTGTTGGGGTATCATTAAGACGGACATTATGGCAGCTTTCAACTCTATGTCCCGTCTTGACTGTCGTGGATTCGGGGCGGTTAATGGAGCGCTCATCACTCTTATTCCTAAGAAGGAGGGAGCTGAGAGGGTGCAGGACTTCAGGCCTATTAGTCTTATTCATGGCTTCGCCAAGCTTGTAGCCAATGTGCTGGCCACCCGTTTAGCCCCTGTTTTACCTCAGATGGTGGGGGTGCACCAGAGTGCATTCGTGCGTGGAAGGTGCCTCCATGACAACTTCATGATGGTACAGGGAACAGCTCGCAAGCTTCATAGCCGCTCGACCCCTGCTGTTCTTTTGAAGTTGGATATTACGAAGGCTTTTGATATAGTGGAGTGGCCTTTCCTTATGGAGGTTCTGAGGAGGCTGGGTTTCGGGGAAAGGTTCCTCTCCTGCATATGCGCCCTTCTCTCCACGGCTTCGACTCGTGTGCTGCTTAATGGCTGCCCCGGTTCTCGTATTACCAATATGCGTGGACTTAGGCAGGGAGATCCCCTATCGCCACAGCACTTCATCCTCATCATTGAGGTCCTTCATCTGATGATTGAGAAGGCCTCGGCCGTAGGGCTGCTCACCCCGCTGGCCTCTTCTGGTCTGCGACACCGCACCTCCATCTACGCTGACGATGTGGTCTCTTTCCTACGCCCCCTGGCGCTCGATCTCAAGGTTTTCGCAGCGATCATTCAGGACTTTGGAGATGCCTCTGGGCTTCGTACCAACATGGCTAAGTGCTCAGCTAATCTCATTAGATGCTCTGAGGCGGACGAGGAGGCAGTGGTTCGGGAGCTAAGTTGTCCAGTGGTCCCCTTCCCTCTTCGATATCTTGGTCTACCCCTGACGTTGAGGAAGCCGACTGCTGCTCAATTACAGTACCTAGTGGATAAGGTGGCCAACAAGTTGCCAGGGTGGAAGGCCTCCCTTCTGGACAGGGGCGGACGCCTTGAGCTTGTTCGAGCGACCCTCTCGGCGATTCCCATTTTCTCCATGATGTCTCTCGACATCCCAGCGAAGACGGTCTCAGCCATTGAAAAGATCATCAGAGGTTTCCTCTGGAAGGGTAGGAAGGATGTGAGAGGGGGCCACTGTCTAGTGGCGTGGGATAAAGTCTGTGCCCCAAAGGAATGGGGAGGGCTTGGGATTCCCAATCTCCGGTTCATGAACATTGCCTTGAGGGCTAGATGGTTGTGGCTTCAACGAGTTGACGACTCAAAGCCGTGGAAGGAGTTCAATATCCAGGTCCCACAAGTGGTGCGGCATCTCTTTGAAGGTGCTACCTCCTCGATACTAGGGGATGGAGCGTCCACCTTCTTCTGGACAGACCGGTGGTTACCGTTGGGCCGTCTGACTGATATTGCTCCAAATCTTCTGAGGGCGGTGTCTAAACGTTCGCTCCGAACGCGGAAAGTGCGTGAAGGGCTGGCTGGGGCCTGGTTGGATGATATTTCGCCGGATCTTGATGCATTAGCGATCCAGGAGCTTTTCCTCGTCGCTGATATGCTGGTGGATGTTGCCCTAATTGAGGGCGTGGATGACAGCTTCAGATGGGGCTGGGAGAAAGACTTTTCTTACACCGCGCACTCAGGTTACCGAGCCTTGCTTGGAGCCAGGGTGGATATGCCAGGGGCGCTCCAGATCTGGCGTTCGAGGGTGCCACCTAACTGCAAGGTTTTCCTCTGGCTGGCTAGCAGGAACAGATGCTGGACCGCTGACAGATTGAGTAGGCGGGGCCTCCCACACCAGGCTGCTTGCCCCTTCTGTGATCAGAGTACCGAGACTCTAGACCACTTGCTCCTGGGCTGTGTGCTGTCCCGGGATGTCTGGGCAACGTGTCTGCGTTGGTGGGGAAAGCCGCGCTGGATGCCGCAGTGGGATTCGAGCTTCGTGGCCTGGTTGCAGGAGAAGCGTAGTGGACCTGGAGGGGATCGTGACCTCTGGACAGGAATTGTCCTCGTTTGCTGGTGTCTTTGGCGACATCGTAATGACATTGTGTTCGATAAGGCCGTCCCTTCCAAAGCCGTCGTGCTTTCAGCGATCGCCACTGAGGCGGAGATGTGGAGAATCGCTAGGATCTTTAGAGGCTCTCTTGCTTCAGTAGATAAGTGGAGATGCCGCGAGTAGTCCGGTTCCGTGTGTGTGCTGCCTTATGGGTAGTGGGGTTGCGTTGCGCGGGCGTCTGTGCCCCGAACGTGTTGTACCTTAGGCCTTCTGGCCTTTCTTCTTGATCCCGATACGTCTTTCCATAACGTATCCTTAAAAAAAAGATGTGAGCATGAAAATGGAGACGGTAGCTGTCGGTTGCTACTTGCTACAGCGAGTACGTACCGTCGTTCGAACGCCACAGCACGACCGCACAAATGCAACTGGACATCACAATATCACATGATACCCGGCCGGCTACCACACGGAACGGAAGGCATCGTCAAGTTTTGGCAACGAGCGCGACCGACCAAGCATAGCATAATTGCATGCTGCCGGTCCACACTGGCCTTGCGGTTGGGCTTTTACTGCCTTGTCGTGGCCCATCCACCATCCTACTCACTGTCCTTGCTGATTCGCCGTTTTTCGCACTCGCCGAAAGATGTCACCTCAACTCCGTGGGTTTCTCAACAAAAAAAAAATCAACTCCTTGGGGATTTTACCGTAAATAAATAGTTTATTTATTGTTTTCTTTTTTGTAAAATAAATATATATTAATAATATCAGGTAGATACTAATTACTTCGTCTCCTCAACAATGTGATATCAAGCTCACCACCCCGCTGGCATTTTGTCAAACACGCCGCAGACGGACGCGACACCTTCTTGCCTGGCATTTCCCTCGCGCTCCCGACGCTTGCGTCCCTCCAAAACCACTGCACCACGGCCAGAACGCAGCAGCACCGCCTCTCCCCTCCAATGGAAAGCCACTGCCCTCTCCATCTGTCTTGCGCGAGCTCTATGCAACGTGCACCGCACAGAAAAGATAAAAGGGCACCGGCCCTCTATTCCTTCCTCCTTTCGCCACATACCCCGCAAAACACCCCCACAACACGCACGATCGAGCATGGGGAGGCTCAGCTTCTCCCTGCCACTCGAGTTCTTGGTCGACGTCGTCGGTAGCCGCCGCAGTACGATGGAGGTTGCCGTCGCTACTGCCCCTCTCTGACCCTCCTTTCTAGCTCTCTGGATGTGCCGCTCTTCTCCCTCTCTAACGCACATCCGCATTTCACCTAGGTTACCTCGACACCGACGCCTGCGTGAACAGCAGGGTGGTGCGCCGCCGTCGACCGTCGCAGTGACCACTGTTGTTTTCGCCGCCACGACCTGTCAACACCCGGATTTTTAAGTCCAGATGCCCGTTATGCCATACATCGCAATCCCAGGAATATTGTTGTTGCGAGACATAACAGTTGAATATCATAAGTCATCATTCATTACATATCATAGTCGTCTTACAAAGAGATCACCTGATCCCATATTACAATAATAGTTGAATTATTGTTCCAACATACATCACAAATACATAGCGGAAGCGTAGATAGAAGGGGACTCTATAGTCCACAGGCCAACGCTTGACGTCAGGAGTAGTCCTAGTTGTCGTAGACGTCCCGCTGTCCATCCTCTTCATACTGCTGCTCCTCTTCATAGTCTGGCCATTTGAATAGCCAGGGACACAGCCGTGAGTACTTTAAAGTACTCGCAAACTAATACTAAAGTAAGTACGAACATTTCTGGTAAGGGGGTGCTAAGCTCTAGTTTCTTTTGCATAAAGCCAATTTTAGTTCACCAGTATTTGAAATCAAAACCTTTCATATGCTAACTAACTCAAGTGGGAACATTAGTGTCATTCCCACAACATTTGTTGTAATACAAGTCAAATTCACCATCCACCTTTCAAAAGTAAAATTCACCAGTCATATGTCACCTTTTTGAAAAATGGTCTGATGACGGAACAGTATGGCCTTTCCAACCGTCCTTAACCGTGGACGCGGCTATTCGAATAGGTTTACACTCTGCAGAGGTTGTACGCTTGTGCCACAACTTTTGATTACATCCGTCAGGGGTAACCCTGAATAATCGTAACTCAGTACGCGGATCATCAACCAAAACCTTTCACTTACATTTCCTAGTATAGGTACCTCTCCCCATGAGCTTGGCCTCCCAGTGAAGACCAACTGTCAACCTGGGAACTGCACAGGGCTTGGGCCGGACATTCACCTCATCTTTAGCGTCGTTTCTTTTGTGGTGGAGGCAGCTTTCGGCATAACCCCGATGACGCTTGTTTAGAGGGAACCCATACCAAGACACATAAACTTCCAGTTAAGCCCTACCCATAATCAGGTATTGTGGGGGTACTTGTAAATTGGAATGGTATCGCATCCGAACCCAACCATCAGTTTTCGTAAAATTCACCAAGTCCTTCACAAGTCATATTCACCTTCAAAATCTTTCAATAAAAAAGAATAATCATTCCAAGGTTTTCAAAGTCATTTCATTTCACAAGTTCCCATCTAGAGTAGTCAATTTTATCTGTTAGCACTAGCACTAGTCATGAGGGGTGCTAACTTAGCTTGTAGCTTTCTAGGCTAAGTTTGATACTCTTGTAGTATTCTATCTCTAGACCAAAGTTAACAAAAAAAAAAATAAGCTATAATCATCAAAATAAAAGCTTGTAAGAATAAAACTTGGGATGGGATCATGAAGCATAGAGTAAATTGTGGTAGTGCCTTGCTCTGGTAGAGCTTTGCACTTAGCAAGAATAATTGCTTGCATTGGTAATAGCTCGCAAGAATACTAGCTTGCCTTGGTTGGTGTATTGATCAAAATGTTCCTCCTTCTTCTCCGTAGATGTTCTCGTCGTCTCCTTCGTAGCCTTCGGAACTAGCGTCTATAAATACGAATACGAGGTATACAATCACCACACAAGTTCAAGAGCTATAAAAAGCACACACATAAATCACACCAACTATTCTAGCATTTACACATTGTCATCAGGTGGGTTGATATGGTTTTATTCTAAAAAAAAAATTAATTTCCTCTCATTATATATGTAAATGATAGTTTCCTTTAAATTCTTGAGGAATAATTTCCTCTCATTGAATCTTCTTAAGATTTAATTTCTCAAACCATCCCACATGAATTTATGTTGACCTAAGTCAACCATTCATCATCATCATTTGAGAAAATGATTTAAATGAGGTAGAGATACCTCATACCATTTAATAATACCTATTATGATTTAAAATCTCCAAGTATTTCATGTGAGAGTGTTTGACCAGGGGTTCAGACTCCATATGAAAATACTTGAGACAAGATTTAAATGAAGTGATACACCTCATATAATTTACACCAGTAACTAGCATCACTCATTACTATTAAGTGGGTAAATATGTTGTTTTCTTATTTAGGAAAAATAATTTCCTCTCATACTAAATAAGGTGTTACTTTTAATTACTTAGAGAAATAATTTCCCCTCATTGTCTTATTAAGATTTAAATTCTCTCATGAACAATATATGACCTAGGTTGACCAAAGTCAACCTCTTCATACTTATTATTTGAGAAAATGATTTAAATGAGGTTCCATACCTCATGCAATTTAATACTAACAGGGTAGTGATTTAATGTCACTAAATAACTCAACATGAGATTATATAGAATAGTTATTACCTCATGTTAAATTACTTGAGAACAAGGTTTAAATGAGAGGATTACCTCTCATATGATTTAACACATAGTTGTAACTAATTTAATAGAAACTACTATTGAGGTGATTTAATATTCTCAAATAACAGGAATGATACCATGTTGACTAAGGTCAACACTTCACATTTATTATTTGAGGGAAGTGATTAAATTGAGATTCATCATCTCATGTGAATTAAATAACTACTGTAATTTAAATACTATGTTGATTTAAATTCTACAAGTGAGCAAGCATCAACCTAAGCATTTAAGGGTCAACACATTACTTCATATCACTTGTGAGAATGATTTAAATGAGGTGCTACACCTCATAGATTTAAATTCCTAAAATTTGAAATAGTTTAAATGGGCTAGTATTGACTACATAGCCAATATTCTGCTTCTACCCCATGATCATATACAGAACATATATCATATTTTTACATAATAAATTAGAGTTTGTTAAATGTGAATTATGAGAGGTGGAATCACCTCAAAATTCAAAAGGGTTGATTTTTAATAAGTATTCTAAGTCAGAAAAGTCTATGTCTTGTTTAATTTTCTACTTTAATTCTACAATAGATATTGGTTTGAATCCAGTGGCATTGGATATAGGAAACTCTAAGCTTTCTAACAATACCCATTTCATAAATTTTGGCCCAGTAGATTTGGAGATAAAGAATTTCTAGTAATGCATCTGAAAGCAATTATCACAGAAAATAAATAAACGGATTTAAATTTAAACAGCGGGCGGGAAACGAGATTGGGCCAGGGAGAGGTTAAATGGGCCGGCCCAGCTGAGCTGCCACGCGGGCGTGAGTGGCCTGACAGCGGGACCCGCCCATCAGTATCTATTTAACCACACCGAAGGGGTACGCGATATAAGCCGTTGGATCAAAAGGAGATCGGACGGTGGTGGTGTCGTCCTCGTCGGAGACGAGCTCCGGCGAGCTCAAACCCTAGCCGGTGGCCATGGGGGTCCAGGGAGGGTCCTTACCGGGGTCCAGAGGGGTCAGCGAGGCGGGCAAACGGCCGAGGAAGCTCCGGCGAGTCGAAGGAGGGTCGCGGCGGCTCCAGGGAGGCTCGGGAACTTCAGCTCGGTCTTCGGCGTCTCCGGCGGCCTCCGGTGGTGAAATTGGGGCGGCGTGGTAGCTAATTGGGAGGGGCGAGGGCTCTAGAAGCTTCACTGAAGAGAGGAGAAGAGGATGGAGTGCTTGGAAGAGGCTGGGAGTGGCTCTATTTATAGGGTCGACGAGGAGGGCCGTGTGGCACGGGCAGGTCGATGCTCGGGATGGCGTTCTGGGCCTCGACAGGTCAATTCGAGCATGGCATTCGATTCCTGGCATCATTGCGAGTAGCATGGAGGTCGTGGCGCAGCGAGAGGAGCTCTAGAGTACCCCTGGTTGACGTGCGCGTCCGGCGGGCATGGGCGGACTGTGGTGGCGAGAAGGGCTGCAGGAGGGCACGCGGGGAGCAGTGGAGCTGTCCTTGGGGTTCCTCTTGTCCCGGCGCTTCGAGGGGTCATCGTCGGGGACGCAGAGGGAGGCCGTGCTGGCGAGGCGCAGGGGGCGTCTGCACGCGCGCGTGCGTGCCCAGGACGATGCCCATGTCGATCCTGGCGCGCCCGGGCGTCGTGGGCATGGGCTAGATAGGACTGTGTGGTGCATCATTTGGCAGGGGAAAGGCACTGGCAGCTTCCTGGGAGTGAGGAGGGTCTACTGGACATGGTGTGGCAGGGCTGAGGTGAGAGGAGGAGAGGATGGCATGGTGGTGACTAGGGTGATTGGCATGGGCTGGTTTTGGTCATGGTGACCAAGGTCCAGTGCTTGCAGGTGCTTGGACTGATGATGGGAGGTGTGATGGAGTTCCAGGGCCTCAGAGATGGTCAGGGTTGGACTTGGTCCAACCAAAATCCTAGCATGGGCACATATTTGGTTTGTGCACACAAGGTGTTTGTAAATATGGCCGAAAGAGAAATGTTTTCAAATTTTGGAAATTCCTTTGGTGGATCTCATTCATATAATATTTGAAGTAGATTGGTGGTGGTGGTGGTCAATTTGGTGTTGTTTTGCAAAGTTTCAAAAAGTGGGTCATCTTCTCTTTGTTTCAAAGTCTCCACTTGTCTCCTCTATTCTGGTCAACCTAGGCAGAGTCAACCCTAATGGTCAACATCAAACTTGTTCATCTTGATGAGGTCTTGGATGACATGGCAAGAGTTGGTCAAAGTTGGTTTAGGAAAACTCAAAACCAGGGGTGCAAAGTGGTGAAGAAAATTATCAATGTGACATATGACCATTATCATATGTGAGATGGTTTTGAGATTTGCTTTGATTTGATTTTGGTTTCTTTGATGCAATTGTGTTTGTTTATCATATATAAGAGTTTTACAAACAATAGATCAAGCATTGGTGGCCTTGGTTGAAGATTTGCAAATTGGGCTAAGTGTATGTGAGTGAATTTTGGGGAATTTCTCCCTATTTGATTTCTCTCCATGTGCTTTGACTTTTGTTGACTCTAATGTGATTCTTATTAGTTTAGAAACATTTTCAAACCATTGAATCCATTTCAAAAGGTCTTGATCAAAGATTTGCAAAATTGGCCATAACACATAAGAGGTGAGGTTCAAATTTTTCTATTTTTGTAAATTGTTCCCCTTGCTTCACTTGGACATGGGTTAGGGTCAATTTAGTGTTATATTAGGTTGAGAGATGGTTTCCCATCATTTGGTCAAGGTTTAAAGTCATAGGTCAAAGTTGGGTGAAATGGCTATGTGTCACATATGCCTCTATGCATATGTGGCATTTGATTTTTGATTTGAGTGTTCTTGGCCCATTTGATGTTGTTGAGTGTTGAAATGGTATATGGAAGTGATCCAACCATTCACAACAAGTTCTAGGGTCAATCTTCTCAAATTCACAAATTTGCACTTTTCTCTCATATGCCTCTATGGCATTTTTAGTTTCTTTTTAATTTCTTTGGAAACCACTTGGATTTGGTTTGATAGGTACTAGGTAAGGTGTATGAAGGTTTTCCAAACCTCTAAGCAAAGTAGAAAGGCTTAGGGTAAAGTTTTATAAATATAGCCCTAGGCACATATGCCTCTTTCTTATTTAATTTCCTTTTATTTTAATTTAACTAGGGTGGTGAAAAGAGGGGTGAGGTTTAGGGTTTTGTGGGGTTCACAATGGTTCACCACCATTTAGCATAAATAATAAAGGTAGGGTTCAAGATTTACCTATTAGGGCTATATGCCCCCATATGTCTTTTATTTTATTTTGGTTTCTCAAAATAGATCCAAATGATTTTTGGAGAAGATTAGGGTTTAAGGTTTTTCTTATTTGATTTCTTTCTCTTTTATTTTATTGGGTTGGTGACCTTCACTTGATCACTTTAGGGTTTTAGGGTTTAGCACATAAGCATAATAACACTCATCATGGCAAAACACAAGATTTAAGCAAGATCACTAAGCATCAAACTTAATTTTGATAAAAGTTTTTGTTGGTTCCAAAATTTGGAACTAGGGAAATTCATTTTGTTTGTTTTGAAATTTTTGGGTTGTTACAAACCCTTCCCCCTTAAACAAATCTCGTCCCGAGATTTTAAGAAAAGTTAGGTTCCTAAGAAAGATTGAGCAGTGAGATTAACAGGGGAACATACTTGGCATGGCCTGGGGTGCTTCCTGTGCTTCGGTGGTATTCAAGCGGTAGTAACGACCGTTGCGGTTGTTTGGGTAGTTTGGGGCAAACTTTCTTCCAGTTGCGACACAGCGCTGCTGCTGGGCAGGTGCAGCGGTATTGGCGGCAATCCTGGCAAGCTTTTTGGGGCACTCATTGGAGAAGTGACCCACAATTCCACATTCATAGCAGGTTACCGTTGACTTGTCCTTTTGGGCAATGGGTACAGCATTGCTTCCAGTCCTTGGGGCATTGTTGGCGGCTTTTATCGGGCACTTTTTAGAGTAATGACCAGTAACACCACATGCATAGCAAGTCACAGTGGACTTGTCTCTGGGGGCATGGTTGGGTAATGGGATGAGTTGCTCCAGTGATGCTATCCTCACGCGGAGGCGAGCAATGAGGTAGTCCTTCTTGGCGTGCTGATGACGAAGTGCCTTGCGCTCCATTGCAAGGATGTTGATGGTGTCAGTCATCTTGGCGTGCTTAATGTGCATCTGGTTGGCTTGGGCACGGGGGTTGTTGCGGGTAGGAGGGGCCATCTGAACAATGAGGTAGATCATAAGATAAAGGGGGAATTTCTATGGTTTGGTTGAGATAAAATTTGAAAAGTTCCAAACTTGAATAGTGTTGAGGGGGTACAACCAACAACACTTTTTTATTCATACCAAGCATCACACATTACAAATCTAACACACCGTTGGTTTGAAGAACCATTCATCGCTCTACGATACAAGGGGGATCCTGATACAACTCACACCTACTTAGGTGCTGGGGTGATACTACTCTTCCGGGTGGATTCTTCTTCTTCACGGGTGAGGTGCTTGGCGAGAGGTGAGGGCGTTGTCCAAATCCCTGCGGGTTTTGTACTGCCTGAAGTCCTGGTGTGCTACATAGTGGTTCATCTCCGTGAGCGGGGGCATGGTCATCGGTCTTCCCATGGAGTCATGTCTTGGGTAGTAGATGAAGCGAGTGTTCTTGATCTTGTCCTCATTTTGTCCACACAGACGGGAAATTGCTTCTTGCATAGCTTTGTCTAGTCCTTCCTTCCAAGTGTTTCCCGTTACAGAAAACCATATGGTTTCCCATACCGGGGCATCAAGCTTCCTTCGTAGATCAGTAGAAACGTCCCACCGAGGTGGTTCTCCTAACTGAGCTTTGAGGGGTATTCCGAAGAACTCGGGATACGGGTGTCCTAGATAGTCCACTAGTTGCTTCAACTCCTTTTCAAACCTTAGGTCGCCTCCGGGACCAAGCTGATAGGACTCCCATTGGTACGTCATCTGTGAACCAAGAGGAGGAGTAAATTAGAGAAGTAGTCCGGTGTGCAAAATTTTATGTAGGCTTGCAAAGAAAGTAGTGTATAGATTCCTCATCTTTTTGAAAAAGGATCTCTAGGATAAGGGTAAGAACAAGTTTTCACAAATATGCACTTCATTGGTTTTTGAAACTAAGTTTTTCAGACGTCCATTCTAACTAGGGTCTCCTAAGGTCAAACAATGGCTCTGATACCAACTTGTCAACACCCGGATTTTTAAGTCCAGATGCCCGTTATGCCATACATCGCAATCCCAGGAATATTGTTGTTGCGAGACATAACAGTTGAATATCATAAGTCATCATTCATTACATATCATAGTCGTCTTACAAAGAGATCACCTGATCCCATATTACAATAATAGTTGAATTATTGTTCCAACATACATCACAAATACATAGCGGAAGCGTAGATAGAAGGGGACTCTATAGTCCACAGGCCAACGCTTGACGTCAGGAGTAGTCCTAGTTGTCGTAGACGTCCTGCTGTCCATCCTCTTCATACTGCTGCTCCTCTTCATAGTCTGGCCATTTGAATAGCCAGGGACACAGCCGTGAGTACTTTAAAGTACTCGCAAACTAATACTAAAGTAAGTACGAACATTTCTGGTAAGGGGGTGCTAAGCTCTAGTTTCTTTTGCATAAAGCCAATTTTAGTTCACCAGTATTTGAAATCAAAACCTTTCATATGCTAACTAACTCAAGTGGGAACATTAGTGTCATTCCCACAACATTTGTTGTAATACAAGTCAAATTCACCATCCACCTTTCAAAAGTAAAATTCACCAGTCATATGTCACCTTTTTGAAAAATGGTCTGATGACGGAACAGTATGGCCTTTCCAACCATCCTTAACCGTGGACGCGGCTATTCGAATAGGTTTACACTCTGCAGAGGTTGTACGCTTGTGCCACAACTTTTGATTACATCCGTCAGGGGTAACCCTGAATAATCGTAACTCAGTACGCGGATCATCAACCAAAACCTTTCACTTACATTTCCTAGTATAGGTACCTCTCCCCATGAGCTTGGCCTCCCAGTGAAGACCAACTGTCAACCTGGGAACTGCACAGGGCTTGGGCCGGACATTCACCTCATCTTTAGCGTCGTTTCTTTTGTGGTGGAGGCAGCTTTCGGCATAACCCCGATGACGCTTGTTTAGAGGGAACCCATACCAAGACACATAAACTTCCAGTTAAGCCCTACCCATAATCAGGTATTGTGGGGGTACTTGTAAATTGGAATGGTATCGCATCCGAACCCAACCATCAGTTTTCGTAAAATTCACCAAGTCCTTCACAAGTCATATTCACCTTCAAAATCTTTCAATAAAAAAGAATAATCATTCCAAGGTTTTCAAAGTCATTTCATTTCACAAGTTCCCATCTAGAGTAGTCAATTTTATCTGTTAGCACTAGCACTAGTCATGAGGGGTGCTAACTTAGCTTGTAGCTTTCTAGGCTAAGTTTGATACTCTTGTAGTATTCTATCTCTAGACCAAAGTTAACAAAAAAAAAAAAAGCTATAATCATCAAAATAAAAGCTTGTAAGAATAAAACTTGGGATGGGATCATGAAGCATAGAGTAAATTGTGGTAGTGCCTTGCTCTGGTAGAGCTTTGCACTTAGCAAGAATAATTGCTTGCATTGGTAATAGCTCGCAAGAATACTAGCTTGCCTTGGTTGGTGTATTGATCAAAATGTTCCTCCTTCTTCTCCGTAGATGTTCTCGTCGTCTCCTTCGTAGCCTTCGGAACTAGCGTCTATAAATACGAATACGAGGTATACAATCACCACACAAGTTCAAGAGCTATAAAAAGCACACACATAAATCACACCAACTATTCTAGCATTTACACATTGTCATCAGGTGGGTTGATATGGTTTTATTCTAAAAAAAAAAAAATTTCCTCTCATTATATATGTAAATGATAGTTTCCTTTAAATTCTTGAGGAATAATTTCCTCTCATTGAATCTTCTTAAGATTTAATTTCTCAAACCATCCCACATGAATTTATGTTGACCTAAGTCAACCATTCATCATCATCATTTGAGAAAATGATTTAAATGAGGTAGAGATACCTCATACCATTTAATAATACCTATTATGATTTAAAATCTCCAAGTATTTCATGTGAGAGTGTTTGACCAGGGGTTCAGACTCCATATGAAAATACTTGAGACAAGATTTAAATGAAGTGATACACCTCATATAATTTACACCAGTAACTAGCATCACTCATTACTATTAAGTGGGTAAATATGTTGTTTTCTTATTTAGGAAAAATAATTTCCTCTCATACTAAATAAGGTGTTACTTTTAATTACTTAGAGAAATAATTTCCCCTCATTGTCTTATTAAGATTTAAATTCTCTCATGAACAATATATGACCTAGGTTGACCAAAGTCAACCTCTTCATACTTATTATTTGAGAAAATGATTTAAATGAGGTTCCATACCTCATGCAATTTAATACTAACAGGGTAGTGATTTAATGTCACTAAATAACTCAACATGAGATTATATAGAATAGTTATTACCTCATGTTAAATTACTTGAGAACAAGGTTTAAATGAGAGGATTACCTCTCATATGATTTAACACATAGTTGTAACTAATTTAATAGAAACTACTATTGAGGTGATTTAATATTCTCAAATAACAGGAATGATACCATGTTGACTAAGGTCAACACTTCACATTTATTATTTGAGGGAAGTGATTAAATTGAGATTCATCATCTCATGTGAATTAAATAACTACTGTAATTTAAATACTATGTTGATTTAAATTCTACAAGTGAGCAAGCATCAACCTAAGCATTTAAGGGTCAACACATTACTTCATATCACTTGTGAGAATGATTTAAATGAGGTGCTACACCTCATAGATTTAAATTCCTAAAATTTGAAATAGTTTAAATGGGCTAGTATTGACTACATAGCCAATATTCTGCTTCTACCCCATGATCATATACAGAACATATATCATATTTTTACATAATAAATTAGAGTTTGTTAAATGTGAATTATGAGAGGTGGAATCACCTCAAAATTCAAAAGGGTTGATTTTTAATAAGTATTCTAAGTCAGAAAAGTCTATGTCTTGTTTAATTTTCTACTTTAATTCTACAATAGATATTGGTTTGAATCCAGTGGCATTGGATATAGGAAACTCTAAGCTTTCTAACAATACCCATTTCATAAATTTTGGCCCAGTAGATTTGGAGATAAAGAATTTCTAGTAATGCATCTGAAAGCAATTATCACAGAAAATAAATAAACGGATTTAAATTTAAACAGCGGGCGGGAAACGAGATTGGGCCAGGGAGAGGTTAAATGGGCCGGCCCAGCTGAGCTGCCACGCGGGCGTGAGTGGCCTGACAGCGGGACCCGCCCATCAGTATCTATTTAACCACACCGAAGGGGTACGCGATATAAGCCGTTGGATCAAAAGGAGATCGGACGGTGGTGGTGTCGTCCTCGTCGGAGACGAGCTCCGGCGAGCTCAAACCCTAGCCGGTGGCCATGGGGGTCCAGGGAGGGTCCTTACCGGGGTCCAGAGGGGTCAGCGAGGCGGGCAAACGGCCGAGGAAGCTCCGGCGAGTCGAAGGAGGGTCGCGGCGGCTCCAGTGGAGGCTCGGGAACTTCAGCTCGGTCTTCGGCGTCTCCGGCGGCCTCCGGTGGTGAAATTGGGGCGGCGTGGTAGCTAATTGGGAGGGGCGAGGGCTCTAGAAGCTTCACTGAAGAGAGGAGAAGAGGATGGAGTGCTTGGAAGAGGCTGGGAGTGGCTCTATTTATAGGGTCGACGAGGAGGGCCGTGTGGCACGGGCAGGTCGATGCTCGGGATGGCGTTCTGGGCCTCGACAGGTCAATTCGAGCATGGCATTCGATTCCTGGCATCATTGCGAGTAGCATGGAGGTCGTGGCGCAGCGAGAGGAGCTCTAGAGTACCCCTGGTTGACGTGCGCGTCCGGCGGGCATGGGCGGACTGTGGTGGCGAGAAGGGCTGCAGGAGGGCACGCGGGGAGCAGTGGAGCTGTCCTTGGGGTTCCTCTTGTCCCGGCGCTTCGAGGGGTCATCGTCGGGGACGCAGAGGGAGGCCGTGCTGGCGAGGCGCAGGGCGTGCACGCGCGTGCGTGCCCGGGACGATGCCCATGTCGATCCTGGCGCGCCGGGCGTCGTGGGCATGGGCTAGATAGGACTGTGTGGTGCATCATTTGGCGGGGAAAGGCACTGCAGCTTCCTGGGAGTGAGGAGGGTCTCTTGGACATGGTGTGGCAGGGCTGAGGTGAGAGGAGGAGAGGATGGCATGGTGGTGACTAGGGTGATTGGCATGGGCTGGTTTTGGTCATGGTGACCAAGGTCCAGTGCTTGCAGGTGCTTGGACTGATGATGGGAGGTGTGATGGAGTTCCAGGGCCTCAGAGATGGTCAGGGTTGGACTTGGTCCAACCAAAATCCTAGCATGGGCACATATTTGGTTTGTGCACACAAGGTGTTTGTAAATATGGCCGAAAGAGAAATGTTTTCAAATTTTGGAAATTCCTTTGGTGGATCTCATTCATATAATATTTGAAGTAGATTGGTGGTGGTGGTGGTCAATTTGGTGTTGTTTTGCAAAGTTTCAAAAAGTGGGTCATCTTCTCTTTGTTTCAAAGTCTCCACTTGTCTCCTCTATTCTGGTCAACCTAGGCAGAGTCAACCCTAATGGTCAACATCAAACTTGTTCATCTTGATGAGGTCTTGGATGACATGGCAAGAGTTGGTCAAAGTTGGTTTAGGAAAACTCAAAACCAGGGGTGCAAAGTGGTGAAGAAAATTATCAATGTGACATATGACCATTATCATATGTGAGATGGTTTTGAGATTTGCTTTGATTTGATTTTGGTTTCTTTGATGCAATTGTGTTTGTTTATCATATATAAGAGTTTTACAAACAATAGATCAAGCATTGGTGGCCTTGGTTGAAGATTTGCAAATTGGGCTAAGTGTATGTGAGTGAATTTTGGGGAATTTCTCCCTATTTGATTTCTCTCCATGTGCTTTGACTTTTGTTGACTCTAATGTGATTCTTATTAGTTTAGATACATTTTCAAACCATTGAATCCATTTCAAAAGGTCTTGATCAAAGATTTGCAAAATTGGCCATAACACATAAGAGGTGAGGTTCAAATTTTTCTATTTTTGTAAATTGTTCCCCTTGCTTCACTTGGACATGGGTTAGGGTCAATTTAGTGTTATATTAGGTTGAGAGATGGTTTCCCATCATTTGGTCAAGGTTTAAAGTCATAGGTCAAAGTTGGGTGAAATGGCTATGTGTCACATATGCCTCTATGCATATGTGGCATTTGATTTTTGATTTGAGTGTTCTTGGCCCATTTGATGTTGTTGAGTGTTGAAATGGTATATGGAAGTGATCCAACCATTCACAACAAGTTCTAGGGTCAATCTTCTCAAATTCACAAATTTGCACTTTTCTCTCATATGCCTCTATGGCATTTTTAGTTTCTTTTTAATTTCTTTGGAAACCACTTGGATTTGGTTTGATAGGTACTAGGTAAGGTGTATGAAGGTTTTCCAAACCTCTAAGCAAAGTAGAAAGGCTTAGGGTAAAGTTTTATAAATATAGCCCTAGGCACATATGCCTCTTTCTTATTTAATTTCCTTTTATTTTAATTTAACTAGGGTGGTGAAAAGAGGGGTGAGGTTTAGGGTTTTGTGGGGTTCACAATGGTTCACCACCATTTAGCATAAATAATAAAGGTAGGGTTCAAGATTTACCTATTAGGGCTATATGCCCCCATATGTCTTTTATTTTATTTTGGTTTCTCAAAATAGATCCAAATGATTTTTGGAGAAGATTAGGGTTTAAGGTTTTTCTTATTTGATTTCTTTCTCTTTTATTTTATTGGGTTGGTGACCTTCACTTGATCACTTTAGGGTTTTAGGGTTTAGCACATAAGCATAATAACACTCATCATGGCAAAACACAAGATTTAAGCAAGATCACTAAGCATCAAACTTAATTTTGATAAAAGTTTTTGTTGGTTCCAAAATTTGGAACTAGGGAAATTCATTTTGTTTGTTTTGAAATTTTTGGGTTGTTACACGACCACCATCTGACAACCCTTCCTCCGCCGAGCCCGACGCACTTAACCCCATCGATTTCTGTCAATCGAGGTGAGCCAGAGCCTGCAGTTGCTAGGGTTTCCCATCGCTGTCGTGGCGAGGAAGACGATTCCGTGACCGTCCGATTAACTCGGGCAACTGCATGCGTCAACCATCCGGTCCCGCGCGCACTGGCGTGGTGTGGCCCGTCCCCTGTTTCGAATCGGTACTCTCCCGCGTGGCCGCCGTGGATTTGGGCCGTATCCACCCAGTCCAAGGATTAGGCCCATCCCACTTCTCCATGTTCTTTTCAAAATTTAATCAGCCAATATATACTGCTCAAGGTTTTGTAATACTGTAAAATACTAAGTGTCCAAATTTGATGATTCAAATTTCTGTGTGTTCATAAGCAAAATCTTAACCTCACAAAATTACATGCATGTGATATAGTGTTGCAGATCTATGCAGACGTTGGTCGGTGGTCTTGGAATCCGACTGTCCCCGATTAGTGCAAATGATGGGGACTCAAGAACTAGAGCGATCTAGTAGCTGGACTACCGGGAATTGCTAAAGGTGTACCAAAATATCAAGGTCTCGAAAGTGGAACGTGTGTGTTTTGCCGTAGTTAGGCAAATCAAGATCTAATGGTTTTTTACGTGATGCAGCCCCAACCTGTGTGTTGGCACTGCTCACAAACGATTGTAGAACATTTTTGCCTAATTAATAAAGCTCACGTTTCCTGTCAAAGAAAGGACCAATGATCCAAGTTTCTTAATGCAAAGGATTAAACTCCGTTAAAAAAAAATCTGATATATCTGTATAGATATGAATCATGTCAAATATAATGGTGTCCACGCACCATTTTTTTAGTATCTTGTCCATGTACTACGTATGAGGTGGCCGGGGCCTAAGAAGTCACGTGGGTGTACTAAATATATTTCTCTCTATATATAGCTTGGCACCAAACTATGTTGACGGAAGACCAAACAATCATGCAAGGAATTTGAACCATAACTTCATAATGGGTCTACATGGGCATGAACACCCTATATAAATCCACCAAACGTCTCCATCCCTGGACCTACACAACTTACATGCAAAAACTCGTATCCATCCAAATAAGTTGGATCACAATGGCAACTCAAAGGATTTTCCTCATCACTTTGATGCTGGTGGCCCTAATAGCCATGCCGGTGGTGGCACGGCCAGCATCGAGAAAACAAGAGGTGAATGCATATGATGTCAAGGGGGCACCAAAGGCCCTCCATGCTGAAGAGGGAAAAGAGGCTGCTGGCCCTTCATCGGAAAAGGTTAGCACTTCCAAGTATTCTGATGCCATCATTTCCGAAGCTGCGTCCAAGGCCCACATGGCGGCAGCCGAAAAGGACATGAAAGAGGCCCAAGTTGCCAACTCGCCTGAAGAGGCCCAAGTTGCCAAGAAGGCTGCTGCTAAGAACATAGTCGCTGCAATGGTGAATACCTTCCGGGGTGCCGCAGCTGTTGAACCTACTGTTGGCGATGCCATGGAGCAAAAGGAGGCTGGCGCTATATCCGCCGCGGGGGCCAAGGCAAATGATGTCAGCGATGCACCTACGGGAGATGTGGCTTCCAAGTATTCTGACGCCATTATTTATGATGCTACCTCCAAGGCCCGTATAGCCGCAGCCGAAAAGAACATGAAAGAGGCCCAAGTTGCTGACTCGCCCGAAGAGGCTGCCGTTGCTAAGGAGGCTGCTTCTAAGAACATAGTAGCTGCAATGGTGGATGCCTTTCGAGGTGCCGCAGCTGTTGCACCTACTGATGCAGATGCCACGGAGGGAAAGGAGGCTAGCACCATTTCAGCCGAGGAAAAAGATGCCAGCGATTCACATACGAAAGATGTGGCTTCCAAGTATTCTAACGCCATTATTTCTAATGCCGTGTCCAAGGCCCACATACGCGCGGCCGAAAAGGACATGAAGGAGGCCCAAGTTGCAAGCTCACCTGAAGAGGCTTCCGTTGCTAAGAAGGCTGCTGCTAAGAACATAGTCGCTGCGATGGTGTATGCCGCACAAGATGTCGCAGCCGTTGCACCTAGTGTTGCAGATGCCACAACGAAAGATGGTGTTGGCTACAAAGCGTGAGCGCAGCTCGGACTAACTTCCAATCATATATGCTCTATATGTGCATGGACGTGGTTGCGGATTTAAATATTATGCTCATTTGATCAACAACACGGGTGCATTGGAGCATCCATATATTGTTCATTTAATAATTCTTTTGTACTATCTTTTACACTAGCATCATCTCTAGCATGTTGTAATTTATTGGGAAATATTTCATTAATATTAAGATTATGCGATATAAAAGCGTTTTATAGTCAGCGTAAATATAATTCTAAATAAAAATCCACTTTCACGGCCATGCCTTTCTCTTGTGGTTACAATTTTATATCAGTCCGTGCGTTGTATTGGGATAAATAAATACTGAACACTTAAGTAAACCATCCGTGTTAATACTTCTCCATCACGCGGCAGAGCAATGCCCTAGTGGCAATATGGATGCATACAACCAAAAAATGAAGAAGTATTACAAAAAAAAAGTCATGCTACATCCTTTGTAGCAGCAAACCAAACACGCCAAAACGGCAGCAACAATCCATCCTGTAGTCACCATCCATGTTGACACTTCTCTTCTTAGTCGCCATCATCGATGTTGATCAGATTTTCTTCTATTGATAACAAACATAATTAATTATAAAAAGGTTAGATGCGAGGCCCTCGTTTGACCGACTTGTAAAACCGCATAATGATGGTGATCATCACCCTTTAATTGTATTTAGGTAAATCTAAACGAATTTATAGCTCGAATTGATTTTTATTGGCTGGCAATGAAGAATATCATTACCACTTCCATCCCGAAAAGGATGTCACAAATTTACGACACTAAGTAGTCCCAAATATCCAACCGGCCAGCAAAGTCCAAGGCCTTTGAACTCAAAAATTATTTTATAAAACTCTATTTTGTTGCAAAAATTATTCTATCATTTTATCCCAAATGAAAACCCTATTTTCTGCTTATTTTCTTATATAAAAGTTGCAAATGGTTTTAAAACAAACACAAAAAAATAATAGAAAAATATTTTTTTAAGAGAAGACTCCCAACCGGCCAGGCCCAGCATGGGCCAGCCGGCCAAACGTAGCACAGCCCAGACAGAAAACCTAGCACCCCCAACCGGTGCCCCTGGCCTTTTTGCATTCCCATCCCCGCCTTCGGCTGTTTCCAGAAACCATAAGTCCTCCCACCTCTCCACTCTTTGCCCCCCCGCACGCATCCTAGTGTGGACCCCGAGCCTCTCTCCCTCGATCTCCATCGCTCGAGCCAGCGTCCCTGCCTGCTCCATAGACCTCCAACAACCTCGCGCGCCTTGCCTCGCGTCCCTGCTCCGCGCGACTGGTTCCTGATACGCGTACAGCACGCGTCCGTTGGGAACCCCAAGAGGAAGGTGTGATGCGTACAGCGGCAAGTTTTTCCTCAGTATGAAACCAAGGTTTATCGAACCAGTAGGAGTCAAGAAGCACGTTGAAGGTTGATGGCGGCGAGATGTAGTGCGGCGCAACACCAGGGATTCCGGCGCCAACGTGGAACCTGCACAACACAAACCAAGTACTTTGCCCCAACGAAACAGCGATGTTGTCAATCTCACCGGTTTGCTGTAACAAAGGATTAGATGTATAGTGTGGATGATGATTGTTTGCAGAAAACAGTAGAACGTGTATTGCAATAGATTGTATTTCAGTATAGAGAATTGGACCGGGGTCCACAGTTCACTAGAGGTGTCTCTGGAAGGTTTTCCGTCTCGTGGCTCTCGGTACTGGGGGTTTCGCGACGAAGGCTTTAAGTAGGCGGAAGGGTAGGTCAGGGGGCGTCGCGAGGGGCCCAGGAGACAGGTCGGCGCGGCCAAGGGTGGGGCCGCGCCGCCTGCCCTCCTGGCCACCTCGTGGCCCCACTTCGTTGACTCTTCGGTCTTCTGGAAGCTTCGTGGCAAAATAGGACCCTGGGCGTTGATTTCATCCAATTCCGAGAATATTTCCTTACTAGGATTTCTGAAACCAAAAACAGCAGAAAATAGCAACTGGCACTTCGGCATCTTGTTAATAGGTTAGTTCCAGAAAATGCATAAATATGACATAAAGTGTGCATAAAACATGTAGATATCATCAATAATGTGGCATGGAACATAAGAAATTATCGATACGTCGGAGACGTATCAGCATCCCCAAGCTTAGTTTCTGCTCGTTCCGAGCAGGTAAACGATAAACAAAGATAATTTCTGGAGTGACATGCCATCATAACCTTGATCATACTATTGTAAGCATATGTAATGAATGCAGCGATCAAAACAATGTAAATGACATGAGTAAACAAATGAATCGTATAGCAAAGACTTTTCATGAATAGTACTTCAAGACAAGCATCAATAAGTCTTGCATAAGAGTTAACTCATAAAGCAATAATTCATAGTAGAAGCATTGAAGCAACACAAAGGAAGATTAAGTTTCAGCGGTTGCTTTCAACTTATAACATGTATATCTCATGGATATTGTCAATGCAAAGTAATATAACAAGTGCAATATGCAAATATGTAGGAATCAATGCACAGTTCACACAAGTGTTTGCTTCTTGAGATGGAGAGAAATAGGTGAACTGACTCAACAATAAAAGTAAAAGAATGGTCCTTCAAAGAGGAAAGCATCGATTGCTATATTTGTGCTAGAGCTTTGATTTTGAAAACAAGAAACAATTTTGTCAACGGTAGTAATAAAGCATATGTGTCACGTAAATTATATCTTACAAGTTGCAAGCCTCATGCATAGTAACTAATAGTGCCCGCACCTTGTCCTAATTAGCTTGGATTACCGGGATTATCGCAATGCACATGTTTTAACCAAGTGTCACAAAGGGGTACCTCTATGCCGCCAGTACAAAGGTCTAAGGAGAAAGCTCGCATTGGATTTCTCGCTATTGATTATTCTCTACTTAGACATCCATACCGGGACAACATAGACAACAGATAATGGACTCCTCTTTTATGCATAAGCATGTAGCAACAATTAATTTTCCCATATGAGATTGAGGATATATGTCCAAAACTGAAACTTCCACCATGAATCATGGCTTTAGTTAGCGGCCCAATGTTCTTCTCTAACAATATGCACGCTCTAACCATTAAGGTGGTAAATCGCCCTTACTTCAGACAAGACGAACATGCATAGCAACTCACATGATATTCAACAAAGAGTAGTTGATGGCGTCCCCAGGAACATGGTTATCGCACAACGAGCAACTTAATAAGAGATAAAGTGCATAAGTACAAATTCAATACCACAATAGTTTTTAGGCTATTTGTCCCATGAGCTATATATTGTAAATGTAGAGGATAGAAATTTAAAGGTAGCACTCAAGCAATTTACTTTGGAATGGCGGAGAAATACCATGTAGTAGGTAGGTATGGTGGACACAAATGGCATAGTGGTTGGCTCAAGTATTTTGGATGCATGAGAAGTATTCCCTCTCGATACAAGGTTTAGGCTAGCAAGGCTATTTGAAACAAACACAAGGATGAAGCGGTGCAGCAAAACTCACATAAAAGACATATTGTAAACATTATAAGAATCTACACCGTCTTCCTTGTTGTTCAAACTCAATACTAGAAATTATCTAGACTTTAGAGAGACCAAATATGCAAACCAAATTTTAGCATGCTCTATGTATTTCTTCATTAATGGGTGCAAAGTATATGATGCAAGAGCTTAAACATGAGCACAACAATTGCCAAGTATCACATCATCCAAGACATTATAGCAATTACTACATGTATCATTTTCCAATTCCAACCATATAACAATTTAACGAAGAAGAAACTTCGCCATGAATACTATGAGTAAAGCCTAAGGACATACTTGTCCATATGCAACAGCGGAGCGTGTCTCTCTCCCACACAATGAATGCTAGGATCCATTTTATTCAAACAAAACAAAAACAAAAACAAACCGACGCTCCAAGCAAAGCACATAAGATGTGACGGAATAAAAATATAGTTTCAGGGGAGGAACCTGATAATGTTGTCGATGAAGAAGGGGATGCCTTGGGCATCCCCAAGCTTAGACGCTTGAGTCTTCTTGATATATGCAGGGGTGAACCACCGGGGCATCCCCAAGCTTAGAGCTTTCACTCTCCTTGATCATGTAGTATCATCTCCCTCTCTTGATCCTTGAAAACATCATCCACACCAAACTCGAAACAACTCATTAGAGGGTTAGTGCACAATCAAAATATACATGTTCAGAGGTGACATAATCATTCTTAACACTTCTGGACATTGCACAAAGCTACTGAAAGTCAATGGAATCGAAATATCCATCAAGCATAGCAAAATAGGCAATGCGAAATAAAAGGCAGAATCTGTCAAAAACAGAATAGTTCGTATTGACGAATTTTATTGAGGCACCAGATTTGCTCAAATGAAAATGCTCAAATTGAATGAAAGTTGCGTACATATCTGAGGATCACTCACGTAAATTGGCATAATTGTCTGATTTACCTACAGAGAATTTTGCCCAGATTCGTGACAGCAAAGAAATCTGTTTCTGCGCAGTAATCCAAATCTAGTATGAACCTTACTATCAACGACTTTACTTGGCAAAACAAAACACTAAACTAAGATAAGGAGAGGTTTCTACAGTAGTAAACAACTTCCAAGACACAAATATAAAACAAAATACTGTAGTAAAAACATGGGTTGTCTCCCATAAGCGCTTTTCTTTAACGCCTTTCAGCTAGGCGCAGAAAGTGTGTATCAAGTATTATCCAGAGACGAAGTATCAACATCATAATTTGTTCTAATAATAGAATCAAAAGGTAACTTCATTCTCTTTCTAGGGAAGTGTTCCATACCTTTCTTGAGAGGAAATTGATATTTTATATTACCTTCCTTCCTATCAATGATAGCACCAACAGTTCGAAGAAAAGGTCTTCCCAATATAATGGGACAAGATGCATTGCATTCAATATCCAAGACAACAAAATAAACGGGGACAAGGTTATTGTTAACGGTAATGCGAAAATTATCAACTTTCCCCAAAGGTTTATTTGTAGAATGATCAGCAAGATTAACATCCAAATAACAATTTTTCAGCGGTGGCAAGTCAAGCATATTATAAATTTTCTTAGGCATAACAGAAATACTTGCACCAAGATCACACAAAGCATTGCAATCAAAATCATTGACCTTCATCTTAATGATGGGTCCCAACCATCCTCTAGCTTTCTAGGAATAGAAGCTTCGCGTTCTAGTTTCTCTTCTCTAGCTTTTATGAGAGCATTTGTAATATGTTGCGTGAAAGCCAAATTTATAGCACTAGCGTTAGGACTCTTAGCAAGTTTTTGTAAGAACTTTATAACTTCAGAGATGTGGCAATCATCAAAATTCAAACCATTATAATCTAAAGAAATGGGATCATCATCCCCAATGTTGGAAAAAATTTCAGCAGTTTTATCACGAGCGATTTAATGATTTAGCAGTTTCAGGCAGTTTCTCGTGCTTTGCATTAGAAGTGGAAACATTGCTAACACCAATTATTTTATTATTAATAGTAGGAGGTGCAGCAACTTGTGTAGCATTAGCATTACTAGTGGTGGTAATAGTCCAAACTTTAGCTATATTATCTTCTTTTTCATTTTCTTCTCTTTCCCACCTAGCACGCAATTCGGCCATCAATCTTATATTCTCATTAATTCTAACTTGGATGGCATTTGCTATAGTAACAATTTTATTATGATGATTTTCATTAGGCATAACTTTCGATTTCAAAAGATCAACATCAGCAGCAAGACTATCGACTTTAGAAGCAAGAATATCAATTTTCCCAAGCTTTTCTTCAACAGAATTGTTAAAAGCAGTTTGTGTACTAATAAATTCTTTAAGCATGGCTTCAAGTCCAGGGGGTGTATTCCTATTATTGTTGTAAGAATTCCCATAAGAATTACTATAGCCGTTGCCATTATTATAAGGATATGGCCTATAGTTGTTACTAGAATTGTTCCGGTAAGCATTGTTGTTGAAATTATTATTTTTAATGAAGTTTACATCAACATGTTCTTCTTGGGCAACCAATGAAGCTAACGAAATATTATTAGGATCAACATTAGTCCTACCATTCACAAGCATAGACATAATAGCATCAATCTTATCACTCAAGGAAGAGGTTTCTTCGACATAATTTACCTTCTTACCTTGCGGAGCTCTTTCCGTGTGCCATTCAGAGTAATTGATCATCATATTATCAAGAAGCTTTGTTGCTTCACCAAGAGTGATGGACATAAAGGTACCTCCAGCAGCTGAATCCAATAGGTTCCGCGAAGAAAAATTCAGTCCTGCATAAAAGGTTTGGATGATCATCCAAGTAGTCAGTCCATGGGTTGGGCAATTTTTAACCAAAGATTTCATTCTTTCCCATGCTTGTGCAACATGCTCAGTATCCAATTGTTTCAAATTCATTATGCTACTCCTCAAAGATATAATTTTAGCAGGGGGATAATATCTACCAATAAAAGCATCCTTGCATTTAGTCCATGAATCAATACTATTCTTAGGCAGAGATAGCAACCAATCTTTAGCTCCTCCTCTTAATGAGAAAGGGAACAATTTTAATTTTATAATTTCACCATCTACATCTTTATATTTTTGCATTTCACATAGTTCAACAAAATTATTGAGATGGGCAGCAGCATCATCAGAACTAACACCAGAAAATTGCTCTCGCATAACAAGATTCAGTAAAGCAGGTTTAATTTCAAAGAATTCTGCTGTAGTAGCAGGTGGAGCAATAGGTGTGCATAAGAAATCATTATTATTTGTGGTTGTGAAGTCACACAACTTAGTATTTTCAGGAGTACCCATTTTAGCAGTAGTAAATGAAACAAACTAGATAAAGTAAATGCAAGTAACTAATTTTTTTGTGTTTTTGATATAGAGTGCAAAACAGTAAATAAAGTAAAACTAGCAACTAATTTTTTTTGTATTTTGATTTAGTGCAGCAAACAAAGTAGTAAATAAAATAAAGCAAGACAAAACAAAGTAAAGAGATTGGGATGTGGAGACTCCCCTTGCAGCGTGTCTTGATCTCCCCGGCAACGGCGCCAGAAAAAGAGCTTGATACGCGTACAGCACGCGTCCGTTGGGAACCCCAAGAGGAAGGTGTGATGCGTACAGCGGCAAGTTTCCCTCAGTATGAAACCAAGGTTTATCGAACCAGTAGGAGTCAAGAAGCACGTTGAAGGTTGATGGCGGCGAGATGTAGTGCGGCGCAACACCAGGGATTCCGGCGCCAACGTGGAACCTGCACAACACAAACCAAGTACTTTGCCCCAACGAAACAGTGATGTTGTCAATCTCACCGGCTTGCTGTGACAAAGGATTAGATGTATAGTGTGGATGATGATTGTTTGCAGAAAACAGTAGAACGAGTATTGCAGTAGATTGTATTTCAGTATAGAGAATTGGACCGGGGTCCACAGTTCACTAGAGGTGTCCCTGGAAGGTTTTCCGTCTCGTGGCTCTCGGTACTGGGGGTTTCGCGACGAAGGCTTTAAGTAGGCGGAAGGGTAGGTCAGGGGGCGTCGCGAGGGGCCCAGGAGACAGATCGGCGCGGCCAAGGGTGGGGCCGCGCCGCCTGCCCTCCTGGCCACCTCGTGGCCCCACTTCGTTGACTCTTCGGTCTTCTGGAAGCTTCGTGGCAAAATAGGACCCTGGGCGTTGATTTCGTCCAATTCCGAGAATATTTCCTTACTAGGATTTCTGAAACCAAAAACAGCAGAAAACAGCAACTGGCACTTCGGCATCTTGTTAATAGGTTAGTTCCAGAAAATGCACAAATATGACATAAAGTGTGCATAAAACATGTAGATATCATCAATAATGTGGCATGGAACATAAGAAATTATCGATACGTCGGAGACGTATCAGTCCCGCCGCCGGCCGGCGAGCCTCCGCCGTCTTCCTTTATGCGCTCTTCGTCGAGCGCCTTCGTTCCTGGCGCCCCTCCAGCAACCGCGTCCACTCGCCGCCGCCTCGGCCTCGTTTCCCCCGCCGGCAGGACCAACGCATCCAACTCCCCCAGTCCATGCGCGTCCCCTCCTCCCTCGGCCTCGTTTTTCCCCGCTTCGCTCGTCTCCGGCGCATGTGCGAGATTTCCGGGCGGAACGCCTCTTTTTTCCAAATTCGTCTGATCTTTCCTTCCGCTCCCTCATAATCGTTTAATCTGCCTCCCATATGCCAGGAGTGTGCAATTCATGTGCTCCATATTTGATGATGCATGCTATTTAACTCAGCTTGTTCTGTCCCAAATAACTTAGACATATAAACCAGTGGAACTCCGTATATACGAGCGAGGTGGGACTATTCGGTATTGTGTTGACTTAGCACCGCATAATGATGTGGATCAAATCCAAGCTAGTGGCCATGTTTCAATACACGGGAGCCCAGAGCCCTAGACAACCTACTGAAGCGACATGAACGTGATCGAAATTAGCGAACCGGTACGCATGGATAGGATGGCAATTGCAGTATTATGTATTTTAGACGGTTCAACAAAAAATTGGACGAAAATTTTGGTAGAAATCTTAACACCTTTATTATTAGGTATAGATTTATATAATAATCTTCTATCTCTAAATAGAAGACCCCTACTTTAGAAGACCCCTACTACCTGGTTTTCAAAGCCTCTCGTGTCTCCACGCCATCTTCAATTCGAACCGTCGTTCCTAGCTCGCTGGTCTTGTCACTTGGTGTCGCTGGTCGCTCTTTCCCTCTCCCCAGTTTTCACCACATGGGCTTAGGCCGGCGCTACTTGGGCTGGACAGGGGCTACTCGCTTCGCTCCCTCACCTTTGGGCTAGAGAAGGACAAGTCGCTTTGCTTGCTCGTGTTCCTCCTGTAATAGACGGCCACTGTTCATCTTCCCTGATCATGGCTCACCGCCGCCGCAGCGACCTACGAGTTCATGGCCACAAATCGCCACGAAAACTACCCATGTCATTATTGCCCTTATTGCCATGTAAATACACATGAAACTGTAAAGTTGAACTGACACCGGTAGAAAAACGGCCTTTAGTCGCGGTTCGCAACTGCCATTAATCCCGGTTGCGCAACCGGGATTAATTATGCGCGACCAAAGGCCCCCCCCCCTTTAGTCGCGGTTGCTTACGAACCGCGACTAAATGTCCATCCACGTGGGCGCCAGGCGTCCATCGAGGCGGAGGATCTTTAGTCGCGGTTGGCCTGACTAAAGGTCTCCGCAGGTTTAGGGTTGTAGCCCCTTAAATCTGGTTTCTTTTTAATTTTTTGTGTTTTATTTATTTTATATTTTGTTTTGTGTTTTATTTTAAGTTTGAAGAAGTTTCACTACACATATTCTACGCTACTATATACATGCATGTTACACGTTGATGCATATGAATGTACAATTTCAAACAAGTTTGAAATTTCAAATAAGAAGAATTCAAGAGGAATATATACAATATATATTCAATCTCGGGTGACCATATATAACTTCGAACAAATTTCCATACACAATTTACTGCATCAGAAGTTCTTCGTCCTCGTAATAGTGTTCTCCTTTAGGATGGAGGACTTCCCTCACAAAAATCCTGCTAATTCCTCTTGAATTGGTCGGAAGCGAGCTTCTGGACTAAGTGTAACACCCCAACTTTTGCAACCCTATTTAGTTGTCTAAAGTGCAAAAATTAGGAGGAACAAAAACTTTTTCTAAAGGCTAATTAAGATGAATTGTCTTGTTCTTCTTGTAAATGAATTTCCTTGATCTGCTGGTAGAGGAATTGTCGTGTTGTGCTCGTTTTTAAAGATCTTAATTCAAAAGATCTTGTCAAAAACCTTTCCTTTTAAATTTGGCTATGATCACCTTTGATCATGGTAACATAAAAGGTTTCTAAAAGATATTTTTTATTTTGGCACAAAAGTATTTTGCCAAATGGTTTACCATCACTTTGTGTGACTTTAAAATCTTGCGAAAGCCTTTGCATGTAGTTTTGGTTTCTTAAAATAAAATGGAATGATCCATATTTTCTATTTCCTCTATGGATCATTCTAGTCTTCTAAAACCCTCTCGTCTTTTTCAAATATTTCAAGTAAGCCTATTTGTTTAATCTAAATAAAAATCAAGGCCATAGACACCAAACCAAATCTTAAGACTATTTGATATGTGATCAAATATCTATGGCATTGTCATTTCCACTAATACATCTTTTGTGTGCTCTAAAAACACATGAATCCAATGGGATCTTCACCTTAAGAAAAATCTATTCAAACCTCACCCTAATGTCTTCCACTCCTACTCAGGAACTACATGACCATAGCTCTAACAAGACTTTGTGCTTAAATCTCAATCGTTGCTTCCTGGCCAACACATATATTCTTAGCATAATGGCACTAACCTTACCACCATGACATTTGTGCATGCTAAGGTTCCTACTACTACTCTATTTTGAAATCCTCCTCATTTTTTGAAACAAAACAATGCGTCTCTATGACCTATAAAATTCTTTCTCTTTTGTTTTGTTTTATTTAAAAAAAGAGGTTTGGAGATAATATTTCTTCATGTATTCTCCCCAAAAAAAGTCATGTTTAAATTTTGTTTCCTCCCTCACTTAGCCACTTAAAAACTATATCCCTCCTTAGTTATCAAACTTATTTACAAACTGATTTTTGATTTTTGTTATCAAGAAAAGAGTGTGAGGAATAATACCTCAATAGTTTTTCCAAAAATAATATTTACAAAGGTTTACTCTTTTTCAAACTTCACTTTTCACTTAATGCATTGAAATTATTATTCTATCATGCATGCATCTAACCTTTTATTTTAAAATTTGGTAAAATTATGCAAATCCCATATTTGGGAAAGGGACATAATTTGTCCAAAGACCATCTTGGTTATTCAAAATCTCCAATATATCTTTTCGGCTATTTTCGAAATTCTAAAAAAAAAGAGGAGGTTCAAACCTTTTCGTAAATTTTCCCAAACTTGTGAAGTAGTGCACCACATCTTTTCATCCCTTTTAAACTAAAAAAATACACTTCCTTTGTCAAAATGCTAGAATCTTTTTCACGACAAATTTTGGACAATTTTGACCAAAGCACGTTTCTTCTTTTCCAAAAGCAAACCTTACTTGCCAACCTCTCTCTGCCTCCTACCAGTGTATCTAATCTGATCATCCATGCACCCTTGGGCCACATTATTTTGGCAAAGAAAAAGAAAGAGAGGAAGAGAGGGTCGTGGCCAAGTGTTGATCAAAACTTGTGCCCATCCTATACCAGCGCATCTGCTCAACGTGAACCACCACGACACACACCCAGATCCACACCACGGACACCACCATGCCTGAACGCACCTTCCTGTGCTCGGCTTGGACGCGGTCACCACGGGCGCGACAGACCGAGCTAGCCCACCCGTTCGACCTAGCACGTAACACACCCGACCCAGGTCAACACCAACGCACAAACCAGCGCCCTAGCATAACCCAACCTTGCTCGGCAACCAGGACCCCACGAAGACGTCCCAGACGCGAGCACGACCCCAAGCCCAAACGACCGTCGTGCCTGCCCTCCCTTTCTGATGGCTGCATGGCAACGTCAGCAGCGAGCGCCGCCCATACGTCAGCCCTCGCACAACCATTGGCCGAAACCACCGGCGCGCGCCCGCGTCCATCCTACGCCAACCCCGGCTATAAAAGCCACGCCCCAGTCTCTCCCATCGCCTCATAACACCATTCCCTCTCCACTCACTCATCCTGGCCACCAGAGCTGCTTCGGCGCCACTTCCTCTCCTCCACGGCGAGGAAGAACGAGTTGCCGTTCTTCGTCACCGAGCGGAGGCGAGCAAGGTTATGCTCGTTCCCGACACCCTTTTCCCTCCATCTCTGATTAGTTATCTTCTACTGGCTTCGCGCGTTCTAACGCAATGCCCCGCTCCGTTCGGAAACGATGGAAACAGCCGCCGTCGTCGACATCGGAGCAGCCCGCCGTAGAAGAAGTTGACCGTGCTGCCGCGTGGAGGAGTACCTGATCGAGCTAGACGTCAAGAGGCGTTGCTCCGGCCCTCCTCGACGTCCACGACGCCTCCTTCCGGCGGACGACGAGCTCCCGAGCCGCCATGCTCCTGCGCCCAACGAGCACCGCCCTGCCAGCAACCCGTCCGTCCGCGCCGTCGACCCGAGAGCTCGCCAATACCAGGGAGGCGAGAAAGTGCTCTGCACCGAGTCCCCGCGTCATTACCACGTCGACTCCGTCATCTCCGGCCATCCCAGGTGAGCTCCCGAGGATCCGTCGTAGTATTCAGCTAGCAGACGCGAGGGTTGAAGATGATGCATGTACGTAGCCTGTGAGCACGGATTTTTTTTAAAGCAGCTTAAATCATTTGGGTAGATACCAACCGTTAGATCCAGATCCAAGGGCAGCTTACCCCTTCAGTTTTAAGAAAAAGAATCACATGTGGGACCCGTAGTCAGATTTTTTAATCTTTTCCCCTCACACCCAGACGCGCTGTTGGGTCGGTCCGTTCTGTCCCGCGCGGCCGAATTAGTTTCGGTCCGCGGCATTCTTCCTTAAACTCGTCTTAAACTCGTTATATGACATGTGAACTTGACATTTCAATATCTCAAAATCTACAAATCAAAATGCAATGAAACCAACGCCATTAGCTTGCAAATTTTAATATCTTTCGTTTGCCACTGGTATTAAATCTGTTAGATTTTTTCTAGATTAAATGGTTATTTAAATGGCCATTTAATCTTGTTCGTCGTGTAGTTTACTTTTGAAGTTTGATATAAAACCATTGGAAATTCTTTTTTCAGTGAGACAACGTTGTTTAGTTTTGCTTTGACAGAACCTATCCATTTTTATCAAATTTTACATGATGTTTGAGTGCATAACTAGTTTGACTAATTGTTTAGGATCTATCCATAGAAGTTGTTCTAAGAATCTATATCTTTGGTTTTCAAATTTCAAAAAAAATTATAAATCCACTTGGAGAGATTTTTTTATAACTAAAACCAACTCTTTGAACCTTGTTCTATGTTTTATTTGCTTTATGTGACGTGGTGAATAATTGGATTGTGATTGTGCTTGTTTGTGTACTTTTATTTCGCGGCGTTGACGGGATTGAAGGAGAGGAAAGATTTGAAGACTTGAGGAAGACCAGGGACAAATAGCCAACCAAGGCAAGTCATCTTTTGATCGCTTGCTATTTATCCTTCTTTTGAGGGAACCCCTTGAAGTGTCCCCTCTCCTAATTGTGGGGATGCTATATCCACAAGAGAAACTAGTCTTTCCCTCTTGTCATCATAATTAGGACTTGTTATCTTGCTCTCTTGTAATGCACCTTCTTGATGGTTTGCGAGTACAATTCCAATGTACTCACGGCTTTGTCCCTGGCTATTTACTTGGCCAGACTTGGAGGAATTCGACAAATGAAGAAGGATTGGACGACGTCTATGCAAGCTACGAACGTTCTCCCACTCAGTTGCCTGTAGTGTTATGGTAGATGACTTGGGCTCTGCGCTGTTGAAGTGATTCCGCTACTCCGGTGATTAAGTTAGGCCCTTCGAGGCTATTATGTAAAGATTGGTCATGTGACCTTATTGTAATTTTCTTATTCTATTTTTTAATGGATGATGTAACTTTGATATCAGTTCCGTTATGTGTTCACGGCGCACTGATCATGGGATCGTGAACTGTATACATAAAGGGTATTTCAGACATCTAGTCCGGGTCCCCACAGAGCTGGTATCAGAGCCATCCTGACTGTAGGAGACCTTAGTTAGCATGGACGATAGTTAGGAAACAAATATTTTGGGGAAAACTATTTACAAAACAAATTCTTTCTTTAGTAAACAGAAGAATAGCTTCCAAATCTTCTTATCCCATCAAAACTTCAAATTCTTACCTCACTCTCTGATTTCCAAAGAATTTGAAAGCTTTTGATTCTACTATCTCATCCTCTACCAAACCAACATATTGGACGATGTCCCCAACTCAGACCCGGAGACTCGAAGCCGTTGATGGATCAACCTTTTTGGAAGTCTCAGGTATCTCCATCGACAGCTATTGATGATTGGATGCCGACTTAGCCATGCATATAAAGGGACAATAAGATGATGTCTTTGGTTATCACCAAAGTCTGTCAAGGAGCTGACCTTGTTCCTCCGTGGACTTGCACTTTTGCAGTCGTCAGGGATCAAGCCCTCAGTTTCTTGACTAGTAATTTTTAGGTTCGTCGCGAAAGATGTTGACCCTAGGCACTTCAGCAATTACCCTCCAAAGACCTCACGTCCTTGGGATGATGAGACCGTAAGTTCTACATAGTTTTTGTCTCCACCTCAACATCGACAACTCAACACCAGGCCTGCGTCACCACCAACTAGTTCAAGAGTCCTTGTTGAAGCCGATGTCAGCGAGATGAAGACGTCGGCATATGTGACCAACCCCAAACCCATAGGATGGATAAGTGATACGTCTCAAACGTATCTATAATTTCTTATGTTCCATGCTACTTTATTGATGATACTCACATGTTTTATACACACTTTATGTCATATTTATGCATTTTCCGGCACTAACCTATTGACAAGATGCCGAAGAGCCAGTTGTTGTTTTCTGCTGTTTTTGGTTTCAGAAATCCTAAAAAGGAAATATTCTCGGAATTGGACGAAATCAACGCCCAGGGGCTTATTTTTCCACGAAGCTTCCAGTAGACCGAGGGGGATACGAAGTGGGGCGACGAGGCGCCGCCACACTAGGGCCGCGCGGCCTAGGGGGGCCTGCGCCGCCCTAGCGTGTGGGGCCCCCGTCAGCCCCCCGACCCTGCCCTTCCGCCTATAAAAAGCCTTCGTCGCGAATACCCCAGTACTGAGAGCCACGATACGGAAAACCTTCCAGAGACGCCGCCGCCGCCAATCCCATCTCGGGGGATTCAGGAGATCGCCTCCGGCACCCTGCCGGAGAGGGGAATCATCTCCCGGAGGACTCTTCATCGCTATGATCGCCTCCGGATTGATGTGTGAGTAGTTCACCCCTGGACTATGGGTCTATAGCAGTAGCTAGATGGTCGTCTTCTCCTCATGTGCTATCATTGTTCGATCTTGTGAGCTGCCTAACATGGTTAAGATCATCTATTTGTAATGCTACATGTTGCGTTTGTTGGGATCCGATGAATATGGAATACTATGTTATGTTGATTATCAATCTATCATATATGTGTTGTTTAAGATCTTGCATGCTCTCCGTTGCTAGTAGAGGCTCTAGCCAAGTTGATACTTGTAACTCCAAGAGGGAGTATTTATGCTCGATAGTGGGTTCATGCCCCCATTTAATCTGGGACAGTGACAGAAAGTTCTAAGGTTGTGAATGTGCAGTTGCCACTAGGGATAAAACATCAATGCTTTATCTAAGGATATTTGTGTCGATTACATTACGCACCATACTTAATGCAATTGTCTGTTGTTTGCAACTTAATACTGGAAGGGGTGCGGATGCTAACCCGAAGGTGGACTTTTTAGGCATAGATGCATGCTGGATAGCGGTCTATGTACTTTGTCGTAATGCCCAATTGAATTTCACACTACTCATCATGATATGTATGTGCATTGTCATGCCATCTTTATTTGTCAATTGCCCAACTGTAATTTGTTCACCCAACATGCTATTTCTTATTGGAGAGACACCACTAGTGAACTGTGGACCTCAGTCCATTCTTTTACATCGAATACAATATACTGCAATACTTGTTTTTACTGTTCTTCGCAAACATCATCTTCCACACTATACATTTAATCCTTTGTTACAGCAAGCCGGTGAGATTGACAAACTCACTGTTACGTTGGGGAAAAGTACTTTGATTGTGTTGTGCAGTTTACACGTTGGCACTGGAATCCCTGGTGTTGCGCCGCACTACACTCCGCCACCAACAACCTTCACGTGCTTCTTGACTCCTACTGGTTCGATAACCTTGGTTTCTTACTGAGGGAAAACTTGCCGATGCACGCATCATACCTTCCTCTTGGGGTTCCCAATGGACGTGTGCTTTACGCGTACAAGCAACGCTTTTCTGGCGCCGTTGCTGGGGAGATCAAGACACGCTGCAAGGGGAGTCTCCCACTTCCAATCTCTTTACTTTGTTTTTGTTTTGCTTACTTTATTTTATTTACTGTTTTGTTTGCTTTCTTATATCAAAATACAAAAAAATAGTTACTTGCATTACTTTATTTACTATCTTGTTTGCGTTCTCCATATTAAAAACACAAAAAATTAGTTACATGCATTTACTTTATCGTGTTATCATGACTAGTCCCGTAGCTGTTACTCTATCACCTGAGGAATCGATCTTTACTTTTAAACAAGGGGGTGAGGAGAGTTTTAAAGAAGTCTGGTCTAGAATTTTTGATTCTTATAGTAAAACTGAACCTAAAATGACGCTAAGTTTGCTTCTTAGTAACTTTTATTTTGGGCTTATTCTTCGCTATAGATATGCCTTAGATGCTATAGTGGGAGGAGATTTCCTTCATTGTGATGGGGATCAAACTTTTAATGCTATAAGAAAATTGATTGCATCATCTAGCTCCAATAATAATTTTGATTCATCTCTTGCTAGCATTCATAATAGATTAAACACTCTCGAAACAAATATATCCTGTTTAAAAGAGGGGTACAACTAGATTCGCGAATATTATGATTATGTTCCATTAAGCTTTGAACCTTCAATGTGGGTGCCTACCGTTAAAGTTTCTATTTGTGGTGAAACTTTTCATGCTCGTTGTGATATTATGTCTGAGTTTTGCCTTATGCCTAAAAGTATTTATGAATCTTTGACACTTTGGGAACTTACTAAAGGAGGAGAAGGAATAACTCTCTTCGATAACTCTGTTATAATTCCTAAGGGAATAGCTGAAGGTGTGTTCACAACCTTTCTTGGAAGGACGGTATCCACTGATTATCTCGTTATTGAATGTGTAGGGACAGGACAAATCACACTTGGAAGATCCCTGCTGAAACTAGTGGGAGCAATCATAGATGTTGGGAAAGGCACTCTAAATTTTACCTCTACACCCGGATGCGGTCATGTATTCCCTTAACCAAAGAGTAGGAATAAGAGTAAGAAGGGTAAGCGCAACGCCCCTGGTAAGAATGTTAATGCTTCATCTCTTGACAATACTTGATACACACTTTCTGCGTCTAACCGAAAGGCGTTAAAGAAAAGCGCTTATGGGAGACAACCCATGATTTTATTTCTGCACTTTTGTTTTATATTTGAGTCTTGGAAGTTGTTACTACTGTAGCAACCTCTCCTTATCTTAATTTTATTGCATTGTTGTGCCAAGTAAAGTCTTTGATAGTAAGGTTCATACTAGATTTGGATTACTGCGCAGAAACAAATTTCTTGCTATCACGAATTTGAGTAGTATTCTCTGTAGGTAACTCAGAAAAATCTGCCAATTTACGTGAGTGATCCTCAGATATGTACGCAACTTTCATTCAATGTGAGCATTTTCATCTGAGCAAGTTAAGTGCCCCAGAAAAATTCGTCTTTACGGACTGTTCTGTTCTGACAGATTCTGCCTTTTATTTCGCATTGCCTGTTTTGCTATGTTTGATGGATTTCTTTGTTCCATTAACTTTCAGTAGCTTTGTGCAATGTCCAGAAGTGTTAAGAATGATTATGTCACCTCTGAACATGTGAATTTTTGATTATGCACTAACCCTCTAATGAGTTTGTTTTGAGTTTGGTGTGGAGGAAGTTTTCAAGGATCAAGAGAGGAGGATGATACAATAGGATCAAGGAGAGTGAAAGCTCTAAGCTTGGGGATGCCCCCGTGGTTCATCCCTGCATATTTCAAGAAGACTCAAGCATCTAAGCTTGGGGATGCCCAAGGCATCCCCTTCTTCATCGACAAATTATCAGGTCACCTCTAGTGAAACTATATTTTTATTCCGTCACATCTTATGTGCTTTACTTGGAGAGTCTTTATGTTCTTGTTTTTGTTTTGTTTGAATAAAATTGGATCCTAGCATTCATTGTGTGGGAGAGAGACACGCTCCGCTGTTGCATATGAACACATATGTTCTTAGCTTTATTCTTAATGTTAATGGAGAAGGTTGAAACTGTTTCGTTAATTGTTATATGGTTGGAAACAGAAAATGCTACATGTGGTAATTGGTATAATGTGTTGAATAATTTGATACTTGGCAATTGTTGTGCTCATATAGATCATGTTTAAGTTCTTGCATCATATACTTTGCACCTATTAATGAAGAAATACTGTAGAGCTTGTTGACATTTGGTTTGCATGATTGGTCTCTCTAAAGTCTAGATATTTTCTGGTGAGGGTTTGAACAACAAGGAAGACAGTGTAGAGTCTTATAATGCTTGCAATATGTTTTTATGTAAGTTTTGCTGCACCGGTTCATACTTGTGTTTGCTTCAAACAACCTTGCTAGCCTAAGCCTTGTATTGAGAGGGAATACTTCTCATGCATCCAAATCCTTGAGCCAAAAACTATGCCATTTGTGTCCACCATACATACCTACTACATGGTATTTTTCTGCCATTCCAAAGTAAATTGCTTGAGTGCTACCTTTAAAATTCCATTCTTTGTCTTTGCAATATATAGCTCATGGAAAAATAGCCTTAAAAAATATTGTGGTATTGAATATGTACTTATGTATCTTATTTCTTAATAAGTTGCTTGCTGAGCGATAACCATGTTCCTGGGGACGCCATCAACTATTTCACCTTTGTTGAATATCATGTGAGTTGCTATGCATGTTCGTCTTGTCTGAAGTAAGGGTGATTTATCATGAGTTGAATGGTTTGAGTATGCATATTGTTAGAGAAGAACATTGGGCCGCTAACTAAAGCCATGATCCATGGTGGAAGTTTCAGTTTGGACAACAATCCTCAATCTCTTATGAGAATATTATCTGTTGTTGAATGCTTATGCATTAAAGAGGAGTCCATTATCTGTTGTCTATGTTGTCCCGGTATGGATGTCTAAGTTGAGAATAATCAAAAGCGAGAAATCCAATGCGAGAAATCCCTCACAGATCTGTTCCCTTTCAGCATGTTCATGTTGTGTTGCCAGAAATTGACCATAATCTACCTTCAGGGAAACCGACCCATTAATGGGTGCAGATGCAGTCACCAAGGTGTCAGATTCGTCTATTGGGACAACCTTATTCATTTCAAGTTTAGCAGAAGACTGAAAGCAGCAAAGACCAAGTTGTCTAATTCTCCACATGAAGATATTAGTGCACTTGAGACGGTTGACCTAAAATTTGCATGGTAGTACCTTGCAGTAGTAGTTTGACAGGATTTTTTGTTGTGATAAAATTACTTCTTCCAACCTGTTCCCTGCAGATTCTGCTTATAGTTTGCGGATGCCTGGGTTTCAGCTTTGTTGTCCTTGGTGGAACTTTTCTAGAAGATCTATCTTTTGAGGAAGTTATTTGAGACCTGCAGATTTTCCACAAAAAGAGAATTATATTGTATCATGGTAAATCTAGCCTAAAAATAAGATTCTCCCAAGTCTTCAGACTGCTTTATGTGCATCTTATGCACATGACCAATAGTGGCCGTAAACTTACTCAGAATTCGCAACAAGCAACGATTCCAATGTTTCCCCTTTCCTGCGCATAGCCTTTTTCTGAAAGAAAAAAGTCCTAGTAAGATTTTTACTTCATAGAAATTATTAGGGGACCACAAAGATCTGCATATATTTAAACAGATTAAATGATACGAAGAACATACCATGAGGAAAGAACATTTTCAAGTCCAAGGCAAATTGAGATGATAACTAATTATGAGCTATTGGGAGATGAACAATGTAATTCAGCCTGATAGTTCTTCCAAATCTAAACACTATTGTGTGGCATATTTTTCTTGCATCGAAATTTTGTGTTCATGCAATTTGGCTGAACCCCACCCTCAAGCTGAAGCTAAGCTTATGTATTCAAAAAAAAAATCCTAAAGCTGATGTGCATATTAGTATTTTGGTGAGTGCTATACCAGCATTTCTCAACTAAAAGTTACTATATAAGTTTATAAAGGAAATAGGAATTACCAGCACATTTTGCATATAGGCACTTGGTAAAGTAGCTAGCACAAAGTGAAGATTTTTTGGCAAAAATATGAGAAGTGTTGGCAAGAATTGAGAATGTGTTACTTGCCTTTACTTTACGGGGATTCTTTTCTCTGAAGTAATCTGTTTCAATCATGCTAGAGGTCTGTCCCATCTTAAAGAAAGAGGGGTCTGAATATCGTTTTAATGAAGCCCCAAAGACCCGCAACATCGAACCCGAAGAGCAAACCTGGTGTGTAATTGTTGATAACACATCCATAGCAAATCTACACAAACAGAATACGAAGCATCCACATACTTATCCAAGTGAATAGATGTGGTGGGCCACGGCATTCTTCATAGGAGTCCAAAATGGAACGAGGCATATCTCCTATTGTGATCAAATTCTGATTAAGCTGAAGATTCGCATGCCACTCAATACCTACACGAGGATGTACCGAGAACACCTGAAGTAAGAACCATAACAGCACAAAATAATATAATGAGATCATGTGCGGTCTTTTTCCAGCTTTACTAACCGTCATCGTGTAGGTAGTTTAAATGGTCGATCTGGGATATTATAATCGCCTTCTCAATCAAGCGGGAAACTCTGCCTCCAGCTGCTGCAACCTAAGCATCAAACCATGCCCTCTAGAAGCAGCGGCCATCACATCTTCATGCAGGTCGTGAAAAATTTCCGCGGCAAGCCTTTTGAAATGAGGGAAACACAAGAGCTATTCAGTACAAATGGAGACAGTGGCATATTGACATACGTAACAGAATTTTAATACAATTATTATGACATGGATATAAGCATTGTTAATCGAAACATACACAACTAGGCTGCAAACAATTTGAATGAGTCCTAAAGAGGGGATGATTAAATAACAATGAAACCTGCTAAAAGCCATTAAAAATGTTGATTGATATGACAATTCACATTAGGCAAAAGTTAAACAGGTAGGACATAAAAATGTTGAAAAGTAGTCCTGAGTGCTAATTAGTGTGCATTGCGTACCAAATTTTGTTGTGTAATGCACATTCTTGTTATTATAAAGACATATGTAAACACAATGATGTTTCCCGTGACTAGAGAGTCCTTGCTAAAATCAAGTACCAACTGCAGATGCGAGAACATGGATTGTCCTAGAAGTGCAACAGAGGACCAAAACAGCACCCAGTTTCCCCATCTCACAACACTGTGAAGGGATGCAAACTGGAATTGCATCCTCATATCCGTGAGGGGAAATTTTCGAGTACCTCGAAATCGACATCGAAATTGTCACTGTGGCGCCAGTAATTAGCAGAATTTGGAGCAAAATGCTACGAGACAAAGCAAATTGACGCCTCGAACACGCAGAGACACCACTCGGTTCCCCGTATCACAACAGTGGAATGGAATGGGATGGAATGGTTGCAAACTGAAATCGCGCATCCTCCTATCTGCGAGAGGAAAATGTGAAGGCCAGTCTTGGGCCTAAATTGAAGTGAAAAATCCGAATTGTAGGTCTGGCCACCCCAGAACTTGGAGCAAAATGGTAGAGAGAGACAAAGGAAATTCCCCAGCCGAACTGAAGCCGAGAACACGCAGGCGTAAAACTTAAGATGCCCGAGAAAACAACCGTGAAGCTATGTGCAGGTAGACATCCCCAAAACAGCAACAACAAAGGGCATTCGCCATACTCCGGAAATCGCAGTCGGCCGCGACAGGGCACGCCCAAAATTTTCCGAAAACCACACGCGACAGCTAAGCCGCAACGGCGAGGCCACTCGCTCGCTCGCCCATAGCACACCACAGGAAACCCCACCCCAGCATGAGCATCACCCCCGCAGCACAGCAGCAGCACTTACTCAGCGAGATCCCCGAGCTGTCGTAGGACGCCGACAAGTCCCGCCATGGCGACGCCCTCGAGCAGCGCCTCGGGGTCATCCTCCTCCTCCGGCGCGTACAGGTCCGGATCCGCCAGCCCGTACTCGTTCCGCACCTGGTAGCGTATCATCTCCGCGACTCCGCCTCGGCTCCTCCCTGGCCTTCAGGATTCCGCCACCATTGGACGGGGGAGCCGCCTCCGCCTCCGCCTCCTCTCCGGTAGCAGCCCGGAGCGAAGGAGGTCGGGTAGATTCGCGCGGGTGGGCGTAGCTCGAGAAGGGAGAAAAATATTCTACTTACCACTGGATTCAGAGTAGAGACACGGACGGGAGGGAGGGAGGAAGACGTCAGTGGAAGCCCGCAGAAAGAGAACACATTCTAAACTCGCTCTGACACGTGAGTGAGGCCGTATGCTCCCGAGGCCCGTGACCCGCACTAAACTATCAGATTGATCCCACTCACGAGCCGTCGACCCTTCTGACTGCCATGCGGACCCACAACTCGTGGGCCATGCCAGTCAGTGAGCATCAGCCAGCAAGGGTCTGGATTAAGGCGCGGTCCGGGCATGGTGGTGGAGCTTGACACGGGAATTAAGGATGATTGGAGTAGTAGATTAGGCTTTGACGGTGGTAGGGCCCGCCCGAGGCTGGATCGCGCCGAGCTGGATTATTTATTGCTCTTCCGCTCGGTCGGTTCGGCCCAGCGAGAGTGAGTCCGACCCCGCTCCACTTACGACCACATTACCATATTCCATTTCCACCGTCTCATTATCCGATACGGAATTGCTCTGCACACGACATTTCCTGTACGAATCCCATACGACTGTATCATCCAGTGATCCTTGTTGATGCAGCTATTTAATCCAAGGGTTATGCGCCACGGTCGGACAAAAATCGAACGAATTTCGTCGTACTAGTAGTTAGCATGGACGATAGTTAGGAAACAAATATTTTGGGGAAAACTATTTACAAAACAAATTCTTTCTTTAGTAAACAGAAGAATAGCTTCCAAATCTTCTTATCCCATCAAAACTTCAAATTCTTACCTCACTCTCTGATTTCCAAAGAATTTGAAAGCTTTTGATTCTACTATCTCATCCTCTACCAAACCAACATATTGGACGATGTCCCCAACTCAGACCCGGAGACTCGAAGCCGTTGATGGATCAACCTTTTTGGAAGTCTCAGGTATCTCCATCGACAGCTATTGATGATTGGATGCCGACTTAGCCATGCATATAAAGGGACAATAAGATGATGTCTTTGGTTATCACCAAAGTCTGTCAAGGAGCTGACCTTGTTCCTCCGTGGACTTGCACTTTTGCAGTCGTCAGGGATCAAGCCCTCAGTTTCTTGACTAGTAATTTTTAGGTTCGTCGCGAAAGATGTTGACCCTGGGCACTTCAGCAATTACCCTCCAAAGACCTCACGTCCTTGGGATGATGAGACCGTAAGTTCTACACAGTTTTTGTCTCCACCTCAACATCGACAACTCAACACCAGGCCTGCGTCACCACCAACTAGTTCAAGAGTCCTTGTTGAAGCCGATGTCAGCGAGATGAAGACGTCGGCATATGTGACCAACCCCAAACCCATAGGATGGATAAGTGATACGTCTCAAACGTATCTATAATTTCTTATGTTCCATGCTACTTTATTGATGATACTCACATGTTTTATACACACTTTATGTCATATTTATGCATTTTCCGGCACTAACCTATTGACAAGATGCCGAAGAGCCAGTTGTTGTTTTCTGCTGTTTTTGGTTTCAGAAATCCTAAAAAGGAAATATTCTCGGAATTGGACGAAATCAACGCCCAGGGGCTTATTTTTCCACGAAGCTTCCAGTAGACCGAGGGGGATACGAAGTGGGGCGACGAGGCGCCGCCACACTAGGGCCGCGCGGCCTAGGGGGGCCTGCGCCGCCCTAGCGTGTGGGGCCCCCGTCAGCCCCCCGACCCTGCCCTTCCGCCTATAAAAAGCCTTCGTCGCGAATACCCCAGTACTGAGAGCCACGATACGGAAAACCTTCCAGAGACGCCGCCGCCGCCAATCCCATCTCGGGGGATTCAGGAGATCGCCTCCGGCACCCTGCCGGAGAGGGGAATCATCTCCCGGAGGACTCTTCATCGCTATGATCGCCTCCGGATTGATGTGTGAGTAGTTCACCCCTGGACTATGGGTCTATAGCAGTAGCTAGATGGTCGTCTTCTCCTCATGTGCTATCATTGTTCGATCTTGTGAGCTGCCTAACATGGTCAAGATCATCTATTTGTAATGCTACATGTTGCGTTTGTTGGGATCCGATGAATATGGAATACTATGTTATGTTGATTATCAATCTATCATATATGTGTTGTTTAAGATCTTGCATGCTCTCCGTTGCTAGTAGAGGCTCTAGCCAAGTTGATACTTGTAACTCCAAGAGGGAGTATTTATGCTCGATAGTGGGTTCATGCCTCCATTTAATCTGGGACAGTGACAGAAAGTTCTAAGGTTGTGGATGTGCAGTTGCCACTAGGGATAAAACATCAATGCTTTATCTAAGGATATTTGTGTCGATTACATTACGCACCATACTTAATGCAATTGTCTGTTGTTTGCAACTTAATACTGAAAGGGGTGCGGATGCTAACCCGAAGGTGGACTTTTTAGGCATAGATGCATGCTGGATAGCGGTCTATGTACTTTGTCGTAATGCCCAATTGAATTTCACACTACTCATCATGATATGTATGTGCATTGTCATGCCATCTTTATTTGTCAATTGCCCAACTGTAATTTGTTCACCCAACATGCTATTTCTTATTGGAGAGACACCACTAGTGAACTGTGGACCTCAGTCCATTCTTTTACATCGAATACAATATACTGCAATACTTGTTTTTACTATTCTTCACAAACATCATCTTCCACACTATACATTTAATCCTTTGTTACAGCAAGCCGGTGAGATTGACAAACTCACTGTTACGTTGGGGAAAAGTACTTTGATTGTGTTGTGCAGGTTACACGTTGGCACTGGAATCCCTGGTGTTGCGCCGCACTACACTCCGCCACCAACAACCTTCACGTGCTTCTTGACTCCTACTGGTTCGATAACCTTGGTTTCTTACTGAGGGAAAACTTGCCGATGCACGCATCATACCTTCCTCTTGGGGTTCCCAATGGACGTGTGCTTTACGCGTACAAGCAACGCTTTTCTGGCGCCGTTGCTGGGGAGATCAAGACACGCTGCAAGGGGAGTCTCCCACTTCCAATCTCTTTACTTTGTTTTTGTTTTGCTTACTTTATTTTATTTACTGTTTTGTTTGCTTTCTTATATCAAAATACAAAAAAATAGTTACTTGCATTACTTTATTTACTATCTTGTTTGCGTTCTCCATATTAAAAACACAAAAAATTAGTTACATGCATTTACTTTATCGTGTTATCATGACTAGTCCCGTAGCTGTTACTCTATCACCTGAGGAATCGATCTTTACTTTTAAACAAGGGGGTGAGGAGAGTTTTAAAGAAGTCTGGTCTAGAATTTTTGATTCTTATAGTAAAACTGAACCTAAAATGACGCTAAGTTTGCTTCTTAGTAACTTTTATTTTGGGCTTATTCTTCGCTATAGATATGCCTTAGATGCTATAGTGGGAGGAGATTTCCTTCATTGTGATGGGGATCAAACTTTTAATGCTATAAGAAAATTGATTGCATCATCTAGCTCCAATAATAATATTGATTCATCTCTTGCTAGCATTCATAATAGATTAAACACTCTCGAAACAAATATATCCTGTTTAAAAGAGGGGTACAACTAGATTCGCGAATATTATGATTATGTTCCATTAAGCTTTGAACCTTCAATGTGGGTGCCTACCGTTAAAGTTTCTATTTGTGGTGAAACTTTTCATGCTCGTTGTGATATTATGTCTGAGTTTTGCCTTATGCCTAAAAGTATTTATGAATCTTTGACACTTTGGGAACTTACTAAAGGAGGAGAAGGAATAACTCTTACTGATAACTCTGTTATAATTCCTAAGGGAATAGCTGAAGGTGTGTTCACAACCTTTCTTGGAAGGACGGTATCCACTGATTATCTCGTTATTGAATGTGTAGGGACAGGACAAATCACACTTGGAAGATCCCTGCTGAAACTAGTGGGAGCAATCATAGATGTTGGGAAAGGCACTCTAAATTTTACCTCTACACCCGGATGCGGTCATGTATTCCCTTAACCAAAGAGTAGGTATAAGAGTAAGAAGGGTAAGCGCAACGCCCCTGGTAAGATTGTTAATGCTTCATCTCTTGACAATACTTGATACACACTTTCTGCGTCTAGCTGAAAGGCGTTAAAGAAAAGCGCTTATGGGAGACAACCCATGATTTTATTTCTGCACTTTTGTTTTATATTTGAGTCTTGGAAGTTGTTACTACTGTAGCAACCTCTCCTTATCTTAATTTTATTGCATTGTTGTGCCAAGTAAAGTCTTTGATAGTAAGGTTCATACTAGATTTGGATTACTGCGCAGAAACAGATTTCTTGCTATCACGAATTTGAGTAGTATTCTCTGTAGGTAACTCAGAAAAATCTGCCAATTTACGTGAGTGATCCTCAGATATGTACGCAACTTTCATTCAATTTGAGCATTTTCATCTGAGCAAGTTAAGTGCCCCAGAAAAATTCGTCTTTACGGACTGTTCTGTTCTGACAGATTCTGCCTTTTATTTCGCATTGCCTGTTTTGCTATGTTTGATGGATTTCTTTGTTCCATTAACTTTCAGTAGCTTTGTGCAATGTCCAGAAGTGTTAAGAATGATTATGTCACCTCTGAACATGTGAATTTTTGATTATGCACTAACCCTCTAATGAGTTTGTTTTGAGTTTGGTGTGGAGGAAGTTTTCAAGGATCAAGAGAGGAGGATGATACAATAGGATCAAGGAGAGTGAAAGCTCTAAGCTTGGGGATGCCCCCGTGGTTCATCCCTGCATATTTCAAGAAGACTCAAGCATCTAAGCTTGGGGATGCCCAAGGCATCCCCTTCTTCATCGACAAATTATCAGGTCACCTCTAGTGAAACTATATTTTTATTCCGTCATATCTTATGTGCTTTACTTGGAGAGTCTTTATGTTCTTGTTTTTGTTTTGTTTGAATAAAATTGGATCCTAGCATTCATTGTGTGGGAGAGAGACACGCTCCGCTATTGCATATGAACACATATGTCCTTAGCTTTATTCTTAATGTTAATGGAGAAGGTTGAAACTGTTTCGTTAATTGTTATATGGTTGGAAACAGAAAATGCTACATGTGGTAATTGGTATAATGTGTTGAATAATTTGATACTTGGCAATTGTTGTGCTCATATAGATCATGTTTAAGTTCTTGCATCATATACTTTGCACCTATTAATGAAGAAATACTGTAGAGCTTGTTGACATTTGGTTTGCATGATTGGTCTCTCTAAAGTCTAGATATTTTCTGGTGAGGGTTTGAACAACAAGGAAGACAGTGTAGAGTCTTATAATGCTTGCAATATGTTTTTATGTAAGTTTTGCTGCACCGGTTCATACTTGTGTTTGCTTCAAACAACCTTGCTAGCCTAAGCCTTGTATTGAGAGGGAATACTTCTCATGCATCCAAATCCTTGAGCCAAAAACTATGCCATTTGTGTCCACCATACATACCTACTACATGGTATTTTTCTGCCATTCCAAAGTAAATTGCTTGAGTGCTACCTTTAAAATTCCATTCTTTGTCTTTGCAATATATAGCTCATGGAAAAATAGCCTTAAAAAATATTGTGGTATTGAATATGTACTTATGTATCTTATTTCTTAATAAGTTGCTTGCTGAGCGATAACCATGTTCCTGGGGACGCCATCAACTATTTCACCTTTGTTGAATATCATGTGAGTTGCTATGCATGTTCGTCTTGTCTGAAGTAAGGGTGATTTATCATGAGTTGAATGGTTTGAGTATGCATATTGTTAGAGAAGAACATTGGGCCGCTAACTAAAGCCATGATCCATGGTGGAAGTTTCAGTTTGGACAACAATCCTCAATCTCTTATGAGAATATTATCTGTTGTTGAATGCTTATGCATTAAAGAGGAGTCCATTATCTGTTGTCTATGTTGTCCCGGTATGGATGTCTAAGTTGAGAATAATCAAAAGCGAGAAATCCAATGCGAGAAATCCCTCACAGATCTGTTCCCTTTCAGCATGTTCATGTTGTGTTGCCAGAAATTGACCATAATCTACCTTCAGGGAAACCGACCCATTAATGGGTGCAGATGCAGTCACCAAGGTGTCAGATTCGTCTATTGGGACAACCTTATTCATTTCAAGTTTAGCAGAAGACTGAGCAGCAGCACTGAAGTTGTCTAATTCTCCACATGAAGATATTATTTCACTTGAGTCGGTTGACCTAAAATTTGCATGGTAGTACCTTGCAGAGTAGTTTGACAGGATTTTTTGTTGTGATAAAATTACTTCTTCCAACTGTTCCCTGCAGATTCTGCTTATAGTTTGCGGATGCCTGGGTTTCAGCTTTGTTGTCCTTGGTGGAACTTTTCTAGAAGATCTATCTTTTGAGGAAGTTATTTGAGACCTGCAGATTTTCCACAAAAAGAGAATTATATTGTATCATGGTAAATCTAGCCTAAAAATAAGATTCTCCCAAGTCTTCAGACTGCTTTATGTGCATCTTATGCACATGACCAATAGTGGCCGTAAACTTACTCAGAATTCGCAACAAGCAACGATTCCAATGTTTCCCCTTTCCTGCGCATAGCCTTTTTCTGAAAGAAAAAAGTCCTAGTAAGATTTTTACTTCATAGAAATTATTAGGGGACCACAAAGATCTGCATATATTTAAACAGATTAAATGATACGAAGAACATACCATGAGGAAAGAACATTTTCAAGTCCAAGGCAAATTGAGATGATAACTAATTATGAGCTATTGGGAGATGAACAATGTAATTCAGCCTGATAGTTCTTCCAAATCTAAACACTATTGTGTGGCATATTTTTCTTGCATCGAAATTTTGTGTTCATGCAATTTGGCTGAACCCCACCCTCAAGCTGAAGCTAAGCTTATGTATTCAAAAAAAAAATCCTAAAGCTGATGTGCATATTAGTATTTTGGTGAGTGCTATACCAGCATTTCTCAACTAAAAGTTACTATATAAGTTTATAAAGGAAATAGGAATTACCAGCACATTTTGCATATAGGCACTTGGTAAAGTAGCTAGCACAAAGTGAAGATTTTTTGGCAAAAATATGAGAAGTGTTGGCAAGAATTGAGAATGTGTTACTTGCCTTTACTTTACGGGGATTCTTTTCTCTGAAGTAATCTGTTTCAATCATGCTAGAGGTCTGTCCCATCTTAAAGAAAGAGGGGTCTGAATATCGTTTTAATGAAGCCCCAGCACCAGCAACATCGAACCTGAAGAGCAAACCTGGTGTGTAATTGTTGATAACACATCCATAGCAAATCTACACAAACAGAATACGAAGCATCCACATACTTATCCAGCGTGAATAGATGTGGTGGGCCACGGCATTCTTCATAGGAGTCCAAAATGGAACGAGGCATATCTCCTATTGTGATCAAATTCTGATTAAGCTGAAGATTCGCATGCCACTCAATACCTACACGAGGATGTACCGAGAACACCTGAAGTAAGAACCATAACAGCACAAAATAATATAATGAGATCATGTGCGGTCTTTTTCCAGCTTTACTAACCGTCATCGTGTAGGTAGTTTAAATGGTCAGTCTGGGATATTATAATTGCCTTCTCAACTGCGGGAAACTCTGCCTCCAGCTGCTGCAACCTAAGCATCAAACCATGCCCTCTAGAAGCAGCGGCCATCACATCTTCATGCAGGTCGTGAAAAATTTCCGCGGCAAACCTTTTGCAATGAGGGAAACACAAGAGCTATTCAGTACAAATGGAGACAGTGGCATATTGACATACAGAACAGAATTTTAATACAATTATTATGACATGGATATAAGCATTGTTAATCAGAAACATACACAACTAGGCTGCAAACAATTTGAATGAGTCCTAAAGAGGGGATGATTAAATAACAATGAAACCTGCTAAAAGCCATTAAAAATGTTGATTGATATGACAATTCACATTAGGCAAAAGTTAAACAGGTAGGACATAAAAATGTTGAAAAGTAGTCCTGAGTGCTAATTAGTGTGCATTGCGTACCAAATTTTGTTGTGTAATGCACATTCTTGTTATTATAAAGACATATGTAAACACAATGATGTTTCCCGTGACTAGAGAGTCCTTGCTAAAATCAAGTACCAACTGCAGTATGCAGAACATGGATTGTCCTAGAAGTGCAACAGAGGACCAAAACAGCACCCAGTTTCCCCATCTCACAACACTGTGAAGGGATGCAAACTGGAATTGCATCCTCATATCCGTGAGGGGAAATTTTCGAGTACCTCGAAATCGACATCGAAATTGTCACTGTGGCGCCAGTAATTAGCAGAATTTGGAGCAAAATGCTACAGACAAAGCAAATTGACGCCTCAGAACACGCAGAGACACCACTCAGTTTCCCCGTATCACAACAGTGGAATGGAATGGGATGGAATGGTTGCAAACTGAAATCGCGCATCCTCCTATCTGCGAGAGGAAAATGTGAAGGCCAGTCTTGGGCCTAAATTGAAGTGAAAAATCCGAATTGTAGGTCTGGCCACCCCAGAACTTGGAGCAAAATGGTAGAGAGAGACAAAGGAAATTCCCCAGCCGAACTGAAGCCGAGAACACGCAGGCAGAAACTTAAGATGCCCGAGAAAACAACCGTGAAGCTATGTGCAGGTAGACATCCCCAAAACAGCAACAACAAAGGGCATTCGCCATACTCCGGAAATCGCAGTCGGCCGCGACAGGGCACGCCCAAAATTTTCCGAAAACCACACGCGACAGCTAAGCCGCAACGGCGAGGCCACTCGCTCGCTCGCCCATAGCACACCACAGGAAACCCCACCCCAGCATGAGCATCACCCCCGCAGCACAGCAGCAGCACTTACTCAGCGAGATCCCCGAGCTGTCGTAGGACGCCGACGAGTCCCGCCATGGCGACGCCCTCGAGCAGCGCCTCGGGGTCATCCTCCTCCTCCGGCGCGTACAGGTCCGGATCCGCCAGCCCGTACTCGTTCCGCACCTGGTAGCGTATCATCTCCGCGACTCCGCCTCGGCTCCTCCCTGGCCTTCAGGATTCCGCCACCATTGGACGGGGGAGCCGCCTCCGCCTCCGCCTCCTCTCCGGTAGCAGCCCGGAGCGAAGGAGGTCGGGTAGATTCGCGCGGGTGGGCGTAGCTCGAGAAGGGAGAAAAATATTCTACTTACCACTGGATTCAGAGTAGAGACACGGACGGGAGGGAGGGAGGAAGACGTCAGTGGAAGCCCGCAGAAAGAGAACACATTCTAAACTCGCTCTGACACGTGAGTGAGGCCGTATGCTCCCGAGGCCCGTGACCCGCACTAAACTATCAGATTGATCCCACTCACGAGCCGTCGACCCTTCTGACTGCCATGCGGACCCACAACTCGTGGGCCATGCCAGTCAGTGAGCATCAGCCAGCAAGGGTCTGGATTAAGGCGCGGTCCGGGCATGGTGGTGGAGCTTGACACGGGAATTAAGGATGATTGGAGTAGTAGATTAGGCTTTGACGGTGGTAGGGCCCGCCCGAGGCTGGATCGCGCCGAGCTGGATTATTTATTGCTCTTCCGCTCGGTCGGTTCGGCCCAGCGAGAGTGAGTCCGACCCCGCTCCACTTACGACCACATTACCATATTCCATTTCCACCGTCTCATTATCCGATACGGAATTGCTCTGCACACGACATTTCCTGTACGAATCCCATACGACTGTATCATCCAGTGATCCTTGTTGATGCAGCTATTTAATCCAAGGGTTATGTGCCACGGTCGGACAAAAATCGGACGAATTTCGTCGTACGTGTAGCAGTGCTCTATCCGATATAAGGCCGGCAACAACGACTATAGCGAGTGGGTTCGGTGCGGCTCCAACATTTATTAACGACACACAAATGCAGCTGAGATTTGCCACTACTAGTGCTGTATAGCCACGCTAGGCAGCTTGTCTCTTGATCCAGTCGTGAACTCAACTTTGTACTACTACCACGTAAGATCAGGTTGGTTACCACCGTTTGCTAAGAAAAATGTATTTTGCTCATATGTCTAGATGCATCCACTGCTCAAAAAACATAATTAAAATGTCAAAGATTTTAGGAAAAAAAAACTATGTATATACATTTAGGCATTATGTTCACTCACAAAGACTCCTGGCAAAATGACATTTTTTGTGACTTGCATAAAAAATAATTTTGGTGCTCTAGAATAGCTTCTCACTGGTTTTTTTTGTCAGTTTTTCCTTGTCTAGGAAAATGTCTTTTTTGTGTCCACATATGCATCAAGAAAAAACTTCATTTTTGGACATTTTAAAATGCATTTATAATGCACTTTTAATAATAGGTGTACTTCAATCTATGAGCCAAAACACCATATCAGGTTTTTTGATGTCTCGGAAATCTTTGCCATATGCTCGGACTATTCTATTCCGGTGGCGGCTGCAGGCCACGCCGGGTGGGTGATCTTGTTTCGTCGGGTCCTATCATAGGTGGAGGCCTTATCGTCGGATTCACTGTGATCTCTCCTTCCGGGAATCCTCACGGACGAGCATGATAGCGTTTCCTGACACGTGTCACAGGGCACTGTCTTACTTGGACCTCTCCACTCTCGAAAGCTCCACTTCCTCTTATTATTAAGATTTGTGTGTGTCGGTTACTTCGGAACCGCATTCCCTCGGAGGTAGAGGTCAAAAAAATTCAACGGGTAGGGTAACGACATGTGTGTGGTTCGAGAGTGCACGACCCACATCATGGTTTCCTATCTTTGTAGCTTTTCCCTCGAGGCGCTTAGACCGCAGTAGTATGCCCTAGACCTTGGCGAGTTCCTAGAGAAAAATGCAAATCATACTGGTAAGAGGAGACACCTCTTCTGGTTAGTGTTTCAGGCCATGACCTGGACCCTCTTGAACGTATCTTTCTGTGGCGGGCTTCTAACTCTGTATTCAAATTATTGGCGTTTTTTCAGTCGTGGTACCCGCTCGGTAGGCACAACAGGATAGGGACCGACCGACGGCATGCTGGAGGACCTTCTATCGACGGCGTGCCGTTTATCTATGTCGATCAGTCGATGAGTTGCTCTACTTCGTAGGGTTGTATCGCTTTTCTTCTGTTTTGGGCATGTCTATGTTGTTGCCCCAGATTATTTTTCTATTTTTCGTTGGTACCGAACCTTGTATAAATGTGAGTGATTTATTTATAAAACGGGGTGAAAGCCTATTTCGAGGAGGAGATGCTAACAAGTGGTCGAGGTCAAAGCAAATTAAGGCATGGTCGGGGTGGGATTGTAACAAAACTTCTATTTATATTTCATTTTGTTATCTATTTAAAAGAAAATTCTAAAAAATAAAAATAGAAATGAAAAAATAAACTACATACTCACTCGAGGTCAACCAGATCGATTTGCTTCAATGTCTCCATTACATGTAGCTTGATTTGGCTTAAAGTTCGGTCGACCGTCCCCTTTTTAACACTGCGAGCTCGCCGTACGCTTGTCTACATTGCACACCACGACGTACTCGGCTTGTTTATTACCTCTGCCACGAGTTCACGGGCAGCACTGTACATCGCGTGTGTTAGGCTGGTGCCAATGCATCACCTCACTCTCACCCGCCACGTCAGTTTTTTTCCTCACTCTCACCCCACTCTCACCCCACGGTGCCAATGCACGGGCTATAGTCCCCACTCTCACTTCTCTCTCCTTCACATCACCATTTCTTTTTCACATTAAGTTATTTCACTCGATTTTGTTTAGACATTCAAAATAATGCAAGAAAATTATTTTATTCAACTTAAAATGTTACCGATTACATAATAATTAATAAAATTGCATAATAAATATTAAAAATTACATAATAAATAAAAATTCTACTCGTCTTCCTCTTCTTCCTGCTCCTCCTCCTCGTCGTCATCATCTTCGAGACCAAGCTCTTTTTCCACCATCTTGATGGCCTTCGCATGTTTGCGCTTTTCTGCTTCGTTCATTGCGGCGGTTGAAATTTTAGGGTTTTTTGAAGCAGCAACGGATACCCCAACGGCTAGCTGAGGTGGACGAATCAGATCGCGCCACCTCAGCTAGCCGTTACACACTACCGCCTCGCTCTCGCTCGCTCTCGCCCGCTCTCGCCCGCCTCCCGCCCGCATCTCGCCCGCCTATCGCCCGCCTACCGACCGCTCTCGCCCGCCCTCTCGCCCGCCCCGCTCTCGCCCGCGCCCGCCAACGCTGCCGCCTCGCTACCGCCCCTCTCTCGCCTCGCTGTCGCCCCCAACGCGGGCGGTAGCCGGGCGGCAGCGGGCGGTACCGCCCGGCGCCAGCCCCAGCGCCCCGCGCTCGCGTCCCGCCCCACTCCCGCCCGCCTCTCGCCCGGCGGCGGGCATTACCGCCCCGCCTAACGCCTCCATTGGCACCAGCCTTAGTTAGCTAATATGCCGACATGTGGACCCAGAGGCAAATGGTTTTTCAAACCCTCTTGGGATGTCACTCGTATAGCTGCTATATACCGACGTACGGCTAGCCAGTTATTCAGCTCGATCTATTGATAGAGCAGTACCTAACTGACGTGGACTCCATCTTGGCAATCAAGTTTTCGGTTGCAATAATCAACCCCACATTAAATCGAAACAGACCGTACAGAGTCTCGACCTGTATATCCTACCTGCTTTCATATTCCCTTCCCTAATCAGATAACAAATATAGTGTTAGGTACGGAGTATTCTTGAGAAAGGAAAAAAACTTCACGAGTACTGATCAAATTCCGGTACAGTACTAGTATGAAGCATTCTTATGAGAGAAACAACTCAAAAAGGTATCGGTATATTATTGGTTTCTTTGTGCCTTAGGCAAAAATCCAATTCTGCCTTTTGCTGGAGCACATACGCCGACGGTTTGCCTTCACGTGCTCGCTCCAGGTTTGGTGCACATCAAGGAAGACCCACACGTCATTGACTCACAGTAAACCTTCATCAGAGAAGCAATTGTCGACCGACAGTTTCAATGTAACAATTGATTTTTTTTTGTTGAGAAAAGTAACAATCGATGTTGTGACGAAGAGAGAAGGTGGACTGCTACAGAGTTTTCGTGACTGAAAAGGAGCGGCAACGACGACGTTCAAACAAGGACATGTAGTGTACCACATGCGTGGATGGAGGCCATCGTGACTTCACTACAGGAATGGCTCGCTGCGCCGACGGCCGTGGCGTACGCCGACGGCCAAATGTCGGGGCCGTCGGCGTACGTCCGGTCCATGGCAGCAGCCCACCGAGCCCCTCGGCGTATGAAAACCCTCGGCGTAGAGAGAGCTACGCCGACGGCCACCCTCGGCGTATGCCAGGCCGTCGGCGTACCACAGGCATGTGCTCCGGTCCCGCTCCGGCAGGGACGGCTCGGTCACGGCGTCAGTGAGGCGCCGCTCTTCGTAGACGGGTCGACGGGAGCCAGTAGGCCCAACATCTGCTATCGATGTACATATGTCCTAAAAAAAAGTCCATTGCTAACCCTAACTCAAACCCTAACCCTAACCCTAGGGGTAGATTTGCGGGGTCCCCGCCCTAGGGTTTCCCTAGATACAAACGACCGGAGCGTCCGAATCGGTGGAAACTCCTGCTACGGCTCATCCGGGGCCTATTTCATTCCAAACCTATGGTTTCCATGTGCATATGTCCTAAACAAAGCAAAGCAAAAAAAAATCCATTGGTAAACCCTCGCACGGAAAAAGCTATAGGGTTAGATCTACGGGGTCCCCGCCCTAGGGTTTTTCAAGATACAGACCATCGGATCGTCGGAATCGCTGGAAAACTTACATATGCCCATAACATATGTGTACAAGTGTGATGTAAGGTTTGGCTAACCTTGGATGTACCCGTTGTTGACGATTTCCGCATACATGGGCTAACACTTGGTAAAATCCAAGATCTGTATGTGGAAACTCCCGCCACGGCTCAAATGGAGCCTATTTTATGGTAAAGTATGCCCAACCTATGGTTTCCATGTACATATGTCCTAAATAAACCAAAATAAGTAAAAAATTACATTGGTAAACTCTCGCACGGAGAAAGCTATAGGGGTAGATCTGGGGGGTCCCCGCCCTAGGGTTTCCCAAGATACAGATCACCGGAGCGTCAGAATTGTTGGAAAACTTGCATCTGCCCCTAACATATATGTACAAGTGTGATGTAAGGTTTGGCTAACCTTGCATGTACCCGGTGTTGACGATTTCCGCATACATGAGCTAGCACTTGGTAAAATCCAGGATCTGTATGTGGAAACTCCCGCCACGGCTCAAACAGAGCCTATTTTATGGTAAAGTATGCCCAACCTATGGTTTCCATGTACATATGTCCTAAACAAACCAAAGCAAGTAAAAAAGTCCATTGGTAAACCATCACACGGAGAAAGCTACAGGGGTAGATCTGCGGGGTCCCCGCCCTAGGGTTTTTCAAGATACAGACCATCGGAGCGTCGGAATCGCTGGAAAACTTGCATATGCCCATAACATATGTGTACAAGTGTGATGTAAGGTTTGGCTAACCTTGGATGTACCCGTTGTTGACGATTTCCGCATACATGGGCTAACACTTGGTAAAATCCAGGATCTGTATGTGGAAACTCCCGCCACGGCTCAAATGGAGCCTATTTTATGGTAAAGTATGCCCAAACTATGGTTTCCATGTACATATGTCCTAAATAAACCAAAACAAGTAAAAAATTACATTGGTAAACTCTCGCACGGAGAAAGCTATAGGGGTAGATCTGGGGGGTCCCCGCCCTAGGGTTTCCCAAGATACAGATCACCGAAGCGTCAGAATTGTTGGAAAACTTGCATCTGCCCCTAACATATATGTACAAGTGTTATGTAAGTTTTGGCTAACCTTGCATGTACCCGGCGTTGACGATTTCCGCATACTTGGGCTAGCACTTGGTAAAATCCAGGATCTGTATGTGTAAACTCCCGCCACGGCTCAAACAGAGCCTATTTTATGGTAAAGTATGCCCAACCTATGGTTTCCATGTACATATGTCCTAAACAAACCAAAGTAAGTAAAAAAGTCCATTGGTAAACCCTCACACGGAGAAAGCTACAGGGGTAGATCTGCGGGGTCCCCGTCCTAGGGTTTTTCAAGATACAGACCATCGGAGCGTCGGAATCGCTGGAAAACTTGCATGTGTCCATAACATATGTGTACAAGTGTGATGTAAGGTTTCGCTAACCTTGGATGTACCCGTTGTTGACGATTTCCGCATACATGGGCTAACACTTGGTAAAATCCAGGATCTGTATGTGGAAACTCCCGCCACGGCTCAAATGGAGCCTATTTTATGGTAAAGTATGCCCAAACTATGGTTTCCATGTACATATGTCCTAAATAAACCAAAACAAGTAAAAAATTACATTGGTAAACTCTCGCACGGAGAAAGCTATAGGGGTAGATCTGCGGGGTCCCCGCCCTAGGGTTTCCCAAGATACAGATCACCGGAGCGTCAGAATTGTTGGAAAACTTGCATCTGCCCCCTAAAATATATGTACAAGTGTGATGTAAGGTTTGGATAACCTTGCATGTACCCGGCGTTGACGATTTCCGCATACATGGGCTAGCACTTGGTAAAATCCAGGATCTGTATGTGGAAACTCCCGCCACGGCCCGTTTCACCACATAGTTTGTCGGAACGAGGCCATATTTGGCACGTGCGTGGGCCTTAGGATGGGAAGCAGGGCCCCAGTCGTGGATTTCCAATCCGAACCACGGGCGACGGGTTTTCCATTTTCGGGGTGCCGGAAGGGCTTTTTTTTGTGAAGGAGCTGCATGGTGCGCATTTTAGTATTGCGCGGGACCTCCGCGCGGCGGTAGGATACCTCCTACGCACCACCTATCACATGCCATATGCGCGCGGCAGCCATCTGGGAATCCCTCCCACTTCCTACGGTGTCCCGCCGGATCCGCTGGAAACTGACCGGATTTGAACTGGGGCGACACTTTCCTTCGCTCAATAAATGGAGGGAAAAATGTTTTTAGGTCTAGGACGCGTCATTTTATGTGCTAAATGTTTTCCGTTTCGCGCGTTGGCGGACGGGTGCACGCGCGCGCCCGGTACGGCCATACCGCATGTCCCGGCGGCCCCGTTTTGCACAGTTGGCAAAGCAAACGGAGCCAAAAAAATCGAGCGGAGCTGCGTGGCATCATTTTATGTGTCCTAGTAACCACTGCAAAAGACGGAACTGGGATACGACAATTATCTTGAAAAACCCTTCACGAATAGGGCTATCACGTCCGGAGTTATATGGCTTTTAGGGGAAATGAGTAGGAAACGACCCGTTTCACCACATAGTTTGTCGGAACGAGGCCATATTTGGCACGTGCGTGGGCCTTAGGATGGGAAGCAAGGCCCCGATCGTGGATTTCCAATCCGAACAACTGGCGATGGGTTTTCCATTTTCGGGGTGCCGGAAGGGCTTTTTTTTGTGAAGGAGCTGCATGGTGCGCATTTTAGTATTGCGCGGGACCTCCGCGCGGCGGTAGGATACCTCCTACGCACCACCTATCACATGCCATATGCGCGCGGCAGCCATCTGGGAATCCCTCCCGCTTCCTGCGGTGTCCGGCCGGATCCGTTGGAAACTGACCGGATTTGAACTGGGGCGACACTTTCCTTCGCTCAATAAATGGAGGGAAAAATGTTTTTAGGTATAGGACGCATCATTTTATGTGCTAAATGTTTTCCGTTTCGCGCGTTGGCGGACGGGTGCACGCGCGCGCCCGGTACGGCCATACCGCATGTCCCGGCGGCCCCGTTTTGCACAGTTGGCAAAGCAAACGGAGCCAAAAAATCGAGCGGAGCCGCGTGGCGTCATTTTATGTGTCCTAGTAACCACTGCAAAAGACGGAACTGGGATACGGCAATTATCTTGAAAAACCCTTCACGAATAGGGCTATCACGTCCGGAGTTCTATGGCTTTTAGGGGAAATGGGTAGGAAACGGCCCGTTTCACCACATAGTTTGTCGGAACGAGGCCATATTTGGCACGAGCGTGGGCCTTAGGATGGGAAGCAAGGCCCCGGTCGCCGATTTCCAATCCGAACAACTGGCGACGGGTTTTCCATTTTCGGGGTGCCGGAAGGGCTTTTTTTGTGAAGGAGCTGCATGGTGCGCATTTTAGTATTGCGCGGGACCTCCGCGCGGCGGTAGGATACCTCCTACGCACCACCTATCACATGCCATATGCGCGCGGCAGCCATCTGGGAATCCCTCCCGCTTCCTGCGGTGTCCCGCCGGATCCGCTGGAAACTGACCGGATTTGAACTGGGGCGACACTTTCCTTCACTCAATAAATGGAGGGAAAAATGTTTTTAGGTCTAGGACACATCATTTTATGTGCTAAATGTTTTCCGTTTTGCGCGTTGGCGGACGGGTGCACGCGCGCGCCCGGTATGGCCATACCGCATGTCCCGGCGGCCCCGTTTTGCACAGTTGGCAAAGCAAACGGAGCCAAAAAATCGAGCGGAGCCGCGTGGCATCATTTTATGCGTCCTAGTAACCACTGCAAAAGACGGAACTGGGATACGGCAATTAACTTGAAAAACCCTTCACGAATAGGGCTATCACGTCCGGAGTTCTATGGCTTTTAGTGGAAATGAGTAGGAAACGGCCCGTTTCACCACATAGTTTGTCGGAACGAGGCCATATTTGGCACGTGCGTGGGCCTTAGGATGGGAAGCAAGGCCTCGGTCGCGGATTTCCAATCCGAACCACGGGCGACGGGTTTTCCATTTTCGGGGTGCCGGAAGGGCTTTTTTTTGTGAAGGAGCTGCATGGTGCGCATTTTAGTATTACGCGGGACCTCCGCGCGGCGGTAGGATATCTCCTACGCACCACCTATCACATGCCATATGCGCGCGGCAGCCATCTGGGAATCCCTCCCGCTTCCTGCGGTGTCCCGCCGGATCCGCTAGAAACTGACCGGATTTGAACTGGGGCGACACTTTCCTTCGCTCAATAAATGGAGGGAAAAATGTTTTTAGGTCTAGGACGCATCATTTTATGTGCTAAATGTTTTCCGTTTTGCACGTTGGCGGACGGGTGCACGCGCGCGCCCGGTACGGCCATACCGCATGTCCCGGTGGCCCCGTTTTGCACAGTTGGCAAAGCAAACGGAGCCAAAAAATCGAGCGGAGCCGCGTGGCGTCATTTTATGTGTCCTAGTAACCACTGCAAAAGACGGAACTGGGATACGGCAATTATCTTGAAAAACCCTTCACGAATAGGGCTATCACGTCCGGAGTTCTATGGCTTTTAGGGGAAATGAGTAGAAAACGACCCGTTTCACCACATAGTTTGTCGGAACGAGGCCATATTTGGCACGTGCGTGGGCCTTAGGATGGTAAGCAAGGCCCCAGTCGCGGATTTCCAATCCGAACAACTGGTGACGGGTTTTCCATTTTCGGGGTGCCGGAAGGGCTTTTTTTTGTGAAGGAGCTGCATGGTGCGCATTTTAGTATTGCGCGGGACCTCCGCGCGGCGGTAGGATACCTCCTACGCACCACCTATGATCTTGTCGATGCCCACATGCCAGAGTCGCCACCTTCACGGGAGGAACCGCCAGAACCGGAGGAACCTCCAGAACCGGAGGAACCAGAGCCAGCCGCGAAGGCCTTCTATGATATGGTAGCCGCTGATAAGATGCCTCTGTACGATGGCGCTGCGATTTCTCAGCTCGATGCCATCTCCCAATGTCTAGCCGACAAGACCCGGTACAACACCACCCGTGACGGATTCGAAGCAAGTCTGAGAACAACTGGTAACATGTTGCCCAAGGGGCATTGTCTGCCTAAAAGCCTGCACGAGATGAGGCAACTCATGTCGGCGCTCAACATGGATTATCAAAGGATAGACTGTTGTCCAAAAGGCTGCGTTCTCTTCTGGAAACAGTTTGCGGAGGACAAGTACCGTCCCATTTGTAAGGTCTCTAGGTATGAAGAGGTAACGGGAAAGGATGGTCAGGTGAGGCAGTCAAAGATCGCAAAGTCGATTCTTCGGTATCTCCCATTCATAAAAAGAATCCAGCGGCTTTACTTGACTGAGGAGACCGCCAAACAGATGACGTGGCACAAGATGGGGACTCGAATAAAGGACAATCAGGGGCGGGCGAAGATGGGACATCCATCTGATGGCAATGCATGGAAGAACTTTGATAGAAAATACCCCCAATGGGCAGCAGATGCTCGGAATGTCAGAATTGCGATAGCTACAGATGGCTTCAATCCATATGATATGTCGACTGCCACTTACAGTTGTTGGCCCGTGTTTGTAATTCCGCTCAATCTCCCTCCAGGAGTCCTAATGACGAGGAAGACCATGTTTCTGTCGCTGATCATTCCAGGGCCCCATTACCCGGGAAGAACTTGAGTGTCTACATGCAGCCGATTGTGAATGATTTGAACCACTCTTGGCACCACGGGACGTTGACGTACGACCGAGCATCGAAGACAAACTTCTGCATGAAAGTTTGGTTGCAGTATACCATGCATGACATGCCCGGGTACGCCCTAACGTGCGGATGGTGTACAGCTGGTAAATGGCCATGCCCAGTGTGCAGGCATCGACTTGAGTTCCTTTGGCTAAGTAAGGGTTGCAAGTATGTTGCGTTTGACATGAATCGGCAGTACCTCAAACGGAGGCATCCGTTCAGAGAAGACAAAAAGAACTTCAAGAAAGGCAAAGTTGTGCATGAAGTAACAGAGGTGCCAAAGTTCGATGGTATAGCTGTTGATGCCGAGCTACGTGCTCTCGTGCCAGCGGTATCGGAAGCTGGCCATCAATTTGAGGGATATGGTGTAACGCACAACTGGACTCACGAGGCAGCCTTAACGAAGCTCGAGTATTACAAGGACCTCGAACTTCCCCATAACATCGATGTGATGCACACCATAAAGAATGTCGCGGAGTCCTTATTTCACACGTGCCTAAACATTCCCGGGAAGTCAAAGGATAATGTCAAGGCTAGAGTCGATGTTGAGAAGCTCTGTGATAGGAAGAAATTACACATGCAACGTCCTACTGGCCGTCGAAAGAATTGGTTCAAGCCGCACGCCGATTTCTGCCTTGATTCCATCCAAAAGAAGGAGGCATTCAAGTGGCTAAAATACGTCGTGATGTTCTCTGATGGTTATTGTTCGAATATGAGCAAGGTAGTCAATCTTTCGACGGGAAAAGTCACCGGGCTCAAGAGTCACGACTATCATATATGGATTGAGCGGCTGATGCCGGTGATGCTTCGAGGGTATCTCCCCGAGAAAATATGGCGAGTGCTCGCGGAGTTGTGCCATTTCTTCCGCACGCTCTGTGCTAAGCAGATATGTCCTATGGTTATTGAGAAGCTGCAAGATCAAGTGCCGGAGTTGCTATGCAATTTGGAGATGATCTTTCCGGCAGGCTTCTTTACTCCGATGGCACATCTCATTGTGCACCTCGCAAACGAGGCACTCTTGGGTGGCCCAGTGCAGTTTCGGTGGCAGTTTTGTATTGAGAGGGAGTTCAAGTATATTCGGAAGATAACTGGAAACAAAGCCAAGATTGAAGCATGCATAGCTGAGGCAACGTGCCTTCGGGAGATGGCAGATGCCGCAACAACGTACTATCCTGATGAAGTTCCCACTCTGCATAACCCGGTCTCTCGTTACAATGTCGACGTGCCCATGAATGACCCCAAGCTTCAACTATTCCAATGTCCCGGTGGCAAGGCTGGTAAAGGACAAAAATATAGATTGGAGAGGGAAGAGAAGGATTGCATAATGCTCTATGTGCTTATGAACATGAAGGAAGTGGTGGGGGGGACGACGATGATGGCGGTCACGATTTCATTAGGTAACATGGTGTACAAATTACTTTGTACCTAGTTTCGATCACCTACATGGTCTCGGTCTAATGCTTATTGTATCCTTTCAGCGAATTCACGGATGAACAGTGGTGGCGAACGACAGATCCCACGGGCGCGGAGTTGGACACTCTACTGAAAGAGGGTGCTCCCGGAGTAAAAATAAACTTTGTGTCTTGGTTCATGAAAAAAGTAATGTCTAAGCTGTCCCTCTTACCTACCAATATGTGACTTCTCCCTGTTATTCCACGTAACTAATGCACACAACAAATTTGAACCGTGCTTGTAGGGAGCTGATGCAAACGTTGAGATGACAGATGAGTTGAGATGTGTATCCCAAGGTTGTAACCGTGACGTCATGAAGTATGAAAAGTATGACGTGAATGGGTTTCGCTTCCATACAGAGACACACCAGAAGGGCCGGGCGAATCCAAAAACGATAAATACTGGTGTCTTCACTAGAGGATCTGATACCTTTGATTACTACGGGAGGTTAGAGAATGTATACGAGCTGACCTTCAATCGTACAAACAAACAACTCAATCTCGTTGTGTTCAAGTGTCATTGGTTCGACCCAAGAGGTGGACAGAGAATTACCAAGTCCATTGGGTTAGTTGAAGTTAAGCCTTCCACCACCTATACCGGAGCCGATGTCTATATTGTTGCTCACCAAGCCAAGCAAGTTTATTATATGCCATACCCATGCCAGAAAGCGGCACTCAACGGCTGGGAAGTCGTGTTCCAGGTATCGCCACATGGTAACCTACCGATTCCCTCCGAGGACGATTACAACAACATTGACCCTGTAACATACGAGGGAGTTTTCTATCAAGAGGAAGAGGACTTCGGGCACTTTGAGTTAGAATGTGTTCTTGAAGAGGACCTCAGGAACGATGCAGAAACTCGTGGTGAGTTAGTGGTGGATCTAAAGGACATAGATATGCTCGAGAAGTTTGATACGTCTCCAACGTATCGATAATTTCTTATGATCCATGCCACATTATTGATGTTATCTACATGTTTTATGCACACTTTATGTCATATTCGTGCATTTTCTGGAACTAACCTATTAACAAGATGCCGAAGTGCCAGTTGCTGTTTTCTGCTGTTTTTGGTTTCAGAAATCCTAGTAAGGAAATATTCTCAGAATTGGACGAAATCAACGCCCAGGGGGGGGGCGCGCCGGCCTATGGTGTGGGGCCCCTCACTACTAGGAAAAAGGCAATCAGTGGCGCACCACATATAGCCTTCAGTGGCGCACCACTAGTGCGCCACTGCTATCACGCCACTGCTAACTCCTAGTAGTGGCGCACTAGGGGTGCGCCACTACGAGCCGGGATACCAGTGGCGCACTGCGTGGTGCGCCATTGACATGTCCAGCAGTGCGCCACTATTACTCCAAAGTGGTGCGCCACTGTTGGTCAAGGGCAGTGCGCCACCACTGTCTAGACGAGGTGCGCCACTGCTACTGTTTTTCGTGCGCCACTGTTTCAGCGAGGCGGTGCGCCACTGCTGCGTGTGGACGTGCGCCACTGCTGTCTCCAGGACGTGCGCCACTGCTGAGGTTCCTGGTGCGCCACTGCTAGTCTCGGAGGGGATCATAGGGCAGTGCGCCACTGGATCCAGCGCAGTGCGCCACTGCTACTTAGTGGACGTGCGCCACTGATGGGCCACTAGTGCGCCACTGCTACGAATTTCGAATTTTTTTTTGTATCCTGGCAGGTATTTATACAGGTTGTATATCACAGTACAATAGCACAATACAGGATACATAACACATATAAACAACAGCACAACTTATCCATACATAATTCTTCACATTAGCCCCACATGATTCACAAGATTTCACATTAGAGAAGTTACGAGGTTACAATGCAAGTTACGGGGTTACAAAGTCGCAAATGAGCTAGTGGTTACACAAGATCGATCATCTAAAGTACAATCACATAGAAGAGAGCTAGAGTCACTACTAGCACCATCCCGATAATAGTGGTCTTCATCCGGTTCCTCCTCCGCTCCGTCCTCTCTCCCGCCAAATAGCGTGCGTATCTATCTTCGGCCTCCGCTCTAGTGGTGTACCCTTTGTAGCTGTTACCGCTAAAACGGTGAACCTGTCTCCGACACTCCTCCCAGTCGTTGTAGACTCCGGGAACCTTGCCCTTGTACACGACATACCACGTCATATCTGCGTACATATGCACAAGCTAAAGAAACATTAGTGCACGCGCTCATAGATGTTTGCAACGAATAAGAGCAAACTCAAAAACGATCCAAGTAGTATGAACTAAAAGGCATGCCTCATACATTGTTGGTCGGAACAAATATGAACATCCCGGGATGGCATCAGTGAGGCCAGGTAGGATGCACAAGAGATTGATATTTGTGCCATCACACCAGGCTCATCAAGGCGTCACCCCGGAGTGTACAGATTGACCAAACATTCTAATCATTGGCACTAAAATGGAAGAAAGGCCAATGCGGTTAAGAAGTGCCAACTCAAATAAGAGACAAGTAGCTATTATGAACTAAATGGAATGCCTCATATTTTGTTGGTCGGAACAAATATTAACATTTAGAGAAGGGGTAAGTGAAACCAAGTAGGATGCACAAGAGATTGATACTTGTGTCATCGCACCAGGTTCACTAGCCCCTCCCCAAGTGTACAAGTGACCAAACATTCTAATCATCGGCATTTTAAAAGACGAAAGCAAATGGAAGAATGACAAGGGCCTCATACTTTGTCGATCGAAACAAATATGAACATCCCGGGATGGCGTTAGTGAGGCCAGGTAGGATGCACAAGAGATTGATATTTGTGCCATCACACCGGGCTCACTAGCGACACCCAGTGTACAGATTGACCGAACATTCTAATCATCGGCCAAATGCAATAAAGAAGTGCCAACTAAAACAAGAGATAAGTAGCTACTATGAACTAAATGGAATGCCTCATACATTGTTGGTCAAAACAAATTTTAACATTCAGGGATGGAGTGAGCGAGGCCAGGTAGGATGCACAAGACTTGGATATTTGTGCCATCACACCGAGCTCGCTCGCTCCACCCCAAGTGTACAAGTGACCAACCATTCTAATCATCGGCATATGCAAACAAAATTAACGACCAAATCAAGTGCGGAAAACGACAGAGCCATATATATAAGTTCACAAACATAGCCGAACTAGTAATTAATAGCAAGTAAAGTCTTGGATAAAGTTTATTACAACAAGCTCGTCTTTAGTTCACAACTACATAACTAGGCTCGCACATCAAGACTTTCTCGGAGCGTGGATAAAACCGCCGCCTTTCTTCAAGCACATCCATGAGCGGTAGTCGTCACCTGCATTTGGAGCTTTGTGTCTATGTCATCGTTTGACGGTGATAGCCGGCGAAGAACTCCCCGCGCTTCTAACGACATCTTGATGGATGATTTCACAAAACTCTACTTGGATGCGGAAGAAGTCTTGCTTGATGCCGTCGTCAGGGACCCGCGCCAATTTGTTGGCCCAGTCTCTGAGATGCTCAGGTAGCGTAAGCTGCTGCTGGTCCCGTATGAACTTATCCATGTGATAGAGGGCGTAGTAGGCATCCTTGTTACTAGAAGGCGGCTTCTTGACGCAGGGAAACTTTGTTTGGTGCTTGAACACATGCTTCCCGTACCTAACATTTGGCCTCTGCATGTTGCCTTTCGCTTTGACGTAGCCATTGAGAGCATCATCAAGTACGGCCTTGACATTCGTGTAGTCCGTGGTTGACTTACCGTCCGCATCGAGGTATGTGGCCACGGAATGCTTCGGGGTTATGGAGATGAGTGTGCAGGTTTTGTCTCTGCGTAGAACACATAATGTTTAAGAACATGACGATTGAAATCTAAAAAAATCACGAGTTAAGAACGGTACGGTGAGGGCCGGGGTGACTTACTCGGGAAATACAGGCAGGAGGATGTTACACTTATTCTGGTTCGCTAGAAAGAATTCTTTGAGGTATCCACTCGCGACTGCCCGGTCTCCGGCGGTGGCCAAGTGGACGGCACGCATGTAGAAGGGGTCGGCTATCGCGATGTCCGGGATCTTGTTTCTAATGATCCGCATCGCCTTGCTGAGCGAGTATAGGCGAATGAAGGTGTAGTGCAGCGGATAACTGTTCAGCATGGCGAAGATGTCATCATACCGCAGGAAGATATTCTCCGCGAAGCCACTATCGACAAAGCCATGGCCCGAGGGCACCTTGGCAACATACACTGGGTATCCATTATCTTTCTCCCTGAGACGCCGCTCCTCCATAAACATAACACCGTCAACCAGAGATCGCATAGGACCGGGTGCAGCATCGTACAATCTTTGAACTAGCATCCGCTCACCCGACACATGCACCCTCGCCTCTATATTCTTGGGCACTGGTGGCCCGTCCTGAGCACGGATAGGTAACGGCTGGCTGACAGACTTGTCATCCTTCTTCTTTCTTTTCCGTCCCTTCGGCTTCATTTTTACTGGGACTGCATTCTCCTCTTCGCAAGCCTTCTTCAGTGTGTTAGGACTGATAACACTTCTCACCTCGGCTATCGGCTGAGTCTCGGTGAAATCGGCAGCTGGAGGCGTCTCCTGAGAACAGAATAGGCGCCGCTTGTTGTAATAGGTTTTCCCCTCGGCGGCAGCTTGAGAGGGTTGGCTACTGAGATCGTAGTCCATCACCCCAAAATCGAAGTTGCAGTCCAGGTTGGCGAACGTACTGTCCTCGTCCGGACCATCGTTCGGATCCTGTGCCATCTGCATGTCCACATCAGCCATGTCCACATCAGCTGATTGCGGCACCGTTGGGGTGGTCTTGAAATGGCTTGGCGCCGGCACGGCTGGGGGTGCTGTCTGTGGGGTGGTGTCCCTCGCCCCCAAACGAATCTGGCTCTTTGGCCAAACCATGGACCAATTGAAGCAATGCTGGAGGGTAAGGACCTCATCTTCGTCGGCACCATGGGGTTGAAAGGGAGGTAGCACGTCGTCGTAGCCGCTAAGCACCCGAACCAGTTGAATCCTATACACGTCGGGTTGCATGGGTTTACCGTGTAACTGACGGTTGCTCGGTTGAACAATTTTGGCCTTGGCAACATCGATCAACTCGCCGTTCACAAACTGCAGGAGAGTGCATGGGACGTCGACGGCGGAGCTCTGCGGAAAACATGTAGGGCGTTAGGGATGGCTAGCTAGTCAAAGGCAAGGATATATATGGAAGTCATTGGCCAAGGGTTGGTTACCGTGATGGCGTCCAGCTCGGCTAAGGTCGAGGCACCGCCGGCGGCGGGCGTGCAACTGATGGAGTGGCCGCTTGTTGGCGCGGTGCCGGGCGGCGTATTATCCGCAGCGACGGGTGCATTGAGCTGAAGTAATGGCGCCGCGGGAGACACCAAGGTTGGCGCCGCGGGAGCCACCACGGTTGGCGCCGCGGGAGCCACCAAGGTTGGCGCCGCCGGAGCCACCAATGTTGGCGCCGCCGGAGACACCATTGTTGCCGCCTGCGGACTCACCGATGGCGCCACGCTGTGGGAGTTGCTGCCCGTGAAACTGGGAACCGGGGGAGGCCCCTTTTTTCCTCCCTCATACCACGCGTCCAGACCGGCAACCAAGGTAGGGATGAGGGAGCTAAGCGTCGTGCCCACTTGGTCCTCCACTTGCTGTCTTTGCGTCCTCTGTTGGGTCTCCACGATTTGTTGCACTTGTTGCCGCACTTGCTCCTCGACCAATGTCGGGATCTGCGCAACTTGTGCCTTGAGCTGTGCGACCTCCTTCTCATCGATGGTGGCCTTTCTCTCCTTTTTCCCCGACTTATAGTATTCGACCATTTCATAGAGCATCCTTCGCCGACCACACGACCAGCCGACGTCGGCTTACTCAATGGATCCCTCTTCTTGTGGGCATTCAACGCCCTATTTAAAGGGTTGTCCCAAGGGGCACACTGCGAGGAGCTCGTGGACCCCGCGCCGCTACTAGCTTCCTTTTCACTTTCCGTAGCGATCTCCTTAGCCTACGGGAGGAACATGCATGAACCATTTAGAAATTTGGATTCAACAATAAGAATGCAACCATAAAGGAGCTAATTAAGCGGGTGCATTCCTTACCAGAAGAGCCTCAAACTCCTTCACATCCGGAGTGGTGGTGAGCTCCTTTGTTTTCGGGTCAATACGGTACCGGGCCAGGAGAAAGTTCCTGGTTTGCTTGTTTGTGTATTGCGGGAGGAGGGGCTCGAGGCCGTTCTTCACACGCTCCTCATCCGCGGCGTCCCATTTCGGTTGCGCCACCCTAAAACCGCCAGGACCAAGTTTGTGGGTGCCTAAGTTCAGTTTTCGCATGTCCTTCCCCCACTGACTAGAATCCGACGTTGACTCGCTCTCGCACTTGATCTTGAAATCAGCGTAGTCTTGCTCGGTGATCGAGGGATTTGACTCCTTGATCTTCTCGTAACTCTCACCATTATTAATCATTTTCTTCACTCGGGTCCTCCAACTAGCGAGGGCGGTGCTCATCTTCGTGAGGGCGGCATTGTGCACTTTGTTCCGCATGAGACGCTTTTCTGAGCAGTCCACCGGGAACTCGTATCGTTCGTGTAGCTTCTTGAAGAGGAGGGTGCGCAAATTCGCTCGGTCAGGATGCCTGAGGTTCTCGGTGTTGATCGAGACCGTGCTCCGGAGGATGCACCCGAGTTGGGCAGAGTACCCTTTGACTAAATCAGGGGCGCCGTTGGATGCCCAGTGGCGTTCACTTCGGTGAATGCTTGCTTCACGGTGCTGAGCACATTCGGGCGACGCTCCCTCCGTAGCTTCTTCGGTGCGCCGGTGTCATCCTCGGCGGCACCATCCGTGGTGTCATCCTCGGCGGCACCATCACTGTGTCATCCTCGGCGGCATCGTCCGCTCGGTACTACGGATCGGGGCCATCATCCTCGCCGTCGTCGCGGCGAGGTTGTGTATCCATCACCTCAATTTCATCGGTTAGCATCCAGAACGGCTTGCTGCCGCTGCCGCCGGCCTCTTCGTTGTTGGCCATGTTCGAACTAAGTAGGAAAAAATGCATAAAATTAGCGCAAGATTTCACGGAAAAATTGGGCATGACCTATGCTAATTTATGGACATATGAGTGCCCCATTTTCGCCGAAACGGAAATGAATCAACATTTCGGCGATAATGGGCAACTCTGTCGATCCCTGCACAAGAATATGACACCATATACACCAGCTGAGCACCAACAGCAAGCAAGCAGCAGCAACAGATCAAGAGCAAGCAGCAGCATGCATCAACAGCAAGCAAGCAGCAGCAGCTAGCACCATGCATCAACAACAAGCAGCAACAGCTAGTAGCTAGCAGCAGCTAACACCAGCAACAACTACCAGCAGCATCAGCCAGCAGCAGCTAGCAGCCAACACCAGCAGCAGCTCACACCAGCACCAGCAAGCAGGAGACCTAAGGTGTTGCTCACCGTGAGTCGCGGGGAGTCACGGGCTACCTTGGAGGATGCGGCGGCGGTCTTCTGCAGCGGCGTTAGCAGTCGAGGGCGACGGCGCCGTGCTTTTCCTGCTCCTGCTCCAACCCTTGCAAATTTTCAAAATAAAAATTCAGTAAGCTTTGAACTCTAAAAATAAAAGAGTTACCTAGCACATGCACCTAGCAGCACCTCACCTCTAAAAAAAAGAAGCTATGATGATCGAGGGCGGCGCGGCGTGCTTCTCCAGCTGCTGCTCCAAGGTGCACGTGGCGGTCAGGTGCTGCTACAACTAGTGCTGTAAACATCAAAATGAACACTGTTAGCATCAGCAGTTAGAACTAAATTTCAAACCAGAGAACTAAATTTCAAAGTCCAGTATACTCCAGTATACTGCTAATTAGTGTGAACTAAACCAGAGAATGAACTTGTTCTTTTTATGAACTAAAACATCTTTTCCCCCTTCCTTGCTTGCTACATCTGCAACAAAATAAATGGTAAAACTAAACTACAAAGAACTAGCTGCATTCCTATGAACTCCTTTTGTGAAATCAAAATTACAGAGAGTATTCCTGCACCTAACAACCTAGCAGCAGCAGCAAGCAAGCAACCTAGAAGCAGCAGCAGCAAGCAAGCACATATATAGCAGCAGCAGCCTAGCAAGCACATAGCAGCAGCAGCAAGCAAGCAACCTAGCAAGCACAACACTAACACCAACTACATATTTACCATGAATTTCTTTGATCAGCCAAATGAAGCAAGTGTGCTATTTGTATGAACAGAACCACAAAACTAGATATAAACATGCCCACATTCAAGAATGGTTTCACCTTTTCCTCCTATTTTCTTATAGTGGAATACAAGTTCAATAATCACTCAATACTGCTTGATATATTAATGTATAATACCTTAAACAGAGTCATATATTCACCTTATCCTAATGTAATGCTAGCAGTATTGCTCCTCTAAGGAAAATTATATCCTCAAATTAAGACATTGGTGGACGGTCGTACCGGCCGGCCCAGGCCCGAGGATGGATGAGTCGGCCCAAATTTTGAGCTCACCGTAGCAGTGTTGTTATTTAACTTGGTTGTCTAAAAAATACTAACTCTGTCCATAAAATGATGTCAAAAATTTATTTAAATTTAGATGTAATTTAGTATATAGATATATTTAAATTTAGACGAATTTTCGATAATCTATAGATGGAGGGAGTACAACTTTCCCTAACCAAAGTCTAGGTAGACCGTGTGCATTATTTACAACCAGAACAGCAAAAGGAATAGTCTACATTAATCTGAGGTTTACCCTCGCAGAGCAGCAAAGAAAAATGATGGAACTAGTGAGCTGTTCAAGTTTTCAAGAGCATATTTTTCGCAAAAAAAAAGCTTGCACGACCATATGAACGAACAAATACAGAGCAGGCCTCGCGGTGCAAACCAGCATGTGATGTGGGAAAGTCGCGAGCGCCAATATTGCATAAGTATTAAGACAAGTTACAAAAAAAAAAGGTTAAAGCGCCTCCGCAATTGAATTCACAAGCCAACAAAAATACAGCACTACTGGAAACTTTGGCTAAGAAAACCGATTCAGCAGTTTCGAAAATCAAGGACTAAAAACAAGCAGGGGCTGTTTTTGTGGTCTTCACTCATAGGCAGGTTGCAGAAATACAAGATTAACTTAGTCTCATCAAATTCTTTCATGACTAAAAACAAACATGACCTGCAGGGGCTGTTTTTGCGGTCTTCACTCATAGGCAGGTTGCAGAAATACAAGATCAACTTACAGTCTCATCAAATTCTTTCATTACTAAAAACAAGCATGACCTACAGGGGCTGTTTTTGTGGTCTTCGCTCATAGGCAGGTTGCAGAAATACAAAGTCTCGTCAAATTCTTCGCTCAGAGGAGGGGGAGCAGCAGCAGTAAGAAACCTACCTTGGAAGGATGCGGTGGTGGCGTCAGCGGTCGAGGGCGGCACGGCGTGCTTCTCCCGCTGCTGCTCCAGGACGCTTGCGTGGCGTGCTGCTCCTCCGTGGCGAGGTCGGGGACGAGGTCGCAGACGAGGTGCTGCTCCTCCGCGGCGAGGTCGAGGACAAGGTCGCAGACGAGGTGGGAGAGGCGGTCGCCGGCGGTAAATCGAGGAGGAGAGGCCACCGGTGGGAGGAGGGGGATCGAGGTCGAGGGGATCTGGCCGCCGGGGTCGAGGAGGGGGCGTTGCTCAGGGGAGGGGTGGCGGCCGCCGGTGGGAGGTGGCGTCACTCAGGGGAGGGGTGGCAGCGCGAGGCAGATCGAGGGACGGCGGCGTCGCTCAGGGAAGGGAGGGACGGCGGCGGCGTGGGATCTGGTCGAACGGGGGAAGAAGGGGAAATTTCACTAAGTCCCTGACGCCTTAGCAATAGCGCACCTCTCGGGGTGCGCCACTATGAGGCTTAACAATGGCGCACCTCTAGGGGTGCGCCACTGCCTCTTTATGGCTGGGTCAAAAGAATAACGCGCGGGGGATTGACATATCCCGCTTAGTACCGCACTGGCTCTGTCCCTGGTTGGTTTGTACCAAACCCCTGCCGGCCAGGTTCGAACCCTGGCGGCCCCAATTTTTTTTCCTTTTCTTTTTAAATTGATTTAACACTATAATAAACATCCAAAATAGCATAATACACCAAAATAAAAGGCATACATAATTATAATTATGTAGAATAGTTAAAATACTATAGAATCTATAAAATATCCAAAAATATAAATTATATGTCTATTTTGATCGGTACAATGTGTAGATTAACAATATGACATCCGTTATTCATACAAGAAAATGATACATAATTATCTTTTCACAATCTTCTTGCCCTTCTTTCTCGCGGTTGAATAATTTAGCCCCGGAACTCCTAGATTTCTTCTCTTGAATGGACGGCCTTTAGGTAGGGTGGTCCTGCTTCTTCTTGTTGTGTATGGTTCTTCATCATCGTCGTCGTCATCTTCCATCTTCGGATCGCCATACTGGTCAAAGTCTAGCTCGTTGGCGGCTCCATCCATTCCGATGATGCTCCTTTTGCCTCTCCTCACGATAACACGGCTGGGCTTTTGCGGGTCGGTAATGAAGAAGCATTGGTCCACTTAGGAAGCTAGTACCCATGGCTCATATTTCGCGGTGACCTTTGCATTTCAAATCCCTGCAAACAAACACATGCAACACATGTGTGGATCGGAGGCTTTGCATATACAACACATGTGGAGGCTTCGCATACAACACACATGCACGCGCGTGATCGAGACGATTTTCACGCATGCGCACATATGTGTGTGTGCAAGACGATCGGAACCGGTCACACACACAAAGCATAAAACCAACAAAGTTACCGATACGGCGAGACCTAGAGTGTTGGATGAGGTAAAAAGTTGAGATTGAGTAGGGTATTAAGCTAAGAAAGCTTCACCATTACTTACCTATTAAGCTAAGACATAGCAATGGCGCACTACTAAGTGGTGCGCCACTGCTACGCCTCTCATCTCTAAAAAGGGGCTATGGCCACCCCCTAGCAGTGGCGCACCTAGTGACATGCGCCATAGGTAACCTATGTAGCAGTGGCGCACCACAGCAGTGCGCCATTGCTAAGCCTATCATCTCTAAACGGTCTCTGGACACCTCCTAGCAGTGGCGCACCTCTACAACGTGCGCCATAGGTAAGGAATGTAGCAGTGGCGCACCCCATAGACGTGCGCCACTACTAGGTTGGGGGAGGATCTGGCCTCCTGTCACCACTTACTTATGGCGCACCAGAATCAAGGTGCGCCACTACTACTTTTGTAACAGTGGCCCACCGTTTTGTGGTGCGCCACTGCTAAGTAGTAGTGGCGCACGGCAGCCATGGTGCGCCACTGATGGCAGTCTTACGGCTAGGCCTTTTCCTAGTAGTGCCTGTGCCCCCTCCTGACTTGCCCTTCCGCCTACTTAAAGCCTCCGTGACGAAACCCCCAGTACCGAGAGCCACGATACGGAAAACCTTCCAGAGACACCGCCAACGCCGATCCCATCTCGGGGGATCCAGGAGATCGCCTCCGGCACCCTGCCGGAGAGGGGAATCATCTCCCGGAGGACTCTACGCCACCATGGTCACCTCCGGTGTGATGTGTGAGTAGTCTACCCCTGGACTATGGGTCCATAGCAGTAGCTAGATGGTTGTCTTCTCCCCATTGTGCTATCATTGTCGGATCTTGTGAGCTGCCTAACATGATCAAGATCATCTATCTGTAATTCTATATGTTGCGTTTGTTGGGATCCGATGAATAGAGAATACTTGTTATGTTGATTATCAAAGTTAAATCTATGTGTTGTTTATGATCTTGCATGCTCTCCGTTACTAGTGGATGCTGTGGCCAAGTAAATGCTTGTAACTCCAAGAGGGAGTATTTATGCTCGATAGTGGGTTCATGCCTGCATTGACACCGGGATGCTGATGTAAAGTTCTAAGGTTGTGTTGTGCTGTTGCCACTAGGGATAAAACATTGATGCTATGTCTAAGGATGTAGTTGTTGATTACATTACGCACCATACTTAATGCAATTGTCTGTTGCTTTGCAACTTAATACCGGATGATAACCTGAAGGTGGACTTTTTAGGCATAGATGCAGTTGGATGGCGGTCTATGTACTTTGTCGTAATGCCCAATTAAATCTCACTATACTCATCATGATATGTATGTGCATGGTCATGCCCTCTTTATTTGTCAATTGCCCAACTGTAATTTGTTCACCCAACATGCTGTTTGTCTTATGGGAGAGACACCTCTAGTGAACTGTGGACCCCGGTCCAATTCTCTTTACTGAAATACAATCTACTGCAATACTTGTTCTACTGTTTTCTGCAAACAATCATCTTCCACACAATACGGTTAATCCTTTGTTACAGCAAGCCGGTGAGATTGACAACCTCACTGTTTCGTTGGGGCAAAGTACTTTGGTTGTGTTGTGCAGGTTCCACGTTGGCGCCGGAATCCCTGGTGTTGCGCCGCACTACATCCCGCCGCCATCAACCTTCAACATGCTTCTTGGCTCCTCCTGGTTCGATAAACCTTGGTTTCTTTCTGAGGGAAAACTTGCTGTTGTGCGCATCATACCTTCCTCTTGGGGTTCCCAACGAACGTGTGAGTTACACGCCATCAAGCTCTTTTTCTGGCGCCGTTGCCGGGGAGATCAAGACACGCTGCAAGGGGAGTCTCCACTTCTCAATCTCTTTACTTTGTTTTTGTCTTGCTTAGTTTTATTTACTACTTTGTTTGCTGCACTAAATCAAAATACAAAAAAATTAGTTGCTAGTTTTGCTTTATTTACTATCTTGTTTGCTATATCAAAAACACAAAAAATTAGTTACTTGTTTTACTTTACTTAATATCATGCATGTTTTTATTTCACTAGTTAAGCATAATGGAAAACAACAAAAATATGAGATATCTTTATGAACTTTATCTTGAATTAGGACATGATGTGTTTGAAGAGAGAATTAAAAAACCCATGGAACTTTATATGCATGCTAATGGGAATGTTATTACTATGAATGCTTTGAACACCATTGTTGCTAATGCTATGGAAAATTCTAAGCTTGGGGAAGCTGGCTTTGATGAGCATGATCTTTTTAGTCCCCCAAGCATTGAGGAGAAAATTTTCTTTTATGATTACAATATGCCTCCTATATATGATGATAGCCACTTTGTTGAATTTGCTCCCACTACAACTAATAAAATTGATTATGCTTATGTGGAGAGTAATAATTTTATGCATGAGACTCATGATAAGAATGCTTTATGTGATAGTTATATTTTTGAGTTTGCTCATGATGCTACTGAAAGTTATTATGAGAGAGGAAAATATGGTTGTAGAAATTTTCATGTTACTAAAACACCTCTCTATGTGCTGAAATTTTTGAAGCTACACTTGTTTTATCTTTCTACGCTTGTTGCATTATGCTTTTTGAACTTGTTTATTTACAAGATTCCTCTTCATAGGAAGCATGTTAGACTTTAATGTGTTTTGAATTTGCCTCTTGAAGCTCTATTTTGCTTCAAATACTATTTCTTGCGAGTGCATCATCAAAACTGCTGAGCCCATCTTAATGGCTATAAAGAAAGAACTTCTTGGGAGATAACCCATGTGTTATTTTACTACAGTACTTTGTTTTTATTTTGTGTCTTGGAAGTTGTTTACTACTGTAGCAACCTCTCCTTATCTTAGTTTTGTGTTTTGTTGTGCCAAGTAAAGCCGTTGATAGAAAAGTAAGTACTAGATTTGGATTACTGCGCAGTTCCAGATTTCTTTGCTGTCACGAATCTGGGTCCACCTCCCTGTAGGTAGCTCAGAAAATTAAGCCAATTTACGTGCATGATCCTCAGATATGTACGCAACTTTCATTCAATTTGAGCATTTTCATTTGAGCAAGTCTGGTGCCATTTTAAAATTCGTTAATACGAACTGTTCTGTTTTGACAGATTCTGCCTTTTATTTCGCATTGCCTCTTTTGCTATGTTGGATGAATTTCTTTGATCCACTAATGTCCAGTAGCATTATGCAATGTCCAGAAGTGTTAAAAATGATTGTGTCACCTCTGAATATGTTAATTTTTATTGTGCACTAACCCTCTAATGAGTTGTTTCGAGTTTGGTGTGGAGGAAGTTTTCAAGGATCAAGAGAGGAGTATGATGCAACATGATCAAGGAGAGTGAAAGCTCTAAGCTTGGGGATGCCCCGGTGGTTCACCCCTGCATATATTAAGAAGACTCAAGCATCTAAGCTTGGGGATGCCCAAGGCATCCCCTTCTTCATCGACAACATTATCAGGTTCCTCCCCTGAAACTATATTTTTATTCCATCACATCTTATGTGCTTTTTCTTGGAGCGTTGGTTTGTTTTTGTTTTTTGTTTTGTTTGAATAAAATGGATCCTAGCATTCACTTTATGGGAGAGAGACACGCTCCGCTGTAGCATATGGACAAGTATGTCCTTGGTTTCTACTCATAGTATTCATGGCGAAGTTTCTCCTTCGTTAAATTGTTATATGGTTGGAATTGGAAAATGATACATGTAGTAATTGCTATTAATGTCTTGGGTAATGTGATACTTGGCAATTGTTGTGCTCATGATTAAGCTCTTGCATCATATGCTTTGCACCCATTAATGAAGAAATACATAGAGCATGCTAAATTTGGTTTGCATATTTGGTTTCTCTAAGGTCTAGATAATTTCTAGTATTGAGTTTGAACAACAAGGAAGACGGTGTAGAGTCTTATAATGTTTTCAATATGTCTTTTATGTGAGTTTTGCTGCACCGGTTCATCCTTGTGTTTGTTTCAAATAAGCCTTGCTAGCCTAAACCTTGTATCGAGAGGGAATACTTCTCATGCATCCAAAATACTTGAGCCAACCACTATGCCATTTGTGTCCACCATACCTACCTACTACATGGTATTTTCCGCCATTCCAAAGTAAATTGCTTGAGTGCTACCTTTAAAATTCCATCATTCACCTTTGCAATATATAGCTCATGGGACAAATAGCTTAAAAATTATTGTGGTATTGAATATGTAATTATGCACTTTATCCCTTATTAAGTTGCTTGTTGTGCGATAACCATGTTCACTGGGGACGCCATCAACTATTCATTGTTGAATTTCATGTGAGTTGCTATGCATGTCCGTCTTGTCTGAAGTAAGAGAGATCTACCACCCTATGGTTAATCATGCATATTGTTAGAGAAGAACATTGGGCCACTAACTAAAGCCATGATCCATGGTGGAAGTTTCAGTTTTGGACATATATCCTCAATCTCAAATGAGAAAATTATTAATTGTTGTTACATGCTTATGCATAAAAGAGGAGTCCATTATCTGTTGTCTATGTTGTCCCGGTATGGATGTCTAAGTTGAAGAATAATCAATAGCGAGAAATCCAATGCGAGCTTTCTCCTTAGACCTTTGTACAGGCGGCATAGAGGTACCCCTTTGTGACACTTGGTTAAAACATGTGCATTGTGATGATCCGGTAGTCCAAGCTAATTAGGACAAGGTGCGGGCACTATTAGTACACTATGCATGAGGCTTGCAACTTATAAGATATAATTTACATGATGCATATGCTTTATTACTACCGTTGACAAAATTGTTTCATGTTTTCAAAATCAAAGCTCTAGCACAAATATAGCAATCGATGCTTTTCCTCCATGGAGGACCATTCTTTTACTTTCAATGTTGAGTCAGTTCACCTATTTCTCTCCACCTCAAGAAGCAAACACTTGTGTGAACTGTGCATTGATTCCTACATACTTGCTTATTGCACTTATTATATTACTCTATGTTGACAATATCCATGAGATATACATGTTACAAGTTGAAAGCAACCGCTGAAACTTAATATTCTTTTGTGTTGCTTCGATGCCTTTACTTTGAATTATTGCTTTATGAGTTAACTCTTATGCAAGACTTATTGATGCTTGTCTTGAAGTGCTATTCATGAAAAGTCTTTGCTTTATGATTCACTTGTTTACTCATGTCATATACATTGTTTGGATCGCTGCATTCACTACATATGCTTTACAAATAGTATGATCAAGATTATGATGGCATGTCACTCCAGAAATTATCTGTGTTATCGTTTTACCTGCTCGGGACGAGCAGAACTAAGCTTGGGGATGCTGATACGTCTCCAACGTATCGATAATTTCTTATGATCCATGCCACATTATTGATGTTATCTACATGTTTTATGCACACTTTATGTCATATTCGTGCATTTTCTGGAACTAACCTATTAACAAGATGCCGAAGTGCCGATTCTTTGTTTTCTGCTATTTTTGGTTTCAGAAATCCTAGTAAGGAAATATTCTCGGAATTGGACGAAATCAACGCCCGGGGGCCTATTTTTCCACGAAGCTTCCGGAAGTCCGAAGACGAAGCGAAGTGGGGCCACAGGTGCCCAAACCCTAGGGCGGCGCGGCCCCCTGGCCGCGCCGGCCTATGGTGTGGGGCCCCGTGCCCCCTCACGACTTGCCCTTCCGCCTACTTAAAGCCTCCGTGACGAAACCCCGGTGCACGAGAGCCACGATACGGAAAACCTTCCGGAGACGCCGCCAACGCCGATCCCATCTCGGGGATCCAGAGATCGCCTCCGGCACCCTGCCGAGAGGGGAATCATCTCCGGAGGACTCTACGCCGCCATGGTCGCCTCCGGTGTGATGTGTGAGTAGTCTACCCCTGGACTATGGGTCCATAGCAGTAGCTAGATGGTTGTCTTCTCCCCATTGTGCTATCATTGTCGGATCTTGTGAGCTGCCTAACATGATCAAGATCATCTATCTGTAATTCTATATGTTGCGTTTGTTGGGATCCAATGAATAGAGAATACTTGTTATGTTGATTATCAAAGTTAAATCTATGTGTTGTTTATGATCTTGCATGCTCTCCGTTACTAGTGGATGCTCTGGCCAAGTAAATGCTTGTAACTCCAAGAGGGAGTATTTATGCTCGATAGTGGGTTCATGCCTGCATTGACACCGGGACGATGTGAGAAAGTTCTAAGGTTGTGTTGTGCTGTTGCCACTAGGGATAAAACATTGATGCTATGTCTAAGGATGTAGTTGTTGATTACATTACGCACCATACTTAATGCAATTGTCTGTTGCTTTGCAACTTAATACTGGAGGGGGTTCGGATGATAACCTGAAGGTGGACTTTTTAGGCATAGATGCAGTTGGATGGCGGTCTATGTACTTTGTCGTAATGCCCAATTAAATCTCACTATACTCATCATGATATGTATGTGCATGGTCATGCCCTCTTTATTTGTCAATTGCCCAACTGTAATTTGTTCACCCAACATGCTGTTTGTCTTATGGGAGAGACACCTCTAGTGAACTGTGGACCCCGGTCCAATTCTCTTTACTGAAATACAATCTACTGCAATACTTGTTCTACTGTTTTCTGCAAACAATCATCTTCCACACAATACGGTTAATCCTTTGTTACAGCAAGCCGGTGAGATTGACAACCTCACTGTTTCGTTGGGGCAAAGTACTTTGGTTGTGTTGTGCAGGTTCCACGTTGGCGCCGGAATCCCTGGTGTTGCGCCGCACTACATCCCGCCGCCATCAACCTTCAACGTGCTTCTTGGCTCCTCCTGGTTCGATAAACCTTGGTTTCTTTCTGAGGGAAAACTTGCTGCTGTGCGCATCATACCTTCCTCTTGGGGTTCCCAACGAACGTGTGAGTTACACGCCATCAAAGTTACAAGTGGAAGATGATAGCGATGATGAGCCTCCACCCGTCTATCAAGATCCAACTTACTACTCAAAAGATAGTGATAGTGATAGTGACAAGGAGAAACAAAATGAGATTGACGATGAGATTGATGACGGCTGGTGAGGGTCTTTTATGTGTTTATATTTCAACATGCTTCTTATTTGTTTAGTGTCTTTATGCTTAGTATTTCTATTTTTTTCAACATGCTTCTTATTTGTTTAGTATCTTTATGCTTAGTATTTTTTTTTTTAACATTCTTCTTTATTGTTTAGTATCTTTATGCTTAGTATTTATATATTTTTCAACATGCTTCTTAATTGTTTAGTGTCTTTATGCTTAGTATTTCTATTTTTCAACATGCTTCTTAATTGTTTAGTGTCTTTATGCTTACTATTTATATATTTTTCAACATGCTTCTTAATTGTTTTCTCTTTCTCAATGCAGGTGATTGAACAATATGAGCGGCGGCAAGGAGGACTCGTCGAGCTTGCTTAAGAAGATGCAACAGCGCAAGACCAATGTTAGAAGGAGTGAGAGGGCACCGCGTCGCAATCCGCGCTACGAGGACGGCGCGGGAGGAGGAGGAGGACGAGGACGAGGACGGGGACGAGGTGGTGGAGCTGGAGGTGGAGGTGGCTTGGGAGGAGCTGGAGGTGGAGCTGGAGGTGGCTGGGGAGGACCGGACTTTGAGCCACCACCCTCGGCTTCAGGCGACGTTGCTTCCAGGTTCTTTTTGGAGGAGGCGGAGACGGAGTCTAGAGCCGAGGAGGACTCTAGCCGCAGGTTTGAGACTCCGGAGGAGGATGGGCGGCCGAAGCCACTGAAGATTCGTGGGGAAGCGAGAGTCCGCGACGAGAGGAAGGAGCCTAAGACCCATGAGGCGAAGACCCTTATTATTCCTGCTGGCCCTGAGTAAGTGTACTAATTTGGCAATTTCGATTTTCATGTACTAATGTTTGATTTTCATGTGCTAATGTTTGATTTTCATGTGCAGCAATTGGACATTTCCTCCGGGGGTCAAGGGGCGCCTGCCTAGCAGCATGATTGGAGCTTTGCTTAGGAAGTTCTGGCCGGGCAAGTACTATCCCCTCGGGACTGTCCCAGCTGGCGAGAAGAAGCTAGCCACTACTTGGACGGACTATGAGAGTGCCCCTGGCGTAGGCTTCCCGACGGCTGCTGAGGCCGTGATGAGAAAGTTTTGGGTAAGACATATTTTCTCGAGCTTCGTTCATATTTGATGACCCCAATGTTCTAACTCATGACTCTCACAATTGTTTTTTGCATGATTGAAGTGTTTTTATCGTGTGGCGCCCGAGGTTGAGGAGACGGCCGCGAACATGACTTTGCGGGCGACTTGTGAGAGGTTGACACCGCAGGTGTGGTACAACCAAAGGATCACGTCCGCGGGTCACTTCTGGGCACAGAGAGGCGAGAGGGTCCAGAAGCCGGACATTGTCGGTAAGAATGCTAAGGCCGAGTACGAGATGACGGTGGAGGACTACATGTTGGTGAGTAAAATGTCAATGAGATTCTACATTGCTACTAAGTTGCAATTGCATTAGATTGAGTTGAGTATTGCATTTTCAGGTTATCCCCGATTGGGCCGAGCCGCATGCCGAGGCATGGGAGGAGATGGTTAGGACGAGGTGGCTCAAGATGGACGAGGACTTTGCAGCCGTGGCGAGGCGGAACGCGGAAAACCGAGGCGACGGTGGCACACACTATGGGGGAAACCTCAGCTACGAGCGCTACAAGGGAAAGACGGTATGTATACATTTTATTTTCCATCAGGTTCAAAGTTGGTACTCACAACATTTCCTTTCGCGATGCAGAGGGCCGAGTTAGGACCCGACGAGGAGATTTCTGACCTCGAGATATACAACAAGATGCGGCTTAAGAAGCCCGATCTCTCGCAGCCTCAGCCCTCGCTCCCTGAGTACTTCGGCACCTACGCCGAGGACGTCGAGAACTACTGCACGATGGTGAGGCATCGTCACCCGGAGGTGGATGACCCCATGAGCGTGGAGGTCGACGAGGAGTCGTTGGTCCTGTCATCCGGAGGGTTGCCGCATGGCCGTCTCGCCATGATGAACAAGGCCGTGAAGCATAAGCTCACCACGACCTTCACGCGTCTCAAGGCGGGCCTCACCAAGGACAGCCCCCCTCTCCCGCCTCATCGCCGGGCTCGGCAACCCGCATACGACGTAAGTTTCTCTCATTTCCATCCTCTTTCCGACTTTCGTTCATACATTGCTAAGTGCTAACGAGACATGAATTTGTGAAATTGTAGCCTGACTTCGAGGCGGCCTACGTGGCCGCTCATCAAGAATATCAGGTGGCCTTCAACCAGCAGCAGCAGCAGTTCATGGAGTACATGGCATATATACATGTAAGTTCCAACCTTTGTTTTCGCAAATGATGACAAGTCCCACTTTCCCCTAGTTTGATGCTTCATTTCTGCAAAGACTGACATGTAAACTATCTTGCAGGCGTCGATGGTGGCCAATCAAACTGGATAGACAGTGGATTTAGGGCCGATGCCTCCCTTTCCGGGGCCGGCGCCAAACATGCCATCGAAGGAAAATTTCACAGTGGAGTACTATGGGAGAACAGCGGTAAGTTCTTCGCCAAACCGAATACTACGGCTTTCCTTTGCCTCGCAAATGCTAACATCTCGGGAACATGTGTGTAGGGAACGGGATGTTCCGGAAACCAGGGTGGTGGGAGGGAGATCACACCGGTTCATCATGGTGGTCCTTCTCCCGGTGCTACTCCCGGTACTTCTCCTGGTACTTCTCCCGGTCCTTCTCCCGGTGGTTCTTCCGCAGCTTCTACCGGAAGGAATCGGCCCGGGCCGGTGTTTAGCGGCGACGAGCTCCTCTAGTTGTCCCATGTATCTCTTATCGATACTATGACACTATGACACTATGTATGCAATGTTATGAGAGATTTGTACCTATTTGCATTTCATGCACTTCATGTTATGTATATTTGCACTTCATGTGAGGTTCCTGTGAAGTTCCTGTGAAATATTTGTGAATTTATGTGCTATTTAACTGTGCAAACCTGGGAATAGCCGAAACAGCAAAAATATGGAAAAACTGCACGGCTACGCCGACGGCTATCCCCTCGGCATAGGCTCGACATGGACCAAATGGTCATCGTACACCGACGGCTACCCCCTCGGTGTAGCCCGCGCCAGGGCTGCCAGGCTGCGCCACGTCGCAGCATACGCCGACGGCCACCCCCTCGGTGTAGCCAGCGCCAGAGGCGCCCAGGCTGCGCCACGTCGCAGCGTACGCCGACGGCCCCCCCTCGGCGTAGCCGGCGCCAGAGCTGCCGAGACTGCGCCACGTCGCAGCGTACGCCGACGGCCCCCCCTCGGCGTAGCCGGCGCCAGAGCTGCCCAGGCTGCGCCACGTCGCAGCGTACGCCGACGGCCACCCGCTAGGCGTAGCCTTAACGGCCGTCAGTTTGACTGTGCCCGTTAACGTGCTACACCGAGGGCTCGTACGCCGACGGGTGGGCCAGCCGTCGGCCCTCTCCGTCTACGCCGACGGTCGACGATACGCCGAGGGCCACGTGGGCAGCGCCGAGGCCTACCTTCCCCGAGGAGCTACACCGAGGGCCACCGTCAGCGTAGCCTACGCCGAGGGCTAGGCGGTGCTACGCCGAGGGCCGCCGGCCGTCGGCATCTGGGAAGATTCCTGTAGTGCTTCGAGCGAAATGGTGTGCGTTGCCCACCGTACTGGAAGTTTTATGCTATGGAGGCCCACGTGAGACGGCGGACACGCAGAATTTCGCGATAAACCTTGAGAAGAAGGCTGCCGTTCTGCTCCGTTTTGGAGCTGTGAGATGTGAGCATGAAAATGGAGACGGTAGCTGTCGGTTGCTACTTGCTACAGCGAGTACGTACCGTCGTTCGAACGCCACAGCACGACCGCGCAAATGCAACTGGAAATCGATCACATGGTACCCGGCCGGCTACCCCACGGAACGGAAGGCGTTGTCAAGTTTTGGCAACGAGCGCGACCGACCAAGCATAGCATAATCCCAAATGCTAAAAAGTGCACGAGGGCTGGTTTGCTCGTCCCAGCCCTCGCTTTTCGTCCGTCCGATGGGGGTGATGAGCGCGCGACGACTCGATCGTCCCGACAACAACGGAAACGGACAACGCTGGCCTCGCCCATTTCTCTTCCCCGTACACCTTCTATCCTATGCTACCATCAGGCCCTCAATCGCCTCCACCTGCGCCGTCGACGCCATCGACGGCTCCTCTACCCCAACTCCGGCGCGGCCCCTACCTCAGGCCTTCCTTCCCCCCTGCAGACCCCCAACTCTTGCGCGGCATGTCTGCCTGACGCCTCCCACCCACCCGCAGCTGATCCCCTTTCTTTCCCCCTCGATCTCCTCCATCCCCTTGCCACCACATCAGCCTCACCGGCCAGCCCATCCGCCGGCGGAAGTCCATGATCCCCTCCGCTAGCCCCTCCATCGCTGATGACCCACAAGTATAGGGGGTGTATCGTAGTATCTTCGATAAGTAAGAATGTCGATCCCAACGAGGAGCAGAAGGTGTTGACAAGCAGTTTCGATGAAGGATTCACTGTAAATGCTCACAGACAAGTATTCAGGGGGTTTTGATTTAACAGTTGAATAAAGTACGAGTATGTAAAGTGCGAGAGTAACAATTGCAGCGAGTGGCCCAATCCTTTTTAGCACAAAGGACAAGCCGGTTTGTTTACTTATAATGACCAAACGTTCTCGAGGACACACGGGATTTTAGTCTAGTGCTTTCGCTACATACGGCTAAATAATCTTCATTGCTATGATAAGTGTTGTGTGGGTGAACCTATGCTAATGTACCGCCCTTCCTAGGACTAATACATACTTGTGATTATACCCCTTGCAAGCATCCGCAACTACAAGAAAGTAATTAAGAATTAAATCTAACCACAGCCTTAAACTCTGAGATCCTGCGATCCCTCCTGCATCGATATACCAACGGGGGTTTAGGTTTCTGTCACTCCGGCAACCCCGCAATTGGCAAACGAATACAAGATGCATTCCCCTAGGCCCATAAATGGTGAAGTGTCATGTAGTCGACGTTCACATGACACCACTAGAAGAATAACACCACAACTTAAATATCACACCATTGAATATTACTCAACCATAGTTCACTATTAACATTTAAACTTCACCCATGTCCTCAAGAACTAAACGAACTACTCACGAGACATCATATGGAACATGATCAGAGGTGATATGATGATGAATAACAATCTGAACATAAACTTGGTTCAATGGTTTCACTCAATAGCATCAACAACAAGTAGAAATCGATACCGGGAGAGTTTCCCCTATCAAACAATCAAGATCAAACCCAAATTGCTACGGCGGTGACGGTGTCCAGCGGTGATGACGGCGGTGATGATGGTGGAGATGATGATGATGGTGATGGCGATGATGTCCCGCTCGATGACGGTGACGATGGCGTCGATTTCCCCCTCCCGGAGGGAATTTCCCCGGCGGATTCCTGCCCGCCGGAGAGCTCTTTTCTCTCTGGTGTTCTCCGCCCCGCAGAGGCGGCTGTAACTCTTCGCGAGGTACCCTCTCTGGCTTAGGTCTTCGGGACGAAGGGTTTGGCGAAGAAAAGGAGGCGAAAGGGGCCGTGGGCCCTCCACACCACATGGCGGCGCGGCCAAGGCCTGGGCCGCGCCGCCCTAGGGTGTGGGCCCACCCTGGCTCCTCCTGGCTCCTCCTTCTGGCTTCCTTCGTCATCTTGAAAAATAGGATTTTTGGTATAATTTCCTCCCACAGTTGATCTTCCGAAATATTGCGTTCTGACGGTGCTTTTTCCAGCAGAATCCTGGCTCCGGTGCTTGATCCTCCAATAATGATGAAACATGCAAAATAGATGAAATAACATAAGTATTGTGTCCCAATATGAAATATATCAATGAATAACAGCAAATTATGATATAAAATAGTGATGCAAATTGGACGTATCAACTCCCCCCAAGCTTAGACTTCGCTTGTCCCCAAGCGAAACTGAACTCGATAGACATGACCACATGTTTATGGAGTGAAGAGTCGATAAATAAAATACGGACAAGAAGCATCATATTCATTCACACAGGACATTATAGTAAACAACCTCTTATAACTCATATTGAAACAAGTATAAGGTAATCACAAGTAAAGGTGCATGAGAAATCATGATTGGTGATGGCAAACTTCGTTCTTGGTCAGAGAACAACTAACAGATTATATTTATCTTATTGAGCAGCGCTCTCATGTTAGAGTTTATAAGGCACAACTTGCATACTCAATCATAATGGTCTTCTCATGATCATTGATAACTTGCAAAGCTATATTCATTCAGATAAAACTTGTACTAAACAAGGAAGAATAAAAGACATTATGTAGCAAATCACAATATAATGGTTTGATCACAACTACTCAAATGCTTGCTTGAGATGGAGGGAAATAGGTTTACTGACTCAACATAAAGTAAAAGACAGGCCCTTCGCAGAGGGAAGCAGGGATTAAATCATGTGCTAGAGCTTTTTCAGTTTTGCAATCACATAAAGAGAATAAAAGTAACATTTTGAGAAGTGTTTGTTGTTGTCAACGACTGGTAGCGGGTACTCTAACCCCCTTGCCAGACAACCTCCTAAGAGCGGCTCCCATATTATTTTCATTTTGTGTGGCACTCCTTCCAACCTTTCTTTCACAAACCATGGCTAACCGAATCCTCGGGTGCCTGCCAACAATCTCATACCATGAAGGAGTGCCTTTTTATTTTAGTTTTATTATGATGATGACACTCCCCCCAACCTTTGCTTACACAAGCCATGGCTAACCGAATCCTTTGGGTGCCGTCCATCAATCACATACCATGGAGGAGTGTCTATTTAGTTTAATTAATTTGGGACTGGGAATCCCATTGCCAGCTCTTTTTGCAAAGTTATTGGATAAGCGGATGAAGCCACTAGTCCATTGGTGGAAGTTGCCCAACAAGATTGAAAGATAAAACACCACATACTTCCTCATGAGCTATGAAACATTGACACAAATAAGAGATACTAAGTTTTGAATTGTTTAAAGGTAGCACATGAAGTATTTACTTGGAATGGCAGAAAATACCATGTAGTAGGTAGGTATGGTGGACACAAATGGCATAGGTTTGGGTTAAGGTTTGGATGCACGAGAAGTATTCCCTCTCAGTACAGGTCTTTGGCTAGCAAGGTTAATTAGCAAGCATAAGAGTCGAGGGAAACAAACAAATATACATATGATAGAAACAATCATGCATCTTCCTTGTAAGCACAAACAATTTTAACTTCAGAATAGTAAGCTATGAGCTAACAAGAAAGACAATGAAACATCTACATGTATTTCTCTTTTCTATTTAAACCTCAAAGTGTTGTTGCTATTGACCAATGCTAAGTTTGCCAAAACCAAATAGATTTATTCAATGCTCCCAAAGTGATACCAATACTAACAACAAGGTGAATCATATAGTAAAGATTGCAAACTAAAATAAGATGTGCGATATGTAAATGATAAGACTTCTCATTAATATTCCATAACGATAACTCACACCAAGGGATACATAGATAACCAACTAAAGGAGAGATACTTCCAACTGCAACCCATCTTATATGATAACTTCCCTACTCATGATATGACACTACTTGACAATAAAAGTAAAAGGTAGTGATAATGTGATACCGCGGCACTCCCCCAAGCTTGGAACAAACCAAGGGGATGCCAATACCGATGATGAATTACTCCTTCGGCGATGGTGGTGATGAATTCCTGACAAGCTTCTCAATAAGCTCCTGAAGCTCGTCAATCCTGTATATGAGATTGCGAATCATCTCTGAGTTGTGCTCGACGCGGTTAAAGAGTCTGTCTGATGGCGAGTCCCAGCTCTTGGAGTTATTTCCCCACTCTTCAGCCTCAGGCTCCTTCTCTCCTGCAGTGTTAGAGCGATCTATATCCCACTGGCTAGGCAATGCTGCCTTGGGAGTCCCTTCAATTTGATTATTGAAAATTAGATTGTGGAAGGGGTGATGAGTGCCTGATGGAGATGTTTTCGGAGCTAGGTAATGCCGTGGAACCGCTCCTCCAGTGCGAATTCTTGCGCTCTTGTTTGCACTAAAAGGGTTGTCCACCACCTTGATGCTTGCGATGGTAGCACGTGGATGTGCGCGCGAGTATTCCTCCACCTCTTCTTCATCTTCTTTCTTGACGTCCTTGTCTTCCTCTTTCCACCCAAGATCTCGATCATCTTCATCCGAAAACTCCTTGCCCTTGTTCTTGGAGACCATGGTGCTTCTAAACCGAAAACAGATCCTGGCAGAAACAGCTTGAAACAAAACACGTCGAGAACACGATATACGGACCTCCAGGGGTCCGGGGGATTATATAGCAAAATTTTTCACGACATAAGGAAAGTACCAGATCGAACCAGAGTCGGAAAGGGGCGACGGGGCGGCCAAACCATAGGGCGGCGCGGGCCCTGGTCAGGCCGCACCGGCCTATGGTGCCACGCCCTCGTGCGTCCTTTCCACTCCGTTTCGAACTCGTAATTTTTCATATTTTCCAAAAACAGCGAAAATATTGTTCGGAAAGTAAATTGCGTACTTTTCATTACCAGTACTGTTACCTATTCAAAGTCGAGTTCTGGCGGACTGTCAATTTGCCCTTTGATGAAAGCCTCCGGTGTTTCCACTTGAATAATATCAACATCAACATTATAAGAATCACCCGAGATATAATGCTTGAGTCTTTGTCCATTCACCACTTGCGTAGCATTGCCTTGGAGAGAGCTAATTTTGATTGCTCCTGAACGATACACCTCCTCGACAACATATGGTCCTTCCCATTTCGAGAGTAATTTCCCTGCGAAAAATCTGAGACGAGACCGATACAATAGGACTTTATCCCCAATATTAAATTCTCTTTTGATAATCCTTCTATCATGCCATTTTTTAACTTTCTCTTTAAAGAGCTTAGCATTTTCATAAGCTTCATTCCTCCATTCATCTAGAGAACTCAATTGCAACAACCTCTTATCACCGGCAAGTTTAGGATCTTTATTTAATTCTCTAACAGCCCAATAAGCTTTGTGCTCTAGTTCTAAAGGTAAATGACAAGCTTTCTCATAAACCATTTTATAAGGTGACATTCCCATGGGATTTTTATAAGCAGTTCTATAAGCCCAAAGTGCATCCTTCAATTTACTAGCCCAATTCTTTCTAGTTTTATTAACGGTCTTTCCCAAAATTGATTTAATCTCTCTATTTGATAATTCTACTTGACCACTAGTTTGAGGATGATAAGCGGAAGCAATTCTATGATTAATACCATACTTAGCAAGAGTTTTTCTAAAACCTCCATGAATAAAATGAGAACCTCCATCAGTCATAATATATCTAGGTACTCCAAATCTAGGAAAAATAATATCTAAGAGCATTCTTAAAGAGGTCTCACCATCAGCACTTTTTGTAGGTATAGCTTCCACCCATTTAGTAACATAATCAACAGCAACAAGTATATGAGTGTTACCTTCCGAAGACGGAAAAGGTCCCATGAAGTCAAATCCCCAACAATCAAACGGTTCAATAACAAGAGTATAATTCATAGGCATTTCATTGCGTCTGGAGATATTACCAACCCTTTGGCATTCATCACAAGATAAAATAAACTTTCTCGCATCCTTGAAGAGAGTTGGCCAATAAAAACCTGATTGTAGAACCTTTTGCGCGGTTCTTTCTCCGGCGTGATGTCCTCCATAAGCACTACCATGACATTTACTCAATATCTCCTGTTGTTCATATTCGGGGACACATCTTCGCATAATACCATCCACTCCTTCTTTATATAGGTGTGGGTCATCCCAGAAATAATGCCTCAAGTCATAAAAGAATTTCCTCCTTTGCTGAGCTGAAAAGGTTGGATGCAAGTACTTGGAAACAATAAAGTTAGCATAATCAGCATACCAAGGACTATCTCGCGAGCTCACCTTTATTACAGCCAATTGTTCATTTGGAAAACTATCATTAACAGGAACAGGATCATAAGCAATATTTTCCAATCCAGACAAATTATCAGCAACAGGATTATCAGCACCTTTCCTATCTACAATATGTAAATCAAATTCTTGCAAAAGAAGTACCCATCTAATAAGCCTCGGCTTAGCATCTTTCTTTGTCATTAGGTATCTAATTGCAGCATGATCAGTATGAATAGTAACTTTTGAATCAATAATATAAGATCTAAATTTATCACAAGCAAAGACTACAGCTAATAATTCCTTTTCAGTTGTAGCATAATTTCTTTGAGCAGCATCAAGAGTTTTACTAGCATAATGAATAACATTCAGTTTTTTATCTACTCGCTGTCCAAGAACAGCGCCTACAAAGAAATCACTAGCATCACACATAATTTCAAAGGGTAAGTTCCAATCAGGAGGTTCAACTATAGGAGCAGTTGTTAAGGCTTTCTTAAGAGTTTCAAAAGCTTCCTTACAATCATCATCAAAAACAAATGGTACATCTTTTTGAAGAAGATTAGTAAGAGGCTTTGAAATCTTGGAGAAATCTTTAATAAATCTCCTATAAAACCCAGCATGACCAAGAACACTACGAATACCATTAACATCCCTCGGATAGGGCATCTTCTCAATTGCTTCAACTTTAGCTCTATCAACTTCAATACCTCTCTCAGAAATTTTATGTCCCAATACAATTCCTTCATTAACCATAAAGTGGCATTTCTCCCAATTAAGAACAAGGTTAGTTTCTTCACATCTCTGCAAAACTTTATCAAGGTTTCGCAAGCAACTATCAAAAGAATTCCCATAGACGGAAAAATCATCCATGAATACCTCTACAATACTTTCACAAAAACCATGAAAAATAGCAGACATGCATCTTTGAAAAGTAGCAGGAGCATTTCATAAACCAAAAGGCATGCGTCTATAAGCATAAGTTCCATAGGGACAAGTAAAAGTGGTTTTCTCTTGATCTTTAGCTTTAACAGTAATTTGTGAAAACCCAGAATAACCATCAAGAAAGCAAAAATGAGTATTTTTAGACAATCTTTCTAGCATTTGATCAATAAAGGGTAAAGGGTAATGATCTTTCTTAGTAACTTTATTAACTTTTCGAAAATCAATGCACATTCTATACCCTACAACTACTCTTTGAGGAATGAGCTCATCATTATCATTAGGCACAACAATCATACCTCCTTTCTTGGGAACGCAATGCACAGGACTAACCCATCTACTATCAGCAATAGGATATATAATACCAGCTTCAAGAAGTCGTAATACCTCATTCCTTACCACTTCCTTCATCTTCGGAATTAGACGACGCTGAGGTTCAACAACAGGCTTTGCATCATCTTCCATATTAATAGCATGTTGGCAAATAGAAGGAGAAATCCCTTTCAAATCATCAAGAGTGTAGCCAATAGCGCCTCGGTGCTTCTTCAATATTTCCAATAACCTTTCTTCCTCAATCTCTGAAAGCTTAGAACTAATAATAACATGATATATTTTCTTATCATCAATATGAGCATATTTAAGATTATCAGGTAAAGGCTTTAAATCAAAAACATGATCTTCCTTAGGTGGCGGTGTTGTACCCAAATCTTCCACCGGTAAATCATGCTTGAGAATAGGTTGGCGAAGAAAAATTTCCTCAAGCTCATCTCTTTCTTTCCTAAAAATTTCACTCTCGCTATCCTCCAAATGTTGCTGCAAAGGATTGTTAGGAACAAGAACAATAGATGCACATTGCTCCATTTTAAAATCATTACTAGGCAAATCAGCTTTATAAGGAGTTTTAGTAAATTTAGAGAAGTTAAACTCATAAGATTCACCAGCAAATTTAGTCAAAATTTTCTCTTTCTTGCAATCTATAATAGCTCCACAAGTATTTAGAAAAGGTCTACCAAAAATAATAGGACAATAATCACTAGCAGCAGAACCAAGTACCAAAAAGTCAGCAGGATATTTAATCTTACCGCATAAAACTTCCACATCTCAAACAATGCCAATTGGAGAAATAGTTTCTCTATTAGCCAGCTGAATAACCACATCAATATCTTCAAGTTCACAAGAATCAATTTCGTGCATAATCTCCGTGTAAAGCTCATACGGAATAGCACTAACACTTGCACCAATATCGCATAATCCATAATAGCAATGATCACCAATTCTAACAGATATCATAGGAACACTAGCTTGTTTGGGTTTATTAGGATGTGAAACAATATTAGAAGCATCTTCACAGAAAATAATATGACCATCCTCTACATTTTTAGTCACAAGATCTTTAACTATTGCAACAGCAGGTTCAACTTTTATTTGTTCTTCAGGTTCTACAGGTTTCTTTTCACTTTTATGAACCACACTATTTATAACAGAGTACTCCTTCATTTTAGCAGGGAAAGGAGTTTTTTCAATATAAGCTTCAGGAATAACATGATCAGCAGTTTCAACTACAACGCATTTATTAATAGATGAATCAATTTTATCTTTATACGATTCATGATACTTATCAAAATTCTTCTTCGGCAATTCATAATGAGAGGCAAAAGCTTTATAAAGATTTACAGCAACTTGAGAATCAAGACCATATGTAGCACTCATATTACGAAATTTATCAGTATCCATAAAAGCTTCAATGCATTTATAATCATAAATTATACCTGATTCTCTATCCTTGTCGTTCTCCCATCCTTCAGTATTTTCTTGGATCCGATCAAGAAGGTCCCTTTTAAACTCTTTTTTGTTGCGTGTAAATGATCCAGAACAAGAAGTATCCAGCAAGGTCTTGTCTTGAAAAGAAAGTCTTGCATAGAAATTATCAATAATAACATTACCAGGAAGCTCATGAATGGGGCATTTGAGCATTAAAGACTTCAATCTCCCCCAAGCTTGGGCAATACTCTCTCCATCATGAGGCCAAAAATTATATATGCGATTCCGATCCTTATGAATTTCACTTGGAGGATAGAACTTAGAATAAAACCGGGGCACAATATCATTCCATTCAAGAGAATCCCCATTATCCAGTAATTTATACCAATGCGCCGCCTTACCGGACAGCGATAAAGAGAATAATTTCTTCCTCACTTCATCCATAGCAATACCTGCACATTTGAATAACCCGCATAATTCATGCAAAAACAGTAAATGATCACCGGGGTGGACAGTTTCATCCCCTTCATAGCGGTTATCCATAACACGTTCAATAATTTTCATAGGTATTTTATATGGTATTACTTCCTCACCTGGCGCCTCATCCACTACCGTTGCAGTAGTAGTAGATTTCCCAAATAAAAATTGAAGAGAAGATCTCTCCATAATGACTTATAGCAGCAGGCAGAAATAAAATCAGCACAACAGTAAAGGTTTTCCTTACCAATTCCACTTACCAATAGCGCTTCACTCCCCGGCAACGGCGCCAGAAAATAGTCTTGATGACCCACAAGTATAGGGGTGTATCGTAGTATCTTCGATAAGTAAGAATGTCGATCCCAACGAGGAGCAGAAGGTGTTGACAAGCAGTTTCGATGAAGGATTCACTGTAAATGCTCACAGACAAGTATTCAGGGGGTTTTGATTTAACAGTTGAATAAAGTACGAGTATGTAAAGTGCGAGAGTAACAATTGCAGCGAGTGGCCCAATCCTTTTTAGCACAAAGGACAAGCCGGTTTGTTTACTTATAATGACCAAACGTTCTCGAGGACACACGGGATTTTAGTCTAGTGCTTTCGCTACATACGGCTAAATAATCTTCATTGTTATGATAAGTGTTGTGTGGGTGAACCTATGCTAATGTACCGCCCTTCCTAGGACTAATACATACTTGTGATTATACCCCTTGCAAGCATCCGCAACTACAAGAAAGTAATTAAGAATTAAATCTAACCACAGCCTTAAACTCTGAGATCCTGCGATCCCTCCTGCATCGATATACCAACGGGGGTTTAGGTTTCTGTCACTCCGGCAACCCCGCAATTGGCAAACGAATACAAGATGCATTCCCCTAGGCCCATAAATGGTGAAGTGTCATGTAGTCGACGTTCACATGACACCACTAGAAGAATAACACCACAACTTAAATATCACACCATTGAATATTACTCAACCATAGTTCACTACTAACATTTAAACTTCACCCATGTCCTCAAGAACTAAACGAACTACTCACGAGACATCATATGGAACATGATCAGAGGTGATATGATGATGAATAACAATCTGAACATAAACTTGGTTCAATGGTTTCACTCAATAGCATCAACAACAAGTAGAAATCGATACCGGGAGAGTTTCCCCTATCAAACAATCAAGATCAAACCCAAATTGCTACGGCGGTGACGGTGTCCAGCGGTGATGACGGCGGTGATGATGGTGGAGATGATGATGATGGTGATGGCGATGATGTCCCGCTCGATGACGGTGACGATGGCGTCGATTTCCCCCTCCCGGAGGGAATTTCCCCGGCGGATTCCTGCCCGCCGGAGAGCTCTTTTCTCTCTGGTGTTCTCCGCCCCGCAGAGGCGGCTGTAACTCTTCGCGAGGTACCCTCTCTGGCTTAGGTCTTCGGGACGAAGGGTTTGGCGAAGAAAAGGAGGCGAAAGGGGCCGTGGGCCCTCCACACCACATGGCGGCGCGGCCAGGGCCTGGGCCGCGCCGCCCTAGGGTGTGGGCCCACCCTGGCTCCTCCTGGCTCCTCCTTCTGGCTTCCTTCGTCATCTTGAAAAATAGGATTTTTGGTATAATTTCCTCCCACAGTTGATCTTCCGAAATATTGCGTTCTGACGGTGCTTTTTCCAGCAGAATCCTGGCTCCGGTGCTTGATCCTCCAATAATGATGAAACATGCAAAATAGATGAAATAACATAAGTATTGTGTCCCAATATGAAATATATCAATGAATAACAGCAAATTATGATATAAAATAGTGATGCAAATTGGACGTATCAATCGCCCCCGTGCATGAAGCCCTACCAGGAGGCGCAGCAGGAGGACGGGATTTGAAGCCCTAGCACGTGGTGCGCAAGGCGAGGGTGTGGTGCTCGGCGAGGGCCGACGGGAGGGCGGCGCGTGCACGCGGGCGTGACGCTCAGCGACGGAGAACGACACATGTGTAGGAGGTATGGTCCAACAAAATTTTTCCCAGCCCACTTGATTTGAGTTCCCTTTGATTCTCGTATGGTAGATTTAGTCATCTAGTCCGTTTGTTCAGTTTCATTACAGGAACTGTACATATGGTAGATTCATGGCAAGCTCTCTCTCTCTCCGGAGTGATTTGTGAGCAGTTCACACTCACGGGCACATGAGGAAAACCATGATAATCATCTTGTTGTCTTTGTGTAAATAGGGGCATTAGTGGCGATTGTAGGAGAAAAATAAAGGTAGGTTCAAAGCCTAAAGCAGAGCAAAATCGAGACAAATATGATGAATAAGACATCGCCGAACTTAAATTGAAATCCTTAGAAAGATATGTGAAATCCAGGTCACTGGTTGTGTCCCATTGTTGGTGTCCACTTCTCGTGTCCTGACTGGTCAGCTCCTGTGTTTGCGTCGTCCATTTCGTTCATCGCTGTCCGCCATCGCTCATGCTGTCATTCTTTTTCCCGAAGTCTGCCGCCAGCGGCGTGGCTTCCTAGCGAGTGGAAATGGCAACCAGGCCAACGCGCGACCACTATTCTATGGTTATCACCAGCGCACTGTGATCTTCACGATCGAGTGCGTACATGTGTCTGTTTCCTGCTCAGCAAAACTTTCGTTTCCTCTTGTTGGTCATCTTCCACTTTACCACATAGCTAGCTTGTTGATTCAAGACCAAAAAATCTGTTTGCTCTTTGTTGTATCGTGCTAGACCTATGCAATGTAATGTTTATTGCATATCTTAGTCTATGCTTGCATATGTTTGGGTTGTTTTTCTGTACAATACACACCAATTTAGTTTAGATTTTTGCTTTATCCTTCTCTTTAATTAAGTTGATTGGCCGACATAACTAAGTTGCTTATAGAACATATTAAGTTGATTAGACATATTAGTCTAAGTTCTATACTGATCCTCTTTTAAGTTTTGGTTTTCTCACATATCCGAGAATGCAGTGGAGTTGCTCTATTTTATCCTCTCTTTTTCTCAATTAAGTTGCTTTGCTAACATTTTAAATTTACTTCTATCACTTAATTAGGTTGTTTCTACCACTTTCATGCTTCTCAATGGTTCTGTTGGGTTCAAGATTATATCATTGTCGATTTGTAGAACTTCGTTGTTTCTACGGGAGTGTAGGCTCGGTGCTATTTTTTGGTTTACGCACATATACACACCAAATTCTCATGCTTTTAGTAAGGGTTCGGAGATTAGCGACTCAAGGCAGTTGGTTTATAAGTATGCTCTAATTTCACAAATTGTTTTATATGTGCTAGCTAATTGAAAAGTATGGCCATCGCTTTGTGCTGTAGTCTCCCTACAGTCCTACTTTTGTAGTGATGCTTTGTTCTAGCTGATGCAGCTTCCACTTGCCTGCAAAAAACTGCCGTTTGTTCTATTAAGTAGAGTAGTAGATTTCCTAGAGCTACTGCTCTAAGCAATGCCATGTACTTCTCTTCCTGTTGTAACTATGGTCAAGAATCTTGATCGAGTGTCATGTTGTTTATGTTTACTAACTCCCTCCATGACAATTTATACTTAGCCTCTGCTATGTCCAGCACATGCCATTCCCGACATCTCAAATTGTAACATCTGCGAAGGACACCTTATACACATCTTTAAATCCATATTTGGTACTTTCAGATCAATAACCACTTAATTTGTGGACATTGATCTACTAACAGTAGTTCTGACTTGGTTTTATTGGTTAAGTTGCCCTGCCAAGATAGTTAAGTTACTTGTGCCGTTTAATTAAGTTGATTAGAGATTTTAGTCTAAGTTGTATTTAATTTTACTCTCTCATATTCTTCAAGTACCTTTTTTCATGATATAGGTCTGTGCTTAAAACACCACAACTACGGCTGAAATAACACAAGCAAGAAGCCCAACAAATAAAGATATTTCATGTTGAAACTGCAACACTCATCTCAAGATCTTCCTTCTGGTCATTCTATCGTAAGTTGTTTATCCCATTTAATCAAGTTGCTTTGATCAACAGGCTTAAGTTGTTTTCACCACTGAACTAAGTTGTGTTTTATCACCTAACCAAGTTGTTTTACAAGCAATGTCTTAAGTTTGCAGTGATTTAGTTAAGTTGTTTCTATCGACATGCTTAAGTTGTTCTCACCATTTAACCAAGTTGTGTTTTATCAACTAATCAAGATGTTTTAAATCAATGTCCCAAGTTTGCATAGTGATTTAATTAAGTTGCTTCTATGAACATGCTTAATTTGTTTCCACCATTGAACTAAGTTGTGTCTTATCATCTAACCAAGTTGTTTTAGAAACAATGTCCTAACTTTGCATACTGATTTAATTAAGTTGCTTCTATCTCCATGCTTAAGTTATTTCCACCATCGAACTAAGTTGTGTTTTATCAACTAACCAAGTTGCTTTACAAGTAATGTCCTAAGTTAGTTACTTCTATCACCATGCTTAAGTTGTTTTCACCATCGAACTAAGTTGTGTTTTATCATCTAACCAAGTTGTTTTATAAGCAATGTCCTACGTTTGCATAGTGATTTAATTAAGTTGCTTCTACCAACATGCTTAAGCTGTTTCCACCATCTAACTAAGTTGTTCTCATCATCTAACCAAGTTATTTTACAAGCGATGTTCTGAGTTTGCACAGTGATTTAACTAAGTTGATTTTATCACCTAACCAAGTTGTTCTACAAGCAATCTTCGCGTGGATGGATGATTGTTGAAGCGAACCAACTCGCCGCTACCCTCACATGCTTTATGAGACATGGTTAAGTACGCGATGTTTTGAGTATTACAACCTTTGTTGAAGCGATGTTATGAGTATTGCAATATGGTTTAGTAAGATTAATGAGCAGCCCCCTTTCAGTTCTTTGTACTTCCCAGTTTAATTTTTGTGTGAAGTTCTCTGGTTCAAAGTCTATTTTGCTATGTTTTTCTCAGCTTTGCTCTGTGGTGACGGTGCCGGAGGGTGCCTCTTCCGCGATTATCGTTGGTGGATGTAGCAAAGTGTCATCTTTTGGGATATCGCCCTCAACCGAAGCTAGTCGTTTTTTGCCCATGTTTATATCGTTGTAGATCAATAAGAGATGATAGTCGATGGCCGGAGCTGGTCTTTTTTGCCCCTTTTTTTTGTGGTAGTAGAACAAGAAGAGAAGAAACTGCATGTAATCAGTCAGATGGAAATGGGATTATGTGCCATGTATTTTGGATGGTTTTCTAGAATATGGGATGGAAGATACAGGCCTAGGAGAATTCTTGATGAACCGCGTCGTGCGTTCTTGGATGGCAGACAACATAGGAGTATTTGATTTATGTGGCTGTGAATTTCTGTATACAACAAGGGCGGTCAAAACATTCTGTTTTGGGGCAGGGCTGGTTTGGACAAAGAGCGGGGCAAAACATTCCATTTTCGGGCGGAGGCTGGTTCGGACAAACGAGCCTCCGAGTGCTCGCTAGACGCGTCCTAGCATAATTGCATGGTGCCGGTCCACACTGGCCTTGCGGTTGGGCTTTTACTGCCTTGTCGTGGCCCATCCCCCACCCTACTCGGTGTCCTCGTTGCTCCGCCGTTTTTCGCACTCGCCGAGAGATTTCGGCTCAACTCCTTGGGGATTTTACCATAAATAAATAGTTCATTCCTTGTTTTATCTTTTCTAAAAGAATATATATATTAATATTATTAAGTACATACTAATTACTCCGCTGCAACAATGTGATGTTGAGAACTGAGTTGAGGCACTAATATGATGCACGCAGCAAAAAATACCCAGATAAAGACAAAAAAGAAAGAAAAAGAAAGCTCTGCCGAGACAAACAAACAACGCAACAACCATCAAAACTTCGCAAAGGTTCTCCAAAGATGATGCCTGCATAAAGAGAACACCACGCTAGTATCGTCATCACCCGATCTGAACCAACATCTGGCCTTGGGTTTTTACCCCAGAAAAAGTCCGCTCAATCTCCAAACAAATTCTTGAACAAAAAATATCTTTAGATCCATCAATTCCAGGTAAAACCATTGAAGGTTAGACCTACAATTTTCACCCCGGAGACCGGAACTCATCGCTCAAAGGGCACCACCGAAAATCAAAGTCCTCCCGTGTTACCGAGCCCACTTGCAAAACTGCAGCAAAGCACCATTCGCATGTCTCGAATTCGTTATGCGCACGGTTTGACGTGAACTGCGCCACACAAACAAACACCGCATAAGCAATACATGCAGTGAAGCGTCATCTTCTTCCCCACCATTGGGAACATGCACCGGAACAACCACAAAAGCATACGTGATCCTATCATGGACATCACCACGAGACATAAGCCATGCCCATCTAGAGCTAGTTGCCCCCTTGAAATGCCTTGAGAAATCCCCACTTCAAGAACATCGTAATCGTGGTGAATTATTTTCCGTGGTCGATGTATCGAATATGTTGATGTAGTTTATGGATGCATGAATCCAATGGCATCGGCTAGGCATTGAGCCCTCGATGGTTGCAATGCCGCACCCAAAGCTCCACCTACACCGACAAATCGCTAGGCGAGTAGAACCCCAACAACGGCGAGCAGAACATGAGGGAGACGTGACCGATGCTTGCTGGCCATCAAAACAATCATCATGGAAGATGTCCAGTTGAAAAATCCCCCGTGACCAGCCAACAATGGATTAACCAAGGCCGGCGAGGACGTGGAAGGTTGATACAGACTGCAGCTATGGGAGCTTTGAGAGGAAAAGAGATTAGTTGGCCATATCAGTATAAACGATAGGTATGTATATAACCATAAGTAAAAAGCTATACCATGCCCTACCCATAATTTAGTGGGCAAGGTATGTGTACTACTATTGGAAATAAAAATATGTCATACCTTGTCTACAGTGACGAAGGTGGCTCGAAGTTATAGCCCGAGCAAAGTCCATGAAATATTTCACTGCTCAGTGATTGCCAACACAAACATTTATTTTAATTATTTTTGCATGATAGTGCTACAAGGGATTGCACCAACTTAACCCGGGAAGCTTCCCGGTCATGCCGGGCCATGTCTCCGCGCCACTGCTTGTCTAGGTGTAAGTTAAATTGCCATCCTCGCTTTAAGCATCATTGTCATGGGCGTGAGTGTGCCGAGTATCCTGCTGCATGGCAATGATGTGAGCAGAGATGCATTCAAGTATGGCCGTGGAGTATCACACCTTCTGGCTGCTGTTTCACGATACTGGGTCCTTTGCTGCAAACAATTAGTGCACTTTGCTTGTATTTAAATGCTGCACAAAATTTAGTTCTTTTTAGAGGAACCCAAAATTTAGTCGCTTTGCTTGGCTCGTCATTACCAAGTTTAGAGGCTCGGCCCATCAAGAGCATCTTAAGTGGGCACGCGATATGGCCCAAAACACATGTCCCGACAGCCGAGCAGGCCATCCGTCTCCGATTCGCCGGCTTTCTACATAACCAAGGAACTCCGTGCGAAAACTCTAGAAAAAGGCCGACCTCTGAGAAGGGAAGAGACTTTCTCCGCGCGCGACACGTGGTTGAACGTGGGGCGCGAAATTTGCCGGTGGACTTCCTCCGCGCTCGACACGTGTTGCTTTCTGGTGATTTTGCGGACCGTCCACTTCTCGTAACGGGTCCGCTTCTCACTTAACGGGTTTACAGGGACCCGTTTCGCGTCTGCCTTTATCTCCGTTTTTTCCCTTATTCTTCTTCTGTCGTCTGGGCTGGTCGTGGGTTCTGGTTCCTTCGGCTGGTCGTCTCGTCGGCGGCGCTGCTATTTTCCCTTCTCCTCCGTTGCTGTCGAGAACCTCTCGCAACTCATCGTTGGCGGACGTTTTTCCTGCTCCAGTGGTAAGCGCTGTCGCGTTTTTCTGCCTGCTTAGGGTTTCTAAGATCTTGGTTTTTCCCTTTGATTCGATTAGATCGAATCAGTATTTTCCCTTTGTATTTCCGGGCTGTGAGTTTTCTGGGGAATTAATGGGAGGGAGGTAGCACTTTCAAATGGAAAATATGCGGAAGGCGGATGCAGATGCGTTTTCTCTCAGTAAAGTCGTTCTTTTTTCATCGATTTCTTCCGCCTCTTCTTGGTTATACACTTTCTGAGTAACACTAGTTAGGGTTTGCCTTTGTCGGAGTAGCCGTATAATTCCACATTTCGTGGTTACATGCATCTGGATGAGCTGCTGAGTTTCACTATTTAGGGTTTCTTGGTCTTTTTTCTTGACGATTTACCCGCTCTGGATGAGCCGCTGAGTTTCCCGTGTCGTGTTGACATGCAGATTCGATGACTCTGGTGGTTCTTGTGGTTTCTATCTGTGCATTTTGTTGTACTGTTTGGTCTAGTTTTATCACACATCGTACCTGAACTATTTCTAGGGTTTATCCAGTGGTTGTTCATAAGATGGTTTTGTACTTCTGTATGTCCACCCGTTTCTGTTTGGTACTTGCTGTCCTTTGTGTCTTGTACTTGTTCGTGTTTGACCTTGGTACTCGTGTGACAATTTGTTCTGTACTTGCGTAGCTTAGTCTATCGTACTTGTGCACGTATATCTCTTGTACTTGTGCACCTATATCTCTTGTACTTGTGCACGTATATCTCTTGTACTTGTGCACCTATATCTCTTGTACTTGTGCACGTATATCTCTTGTACTTGTGCACCTATATCTCTTGTACTTGTGCACGTATATCTCTTGTACTTGTGCACCTATATCTCTTGTACTTGTGCACGTATATCTCTTGTACTTGTGCACCTATATCTCTTGTACTTGTGCACCTATTTGTTGTAGAGTTTAGCGGCAGCAAAGGTGCTGCTCTGTTACACGTCTTCGCCAGTGCATGCGTGTAAATTATGTTGCTTTCTTTTGGTTTGTTTGGTTGTCGATGTATTTGCGCCAAAGGCGCGTATCGTTTTAGACGTGTAGTGAAGATATGCAATTGCGACGACAAAGGTGGTTTCTGTTGTAATCTTTTTTTGTTGTCCTGTTTTTTCTAGTTTCGAAATTGATAAGCTGCACACATTGTACCTGAACTAATTTTAGTGTTCTCCAGTGCTTGTTCAGGTTGGAAAAGATGGCAGATCCAGGTTTTCACTCTCGTGCTGATATTCCTGACCATCTTCGTGAAGCAGTCGATCGTCACATCTCAGATATGTTTCCTGGTGAAATGCATAATGATGTAAGGTTTTTTATTATGTCTTTTGATTTTTAATTATTGTGTTATTGTAAATTGCATTCTTAATTGTGTTTTTTATTTACAGTTACGTTCTAAGCTGAAAGAAATGTGGAAGACTATCTTCATTTAAATCGATGATAAGAACGGGACGTGGTCTTGCTGATCAGATGCGTGATATGGTTTCTCTTTTGTCAATTGAGATGAATAAGCAGCCATTTGCTTTCAAGAGAAAGGAGCCTGAAACTGGAAATGTTGTTGGAGGTAGTTACGCAGCACAGAAGGGTGATGGCAATGCAGACACTGATTCTGATTATTGTCTTGAGGATTGTTGTCTTGAGCGTTCGGGGCCATGTACATGCAAGGGAAAGGAGCCTGAAACTGGAAATGTTGTTGGAGGTAGTTCTGTGGCTCAGGAGTATGATTCCTATGCAGACGGCGATTCTGATGATTGTCTTGAGCTTAAGGAGCTATCTGGGGAAGAGGAAGTCCCTGTAACTGCTTTGCATAGAATGTTGTTTGCTGATGTACTTGAGGCTCCTAGGAATTACATTGAAGGGTAACCATTGGAATTCAATTTTCCATCTATTTTTCATCTATTTTTGTATATACGGATGTTTATTCTTGTTGTTTTTAACAATTGCAGTTCCGAGAAAATACTTGAAGTTGGTGGTAAGTCTGTCAGCTGGCATAGTTTCTACCTTGCTATGAAGGGTGGTGGTTTCATGGATCCTTCTGTTATGGATGTTTTTCTTAAGTGCGTTGATGATGGTCTTGATTTCTTATTTATTCCGAGCTCTTTGGCGGTACGTCATGTGTATTTGTTTTAGATTTATTTATTTTTTAACTAAATGTTTTTAGCATTTAGTTTTTTAAACATCTTCTTGTTGTTTTTTCCAGCATATTCTTGATGTGGATGAGGCTGACCCTATTCATCTTGCTGCAAGCTTTGGTGAACATGATCTGAAGTACTATAGTTTGGATAGGGAAGAGGCATGTTTGTCATGTTTTGTTTGGCGCTTATATTTTTTCTACTACAAGTATCGTGGATGCTTTCTTATTTCTCGTGTGATTGTTTAATTTCAAACAGGTCTACATTACTTGTTGCGATTACAGCCATTGGTGGGTTATCTTTGTCGACTTCCATTTCAGGAAATTTAGAGTGTCTAGCTCGCTGGAGTTGACTGAAGCTCAGATGGCTTCTACTCAAAGAATTGTATGGTTTTCGTTGTAATCTAGCTAATTAAATAATTATTTACACATGACAACAATAACTTTTATTTTTTATTCTTTCAGTGCAAATCATTTAAGAAACTTTACAGTTATCTTCATGGTGTCGAGAGATTAAATATCTCATCGTTCAAGATAAAAGTTTGTGGCACCCCTTCTTGTTCAGAGTAATCATCTTTCCTTAATGTGAACTATGATTTTATTTTGTTTCTTTGTGTTTGGATTTAATTGTTTCTTTCTTTTTGACCATTAGGACAAGCGCGAGGCGTGACTGTGGTATCTATGCAATGAGGTTTATTTGGATATTCAAGGCTAATTTTTACCCAGATGTATTCAAGGTAGGTAGTGTGTTGTGTACATAGTTTTATTCAATAGTATTTAACGCAGTTTTTTAGTACTTGTTCGCTGTATAAATAGTACATGTCAATGGTTGTTTTTAGTACTTGTGCATCTTTTTGTTTAGTCGTTGTGTACTTTTTCGTTTGGAGCTTGTGCATTCTTGTTGAAGATCATTAACCATTGTGTTGTTTCGTGTTTTTCAGGCTGACATCGAAAGTTTTCGACAGTTCTTCGCCGGAATGATGCTCACTTATGATTCTCCTGATTATTTGGCAAGTTTCGTTCGCGAACAGATTGAAGAATTCGAAAGTAAGAACTGTTTTACAATGGTTATCCTTTTTTCGTCCAGTGAAGTCAATGAAGTGAACTTGATTGTACAAAATAAGGAAATGAAGTACATAATAACGTTACATATTCATTCCATTGTCTGTATCATATATTCTAAATATTCATGTGGCTTCCTCCTTGAGTGATTCCTACTTTTGTTGCTCTCCTTTTGATATCCTTTGTTCATCGTCGACGTCTGCAAATAAATATATTTTAAATTTATGTTAATTTGTAGGGAAAAGCAGATTATTTGCATCAGTAGGTTTTCATCACTGACAAAGAAACTTCATGGGCACACTTACCTTGTTAATGTGTTTTCTGTACCAAATACTAGATATTCCAAGTTGCATCTTATTCTTCCGTTGTGGTAGTACATACCGTAAGTGTTTCCTGGTTGTGTTGTTCTCTCTGTTGTGTTACTATCGTTATTTTTGTGTCTGTTGCTTGATTGATTCTATGCTGTATTGCTTGTATATCTTTCCTGTGATGCTGCTGCTTCTGCTGCTGCTGCTGCTTGTGCTGCTGCCTGTGCTGCCTCTGCTGCAATTTTTGCTTTCAGTTCTCCACATCCTGTTTTGTTGTGACCTGATTTCTTGCAGTATCCGCATTTTATTTGTCTAGTTTTCTGTCTTTTTTCTGAACCTGGCATCATTCTGTCCCCTCTTTTTGTTCCTCTTCTGTCGGACATTGGTGGGTCACGCAATGTTTCGTTGCTACTGTTTCTTCGTCATGAAGTTTTTTAGCTCCTTCATCTTCTCTTATTGCTGCCAGCACTTTTGTTTCCATATCACGCATACACTGAATCATGACATTGTATGCTTTGTCATTTGGGCACGCTTTGTTGCAAAGTTCTGCCATATGGCTCATCACACCGGCAAACTTTAGTGTTTCGTCTCCGCAAGAAGCATCTGCGACATTTCCTAATGTTGCGAGTTCCATGTCTATGTCTTTTCTCCATCTTTTAATCACAAAACTCTCTGGCAAATCATTGATCTCCATGTGAACCATTGCTTTTATTACATGGCAGCAATGTATACCATCCCTCTGCATCTTTTTGCAGGAACACATGAAGTTTTTTTTTTCATCGTCAAATGTGACGTCAAACAACTCCCTTTTGAATTCCATGTGGTTGTAGAATTTCACTATTCTTTTCAGCCGCAGGTGGCGACCAGGTTCAAGTGATCCATCTACCTTGAATGCCGTGTTGTTTGTGATCTCAATCTGGAACTTCTCGAATATGTCATTTGTGAATTGTTCAAGAGCTTGCTTCTCAAATGGATGTCTTGTTACTAATTTTGCTGTTTTCAGTGTTGATGTGAGCTTCTTCTTGTCCAGGGCAGATAAGCACTTGTCTTGTATTACCTCATATTGTTCAAGGAACATTGTTATCGTGTCTGTGTGCTGGCTATAGCATTTCCACATGTTATTTGTGCTCTCGCTCCTTCCTGTGCTTGATGAGAATGGGAAAAATTTATCCATGAAGTATGCTGGTACCCACCTGTGTCTTATCCTGAATAACTTGCTTAGGTGTTCTTCTCCGCTAGCATTGTAATCCTCTATCACTTTATTCCATCCCATTTCGAACTCAGCTGGTGTGAATGCGTTCTTTGCAATGTACATTAGCATTTCCGACAGCCCTGTATTTTTTGCAAAGAAGGTGCTCTCTTTCTGGCTCATCTTGGTCACGATGTGGTAGTAGCAGTTCCTGTGTGTTGTGGACTTTAGAACTGTTTTTATTGCTTTCTTCATTGCCTTGTCCTGGTCTGTTATTATTGTCTTTGGTTCTTTTCCACCCATGGCCTGAACAAATGTTTCCAGTACCCATATAAATGTATCTGTTGTTTGATCCTTTAGCGAACAGCAACGGCAAACGATCTTGTGGAGCGTGATTGTTCACCCCAACTATAGGAACAAATGGTAAGCCATACTTATTTGTGCTGAAAGTTGTGTCGAAAGATATGTAGTCACCGAACAGCTTGTAGTTCATTACGCACATTGCGTCCATCCAAAACAGGCTCCGAACTCTTTTCTCGCTGTCTATTTCCATGGCATGATAGAAACCAGGTACTGTTTTCTGGAGTGTCTTGAAGCGTTCTAGGCACTTCTGGATGTCATGGTCCTTCTCTATTTGTTGTTGTTGACTCTTTATGTTGCTTAGATCAACAGCATCGAAGGGTATTCCACGGAATTTCCCTCTGATCGACCGGAAGATTAACATCATCTTCCTTGGTGGCAGACGTCCCATCTGTAGTAGATGAATTAATCTCCTGTCGAGATCAGTCATCCTTTTGTGACAGTGTGCAAACCTAATGAGATAGTCTGTTGGTTCCAGCGGGTGGTTGTGTTCTAAGTGAACCTTCTTGATGTACCAGTATCCATCAAATTGTTTTACAATTATCTGTGCTTTACAGTCAGTCTTCAGTAGTATGTTTGTTCTCCTGTGCGACGATGGTTCGGCATCTGTGTTTGTGCATCCTTCCTTGTTACATGCAAACGTTTGCATGTAAATTTCTCCGTTTTTTCCTGATCTCTTGCTGCTGAACTTCTTCACTGCAAATCCTTCCTTTCTTGCATACAGAGCGTATCTGTAGAATGCATCGTCTCTTGTTTTGAAACGTTCACCTTCCTTTGGTGTAGCTGCACTGATAATCTCTTCAACTGCTGGGTAGTCATCTGTGCTGAACATCTTGTCCATTTCCTCTTCCATCTTTGTTGGAGGATGTGGATTTATTTCTGGATCATCATCCTTCAGTTCTTCTTTTGTTTCTTGTTTGGTAGCTTGTTCCTCCGAGGGCGAGTTTGAATCTCCTGTGCTGTGTTTCTGCGATGATGAATAAGCTTCTTTTTGATTTGTTTCCTTTGAGGCACTTGTTTCTTCGTCTGTACTTCCCATTTCTCTGTATTCCTGAATTCATAACATTCATATTGTGCATCAGTTTTTGTAAGATGGTGTTCCAGATGTTTAGATATTTTAATGTTTATTTCCACATATAACAAAGTGTGTACTGTTTTTGAAATCAAAAGTACGTACCTGCTGATCGATGATTTTGTTTCCCGATGTTTCTGTACATGTGTATGCTTCATATGTTTGCTGTAAATTAAAGGTATACAATTTTTTTTAATGCATTATTTTATATGTAATTTGTAATTATAAATACATACATGTAGTTACTACCTTTGCATTGCTTGTTGTGCTATCACTGGAGTTGGTGTTGGCCGTGGCAAACTTCATTTCCTGCAAATAAGTAAACCAAGTAAACTTTGTGTTAGATTCCTGGTTTACTGATGTTTCTCCATAATGCATAATCATCATTTATCTTGTATAAATTCTTGAATTGTACCTTGATAATTTTTTCTGGTATTGGTTGCTTGTGTGTTTTCCTGTCATTCTGTTTGTCTGGTATAGCATAGCTGCTGCTTGGTCTTGCCTGGTTGCTGTAGACCTCCTGTAAATTGGATATAAATTATTTTTGTGAGGCTATTTTTTAATCACAGATACTTTTCTGGTCATTTCGAGAATTGTTGATTAACTGTAATCTACATGCCTTCTTGATGTCTTCTTTGTTTTGTTGAGATTGTTGTTGGGAGCTGTCGTGCTTGTCTACTAGCTTGATCTGTGTGTGGTTGTTGTCGTTGTTGTCGTCAGACATATCATCGTCGTCGATTTCTTTGAATAAACCCTGGGAAATGGATAAATAATTGTCAGTATTTATCCTAAAAATGTTTTTGATTATGTACTTTGCTTGTGTAATATTTGTTACTTACCTCATAACTTGATGATTGTCTTTGCATGTATTTTTCCGCTGGTGCAGCTGAGCTGCTCTGGCTGCTTGTTGCTGACACATAATTATGCTTTCCTGTTTCTTCGTGATGCTTTTGTCTCAAATTGGTGCCATTGGCATCCTGTAAGAAGATTGACAGTCAATAATATTACCATCTCAGAAAAATAATCAATTTTAAGTATATTCGTTAAATTGATTCAATAAAATCTAGTAGTGAATTTTTGGTGCCATGTCTTGTAATTAATTTTACCAACCTTCGTTGTGAACTTTTGCGATTGATTTGATTTGATGTTGCTTGGAAGCAGGGAAGGATGCTCTCTTGAACAAGCGTAGGAGGGCGCATACTGATTGATTTTCTCAGAGGTTAGCAATTTTTTTTCCTTCGTCTCTCTATCCAATTCCATTGTCGAGCTGTTGCTGGAAGCTTCTTCCTTCTTTACTTCTATTAGAGATCGTTTAAGGTGAGCACACTGCACTCTGTACTGTGACTCAGCTTGTTTAAGTTTATTTTGTTGCATTTTCTCCCTTTTATTCCTCCACGTGTGTATTCTTGCCTGAAAAAAAAATTGAATAAAAATTATTTTGTACATGCATGTCAAAAACAAAAGAAATATAGTTTATGTTGTGTACATTTTAAATAAAGATATATGATAACATTACAAAATAAACCACAATAAAGTTATATTATAGGCATAGTACTAGTACTTGTGTACCTGTCGACATGAGGAAGCTGTTATTGCCTGGAACTGTTTTAATGCTTCTTAATACTATGGGTTAGTACTCTTTGAACAACATAGGCATCCTAATACTGTTGCTTTTGTTTGACAGCATGGAAATTGTTTTTCCTTGCAAATGTTACTAGTACTTCTTGATATGAACAGTTAGTTTTTCCTGATCATTGTAAGCACGAGACTGGTAGTTCTGTACTTGCTACACTCGTTAGTCTGTTTTCTCCATGCAGTGTTACTAGTATTTGTTAGTATGGTGATTTAGTACTTCCCGACACCACAAAGTTTAGCACTATATCATAACGGGAAGGTGCTTGTAAGTAGAGTATATTTCGGTAAGTTTTACCATTTTTGCAACTTTTGCCATCTGTTCTGCGGTTAGTGGTATCTTGACTCCAGGAGGCAGCTTGTTCAACCACAATATTGGTTGTTCTTCATCCTTGTTCTGTTGTGCCCATGTTTCATCCATCTTCTCTGATGTCTCTCTTTTTTTCTTCTCCAGCTCTGCACGAGTATGAAGTGTTCAAGTCCATGAGTATGAAGAGCAAGCGTGGAAGGTTGAGAAGTTAGACTGCTACTTTTGAAAAGTATTCAGAAGCAAATGTGCAAGTTTGAATTTACGATTACTTTTGATGAGTACCCAGTGTTTGAACTTATTTAGTGCCACCTGTTTGAGTGGTTAGTCTGTGACTCTTTAGATTCCAAAACCAATGAAAAAGAAACCTGGTGAATTTTACCTATGTGGATATTCCTATCGGATGTACTGTGCACGTTGCCTAATTCTCTCATCCCTTGTTTGTTCCTTTGCGTTGATGTTGTCCTGCACGTTCGAATTTTGAATCGTTGGAAAAAAAAAGTTAGATGGAAAATTGCGATTGACCGAAATACATGTTAGTCGTGGATGGGGTTCCAGATGTCGAACGAGAAGAATCGGGGTACGGTATACAACGTTACAAATCTTCGAATCTGGGATTTAGATGTTTACCTTGAGTTCGTGGTCGTTCGTCTTCCTTCGTCTTCCTTGGTGGCTCCGTCGTTCCTCTCGTCTGGATCTTGATTTGAATTTTGAATCTGTTGATGAGAGAGAAAGGGATGGAAAGCGTGATCCTGTTGTCCACCAGAAGTGGAGGATTTGTTAAGATATCTATCTATCTCCGATATATTTCTTCACCTGTATTTGTGGGCCAGCACATGTCATTAAAATGGGAGTTGATGTTTCAGTATGACATGTGGGTCCTCGTTTTTCTTATGATTCCTTTTCTGCGTGGATGACATGTGGGACTGTGGATGGGATGATTGGTTCTATTTCTCTTTCCCAATTTTTCTTCTGTGGCGTTCCCGTAATTTTTGTCGTCATTCATTGATCCCGTGAGCCATCTTCTTCCTCCCTCTTGGCCTCTTCGTACGTTTGCGCCCCCCATCTCAGATCTGTTTTCCGAAACCTCTCGTCTTGAATGCTTCCTAATCCTATTTATCGTTTGATTTCTTTCTTCGATTGTTGAATGTAGGCGGCGGGTTCTCAATAAAGAGCCCCGTGGATTTTTTCGGCTGGTTTTGTGAGTTCTCGTTGTTTTCTCGTAGCCTGCGTTGTTCAATGGATGACGAAGCTGCTGTACCTCGTGATGGTGAAGATGAGGTCACCCCTCGATTATCTGATACGCAGTCTTTTTCCGTTGATGGTACTGAGATGGTGACTCAGGAATTCATGGTGCGTGACCAGCTTGAGCAGGAAAGGATCAGGATGGAGAAGAAAGTATCTGCTAATACTGAAAAAATTGAGCTGCACAGATTGAGAAAATCTTGGTTAGTTTAGATTGTTTGTTATTCCTAAATATGTTTGTTCATGCTTGTGGTTTATTTTCATGTCATGATCATGTGTTTATGTGTTATTGTTTTCTGTTTTCCAGTTCTGGATCTATGCCTAATGGTTCATCAGAATTTAGTACAAAACTTAGCCTTCCAAAGTTCATTTCTGTTTGCAAGTCCCTTAGCCCCAAACAAAGGGGTTATGTTGCTGATATAGGTCAAGAATCTCTCCTTGATATTCGTCTTGAAGAGATACCAAGGGCTTTTGTTGCTTGGATTGTCAGCAACTATGTTGCTTCAAAAAGGATGTTTGTGTTCAAGAATGGCTTTGACTTTGCTTTCAATGCACTGTGTGTCCATAAGGTGTTAGGCACACCAATTGGAGGACGGCGCATCCCTAACAAGTGCAGTGAGCAATTCAGGGATGTTGTTAGGAATCGTTCATGCTTTGAGGGCAGTACCCCAACTATAAATGAGCTAATGAATATGCTGTCTTCTGACTTGGAAGAGGAAGATTTCAAGATATATTGGATGATGTTCTGTATTACTGCATTTCTATGTCCAACGACATATGAGTGTGTCAGTCCTGACTACCTTTCAGCACTTGAGGGTCCTTCTGAGGAAATCCGCACGTATGGTGGTCTACGTGTGTTTCGTAAACTTTCGGTTTCCATGAAAACGTTCGTTGATTGTGGTCTACGGGGTGCCCTCTGTGGTTGCTTGGTAGTTCCTACGGTTAGTAACTTCTTTAGTTTCTCAACAATTTCTTGTTGTCATGTTATTGATTAATTCTATCTGAGTGCCTGATCTTTTTTTTTTTTGCTTTGTTGTTCTTTGTAGATGACTTACTTAGAATATCTTGATATAAAAGTCAAAGAGCTTGCTAGTGTTGTTCCAAGAATTAGCGTATGGGATTCGATTCTGAGTTAGTGAATTTGAAAAACTTGACTTGGTTTCTGCGGAGGATGGAACCTATGGCGAAATACCGGTTAGTGTATTTTATTATCTGATGATGAGCAATACATGTTTTAAAATTTTATGTTTATGTGTTGTCCCGAAACTGTGTTTTTTATTTTTCTTTGTGTGTGTTATAATTAGCTGAAGGATGTGAGACGTACTCCGTTTCATCAGAGTGGGTCTTCCACTTTCTGTATTGGAGATCTGCATCCGGTCTCGAGACTTTTCTTTGCTCCTTTGTGAAGCCTGCGATGCGTCCGTTGGTACGTTTATTGTGATGTTCTGTTTTAATTGACATCTGTAGTGTAATGTTTTATATTTTGAAGTAATTGTCTGCAATTACTAATTTTTTGTTTTGTTTTGTTTTTGATTTTGCAACAGGCTATCGATGACCTGAAAGAAATTCAGCAGGGCTTGTACTTTGAAATATTTTCTGCAATTCAGCCAATCATCAACAATAAGATTGCCAATGTTTTGCAGCTTGCGAGCCACTATAATGAACGAAGATTTTGCGCATCCGAAGATAAACAGGGTGGTTCTTGTTCAAGGCCATGGTTCAGTAATATGGCGAATTGTCTGGGTATACTCAATGATTTTGATCATATATACCGCTCGAATGGAACGGGTGATAGCCCATCTGCCGTTAGAACTGAATCAAATCAAGAAGTCTCCGTATTGAATGATCAAACATACAGCTTGCCAGAAGGCCAGAACAGGAATAAGGGTATTGCTACTAATGCTGAGATGTGCGATGACATGTGGCGTGAGCAAATCATGCCGATTAGTCAGAATGTTTATAAACAGATTAGGTTGCTTCAACAGCTCATTCCCATTAATTGCAAATACACGCCAAATGCATTGTATAAAGAGTATCTCTTGAATCTCGAAGCGTATCTTGATCGCGTTGTGGAGGATCTTCCATCAATACTCCCATCCGAAGGAGCTTTGGATTTGCTTGTCCAGAAAGGAGTTGTTTGCAACTGTTGTGGACTTTTGAATAGTCCTCTTACTTCTGAAACTTGCAACTGCTCGGTTGCCTTAGATACTGGTAAGAGCGCAGTTGGTGAGAGGTTAAACGTGCCCTCTGTGACCCCCCTGAGGGTGCTTGACAATGTTAAACAAGTTGATGCAGCTGTAGGAAATGAAGTTGTCCTTTGTTTTCCTGAGTCCACTAGCAAAGGGAGTGGCTCAGCTGCGTGTTCTTCAGGTGCTACTACGAAAATCTGCAATGCCGACTCTTTGGCTTGTGTTAACGCTGATAGAGTAGATTGCAAAGATGGTTCATCCGGTAATTCTAACGATCCAACAGTTGAAGTTAGACAAATTGGCAAGAAGCTGGCGGTTGAAACTCAATCTTATTGCACTACAGGTGCAGAACCTCCAATTAATCCCACTGTTTTTGCTGATGAGCATGCTAAGGTTTCCACTTCTAATAATCCAGCTACTGGTCTTGAAGATTCTCTTCTACAACCGTCTTCGAAGAGAAATTCATCTGAGTCTCACGGTTTCCAGCATGACTCGTCTGCGAAGAAACAAAAGATGTCTGTACTGGAGGAGGGTAGCTCAAAGATGGCAAGTGGAGCAGACCAAACTAGTTATATTGTTCCATGTGACCCGTTGGATGAACCTTCTGCCTGGGAAGAAATAGAAAGGATTGAGAGGACGAAAACGCTTGCAATGAAGAAATTTTCATATTCATCACCCTCAGATGTCTTGGTGGCTGAGCATTTGGTGCCTGTTGGAAGTGTTTGTATGCCATCCAGTACTCAACACCAGTATCTAGACGGAGTCCCTGGTATGTCGCAGCCATCGCAACCTGTATTGTCATATGGTTATCAGGGCATTCTCCGTGATCGAAATGGAAGAACATTCCATGGAGGGCGAAGGACTGTTAATTTCGCAGACCCTCCTGCCTCCCAAGCTATTATTTCTAACATTGATGGTTTGCACCTGTCAAATCATTCTTCTTTGCAAGCAGTAAACACACCTGGAAGGACATTATACGTATCTGGTTTTAACTCCGGGTTTGCTGGTTATAGACATGAGAGATCTATTCCTTATGAAGCGTCTTACATTCGGAGCTCTTACAACACTGGTCATAACAGCTCTTACAACACGCTTGGGCAGCAAAATTTTCAGAGCTCTCAAAGTGCAGGAAGGTATAATAGTAGCCAACATGATGATGAAGATGTGGGTGGGAACGCTGGTTATGTGGTTACTCCCTTTCCGGAATTCATGATTCGGTCCCCACGTGTTTGTGCTACGCCGCAGTATCACCGGAGGAATTATGGTGAACAGCAGGTACGATTTAACACGAGTCTGTCACAAGGCACATATAATAGAGGATCAACAGCAGGGCTTTCACAAAGTCAACCTTTGCATCATGGAAATCATCGCCCCTTCCTCTCAATTAGAGATTCGACGCAAGCTGAGATTGATATGATGGAGTGGGTGCGAAAGTATTTACCAGCGCAATTTGGAAGAAGGTATCCTACTATTTTATGCCACTGGTTTTCCATTTTATTTAATCATTTTAAATAATGTTTTTGCTATGTTGTGATTTTGTTTCGTTGTGCAGCCCAAGAATTGTTGAGACAAGGGGAAGATGGGCCACTCACAGAAATTTTGGGTTGTCAATGCAGCCTGGTGGTTATGTTCATGACTACGTTATGAATGTATTTGCTGCCACTGTAATGGAAGAGCAGTATGACAACAGTGTCTTATTTAATCAACAGCGTCCCCAGTGCCTAAAGTACATAATGTATAGTGAGAGTGTAGTAAGTTTTTACTCTTTTTTTTTATTTATTAAATATGGATATTTTCTACTTTTTTTATGGATAATTGTTTGGCAGAATGGTAAAATGTGTTTTTTATTCTCTCTCTCCTCTGCTAGAGGGCATTCAGGGAATTGGGTGCTGATCCGAACGCACTGAAGAATTACATTATGGAGCCTAATTTACCCTGCAGGATATATCACTTTGATGTTGTGAGTATTTTGTTTTTATGATATTTGTATCTTGAATATATACATTGTCTAATATGCCACAAGTTTTCCTTTGATGTTTTATAATTGAATTTGGTTTCAACTGCTATTTGAACTCTTGTGCAACTGTTTGATTTTTTGTATTTCAAAAATTAAATTTGTCCTTTTAATTTTATTTTTTTAGGTATTTTAAAAATTTGGTTGTTTTTCAGGTAATTCTTCCTGTTAGAGATAATCACTTTTGGATTGTGGTTGTCGCTAATTTCGCCCGACTGCGATTTGAGACATATTGTCCTTATTATGATGCTACTGAAGCAGAACATATTGCAATGACTGTTATTGATAACTTCAAGAAGGCTTATACAGCAGCATATTACTCTGAGCGTTATGATATTTATAACTTTCAGGTGATGCCTGCCCAAATTGTTTCTGACAACATCAATGAGTAAGTAAAATTTTAGGAGATTGTATTTATCAGTGTGTTTCTATGTGTCTTTGTTTTGTTCTGTGGTAATCCATATAGTTTTATTTTCTTGATCTTACTCAATACTGTTTTTAGGAACGACTCTGGACCTCAAGCTATGAAAGTAATTCTTCAACATTGCGGTGGTTTCCAGCATAAGATAAGAGAAGTAAGTCTTTGTCTATATTTTTCTTTGCAAATGTAATTGTTGGTCTGTATATAATTTTCATTTGTTAATTGCAGAATGATGTTATCAAGCTGCGTGAGCAGCTGGCGTTCTATATGCTAACTTTCCAAGGCAATGCAAAGAAAATGCCTGCAGTCATTGATATAATGAGAAAGCATGCAAGACGGTGAATGTTGCTCGATAAGGAGATACAAACCATTTCGGAAAGAAACATGTTTCTCTGTTTGTATTCCGACAGTATCATTGATTCTCCGTTATGGTTCTATTTATATTTTAGCTTGTGCTTTTACTATTTGTAAGTGAACCCAAGAATCTCCTGTTTTGTACTGTCACCTTGTGTTGAACATATGTGGTTTCCTTTTTCTGGCATATATTTTTCTGTACTTGTACTCTTATGTCTTACGTACTTGATATTTGCTTCCTGATGTACTTACCTCTTTATTGTGACTGTGAGACACTTACTATTCCTTGCTATGTTTCCCTCAAGTTATGTAGATGTTATTTTCCCGTATTCGAATTGTACTTTGTTGTTTGTTTGTTGCTGTAGTTAATACATGTGTTTGCAGTCTATATTCTAGCTTATATTTTAGCTGTATTTGTACTCTTGTATGTGTACCTAGGACTTTTGTGTTGTTGTACTTACGCCTGTACCTTCATGCACCCATCACCGCTGTACTGTACACACCTTACACACCTGTACCTTCCATCAGAACCTAGAATTTGCAGACAAATATAAAGAAACAGTCATGTTTTGCTCTTGCTGCCTAAACTGTATTCGTGCACCTTTCACCGATGTACTCCACCCTGCTGGCACATGTTCATTCCCAGAGAACCATAAAACATGCGAAGAACATAGGGAAACACTCCTGTGCTCCTCTTGCTAACGAAGCTGTACTTGTGAACCCTTCACCTCTGTACTCGACACACCTTACACCTGTACTTTCTTGAATAACCCAAAATTTGCAGACAAATATAGAAAAACAGTCATGTGTTCCTGTTGTTGGCTAACCTGTACTCGTGCGCCCTTCACCGCTGTAATCGACCTTACTGGCACATGTCCATTCGCAAGTAACAAAAAACATGCAGAGAACAGAGGGAAACAATACTGTACCCCTCGTCCTAACGAAGCTGTACTCGTGCACCAATCACTGCTGTACTCGATACACCTTACACCTGTACCTTCTTGCAGAACACAAAATTTGCAGACACATATAGAGAAGCTTGATCATGTTTTGCTCTTGCTGCCTAAGATGTACTTGTGCGCCTTTAACCGCTGTACTCGACCCTGCCGGCGCATGTCCCTTTCCAAAGAACCATAAAACATGCGGAGAACATAGGGAAACACTCCTGTGCTCCTCTTGCTAACGAAGCTGTACTTGTGAACCCTTCACCTCTGTACTCGACACACCTTACACCTGTACTTTCTTGAATAACCCAGAATTTGCAGACAAATATAGAAAAACAGTCATGTGTTCCTCTTGCTGCCTAAGATGTACTCGTGTGCCTTTAACCGCTGTACTCGACCCTGCTGGCGCATGTCCCTTTCCCAAAGAACAAACAACGTGCAGAGAACAGAGGGAAACACTCCTGTACTTATCTTGCTAACGAAGCTGTACTTGTGCGCCCATCACCGCTGTACTCGACAAACCTTACACCTGTACCTTCTTGCAGAACCCAAAATTTGCAGACAGAATTAGTGAAACAGTCATTTATTCCTCTTGCTGCCTAAGCTGTACTCGTGCGCCTTTCACAGCTGTACTCGACTGATATTTTACATGGGGAACTATTGAGTACTACTCCCTCCATACCAGGGAACAGGGCGTATAATTTTTTGCCGTTTTTCATCAGGGCTTAAGTCGTGGGGGTCGTGGACGTGTGCAACTTCCGTTTCTACCCCTACTTCACGTACCCCCTCGTTTCCCGATCGTCTTCCCCAGCTCCTCGTATCCAGCGCGCCAGCAACGTCCATGGCGGCTCGTTCTTCGGCTTCTGCGCCGATTAATCGCTCCGTCCCACTACAAATTGTGGTACGTCGTCCATCTCCGTTAATTTCCTCTCCCCCGGCCCCTTCTTCCTTCCGTTTCTTGGTGAGACATCCATGGCGATGGGATTTTTCGCATCTGTAGGGCGGCAGCAGTTTTGGCGATGGTGGCGTTGGCGCTATCCCATGCCGCCTACGGGAACGGTGAAGGGTGTAGCTCGTCTGGTACCACGGGGAAGGGCGGCTCGAGCAGCAGCCAGGCAGCGATGGGCGAGGGCGGATCCCCACCATGGATGGAAGACGGAATTGCGATGCCGGTCAGCGTGGAGGACTACATCTTTGAGGACAACTTCTTCATGGAGCAGCATCGCACGAACATGCAGGTAAGTGTGTTAATCTCTGATGATTTTTTTTTTGTAGATAGAACATCATGTGAGGCATATGGTAATGGAGTTTTTCCATGTAGTGGATGTTCGATGTGCAGTCTACTTTTGATGCATGGCTCGATGGCATGGATGTTGAAGATAATGTGATGAACGATGGAGTTCAAGATGTGGCCGTGCAGATGGTCGGGGAAGGAGAGTTTGCTGCAGACATAGGAGGGATTGAAGATGGTGTTCAAGATGTGGAGATAGAAGGGGTAGAAGAGGTTGTGGAGATGGATGGGGAAGGAGAGTTTGCTGCAGACATAAGAGGGATTCAAGATGTTGTTCAAGATGGTGCTGAAGATAGTGTTCAAGATGTGGAGATACAAGGGGTAGAAGAGATTGTGGAGATGGATGGACAAGAGGTTCACAAACGGCGAGCAAGTAATATTTGATGTCATGTTTGACATTCACCATCCTAAAATTTATCTTGACGACAATGGTGTTTATCGTTATTATGAGGAATAGGTAATGAGTTATGAAATGTAATGCAATCTTTAGAGATATGAAATTTATGTTATGGATTGCCTTATGGTAAGAAAATTATGGATTGCCTTATGGTAAGAAAATTATGGATTGCCTTTTGTTAAGAAAATTATGGATTGCCTTTTGTTAAGAAAATTATGGATTGCCTTTTGTTAAGAAAATTATGGTTCTAGTGAGACGAGTACATCTGCGGCACGAGTAGGAGTATCAGATTATCTGTGTTTGTTTTCGTTAATACTTTCGATTCTGCGGGGTAGGTACTGGTGCTAACAGTGTCGAGTTCATTTTTGCAGCAGAGACGAGTGCATGTGTATCATGAATAGGAGTGTTAGATAATTTCTGTTGGTTTTCTTGTCAGGTTTTCTGTTGTATATCGTAGGTACAGGTGCTTTATGGTATAGAGTACAGTGGTTCTAGTGAGGCAAGTACATCTGCGGCACGAGTAGGAGTATCAGATTATCTATGGTGGTTTTCGTTAATACTTTCGATTCTGCGGGGTAGGTATTGATGCTAAGTGTATCGTGTACATTTTTTTGTAGATACAAGTACATCTTTACCATGAATAGGAGTGCTAGATAATTTCTGTTGGTTTTCTTGTCAGGTTTTCTGTTGTATATCGTAGGTACGGGTGCTTTATGGTATGGAGTACGGTGGTTCTCTTGTGACGAGTACGTCTGCAGCACGAGTAGGAGTACCAGATTATATGTCGTGGTTTTCGTTATTAATTTCGATTCTGCGGGGTAGGTACTGGTGCTAAGTGTATCGAGTACATTTTTGCAGTAGATACAAGTACATCTGTATCATGAATAGGAGTGCTAGATAATTTCTTTTGTTTTTCTTGTCAGCTATAGATGAGAGAGCAAAATTGTATTGCACACACAAACACACATAATAGCTGTATAATTTAAGGTAATCGGTGTACACAAATAAATATGTCCAACATATTCGGCAAATATAATAAGCACATAACTTAATCTACCAGGTTATAAATAAAGCTCCATCCTTCTGTATTCTTCCTCATTCATCGTCGGAAACTACAATCACTTCTTTGCAGCTTTTACCTGGCGTGTCACACATGCATTTCCTTGCACGTCCACTGTCCCTGTTGATTTTATCATTGATTGCTTGCTTCTTGGATTGTGCAACTCCCATCAACATATCAATGGTGAACACTACATCATCTTTCCTCTGTTGTATTGCTCCAGGAGTTGCCTCAGGGTATTTTAGGCTGTCCAGTGACTCTAGGCTCGCATAGTAGAGGTTCCTCTCATCCTCGTCCACTGGAATTAGGTCCTCCATGTGAATAAAGTCTCTGTATTTTTCATCATCATCAGATTCGACTCACTTTGTTCATCGGTAGCATTGCTTCATCACCATCACCATCATCACCATCATCACCATCATCATCGTCTTCATCGTCGGCATTGCCTCCTTGCACAACATTATCTGAATGATATTCCTGTTCTTCATCACTTATGACAATCAGTTCAACCTCCTCGTGTTCTTGATGGGTGCTCATGATTTCCTCATCTTTATCAACCTCCTCCTTTTTATCCATGGCGTCTTGATCCTTGTCGAAGCTTGATTCAATTGCCTGCATTTATTGAATGACAGTTGTAGTTTAAATAAATTATTTGAGTTTTTCTTAGTAGGCACTTGTACAACTGTAGATAGTGAACCCACACATCTGATCTAAATCTATTGTGATGTACATTAATTTCAAGATAGGTAGATTAGATTCAACACAGCACAATGTAATATATATAGCATGACAGAACAATTATACATAGCATTTTATTTTTGGAGAAAACAACTCATATGATATATACTCTAGAGGTACAATAAAATCACTTACTCATAAATTTATCCTGTGTAATTGTAACAATATTATCTGAAACTGTAACTAATCAACATAGCAGTTTCTGTTTTAAAAGGTCAACAAGAACATATAATGCTGATCCGTTGTTTTCGTTTTACCTCATGAGCTGTCTCCCGGGCACATGACTCTTTGGGGAGAACCACGGTAGTAACGCGTACGGAAGTTCTTCTGATTGGCGAGCAGGATGAGAGGGATACCATCCTTAGGAAGGGAGAAAAGCCGGTGAACGATGCAGGTCTTACATTGATTGATGCAGGGGGTCAGGAGTACGCTCGCGTGGACACTCCCGTTCTTGAGCGGCGGTATGGCAAGACATGGGTGCAGATTTGCGCCGGGAGCGGCGGCATGGATTCACTCGGCGAGGATCTGTATGATTGATGGGAGGTACGGAATATGGCGCGGAGGGATCGGTGTGGTAGATCGCCTCCTCCATCGGCCATCCATAGCTACCCGCGATATCGACTTTGCTCACGGATTTGCGATGGGAGGGGGAGTTTTCTGTCGAATGTGGAGATGAAACTAGGGTTTGGTAAGAGTTGTCTTCCTTCACGCGTGGGCGTGTAGCGACATGTAGCATAAATAGAAGTCCACAGCATTTGGCGGGAAATTATTCCCGGACTCTCCTTTTTCCCGCCAATGAACAATGGGATGTAGATCCCGCATCCTGGAGTTGTGTTTGTTTTTCTCTAGCGCAGCTACATTTTCAGAGGGGCGTCGAGTACGGCAATGACGGCTAGTCGAGTAAAGGTTAAACAAGGGTTTGGTAAGAGTTGTTTATCTGGAAATAATTCTGTTTTCTCTAGGGCATTTACATGTGCAACACTTGTGAAGCACCAATAGGAGCACGGTATTGTGTTTCTCTTTTGATTTATCTGGGAGAATTTCGTTTTCTCTAGTGCAGGTACATGTTCAAAGGGGTGACGAGTACGGCGACGACGGCTAGTCGAGTACGGGTTCCGCAGCAGGAGGAACACAGGTCTGTGTTTCTTTCCGCTCTCTCTATTGCAGGTACAAGTTCAAATGCGTGGAAAGTACATCGTAGAAGGCTAGTCGAGTACATGTTTCGCACCAAGTGGAGTACATGATTTTGTGTCTTTCCGTTTTCTCTAGCGCAGGTACAAGTTTAACAACGTGTGGAATACAGCGGTGACGTCTACTCGAGTACGGTCTAGTTAGGAAGAGGAGTACAGGATTGTGTCTCTTTCTTTTTTCTCTAGTGTAGTTACAGGAAGAAATGGACGACCAAGATGGGCAGACCAACGAGATAGATTTTCTGAATGATCGTATATTATGAAATGCTACTACTATAATAACTGTACAGTGTTGTAACTACGGTGTTATTTTATTGCAAAAATAAATAACGCACATTTCGTTTAATTAACTAAAGCATGGCTGATAAAATATGTCTCTTATCCGGGACCCACGTGTCAGCATGTTTAATTAACTAAAACATGGTTAATAAAATCTGTTTCTTATCCGGGACCCACGTGTCAGCATGTTTAATTAACTAAAACATGGTTAATAAAATCTGTTTCTTATCCGGACCCACGTGACAGTCTTACTCTGCCGTTTCGTCGCCTCCGTCTTTACGCCCACCGTCTTCCTCCCCCACCCGCACAACTTCCCAGTTTTGAAAGCAGACTTGAATTTGGGAAAACCGCAAGAGCGTCGCCGGAGAAGCCGCCGCGCCGAGGAGGAGGATCCTTTGCCTCCCATAACTGTTGCGCAGGGTATCAGCCTATTCGCCCGTACCTACTCTGCTGCTTTGCTCCGTTCGCGTCGGCCCTTATCGTCTTTGGAATTGTTTTGTTGGTCCCGCCGCTGCTGATCTAGGGTTTCACAGTCGCCGCTTGAGTCCAAGGTCTGCACCTGTAACGAGATGTCGTCATTTTCGCGATCATCCCCGCCGTTGAATCCTGGTACACTGCTCTGTTGTATAATTTTAAGAAACCCTAGGGCGTAATAGTTTTTGTGCTGTTGAATATTCCCAATACTGCTTTAGGGTTTCCTTAGTTCTGCGGTGCTTCAGATTCGCGTGATGGGCAATTTTGATTTTGGCTGTATGTTGTGTTCTGGTTTGTTAATACTTGAGGCCTGCCTTGATTTGTACTTCATCCGCTATTGCCTCTGTACTTGTACTTATCCCCATGTTCAAACTTCAGTCCTGGGACAAAACAGTCCGGTAGTAGTTAATTTGTTCTTGTTCATTCTTCTGTTGTTGTGTTCTTATTTATTTTTGCAGTGCAGCGGATTGATTGCGTTTGTGCCTGTACTCGTCAACTATTTAGAATTAATTTTTAAAGCTACTTTAGTCAATATTTGCTTGTAATCTGTTTCTGAAAATCATTGGTGTCTTCTTGATGTTGTGTATATATGCTTTGATGTATTTTATTTTTGTTACGCAGATAATTTCTCAAGATCTCCAACAAGCAGGACCATTGGTGATACATTATTTCTCTTGAGCACGCCGAGGCGCAGACACGGAATACCCACTCGCAGACAGTCTTCCAGTTTTAGATAGAGCTGATCCTGCAGAAATTCCAGTTCTGAACCCGAGAAGGGAGGAAAAAACTTTTACTTCTGTTTTCACAAGAAGGCAGAAAAGGAAGGCTGGAAACGACGACAAGATGCATAATTCCAACACCAAGTGTACAGATGATGAAGCAGCTGCTCGGCTTTGATGAAAATGCGAGAGGAGTGTGCCACTTCAGCGGCTAGCTGCGATATCAAGAAGGGTAGTCATGTGCCCAAGCCGTCTAGCGAGAGATAACGAGAGACATAACGGTGCTTGTGAGAAGAAGGCAAGTGGGCGTAAGAAGAAGGGAATTAAAAGAGCCAAACATTCTAGAGAATGCGTAGTTACGCATACGAGAGGGAAAGGAGATGAAGGAACAAATGACGGAGCTAATCCGGCATCTTCATCTCGAGGTTGTATTATATGATCCTCGTGTTGAAATGTGTGAAGTAGACACTTCGATGAAGGAAAGCTGTTGAAAAAGGACCAAAAGGTCCTTACCAAGCAAAAACAGTGGAAATAAAGTTTTGCATGCAAAAAGGATAAAGGTAAGCAAGGATCTGTTGCCTAGAGAAGTCGGTGAAGATCCTTCGGACAAGGACCATATTATGAGTCAGATGTCAATCAATATAATTATTGATGCTGCAAAAGAACTGGCGAGGATCCCTAAACTTATAGAGAGTGTTAGAAATGCAGGGTTTGGTCCTTTCATAGACACTAAAATAAAAGGATCAGTCAACCGTAAGTGTATTTCTTTCATTCTAAAGAATATAGATATTCGTACAATGACGGTGACATTCTCTGAAGAGAAGAAGATAGAGATAAATCGCTACGCTATCCATCATTTATATGGCATACCAAATGGAAATGTGTCAGCTCCAAGGCCGAATGAAAGCGAGAGAAGTCACAGCGAGAACTCAAGCAAGAACTTGGGTTCAAATCAGGTGAAGATATCAATGCAAGGAAACTTCTTGATAAGCTAACATCTATGGTCGATGAGCATCTTAGTCCTACAAATGCAGTGGAAATCAATACAAACCTTGCACTGAAGATCTTCTATCTCATATTGTTTAATAAAGGTTTATGTGTTGGAATTGGATCACGTGTAACTGCAAAAGAAGCAAGCATGGTTAAAGGACTTGATTATGGCAAAATGAAAGATATGGATTTAAATCAGCTAGTGGTGGATGAGCTGCAGATTTCAGCTACTCCAGCAGCGAGTTACAATGTGTTAGCAAATAAGCACTTGGAAGGATTAGCTGTAGCACCGCTAATAATGTACCTGGATTCTCTTATTTACAAAGACTTAGCCCATATGGGAAAGGAGACACCTCGGGTGTTGGTTCTTGATGAACAAAAATTAACAGCAATTTCAAGAGCTGACAGGGACATGGGAGCGCAAAAAGGGAGTGAAGACTGGGCTTTTGGAAAAATAATTGTAAGCATGCTCTTGAAACAAACATTTTTCATATTTTGTTTCTTGGTTTTGCGTAACGTCCTTTTTGCAATTAAAAGTTTGTTTCGATCTATCTATTTGCCATTGTAATGTAAGTTAAATCTTTTTATCAGACTTGGAAGGCACAAAATGATAGAGTTTACAAGACAATATCAGAAGAAAAAGCAGAGGAAACAATGGCAAAGAGGCACGGATCCATTTGCTTTGCCGTTGCAGGAAGGCCATTTCACGGTGGCGATCACATGCCTGCGGGAACCGCATCTGAGCACCAAGGAGCCCTGATGATAGGAAACAGCTATGCTGTCCAGAGTGATACGATTAACAGCATCAAGAACCTGATGCAACAGGCTTTGAATTTGACAGGCAATCTGCAGGACTACGTCGCGAGTTGCTAAATAGAGATATACCCGGGGATAATGATGACAGAAAGATTGAAAACCTCAAGGTCCAAACAGCCAGACCTCTTATCGATGTTTGATTTGTTTGGAGATGAGCAGATATCTTTTCTTGATAGACACCGTACGAGATGGACTTGTCGATGAAACCAACAAATTGACATCAATTCCTGATGCGAAAAAGGCACATCAAACCGTGGAGGTTGATGTAGGGAAGGTAATCCTTTAATACACTCGCACATTCTTTTATAGCTCTGTATGTTTACACAAGATATAATGTACCTTTCTCTGTGAGAAATAGGCTAATTGGTAAAAGCATAAGCATGTGTGGAATTCAGTATTTTGTACTTATTATTCATTGCTAACTGTACTCCATGTGTTTTCAGGAGACTTGCGAGCAGCAGGCAAAAATAGTAGAAGAAGGCTGCAAGGCCAAATCAGTAGTCAAAAAAAAGAGGAATAAGAAAAAACGTAAACTCTCGAGTAAAACAGGCATCATTGGAGACAAGGTGCTAGAAGAAACCCATCCTGATCCCAGGGAGCATCAGGCTGGTTCTCTCCCAGATATCTCTGAGAACATCCAAGAATCCAATAAGGATCTAGCCATCCAAATGACCTGTGAAAAGGTACTAACTACAAAATAACCAATTAAGTGTTAATTTTTAAATTGCCCAATTCAGGATGCTGCAGCTCACATGCCAGAGATTGTAACAAGTGCTGCTACAATCACTGGAATGAGTACCGATAAGCTAGCGGAATCACTCGATCCAAAAGTGAACCATAATTTTTTAATCATTATACTATGAAATAAATTATTATACAACTCATTGATTTTGGCCAACCACTCATTAACAGGATCAAGAAAAAACATGTACGAGCCAAACCACGATTGAAGAAGTTCATGACCCATCGGATAACTTGCAGGAAGGAATCCAGGTACACCATTACATGTTTTTATATGTCACTGTGTTTGTGCAATATGGAGACACAATTGCAATACATGTACACGGCAGCTTTGTAATAAATCATTAATATATATAATCTTAGTATAACCTTAAGGTGAAGTTTAATATCATCGGTGCAATCCAGGCTAGTTGGAAAAAAATATAAATATAAGCATCCGTACATCCATGTGTTAACTGTATTAATAAATGTGCTTTATGTATTAAATTTATTTTGCCATCTCTATTATACGTAACTTCAGGCGACTGACGAACAACAGGCATGCATCGGAGAACAGCAGGTGAGAGAACCCCCTCTTGCTCCAGAGCAAATTATTGGACCTCTTCTTCGTACAGAAGAATCCATCAAGGAACCAGCCAGTGAAACGTACGGTAAAGAGGTACTAATTTATATATTTTCAAATTTAGCACTATTTTTGTTTCTCAGATATAAATGTTTCTAAATTCTTCTACAGGATGCGGGAACTTCGAATGATGGTGCCGAGGCTGATGCGCCATACGTTGAAACAAGTGCTGCTACTGTTAGTCAGAAAAGTGCTGATATGATAGCGGAGTCATCTGATCGAAACGTAAACCATCCAACATTTTATCATTCTAGTTAGATAACTTATTATATGACTCATTAACTTTAGCCAACAGAATTCCATTGAAAAGCGGGATCAAAACATAAAATCTGCAAGTGCAACCAATAGTGAAGAAGTTCAGAACCCGGGGGATTACATAGAAGGAGAACAGGCGGAACATGATCTTGTGCACGACGTAGCACATGCGGACCAGTGCACTTCGGACAATTTGTTGGAAGATTGCGTGGAGGGCTCAAAAGCACGAATAGAAGATGAAAACTCAGCCGAAGAGGAGCTATGCAATAAGGTTGTTGAGAATACACGCGCAGACGATGATGTGCAAGTTACCCAACAAATGGATCCTGCGTGCAAAGGCAAGTTCATTGAATTTTTTTACCGTGCTATTTCGTAATTTACATAATACAATTTCTTTTTCTTTTCTTTCAGGCAATTATGACCAGCTAAAAATATCTCCACCAACGACTGAACAAATTGACGAAGAAGCCAGAGGAGCTTTCTTATTGGTAACTTGTCGCAATGTAATACAAATCCATCGATCTACCAAAATTGTATGGAATTTGATGTTAGTGCATCTCCTAATGTTGCCAACCAGGATTCTAAAACCTCGACGGGCTCGGATGGCGATGGCATTTGTGACATATCTGTAGTTGCAACCATTGTGGAGGAGTCCTCAACTGCTATAGTACCCGATGATGGACAAACGCTTGAGGATGGCCAGCACATAGGCAAATACCGAAAATATATTCTTATCTATTTTCCAATCTGCACCTTTGAAATGCCCACCAATTCATGTTTCCACAGCAGAAGAAACTACTCAATCTGTGTCAAGCAAACTTAGTTTTGATCAGCCAGGAGATGCAACACCTAAGGAAATCATGGAGCGTCCATGTGCCACCGCTGACCGAATGCGAGATGATGCTCTTATCAAAGGTGCACACCCAATCATGGGATAAATACTTTAAAAGTAGTATAGTGGTCTATCCATAAGATGTGCAACCCAATTTGATTACATTTATGGCAGCTCATGTATTTTTCTTTTTACGTGAAAGATGTCTCCGATGAAGGTAACATAAGGGAAGAGAACGAGTTAGCCAAAACGGGTGGTAACACAGCTGATGGGGAAGAGAAAACCAATGTCGTGTCATGTCACCACGATGAACAAGAGCAGGTTGTCAAAGAGAGTACAATTGCAACAGACGAGAACAATTGCGACAACCGCAGCCCTGAAATTGCATCAGAACCAGCCATGACCATTCAGGAAGAATTGAAAAGCATCATCGATAATTCCATCAATAAAGGCAAGAGACGAAAAACCCATGTTGCATACTTAAAATGTTGCAAATTACGTAATCTATTTTTTCCGTAAACAATACATATGTTAAAATATACGGTGTGAAAAAAGTATGATCATTCATTGCGAGATGATGGAGAAAATCCTGATGATGGGTATAATACCATTACTGATTTTGTCTATAAAGAAGTATGCAAATACAGTATCGAGATCATCTATCAACGATAATCGGGATCCATCCAGCGAGGAACGCATGGAAAAAATTAGGTATCGTGTTTTGGCATATGTAATTACAGTCAATTCAAAAACACTGCCTGACAAATAATTTATTAAATTTCCGCAGGAATCAGAAGTTTATTGGATATGGTGATATGGAGGTTACCATTGGTGATGTTGCTGACTCCTTTGAAGATGGTGCTCCTATTAAAACCAGTATCATGACAATCTTGGTAGATGTAGCGCGGGATATTTTTCGAAGCCCTGATACCAAACGTCTAATAGTGCCATTCATGGCGGTGGTAAGAAATATTATTATTATTATTAATATTTTTCTTCATGCACGTTTCTATCACGAAAATTTGAGGCGGCACTAACATAAAAATATAACACCCAAACAGTTAAGGTGCAACAGGATTAATAGGAACAATGATGGCAAAATGAATACGAGGAAATTGGCAAATCTCATAAAGGCAATTAATCCGGTTGAAGATTGTTTCCAGTTGGACAAATACGATATTGTAAGTTTCAGTGTGGAGTCCATAATTATCTTAAAAGAAAAAGAGTGCCTCAAACAAATAGCTGGAATGCATTTTTTGTTTATGCGAGATAAAAATTCCATGTTTGAAGAAGGAGATAAAGAGTGTCTGTGGGTCACTATTTCGTCATGTCCGTGAATTTAAAGAAGAAGCGGTTTGAACTTCTAGACTCACTTGGAGGGCGAGAAGCTGAACAGCACTTTGTTAACACGGCTGACGTGTTCAAGGAAATTTGGAGGGAAGCGTACAAACAAAGCAACGGAAAGCTGTCACCTGAAAACCTCGACGACTTTTCGTATCAGAAGCCTAAAATTATTCCACTTCAGGGAGAAACGTAAAAATCGTTGGACATTTATTAAATAAGAATTGTTGAACCTTTATTCATATATAAATACATGCTAATGATTTACATGGTGATCGACGCAGGTTAAAGCGTGGAGTATACATGCTGATTTTCCTCATGTTGGAATGGACAGTCTACGATGTTCGTTCGACGAGAAAGATGTAATGTACATCGAGAAAAAGATTATTATACTTGATCCTTATGTGGGAAAGTTTGGAGGTTAATATTGGTCTTATTGAATCAATTGACAAAGGTAGTCGATCTTGCCCATTTATTAATAAAGATTTCTGCGCATATAGAAATTTCATGACATATTTATATTCTTGTTTTATTGTTTGGTGTAGGCAAGCTTAAAAAAATCATCCCAGGAGAGTACAATTTAATCAGGAAGAGTACTGTGAAGCCAAACATGGTTGTTATCATTGACCTACCTGATGTCAATATACCAGAACCAAGGGAGATTGATGATGGAAAAGAAAACTATCTGAAGAACAAGAATACATACTCATCGGTAGCCGGAAGACTACAGCATGGAATGCTTGAAGGAAAGACGCATGAGCGGAAGAAACATCGGAAGGACAGAAAAGAAGACAAAGAAACAACAAAGAGCGGCGAAGAAGACAAGAATCGGAAGCAACGAAATCTGTTGTTGCCATAAACTATGAAGACAACGGCACCTTGAATACTTGAGGACTAGAGAAGCAAGAGTTGACGATCCCTCAAGATTGCACCAAGTTTTGTTTACTCCAATAAACAGAACCTCTTCTTCATCGCCTGGTTATAAAGTTGATAAAGACTTGCACGTAGCCTCACTAGGTCACAAAGTCTTGAGACTCCACCGAAGGTTTCAAAGTCCAATTATGTAGACAAAGCGAAGAGGGACAATGTTACTCCGTCTAACGTCACGACAACAAAGAGACCAAGAGCTACGCAAAAGGTTTTGCGAGCCTTTGCCGAACCATAAGCCAAGGAAGTTCAAGCATCGAGAAAAAAGCAAACGCCTTATATGACATCATGCGAAAGAAAGAAATACGATGAGTAAGTATTTCATCTTGCAGCATAATGTTCATCTCTTCAACTTGTTATTTTTTAACCTCTGGATTTTCATGCAGAATTGAGATATTCAATGCACCGAGTTATGCACGATCTTGTTCGACTTTGATACCCGTTACACGGGCGCTGAAATTAAAACACAATTTGGTGTTAATCGATTCTTGGATGGTACTACGATGGACTACATCATTGACGAGGTGAGGAATACATCCGATTTGTACGCTACTGGAGAACGAGTCTTGTTAAGCCAAGGATTTATCATGGTACGCATTGCAGTCTATAATGTATGCTGCACTATAACAATGATTATATTGTGCAGCGACTACTGATATAATCCATGTTTGATATGTATGATGCGACACGTTCTCCGGGTGGGTATTTGGTCCCAGTCACCAGAGGAAGTAGAAGAATCCGTTCAAAAAATGAATGATTCATCTAGCTACACAGAAGGTTTCAACGTGGATATTGCATCGGATGTTTTCCATAACTATGTTGACAGAACAAAGAGCCTTCTCGATGCAAAACTTGTAAGCTCCCTGCCTCTATAGGTGCAACATCAGTACAATATCTACTATTTCCATCTACTATTTCTATCTTGTTCTTACATGTCCAATCTCCAAACAGATAATGATGACGTACTTCAAAAGTTCTCACCATATTTTGTATGTGATGAACAAATATACACAAAAATTCGAAATATTGGACTCTAGAAACTATGTTGTGAGAAAAGGTGATGTCCAACTTTATACAAAGAGCAGATTCCACACGGAATGCGGGAAAATAGTAAGTAGAGAAAAATTCCAGATGCATGCTTTTCAAATAATACTATTTGTTGTTGTCAACCATTATTTTACAATCATTTATTCCCTGATTCCTACAGATGGCAAGGATGTAACTTGTACTCAAGCATGTTTACGGTACAGACAAATACAATAAAAGTAATCAACCAAAGAGCTGGGTTGCCTGTGCAAAAAAGCCAAGATATATCGCATGCCCACACCAAGGAATAAACCAATGTGCATTTTACGTTCTGAAGGGTGCGTACCTATATGATGGGATTCGTCTATTGGATGAAAAAGACGGATATGAGCCAATTGAAAAGGATCATGTAAGTGTTACTGAAATACACATTTGTTAATAAGATACAGTGTTTGTAGGATATGCAGTAATTGTAACTACTGTCGTCTCCATTCATTGCAGCCCAAGATAAACTCCATAAAAGGTGAGTATCTGTACGCTTTAATATTCACCCTGCGCAACAGGGCGAATTTGCCATCTGGAATCCAAGAGTTACAACCAACTTCCGCACTTTACGGATGATGCTGTCATAGTAAGCATGTTCACATGTTCAGCAATGAATGTTAACATGACAATGACTTGTCTAATGTATTTATTAATTACTTTCATCTACTGTCTTTTGTAGCACATTCCCTATGGTGAATGGTGGACAGTGCACGTACATCAGATGCGCTTGCGTAAATTTAGTACTAGTACCGTTGGATAGTAAACTTCACTACATTGTGATCTATTAGTACTTGTGAATATGCTGGACATGTACTTTTTGTATCAGTACTTATTATTCCCAGAAAAAGCAGTCATGTATTCCTCTTGCTGCTTAAGCTGTACTCGTGCAGCATTCCCAAATGTACTCCTCTTGCTAACGATGCTGTACCTTCATGCACATGTACCTTCCCACAGAATCCACAATTTGATTTTTTTTTTTAGAGAAACAGTCATGTACTCCTCTTGCTGCATAAGATGTACTTGTGCGCCTTTCACCGCTGTACTCGAAACAGCCGGCTTTGTCTCTTCACATAAAACAAAAAACATGCAGAAAACATAGGGAAACACTCCTGTGCCCCAGTTCATATCGAAGCTGTACTCGTGCGCCCTTCACCGTTGTAATCGACCTTGCTTGCACATGTCCATTCGCAAGTAACAAAAAACATGCAGATAACATAGGGAAGCAGTCATGTATTCCATAGACAAGTAACAAAAAACTCTGTACTCCTCTTGCTTATTAAGCTGTACTCGTGCATCCATCACCGTTGTACTCGACACACCTTGCACCTGTACCTACATGTAGAATCCACAATTTGCAAAAAAAATATAGAGAAACAGTCATGTATTCCTCTTGCTGCCTAAGATGTACTCGTTTGCCTTTAACCGCTGTACTCGACCCTGCTGGCGCATGACCCTTTCCCAAAGAACGAACAACGTGCGAGAGAACGAGGGAAACACTCCTGTACTTATCTTGCTAACGAAGCTGTACTCGTGCACCCATAACCGCTGTACTCGGCACACCTTACACCTGTACCTTCTTGCAGAACCCGATATATGCAGACAAATATAGTGAAACAGTTGTGTATTCCTCTTGCTGCCTAAGCTGTACTCGTGCGCCCTTCACAGCTGTACTCGATCCTGCTGGATCATGTCCATTCCCAGAGAACAAAAAATATGCGAGAAAACATAGGGAGAATCCGATCCCGAAGGGGGATTAGAGACAAAGCCAATGAGGAGCCGAAGACAGCCTTGTAGGAGGCCAAGCTGCAAAGAGCGCTCGAGGAGACTTATTAATCCCAGAAAAAGCAGTCATGTATTTCTCTTGCTGCCTAAGCTGTACTTATTCCTCTAGTGCATTAAGATGCGCTCCAAAGCTGAAAGATTGAGGGCCACTCTGGTAGAAAAAGAAAGCGGAAGCGCCTACAAATACACGGTGGGAGCTGAAAATTCTCAAGCCAATGTTCAAAGCAAAAGTCACACACCACCAGCACCTTCTTCTCGCTGCACAGCCACAACTCAGCGAGTAACTATGTCGGTCTCCACGGGAAAATCTCGGGCGGTTCCGGCGGCCGGCGGAGGAGGAAACGGCGTGGCGGCTGCCGGAGGGTCGCTCTCCTACCGTCCGGGACTCGTGCCCGCCCCCGAGGATACGATGACGAAGGAGGCGCGCGCTATGAGGGAGGCGGAGAAAGCGGATCTGGAGAAGAAGATCGCGAGCGCCAAGGACGAGATCGTCGCGCTGGAGGCGGAGCTGGCCGAGATGGACGCCGCCGCCGTCTCCGAGCCCACGAAGCCGTAGCTGAACCACCGGATCCGGCGCCCGCGCTCGTCGCTTGATCTCCGCGCGTGTCGCCGGCGCCGTTTTGAATTATCCTTCATTAGAAGTTTAGAACTGTAGGAGTACCTTGTTTGGCAGTGGCTTTAAATTTGCTTAGTTAGTTCGAGCACCTACTTGCTCTTCGGTCTATCTGGTGTGAGTTGTGACGAATCAACAACGATCAGTTAGTTCTTGGTGTGTTTGTGTGTGAACGTTGCCAAAGCTGCATCGGCCAAGTAACTTGCCCCTGCCATTCTGTATCAGATCAGCTATCACTCGTCCTTTTCATCTTTTTCTTTTTGCTCGAGCCGCCCATTTCGAGCTAATCATAAGCGCAGCATTGCTTTAGCCCATGCGACTCACAGCAGCAGCTCCTACCATGACATCTGTTGTGATCTTACTTCCTACCACAAGCTAAGCTAGCATATGGTTTGTGTGGTAAGATTAAAGAATCTACTACACCGAAATTGCATCAGCGGGTGGTCAAGGCTGCAACTTTGTGTGCTGTTGTGCAGCTGGTGGTTGGGCGGTCAAGGCGGCAACTTTGTGTACTGTTGTGCAACTGGTGGTTGAACTTGGCCCAGCCTCTCCTGCCATCGATGAGCGCATCTTAATTTGGAGCCCGATTTATTCCTCTCGTGCAGCATTCCCAAATGTACTCCTCTTGCTAATGATGATGTACCTTCTTGCACCTGTATCTTCCCGCAGATTCCACACTTTTTTTTTTAGAGAAACAGTCATGTACTCCTCTTGCTGCATAAGATGTACTTGTGCGCCTTTCACCGCTGTACTCGAAACAGCCGGCACCTGTCTCTTCACAGAAAACAAAAAACAAGCAGAAAACATAGGGAAACACTCCTGTGCCCCAGTTCATATCGAAGCTGTACTCGTGCGCCCTTCACCGCAGTAATCGACCTTGCTGGCACATGTCCATTCGCAAGTAACAAAAAACATGCAGATAACATAGGGAAACAGTCATGTATTCCATAGACAAGTAACAAAAAACTACTGTACTCCTCTTCTTGTGAAGCTGTACTCGTGCACCCATCACCGTTGTACTCGACACACCTTGCACTGTACCTACATGTAGAATCCACAATTTGCAAAAAAAATATGAAAGCTTGAGTCATGTATTCCTCTTGCTGCCTAATATGTACTCGTGTGCCTTTAACCGCTGTACTCGACCCTATGTGGCGCATGTCCCTTTCCCAAAGAACAAACAACGTGCGAGAGAACGAGAGGAAACACTCTTGTACTTATCTTGCTAACGAAGCTGTACTCGTGCACCCATCACCGCTGTACTCTACAAACCTTACACCTGTACCTTCTTGCAGAACCCGATATTTGCAGACAAATATAGTGAAACAGTTATGTATTCCTCTTGCTGCCTAAGCTGTACTCGTGCGCCCTTCACAGCTGTACTCAACCCTGTTGGCTCATGTCCATTCCCAGATAACAAAAAATATGCAGAAAACATAGGGAAACAGTCATGTGCTCCTCTTGCTGCTTAAGTTGTAGTCCTGTGTCCTTCAGCGCTGTACTCGTGCACCCATCACCGCTGTACTCGACACATCTTACACCTGTACCTTCTTGCAGATGACGATATTTGCAGGCAAATATAGTGTAACAGTTATGTGTTCCTCTTGCTGCCTAATCTGTACTCGTGCGCCCTTCACAATTTGTACTCAACCCTGTTGGCTCATGTCCATTCCCAGATAACAAAAAATATGCAGAAAACATAGGGAAACAGTCATGTGCTCCTCTTGCTGCTTAAGCTGTACTCCTGTGTCCTTCAGCGCTGTACTCGTGCACCCATCACCGCTGTACTCGACACATCTTACACCTATACCTTCTTGCAGAACCCGATATTTGCAGGCAAATATAGTGAAACAGTTATGTGTTCCTCTTGCTGCCTAATCTGTACTCGTGCGCCCTTCACAGCTGTACTCGACCCTGCTGGCACATGTCCATTCCCAGGGAACAAAAAATATGCAGAAAACATAGGGAAACAGTCATGTGCTCCTCTTGCTGCTTAAGCTGTACTCGTGTGCCCTTCACCACTGTACTCCTGCACCCATCACCGCTGTACTCGACACACTTTACAGCTATACTTTCTTGAATAACCCAAAATTTGCAGACAAATATAGAAAAAAAAGACAAGTACTCCTCTTGCTGCCTAAGCTGTACTTGTGGACACTTCACCGCTGTAATCGACCCTGCTGGCACATGTCCATTCGCAAGGAACAAAAAACTTGCAGAAAACTTGGAGAAATACTCGTGTAATCTACTTGGTGAAATCTGTACTTTTTCAACCTTCTCCACTGTACTCGAGCCATTCTGGCACCTGTACATTCCTAGATAACTCAAATCTTGCGGAAAACATATAGAAAAAACTCCTGTACTCCTCTTGGTGCCATTGCTGAACTCGATACAGCTGACACCTGTCCCTCCCCAGTGAACTAAAAAACATGCTGACAAAAGGTACTGCGACAGTGGCAGGGTTTCAAGTGAATATATTCCTTTGTCAGGTTTTGAGTGAATATATTCTGCACAGAATGACACGACAGTGGCAGCATAAAAAGCATATAAAGCATGCAGCGACAAGCAACTGAGCGACAGTGTGTGTTCGAGATAATATAAAATGCAGTCACTCTGATTACACCATATTACTGTGTTACTTTTTTTATTTATCCCATGTTTTGGGTGCTTGTTGAAATTATGTAATTAACCCACGTTATATGACAGCACTTCTGAAAACATTTATTTAGTTCATGTGCAATCCTGGAATCTTCCTCTATCTTCCTCGGCTTATAGTAGTTGCTTTGCGTTGATGATTACGGATTGGGTCATGCGCCCTGCCAGTGTTTCGAGTGAATATATTCTACAAAGAATGACAAGACAAATGCAGCCTAGAAATCATAAAAAGCATACAGCGACAAGCAATTGAGTGACCATTCTCTGACTGAGTGACAATGCAATTAGAAAAATGGGCTGGTTACGATTCCATGATTTCTTGTAGTGACTTCTACTTTTTTCATATAAATAGTAGCTCTTGCATTGTTGGTTTGCGAGATAGAAGCCATGCGGTATTCTCGGAGATCCTTTGGTTCCAGTACACAAGAACCTGCTCCTGCCAATCTCCTAGTTTACCACGGAAGAAGTGCAAGAGAGGGAGTTGGCGGATGAGAGGAATAGAGCATTCTTGGAGCGAGGAAGGCTGTGGATGGTTTGGAGAAGCTAGGTGAGTGTCTTGTGAGAACATCTATCATGGCACTCCCTTCTCCAAATGCTCCACCTAACATTAGAAGGGCTTGTAGACCTAGCATGCCATCAATGTCTGAGTTGCCAAGAAGAGTCGATGGATTGCATCCTAGGGAGGCAAGAAATCGGCGTATTTGTGCGGGGAGTACCCTCCACTTGAACACTTGGAGAGGGCTCTTGAAGGACAGTACCTTCATGCATTGGTACCTCCTGAGACGGAGAAAGAAGTAACTGCTTCAATTGTTCTGTGCAAGGTCAAAAGGGCCATGAAGAGATGGTTGACTAGGGTGAGAAATAAATTAAGGAAGCAATAGTGTTTTGTGTCTCTGCAGCCATGTAGTGTATGTGTTTATCTGCAACCATATAGTGTGTGTACGTGTGTGTACGTGTGCCACTATGTATTATCGTGCAAGGTACAATAAAACGTGTCGTTCTTAATTACTAGCACTTGCCACATACAGAGAAATGCATATGCAAGTAGTTAATTGCATTACTTACACGATTCTACATTAGAGCGATGCGTAAGTACAAAAAAAAAAAAAAAAAGGTACGCACGCAGTGACATATTTTCTTTATAATTTCTACAAAGGCAATTCAGCGCGCGAGACATGGTAATCCCGATGAGCAGATCAAAAACTTTATTAGGCACATATTTATAAAATTTAAAGTAGTTACCATAACACACTTGCCACTAATAGGTAACAAAGTGCATTGAGCCCAAGTACGGCTCAGGCTTATATGCAAGTACTAGGTTATATTATGTACAATTATTTAACAAATTTTTTTTTTTAATAAAATGACAGTAATGCGTCAGACAGACAAGTGCCAAACTGACTTAGACATGATACAGAATACGCAAGAAGATGAACCGCTTTGCGGTTAGATGAGTAGTGGAACCGCTTTGCGGTTAGCGGAATTGAATCGTATACATCTGTAATATAGCGCTCTACATTCCTCTCTAAATAATCACCACCATCGCCACTAATTCCCGCATTCCACTTTCTCCCCTATTTTGCCACCCAACGATTGATCGCCGCGGCTTGCACTGCTCATCTGTAGCGATGGAGCAAGGTGACAGCAGCAACTCGAACACGCACGCGTATGTTCTTGCTTCTGGTCCGATGGCAAACATCACTTCGCGATCAGATCTTCTTACCACCGCTTGCATTGCATATGGTATACCGGAGATGCGCGATGCCATCCATGAAGACCGAAGCCTCCCGTTCGGGTCCCCGTGCATTTTACACAGCCTACGACCACAGGAGTATTCTGCTCATCGGAACTCTCATGTATTTATTTTCAATAATATTTCGTTTTTTATGTTTTATTTTGACATAAATTTGTGAGATTAATGATGCAAAACTCATATAGGGAATTGACGCTTCCCTGACGCCGTTAGACTCTGCTGCGGTATCAGCATTCGTTCCATGTAGAGTGATAGGCCGTAATAATAAGCATTGGGTTGGTGCGAATGGGGACTGGGTTGCATTTGTTCAGGATCAGGCACAATGGACCTTGATGAACGTCTACACCAAGGCGGAGATAACACTTCCTTCGATTCGAAATGTTGGGATCCATCCGGATGACCATTTCAGGTATTGCTCGATAAGTCGTTATTTCACCATCTTTTTTGATTTATTTAAGCCAAAAGTTTTTAAAATACCACCCAGGTATCATTGGGAGATGGCTAGTCTCGTGTTACTAAAGATCCAGATTACTGGTGAACCATTCATGTTTGAAGGCAGATGGCACTACTGTGCCATAGCAGTGTTTGACAAGACATTGGCAATCATGATGGGTGGAATGGACTACTGCTGGAGGATCCTTAAGAATGACTTCCTTCGTCCGTCATTCTAGGCTTTTGCCATCTACGATGAAGGTAGGATATATGCTGTTACGGAACCCCGTGGGGATGTACTTGTGTGGCAGCCAATGGAATATGGTAAGTTCGTATTCTATTTATTTTATAACAATTTTGCACTTTTTGTCTTTACGCCATCAAATACAGTTAACTGTTTCCTAGATTAATTATAAGGCTGTCTACAATCAAACTTATCTCAATCTCAGATAATTTGTTCAAATTCCCTATGCATTTTTTAATTTATTCACATTTCACTTGTTTCTTTTTCTTCCAACCCTATAAAATTTTAATAGTTATCACAAAGTATATGATCAATGCTACATTGTTTACTTAAATAACTACCATGTTAAATATACTGTAACTATGTTCAGACTACGTTGTTTATTTATTTCTCGTGATCACCGTTTTTTTTCTTTTTCTTTTGCCTAAAACACAAAAAAGGTGCAAGATCAGGTCCCCGTGTAATCTCGACGCCCTTGAACGAGGACGCGGCAAATGTTAACGCAGCAGGCCAAGATTCAAGAATCTGGTTCCTAGCGTCTGGTCTTGGTGGCAACATTATCTTGGTTTGTATCCGAGGTCAAGGCGAGCCAGTGGGTATTCCAACCAATTACAAGGGCAAGAATGTATGGAATTGTCCTTCCCTGCATTGTGAAGTATATGCAAGGAATGGGCAAGTTACCGATCCCGTTGATACTGGTGGCTGAGGCGGGGAGATCTGAGGGTAACTCTTTGTTCCTCGGCGTAAACTACCCATTCTTGCTAGATGCCCCAGAACCGAGAAGGGCAGCGGCGGCAACACATTTCCGCTGTTCAAGCCGGACAGTGTTTTTGCTGCACCAAACTACGTCAACCATATCCTACGTTTCCCAGATTGGTGCCGCATACCAGTTGATGGTGGTGCTTCTGTAGGCTCGACTTTTGTTTGGCTTTGAGCTCAAGCTGGGGTGAGTTTCACGAGGTACCGATGTGGTTTGTGCCAACTCTGCCATGGCCAGATATGTGAAAGTTAGGTCTAGCTTTGTGATTTAAAGTTGTTGTGTGCTATGCTTTCTATCTCAATTTGTGGAACCTTGAATCTATGTATTGTATTTAAATGTGTAAATTTATCATTCCATTTAGCATCGCTGATGTATAGATTTCGTTGATGTTAAGAAAACCAACAAAGAAAACCTGGTACTATTCTTCGTGCCACATTTGTACACATCTCAGTAGAACCGCCGTACCCAACTTTATTAGTAACTGTGACTTTCATGCCGCAAAAGTACCAAGAAAAGCAAAACTACGAACGCGAAATGTACCTCTTTTCGTGCCGCAAATGTACTCCTCTTAGTAGAACGGTCATACTAGACATTTCCTAACAACTATACATACCCCATGTAATCGGATTTACGAAGAAAAATAAACCTAACCAATATGGTACTCGTCTTCAAGCCGCACTTGTACTAGTCTCAGTTTGACAACTGTACTCTACAATATTAACAACTGTAACTGCCCTAAATAAAAATTGAACGGAAAATGCTAGATATAGCTAAGGATCTGCGTGTCTGATCTTCCTGATCTTCCTGCCACGTCTGTACTATTCTGGAAGTAGAAGTACCTGCGTGTACACATATATCTGGATAAACCCATCAGCAACTGCTTCTTCTATTTATATGCATCTGGCAGCAGCTTCTTCCCCCTTATGCACAAATCTCCTATGATAAACTAGCAACTCTTTGTCTGTACAATTTGCAGCAACCATATGCCGTATAAGCACTTTTTAAAAGAGAGAAAAGACCCGGAGCTTATTCAGGTATTGCATAGGCAACTCCTATGATAAACAAAAAATAACATACAGATTGCTTAACACAAGGCATGATTCTTTGAAAAATAAAGATGACACACATACAGATTGCTTAACACAAGAAATGGTTCACATCACAGAGTCATCGATGTCGAAGTTCAGCTACAAACATAATACAAAAAACAGAATAGTAACAATGTTCACACGCAACAAAAGCTAAAACCATGTCCCAGCTTAGATAAAGTAATACAAACAACAAAATGCACTACATCTTCAAATGACATCAACAGAAATAACAACACCCTGCCTCTGTTCCATGATACCACCATAAGGATGGAAGAGAAACATCACCACTTGACCAGCTACTAGTGCCTTCTTCTTAGCAAAATCTTCCCATGCATCAGGACTTATTATCATCCTACCATCAGTGGAGGGATAGAACTGTCCAACAACATCTGATGTGTTATCTACTGATAAAACCACAGAACCTGAAGGTTCTAGTTGAAGACCTTGGACAACAGTGCTTGGAATTTTCTGCACAGCACAACAAAAAATAAACAAAGTAAATATATAAGCAAGCATGTACATGTGATGATTTGGTCTACAACAAAATTAAAAAGACAAGCATAAATAAGGAGTCACGGATTACATACATACCATCAGGGATCTGTTAATGTTTGTGGCAGTGAGTTTGTGGATAAACAATGGTCCCAACCCAGTGCCTCTCCTATTGATAATTGCCTTCCAACTAGCCAAGATGTTGGTAGACCAATCAAGTGGCCTTGTCATAACAACAACCTTTGTGTCTATCATACACTGATAACAAAAAAAGCAAAACGAAGAAAGTCTGAATAAGCTAATGTTTGTTTAAGATGGAGACATATTGTATCATAAGTAAAAAATATGAAAAAATAAAAATCATATAACCTTCATCTGGTTCTTCATCACTTGATTCACTGTAAGAAACACTCGAAGTACCAGCCTGGACATTAATGATCTGGGACGTTGTTGCTGAATTGCAAGGTCCTACTCTAATTGGTCTATCGGAGTTGTTGGTCATTTGAAACATAATGAAATCACCAGGACGAGAACCGGAATTGCATAGAAATTCCTTCCACCCCCAACCATAAAAACTAGTTCTGAGACTAGTCTCACTACATTGAAAGTGTAATTGTTGCCTACAATATCGAGACACGGACTTCACTACTGCTGCACATATCATGTTTATCTTGTTCCTAACATAGCATGGGACATTCTACAAGAAAGGGAAACATGCAAAATCAACAATAAAACGACAATAAGTTAATATTTGTTTAAAAAAAGAGGATAAAAATATAAATAATACGTTGGTGCATAAATAAATATAGTAACAAAATGTACCAGCAAATCTTCAGACTTAACCAACAGCTCTGTTATGAAAAAGGAACAATCCCTTGTTTTGGCCCTGCATGGTCCATCTGGATTACCACAAACATTGCAGACCATATTGAATAAAATCCTGCGCACATGGAAAAGGACATCCCTAAGTAAAGTTTTTTAGTAACAAAAAAGGAATAAAATTGATTGGTAAAGTATAAACAGGCAAAGACGATGAGCTCACAGAGATTACATGTAACAGATATAGAAAGTACCATTTGTAGATCTGATCTATTAGGGTTAAATCTTCAAATATGATTTGTTTTTAAAAGTTGTTGTCCATGGTACTTACCTGTTTTAGGATAAACATAGCAAAGAAAACGAAGAGACAAAAAAGGCAAAGGAAGAGGAAGACAAAAGAATCCAACGAGTTCCTAATGCAAACATATGAGGGTACGGGAAAGAACTGAGATAAGATAAAAGAAACCTATACGCGATACAGATATGGAGAAGACCCACCGAGATAGAGAAAGAGGATGATTGCTTCGCTCTGGACTGATGGACCCGCCTGCCTTTGCCAAAATCTCTCGGCGTGGGTGTAGACCTAGACGAGGGAAGGTGGAAGAGGGAAGAAGAGTGAGAATAGATGCAAAGTGATAAGGTTGTCTATATATTGAAGCCGAGTCGTCTCACCTCCCCAACGCTGTAGGATTAAAAAAAACGGACTAATATAAGCATTTATCTCGGGCAGTAATAAAAGCATTTTGACTAAGATGCTCCCTCCATAACCTGACGCAGCGGGACGTAGGTAATCCGTGATTGCTTCCTAATTTGCGCTGTTTCATGCATGCTAACATTTATTACATGCATTGACGAAAGAAACAGCTGTATTTGTTCACACTGCATGCAGTGAACCAAAGTCGGATCATTTCAAACGACATGTAGATAAAAGTAGAACCACGGTCTCGTACCACTTCTGGTGCGGACGCTGTACCCATATCTCGTTCACCACTGTACTCCTCAAGCCATGCACTTGTACCTGCACTATAGAAAACTGTTATGTTTATGGAGAAACAAAAAAAAACACAGTCCCGTACTCCTACTGGTGCGGACGCTGTACTCGTCTGTTGTTCATAGCTGTAATCTTCAAGCCATGCACCTGTACCTGCGCTAGAGAAAACGGAGTTCTTTCCAGAGAAACAAACAGAAACACGGTCCCGAACTCCTCTTGGTACGGACGCTGTACTAATTTCTCCTTCACCGCTGTACTTCACCTGCCTTGCACCAGTACCTAGAGAAAACGGAGAATTTTCCAGATAATCAAACAGAAACACGGTCCCATACTCCTCTTGGTGCGGACTCTGTACTCGTCTCTTCTTCTCCGCTGTATCCCTCAAGCCTTGCACCTGCATCTGCACTAGAGAAAACGGATATCTTTATCGAGAAACCAACGAAAACACAGTCCCGTACTCCTATTGGTGCGGACGCTATACTCATCTGTTATTCATAGCTGTACTCTTCAAGCCATGCACCTGTACCTGCGCTATAAAAAACAAAGTTCTTTCCGAGATAATCAAACGAAACACACGGTCCCATACTCCTCTTGGTGAGGACTCTGTACTCGTCTCTTCTTCTCCGCTGTATTCCTCAAGCCTTGCACCTGCATCTGCACTAGAGAAAACGGATATCTTTATGGAGAAACCAACGAAAACACAGTCCCGTACTCCTATTGGTGCGGACACTATACTCATCTGTTATTCATAGCTGTACTCTTCAAGCCATGCACACATACTGCGCTATAAAAAACAAAGTTCTTTCCAGATAATCAAACAGAAACACGGTCCCATACTCCTCTTGGTGCGGACTCTGTACTCGTCTCTTCTTCTCCGCTGTATTCCTCAAGCCTTGCACCTGCATCTGCATTAGAGAAAACGGATATCTTTATGGAGAAACCAACGAAAACACAGTCCCGTACTCCTATTGGTGCGGACGCTGTACTCATCTGTTATTCATAGCTGTACTCTTCAAGCCATGCACCTGTACCTGCGCTATAAAAAACAAAGTTCTTTCCATTGAAACAAAACGAAACACGGTCCCGAACTCCTCCTGGTGCGGACATCTACTAGTCTCTTACTCATAGCCGTACTATTCGAGACAAACGAAACACGGGTGCGTGTTCCCCTTAGTACGGGCCTTTGTACTCGTCTTTCCGTCACCTCTGTACTCCACATGCATTGCACCTGTACCTAGAGAAAACGGAGATCTTTCCAGAGGAACAAACAGAAAGACGGTCCCGTACTCCTATTGGTGCGGACGCTGTACTCGTCTCTTATTCATAGTTGTACTATTCAAGAATTGCACCTATACCTGCACTAGAGAAAACGGATATCTTTATGGGAGAAACAAACAGGAACATGGTCCCGTACTACTCTTGGTGCGGACGCTGTACTCGTCTGTTCGTTATATCTGTACTATTCAAAAATTGCATCTGTATCTGCAATAGAGAAAACGGATATCTGCATGGGGAATTAAATAGAAACACGGTCCCGTACTACTATTTGTGAGGACGCTGTACCCATTTCTTCGTCATATATGTACTCTTCAAGAATTGCACCTGTACCTGCGCTACAGAAACGGAGATATTTACAACTTTGAAACACACTGAAACACGGTAAAGGCGTCCTGATCGTACCTCTCGCAATAGGACATAGCCCGGATCGTACCGAGCGTACACCCTGTCAAAGGCGTCCGGACACAAGATACATTCATATAAAAAAATGTCTATTTCAAACATTTCGGGGATACCAACAAACCAGAAAAAACAATGCAGACAACAGACACATTCATAACAAACAAGGAGTAGTTCAAATAAACAAGCAAATCTGTGTTCAGAAGAAACAGCATTACAACTTTTCCTGACGAGGTAGCACTTCATTGAAAAAGAGGTGAGAACACACTCCCGACAAAAGCTTAAGCAAACAAACTAATAGTTCATACAAGCCATAACTAGTCTTTGGACAACTTAGGTGTGCCTGATCTTGGATTGATAACCAATAGATATCTTCAACTTATCCTTCAGCAAACACCTGATTCCTCGTTCATCTGACATTGCAAGTACTTATGTATATAGATTTATGCTGACTCAACAACAGCCCAGGTGTCATTGATGTTCTGCCTGCTATAAATTGACTTGAACGATCCATCAAAAGCAGGGTGTCTTTTCCTTACAGTAGCAACTTTGTAAAACTTCAACATCAACCGAGCACATATGAAGAAGTGATTTATGGAAGTGTAATCAAATGCGTAACGACTGGAGAACTTCAAGTACAGCGAGCCTTCCTCATCAACAGCCCACTTCACATCTGGCAAGTTTGCAACACGCAATGCATACACAAAATCCTTAGGGCCAGCAAAATACTTCAACTCCACCCTGAGCAAACAATCAGCAGGCCCTTCCTCCACACCAAGGATCCACATTGTTGTCGCAGACAGTGTTGGGTTCTGATGCAGCTCCACATCTTCGGGTGGCGTACCAAATCCCCTTGGATAATTCAGTATATCCATCCCTTCGTGTACAGCAAGGAACTGTTGCACATTGCCGTAGAAAAAGCTATCTTCACTTGGTGGCATCAAACTAAGCGTTTGAACCTTAATACAAATGATCAACTTATCATCATGCTTGAACATGATTCGATCGGAACCCAACAAGTACGTATCAACTGGATTACTGCATCTAACAAGCAGTTGAGAATTGTTGGATGTGTTGATCATGTATCTTATTGGAGCAGTGAAAAGTGACTGCACTGTGTATTGCGTTGAACAAACTCTCAGTTCGAAAAGAGAAACGAACACACACAAGCATCACATCGTTCACTGCACCAGGTTCCAGCCCCAGGTACTCCAAAACAAAACGTGAAACAACGGGCCTCCTAGTCTCCTCACCTGCCATAATGTGCTTCCTGTCTATACAAACATACACATGTGTTACATGAATTCAATGACAGACTTATTAGACTATATTCCTTCACATTCATTTTCCATTTATACCATAAAAACCAAACAATAGACTTTAATTTTATCAGTGCATACATAGTGCATTTTACTTGCAAAACATATTCAGAAAAGAAAAAACAAACTAATTGCATACAGCCACCCAAATACCATAAATGCAACAAAACACGAGTACAAAAAACAACACAAGGACAAAAATGGTACACGAAGCTAGCATGTATTATACCAATAATGCACAGATCTATACTGAACATGTTTCCAAAACATATATGTCTACACATCAGGAGCATGCATCATACTAAAAATACAACCATGTATAGTTGCACAAAAAGCATCATGTACTATTTCTGTGTTTCATATGAGGTTGTCGTACCAGATCTTTCAACTGCAATAAGCTGTCGTACCAGTTCTATCAACATCCATATGTCAACAAACTACCAATGAAATATGACAGCGAAAAAATATGAACAAAACATCAATATTAGGTGGAGGAAAAAATCAAAATCAATTGTCGGATCTGTCTATTTAAGCAGTTGAATGTTAATGAATTTTTTACCAGGAGAAAAAATGCCACCGGTAGAGGAATGAGGGTCTCCGAGAACCCTGGCAGCGAGGAATGAAGGTCTCCGATGTCTCTGGCCACGAAGAATCCTCCCTGCGACGAACCACCGAAGCAAATATCTTCACCCTCCACCCCCCACCAGGCGAACTCGTTTACCTTGCAAAATGTCTCCCACACTACAGTTTGAACAGGGGGAAGAGGGTCCCGGGTCTTATCTAGAACAGAGAGGGAGTAGGTGGTGAGACACGTGCTCCCGCGCAACGCCACCTGTGACATAAATGAGAACACTTTGCCACACACATTAATGATTTAAGTTCAGAGATTCGAGACTTTACGATTCAAATCTCGAGGCAGATCCAACGGCACATTAGCATATCCCAGCAACGTGTCTCCGACTTGCCACCGGGTACTGCCAAGTGCCAACGCGTACCCTGACAACGGCACCATAGCAACCGCAGTATAGTGACATCCCTACCTGCCACGTGCCACCGGGTAGACACGCAACTTGGTTGAACTCCCATCAACATGCTGTACTCGTGTTCGTGCCGCCACTGTACTACATACTTTCAGCAACAGTACTTACCCTGGAGAAACAACAATCTACGCATGAAGCCGTGAAGTCTAAAAAAACCCCAGATTTGCCCTAGAACCGACCAGTCCACGACGCACCGTTCCACCTCAATGGCGACTCCATGCGACTACGGCGATGGGTTAGATGGTGGAAGACGCGGCGGGCATTGCGACGAATATGGCGATAACGTATCGGAGTCCTGCGACACCTCAAACAAAGTCGAGGGCGACGTGTCGCTGTTCCCGGCTGCGTCGCCATCAGCGAAAGTCTGGAAGGTGCGCCCGGCTGAGAGCCATCGGTGGACCTCATCACTCGGCGGCGGCGAGTAAGCTTGCTTCCCTCCTCTGTAATTTTTGCGGCACCGCAACCGAGGAAAATCTAGGGTTTGGCAATTTCCAGAATTTTGATTTGATTTTCATGTGGTTTTTTCGTAGCTTGGAGGATGAAGTGTGGGATGTTAGGTTTCACCTAGATGGAAAAGATAATTTGGAGAGGAAACTAGGCAAATCTTACATTACCTATACCAACATGCTAGCAATGTTAGAGATAAGGGGGTATGGCCGGGGTTACAGCATGTACTTTGTAAAAGAAGAGGGGGCAGGCATAGAAGGGATGGCACTCATAAACAGCATGATTGACGTTGAAGAAATGCTGGAACTGTATAAGGATGCCGGATGTGTTTCCATTTCTGTAACCAAGGGTGAATCATGTCTGCCTGCAGATATAAACAGGAAACAATGTGAAGAACAAATTCCTATATCTGAAATAGGAGTGCCCGTTGTTTATGCAGTAGACATGCAGGGTGTGCTGACTACAAAATACCACTTAGTACATGCTATTCCTATATCTGTAATGTATGAGGATTGTCTGTCGATTCAAAAAAGCCAGGTTCCAGTGATTACAAAAGGTTCAGCTGATGATATGTACTCTAGCACCACCGGGTCACAAAGTTTTCAGACTCCACCGAAGGATGCAAAGTACAATTATGTACATGTTGAGCATACTGATAATTTAGACAAAAAGAAGAGGAAACTTGTTTCTTCATCTGAAGCCACGTCAACAAAGAGACCAAAACATACTGCAAGAGATCATCGCGAGTCTGTGGCACAATATAGACCAAAGAAGTTCAAACACCAATGCAAAGCAAAAAGACTGTACAACCTCTTAATGACATCAAACAAATTTGCATCGTAAGTACCTTATCATGCACTGAATAATGTTCATATATTCAACTTGTTAATTTCAACCTTTTGGATTTCCTTGCAGAACTGAGGTATTCAATGCATCAGTTATGCACAGTGCTATTCCTGACTTCAATTTACCAAACGATGGGGCTGACATTGGTAGACAATTTAGTAGAGGTCAGTTACTGGATGGTACTACATTGGACTACATCATTGACGAGATGAGGAGTACCTCCGATTTGTACGCTACTGGAGAACGAGTGTTGTTAAGCCCAGGATTTATCATGGTATGCATTGCAGTCAACAATATATGTTGCAATATAACAGTGATCATATTGTACACTAACTACTGATATAATCTATGTTTGCAACGTATGACGCAGCACGTTCTCCAGGTGGGTATTTGGAATCAGACACAAGAACAAATAGAAGAAGCCTCTAAAAAAAGGGATCAAACATTTGACTACACAAAAGATTTCGATCTGCAAACTGCACTGGACACTTTCCCTAGATATGTTGACAAAGAAAAGAGCCTTCTTGACGCAAAACTTGTAAGCTCCCTACTTCTAAACGTGCAATACAATTACAGCATACAGAACTACATTTTTCATCTTGCTCCTATATGTCCAATCACCAAACAGACATTGATGCCGTACTTCAAAAATTATCACTATACTTTGTATGTGATGAACAAATACAAAAAAGAGTTCGAAATATTGGACTCTAGAAACTATGCTGACACAAAGGGATGTACTCCACTGTATACAAGGAGCACATACCATACGGAATGCGATATCATAGTAAGTATAGAATAATTTTCTAAGCTTCAAAAATAACAATATTTGTTGTTGTGGATCATTAGCTTGTAATCATTTATTTCCTGATTCCTACAGATGGCAAGGATGGAACTTCTGCTCAAAACAGTATATGGTTTAGACGCATACAATGCAAGTAATCAACCAAAAAGATGGGTTTCCCTTGCAAACAAGCCAGTATATATCAGGTGCCCACACCAAGGAGTAAATCGATGCGCATTTCTTGTCTGATGGGCGCGTATTTATACGATGGAAATGTTCTGTTGGGTAAAAGTGAAGGATATCAGCCAATTCTAAATGATCATGTAAGTGTTAGTGAACTACACATTGTTAGTAAGATACAGTGTTTATAAGATATGCAGTAACTACTATTGTTTTCATCCATTGCAGCCCTTTATAAACGACATTAAAGCTGAGTATATGTACATCTTAATATTCACCGTGCACAACAAGGCCAATTTGCCAGAGGAAATCCTAGCATTAAAACCTCCATGCTCATTTTATGAATGAAGAAATCATAGTAAGAATGTTCACATGTTCACAACTGATATTTCATAAAACAATTAAATATCTCATATATTTATTAACTTGTTATTCACTGTTGCCTACTATATTTTTGAAGCACATCCCCTATGGTGAATGGTGGAACACTACACATGAATCGTATGTGTCGATTCATTTCCACGAATACCTTTTGATGCTGTTTTGGTGGCAAAAACTTGAATACATTGCGATGGTCTTAGATCTTAGTACTTGTGTTGGACCTTCATCGTGTACTGTAAACCTATATTGTGTAGAACTTTGTATACACTATAATCCAGTTTTTTTTATGCATTTTACAAGTAAGTACTTGTGTTGAACTTGCCCTTTTATCTGGTGTTTACTGATGAGTCGCATACTAGTGAATATGCTGCAGTATGTACTTTTATATCAGTACTTATGTATCCCAAGGAACCGAAAACTTCCAGAAAACATGAATAAACACTATGTACTCCTGTTGGTGCATAATATGTACTCGTGCATCGTTGACAACTGTACTCGACCCTTTTAGCACCTGTCCCTTAACAGAGAAAACAAAACATGTACTCCTTGCAGAAATCATATAGGAACATTCATGTACTCCTTTTGGTGCTAAACCTGGATTCATGCAAACTTGACGACTGTATTCGTCCCATGAACCTGTATCTTCTTAGAGAACCCAAAACATGCAGAAAACATGAAAAAAACTTACGTAATCCTATTAGTTCCGAGGGTGTACTCACGAAACATTCACCAATGTACTTGATACAGATCACACCTATCACTTCCCAGTGAACAAAAAAACAATGATGAAAAACATAGAGAAACAGTCCCGTTATCCTCTTTGATGCCAAAGATGAACTCTTAAAACCGTCACAACTGTTCTCGAGTCTTTGTGGAGACACCAGTATGTCACAGAGAAAGCAAATCTTGCAGAAAACATGAAGAAAAACAATCATGTACTCAAGTTGCTGTAAAATCTGAACTCGTGCAACCTTCACAACTGTACTCGTCAACTTGTGGCACCTGTATCTCCACAAAGAACCAAAATATTGCAGAAAGCATTAAGAAACACTCCTGCACTCGACTTGGTGTCAAAACTAACCTCGTTCAGTATTGACAACTGTAATCGATCCATTGTGGCACCTGTATGTTCCCACACATAACCAAATACTTGCTCAAAACATGGAGCAACACACTTGTAATCCACTTGCTGTCAAAGTTGAACTCGTGCAACCTTCACATATGTACTCGACCCATTGTGGCACCTGTAAATTCGAAGATAACCCAAATTTAAAAGAAAACATGGAGAAACACTCTTGTACTCAACTTGGTGCCAAAGCTGAACTCGTGCAACCTTCAGAATCAGTACTCGACACATTGTGGCACCTGTACATTTCCCAAAGTTCCAAAAACATGCAGAAATCATGGAGAAACACTCCTGCACTCCATTTTCTGTCAAAGCTGAACTCGTGCAACCTTTTAACACTCTACTATACCAATTGTGGCACCTGTAACTTTCCAGAGAAACTAAAACATGCATAAAATGTGAAGACACATTATGTACCTCACTCCATGCCAAACTGAACTCAAGCAACCTCCATAACTGTACTCAAGCCGCTTTGGCTCCTATACCTTCCAAGAGAACCTAAACATTGCTGAAAACCTAGAAAAACACTCATGTATTCCATTCGGTGCCAAAGATGAACTCGTGTAGCCTTCACAACTGTAATTGACGATTTTTTACACCTGTACCTTCCCAGAGAACGCAAATCCTGCAGAACACGTGGAGAAGCACTCCTGTAATCCTTTTGGTGCCGTAGCTGTACTCACGCACACTTCTCCACTGTAATCTTTACAAAAAACATCCTGCACTAGTGCTAAGAAAACAAACAGATACACTCATGTACTCCTATTACTGCCCAATCTGTACTCCTGCGCCCTTCAAAGTTATACTCGATGCAGCTTGCAGCTGTACCGTCCAAGTGAAAGACAAAACTTTCAGACCGTAATAATACCAGCACGAGCACTGTATCCCAGACTAAAAGCAAAGTAAAACTAGAAACGTACTGATCTTAGTACCTACCTGTAGAAACGAAAATTTCCGAAAAAAAATGAAGAGAAATCCCTATTCGTCCTTCCACCGTAATCATGTCCATACCACCGCTGTATCGTCTACTAAAATTTTGTGATCACCTATACTCACAGAAATAAAAACAACAATTTAAACAAAAACAAATAAAAATGTCTGTACTTACGACCATTAAATTCTGTACACGAAAATCAAAAAATTAAACGTGAACAAACAAAGGCCGGTGAACTTAAGGCCCTTAACGAATGTACCTACTACAACTGGTACTCGTACTCTATCAACAGGTATACTCCTGTCAATACCACCGTTGAACCTAGTACTGCTATACTAAAGAAAATTTCAATTTCCAAACTACACATTATCACACATTACATTGATTAACAATTATATATAAACACATTGCAGTCAATCATATGAATGATAACAGTATCAGTCATACATTGTACATATATCCAGTAATATCGTATCCCTTGATTGCCCACTTTTTTCTAGGAATTTCAAAGCTTAGCCGTGCATCCAAGGCTGCATATTTGACCTGATCAAAGCTTAATTCGGGTCTTGCCCATCCTTCCTCTCTTATTTTCTTGCATGATTCACCTTTCTTTTCCAAATTTGTCCCCAACACAGCATTTGACAGATCATAGAGTGATGGTATTCTTATATTCTTAACAACTGGATCTAGTTTATGAATATTGATCATCTTCTGCAAGTCGAACGCACACCTGATATTTAATCCATAAGGCATCAGCATCTTGCGATCCATATCAATTGCTGCACCAAAAAACCAAATCTTCCCCGAGCTCAAGAATTTCTTTAACAAACATGGAATCTTTGTTGCCTGAAATATCTGCGAAAATTCAAACTAAAGGTAAACGATGTATATAATTCGGAACAGTTGGTAAAAAACTTGTATGGTGTCATTTGTGATACCTGAAAAAGAATGATGTCATTGGCAACACATAGCTGCAAAACTGCTGCACGTTGCCGTTTATCCTCTGGAAGAAGTTTACCTTTGTTCCTTTCACTTTGTCAGTGAACTCGCAATCAAGACCAACGATCTTTGCGCTGGCGTCGCACAGGAAATCTTCGGATACGCGGTAGATCCACTTCTCCATTGTTGCAGCCCTTGTGGTTACGGTGACCTTGAATTCCATTGAGAGATGCTCGAACGAATATACGGTGTCACTTGTTTGGGGCGCCATAAGGATGGGAGAAGAAAATGGTTCAACTGATGGTTTTGATACCTATCCACTTGGTATGGGGTTCCTTTTATACAAGATCAAGGTGGTGACGATGAGTGAGAACACATCAGTGCCGATTTGTATTCCCTCGTTGGAATGTGATCAGACTGATAATTAATAGCGGATTAATCAATAATAACTGTGTGTTAGACGTACAGACGCAAAAGGGGCATGAGAGCAAGGAATTACGAACAAGGAGGGGGTTATCATCAATTATGCCTACTCTCCTACTAAGTTATCACCGTTGACCGACACAGTGGTGCCTTTTTATTTTTCTGCGCTCGTTGTGTTCGTAGGACTGCAATTGTAAGACGTGCTTCACTTGACTCGGCCAGGCCATGTCTAGCAGAAACCACCGTATCAGTATACCTGACCACACTTCCATAGAACATTTTTAGCCACATTAGATACATATATCAAACTAGTTATTTTTCACTTTTAGAATCACCAAGTAAATAATCTATATTTTGGATTTTCTACAAATGTTACATCGATTATAATGTTGACAAAAAAATACACCTGGTGCTACACAATGTATTTGACATGTTAAATAAAGTGAATTGTGCATAATAAATATATATACACACGGCATATTAATAAAAGCGCCGGCAACAACATGCCGGCCCCTTGGCCTAAGGCGCGAATCAGGCACGCCAGCGCCTCAAAACGCGGGAAAGTTTGGACGTGGGAGCCACATATCAGTAACGCTAGAGCGCCACGAGAGATATTTTCACCCACGACGCCCGGCCGGAAACTCTCCCGCCTGCCGCGTAGGAAATTCTACCGCATAGGAGGTTTCCCGCCTCGCCGACAGTCTATATTATCCCACCACCCCCGCCTCATTGGTTCAAACAACATAGAAATGGAAAAATGTTCAATTCGTGGGACGACGTCGCGCTAGAGAGAACATCAGGTAGCGGTGCAATAAAAGCGCTAGGAGACGCGGCCGTTGCGGGACACGCGGCGGCGACTGGAGGAGGAGCAGGAGGAGTTCCCGCGACGGCGGCGGGAGGAGGTGAAGGAGCAGCTGGGGCTCGATGAGGAGGAACGGCTCTGTATGGTCACTGTAATTGTCGGAGCTGCTCGGTACGGTCACCGAGATGTGAAGTTCCATGGTCTGGCAGTGAGAAACAATGTCATGCATGTAGCCTACAAATTGCTGGAGTTATTCCATGAATACTTGCTGCATATGAGATGATTATTACAGAATATGGGCAACTACTGATAAATAAACACAGGAAAATGACAGTCGTTATTGGGCGGCGCCACCGTCGAAATTTTGCAGGCGGCGACCATATTTGGGCGGCGCCGCCTACAAGCCGCTGTATCCTGTATTCAACATTAAATACCACAACAACATAAAAGTTATAAATAAGCACAGCAAAATTATATATGTGAGCACAAACTGATGACATGTATAAATTCAAACTAGTTGCTTTATATTTGATCATAGCATTACATAGCATTGCATTACATAGCATCTCCAAAAGGCTACTGCATCTCCAAAATGTTACTGCACTACATAGCATTGCTTGCAAACTCTAACTTTGGTTAACTCAAAGCTACTGCATTACATAGCTACTGCATCTCCATCTACCACTACACATGTACACCACAAACTACTTCAAAAGCTAGCAGTACACATGTACTGCTCATCTTCTCCAAAAGCATACATCTCCATCATCTACTGGCTCTTAACCATGGACTTCTTCTTGTACTGCATCTACAATTAGCTTCCACTAGCAGGGGGGTTCCATGCAATCGGCACCCCAAGCGGAGCAGCCCCGTGCTCCATGGATTTCATCAACAATCGAGCCATTTCGATCTTCGAAATGTACCTCAAACCAACCCTTGGATCATCTGCATACTTGCAAACCTCAATGACCTCGGACGTGTGCTCCGGTTCGCCGCCGGCCTTGGCAGCACCGGCTCTGTATGCAGCAATGATATGCAGCGGCATCTCCACCAAATGGCGCACCTTGAACTCGGAATCCCAGCGGATGAGAAGCTCCATACCTCTGCGCCTGCACGCCACCCCCAGACGCTTCATATCGACCATGGACCGAGGAGCAAAGACCTCCTCCTGCGGCAGCCCCGCCATATCCATCAGAGCCGCCGCCGCTTTCTCCTCCTCTTGCCCTTCTTTGGTACAGACGACGGTTGCAGTACGGGCGACAAAGAGGCTCCATCACCTGGCCGACAGACTCGCTGTGGCGATGAAGGAGAGGACGTGCCGGCGGTCTTCTCGTGGCGACGAAGGGGAGGATGTGCCGCCGGTCTTCCGTGGCGACGAATCGGAGAGGTTGTGCCGGCGAGCTCGCGTGGGGGCGAATCGGCCGGCCGGCTGCTGTACGATCGGTCGGCCGGCGGCTCTTGTGGGCGACGAATCGGCGGCGGGCTGCTGTGGGCTCGATTCGGCGGCGGCACATCGGCGACGAATCGGCGGCGGCTGCTGTGGGCGACGAATCGGCGGCGGGCTGCTGTGCGGATCGGTCGGCGGCTGCTGTGGGCGACGAATCGAGCCTGGCCTGCTGTGGGGTCGATTCTGCCGGCGGCTCCAGTGGGCGACGAATCGGCGGCCGCCGTGGCCGAATCGGCCGACGGTGCGTACGAATCGGCGGCGGCTCCTGTGGGCGACGAACAAACAAACACAAAAACGAAGAACTGGGGGAGTGCGGGTTGGACGCGGCGGGTGGAGAATGGGGGCGGGTCAACGCCATGGGGAATGGACTTTGCATTTCTCTCCCCATGTGCTGTTTTGCAATTACGCCCCTACACTTTCTGTTTTCTGCACGACGGTCAGCCAACGCAGTTACTTTGATTCAATTCATGTCAAAGTTGAGTGACCTGCACGTCCTAGCTGCTAAATACACGCTCGCGTACACCACCAGTGACCGTATAAATCATGTATGACAAGTTCGGTGACCTCCGCGGCGTATTTCGGCAGTACGGTGACCGTACCGAGCAGCTCCGACAATTACAGTGACCATTGGTGCATTTTACTCTTTCGGGGATGGGGATGGTCGGGGATCGGTGCGGCGATGGTGGAGGTTTCCCCAGAGATCCCAGTACCCATCGCCAACTTGACCCATACCAAAGTGCTAACACATCGGTCGGTAAATGAAATGTTTATATCACTTGTTATAATAAAAAAAAAGATACAACGGGTGTCGGATAGAAGATGATGTGACACAATTTACTAACAATTACAATCGTTGTTACTAAACTGCGCAACATCACCTTATATCCATACACAGTTTTACCTCAACATAAATGACACGTGAGGGGAGTTGAACTCACAACCTATGCATAATACCTTCGAACCACTAGGACAAACCATTCTGTGTGTTGCAATCCTTATCTAATGTATCAAATACTAGTACTTGTACTACATACTCTTCCCCCATTATTAAATTCTGCTGACTGCCAAACAGGGTTAGGTTTATCCAGTCCTCCGAACCAGGGCGTCGTGCAGCTGCGCTAATCAGCAGCAGCACTGCGCGCAGCATAGCAGCATCAACAACCGACAGGAGCACTGACAAAATCAATCTTCAGGACTGCTGATCTACTATAAGTCCTCTCACCGCTAGTCAACCTGTGTCAATTTTGCTTTTTCTGGTCTTGAATTAGGGTCGTCATGCCGGCTGGGAACCTGCTCTCACAGGCGAGTAATTTAACAGGATCTGTTTAGAAGTGGCTGTAATAAAAGATGTTACTATGCTTCCTATTATTATACGGTTTTGTTTGGTGCTGCAGCTGTACTTGTCTTAAGGTAAGAGATGTACTTCACCATAATGGGACCTGTACCTACCCAACGAAACCGAAAGATTGCAGATAAACAAATAAATAACCAGTTAAAAACAACAACACCTTGAATAACCAATAGATCGTTAATGCTTACAATCTTTGCCTTATTATAAGATTCTTCAATACAACCGAGACATAGGTACAAATAAAAATAAAACATCCTTGACACAAACTTCAATAAAATTTCAACACATGGTTTGAACAAAACAACTGCATTATAACTGACTTAAAATATTTCACTAGCAATACTTCTAAAGTTTTCGGACACTTCTTCATATCTAAAAGCCAAATTCAAATCCATTTGTAACGGTAGGAACAAACCACATAGGAGACTCCACAATATCACCCCAGCCAGCCGCAGCATATTCGAAAGAGGAGCCAATGCCAACTCCACCATTGAGTGACATCCTACACCAATCTGGAACAGCCGTGGTACTTGGTGGAAACGCTTGTGAGTAGCAAACACACGATCGATGTGAAAACCGAAGCTGCATTGACATCGTTGAGACCAGCTGCCTCGGGAGGACCAAGCAGAAACGGGTAGTTTATACCAAGAAACAAAGATGTGCCTTGCAGACCTTCAAGCCTGACCCAATTTGGCGTGGCAGGGTCATCACCATAAGAATCTTTAGCATAGACATGACAACGCATCGATGGGTAAATCAGTAGCTCCCTCCCCATATGATCGATCGGATTACCTTCACTGGGTTCACCATGACCTCTAACATTAATCCAAAGAATAGTGCCTTCATAGCCCGGAGAAAGGAACCACGTGCCGGGAGCAATGTTGTTGCCATCATGAACACCACCATGTAGATTTGGCTGCTCAACAATCTCTGGAGCAGCTATCACCTGAGGAGCAGCACCGGCACCTGTTTTTTTTTTTGCTTAAACGTGGTCAAGATAGATCGGATACTATATAACTATAAGAAAAACGTGATGCAAAAAACAGTATAAAGTAAGTGAAGAAATAAAGAAAAAAAAAACTATAAGCACAAAAATCAAAAACTCACCCCAAATAGTTGGATCCCAAACAAGGACATCCCCTCTGGGTGCAGTAACAGCGTAGATCCTACCACTGGTAAGAATGGCATCAACATACCTTGACGGTGCAAGGTAATCGTTGCGAAGGATCCTCCACTGCACGTCCCTACTACCACCACGCATGATTGCAATCATCTTATCAAACACTGCTATGACATAGTAGTTCCATTTGTTTCCAACCCTGTATGGTTCAGCAGTTATCTGAATCTTCAACAACTGCATGTGTGCCAAATCATACCGATACAAGAAAGGCCCATCAGGAGCGATGCCAACGTTACGAACGGATGGCAGAAGGATCTCCTCGTCTGTGTAGACGTTAAGCAGAGACCACCGTGCTTGCTCTTGAACAACTGCAACCCATTCGCCATTGGAACCAACCCAGTGCTTGTCGCCTGGCCCGACCTGTGTACAAGGTACAAATGCTTTTGCGAAAGGAGCGTCTAGTGGCATCAGCGATGCGTCAATACCCTGCGAATTTTCGAATTTTCTAGTATGAAATACAGTACACAAACATTTTGTTGCAATCCATGAAAAACAATGAATACCTGTTCAGTGCGATCAGCGGGCCATGAACTAGGATCAGAATGCAGCAGACACGGCGATCCAAAAGGAAACCTTGCATCCTCACGGATAGCGTTGCGCATACCTGGCATACCTCGGGACATTCTAGCAACGGTGATGACGTCTGAGTGAGCGCTGATATGCGTCAATGGACCAGAAGCGATCTCAGAAACGACAGAGGAAGAACCCTTCTCCATTGATGAAGAAGAGTGGATATTCCTGTACATCAGTATGTTGTTGTTTCTCAGCGGATGATGTGATAGAGATACAAGGAAATGTTCAGAATATAAGAACTAGAGTTGGCAGTTAGTAGTAGCGGTTGCTAATTATAGACCATGAAAAACACTTATGCGCCAACACCTATGAAACCGTCAAAAGTAGTGGGGGTGAAAGCAGTTACAGGAGTGAGGGGGTCGTCCATCAGTTCCAAAAATAAGTTTAATACAGAGCATTAAAATCATCCATTTCATGATATGCAACCGTACTTACGCATCCATTGCATGCTATGCAACCATATTTATGCATCATGTTGTACAGCAGTATAGTGCACCTGCTGGTTTAGCACTCCATCAACAACATAAATGTACCTATGCAGCACATCGTTCGGTACTTATACATACTATGTAATAGTACTCGTGATTCTGATTGCACAGTACTCATCTGGGATCAGCTGTACTCTACCCTATTACAAACTGTACCTATCACATAAAACAGAAGAAACAAACGGAAAAAAATCTGGTTCTCATCTACATGACACAACTGTCCTCGATTTAGTTGCAACACTGTACTCTACGCTATTACTAACTGTACCTATCCCATAGACCGAAGAAACCAACTATACCGACAGAAACAATCTCGTACTCCTCTCCATGCAGCACCTGTACCCCAGGCGGGGCGGCGGCAGCCTTCAACTTCCTCGACGCCCGGGGCACCTTGTCCTTGCTTCCAATAGGGCGACCGCGTCCCCGCTTCAGGTTGCTGACCGGGGAATTGGACGCCATACCTTCAGTCCTGAACAGTTTTCGGAGCGACGGATGAGACTCGACGATTCCTCTCTCGAGGCAGATCCAACGGCACCATAGCAACTGCCGTTCCGCATTCGCGGCGAAGATACTAGCAACGTGTCACGCGTCTGCCACATGCCACCGAGGTACATGTGCAACCTTGGTTTAACCCTTACCAACGATCTGTACCCGAGTTGGTGCCACGCACTGTACTCCCGCATACAGCACAACCGTACTACATAATATCAACAACATTAGATATTACAGAAACAAACTATCATCTAAAACCAAAAAGATACAGTTTTTGATCTTCGTGCCGCATCTGTAATTTCCCCAGCTGCAACCAAAACCAAAAGAAACAACCTGGTAATAATATTCATTATTAAAATAATGAATATTATCGTTAGAGTACAAGTGGTATTGTTCAGAATATCACAAAATCCAACAAAACCCTGACGTGGTGGGTCCCACAATATCAACCAATTCGTCTTCTACATCTATATTATAGCTGTATTAGGGCAAAAACCTACATACTCAACTCTAATCTACTCAAACACCCACGGAAGAACTCACCGCAAGGACGCGGTACAGGCCGACCCCGTTCAAGAACTTGTCGGAGAATCAAGATAGTCTCCACTGCTTCTCCATCCGAGGTTAGTTTCCCATCAAGCAACAGACTGCACTACGATGCCTGAATTCGTTGTCTCCACACCTGTATTCCTTTTATACGAATTAGAACACATAGATCGTGCGACAGCTCCATTTCTTCCCCCACCACCGGTCCAGCAAAAAGTAAGGGCAAACCCTAGCGAGCCGCCAAACACCTATCCTCTCTACACTCCACTACTCCTCATCAACCAGCGGTGAAGGAAGCTGTGGAGATCTGAGTTATTGCTGCGGAGATCACAGTGGCTACTCTACTCACTCCGCCGACTCCGCCGGCCACCCTTCAATCCGCGACGGCGCGTGCCTTTAGAGATCTGTGAGTTCGGGCACAGTATGGATCAATTCCACCGATGGCTCATCCTTTAGTTTCTTCTCCAATGGTATATAGAAATTAAGGAAGTAAATGGCATCTGCGTCTAAAGCAGACCCTTCGTTATTAAATATTTTTTTGCTTATTACTCTGACTGTTGTAAACAGTATTAGCTCTCTAATACACTCTGAATCGCAGGTACAAACCTTATTAATCTAAGGCAAAACTACAACCTTATGTGTGTAACCATGAGTAGAAACCAAGGAAAATTTAAATAATAACTTTACCGCCCTGCACATATTGCCTTATCAATTTAAGACATAATTACAGCCTTATGTGTGAAAGTGCGCTAAGACACTCATCTTAACAAAATTAATTTAAGAATAGTTTCCATGATAAATTTAAACAGTTGCTTTCCTCACATGCAGATTTTTGCATTTCAATTTCAGGAAGAATAGCAAATCTCCGGTATGACAAGTCAGCAGCTATCACCGTCCTTGAATGAAGGTAATGTACAAACTTATCCCTCGATGCAAAAATGTGTTACTCTTATGATTCCTTTGAAGTCAAACCTGTTTATCTATAAAGCATATTAAAAAAAAAATTGAAAATTTCTAATATAAAATTTTTCTGGTACTTACCATCCATGACAATGAGTTTAAGACTAACTAAAACGTCTCTACAACTAAAATGCGTCTGTATAAAAGTATAATAGATTCAAACAATCATATTAAATTTTAAATACGAATTCCATGTATTAACCTTTGGATAGATGATTTCTGCGATATTATTGCAGCCACTATAAATCATGAGGAAGCTCCAATTGCCCCACTAAACTTGAAGCCACTGGCGGTTGTGTTCCCAGAAGAACAAGACAACATAAATGCATTCAATGCAAGTATACAGTCTAAAAGGAAAAATTGTGAAGCAAGAACGAGCGCAGATTCCTCTAAAAATATTGCGACAGCAGTCAGACCGCCTCCTCGCAGAAACATTTTGAATAGCCTTGCAGAAGAAAGCACAAGAATATATCATCAGAGAAAGAGGCAGCAAGAATGGAAAAAGAGTCTGAAAACATGTTAAAGAAAACTGCCGATATTGGTTCTAAAAGTCCAAGGAGAAGCAAACGATTGTCATCTACAAAAGAGACAGTAGTCACCAGCTCTAGCCAAAGTGCTCCAAATATCAATGAAGAAGAAAAAACACAGCCTACAAAATCTGCCAAAGAAGGAAAGAAATCAAAAAACGCCGCCGCAATAAGAAAATCGTATCGCAATACCAAACATCACGCTGAGCATGACGACAACGAAGAGAACAACACAAGCGAAAAAGAAAACGATGAATACAACGAGGTAAATATGATTATTTTTCTTAGTACCTTGGATCCAAAATAAATGCATTTATTATATTGTTAAACATTTTTGTCTAACACAATTGATTTTAATCATGCAGAACATATCTGAAAATTCAGAAGATAAAAAAAATAAAGGCAATAAACAGGAAAAGGCAAGAAGGATTGCAAAAAAAGCAAAAATAAATTTTATGGCCAGAACGATCAACAAGACAGTAAGATGCTCACTTAGACAGCTATTCACCTGTGTTGAAATATTGGAGGAACGGCATATAAAAAGACTTCGGGATGCAGGTTTGGGTCCCTTGCTTGACAGCAAGATCAGACAAAACATTAATATCCGACTTGCCTGCTTCCTTATGAATAGAATAGATCCAACAACCATGACTCTGAATCTAGGAGTAGCAAACAAAGTAATTGAGATTACATCTTATGCTATCCATCTGCTTTTTGGACTGCCAGACGGTTCAAACACAACTCCTAGACCATCAGAAAGTGGCAACGACAAAACATTGCATGATCTGAAGATTGAGCTTGGGTTTAGGAAAAATGAGGATATGAATACTGATGACCTTCGCAAGCTCCTAAGGCTGTTGGTTAAAGACGAAGCAAACGACGATTTGGCTCTGAAAGTATTTGTGTTGATAATGTACATGAAATTCATATGCCCTGGAACAGCTGTCCGTGTGTCAAGGGAGGCAGCAATGGTAAAAAATCTGGACATATCAAAGTTGAAGGACATGGATTTGTGTCAGTTGCTTGTAGATGAGCTCAAGAGAGCAGTCATTCAGTACAGAAAATCTAAATCAAAATGGACTGCCCTGCTCGAGGCATCATAGCACCCGGATTCATTATATCTTGGACGTTGTATGAAACAAGGCCTTTCAGACCTGGACACAAGAACACCTCGTACACACTTCATGGATTATGAAAAACTAAAGAGCATCGCTGCAGCAGACTGTGCTAAAAAAGGCAGGGAAGACCCCAATACCTGGATATTTGGAAACTTACCCGTAAGAAAATTTCAATGACCCTTTATCTTTTTTGTTAATTGTATCTCATATTGCATAAGTTAATACAATGTTTTCATTTTCTCATCCCAACAGTGGAAAGCACCAAATGACATAGTTTACTACCAGAAAAGGAATCCACTAAAAAGAATGTATCCGCACCATGAAGACCAAATGATGTCGGCAAAGCGTACTTTCAGAAAATCAAGCATTCCAGCTGGTGGTTCCATTGAAGAAGAAAACACCAGTGTATCAGAAGATACATTGGAACAGATTGACAACCTGCTGACTAGCGCATACGACCTATCACACAAAGTACCAACTACATTTGACCGCCTCAAAAATGGAACAGCTGCTGAAAACCAAGCATCTACTGTCAAAGAAATTTCTGACAACGAAGCTAAAGTTATAGAAAGTTTACAGAAGACAACATTTCATCTCAGACAAACTTTCGCATTGTTCAAGAAAGCACAGGATGAACGTTGCAAGCAAATTCAGCAAGATGAAAGGATAGCAAATAATGAGGTACGACAAAAGACATAATCACACTGGCAATTTTTTGTTGTGTCTGTTCAAATTTAACTAATCTAACTACTTACAAATCATAATTTTAAATTTCCAAGTACAACAATACTATAAGACTAATAAAGTTTAAATACAAAAAACCAGGTTGACAAAGAAGCTGCATCTCCAACTCAAGAAGGCACTGCAGAAAAAACAAGAAGTGGAAAAAATGTGAGTTAACCTCGACTACATATGAGTTAACTTCAATTACAAATACAAAGAACCGTTTAAATTATTTTTCTAACTTGTTAACATATCGTAACAGGTTGCGAAGTAACCTGCTTCTGCAAAAGAAAGGATTCAGGTACAATCAAACAATGAACATAATATTAACTTGTTCATTGAATACAAAATAAAGTAATACTATTAAGTTGCTGTGGTGAATTTACAAAATAAATAATTTTTTTATAATAAACTTTTTATGTTATATCTTTGATTTACAGGTGCAAGATGATGGCCCAATGGAAGCATCAGAAAACTTTTACTTCTAAAACTGAAGTGTGACGAATGTCTGTACTAAGACGTTGGTTTGAACTACCTACAACTTTTTTAGTATCTGTACTTTTTGTAAACGTCTGCAAAGTTGAAAATCCGCAAACATATCATTGCATAACTTCCTGATTCGAACCAGTGATTATCAATGTGAAACAAGTGTACTCCACAATCCTTGCACATGTAACTCCGCCAGACAAAACAGAAATTGTTGCAGAGAAACAAAAAAAAACACGGTTGGTACGGACGCTGTACTCATCTCTATGTCACCTCCGTACTCCACAATCCTTCCACATGTACCTCCGCTAGACAAAACAGACATTGTTGCGTAGAAACAAACAGAAACACGGACCCCTGCTCCCATTGGTGCGGACACTATATTTGTCTCTCTGTCACCTCCGTATTCCACAATCATTGCACATGTACCTGCGTTAGACAAAACGGAAAATCACAAAGGGAAACAAAGAGAAACACGGTATAGTGCTCCTCACCGTGAGGATGCTGTACTCGTTTCTCCCACACATCTGTACTACACAAGCCTTGCACCTGTACATGCGCTAGACAAAACGGAAAATCACAAAGGGAAACACGGTACCGTGCTCCTCACCGTGCGGATATTGTACTCGTCTCTACCTCACATCTGTACTCCACAAGCCGACCTGCGCTAGACAAAACGGAAAATCACAAAGGGAAACACGGTACCGTGCTCCTCACCGTGCGGATGCTTTGTACTCGTTTCTCCCTCATATCTCGTACTCCACAAGCCTTGCACACAGCACTGCGCTAGACAAAACGGAAAATAACAAAAGGAAACACAGTACCGTGCTCCTCACCGTACGGATATTGTAATCGTCTCTACCTCACATCTGTACTCCACAAACCTTGCACCTGTACCTGCGCTAGACAAAACGGAAAATCACAAAGGGAAACACAGTACAGTGTTCCTCACCGTGCGGATATTGTACTCGTCTCTACCTCACATATGTACTCCACAAGCCTTGCACCTGTACCTGCGCTAGACAAAACGGAAAATAACAAAGGGAAACACAGAACCGAGCTCCGTATCTGTACTCCACAAGCCTTGCACCTGTACATGCGCTAGACAAAACGGAAAATCACAAAGGGAAACACGGTACCGTGCTCCTCACCGTGCGGATGCTGTACTCGTTTCTCCCTCATATCTGTACTCCACAAGCCTTGCACCTGTACCTGCGCTAGACAAAACGGAAAATAACAAAGGGAAACACAGTACCGTGCTCCTCACCGTGAGGATGGTGTACTCGTCTCCACTTCACATCTGTACTCCACAAATCTTGCACCTGTACCTGCGCTAGACAAAACGAAAATCATCCAGAGGAACACAGAACGTGCTCCTCTTGATGCAGACGCTGTACTCGTTAATCCCTCACCTCCATACCAACCAAGCCTTGCACCTTCAACTACAATAGACAAAAACGGGAATAATCCAGAGAAACAAGGTCAAGTGCTCCTCTTGGTAAAGACGCTGTCCTCGTATTTCCGCCACCGCTGTACTGTACAAGCCTTGCACTTGTACCTGCGCTATTGTCTTTCCTATTATTGTCTTTTTGAGAACAATCCCACCCACACATCGGAAACTAATGAACCACAACATCCACAGCATGCTGGAACAATATAATACATGTAAAAGGCACTGGACGACAAAACACCGCACTAGGTCCCGTATGTCATAAAGGCAGAATACAATAAGTGTAAAAGAGAGTGGACGACAAGACCTCACAGTAGCTCCCGGATGTAATAGTGGCAGAATAGAATAAACATAAAACAGAGTGGACGATAATGCCCCCAAGTAGGTCCCGAATGTATAGAGTCATAATAGAATAAATATAAAAGTGAATGGACAATAACACCCCTAAGTAGGTCAGAAATGTCTTTGGGTAAAAACCACACCAAAACTACTCTACTTGGCTTCTAAAATCAACAGTTCCACACCAACCGCTTTGCAAGAATCCACCTCCTTATCCAAAACAGGAAAAGAAAGCAACAACAGCAAGGGAGCATCGCCGGCATCTCCATCACAGCACACCAGCTTCAATTCGGAAAACTATCCCAGGTTTCGGATCATTGGTATGTATATCTCCAAAACTTATAGATTCTGTGGAAACTCTATGTTATAAATAGATCAGTCGCATACAACAATAATGCAGAAAACAGATCTAGGGTCTACTGGAAAACAGTCTCACTACGCTTTCTTTTGCCACCTCGTGAATCAAGCACGAACTTGAAGTTCCGCTCATGGATCTAATAGGAACAAACATCACACACATACATCGTATTCGAGGTCAATCAAGGGAAAAAGATCAAATGTCGGCGGACACAGAGATATCAATAAGTATATAAAATTTTAATTCCAAGTCAACCAAGAAAACAAGGTTAAATGATTAATATAGGTCATGAACAATATATTCGTTGCTAAAATATACTAATATTCCACACTATGATATTTAAATGACAAATAAGAAAAGATATAACTATAAATCAAATGAATTTCATTATCACTTCGAACTAAGTTGAAACAAATAAATTATTTATATCCAAAATGTATTTGTTTGCATTAGTGAATAATCTGTAGTTCCTTGGTCTCCAAAATATATTGCAAGCATATGCAATTTGATGGTTACCTTTTTGTTCTACATAGAAAATGCTCTCAAGGCGCAAAAGGATGCACACAACAGGCAAAGAAGTACGGATACTTGTGCGAAGCTGTCCAATATGCGAGGCCGACCCTCACTACCAGGTTTCAAAAAATATATTACTCATCAAATACAATGAAAGTTGACCTAAATTCAATTTAAATATGATTTATAATGAATGAATTAATAATTGAAATGTCATATCTAGGAAACACTCGCTTGCAAGAATTCAGAGACTGCGCAATCAAGGGCGGAGGAAGACGGAAACTTGTGCAACAACTATCCAACATACGGCGTCGACCCTGAAGACCAGGTTTTCAAATAATCATAAGTTAATGCTTAGTTGCGTATAAACCATATTACTTCATGTCATGCAATGAAAGTTAATTTAATTTTATTTAAATCTTAATGCATCTAAACTATATGATCTTAATGCATCTAAACTGTAGGAAAGTCACGCAACAGGTAATCAGGGTACAACCAACACTGCCACTGAAAAGAGGCAAAGCAATGATGAAAGTGACAACAAGACGGAAAAAGGTGTTGACGAGAGATATTGATGAAAGTTATGCACAGTTTATCTCAGAGGTGTTGAACAAGATAACTGTTAGAGGTACAAATAGTAGCAACCAAAAAAGCAAACATTACAGTGAATATATAGTTTTCAATGAAAAATTTAAAATACCTCTTGATTGTAGGACCTGGACTGTATGGAAACGAAAATTTTGACGAAGCATGCGTCTTTGGAAACCACGTGGAGATGAATTACACTCAAGTATTCCAGTGACAAATGAAGTCATCACGAACCAGACACCAGCTATTAAACATTATATTTGCACCATGACTAAATCATTTGTTACAAGAGGCATATCTAAGATGGTAAGTTTATCGGAGTTTTCGTAAGTCTATCTCGTCAATTATATAAAATACTTACTGTCTTCATGACAAGAAAACTTCTGACATACTGTACAACAAAACTAATAATGGTTCGTTAATATCTTAGGAATTTTCGGAAGAATTCACTAATGAACACATTCGGGGATTCATACAAGAACCGGTTAAAGTTGCCGTCAGCTGCACATCGGGAGACATTACAATGTATGCTACCATGAAGATGGATAAGAATGGGAAAGCTATGATAAAGAAAGGATTCCGAGATATAGTTCAAGAATTTTACCTGAAAGAAGGAGACATTTGCTCATTTAGCTTCAAAGATGAAAGAGGATCTCCATTCTTACATGGCAGTGCCTGGCTCAAGCTTGTCATAACAAAGCTAAAATGTGAGGCGTAAGTTAAAATAAGTACAATGTGTCGTACAGAAACAATGTGAACCACGCAACGAATTACGTTCAAGTATTTGTATTTGGTTATTAGTTAATGCTAGTGTCACGTGTACTTTTCAATATTTTATATGTAATATTTGAGAAACTACTCGAATTTATTGACACTGTAATGTTAATGGTAGTGTCATATGTCTGAAATTCATTTGATGCGAACTGTACTCGACTCGTCCTCACCGCTGTACTCGACAAGCCTTTGCACCTGTAACTACACTAGTGAAAAAGGAAAGAGACACAGTCCTGTACTCCTACATAAGTTGTACTCGACTCGTCCTCACCGCTGTACTCGACAAGCCTTTGCACCTGTAACTACACTAGTGAAAACGGAAAGAGACAAAATCATGTACTCCTCTTTGTGCGAAACATGTACTCGGTTCGCCATCACCATTGTACTTGACACGCATTTGAACCAGTACCTGCGATGGAGAAGCACAGACTTGTACTCATTTTGATGCGAAACCTGTACACGACTAGCCGTCATCGCCGTACTCGACACCCAACAGAACATGTACATACGCTAGAGAAAGCGGAAATCTTTCCAGATAAATCAAAAAGAAAAACACAGTACCGTGGTCCTCTTCCTACCTAACCTGTACTCGTATCTACGCCGGGGATGTACTTCACCACCATTCGAACATGTACCTGCGCTAGAAAAAATGCAAAATCTTTACAGATAAATCAAAAGAGAAATACAGTACCGTGCTCCTCTTCCTACATAACCTGTACTCGTCTCTACGCCGGGAATGTACTTCACAAAGACTTCGGACGTGTACCTGCGCTAGAGGAAACGGAAATCTTTCCGTATAAACCAAAAGAGAAACACAGTACCGTGCTCCTCTTCCTACATAACCTGTACTCGTCTCCACGACGAGGATGTACTTCACACCCATTCGGACGTGTACCTGCGCTAGAGGAAACGGAAATCTTTCCAGATAAACCAAAAGAGAAACACAGTACCGTGCTCCTCTTCCTACAAAACCTGTACTCGTCTCTACGCCGAGGATGTACTTCGCACCCCTTCGGACGTGTACCTGCGCTAGAGGAAACGGAAATCTTTCCAGATAAACCAAAAGAGAAACACAGTACCGTGCTCCTCTTCCTACATAACCTGTACTCGTCTCCACGACGAGGATGTACTTCACACCCCTTCGGACGTGTACCTGCGCTAGAGGAAACGGAAATCTTTCCAGATAAACCAAAAGAGAAACACAAGCCGTGCTCCTCTTCCTACCTAACCTGTACTCGTCTCCACGCCGTGGATGTACTTCACACAACTTCGAACCTGTACCTGCGCTAGAGAAAACGGAAAATCTTTCCAGATAAACCAAAAGAGAAACACAGTACCGTGCTCCTCTTCCTACAAAACCTGTACTCGTCTCAACGCCGAGGATGTACTTCGCACAACTTCGAACCTGTACCTGCGCTAGAGGAAACGGAAATCTTTCCAGATAAACCAAAAGAGAAATACAGTACCGTGCTCCTCTTCCTACCTAGGCTGTACTCGTCTCCACGCCGTGGATGTACTTAACACACCTTCGGACGTGTACCTGCGCTAGAGGAAACGGAAATCTTTCCAGATAAACCAAAAGAGAAATACAGTACCGTGCTCCTCTTCCTACCTAGGTTGTACTCGTCTCCACGCCGTGGATGTACTTAACACACCTTCGAACCTGTACTGCGCTAGAGAAAACGGAAAATCTTTCCAGATAAACCAAAAGAGAAATACAGTACCGTGCTCCTCTTCCTACCTAGGCTGTACTCGTCTCCACGCCGTGGATGTACTTCACACACCTTCGAACCTGTACCAGCGCTAGAGAAAACGGAAAATCTTTCCAGATAAACCAAAAGAGAAACACAGTACCGTGCTCCTCTTCCTACCTAGGCTGTACTCGTCTCTACGCCGAGGATGTACTTCACACCCCTTCGGACGTGTACCTGCGCTAGAGGAAACGGAAATCTTTCCAGATAAACCAAAAGAGAAATACAGTACCGTGCTCCTCTTCCTACCTAGGCTGTACTCGTCTCCACGCCGTGGATGTACTTCACACACCTTCGAACCTGTACCTGCGCTAGATAAAAAGGAAAATCTTTCCAGATAAACCAAAAGAGAAATACAGTACCGTGCTCCTCTTCCTACCTAGGTCAGACTCGTCTCCACGCCGTGGATGTACTTCACACAACTTCGAACCTGTACCTGCGCTAGAGAAAACGGAAAATCTTTCCAGATAAACCAAAAGAGAAATACAGCATCGTGCTCCTCTTCCTACAAAACCTGTACTCGTCTCTACGCCGTGGATGTACTTCACACCCCTTCGGACGTGTACCTGCGCTAGAGGAAACGGAAATCTTTCCAGATAAACCAAAAGAGAAACACAGTACCGTGCTCCTCTTCCTACAAAACCTGTACTCGTCTCTACGCCGGGAATGTACTTCACACCCCTTCGGACGTGTACCTGCGCTAGAGGAAACGGAAATCTTTACAGATAAACCAAAAGAGAAACAATCGACCGTGCTCCTGTTCCTACAAAACCTGTACTCGTCTCTACGCCGGAATGTACTTCACACCCCTTCGGACGTGTACTGCGCTAGAGGAAACGGAAATCTTTCCAGATAAACCAAAAGAGAAACACAGCATCGTGCTCCTCTTCCTACAAAACCTGTACTCGTCTCCACGCCGGAATGTACTTCACACCCCTTCGGACGTGTACCTGCGCTAGAGGAAACGGAAATCTTTCCAGATAAACCAAAAGAGAAACACAGACCGTGCTCCTCTTCCTACAAAACCCGTACTCGTCTCTACGCCGGAATGTACTTCACACCCCTTCGGACGTGTACCTGCGCTAGAGGAAACGGAAATCTTTCCGGATAAACCAAAAGAGAAATACGATCGTGCTCCTCTTCCTACATAAGCTGTACTCGTCTCCACGCCGTGGATGTACTTAACACACCTTCGAACCTGTACCTGCGCTAGAGAAAACGGAAAATCTTTCCAGGTAAACCAAAAGACAAATACGATCGTGCTCCTCTTCCTACCTAGGCTGTACTCGTCTCCACGCCGTGGATGTACTTCACACACCTTCGAACCTGTACCAGCGCTAGATAAAACGGAAAATCTTTCCAGATAAACCAAAAGAGAAATACAGTACCGTGCTCCTCTTCCTACCTAGGCTGTACTCGTCTCCACGCCGGGGATGTACTTCACACACCTTCGGACGTGTACCTGCGCTAGAGGAAACGGAAATCTTTACAGATAAACCAAAAGAGAAATACAGTACCGTGCTCCTCTTCCTACCTAGGCTGTACTCGTCTCCACGCCGTGGATGTACTTAACACACCTTCGAACCTGTACCTGCGCTAGAGAAAACGGAAAATCTTTCCAGATAAACCAAAAGAGAAATACAACATCGTGCTCCTCTTCCTACCTAGGTTGTACTCGTCTCCACGCCGTGGATGTACTTCACACACCTTCGAACCTGTACCTGCGCTAGATAAAACGGAAAATCTTTCCGTATAAACCAAAAGAGAAATACAAGACCGTGCTCCTCTTCCTACCTAGGCCGTACTCTCGTCTCCACGCCGGGGATGTACTTCACACACCTTCGGACGTGTACCTGCGCTAGAGGAAACGGAAATCTTTACAGATAAACCAAAAGAGAAATACAGTACCGTGCTCCTCTTCCTACCTAGGCTGTACTCGTCTCCACGCCGTGGATGTACTTAACACACCTTCGAACCTGTACCTGCGCTAGAGAAAACGGAAAATCTTTCCAGATAAACCAAAAGAGAAATACAGTACCGTGCTCCTCTTCCTACCTAGGCTGTACTCGTCTCCACGCCGTGGATGTACTTCACACACCTTCGAACCTGTACCAGCGCTAGATAAAACGGAAAATCTTTCCAGATAAACCAAAAGAAAATACAGTACCGTGCTCCTCTTCCTACCTAGGCTGTACTCGTCTCCACGCCGGGGATGTACTTCACACACCTTCGGACGTGTACCTGCGCTAGAGGAAACGGAAATCTTTACAGAGAATAAAAGAGAAAACGGAAATCTTTCCAGAGAATAAAAGAGAAAACGGAAATCTTTACAGACAATAAAAGAGAAAACGGAAATCTTTCCAGAGAATAAAAGAGAAAACGGAAAACTTTACAGACAATAAAAGAGAAAATCAAACAGAAATCTTTCCAAAAGAAAAAAAATAGAAAAAAAAAACAACAGTTTGATGCGCCGAAGGCGCCTTGATACGAGGCGAAGCCGAGCCGTAGCAATCGCTTCGACATATGGGGGTAACGACAAACGGGGACAACGACATATGTCTGCCATTCATTATGTTTATTAATGTTTGATGCGCCGAAGGCGCCTTGATACGAGGCGAAGCCGAGCCGTAGCAATCGCTTCGACATATGGGGGTAACGACAAACGGGGACAACGACATATGTCTGCCATTCATTATGTTTATTAATGTTTGATGCGCCGAAGACGCCTTGATAAGAGGCGAAGCCGAGCCGTAGCAATCGCTTCGACATATGGGGGTAACGACAAACGGGGACAACGACATATGTCTGCCATTCATTATGTTTATTAATGTTTGATGCGCCGAAGGCGCCTTGATACGAGGCGAAGCCGAGCCGTAGCAATCGCTTCGACATATGTCATCTCGTAGCACTCTGTTGGAATTTAAAAAAAATTGTAATTTGAAAGTGCTACCTCCCTCCCATTAATTCCCCAGAAAACTCACAGCCCGGAAAGACAAAGGGAAAAAGCAAAAAAAAAAAAAAAGTCCCGCCCAATTTTTTGAAAACGTACTGCGCGCGTAAAGGGAAAAAGAAGATTAACGGGTCCGCATGTAAAGGGAAAAACCAAACCCGGAAAACGATTCGCGTCTTTTCCCGGGGACACGTTCCGCGCGCGACACGTGTCGTCGCGAGAGCGCGCGCGGGATGGGTTTTTCCCTTCTCAAAGGTCGGCCTTCGTGTAGTGGTACCCAACTCCGTGTCTCACATAGATCAAGATTCACAAAACCTTGTCGGCGGCAGCGGCGGCGGCAGCGGAAACCGTCTCGGCGGCGCAGAGGGGAACGCGCTACCGGAGAAGGGACGCACGCGCGCGCGACCAAATCAACAGCGGTCTGAACTTCTCACTCCTCCTCACGGGGTTCGGATCTCTGAACTCCACCAGACGCTCTGACTGACTGTTTTCAGTTTCCTAATCGCAGGAGATCGATCGATGGACGCTGCACCGCCGCCCGTGCAGAAGGAGCCGCCAGCGCCTCGACGATCCAGGGACTGGTCGCTGCTGCCCCTCGACGCGCTCGCCTCGGTCTTCGTCAGGCTCGGCGCCGTCGACGTGCTCATGGCCGCCTGCCTCGTGTGCCGCTCGTGGCTCGACGCGGCGAGCGTGCCAGACGTGTGGCGTGTTGTGGACATGGAGAGCCACGAGGCCGTGCTCACCAAGGACAAAGCCGTGCTGCGCGCAATGGCTAAAGCGGCCGTCGACCGTTCCGACGGTCAGCTTCGGGTGTTCGCCGGGAACGAGTTCGTCACCGATGACCTCCTAAAATATATCGTGAAAAGGTACCTCATTTATGTTCAAAATTTCATCAATTACAAAAGTTTCCACTTTATAATATCCTGTAAACATTGAAGCCATGCTTTGCAGTTCGCCGTCACTGGCTACCCTTCGCATTATATCCAACTGCGAAGACTATACCAAACAGCTCGTCAGTGTGATAAAAGAGGCACCTTTGCTGGAGCTTCGTTGCCTTGAACTGGGCGACATTAACCCCACCGTGGGAGAAATGCTTGATCTCCTCCGCAGCTGTCCTCTCCTACAGGTATTTCGGGTGCGCGGCTACCATTTCGACATTTGGGTAACTGACGAGCGTGTCCCGCGAACGAAATTTGCCGGGACCGAGGTCATGACGGGCAAGTGGGGTGATACGCAGTGGCGACACGTGGCAATGGTAGAAGTATGAGCCGACTGAAGTGGTCTAGGCTGAATTTAGCTACTGCTCCAACTATTGCTGAGAATTTAGGCTCATAACAAACCTAATGGGCCAAAATACCTCACTAATCTTGTCTTAATTTTTTTTAAAGATTGGGTCCCCGTGAGGATCCGCCAACCGTGATAAATATCGGTGAGGATCCACCAACGGTGATAAATATCGGTGCTACGATTCTGATTTAGAGATAAGTTTCCCTTTATTTCGGAAAAGGCGGAAAGCTTTGTATGTCATAAAAGATAAAGCTACAAAATTATCTTGTTAGGCCATCAACCATGTTTGGAAAGCGAACACGCTCTTGACTTTGGAAATTGGAGGATTCATTGTTATCCGAGTCCATTGTTATCCTTATGATTGCTACCTTACACACCTCTAATGTTTGTGATGGAGCTTTGCAACCGGGCCTTTTCTGCAAAAAAAGAAAAGCTTTGTAAATGTATGTGGCATTTAATTGTTTGAATTCTTCCTAGATTTTCCCCCTTCACAACATATTGTATGGGGGCGCAAACTGGTGAACTAGTTTTCCAAAAGAAAGTTATGTGATTTTGAAAATTTTAGCTTCTTGATGAGTATTCTCAAGTGTTGTACATAACCTGAAAAATTCCTATGTCATGTATATTGCTTCTTGATGAGTATTTTATGCAACAAAGCTTCTTGATGAGTATTTTATGCAACATACTTTTTCTGAACATGTCCAGCATTTCACTCTACAACAAAGCTCATGAAACTTATCGGCTACTGCTTTCTTTTGTGGAGGCAGTTTATTGGGATAAAATCCAGTTGCAATGTTAGGACACATGGCCTCTTACGTCAGCCTGTGACTATTGCTCTGATCCTGTCGGCTGTACTAGGATAACTATAAGGATAATTTCCTTATATATGAGAATTGTACTATCGGGGTTATCTACTCACGTGAGTTGTAGTACCTTGTGAGATGAAGGGAAAAAAAATGTACAGAACGCAGCTGAACTCCAAGCATATCGCAGTCGTGCGGTCTGTTGTGCAACGGCCAACGGAGCACAAGGGTCAAGCTCCTTCACAGGAACTTGCATTGGAGAAGCCGGCCGGACCTTGCCGTCCTGGGCCGCGTGTTGGTGGGCCGAGCTGGGCTGCTCGGTAGACAGGCAGGACTTAGGAGAGGCGTCGGGTTTGATGACGGGGGGTGCTGTACGGGAGGGCCTATTCCCCGCTTTAAGCGGGAGCAAGCGTGGCTCCGCTTAAAGGAATCCGAGCTGGGCCAGGCCCATTTATTCTGCTGGTGTTCTCTCTTTCTGTTTTCGTGAGTGACATCATAAGTTGCACAATTGTTCCTGTTTTAAAAATCTCTACAAATTCAAAAGGAAACAAAATTGGAAATCTATACCAATTCAAACGAAAATTCAAAATTGAACAATTTTCAAAATCGAACAATTTTCAAAATTGAACAATTTTCAAAAACGAACAATTTTCAACTTTTAAAAAAGTTCAAATTTAAAAATGTTCAAAATATAAAAAGTTCCAAATTGAAAAATGTTTTAGATTAAAAAAGTATTCAAATTTAAAAATAGTTCAAACTCGAAACATGTTCAGATTAAAAAATGTTCAAAATTTAAAACGTTTAAACTTCAAAATTGTTCAAAAATGAAAAGTTTCAAATTTTAAAAAGTTCGAACTTAAAAAAGTTTAAATTATAAAAGTTCAGAAAAAACTGGTCGGTAAAACCAAGAAAAACGGGAGGAATAACCCAGCAAAACCAGTGAAAAAAAAACGAGAAAACTGAAGAAAATACCAGGGGAACCCTGCCCTCGTTAATGGGCCGGCCCAGGCCGATCCCGCTCTGAGCGGAGCGCGAGATAGCGCCCGCTATGAGCGGCAAATAGGTTCCCCGGTGCTGTACGCCGACCTGGTCGGTGCGGACCAGGCGCCGCACACCCCCGCAGGCGGGTTGTTGGGCCGGCCCAACATTCCCACTCTTTCTTTTTTTGTTTCTTTTGCTTTTTTGTTTTTTCTGTTCAATTTTCTTTTTACGTTTTTTAAAAGCTGATTCTTTTTAGACCTGATTTTAAAAATTATTTTAGTTTTTCTGAAATTTAGATATTTTTAAAATTTGAACATTTTTTAGATTGGAACAATTTTCAAATTGGAACAAATTTTAAATTGGAACAAATTTTAAAATTGAACAAAAAAATTCAAAATTTTTTTTATATATGAACAAATTTCGAATTTGAACAATTTTTTTATTTGAACAATTTTCGTATTTGAACAATTTTTTTATTTGAACAATTTTCGTATTTGAACAATTTTTTATTTGAACAATTTTCGAATTTGAATTTTCTCGAATATTTGAGATAAAACATTTCACATTTAACTATATATTTTAATTAAAAAATTAAATCTTAAGAACGAAAAAACAGAAAAGAAAAATAAACAGAAAATAAAAAAGAAATGAAAAAGAAAAGAACAGAAAAAGAAAAGAACAGAAAATGATCTCAAAAAAGAAAACGGCCAAGTGGCCCAACACCCGAACTGGGCCGGCCCGTACCGCGCGCGGGGGTGTGCGGCGCGCGGTACGCGCCGACCTGGTCGGTGTATAGGAAATCCGTTTGATGACCCAACCACCCCGTAAAGAAAAAAAAAACCACCCCGTAAAGAGGGGCGACGACGTAGTCCGCCGCCGCCGCCGCGCGGAAAGAGGCCGGCAATCGAGATACAAGACGGCGCCGATGAAAATTCTCTCACGCTGGATTCCTCGTCTCTCTCCCTCACTGCACCGCTTCGCCTCTACAGCTCGACCTCGCCACAATGCACCAGCGCTTGCACAACGACTTCCCCCAGGCTTCCCTGCAGCCAGTTCACCTACCCGTCGTGCTCCCCAGTGAGTTCTCTTCTTTCCGCACCAAATTGCTTGCTGGAATCCAGATCGTGACCTTCCTATGCTAATTTTCTTCTAGGAAAAAATAATTGCATTCCATATGACTTCCGACCCAGAGTCCCAAATTTGTTAAACTGATTTCATGCTCAGATACAGTAATTTCAGCCCTGACTGATGGTACCATCTTATTCATGTCGGATGCTGAAACTTTGCTGTTTATACTCCTCGTGATAGATTTCCTCGTCGATATCAGCACATGGCCAGCAGCAGTAAACCCCTTTCTGCCAAGGATTTTATTAGTTCCCTGGGCAAGCACTCTACCATTACCCAAGGCTTGGAAAACGTGGAGGATGTCGACACAACCAAGGTCATTACTTGTCATACCTATGTCCCTCCTGCCAAAAGTGTTGAAGATGAGACGAAACCAAGCGGGGATGCCATTTTTGGTGGGCTGAGCAGTGTTGACGAAGAGAGCTCCGCTGCAGCAGAGACACCTGATTATGTGCCCTCAATGGAGATATTTCCAAATAGCAGCCATCGCGACGGTTCCATATATAGCGGCACAGATGATTGGAAAATTGACTATCGTATTGCTGACCGTAATGAGAGTAAGCTATCACTCTATTTTCCCTTTTTACATTTGTTAGTATTAGGGATTTTTTAAAGCTATAGGGTCAACTGATACATTGTCTTCTGAAATCTCGATGTTAATTTTGCTCTGTGTACTTTTACTAATTGATAGCGGTGCCATGGCACTTATAAAGGGAAATCTTGTAGAATGTTTTTTTTCGAGAGTACGCCAAGGCATACCATATTTTGTAGTCGGTTGTGTGGAGTTTGTGCTACACTCGTTGTTCGCAGTGAGCTGTAGTGTTCTTGTACTCAAAATCTTGTAGAATGTTACCCAGGGGTTTCATTGCTTGGTGTTCGCAGAAGTAGGAAACATCTAGCCATCACGCCTTTCGCATGTTGCAGCTTGTGCCATTGATCATTGTCTTTGTTTGCCCTTGTTGCACCTCATTTCTTGCCCCTAGCCCACCTCTACCCGGGGCCTTCGATAGCATGCTTTTTGTTGTGACTCACCAGACATTATATCTCCTATCTCCCCAGTGTTTTCTCAATGTCCAGATGACTCCCTAAATCACTTTTCAGTTGAGCTTTGCCCTGCTTCCCCCTCCATTGTTTTTTCCCGAATGTGTTCAGTTCACTCCAGAATGATGTTTATTTTTTTATTCCTCACAAAAGCCTATTTTATGTTGAACATTTGTATGATAGATGGCATCATGTCCTGTGCGACGGCATTTCATTCTTTTAGGATAAAAAATGTTAACAAGGTTTCGTGCTCCCTGCATTATGCAGATAGTCATGGAAAATCAGGAAATATTTATAACGTAGGATATGATGTTGTGTACCACTGGGAAAAAATAAACATAAAATAAAATAAATTTCATCAGGTGTCTTGGTAGTTCTTGGAGTGTACTGAACTGAGGAATTTTTTTTAGGGGGGGGGGGGGGGGGGGTGTATGCGATAAATGGACCTTTTCCTTCCTGAGGTGATTATAAATCATTCTCTTCTTAGAGTTCGGTTCCATTGCTTGGCATCAAGTAGAAAAAAATTACATCGCAGTTTTTGCACATACCCACTTCATGATTTGCAGAAGATGGGAAGATACAACCATACAGCTCAGAGCTCAGCCAAACCTCCTTCCTTCTTGTCCTCCTCGTCCTGTTCTGATTTTTCAGGATTCTCTTCGTTCCCCAGCAAGCAGGAACTCCCCGGAAGGTTTGTCAGCAAGGGGCGCCAGTCCATCCATACGAGAATTTCTGGTGACTGCCAATGCCTTCAGCCCTGACACCCACCAATTGCAGTTTTCCAAATCTCATGCTGCACAAAGCAGTGTCCAGCTCTTAACCATGGGGCCATGCTTTGTGAAATGAACGATATGATTCTTCCAGCTGCCATTCTGAAATTGTAAACGGTTCCTTAGTTCCCAAAGGAACCACATAGCTTCTGTACTGAACATAATAAGCACCACATGTTTCTTATTACTAATCCAAAGCCGAACCACTGATTCAAAATTACTGCATACATGGACTCATATGATTTTAGCTAGATCCCAGAAGAAAAACTTTTCAAGGGAGCAAAATTCCTACTAAAGACAGCATCCATAGTTTTTTTTTTCACTTGAATGAGAGGAACAATTTCCGATAGGACCATGGAATCCTTAACGGCATGTTACTTTTAGTAATAGCAAGCATTTGTTTCTCTTATTACTTTCCAATTCTAATAAAACTTGTATTTTTCTATGAAGCTTGGCTGGATGCAATGATGTTTTCCGATCCCACAGATTGCAGAATGTACAATGGAACTTGTGTGTCACACTCAAGTCGTCACATGTTGCAGTTTTTGTCATTAAGGTTGGCTAAAATTCCTGTGGAGCTTGGCTCAGTCGAGTTATATGGATACATTGCAGCTCGGGATAATCTGAATCCATTGCTTAATTATATCGTCAATTTTAGCAGGGATGATCCCATCATCGTGAAGCAGGTGTGCACATCTATATATGTCTGCAATTATTTCAATGAACTAGATGATACCCCGCGCGTTGCGGCGGGCATAATGTAGAAACGACATGATGCAAAATCTGCATCAATAATTGGGTGAGGAAACAATTGACCTAAACTGTAGAGAGGATTTTGGTTACCAGTCAATGAAGATTTTGAGAAAAAAATCGGTATTTTCACACATGTCCTTAGTGTTAGTAACTGCAATAATCTGACTTGCGCCACAGAAATAGCAATTGGACATGAAAGAATGTTCAGAAGTTTGTAAATCCCCACATATTCTGCACTTGCATATGATGTCACCAATATTGATATAAAAGTTTGTGACGTGAACAATACATGAAGGATTTGGCGTGGTACTAAAGCAAACTGAAAATGCCGAAAAGAAAACTATTGCCATAAAGACACATAATGGATTACACTGCGTTATTATGGATTACAATAGAAGCGAGTAAATGCGTTGATCATCAACTTTTCATGTAAGCAACTACATAATTAATTTAGGTAGAAGTCATTGCAATCTTGAATTGTTCCATGCGTCCTTGATGATGCACTGCATGTGATCAGAGAAAGAGCACTATAAGAAATGGAAATACCTATGTTATTTTATTTTTTGTCCTGCTGCCTTCCTTAGATGTTTGCCGCAACGTTGATGTCTGATACGCTGTTTGAGGATAAACCAATGAGAATGGCGAATGAGATGTATGTGATATGAGGAAACATACATACTCTTGCTTAGGTCGTTTGACATTATAAAATTCAAGTTCTTGAGCTGGGAGATCTTCACCTTTTCCACTCCTGCATGTAAAAATTGCATTGCTGAAAAATCGCCAACGCACTGAACATTCTGGTGATCGATATGAAGCACATGAGAATTTAATAAGTTGATACAAATATTGGTCTGTGCAATAGAATGTTTGTATAGACACACTGGTCCAGACTGCGCATGACGGTGTCGATTATCGTAAGAAACTGAATGGTTTAATTGTGGGGTGACAGCAGGTTGCGACTGACGGCGTGGTCATCCACGACTGCGTGAGATGGAATGACTACCAGGATTGTTTGGAGTATTTTGAGAATTTTCAGGGGCATCCATCTCTGCAAGCGCACATGGGCAAATTGAAAAGAAGAGGCGGTGTTTTTGTAGTCTGTGAACACATGCATTGACGGAAAAGTGCAGGAGATAAAATTACAATGTACATTATAATTAGCCGAGGGAAGGTAAAACATAAAAGGTGCATGTGCTCACAGAATGTAAATTCAAACTTAAGTGAAGACGTGCAGGAGATAAAATTACAATGTACATTATAATTAGCCGGGAGGTAAAACAGAAAAGGTGCATGTGCTCACAGAATGTAAATTCAAACCTAAGTGAATACGATTAGATTTGCGTACCAATGAATCCTAAGAGAGCAATCAGGGAAGGCGAAACTTTGAAATAAACCAGGCGGCAAAGTGGTACCAGCAGGTAGAATCGATCCGAGTAAAACATGAGGCGGATCTGCGAGCCTGAGGTTAACCTGCCAGATTGTAATACATAGTGAGAGTGCGTTGTTGCAGGGCATTGAAAATAAACAAAAGTACAATTTAAAGTAGTAAAACTTATAGCGGAAGGGGTGTTGGTTAGCAACGCTCTTATAGAAATCTATTTTGCTATAGACTCTGATTGTAACACCTTTATTAAGTAGTGGAATTCCTTTTTTCCTGGGGGAAAAAAATAGGCCGCCTATTGCAATCACACAAAACAGAGGTATTGACGGTCCGGTGGTAGAAGCTATACATGAGTGGACGATGCAGGTCATTCCCAATTGCTCATACTCGTGCATCCAGTCCTAGTAGGTACCATCCTAACATTCCATCCTATACAGATGCCTTTTTTTTACCAACTATAAATCGTGTGTGCTGACAACAATGAATAAACATCAAGTTGTTAGAGTATAATAATCTTACCAACGGAAACATGTATAGTGCAGAGTCACACAGTAGAGGATATGATGGCCAGCGTCTTCTAGCTTCAGCAATCAGAGCGAGATGCCAAAATATCCAAAAAAAAAATCGAGGGGGCTTCAAGTATCAGATTGGAGGCACCAATAATATCAGATTTGGGGGAAACCGTGAATGGGATTTCCAGGTGGAGGTCAACCTAGCAGAGTAGGAATAAGTATACGTATGCAGGGTTTGAAAAAAAAAGAGGAATTAGAATGGGGACAATGGAGGTACCCGCCGGCGGTGCTGGCTGCGCGAGCAGGGGCACGAGTAGCCTGGCGGGTGAAGCGTATGGCAACATGGACTTCTTTTTAAGGTCGATTTGGCGGCGGCGTATAATTTCGGTGGAGCAGTTTCTATTGGTGATTATTGGGATTTATGAGCAGTTTCTAGTTTTGATTGCTGTGATGTGAAAGGCGAGGAGCAGGCGTTAATCCACGGCTGTTGAGGAGAAGGGAGGCCGGCTGCCCGGCTACGTAAATCGTTGGGAGGAGGGGAGTCGGCTGAGATGTTGATGAAGAGGAAGACGAATAGAGGCGAGGAGCAAGAGGAGAACAGAGGTTACTATTTTTCCGGCAGATTAAAAAGCCCACGAGGTAGATGAGGTGGGCAGCCGAGGAGGAGAATTTCAGCCCATGTCGTTACAGCGGACGGGGGAATAATTCACTTACGCAGCGACAAGGGTATGGACTACGCAGCGAGAACGGGTTGACAAAAAGGAGGCGACGTCGTTCAAAAAAAAGGAGGCGACGTGGCTTCACCGTAGAACAGGAAAATGGGATCACCTATTAAGAATAGAAAGATAAGTCTATTAATAACCTATCATTGGAGCAGATATCTGTCTCCCTGGGCTCCTACTGAGCCACGAAAAAACATGATCCATGACCATAGGCCACTACTATACCTAGTCTTGTATTATGAAATGATGATTTTATTATATGAACAAATCAAAATTATGAAACTAAGTATCACATGGTCAATTGAAAATCAAATAAGATATTTCTGGACTCTTGGTTGCTACCAAGTAAACTTAGAAAAATGATTTCATTTATTTATAAGCATATAAACATACATACCATGAATGATCCCGTCACCGGATCTCATTTCTTACAGGCTTACTTAGTTAACTATTAGGGATTGAAAACAAAATCTAACAAATAGCAGGATCTGATTTCACGACCTAACACTGTTTTGTTTGTCTGATATGTGGACAAAATCTTGGCCATCAATGATAAAATATGCCTTTAACTCAAGTCTAAATGTCGCTACAAGTTACACATCATAAGGGAGGTATTCAGCTTTAGATATTTCTTACTTTTATTTGATTATGTAGGGTTCTCTCATCAACATGGCTGGCCCTAAGCGAGGGATCGAATTAGTCGGTACTATTCTAATCGAGTATGACATGAAGATCAAGGCAGGCGAACATGAAAGCGAAGATCTACAGGTGATCGATGGCGTATCATACTTGGATAACATAGACACATGGGATCGTAGCCCGTTCACACTTCGCATCCACGGCGATTGTGGCGCAATTGATGTAGGTGTATCACGTCTTAACTTTGCATATGAGGCAACAATAGAAGTTGTCATATCACAAGTGCAAAGCAGTTTCAGTATGCATCTTGGTTGTTTTACCAGCGGGTTACATGAAGAAATTCGGCTCTTTGATGGTGCTATTGGTGAGTCACGTGGCTTAAAGAGGTCTGTGGTTGCTGTAGCGAGTGATTATCAGATGGAATTGAAGTTCAAGGTAGCCGCAGACTCGTGCATCCCTGCTGAATATTGCTGTTGCTTCGAGGCGAAGCAGCATGGGCATGCTACTCAAGAGATAAACACTGGTTTTGCATTAATTGCAGTGAAGGTGACTTGGTCTACTTTAATAGAAGATGAAGAATAGCAACGAGCTTAGACTGAACATTGTAAAAAAAAATTGGGTCTATGATGAATGAGCCAAGAGTAGGCAAAGAAGCTAAGTCAGGTAGCAACCAAACATTCTACTAATAATGTTACATCTGCCTTAGAATTAGATTTGGCAACTTTGGGTTGTAATCAAATTAGTGTATGTATTTAGTAAAAGTTTCAGCTGTCTACCTGGGGCAGTTTGAGGGTGGTGCGCTGAGGTTGATGCGGGGGTGCCCATGGCGGGGATAGACCCAATGCATGCATCAACTGTTGAAATGTGTGCTGCTGAGAAATTGTTTGACCTGGGTTTTGACAAGCAGATGCATGCAAAGCCAATTCGAGACTTTTCTGGTGGTTGGCGTATGAGGATTCTGTTGGCAAGGGCGTTCATGAATCCGATCATTTTTTTGCTTGATGGGCCAACCAACCATCTTGGTGAGTCTTGTACAATGATCTGAAACAACTGAAATTTGAACATTTGTTCATTAGAAATAATGTGCTTTTGTAATATTCCCTCAACAAGCTGAGACACTAAAAATAATGACTCCCTTATACGTTTTTCTTACATATTTGTTCTAGTCGCTTCTGCATGACATTGGTGGTCTATTATAGTTACTTGAAAGCAATCTGAGACAATTGTTTTTGCTTTTATTTGCAGATCTTCAGGCATGTGTCTGGCTGGAAGAGAAATTAAACTATTTTGAGTGTATACTTGTTGTCATCTCACGCTCCCAAGATTCATCATCCACATGCAGAAGAAAACCCTCAAGTTATACACTGGTTTTTATGACCAATATGTGCAAACCCGCTCTGAACTTGGAAGAGAATCAAATGAAGAAGTACAAATGGGAGATGGAACATATTGCTAATATGAAGGAGTACATCACACCGTTTGGTCATGGATCTGCAAAAAAGCTTGCTTGTCAGGCTCGCAAAGAGAAAACTCTCGCTCTCTCTCTCTCTCAAAAAAAAGAGAAAACTCTTGCTAAGATGGAGCATGGTCGTCTTGTTGAGAAGGTTGTGAAGGACAAATATCCTGGTGTTCCCCTTTACTGATGTTGGCAAGCTCCCACCACCAGTTCTACAGTTTGCTGATGTCAGTTTTGTATACACTCCAGATAATCTCATTTACAAGAACCTTGACTTTGGTGTTGACCTTGACTCAAGAGTTGCACTGGTCGGTCCCAATGGTGCAGGGAAGAGCACACTTCTTAAGCTCACCACAGGTGACCTAACTCCATTGAATGGCATGGTCAGGCGCCATAATCACCTACACATTGCACGGTTCCATCAACATCTCACCGAGAAGCTGGACCTGGGCATGCCAGCTGTCAGGGAAGGACCAGGTAATGCCAATGAAAATTCTGTCAGATGGGCAGAAGGTTGGTGTTATCTTTGTGTGGTTGGCATTTAGGCAGATGCTGTTGCTCGATGAACCGACAAATCATCTTGACATTCAGACCATCGACTTCCTTGCTGAGGCATGAATGAATGGGACGGTGGATTGGTCCTGGGGAGCCATGGCTTCAGGCTGATCAACCAGGTTGCTCAAGAGAGCTGGGTGTATGCGAACCAGTCGGGGACTAGGTAGGAAGGTGATATCATGGATTTCAAGCAACACTTGAAGAAGAGGGTTGGCCTCTAGGTCCTCTACTCTTTGGAGATCTATAGACAACCCAAAGTTTTGCCTCTGTATCAGAAAAGTGTCAGTTATTCAGAGTAACTACAAGTACAAGCATGAGTATCATTCTATGGAGACAAAACATATTCTTGCACAGTAGGTCATTTTATAACCAGATGATCCATATTATTTTTTTATCTGTTGGTGTTCGTTACTCGGCATTAGTGATCGATTTAGAATGGTTTGTTGCGTTATAGTTCTGTTTTAAGATAAATGCACATGTGCTTGTAAACAAACTCAGTAGATCATAAAAGATAAAGCTACAACAAGATTACTATAAGCACTTATGCATCGATAATCTTCCTTGTTGGGCCGTCAACCATGTTTGGAGAGCGATGACTCAGATTACGGCCACGCTGTTGATTTTGAAGATGGGATTCATTGTATATTGTGATCTGAGTACATTGTGATCTTTATGATTGGTACCTTACATGAGCATGCACCCCTTATTTGTGTGATGGAGTTTCACAATTGAGGCTTTTTCTGTAAAAAAAAGGAAAGCTTTGCAAATGTATGTGACATTTTATTGTTTGAATTCTGGCTTTTCCCTTGACGACACATTGTCCAGAGATTCAAATAGAGCTTTCTGAACTGTTATGTGGTTTTGGAAATTTTAGTTCTTGATGAGTATCCTTAATACCATGGGAAAGTTTGTGTATTTTAGATAATGGACTAAACAACCTGACTTTAAATTAAATAAAGCCAGAATTTTTTGTTTTATGTAGCCCACGTGAAAAAAGCAACTAGGTCTTCAATGGGGAGTACTACCTCAGTTTCAAATTAAGTCTTCAACAGGAAATACTACATCAGTTTCAAATAAAGTGATGTGGCTTTGTCTAGATTTCCTGTCTAGATAAAATCGGGGTCACTTAATTTGAAATTGAGGGAATACAACTTATTGCACCATTTTTTTCCCGATCAGATTCGATGTATTCTGCACATCGATGCACCATAAGGACACTTTCCTTCACTGTAGATCTTGCGAGAAGAAGAAAAAATGTACAGAAAGCTAGCATCTATATATCCTTCACCGATGAACATTGCTGCTGAACTCTAAACACTCTTCTTGTACTCCTCAAAGCACTGTGGCGGCCTAGAAACATGACAGGCGTTCCTGCTGAGAAGAGAGAGAGAAGCATGACAGGCGTTCCTGCTTTTTTATGGCAGTGTGGTGGTAGGCTGATGCTTCCGTTGGGGCAAAAATATCAACACAGATGCTTCAGGCGACTTTTTTTCATGGGGAAGTATGAAGTGGGTGCTTCCGCTGCTCATGCCCTAAATTGTCTAAGAATCTGCCATCTTCACTCCGGCCTTCGAGGAGCAAGACGCCCGGACGTGTGTCCTGTGCCACGTTTTGCCTGGGCCGAGCTGGGCCGCGTGAGAGTCGGATGCACCCCATCCCCTTCACCCCTTGCCACCCCGCCGCCGCCGCAGCTGCGGAAAGAGACCGGCAATCGAGATACGAGATGGTTCCGTTGAAATTCCTCTCACGCTGGATTCCTCGTCTCTCCAATGTCGCCACCACTCCTACCTCAGCGAACCGCTTCGCATATACAGCTCCACCTCTCCTCACTGCATCTGGTACGCCTCGCTGGAGGCCATCAGCGCTTGCACAACGAGTTCCTCCAGGCTTCCCTGCATTCAGTTCACCTAGCCGCCGTCTTTCTAGGTGAGTTCTCTTCTTCTCATGCCAAGGATTTTATTGTTTCCCCGAGCAAGCACTCTGCCATTACCCAAGGCATGGAGGATGCTGATACGACCAAGGTCATTACTCGTTGTAGCTATGCCCCTCCCGCCAATAATGTTGAAGATGAGAGGAAAAGAAGCGGGAACGATAGTTTTTGTTTTAAAGATGCTTCTGGGACAACCTTGGAGGTCATGGATAGCAAACCTGATACATCAGGAGAAGTTGTGGTTGCAGCAGCGACACCTGATTATTTAATGGAGATATTTCCAAATAGCAGCCATCGCGACGGTTCCATATACAGCGGCACAGACGATTGGAAAATTGACTATCGTATTGCTGACCGTAATGAGAGTAAGTGATATTTTTTATTTTGTTACAGTGTATTAGGGATTCTTTGAAGCTGTAGTGTCAACTGATATATTGTTTCATGGAATCTCGATGTTAATTTTGCTTTGCTCTGTTTACTTTACTAATTGATGGCAGTTGTTGATGGCACTTACAAAGGGAAATGTTGTAGAATGTTACCTAGGGGTTTCACTGATTGGTGTTTGCAAAAGTAGGAAACATCTAGTCCATCTGTCCTGAAAAGTATACCTCGGATTTCTCTAAAATTTGATGTATCTAGCACTATTGCATCCGAATTTAGAAAAATTAAGATTAAGACATCCTTTTTAGGACGGAGGGAATAACAATTGCGGCTAGACAAATCTAATACATTATTTTTAGGACTCCTCATTTCTTGCCCCGATCCCACCTCGCCCCGAAGCACAGGATAGCACACTTCCGGTTGTGATTCACCAGACATTATAACTCCTCCCTCTTCTGATTGTCCAGATAACTCCCTAAACCATTTTCCAGTCCAGGTTTACCCTGTTCCCCCCCCCCCCCCCCCCCCTCCCTCCCCAATTGTGTTCAGTTACCTTTTTAATATGTGAAAAATTCATATCCTCTGCTACATCATTTCATTCCTTTTAGGACGTATGTGTGCATACAAAATGTTAGCCAGGTTTGGTTGTTATGACCGGGCTGGTCTATCGCCGGAGGGGGCCCACCGGCCAGGCCGGCCAGACCTAGTTAGGGGCTTAGCCCAATCATCAGATTAGGGTTTAGCAGATTTCTCTTATATATACGAGTTGTAATCGACAAGAACAAGCAAACAATAAACATATTTTGTTGCCGATTCCTCAAGGAGTCGGAGTTCCAAACCCTAGCCGCCGCCTCAGCCTCGCGCCGCCGCCTCGCCCAAGCCGCACGACGGCGCCCTCGCCTCAGCACGCACACCACCCCTTCCTTCCCCTACAATCTCCGCCCTAGAGATGGTAGATACGCTAATTCTACCAATTTGGTATCAGCTTCCTCGGTTACGATCATGTCTTCGGGCCAACCCGCCGCCACCATCGCTGCCACCTCCGAGATGCCGCCGGCCTCCACCGCCGCCGCGCACTTGCCGCCGCGTTCGCCGCCGCCCTCCACGGGAGCCGCGACGCCCATGGCGGAGGCCGCTGACGCCGCTCCCCTCCTCTCGCAGCAGGAGCTCTCGACGGCCATCCGCGACCTCGCCACCGCGGTACAGGGCATCCGCCCGTACCTGATCGGCACGCGAGGATGACTTCGCCATCCCTGCCGCTGCCCCTCACCGCCTACCCGGCCGCGCCGGCGGTTCGTTCCGCCCAAGGCGTGCCTGTGCCGCCCTCGGCCTCGCCGCCTCCGCCGCCGTGGGCGTCGTGGCAGCCGGGTCCCAGCGCCGGCCCCGCCTCGCTGCCCCAGGGCGTCCCCATCCAGCGGGTGCCGTTTCCGCCGTCGCCCTCCCGGCTACCGGCGTGGGTGACCGCGACGGAGCCCCCGCCCGTCTACTCGGCCGCACCGGCGCCTCCTCCCGTCTACACGGCCACCGGGGACCCTCCGAGACCGTCTTTCCCGGAGCCGACGTACTCGCGCTTTGCGGAGCCCTTCGCTGGTCGCGCGGAGTACCCCGTCCAGGGCGCCGCCGGTCTCGCTCCCCCACGCTACGCCAAGCTGGATTTTGCCACCTATGACGGCGTCGAGGACCCCCTCAACTGGCTCAACCAATGCGAGCAGTTCTTCCGAGGGCAGCGCACTCTCGCTTCGGACCGGACTTGGCTCGCCTCGTACCATCTCCGTGGCGCTGCCCAGACGTGGTACTACTCCCTCGAGCCGGACGAGGGTGGCATGCCCCCATGGGACCGTTTCCGCGAGCTCTGCCTTCTCCGCTTCGTCCCCCCCGATCCGCGGCAGCCGCTTGGCGGAACTCGGGCGTTTGGCCTTCACCACCACGGTGCAGGACTTCGCCGACCGCTTCCAGGCCCTCGCTTGCCATGCACCCGGGGTGACGGGGCAACAGCGTGCCGAGCTCTTCATTGGCGGACTTCCTGACCACATCCGTGTGGACGTGGAGCTCCAGGCCCTGCAGGACCTCCAGACGGCGATGCACTACGCGCGCGCTTATGAGCGTCGCGCACAGGCAGTTCAGCAGGCACCCCTGGCCCGCGGCGGCCGCGGCTGCCACCCGCCCCGCCCCACCTGGACCGACCGGCCCCGCCCCCGTGGCTACTCGCTCGTTCCGCCGCCTCACCCCGGCAGAGCAGCTCGAACGCCGCCGCCTTGGGCTCTGCTTCAACTGCGACGACCCCTATACGCCCGGCCACGTGTGCCCGCGCCTCTTCTACCTGGAGACAGTCGACGTGGAGGAGGGAGACACGACGCCCGGGACGGTTTCCACGACCGAGCGGCCGAGCCGACCGCCGCGGCCTTCGTCGTCTCTCTACACGCACTCGCCGGCATCCGCCACGAGCGGACAATGCTGCTACCGGTCACGATACATGGCGAGACCCTGGTGGCGCTGCTGGACACGGGCTCCACGCACAACTTCCTCCCCGCCGCCACTATGCGCTGCCTCGCGCTACAGCCGACAGGCGGGGATCACCTCCGCGTGACCGTGGCCAACGGTGACCGTCTTCACTGCCATGGGGTGGTCCAGCACGTACCCCTCACCATCGGCGACGAGCACTTCGTCATCACGTGCGCTGGCATCGACTTGGGCTGCTTTGACTTCATCCTTGGCGTCGACTTTCTGCGGACGCTCGGTCCAATCCTTTGGGACTTTGACGCCCTGACGATGTCCTTCTGGCGCCAGGGTCGCCACATCCGCTGGGAGGGCCTCGGGGGCGCCACAACCGCACCGCAGCTTTAGCTCATCTCCGGGGACGACGACGCCGAGCACCCCCTCCTGACGCACCTCCTGCAGCAGCACGGCGACATCTTCGAGGAGCCGCAGGCCCTGCCGCCCCCACACGTGTGTGACCACCGTATCCACCTGCTTCCAGGGTCGGCGCCAGTGGCGGTGTGCCCATACCGCTACCCACAGCTGCAGAAGGACGAGCTGGAGCGCCAGTGCGCGCTCATGCTGGCCGCGGGCATCATCAGGATCTCCACGTCCCCGTTCTCCGCGCCGGTGCTGTTGGTGCGCAAGTCGGATGGCACGTGGCGCTTCTGCATCGACTATCGTGCCCTCAACGCCCTCACGCTCAAGGACAAGTTCCCGATTCCGGTGGTTGACGAGCTGTTCGACGAGCTCCACGGGGCGCGGTTCTTCACCAAGCTCGACCTCCGATCAGGTTATCATCAGGTGCACATGCACCCGGAGGACATCGCCAAGATGGCGTTCCGGACGCATCATGGCCACTTCGAGTTCGTGGTGATGCCCTTCGGCCTCACCAACGCACCCGCAACCTTCCAGGCCCTGATGAACGACGTCCTCCACCCATACTTACGCCGTTTTGTGCTGGTTTTTTTTATGACATATTGATCTACAGTGCATCATGGGCGGAGCACCTGCAGCATATCGCCATCGTCTTCAACGACCTTCGAGCGCATCGACTTCACCTTAAGCGCTCGAAGTGCTCGTTTGCGACGACCTCGGTGGCCTACCTCAGCCACGTCATCTCTGCCGACGGGGTAGCGATGGATGCGGACAAGGTGGCGGCCGTCGCCGCCTGGCCGATGCCGCACTCCCCGCGCGCCCTACGCGGGTTCTTGGGCCTCGCCGGATACTACCGGAAGTTCATCCGGGAGTTTGGCCTCATCGCCTCGCCACTCACGCGCCTGCTGAGGCGCGATGCGTTCGCCTGGGACGACGAGGCCACCGCGGCCTTCGAGGCCCTCAAGGGGGCCCTCACGACGGGACCCGTCCTCCAGATGCCGGATTTCGACAAGCCGTTCATCGTCGACTGCGACGCCTCGGGAGCGGGGTTCGGTGCCGTCCTTCACCAGGGCGACGGGCCTCTCGCCTACTTCAGCCGGCCATTTGCCGCACGCCATCTTAAGCTCGCGGCATACGAGCAGGAACTTATTGGCTTGGTACAGGCCGTGCGCCACTGGCGACCCTACCTATGGGGGCGCTCGTTCCGCGTACGCACGGACCACTACAGCCTTAAGTTCCTCTTGGACCAGCGACTGTCGACGGTGCCACAACATCAGTGGATCAGCAAACTCTTCGGCTTCGACTTCACGGTGGAGTACCGTCCTGGACGCCTCAACACCGTGGCCGACGCCTTGTCTCGCCGCGACGCTGACCCAGACACGGCCGAGGGCGTCTCGGAGGGGCGATTGCTATGCATACGCTCGGGACCCTCGTTCGCCCTCTTCGATCGCGTCCGTCAGGCGACCGCGCCAGATGCCCAGCTTCTGCGGCAGCAGCTCGACCATCCCTACACGGCCTTGTCGGTGGCCCGCGCCTTCTTCGACGGCATCGTCCGCCTACACGGGTTCCCCTCGTCCATCGTCTGTGATCGGGATCCGGTGTTCACGGGGCACGTGTGGCGGGATCTCTTCCGCATGGCGGGGGTTCAACTCCGGTTCAGCACGGCGTTCCACCCCCAGACGGATGACCAGTCCGAGGTGGTCAATAAGGTGATCGCCATGTATTTGCGCTGTGTTACAGGTGATCGTCCTCGCGCTTGGGTGGATTGGCTTGCATGGGCGGAGTACTACTACAACACCTCATACCACTCCACCCTGCGCGCCACGCCATTCGAGGTGGTCTACGGCAGGCCACCTCCGCCTATTCTGCCAGTGGACCCGGCATCGGCACGGACAGAGGTCGCTGGCGAGCTCATCCGCGCCCGCGACGAGATGCTAGCTGAGGTGCGACAACGTCTTGTCCAGGCTCAGCAGGTCGCCAAGCACTACTATGACGGTCGTCACCGCGACGTGGAGTACGCCGTCGGTGACTGGGTGTGGTTGCATTTGCTACACCACTCTCACCAGTCTCTCAACCCGCGGGCCAAGCGCAAGCTTGGTCCGCGCTATGCAGGGCCCTTCGTCATCTTGGAGCGGATTGGGACCTTGGCGTACCGCCTTCAGTTGCCTGATGGGGCGCGCATTCACGACGTCTTCCACGTGGGGCTGCTGAAGCCCTACCGCGGCACGCCGCCGATCGCCACTCCGCCACTTCCACCGACGGCAGAAGGCCGTTTACTTCCCAGCCCGGCGAAGGTGCTGCGTGCCCAGCTACGTCGTGATGTTTGGCACTTGTTGGTGGAGTGGGAGGGCCTTCCTGCTGAGGAGGCAACTTGGGAGTCACGTGAGGCGTTCCAGCAGCATTATCCAGACTACCAGCTCGAGGACGAGCTGTTTGGGCAGGCGGGGAGAGATGTTATGACCGGGCTGGTCTACCGCCGGAGAGGGCCCACCGGTCAGGCCGGCCAGGCCTAGTTAGGGGCTTAGCCCAATTAGCAGATTAGGGTTTAGCAGATTTCTCTTATATATACGAGTTGTAATCGACAAGAACAAGCAAGCAATAAACATATTTTGTTGCCGACTCCTCAAGGAGTCGGAGTTCCAAACCCTAGCCGCCGCCTCAGCCTCGCGCCGCTGCCTCGCCCAAGCCGCACGACGGCGCCCTGTCGCCGGTGCCCTCGCCTCCGCACGCACACCGCCCCTTCCTTCCCCTACAATCTCCGCCCTAGACCTGGTAGATACGCTGATTCTACCATTGGTGCTCCCCACATATGCAGATATACTCTTGGAAAACCATGAAAACATTTATAATGTAGGATATGCTGTCCATCGGGAAAAAGTCAACGTAAAAGAGGACTTACAAAAAGAGAAAACAAAATAAAATAAATTTCATCAGGGGTGAAATGACCACTCTTGGTAGTTATTGGAGTGTAGTGAACCGTCGTATAGTTTATGGGGTTATGCAATAAATGGACCTTTTCCTACCTGAGGTGATTAGATATTACTCTCTTTTCTTAGAGTTCCAGTCCACTGCATGGCATCAAGACGAAAATAATAACAGACCATTTTTTTCAGAGCACATGCCCTCTGCATGATTTGCAGAAGATAGGAAGATACAACCGTGCAGCTCAGAGTGCAGCCAAGCCCACTTCCTACTCGTCCTCCTCACATTATTCTGATTCTTCAGGCTTCTTGTCGCTCTCCAGCAAGCATTAACACTGAGGGCTTGTTTGATTCAAAGGAATTGTGTATGATTTTTGTAGGATTTGGATCCATAGGATTTTTTTCTACAATGGTTGTTTGATTCATAGGATTGCAATCCTTTGGAATTCCTACAAATGATTGATTTGCACTATGTTTTGAAGGAAAATTTCCCTTCACTCCAACCTCTTTTTACAATTCTTTTGGTTTTCCTCTGCAATCAAATGCTCGTGGATCTAAAATCCTGTAGGATTGGAGAGGACATGTCATCCGGATCCTGTGTGTTTCCTATTCCTGCATTCGGAAAATCCTGCGAATCAAACGAGCCCTGAAAGGTTCTTCAGCAAGAGGCACCAGTCTGCATCCATACGAGCATTTTCGGTGTGACTGCGAATGCCTCCAGCCCTGACACCCACCAATTGTAGTATTCCAACTTTCATGCTGGACAAAGCAGTGTGCAGATCTTAACCATGGGGTCATGCTTTGCCAAATGAGGGCAGTTTCCATTCCGAAACCACAAATGGTTTCATACTTTCCAAAGCAACCGCATAGCTGCTTCACTGAACATTTAAGCACCACATGTTTCTCATTACTAATCCAAAACCGAACCATTGATTCAAAACTACTGCCTACATGGATTTCTATGATTCCCACTTTCTATTAGAGACCACACACTGGAAAAACGTATGTTGGATGGACTCCTTGCCTGTACAAGGCAAACATGATTGAACTTGGACTCCTGATATTACTTCCTTTTTCCTTGGGTTTTCCTAGAAAAATAAAACTTTTCAAGGGAGCAAAATTCTTACTAAAAAGAACATCGATAGTTTCACTTGGATGAGATGAATTAGGACCATGGAATCCTTTAAATGGCATGTTAACTTTTCGTATGGCAAAAACATTCATTTCTTTTATTACTTTCCAATTCTAATAAAATTTGTATTTTTTCTGAAGCTTGGCTGGAGGCAATGATGTTTTCAGATCCCACAGATTGCAGAATGCACAATGGAATTTGCGAGTCACACGCAAGTCGTCACATGTTGCAGTTTTTGTCATTAAGGTTGGCTAATATTCCTGCAGAGATTGGCTCAGTCGAGTTGTATGGATACATCGCAGCTCGGGATAATATGAATCCATTACTTAACTATATCGTCCATTTTAGCAGGGATGATCCCATCATCTTGAAGCAGGTGTGTACATGTCTGAGTTTTTTTCTATGCATAATTCTATTAATAACCCATCATGGAAGCAGGCATTTTGGTCCATGGGATCTTATTGAGCCAAGAAAAAACATGGTCCATGACCGTAAACCACTGCTATACCAAGTCTTGTATTATGAAATGATGATTTGCTATAAGAACAAATCAAAATAATGAAACTAAGTATCACTTAGTCAGCTAGTAAATAGTAAATCAAATAGAATATTTCGGGACTCTGTTGCTATCAAGTAAACTTTGAAAAAGTTGATTCCATTTATTTATAGGCATATAAACATGCATAGCATGAATGATCCCATCACCACATTTATTTCTTACAGGCTTATCCAATTAAGTATTTGGATCGAAAATAAAATCTAATAAATAGCATGGGCCGATGTCCTTTTCTAACATTGTTTTCTTTGTTTGATAGGTGGGAAAAAATCTTGGCCATCATCAATTATAAAACATGCCTTTAACTGAATTTTAAATATTGGGACAAGTAAAACATTGTAAGTGGAGTATTCAGATTTAGATATTTCTTATTTTTATTTGGTTATGTAGGGTTCTCTCATCAACATGGCTGGCCCTAAGCGAGGAATCGAATTGGTTGGTACTATTCTAATCGAATATGACATGAGGATCAAGGCAGGCGAACATGAAAAAGAAGATCTACAGGTGATTGATGGTGTATCATACTTGGATAACATAGACACATGGGATCGTACCCCGTTCATATTTCGCATTTATGGGGATTGTGGCGCAATTGATGTTGGTGTCTCACGTCTTAACTTTGCATATGAGGCGACCATAGAAGTTGTCATATCACAAGTGCAAAGCAGTTTTAGCATGCGTCTCAGTTGTTTTACCAGTGGGTTACATGAAGAAATCCGGCTCTTTGATGGTGCTATTGGTGAGTCACGTGGCTTAAAGAGGTATGTGGTTGCTGTAGCGAGCGATGATCAGATGGAGTTGAAGTTTACGGTAGCCGCAGACTCGTGCGTCCCTGCTGAACATTTCTGTTGCTTTGAGGCAAAGCAGCATGGGCGTGCTACTCAAGAGATTAGCACTGGTTTTGCATTAATCACAGTGAAGGTGACTTGGTCTACTTTAAATAAGCCAAGAAGAATAACAACAACCTTAGACTGAACTTTGTCAAAAAATAAAAAGGTTGGGTCTATGATGAATGAGCCAAGAGTAAGCAAAGAAGCTAAGGTAGTTTAGTGTTGTCAGCCTGTGGCAGGAACCAAACACTCTACTAATGATGTTACATCTGCTGAGGCCTACATGATCGTTTTGTCTCAGATGGATGTGGAAGATAGGATGATTGTCGAGGATTTGGTGACAAGTGTCAGGCAGGAGCGGGCTATGACAGAAGAAGTGATAGCAGAAGCCTGGATAGTAGAAGCAGAAGCTGGTCACGCGGCAGGAGTTGGTCACGTAGCCGCAGCCAGAGTCTTAGCAGGAGCAGAATCCATGATCAGTGTGCAGGATCAGAATGCAGGCCGCGAGCAAGATCTGGCTTAGATGTGCCGCGACTGAAGCTGGGGACCTGTTTTAGCTGCGCCCTACTGGACCAGTAGCTGATGTTGCTGCACTCAAACCTGGACAATCGTTTGCCGACGCATCTGATGTCACCTTTGTCGCCTGCTCGCTTGGTACAGGTCATGGGCGGGGGCAATGCCAACATCAATAGTGCATAAACTGGCCAGACTTACCATGGGAACGATCTTGTAATACCAACTAGCTTTTCTGCAGCTGAAAAATTTCCAGGCCCGGCAGTTCAGCAGAATGCCCCATGATGTAAGATGGTAATCATCTATATAAGTTTGTGTTTTACGGGTTTATTTATTTTTCCTGTCCGTTCTATGAGCAGACCTAAGAACTGCTTCTTTCACAATCGATGTGTACGTACGAGCCCCCCTAAACAAGATATGATTAGGAGGATATATCTTATAGTCCTAATGATTATTACATTTTCCTAGTTTTCACTTCAACTTTTAGGTGGTGCAACGAACGTAATCCAACTAAGTGAAGGTTAAAGCAAACTGAGATATCATATAAAAGCCATGCTAACTTGTCATTTTTTATTATGATGCTTGATGTAAGGATCGGGTTGTAGTTTATGGGACAATTGTCTATGCTACTCTATCTGTCCGTTCTTTCTGCATGGAAGGCAACAAACTAGACAGCAATTTGTAGGGATGTGCAAATAGGATAAGTGGGATAATCAAACTTGGATTTATTAAGAAGGAAAAAGAGATACTAGAGTCTAGAATGAAAGTCAATGACACGCATCACACTTATCCCACTTCTACATCCTTGGCAATCAACCTCGATTTTTTTGACAACCTCGAAAAACATCCCAAAACGTTCCCCAAAGCGTCTCCCAAAGGATTTTGGGACGCCGGACATTTTTTCGTTTCCAGTCGCACGCCCCCAAAGGTCCGTTCCGTCCGACGCGGCCCAATACGGTGTCCGGCGCCCCGAGCTCGTCCCCGGTGGGGACGCTCCGGGCACGTCGGACACAGCGAGAAGCGAGGCAGGGAGTGGCGGACCCGACGCATCATTGACACATGAAAATTTAACCTAACCATCGCCTACCGCGCGACGGAAGTTATTGACGCGCAGCGACGGTGCAGTTTTCGTAGAGGCGCAGTGATGCGTCTCGTCGCGCCTAGCTCTCCGTGCCGACATTAATGAGCTCCACCGCTCACTCGCCTCCTTCCGGCTTATAAAGAGGGGCGCTCTCGCATCGTCCCTCACAGACAAATCCTAGCGCCTTTCTCCCCAACCCTAGCCACCACTATCTCAAGAGTCGAGGGCCATTCCATAGCTGGTAGAGTCGAGGCCGAGGTCGCAGCCGTGGCCATGCTGGAGCAGTAAGGCATGCACGGTCGCCGTCGCCTGCGACATCGTCGTCTTTCGAGGGGGAGTGGGAGTTCGAATTCATCGTCGTTCTCAATGGCGACCCACTCGGCATACAGAGGTTGTCGGACAAGTTCACCGAGTTCATCTTCGGCAACGAGCCGGCCGCGCTGTAGCTGTGGGAGGCTGGCTGCGGCTTCTGCCGGTGGCCGGTGAATGTGTTTTTCAACGGGCACAACAAGATGTACCTCCACACCGACTGGGAGAAGTTCGCACGCTTCCACGACCTCCAAGCCGGTTGCGTCCTGACATTCCTACCAAGGCGACGAGAGATGAGCGTGAAGGTGTTCGACGACACGTCCTGCCACCGTCACTACCACGACGATTACAAAGAGGACGATGATTGTTCTTTCTTCACAGCAAAAATGGTTACGGAGGTTTCTGTATGTTCTCCCTGCATAGAACCAACATGACTATCATTACCAGCTGAATTTTTAGTTTGGTGACTGAGTGTGCCCGAGAGTGTTCTTTCCTCATTTTGCAATGTTTTAACTATGTATTAGTTTGTGTAAACCATGTTTCAAACTATGTGTTAGTTTGTGTAAAACCATGTCCCCAATTATGTATTAGTTTTGTGTTAGATGTGGATTATGTCGGTGCGAGGAGGTCGGAGCGGAGCAGGACGCGCCGCCACCACGGAGTACAACGAAAACATCGTGAGGAGGAAGGTATCGGAGCAGAGGAGGACGACCGCCAGCAGCCAGGAGCGCGAGCAGGTCGTTGGGGCGGCCAGGAGCACGAGCAGGTCGGAGGAGAGAGATGGGGATGGGAAGAGAAGGTGTGGTGCATTGAGGGAGAAGATAGGGTGGGCCCCGCGGGACACATGTTGGATGCAGGAGGCGAAGGAACGGAGCACGTGATCCCCGGGGGTTCGGCAGAGTTCTCCTTATCATTACCAACTGGATTTTTCAGTTTGAGTGACTGAGTGTGCCTGAGAGTGTTCTTTCTTGGGAGCGAACATACAAATTTGTGAGGCCAACTATAGTAAGGTTTCCTCATTTTGCAATGTTTTAACTATGTATTAGTTTGTAAACCATGTTCCAAACTATGTGTTAGTTTGTGTAAAATCATGTTCCCAATTATGTATTAGTTTGTGTAATGTTCCTCATCTCTATTAAATGAAAATGCAAGAAAGTAGTTTAATGTAAAAACAAGTTTGTGGGCCATCGCGTCCCCCAAATACGGCACGAAAAAAATACACGCCAAACGGTCGATCCAACGCCATTTGAGCATGCTTTGGGAACGTGGGTGAAAATACTCTAAACATCACACGAGGCAGCGTGCTGACCCAAACGACCGACCTTTTGCGTGTTGAATCGGTTAGCGGATGACAAGCATTTTCCTTTAAAAAGTCTTTGGTGATCTCCTTCCCCGCACGACTCGATGTTGTAATCGGATCAACTGATTATTCGGATTGATTATTCTGACTCTGTATCGCTTAGCAATATACGAATCCACATTTTAATCGGATCGATTAATTGATGATTGTTTTGGATCGATTCGATTCTGACTCTTTTTTTTTGCGAATCAATTCGATTCTGACTCGTTAACGAGGCGACGCAACAATCACCAACCTTTGAGATATATAAAGTTCACATACGTGGGACGTACGGTCGGGCTGTTTTGGGTTTCCAAATCGCAGGAGATGGACGCTGCTGCGCCGCGGCCATCCGCGCCGGAGGAGCCGCCAACCAGGGACTGGTCTCTGCTGCCCCTCGACGTGCTTGCCTTCGTCTTCGTCAGGCTCAACGCCGTCGACGTCCTCAGGGGCGCTGGCCTCGTGTGCCGCTCCTGGCTCCAAGCCGCCAAGGTGCCAGACGTGTGGCGTGTCGTGGACATGGGGTACCACAGAATCATGTTAAGGTTCGACGAGAAGGAACATGCTGACTTGTGCGCCATGGCTAAGGCAGCCGTCGACCGTTCCGATGGGCAGCTTCGGGAGTTTGCCGGGAGGACGTTTGTCACCGACGAGCTCATGCAGTACATCCTGGAAAGGTGTGTTTTCCTTCGTCGCTTGCTTGCAGTTCTAAATTGTGTTAATCAATAGCATGCTAGCGCTAACTGTAGTACCTCAAACGGTGACATTTATTCATTGTTCCGCTTTTGTGAGAAGATCGTCATTTTTTCTGCAGGTCACCCTCACTAACCACTCTTCGGCTTGTGTGCTGCGGCAATGTCTTCAGTGCAAGTCTCGCTAGTCTTATAAGAGAATCATCTCTGAAGGAGCTTCGTTCCCTTGAACTTAACAACGTTGGCCTCACCTTGGGAGGACTAACCGCTGTCCTTGAGAATTGTCCTCTCCTGGAAGATCTTACGTTGACGTATTGCTATGGGATGCAAGAGCAAGACGAGCAGGTCCTGCGGGCGAAATTCGCCCGGATCAAGACCCTGAAGTTCGATTGTGATGATGACTTTGACTGGTTCGACTTCTCCTTTTTCTAAAGAAACCTTCGCAAATGTACGTTGCACCTTAATGCCTGGATTCGGGCTTGCACTTCTTCCCTTTCGCAAGTACGTTGTATCTTAAGAATGCATTGTCAAGGTATGTTCTCAGGATTTGGCTATCTGTTGCTAAATCCTCTTACCGCCCGGTAACCGAGTTTCTGAAGCTCCCTCGCAAAATAGTCTAACAGAACAAAAATCTATATTTATTTGACAATTTTGCACTTTAACGCCAAAGTCTAGATAAGTAGGAGGTATCTTTTTTTGATGACCGAGTAATTTTTTTTTTAGGATCAACTTTGTTTGAGAAGCAATTGATCCAATATATACATAGTAGTGTAAAAAAAGTGGAGGGGTTGGCTCGAGCTTACGACCTCATACGACTGCATCATACCTACGGGTAGATGTACCCGCAGGTACCATAACTATATGAGCAGAGTACAACAATATTTTTATACCCATGAACAGTACCATATCCTATACATGTTAAGTTACAGATTTGCAGCGAAAAGCCTACTAGTTAAGTGTGAAATTTATCTACCAGTCGCGGGCTCCCCAGTGGTATATGCTACCAATCGTGTGCCCACCCGGCACGGGGTACACTAGTTGCGAGCCCGTCCGACACGCTGCCATTAGCTGCAATGGTAGCAAGCTGGCTGGCACGCTACTAGCATACGGATTACTACTCACGTGTGGCCCTGCTCGCTACATTACATTATGGGGGTATGTTCGCTTTGTGCACGCTGCCATTACCGTTGCCTTTTTTTTTGCGAACGTCAGCTCATTCCAGCGGAGCCAGGAATTGGGTATAGGGGGGGCGAGGCCGCGTTTAAAAACTTAAATTTTTTCCATTGCCAATTACGCATAGTAAAAGACTTAGTAGAGCAAGTTTAATTATTTTTCTCCATTTCTACACAGGGAAGGCTAAATGAATGTAAATTGCCACTCAACATTACAATATAATACATCCGTAGAGAGTGATTGGCGGGAGTACAAATTGTCCCATATTTTAAATTGAAGGAAAATTATTGAACACTTTAATGGAATCAACAACAAAGAAATATAGGAAATGTAGGGCTAGCCGTTCATTTGTTTTTCTAAGAAATGTTAGATTAGTAATTTGATATGTTGCCATAGTGCATGCTCGTATACTGAATAACTAGACTGCCAGGAAGTAATTAGTCCAACAAATTAGAACTAGTTACTAGGCGTACCTATAGAAAACTGAGGGCTTGAATTGATCAGAGACTTTGCTGTGCTGTGCGAGCGGCAGCGCAAACTCTAGCAAACAAAGTATGAGTTACGAAAGTAAAGCCTTTAGGCTCCGAGCTGATTGCTCCCTGCATCCAGGCATGCGTAAAATATGGGCTGTTTGTTGCCTTCTGAGATTTGATGCGTGCTCAGATATAGTACTTACCAAGTAATCAGTAATTACATACGGCAATTAGTACATACATTAGTATAATTATACTACTACATGCGCCTCAACATATTGAGGGGGGCGACGCATTGGGGGGTGTCTGACCCCTGCTCGCCCCCCCTTGCCTCCGCCCCTGGGAGTGTATGTGCATAGGAGCAACAACATACATAGACATACACAATATTGCATAGAATCATCACTCTTTACTCGATCTCAATGGGAACCACATATCAACATATATACACATACACAGCTCGCAAAATGTCCACCACACAATAGCATGATAATTTACAGTTGTAGAAAGCACTATCGACTATTTGGAAGTTTTCAAAGAATAAAGACATTTTTCTAACTATATAGCATAGACAGTTTCATATTTGCAACATCACAAGCAGTAGTGTGGAACTCTCCTTTCTCTTTAAGCACGTTTTGTACCAAAGACGAGCACTGCATAGCTTTTCAAGTGGCTTATGCGACAGGAGCTGAGATACGCCGAAGCCAGGATGCTAGGTAATAAAAGCGTAAGATCAAAATAGGTACAAAGTATGGAAATATAAGATGTTTGCATACCAATTAAATTTGTCATGGTTTACCATATTGCCCATTAGATCCATATGATAGGCAACATAAAAGTCACATAAGATGGATCCAGTATGCTGCTAGTGGCACTGAGACATAGATCATATTAATTACTTTCGTACATTATCCATACAATAAATTTAGTCTCACTAGTATAAGTGCTAGTAAAACTAACCGGGAGAAAAATGCGATGGGTTAGCGACGTTTAACCGATCTTCTCCTCATTTTTACCCCTCGAGTGAAATGCGGTAAATGATCTAAACAATATAAATGCCATAAAATTCTTAAATTATGTAAATAATATGGACGATATGAAAGAACAATCACCTGTCAATAAGTTTCTTCGCATCCTCAAATTTCTCTCCTCATTATGACGTTGCCATCCAATGTTGAGGTACAAATAAGAATCTAGTGAAAGCTAAAATTTGATTAAGTTAGTTGCGTAAACCCAAGCAATTTCGTGAAACAAGATGCATCAGTAGCTAGTTTACCATTTATTAAAGACTCGTAGGATTAACTTCTTATCTTCAGCCAGATCCATCACATGGGTGATGTAGTTCTCGAGGACGCTCTTGTTGGAATCTATTGACTGCCGCGAAGCCATTTGAGGGTCGACGAGATCTGTGTTGATGTTATATTTCTTGAGTCTAGTAAAACTGAACCTACGTAAACAAAATGTATGAGAATAGCAAAGCTACATAGCTACTATCGTACGTATTAACGCATCTATATCAATTATATATTCACAACGCATAGCTTCTTACTATGCTGGCATTCATCTCTCGAAGGTTTATCAAGAGGTACAAACCTTTCCAAATGACTTGGAAAAAGTTTTCATTATCATGAAGTAAGTGTTCATGTTTGAACGTAACTATGAATCCGGAATGTAGAGGCTTGCTCCGATTCAGGTTCATTAAAATTATTGTTGTGATACTTCACCAAAACTAATACAAGAAGGCCATAGTGGTCCTCAGTAGTACTGCCCGCGGGCACATCGTCTAAAATTTCATCTCTATGACTAATTCTTGACTATCAGGGCAAACGGCAGCTCACGGCCCGAGCCAAAAAAAAAAGATGCCAGCTCTTCTCCATCCATTTGTGCATGGTCTTTTGTTTCAAGCGGCTTCTTCGAACTTTTTGTGGAAACTTTTATCTTAGACCTTTTGGCGGGCTTTGTTTCAGGCTTGGACGACAAAACAGCGGGAACTTTTGTGGAGTGTGTCGCCCTAGTAGGAGCGGGGGTGCGACCTTTTTAGGAGCGTGTATCCCTATTACGAGTGGGGATAGGAGCGGGAGTACGACCTTGGATAGGAGCTTTGGTATGAGCAGGGGTAGGAGTTGGTTTTGGAGCGGGGGTACGACCTTGGATAGGAGCTCTCGTACGAATCCTCTCTAGTCAGACACTACATGTGCAGCATTGCGCGTGAGCCGGTGAAGCATGAGCTCACCAAGTACATAGGTGTTGATGCCTCCTCGTGCGCACTATTGTGGAAGACCAGTTTGTCGCTCTTCAATATGTGCCATCCGAGTTAAAGTTGGTGATTTCTTCACGAAGGCGCAAACTAGAGTGCAACATGGGTACTTTCTCGACAAAATCAGTGTTGTTGATCCATCATGAGTTTGAGGGTGGGCCGGTGTTAGCGATGTATAGATCCGTTTTCATGTCTACACATTGACACACATTTATATGTATTGGCCTTTGCCCCCCGTGTGAATGATAGTTTCTTATTCCCAACATGATGTCAGAGCCCATTGTCTCGAGATCGATTCCTTACTTTGGCAATTTATCCTAAAATGGCTATTGCCCCCCCCCCCCCTATACATTCATTCATGCATGTACTCTTCTTCTATTCACGTGTTGGCCTTGGCCTCTCTGACCACACGTAAGAGGGGGTGTTCATAGAGTGTTGATATATTTATAAGTGGATTGCACTAGAACTTTTTATCAGTTCAACCTTTTGGCTGTGTTGGCTAGTGCATGAACCTTGGCAGGAGGAGCGTCTTGTTTTCTTGACGTACTAACGGTCTTTTGACCTACCAACGCCACCGGGTTGAGCATCGTGTTCTTCTTGGAGGTGTTGTCTTGGGTCTGCGGAAAGGTGTTGATGCTGCGTGTGGCTCGTGGTCTTTGTGTAGCGGAATTTCCTGAGGGGCGGTGGGGCTATATGTTCAGTCGATCTATCTCTGCTTGTTGGCTGGTCGGCGCCCTCAGCCTGGGCGAGAGGGCAACTTGAACAGACCTGGCGTTTCATGGCAACAATGTTGCCTTCTTCTTGGCGTGTCTTCGTGTGGTGATCTTCATCCTAAAGTTGATGTCTTTGCAGGCGGTTGGTGCGGTGGCTAGCGACGACACTCATGGGTATCCATTCGCGCTTGGTTCTGTTCCTTGGCAGGTTGTCCCATGTGAGAATGCACGCTCTTGGGGGTGTTGCTCTGCCTTCGGCCTGTGTGTCGCCATTTGATCTAGGGCGAGAAGGCCACGGCCTTGTTAGGAGGAGGCGGCGAATGTCACAATGGTCCGATGAGCCGATGCTTGACGGTGACATGATCTGTCCCCTATGGTGTACTTCGCCGCATTTTCCTCACCTTTGTTCTAATCGCTCTGATAGATGTAGACCTTGATGATCAAGTTGGCCTTCTTTGTAATTTTTTGATTGCTTGTAGCTCCATGTATGTAAGCTGGTCTTTTTAGTACGTTCTAACTGATGGGTTGTTAGTTCGTTATTAATTCAAAGTTGGACTTATTTAGAGGCTATTGGCTAGAAAAAAAATCACCATTTTTTTTTCGCAGATCACCCATCTTGACTACCCTTCGGATTGTCCCATGCTGCACCATCTTTAGTGCACGTCTGGCCGATCTTATATTTGTGTTCCCTTGAACTTGATGATGTTGACATCACCGTGGAAGAACTGACCGCCATCCTCGAGAATTGTCCTTTTTTTCGAAATGGGGTGACCCCCGGTCTCTGCATCGGTTGATGCACACCGCCTTTTATTAATAAAGTAAATATTCGAAAGTTTAAAATTCAAGGATCAACGAGGGTCGATACAAAAATCAACCATCTAAAAAAGTTTAAAATTCTAAGCAAGCTAGGCATCAAGTAGTCTCTTAATAGGCCGCCAAGTAGCCTGGTAGAAAATATCCTGGGCAACCATTCGAAGGCGGTTGCATCCAGAAACCATGTACTCCCGCTAGTCCTCCAGAAGCAAGAAACGCCAAAGCTGGATCCAGTGAACCATAGTGTGGATAACCTGGAGCTGTGAGGTCGTGTCTGAAGTTGGCATTTTGCATCGCGCTTTCCATCTGAGTAGCATCTGCATTTGGTTGTGCACGAAACCTATCGCTCGCCCGAACAGACAAGGAAGGAGGTGAAATACCCCCAAAAGCCGCCACCTTGCTAGCCACTGAAGTCTTCTTTGTCATTCCTTCGAGGTCTATTGTATTAACCGTTGGAGTACCTGTTTTTTTGTCTCGAAGCACCAGAAGAGTCCACAGCTGCATCGTTCGTAGATAATCCAAATCCAATAGCAGAACCGACCTAACCTCTCTCCCCCGAGGCGGCGCCGCCGCCCGCCGTCCCCGGGGAGTTCCCCTCCACACCGCCCCCTCCCCTCCCCTCCCCTACAGGCCCCCCCTCCTCCGCCGCCGTCGCCGAGGACGCCGCGGGGCAAAGCCCCTGTGGTGAGGCGGCGGTGGCGGCTCGGTCCTCCGTCGGCAGAGCGCAGCGCGGCCTGCGGGAGCGTGTGGGGGCGGCGGCCTACACCCTCCTCCTCCGTCGACTGAACGCAGCGGGATGGCGGTGGCCGGCGGATCTCCGGCGCGGATCTCCGGCGGCCGGCGGCGGATGTTGGCTGCGGTGTGGTCGGATCTGGGCCCGAGGTTCGGATCGCGATCCATCGCGGCTGCGTCTCGTCAATGGCACGAGGAGGCTTCGCTGGGTCTTCTTCGTGGCTTGAGGACGTCCGGGTCTTCGGCCCGGGCATGGTGGTGGTGGCTGACTTCATCCACCGAAGGCAGTCGGCCAGGCTGGCTGTGTTGGATTTTTGATCCCACTTTCAGCGCCGGCAGCGAGACGGGGAGGCATAGTAGCCGGTGAAAACCGAGCCGACTCCGGTCATGGCGGGCGATGGTGGTGTCTGCGCTGTTATCTTGTTGAAGGCATCATGAAGCAACTATCGCTAACCTACTCGTTCCGGCGGCGAGATGGAGGAGCTTGGAAGCCGGCGATGGTGTCGCCGGTGGAGGGTTGGAGTGGCCAGCCCAGGATGGTCGCCGACGTGGGGGTCCGACCTGAATAAAGGCGGCGGTCCTAGGGCCTCTCTTGCGTGAAGAGGAGGACCTACCGGAGGCCTGGACTCGTGATCTGGCTGGAGTGTTGAGTTCCGGAAGGCTCCGCCAGTGAATGTAACAGTGCTTTTGCCTGGAGTTTGCTGGATCGGAGGTATTCGGTCGTGCGCACCCATGTTTTTATTCCGACCGATTGGTTCTGGAGGGAGCGGCGTGAAGCTCTTTTTCTTTGATTGACATCAAGTGACTATGGATCCATGATGAAAGTCGGAAGAAGAGAATTTCATGAAGGCCGGAGGGGAGGACTAGCTAAGGGAGGTTCAAGTCTCTGCGTTGTTGAGGGACTTGCTTGGTGTTCCGGGCTTCACAACAGCGGTATGAAAGTGGGGGCGACAACACAGGTGAAGTGCAAAGTCCTACCTTTCAGGGTGAAAACCCAAGGTCTGGCCTTAATTGGTTGTGCCTGGCAATGTCCTTGGTGGAGGCATTGTTTTGAGAGCGGGGACTGAGAGTCTGTAATTCAGGTGTTGTCTTGGCGGTGGATGTATTGCTGTTGTTAGGCCCGAGATACTGTAGCGGGACTTTTGTTTCTTAGTTTTATTTTCTTGTTTTTGGCTGTGTGCATCCGTAGTGCCATTAGGGTGGTGCGTTGTAGCAGAGGCTGGGTGTAATTGGTATCTTCTTGATATTAATATATTCCCTTTATCGAAAAAAACAGCAGAACCGATTCTCTCCACCCCAAGCTGACCGACAGCATCATTACCTTGCCCATCAACACCTTCTCCCTCGAGAATTGTCCTAGCCTCGAGGTTCTTACCATGTGGTATTGCTTGGGAATGCACGAGAAAGATAAGAAGACTTTGCGAGCCAAATCCCCCTGGATCAAGATACTGATGTTAGACTGACGATTTTTTCAATAAAGGGAATATATTAATACTAGAAGATACCAATTACACTCAGGTTTTGCAACCACTAGTGGAAAACGGGGCTTTAGCACCGGTTGAAAATCAGTTAACTTCCAAGTTCCTTTCCGTCCTGCTTGCAAGTGCTTCGCCTGCATGTATGTGATACTACTATCATATCAATCTTATTAATATGTTGGTCGATGTCATATTTCTTTATTGTTTGAATTTCAAATAATTATTTTAATAACAAAAGTAATGATATTATAATAATCTTGAATAAATAAATAAACATTAACTTTTTAATTTGTATTTTTTTGCCAAACCTAAAACCTGAAAATTTGAAAATCTTATAATTTGCTAAAAGTAATAGTAATCTTTATGCAGGATGCAATTATTAATTTTAATTTAAAAAAATATAAAATATATATAAAATACTAAATTTCTAAAAAAACTAAAAGAGAGTGGATTTTTTGCCCCCGGTGGGCTATACCCCCTCCCCCCTTCCGGCCGTTAGATCTCCCGTTGGAGATTGACAGAATAGTTGCTAGAGGTCTTTGCATCTGACAGCACACAGTACGTAAACATAATTTGATTCCTAATGATCAGCCGCCGTATTGGTGCTGCTTCTTGTCAGCCGCTGCATGCAGCCTTACAGTCTTACGTACCAGCGCACCTGGTCGGCGCATGCGTGTGTGCAGTGGATGCAACAATACACAAAGCAATATGCTGCCAGAAGACAGTGAAACACTACGCATGCACGTTGCACGTGGCACGAAAAATGTTTGCGCGCTGTTCCTTCGCGGCCCAAACACATCGTTGGAGTTGTTCTCAGCGATGTTTCAAACGGACGTAACGGGCGCTGCTAGCATCTATATGTAGCCCTTGCTTTCCAATTTTCCAGATCAATATCAACACGGGGTGTTAGAGTTTAGGAACACATTCAAAGGGGTCAAAAAAAATCGAGCAGCCTCGAGCGAAAAAATGATGCAGCGCACCATCACCATGTACTTCGCTCCGTTACCAGCCACTCCCACCCCCACCTCGCCGACCTCTGTCCTGGACAGATTCGACTCTATGAGCCCAGCAACCCCATCATGGTACGACGCGGTGGCACCAGATGGTGTCGCTGCCACCGTGATTGCCAGGGGATCGGAGGAGGTGGTTGGGGACGGGCACAGTGGAGAGATGGAGGCTATCCAGGAGGTTGTTGATGTAGAGATGGCGGAGTGGAGGCGTGACACCATGGTTGAGATGCAGGAAGACGAAGATATTCGTGTTGCCTGCCGGAACTCCTTGGAAACAGGTCGTCGAGAAGCTGAGAAGAGGCTAGCCGACGAGAGAATTGAACTGGATCAATTCGCAAGTTTTCTGGGTGGGTACATAAGCGAGGATTCGTGCTACGAGCTGCATCCGATGCTAAACCCTTCTTCCAAGAAGAAAATGCACACACCTCCTCACTGCCCGGCGATGCGCGGAATGGATAGTGCCTTCTACCTCTGTGATAGACCTCTATGTCACCGCATGGCTAGCTATATAAAAGAAACGCTACGGCCCTTCCTGGGCTACGCCCCTGCAAACACACTACTTTGACTGTGCATTCAGCTCCCAAATATACTGTCGCGCTTGTTGTTTGCTCTCTAGTTCTGCAGCTGCTTCATCCCATCATTTACTTCCCACTCACCAACCAATATAGTGGATAAGTCGACAAAAATGATGGTACAAGTGAATCCTCTGTGCACTATGCTATACACATGCAGAGCACAGTTATCAATCGCTGGCACCGTGCAGACGATTAGCAGATACACCCGTGCAGACGATTAGCAGATACACTCAGAGGTTAGCTTGTGCGTGTGACACGATAGTAGCTGGCTGCCCGAATTTTGGGGATGCATCCAACGCCTCTCCACCGGGTGGTATATGTTAACGTAAATAATTGTTGGGTGGAACGGTGTGACCTTTCGGTCCACCGGTTTCATGTTAATATAGACGAGGAATAGCCCCTCGTAGGGCAATACAGAGTTGGATACGTATACGAGTGGTGTACTACACCATCTCATATACGTATCAGTATTACATCTCTAATAGTATAGCCCCCCGGTGGCAGCATAAAATTTTCCAAACTAAAATCTTCCTGCTTTCATATTTTAATTTGGAATTTTGAGAATCTAAAAATTGGTTAACTCATTTTCCGATGCTTTCATTTCCCAATGTTTCGTGCATCTCCTTCACTCGTAGGAGAAGCTTTCCCTTGAAAGTGTTGTGTGCCCTTGATAAAATATCTGATTAAATGAAATAGAGAAAACAACAAACAAACTAGATCAATGTTGTGGTGTGGAAATGAAAAAGAATTAGATTCATATCTTTGATCTTTCTATGCTAAACAAATTAATAAGAGAGTTACTTTGTTGTTTTAGTACAATTTTCTTTGTACTGGTTAGGAATTGATTGATGTGGTCACTGTTTTGAGAAGCATAATGAAAACATGTAGAAAAGTACTTACATGTTTAGCAATGAATTGTCTTGCTCATGGTATATGTTGCTCGATATGGATGTTTATCACAAGCTGGGTTGCTGTTTTTTCTTGGACGGCTTGAACATCGACATGTGTGAACACAAATATATATATATATATATATATATATATATATATATATATATATATATATATATATATATATGTGTGTGTGTGAAATTAGAAGCAGTGTATAAGGATTGCGGAAAAGATTCTTACATGTCAGATATGAAAATGGAAACCCGTGTATAAGGTCCATATAGGAAAAAAATAAGGCGAATACTGTAGAATTAAAAAGAATGAGAAACTGCTTTCAAAAAAAAAAAAGAATGAGAAACTAACATATATATGAAATGAGAAGCAGTCTATTAGGATTGTGGAAAAGATTCTTACATGTCAGATATGAAAATGGAAACCAGTGTATAAGCCTATAAGGTTCATATAGGAAAAAAATAAGGCAAATACTGCAGAATTAGAAATAATGAGAATCTAATTTTTGAGAATGAATATTGCAGAATTAAAACTCCCATGATTTAGCTCCTTCTCCTTCACTTGCCAATTTTTTCGGTCCAAGCCTACGGCGACGGGCCTCGCTCCGCTCGTCAGAAGTTAGCCTCCCTTCGGTATATGAATTTGGATCACAATACAACACCTTGAACATATCATGTCATGTCCTTTCGCTAACCTTGAACATAAAAAAATGAACGGATTCTTAGTATGAACATTTTGTCGCCTAAAACATAAATATATTTCATCCCTTGAACATTTTCTTGCATCGAACATAAAATAAAAGCATGAATAAATTCTTGGCATTAACTATTTCATCCCCCATGAACGATTCTATGCCTTGAACATATAAGAAGCATAAAAATGGAATCATATCATGTCCTTTTGCTAACCTTTGAAAATTTAAAAAAACATGAACATATTTTTAGTATGAACGGTTTCTTGCGTTGAACAAAAATTAAATCATGAACAAAATCCATGCCTTCAACATAATTAATAAGGAAACGGATTCTAGGCATGAACGGATTGTAGGCATGCAAGGATTATTAGCATAAATGGAATCTTGACTGGAACTGAATTCTTGCCATGCACAGTTGCTAGGTATGTTTTTTTAAAAAGCATGAACCATTTCTTGCCATGAACATATTTTAGCATAGAACGGATTACTATCTTGATTGTGATTCCTGCCATGAACAGATTTTTATCACGGACGAATTCCTACCTTGAACGTAAAAAGAGCATGAACAGATTTTTTACATGAACGATTAAATGCCTTGTACATAAAAAAAACATGTTGATGAATCATACCATTTTATTTTCGTTAACCTTGAACATTAAAAAACAATGAATGGATTCTTAGTGCGAGCGGTTTCTCGCCTAGAACATTAAAAAACTGAACATATTTTATCCCTTGAACATAATTAAGCATAAACGGGATTCTTGCCGTGCACGGAATCTAGGCATGAACGAATTTTTAGCATGAACTGATTCCTACCTTGAACGGGATTCTTGCCATACACAATTCTTAGCATGAACATTGTTAAAAGCATTGAACGGTTTCCCCTACCTTGAATGGATTCTTGGCATGAACGGTTTCCTGCCATCAACGAATTTTAGCATGAACGGATTCCTACCTTGAACGGGATTCTTGCAATGAATGTATTTTTAGCATGGACGGATTCCTACCTTGAACATAAAAAAACATGAATGGATTCTCGGGATGAATGATTCCATGCCTTGAACTTGAAAAAGCATAAAAACAGGATCATATCATGTCCTTTCGCTGACCTTGAACATAAAAAAAATGAACGGATTGTTAGTATGAACAGTTTGTCGCCTACAACATAAATAAAATCATGAATAGATTTAGTGCCTTGAACAATTTGTTGCATCGAACATAAAATAAAATCATGAAAAAAGATTCTTGACATGAACTATTTCATCCTCGAATAAAAAAAGCATGTAAGGATTCTTGGCATGAACGATTCAATTTCTTGAACATATAAGAAGCATAAAAACAGAATCATATCATGTCCTTTTGCTAACCTTGAACATTTAAGAAGCATGAACGGATTATTAGTATGGATGGTATCTTGCCTTGAAAAAAAAATCATGAACAAAATACTTGCCTTCAGCTAATTAATGAGGAAACGGATTCTAGGCAGGAAACTGGTTGTAAGACATAGCAATTCCTATTCATTCGCCGATTTCATTGATGGGATCCTCTATGTGTCAAGATCATTATGAGGTTAATATGTAGCCTCCCCCTTATAGAAATAATGGCAAGCTTAAAAGAACACTTTTCTTAAATTTCAGCTAGATGAAAACACAATTGGCTTCAAGTCAGATCTTTGGCCGTTCATTTGTCCTCCGGCGCGTATCTTGGCGCAGTCATTTCTTCCCGCTCATCCCGCGTCTGGTTCGGCCGGTTTTTTCAGTTTTGGTTTTTTCTGGTTTTTTCTGTTTGAATTTCGTGGTCCGTGCCTTCTTGTCCGTAGCGTGCGTTGCCCTCACTTTTCCTCTGTCTCGTTCTCCCCGGTGGAGGAGAAATATACCCACAGGTGGTCGCCGTGTAGATCTCGGCGGAGGGGCTGGCTCCCGGAGCTCCCCACCGTCGCTCACCGCCGCCCTTTGCTCCCGAAGCTCTCCACCGTCGGTCGGCACCGCTCTCCCCCGTAGCTGCACGTCGCCGGCGTCCTCAAGTTCTTCTCCGACCCCGGCTGTTCCCCGCGTCTAGGATCCCTAGCTCCGCGCCCAGGTGAGCGACGTTTTCTCTCTAGCGCGTGAAGGGTAGGAGAGCGTTTTGGGGGCGGAGTGCACTCGTTCCTCACATCAGCGGAAGCATGGGTCCGCTTCGTCACCGAGGACGTGGGTTGGTCCATGGCGAGTCCAGTGAGCGTCGATGGGTTCGCCCATGTTGTCGAAGCCGTCGGTTCCGGCGGGATGGGTACGGTTTCTCCCCGTATCGGCTCATATCTTATCCTGTACCTTTATTTGTTGAAGTCATTCATAATCCCCAAGTCAGTTTGTTTGTTTTCTCACTGTGATTCAGTTTGTGTTCGTCTGATTGGAGTGATTTTTCAGTTTTGTTCGTCTAGTTGGTTATCTGTATAGAGCTAGTAGTTTATGTTGTATATGTGTATTTTGGTAAACTGCAACTCAGTGGTCTAATGAATCTATTGATGCTTTTTAGTTAGCAATTGTTCTCACTTTCTTAGCATGTCCCTTGTTATCCAAGGATTTTGTAATGAATGACTTCAGTTTTTACTGCAAATATCCTGCATTGTTTGACTAGTTCTGTCTCTGCGCAGCTAGGTAGAAATTTTTGCAAGCTCCCTAGGAATTGTTTTCCATTTTTTCTGCTAGGATTGATTTTCTATCATCTTATTACACTGCTCTACTGTATACAACAGTTCTCTGTTTTTGTAGTGTGCCATTCATTCACCCAAGCAAGTGCCCAACATGGGATTTTGTGATTTTGTGATTCTACTGTCCATTTTCTCAGTTCATTTTTGATTCTAGACCATCACAATTGCACATTTTCTTTTGTAATTTAAAATATTTTCTACGTGTATTAATTTGGGTATCATATGTCAGCTAGTCCTATTTTGGTTAATCACTGCAATTGAGAAGGACTATCTAGTCTAGAAGCATATTATTCTAGTTTTTTTTTGTTGTTTTGTGAAATTCAGATTTACTATGTTCTACATTATATATCCATGAGTTCATTTCTCAGACTGTTTTAGAAGGTAACTCCATAATCTTGTTTTCACTCAATCGATTTTTTTGTACAATTATTGGTTAATCTGACCACCCAAGTTTGTCTACTGAATTGTGATTTGGTCTTTTTTATCAGTTATTCTCACTGCTAGAATTGTTCATTCATCTTCGTAGGCATCGTGTTGATCCTCTTTGTGGCGATGTTTCTCACTTTGGCTTATCAAATGCGGATAGCCATTATGACATAAGCTCAAGTTCTGATGAACTAGTAGTTAATACTCTCCCTTTTTCTCTGCATTTTTTTACCTTTGCTTTGTTCCTTTATTTACTTGAAGACTTTTGCAATTATATAGGATACTGCCATCCCTAGAAGGAAAAGAATATTGGATGATGCTTTGTTTAAGTTTTTCAGCAAAGATGTATCATTTTTGTTTTTTGTTGGATAATTGGTTTCCATGTGTCTATTTTCACTTCTTTCTTTTTAAATTCAGATGATTTTCTGTAGTTATTTTCTTATTTCTTCCTCTTTTTTATAGGCTGTTAAATCTTTGAAGAGAGATTTCTCAAATTTCTGTAGAAGTTCTGATGTATGGAGACAGGTCTGGTAGTTTTTTGATTTTATAGTGTCTATGAAACCATGCTTTCTTGTTTGATTACTTGACACTTGTTCATTTCCTCAATTTTTTTAGAAGAAAAGGTCAAAGGTTTATGGGATTGACAAGTCCTCCTTTACAGTATATTCAAGCAAGTATTTCTTTGAGATGTTGCATCGGCTTACTCCAGAGCAGAAGTCTGTTATCGAGAACTTGGGTTTCAGTTGCTTGCTTGTTTTTTCAAAGACACACATTCCTTCTTCGTTCATCCGGTGGCTTGCATGTCATGTTGACACTGATTGTTCACAGATTATTGTTGATCACAAGATAATGAACATTTCAAAACATTCTATTCATTTCGTTCTTGGCTTGTCGAATTCTGGTGGTGTCATTGTTGAGAACAGTGATGGTGGAGTGGATTTCATTGCTTCCTTGTTTGATTTATCAGAAGTTCCTCACATTACTTTCTTTGGCGACAAGCTAAAGTCTGGTGATCCCCTCTCTGATCAACAGATTTTCGTGTGTTTCATGCAAATTGCAATTTCCTGTTTCCTTTGTCCATCTGCCAACGGTTGTTTAGACACCAAATACATATGTCAGTTAGGTGATCCTAAACGAGCCAGCAGTTTTGATTTGTGCCAGCTAGTTTATAATCATCTTATACTTGGGGTTTCAAACTATTTGAAGTTCATAAAATCAACAGGAAGGAAACCCAAGTCATTTGAGTTCTGTGCATACGCTCTTGCAGTAAGTTTGTTTTTCCTAATTGCCAAATTCTTTCTTTTTCATTTATTTTCTTTTGTGTTTTTATCTGCTTTTGTTGTTTCTTTTTTAAAACTTTTTTTCGATTTCTTCTTGTAGGTATATTACCTGGATTGTCTTGATTTCGGTGTCCACATTGCTGGTAGTGGAGTTCCTAGGTCAGTTTCATGGTGTGGTGACATGATCAAAGAGTATTCGGAGCTGGATCGTGCAAGTAGAAGTGGTTTTGGGTGGAGGCGTATGAGAAATGATCTTCCTAGCTGCTACTTAAACGTAATTTTCTCATTATGGTTTTTTGTCCTTTGTTATTTTTCTATGGCGATGTGAGTGTTTATAATACTTTTTATTATGTTTTCGATGTATAGAGAGTCCATATGAGTAGCAAATCTCGCATGAAGGTAGGTGCACAGTTAGAATCTATGTTGGCGCAACAAAAGCAAACTTTGCACAAGGAATTTGGGATGATTTTGTCTAGCAAGGTGAAATCCTTTTTCTTTTTTTTAAGCTGTGCTCTTCTGTCTATAGTGCTTTGTCTAATGTTTCTTTTTATTCTATCTGGCAGACAATTGATGGTATCATTGAGATTATTCAGTGCTATAATTCTTCTGAGACTGGCATCACCAACAAGTTGGCACATGATGTTCTGCAATTCTTGTCAAATGCTCGCCCTTTGTATAGGAGTATCAATTCAACTCTAACAGAGGTTCACTGTTTGGATACTGTGTTTTCTGAGTTTTGATCATTTTTTTTGAGTTTGTGTATATATGTTTATATCCACTTCTTTTTCTTTTTTGGTACAGACACTCCAGTGGCCATTCCAGGTGATGCAGGTGTTAAAAATTCGAATATAACAGGTTATAATTCATTAGATTTTTTCAAGGAAGAAACATCTAGTTATTGTTATTATTTATTTTTCTATCTATAATGTTATGACTTTTTCTCTTTTCACTTCTTTTTTGTTTTCTAAATGAATTTCAGCTCCAGAAATGCATCCTGTAGCTAAAGTCAAGTCAAGACTAAGTTTACATGTACCTGATAATGCCGATACCGTTTTCTGTCAATCTGATCTGATATCTCCAATTGGCCGTATGAATTTGTCACCCTGTCCTGGTGGCAAGGTTAGTTTCATGCTTTTAAGTGTTTATTATTTGCTTTCTTTTCACTACTATTTTTTTCTTCTTCCTTTTCTGATTGTTCTATATGTTGCAGGAAGGTACCAAGGTAGAAGGGATTCCTTTAGTTAATAAACGTGCAGCTAACAAATTGAAAGGAAGCAAGCAAGCTCCAATCCCTGTCGCTGATACTTCGCCAAAGGCCGAATTGGTATTTTTTTATAGTTTCTAATACTTATTTGATCTCACTTTTCCGGTCTTTTTTTATCTCCGAATTTTGTCTGTTTTCTCATTTCTGCACTTGTTGAAACTATAGCCGGATAATTCACCTGAAGTTTCTATCACTGGTGCTATCAACTTCAAGGACCGTCAAAGTGAACTAGCTATGGAAGCTGATGCAGTTTACAATAGGAGTGTGCACCAAAAACATAGTGAGGTTAGGAATTCAGTTAGAAATCCAGCAACCACTTTGCCAGATCTCGCTGATGTTGCAGAGGTAGTAGATCTGGATAATTTCATTCCTAAAAGGAAATCTTCTGTCAATGGTCTTATCATTCTCCAGCCAAAGAATACTTTAGTATTTCCTTTAGCAGAGAATTCACGCTTCCCCGTTTCAGTTGATGATATCATGCACTACTCTGCTATTGTCGAATTGGCTTACACTGACCGCATTCAGAAGTATGTATTTACTTTCTTATTTTTTCTGATTCTATACTTTTGTTTTTGCATATGATTTTTCTCTTTCTCCTTTTTATAATGGTTTTACTTATGTTTTCAATGCAGGAACTATGCCCTCATATACCATGGAGTTCACTGTAGCTATGTATCTCTTGGACAGACGCTAATGCCCGATGGTCATGTCGACAACTTCCTGATTCCTTGTTTTTGCCGAAAGCTATTTGAAGATAACCATCCTTCAAAATCTGGGAGGCACTATTTCTTTTCATACATTGGGGTATGTAATTTCCTATTGTTTTTTCACATGTGTTTACTGGTTATTCTTCATTTCTTTTTTCACTTGGTTTGCTGTATTCTTAGCTCTTCCTTTTAATGGCAGGAAAGCATTTTGCTATTATCAACTGAAATGCATGAGAGCCTTGTCCGCACTTCATTTCTTGGTGCTGCTAGCACGAGTAAAGGGAAACGGCTTGATTTCTCTGACAGAGTATGTTTTTAGTTGGTTTATCAAATGTTCTGTCCAATTTTTTTATATTCATTGGTGTCCTTATTCATGTTGTTTTTGTCCACATGACTGTTGCAGTTATTTTTTCCAATATGCCATTTGGATCATTGGTTTTCGTTTGTGGTTGATTTCAAGTTCAAGCTTTTTGCGTTTATTGATTCCTTCTACGGTCCAGATTCTAATTACCAACGTTCAGTTCGTGGTCCTCTAGTAAGTAATTCTTGATTCCATGTTTTTTTCATCTTCTTCATACGTCTTCTGCATAATCTTTTTTTTAAGTTACTATCTTTTTGTTTATGGAACCTAGATTAAAAACTTCATTCTTCTATGGGAAAAGATCTGTCACACTAATGAGCCCAATTTCAATGTTTTCAAAGTTATGACTCCTCACATGCCACGGCAGGGGAATGCGTAAGTAATCCCATATTTTTTCATGAATTTTTATCTAGTCTGGTTCCTATCTATTTCAATTTTATAGATATTCTCATAGTTTAGTTGCTATGTAATCTTTTTTCATGCTAGTTGTACTACAGTCAATGACAACCTGCATTCTATGTAATCTTTTGATCAGTCATGATTGCGGCATTTTTCTGATGAAGTCTCTGGAACTTTTTGTTCCCACCAAGGACCTACGGAAAGAATTCAGTAAAGAAGACATCTTGCATCTTCGTATTCAGTTTGCAAATCTTCTATTCTTCCATGCTGGCAATAAAGCGAATCGCGGCTTAGTTACCAACTATTATGTTAAGGTACATTTCGTTTATATTTTTGCAAAATTTCTAGGGTTATAGCATCCCTTTTTAAAATTTTCTTTTCTCTATCTGTTTTTGTGGTTGCCAGGATGATTTCGTGCGCCAACTCAGTTGACTGGACTTTGGACTTTGTCTCAGTGTCAACCTAGCTCACTTTGGTCATTATGATTCTATATTTTTGTATTACAATGTTATATCATACTGTTTTGTTTCAACTCAGTTTGTATTCTAAATTTTACGAACATTTTAGTACTGTTAATTTTTGCACATTTGTCTATTTCTTTCGGTCCATTTTCTTTTTCACTTGCAGTGTAGTTGTGTTTAGTATCTGTTTAGTATCTGGGCGGGGTTTTGTTTTGATGTGTTAGGGGGGGTGGGTAACTCCGCCTACGCCAATCTTTTGAAGTGTAATCTTTATTTTATAAGTTGGCTAGCCGGTTCCAAGCCCGGGTTAAAGGAGGAGGATCCACTTTTGTTGTATATTTTTGCATGCTTTAATTATAATTCAGTTTTTGGTTTTCTTCAACCTTTTCTGCTTTTTTGTTCTTTTTGGTTGAAACCCTTGTCATTTTTTCGAAAAAGTGTTTGAATGACAATGTTAGTGGTGCATTGCTGAGTCGCTCATGTGCTAAGTGGCGGCCCCTTTTTTGTGACTGTTCTCTGTTCTTTTTGTATTTTTAAGTCCATCTTTTTTCAAAATTGATTACCTCAACTCAGTTTTACTAAGTATTTCTGTACTTTCTACATTATCCTCCATCCCCTGGACATCCTAAGCTAGGTCCATGTATTGTGCAAGTGGATACAGGCCTCTTGGGTGAGTTTCAGTGTTAGTGTTGCTATCGTGTTCGTGTTCATTTTAAGTATGACGATTTCCTCATACATATCAAACTGAAGTAAGTTGCTGCTGTAGGGTCAGAAGGTGTACCAAAATCATTTTAAGTATGACGATTTCCTCATACATATCAGTGCAGTATGAGATGTTGCTGCAGGGTCAGAAGGTGGACTCCCAGGTTGTGCTTATTTCTGCTCATTTTTCGTCTGTTTTTTGTTCAATTATGGTTCAGAGAAGGCTTCTCTTATTTTTTAGCACTAAAGAAACTAGTTTCCTTTTATTTTTGTTCTAGGTTCAGTATCGGGAGAACTTTGCAATGGTTGCTTACTTAACTGGCCAGATGCGCAACGATCCCATAAACCCATAAATATTCATTATACATATCTCAAACAGCGAGGAATAACAAGTAGATACAGATATCTTCTCAATCATCATGTTGTTTTTCATAAGATGATTCTGCCACACATAAATCCATGTTTTTACATATGAATAATACTATAAATAGTAGTAGGACACATATAATTTGTAGGATGTATAGTACATCTCAACACAATGAAGTACAATTGTTTTTTTTGTCATATCGCATGTTTCTTCTGTATCCTCTTTTTTAGCAACTTGGTGTAGGTTGGTTCACCGAAGAAGACATCGTGGGATGAATCATTTGTTGGTCCAACCCACTTTCATGTGCATCACGCTTTGTCTTTTTTGATTTACCTCGATCTCCTTGAGTGTCTGTATCTGCATAATCAAAAATAATGTCATTTTGATTGTTATGTCATAGTTATTGTTCTCTTATTCACGCAACAACAATTTATGCTTACCATCATTACCATTTTCTTTCTTCTTCCTTACTCTTTTCTTCTTTGGTAAATTGAATGTCAAATGCAGTTTATCACAATTTTTCTTTTATGTTTAGTAGAACCACAGTGGCTGCATGTGTAAAACTTGTTCTGCTTGATTCTTTCCTTTATAGTTAGCAGTCTAGGTCGGCCCTTTGTATCAACAACATCTGGGTCTAATAGTTGTATTGTTGGTGCACTTTCAGCTGTTGGGTCCAAGTTAACAACTGTTCTTACTGAACTATTCTGTCCCACTATTGAAACTTGTTCAGTTTCAGTGTCCATTCTTGCCATTTCTGCTTCTATCCTTGGAATATCTTGTAGCAAGTACTGGTACTTTCTCTTATTCTTAGAACCATTAGATGCCGTGTGTCTCAACAACCGTGAAAGTACATTAAATCTCAAAACTATGCTATCCTCATTTGGCGCTGCCACAGTATCATTGAATAGCTTTTTTTCTCTCTTGCGCCACCTCTCTATAATGTACTTATCAGGTATCTTTTCTACTTGTAGGTGCAGCATTATTTTCAATATATGAGAGCAGAGAAGACCGTCTTTTTGAAATTTACAACATATGCATGAGTATTCTTCTGTTTGTTCATTCACTTGAACCAGGTAATCTCTCTGTCTGTGCTCCTTTATTGGGTAATTTTTTGCCTGAAACACCCAGTATATTTTGCCTTTTGATTCTTCCCTGAGTTGTAGTCTTGTAACATCCTTTAGGAGTTTCTGGAATTTCCTAAATATGGATACATTGTATAGCTTATGTGCCTGCCTCTCAATGTAGTAATCAGTGATGAACTTTTTTTCATTCACTTTCTTGTTTATTGCATTATGATCCAGCTCATCCTCATTGGCATGCATGTTATCCATTATGCGCTGGTATTCCCTTAGGAAGCTTGTCATGCTGAATTGCGGACCTACTCCTTTTTTGAACAATGCATTTGTTCCCTCACTTCTAGCTGTTGTTTGGATGAATGGGAAGAACTTATCCTTGAAGTAAACAGGTACCCACCTGTGCTTACTTTTCCAAAGATCCTGAAATATTTTGACATGCTCTACATTATGCTCTTTTATCATTGCCTGCCATAGTGTTTCAAATTCATGGATTGTTAATGATTTGTCTATCATGTCCTGTAATTCCTCATATAGTCCTTCATTTGCTTGGAACATTGTCCCGCCTTTATCATCGATTTTCTTCTTGACATGGAACAAGCAACATCTGTGCACTGCTTCTTTGAAAATTGCTTTTATAGCATTCTCCATTCCTTTATCTTGGTCAGTTATAATAGTTTTTGGGCACTTTCCGCCCATTGCTTCCTTGAACTGTCTGAAACACCACTTGAAACCTTCCGCACTTTCATTTATTATGAATGCACATGCAAAAAGGTATGTTTTTCCATGTGGTGACACACCAACAAACGGGGCAAATGGGAGATTGTACTTGTTAGTAAGGAATGTAGTGTCAAAGCTGACACAATCTCCACATATGTCATAGTACAGTCTGGCCCTAGCATCTGCCCAAAATACACTCCGCACTTTGTTTTCACCATCCAAGTCAATGGCATGATGGAATCCTGGATTTTCTGCTTTTTTCTTTGAAAACCAATCAAGTACCTCCATCATGTCATTGTTACTGACTTCCCTGTTTATACTTGAGCTGTAGTTGCTGACCTTTCTTTTGTTGTATGGCAATTGTGCCATGCCTCCTCTGATGAATGCCAAAACTGCTACCATGTCCCGTGTAGGCATATTGCAATGTTTCATTGTTCTAATCATTTCCTTTTCACCATCCGACATGTATATGTGTGACCTGTAGAATCTGCTTTGAGGGCATAGTTCATGGTTGTGCAATAGATTGAGGCTTGTTATTGTCCACATCCCATGTTTCTCGCTGGCCACCATTTCAACCTTGCAGTTTGACTTGGCTATAACTGTGCTTTGTCTCTGTGCTACAATGTTGTCAGCCTCTGCCTGATTGTTTACCCCATATTTGTTGCATTTCATTGTGAACCTTATGACCTCATTGTTTCTATTTTTGCTTGTAGTACGATAAGATGATACACAACTGACGGAGAAGCCAACTACGTAAGCATACAAGTTGAAGAACTTTTGTGCTTCCTCTCTTGTCTGGAACTCCATGCCAACCTCAGGTATCAATTTGCTTGCACTGTGATTTTCGGTATCTTCATTTCTGGGAACTCCTTCTGCAGCTAGCGCTTCATTTGACATGAAATTGTTAATGTCTTCTGATGTCTACGTTCCCCCTCCTTTCCTGTAGACAGTGTTGGGCCTCCAAGAGCAGAGGTTTGTAGAACAGCAGCAAGTTTTCCCTTAAGTGGATCACCCAAGGTTTATCGAACTCAGGGAGGAAGAGGTCAAAGATATCCCTCTCATGCAACCCTGCAACCACAAAGCAAGAAGTCTCTTGTGTCCCCAACACACCTAATAGGTGCACTAGTTCGGCGAAGAGATAGTGAAATACAGGTGGTATGAATAAGTATGAGCAGTAGCAACGGTGCCAGAAAATAGCTTGCTGGCGTGTAGTTGATGGTGGTAGTATTGCAGCAGTAGTAACGCAAAGAAACAAGAAACAAGCAAAGTAGTAACTCAGCAGTATTTAGGAACAAGGCCTAGGGATTACACTTTCACTAGTGGACACTCTCAACATTGATCACATAACAGAATAGATAAATGCATACTCTACACTTTTGTTGGATGATGAACACATTGCGTAGGATTACACGAACCCTCAATGCCGGAGTTAACAAGCTCCACAATAATGCTCATGTTTAAGTAACCTTATAGTGTAAGATAGATCAATAGACTAAACCAAGTACTAACATAGCATGCACACTGTCACCTTCATGCATATGTAGGAGGAATAGATCACATCAATATTATCATAGCAATAGTTAACTTCGCAATCTACAAGAGATCATGATCATAGCATAAACCAAGTACTAACACGGTGCACACACTGTCACCTTTACACACGTGCAGGAGGAATAGAACTACTTTAATAACTTTGCTAGAGTAGCACATAGATAAATTGTGATACAAACTCATATGAATCTCAATCATGTAAAGCAGCTCATGAGATTATTGTATTGAGGTACATGGGAGAGATGAACCACATAGCTACCGGTACAGCCCCGAGCCTCGATGGAGAACTACTCCCTCCTCATGGGAGCAGCAGCGATGATGAAGATGGCGGTGGAGATGGCAGCGGTGTCGATGGAGGAGCCTTCCGGGGGCACTTCCCCGCTCCGGCAGCGTGCCAGAACAGAGACTCCTGTCCCCCAGATCTTGGCGTCGCGATGGCGGCGGCTCGAAGGTTTTCGTGGTTTTCGCCGAACGTATCGTGGTTTTTGATCCAGGGGCTTTAACTAGGCGAAGAGGCGGTGCAGGAGGGTCGAAGGGGCGACGACACCATAGGGCGGCGCGGCCAGGGCCTGGGCCGCGCCGGCCTATGGTCTGGGGCCCAGTGCCCCCTCTCTGGTCCTTCCCGGGTGTTCTGGATGCTTCCGGTGAAAATAGGAACTTGGGCGTTGATTTCGTCCGATTCCGAGAATATTTCGTTACTAGGATTTCTGAAACCAAAAACAGCAGAAAACAGGAACTGGCACTTCGGCATCTTGTTAATAGGTTAGTTCCAGAAAATGCACGAATATGACATAAAGTGTGCATAAAACATGTAGATAACATCAATAATGTGGCATGGAACATAAGAAATTATCGATACGTCGGAGACGTATCAGCATCCCCAAGCTTAGTTCTGCTCGTCCCGAGCAGGTAAAACGATAACACAGATAATTTCTGGAGTGACATGCCATCATAACCTTGATCATACTATTTGTAAAGCATATGTAGTGAACGCAGCGATCAAAACAATGTATATGACATGAGTAAACAAGTGAATCATAAAGCAAAGACTTTTCATGAATAGTACTTCGAGACAAGCATCAATGAGTCTTGCATAAGAGTTAACTCATAAAGCAATAATTTAAAGTAAAGGCATTGAAGCAACACAATGGAAGATTAAGTTTCAGCGGTTGCTTTCAACTTGTAACATGTATATCCCATGGATATTGTCAACATAGAGTAATATAATAAGTGCAATATGCAAGTATGTAGGAATCAATGCACAGTTCACACAAGTGTTTGCTTCTTGAGGTGGAGAGGAATAGGTGAACTGACTCAACAATAAAAGTAAAAGAATGGTCCTTCAAAGAGGAAAGCATCGATTGCTATATTTGTGCTAGAGCTTTGATTTTGAAAACATATAAAGAGCATAAAAGTAAAATTTTGAGAGGTGCTTGTTGTTGTCAACGAATGGTAGCGGCTACTCTAACCCCCTTGCCAGACAAACCTTCAAAGAGTGGCTCCCATTTTATTTTATTTTTGGATGGCACTCCTTCCAACCTTTCTTTCACAAACCATGGCTAACCGAATCCTCGGGTGCCTGCCAACAATCTCATACCATGAAGGAGTGCCTTTTTATTTTAGTTTTATTATGATGACACTCCTCCCAACCTTTGCTTACACAAGCCATGGCTAACCGAATCCTTCGGGTGCCGTCCAACAATCACATACCATGGAGGAGTGTCTATTTTTGTTAATTAATTTGGGACTGGGAATCCCATTGCCAGCTCTTTTTGCAAAATTATTGGATAAGCGGATGAAGCCACTAGTCCATTGGTGAAAGTTGCCCAGCAAGATTGAAAGATAAACACCACATTCTTCCTCATGAGCTATAAAACATTGACACAAATCAGGGGTGATAAATTTTGAATTGTTTAAAGGTAGCACTCAAGCAATTTACTTTGGAATGGCGGAGAAATACCATGTAGTAGGTAGGTATGGTGGACACAAATGGCATAGTGGTTGGCTCAAGGATTTTGGATGCATGAGAAGTATTCCCTCTCGATACAAGGTTTAGGCTAGCAAGGTTATTTGAAACAAACACAAGGATGAACCGGTGCAGCAAAACTCACATAAAAGACATATTGAAAACATTATAAGACTCTACACCGTCTTCCTTGTTGTTCAAACTCAATACTAGAAATTATCTAGACGTTAGAGAAACCAAATATGCAAACCAAATTTTAGCATGCTCTATGTATTTCTTCATTAATGGGTGCAAAGCATATGATGCAAGAGCTTAAACATGAGCACAACAATTGCCAAGTATCACATTACCCAAGACATTTATAGCAATTACTACATGTATCATTTTCCAATTCCAACCATATAACAATTTAACGAAGAAGAAACTTCGCCATGAATACTATGAGTAGAAACCAAGGACATACTTGTCCATATGCTACAGCGGAGCGTGTCTCTCTCCCATAAGGTGAATGCTAGGATCCATTTTATTCAAACAAAACAAAAACAAAAACAAACCGACGCTCCAAGAAAAGCACATAAGATGTGATGGAATAAAAATATAGTGTCAAGAGAAGGAACCTGATAATTTGTCGATGAAGAAGGGGATGCCTTGGGCATCCCCAAGCTTAGACGCTTGAGTCTTCTTGATATATGCAGGGGTGAACCACCGGGGCATCCCCAAGCTTAGAGCTTTCACTCTTCTTGATCATAGTATATCATCCTCCTCTCTTGACCCTTGAAAACTTCCTTCACACCAAACTTCTCATAAACTTCATTAGAGGGGTTAGTACATAATCAAAAACTCACATGTTCAGAGGTGACACAATCATTCTTAACACTTCTGGACATTGCTCAAAGCTACTGGAGTTTAATGGAACAAAGAAATCCATCCCACATAGCAAAAGAGGCAATGCGAAATAAAAGGCAGAATCTGTCAAAACAGAACAGTCCGTAAAGACGAATTTCTAATAAATACTTCTGTTGCTCAGATCAGAAAACTCAAAACTAACGAAAGTTGCGTACATATCTGAGAAACACGCACGTAAATTGGCATATTTTTCTGATTTTTCTACAGAGAGAAAATCCCAGATTCGTGACAGATAGAAATCTGTTTCTGCGCAGAAATCCAAATCTAGTATCAACCTTCGATTAGAGGCTTCACTTGGCACAACAAAACACAAAACTAAGATAAGGAGAGGTTGCTACAGTAGTAAACAACTTCCAAGACACAAATATAAAACAAAGTACTGTAGCAAAATAACACATGGGTTATCTCCCAAGAAGTTCTTTTCTTTATAGCCATTAAGATGGGCTCAGCAGTTTTAATGATGCACTCGCAAGAAATAGTATTTGAAGCAAAAGAGAGCATCAAGAGGCAAATACAAAACACATTTAAGTCTAACATGCTTCCTATGAAAGGGAATCTTGTAAAGAAACAAGTTCACGAAGAGCAAAGTAGCAAGCATAGGAAGATAAAACAAGTATAGCTTCAAAAATTTCAGCACATAGAGAGGTGTTTTAGTAACATGAAAATTTCTACAACCATATTTTCCTCTCTCATAATAATGTCCAGTAGCATCATGAGAAAACTCAACAATATAACTATCACATAAAGCATTCTTATCATGAGTCTCATGCATAAAATTATTACTCTCCACATAAGCATAATCAATTTTATTAGTAGTTGTAGTGGGAGCAAATTCAACAAAGTAGCTATCATTATTATTCTCATCAAGTGTAAGAGGCATAGTATAATCACAACAAAATTTACTCTCCATAGTAGGTGGCACCAAAAGACCAGTATCATTATAATCATCATAAATAGGAGGCAAAGTATCATCAAAGAAAATTTTCTCCTCAATGCTTGGGGGACTAAAAAGATCATGAAAACCAGCTTCCCCAAGCTTAGAACTTTCTATATTATTATCAACAATGGTGTTCAAAGCGTTCATACTAATATTACTACCAGCATGCAAATAAGATTCCATAGGTTTTTTAATTTTCGCATCAAACAATCCATGTTTTAAATCAGGAAATAGAGTAAGAAGATCATTCTTGTCCATTATGCCAAACTAGTGTAAACAAGAAACAAAAAGATGCAATTGCAGGATCTAAAGGAAATAGCTTCGAGTACTTACGACAGCGGAAAATAGCTTGGTAGCCGAGGTCCGGAGTGTGAGTACCTTTTACCTTTCCTCCCCGGCAACGGCGCCAGAAAAGTGCTTGATGTCTACGTTCCCCCTCCTTTCCTGTAGACAGTGTTGGGCCTCCAAGAGCAGAGGTTTGTAGAACAGCAGCAAGTTTTCCCTTAAGTGGATCACCCAAGGTTTATCGAACTCAGGGAGGAAGAGGTCAAAGATATCCCTCTCATGCAACCCTGCAACCACAAAGCAAGAAGTCTCTTGTGTCCCCAACACACCTAATAGGTGCACTAGTTCGGCGAAGAGATAGTGAAATACAGGTGGTATGAATAAGTATGAGCAGTAGCAACGGTGCCAGAAAATAGCTTGCTGGCGTGTAGTTGATGGTGGTAGTATTGCAGCAGTAGTAACGCAAAGAAACAAGAAACAAGCAGTAGTAACTCAGCAGTATTTAGGAACAAGGCCTAGGGATTACACTTTCACTAGTGGACACTCTCAACATTGATCACATAACAGAATAGATAAATGCATACTCTACACTTTTGTTGGATGATGAACACATTGCGAAGGATTACACGAACCCTCAATGCCGGAGTTAACAAGCTCCACAATAATGCTCATGTTTAAGTAACCTTATAGTGTAAGATAGATCAATAGACTAAACCAAGTACTAACATAGCATGCACACTGTCACCTTCATGCATATGTAGGAGGAATAGATCACATCAATATTATCATAGCAATAGTTAACTTCGCAATCTACAAGAGATCATGATCATAGCATAAACCAAGTACTAACACGGTGCACACACTGTCACCTTTACACACGTGCAGGAGGAATAGAACTACTTTAATAACTTTGCTAGAGTAGCACATAGATAAATTGTGATACAAACTCATATGAATCTCAATCATGTAAAGCAGCTCATGAGATTATTGTATTGAGGTACATGGGAGAGATGAACCACATAGCTACCGGTACAGCCCCGAGCCTCGATGGAGAACTACTCCCTCCTCATGGGAGCAGCAGCGGTGATGAAGATGGCGGTGGAGATGGCAGCGGTGTCGATGGAGGAGCCTTCCGGGGGCACTTCCCCGCTCAGGCAGCGTGCCGTAACGAGAGACTCCTGTCCCCGGATCTTGGCATCGCGATGGCGGCGGCTACCAAGGTTTCGTGGTTTTCGCCGAACGTATCGTGGTTTTTGATCCAGGGGCTTTATATAGGCGAAGAGGCGGCGCAGGAGGGTCGAAGGGCGACGACACCATAGGGCGGCGCGGCCAGGGCCCTGGGCCGCGCCGGCCTATGGTCCTGGGGGCCCTTTGGGCCCCCTCTGGTCCTTCCCGGGTGTTCTGGATGCTTCCGGTGAAAATAGGAACTTGGGCGTTGATTTCGTCCGATTCCGAGAATATTTCGTTACTAGGATTTCTGAAACCAAAAACAGAAGAAAACAGGAACTGGCACTTCGGCATCTTGTTAATAGGTTAGTTCCAGAAAATGCACGAATATGACATAAAGTGTGCATAAAACATGTAGATAACATCAATAATGTGGCATGGAACATAAGAAATTATCGATACGTCGGAGACGTATCATCTTCTTCAGTTAAATTTTCATTTTCTTCCGGATTATGTCGGTTGTCATTGCTTGCACTTGTGGATGCCTTGTCATGTGATCCCCCAGCTTTAGTTTGTTATTGATTGTCTATTGTTCCAGCATCATATACCTGCATGTAATGTATTTTTTTCAATAAATATAAATTGAAAGTGTACAATGTATATATGATTTGGTTCTTATTTTTTTTGTACCTCGTCTAGCTGTATGTCGTTGAACATGCTGACATCCCATGGATTATCCTCTTCGTCTCCGAGCATTGTAGCAGAAGAATCTTTAATGTTATCCTTCATATTCAGCATACACATAAATATGACAGATTAGATTTTATTAGAAGCAACTATGAATTTTTTGAAACTTGTGTTTTTCCTGATTAGTATTGTAATACCTGCTCATCTTGTTTTTCATACACTGCAGGATGTGTTATATCACCAAGTAGCAGACCTGTGTAAGTGAATCCTTCCTGTAAGAAGAAGTCGTCGTTCATAGCAATTGATGTTTTGTAGCTTCCCGATCCCGTCATAGATTCTTTCTGCATATAGACATATTTATATATAATATCAATTGAGTAGAAACAAAGGAAACAAAGAAATAGAAACAGATATAATTTTTAGTCTCTGTCCTTCAGAATTCAGTCTTCGGTTTCATTTGCTTAGCTCAGTCCCCAGTCTTCATTTTTAAGTATATTTTCTTATCTCAGTCCTCAGTCTTCAGTTACTCGCTGATTCTTCATTCTTTGTTCGTCATTCTTCATTTTCTTAGCTCAGTCCTTAGTATATTATTTATCTGTGAATCTCAGTCTTCATTTTAAAGTCTATTTTCTTATCTCAGTCTTCAGTCTTCAGTTACTCGTTGATTCTTCATTCTCTGTTCCTCATTCTTCATGCCTCATTACTTGTCACTTATTCATGAATTATTTGCTTTTCTCAGTTTTAGTCTAAGTTTTATTCTTCAGTTTCTCGCTCATTCTCCGTTTCTCAGTTTTGCAGTTTCATTAGTTTTGCATTGTCATTCTTCATTCTTTGTTAGTTTTATTCAGTTTTATCTCAGTTTTATTCCTCATTTAGAGCAGTGGCATACTGTCTATTCAGTTTTCAATCATCTTCAGTTTCTAGTCCCTGAGTTTCTCAGTCCCTCAGTTTTAGTCTAAGTTTTATTCTTCAGTTTCTCGCTCATTCTCCGTTTCTCAGTTTTGCAGTTTCATTATTCAGTTTTTGTTTAAGATCAGTGTCAAGTCTTCATTTACTCGCTCATTCTCCGTTTCTCGGTTTTTATTGTCACTTATTCTTTAATTCTTCAGTTTGTCGCTCATTCTTTAGGTCATTCTCCATCCCTCAGTTTTGCATTGTCATTCTTCATTCTTTGTTAGTTTTATTCAGTTTTATTCCTCATTTATAGCAGCGGCATACTGTCTATTTAGTTTTCAATCATCTTCAGTTTCTAGTCCCTTAGTTTCTCAGTCCCTCATTTAGAGCAGCGGCATTCTCTCGGTCCCTCAGTTTTCAGTCTTTCGGTCTTCTTTGTTTAGTATTTTATTTCCTCAGCTTCATGTCTTTCATTTTTCTTCGCCACGTTTTTTTATTTCCTCAGCTACTTAGCTGCTTGAGCAGTGGCATTGTATCTTTTTATTGTCTCAAACTCTATGTTTACATTTCGTACCAGATCCACTCAGACCTACGGCTGCAGTTGCTTGTCTCCATCCGTGCGCCAACAGGACCCATTGCAGCCCTCCTCAAGGTAGCTCTCTCTCCGATGCTCTCAGTCTCTGTTTTTGTCTCTCATTCTCCACTACAGACATGCATCCAGACAACATGTTATGTCTCAGTACACTAGTTATTTTGGTTTCAGTTTTTTCTTTGTCTCAGTACGCTACCTCCATCTTTGATTTCTCCATCTATAATTTCTAGATCAGCTTACTAAGCATAGAAGACTATTTGTCTCAGTCCTATCCTATATTAAGTGTTTCTCTCTTTCGGTGTATTTATCTCAGTTCTTAGTCTGTCATTATTCGTTAATCAGTCATTATTCATTAGAATAGCAACACTTCTTTGTTTAGCTTCTACCAAGACCAGGCGACATTATTCTTCGATTTTTAAGCTGAATTTTTTTTGACCTCTGCTTATTTTGCATTCAGATGAAACAGAGCAGAGAACACGAAGAACTGGCTCATAGGCAGGAAAGGCTTGATCATCGCTATTATCATGATGATCTTGGCCTTCATCCTCATTACTTCTTAATCTACAGATAAGAGACTTGTGAATTTAGCTTCAGTTTGTTTCAGTCCTTATTCTGCTTCTTCTATCTAAGTCTTTTCCTCCTTTTCCATAGACGAATAAGTTAGTCTTTAACCATAGCTTTTCTCCTTTTCCAAATTTCTCTGTAAATATTCTTACTCTTTTATTCTTTTGCAGGGACAAGGAGTATTCCTAGGAAAAGGAGAAGCATGAAGAAGACGTAGTGCCCGCTCCTAGTCCATCTAGTAGACACCAATGGCTTTTTTTCTCCGTCCCTCTGTTTTTTGCAGTGTCATTCTTGAGTCATGTTGGCCAGGTACGTTATATGTAGCACAACACAAAGGTGAGAGGTTAATCCTAGGCCTGTTGTTGTTTTGGTTGTAAGTTAACTAAAATGAGAATGTCCCTGTACACACAACATATGGGATATCCCTGTACACACAACAGATGGTGGTTTTATCTCTGCCATCTCATTTCCTATTTCTTATCTAAACTCTCTCCGTTTTGTCTTTGTGCACACAGTTCATCTTTTCTTAAGTTTATTTTCATTTTTTCTTGCAGAAAATGCAGGGCATTACAAGATGCTAGAGTGCAAATAAAATTCACCAATGTTTTTCTTTTTTGGCAATGTTTTTCAGGTGAGAAAGTGCTTCGCCCTTATCTACTATCAGTCAAGTTTCCGGTTGTTCCTAGCTTCATGTACACGGTTGTTTCTCAGTGTTGTTTTATTAGCCTCAGATTTTTTTATTAATGTAGCTGCTGTTTGTGTGTTGTTTTGGAGATTTCTACAAGCTGGCCGGAGCGCACTGGACCTGCTGTGCCGAGAACCTGGGCCTGGAGAAGGGATACGTCAAACACATACGCGGTAGTCTCTTCTTTTGTTTCTTTCTTTCCCGCACCGTCAAACACATATGCGGGAGGAGATCCAAAGGGCTCCCCAGCATCATTTTTGTTCTTCAGTTTAATCATTGTTCTCCAAAGTCTAAATAGGCTTTCTGTTTATTCAGTTTTCCTTTTCTTAGTTTGCAATTCACTTATTTTCAGATATTGGAAGGCTTTCATTGTTGCCAGAGAATGGAGAATGTGCAGTATGATAACCAAAGTGAGTGGTCCTATGCTTTTTGTTGTTGTTTTTAATCATGTCATTCAGTGCATTGGACAAAATGGTAATCAGATATGTCTTGAGTTCAGTTTCCATGAGGATATGGACGCCATGATTTGAATCTTGAACTAGTTAGTTGTCAACCCCATGTGCTGACTTGTGTTATCTTTCAATTTTGATTTGAGCAAGTCAGTTTCTGGTTTGGTCAGGTACATGATTTTGATCAAGAAACACAGTTGCACTAAAACAGAGGAGATGTATGAAGAGGAGGTGGAGACACACCTGTGCTGAGACGGGAGGAGATCCAAAGGCCTTCCCAGCAGCATCGTTCTCCATGTCCACGTAGGTCCCTCCCTGCTCGTTGCCATCCATGTTTCTTTCGATCTATCTTGTTCTTGCCCTCTATTCTTCCAGATCTATTTTCCCCCTTCCTTTTCTTGATCGCGTTTTCCCGGCGGCCTGGGCGTCGACAATGTATTTTCTAGATACTTTACGTGAGGAGGAAGAAGGAGAAGAAATGTGACGTGGAGACGTAGTTGTTAGATTTGTTCTACAAGGCCTAGTTCTGGCCGTAGAAGCTACAGCCGGACTGAAAAAACCAGAAAAAAACCGGACTGATGTTTTTGGGCCAGACTGAGTGGTGAATGAAAATGGACTGAAAGGGACTGAACGTGGGAACGCAATTGGGCTGGGGAAATCTGACTTGAATCCAATTGCATTTTCAGCTAGATGATGATTAGACACTCCCTAAAAGAAAGAGAAATTAATTACTTAATACAAACCTTGACTGGATAATAGATTAGTTTCTGGCAAAGTATTTGAAACAAATCCTTCAACTACATCTTCTACAGAATAACTATCAGAGACCTCTGCATTAGAGATAGCTATATTGAGTAAACCATCGTTAAACTCGTTAACTCTTTCACTGGTTCTTACTACACAACAAAAGAAGAATCAGGTTACTTTTACAAAAAGAAAAGACCTACAGAGTAGATATTATAGATATGAAATGCAAAATAAAACATGCACATTATCGGTGTGAAAAAGGAAAGTGTAATGTAAGCTCATATACAGAAACAGCTCAGCACAAATTTGTGAAACCTGCTATTGACCTACAACAAATGCTGAAACGAAGCCGCCAAACGCTTCGCCCTCCTCGCGTCGCCCCCTCCTGGCAACCGAAGAGGCGAAACCCTAGCCCCGCGCCACCGCCGCTCCCCTACCCACTCCCCCCTCCTCATCGCCCCATAGACGCTGCTGAGCTTGTCTCACGTCGCCGGTGAAGGGGGCGGCGGGGATCTGAGCTCTCGCGCCCCGCACAGTGTGTAGGTGGAGGATCGCCGCGCCGGGATCGACTTGACCGAGGCGGCGGCGCTGCAGTCTCCTCTTACTCCGATGGCCGGCGGCCTGAGGTAAGAGAGATCTCGGCGGTTTTCTTCCTTGGTGGGGGCTCCAGATACCAGGGCGGCGGCCCTGGGCTGGTGGGCGGCGTCGTCTCTCCAGCGGGGTGGCGCGCGCGTGGGTGCTGACCGCCGTGCTCGGCTGCGGGGGCAGAGGCTCGGTGGAAGTTGTTGGTCTGGCGTGCTGATCTCTCTGGCGTTGCGCTCACCAGATCTGAAGGCCATACTTTTGCTGCCAGTTCTGTGGTCGCGCCGATCGCGGGAGCTCAACTGGGTGCGTCTCGGTGGGTTGTCGGGCGGGGGCCTCCGGGAGAAATCCCTGGCCAGAGGCCACGACGGCGGTGACGCCTGCGGGCATCACTCCCTCGCTGGAGGCGCGGTCGAGGTGGTTCCCCTCCCCCTACCAATCCCTTGTGCCCGGGTGAAAACCCAATTCCCCCTCGGAATGGGCGGCGTCTACGCCTCTGGCGTGGTGCCTTTCTTAAAGGCGCCGCTTTGGGTAAAGGGGGCAGTGTGATGTTGGTCCATCTTGGAGGCAGTGGCTGGCATGTTTCTTTTGTAGCGTTCTTCTTCGGTTCTCCGGCGAGGGCGCCTTCGTTTGAGCGGCTGTTCCTTCGTGGCACCATTAGCTTGCGTCAGGCCGGGCGAGTTCTCATGTCCGGCGGTGGTGTTAGAATCGTGATGCTCTCGGCTGTTCTTGGTGGCCTAACCTGGCCTCTGCTCTTTGGTCTCAGTGTCCCTGTCTTCCGTTCGAGCTCTAGGGTGAGCGACTCCGGCTGGCGGTACGGCGCCCTTCGATCCAGGGTGAGGGAGCAGGGGCTTCCTTCGGCTTCGGAGACGGACCACGACCTTTGTCCATTTGATGTACGTGCATGACGGTTCTCCTCCTCGACGACGAGCCCCTTCCGAGTGTTAATTGCTGCTGCTCCAAGTGTAGGGCTTTGCCTTGGTGGCTGGGGACTCTGACGATCAAGCTATGTGTCGTGTTTTCGGTGTGTACTTGTGTGTGTCGGTGTCTTGTAAGCTGTTCTATCAGCATCCTGTAATTCTGTGCCGTTCGTGGCTTTATTAATCTAAAGCTGGGCTTAGGCCTTCTATTTAAATGCCCGGCGTTGGAGTGAAGCTATATTGGGTGTGAGATGTTGGGATCAACGGCTGGCCACGGAATAAGCCTAGGGGAACCTCGAAACAGTACACATCCTAGCGAATTTGCACCGCCCACACCCCCAAATTCATCCGAAAAGACCCTAATCAGAACGAATCTTGTAGTGCACATATGGGAAGAAGAAGGGAACTATACTGACCTTCAACCGCCATGGATGGGGAGGAATGAAGTAGAGCCTGATGGCGTGTAACTCACACGTTCGTTGGGAACCCCAAGAGGAAGGTATGATGCGCACAGCAGCAAGTTTTCCCTCAGAAAGAAACCAAGGTTTATCGAACCAGGAGGAGCCAAGAAGCACGTTGAAGGTTGATGGCGGCGGGATGTAGTGCGGCGCAACACCAGGGATTCCGGCGCCAACGTGGAACCTGCACAACACAACCAAAGTACTTTGTCCCAACGAAACAGTGAGGTTGTCAATCTCACCGGCTTGCTGTAACAAAGGATTAACCGTATTGTGTGGAAGATGATTGTTTGCAGAAAACAGTAAAACAATATTGCAGTAGATTGTATTTCAGTAAAGAGAATTGGACCGGGGTCCACAGTTCACTAGAGATGTCTCTCCCATAAGACAAACAGCATGTTGGGTGAACAAATTACAGTTGGGCAATTGACAAATAAAGAGGGCATGACCATGCACATACATATCATGATGAGTATAGTGAGATTTAATTGGGCATTACGACAAAGTACATAGACCGCCATCCAACTGCATCTATGCCTAAAAAGTCCACCTTCAGGTTATCATCCGAACCCCCTCCAGTATTAAGTTGCAAAGCAACAGACAATTGCATTAAGTATGGTGCGTAATGTAATCAACAACTACATCCTTAGACATAGCATCAATGTTTTATCCCTAGTGGCAACAACACAACACAACCTTAGAACTTTCTGTCCTTTGTCCCAGTGTCAATGCAGGCATGAACCCACTATCGAGCATAAATACTCCCTCTTGGAGTTACAAGCATCTACTTGGCCAGAGCATCTACTAGTAACGGAGAGCATGCAAGATCATAAACAACACATAGATATAACTTTGATAATCAACATAACAAGTATTCTCTATTCGTCGGATCCCAACAAACGCAACATATAGAATTACAGATAGATGATCTTGATCATGTTAGGCAGCTCACAAGATCCGACAATGATAGCACAATGGGGAGAAGACAACCATCTAGCTACTGCTATGGACCCATAGTCCAGGGGTAGACTACTCACACATCACACCGGAGGCGACCATGGCGGCGTAGAGTCCTCCGGGAGATGATTCCCCTCTCCAGCAGGGTGCCGGAGGCGATCTCCTGGATCCCCCGAGATGGGATCGGCGTTGGCGGCGTCTCTGGAAGGTTTTCCGTATCGTGGCTCTCGGTACTGGGGGTTTCGTCGCGGAGGCTTTAAGTAGGCGGAAGGGCAAGTCAGGAGGGGGCACAGGGGCCCCACACCATAGGCCGGCGCGGCCAAGGGGGGGCCGCGCCGCCCTAGGGTTTGGGCACCCTGTGGCCCCACTTCGTTTCGTCTTCGGACTTCTGGAAGCTTCGTGGCAAAATAGGCCCCTGGGCGTTGATTTCGTCAATTCGAGAATATTTCCTTACTAGGATTTCTGAAACCAAAAACAGCAGAAACAAAGAATCGCACTTCGGCATCTTGTTAATAGGTTAGTTCCAGAAAATGCACGAATATGACATAAAGTGTGCATAAAACATGTAGATAACATCAATAATGTGGCATGAAACATAAGAAATTATCGATACGTCGGAGACGTATCAGCATCCCCAAGCTTAGTTCTGCTCGTCCCGAGCAGGTAAAACGATAACACAGATAATTTCTGGAGTGACATGCCATCATAATCTTGATCATACTATTTGTAAAGCATATGTAGTGAATGCAGCGATCAAAACAATGTATATGACGTGAGTAAACAAGTGAATCATAAAGCAAAGACTTTTCATGAATAGCACTTCAAGACAAGCATCAATAAGTCTTGCATAAGAGTTAACTCATAAAGCAATAATTCAAAGTAAAGGTATTGAAGCAACACAAAAGAAGATTAAGTCTCAGCAGTTGCTTTCAACTTGTAACATGTATATCTCATGGATATTGTGAACATAGAGTAATATAATAAGTGCAATATGCAAATATGTAGGAATCAATGCACAGTTCACACAAGTGTTTGCTTCTTGAGGTGGAGAGAAATAGGTGAACTGACTCAACATTGAAAGTAAAAGAATTGTCCTCCATAGAGGAAAAGCATCGATTGCTATATTTGTGCTAGAGCTTTGATTTTGAAAACATATAGAGAGCATAAAAAAGTAAAATTTTGAGAGGTGTTTGTTGTTGTCAACGAATGGTAATGGGTACACTAACTAACTCGCCAACCGGACTTTCAAGAGCGGCTCCCATGAATTTTTATTTTTGTGTGGCACTCCTTCCAACCTTTCTTTCACAAACCATGGTTAACCGAATCCTCGGGTGCCTGCCAACAATCTCATACCATGAAGGAGTGCCTTTTTATTTTAGTTTTATTATGATGATGACACTCCTCCCAACCTTTGCTTACACAAGCCATGGCTAACCGAATCCTTCGGGTGCCGTCCAACAATCACATACCATGGAGGAGTGTCTATTTTTTTGTTAATTAATTTGGGACTGGGAATCCCATTGCCAGCTCTTTTTGCAAAATTATTGGATAAGCGGATGTGCCACTAGTCCATATGAGAGTCCGTCAAAAGTAAATGACAAGGTTGAAAGCTAAACACCACATACTTCCTCATGAGCTATAAAACATTGACACAAATCAGAGGTGATAAATTTTGAATTGTTTAAAGGTAGCACTCAAGCAATTTACTTTGGAATGGCGGAAAATACCATGTAGTAGGTAGGTATGGTGGACACAAATGGCATAGTGATTGGCTCAAGTATTTTGGATGCATGAGAAGTATTCCCTCTCGATACAAGGTTTAGGCTAGCAAGGCTTATTTGAAACAAACACAAGGATGAACCGGTGCAGCAAAACTCACATAAAAGACATATTGAAAACATTATAAGACTCTACACCGTCTTCCTTGTTGTTCAAACTCAATACTAGAAATTATCTAGACGTTAGAGAAACCAAATATGCAAACCAAATTTTAGCATGCTCTATGTATTTCTTCATTAATGGGTGCAAAGCATATGATGCAAGAGCTTAATCATGAGCACAACAATTGCCAAGTATCACATTACCCAAGACATTAATAGCAATTACTACATGTATCATTTTCCAATTCCAACCATATAACAATTTAACGAAGAAGAAACTTCGCCATGAATACTATGAGTAGAAACCAAGGACATACTTGTCCATATGCTACAGCGGAGCGTGTCTCTCTCCCATAAAGTGAATGCTAGGATCCATTTTATTCAAACAAAACAAAAAACAAAAACAAACCGACGCTCCAAGCAAAACACATAAGATGTGATGGAATAAAAATATAGTTTCAAGGGAGGAACCTGATAATTTGTCGATGAAGAAGGGGATGCCTTGGGCATCCCCAAGCTTAGACGCTTGAGTCTTCTTAATATATGCAGGGGTGAACCACCGGGGCATCCCCAAGCTTAGAGCTTTCACTCTCCTTGATCATGTTGCATCATACTCCTCTCTTGATCCTTGAAAACTTCCTCCACACCAAACTCGAAACAACTCATTAGAGGGTTAGTGCATAATAAAAATTAACATATTCAGAGGTGACACAATCATTCTTAACACTTCTGGACATTGCATAATGCTACTGGACATTAGTGGATCAAAGAAATTCATCCAACATAGCAAAAGAGGCAATGCGAAATAAAAGGCACAATCTGTCAAAACAGAACAGTTCGTATTGACGAATTTTAAAATGGTACCAGACTTACTCAAATGAAAATGCTCAAATTGAATGAAAGTTGCGTACATATCTGAGGATCACTCACGTAAATTGGCATAATTTTCTGAGTTACCTACAGGGGAAAACAGCCCAGATTCGTGACAGCAAAGAAATCTGTTTCTGCGCAGTAATCCAAATCTAGTACTTACTTTTCTATCAACGGCTTAACTTGGCACAATAAAACACTAAACTAAGATAAGGATAGGTTGCTACAGTAGTAAACAACTTCCAAGACACAAAATAAAAACAAAGTACTGTAGGTAAAAACATGGGTTGTCTCCCATAAGCGCTTTTCTTTAACGCCTTTCAGCTAGGCGCAGAAAGTGTGTATCAAGTATTATCGAGAGACGAAGTGTCAACATCATAATTTGTTCTAATAATAGAATCAAAAGGTAACTTCATTCTCTTTCTAGGGAAGTGTTCCATACCTTTCTTGAGAGGAAATTGATATTTTATATTACCTTCCTTCATATCAATAATAGCACCAACAGTTCGAAGAAAAGGTCTTTCCAATATAATGGGACAAGATGCATTGCATTCAATATCCAAGACAACAAAATCAACGGGAACAAGGTTATTGTTAACGGTAATGCGAACATTATCAACTTTACCCAAAGGTTTCTTTGTAGAATGATCAGCAAGATTAACATCCAAATAACAATTTTTCAGCGGTGGCAAGTCAAGCATATTATAAATTTTCTTAGGCATAACCGAAATACTTGCACCAAGATCACATAAAGCATTACAATCAAAATCTTTAACCTTCATCTTAATGATGGGCTCCCAACCATCCTCTAGCTTTTTAGGAATAGAGGCTTCACGCTCTAGTTTCTCTTCCCTAGCTTTTATGAGAGCATTTGTAATATGATGTGTAAAAGCCAAAATTATAGCACTAGCATTAGGACTTTTAGCAAGTTTTTGCAAGAACTTTATAACTTCAGAGATGTGGCAATCATCAAAATTCAAACCATTATACTCTAAAGCAATGGGATCATCATCCCCAATGTTGGAAAAAATTTCAGCAGCTTTATCACAGGCAGTTTCAGCAGTTTTAGCAGTTTCAGGCAGTTTTTCGCGCTTTGCATTAGAAGTAGAAACATTGCTAACACCAATTCTTTTATTATTAATAGTAGGAGGTGCAGCAACATGTGTAGCATTAGCATTACTAGTGGTGGTAATAGTCCAAACTTTAGCTACATTCTTTTCTTTAGCTAGTTTTTCATTTTCTTCTCTATCCCACCTAGCACGCAGTTCAGCCATTAATCTTATATTCTCATTAATTCTAACTTGGATGGCATTTGCTGTAGTAACAATTTTATTATGATGATTCTCATTAGGCATAACTTTCGATTTCAAAAGATCAACATCAGCAGCAAGACTATCGACTTTAGAAGCAAGTATATCAATTTTCCCAAGCTTTTCTTCAACAGATTTGTTAAAAGCAATTTGTGTACTAATAAATTCTTTAAGCATGGCTTCAAGTCCAGGGGGTGAATTCCTATTATTGTTGTAAGAATTCCCATAAGAATTACCATAGCCGTTGCCATTATTATAAGGATATGGCCTATAGTTGTTACTAGAATTGTTCCGGTAAGCATTGTTGTTGAAATTATTATTTTTAATGAAGTTTACATCAACATGTTCTTCTTGTGCAACCAATGAAGCTAATGGAACATTATTAGGATCAATATTAGTCCTATCATTCACAAGCATAGACATAATAGCATCAATCTTATCACTCAAGGAAGAGGTTTCTTCGACAGAATTTACCTTCTTACCTTGTGGAGCTCTTTCCGTGTGCCATTCAGAGTAGTTGATCATCATATTATCAAGAAGCTTTGTTGCTTCACCAAGAGTGATGGACATAAAGGTACCTCCAGCAGCTGAATCCAATAAATTCCGCGAAGAAAAATTTAGTCCTGCATAGAAGGTTTGGATGATCATCCAAGTAGTCAGTCCATGGGTTGGGCAATTTTTAACCAGAGATTTCATTCTTTCCCAAGCTTGAGCAACATGTTCAGTATCTAATTGTTTAAAATTCATTATGCTACTCCTCAAAGATATAATTTTAGCAGGGGGATAATATCTACCAATAAAAGCATCCTTGCATTTAGTCCATGAATCAATACTATTCTTAGGCAGAGATAGCAACCAATCTTTAGCTCTTCCTCTTAATGAGAAAGGGAACAATTTTAGTTTTATAATGTCACCATCTACATCTTTATATTTTTGCATTTCACATAGTTCAACAAAATTATTAAGATGGGCAGCAACATCATCAGAACTAACACCAGAAAATTGCTCTCGCATAACAAGATTTAATAAAGCAGGTTTAATTTCAAAGAATTCTGCTGTAGTAGCAGGTGGAGCAATAGGTGTGCATAAGAAATCATTATTATTTGTGGTTGTGAAGTCACACAACTTAGTATTTTTAGCGTTGGCCATTTTAGCAACAGTAAATAAAGCAAACTAGATAAAGTAAATGCAAGTAAACTAATTTTTTTGTGTTTTTGATATAGCAAACAAGATAGCAAATAAAGTAAAACTAGCAACTAATTTTTTTGTATTTTGATTTAGTGCAGCAAACAAAGTAGTAAATAAAGCTAAGCAAGACAAAAACAAAGTAAAGAGATTGAGAAGTGGAGACTCCCCTTGCAGCGTGTCTTGATCTCCCCGGCAACGGCGCCAGAAATTTAGCTTGATGGCGTGTAACTCACACGTTCGTTGGGACCCCAAGAGGAAGGTATGATGCGCACAGCAGCAAGTTTTTCCTCAGAAAGAAACCAAGGTTTATCGAACCAGGAGGAGCCAAGAAGCACGTTGAAAGTTGATAGCGGCGGGATGTAGTGCGGCGCAACACCAGGGATTCCGGCGCCAACGTGGAACCTGCACAACACAACCAAAGTACTTTGTCCCAACGAAACAGTGAGGTTGTCAATCTCACCGGCTTGCTGTAACAAAGGATTAACCGTATTGTGTGGAAGATGATTGTTTGCAGAAAACAAGAAACAAAGATTGCAAGAGATTGTATTTCAGTAAAGAGAATTGGACCGGGGTCCACAGTTCACTAGAGGTGTCTCTCCCATAAGACAAACAGCATGTTGGGTGAACAAATTACAGTTGGGCAATTGACAAATAAAGAGGGCATGACCATGCACATACATATCATGATGAGTATAGTGAGATTTAATTGGGCATTACGATAAAGTACATAGACCGCCATCCAACTGCATCTATGCCTAAAAAGTCCACCTTCAGGTTATCATCCGAACCCCCTCCAGTATTAAGTTGCAAAGCAACAGACAATTGCATTAAGTATGGTGCGTAATGTAATCAACAACTACATCCTTAGACATAGCATCAATGTTTTATCCCTAGTGGCAACAGCACAACACAACCTTAGAACTTTCTCACCTTGTCCCAGTGTCAATGCGAGGCATGAACCCACTATCGAGCATAAATACTCCCTCTTGGAGTTACAAGCATCTACTTGGCCAGAGCATCTACTAGTAACGGAGAGCATGCAAGATCATAAACAACACATAGATATAACTTTGATAATCAACATAACAAGTATTCTCTATTCATCGGATCCCAACAAACGCAACATATAGAATTACAGATAGATGATCTTGATCATGTTAGGCAGCTCACAAGATCCGACAATGATAGCACAATGGGGAGAAGACAACCATCTAGCTACTGCTATGGACCCATAGTCCAGGGGTAGACTACTCACACATCACACCGGAGGCGACCATGGCGGCGTAGAGTCCTCCGGGAGATGATTCCCCTCTCCGGCAGGGTGCCGGAGGCGATCTCCTGGATCCCCCGAGATGGGATCGGCGTTGGCGGCGTCTCTGGAAGGTTTTCCGTATCGTGGCTCTCGGTACTGGGGGTTTCGTCACGGAGGCTTTAAGTAGGCGGAAGGGCAAGTCAGGAGGGGGCACAGGGGCCCCACACCATAGGCCGGCGCGGCCAAGGGGGGGGCCGCGCCGCCCTAGGGTTTGGGCACCCTGTGGCCCCACTTCGTTTCGTCTTCGGACTTCTGGAAGCTTCGTGGCAAAATAGGCCCCTGGGCGTTGATTTCGTCCAATTCCGAGAATATTTCCTTACTAGGATTTCTGAAACCAAAAACAGCAGAAAACATCAACTGGCACTTCGGCATCTTGTTAATAGGTTAGTTCCAGAAAATGCACGAATATGACATAAAGTGTGCATAAAACATGTAGATAACATCAATAATGTGGCATGGAACATAAGAAATTATCGATACGTCGGAGACGTATCAGAGCCCCAAGGAACCAGTACTCCAGCGAAGAGAAATCAGAACTCGGGCGAAGAAGGGGCGGATGCGGAGGAACAAACTGGGCGGAAGAATCGGGTGAGGAAGACTCGGTCGCTCAGCGGCGGAGATCGGGAAGAATAAGAATACTAGCGAGATATTGGGCCGGCCGAAAAGGTACGTGGGGGTGTGCGGCACTCCGTATACATCGACCCGACCTGGTCGGTGTATAGGATCCGCCCCTCCCCTCCACTCCGTTTTCTCTAATGGCATCTCCAGCGGCGCGACGCATTTCGGATGCCTAAATTGTCTGCTGGCGTCCGTTTGCGTCGCCTGGCGGACGCCAAAATGATCGCGAGGGACGAAATGTCCGTTTGCGTCGGGGGCTACCTCCAGCGGTCCGACGCATTTTGGACATGCAAGTGTTTTTTTTGTGCTACTTCTTTTCATTTTTGTTGAATGATCAAGTTTAAACGCGAAAAAGTAGTACTCAATGATGTTATGTTGCTCTAATCGAATAGATTATAGCCTAAACAATTAACCGGATACTTCAATGGAATAGATTCAAACATATTTAACATACAAAGAAGAACAAATTTAAAAACATATAAACTATAACTAATTTTTGGCCTTCTTGTTAGAGGCCCTACCTCGTCGTCGAAACTCCTGCGTCTCTTGCTTGTCACCTCGTCGTCGAAACTGGAGGACGACGCGCCCGTCGAGGAGTTGAAACTGGAAGAAATGGCGTCGTCGTCGGTGAACGGACGACGACGCGCCGCCCGCGCCAGCGCCCTTGCCCGGGCCCTGGACTTCTTCCTTGCAGCCGCCTTGTCGTCCGCCGCCCCTGCGCCTCCAACCGGGCGAACTTGGTGTCGGAGTCCTCCTCCTCCTCCTGGCCCTCCTCCTCATCCTCGGCGTCGCTGGCAGCGCCGCCTGCGTCCTCCTCCTGGCCTTCGCTGCCATTGCCGCCTCCGTCCTCCTCCTCCTCACTCGGTGTGGAGGCAGGGTTGCTGGGCGTGGAGCCCGGATCGCTTGGCGTCGCAGGGGATTCCCACCAATGCAGAAATCCGGGCGACTTGCCCTCGCTCTCCGAGTCGGACGGCAGCGTGTAGTCGCTCATGGCGTGCCGGTGTTGGAGAAGAAGAACAAGATGAAGAAGAAGGAGGCGGTTGAACTTGAATTGCCGTAGACGCGGGGGTTTTAATGTGCGGGGATTAACGGCGGCGCGTATAACGAAGAGGCCGGCGGTTGCTCTTCCGCGGCGGTTCGGCGCTCCATTGCGGCAGTTGATCGGCGCGGTTGCCACACCGGCGCGCGTTCTGCATTCGAGGCTGATCGAATCTGGGTCGGTGCCATGAGGACCCGTGGGGAAGCGAGCGGACGCTAGGAGCGACCGCAGAGACGCAAACCTGGCGCATATTTTGGCCAGGTTTGCGTCTCCGCGGACGACCCGGTCACTTTGCGTCGTCCCGCTGGAAGTGGTGCCAGACGCATTTCCGGACCGCGCGGATGCAAACTTTACATCGCGGCGCTGAAGATGCCTGAACGAGGAGCAAAGCCGCCCGGACGTGGCTGTCCTGGGCCTCGTGTTGCTGGGCCGCTGCTCTTGGGATATTTTATAATATACCACGCTTTGCGCCCTATGCCACCCCGCCGCCGCCGTGCGCTCAGCTGCGGAAAGAGACCGGCAATCGAGATACGAGATGGTGCCGTTGAAATTCCTCTCACGCTGGATTCCTCGTCTCTCCAATGTCGCCACCACTCCTGCCCCAGCGAACCGCCTCGCCTATACAGCTCGACCTCTCCTCACTGCATCTGGTAGGCCTCGCTGGAGGCCATCAGCGCTTGCACAACGAGTTCCTCCAGGCTTCCCTGCATTCAGTTCACCTAGCCGTCGTCTTTCCAGGTGAGTTTTCTTCTTCTCATGCCAATGAATTTATTGTTTCCCCGAGCAAGCACTCTGCCATTACCCAAGGCATGGAGGATGCTGATACAACCAAGGTCATTACTCGTTATAGCTATGTCCCTCCCGCCAATACTGTTGAAGATGAGAGGACAAGAAGCGGGAATGTCAGTTTTTGTTATAAAGATGCTTCTGGGACAACCTTGGAGGTCATGGATAGCAAACCTGATACATCAGGAGAAGTTGTGGCTGCAGCAGCGATGCCTGATTATGTAGAGGAGATATTTCCAAATAGCAGCCATCGTGACGGTTCCATATACAGTGGCACAGACCATTGGAAAACTGATTATCGTATTTCTGACCGTAATGAGAGTAATTGATCTTTTTCCCTTTTTATTTTTATTTTGTTACGGAGTATTAGGGAACTTTTCAAGCTATAGAGTCAACTGATATATTGTCTCCTGAAATCTCGATGTTAATTATTCTTTGCTCTGTTTACGCTTTACTAATTGATGGCGGTGCGATGGCACTTATAAAGGGAAATCTAGTACTTTCTCTGTCCCACCAAAAGTGTCTCAATTTTATCAAATTTAAATGTATCTGCTCACTAGATAGCGTCTAGATACATCCAAATTTTGACAAAGTTTAGACACTTTTGGTGGGACGGAGGGAGTAGAATGTTACCTAGGGGTTTCACTGATTGGTGTTTGCAAAAGTTGGAAACATCCACTCCCACGTCCTGAAAAGGATGTCTCGGGTTTGTCTAAATTCGGATGTTTCTAGGCACTACACTATTTAGTTTCTAGATACATATGAATTTAAACAAATCTAAGCCATCCTTTTTAGGACAGAGGGAGTAACAATTGCACCTTTGGCAAATTGCTGCTTGCACCATTGGCCGTTGTCTTTGTCTGCCCCTGTCAACTGTCATTCCTCGTTTCTTGCCCCTAGCCCACCTCGCCCCAAAGCACATGATAGCATACTTTCGGCTGTGAATCTGTGATTCACCAGACATTATATCTCCTCCCTCTTCTGATTGTTCAGATAACTCCCTAAACCATTTTTCAGTTCAGCTTTACCCTGCTTCCATCTCCAATTTTTCCCCCGAAATCGTGTTCAGTTCACTCCAGAATGATGTTTATCTCTTTTTATTCCTCATAAAAGTATCTTTTATGTGAAAATTTGTGTAACAGATTGCATCCTCTCCTCTGCTACATCACTTCATTCCTTTTAGCACGTATGTGTGCATAAAAATTGTTAGCCAGGTTTGGTGCTCCCCACATATGCAGATACTCTTGGGAAACCATGAAAATATTTATATGTAGAATATGATGTTATCTACCATCGGGAAAAAGTCAACATAAATGAGGACTTACAAAAGGAGAAAACAAAAGAAAATAAATTTCATCAGGGGTGAAATGACCAGTCTTGGTAGTTCTTGGAGTGTAGTGAACCGTGGTATAGTTTATGAGGTTGTGCAATAAATGGAAATTTTCTTTCCTGAGGTGATTATATATTACTCTCTTCTTAGAGTTCCAGTCCATTGCATGCCATCAAGATGAAAATAATTACAGCCCCGTTTTTTGAGAGCACATGCCCTCTGCATGATTTGCAGAAGATAGGAAGATACAACCGTGCAGCTCAGAGTGCAGCCAAGCCCAGTTCCTACTTGTCTTCCTCACATTGTTCTGATTCTTCAGTCTTCTTGTCGCTCTCCAGCAAGCATGAACACTGAAAGGTTCTTCATCAAGAGGCACCAGTCTCCATCCATACGAGCATTTCCGGTGTGACTGCCAATGCCTCCAGCCCTGACACCCACTAATTGTAGTATTCCAAATTTCATGCTGGACAAAGCAGTGTGCAACTCTTAACAGTGGGGTCATGTTTTGCCAAATGAGCGACGAGTTCTTCCAGTTTCCATTCCGAAACCACAAACAGTTTCATAGTTTCCAAAGCAACCGTGTAGCTGCTTCACTGAACATTTAAGCACCTGTTCAAAACTACTGCCCACATGGATTCTTATGATTTTAGCTAGAACCGCCCACTTTCTATTAGAGACAGCACACTGGAAGAACGTATGTTGGATGGATTCCTTGTAGAAAACATGATCAAACTTGGACTCCTGGTACTACTTTCTTTTTCCTTGGGTTTCCTAGATTTTTTTTCAACGGAGCAAAATTCTTACTAAAAAGAACAACGGTAGTTTCACTTGGATGAGAGGGAATAGGACCGTGGAATCCTTAAATGGCCTGTTTACTTTTCGTATGGCAAGCATTCGTTTCTTTTAGTACTTTCCAATTCTGATAAAACTTGTTTCTTTAAAGCTTGGATGGAGGCAATGATGTTTTCAGATCCCACAGATTGCAGAATGCGCAATGGAACTTGCATGTCACACACAAGTTGTCACATGTTGCAGTTTTTGTCATTAAGGTTGGCTAAAGTTCCTGCGGAGCTTGGCTCAGTCGAGTTATATGGATACATTGCAGCTCGGGATAATATGAATCCATTACTTAATTATATCGTCAATTTTAGCAGGGATGATCCCATCATGGTGAAGCAGGTGTGTGCATGTCTGAACTTTTTCAATGAATAAGTCTATTAATAACCCATCATCGAAGCAGGCATTTGGGTCCATGGGATCTTTTGAGCCAAGAAAAAAGACCATTAGCCACTTCTATGCCAAGTCTTGTATTATAAAATGATGATTTTCTATAAGAACAAGAATAAATTATGAAACTATGTTTCACTTAGTTCGTTAGTCAATAGAAAATCAAATAGAGTATTTCTGTACTCTTTGTTGCTATCAAGTAAACTATGAAAAATTGATTCCATTCATTTATAGGCATATAAACATGCATAACATGAATGATCCCATCACGACATTTATTACTTACAAGCTTATCTAATTAAGTATTTGCGATTGTAAACAAAATCAAATAAATAGCATGCGCTGATTTTCCTTTCTAACACCGTTATCTTTGTTTGATATGTGGAGAAAATCTTGGCCATCAATTATAGAACATGCCTTTAACTGAATTTCAAATATTGCTACAAGTAAAACATTGTAAAGGGAGTATTCAAATTTAGATATTTCTTACTTTTGTTCGGTTATGTAGGACTCTCTCATCAACATGTCTGGCCCTAAGCGAGGGATCGAATTGGTCGGTACTATTCTAATCGAATATGACATGAAGATCAAGGCAGGCAAAGATGAAAAAGAAGATCTACAGGTCATCGATGGTGTATCATGCTTGGATAACATAGACACATGGGATCGTACCCCGTTCACATTTCGCATTGAGGGCGATTGTGGCGCAATTGATGTAGGTGTCTCACGTCTTAGCTTTGCGTATGAGGCGACCATCGAAGTTGTTGTCTCACAAGTTCAAAACGGTTTCAGCATGTGTGTCGGTTGTTGTACCAGTGGGTTAGATGAAGAAATCCGGCTCTTTGATGGTGCTATTGGTGGGTCATGTGTCCTAAAGAGGTCTGTGGTTGCTGTATCGAGCGATGATGAGATGGAATTGAAGTTGAAGATAGCTCCAGACTCGTGCACCCCTGCTGAATACTGCTGTTGCTTCGAGGCGAAGAAGCATGGGCGTGCTACTCAAGAGATATACACTGGTTTTGCATTAATCACAGTGAAGGTGACTTGGTCTACTCTAAATAAGCCAAGAAGAACAGTAACAACCTTAGCCTGAACTTTTTCAAAAATAAAAAGGTTGGGTCTATGATGAATGAGGCAAGAGTAAGCAAAGAAGCTAAGGTAGTTTATTGTTGTCGGCCTGTGTGGCAGGAACCAAATACTCTACTAATGATGTTACATCCGCCGAGGCCCACATGATCATTTAGTCTCAGATGGACATGGAAGAGAGGATGATTGTCAAGGATTCGGTGACAAGTGTCAGGCAGGAGCTACATCCATAGCCCAGATAGAGGCTGCTCGTGAGGCTGTGACAGAAGAAGTGATAGCAGAAGCCTAAATAGTATAGAAGCAGAAGCTGGTCACGCAGCAGGAGTTGATCACGTAGCTGCAGCCAGACTCGTAGCAGGAGCAGAAGCCGTGATCAGGGTGCAGGATCAGAATGCAGGCCGCGAGCAAGATCTTGCTTAGATGTGCCGCCACTGAAGTGGGGCCTGTTTTAGCTGGGCCCATACCTGTACCTTGACCAGTAGTGGATGTTGCTGCACTCAAACCTGGACAATTGTTTGCCGGCGTATCTGATGTCACCTATGTCGCCTGGTGGCTTGGTTCAGGTCCAGCATGGGTGGGGGCAATTCCAACATCAGAGGTGCATAAACTTACCAGCCTTCTCATGGGAATGATCTTGTGATACCAACAAGCTTTTCTGCAGCTGAAAATTCTGCAGTTCAGCAGAATGCCCCATGATGTAAGCTGGTAATTATCTATACAACTTTGTGTTATACGGGTGCCTTTATTTTCCTGTCCGTTCTATGAAAAGACCTAACAACTGCCATAATTGATGTGTAGGAGTCCCTCAAAAAAAGATATGATTAGGAGGATATATCTTATACTCCGTCAGATTATTATATTTTCTGAGCTTTCACTTCAACCTTTAGGTGGTGCAACGAACGTAATCCAACTAAGTTAAGGTTAAAGCAAACTGAGATATCATATCAAAATCATGCTAACTTGTCATTATTATTATGATTCTTGATGTAAGGATCGGGTTGTAGTTTATGGGACAATTATCTCTGCTACTCTCTCTTTCTGCATGGAAGGCAACAAACTGGACAAAGCAATTTGTAGGGATGTGGAAGTGGGATAATCAAATTCGGATTTATTAAGAAGGAAAAAGAGAGTCTAGAGTCTAGAATGAAAGTCAAATGAAAGTTAGTGCCACGTATCCCACTTCTGCATCCTTGGCAATTTCTCAATACATTGATGTTTAGGAATAAATGTTAAAGTAACTACGGCGGTATACACTTGTCCTAATGCATCTCCATTGCACTCATGAAAATTTTCAGTCTTAAATTCATTTTTTTGCAAGGCATGGCAGTACATATGTATTGGCTGTGTGCAAATATAATGCATTTCTTATAGTATGAATGAAAATTCTCACGAGTTTTCATATTTTAGATAGCTCATATATGATTTTTTCACTGCATTTTAGGTGGATAGACCAGGGGCAGGGGCAGGGGCGGAGCCACACCCTGGGCAACCCTGGCCACGGCCTGGGATGTTACTGTAGCCACAGTCAATGAAGGTGGCCCGGGGCGCTATGATATTCTGCCTAGGGCAGGTTCACCTGGACGGCCATACTGAAAACATTGATATAATTGCAAAGGTTGTCATTTGTGAAACGAGTTGTATTCCTGTTCTCCAGACCTGTACCTCTTATGCAGGTGCCTGATTATCCCGGACTCCTTGTAGATTGTTTTGTTTTCTTCCTTCTCCGGTAGGGATGATTGGTCCATGTGATGTAAATTTCCCCGTAGATGCAGCTGGATAAATGCTGATAGGTTTGAGATGTTATTTCCGTGCTGTTGTGAACTTGTGATTCGGCAATTCTTTGCTCTTGGCGATCTGGTTTGCCGGTTTGTTTCTAGATTTGTGAAACATATGTGGCTCCTAAATTATTGCACCACAACACATATTACTCTTGGTTGTAGTCATTCATACTTCACGAAGAGGTTACACCAGTTCAACTTTTGGAGTGGCATTAGCCATTGCCATGATTGGGCTGCTTGTTTGCAAGAACTTGAGGAGATTAAATTCTAAGCCTTTCACTCTGCAAATCTTTATGACAAATCAATTTGCAGATACTTTCCACACGCAAAAATATATTCTTAATTCTTTGTTGATAAATGAAGTTGGAGCTTTGTAGAAAGCCGTGTATTTACAAACAGATTTACTACTACTACCTATAAGTCTCTCCTGATGCAGAAGGTGACAATGTTTCTTAGTCCACTCCCACTCCCAGTGCTTGTCTTTGTCGACACATCAGTTTTGCTGTCTACGTGGTGTATATTTAGCGAGGATAAACGTGTTAAAGTATATAAATAATCGGTTGGCATGGCTACAGATGGGCTCGACAATTTGGCCCAGAACGCAAGAGGCCGCATGACATGTCCAGTCGAGCCACGTCCCGACTCACGAGCAGGCTCTATAAATAGTTTCAACTAATTACATGCATCGGCTTAAGAAAACCTTCTCGGCGGCGGAGAGTAAGCTCGGGCTGTTTTGGGTTTTCCAAATCGCAGGAGATCCATCGATGGACGCCGCGCCGCCGCCAGTGCCGGAGAAGCCGCCGGCCCAGGACTGGTCGCTGCTGCCCCTCGACTTGCTCTCCGCGGTGTTCATCAGGCTCGGCTTGGTCGAGGTCCTCAGGGGCGCAGGCATCGTGTGCCGCTCGTGGCTCGACGCGGCGAAGGTGCCAGACCTGTGGCGTGTCGTGGACATGGAAAATCACATTATCTCGTTCGAGGACTTAGATGTGTGGCGCGCGAGGGCGAAGGCGGCCGTCGACCGTTCCGATGGACAGCTTCGGGTGTTCGCCGGGAGGCGGTTTGTCAACGCGGAGCTCATGCAGTATATCGTGGAAAGGTGTGTTTTCTTTCATCATCTAGACATCTACGAAATCCTTCCATCCTCAAATAATCCCTCAAATAATTGTATGTTAGTACATGTTTTAAGTCAAACCTTTTTAACTTTGATCAACTCACTAGAAGCAGTTTTTATGACACCAAATTAATATTGCTAGATTTATCTTGACATGTAATTTAATACAATATAGTAATTTGATGTCACATATGTTTGTATTTTTCTGTAAAAATTGGTCAAATTAAAAATATTTGACTTCTAGAAAAGGAAAACGCACACTTATTCAAGAATGGAGAGAATAAATCTATCCTTCGGTAACACTGAAACGGTGCCATACAAACTTTTTTTTGCAGGTCACCTTTACTGACAACCCTTCGTCTTGTATCCTGCTCCTCCGGTGTCTTCAGTTACCGACTCGCTAGTCTTATGAGAGAGTCACCTCTTAGGGAGCTCCGTTCCCTTATACTTGAGAACGTTGATATCACCGTGAAAAAACTGACCTCTATCCTTAAGAGGTGTCCTGCCTTGGAGGCTCTTACGGTCCGCGATTGTTCAGGTATGTACGTGGAAGATGAGGAGACCCTGCGAGCGAAATTCGCCCGGATCAAGACCCTGACGTTCGAGTGTGAGGATGATGATGGAAGCTGCTGCTGCGGTTGTGATTTCTAGAGCCAGGAAGTCGACTTACCATTATTATTTTTGAAGATGAGAGGACAAATTAAGCATGACTTGAGTACTCCCGATCTTTATGATTGGTACCATTTATGAGGCTGCACCCTCTGTGTTTATGATGAGTATGATTTGTTTGTGAATTATATCTTGGTGTTGCATTGTAGGAGTAAAATAAATTGGCATCTAATTAAGTTGAGTTGCGAGTGAAAAATATAGAAGGCTTTGAGTATATTGTAAAGAATGTATTAATTGACTGAACGCTTTCATGCAAGCTATAACACTTATTTTTTCGAGAATATGTCCTGGAAGACATATCAGTCACATAGAAGAAGTGGCTGACCACCGTCGGCAAGCCATACATTATATCATTTGCAAATAAAACACGCACCCAAGTAAGGATATTTTTGGCCCATGGGAGACTTCCTGAGTCCGTTAAGGACACCTAGCTCTCATCAACTTGAATCCGGCAGGAGTCAAGAAAATTCCAACCTGATGAGAACCTGCAAAGCCGTGGATGGTTCGGCCCTAGCAATTGATATCGCCAAGCTGCCGAAGATGCCTCGACTTGGTGGCTCCAAGGACCTGTCCAAAGTTCTAGAGATAGTTCTGCCGATAGCAGCAACACTCATTCTTGTTGTTGGCACCGCCGTTCTTCTACTCCTAAGAAGGCATCTGAGGTATGCAGAGCTAAGAGAAGATTTTTTTTTCGAAACCCACAGGAGATCTATGCGTCATTTCATTGAGCTTGCAAAGAAAGAATCATCATATACATGTCCCATAGGACCAGAAACCCATCACCAAGCCGCAACTCGGCAGGCAAAACCCTACAAAACACCTCACAGACCCACGCCTAGAAGACAACCAAAGGCTCCATTCCTGAAAAATACCATCTAGCACTCTACCGGCAGGGGTCACGACGTTGTCGAACAGACGAACACCCTAGCATTTCGCTCAATCCAGAGCGATCGCAAGATGAGCATGATATATGAGTTCGCCACTTTAGCATCTGTCTGGGAGAGATGATCAACCATGTCAGGCCACCAGGCGGGAAGCTGACTGTCATGGCAGGGGTGGGGAGAACAACGCCAGTATGCCGAGAGAACCCCTTGAGGAGACCGATGAGGAGGAAGAGCTTAGGGGAGGCCATGGCATGTGTGTTTGGCTCTGATTAAGTACGATGGTGCTGGACATATCTTCACCGTTTTGACTGCTCGGAAAGAGATTACCTGTTTAACCGAAAAGCATCGCAATCAGGGGAAGGAAAGAAGAGGGTAACCTCGCGACGGGCAACATTAGAGTAAATCAATAAAGAGCTACCGGAAACTTTCTGGTTACCATGAGTTTAACGTGTAGAAAAAAAAGAGCAGCTAAGACGTGAACAGATGCACAATAGCTAAAATTTTACCAAAGGGGATCAACTTTAATATAGGTAATAATATGGAACAAATGCAGCCTGCCTATTCAATTCCATTCCATCCCCATGTCATTTTTTAGAGATAATGACTATACATAGAATTGGCGTATCTAGTTCAGGTCCGTAGCAGATTATAGTCCTAGAGACCAAGAAAAAATATTATTTTCCATGATGCATGCGGAGATTATCTATTTTTAGAACTTATATTGCTTTTTTAATTTAGGGAAAACTGCTAAGTGGTTTAGCTGACACTACAGCGTCACTATAACTTATATACCTTCTGGACGGGGCATCCGGTAAATTAAATAGTGCGCTATTTTTTTTTCCTTGCTTAAATTGTACTTTGAGAAAGCATACCATCCGGTTAGCTAGGATTTTCTGGCAGAAGTGCTCTGTTGCAAAGGTGTCGATGAAGGTTCCGGAATAAAAGTGGGGTACGGCAAGGGGATCCACTCTCCCCTCTTATGCTCAGCTTCATTAATGAAGCTATATATGAGATGCTCTCAGCTGCGTGTGTGGCGGGTCACATTCACAGAGTGGTGCCCCATCTGATGCTGAGTGGAATCTGACACCTTCAGTGTGCCGACGATACACTAATCTTGGTAGAAATTCGAATGAAGATTTAGCGAACCTAAAGTTTCTTCTTATGTGCATGGAGGACATGTTGGATTTGAAGATCAACTATCACAAGTGTGAAGTTATTGTTATGGGTCAGCCGAGTTCAGAACAAGTGTGTATTGCTAACAAACTTAACTGTATGCTTGGTGCCTTTCCTCTCCCATATCTCTGATCCAAGCTCAAGCACACTCTGATATTCCTTTAGTTGTTTCTTGCTAGGATGTTGTGGGGACACCGACCACTGGGTCCGTTTATTGCTATATTTGACTAAGTTGTACGCCGCATCATGTTTAACTTCGTTTGAAACCTAAAGGGGTTTATCAATTTAAAGTCGGACAGGCAAGCTTCATTTTTGGTCGCACAAAACATATTCCATGACAACTCATTATTATGCAACACAAGAAATTTGTCTGCCCGGTAGTGGGAGTGATGTTTTGACTCATGAGTGCATATGCCCTCTTTATTTGAAATGCAACTTTGACGCATTTTAATTTTTTTAAAAAATTCAAACTAAAGTTTCACGTGTACTTCTTCACATGCTACATGTGTACAAAGTTGTTTCTCCAAAAATCGACTTGTATTGTGGCATATGTAAAAATGACAAAATTCAGTGCCAAAATAAGATGTTTCATGAGACATTTGTTTGTCTTTTTTATTACGGACTACAAAAAAATATAGGTTTTTCACGAAACTTTGCAAACGAACATAGATTGTGGAGATGTACATGAAAAAAAATTGTCTAATTTTTTTGACAAATCAAAATGTGTTTTTTCTAAAAAACAAATGCACCCGGGAGCCGAATTGAATTTCTGACCCAGTAGTGCTCTTGAACAAAAATATGTTTTACTTTTGTCCCAATATATACAACTTTCCTTGGCGGACTTATCTCTTATTTTCTCTCCTCTCAGTATTTTTGTCAGTGATTAAATCTGAATATCAATCTCTCTAAAGCAATCCTCTTCTGCATCATGCTCTGCTCATCCTTTTTTGTGTATCTTTATACTATTTGTTTCATAATAATCCACTAAAGTTATATACACATTGATTGGTCATACATTGATCTTACGCTCTTCTCTGCTCATATATAAGTCTTATGGGTCGGTTGTTAGATATGAGGCGTCTTGGTAGCGAAACGATTGGTTTGGAGGATAGCCCGTTTTTGAATTTAGTTAAAATAAACATTTTGAAGTTTCAAAGTTTTGAAAAAAAAAATCCTAGATGTTCACATCAATGTATTCCAAGGTCATGCAAAATATCAATGTTAAACAGTTTGTATTTTGGCCTACACAATAATAAAAAACTAGCCGGATGACCCGCGCATTTGCGCGGCTAGATATACTATATTTTATTTATTTATCATGTATTTGTTATTGTTTGCAAAGCCTTAGGTACACATGTAGAAATATCGGAAATCTCGCTCATATCCAAACTGCACTATGTGGAGACTTTTACTTAGACTGTATCCTCCTTTTGCTCCTTGTAATTATTGGTCTTACATGTAGTTCCATCTTTAACAGTTTAATTTATTCCTATTTAACAATCATCTTTTATTGCATTAGTGGTCATATCTGATAATATAATTACTATATTCTATATTCATAAATATTCATGAATATTATTCTTCTCACTCACAACAATGCATACCTCACGCACACTGTTTATGCCGATTAATTCTTGCCGCAACACTTAGCTAGTGACAGCTGATGCATATCTTCTCAGATTGATTGGAAATCAAATTTCTCGTTTTTTTTTTTGCTTTCACACACATTCCAGTGTTAGGATGTTTTCTCATAAAGGTCTAATTTATTAGAACGTACAGGGTGCAAACCCGAAGTGTAGCCCATACTATATGTAGCTCTTTTTGTTTAAACTTTAAAACCTTTAATTTCATAGTTTTGAAAAGACTTCTGAATAAAAATTGCGGACAATGTTATATCCTATCAGTGTGTACATTTTCAGGATGAAATATATTATATTTAGCTCTCAGCAAAAATAATAGAACTCACAAAATGACAAAATCGAGATACCGCTACCAACGATAAAATCTCAATTTATCATGCTTTCTGAGCCCAAAATATACATATTTTGTTCTGAACATTTACACACTGGTAGATTATAATATTGTCTATCTCCTATATTTTTATTAATAATAGTATAATTAAAAAAATAGAGATTCAAAGAGGCCTCCATGTACTCCATCCGGTCTCTTTTAATTGACTCAAATTTAGTACAAAGTTGTACTAAATCCAAGTCAATTAAAAAGACCGGAGGGAGTATTAAATTTTAATATGCAATAAGGTCAACATTCTTTGATCCCATATCTCATCTGTGGAGTTAAACCAAAGAATGTATCTCACAAGTACAACTATATAGGCTAGCTTCGATGATTTAGTGGACTCCATTATTCACTATTGTACATGTCTCCGTTGTCATGTCCCTCCCTATGCAGTTCAGGTCCACGATCACATGTGTTTTAGTTCCAAATCGTAAGCGCGTTGAAGCACAGTAGTAAATCCAATCTGAGAAGTGAAACACCGGTAGAGGCCGCCCCTTGCGACCTAGTGGCAAAAATGTTGGACTCGAAATAATCAGCCTGTTGATTTAAGAAGATCTCAACTCCCATGAACATATAAATTTACCATGTAGTTGTATGGGCTTGGGAGTACGGGATGAGGTACTGGCCAACTGAGCCTGTAATTGGACTCGTCGGGCTCCAGTTTCACCAACAGCAGGAACTTCATGGTAGGCGGGCTGCGAGGACCAAGAAGATTCCGATCTTCCGAGAGGAGCTTCATGGGAGCCGTATATTTTCCATCCATGTCGATCTAGACGGCTTCAAGCTCGATTGATCCCACCTTACCTCAGTGTGCCGGAGTTCGTTGCGGATGGCTGCTGTCTCTCTGTACGGTGATGATTTCTATCATTAATTAGCGCACATGCGCCATGGATCGATCAATTTCGAAAACGGTCGCGGACACAGCATCATCTTCCGGACATTAGCATGTCAAGGATGTGGACGTGGCCGCCGAGGTACGGAGATATACTCACGCGATCAGCATAACGATTTGACGGATCTGAGAGAAAACGCGGTCATAATATGTAAAAGAGATGATGAGTATGAATGTCGTTCTCACCTCGACATCTCCATGCATCCCCTCAGGCGACGGGTCGTGTTGATAGATCTCATGCACCAGGTGTAGTTTCGATCGGCCGGATATATAACAGAGAAAAGTTTTGAAGTCGGGATATATTAATTTAAATCGCTTTTATAGTTCACGTAGATATATCGATTCAGTTACGTAATCTATAAGAAGTGGTTATTAATATAGCCTCTTTTTTTACGTATCTGAGACGTGGTTAATCTAGGTCGTTTGTGTTTGCAATGGTTAATCCCCACCGTCATTTGTCTTCTACTTTAATTATGTAATAGATACTGATAAATCTGATGATTTTCGAAATTTACACTGTTCACTACCTTAGATCTGGCAATTTATCATTTTTACACGCTTCCGAATACATAGTATTTCTCTTCGATTTTTTGCACATAGGTTCAAGTTATCATTATCTAAAAGATCGAAAAGCCCATCCTCCAAAATGGCGCACTCCTCTTGGTAGCAATAATCAACACACGTGAAATCGAAGCAAAAGCATCCAGGGTCTCGACCAAGCACACGTGTTGCAAAGCACAATCCTTCTCCCAACGCGTAAGCTTCAGCCATCATAGAATCTGCCACAAACAGCAATTCCTTGCAAAACGCTGCAATGAAATTTCCCTGCATCCTCATTATAGGCTGCATCTACGTTGATTTTCATGATTCCTTCAGGTGGGCATACCCATGGATCTTCCCTCCTCAAACAGCCCCAAGTAGACAGGTCAAACATTTACTTTTTTACACTAGTTCGATTTGATTACAACTCAAAGTTGCCAAATCTAATTCTAAGGTTAATATCATTAGTAGTAGAGTGTTTGGTCGCTGCCAGTCCCACAACACTAAACTGCCTTAGCTTCTTTGCCTTTTCTTGGCTTATTCAAAGTAGACCAAATCACCTTCACTTCAATTAATGCAAAACCAGTGTATATCTCTTGAGTGGCACGCCCATGCTGCTTCGACTGGAAGCAACAGCAATATTCAGCAGGGATGCCCGAGTCAGCCGCTACCTTCAACTTCAATTCCATCTCATCATCGCTTGCTACAGCTACCACAGACCTCTTTAAGGCACGTGACTCACCAATAGCACCATCAAAGAGCCGGATTTCTTCATCTAAGCCACTGGTAAAACAACCGATACACATGCTGAAACTGCTTTGCACTTGTGATACAACAACTTCTACGGTCGCCTCATACGCAAAGCTAAGACGTGAGACACCTACATCAATTGCACCACAATCGCCTTGGATGCGAAATGTGAACGGGGTACGATCCCATGTGTCTATGTTATCCAAGCATGATATACCATCGATCACCTGTAGATCTTCTTTTTCATGTTCGCCTGCCTTGATCTTCATGTCATATTCAATTAGAATAGTACCAACCAATTCAATTGCTCGCTTAGGGCCAGCCATGTGGATGAGAGAACCCTACATATAATCAACTAAAAGTAAGACATATCTAACTCTGAAAACTTCCCTTACCATGATTTACTTGTAGCAATATTTAGATTTCAGTTAAAGGCATGTTTTATAATTGATGGCCAAGATTTTTTCCACATATCAAACAAAGATAACGGTGTTACAGAGGGAAACTGGCCCCTGCTATTTATTTGATTTTGTTTTCAATCCAAAATACTTAATTAGATAAGCCTGTAAGAAATAAGATGTGGTGGGATCATTCATGCTATGCATGTTTATATGCCTATAAATAAATGGAATCAATGTTTTCAAGATTTAATTGGTAGCAACAAAGAGTCCAGAAATATTTGATAGTGATACTTAAGAGTTTCATATTTTAGATTTCTTCTTATAGCAAATCATCATTTCATAATACAACACTTCCTATAGCAGTGGATTATGGTCATGGACGATGTTTTTTCTTGGATCAATAAGAGCTCATGGACCCAAATGCTTGCTTATGATGGGTTATTAATAGACTTATTCATTGAAATAAATTCAGACATGTATAAATGTGCACACCTGCTTCACGATGATGGGATCATCCCTGCTAAAGTGGACGATATAATTAAGTAATGGATTCATATTATCCCGAGCTGCGATGTATCCATATAACTCGACTGAGCCAAGCTCTGCAGGAATTTTAGCCAACCTTAATGACAAAAACTGCAACATGTGACGACTTGCATGTGACTCGCAAATTCCATTGTGCATTCTGCAATCTGTGGGATCTGAAAACATCATTGCCTCCAGCCAAGCTTCATAGAAAAATATAAATTTTATTAGAATTGGGAAGTAATAAAAGAAACCAATGTTTGCCATACGAAAAGTTAACATGACGTTTAAACGATTCCATGGTCCTATTCCCTCTCATCCAAGTGAAACTATGATGTTCTTTTTAGTAAGAATTTTGCTCATGTGAATAGTTTTTTTTTCTAGGAAAAGCCAAGGAAAAAGAAAGTAATATCAGGAGTCCAAGTTCGATCATGTTTGCCTTGTACAGGCAAGGAGTCCATCCAACATACGTTTTTCCAGTGTGTGGTCTCTAATAGAAAGTGGGCAGTTCTAGCTAAAATCATAGATATCCATGTAGTGGTTCAGATTTGGATTAGTAATAAACAAGGTGTGCTTAAATGTTCAGTACAGCTATGCGGTTGTTTTGGAAACTCAGAAAAAATTTGTGGTTTCAGAATGGCAACTGGAAGAACTCGTCGCTCATTTGGCAAAGCATGACCCCATGGTTAAGAGCTGGACCTGGACACTGCTTTGTCCAGCATGAAATTTTGAATACTACAATCGGTGGGTGTCAGGGCTGAAGACATTAGCAGTCACACTGAAAATGCTCATATGGATGGAGACTGGTGCCTCTTGCTGGAGAGCAACGAGAAGCCTGAAGAATCAGAAAGTGCGAGGAGGATGAGAAGGAAGGGGATTTGGCTGCACAGAGTTGCACGGTTGTATCTTCCTACCTTCCTCAAATCATACAGCGGGCATGTGCTCTGAAAAGATTGGTCAGTGGTTATTTTCGTCTTGTTGTCATGCAATGGACTGAAGGGCGGGCCTGGTGCAGCGGTAGAGCCTCACTGCCTGTGACCGAGAGGTCCCAGGTTCGAGTCGCGGTCTCCTCACATTGCACTTCGTGAGGGTAAGGCTTGCCACTAACACCTTCCCCAGACCCCGCACAGTGCGGGAGCTCTTAGCACTGGGTACGTCCTTTTTTTTGTCATGCAATGGACTGGAACTCTAAGAAAAGAGTAATATCTAATCACCTCAGGAAGGAAAAGGTCCATTTATTGCATAACCCCCTAAAACAATTCCTCAGTTCACTCTACTCCAAGAACTACAAAGACAGGTCATTTCATCCATTGATGAAATTTATTTTCTTTTGTTTATCTTTTTATAAGTCCTGTTTTATGTTGACTTTTTCCCGATGGTAGACAACATATCCTACCCTACCCCAACTTGCTTGGGAAAAATGCTTTGATGTTTTCGTTGACTTTGTTGTAGATAACATCATATCATTATAAATGTTTTTATAATTTTCTATGACTATCTGCATATGTAGGGAGCACCAAACCTGGTTGACCTTTTTTATGCAGACATACATGCTAAAGAGAATGAAACGCCCTATCACAGGACATTATGCCATCTATCACACAAATGTTCAACATAAAACAGGCTTTTATGAGGAATACAAAAGATGAACATCATTCTGGAACGAACTGAACAATTTTTGGGGGAATGTCTTTTTTGGAGAGGGAAACAGGGCAAAGCTGAACTGGAAAATGATTTAGGAAGTTATAGTGTCCGGTGAATCACAACCCAAAGTATGCTATCCTGGGCCCCGGGGCATGGTGGGCTAAGGGCAAGAAATGAGTAGTGACAGGGGCAGACAAAGATAATGGCCACTGGCGCAAGCTGCAATGTGCCTTTTGCAAACACCAATCAACAAAACCCTAGGTAACATTCTACTAGACTTCCCTTTGTAAGTGCCACCGCACCGCCATCAGTTAGTAAATAAAGTAGACAGAGGGAGAAGCAAAATTAACATGGAGATTGCAGGAGACAGTATATCAGTTTACCCTATAGCATGAAAAAAATCCCTAATAACAAACATTGTAAAAAGGAAAAGAGATTGAACACTTACTCTCATTGCGGTCAGCAATACGATAGTCGATTTTCCAATCATCTGTGCCGCTGTATATGGAACCATCGCGATGGCCGCTATTTGGGAATATCTCCATTACATAATCAGGCTCCGGTGCAGCCAAGCTCTCTTTGTCAACACTGCTCAGCTTATCCAAAATGGCATCCCCACTTGGTTTCACCTTATGTTCAACACTATCGGCAGGAGGGACATAGGTATACCGAGTAATGACCTTGGTTGTATCGACATCCTTGAGGTTTTCCATGCCCAGGGATATAATAAAATCCTTGGCAGAAAGGGGTTTAGGCAGGTCCTCGCCTTTTACTCTGCTGCTACTGGCCATGTGCCTATGTCGATGAGGAAATCTACCACGAAGAGTACAAAGAGCAGATTTTCAGCATCCGGCATAAATAAGATGGTATCACCATTCAGGATCGAAATGACAGTATCTAAGCTTGAGATAAATTTCGATTTTTTGGGCCTCCCTCTGGTTTGAAAGTCACATGGAATTAATTTTGCCTTGAAAAAAACAATTACAGTAGCATATATAGGAAAAAAGGTTGGCGATCCAGATCTCCCGGTAAGCAACCACGGGCATAATAAGGTTAGTATACTATATGAGAACTCACCGGGAAACACGACGGGTCGGTGGACTGGCTGTAGGGAAGCTGGGAGGAACTTGGTGTGCAATCTCTGATGGCTTCCAGCGAGGTGAAGCAGATGCATTGTGGAGAGGTGGACCTGTAGAGGCGAAGCGGTGCCCTGAGGGAGAGAGGCGAGGAATCAAGCGTGAGATAATCTTCATCGGCGGCATGTCGTATCTCGATTGCTGGGCTCTTTCCGCAGCTAGGTGCGCGGCGGCGGCGGTGGGGTGGGGTGCTTCGCCGGCGCCACTTCCCCTTTACACAAGGGAGAGCTGCATCCGATCCGCCGTTGGTTCACTGCATCCGACGTCTCTGTAAGATAAGAGATCCGATGCCTACTTACCGAGCGGCACAGGCAGGCAGGCCGGCCCATCAATGCGCAGGGTATGTTAGGAATTACCGGGCCGGAAATACCTATTATGGCTCCACCAACGATCAAGGAAAAAAGCAAACAGCACTGACTGAATGGGCCGTGGGCCGGTCGGCCCCTAGGGACACGGAGGAAAACCAATGCATAATAAGGGCAGCTCTCCGTCTCCACAGTCTCCGCTCCTGACGGCGGCCTGCCTCTCCTCTCACCGTCTCACGTCTCTTCGCCTCCTCACTCCTCAGCCCTAGGAAGCTTCGAGGCGCGCCACCTTCCTCCCTCCTCTCGTCGCTGGCCGGATGTAGCCTGCTCCTGCCTACCGGCATTGGTAATCCCATCGCGCCACCTTCCTCCCCCCCCCCTCTCTCCTCTCTGTTTAGGTTTTCGGGTGGCGGGATTTGGATTTTCGGGTGGCGGAATTTGGACTCCCTCGAGGTCGACGATTTATCAGCCATGGCTAGCTGGGGCTGGTCGCTTCGCGAATGATCCTATTTTCTGGGAACAGGGGCGCCGTTGCGTTCAGCGGCCGCTCGCTTCGACTCGCCTCGCCTCGCACAGGGTTTTTTCCCATGTCCATTTGGTTCGTTTGCCCGTATGCATCCCGAGATATTTGTTCCGCACCGCGTAGCATAGATGGATGATCGCCGGAGCCACCGGGCAGGGAAAGTGTTCGCCCCGTATTGCTTGTTTCACGACGCGTCCTAGGGTACTCTGCTTCAGGAACCCCATTAATTGCGGCGTCCCTAGATGGGCTGTGTAGATCTACTGCTCGATTGGTGGCTTGCTGCTTACTGCATTGCTGCCCCAGACTCAAACCAAATCAGGAGGATGGTACTCACTCGGATGGAAGAATCACAGGTCGGCCCCATACCCAAACAAAGGCTAGACGTACCCAAGGTCCTAGCCCATGGGTTAGCTAGCATTGCTTAGCTGAAGGTGGAAATTAAGCGTGTTTGGGGTTTAATTGGGTTCTGCATTGGGGGATCAAGCTTCTAAGCTAGCTTGTATGTCATAGTTCCATGGGGGACATGTAGCTTACCTTGTTGTTTACATGGCATGCTTATTTATTCATCAATTGTTGAGGGGTCAGTTGCAGTTACCATGTATGACCATATAATCGCTTTACCACGGCCAACTCATATTTGTTGAGAGGTTTTGAGGAAACACAGTCCACCCAGGACACAAAAACCCACTCATAGAGTTAGCACCATGGTGTTTGTTTAATGAATAAACACACTTTCTATAAACTACTATGGTTATGAATATGTCACGGTATTGTGCTTTCAGTACATGTTAATACTAGATAATTATAGATAGTCACATACAAATTGTTACAGTTTTGTTGCTATAATAGTATATGCCAACATATCAAGACTCAAGCAAAATATTTTCTGGTGCAGGCTTGGTTAATTGAAGGCACAGTGGTTGGTTGAAATAAAATTGACTTCTACTTTGTTGATCTGCCTGGAAAAGTTTCCCTTGTTCTTCAGTCAGGTATCATCACATCTTTTACTGGACATTTTGTTCTTAAATGGTGGTGGCACACATAGTGCATCTGTATGAACGTAAAATTTACTCTTGGTGATAACCAAACGCATGTTTTTTGCATGTTACTTGAATTGGGCTAGCATTTTGGTGATACTATGTCTTTTCTCATTTCTTTCCGTGATTACCATAAAACCAGTTTGGAAGGCATGAGTTTAGAGCATTCTGTGTATTTCGAGGGCTGGAAATTCCGTTTAAATGTTTGGTGGTTTTGCAACATCAAGTATCTGAGCTGCTTTCTGAATCTCTCTAATTGCTTGTATTGCTGCCATCTATTTCATTGCTTTCCATATATTGTGTATGATTATTCTCTTTGTACATAGGCATAATGGCATATTAATAATAACTATTTTTTTTTTGTTCATATCCTGAAATAGGTTATCATGATGGGTTTCATTCCGTCATTGTCTTGTGTGATCAAAGGGGGACTGAAGAGTATTCTGGCAGGAACCCATACATTTCAGTCGAGGCAGAAGATAGTTGACCTAGTTAAGCTTGGCCAGGGTGTGATGCCTGCACATCTCAAGGTGCATCATCTATTCAACACTACCCAGATGACTAAAAGTTCAGTTGTTGATACTGCTATTGAGAGAGATGCTGATTTTTGGGAATCCATGACAAAACGAATCCAAGTTTTCAGATACCATTCTCAGAGCTACCCCTGTCCTGACTTTCCAAGACTTAATGCAATATACTCGCAGATGGCTTTGAGCATGCCCATTGTTATACCCAAATTGCTACCTAATTGGATGCTTGAATTAATGCCTAGCTGCAGCGGACATATCTTTGGCAAAAGTGGTACTGCGAGGATGAATTTATTTCGCTCGTTTTGCTCAAGTTTTTCGGATGATGACTTCTCCACAATACTCCAGAGAATGGTGGGTCGCTTAACACAGATAGTGCTTAGTATTTTTATTATTTCACTAATATGGTTGCAACATCTATATCATGTACCTGTTTGCACATGGTAGTTATAGTCATAAAGTTCAACTTAATACTTCCTACTTTTTCTTTAAGTTTGAACGTTAAACCCTCCTTGTTTTATATAGGCGAAGTCAATCAAGGAAAATAAAGCTCCCCGTGAGGAAAAGGAAAACGAAGCTGACAACTCAGCAGTTATATCATTGGATGACCTACAGAAGTTCCTTGTTACTTATCTGAAAGGCATCGGACGTCTTCGTAGATGGTGCCAGATGAATGGTCTGCATTTTGACCTGTCTAACTTGTTTGGAACTAATAAGGTGTTGTTTACCACTCCTCCTGCTGGTTGCTTTACCTTCACGTTTCAGTACCTTGGTCGAAAATTGGATATTTGCTTATCTGGAAGGAATCTGTATGTAATGGGTTGGCGGAGCCAGAACGGGACTTTCGAGCTTAAGTTGAAAAGCGAAAAACGAAAAAATTTCATGAGAGGAGAAGGAGTAATAGTTATCCCATGCAAGAAAAACTACAGATTTCTAGCTCCTCAAGGAGATGTTAGCAATGTCAGGTTGGGATTTTTTGCAATAAGGGAAGCTTTCGAGGTACTGTATAAGAGCACTGGTGAAACTGATGAGGCGATGGCAGCAGTGGGAACATTTGCTGTGCATACTTCAGAAGCAGGCCGACTGCAAGACGTCTTGAAGGATGTATGCACCGCTTCTTTACAGAACATCATGGGTACAGTAGGGTCTAAAAACAAATTTTGGATACAGAGGTATGATCATTACGCAGAACTGGGGATGGAACAAATCAACGCTTTACTTCATGGAAAGACAGCAGCAGGTATAGAAGCTTGTGAAAAGGCTGTTGCTGAAGGGGTGGAAATATCACAGGAAATAGTGTTGCACCAAATTCGCATCTTTCCAAGAGATGCCTATAATATCGGTGTTTTTCAGCATGAGCAAGCACCTAAAGATCAAAGTGAAGATGACTCTGTTGATGGGAGTGACAGCAGTTTGAAAAGTTCCAAGGATATGAAAAGGGAAACAAAGGAGAAGAAACGAGATAAAAGAAAAATGAAAGATGATTCTGTTGTGGAGGAAGTTCCCACAGGAGATGGAGGATCTCCTGCAGCAGTTCCTCTTTATTTGCTCAAAGATTGGTTTGCTCCTCAAGATTAAGAACAAGCAGAACTCAAAAGATAATGGAGTATTTTTGAAGTTGGTCGATCAAATTGTCTAAGACTGATATTGAATATTATGCGCATCGCATAGGGTACACAGGAAAGGGCTGGGGCTACTGGAGTTGCTTGCACTTTTTTTCTGAGCAAGATTGGAAATATCCTGTATATTGAGTCAATCTCTTGAAGGGTACTAGTCAGGATGTACCTCCAGCGCTGCAACATATGGCTGCACGGGGTGCACCTGGAGCTCCAAGAAACCAGGCTGGTGGCATGAGCCGTTGGGATGGTCCCTGTGGGGGTAAACATTTTGAATCTGCTGTGGGTGACCCTGGTGGTTATGCTGGAATTAGGGAGGTCCCTGAGGATTTTTCTGGTCGGGATGGCCAAGTTAGATTTGTTGATCGGGATGGCCTGGGTGGATTTAGTGATCGAGATGGCCCTGAACGTTTGGTGGCCTGGAGGCAATGATGTTTTCAGACCCACAGATTGCAGAATGCGCAATGGAACTTGCATGTCATGCTCAAGTCGTCACATGTTGCAGTTTTTGTCTTTAATGTTGGCTAAAGTTCCCGCGGAGCTTGGCTTAGTCAAGTTATATGGATACATTGCTGCTCTGGATAGTCTGAATCCATTACTGAATTAGATCGTCAATTTTAGCAGGAGTGATCACATCACCACAGACAGCTCTGCGAAGGGAGTCAAGCTGGTGCAAGATCGCCACACTCTAGGTGTAGAACTCATCAACAACAGTAGAGTCACCCTAAATATCTGTGGACTTGACAGGTTCTGGAGGTGGGAAAGGTGGTAAGAGTAAGGAAAAAAACAAGAGAATGAAGGATGTTGTCGACTTGAGGAAAATATGCTGACTGGCCCAATTCCATACCTCACCGCCTCTTCGAACCTTTCAATCATGTGAGCCACCTCGCTGATTCTATTTTAACCTCTTGTTAGCTGCATCTTTTATCATGGATGGATACTGAATTATTGTTTTAATGTATACTGAATTGACACTGAATTCCTGTTAACTGCATCTTTTATCATCTACCAACCCTTTTAGCTGTTATGCAAGTTCTAATGTATTCTTTGGAGTCCCCTTGTTAACTTGCAGCTGTTTATTGTGAGTAGACAGTGCATTATGTTGTCTGATAATATGTCTTGCTAACTTGCACATGTAAATTTAGAATAGCCATCGTCGCAGGATTCACATTGGTAATTCACCTGTATCGGCTAAGTGCATAGTACAAATGTTTTACTGTCTACATCAAGCAGGTAATATTTTAGGACAGTAAAAATTGACTTTGATAGTTAATATTTTGGGACAGTTAATACTTTGAAAGCAAAGATGGCCACTTTTTAAAGCGCTACCGCCTAATCATGAACCACCTTTTGGAGCTAGCTTGGTCATCTTCCTTCTTCTCTTACTTAAAGCAGCACCGCTAGCCAGTACTAGCAGCTATGACACAGACTAGCAAATATTTAGAGCCAGAGGTAGCAGATGATTTCCGAAAATGCATTGTGCGATGCACAGTGTGGTTCTTGCCGTAGATTAACAGGAAATGTGTTACGTTTCTTTCTGCGTCTTCCTGTCTTGTCTTCGCATCTCAACATCAGTGGACCATTGCCGTCCACCTCAACGCACATTTCCTTTGTATTTTTTGTTACATTCTTTTTTGAAAAAGAAAGAAAGCAAGTGTCCATCCTTGGTCGTCATGTTGTCCTTTGTGTTAATAGTCTGTGGTTTGTGCTTGCATATACTGAACTCTTAACACAGGAGTGTAACAATACTTAATTCTTAACAAAGACAACAACAACAGAATTAACAATAGTGTCATATTCCTACAGCATCATACTTATACACATAATGTCATATCTGTAGCTATAGCTACTTCTGTTGTAGGTATTGCATGTGCTTGCTTTTGCTTGCGCTTCTACCTTCTTGCTTATGCTTGTGCTTGGGTTAACCTGCTTTCCTTTTTGCCGATGTCTTGTATGTAGCAAATTTGAACAAGGCTTCTTGATTTGACAGGCGTCATATCATCTTGAGCTGTGTACCTTTCACCAGTCAAAAAATTCCCTGTGCTCCTTTGTTGGTGTGTGCATTTTAGAATTTATTCAGTATGGCTTCGATAATATTGCATATCTAACTGTACATGCAAAGGTTCAGAAATGAGAGATTTAGTAGGGGAGAAATGAATTCAAAGTTAAACTGTACCTTTGATGTTCTATTGTTTTTGTTTGGCAAAATAGGCCTTTTCTCGCTGGTACCATTTATAAATTTGTCGTTTAACTTGGTACACTATTTATCGTGTTGTTTCAGGTCAGGAAGGAGAAGCTTGGGGATATAATCAAAGCACTTCATCAGATAGTTTCCCCATTTGGCAAAGTACTACACCAACTTGGCTGCTTTAGACTCCTTAATGTTCTTACTTATGTTGTCACACCATTTCAACTTTCTCATGTTCAACTAAGAGATCTTATCTTCTAATTGCACTAGGAGATTGTGTACTGTTCTGTTTATTTGCTTCTCTGGATACTGGCTGACTAGAGAGCTTGCAACACAACACAAACAGGGAGACCTTGCTTTTTACCTGGCAGGTAAACTCTTATTTAACTTCCCCACTATCAGTTATCTTGCTGTGCCATCTCTTTCCTTGGCCTATTCTGGTCATATGTTTGATAACACGGAAGGATTTAGAGGTGTCTTAGCTTCTCTAATTGAACCTATCAGGCGCTTGCTATATACCAGGCAGAATACATATCTGCTTGTTCCGTTAGAAATTCAGTGATAATGTACCTGCAATAGATAGATAACTTGATGTATTTGAAACTGTAACTTCGTTTTGCATTAGATAATGTACCTGCATGTTCTCCTTCAGGTATATTGACATCGTCTTCTTCAGGTGGAGATCATCGTCGAGGAGGAGGAGAAGCGCACCTGGGTGAGGAGTTGCCTAGGACGGAGGAGATCATCCTCCAGGATGCTCCTTGGCGAGGACCTACCTGGGTCGGAGGAGATTGTCCTCCATTAGCTCCGGGGGAGGAGACCGTCCTCCAGGAGCACCTTGGTGAGGATCTGCCTGGGCCGGATGTGCAGGGGATGGAGGAGAAGTTGCTGGGGCCAGAGGAGGAGCTGTTGGGGGCCTGACGTGGAGGGTGGAGGGCGAGCGCGGAGGCGGAGGGCGATCGAGGACGGGCAGCGATTCTAAATCTGGGCGTACCGATTCACAAAGGGTAGAGTTGTCTTTTTTACCTTTTTCACTTGGTCGGAAACAACCCCAAACATCTTATATTTCTGCACGGAGGGGGCAGTTGCTTTCTTCTTCATGGCTTGGTAGTCTGTTATAGTTACTTGAATGCAATCTGAGACAATTATTTTTTGCCTTTATTTGCAGATCTTGAGGTTTGTGTCTCTGGCTGGAAGAGAAGTTTCAAGTATTTTGACCGTATACTGGTCATCTCACACTCCCAAGATTTGGTAATTATGACCAGTATGTGCAAACCCACTCTGAACTTGAAGAGAACCAAATGAAGCAGTACAAATGGGAGCAGGAACAGATTGCTAATATGAAGTAGGATTACATCACACGGTTTGGTCATGGATCTGCAAAGATTTCTCGTCACTCTCAGAGCAAATAGAAAAACTCCTGGTAAGATGGAGCGTGGTGGTCTTATTGAGAAGGTTTCTCAATGACAAGGTTCTGGTGTTCTGCTTTATAGATGGCAAACTCCCACCACCAGTTCTACAGTTTGCTGATGTCACTTTTGGATATACTCCAGATAATCTCATTTACAAGAACCTTGACATTGGTGTTGACCTTGACTCAAGAGTTGCACTAGTTAGTCCCAGTGGAGCAGGGAAGAGCACACTTCTGAAGCTCATGACAGGTGACCTAAGGACATCTCCAACGCTGCGACCCATCCTACGCCCGCGCGTCTGGATGGGTCGAATCAGACAAAAACGCGGCCCAGCGTGTGAACCCATCCCAAAAACGGATGGCCGCAGCGTTTGGGATGACCCAAAGCCGGTCCAAATCTGGACCAAGGTTGCGTGGCCGCGGACGCCGATCGTTGGCCACTCGCGTCCTCCCCTTGTTCGCCCCTGGCCCGCCTATCTGCCTCCCAAAACACACCTTCTTCACTCCACTCCTAAAACATAGAGATGGCCGATGAAGCTCCTGCCACCGCCACCATTGGAGATGAGGGCCAACTCACCGCCAAACTCCATTGGATGGCATGGTCAGGCGTCACAATCACCTACGCATTGCACAGTTCCATCCACATCTCCGGTAAGACATGATAAGTTGGACCTGGAGCCTTGCAATACATGATGAGGGAATACTCGGAGAAGTTTTTTGTTGAGATGTTACGTGCCATGCTATTGTGATTCTGCAATTCTTTGCTCTCCGTGATCTTGTTTGCCCGATTGTTTCTAGATTTCTGATTCCCCATGGTAATATTGTTGACATTTCACGAAACATAAACCTTTCATTCCGTAAATCTCCATGACAAATTAATTTACAATGGTGCTTTACACATAAAAATATTATCCCCAATTCTATGTTGACGAATGAAGTTCATAATATTTGACCACGTATATAAAAAAATCAGCATCTGTAATGTGTATGTTAATATTTTTATACTTTTTTTAAAGATTATTCTTTGTACTTGGTTGGCACGGTTACATTGACCAGTGGGCATGATAATTTGGCCTAGAACGCAAGAGGCCGCATGACATTCCGACTCCCGAGCAGGTTCTATAAATAGTTAAATACAGATTGCATCGACATTCCCAGAAGCTCATTTAATTAAACACAAGGTGGAGTTACAACTTAAAGTACATACCACAAGGAAAATAGAAATTACAACCAAGACTTGGCATTTTGCACTAAGGACCTTAGATCTAAAGCAGATAGTGCAATCGGGTCCAGCTCGATCTCCACGCATCACATCACAACCAAGAACACCATCGCTGAGGACGCTACCACTTGGGACGGAGCTCCGGGAGCTTGATGTAATGGAGCAAAGAGGCCTCCTTGATGGCATACCTGCCTGAAGGTTGAAGATAACCTGTATCTGCCGGTTGGAGAAAACCGTCACCGGGTGGTGGGGTCGCCCTTCGAGCATCAAAGGCAATATCCAAGATAGGGCTACCGCGGATGCCCTCCCAAGAGAAGCTTTGGAGCTCCCGTGCCGATGATTCAACTCCCAATAGCCAAGGAAAACAAACCTTCTTCTCTCAGTGTCACCATGATGAGAGTGAAGAAGCTTGAGATCTTAACCAAGAACTGGGCCAACACAACCAGTAGGAATCCCATCCAAATCTTGCACCGCTTCCCTCCTTCCACCACCGAGGCGGCCAGGATGAACCAGGCCACAAAAACTCAGGACTCCAACTTTATTGAAAGAAATGAGAAGTGGGGGAAAAGTGGGAGCAGCGGGCGCCGAAGATGCGGGTCGCCGTGGATCAGGCAACAAGGTTCTAGCGTAAGATCCAACACCAACCCAGCTCCATCCCCCCACCTTGTTGCCAACAGCTTGAGAGAGAAGAGACTGAGAAAAAGGTTGATGTAGATCTAGATCCAGACATCCAATTATTTGCCTGAAAAAACTATGAAGAAGCAAACCTACAACTAGAAAGATCGAGGCCCCCCTCCCACTCGCCTCTAGCCACCATGGCCTCCGATGAAGAAGGAGAGAGAGGCCGGTGGAGAGAACTGGAGAGAGGCTCAAGGACAGGAAGGACCACACGGGTCAAGTCTCCACATGGCATCTTTTGCATGTCACCCAAGGTAGTCAGAGTCGGGATTCGGAGTCGAATCGATTTTCGTCGGGCAGAATCGAGTCGTAGTATCGAATCGTAGAATCTGGGATCCTACCATACTTACTAAGAAGATCTTTTATCACACAGGAAGTTCCTGTAATAGTATAATGGAGATAAAAATTATAATACAAAACGTTTCTACCAATAATCTGCTAGCAATAGATCATTTGAGATTTGGTAGGTAAATAAAGGGTAGTAAAGCAAGTGCAAAGGGCTTGGGATGTTTAAGTAGTATCATTGTATGGTTTTGCGGAAGGTAAAAATAATGAGTTAGTAGAATCGGAAAAATCCATAAAAGGGATCGAGATTCTACATTATTATAAAGGATTCTATGATTCGGATCGGGACTCAACATGGATTCTACGCGATTGGGATTCATAGTGGGATTTGGATCGATACGGCGATGTAAGATCGTCAAATCGTAGGATTCCGGTAGTAGGATCGGGATTCTGACTACCTTGATGTCACCGTGTGACATGCGGTCTAAATCCAAATTTAAACATTGCGAAAAAGTTTGAAAAAATCATGCATGTTCACAGCACATATTAAGATAATCCCTGAAAATTTCAGATCAAAATTCGAAACATATATCGAGAAACAAAAAAGAGAAACTCAGATGTGAATAGTCTACAGAGAAACTCAGATTTGAATTCGGAAACTATTCATGATAGATTTCTCTTTTTTGTTTCTCGATGTGTGTTTCAAATTTTGATCTGAAATTTTTAGGGGTTATCTTAATATGTGATGTGAACATGCATGATTTTTTTTCAAATTTTTTTGCAATGTTTAAATTTGGATTTAGGCCGCATGTCACACGGTGACATGCAAAAGGTGCATATCACCTGATCTCTATCCGGCGAGCGGTAGGTGAGCGAATGGTCTTGCCAGAAGAGGACCAACTGGTTTCCCACGAAACCTAGCAAAAGAGATAACCACGTTGCTCAATAGATCGAGAATCAGGAAACTTTCTTGGCGGGGGCGGCGGCGAACGAGCGCACGCTCAAATTAACAGCGCTCTAAGCGATAATTTGCTAGTGTCTTATTTAGTGTCACCTTTTGCTCATATACATTGAGGATTTAATACTAAGGAGTCTCGTTTGATAAGAAACGATTGATACTATGGACACTATGGCATGCTTGTAGATCTTTTTGCTAGCCCAAAATTCTCAAACAAGCTAAGACTTGTATCGAAACATCTCAAACCAAACACCCACCATACCTACCTATGTGACACTTGCTACTCCAAGTATAATATATGTGCTATGCCTCTAAGTACTTGAAAAATCTCTTTTGTGTAGTTTAAAGCTCATGAGAAAGTAGGGCGTGAGGTGACACTACTATGTAAGCTATGTGTTTGACATTTTATAAGTTGTTTGTTAGCTTAACCATGTTATTCTGGAGAAAACTTTCAAACATTGCAATATTAGTTGATATCATGTTAATTTTGTTATGGATGTTCATCGATGTAAAATTAAATGGAACACTCAATAAAGGATTCTGGAGTCTGCATATAATGAAAGAGACGCCTGGGCCGCTAACCAAAGTCATACTATGCATCATGGTGGAAGTTTACAACATGAATCTTCTGTGAAGCCTTTTTATAAAAAGCTATGCAAATAGTAAATAAAAACATTTATCTACTGTCATATCTTCTGAAGTATGGATAAGACTCCCTAAAAGAACGCCTCTCCTACCAAGGGACAAGAGGTACCTCAGTTGACGTTCTTGTGAAAACTATATGTTTACAATGAAAAAACCGCTTAAGTGATCCTAAGTTGTAACATGTGGTGTGGGTACTCATGGTGAAGGGCATGAAACATTCAACTTGTAAGGGCATAAACCATATGAATCTTTGTAACAAAAGATGCTTGGAACTCCATCCTTATGATTACCGTTTACATGAACTACATGCCTCATCTTGGTGGCTCCAAGGATCTGTCCGAAGTTATAGGGATAGTTCTGCCGATAGCAGCAGCAGCACTCATTCTCGTTGTTGGCACCGCCATTTTTCTGCTCCTAAGAAGGCATCTGAGGTATGCAGAGCTAAGAGAAGATTGGGAGGTGGAGTTTGGGCCATATCGATTGTCATACAAAAAAATATTTCTTGTCATCCATGGGTTTAGTGACAAGCACCTGCTGGGAAGTGGAGGATTTGGAAGGGTGTAGAGAGGATTGATTACGAGTAGTAGTGATCACCATGCAGATGATGAGACCGATGAGGAGGAATAGCTTAGGGGAGGCCATGGCGTGTGTGTTTGGATCTTTTTTTTTCGATAAAGGGAATATATTAATATCAAAAAGATACCAATTACACCCAGCCTCTGCAACAACGCACCACCCTAATGGCACTACGGATGCACACAGCCAAAAAAGGAAAAGAAAACTAAGAAACAAAAGTCCCGCTACAGTATCTCGGGCCTAACAACAGCAATACATCCACCGCCAAAACAACACCTGAAATACAGACTCTCCAAAAACGACGCCTCCAAGAAGGGAACAGTGCTCTAACACCGTCGTCGCCCGATCAACGATCTTAGGTTTTCACCCTGAAGATAGTCCCCGCTCTCAAAACAATGCCTCCAACAAGGTCATTGCCAGGCACAACCAGTTAAGGTCAGACCTTGGGTTTTCACCCTGAAAGGTAGGACTCTGAACTTCACCTGTGTTGTCGCCCCCACTTTCATACCGCTGTTGTGAAGCCCGGAACACCAAGCAAGTCCCTCAACAGCGCGGAGACTTGAACCTCCCTTAGCTAGTCCTCCCCTCCGGCCTTCATGAACTTCTCTTGTTCCGACTTTCATCATGGATCCATAGTCACTTGATGTCAACACAGAAAAAGAGCTTCGCGCCGCTCCCTCCAGAACCAATCGGTCGGAATAAAAGCATGGGTGCGCACGACCGAATACCACCGATCCAGCAAACTCCAGGCAAAAAGCACTGTTACATTCGCCGGCGGAGCCTTCCGGAACTCAACACTCCGGCTAGATCACGAGTCCAGGCCTCCGGTAGGTCTTCCTCTTCACGCAAGAGAGACCCTAGGACCACCGCCTTTATTCAGGTCGGACCCCCACGTCGGCGACCATCCTGGGCTGGCCACTCCAACCCTCCACCGGCGACTCCGTCGCCGGCTTCCATGCATCTCCATCTCGCCGCCGGAACGCGGTGATAGATCGATAGATCCACCACCACCAACCGCAGGCCGACCCTCTCCGGCGAAGAAGAGGGCCACCTCCACCGTCGTACCCAAGGCTGCTGCCCCGGGCGACCTCGTGTCGCGAGTGAAGCCCGAGATCGCCTCCACTCACCGGCGAGAGACGGGGGGGGGGGGGGGGGGGGGGATGGGGCAGGCCATGAGCCTGGTCGCCGCCCACCACCAGCCCCTGCCGGAGTGCTGCGGAGAGCCGACGGGAGGAGGGCGCAGGCAGGCCGCCGCCGCCCATCCCAACCGCGCCGGCCGATCCACCAGGGGAGAGCCGACGGGAGAAGGGGGCGCAGCGCAGGCCGCCGCCGCCCATCCCATCCGCGCGTCCGCCATGCTCGAGGGAGGGAGATCCGGCCGCCGTCCACCATGCGTCGACGAGGAAGGGCCCCCGCCGCCGCCACGCCCCGTGGGTCTTTGCCCCGGCGGCGCTACCGGCGGCGGCGGCGGCTAGGGCTGGGAGGCTGGGGGTCGGGAGGCTGGGAGGCTGGGGGTCGGGAGGCTGGGGGTGTGGTCTTAAGTAGTATAGCCATATGCAAATTAAAATTGTAAAGCAAGCTATCAGATTTGACACTTCAACAAATTGTTAAGTATTACCCCTGTTACTTTGTTCCTCCAGGAGCCTTTACTTTTCGTCCTTTCTTTGTCTCTTCGATGCCTGAAGCAAACACAGTTTAAGCTAGCTCCAGTGCATGCTCCAGCATCCGAGGGCTGCTCCGGTTCTCTCCCATAAATGAAGTTGAAGGGTCATAGTTTTTGCTACTTCATCTACTTCACCTCGCTCAAAACCCCATCCGAGGGCTGCTCCGGTTCTCTCCCATAAATGAAGTTGAAGGGTCATAGTTTTTTTTTTCATGTGTTGGGTCCACCGAAACCCATAGCCAGCCCATGTAAATCGTTTGTATTGACACAATATATGTATTTTTTTTCCGAAATGGGGTATATCCCCAGCCTCTGCATCAATCGATGCACACAACTCTCTTTATTACCCAACGTATCAAAATATCAAGTATTAAAGTTTTACAACTCAAAGATCATACAACGTGTACACATAAACTAGCCAACGAAACAATATAGTGGCACATTTATGCATCTTGAAGTCGTTTAGTAGGTCACCAACCAGCCTGGCTGTAAATAGCCTATGCCACCGCTTCCAGTCGGCGGCATCCAGCATGCATAGGCTCTCGTTGCGCCTCCGGCAGTAAGAGAGACCAGTCGTGGATCCAGTGTGATACCATACGGATACGCTCAGAACCCCATACATACCTATACGAATACAATATATGTATGTCGCGTAAGAAAAAGGAAAGAGGTCATGTGGGCAAGATCTTTGTAGGAACTTTCTATTTCGGCACACACACGTGACCGTAGAAACGTACAAAAAACGAGGTACACCACAACGGTGACCATATAGGTATATACAGGGTTCTACAGACGGTAGACCTACCCTGAAATTATGATCGTTCCCCCGCTTACAAACATGTATGGAAAGATCTCCACCGTTGCGTTTGACGCGCCCAAAATTTCCCGGGGGAGGAGCACCGGAGCAGAACCCCATCCTGAGAAGTTTGGTATTCAAATGGATGGTACCAATACTGTTATACTTTTGGTCCCGGTTGTTTTAGAATCTTTTGCTACTCAATTATGTCAACTTCAAATGAGTTGTGTAATCTGCAGAATGAGTTGCAAACTTTGCATGATGGGTCGTTTGATTATCATGTCTCATCATGTTTGGTTTTGGGTGTTGGACTCGGGCGTTTCTTTCCATGTGACATTAGATTGAAATTATTTTGCCCGTGCGGGTAAACCAGGTGAGAGGAGCGTGTAGACTCAACTGTTGAAAAAATCGCGTACTATATTAGTTTTTTTCTTCGAAATGGGGGTATACCCCGGCTTCTGCATCATGACGATGCACACGGCCATTTATTAGATAAAAAGTCGGATTAGTATCGATTACAACTCACGCATTACCAATGATTGATACAAAAATCAACCATCTAAAACAACTTAAACTAGAGCTACACATCAACATAGCCTTCTAGTATGCCGCCAACCAGCCTGGCACAAGATATCCCGAGCAACCATCAGGAGCCGTGTGCAGCCAGTAGCCATAGCATCCCGCTGCCCCTCCGGAGAGAGTAGGGCCCAAAGCTGAACCCAATGGGAGACCATATGGATAACCTGCAAAAAATGAAATGTGACTTTTTTATTAAAGATTATATCATTTCTGACCCTCCAAATAGACCAACATAAAGCAGAAACCCCAATCTGGATAAAAGCCTTAGATTGTCTATCTATTCCATTTAACCAATTACCAAACATATTAGTAATATTAGTTGGAGGTGGAAGATCAAAGGTGAAATTAACCGTACGCCATAAGAGCTTTGCTAAAGGACATTCAATGAAAAGGTGCGGAATGGTCTCTTGTTCCCCACAAAAAACACATTTTGTACACCCATTCCAATGACGTTTAGCTAGATTATCTTTAGTTAATAAAACTTTATTATTCAAAAACCACATGAAAATCTTAATTTTTAGCGGAATTTTAACCTTCCAAAGATACTTCCTCAGAAAAGGGGTGTGGTCACACATAAGATCCTCATACATCGACTTCACTGTAAATAAACCATTTGATGAAATTTCCAAACAAAACGATCATTCTCTTCATTCAAATATACCATCATAAGTTTCCTACATAATTGCAACCATGAATTCCATTTATTATCATTTAGAACTCTTCGGAATGTAATATTCAGTGGTGTATGGGCTAATACCTGTGCAACTGTTACATTCTTATGGTGTACAATATTATACAATGATGGATATTGATGAGCCAAAGAAGTATTTTCTAAGCACGTATCTTCCCAAAAGCGGGTATTCATACCATTACCCACTTTGAAGAAGCCCCTGGAAAAAAACTCCTGTTTAACGCCCATCAATCCTTTCCAGAAAGGGGAATCGGTAGGCCTAGCTTGAACCTCCGATAACGTCTTATGTCTTAGGTATTTATTTTGTAGCAATTCTTGCCATACCCCGTCTTCATTAAGAAGATTAAAGAGCCACTTACTCAATAAGCATCTATTTTTGATTTCGAGGACCTCAATACGTAAATCCCCTGATCTTTGGGTCGACAGACAATGTTCCATTTGGTAAGCCGGTATTTTCTTTTGTTTTCATCGGACTGCCAAAAGAACCTGGATCTATAGAAGTCCAAACGTTTCCTTACCCCAACAGGTATTTGTAGGAAAGACAACATAAATATTGGTAGACTAGTTAATACTGAATTAATAAGGACTAACCTATCACCATAGGATAGTAACTTCCCTTTCCAGCATCCTAATTTAGTCTCAAATCTTGTTTCTACCGGGTACCAATCTGAATTTCTTAGTTTTTTTTGTAGTGGATTGGAATACCCAAGTATCTAAAGGGGAGTTGTCCAGCATCACATCCAAAGATCTGCTTATACTGGTCTTCTTCCTCCTTTGCCTCTCCAAAACAAAAAATCTCACTCTTATGAAAATTAATTTTTAGCCCCGATAACTCTTCAAAGAGGCACAAAATTAATTTCATATTAACCGCTTTGTTGAGGTCATGTTCCAAAAAAAGGATAGTATCATCAGCGTACTGTAGTATAGAAAGTCCTCCCTCAACTAAATGTGGGATTAACCCTCCAACCTGACCATCCTCTTTTGCTCGTTCAATTAAGATGGCAAGCATATCGACTACAATATTAAACAGCATTGGAGACAAGGGGTCTCCTTGCCTTAATCTTTTTTTTTCTGGAAATAATGACCAATGTCATCATTCACCTTTACCCCAACACTACCTCCTTGAACAAAATGTTGCACTAATTGACCCCATTCCGGGGCAAAGCCCTTCATTCGCAAGGTTTGTTGTAAAAAGGCCATTTAACCTTATCATAAGCTTTCTTGAAGTCTATTTTAAATAACACCCCATCCATTTTCTTAGTATGTAACTCATGAATTATTTCATGGAGTATGACTACCCCTTCCAAAATATTCCTACCTGGCATAAAGGCGGATTGGGTCGGCTTTATGACTCTTGGGGCAATCCCCGAGATGCGATTCGTACCAACCTTAGTAAATATCTTAAAACACACATTTAGTAAGCAAATAGGTCTGTATTGCTGTATTTGGACCGCATTCTCTTTTTAGGTAACAATGTAATAACCCCGAAATTTAGTTTATAAAGGGGCAAATCCCCTTTGCTAAACTGCGAAACAAAGCCATCAGATCATCTTTTATTACCGTCCAAATTTTTTGATAAAAATCAGCTGGAAAACCATCTGGTCCAGGAGCCTTATTCAATTCCATCTGAGAAATTGCCTCAAAAACCTCCTCTTCCGTAAAAGGGGCCGTTAAGATGTCATTCTCAATTGATGAAATTTGCGTAATATCATGGATTTCCTCTTCAACTAGAGAAATATTGGTTGGTGCCGGTGCCCCAAACAATTTCTTATAAAATTCAGTAATGTAAACCTTCAAATTATCTTCCCCAACAATAGTCCCCTCTTGTTGTTCTAATTGGAAAATTTTCTTTTTTCGATGCTTACCATTTGCTATTAAGTGGAAATACCTCGTATTATTCCCCCCTTCCTGAATATGTTTAACTTTCGCTCTTTGGGCCCATTTAGACTCCTCTTCTCTTCTTAATATGTTTAGGCTCTCATTTGCCTTTTTAAATTCCGCTCTTTCATCTAAATTTAAAATATTTGTGTCTGCTTTCAAATCAAGATGATCAATGATATTTAACAATCTTTCTTTTTCTTTCTTATACTTTCCACTTTGATTTTTTGCCCATCCCTTAAGGAATCTTCTTATACGCCTTAACTTATTCAACCAAACCTCCATCGGACAAGCTCCACCCATAACTGAATTCCACTCCTTTACTATCATGTCAAAAAAACCTTCTTGTTGCAACCAATGTAGCTCAAAGGAAAATTTTGCCTGATTACCCAGATGTGCTTTCACCCCTGAATCAATCAGTATTGGAGTATGATCAGAATTAGCTCTAGTTAAAGCTCTTACCGTGACCAATGGAAATTTTTGTTCCCACGATATTGATGCTAGTACTCTATCAAGTTTCTTGTATGTAGGTTCTTCTCTCCTACTTGCCCATGTAAATTGTCTTCCAGTTAGAGAAATTTCCCGCAAATTCAAATGTTCAATGATTGCATTAAAAACAAAGGGCCAACATGCTTTGAAATTATCATTATTTTTCTCCTCCCTCTTGCGAATAATATTGAAATCACCGCCTACCAACATAGGTAATGTTTCCGTTTCACAAGTTCTAACTAATTCAGACAAGAATTCTGCTTTGTACGAGTCTTGGGCCACCCCATAAACCGGCACCAGAATCCATTCAAAACCATCTCTCTTACATTTAATATGAAGCTTAACGCAGAAATCTCCCGTGCTTACATTTAACAGCTGTAGCGTATCAGAGTTTATTCCCACTAAAATACCCCCCGAACGACCATGTGGTGGTAAACAAAACCAAGAGAAATTATAACCCGTAGCTAATTGATTCAAAAAAGGAATCGAGAAATTAGATCTTCCAGTCTCCAACAAGGCTATGAAGTCTAATTTATGTTCCTGAATCGCCTCTTTGACAAACAAATGTTTAGCACTATCACCAAAACCCCCTGGATTCCAATTAATTCCTTTTAAATTCTGCATTATGAAAATTGTTTTTTAACTCTCTTCCTAGTGCTTTTGCGAATATTATTAGTATCATACACTTTTCTCTGTCTAGTCTTCTTAACCTTGACAACTGGTTTAATATGATCCAAGTGATCCTCAAAATCCAAAGAAGTATCCTCATCGTCCATCAAATCCTCACAAAGGGTAGAGACTTTTGACAAAACAAGAGTCTCCAGACCTTCCTCTTTATTCTCATTCTCAGTTTCTTACTTTTTCAAAATCGTTAAAATTCGATCCTCTTCCACCATTTTAATCCGTTTAATAGATTTGTCTATCTCTCCTGCTGAGGTTCCTAAGGACACCCCTATCCGATTTGCTCTCTTAACTTCCTCAGAATCTGGAAAATTAATAATAGAGTACATGGGGATCGCCAACTGACCTGTAGTGAAAGTCTCATCCCGCAACTGTGCATTCTTCATCGCCTTCTCCAACTGAGGCATGTCGGCATCAGGCTGGCTACCGAGTCGTGTACTCGACCTCACTCCAGCGGTGGGCTGTGGGATCCCTCCAAAAGCAATAACCTCCTCTATAGAGGGATAAAGAGGCACATTGTCATTTTCAATTACAGATAGCGATAAAGTTGGAATAACAGTATTAGGTTTAAAAGAGGTAAATGACTCACCAGTAGTCTTCGTAGGTGAGGCATTCCTCATCCTATTTTGGAGATCTACTGTATTCTCCAACCCTTTATTCTCCCACACGACATTCTCCATTTTATCAAAAACGGCATTCCCCATGGTACCATCCACCTTTTTCTCCAAAGAGCCAACTAAAGTTGAGTATGAAGAAGGTCCTGCATCACTAATATCATTCCCATGAGATGCAAAATGAGATGAAACCCTTGGCATAAACAGATCAATGTCACTAGAGTTACTGTTTAAAAACAGCTCATCAGGAAACACACCTTTGCTCACAGCATTCACATTCACAGAGGATCCCGCCATGCAGGACAAAACCGGCCCAATCATTGGAATATTATTTCCCGAATGATGAGCAGGGTCCCCATTGGCAGCAGCAGGTGCAACAGCATGCCCTGCCCCGATCTTCTGTGGCGAAGAAAAAAACCCCGGCTGCTTGGTGGCGTTCCGAACACCCGCAAAGAATCCCCCGGCCCTGCTCCTCTGGTCCCGCGCAGTCCCGCCCGTCTGCGATGTCCCCTGCAGCCCATTGGCTAGCAGTGGTGTCCCCTGCGAGCTGTCGACGCAGACGGGTGGCAGGATGTCCGTGGGTCCCTGCTGACCTTGAGCGAATGGCATCACGCCAGCTCCCGGCCCAGCTCCCACCTCCGTGTCAGAACAACACGTGGGCGTAGCGGAAAGGTGGAGCTGCTGCTCGACGATGGCAGGCGCGCCACTGCTGCCCATACATGCACGTGATCCAACCTCCGGCAATCCCGAGGAGGATCCAGCTGACAACGAAACTGCATGGGAATCAGGGAAAAACCTGTTGTTTAGTGGCAGATTTTCAACATCAAATATAGGCTTATAAACTCGACTTTTTCCACCCGAATTTTGAATAAAAGAAGCACTACCTTTAGGGGATAGCTGCAACTTCATTGTCCCAATAAGAATATCATAAAAGATTTGGCATTGCTCTTGCATCCCTTCAACTCCATCTTTAGTATTATTTTCTACTTGCCCATTATTGTTGGAAGTTGCAACTTCCTCCGATCCTTTAGCATCCATATCCATCTCATTGCCACCATCCACATTACCTGCACCATTATTTGGATCTCCTCCCCCATCCGTACTAACATTTACCGCATCCATATTCACCTCTTGAGAGACAGCTCCCTCAACCTCAAAGTGAAGTTTATAGAAACCTTTCCTAATAAAAACATCACTATCTGCAGGGATAAGGTGATGATCCAAGCACCCAATCTTGATTCGTGGTAGCTTATTCTTTCGAGTAACTGGCATGTCCACATCTAGTGTTTTTCCAAAAAGAGACCCAATTCCCCATAAAGACAAATAATCGGTTTTCATGTCAGAAGGCATCCCTCATACACGTACCCATACTTCTGGCAACATATATAGTGGCTCCTCCACTGAGGACCAAAGATCAAAGAACAAAATAGTTTCCTTCTGTGGGCATATGTAAGAACCAAAATTCTTGAGTCTCTGAACTTCTTGCTTGCTTGGTAATTTCACTCTATAAATATTATCTTTATAATGAAACACTTCCCAATGAAATTTCTCGTACGGTACAATCCTCTTCAACTGTTCGATTATCTCCGGTATGGTCATTACCGCTCCCTCCACAGTCACTTTGGCAAGCTTAGGATTCTCCACCTTGGCTTTGAAAGCCCCACATGGCATCTCAAAGAACATAAGAGCTTCATTGGCATACCCATGCATAATGACTGTAGGTTTAGGAGCTTGCAAAATATGACATGCCGAAGAAATATGATGAACTGACTCACAAATGTCACAGAAAGGTGTGGTACAATCATCAATATGGTGTCCCGGTTTCTTGCAACGAAAACAAGCATCCTTATCCCCTTTCTTCTTCTTCTTAGCTGGTTCAGGTCCCTCATTTGTCTTTGCAGGAGCATGAACCACCTGAGGCTCTGCTGCATCTTTGTTGGTCTCGATTGGTTATTGCAAAACCTCAGTAGGTTGTGTCACCAGCATTACCTGAGCATGAGGAGCTGCCCCAATAGCAGTTGATGAATTGTTTACTTCGGGAACCTTCTGAGCCGCTGTCACCGCCGCAACAACAGCCTGAACGGTTTGATGAAGCAGATCAGTGATACGTCTCCAACGTATCTATAATTTATGATGTTCCATGCTAGTTTTATGACAATACCTACATGTTTTGCTCACACTTTATAATGTTTTTATGCATTTTCCGGGACTAACCTGTTAACAAGATGCCGAGGTGCCAGTTCCTGTTTTCTGCTGTTTTTGGTTCCAGAAAAGCTGTTCGGGCAATATCCTCGGAATTCGACGAAACAAAAGCCAAACCTCTTATTTCACCGAGACGGACCCAGAACACCGAAGGAGAGACGGAGAGGAGGCCCACAGCCTCCAGACCACCAGGAGGCGTGGCCTAGGAGGGGGCCGCGCCCAGGTGTGGTGTGGGCCCCTCGGGACCCCTCCGACGCCGCCCTTTCGCCTATATATTCCTCGCGACGCGAAAACCCTACATGAATCAATCATATTCCAGAAAGACTCCAGGGGCGCCGCCGCCATCGCGAAACCTAGTTTCGGGGGTCAGGACTTCCTGTTTCGGCACCCTGCCGGGACAGGGATCGACCCCCGGAGCCTTCTCCATCGACGCCACCGCCTCCATCATGCTCCGTGAGTAGTTTCCCCATGGATTACGAGTTCTAGCAGTAGCTAGTTGGTACTCTCTCCCATGTACTTCAATACAATGATCTCATGAGCAGCCTTACATGATTGAGATCCATCTGATGTAATCGGTGTTGTGTTTGTTGGGATCCGATGAATTGTTACATTATGATCAGTCTATTAGATAAAGTTTGTGAAGTTATTGTTGCTGCAATCTTGTTGTGTTTAATGCTTGTCACTAGTGCACGAGTGGCATGATCTTAGATTTAAGCTCTATAATTATTGCTTAGATTGTATCTACAAGTTGTTTGCACATGTCTATGTCCAGAATCCGAGGCCCCAGAGTGACAGCAACTGGGATAACTGGAGGGGAAGGCTTAGATATGAGATCACATGTTTTCACCAAGTGTTAATGCTTTGCTCCGGTGCTCTATTAAAAGGAGTACCTTAATTATCAGTAGATTCCCTTGAGGCCCGGCTGCCACAGGCTGGTAGGACAAAAGATGTTATGCAAGTTTCTCATTGCGAGCACGTATGACTATATATGGAAAACATGCCTACATGATTAATAAAATGATGTTTGATGTCTACGGGAGCTTCTATTCTTGTAGACAGTGTTGGGCCTCCAAGAGCAGAGGTTTGTAGAACAGCAGCAAGTTTCCCTTAAGTGGATCACCCAAGGTTTGTCGATCTCAGGGAGGAAGAGGTCAAAGATATCCCTCTCAAGCAACCCTGCGATCACAATGCAAGAAGTCTCTTGTGTCCCCAACACACCTAATACACTTGTCAGATGTATAGGTGCACTAGTTCGGCGAAGAGATAGTGAGATGCAAGTAATATGGATGAGTATGAGTGGTAATAGCAATCTGAATAAAATATGGCAGCGAGTAAACATGCAACGAGACAGTAAACAAACGGAGATTCGATGCTTGGAAGCAAGGCCCAGGGATCCTGCTTTCACTAGTGGACACTCTCAACAATGATCATATAATAGGACTACTCTACACCCTCTTGTTGGATGATGAACACCACTAATTGTGTAGGATTACACGAACCCTCAATGCCGGAGTTAACAAGCTCCACAATATTCAATGTTCATATTTAAATAACCTTAGAGTGCAAGATAGATCAACACAACCAAACCAAGTACTAACATAGCATGCACACCGTTACCATCACACTATGAAAGGAGGAATAGATCGCATCAATACCATCATAGTAATAGTTAACTTCATAATCTACAAGAGATCACAATCATAACATACGCCAAGTACTTCATGATGCACACACTGCCAACATTACATCATGGAGAAGGAATAGACTACTTTAATAACATCACTAGAGTAGCACATAGATGATATTCAACTAGATCACAAAGAGAGAGAGATGAACCACATAGCTACAGCGGAGCCCTCAGCCCCGGGTGTAAATTACTCCCTCCTCATCATGGGGGCAGCGATGGCGGTGAAGATGGCGGTGGAGACGGCGGTGGAGATGACTCCGGGGACAATTCCCCGTCCCGGCGGCGTGCCGGAACAGAGACTTCTGTCCCCCGAATTGGAGTTTCGTGATGGCGGTGGCTCTGGATGGTTTTCTCTGGTTTCGTCGAACTGGGTCGAGGTTTTAGGTCAGGGACGACTAAATAGGCGAAGAGTCGGAGTCGGAGGGGCCACAGGGGGCCCACACACTAGGGGGCGCCCCCCTTGGCCGCGCCGCCTGATGACCCACAAGTATAGGGGTGTATCGTAGTATCTTCGATAAGTAAGAATGTCGATCCCAACGAGGAGCAGAAGGTGTTGACAAGCAGTTTCGATGAAGGATTCACTGTAAATGCTCACAGACAAGTATTCAGGGGGTTTTGATGTAACAGTTGAATAAAGTACGAGTATGTAAAGTGCGAGAGTAATAATTGCAGCGAGTGGCCCAATCCTTTTTAGCACAAAGGACAAGCCGGTTTGTTTACTTATAATGACCAAGCGTTCTCGAGGACACACGGGATTTTAGTCTAGTGCTTTCGCTACATACGGCTAAATAATCTTCATTGTTGTGATAAGTGTTGTGTGGGTGAACCTATGCTAATGTACCGCCCTTCCTAGGACTAATACATACTTGTGATTATACCCCTTGCAAGCATCCGCAACTACAAGAAAGTAATTAAGAATAAATCTAACCACAGCCTTAAACTCTGAGATCCTGCGATCCCTCCTGCATCGATATACCAACGGGGGTTTAGGTTTCTGTCACTCCGGCAACCCCGCAATTAGCAAACGAATACAAGATGCATCCCCCTAGGCCCATAAATGGTGAAGTGTCATGTAGTCGACGTTCACATGACACCACTAGAAGAATAACACCACAACTTAAATATCACACCATTGAATATTACTCATCCATAATTCACTACTAACATTTAGACTTCACCCATGTCCTCAAGAACTAAACGAACTACTCACGAGACATCATACGGAACATGATCAGAGGTGATATGATGATGAATAACAATCTGAACATAAACTTGGTTCAATGGTTTCACTCAATAGCATCAACAACAAGTAGGAATCGATACTGGGAGAGTTTCCCCTATCAAACAATCAAGATCAAACCCAAATTGCTACGGCGGTGACGGTGTCCAGCGGTGATGACGGCGGTGATGATGGTGGAGATGATGATGATGGTGATGGCGATGATGTCCAGCTCGATGACGGTGACGATGGCGTCGATTTCCCCCTCCCGGAGGGAATTTCCCCGGCGGATTCCTGCCCGCCGGAGAGCTCTTTTCTCTCTGGTGTTCTCCGCCCCGCAGAGGCGGCTGTAACTCTTCGCGAGGTACCCCTTCTGGCTTAGGTCTTCGGGACGAAGGGTTTGGCGAAGAAAAGGAGGCGAAAGGGGTCGTGGGCCCCCCAGACCACAGGCCGGCGCGGCCAGGGCCTGGGCCGCGCCGCCCTAGGGTGTGGGCCCACCCTGGCTGCTCCTGGCTCCTCCTTCTGGCTCCCTTCGTCATCTTGAAAAATAGGATTTTTGGTATAATTTCCTTCCAGAGTTGATCTTCCGAAATATTGCGTTCTGACGGTGCTTTTTCCAGCAGAATCCTGGCTCCGGTGTTCGATCCTCCAATAATGATGAAACATGCAAAATAGATGAAATAACATAAGTAATGTGTCCCAATATGAAATATATCAATGAATAACAGCAAATTATGATATAAAATAGTGATGCAAATTGGACGTATCAACTCCCCCCAAGCTTAGACTTCGCTTGTCCCCAAGCGAAACTGAGCTCGATAAACATGACCACACGTTTATGGAGTGAAGAGTCGATAAATAAAATACGGACAAGAAGCATCATATTCATTCACACAGGACATTATAGTAGACAACCTCTTATAACTCATATTGAAACAAGTATAGGGTAATCACAAGTAAAGGTGCACGAGAAATCATGGTTGGTGATGGCAAACTTCGTTCTTGGTCAGAGAACAACTAACAGATTATATTTATCTTATTGAGCAGCGCTCTCATGTTAAAGTTTATAAGGCACAACTTGCATACTCAATCATAATGGTCTTCTCATGATCATTGATAACTTGCAAAGCTATATTCATTCAGATAAAACTTGTACTAAACAAGAAAGAATAAAAAACATGATGTAGCAAATCACAATATAATGGTTTGATCACAACTACTCAAATGCTTGCTTGAGATGGAGAGAAATAGGTTTACTGACTCAACATAAAGTAAAAGACAGGCCCTTCGCAGAGGGAAGCAGGGATTAAATCATGTGCTAGAGCTTTTTCAGTTTTGAAATCATATAGAGATAATAAAAGTAACATTTTGAGAGGTGTTTGTTGTTGTCAACGACTGGTAGCGGGTACTCTAACCCCCTTGCCAGACAACCTCCTAAGAGCGGCTCCCATATTATTTTCATTTTGTGTGGCACTCCTTCCAACCTTTCTTTCACAAACCATGGCTAACCGAATCCTCGGGTGCCTGCCAACAATCTCATACCATGAAGGAGTGCCTTTTTTTATTTTAGCTTTATTATGATGATGACACTCCCCCCAACCTTTGCTTACACAAGCCATGGCTAACCGAATCCTTCGGGTGCCGTCCATCAATCACATACCATGGAGGAGTGTCTATTTAGTTTAATTAATTTGGGACTGGGAATCCCATTGCCAGCTCTTTTTGCAAAATTATTGGATAAGCGGATGAAGCCACTAGTCCATCGGTGGAAGTTGCCCAACAAGATTGAAAGATACCACATACTTCCTCATGAGCTATGAAACATTGACACAAATAAGAGATACTAAGTTTTGAATTGTTTAAAGGTAGCACATGAAGTATTTACTTGGAATGGCAGAAAATACCATGTAGTAGGTAGGTATGGTGGACACAAATGGCATAGGTTTGGTTTAAGGTTTGGATGCACGAGAAGTATTCCCTCTCAGTACAGGTCTTTGGCTAGCAAGGTTAATTAGCAAGCATAAGAGTCGAGGGAAACAAACAAATATACATATGATAGAAACAATCATGCATCTTCCTTGTAAGCACAAACAAATTTAACTTCAGAATAATGAGCTATGAGCTAACAAGAAAGACAATGAAACATCTACATGTATTTCTCCTTTCTATTTAAATCTCAAAGTGTTGTTGCTATTGACCAATGCTAAGTTTGCCAAAACCAAATAGATTTATTCAATGCTCCCAAAGTGATACCAATACTAACAACAAGATGAATCATAGAGATTGCGAACTAAAATAAGATGTGCAATATGTAAATGATAAGACTTCTCATTAATATTCCATAACGATAACTCACACCAAGGGATACATAGAAAACCAACTAAAGGAGAGATACTTCCAAACGCAACCCATCTTATATGATAACTTCCCTACTCATGATATGACACTACTTGACAATAAAAGTAAAAGGTAGTGATAATGTGATACCGCGGCACTCCCCCAAGCTTGGAACAAACCAAGGGGATGCCAATACCGATGATGAATTACTCCTGCGGCGATGGTGGTGATGAATTCCCGTCATCAAACTTCCAAGGAAGAGGCTCTCCATCAAGAAACGACATCTTGGTCTCGGGGATCCTGAAACTAGCAGCACGGCTTATGTATTTAAACCTGTTTTCATACTCACAGTTCTGATTCTGAAAATCATAGAGTTGTGCTTGGAGCTTGTTGGTGGTGTCGTGAAGTGAGAGGATGTCGCTCCAAAGCTTTGCAGTTTCCTTCTCATGTTCAGCAATGAGTTCAGACACAATCCTGTGGAAGATATCCACCTCACGCTCAGCCATCTTCTTGTATTTGAAAACCTCTTGTTCTAGCTTCTCCATCCTGTCTTCCAGGCTTCCTTCTCCTTTAGGACCCTGGACATCCTTGACCTGCAGTTCTTCTTCAACGAGCAGCAACTCCTTGGGGTGCATCTTCAGCTCCTCCATGTACAAGTTGCCAACATCCTTGCTGGAGTTGTCCTTCGGAGTTTCCGACGAAGACATGATGGCTCTAGATCCGAAGCAAATCCTGGCAGAAACAGCTCGAAACAAAACACGTCGAAAACACGATATACGGACCTCCAGGGGTCCGGGGGATTATATAGCAAAATTTTTCACGACATACGGAAAGTACCAGATCGAACCAGAGTCGGAAAGGGGCGACGGGGCGGCCAAACCATAGGTCGGCGCGGGCCCAGGCTTGGCCGCGCCGGCCTATGGTGCCGCGCCCTCGTGCGTCCTTTCCACTCCGTTTCGAACTCGTAATTTCTCATATTTTCCAAAAACAGCAAAAATATAGTTCGGAAAGTAAATTGCGTACTTTTCATTACCAGTACTGTTACCTATTCAAAGTCGAGTTCTGGCGGACTGTCAATTTGCCCTTGAATGAAAGCTTCCGGTGTTTCCACTTGAATAATATCAACATCAACATTATAGGAATCACCCGAGATATAATGCTTGAGTCTTTGTCCATTCACCACTTGCGTAGCATTGCCTTGGAGAGAGCTAATTTTGATTGCTCCTGAACGATACACCTCCTCGACAACATATGGTCCTTCCCATTTCGAGAGTAATTTCCCTGCAAAGAATCTGAGACGAGACCGATACAATAGGACTTTATCCCCAATATTAAATTCTCTTTTGATAATCCTTCTATCATGCCATTTTTTAACTTTCTCTTTAAAGAGCTTAGCATTTTCATAAGCTTCACTTCTCCATTCATCTAGAGAACTCAATTGCAACAACCTCTTATCACCGGCAAGTTTAGGATCTTTATTTAATTCTCTAACAGCCCAATAAGCTTTGTGCTCTAGTTCTAAAGGTAAATGACAAGCTTTCCCATAAACCATTTTATAAGGTGACATTCCCATGGGATTTTTATAAGCAGTTCTATAAGCCCAAAGTGCATCCTTCAATTTACTAGCCCAATTCTTTCTGGTTTTATTAACGGTCTTTTGCAAGATAGATTTAATCTCTCTATTTGATAATTCTACTTGGCCACTAGTTTGAGGATGATAAGCAGAAGCGATTCTATGATTAATACCATACCTAGCAAGAGTTTTTCTAAAACCTCCATGAATAAAATGAGAACCTCCATCAGTCATAATATATCTAGGTACTCCAAATCTAGGAAAAATAATATCTAAGAGCATTCTTAAAGAGGTCTCACCATCAGCACTTTTTGTAGGTATAGCTTCCACCCATTTAGTAACATAATCAACAGCAACAAGTATATGAGTGTTACCTTCTGAAGACGGAAAAGGTCCCATGAAGTCAAATCCCCAACAATCAAACGGTTCAATAACAAGAGTATAATTCATGGGCATTTCATTGCGTCTGGAGATATTACCAACCCTTTGGCATTCATCACAAGATAAAATAAACTTTCTCGCATCCTTGAAAAGAGTTGGCCAATAAAAACCTGATTGTAAAACCTTTTGCGCGGTTCTTTCTCCGGCGTGATGTCCTCCATAAGCACTACCATGGCATTCACTCAATATCTCCTGTTGTTCATATTCGGGGACACATCTTCGCATAATACCATCCACTCCTTCTTTATATAAGTGTGGGTCATCCCAGAAATAATGCCTCAAATCATAAAAGAATTTCCTCCTTTGCTGAGCTGAAAAGGTTGGAGGCAAGTACTTGGAAACAATAAAGTTAGCATAATCAGCATACCAAGGACTGTCTCGCGAGTTCACCTTTATTACAGCCAATTGTTCATTTGGAAAACTATCATTAACAGGAACAGGATCATAAGCAATATTTTCCAATCTAGACAAATTATCAGCAACAGGATTATCAGCACCTTTCCTGTCTACAATATGTAGATCAAATTCTTGCAAAAGAAGCACCCATCTAATAAGCCTAGGCTTAGCATCTTTCTTTGTCATTAGGTATCTAATTGCAGCATGATCAGTATGAATAGTAACTTTTGAATCAACAATATAAGATCTAAATTTATCACAAGCAAAAACTACAGCTAATAATTCTTTTTCAGTTGTAGCATAATTTCTTTGAGCAGCATCAAGAGTTTTACTAGCATAATGAATAACATTCAGTTTTTTATCTACCCGCTGTCCAAGAACAGCGCCTACAGCAAAATCACTAGCATCACACATAATTTCAAATGGTAAGTTCCAATCAGGAGGTTCAACTATAGGAGCAGTTGTTAAGGCTTTCTTAAGAGTTTCAAAAGCTTCCTTACAATCATCATCAAAAACAAATGGTACGTCTTTTTGAAGAAGATTAGTAAGAGGCTTTGAAATCTTGGAGAAATCTTTAATAAATCTCCTATAAAACCCAGCATGACCAAGAACACTACGAATACCTTTAACGTCCCTCGGATAGGGCATCTTCTCAATTGCTTCAACTTTAGCTCTATCAACTTCAATACCTCTCTCAGAAATTTTATGTCCCAATACAATTCCTTCATTAACCATAAAGTGGCATTTCTCCCAATTAAGAACAAGGTTAGTTTCTTCACATCTCTGCAAAACTTTATCAAGGTTTCGCAAGCAACTATCAAAAGAATTCCCATAGACGGAAAAATCATCCATGAATACCTCTACAATACTTTCACAAAAACCATGAAAAATAGCAGACATGCATCTTTGAAAAGTAGCAGGAGCATTACATAAACCAAAAGGCATGCGTCTATAAGCATAAGTTCCATAGGGACAAGTAAAAGTGGTTTTCTCTTGATCTTTAGCTTTAATAGCGATTTGTGAAAACCCGGAATAACCATCAAGAAAGCAAAAATGAGTATTTTTAGATAATCTTTCTAGCATTTGATCAATAAATGGTAAAGGGTAATGATCTTTCTTAGTAACTTTATTAACTTTTCGAAAATCAATGCACATTCTATACCCTACAACTACTCTTTGAGGAATGAGCTCATCATTATCATTAGGCACAATAGTCATACCTCCTTTCTTGGGAACACAGTGCACAGGACTAACCCATCTACTATCAGCAATAGGATATATAATACCAGCTTCAAGAAGTCGTAATACCTCATTCCTTACCACTTCCTTCATCTTTGGAATTAGACGACGCTGAGGTTCAACAACAGGCTTTGCATCATCTTCCATATTAATAGCATGTTGGCAAATAGAAGGAGAAATCCCCTTCAAATCATCAAGAGTGTAGCCAATAGCGCCTCGATGCTTCTTCAATATTTCCAATAACCTTTCTTCCTCAATCTCTGAAAGCTTAGAACTAATAATAACAGGATATATTTTCTTATCATCAATATGAGCATATTTAAGATTATCAGGTAAAGGCTTTAAATCAAAAACAGGATCCTCCTTTGGTGGCGGTGTTGTACCCAAATCTTCCACCGGTAAATCATGCTTGAGAATAGGTTGGCGAAGAAAAATTTCCTCAAGCTCATCTCTTTCTTTCCTAAAAATTTCGCTCTCGCTATCCTCCAAATGTTGCTGCAAAGGATTATTAGGAACAAGAACAATAGATGCACATTGCTCCATTTTAATATCATTACTAGGCAAATCAGCTTTATAAGGAGTTTTAGTAAATTTAGAGAAGTTAAACTCATAAGATTCACCAGCAAATTTAGTCAAAATTTTCTCTTTCTTGCAATCTATAATAGCTCCACAAGTATTTAGAAAAGGTCTACCAAAAATAATAGGACAATAATCACTAGCAGCAGAGCCAAGTACCAAAAAGTCAGCAGGATATTTAATCTTACCGCATAAAACTTCCACATCTCGAACAATACCAATTGGAGAAATAGTTTCTCTATTAGCCAGCTGAATAACCACATCAATATCTTCAAGTTCACAAGAATCAATTTCGTGCATAATCTCCGTGTAAAGCTCATACGGAATAGCACTAACACTTGCACCAATATCACATAATCCATAATAGCAATGATCACCAATTCTAACAGACATCATAGGAACACTAGCTTGTTTGGGTTTATTAGGATGTGAAACAATATTAGAAGCATCTTCACAGAAAATAATATGACCATCCTCCACATTTTCAGTCACAAGATCTTTAACTATTGCAACAGCAGGTTCAATTTTTATTTGTTTTTCAGGTTCTACAGGTTTCTTTTCACTTTTATGAACCGCACTATTTATAACAGAGTACTCTTTCATTTTGGCAGGGAAATGAGTTTTTTCAATATAAGCTTCAGGAATAACATGATCAGCAGTTTCAACTACAACACATTTATTAATAGATGAATCAATTTTATCTTTATACGGTTCATGATACTTATCAAAATTCCTCTTTGGCAATTCATAATGAGAGGCAAAAGCTTTATAAAGATTTACAGCAACTTGAGAATCAAGACCATAAGTAGCACTCATATTACGAAATTTATCAGTATTCATAAAAGCTTCAATGCATTTATAATCATAAATTATACCTGATTCTCGATCTTTGTCGTTCTCCCAACCTTCAGTATTTTCTTGGATTCGATCAAGAAGGTCCCTTTTAAACTCTTCTTTGTTGCGTGTAAATGATCCAGAACAAGAAGTATCCAGCAAGGTCTTGTCTTGAAAAGAAAGTCTTGCATAGAAATTATCAATAATAACATTACCAGGAAGCTCATGAATGGGGCATTTGAGCATTAAAGACTTCAATCTCCCCCAAGCTTGGGCAATACTCTCTCCATCATGAGGCCAAAAATTATATATGCGATTCCGATCCTTATGAATTTCACTTGGAGGATAGAACTTAGAATAAAACCGGGGCACAATATCATTCCATTCAAGAGAATCCCCATTATCCAGTAATTTATACCAATGCGCCGCCTTACCGGACAGCGATAAAGAGAATAATTTCTTCCTCACTTCATCCATAGCAATACCTGCACATTTGAATAACCCGCATAATTCATGCAAAAACAGTAAATGATCACCGGGATGGACAGTTCCATCCCCTTCATAGCGGTTATCCATAACACGTTCAATAATTTTCATAGGTATTTTATATGGTATCACTTCCTCACCTGGCGCTTCATCCACTACCGTTGCAGTAGTAGTAGATTTCCCAAATAGAAAATGAAGAGAAGATCTCTCCATAATGACTTATAGCAGCAGGCAGAAATAAAATCAGCACAACAGTAAAGGTTTTCCTTACCAATTCCACTTACCAATAGCGCTTCACTCCCCGGCAACGGCGCCAGAAAATAGTCTTGATGACCCACAAGTATAGGGGGTGTATCGTAGTATCTTCGATAAGTAAGAATGTCGATCCCAACGAGGAGCAGAAGGTGTTGACAAGCAGTTTCGATGAAGGATTCACTGTAAATGCTCACAGACAAGTAGTCAGGGGGTTTTGATGTAACAGTTGAATAAAGTACGAGTATGTAAAGTGCGAGAGTAATAATTGCAGCGAGTGGCCCAATCCTTTTTAGCACAAAGGACAAGCCGGTTTGTTTACTTATAATGACCAAGCGTTCTCGAGGACACACGGGATTTTAGTCTAGTGCTTTCGCTACATACGGCTAAATAATCTTCATTGTTGTGATAAGTGTTGTGTGGGTGAACCTATGCTAATGTACCGCCCTTCCTAGGACTAATACATACTTGTGATTATACCCCTTGCAAGCATCCGCAACTACAAGAAAGTAATTAAGAATAAATCTAACCACAGCCTTAAACTCTGAGATCCTGCGATCCCTCCTGCATCGATATACCAACGGGGGTTTAGGTTTCTGTCACTCCGGCAACCCCGCAATTAGCAAACGAATACAAGATGCATCCCCCTAGGCCCATAAATGGTGAAGTGTCATGTAGTCGACGTTCACATGACACCACTAGAAGAATAACACCACAACTTAAATATCACACCATTGAATATTACTCATCCATAATTCACTACTAACATTTAGACTTCACCCATGTCCTCAAGAACTAAACGAACTACTCACGAGACATCATACGGAACATGATCAGAGGTGATATGATGATGAATAACAATCTGAACATAAACTTGGTTCAATGGTTTCACTCAATAGCATCAACAACAAGTAGGAATCGATACCGGGAGAGTTTCCCCTATCAAACAATCAAGATCAAACCCAAATTGCTACGGCGGTGACGGTGTCCAGCGGTGATGACGGCGGTGATGATGGTGGAGATGATGATGATGGTGATGGCGATGATGTCCAGCTCGATGACGGTGACGATGGCGTCGATTTCCCCCTCCCGGAGGGGAATTTCCCCGGCGGATTCCTCGCTGCCCGCCGGAGAGCTCTTTCTCTCTGGTGTTCTCCGCCCGCGCAGAGGCGGGCTGTAACTCTTCGCGAGGTACCCCTTCGGCTTAGGTCTTCGGGACGAAGGGTTTGGCGAAGAAAAGGAGGCGAAAGGGTCGTGGGCCCCCGGACCACGGGCCGGCGCGGCCGGGGCACAGGCCGCGCCGCCCTAGGGTGTGGGCCCACCCTGGCTGCTCCTGGCTCCTCCTTCTGGCTCCCTTCGTCATCTTGAAAAATAGGATTTTTGGTATAATTTCCTTCCAGAGTTGATCTTCCGAAATATTGCGTTCTGACGGTGCTTTTTCCAGCAGAATCCTGGCTCCGGTGTTCGATCCTCCAATAATGATGAAACATGCAAAATAGATGAAATAACATAAGTAATGTGTCCCAATATGAAATATATCAATGAATAACAGCAAATTATGATATAAAATAGTGATGCAAATTGGACGTATCACCGCCCTGTGGGGTGGGCCCCCCTGGCTCCCCTCTGGCCCTTCTTTGGTGCTCTGGAAGCTTCCGGGAATTCTAAGATCTTCGGTGTTGATTTCGTCCGATTCCGAGAATATTTCCTTACTAGGATTTCTGAAACCAAAAACAGCAGAAAACAGCAACTGGCCCTTCGGCATCTCCTCAATAGGTTAGTTCCGGAAAACGCATAAAAACAACATAAAGTATGCATAAAACATGTAGATATCATCAATAATGTGGCATGGAACATAAGAAATTATCGATACGTCGGAGACGTATCAGCATACCCAAGCTTAGTTTCTGCTCGTCCCGAGCAGGTAAACGATAACAAAGATAATTTCTGGAGTGACATGCCATCATAACCTTGATCATATTGTAAGCATATGTAATGAATGCAGCGATCAAAACAATGGTAATGCAATGAGTAAACAAATGAATCATAAAGCAAAGACTTTTCATGAATAGTACTTTCAAGACAAGCATCAATAAGTCTTGCATAAGAGTTAACTCATAAAGCTATAATTCAAAGTAAAGGTATTGAAGCAACACAAAGGAAGATTAAGTTTCAGCGGTTGCTTTCAACTTGTAACATGTAAATCTCATGGATAGTTGTCAACATAGAGTAATATAACAAGTGCAATATGCAAGTATGTAGGAATCAATGCACAGTTCACACAAGTGTTTGCTTCTTGAGGTAGAGAGAAAAAGGTGAACTGACTCAACATAAAGATAAAAGAATGGCCCTTCGCAAAGGGAAACATCGATTGCTATATTTGTGCTAGAGCTTTGGTTTTGAAAACAAGAAACAATTTTGTCAACGGTAGTAATAAAGCATATGTGTTATGTAAATTATATCCTACAAGTTGCAAGCCTCATGCATAGTATACTAATAGTGCCCGCACCTTGTCCTAATTAGCTCGGATTACCTGGATTATCATCGCAATGCCTATGTTTTAACCAAGTGTCACAAAGGGGTACCTCTATGCCGCCTGTACAAAGGTCTAAGGAGAAAGCTCGCATTGGATTTCTCGCTATTTATTATTCTCAACTTAGACATCCATACCGGGACAACATAGACAACAGATAATGGACTCCTCTTTAATGCATAAGCATTCAGCAACAATTAATTTTCTCATATGAGATTGAGGATATTTGTCCAAAACTGAAACTTCCACCATGGATCATGGCTTTAGTTAGCGGCCCAATGTTCTTCTCTAACATTATGCATGCTCTAACCATTCTAGCGGTAAATCTCCCTTACTTCAGACAAGACGGACATGCATAGCAACTCACATGATATTCAATAAAGAGTAGTTGATGGCGTCCCCAGGAACATGGTTATCGAAGCAACTTATTAAGACATAAAGTGCATAAGTACATATTCAATACCACAATAGTTTTTAGGATATTTGTGCCATGAGCTATATATTGCAAAGGTAGAGGATAGAATTTTAAAGGTAGCACTCAAGCAATTTACTTTGGAATGGCGGAGAAATACCATGTAGTAGGTAGGTATGGTGGACACAAATGGCATAGTGTTTGGCTCAAGGATTTGGATGCACGAGAAGTATTCCCTCTCAATACAAGGCTTAGGCTAGCAAGGCTATTTGAAACAAACACAAGGATGAACCGGTGCAGCAAAACTCACATAAAAGACATATTGTAAACATTATAAGACTCTACACCGTCTTCCTTGTTGTTCAAACTCTTACTAGAAATTATCTAGTCCTTAGAGAGACCAATTATGCAAACCAAATTTTAGCAAGCTCTATGTATTTCTTCATTAATAGGTGCAAAGTATATGATGCAAGAGCTTAAACATGAGCACAACAATTGCCAAGTATCGAGTTATTCAAGACTTCATACCAATTACTACATGTAGCATTTTCCGTTTCCAACCATATAACAATTAACGAAGCAGTTTCAACCTTCGCCATGAAAATTAAAAGCTAAGAACACATGTGTTCATATGAACCAGCGGAGCGTGTCTCTCTCCCACACAAGCATTTATTCAAACAAAAACTAAAACAAAAGCACACAGACGCTCCAAGTAAAGTACATAAGATGTGACCGAATAAAAATATAGTTTCAAGAGAAGGAACCTGATAATTTGTCGATGAAGAAGGGGATGCCTTGGGCATCCCCAAGCTTAGATGCTTGAGTCTTCTTGAAATATGCAGGGATGAACCACCGGGGCATCCCCAAGCTTAGACTTTTCACCCTTCTTGATTGTAGTATATCATCCTCCTCTCTTGACCCTTGAAAACTTCCTCCACACCAAACTCAAAACAACTCATTAGAGGGTTAGTGCACAATCAAAAATTCACATGTTCAGAGGTGACACAATCATTTTTAACACTTCTGGACATTGCTTAAAGCTACTGGAAGTCAATGGAACAAAGAAATCCATCCCACATAGCAAAAGAGGCAATGCGAAATAAAAGGCAGAATCTGTCAAAACAGAATAGTCCGTAAAGACGAATTTTATTGAGGCACCAGACTTGCTCAAATGAAAATGCTCAAATTGAATGAAAGTTGCGTACATATCTGAGGATCACACACGTAAATTAACATAATTTTCTGAGTTACCTACAGAGAATTAGGCCCAGATTCGTGACAGCAAGAAATCTGTTTCTGCGCAGTAATCCAAATCTAGTATGAACCTTACTATCAAAGACTTTACTTGGCACAATAATGCAACAAAACTAAGATAAGGAGAGGTTGCTACAGTAGTAACAACTTCCAAGACACAAATATAAAACAAAATTACTGTAGCAAAATAAGCACATGGGTTATCTCCCAAGAAGTTCTTTCTTTATAGCCATTAAGATGGGCTCAGCAGTTTTAATGATGCACTCGCAAGAAATAGCATTTGAAGCAAAAGAGAGCATCAAGAAGCAAATTCAAAACACATTTAAGTCTAATCCACTTCCTATGCAAAGGAATCTTGTACACAAATGAATTCATGAAGAAAAGAGTGACAAGCATAAGAGGATAAAACACGAGTAACTTCAAGATTCTCAACATAAAGAGGGGAAACTTAATATTATTAAGATGCATATAACCATGTTTCCCTCTCTCATAATAACTTTCTGTAGCATCATTGATGAAATCCACAATATACCTATCACTTAAAACATTCTTATCATGGTTCATATGCATAGAAGTATCATTAATTTTGGCATAAGAAGAGTTCTTCTCATTAATAGTAATTGGAGCAAGACTATTATCAAGAATTTGAACATGGTAAACAAGTTGCATATTAAGGGAATTTTTTTGGTAATCCAATCATGACTATGACAAGTTTCATAAGGATAGTTATAACTTATATCATAGCATTCTTTATAGTCATCAAAGGTCGGAGGCATAGTGTCATCATAAGAAATAGAATAGTTATCTTTCTCAGTCGGTTTATCTTTGACCATACCATCATTGTTATTAGAAGGAGATGTATCAAACACATAATGATCAGTAGCAAAAGGATTTTCAAACACATCTTCCCCAAGCTTAAAGCTTCCTATATCATTATGGGAGGAAGCATGGATAGCACTGATACTATGGCAATAATTATCACCATCATTTTCAGAATTAGTTTCCCAGAGATTTGCAATATCAAAAGTAGTGTGCTCATTCAAATCATGATCACTAATGTATGTAAAGGGAATAGGAAGATCATTGTATTCAGATTCATTATCATAATAATCATTAGGAGCAACATACTTACGGTTACCTAGCGTTATCTCATTCACGCGGGGATATTCCGTTACCTCTTTCTCTTTATTCTCCTTCTTCTTCTTCTTCTTCTTCTTCTTCTTCTTCTTCGTTCCCTTCTTCTTCTTCTTCTTCTTCTTCTTCTTCTTCTTCTTCTTCTTCTTCTTCTTCTTCTTCTCTTCCTTCTCCTCGTTCCCTTCTTTAGGAGGAAGAGGCTTGAAGGGTGGCTTGTCCGCATAACCTGATTTACTTTCAGAAACAATAGAAGAAACTTGGGAGGATTCCTCCTTTTCATTAATTAGTTCAAAGCACACAGCGGTCCTATCATATTTTGGCAAGGTGTCATCTTCTAAAATATTTTGTATGTAAGTATTTGTATGGCTATTATCAATGCAATAAGAAAAACACCCATGCAGGACATCATCAATATCAAGATCACTCATATGTAACAAAGAGATTTTTCTTGAGAGCTCTTCACACCACAAAAATAAAGTAAGTTCATCATGCTGATTAGGAGTAATTTCATCATCACAATACCAATTTGTAGCACTCATGGGGTTCAAATTATCATTGGAGGAGCATTGAAAATTAAAATGACCCACTCCATGGCAAAGTTCACAAATAAAAGGATAGAGGGCACACACTTTTTTACCAAGATCATCTAGAGCCCTAAACCACTTTCTAGTTTTTTCATTAATATGATGGATACAATATTCATCTTTGATTTGATTAATTTCACAAGGTCTATGCATTCCACAAAAATTAACATGCTTATTGGAAATAACATTCTTAGGACTTTGAGCATGCTTATTGCAATCATTAACAACAATTTCATTCTTCATGCAAGCCTCTTTAAAAGGTTCATGATACTTATCAAAATTCTTTTTAGGCAATTCAAAATGAGAAGCAAAGGCTTTATAAAGATTTGTAGCAACTTGAGAGTCAAGACCATAAGTAGCACTCATATTTCGGAATTTATCAGTATCCATAAAAGCTTTAATGCATTCATAATCATAAATTATACCCGACTCTTTACCTTTGTTGTTCTCCTATTCTTCAGCGTTCTCCTCAATCCGATCAAGAAGATCCCACCTAGCTTCAACCTCCTTGCTTGTGAAAGATCCCTCCGAACAGGCATCCAGATAGTCCTTGTGTTGTCCTGAAAGCCTCGCATAAAAATTGTTAACAATAACATTACGGGGGAGCTCATGAATGGGACATTTGAGCATTAGTGACTTCAATCTCCCCCACGCTTGAGAAATACTCTCTCCATCATGAGGATAAAAGTTATAAATGTAATTCCTATCAATATGCACTTCATGAGGAGGATAAAATTTAGAATAGAAGAGAGGTACAATTTCCTCCCAACCAAGAGAATGACTATTCTTCAACAATTTATACCAATGTGCCGCTTTACCAGACAGCGAAATAGAGAATAGCTTCTTCCTCACTTCATCCATAGAGATACCTGCACACTTGAATAACCCGCATAATTCATGCAAAAACAATAAATGATCTCCAGGATGGACAGTTCCATCCCCTTCATAGCGGTTATCCATAACACGTTCAATAATTTTCATAGGTATTTTATATGGAATACTTTCAGCAGGTGGATTTAAAATATCAGAAGCATCATTAGAGTTATTGCATATGGGAGATAAAGCATTATCAGAGCAAAATATTTCTTCCAAAGCTGAGGAGCAAAAAAGATTATTTTTATATAAACTAGCTTCCCCAAGCTTAGACTTATCCATAGCATTAGCAGTGATTGCGTTCATACCAATAACATTGCTACTAGCATGCAAATGAGGCTCCATAGGTTCTTTAATTTTCGCATCACACAATTCATGTCTTATCTTAGGAAATAAATCAAAAAGCTCATAGTTGTATTCCATTATGCCTAACTAGTGTAAAACAAGAAACAAAAAAGATGCAAGTGCAGGATCTAAAGGAAATAGCTTCGAGCACACACACAATGGCGCCAGAAAAGTACTGTTACCTGGAACCGGAGTATGAGTGCCTTTTACCTTTCCTCCCCGGCAACGGCGCCAGGAAAGTGCTTGATGTCTACGGGAGCTTCTATTCTTGTAGACAGTGTTGGGCCTCCAAGAGCAGAGGTTTGTAGAACAGCAGCAAGTTTCCCTTAAGTGGATCACCCAAGGTTTATCGATCTCAGGGAGTAAGAGGTCAAAGATATCCCTCTCAAGCAACCCTGCGATCACAATGCAAGAAGTCTCTTGTGTCCCCAACACACCTAATACACTTGTCAGATGTATAGGTGCACTAGTTCGGCGAAGAGATAGTGAGATGCAAGTAATATGGATGAGTATGAGTGGTAATAGCAATCTGAATAAAATATGGCAGCGAGTAAACATGCAACGAGACAGTAAACAAACGGAGATTCGATGCTTGGAAGCAAGGCCCAGGGATCCTGCTTTCACTAGTGGACACTCTCAACAATGATCACATAATAGGACTACTCTACACCCTCTTGTTGGATGATGAACACCACTAATCGTGTAGGATTACACGAACCCTCAATGCCGGAGTTAACAAGCTCCACAATATTCAATGTTCATATTTAAATAACCTTAGAGTGCAAGATAGATCAACACAACCAAACCAAGTACTAACATAGCATGCACACCGTTACCATCACACTATGAAAGGAGGAATAGATCGCATCAATACCATCATAGTAATAGTTAACTTCATAATCTACAAGAGATCACAATCATAGCATACGCCAAGTACTTCATGATGCACACACTGCCAACATTACATCATGGAGGAGGAATAGACTACTTTAATAACATCACTAGAGTAGCACATAGATGATATTCAACTAGATCACAAAGAGAGAGAGATGAACCACATAGCTACAGCGGAGCCCTCAGCCCCGGGGGTGAATTACTCCCTCCTCATCATGGAGGCAGCGATGGCGGCGAAGATGGCGGTGGAGACGGCGGTGGAGATGACTCCGGGGGCAATTCCCCGTCCCGGCGGCATGCCGGAACAGAGACTTCTGTCCCCCGAATTGGAGTTTCGCGATGGCGGCGGCTCTGGATGGTTTTCTCTGGTTTCGTCGAACTGGGTCGAGGTTTTAGGTCAGGGACGACTAAATAGGCGAAGAGTCGGAGTCGGAGGGGCCACAGGGGGCCCACACACTAGGGGGGCGCGCCCCCCCTAGGCCGCGCCGCCCTGTGGGGTGGGGCCCCCTGGCTCCCCTCTGGCCCTTCTTTGGTGCTCTGGAAGCTTCCGGGAATTCTAAGATCTTCGGTGTTGATTTCGTCCGATTCCGAGAATATTTCCTTACTAGGATTTCTGAAACCAAAAACAGCAGAAAACAGCAACTGGCCCTTCGGCATCTCGTCAATAGGTTAGTTCCGGAAAACGCATAAAAACAACATAAAGTATGCATAAAACATGTAGATATCATCAATAATGTGGCATGGAACATAAGAAATTATCGATACGTCGGAGACATATCAATGTTCTATCTTAATGCTACTTCAATCCTATCAATTGCCCAACTGTAATTTGTTCACCCAACACTTGTCACTGGTTATTGGAGAGTTACCACTAGTGTAGATAGCTGGGAACCCCGGTCCATCTCTCATCATCATATACTCGTTCCTATATGACATTGGAAGTAGTATCAACTATTTCCTGGTGCCATTACCTCCGTGTTACTGTTACTGCTGCTGTGTTACTGTTACTATTGCTCTCATATTATTGCTGCTTTCACATCACCCCTGTTACTAGTGCTTTTCCAGGTGCAACTGAATTGACAACTCAGTTGTTAAGGCTTATAAGTATTCTTTACCTCCCCTTGTGTCGAATCAATAAAATTGGGTTTTACTTTCCTCGAAGACTGTTGCGATCCCCTATACTTGTGATCAAGACTATTTTCCGGCGTCGTTGCCGGGGAGGCATAGCTCTATTCATAAGTTCACCTGGGGAGTACACTCCACCTCTCTCTCTGTTTTTATTTTATTTTGTTTTGCTTAGATTACTTTTGTCTAGTTTATTTGTGCTTAGTTTATTTCTGTCTAGTATTATTTTGCTTAGTTTACTTTTGTCTAGTTTCTTTTTGTCTTGTTTTATTTTTCTTATATACCCAAAAATCCATAAAAAATTGAAAAACCAAAAAATTAAAAACTATTGTTATTGAAGAACTCATACCCATTACAGAGCTTGTAGAATTATATAAAAATTATAGAGAATCAAGAAAGGGTGAAGTCATGAGTGCTGTGTTAAATTTTTTGAATATAATTGCTAAAATCTTGCTTAAACGCCATGATATAAACTCTTGCTCTAAACAGGATACTAAACATCTTAAATTCCAATGTGGTTTTAGTGAAGAAGTTTTAATTATGAACTACAATTGGAATAACTATTTTCATTTTGGGTTCGAAGAGGTAGAACAATTTGTTTTATTTATGGTAACCTCTGAGATAGAATCCTTCATGTCTAAAAATTATGAAACTTGTGTTGCTTGTAAGGACCTTAAAGATTATGTCTCTTCTATCCTTAATTTTTGCATAGAAAGTTACAGCGATAATCCTTATATCATTGATTATAAAGAGAGACTCATTAGTGCACAAGAATGCACTCACAATTTGCAGGAACCTGTGGAAGAAGAAATTGATGAACCTGAAAGATCATTGGATGAAAAAGAGGAGGAGAGTGATGAACAAAAGGAGAAAGAATGGATTAGCTACCCATGCCAACCTTCTAATGAGAGTAACTCTTTATCTCTTACACTATTTGATTGTCCTCCATGCTTACCAAAGGAGGATGAATGTTATGTTCCTGTGGATTCTCTTGAAATATTCCCTATGAGTAAAACTTGTGAGAATAATTATGCTACTGTTATCTATGATAATCCATGCTATTTTTGATAAATCTTATGATAATGCTTTGTTTGTGCCTAATATCGAAATGCGTGGTACTAAAAAGTTTTGCCTAGCAAATGTTTATGATAACGCTCTAGATGATGGTCCTATGTTACTTGATAATATTAATTGTACTACTAATGAAAATGGGATTGGAGAAGTCTTGAATTTATCTAGGAGTCCCATATCTCTTGAGATTGATCAATCATATTGTTATATTATTGATAAAAGTGGGTTTGAAAGTTTTAATCCCATTATTTTTGAGCTTGATAAAAATTATGTGCTTGTGGATCATGAAAAACATGCTGTATGTGATAGTTATATTGTTGAATTTATTCATGAAGCTACTGAAAATTATTATGAGAGAGGAAAATATGGTGGTAGAAATTTTCATAGTACTAAAACACCTCTCTATATGCTGAAACTTTTGAAGTTACTCTTGTTTTATCTTCCTATGCTTGTCACTTTGTTCTTCATGAATTTATTTGTGTACAAGATTCCTATGCATAGGAAGTGGGTTAGACTTAAATGTGTTACGAATTTGCTTTTTGATGCTCTCTTTTGCTTCAACTCTTATTTCCATGTGAGCATCTTTAAAATCTACTGAGCCCATCTTAATGGCTATAAAGAAAGCACTTCTTGGGAGATAACCCATGTTTTTATTTTTTCTACTGTTTTGTTGTGTCTTGGAAGTTGTTACTACTGTAGCAACCTCTCCTTATCTTTATTTTACTGCATTGCTGTGCCAAGTAAAGTCTCTAATACAAAGTTGATGCTAGATTTGGATTTCTGCGCAGAAACAAATTTCTAGCTGTCACGAATTTGAGTAGGTCTCTCTGTAGGAAACTCAGAAAAATCTGCGAAAATTCATGAGTGATCCTTAGATATGTACGCAACATTCATTAGTTTTGAGTTTTCTGATTTGAGCAACGGAAGTACCTCGAAAAAAATCATGTTTACTGGCTGTTCTGTTTTGACAGATTATGTCTCTGTTTTTTTGCATTGTCTCTTGTGGACTTTAAGTAAGGCTTTCTAGACGTGAGAAGCTGTAGCTAATGTTTTATTGAGTTCTTGCAATGTGTCACTACAGGACTAAAGTGGCCCCTCTAATGAAGTTTATGAGAAGTTTGGTGTGGCAGAAGTTTTCAAGGGTCAAGAGAGGAGGATGATATATGATCAAGAAGAGTGAAAAGTCTAAGCTTGGGGATGCCCCCGTGGTTCATCCCTGCATATTTTAAGAAGACTCAAGCGTCTAAGCTTGGGGATGCCCAAGGCATCCCCTTCTTCATCAACAACTTATCAGGTCACCTCTAGTGAAACTATATTTTTATTCGGTCACATTTTATGTGCTTTACTTGGAGCGTCTGTGTGCTTTTATTGTTGTTTGTGTTTGAATAAGATCGGATCCTAGCAATCCTTGTGTGGGAGAGAGACACGCTCCGCTTTTTCATATGAACACTGGTGTTCTTCGTTTTACTTTTAATGTTCATGACAAAAGTTGGAAGCTACAATACTTATTGTTATTTGGTTGGAAACAAAAAATGCTTCATATTGTCTTGAATAATTTGATACTTGGCAATTGTTTTGAGCTCTCAAGTAGATCATGTTTAAGCTCTTGAACCATGTAGTTTAAACCTATTAGTGGAGAACTACCGTAGAGCTTGTGGAAATTTGGTTTGCATGATTGGTTGCTCTAAGGTCTAGATATTTTCTGGTAAAAGTGTTTGAGAAACAAGGAAAATAATGTAGAGTCTTATAATGCTTGCAATATGTTCTTATGTAAGTTTTGCTGTACCGGTTCATACTTGTGTTTGCTTCAAACAACCTTGCTAGCCAAAGCCATGTACTGAGAGGGAATGCTTCTCGTGCATCCAAAACCTTGAGCCAAAACCTATGCCATTTTTGTCCACCATAACTACCTACTATGTGGTATTTCTCTGCCATTCCAAGTAAATACTTCATGTGCAACCTTTAAACAATTCAAAAGTCATTATCTCTTATTTGTGTCAATGTTTTATAGCTCATGAGGAAGTATGTGGTGTTTTATCTTTCAATCTTGTTGGGCAGACTTTCACCGATGGACTAGTGGCTTCATCCGCTTATCCAATAATTTTGCAAAAAGAGCTAGCAACGGGGTTCCCATCCCCAATTAATTAACTTTCATTAATAATTCTCTTCACATGTTTTGCCCTGATTCATCAGTAAGCAACTTAATTTTGCAAATACACACTCCTTCATGGTATGTGAAATGTTGGAAGGCACCCGAGGATTCGGTTAGCCATGGCTTGTGAAAGAAAAAGGTTGGGAGGAGTGTCATCCATAAATAAAACTAAAGTACATGTGTAAACAAAAGAGAAGAGGGATGATTGATACGTCTCCAACGTATCGATAATTTCTTATGTTCCATGCTTGTTTTATAATGATACACACATGTTTTATACATACTTTATGTCATATTTATGCATTTTCTGGCACTAACCTATTAACAAGATGCCGAAGAGCCAGGTGCTGTTTTCTGCTGTTTTTGGTTTCAGAAATCCTAGTAAGGAAATATTCTCGGAATTGGACGAAATCAACGCCCAGGGGCCTATTTTTCCACGAAGCTTCCAGAAGACCGAAAGGGAAACGAAGTGGGGCGACGAGGCGCCGCCACACTGGGGCGGCGCGGCCCAAGGGGGGCCCGCGCGGCCCTAGCGTGTGGCCCCCTTGTCAGCCCTCCGACTCCGCCCTTCCGCCTACTTAAAGTCTTCGTCGCGAATACCCCAGTACCGAGAGCCACGATACGGAAAACCTTCCAGAGACGCCGCCGCCGCCAATCCCATCTCGGGGGATTCAGGAGATCGCCTCCGGCACCCTACCGGAGAGGGGAATCATCTCCCGGAGGACTCTTCACTGCCATGGTCGCCTCCAGAGTGATGTGTGAGTAGTTCACCCCTGGACTATGGGTCCATAGCAGTAGCTAGATTTTTGTCTTCTCCTAATTGTGCTATCATTGTTGGATCTTGTGAGTTGCCTAACATGATCAAGATCATCTATTTGTAATGCTACATGTTGCGTTTGTTGGGATCCGATGAATATGGAATACTATGCTATGTTGATTATCAATCTATCTATGTGTTGTTTATGATCTTACATGCTCTCCGTTATTAGTAGAGGCTCTAGCCAAGTCGTTACTTGTAACTCCAATAGGGAGTATTTATGCTCGATAGTGGGTTCATGCCTACATTAAATCTGGGACAGTGATAGAAAGTTCTAAGGTTGTGGATGTGCTGTTGCCACTAGGGATAAAACATCAATGCTATGTCTAAGGATGTATTTGTTGATTACATTACGCACCATACTTAATGCAATTGTCTGTTGTTTGCAACTTAATACTGGAGGGGGTTCGGATGATAACCTGAAGGTGGACTTTTTAGGCATAGATGCATGCTGGATAGCGGTCTATGTACTTTGTCGTAATGCCCAATTAAATCTCACACTACTCATCATAACATGTGATGCGGGGTGGCCTTCGGTCACCTCCACACCAAGACCAACAAGTCCCCCAAGTGGACCGATGACACAAGCCCGAGTCAAGGCTCTCCATGATGAGGTGAACTCGCTCCTCACCACCCTTGATCTTGGTACCCCTTTGGATGGATTGCTACCTCATGCCGACGTGTTATGTGTCATTAGGTACAAGGAGCATCAAGAGCACGAAGAGGAGGATACACCATGGTCAAGAGGAGGAGAGGAGCAGCTGGACGCGAAGATGGACATGGAGCTGGACCGGAAGCCGCCCGAAAAGCTCAAGGAAGAGAAGATGGTCGGCCGGTCCAGAACCCGGTCAGACCGGCCTCCTGACCGGGCCACCCGGTCCAGAACCCGGTCTGACCGGCCTCCTGACTGGGTCGCCCGGTCCAAACCGGGATTTGCGCTCGTGCCATCCGGGCACTATCCCGGGGCCTCGAAACCTCGTCCGGTTGCCGCCCGGTCCCAGGCCCGGTCTGACCGGCCCCCTGACCGGCCTGCACGACTTAAGTCACCTATTTCGGCCCGAACCGTTTCACTTGTGCCTTTTCGGCCCATGACGCCTTGTAAGACTATATAAGCCTCCAGGACGCCCCTAGACCTTTTTAGACTTGTTTTGAACTCAAACCTACCTTTGAGCTTAGTCTCCCTTGGGTATCATCCCTCTGTAATCAAGGCCATCCTTGTTGTTGATTTGGATATTGTTGAGTGAGATTCTAGTACAAGCTACTCTCTCTCCCTCACCAATCTCTTTTCTCCAACACCAATCTCTCACCGGGAATTCTGCCGCGTGCCTCTTCCGGGTGATTCTATTGGCGTGGTCCATCGAGCCACGGGGGTAAGTATCGGGTGTATCGGGTTGGTGTGCGTGCGTGAGTTTCGGAGTTCCTCGTGTTCGTCGTGTTCTTCGTGTTCCTCGCGTTTTCCCATCTCCCCTCTTGGTTTCGAAGTCAATCCGCGAGATCGGGCCACACACGGGGTCTTAGACCTCATCAACATGTATGTGCATGGTCATGCCCTCTTTATTTGTCAATTGCCCAACTGTAATTTGTTCACCCAACATGCTATTTATCTTATGGGAGAGACACCACTAGTGAACTGTGGACCCCGGTCCATTCTTTACATCGAATACAATCAACTGCAATACTCGTTCTACTGTTTTCTGCAAACATCATCATCCACACTATACATATAATCCTTTGTATAGCAAGCCGGTGAGATTGACAACCTCACTGTTAAGTTGGGGCAAAGTAATTTGGTTGTGTTGTGCAGGTTCCACGTTGGCGCCGGAATCCCTGGTGTTGCGCCGCACTACACTCCGTCGCCATCAACCTTCAACGTGCTTCTTGGCTCCTACTGGTTTGATAACCTTGGTTTCTTACTGAGGGAAGACTTGCCGTTGTACGCATCACACCTTCCTCTTGGGGTTCCCAACGTACGTGTGCTTTACCGTCACAAGCAATGATCTACCTTGCTGGTAGAGATAACGTCCTTCATGGGAACCGCTCTTTGAAAGTCTGTTTGATGAGGGGGTTAGAGTGCCCACTACCATTCGTTGACAACAACAAACACCTCTCAAAACTTTACTTTTTATGCTCTCTATATGATTTCAAAACTTAAAAAGCTCTAGCACATGATTTAATCCCTGCTTCCCTCTGCGAAGGGCCTTTCTTTTACTTTATGTTGAGTCAGTTTACCTACTTCCTTCTATCTTAGAAGCAAACACTTGTGTCAACTGTGTGCATTGATCCTTACATACTTGCTTATTGCACTTATTATTTTACTTTGTGTTGACAATTATCCATGAGATATGCATGTTGAAAGTTGAAAGCAATTGCTGAAACTTAATCATCCTTTATGTTGCTTCAATGACTTTTACTTTGAATCTATTGCTTTATGAGTTAACTCTTATGCAAGACTTTTTGATGCTTGTCTTGAAAGTATTATTCATGAAATTTTTTGCTATATGTTATCTATTTGTTAGCAAACTATAGATCGTTTCCTTCAGTCACTTCATTCATCTCATATGCTTTACAATAGTATGATCAAGATTATGTAAGTAGCATGTCACTTCAGAAATTATTCTTTTTATCGTTTACCTACTCGAGAGCGAGTAGGAACTAAGCTTGGGGATGCTTGATACGTCTCCAACGTATCTATTATTTATGATGTTCCATGCTAGTTTTATGACAATACCTACATGTTTTGCTCACACTTTATAATGTTTTTATGCATTTTCCGGGACTAACCTATTAACAAGATGACGAGGTGCCAGTTCCTGTTTTCTGCTGTTTTTGGTTCCAGAAAAGCTGTTCGGGCAATATCCTCGGAATTCGACGAAACAAAAGCGAAACCTCTTATTTCACCGAGACGGACCCAGAACACCGAAGGAGAGACGGAGAGGAGGCCCACAGCCTCCAGACCACCAGGCGGCGCGGCCTAGGAGGGGGGCGCGCTCAGGTGTGGTGTGGGCCCCTCTGGACCCCTCCGACGCCGCCCTTTCGCCTATATATTCCTCGCGATGCGAAAACCCTACATGAATCAATCATATTCCAGAAAGACTCCAGGGGCGCCACCGCCATCGCGAAACCTAGTTTTGGGGGTCAGAAGTTCCTGTTTCGGCACCCTGCCGGGACGGGGATCGACCCCCGGAGCCTTCTCCATCGACGCCACCGCCTCCATCATGCTCCGTGAGTAGTTTCCCCATGGATTACGGGTTCTAGCAGTAGCTAGTTGGTACTCTCTCTCCCATGTACTTCAATACAATGATCTCATGAGCTGCCTTACATGATTGAGATCCATCTGATGTAATCGGTGTTGTGTTTGTTGGGATCCGATGAATTGTTACATTATGATCAGTCTATCTATAAAGTTTGTGAAGTTATTGTTGATGCAATCTTGTTGTGTTTAATGCTTGTCACTAGTGCACGAGTGGCATGATCTTAGATTTAAGCTCTATAATTATTGCTTAGATTGTATCTACAAGTTGTTTGCACATGTCTATGTCCGGAACCCGAGGCCCCAGAGTGACAGCAACTGGGATAACTGGAGGGGAAGGCTTAGATATGAGATCACATGTTTTCACCAAGTGTTAATGCTTTGCTCCGGTGCTCTATTAAAAGGAGTACCTTAATTACCAGTAGATTCCCTTGAGGCCCGGTTGCCACCGTCTGGTAGGACAAAAGATGTTATGCAAGTTTCTCATTGCGAGCACGTATGACTATATATGGAAAACATGCCTACATGATTAATAAACTGATGTTCTATCTTAATGCTATTTCAATCCTATCAATTGCCCAACTGTAATTTGTTCACCCAACACTTGTCACTTGTTATTGGAGAGTTACCACTAGTGTAGATAGCTGGGAACCCCGGCCCATCTCTCATCATCATATACTCGTTCCTATATGACATTGGAAGTAGTATCAACTATTTTCTGGTGCCATTGCCTCTGTGTTACTGTTATTGCTGTTGTGTTACTATTACTATTGCTCTCATATTATTGCTGCTTTCACATCACCCCTGTTACTAGTGCTTTTCCAGGTGCAGCTGAATTGACAACTCAGTTGTTAAGGCTTATAAGTATTCTTTACCTCCCCTTGTGTCGAATCAATAAATTTGGGTTTTACTTCCCTCGAAGACTGTTGCGATCCCCTATACTTGTGGGTTATCAAGACTATTTTCTGGCGCCGTTGCCGGGGAGGCATAGCTCTACTCATAAGTTCACCTGGGGAGTACACTCTACCTCTCTCTCTGTTTTTATTTTATTTTATTTTGCTTAGTTTACTTTTGTCTAGTTTATTTGTTCTTAGTTTATTTCCGTCTAGTATTATTTTGCTTAGTTTACTTTTCTCTAGTTTCTTTTTGTCTTGTTTTATTTTTCTTATATACCAAAAACTCCATAAAAAATTGAAAAACCGAAAAATTAAAAACAATTGTTATGGAAGAACTCATACCCATTACGGAGCTTGTAGAATTATATAAAAATTATAGAGAATCAAGAAAGGGTGAAGTCATGAGTGTTGTGTTAAAAAATTGAATATAATTGCTAAAATCTTGCTTAAACGCCATGATATAAACTGTTGCTCTAAACAGGATACTAAACTAAAGGAGATATGCCCAAGAGGCAATAATAAAAGTGGTTATTATATATCTTTATGTTTATGATAAATGTTTATATACCATGCTATAATTGTATTAACCGAAACATTGATACATGTGTGATATATAAACAACAAAGAGTCCCTAGTATGCCTCTTAACTAGCTTGTTGATTAATGGATGATTAGTTTCATAATCATGAACATTGGATGTTTTAATAACAAGGTTATATCATTGTATGAATGATGTAATGGACACACCCAATTAAGCGTAGCATAAGATCACGTCATTAAGTTATTTGCTATAAGCTTTCGTTACATAGTTACCTAGTCCTTATGACCATGAGATCATGTAAATCACTTATACCGGAAAGGTACTTTGATTACATCAAACGCCACTGCGTAAATGGGTGGTTATAAAGGTGGGATTAAGTATCCGGAAAGTATGAGTTGAGGCATATGGATCAATAGTGGGATTTGTCCATCCCGATGACGGATAGATATACTCTGGGCCCTCTCGGTGGAATGTCGTCTAGTGTCTTGCAAGCATATGAATAAGTTCATAAGAGACCACATACCACGGTACGAGTAAAGAGTACTTGTCAGGAGACGAGGTTGAACAAGGTATAGAGTGATACCGATGATCAAACCTCGGACAAGTAAAATATCGCGTGACAAAGGGAATTGGTATCGTATGTGAATGGTTCATTCAATCACTAAAGTCATCGTTGAATATGTGGGAGCCATTATGGATCTCCAGATCCCGCTATTGGTTATTGGTCGGAGTGAGTACTCAACCATGTCCGCGTAGTTCGCGAACCGTAGGGTGACACACTTAAAGTTGGATGTTGAAATGGTAGAACTTGAATATGGAATGGAGTTCGAATATTTGTTCGGAGTCCCGGATGAGATCCCGGACCTCACGAGGAGTTCCGGAATGGTCCGGAGAATAAGATTCATATATAGGAAGTCATTTTATAAGATTTAAAATGATCCGGAAGGTTCTATGGAAGGTTCTAGAAAAGTCCGGAAGAAACCACTTTGGAAGGCGGAGTCCCAAAGGGACTCCACCACCATGGCCGGCCAACCCTAAAGGGGGAGGAGTCCCAAGTGGACTCCCCTAAGGGGGCCGGCCACCCCCTCCCAAGGAAGGGTGGGAATCCCACCTCTAGTGGGAGTCCTAGCTTGGGGTAGGTTTCATGTGATATGGAAGGTTTTGGTTTGGGGTCTTATTCGAAGACTTGTAGACCAACTCTTGGGTGTTCCACCTATATAATGAGGGCCAAGGGGAGGGGGCCGGCCACCCCCAACTACACAAGGTGGCCGTACCACCTAGATGGCCGGCGCCCCCCCTCTCCCCAAACCCTAGCCACCCCACTACTCCTTCTTCCCCGCACGCTTAGCGAAGCTCCGCCGGGTTTCTTCACCACCACCGACACCACGCCGTCGTGCTGCCGGATTCAAGAGGAGCTACTACTTCCGCTGCCCGCTGGAACGGGGAGGTGGACATCGTCTTCATCAACAACCGAACGTGTGACCGAGTACGGAGGTGTTGCCCGTTCGTGCCGCCGTGATCAAGATCTTCTACGCGCTTTTGCAAGTGGCAAGTGAACGTCTACCGCATCAACAAGAGCCTCATCTTGTAGGCTTTGGAATCTCTTCAAGGGCGAGACTCGATAATCCCCTCGTTGCTACCGTCTTCTAGATTGCATCTTGGCTTGGATTGCGTGTTCGCGGTAGGAAATTTTTTGTTTTCTATGCAACGAATCCCTACAGTGGTATCAGAGCCGTGTCTATGCATAGATGGTTGCACGAGTAGAACACAATGGTTTTGTGGGCGTTGATGCTCTTGTTGTCTTTAGTTTGAGTACTTTAGCCTCCTGACCGGGTCGCCCGGTCCAAACCGGGATTTGCGCTCGTGCCATCCGGGCACTATCCCGGGGCCTCGGAACCTCGTCCGGTTGCCGCCCGGTCCCAGGCCCGGTCTGACCGGCCCCCTGACCGGCCTGCACGACTTAAGTCACCTATTTCGGCCCGAACCGTTTCACTTGTGCCTTTTCGGTCCATGACGCCTTGTAAGACTATATAAGCCTCCAGGACGCCCCTAGACCTTTTTAGACTTGTTTTGAACTCAAACCTACCTTTGAGCTTAGTCTCCCTTGGGTATCATCCCTCTGTAATCAAGGCCATCCTTGTTGTTGATTTGGATATTGTTGAGTGAGATTCTAGTACAAGCTACTCTCTCTCCCTCACCAATCTCTTTTCTCCAACACCAATCTCTCACCAGGAATTCTGCCGCGTGCCTCTTCCGGGTGATTCTATTGGCGTGGTCCATCGAGCCACGGGGGTAAGTATCGGGTGTATCGGGTTGGTGTGCGTGCGTGAGTCTCGGAGTTCCTCGTGTTCGTCGTGTTCTTCGTGTTCCTCGCGTTTTCCCATCTCCCCTCTTGGTTTCGAAGTCAATCCGCGAGATCGGGCCATACACGGGGTCTTAGACCTCATCATATGGTATCAGCAGCTCTTGGTTACCGCGGATTTGACCTCCCACCCACCCGATTTCGTTCCTAGAAAATTTTCCAAAAAAATCCCCAAAAATAGCCCTAAATTGCCTCTTGACCGATCAGTGATTTGGTTGCGTTTTGAGTGGTTTTGGTCCGTGGATCTGGTGTTGTTGTGCTTGATCTACTATTCCCCCAACTTTGAGCCTCCGATTCCATCGTTTCCCTTCGTTTTGGTCGATTTGGAGTTGGTTTGGGGAAGAACAGGAGAGAGAAATCGCGCGATCCAGTTGAGCAGCCGGTCAACCGGGTTACAGACCGGCCGGGCCAGCCCAGAATCCGGTCAACCGGCCGCGCAACCGGCCAGGCCGGTCCAGGAGCCGGTCCAACCGGGCCCCAGACCGGGCGCAGCAACGCCCCCTCCTTCGACCTCGTCTTCCGGCGATCTCCACCACCACCACCACCACCACCACCACCATCGCAGGTATAACTTGCAGCTTTCACCTTGTAACCCTCTTCCTTTTGCGATCTATCCCATCGAGCATTGCTTGTCTAGTGTTGCGAGACATTGCACGTGGCCCCGCATTGTGAGGTGTGTGTGTCGCGTTGAGTAAGTGAAAGATCGAGATGTCGCCTAGAGGGGGGGGGGGGGTGAATAGGCAATTACAAACTCTTGCGGATTTGTCTTGTATGAATGCGGAATTAAACTATCGTTTAGTTTACAAGCACAAACCCTACATATGCTAAGCTCAACTAAGTGTAACAATAGCAACTAGAGCTAAGCAAGATAGGCACAAGATATATGTAGCACAAGTGATAGCAAGATATATGTACTTCAAGCACGATGGCTATCACAAAGGAAAGAGAGCTCGGGTATAGAAATAACCGAGGCACGCGGAGACGAGGATGTATTCCCGTGTTCCCTTGCTTTGCAACAAGGTACGTCACGTTTGGAGGAGTGGAGGTCCCACGAAGGATTCCCCGCGCCACGAAGGCTCACCCTATTCTCCGAACCACACCCACGAAGGATAATGGCCCTTTCCTTATGGTTAGCTTTTCCTCCGCTCCGGAGATGGCAAGCTCCACAACCACTTCACAAGCTCCACGAAGGAGAAGCCCGGGCCTCTTCACAATCTTCTTGAAGAGATCACCGGAGCACCAATCACCAAGCCAACTAGGAGGTCACCCTCCAAGAGTAACAAGCTCACGGTCTCTCACTCGAACAAATCGTGGTGGAGAGCTCAACACTATGCAATGATGCAAAGCAAGAACACCGGAGGTGTTCAAGTCCTTCACACTCAAATCCCACCAAAGCAACGAATGCTAGGATGAGATTGGAGAGGATGAACAAGGGGGAAAGTCAACCAAAGACTCCAAGATCTAGATCCCAAGAGATTCCCTCACTTAGAGAAGAATTGGTTTGGTGGAAGTGTAGATCTAGATCTCCTCTCTCAAATCCTCAAATATGAGCAAGAATCATGGGGGGGAACAAGAGAGAGAGCAACTTCTTCAAATGCAACAATGGAGGTGAGAGAAAAAAAAGAAGTAACTTGGCTCAAGGTGGAAGAAGCCTATTTATAGCAAAGGGAGAAATAGAGCTGTTGGGGAAAAAGACAGGAAATAAACAAAGGAAAACGGGCTGAAAAAACGCTCTAAAAGGATGCCCAGCCGGCCAGCAGGCCGGTTGACCGGAGCCTGGGCCGGAGAGGCCGGAGGCCTGCCCGGTCGGACCGGCCCACCGACCGGGGCTGGGCAGTGGTGCGCTTGGGCGGCAAACAGCCACAGGCCGCGCGGGGGGGAGACGCCTGGCCGCGTGGGCCACGGCGGCCCATCAGCGCCGAGCGGCGCGGAGCCCAGGCCGCGCGGGGGCGCGCGACGGGAGCGTGGGCCGGACGGGGTGGCGGCCCGGTTAAGTGTCCGGTCGGACCGGGGAACGCGCCAGGCTGGCCGGTCAGGGACCGGGCCTTAGGCCGGTCATGGGCCAAAAGGCCTCTGGCCGCGGCCCGGATGGCACCGGTCACCAGGCCGGTCGGGACCGGGTGATCCGGCGCGCGGTCCGGCTGACCGGGCGGCCGGCCGGCTGCCACCCCTCTGTTTTTTTCTTTTCTTTTCTTTTTATCCTTTTCTCTTTTTCCCTTTTCTTTAATAACAAATGCTCCCGAACTCCGAATCGCATGAAACCAATTTTGTTTGGAAGATAACAACGAATGCTATCTTATAGAAAGTGAAAACCCAAGAATCTGTAGGAGGGGATTTTATCATGAATATAAAAGGTAGAACCTTATATCATGAATAACCGGTAAAATCACCCAACCTCGAAAACGCAATAGAAGATGCATGTGAACTCCGTTTTCGATGAACTTGGGCTTGTTGTAAAGCTAGCAACAAGCTCAAGAACCTCCACCGAGAAATACCAAGAAGCAATAAGAATATGCAACGCATGCAAGGATTGAGCTCCCTAAGACGATGTGATCAAGTTAACCAACCGAAAGCCCCTCTTGATAGTGCGGCTATCTATCCTATAATCCGGTCTCCCATCAACCACCTCGAGACCGGTAAAAGGAAAACCTATCAAGGTCATACCTTTGCCTTGCGCATCCCATCACTTGATCATTGTCGCTTCGTGTATACTCACAAATACTCCCCCATACACTATGATGGGAAAGCCCCATTGATGCACATCCTCACATGTCCATTATCACCAAATGGACGACAAGCTTCAAGCATGTGATTCACTCAAGATGCTCATCTTGAACTTGCCCAACTCAACCTTGTATCTTCTCATACTCACATAAGATAGAGCATGGCTAATATTGAGTTCCACATAAGAACTCCATCTTCATTTCTTCTTCTTGATCATATCACATATATATATCTTCATACCGATGATCTTGATGCCAATACACAAGGTATACCTTTATCTTCATGGCATCCATACTTGAATCCAACACATGGAGAGCAAGTAGTACCTATGGAATATTCCTTCATATAAACTCAATGAAAACATTAGTCCATAGGGGTTGTCATTAATTACCGAAACCACACATAGGGGCAATGTACCCTTACAATCTCCCCCATTTTGGTAATTGATGACAACCACAATAAGAGGGTTTATATAATGAATATTAGTGACAAGTACGCAACTTATCCGAGAATAAGTTGTATACAAGAGGTTGTATTTGATATGGTCAAGTAACACAAAGCAACTAGTCCATATCAAAACCGGCTCTACTCACACAACTACAACAAATGCAATGGATGTGAGTAGAACCAATATATATAGAGAAAACTCCCCCACAATGTATGCACGTGTGATGAACATGAATTCATTGCATACATTGTCAAGATTAACCTTTGGGATAGTTTCCACTATATATATACAACCATGCAAGACATATAAATATGGAATGCATGAGAGGCAAAACACTTAAGCACAAACCAAGCTTAAGTATAAAACCATTCCCTTAAACCCTCTAAACTTCTCCCCCATTGGCATCGATTGTCAAAATGGGTGAAAAATTTAGAAGGCCAATATAATGTGAGTTCCTCCCCAAAGTGTGCACTTCTCATAATTTGAGTGGAATCAAGTGCACATATCCAATGATGAATACTTGAAGGAAATCAAACTATATTGAGGATCAAAGATTGCATAAAGATAACATGGTGAAGTGAGCTTCAATAAATAAAGCAAGCAATCAAAGATCCAATTGGACAAACAAAGATATCATGATAAGAGAGATATAGTGCTTCTAGAAATAAGAAAGCTCCCCAAGGTTCGTGCACAATTTATAATGTTTGCATTTGAATACAATATGCACAAACATGGAATCCTCACTCCCTATATATCATTTAGAACACAACTAAGATAAAGAGAGTATGCTTATCAAGAACAACTTTAGTTCAACAATTACGAGATATGAGTGCATGAAGAAAATAAATAAACCAAGCACTCATAAATTTTCTTTACCAACCCACTAAAAACAAAAGGGGTAAAAGATGGTCGGCAAAGAGCAAGGATATCAAGATGATGGATTAACGCTCTTATGTATATGAGTTTCTAAAGTGGACAAGTGATCCATAAAGAAACATGCACACACAAGAGGTTAACAAAATAGATAAGACAAGATATCCAAGATGAAGTCATAAAATATACCAAAGGATGTTTGCTTAAGAAGCATATATAGCCTATGGCTCCAATTTTCACTTATGGTATATGAATGAACTTCAACCAAGTTAAACCTCAAAAACATTACAACTAACAATAAGGGAAGTAGAGCTAGTTGGAGTGTTTTGAGAAAGGCAACAAGTATCACAAAGATGGATTTATTTCACAAATTCATCGATATTGCACACAAGAGCTCTTTGAGGAATTGATATGCAATAAATTGCTAGAGGGCATATTTGTGATAGGTGAATCATAAAATATGATATATATATATATATAACCTATCATATGCATCTTCTCAAATTACTCAAGTGTACAATAAGAAGTTTTCTTTAAAAGGATTTTTCAAGAACCTCAATATTTTCGAAATAAGGAATTTCATGCCAAGATGCAACCTACAAGAGGTTGGATGCTATATGAGAATGCATGAATAAGATACTTGTTACCGAGATAGCAATGGCTTGATGTAGTAGATAAGAGTTCATCGATCATCCTAGCTTGACTCCAATTCTCATATGGTGACAACACCTTCCTTATAGATGAGACAAGCCTCCATTGCATCTCCAATGTACCTAAAACATTATTCAAGTACATCTTGGTCCCCAAACTTATTGGGTCCAACATGGTTAGACTAACCACAATATATAGGACACATTCCATATAAACATGTGCATATTTAGATGAAGTTTGAATTTCATGCACATCTTAGCCATTTAGGATTTGATGGAGTATATCCTACATAATGGATCAAAAGAAAGCAAGCATGCTACAAGTATAAACAAATTACATATAAGCATGCACCAAAACCTTTAAAGATCCAAGAAAGATATACTTTGGACAAAACACCAAAAGAAATAGATAAGGCATAGAGGTGCCACAAAACAAATTTGTTGTCCAAGTTATATCTAAGAAGCAAATCACAAAAGATTTGTTCAACAAAGTTCAACAAATGAACTAAGAAGAAACCATTGAGCATAACGGATGAAATAAGGCACACATGCTCAAGGATTTATCTCATTCAAGCAAATAAATCATGTAAGAAAAAAAATGAGATAGCAAACTCCCCAAAAGAGCAAGGTTCAAACAAAATAAACCAAACCCTATACACTTTTCACAATGGCACAATGTACCGTAAGGAAAAGGTTTGTCTTCCAAAACAAACACTTGATATGAATCAAGAGAATTTATCAAAACATTTTTCAAAGGGACAAGGAAGACACATGGGAGCAACAAAGATTTGTTGGAAGTAAAATAGGGCAATAAGAAACAATCCAAGGTGAAGATGATCCAAAAATTCAACCACATACAAGGTTATCAATTGTCAAAGACAATGAGTATATTGGAAATAATTTCCGGTGGAGTATTGACAATGTTAGAAAGGATCAACTTCACAATAAAAGGCATAGGATAAGTATATAGGATTGAGCACTATGCACGGATGAAGATTCTTGATAGCTTCAACTAGTCACACAATCACGCACAGCAATGATTAGAATAACTTCAAGCAAACGGTGTCCCAAATAAGATATAGATATATGTATTTGAGGAAAAACCGCACCAAGAATTTCATATTCAAACAAAAGCCCACAAGATGAGTAATAAAATATTTTTATTAGGAATGGAGCTTGTTTGAGCAAACATGCCACCTAGGAACAAGATAATTAAGAGCATCAACTCTAAGTGGCATAACCTCATATGTTCACATTTTCTAGGCTTGTGATATGTACAAAACATATTACTCTCCCATAATGTGATAAAACATTTCTTCTAAATAAGAGGCAACTAAAATTCAACTAGAGATGATTAATGGATATTTAGAATTTGAATTTCTCATGAGTATGGCACACCACATAGTGACTAGATAATCTTGCAATATCAATACTAAGTGGTGGTACCCATGTACACACATTTTAAAGAAAGAGAGATGCACAAAGCATATCACTCCCCCAAAATGGGATGTTCCATTAATCACTTCAAAGAGAGCCAAATAAGATATCATCAAGATGCATTAGGCTCAAAGCAATACACAAGTATATGGTGAGTCAAACAAACATACTTGAATACACAAATAAGCAAGTAAGACACAACACATACATACACATATTTGGTACAAAACCAAACATGCAAAGGGGCAAGTAACTTACAATAAACATGAAGAGTTGTAGTATAAGTTACCGCAAGGAGGAACATTGGATTATGAGATATAGATGATAATCCATACGACTTGGTTTGGTCAAAATATAATATATGAAGATCCCTTAATTCTTCATGAAGTAGCCAAATCTCCAATGCCCTCCACATGTACCTATTGATCAAGTTTGAGATTGTTGGTCCCCAACCAAGTTGGGTCCTAGGAGGTTAGTCACAATAGGCTTGGCAACCCAAATGGTTCTTTTCTTGAAACCACTTTGAGTTCCAACAAACTTGGCAAACACATTGCCATCCTTATCCTTCCCTAGAGAATAATCATTATCAACAATTATAGGGTTAGATAAGGTACCACCTAAGCAAGAAGAAGCAAAGTGCCCCTTCTCACGGCATAAGTAGCAAGTGTTCCCCTTTCTCTTCTTTATTGATTTCTTCTCTTGGGGAACAATATCTTGATTCTTCTTGGGAAGTGCCCTATCTTCAACTTGAGGTCGAGCATGAGCTTGACCTTGACCTTGTGGTCGTTTCCCTTGTTGTTTCTCACTCAAGTGCTTCTTCTTCTTCAATGGGCATGATCTAACATGATGCCCTTCAACCTTGCACTTGAAGCAAACCAACTTGGCCGGATCCTTGACTTTGTCTTGGCACTTCTTCTTGTTGCTCTTGCTCTTGGACTTGTTCTTGTTATTGGAGTTGAATCCAAGCCCACTCTTGTCATTGGGGGATTGTTGCACACTTAGCATCTTGTCAAGTGCAGATTTCCCTTCATGACGTTTTTCCAAGTCTTTCTTCAAAGAAAGGACTTGAGCCTCGAGCTCTTTTATTTCCTCTACATGGTTAGTAGAAATACAAGTACTAGAGGAAGTAGAGGCTTCATTGTTAGAGCAACAAGGCAAAGTAAGTAATCCAACACAAGGTGTATCACTAGTTTGACTAGATGGATTACAAGGACTAGCACATGGCAATATAACATTTTGGGTAGAGGTTGTGCTAATGTCCACATGAGGCTCACAAGATGTTACCTTAGTGATACTAGCCTCATGAGCTAACTTTAGCTCATCGTAGGAAGTTAGAAGATCCTCAAAAGAGTGTGAGAGCGTTTTATTGCTTTCTTCCAATTCCCTACAATTGCTAGTTAGCAACTCAAGTTGAGCCCTTAGCTCAACATTCTCCTTTAAGGTAGATGCTTCACAAGAATTAGAGTTAGTAGCACAAGCATCATCAATAGATTTTTCATTTTCAAGCTCATAGGATTCAATTTTTTGTGTGAGCATAAAATTAGTATGCTTCTCATCTTTTAGCTCTTGCTTGAGGAGATTGAATCTCATTTCCCCATTTTCAACATGGGACTCCAACTCCACTATGGTTTCCCTATATTTACTCAAGGTATCCATAGAGTGTTCGAGATTAGCACGAGCTTCTTTATTACCATGAAGAGAAGAATATACCATTGCCATATTATGCACCAAGATATTATATTCTTCATCATTATCATCATCATCACTCTCATCATTAGAGGAAGTGTTAGGAGTCAAAGTAGGAGATACCTTTGATCCATTTGCCATAAGGCACATGTGCATACCGGAGGATGAAGATGAAGAAATTCTTGAATCCTCATTTGAAAACATGTCTTGATCCATAGAGTGTTTGGTTTCCTCTACATTGTTAGTCAAACAACTAGAGGAGATAGAAGCATTTTGATTATGGGAGCAAGACAAGGCAAGCATATCATCATGGGATTTATGTGAGCAATTTACACATGATATGCGAGGACTATCAACACAAGCATGTAGATTATTTTCAATGCTAGATGTGTTTAAGTCCAAAGAGAAAGCATTGCAATGGGATAGAGATGAAGAATCGTCACTATTGAGCAAAATGTCAACATTGCAATTTTCCTCACCACTCACCATATCATTACCTTGTGTCTTGCTACACGTTGGTGAAGTGGAAGAAGATGAGAACTCATCACGGCCGGAGGTGGAAGCAACTTGGAGCTCTTCATGATGTGAAGGGGAAGAGAGCTCTTCGGAGACACCACCGACCAATTGAGAAGTGGATCCACCAAACATTTCCTTAAGCTTGACCCACATCTCATGAGACGATTTTCGCTTTATATATATCAAGAACCTACGAAAATCGGGTCTCAAAGAGAATAAAAGCTCATTAGATACTTGAGCTTCAAGATGTAAGTTTTTCTCATCCTCTAAAGATAGATTTTGAGAATCCATCGGAGGAGAAAAACCGACATCAAGAAATTGCTCTATATGTGGACACAAGGTCCGAAGCTTACAAAGCAAGCAATTTCGCCACAAATGATAATTTGTGCCAACAAAGATAATTGCGTCATTGTGCACTAAATTACTAGCCAACATCTTTACTCTCAAGGCGGTGAAGCCTAAAACAAGGAGAGACCTCGCTCTGATACCAATTGAAAGATCGAGATGTCGCCTAGAGGGGGGGGGGGGGTGAATAGGCAATTACAAACTCTTGCGGATTTGTCTTGTATGAATGCGGAATTAAACTATCGTTTAGTTTACAAGCACAAACCCTACATATGCTAAGCTCAACTAAGTGTAACAATAGCAACTAGAGCTAAGCAAGATAGGCACAAGATATATGTAGCACAAGTGATAGCAAGATATATGTACTTCAAGCACGATGGCTATCACAAAGGAAAGAGAGCTCGGGTATAGAAATAACCGAGGCACGCGGAGACGAGGATGTATTCCCGTGTTCCCTTGCTTTGCAACAAGGTACGTCACGTTTGGAGGAGTGGAGGTCCCACGAAGGATTCCCCGCGCCACGAAGGCTCACCCTATTCTCCGAACCACACCCACGAAGGATAATGGCCCTTTCCTTATGGTTAGCTTTTCCTCCGCTCCGGAGATGGCAAGCTCCACAACCACTTCACAAGCTCCACGAAGGAGAAGCCCGGGCCTCTTCACAATCTTCTTGAAGAGATCACCGGAGCACCAATCACCAAGCCAACTAGGAGGTCACCCTCCAAGAGTAACAAGCTCACGGTCTCTCACTCGAACAAATCGTGGTGGAGAGCTCAACACTATGCAATGATGCAAAGCAAGAACACCGGAGGTGTTCAAGTCCTTCACACTCAAATCCCACCAAAGCAACGAATGCTAGGATGAGATTGGAGAGGATGAACAAGGGGGAAAGTCAACCAAAGACTCCAAGATCTAGATCCCAAGAGATTCCCTCACTTAGAGAAGAATTGGTTTGGTGGAAGTGTAGATCTAGATCTCCTCTCTCAAATCCTCAAATATGAGCAAGAATCATGGGGGGGAACAAGAGAGAGAGCAACTTCTTCAAATGCAACAATGGAGGTGAGAGAAAAAAAAGAAGTAACTTGGCTCAAGGTGGAAGAAGCCTATTTATAGCAAAGGGAGAAATAGAGCTGTTGGGGAAAAAGACAGGAAATAAACAAAGGAAAACGGGCTGAAAAACGCTCTAAAAGGATGCCCAGCCGGCCAGCAGGCCGGTTGGCCGAGCCTGGGCCGGAGAGGCGGAGGCCTGCCGGTCGGACCGGCCCACCGACCGGGGCTGGGCGGTGGTGCGCTTGGGCGGCAAACAGCCACGGGCCGCGCGGGGGAGACGCCTGGCCGCGTGGGCCACGGCGGTCCATCAGCGCCGAGCGGCGCGGAGCCCGGGCCGCGCGGGGGCGCGCGACGGGAGCGTGGGCCGGACGGGGTGGCGGCCCGGTTAAGTGTCCGTCGGACCGGGGAACGCGCCGAGCTGGCCGGTCGAGGACCGGGCCTTAGGCCGGTCATGGGCCAAAAGGCCTCTGGCCGCGGCCCGGATGGCACCGGTCACCAGGCCGGTCGTGACCGGGTGGGCCGGCGCGCGGTCCGGCTGACCGGGCGGCCGGCCGGCTGCCACCCCTCTGTTTTTTTCTTTTCTTTTCTTTTTATCCTTTTCTCTTTTTCCCTTTTCTTTAATAACAAATGCTCCCGAACTCCGAATCGCATGAAACCAATTTTGTTTGGAAGATAACAACTAATGCTATCTTATAGAAAGTGAAAACCCAAGAATCTGTAGGAGGGGATTTTATCATGAATATAAAAGGTAGAACCTTATATCATGAATAACCGGTAAAATCACCCAACCTCGAAAACGCAATAGAAGATGCATGTGAACTCCGTTTTCGATGAACTTGGGCTTGTTGTAAAGCTAGCAACAAGCTCAAGAACCTCCACCGAGAAATACCAAGAAGCAATAAGAATATGCAACGCATGCAAGGATTGAGCTCCCTAAGACGATGTGATCAAGTTAACCAACCGAAAGCCCCTCTTGATAGTGCGGCTATCTATCCTATAATCCGGTCTCCCATCAACCACCTCGAGACCGGTAAAAGGAAAACCTATCAAGGTCATACCTTTGCCTTGCGCATCCCATCACTTGATCATTGTCGCTTCGTGTATACTCACAAATACTCCCCCATACACTATGATGGGAAAGCCCCATTGATGCACATCCTCACATGTCCATTATCACCAAATGGACGACAAGCTTCAAGCATGTGATTCACTCAAGATGCTCATCTTGAACTTGCCCAACTCAACCTTGTATCTTCTCATACTCACATAAGATAGAGCATGGCTAATATTGAGTTCCACATAAGAACTCCATCTTCATTTCTTCTTCTTGATCATATCACATATATATATCTTCATACCGATGATCTTGATGCCAATACACAAGGTATACCTTTATCTTCATGGCATCCATACTTGAATCCAACACATGGAGAGCAAGTAGTACCTATGGAATATTCCTTCATATAAACTCAATGAAAACATTAGTCCATAGGGGTTGTCATTAATTACCGAAACCACACATAGGGGCAATGTACCCTTACAGTAAGGCACCCAAGCAAACACTCGTGTGGCAAGATAGCAAAAGCGAGGCTAACGCTAACATAGTGCGTGAAAAAGCCCCAAAAACACAAAAAGAGTGCGAGTAGCACCATACATCCATACATCCATACACCCATACATACAAAAATGTCCACGTGCCACCAAAGATACAAACGAGTGCAAGTGCCAACATATACAAAAGAGAAAAACCTTTTAAGCAAAGAGAGATACGAGAAGAGAGGCCGCGTGTGAATCTTGTTGTCTCTTCCTTTGCAACCGAAGCTTTGGCTCTTCTTGTGTTAGTGTGACACCGAGCACTTATACATACACTTTTCCGCTCACTTTTGGTTGCACTAACCCCGCTTATCTCGTGTGTGTGTTCCACAACTTTTTCCGTGTTTATAGTGATCTTCACATTGACATTTGGATTTTTGGACCTTACCCACTTTTAACAACATACTCAATCTTGGATTTGTCTTTTGGCTTTCCACAACACTCGCCTAACACCATATTTGCTAGCTTTTGCGTGTGGTTTTGCGTGTGTTCCCGATACACTTGATCTTGCTTTCGGTTTGGTGGATTGCCTCAATACTATCTTACCTTGGTAAGAGTGCGAGGTAGTCTCCTTCCACTAACATACACAACATAGTTCTTGTCTTTGCGTCATGGATAGGAACGGAGATACCAATAGGGATGAAGAGATCCTCCGCAACACCGAGAGGTTGGCTACTCAACACAACCTATGGACGCAACGACAAGAGTTCAAGGAGCAACTCACCCTCTTCGAGACCCGCATCGATGAGCAATACGATGAGGTGGCTCACAACTTCTCCGGCGTGAACCAAGACTTGGCTCTTCTTCGTGAAGCTACGGACAACTTGAATGGCCAAATGGCGGCCAATGATGCCAACATGGAGCGGCGCATGGATAGCCTCGAGCGCGCCATCACCAACTTGGGTCGTCATCGTCGACACCGCTCTACTTCCTCTTCATCAAGCTCGCCACAAGACTATTACTCTCATGGTGGCCTTTCGTCCTCAAGCTCCTCTTCAAGGCATGAAGACCATCATCGACCTCATCGCCCACAAGCTCGTCATGAAGACTCTCGCTCCAACTCTAGGCGTGGAGAAATACATCGCCATGCTCGTCCACATGAGCGACCTCCACAAGACCAAGTCCTTCACCAAGATCGTCACCAAGCGGATCGCCATGCCCACCATGGGCGTGATGGCCATCCCCAAGACCAAGATCCTCAAGATCCACCTCGGCGAGATCTCCGCCGCCACCCTCGCCATGATCAACGTGGACGAGGAGAGCTACACCATGATCAAGATGAGAGACCCAACATTGAGCATCGTCCTCAACCGCGACAAGATCTTCAATCACATCCTCACCGTGAACCAAGTGAAGCAAGCGTTCAACTCGAACGCCAACCCAATGCTATGGTTGGCCGTAGAAGACCTCCTATTCCTCCTCAAGCCGCAAGAGATGAAGTTGCCCCTCCTCGTAGAAGAAACTTGGAGGATGAAGAGAACATGTATGGCAAACTCAAGTTCAACATGCCCAAGTTCAAAGGTGAAGACGACGCCGAAGCTTACCTCTCATGGGCACTCAAGGTGGACAAGATCTTCCGCATCCACAACTACTCCGGTGCCAAGAAAGTGGCTATGGCATCACTCGAGTTTGAAGACTACGCCAACACTTGGTGGGAGCAAGTCCTCACTCTTCGAGAAGAGAAGGGTGAACCTCCAATTGACACTTGGGAAGATATGAAGAAGGAGATACATGCTCGCTTTGTCCCCACGCACTACATGACCGACCTCTTCAACAAGCTCCAAAAGTTGAAGCAAGGCACCAAGACCTTTGAGGAGTTCTATAAGGAGATGGAGCTCACTATGATGCGAGCCAACATCCAAGAGTCCGAGGAACAAACCATTGCTCGTTTCTTCAATGGCCTCACGTACCCCATCAAGAGGATCGTCGAGTTCCAACCCTACTCCAACATGGTTGAGTTAGTCCACCAAGCATCGAAGGCCGAGCGCCAAGTGATTGAGAACATCAAGTACTCCAAGGCCAAGACCTACTTCTCCTCCAAGTTCGCTACATTGACTCCTCCTACTACATCAACCCCTCATGCTACAAGTGCCAAGGCCGACGCATCCTCTACACCATCCAAGAAACCGACTATCCAAAGTCGCATGAAGCAAACGGTCTCCTCCACCGCCTCCTCTAAGGCATCCACGGGACCCTCTAGTGTCACTTGCTTCAAGTGTGGCACCCAAGGTCACAAATCATTTGAGTGCAAGAACACCAAGGTTATGATCACTATGGAGAATGGTGACATCGAGACTCTTGATGAGGATGAATATGAAGCCCTTGTGCAAGCTGCCGTGGAAAGTGAAGAAGCTTATGAGCAAGAAAGTGGAGAAGATCCTCTCTTATGTGAGCATGACCCAAGTCCCTCACTTGTGGTCACAAGGGTGCTCACCACACAACCTCATGCTATGGAAGAGCAACGGTGCAACATCTTCCAAACCCGTGCCGGAATTGGTGGCAAGTCGATCAAGGTCATCATAGATGGTGGAAGTTGCCATAACCTTGCAAGCACCGAGTTGTGTGAGAAGCTCAACCTCACTCTCCGCAAGCATCCTCACCCCTACCACATCCAATGGTTGAGTGACAAGGGCAACGTCAAGATACAACATACTGTCACCGTCACTTTCAAGATTGGACCTTATGAGGACACCATCGAGTGTGACGTGGTACCCATGACGGTGTGCCACATGTTGCTTGGCCGCCCTTGGCAATATGACAAGAAGGCTATACATGATGGACTCTCCAACACATACACCTTCAAGGTCAACGACAAGAAGTTCGAGTTGCGCCCGATGACTCCTAGCCAAATCATCGCGGATAATGCAAAGGCTTTAGCGAGGGCACAACTCCGCACCCACCATAGTGAGATGAGAGGCGAGGGAGCGACCCACCACAAAGATAGTGAGCGCCACAAGCCATATATGAGTGAGTCCAAGAGTGTCCTTCTAGCCACCAAGAGTGAGTGGAGAGAGCTCCAAGAGAACCCATCCACCATATTGCACTATGTGCTCATATGCAAGGGACCCTCGTCGGCGACTAACGACTTAACCAACATTCCTCCGTCTTTGTTGTCTCTTTTGCAGGAATTTCAAGACGTCTTCCCCGACGAGCTCCCTCATGGACTACCACCACTCCGAGGAATAGAACACCGCATCGACCTCATACCCGGCGCTCCGCTCCCAAACCGTGCCGCCTACCACACCAACCCCGAAGAGACCAAGGAGATCAACCGCCAAATTCAAGATCTCCTCGCCAAAGGGTACGTCCGCGAAAGCCTTAGCCCTTGTGCGGTTCCCGTGATTCTTGTGCCTAAACCGGATGAGACGCAACGGATGTGTATGGATTGTCGCCCCATCAATGCCATTACCGTCCGTTACCGCCATCCCATTCCGCGTTTAGATGACATGCTTGATGAACTTAGTGGTGCCACGATTTTCTCTAAAGTCGATTTGCGTAGTGGTTACCATCAAATCCGCATGGCTCTTGGTGATGAATGGAAAACGGCATTCAAGACCAAACTCGGTCTCTATGAATGGCTCGTTATGCCTTTCGGTCTTTCCAATGCTCCATCAACTTTCATGCGCCTCATGAATCACATCTTGCGTCCTCTCATTGGCAAGAGCGTGGTTGTCTACTTCGATGATATTCTTATTTATAGCAAAAACCTCGAGGACCATGTGCAACATGTGAGAGAAGTCTTGTGCATCTTGCGTCATGAAAAGCTTTATGCTAACCTCCCCAAGTGCACCTTTGCTCAAAACAAATTGGTTTTTCTTGGTTTCGTGGTTTCCGCTAATGGGATTGAAGTTGATTCTTCCAAGGTGGAGGCCATCCACAATTGGCCCACTCCTACAAATGTTGGTCAAGTCCGAAGCTTCCATGGACTTGCCAGGTTTTACCGCCGCTTTGTGAAAGACTTTAGCACCATTGCTTGCCCTTTGAATGAGCTTACCAAGAAGAATGTTCCATTTGTTTGGGGCAAGGCCCAACAAAATTCTTTTGATGAGTTGAAGAAACGCCTTACCGAAGCTCCCCTTCTTGTTCTTCCAAATTTTGCAAAAACATTTGAGATTGAGTGTGATGCAAGTGGGCTTGGTATTGGTGGTGTTCTTATGCAAGAGGGCAAACCCGTGGCATACTATAGTGAGAAGTTAGATGGCGCACGCCTCAACTATCCTATATATGACAAGGAGCTCTACGCTTTGGTTCGTGTTCTTGAAGTTTGGCAACACTATCTTTGGCCAAAAGAGTTTATCATTCATTCCGACCATGAGTCCTTGAAATATTTGAAAAGCCAACACAACTTGAACAAACGACATGCAAAATGGGTCGAGTTCATTGAGTCCTTCCCATATGTGATCAAATACAAGAAGGGCAAGGACAATGTTGTGGCGGATGCTCTTTCCCGCAAAAACACCCTTTTGCTAACTCGTTTGGATTTTCATGTTTTGGGACTTGAAGAGACCAAAGAACTCTATCCTTCCGATTCTTTCTTTGCTCCAATTTTTGAGAAGTGCTCCGTTGAGCGAGGAGTGGATGATTTCTATTTGCATGATGGCTACTTGTTCAAAGCTAACAAGATTTGCATTCCCGAGTCTTCGCTTCGCAAATTGCTTTTGCAAGAGTCACATGGAGGTGGTCTTATGGGACACTTTGGTCGAGAGAAGACATATGCCATGCTCTCAACCCACTACTATTGGCCAAGAATGTACCGCGACGTCGAACGCCTTTGCCGCCGGTGCACCACATGCTTACAAGCTAAGTCTACCTCCAATCCCTATGGTCTTTATACCCCATTGCCTATTCCATATGCACCATGGGCCGATATTAGCATGGATTTTGTTCTAGGATTGCCTCGCACTAAGCATGGTCATGATTCTATATTCGTGGTAGTGGATCGATTCTCTAAGATGGCTCATTTCATACCTTGCCATAAGAGCGATGATGCTTCACACATTGCTTCATTGTTTTTCAGGGAAATTGTTCGCCTACATGGAGTACCGCAAAGCATTGTGTCGGATCGAGACGTCAAGTTCATGAGTTATCTTTGGAAGACGCTCATGGCAAAGTTTGGAGTGAAGCTCTTATTCTCATCATCCTCGCACCCGCAAACGGATGGCCAAACGGAAGTGGTCAATCGAAGCCTCTCCACCCTCCTACGCATCCTCGTGAAGAAGAACTTGAAGTCATGGGAGGAATGCATCCCACACGCGGAGTTCGCCTACAACCGCGCCAAGCACTCGACTACATCAAGGAGTCCCTTCATGGTCGTCTACGGGTTTGAGCCGCTCACGGCACTCGACATACTACCACTTCCTCTTCATGAGCGGACGAACATGGACTTCGCTAAGCGCGCCGCCGACGTGAAGAAACTTCATGAAGAAACAAGAGCTACCATTCAAGAACATGTGCTTCGTCAAGCTACCCGTCTCAACGCCAGGAAGAAGGAAAGGATATTTCAAGAAGGAGACCTCGTTTGGATCCACCTCCGGAAGGAAAGGTTCCCTCGTGAGCGCAACTCCAAGCTCAAGCCAAGAGGAGATGGCCCCTTCAAGGTCCTCAAACGCATCAATAACAATGCTTACGTCATCGACATCCCCACCTCCAAGTACTTGGTGAGCAACACCTTCAACGTTGCGGACTTGTCGCCATATCATGAAGATGAGGAGGAACAAGAGTCGAGGACGACTCTTTCCCAAGGGGGGGGGGAGATGATGCGGGGTGGCCTTCGGTCACCTCCACACCAAGACCAACAAGTCCCCCAAGTGGACCGATGACACGAGCCCGAGTCAAGGCTCTCCATGATGAGGTGAACTCGCTCCTCACCACCCTTGATCTTGGTACCCCTTTGGATGGATTGCTACCTCATGCCGACGTGTTATGTGTCATTAGGTACAAGGAGCATCAAGAGCACGAAGAGGAGGATACACCATGGTCAAGAGGAGGAGAGGAGCAGCTGGACGCGAAGATGGACATGGAGCTGGACCGGAAGCCGCCCGAAGAGCTCAAGGAAGAGAAGATGGTCGGCCGGTCCAGAACCCGGTCAGACCGGCCTCCTGACCGGGCCACCCGGTCCAGAACCCGGTCTGACCGGCCTCCTGACTGGGTCGCCCGGTCCAAACCGGGATTTGCGCTCGTGCCATCCGGGCACTATCCCGGGGCCTCGGAACCTCGTCCGGTTGCCGCCCGGTCCCAGGCCCGGTCTGGACCGGCCTGCCCGGTCCCAGGCCCGGTCTGACCGGCCCCCTGACCGGCCTGCACGACTTAAGTCACCTATTTCGGCCCGAACCGTTTCACTTGTGCCTTTTCGGCCCATGACGCCTTGTAAGACTATATAAGCCTCCAGGACGCCCCTAGACCTTTTTAGACTTGTTTTGAACTCAAACCTACCTTTGAGCTTAGTCTCCCTTGGGTATCATCCCTCTGTAATCAAGGCCATCCTTGTTGTTGATTTGGATATTGTTGAGTGAGATTCTAGTACAAGCTACTCTCTCTCCCTCACCAATCTCTTTTCTCCAACACCAATCTCTCACCGGGAATTCTGCCGCGTGCCTCTTCCGGGTGATTCTATTGGCGTGGTCCATCGAGCCACGGGGGTAAGTATCGGGTGTATCGGGTTGGTGTGCGTGCGTGAGTCTCGGAGTTCCTCGTGTTCGTCGTGTTCTTCGTGTTCCTCGCGTTTTCCCATCTCCCCTCTTGGTTTCGAAGTCAATCCGCGAGATCGGGCCACACACGGGGTCTTAGACCTCATCAACATGTATGTGCATGGTCATGCCCTCTTTATTTGTCAATTGCCCAACTGTAATTTGTTCACCCAACATGCTATTTATCTTATGGGAGAGACACCACTAGTGAACTGTGGACCCCGGTCCATTCTTTACATCGAATACAATCAACTGCAATACTCGTTCTACTGTTTTCTGCAAACATCATCATCCACACTATACATATAATCCTTTGTATAGCAAGCCGGTGAGATTGACAACCTCACTGTTAAGTTGGGGCAAAGTAATTTGGTTGTGTTGTGCAGGTTCCACGTTGGCGCCGGAATCCCTGGTGTTGCGCCGCACTACACTCCGTCGCCATCAACCTTCAACGTGCTTCTTGGCTCCTACTGGTTTGATAACCTTGGTTTCTTACTGAGGGAAGACTTGCCGTTGTACGCATCACACCTTCCTCTTGGGGTTCCCAACGTACGTGTGCTTTACCGTCACAAGCAATGATCTACCTTGCTGGTAGAGATAACGTCCTTCATGGGAACCGCTCTTTGAAAGTCTGTTTGATGAGGGGGTTAGAGTGCCCACTACCATTCGTTGACAACAACAAACACCTCTCAAAACTTTACTTTTTATGCTCTCTATATGATTTCAAAACTTAAAAAGCTCTAGCACATGATTTAATCCCTGCTTCCCTCTGCGAAGGGCCTTTCTTTTACTTTATGTTGAGTCAGTTTACCTACTTCCTTCTATCTTAGAAGCAAACACTTGTGTCAACTGTGTGCATTGATCCTTACATACTTGCTTATTGCACTTATTATTTTACTTTGTGTTGACAATTATCCATGAGATATGCATGTTGAAAGTTGAAAGCAATTGCTGAAACTTAATCATCCTTTATGTTGCTTCAATGACTTTTACTTTGAATCTATTGCTTTATGAGTTAACTCTTATGCAAGACTTTTTGATGCTTGTCTTGAAAGTATTATTCATGAAATTTTTTGCTATATGTTATCTATTTGTTAGCAAACTATAGATCGTTTCCTTCAGTCACTTCATTCATCTCATATGCTTTACAATAGTATGATCAAGATTATGTAAGTAGCATGTCACTTCAGAAATTATTCTTTTTATCGTTTACCTACTCGAGAGCGAGTAGGAACTAAGCTTGGGGATGCTTGATACGTCTCCAACGTATCTATTATTTATGATGTTCCATGCTAGTTTTATGACAATACCTACATGTTTTGCTCACACTTTATAATGTTTTTATGCATTTTCCGGGACTAACCTATTAAGAAGATGACGAGGTGCCAGTTCCTGTTTTCTGCTGTTTTTGGTTCCAGAAAAGCTGTTCGGGCAATATCCTCGGAATTCGACGAAACAAAAGCGAAACCTCTTATTTCACCGAGACGGACCCAGAACACCGAAGGAGAGACGGAGAGGAGGCCCACAGCCTCCAGACCACCAGGCGGCGCGGCCTAGGAGGGGGGCGCGCTCAGGTGTGGTGTGGGCCCCTCTGGACCCCTCCGACGCCGCCCTTTCGCCTATATATTCCTCGCGATGCGAAAACCCTACATGAATCAATCATATTCCAGAAAGACTCCAGGGGCGCCACCGCCATCGTGAAACCTAGTTTTGGGGGTCAGAAGTTCCTGTTTCGGCACCCTGCCGGGACGGGGATCGACCCCCGGAGCCTTCTCCATCGACGCCACCGCCTCCATCATGCTCCGTGAGTAGTTTCCCCATGGATTACGGGTTCTAGCAGTAGCTAGTTGGTACTCTCTCTCCCATGTACTTCAATACAATGATCTCATGAGCTGCCTTACATGATTGAGATCCATCTGATGTAATCGGTGTTGTGTTTGTTGGGATCCGATGAATTGTTACATTATGATCAGTCTATCTATAAAGTTTGTGAAGTTATTGTTGATGCAATCTTGTTGTGTTTAATGCTTGTCACTAGTGCACGAGTGGCATGATCTTAGATTTAAGCTCTATAATTATTGCTTAGATTGTATCTACAAGTTGTTTGCACATGTCTATGTCCGGAACCCGAGGCCCCAGAGTGACAGCAACTGGGATAACTGGAGGGGAAGGCTTAGATATGAGATCACATGTTTTCACCAAGTGTTAATGCTTTGCTCCGGTGCTCTATTAAAAGGAGTACCTTAATTACCAGTAGATTCCCTTGAGGCCCGGTTGCCACCGTCTGGTAGGACAAAAGATGTTATGCAAGTTTCTCATTGCGAGCACGCATGACTATATATGGAAAACATGCCTACATGATTAATAAACTGATGTTCTATCTTAATGCTATTTCAATCCTATCAATTGCCCAACTGTAATTTGTTCACCCAACACTTGTCACTTGTTATTGGAGAGTTACCACTAGTGTAGATAGCTGGGAACCCCGGTCCATCTCTCATCATCATATACTCGTTCCTATATGACATTGGAAGTAGTATCAACTATTTTCTGGTGCCATTGCCTCTGTGTTACTGTTATTGCTGTTGTGTTACTATTACTATTGCTCTCATATTATTGCTGCTTTCACATCACCCCTGTTACTAGTGCTTTTCCAGGTGCAGCTGAATTGAAAACTCAGTTGTTAAGGCTTATAAGTATTCTTTACCTCCCCTTGTGTCGAATCAATAAATTTGGGTTTTACTTCCCTCGAAGACTGTTGCGATCCCCTATACTTGTGGGTTATCAAGACTATTTTCTGGCGCCGTTGCCGGGGAGGCATAGCTCTACTCATAAGTTCACCTGGGGAGTACACTCTACCTCTCTCTCTGTTTTTATTTTATTTTATTTTGCTTAGTTTACTTTTGTCTAGTTTATTTGTGCTTAGTTTATTTCCGTCTAGTATTATTTTGCTTAGTTTACTTTTCTCTAGTTTCTTTTTGTCTTGTTTTATTTTTCTTATATACCAAAAACTCCATAAAAAATTGAAAAACCGAAAAATTAAAAACAATTGTTATGGAAGAACTCATACCCATTACGGAGCTTGTAGAATTATATAAAAATTATAGAGAATCAAGAAAGGGTGAAGTCATGAGTGTTGTGTTAAAAAATTGAATATAATTGCTAAAATCTTGCTTAAACGCCATGATATAAACTGTTGCTCTAAACAGGATACTAAACTAAAGGAGATATGCCCAAGAGGCAATAATAAAAGTGGTTATTATATATCTTTATGTTTATGATAAATGTTTATATACCATGCTATAATTGTATTAACCGAAACATTGATACATGTGTGATATATAAACAACAAAGAGTCCCTAGTATGCCTCTTAACTAGCTTGTTGATTAATGGATGATTAGTTTCATAATCATGAACATTGGATGTTTTAATAACAAGGTTATATCATTGTATGAATGATGTAATGGACACACCCAATTAAGCGTAGCATAAGATCACGTCATTAAGTTATTTGCTATAAGCTTTCGTTACATAGTTACCTAGTCCTTATGACCATGAGATCATGTAAATCACTTATACCGGAAAGGTACTTTGATTACATCAAACGCCACTGCGTAAATGGGTGGTTATAAAGGTGGGATTAAGTATCCGGAAAGTATGAGTTGAGGCATATGGATCAACAGTGGGATTTGTCCATCCCGATGACGGATAGATATACTCTGGGCCCTCTCGGTGGAATGTCGTCTAGTGTCTTGCAAGCATATGAATAAGTTCATAAGAGACCACATACCATGGTACGAGTAAAGAGTACTTGTCAGGAGACGAGGTTGAACAAGGTATAGAGTGATACCGATGATCAAACCTCGGACAAGTAAAATATCGCGTGACAAAGGGAATTGGTATCGTATGTGAATGGTTCATTCAATCACTAAAGTCATCGTTGAATATGTGGGAGCCATTATGGATCTCCAGATCCCGCTATTGGTTATTGGTCGGAGTGAGTACTCAACCATGTCCGCATAGTTCGCGAACCGTAGGGTGACACACTTAAAGTTGGATGTTGAAATGGTAGAACTTGAATATGGAATGGAGTTCGAATATTTGTTCGGAGTCCCGGATGAGATCCCGGACCTCACGAGGAGTTCCGGAATGGTCCGGAGAATAAGATTCATATATAGGAAGTCATTTTATAAGATTTAAAATGATCCGGAAGGTTCTATGGAAGGTTCTAGAAAAGTCCGGAAGAAACCACTTTGGAAGGCGGAGTCCCAAAGGGACTCCACCACCATGGCCGGCCAACCCTAAAGGGGGAGGAGTCCCAAGTGGACTCCCCTAAGGGGGCCGGCCACCCCCTCCCAAGGAAGGGTGGGAATCCCACCTCTAGTGGGAGTCCTAGCTTGGGGTAGGTTTCATGTGATATGGAAGGTTTTGGTTTGGGGTCTTATTCGAAGACTTGTAGACCAACTCTTGGGTGTTCCACCTATATAATGAGGGCCAAGGGGAGGGGGCCGGCCACCCCCAACTACACAAGGTGGCCGTACCACCTAGATGGCCGGCGCCCCCCTCTCCCCAAACCCTAGCCACCCCACTACTCCTTCTTCCCCGCACGCTTAGCGAAGCACCGCCGGGTTTCTTCACCACCACCGACACCACGCCGTCGTGCTCCCAGATTCAAGAGGAGCTACTACTTCCGCTGCCCGTTGGAACGGGGAGGTGGACATCGTCTTCATCAACAACCGAACGTGTGACCGAGTACGGAGGTGTTGCCCGTTCGTGGCGCCGTGATCAAGATCTTCTACGCGCTTTTGCAAGTGGCAAGTGAACGTCTACCGCATCAACAAGAGCCTCATCTTGTAGGCTTTGGAATCTCTTCAAGGGTGAGACTCGATAATCCCCTCGTTGCTACCGTCTTCTAGATTGCATCTTGGCTTGGATTGCGTGTTCGCGGTAGGAAATTTTTTGTTTTCTATGCAACGAATCCCTACAGTGGTATCAGAGCCGTGTCTATGCATAGATGGTTGCACGAGTAGAACACAATGGTTTTGTGGGCGTTGATGCTCTTGTTGTCTTTAGTTTGAGTACTTTGCATCTTTGTGGCATAGTGGGATGAAGCGGCTTGGACTAACTTTACATGACCGCGTTCATGAGACTTGTTCCTCGTTCGACATGCAACTTGTATTGCATAAGAGGCTTTGCGGGTGTCTGTCTCTCCTACTATAGTGAAGATTCAATTTACTCTTCTATTGACAACACTAGTATCACCGTTGTGGTTCATGTTCGTAGGTAGATTAGATCTCTATCAAAAACCCTAAACCACGTAAAATATGCAAACCAAATTAGAGACGTCTAACTTGTTTTTGCAGGGTTTGGTGATGTGATATGGCCATAATGTGATGATGAATATGTATGAGATGATCATTATTGTATTGTGGCAACCGGCAGGAGCCTTATGGTTGTCTTTAAATTTCATGTTAAGTAGTATTTCAAAGTAGTTGTAATAGTTGCTACATGGAGGACAATCATGAAGACGGCGCCATTGACCTTGACGCTACGCCGACGATGATGGAGATCATGCCCGAAGATGATGGAGATCATGTCCGTGCTTTGGAGATGAAGATCAAAGGCGCAAAGACAAAAAGGGCCATATCATATCACATATGAACTGCATGTGATGTTAATCCTTTTATGCATCTTATTTTGCTTAGATCGCGACGGTAGCATTATAAGATGATCCCTCACTAAAATCTCAAGATAATAAAGTGTTCATCCTTAGTAGCACCGTTGCCAAGACTTGTCGTTTCGAAGCATCTCGTGATGATCGGGTGTGATAGAATCAACAAGTGCATACAACGGGTGCAAGCCAATTTTGCACATGCGGATACTAAGGTGGCCTTGACGAGCCTAGCATGTACAGACATGGTCTCGAAACACGTGATACCGAAAGGTAGAGCATGAATCATATGGTTGACATGATGAACACTTTGAGTGTTCGCCATTGAAATCACACCTTGTCTCGTGATGATCGGACTTAGGTGCGGTGGATTTGGTTCGTGTGATCACTAAGACAATGCGAGGGATATTGTTTTGAGTGGGAGTTCACCTAGAGTTTTAATTATGCTGAATTAAAATTTGAACTCAATTTGTCATAAACTTAGTCTAAACCTTTGCAAATATATGTTGTAGAGATGGCGTCCCCAATCAATTTTAACCAGTTCCTAGAGAAAGAAAAGCTTAAGAGCAACGGTAGCAACTTCACCGACTGGTTCCGTCATGTGAGGATCTTCCTCTCTGGCGGAAATCTGCAATTTGTGCTTGATGCACCGCTAGGTGACCCTCCTGCAGAAATTGAAACCGATGAAGTAAAGAATGTTTACGCGACTCGGAAAACTCGGTACTCTCAAGTTCAGTGTGCCCTCCTGTGCAGTCTGGAAGCCGATCTTTAAAAACGTTTTGAGCACCACGATCCTCATGAGTTGGTCAATGAGCTGAAAGCTATTTTTGAAACTCATGCGGCCGTGGAATGCTATGAAGCATTGAAACACTTCTTCAGCTGCATGATGGAAGAAGGTAGCTCCGTTAGTGAGCACATGCTCGCCATGACCGGGCATGCGAAGAAACTCAGTGACTTGGGAATAGTGATTCCTAACAGACTGGGGATTAATCGTGTCCTTCAATCACTGCCACCAAGTTATGTGATGAACTACAATATGCAGAACATGAACAAGGAGTTACCTGAACTCTTTGGCATGCTAAAAGCTGCTGAGATTGAGATCAAGAAAGAGCACCAAGTGTTGATGGTCAACAAGACCACCAGTTTCAAGAAACAGGGCAAGTCTAAGGGAAAATTCAAGAAGGGTGGCAAGAAAGCTGCCACGCCTCCTGTGAAACCTAAGAACGGCCCTAAGCCTGACGCTGAGTGCTATTACTGCAAGGAGAAGGGACACTAGAAGCGTAATTGCTCCAAGTATCTGGCTGATCTGAAGAGCGGCCTTGTCAAGAAGAAGAAACAAGGTATATCTGATATACATGTTATAGATGTTTATCTCACTGGTTCTCGTTCTAGTACCTGGGTATTTGATACTGGTTCAGTTGCTCATATTTGTAACTCGAAACAGGAACTAAAGAATAAACGAAGACTACTGAAAGATGAAGTGACGATGCGCGTTGGAAACGGATCCAAAGTCGATGTGATCGCTGTCGGCACACTTCCTCTACATCTACCTTCGGGATTAGTTTTAAGCCTAAATAATTGTTATTTTGTACCCGCGTTGAGCATGAACATTATATCTGGATCTTGTTTAATGCAAGACGGTTATTCGTTCAAGTCTGAGAATAATGGTTGTTCTATTTTTATGAATAATATCTTTTATGGTCGAGCACCTGAAAAGAATTGCTTATTTCTGTTAGATCTCGATAGTAGTGATACGCATATACCTAACATTGATGCTAAGCGAATTAAATTGAATGATAATTCTACTTATATGTGGCACTGTCGTCTTGGTCATATTGGAGTGAAATGCATGAAGAAACTCCATACAGATGGACTACTTGAATCACTTGACTTTGAGTCACTTGATAGATGCGAAGCATGTCTAATGGGAAAAATGACTAAGACTCCATTTTCTGGTATGATGGAGCGAGCTACTGACTTATTGGAAATCATACATACCGATGTGTGCGGACCAATGAGTGTAGCATCGCGCGGTGGTTATCGTTATGTTCTAACCTTCACAGATGATCTGAGTAGATATGGGTATATCTATTTCATGAAACATAAATCTGAAACTTTTGAGAAGTTTAAGGAATTCCAAAGTGAAGTAGAAAATCAACGTAACAAGAAGATTAAATTTCTACGATCTGATCGCGGAGGTGAATATCTGAGTTATGAGTTTGGCATGCATTTAAAGAAATGCGGAATACTTTCACAATTGACACCGCCGGGAACACCACAACGAAACGGTGTGTCCGAACGTCGTAATCGAACTCTCTTAGATATGGTTCGTTCTATGATGTCTCTTACTGATTTGCCGTTATCATTTTGGAGTTATGCATTAGAGACAGCCGCATTCACTTTAAATAGAGCACCATCAAAATCCGTAGAAACGACACCGTATGAATTATGGTTTAATAAGAAACCTAAGCTGTCGTTCCTTAAAGTTTGGGGTTGCGAAGCCTATGTAAAGAAGTTACAACCGGACAAGCTAGAACCCAAAGCGGAGAAATGCGTCTTCATAGGATACCCTAAGGAAACTATAGGGTACACTTTCTATCACAAATCCGAAGGCAAAATCTTTGTTGCTAAGAACGGAACCTTTCTTGAGAAAGAATTTCTCACTAAAGAAGTGACTGGAAGAAAAGTAGAACTCGATGAGATTGATGAATCTTTACTCGTTGATCAGAGTAGCACAGTACCGGAAGTTGTACCTGTACCGCCTACACCGGAAACAGAGGAAGCTAATGATAATGATCATGAAACTTCGAACGAGGAAACTACTGAACCTCGCAGATCGACAAGGGAACGTACCACTCCTGATTGGTATGATCCTTGTCTAAATGGCATGATTGTGGAAAACAATGATGAGGACCCTGCGACGTATGAAGAAGCGATGATGAGCCCATATTCCGACAAATGGCAAGAAGCCATGAAATCTGAAATGGGATCCATGTATGATAACAAAGTATGGACTTTGGTAGACTTACCTGATAGCCGCAAGGCTGTCGAGAATAAATGGATCTTCAAGAGAAAAACGGATGCTGATGGTAATATTACTGTCTATAAAGCTCGACTTGTCGCAAAGGGTTTCCAACAAATTCAAGGAGTTGACTACGATGAGACTTTCTCACCTGTAGCGAAGCTAAAATCTGTGAGGATTTTGTTAGCAATAGCTGCATTTTTCGATTATGAGATTTGGCAGATGGATGTCAAAACGGCGTTCCTTAATGGAGACATTGAGGAAGAGTTGTATATGGTACAACCCAAAGGTTTTGTCGATCCTAAAAATGCTGACAAAGTATGCAAACTTCAGCGTTCAATCTATGGACTGAAGCAAGCATCAAGAAGTTGGAACCGACGCTTTGATAAGGTGATCAAAGACTTCAGGTTTATACAGTGTCATGGTGAGGCCTGTATTTACAAGAAAGTGAGTGGGAGCTCTGTAGCATTCCTGATATTATATGTAGATGACATATTATTGATTGGGAATGATATAGAACTATTAAGCAGTGTAAAAGGTTATTTGAATAATAGTTTTTCAATGAAAGACCTTGGTGAAGCATCGTATATATTAGGCATCAAGATTTATAGAGATAGATCAAGACGCCTAATAGGGCTATCACAGAGTACATACCTGGACAAGATTCTAAAGAAGTTTAGAATGGACGAAAGCAAGAAAGGGTTCTTACCTATGTTACCAGGCAAGGTCTTGAGTAAGACTCAAGGACCGGCTACGGCAGAAGAAAGAGAAAGGATGAGTAATATCCCCTATGCCTCGGCAGTAGGATCTATCATGTATGCCATGCTATGTACTAGACCAGATATAGCACATGCTGTTAGTTTGACTAGCAGATATCAAAGTGATCCAGGAATGGAACACTGGACAGCGGTCAAGAATATCCTAAAGTACTTGAAAAGAACTAAGGATATGTTTCTTTGTTATGGAGGTGACCAAGAGCTCGTTGTAAACGGTTACACCGATGCAAGTTGGAACACTGATCCTGATGACTCTAAGTCACGATGCAGGTACGTGTTTATATTGAATGGTGCTGCAGTAAGCTGGGCAAGCTCGAAGCAGTGCACGGTGGCGAAGTCTTCAACAGAATCAGAGTACATAGCGGCTTCAGAGGCTTCATCAGAAGCGGTATGGATGAAGAGGTTCATTGTAGAGCTCGGTGTGATTCCTAGTGCATTGGACCCACTAGTCATATACTGTGACAACATGGGTGCCATCGCCAATGCACAAGAACCAAGGTCACACAAGAGGCTGAAACATATCAAGCTGCGTTACCACTCGATTCGCGAGTACATCGAAGATGGAGAAGTAAAGATTTGCAAATTACACACTGATCTGAATGTAGCAGATCCGTTGACTAAAGCTCTCCCTAGGGCAAAGCATGACCAACACCAGAATGCCATGGGTGTTAGGTACCTTACAATGTAATCTAGATTATTGACTCTAGTGCAAGTGGGAGACTGAAGGAGATATGCCCAAGAGGCAACAATAAAAGTGGTTATTATATATCTTTATGTTTATGATAAATGTTTATATACCATGCTATAATTGTATTAACCGAAACATTGATACATGTGTGATATATAAACAACAAAGAGTCCCTAGTATGCCTCTTAACTAGCTTGTTGATTAATGGATGATTAGTTTCATAATCATGAACATTGGATGTTATTAATAACAAGGTTATATCATTGTATGAATGATGTAATGGACACACCCAATTAAGCGTATCATAAGAAAACATCATTAAGTTATTTGCTATAAGCTTTCGTTACATAGTTACCTAGTCCTTATGACCATGAGATCATGTAAATCACTTATACCGGAAAGGTACTTTGATTACATCAAACGCCACTGCGTAAATGGGTGGTTATAAAGGTGGGATTAAGTATCCGGAAAGTATGAGTTGAGGCATATGGATCAACAGTGGGATTTGTCCATCCCGATGACGGATAGATATACTCTGGGCCCTCTCGGTGGAATGTCGTCTAGTGTCTTGCAAGCATATGAATAAGTTCATAAGAGACCACATACCACGGTACGAGTAAAGAGTACTTGTCAGGAGACGATGTTGAACAAGGTATAGAGTGATTCCGATGATCAAACCTCGGACAAGTAAAATATCGCGTGACAAAGGGAATTGGTATCGTATGTGAATGGTTCATTCGATCACTAAAGTCATCGTTGAATATGTGTGAGCCATTATGGATCTCCAGATCCCGCTATTGGTTATTGGTCGGAGTGAGTACTCAACCATGTCCGCATAGTTCGCGAACCGTAGGGTGACACACTTAAAGTTGGATGTTGAAATGGTAGAACTTGAATATGGAATGGAGTTCGAATATTTGTTCGGAGTCCCGGATGAGATCCCGGACATCACGAGGAGTTCTGGAATGGTCCGGAGAATAAGATTCATATATAGGAAGTCATTTTATAAGATTTAAAATGATCCGGAAGGTTCTATGGAAGGTTCTAGAAGGTTCTAGAAATGTCCGGAAGAAACCACTTTGGAAGGCGGAGTCCCAAAGGGACTCCACCACCATGGCCGGCCAACCCTAAAGGGGGAGGAGTCCCAAGTGGACTCCCCTAAGGGGGCCGGCCACCCCCTCCCAAGGAAGGGTGGGAATCCCACCTCTAGTGGGAGTCCTAGCTTGGGTAGGTTTCATGTGATATGGAAGGTTTTGGTTTGGGGTCTTATTCGAAGACTTGTAGACCAACTCTTGGGTGTTCCACCTATATAATGAGGGCCAAGGGGAGGGGGCCGGCCACGCCCAACAACACAAGGTGGCCGCACCACCTAGATGGCCGGTGCCCCCCTCTCCCCAAACCCTAGCCACCCCACTACTCCTTCCCCGCACGCTTAGCGAAGCTCCGCCGGGTTTCTTCACCACCACCGACACCACGCCGTCATGCTGCCGGATTCAAGAGGAGCTACTACTTCCGCTGCCCGCTGGAACGGGGAGGTGGACGTCGTCTTCATCAACAACCGAACGTGTGACCGAGTACGGTGGTGCTGCCCGTTCGTGGCGCCGTGATCAAGATCTTCTACGCACTTTTGCAAGCGGCAAGTGAACGTCTACCGCAGCAACAAGAGCCTCATCTTGTAGGCTTTGGAATCTCTTCAAGGGTGAGACTCGATAATCCCCTCGTTGCTACCGTCTTCTAGATTGCATCTTGGCTTGGATTGCGTGTTCGCGGTAGGAAATTTTTTGTTTTCTATACAATGAATCCCTACATAAACATCTTAAATTCCAATGTGGCTTTAGTGAAGAAGTTTTAATTATGAACTACAATTGGAATAACTATATTCATTTTGGATTCCAAGAGGTAGAATAATTTGTTTTATTTATGGGAGCCTCTGAGATAAAATCCTTCATGTCTAAAAATTATGAAACTTGTGTTGCTTGTAAGGACCTTAAAGATTATGTCTCTTCTATCCTTAATTTTTGCATAGAAAGTTACAGCGATAATCCTTATATCATTGATTATAAAGAGAGACTCATTAATGCACAAGAATGCACTCACAATTTGCAGGAACCTGTGGAAGAAGAAATTGATGAACCTGAAAGCTCATTGGACGAAAAAGAGGAGGAGAGTGATGAACAAAAGGAGGAAGAATGGATTAGCTACCCATGCCAACCTTCTAATGAGAGTAACTCTTTATCTCTTACACTATTTGATTGTCCTCCATGCTTACCAAAGGAGGATGAATGTTATGTTCCTGTGGATTCTCTTGAAATATTCCCTATGAGTAAAACTTGTGAGAATAATTATGCTATTGTTATCTATGATAATCCATGCTATTTTGATAAATCTTATGATAATGCTTTGTTTGTGCCTGATATCGAAATGCATGGTACTAAAGAGTTTTGCCTAGCAAATGTTTATGATAAAGCTCTAGATGATGGTCCTATGTTACTTGATAATATTAATTGTACTACTAATGAAAATGGGATTGGAGAAGTCTTGACTTTATCTAGGAGTCCCATATCTCTTGAGATTGATCAATCATCTTGTTATATTATTGATAAAAGTGGGTTTGAAAGTTTTAATCCCATTATTTTTGAGCTTGATAAAAATTATGTGCTTGTGGATCATGAAAAACATGCTGTATGTGATAGTTATATTGTTGAGTTTATTCATGAAGCTACTGAAAATTATTATGAGAGAGGAAAATATGGTGGTAGAAATTTTCATAGTACTAAAACACCTCTCTATATGCTGAAACTATTGAAGTTACTCTTGTTTTATCTTCCTATGCTTGTCACTTTGTTCTTCATGAATTTATTTGTGTACAAGATTCCTATGCATAGGAAGTGGGTTAGACTTAAATGTGTTTTGAATTTGCTTTTTGATGTTCTCTTTTGCTTCAACTCTTATTTCCATGTGAGCATCATTAAAATCTACTGAGCCCATCTTAATGGCTATAAAGAAAGCACTTCTTGGGAGATAACCCATGTTTTTATTTTTGCTACTATTTTGTTGTGTCTTGGAAGTTGTTACTACTGTAGCAACCTCTCCTTATCTTTATTTCACTGCATTGCTGTGCCAAGTAAAGTCTCTAATAGAAAGTTGATGCTGGATTTGGATTTCTGCGTAGAAACAGATTTCTAGCTGTCACGAATTTGAGTAGGTCTCTCTGTAGGAAACTCAGAAAAATCTGCGAAAATTCATGAGTGATCCTCAGATATGTACGCAACTTTCATTAGTTTGAGTTTTCTGATTTGAGCAGCGGAAGTACCTCGAAAAAATCATGTTTACTGGCTGTTCTGTTTTGACAGATTCTGTCTCTGTTTTTTGCATTGTCTCTTGTGGACTTTAAGTAAGGCTTTCCAGACGTGAAAAGCTGTAGCTAATGTTTTATTGAGTTCTTGCAATGTGTCACTACAGGACTAAAGTGGATTAAAGTTTTTTGAGTACTAACCCCTCTAATGAAGTTTATGAGAAGTTTGGTGTGGCAGAAGTTTTCAAGGGTCAAGAGAGGAGGATGATATATGATCAAGAAGAGTGAAAAGTCTAAGCTTGGGGATGCCCCCGTGGTTCATCCCTGCATATTTCAAGAAGACTCAAGCATCTAAGCTTGGGGATGCCCAAGGCATCCCCTTCTTCATCAACAACTTATCAGGTCACCTCTAGTAAAACTATATTTTTATTCGGTCACATTTTATGTGCTTTACTTGGAGCGTCTGTGTGCTTTTATTTTTGTTTGCGTTTGAATAAGATCGGATCCTAGCAATCCTTGTGTGGGAGAGAGACACGCTCCGCTTTTTCATATGAACACTGGTGTTCTTCGTTTTACTTTTAATGTTAATGACAAAAGTTGGAAGCTATAGCACTTATTGTTATTTGGTTGGAAACAAAAAATGCTTCATATTGTCATGAATAATTTGATACTTGGCAATTGTTTTGAGCTCTCAAGTAGATCATGTTTAAGCTCTTGCACCATGTAGTTTAAACCTATTAGTGGAGAACTATCGTAGAGCTTGTGGAAATTTGGTTTGCATGATTGGTTTCTCTAAGATCTAGATATTTTCTGGTAAAAGTGTTTGAGAAACAAGGAAAACAGTGTAGAATCTTATAATGCTTGCAATATGTTCTTATGTAAGTTTTGCTGTACCGATTCATACTTGTGTTTGCTTCAAACAACCTTGCTAGCCAAAGCCTTGTACTGAGAGGGAATGCTTCTCGTGCATCCAAAACCTTGAGTTAAAACCTATGCCATTTGTGTCCACCATAACTACCTACTATGTGGTATTTCTCTCCCATTCCAAGTAAATACTTCATGTGCTACCTTTAAACAATTCAAAAGTCATTATCTCTTATTTCTGTCAATGTTTTATAGCTCATGAGGAAGTATGTGGTGTTTTATCTTTCAATCTTGTTGGGCAGACTTTCACCGATGGACTAGTGGCTTCATCCGCTTATCCAATAATTTTGCAAAAAGAGCTGGCAACGGGGTTCCCAGCCCCAATTAATTAACTTTCATTAATAATTCTCTTCACATGTTTTGCCCTAATTCATCAGTAAGCAACTTAATTTTGCAAATAGACACTCCTTCATGGTATGTGAAATGTTGGAAGGCACCCGAGGATTCGGTTAACCATGGCTTGTGAAAGCAAAAGGTTGGGAGGAGCGTCATCCATAAATAAAACTAAAGTACATGTGTAAACAAAAGAGAAGAGGGATGATCTACCTTGCTGGTAGAGATAACGTCCTTCATGGGAGCCGATCTTTGAAAGTCTGTTTGATGAGGGGGTTAGAGTGCCCACTACCATTCGTTGACAACAACAAACACCTCTCAAAACTTTACTTTTTATGCTCTCTATATGATTTCAAAACTTAAAAAGCTCTAGCACATGATTTAATCCATGCTTCCCTCTGCGAAGGGCCTTTCTTTTACTTTATGTTGAGTTAGTTTACCTACTTCCTTCTATCTTAGAAGCAAACACTTGTGTCAACTGTGTGCATTGATCCTTACATACTTGCTTATTGCACTTATTATTTTACTTTGTGTTGACAATTATCCATGAGATATGCATGTTGAAAGTTGAAAGCAATTGCTGAAACTTAATCATCCTTTATGTTGCTTCAATGCCTTTTACTTTGAATCTATTGCTTTATGAGTTAACACTTATGCAAGACTTTTTGATGCTTGTCTTGAAAGTATTATTCATGAAAAGTTTTGCTATATGTTATCTATTTGTTAGCAAACTATAGATCGTTACCTTGAGTCACTTCATTCATCTCATATGCTTTACAATAGTATGATCAAGATTATGTAAGTAGCATGTCACTTCAGAAATTATTCTTTTTATCGTTTACCTACTCGAGGGCGAGTAGGAACTAAGCTTGGGGATGCTTGATACGTCTCCAACGTATCTATAATTTCTAATGTTCCATGCTAGTTTTATGACAATACCTACATGTTTTGCTCACACTTTATAATGTTTTTATGCATTTTCCGGGACTAACCTATTAACAAGATATCGAGGTGCCAGTTCCTGTTTTCTGCTGTTTTTGGTTCCAGAAAAGCTGTTCGGGCAATATCCTCGGAATTCGACGAAGCAAAAGCCAAACCTCTTATTTCACCGGGACGGACCCAGAACACCGAAGGAGAGACGGAGAGGAGGCCCACAGCCTCCAGACCACCAGGCGGCGCGACCTAGGAGGGGGGCGCCCAGGTGTGGTGTGGGCCCCTCGGGACCCCTTCGACGCCACCCTTTCGCCTATATATTCCCCGCGACGCGAAAACCCTACATGAATCAATCATATTCCAGAAAGACTCCAGGGGCGCCGCCGCCATCGCGAAATCTAGTTTCGGGGGTCAGAAGTTCCTGTTTCGCTCCCTGCCGGGACGGGGATCGACCCCCGGAGCCTTCTCCATCGACGCCACCGCCTCCATCATGCTCCGTGAGTAGTTTCCCCATGGACTACGGGTTCTAGCAGTAGCTAGTTGGTACTCTCTCTCCCATGTACTTCAATACAATGATCTCATGAGCTGCCTTACATGATTGAGATCCATCTGATGTAATCGGTGTTGTGTTTGTTGGGATCCGATGAATTCTTACATTATGATCAGTCTATCTATAAAGTTTGTGAAGTTATTGTTGCTGCAATTTTGTTGTGTTTAATGCTTGTCACTAGTGCACGAGTGGCATGATCTTAGATTTAAGCTCTATAATTATTGCTTAGATTGTATCTACAAGTTGTTTGCACATGTCTATGTCCGGAACCCGAGGTACCAGAGTGACAACAACTGGGATAACTGGAGGGAAAAGCTTAGATATGAGATCACATGTTTTCACCAAGTGTTAATGCTTTGCTCCAGTGCTCTATTAAAAGGAGTACCTTAATTACCAGTAGATTCCCTTGAGGCTCGGCTGCCACCGGCTGGTAGGACAAAAGATGTTATGCAAGTTTCTCATTGCGATCACGTATGACTATATATGGAAAAGATGCCTACATGATTAATAAACTGATGTTCTATCTTAATGCTATTTAAATCCTATCAATTGCCCAACTGTAATTTGTTCACCCAACACTTGTCACTTGTTATTGGAGAGTTACTACTAGTGTAGATAGCTGGGAACCCCGGTCCATCTCTCATCATCATATACTCGTTCCTATATGACACAATGTTCAAGAAATCGTGAATCGCTAACTTATCAGTCAACCTTAAAATGGAGATTAATCGCTTATCGGACGATTAATCGATTTTATCGGTCGGCCATTTATCGGATAAATTTTCTGTAAATTCTAATTTTCAGCACTAAATTTTATATAATATGCTATGCATAGATAATATTGAAGCATTGAACAGAAGTATTACCTTGATTTCTTGCATTTGAATCAATAAAAATGATTTTTTGAGCTAATGTATAGTTCGACAAGACAATAGAAGAAAAATAACGAGTGCCAGACCGAATTTCAGCGAAATTTCATTGAAAATCGACCAAAATATCGGTCATCGGACTGAAAATCGGCCAAAATATCGGTGTAGCGATACACTATCCGAGATGCGAAAATCTTATCGGTTACCACTCGATTCACGATAAATCGGCCGATAAATCCGTATCTCGGCCGATTTTTTAAACAGTGATATGACATTGGAAGTAGTATCAACTATTTTCTGGTGCCATTGCCTATGTGTTACTGGTACTGCTGCTGTGTTACTGTTACTATTGCTCTCACATTATTGCTGCTTTCACATCACCCCTGTTACTAGTGCTTTTCCAGGTGCAGCTGAATTGACAACTCAGTTGTTCAGGCTTATAAGTATTCTTTACCTCCCCTTGTGTCGAATCAATAAATTTGGGTTTTACTTCACTCGAAGACTGTTGCGATCCCCTATACTTGTGGGTTATCAATCAGCATCTATAGGACCTCTATTCGCTGCACCATCTCCATTGCCACGATAACGTTGCTGAAAACTACCTCCCCTTCCACCATTGTTTTGACTGACCCATCTCTGTTGAGAATTCCCATATCCGGCTCTAGAGTTGTTGTGATAATTGGAATTGTAACCTCTCTGTCCCCCCCCAATCATCTCTAGAATTTGCAAAGTTACCCATGCCGGCAGTCCCACTTGATTCCCCTTGCGTATAATTCCGACCGAAGGGGGCAATTACCTTGATACCCGCGTCCTCCAGCGAAGCCTGCTCCTCCTCGCCCGCTACCTTGTCCGAGGCGTCCCCTCGCCGCAGAGCCAGATCGGCCATTGCCGAAGCCGCCGCGAGCTTGAAAACCTCCACGGCCATGGTTGAATCCACCCCTACTAGGATGAAATCCGCCATTACCACCCTCGCCGTTCATCGGCGAGTTGAGTTCCCGCCTCTGTACGACCTGCTCTCCTGTCGCGATTTTGTTCCACGTAAACCCTAGTAAATGGCGGAATGCACGCCCAACGACGGCGCCTCCAACCCTTACCTGGATAGGTCGATCGGTCCCAGCAGATCGATCAACGGACGCAAGTGTAGGCCTGCGGTGGATCGGCAACCCTGGGCCACCCTGGCAAACTGAAACAGGACGAGGCCTTAGGTTCATCGGGCCCATGCCACGATATTTTGAAACCTCCGGAATTTTTGGATCAAGCCGTTTCTTGCCAGACGCCGGCGACCAACACCGCCGACGAACGACTGTCCAGCCATCCTGGCCATCATCACAGAACACATACGGCTCCAGAACGGGCAACATCAGCGGCTTACTCTTGCAGACAGACATGCCCAATGGCATCTTGATCGGAGAGACCAACTCACCTTGGACCGCCATGAACTCCAAGGCAGCTCTACGTTGTTGTTGCTGCCGGTTGATGCGCTTGGTTGCTCTCCTCGCCAGCTCCTGAGGAGAATCCTTCAGATCCCTGTCCTTCTCCGAGTCCGGTGATCGCCAGAGATACCGCAAGGACCCGATGTCATTGGGCGACGATATCTCCGTCTTCTCTTCTCCGTCTTCATCCTCCGACTCTAGCAGCCAGAAACGTCCGCCGAGAGGACGATCCGGCGACACACCACCGTTGCTGGGAGCCTGAGCGGTCGCCGGCGGTGGCGTTTTTTGGGTCGCCGCCCGTGTCGCCCACCTCGTCGCCCGTGCCCAGCGTAACGGTCATGTCACCTCTGCTATTGCTGGGAGCCTGAGCGGTCGCCAGCGGTGGCATTTTTGGGTCGCCGCCCGCGTCGCCCACCGCGTCGCCCGTGCTCAGCGTAACGGTCATGTAACCTCAGCGTACTATATTAGTAAAGACTAGATGATACCCCGCGCGTTGCTGCGGAAATCCGTTAAACCATTTAGAGGGATGTAAAAGTAAGAAATGCTCGGTTGATGTACGCTGGACATTTATAGAAATACATTCTGCAAAAGCATAAATGTAACATCCTTCAGAATAGCTTAATCATGGCTTACACAGAGGAAGAAAGCTGATTTCATGTCGACTACTACGATTAACTGTGGCTTACATGAGGCATATGCTAACACTTGAAAACTCACTATTTAGGTGTTCACAAGTGGAGAAAATAAACGACAAAGCATCTTCACAGATCCACAGAAGAAAAGATTAATCAAGAAACGCAAAACATTGAAGACCATAATCTTACAACTATTCAATGAATGTCATATCAAGTATATGTATGTATAAACGAATATCATTATGCGCAATCTCTTTTAGCTAATTGGTTGTCAGGACATGAACAAATGGTTTGTACCAGAGGTTAAGGAGTACTACGTAAATGCTTAGAAATATGTAAGCCTCGGCCAATGCCATTCCAACACTTTATTTTTCTAAGTGTGTGGACTTGCGTATTAAAACACGCATGCATGTGTAACTCTTATAGACTAAAATAAAAACACATCAAACTATGAATAATTGGAATTGTGTTATCCCATAAATCATTTCATGTATCTTTGAAGCAAATAGTGGGCAAACAGAACAACCATCATTGTTCAATAGTAAATAATCAGTATTTTCTACTCACTGCTTAAGTTGCACACCGTAGTGGATTGGCTTATTTGTTGATGGTCACTTTCCTGAGATGAACAGAACTTAGATGATTCATATGAAGAAATGTTGGCATCAAGTCAACAATAGGAGGCAAGACTGAGAAATAAGAATTTGCAATAGCGGTGCTTGCTATGCATGGCGATGATATTAAGATTCTACAGTAAGGACTGAGAAATACACATGGGTTAGTGCTAATGAAGAGATGTATTTTTATGGCTTTGTACTGGCCATGAGGATTAACAAAGAAGTACCTACTTGGCCTAGCATCCGCGTAACATAGTCAACCCTAGACCGCTGAACTACATATAATTGGTTAAAAACTGACGTCATCAGGAAACCATCAAACAAATAAGAGGAGAGATGATCTGTTAGTTGTACAACTGCTGCAGAAAAAGATCTGTTAGTACTGACCTGTAAAAGAAAGTCTTCTTTGAGCAAACTGCATTGTGGTAGTATATGTACTGTTGTGTGAATCCAATCATCTAAATGCTGTGGTCAGAAGGAATAGGCGTAATAAACACTCAGAAATTAGTATGTCCGCTGTTGTAGCCCTCGTATTACTATTAAACACAATAGTAAAAATGCCCGTGCGTTGCACTGGAAGAAATGAAAACTCAAAATGTTGCACCACTTATCCTTTATGCCACAATCGTCGATAGCGGTCACGTTTTATCCTATTCATGATGATTATGAGAAGATGGGCTTGCTAGACCAAAGCTGCCCCGACTTGTAATATCGCATACTTGTAACGATGGTGGCCCCAACCCTTATAAACTTAATGCATGCTTCAACCTTATTAACTTAAATGCATGCTCCATCCTCACATTGTAATTCAGCGGGCATGTTATGAAGGTGGACAACACTCTCGGGTCTATTTCTCTCTTCTCCCTCTTGTCCTCATATTTTCATTTCAATATGACCGACCTCCTCTTTCAGTCTCTCCTAACGGACTTACGACCACGTCCCTACTTATTGTCCTCCTTCGCCATAGCCATGGCCTCCTCAATGCTGCCTACCTCCCCCATCTGCTGCTAATACATCAGAACATCCTGAAGACCCAGAAAGGATCTTACGAATTACTCTCGGCAAGAGCAACTCTGAAACTTCTACAGGAGCCCCTCAGTTTGATCAATATGCGTGACAATATGCTGAATCTAGTTCCTTCCAAGACATTAACTTTGTTTAGAGTTCAACTATGCACACAGACTATATAGCACTTTCAGTATAGAAAATAGTCATTAGAGCTAGCAGTTATAAATGTAGCAAACAAAGATATTCTAATTTCATACTTCTAAGGAACCAGAGCAAAGTGATGATTTGTATTATCATTTAAAAATATTCTAGAAGATTGAGTTCTAGAGAGGTATGTAGATCAGTGAGATGGCAGCGATAGAGTTCGGCAAAGATCGGCGCGGCCAGAAAGAAGGAACCTTCTAGACTATTCTCATTTTTTTCCGAACCGCTGTTTGGGTGCCGCTTGGCCGTCGCCGGCATTACCACCTCCGCTTCCAGCGGTTGCCCTGCAACTCAGCGGTGGCCCGGCCAGTCCTCGATCTCACGGTGGCACGGAGACGTCCACGATCACGTCTGTGACGACAACGACCATGGTGCAGAGTGCAAACAGGCGAAGGCACGAGGTCATCTCGGAATCTGAATCTTTTCCTCTGTCCCGTAGACGGAATTTGCTTTCCGGAAAGTTCGACGTTGCTCGATTCTAGTTTGTTTCTTTCTCTCTCCAGTCGTGGAGACGAACAAACTCGGTCGTATTGCTTCTGAGGGAACACAATAGGAAGCCTCCGATGGCTTCAGAGAGAACGGAGCATATTCACGAAAAAGCTTCCGGCTTCCCGTACGCGCGGCCGTTAGCGTGCAAGCTATATCCCAAGGGGCCGCAAGCGTCTGCAGCAGTCTGCGTTCTGCAACTACGACACAATCTCTCGTAGCACCTTCCTGGGTTGTCTTTCGTCGGCCTCCGCAGCCACAACACACCATGCAGCCGCTTCGCTCGGAGGTCGCCTCAAGCGACGCCACCAATCCGCTTGCTGCGACACGATCTCCGGCGGCACCCTGTTGCGGCTCATTCTAGCCGCGACGTGCCGCGTCGGCCTTGGCAGCTTCAACACGTACGGCGGCGATTCACGTCATGATGGAGCAGAGAAAGAGGATTGCCGGTGTTCTCAGCTGTTTTTGATGGAATCGTGCGGTCGTGCAATTGCTTGCCGAACCGCCTAATAATCTCTTTCGTGGCTTAGACAGAGTTCGTGGGTTGGGGATTAATTAAGGGAGATCGCGTGCGTACTTTCGTGGACGTGAAGTAGGTATTCCATCAGGAGTAGGATTGGAAGATGATCGGGACTAAGATACATGGGCCGTTGGTCTGTTTGGCCAAAAAGGCCAAAGTCGAACACGGACGACAAACATGAAAAATAGCGATGGAGGAAACGCTACAGCCGCACGGAACAAACAATAACAATGTTTTGTCCCACATCGCTAGGTAGCTTTCTGTACCAAGTGCGGAGGTCGGCCTGTTGTTGGACGGACGGACGGGATTCTAAGAGCGGACGGACCAGATTTCATGACGCACCAAACCAAACCAAACGACGGAAACACTTTTCCCTTTATTATTAGGTATTAGGTATAGATTATGCACCGTGACTGTTGAGTAACATTTTGTACTAGGTATAGGTCCCCATGTTTCTCAGGGTTGTACATGTAATTGTACATGTCTCTGTCTATATATATAAGCAGCCGACCTAATTTGTGCTGTGCAATCTCCAATACCTTTCTACAGTGACAATTCCTTGCTCTCAGTGATCTCGTTTGCCGGTTTGTTTCTAGATTTCTCATTCGCCATGGTAATAATGTTGGCATTTGCTGAAACGTGGAGAACAAAGACGTCGTCGCGGAAGAAGGCGCAGTGCTCGAGCACGGACGCCTCCACGTCGGAAAGATGAGGTTCTGGTTCTTGGCTCTCCCCTGCCAAGCAACAGGGCTAGTCATCCTCTTCTGGCTCGTCATCGCTAATGCCGGTGCCGCTCTCCACGATGGCAGGTTCGTCGCCATCGATGCCGCAGATAAGTTCTTCATCGCGACCACCGACCACGCGATCCAGGCAGCATCCATTCTTGGTGACGCACGCACACGAGTCCTAGCACCGCTGATTAAGTACGATTCTCGAACGAACGAGCTCGAGCTAGCTGTTGTTTTCTCCCGTTAAAAAAAAGTCTTCGGTGGCTCCTTCCCCGCACAGCACAATGTTGTAATCGGATCGATTCCTGATTGTTTCTGGTAAAGCTAGCTCCCACTATGTCACGATTATTCCAGGAACTCTATTAGAGGCATTTTTGCAAAGTGCCTGGAAAAATCATGTTTTGGAGCATTTTTTAAAATGTGCGGCAAAAGATGAGATTTTTCGAGGCGTTTTTGCAAAGTGCCAGGAAAGATCATATTTTTTGGGGCATTTTCCAAAAGTGCCAGGAAAGATCATGTCACACAGGGCAATTTTTCATAGTGCCTACAAATATATGATTTTTTGCGGCACTTTGGAAACTGCCTGCAAAAATCAGTACAATAACTTCATAATTCTACTTGTAGCAGTTCATAATACTTAATATTTAACAGTCCATACATTTAACTACTTAACAGTTCATACATTAGCTGATATGTCCTTAACAGTCCATACTCCTTACTTGATCGTTTTGTTTGGAAGTTGACAGCTAATGGGCTGTTTTCTGTCAAGTCGATGTATGAAGATATTATGTGTGATCATACTCCTTACTTGAGTAAGTATTTGTGGAAGGTGAAAATACCGCTAAAGATTAAGATTTTTATGTGGTTCTTGAGTAATAAAGTGTTATTAACTAAGGATAATTTAGCGAAACGTCATTGGAATGGATGTACAAAATGTGTTTTCTGTGGGGAGCAGGAGACTATTCAACATCTGTTTATTGAATGTCCGCTAGCTAAACTCGTATGGTGTACGGTTACTTTTACTTATGATCTTCCACCTCCAACTAATATTACTAATATGTTTGGTAATTGGTTAAATGGAGTAAATAGACAATCTAAGGCTTTTATCCGGATTGGGGTGTCTGCTTTATGTTGGTCTATTTGGAGGATTAGAAATGACATAATCTTTAATAAAAAATCCTCTTTTAACTTTTTGCAGGTTCTTCATATGGTCTCCCATTGGGTCCAACTCTGGGCTCTACTTTCTCCGGAGGGGCAGCAGGATGCCATGGTTTCTGGCTGCATACGGCTCCTGATGGTTGCTCAGGATATCTTGTGTCAGGCTGGTTGGCGTCATACTAGGAGGCTATGTTGATTTATAGTCTTAGTATGCTGGTTTATTTCGATGATTGATTCTTGTATCGATCTTCGTTGATGTGTGCTTGTAAACGAATTGTGTTTTGAACTAAGTTTTAATAAAGGGCCGTGTGCATCGTCATGATGCAGAAGCCGGGGTTCCTCCCCTTTTCGAAAAAAAACTTAACAGTCCATACTTACTAAAAGGTCCGTACGGTTAACATCCTAACTTCACGACGATTACAAAAGAGGCTAGACAATGGCATTTTAGTTGCCAAGAGGGAGAATAACAAGCCTGAGCCTAGCTTGAACATCTTGGAACCTCGTACCTAGCTGATCTCTAAAACTGAAGACACATATTTATCCCCTCCTCAAGTTGAATGCATGCACGACTTCCTTCCATCCAGTCATCATGATTGCACCTCATTTCTTTCCCATCTTCATCGAGACATACATTTATTGCTCGCTAAGGTTGCAGTTCACAACAACATGCATATAAACTTGTAGGTAGTTGTTGAGGTAGTCAATAGAGAACTTCAGTCCAAAAACCTGTAAAGTAAGATCCAATACACCTTATAGCTCAATATTCTACGAAACGTGTATTTGGCACATGAGCACCAGTGCTCCTAATTTTTAAAAATCGTATTTTTTAAATTTGAAAAAATATGAAATTAAATACCCACATACATATAAACATTCTGAAGGTACGGTAGAAATTTTGAAGAAAAATATGTTATATTTTAAGCTATACAAAAAAGACAAATTTCTGACAAATATATATCTCTATACGTAGCCACAAATTTGTTTTTTTCTTGTAGCTCAAAATACAATGCAGTTTAACTTTGCATGGATATTCAGAATATGTGTATGTATTCATGGAATAAATGTGATGATTTTTTGAAATGCAAAAATTCAGTTTTTAAATATTTTAAAAACTGAGAGCACTGATGCTCATGTGCACCAAATTTGCTTCCAATATTCTATCCTTACAATACATTAGTAAATACCGCATATAATACTTGAGGAGGATAGATTACGGATCAAACAGAAATATAGTTAGATACATGATACACGCACTAGTGGAAAATTGCTCTTTTGCACCGGTTCAAAAGGCCCATATGCACCGGATGGCCAACCGGTGCAAACCATCCGGTGCAAAAGGCTCACCGGTTCTGTTACAAACCGGTGCTAAAGGGGCACCACGTGGCCGTCTGTGGAGCGTCTGGTGGGGGACCTTTTGCACCGGTTCGTAATACGAACCGGTGCAAAAGGGTTGTGCCGCGGCAGGGTTTTGGTGCCATTCCCTGCCGCGGTAGACTCTGCCGCGGCAGAGAATTGCACTAAAACGCTGCCGCGGCAGGAATTTTCACTAAAACGCTGCCGCGGCAGACTCTGCCTCCATTCGAAACACGGTATAATATTAATGCAAACAATTCAAATATATATATAGGAAACCATTGTATTACATATATCGATCAAAGTGACACACGTTCATGCATATATATATATATATGTCTACATCAACTTTGATATTGGCGGTTGTCCACATAGTGTTCTCCATCTGGAGCTATGAATTGCTCAAGTAAGAACCCCGCCAGTTCTTCTTGAATTGCTCGTACACGCTCTGTTGCTAGAAGACCGTCCCGCAACCGTTCGATCTAATAATTTGAAGAAGGTACAATGGTCAGTATATATATATATATGTGTGTATGTGAATGAAACACAAGGTGATAAAATAAAGCCATGAATGTTGTTTAATTACTTACATCAAGTTGTTCCAAAATGTCCCGCACATGATGGGTATTCTGGCGGATGAACTCGCAAACGTAGAACCCGCATAAATTATTCCCGTCCTCTTGCCTCAAGCACTTTACGAGAACAAAGTTCAATCAAAATAATATATATATAATCAAGGATGATAATAATTGTATTGAAACTAGAATCAAAGAGATGCGCGGCCTAGCCAGTAGTACTTACCGGTACATGTTTTATTCGAAGTTCTTTATTCTTTAAACCCGGAGCTTTGTTGGTGAACCGTGTCCAAGCCTTGTGGAGGATATCAGCCATGTCCCCCCACGCCTCAAGGTGTTTACTCTTCGAGTCCATGACTTCTACTATCCCGGTGTCGGGTTCAATGACTAGCAGGATATAGTGAAACCTGCGGACACACACATATATATATATATGCATAACTCATCAATTACACTTAACACATGGATTAAGCGAAAAAGATTTAATGTGTGAAGAGAGTAACACTCACGCGAAGTTGTAAGGAAATAGTATTGCCCTTTTGTATGAGTTTTTCCTTAAGACATGTACCAAGTTATTCTCCGTGTCCTTGGGAGAGTTGTCGACAGTATACCCATTCACGGTATATGGGTCAACGAACCCAAGATCATAGATTTGCCCCTTGCGGCATTCGCGAATCTTCATTCTGCATAATACAGTGAGAGTATGGTTATATGCATGCAATAATGGACGAGCCGCGGTAGAGACTTAATTACATAAATAATACTTACGTACGTATGCACTCAGCAGAGATTTGTCGAGGGCGTCTTGGTTGAATAACTGAAATAATTCACAAAATTCGATGTTCATCACGTCAGTTCGCCCGTAGTGCTCATCTCTTATTGCCACCATGATCCAGTTCTGGCCGTCCTTACATGCATCCAAGTACCAATTATGTAGTCTTCGCAGCTGTGTTGATAGATTAGGCAACTCCGCAGCTCTGACAAGAGGTTCCCCGTATGTGTAATGGTATGCTAATTGGACATCGTCCGTGTCCATGAATTCGATGCGGCTTAAGTACTCAGGAATACTCATACCGGCCGCATCTGCCTCATCTTTGTATAGTTTTACCATCGTTGGATCAAGGCACGCTAGGACATCGGGATACACTTGGAGCGGGGGGCACGAGTTTTTCTGGGCTCCAAGCTGGGGAACTGGTTTCCCATCTACCTTACTTTTTTCCCACCGCTCTCTTGCTAACACATTTGACTTGCGAATAGACCGGTCATAGTTCGATGAAAGACTTGGCTCAGGTTGATGAAGGTTCTTCAGCAGTTTCAACTTCTTTTCCAGAGATATAGCTGGCTCCGGCTCAAGCTGGGGCTTTTTAAGTTTCAACATTTGTTGCTTGTGCTGTTCAGCTACGATCTTGGCATTTTCCTCAACTGTATAGTCATAAGGTCTCTTGGGAGCAACCTTAGGCACTCTTGGGAGGGGCTCTTGTTTGCGTCTCGGTGATTTGTTACGACTCAGCTGTGTCGTAGCGGTCCGCCTAATTTTCCTCTTATACTTGGGCGGCGGAGAAGGCTCACGCGCCGGCGGGGAAGGCTCACGCGGCGGCGGAGATGGCTCACGCGCCGGCGGGGAAGGCTCACGCGCCGGCGGGGAAGGATCACGCACTGGAGACGGCTGCATCGGTGGAGAATGCTGGCTCGGTGGAGACCTTGTTGGCGCCTTCCAACCCGGAATCACAATGAATTCCTTTCGCCATAGAACTGTAGTGTTCTTGGCCTCTCCCAGCTCTAGCAAATCCCCTTCACCGGCAGGGTGGTCAAGCCTCAGCGGCCCATACCCATCCATAACTTGATCCACCCCGGCAACAGCGTATCCAGGTGGAACCGGCTTGAAGTGATATCTTTGATGAGGTACCGGCGGTAAGATATAGCCGATCGCCGCCTTGAGCGTTAAGTAGCCCATCGTTTGGAAATGTAGCTCACAAGGTGTCGACTCTGTGATAAAGTCCACAGGGTAGAGATCAAAAGGCATCTACGGATCCACAGGGGTGGGAGGAGCCATCTGCGGATCCACATCTGCATCATCACCAGGCAGCTCCGTGGAAGCCACGCTGCTCTTCCGCTGAGATCCCTGGCCGGTAGCATCGAATGCAACTTCTTCTATCCGTGGATTAGGTTGAGGTTGGGTGACTGTGACTGAGCCTGACATTATCATCCTCACTTGCTCCTCTAGCTTAGCAACGCGTTCTTGAACCACATCCTTTTGCCTCTGACGGCTTCTATCGGGATATTTCTTCGTTTCTGCAGGAAACCCAATACACCACGGCTTGCCACCTGGTATGGTTCGTGTTCGTCCTGGGTGTTCAGGATTCCCAAGGGCGCGTGTGAGCTGGTCCTTCTCTCTTTCGGGACGGAACTTCCCCTCTTCAACTTCCTTTGCAGCATTTCTAAAGGCTTCGATGGGAAGTGGGTTTTCCCGATGTCTTTGTGTATATATGCAGAACCCTTGTGCGTCCAACGTGCCCCCATGCGCGTAAAACCAATCCCTTGACCGCTGGTTCCATTTCCGTACCTCTGGCTGGATCCCGTTCTTAATTAGGTCATTCTCCCATTTCTCCCACTTAGGTCTGCCAGCCTTGTAGCCTCCTCGCCCCATGGTATGGAAGTACATCTTATTAGCAGCATTTTTCTTGTTGGTGTCTGACCTTGTCTTTGCCCTCTCCGATGTCTTGTACTTCACAAATGCCTCCCAGTGGTCTTTTATCTTCTCATAGGGGCCCTTGAAATCTGGAGTCTTCTTTTTCTTGACAAAGGAGTTGTCCAATTTCTTCTTGTAGTCGTTGAACTGCGTTGCCATCTTCTTAAGAGCCCACTTCTTGACTCTTTGTTGTATGCTATTCAGCTCGGGATCCTCAGGGTCTGGCCTTTTATTATCACTATCAGAGTCAGCTGGCTCCAGAAATGTGAAATTTACCATGAGTTTCCTAAACATCAGATTTTTGGATCTCGTATCGACGTAAGTAACTCCTTCGTCCGCCTTTGCAGGTTTCTTCCATTCTTGAGTGGTGATCGGGATGGTGTCCCTAACAATAACTCCGCATTGACTTACAAACTTTTTTGCGTCATCCTTGGGAGAAATCGGTTCGCCGTCTATAGCGATTTCCGTGATGATGCACCTTTCATGCTCTTCCATCTTTCTGGCCGCGCCTCTTTTAGTTCTGCCAGTAGAGTGTGTTGATTGGGAGGTCTAAAAGAAGAAACAACGTTAATATATGTATATGCACATATCTGTAGGCTTGGTTAATTAATATATATACACCTCGGCGTGGTGAGCTTCTCCCTCGCAGTCGTCACCTTCTCCCTCACCGGAGCCGTCTCCACGGTGGTCTTGCTCATCTCCCGTACTTCCCCCATCTGCTGCATCTCCTCTAAAACTGTCCTAGCTCCAGGACGCGGAGGTCGCGGCATCGTATGCAAACTAACAAATATAATATTGAATTTGAATAAAGTGCTTATGAATATGAATCAAAGTAATTAAAAAATTTCTAACACATACTAATATAGTACTGACATATTCCATCTAATTTTTTTCCTAATTTCCTAAACTAACTAAAATTAGCTAAACTAACTAAAATTAGCTAAACTAACTAAAATTAGCTAAACTAACTAAAATTTTCCTAATTTCCTAAACTAACACATCCAATTTCCTAAACTAACAAAACTAACACATAATAATTTCCTAAACTAACACATACTAACAAAAATTTTCCTAAACTAACACATACTAACTAAAATTTTCCTAAACTAACACATACTAACTAAAATTTTCCTAACACTAAAATTTTCCTAACACTAAAATTTCCTAAAAACTAAAACAAAAAAAGGAGGCAGGGGTGGCGCGCGCGGCGCCTACCTCGACTCGGCGGCCGGTGTGGCGGCGCGGGCGGGGCGTCGGAGAGGAGGAGGCGGCCAGGCGGAGAGCGCCGGACGGCGGCGGGCGGAGGTGGCCGGGCGCGCGGCGGCGCGTGGCTGCGCGGGCTGCGCGGGCTGCGCGCGACGAGGCCGACAGAGGCGGCGGCGCGTGCGGGCGGAGGGCGCGGAGGAGGCGGCGGCGCGGACGGGGCGGCAGAGGAGGAAGCGGCGGCGCGGACGGGGCGGAGGGCGCGGGAGGAGGCGGCGGCGCGGACGAGGCCGACAGAGGAGGAGGCGCGCGCGGCGCGCGCGGGCGGAGGGCGCGGGAGGAGGCGGCGCGCGGACGGCGGCGGCGCGCGCGCAGGCGGAGGCGAGCGGCGGCGCGGGGGAAAATTTTGGCAGAGTTTCCCCTGGAAACTTCTCCTCGCGCGATGGAGAAGAAGGTGGGCGCGCGCCCCAGTTTATACTGGGGACATTTTGCACCGGTTCGTGGCTGGAACCCGTGCAAAAGGGTCTTTTGCACCGGTTTCAGCCACGAACCGGTGCAAAAGGTCCCCAGTTGGACTGAAATTTTTTGAAATTTTTGCTGCTAGTTTGTTTATCTTCCCGCCTTTTTTATATGTTTCGCGCGGGATCAAGTTCCCGCCACGACGCTGCGCGGGTTTCCGCCACAACGCCGCGCGGGATATATTCCCGTCACGATGCCGCGCTGGACATTTTCCCGCCACGACGCCGCGCGGGATACGTTCCCGCCACGACGCCGCGCGGGACATTTTCCCGCCACGACGCCGCGTGGGATATTTTCCCGCCACGACGCGCAGCGCGGAGATTTCCAGCCTAAACACCCTTTATAAATAGTACGCCCCCGTCTCTCCCATTTCACTCATCACCAAACCCTAGCCCATTGCATAATGCCCCCAAAGCCGCACCCGCCGCCGGTGGAAGTGGACCCGCAGCTCGCGGAGATAGAGGAGTGGGAGGAGCTGCTGCGGCAAGAGGCGGCAACCAGGAGGGCAGCAGCGGATGAGGTGGACCCGCAGCTCGCAGAGATAGAGGAGTGGGAGGAGGCGGCGCTAGCGGCTACCATGGAAGCATTTGAGAGGCAGAGTCTCCAGGAGCTGCATAAGCGGCCGCGTGTGACGGATCTGGATAGTGAGGAGATGCATAAGCGTCGTCGTGAGGAGGAGCTGCGGCAGGAGGCGGCAGCCAGGAGGGCAGCAGCGGATGCGCGGAAGAACTAGTAGAAGTTGTTATTTTAGTTTAAATTTAGTTAATGTTCAATTTCAATAAAGCAGTGTTGTCGTTGTTTTAGTTTAAGTTTAGTTAATGTATCTTGTTAAATTTCAATAAAGTCGTTGTCGTTTTATCTCGGTTAATGGCTGGAACCGGTGCTAAAGATGGTTGATTAGTTTATATACCCCTTTTATCCCTAAGCATCGGGTCGAACCGGTGATAAAGATGGTGAATTAGTTTATATATCCTTTTATCTCGGTTCCTGGCTGGAACCGGTGCTAAAGATGGGGAGGCTAAATCTGGGGAGGCTTATCATTATTTGCCTTATCTCTGGGGTGGTTTCATCCGGGGAGGGGATTATCTGGAGGCACACACCGCTATATATAGCCCCCTCCGGGGAGAGTAGAGAGAACAAAGAGAGAAGATGCAACGACCAAGAAGGAAAGAGCCTCTCCGGCGAAGTTTCTCGAAGATGTCTTAGATGGCTGGCCGTCTTAGACATCTTCGGAAACTTCACCCGAGAACTCTTCCCGCAAGCTGCTAGTATACACCCAACAAACAGTAGCTCAGGGTAAGGAGGGGAGAGCATAGAGAGCTTCCAGGGAGCTGGTATATAACCCGACGACGGCGACCTCTAAGGAAAGAGCCTCTCCGGCGGACTTTCTCGAAGATGTCTTAGATGGACGGCCGTCTTAGACATCTTCGGAAGCTTCGGCCAAGTAACTCTTCCCGCAAGTCCCGCTCGGAAGCTGCTACTATACACCCAACAACCAGTAGGTGAGGATAAATTTCCAAACATGTGTATCTAGAAAAATAATAAACTTGGATAATTGCATTTAGTTCAAACGACCAATGTTACTGATACATATCACAACAAACGCTTCACAATATGAGCTCAAGGTACATGATAATAATTAATACATTATGATCGCTTCAACCGTAACCATGGAGTATCTTCAGCATTTAATGCGATGGTTGGATCAATGTTCACTGTGAAGGGCGGAATTTCAGCAAACTTATTATAATCTTCTGACATGTCTGTCTTGTCCTCGACTCCCACGATGGTTCTTTTCCCTGAAAGAACTATGTGACGCTTTGGCTCATCAGATGAGCTCGTTTCCTTATGTTTTCTTTTCTTCGGTCTAGAGGACATGTCCTTCACATAGAAAACCTGAGCCACATCATTGGCTAGGACGAATGGTTCATCTCTGTAACCAAGATTGTTGAGATCCACTGTTGTCATTCCGTACAGCTGGTCTACCTTTACCCCTTTTCCATCCAGCTTGAACCATTTGCACCGAAATAAAGGGACCTTAAAAGAAGGTCCATAGTCAAGTTCCCATATCTCCTCTATGTAACCATAATATGTGTCCTTTTTGCCACTGCTAGTGTTTGTTGCATCAATGCGGACACCACTGTTTTGGTTGGTGCTCTTTTTATCTTGGGCGAACGTGTAGAAAGTATTTCCATTTATCTCGTACCCCTGGAAAGTCACTATAGTCGAAGATGGTGACCCAGCCAACATGTACAACTGATCTACAATATTGTTGTTATTAATGAGATGTTCTCGGAGCCAACCGCCGAATGTCTGCATATGTTTATGCGTAATCCAGTCTTCAGACTGCCCCAGATGTTCTGAGCGCACAATATTCTTGTGATCAGTGATATACGGGGCCACCAAGGTGGAACTGTCAACACCCGGATTTTTAAGTCCAGATGCCTGTTATGCCATACATCGCAATCCCAGGAATATTGTTGTTGCGAGACATAACAGTTGAATATCATAAGTCATCATTCATTACATATCATAGTCGTCTTACAAATAGATCACATGATCCAATATTACAATAATAGTTGAACTATTGTTTCAACACACATCACAAATACATAGCAGAAGCGTAGATAGAAGGGGACTCTATAGTCCACAGGCCAACGCTTGACGTCAGGAGTAGTCCTAGTTGTCGTAGACGTCCTGCTGTCCATCCTCTTCATACTGCTGCTCCTCTTCATAGTTTGGCCATTTGAATAGCCAGGGACACAGCCGTAAGTACTTTAAAGTACTCGCAAACTAATACTAATGTAAGTACGAACATTTCTGGTAAGGGGGTGCTAAGCTCTAGTTTCTTTTGCATAAAGCCAATTTTAGTTCACAAGTATTTGAAATCAAGACCTTTCATGTGCTAACTGACCCAAGTGGGAACATTAGTGTCATTCCCACAACATTTGTTGTAATACAAGTCAAATTCACCATTCACCTTTCAATTTCAAGTCACAAATCATATATCACATTTTTGAAAATGGTCTGATGACGGAACAGTATGGCCTTTCCAACCGTCCTTAACCGTGGACGTGGCTATTCGAATAGGTTTACACTCTGCAGAGGTTGTACGCTTGTGCCACAACTTTTGATTACATCCGTCAGGGGTAACCCTGAATAATCGTAACTCAGTACGCGGATCATCAACCATAACCTTTTACTTACATATCCTAGTATAGGCACCTCTCCCCATGAGCTTGGCCTCCCAGTGAAGACCAACTGTCAACCTGGGAACTGCACAGGGCTTGGGCCGGACATTCACCTCATCGTTAACGTCGTTTCTTTGTTGTGGAGGCAGCTTTCGGCATAACCCCGATGACGCTTGTTTTAGAGGGAACCCATACTAAGACACATAAACTTCCAGTTAAGCCCTACCCATAATCAGGTATTGTGGGGGTACTTGTAAATTGGAATGGTATCGCATCCGAACCCAACCATCAGTTTTGATAAAATTCACCAAGTCATTCACCAGTCATATTCACCTTCAAAATCTTTCAATAGAATGACTCGTCATTCCAAGGTTTTCAAAGTCATTTCACACACACAAGTTCCCATCTAGAATAGCCAATTTAATTTAGCACTAGCATCTAGGTATGAGGGGTGCTAAGTAATTTACTTTGCTTCTAGGCTAACTTTGATACTCTTGTACTAATCCAAGACTAATCAAGTGAATCATAAATCAAAAAGTACTTTGATAAAACAAAAGTAAATAAAGCTTGTAAAGTGAGACTGGGAGATAGGATCATAAGCATAAAGTAAATGGGATAAGGCCTTGCTCATGGTGAGCTTTGCACTTTGCAAGAGTATTATCTTGCAAGAATATTAGCTTGCATTGGTAATAGCTTGCCTTGGTTGGTGTATTGATCAAAAAGTTCCTCCTTCTTCTCCGTAGATGTTCTCGTCGTCCCCTTCGTAGCCTTCGGCACTAGCGTCTATAAATGAATACGGGGTACACAATCATCATACCAAACTTATTTACTAAACTAGGCACACTCATGAAGCACACAACTAAATCTAGCATTATCACATTCTCATCATGTGGGTTGATATGGTTTTATTCTTAAGGAAATAATTTCCTCTCATTATATATGTAAATGATGGTTTCCTTTTAATTCTTGAGGAATAATTTCCTCTCATTGAATCTTCTTAAGATTTAAGTTCTCAAACCATCCTACATGATGTCATGTTGACCTAAGTCAAACCTTCATCATTATCTTTTGAGAAAAAGATTTAAATGAGGTAGAATACCTCATACAATTTAATAATGCCTATTATGATTTAAAATCTCCAAGTATTTCATGTGAGAGTTTTTGACCAGGGGTCCAAACTTTAGATGAAGGTACTTGGGACAAGATTTAAATGAAGTGAAACACCTCCTATAATTTACACAAATTAAACTAGCATCACCCATTACTATTAATTGGATAGAGGTGTTGTTTTCTTATTTAAGAAGAATAATTTCCTCTCATACTAATTAAGGTGTTACTTTTAATTACTTAGAGAAATAATTTCCTCTCATTATCTTATTAAGATTTAATTTCTCTCATGAACAGTATATGACCTAGGTTGACCAAAGTCAACCTCTTCATACTTATCATTTGAGAAAATGATTTAAATGAGGTGAACACCTCATACCTTTTAATCCTAACATGGTAAAGATTTAATATCATCAACAATTCATGTGAGACCTAAATGACCAGAGTCTCTACCTCATTTTGAATTGTTCATGACAGGATTTAAATGAGAGAAACACTCCCATAAGATGTAATAACTTGTTGGGACAATTTAAATGCTACTATGGCAAACATTTAATATTCTTAAGTGAGCAAATATGAGACCAAGCAACAAGGGTCATCACATTACTTCATACAATTTGAGAAGATGATTTAAATGAGGTGCTACACCTCATAGATTTAAAAATCTTAATTTTGGAAAAATTTAAATGGGCTAGTAATGGCTACATAGCCATTATTTGATTCTAACCCATGATCATATACAGTACCCATATCATAATTTTACAAAATCAATTAGAGTATTTGAAAAGTGAAATATGAGAGTTGGAATCAACTCAAAATAATTTATGGTTGATTTTTAATAATTTTTCTAAGGCAGAAAAGTCTCTGCCTTGTTTATTTTACCACTTTAATTCTATAACAGATCTAGGTTTGAATCCAGTGTGGTTGGATGGGGCCTTTCATGAGCTTTCTAAATATATAAAATTTGTAAAATTTGGCTCAGTAGATTTGTCCCTATTAAATTTTGAAACTAGCATCAGATTGCAAATTAAAATGAAAAAGAATTAAACAAGTTTGAATTTAAACGGGGGCGGGAAACTAAATGGGCCGGCCCAGCTACGCTGGCGATGCTCGCGGGCCGCCTGACAGTGGGGTCCACTGTCAGTTTGTTTTTAAAAACAGCGAACCGGTACGTGAATGGGGGCCGTGGGATTTAAGGAGATCGGACGGCCGCGGTTCATCCTCGTCGGAGATGAGCTCCGGCGGGAGCAAACCCTACCGACGGCCGGGAGGGTCCAGGGAGGGCCTTACCGTGGTCCGGCGGGGTCAGCGAGGCGGGCTATCGGCGTTGGAGACGACGGCGGTGCCGACGGTGGTCGCAGCAGCTCCAATGGTGGCCGCAATCGATGGCGCCGTTGCTGGGGTACGGCGGGGCGCCGGCGAGCAATTGGGGCTAGCTAGGGCACAATGTGAGGAGGGAGATGGTCGAGGAGCGTCAGAGGAGGTAGGGGAGGCGACTGGTGTGGAGTTTGGAGGCGGGAGCGTCGGCTTTTATAGGGGCGAGGCAAGACCGAGGCGGAGCGGGCAGGTTGATGGTGGCGTCGCCGTTCCAGGGCGTTGAAGGGGCAAGGAATGGGCGAGGTGTGTTCCTGGGGTCACGGTGATCACGACGCGCATCCAGGCGAGGTCAGGGGTGGTCAGGAGCAGGCGGCACGTCACCGTGTACCGGCGGACCGTGGCGGACGGTCGTCGTCTGTGACGACGGCGAAAGGGCGTGCGCGTCCAAGCGGCGTTGTCCATGAGGTAGCTGACGTCGAGGTGAGGCTGCAGGTGAAAGGAGAGGTCGAGGGGAGCACTGAGTCGACGGGGCACGGCGGCGTCCTGTTGCGCTCCGGGACGTCATCGTGTGTGTCCTGGCGCGCGTGGGCGTTTCTGGGCGCGTCAGTCCTGGTCAGCGCGGGTACTGGTTCGGTCAAGGGAGGGCATGGTCATGCTCATCAAGGTCAGGGCAAGCTCAATGACATGTTGTGGCTCAGCTGAGGTGAAGGGAGATGGTGATGGCATGGTGGGTGACAAGGGGGCCGGCATGGTCTTGACATTGACCATGGAGGGCCAGGGCAAGGGTTGCAGTGGCCTGTACTGGTGCCCAGGGGTGTGGTGAGTCTCCAGAGCAGCAGGGATGGTCAGGGTTGGACCTGGTCCAAACCAAATTTCAGTATGGGCACAAATTTAGCTTGTGCACACAAGGTGTTTGTATAAATGGCCGCAAGAAAGTTTTTGTTGAATTTTGGCAAACTTTTTGGTGGATCTCAACCATATAATCATAGAGATATAATGGTGGTGGTGGGGGTCAATTTGGTGATGGTTTGCAAGTTTTCAAAAAGTGGGGGAATCTTCTCTTACACTACTAGGAAAAGGCTTATTGCCGGCGCACCAAAATCGGTTATCCCCGGCGCACTAGAGCCCGCCGTTGGGAACGGGCCGGTGATAATGTCTTATTGCCGGCGCACCAGCCCGTTCGCCGGGGGTAACACGAGTTATTGCCGGCGCACCAGCCTGGTTCGCCGGTGGTATTTTATCCAGGATTCAAAAAAAAAGGTCCGATCTAGATCTAGATCTAGATCTAGATCTAGGTCAAGTTCTAGTTCAAGTTCGTGACTGTGGCGACTGTGGCACCTCCATCACCGTGCTCGGCGCCATAACCATGGTTGTCGATGTGGCCGTGCCCGTATGAGTTAAAGGAGGTGGCCGCCGGAGAACCTTGCCGGAGCCTCGGCCACCAGACGTAGAAGCTCGTCGGAGGGAGGCCACCGGAGGTAGCTCGTCGGAGGGAGGTCACCGGAGGTAGAAGCTCATCGGAGGGAGGCCGGCTATCCGGAGGTAGAAGCTCGTCGGAGGGAGGTCACCGGAGGTAGAAGCTCATCGGAGGGAGGCCGGCTATCCGGAGGTAGAAGCTCGTCGGAGGGAGGTCGAGGAGGTGGTTCCCGGTGAGTATCTTGAGAAGGTTCTTGCCGGAGGGAGATGAAGAAGGTAGAAGAGGAGAAGAGAAAGTGGAGCGAGGAGAAGAGAAGAAGGTGGCCGGAGGAGGAGAAGTGAAGGAGGAGAAATGAAGGAGGAGAGAAGTAGAATAGGAGGAGCCTGCCGAGTTGTGCCTATATAGCACAGATGACCGCCGGCGCACCTAGTATAGTGGTGCGCCGGGGATATTTTTTTTCTTTTTTTCATCAAAACCTAAAAACTGAAAAAAGTCCTGTTTCTGTTTTGAATTTGACGAATCCATTTTTTATCCAAACGGCCGTAGGCCGTTGAATTCGAATAGGAAATTTCGAGTAGATCAATTTTGATATAAAAAAGTTTTTCATCGGAGGTCGTATGCAACCAGAAATCCCGTTTTACCGAAAGATGACGCCATTTTGCATAATACATCGAAATTCAAATTTTCAAATTTTTACTAAAACTAGATCACATATTACATGGGCAGTTCAAAGGATTTTATTTTTTGAATTTTCTATCATTTTCTACTATTTTTTCGAAAACTGAAAAGGCGATTCCCTGGGGGGGGGTGGAGAGAAAAATTTGGGCACCTTATCCCCGGCGCACCTCTATGGTGGTGCGCTGGTGGTAAATTGGATACCACCGGCGCACCACCATAGAGGTGCGCCGGGGATAAGGTGCCCAAATTTTTACTGTTCACCCAGATCTCTTCGAATTTTATCCCCGGCGCACTAATTTTTTTTGTGCGCCGGCAGTATAGGTCCATCGCCGGCGCGACGCTTATTTGGTGCGCCGGCAACATGTTCCACCGGCGCATGCCTATGGTGGTGCGCCGGCACCACTTGCGTGCAGCTATAGCCCTTTTCCTAGTAGTGTTAGTTTCAAAGTCCCTACTTGTCAACACTATACTGGTCAACCTGGTCAATATTAGGTATGGTGGTCAATATGAAAGTTGTTCACCTTCATATGGTCTTGGATGACATGGTCATAGTTTACCAAGTTTGGTGGCAGAAACAAAAGATAGATGGGTGCAAAGTGGTGAAGATAATAAAAAGGAGACATATGACCATTATCACATGTAAAGTTGAATTTGAGATTTGCTTTGATTTGATTTTGGTTTCTTTGATGCAAATGTGTTTGTTTATCATATATAAGAGTTTTACAAACAATAGATCAAGCAATGGTGGCCTTGGTTGAAGATTTGCAAATTTGGCTAAGTGTGTATGTGAGTAAAAATGGGATTTTCTCACCATTTGATTTCTCCCCATTTGAGTTGACCTTTGTTGACTCTAAAGTGGTTCTTATTAGTTTAGAAACATTTTCCACCCATTGAATCCATTTAAAAAGGTCTTGATCAAGATTTGCAGAATTGGCCATAACACATAAGAGGTGAGGTGTTAAATTTTATTAGTTTTGTAAATTGTTTCCCCTTGCTTTACTTGGGCATAGGTTAGGGTCAATTTAGTGTTATATTAGGTTTGGAGATGGTCTCACACCATTTGGTCAAGGTAGAAGTGCATAGGTCAAGATTTGGGGAAAATGGCTATGTGTCACATATGCCTCTATGCATATGTTGCATTTGATTTTCAATTTGAATTGGCTTGAACCAATTGATGTTGTTGAGTGTTGAAATGGCATATGGAAGTGATCCAACCATTCACAACAAGTCCTAGGGTCAATCTTCTCAAATTCACAAATTTGCACTTTTCTCTCATATGCCTCTATGGCATTTTTAGTTTCTTTTTATTTTCTTTGGAAACCACTTGGATTTGGTTTGATAAGTACTAGGTAAGGTGTATGAAGGTTTTCCAAACCTCTAAGCAAAGTAGAAAGGCTTAGGGTAAAGTTTTATAAATATAGCCATAGGCACATATGCCTCTTTCTTATTTAATTTCCTTTTATTTTAATTTAACTAGGGTGGTGAGAAAAGGGGAGAGGTTTAGGGTTTAGTGGGGTTCACAATGGTTCACCCCTATTTAGCATAAATAATAAAGGTAGGGTTCAAGATTTACCTATTAGGGCTATATGCCCCCATATGTCTTTTGTTTTATTTTGGGTTTCTCAAAATAGATCCAAAATGATTTCTAGAGAAGATTAGGGTTTAAGGTTTTTCTTATTTGATTTCTTTCTCTTTTATTTTATTGGGTTGGTGACCTTCACTTGATCACTTTAGGGTTTTAGGGTTTAGCACATAAGCATAATAGCACTCATCATGGCAAAACACAAGATTTAAACAAGATCTTTATGTATCAATCTTATTTTAATAAAAGTTTTTGTTGGTTCCAAAATTTGGAACTAGGGAAATTCATTGTGTTTGTTTTGAAATTTTTGGGTTGTTACAAACCCTTCCCCCTTAAACAAATCTCGTCCCGAGATTTTAAGAAAAGTTAGGTTCCTAAGAAAGATTGAGCAGGGAGATTAACAGGGGAACATACTTGGCATGGCCTGGGGTGCTTCCTGTGCTTCGGTGGTATTCAAGCGGTAGTAACGACCGTTGCGGTTGTTTGGGTAGTTTGGGGCAAACTTTCTTCCAGTTGCGACACAGCGCTGCTGCTGGGCAGGTGCAGCGGTATTGAGGGAAATCTTGGCAAGCTTCTTGGGGCATTCATTGGAGTAATGACCCACAGTTCCGCATTCATAGCAGGTTACCGTTGACCTGTCCTTTTGGGCAATGGGTACAGCATTGCTTCCAGTCCTTGGGGCATTGTTGGCGGCTTTCATCGGGCACTTTTTAGAGTAATGACCAGTAACACCACATGCATAGCAAGTCACAGTGGACTTGTCTCTGGGGGCATGGTTGGGTAATGGGATGAGCTGCTCCAGTGATGCTATCCTCACACGGAGGCGAGCAATGAGGTAGTCCTTCTTGGCGTGCTGATGACGAAGTGCCTTGCGCTCCATTGCAAGGATGTTGATGGTGTCAGTCATCTTGGCGTGCTTAATGTGCATCTGGTTGGCTTGGGCACGGGGGTTGTTGCGGGTAGGAGGGGCCATCTGAACAATGAGGTAGATCATAAGATAAAGGGGGAATTTCTATGGTTTGGTTGAGATAAAATTTGAAAAGTTCCAAACTTGAATAGTGTTGAGGGGGTACAACCAACAACACTTTTTCATTCATACCAAGCATCACACATTACACATCTAACACACCGTTGGTTTGAAGAACCATTCATCGCTCTACGATACAAGGGGGATCCTGATACAACTCACACCTACTTAAGTGCTGGGGTGATACTACTCTTCAGGGTGGATTCTTCGTCTTCACGGGTGGTGTGCTTGGCGAGAGGCGAGGGCGTTGTCCAAATCCCTGCGGGTTTTGTACAGCCTGAAGTCCTGATGTGCTACATAGCGGTTCATCTCCGTGAGAGGGGGCATGGTCATCGGCTTCCCATGGAGTCATGTCTTGGGTAGTAGATGAAGCGAGTGTTCTTGATCTTGTCCTCATTTTGTCCACACAGACGGGAAATTGCTTCTTGCATAGCTTTGACTAGTCCTTCCTTCCAAGTGTTTCCCGTTACAGAAAACCATATGGTTTCCCATACCGGGGCATCAAGCTTCCTTCGTAGATTAGTAGAAACGTCCCACTGGGGTGGTTCTCCTAACTGAGCTTTGAGGGGTATTCCGAAGAACTCGGGGTACGGGTGTCCTAGATATTCCACTAGTTGCTTCAACTCCTTTTCGAACCTTAGGTCGCCTCCGGGACCAAGCTGATAGGACTCCCATTGGTACTTCATCTGTGAGTAATTAGGATAAGTAAGTAAAAGAAGTAGTCAAGAATGCAACATTTTAGGTAGGCTTGTAAAGAAAGTAAAGTATAGCTTTCTCATTTTTGCAAAAGATCTCAAGGATAAGAGTAAGAACAAGTTTCACAAATATTCACTTCATTGGTTTTTGAAACTAAGTTTTTCAGACGTCCATTCTAACTAGGGTCTCCTAAGGTCAAACAATGGCTCTGATACCAACTTGTCAACACCCGGATTTTTAAGTCCAGATGCCTGTTATGCCATACATCGCAATCCCAGGAATATTGTTGTTGCGAGACATAACAGTTGAATATCATAAGTCATCATTCATTACATATCATAGTCGTCTTACAAATAGATCACATGATCCAATATTACAATAATAGTTGAACTATTGTTTCAACACACATCACAAATACATAGCGGAAGCGTAGATAGAAGGGGACTCTATAGTCCACAGGCCAACGCTTGACGTCAGGAGTAGTCCTAGTTGTCGTAGACGTCCTGTTGTCCATCCTCTTCATACTGCTGCTCCTCTTCATAGTCTGGCCATTTGAATAGCCAGGGACACAGCCGTAAGTACTTTAAAGTACTCGCAAACTAATACTAATGTAAGTACGAACATTTCTGGTAAGGGGGTGCTAAGCTCTAGTTTCTTTTGCATAAAGCCAATTTTAGTTCACAAGTATTTGAAATCAAGACCTTTCATGTGCTAACTGACCCAAGTGGGAACATTAGTGTCATTCCCACAACATTTGTTGTAATACAAGTCAAATTCACCATTCACCTTTCAATTTCAAGTCACAAATCATATATCACATTTTTGAAAATGGTCTGATGACGGAACAGTATGGCCTTTCCAACCGTCCTTAACCGTGGACGCGGCTATTCGAATAGGTTTACACTCTGCAGAGGTTGTACGCTTGTGCCATAACTTTTGATTACATCCGTCAGGGGTAACCCTGAATAATCGTAACTCAGTACGCGGATCATCAACCATAACCTTTTACTTACATATCCTAGTATAGGCACCTCTCCCCATGAGCTTGGCCTCCCAGTGAAGACCAACTGTCAACCTGGGAACTGCACAGGGCTTGGGCCAGATATTCACCTCATCGTTAACGTCGTTTCTTTGTTGTGGAGGCAGCTTTCGGCATAACCCCGATGACGCTTGTTTTAGAGGGAACCCATACTAAGACACATAAACTTCCAGTTAAGCCCTACCCATAATCAGGTATTGTGGGGGTACTTGTAAATTGGAATGGTATCGCATCCGAACCCAACCATCAGTTTTGATAAAATTCACCAAGTCATTCACCAGTCATATTCACCTTCAAAATCTTTCAATAGAATGACTCGTCATTCCAAGGTTTTAAAAGTCATTTCACACACACAAGTTCCCATCTAGAATAGCCAATTTAATTTAGCACTAGCATCTAGGTATGAGGGGTGCTAAGTAATTTACTTTGCCTCTAGGCTAACTTTGATACTCTTGTACTAATCCAAGACTAATCAAGTGAATCATAAATCAAAAAGTACTTTGATAAAACAAAAGTAAATAAAGCTTGTAAAGTGAGACTGGGAGATAGGATCATAAGCATAAAGTAAATGGGATAAGGCCTTGCTCATGGTGAGCTTTGCACTTTGCAAGAGTATTATCTTGCAAGAATATTAGCTTGCATTGGTAATAGCTTGCCTTGGTTGGTGTATTGATCAAAAAGTTCCTCCTTCTTCTCCGTAGATGTTCTCGTCGTCCCCTTCGTAGCCTTCGGCACTAGCATCTATAAATGAATACGGGGTACACAATCATCATACCAAACTTATTTACTAAACTAGGCACACTCATGAAGCACACAACTAAATCTAGCATTATCACATTGTCATCATGTGGGTTGATATGGTTTTATTCTTAAGGAAATAATTTCCTCTCATTATATATGTAAATGATGGTTTCCTTTTAATTCTTGAGGAATAATTTCCTCTCATTGAATCTTCTTAAGATTTAAGTTCTCAAACCATCCTACATGATGTCATGTTGACCTAAGTCAAACCTTCATCATTATCTTTTGAGAAAAAGATTTAAATGAGGTAGAATACCTCATACAATTTAATAATGCCTATTATGATTTAAAATCTCCAAGTATTTCATGTGAGAGTTTTTGACCAGGGGTCCAAACTTTAGATGAAGGTACTTGGGACAAGATTTAAATGAAGTGAAACACCTCCTATAATTTACACAAATTAAACTAGCATCACCCATTACTATTAATTGGATAGAGGTGTTGTTTTCTTATTTAAGAAGAATAATTTCCTCTCATACTAATTAAGGTGTTACTTTTAATTACTTAGAGAAATAATTTCCTCTCATTATCTTATTAAGATTTAATTTCTCTCATGAACAGTATATGACCTAGGTTGACCAAAGTCAACCTCTTCATACTTATCATTTGAGAAAATGATTTAAATGAGGTGAACACCTCATACCTTTTAATCCTAACATGGTAAAGATTTAATATCATCAACAATTCATGTGAGACCTAAATGACCAGAGTCTCTACCTCATTTTGAATTGTTCATGATAGGATTTAAATGAGAGAAACACTCCCATAAGATTTAATAACTTGTTGGGACAATTTAAATGCTACTATGGCAAACATTTAATATTCTTAAGTGAGCAAATATGAGACCAAGCAACAAGGGTCATCACATTACTTCATACAATTTGAGAAGATGATTTAAATGAGGTGCTACACCTCATAGATTTAAAAATCTTAATTTTGGAAAAAATTAAATGGGCTAGTAATGGCTACATAGCCATTATTTGATTCTAACCCATGATCATATACAGTACCCATATCATAATTTTACAAAATCAATTAGAGTATTTGAAAAGTGAAATATGAGAGTTGGAATCAACTCAAAATAATTTATGGTTGATTTTTAATAATTTTTCTAAGGCAGAAAAGTCTCTGCCTTGTTTATTTTACCACTTTAATTCTATAACAGATCTAGGTTTGAATCCAGTGTGGTTGGATGGGGCCTTTCATGAGCTTTCTAAATATATAAAATTTGTAAAATTTGGCTCAGTAGATTTGTCCCTATTAAATTTTGAAACTAGCATCAGATTGCAAATTAAAATGAAAAAGAATTAAACAAGTTTGAATTTAAACGGGGGCGGGAAACTAAATGGGCCGGCCCAGCTACGCCGGGCGATGTCGCGGGCCGCTCGACGCTGGGGTCCACTGTCAGTTTGTTTTTAAAAACAGCGAACCGGTACGTGAATGGGGGCCGTGGGATTTAAGGAGATCGGACGACCGCGGTTCATCCTCGTCAGAGACGAGCTCCGGCGGGAGCAAACCCTACCGACAGCCAGGAGGTTCCAGGGAGGGCCTTACCGTGGTCCGGCGGGGTCAGCGAGGCGGGCTATCGGCGTTGGAGACGACAGCGGTGCCGACGGTGGTCGCAGCAGCTCCAATGGTGGCCGCAATCGATGGCGCCATTGCTGGGGTACGGCGGGGCGCCGGCGAGCAATTGGGGCTAGCTAGGGCACAATGTGAGGAGGGAGATGGTCGAGGAGCGTCAGAGGAGGTAGGGGAGGCGACTGGTGTGGAGTTTGGAGGCGAGAGCGTCGGCTTTTATAGGGGCGAGGCAAGGCCGAGGCGGAGTGGGCAGGTTGATGGTGGCGTCGCCGTTCCAGGGCGTTGAAGGGGCAAGGAATGGGCGAGGTGTGTTCCTGGGGTCACGGTGATCACGACGCGCATCCAGGCGAGGTCAGGGGTGGTCAGGAGCAGGCGGCACGTCACCGTGTACCGGCGGACCGTGGCGGACGGTCGTCGTCTGTGACGACGGCGAAAGGGCGTGCACGTCCAAGCGGCGTTGTCCGTGAGGTAGCTGACGTCGAGGTGAGGCTGCAGGTGAAAGGAGAGGTCGAGGGGAGCACTGAGTCGACGGGGCACGGCGGCGTCCTGTTGCGCTCCGGGATGTCATCGCGCGTGTCCTGGCGCGCGTGGGCGTTTCTGGGCGCGTCAGTCCTGGTCAGCGCGGGTACTGGTTCGGTCAAGGGAGGGCATGGTCATGCTCATCAAGGTCAGGGCAAGCTCAATGACATGTTGTGGCTCAACTGAGGTGAAGGGAGATGGTGATGGCATGGTGGGTGACAAGGGGGCCGGCATGGTCTTGACATTGACCATGGAGGGCCAGGGCAAGGGTTGCAGTGGCCTGTACTGGTGCCCAGGGGTGTGGTGAGTCTCCAGAGTAGCAGGGATGGTCAGGGTTGGACCTGGTCCAAACCAAATTTCAGTATGGGCACAAATTTAGCTTGTGCACACAAGGTGTTTGTATAAATGGCCGCAAGAAAGTTTTTGTTGAATTTTGGCAAACTTTTTGGTGGATCTCAACCATATAATCATAGAGATATAATGGTGGTGGTGGGGGTCAATTTGGTGATGGTTTGCAAGTTTTCAAAAAGTGGGGGAATCTTCTCTTAGTTTCAAAGTCCCTACTTGTCAACACTATACTGGTCAACCTGGTCAATATTAGGTATGGTGGTCAATATGAAAGTTGTTCACCTTCATATGGTCTTGGATGACATGGTCATAGTTTACCAAGTTTGGTGGCAGAAACAAAAGATAGATGGGTGCAAAGTGGTGAAGATAATAAAAAGGAGACATATGACCATTATCACATGTAAAGTTGAATTTGAGATTTGCTTTGATTTGATTTTGGTTTCTTTGATGCAAATGTGTTTGTTTATCATATATAAGAGTTTTACAAACAATAGATCAAGCAATGGTGGCATTGGTTGAAGATTTGCAAATTTGGCTAAGTGTGTATGTGAGTAAAAATGGGATTTTCTCACCATTTGATTTCTCCCCATTTGAGTTGACCTTTGTTGACTCTAAAGTGGTTCTTATTAGTTTAGAAACATTTTCCACCCATTGAATCCATTTAAAAAGGTCTTGATCAAGATTTGCAGAATTGGCCATAACACATAAGAGGTGAGGTGTTAAATTTTATTAGTTTTGTAAATTGTTTCCCCTTGCTTTACTTGGGCATAGGTTAGGGTCAATTTAGTGTTATATTAGGTTTGGAGATGGTCTCACACCATTTGGTCAAGGTAGAAGTGCATAGGTCAAGATTTGGGGAAAATGGCTATGTGTCACATATGCCTCTATGCATATGTTGCATTTGATTTTCAATTTGAATTGGCTTGAACCAATTGATGTTGTTGAGTGTTGAAATGGCATATGGAAGTGATCCAACCATTCACAACAAGTCCTAGGGTCAATCTTCTCAAATTCACAAATTTGCACTTTTCTCTCATATGCCTCTATGGCATTTTTAGTTTCTTTTTATTTTCTTTGGAAACCACTTGGATTTGGTTTGATAAGTACTAGGTAAGGTGTATGAAGGTTTTCCAAACCTCTAAGCAAAGTAGAAAGGCTTAGGGTAAAGTTTTATAAATATAGCCATAGGCACATATGCCTCTTTCTTATTTAATTTCCTTTTATTTTAATTTAACTAGGGTGGTGAGAAAAGGGGAGATGTTTAGGGTTTAGTGGGGTTCACAATGGTTCACCCCCATTTAGCATAAATAATAAAGGTAGGGTTCAAGATTTACCTATTAGGGCTATATGCCCCCATATGTCTTTTGTTTTATTTTGGGTTTCTCAAAATAGATCCAAAATGATTTCTGGAGAAGATTAGGGTTTAAGGTTTTTCTTATTTGATTTCTTTCTCTTTTATTTTATTGGGTTGGTGACCTTCACTTGATCACTTTAGGGTTTTAGGGTTTAGCACATAAGCATAATAGCACTCATCATGGCAAAACACAAGATTTAAACAAGATCTTTATGTATCAATCTTATTTTAATAAAAGTTTTTGTTGGTTCCAAAATTTGGAACTAGGGAAATTCATTGTGTTTGTTTTGAAATTTTTGGGTTGTTACAGGAACTTTGTAGAACTGTGTAGTGTGCTTGAGTGAAAGAAATGCCGTCCCTACATATCATTGATTTCCTTCCTAGCGTGCCTTTTTCACTTAGTCGCCCCTCATGTCGCGATTCAGGAACACCAATCGACTTAAGGTCAGGAATGAAGTCAACACAGAACTCGATGACCTCCTCTGTTCCATAGCCCTTGGAGATGCTTCCTTCTGGCCTAGCACGGTTATGAACATATTTCTTTAAGACCCCCATGAACCTCTCGAAGGGGAACATATTGTGTAGAAAGACAGGACCGAGGATGGCAATCTCTTCGACAAGGTGAACCAGGAGATGTGTCATAATATTGAAGAAAGATGGTGGAAACACCAACTCAAAGCTAACAAGACATTGCACCACATCCTTATGTAACCTTGGAAGACTAGCTGGATCGATTACCTTCTGAGATATCACATTAAGGAATGCACATAGCTTCACAATGGGTATTCGAACATTTTCCGGCAGAAGCCCCCTCAGTGCAACCGGAAGCAACTGCGTCATAATAATGTGGCAGTCATGCGACTTCAGGTTCTGGAATGTTTTCTTCTCCATATTTATAATTCCCTTTATATTGGAGGAGAAGCCAGACGGGACCTTGATACTGTAAAGGACTTCAAAAAAGATATCCTTCTCTGCTTTGGTAAGAGCGTAGCTGGCAGGACTTAAGCGACTCCCTGTATCCTTGTAATCCTGTTCTTGCTTGTCTTTTGGGACTTTCATACGATACTGGTCCTCACGTGCTTCTGGTGTATCTTTTGTCTTCCCATACACGCCTAAGAAACCTAGCAGGTTCACGCAAAGATTCTTCGTCACGTGCATCACGTCGATTGAAGAGCGGACCTCTAGGACTTTCCAATAGGGTAGATCCCAAAATATAGATTTTTTCTTCCACATGGGTGCGTGTCCGATGAACGTCGTCATTCGAACAGATTGACCGCCAGGACCCTTTCCAAAGATTACTTTTAGGTCCTTGACCATATCAAGTAAAGCATCACCGGTACGGAGTTCAGGCTTCACCCGGCGATCTGCCTCACCTCCGAAATGATTGCCTTTCTTTCTGGCGGGGTGCCTCTTTGGAAGAAATCGACGATGCCCCAGGTACACAACCTTCTTACATTTATGCAAATAGGCACCTTCGGTCTCATCTAAACAGTGCGTGCATGCATTGTATCCCTTGTTTGTCTGTCCTGAAAGGTTACTAAGAGCAGGCCAATCATTGATGGTCACGAAAAGCAACGCTCGTAGGTTAAATGACTCCTGTTTGTACTCATCCCATGCAAGTACACCTGGTTTGCTCCACAACTGTAAGAGTTCTTCAAATAATGGCTGTAGGTACACATCAATGTCGTTGCCGGGTTGCTTTGGGCCTTGGATGAGCACTGGCATCATAATGAACTTCCGCTTCATGCACAACCAAGGCGGAAGGTTATAGATACATAGAGTTACAGGCCAAGTGCTATGACTGCAGCTCTGCTCCCCAAAAGGATTCATTCCATCTGTACTTAGGCCAAACCTTAAGTTCCTCGCGTCATCTGCAAAATCCGGGAACTCTCTATCGATTGTCCTCCACTGCGACCCATCAGCGGGGTGTCTCATCATCTCGTCTTTCTTACGCTCTTCTTTGTGCCATCGCAACAACCTGGCATGCTCTTTATTTCTGAACAGACGTTTCAACCGTGGTATTATAGGAGCATACCACATAACCTTGGCAGGAACCCTCTTCCTAGGGGGCTCGCCCTCAACATCACCAGGGTCATCTCGCCTGATCTTATACCGAAGTGCAGTGCATACCGGACATTTTTCCAAATTTTCATACTCAGCGCGGTAGAGGATGCAGTCATTAATGCATGCATGTATCTTCAGCACCTCTAATCCTAGAGGGCAGAGAACCTTCTTTGCTTCGTACGTACTATCAGGCAATTCGTTATTCTTTGGAAACCTCCTCTTCATTATTTTCAGTAACTTCTCAAATGGCTTGTCACATATACCAGCCTCTGCCTTCCATTGCAGCAACTCCAAGGTGGCACCGAGCTTTGTGTTGCCATCTTCGCAATTTGGGTATAACTTCTTTTTTTGATCATCTAACATGCCCTTTAACTTTCGCTTCTCGTTTTCTGCTTTCGCATCTCTGTGTGCATCGGCGATGGCCCGACGAAGATCATCATCAACGGGCTCATCTGATGCCTCTTCATCTTGATCACCTCCTCCTGCATCTTCATCTTCATCATGCCCTGTTGCAGTATCACCGTAGTTAGGGTACATATGATCATCCTCTTCTTCTTCTTTGTCGTCTTCCATCATAACCCCTCTCCATGCTTGGTCCAACAATTATAGCTGGGCATGAAACCTTTCCAAAGCAGGTGTGAGTGAATGACTTGCCATTCAGGGTATTGCTTCAAGTTATGGCAATCAACACATGGACAACACATAAAACCATCCGCCTCTGGGTTTTCCTGAGCCACACAGATAAATTCTTCCAGGCCCGATCTGAACTCGGGTAGACGTCGGTCAACGTACATCCATTGCCGCCGGTTCATCTACATCAAATAATTAATTAAGTTTATCAATAAACAATTACAAAACATCATAATATTTATAAATAGTGGAAATTAGCACCGTACAAATGAAAGGGTTAAGTTGTTGCTTAAACCTTGATCGAGGAGGAAAGAAAGAGGAGAAAGCTTAAGTGTCGCTCCGGCACCTCATCTCATTTTTGTTGGGTGTAAAATCAAGCGGCATCACTCTCTCACACATTTCATCGAGCACCTTATGTGCATGCCAAAGAGAAGCAACTTAGCACTCAACACACACACCTTCTCCTAGCAAAAATGAAGTGAGTGGGCTGTTTGGCCGGGTAGCTGAGCTGAAATAGGGCTGGGGACCTTTAGCACCGGTTCGTGTTACGAACCGGTGCAAATGGTCCATCTTTTGCACCGGTTCGTAACATGAACCGGTGCTAAAGGTTCCTCGGCTGACACGTGCCTGGCGACGAACCTTTTCCACCGGTTTGTGTTACGAACCGGTGCAAAAGATAGATCATTTTTACCGGTTCGTAACACAAACCGGTGCAAAAGGTCCCTCGGCCGGCTGCTCCCCACGAACCGGTGCTAATGACCCCTTTTAGCACCAGTTCGTGCCAAATCCGGTGCAAATGACATCTGGGGCAAAAACCAAAGCCCTTGTTTCTACTAGTGACGAAAGAAAGAAGGAAACATACCATCTGACATCTCTTGTCCATGATTGTGCCTTTTGTCATTTTGAGCACATAGTATTTGATTGGTGGATATGGGTAGTCCCTTGCTTGCTGGCTCAGTATTTGAACTTAACTAGGATTCATCCTCATATAGTTTTCAAAGATGGAGAACTTATCAAACAGATGACGCTCTCCAATATTAGGCACTACATACATGCATAAATATTTTGTCATAAAGGTAGAAAGCAGCTATATTTTGAATGTTCAAGTAAGGTAGATGCTGTAAGTAATCAAGAAGATTAGTACCTCTAGCCATGTACTCTGGGAGTGTAACTTCCAGCTCATCTTCTTCCTCATCATCGCTGCTGCTAGTCATCGTCGCCGCTAGCATCTCCAGCCGCGTCCTCCAAAGCATCGCCCAAAGGAATTTAGGGCGCGTCGGACAAAAAAAAAACGTTCCCAGCTGCGTGCCCCAAAGCCTCTTTTTATCCGGCGCGGCCCATCCCCGCTACACAGGGGACGCTCCGGGCACGCCGGACACAGCGAAATGCAACGCGGGACCGACGCGTCAGCGACTCACGGACGGACGCTCAACCGCCGCCTACCTAGGGACGGTGTAGTTGCCCAGAAGAGGAACCGTCGCATTGGCAACCACGTCGATCGACACACGAACTGCCGGAATGGAGAGCGAACTCTGCGGAAGAGCAACCGCCGCTCTCTTCGAGATCTGCGCTGTCATTCATCCACGCTCAATAAGACCCCTACGTATGCGCTTTCTCCGGTCTACAACCGGCCGTCATTCATCGAAAGCTCTCCTCTCTCACAATGTGTGACCTCTCTCAGCTACCATCAGACACCGACATCGAGGGTAAGCCGCCGGGATGGTGCCACTGGTGGGACAAAGTTGCGACTCCTAGCAGCGATTATTCCCCACCACCGGACAACAGCGAGGAATGGGAGGCCGAGGAGGCCGAGGAGGAGGCCGAGGAGTAGGAGGAGGAAGAGGCTGAGGAGGCGGCGGCGGCCCGAGCGAAGGCGGAGGCGGAGGCGAAAGCGAAGGCGAAGGCGCAGTCGTCGAGCATCGTCGATGACGAGAAGGACACAAGTTCCTCCGACGCGTCGAACGACACCGCCTCTTCGGAAGAGGTGACGAGCAGGAAGCGCCACCGTGAGAACGACGAGGCGGGCCATCAAAGAAGAAGTAGTTTAATTTTTTATATGTAATTTTTTTTATATTTTTCGAAGTTTTTATATGTAAATTGTTTATGTTGCACCGCTTTGAATATTAGCAGCAATAGTACATCGTTATTACCTACACATTTCTTCTATCTATTAAACTAAAAAAAATATTATTTTAAAGTTTGGGGGCGGCGTTTGGGGGACGCTACAGGAAACGACATCTTTACCGGGTATCAAAAATACCCGGTGAAGGTCTAAAAACACCCGGCGAAGATTTCGCCGTGTATAACACTCGGCGAAGACGACACGGCAAAGACATGGCCGGCGAAGAACCTTCGCCGGGTGTTTTTTGTCGGACACACGGCAAAGATCCTTTGCCGGGTGTCAAGTATAGACACACGGCGAAGAAAAGCGAACTCCGTTTCCCTTCTGTCTGACGGCGCATTTTCTTTGCCGTGTGTCCTTTTCGTGGTGCACGGCAAAGAGTAGACAACGGCCACGCCATCGCTATTTCTTCGCCGGGTGTTTTATAGTGGGGTACACGGCAAAGAGCAATGAAGGCCACGCCATCGCAATTTCTTCGCCAAGTGTTTCCTGGTGGGGTACACGGCAAAGAGCCATGAAAGCTACGTCATCGCAATTTCTTCGCCGAGTGTGCCTGCGGCTGGGACACACGGCAAAGAGCCTAGCACAAATGTTTTTCCCCCTGTTTTCTCTAAAATTCCTGCATTTCACACACAATTATGCATATAATGTACAATATAGCAGAACATTGAACTCCAATACCAACAGTTAACATATACTACATTGATGTTACGAATAACACAAATAAAGGAGTAGAAGTTGACATATCCAGGGAAGATGATACAAGTTCACCAATCCTCAAACGCGACAAACAAGTAGAATGGTCACAAGTGCTAAAACCACACGAACTGAATCATTCTTCCTCCTTCATACTGGTTATTTACCCCTCCACTGGTTGGTTGGTTTATACTGCGCAGTGAACTTCTTTTTTCCTTCCATCGTCACACTGTGCTCTCGAAGGTATCCCGGAGCTGGACCGGCCATGGCTGCTGTTGCAATGGAGCGTTGGCGAGCCCCTACAGCATCTTGATCACGTCGTCCAGGTAGTACTTGGCCATGCTCGGCTTCTTCCCGACCGTGCACGCGAACACCTCGCTGGTCAGGGGAGCTTCGCCCCATTGTTAGCCGGACACAGAATGCTCTCTAACATGTCCTCGTCGGACTGGTCGTCTCCGATGCAGAGAATTAAATCCGGTGGCTTCCTGCTGCGCACCATGGCACCATGGATGACAGGAGGCTCTCCACGACCACACCTTTACTGATGCCCTGCACGACATGGAGATATTTGTGGCGTGTCACTAGCGAATGACAAACACAACTAGTTATCCAATTGAGCCACAAGTCGCTCTTAGGTAGAATTGGGACAAAACAAGAACGACCAGGTGTTATGCCTGCGAATTCTCGTATCCACACCAGGGACTGGCCCAAGCAGATTCACTATCTGTTTCGTGGAGAAGATATATAGATTGTTTGTTCCAGGCAATCAAGCATGTGGCGGTCTGGTGGATGAGGACTAGATCAGATTGGATTGGATCCGTTGCCTTTAGTTGGACAGCTACGTTTGGTTGCTTAGGTGGTGTTCAAACATGTTTTTGTACAAGTCTATACAAGCCAAATTAATTAATTTTCTTTCATTTGACCAACTGCGAACAAACAGATTAATTGAACATAGAAAACCGCAGGAGGAACAGCTAGCCACAAGGAAGCTTGCACGCACTTACCTGAGGATTAACCTCCACGATGTGCGGGCCCCTCTTCACGACGAGCGGGTCATTCGCGAGCACGCTCTCCAGATGGTCAAGCAGCTCTTTCCTTGTGGTGATGCCAGACTATCCTGGCATCGCACATTCCTTGTGCTCGATATATGAACCATATGTTGCCTCGGTGTAGAGGCTCATCACAGGTTCAGCGGTCTTCTACCAATCGAAGTCTGCTACCAACCCACAGGTCTCCCATGGAGAGTCCCTGCTCCACCTGCAATCGCCAAGAGTTGATGGATCTCACAATTTGAATCTGAATGCATTCCCCCTGTATTCTAAAAGAACACTAGAACAGTAAGGTCAACACAATATATATATTCATATGATAATTGGGTCAATGGACCAAATCACACTCTTCACCAGTCGTCCTAAATTTATTCTTGAAGCAAGAATGTTGATTCCAGGCGAATTTCAGAGGTATGCCATAGCTTAGCCATCTAGTATATCAGTTGGTTGCTCATTATCAAATGTATTGGTTCTAATATCATTGCTTAGTTCACATGCTTCCTAAGATTTGATGCAAATCTAAAGCACAGTAAAGCAACATTGTACCTAATCTAAAGCAGATCTTGCTAATATGATTCCTTAGTTCACATGCCAAGTGTCCAGAGATCTCACCTAGTGAATTAGCCATGGTCAGAGGCAATGCCAAGCTTCTCACACGACGCAAACCACTTGCTCCATTCATCTTGCACCTCCGCCTCCTCCTGCACCTCCTGGACGTCGCGCCCCTCGCTGCGCGCTGATGTCTACGGGTGCTTCTATTCTTGTAGACAGTGTTGGGCCTCCAAGAGCAGAGGTTTGTAGAACAGCAGCAAGTTTCCCTTGAGTGGATCACCCAAGGTTTATCGAACTCAGGGAGGAAGAGGTCAAAGATATCCCTCTCATGCAACCCTGCAACCACAAAGCAAGAAGTCTCTTGTGTCCCCAACACACATAATAGGTGAACTAGTTCGGCGAAGAGATAGTGAAATACAGGTGGTATGAATAAGTATGAGCAGTAGTAACGGCGCCAGAAAAGTGCTTTGCTGCCCAGGACTGGCGTGTGGTTGATGGTGGTAATATTGCAGACAGTATAAATGCAGTAGAACAGTAAACAAGCAGCGATAGCAGTATTTAGGAACAAGGCCTAGGGATTATACTTTCACTAGTGGACACTCTCAACATTGATCACATAACAGAATAGATAAATGCTATACTCTACACTCTCTTGTTGGATGATGAACACCACTAATTGTGTAGGCTTACACGAACCCTCAATGCCGGAGTTAACAAGCTCCACAATATTCGATATTCATATTTAAATAACCTTAGAGTGCATGATAGATCAACACAACTACACCAAGTACTAACATAGCATGCACACTGTCACCATCACACTATGAAGGAGGCATAGATCACATCAATACTATCATAGCAATAGTTAACTTCATAATCTACAAGAGATCACAATCATAATCTACGCCAAGTACTACACGATGCACACACTGTCACCATTAAACCGTGCAGGAGGAATAAACTACTTTAATAACATCACTAGAGTAGCACACAGATAAATTGTGATACAAAACACATTGCAATCATAAAGAGATATAAATAAGCACTTCACTATGCCATTCATAACAGTGAATAAGTATTCTGTGAAATATAGCCTAAGAGACCCACACGGTGCACACACTGTCACCTTTACACACGTGGGACAAGGAGTCTCCGGAGATCACATAAGTAAAATCCACTTGACTAGCATAATGACATCTAGATTACAAGCATCATCATATGAATCTCAATCATGTAAGGCACCTCATGAGATTATTGTATTGAAGTACATAGGGAGAGAGATTAACCACATAGCTACCGGTACAGCCCTTAGCCTCGATAGAGAACTACTTCCTCCTCATGAGAGACAGCAGCGTTGATGAAGATGGCGGTGGAGATGATGGAGAAGCCTTCCTGGGGCACTTCCCCGTCCCGGCGGCGTGCCGGAACAGAGACTCCTGTCCCCCAGATCTTGGCTTCGCGATGGCGGCGGCTCTGGAAGGTTTCTCGTACCGTGGCTTTTTCGTATCGAAGATTTAGGTCGAGGAGGCTTAAATAGGCGAAGAGGCGGCGTCAGAAGGTCAACGAGGCGGTGACACAATAGGGCGGCGCGGCCAGGGCCTGGGCCGCGCCAGCCTAGTGTCTGGTGGGCCTGTGGCCCTCCTCTGGCTCCTCTCGGGTGTTCTGGAAGCTTCGTGGGATCCTAAGATGCTAGGCGTTGATTTCGTCCAATTCCGAGAATATTTCCTTACTAGGATTTCTGAAACGAAAAATAGCAGAAAACAGCAACTGGCCCTTCGGCATCTCGTCAATAGGTTAGTTCCGGAAAACGCATAAATATGACATAAAATATGCATAAAACATGTAGATATCATCAATAATGTGGCATGGAACATAAGAAATTATCGATACGTCGGAGACGTATCAGCATCCCCAAGCTTAGTTTCTGCTCGTCCCGAGCAGGTAAACGATAACAAAGATAATTTCTGGAGTGACATGCCATCATAACCTTGATCATACTATTGTAAGCACATGTAATGAATGCAGCGATCAAAACAATGGTAAATGACATGAGTAAACAAATGAATCATATAGCAAAGACTTTTCATGAATAGTACTTCAAGACAAGCATCAATAAGTCTTGCATAAGAGTTAACTCATAAAGCAATAATTCAAAGTAAAGGTATTGAAGCAACATAAAGGAAGATTAAGTTTCAGCGGTTGCTTTCAACTTGTAACATGTATATCTCATGGATAGTTGTCAATGCAAAGTAATATAATAAGTGCAATATGCAAGTATGTAGGAATCAATGCACAGTTCACACAAGTGTTTGCTTCTTGAGATGGAGAGAAATAGGTGAACTGACTCAACATAAAAGTAAAAGAATGGGCCCTTCGCAGAGGAAAGCATTGATTGCTATATTTGTGCTAGAGCTTTGGTTTTGAAAACAAGAAACAATTTTGTCAACGGTAGTAATAAAGCATATGTGTTATGTAAATTATATCCTACAAGTTGCAAGCCTCATGCATAGTATACTAATAGTGCCCGCACCTTGTCCTAATTAGCTCGGTTTACCTGGATTATCATCGCAATGCATATGTTTTAACCAAGTGTCACAGAGGGGTACCTCTATGCCGCCTGTACAAAAGTCTATAAGAAGAAAGCTCGCATTGGATTTCTCGCTATTGATTATTCTCAACTTAGACATCCATACCGGGACAACATAGACAACAGATAATGGACTCCTCTTTTATGCATAAGCATTCAACAACAATTAATTTTCTCATATGAGATTGAGGATGTTTGTCCAAAACTGAAACTTCCACCATGGATCATGGCTTTAGTTAGCGGCCCAATGTTCTTCTCTAACATTATGCATGCTCTAACCATTAAATGAGTGGTAAATCTCCCTTACTTCACACAAGACGGACATGCATAGCAACTCACATGATATTCAACAAAGAGTAGTTGATGGCGTCCCCAGGAACATAGTTATCGCACAACAAGCAACTTAATAAGAGATAAAGTGCATAAGTACATATTCAATACCACAATAGTTTTTAGGCTATTTGTCCCATGAGCTATATATTGTAAAGGTAGAGGATAGAAATTTGAAGGTAGCACTCAAGCAATTTACTTTGGAATGGCGGAGAAATACCATGTAGTAGGTAGGTATGGTGGACACAAATGGCATAGTGGTTGGCTCAAGGTTTTTGGATGCATGAGAAGTATTCCCTCTTGATACAAGGTTTAGGCTAGCAAAGTTTATTTGAAACAAACACAAGGATGAACCGGTGCAGCAAAACTCACATAAAAGACATATTGTAAACATTATAAGACTCTACACCGTCTTCCTTGTTGTTCAAACTCAATACTAGAAATTATCTAGACCTTAGAGAGACCAATTATGCAAACCAAATTTTAGCAAGCTCTATGTATTTCTTCATTAATAGGTGAAAAGTATATGATGCAAGAGCTTAAACATGAGCACAACAATTGCCAAGTATCAAATTATCCAAGACATTTTACCAATTACTACATGTAGCATTTTTCCGTTTCCAACCATATAACAATTAACGAAGCAGTCTCAACCTTCGCCATGAACATTAAAAGCTAAGAACCCATGTGTTCATATGAACCAGCGGAGCGTGTGTCTCTCCCACACAAGCATTTATTCAAACAAAAACAAAAACAAGAAACATACAGACGCTCCAAGTAAAGTACATAAGATGTGACCGAATAAAAATATAGTTTCAAGAGAAGGAACCTGCTAATTTGTCAATGAAGAAGGGGATGCCTTGGGCATCCCAAGCTTAGATGCTTGAGTCTTCTTGAAATATGCAGGGATGAACCACCGGGGCATCCCCAAGCTTAGAGCTTTCACTCTCCTTGATCATATTGTATCATCCTCCTCTCTTGACCCTTGAAAACTTCCTCCACACCAAACTCAAAACAAACTCATTAGAGGGTTAGTGCATAATCAAAAATTCACATGTTCAGAGGTGACACAATCATTCTTAACACTTCTGGACATTGCTCAAAGCTACTGGAAGTCAATGGAACAAAGAAATCCATCCAACATAGCAAAAGAGGCAATGCGAAATAAAAGGCAGAATCTGTCAAAACAGAACAGTCTGTAAAGACGAATTTTAAAGAGGCACCAGACTTGCTCAAATGAAAATGCTCAAACTGAATGAAAGTTGCGTACATATCTGAGGATCACTCACGTAAATTGGCATAATTTTCTGAGTTACCTACAGAGAATTAGGCCCAGATTCGTGACAGCAAGAAATCTGTTTCTGCGCAGTAATCCAAATCTAGTATGAACCTTACTATCAAAGACTTTACTTGGCACAACAATGCAATAAAATAAAGATAAGGAGAGGTTGCTACAGTAGTAACAACTTCCAAGACACATATATAAAACAAAATTACTGTAGCAAAATAAACACATGGGTTATCTCCCAAGAAGTTCTTTCTTTATAGCCATTAAGATGGGCTCAGCAATTTTAATGATGCACCCGCAATAAATAGTAGTTGAAGCAAAAGAGAGCATCGAGAAGCAAATTCAAAACACATTTAAGTCTAACATGCTTTCTATGAAAAGGAATTTTGTAAATAAACAAGTTCATGAAGAGCAAAGTAACAAGCATAGAAAGATAAAACAAATGCAGCTTCAAGATTTTAAGCATATAGAGAGGTGTTTTAGTAACATGAAAATTTCTACAACCATATTTTCCTCTCTCATAATAACTTTCAGTAGCATCATGAGCAAACTCAACAATATAACTATCACATAAAGCATTCTTATCATGAGTCTCATGCATAAAATTATTACTCTCCACATAAGCATAGTCATTTTTATTAGTTGTAGTGGGAGCAAATTCAACAAAGTAGCTATCATTATTATTCTCATCATCAAATATAGGAGGCATGTTGTAATCATAATCAAATTTATCCTCCATAACAGGTGGCACCAAAAGACTACTATCATTATAATCATCATAAATAGGAGGCAAAGTATCATCAAAGTAAATTTTCTCCTCAATGCTTGGGGGACTAAAAAGATCATGCTCATCAAAGCCAGCTTCCCCAAGCTTAGAATTTTCCATAGCATTAGCAACAATAGTTTTCAAAGCATTCATACTAATATGTTCCATAGGTTTTTTAATTTTCGGATCAAACCATCCATGTCTTAAATCAGGAAATAGAATAAGAAGCTCATTGTTGTCCATTATGCCTTACTAGTGTAAACAAGAAACAAAAAGATGCAATTGCAGGATCTAAAGGAAATAGCTTCGAGCACACACACAATGGCGCCAGAAAAGTACTTAGTTAGCTGGAACCGGAGTATGAGTGCCTTTTACCTTTCCTCCCCGGCAACGGCGCCAGAAAAGTGCTTGATATCTACGGGTGCTTCTATTCTTGTAGACAGTGTTGGGCCTCCAAGAGCAGAGGTTTGTAGAACAGCAGCAAGTTTCCCTTAAGTGGATCACCCAAGGTTTATCGAACTCAGGGAGGAAGAGGTCAAAGATATCCCTCTCATGCAACCCTGCAACCACAAAGCAAGAAGTCTATTGTGTCCCCAACACACCTAATAGGTGCACTAGTTCGGCGAAGAGATAGTGAAATACAGGTGGTATGAATAAGTATGAGCAGTAGTAACGGCGCCAGAAAAGTGCTTTGCTGCCCAGGACTGGCGTGTGGTTGATGGTGGTAATATTGCAGACAGTACAAATGCAGTAGAACAGTAAACAAGCAGCGATAGCAGTATTTAGGAACAAGGCCTACGGATTATACTTTCACTAGTGGACACTCTCAACATTGATCACATAACAGAACAGATAAATGCTATACTCTACACTCTCTTGTTGGATGATGAACACCACTAATTGTGTAGGATTACACGAACCCTCAATGCCGGAGTTAACAAGCTCCACAATATTCGATATTCATATTTAAATAACCTTAGAGTGCATGATAGATCAACACAACTACACCAAGTACTAATATAGCATGCACACTGTCACCATCACACTATGAAGGAGGCATAGATCACATCAATACTATCATAGCAATAGTTAACTTCATAATCTACAAGAGATCACAATCATAATCTACGCCAAGTACTACACGATGCACACACTGTCACCATTACACCGTGCAGGAGGAATAAACTACTTTAATAACATCATTAGAGTAGCACACAGATAAATTGTGATACAAAACACATTGCAATCATAAAGAGATATAAATAAGCACTTCACTATGCCATTCATAACAGTGAATAAGTATTCTGTGAAATATAGCCTAAGAGACCCACACGGTGCACACACTGTCACCTTTACACACGTGGGACAAGGAGTCTCCGGAGATCACATAAGTAAAATCCACCTGACTAGCATAATGACATCTAGATTACAAGCATCATCATATGAATCTCAATCATGTAAGGCAGCTCATGAGATTATTGTATTGAAGTACATAGGGTGAGAGATTAACCACATAGCTACCGGTACAGCCCTTAGCCTCGATGGGGAACTACTCCCTCCTCATGGGAGACAACAGCGTTGATGAAGATGGTAGTGGAGATGATGGAGAAGCCTTCTGGGGGCACTTCCCCGTCCCGGCGACGTGCCGGAACAGAGACTCCTGTCCCCCAGATCTTGGCTTCGCGATGGCGGCGGCTCTGGAAGGTTTCTCGTACCGTGGCTTTTTTGTATCGAAGATTTAGGTCGAGGAGGCTTAAATAGGCGAAGAGGCGGCGTCAGAAGGTCAACGAGGCGGTTACACAATAGGGCGGCGCGGCCAGGGCCTGGGCCGCGCCAGCCTAGTGTCTGGTGGGCCTGTGGCCCTCCTCTGGCTCCTCTCGGGTGTTCTGGAAGCTTCGTGGGATTCTAAGATGCTGGGCGTTGATTTCGTCCAATTCCGAGAATATTTCCTTACTAGGATTTCTGAAACCAAAAACAGCAGAAAACAGCAACTGGCCCTTCGGCATCTCGTCAATAGGTTAGTTCCGGAAAACGCATAAATATGACATAAATTATGCATAAAACATGTAGATATCATCAATAATGTGGCATGGAACATAAGAAATTATCGATACGTCGGAGACGTATCACGCGCCGGGTTGACGATCTGCACGAGGACGGCGCGGCCACGGATCTCGGGGTGCTCCACCAGCAGCTGCTGTCGAGGGTACTCCTCGGCAATGCCCTCCGTTTGGGGCTTAGGGTTAGCAGAATCCTGCAAGCTGACTCGAGACATCGGTTAACAGACAAGCGGGGAGAGCGATTTACCCAGGTTCGGGGCCCTCGATGAGGTAAAACCCTTACGTCATGCCTGTCTGTTCTTGATTATGATGATAATGGGTTACAATGGGGTGCCGAATAGTTCGGCTGAGATCTCGTCGAGAGGCTAAGTGCTATGATGACCTAGCTCTGGACTTTCTGGTGGCTAGTATTGCTACGATAGGTTCTATCCCTCGGCAGCCCCTCTCCTGGCCTTTATATAGGAGGCCAGGTCTCAAGAGGTCAAACCAAGTACGACTAAGTTTACAACAGCTTTAGATCTAATCTTTCCTTGTTCGGCCACTTCCTTGTCTTGCCCGCCAAGGATTCCTCTGGTGCGCTGTCCAGGTGGCCCATCTTGCCTCCAGGTGTCTTCATGGGCCTCCAACTATTCAATACAGGATAGGGCAATGTCGGTTACCCGAAGGGTAATGCCCACGTCAGTAGCCCCCGAGTGTCTAGTCGAACATTGTTCGGGTAGAGACTGAATCATGTTTTATGTTGTCGTTCTTCTCTTTGATTGTCCTTGTTTGTCTTGAATCAGCATTGTCCTTTTTATCGAGTGCGCGTCAGCGCTCCCGATGGGAGTAGCCCCCGAGTCTAGGTACGGATGCTTGCAATCCGTGTGTAGACTCCAGTTGTACTACTCGAGCATTCTTCTCTGCCGAAGTTTTTTTTTGCAGGTCTTCATAGGTCATCCGATATGTCTTCCACTCGCAAGGGATAATGAGTAACATGCCCAACTTTTGTTGGTTAACTACCGACGGCAAAACAACGTTACTCTACACAGAATCAAGTCCCCGGGCATGATCCTAGAGTGCAAAATTTTATATCGGGTGCACTTCCAGCACTCCCGATGGGAGTAGCCCCCGAGTCTGAGCACAGGTGCTTGCAGCTGGGTGCAGATTCGAGTTGAACAACCCTCTTTTTCTTCAACCTTTTTTTTCTTCGAGTCCTCAAACATATCGTGTGCGCGCCAGCGCTCCCGATGGGAGTAGCCCCCGAGTCTGAGCACAGGTGCTTGCAACTGGGTGCAGACTCGAGTTCACCATCCGAATTTTTTTTATATTCCTTCGAGTGCTTCAAGCAACCTTTATGACATCACCGATGACGTTTTTATCGATATCTTGATTTTGACTGACAAGACGTGACCCGCTAGGCCCATTCTCTTTCTGTCTGGTCCTGTTTTCAAGCAATTTCCGGTCTCCGCGCACAGTTACCAAGGTGTCTCCTCGATTCCCGCAACCATTAATCGGAAATAGGCCCGTTTGATGGACTGGCACTATCGTCGTGGCGAACGAGCAGATGCCATGGGATGGCTTAAGTTGGGGCCGAATGGGCGCTAGAGGATTCGGGGGAGGGTTTGCGACTAGATGGGATGAACTTCCGGATGCTTTCCTCAAGAACACAACCAAAGGCCGGTATGCAAGAAGAGAGACAAGAGGAAGAACTCTTTACTAGATCGCTTGCTTCATTGATCTCAACATGATTACAGGTGCTTGGATACAAGTTCTATCGTCTAATCTCCTCTGTGGACACGCGCCCGTATGAGGTTGTGCCCCCTCTCCTTATATAGGGGAGAGGGTGGCTTACAGAACAAGAAACCCTAATGGCATCTTTGACTGGACAAACTACTTTACAAAGCTACTTTAATCATAGATGACGCCGGAGTCTTCTTTAATCAGGGACGCAGACGTCCTCCGGCTTCTTTCAGCGTCATCTCTCTCTTTGGCGCCAGGGCTCTGATTAAAGCCGCTTTGCTTAGCTCATCCTTGTCTTCTTGCTCTGAAGAGAATCTTTGACCAGTCCTGCCGACAGGCCCTTCTCTCCGGTATCTTCTTTACCGGGTTCCGGTATACCCCCTTGGGGATACCGGCTTAGCTTCACTTAGCCCAAACTCTTACCTTTGTGTTCCGGTTAGAATATTAAACCGGTATCTCGATGGCTCAAACCATCCGGTTTGGCATTCCTTTGGCGTACCGAGGGTCATCCCCCCAACATTAGTCCCCGAAGCTGGTATAGTCTGGCGGATTCTATCCTACAGACCATGCCAGGTTTTTATCTTTTTAGGATACCGGTTTAATCTCTCCGGCTTTGAACTTGGATCCGGCATCTTTGCCCTTATTTGTCTTTTCTCTCTTTGCAAGGCATCCCCCGGCATCTCTTTTCTCCGGTATCATTCGCATTTACTCTTTCCTCGGCGAAGTCGAGAATATCTCGGGCCCCGCGCCGCGCTGACATGTGCACCGTTAATCGGCGCGCCAAAGTGTCGCTGTCACTTCGCTTCGACTCCCGCGCGTTCATTAAATGCACCACTGCGGATCCCACTAGCCACTTCGGATCTTGTGTGTGCCTCCGTGTGGCTTCTTATTTTTTCGCGTGTACTTCCTCGCCACGTGGCAGCCCGTGGTGCGAACCATCGCGGCCCGCGAGGCGAACCGCCGCGGCTCGGCGGTTTTCGGCCCACCTTCTCTCTTCTTTATAAGGAGAACTGCCCCTTCTTCTTCCTCTTCTTGCATTCCCCAACCTTCGCGCATAGTACTCCTCGCCTTCTGCGCCTTCGCCGCTCTTCGTCCGCCATCGTTCGCTTGAGCTCTGTCGCCCGGCGAGCTCACGCCGCGTTTCCGCCGGACCTCGCCATGCGGAAATCTTCCGCAGCACCTCCGTCGCGACCGCAGCATTCTTGCTTCTCCGCGCCCGTTCCCGCTTCGCCGTCGACGGTGTATGTCGGCGACCGTAGGCCCGCCCCTTCGCCGGTGAAAGTCCTCTCCAGCGACCGCACCGCCTCAGGTTAGTACCAATCTCACTTTGCTTGCACTTTGCTCGTTTTCTAGATCTTGGGTTGACAGTGTTCTTATTTCCCCTTTTTCTTTGATTTTCTTCTTACTCGTAGATCTTCGCGCGGGGTTCAACTGTGGGATTTCTGTTTTTTCACCCCTAGAACAATGTCCAGTGAGGAATCTTCCTCGCCTCTTCTTCTCGCTTCCTCTTCCTAGCCGGAGTAGGCAAGCTTCCAAGAGATCTACGGCCTCGCGTATCCGATGGATACCGATTCCGGCAGCCAGCAGGAGTCCGGTAGCCATCAAGAATCCGGTAGCTCTAGCCAAGCTTCCGGCGCCGAGCCTTCCCCTATCACCCGCGGAGCCTGGATGGGCTCCAATGTTACCGAATTCGAGATCGACTGGCTTTACCGGTCTCGGAGGATTCCGGAAGGAGTATCTTGCCGGCTTCCCGGTGACGAGATCGTACCGGTGCTCCAGCCCGGTGAACACGTTGTTTTTCTTGCTCATTTTGAGCGTGGCTTCGGCCTTCCTGCCTCGCCTTTTTTCTGGGAGTTCTTAGATTTCTATGAACTCCAACCTCATCACCTTCCTGGCAATGCCATCTTTTACCTTTCCTGCTATGCCACCTTCATGGAGGCCTACATTGGCATTCGTCCCACTCGTGAGACGTTTGCCCGCTTCTTTTCTCTGCGGATTAATTCCGTTCAGGGCAAGGAAATTCCTAAGCCCAAGCCGCCTATGGAGTGCGGGTCCTGCATCGTTGGCTCCCGCCAGGGGAGCCCTTTCTTTAAGTTCACCGGCCTCGAGTCCTGTCGCGCCTAGCAAGGAACTTTCTTCTACGTGAAGAACAACGGCCGCGCGAATCTCATTGATCTTCCGCCGTTCAAAGTGGGGCCTCCCAGTAGAGCCAATGGGAGCTATAACCCGAAGACGGATCACATCGAAACCAACCGGGTGGTACGCTTCATGGCCACTTGGAAGAAGGAGACCAACATCTGCTCGGATGATATCATCCGCACTTTTATTTCGCGCCGGGTGCTTCCTCTCAAGCGCCGGGTGCATAGGATGAGCGAGATGTACGGTCCTGGCGATCCCACCAAGATCATAGGCCGTCCCCTTAGCTAGAAGGACGTCGTCCGCAAGGCTAGGCAGATCTGCCAAACTGCCATGCCGTTTGACTGGGAATGGGGCCTCCTTCCCCTCAGCACTACTAACCCTCCGACCCAAGAAGTAAGAGATTACGCAATTAGGGTCGGTTTTGCCGGTAACTTTTTTGCTCTTGTTAACCCTCTTTTTTCGTGTTTCAGGCCAAGGACCGCTTCCCCCTCATTCAAGCAGAGCGGCGTGGGATCTGCGTGAAGCGCGCCCTTGACTCCGTCGACCCGGATCCTTACATTTTTTTGGAAGGATCTGAAGATGGGCAAGACCCCAGCCTCGCGCCTTGGCAGGTCTCCGCCGAAGCCAACCGGTTCTTCGGATGATCTGACCATGCTTGAGGTATTTTTTTCTTTTCCGGTTTCTTCTTCTTCTTTCATTGTTGCTTTTTCGCGAATCGCTTCTTAGCCATTTTTAACTCATAGGTCCATGAGCACGCGCCGCCCTTGCGCGCCGAGGCCGGCTCCGAGTTTGTGGACAAACTCATGGCCCAGGGCCAAAAGAACAAGGTGCCGGCATCTGATGCCGGTTCCAGTCAGGCCCCTCCCTCCAAGCACTTCCGGACTGAGCCCTTGGGGGAGAAGGAAGTGGGCATGCGTCGCTACGGGCGCAAGCAGATGTCGACTGCCTCCGGGTAAGTTTCTTGTTTTCTTGCTTGCCTCTTTTTGCCAAGTTCTTTTTCCGGTTGCTTTTCTCCAACTGTTTTTCTTTCTTTTTCTCAGCCCTGCGCTCAAGCTTGGCTCAAGGCCAGCGGGCTCTGAAGGTTCCGCAAGGATCTCAACCCCTCCTCCTCGCTCAAGCCCGGCACCATCTGGTGCCGGCAACACCTCTGCCTCCCCTCTGGGGGGCACAACAAGTTTGGGGCGTGCGGCCCCTACACCGCCAGAACACTGCACGGAGGAGGATCTTTCCTTCCCTCCAGAGAACTAGGATACCGGCGCCAGCAACATCGGCGCCGAGGAAGAAGCTGCCGGGCGGGCGGAGCCTTCGGCTCCTCCCGTCCTTGAAAAGAAGACAAATTCCGCGCCGGAAACTTCCGTGCCGGAAAGTTCCAACTTGGGTGGTGCCCCTAGCGCACCCCCTTCTCCAAGAACTACTCCAACGCCGCCACCGGATGCGCCTCGCCCCAAACCTGCCGGGGCTGCTCCAACTGCGCCGCCGCCCAAGCTCTCCAAGCTAGTCAAGGGGAAGGCGACGGCCTCCAAGGCCCCTTCTGGTGGACAGCAGCCCTTGGTGCTGCATGTCTCCAAGGCCGCCAGCGATGCTAGCGGGAAGGCCACCGGCTTGCTCGGCCGCATCACTGAGTTCCGGCGCGGGGGCCGGGAGCTGGGGCATCTGCTGCCCTATGCCCAGCAATGGAATGCCGCGGATGTGACCCGGGCGACCCACGGCGTGGGCAAGGACAGGCAGCCGTTGCCAGACCCTGCTGGGGACCGATGCTCCGAGGAGCATTTCATGCGGCTCCGCCGAGCCGTGAAAGAGCTTGACAACACGTGGTTTGATTCCACGAACAATCTGAGGGTAAGTTTCCAGCACTCTTTTCAACTTTTGCCGGTTCCCTTACTTCCGGATTTTTTCTATCTTTTCTTCAGTTTCATGCCGGTTTCTCTCTTGTCTATCTTCCCAGTCCCCGAGTTTTGTGGTGAGAGCGCAGCTTTTAGCACAAAACTTTAACTTAAAAACTTAGCGTGAAACCGGCATTGCCAGTCCCCGAGCTTCGGGTTAAGAACCTTGTTCTTAGCGCGAAACTTAGCTTAAAAACGCGCAAAACTAGCACTGCCAGTCCCCGAGTTTCGGGTTAAGAACCTTGTTCTTAGCACAAAACTTAGCTTAAAACACGCGAAACTAGCACTGCCAGTCCCCGAGTTTCGGGTTAAGAACCTTGTTCTCAGCGCAAAACTTAGCTTAAAAACGCGCAAAACTAGCACTGCCAGTCCCCGAGTTTCGGGTTAAGAACCTTGTTCTTAGCGCAAAACTTAGCTAATCTCTTTTTCTTGAACAGCTCACGGCTGATGCTCGGAAGGTCCTCTTTGAGGAGCTTCTATGGGAGCATCGGGACCTCGCTGAGGCACATGATAAGTGCCAAGGTAAGTTTTTGTACCACCGGCATCTTCTTACCGGAAACCTTTTTTCCTCCTAACATTTATAATTTTTTCTTAACAGTGATCCCGGAAGCTTCCATTGAGGATCTCAAGGAGCAGCTCACCGCCGCCCAACGTACAATTTTCCCTCTTTCCTGTTAGCTTGGTTTTCTTTTCATCTTAATCAGCACAATTTTGTTAACACCTTCTTTTCCGGGTTTCAGGGGAGAAGGACCAGCTCATCCGGCAGCATCAGGAGGAGCTGAGCGCCCAAAAGACCAGCTACCAGGAGCTCAAGTCCCAGTTTATCCAGCTGGGGCTTGATCATGCTAAGGCTCTCAAAGCTGTTGAAGCTGATGCAGCGGCCAAGATGCATGAGGCTCTTGAAGATGCCGGCAACTCCAACATGGTGTTGCAGACTGAGTTGGAGGAGCTGGCCAAAGCCCGGAAGGCTGCCGAGGAAAAAGCTGCACGGCTGGAGGCGGAGCAGAAGGAGTACGACCGGCTGGTCGTGCAAACTGACGCACACGCCTACCGTAAGTCCTTTCCTTTTGCACTTTCCGATTACTGCCCACAAGCCTTTTTTCTTCCGATCGCATTTTCTTTTCGTTATCTTTCCTTCCGGTTGCATTTTCTTCCGGATTCCTTTCCTTAGCCTTTTTCTTTCTTTGCACAGGCCTCTTCCCGGACTCTCAGAGGTTTGCTGTCAAGAAGGTTGACGAGCACCGCACTGCCCAGGCCCAAGAGAATCTTGGCGTGCCATGGACCCCCTATGACCATCTGGTCACGCTGAACGTGCGGGTGTCTCATATGCGCGCCATAGATCGCAACCTGTCTGACATTCCTGATGTAGCTACCCAGCTCTTCAGGACTCTGTGGCCTGGCGAGGAGGTGCCAGATACTTTCTCACTGATCAGCGACCGCCTTAAGGGCGCCGGCAAGAGGATCCGCGAGTGGCAGTGCTCTGCTGCCCGCGCTGGAGCAGACTCTGCCCTCCGCGTCGCTTGCTCATGGTATCCGGAGCTGAACTTGGATGCCCTCACCGGAGTGCGCGAAGGCGCGGAAACCGATCTGGACCCGATTCTCACCGCTAAGCGGCAGGATCGCGCGTACCACATCGCGGAGTACGCTGACATGCGCACCTTCATCCCTCCCCCTCCTGACGTCCAAGATTATCTCGACGAGGGAGGAGGATGAAGCCGAGGAGGAGCCTCTGGGCGATGTCGGTGCTGGCGATGCCCCTCCTGAAGCCCCCGCTGCCTGATCATCTACTTGCTTGAAAATTTACCTGTGTTATGCTCTTTGGTCCTACTTATCTCAAAACAATGTCCCGTTAAATTCTACCCCGGTATGCCGGGGTTTATGATGTAAAACTCTAAGTTCGCTTTTGGTTGCCGTACAACAGTTTATGCCGGTAAGTTATACCGGTAGTCAATTATTTTAAGTTTGCCTTAGTATAATTGCTTTTGGTTTTGCTTTTATCCTGCACTGCAAAGATTTCCAAATTGTTTCCGCATCCAATTCGATGCACACTTGGTTCTTTTGCCTTGGCTCTGCCTGCCTTCTCTGGGCGTTCTTTGGCGTATGAGCACAAGGTTCTTTCACGAAACAAGCATTTTCTTGAACTTAGAAATAACTTCAAAATTTTGCAAAAAAACCGGTTTAACCGGGGTTAGTTAAATTTTTCCGGATTGTTTGTTCCCACTCTCTCTCTTCGCGGTTCGCGTGCTTAGTTGCTACCGGTTTATCTTGCTTGCCATGAAGCCGGTTTGCGGACAGCAGCAGAGTCGAAGACTCCGGTAGGTTTAGCACGCTACTAAACCGAAAAGAAAAAATGTTCACCAAGCAACCGGTGAACTGAAATAAATAAACATGTTGCATGCAACTTAGGTTGGGGTAGTCCCCGAGATTCATTTGAGGTTCCGACATCTTTTATTCATAGCATGTAAGGTAGAAAAAGGAACTTCTTACTCCACAACTTCAAGAGTAGAAAGGACGCAACAGAGCTACGTTCCATGGACGCTTGCTCTCCTCTCCGGACCTGTCCGCCTTTCCTTTTTTCCACTCCTGTGCATCGATCAAGTAGTATGCATCATTGTGAAGCACTTTGCTTACAATGAAGGGACCTTCCCATGGTGGTGAGAGCTTATGCCGGCCTTCAGTGCGCTGCACTAGGCGTAGCACCAGATCTCCTTCCCGGAAAACTCTCGGGTTAACCTTCCGGCTATGATAGCGTCCGAGGTTTTGCTGGTAAATGGCTGTTCTTGCCAAAGCCAGCTCTCTTGCTTCTTCTAGCAAGTCCACATCATTTTCTCTGGCCTCTTTGACCTCTTGCTCAGTATAGAGCTGTACCCTTGGTGAATCATGAATGATGTCAGTTGGTATGACTGCTTCTGCTCCGTATACCATGAAGAATGGAGTGTACCCAGTGGACCGGTTTGGAGTTGTTCTTATGCTCCACAACACTAATGGTAGCTCATGAAGCCAACACCCCGGTGACTTTTCTACCGCCTCAACGAGCCTTGGTTTAATACCGGAAAGTACCAAAGCATTCATTCTTTCCACTTGGCCATTGCCTTGTGGGTGTGCCACTGAGCACAAATCCAACCGGATGTTGTTGTCCTCACAAAACCTTTTGAACTCACCTTGAGCAAAGTTGGTTCCATTCTCAGTGATGATGCTGTGCGGGTATCCATACCGCAAAATGACATCTTTTAAGAACTTCACTGCTGTATGCCCATCACATTTTGCGATAGGTTTCACTTCTAGCCATTTGGTGAATTTATCCACCATAACCAAGATGTGAGTCATGCTGCTCCTTGCAGTTTTGAATGGGCCGACCATATCGAGGCACCAAACGGCAAACGGCCATGTTAATGGTATTGTTTTTAAACCGGACGCTGGGGTATGATTTTGCTTGGCGTACCTCTGGCACCCGTTGCATTTTCTTACTAAATCCTCAGCGTTTTCCAAAGCAGTGGGCCAATAAAACCCATGCCGGAATACTTTTGCTACCAGCGCCCTTGATGAAGCATGATGCCCACATTCTCCTTGGTGAATCTCCTCAAGCTTTTCTTTCCCTTCTTCCGGTTCCACACATCTTTGAAGGACACCGGTAACGCTTCTCTTGTACACCTCACCATTGATGAATGTATATGCTTTGGACCTTCTTTGGATTCTCCTTGATTCATTTTCGTCATCCGGCAAGGTGCCGTTGATCAGGAATTCCTTAATAGGTTTAACCCACGACGGTGTCTCTTGAACCAAAAACACCGGTGCATCTATCTCCATGCTATCTACCAGCATCGTTTATTCCGGTACGGCTACAGCAGTCCCCGAGCTTGCCGGAGCAGTCCCCGAGTTTACCGGTGCAGTCCCCGGGTTTCCTTCATCGATATCCATGGGTACTACATGCGATTCCGGTACGAAAATTGATTCCGATTCTGGGCTTGGTTTGATTGATGGTACTCTTAAGTGTTCCAAGGCTATTCCAGGAGGAATTTCCTGCCTAGATGAGCCCAGCTTGGACAAAGCATCCGCGGCTTCGTTTTCTGCCCTTGGCACATGGTGAAACTCACAGCCCTCAAAGAAGCCGGCAATCTTTTGCACGTGAAATCTGTACAAGGCCATGTTTGCATCCTTCGCGTCCCAATCGCTGGAACATTGCTGCACCCCAAGATCTGAATCTCCATAGCAAATGATCCGGTGCGCACCGATTTCTTTTGCGACCTTTAATCCATGGATCAAGGCATCATATTCCGCGACATTATTCGATACCCTGAAATACACTTGCAAAACATACCGGAGATGATCTCCTTTTGGCGAGGTAAGCACCACACCAGCACCTAGACCCTCTTTGAGTTTGGATCCATCAAAGTGCATTTTCCAGTATTCTATCTTCTGATCTGGCGGTTTGTATTGCATCTCCGCCCAATCGACGAGGAAATCAGCCAAACCCTGTGATTTTATGGCATCTCTTCTTTCGTACGCTGGTACATATGGTGATATCTGGATTGCCCACTTTGCAATCCTTCCGCTAGCGTCCTTGTTGCACATGATATCGGAGATTGGTGCTTCACTCACCACCTTCATAGGATGTTCTTCAAAGTAATGCTTGAGTTTTGTGGCGGCCATGTACACGCCATAAGTCATCTTTTGGAAGTGAGGGTAGTTTTGTTTTGAGAGGGAGAGCACCTCGCTCAGGTAGTATACCGGCCTCTGGATGGTTTTTCCTTCCTCTTCTCTTTCAACCAAAACCACTACGCTCACAACCCGGTTTGTTGCTGCTATGTATAATAGCATAGGCTCTCTTTCTAGAGGTGAAGCCAGTATAGGTGCTGTGGCCAACATTGTTTTCAGTTCTTTAAACGCTGCGTCTGCCTGAGGGGTCCAGACGAACGTGTCAGATTTTTTCATGAGAGCATAGAGTGGCAGAGCTTTTTCTCCCAACCTGCTTATGAACCGGCTTAGCGATGCCAAGCTACCGGTAAACTTTTGCACGTCTTTTAGATCGCGCGGTATTGTCATTCTTTCGATTGCCCGGATTTTTACCGGATTTACCTCAATGCCCCGGCTTGATACGAGAAAGCCAAGCAACTTGCCGGCTGGGACACCGAAGGTACACTTTGCCGGATTGAGCTTCATTCGGAACCTTCTTAGGTTATCAAATGTTTGCCGGAGGTCATCGATTAAGGTTTCCTTTACCTTAGTTTTTACCACCACATCGTCCACATACACTTGCACATTTTTTCCGATTTGATCAAACAAGCATTTTTACATACAGCGCTGGTACGTTGCACCAGCGTTGCGCAAACCGAAAGGCATAGTGACATAGCAATAAGCCCCGTGCGGGGTAATGAACGCATATTTTATTTGATCTTCCTTTTTCAAGGGGATTTGGTGGAAACCGGAATAAGCATCCAAGAAAGACAACAGCTCACATCCTGCAGTGGAATCAATCACTTGATCGATCCTGGGTAAGGGGAAAGGGTCTTTCGGGCAAGCTTTGTTCAAGTTGGTGTAGTCAACGCACATGCGCCACACCTTTGGAGCTTTTGCTTCCATGTTTTCTTCCTTCTTCTTCTCGACAAGCACTGGATTAGCTAGCCACTCGGTGTGTAGTACCTCCACAATGAAACCGGCAACCAGTAACTTTGTCACCTCTTCTCCAATGATCTTTCTCCTGTCTTCAGCAAACCGGCGCAGCGGCTGCCTTACTAGCTTTGCATCTTTCCGAACATTTAGTGAGTGCTCAGCCAGCTCCCTCGGAACACCTACCAAGTCATCAGTAGACCAGGCAAAGATATTCCGATTCCCACGGAGGAAGCTAACGAGCGCGCTTTCCTATGCCTCATTCATACCGGCACCGATACGAACGGTGCGCTCAGGGTAAGCTGGATCCAGCACGATGTCTTTTGTCTCTTTGGTTGGCTTGAACGCCGGTGTGCCCAAGTTTGCACTCATTGCCGCTAAGCTCAGCTGCGAGGACTGAGCCAGCGCAACCGCGGTTTGCATCCTCCTCTTTTCTTCAGCAATCACCAGCGATTCTGCCAGGTTTGATCCGGCGGAAGCTGTTTCCAGCGAGACTTTGTAGTTTCCCACCACAGTCAAGGGTCCACGAGGTGCCGGCATCTTCATCTTGAGATACGCCGTGTGAGTCGAGGCCATGAAAGCAGCCAACGCCGGTCTCCCCAGCAAAGCATGGTAAGGACTATCTAAGTCCACCACCTCAAACTCAAGGTTTTCAACCCGGCAATTGTCACGTCCTCCAAACGACACATCCACTCGGACTTTTCCAACCGGTGCGCAGGACAGTCTCGGAACGATTCCATGGAACGTTGTGTGCGTTGGCTGAAGCATGTTTTCTGTTATGCCCAGCATGTTCATGGTGTGCCTGTACATGATGTTTATGCTGCTCCCATTGTCTATCAGCACCTTGCTGAACTTGACTCGAGCGTTTGGCCCTTGCATGATTGGGTCCAAGACGAGGGCATAGCCACCCGGGTTCGGCATGACCTTAGGGTGATCCTTGAATGACCACGAGATCTCTTGATCAGACCACAGCATATATTTTGGTATTGCCGGCATCACTGCGTTCACTTCCATAGAACGGCGATACAGGCTTTGTTTATCAGTTGGCTCAGTTACGAACACAACGCAGCACATATCTGGATCTTTGTAAATATTCCGGCCCAAAGGTGCCGGTGGAGGTGGTTGGTCATTGCCCTCCATCACCTGGTTAACCTGCTGGTACTGCTGTCGGTTTGGCTGCACCGGTAAGGCGTTTGCCCCGGTAAGCGGTGGTGGTGGTGGTAGCTGTTGTTGCCGCGGCATGTCTTGTGGTGGTTGTGCATCTTTCGCCCTTCCTTTTTGCATCAAGTACTTGGTCCAAGTGCAATCCTTCGTCAGATGGTTTGACGGGTGTGCCGGGTTCGGTGTGTGCCACCGGCAAGGTTGGTCCATGGCAGCTTCCATGGTGTACTTCGCGGGTTCTTGCCAGTTCTTTTTCTGAACCCAGGGCTTCTTTTCTACCCACTGTTTTTTAGGACCCGCCCATGGCTGCGATCCGGTTCTCTCGCTCCGATCGCCACTGGCCTCAGAGTTTTCTTGCACTGCAGCAACTTGCTGCGGACCGTACCTTCGATCCGGAAAATCTTCCCTTCTTTTGTTATTCCGGTTATCCCGGTGTTGCTCTTGGCGCTGCTGTTCCGGCTCAGGTTGCACTGCCGGCTGCGTTGGGTCTCCCAACGCATAGCTATCCGCCAAACGTATCATCTCTGCCAACGTTGTCGGCATGTTCCGCTGCAGCTTTTGCCACAACGGTGAACCTCTCCTGCACCCACTGCTAAACCAAGCAATGGCCTGTGCCTCGATTACCCCTTCACAGGAGTTCCTTGTGGTGTTCCACCGGGCCAGATAATCCCGGTCTGTTTCGTTCTGGCGTTGTATGCACAGAGCGAGCTGCTGCGGCCTGTTTGGCCTCTGATAGGTGCTGCTGAAATTGCTCACAAAGGCTTCCTCAAAATCCAGCCAGCCATTTATGCTTCCTGCCGGCAAGTTGTTTAGCCAGATTCTTGCCGGCCCAACCAGAAATGATGGTATGATTCTCACGGCCCATCGTCGATTTCCTCCTCTTGCTACGGTTCCTCCACCGCCTGCGACGTACACTGCGGTCACGTAATCCGCGAGCCAACCTTCCGGCTTCGTGGTGCCATCATATGTTTTTGTGTCACGGGGCAACATAAAGTTGCGAACTGGTGGTTTTTCTTTCATGATCCTTGGGCCAAAGCATTTTGGGCCTGGGGGACCTTCCTCCTCGATCATTTCTGACAAGTACACTCTATCCAGACGGTGCCTCGCATCCCGTTTCGGTAGGTACCTTTCTCCTAAGCGTTCTCCCAACGAGTTCCGGTATGCTGCCGGTCTTGCAGAATCAGCTTCATCATAACATTCCGGTACCGCGGCCCTTGCCTGCCGGTACCTCGGGGGATCTATTTCCTCCTCATCGTACGCTGCCCTTGCAGCCCGATAATTTTGCCCGGTTTCTTGTCTACCGGCATGATTGTTTCCGGCATAGCCCTCTTTGGCGTAGCCTCTGTTTGCCCCTTGGCCTTTTCTGCCGGCATCATATTGCCCGGCTTATTGCTTTCCGGCAAGAACTGGATCGTACATACCATTCGCTGCGCATTCACTTCTTTTTCTCTTCTTCTGTCCGGATGGGGGGACGAAGCCTGCCCATGGGACTTGCTACCGGCATTCCTTGTCTAACGCGCGGATTTTGAAGCCACAGCCTTGTTTAGCCTATCAAGCTGCTCTGCATGCTGTTGCTCGATAGTTTCAAGAAGTTCCCGGACACGCTCTTGTTGTTTTGCCAGAGCGTCCCCGGAAAGCGAGTCACACAGCGCTACGGTAGCTTTAGCAGCTTTTATCGTTTTATCTGGGCTACTGTACTTAGGTTTCTCTACAATGCTCACAGATGCAGAGATACTTTTACCGGCAGCAACTTCTTTGCGCAGGTCCTGATCTAGATTGCGAGCCTTAAGCCGGTTTTCCGGTATCCTAGCAGCATGCGCGCTAACAGAAGCAAAGCCATGGGCAGCGTTGTACTCACGTAGGGTTAGGTTCAGCTCGCGCTGCGCTCTGGCGATGTCCTTGCCGCTCTCGAGCATCTTCTGGCGCTGCGCCTCCAGCTCCGCCTGAGCCGCTGCCGGGTCGATGTTCTGCGCGATGGGGGTGGCGAGGACGTTCATCGCCGCTTGGAGCGGTGTTTCCGGTGGCGCGGATGATGCTCCCGCTGCGCCTCGCTCGAGCGGTGGCTTGGCCGCACGGGTCGAAACCGCACGCCCAACGCCTTCTTCTGCAGCTTCTTTGCCGGCGTCGACCGCGCCTGCCATCATCACCTCCACGCTCCCTGGAGCACGGCCAACATGTAGCCACCTTGGCGGATCCGGCGCCACCAGCACCGGCGAGAGGCACTGGCGCACAGGAACAGTGCCGAAGTAGATGCGGTGGCTGCCGAACTCGATGATGCGGCCGTTCTTGGGGAAGATGCCGCCGTTGGCAAAGTAGCCCGCGTTTTCGTTGATGAAGTCCATGGCGTAGATGCGCTGCACCAACGCGGAGACCGTACTCTGACCGGCGACGTCGAGCATGCCCGCCGGAATGTGAACTCCAGCAAGCGCCACTTCATGCCCCACGGTGGGCGCCAACTGTCGTCGTGGCGAACGAGCAGATGCCATGGGATGGCTTAAGTTGGGGCCGAATGGGCGCTAGAGGATTCGGGGGAGGGTTTGCGACTAGATGGGATGAACTTCCGGATGCTTTCCTCAAGAACACAACCAAAGGCCGGTATGCAAGAAGAGAGATAAGAGGAAGAACTCTTTACTAGATCGCTTGCTTCATTGATCTCAACATGATTACAGGTGCTTGGATACAAGTTCTATCGTCTAATCTCCTCTGTGGACACGCGCCCGTATGAGGCTGTGCCCCCTCTCCTTATATAGGGGAGAGGGTGGCTTACAGAACAAGAAACCCTAATGGCATCTTTGACTGGACAAACTACTTTACAAAGCTACTTTAATCATAGATGACGCCGGAGTCTTCTTTAATCAGGGACGCTGACGTCCTCCGGCTTCTTTCAGCGTCATCTCTCTCTTTGGCGCCAGGGCTCTGATTAAAGCCGCTTTGCTCAGCTCATCCTTGTCTTCTTGCTCTGAAGAGAATCTTTGACCAGTCCTGCCGACAGGCCCTTCTCTCCGGTATCTTCTTTACCGGGTTCCGGTATACCCCCTTGGGGATACCGGCTTAGCTTCACTTAGCCCAAACTCTTACCTTTGTGTTCCGGTTAGAATATTAAACAGGTATCTCGATGGCTCAAACCATTCGGTTTGGCATGCCTTTGGCGTACCGGGGGTCATCCCCCCAACAGGCACCAACGACACGTGCTCACGCATATCTTCTCCTCTTAAGGTCTCCACAGAACGAGTAATCCCTAATCCTTTCCCTCATCTGCCTTTGCCTTCCTTCTTCTTCCTTCCGCAGCCGCTGCGCCGCCGCCACCGCTTCTCCAATCTTCCCCAGATCTAGACAATGGTGAAGAAGAAGAATGTTACTGCCGCCGGCAGCTCTACGACTGGTGGCGCCGCCGCCAAATCTTCCTCCACTTTCTCAAGGAAGAATCCTTCAGATGCTCCTCCCACGGCTCCGGCGCCGCCGGCGCCGCCAGGCTCTTTAGCCAAGCCTGGAGATTGGCTAGAATCCTCCATCACGAAGCGTGATGAGAAGAGGGCTCGGAGCCTTGGGTTAGTCTCCCCCAACGAGGGGGACGTGATACTTCCAGGTGCGATCTCTCGGCCCAATCCCCCTGCTGGTTTTACCGTGGCGTTCTTATCATTCCTACATCGGGGTCTCTCGCTTCCTGTCCATGAATTCCTCCTTCACCTTCTTCGGACTTATGAAATCCAACTGTGGCAACTTACTCCCAAGTCAATCCTTCACGTTGATGTGTTTATCACCCTCTGTGAGGCATTTTTGGGCATCGAGCCCCATTTCGGTCTGTGGAAGAAAATCTTCTACGTTAAGAGGTACAACAGTAGCAATGGATCCTTTGTTATTGGAGGTGTTGGGTTCGTGGCTCGCTCAGAGGTCAACTATTTTAGTTTCCCAATGAGAGAATCCGTGCAAGGATGGAGACTGAAGTGGTTTTATGTCAGAGATTCTGTGACAACCGAGTCCTAGCTCCCTTGCTTTGTCGACGTTCTTGAAGCTAAGCCGAAGGATTCCTGGAAGAATATTCTTTCTTCTGATGAAAAGGCAGTAGCCGACGAGTTATTCACCAGATTCCTTCGAATCAAAGTAGCCGATGGACAAACCATGATTGGCACAGAGGTAGTGATACGCGTACAGCACGCGTCCGTTGGGAACCCCAAGAGGAAGGTGTGATGCGTACAGCGGCAAGTTTTCCCTCAGTAAGAAACCAAGGTTTATCGAACCAGTAGGAGCCAAGAAGCACGTTGAAGGTTGATGGCGGCGGAGTGTAGTGCGGCGCAACACCAGGGATTCCGGCGCCAACGTGGAACCTGCACAACACAACCAAGATACTTTGTCCCAACGTAACAGCGAGGTTGTCAATCTCACCGGCTTGCTGTAACAAAGGATTAGATGTATAGTGTGGATGATGGTGTTTGCAGAGAACAGTAGAACGAGTATTGCAGTTGATTGTATTCGATGTAAAAGAATGGACCGGGGTCCACAGTTCACTAGAGGTGTCTCTCCCATAAGAATAAGCATGTTGGGTGAACAAATTACAGTTGGGCAATTGACAAATAAAGAGGGCATGACCATGCACATACATGTTATGATGAGTATTGTGAGATTTAATTGGGCATTACGACAAAGTACATAGACCGCTATCCAGCATGCATCTATGCCTAAAAAGTCCACCTTCAGGTTATCATCCGAACCCCCTCCAGTATTAAGTTGCAAACAACAGACAATTGCATTAAGTATGGTGCGTAATGTAATCAATAAATATATCCTTAGGGATAGCATTGATGTTTTATCCCTAGTGGCAACAGCACATCCACAACCTTAGAGGTTTCTGTGACTCCCCCAGATTTAATGGAGACATGAACCCACTATCGAGCATAAATACCCCCTCTTGGAGTTACAAGCAAAAACTTGGCCAGAGCCTCTACTAGCAACGGAGAGCATGCAAGATCATAAACAACACATAGATAGATTGATAATCAACATAGCATAGTATTCATTATTCATCGGATCCCAACAAACGCAACATGTAGCATTACAAATAGATGATCTTGATCATGTTAGGCAGCACACAAGATCTAACAATGATAGCACAATTAGGAGAAGACGACCATCTAGCTACTGCTATGGACCCATAGTACAGGGGTGAACTACTCACACATCACTCCGGAGGTGACCATGGCGGTGAAGAGTCCTCCGGGAGATGATTCCCCTCTCCGGCAGGGTGCCGGAGGCGATCTCCTGAATCCCCCGAGATGGGATTGGCGGCGGCTGTGTCTCTGGAAGGTTTTCCGTATCGTGGCTCTCGGTACTGGAGTTATTCTCGACGAAGGCTTATGTAGGCGGAAGGGTAGGTCAGGGGGCGCCACGAGGGGCCCACACCACAGGCCGGCGCGGCCAGGGCCTGGGCCGCGCCGCCCTGGTGTGTGGCGGCGTCGTCGCCCCACTTCGTTTCCTCTCCGGACTTCTGGAAGCTTCGTGGAAAAATAAGATCCTGGGCGTTGATTTCGTCCAATTCCGAGAATATTTCCTTACTAGGATTTCTGAAACCAAAAACAACAGAAAACAGCATCTGGCTCTTCGGCATCTCGTTAATAGGTTAGTGCCGGAAAATGCATAAATATGACATAAAGTATGCATAAAACATGTAGGTATCATCAATAAAGTAGCATGGAACATAAGAAATTATCGATACGTTGGAGACGTATCAGCATCCCCAAGCTTAGTTCCTACTCGTCCCGAGTAGGTAAACGATAACAAAGATAATTTCTGAAGTGACATGCCATCATAATCTTGATCAATACTATTGTAAGCACATGTAATGAATGCAGCGATTCGAAGCAATGTTAATGCAATGAGTAAACAATTGAATCATATAGCAAAGACTTTTCATGAGTAGTACTTTCAAGACAAGCATCAATAAGTCTTGCATAAGAGTTAACTCATAAAGCAATAATTTCAAAGTAAAGGCATTGAAGCAACACAAAGGAAGATTAAGTTTCAGCGGTTGCTTTCAACTTGTAACATGTATATCTCATGGATATTGTCAACATAAAGTAATATAACAAGTGCAATATGCAAGTATGTAGGAATGAATGCACAGTTCACACAAGTGTTTGCTTCTTGAGATGGAGAGAAATAGGTGAACTGACTCAACATAAAAGTAAAAGAAAGGCCCTTCGCAGAGGGAAGCATCGATTGCTATATTTGTGCTAGAGCTTTTGATTTTGAAAACAAGAAACAATTTTGTCAACGGTAGTAATAAAGCATATGAATCATGTAAATTATATCCTACAAGTTGCAAGCCTCATGCATAGTATACTAATAGTGCCCGCACCTTGTCCTAATTAGCTCGGATTACCTGGATTATCACCGCAATACATATGTTTTAACCAAGTATCACAAAGGGGTACCTCTATGCCGCCTGTACAAAGGTCTAAGGAGAAAGCTCGCATTGGATTTCTCGCTTTTGATTATTCCCAACTTAGACATCCATACCGGGACAACATAGACAACAAATAATGGACTCCTCTTTAATGCATAAGCATTCAACAACAATTAATATTTTCATATGAGATTGAGGATATTTGTCCAAAACTGAAACTTCCACCATGGATCATGGCTTTAGTTAGCGGCCCAATGTTCTTCTCTAACAATATGCATGCTCAAACCATTCAACTCATGGTAAATCGCCCTTACTTCAGACAAGATGAACATGCATAGCAACTCACATGATATTCAACAAAGAGTAGTTGATGGCGTCCCCAGGAACGTGGTTATCGCTCAACAAGCAACTTATAAGAAATAAAATGCATAAGTACATATTCAATACCACAATAGTTTTTAGGCTATTTGTCCCATGAGCTATATATTGCAAAGACAAAGAATGGAAATTTTAAGGTAGCACTCAAGCAATTTACTTTGGAATGGCGGAGAAATACCATGTAGTAAGTAGGTATGGTGGACACAAGTGGCATAGTGTTTGGCTCAAGGATTTTGGGATGCATGAGAAGTATTCCCTCTCGATACAAGGTTTAGGCTAGCAAGGTTATTTGAAACAAACACAAGTATGAACCGGTACAGCAAAACTTACATAAAAGACATATTGTAAGCATTATAAGACTCTATACCGTCTTCCTTGTTGTTCGACCTTAATAGAAAATATCTAGACCTTAGAGAGACCAATTATGCAAACCAAATTTTAGCAAGCTCTATGTATTTCTTCATTACTAGGTGCAAAGTATATGATGCAAGAGCTTAAACATGAGCACAACAATTGCCAAGTATCACATTATTCAAGACATTCTACCAATTACCACATGTAGCATTTCCCGTTTCCAACCATATAACAATTTAACGAAGAAGATTCAACCTTCGCCATGAATATTATGAGTAAAGCCTAAGGACATATTTGTCCATATGCAACAGCGGAGCGTGTCTCTCTCCCACACAATGAATGCTAGGATCCAACTTTATTCAAACAAAACAAAAATAAAAACAAACAGATGCTCCAAGCAAAGTGCATAAGATGTGATGGAATAAAAATATAGTTTCACTAGAGGAACCTGATAATGTTGTCGATGAAGAAGGGGATGCCTTGGGCATCCCCAAGCTTAGACGCTTGGGCTTCTTGAAATATGCAGGGGTGAACCACCGGGGCATCCCCAAGCTTAGAGCTTTCACTCGCCTTGATCATATTGTATCATCCTCCTCTCTTGATCCTTGAAAAGTTCCTCCACACCAAACTCGAAACAACTCATTAGAGGGTTAGTGCACAATAATAATTCACATGTTCAGAGGTGACATAATCATTCTTAACACTTCTGGACATTGCACAAAGCTACTGAAAGTTAATGGAATAGAAAAATCCATCAAGCATAGCAAAACAGGCAATGCGAAATAAAAGGCAGAATCTGTCAAAACAGAACAGTCCGTAAAGACGAATTTCTAAGAGGCACCAGACTTGCTCAAATGAAAATTCTAACATTGAATGAAAGTTGCGTACATATCTGAGGATCACTCACGTAAATTGGCAGAATTTTCTGAATTACCTACAGAGAATTAGGCCCAGATTCGTGACAGCAAGAAATCTGTTTCTGCGCAGTAATCCAAATCTAGTATGAACCCTACTATCAAAGACTTACTTGGCACAACAATGCAACAAAACTAAGATAAGGAGAGGTTGCTATAGTAGTAACAACTTCCAAGACTCAAATATAAAACAAAAGTGCAGTAGTGAAATCATGGGTTGTCTCCCATAAGCGCTTTTCTTTAACGCCTTTCAGCTAGGCGCAGAAAGTGTGAATCAAGTATTATCAAGAGATGAAGCATCAACATCATAATTTTTTCTAATGATAGAATCAAAAGGTAACTTCATTCTCTTTCTAGGGAAGTGTTCCATACCTTTCTTGAGAGGAAAGTAATATTTAATATTACCTTCCTTCATATCAATGATAGCACCAACAGTTCGAAGAAAAGGTCTTCCCAATATAATGGGACAAGATGCATTGCATTCAATATCCAAGACAACAAAATCAACAGGGACAAGGTTATTGTTAACCGTAATGCGAACATTATCAACTCTCCCCAAAGGTTTCTTTGTAGAATTATCAGCAAGATTAACATCCAAATACCAATTTTTCAATGGTAGCAAGTCAAGCATATTATAGATTTTTCTAGACATAACAGAAATACTTGCACCAAGATCACATAAAGCATTACAATCAAAGTCATTGACCTTCATCTTAATGATGGGCTCTCAACCATCCTCTAACTTCCTAGGAATAGAAGCTTCACGATTTAATTTCTCTTCTCTAGCTTTTATGAGAGCATTTGTAATATGTTTTGTAAATGCCAAATTTATAGCACTAGCATTAGGACTTTTAGCAAGTTTTTCTAAGAACTTTATAACTTCAGAGATGTGGCAATCATCAAAGTCTAAACCATTATAATCTAAAGCAATGGGATCATTGTCCCCAATGTTGGAAAAAATTTCAGTAGTTTTATCACAGGCAGTTTCAGCAGTTTTAGCAGTTTCAGGCAGTTTTGCAGGCTTTGTATTAGAAGTGGAAACATTGCCAACACCAATTATTTTACCATTAATAGTAGGAGGTGCAGCAACATGTGGAGCATTAGCATTACTAGTGGTGGTAATAGTCCAAACTTTAGCTATATTATCTTCTTTAGCATTTTCTTCTCTTTCCCACCTAGCACGCAATTCGGCCATCAATCTTATATTCTCATTAATTCTAACTTGAATGGCGTTTGCTGTAGCAAATGACTTAATATCATTATTTTCATTAGGCGTAACTTTCGATTTCAAAAGATCAACATCAGCAGCAAGACTATCGACTTTAGAAGCAAGTATATCAATTTTCCCAAGCTTTTCTTCAACAGATTTGTTAAAAGCAGTTTGCATACTAATAAATTCTTTAAGCATGGCTTCAAGTCCAGGGGGTGTATTCCTATTATTGTTGTAATAATTCCCATAAGAATTACCATAGCCGTTTCCATTATTATAAGGATATGGCCTATAGTTGTTACTAGAATTGTTCTGGTAAGCATTGTTGTTGAAATTATTATGTTTAATGAAATTCACATCAACATGTTCTTCTTGGGCAACCAATGAAGCTAACGGACCATTATTATGATCGACATTAGTCCTACCATTCACAAGCATAGACATAATAGCATCAATCTTGTCACTCAAGGAGGAGGTTTCTTCGACAGAATTTACCTTCTTACCTTGTGGAGCTCTTTCCGTGTGCCATTCAGAGTAATTAATCATCATATTATCAAGAAGCTTTGTTGCGTCGCCTAGAGTGATGGACATAAAGGTACCTCCAGCAGATGAATCCAATAGGTTCCGTGAAGAAAAATTCAGTCCTGCATAAAAGGTTTGGATGATCATCCAAGTAGTCAGTTGATACGTCTCCGACGTATCGATAATTTCTTATGCTCCATGCCACATTATTGATGATATCTACATGTTTTATGCATGCTTTATGTCATTTTTATGCGTTTTCCGAAACTAACCTATTGACGAGATGCCGAAGTGCCAGTTCCTGTTTTCTGCTGTTTTTGGTTTCAGAAATCCTAGTAAGGAAATATTCTCGGAATTGGACGAAATCAACGCCGAAGATCTTAGAATCCCCGGAAGCATCCAGAACACCCGAGAGCCGCCAGAGGGGGCCACATGGGCCCCAGATGATAGGCCGGCGCGGCCCAGGCCCTGGCCGCGCCGCCTTATGGTGTCGTCGCCCCGTTGACCTTCTGACGCCGCCCCTTCGCCTATTTAAGCCCCCTTGACCTAAAACCTCGAGACGGAAAAGCCACGGTACGAGAAACCTTCCAGAGCCGCCGCCATCGCGAAGCCAAGATCTGGGGGACAGGAGTCTCTGTTTCGGCACGCCACCGGGATGGGGAAGTGCCCCCGGAAGGCTCCTCCATCGACTCCACCGCCATCTTCATCAACGCTGCTGTCTCCCATGAGGAGGGAGTAGTTCTCCATCGAGGCTCGGGGCTGTACCGGTAGCTATGTGGTTCATCTCTCTCCTATGTACTTCAATACAATAATCTCATGAGCTGCCTTACATGATTGAGATTCATATTATGATGCTTGTAATCTAGATGTCGTTATGCTAGTCAAGTGAATTTTACTTATGTGATCTCCGGAGACTACTTGTCCCACGTGTGTAAAGGTGACAGTGTGTGCACCGTGTGGGTCTCTTAGGCTATATTTCACAGAATACTTATTCACTGTTATGAATGGCATAGTGAAGTGCTTATTTATATCTCTTTATGATTGCAATGTGTTTTGTATCACAATTTATCTATGTGCTACTCTAGTGATGTTATTAAAGTAGTTTATTCCTCCTGCACGGTGTAATGGTGACAGTGTGTGCATCCGTGTTAGTACTTGGCGTAGGCTATGATTATGATCTCTTGTAGATTATGAAGTTAACTATTGCTATGATGGTATTGATGTGATCTATTCCTCCTACATAGTGTGAAGGTGACAGTGTGCATGCTATGTTAGTACTTGGTTTAGTCGTGTTGATCTTTCATGCACTCTAAGGTTATTTAAATATGAACATTGAATTGTGGAGCTTGTTAACTCCGGCATTGAGGGTTCGTGTAATCCTACGCAATGGTGTTCATCATCCAACAAAAGAGTGTAGAGTATGCATTTATCTATTCTGTTATGTGATCAATGTTGAGAGTGTCCACTAGTGAAAGTATGATCCCTAGGCCTTGTTCCTAAATACTGCTATCGCTGCTTGTTTATTGTTTTACTGCGTTACTACTGCTGCGTTACTACTGCTTGTTTACTGTCCTGGGCAAAGCACTCTTCTGGTGCCGTTGCTACTGCTCATACTTATTCATACCACCTGTATTTCACTATCTCTTCGCCGAACTAGTGCACCTATTAGGTGTGTTGGGGACACAAGAGACTTCTTGCTTTGTGGTTGCAGGGTTGCATGAGAGGGATATCTTTGACCTCTTCCTCCCTGAGTTCGATAAACCTTGGGTGATCCACTTAAGGGAAACTTGCTGCTATTCTACAAACCTCTGCTCTTGGAGGCCCAACACGGTCTATAGGAAAAGGAGGGGGCGTAGACATCATCAGTCCATGGGTTGGGTAATTTTTAACCAAAGATTTCATTCTTTCCCATGCTTGGGCGACATGCTCATTATCCAATTGTTTAAAATTCATTATGCTACTTCTCAAAGATATAATTTTAGCAGGAGGATAATATCTACCAATAAAAGCATCCTTGCATTTAGTCCATGAATCAATACTATTCTTAGGCAGAGATAGCAACCAATCTTTAGCTCTTCCTCTTAGTGAGAAAGGAAACAATTTTAATTTTATAATTTCACCATCTACATCCTTATACTTTTGCATTTCACATAATTCAACAAAATTATTAAGATGGGCAACAACATCATCAGAACTAACACCAGAAAATTGCTCTCGCATAACAAGATTCAGTAAATCAGGTTTAATTTCAAAGAATTCTGCTGTAGTAGCAGGTGGAGCAATAGATGTGCATAAGAAATCATTATTATTTGTGGTTGTGAAGTCACACAACTTAGTATTTTCAGGAGTACCCATTTTAGCAACAGTAAATAAAACAAACTAGATAAAGTAAATGCAAGTAACTAATTTTTGTGTGTTTTTAATATGGCAAACAAGATAGCAAATAAAGTAAAACTAGCCACTAATTTTTTTGTGTTTTGTTTTAGTGCAGCAAACAAAGAAGTAAATAAAAGTAAAGCAAGACAAAAACAAAGTAAAGAGATTGGAGGTGGAGACTCCCCTTGCAGCGTGTCTTGATCTCCCCGGCTAAGGCGCCAGAAAACAGTCTTGATACGCGTACAACACGCGTCCGTTGGGAACCCCAAGAGGAAGGTGTGATGCGTACAGCGGCAAGTTTTCCCTCAGTAAGAAACCAAGGTTTATCGAACCAGTAGGAGCCAAGAAGCACGTTGAAGGTTGATGGCGGCGGAGTGTAGTGCGGCGTAACACCAGGGATTCCGGCGCCAACGTGGAACCTGCACAACACAGCCAAGATACTTTGTCCCAACGTAATAGCGAGGTTGTCAATCTCACCGGCTTGCTGTAACAAAGGATTAGATGTATAGTGTGGATGATGATGTTTGCAGAGAACAGTAGAACGAGTATTGCAGTTGATTGTATTCGATGTAAAAGAATGGACCGGGGTCCACAGTTCACTAGAGGTGTCTCTCCCATAAGAATAAGCATGTTGGGTGAACAAATTACAGTTGGGCAATTGACAAATAAAGAGGGCATGACCATGCACATACATGTTATGATGAGTATTGTGAGATTTAATTGGGCATTACGACAAAGTACATAGACCGCTATCCAGCATGCATCTATGCCTAAAAAGTACACCTTCAGGTTATCATCCGAACCCCCTCCAGTATTAAGTTGCAAACAACAGACAATTGCATTAAGTATGGTGTGTAATGTAATCAATAAATATATCCTTAGACATAGCATTGATGTTTTATCCCTAGTGGCAACAGCACATCCACAACCTTAGAGGTTTCTGTGACTCCCCCAGATTTAATGGAGACATGAACCCACTATCGAGCATAAATACTCCCTCTTGGAGTTACAAGCAAAAACTTGGCCAGAGCCTCTACTAGCAACGGAGAGCATGCAAGATCATAAACAACACATAGATAGATTGATAATCAACATAGCATAGTATTCATTATTCATCGGATCCCAACAAACGCAACATGTAGCATTACAAATAGATGATCTTGATCATGTTAGGCAGCTCACAAGATCTAACAATGATAGCACAATTAGGAGAAGACGACCATCTAGCTACTGCTATGGACCCATAGTCCAGGGGTGAACTACTCACACATCACTCCGGAGGTGACCATGGCGGTGAAGAGTCCTCCGGGAGATGATTCCCCTCTCCGGCAGGGTGCCGGAGGCGATCTCCTGAATCCCCCGAGATGGGATTGGCGGCGGCGGCGTCTCTGGAAGGTTTTCCGTATCGTGGCTCTCGGTACTGGAGTTATTCTTGACGAAGGCTTATGTAGGCGGAAGGGTAGGTCAGGGGGCACCACGAGGGGCCCACACCATAGGCCGGCGCGGCCAGGGCCTGGGCCGCGCCGCCCTAGTGTGTGGCGGCCTCGTCGCCCCACTTCGTTTCCTCTCCGGACTTCTGGAAGCTTCGTGGAAAAATAAGATCCTGGGCGCTGATTTCGTCCAATTCCGAGAATATTTCCTTACTAGGATTTCTGAAACCAAAAACAGCAGAAAACAGCAACTGGCTCTTCGGCATCTCGTTAATAGGTTAGTGCCGGAAAATGCATAAATATGATATAAAGTATGCATAAAACATGTAGGTATCATCAATGAAGTAGCATGGAACATAAGAAATTATCGATACGTTGGAGACGTTTCAGGTAGCGGCATTCCCCTGAGGCATCGAGTTCATCCAGTCATGGCGAGGGTTCGTCCAATGTGGATGTATATGGGTCCAAAAGATGAAACCAGAATCAATGTCGCTGAACTGCCGGAAAAGGAGCTGCTTGATGAAGTCCGTCGCCTTGCTCTCTTTAGTTAAGAGGAATCGATCCCATTGATATCTTCCTACGCTCCTCTCGACGCCAACCACCCGCTGTCAGAGGTAAATTTCCTTTCTTACACCTTTATCATGCTGCTTTTACTTAATCGACAGTTTCTGATTAGTCGACATATTTCCATTGTTCTTATTCACTTCATTCTTCAGCAGGTTCCCATAGTTTCTGGAAACTTGCAAGATTCGCCAAATGACAATTCTGAAGGAAGAGGCTCCTCGGTCCCTGTTGATTTTCGTAGTGCCGAACATGTAGATCCGGAGGATGAATATGACAACCCGATATATTCGGAAGCTGCCCACACCAACCTTCGTTCCTCAGCCGATGATGCTTGCAACTCAAAAGGATCAGTGCGCGATGATGACGCTGATCACGATACCTTTATTGATGCAGCTGCGGAGGAGGCCAGGTCTTCACCCGCGAAGAGGTCGACTGGTGGCTTTGCCGACGAAGATGACCTCTATGATATGTGAGTATCTTCTTTCCTGAAACCATACCTCATCCTTTTACTTCTTGCATCCCATTCATAACTTTTTGTTTGATCACTTCCCTACACAGTGACGAAGGTTTCGTCGAGCCGCCGGCCAAGAAGGCCAAATCCGGAGCCACTCCGCCGAACGTCGCTGCTTCTGAAGCGTCGGTTCCTAGAGCAGCCCCCGCAGCTCAGATATCAACCGCTTCCTCCCTTTCTAAAGGGAAAGACGCGCCTTCAACTGCCGCTACCAGGACTCTTCCTTCTGTAAGTTCTTCTTGATTGCAACACAAACCTTTCTGGAGTGTATCTTGCTTAATGATTTTTCATTGAATATCCCCCTTTTTTCTTCTTTTAGGACCTGCGAGGAGTTATCTCCTCTTTGGAGGCCTTCGCTTCCCAATTCACTTCTCTGGAAGCAGAGAAAGTTCGGCTCCAGAAGGTGATTAAATCTACCTCCTCGAAGTTAGACGGTGCGGTCAAGATAGCTGCCGAGGCCCGCCAAGAAGTCGACTCCTTGAAGGAGGAGCTGGGCAAGCTGAAGGAGAAGTTGAAGCACTAGTAGGAAAACCCTTATAGGCGGAGCTTAGTTCTGTGGCGCACCTCGAAAAATGCGCCACAGAAATTTATTTTGTGGCGCACCAGGCAAGGTGCGCCACAGAAATAGCTTAATTTTGTGGCACACCAGCGAACCGTGCGCCACAAAAACTTGGTGGGCCCCACAACCTGTCACCCCCAATCATTGGTTTTACTATTTCTATGGCGCACGTACCACAGTGCGCCACAAAAATAAGACATTCTGTGGCGCACGGCCACGGTGCGCCACAAAAATAAGCTATTCTGTGGCGCAGTTTGCCTGGTGCGCCACAGAAATAGTGTATTCTGTGGCGCATTGTTCTCGGTGCGCCACAGAATTAGCGACCCAGATCTACAAAAGTGAGCCAACCTCCCACCTACCACACTACACAAGCCATTCTTCTTCCTCCATCTAGATCGTCCCCCCTTCTCTCTCATACCATTTTGACTCTACTTTTCACTTGCTTGGGTATTTATTGCACTTACTTTGGTTGATACTTAATTGGAGTTGAGGAGAAGGCTCTCCATACTCTCTCCTCCTCTCGAACTCATCGATCGCGGTCTCGTCTCGGTATCGAATCTAGAAGGTGAGTAGTTGGAGGAGACATACATATGCTTGGAGGAGACATGCATATGCTTGTAGATCTTGTGTGGCCGTCGTGTGTATGGATGCTTGTTGCAGGTGAAGCGCTTGTGTGTGTGCCGGTGTGGTGCATGGATGTTTGCCGAAATGTTGATTCATTTCCGTTTCGGCAAATTTTGCACTACCCATATGTCCTACTTTGAGGAGAGGTCATGCCGAATTTTTCCGCTCCATGTAATACCTTGAGGAGATGTACGGCCCATGCATTTGGTGCGGTTCTAATTTCCTGTTCTATGTATACCATTTTAAGGCAAGCATGGTCCTCTCGATGAGTTCCGCTCGAATCTCTGGATACAAGATAGACGCGAAGGAGGACATGATTCGGAACAATAGGCGCCAGATAAGATGTCCGTGTCGATCATGCAAACTCGAGCGCTGGATCAACCCTGATTCCGGACAACTGGAGGAGCACCTGCTGAGGCGTGGTTTCATGCAAGACAACCAGGCGCGGCCGGACCCATCAAATGGTGCGCATGAAGACCATGTCGAGCGAGATGACTATCATCATGAAGAAGACTATCATCATGCCGACGGGGACTATCATCATGAAGAAGAAGTCGGCCGAGAAGATCATCATGAAGAAGAAGATGCCGGCGGAGAACATCATCATGATGAAGAAGAAGATTCCGGCGCGACCCCGCTAATTTCGGCCTTGCGGGACTCTCATGTTCAAGATCTTCTCCTCCAGGAGACGAGCAACGATAGAGTTGTAGCTAGAGAGAGAGCCAAGCTGTCGCAAATGGAGAAAGACGGGATGACTCCGATCTTTCCTGGGTGTCGTCCGCAGGATACGCGCTTGCATGTAACGCTTGATTACCTGCAGATGAAGACGCAGAACAAGTGGACCGATTCCAGCTTCAGCAAGAACTTAAAATTCTGGCACGATCGTCTCCCGGAGGGGAACACATTGCCAAGTAGTACCGAGGAGGCCAAGAAAGTCGTGTGTCCCCTTGACCTACCGCACGAAAAATACCACGCCTGCATTAATGATTGTGTGATTTATAGGTGCGAGTACAAGGACAGAACCACATGTCCGGTGTGTGGCCACGGACGGTACAAGGTTGGGAACAAGAAGGTACCTCGAAAAGTGGTATGGTACTTTCCTATCACTCCCCGTTTGCAGCGGTATTTCGTGGACCCTAAGGAAGCAAAGCTCATGCAATGGCACGCGGAAAGGCAGAAGCCCGAAGAAGATCCGGAGATGGGCTATATGCTAACACACCCTTCAGACGCTGGACAGTGGCAAGCATTGGACATCGCCTTACCTAGGTTCGGGGGCGACGCAAGGAACATCAGGCTGGGTATGAGCACCGATGGACTCAATCCGTTCGGCAACCAGAGTAGCACGCATAGCACCTGGCCTGTGTTTGTATGGCCTTACAACCTACCCCCGTGGCTGTGCACCAAGCAAAGGTACATACACCTGAGTATTCTCATTCAGGGGCCGAAACAACCAGGTGTCGACATGCATTTGTATCTCGGGCTGCTGAAAGAGGAGTTAGACACGTTGTGGAAGACGCCACCCCGTACGTGGGACGCCTACACTAGAACTTATTTCGATATGAGAGCCGCGTTGATCACGACGGTCACGGACTATCCTGGTTACGCATATGTATCTGCCCAGGTCGGCCACGGATTCAACGGCTGTGTGAAGTGCATGGACGATACCCCGCATCTACAACTACCAAGGGATCCCGGGTCCTCGAAAACCGTCTACCCAGGTGCTCGAAGGTGGCTTCGCTTGGATCACCCGTGGAGAAAACGCGGTGATCTGTTCAATGGTAAAGATGAGCCCGATGGACCCCCACGTACGAGGAGCGGCGCAGAAATCGATGATCTTCTGAAAAATTGGAAGGAGTGCCCAGCGCCGGGAAAGAAGCGACCGAAGCCAGAGCCGCTGCTCGGTGTATGGAAAGTGAGGTCTGTTTTCCACGACTTGGAGTACTGAAAGGTCCTCCAAACGCCCCACAGCCTCGATGTCATGCACATTACGAAGAACGTTTCCGAGAGTCTGCTTGGCACTCTTTGCAACTCAGAAAAGTCCAAGGATGGACCGAAAGCAAGATACGATCTTAAGCATTTTGGCATCAGGAAAGATCTTCAAGCCCCCGATACTGACGACGACGATGATGATGATGATGATGATCAAACGGAAGGGACTCAACGTCTCCGCAAAAGGGCTAAGAAGAACGCGGTGCAGCTTCCCGTTGCCTGCTTCACAACGAGTCCGGAGGAGCTCGAGCAGTTTTTCAGGTGCCTCCTAGGAGTGAAAGTTCCTCACGATTACTCGGGGAATATAAGCAGATATTTGGACGTAGCGAAGAAGAGGTTCACCGGGATGAAGTCTCACGATTGCCACGTGCTAATGACGCAGATACTTCCCGTTGTGATCCGAGGCATAATGGACGAGCACGTCCGTGATACGCTGTTTGGCCTTTGCAACTTTTTTGACGTTATCACCAGGAAGTCGATCGGCGTGAGGTAGCTCAAGATGCTACGGGATGAGATCGTGGTGATACTATGTGAGCTCGAGATTTACTTCCCGCCTGTATTCTGTGATATATGCGTCCATCTCCTTCTCCATGTCGTTCAAGACATCAAGCAGCTCGGCCCAACGTTCCTCCACAACATGATGCCTTTCGAAAGGCAGAACGGTGTCATGAAAGGATACGTTCGCAATAGGGCCCGTCCAGACGCAAGCATGGCCAAGGGGTTTCTAACCTACGAGTGCATCTCCTTCTGCCAGAATTATCTAAGCACCGAGGACGACGAGGATCATGTTGGTCTACCCCCCAGGACGCACCTCGGGAGGCTCGCTGGAGTCGGTCACCGCGAGGGCTACCGCTCAGTCCATGTCGGCATTGAAAATCGACGCGACGACTTTGAGAGGGCTCACCGGGTCGCGCTACAACACTTAAAACTGATTGAACCTTTCGTGCAAGAGCACAAAAGCATGGTCGAGCAGAATTACATCGATATGGGCCGGCCGAGGAAGATGGGAGACGTAACCAAAAAGCACAACTCCAGCTTCACGCGTTGGTTCAAGCAAACTCAACTGGTTGAAGCACAGAGAAAAAGGCCTTCTACCGAAGATGAAAAACTCATATACACCTTATCACAGGGACCCGCGCATAACGTAAGGACCTATCAGGGGTACGACATCAACGGTTACAGATTCTACACCGAGGAAAAGGACAGAAATAGTGAAAATCAAAACTCAGGAGTAACTATGCTGTCATACGCCGATGACGAGACTAATGTCAAGGAAAGATTTTTTTGGAAGGATCGAGAAGATATGGGAGCTCAATTACTGTGGAGAGACGGTGCCAATGTTTCATGTGAGATGGGCCAAGAAGGTCGAAAAAGAAGGCCGATATTTCACAACCATGGTTATACCCGATGCAAAATCGAAGAACGCATTCGCGAAAAATGAGCCATGGGTACTCGGTAGCCAAGTTGACCAATGCTTCTTCATCACCGATCCGTCGAGGCCTAGCCGTGTTGTCGTGAGGAGGGGCAAGAGGAGCATCATAGGAATGCAAGGAGACGCCAACGAGGAAGACTTGGACAAAAACGGTGACCCAAAGATGGAGGAGGAATTCGACATGCACTTTGACATGCCTACTACTAGTAAAGTAAGAAGGAAGACCTCCCTACCCTCTAAAGGTTGTCCGTTCATGCGCAAAAATCTCAAGGTGGCCGGCATAAAGTATTCAACCGCCAACAACCGAAAGGGCAAGAAGATTGCGAAGAGACGCTAGAGCTCGGAGCCGGGACGAAGAAGATCTTTTTTTGGTCTATCACATGTGTGTGAGTGTGTGTGTTAGACAAGTACATGCATGTGTGTGTGAGAGAAACAAGAACGTACATGTTTGTAAGAGACAAGTAATTTATAATACTATACTAATTACTAAATAATGTTGTGTTATTTATTGAAATGTAACTAAAATATGGAAAAAAGGAAGAAAAATTGTGTGGCAGCCAGGGTTCAAACCTGGCTACTAATGGGATAACATTGGCCTTAACCACTGGGCTAGTGCTAAGTATCTGTCAGTACACAACAGTAAACCATTTTGTTTTGCTAAGTGTCTTAATTCTGTGGCGCACCATCCTTTAGGTGCGCCACAGAATCCCTTAATTCTGTGGCGCATCTACAGGATGGCGCGCCACAGAATTAAGACACTTGGTGAAATAATCGACTCGAACCATTCTTCCCCATGTGTGTGAGTGTGTTAGACAAGTACATGCATGTGTGTGTGTGAGAGACAAGAACATGTTTGCATGAGACAAGTAATTTATAATTCTCTACAAATTCCTAAATAATGTTGTGTTATTTATTGAAATGTAACTATAATATGAAAAAAGGAAGAAAAATTGTGTGGAAGCAAGGGTTCAAAACTGGCTACTAATTTATTTCACCAAGTGTCTTAATTCTGTGGCGCACCATCCTTTAGGTGCGCCACAGAATCCCTTAATTCTGTGGCGCATCTACAGGATGGTGCGCCAAAGAATTAAGACACTTGGTGAAATATCGACTCGAACCTTTCTTTCCCACTCACAGTAGCAGTTCTTCTTCCCCGACAAGCCCTAGCGCAACCGCCACCGCCACACTGCCGAGCGCAACCGCCACAGCCACACCGCTGAGCGCAACCGCCACCGCCTAGCGCAGCCACCTAGCTCTGCGGCCACCGAGCAGGAGGAGGACCGCCACGTACCTCGCCGCCGAGCAGGACGCCCGAGCCCGAGCCGCCACCACAGATCCGGGAGGAGGAGGAGGAGGAGGACGCGCAGCCCGAGCCGCCACTGCAGAGGAGAAGGAGGACAACGCCATCACCACCGCGCCCTGCCACCGCCGCCGTTTGGTGAGAGTCCCTCTCCCCTCCCCACTCCCTTGTCCCCCTCCCAACTGTCTTCTGCCCGAATTTCGGAGAAGAAATTCTCCACCACCGCCGTAGGGTAGCGCCGCCGCTGTCCTCACAGAACTTAGAATTTCTACCAGTATATATATTGTCAGCTTTTGCATACTCATAATCAGTTTGTAATCCATATTTGCATATCATATACTGTAAGAGTATGCCTAAAGTCTGTTTGACCAATTGAGCGTCCAGTTTTTACAGTTGGTCCAGCCCTATTATGCCCTTCGAATTCATAGTTCAGAATGTACCATTTCAGTCCTCACAAGTAGTGCTTGCAGCTGTTGTTTTAGTGTATTGCCCCTGATGCCTTTTTTATGTGGATAGTTTTATCTCGTGCCATTTCTACATAGACACCATTGTAGTTTGTAATGAGAAAAATCAGTTTTCCTTACAATAATGTTTAACAACATAAACATGGGACTTTATGTTTGTTGATTGTTTGGTACCCTTTGTTTTCTTTCCTGACATGGAAGCACTGTTCTTGATAAAAAAAAACCCACGCCCCTTATACTGTATTGCAAGCAATGCTATATGAGCTATAGATGTTCTATATTCAAATTGGTGTGCAAGCTCTTATCTGTCTTAGTAGTGTATCATGTAGGCCAGACAATACATCTCCATTGAACAAGCATTCATGAAATAGAATAATGACTCCAATGCTACTGCTAGAATAATAACAGAGGATTTGAACAAGCATTCATGATAGCATTCATGAAATGTAAATGCAAATGATGCAGTCAAATGCTATTTAATTTATTTTGACAGTTGAGTTTAAGCAACATTTACCTTAGTAGTGTATTGCTTGTTAGTCTTGCCTACAGCATATGGGTATTTTTAAATGGTATTACCCTGGGTTTGTAAGTTACAATAATATTATGTTAAGTCTATTATCTAGTTGTATTGCTCTGACCATTTAATCTCTGTCTAGGATGGTTATGGGGAAAAAATCCTATAGTACTAGTTCATGAAATTCTACTGTTTGAATTCATTTAAAATTTGATTAGCTATTGGTTTCAAGATAAGAATGCTACTGTTCATGAAATGCTACTGTTTGAATTCATTTATGAAATGATCATTCTCATGGTCATGCTCATTATCTTGTATATGCTTGTTTGAATTCATTTATGCTTGTTTATACAATATATATGAAGTGAATATGCTAGATAGAAAATATGAAGCTCCATTTGATAGAAGCAGATATTGCATTTATTTGTGCAGATATGAAGCAGATAGAAAATGTTATCTATTAATGGAAATGTAGTGCTCCAGGTTGTAGCAGGTAGTACTGCTCCAGGTTGTAGTACTGCTCCAGGTTGTGCTGATATTGCATTTATTTGTGCTGATATGAAGCTGATATGAAGCTGATATGAAGCAGGTAGTACTTCTCCAGGTTGTAGTGCTCCAGGTTGTAGTGCTTTAGGATTTTTGTAGTGCTCCAGGTTGTAGTGCTCCAGGTTGTGGTGAAGTTGTGCTCCAGGTTCCATTTGATACAATATAGTGCTCCAGATTTTTGTAGTGCTCCGGGTTGTAGTGCTCCAGGTTCCATTTGATACAATATATATGAAGTTGTGCTCCAGGTTGTAGTGCTCCAGGTTGTGCTTCTTGCAAACCCTATTTCCTCTGTGTTGATGCAACTTTGTATGGTCGATATATGGTGGATATGTTGGATATATGGTGTATATGGTGGATATTTTTGCAGGGATTTCATTGAGTTGCCCATTTCTCCCGAAGCGTTGATTAACTTCCGTTTCGGTTGAGACATAGGCACTCCTACGTAGAAAAATTAGCAAAAGTCATGCCGAATTTTTTTGTTGACTTTTGTACTAACTTGATGCCTCTTTTTAATGAAGTGCAAATAAACATGTCAGGCAGCACTTCTAAGCCCAGGAGCCAGAACGAAGAAGCGAGAGAGGCCAACAAGGACTTCTGGGAGGGCTACGAGCAGCCCCGGAAGGCCGCCGCCGAGTCGCCCGGCGATGAGGAAGAGGGCCGGGACGCCGCCTCCGAGGGAGAGGGCCAGGAGGCCACCGACGACACCGACGAGGGCCGGGACGCCGCCTTCGAGGGAGAGGGCCGGGGGGGCGCCGCCGACACCGGCGACGATGACGATAACTGGGACGCCGCCGCCGAGACCGGTGAAGAGACGACCGGTGAAGAGAACGCAGCCAACCGCACGGAAGGTGATAGCGGCGGCAACCCTTAGGAGCGTAAGAAGAAGAGGACGGCGAGGAGGCCAAGGAGGGATCGGAGGCCGCAAGTGCTCGCCAACGTCACCGATCATTTCACGGTAGTCTCCGAAAGTGGCCTACCCTTGGAGCCTTCGTGGGTTGCCAAAGGGTACGGCATGCAACTAGGGTGCATCATCCGTGAAACCGTGTCGACCCTAACTCAGGACCTCAGAAGCAAGGAGAACGAGGCTCTCGCCCAATCCCTCCTCCAGAAGCTTCACCAATGATACACGTTCCCGGAGCCGTTCAATAAGAAGGTGGACTCTTTAGCTCTCACGAAGATGAGCACCGCCTTGAGCAGCTGGAAGAACCGGCTGAAGAAAAAGATCGATGCCGGTGAAAGCTGGGAGAGGATAAGTACCAAAGAACCGTCGCTCTCCTTAGAAGACTTTAATGCATTCAAGTCTTACTTAGAGAGTGACACTGTTAAAAAATGGACCGCCTAGGGGAAGAAAATGCGGGAGTTGAACTTAGGGACCCACCATTGCGGAAGCGGCGGTTACCGAGGAAAACAGCCAACTTGGGACAAGGAGGATGCCGAGATGGTACGTCTGGGGAAAGAAAACCACTGGCACAAAATCCAGGATGAACAGGCTAGGAACTTTGTCCGGCCCCGCTACTACTTAGACTGGAAGACGGGGGAATTTATTACGGATCACGAAGACGTGAGGGATTTCAAGAAGTACATGGTAAGGATAGTTCTATATTATTTCGCTCATCTTATCACGCAATGAAGCCAAATGGGCTAACCTTAAGTTCCTTTGTCTGAAGGATGAAGAGTTGACGAAGGCTGGCCCGTCGTCCCAGGGGTCGACGGAACCGTGGGACACGCCTTTCAATAGGGCGATGAACAAATACAAGGAGAGGGAGCTGGACAAGCCACCGACGTCGGGTGGCCGTGTGTCCGGCTTTGGCACAAGTATGAAGCTGGAGAGGAGGTCGTCGGCTAAGGATAAATCCGAGGTTCAGGAGCTGAAGAAGAAGGTGGAGACACTAGAGAAGCTGGTGGCCGAAAAGCCTATGGAGAACACGAAGATGATGAATAAGTTATTGGACGAGAAGATCCGACAGATCATCCCCCCTGGGTTGATGGAGGGGTTAGCTGCTTGGAATGCGGGAGGTCAAGTGGGGCCGATACATGTGCCCAGCATCAGCGGCAGCAACTCAAGCTTCCACGTGTCGCCGACGGTGCCGCTCCACCCGACGCCGGCGTCGGGGCTCCACCAGACGCCGCCGCTCCACCCGACGCCGCAGCTCCAACCGCCGCCGCAGCTCCAACTGGTCGCATCGACGCCCCCAACCGCCGCCCTTGTATCGACAGTAGCCGAGATCGACGCCATCAAGGAGGTAAACTCATTAGTTACTCCTTCGCGTCATCTTCTTTAACTATATATGCCTTTCGTGACTGCCATCTCACGATGCCCAACATGGCGCCCCTGACTCAGGATGAACCATGCATATTTCTGCAAGCGGTGGAGCCCGGCGGCAAGTTGGTGGAAGTTGCTAGCGGCCATGTCATGGCTTCCCGCATTATGCACGGCGCTAGATTGGCAGAAGACGTGGCGCAGGTCAAGTTGGTAATGGTAGTGCCGGAGTACCGCTACGCTATGCCCCCATTCAACCTCCGGGCACAGACGAAGGCGACGTTTTTCCCCTTGGGGATTGCACCTCATGGGTTATGAAATGGCCGAAGAACCAGATTCGTCGGGGGGGTCTTCCGAGTGCTAAGAAAAGCACCGGCGCCACCTCCCCTATCATCCGGCCCAAGATCGCCAGCGCCGACGACACCCTTAAGGAACCGGCGGTCGCCGCCCCCACTACCCTGAAGGAACCGGCGGTCGCCGCCGCCACCCGGAAGGAACCGACGATCGCCGCCACCACCACACGCCACAAACAGTTGTTGGGAGCGCTACCGCAACGACCGTCAACTAGACGCACGGTACGCCAAGCGGCGGCATCGCAACCGCCACCACCTAAGGTCCAGGACATGGCGCCACTTGATGGCAACGATGCAGATGATGATGATGACATCGATGCCTACATCAACACTGGCGCCTGCAGCCAAGATATGTACATGCCTCCTATGGATGAACAAGCCTTCCGCACACACGGCGATCAACTTGGTCGTCCCCCTACAGTGACGATGCAGCGCCTGGTCTTCACGGGTCTTTCTCAAGACACAATCCAGCTCAAGTCAAGCCTGCTACCGTTTTCAGCCCTAACACGCTGCGTAAGATGATCATCGGGGAGCCACCCAAATCAACCCCAGCGACCTCAGAAGCACCACCAGCACCCGAAGCACCACCATCTGCACCACCAGCACCCCCAGTAGGTCAGTTGAAGAAGGCAAGGAAGAGAGGAGCCAAGAAGGGCGCATCTTCGAGCCAGCCTGCTCCTAAGAGGATCCGGGCCGACGACATGGTACCACCTACACCGGATGGCTTGCCCCGGTGTCATGAAGCTGGTAAACTAATACTGCCTCCGGACATGGAACACCTCGCAAGTGGACCAATGCTCCCTTTGCAGAACACTATTATTTATCTAGAGAGCGTCCTTCTTAAAGAAAAGGATCCAAATTACCCGGTGTTCTCGGTCAAGGTGCCGTCCGACCAGACCTTCATCAATGAAGACCCCGTGGATATCTTCTTCATAGCGTTCAAGGACGTCTTCAACCTATTTCACTCGAAACGGCTCGATGATACGTCTCCGACGTATCGATAATTTCTTATGTTCCATGCCACATTATTGATGTTATCTACATGTTTTATGCACACTTTATGTCATATTCGTGCATTTTCTGGAACTAACCTATTAACAAGATGCCGAAGTGCCAGTTCCTGTTTTCTGCTGTTTTTGGTTTCAGAAATCCTAGTAACGAAATATTCTCGGAATCGGACGAAATCAACGCCCAAGTTCCTATTTTCATCGGAAGCATCCAGAACACCCGGGAAGGACCAGAGGGGAGCCCTGGGGGCCCCACACCACACCCCGGCGCGGCCAGGGGGGGGCCGCGCCCCCCTATAGTGTGGGCCCCCCAGAGACCCTCCTGCGCCGCCTCTTCGCCTATATAAAGCCTCCGTCGCGAAAACCCTATCACGATTGACGAAAACCACAGAAACCTTCCAGAGCCGCCGCCATCGCGAGGCCAAGATCTGGGGGACAGGATCTCTGTTCCGGCACGCTGCCGGAGCGGGGAAGTGCCCCCGGAAGGCTTCTCCATCGACACCGCTGCCATCTCCACCGCCATCTTCATCACCGCTGCTGCTCCCATGAGGAGGGAGTAGTTCTCCATCGAGGCTCGGGGCTGTACCGGTAGCTATGTGGTTAATCTCTCTCCTATGTACCTCAATACAATGATCTCATGAGCTGCTTTACATGATTGAGATTCATATGAGTTTTGTATCACTACTATCTATGTGCTACTCTAGCAAAGTTATTAAAGTAGTTCTATTCCTCCTGCACGTGTGTAAAGGTGACAGTGTGTGCACCGTGTTAGTACTTGGTTTATGCTATGATCATGATCTCTTGTAGATTGCGAAGTTAACTATTGCTATGATAATATTGATGTGATCTATTCCTCCTACATATGCATGAAGGTGACAGTGTGCATGCTATGCTAGTACTTGGTTTAGTCTGTTGATCTATCTTACACTAAAGGTTACTAAAATATGAGCATTATTGTGGAGCTTGTTAACTCCGGCATTGAGGGTTCGTGTAATCCTACGCAATGTGTTCATCATCCAACAAAAGTGTAGAGTATGCATTTATCTATTCTGTCATGTGATCAAAGTTGAGAGTGTCCACTAGTGAAAGTGTAATCCCTAGGTCTTGTTCCTAAATACTGCTATCGCTGCTTGTTTACTGTTTTACTGCGTTACTACTGCTGCAATACTACCACCATCAACTACACGCCAGCAAGCTATTTTCTGGCACCGTTGCTACTGCTCATATATATTCATACCACCTGTATTTCACTATCTCTTCGCCGAACTAGTGCACCTATTAGGTGTGTTGGGGACACAAGAGACTTCTTGCTTTGTGGTTGCAGGGTTGCATGAGAGGGATATCTTTGACCTCTTCCTCCCTGAGTTCGATAAACCTTGGGTGATCCACTTAAGGGAAAACTTGCTGCTGTTCTACAAACCTCTGCTCTTGGAGGCCCAACACTGTCTACCGGAAAGGAGGGGGAACGTAGACATCAAGCACTTTTCTGGCGCCGTTGCCGGGGACCAGAAAGCTACACAACAGGAATTTCCTCCCTCGTCAACCACGCGCCAGTCCTGGACAGCATCAACTATTTTCTGGCGCCGTTGCCGGGGAGGAAAGGTAAAAGGTACTCACATTCCGGATCTCGGCTACTAAGCTATTTCCCGGCGCTGTAAGTACTCAAAGCTATTTCCTTTAGATCCTGCAATTGCATCTTTTTGTTTCTTGTTTTACACTAGTAAGGCATAATGGAAAACATCTGTGAGCTCTTTGTACTATTTCCTGAGTCAAGACATGAATGGTTTAATGCGAAAATTAAAAAACCCATGGAACATATTAGCATGAACACATTGAACACTATTGTTGCTAATGATATAGAAAGTTCTAAGCTTGGGGAAGCTGGTTTTCATGATCTTTTTAGTCCCCCAAGAATTGAGGAGAAAATTTACTTTGATGATACTTTGCCTCCTATTTATGATGATTATAATGATAGTGGTCTTTTAGTGCCGCCTACTCTGGAGAGTAATTTTTATGATGATAATACTATGCCTCCTACACTTGATGAGAATAATAATGATAGCTACTTTGTTGAATTTTCTCCCACTACAACTACTAATAAAATTGATTATGCTTATGTGGAGAGTAATAATTTTATGCATGAGACTCATGATAAGAATGCTTTATGTGATAGTTATATTGTTGAGTTTGCTCATGTTACTACTGAAGGTTATTATGAGAGAGGAAAATATGGTTGTAGAAATTTTCATGTTACTAAAATGCCTCTCTATGTGCTGAAATTTTTGAAGCTACACTTATTTTATCTTCCTATGCTTGTTACTTTGCTCTTCATGAACTTGTTTATTTACAAGATTCCTTTGCATAGGAAGCATGTTAGACTTAAATGGTATTTGAATTTGCCTCTTGATGCTCTCTTTTGCTTCGAATACTATTTCTTGCGAGTGCATCATTAAAACTGCTGAGCCCATCTTAATGGCTATAAAGAAAAGAACTTCTTGGGAGATAACCCATGTGTTATTTTGCTACAGTACTTTGTTTTATATTTGTGTCTTGGAAGTTGTTTACTACTGTAGCAACATCTCCGTATCTTAGTTTTGTGTTTTGTTGTGCCAAGTTTAGCCGTTGATAGAAAAGTAAGTACTAGATTTGGATTACTGCGCAGAAACAGATTTCTTTGCTGTCACGAATCTGGGTCCACCTCTCTGTAGGTAGCTCAGAAAATTATGCCAATTTACGTGCATGATCCTCAGATATGTACGCAACTTTCATTCAATTTGAGCATTTTCATTTGAGCAAGTCTGGTGCCATTTTAAAATTCGTCAATACGAACTGTTCTGTTTTGACAGATTCTGCCTTTTATTTCGCATTGCCTCTTTTGCTATGTTGGATGAATTTCTTTGATCCATTAATGTCCAGTAGCATTATGCAATGTCCAGAAGTGTTAAGAATGATTGCTGAATATGTTAATTTTTATTGTGCACTAACCCTCTAATGAGTTGTTTCGAGTTTGGTGTGGAGGAAGTTTTCAAGGGTCAAGAGAGGAGGATGATATACTATGATCAAGAAGAGTGTAGAGTCTAAGCTTGGGGATGCCCCGGTGGTTCATCCCTGCATATTTCAAGAAGACTCAAGCGTCTAAGCTTGGGGATGCCCAAGGCATCCCCTTCTTCATCGAAAAATTATCAGGTTCCTTCTCTTGAAACTATATTTTTATTCGGTCACATCTTATGTGCTTTGCTTGGAGCGTCGGTTTGTTTTTGTTTTTGTTTTGTTTGAATAAATTGGATTACATCATGCTTGTGTGGGAGAGAGACACGCTCCGCTGGTTCGTATGAACACATGTGTTCTTAGCTCATAATATTCATGGCAAAGTTTTCTTCTTCGTTAAATTGTTATATGGTTGGAATTGGAAAATGATACATGTAGTAATTGCTATAAATGTCTTGGGTAATGTGATACTTGGCAATTGTTGTGCTCATGTTTAAGCTCTTGCATCATATGCTTTGCACCCATTAATGAAGAAATACATAGAGCATGCTAAAATTTGGTTTGCATAATTGGTCTCTCTAAGGTCTAGATAATTTCTAGTATTGAGTTTGAACAACAAGGAAGACGGTGTAGAGTCTTATAATGTTTTCAATATGTCTTTTATGTAAGTTTTGCTGCACCGGTTCATCCTTGTGTTTGTTTCAAATAGCCTTGCTAGCCTAAACCTTGTATCGAGAGGGAATACTTCTCATGCATCTAAAATATTTGAGCCAACCACTATGCCATTTGTGTCCACCATACCTACCTACTACATGGTATTTTCCGCCATTCCAAAGTAAATTGCTTGAGTGCTACCTTTAAAATTCCATCATTCACCTTTGCAATATATAGCTCATGGGACAAATAGCTTAAAAACTATTGTGGTATTGAATATGTAATTATGCACTTTATCTCTTATTAAGTTGCTTGTTGTGCGATAACCATGTTTAACTGGGGACGCCATCAACTTTTCATTGTTGAATTTCATGTGAGTTGCTATGCATGTTCGTCTTGTCTGAAGTAAGGGCGATCTACACTGAGTTGAATGGTTTGAGCATGCATATTGTTAGAGAAGAACATTGGGCCGCTAACTAAAGCCATGATCCATGGTGGAAGTTTCAGTTTTGGACAAACATCCTCAAATCTCTAATGAGAAAAGAATTAATTGTTGTTGAATGCTTAAAGCATTAAAAGAGGAGTCCATTATCTGTTGTCTATGTTGTCCCGGTATGGATGTCTAAGTTGAGAATAATCAAAAGCGAGAAATCCAAATGCGAGCTTTCTCCTTAGACCTTTGTACAGGCGGCATAGAGGTACCCCTTTGTGATACTTGGTTAAAGCATATGTACTGCGGTGATAATCCAGGTAGTCCAAGCTAATTAGGACAAGGTGCGGGCACTATTAGTACACTATGCATGAGGCTTGCAACTTATAAGATATAATTTACATGATACATATGCTTTATTACTACCGTTGACAAAATTGTTTCATGTTTTCAAAATCAAAGCTCTAGCACAAATATAGCAATCGATGCTTTTCCTCTATGGAGGACCATTCTTTTACTTTTATTGTTGAGTCAGTTCACCTATTTCTCTCCATCTCAAGAAGCAAACACTTGTGTGAACTGTGCATTGATTCCTACATACTTGCATATTGCATTTGTTATATTACTCTATGTTGACAATTATCCATGAGATATACATGTTACAAGTTGAAAGCAACCGCTGAAACTTAATCTTCCATTGTGTTGCTTCAATGCTTTTACTATGAATTATTGCTTTATGAGTTAACTCTTATGCAAGACTTAATTGATGCTTGTCTTGAAGTGCTATTCATGAAAAGTCTTTGCTTTATGATTCACTTGTTTACTCATGTCATATACATTGTTTTGATCGCTGCATTCACTACATATGCTTTACAAATAGTATGATCAAGGTTATGATGGCATGTCACTCCAGAAATTATCTTTGTTATCGTTTTACCTGCTCGGGACGAGCAGAACTAAGCTTGGGGATGCTGATACGTCTCCGACGTATCGATAATTTCTTATGTTCCATGCCACATTATTGATGTTATCTACATGTTTTATGCACACTTTATGTCATATTCGTGCATTTTCTGGAACTAACCTATTAACAAGATGCCGAAGTGCCAGTTCTGTTTTTCGCTGTTTTTGGTTTCAGAAATCCTAGTAACGAAATATTCTCGGAATCGGACGAAATCAACGCCCAAGTTCCTATTTTCATCGGAAGCATCCAGAACACCCGGGAAGGACCAGAGGGGAGCCCTGGGGGCCCCACACCACACCCCGGCACGGCCAGGGGGGGCCGCGCCCCCCTATAGTGTGGGCCCCCCAGAGACCCTCCTGCGCCGCCTCTTCGCCTATATAAAGCCTCCGTCGCGAAAACCCTATCACGATTGACGAAAACCACAGAAACCTTCCAGAGCCGCCGCCATCGCGAGGCCAAGATCTGGGGGACAGGATCTCTGTTCCGGCACGCTGCCGGAGCGGGGAAGTGCCCCCGGAAGGCTTCTCCATCGACACCGCTGCCATCTCCACCGCCATCTTCATCACCGCTGCTGCTCCCATGAGGAGGGAGTAGTTCTCCATCGAGGCTCGGGGCTGTACCGGTAGCTATGTGGTTAATCTCTCTCCTATGTACCTCAATACAATGATCTCATGAGCTGCTTTACATGATTGAGATTCATATGAGTTTTGTATCACTACTATCTATGTGCTACTCTAGCAAAGTTATTAAAGTAGTTCTATTCCTCCTGCACGTGTGTAAAGGTGACAGTGTGTGCACCGTGTTAGTACTTGGTTTATGCTATGATCATGATCTCTTGTAGATTGCGAAGTTAACTATTGCTATGATAATATTGATGTGATCTATTCCTCCTACATATGCATGAAGGTGACAGTGTGCATGCTATGCTAGTACTTGGTTTAGTCTGTTGATCTATCTTACACTAAAGGTTACTAAAATATGAGCATTATTGTGGAGCTTGTTAACTCCGGCATTGAGGGTTTGTGTAATCCTACGCAATGTGTTCATCATCCAACAAAAGTGTAGAGTATGCATTTATCTATTCTGTCATGTGATCAAAGTTGAGAGTGTCCACTAGTGAAAGTGTAATCCCTAGGCCTTGTTCCTAAATACTGCTATCGCTGCTTGTTTCTTGTTTCTTTGCGTTACTACGCTTTGCAATACTACCACCATCAACTACACGCCAGCAAGCTATTTTCTGGCACCGTTGCTACTGCTCATATATATTCATACCACCTGTATTTCACTATCTCTTCGCCGAACTAGTGCACCTATTAGGTGTGTTGGGGACACAAGAGACTTCTTGCTTTGTGGTTGCAGGGTTGCATGAGAGGGATATCTTTGACCTCTTCCTCCCTGAGTTCGATAAACCTTGGGTGATCCACTTAAGGGAAAACTTGCTGCTGTTCTACAAACCTCTGCTCTTGGAGGCCCAACAACATCTACTGAGAAAGGAGGGGGAACGTAGACATCAAGCACTTTTCTGGCGCCGTTGCCGGGGACCAGAAAGCTACACAACAGGAATTTCCTCCCTCGTCAACCACGCGCCAGTCCTGGACAGCATCACTCGACTATAACTTGGTCCGCCTATACGCGATCAATCTTCAGATGAAGATCAACAGAGAGAGACCCCGCCACATCGCGGTAGCGGATCCCTACTACATGCGCGATAGCCAGCTCCAGGACGGCTCAAGGACACGGACCAAGGCGGTGCGATACCTCCAGAACTTCATGCTCATGTACAAAGAGAGCAACACCATTCTTCTGCCTGTCTTTCCCGAGTAAGTACACATCCGCTCACGGCCGTCGTAACTTATGCTTTCTTATATATTTCTTCCATTGCCGATCATTTCCAACATTCCATTTCAATTGCATGTGTTGAGCAGGGACAAATACTGCACACTCATCATCCTAGATCCGAAGTGGTCACTAGCCCAGTATTTCAACTCATCGAGTACGACGACGAGGAAAGACTACAAGAGAATAAGGGGTGTTCTCGATGAGGCTATCCTTGGCTACTCCAAAAATGGAGGCACCTTCCACAAAAATGGGCAACATATTAGGCCGGACACTAAAAAGCCCGGGTTCAAGCACGTGATCGACTTCCCTTGTGTCAAGCAGCCAGCTGGCAGCATTAAGGAGGCCTTCTATGTCCTCCATCACCTTAAAGGGTTTGTCGAGGATGCAGAGATGATGTCTTTGCCACCTAGTAAGCGAGACCCCATTAAAATGTCGAGGCAAATCAATGATGATGATCTTAGAGAAGACTTCCATCGCATCCAAGTAAAGCTCTCGGAAATTATCTTACAAGATGTATCCAACTCATCGGGGCTCTTACACCAACTCAGAGGGTTGTCTAAGAGGGATATCGAAGAACGCCTACATAGGCAGGGTGATGGAAGGACGTGGACGACGAAGGACTTGTACAAGCCGTTCCCGGAGCCGCTCAAGAAGACGTCTCGTTGACCGAGGCCGGTGTGCCTAGCATTACTTTGAATCGATGGACAATTTGTACCGTGTTGTAAACTAAACTTGCTTAATTTGCTCGAAACGGTGGTCGTCGTTGTTGGACTTCAATTACTATTGTAGTCGTTATCGTTGAACCATATTACTTATGTGATACCGATGCTATATGTCTTTTAGGTTTATTATTATTTCCTTGCTTTAATTCTTGTGAATATGTATGCATGTGAACCCTCTAACTCTTTCCATTGCATTATATACTAATATGCCTTGTGTCCATAGAGATGACGTACTATGTCGTGTTCGAGGGGCGGGTTCCAGGAGTGTACGAGGAGTGGGAGGAGTGCAAGAAACAGGTGCACAAGTTCAGCGGCAACTGCTAAAAAGGGTACCCGACTAGACACGAGGCGGTTGCCAAGTGGAGGGCGCACCAAGCGAACAAGAGCAAGATGAAGACCTTCCTTGTGCTCTCGCTCTTGCTCACCATCGTCGCGGCGGTACTCTCTTTCATCCTAGTGTAGGCGGCGGCCGGTGTCACTTCGTTTGTATCTTGAGATGATGAGAACTTTCTTAATTTGCATGGATTATGAGTTGTATGGAGTTATATGTATAACTCGATCGGGCTCTAAGTAATGTGATGATTATATATGTCCATATTTTTTCTGTCTATATTATATCAGTATATAACCTGTATACGGTGTATAAAACCAGTATAAAACCTGTATAATACACCAGGGAGCACAAAATCAAGTATACCTGTAGATTATATCTGTGGCGCACCAAAACATAATTCTGTAGCGCACCTATTTCTGTGGCGCAGCTACATCTCATGCGCCACAGAACTACCTATTTCTATGGCGCACAGGACCCAGTGCGCCACAGAAACCTTAATTCTGTGGCGCACAGCCAGATGCGCCACAGAAACCTTATTTTTCTGGCGACGTTTCTGTGGCGCACCACCCGTGCGCCACAGAAGCCAATTTTCGTGCGCCACTGATGAGGCTTTTCCTACTAGTGAAGGAGGAAGAGGCGGCCAGGCTAGCTGCCGAAGCTCGGGCGGCTGAAAAGGATGAGCTCCTTCGCCAATCTTCCTTGGCTTTACTTGGTAATCTCTTTTATGCTTCTCTGTCGATTATCGCACTTCATGGGCTCAGCCTTTTATCAATGATCTCTTCTCTTTCTACTCCTGCAGAAGCTGCCAACATTCCTGTCAATGCTTTGGACAAGGTTCCAAACAATTCTCCATCCAACGGCTTGTCGATGACTCTTGCTTCCCATCAGCTCACACGAGAGCTTCTTGAGAAGGGAAAGGGTGCCATGGCGTGAATACACTCGATGATCTTCCACAAGACCAGTCAAGATAAAACTCTGGGGCAGTTGATCGACGCCTTTGCGATTGACACCAAGGAGGTTATCGAGGTATTCAAACGTATTTCGCGTACCAATGGCGCCGTCCTTGCCTTCCAACTTATGATGGGTCCCGGCTTTAAGGCCGATATTGAAGAAATGTCTAGAGAGCTGCCGAAGGAGGAGGATGGGCGGTTGGTCGATTTGAGCACCTTCAAAGCGTCAGCCGTTAGATGTGCACGCCAACTTCTTGAGTTGGTTTCATCAAGGAAGACATCGACAGGCCCTAGTTTATCGACCCAGACCCAAGCGCTTTGATCCTTTGTAGCAAACTTTTCTTTAACTGGATGTGAAACATTGTCTTGCTTGGATAATCCTTTGGTTGTAATAAACTCTGTGCTAGCAATGTTGCTAGCACACTCTTTGTTATAATATTGTTACTTGCATTCTCCCGATGGGAGTATCTTCCGATGTTTCAAGGGATCAGTCTGTCATGCCTTTTTGATACTGTTTCTTGCAGGTGTTCCCCGTACCTGCATCTGTCGAAGATTCTTCGGGTGCTCTTTCTGAAGATGATCGGATCCAACGTATGAAGGGTCAGATCACACAGTTAGAGAAGGATCTGCGCAGCACCTACGCCTTGGCTGCTATCATCAAGAAGAAGAGCGAGATTGCGGCTGATGTGGAGCGCTACGCCCTTACTGAACTTCATAAAGCCACCGAAAGTTTAAACTGTAAGTTCCCTGATCCTTGCAGTGATTGTTCTTCTGCCAAAACCATATTTGCCTGATCTTCCGTCACTTGCCATGCCAGTCATATCTTTGAATCGTGCTGAAGAGAACAAACGGGTCCACGATCGCGTACACGCATTAACCCAGTTGTCGTCAGCCGAAGAATTTTTTGGCGGGAGCAGTCGAAGGCGTCGGCTGTTGCACAGTTTCAGGATCGGGTCCAGCAGGTCCACCATTTCTTCGACAAATGCTACAAGGCTCTGAGGGTGATTTGGAGGACAATGTTTCCTTTGAACAGAGTTCCTCCCACGCTATTAACTCTGATGTCGGAGTTTGGTAATACCAAGAAGATTCGGGACTTGGTGCGAGCGCAGGTCTTTGCAGGGGCCAGGTTTACGCTTGCTCTTGTGCTTGCGTGTTATCCTTCAGCGAGTTTACTGTCCATCGCCAATGCAACCGGTGACTTGGAGACACTGTACCCGAAGGTTTTGCTACCTGCCAATATGATTGTCGACAAGCTGGAGAAGGATTCGAAGGCACCTGAAGAAAAAGACACTCCGCAAGGGTGATTTCAGGAATTGAGGTTTTTTTGTATAGATGTTTTGACTACTTGATCCAAGTGTTAGGATCATTTATTGTTTGGTGGATACATGTATATGTATTTTTACCATGTTGATGCCGTTGGCAAATTTTGGAGGAGCAAATCTTAATTGCTCGTTTGGTCGTGTATGTATTTCGTTGGTCGGCAATTCTTTTGAGTGATCAGCTCGTGTTGCGGGTTTTGCTAATCCCGTTGTATGCGCAACTTTGCCTTCAACCGATGTATGCTTCGACAGCCATTCCAGAATTATTCGGGTGTAATGACTGTCGGTGAACCCATTGTTCCTTGATATTTCCGTAAGAAAAATATCGAACGTGGGTTGTGTTAATGTGTACTTCCGGACTCTTGCTATTTACGACACTCGTAGAGGCATCTATAGTAGAGCGAAAGGCTAATGTCCTTGTTTATTTTGCATCCTGTAGCACTCGTAGAGGCATTTTTCGGAGCACGATCCTTTGCCGCGTACTATGTCGGACCGTCGTTTGCCGAGGTTTACAAAGATGCGGTTTAGGTGCTCCATTCAACTGCAAAGCTTTTCAAGGAATCGAAACTTGAGTTCTTATTATTAAAAAACGCTGGACTAAGGGGCGAAAAGAGGGGAAGCCCTGTGTGGAAAGGAAAATGAAACTAAATGCTAGTAGATTGCTTAAGTATTGAAGGGGTTCTTCTCATCTTCTAGCTTGGTCAGCGTAGGTTGGTGTTTTTTGAAGCGTCGTCGACTTCGCCAGGGATCTGGGCAGCGATTGTCAGTGTCTTGCTGCCTCCTATATCTTCTGCATCGTCAATTGCCGAAGCTTTTTCTGCCGAAGTTTGTATTGCCGGAGCTTCCAGGGCCAGGTCGGCTGACTTCGTTTTTGCTCCTTTAACGCGTTCTTCTTCCTTGATACTACGTGACGAGGTCTTCGGCGGAAGGTCAGTAATTTCCTGCTTCAGGCCAAACTTAGCAGCAATCCTCTGAAAGTCCCGATCACAATTGTCCGAGCGTGAGAAACTTCCATAGACTATAATGTTTGTCCCATTGTTCCCAGGCATTTTCAGCTTGAGGTATGCGTAGTGCGGTACACCCATGAACTTGGCATAAGTTGGTCTCCCGAGTATAGCGTGATACTGCGACTCCCAGTTCACGACTTCGAATTCGATCTTCTCCTTCCTGAAGTTGTCGGGTTTTCCAAAGACGACGTTCAAGTATGCTTTGCCAAGAGAGTACGCTGGTGAAGTAGGGAGGATCCCATGGAAGCGGGTGTCTGACTCTTCTATCATTCTCATGGTGATCCCCATACTCTGGATTGTGTCAAGGAATATCAGATTAAGTCCGCTTCCTCCATCCATGAAGACTTTGCTCATCTTGAATCCTCCTATCTGCGCTTCGACCACTAGGGCAGCGTGCCCTGGTTTTGGTATAGTCATCGGGTGATCCGCTCGGCTGAACGTGATGTTCTGAGATGACCACTCGACATACTCAGGGATATTTGCCATGATGCTTTCTGCCAGGTTGATTTCTCGGGTGAGCTTCTTCATTTCTCTCCTTGAAACACATGTCCTGTGGATCATACTCATCTGCCCACGTGGTGGTGGAAACGCCTCGTTGGGTTGATGAGGTTGAGCTTGCTGGACCTGGTGTTGCGGTGGGGGTGGTGGTGGTGGTAGTGGTGGTAGCTGCTGCTGGCCTGCCTGCTGGATTAGTTTATGCATATCGATGAACTGTCGAGAGTCCCTGAGCAGGTGGCTGGACTTTATTTTGCCATCCTTGGAATCGGTATACGAATGCAGGTAGCAGGGGGCATTGATCTGCTCAGCGTAGGGTAATTCGGGGGTTCTCTGTTGTCGTGGTTTATAATTGCCACGGTTCCCAGAGTTGTTCCGATTACCATCCTGTCGATCATCTCGCCTGTCGTCGTACCGATCGTCCTGCCGATCAGAGTACCATGCGGCTACCAAGTTGTTGTCATCATAGCTGCGGTTCTTCCTTCTCTTGTTACGATCCCTTCGACCACCCGAATCATGTTTCGGCTGGTCATCATCTTCGTCGTCGCTGCGCTGTCGTGGCTTTCGAACGTTGTCTTCGCCATCGGCCCAGCTGTTGGCGATTTGTTGACTGCCAAAACCCACCGGCGGGCAGCGACCGTCAACACAGGTAGAGCCGGGAAGAGCCTAGAGCTGCGGCTGGCTGAGATCCCTCCGAGCGACGGCCCGCAATGCTCTTCTGGTCACACGTCCGATGCGAAGTGCAAGGGCGTGCCACCTGACCTATACCTGGTCAGGAAGGTGATGGGGATGCCTCGCTTAGTTTCCTGCATGGCATACACGTAAACATTAAATACGAGCCTCGATCGGCTCTCAGGTTATCCTGTGAATCGGCTCAAGGAGCCGATCCACCCATGATTCGTACGGGGTGCACGAATATATGGTGGTCCTGCTTGATCAAGATAAAGCTAATGAGATCTACGACGATTTAGGGTTTTCACCGCATAATCGGATCATCCTACTCCAGGTTGGGCCTCGCGGCCACGCACGGTGATCATAAGCCGATCCTAAACAAGGCCTAAAAACCAACATGAAGTTGATCCTCGGAACATCCTGTTTAGGACTTGCGAACGCCACCCTACGTGCCGCTGGATCCTCCCCCCCTTTGTAAGGCCTAACTATTGCAGATATTAAACTAATCCTTGTAGAACAAGGAGCAATCGTAACGGATCAGATCTACTAAATAATGATCAAGCGGGGTGCCGCCCCCACACCTAAGATAGGTGTGAGGGTGGCTAGATATGCAAGGGTTGCACTACGTAAGCATGTTATACGAAGAACTATGCTAACCCTAACACATCTATGATAACTACATTGCTCGCCATCAAAGACGCTTCAGTACGAGCAACGCATGAACAACGTGGAGCTTGTGCTGCCTAGATCGCAAGATGCGATCTAGGCAGCATGTCGCTTACCTGATAGAAACCCTCGAGACGAAGGAGTTGGCGATGCGCCGAGATTGGTTTGTTTGGGTTGAACGTGAGTTGTTGTTTATTTCATAAACCCTAGGTACATATTTATAGTCCGAGGGACTTTCTAACGTGGGAATAGTCCCACCGTGCACGAGACAAATTCTAACTTTTAATCTACGATACAATCTACTATAATTAAAGATACACGGGCAAACTAGCCCAAATTCTCCGTGCAAGGCCGTTTCAGAGATCCTCCACGTGTAATCCTTCAAGCCCATCTCCTTTACGGCCCACCTCCGGATTTGACCAAAATCTGGTGATAACACATGCCCCCCTGGTTTTGGAAATAACATTTCCAAAATCATTATGCTTTCCTTTGTCGGGTCATGTCGTGGCAGAGCAGAGCTGTTGCAGTATCCGTTATCATTATGCCCTGTCTTCTCAGCTTCTCTGCAAAATTCGATAGCTCTGGCGTCATCTCCTTGGAAACTATAATGACATTAAATTTCCACCAGGCTCCCCATTATTTAACTGTGCCGATCGATTAGCTCTCTTCATCCCCTTCCTCTGTTCCAGCCATCGGCACCCAAAAAACCCTCTTCTCCCTCTGCCATGTCTTCCTCTTCCTCTTCCTTCTCAAGCCTCTTCCCCCAATTCTCGCCGAAGAAGAAGAACCAAGACAGCCTTCACTCCGAGGTGAACCCCCTCTCCTCCGCCAATGAGAAGAAAGAAGGAGAAGTAGCGAAGGCCAAGGCCTCCCCCTCCGTCAAGCTCCCGCCGAAGAAGCGCTCGCGTATGTGGGCGGACAGCGAGGACGAAGACGACGAGGAAGAAGGAGAAGAGGAGGAGGAAGATGAATCTTCCTCTTCCGCCGGGTACCCGCCAACCAAGCGCTTCCGCTCCTGGGCGGACAGCGAGGATGATGATGATGACGAGGAGGAAGAAGCTCCGGCCACGGGCTGGGGCAGCAGCGACGAGGAGCTTCCTGGGAGCAGCGCCGACGACATCAACGGCGGTGATGACGAGGACAGCGACGACTAGCAGAATAGGACTAGTAGTAGCAGTGTATTAGGCACCAGATCCCTCTTTTGAGAGCCATCGGCTCTTTCTTGTAAAGTCGCTCCTTTGAATTAATGAAATTGTTCTTTCAATTCATCCTTCAATTACTCCAATTTCATTTCTTCTCATGCCAAGACCGATAGCAATGTATCGGATTTCTTTTCTTTTGGACGCCCATGAAGCCGGACTCTCATGTCGATTAGCTCGTAAGCCAAGAACTTCTCAATTTCAGGCTGCGATTTGGTATCTGACCACAATTTTTCGCAATCCCTTAGCCGATGACTAATCATCGGCTATTTTGAGAATCTAGTCCCTTCCCTTCTCTTGCAGCAACAGGACGGTCCAAAACTTGTAAAAAACAACGGCCTCCTTTCCCGATTCAGAGGAGATCCCAATGCAGGGCCAGTCGATGCGACTCCAATCGGCTTTCAAAAACAGAGCATTCACCAGGCCAGCTGCCCCCCGAGTCTCGGTCGAGGCGAGAACGGTAATGGATCAGCCGAATGTGCCGCCTACGCAGAGTTAGCCGATTTCAACAAATCGGCTCCCCAAAGCAGAGAACCTTCAGGGTGAGCTGCCCCCCCGAGCTTCTCCAGTCCACTTTTCGCGCCTTGCAAGTCAGATCGGCTCCTTTCCTTTGGTGGATCTGATGCAACCCATTCTTAACCTGATCTGTACATCCATGTCGCGCTTGGTATTGGTCGAGGTCATGACCCCCGAAACCTGCCCCAGCTGATACTGCGAACTCGAATACTTGCAGAAAGAATCCAAAGGTCCTTGAAGAAAAGATCTGAGCCATCAAACCACTCCATTGAGGAGCTCTTCCATTAGGATCTTTCCTCGTGGCTCACCTCCTGCTCCATTAACCCTCTGCTCATAACAATTGTACCTCTCGAGTCGATGGCCACGTATCGGCTTTAAAAAAATTTTATTTGGCCGATTTTTCTTAATCGGCCCCCAATGTTTCACTGCACGCATGTTTACACATGTTTTATCTATACATGTTCATCTGACTATGTGCCCCCCGAGCCGATTCTGCCAAATGACTGCAGATATCGGCTTTTATGGTTAGTCAGGGCACTGCACTTGCACGTCGGCTTCGTAAAGATTCATGCTGACTTTCATCTGCCGACGTGGCCGCTGCCCAGTAGATCGTTGCTGAACACAAGCAGAATATGTGCTGAATATGTGGTGAACATAATTTTGGCCGATTGCTGGAATCGGCCTCCATATCCATTAGAGTGCTGACTGAAGGTTCTGTAAAGCTCCTTCATAATTTATGGGGCCGATCACAAGGATCAGCCTCGCCTTGTTTTGCTCACTGGTGTGTTCTTGCTACTCGGTCAGGCTGGATAAAACCAACCCAACCTCTGACTTTATGCGCCTGCTGTCGTCCACCTTGAGCGCATCGTAGACTCGTGGGGCACTAAGCTCTGTCGGAAGGACGAGCACCATGTTTGTGCCAGCCGATGTTTCATCATCGGCTTTCTTTTGCTTGGGACGCCACTCCATTCTCCGTGGACGACCCTCTTCATCCAGGGTTCGCTGAACCTTTGCAGCCAGATCAGGCCGTGCCTTCCTTAGCGTATGCAAGTATAACCTTTCGGCTTCCTCCAGGCCGCGCAAACGCTGAACCCTGCGCTTTTGTGAACGGCTGAGTCCGTCAGGGCACCACCTTGGACAGTGGTACCTGTCTTCTTCCTCTGGTCCCTCGTCTTCAGAATCCTCAAGATCTGCCCACCGAGGGGACTCAGCACGTTTGCTCTGTGGCGGGAGAGGCCCCAAGCGCTCGAACACAGACACGTTGGCTGCCTCCTTCTTCTTCTTGTTGCATTCTGGGCAATTGCCGATTGTGGGCAATCGGCTCATTCCTGAATCCCAGCAGTGTCTGAAGAAGGGGCAGTCCCAGTGCCTGGCGTTGTCATCTTGCTCCCTTGATCTTTCCGTGGCACGGCGCTCGTGCTCCTCCTCATCGCGATCATGCCGACGATGTCTTCTGGCTTCTCTAGCCAGACGATCTCCTTCATCATCATAGGTGGACCGTCGGCGTTGGTCATACTGACTCACATATTTGTTGAGGAGGTGATCAGAGAGAGGTCGCTGATATCTTATGTTCTTCACCTCTCCCTCTGTGACGTAGCGCTTGCCATCATGATGGAGCCGATCGCGTGGAGCGGCCTCCTCTGTGTCCTTGCTATGAGAGCAGCTGCCCTCATCTCCATCTTTGCCAGAGTGGTTCCCAGGTCCTACCATGTTGATGCTGAATGAGGATCCTGGCTGGCAACCTTCAGGGTAGGTGCACTCTACCATGTTAACGGCGGGAAAGGGCTGGGTGTCGACCTTCATGGCGTACTGGTTGAAAATTAGACGCCCCTTCTCTATCGCCGCTTGGATGTGCTGACGCCACACCCTGCAGTCGTTGGTGGCATGGGAGAGCGAGTTATGCCATTTGCAGTATGGCTTTCTGTTCAGCTCTTGCGCCGTGGGGAATTTGAGACCTTCAGGAATCGTCAACTGTTTCTCCTTGAGCAGGAGGTCGAAGATTTGTTCAGTCTTGGTCACGCCAAAATCAAATCCCCTGGGCGGGCCTGGTGGCTTTACCCATTTGCAGGACACAGGGGTTCCTCCCCGAGTCCATTCAGCCACTGCTACCTCTTGGTCTCCCGCAGGAACTTCGTCTTCCTCTGCATCAACCAGGACTACTGCACGCTTGAACTTGTCTTGGTACAGGTCCGGGTGGCGCTGTTCATATGCTGACAGTTTCTGAACCATATGCGCCAGCGAGGGATAATCTGCTTGGGAGGCCATGTCCTTGAGCTGCGTTGCAAGGCCTGCTACTGCCAACTCGACTGCTTCTTTTTCAGTTATACGAACCGAATAACATCGGTTCCTAAGATTCCTGAAGCGTTGGATGTATTCTGTCACAGTTTCTCCGCGCTTCTGACGTAGTTGTGCTAGATCGGCAATGCCAGACTCGGAAGCTTCTGAATGGTATTGCATATGGAACTGTTCTTCCAATTGCTTCCAAGACCGGATGGAGTCTGCTGGCAAAGAGGTGTACCATCCAAAAGCCGATCCCGTGAGGGACTGTGAAAAGAGCCTCACGCGTAGCTGATCCGACACTGAAGCCGGTCCTAGTTGCGCTAAATATCGGCCGACGTGCTCGATGGAGCTGGAGCCATCTGATCCACTGAATTTGGAGAAGTCAGGGAGCCGATATTTAGGTGGCAGCGGGATCATCTCGTACTCGTCAGGGTACGGCTTGGAATAGCCGATTGCCCTTCTTTTCGGCACCATGCCGAACTGGTCTCTCAGTATGGTACTGATCTGATCCGCTGTGCTGGCTGTAGGAGTTGAACTCTGAAGATTCGCCGGGGTGGCGTACTTAGCCAGCCATGTTTGCTTCTCCAGCTCTGAGCCCACTGCAGGAGCTGAGCTCTGGAAGTTCGTCGGGGTGGCGTACTTAGTTAGCCACGTCTGCTTCTCAAGCTCTGTTGCTGACGTTCCTCCTGTTTTCGCCGGAGTCCCTGATGTTGTGGCCTGGTTTGAGAGTGCCCAGTTGCCACAATCTGGCATATACGTGCACGCGTATCCTTGAGGGATCTCCTTAGGCGCCTCAGCCAAGAACTGGTAGTCACTAGGGTCACCACCGATCTTGTAGACGACGAATGCCGGTATAGCCGGCACTTCAGCTGGTGCTGCCAACGCATATGGCAGCGGTGGACGGGACTGGAGTGGCAACTCTCCTTGATGCGTCCCGAGAGCTGGTCCTGACGGCGAGTACTGGTGGCTCATGATCTCCTGGATCACGCGCAGAGCGACACGCTCCAACACGTTGACCAGGTTTTCAGAGTGGCGGTGTAGCGAGTGAGCCACCAAGTAATTGATCTCCTGCCGCAGGCCCCTGGTGCGTTCCTCCGACGGGGCAGAGAGGTCTATCCCATCGAGTGCACCTTGCGGTGAGAATCCCTTCCATCTGATGCCATGGGAACGGGTTCTCTGAAAAGAGCCGATGAGGTCGGCTTCGAGGGTGGCCTTGATCTCGTCATATCTCTTCTTGAGCTCGTCAGGCAGCTCCTCGTAGATGACTGGCGTGCCGTCTGCCATCTCAGATGTAGATGGCGATGTGGTTGATGTAGACGATGGTCCCACCGGGCGTGCCAGAATGTGTTGACTGCCAAAACCCACCGGCGGGCAGCGACCGTCAACACAGGTAGAGCCGGGAAGAGCCTAGAGCTGCGGCTGGCTGAGACCCCTCCGAGCGACGGCCCGCAATGCTCTTTTGGTCACACGTCCGATGCGAAGTGCAAGGGCGTGCCACCTGACCTATACCTGGTCAGGAAGGTGATGGGGATGCCTCGCTTAGTTTCCTGCATGGCATACACGTAAACATTAAATACGAGCCTCGATCGGCTCTCAGGTTATCCTGTGAATTGGCTCAAGAAGCCGATCCACCCATGATTCGTACGGGGTGCACGAATATATGGTGGTCCTGCTTGATCAAGATAAAGCTAATGAGATCTACGACGATTTAGGGTTTTCACCGCATAATCGGATCATCCTACTCCAGGTTGGGCCTCGCGGCCACGCACGGTGATCATAAGCCGATCCTAAACAAGGCCTAAAAACCAACATGAAGTTGATCCTCGGAACATCCTGTTTAGGACTTGCGAACGCCAACCTACGTGCCGCTGGATCCTCCCCCCCTTTGTAAGGCCTAACTATTGCAGATATTAAACTAATCCTTGTAGAACAAGGAGCAATCGTAACGGATCAGATCTACTAAATAATGATCAAGCGGGGTGCCGCCCCCACACCTAAGATAGGTGTGAGGGTGGCTAGATATGCAAGGGTTGCACTACGTAAGCATGTTATACGAAGAACTATGCTAACCCTAACACATCTATGATAACTACATTGCTCGCCATCAAAGACGCTTCAGTACGAGCAACGCATGAACAACGTGGAGCTTGTGCTGCCTAGATCGCAAGATGCGATCTAGGCAGCATGTCGCTTACCTGATAGAAACCCTCGAGACGAAGGAGTTGGCGATGCGCCGAGATTGGTTTGTTTGGGTTGAACGTGAGTTGTTGTTTATTTCATAAACCCTAGGTACATATTTATAGTCCGAGGGACTTTCTAACGTGGGAATAGTCCCACCGTGCACGAGACAAATTCTAACTTTTAATCTACGATACAATCTACTATAATTAAAGATACACGGGCAAACTAGCCCAAATTCTCCGTGCAAGGCCGTTTCAGAGATCCTCCACGTGTAATCCTTCAAGCCCATCTCCTTTACGGCCCACCTCCGGATTTGACCAAAATCTGGTGATAACACGATTTCCATTAACTTGGTTATAGTCTTCGGCTTCTTGCATCCGAGTTCTTCTATATAGCTTTCACGTCGGATGCCATCGCTGAAGGCGTCGATTGCTCTGTCGACAGATACGTCTTCTGCGGCGTTCAGGAGCTTGGTGAACCTCCCGATATATGCGCGCATCGACTCCTTCTGCTTTTGCTGACAGTGCCGTAGCTCTTCGATCCCGACGGGCCTTTTGTACGTTGCCTGAAAGTTGGCGACGAAGGCTTCTACTAGGTCGTCCCATGACTTGATGGAACTCTTCGGCAGACCTGTTAGCCAGGCTCGTGCTGAGTCCTTCAGGTAAAGCTGCAGGCACTGCATTGCTGCTATCTGGTTGCCTTTTTGCAGAATCACTGTTTGTAGATAATCCTCTATCCAGGACCTCGGCTCCTGCTGCCCATCGTACTTGGCGGCGTCGGTAGGGGTGGGTTTGAACTTCCTGGGTGGCATCGTCTCCCGGATTTTGTAGCTTAAACAATCGGCTCCCCTAAGCTCGCCGTCGTTCTCCTAGCTCTCATCCGAAGAATCACTGTCGTGTTCCTCTCTGGCAGCGCGTCGCCGCCTTGCTTTGTCGATCCTACTCTGCGTAATTTCATCCCGAGCGTCTCTCGCGTGGTGTTTTGAACCACTAGCTTGCAACGTGGTCTTGTCCTTTCTTGGGACCAGGTTGTCTCCCAATATCGCGAGACTTTCTAGGGCACCTCGGTGAGCTTGAGCCATGGATCCTTCAGGGCGCTGATTGATGAGGCATGCAGCGAGATTGGCGGTTGCCCCCGCGACGGTCTTTGGTCTGGGCATGCCCGCGGTGTCTGTGGTCATGAAGGACTTGGTCAGATTTGATGTTATCTCTCTAGCATCGTCTTCCAATAACCTGGATATTCTTGATCGATGTTTGCCTCCTCCGTGAGTACTTCGAGAAGCGCTTCCCTACGAGCCCCTTCGATGCTCACTGGATCGGTCTGCCGCAGATAGGCGTCTCTCGAGGGTGGCTTGCTCCTTGGATAGTCGCTCCCGATTTTTCTCCAATATGGAGCGGTAAGCATTGAGAGTGCCAACCGTGGTCCCTGCCGGAAGTGGCGTGTTGTTAAGCACGGCTGCCTTGGCTGCTGCCCACTCCTCCTCTGCGATGGTATGGTCGCTGTTGTTGTTGCTGGTGCTGTTCTCAAAACTAGCTCGCCTGCTGGAACGGGGGGTGCGGTCTCCATCTCCCCTGTTAGCAACGTAAACTTGGAGGGGCACCGCTCTTCGGGTGTTTCCTTGGGTGATGTTGTCGATGCTGTCCTCTCCCGATGAATAGTGGGCATTGCAGATGAACGGCGTGTCGCTCGACCCCAGCCCGTGCCTGGTGTCGCAGTTCATGCAGTAGTACGAGGTTAGCTCCGAGGACGTGGGATCGTCGGACCCGACCGACATGGAGGATGCCAAACGGGGAATCGAAGGCGCCGGAGAACTCGACGGGCTTGTCAGGCCAGCCGAAAGGTCGAGTGATGACGACGCGCTTGGGCACGTCGATCTGGAGATGGGCAATTCCAACAGCCGAAGGATTCCTTCCGAGTTGACATTGTAGTGGACGCTCCCGAAGGTCATCTCCATATTGCCTTGTAGATCGGAAAAAGTCGAGCGAGACGAGTCGCTGTGCGGGGTAAATTCGTAGGAGCCGAAACGAATCGGGCTTCCCAAATGAGGCGATGATGGTGTTGATGAAGCTGCCGATGACATGACGGGTTCCGCCGATGCCCGGTCTTGTGCCGACAGGGTTCCCACAGATGGCTCCAATTGTCGAGGGTACTCCTCGGCAATGCCCTACGTTTGGGGCTTAGGGTTAGCGGAATCCTGCAAGCTGACTCGAGACATCAGTTAACAGACAAGCGGGGAGAGCGATTTACCCAGGTTCGGGGCCCTCAATGAGGTAAAACCCTTACGTCCTGCCTGTCTGTTCTTGATTATGATGATAATGGGTTACAATGGGGTGCCGAATAGTTCGGCTGAGATCTCGTCGAGAGGCTAAGTGTTATGATGACCTAGCTCTGGACTTTCTGGTGGCTAGTATTGCTACGATAGGTTCTATCCCTCGGCAGCCCCTCTCCTGGCCTTTATATAGGAGGCCAGGTCTCAAGAGGTCAAACCAAGTACGACTTAGTTTACATCAGCTTTAGATCTAATCTTTCCTTGTTCGGCCGCTTCCTTGTCTTGCCCGCCAAGGATTCCTCTGGTGCGACGCCCAGGTGGCCCATCTTGCCTCCAGGTGTCTTCATGGGCCTCCAACTATTCAATACAGGATAGGGCAATGTCGGTTACCCGAAGGGTAATGCCCACGTCAGCTGCTCCATCCCCAGGAACTTGAGCCCGATCCGCTTGAAGAAATCGACGTCCTCGACGCTGACCATGAGGCGCCGGCCCTTGTAGGCCTCGGAGACCTGGCGCACCACGTCGCCCGGTGGTGGAGGAGGCTTGCAGGCGGCGGAGGACGGTGGTGGAGGACATCAGCGTGCGGGGAAGGACGGCGGCGGCCAGGAGACAGGTCGGCGCATGGGGCAGGACAGTGACCTAGCTTGGGCCGCCCCACACGGAGCAGATCATGGAGGCGGCTGTTGGGGGCGGCGACTCCTATGGGGCGGGACAACGGCGGCTGATAGGGGTAGGATGGCGGAGTCTTATGTGGGCAGGACGGCGGCGGCTGATGTGGGGCGGGACGGTGGCGGCTGCTGGGGGCGGTTGCTGGGAGGAGCGGGCAACGAGCTTGGAGGAGGCGCGGCTGCTGGGGGCCGCCGCCGGCGGGATTGGAGGAGGTGCGGGCGCGGGATAGGGTTAGCAGGCGCGGCGTTCTTTTCTTTTATTTTTGATGAAGCGCGGCCCAATTCGGTCAAGATTTGGTTAAGTCCTGAAACGAGCTCTTCGTCGGCTGTTCTGCCCTAGACACACGGCAAAATCGGCTTAGCCGGTTGTCTTCTCCAAAATACACGGCACATATAGCTTCGCCGGGTGTCCTTTTCCAAAATACACGGCACATATAGCTTCACCGGGTGTATTTCCATACATACACGGCAAATCTCAGTTTTTTTTTTCCAAAATACACAGCATCGTCCCATATTATATAATTATTTTTCTGGTTTGTAATTTATAAATGTTTTCACCATTATTATTTCAATTTTCTTTATTCAGGTCATTAGAATTTTTGTTAAATGGGGCCCAGACGAAATGATGGATGGCCAACGGGAATGCATAGTTTGCCAGAACGAGACCATACCGCACATGTGTGTGCTCTGGGACGGGAATCAATGATGTGTGCCTGGATTTCATATCGTGGCCACCGAAAACCCGTTTTCCATTGAGTGCCGAAATGGGTTTTTTTGTGAAGCAGGTATAGAGGTGCGAACTAGGTCGAGGGAAACCCTGCACAACTGTCGAGGGTACTCCTCGGTAAAGCCCTCCGTTTGGGGCTTAGGGTAGATGAAATCATGTAGGCTGATACGAGACATCGGTTATCAAACAAGCGGGGAAAGCGATTTACCCAGGTTCGGAGCCCTCGATGAGGTAAAACCCTTACATCCTGCATGTCTGATCTTGATTATGAAAATATCGGGTTACAATGGGGTGTCGAAGGTTTCGGTTGTGATCTCGTCGAGAAGCTAGGTACTACGGGAACCTAGCTCTGGACTTGCGATGGCTAAAATTGCTAAGATTGCGTATGTCCCTCGGCAGCCCCTCTCTTGGCCCTTATATAGAGAGAGCCAGGTCTCGAGAGATCTGTCCGGGTACGACTAGGTTACAAAGGACCCTAGTTCTAGACTTTACTGGTTTGATTCGTCTCTTCGTCTTGTTCTTCAAGGAATCTTCTTCGGCACCGACGTAGCAGTCCACCTTGCCATCGAGTGTCTTCATGGGCCTCCAGTTGGGCCGTTCGAGATAGGGCAATAACAGTTACCCGAAGGGTAATGCCCACATCAACAACAATAGAAGAACGCCTACGCAACGTGTTCCACACACCCTCCCCGCCATTTGTATGTACCACTGTTCCCAGAGTTACTATGATTGTCGTCCTGCCGATCGTCTCGCCTATCATCATACCGATCATCTCGTCGATCGGAATATCCTGCGGCTACCAAGTTGCTATCGTCGTAACTGTGGTCTTTCCTTTTCTTTCGACGATCCCTTCGACCACCTGAATCATGCCTCGGCTGATCGTGGTCTTTGTTGTCACTGTGTTGTCGTGGCCTTCGCACGTTGTCTTCGCCATCAGCCCAGTTATTGGCAATTTCCATTAACTTGATTATGGTCTTTGGCTTCTTGCGTCCAAGTTCCTCTATATAGGTTTCACGTCGGATGCCATCGCTAAAGGCATCGATTGCTCTGTCGACATAAACATCTTCGGCGGCGTTCAGGAGTTTAGTGAACCTCCTGATGTATGCACGCATCGACTCCATCGGCTTCTGCTGGCAGTGTCGTAATTCGTTGGGAGTTGCTCCTTCAACAGTTTTTGGCCTTAGCATACCCGCAGTTTCCGTAGTCATGAAGGACTTGGATAGGTTTGACGTTATTTCTCTTGCATCATCTTCCGAAAGTCTGGATAGCCTTGATCGGTGCTTCCCTACACCTTGGCTGCTTCGGGACACGCTCCCTCGCGAGCCCCTTCGTCGTTCACTAGATTGATCTGCCGCTAACATACGTTTTTTGAGGGTGGCCTGCTCATTCGATAGTCTCTCCCGATTTTTCTCCAAGATGGAGCGATAAGCATTGAGGGTTCCAACCGAAGTTCCGGCGGGAAGCGGTGTGTTATCAAGTACGGCTTCCCGGGCTGCTGCCAATTCTTCCTCTGCGATGGTGTAATCGCTATTGTTGTTACTGACACTGTTTTATAAGCTATGTCGTCTGCTGGAGCGAGGGATGTGATCTCCACCTCCCCCGTTTCTTGCGTTTCATGCGTTATTGGCGGCATAGACTTGGTGACGCGCCGCTTTCCAGGTGACCTCCTTGATAACGTTGTCGACACTGTCCTCTCCCGACGAATACGGGGCACTGCAGATGAACGGCGTGTCACTTGATCCCAACCCGTGCCTGGTGTCGCAGTTCAGGCAGTAGTACGAGGTCATCTCCGATAATACGGGGTTATCGGACCCAACCGACATTGAAGACATGATCGATTGATGATGATATGATCGATCCCGCGGCTGGTGGGGGCGATTTCCTTGCTGATCTGAGGGCGAATGATTCCAGCAAACGAAGGACTCCTTTCGCGTTGACGTTGCAGTGGACGCTCCCGAACGTCATATCCATGTTTCCTTGTAGACCCGAGAAGGTCGAGCGGAAGAGTCGCTGTGCGGGGTGAACTCATAGGAGCCGAATTGGATCGGACTCCCAAAGCTTGGTGATGCTGATCGGACTCCCCAAGGGATGAGGTTTAGGGTTTAGTGGGGTTTACCATGGTCCACTACCATTTAGTAAAGTAAGAAAGGTAGGGTTCAAGATTTACATATTAAGGCTATATGCCCACATATGTCTTCTTCTTTTATTTTGGATTTCTCAAATTTGACCCACTTTGTTTTTGAGATTGTTAGGGATTTAGGGTTTTGGAAAAAGGTTCAAAGTAATGAACACACAATCACGTGGAAACACAAATATTAGGTATGAGCACTAGGCATAGCACTCTATGTAAGAAAAGTTTTTGTTGGTTCTCATTTTTGAAAAATAAGAAATTCATTTTCTCTTTGTTTTCAAATTTGGGGTGTTACAAATCAGTATCGTATGTAAATGGTTCATTCGATCACGAAGTCACCGTTGAATATGTGGGACCTATTATGAATCTCCAGGTCTCACTGACATAGGCATCCCCAATGGGCCTGCCGAAGATACTACCCGGGGTTTGCTGAAGGCCCATGACCCGAAGAATATGAAGCCTGGAAGCCCAACTAAGTGTCGGTTTGAAAAGAGAGTTGTATTAGGATTAATAACTTTTAATTATTACGGGACACACTCAAATAGTATCCCGATGTTTGTAATTTGTACATCACGAAACCCTCGTCTCCGCCTCCTATATAATGGGGAGTTGAGGGAGAAAGAGAGGATCGATTCATTGTCAACATAACCCTAGTTTTCTAACAATCGAGTACTTTTCCGGCTGAACCCTCGAGATCTACTTGCCCTCTACTTCCACCAAAACCCTAGTCTACAATCCGTGGGCATTGACAAGTCGATACCTTGTTACTCGCTATTAGTTATTGATCGGAGAAGAGTCTCGATCATTTCTGCATAGTTCACGAACTGTAGAGTGACACACTTACGGTTCGATGTCGTTTTAAGTAGATATGGAATATGGAATGGAGTTCGAATATTGTTCGGAGTCTCGGATGAGATCCAGGACATCACGAGGAGTTCTGGAATGGTCTAGAGAATAAGATTCATATATAGGAAGTCACATTCCAAGTTTGGAAATGGTCTGGTGCATTTATGGAAGGTTGTAGAAGATTCTAGAACCGTCCGGAATAAATCACTATGGCAGGTAGAGTCCTGGAGGGACTCCACCATCCCTAGCCAACCCACTAAGTAGGAAGGTGGAGTCTATAGTGGTCTCCACCTTGTTGGCCGGCTGACGTGGGCACTACCCTTCGAGTAACCAACGTTGCCCTATCCTGTATTGACTAATTGGAGGCCCATGACGACACCCGAAGGCTAAGTGGGCCACCTGGACAGCGCACCGGAGGAAACCTTGGCGGGCAAGACAAGGAAGCAGCCAACAAGGAAAGATTAGATCTAAAAGTACTGTAAACCTAGTCGTACTCGGTTAGGACCCTTGAGACATGGCCTCCTATATAAAGGCCAGGAGAGGGGCTGTCGAGGGACACGAACAATCTTAGCGATCGTAGCTAGCAAAAGCTTAAAGCTAGGTAACCCTAGCGATAGCAATCTCGTCGAGATCTCAGCCGAACTATTCGGCACCCCATTGTAACCCATTGTCTTCATAATCAAGAACAGACAGGCAGGACGTAAGGGTTTTACCTCATTGAGGGCCCCGAACCTGGGTAAATCGCTCTCCCCGATTGTATGTGAACCGATGTCTCGTGTCAGCTTGCAGGATTCCATCAACCCTAAGCCCCTATCGGAGGGCATTGGCGAGGAGTACCCTCAACAATTGGCGCCGTCTGTGGGAAACCTGTCGGCACAAGATCGGACATCGGCTGAACCCGTCATGTCATCGGCAGCTTCATCAACACTGTCATCACCTCGTCTGGGAAGCCCGATTCGTTTCGGCTCCTACGAATTCACCCCGCATAGCGATTCATCTCGCTCGACTTTCTCCGGTCTACAAGGCAACATGGAGATGACTTTCGGGAGCGTCCACTACAACGTCAACTCAGAAGGAATTCTTCGGCTGCTGGAATCTCCCATCTCCAGGTCGACGAGTCCGAACGCGTCGTCGTCACTCGACCTTTCGGCTGGCCTGACAAGCCCGTCGAGTCCGTCTCCGCCTTCGACTCCCCGTTCAGCATCCTCTATGTCAGTCGGATCTGATGATCCCGCGTCCTCGGAGCAAACCTCGTATTACTGCATGAACTGCGACACCAGGCACGGACTGGGGTCAAGCGACACGCCGTTCATCTGCAATGCCTACTAATTCATCGGGAGAGGACAGCATCGGCAGCATCACCCAAGGAGACACCCGAAGAGTGGCGCCCCTCCAAGTTTATGTCGCTAACAGGGGAGACGAAGATCGCACCCCCCCCGTTCCAGCATGCGAGCTAGTTTTGAAAATAGCGCCAGCAACAACAATAGCGACCACACCATCTCAGAGGAGGAGTGGGCAGCAGCCAAAGCAGCCGTGCTTAACAACACACCGCTTCCGGCAGGAACCACGGTTGGCACTCTCAATGCTTACCGCTCCATATTGGAGAAAAATCGGGAGCGCCTATCTAAGGAGCAAGCCACCCTCGAGAAACGCCTATCTGCGGCAGACCGATCCAGCGAGCGACGGAGGGGCTCGCAGGGAAGCGCCTCTCGAAGTACCCATGGAGGAGGCAAACATCGATCAAGAATGTCCAGGTTTTCGGAAGATGATGCAAGGGAGATAACGTCAACCCTGACTAAATCCTTTATGACTACGGACACCGCGGGCATGCCACGGCCAAAAACCGTCGCGGGAGCAACAGCCAACCTTGCAGCATACCTCATTAATCAGCGTCCCGAAGGATCCATGGCTCAGGCTCACCGTGGCGCCTTAGAAAGCCTCGCGATATTAGGAGACAATCTCGTTCCGCGGAAGGAGAAGACCACGTTGCAGGCCAGCGGCTCAAAGCATCGCGCAAGAGACGCTCGGGATGAAATTACTCAGAGTAGGATCGATAAAGCAAGGCGACGACGTGCCCTCAGAGAGGAATTCGACAGCGATTCTTCGGATGAGACCCAGGAGAACGACGGCGAATTTAGGGGGGCCGATTGTTTAAGCTACAAAATTCGGGAGGCGATGCCACCTAAGAAGTTCAAACCCACCCCTACCGACGCCACCAAGTACGATGGGCAGCAGGAGCCGAGATCCTGGATAGAGGATTATCTGCAGATGGTGATTCTGCAAAAAGGAAACCAGATAGCAATGCAAAGGCTCGCAGCTTTACCTAAAGGACTCAGCACGAGCCTGGCTGAGAGGTCTGCCGAAGGGTTCCATCAAGTCTTGGGACGACCTAGTAGAAGCCTTCGTCGTCAACTTCCAAGCAACCTACAAAAGGCCCGTCGGGATTGAAGAGTTACGGCATTGCCAGCAAAAACAGAAGGAGTCGATGCGCGCATACATCGGGAGATTCACCAAGCTCCTGAACGCCGCGGAAGACGTATCTGTCGACAGAGCAATCGACACCTTCAGTGATGGCATCCGACGTGAAAGTTACATAGAAGAACTTGGACGAAAGAAGCCGAAAACCATAACCAAGTTAATGGAAATCGCCAACAGCTGGGCCGATGGCGAAGACAACGTTCGTAAGCCACGACAGCGCAGCGACGATGAAGAAGATGACCAGCCGAAGCATGATTCGGGAGGTCGAAGGGATCGCAACAAGAGGAGGAAGAACCGCAGCTACGATGACAACAACTTGGTGGCTGCAGGCTACTCTGATCGGCAGGATGATCGGTACGATGACAGGCGAGATGATCGACAGGACGGTAATCGGAACAACTCTGGGAACCGTGGCAACTTTAAACCACGACAACAGAGAACTCCAGAACTACCCTACGCTGAGCAGATCAACGCCCCCTGCTATCTGCATTCGTATACCGATTCCAAGGATGGCAAAATAAAGTCTAGCCACCTGCTCAGGGACTGTCGGCAGTTCATCGATATGCATAAACTCATCCAGCAGGCAGGCCAGCAGCTACCACCGCCACCAGCACCACCCCCACCGCAACACCAGGTCCAGCAAGCTCAACCTCATCAACCCAACGAGGCATTTCCACCACCACGTGGGCAGATGAGTATGATTCACAGGACAGGCGTCTCAAGGAGAGAAATGAAGAAGCTCACCCGAGAAATCAACCTGGCAGAAAGCGTCATGGCAAACATCCCTGAATATGTCGAGTGGTCGTCTCAGAACATCACGTTCAGCCGAGCGGATCACCCGATGACTATACCAAACCAGGACACGCTGCCCTAGTGGTTGAAGCGCAGATAGGAGGGTTCAAGATGAGCAAAGTCTTCATGGACGGAGGAAGTGGACTCAACTTGATATTCCTTGACACAATTCAAAGTATGGGGATCACCATGAGAATGTTAGAAGAATCAGATACCCGCTTCCATGGGATCCTCCCAACTTCACCGGCGTACTCTCTTGGCAAAGCGTACCTGAACGTTGTCTTCGGCAAACCCGACAATTTCAGGAAGGAGAAGATCGAGTTTGAAGTCGTGAACTGGGAATCACAGTATCACGCCATACTCGGGAGACCAGCTTATGCCAAGTTCATGGCTGTGCCGCACTATGCATACCTCAAGCTGAAGATGCCTGGGAACAACGGGACGAACATCACAGTCTATGGAAGTTTCTCACACTCGGACAATTGTGATCGTGATTTCCAAAGGATTGCTGCAAAGTTTGGGCCACAACGGGAAACTGTCGACCCTCCGCCCAAACTGACGATACGAGAAATCAAGGAGGAAAAACTCGACAGAGAAATCAAGAAGAAGCCAGCCAACCTTGCCCTTGAAGCCTCGGCAGCAAAAGCTTCGGCAGTACAAGCTTCAGCAGTTGCCGATGCAGAAGATATAGGAGGCAGCAAGGCACTGACAATCGCTGCCCAAGCCCCTGACGAAATCAACAACGCTGCAGCAACCACTAGCATGACAAAGAAATCGGAAGATGCTGCTGAAGATGAGAAGAACCCCTTCCTTGATAAAACACATCCTTAATCTTTAAATTTTTTTCCCTTTACTTTACACAGGGCCCCCCTTTTTCGCCCTCTAGTTTCGTATTTACCCTATCAATGAGCACTTAAGTTTCGATTCTTGTTAAGCATTGCAGTAATTTAAAGCATCTGTGACCACGCCACCGTGAACCTTGCTTACAAGTAACGGTACAACGTAACGCGCGGCAGAAGATCGCGCCCCAAGGGAAAAACTCCTACGAGTGCTGCAAAGAAAACAAGGACATTAATCCTTCCCTCTGCTTCAGATGCCTCTACGAGTGCCGCAAAAAGCAAGAGTTTGAAAAACATAAAACAACCCATGTTCGATATTTCACTTATGGGAATATCAAAGAACAACGGGCTCATTGGCAGAATCATTGCACCCGAAATATTCGGGAGTGACTGTCGAAATTTACAATCGGTTGAAAGCAAAGTTGCGCATACAACAGGTTTAGCAAAACCTGCAACACGAGCTGATCACTCATAATGATTTGCTGACCAACCAGTATACAACGGGCAATTAAGATTTGCTCCTTCAAAATTTTTTCCAACGGCACGGTAAAAGTACATATTCATGTATCTACCAAATAACAAGTTTCGGCTTAACAATCCTAACATTTGGATGGATTAGCCAATGCAATTCATTTTACAAAAATAACTTTACACCCTAACGTCACCCTTGCGGAGTTTCCCTTTCTTCAGGTGCATTTGATTCCTCCTCAAGCCTGTCGACAATTATGTTGGCGGGCACTAAAACCTTCGGGTACAGTTCCTCGAAATCACCAGTTGCGTCGGCGATAGATAGCAAACATGCTGAGGGATAACGAGCAAGCACAAGGGAAAGCGTACACTTGGCCCCTGCGAAAACTTGAGCTCGCACCAAGTCCCGAACCTTCTTGGCGTTTCCGAACTCGGACATCAAAGTTAAAAGCGTGAGGGGAACTGCATTTAAAGGAAACATTGTCTTCCAAACCACCCTCATAGCTTTGTAGCACTTATCAAAGAATTGATGGACTTGTTGGACCCGATCCTGAAATTTTGCAACAGCCGAAGCCTTCGAGTGATCCCGCCAGAAAATCTCTTCGGATGAGGAAAGCTGGGTTAAATCATGCACCCGATCGTGTATCCGTTTGTTCTCTTCCGCACGGTTCAACGCTATGACTGACAAAAGAATCAGTAAAGAGTCAGGCAAGGTGTTGTTGACAAAAGGGCAAAGGAATCAGGAAACTTACAGTTCAAACTCTCAGTAGCTTTATGTAGCTCAGCAAGAGTGTACCGTTCCACGTCGGCTGCAATCTCGCTCTTCTTATTGACAATAGCAGCTAAGGCATAAGTGCTGCGCAGGTCCTTTTCCATCTGCGTAATCCGATCCTTCATACGCTGTATCCGATCACTTTCAGGAAGGGCACCCGAAGAGTCGTCAACAAATGAGGGCACTGGGAAGACCTGCAGGAAACACCGTTACAAAAGGATGATGGACATGATACAGCTGAGCATCCGAAATAACTCCCATCGGGAGAAGTACAAGAAGAAATATCATAACAAAAGTGTGGTAACAACATTGCTAGCACGGAGTTTATTACAAGCGTAAGTTTTGCGGCAGAACAATGTTTCACATCAGCTCAAGCATAAGTTTGCTACAAGAATCAAGGGGCTTGGGTCTGAGTCGATAAACTGGGTCCAGCCGATGATTTCCTTGATGAAACCAGTTCAAGAAGCTGGCGGGCACAAGTAAGGGCAGACGCTTTAAAGGCGCTTAAATCAACAAGCTGCCCGTCTTGCTCTTTCGGCAGCTCCTTGGTCATCCCTTCAATGTCACCCTTAAAGCCGTAAACCATCATAAGCTGGAAGGCAAGGACAGCACCATAAGTGCGCGATGTACGCTTGAATACCTAGATAACCTCCTTGGTGTCAACCGCGAAGGTATCGACCAGCTGCCCCAGGGTCTTCTCCTGCTTGATCTTGGGGAAAATCATCGAGTGCATCCGCGCCAAGGCACCCTTCCCCTTTACAAGAAGCTCCCGCGTAAGCTGGTGAGAGGCAAGAATCATCGCCACAACGTTCACTGGAGAGTTGTTTGGAACTCTGTCTAGGGCATCAACAGGGATATTCGCCGCTTCTGCAGGGAAAAGAAAGAAAAAAAAAGTACATTGGCAAAAGGATCGAATCCATAAGCACATCAATCGACAGAGGTGTATAAAAATTACCAAGTAAGGCCAAAGAAGACTAACGAAGGACTTCATCTTTTTCGGCTGACCAAGCTTCAGCCATCAGCCTGGATGCTTCCTCCTCCTTCAGCTTCTCTTTTAGCTTGCCCAGTTCCACCTTTAGAGAGTCAACCTCTTGGCGAGCCTCAGCAGCTATCTTGACTGCGCCATCCAATTTCAAGGTGGAAGATTTGACTTCCTCTTGCAGCCGAGCCTTGTCAGCTTCCAGAGAAGTGAATTGGGAGGCGAAGGCATCCAAAGAAGAAATAACGCCTCGCATGTCCTTAAGAAAGAAGGATATTTTACCAGAAATTGTCAAGCAAAGCACGCTTCAAGAGATTTGCATCGCAGTTAGGAAAAAACTTACTGAAGGAGGAGTCGCGGTGGCAGCAGTTGGAGAGACATCTTTCCCTTTGGAAAGGGAAGAAGCAGTCGATGCTTGAGCCATAGGGGCAGCCTTCGGAGCCGAAGCTTCGGAAGCCACTACGACCGGTGAGGCAGCATCAGATCTGGCTTTTTTAGACGGAGGCTCGATAAAGCCTTCATCGCTGCAAAGGTGAAAGGTCAACAATGGTTATAAAAAGAGTAAGAAAAATAAAAGGGCGAAGTATAACTACAGAAAAGAAACTACTTACATGTCGAAGAGATCATCTTCATCGGCAAAGCTGCCGGTTGATCTCTTCACAGGTGAAGCCCTGGCCTCCTCCGCAGCTGCATCAACAAAGGTATCATGATCAGCGTCGTCATTACGCATTGATCCATCTGCGATACCAGCATCATCGGCTGAGGAGGGAAGGTCGGTGTGGGCAACTTCAAAATCTATCGGACCATTGTATTCGTCCTCTAGGCCTGTATGATCGACAGTGTGAAAATCTACGGGGATTGAGGAGCCTCTCCCTTCAGAAGTATCATCTGGTGAATCATGCATATTTCCAGAAACTATGGGGATCTGCCGAAGAAAATAACAAGTAAGAACAATGGTAATTGTGTCGGCTAAGAAAAAACGGCATAGTAAGGACGTGAAGAAAGAAAAATACCTTTGATGGTGGATGATCAGCATCAAGGGGAGTATGAGAAGAAATCAGCGGAATCGAATCCTCCTGGTTAAAGGAAGTAAGGCGACGGACTTCATCAAGCAACTCCTTTTCCGACAGATCGGCAGCATTAATCCTGGTTACATCCTTTGGACCTGAGTACAACCACATCGCGTGAACTCTGGCCATGACTGGTTGGACTCGGCGCTTCAAGAATACCGCTGCCACCTCTGTGCCGATCATAGTTTGGCCGTCGGCCTCTTTGATTTGAAGAAATTTGGCAAATAATTCTTCGGTTGATGCTCTCTCATCGGATGAGAGAATGTTCTTCCAAGAGTTCTTGGGTTTGGCTTCGGAAACATCGGCATAGCAAGGAAGCCGGGATTCAGGTGACAGGGAGTCCTTGATATAAAACCATTTCAACCTCCACCCTTGCACGGACTCTCTCATTGGGAAGTTGAAGTAATTGACCTCCGAACGAGCTACAAACCCCACTCCTCCGGTGACAAAGTACCCATTACTACTGCTGTATCTCTTCACATAGAAGATCTTTTTCCACAGCCCGAAATGAGGTTCGATACCCAGAAACGCCTCGCAAAGGGTGATGAACACAGCAAGATGGAGGATTGAGTTGGGAGTAAGTTGCCATAGTTGGATTTCGTACGTTCGCAAGAGATGGAGGAGGAATCCATGAGTGGGGAGTGAAAGGCCTCGGTGAAGGAAAGATAAGAACATCACAGTAAAGCCAACAGGGGGATCAGGCCGAGAAATCGCACCTGGAAGGATCACGTCTCCCACATCGGAAGATATCAATCCTAGGCTTCGGGACCTCTTCTCATCACGCTTGGTGACGGTTGATGCTACCCAGTCTTTGGGCTTGACCATTGAGCTCGACGGCGCGGGCGGCGCCGGAGCTGGGGGAGGAGCTCTCGGAGCGCTCCCCTTCGGAAGAGAAGAGGAGGACTTGGCGGCGGCACCTCCGCTGGTGGAGCTAGCGGCGGCGGCAGGATTCTTCTTCTTCACCATTGTGAGATCTGAGGAAGATTGGAAAAGCTGCGGTGGCGGCGCGACAACGGCAAAGGAAGGAAGAAGGGGAAGAATGAGGAGATGCTGCGGGAACCGTGGAGGAGATTAGGAATTTTTCGCCCTTTGGAGATTTTGAGGAAAAGTTAAGAGCTAAGTAAGCACGTGGCACTTGAAGGAGGGGAGGAACCGGCGGCCCACTATGTCCACGTTGTGCAAAAATCGAGGAGGCACCTCGGTCACCACGCGTGTAATGATCAAGCCCTAAAAACTGCCCGCGCAGAGTTAGGGTGGGCCCGTCAGGTCAAGTCCTGTCAATCAGCCCACAGCAGTTACACGTCAACAGTGACGCCATAAAAAAAACCTTGAGGCATTCGAAGGAGAAATGAAAGGTTATCGGATGAAGGACTTGAGTCTACGCCCGGCTGCAGACATCCGTACCTAGACTCGGGGGCTACTCCCATCGGCAGCGCTGACGCGCACCCGATAAAATGAAGACTCGACAGAATGAGCAGTCGAAGGAAGAAGGTTTGAGTCTGCACTCGGTTACAAGCGCTTGCACCCAGACACTCGGGGGCTACACTCCCATCGGGAGCGCATGATGCACACCCGATAGAAGTTTTTTGCACGCCAAGATCATGCCCGGGGACTTGATTCTGTGTAGGGTAACGTTGTTTTGCCATCGGCAGTTAACCAACAACAGTTGGGCACGTTACTCATTATCCTTTCTATAAAGAAAATATATCGATTGACCTATGAAGACCTGCGAAAAACTTCGGCAGAGGAGAATATTCGAGTGGTACAACTTGAGTCTACGCACGGATTACAAGCATCCGTACCTAGACTCGGGGGCTACTCCCATCGGGAGCGCTGACGCGCACCCGATAAAATGAAGGAAAAGAACATCAGGAGAAGACATGCATTAGTCTCTACCCGAACTATCTTCGGCTAGACACTCGGGGGCTACTGACGTGGGCACTACCCTTCGAGTAACCAACGTTGCCCTATCATGTATTGACTAATTGGAGGCCCATGAAGACACCCGAAGGCTAGGTGGGCCACCTGGACAGCGCACCGGAGGAAACCTTGGCGGGCAAAACAAGGAAGCAGCCAACAAGGAAAGATTAGATCTAAAAGTACTGTAAACCTAGTCGTACTCGGTTAGGACCCTTGAGACCTGGCCTCCTATCTAAAGGCCAGGAGAGGGGCTGTCGAGGGACACGAACAATCTTAGCGATCGTAGCTAGCAAAAGCTTAAAGCTAGGTAACCCTAGCGATAGCAATCTCGTCGAGATCTCAGCCGAACTATTCGGCACCCCATTGTAACCCATTTTCTTCATAATCAAGAACAGACAGGCAGGACATAAGGGTTTTACCTCATCGAGGGCCCCGAACCTGGGTAAATCGCTCTCCCCGCTTGTCTGTGAACCGATGTCTCGTGTCAGCTTGCAGGATTCCATCAACCCTAAGCCCCTATCGGAGGGCATTGGCGAGGAGTACCCTCAACACCGGCCATAGAGGAAGGAAAGGGAGAAATCCCTTTCCATCTAGGTTTCCAATTTTGGTAAGTTTGGGAGTTGTACTCCAAAAGTGGTTTTTGGGGAAACCCTAGGTTTTCCACCTATATATAGAGGAGGAGAGGGATGGGGCTGAACACACCAATCCAGCCGCACCACCAAGGGGCTCCCAGGCCGGCGCCCCAAGTGCCCCCTGTCCCAAACCCTAGCTACTCCCTCCTCCTATTTATCCCGCGGTGCTTACGGCAAAGCGCTGCAGTAGATCTCCACCACTACCGTCACCATGCCGTCGTGCTGGCGGGATTCCGAGGAGGATCTATTACATCCGCTGCCCGCTGGAACGGGGAGAAGGACGTCGTCATCAACATCATATGTGTGACCGAGTGCAGAGGTGCTACCCGATTGTGGCACCGTCAAGATCTTCTACGCGCTTTTGAAAGCGGCAAGTGATCGACTACATCCACCATGAGATTCATCTCATTAACGCTTAGCAATCTTCGAGGGCATGTTGATCTTCACCTCATTGCTACCATCTCTACTAGATTAGATCTTGGCTTGTTTTCGTTCTTGCGGTATCATTCTTAGCTCCGGAACGTGTCATTTTATGTGGCCATTTTTTTCGTTTTCAGACGTCTCCCAACAGGCGCACCGCCGCGCTCAACGCGGCGAAACGGGATGTCTGGTGCGTCCCATTTGGAGCACAACTAATTCAAGAAATATCGGAAAAATGTGAAACCTTCGTGAATCGTCATTTTATGTGACCCATTTGCGAGGAAAAAAATCAAACTTGGAATACGGTAGTTATTCCAAAAAAACATTCACGAAGTGAGCTATCACCTATGGAGTTCGATGGCTTTTAGGTCAAACGGGCTAGGTTATGGCCAACGGGCATGCATAGTTTGCCGGAACGAGGCCATATCCCATATGTGTGTGCCCTAGGACGGGAATCAACGCTATGTGCGGGGTTTTGACATCGTTGCCACGAAAAACCCATTTTCCATTTTCCGAGTGCCGAAACGGGTTTTTTGCGAAGTGTACAGAGGCCGCGAACTAGGGTTGAGGGAAACCCGTGCACAAGGATAGAAGAACGCATACGCAAGGCGTTCCACACACCCACCCCACGCGCTAGCTCTCCGGGAAGCCGTAGGATCCCCTGCCGTCTCCCGCCGATACCACTGGAAACATGCCGGACTTGAGCTACGCACCCGCTTTTCCCCGCCCCTGACTTTCTCAAAAAATCATTCTTAGCTCCCGAACGTGTCATTTTATGTGGCCATCCTTTTTGGTTTCGGACGTCTCCCAACAGGAGTACCGCCGCGCTCGACGCGGCCAAACGGGACTTCTTTGCCTAGTGTCTTCATTTAATACAAGGCAAACAATGTCTTTGCCGTGTACTTTCCAGATTACACCCGGCGAAGACAATCTCTACCGTGTGCTTTCTAGAATACGGCAAACAAAAGCATAGGTGGGTGGGCCTCCCAGAAAATTTGACTTTGCCGTGTACCTCCAAAAAACACCCGGCAAAGATGCCCTTTGCCGGGTATCTAACGGGAGACACCCGGCGAAGAAAAGGGCCGTTACTAGCCCGCCAACTATGCGCATTATATGTCACGTGGCAGCTTTCTTCGCCGTGTGTAGCTCTGAGGTACTCGGCAAAGATTGTCTTCGCCTGGTGTTTCTCTTTGCCGAGTGTATTTTACATGATGTGCCGTGTCATATTTCTTCGCCGGGTGCTAACACCCGGCACAATTTTCTTTGTCGTGTGTTGTTTTTTGGCACCCGGCGAAGATTGGCTTTGCCGTGTACCCGTGAAAATACACCCGGCAAAGGAAAATATACACGGCAAAGATATGCTTTCCGGTAGTGCGGCTAGGAACGACATCCTCCAAGTGCGGCGCGAACGAAACACGTCCCCCAAACGATAAATCCGGTGCCGTTTGGGGACGCTTTGGGGATGCGGCTAGAGATGCTCTCATGTCATCATCGGAACTGTTGGTGTTACTATCGCCATCACAAGTGCACATGTCATCATCGGAACTGCCGCCTTCACAAGTGCACATGTCACCATCATCATCAGTAGGGATGATGTCAGTGTCATCTTCACTAATGATGTCTTCATCATCGGTGAAGATGTCATTGGCATCATCTCCACTGACACTTTTTTTGGGCCTTCAAAGATTTTAAGGGCACTAATGCTATTTTTAAGGCACTTTTTAGTGCCCCTTGTGAGCAGGGAGGAGAAGATTGTGATGCACCGTAGTGCGAATCATCTATTGCCTCAGCTTATATAGATACAGATTACAGCCGTCGTGCGAAGTGCACGAGTGGAGAACATAATCTACTGTGGTGTAGTGTCCGGTAACTTTTCGTCAGTCCTGTTTTGTAATCGGATCGATAAATTGGTAACTGTTTTGGATCGATTCGATTCCGACTCGTTAACGAGCCGACGCACCAACATGGCAACATACAACCGGCCACCAGCTTCTCAGATCTATATAAAGATCACATATTCACATACGTGGGACGGTCGGGCAGTTTTGTGTTTCCAAACCGCAGGAGATGGACGCTGCTGCGCCGCGGCCATCCGCGCCGGAGGAGCCGCCAACCAGGGACTGGTCTCTGCTGCCCCTCGACGTGCTTGCCTTCGTCTTCGTCAGGCTCAACGCCGTCGACGTCCTCAGGGGCGCTGGCCTCGTGTGCCGCTCCTGGCTCCAAGCCGCCAAGGTGCCAGACGTGTGGCGTGTCGTGGACATGGGGTACCACAGAATCATGTTAAGGTTCGACGAGAAGGAACATGCTGACTTGTGTGCCATGGCTAAGGCAGCCGTCGACCGTTCCGATGGGCAGCTTCGGGAGTTTGCCGGGAGGACGTTTGTCACCGACGAGCTCATGCAGTACATCCTGGAAAGGTGTGTTTTCCTTCGTCGCTTGCTTGCAGTTCTAAATTTTGTTAATCAATAGCATGCTAGCGCTAACTGTAGTACCTCAAACGGTGACATTTATTCATTGTTCCGCTTTTGTGAGAAGATCGTCATTTTTTCTGCAGGTCACCCTCACTAACCACTCTTCGGCTTGTGTGCTGCGGCAATGTCTTCAGTGCAAGTCTCGCTAGTTTTATAAGAGAATCATCTCTGAAGGAGCTTCGTTCCCTTGAACTTAACAACGTTGGCCTCACCTTGGGAGGACTAACCGCTGTCCTTGAGAATTGTCCTCTCCTGGAAGATCTTACGGTTACGGATTGCTATGGTATGCAAGAGCAAGACGAGCAGGTCCTGCGGGCGAAATTCGCCCGGATCAAGACCCTGAAGTTCGATTGTGATGATGACTTTGACTGGTTCGACTTCTCCTTTTTCTAAAGAAACCTTCGCAAATGTACGTTGCACCTTAATGCCTGGATTCGGGCTTGCACTTCTTCCCTTTCGCAAGTACGTTGTATATTAAGAATGCATTGTCAAGGTATGTTCTCAGGATTTGGCTATCTGTTGCTAAATCCTCTTACCGCCCGGTAACCGAGTTTCTGAAGCTCCCTCGCAAAATAGTCTAACAGAACAAAAATCTATATTTATTTGAAAATTTTGCACTTGAACGCCAAAGTCTAGATAAGTAGGAGGTATCTTTTTTTTGATGACCGAGTAGTTTTTTTTTAGGATCAACTTTGTTTGAGAAGCAATTGATCCAATATATACATAGTAGTGTAAAAAAAGTGGAGGGGTTGGCTCGAGCTTACGACCTCATACGACTGCATCATACCTACGGGTAGATGTACCCGCAGGTACCATAACTATATAAGCAGAGTACAACAATATTTTTATTATTTTATACCCATGAACATTACCATATCCTATACATGTTAAGTTACAGATTTGCAGCGAAAAACCTACTAGTTAAGTGTGAAATTTATCTACCAGTTGCGGGCTCCCCAGTGGTATATGCTACCAATCGTGTGCCCATCCGGCACGGGGTACACTAGTTGCGAGCCCGTCCAACACGCTGCCATTGGCTGCAATGGTAGTAAGCTGGCTGGCACGCTACTAGCACACGGATTACTACTCACGTGTGGACCTGCTCGCTACATTACATTATGGGGGTATGTTCGCTTTGTGCACGCTGCCATTACCGTTGCCTTTTTTTTTTGCGAACGTCAGCTCATTCCAGCTGGCGTGGGAGTGTATATGCATAGGAGCAACAACATACATAGACATACTCAATATTGCATAGAATCATCACTCTTTACTCGATCTCAACGGGAACCACATATCAACATATATACACATACACAGCTCGCAAAATGTCCACCACACAATAGCATGGTAATTTACAGTTGTAGAAAGCACTATCGACTATTTGGAAGTTTTCAAAAAATAAAGACATTTTTCTAACTATATAGCATAGACAGTTTCATATTTGCAACATCTCAAGCAGTAGTGTGGAACTCTCCTTCCTCTTTAAGCACGTTTTGTACCAAAGACGAGCACTGCATAGCTTTTCAAGTGGCTTATGCGACAGGAGCTGAGATACGCCGAAGCCAGGATGCTAGGTAATAAAAGCGTAAGATCAAAATCTACACTACTTAAAAAGGAGGAACATGTTCCTTATTCCGCCTAGCCCTCCAATACGTCAAGATTTTGGTCGTACCTTCGTCGTCCCGCAAACCGTGCCTCCCGAAAAAACCGCTTCGTCAAAACCATCCCTTCATTCCCACCCACGACCGCACACCGCCCGGCGTCCCTCTCCCTGTCTCCCATCTGCACACGCCGCCCCGCCCAACCCAACCGCCAGCTTTCCCACACCGCCGCTCGAGCCCTAGGACGCCGCCACATCGTCTACCATGAGTGGATGGCTTGTTCTTGCTCGGCGACCTGCCTGAGGATCAGATCGATGGCCCGGGCCGCCAGATCGATGGGCGAAGGGGCGTGATGAAGACAACAAAGGTAGCAACGACGGTGGCCGGATCAAAGCACAGTGACGGAGGAGCTGAAGGACAGGCTGCTCCCAAGCCACCATTATCAGGTCCAAAGATCAACACACATCTCCTCTGTGTCTAATCCTTGAAGAGGGAGGGCAACAGCTAGATCTAGCCGAGATGAACGGCCGGTCGGCCGCATAGAACCCCCCATCTGCTGCCAAGAGTCATCTTTGGCAAGCGGCAGACCCGAGGTAGCTTGCATCTCTCCTCCTCCTCTTAATTAGACTGCAAGATCTATACTAGATTAGTCCTGTCAGAGGTTTGTTTCTATATAGTACTATAGCACCACATTTGATCTTTGACCACCCCATTTTTATATTTTGTTTTGTTACTGTATTATCCATAATTGTTTAGCTGAGCTTCGTAATATTGTGGCTAGGCAGGGCTATACATATGAATGAAGTTGGCTCACATGAGGTTGCAGTTCAGAGCCTAGGTTAGGGTCCCTGCTTGTAATAGTGGTTTAATTTCTAGGCACCTTTGTTTTGATACGGACCTGATCATGACGTGCAAATAGAGAATCCAATCTAAAGGAATCCATTCGTTTTTTCATTCATGTCGATTTTGAACTAGAATAAAACTGCTCTAATCTGTTTGAAAGCATTATTTAACCTCTATAAATGTTTCCTCACCTTTTGATTCTTTCTGTTTCCTTGTAGATTCTTTTTTGTTTGTTAGTTTGAGATTACTAACCTAGCGCATGGCCAATTATCACATGAAAATGACTTTCATTTTGTAAACAGTTTAAACAACATAGCTCCTGCCATATACACTTGGAGCAACAAGAGAACGAAGCCAGTCATACATGAAAAGTAGGTGTTTTGCTTAACTGAAATTAACACGATCAATTAGGGTGACAACCCAATCCAGAAAGCCTATAAATTTCCGGAAAATGTTGCTGTTGTTTCTATCATGCGACTCATTGCTCGCTGTTGGGTTGAAATGGTGATAACTGAATGTTCATCAAGGCTTAGAAAAGTTGTTCAATTAGGTTCAGTTTCTGAAGAAATAATCCCATCCTAGCATGTCTCAATTTGTACAGATTTCACGGACGAAGGGCACGGGCGCAAGAAGCTGACTACGCTCGTTGCGCATCGGTGCGTGGAGGTGGTGGTAGGGTCCTCTTGGTGGTGATGATTGGCAAGCTGACCAAAGCTCAGCAGAAGGAGCTAAAAGAAATAAGAACGATCATGGCATTAATCACCAGAAGGATGATGTTAGTAGTTTCAAATAGATTTCAAGTATCTTTCGACCTATTTTGCAAGACAATAGCTCTCTGAAATATCTTCCGTCTATTGTTTATTGCAATATAATTGTCTTATTGCAACTCTAAAGTAATGATTGTTCCAACATGAGCGCAGCCGCAGTAGGTGGTGAACATCGGGGACAGCGCGACGAGATAAACAACGGGCGTGGTTGTGGTAGAGTTCTCAGCAGTTGGGCTCCCCGCCGTCATGTGATGGAAGCCTACTAATTATTGGTTGGGTTCTCTACTCTGTCTATTAGAGTTGTATGATTCCCACCAGCCTACTGATTACGTGTTTGCAATTGATGATGAGTAGGTCATGTACTCATATGCCACAAAATTCCCACCAGATCAACAGTTTATAGTTTCATCAGCATTACATAATCTCACCATTTTGTGGACTGAACATATCTTACTTTGACATAGAGGAACCTAACATTATACTGTATGACTATTTCGGTAGAGGTAGATAAGAACTTGCTGAATGCAGTCATATATTGTCCAAGAGTAGGGTACTCTGTTGTTCTGTTGGTCCAAAATTCATTCAGAATCTTTGTCAGAGCCATTTTATTTATTGCCCTAACCACAGGTTTCAGTGGGGTGCTAGAGAAGGTTCCTTATGTGATGAACCAATTAGGAGTGTGAAGTTCAAGATCTTTAATGAATAAATGCAATCACTCCAGAACCATTGCACCGTGGTGGTGATCAAATAATCCTAGAGCCCGCCGGGTTGTCTACTCAGCCTTGCCTGATGGCTAATCCCCGTCTTATGGAGCCTGTTTATTACGTTGAGGTTAGTCAAGGACTCCTTTCTCTTGAAAATATACTTTTGATGTGAATAACTAAAGGAATATATTCCTTCTTTTAATTAGTGATATTCAGTTTGGCGAGGTTTACCAATAAAATGAAATGCCCAACAATTGTTCTTTTATACTGCGTCTTGCATTCTGAAACTTATGTTTAGCACCTATGTAAGGAGAGTGCCAGCCACTGAGGCCAGTGAATTAAGGGTGTGGGTCGAGTGGCACAATGAGTTAGAGAAATATGCATAATTGCAAGATTGGTCTGTAAAAAGGAGGATAGTTTCTTGAATGGATTAAGGTTAGGGAGGTTTCCATCATGTACTACATCATTATAACATAGTTGAAGCTATGGCTATGGGACTCACATAACATAGTTGAAGCTATGGCTATGGGACTCATAGAAGAATTAGTTCCTACTCCTGAACTAGCTCATGACTGGTCGTACTCTTAAACTAGCTCACGACTGCATAAAAAATTTCTCATGTAAATTCTTAGCATTTCTGGAAAAATCAATTAACCATTTGATACCTTTTCTACTACTTTTTTGACCTGTTTCTATCTTTCAATTTCTCGGAGATGCTTTGATAAACTGTGTAGGTGCTTTATTACCTGTACAGTTGTGTAGTGAATGGATGTCATTTGTCTTGCCAAAGGCATTTTGCACATCCTTGCTTGTGAAAGCAATCTGATGTGCTTCCATATATTGTTCTGGAGGATGCATTCTTTTAAACATCCAGGATCCCTCGCCACTGATTCCGCTCAATTCGACAGCTTCTACTGAAAATTAATCACGCCAACCATGACCATGATGATATACCTCCAGGAATTTTCATTGACCTGGGCTTTAGTCTGTGATGTGGAAATACACTATATTGCTTTGCAATGTAGCAAGGTAAATATAAGCTGATCTGTATCCTCTTACATACTTTTTCTTATCTACCATTCTAATTTGGAGTCCACTAGAAGTACTGTAGTATATTTAGTTGATGCATAGGTCCACATGTTGTTGTAGTGTATGACTATAGTTGCCAAAACAACTCAAATTCTCCATGTGCATCGCACTTATTCAAATATTCTCAAATAAATATTATTGAAGTGCCATACTGTAGTAGATCTCTCATATAGTCATGTCATATTTACTGCATGGTTGACCTTGTATGTTATGTTCAACAATAGATGGAGAAAGATCGGAAATTCAATTCGTCTCCCGGGTGCGTATGATCCCTCTACCAAAAAAGCATATTTTTTGTTTCAATTTTTTAAAATTTAAAATGTGCGTAAGATGCATTTCAAAATATAGGGAGCATATGCACCCATGTTCCAAAACACCACTCCCGAGAAAGATGAATCTCTGTAGGTTGTTGCAGCCTAACTTTTTGAAACATTGATTATTTGGCATCGGTTGTTGATGTATTGTCTGAAATTTGGTTATTCTGGATCCAAACAGAACTACACCTGGTTCCAGTAGGTCAGGTTTCTTTGCATTTTCTTTTTGTTCCATTCAGATGTGTCTTTTTTAGCTATCATTTCTTCTTGGGTCACCCTTATTTGGTTTGGAAGATACAACAAAGAAACAACTTTTGTTGAGTTTCCGTTGATATAATCCAGGAGATCCGAAGACACAAGCTGGTGTCTTGATGAAATAGCAAAGATTCACTTGTTTTCTCTTGAAACTTTTGGGTACTAACCAATTAGATATGTCAGCCGTGGGTATTTAAATCACAACATTGAAAATATACTTATTTGCACATCGCAAAAGCCTCCTTTCCAGCTTATTTTTTCTATGCACTGCCTATTGTGTTTATACTTGGTCTACCTATTGCAACCATTTGTCATATCGGAAACACCAGTGCTCGATGCTGGTCAATATCGGAAACACTGATAATTGTTTGGCCAAAGATATTACGGAGTTGGGCGGTCTCAAGGAGACATCAAAGTTATTTAGGGATTTCTACCATCTTAACTTGATATCTGCACAATTTTTGTAAACAAAATTGTTCCTATAACATGAAAATTGGCATGAAGTATCTACAACTTTTAGATATATGATGTATTTGAAAAAGCTTAGTACATAAGAAAACAACGTAATGCTAGCCTTGCCTCATTGTGGGTTGTAACTCTGGATTTGTGATTTTAAGGCTTACAATTGAAATTTATTGTTGATCATAATAACAGTGGTGTGATATTTTATTGTACTGTGCATCAAAGTTTCGAAAAATAATCAGCTAACAGGAATAGCATAGCTCCAACGAGTTCTGAGATGCCATTACATTCTTTTATTTTGTCTTCTGTTTTACATTATGCTTTGATTTTTTGAGATCTTTGACATTATATAATTTTTAATTGGCTAATGCAATAGTTTTATTTTCTTGATAAAGGAAATATATAATGCAATAATTTTCATATCATAGTTGTTCTTGTTGCTAAACATATGAATTGAATAAACTTTGGTATGTACATTAATTAAATGCGGGTATGTCGCAGTGCCTGATGAGGGTTGTAATTTCAACAAAGGCTACTTGTTCTAATGGTATGTTATTCTGCATTCATCTTATGACATGGACTGCTCATATCCGATCCCTCGCCGTGTGGTGCTCTTTTTCAGCCTTAAGGGGATGCTACACGATTGCCTTTTAAACTCATCTGTCCATTTATTGGCATCTTTGTTCTTTAGATCGATTTTTGGTCTGCAGAATACTTCACTGAGTTTTGTGGTATAATTTGTTGATCTAATTCACTAAGCACGCAGATAATCCATGGGCTAATAAATAAGGATGAAGAGGTTCCAGACAAACAACTCGATATTACAGTGATAAACAATCTAAGAAGGTTCCTGTGAAGGTAGTTAAATGATATGAACTAAAGCTCTGCCTTTTTATTGAAAGTCCAATCTGCATTGTGTAGTAAATGTCAGCGCTTATTATGTTATATTCAGAATTTTGCAGTGCTCTTTGCCAGTGATGATTTTGTGAGCTAGAGAAATGTTTAATTCCTTGGGCACTTATTATGTATTTCCTATTATTAAAAAATACATTGAGCTCTAATTTCTAGATCCAGTATAAAAGTGATTTCACAACAGATTTGTGTATTTTATGCATTAAGTTTGTTATGGTACGATGTTCAGCTATTTCTAATAGATTCAAGAGTACAAGAAGCATCAAGGGTCGCGAGATTAAAGAAGGTATCAATGAAATTTTGAAGATCAGAGGATTAGGGTGTAAGTGATGTGATGCTATGCAGGGAAATATGTAAGTGAAACTGTGGTCAAATGATGTTCTAGAACATATTGTTCGTTAGGAAAATAGCATATTGTTTGTTAGGAAAATAGTTGGTTATCCGCACATCGGAAGAAAGTTGTCATTCTCAAAATTAATGGAGTTATTTCCTTCAATTTTACACTTATTTACCGTTTACTATGTTTGATGATCTACATGGAGATTTTACATTATGTATACTTTTGTTCCTACAGTAATTTACTCTTTTCTTTCTTAAGCTTGAGCTATTGAATTTTGTATGCTTAGCTAGCTTTAATTGTTCATTTACCGCTGATTTGCTCTAATTCTGCAGTTATTCACATAACTATGAAGAAGTTCAAATAAGTAATTATTTTGAGGTTTATTTTATCTTTCGTCATATTTTAGCCTATGCCCTAGGGTCTCATATACCCTATAATATACCAGGAGTGCTAGCTTATCTTTAAAAAATATATCGAGTTTGAACATGAAGTCATGTTATGGAAGTTGGAACTAGAATAATTTAATCCAAATTTGTAGCTTCTTCATCTCTAATTCCACTCTGATGTATGCATTAACCAAATTACTACATTGTTTTATTTTGTAGTTATCTTTTCATATTTCCTTGGCTCTATGGTTCGTATGTGGTATTGCACCACCATGGTTCTTCTATGAGGTACAGGCATGACAACTTTGACTAAATCGTTCAGCAAATTGATTTAGGATAAACAAAACCTTACACAACAAAAGTTTTGTTGGTTGTCTTATGCACAGAAGACTAACTAGCGTGAAGTCTCTAGATGCATGCTAGAGGAGATACATGCATGACGGGATGCAAAGGTAAAAAGGGACAAATAGAACACTTGGATGGTTAGGTAGAGGAGAATATGTTGTTATATAAGGTGGAGTATATTGTTTAGTTGTATAATGTGGAGTATTTGGAAACTATAAATATACTAGCATATATTATGACTGTGGGGTATGCAAACCCTAAAAAAATCAAATCGCCTTTCTCCACGTCTTGCTTTCCCGTGGCAACGCACGGGCATCTTAACTAGTAGGTACAAAGTATGGAAATATAAGATGTTTGCATACCAATTAAATTTGTCATGGTTTACCATATTGCCCATTATAAGATCCATATGATAGGCAACATAAAAGTCACATAAGATGGATCCAGTATGCTGCTAGTGGAACTGAGACATAGATCATATTAATTACTTTCGTACGTTATCCATACAATAAATTTAGTCTTTACTATTAAATGGGAGTTGGTCGTTTGACACTCAACGCACTTTGATGGTCGTCATTGGGAGCATCCTAGCCCTCCAATTTTAGCTCAAAGTCTCCGCTCAAAATCCATCCGTCCAATATGTCTAAACAACATTTAAGGAAATATACTATGTATGAATCAATCAAGTGATAGCCACAATCACGGAAACTTTAAAAGTAACAAGGAAAGGAGACTAAAAGTGGTACATTAGACCAACCTGTTTGACCCGCTTGCAAGGAAGGATCAAATCAAATCATTTATTTCCCTATATATATTTCATTGACAGTCTGTATTATCATATCAAATCATTAGTTTCCTACCTTCAATATGTTATGGTCATTCCTTTTTCCCCACATTCCAATCCACACGAGTCCTTTCTCCCCAGATCGATTACCACCATGACGAACCGACCATGGTGGAGAAGCTCGTGGCTCTGAACCTGCTCTCCAACGTGGACGGTGAGACGACAAGCACCAAGGAGGAGCAGTCGACTGTCATGGTGGTTCCGCCCACCGTGGACTCGGCCCACGTCCTGCTTATGTAGGCTCTAAGGGCCGACAACCATACCGCATTGCAGACTCTAAGATTTCAGCAGCTTCTTGTTCTCAGTCTTGGTTATGTAGTTATGTTATCTTCTTTTAACTGGTATCAATGCATGACTTAACATTTTGTTCATATCGCTTCTGACGCGAGCTAACGCGGTGAAGCTTCTCAAGTCCTTGATATTGGTGATGAAATCCAAGTAATATGATAATAACTTTGAGTCTCTAATTTATAAATTTATTGTGGAAATGGATGGCACATGTTACATGGCACATCAGGGTTGTCATGAATCCGCAATTCTTTTTTTGTTCAGTTACATGTTTGGCTGAATTTATCATGAGCTACTTAAAGTCTCGGATATTTTTTTATGCCGTTGTACTTTCATATTTTGACGGAGGTCTCATATTCACTTTTTAAAAATCAGCACGGGTTCTGTACCGGTGTGCTTGCTTCCATGGCTACATACTTTTCTTAGTGGATCGACATTTGAGCAACATAGTATGCTAGGAGTCTTCTCTGCTGCTGCTCAACTCGCTTTATTAAGTGAGTACTTGATTCAAATTTCAGCTGATAAAGTAGCTCATACTCTCTTTACGTGAACTAAACTTGCTCGTACTCTATCAAGTAATGTTCATTTTTAGACAGTAATGTTACGTGGTGCATTTCTTTTCAGCTGATTCATGCAAGAACATCAACCTTTGCATCGTTGCTCAAAATGTCTACATGCGTAGATTATCATTTTAGCAAGGTAAGTTTCACTTCGGCAGAAAAGTCGACCATACGTAGCAGTGCAGACCTTGGTGTAATTCCAGCGTGTGTATTCCAGGTCGACAATAATGAGTCCGGCGAGGAAGAGGAAACACCCATGATAATCTACGAGGACATGTCTAATGAAGAAGACCTCCTCAAGTCTCCCCCCCCCCCCCCCATGTGACGGATTGAGACGCCATAGTTTGTGTCACCTCCATGTCAAATCCTCCCCAGCCGCCGCCGAAGATCGCACTAGGAAAATCCCATGTGGTGATGGCTCCGGCGGGATCTTGATTACATGGTGCTGGAGCGTCTTCCCGGCAGCGCGTTATAGGGGGCGGTGCAACTTTGGAGCGGATGATGAACTTGACTGGCATCTTGTGCATTTTACGGGCAGGGTGGCGGTGGTGTGGTTCTATTGTGGGGCGTCACACATGTCTCAGTCGTTGGGTGTCCAATTAGGGGGATGGTAGGAGGCTGAAACGACAATTTAGATGTCGGCCGGCGATAGGGCATGACGTAAGGATCTCGACGGTGGTGGCAGGGCTATGGGTTGCACGAGTCTGCAGGTGGATGGCAGCGACGATCATGGGGCTGCAGGGCCACGGCAGGCCTAATCGTGGATGGTCTGATCTTAACATGGACCTGACGGGCCCTACCTGCTGCCTCTGGATGACAACTGTATGTAGCGTCGGAGGGCAGATTATCCCTTCCCATTGGTTTCGGCACGGCCAGAGGCCAGATTCGGGTTGGGCCTAGACCATCGGGTGGCTCAAAGTTGTGTGCCTATTTCACCTATGCCGACCAATTGCTACCTAGATCCGAGCCAGGGGGCTTGGATTTGGCGCCGGCCTACCTTGTTTTATCCGTTGGCCTCGTGGTGTGCTGTTTGTCATGACATGGGCTCGGGTTTCTGGAAAATGCTGAGGCGTCAGCCTCCGAAGGTGGACTATGTGTGTGACTCTATGGTGGGCGAAGTGGCGGTGGTAATGATCTTTCTCTTTGTCCATGTGGATGGCGAGGAGCGGGTAGCACGGGGATTCTGTTGGTGGCAGCTCCTTGGAACCAATAGCTACGATATCACGTTCTAAAAGCCTAGCTCAGGGATAGTGGGCGTTTTAAAATACCAGGAGCATGTGAAGGTATTTCTCGGTCTCGACGATGGCGATGCACTGCATTGTGAAGCTCTGGTTGAATGGCAAGTTGTTTTTCATGTTTTTTTTTGTTTACCCCTATTCTACTCTGTGAGGACAGCGTTCCCTCATCACTTTATTGGTTCAGCCATTTAGCTTTATTTATACAGCGGGGAGAAATCATGTTTCAAGAGAGTTACGTAGTTTATGAATAATGCTTTGAAATATTATGTAATTATATACATTTTATACTCATGGATTTTATGCGTATCATATTTACTTGTGTAGGGAGAAAAAAATTAGAGAAGCCGTAGCAACGCACGGGCACTCAACTAGTCTCACTAGTATAAGTGCTAGTAAAACTAACCGGGAGAAAAATGCGATGGGTAGCGACGTTTAACCGATCTTCTCCTCATTTTTACCCCTCGAGTGAAATGCGGTAAATGATCTAAACAATATAAATGCCATAAAATTCTTAAATTATGTAAATAATATGGACGATATGAAAGAACACTCACCTGTCAATAAGTTTCTTCACATCCTCAAATTTCTCTCCTCATTATGACGTTGCCATCCAATGTTGAGATACAAATAAGAATCTAGTGAAAGCTAAAATTTGAATAAGTTAGTTGCGTAAACCCGAGCAATTTCGTGAAACAAGATGCATCAGTAGCTAGTTTACCATTTATTAAAGACTCGTAGGATTAACTTCTTATCTTCAGCCAGATCCATCACATGGGTGATGTAGTTCTCGAGGACGCTCTTGTTGGAATCTATTGACTGCCGCGAAGCCATTTGAGGGTCGACGAGATCTGTGTTGATGTTATATTTTTTGAGTCTAGTAAAACTGAACGTACGTAAACAAAATGTATGAGAATAGCAAAGCTACATAGCTACTATCGTACATATTAATGCATCTATATCAATTATATATTCACAACGCGTAGCTTCTTACTATGCTGGCATTCATCTCTCGAAGGTTTATCAAGAGGTACAAACCTTTCCAAATGACTTGGAAAAAGTTTTCATTATCATGGAGTAAGTGTTCATGTTTGAACGTAACTATGAATCCGGAATGTAGAGGCTTGCTCCGATTCAGGTTAATTAAAATTATTGTTGTCATACTTCACCAAAACTAATACAAGAAGGCCATAGTGGTCCTCAGTAGTACTGCCCGCGGGCACATCGTCTAAAATTTCATCTCTATGACTGTAATTCTTGACTATCAGGGCAAACGGCAGCTCACGGCCCGAGCCAAAAAAAAAAAGATGCCAGCTCTTCTCCATCCATTTGCGCATGGTCTTTTGTTTCAAGCAGCTTCTTCGAACTTTTTGTGAAAACTTTTATCTTAGACCTTTTGGCAGGCTTTGTTTCAGGCTTGGACGGCAAAACAGCGGGAACTTTTGTGGAGTGTGTCGCCCTAGTAGGAGCGGGGGTACGACCTTTTTAGGAGCGTGTATCCCTATTACGAGTCGGGATAGGAGCGGGAGTACGACCTTGGATAGGAGCTTTGGTATGAGCAGGGGTAGGAGTTGGTTTTGGAGCGGGGGTACGACCTTGGATAGGAGCTCTCGTACGAATCCTCTCTAGTCAGACACTACATGTGCCCACAGCATTGCGCGTGAGCCAGTGAAGCATGAGCTCACTAAGCACATAGGTGTTGATGCCTCTTCGTGCGCACTATTGTGGAAGACCAGTTTGTCGCTCTTCAATATGTGCCATCCGAGTTATAGTTGGCGATTTCTTCACGAAAGCACAAACTAGAGTGCAACATGGGTACTTTCTCGACAAACTCAGTGTTGTTGATCCATCATGAGTTTGAGGGTGGGGCGGTGTTAGCGATGTATAGATCCGTTTTCATGTCTACACATTGACACACATTTATATGTATTGGCCTTTGCCCCCCCGTGTGAATGATAGTTTCTTATTCCCAACATGATCTCAGAGCCCATTGCCTCGAGATCGATTCCTTACTTTCGCAATTTATCCTAAAATGGCTATTGCCCCCCCTATACATTCATTCATGCATGTACTCTTCTTCTATTCACGTGTTGGCCTTGGCCTCTCTGACCACACGTAAGAGGGGGTGTTGATATATTTATAAGTGGATTGCACTAGAACTTTTTATCAGTTCAACCTTTTGGATGTGTTGGCTAGTGCATGAACCTTGGCAGGAGGAGCGTCTTGTTTTCTTGATGTACTAACGGTCTTTTGACCTACCAACACCACCGGGTTGAGCATCATGTTCTTCTTGGAGGTGTTGTCTTGGGTCTGCGGAAAGGTGTTGATGCTGCGTGTGGCTCGTGGTCTTTGTGTAGCGGAATTTCCTGAGGGGCGGTGGGGCTATATGTTCAGTCGATCTATCTCTGCTTGTTGGCTGGTCGGCGCCCTCAGGAAATTCCGCTAGTATCTTCGACAGCGGCAGCATCTGATTCAGCTTTCTTACGAGCTTTTTTACTTTGCTCCAACTTAAGAGCAAGAGCATCAGCACGTTTGTTAGCTTCCGCAAGAGTGTCTGGCAAACCAAACGACAGTAAAATGTCATGACAAAAATAATGAAGGGGAGTCTATTCAGCGGAAGAGGCAGGAAAATAGTACCTTCAAGCTTCTTAGCATGGTCACGGTACCCGATGAATTGGGTACCGAGACGGATAAATTCCTTCATCAAAGGCTGGAAAGAAAATCAGAGAAAGATAAATCAATATAGGAAGCGAAAGTTCGACAGCAACAAGAAAAAACCACAGGAGAGTCGAAAGTATTGAAATGTTCGGAACATAAAAGAAGGGAAAACTTACATCATCCATCGAAGGAGTCGTCGAACCACCAATTAACAGGGTAGGCTCCTTGACTGGCTCGACCCTAGCTCTCTTTGGTGAAGAGGCACGGGGGCTCGCAACTGGAGTCGGGTGCTCTGTATCTTACTGAGGAGGAGAGGTTTCATCCCCATCAGGTTGAGCTTCGGAGACAACTAAAGTACGAGACGTACTCGTTCGAGCAGTCACGTCAATAGGTGGATTTTCATTCTCGTCACCACTACAACAAATAAGGCGACAATATAAGAAACAACACGGACAAAATATCGGGAGCAAACAACAAAAAGCAACAAGAACTTACGAGCTGACAAGGGCATCTTCATAAGGGTTGAAAGTTGTCCTTTCTTCATCGGGAACAACTTCTTCGGCGGGAGGTGCGCCGGCTTTGGAGGTGCCGGAATTGGCAACTTCGTACCTTTTTCTCTTGTTCCTTGGAGAAACAGTTGAGGGAAGGGAGTGTGCGGACTCGGTAGCCTCAGAATCAACTTCTCTTTCAGAGGAAACCGCGGATTTGTGAGAACCCGCGATTTCACTCTCAGGGCGAGAAGTACCCTGGTTGTCGTCGGTGACAACAGCCCGTTCTTCGACTTCCCCACCTTCAGGAAGAGGAGGAAGAGAAGCTAGAACTGGATGATTCTACAAGGACAAGGTATGTCGACAAGAAGTTACGCAAGGGATGTCAGCAAAATAGTAGTCGACAAATATTAAAAAAGTCGAGAGGACAAAATAATAGTCAAACGAAAATCACCTCGGGGAGGGCGTTGGTGCCACTATATGGCTCCATGCGGCAAGAGGATGGAATAGCATCTTTCTTGCTGAGCGACGAAATTCTTCGGATAAGCTTCTCCAAGTCCTTTACAGGAAGGTCTTTGGAGAGCCGGTCGGCATCTTCTTCGTCAGCATACATCCAAAGGGGATTTTTGCGAGCTTGTAAAGGCTGCACTCTAATCCTAAGGAAATACGCTGTGATCTGGATACCCGACAATTCCTTGCCACGGGTGTTTTGAAGCTCGTGGATACGTGATGCGCGTAGTTGACACGTCCGTTGGGAACCCCAAGAGGAAGGTGTGATGCGCACAACAGTAAGTTTCCCTCAGTAAGAAACCAAGGTTATCGAACCAGTAGGAGCCAAGAAGCACGTTGAAGGTTGATGGTGCCGGAGTGTAGTGCGGCGCAACACCAGGGATTCCGGCACCAACGTGGAACCTGCACAACACAATCACAGTACTTTGCCCCAACGTAACAGTGAGGTTGTCAATCTCACCGGCTTGCTGTAAACAAAGGATTAAACTTATTGTGTGGATGATGATGTTTGTTTGTGAAGAACAGTAAAAAACAATTGCAGTAGATTGTATTTCAGATGTAAAGAATAGGACCGGGGTCCACAGTTCACTAGTGTCTCTCCCATAAGATAAGCATATGTTGGGTGAACAAATTACAGTTGGACAATTGACAAATAAAGAAGGCATAACAATGCACATACATATATCATGATGAGTACTATGAGATTTAATCAGGGCATTACGACAAAGTACATAGACCGCTATCCAGCATGCATCTATGCCTAAAAAGTCCACCTTCAAGTTATCATCCGAACCCCCTCCAGTATTAAGTTGTAAACAACAGACAATTGCATTAAGTATGGTGCGTAATGTAATCAACACAAATATCCTTAGATAAAGCATCGATGTTTTATCCCTAGTGGCAACAACACATCCACAACCTTAGAACTTTACATCCTTTGTCCTGCATTTAATGGAGGCATGAACCCACTATCGAGCATAAATACTCCCTATTGGAGTCACAAGTATCAACTTGGCCAGAGCCTCTACTAGCAACGGAGAGCATGCAAGAACATAAATAACATATATGATAGATTGATAATCAACTTGACATAGTATTCAATATTCATCGGATCCCAACAAACACAACATGTAGCATTACAAATAGATGATCTTGATCATGATAGGCAGCTCACAAGATCTAACATGATAGCACAATGAGGAGAAGACAACCATCTAGCTACTGCTATTGACAAGGTATCAACTTGTCAATGCCTATGGATTGTAGGCTAGGGTTTAGTTGGAAGTAGAGGGCAAGTAGATCTCGAAGGTTTCAGCCGAAAAGTACTCGACGATTATGAAAACTAGGGTTTGTAACAATGATTCGATTGCCTCTTCGTCCCTCGACTCCCCCTTTATATAGGAGGTGGAGCCGAGGGTTTCGTTTTGTACAAGTTACAGAGTCCGGGGTGGTTTCTAACTCATCCCGCCAGATTTACAAATAACACTTCCTATTACAACTCTAACTTTCCTTAATATATCTTGGGCTCCCGAATCTTCTTATTCTTCGGGTATTGGGCCTTCATTAAACCCCGGGTACTATCTTCGGCAGACCCATTTGGGATGCCTATGTCAGTAGCCCCCGAGATTTTGCTTGAATCGTAGAGTCAGGGAAAATCTCCACTGTTTATTTTTATCCGAGAGCTTTAGCTTTTTTATATTTCTTCACATAAAATTCTATATTGTACAGGGATAATGGTAGTTGGGGCTAGTTCATCTGACGGATCAGGTACTAGTTAACTGCTCTAGTGGCAATCCGCAAAAACCTACTTCAAGACCACGTCCCTGGACATGATCTCGGGATACTGGTGTAAACTTCGACAGGTGCCGCTTAAGGTGTTACCATTCTGTCGAGTCCCAGTCAAATTTAACGAGTACCTGACGCGTCCGTTAGGATTTTTCTTCGTATCTGTTGATACGGATAAAAGTAGCAGAGCGCAGTCTTCGGCGATGCCACGCCCAGCAGAACAGATCTGGGGTCTTACCTTCGCAAATTTGCGGCATTCAGAAATTGATCGCAACTTTGGCATTCTGAGAATATATTGTCGAGTGCTTTTCCGGCTGTTGGAATGGCACATTTTATCGAGTCAAATATGACTTATATTGCTCTCCCGATGGGAGTATATGTAGAGTTAATTATAACTCGAAATATACTCTCTATCTTTTCTTTGTTAATTTCATCGGGCACGCGAACAACGTTCCCGATGGGAGTAGCCCCCGAGGCTACAACCAAGAACTTGTGCTTGGTTGTAGGCTCAACATTTTAGTCCACCTTGTCGCTATATTGTCATTATTTCCCAATATGATCTCTCTTCTCTTTTTTTTATCTCTCGGGTGCGCGAACAGCGCTCCCGATGGGAGTAGCCCCCGAGGCTACAGCCAAGGACTTGTGCTTGGTTGTAGGCTCCCGCAATTTCTATATTGCCATACTCGAAATTTTACTTTTTATCGAAGTAGCCCCCGAGCATTTGGGCAAAAACTTGTATTTGATCAAAGGCTCCCGAAGTATTTAATAACTTCTCCTATCGCCAATCTTCTTTTATTTTTCTTGTCGGCATACTTCCTTTAATCAAATTTACTTCATCTCTGTTAATAGTCGTGATTTTTCTGCCTTGTGGGTCCATTGCTTCCACCACGTTGACACGTCGTGCAAGTGGGGGACACACGTCCTCCGCTTTTTCTGGCGCACGTACAGTAACGCCTATCTCAGTAAAAATACCTTTTTACCCTTTTATCTAGAAGATCTTTTTTCACCACACGATTTCTTCATCCAACGGTGCATTGCTTCGCCCGATTCTTATATAAACCTTTCTTCAACCTCCGTTCACTCCTTCGCTTGCGCCGCACATCTGTTCCTCTTTGCAAAAACTTCCCCTGCGCCCAACTCTCTCTGATCTTCCGCACTCACGAACATTGCTTTTTCCATTGCCGTTGATGCCACCGCGCACGCGACTCACTCGCCACAGCACTCCAGAATCCAAGATGGCCGCCGAAGATCTTGAGTGGGAGAGATCTAAAATCTCCAACCAGGACGTCAACACGCTGAAGAGGCTTGGCCTGATGAAGAAAGAAGACGCCATCCGCTTTCCCAGCGAAGAAAGCTACCCCAACCCTCCAATGGAGTACCGGGTTAGTTTCGTTGATCACCTCATCCGCGGCCTTTCGGCCCCAATTCACGATTTCCTCCGCGGCCTTCTTTTTGTTTACGGGATTCAACTGCACCAGTTGACCCCCAATTCCATCCTCCACATTTCCATTTTTATCACACTGTGCGAATGCTTCCTTGGAATCCCTCCTAACTGGGCTCTGTGGAAACGCATTTTCTGCCTCCGCCGCAATGGCTCCCACAACGCCACCTATAACATAGGCGGCGTTGTTATCTGTGTCCGAACTGACGTTGATTATTTCGACGTCAAGTTTCCTGATTCTGTCCAAGGATGGCGCAAAAGATGGCTCTACATTCACGAAGAAAGTGCCAACTCTGTGGAACACAACATAATCCCTTTCGACGGAAGTGCCAAAATTCAGCGCCGCCGTTCCTGGGACGCTGAAGCTTCCGAAGAAGAGAAAAAGGCGACAGAAGCACTTATGTCTCGTATTCATCAGCTTCAAAATACTCGAGGCAAAGAACTATCTGGTGTTCAAATCACTGCCTACTTCCTTAGGATTAGAGTGCAGCCTCTTCAGGCTCGCAAAAATCCCCTTTGGACGTATTCTGGTGAAAACGACGCCAATAGAATCTCCAGTGATCTTTCTGCAAAGGACTTGGAGAAATTGATTCGAAGAGTTTCCCGCCTGGCCAAGAAGGATCCTATTCCCTCCTCTTGTCGCGTGGAACCATACAGCTCCGCCAATCCTCTCCCCGAGGTATTTTGTCTTCTCGAGTTTCTGTCTTGTTCCGAACTTTCCCTGCATCTCATTGTATTGGTATCTCTCTAATTTTTCTTTTGTCGCTATTTTCTTGCAGAACCATCCTACTATGGCTTCCCTTCCTCCTCTTCCTGAGGATGGAGAAGTCGAAGAACAGGCTATCGTTGCCGAAGACACCCAAGGTTCTTCTATTCCTGAAAGTGAAGTCGCAGGTTCTCACAAATCTGCGGCTTCCCATGAAAAAGAAGTTGAATCTGAAGCCAGCGAATCGACACAATCCCTTCCTCCTGCTGTTTCCCCAAGGAACAAAAGGAAAAGGAATGACGCCGAGGATTCTGGCACTTCTAAGGCTGAAAAAGTTGTTCCTTCTCATCCGAAGGCAGCTTATGATCCTTATATCGAATCCCTCGTCAGCTCGTAAGTTATCTTTATTTCTCCCTATTCTTGTACTCGAAATGTTTATCTTGTCTTGCTTTTTATGCTGCCGATTTTTGATCAACAGTGATGACGAGGAAGAAGTACCAACTGTTGACGTGGCTCCTCGGACAAGCACGTCACATACTGTAGTTGCCTCAGACACGCTAGTTGAAGGAGAAGAATCCTCGCCTCCTCAACAAAACGTCGTCACCACAACTCCGCCAGCAAGCCCCCTTGCTCCTTCACCAAAAAGGACAAGGATTGAAACGATTGTTGAACCTGCCCCTCAATTGGGCAGCTCGTCGACTCTGCTCTTAGATGATGTAAGTTTGTCGATATCTATACTCCCCTATTTTGCTTTGTCACGCCTTCACTCTCTTTTTCATGCCGATGTTTCTCTTGCTGTGTTCTTCTTTAACAGCCCATGATCAAAGAGCTTCTCCGCATCGGATCCCAATTTATTGGGTACCGTGAATATGCTAGCAGAGCCGAAGGTAACAACTTTTATACTTGCCGTTTTTTCTTGACTTTTTGCTCCTGTTGCTTGTCGCGATTTTTGATCTTTCTTCCTTTTTTTATATTTCGACAGAGAAACTTGCAGAGGCCAACAAACGTGCCGACGCACTTGCTCAAAAACTTGAGCAAAGTGAGGCGGCTCGCAAGAAAGCCGAACTTGTTGCTAGCGAAGCTAAAGCCGAGGCTGATGAAGCCAAAGCAAAAGCTGCTAGTGTCGAGGAACTGCAAAAAAGACTTGAGGATGCTGAATCTGCCTTAAACGAGCACAAAGCTGCACAAGCTTCTCGTGAACAGGGGATCCTCAAGCGCCTGAAATCACAAAGTCGACGCACTCACAGTAATACCATTGATCCCTTCTATTTTGATGAGAACCGCTGTTTCTTGTTTCTTGACCAACGTTTTGTTTCCTGTGGCAGCCCAAACAGGCCAAGATTTTGATCTGGAGAATCCTGTCAATGACCCTCTCCTTGACGCACTTTCTTATCTGGAGCTTCATGGGTCCGAAATTCGTGAAGGCGTGGCAAATGCGAATGCGGGATTGTCGGCGCTGTTCCCCTACTTCTTCCCGAAGAAAGAGGAGCCCCCGACTTTCCTTGCCCTTGCCAAGATTTTCAATTCACCAGAAGACCTTGGACTGAAGATGCGTTAAGAAAACATGAAGATTGCCGTCGAAAGCACTGTCGCTTTGGTTGCCGACAGTCAACAGACTTTTGATTGGACGAAAGTTGGCGACACCGAGCAGATAGAGCAATCAAGATGGAGGTCGCTGATTAAGGCAGCCAAGCCCAACACGAAGAAGATCTTGGCCTATCTCGGGATCAAACCAGCGTCGACTCCTAGCTCATCAAGGCCGGAGGTCTAGTTGCATGCCTCTTTGTTTTTCTTTCTATGTTTCTTTTGCTCTTGTCGCCAAAGTAGTCATTTGGCGACACGTACTTCATTAGCTCCACTGTAATGCCTTTGTAATTATTCCGAAAGATTAATGAAAATTCTATCTTTGCTTGTTGTTTGATGTTGTCTTGTTTAAATTTCAGTTGATATTTGATAACTATACTCCATCTTCCGCTCCTTCCAATGTTTCGCCTTCTTCTTCTCGATCAAGGAGAACTCTTGCTGATGCTACACCTGTCGAAGATTCCTTGTCGCGAGAATTGGATGAACTTCGACAGCAACTTCAGTATGCGAAGAAGCAAACACTTGTGATGATGGAGAAATCTCGTAAGTCATCTGAAGCCGAAAAAGTTGCACTTCAACAAGCTCGCGAGGCCGTGGCTGCTAAAGAAATCGCTACTTCCGAGGCTGAAAAGGCGACTACTCGAGAAAATTTCATGCTCGAGTTAATGAATGAAGCCAGTGCGGATATGTCGGGTATGCTTGTTCCATCCTCCGATATTTTTTGTCTTTATGCTATGTCTCTTAAAGTTTTCTGCTCCGCTGTTTTAATAGGTTCCTTTACTGATGCTGTTGCCGAAGAAGAGAGGGTAAATACCAGGACGAACCTCCTTGTTAACCTTTCCCTTGATCATGGTTCTCTGTTTTGGGCTACCCCGGAGAGGACCCGCCAGATTGTCAGATTTCAGGATCGTGCCTCTCAAACTCGCGATTTCCTTGACTTCTGTACCAAGACCCTGTCTATGGTTTATAACTCCATGTTTCCTCGGAACGTCCAACCAAAAACTCTTCCTGAGTTAATGGAGAAATTCAAGGATGCCCGCAGTATCCATGATTTTGTCAGAGCTCAACTGATAGCTGGCGCCAGATTTGCTCTTATCATGCTTCAGATCTGCCACTCAAATCTTGACCTGACCCAAGTTGTTGCGAAAGTTCATGAAAAGGTAAAGCGCCGAAGAGTTGGTGTCGACCGAATCAACACTAAGGTTTCTCCTATAGCCGAAGAAATGATTGAAGACCTTCTTCGGATGGATGCCGACTTTTTTGCAGATGGTCATTATGCTGATTTTCTTGGCGCTGCTCCTGAAGAAAACAGAATTACCCTTGATGACATACTTAATCATGACTAATTATTTTCCTTTGGTAGATAACTCTTTTTTGTGACCCATGACTGTGATTATATTGTGAAACAATCACCATATTTCTATATTTGTCTAGCCCCCGAGTGTTTCGGTGGCTATTTACTATTTTTATATATTGCGAGGTTTTGAACCAAGGCATTTATTTAATATGTATTTACGGCGAATATCAGCCCCCGAGCTTCTTTATTGAGTGCTATTTTGTATTTTTGTTGACTCACGAGGTATTTTAATACCAAGGCAAAGCTTTTCTTTTTCGAGGAACTGTATTGAAATTCGTCGGGTCAGAGACTTTGAGCATGTCGATAAAGAAAAGTTATATTGACACTATCTTTATTATATTGCAGCACCGCGAGCCCGCCTCATTAAAAACCTTTCCCGGCCCCACTCGGTGCCCCGAAAAAGGAAAAGAGTGCGTCTGAAAACTCGCGGGCGTTTCAGTACATTGAAATTTTACAAGGACTATATTTCGACTCTAGGCGTAGAACCGCCTGAGTTGCGCCACGTTCCAGGGGTTTTGCTCCTCCACCCCTGTCTTCTTGTCCTTTATCCTGTATGCTCCTCCTCCGATTACCTCCGTGACAATGTAGGGGCCTAGCCATGGTGACTCGAGTTTTTCATGACTTTTTTGCGTGAGCCGAAGAACTAGGTCTCCCACTTGAAAGGATCTTGGCCGCAAACGTCGGCTGTGATAATTCTTCAAGTCCTGTTGGTATTTGGTTACCCGAGACAATACTTCATCTCTAGCTTCATCAAGTGCATCGACGTCATCTTCTAGCGCTTTTCTCGACACCTCTTCATCATATTCTGCGACTCTTGGAGAGTCATGCTCTATCTCGATTGGTAGTACTGCTTCTGCTCCATGAACCAAGAAGAACGGAGTTTCCTGTGTTGCTGTGTTTGGTGTTGTTCGTATGCTCCATAATACACTGGGCAGCTCCTCTGGCCAGGTGTGTCGAGCTTTCTCCAGTGGCGCTAATAAGCGTTTCTTAATGCCGTTGCAGATGATTCCGTTAGCTTTCTCGACTTGGCCATTGGTCTGCGGGTGCGCAACTGACGCAAAGTGTAACTTTATACCCACTTCTTCGCAATAATCTTTAAACTCGTGGGATGTGAAGTTACTGCCATTGTCTGTGACAATGCTATGGGGCACTCCAAATCTGAAAACGAGGCCTTTTATGAATTTTACTGCAGATGCTCCGTCTAGTGAATTTATCGGCTTCGCTTCTATCCACTTTGTAAATTTGTCGACAGCTACTAGCATGTACTCTTTTCCTCCTGGCCAGGATTTGTGTAACTTGCCCACCATATCGAGTCCCCATTGGGCAAAAGGCCACGACAATGGTATTGGTGTTAGTTCTGCTGCTGGAGAGTGAGGTTTTGCGGCAAACCTTTGACACGCGTCACAAGTTCTTACTATTTCCTTGGCGTCCTCGATTGCTGTCAACCAGTAGAATCCTACCCGAAATACCTTGGCTGCAATAGCTCGACTACTTGCGTGGTGGCCACATATTCCTTCGTGTACATCCTTCAGAATTATCCTTCCTTCTTCGGGTGTGACACACCTTTGCAAGACGCCTGAAATACTTCGCTTGTACAATTCTCCTTTGACCACCGTGAAAGCTTTGGAGCGTCGAATTATTCGCCTTGCCTCAACTGGATCGTCGTGTATTTCTTTCCTAAGGATGTATGATATGTACGTCTGCATCCATGGTATCTGTATCACCATGACCAGGTCCCGATCTTCTTCTTCCTCTTGCTCTTCCTTGGTAGCCCCCGAGGGTTTCTTCTCCTTCTTTTTTGATTTTGTTGATTTTGTAGACCTCTCTGTTATCTCTTCCCAAAATACACCCGGCGGAACTGCAAGGCATTGCGACCCGATGTTTGCAAGAACGTCGGCTTCGTCATTGCTCAATCTGCTAATATGATTTACTTCGCATCCATCAAACAATTTTTCGAGCTCGTTGTACACCTCCTTGTATGCCATCATGCTATCATTGACTGCGTCACATTGGTTCATGACTTGCTGAGCTACCAATTGTGAGTCGCCAAATATCTTTAATCGAGTTTCGCCGCAAGCTTTCGCCATCTTCATCCCGTGTATGAGAGCTTCATATTCTGCTTCATTGTTAGATGCGTTAGGGAACGTCATCCGAAGGATGTACTTCAACTTGTCGCCTTCAGGTGATATGAGTACTACTCCTGCGCCAGCTCCTTCTAGTCTTTTGGACCCATCAAAGTTCATGGTCCAGGTTCGCGACAAGTCTGGAGGTCCTGTGTTTTGCAACTCCATCCACTCTGCGATGAAGTCCGGCAGCACTTGCGACTTGATTGCTTTTTTTTTCATACGTGATGTCCCGAGGGGAAAGTTCTATTCCCCAAAGGGAGACACGACCCGTAGCTTCTGGATTGTTCAATATATTTGACAAGGGAGCTTCATTGACCACTATGATCGGGTGTGCCGAAAAATAGTGGCGCAATTTTCGTGCTGTTGTGAACACTCCATATGCTAGCTTTTGGTACTGAGGGTACCTTTGTTTTGAGGGCGATAAAACTTCGCTAACGAAGTATACTGGCCTCTGCACGCCATGGAGTTTTCCTTCTTCCTCCCTTTCGACAACTAGCACCGTGCTCACCACTTGGGGCGTGGCTGCGATATACAGCAGGAGAGGTTCCTTTTCCTTCGGCGCCACCAAAATTGGTGGTGTCGAGATTGTGCGCTTCAAATCCTCGAAAGCTCTGTCGGCTTCTTCGTTCCACTGGAATTTATCTTCTTGCTTTATCAGAGCGTAGAATGGTAACGCTTTTTCTCCCAGCCTGGCGACGAATCTGCTCAATGCTGCGACTCGCCCCGTTAGCTGTTGTATTTCTTTCAACTTTGTTGGCTTCCTCATTGTTACGATAGCTTGTATTTTATCGGGATTTGCTTCAATCCCTCTTGCTGAGACTAGAAACCCCAGAAGTTCTCCTGCTGGGACGCCAAAAGAACACTTCGTCGGGTTCAACTTCAGGCAGAATTTGTCGAGGTTGTCAAAAGTTTCCTTGAGATCCTCGATCAGTGTTGTCCCCTTTTTTGACGTTATGACGACATCGTCGATGTATACTTGCACGTTTTTCCCAATCTGTGTCGCCAAACACTTCTGCATCATTCTCTGATATGTTGCTCCCGCATTTTTTAGACCGAAGGGCATTGTTCTGTAGCAAAACACGCCGTAAGGTGTAATAAACGCGGTCTTTACTTCGTCTTCTTCTTTCAATCTGATCTGGTTATAACCAGAATATGCGTCCAGGAAGGAAAGACGTTCACATCCAGCCGTGGAGTCGATAATTTGATCGATCCTCGGAAGGGGAAAGTGATCCTTTGGACAATGTTTATTGAGACACGTAAAGTCGACGCACATGCGAAGGACCTTAGTGTTTTTCTTCAGCACCAACACAGGATTTGCTACCCATGTAGCTTCTGTGAATATCTCTTTGATAAAACCAGCTTCTCGTAGTCGATTGATTTCTGACAGCATAGCTTTGCGGTTTGGTTCTGAAAAACGCCGCAAAGGTTGTTTGATTGGTCTCGCTATTGGATCCAAGTTTAGGTGGTGCTCGGCAAGTTCCCTGGGTACTCCTGGCATGTCAGCTGGACACCATGCGAAGATTTTCCAGTTCTCACGGAGGAACTTGACGAGCGCGCTTTCCTATGCGATATCCATGTCGTTTGCGATAGATGTCGTCTTTTTCGGGTCTGTCGGGTGAATCTGCACCTCCTTTGAATTTTTCTCGGTATTGAAAGTTGATTCTTTGTTTGGCCTTCCAACGTCTGGCAGTACGTCGTAATCAGTCATGCTTTTTGATGCCAAGTACTCAGCTTGCATCCCGAAAGTTTCTGACAGCCGGTGAAAATCTTTGTCACACTTATCGGCTAAGGCAAAGCTTCCTTTGACTGTGATTGGTCCCTTTGGTCCAGGCAACCTCCACAACAGGTATGTATAGTGTGGCACCGCCATAAATCTAGCATACGCTGGTCGTCCCAACAGAGCGTGGTATTGTGACGGAAAATCCACGACTTCAAATTCCAGCCTCTCGATTCTATAATTTTCTCGGGTCCCAAACTGAACGTCGAGATTGATCTTCCCCAATGGATAACTTGGTTTCTCCGGTGTGATGCCGTGGAACCTTGTGTCTGTTGGTTTCAAGTTTGCTAAGGATATGTTCATCTTCCTCAATGTATCTGCATACATAAGGTTTAGGCTGCTGCCGCCGTCTATGAACACTCGAGAGACATCAAATCCCGTGATAACTGCTGGCAGAATAAGTGCTGACTGCCCTGGTCGAGGAACTTGCTGCGGATGATCTGCTATGGTGAAGCCAATATCTTGTCCTGACCAATTAAGGTACTCAACTGTTGGTGGAGGCATTTTTTCTGCCATAAACACCTGTCGTGAGATTACTTTCTGAGCTCTATTGGACGGCCTTCCCTTCTGAATCATTGACACCGCTCCGTTGGAGTTAGGATCAACATAAGGTGGTGGTGGAGGTGCTGCCGCTATTCTGAGCTGATGCCGATTGTCGTCTGTAATCGCGGGAGGAGGTGGCAAGTGAATCTCGCTTCTGGGTTCTCGAGGATTTCTCTGTGTTGCCCGCGCGTTAGCGTTCTCTGCATACCGCAACATTGCCTGATAATTTCGACAGTCTTTCTGCAGGTGCCCTAACTGTCTTTTACCGTTGCTGTCTAGGAAAAAGTGCATCTGACACGGTCCATTCATCATCTCTTCAGGGGACACGAAAGGCCTTGGGAACCTAGGCCCGCTATTTTGCCTATTGCGTGAATCATCCCTGTTATCACCTCGCTGTTCATTGCTTCTCTGATAATCATCTCTGTTGCTTCCTCCTGTGTTTGCCCAAAGCCTGCCGAAATTTGCCCTGGAGCGTCATAGTTCGGATACTGCCGAGGAAATCGTCGCCTCGGTTGATAGTTTCGACCACGGTCCTCCTCTGGTGACCTGTGCCGTTTGTTGTGGACAGCGTCTTCTCCATCTGCCCATCTGTTTGCTATCTCCATTAACGCGGATACTGTCTTTGGATTGGTCCTTCCCAAGTCCTCGACAAAATCTCCACGTCTAATTCCTGTGACAAACGCGTCTATTGCTCTCTCGTCAGATATATTTTCTGCCGAGTTTTTGATGATATTCCACCTTTGGATGTACTTTCTCATTGGCTCATCTGGCTTTTGTCGACATGCTCTTAACTCCTCTAACGACGCAGGTTTTTTGCACATGGATCTGAAGTTCTTGACGAACACATCCTCGAAGCTTTCCCAGCCGTCGATGGATCCTGGGGTGAGTTTCTTTATCCAAGATCGTGCGGCTCCACTCAAATGCACCTAGATGCTTTGCATAGCTGTTGCCCTGGTTCCTCCTGTGAGCTTCACTGTCTCGAGATAGTCGACTAGCCAATCCTCTGGATCTTGAAGGCCGTCGAACTTCTTGAAATTATCGGGTAACTTGAATCCTGAGGGGACTCGAGTTTTTCGGACTCTCCTCGTGAAGCATGGTAAGCCGCACATATCTTCGTCGTTAAGCTCCGGAGATTGCCGATGATCCCTTCTGCTTTGCCGCGCTCTGTCGACCCTTGCTTGTGCTGCTGTGTCTCTTGCTCCACTTGGTCCTTCAGGTGCTGCCGCTGTTGCTGCTGCAGGTCGTGGACTATTTTGCCTTGCCGCTCCTTCGGGAGGCGTTGATACAAACGCTGTCCCCATAGCTCCAACTCCTGCTACCGCCATATTGTATAGTGTTTCCCTTGGATCACCTGGAGGTGGTTTAGATGCAAGGATAAAAGCATGTGTCGCCATATACCCAGCCTCTGGTGTCTTAGGGATGATGTTTCCTCTTGTATCTATCGACATGAAGGACATGTCGAGGTTTTGGACCAAGTGCTCTCTTTCTGCTTCGGGTATGTGTTGCAACCTTGATCTTGCTCTGTTCCGCGCCTCCCTGTGGCTATCACCCGAAGTTCTAGATTGTCGACTTAGATCTGCCCTCCTCCTGCTAGATGCAGAAGCTGCCTCCTTTCTTCTGTTTAACTCAGCTGTCTGTTTTTCCAATTCCCTCGCAGCTCGTGCGAGCCTATATTGATATGCTTGCAATTCCTCTGGTGTGGCTGTGGTGGCCATTGGTTCCGAACCGTTCATAGCTCTCGTGGCTCTGTCCCACGCTGCTTGCGAAAGCTGAACTCTGTCTCGCGGCTGCGGCCCGACGTATTTATTGCCCAGGCCTTGTCGCAGATTGGAGGGATCGACGTATGGATTTCCCAGATCGTCGAAAGCCTCAGATGTTTCCTCTTGATCTTCAATGGCATAAATCTGATGATACTTTGTACTCAGATCTATGTTGGGTTTGGTGACATCATCATTGAGATTGATGAAGACCTTGCCCACTGTGATAGATTTGTCGATGAAGTCGTAACTGTCGACATCGCTTGAGCCATCGCTTATATATGAGTCCGCAGATGACTCAAACGACATGTCGCTGAAGATCTTGGTGAGTTTCTCTCTTGCTCTGGTGCTGACGTAGCGTGTCGCCGAAGTTTCTTCTTCTCCTGACTCGGTTGACGATGTATAGCTTGAAAAATCGGAATCGACCGCCGACGATCCCGACGAAATCGGAATTTCGACACGATACGATCCCTCCTTCTCGACGCGAAAGTGAAACCTTCCGAACGTCATCTCCATGGGCTCCGCCAGATACGCATATGCATCCAAACGGGAGGGTGGGTGAGGAACAAAATCGACAGGACCAGCAGCGATCTGTTTACCTCGATCCATTGCGTTGCTTGCGGTTGACGATGTCGGAGATCTTGAACGTGCCATCGAGATCAGATCCTTACGCCTCTAGTTCCCACAGACGGCGCCAATTGACAAGGTATCAACTTGTCAATGCCTATGGATTGTAGGCTAGGGTTTAGTTGGAAGTAGAGGGCAAGTAGATCTCGAAGGTTTCAGCCGAAAAGTACTCGACGATTATGAAAACTAGGGTTTGTAACAATGATTCGATTGCCTCTTCGTCCCTCGACTGCCCCTTTATATAGGAGGTGGAGCCGAGGGTTTCGTTTTGTACAAGTTACAGAGTCCGGGGTGGTTTCTAACTCATCCCGCCAGATTTACAAATAACACTTCCTATTACAACTCTAACTTTCCTTAATATATCTTGGGCTCCCGAATCTTCTTATTCTTCGGGTATTGGGCCTTCATTAAACCCCGGGTACTATCTTCGGCAGACCCATTTGGGATGCCTATGTCAGCTATGGACCCATAGTCCAGGGGTGGACTACTCACACATCAATCCGGAGGCGATCATGGCGATGAAGAGACCTCCAGGAGATGATTTCCCTCTCCGGCAGGGTGCCGGAGGCGATCTTCTGAATCCCCCGAGATGAGATTGGTGGCGGCGGCGTCTCAGTAAGGTTTTCTGTATCGTGGCTCTCGGTATAGGGTTTTCGCGACGGAGGCTTTAAGTAGGCGGAAGGGCAAGGTCGGTAGAGTCCTGGTGGGACCACACACTAGGGGGGCGCGCCCTACCCCCTGGCCGCGCCGCCCACACGTGTGGGCCCCCCAGGGCTCCCCTCTGGTGGCTCTCGGGTGTTCTGGAAGCTTCGTGGAATTCTAAGATGCTGGGCGTTGATTTCGTCCGATTCCGAGAATATTTCCTTACTAGGATTTCTGAAACCAAAAACAGCAGAAAACAGCAACTGGCTCTTCGACATCTCGTCAATAGGTTAGTGCCGGAAAATGCATAATTATGACATATAATGTGTATAAAACATGTGAGTATCATCATAAAAGTAGCATGAAACGTAAGAAATTATAGATACGTTTGAGACGTATCAAGCATCCCCAAGCTTAGTTCCTACTCGCCCTCGAGTCGGTAAACGATAACAAAGATAATTTCTGAAGTGACATGCTATCATAATCTTGATCATACTATTGTAAAGCATATGAGATGAATGCAGCGATTCAAAGCAATGATGAAGATAATGGGTAAACAAATGAATCATATAGCAAAGACTTTTCATGAATAATACTTTCAAGACAAGCATCAATAAGACTTGCATAAGAGTTACTCATAAAGCAATAAATCCAAAGTAAAAGCATTGAAGCAACACAAAGGAAGATATAAGTTTCAGCGGTTGCTTTCAACTTCAACATATATATCTCATGGATAATTGTCAACACAAAGTAGTATAACAAGTGCAATAGGTAAACATGTAAGAATCAATGCACACAGTTGATACAAGTGTTTGCTTCTGGGATAGAAAGAATAGGTAAACTGACTCAACAATAAAGTAAAAGATAGGCCCTTCGCAGAGGGAAGCATGGATTACTATATTTGTGCTAGAGCTTTGTATTTTGAAAACAAGAAACAATTTTGTCAACGGTAGTAATAAAGCATATGTGTTATGTATAAGACCTCTTATAAGTTGCAAGCCTCATGCATAGTATACTAATAGTGCTCGCACCTTGTCCTAATTAGCTTGGATTAACACGGATTATCATTGCATAGCATATGTTTCAACCAAGTGTCACAAAGGGGTACCTCTATGCCACCTGTACAAAGGTCTAAGGAGAAAGCTCGCATTGGATTTCTCGCTCTTGATTATTCTCAACTTAGACATCCATACCGGGACAACATAGACAACAGATAATGGACTCCTCTTTTAATGCATAAGCATTTAACAACAATTAATTTTCTCATAAGAGATTGAGGATTAGTTGTCCAAACTGAAACTTCCACCATGAATCATGGCTTTAGTTAGCGGCCCAATGTTCTTCTCTAACATTATGCATACTCAAACCATTTGATCATGAAAATCGCTCTTACTTCAGACAAGACGAACATGGATAGCAACTCGCATGATATTCAACAAAGGTAAAAGTTGATGGCGTCCCCAGAAACATGGTTACCGCTCAACAAGCAACTTATTAAGAAATAAGACACATAAGTACATATTCTTCACCACAATAGTTTTTAAGGCTATTTGTCCCATGAGCTATATAATGCAAAGGCAAAGAATAGAATTTTAAAGGTAGCACTCAAGTAATGTACTTTGGAATGGCGAAGAAATACCATGTGGTAGGTAGGTATGGTGGACACAAATGGCATAGTATTTGGCTCAAGGATTTGGATGCACGAGAAGAATTCCTCTCAATACAAGGCTAGGCTAGCAAGGTTGTTTGAAGCAAACTCAAGTATAAAAGGTGCAGTAAAGCTCACATATGAACATATTGTAACTATTATAAGACTTTATATTGTCTCCTTGTTGTTCAAACACGTTAACCAGAAAATATCTAGACTCTAGAGATCAATCATGCAAACCAAATTTTAACAAGCTCTATGTAGTTATTCATTAATGGGTGCAAAGTACATGATTCAAGAGCTTAAACATGATCTATATGAGCACAACAATTGCCAAGTATCACATTATTCAAGACATTAAACCATTTACCACATGCGGCATTTTCCGTTTCCAACCATATAACAATGAATGAAATAGTCCAACTTTCGCAATGAACATTAAAGATAAAGCTAAGAACATATGTGTTCATACGAAACAGCGGAGCGTGTCTCTCTCCAAAACAAAGAATGCTAGGATCCGATTTTATTCAAACAAAAACAAAAATAAAAACAAACAGACGCTCCAAGTAAAGCACATAAGATGTGATGGAATAAAAATATAGTTTCACTAGAGATGACCTGATAAGTTGTCGATGAAGAAGGGATGCCTTGGGCATCCCCAAGCTTAGACGCTTGGGTCTTCTTAAAATATGCAGGGATGAACCACGGGGGCATCCCCAAGCTTTGACTTTTCACTCTTCTTGATCATATTGTATCATCCTCCTCTCTTGACCCTTTAAAACTTCCTCCACACCAACTCAAAACAAACCCATTAGAGGGTCAGTGCATAATTCATATATTCAGAGGTGACATAATCATTCTTAACACTTCTGGACATTGCACAAAGCTACTAAAAGTTAATGGAACAAAGAAATCCATCAAACATAGCAAAACAGGCAATGCGAAATAAAAGGCAGAATCTGTCAAAACAGAACAGTCCGTAAAGACGAATTTTTTTGAGGCACCAGACTTGCTCAGATGAAAATGCCCAAATTGAATGAAAGTTGCGTACATATCTGAGGATCACGCAAGTAAATTGGCAGATTTTTCTGAATTACCTACAGAGAGGCATATCGAAATTCGTGACAGCAAGAAATCTATTTCTGCACAGCAATCCAAATCTAGTATTGACTTTACTATCAAAGACTTTACTTGGCACAAAAATGCAATAAAATAAAGATAAGGAGAGGTTGCTACAGTAGTAACAACTTCCAAGACTCAAATATAAAACAAAGTGCAGAAGTAAAATAATGGGTTGTCTCCCATAAGCGCTTTTCTTTAAGGCCTTTCAGCTAGGCGCAGAAAGTGTGAATCAAGTATTATCAAGAGATGAAACATCAACATTACCTCTGGATTTACGCATATCCTTCTTATTCTTTTTCTTACTCTTTGGTTTAGGGAATACATGTCTACCTCCCGGTGTAGAGGTGAATTTTAGGGTGCCTTCTCCCACATTTATGACTGCTCCCAATAGCTTCAGCAGGGATCTTCCAAGTGTGATTTGTCCTGTTCCTACACATTCAATAACAAGATAATCAGTGGATATTGTTCTTCCAAGAATGGTTGTATGCACACCCTCGGCTATTCCCTTAGGAATTATAACAGAGTTATCAGTAAGAGTTATTCCTTCTCCCCCTTCAACGAGTCCCCAAAGTGTCAAAGATTCATAGATACTCTTAGGCATAAGGCAAAATTCAGACATAATATCACAATGGGTATGAAAAGTTTCACCACCAGTAACAATTTTAATAGTAGGGTCCCATTTTGAAGGTTCAGAGTTCACTAAAACTTGATCAAGACGGTTACGAACATAACTATAATTTTCTTTCAAGCAAGATGCACTTGTCTCAAGAGTGTTTAATCTACTATAAATGCTAATAAGAGTTGAATCAAAGTTATTAGCTGAACTATGTGATGCAACCAATTTTTTATGGCATTAAAAGCTTGATCCCCATTGCAATGAAGGAAATCTCCTCCCACTATAGCATCCAAGGCATATCTATAGCGAATCATAAGCCCAAAATAAAAATTACTAAGGAGCAGACTTAAAGTCATTTGAGGTTCAGCTTTACGATAAGAATCAAAAATTCTAGACCAAGCATCTTTAAAACTCTCCTTATCCCCTTGTTTAAAAGGAAAGACTAATTCCTCAGGTGAAGAAGTAACAGGTACAGAGCTAGACATGATAATAAAATAAACTAAATGCAAGTAACTAATTTTTTTGTGTTTTCAATATAGAGAACAAGATAGTAAATAAAGTAAAACTAGCAACTATTTTTTTTTGTATTTTTGATATAGAGAGCAAACAAAGCAGTAAATAAAGTAAAGCAAGACAAAAACAAAGTAAAGATATTGGATGTGGGAGACTCCGCTTGCAGCGTGTCTTGATCTCCCCGGCAACGGCGCCAGAAAACAGTCTTGATGCGCGTAGTTGACACGTCCGTTGGGAACCCCAAGAGGAAGGTGTGATGCGCACAACATTAAGTTTTCCCTCAGCAAGAAACCAAGGTTATCGAACCAGTAGGAGCCAAGAAGCACGTTGAAGGTTGATGGTGGCGGAGTGTAGTGCGGCGCAACACCAGGGATTCCGGCGCCAACGTGGAACCTGTACAACACAATCACAGTACTTTGCCCCAACGTAACAGTGAGGTTCTCAATCTCACCGGCTTGCTGTAAACAAAGGATTAAACGTATTGTGTGGATGATGATGTTTGTTTGCGAAGAACAGTAAAGAACAATTGCAGTAGATTGTATTTCAGATGTAAAGAATAGGACCGGGGTCCACAGTTCATTAGTGGTGTCTCTCCCATAAGATAAACAGATGTTGGGTGAACAAATTACAGTTGGGCAATTGACAAATAAAGAAGGCATAACAATGCACATACATATATCATGATGAGTACTATGAGGTTTAATCAGGGCATTACGACAAAGTACATAGACCGCTATCCAGCATGCATCTATGCCTAAAAAGTCCACCTTCAGGTTATCATCCGAACCCCCTCCAGTATTAAGTTGTAAACAACATACAATTGCATTAAGTATGGTGCGTAATGTAATCAACACAAATATCCTTAGACAAAGCATCGATGTTTTATCCCTAGTGGCAACAGCACATCCACAACCTTAGAACTTTCTGTCACTGTCCCAGATTTAATGGAGGCATGAAACCACTATCGAGCATAAATACTCCCTCTTGGAGTCACAAGTATCAACTTGGCCAGAGTCTCTACTAGCAACAGAGAGCATGCAAGAACATAAATAACATATATGACAGATTGATAATCAACTTGACATAGTATTCAATATTCATCGGATCCCAACAAACACAACATGCGGTCGAGGTGGTTCCCCTCCCCCTACCAATCCCTTGTTCCCGGGTGAAAACCCAATTCCCCCTCGGAATGGGTGGCGTCTACGCCTCTGGCGCGCCGCTTTGGGTAAAGGGGGCAGTGTGATGTTGGTCCATCTTGGAGGCAGTGGCTGGCGTGTTTCTTTTGCAGCGTTCTTCTTCGGTTCTCTGGCGAGGGCGCCTTCGTTTGAGCGGTTGTTCCTTCGTGGCACCATTAGCTTGCGTCAGGCCGGGCGAGTTCTCATGTCCGGCGATGGTGTTAGTCTCGTGATGCTCTCGGCTGTTCTTGGTGGCCTAACCTGGCCTCTGCTCTTTGGTCTCAGTGTCCCTGTCTTCCATTCGAGCTCTAGGGTGAGTGACTCCGGCCGGCGGTACGGCGCCCTTCGATCCAGGGCGAGGGAGCAGGGGCTTCCTTCGTCTTCGGAGACGGACCACGACCTTTGTCCATTTGATGTACGTGCATGACGGTTCTCCTCCTCGACGACGAGCCCCTTCCGAGTGTCAATTGCTGCTGCTCCAAGTGTAGGGCTTTGCCTTGGTGGCTGGGGACTCTGACGATCAAGCTATGTGTCGTGTTTTCGGTGTGTGCTTGTGTGTGTCGGTGTCTTGTAAGCTGTTCTATCAGCATCCTGTAATTTTGTGCCGTTCGTGGCTTTATTAATTTAAAGCGGGGCTTAGGCCTTCTATTTAAATGCTCGGTGATGACCCACAAGTATAGGGGATCGCAACAGTCTTCGAGGGAAGTAAAACCCAATTTATTGATTCGACACAAGGGGAGACAAAGAACACTTGGAAGCCTTAACAGCGGAGTTGTCAATTCAGCTGCACCTGGAAACAGACTTGCTCGCGTGGGTTTATCAGTAGTAACAGTTTTATAGCAGTAGCAGTAGTGAAATAACAGCAGCAGAGTAACAGAGACAGCAGTAGTGATTTTAGTAAACAGCAGGATTAAAATACTGTAGGCACGGGGACGGATGAACGGGCGTTGCATGGATGAGAGAAACTCATGTAACAATCATAGCAGGGCATTTGCAGATAATAATAAAACAGTGTCCAGGTACAAAGCAATCAATAGGCATGTGTTCCAATTATAGTCGTACGTGCTCGCAATGAGAAACTTGCACAACATCTTTTGTCCTACTGGATATTAAGGTACTCCTTTTAATAGAGTACCGGAGCAAAGCATTAACACTCCGTGAATACATGTGATCCTCACATCACTACCATCCCCTCCGGTTGTCCCGATTCTTGTCACTTCGGGGCCATTGGTTCCGGACAGCGACATGTGTATACAACTTGCAGGTAAGACCATAAACAATGAATATCATGATGAAATAATAACATGTTCAGATCTGAGATCATGGCACTCGGGCCCTAGTGACAAGCATTAAGCATAATAAGTTGCAACAATATCATCAAAGTACCGATTACGGACACTAGGCACTATGCCCTAACAATCTTATGCTATTACATGACCAATCTCATCCAATCCCTACCATCCCCTTCGGCCTACAGCGGGGGAATTACTCACACATGGATGGGGGAAACATGGCTGGTTGATGAAGAGGCGTTGGCGGTGATGATGGCGATGATCTCCTCCAATTCCCCGTCCCGGCGGAGTGCCAGAACGGAGACTTCTGGCTCCCACGATGGAGTTTCGCGATGTGGCGGCGTTCTGGAGGGTTTCTGGCGACTTCGACTTCTCCCCTGTGCGTTTTTAGGTCGAGGCCGATAAATAGTCCGAAGGAGGGCGTCGGAGGCCGGCCGAGGGGGCCACACCACATGGCCGCGCGGGCCCCCCCTGGGCCGCGCGGCCCTATGGTGTGGGGCCCTTGGGCCTCCATCTGAGTCGTCCTTCTGGCTCCGTCAGTATTCTTGGAAAATAGGGCCTTCTGCATAAATTCCGAGGATTTTCCCGAAAGTTGGATTTCTGCACAAAAACGAGACACCAGAACAGTTCTGCTGAAAACAGCGTTAGTCCGTGTTAGTTGTATCCAAAATACACAAATTAGAGGCAAAACAATAGCAAAAGTGTTCGGGAAAGTAGATACGTTTTGGACGTATCAACTCCCCCCAAGCTTAGCTTATTGCTTGTCCTCAAGCAATTCAGTTAACAACTGAGCGATAAAAGAACTTTCACGAACACATTTGCTCATATGATGTATATATTCTCATACTATGGCTAATACTTAAGCAGTTCATAATGAGATACATGCAAATAAGATCATCTAACAGCTATGTCAATCATGGAGAGGTACCAACAATTAATAATAAGCATCATGAATCATGTATATAAGAAGGATTGCAATGTTCATAAGAGAGTATGATAAAATGGTATCTCACTTGCCTGTATTTGATTGGCAAAACATAAATGCCCGGGCACCTCTGGAGTTCATAGAAAGACTAGAAGTAGTGATTGTCAAAGATAAAAGCATCAAAGTTATACCACAATCAATCATATTTTGAGACAAGCATATTATACTAAGAATGACAGTTGTGCTCTCAAGATAGTGCTCAAAGAAATAATGGAGACACAACATAAAAGTAAAAGATTGACCCTTCGCAGAGGGAAGCAGAGATTAACATGCGCTAGAACTTTTCATTTTTGAAATCAGGAGTAAAATTATTTTGAGAGGTGTTTGTTGTTGTCAACGAATGGTAATGGGTACACCAACTACCTCACCAACCGGACTCCCAAGAGCGGCTCCCATGAATTATTGCACATTTATTTGGCACTCCTTCCAACCTTTCTTACACAAACCATGGCTAACCGAATCCTCGGGTGCCTGCCAACAATCTCATACCATGAAGGAGTGCCTTTTTATTTTAGTTTTATTATGATGATGACACTCCCCCCAACCTTTGCTTACACAAGCCATGGCTAACCGAATCCTTCGGGTGCCGTCCAATCAATCACAAACCATGGAGGAGTGTCTATTTAGATTAATTAATTTGGGACTGGGAATCCCATTGCCAGCTCTTTTTGCAAAATTATTGGATAAGCGGATGTGCCACTAGTCCGTATGAGAGTCCGTCAAAAGTAAATGACAAGGTTGAAAGCTAAACACCACATACTTCCTCATGAGCTATGAAACATAAACACAAATTGAGAAGCATTTTGAAGGTTTTAAAGGTAGCGCATGAGAATTTACTTGGAATGGTTTGAAATGCCATGCATAGGTATTTATAGTGGACACTCTGGGATAACTTGGTTTTCATGTGTTTGGAAGCACGAGCAGCGTTCCCGCTCAGTACAAGTGAAGGCTAGCAATAGACTAGGGAGCGACAAATCAAGAGAGCAGTAACTGTCATAATCATGCTTGCGGCAAAATAAATTAACGGAGGCATAAAAGTGATACAAGAACTCTGAAGCAATATAGATCATCGAGGCTTAATTGACTTTTTGTTCAGTCATATGCATGCGTGAGCATGTGCCAAGTCGATATAAATGAATTATTCAGAGGAGGATACCACAATGCCATACTTACTTATGAATAAAACAATGCAAACAAACATCCATGACATGCTACTCATATTAATAAATTGGAGCTAAATATGAGAGATCATAAACTACTAGACTTTCTCAAATAACATATACCTCACATGAACCAACTAAGCATGCTCACATGGATGAGTATATGTACAAAAATGAAAACAAATAGAGTTCATACCAGCCTCTCACCACAATCCAATTGTCGTAGATCGTCATTATTGCCTTTTCACTTGTATAGCTTGGATAATATGAAATGAAAACCACGCTCCAGCCACCGAAGACCATTGAACTCAAGATGAACTTTACAAAACCAAAGAAGAACAGCAAATATTTTTGGTGTTTTCAAATTTGAGAACAAGAACAAGAGGAAACAAACAAACAAAGCAAAATCTTTTTGGGTTTTCTTATAGCATACTAGCAATAGCAAATAAAGCGAAACAAATGCAAGAAACCAAAGCAAACAAATGGTGAAGAGAAACAACAGAAATATTTTTGGTCTTTTTATGTTTTGGGAAAGAAACAAAGCAAAAAACAAGAAATAGCAAACTAAAAGAAACACAGAAAAGCGAAATGGCAAAAATCTACCAAAACCTGACAGCAGTACAGAAATCTATTTTTACAAAAATCTTACGTTGCTCAGCTCGAAAAGTGTTCAACTAATGAAAGTTAGATAACAACCTGGGGAACCTGCACAAAAATTGGAAGCTCAAAATAACGTTCTGGCTGTGCGCACGAATTTTTCTAGTAACAGTCCAGAATATGTTTTCAGGCAGCACTTCCCCAAATATCATCTTCCTCTCATTAGAAAACCACTCAAACGAACAAAACAAATATGTACAAGTATCCAGCAATCATAATATGCAAAGAATGAGTGATGCCGGTATACCTCCCCCCAATCTTAGGCTTTTGGCCTAAGTGGAGTTCAACCCCAACGAGGGTCGCTGTTTCCCGCCGGTGGATAATTCATGGAGTAGTCATAGTAAAGTTCCTGTGCAGAAGAAAAGCGTGGGGGCTCCACATGTCCAACATGTTGATGCGAGGAAGTTGCTGCATCGGATGATGAGTCGAGGTGCTCCTCGACCTCCGTGTCGTCTCTTGCATGTTGGCCTCCTCCCTCTATGTGTGCATCCAGTGCACCTTCTGTGACCGACCAATCTCCCCTGGAATCAAGGTTAGACAAAACAGGCGCAGGCAATTTCACTAGTTTCTCAGTTTTCTTAGTTATTCTCCAGACTTTCTTATAAAATGTCATCTTATAAAACAGGTTACCCAAGTTGGAGGAATCAGAAACAAATTCATGTTTAATCATAGAGGCTATGTCAAGTTTTTCTATGGGAAATGGAATATCAAGGTGGTGAGGTTCTACATTATGAAAAGCTAGTAAACGAGAGGCAATGAGACCTCCACAAATTCCACCTTTCTCACGGTTAGTAGCGAGTCTATAAGCTATCAATGCCCCCAAATTATAAGTCCTACTACCTTGCAGTGCCGTAGCTAGAAAAGCTAAATCCGGGATAGAAAGTTTACCACCAATCTTTCTAGCAAGAACGCATTTAGTAATAAAATAAGCAAAGTAGCGGATAGCCGGGAGCTGAATGCTAGTGATTTTACCACTATCCTCTGAGAAACTCCTTCCATAGCAAATCATCTTGAAGAGGCTTAAGAATTCTTGCGGCGATTCCCTTATCTTCTCGCATGATCCCCATTGCGGTACTCTAATTGCTGCACAAAAATCACTGAATGGCAAGTTGACAGCTTTATTGTAAATTTTATACTGAACCGTGGGGTTAGATCGCGACCAATTGAACTTAAAGTCTTGCACAAAAGACATAGTTAATTTTGCATATTGTCTTGGCTCTCCTTCAACAAAATCACTCAGCCCTGCTCGAGAGATTAAACTCCGAACATCTTCCAATATTCCCGCGCTTCTCATGAAATCCGCGCACGGGTAGTAAGAGGGGTATACTCCCTCTTCACGATTTACTCTCATAACTTGTTGGACCTCCAATTCTTGTTGGTTAAGTTGATATCTACTCCACTCCATTTTCTGAAATTTTCAACAAACAATATAAAATTTGATTTGGTGACATATAATCAAGGGGAACTACTATAGGAACTTGCTAGAGTATAAATCATGCATCAAAACTAGTTTATACAACTTAGAACAAGCATGCAAGCTCACTAAACATGTTACCTACAGCAGCAAAATATTCAAGATATACTCAACCAAACAAAATTCTACTTGGATAGGAGGAGGAGTCACATACCAGAGAGCAAATGTGCCAAATTTCAGACAGAAATCTGGGCTGAGCAACGAGATCGAAAAATCTGGAGCTCTTGAGCAAAAACGCGAGTCGGAGGAACCTGGTGCGAGTTTTTTCGGGAGAGAGAAGATGCTGGGAGAAAGAGATGAGATAGTGGGGCAAGGAGGGGCCCACACCACAGGGTGGCGCACCCCCCTCCTTGGCCGCGCCGGCCTGTGGTGTGGCACCCTATGGTGCCCCACAGGTCATCCTCTGGTGCTCCCAGGTGCCTCGTCGAAAAATAGGACCAACGGTATAATTTTTGTGAATTTTTGAAAACTTTGAAAAATGCACATTTCTGGGTATTTAGTTTATTATTACTGGCCAGGAAAATTTTGAAATCTCCAATTAACTAAGGAACTTTGCAAATCAAAAGTGCTACAGCAACTAGAGCAAGTGGAGGAAGAAAGAGATGTTGTTTACCTCCTCTATGCATATAAAAAGTATTTGTTAACAAGGTTGATCAAGTCTTGCCACCAAATATTTACATAGCATAAGAAGAAATAAACCTCAAATCAATCATGTTACCTTGAATTGTATTGATATGGATCCAATCACGAGAGTTTGATATTCTTCTTTAGGCTCATATATAGGACAATTAATAGTTCCCACTTTGATAGTTCTCACATTAGAAATAGTATTAACTCCACACGCTTTCTCAATCCTCTTGGGAAAATAAACGGTATGCTCCCTATCATCAACATTGAAAGTAACCTTTCCTTTATTGCAATCAATAACAGCCCCTGCGGTGTTAAGAAAAGGTCTCCCAAGAATAATAGACATATTATCATCTTCAGGCATTTCCAACACAACAAAATCAGTTAATATCAAGCAGTTAGTAGTAACTTGAACAGGAACATCCTCACATATACCAACAGGAATAGCAGTAGATTTATCAGCCATTTGCAAAGATATATCAGTAGGTATCAACTTATATAAGTAAAGTCTCTTATAAAGAGAAAAAGGCATAACACTAACACCGGCTCCCAAATCACATAGAGCAGTTTTAACGTAATTATTCTTAATAGAACAAGGAATAGTAGGTATACCTGGGTCTCCCAACTTCTTTGGAACTTTTCCATTGAAAGAGTAATTAGCAAGCATAGTGGAAATTTCCTCATTGGGGATTTTCCTTTTGTTAGTAACAATATCTTTCATATACTTTGAATAAGGAGGCAATTTAATAGCATCAGTCAAAGGGATTTGCAAGAATAAAGGTTTCATCCAATCGCAAAATTTATTATAGTGTTCTTCTTCCTTTGATTTTAGTTTCTTAGCAGGAAAAGGCATTTGCTTTTGCACCCAAGGTTCTCTTTCATTACCATGTTTCTCAGCAATAAAATCTTCTTTAGTGTACTTTTTATTTTTAGCATGCTTTTCAGGTTCATCTTCTACATTTTCTTTATCAGAAGCATCATTCTTATCATTATCTTTATCATGTTCATTACCACTTTCAGTTTCAGCATCGGAAATAGAAATACTATTAGGATCATTAGCAGGTTCATAGGATTCTACAAAAATTTTATGTTTCTTCTTCTTTTTCTTCTTAGAAGGAGCACTAGGTTCAATGCGTTGAGAATCTTGTTCAATTCTTTTGGGATGCCCTTCAGGATATAGAGGATCCTGGGTAGAGACACCACCTCTAGTTGTTACTTCATAAGCATGTTTCTCTTTAGAATTATTCCCTAATAAGTCATTTTGCACTTTAGTGAGTTGATCAATTTGAGTTTGAATCATATGAAAATGTTTAACAAGCATCTTAACATCATTGGAGGTTCTCTCTACAATATCATGCAATTCACTAATAGCTCGAGAATTTTCCATTAAATGATTCTCTACTCTCATATTAAAATTTTCTTGCTTAACAATATAATTATCAAACTCATCTAAGCATTGTGCAGGAGGTTTTGAATACGGAATATCTTCCCTAGTAAAGCGTTGAAGGGAGTTTACCTCAATCATGGATGAAGGGGGAATTATCTCACATATATCTTCTATAGGAGGAAGATTCTTCACATCTTCAGATTTAATACCTTTCTCCTTGAGAGACTTCTTGGCTTCCCTCATATCTTCATCATTCAATTTAATTAAACCCCTCTTCTTCAATGTTGGCGTTGGAGTTGGTTCAGGCGTAGTCCAATCATCATGATTCCGGCCTATTTTAGCCAATAATTCTTCAGCGTCGTCTGGAGTTCTTTTCCTGAAAACACAACCAGCACAACTATCCAGGTATGCCCTAGACTCAATGGTTAGTCCACTATAAAATATATCAAGTAAATCATGCTTTTCCAAATCATGATCAGGCCGAGCTCTAATAAGAGAGCAAAATCTCGCCCAAGCCTCAGGCAATTTCTCTCCATCTTCCTGGTCAAAATTATAAATTCTCTGCAAAGCAATATGTTGAGCACTAGCAGGAAAGTATTTACGGAAGAAAACATCAAGCAATTCTTTTGGACTTTTAATAGAATTAGGTGGCAAACTATTATACCAAGTTTTAGCGTCATCCTTTAATGAGAATGGAAAGATTTTAGCAACAAAGTAAGTACGCATCTTGACATCATCAGAAAACAAGCTACTTAGAGTAGATAACTCAATCATGTGTTCAACAGCACTTTCCTTTTTAGTACCACAAAAGGGTGTTTTCTCAACAATAGCTATATGAGATAAATCAAGAGAAAAATCATAATCTTTATCCTTAATGTTTATAGGAGATGTAGCAAACTTAGGATCAGGAGACAGTTTATATCTAACAGCATGTTCTGCAAGCAACTTTTTAATTTTTCTTGCATCAGTAGTAGCATTGCATTTTTCAATAAAATCATCATTAAGCTCCACATAATCTTCATCAGGATCATCACTAAAATAATCAAGTTCAGGTGAATTAACAGGTGTAGTAGCATTAGGAGTTTCAGTATTTTCAATTTGTCTAGACCTAGCAATCGTAGCATCTAGAAAGGATCCCAATGAACCACTATCATCAAGCACAGCAGAAATATTATCAATATTATGAGAGTTTTCAGATTCAGCAGAAGTACCCGCATGTGAAGCATGTGGCGGTGAAACAAGTTTATCAATCACAGATGGTGAATCAAGTGTAGCGGAGGTATTCAGAATTGTACCTTTTCTTGTAGTGGATGGTAATATGGCGACTTTAGAATCGCGAGGTTTACCCATGATGGAGAATTTGCAGCGAACAATATCAATCCAAGTGAACTTCCAAATAAAGCTATGCTCCCCGGCAACGGCGCCAGAAAATAGTCTTGATGACCCACAAGTATAGGGGATCGCAACAGTCTTCGAGGGAAGTAAAACCCAATTTATTGATTCGACACAAGGGGAGACAAAGAACACTTGGAAGCCTTAACAGCGGAGTTGTCAATTCAGCTGCACCTGGAAACAGACTTGCTCGCGAGGGTTTATCAGTAGTAATAGTTTTATAGCAGTAGCAGTAGTGAAATAACAGCAGCAGAGTAACAGAGACAGCAGTAGTGATTTTAGTAAACAGCAGGATTAAAATACTGTAGGCACGGGGATGGATGAACGGGCGTTGCATGGATGAGAGAAACTCATGTAACAATCATAGCAGGGCATTTGCAGATAATAATAAAACGGTGTCCAGGTACAAAGCAATCAATAGGCATGTGTTCCAATTATAGTCGTATGTGCTCGCAATGAGAAACTTGCACAACATCTTTTTTGCTACCAGCCGGTGGCAGTCGGGCCTCAAGGGAAACTACTGGATATTAAGGTACTCCTTTTAATAGAGTACCGGAGCAAAGCATTAACACTCCGTGAACACATGTGATCCTCACATCACTACCATCCCCTCCGGTTGTCCCGATTCTTGTCACTTCGGGGCCATTGGTTCCGGACATCGACATGTGTATACAACTTGCACGTAAGACCATAAACAATGAATATCATGATGAAATAATAACATGTTCAGATCTGAGATCATGGCACTCGGGCCCTAGTGACAAGCATTAAGCATAACAAGTTGCAACAATATCATCAAAGTACCGATTACGGACACTAGGAACTATGCCCTAACAATCTTATGCTATTACATGACCAATCTCATCCAATCCCTACCATCACCTTCGGCCTACAGCGGGGGAATTACTCACACATGGATGGGGGAAACATGGCTGGTTGATGAAGAGGCATTGGCGGTGATGATGGCGATGATCTCCTCCAATTCCCCGTCCCGGCGGAGTGCCAGAACGGAGACTTCTGGCTCCCGCGATGGAGTTTCGCGATGTGGCGGCGTTCTGGAGGGTTTCTGGCGACTTCGACTTCTCCCCCGTGCGTTTTTAGGTCGAGGCCGATAAATAGTCCGAAGGAGGGCGTCGGAGGCCGGACGAGGGGGCCACACCACATGGCCGCGCGGGCCCCCCCTGGGCCGCGCCGCCCTATGGTGTGGGGCCCTCGGGCCTCCACCTGAGTCGTCCTTCTGGCTCCGTCAGTATTCTTGGAAAATAGGGCCTTCTGCATAAATTCCGAGGATTTTCCCGAAAGTTGGATTTCTGCACAAAAACGAGACACCAGAACAGTTCTGCTGAAAACAGCGTTAGTCCGTGTTAGTTGTATCCAAAATACACAAATTAGAGGCAAAACAATAGCAAAAGTGTTCGGGAAAGTAGATACGTTTTGGACGTATCACTCGGCGTTGGAGTGAAGCTATATTGGGTGTGAGATGTTGGGACAGCGGCTGGCCACGGAATAAGCCTAGGGGAACCTCGAAATAGTACACATCCTAGCGAATTTGCACCGCCCACACCCCCAAATTCATCTCAAAAGACCCTAATCATAACGAATCTTGTAGTGCACATATGGGAAGAAGAAGGGAACTGTACTGACCTTCAACCGCCATGGATGTAGAGGAATGAAGTAGAGCCCCTGTAACATCCCAAATTTCAAATCAATGAGAAAATGTGGTTTTCCAAATTTCAAATTTTAGACCTAACAAAAACTTTTTTTGCATATAGTGTTATGCATAATAATTGTGCATTTATGTGACATTGCCATGGTCTGTGTGTGCAACTCTTGCCAAGCTACCAAAACCCTACCTTTGATCCTTGGAAGATCACAAAGAAGAACAAAGAAGAAGAAAAGAAAGAAAAGAGAAAATCACAAAAACCCTCGCATATGGTTTATGCCATTTTTGAAAATCTTCAACCTAGACCAATTTGACTTGTGCCATTGGTTGGATATTGTTACTAAACACTAATTAACACTTTTTTAATAAAAGAAACTCAAATCAAATCAAATTTGAATTCAAATTGAGCTCACATGAGATAATGGTCAAATCTGCCATTTATATCATGATGCCCTCTTTGAGCCTCTGTTTTAAGAGATTCTTAAACCAAACTTTTCCAACTCTTTGCACCTCATCCAAGACCTCATCAAGGAGAACAACTTTGGTCAAGACCATCCTTGCAAACTCTCTCTGGATTCAAAGTTATGCTCAAGCAAAGTGGAGACATCAAAGCAGATTCAAGATTATGCCCAATTTGAATTTTTGCAAATCAACTCCATTTTGCACCCCACCACCACCATTCTGCTCCAATAATTATTCAAATCAACTCCACAAAAATTCATTTTAAAATTCGGAAATTGCTCTCTTGCGGCCATTTGGTCGAGCACCTTGTGTGCAATATGCTGCCAACCCTAGACATGTGAATATCCAGTGGACCATGGACTAAACCATCGAGCTTATGTCACCTTGAGTACCCCTATCTACACCTTGCACGATGCCAAGCCTCAGAGACACTTTGCAGTACACGAATTCATCACCATTGAGCCATGCCGTGGCATGACATGGACACACACATGCTCTCCCGCTCTCTGGTCAAATCCAAAGTACACCACCATGTCAAACGCACCCATCACACTCCCCTGCACACGCTAGACACGTTGCTCGACGAATTGGTGCACCACACGCGCCGGCACGAGCGCGCCCAGTGACGCACGCGCACGCCAGAGCGTGCACGGACAAGCACCAGAGCGTGCCAGGCTATGACGTCGCCCCACTGCCTCTGGCCACCCCATGCCTTCTCCGCTCGCCACCAGCTCCACCACACCACCCTCTCCACGCTAGACAAGCTCACTGGCCCGCGGTAACACTGTAGACGACGACCACCTCGCCGACGTCCGCCACGGTACTGAGAGCCTCTGTCATGCGCCTGCCCTCGTCCTTGTCTCATTTTCATCGCCGTCAAGCGCTGCGTGACCGCACTAACCCCGCCAACTCGCGCGCGTCATCGCCAGTCCATCTGCGCCCCTGTAGCGACGTCGCCATAGAAGACTTCGCCGCAGCACCACGACCTCGCCCCGTTGCTATAAAAGGAGGGCTCCCCGCTCTCAAATCTCCACACCAACAGCTTCCCCTCCTCTCACTCAACCTCCTCGACCCCTCTCTACTCAACATTCGCCACCGTAGCCACCCAATTTGATCACCGGAGTCCGTGACACCGCCGCGGAAGGAGGAGACGCCAGAAGCCACCCCCGAAGCTGCCGTTTGTTCGTGGAGCCTCGCCGTCATCCACAACGCCACCGCAGCACATCGCCGATGATCGCTGCGCCACCGGTGAGCCGCCGACCCCCTGCTCTCGTCGTGCCAGTACCCTCCTCTCGCTGTCGATGATGACGCACTTGAGCCGTTGGATCGTCGCCTAATCGTGCGTCCCAGGATAGCCCTTACCGTTTCGCGTTTTAAGTGAGACTGATGGGTGGAGCCCACCTCGTCAGGCAGCCCACACGTGCGAGACGCGTGGTGGGCTGGCTTTCTCGTTTTTAAACGGTTTCGGCCCAGTTAGGTTTCCCGCCAGGCCCAGGAATTCAAATTTCGATTTTTAGTTTATTTCCAATTTGCTTGCAGATGCTATTTTCAAATTTGAATAGAATCAAATCCACTAGGCCAAATTTGATGAATTTGGTATTGTTGTAAAGCTTGTGAAAAGCTCTACCCAACCCCACTGGTCTCAACCGTAATTTCGTTGTAGAATTAATGTGACAAAAAGAACAAGGCAGGACCTTTTACAACTTCAAACAATTATTAAAAATCAACCCTAAGTGATTTTGAGTTGATTCCAACTCTCATAAATCACATTTCACATACTCTGCATGTTTATGTAAAAATATCACATAGTTGTTTGTATGATCATGGACTAGAGCAAAATAATGGCTATGTGGCTATTTCTAGTCCATTTAAACTTATCCAAAATTATTTCTTAAATGGTATGAGAGGTTCCCTCTCATTTAAATCATGGTCCTAAGAAATTCAAGATGAGGTGTTGACTTGGTCTATAGCATCTCATAATGGATCACTTAGAGATATTAAATTGTTGCAATAGGAGTATTTAAGATGCATGAGGTTTAGTACCTCATTTAAAATCTTTTTCCCCAAATAGTAGATATGAAGTGTTGACCTTAGTCAACATGTAATCATACCTTATTATTATTTGAGGAAATTAAATCTTAAGAAGATTCAATGAGGGGAAATTATTTCTCTCCTACAAGTTTTCTTAACACACAAGCCAACCCCCTTTTTGTGATTAGTGTTGTGATGCTATAATAGTGGAGGTGAACCAATTGAGTGATTAGTATAGCCTTAAGACTTGTTTGGTGATTGTATACCTCGTATTCGATTTTAGACGCTAGTACCGAGGAGTACCAGGAGGAGGAGGTCTACTTCCAGGAAGAAGAAGACCACTTTGATCAGTACACCAACCAAGGCAAGCTAATATTCTTGCAAGGTACCTTAGTGCAAAGCTCTCCTTGAGCAAGGCACTATTACCCTATTACCTTGTGTTCTACTTTACAAATCTAAGTTTTTTATCTCTCAAAGCTTTACCTTGATTTGCAAGTTTTACTTTGATAGTTAACTTGAGTCTAGATAAGAAGTAGTACAAGAGTATCAAAGTTAGCCTAGACAGCTACAAGCTAGTTAGCACCCCTCATGCCTAGTTGCTAGTGCTAAATTAAAAGTGACTACTCTAGCTGGGAACTTGTGAAACTTTTTGAATTCTGAAAACCTTGGAATGATGAGTCATTCCATTGAAAGATTTTGAAGGTGAATGTGACTGGTTTGAAATGAGGTTTTTGATGAAAACTGATGATTGGGTTCGGATGCGATACCCTTCCAATTCTTGAGTACCCCCACAATACCTGATTATGGGTAAGGCTTTAGCTGGAAATTTATGTGTCTTAGTATGGGTTCCCTCTGAAGAAGCGTCATAGAGGTTATGCCGAGGCTGCCTCCGTTGAAAGTGAAATGACGTGAAATGAGGTGACTGTCCTACCCAAGCCCTGTGCAGTTCCCAGGATAGCAGTTGGTTATCACTGGGAGGCCAAGCTCATGGAGAGAGGTGCCTATACTAGGGTGTGTAAGTGATAGGTTAATGGTTGATGATGTGCATACTGAGTTATGATTATTCAGGGTTATCCCTGACGGATGTAATCAAATGTTGTGGCACAAGTGTGCAACCTCTGCAGAGTGTAAACCTATTCGAATAGCCGCGTCCGCGGTCATGGACAGTTGAAAAGGCCATACTGTTCCGTCATCAGAACCTTTCCCATATGTGACTTGTGTTTTGAACTTGAAAAGGTGACTTTGATTTGAATCACAACAGAGTTGTGGGAATGACACTAATGTTCCCACTTGAGTTAGTTAGCATATGAGGAGTCTTTTACAAAATATCTATGAACTAAAGTTGGCTTTATGCAAATAAACCTAGAGCTTAGAACACTCTCACTAGACCTGTTAGTACTTACACTATTATTAGTTTGCGAGCACTTGAAAGTACTCACGGCTGGGTTCCTGGCTATTCAAATGGCCAGACTATGAAGCTGAACAGCAGTATGAAGATGACGGCCAACAGGACGTCTACGACAACTAGGAGCCTCTTCTAACGTCAAGCGTTGCCTGTGGAATAGATAGTCCACTACTACTTCGCTTCCGCTACGTATTATGTAATGATCATTAGATCAAGTGTTCTAATGAGACTGGATCATGTGATCCTTTTTATTTTAAGACTATTATGGTGTTGTAATGAATGATGACTCTATGATATTCAACTGTTATGTCTCGCAAAAACAATCTTCCTGGGATTGCGATGTATGGCATAATAGGCATCTGGACTTAAAAATACGGGTGTTGACAAGTTGGTATCAGAGCCATTGTTTGACCTTAGGAGACCCTAGTTAGAATGGACGTCTGAAAACTTAGTTTCAAAAACAAATGAAGTGAATATTTGCGAAAAACTTATTCACCCTCTTACCTTTGAGAACTTTTTTTCCAAAGATGAAATTCATGCTTCACTTTGAATTTTCTACATAAAATTTTGATACACTTACACTCTCTAACTTACTCCTCCAATTCGCTTACAGATGGAGCCGCTCAACCAGACCAAGTTTTACGAGCTGGGCAATGGCGGTAACTTGATTTTCGAGAGGGACTTGGATGCTTTGTCTCTGCATCTCGGGCGCCCACACCCAGAGTTCTTCGGAACTCAAGTCAATGACCAGCCCGGAGGGGAACTACAGTGGGTCATCGTTGCGGATCTGAGAGGCATGATGGAGCCTCCAGCTTCCGAGAGGATCCACTTCACCATCCGGGAAAGCAACTGGCTGGATGGACTCGCTCGTGCTCTTCAGGAAGCACTTGCCCGTCTGTGCGGGCAGAATGTGATTGGGATCCAGGACTCTCGCTTCGCTCACTTTGCGAGGCATGACTCCATTGGAGGACCCATGGACCTGCAGTCCCACCCCAGCTGAAGCACCACGTGGAGCATCTGGATTTTATGCTGCACGAGACTCAGAAGGAGCTGGACAACTCCCGCATCTACGCCAGCCAGACTCACTTTCACCTTTCTCAGCAGACTGAGACCATCAAGATGCTGGCCAAGGATCGCAAGACACTCCGCCAGCAGCGAGCCAAGAAGGACTCCACCATCGCTCGCCTTCGCGCGAAGATAGCATCCCTGGAGGCCACTGTTCAGGCTCAGGAGACTCAGCTGAGGGAGATGGAAGAAGAAGGTGAAGACATTCAGGGAGGAGCAGCCTTCCTGAGTGCTGATGATGACTTCGAGGAGGACGAGAACACCGATGTGGAGGACTACAAGTTCATGGAGTTCGGAGAAGATGACTACATCCAGATAGATGTAGATAATGAGTAGTTTCACTTGTTCACTTGCGTAGGTGTGAGTTTGTATCAGGGTCCCTTGTATCGTAGCATGGAGAAATGGTTCTTAAAACCATTAATGTGTTAGCTTGTAATGTGTGTTGTTTGAATAAATGGAAGTGTGTTTGTTTTCAACATGACAAGTCTTCAAGTTTTAAACTTCTAACTTACCCAAAACAAGCCATAGAAAAATTCCCTCTCATCTCATGATCTATCTCAATGTTCAGATGGCCCCTTCGACCCGCAGCACCAATCAGGATGCCATGATGCAAATGCTGCAGATGATGATGGCCGATAGAGAGGACGAAAGAGCTGAAAGACAAGCCAACATAGCTGCACTGCAACAGATTGCTAATAGCAACCAAGGCCATGGAAACCACGACCACCCTGGGTCAAAGCTGAAGAACTTTCAAAACACCAACCCTCCTATGTTCAGCAAGACAGAAGAGCCACTCGATGCCGATGACTGGCTCCAGACCATGGAGAACAACCTGGAAGTTGCGGGAGTCAAAGCCGCAGAAAAAGTCTTGTTTGCCACCCATTACTTAGCAGGACCTGCCAGAGCTTGGTGGACCAGCACCCATGCCATGAATGCCGGACAGGTCATGACTTGGGCAGATTTCAAGCTCAAGTTCAGCAAGTATCACGTGCCCCCGGGTCTGATAATGAAGATGAGGGATGAGTTCCGGAAACTCAAGCAAGGTAGAATGTCTGTGGTAGAATACCGCGACAGGTTTCTCATACTGTCAAGGTACGCCCCGGACGAGACCGACACCACCGAGAAGAGGAAGGAAAGGTTCCTGAACGGACTCAGCCATCCAGATGGAGGGCAAGCTGCATCAAGCCAACGAGACCCGTAAGCGCCGCATGATGAACCAGAGTGGGCCCAGCAATACCCCAAGGTATCGCCCAGTTCAAGCGGAGGATTCAACCCCAGGAACAACAAGCCCCATGTGTTGCTGTCACGACCGAGTTTTCAGAATCGGAGTGGAGGACACCCAAGGCCAGGAGGCCACAACAACAACAATCACCGTGCCAACAACAACAACAACTTCAACCGTGCCCCAATGAGAGCCCCCGGCAACCACAACAACAACACCGCTCCAAGGACTGGGAGCAACGCTGTCCCCATCACCCCCAAGGACAAGTCGACTGTGACTTGTTATGAATGCGGAATAGTGGGACACTACTCCAATGAGTGCCCCAAGAAGCTAGCCAAGGCCTCCCCCAATACCTCTGCCCCTGCTCAGCAGCAACGCCGTGTCTCCACCGGCAGGAAGTTCACCCCAAACAACTCGAACAACCGCAGCGGCCGCCTCTTCCACATGAACGCCGAGGAAGCCCAGGAAGCACCAGATGTCGTGCTGGGTATGTTCTCTGTTAACTCAATACCTGCAAGAGTGTTGTTTGATTCCGGAGCATCGCATTCGTTTGTTACCGAAGATTTTGCATGCACTAGTAAGATTCAACCAATCAGTTTGAAACATGTCATGATAGTTCAAATACCTGGTTCAACTACAAAAGCTAGAAAAATTTGCAAAGATGTACCCATCAGAATCCATGAAATAGATTTTTATGCAAATTTGATTATTCTGGGAACAAAAGGTTTGGAAGTAGTACTGGGTATGGATTGGATGTCGAAACATCATGGATTGATTGACTGTGCCAATAAGGCCATCACCATGACTAGTAGCACCAGTGTGTTAGTAGAACACGTGTCTGAAAGGCTGCCCAGAAAGTTCACCTGCAACCAGAGTTTAGCCAAGCCAACCTTGGATTAGACCAGGGTCGTCTGTCGATACCTCGATGTGTTTCCTGATGATCTACCCAGTATGCCCCCAGATCGGGATATCGAGTTTATCATTGAGTTAATCCCTGGAACAGGACCTATAGCCCAGAGAGCCTATAGCATGAACCCCGCAAAGTTAGTGGAACTGAAGAAGCAACTGGATGACATGTTGTACAAAGGTCTGATTCGACCAAGTGCGTCGCCTTGGAGATCCCCAGTTTTGTTTGTGGATAAGAAAGACGGTGCCACTCGTTTATGTACGGATTACCGTAAGCTTAACGATGTCACCATCAAGAACAAATACCCCTTGCCAAAGATAGAAGACCTGTTTGACCAGCTGACCGGTGCCAAAGTGTTCCCTAAGATTGATCTTAGGACTGGTTACCATCAACTGAAGATTCGTGCAATGGATATCCCTAAGACTGCCTTCACCACCCGATATGGATTGTATGAGTACAATGTGATGTCATTTGGATTGACCAATGCCCCAGCTTATTTCATGAATCTCATGAATAAGATCTTTATGAACTTTTTGGATAAGTTTGTCATTGTCTTCATCGACGACATCCTTATCTACTCCAAACCCGAAGAAGAACATGAGCAACATTTGGAAGTTATCCTAGAAACCCTTAGACATCACAAGTTGTACGCCAAGTTCAGCAAATGTGAGTTTTGGTTGAAGGAAGTAGGATTCCTGGGACACATCTTGTCTGCAGGAGGAATTGCCGTAGATCCCGCTAAGATCAAAACCGTTGAGGAATGGAAAGCCCCAACTACCCAGACTGAAGTCCGTGCATTTCTGGGATTAGCAGGATATTACCGCAGGTTTGTTGAAGGATTTTCCAGCATAGCAAGACCAATGACTCAACTGTTGAAGACGGACAAGAAATTTGGTGGTGACAAATGTGAAGAGAGTTTCCAGCAACTCAAGCGCGGATTAACCACAACCCCAATATTGATCATGCCCGATATCACCAAGCCATTTGACGTCTATTGTGACGCATCCAAGATTGGTCTTGGATGTGTGTTGATCCAAGAAGGCAAGGTGATATCATACCTGTCAAGGCAACTGAAGCAACATGAGCAGAACTATCCAACCCATGACTTGGAGTTAGGAGCCGTAGTCTTAGCCTTGAAAGTATGGCGTCATTACCTCATGGGTAATCGATGCGAGATCTATGCGGATCACAAGAGCTTGAAGTATATCTTCACCCAGAAGGAGCTAAATATGAGGCAGCGAAGATGGATTGAGTTGATCAAGGATTATGATATGGAAATTCACTATCACCCCGGCAAGGCCAATGTGGTAGCGGATGCCCTGAGTAGACAGCCGATTTAGTTGAACTCCATGATCGCAGAATAACAACCTAGTTTATACCAAGAGTTTGAACAATTTAGACTAGAGCTAGTTAGTGAAGGATTCCTAGCGAGCATTGAGCTCCAGCCTACTTTGATGAGTCAGATCAAGGAAGCTGATGCGCGTGATTGACGTATTGTCTCTTCGTTCGACACGCGTCCGTTGGGAACCCCAAGAGGAAGGTGTGATGCGCACAGCGGCAAGTTTCCCTCAGTAAGAAACCAAGGTTTAATCGGACCAGTAGGAGTCAAGAAGCACGTTGAAGGTTGATGGCGGCGAGATGTAGTGCGGCGCAACACCAGGGATTCCGGCGCCAACGTGGAACCTGCACAACACAACCAAAGTACTTTGCCCCAAGCAGTGAGGTTGTCAATCTCACCGGCTTGCTGTAACAAAGAGTTAACCGTATTGTGTGGAAGATGATTGTTTGCAGAAAACAGTAGAACAAGTATTGCAGTAGATTGTATTTCAGTAAAGAGAATTGGACCGGGGTCCACAGTTCACTAGAGGTGTCTCTCCCATAAGACGAACAGCATGTTGGGTGAACAAATTACAGTTGGGCAATTGACAAATAAAGAGAGCATGACCATGCACATACATATCATGATGAGTATAGTGAGATTTAATTGGGCATTACGACAAAGTACATAGACCGCCATCCAACTGCATCTATGCCTAAAAAGTCCACCTTCAGGTTATCATCCGAACCCCCTCCAATATTAAGTTGCTAACAACAGACAATTGCATTAAGTATTGCGCGTAATGTAACTAGTGACTACATCCTTGAACATAGCACTAATGTTTTATCCCTAGTGGCAATAGCACATCCATAACCTTAGAGGTTATTGTCACCCCTCCAGATTCACGGAGACATGAACCCACTATCGAGCATAAATACTCCCTCTTGGAGTTACTAGCATCAACTTGGCCAGAGCATCTACTAATAACGGAGAGCATGCAAGATCATAAACAACACATAGATATAACTTTGATAATCAACATAACAAGTATTCTCTATTCATCGGATCCCAACAAACGCAACATGTAGAATTACAGATAGACGATCTTGATCATGTTAGGCAGCTCACAAGATCCGACAATGATAGCACAATGGGGAGAAGACAACCATCTAGCTACTGCTATGGACCCATAGTCCAGGGGTAGACTACTCACACATCACACCGGAGGCGACCATGGCGGCGTAGAGTCCTCCGGGAGATGATTCCCCTCTCCGGCAGGGTGCCGGAGGCGATCTCTGGATCCCCGAGATGGGATCGGCGGCGGCGGCGTCTCTGGAAGGTTTTCCGTATCGTGGCTCTCGGTACTGGGGGTTTCGTCACGGAGACTTTTTATAGGCGGAAGGGCAGGTCAAGAGGCGGCACGGGGGCCCCACACCACAGGCCGGCGCGGCCAAGGGGGGGCCGCGCCGCCCTATAGTGTGGCCCCTCCGTGGCCCCTCTTCGTCTCTCCTTCGGACTTCTGGAAGCTTCGTGAGAAAATAGGCCCCTGGGCTTTGATTTCGTCCAATTCCGAGAATATTTCCGTACTAGGATTTCTGAAACCAAAAACAGCAGAAAACAGCAACTGGCACTTCGGCATCTTGTTAATAGGTTAGTTCCAGAAAATGCACGAATATGACATAAAGTGTGCATAAATCATGTAGATAACATCAATAATGTGGCATGGAACATAAGAAATTATCGATACGTCGGAGACGTATCAGCATCCCCAAGCTTAGTTCTGCTCGTCCCGAGCAGGTAAAACGATAACACAGATAATTTCTGGAGTGACATGCCATCATAATCTTGATCATACTATTTGTAAAGCATATGTAGTGAATGCAGCGATCAAAACAATGTATATGACATGAGTAAACAAGTGAATCATAAAGCAAAGACTTTTCATGAATAGCACTTCAAGACAAGCATCAATAAGTCTTGCATAAGAGTTAACTCATAAAGCAATAATTCAAAGTAAAGGCATTGAAGCAACACAAAAGAAGATTAAGTTTCAGCGGTTGCTTTCAACTTGTAACATGTATATCTCATGGATATTGTCAACATAGAGTAATATAATAAGTGCAATAAGCAAATATGTAGGAATCAATGCACAGTTCACACAAGTGTTTGCTTCTTGAGGTGGAGAGAAATAGGTGAACTGACTCAACATTGAAAGTAAAAGAATGGTCCTCCATAGAGGAAAAGCATCGATTGCTATATTTGTGCTAGAGCTTTGATTTTAAAAACATGAAACAATTTTGTCAACGGTAGTAATAAAGCATATGCATCATGTAAATTATATCTTATAAGTTGCAAGCCTCATGCATAGTGTACTAATAGTGCCCGCACCTTGTCCTAATTAGCTTGGACTACCGGATCATCACAATGCATTGTTTTTACCAAGTGTCACAAAGGGGTACCTCTATGCCGCCTGTACAAAGGTCTAAGGAGAAAGCTCGCATTGGATTTCTCGCTATTGATTATTCTTCAACTTAGACATCCATACCGGGACAACATAGACAACATATAATGGACTCCTCTTTTATGCATAAGCATATAACAACAATTAATAATTTTCTCATTTGAGATTTGAGGATTATTGTCCAAAACTGAAACTTCCACCATGGAGCATGGCTTTAGTTAGCGGCCCAATGTTCTTCTCTAACATATGCATGCTTAACCCTATGGTGGTAGATCTCTCTTACTTCAGACAAGACGAACATGCATAGCAACTCACATGAAATTCAACCAATGAAAAGTTGATGGCGTCCCCAGTGAATATGGTTATCGCACAACAAGCAACTTAATAAGAGATAAAGTGCATAATTACATATTCAATACCACAATAGTTTTTAAGCTATTTGTCCCATGAGCTATATATTGCAAAGGTGAATGATGGAATTTTAAAGGTAGCACTCAAGCAATTTACTTTGGAATGGCGGAAAATACCATGTAGTATAGGTAGGTATGGTGGACACAAATGGCATAGTGGTTGGCTCAAGTATTTTGGATGCATGAGAAGTATTCCCTCTCGATACAAGGTTTAGGCTAGCAAGGCTTATTTGAAACAAACACAAGGATGAACCGGTGCAGCAAAACTCACATAAATGACATATTGAAAACATTATAAGACTCTACACCGTCTTCCTTGTTGTTCAAACTCAATACTAGAAATTATCTAGACCTTAGAGAAACCAAATATGCAAACCAAATTTTAGCATGCTCTATGTATTTCTTCATTAATGGGTGCAAAGCATATGATGCAAGAGCTTAAACATGAGCACAACAATTGCCAAGTATCACATTACCCAAAACATTAATAGCAATTACTACATGTATCATTTTCCAATTCCAACCATATAACAATTTAACGAAGGAGAAACTTCGCCATGAATACTATGAGTAGAAACCAAGGACATACTTGTACATATGCTACAGCGGAGCGTGTCTCTCTCCCATAAAGTGAATGCTAGGATCCATTTTATTCAAACAAAACAAAAACAAAAACAAACCGACGCTCCAAGAAAAAGCACATAAGATGTGATGGAATAAAAATATAGTTTCAGGGGAGGAACCTGATAATGTTGTCGATGAAAAAGGGGATGCCTTGGGCATCCCCAAGCTTAGACGCTTGAGTCTTCTTGATATATGCAGGGATGAACCACCGGGGCATCCCCAAGCTTAGAGCTTTCACTCTCCTTGATCATGTTGCATCATACTCCTCTCTTGATCCTTGAAAACTTCCTCCACACCAAACTCGAAACAACTCATTAGAGGGTTAGTGCACAATATAAATTGACATATTCCAGAGGTGACACAATCATTCTTAACACTTCTGGACATTGCATAATGCTACTGGACATTAGTGGATCAAAGAAATTCATCCAACATAGCGAAAGAGGCAATGCGAAATAAAAGGCAGAATCTGTCAAAACAGAACAGTTCGTATTGACGAATTTTAAAATGGCACCAGACTTGCTCAAATGAAAATGCTCAAATTGAATGAAAGTTGCGTACATATCTGAGGATCATGCACGTAAATTGGCATAATTTTCTGAGCTACCTACAGGGAGGTGGACCCAGATTCGTGACAGCAAAGAAATCTGGAACTGCGCAGTAATCCAAATCTAGTACTTACTTTTCTATCAACGGCTTAACTTGGCACAACAAAACACAAAACTAAGATAAGGAGAGGTTGCTACAGTAGTAAACAACTTCCAAGACACAAAATAAAAACAAAGTACTGTAGGTAAAAACATGGGTTGTCTCCCATAAGCGCTTTTCTTTAACGCCTTTCAGCTAGGCGCAGAAAGTGTGTATCAAGTATTATCAAGAGATGAAGTGTCAACATCATAATTTGTTCTCATAATAGAATCAAAAGGTACCTTCATTCTCTTTCTAGGGAAGTGTTCCATACCTTTCTTGAGAGGAAATTGATATTTTATATTACCTTCCTTCATATCAATAATAGCACCAACAGTTCGAAGAAAAGGTCTTCCCAATATAATGGGACAAGATGCATTGCATTCAATATCCAAGACAACAAAATCAACGGGGACAAGGTTATTGTTAACGGTAATGCGAACATTATCAACTTTCCCCAAAGGTTTCTTTGTAGAATGATCAGCAAGATTAACATCCAAATAACAATTTTTCAGCGGTGGCAAGTCAAGCATATCATAAATTTTCTTAGGCATAACAGAGATACTTGCACCAAGATCACATAAAGCATTACAATCAAAATCTTTAACCTTCATCTTAATGATGGGCTCCCAACCATCCTCTAGCTTTTTAGGAATAGAGGCTTCGCGCTCTAATTTCTCTTCTCTAGCTTTTATGAGAGCATTTGTAATATGATGCGTGAAAGCCAAATTTATAGCACTAGCATTAGGACTTTTAGCAAGTTTTTGCAAGAACTTTATAACTTCAGAGATGTGGCAATCATCAAAATTCAAACCATTATAATCTAAAGCAATGGGATCATCATCCCCAATGTTGGAAAAAATTTCAGCAGCTTTATCACAGGCAGTTTCAGCAGTTTTAGCAGTTTCAGGCAGTTTTTCGCGCTTTGCATTCGAAGTGGAAACATTGCTAACACCAATTCTTTTATTAGTATGAGTAGGAGGTGTAGCAACATGTGTAGCATTAGCATTACTAGTGGTGGTAATAGTCCAAACTTTAGCTATATTCTTTTCTTTAGCTAGTTTTTCATTTTCTTCTCTATCCCACCTAGCACGCAGTTCAGCCATTAATCTTATATTCTCATTAATTCTAACTTGAATGGCATTTGCTGTAGTAGTAATTTTATCATCTAAATCCTCAGGTTTAGCAGCCATTTTATTAATTAAAGAAGATTGTGATGCAGACATGTATGAGATTCGGGTTTCAGCACTAGCAAGTTTAGTTTGCAACCCCGAGATCTCCCTATTCAGATTTTCAAGTTGATTCCCTATATTCTTCAACAAGGTAGATTGATCATTCATAGTTTTAGTAAACAATTTATTTTGCTCATATTGTGATTGCATAAAGCTCTTGGTGGATCTTTCAATTTCTAGCATCTTTTCTTCATTAGATGAAGCATATCTACCATAAGAATTACCATTAGCAGGGTATGGCCTAGAATCATTGTGATTGTTATTTTTAATGAAATTCACATCAACATATTCTTTTTGTGCAACCAATGAAGCTAATGGAACATTATTAGGATCAATATTAGTCCTATCATTCACAAGCATAGACATAATAGCATCAATCTTATCACTCAAGGAAGAGGTTTCTTCGACAGAATTTACCTTCTTACCTTGTGGAGCTCTTTCCGTGTGCCATTCAGAGTAGTTGATCATCATATTATCAAGAAGCTTTGTTGCTTCACCAAGAGTGATGGACATAAAGGTACCTCCAGCAGCTGAATCCAATAAATTCCGTGAAGAAAAATTTAGTCCTGCATAGAAGGTTTGGATGATCATCCAAGTAGTCAGTCCATGGGTTGGGCAATTTTTAACCAGAGATTTCATTCTTTCCCAAGCTTGAGCAACATGTTCAGTATCTAATTGTTTAAAATTCATTATGCTACTCCTCAAAGATATAATTTTAGCAGGGGGATAATATCTACCAATAAAAGCATCCTTGCATTTAGTCCATGAATCAATACTATTCTTAGGCAGAGATAGCAACCAATCTTTAGCTCTTCCTCTTAATGAGAAAGGGAACAATTTTAGTTTAATAATATCACCATCTACATCTTTATATTTTTGCATTTCACATAGTTCAACAAAATTATTAAGATGGGCAGCAGCATCATCAGAACTAACACCAGAAAATTGCTCTCGCATAACAAGATTCAGTAAAGCAGGTTTAATTTCAAAGAATTCTGCTGTAGTAGCAGGTGGAGCAATAGGTGTGCATAAGAAATCATTATTATTTGTGGTTGTGAAGTCACACAGCTTAGTATTTTCAGCGTTGGCCATTTTAGCAACAGTAAATAAAACAAACTAGATAAAGTAAATGCAAGTAAACTAATTTTTTTGTGTTTTTGATATAGCAAACAAGATAGCAAATAAAGTAAAACTAGCAACTAATTTTTTTGTATTTTGATTTAGTGCAGCAAACAAAGTAGTAAATAAAACTAAGCAAGCCAAAAACAAAGTAAAGAGATTGAGAAGTGGAGACTCCCCTTGCAGCGTGTCTTGATCTCCCCGGCAACGGCGCCAGAAATTTGCTTGATGCGCGTGATTGACGTATTGTCTCTTCGTTCGACACGCGTCCGTTGGGAACCCCAAGAGGAAGGTGTGATGCGCACAGCGGCAAGTTTCCCTCAGTAAGAAACCAAGGTTTAATCGGACCAGTAGGAGTCAAGAAGCACGTTGAAGGTTGATGGCGGCGAGATGTAGTGCGGCGCAACACCAGGGATTCCGGCGCCAACGTGGAACCTGCACAACACAACCAAAGTACTTTGCCCCAACGAAACAGTGAGGTTGTCAATCTCACCGGCTTGCTGTAACAAAGAGTTAACCGTATTGTGTGGAAGATGATTGTTTGCAGAAAACAGTAGAACAAGTATTGCAGTAGATTGTATTTCAGTAAAGAGAATTGGACCGGGGTCCACAGTTCACTAGAGGTGTCTCTCCCATAAGACGAACAGCATGTTGGGTGAACAAATTACAGTTGGGCAATTGACAAATAAAGAGAGCATGACCATGCACATACATATCATGATGAGTATAGTGAGATTTAATTGGGCATTACGACAAAGTACATAGACCGCCATCCAACTGCATCTATGCCTAAAAAGTCCACCTTCAGGTTATCATCCGAACCCCCTCCAGTATTAAGTTGCTAACAACAGACAATTGCATTAAGTATTGCGCGTAATGTAACTAGTGACTACATCCTTGAACATAGCACTAATGTTTTATCCCTAGTGGCAACAGCACATCCATAACCTTAGAGGTTCTTGTCACCCCTCCAGATTCACGGAGACATGAACCCACTATCGAGCATAAATACTCCCTCTTGGAGTTACTAGCATCAACTTGGCCAGAGCATCTACTAATAACGGAGAGCATGCAAGATCATAAACAACACATAGATATAACTTTGATAATCAACATAACAAGTATTCTCTATTCATCGGATCCCAACAAACGCAACATGTAGAATTACAGATAGACGATCTTGATCATGTTAGGCAGCTCACAAGATCCGACAATGATAGCACAATGGGGAGAAGACAACCATCTAGCTACTGCTATGGACCCATAGTCCAGGGGTAGACTACTCACACATCACACCGGAGGCGACCATGGCGGCGTAGAGTCCTCCGGGAGATGATTCCCCTCTCCGGCAGGGTGCCGGAGGCGATCTCCTGGATCCCCCGAGATGGGATCGGCGGCGGCGGCGTCTCTGGAAGGTTTTCCGTATCGTGGCTCTCGGTACTGGGGGTTTCATCACGGAGACTTTTTATAGGCGGAAGGGCAGGTCAAGAGGCGGCACGGGGGCCCCACACCACAGGCCGGCGCGGCCAAGGGGGGGCCGCGCCGCCCTATAGTGTGGCCCCTCCGTGGCCCCTCTTCGTCTCTCCTTCGGACTTCTGGAAGCTTCGTGAGAAAATAGGCCCCTGGGCTTTGATTTCGTCCAATTCCGAGAATATTTCCTTACTAGGATTTCTGAAACCAAAAACAGCAGAAAACAGCAACTGGCACTTCGGCATCTTGTTAATAGGTTAGTTCCAGAAAATGCACGAATATGACATAAAGTGTGCATAAATCATGTAGATAACATCAATAATGTGGCATGGAACATAAGAAATTATCGATACGTCGGAGACGTATCAGAAGCTCAGAAGGGAAATGCCAGCATTAATGGAATCAAGAGTCAAATAGCTGCAGGAAAGGCACCGGGATTCACCGAAGATGAAGAAGGAGTTCTGTGGTACAACGGACGCCTATGTGTGCCGTTAGATTCAGAGTTGAAGCAAATCATTCTGAAGGAAGCCCATGATACCCTGTATTCCATTCACCCCGGAGGAACCAAGATGTACCAAGACCTGAAGGAACAATTTTGGTGGCATGGAATGAAGAGAGAAATTGGAAGCTACATAGCTAAGTGTGACATCTGTCAACGAGTCAAAGCAGAACATCAGCGACCTGCAGGATTGTTGCAGCCATTACAGATTCCCGAATGGAAGTGGGATTCTGTAGGAATGGACTTCATCACTGGTTTGCCCAAATCAAGTAGAGGAAATGATTCTATTTGGGTTGTGGTCGATAGATTAACCAAGGTAGCCCATTTCATCCCCGTCAAGACCACATACAAGGCCCAAAGCTAGCTGAGTTATATATCTCCAGAATAGTCAGCCTTCATGGAACCCCGAAGTCAATTGTGTCAGATAGAGGATCTCAATTCACCTTAAGATTCTGGCAGAAAGTACATGAAGGACTAGGAACCCGGCTGAAGTTCAGCACAGCCTATCACCCGCAGACTGATGGACAGACCGAGAGAGTCAACCAGATACTGGAAGACATGTTGAGAGCCTGTGTGCTAGAGTAGGGGTCTAAGTGGGAAGACTGCTTGCCTTATGCAGAATTCTCATACAACAACAGCTATCAAGCCAGCTTACAAATGGCCCCCTTTGAAGCCTTGTACGGAAGGAAGTGTCGTACCCCTCTGAACTGGTCAGAAGTCGGAGATAGTCAAGTCTTCGGCCCAGATATTCTCCGAGAAGCCGAAGATAAGGTTCACAAGATCCGTGAATACCTCAAGACTGCCCAGTCAAGACAGAAGAGTTACGCCGACAAGAGACGCCGAGAGATGACCTTCGATATAGGAGATTTCGTGTATCTCAAAATATCACCCCTAAAAGGAATGCAGAGATTCCAACTCCGAGGAAAGCTTGCACCCAGATATGTCGGACCCTTCAAAGTTCTGAGCCGCCGAGGAGAAGTATCATATCAGGTTGAACTACCGGAAGAAATGTCCGCTGTGCACAATGTGTTTCACATATCACTACTTCGGAAGTGCTTAGAAGTGCCGGAGAAGACGGAGGTGTTCAAGAATATCGATCACAGATCAGTGGATATTAACAAGGACTTGACTTATCGCGAAGTACCTATTCGCATCCTGGAAGAAGCTTTCAGAACCACCCGCACCAGAAGTATCAAGTTCCTGAAGATTTAGTGGAGCAATCATACCGAAGACGAAGCCACTTGGGAGCGAGAAGAAGATATGAAGAAGGAATTCCCAGATCTCTTTAGTACCTAGTTTTCTTTTAGATCTCGGGATGAGATCTTTTGTAAGGGGAAGGGTTTGTAACATCCCAAATTTCAAATCAATGAGAAAAGGTGGTTTCCCAAATTTCAAATTTTAGACCTAACAAAAACTTTTTTTTGCATATAGTGCTATGCATAGTAATTGTGCATTTATGTGACATTGCCATGGTGTGTGTCACTAGTAGGAAAACCCTTATAGGCGGAGCTTAGTTCTGTGGCGCACCACCAAAAATGCGCCACAGAAAGTTATTTTGTGGCGCACCAGACACGGTGCGCCACAGAAATAGCTTAATTTTGTGGCGCACCAGGGATCCATGCGCCACAGAAATTTGGTGGGGCCAGCCCCAATCATTGGTTTCACTATTTCTGTGGCGCACAGGATCACGTGCGCCACAGAAATAAGACATTCTGTGGCATAATGGTCCTGGTGCACCACTGAATTAAGACTTTCTGTGGCGCACTGGTCCTGGTGCGCCACTGAATTAAGACTTTATGTGGCGCACGTGGGATGGTGCGCCACAGAAAGTCTTATTTCTGTGGCGCACATGAGTTCCATGCAACACCACCCCCCCCCCCCCCCCCCCCGTGGATCGCCTTTTTAACCTCTGTAAAAAATAAAAAAAATAGATAAAAATTTCAAAAAATAAATTCCTTCAAGATGCCTATGTATTATGTCATGTTTTACCACTGGGAATTAACAAACAATAATTTCGACTTTTTTTGCAAAATTACGTGGGAAAATCATCAAACTGGATTTCTGGTTGCATACGAACTCGGCAAAAAACGCATAATATATCAAAATGTTACGGGCAGTTAAAGATTTTTTGCTGCAAAATACAAAAAAAAAGAAAAAAAAATTCTGTGGCGCACCAAGTGCCCATGCGCCACAGAAATAACGTTCGAAATTTGAAATTTCTGGCGCCCACTTCTCCTTCTCTCCTCCATTTCTCCACTTCTCCCCTTCTCCCATTCTCCACTTCTCCCCTTCTCCTCCTCTCCTCTTCTCTTCCTCTCCCCCACTTCTCCACTTCTCCCCTTCTCCTCCTCTCCTCTTCTCTTCCTCTCCTCCACTTCTCCACTTCTCCTCTCTCCTCTCCTACACCGGCGACCAACAACTCCGGCGACCTACTCCGGCGACCTACTCCGGCGACCAACAACTCCGGCGACCTACTCCGGCGACCACGACCAACACCTCCTCCGGCGACCACCTCCTCCGGCGACCACCTCCTCCACAACAACCACCTTCTCCTCCTCCTCCGGCGACAACAACCACCACCACCTCCTCCTCTACCACCACCACCACCACCACCTCCTCCTCCTCTACCACCACCACCACCACCACCTCCACCTCCACCTCCACCTCCACCTCCTCCTATTCCACCACCACCACCTCCTCCGGCCAGCCTCATCCTCCACCCACCCACCCACCCCACCCATGCAACCAACCACCCACCTCCGGCGACCTTCCAGAAAAATTTAAAAAAAATTCGGCGGCCCCAGATCTAGATCTAGATCTGGCCGCCACTTTTTCTGAAATTTAAAAAAAAAATTCTGTGGCGCATTGGCTGGTGCGCCACAGAAATAAGACTTTCTATTTCTGTGGCGCACCACTGCGGTGCGCCTGTAATAAGCTTTCTGTGGCGCATTGGCTGGTGCGCCACAGAATCCTTATTTTTGTGGCGAGAATTCTGTGGCGCACCACCCATGTGCCACAGAATGTGTTTTTGGTGCGCCACTGATGAGGCTTTTCCTACTAGTGTGTGTGCAACTCTTGCCAAGCTACCAAAACCCTACCTTTGATCCTTGGAAGATCACAAAAAAGAACAAAGAAGAAGAAAAGAAAGAAAAGAGAAAACCACAAAAACCCTCACATATGGTTTATGCCATTTTTGAAAATCTTCAACCTAGACCAATTTGACTTGTGCCATTGGTTGGAGATTGTTACTAAACACTAATTAACACTTTTGGAGTCAAAGAAACTCAAATCAAATCAAATTTGAATTCAAATTGAGCTCACATGAGATAATGGTCAAATCTTCCATTTATATCATGATGCCCTCTTTGAGCCTATGTTTTAAGAGATTCTTAAACCAAATGTCGGGGGGAAGACCCCGGATAGGGCAATGGACGCGGAGCAGCCGGCTGGCCACGGGCCGGCTCGCGGCAAAGGCCGGCTGAGGAGCAGCCGGCTGGCGCCGTGGCCGGCTGGTCCGGAAGCCGGCTGGCTCTAGGTCCTAGTCGGCCTGGCTACGGCCACCAATGCTGTAGCTGGGCCGGCTTCTACAAGCCATATCCGACTGGGGTTTGTACCTCAGACCGACTCGAGGCTGGCGAGTCTTGCACCGGAAGGAACCGGGTTGGTGATCCGGGTTCCTAAAGTCCACGCTGACTCCATCTTCCGTAAAGCGCGGAGGCCGTGGAGCAATAGTGCCACGCGCCGGACAGGCCGTCAGGGCTTACGACGATCCGTACTGGCTACAGTGGCTGACGGCGACAGGGACACCTCCTCTCCATACCGCTGACCGTGGCAGCCGGATGGGACAGGCCACGATGCCTCAACGGCTCCTGACGTCACCGCCTCGGGAAGGAGCGGAAGCCGGAGCCGGCCAAGCCGGCCAGTAAACTATAGGGTCTTATATGTAAAGTGCCGGCGCCTATATAAGCCGCACTACCCCCTCTCGTGCAGGGGATCGATCATTCTTACTTCATTCCACCCATAGAGCTGCCCTGTGAGAGAGACCATCGTCTCCTTTAGCCTCCCAGGAGCAGCCGGACACAGCTCTAGGAGCACCATTGTATTGTGTGATCATCATATACACTCATAGCAGGAGTAGAGGTTTTACCTCCATCGGAGGGCCTCGAACCTGGGTACGTCGCCGTGTCGCTCGTGCCCATACCCGCATCCGGATACCGCCGTGAGATCCCTCAGGAACCACTTCGATTAGCCACCCTATGGCATATGCCGTGACGATACCACGACATTTGGCGCCCACCGTGGGGCCTTCAGCGTCCTCGGCCGGTGTCTTCATCCGGACGGGCCTCACCATCACCACCGGCGAGCGAGTCGCTTCAGGCTTGATCTGGAGATTCGGCTCCCTCGACTGCGTCAGCGACAACGCTGGCTGCTTCGCCGACCGGCCCTTCCCAGCCGGCGGCAGCGTCATCTCCTTCGGCGGCCACGACGTCTACGTCGCCACCGTCGCACCGCCGCGCTACCCGCGGCAGGTGCTGCGCTGCGCTAGCCCTCCTCCGCGAGCCGGCAGCAGCGCTCCCGCCAGCCCCGCCGTCGTGCAAGTCATGATGGCTGGCGAGGAGCCCCCCGTCAAGAACCCGCGCACCCGTGGCCCCGGCCTGGAGCGCAACATCGACCCCAACGCCTCCGGCTCAGGCGCCAGGCCGCCACCGCCACCGTCCCGGCTGGACGAAGTCCGGGCGAAACTGAGCACGCCGCTCACGCCTGGCGGAGACCCCACCGCCATCGAGGCGGATTTGGAGGCGCACCGCCAGCTCCTCCTCAAGCAAACCGAAGAACTGGCTGCTGCTAAGCGCCAGATGGAGATCACCCAGCGCGAGTACAACCGCGCCCACGGCCTCACTCCAGGCGGCGACGAGCCAAGCCGAGCCGGTCACGTCCGCCGCAGGGGCCGCGACCTTGGCGCCGAGATCGCCCGCGACGGCGCTCCTTCGCCGGCTCTGTCCGCAGAGCTGCCCGTCTACAACACCCCCGACAAGAACATGCGCGCGGCAGAAGCCGCCGCAGAAGAGCTGAACCGCCTTGAAGGCGAAGAGTTACGCCGCCAGACCAAGCGGGTGACTGAGCTGCTCAACGCAGCCAACAGGCAGATCGCCGACCCCGGTTTTGTCAATGCCCCCGAGCTTCTCACGCTCGTGGCGCTGCAGGCAACAACAGGGAAGGCGCCAGGGACACGGCCGAGTCCGCCTCCCCAGCACCAAGCCGGCGCCATGATTCCCGGGCCACGCACGCAAGTTCGGGCCGGCCGAGCCACCAGCCGAGCGGCAGCAGCCGCAGCCGGCCTCCCCCAAGCCGAAACCAGGAGCAAGACTCCGAGCCCCGCCGTCAGCACCGGCCGGCTCCAGAAGCAGCCGGCACACGCCAGTCGGCACGTTCCCGGCTGGGCCCCCGCATCGAGCCCACCGACGCCAGAGACCGCCTCGACCGGCTGGTCGAATCCCGCATCGCGGAAGAGGAGGCGCCGGCTTGCCCCAAGTGCTTCGGGCCCCGCATCGCCAACGAGCCCGTGCTCGACGGCTTCCAGCTCCCCCGCGACACGCCCAAGTACGACGGCACCGCCAAGCCGGAGGACTGGCTGCTGGACTACTCCACCGAAGTCGGCATCTCGCGGGGCAACAAGCGGTGGGCGGTACGCTACTCCCCCCTGATGCTGGTCGGCTCCGCCCGCACCTGGCTCAACAACCTGCCAGCCGGCAGCATTAACGGCTGGCTGGACTTCGAAGAGGCCTTCGTCAGCAACTTCACCGGCACCTACCGCCGGCCGGGTCGCCCTCAGCAGCTTGAGATGTGCAAGCAGGGCCCGGACGAGACGGATCGCGCGTACCTGACGCGCTGGTGCGAGATGCGCAACTCCTGCGAGGGCGTGCACGAGATCCAGGCCATCAGCTTCTTCATGGGAGGCTGCCGGCCAAACACCATGCTGTGGCACAAGCTGTGCCGCAGTGACCCCAAGTCGATGGCCGCCTTGATGGCCATCGCGGACAAATACGCGCTGGCTGAAGAAGCCGGCAAGGCACCGGCTGACCCAGCACCGGCTCCCTCCAAGCGGGACCATCACAAGTCGGCTGAGCACAAGCCGGCAGACGGCGCCTCTCATGGCAGCCGGCGGGATAACTACCGCGGCAAGCGTCACAGCGACCAGCCGGACCGCCGGTACGGCTCCGCCCACGTAGCCGCCGTGGCAGACAACGCGGCAGGCGGCAGCCGCTGCCAGAAGCAAGACCGGCAGTGGAAGCCGAAGTACACCTTTGAGCAGATGCTCGACTCGCCGTGCAAGTACCACAGCGGCAAGAACCCCTCCAACCACACCACCCGCGACTGCCACTTCATGAAGCGGCTGACCAGCGGTGAACCTCTACCGCCTCCACCCCCGCCCCCACCAGCTGGCGGGCCGGGTGGCCAAGCCGGCGCAGAGAACGCCAACCTCGAGCACCACGAGGCTAACCAAGTGCACCATGGCGGCCGATATCTGGCCGAAGACGCCACCTACATCATCTTCACCTCCGAGCCCGAGGACAGGACGAGCCAGCAGAGCCGTTCCCTCGAGGTCAACGCGGTCATACCGCCGGTCCCCCATTACCTAAACTGGTCAGAGCAGGCCATCACTTTTGATCGCCGCGACACACCGGCTGTCCTGCCGAAGCCGGGCAGCTACGCCATGGTCCTCGACCCCACCATCGGCACAACCCGGCGCAGCGTGCGTTTTTCGCGCGTCCTCATCGACGGCGGCAGCAGCATCAACATCCTCTACCGCGACACCGCCCGCAAGCTGGGCATCCAGGAGACCGAGTTGCGCCCCACCCCCACCGTCTTCCATGGCATCGTGCCAGGCCATTGCTGCCAGCCGATCGGCCGGATCACGCTGGAGGTGATGTTCGGGAAGCCGGACCACTTCCGCACCGAGAGAATCGAGTTCGAGGTGGTGGACCTCGTGAGTCCCTACCACGCGCTCCTAGGCAGGCCAGCCCTGACCAAGTTCATGGCGGTGCCCCACTATGGGTACCTGAAGATGAAGCTGCCTGGCCCCAAGGGGGTCATCACCGTAGCCGGCGACTATCGCCGCTCCATGGACTGCGCCACGCAGAGCTCCAAGATGGCCCAGACGCTGGTCATCGCCACCGAGAAGCAGCTCATCCACGACGCCGTCGCCCTCGCCAAGGCCGTGCAGACAGACATGCCGGCTGCGGGCAACCCGGCTGGGACGACTCACTTCCAGCCGGCCGACAACACCAAGAAGATCCTGCTGGACCCGGCGCAGCCGGACAAGTTCGTCACCATCGGTGCCGGCTTGAGCAAGAAATAGGAAAGCGAGCTCACCAGCTTCCTCCGTGAGAATCGGGACATCTTCGCATGGACTCCAAGAGACATGCCGGGTGTGCCGAGGGAGTTGGCTGAGCACCACCTCCACGTCCGGCCTGAAGCCAAGCCGGTGAAGCAGCCTCTCAGGCGCTTCGCCGAAGAACGAAGGAAGGCCATCGGCGAAGAAATCGCCCGGCTCCTAGCTGCCGGCTTCATCATGGAAGTGCTGCACCCGGACTGGTTGGCGAACCCGGTCCTGGTTTTGAAGAAGAACGGCTCCTGGCGCATGTGTATCGACTACACCAGCCTGAACAAGGCGTGCCCGAAGGACCCCTTCCCCCTGCCGCGCATAGATCAAGTTATAGACTCGACTGCCGGCTGTGAACTGTTGTCTTTCCTAGATGCCTACTCAGGCTACCACCAGATTCCTTTGAATCCGGCTGATCAAATAAAGACTTCGTTCATTACCCCGTATGGGGCTTATTGCTACACGACTATGCCATTCGGCTTGAAAAATGCAGGCGCCACCTACCAAAGGTGCATGCAAAAATGCTTGCAGGATCAAATCGGCAGAAACGTTCACGCATATGTGGATGATGTCGTTGTAAAGACCAAGGAGACGACCACCCTCCTTGATGACCTGAGAGAAACCTTCACCAATCTGAGAAGATTCCGGATGAAGCTCAACCCGGCCAAGTGCACATTCGGCGTGCCGTCTGGCCAGCTCCTTGGCTACCTCGTCTCTCAGCGAGGGATCGAAGCCAACCCGGACAAGATCAGTGCCCTGGAGAAGATGGAACTGCCGCAGTGCCTCAAGGACGTCCAGAAGTTTGCTGGCTGCCTGGCTTCCTTGAGCCGCTTCGTCAGCCGGCTGGGGGAGAAGGCACTGCCCCTGTATCAATTAATGAAGAAGGCGGACAAATTCGTCTGGTCACCGCAGGCGGATGAGGCCTTCCGTGACTTGAAGCGCGTGCTCTCAACCGCGCCAATCCTTGCAACGCCGGCTTCAATGGAGCCGATGCTGTTGTACATCGCAGCCACCAACCGAGTGGTTAGCGTTGTCCTGGTGGTGGAGCGCAAAGAAGCCGACAGAGAACAGCTGGTTCAGCGCCCAGTCTACTACCTTAGCGAAGTGCTCTCCCAGTCGAAGCAAAACTACCCCCACTACCAAAAGGTCACCTACGGCGTCTACATGGCGGCCAAGAAGCTGAAGCACTACTTCCAAGAGCACCCCATCAAGGTGGTTGCCACAGCGCCCTTGGCGGAAATAATAGGCAGCAAGGATGCCAACGGCCGGGTTGCCAAGTGGGCCCTGGAGCTAGCCGCCCACACCATCCTCTACGAGCCACGCACAGCCATCAAGTCGCAGATCCTCGCGGACTTCTTCGTCGACTGGGCTGAGATGCAGTACCTGCCGCCTGTGCCGGATTCCACACACTGGAAGATGCACTTCGACGGCTCGAAGATGCGCAACGGCTTGGGAGCCGGCATCGTCATCACCTCTCCCAAGGGAGACCGGCTGGACTACGTCCTGCAGATCCACTTCGCCGCATCCAACAATGTGGCGGAGTATGAAGCGCTCATTCATGGGCTGAAGCTGGCCAAGGAGATTGGCGTGCGTCGCATACTTTGCTTCAGCGACTCCGACTTGGTTATACAGCAAGCATCTGGCGACTGGGACGCGAAGGACGCCAACATGGCCTCGTACCGCTTCCATGTCCAGTAGCTATCCGGCTTCTTCGATGGCTGCGAATTCCACCATGTGCCACGGGCAAACAACGAGGCGGCTGACGCCTTGTCCAAGATTGGCTCAACCCGGCAAGCCATTCCGCCGGGCATCGCCTTGGCGGTTCTCAAGAAGCCGTCCATCATACCGTCACCGGATTCGGATTCAATATTCGTGCCGGCTGACCCGGGGGCTGCTCAGCCGAACCCGGGGGCTTCATCGCCCAAGTCGGGGGCTAACAAGCCAAACCCGCCGGCAACCACGCCGAACCCGGGGACTTCTCAGTCCAACCCGGGGGCTTCATCGCCAAACTCGGGGGCTAGCAAGCCGAACCCGCCGGCTCGCAAGCCGAACCCGGCGACCATGCAGTCGAATCCGGAAGCTCCCACGCAGGAGGCCCTGTTGGTCAGCGTATTCGAAATAAGATGCGTACCTTCATGGGCACAAGAATTCCTCTCCTACCTCACCGACGGTGTGCTGCCTGATGATAGAGTCCAGGCCAGGCAGATTGAGAGAAGGGCCAAGGCCTACACAATCATCAACCACCAGCTGTACAAACGCAGCGTAAGTGGGGTGTTCCAGCGGTGCGTCGAGCCAGCTGAAGGGATTGAACTCTTACGGGAAATCCATGAAGGAGAGTGCGGACATCACGCCTCATCCAGAGCCATAGTGGCCAAAGCTTTCCAGCACGGTTTTTACTGGCCGACTGCGCTCAGAGACGCAGAAGAGTTGGTGAAGAAGTGCAACGGCTGTCAGCGCTTCGCAAAGAAGAGACACCAGCCGGCTTCCGCCTTTAAAACCATCCCCATCACATGGCCATTTGCCGTATGGGGCTTGGATATGGTAGGCCCATTCAGAACGGCGCGAGGCGGCATGACACATCTCTTGGTGATGATTGACAAATTCACCAAGTGGATCGAAGCCAAGCCAATCAAGAAACTGGACGGGTCTACAGCCGTCACATTCCTCAAGGAAATCATTGTGAGATTCGGCTACCCCCACAGCATTATCACCGACAACGGCAGCAATTTCTCCCAAGGCATCTTCTCTCGCTATTGTGGGGAAATGGGGATCCGGATGGCCCTATCTTCTGTGGCACACCCAGAGTCCAACGGACAAGTGGAAAAGGCTAACGGCTTAGTCCTAGCCGGCATCCGGCCCCGGCTGGTGGAGCCGCTCGAGCGAGCAGCCGGCTGCTGGATTGAAGAACTGCCCAATGTGCTGTGGAGCCTGCGCACGACGACAAACCGCTCGGTCGGCTTCACACCATTTTTCCTTGTATACGGGGCCGAAGCCGTCTTGCCGACTGATATCGAGCATGACGCGCCAAGGATCAAGCTCTACACAGAAGCCGAAGCCAAAGACGCTCGCGAAGATGGAGTTGACCTGGTCGAAGAGGCCCGACTGCTGGCTGCGTCTAGATCTACTATCTACCAGCAAAGCCTCCGACGCTATCACAGCCGGAAGGTCCAGCCCTTAGCATTCCGAGAAGGAGACCTAGTGCTCCGGCTGATCCAGCGGACAGCCGGACAGCATAAGCTGTCATCCCCATGGGAGGGTCCCTTCATCGTGAGCAAGGCGGTAGGCAATGATTCCTACTATCTCATAGATGCCCAAGAGGCTAAGAAAAACAAGCCGGACAAGGCTGACGAGGAGACTAAACGTCCCTGGAATGTCAGTTTACTCCGCCCATTTTACACATGAGAGCAGGAATGTATGTATCCCTTGTATCCCTTTTGTGAGTTATGAAAAAGCACGCGCCAAGAGCGCCGTTTCCGACAAGTTTTTCGCGTACTCCACCTTGTTTCGCCAATTGGCTTGAACCCTCTCACGCGGTCGGCTCAGTAACGTGATCCGGTTTCCGACAGCCGGCTTCCGATCCAGCTACAGACCGCAACCCGGCTGTCCGGCTGGCGGGAGTAAGGCCTAGGGAGCCGGCACGCAAAAAACGACTAAGGGAAAGAGTAAGAGCGAGTTGACTTGCAACTTTTTATATAAGTGCCGGATTGCCGAATTCAGCTCGTTCGACCGAAATACTGTCGGCCTCACCCAGCGGCCCGCTCTTGATCCGGCGACGGATCGCAAGTCGGACGTACGACCGGCAAGAGCACAGCCAAAGAGTGGGGCAGATGGGAAAAACTGAACGAGTCGAAAGAAAGCAACTCGGCACACAAATGACTAACCAACACATTAAAGTGTGACATAATTAAAGGGCGATAATATTCATACATGTGCACCCGGCATCCCGGGGATTTAATAAATTGTCTTGGCAAAAGAACAACTGAAAAGCAGGTAAACTAAGCCGGAGGGGCATCAGCGGAGCCGGCTGCCGGGTCGTCCTCGGGCGCATCTTCCGCCTCCTCATCTTCCATGTAATCTTCATCGGATGGAGGAGGGTTCGGGTCCGCGACGAAGGCGCCCTTGCCGACGAAGTCGGTGATGGCGCTGGCTCGGGCAAGACGGGCGGCCTTGAGATCGGCTGGGAGCTTGTCCTCCACGCCGGCTTGCCGGAACTGGAGCTGCCCCAGGTCCACCTCGTTGTACCAAGAGAGGACGAAGGACAGCGCCATGTCGGCACCAGCGCGCGTGGCCGACTCCTTCCAGTCGAGGAAGCGGTCCGGCGCCCGCTCCATCGAGGAGATGAGGCCGGAGATATCTCGCGGCACCGCCTCTTCAGGCCACAGCATTGGCACCAGCTCTTCAGCCGCCTTCCGAAGCTCCCAGCCAAGTTTGGTGATGGGCTCGATGCGGGCAGCCATGGACGCCATGTGGTCCTCCATGGAGAAGTACTCTGAGCTGCCCTCGCCGGTCTCCCGCCTCCTGGAGTCGCGCGCGACGCCAACGGCTGCTAAAGCCGCGTCCTGCGTCTCCGGGAAGGCCGCTGCGAGAAGAAGCAAGTCAGAAACCATCGAAGCCGAAATAAGCTGAAAAATGCAAATTTTCGAAGTCCTAAGCCAAAGGGAAAACCCTGGCGGCAGCCGGCAAGAACCAACTGCCACCAGCCCGAAGATGGGGATAGCGAAGAAATCAGAAGTTTCTGCTGCCGGCTGCCAACGAAAGCCGGCAGCCGACAGCCGAAAGCCGGCAAAGGGAAAGGAACATAGAGATGCACTCACCCGCCAAGCCGCGGTCAAGCGCGCTAAACTCATCGGTCCAGTGCTTGGCGGTAGCCGTCAGCTCCGTGGACTTGGCGGTGACCTCCTCCTGCAGCGCAAGCCGCTGCTTCTCCACCTCCGTCAGCCGCCGGCTCAGATCCTCCACCTTCTCCTTCTCCGCCGTCCTGAGGGAGTTGAGCTCAGTTAGGTGGTTCTGCTCCAGCAGGCGCAGCCGCGTCAACTCCTGCTCAGCCAGCTTGAGCTTGCCGGCGGCGGATCGGCCCGCCTCCTCGCTCTCGGCGCACTGGGCGCGAGCAGCTCGGAGATCCGACTCCAGCTGCGGGTTCAACTGCAAGGCGGCCGGAAAGAAACGTCAGCCAACCAAGACTAAAAAGAAAATAAGACATCGAGTCGAAAGAAGCAAGAGCTTACCCTTGGCGGTTTCCAGCTCGCGGGCCAAGTCGGCCCGGTCCAGCTTGGCCTTGTGGTAATGAGTGACGGCGCGATTATACAGAGTGGTGCGCCGATCCATCACAGCCTAAGGAAAAGAGAAAGTCAGTCGAACAGGCGAAACCCGTGCCGGCTCCAAGCAGCCGGCCCATGCCTCGGAGGGCTACCAGGATAATAATCAGGTCAAAAACAGACGAAGCTTACCTTGCCGGCTTCCTCCACCTTGGCAACGTTAGCCGCGGCCTCGGCAGCCCTGGCCTTGAGGTTGGCCTGCAGGCTGGAGAAGAACATCTCCACCGATGCTTGGCCGGGGTTCCCCTCCCGGCTGGTCACCTCATAGGAGTCGGCGCGGAGCCACGCCTGCTCCATGGTGGCAGCCGAGCCGAGGCTGGAGTCGGAGGCGGATGGCACCTGAAGAAGAAGTGCGCCCTTGGCCACATGCAGGCCCTGCTGCGACGCTGATGGGGTCTCCGTCCTCACCAGCGCGCGCGAGTCGGCGCCCTCCATGCGCGCCGGCTCGTCCCTCGCCGGCTCCTGCCTGGCCGGCTCCTCTGTCGTCGGCTGCGGCGGTGGCGTCGCTCCAAGCGCAGCGGATGGCCCAGCCGGCGCAGCTCGTCTCCGGCGCACAGGGTGCCCCCTCCGGGCTCTCATCCAGCTTCACCACGCTGGGCCTGGTGCCGGCTCCGGCCGCAGCGGCGCAGCCCTGCCAGCTCCGGTTCCAGGAGCAGCCCTGCCGGCTCCGGCTCCGGTTGAAGGCGGCATGCCCCGCCCGGCCCCAGCAGCTGGGTCCAGAAGACGTGTCCGGCGTGGGAACATATCGTCCAGCGTCGGCTGCCGCGGCGGCTCGGCCCGCGTGCCGCGATCAGGCGCTGAGGCCAGCGGCACGGCAAAGGAAGGTGCCCCTGCGGGAGGCGGAGTACCCGCAGGCGGCGGCGGCGTAGGTGCGCGCGAGGAAGGCTGCGGCGTCTGCTCCCTCCTCTGGCGCGGAAGCGGCGACACAACGCGTGGAGCTTGCCGGGAGCCGCCGCCCTGGGCAAACTTGATAGGGGCCCTAGCCGGATAAACAGAGAGAAGATAAGCATAAAAGTAAGGAAAGAAAAGGAATCAAACAAGAAAGAGAAAGAGAACTCACCCGGCCTACTCCGGAACCTTCTTCGGCTGCTGCCGGCGCTGCTTCTTCGCCTTCGCCTCCCAGGCGGCGGTGGAGCCGACTCGCTTTGTGCCCTTGGGCGCCGAAGTCGCCGTGGTGCTGGGCGGCCTCGTGCGAAGGGGCACGGTGGGGATTGGCCCCGTGGCGGACGTCGCCGGCTCCTCGTCCTCCTGCTGCTCTGGTGAAGGGGGCGGATTGTGCTTCCCCTGACCGCCTAGATCAGGCGCCTGCAGCAGGTCATCGTCGCCGGCCTGGTCGCCGGCTTGGTCAGCCGGATCGACGTGATCTGGCGTCCACCTCCTCGTCGCCAGGTCGCCGTCCTCGGCGTTCTGGCGCTCAAAGAGCTAGAGAGACAGAAAAAGCATGAGCAAATAACAAGCCGGAAGTCGGCAGAAGAAAAAGGAAGTCGGCCTCGCAGCCGCAAGCCGGAAATTGGCAAAGACACGAGGCTTACCCGCTCCGGTGGATGGTCCCTGTCGCGGGGCGCCAGCCCGTAGTTCCAGTCGTCCGGCAGGTTCGCCTTGGTGATGTTATTCACCCGGCTGGCCACCTGGGCCTTGGTAAGCAGTGCCTTGGACGTCCGGTTCGGATCGAACCGGCCGGACATGTGCCTGACTTTGTGGGTGCGCATCTGGAGCGGCAGCACCCGGCGCTCGGCGATGGTGCAGAGAAGATCTTCGGCAGTCAGCCCATTCTCGACGGCTGCCGCCAGGAAGTCCCAGAGCAGGTTCACCTCAGCGTCCGGATCCGTCGAGCGGGCGTTATAGCTCCAGTTGATCCGGCCGACTGGAGGAGCCGGGTTGAACTCCGGCAAGTTGATCCGGTCGACGAGCTGCCCCTCGTTGCGCACATAGAAGAACGACATTTGCCAGTTCTTCACCGAGTCAACGGTGGGGATTTTGGGGAAAGGCGTAATGGGCCGAGTGTAGATCGAGGCGGCGCCGCAGGCTCGCAGGTGGCCGTCGGTGGTTTGCGCCTTCAAGTAGAACAGCCGGCTCCAAAAGTCGATGTCGGGCCACAAGCCGGCGTAGGCCTCCATGAACGCTACGAAGCAGCTGAGGAGGACGCACGCGTTGGCCGGCAGGTGGTGCGGCTGCAGGCCGAAGTTGTCGAGGAACTGCCGGAAGAATGTCGAAGCCGGCAGGCCCAGCCCGTGATCGAGGTGCGCGCCGAAGACGACGCGCTCGCCGGGCTCCGGCGCGGGCTCCGTCTCCTCGCCGGGCACCCGCGTGACCACCGACCGCGGGATCCGCCGGAGGCGCACCAGTCGTTCGATGTCGTCCTCCCGCATGTATGAGCCCCTCCACGATCCGCTGGGAGACACCATTGTTGAAGCAGAAGAAGAAGACGACCAGGAGAGGCGAAACGGCGACGAAGAGCCTTGCGACGGCGGCGGCGACGGCGGCGGCTGAGGACGCTCCGTCGAAACGCGCGGCCCCGTGGCGCCGGATTGATGGAGTGGCGGCGGCGGCCCGGCAGAAGATCGTCGGGGCAGCTGCTCGCCGGAGTTCGCCAGGAGGTTGCCGGAGGAAAAGCATGGGCGTGCGACGGAGAAAGCTTGAGCGAGAGAGCGAAGAATGCGAGGAAGAAGAAGGGCTCCTCGGTACCGCTACCGGGGGCATTTATAGCCGCCTGGCGCGCCAGTTGCGCGGCCACGTGGCGATCGTGGGCCACGATCGGGATTTACTGCGCCGTAACTCCTCCCACGACCACGACGGTTACCGAAAACGGCCACACCACGTCGCCCACTACCGCACCGGATCCGGAGGAACATTGATGTGACCAGACGAACCGACCGCAGGGCCAGGCGTCAGACCAGTCAAGTCGGGCGCAGGGCCCGAGGCGGCGGAGACTCCGGCGCGCCGCAAGCCGGAGCCGGACAATAAGTTCCATGCGAACCAAAATTCATCAGCAAGGCGGAGACGCCATCAGATCTTGCGAGAAAGCAAAAACTGTACAAGTATAAAAAGCGGCCGGCTAGAAGCAGCCGGCAGGAACGAGCCGGATGAGGGCGCAGCCGGCTGAATGGGAATTCTCAGTCGGCCCCTCCAAGTGCCGTCAAATATATTCGAGAAGCCAGGAAAACCTGCCTAGGTCCTTCTAAACGCAGGACCTTGCCAGCTTCGGGGGCTAATGTCGGGGGGAAGACCCCGGATAGGGCAATGGACGCGGAGCAGCCGGCTGGCCACTGGCCGGCTCGCGGCAAAGGCCGGCTGAGGAGCAGCCGGCTGGCGCCGTGGCCGGCTGGTCCGGAAGCCGGCTGGCTCTAGGTCCTAGTCGGCCTGGCTACGGCCACCAATGCTGTAGCTGGGCCGGCTTCTACAAGCCATATCCGACTGGGGTTTGTACCTCAGACCGACTCGAGGCTGGCGAGTCTTGCACTGGAAGGAACCGGGTTGGTGATCCGGGTTCCTAAAGTCCACGCTGACTCCATCTTCCGTAAAGCGCGGGGCACTGTGGAGCAATAGTGCCACGCGCCGGACAGGCCGTCAGGGCTTACGACGATCCGTACTGGCTACAGTGGCTGACGGCGACAGGGACACCTCCTCTCCATACCGCTGACCGTGGCAGCCGGATGGGACAGGCCACGATGCCTCAACGGCTCCTGACGTCACCGCCTCGGGAAGGAGCGGAAGCCGGAGCCGGCCAAGCCGGCCAGTAAACTATAGGGTCTTATATGTAAAGTGCCGGCGCCTATATAAGCCGCACTACCCCCTCTCGTGCAGGGGATCGATCATTCTTACTTCATTCCACCCATAGAGCTGCCCTGTGAGAGAGACCATCGTCTCCTTTAGCCTCCCAGGAGCAGCCGGACACAGCTCTAGGAGCACCATTGTATTGTGTGATCATCATATACACTCATAGCAGGAGTAGAGGTTTTACCTCCATCGGAGGGCCTCGAACCTGGGTACGTCGCCGTGTCGCTCGTGCCCATACCCGCATCCGGATACCGCCGTGAGATCCCTCAGGAACCACTTCGATTAGCCACCCTATGGCATATGCCATGACGATACCACGACACCAAACTTTTCCAACCCTTTGCACCTCATCCAAGACCTCATCAAGGAGAACAACTTTGGTCAAGACCATCCCTGCAAACTCTCTCTGGATTCAAAGTTATGCTCAAGCAAAGTGGAGACATCAAAGCAGATTCAAGATTATGCCCAATTTGGATTTTTGCAAATCAACTCCATTTTGCACCCCACCACCACCATTCTGCTCCAATCATTATTCAAATCAACTCCGCCAAAATTCATTTCAAAATTCGAAAATTACTCTCTTGCGGCCATTTGGTCGAGCACCTTGTGTGCAATGTGCTGCCAACCCTAGACATGTGAATATCCAGTGGACCATGGACTAAACCATCGAGCTTATGTCACCTTGAGTACCCCTATCTACCCCTTGCACGATGCCAAGCCTCAGATACACTTTGCAGTACACGAATTCATCACCATTGAGCCATGCCGTGGCATGACATGGACACACACATGCTCTCCCGCTCTCTGGTCAAATCCAAAGTACACCACCGTGTCAAACGCACCCCTCACACTCCCCTGCACACGCTAGGCACGTTGCTCGACGAATTGGTGCACCACACGCGCCGGCACGAGCGCACGCCCAGTGACGCACGCGCACGCCAGAGCGTGCACGGACAAGCACCAGAGCGAGCCAGGCCATGACGTCGCCCCACTGCCTCTGGCCACCCCGTGCCTTCTCCGATCGCCACCAGCTCCGCCACGCCACCCTCTCCACACTAGACAAGCTCACTGGCCCGCGGGAACGCTGTAGACGACGACCACCTCGCCGACGTCCGCCATGGTACTAAGAGCCTCCGTCACGCGCCTGCCCTCGTCCTTGCCTCATTTTCACCTCCGTCAAGCGCTGCATGACCGCACTGACCCCGCCAACTCGCGCGCATCATCGCCAGTCCATCTGCGCCCCTGTAGCGACGTCGCCATGGACGACTTCGCCGCAGCACCACGGCCTCGCCCCGCTGCTATAAAAGGAGGGCTCCCCGCTCTCAAATCTCCAAACCAACAACTTCCCCTCCTCTCACTCAACCTCCTCGACCCCTCTCTACTCAACATTCGCGCCACCGTAGCCACCCACTTTGATCAACGGAGTCCGTGACGCTGCCGCGAAAGGAGGAGACGCCAGAAGCCACCCCGGAGCTGTCGTTTGTTCCTGGAGCCTCGCCGTCGTCCACAACGCCACCGCAGCACATCGCCGACAATCGCCGCGCCACCGGTGAGCCGCTGATACGTCCAAAACGTATCTACTTTCCCGAACATTTTTGCTATTGTTTTGCCTCTAATTTGTGTATTTTGGATGCAACTAACACGGACTAACGCTATTTTCAGCAGAACTGTTCTGGTGTCTCGTTTTTGTGCAGAAATCCAACTTTCGGGAAAATCCTCGGAATTTATGCAGAAGGCCCTATTTTCCCAGAATAATGACGGAGCCAGAAGGACAATTAAGGTGGAGGCCCGAGGGCCCCACACCATAGGGCGGCGCGGCCCAGGGGGGGCCCGCGCGGCCCTGTGGTGTGGCCCCCTCGGCCGGCCTCTGATGCCCCCCTTCGGACTATTTATCGGCCTCGACCTAAAAACGCACGAAGAGAAGTCGAAGTCGCCAGAAACCCTCCAGAACGCCGCCACATCGCGAAACTCCGTCGCGGGAGCCAGAAGTCTCCGTTCTGGCACTCCGCCGGGACGGGGAATTGGAGGAGATCATCGCCGCCATCACCGCCAACACCTCTACATCAACCAGCCATGTTTCCCCCATCCATGTGTGAGTAATTCCCCCGCTGTAGGCCGAAGGGGATGGTAGGGATTGGATGAGATTGGTCATGTAATATCATAAGATTGTTAGGGCATAGTGCCTAGTGTCCGTAATTGGTACTTTGATGATATTGTTGCAACTTGTTATGCTTAATGCTTGTCACTAGGGCCCGAGTGCCATGATCTCAGATCTGAACATGTTATTGTTTCATCAAGATAATCATTGTTATGGTCTTACCTATAAGTTGTATACACATGTCGCTGTCCGGAACCGATGGCCCCGAAGTGACAGAAATCGGGACAACCGGAGGGAATGGTAGCGATGTGAGGATCACATGTGTTCACGGAGTGTTAATGCTTTGCTCCGGTACTCTATTAAAAGGAGTACCTTAATATCCAGTAGTTTCCCTTGAGGCCCGGCTGCCACCGGCTGGTAGGACAAAAGATGTTGTGCAAGTTTCTCATTGCGAGCACGCACGACTATATATGGAACACATGCCTATTGATTGCTTTGTACTTGGACACCATTTTATTATTATCTGCAAATGCCCTGCTATGATTGTTACATGAGTTTCTCTCATCCATGCAACGCCCGTCATCCGTCCCCGTGCCTACAGTATTTTAACCCTGCTGTTTACTAAAATCACTACTGCTGTCTTTGTTACTCTGCTGCTGTTATTTCACTACTGCTACTGCTATAAAACTGTTACTACTGATAAACCCTTGCGAGCAAGTCTATTTCCAGGTGCAGCTGAATTGACAACTCCGCTGTTAAGGCTTCCAAGTGTTCTTTGTCTCCCCTTGTGTCGAATCAATAAATTGGGTTTTACTTCCCTCGAAGACTGTTGCGATCCCCTATACTTGTGGGTCATCAGCCGCCGACCCCCTGATCTTGCCGCGCCAGTACCCTCCTCTCGCCGTCGACAACGACGCACTTGAGCCGTTGGATCGTCGCCAATTCGTGCGTCCCAGGATAGCCCTTACCGTTTCGCGTTTTAAGTGAGACTGACGGGTGGAGCCCACCTCGTCAGGCAGCCCACGCGGGCGAGACGCGTGGTGGGCTGGCTTTCTCGTTTTTAAACGGTTTTGGCCCAGTTAGGTTTCCCGCCAGGCCCAGGAATTCAAATTTTTATTTTTAGTTTATTTCCAATTTGCTTGCAAATGCTATTTTCAAATTTGAATAGAATCAAATCCACTGGGCCAAATTTGATGAATTTGGTATTGTTGGAAAGCTTGTGAAAAGCTCTACCCAACCCCACTGGTCTCAACCCTAATTTCGTTGTAGAATTAATGTGAAAAAAAGAACAAGGCAGGGCCTTTTACAACTTCAAACAATTATTAAAAATAAACCCTAAGTGATTTTGAGTTGATTCTAACTCTCATAAATCACATTTCACATACTCTGCATGTTTATGTAAAAATATCACATAGTTGTTCGTATGATCATGGACTAGAGCAAAATAATGGCTATGTGGCTATTTCTAGTCCATTTAAACTTATCCAAAATTATTTCTTAAATGGTATGAGAGGTTCCCTCTCATTTAAATCATGGTCCTAAGCAACTCAAGATGAGGTGTTGACTTGGTCTATAGCATCTCATAATGGATCACTTAGAGACATTAAATTGTTGCAATAGGAGTATTTAAGATGCATGAGGTTTAGTACCTCATTTAAATCTTAATAGATATGAAGTGTTGACCTTAGTCAACATGTAATCATACCTTATTATTATTTGAGGAAATTAAATCTTAAGAAGATTCAATGAGAGGAAATTATTTCTCTCCTACAAGTTTTCTTAACACACAAGCCAACCCCCTTTTTGTGATTAGTGTTGTGATGCTAGAATAGTGGAGGTGAACCAATTGAGTGATTAGTATAGCTTTAAGACTTTTTTGGTGATTGTATACCTCGTATTCGATTTTAGACGCTAGTACCGAGGAGTACCAGGAGGAGGAGGTCTACTTCCCGGAAGAAGAAGACCACTTTGATCAGTACACCAACCAAGGCAAGCTAATATTCTTGCAAGCTACCTTAGTGCAAAGCTCTCCTTGAGCAAGGCACTATTACCCTATTACCTTGGGTTCTACTTTACAAATCCCAGTTTTTATCTCTCAAAGCTTTACCTTGATTTGCAAGTTTTACTTTGATAGTTAACTTGAATCTAGATAAGAAGTAGTACAAGAGTATCAAAGTTAGCCTAGACAGCTACAAGCTAGTTAGCACCCCTCATGACTAGTTGCTAGTGCTAAATTAAAAGTGACTACTCTAGCTGGGAACTTGTGAAACTTTTTGAATTCTGAAAACCTTGGAATGATGAGTCATTCCATTGAAAGATTTCGAAGGTGAATGTGACTGGTTTGAAATGAGGGTTTTGATGAAAAATGATGATTGGGTTCGGATGCGATACCCTTCCAATTCTTTAGTACCCCCACAATACCTGATTATGGGTAAGGCTTTAGCTGGAAATTTATGTGTCTTAGTATGGGTTCCCTCTGAACAAGCGTCATAGAGGTTATGCCGAGGCTGCCTCTGTTGAAAGTGAAATGACGTGAAATGAGGTGACTGTCCTACCCAAGCCCTGTGCAGTTCCCAGGATAGCAGTTGGTTATCACTGGGAGGCCAAGCTCATGGGGAGAGGTGTCTATACTAGGGTGTGTAAGTGAAAGGTTAATGGTTGATGATCCGCATACTGAGTTATGATTATTCAGGGTTATCCCTGACGGATGTAATCAAATGTTGTGGCACAAGTGCGCAACCTCTGCAAAGTGTAAACCTATTCGAATAGCCGCGTCTGCGGTCATGGACAGTTGGAAAGGCCATACTGTTCCGTCATCAGAACCTTTCCCATATGTGACTTGTGTTTTGAACTTGAAAAGGTGACTTTGATTTGAATCACAACAGAGTTGTGGGAATGACACTAATGTTCCCACTTGAGTTAGTTAGCATATGAGGAGACTTTTACAAAATATCTATGAACTAAAGTTGGCTTTATGCAAATAAACCTAGAGCTTAGAACACTCTCAGTAGAATTATTAGTACTTACACTAGTATTAGTTTGCGAGTACTTGAAAGTACTCACGGCTATGTCACTGGCTATTCAAATGGTCAGACTATGAAGCTGAACAGCAGTATGAAGATGACAGCCAACAGGACATCTACGACAACTAGGAGCCTCTTCTAACGTCAAGCGTTGCCTGTGGAATAGATAGTCCACTACTACTTCGCTTCCGCTACGTATTATGTAATGATCATTAGAACAAGTGTTGTAATGAGACTGGATCATGGGGTCCTTTTTATTTTAAGACTATTATGGTGTTGTAATGAATGATGACTCTTTGATATTCAACTGTTATGTCTCGCAAAAACAATCTTCCTGGGATTGCGATGTATGGCATAATAGGCATCTGGATTTAAAAATCCGGGTGTTGACAGCCCCAAGGAACCAGTACTCCAGCGAAGAGAAATCAGAACTCGGGCGAAGAAGGGGCGGATGCGGAGGAACAAACTGGGCGGAAGAATCGGGTGAGGAAGACTCGGTCGCTCAGCGGCGGAGATCGGGAAGAATAAGAATACTAGCGAGATATTGGGCCGGCCCAAAAGGTACGTGGGGGTGTGCGGCACTCCGTATACACCGACCCGACCTGGTCGGTGTATAGGATCCGCCCCTCCACCCCGGTTTTTCTAAGCCTAGAGGGGGGTGAATAGGCGATTTAAAACTTTTACGAGATGGGCTTAACAAATGCGGAATAAAACTAGCGTTTACTTTGTCAAGCCCAAAGCCTATATACTATGGTTCACCTATGTGCACCAACAACTTATTCTAAGCAATGGTTCATCTATGTGCACCAACAACTTATGCTAAGCAATACAATCAAGTATGAGATAGCAAGATATATATAACTTCAAGCACGATGGCTATCACAAGGTAAAGTGCATAAGTAAAGAGCTCGGGTATAGAGATAACCGAGGCACGCGGGAGACGATGATTTATCCCGGAGTTCACACTCTTGCGAGTGCTAATCTCCGGTGGAGAGGTGCGGTGGCTTAGTGCTCCCGAACGCCACAAGAGGCTCACCTTGAGGTGTGGTTGCTCGATGCACACCAACGCCACAAAGGCCTCACCCCAAGATGCGGTACTCACACCACACACCGAACGCCACGAAGGCGCCTCACCTAAATCTCCGGTAACCCTCGCCACAAAGGCCTAGGTCACGGTTCCTGATGCGTGTAGTTGACACACATCCGTTGGGAACCCCAGGAGGAAGGTGTGATGCGTACAGTAGCAAGGTTTCCCTCAGAAAGAAACCAAGGTTTATCGAACCAGTAGGAGCCAAGAAGCACGTTGAAGGTTGATGGCGGCGGAGTGTAGTGCGGCGCAACACCAGGGATTCCGGCGCCAATGTGGAACCTGCACAACACAATCAAAGTACTTTGCCCCAACGTAACAGTGAGGTTGTCAATCTCACCGGCTTGCTGTAAACAAAGGATTAGATGTATAGTGTGGATGATGATGATTGTTTGCGAAAAACAGTAAAGAACAATTACAGTAGATTGTATTTCAGATGTAAAGAATAGGACCGGGGTCCACAGATCACTAGTGGTGTCTCTCCCATAAGATAAACAGATGTTGGTGAACAAATTACAGTTGGGCAATTGACAAATAAAGAAGGCATAACAATGCACATACATATATCATGATGAGTACTATGAGATTCAATCAGGGCATTACGACAAAGTACATAGACCGCTATCCAGCATGCATCTATGCCTAAAAAGTCCACCTTCAGGTTATCATCCGAACCCCCTCCAGTATTAAGTTGCAAACAACAGACAATTGCATTAAGTATGGTGCGTAATGTAATCAACACAAATATCCTTAGACAAAGCATCGATGTTTTATCCCTAGTGGCAACAGCACATCCACAACCTTAGAACTTTCTGTCACTGTCCCAGATTTAATGGAGGCATGAACCCACTATCGAGCATAAATACTCCCCCTTGGAGTCACAAGTATCAACTTGGCCAGAGCAACTTGACATAGTATTCAATATTCATCGGATCCCAACAAACACAACATGTATACAAATAGATGATCTTGATCATGATAGGCATCTCACAAGATCTAACATGATAGCACAATGAGGAGAAACAACCATCTAGCTACTGCTATGGACCCATAGTCCAGGGGTGGACTACTCACACATCGATCCGGAGGCGATCATGGCGATGAAGAGACCTCCGGGAGATGATTCCCCTCTCCGGCAGGGTGCCGGAGGCGATCTCCTAAATCCCCCGAGATGGGATTGGCGGCGGTGGCGTCTGTGTAAGGTTTTCCGTATCGTGGCTCTCGGTACTGGGGGTTTCGCGACGAAGGCTTTAAGTAGGCAGAAGGGCAGGTATGGGGCCACACGAGGGCCCCACACGCCAGGGCCGCGCGGCCAGCACCTGGGCCGCGCTGCCCTGTTGTGTGGTCGCCTCGTGGCCCCACTTCGTTTCCTCTCCGGACTTCTGGAAGCTTCGTGGAAAAATAGGACCCTGGGCGTTGATTTCGTCCAATTCCGAGAATATTACCTTACTAGGATTTCTGAAACCAAAAACAACAGAAAACAGCAACTGGCTCTTCGGCATCTCGTCAATAGGTTAGTGCCGGAAAATGCATAATAATGACATATAATGTGTATAAAACATGTGAGTATCATCATAAAAGTAGCATGGAACATAAGAAATTATAGATACGTTTGGGACGTATCAAGCATCCCCAAGCTTAGTTCCTACTCGCCCTCGAGTAGGTAAACGATAACAAAGATAATTTCTGAAGTGACATGCTATCATAATCTTGATCATACTATTGTAAGCATATGAGATGAATGCAGCGATTCGAAGCAATGATGAAGATAATGAGTAAACAAATGAATCATATAGCAAAGACTTTTCATGAATAATACTTTCAAGACAAGCATCAATAAGACTTGCATAAGAGTTACTCATAAAGCAATAAATTCAAAGTAAAGGCATTGAAGCAACACAAAGGAAGATATAAGTTTCAGCGGTTGCTTTCAACTTCAACATATTTATCTCATAGATAATTGTCAACACAAAGTAATATAACAAGTGCAATAGGTAAACATGTAAGAATCAATGCACACAGTTGACACAAGTGTTTGCTTCTGGGATAGAAAGAATAGGCAAACTGACTCAACAATAAAGTAAAAGATAGGCCCTTCGCAGAGGGAAGCATGGATTACTATTTTTGTGCTAGAGCTTTTCATTTTGAAAACAAGAAATAATTTTGTCAACGGTAGTAATAAAGCATATGTGTTATGTATAAGACATCTTATAAGTTGCAAGCCTCATGCATAGTATACCAATAGTGCTCGCACCTTGTCCTAATTAGCTTGGATTAACACGGATTATCATTGCATAGCATATGTTTCAACCAAGTGTCACAAAGGGGTACCTCTATGCCACCTGTACAAAGGTCTAAGGAGAAAGCTCGCATTGGATTTCTCTCTTTTGATTATTCTCAACTTAGACATCCATACCGGGACAACATAGACAACAGATAATGGACTCCTCTTTAATGCAGATGCATTCAACAACAGATAATATTCTCATAAGAGATTGAGGATTAATTGTCCAAACTGAAACTTCCACCATGAATCATGGCTTTAGTTAGCGGCCCAATGTTCTTCTCTAACAATATGCATACTCAAACCATTTGATCTTGAAAATCGCCCTTACTTCAGACAAGACGAACATGCATAGCAACTCACATGATATTGAACAAAGGTGTAAAAGTTGGTGGCGTCCCCAGAAGCATGGTTACCGCTCAACAAGCAACTTATTAAGAAATAAGACACATAAGTACATATTCTTCACCACAATAGTTTTTAAGGCTATTTTCCCATGAGCTATATATTCCAAAGACAAAGGATAGAATTTTAAAGGTAGCACTCAAGTAATGTACTTTGGAATGGCAGAGAAATACCATGTAGTAGGTAGGTATGGTGGACACAAATGGCATAGTTTTTGGCTCAAGGATTTGGATGCACGAGAAGAATTCCTCTCAATACAAGGCTAGGCTAGCAAGGTTGTTTGAAGCAAACTCAAGTATAAAAGGTGCAGCAAAGCTCACATATGAACATATTGTAAGTATTATAAGACTTTACATTGTCTCCTTGTTGTTCAAACACCTTAACCAGAAAATATCTAGACTCTAGAGATCAATCATGCAAACCAAATTTTAACAGGCTCTATGTAGTTCTTGATTAATGGGTACAAGGTACATGATGCAAGAGCTTAAACATGATCTATATGAGCACAACAATTGCCAAGTACCACATTATTCAAGACATTAAACCATTTACCACATGCGGCATTTTCCATTTCCAACCATATAACAATGAATGAAATAGTCTGACTTTCGCAATGAACATTAAAGATAAAGCTAAGAACATATTTGTTCATACGAAACAGCGGAGCGTGTCTCTCTCCCAAACAAAGAATGCTAGGATCCGACTTTATTCAAACAAAAACAAAAACAAAAACAAACAGACGCTCCAAGTAAAGCACATAAGATGTGACGGAATAAAAATATAGTTTCACTAGAGGAACCTGATAAGTTGTCGATGAAGAAGGGATGCCTTGGGCATCCCCAAGCTTAGACGCTTGAGTCTTCTTAAAATATGCAGGAATGAACCACGGGGGCATCCCCAAGCTTTGACTTTTCACTCTTCTTGATCATATTGTATCATCCTCCTCTCTTGACCCTTGAAAACTTCCTCCACACCAAACTCAAAACAAACTCATTAGAGGGTCAGTGCATAATTCATATATTCAGAGGTGACATAGTCATTCTTAACACTTCTGGACATTGCACAAAGCTACTGAAAGTTAATGGAACAAAGAAATCCATCACATATAGCAAAACAGGCAATGTGAAATAAAAGGCAGAATCTGTCAAAACAGAACAGTTCGTAAAGACAAATTTTAAAGTGGCACCAGACTTGCTCAGATGAAAATGCCCAAATTGAATGAAAGTTGCGTACATATCTGAGGATCACACACGTAAATTGGCAGATTTTTCTAAGTTACCTACAGAGAGGCATATTGAAATTCGTGACAGCAAGAAATCTGTTTGTGCGCAGCAATCCAAATCTAGTATTGGCTTTACTATCAAAGACTTTACTTGGCACAACAATGCAATAAAATAAAGATAAGGAGAGGTTGCTACAGTAGTAACAACTTCCAAGACTCAAATATAAAATAAAGTGCAGAAGTAAAATAATGGGTTGTCTCCCATAAGCGCTTTTCTTTAACGCCTTTCAGCTAGGCGCAGAAAGTGTGTATCAAGTATTATCAAGAGATGAAGCATCAACATCATAATTTGTTCTAATAATAGAATCATAAGGTAACTTCATTCTCTTTCTAGGGAAGTGTTCCATACCTTTCTTGAGAGGAAATTGATATTTAATATTACCTTCCTTCATATCAATGGTAGCACCAACAGTTCGAAGAAAAGGTCTTCCCAATATAATGGGACAAGATGCATTGCATTCAATATCCAAGACAACAAAATCAACGGGGACAAGGTTATTGTTAACCATAATACGAACATTATCAATCCTCCCCAAAGGTTTCTTTATAGCATTATCAGCAAGATTAACATCCAAATAACAATTTTTCAATGGTGGTAAGTCAAGCATATCATAAATTTTCTTAGGCATAACAGAAATACTTGCACCAAGATCACATAAAGCATTACAATTAAAATCATTGACCCTCATCTTAATAATAGGCTCCCAACCATCTTCCAACTTCCTAGGAATAGAGGTTTCAAGTTTTAGTTTCTCTTCTCTAGCTTTTATGAGAGCATTTGTAATATGTTTTGTAAAGGCCAAATTTATAGCACTAGCATTGGGACTTTTAGCAAGCTTTTGTAAGAACTTTATAACTTCAGAGATGTGACAATCATCAAAGTCTAAACAATTATGATCTACAGCAATGGGATCATTGTCCCCAATATTTTGAAAAATTTCAGCAGTTTTATCAATTTCAGCAGTTTTAGCAGTTTCAGGCAATTTTGCACGCTTTGCACTAGGAGTAGAAACATTGCCAACACCAATTATTTTACCATTGATAGTAGGAGGTGTAGCAATATGTGATCATTAACATTACTAGTGGTGGTAGTAGTCCAAACTTTAGCTACATTATTCTCTTTAGCTAGTTTTCATTTTCTTCTCTTTCCCACCTAGCATGCAATTCAACCATCAATCTAATATTCTCATTAATTAGAACTTGGATGGCATTTGCTGTAGTAAAAATTTTATTATCAATATCCTTATTAGGCATAACTTTCAATTTTAAAAGATCAACATCAGAGACAAGTCTATCAACCTTAGAAGCAAGAATATCAATTTTATCAAGCTTTTCTTCAACAGATTTGTTAAAAGCAGTTTGTGTACTAATAAATTCTTTAAGCATGGCTTCAAGACCAGGGGGTACATTCCTATTATTGTTGTAAGAATTCCCATAAGAATTACCATAACTATTACCATTAGCAGCAGGATATGGCCTATAGTTGTTACCAAAATTATTCCTATAAGCATTGTTGTTGAAATTATTATTTTTAATGAAGTTCTCATCAACATGTTCTTCTTGGGCAACCAATGAAGCTAAAGGAACATTATTAGGATCAACATTAGATCTACCATTCACAAGTATAGACATAATAGCATCAATCTTATCACTCAAGGAGGAGGTTTCTTCAACAGAATTTACCTTCTTACCTTGTGGAGCTCTTTCCATGTGCCATTCAGAGTAATTCACCATCATATCATCAAGAAGCTTTGTTGCTGCCCCCAAAGTGATGGACATAAAGGTACCTCCATCAGCTGAATCCAATAGGTTCCGCGAAGAAAAATTCAATCCTGCATAAAAGGTTTGGATGATCATCCAAGTAGTTAGTCCATGGGTTGGGCAATTCTTTACCAAAGATTTCATTCTATCCCATGCTTGAGCAACATGTTCATTATCTAATTGCTTGAAATTCATTATGCTACTTCTCAAAGATATAATTTTAGCAGGAGGATAATATCTACCAATAAAAGCATCTTTACATTTAGTCCATGAATCAATACTATTTCTAGGCAGAGATAGCAACTAATCTTTAGCTCTTCCTCTTAAGGAGAAAGGAAACAATTTCAATTTTATAATGTCACCATCTACATCCTTATACTTTTGCATTTCACATAGTTCAACAAAATTATTAAGATGGGCAGCAGCATCATCAGAACTAACACCAGAATATTGCTCTCTCATAACGAGATTTAGTAAAGCAGATTTAATTTCAAAGAATTCTGCTGTAGTAGCAGGTGGAGCAATAGGTGTGCATAACAAATCATTATTATTTGTGCTAGTGAAGTCACACAACTTAGTATTTTCAGGAGTACCCATTTTAGCAATAGTAAATAAAGCAAACTAAATAAATTAAATGCAAGTAACTAATTTTTTTTTGTGTTTTTGATATAGAGAACAAGACAGTAAATAAAGTAAAACTAGCAACTAATTTTTTTGTGTTTTTGATATAGTGCAGCAAACAAAGCAGTAAATAAAATAAAGTAAAGCAAGACAAAAACAAAGTAAAGAGATTGGAAGTGGAAGACTCCCCTTGCAGCGTGTCTTGCTCTCCCCGGCAACGGCGCCAGAAAAAATGCTTGATGCGTGTAGTTGACACACGTCCGTTGGGAACCCCAAGAGGAAGGTGTGATGCGTACAGTAGCAAGTTTTCCCTCAGAAAGAAACCAAGGTTTATCGAACCAGTAGGAGCCAAGAAGCACGTTGAAGGTTGATGGCGGCGGAGTGTAGTGCGGCGCAACACCAGGGATTCCGGCGCCAACGTGGAACCTGCACAACACAATCAAAGTACTTTGCCCCAACGTAACAGTGAGGTTGTCAATCTCACCAGCTTGCTGTAAACAAAGGATTAGATGTATAGTGTGGATGATGATGATTGTTTGCGAAGAACAGTAAAGAACAATTGCAATAGATTGTATTTCAGATGTAAAGAATAGGACCGGGGTCCACAGATCACTAGTGGTGTCTCTCCCATAAGATAAACAGATGTTGGGTGAACAAATTACAGTTGGGCAATTGACAAATAAAGAAGGCATAACAATGCACATACATATATCATGATGAGTACTATGAGATTCAATCAGGGCATTACGACAAAGTACATAGACCGCTATCCAGCATGCATCTATGCCTAAAAAGTCCACCTTCAGGTTATCATCCGAACCCCCTCCAGTATTAAGTTGCAAACAACAGACAATTGCATTAAGTATGGTGCTTAATGTAATCAACACAAATATCCTTAGACAAAGCATCGATGTTTTATCCCTAGTGGCAACAGCACATCCACAACCTTAGAACTTTCTGTCGCTGTCCCAGATTTAATGGAGGCGTGAACCCACTATCGAGCATAAATACTCCCTCTTGGAGTCACAAGTATCAACTTGGCCAGAGCCTCTACTAGCAACGGAGAGCATGCAAGAACATAAATAACATATATGATTAATTGATAATCAACTTGACATAGTATTCAATATTCATCGGATCCCAACAAACACAACATGTAGGATTACAAATAGATGATCTTGATCATGATAGGCAGCTCACAAGATCTAACATGATAGCACAATGAGGAGAAGACAACCATCTAGCTACTGCTATGGACCCATAATCCAGGGGTGGACTACTCACACATCGATCCGGAGGCGATCATGGCGATGAAGAGACCTCCGGGAGATGATTCCCCTCTCCGGCAGGGTGCCGGAGGCGATCTCCTGAATCCCCCGAGATGGGATTGGCAGCAGCGGCGTCTCTATAAGGTTTTCCGTATCGTGGCTCTCGGTACTGGGGGTTTCGCGACGAAGGCTTTAAGTAGGCGGAAGGGCAAGTCAGGGGGCCACACGAGGGCCCCACATGCCAGGGCCGCGCGGCCAGCAGCTGGGCCGCGCCGCCCTGTTGTGTGGTCGCCTCGTGGCCCCACTTCGTTTCCTCTCCGAACTTCTGGAAGCTTCGTGGAAAAATAGGACCCTGGGCGTTGATTTCGTCCAATTCCGAGAATATTTCCTTACTAGGATTTCTGAAACCAAAAACAGCAGAAAACAGCAACTGGCTCTTCGGCATCTCGTCAATAGGTTAGTGCCGGAAAATGCATAATAATGACATATAATGTGTATAAAACATGTGAGTATCATCATAAAAGTAGCATGGAACATAAGAAATTATAGATACGTTTGGGACGTATCAGTTCCACTAAGGGATTTCCTTCGAGGCGGAAACCGGGCCTTACACAAAGGTTGGGGCACACTTCCACAACTTAATTGGCGGCTCCCAACAAATTTCCACAAAGGCCTAGAATCCGTCTAGGGTTCCAAGAACCCAAGAGTAACAACCTTCTTGCTTTCACCACCACGAATCACCGTGGAGAACTCAAACTGATGCACCAAATGCAATGGCAAGAACACCACAAAGATGCTCAAGTCCTTCTCTCTCAAATTCCAACAAAGCTACAAAAGCTATTGGGGGAATAAGAGAGGAAGAACAAAGAGGAGAACACAAAATTAATTCTCCAAGATCTAGATCTAGAGGATTCCACTCACAAAGAGAGGGATTTGATTGGTCAAGATGTAGATCTAGATCTCCTCTCTCTTTTCCCTCAAGAGTATGCAAGAATCATGGGATGAATCAAGAACTAGGGCAAGCTTTGAAGGACAACAATGGAGGGGCGAGAGAGAGAGAGAGTGAACCAACCAGCCCAAGGAGGAAGAAGGGGTGCTTAAATACCCCTCCCATCGAAATATGACCATTTGGGTATGCTCAGGCCGGATTTTCCGGGCCGGATATTAGAAAACTGCTCGCGGTAAGGGGGCCGGATATTTTGAATCCGAGCCGGAATATCCCCCCCCCCCCCCCCCGAAAACTGCAGAAACACCAAAACGAGAATGATCATAACCTGAGCATCCAGACTCCGATTTTGATGATCTTGGGCTTGTTTCGAAGCTAGTAACAAGCTCTACAAGATCATGTTGGGAACCATCATAGTCCATCAAGGTAGGATAGAAATAAATGACGAAAGGTTTGACCTATCTAAAAAAGACATACCGGTAAAACCTCCAACCTTGAAAATGCAACAAGTAGCCCGTGCAAAAACCATTCTTGATGAACTAGAGCTTGTCATGAGAATAAACATAAGCTCTAGAACATCACATGGATAAGATCCAAATAAAAACCAAGAAAGATGATGCAAGGATGCAAAAGTTTGAGCTCTCCGAAGGATACGATCGAGTTACTCACCCGAGAGCCCTCTTGATAGTACGACAACTAAACTATAAACCGGTCTCCAACTACACCATGAGACCGGTGAGAAAGAAACTCTATCAAGAGCAAACCTTAACCTTACGCATTCCACTTGAGCTTGATGATGACGGTCTTGACCACAACAAGATGGAACGCCTTTCTTGATTGTGCTTGCTTGACGAAGTCTTGTGGATTGCTCCCCCATAATCCACCATGGGAGGGCTTCTTCTTCGGCGCATCTTCACATATCCATGAAAACCATATAGATTGCTCCCCCATAATCCACCATGGGAGAGCTTCTTCTTCGGCGCATCTTCTCATATCCATGATCACCATATGGATGGCAAGAGTCAAGCAAAGAATCTCTTCGAGATGGCTCATCTTGAACTTGCACTTCATTTCGTTGATGTCTTGAAGTTAACCTTGAGAGCTCACTTCATCTTCATCTTCAAGACATACTTGACAATTTGCACTTCATTTCGTTGATGTCTTGAAGTTAACCTTGAGAGCTCACTTCATCTTCATCTTCAAGACATACTTGACACTTTGCACTTCATTTCATTGATGTCTTGAAGTTAACCTTGAGAGCTCACTTCATCTTCATCTTCAAGACATACTTGACACTTGATCTTCTACATTTGTTTCTTATTGCAATATTGAAGCCAACGTATGGTTCAAGCATTGCCTTCAAGCATATGATCTCTTCAAGTTGGCTCATCTTGAACTTGCACTTCATTTAGTTGATGTCTTGAAGTTAACCTTGAGAGCTCACTTCGTCTTCTCCTTCAAGACATACTTGACACTTGATCTTCTTCATTTGCTTCTTATTGCAATCTTGAAGCCAACATATGTTTCAAGCATTTCCTATGAACAACTCCTACAAATATAACTCAATGCAAACATTAGTCCATAGGGATTGTCATTAATTACCAAAACCACACATGGGGGCTCCATGCACTTTCAATCTCCCCCATTTTGGTAATTGATGACAATCTCTTTGAGAGGGTTTATATAAGGAATTTAAGTAACAAACAAGTTGAATATATAGAGCAAACTTCCCCATAACATATGCATGTGTGAATGATCTTGACTTTCATTGCATATATTGGCATTCAAAGCCTAGTGGGGTTTCCTCTAAATATTCAACTATGCAAAGCAACAAGATGCAATGCAATAAAGGCACATGCTTAAGCACAAAGCAAAGACATAACCAAATTACCTTAAACCCTCCAAACTTCTCCCCCATTGGCACCAATTGCCGAAATGGGTGAAAATTTTAGAAGGCCAATATAGTGAGAGTTCCTCCATAGCGTGTGCATTTCTCATAATTTGAGTGGATTCAAATGCACATATCCAATGACGAATATTCGGAAGGAATCACACTATATATAGGATCAAAGATTGCAAAAAGATAACAAAGTCAAGAAGCTTCAACAAATGAAGCAAGCAACCAAATGAACCACAAAGAAGATACCAAAAGAAAGATAGATATTATGATAAGATCAAGAAGATTGCTCTAAATAATATGAGGAAGCTCCCCAAGGTTTGTGCACAAAACTAGACAATTTGCATTGGAGTATAAAGTGCACAAACATGGAATCATCACTCCCATAATATCATTCAAAACAAAAGATACCAAGTGAATCAAAATCTAATGATCACCACAAAATAGTGCCTTAAATAAAATGAGGAAGCTCCCCAAGGTACATGCATAAATTAAAATGTTGCATTTGAATGCAATATGCATAACATGGAATCCTCACTCCCTCATTACCATTTAAAACGCAAACATTTGCAATAGATCATAGATAGAAAATTAAGCTTAACACTTGCAACAACCAAATGATTGAGCAACAAGTAAGAGGCACCACAATAAACGGCTCAACCAAGAGGATATGTGAAAGGCATGATAGAGCATATTATAAGACTATTACAAGGATGAGCAGAAATCATCATGATAGTCTTCAATGAATTATATTGCTTAGCATGACCAATCAACACGCAACAAATAAATAAGATATCGAATGGAGATGTATCATCTCTTATGTGTATAAGTTTCTCTAAGTGAGCAATATCACAAAGATATTTATCCACAAAGAAACATGCACACACAAAATAGATACACAAGAAATATAGCATGATATCCAAGACAAAGTCATGCAATATACCAATAAGAATTTTTGCTTAATAGCATGGCCAAAGGCTCAATTTTATCTTATAGTACATTCATGGACTTCAACCACAAACACATCAAAGACATCACAAATATCAACAAGGGAAAGAAGATGGTTGGGATACTTTGAGAGGAGCAACAAGTATCGCAAAGAAAGAATACCAAAACAAATAACTCAATTTGCACTTTCATCGAAATTGCACATGTGATAGGTTTGAGGAATTGATATGCAATAAAATTGCTAGATAGGCATAGTCGGGAAGGATGAATCATGAGCATGATTTTATATACTTCCCAACATATGTGCTCATCTCAATTTACTCACATTTGCAATAAAGAGGTTTCATTAAAAACTTTGCAAGAAGCATAATATTTGCAAATCAAGAGATTCATGCCAAGATGCAACCACATGGTTGGATGCTAGGAAAATATGCATGAGAATATACTAGTTACCGAGATAGCATAGGTGTGGATGTAGTAGATATGTGTTCGTTGACCATCCTAGCTTGCCTCAAGTTACCATTGAGTCACCACTTCTCCCCAAGAGTGAGACAAGCATCCAATGCATATCCATTGTACCTAACACAAAGGTAAGTACAAAAAGGTCCCCAAACTAATTGGGTCCAAAGTAGTTAGACACACTACAACATATAGGACAAACTCCACAATACTATGTGCATATAGATATGAAATTGAATTTCATGCACATCTTAGCCAAATTAGGATTTGATGTAGTTTACCCTATATATTGGATCAAAGAAAGTAACACATGCCATAAGATAGACATATATTGAAGATGCATGCACAATACTTTCAAGAACCAAAGAAAGATATAATTTGGACAAGACACCAAATAAATCAAGAGACAATGGTTGTCCAAATTATATCAAAGAATCAAATCAACACAAGATTGACTCCAAAGAATTATCTCATTATAAGAAGCTAATTAAACCTAAACACAAAGGAATGAGATAACCAACTCCCAAGAGAGCAAGGTTCTAACAAACAAACCAAACCCTCAACACTTTTTATGATGGCACAAAGTACCAAAAAGAAAGTTTATGTCTCCCAAAACCAAATTTTTGATAATGATCAAGAGATATTAAGCATTCTAACAAATATAGGAGAGCTCCCCCAAGATTAGTGCATTATCTAGGATTTTGTATATGAATACTAAATGCACAAAACTAGGATCATCACGCTACCTATATCTACTAAAATGCTAAGAAAGTTTGAATAGAGAAATTAGATCCATAAGATGCAAGGAAGACACATGGGAGTCAAAGCACAACACATTCATGGCAATAAATAAGACAATTTAAACACAAGAGCCAACGTAAATATGATCAATAAATTTCTACCCAAAAATAGATTGCCAATTGTCCTAAGACAAGAGGTATTAGGAAATATTTCCCGGTGGTAGTTTGTGAGTACATGTAAGATCATTTTTACACCAAATAAAGCATATGGTAAAAGATACGAGTTAACCATTATGCAAAGAGAGTTTCTTGATAGCTTCAATTAGTCATACCAACATGCAAAGCAATTAATAGTATTCATACCAACATGCAAAGCAATTAATAGTATTCATACCAACATGCAAAGCAATTAATAGCATTCATACCAACATGCAAAGCAATTAATAGTATGACTTGAAGCACATGGTTTTCCAAAAATGTATTGAGGGACACATTGTGAAAAACCATGCCAAGAATAACTTTCACAAATAAGATCCACAAAGATATTAGCAATGAAGCCATTTAAGCAAATTGGAACTTGTTTGAGCAAACTTGCCACATATGAGAGAGATAATTTACAATATCAATTCTATGTGACACAACCTCAAATGTTCACATTTTATAGGCTTGTAATATACATAAAGCTTATTACTCCCCCATAATGTGATAAGGAATTTATTTTCACAAGAGGCAAATAAGATCCAACTAGAGATATTAATGGACCTTAGAATTTGAATTTCTCATGAAGATGACATACCACATAGAGACTAGATAATCTTGCAATATCAATTCTAAGTGATATTCCTCATGTACACACATTGTTAGGATTGTGAAATTCCTAAAGGCATATCACTCCCCCAAAATGTTATAGTCCATTAATCTCTCATAAGATCCATATAAGATACAACAAGATGCAAAGAGGCTCCAACACAAGCACAGATACATGGTGTGCAACCTAACATTCATAGACTTGATTTCTCAAGAAAAACAAGTAGGATGCACAACATATACAAACACATGTTAGGAACAAAACTAACACATGCAAAGGGGCGAGTAACTTTCAATATAAATGAGTTGAGCACATGTTACCGCAAGGAGGAACATTGGGTATATGATAGAAGTAAGATAATCAAAAGACTTGGCTTGAGATAATATAAATGATGAAGATCCCTTAATCCTTCATGATGTAGCCAAGTCTCCAATGCCCTCCAACAATCACCTATTGATCAAGTTTTGGATTCCTGGTCCCCAACTAAGTTGGGTCCTAAGAGGTTAGTCACAATAGGATTGGCAACCCAAATGGTTCTTTTCTTGACACCACTTTGAGCACCAACATATTTGGCAAACACATTGCCACCCTCATCCTTATGAAGAGAATAAACATCATCAATGGTGATAGAGTTGGATGAGGTACCAATAGTGCAAAAAGATGAGATGTGGCCCTTCTCGCGGCATATGTAGCAAGTTCTTTTCTTCTCATTCTTCTCACTAGATTTCTCCACAATGGGAGCATTGGCTTGATTCTTCTTGGCAAGTGGCATTTCTTCAATTTGAGGTTGAATATGAGTTTGAGCTTGAGGCCGCTTCCCTTTTTGCTTCTTCTTCAAAGGGCAAGATCTAACATGATGCCCTTCAATTTTGCACTTGAAGCAAACAATCTTGGCCGGGTCTTTGACTTGTAATTGGCCCTTCTTAAAATGTTGTTCTTGGACTTGTTCTTGTTGTTGGAGTTGAATCCAAGTCCGCTCGTATCATTGGGGGATTGTTGCACACTTAACATCGTGTCAAGTTTGCATTTCCCTTCATGACTCTTTACCAAGTCATTCTTCAAAGAAGTGACTTGAGCCTTGAGCTCTTTGATTTCCTCTACATGGTTAGTAACAACACAAGTACTAGAGGAAGTAGAACCTTCATTGTTAGAGCAAGAAGGCAAGGAAGATAATTCATCACAAGATTTAGCAATATTATGAGTGGATGAATTACTAGGACTAGCACATGGCAATATAACATTTTGAGTAGTAGTGCTAGTACCCACATGAGGCTCACAAGGTGTTGCCTTAGATATGATAGCCTCATGAGCTAACTTTAGCCTATCATGAGAGGCTAGAAGATCCTCATGGGAGCTAGAAAGCTTTCCATGAATTTCTTCCAATTTCCCATAATTGCTAGTTAGCAAATCAAGTTGAGCCCTTAGCTCAACATTCTCCTTCAAGATAGATGCTTCACAAGAAGTAGAGTTAGTAGCACAAGCATCATTATTAATAGCAATAGGAGAAGGCAAGTTTGCATGCTCCTTTAGATACGAATCTTTAAGTTTCTCATGCGACTCGGTGAGTTTAGTGAGTGCACTCTCAATGACCCTTGAGCCCTTTTGAGTTGCTCAAAATCCTCAAGGAGTTTAGCATTAACAAACGCAAGCTTATCATTTTTTAGCTTTAGTTCATTTGCCATCTCAAGAGCTCTATCATGGTTTTCCTTTTCTCTAGACAATTCTAGAGCAAAGGTCTCCTCAAGAGCTTCCTTGGTGGTTTGTTCTTCTTCAAGTTCATCCTTTAGGGATGCCACATCATTGGCATACTCACGTTCAAGAGCACCCTTTTTATCAATGGTGTTCTCATGCATCCAAATAAGTTTTTGGCTCTCAATAGCGGTAGTCAAGATTTCAAAGAAGTGAGAGCAAGCAATTTTATCTTTGCAAATAACCTTGAAAACACTCTTACCCTTATCGCGTAGAGAGACAACCCAATCATTTACTTCATATTCATCCTCATCCTTATCCCCACGAGAAATATTAGGTTCCATGGTAGGAAGTACCGTGGAACCCTTGGCCATAAGGCATATATGAGAACCGTGAGATAAAGATGAGGAGTTACTTGAGGCTCCTTTCAAGATCTTGTCTTGACCAATAGAATCTTTGGTTTCCTCTACATTGTTAGCCACACAACAACTAGAGGAAATAGAATCATTTTTATCATGGCCACAAGAAAAATCAAGCATATCATCATGAGATTTATTCAAGCAACTTACACATGATATGCAAGGACTATCAACACAAGCATGTAAATCATTTCTAGTACTAGATGTGTTTAAGTCTGAAGATGAAGCATTGCAATGAGATAGAGATGAAGAATCATCAATAGTAATCTCAATATCAATATTGCAATTTTCATCACCACTCACCATATCATTACCTTGTGTCTTACCACACTTTGGTGAAGTGGATGAAGATGAGAACTCATCACGGCCGGAAGTGGAAGCAATACAATCATCCTCAATAATATTGGACACATCATATTTGTCTTGAAGCTTTGTCCATAATTCATGAGCGCTCCCAAAGGGCATGATTGATGAAGTAACTACATTGCTCACAACAATGGAAAACACATGAGAAGCAAGAGCATCGAGGCAAGAGTTTTTCTCCTCCTCAAGAGATAAACTTTGAGGATCCTTAAGAGAAGAAAAACCCATGTCAAGAAATCGCTCCATGTTCGGGGAAATACCCCGCAAAATATTAGGCACATAAATTTTCCATAGAACATAATTTGTGCCATCAAATATAAACAAGTTATTGTGCGCTAATCCCCTAACCGACATCTTTACTCTCAAGGCGGTGAAGCCTAAGAATGAGAGACCTTGCTCTGATACCAATTGAAAGGACATGGATGTTACCTAGAGGGGGGTGAATAGGCAATTTAAAACTTTTAAGAGATGGGCTTAACAAATGCGGAATAAAACAAGCGTTTACTTTGTCAAGCCCAAAGCCTATATACTATGATTCACCTATGTGCACCAACAACTTATTCTAAGCAATGGTTCATCTATGTGCACCAACAACTTATGCTAAGCAATACAAGCAAGTATGAGATAGCAAGATATATATAACTTCAAGCATGACGGCTATCACAAGGTAAAGTGCATAAGTAAAGAGCTCGGGTATAGAGATAACCGAGGCACGCGGGAGACGATGATTTATCCCGGAGTTCACACTTTTGCGAGTCCTAATCTCCGGTGGAGAGGTGCGGTGGCTTAGTGCTCCCGAACGCCACAAGAGGCTCACTTTGAGGTGTGGTTGCTCGATGCACACCAACGCCACAAAGGCCTCACCCCAAGATGCGGTACTCACACCACACACCGAACGCCACGAAGGCGCCTCACCTAAATCTCTGGTGACCCTCGCCACAAAGGCCTAGGTCAAAGTTCCACTAAGGGATTTCCCTCGAGGCGGAAACCGGGCCTTACACAAAGGTTGGGGCACACTTCCACAACTTAATTGGAGGCTTCCAACAAATCGCCACAAAGGCCTAGAATCCGTCTAGGATTCCAAGAACCCAAGAGTAACAGCCTTCTTGCTTTCACCACCACGAATCACCGTGGAGAACTCAAACCGATGCACCAAATGCAATGGCAAGAACACCACAAAGATGCTCAAGTCCTTCTCTCTCAAATTCCAACAAAGCTACAAAAGCTATTGGGGGAATAAGAGAGGAAGAACAAAGAGGAGAACACAAAATTCTCCAAGATCTAGATCTACAGGATTCCACTCACAAAGCGAGGGATTTGATTGGTCAAGATGTAGATCTAGATCTCCTCTCTCTTTTCCCTCAAGAATATGCAAGAATCATGGGAGGAATCAAGAACTAGGGCAAGCTTTGAAGGACAACAATGGAGGGGAGAGAGAGAGAGTGAACCAACCAGCCCAAGGAGGAAGAAGGGGTGCTTAAATACCCCTCCCATCGAAATATGACCGTTTGGGTATGCTCAGGCCGGATTTTCCGGGCCGGATATTTGCAAAATATCCGGCCCCCGAAAATGGCTAAGGACTTGAGAAAACTGCTCGCAGTAAGGGTCCGGATATTTGGCCGGATATTTTGAATCCGGGCCGAAATATCCGCCCCCGCCCCCCCCCCCCCCCCCCCGAAAACTGCAGAAACACCAAAACGAGAATGATCATAACTTGAGCATCCGGCTCCGATTTTGATGATCTTGAGCTTGTTTCGAAGCTAGTAACAAGCTCTACAAGATCGTGCAGGGAACCATCATAGTACAGCAAGGTAGGATAGAAATAAATGACGAAAGGTTTGACCTATCTAAAAAAGACATACCGGTAAAACCTCCAACATTGAAAATGCAACAAGTAGCCCGTGCAAAAACCATTCTTGATGAACTAGAGCTTGTCATGAGAATAAGCACAAGCTCTAAAACATCACATGGATAAGATCCAAATAACAACGAAGAAAGATGATGCAAGGATGCAAAAGTTTGAGCTCTCTGAAGGATACGATCGAGTTACTCACCCGAGACCCCTCTTGATAGTACGACAACTAAACTATAAACCGGTCTCCAACTACACCATGAGACCGGTGAGAAAGAAACCCTATCAAGAGCAAACCTTAACCTTACACATTCCACTTGAGCTTGATGATGACGGTCTTGACCGCGACAAGATGGAACGCCTTTCTTGACTGTGCTTGCTTGACGAAGTCTTGTGGATTGCTCCCCCATAATCCACCATGGGAGGGCTTCTTCTTCGGCGCATCTTCACATATCCATGAACACCATATAGATTGCTCCCCCATAATCCACCATGGGAGAGCTTCTTCTTCGGCGCATCTTCTCATATCCATGATCACCATATGGATGGCAAGAGTCAAGCAAAGAATCTCTTCGAGATGGCTCATCTTGAACTTGCACTTCATTTCGTTGATGTCTTGAAGTTAACCTTGAGAGCTCACTTCATCTTCATCTTCAAGACATACTTGACACTTTGCACTTCATTTCGTTGATGTCTTGAAGTTAACCTTGAGAGCTCACTTCATCTTCATCTTCAAGACATACTTGACACTTTGCACTTCATTTCGTTGATGTCTTGAAGTTAACCTTGAGAGCTCACTTCATCTTCATCTTCAAGACATACTTGACACTTGATATTCTACATTTGTTTCTTATTGCAATATTGAAGCCAACATATGGTTCAAGCATTGCCTTCAAGCATATGATCTCTTCAAGTTGGCTCATCTTGAACTTGCACTTCATTTTGTTGATGTCTTGAAGTTAACCTTGAGAGCTCACTTCATCTTCACCTTCAAGACATACTTGACACTTGATCTTCTTCATTTGCTTCTTATTGCAATCTTGAAGCCAACATATGGTTCAAGCATTGTCTATGAACAACTCCTACAAATATAACTCAGTGCAAACATTAGTCCATAGGGATTGTCATTAATTACCAAAACCACACATGGGGGCTCCATGCACTTTCAGCATCTCTAGCGGCGCGACGCATTTCGGACGCCCAAATTGTCCGATGGCATCCGTTTGCGTCGCCTGGCGGACGCCAAAATGACCGCAAGGGACGAAATGTCCGTTTGCGTCGGGGGCTACCTCCAGCGGTCCGACGCATTTTGGACATGCAAGTGTTTTTTTGTGCTACTTCTTTTCATTTTTGTTGAATGATCAAGTTTAAACGCGAAAAAGTAGTACTCAATGATGTCATGTTGCTCTAATCGAAAAGATTATAGCCTAAACAATTAACCGGATACTTCAATCGAATAGATTCAAACATATTTAACATACAAAGAAGAACAAATTTAAAAACATATAAACTATAACTAATTTTTGACCTTCTTGTTAGAAGGCCCTGCCTCGTCGTCGAAACTCCTGCGCCTCTTGCTTGTCACCTCCTCGTCGGAACTGGAGGACGACGCACCCGTCGAGGAGTTGAAACTGGAAGAAATGGCGTCGTCGTCGGTGAACGGACGACGACGCGCCACCCGCGCCAGCGCCCTTGCCCGGGCCCTGGACTTCTTCCTTGCAGCCGCCTTGTCGTCCGCCGCCTCCTGCGCCTCCAACCGGGCGAACTTGGTGTCGGAGTCCTCCTCCTCCTCCTGGCCCTCCTCCTCGTCCTCGGCGGCGGTGGCAGGGCCGCCTCCGTCCTCCTCCTGGCCTTCACTGCCATTGCCGCCTCCGTCCTCCTCCTCCTCACTCGGCGTGGAGGCAGGGTCACTGGGCGTGGAGCCCGGATCGCTTGGCGTCGCAGGGGATTCCCACCACTGCAGAAATCCGGGCGACTTGCCCTCGCTCTCCGAGTCGGACGGCAGCGTGTAGTCGCTCATGGCGTGCCGGTGTTGGAGAAGAAGAACAAGACGAAGAAGAAGGAGGCGGTTGAACTTGAATTACCGTAGACACGGGGGTTATAATGTGCGGGGATTAACGGCGGCGCGTATAACGAAGAGGCCGGCGGTTGCTCTTCCACGGCGGTTCGGCGCTCCATTGCGGCGATTGATCGGCACGGTTGCCACACCGGCGCGCGTTCTGAATTCGAGGCCGATCGAATCTGGATCGGTGCCATGAGGGCCCGTGGGGAAGCGAGCGGACGCTAGGAGCGACCGCGGAGTATCCGCGGAGACGCAAACCTGACGCATATTTTGGCCAGGTTTGCATCTCCGCGGACGGCCCGGTCACTCTGCGTCGCCCCGCTGGAGATGGTGGCAGACGCATTTCCGGTCCACGCGGATGCAAACTTTACGTCGGGCCGGCTGAAGATGCCCTAAACGAGGAGCAAAGCCGCCCGGACGTGGCTGTCCTGGGCCTCGTGTTGCTGGGCCGCTCTTGGGAGGCGTGGAAGAGGGGCGCCGGCGAAGCCCCCTATGCCACCCCGCCGCCGCCGTGCGCTCAGCTGCGGAAAGAGACCGGCAATCGAGATACGAGATGGTGCCTTTGAAATTCCTCTCACGCTGGATTCCTCGTCTCTCCAATGTCGCCACCACTCCTGCCTCAGCGAACCGCCTCGCCTATACAGCTCGACCTCTCCTCACTGCATCTGGTAGGCCTCGCTGGAGGCCATTAGCGCTTGCACAACGAGTTCCTCCAGGCTTCCCTGCATTCAGTTCACCTAGCCGTCGTCTTTCCAGGTGAGTTCTCTTCTTCTCATGCCAATGAATTTATTGTTTCCCCGAGCAAGCACTCTGCCATTACCAAGGCATGGAGGATGCTGATACGACCAAGGTCATTACTCGTTGTAGCTATGCCCCTCCCGCCAATAATGTTGAAGATGAGAGGAAAAGAAGCAGGAACGACAGTTTTTGTTTTAAAGATGCTTCTGGGACAGCCTTGGAGGTCATGGATAGCAAACCTGATGCACCTGGAGAAGTTTTGGCTGCAGCAGCGATGCCTGATTATGTAGAGGAGATATTTCCAAATAGCAGCCATCGTGACGGTTCCATATACAGCGGCACAGACCATTGGAAAACTGATTATCGTATTTCTGACCGTAATGAGAGTAAGTGATCTTTTTCCCTTTTTATTTTTATTTTGTTACGGAGTATTAGGGAACTTTTCAAGCTAGAGTCAACTGATATATTGTCTCCTGAAATCTCGATGTTAATTATTCTTTGCTCTGTTTACGCTTTACTAATTGATGGCGGTGCGATGGCTCTTATAAAGGGAAATCTAGTACTTTCTCCGTCCCACCAAAAGTGTCTCAATTTTATCAAATTTAAATGTATCTGCTCACTAGATAGCGTCTAGATACATCCAAATTTTGACAAAGTTTAGACACTTTTGGTGGAACGGAGGGAGTAGAATATTACCTAGGGGTTTCACTGATTGGTGTTTGCAAAAGTTGGAAACATCCACTCCCACGTCCTGAAAAGGATGTCTCGGGTTTGTCTAAATTCGGATGTTTCTAGGCACTACACTATTTAGTTTCTAGATACATATGAATTTAAACAAATCTAAGCCATCCTTTTTAGGACAGAGGGAGTAACAATTGCACCTTTGGGCTTGCACCATTGGCCGTTGTCTTTGTCTGCCCCTGTCATTCCTCGTTTTTGCCCCTAGCCCACCTCGCCCCAAAGCACAGGATAGCATACTTTCGGCTGTGATTCACCAGACATTATATCTCCTCCCTCTTCTGATTGTTCAGATAACTCCCTAAACCATTTTTCAGGTCAGCTTTACCCTGCTTCCCATCTCCAATTTTTCCCCCGAAATCGTGTTCAGTTCACTCCAGAATGATGTTTATCTCTTTTTATTCCTCATAAAAGTATCTTTTATGTGAAAATTTGTGTGACAGATTGCATCCTCTCCTCTGCTACATCACTTCATTCCTTTTAGCATGTATGTGCGCATAAATTTTTTTAGCCAGGTTTGGTGCTCCCCACATATGCAGATACTCTTGGGAAACCATGAAAATATTTATATGTAGGATATGATGTTATCTACCATCGGGAAAAAGTCAACATAAATGAGGACTTACAAAAGGAGAAAACAAAAGAAAATAAATTTCATCAGGGGTGAAATAACCAGTCTTGGTAGTTCTTGGAGTGTAGTGAACCGTGGTATAGTTTATGAGGTTGTGCAATAAATGGAAATTTTCTTTCCTGAGGTGATTATATATTACTCTCTTCTTAGAGTTCCAGTCCATTGCATGCCATCAAGATGAAAATAATTACAGCCCAGTTTTTTGAGAGCACATGCCCTCTGCATGATTTGCAGAAGATAGGAAGATACAACCGTGCAGCTCAGAGTGCAGCCAAGCCCAGTTCCTACTTCTCTTCCTCACATTGTTCTGATTCTTCAGTCTTCTTGTCGCTCTCCAGCAAGCATGAACACTGAAAGGTTCTTCAACAAGAGGCACCAGTCTCCATCCATACGAGCATTTCCGGTGTGACTGCCAATGCCTCCAGCCCTGACAGGCTGACACCCACTAATTGTAGTATTCCAAATTTCATGCTGGACAAAGCAGTGTGCAACTCTTAACAGTGGGGTCATGTTTTGCCAAATGAGCGACGAGTTCTTCCAGTTTCCATTCCGAAACCACAAACAGTTTCATAGTTTCCAAAGCAACCGTGTAGCTGCTTCACTGAACATTTAAGCACCTGTTCAAAACTACTGCCCACATGGATTCTTATGATTTTAGCTAGGACCGCCCACTTTCTATTAGAGACAGCACACTGGAAGAACGTATGTTGGATGGATTCCTTGTAGAAAACATGATCAAACTTGGACTCCTGGTACTACTTTCTTTTTCCTTGGTGTTTCCTAGATTTTTTTTTTCAACGGAGCAAAATTCTTACTAAAAAGAACAACGGTAGTTTCACTTGGATGAGAGGTAATAGGACCGTGGAATCCTTAAATGGCATGTTTACTTTTCGTATGGCAAGCATTCGTTTCTTTTATTACTTTCCAATTCTGATAAAACTTGTTTCTTTAAAGCTTGGCTGGAGGCAATGATGTTTTCAGATCCCACAGATTGCAGAATGCGCAATGGAACTTGCATGTCACACACAAGTTGTCACATGTTGCAGTTTTTGTCATTAAGGTTGGCTAAAGTTCCTGCGGAGCTTGGCTCAGTCGAGTTATATGGATACATTGCAGCTCGGGATAATATGAATCCATTACTTAATTATATCGTTAATTTTAGCAGGGATGATCCCATCATGGTGAAGCAGGTGTGTGCATGTCTGAACTTTTTCAATGAATAAGTCTATTAATAACCCATCATCGAAGCAGGCATTTGGGTCCATGGGATCTTTTGAGCCAAGAAAAAAAACCATTAGCCACTTCTATGCCAAGTCTTGTATTATAAAATGATGATTTTCTATAAGAACAAGAATAAATTATGAAACTATGTTTCACTTAGTTCGTTAGTCAATAGAAAATCAAATAGAGTATTTCTGTATTCTTTGTTGCTATCAAGTAAACTATGAAAAATTGATTCCATTCATTTATAGGCATATAAACATGCATAACATGAATGATCCCATCACGACATTTATTACTTACAAGCTTATCTAATTAAGTATTTGCGATTGTAAACAAAATCAAATAAATAGCATGAGCTGATTTTCCTTTCTAACACCGTTATCTTTGTTTGATATGTGGAGAAAATCTTGGCCGTCCATTATAGAACATGCCTTTAACTGAATTTCAAATATTGCTACAAGTAAAACATTGTAAAGGGAGTATTCAAATTTAGATATTTCTTACTTTTGTTCGGTTATGTAGGGCTCTCTCATCAACATGTCTGGCCCTAAGCGAGGGATCGAATTGGTCGGTACTATTCTAATCGAATATGACATGAAGATCAAGGCAGGCAAAGATGAAAAAGAAGATCTACAGGTCATCGATGGTGTATCATGCTTGGATAACATAGACACATGGGATCGTACCCCGTTCACATTTCGCATCGAGGGCGATTGTGGCGCAATTGATGTAGGTGTCTCACGTGTTAGCTTTGCGTATGAGGCGACCATCGAAGTTGTTGTCTCACAAGTTCAAAACGGTTTCAGCATGTGTGTCGGTTGTTTTACCAGTGGGTTAGATGAAGAAATCCGGCTCTTTGATGGTGCTATTGGTGGGTCATGTGTCCTAAAGAGGTCTGTGGTTGCTGTATCGAGCGATGATGAGATGGAATTGAAGTTGAAGATAGCTCCAGACTCGTGCACCCCTGCTGAATACTGCTGTTGCTTCGAGGCGAAGAAGCATGGGCGTGCTACTCAAGAGATATACACTGGTTTTGCATTAATCACGGTGAAGGTGACTTGGTCTACTCTAAATAAGCCAAGAAGAACAGTAACAACCTTAGCCTGAACTTTTTCAAAAATAAAAAGGTTGGGTCTATGATGAATGAGGCAAGAGTAAGCAAAGAAGCTAAGGTAGTTTATTGTTGTCGGCCTGTGTGGCAGGAACCAAATACTCTACTAATGATGTTACATCCGCCGAGGCCCACATGATCATTTAGTCTCAGATGGACGTGGAAGAGAGGATGATTGTCAAGGATTCGGTGACAAGTGTCAGGCAGGAGCTACATCCATAGCCCAGATAGAGGCTGCTCGTGAGGCTGTGACAGAAGAAGTGATAGCAGAAGCCTAAATAGTATAGAAGCAGAAGCTGGTCACGCAGCAGGAGTTGATCACGTAGCTGCAGCCAGAGTCGTAGCAGGAGCAGAAGCCGTGATCAGGGTGCAGGATCAGAATGCAGGCCGCGAGCAAGATCTTGCTTAGATGTGCCGCCACTGAAGTGGGGCCTGTTTTAGCTGGGCCCATACCTGTACCTTGACCAGTAGTGGATGTTGCTGCACTCAAACCTGGACAATTGTTTGCCGGCGTATCTGATGTCACCTATGTCGCCTGGTGGCTTGGTTCAGGTCCAGCATGGGTGGGGGCAATGCCAACATCAGAGGTGCATAAACTTACCAGCCTTCTCATGGGAATGATCTTGTGATACCAACAAGCTTTTCTGCAGCTGAAAATTCTGCAGTTCAGCAGAATGCCCCATGATGTAAGCTGGTAATTATCTATACAACTTTGTGTTATACGGGTGCCTTTATTTTCCTGTCCGTTCTATGAAAAGACCTAACAACTGCCATAATTGATGTGTAGGAGTCCCTCAAAAAAAGATATGATTAGGAGGATATATCTTATACTCCGTCAGATTATTATATTTTCTGAGCTTTCACTTCAACCTTTAGGTGGTGCAACGAACGTAATCCAACTATGTTAAGGTTAAAGCAAACTGAGATATCATATCAAAATCATGCTAACTTGTCATTTTTATTATGATTCTTGATGTAAGGATCGGGTTGTAGTTTATGGGACAATTGTCTCTGCTACTCTCTCTTTCTGCATGGAAGGCAACAAACTGGACAAAGCAATTTGTAGGGATGTGGAAGTGGGATAATCAAATTCGGATTTATTAAGAAGGAAAAAAGAGAGTCTAGAGTCTAGAATGAAAGTCAAATGAAAGTTAGTGCCACGTATCCCACTTCTGCATCCTTGGCAATTTCTCAATACATTGAAGTTTAGGAATAAATGTTAAAGTAACTACGGCGGTATACACTTGTCCTAATGCATCTCCATTGCACTCATGAAATTTTTCAGTCTTAAATTCATTTTTTTGCAAGGCATGGCAGTACATATATATGTATTGGCTGTGTACAAATATAATGCATTTCTTATAGTATGAATGAAAATTCTCACGAGTTTTCATATTTTAGATAGCTCATATATGATTTTTTCACTGCATTTTAGGTGGATAGACCAGGGGCAGGGGCGGAGCCACACCCTGGGCAACCCTGGCCACGGCATGGGACGTTACTGTAGCCACAGTCAATGAAGGTGGCCCGGGGCGCTATGATATTCTGCCTAGGGCAGGTTCACCTGGACGGCCATACTGAAAACATTGATAGAATTGCAAAGATTGTCATTTGTGAAACTGAGTTGTATTCCTGTTCTCCAGACCTGTACCTCTTATGCAGGTGCCTAATTATCCCGGACTCCTTGTAGATTGTTTTGTTTTCTTCCTTCTCCGGTAGGGATGATTGGTCCATGTGATGTAAATTTCCCCGTAGATGCAGCTGGATAAATTCTGATAGGATTGAGATGTTATTTCCGTGCTGTTGTGAACTTGTGATTCGGCAATTCTTTGCTCTTGGCGATCTGGTTTGCCGGTTTGTTTCTAGATTTGTGAAACATATGTGGCTCCTAAATTATTGCACCACAACACAAATTACTCTTGGTTGTAGTCATTCATACTTCACGAAGAGATTACACCAGTTCAACTTTTGGAGTGGCATTAGCCATTGCCATGATTGGGCTGCTTGTTTGCAAGAACTTGAGGAGATTAAATTCTACGCCTTTCACTCTGCAAATCTTTATGACAAATCAATTTTTTGTTGATAAATATATTCTTAATTCTTTGTTGATAAATGAAGTTGGAGCTTTGTAGAAAGCCGTGTATTTACAAACAGAGTTACTACTACTACCTATAAGTCTCTCCTGATGCAGAAGGTGACAATGTTTCTTAGTCCACTCCCACTCCCAGTGCTTGTCTTTGTCGACACATCAGTTTTGCTGTCTCCGTGGTGTATATTTAGGGAGGATAAACGTGTTAAAGTATATAAATAATCGGTTGGCATGGCTACAGATGGGCTCGACAATTTGGCCCAGAACGCAAGAGGCCGCATGACATGTCCAGTCGAGCCACGTCCCGACTCACGAGCAGGCTCTATAAATAGTTTCAACTAATTACATGCATCGGCTTAAGAAAACCTTCTCGGCGGCGGAGAGTACGCTCGGGCTGTTTTGGGTTTTCCAAATCTTAGGAGATCCATCGATGGACGCCGCCCCGCCGCCAGTGACGGAGGAGCCGCCGGCCCAGGACTGGTCGCTGCTGCCCCTCGACCTGCTCTCCGCGGTCTTCGTCAGGCTCGGCTTGGTCGAGGTCCTCAGGGGCGCAGGCATGGTGTGCCGCTCGTGGCTCGACGCGGCGAAGGTGCCAGACCTGTGGCGTGTCGTGGACATGGAAAATCACATTATCTCGTTCGAGGACTTAGATGTGTGGCGCGCGAGGGCGAAGGCGGCCGTCTACCGTTCCGATGGACAGCTTCGGGAGTTCGCCGGGAGGCGGTTTGTCAACGCGGAGCTCATGCAGTATATCGTGGAAAGGTGTGTTTTCTTTCATCATCTAGACATCTACGAATCCTTCCATCCTCAAATAATTGTATGTTAGTACTCCCTCCGTCTCAGTTTACTAGTCTTCCCCGTATTTCTCGGTTGCTAATTTGATCTATATAATTTAAATTATATAATGTAAAAATTATATCATTAGAAAATAGAATATCTAAACTTTCTAATAATATAATTTTTATAACATATAACTAATGCTACCTTGATCAAATTTACGATCTAGGGGTCGCGCACGCCTAATAAACTGTGAGAGAGGGAGTACATGTTTTAAGTCAAACCTTTTTATAACTTTGATCAACTCACTAGAAGCAGTATTTATGACACTAAATTAATATTGCTAGATTTATCTTGACATGTAATTTAATAATACAGTAATTTGATGTCACATATGTTGGTATTTTCCTGTAAAAATTGGTCAAATTAAAAATATTTGACTTCTAGAAAAGAAAAACGCACACTTATTCAAGAACGGAGAAAATAAATCTATCCTTCGGTAACACTGAAACGGTGCCATACAAACTTTTTTTTGCAGGTCACCTTTACTGACAACCCTTCGTCTTGTATCCTGCTCGTCCGGTGTCTTCAGTTACCGACTCGCCAGTCTTATGAGAGAGTCACCTCTTAGGGAGCTCCGTTCCCTTATACTTGAGAACGTTGACATCACCGTGAAAAAACTGACCTCTGTCCTTAAGAGGTGTCCTGCCTTGGAGGTTCTTACTGTCCGCGATTGTTCAGGTATGTACGTGGAAGATGAGGAGACCCTGCGAGCGAAATTCGCCCGGATCAAGACCCTGACGTTCGAGTGTGAGGATGATGATGGCGGCTGCTGCTGTGGTTGTGATTTCTAGAGCCGTGAAGTCGACTTACCATTATTATTTTCGAAGATGAGAGGACAGATTAAGGGCCTGTTTGTTTGGGCTGTGGCTGGCTGGCTGTGCAGAGAAAGCTGCTGTGCAGAAAAAGCTGCTGCGCAGTTATGCCATTAAAAGAAAAGGACGGGGGAGATAATACCTATTTAAGTTTAAGAGTCGTTCACTACTGCAATTAAAAAAAGATAGAATTCTAGTTAATGGTTCCAATTTGTTCTGAATTTTTAAGCCTGTGACTATAAATCCACTTTTTCTCCTTTTTAATCTCAATAGAAAGAAACAGAAAGTTTTATTGTGTTAACAATGTATGTTTTAAGATAGAATCTATTGAAGAGAGTAATAGAAACTGGAGCAGGAATCTTTTTTGCTGCTGTTTCGAATTTCAGTGTTTGGCAGTCTGGCTGGCTGTTTGGCTATGACAGATGAATTGTCTGAAATACCCACAACTCCAAGAACATTACTATTTTTTATTACTATATAAAACATATACGAGTTTTACTTAATTTTCGGCAACGAATCAGTTTATGGAAAATCATATTTGAAAATCATATTTGGTTAGGACGGTCTAATACCAGATTTACACCGTTCCTTGTTTGTATATCAATCAAATCATGTGCGCACACTCGTTAGCACAGAGACAAACAGCAAGCACAACGCCAGGCTCGTATTCAGAGGCTGCCGTAGGTAGCTACTTTGCTAGCTTGTTTGGATTTGCTGGCTTTTGCTTTTGGAAAACTGAAAAAAGCCCAAACAAACACCCCCTAAGCATGACTTGAGTACTCCCGATCTTTATGATCGGTACCATTTATGAGGCTGTACCCTCTTTGTTTATGGTGAGTATGATTTGTTTGCGAATTATATCTTGGTGTTGCATTGTAGCAGTAAAATAAACTGGCATCTAATTAAGATGAGTTGCGAGTGAAAAATATATGTTTTGAGTATATTGTAAAGAATGTTTAATTGACTGAACGCTTTCATGCAAGCCATAACACTTATTTTTTCGAGAATATGTTCTGGAAGAAATATCAGTCATATAGGAGTGGCCGACGGCCAAACACGCACCCAAGTAAGGATAGTTTTGGCCCATGGGAGACTTCATGAGTCCGTTAAGGACGCCCAGCTCTCATCAGCTTGAATCCAGCAGGAGTCAAGAAAATTCCAACCTGATGAGAGCCTGCAAAGCCGTGGATGGTCTGACCCCAGCAATTGATATCGCCAAGCTGCCGAAGATGCCTCATCTTGGTGGCTCCAAGGACATGTCCAAAGTTCTAGAGATAGTTCTGCCGATAGCAGCAACATCACTCATTCTTGTTGTTGGCACCGCCGTTCTGCTGCTTCTAAGAAGGCATCTGAGGTATGCAGAGCTAAGAGAAGATTTTTTTTTCAAGAACCTCCAAGAGATCTGCACGTCACGTTCTGTTCCTAGACGAAACGGAATACCTATTATATTCAAATTCATTCCTATTATACAAAAGGGTCCAGATAGACTGGGCAAAAAAGGGGTTCATTTCGATTCTCCAATTTGGAAAATTCAATACTAATTTATTAAGCTTGCAAAGAAAGAGTCATCATATACATGTCCCATAGGACTAGAACCCCACCACCACGCTGCAACTCGGCAGGCAAAAATCCTAGGGAACACCTCTCACAGACCCACGCCTACAAGACAGCCAAAGGCTCCACTCCTGAACAATGCCATCTAGCACTCTACCGGCAGGGGTCGCGATGTTGTCGAACACCCTAGCATTTCGCTCAATCCATAGTGATCGCAAGATGAGCATGATAGCTGAGTTCGCCACTTTAGCATCCGTTCGGGGGAGATGATCAATCACGTCAGGCCACCAGGCGGGAAGCTAACTGTCCACGGTAGGGGTGGGAGAACAAAGCCGGCACGTCGAGAGAACTCCTACCAAATGTATGTAGCAAGGAGGCATTCAACGCGAGGTGATCCGAGGTCTCATCAGCTGCATCACAAAAGCATGCACAAAACGTGGGAGGGAAGGCTGTGCCGCAACCACGGTCTACCGTCCAGCACCTGCCACACAGCGACAACCACACGTGGAATCTGAATTTGTAGGGGGTGAAGGAGTTCCATATGTGGGTTGCGCCAGGAAGCACAATAGTGCTGTGAAAGAACACGCGGTACACCGACTTAGAAGTGAACTCGGCGATATGGATTCTGGTTGCACCCGCTTGGAGATGGTAGCACGGGATTTGTGCAACCGGTTCAGATGGCGGTAATAGATTGCTGAGATAGTTTCATTTCCATGGCTGGCTTTTCTGTTTCTATTTTTAAGTGGCTGGTGTTTGCAGCAACACTTTGTGATCCATAATTTGTAACACATACTACGATTAATAAAGTAATAAAGGCCATATGCATCGTTCGATGCAGAGGCTAGGGCATTGTCCTCCTTTTCAAAAAAATCCTCCATCCACTTCTGAACAAACTCGTCGTCGTGGTCACTGAGCAGCACGGCCTCCACGGCGTTCCACAGCCGAAGAAACTGCATGACAGCGTCCACGGACAGCTCTCCCACGATATCCCTAGCCCAGGTGTGATTGAGGACCCTGTTGCACACCCCGCGTCTCTTGACACCCCCAGGCCGGACGAGCCCAAGCACCTCTGGGGCCACCCGCGGCGATAGACCGCCCGTGCAGCCATGGGTCTTCCCAGAAGAGCAGACCAGCACCAGAGCCAACCTTGATGTCCACCGACGCATTGAACAACGTAGTTTGGGAGATTGTGTTGGAGATATGCCCAAGAGGCAATAATAAAAGTGGTTACTATATATCTTTGTGTTTATGATAAATGTTTATATACCATGCTATAATTGTATTAACCGAAACATTGATACATGTGTGTTATGTAAACAACAATGAGTCCCTAGTAAGCCTCTTGTATAACTAGCTTGTTGATTAATAGATGATCATAGTTTCATGATCATGAACATTGGATGTTATTAATAACAAGGTTATGTCATTATATGAATGATGTAATGGACACACCCAATTAAGCGTAGCATAAGATCACGTCATTAAGTTATTTGCTATAAGCTTTTGATACATAGTTACCTAGTCCTTTCGACCATGAGATCATGTAAATCACTTATACCGGTAAGGTACTTTGATTACATCAAACGCCACTGCGTAAATGGGTGGTTATAAAGGTGGGATTAAGTATCCGGAAAGTATGAGTTGCGGCATATGGATCAACAGTAGGATTTGTCCATCCCGATGACGGATAGATATACTCTGGACCCTCTCGGTGGAATGTCGTCTAAATAGCTTGCAAGCATATGAATGGTTCATAAGATACCACATACCACGGTACGGGTAAAGAGTACTTGTCAGGAGACGAGGTTGAACAAGGTATAGAGATACCGATGATCAAACCTCGGACAAGTAAAATATCGCGTGACAAAGGGAACCGGTATCGTATGTGAATGGTTCATTCGATCACTAAGTCATCGTTGAATATGTGGGAGCCATTATGGATCTCCAGATCCCGCTATTGGTTATTGGTCGGAGAGAGGTCTCAACCATGTCTACATAGTTCGCGAACCGTAGGGTGACACACTTAAGGTTTGATGTCATATTAGTAGATATTGAATATGGAATGGAGTTCGAAGTTTTGTTCGGAGTCTCGGATGGGATCCAGGACATCACGAGGAGTTACGGAATGGTCCGGAGAATAAGATTCATATATAGGAAGTCATTTTAAAAGTTTGAAAATGATCCGGTGCATTTATGGAAGGTTCTAGAAGGTTCTAGAAAAGTCCGGAAGAAATCACTATGGAAGGTGGAGTCCCGGAGGGACTCCACCAAGCTTGGCCGGCCAACCCTAGGGGGTGGAGTCCCAGGTGGACTCCACCAAAGGGGGCCGGCCACCCCCCCTCATGGAAAGGTGGGAGTCCCACCTCAAGTGGGAATCCCACCTTGGGTAGGTTTCATGTCATATGGAAGGTTTTGGTTTGGGGTCTTATTCGAAGACTTGTAGACCAACTCTTGGGGGTTCCACCTATAAAAAGAGGGACAAGGGGAGGGGGCCGACCACCTCAAGCCATAGCTTGGCCGCACCCCATAGTGGCCGGCCACCCCCTCTCCCCAAACCCTAGCCGCCCCTCCTCCTACACCTCTCCCGCATACGCTTAGCGAAGCTCCGCCGGAGATCTCCATCGACACCGCCACCATGCCGTCGTGCTGCCGGGATTCAAGGAGGATTGATACGTCCCAAACGTATCTATAATTTCTTATGTTCCATGCTACTTTTATGATGATACTCACATGTTTTATACACATTATATATCATTATTATGCATTTTCCGGCACTAACCTATTGACGAGATGCCGAAGAGCCAGTTGATGTTTTCTGCTGTTTTTGGTTTCAGAAATCCTAGTAAGGAAATATTCACGGAATTGGACGAAATCAACGCCCAGGGTCCTATTTTTCCACGAAGCATCCAGAAGACCGAAAGGATCACGAAGTGGGGCCACGAGGCGGCGACACACCAGGGCGGCGCGGCCTGGGCCCTGGCCGCGCCGGCCTGTTGTGTGGGCCCCTCGTGATGCCCCTTGACCTGCCCTTCCGCCTACTTAAAGTCTTCGTCGCGAAACCCCCAGTACCGAGAGCCACGATACGGAAAACCTTACAGAGACGCCACCGCCGCCAATCCCATCTCGGGGGATTCAGGAGATCGCCTCCAGCACCCTGCCGGAGAGGGGAATCATCTCCCGGAGGTCTCTTCATCGCCATGATCGCCTCCGGATCGATGTGTGAGTAGTCCACCCCTGGACTATGGGTCCATAGCAGTAGCTAGATGGTTGTCTGCTCCTCATTGTGCTATCATGTTAGATCTTGTGAGCTGCTTATCATGATCAAGATCATCTATTTGTAATCCTTCATGTTGTGTTTGTTGGGATCCGATGAATATTGAATACTATGTCAAGTTGATTATCAATCTATCATATATGTTATTTATGTTCTTGCATGCTCTCCGTTGCTAGTAGAGGCTCTGGCCAAGTTGATACTTGTGACTCCAAGAGGGGGTATTTATGCTCGATAGTGGGTTCATGCCTCCATTAAATGCAGGACGTGTGATGAAAGTTCTAAGGTTGTGGATGCGCTGTTGCCACTAGGGATAAAACATCGATGCCTTTTCTAAGGATATTTGTGTTGATTACATTACGCACCATACTTAATGCAATTGTCTGTTGTTTACAACTTAATACTGGAAGGGGTTCGGATGATAACCTGAAGGTGGACTTTTTAGGCATAGATGCATGCTGGATAGCGGTCTATGTACTTTGTCGTAATGCCCTGATTGAATCTCATAGTACTCATCATGATATATGTATGTGCATTGTTATGCCTTCTTTATTTGTCAATTTCCCAACTGTAATTTGTTCACCCAACATCTGTTTATCTTATGGGAGAGACACAACTAGTGATCTGTGGACCCTGGTCCTATTCTTTACATCTGAAATACAATCTACTGCAATTGTTCTTTACTGTTCTTCGCAAACAATCATCATCTTCCACACTATACATCTAATCCTTTGTTTACAGCAAGCCGGTGAGATTGACAACCTCACTGTTACATTGGGGCAAAGTACTGTGATTGTGTTGTGCAGGTTCCACGTTGGCGCCGGAATCCCTGGTGTTGCGCCGCACTACACTCCGCCGCCATCAACCTTCAACGTGCTTCTTGGCTCCTACTGGTTCGATAAACCTTGGTTTCTTTCTGAGGGAAAACTTGCTACTGTACGCATCACACCTTCCTCTTGGGGTTCCCAACGGACGTGTCGACTGCACGCATCAAGCTCTTTTTCTGGCGCCGTTGCCGGGGAGATCAAGACACGCTGCAAGGGGAGTCTCCCACTTCCAATCTCTTTACTTTGTTTTTGTCTTGCTTTGTTTTACTTTATTTACTGCTTTGTTTGCTCTTATATCAAAAACACAAAAAAATTAGTTGCTAGTTTTACTTTATTTACTGTCTTGTTCTCTATATCGAAAACACAAAAAATTAGTTACTTGCATTTACTTTATTTACCTTTTGTTTATTTCATCATGTTTCCTCCTAAGTACACTCTAAAAGACATACCGGTAGGACACGGGTCTATCATTGGGAGAGATAAAATAGAAGATTTTTTCACTCATGTTAGTACCACTGAAGATTTTGAAGATATACACTTGGTAGAACTTGCTCCTACTTATGAAATTGCTGTTGCTTCTTTAGTACACATGTTGAAAACTAAATTTGTTAATCTCAATCCTATAATTCAACATATGTTTCTTACACTCGGTGATATGGAGGAAGGAGAAAAGAAAGATTTTGACTTAGAAACCCTTCTTAAAGAATTTGGTGGTATAGCAAGAGAGGCTAGAAAGGTCTTTATTAAATATAAGATGCTTGGCTCTTATACCAACTTTGCTAGTACCCTTGAAAAGATGGACATGGAGAGAATAAGGTACACTAATAATGTTAATGATGGAGGGGAGATTAAAGTACTGATACCTAATAAGCTCCTAGGAATGCATGACGCTCTAGAAAATAACTATGGTTGGCTTGTTCCCTAAAATTTGTTTGATGAGGATAGCAAGCCTAAGTATAATGAAAAAGGAGCCTCTGAAACTTACATAGATAAGATAAAATTCATAGTTGAGAAAGCTCCAAACCCCCCTGTTGATGCTTCATCTCTTGACAATACTTGATTCACACTTTCTGCGCCTAGCTGAAAAGCGTTAAAAAAAGCGCTTATGGGAGACAACCCATTATTTTACTTCTGCACTTTATTTTATATTTGAGTCTTGGAAGTTGTTACTACTGTAGCATCATCTCCTTATCTTTATTTTATTGCATTGTTGTGCCAAGTAAAGTCTTTGATAGTAAAGTCAATACTAGATTTGCATTGCTGCGCAGAAACAGATTTCTTGCTGTCACGAATTTGAGCAGTAGTCTCTGTAGAAAATTTAAAAAAATCTGCCAATTTACGTGCGTGATCCTCAGATACGTACGCAACTTTCATTCAATTTGGGCATTTTCATCTGAGCAAGTCTGGTGCCACTTTAAAATTCGTCTTTACGGACTGTTCTGTTTTGACAGATTCTGCCTTTTTATTTCGCATTGCCTGTTTTGCTATATGTGATGGATTTCTTTGTTCCATTAACTTTCAGTAGCTTTGTGCAATGTCCATAAGTGTTAAGAATGATTATGTAACCTCTGAATATATGAATTATGCACTGACCCTCTAATGAGTTTGTTTTGAGTTTGGTGTGGAGGAAGTTTTCAAGGGTCAAGAGAGGAGGATGATACAATATGATCAAGAAGAGTGAAAAGTCAAAGCTTGGGGATGCCCCCGTGGTTCATCCCTGCATATTTTAAGAAGACTCAAGCGTCTAAGCTTGGGGATTCCCAAGGCATCCCTTCTTCATCGACAACTTATCAGGTTCCTCTAGTGAAACTATATTTTTATTCCGTCACATCTTATGTGCTTTACTTGGAGCGACTGTTTTTTTTGTTTTTGTTTTTGTTTTTGTTTGAATAAGATCGGATCCTAACATTATTTGTTTGGGAGAGAGACACGCTCCGCTGTTTCGTATGAACAAATATGTTCTTAGCTTTATCTTTAATGTTCATTGCGAAAGTTGGACTATTTCATTCATTGTTATATGGTTGGCAACGGAAAATGCCGCATGTGGTAAATGGTTTAATATCTTGAATAATGTGATACTTGGCAATTGTTGTGCTCATATAGATCATGTTTAAGCTCTTGCATCATGTACCTTGTACTCATTAATGAAGAACTACATAGAGCTTGTTAAAATTTGGTTTGCATGATTGATCTCTAGAGTCTAGATATTTTCTGGTTGAGGTGTTTGAACAACAAGGAGACAATGTAAAGTCTTATAATAGTTACAATATGTTCATATGTGAGCTTTGCTGCACCTTTTAAACTTGAGTTTGCTTCAAACAACCTTGCTAGCCTAGCCTTGTATTGAGAGGAATTCTTCTCATGCATCCAAATCCTTGAGCCAATAACCATGCCATTTGTGTCCACCATACCTACCTACTACATGGTATTTCTCCGCCATTCCAAAGTACATTACTTGAGTGCTACCTTTAAAATTTCTATTCTTTGTCTTTGCAATATATAGCTCATGGGACAAATAGCTTAAAAACTATTGTGGTGAAGAATATGTACTTATGTGTCTTATTTCTTAATAAGTTGCTTGTTGAGCGGTAACCATGTTTCTGGGGACGCCATCAACTTTTACCTTTGTTGAATATCATGTGAGTTGCTATGCATGTTCGTCTTGTCTGAAGTAACGGCGATTTTCATGATCAAATGGTTTGAGTATGCATAATGTTAGAGAAGAACATTGGGCCGCTAACTAAAGCCATGATTCATGGTGGAAGTTTCAGTGTGGACAACTAATCCTCAATCTCTTATGAGAATATTAACTGTTGTTGAATGCTTATGCATTAAAGAGGAGTCCATTATCTATTGTCTATGTTGTCCCGGTATGGATGTCTAAGTTGAGAATAATCAAAAGCGAGAAATCCAGTGCGAGCTTTCTCCTTAGACCTTTGTACAGGCGGCATAGAGGTACCCCTTTGTGACACTTGGTTGAAACATATGCTATGCAATGATAATCCGTGTTAATCCAAGCTAATTAGGACAAGGTGCGAGCACTATTGGTATACTATGCATGAGGCTTGCAACTTATAAGATATCTTATACATAACACATATGCTTTATTACTACCGTTGACAAAATTGTTTCTTGCTTTCAAAATGAAAAGCTCTAGCACAAAAATAGTAATCAATGCTTCCCTCTGCGAAGGGCCTATCTTTTACTTTATTGTTGAGTCAGTTTACCTATTCTTTCTATCCCAGAAGCAAACACTTGTGTCAACCGTGCATTGATTCTTACATGTTTACCTATTGCACTTGTTATATTACTTTGTGTTGACAATTATCCATGAGATAAATATGTTGAAGTTGAAAGCAACCGCTGAAACTTATATCTTCCTTTGTGTTGCTTCAAAGCCTTTACTTTGAATCTATTGCTTTATGAGTAACTCTTATGCAAGTCTTGTTGATGCTTGTCTTGAAAGTATTATTCGTGAAAAGTCTTTGCTATATGATTCATTTGTTTACTCATTATCTTCATCATTGCTTCGAATCGCTGCATTCATCTCATATGCTTACAATAGTATGATCAAGATTATGATAGCATGTCACTTCAGAAATTATCTTTGTTATCGTTTACCTACTCGAGGGCGAGTAGGAACTAAGCTTGGGGATGCTTGATACGTCCCAAATGTATCTATAATTTCTTATGTTCCATGCTACTTTTATGATGATACTCACATGTTTTATACACATTATATATCATTATTATGCATTTTCCGGCACTAACCTATTGACGAGATGCCGAAGAGCCAGTTGATGTTTTCTGCTGTTTTTGGTTTCAGAAATCCTAGTAAGGAAATATTCTCGGAATTGGACGAAATCAACGCCGAGGGTCCTATTTTTCCACGAAGCTTCCAGAAGACCGAAAGGATCACGAAGTGGGGCCACGAGGCAGCGACACAACAGGGCGGCGCGGCCTGGGCCCTGGCCGCGCCAGCCTGTTGTGTGGGCCCCTCGTGACGCCCCTTGACCTGCCCTTCCGCCTACTTAAAGTCTTCGTCGCGAAACCCCCAGTACCGAGAGCCACGATACGGAAAACCTTACAGAGACGCTGCCGCCGCCAATCCCATCTCGGGGGATTCAGGAGATCGCCTCCGGCACCCTGTCGGAGAGGGGAATCATCTCCCGGAGGTCTCTTCATCGCCATGATCGCCTCCGGATCGATGTGTGAGTAGTCCACCCCTGGACTATGGGTCCATAACAGTAGCTAGATGGTTGTCTTCTCCTCATTGTGTTATCATGTTAGATCTTGTGAGCTGCTTATCATGATCAAGATCATCTATTTGTAATCCTTCATGTTGTGTTTGTTGGGATCCGATGAATATTGAATACTATGTCAAGTTGATTATCAATCTATCATATATGTTATTTATGTTCTTGCATGCTCTCCGTTGCTAGTAGAGGCTCTAGCCAAGTTGATACTTGTGACTCCAAGAGGGGGTATTTATGCTCGATAGTGGGTTCATGCCTCCATTAAATCTGGGACGGTGACAGAAAGTTCTAAGGTTGTGGATGTGCTGTTGCCACTAGGGATAAAACATCGATGCTTTGTCTAAGGATATTTGTGTTGATTACATTACGCACCATACTTAATGCAATTGTCTGTTGTTTACGACTTAATACTGGAAGGGGTTCGGATGATAACCTGAAGGTGGACTTTTTAGGCATAGATGCATGCTAGATAGCGGTCTATGTACTTTCTCGTAATGCCCTGATTGAATCTCATAGTACTCATCATGATATATGTATGTGCATTGTTATGTCTTCTTTATTTGTCAATTTCCCAACTGTAATTTATTCACCCAACATCTGTTTATCTTATGGGAGAGACACCACTAGTGATCTGTGGACCCCGGTCCTATTCTTTACATTTGAAATACAATCTACTGCAATTGTTCTTTACTGTTCTTCGCAAACAATCATCATCTTCCACACTATACATATAATCCTTTGTTTACAGCAAGCCGGTGAGATTGACAACCTCACTGTTACATTGGGGCAAAGTACTGTGATTGTGTTGTGCAGGTTCCACGTTGGCGCCGGAATCCCTGGTGTTGCGCCGCACTACACTCCGCCGCCATCAAGCTTCAACGTGCTTCTTGGCTCCTACTGGTTTGATAAACCTTGGTTTCTTTCTAAGGGAAAACTTGCTACTGTACGCATCACACATTCCTCTTGGGGTTCCCAACGGACGTGTCGACTGCACGCATCAAGGATCTACTACTTCCGCTGCCCGCTAGAACGGGGAGAAGGACGTCGTCTTCATCAACACCGAACGTGTGACCGAGTACGGAGGTGCTGCCCGATTGTGGCACCGTCAAGATCTTCTACGCGCTTTTGAAAGCGGCAAGTGATCATCTTCTGCAACAACGAGATCTAATCTCGTAGGCTTTGGAAATCTTCAAGGGTTAGTCTCGTTCATCCCCTCGTTGCTACCGTCTTCTAGATTGCATCTTGGCTTGGATTGCGTTCTCGCGGTAGGAAATTTTTTGTTTTCTATGCTACGAATCCCTTCAGTGGTATCAGAGCCGTGTCTATGCATAGATGGTTGCACTAGTAGAACACAATTGTTTTGTGGGCGTTGATGCTTTGTTGTCTTTAGTTTGAGTACTTTGCATCTTTGTGGCATAGTGGGATGAAGCGGCTCGGGCTAACTTTACATGACCGCGTTCATGAGATTTGCTCCACGCTCGACATGCAACTTGTATTGCATAAGTGGCTTTGCGGGTGTCTGTCTCTCCTACTATAGTGAAGATTCAATTTACTCTTCTATTGACAACACTAGTATCACCGTTGTGGTTCATGTTCGTAGGTAGATTAGATCTTACTCGAAAACCCTAAACCACGTAAAATATGCAAACCAAATTAGAGACGTCTAACTTGTTTTTGCAGGGTTTGGTGATGTGATATGGCCATAATGTGATGATGAATATGTATGAGATAATCATTATTGTATTGTGGCAACCGGCAGGAGCCTTATGGTTGTCTTTAAATTTCATGTTGAGTAGTATTTCAAAGAAGTTGTAATAGTTGCTACATGGGAGAACAATCATGAAGACGGTGCCATTGACCTTGACGCTACGCCGACGATGATGGAGATCTGCAATATGTGCTCCTGGTTCCGTCATGTGAGGATTTTCCTCGCTGGTGGAAACCTGCAATATGTGCTTGATGCACCGCGAGGTGACCCTCCTGCAGAAACTGAAACCGATGAAGTAAAGAATGTTTACGCGACTCGGAAAACTCGGTACTCTCAAGTTCAGTGTGCCATCCTATGCAGTCTGGAAGCCGATCTTCAAAAACGTTTTGAGCACCACGATCCTCACGAGTTGGTCAATGAGCTGAAAGCTAACTTTGAAACTCATGCGGCCGTGGAATGCTATGAAGCACCGAAGCACTTCTTCAGTTGCATGATGGAAGAAGGCAGCTCCGTTAGTGAGCACATGCTCGCCATGACCGGGCATGCGAAGAAACTCAGTGATCTGGGAATAGTGATTCCTAACAGACTCGGGATTAATCGTGTCCTTCAATCACTGCCACCTAGTCACAAGAACTTTGTGATGAACTACAATATGCAGAACATGAACAAAGAGTTACATGAACTCTTCGCCATGCTGAAATCTGCTGAGATTGAGATCAAGAAAGATCACCAAGTGTTGATGGTCAACAAGACCACCAGTTTCAAGAAACAGGGCAAGTCTAAAGGAAAATTCAAGAAGGGTGGCAAGAAAGCTGCCACGCCTCCTGTGAAACCTAAGACTGGCCCTAAGCCTGATGCTGAGTGCTATTACTGCAAGGAGAAGGGACACTGGAAGCGTAATTGCTCCAAGTATTTGGCTGACCTGAAGAGCGGTGATACGTCTCAAACGTATCTATAATTTCTTATGTTCCATGCTACTTTTATGATGATACTCACATGTTTTATACACACTTTACATCATTTATATGCATTTTCCGGCACTAACCTATTGACGAGATGCCGAAGAGCCGATTCTTTGTTTTCTGCTGTTTTTGGTTTCAGAAATCCTACAAAGGAAATATTCTCGGAATTGGACGAAATCAACGCCCAGGGTCTTATTTTTCCACGGAGCTTCCAGAAGACCGAAGGGGATACGAAGTGGGGCGACGAGGCGCCGCCACCATAGGGTCGCGCGGCCAAAGGGGGCCCGCGCCGCCCTATGGTGTGGGCCCCTCGTCAGCCCTCCGACTCTGCCCTTCCGCCTACTTATAGCCTTCATCGCGAAAACCCCTGTACCGAGAGCCACGATACGGAAAACCTTCCAGAGACGCCGCCGCCGCCAATCCCATCTCGGGGGATTCAGGAGGTCGCCTCCGGCACCCTGCCGGAGAGGGGAATCATCTCCCGGAGGACTCTTCATCACCATGATCGCCTCCGGATTGATGTGTGACTAGTTCACCCCTGGACTATGGGTCCATAGCAGTAGCTAGATGGTTGTCTTCTCCTCATTGTGCTATCATGTTAGATCTTGTGAGCTGCCTATCATGATCAAGATCATCTATTTGTAATGCTACATGTTGTGTTTGTTGGGATCCGATGAATATTGAATACTATGTCAAGTTGATTATCAATCTATCATATATGTGTTGTTTATGTTCTTGCATGCTCTCCGTTGCTAGTAGAGGCTCTGGCCAAGTTGATACTTGTAACTCCAAGTGGGAGTATTTATGCTCGATAGTGGGTTCATGCCTCCATTGAATCTAGGGACAAGGATGTGAGAAAGTTCTAAGGTTGTGGATGTGTTGTTGCCACTAGGGATAAAACGTCAATGCTTTGTCTAAGGATATTTGTGTTGATTACATTACGCACCATACTTAATGCAATCGTCTGTTGTTTGCAACTTAATACTGGAAGGGGTGCGGATGCTAACCCGAAGGTGGACTTTTTAGGCATAGATGCATGCTGGATAGCGGTCTATGTACTTTGTCGTAATGCCCTGATTAAATCTCATAGTAGTCATCGTGATATGTATGTGCATTGTTATGCTCTCTCTATTTGTCAATTGCCCAACTGTAATTCGTTCACCCAACATGCTATTTCTTATCGGAGAGACACCACTAGTGAACTATGGACCCCGGTCCATTCTTTTACATCTGAAATACAATCTACTGCAAACTCTGTTCTTTACTGTTCTTCGCAAACAAACATCATTTTCCACACCATACATTTAATCCTTTGTTTACAGCAAGCCGGTGAGATTGACAACCTCACTGTTAAGTTGGGGCAAAGTATTGTGATTGTGTTGTGCAGGTTCCACGTTGGCGCCGGAATCCCTGGTGTTGCGCCGCACTACACTCCGTCACCAACAACCTTCACGTGGCCCTTGACTCCTACTGGTTCGATAACCTTGGTTTCTTACTGAGGGAAAACTTGCTGCTGTACGCATCACACCTTCCTCTTGGGGTTCCCAACAGACGTGTGTCAACTACACGCCAGCAAGCGGCCTTGTCAAGAAGAAGAAAGAAGATCTGATATACATGTTAGAGATGTTTATCTTACTGGTTCTCGTACTAGTACCTGGGTATTTGATACTGGTTCGGTTGCTCATATTTGTAACTCGAAACAGGAACTAAGGAATAAACGAAGACTATTGAAGGATGAAGTGACGATGCGCGTTGGAAATGGATCCAAGGTCAATGTGATCGCTATCGGCACACTCCCTCTACATCTACCTTCGGGATTAGTTTTAAACCTCAATAATTGTTATTTTGTACACGCGTTGAGCATGAACATTATATCTGGATCTTGTTTAATGCAAGACGGTTATTCATTCAAGTCTGAGAATAATGGTTGTTCTATTTTTATGAATAATATCTTTTATGGTCGAGCACCTCAGAAGAATGGTTTATGTCTATTAGATCTCGATAGTAGTGATACACATGTTCATAACGTTGATGCTAAGCGAATTAAATTGAATGATAATTCTACTTATATGTGGCACTGTCGTCTTGGTCATATTGGAGTGAAACGCATGAAGAAACTCCATACCGATGGATTACTTGAATCACTTGAATTTGAGTCACTTGATAGATGCGAAGCATGTCTAATGGGAAAAATGACTAAGACTCCATTCTCTGGTATTATGGAGCGAGCTACAGACTTATTGGAAATCATACATACTGATGTGTGTGAACCAATGAGTGTAGCCTCGCGCGGTGGTTATCGATATGTTCTAACCTTCACAGATGATCTGAGTAGATATGGGTATATCTATTTCATGAAACATAAATCCGAAACTTTCGAGAAGTTTAAGGAATTCCAAAGTGAACTAGAAAATCAACGTAACAAGAAGATTAAATTTCTACAATCTGATCGCGGAGGTGAATATCTGAGTTATGAGTTTAGCATGCATTTAAAGAAATGCGGAATACTTTTACAATTGACACCGCCGGGAACACCACAACGAAACGGTGTGTCCGAACGTCGTAATCGAACTCTCTTAGATATGGTTCGTTCTATGATGTCTCTTACTGATTTGCCGTTATCATTTTGGAGTTATGCATTAGAGACAGCTGCATTCACTTTAAATAGGGCACCATCTAAATCCGTTGAAACGACACCATATGAATTATGGTTTAATAAGAAACCTAAGCTGTCGTTCCTTAAAGTTTGGGGTTGCGAAGCCTATGTAAAAAGGTTACAACCGGACAAGCTAGAACCCAAAGCGGAGAAATGCGTCTTCATAGGATACCCTAAGGAAACTATAGGGCATACTTTCTATCACAGATCCGAAGGCAAAATCTTTGTTGCTAAGAACGGAACCTTTCTTGAGAAAGAATTTCTCACTAAAGAAGTGACTGGAAGAAAAGTAGAACTCGACGAGATTACTGAATCTTCTCTCGTTGATCAGAGTAGTGCAAGATCGAAGTTGTTCTGTGCCGCTGCACCAAGTATGAGGAAGCTAATGATAATGATCATGAAACTTCGAATGAGATAGCTACTGAACCTCGCAGATCGACAAGGGAACGTGCCACTCCTGATTGGTATGATCCTTGTCTAAATGTCATGATTGTGGACAACAATGATGAAGACCCTGCGACGTATGAAGAAGCGATGATGATCCCAGATTCCAACAAATGGCAAGAAGCCATGAAATCTGAAATGGGATCCATGTATGATAACAAAGTGTGGACTTTGGTAGACTTACCTGATAGCCGCAAGGCTGTCGAGAATAAATGGATCTTCAAAAGAAAAACAGATGCTGATGGTAATATTACTGTCTATAAAGCTTGACTTGTCGCAAAGGGTTTCCGACAAATTCAAGGTGTTGACTACGATGAGACTTTCTCACCTGTAGCGAAGCTAAAATCTGTGAGGATTTTGTTAGCAATAGATGCATTTTTCGATTATGAGATTTGGCAGATGGATTTCAAAACGGCGTTCCTTAATGGAGACATTGAGGAAGAGTTGTATATGGTACAACCCAAAGGTTTTGTCGATCCTAAATATGCTGACAAGGTTTGCAAACTTCAGCGTTCAATTTATGGACTGAAGCAAGCATCCAGAAGTTGGAACCGACGCTTTGATAAGGTGATCAAAGACTTCGGGTTTATACAGTGTCATGGAGAGGCCTGTATTTACAAGAAAGTGAGTGGGAGCTCTGTAGCGTTGCTGATATTATATGTAGATGACATATTATTGATTGGGAATGATATAGAACTATTAAGCAGTGTAAAAGGTTATTTGAATAATAGTTTTTCAATGAAAGACCTTGGTGAAGCATCGTACATATTAGGCATCAAGATTTATAGAGATAGATCAAAACGCCTAATAGGGCTTTCACAGAGTACATACCTGGACAAGATTCTAAAGAAGTTTGGAATGGACGAAAGTAAGAAAGGATTCTTACCTATGTTACCAGTTAAGGTCTTGAGTAAGACTCAAGGTCCAGCTATGGCACAAGAAAGAGAAAGGATGAATCAGATCCCCTATGCCTCGGCAGTAGGCTCTATCATGTATGCCATGCTATGTACTAGACCGGATATAGCACATGCTGTTAGTTTGACTAGCAGATATCAAAGTGATCCAGGAACGGAACACTGGACAGCGGTCAAGAATATCCTGAAGTACTTGAAAAGAACTAAGGATATGTTTCTTTGTTATGGAGGTGACCAAGAGCTCGTTGTAATCAATTACACTGATGCAAGTTGGAACACTGATCCTGATGACTCTAAGTCTCAGTCTGGGTACGTGTTTATATTGAATGGTGCTGCAGTAAGCTGGTCAAGCTCGAAGCAGTGCACGGTGGCGAAGTCTTCAACAGAATCGGAGTACATAGCGGCTTCAGAGGCTTCATCAGAAGCGGTATGGATGAAGAGGTTCATTGTAGAGCTCGGTGTGGTTCGTAGTGCATTGGACCCACTAGTCATCTATTGTGACAACATGGGTGCCATCGCCAATGCACAAGAACCAAGGTCACACAAGAGGCTGAAGCATATCAAGCTGCGTTATCATTCGATTCGCGAGTACATCGAAGATGGAGAAGTAAAGATTTGCAAAGTACACACTGATCTGAATGTAGCAGATCCGTTGACTAAAGCTCTCCCTAGGGCAAAGCATGACCAACACCAGAATGCCATGGGTGTTAGGTACCTTACAATGTAATCTAGATTATTGACTCTAGTGCAAGTGGGAGACTGTTGGAGATATGCCCAAGAGGCAATAATAAAAGTGGTTATTATATATCTTTGTGTTTATGATAAATGTTTATATACCATGCTATAATTGTATTAACTGAAACATTGATACATGTGTGTTATGTAAACAACAATGAGTCCCTAGTAAGCCTCTTGTATAACTAGCTTGTTGATTAATAGATGATCATAGTTTCATGATCATGAACATTGGATGTTATTAATAACAAGGTTATGTCATTATATGAATGATGTAATGGACACACCCAATTAAGCGTAGCATAAGATCACGTCATTAAGTTATTTGCTATAAGCTTTTGATACATAGTTACCTAGTCCTTTCGACCATGAGATCATGTAAATCACTTATACCGGAAAGGTACTTTGATTACATCAAACGCCACTGCGTAAATGGGTGGTTATAAAGGTGGGATTAAGTATCCGGAAAGTATGAGTTGAGGCATATGGATCAACAGTGGGATTTGTCCATCCCGATGACGGATAGATATACTCTGGGCCCTCTCGGTGGAATGTCGTCTAAATAGCTTGCAAGCATATGAATGGTTCATAAGAGACCACATACCACGGTACGAGTAAAGAGTACTTGTCAGGAGACGAGGTTGAACAAGGTATAGAGATACCGATGATCAAACCTCGGACAAGTAAAATATCGCGTGACAAAGGGAATCGGTATCGTATCTGAATGGTTCATTCGATCACTAAGTCATCGTTGAATATGTGGGAGCCATTATGGATCTCCAGATCCCTCTATTGGTTATTGGTCGGAGAGAGGTCTCAACCATGTCTACATAGTTCGCGAACCGTAGGGTGACACACTTAAGGTTTGATGTCGTATTTGTAGATATTGAATATGGAATGGAGTTCGAAGTTTTGTTCGGAGTCTCAGATGGGATCCAGGACATCACGAGGAGTTCCGGAATGGTCCGGAGAATAAGATTCATATATAGGAAGTCATTTTATAAGTTTGAAAATGATCCGGTGCATTTATGGAAGGTTCTAGAAGGTTCTAGAAAAGTCCGGAAGAAATCACTATGGAAGGTGGAGTCCCGGAGGGACTCCACCAAGCTTGGCCGGCCAACCCTAGGGGTGAGTCCCAGGTGGACTCCACCAAAGGGGGCCGGCCACCCCCCCTCATGGAAAGGTGGGAGTCCCACCTCAAGTGGGAATCCCACCTTGGGTAGGTTTCATGTCATATGGAAGGTTTTGGTTTGGGGTCTTATTCGAAGACTTGTAGACCAACTCTTGGGGGTTCCACCTATAAAAAGAGGGACAAGGGGAGGGGGCCGACCACCTCAAGCCATAGCTTGGCCGCACCCCATAGTGGCCGGCCACCCCCTCTCCCCAAACCCTAGCCGCCCCTCCTCCTACACCTCTCCCGCATACGCTTAGCGAAGCTCCGCCGGAGATCTCCATCGACACCGCCACCACGCCGTCGTGCTGCCGGGATTCAAGGAGGATCTACTACTTCCGCTGCCCGCTGGAACGGGGAGAAGGACGTCGTCTTCATCAACACCGAACGTGTGACCGAGTACGGAGGTGCTGCCCGATTGTGGCACCGTCAAGATCTTCTACGCGCTTTTGAAAGCGGCAAGTGATCATCTTCTGCAACAACGAGATCTAATCTCATAGGCTTTGGAAATCTTCAAGGGTTAGTCTCGTTCACCCCCTCGTTGCTACCGTCTTCTAGATTGCATCTTGGCTTGGATTGCGTTCTTGCGGTAGGATAATTTTTGTTTTCTATGCTACGAATCCCTTCAGACTGGGCGGTGGAGTTTGGGCCACATCGATTCTCATACAAAGATTTATTTATTGCCACCCATGTTAGAGTTAATCTTGTCAAATGATCTGTTTTGTGTACTAGGAGTAGGAGAGTCTGAGCGTGCATGTGTGCACGTCGCATGTTCAGTAGTTTGGTTAATTAGTAGGTGCATTAGGTATAAGCCAAGTACTTGTGCATGTGGAGGCCTGTGAGAAGCAGCCGGATTGCACGCATGAAGAGTCTGCATGCATGGTTAGTTAGTGAGCTAGCTAAAAGCTTGGTCAAGTTAGTGGCCGGGTCACATGGATCGTGGAGAGGTTCTAGGATTTGTTAGCGCATGGAATTAGTGGAGTAGTGGGCTAAGTGGTGGCGTGAGTTGCATGGTCAGTGTGCACAACCTCTTGTATATATATTGTATATCTGAGTAATGAAAAGGTAGGCCGTGATGGCAGCAGAAACAATGTAGTCTTTGTCTTCACCGAGGGAGAGAGTTTTGGGCAAAGCCTCGTGTTCTTCTTCCTTGGCTGAATGTGCGTGTGTTGTGAGAAACAAAAGAGGTTGAGAGAGTGTTGAGAGGTAGAAGAAGAGAGAGGGGCTGCAAGATTGCAGCCCCCAACATTTGGTATCAGAGCCATGAAGATCCACGATGCCGGCACAGCACACTCCATGGGAGATGAAGGCCAGCTGTGCAATGTGAAGGAGATATGCCCAAGAGGCAATAATAAAGTGATTATTATTTATATCTTTAAGTTTATGATAAATGTTTATATATCATGCTATAATTGTATTAACCAAAACATTAATACATGTGTGATATGTAGACAATAAAGAAGTCCCTAGTATGCCTCTTAAACTAGCTTGTTGATTAATGGATGATTAGTTTCATAATCATGAACATTGGATGTTATTAATAACAAGGTTATATCATTATATGAATGATATAACGGACACACCCATATTAAGCGTAGCATAAGATCTTGTCATTAAGTTATTTGCTATAAGCTTTTCGATACATAGTTACCTAGTCCTTATGACCATGAGATCATGTAAATCACTTATACCGGAAAGGTACTTTGATTACACCAAACGCCACTGTGTAAATGGGTGGTTATAAAGGTGGGATTAAGTATCCGGAAAGTATGAGTTGAGGCATATGGATCAACAGTGGGATTTGTACATTCCGACGACGGATAGATATACTCTGGGCCCTCTCGGTGGGATGTCGTCTAATGTCTTGCAAGCATATGAATAAGTTCTTAAGAGACCACATACCACGGTACGAGTAAAGAGTACTTGTCTGGAGACGAGGTTGAACAAGGTATAGAGTGATACCGAAGATCAAACCTCGGACAAGTAAAATATCGCGTGACAAAAGGGAATTGGTATCGTATGTGAATGGTTCATTCGATCACTAAAGTCATCGTTGAATATGTGGGAGCCATTATGGATCTCCATATCCCGCTATTGGTTATTGGTCGGAGTGAGTACTCAACCATGTCCGCATAGTTCACGAACCGTAGGGTGACACACTTAAAGTTTGATGTTGAAATGGTAGAACTTGAATATGGAATGGAGTCCGAATATTTGTTCGGAGTCCCGGATGAGATCCCGGACATCACGAGGAGTTCCGGAATGGTCTGGAGAATAAGATTCATATATAGGAAGTCATATTCCAACTTTGGAAATGATCCGGTGCATTTATGGCAGGTTCTAGAAGGTTCTAGAAAAGTCCGGAAGAATGGCACTTTGGAAAGTGGAGTCCCGAAGAGACTCCACTAGCATGGCCGGCCAGCCCTAAAGGGAAGAGTCCCAGGTGGGCTCCACCTAAAGGTGGCCGTCCACCCCACCTCAAGGAAAGGTGGGAGTCCCACCTTGGGTAGGACTCCCTCCTTGAGTAGGTTTCCCACATATGGGAGGTTTTAGTGTTGGGGTCTTATTCGAAGACTTGGACTAGAACTCTTGGGGCTTCCACCTATATAATGAGGGGCATAGAGAGGGGGCTGACCACTTCAAGCCTCAGCCTTGGCCGCACCCCTTAGAGGGCCGGCGCCCAACCCCCCTCTCTCCCCAAACCCTAGCGGTCTCTCTCCTCTACCACATCCCGCACGCTTAAGCGAAGCTCCGCCGGATTTCTCCACCACCACTGACACCACGCCGTCATGCTGTCGGATTCAAGAGGAGCTACTACTTCCGCTGCCCACTGGAACGGGGAGGTGGACGTCGTCTTCATCAACAACCGAACGTGTGACCGAGTACGGAGGTGCTGCCCGTTCGTGGCGCCGGAAGCGATCGTGATCAAGATCTTCTACGCGCTTTTGCAAGCGGCAAGTGATCGTCTACCGCAGCAATAAGAGCCTACTCTTATAGGCTTTGGAATCTCTTCAAGGGTTAGTCTTGATCATCCCCTCGTTGCTACCGTCTTCTAGATTGCATCTTGGCTTGGATTGCGTGTTCGCGATAGGAAATTTTTTGTTTTCTATGCAACGTTATCCTACAGTGGTATCAGAGCCGTGTCTATGCATAGATGGTTGCACGAGTAGAACACAATGGTTTTGTGGGCGTTGATGCTCTTGTTATCTTTAGTTTGAGTACTTTGCATCTTTGTGGCATAGTGGGATGAAGCGGCTCGGGCTAACTTTACATGACCGCGTTCATGAGATTTGCTCCACGCTCGACATGCAACTTGTATTGCATAAGTGGCTTTGCGGGTGTCTGTCTCTCCTACTATAGTGAAGATTCAATTTACTCTTCTATTGACAACACTAGTATCACCGTTGTGGTTCATGTTCGTAGGTAGATTAGATCTCACTCGAAAACCCTAAACCATGTAAATTATGCAAACCAAATTAGAGACGTCTAACTTGTTTTTGCAGGGTTTGGTGATGTGATATGGCCATAATGTGATGGTGAATATGTATGAGATGATCATTATTGTATTGTGGCAACTGGCAGGAGCCTTATGGTTGTCTTTAAATTTCATGTTGAGTAGTATTTCAAAGTAGTTGTAATAGTTGCTACATGGAGGACAATCATGGAGACGGCGCCATTGACTTTGACGCTAGGCCGACGATGATGGAGATCATGCCCAAAGATGATGGAGATCATGTCCGTGCTTTGGAGATGAAGATCAAAGGCGCAAAGACAAAAGGGCCATATCATATCACATATGAACTGCATGTGATGTTAATCCTTTATGCATCTTATTTTGCTTAGATCGCGACGGTAGCATTATAAGATGATCCCTCACATTAATATCAAGATAATAAAGTGTTCTCCCCTCGTATGCACCGTTGTAACAGTTCGTCGTTTCGAAGCATCTCGTGATGATCGGATGTGATAGATTCAACGATTCACATACAACGGGTGTAAGCCATGTTGCACACGCGGAATACTTGGGTTTGCTTGACGAGCCTAGCATGTACAGACATGGCCTCGGGACAACAGAAACCGAAAGGTTGAACACGAGTCATATGGATGATATGCTCAACATGTTGATGTTCACCATTGAAGCTACATCATCTCACGTGATGATCGGTTTTTGGTGTAGTGAATTTGGATCGTGTACCACTTCACAACTATGAGGGATGTTGTATTAAGTGGGAGTTCATTAGTAATTAGATTAAAACATAAACTAATTATCATAAACATAGTCTGAGTAGTATTTTGAATTAATTTTGTAGTATTGGCATCCGTTTACTACTATGCGCTAGTCTTGTTATTGAGATAGAAATACTGTTAAAATCTGACAAGAAACTTTACGGATTGGTACCGTATTGTTAAAGAATCAAGAAAAGATTAAGTCCTATTGCAAACTTTTAGTAAACCTCACATTGTTGATTTAAAGAGCTATGGTTTCAATTAGTACCTAAAGTTATCTTGTCTCCATGAAACTTGAAGTTCAAATCTGTTTGAAAAGTAAGGAGCTGAAAATTTAGCTTTCAGAAATAATCAAGGTATGAGATATATGTGATATCTAAGACCTTATTGCAAGATGATAGAATATAAATTCGGTGAGACTACATAAACTCATAAGTTTTATGGGAATGTATGAAGGTTGAAGACGCCAGGCGTCACAATCCTCCAACTATTGGGGCACTAATAATATTCGCATATCCATGAAGTTATCATCCTTAGTATGCACCGTTGCTAAGACTCGTCGTATCGAAGCATCACGTGATGATCAGGTGTTATAGATTCTACGTGTGCTTACAACGGATGCAAGCCAGATTTGCACATACAAATACTAAGGTTAAACTTTATGAGCCTAGCATGTACAGACATGGTCTCAGAAAGTTGTCATGAATTGATGGATAAAATTATGAGTGAAATTGTTCATCATATTACAAAGTTACTAATAGTGAAATCTAGAACACTTTGATCATATGATGATCAACTTCAAAATAAGAACCTCAAGGTTATTGGTATTAGACCAACAAACCTAGAAGTTATTAATGTTGAAGTGTTTTTCTGAATAATGAGGAAAGCTAAAAGAGAAACTGCAAAAGATATTTTGGCAGAAAGAAAGAAAAGACTAGAAAGTCTAGCTCAGGTGTATATAAATGATATACATGTTATGGTTGTATTCCTAGTTAGGTCACACTATGAAATTCTTGGGTATTATTACTATATTGGTTGGTATGAAGTGTCATACAAAACAATGCAATACAAGAATACAATGGCCTAAGTGACTGACAAGGAATATGATAGAAATGTACATCTGGAACAAAATAAAGTGTTATTATGTTCGTCGTTGGCATTCTATCTAGCCCTTATAATTTATAATAAAGAACTTAATAATTGTTATTTTGCTCTGGTCAAATGAAAACAATGAGTTGTTCAAATTATGACATTACTCCATATACGATGGATAAGTTAATATAAATCTTAATGGTGAAACACACATACATAACACTGACGCTAAAATGCCATAAGGCAAATGATTTGAATTCCACTTATTTGTGGAACCGCCATTTAGGTCATGTTAGAAAAGAACGCATGAAGGAATTCCATGCAAATGGATTTTTGGAGTCATTTGATTTTTTGAATCATTTGGCGCTTGCAAATCTTTTCTAAAGAGAATGATTAAAATACCGTTCATAGGTCAAAAGTTGAACGGGCAACTAACTTAGTGAAAAAATACATGATGATGTATGTGGTTCACTGGGCATAGTTGTGTGCGGGAGATTCTTCTACTTCATGAAAACTTTCAACAATGAATTGAGTATATATGTGGATATATTCAATAAGGAAAAGTTTGAAACATTTGAATAGATTCAAATAAATTCAGCATGAAGTGGAAATCATCGTAATAGAAAAGTCAAATATCTATGATTGGATCATGGTGGAAATATTTGAATTACGAGTTTTAGCGAACATCTAAGAGAGTTATGAAATTGTTCTACAACTCACATTTCTTGGAATATCATAATGATGATATAGTATCCGAGATATGTATCCAAACCTTGTTGGATTAATGATGAGATAAAATATTATGACGCCATTATATTTTTGTGGATTATGCTTTAGTGACTACCGCTTTTACACTGAATAGAGCATCATCATGATCCGAAGAAATGACACCATACGAGTTATGGCATGGGTATAAACCCTAATAGTCCTTTCTTTAAATTTTGGTCTAAAAGTTAACAACCAAAATCGGATGAATGTCTTTGTTGGTTATCCCATAGAATTGATTGGGAATTCTTCCCACTATGGAGACAAAGACAAAAGTGTTTGTCAATGTTTCTTATTTCCAAGAAATTGTTTCTAGTGAAGTATTTGAGTGGGAGGACAATATAATTTGATAAGGTTTATGAACCTGAGCATAATGATCAGAGTAGCGCAGCATCGGAATTGGTTTCGGAAGCGGCCACGACAATCATGGCTCCCATGACTACAAAGTGTTTTAGCCATGGAGATCGAAGTACATATTGAACCTTGTAGGTATGGTTTACTTTGTGATCAAATAAATGATTTGTGGACAAAGGATTGATTTTGAACAATGATAAACCAACTACAAACAAAGAAGTTATGATGGGCCTTGACTCCGTTAAAATGGCCATACGCCATGAAATCCATAATAGATGAATACTTTTTGAAAGTAAATGGATCTATTGACTTGGATGAAATATCCTTAAAGAAGCTCGACTTGTCGAAAAATTGTTTACGACAAAGTTCAAAGAGTTGATTACGATAAGATTAGATCTTCCATAGCAATGCTTATAGTCTATGTGGATTATTCTAGTAATCACTACATATTTCTTTTATGAGATATGCTAGTAGGATGGCAAAATACACTACTTAACAGAAGTATGTATACAAGATACAACCAATTGTTTTGCTAGTCCATAGAATACTAGATAGGTATACAAACTTCAATTGGATGAAGTGAGTATTACGGAGATGGAATCTTCACCAGATGAAATAGTCAACGAGTTTTTGATTTCATCAGAAATGATGAAGAGGCTTGCATTTGCAAGAAATTAAGTGGGAGGCCATTTGAGACAAATTTATAATACTTTATGTAGATGACATATAGTTGGTTATAAATAATGTAATTATATACTTGATTAAAATGTTTCATTGAAAATTAACTTCAATGAAAGGATATGGACTAAAACATATTTAGTGTCAAGATCTATGAAGATAGATTGAAACACATAATAAGTTTAAGTCAAAGTACATAGAATGGATATTGAAATAGTTCAATATAGAAATATTAAGAAAATGTTCTTGTCATGTGAAGGTTTAACAAGACTTGAGTGTATCTGACACTCGATGAGTAAAAACACATGAGTGATTTTAGATCACGAATAATATGTACAAAATCAGATATCTTGTGCTCTAAAATGTTATGAGCATATACCGGAATGATTCATAAGATGATCATGGGACGACAGTAAGAATATCCTTGAGTACTTTAGAAGAACTAAGGATATATATATATATATTTTTGTATGAAGAAATGACAAACAAATCGCTGTAAGGTGTTACACCGATATTGGTTTTGTCACATATAAAATATAATTTCAATCTTAAATTAGACTAAGTGTTGTTTAAAAGGTAGCACAATGAGCTAGAAGTTGTCTATGCTAGATTTAGAAGAGTTCTAAATATTGTGACGGAATCTACAAAAGAAGGCAGAGTATGTCATTGTTTTGAGAATGACAAAGGATGTTAAGTCAAGAGGTTCTTTGAGAACTTGGTGTATTTCCGACAGAGTCAGAACTTTGAAGCTATATTGTGTGTGACAATATTAGTGACATATTTCAGACCGCGGAATTAAGGTTCCACCAGAAGACCAAACATATTTAATGCCGACTCATTTGGAAATGAGTGATGCATTGAGACGCAAATGAATTACAAAATACATACGGTTCTGAGCATGTCAGATCCGTTGACTAAAACCTCTCCTGTGAGCAAAACATGATAAAGCACTAGAAGGCCAAGGTGTTATATCTTTACAAATGTAAACTAGATTATTGACTCTAGTGCAAGTGGGAGACTGAAGGAGATATGCCCAAGAGGCAATAATAAAGTGATTATTATTTATATCTTTATGTTTATGATAAATGTTTATATATCATGCTATAATTGTATTAACCGAAACATTAATACATGTGTGATATGTAGACAACAAAGAAGTCCCTAGTATGCCTCTTAAACTAGCTTGTTGATTAATGGATGATTAGTTTCATAATCATGAACATTGGATGTTATTAATAACAAGGTTATATCATTATATGAATGATATAATGGACACACCCATATTAAGCGTAGCATAAGATCTCGTCATTAAGTTATTTGCTATAAGCTTTTCGATACATAGTTACCTAGTCCTTATGACCATGAGATCATGTAAATCACTTATACCGGAAAGGTACTTTGATTACACCAAACGCCACTACGTAAATGGGTGGTTATAAAGGTGGGATTAAGTATCCGGAAAGTATGAGTTGAGGCATATGGATCAACAGTGGGATTTGTCCATCCCGATGACGGATAGATATACTCTGGGCCCTCTCGGTGGGATGTCGTCTAATGTCTTGCAAGCATATGAATAAGTTCATAAGAGACCACATACCACGGTACGAGTAAAGAGTACTTGTCTGGAGACGAGGTTGAACAAGGTATAGAGTGATACCGAAGATCAAACCTCGGACAAGTAAAATATCGCGTGACAAAAGGGAATTGGTATCGTATGTGAATGGTTCATTCGATCACTAAAGTCATCGTTGAATATGTGGGAGCCATTATGGATCTCCAGATCCCGCTATTGGTTATTGGTCGGAGTGAGTACTCAACCATGTCCGCATAGTTCACGAACCGTAGGGTGACACACTTAAAGTTGGATGTTGAAATGGTAGAACTTGAATATGGAATGGAGTTCGAATATTTGTTCGGAGTCCCGGATGAGATCCCGGACATCACGAGGAGTTCCGGAATGGTCCGGAGAATAAGATTCATATATAGGAAGTCATATTCCAACTTTGGAAATGATCCGGTGCATTTATGGCAGGTTCTAGAAGGTTCTAGAAAAGTCCGGAAGAATGGCACTTTGGAAAGTGGAGTCCCGAAGAGACTCCACTAGCATGGCCGGCCAGCCCTAAAGGGAAGAGTCCCAGGTGGGCTCCACCTAAAGGTGGCCGGCCACCCCACCTCAAGGAAAGGTGGGAGTCCCACCTTGGGTAGGACTCCCTCCTTGAGTAGGTTTCCCACATATGGGAGGTTTTAGTGTTGGGGTCTTATTCGAAGACTTAGACTAGAACTCTTGGGGCTTCCACCTATATAATGAGGGGCATAGAGAGGGGGCTGACCACTTCAAGCCTCAGCCTTGGCCGCACCCCTTAGAGGGCCGGCGCCCAACCCCCCTCTCTCCCCAAACCCTAGCGGTCTCTCTCCTCCACCACATCCCGCACGCTTAAGCGAAGCTCCGCCGGATTTCTCCACCACCACCGACACCACGCCGCCGTGCTGTCGGATTCAAGAGGAGCTACTACTTCCGCTGCCCGCTGGAACGGGGAGGTGGACGTCGTCTTCATCAACAACCGAACGTGTGACCGAGTACGGAGGTGCTGCCCGTTCGTGGCGCCGGAAGCGATCGTGATCAAGATCTTCTACGCGCTTTTGCAAGCGGCAAGTGATCGTCTACCGCAGCAATAAGAGCCTACTCTTATAGGCTTTGGAATCTCTTCAAGGGTTAGTCTTGATCATCCCCTCGTTGCTACCGTCTTCTAGATTGCATCTTGGCTTGGATTGCGTGTTCGCGATAGGAAATTTTTTGTTTTCTATGCAACGTTATCCTACACAATGCTGCTGCATGGGCATGGTGTGGTCATCGGCGTCGACAAGGCGTTGTCCGAGTCAAGAGAAGACCGCAGTGTGATGCTGCGGCGACAAGGCGATGGCGGTGTGATGCCGCTGAAGCCAACAACGGTCGTGGCGGCGAAGTCCATGCGATGTGGAGGTCGACGGCATGAGGCGACGGTTGTTGGCGGTGTGATGCCGCTAGCAGCCAGCGGTGCGATGCCGCTAGGAGAAGATGGCGGTGTGATGCCGCCGCGAGGAGATATCGGTGTGATGCCGTCATGAGGCGGTGGCGATGCGATGTCGCTAGGTGTCGAGGGCGGTGGTGCGATGCCATCGTCATCATGGAGAATTGGTGTGAAGCCAACCACAGTTGCAGTGTGATGCTGCGACAAGACGGAGAGCTGACCGGCGCTGCGATCTGCGGCATGTTGGCGTGCAGTTTGGCGCTGTGAAGGCGTCAGCCACAAGAAGTTGGTGTCTCTGCGTGCGGCAAGTCGACATGCTGAGATTGTGTGAAGAATGTCATCCATGAGAGGGTGATGTTGCTGCGTCTAGTGCAGGCGATCTGCATTGAAGATATGCCAAGATTAAGGGAGTGATTGTTAGAGTTAATCTTGTCAAATGATCTGTTTTGTGTACTAGGAGTAGGAGAGTCTGAGCGTGCATGTACGTGTGCACGTCGCATGTTCAGTAGTTCGGTTAATTAGTAGGTGCATTAGGTATAAGCCAAGTACTTGTGCATGTGGAGGCCTGTGAGAAGCAGCCGGATTGCACGCATGAAGAGTCTGCATGCATGGTTAGTTAGTGAGCTAGCTAAAAGCTTGGTCAAGTTAGTGGCCGGGTCACATGGATCATGGAGAAGTTCTAGGATTTGTTAGCGCATGGAATTAGTGGAGTAGTGGGCTAAGTGGTGGCGTGAGTTGCATGGTCAGTGTGCACAGCCTCTTGTATATATATTGTATATCTGAGTAATGAAAAGGTAGGCCGTGACGGCAGCAGAAACAATGTAGTCTTTGTCTTCACCGAGGGAGAGAGTTTTGCGCAAAGCCTCGTGTTCTTCTTCCTTGGCTGAATGTGCGTGTGTTGTGAGAAACAAGAGAGGTTGAGAGAGTGTTGAGAGGTAGAAGAAGAGAGAGGGGCTGCAAGATTGCAGCCCCCAACATTTGGTATCAGAGCCATGAAGATCCACGACGCCGGCGCAGCACACTCCATGGGAGATGGAGGCCAGCTGTGTAATGCTGCTGGATGGGCATGGTGTGGTCATCGGCGTCGAGAAGGCGTCGTCCGAGTCAAGAGAAGACCGCAGTGTGATGCTGCGTCGACATGGCGATGGTGGTGTGATGCCGCTGAAGCCAACAACGGTCGCGGTGGCGAACTCCATGCGATGTGGAGGTCGACGGCATGAGGCGAAGGTTGTTGGCGGTGTGATGCCGCTAGCAGCCGGCGGTGCGATGCCGCTAGGAGAAGATGGCGGTGTGATGCCGCCGCGAGGAGATATCGGTGTGATGCCGTCATGAGGCGGTGGCGATGCGATGTCGCTAGGTGTCGAGGGCGGTGGTGCGATGCCATCATCATCATGGAGAATTGGTGTGAACCCAACCACAGTTGCAGTGTGATGCTGCGACAAGACGGAGAGCTGACCGGCGCTGCGATCTGCGGCATGCTGGCGTGCAGTTTGGCGCTGTGAAGGCGTCAGCCACAAGAAGTTGGTGTCTCTGTGTGCGGCAAGTCGACATGCTGAGATTGTGTGAAGAATGTCATCCATGAGAGGGTGATGTTGCTGCGTCTAGTGCAGGCGATCTGCATTGAAGATATGCCAAGATTAAGGGAGTGATTGTTAGAGTTAATCTTGTCAAATGATCTGTTTTGTGTACTAGGAGTAGGAGAGTCTGAGCGTGCATGTGTGCACGTCGCATGTTCAGTAGTTTGGTTAATTAGTAGGTGCATTAGGTATAAGCCAAGTACTTGTGCATGTGGAGGCCTGTGAGAAGCAGCCGGATTGCATGCATGAAGAGTCTGCATGCATGGTTAGTTAGTGAGCTAGCTAAAAGCTTGGTCAAGTTAGTGGCCGGGTCACATGGATCATGGAGAGGTTCTAGGATTTGTTAGCGCATGGAATTAGTGGAGTAGTGGGCTAAGTGGTGGCGTGAGTTGCATGGTCAGTGTGCACAGCCTCTTGTATATATATTGTATATCTGAGTAATGAAAAGGTAGGCCGTGACGGCAGCCGAAACAATGTAGTCTTTGTCTTCACCGAGGGAGGGAGTTTTGGGCAAAGCCTCGTGTTCTTCTTCCTTGGCTGAAGGTGCGTGTGTTGTGAGAAACAAGAGAGGTTGAGAGAGTGTTGAGAGGTAGAAGAAGAGAGAGGGGCTGCAAGATTGCAGCCCCCAACAACCCATGGGTTCAGTGACAAGCACCTGCTGGGAAGTGGAGGATTTGTAAGGGTGTACAGAGGATTCCTTACGAGTAGTAGTGATCACCATGCAGATGATGAGACCGATCGAGGAGGAGGGAAGAGCTTAGGGGAGGCCATGGCGTGTGTGTTTGCTCTGAGCTGGAAACTGGAAGTAGATTAGGGAGTGTAGTGGTCTTAAGTAGTATAGCCATATGCAAATTAAAATTGCAAAGCAAGCTATCAGATTTGACAGTTGAACAAATTGTTAAGTACTTTGTTCCTCTGTTAGTATACCCTTGTTATTTTGTTCCTCAGGAGCCTTTACTTTTCCTCCTTTCTTTGTCTCTTCGATTTTTTTTTTCGATAAAGAAAAAAAAAAGGGTCTCTTCGATGCCTGAGGCAAATAAAAGTCTAAGAGCATCTCTAACAGAGCCCGAAAAAGTGCAAACCGAATAAGTGGTTTTCAGTCTTCCGAAAACGATGGTTCGTTCGAATTTGGCAGTGGCGCAGAATAGAAACCGTAAAAATGGAACTGAAAAGTGAAATTTGAAAGGGCGGGGGTAAATTCGGCGATGATCATAGTTCAACATCAAATTGATGCTCCGATTGAGCATCAAAACATACATTGTTCGTAAAATTAAACCTACATTACTGGTACACCGGCTGGCGCTAGTTAGCTAAAGCAAAATGCGGCCAATATAGTGACCTACGCGCGTGGCGATGCCGGTGGTGGCGCAGCGTTTCAGCGGTAGAGGGCGCCGACGCTGTCGTCGATGATCTTCACGCGTCGTCGGCGTCAAGCTCGACTATTTCGAGCTTGACGCGGCGGACGCGGGCCTCCCGGCGGGCCGCCTCGTATTCACGGACGAGGCGGACGGCTTCCGCCTCCTCCCGGCGGAAACACTGGCGAGCCTCCGCCGCGCTGATGGCCTTGGTCTGCGCGAGGACGGCGTCCTCCTCGTCGCTGCCGTGGACATAATCCCTGGCGGAGAAGGTGGGCGACCGCGCGGGGACAAGGACGTCATCGTCGCTGCTGTCCGCGACGGGGAGCCGCGGTGCGCGGCTTGACTGGCCGGACGAGAAGCCCTCGCCGGCGTTGCCGTACCTGGCGAGCTTCCCTGGGGGCGTGAGCCCCCAGTTCATCCACCGGCGGGCGCTGCGCTTGCGCGCGCCCTCCGACTGGTTCCATTTGCGCCGCTCCACGTCGGTGCGGAAGATGGGTGGACGCGGCGGCGAGTCGCCGCCGCCCAATCCGGCGGCACATCCTGCGGAGCCGCCACGGGACGCCATCGCCCACCGTCGGCCGGTGGATTGCTGCCTGGGGCTCGTTGGATTGCTCGCCAGCGTTTGTGCTTGGCGGCGGCGGAGGGAGAGAAACGGCGGATGGGAGTATGGTTTGCGACCCGAACTCCTCTCCGCGAACCCTTTTAGTAGGGGCCGTTCGGAGATTTGTTCGGGCCCCTGAACTTATTTTACGGGTCGGCCCATCTTTTCGGTCACTGATCTGCGACACTTTCGGCCCGAACCCGTAAATCCGCCGGAAAAGTTCGGTTCCGACGGGGTTTACGGGTTCTGTTAGAGATGCTCTAAGCTAGCTTCAGTCAGTGCATGCTCCAGCAGCAAGTATTGTGTCCCCTACCCTGTTATTCTTCAAAAGGGTTGTAGTTTTTGCTACTCCATCTACTGCACCTCGCTCTCTATCCTGAGAAGTCGGCACTGGATGGTACCGCTACTGTTACACTTTCGGTCCCGGTTGTTTTAGAATCTTTTGCTACTCAATTATGTCAATTTCAAAATGAGTTGTGCAATGCGCAGAATCAGTTGCAAGCTTTGCATGATGGGTCGTTTGATTATCATGCCTCATCATGCTTGGTTTTGGGTGTTGGACTCTGGCGTTTCTTTCCATGTGACATTAGATTGAAATCATTCGCAAAAAAAAGAGTGAATTCCACTGTTTACCCTGTAATTATACATTTGTGACACATATTACCCTATTTAGTGGAACTTCTACCAAAATATCACATTTAAGAGATTTTAAACAAGGTTTATACCTAACTTATTATTTTATTTATTATTGTTAGATATAATAGGTATGATACGTCGATATGGAGCGATAAAATATGTAAATATAGAAGGGTGTTATGGACGATTTATGCCTAAACTTTTTTAATCCGTATGTCCCCTTCATCACTAAGGTTTTGATATTTTTGGACCCCCATCATCACCTAACACTTTGCCCAATGGACACACACGAAAACATAAAGGTACAAAGCCTTTAAAATGGGTAATCTACCCAAATTTTCACTATACGGGGTAATTAATGTCACAAATACAAAACTACAGGGTAAAAAGTGGAATTTACTCAAAAAAAAGGTTGAAATTATTTTGCCCGTGCGGGTAAACCAGGTGAGAGGAGCCTAGACTCAATTGTTGAAAAAATCGCGTACTATATTAGTAGAGATTATGGGCCGTGACAAATCCTTGCTCCCAGTGATCTCCTTTGCCGGTTTGTTTCTAGATTTCTCATTCGTCATGGTAATAATGTTGACATTTGCTGAAACGTGGAGAACGTGATGTCGGAAGGAGGCGCAGAGCTCGAGCATGGACGCCTCCACGTTGGAAAGAGGTTCTGGTTCTTGGCACTCCCCTGCCAAGCAACAGGGCTAGTCATCCACGTCTGGCTCGTCATCGGTAATGTCGGTGCCGCTATCCACGATGGCAGGCTCGTCGCCATCGATGCCGCAGACAAGCTCTTCATCGCGAGCGCCGACTATGCGATCAAGGCAGCATCCATTCGCGGTGACGCAAGCACGCGAGTCCTAGTACGCTGATTAAGTACGATTCGCGAACGAACGAGCGGCCAGCTCGAGCTAGCTGTTATTTTCTCCCGTTTAAAAAAGGCATCGGTGGCGCTCCTTCCCCGCACGGCTCAATGTTGTAATCGGATCGATTCCTGATTGTTTCTGCTAAAGCTAGCTCCGGTAATTTTTCGTCAGTCCTGTCTTGTAATCGGATCGATTAATTGGTAACTGTTTTGGATTGATTTGATTCCGACTCGTTAACAGGCGACGCACCAACGTACGACCACCAGCTTCTCAGATCTATAAAGATGACATATGACGGTCGGGCTGTTTTGGGGTTCCAAATCGCAGGAGATATGGACGCTGCTGCGCCGCCGCCATCCGTGCCGGAGGAGCTGCCAGTCAGGGACTGGTCGCTGTTGCCCCTCGACGTGCTTGCCTCGGTCTTCGTCAGGCTCAGCGCTGTCGACGTCCTCAGGGGCGCTGGCCTCGTGTGCCGCTCCTGGCTCCAAGCCGCCAAGGTGCCAGACGTGTGGCGTGTCGTGGACATGGGGTACCACAATATCATGTTCAAGTACGACAAGAAGGAACGTGCTGACTTATGCGCGATGGCGAAAGCAGCCGTCGACCGTTCCGATGGACAGCTTCGGGAGTTTGCCGGGAGGTCGTTTGTCACCGACGAGCTCATGCAGTATATCGTGGAAAGGTGTGTTTTCCTTCGTCACTTGCTTGAGGTTAAAAGATTTCTGTGAAAACAGCTCTTGAGGGTTTTGATATCCTCAATGGAGGTGATAACTTTTTTTTTTGTTGACATCATGCTAGTGCTAAGTGCTAACTAGATACTAGTACTACATAGGTCACCCAATGTGTTCCAAAGCTAGCCAATTTGCCACCGCTGTTTTCGCATTCACTCTTCTCAAAAGATCGCCGTACGTCTTTGCAGGTCACCCTCGCTGACTACCCTTCGGCTTGTATGCTGCTGGAAGGTACACTGCTGGAAGGTCTTCAGTGCACGACTCGCTGGTGTTGTAACAGAGTTACCTCTCAACAAGCTCCAATCTCTTGAACTTGACTACATTGATCTTCTCGTGGGAGAATTAGTCGCCATCCTTGAGAACTGTCCTAACCTGGACGTTCTTACCGTGCGCGATTGCTCAGGGCTAGACGAGGAAGACGAGCCGGTCTTGCGAGAGAAGTTTGCCCGGATTAAGAATCTGATATACGACTGTGTTGGTGAGTGCTTTGATGACTGTTGGTACGACTATGGTGACTAGTCTGGGAGCAATGCATGGAGTCGACTACCCTGATTATTTCTGAAGACGAGATGAAACATTAAGCGTGGCTTGAGTAAGTTATTTTGTTACCATTATGATCGGTACCATGTACACAGTATGATGCTACACAGTATATGGTGCTACACTCCCTTTATTTATTATGGAACTTCCCAGATGTACTGAGTCATGTTCCCTATAAAAAAAAAAAACCTTCCCAAATGTAGGTGACTCTTTAGTTGTTTGAGTTATGGATTTACACTTTTCACCCTTTGTATCTCGGCAATACAATGTATCTTAACTATTATTTGTTCGTGAATTGTATCTTGGTGTTACAATGTATCTCGGCGATCACTCAAGAAAAACAATGTATCTCGGCAATACAATGTATCTTAACTATTATTTGAAAAGGCCTATGATGAGGTTAAGTGGTCTTTCTTGCAACAAACTCTCAGAATGAAAGGTTTCTCTGATGAGAGTGGTGTGCGTTGATCAATAGTTTCGTTTCGGGAGGGAGTGTTGCCATTAAAGTCAATGATGATGTGGGAAACTACTTTCAAACCAAGAAGGGGCTAAGACAGGGAGATCCATTATCGTCAGTGCTATTTAATATAGTGGCGGATATGCTTGCTGTTATGATAGAACGCGCAAAGTCAAAGGGCCAGATTGAGGGGTCATTCCTCATCTTGTTGATGGAGGATTGTCCATCCTTCGATATGCCGACGATACAATTCTTTTTATGGATCATGACATCGAAAAAGCTCGAAATCTAAAGTTAATTCTTTCAGTATTTGAGCAGCTTTCGGGTTTAAACATTAATTTCCATAAAAGTGAGTTGCTTTGTTTTGGTGAGACCCAAGACAATGTTGCAGATTATGCTGAGTTGTTTGGCTGTGGGTAAGACCAATTTCCGATTAGGTACTTGGGTATTCCGATTCATTATCGGAGACTAACTAATGCGAATGGAAAATGATCGAGGAAAGACTACAAATTAGATTAAGCAGTCGGAAAGGCAAATTACTATCCTTGGGAGGAAGATTAGTTCTCATAAACGTGGTACTAACTAATATGGTACTGTATATGATATCTTTCTTCCAACTTCCTACAGGAGTTTTAAAACGATTGGATTATTTTTGGTCTAGATTCTTCTGGCAAGGGGATAGTGAGAAGCGTAAATATCAATTGACTAAGTGGAGTGTGCTTTACCGTCCCAAAGACCATGAAGGACTGGGCATCCAAGATCTCCAGGTCAAGAATAGGGCCTAACTTGGTTAATGGCTCTCTAAGTTACTTACCCAGGAGGGAGTTTGGCAAACACTCCTCAAACAAAAGTATGTTGGCTCAAAGGCTCTATCTCAGGTTCTTTGAAAACCAGGAGATTCACACTTTTGGGTAGGCCTTATTGATACAAAGAAGTATTTCTTTCCATATGGATGTTTCTCTATTAAGAACGGGTCGGAAATTCGTTTCTGGGAGGATAAACAGCTTGGTAATGCCACACTCCGAGAATAATATCCGGCATTGTACTATATTGTGCGTCACAAAAATGATACTATCGCTAAGATGTTGGAAACTTTCCCACCAAATGTGACGTTCATAAGAAGTCTCATTGGACCTAGACAAATCTCCTGGCATGAATTGCTACAACATCTTGAACTAGTTCCACTGACGCAGAGGTCAGATGTGTTTCGCTGGAATCTCACCGGAAATGGTTCATTCTCTGATATTCCAGTCGATAATAATTCAAAAATTTGGAAGATGAAGATACCGCTCAAAACGAAAGTGTTTGCATGGTATCTTCGTTGTGGGGTTATCCTCACTAAAGATAATCTTGCCAAACACAACTGGCATGGAAGTAAAAAGTGTGTATTCTGTCACCAAGACGAGACTATTAAACACTTGTTCTTTCAGTGTAAGTTTGCTAGGTCTATATGGTCAGCTGTCCAAATAGGATCTACCTTATACCCACCGCGTAGTGTTGCCGATATATTTGGTAATTGAATCAATGGTGTGGCTGTTGGGTTTAAGCGTCTTATTAGGATGGGAGCGATGCCGTTATTTGGTCGCTCTGGCTATGTAGAAATGACAAAATTTCAATAATATTTTTTCCTCTCTTATGCAGGTCATAAACCGGTGCACAGCTACGCTTCGCTCATGGGTGCCTCTTCAGCGCATGGAGCATCGAGACCTCTTTACGGAGGTGTCCTCACGGTTGGAGTATACGGCGAGGGGATATTTTTCCCAACATGGGTGGAAGCGTGATCTTTGTCTGGATCCACCTAGCTAGTTTTTTATCGAGAACTTTGGTTTTTGTTATCGGATTGTTTGGTGTTTTGTAACAGATATTTGTACGGCTGTGTGCATCCTAGCTATGCAGAAGCCGGATCTATTTCTTAAAATAATAAAGCGCCCATTTTCGAAAAAATCTTGGTGTTACAACATAAGAAGCTGGCATCTAATATGCATGAGTGAAAGAAAAATAGCTGGTTTTATGTTTGGTGATTTTTGTTGTTGTAATGATTTTTTTCATTCAAGCCTTTCATGCAAGCCGTATCACTTTTCTATACTATTATATTGGAGTTGGTCGTAGGTCATACAACGCGTTAGGTGAAGGAGATTCAGAGCACCTGAACCGTTCGATCCAATCTAAGGTCTGTGCTTCGTTCGATCACTTTTCCACTCCTCCCCGCATATGACAGGATCAACCAAATTGATTCTCATTTATTTAACCATAATGGAATTTCATTCTTCTACATTCAATTAGCCATAATATGGCAAGTAATGGAAACAAATGGATCAATCAGATATTAGTTGCCAATTACGCAGAATCACGATGTTTACTCTCCGCCCACAATCATGCACCGCCTCCTACAAACTCTCCGCCAACGATCGCCGCCTTGGAGTGCCACCGCGCACGCCACAGCACCATTGAGGTGCCCCGCGCCAGCCATCGTACCAGCTCCTTGCTGTCATGGTTCAGGAACCTCCTCAACCCAGCGGCTCTCGATCTCCCAGAGTTCCTCGCCGCATCCCGAACGCCACAACCATCTCTTGCTCGCCCAATCATCAGCCCATGCCAGCACATCGCGCAAGACGATGCGGCCTTATCCTCCCCACTGCACGCCGCATCTGCCGCCATATATCTCTATGGGAAAAGAGGGACAAGGAAGGGTGAGTGGACTAGCTCCGGTTGCTCCACATCTGACTTACTATGTTGCGCTTCCGATGCTTCATGTGTTGTCGGAACCTCGTCGCCCAAGCAGTGGTAAATAGTTTGTTTCATTTTTTGCCGACTCTGGTTTTGAGCTCTAAGAATTTCAAGTGTTATTCTAGGACGTTTATGTTGTAGAAGAATATGTGACAAAATGGATTATGGTTAGCTTAGTCGTGGGAGAATTACCAAGATACTAGATGTTTATGTACTATTGTTTATCAGAGTATAATGAATTTAGCTCTGCAGGTGTGTTGAGGTTGTAAATTGTTGCAGATAACGTAATTCACACGCGTGGACTAGAAATTTCGAACTAATAGATTAGTAAACAAACAGTCTATTTCTTATCTATTATGTATATGATATGCTGAAAGTACGCAAAAAAATCTGATTGTGAAACAAACTTGATCTGCTTGGTGCGTTTCTCCTTGCAAATATAGTTGCGGTCATAATATTTGACTGAAGAAATCCAGTCTGCTGGTACGTCGAAAAATAAGCGATATGTGATCCAAACTCAGATGGAAGCAACTTACCTTCAGTCTTTTCTGAGATATTAATGAATTAAGCTTGACTATTTGTCCCCCAATAAAGTTGTTCTTGGGTATTCTAAAGAAGGAGCATATTTGTGATTTCTTATTCCTTGTAGTTGTCAATTCAAATGCGTAAACATTCCTTCTAGATTTCTCCCATCAAATTATGGTGTATGGATTATGCTGGATCAAAAAATTGAATGTCTTATTGGGCGGATGCATCAGTGAAACGTGTTTAATGGTTTGAGACTATGGAGAGTTTCTGGGTGATCAACTTTCTGGGTGATCTGAGACAATGGAAACACTGCGAAGGAGGAGGTGAACGTCTACAACTTGATGTGCAGGAGCTTGAAGTTCTAAGGTCGTTGTAGGCCGACGAAATCCCAAAGTGGCGCATGGCAGCGGCAGAAGGAACACAGGGCATCAATGGGCTGAGGCTTCTCAGTGCTGCTCGGATTGCCAGCTGCCCATTTTGTTTGTCTCCAAGTGAGACATCTCGCCTACATCCATCCATCATCCCTAAGGTATTGCGATATAATTTTGAGACTTTTTTAGTTGGAATCAGCTAGCGTCAATGAATCATGTTTTTGTATCCTCGGGAGGTTCTGTTTGTGGCTTACTAAACAATCCGATGGATTATTTTCTTAGATTGTGCAATACACATAGTATCTGGATCAATCACACAGTTATGAAGTGCCTTAATTGGTTTTTTGAGGATTTTTTCTTTCCGCTGGAGTGCTGATCTACACTTCTCTTCTTGCACCTTTTAATGTTGAATCTGTTCTCTGTAGTAGAGATTGAGAGACTCGTGATCTTATTTTTACTTTGATTTATTCCTACAGGATATGCTCGCATGGTTTTTACTCTGATTTGATTGCTAAGTGCTCAGTGAAAAGACCACTGATCGAATTTCTTTTGTACCAGGAATATTATGTCCAGTGTCTAATAGATTTTATTTATTGACACTGAATCAACACATAGCTGATTTATTTTAATTTAATATTTTAAGTTCTAAACTTTTACACTCCTTTAATTAATGCATAACTTATACCATTTCAGGAACTATTGTTTATTTAAATTGATATTATTTTTATATTCAATAAATCTTATTTACCTTATGAGTTTTTTCCCTTCTAATTCAAACCATTCTTAAACCATGGTCTGCCTTGTTTGATATACCACGTAGCAGCTTCAGCTTAGCCCAATGGTTTTATTTATGCCAAGATTTATGGCGGCTTTGAGAAAATACACTCTTCAGAGAATTTCCTTGTGTAAATTTCCATATCTCATGCCATTATGCCCTAGGATCATGATATATTTTTATTATGCCCTAGGATCATGACATATTTTCATTTGTTAGAATCTATGATCTTTTCGCGGTTTCCAAGCTCTTAAATGCCACTCTTGTTATTCCTGAAATACAAGCGGCAACTCGTGAAAGGGTATAAGGTCACTCTCTCTTGCTTTCTGATGTTCTGTTTGCTTGTTTATCTATTACTAATACTGTCCTATCTTGTAGTTCAAAATTCAAACCTTTTGTGTCTATGTAAGGAGGAACGCTTCATCGCTGCACTTTCCAGTGATGCGGCTATTGTGCGGGGTTTGCAAAAGGATCTTAGAGAGGCTAGAAAAAAGATAAAATTATCATCTGTATCTCCTAGGAATACACCTACTTCGAAATATTACGCCACTAATGTCTTTCCCACACTTGTAAAATCAAAAGCCATTGGAATAATCATTAATGAAGGTTGATGTGTCCAGGTATTTCTCCAGGTTGCACTATTTTTTTGGTTTTTGGTACATTCTAGATTTACAGAGCTTCTACATGCCTTTCTGTAGTCAATTCTTCTTGCAAGCTTGGAGAAATATCACCCTTTAAAACTTCTTCACTTATAGGATATGAATCTTGTATTTGGATATGCTTTTATTATTCTCATAGCTCTTATATCTTTGTATTTGGATATGCCTTAGTAACCTGTAGCTATGGACTGCATTCTAAGATTGCATTGCATATACTCATTCCGTTTTTATATACTCATTGACAAAAGAGGGGGATCACCATGACATAGTGGCCTACTATTCGGAGCAATTGCAAACACTATGTGCATGTACTCCTACAGCCTAATAACTAAAACTTTGCTACACTACACCATGAACCACTATCAAGTATATATGCAAATGTGATATCCATGGTTGAAGCATGAAACTCATATAAATGTCCTAAACTTTTCAATATAGGCACAGGTTCTATTTTGTTTTGACCCCTACATTAACTGAATCTCCACATGTTTGTTCTAGATTCTTTACTTCTACCCCTGAATTTTGACATTCTTGTTTATCGGGTAGACTGAATTGAGATTAGGAACCACCATTCTTTAGGTGGGAGTGCCGGCGGTAAGATAGGAGGCGACGGCGGATGAGCTTCTTCTTCCCTGCACTTACTGGAATTTGTTGGACGTGTGCTTGAAATATGCTTGCTATTGGGGCTTGATGTGAGCTTGACTTGTCAACGAGATGCGGTTTCCATTGTGTTGGAGCCAGAGGTCATTGGATACACATGTGCGGCAAGAAAGAAACTTAAGAGCCGTAGCAGCGCACGGGCATTCAACTAATACCTAGCTAACACGTGAGAAAATTGTAAAATACCACTACAACCGAAGCTAGGGTTTCAAAAAACCACCGAGATGCTATTTTTAGCACAAAAAGCTACCACTATTGCATAACCGTGTAACAAATAATCGGTCACTTGGCCCACACTAATTAAAATTTTACCAAGTGGGACCTAGTGTCAGGCATACGTGATAGCACAAAACAGTTAACACAGACATATATTAAACTTGCTAGGAATTATGGACTTTTTTTTGTAAATTTCTGGGGGGAGCCATTGTCAGGCCCTCTCTCTAAAATGACAAAAGAAAAATCACCGAAGGGACACAACCGTCCTCCTCGGCTGCGGTAATCCCCGTTCGGCGCCACCCTATCTGGCACATTGCGAGCGCCAGGACGGCAGCCTCGCCCCTCCTCGACGCCACAGCTTGCACGCCCCCCGGAGAGCACACGCGCCACCACAACTCTCGTTCGCCGCCGCGGCGTTGATGCTCACTGTGAGGAGCGCGCCGAGGCAGAGGAGCAGCAGGACACAACCCAACAACAAGGACGTCGAATGCGTAAGCGCCAGAAGAAGAGCCACTAACGCGACGAGTTTAGGGTGGAGGAAACTGATGCGTCGCAGCGTCGGTGATGACAAAGAGGAAAGGACGGGCACCCTTGGCCGGCCTGCATCTGATGACGTGCTATGCTCGCGCCCGCCCCATGGCCAACCTAGCGTGCCACGGGCCCGTCGGAGGCGTGCGTGATGCAGTCCCCCACACACCGCTACCTTGGGATCCCTCTCCGCATTGTCGGACTGGGGGCGACGCTCGTCGTGCACATTTGTTGGCCGCCTCGCCTTTCCCAAGCCAAGCTTGCGCGTTGGCAAAAGATGGTGTGCTTTGTTTTGGCTTGAGATTACCGGGGAGGTGAGGATGGATTCGGAGGGGGTTCTCTGCCGGAGTGGCGGTGGTTGGAGGCGGCTGGAGCTAGCAGCGGTGGCTGACAGCGGCCGCGTGATATGTGTGTTGGGCAGCCTGCGATTCTGCACAAACACCCTAAAATTTAGAACTTCTCAAATGTAAGCCTCTTTTACATGTAACAACTGCCACGTAGGCCTGACAATGGGATCCATTTGTCAGGAACTCGTTTAGAGTGTCTCAATTTGTCAATCAGTGTTTTTTTGTTAAACTGTTACTCAGTAGTGGTTGATTTTTGCAAAAAATAGCATTTTGGTGGTTTCTGAAACCCTAGCCCCAATTGGGGTGTTTCTTTTTGCAATTTCTTCGTTGCCTACAATGTCTCATGCCTCGACATGTCAGATAGCCAAATGAATAACTTAGAAAGTGTTAGCAATTTGCCATTGCTTAAAAACCATTCAGTACTATATTTACAAATAAAGTATGCTCTAATTTGGAGAAAACTTGCGTACTTTTAAAACCCTTGATAATTCATATGTTCTGCTAATCCTACATTTTTCGAAACATATATTACTACCTCCTTCCCAAATTAGGATGCTATAGTTTTTAGTTAAATTCAAACTTCTTAAAGTTTGAGCAACTATATACAGAAACTATCAACATCTAAAATTTTAAATGCACATAATATAAAAATATATTTTATGATGGTTTTAAAAATATTAATTTGGAAATATAAATGTTGTCACTTTTTTCTATATAGTTGGTCAAAGTTTAAGAAGATTGACTTTATTCATATATATATTTTTTTAGATAAAAGGCATTCAAGTGCCCAACTTTGAATTAACAAAACTATCAACGGTAAAACGTACAAAGTGCTGAACCCAGCTTACAACCCAAACCACACACCCACACGAACTAACAAAGAAGATACAACCGAAAGCGCGAACAACAGGGTCAGCCATTACTAAGACTTCGATGATTCGGAGTAGAGCTAGACAGCAATAGTGTCGGGCCGGAGCTCACCCAAGAGCGAGTCAACGAACACGTACATCGCCAACAGAACCCTTCCGTCGCAGAAACGCCACCGAAAGCAGACCACCACCGGGAACCGACCCACGCTGCCCACAGACTGAAGAGTAGTACCAAAGTAGCTCAACACGGAGAGGGCACGAAGCAAGCCTTGCCAAAGATTGCCAAATGAAGAGTCATCTCCTCCACACAATCATCGGAGAACCACGCGCTATGGGCTCCAAGACGGAGTCTTCAAGAAGAGCACGACACCGGAGTGCCGCCACCGCCCGATCTGGGGATCTTTGGTTTTCACCCGGAGCACGAAAGGGGGCAGTGAGAAGCCACAACGACGCCTTCAAGAAGGAAACGAGGTCCGTGGATGCCGCCGTCGTGGCCCGGGAAGATCCATGGCGAGAGTTTCCTCTCAGCATCACCTCTTCGCCCCCAAACGTGGCGAGGGACGCCACCGAGGTGGCAGCCACAATGCCCCCACAAAGCGCAACCCGCTAAGCACCTTGATAACGCCATGTCCATGTCCCCAGCAAGCACCAGAACCTCGGGCTCGCCCGCCAACCCACAAGGTTCCCACCATCCAGGGCCGCCGCCCTGGCATCCTCGATCTTGCAACCGCGTAGCAAAAGTGATACCAAGATGATAAGGGGTGGCCCGATCTTCTCAGTAAGCAACGGTGGTGATGATGATCACGGGGTGATGGCGGCGGAGAAACATGACGATGAGGTGATTGATAACTTGTATGACGCAACGAGATCTCTCGATTGGTCCCTGTCGCCAATGCAACAGCTCTCAACCCTGCAAGATATTCGCAACTCCACACACTTGCGCACGTAGCCGCCGACCACGAAGCGGTAAGTTGCAATCGTCTAATTCCCAATGGAACAACAGATCACACAAGACTTTTTCAGGATCTACACAATATCAAGCAATATGGTGTAGGGATTCAATAGTTTTGCTAGAGCAAACAACTAAGAACTAGGGTTTATCTTAAACGTGGTCTAAAGCAGCTAGGGGGGCGTCCTGGGCACTTATATAGGTGTCCGGGACGAGTTCTGGTCGAAAAGATACAAGAAAAACCGATCCAGAATAGATCTGGTCGAGACAGACTCGGACGAATCCGGTCTGGAATCCGGTCAACCGGGCCAGGGACCGGGTCGGCCGGTCTGGCGTCCGGTCAACCGGTCGGTAACCGGAAACTTCGCAACTTTCCGGTTTTTGCCCGGTACGATAAATCCCATCCGGTTGGCGGCCGGTCGACCGGGCCAGGGACCGGGCTAGCCGGTCTGGAGGCCGATCTAACCGGGTGCTGGACTGGCCTAGACGTCGTCTTCTCCTCTCGCGCATGCCTCCCGCTCCTCCCTCGCGCGACCATGAGATATCTTCATGTCCAGCTCCATGTCCAGCTTCACGTCCATCTTGACGTCCGTCTTCATGTCCAGCTTCTCCTCTACTCCTCGTGCGATGCTCGTCTCCTCTTGATACCTGATGATACACAAATAACAGGACTTAGGCAGTATAAAGTTCTCATCAATCAAAGTACCGTTTAGAAACAAGTTCACCTGTTGTTTAAGTAGCTTCGCACGAGCCCTTGTAATTGGTCCAATCCGAACTTCATTGGACTTGAGCTTCACAGCAGGTTCATCTTCATTTATCAATGACGGAGGTAGTGTTGTAGTAGGGATGTCCTCATCAAAAAGGCACCACCTTGACAGGACTTGAGACACACCCGAAGATGGCCGAGGCCAGTAGACAACAGACAGCAGGAGGACGACACTCCGATATACACGACTCTCCGTGCCGTCGGCCTAGCATAACAGCAGATCCCCTAGGATGGCATGGCGACCTCTGGGAAGGTGCGAACAGGATAAGGGCTGCCAGAACCAGATCGGCCCCCTGACCCAGATCCGGCCAGCGCGGCCACTGATACGTCCAATTTGCATCACTATTTTGTATCATAATTTGCTGTTATTCATTGATATATTTCATATTGGGACACAATACTTATGTTATTTCATCTATTTTGCATGTTTCATCATTATTGGAGGATCAAGCACCGGAGCCAGGATTCTGCTGGAAAAAGCACCGTCAGAACGCAATATTTCGGAAGATCAACTGTGGGAGAAAATTATACCAAAAATCCTATTTTTCAAGATGACGAAGGAAGCCAGAAGGAGGGGCCAGGAGGACCCAGGGTGGGCCCACACCCTAGGGCGGCGCGGCCCATGCCCCTGGCCGCGCCGCCATGTGGTCTGGGGGGCCCACGACCCCTTTCGCCTCCTTTTCTTCGCGAAATCCTTCGTCCCGAAAACCTAAGCCACAGAGGGTACCTCGCGAAGAGTTACAGCCGCCTCTGCGGGGCGGAGAACACCAGAGAGAAAAGAGCTCTCCGGCGGGCAGGAATCCACCGGGGAAATTCCCTCCGGGAGGGGGAAATCGACGCCATCGTCACCGTCATCGAGCTGGACATCATCGCCATCACCATCATCATCATCTCCACCATCATCACCGCCGTCATCACCGCTGGATACCATCACCGCCGTAGCAATTTGGGTTTGATCTTGATTGTTTGATAGGGGAAACTCTCCCGGTATCGATCTCTACTTGTTGTTGATGCTATTGAGTGAAACCATTGAACCAAGTTTATGTTCAGATTGTTGTTCATCATCATATCACCTCTGATCATGTTCCGTATGATGTCTCGTGAGTAGTTCGTTTAGTTCTTGAGGACATGGGTGAAGTCTAAATGTTAGTAGTGAACTATGGTTGAGTAATATTCAATGGTGTGATATTTAAGTTGTGGTGTTATTCTTCTAGTGGTGTCATGTGAACGTCGACTACATGACACTTCACCATTTATGGGCCTAGGGGAATGCATCTTGTATTCGTTTGCTAATTGCGGGGTTGCCGGAGTGACAGAAACCTAAACCCCCGTTGGTATATCGATGCAGGAGGGATCGCAGGATCTCAGAGTTTAAGGCTGTCGTTAGATTTATTCTTAATTACTTTCTTGTAGTTGCGGATGCTTGCAAGGGGTATAATCACAAGTATGTATTAGTCCTAGGAAGGGCGGTACATTAGCATAGGTTCACCCACACAACACTTATCATAACAATGAAGATTATTTAGCCGTATGTAGCGAAAGCACTAGACTAAAATCCCGTGTATCCTCGAGAACGTTTGGTAATTATAAGTAAACAAACCGGCTTGTCCTTTGTGCTAAAAAGGATTGGGCCACTCGCTGCAATTGTTACTCTCGCACTTTACTTAATCGTACTTTATTCAACTGTTACATCAAAACCCCCTGAATACTTGCCTGTGAGCATTTACAGTGAATCCTTCATCGAAACTACTTGTCAACACCTTCTGCTCCTCGTTGGGATCGACATTCTTACTTATCGAAGATACTACGATACACCCCCTATACTTGTGGGTCATCAAGACTATTTTCTAGCGCCGTTGCCGGGGAGTGAAGCGCTATTGGTAAGTGGAATTGGTAAGGAAAACCTTTACTGTTGTGCCGATTTTATTTCTGCCTGCTGCTATAAGTCATTATGGAGAGATCTTCTCTTCAATTTTTATTTGGGAAATCTACTACTACTGCAACGGTAGTAGATGAGGCGCCAGGTGAGGAAGTAATACCATATAAAATACCTATGAAAATTATTGAACGTGTTATGGATAACCGCTATGAAGGGGATGGAACTGTCCACCCCGGTGATCATTTACTGTTTTTGCATGAATTATGCGGGTTATTCAAATGTGCAGGTATTGCTATGGATGAAGTGAGGAAGAAACTATTCTCTTTATCGCTGTCTGGTAAGGCGGCGCATTGGTATAAATTACTGGATAATGGGGATTCTCTTGAATGGAATGATATTGTGCCCCGGTTTTATTCTAAGTTCTATCCTCCAAGTGAAATTCATAAGGATCGGAATCGCATATATAATTTTTGGCCTCATGATGGAGAGAGTATTGCCCAAGCTTGGGGGAGATTGAAGTCTTTAATGCTCAAATGCCCCATTCATGAGCTTCCTGGTAATGTTATTATTGATAATTTCTATGCAAGACTTTCTTTTCAAGACAAGACCTTGCTGGATACTTCTTGTTCTGGATCATTTACACGCAACAAAGAAGAGTTTAAAAAGGACCTTCTTGATCGGATCCAAGAAAATACTGAAGGATGGGAGAACGACAAGGATAGAGAATCAGGTATAATTTATGATTATAAATGCATTGAAGCTTTTATGGATACTGATAAATTTCGTAATATGAGTGCTACATATGGTCTTGATTCTCAAGTTGCTGTAAATCTTTATAAAGCTTTTGCCTCTCATTATGAATTGCCAAAGAAGAATTTTGATAAGTATCATGAACCGTATAAAGATAAAATTGATTCATCTATTAATAAATGCGTTGTAGTTGAAACTGCTGATCATGTTATTCCTGAAGCTTATATTGAAAAAACTCCTTTCCCTGCTAAAATGAAGGAGTACTCTGTTATAAATAGTGCGGTTCATAAAAGTGAAAAGAAACCTTTAGAACCTGAAGAACAAATAAAAGTTGAACCTGCTGTTGCAATAATTAAAGATCTTGTGACTGAAAATGTAGAGGATGGTCATATTATTTTTTGTGAAGATGCTTCTAATATTGTTTCACATCCTAATAAACCCAAACAAGCTAGTGTTCCTATGCTATCTGTTAGAATTTGTGATCATTGTTATTATGGATTATGTGATATTGGTGCAAGTGTTAGTGCTATTCCGTATGAGCTTTACACGGAGATTATGCACGAAATTGATTCTTGTGAACTTGAAGATATTGATGTGGTTATTCAGCTGGCTAATAGAGAAACTATTTCTCCGATTGGTATTGTTCGAGATGTGGAAGTTTTATGCGGTAAGATTAAATATCCTGCTGACTTTTTGGTACTTGGTTCTGCTGCTAGTGATTATTGTCCTATTATTTTTGGTAGACCTTTTCTAAATACTTGTGGAGCTATTATAGATTGCAAGAAAGAGAAAATTTTGAATAAATTTGCTGGTGAATCTTATGAGTTTAACTTCTCTAAATTTACTAAAACTCCTTATAAAGCTGATTTGCCTAGTAATGATTTTAAAATGGAGCAATGTGCATCTATTGTTCTTGTTCCTAATAATCCTTTGCAGCAACATTTGGAGGATAGCGAGAGTGAAATTTTTAGGAAAGAAAGAGATGAGCTTGAGGAAATTTTTCTTCGCCAACCTATTCTCAAGCATGATTTACCGGTGGAAGATTTGGGTACAACACCGCCACCAAAGGAAGATCCTGTTTTTGATTTAAAGCCTTTACCTGATAATCTTAAATATGCTCATATAGATGATAAGAAAATATATCCTGTTATTATTAGTTCTAAGCTTTCAGAGATTGAAGAAGAAAGGTTATTGGAAATATTGAAGAAGCACCGAGGCGCTATTGGCTACACTCTTGATGATTTGAAAGGGATTTCTCCTTCTATATATTTGCCAACATGCTATTAATATGGAAGATGATGCAAAGCCTGTTGTTGAACATCAGCGTCGTCTAATTCCAAAGATGAAGGAAGTGGTAAGGAATGAGGTATTACGACTTCTTGAAACTGGTATTATATATCCTATTGCTGATAGTAGATGGGTTAGTCATGTGCACTGTGTTCCCAAGAAAGGAGGTATGACTGTTGTGCCTAATGATAATGATGAGCTCATTCCTCAAAGAGTAGTTGTAGGGTATAGAATGTGCATTGATTTTCGAAAAGTTAATAAAGTTACTAAGAAAGATCATTACCCTTTACCATTTATTGATCAAATGCTGGAAAGATTGTCTAAAAATACTCATTTTTGTTTTCTTGATGGTTATTCTGGGTTTTCACAAATTGCCGTTAAAGCTAAAGATCAAGAGAAAACCACTTTTACTTGTCCCTATGGAACTTATGCTTATAGACGCATGCCTTTTGGTTTATGTAATGCTCCTGCTACTTTTCAAAGATGCATGTCTGCTATTTTTCATGGTTTTTGTGAAAGTATTGTAGAGGTATTCATGGATGATTTTTCCGTCTATGGGAATTCTTTTGATAGTTGCTTGCGAAACCTTGATAAAGTTTTGCAGAGATGTGAAGAAACTAACCTTGTTCTTAATTGGGAGAAATGCCACTTTATGGTTAATGAAGGAATTATATTGGGACATAAAATTTCTGAGAGAGGTATTGAAGTTGATAGAGCTAAAGTTGAAGCAATTGAGAAGATGCCCTATCCGAGGGATGTTAAAGGTATTCGTAGTGTTCTTGGTCATGCTGGGTTTTATAGGAGATTTATTAAAGATTTCTCCAAGATTTCAAAGCCTCTTACTAATCTTCTTCAAAAAGATGTACCATTTGTTTTTGATGATGATTGTAAGGAAGCTTTTGAAACTCTTAAGAAAGCCTTAACAACTGCTCCTATAGTTGAACCTCCTGATTGGAACCTACCATTTGAAATTATGTGTGATGCTAGTGATTTTGCTGTAGGCGCTGTTCTTGGACAGCGAGTAGATAAAAAACTGAATGTTATTCATTATGCTAGTAAAACTCTTGATGCTGCTCAAAGAAATTATGCTACAACTGAAAAAGAATTATTAGCTGTAGTCTTTGCTTGTGATAAGTTTAGATCTTATATTGTTGATTCAAAAGTTACTATTCATACTGATCATGCTGCAATTAGATACCTAATGACAAAGAAAGATGCTAAGCCGAGGCTTATTAGATGGGTACTTCTTTTGCAAGAATTTGATTTACATATTGTAGATAGGAAAGGTGCTGATAATCCTGTTGCTGATAATTTGTCTAGATTGGAAAATATTGCTTATGATCCTGTTCCTGTTAATGATAGTTTTCCAAATGAACAATTGGCTGTAATAAAGGTGAGCTCGCGAGACAGTCCTTGGTATGCTGATTATGCTAACTTTATTGTTTCCAAGTACTTGCCTCCAACCTTTTCAGCTCAGCAAAGGAGGAAATTCTTTTATGATTTGAGGCATTATTTCTGGGATGACCCACACTTATATAAAGAAGGAGTGGATGGTATTATGCGAAGATGTGTTCCCGAATATGAACAACAAGAGATATTGAGTAAATGTCATGGTAGTGCTTATGGAGGACATCACGCCGGAGAAAGAACCGCGCAAAAGGTTCTACAATCAGGTTTTTATTGGCCAACTCTCTTCAAGGATGCGAGAAAGTTTATTTTATCTTGTGATGAATGCCAAAGGGTTGGTAATATCTCCAGACGCAATGAAATGCCAATGAATTATACTCTTGTTATTGAACCGTTTGATTGTTGGGGATTTGACTTCATGGGACCTTTTCCGTCTTCGGAAGGTAACACTCACATACTTGTTGCTGTTGATTATGTTACTAAATGGGTGGAAGCTATACCTACAAAAAGTGCTGATGGTGAGACCTCTTTAAGAATGCTTTTAGATATTATTTTTCCTAGATTTGGAGTGCCTAGATATATCATGACTGATGGAGGGTCTCATTTCATTCATGGAGGTTTTAGAAAAACTCTTGCTAAGTATGGTATTAATCATAGAATTGCTTCCGCTTATCATCCTCAAACTAGTGGTCAAGTAGAATTATCAAATAGAGAGATTAAATCTATTTTGGGAAAGACTGTTAATAAAACTAGAAAGAATTGGGCTAGTAAATTGAAGGATGCACTTTGGGCTTATAGAACTGCTTATAAAAATCCCATGGGAATGTCACCTTATAAAATGGTTTATGGGAAAGCTTGTCATTTACCTTTAGAACTAGAGCACAAAGCTTATTGGGCTGTTAGAGAATTAAATAAAGATCCTAAACTTGCCGGTGATAAGAGGTTGTTGCAATTGAGTTCTCTAGATGAATGGAGAAGTGAAGCTTATGAAAATGCTAAACTCTTTAAAGAGAAAGTTAAAAAATGGCATGATAGGAGGATTATCAAAAGAGAATTTAATATTGGAGATAAAGTCCTATTGTATCGGTCTCGTCTCAGATTCTTTGCAGGGAAATTACTCTCGAAATGGGAAGGACCATATGTTGTCGAGGAGGTGTATCGTTCAGGAGCAATCAAAATTAGCTCTCTCCAAGGCAATGCTACGCAAGTGGTGAATGGACAAAGACTCAAGCATTATATCTCAGGTGATTCTTATAATGTTGATGTTGATATTATTCAAGTGGAAACACCGGAAGCTTTCATCAAAGGGCAAATTGACAAATCCGCTTAACTCGACTTTGAATAGGTAACAAGATCGTAATGAAAAGTACGCAATTTACTTTCCGAACAATATTTTTGCTGTTTTTGGAAAATATGAAAAATTACGAGTTCGAAACGGAGTGGAAAGGACGCACGAGGGGGTGCCACCATAGGGCGGCGCGGCCTGACCTGGGCCCGCGCCGACCTATGGTCTGGCCGCCCCGTCGCCCCTTTCCGACTCTGGTTCGATCTGGTACTTTCCGTTTGTCGCGAAAAATTTTACTATATAATCCCCCGGACCCCTGGAGGTCCGTATATCGTTTTCTCGACGTGTTTTGTTTCGAGTTGTTTCTGCCAGGATTTGCTTCGGATCTAGAGCCATCATGTCTTCGTCGGAAACTCCGAAGGACAGCTCCAGCAAGGATGTTGGCAACTTGTACATGGAAGAGCTGAGGATGCACCCCAAGGAGTTGCTGCTCGTTGAGGGAGAACTGCAGGTCAAGGATGTCCAAGGTCCTAAAGGAGAAGGAAGCCTGGAAGACAGGATGGAGAAGCTAGAACAAGAGGTTTTCAAATACAAGAAGATGGCTGAGCGTGAGGTGGATATCTTCCACAGGATTGTGTCTGAACTCATTGCTGAACATGAGAAGGAAACTGCAAAGCTTTGGAGCGACATCCTCTCACTTCACGACACCACCAACAAGCTCCAAGCACAACTATTTGTTTTTCAGAATCAGAACTGTGAGTATGAAAACAGGTTTAAATACATAAGTCGTGATGCTAGTTTCAGGATCCCCGAGACCAAGATGTCGTTTCTTGATGGAGAGCCTCTTCCTTGGAAGTTTGATGACGGGAGTTCATCACCACCATCTCCGCAGGAGTAATTCATCATCGGTATTGGCATCCCCTTGGTTTGTTCCAAGCTTGGGGGAGTGCCGCGGTATCACATTATCACTACCTTTTACTTTTATTGTCAAGTAGTGTCATATCATGAGTAGGGAAGTTATCATATAAGATGGGTTGCAGTTGGAAGTGTCTCTCCTTTAGTTGGTTATCAATGTATCCCTTGGTGTGAGTTATCGTTATGGAATATTAATGAGAAGTCTTATCATTTACATATTGCACATCTTATTCTAGTTTGCAATCTCTATCATATGATTTACCTTGTTGTTAGTATTGGTATCACTTTGGGAGCATTGAATAAATCTATTTGGTTTTGGCAAACTTAGCATTGGTCAATAGCAACAACACTTTGAGGTTTAAATAGAAAAGAGAAATACATGTAGTTGTTTCATTGTCTTTCTTTCTTGTTAGCTCATAGCTTATTATTCTGAAGTTAAAATTGTTTGTGCTTACAAGGAAGATGCATGATTGTTTCTATCACATGTATATTTGTTTGTTTCCCTCGACTCTTATGCTTGCTAATTAACCTTGCTAGCCAAAGACCTGTACTGAGAGGGAATACTTCTCGTGCATCCAAACCTTAACCCAAACCTATGTCATTTGTGTCCACCATACCTACCTACTACATGGTATTTTCTGCCATTCCAAGTAAATACTTCATGTGCTACCTTTAAACAATTCAAAACTTAGTATCTCTTATTTGTGTTAATGTTTCATAGCTCATGAGGAAGTATGTGGTGTTTTATCTTTCAATCTTGTTGGGCAACTTCCACCAATGGACTAGTGGCTTCATCCGCTTATCCAATAATTTTGCAAAAAGAGCTGGCAATGGGATTCCCAGTCCCAAATTGATTAAACTAAATAGACACTCCTCCATGGTATGTGATTGATGGACGGCACCCGAAGGATTCGGTTAGCCATGGCTTGTGTAAGCAAAGGTTGGGGGGAGTGTCATCATCATAATAAAACTAAAATAAAAAGGCACTCCTTCATGGTATGAGATTGTTGGCAGGCACCCGAGGATTCGGTTAGCCATGGTTTGTGAAAGAAAGGTTGGAAGGAGTGCCACACAAAATGAAAATAATATGGGAGCCGCTCTTAGGAGGTTGTCTGGCAAGGGGGTTAGAGTACCCGCTACTAGTCGTTGACAACAACAAACACCTCTCAAAATGTTACTTTTATTATCTCTATATGATTTCAAAATTGAAAAAGCTCTAGCACATGATTTAATCCCTGCTTCCCTCTGCGAAGGGCCTGTCTTTTACTTTATGTTGATTCAGTAAACCTATTTCCCTCCATCTCAAGCAAGCATTTGAGTAGTTGTGATCAAACCATTATATTGTGATTTGCTTCATCATGTCTTTTATTCTTCCTTGTTTAGTACAAGTTTTATCTGGATGAATATAGCTTTGCAAGTTATCAATGATTATGAGAAGACCATTATGATTGAGTATGCAAGTTGTGCTTTATAAACTTTAACATGAGAGCGCTGCTCAATGAGATAAATATAATCTGTTAATTGTTCTCTGACCAAGAACGAAGTTTGCCATCACCAATTATGATTTCTTATGCACCTTTATTTGTGATTACCTTATACTTGTTTCAAGTTGAGTTATATGAGGAAGTTGTTTACTGTAATGTCTTGTGTGAATGAATATGATGCTTCTTGTCCGTATTTTATTTATCGACTCTTCACTCCATAAACATGTGGTCCTGTTTACTGAGCTCAGTTTCGCTTGGGGACAAGCGAAGTCTAAGCTTGGGGGGAGTTGATACGTCCAATTTGCATCACTATTTTTTATCATAATTTGCTGTTATTCATTGATATATTTCATATTGGGACACAATACTTATGTTATTTCATCTATTTTGCATGTTTCATCGTTATTGGAGGATCAAGCACCGGAGCCAGGATTCTGCTGGAAAAAGCACCGTCAGAACGCAATATTTCGGAAGATCAACTGTGGGAGAAAATTATACCAAAAATCCTATTTTTCAAGATGACGAAGGAAGCCAGAAGGAGGGGCCAGGAGGACCCAGGGTGGGCCCACACCCTAGGGCGGCGCGGCCCATGCCCTGGCCGCGCCGCCATGTGGTCTGGGGGGCCCACGACCCTTTCGCCTCCTTTTCTTCGCGAAATCCTTCGTCCCGAAAACCTAAGCCACAGAGGGTACCTCGCGAAGAGTTACAGCCGCCTCTGCGGGGCGGAGAACACCAGAGAGAAAAGAGCTCTCCGGCGGGCAGGAATCCGCCGGGGAAATTCCCTCCGGGAGGGGGAAATCGACGCCATCGTCACCGTCATCGAGCTGGACATCATCGCCATCACCATCATCATCATCTCCACCATCATCACCGCCGTCATCACCGCTGGATACCGTCACCGCCGTAGCAATTTGGGTTTGATCTTGATTGTTTGATAGGGGAAACTCTCCCGGTATCGATCTCTACTTGTTGTTGATGCTATTGAGTGAAACCATTGAACCAAGTTTATGTTCAGATTGTTGTTCATCATCATATCACCTCTGATCATGTTCCGTATGATGTCTCGTGAGTAGTTCGTTTAGTTCTTGAGGACATGGGTGAAGTCTAAATGTTAGTAGTGAACTATGGTTGAGTAATATTCAATGGTGTGATATTTAAGTTGTGGTGTTATTCTTCTAGTGGTGTCATGTGAACGTCGACTACATGACACTTCACCATTTATGGGCCTAGGGGAATGCATCTTGTATTCGTTTGCTAATTGCGGGGTTGCCGGAGTGACAGAAACCTAAACCCACGTTGGTATATCGATGCAGGAGGGATCGCAGGATCTCAGAGTTTAAGGCTGTGGTTAGATTTATTCTTAATTACTTTCTTGTAGTTGCGGATGCTTGCAAGGGGTATAATCACAAGTATGTATTAGTCCTAGGAAGGGCGGTACATTAGCATAGGTTCACCCACACAACACTTATCATAACAATGAAGATTATTTAGCCGTATGTAGCGAAAGCACTAGACTAAAATCCCGTGTGTCCTCGAGAACGTTTGGTAATTATAAGTAAACAAACCGGCTTGTCCTTTGTGCTAAAAAGGATTGGGCCACTCGCTGCAATTGTTACTCTCGCACTTTACTTACTCGTACTTTATTCAACTGTTACATCAAAACCCCCTGAATACTTGTCTGTGAGCATTTACAGTGAATCCTTCATCGAAACTGCTTGTCAACACCTTCTGCTCCTCGTTGGGATCGACATTCTTACTTATCGAAGATACTACGATACACCCCCTATACTTGTGGGTCATCAGCCACCAAACAGCACCCCTCGCGCCCACCATAGCTGCCTGCTGCGCCAAGACGTTTGCGCCGTTGTCGCCGGGAGGGCCGACCGCCGCTGGGTCAGATCTCGTCGTGGAAGCACACGAGCCGCCGGCCTCCACCCCCCACGGAGACGGCGTCTGCATCGCTCCCCCGAGCTATCTCGAGTAGAACGAACCTCGCCGGCCGCAGGCCGCCGGCCAACCTACCCCGGATGCGCCGAGATCCACGCGGAAGACACCGCCTCCGGTCACGCCGCCCGCGCATATGACCAGAAGAGCGAGGAGACGGAGGTCCACCACTGCCAACACATGCCGAGCTTTGCCCAGACGCTCCCGCCGGCAGCGGCGGCGGGGGAACGAGGGGGCGAGGGCCTAAGCGGGGGAGGATTTAGGGTTCACATATTATAAGCATCCTATTTTGGAATAGAGGGAGTAAGATTGAGCAGGTATGACATTCTGTTTCTGCTTTTTGGGAAGAAAAGGGCAGTTTTAATTTTTCGGTAAAGGTGCAGACTGCACATAATGTTACTCTAGTTCCTAAGAGCATCTCCAGTCGCATCGCCCAAACCGTCCCCCAAAGGGATTTGGGGCGTGCCGGACAAAAAAACGTTCCCAGCAGCGTCCCCCAAAGCCAATTTTTGTCCGGCACGACCGATATGGTGTCCGGTGCCCCGAGCCCATCCCCGCCACACAGGGGACGCTCCGGGGACGCCGGACACACAGAAAAGCGAGGCGAAGCGAGGTGGGCCCGACGCGTCAGCGGCACAGAGAAAATTCGTCCGCCGCTCCCGCCAAATCGCGCCTCTCCCGCCACATCGCTCCTCTCCCGCCGCGCCTTTCTTCCATCCCAACACATTTGACCTATCCCGCCCACCGATTCATTTCTCCCTCCCACCGTCTCTACCCTATTCCTCCCGCCGCCACCCTCTCCCCATCCATGGCGCCACCGACTCCCCCCCAAAAAATAGCCAAGAAAGGGACCAAGAAGCCGCCGGGCAATGGGACGAAAGGGGCGAAGGCGCCCTTCGCGAAGCGGCGGAAGGCGCCGACTCTGAAGAAGAAGCTGGAAGGCTGGACCGATGATCAGTGGCATCAAGACTGTCTGCGCCGGAAGTTGTCGACGGTGGAGCGGAAAGGGCGGAGGGCGGAACTTCTTCAAAGGACAGATCCTCGACGACATCGAAGCCAAAATGGCAGCGGCCGAGGCGGAGTCCGAGGCGGCGGCCCAGGCAGCTGCAGTGGCAGCGGCACCAACCCCGGAGCAAGAGCCGGTAGACGCATCCGCTACTACACCTGCGTCGGCCTCTGCCTCGACGTCGGCGACGGAGCATATACACCGGGCAGATCACGACGAGTTCATCGTGATCGACGGGCCAACGTCGACTCAGGATGCACCGTCGGCATCGCCCTACGACAACCCCTTCTTTTAATTCTATCGTCGGCCTGTAATATGATCGTGCGCCCAGTACTTTGATTGTCGCTACTCTGATCGCGACGACTACGGCGGGAGCGATCTCTTTTGAATGCAAACTATTTGAATTCCTATTTGGGGACGGCTTTTGGGGGACGCGACTGGGGAGCGACGTCCCCCAAACGCGGCATGAACAAAACACGTCCCCCAAACGCTCGATCCGGCGCGGTTTGGGGGACGCGACTCGAGATGCTCTAAGCTATGATAGTTCCTAGGTTGGCACGCGATTTGGTACATAATGCGAGAGGCGGCATGAACAGTTAGTCGAAGAGCCCAATAGAAGTCCTGATTCCCGAGCAGGCCTTACATTATAGGCTGCATCTACGTTGATTTTCAAGATTCCTTCAGGTGGGCATACCCATGTATCTTCCCTCCTCAAACAATCCCAAGTAGACAGGTCAAACGTTTACTTTTTTACACTGGTTTGTTTTGATTACGACCCGAAGTTGCCAAATCTAATTCTAAGGTTAATATCATTAGTAGTAGAGTGTTTGGTCGCTGCCACAGTCCCACAACACTAAACTGCCTTAGCTTCTTTGCCTTTTCTTGGCTTATTCAAAGTAGACCAAGTCACCTTCACTGCAATTAATGCAAAACCAGTGTATATCTCTTGAGTGGCACGCCCATGCTGCTTCGACTGGAAGCAACAGCAATATTCAGCAGGGATGCCCGAGTCAGCCGCTACCTTCAACTTCAATTCCATCTCATCATCGCTTGCTACAGCAACCACAGACCTCTTTAAGGCACGTGACTCACCAATAGCACCATCAAAGAGCCGGATTTCTTCATCTAAGCCACTGGTAAAACAACCGATACACATGCTGAAACTGCTTTGCACTTGTGATACAACAACTTCTACGGTCGCCTCATACGCAAAGCTAAGACGTGAGACACCTACATCAATTGCACCACAATCGCCTTGGATGCGAAATGTGAACGGGGTACGATCCCATGTGTCTATGTTATCCAAGCATGATATACCATCGATCACCTGTAGATCTTCTTTTTCATGTTCGCTTGCCTTGATCTTCATGTCATATTCAATTAGAATAGTACCGACCAATTCGATTGCTCGCTTAGGGCCAGCCATGTGGATGAGAGAACCCTACATAATCAACTAAAAGTAAGAAATATCTAAATCTGAAAACGTTTCTTACCATGATTTACTTGTAGCAATATTTAGATTTCAGTTAAAGGCTTGTTTTATAATTGATGGCCAAGATTTTTTCCACATATCAAACAAAGATAACGGTGTTACAGAGGGAAACTGGCCCCTGCTATTTATTAGATTTTGTTTCGATCCAAAATACTTAATTAGATAAGCCTATAAGAAATAAGATGTGGTGGGATCATTCATGTTATGCATGTTTATATGCCTATAAATAAAGGGAATCAATGTTTTCAAGATTTAATTGGTAGCAACAGAGTCCAGAAATATTCTATTTGATAGTGATACTTAAGAGTTTCATATTTTATATTTGTTCTTATAGCAAATCATCATTTCATAATACAACACTTCCTATAGCAGTGGCTTATGGTCATGGACGATGCTTTTTCTTGGATCAATAAGAGCTCATGGACCCAAATGCTTGCTTATGATGGGTTATTAATAAACTTATTATTCATTGAAATAAATTCAGACATGTATAAATGTGCACACCTGCTTCACGATGATGGGATCATCCCTGCTAAAGTGGAAGATATAATTAAGTAATGGATTCATATTATCCCGGGCTGCGATGTATCCGTACAACTCGACTGAGCCAAGCTCCGCAGGAATTTTAGCCAACCTTAATGACAAAAACTGCAACATGTGACGACTTGCATGTGACTCACAAATTCCATTGTGCATTCTGCAATCTGTGGGATCTGAAAACATCATTGCCTCCAGCCAAGCTTCATAGAAAAATATAAATTTTATTAGAATTGGGAAGTAATAAAAGAAACCAATGTTTGCCATACGAAAAGTTAACATGGCGTTTAAATGATTCCATGGTCCTATTCCCTCTCATCCAAGTGAAACTATGATGTTCTTTTTAGTAAGAATTTTGCTCATGTGAAAAGTTTTTTTTCTAGGAAAAGCGAAGGAAAAAGAAAGTAATATCAGGAGTCCTAGATCTATCATGTTTGCCTTGTACAGGCAAGGAGTCAATCCAACATACGTTTTTCCAGTGTGTGGTCTCTAATAGAAAGTGGGAAGTTCTAGCTAAAATCATAGATATCCATGTAGTGGTTCGGTTTTGGATTAGTAATAAACATGGTGTGCTTAAATGTTCAGTACAGCAGCTATGCGGTTGTTTTGAAAACTCAGAAAACATTTGTGGTTTCAGAATGGCAACTGGAAGAACTCGTCGCTCATTTGGCAAAACATGACCCCATGGTTAAGAGCTGGACCTGGACACTGCTTTGTCCAGCATGAAATTTGGAATACTACAATCGGTGGGTGTCAGGACTGAAGACATTAGCAGTCACACTGAAAATGCTCATATGGATGGAGACTGGTGCCTCTTGCTGGAGAGCAACGAGAAGCCTGAAGAATCAGAACAGTGCGAGGAGGATGAGAAGGAAGGGGATTTGGCTGCACAGAGTTGCACGGTTGTATCCCTACCTTCCTCAAATCATGCAGAGGGCATGTGCTCTGAAAAGATTGGTCAGTGATTATTTTCGTCTTGTTGCCATGCAATGGACTGGAACTCTAAGAAAAGAGTAATATCTAATCACCTCAGGAAGGAAAAGGTCCATTTATTGCATAACCCCCTAAAACAATTCCTCAGGTCACTCTACTCCAAGGACTAGCAAGACAGGTCATTTCATCCACTGATGAAATTTATTTTCTTTTGTTTATCTTTTTATAGGTCCTCTTTTATGTTGACTTTTTCCTGATGGTAGACAACATCATATCCTACCCTACCCGAAATTGCTTGGGAAAGAGGCTTTGATGTTTTTGTTGACGTTATTGTAGACACCATCATATCATTATAAATGTTTTTATAATTTTCCATGACTATCTGCATATGTAGGGAGCACCAAATCTGGTTGACCTTTTTTATGCAGACATACATGCTAAAGAGAATGAAACGCCCTAGCACATGACATTATGCCATCATCACACAAATGTTCAACATAAAACAGGCCTTTATGAGGAATACAAGAGATGAACATCATTCTGGATTCTGGAATGAACTGAACAATTATTGGGGGAATTTTATTTTGGAGAGGGAAGCGGGGCAAAGCTGAACTGGAAAATGATATTTGGGAGTTATCTGGACAATCAGAAAACACTGGAGATATAATGTCTGGTGAATCACAACAAAAAGTATGCTATCCTGGGCCCCGGGGCGTGGTGGGCTAAGGGCAAGGAATGAGGAGTGACAGAGGCAGACAAAGACAATGGCCACTGGCGCAAGCTGCAATGTGCCAAAGGCGCAATTGTTAGATGTTTCCAACATTTGCAAACAGCAACCAATGAAACCCCTAGGTACCATTCTACAAGACTTCCCTTTGTAAGTGCCATAGCACCGCCATCAATTAGTAAATAAAGCAGACAGAGAGAGAAGCAAAATTAACATCGAGATTACAGGAGACAATATAACAGTGGACCGTATAGCATGAAGAAAATCCCTAATAACAAACATTGTAAAAAGGAAAAGAGATTGATCACTTACTCTCATTGCGGTCAACAATACGATAGTCAATTTTCCAATCGTCCGTGCCGCTGTATATGGAACCATCGCGATGGCTGCTATTTGGAAATATCTCCATTACATAATCAGGCTCCGGTGCAGCCAAGCTCTCTTTGTCAACACTGCTTGGTTTCGTCTTTTCTTCAACACTATCGGCAGGAGGGACATAGGTATAACGAGTAATGACCTTGGTTGTATCGACATCCTTCACGTTTTCCATGCCCAGGGAAATAATAAAATCCTTGGCAGAAAGGGGTTTAGGCAAGTCCTCGCCTTTTACTCCGCTGCTGCTGGCCATGTGCCGATGCCGACGAGGAAATCTACCAGGAAGAGTACAGAGAGCGAATTTTTAGCATCCGGCATAAATAAGATGGCATCATCATTCAGGATTGAAATGACTGTATTTTAGCTTGAAATAAACTTCAATTTTTGGGCTTCTGGTTTGAAAGTCGTATGGAATTAATTTTGCCTTGAAAAACAATTACTAGCATAGGAAGGTTCGCGATACAGATCTTCTACCGGTAAACAAGCAAACAACTTGTTACGAACCTACTTTTACTATCACTCAACAAGAACAAATCACAAGGATTCAAGTAGCAATTTGAGGATACAAGCAGCAAGGGGATAGGGATCAGAGAATCGAGGTAGAGGAATGGAGGAATACAGAGGGGAAGACAGCCGTGCTTCTGTTCGTGATCCAACTGGATGGTCTTCTCGTTGCCTCTCTATGTGTATACGCTAGCACCTGGCGGTTCAATCAGGCCTAGCCCATCACCGATAGCCCATGTCGATGGCCCAGTTTGAGATACACAAGCAAGGGTCATAACATTCCACCCTTCTTGAAAATCGGTTTGTCCCCAAGCCGAGGTCTCTGAAAGATGTTGAAGGGCTGACTTTCCCGGATCCCATAGCATGTGATCTTCCTCGAGCTCACTGAGGTCCCCGTGGTAGTCTTCATGGTTGTACTTCCGGTTGTTGTAGATTGGATCAAAGTAGTATGCTTTGTGGAGGTGGAGGTCATTGCTGAAGGGAACATGGTTCACGGCGGCAAGGTAGTAGTCGGTATTGACATCGACTTGGCCGAAAAAAGAATCTTGATTCGTGGCATTCCTCCTTTCTTGAAAAGGAGCTTGGCTGCAACTTGTAGAGTGCTCAAGATCATCCACATCCCATGCTACCAACCAGATCCAGGATTCACCTACAAACAACACTGATGACCACTGGAGTTGTTCGGAACAATGTACATGATCAAGCTCGAGTAGTCCACCATTTCTGGAAGCTGCACAATGCACATATGTGGCCTCCAGGATCCCACAGAATTCTCTAATGTTGACTAACTTTGCCATCTAAGTCCAAGGGTGCCCAGAAAATCAATGCAGTCCAAGCTCGAAATCCCACCATAGGAGGTCTTTTGATGCTTGATATTTCAGAACCATATACGTTGCTGGGGAACCACTCGCTCAAGAGAATGTTGGCGGGCCATTGAATTAGTTCACCACTTCTGCGGACCTTCTCCAAATTCATGTTAGTGCACACAGTGAGCACGTATGTGAACCAGGCTTCAAATAAATTTGACCAAATGGGAGCTGATGAATGTATACTGCATAGGTATCTTGCCAGGCCTTTTCCATGAAGGAAGCTAGAAATAAAAATAACAGCACCAAGCTTCATCTCAAATAAAGCATCAGGAGTAAAATGCCCATCAGCAGGAAAAGAAAACTGCTCTACCATGACATTTGCTCCCTCTTGACAATGATTAGAATTAGGGAACTGAAGGATGATATGACCCTTGTGAGCTTCATATATCAATTGTTCAATCATCAAGTTTTCCGGCGCATGCAGACCAACTACAGAAGTTGGACAACTGATGTAATGACTTTGCTACCTTTAACTGAAACTGATCCACAGTGTTAAGAATACAGACTGCACTTGTCCTCAAAGTAAGGCATTGCATCCCCCATTTACACTTCAACATATGGTCATCCTCTAGGAAGATTTCCATAAGAAGAGCAGATATAGAACAATTCGACAACAACTTCAAGATCGCATAGGTGTTAGATATTTGCATAGAAATTCCACTGGCACAACTCCCAGCCCCAAAAAAATTCTCAAGAAATGCACACACTAGTTGTAGCCCAATTATCTGTGGCATATGTGACTTCAGGGCAGAAAAGGTTGCTTCCGTGCGACTCTTGGAATTCAATAGCTTGTACTCCTCAAGTATTGAACGGCCCCTCTTCACAACCACTGCAGCAAATTATACTGGAACACATGCAGCGCACCAACAAGGACAAGCATTGGGTGTTTGTGTCTTGGTACTCTCTCATGTACAGGTAGTAGCCATGGAGGCTTTGGAATTGGGGCGGGTGGTTGCCAAGAACAAAACAAGTTCGTAGTATACCGGAACACATGCAACACATTTGTCGTGTTGTCACTTGCATAATTTTCACTTTTCTCCAATTCCTTTTTCCTCAAAATCTTCCCATGCACGGGTATATCTATAAGTATTGTGGCACGAAATGTTCTCTGTGTAACCATGCATAGGAACGAAGTGTAGGCTGCATCCAAGTTCGGATATGTTGTTGACTTCGAAGCTCACATCTCAGTATAAGCACCTACTAGCGCACGTCCAAGCGGCAGCCAAGGTGGCTTTGGGTCCAGGGTAGGTAAAAACGGTAGTAAAACCTGAAAACAAGGCTCCGTAGATTTTGATGCATCTGGAGGACGAGGTGGCACCTGCAAGCAACCACACCCACTCTCGTATAATGCGTAACGCATCTAATAGCATTCCATACAGCTGATATCGTCACTCGGTTTGATGGACACCGAACTACCCAAAGACAGAGCACGACATTGTTGCTGGCCTCAACTCAAAGATGAATTCATCAAGGATTCTCATCACACGCCTTTGAGGCCCCTGTGGAAGATGATTGCCATAGTGTGATTGTTTTCAAGAGCAGGGACACGGCCAGGCCTTCCTCGTGGGTGCCGTGGTGCATACCATCTACCGAGGGAATCGATACAACGCCGGTGACGGCATCACCATCGACGGCTTCTTCGCTTGTCAGTTGAAGCTAGCACAGAGATGATGTCGACGGTGGCCGAGGGTGGCGTTGGCACCATTTCTGGGACGGATGGAGACCCCGACTCACAGGTGTTGCGGCTTGGGCCTTCTGTCGAACACTTCGTCGGCGCCAAAACTGTAAGGTCGGAGGCATCGATTGGGACGACGAGCTCGGAGGCATCGATGCCTGAAGACGAGCTTAGAGATGCAGATGAGTCAGGAGCGGAGGTTAGGCCTCCAAAGGCGGTTGGCAGAGCACCCGTGGTGGCTTCACCGTGGCACACGATCTCTGCATCTGTAGGTGATGCTGGTGTCGTAGAAAGATATCCGTTCAATCTCTTCACCATCTCAACAAGCATGTTCAACTTCTGCTCGATCCTTGACCTCTCTTCTTGAGTCATAGCATCCCAATCCCTGCTCGACGAGGGAGGGCTGGCTTGATCAACCATGGACTCGCGATCGCTTAGGCAGTGTGTGGAAACCGGCTCTGATACCATAATGTTACGAACCTACTTTTAGTGTCACTCAACAAGAACAAATCACAAGGATTCAAGTAGAAATTTGAGGATACAAGCAGCAAGGGGATAGGGATCAGAGTATCAGAGGTAGATGAATGGAGGAATACAGAGGGGAAGAGCCGTGCTTCTGTTCGTGATCTAACTGGATGGTCTTCTCGTTGCCTCTCTATTGAGAACAAGCAAGTGCGTGTGTGTTTGCCCCATCCCAGAGTGCTCCACGATACCCAGCTAGCGTTCGCTCGAGGAAAAAGACATCCCGATCTGTTCGATCTGGGAACGAGCCCCGCATCCATCTGGACCGTCCCAGCATGAAACACCACACACAACCGACGGAAACCCTAGCCACCCACGCTGCATAGCTCCTCCCCGCCGCCCCATTCCTCGCCTCCCCTCCGCCGCCCCTTCGCTTCCTCCTCCCCGCCACGTCCAGCTCCCCATGAACAGGACTGAGAGGATGTAGCCCTTCCTCACCGGCGCTCGGTCCGCAGATGCGACGCGCGAGAGTGAAGGATGAGCGGCAGTGGCCCACTCCCTCCTCTTCGCTTCCGCCCTCCCTCCCCTGGTCGTCGCCTCTCTTTCCTCACACCGCCTCCTCTCCTCCCAGTGGGCTCGTCTCTCCTCTGTGGGCGAAATCCATGGGAATCACGATCAACAGCGTGGAGGATGCGGCAGTGGCATGGGAAGTCGACGGCGCCGACGAGGATGGAGACAAAAACTCACTGGACACAGAAACGTACTGGGCTCCAGCGCCGTCGTTGGAGGCGAGGGCCATCGTGGGCGTGCAGTGACGAGCGCACAGCTTTTCCTCGTATGGATGTCAATGCTTCAACTGCCACCCAAACATGTAAGTGCCGTTCCATCTCTTTATTCCGAAGTTCAGTTTGTGCTTATATATAGTGTTCATAATTTAGACTCTGTAGATTGCAGGTATGCCAAGAAATATCCATCGGAAAATATTAAGTACTTCCATTTGTATATAGATATAAATGAAAAATCCATATATTATGAAGAACATTGGGTTTATTGGATTACCCTTCTTTCAGAACTAAATGGCTCCTGCCGAAGGAATGTACTGATGATGAGTCTACCGCCTTAGTTTACAAAGTATATTGCTACGATGCCCTGCGGTATTTTATCTATGAAGTCAGTAGTCAGATGGGTTCAGTTACTTGGTTTTGCTTGAGGAGATCAATAGTCTGTGGGATATCAGTTGAACGTAAACTCATTATCGCTGCCTACAAACCAAAACCCACTTAATCACAACTTGATCACACTTCGTATCACAGGTATGCGATGTTGCGTCCTTTTCATGGTTCTATTGGTAAAGAGTTTCCGTTTCCTTCCCCGTTGTGGTCTCAGTCTGCTGGTCTAGAGGGACTTATGTTGAACATTTCGTTTCTGTACTTGGCACACAATGCACTCAATACTATAGGCTTCTTAAAGGACAATCTTCGAGTGAGTCAAATTTGCTTCAGATTCTAGAATCTATGTCCTGGAATTTCAGTACATCTCATGTAACAAATTCCAACATTTTTTCTAATTTTATTACAGGAGTTCTTTTATTCGGTTTGGTTGTGAGAGTTTATTCTAGAGCCAACAAGCAAGAAAAAAGTTGGAATGAACAATCTACAGGGTAAGTACAGTACCATATTAATCTGTTTTCTTACTGGAGGATGAGTACTATTTAGTTCTTGTTTATGGAAAGCATACTGATGATGATGGTTCAGGTAAAGATATGATGCAAAAGCATCGCCGGTTAGACTTATTCAGTGGTATCATTACATATGTCGGTAAAAAACTAAGAACGTGTCTAAATTGTTAGGCTCGCTTGCTCTATCAGGCCTGTACTTGTCAAACTTTCTTTTAGGTGACATTATTATTTGAACTATTACATGCCACACGAGGTTCCTTGATAAAATTCTGTGAAGTTTTCCTTCTTTGAAGCTACAATCATTTAAATTCATACTTATTGTGAGCTGCATGAATCAACTTGCACAATTTTCCCGATGGAATGGTGGTGTTTCTTGGGTCTGTGAAGGTAATTCCTTTGTGTATTCATGTTATTATATTCACATAATTGATGTTCTAAAGAGGTTTTAGGACTTAGACTTCACCTTGCATTTTTTCTAATAGAGAAGTTACTGGGGCTTAGCTGGACTGTTGCAATTTTCGAAGAGCTAAATTACCATTTCTGATTAGATTGGTCTAATTATATTGGTATAATGTAAAAATACAGGGTGTTCGTGTGGGAATTAACTGGCTTCTGCTATTGCCTTACATAACATACCTGATGTGATGAAATCAACCCATCAGCTTTTCTGGTTAAGTAACCTGACTTCTCTTATCTGAAGGTGTGTGTTGCATCCTTGCCACTTTGAATATCCTTTGCAGGTTTTTTCTAATAAGATTCAGCTGCCTTTATTATTTGGCTGTTATAATGCAATGTTTATATGCCATTAAATTTTGAGTTTTTTTTTTGTATTAACTAGGTCTACACGCTATCTAAGTTATATCGCTGTGAGTGCACGCTAACCATTATGATGTATAATATTACATTTAGTCAGTCTATTTTCAGTTTGATGCTGAGCAAGCATAATAGAATTAGGTGGCATTAAACGTATTAGTACACAAGGGACCAATTTGCAAATTGTGTTTGCATGATCTATTATTTTGAATAAAATTAGCTGCAGAATTTTTTTTTGTGTGGAGAGGATGATTTAGGGAAGTTATGGTTGTACAAACAAATATCTGAGACTACTGATTTTGTGTTGTTTACCATCCGTGCTTCTTATCTTATCCATTATCCTATGATTAAATATACGCATCTTCTTTAGGGACTGTCGAATTGATATGTTTTCAGAAATAATTACAAATTTGCATATAGATTATTAGATCTTTATTTCTATGCTTAGATTGTATGCTTGTAGTAATTGAAGTCCACCTTTTCTTTTAATATTGGTTGAGTTCTTCCCTGGTTTGTTGTAATCTGTTGTCATAAATTATTATCTTAAATCAATGGGTTACTACCTTTAAGCGCTATTTATTGTTCGTTCTATTTCACAATAGTGATATTCAACTATATATACATAAAGTTGATCTATGTGGACAGGATACTACATCTGTATCATGAAATCTTGAAATCCCTGTATCATGATAGCATAGACTGACTTTGTTACTGTGTGGGATCCTACAGCAAACCAATACATGTGAGCACAAGAGGTGAAAGCTTACTAGGAGCTTGATTCACGTGGAATAGTTGATAGATATCTGAAACCAAGCTGAATGAGAAGAAGTAAGTGCAAGCTGTGTTACTTCTTCCGTTTTCTTGTTGCACTTTGACTCGCAATAGGAAGGTAAATCATGGTGACTGATATTACATTCAGTGGTTGTTAATTTCTTCTGTCTTAATTTACCGAGGCAAACAGTTTTGCATGTCCAATGCAAGAACCAGAAACTGCAAGAAGCAGAAATCAGCTGTTTAACATAAATGTGATACCTATCTAGGTGAATCACTTCGTGCTTCATGTGCAGATTAGTTCAAAGAATCAAATTTCATTCAAGGCAAGCTAACACAGGTCGAAAAGCAATTGCCTGAAAACTCTCTCTCTCTGATGTTTGAGAAGCAAACTCTTGCAGATAGCTCAGTGCACAAGAGCTATATCAAAGTTAGCGAAGCATCCATATATTGGCAGTTTTGCTTTTGTTTTGCACTGTCATTTGTGTATCGTTGGAAGTAAGGAGATGTGTTTTCTTTATGCCTGTTGTAGATGACTGAATTCTGTATTTGCTTTATTGTGGAGTTACCAAGTGATGTAAAGGCACTGGACTTTGATTTTCTCCAAGCAATAATTTTAGGGCACTCAACTTTGATTTACTAATGAGTGGACAGATGAAAATTAGATTAGCCTTGATTGGGCTGCCACTGTACGGCGAGGAGGCGCCCCAGGGGGCGCCCCAACCACTAGTGTGTATAAATAGCAACGCTAGCACCTGGCAGTTCAATCAGGCCTAGCCCATCACCGATATGCCATGTCGATGGCCCAGTTTGAGATACACAAGCAAGGGTCATAACACAACTAAAGACATGATGAGCTTATACGAAAAGTATCTTTAGCACATGAGCACCTCCCAGTGCTATAAAATTATATTATTTAAATTCTAAAAAAATGTAATTAAATACCTACATACATATAAACATTTCAAAGCTACGGTAGAAATTTTGGAGAAAAATATATTATATTTTGGGCTATACAAAAAACACAAATTTCTGACAAATATACGTAGCCACAAATTTGTTTTTTTCCTGTAGCTCAAAATACAATGCAACTTCTACCGAAACTTCTCACGAGTATTCGGAACATATATATGTATTCATGAAATAAATGTGATAATTTTTTTAAACGCAGATACATGATTATTTTGATATTTAAAAAACTAAGAGCACTGGTGCTCATATGCACCAAATGCCCACTCGAGCTTATAGTACAGTACTAGTATAATATATGGGAAGAAGAGAACTCACCGGGAAACACGACGGGTCGGTGGGCTGGCTGTAGGGAAGCTGGGAGGAACTTGTTGTGCAATCTCTGATGGCTTCCAGCGAGGTGAAGCAGATGCATTGTGGAGAGGTCGACCTGTAGAGGCGAAGCGGTGCCCTGAGGGAGAGAGGCGAGGGATCAAGCGTGAGATAATTTTCATCGGCGGCATGTCGTATCTCGATCGCCGGACTCTTTCCGCAGCTAAGCGCGCGGCGGCGGGGAAGAGGGGTGGCAAGATGCTCTTAGAAAAAAAGTGGATACTGTAATTGGATCGATTTCTGATTGTTTCTGCTTGTGCTAGCTAGCTACTCCGCCAATTGGATCGATGTTGTAACTGGAGTATGCTGATTCTTCGTCCAGTCTCCTGTCCAGATTGATTTCTCTGACTCGTTATATATTGCTGGGTTAAATCAGCAATATAGTAGGAGCAGTAGAACGATTCGACATTGTAATCGGATCGATTCGATTCTGACGATTTCGGAAGGAGCGGTAAATACGTTGGACGATACCAATCCAGGGGAGCGACCAGGCGGCGCACCAACGTAGTAGGACCACCAACTTCTCAGATCATACTATCAGACGGTCGGGCCGTTTTCGTTTCCAAATCGCAGTAGATGGACGCTGCTGCGCCGCCGCCATCCGCGCTGGAGGAGCCGCCAGCCAGGGACTGGTCGCTCCTGCCCCTCGACATGCTTGCCTCGGTCTTTGTCAGGCTCAGCGCAGTAGACGTCCTCAGGGGCGCCGGCCTCGCGTGTGCCGCTCCTGGCTCCAAGCCGCCAAGGTGCCAGACGTGTGGCGTGTCGTGGACATGGGGTACCACGGAATCATGTTCAAGTACGACGAGAAGGAACATGCTGACTTGCGTGCGATGGCGAAAGCAGCCGTCGACCGTTCCGATGGACAGCTTCGGGAGTTTGCCGGGAGGTCGTTTGTCACCGACGAGCTCATGCAGTATATGGTGGAAAGGTGTGTTTTCTTTTATCAATTGCTTAATTGTACAATAGTGTAAACCTTTGAAGGGGTATTATGATATTGTTTAATCTTAGCCATCCTATTCCTAGTACCGAACATGTATTGTTTAATCTCAGGAGTTCTTGTGTTTAGTTTTTGTGGTCTATGGAAACACAAACCTTCTGTTGATCATGTATGCTAGTGACAACCTTTTGTTGATCATGTATGCTACACAAAACGTTTCAGTTTTGTTTAATCTCAGGCGTTATTGCTTGAAATGGTTTCGAAATCATGTATGCTAGTGCTAACTTTTTTAACATGGTGCTAGTGCTAACTAAATACTATATAGGTCGGCCCCATATGTCGGTGACTCAATGTCACCTGCCTTTGGCCTCCCAAAGTTAGTTAACTTGTGTCATTGTTTTCACGATAACTCCACTCAAAAGATTGTCCTACTTTTTTGTAGGTCACCCTCGCTGACTACCCTTCGGCTTGTATACTGCTGGAAGATACACAATTGGAAGGTCTTCAATGCACAACTTGACGGTGTTATAACAAAGTCACCTCTGAGCAAGCTCCGGTCCCTTGAACTTGACAACATTGACCTCCTCGTGGAAGAACTAATCGCCATCCTTGAGAATCGTCCGGTCCTAGAGGTTCTTACGGTGCGTGATTGCTTAGGGATGGACGAGGAAGACGAGCCGGTCCTGCGAGCTAAGTGTGCCCGTATCAAGACCCTGACATATGACTGTGTTGGTGAGTGCATTGGTGAAGACTGGTACGACTATGGGTCTTGGAGCTATGCATGAAGTCGACTTACCATGATTATTTCTGAAGACAAGGGAGATTAAGCATCGCTAGAATAGGTAGGTTATTTTGTAATCATTATGATCGGTACCTTGTATGACGCTGCACTCTCTATCTTCTTTATTTATGATGGAACTTTGCGGATGTATTGAGTAATGTTCTCCATAAAAAGACCTTCCCAAATGTATATGTGGTTTTTTAATTGTTTGAGTTATGGCTTTGCACTTTTCCCCCGTTGTATCTTGGCAATACTACTCCATAGTTCATTGTACCTTAACTAGGGTTTATTTGTGAATTATATCTTGGTGTTGCAACATACTAATATGGGAGAGAGGGAGTAAGAAGGTGGTATCTAATATGCATTGCGAGTGAAAAAACAAATATAGCTGGCTTTGTGTTTGGTGACTTTTGTTGTTGTAAAGAACGCTTTTGACGCAAGCCCTTGATATTGATACAAACCGTATCACTTTTACATAGCTAGCACACCGCTTGGGTGCCTACCAATGTCTCATGCTTCCACACATGTCGGATAGTCATATGATAACTTAAAAAGTCTTAGTAATTTAACATCGCTTCAAAACCATTTATTATAATATCTGCAAATAAAACAGACATCCAATTGAAGATTCTATAAAAATCCTAGCGTGACCAGGTATGCTCCAGATAACTTGCATATGCTTTCAAACCTCTTGGTTCAGTTCAGCTCTTTCGCTAATCCTACATTTTTCAAATCCAGTAGGATTGAACAGGATGTTTGTTGAAAGAGAAGGAAGTTCTATTTTTTGCTGAAGGTGCAGACTGCACAGCGTAATGTTACTCAAGTTCCTAGAGGTCTGATACTAGTTCCCTAGGTTGGCACGCGATTTGGCCCAGAACGTGAGAGGTCGCATGACCGTTCAGTCTATTGCTGGTTCCCAGGACGTTGCCCCGACTCGCGAGCAGGCCTTCCGTCTTCAAAGTCCCACGGTTCAAGGCCCTGCTTCGTCTTTATAAATTGGTTTCCACTTGATGCAAGGCATACACATATGTACTCCAGGTCGAGCTTCAGCCAATCCTTCTTGGCCGCCAATAGCGGAACGCTCTACCGGAGAAGGTATGTGCGCACCATCGAGCCGCACTCTTAACTGTTTTACTTCACTTTTCTTCACCTGGTTGTGATTTCTGAATTCAGCAGACGCTCTGAATCGCAGGAGATCTGTCGATGGACGCTGCAACACCGCCGGTGCAGGAGGAGCCGCCGGCGAGGGACTGGTCGCTTCTGCCCCTCGACGTGCTCTGTTCGGTCTTTGTCATGCTCGGCGCCGTCGACGTCCTCACGGTCATGGGCGCTGGCTTCGTCTGCCGTTCGTGGCTCGAGGCGGCGAAGCTTCCTGACGTGTGGCGTGTCGTGGACATGGAGAACCACGATGCCCTGCTCGGCAAGGATGAATCCGTCCTGTGCATGATGGCGAAGGCGGCCGTCGACCGCTCCGATGGACAGCTTCGAGTGTTCGCCGGGATGCGGTTTGTCAGCCATGAGCTCGTAAAGTACATCGTGGAAAGGTCCCCGTCCCTTACTACCCTTCGCCTTGTATCCTGCTCCGATGTGTTCAGCAAACCGCTTACCAGGGCGATGAGAGAGTCGCCTCTGATGGAGCTCCGTTCCCTTGAACTTGACAACGCTTACATCACCGTGGAAGAGCTGACTGACTTCCTTGATAACTGCCCTGTACTGGAGGTTCTTCGCGTGTGGAACTGCTTCGTGGCCAACGACGAGGAGGAACATGCCCTGCGATCGAAATTCGCCCGGATCAAGACCATGACGCTCGAGTGTGACGAGGAATTCCGCTTCCGCTACGGTTCCGATTTCGAGTGGGATGATTATGACTTCGAGCACCACGTTCCTGATTTTGAAGATGAGAGGACTGATCCTGGTTCACTGTGATCGATCGCCACCCTCTCCGTCCTCCATTAGATGGAACATGCGCATTTTGAGTTGTAAGTTTGATAATTGTTTGATAAAAAAACTTCGTTATGCGCTGTAGAAATCACACCGTTGCATTCAGATTTGAATTTTCTTTTTGGAGCAACCGGCACGAGCTTTACCTATTCATTAAAAAGAGGGAAATTTGGCCAATCTATAAGGAAAATTGGCCGAAAACTGATACAGATATGACACCGTGTTTGGTTTATAAGGGAAATCAGACAAGAAAAACCAACACTGGCAAAAACCATACAACCAAAGAACCACACACCGGTCCCGAGGCTGCGCACGACACGAGCCGCCGACGCTCCCATCCAAGCAAGAAGGGGCAACACTCAAAATAGAAAAAAAAAACCGTGAAGCGGTCGCTCTGGCATCCACACCAGTCCTGAAACCGCGCACACTGACGAGAACTAGAACAACCCAAGCAGAACATGCTGGCCCCGAGGCCGCGCACCACAAGGTGGTCACTATCCTGAAAACTATCAACATGCTCAATGAAATTATAGTAGCCAGCTCATGTGCATTCTTATTGCCTTCCCTATTACGATGTTTGTGATGGTGATTCAAAAAGGCTTTCAATAACATATATTTGCCTGCCATTTTTCTGATATACTTTTGGTCAAATTGGCAGTAAAAATTTGCTCCGATAAAACTATTGACTTCGTATAATATTGGATTTCCTAATGATCGGCACATTACATTGGCGTGTGACCCTTATCTTCTTTTTTGAGGGGAATCCATTTAACGAGGTTATTTGATTCTCTAACAAACTTCCATCATTTATCAGTTTTGAAAAAATAAAGCCAAGGTGGTCACTATCCCTAAAACTATCAACATGGTCAATGAAATTATAGTAGCTAGCCCATGTGCATTCTTATTGCCTTCCCTATTACGATGTTTGTGACAGTGCTTTGAAAATGTATTGAGACATTTTCTCAAAACATAAAAAGTTCCCCAATGTAGCTCTTAGTTAATTATTTGTATTGTGTCTAACTTTCTTTTTCACCCCAAAGCAGTCAATCTTAAGTATGACCCTGTTAGTGAGTTGTACTACCTAACGTTAGGAGCATCTTGGCATTACCCGGTGGCGGGACATATGAAAAAATCGGAGGGTGGGCACACCCACAACTCAAAAAATTGCTCTCCCCCAATTGTGATTAAAGTTGGCCAAATGAATGATATAAAAGATTAACTGATTGAACATTAAAGTTCAATATACAAATTATTCAATACATGAAAATAATCTTAGAGGGTGGAATATATCATAAATAGAAAATTACATCACTATGTTTTATTAACTCCAAGCTCCGGCATTCCCATAAATGTTTCAACTATGTCAGCTTCACTACGCTACTAGGGAAAACCCTTATCCCGGTGCACCATTTTTCGCTATCGCCAGCGCACCAGCGTACGCTGGTGGGAACAAGCCGGTGGTAACATGAGTTATCATCCGCGCACCTAACTCTCGCACCTAACTCTTACCTTTTGCGTAGATACATTTTGATATAAAAAAGTTTTTCACCGGAGGTCGTATACAACCAGAAATCCTGTTTTACCAAAACATGACGCCATTTTGCATAATATATCGAAATTCATGTTTTTAAATTTTTATTAAAACTATATGACATAACTCATGGGCATCTCGAAGGATTTTATTTTTTGGAACTTTAATCATTTTCTTTTATTTTTTTGAAAACTGAAAAGGCGATCCGGGGGGGAGGAGGGGGGAGGGGGGAGGGGGTGGAGGAAAAATCTTAGCTCCTCTTACCGCCCGCGCACCACCATATTGGTGCGCCGGTGGTAATCGGTGGCAAGAGGAGCTGCCATTTTTGCCTAGCCCGAAACACGTCGACCATCGGCGCACCAAATTTTTGGTACGCCGGTGGAATTTCGGCATCACCGGCGCCCCTATATAGTGTTGAACCGGCGGTAAATAGCGCCGTCGTACCTAAAGTTTAGCGTGTCGGTGGTAACCCGTGCGGCTATAGGCCTTTTCCTTGTAGTGCTAACTTGAAATAGGAATCCTTGGGGGGAAGTGATCATCATGTGACCCTCGATATGTCGAATGGGGTGATGGTGGGTGTGGTGTTGCATCTTCAGTTTCTGTCTCACTCTCAGTATCGAACTGGACCGGTGGTGCGAAATCAAGGCATGTCAACAAAATACCATCGTCTTCAGTGATGAAGAAGATACATTCTTCTTTGCTCTATGTGTCCCAAAAAACGGTTTCAATCGCACATTTTCGCTTCTTAATAAATTCCAGAATTACAACTTAAACATATAAAAATTTATAAAAGGTATTTATTGACATTTAAAAAAAATCTCCAATTGTAGACACCGTCCAAATTCCAAAACTAGAATTGTAGAATACAAAAAATTAGAAGCAATTTTTTGTTTAGTAGTGGCCTAGTCGATGCGCAAAGAGCATACCTTTTTGGCCTATTGTCCTGCTGTAGCTAGTGTTGATCCTGCTATGCGCCACCTTTGCTTGTAAGTGTAAGTGCCCAAGTGCATACCTGAGCTGCTCAGCGCCTCCCTTGGGAGTGGTGTGGGGTGGGACTATGTCACCGGTGGAGTGGTGGGAGAAACCTCAAAAAATTTCCAATACCGCAAAGGCTTACCTTGTTCTTCGATATCATATCCCACAAAGTAATAGCTCAATCGGTAGTGTTAGACCATTAAGGCGGTCTCCAAACCCTCACAAACTTTCCACGAGGCAAATCACAAGCCGAGAGCCTCTAGGCAACCATAGTCGCGTATGGTTTCCCACAAACACAAGAGAAACAAGCAAACTCGATGAACTCAATGGGGAAGATCGGGACCTCTTGTTGCTTTCTACCAAAGGGATTTGGAATTGATTTGGTAGAAAGGGAGATCCGCAAGCTACTTTGTTTCAACAATGAAGTGAAGTCGAGAGAGCTTCAAGGTAATGAGTATGAATGGTTGACCTAACCTCCTCAAGGACAAAGAAATGATTTTTATAGCTTAAGGAAGAAACTAGCGGTTGGGAGGGGGATTTCATGTGTGCAATTCGGTAGCAAGTCAGGGGAACCGACTGCGTTTGTGCCTGAGTTAGTTAATAGGTTCCGCATTGATTGGATTTGTGGCCAACCAAACAGGTCGGTATACCAAAGTTGGTACCAGACCCAACGGTCTAAAACGGTCATGACCGAATATGGTACGTACCTCGACCGAACAAGTCGGTATGAGAATCAGTGGCACCAATCTTGGACCGATTTCGCAGACACTCTTCAAAAAGTTTTTTCTCCAAAGTGATAAACTTTCTTTTCTTTGTCTGATGCTGATATATCGTAGTAGGATGTGTATTCGGCTTTGGTAAACATCCCCATCAAGCTCGTCGAGACCTCTCCTCTTTGTAGCGTGGTTATTCCTATTTCACTCAAAGCGTAAATAAGAGAGGAATAAAAGGAAAAGGCTGGCACATCTATTCTTTAGCAAATGGGGGGTCTCCAATCATCTTCCATCATCACATATGGACTAAAGCCTATATATGACACTTGTAGGTAATATTAGTCCACAACTAGCTACAGTGTCATCATCAATAAGAAAGTAATGGTTAAAGGTATAATACTGTCCAACTATAAACTAGAATTTTTCACAATCCTTGAGAGTGGGATATCTAACTTCTAGTCCCTTCTTAAGATTTCTCTGGGTCTTGACAATGATTGGTATTGCCTACCTCCACAAGGGAGGTACGGAACTAGAGGCGGACCGGAAGAGAATTTTAGAGAAGAAAAAAATTAAGTGAGAACGAAAACTGGAGAAATGGAAGAACCAAGAGGTAAAATTTGGTGATGGAAAAAAGGATGGAAAATGTTGATAAAATGGAGATGAGTGATTTGAGCCAATGAACCAAGTGACGACTCCGACACCCTCTTAATAGTGCGGGGTCCTATACTCAAGAAAAAGCTAAAAGGGAAGACTACCTTGTTGCGCTCCTCCAAAATACGTCTTCGAGTTCCCTTGTCGCGCTCTTCCTTTCCCTTTTCACATCATGACCCGACACCCGACACCGACACCATAAGAGGGCGAGAGAATTTGACCGCATCCCGCTTGATCTTCATGAGAACACTCATGCTTCATTCAAGCCGGAATACCTTAATTGATCGCATGCGCTAAGTCTTGGTCACCAATAGCTCAACTCATGAGGCTTGTGACACGGACTTACAGCCAAAGCTTAAGTACACTTCTCTCTTGAAAACCACTATCTTGATGCCAAAGTCAGTGAGTATATTTATCTTTTGTGGCATCAACACCTGAATCCAACATATGGTTTTGAAGCAAACCCTATGAAATATTCTTTCAAATACAACTTAATGAAAACGTTAGTCCATACAAATTATTATCAATTACGAAAAACAATCATAGGGGGAAAATACACTGACAATATTAACCATAATTGTCATGCAAGATGGCACTTCATTTTTTATGTCATAATTGAAAGTTTGTACATGAGGGATAGCACTCTTAGGTATACAGTTTACTTGTCCTAATTGGAGACAAACTCCCACCTACGAAAAACTAGACATAATTCTAGGAAGCATAGAATGGAATGGACATTTACACTAGTAAGTGTGGAAGATCTAACACGGACATGGTCTAGCCATAACCCCCTTCTTCTCGACCAAGGTGAACAAGCTCATGGCGGGAACAAGGGTAGATTCTCTTTTGAATTATCTTGGTTGCGTCAATATGGGTTATTAGATTGTAACTAAAGAGTGGAATTCCAGAAGTCATGGTAGCTGCCATATGGAAATATGTAAAAATAAGATTCAACATATTAGAAGCTTTCTTAGGGGCTTGGTGAAAAATGTCAGTAAGGTGTATAAAAAATAGAAAGAGCGCCTCTTCAATTTATATAGAATTTTTCATAAAAGATTTTAGACAAGCTCCCCATAATCTATGCACTTGGTTGAATATCTTTTGAATGCGAACTCGGCAATATAGGATATGGGAAGCTCCCCCAATATCTATAAGAAACATACATGACATACACAAGATAAAATGCATGGATATTGAAACATAAAAAAGCAAAGCATAGTCATAGCAAAATAGATATCCAAGGTCACATAGACATCACATATACTTGTCCATCACACAAATTAAGAAGAAAAAATGCTTTGAATAAGGATAGAAAATAGAAGCACAAGCCAGAAACCCAAACGAAATGCGAGGCTTGTGCAAACAATGAACCTAGGAAAGCCCGACAAACAACATGTTACCCTAATATAACTATAGTTTATTCTCCCCCTTTGGCAACGAAACACAAAAAAGGAATAATGGTAAAGAACACCTCTCAGCACATGAGAGCATGCTAGTTTTTGACACGATGAGGAATCCAAGTGGGGTCAAAGAGAGAAGGTCAAACATGTGCAAGACGGGGCAGAAGCAGTCAGTACTTTCACCTTATTGGTAATGGTAAACATAGGATAAAGAAAATGATCTTCCAACTAAAACAAGATGAAGGTACGATAATGGGTGATGATAATTTAAATACCATAATATTATAAGAAACTATTTGGATCACCAACTCGCAATAGTTTCCATTGTTAGAATCCAAGACATTGAACTTCCAACAACTTTCGGTGGAAGAAAACCATATAATGACAACTGACTTCATCAAAAAGGACGTGTATAAATCTATTATGCGAATGGAGAAAACCAAAGCTCCGGTACCATATCGGTTCCTGCTAAGTTCTAACAAAAGTTTTGTGGTGTTTTAAAGATGATCCGATTGCTATCTTCAGGGCGTTTCTAAAGGGGGATTACCCTTGCTTTACCTAAACTCTGGGACAACTATTCTCTAGATAAAGAAGAATAGAATTAAAATTCAATAGTATCTAGAAATATGTTTACTTAACGTAAAATTTAAATTAGTCACTAAGGTCTATACCATTCGTGGTACAGTGGTTGCAAAAAAATTTGTGCCCCCACTCAAAAGCCTTTGTTACCTAGGCTGCACATCCTAGAGGGGGTAATTTTCCTTCGCGAGACCATTCATGAATTTCATAGAAAAACATGAATATGGTATTCTTAAAATAGATTTTGAGATAGCCTACGATAAAGTTAATTGATCTTTCTTGCAGCAAGATTTTTGTATGAAGGGTTCTGATCCTAAAAGGTCCCATCGGGTAAACGAATACATTGGTTGAGAAAGTGTAGGTATTAGAGCTAATGATGGCATAAGTAATTATTTTCACTCAAAAGGGGTTGAGACAAGACGATCCCCTTTTACATATACTTTTCAATGTAGTATCTGATATGTTGGTTATCTTAGTTAATACTAGAGCTAAGTTGGATGGTCAGGTAGACGGTTTTCTTCCTTTTCTATGCATGTTCGAACAACTTCCTAGCCTAAAATAAATTTCTATAAGAGTGGAATTTTTTTTAGGACAAACTAAAGAGGTTGGTGAATAATGTAGCAAACTCTTCCGTTGCAAGTCAGGGTAATTACCTTTAAGTATTTAAGAATCTCAATCCATTTTTAAAAGTTAAAAAACGAAGAGTGGAAATCAGTAAAAGGCCGTTTGCAAGCGGAAGTTGGGTAGCTAGGTATGGAAACTTTTATCATCTAGTAATCGTTTAATTCTGATTAATTCAGTGCTTACTAGTTTATCTATGACCATTCTCCCGCTTATGCTGAATGTACATTGCCATAATGCAACAAAGAGATTTTTTTCCATGTGAGGGTTTCTTTGTTTCAAAGAAATTCCTAAGGGATTTTGGAGGTTATGATTCTTTAGTAGTTCCTCTTGCGTGAGTTATTTTGTTCACATGATTAGATTTTTCGGAATATTTTTATGGATTACTATACTCTAATTTGAAGAAAACTTGCATATACCCTCAAAGCTCTTGATACAATTGATCTTCTTTTCTAATCCTATACATTCTTCGAATCCAATTGGATTGAATATGATATAAACGTGCAGACTGCACCTAATGTTATAATTACTACCTCCGTTTCAAGGAATAAGACATTTTTGCAAAGGGACAATGAAGAAACAAATGATCAACAATTTCAATGTCGTTACAGAAACAACATTTTTGACATCCTGTCCATTTTTTCTTCGCCAAATTAACCTTAGTAAGCAACACTTTATTACTTAGAAACCACATAATTTTTTTAATTTTTAGAGGAATTTTAATCTTCCAAAGATATTTCCGTAAGAATTTAGTGTGGTCATTCATAAGATCAAGATACATAGGTTTAACGGAGAATAAACTAGATTCATTCTAATTCCAAACAAATGTGTCGGGTTCATTAGATAGTTGAATAGACATAAGCCGCTGACAAAGGTGTGACCATAAATTGTATTTATAATCATTGAACGTTCTTCTGAAACCAATATTTAGAGGATGTTGTACCAATACCGTAAACCAACACATTTTTCCGTTGGACAATATTATATAACGATGGATATTGGAGAGATAGAGGAGAATCCCCGAACCACGTGTCCACTAGTAGGAAAATGCTTATAGATGTGATGCTATTCTGTGGCGCACTAGCATTGTTTGCGCCACAGAAATAGATTATTTTTATGGCGCACCAGGAGCGCATGCGTCACAGAAATTCGGTGGGGCCCACACCCTGCCAGCCCTAATAATTGGTTTCGCTGAACCAGTGCGCCACAGAAATAAGACATTCTGTGGCGCACTGATGCTGGTGCGCCACAGAAATAAGACATTATGTGGCGCACCATGCCTGGTGCGCCACAGAGATAGAACCCCTTATATCATCCCACCCCTCCCTCGCCCGTACACCAAATCGAACCCCTACCTCTCCCCCACGAAAAATCGCCGCCGCCGCCTGCCCCCGCGACTGCCGGCAATCGAGCGCGCTGCCGCCGCCGCCTTCCTCCACGACGGCCGCATGCCTCCACGCTCCACGCATCCCCGCAACCAGTAGCAGAACCCGCTTCGGTGTGGACACGGAGCCTGCGGGAGGACCTGCGCCTCATCGAGGAGGAGGAGGAGCCGCCGCACCAAGGAGGAAGAGGAGCCGCGCGTCCTCTGCTTCTTCCTCCACCCCTGCCATCATCCTCTGCTTCTTCCTCGACCCCTGCCGTTGGTGAGCATGCACAACGCCTCCTCTCCCCTCCCCTCTCTATGTGCTTGGTTATTCCGTGAGAATGTAGTTAGGGATGGAAATAAAAGTAGAAACTTGCAAGATAAACGAGAAACGCATGACTTTTATATTTCTTGTTTGTCGTTGGACAATGGAGATTGTTGTGTCTTGGTTTATAGAGATTTTATAACGGTTTAGATGAATCTATTTGCTCTTTTTCTGGGCTGGATCGTATTGCCTTTGAAATGTTATAATATTACGTGCATTATATTTGCATCTTGATGGCCCATGGGAACGCACGGGAGTTCAACAAGTTTTAACTATAAACCTTATGGCTATCCTAAATTAAATGTGAATTTGGCACTGTATGGTTAGATATTACAGAACAAAAAAATGAGAGCAATATGAACCAGTGGCTATACAATCTAAAGCAATTGTGCTATTCTAGAACAACTGATCAGCATTCCCATAGTCCAACATAAAGACATCCTACCCTTGCAAGAACACCTTTAGGCAAATGCAAAATGTCACCATGGTGTGATTCAACATATAATTTAAATATACCAAATGATATCGCGTGCAAGTTGGATAGTTGTAAAATTCCATACCATAGGAGCAACACAATATTTTTTATAGGAAGTGGCCATCCCGCGGACCTGGAAAACACAATATGCTCATGCTCACTGGTTGCTATTCACCTATTATGTCGTCAATACACAGCAAATGCTCTGTGTATCTACAAAGGTCCATTGACTGAAGCTTAAACTGTGTTTCAGATATTGTTTACTCATGATACATATTGCTACTTAGCCATGATGCAAATGCTTTCTTTTGTTTGGAAGTTTGGCCTCAGTTGTTTAGGCTTCGAGAACCTATTGATATTTAAAACAAAAACACTAGACTGGTAGGAATTTGGGTAATCTCACTTTTGTTCTAATCTCTATAATCATAGACAGATCAGTGATGTCGTAATTTTACTTTTAATAAAATGAACTATACAAGTGTCATTATGCTTTCAGCTCTCGCAATGACCATTTGGATTTCCTAGTGATAATTGGAAGGGGTAAAGGGGCAAACATTTCTGCTCTTAGTTAAACAACATTTATGTAGTGTTCTCATTGTTATCCAGTTGATTAACCTAGAGATGCAACTACAAACCATTCCATGACAGAACCAATGAAACCTAGCAACTATATGTGCAATGTAGGTGAATTTTTCTTATCCATGACCCTTCAAATCACACTAGATATGCAGTTTCCCTAATGTCATATCCCACATGGAAACATATAAACATTGTCTTAACAGAAAATTGAGCTATGATGATGATTTTAGCATAACCTACACTTGATGACCAGAAATAATAGATCATGTTTTTCTAGCCCAACCATGAACTTTCCTCACATTTGCACTTGAGTTAACCATTTATGAAATACCAAAAACACCCTTGTATGCAGCCAACCTCACCAAAACAAACCACAAATCACTGGTTTGGTTCAAAATGAATGCTCATGCTCACTGGTTGATATACATGTGTATATGTTGTACATGGTTCTCTTTGTAAATGATTTTGTCTTTAATTTTATTTGTACTTGCCGATGATTAGAATGTTTGGTCACTACACTCTAGGGTGGGGTGAGTGAACCTGGTGTGATGACACAAATATCAATCTGTTGTGCATCCTATTTGGCTTCACTTACCCCATCCCTGAATGTTAATATTTATTTCGACCAACAAAGTATGAGGCATATGCTATCTAGTTGATACCACTTGACTCTTTATTCCATTTTAGTGCCGATGATTAGAATGTTTGGTCACATGTACACTCGGGGGTGGTGCAAGCGAGTCTGGTGTGATGGCACAAATATCAATCTCTTGTGCATCCTACCTGGTCTCTGTTACACCATCCCTGAATGTTAATATTTGTTTCGACCAAAAAAGTATGAAGCATTTTATTTAGTTCATACTACTTGTCTCTTATTTGAGTTGGCACTTCTTAATTACATTGGCCGATGATTAGAATGTTTGGTCACATGTACACTCTGGGGTGGGGCCAGTGAACCTGGTGTGATGACACAAATATCAATCTCTTGTGCATCCTACTTGGCTTCACTGACCTCATCCCTGAAAGTTAATATTTGTTTCGACCAACAAAGTATGAGTTGATACTACTTGGCTTGTATTTGAGTTGGAATTATTCGTTTATTTTGGTCTTTCTTCCATTTTAGTGCCGATGATTAAATTTTTTGGTCACTACACTTGGGGGCGGTGCCAGTGAGCCTGGTGTGATGGCACAAATATCAATCTCTTGTGCATCCTACCTTGCCTCGCTGACACCGTCCCTAAATGTTAATATTTGTTTCGACCAACAAAGTATGAGGCATGCTATTTAGTTGATACTACTTGGCTCGTATTTGAGTTGGACTTATTCATTTATTTTGGTCTTTCTTCGAGATAGAGCCGATGATTAGAATGTTTCGTAACCATACACTCTGGGGTGGCGTAAGTGAGCCTAGTAAGATAGCACAAATATCAATCTCTTGTGCATCGGACTTGGCCTCACTTACGCCATCCCCGAATGTTAATATTTGTTTTGACCAACAATGTATGAGGAATTTATTTATTATATCCTAGTTGGATCTTATTTGTGTTGGCCTTCTTCGTTTATTTTGGTCTTCGTTCATTTTGGTTTTTCTTCCATTTTAGTCACTACACACTCGGGGGCGGTGCAAGCGAGCCTGGCGGGAGAGGGGAGGGATCAGAGGAGGAACCGGATGAAGACCCCGATGCAAGCGAGCCTGGCGGGGAGAGAGGAGGGAGTAGAGGAGGAACTGGATGAAGATCACTTTGTATGAGATGGTGAACTTTGTATTAATTAAGAGTTGTATGTAAAAAAATTGTCACTTTCCACTATATGTGTATCTCGATCGGGCTCTAAGTAATGTGATGATGATGTTTATATTATATCTGTGCAATGTACATGTTATTTATATTATATATGCATATTACTGTATATAATCTGTATAATATATGTATATTGATGTATATAACATGTATGTGTATAGCAGGCAGTACAAAATCGTGTATAATACGAGCAAATTATGTGGCACACCTATTTCGGTAGCGTACCGAGGCACGGGTGCGCCACAGAATTCTTATTTTTTTTGGCAAAGATTATGTGGCGCACCACCCATGCGCCACATAATATGTATTTTGCTGCGCCACTAATGAGGCGTTTCCTACTAGTGGTCCTCCCAAAAACGCAACGCTGTCCCATTACCGACCTTGAAAATACATCTCTTAAAAAACTCCGGTTTAACCCGTACAAGCCCCTTCCAAAAAGGTGAATCAATGGGTTTAGACTCCACCTGAACCAAAGTTTTATTTTTGATATATTTATTATGTATTAGTTGCTGCCACATCCCTTCTTCATGTACAAGTTTAAAAATAAATTTACTTAACAAACACAAGTTTTTCAACTCAAGAACCTCAATTTCCACGCCCCTTGGTGTTTGGCCGAAACACTATATTCCACCTAGATAATCTATATTTCTTCTTATCGTCATTCTCTTGCCAAAAAAAAGCGAGAGCGATAATAATCAAGTCTCTTCCGCACCCCTTTATGAATTTTTAGGAATGATAACATAAACATGGGTAAGCTCATAAGCACAGAATTTACGAGCACAAGGCGATCTCCATAAGACAACATATGTCCTTTCCAGCATCCTATTTTTGAGGCAAAACGGTTTTCCATCGGATTCCATTCAGAATTACGAAGTCTCCGATGGTGGATATGAATCCCAAGATATCGAAAAAGTAAAGTCCCAGATGTACACCCGAAGATGTTCTTATATTGATGTTCCATTTCTGTAGCTTTACCAAAGCAAAATAACTGACTCTTATGAAAATTAATCTTGAGACCAAATAATTGCTCAAAAATACACAGAATGAGTTTCATATTTACGGCCTTAGTTCAATCATGTTCCATCAAAAGGATGGTATCATTGGCGTACTGCATACCCCACCCTCAACTAAATGTGGGATGAGGCTTCCAACTTGACCCTCCTCTTTGGCCCGAGCTATCAAAATAGACAGCATATCCGCAACAATATTAACGAGAATAGGTGATAACGGGTCTCCTTGCCTTAATCCCTTATGAGTCTGAAAATTATGACCAATATCATCATTAACCTTAATTCCCACACTTCCTTTTAACAAAACTTCTAATACGGTCACACCAAATTATCTGGACTGAAAATCTTGACGTAATTGCACCAGAGGTACAAGAACTTGCACCATATGTGCATTTTCATACAAAAACTTCAAAAGTGTGTTCAGGTGGTACAAGAACTTGTCCTGGATGTGCACCTTGGTACAAGTGGTGTCTGGAGCTGCCACGCGTCCCTGGTCAACCGTCGAAGCATTTTTGCAAAAAAGTCCGTGTAGAAAGCGAGAATTCACGAGCGACCAGAAGCTTTCCCCGTCTCCGCTCGTCTCTTCCCCCTCTCCTCTCCTCTCCTCTCTGCGGCAGCGACCAGAAGCAAACCCTAGCTGCGGCGACTGATGCATGGCGGACCAAGGGGAGGGGAGCATGGACAGCACGGGTCGGACGCCGCCGCCAGGGTTTGCCCGTCGCGGAGGGCCGCGGTGGAGGGGCAGGCCCGTGGGTCCAGCACCTGCTCCTGCTCGTGCCCTTCGCGGAGGGTTGCGACATGCGGTGGCGGAGGAAGGCCATGGCAGCACTGCGGCGACAGAGGAGAGGGTTGCGGAGGAGAGGCAATGGAGGTACGACAAGCTGTACCAGAAGTACATGCTGCTGTACTGCTGCCTAGCATCGGAGGAGGAGAGGGCGGCCATGGCAGAGCCCAATGGCTGGCGGCCGGCAATTCCAAGCAATGTTAGCCTGGAGGAGCAGATTCGCGTCATGGAGGCTCAGGTGGACAGCCCGCGGCAGCCTCCCCCCCCACCACCCGCAGCAAACTGAAGGAGGAAGACATGCACATTTGGAAGGAGGGAGATCCGTGGGCGACGATCACAGGTGAGTACTTCTGGAAGAATGGCGATGGTTGCGCAATGGAGTCATCGACAGCAGGAGGATCATCTTCTCCATCTACACTGGTGAGTTAAATTTCATTGTTGTGTTAACTGAAATGCAGTTTAGCCAGGACTGACTTGGTTGATGTTTCTTCTTACAAGCAGAAGAAGAAACTTCAAGAGGAGAATTCATTGCTGCTGATGAAGCTAAAGGGGGTGGAGCTACAGCTAGAGATGAGGAAGGCAGAGAACAAGAAAATGCTGAAGAAACATAGGCAGGAGCTTAGAAGGAGGGATTGGAGGGAATGTGTAATGGTGTGCTTGTTCTCTGTCTGCTTAGTGCTTGTTGCTATGATCAGTGTGAGGTAGAATGGGGAAATGTAGGTGGTAACCATGCTTGTTTAGATCAAAACCATGCTTGTAACCAACTATGTTTATGGAATAAACCATGGGGAAGCTGCTGCTGCAAGGCGCAGGGAGGAGGAAGAAGCTGCTGCTAGGCTCAGGGAAGAGGAAGAAGCAGCTGTTAGCTTGAAGCAGCTAGGTGAGTGCCTTACGACTACACAGGTCATCCAACTTCCAAAAGACAGACCAAAACCTACTCCCAAAATGAGAAGGTACCATGTGTCACCAAATCTTGAAGAAAAGGTGAAAGCTGGAGTTATGTTGTGCTGGCTGAAGAAGGGCATGAAGAAGATAAAAGAGGCACTGAAGATTGGTAAAGGCAAGGACAAGGGCCTAGTTTATCATACGAAAGGTTAAAGCATGTCATGTAGTTCCTGAGTTAGTGCTCTTTGAGTCATCTAGTTTGTCTGAATAAGAATGTAAGGCCTGAATAAGTAGGTGTTGAGTAGATAGTGACATACCTTCTGTCTGTCACTCATGATAGTGAAAGGACCAGTGTTTGTAATCCCTAAATCATCCCTTAGTGTTGTCAGGAACCATTCCCATGAGCTAGTGCACTCAACTTCTACTAGTCCCATTGCAATAGGATAGATGCAGTCATTTGGATCAATGCCTACTGCTGTCAACAAATTTCCTTTGTACCTTGTTTTAATGTGACATCTATCTATGCATATCAGAGGCCAACAACCTTCCAAGAAAACCCTCTTGCATGCATCATATGACCAATACAATGTGGCTAGATGCTCTTTGGGAACATCATCTGCAGCTTCTTTAATTTGATTGGTGCTCAGGAAGAATCTTGATCTAGGATTTGATCTCCTCAACTCCTACCCATAGTCACATAACAGGGCAAACTGCTCCTTTTCATCCCCATGGATTATGTTAAGTGCTGCCTTTCTTGCCCTTCCCAACTTAAATCTTTTTGGGCACATATTGAATTTCCTTTGTACTTTTGCTGCAAATGCTTTCAAACCAAGTTTTTGGTTATCTCTGAATTCATCAATGAAGATCTGATTGAGGAAAGGAGCTGTCAGTGACTTCAACTCCCAGTACCTCTCACAAGTGTGCTCACTGCAATGTTGTCTCACTACAATGGCTCCCTCCCTTTTCTCGTCTGAAACCTTGATCATCCAACGACATCCTTCCTCACAATGGGCATCAAGCCTAGTTGCTTCATTCCTTGACTTCCTAATCTTTACTCTCTCATTCACACCATAAGCTGTCAAAGCCTTCCTAAATTCAGCCATGCTAGAAAATAACATTCCAACTTTGAAGACATGGGTTGCCATGTCTACTTCAGGGTTGAATTCTTTGAACCTGTATTCCAAAAGCTTCTGCTGCTCATTGGTCAGTTTCAGATTATCATGATCAAGCCCAGCATCATCCTCACACTCAACAATGTATGTGCACTCATTGTGGTCATTAACATCTTTGTCAATGTTATCTACAAACAGATCATCGTCACCATCTTCAGCATCATAATCACTGTCATAGAAGCCACTGTCAGTGTCACCATCATCCTCATCCTCACTTTGTAACTCTCCTGATGACAGACATGCAGATGACACAGGTTCTTCATCAACAATCTCTTTATCTTGCTCTGCTTCATCTCCACCTCCAGTGTATTTCCTTGGAATTGGCACCACAACATCTGTCCTCAGCCCCTGCAAGAAATTGTTGTGATCAACCATAACTGACAGTGTCTTCACCTCTCTCACAGCTGTCATCATTGCAACAATGTCACCATCATTCTCAATGAGACACAATCCATCTCTCATGTCAGTCCCAGGAACACATCAGTAGAACTTTGTTCTGTCTGTCATTTCATTCCCTCCTTGCTTAACAAAATCCTCAAGCCAGAGAAGTGAGAAAGTATCAGTGTTGCAATTGTCAAAGAAATCCACAGTCCCACCAATGTACTGCAAATGTTCCTTCAGACCACAGAAAAACCCATTGTGATCAAACTCAACAGTAAATCTGTCTGGATCATCTGCAGAATTCAGCTCAAGTGTCAAAATTCAGTGAAAAATCAAGTGTTAAAATTCAGTTAACTTGTGCAGCTTCGATTTGGACCTAAGCTTCATAAAACAAGATGGATTACTGCTACATTGTTACAAACACAATACCAGCAATGGAGTAGATGCATTCATCCGAGCTGAATCGACTTATTCATCATAAAAAATTGGACCTTTTCCAATCCAAATTTTCAGTTAAAATTCAGTAAAAAATTGAGTCTTCATATTCAGTTAACTTGTGCAGCTTCGATTTTTACCTAAACGGAGTTAAACAAGATGGATTACTTCTACATTGTTACAAACACAATACCAGCAATGGAGTAGATGCATTCATCCGAGCTGATTCGACTTGTTCATCACACAATATCGCAGCTTTTCCGATCAAAAATTCCTGGAGCCTAACATGAACACCTACCATCTCGACCAAAACCTTCCCCAAACCTATCCCTAAGCAGTACAACGACGTCTCCGACTCATTTTGCGCAGCTAATCATCCACACATGGCTAGATCGGTGATGTCTACGGGTGCTTCTATTCTTGTAGACAGTGTTGGGCCTCCAAGAGCAGAGGTTTGTAGAACAACAGCAAGTTTCCCTTAAGTGGATCACCCAAGGTTTATCGAACTCAGGGAGGAAGAGGTCAAAGATATCCCTCTCAAGCAATCCTGCAATCACGATACAAGAAGTCTCTTGTGTCCCCAACACACCTAATACACTTGTCAGATGTATAGGTGCACTAGTTCGGCGAAGAGATAGTGAAATACAAGTGGTATGAATGAATATGAGCAGTAGTAACGGCGCCAGAAAAGTGCTTGCTGGCGTGCAGTTGATGGTAGTAATATTGCAGGAAGTAAAGATGCAGTAAAACAGTAAACAAGCGATGATTGCAGTATTTGGAAACAAGGCCTAGGGATCATACTTTCACTAGTGGACACTCTCAACATTGATCACATAAATAAATAAGTTCTCTTCCTTTGTGCTACATATACTCTTGTTTGATAATGAACACCATTCGTTGTGTAGGGCTACAAGAGCTCCCTCAAGCCAGAGTTAACAAGCGCCACAACATTCGGCATTCATATTTAAGTAACCTTTAGAGCATAATAGATCTTTGCAACTTAAACCGAGTACTAACATAGCATACACACTGTCACCTTTACACTATGAAGGGGGAATAAATCACATCAATACTATCATAGTAATAATTAACTCCATAACCTACAAGAGATTATGATCATAACCTACGCCAAGTACTACACGATGCACACACTGTCACCATTACACCGTGAAGGAGGAATAGACTACTTTAATAACATCACAAGAGTAGCACATAGACTAATAGTGATACAAAACTCATATGAATCTCAATCATGTAAGGCAGCTCATGAGATCATTGTATTGAAGTACATAGGAGAGAGATTAACCACATAGCTACCGGTACAGCCCTTAGCCTCGATGGAGAATTATTCCCTCCTCATGGGAGACAGCAGCGTTGATGAAGATGGCGGTGGTGTCGATGGAGGAGCCTTCCGGGGGCACTTCCCCGTCCCAGCGGCGTGCCGGAACAGAGACTCCTGTCCCCAAATCTTGGCTTCGCGATGGCGGCGGCTCTGGAAGGTTTCTCGTACCGTGGCTTTTCCGTATCGAAGATTTTGGTCAGGGACCTTTAAATAGGCGAAGAGGCGGAGTCGCAAGGCTGATGAGGCGGTGACACAATAGGGGGCGCGGCCCAGGCCCTGGCCACGCCACCCTGTCATCTGGTGGCCCTGTGGCCCCCCTCTGCTGGCTCTCGGGTGTTCTGGAAGCTTCGTGGAAAAATAGGATGCTGGGCATTGATTTCGTCCGATTCCGAGAATATTTCCTTACTAGGATTTCTGAAACCAAAAACAGCAGAAAACAGGAACTGGCACTTCGGCATCTCGTCAATAGGTTAGTTCCGGAAAATGCATCAAAACGATATAAAGTGTGAACAAAACATGTAGGTATTGTCATAAAACTAGCATGGAACATAAGAAATTATAGATACGTCTGAGACGTATCAAGCATCCCCAAGCTTAGTTCCTACTCGCCCTCGAGTAGGTAAACGATAAAAAGAATAATTTCTGTAGTGACATGCTACCAACATGATCTTGATCAATACTATTGTAAAGCATATAAGATGAATGAAGTAATTCAAAGCAATGGTAAAGACAATGAGTAAACAACTGAACCATATAACAAAGACTTTTCATGAATAGTACTTTCAAGACAAGCATCAATAAGTCTTGCATAAGAGTTAACTCATAAAGCAATAGATTCAAAGTAGAAGGCATTGAAGCAACACAAAGGATGATTAAGTTTCAGCAATTGCTTTCAACTTGTAACATGTATATCTCATGGATAGTTGTCAACATAAAGCAATATAACACGTGCAATAGGTAGACATGTAAGAATCAATGCACACAGTTGACACAAGTGTTTGCTTCTAAGATAGAAAGAAATGGGTAAACTGACTCAACATAAAGTAAAAGAATGGCCCTTCGCAGAGGGAAGCAGGGATTAAATCATGTGCTAAAGCTTTTTAAGTTTTGAAATCATATAGAGAGCATAAAAGTAAAGTTTTGAGAGGTGTTTGTTGTTGTCAACGAATGGTAGCGGGTACTCTAACTACCTTATCAACCAGACTTTCAAGAGCGGCTCCCATGAAGGACGTTATTTCTACCAGCAAGGTAGATCATCCCTCTTATCTTTTGTTTACACATGTATTTTAGTTTCATTATTTATAGATGACACTCCTCCCAACCTTTTGCTTACACAAGCCATGGCTAACCGAATCCTCGGGTGCCTTCCAACATTCACATACCATGGAGGAGTGTCTATTTGAAAAATTAAGTTGCTTACTGATAGATCAGGCAAAGAATGCGAAGAAAATTATTAATGCAAGTTGTAATTAATTGGGGCTGGGAACCCCATTGCCAGCTCTTTTTGCGAAATTATTGGATAAGCGGATGTGCCACTAGTCCATTGGTGAAAGTCTGTCAAAAGTAAATGATAAGATCGAAAGATAAAACACCACATACTTCCTCATGAGCTATAAAACATTGACACAAATAAGAGATAATAGCTTTTGAATTGTTTAAAGGTAGCACATGAAGTATTTACTTGGAATGGCAGAGAAATGCCATGTAGTAGGTAGGTATGGTGGACACAAATGGCATAGTTTTTGGCTCAAGGATTTGGATGCACGAGAAGAATTCCTCTCAATACAAGGCTAGGCTAGCAAGGTTGTTTGAAGCAAACTCAAGTATAAAACGGTACAGCAAGACTCACATATGAACATATTGTAAGCATTATAACACTTTACATCGTCTCCTTGTTGTTCAAACACCTTAACCAGAAAATATCTAGACTTAGAGAGACCAATTATGCAAACCAAATTTTAACAAGCTATATGTAGTTCTTCATTAATGGGTGTAAAGTACATGATGCAAGAGCTTAAACATGATCTATATGAGCACAACAATTGCCAAGTATCAAATTATTCAAGACCATATACCAATTACCACATGCAGCATTTTCTGTTTCCAACCATATAACAATGAACGAAGCAGTTTCAACCTTCGCCATGAACATTAAGAGTAAAGCTAAGAACACATGTGTTCATACGCAACAGCGGAGCGTGTCTCTCTCCCACACAAGCATGAATTTATTCAAACAAAGCAAAACAAACAGACACTCCAAGTAAAGTACATAAGATGTGACCGAATAAAAATATAGTTTCAAGAGAACAAACCTGATAAATTGTTGATGAAGAAGGGGATGCCTTGGGCATCCCCAAGCTTAGATGCTTGAGTCTTCTTGAAATATGCAGGGATGAACCACCGGGGCATCCCCAAGCTTAGACTCTTCACTCTTCTTGATCATAGTATATCATCCTCCTCTCTTGACCCTTGAAAACTTCCTCCACACCAAACTCGAAACAAACTCATTAAAGGGTTAGTGCATAATCAAAAGTTCACATGTTCAGAGGTAACACAATCATTCTTAACACTTCTGGACATTGCCCAAAGCTATTGGAAGTCAATGGAACAAAGAAATCCATCCAACACAGCAAAAGAGGCAATGCGAAATAAAAGGCAGAATCTGTCAAAACAGAACAGTCCGTAAAGACGAATTTTTTAGAGGCACTGGACTTGCTCAGATGAAAATGCTCAAATTGAATGAAAGTTGCGTACATATCTGAGGATCACGCACGTAAATTGGCAGATTTTTCTGAGTTACCTACAGAGAACCCTGCCCAAATTCGTGACAGACAGAAATCTATTTCTGCGCAGTAATCCAAATCTAGTATGAACCCTACTATCAAAGACTTTACTTGGCACAACAATGCAATAAAATAAAGATAAGGAGAGGTTGCTACAGTAGTAACAACTTCCAAGACTCAAATATAAAACAAAAGTACTGTAGTAAAATAAACACATGGGTTATTTCCCAAGAAGTGCTTTCTTTATAGCCATTAAGATGGGCTCAGCAGTTTTAATGATGCACTCCCAAGAAATAAGAGTTGAAGCAAAAGAGAGCATCAAAAAGCAAATTCAAAACACATTTAAGTCTAACCCACTTCCTATGCATAGGAATCTTGTACACAAATAAATCCATAAAGAACAAAGTGACAAGCATAGGAAGATAACACAAGAGTAACTTCAAGATTCTCAACACAAAGAGGGGAAACTTAATATTATTAAGATGCATATAACCATGTTTCCCTCTCTCATAATAACTTTCAGTGGCATCATGAACAAATTCAACAATATAACTATCACATAAAGCATTCTTATTCACATGCATAAAAGTATCATTACTCTCCACATAAGCATAATCAATTTTATTAGTTGTAGTGGGAGCAAATTCAACAAAGTAGCTATCATTATTATTCTCGTCATCAAATATAGGAGGTATACTATCATCATAATAAAATTTACTCTCCATAGTAGGCGGCACCAAAAGACCACTATCATTATAATCATCATATATGGGAGGCATATCATAATCAACATAAACTTTCTCCTCAATACCCGGAGGACTAAAGAGATCATTTTCATCAAAACCGACCTCCCCAAGCTTAGAATTTTCTATAGCATTAGCAACAATAGTGTTCAAAGCATTCATACTGATAACATTCCCATTAGCATGCATATAAAGTTCCATGGGTTTTTTAATTCTCTCTTCAAACACATCATGTCCTAATTCAAGATAAAGTTCATAAAGATCTCTCATTGTGTTGTTGTTTTCCATTAAGCCTAACTAGTGAAAACAAGAAACAAAAAGATGCAATTGCAGGATCTAAAGGAAATAGCTTCGAGCACACACACAATGGCAACAGAAAAGTACTTAGTTACCTGGGACCGGAGTATGAGTGCATTTTACCTTTCCTCCCCGGCAACGGCGCCAGAAAAGTGCTTGATGTCTACGGGTGCTTCTATTCTTGTAGACAATGTTGGGCCTCCAAGAGCAGAGGTTTGTAGAACAACAGCAAGTTTCCCTTAAGTGGATCACCCAAGGTTTATCGAACTCAGGGAGGAAGAGGTCAAAGATATCCCTCTCAAGCAATCCTGCAATCACGATACAAGAAGTCTCTTGTGTCCCCAACACACCTAATACACTTGTCAGATGTATAGGTGCACTAGTTCGGCGAAGAGATAGTGAAATACAAGTGGTATGAATGAATATGAGCAGTAGTAACTTGGCGCCGAGAAAAGTGCTTGTCAAGGCGTGCGGTTGATGGTAGTAATATTGCAGAAGTAAAGATGCGAGAAACAAGAAACAAGCGATGATTGCAGTATTTGGAAACAAGGCCTAGGGATCATACTTTCACTAGTGGACACTCTCAACATTGATCACATAAATAAATAAGTTCTCTTCCTTTGTGCTACATATACTCTTGTTTGATAATGAACACCATTCGTTGTGTAGGGCTACAAGAGCTCCCTCAAGCCGGAGTTAACAAGCGCCACAACATTCGGCATTCATATTTAAGTAACCTTTAGAGCATAATAGATCTTTGCAACTTAAACCGAGTACTAACATAGCATACACACTGTCACCTTTACACTATGAAGGGGGAATAAATCACATCAATACTATCATAGTAATAATTAACTCCATAACCTACAAGAGATTATGATCATAACCTATGCCAAGTACTACACGATGCACACACTGTCACCATTACACCGTGAAGGAGGAATAGACTACTTTAATAACATCACAAGAGTAGCACATAGACTAATAGTGATACAAAACTCATATGAATCTCAATCATGTAAGACAGCTCATGAGATCATTGTATGGAAGTACATAGGAGAGAGATTAACCACATAGCTACCGGTACAGCCCTTAGCCTCGATGGAGAACTACTCCCTCCTCATGGGAGACAGCAGCGTTGATGAAGATGGCGGTGGTGTCGATGGAGGAGCCTTCCGGGAGCACTTCCCCGTCCCGGCGGCGTGCCGGAACAGAGACTCCTGTCCCCCAGATCTTGGCTTCGCGATGGCGGCGGCTCTGGAAGGTTTCTCGTACCGTGGCTTTTCCGTATCGAAGATTTAGGTCAGGGACCTTTAAATAGGCGAAGAGGCGGAGTCGGAAGGCTGATGAGGCGGTGACACAATAGGGGGCGCGGCCCAGGCCCTGGCCGCGCCACCCTGTCATCTGGTGGCCCTGTGGCCCCCCTCTGCTGGCTCTCGGGTGTTCTGAAAGCTTCGTGGAAAAATAGGATGCTGGGCATTGATTTCGTCCGATTCCGAGAATATTTCCTTACTAGGATTTCTGAAACCAAAAACAGCAGAAAACAGGAACTGGCACTTCGGCATCTCGTCAATAGATTAGTTCCGAAAAATGCATCAAAATGATATAAAGTGTGAACAAAACATGTAGGTATTGTCATAAAACTAGCATGGAACATAAGAAATTATAGATACGTTTGAGACGTATCAATCGGCCCCACGAAAATCCATGGCCGTGGAGGAGAAACGCAGAGAACAAGAGGAGAAACAGAAAACGAGGACGGCCACGAGACGTACCATACTGCGGAGGTTCCTCTCGCCACTCTCGCCGACGTGGATCGTCCGCCATGTCCGCCGCCGCCGCCCACGAACTCGCCTGCGTCGTTGCCACCCACGACGAAGAGAAAGGAAGGCTGCGTCCAGTTGCGTGATTTCTGCGGCGTTATACAGAGAGGTGGAACCGTGGAAGGACCTCTTCGTAATTACTCTTCGTAATTATCCTGTTTCTGAAACGCTGCGATGCAAACCTTGCTCTCCCGCCTCCAAACTGCCACATGTCGCCACCACATTCAATTGTATGAGTTGTGCACATATTGGACAAGTTCTTGTATGAGTGGAATACGTTTTGGAAGATGTTGTATGAAAATGCACATAGGGTGCAAGTTCTTGTACCTGTGGTGCAATTACCTCGAAAATCTTTGTGTAGTGACGGTTTGCCCGCTTACCACGCGTGTGGGCCCATATGATTTTCTCCATTTTCTTCAAGAAATAAACACACTAAAAAATTGGTAGATGTCGGCCTGTACTCAGTGGTCGGCGCGCTGTGTTGGATTCCTGCCAAACCACATGAGAAATGGCCAAGGAAAAGAGATCGAAAGCAGCGAAGCTACGAACGATTCGTTGGATTCGAATCGGTTCTGTTTGTTTACTCATTAAGCAACTCGAGCCGATGTCACACGGTAACAAAAAAGAAATGAAATGAAAAAGCATGTCGGCTCTCCTGCGTCCACGTACCAGCCCTGAGAACTGCTGGTGCCACGTAAACCTTTCGCAAAGCTGATCTTCCATTCAGACCTGAGGAAGAATCCAGGAACGAACAAGCTGCGATTTTTATAGGCCGAAACCGAGCTGCCAAACTGGTCAAACCTCCGGGTCCAAAACCAGACAGACAAGGCAAGACGCGTGCGCCCACCCCCACGGCCGATCCAGCCAATCCGTCCCCGTTCCAGCCGCCACCTGCGCCGCCTACCGACGTGTCGTGCCACACCCATGGACGAGGCGGTGCCGGCGCTCGCGGTGGTGGACGCGCGCTTCTGCGCCGGGGACGAGGCGGCGCTGGCCGTCGCCAAGACGATCAGCATGTCCGGCAACGACTTCACCGTCACCGACGCCGCCACGGGCGACGTCCTGCTGCGGGTCGACGGCGTCCTCTTCAGCCTCCGCCGCCGCTGCCTCCTCGCCGACGCCCATCGCCGCCCCGTCCTCACCGTCCAGGAATCGGTGCGTGTTGTCGCATCAAGATTCCATCCATTCTTTTTCCCCACTCTGTTTCCCCAAAATCTTGTTGATTTCTTCTCCTCTGGGATTTCGGAGCTGACGATGACATCTGAACAATTGTGTGGTTGGTCGTTGCAGGCGCTGGTGATGAACAAGCGCTGGAAGGTGTTCCGCGGGGACAGCACGAGCCGGCGGGACCTGCTGTTCACCGTGGTCAAGCCGTCGGTGATCCCGCTGCGGTGGTCCACCAAGGTCAACGTCTTCCTCGCCAGCAACGACGCCGAGCAGGCCCCCGACTTCAGGATCACCGGCAGCTACCACGACGGCGCATGCTCCGTCTCCCTCGGCGAATCCAACACCGTCATCGCAAAGGCAAGCCACGGCACGAATCAATCTTCTGATACTCTCCTTGGATCGTACTGACCGACAGCTTCTTGATTCCCATTTCCCCGGTTGCAGATCGACCGGCGGTCCACGGTGGTGAGCACGCTGCTGGGGAAGAACGCCTACAGCGTCACCGTCAACCCCGGGATCGACTACGCCTTCGTCGTCGCGCTCGCCGTTGTCCTCGACGAGATGCACTACCAATGATCGCAGCTCCAGCTTCCGGCCCCTGGCTCCGCGAATCGCTCTGCATCCGACCGTCACACGTGGTCTTTGTTGTCTAGTGTCGCGTGCGTGTAGCAGTGTAGGTGCAGGTCAATGCTGCCGTGCAGGGGAATCACGAATGCTCCGCCGCTCTGCGCTTCGAGTTCATGCACCGTCAGAGACCGATTTGAAGAACCATGGCGTTTAGATTTTTGGGCCGTGAGAAGGAGAACGCGCTCTTGGTTGGTCCAATTCAGTTTTGTTAACTCGTTTGTTGTGAACTGAGGTTTGTTCCCCGTGACCTGTGAGTCTTTCACTCTTGCTCGCTCTCTTTTGTCTATGATGTAATTCCGGTAGAAAAAAAAAACATACCAACATGACAACATCAAATCAATATCACTGGAATTATGCTGAAATATATTTCCATTGTTTTGAAGATGTAGAGGTTGTTATATCGGTTTTGCTATTTCTCAGTCAACTGAGATTTTCTTAAGTCTAAGTCACTTATAAAAATGTGCTTTGAGTTGCACTTTTCTGTTAAAAAAGTGCAATTGCATTTTTCTGACAGAAATGTGCAATTGAACCCAGTTGCACTTTTCTTTGAACTGCAGTTGCACTTTTCTGAGTTGACTGAGACTTAAGAAAATCTCAGTCAACTGAGACATAGGTACACCCTTGTTATATATTTCTACATACTTGGTCAAATCTACACCGTTTCACTTTTAAAGAAAATTATATGCACTAAATTTTAGCAAAGGAAAAGTACTCCAAATGAAGCACCAACACATCTGACCAAGAGGGAATAAACCATATATCGATGCCAATGGCAGGTAGTGAGAACCAACATAAGGTTGGGTGGTTATAAGGATGGTTGTATCTTCATCCCACCATAGTTCAAATCAAATGTTTAATATATGTGTGTCTCATAAATGCGGAATATATTCTTTCAGTGGGAGGCGACGTTCCCGTCGACAGCGAGGCGACTGCAGTGATTTCATCAACTTCAAGATCCGCTCCGCCGGTTTAGTCTTCCGAAGATGCTCGTAAGGATAGGGTGTGCATGTGTGCATTCATATGGTCGAGTGTATACGAGCGTCTGCGTTTGTATTGTGTTTCTAAAAAAAGAAATGATAGCCCGGTAGACACTTCATATGCTCATGAATTTTCTATTACTTTCCACTGGGATAGACACTCATAGAGCAAAATCAGCTCTCACTTTACATATTTATAGACCAGACAGTATAGAGCTCTCTACCAAGATACTTGAGGGTAACAAATTAGACACAAATACACATACAAATATATGTGCACTACAGTTCATATAAGTGAAACATCTTTGAAGAAAATGTGATCGCTCTGTCCATGTTTTACATTGAAAACAAACATGTTGTCCAAAGCAAGGTTACTCTAAGGGGCATTCTCATGAGAAATAAATACTTAACCAACTTTAACTGCAATCTAGTGCATACTTCTGTTAAATCATAGTGTTCGCGTATTTTCAATTACAAAACTTAAAATTGTACAAAATAGAAAATCGTACAATCTATATCCCCTAATTTAATTCAGATAAATTATGGGACAAATAATATGTGAGATGAATGACATGAAACTAATTTGTAGTATGCAACATCATCATACTAGGAGTATTAATATGTAGTTCATGGTCCGGACGTAAGAATACACAAATGAAAATCATATAGTGATGAGTTAAGTTAATAAGAGTTAAAAAAGCTCAGTATAAATAATTGATATATGTTTAGTTTCAAATGCATTGGCACCTTCTTGGACCATCTCTTCTTAAAAATACCTATATCCGGTGCGTAACCACGGACTCAGATCTGCAGAATAAGTAGAAGAGATCTTAAAGAGAAGCAAACCCTCATAGAAATTATGTGATTTTCTATAGTGAAATTATTAGAGCTATTGTAGCTACCGGAGGGGCCCGGCCGCGGACACTATTTCTCTTTTAGATAGAGTTCTCTTTCTTGTCCATGAAAGATGTAGCCGAAGTACTCTCTAATCACATATTCATCCACGACAATATTAATTCTAACGGATTTCTATTTTTCAGCCCTTGATTTCTTGGTTGTATTAATTTTCTCTAGGTTCTGAAATTTTCCTTACTTTTGCCCTTGCTCATTCCATTAAACCGTATACTTTTTATTTGTAAATATATATAAAAAATATTCTGAAAGCTTAATAGAAAAGTGTATACAAAATATCATGTATATAGGTTAGGAAGAGAAGTTTTGAATTTATTAAAAATATCATGTATGTTGATAATATAGTTATAAAATATCTCCAAAGTATCATTATTATTTTGTGCCATATTAAAAATACATTTTATACTCTTACATTTTTAGGAAAAGCATGTTTTTCAAAACAATGTCATGGTTATGGAAATACATTATCTACTTATTTCATAACATAATGGGTGTAAATTTCAGAAAAAAAGGTTCATGTATCTGAAAATATATATTTACTAATCCATTTGTTCCATAATTCTTATTGTTGTCGACAAGAATTATGCAAATGAGGGAGTACTCTCTAGGTTCCAAAATAGCTGATATTATATGTCTAAATTTGGATGTATCACATGTGAGTGGTCATGTGGCAAATAATAGAAGTTCAAATAAAAGTGTGGCAAATGATAATATATGTTATATATTTATCTAAATTTGGATGTATCTATACACTAAAAAGCGTGTTTAGATACATCTATATGTAAGAAACATGCGACATTTAGACAGAAAGAGTAGAAAAGGTCACAGAATTAAAAAATGAAGTTCGCCAACAGGTGTCAAAATCAGTGTTCGGACCCCAACCAACAGATCAGATCAACAGGCTAAGTCTCTGGGTCAACTTGTGCGCTTCAAAGCTGGCGGCGGTCGTTGGGCGGTCCGTCAGTGTCAGAGTAAACCGGCCGGAGACCTGATCGTCGCTTATCTTCTTCGCAACATATATACTCTGCACATGTCATGCTCGCTTTGCAAAGCATCGGTAGTGCCCAAGCCTATTTTACCCAGCAGAGTACACAACCCAAAGCAATCATCCGCGACGCGCGCGTGGCCATGAGCAGCGAGCCGGAAGAGACTCCGGTGCCGGCGCCGGTGGTGGACGCGCGGTACTGCGCGGCGGGGGCGACGGCGTTCGCGGTGACCAAGACGATCAGCGTGACGGGTCACGACTTCACGGTGAACGACGCGCGCGGTGTGGCGGTGATGCAGGTGGAGGCGGCGGTGTTCAGCTTCCTGCAGGCGCGGTCCCTGCTCCTGGACGCGGCGTCGCGCCGCCCCGTGGTGACGCTGCAGGACGACTCGTACATGGCGACCTCGAGGTGGCAGGCGTACAGGGGGGACAGCACGAGCCGGAGGAACCTGCTGTTCGTGGCCGTCAAGCTGTCGCCGCTGAATCTGGCCAGGACCAAGGTGCGGGTCTTCCTCGCGAGCAACGGCTCCGGCGAGCGGGTCCCCGACTTCGTCATCAGCGGCAGCTACTACGACGGCGCGTGCACCGTGTCCGCTAAGGGCCGCGGGGACGACGGGTACGCCATCGCGCAGATCACCCGGCAGGACACGGCGGGCGGCGCGCTGCTGGGGCGGCACACGTACACGGCGAGGGTCAACCCGGGCGTCGACCACGCGTTCATCATCTCGCTCGCCGTGATTTTGGACGAAATGTACCACTAGCGCCGTAACTCTGAACTAAGGAATAGTTGCCGCCAGTTACATTTGTTGAACTTGTTTTCTTCAATAATTTCGTTTTCGTCAAACAACGTCACATGTAAAGTTCTGAGATGTTTGTCATTTGAATCCATCACAAAGTTCCCGCAGAGTTTGATTTAGTTTCTATGACACCAGGTCAGCTGATCCATTTCAAGCGATGTGCCAATCATGAAAATTCGAATTAGCTGTCGGATGATCATGTCAAGGTCCGTCTAGATCGTGCGGTGGCAAATGGTGATTTCCAAGCTATATTTGATGATTGTCGGGTCGAGAACCTGATCACTACCGCATCTGATCATTTAGCTATCTACGTCTCGCTCTCAACACTCCAAGATGGAGTCAAGTCGACCCCTGTCCAACATGGTTTTCGCTTCAAAGCTGCTTGGATCAGGGCCGCGGACTATCGCGAGGTGTTGGAGAAGGCATGGGCTGCATGTGGAGATGGTCCTCCATCACTGCATTCCACATGGGCCACGCTTCAATCTGTTGCGGGCACCTTACGGAATTGGAGCCGCGACTCTTTTGGCAGCGTTCAGAAAAGGATTCAGAAGCTGGAAAGAAAATTAAAATCTATGCGTCTCTCTGAACCAGCAGCGTCCGCAGCTGATATTCGCTTGGTGGAGAAGGATCTGTGTGAAATGTTTGAGCGGGAAGAAATTATGGCACGTCAACGTTCACGTGTGGACTGGTTGAAAGAAGGAGACCGCAATACATCCTTCTTCCATGCCAGGGCGTCAGCCCGCAAACGCACGAACAAGATGTCCTCACTGAAAGGTGATAATGGCTCAACATGTGATGATATTGCTGAAATTAAAGGTATGGTTCAGGATTTTTGTGGCAATCTTTTCACGTCTGAACCTACTCTTTCTTGTGATGCCGTTCTTGATGCTATTCCCTGCAAAGTTACTTCAGAGATAAATGCTGATATGTTACGTGACTATACTAATGATGAAATTAAGGCAGCTCTTTTCCAAATGGGACCCACCAAAGCACCTGGACCTGATGGGTTCCCGACTCTTTTTTATCAAACCCATTGGAACTTCTTTGAAAAAGAAATATGCGAGGCTCTTAGGAGCTTTCTGAATGGTGGTTCTATTCCTGAGGGTTTCTATGATTCTATCATTGTCTTGATTCCGAAGGTTACAAATCCTGAACATTTGAAGAACTTCCGTCCTATCAGCTTGTGCAATGTTCTACATATAAGATTGCATCGAAGGTTTTGGCTAACCGTCTGAAAATCATTCTTCCTTCTGTTGTATCTGAGAATCAAAGTGCGTTCGTCCCTGGCCGCCTCTTAACGGATAACGCCCTTATTGCTTATGAATGCTTGCATACTATCAGACAACAACACGCGAAGCGACCTTTCTTTGCTCTCAAGGTGGATATGATGAAGGCCTATGATCGTGTTGAGTGGGACTATCTTTCGGGTTGTCTTCGGAAGCTTGGCTTTGCTCAACTTTGGATTGATACGGTTATGAGATGTGTTACTTTGGTTCGCTATGCAGTTCGTGTAAATGGTGAACTAACAGAACCGCTAATTCCATCTAGGGGTATCCGGCAAGGGGATCCTATAAGCCCATATCTCTTTCTCCTATGTACGGAGGGATTATCTTGTCTTTTGCAACAGAGGGAGGCTCAAGGTGTGCTACATTGTTTAAGAAATGGACGACTTGGCCCCCCAATATCACATCTACTGTATGCAGATGACAGTATTTTCTTTGCCCGTACTGATAGGAGAAGTGTGGATTCTCTTCAGAGTACATTGGATTTGTACTGCGATGGTTCAGGACAGAAGATTAATTTGGATAAATCGTCCATTTGCTTTGGTTCCCACTGTGCACATGCGGTCAGAGATGAGGTGATGCAACGGTTGGATGTCTATAATGAAGCATTGCAGGAGACATATCTGGGCATGCCAACTGAAGTAGGAAGATCACCTGTGAGTACCTTCAAATATTGGTTTGATCGCATGTGGAGGTGTATGAGTGGATGGTCTGATCGTCCGGCGTCTCGGGCTGGGAAGGAAGTTCTACTGAAATCTGTTATTCAAGCCATTCCTGTGCATGTTATGAGCTGCTTCCAACTACCGGTGTCAACGTGTGATTCTATGAGGAAATCAATAGCCAACCACTGGTGGGGTATTGAGGATGGGAAGAAAAAGTTACATTGGAGGTCATGGGAGTGGCTATCAACGCCAAAGGCTCTTGGAGGAATGGGATTTCGAGATCTTGAGCTTTTCAACCAAGCAATGTTGGGTCGACAATGTTGGAGACTTCTGGCAGATCCCACCTCCTTATGTGCTAGGGTGCTTAAAGCACGCTATTACCCAAACTGTGATTTCCGGGATGCTCCTAGCCCAAGATCTTCTTATATACATGGCGCATCATTCTTTTTGGCAAGAAACTTGTTGAGAAAGGTCTCGGATGGGGTATTGGAAATGGCGCAACGACGAAGATCTTAATTGACAAATGGATTCCTGGTGTTTCCCCTGGACTGCTGCAACCTCAGGTGGCGCTTCCTGAAAATCAAACTGTTGATACCCTTATAGTGGAGGACTCGCGCACATGGGATATGGCTCCGATCCATACCATTTTTGATGAGGAAACAACACTACAGATTCTCCAAGTTCCTATTAGTCGTCATGGTGGTGATGACTTTCCGTCGTGGCCTCATACTCGCTACGGTACTTATACGGTCAAGTCGGCTTATAATCTTGCTCGATCTAACCAGTTCCATGTTGACCGTAGCCGTCGGGGTGGAGGCTCCTCTTCGGCGACAATTGATGATGCAAAAGAGGGACGAACAAGGTTCCCGGGAAGATCAAAATTAACTTCTAGCGGTTTGCTCACAATTGTTTGCCATGTGGTGTTCAATTATGCAAGCGCAACATACCAGCCTCTGATGCATGTATCTTCTGCGGCAAACAGGAATCGATCGAGCACTCACTCCTTTTCTGCCAGTTTGCTAATGAAGTTTGGCAATGAAGTTTGGCAGGAGGTCAAGGCCGAGTTTACTGTCCACTTACACCGCCAGCAATTCACGTCTTCGCAGGTATGGGCTCTGGACTTTCTTCAGCGGTGTTCTGACGTGGAGGCTACATATGTTATGACAACAATGTGGCACATTTGGGATGCACGAAACAGAATCAGAGAAGGTGAAAATCTGATGCATCCACATGCTCTAGCGATGAAGATTAAAGCTTATATTGACATGATTCTTCAGCATTTATACAAGACAGGTACTGACCAAAGGTGTGAGACCAAGATATCCTCAATAAAATGGTCTCCGCCGCCGGTTGGCATTGTCTCTGTCAATGTTGATGCAACAATCTTCTCCGCTTCAAATCGGATGGGTAGTGGCGTTGTTATCCGAGACCACAATGGTGCATGTTTGGCTACTTGTAGCGAACACTTTGAGGGGATCACATCGCCGGAGCTAGCTGAGGCTATGGCGGCTAGGCAGGCCCTATGCTTTGCTAAATCTGAAGGCTTTGAGAAAGTTATTGTTCAATCAGACTGCCTCTTAGTTGTTCAGCGTGTCAACTCTTCAACTACTGATCGTTCTATTAATGGCCCAGTCATGAAGTCATCAAGAAGCTGATGAAGTCGTTTTTGTCTTGCTCTTTTAATCATATTTATCGAGGAGCAAATGTTGCTGCTCACACGTTGGCTCATTTATGTGAATTTTCTTCTAGATGTGTGTCACGTGGTGTGACTCCGGAGTGTCTCCGTGAGATCATTTGTAATGACATTATGGTTATGTGATCAATAAAGCCACGTTTCCCTAAAAACAAAACCGTGTTTATTCACATGGCATGGCTACGCCTTTGGCCGTTGTCTAAAAATCAACGGAATAGTCAATTCAGACATGAAATTTACCTAATGTCTTTTCAAACGGTTCCTAAAATTATTAACTCTTGATCTATGCCCCCTTGATGAAACTATATCCTCGATATCATGTTTAGAACCTGTCAAATTGTACAATATCACCTATACAAATTTTGATACAAGATCCACGAAAATAACAACATTCTCTAGAGATGCAGGCCATAATCAATCGAGACAGACAAGAATTCCTATTTTCTATTAAGAAAGATCAGTTGAACATATGGCAAAAGAACCTTTTGGAAAACCCAACTGATAGCTCCCTAAGAGAGACACAATTTCTCAGATTTATTATAACTAGGAGTATACTATAATTTTCACTTTTCACTTGATTTTATAATTTTGAAAATCATGAAAACCTTAAATTCACTAAATACTTTTTAAAAGAAGTTTTGGGAATTTGTGGCAAGCAACTCACAATTTTCTTATAGGAGAAACAATTTCCTGGATTTAGTATCTTGAAATTTCTAGGGCTTAGCATCGTTGAATTTTTAGTTTTTCACTTAAAATGGGCTTTGAAATACAATGAAAATCACTGGGTGTTTTTAATTTACCATAATTAGAAATAGCCTGGTTTGTTAGAACAATATAATTTACTATCTCCACTCCAAAACAAGTGTAGTAAATTTGTCAAGATTCACATGTAGCTAGACATGTTTAAGTGTGTAAATACATGAAAATCTAGATAAATCTGCTACACTTATTTTGAAACAGGTGGAGTACTAAGTTTATTAAAAAAATAGAACTGGGAAAATCTTTGAAATCAGCACAATGCAATTATCAATTTTGGACTCTTAATTTGAGACTGAAAGTCACATTCAATGGTATTACTCGACGTTGCTTTTTCAACTATATAATATTAATTCTTGTACCATTTAAACTTCGAAGAGAAAAGTCATCCCCATGCACTGTGGGACCCTGATCAGCTATCACATGGATGCGATTTTTTTTTAAATAATACGAATTTTTTATTTAATTCTAGGAATAGTGCGCGATTTCAAAAAAGTGCAAAAGTGTGATCTGGTCGGTCAGCTAATGACCGATCGGTCAGTAGCAGGCCGACTCCCTATCGGCTGCTGTGCACCTGTCAGGTGACAGAACTAGTTGGTCGATAGCTGACCAACTGGCCAGCTACAGACCAATTGGCCAGCTACGGACCAATCGGCCAGCTACTATCTAACCAGTGCATGGATTTAGTTTAGGTTTATTACGAGTGATATCTCCTGGCACTTCTCCCCCATTATTTTCCCGCCACCGCTTTCCCGCCATATCTTCTCCCTCTCCCGTTCACACAGCCGTGTTTCCCTCCCGCCCTTGCCGCCACCCTTCCCGCTATCCTTCCCGCCACCATCTCCCGTCAAATTTATCCCGCCACCATCTCCCGCTATATTTTCCCGCCACGCTCTCGGATTTTCCCTATAAAAGCATGCATCGACACTCATCGCTGCACAAGTGCTTCTATCTCTTTTTTTCTGTTGGCTCACCCTTAGCCATCATAAGTGTGTCGTGCTCTGACCAGGAGTTTAGGCCGGTGAAGTCGAAGGCTACAAGTTTGCCCCCGGGTGTGACCGCGGAGCGGTGTTGGTGCGGCCGTCTTGCTAAGGTTAAGCAGGTGGAGGATTTCTCCGATTGGTTCGGCATGAAAATTTTCATGTGTGCGAGCTATGAGCATGATCCACCCCGTAGTTCAGCTTCGTCGTCCCGTCGTCCACCAGGCCGCCGGTATGTTTCGACATAATTTTATGTAGGCATAAATATATTTATGAATGTGATTTAATGTTACTGTTTGTGTTACAGTCTCCCCCGCCCCTATGCAAATGGTTTCACTGGATAGACACGGAGCAACCAGAACAAGCTCAGTACATAAAATTGCAAATAAGTTCCGAAGTAGCGCCTCGCCGCCTAGTTTCTTCCCCTCCCGCGATGTCCCCTTGTGCTTCACTGCCCCCTTCCTGCTGGGCCAGTGCCGAAGGTTGGACAATTAGTGTCCCAGTGACCAAATTGATTGCATAGGAAACATTGTCTCGTTGGCCCTCCAGCTTCAGATTCATCCATATCATTCCGGATGCGTTGCGATGGCCGTCTACCGATGCCTGTCCTTTGTAGCGTCGGGTCTGGGATATATCGCTTTTCAGAAGGGTTTACAGTGCTGAAATAAACCTAAGGGCATCTCCAGCGGCGCGGCGTGGCGTCTGTTTCTCACCAATGCATCCATCCCGGCGGCTTTCCCTCGCTCACGGAGTCGGACGGCAGGGTGTAGTCGCTCATGGCTCGCCGGTGTTGGAGAAGAAGAAGCGTAAGAAGGAGGCGGTTGGACGTGAATAACAGCGGACGCATGGTTATATTCTGCGGGAATTAATGTCCGCGCGTATAACGAAGAGGCCGACGGTTGCTCTTCCGCGGCGGTCCGGCGCTCCATGCCGGCGGTTGGCAGGTTGATCACCGCGGTTGCCACTCCGACGGTTGCCATTCGCGCGCTTGCTGTGGTCTAATTCGACGCCGATAGGACCAGGGTCGCTGCCAGGCGGGCCCGTGGGGGAAGCGAGCGAACGCTAGGCGCGACCGCGGAGACGCAAACATGCCGCATATTTGCGTCGCTGCAGACGCCCCGGACACGATGCGTCGCCCCACTGCAGCATGCTGCAGACGCATTTCCGGTCCGTGCGGACGCAAACGATCGCTCAGCGCCCGTTTGCGTCGCGCCGCTGGAGATGCCCTAAACTAAATCCATGCACTGGTCGGATAGGAGCTGGCCAATTGGTCTGTAGCTGGCTAATTGGTCTGTAGCTGACCAATTGGTCAGCTATCGACCAACTAGTACTGTCCCTGACAGGGGCGCAGTAGCCGGGGAGTCGGCCTGCTACTGACCGATCGGTCATTAGCTGACCGACCAGATCACACTTTTGCACTATTTTGAAATCGCGCGCTATTCCTAGAATTAAATAAAAAATTCGTATTATTTTAAAAAAATTCGCTCACATGGATATGGTTATTTGTAATTATCAACTTGTATTTAGTACACAGAGCATCAAAGTCTAGTTATACGTCTCACATATATGTCTCTGATGGGTGTGGCTGATTAGCGCGTTCCCGCCAATTAGTTCCCTAATAGCCATTTTCTTACAAGATTGTTTTCCCATATTGAGATTTTTTTGTAAGTGTGTGGGCGACAAGAAACTTCTCGATGCATGCATGCAATACAAGATAAATTCTTATGTTAGTGTGATTCTCTCTTAACTAAAAATATCACAAGATAATATGCAATGCTTAGTTTGGACATACAATTTGAGAATGGAACTCACAATCAATGGTATCACTTGATGTTGATTTGCCAACTGTATAATATTAACTATTGCTGATTAAAACTTCGAAGAGAAAACTCATCCACATGCACTATGAGACCATGATCAGCTACCACATAGATATGTTTGGTTGCATTTGTGACTTGCATTTAGTACACAGAAAGCTAACACATGGATATGATTGATTGAATTTGTGAACTTGCATTTAGCACACAGAATTAAAGCTACCACATGGATATCAATACCAGTGGCGCACCAGTTTTTGTTATCAGTGGTGCACTAGTGATGCGCCACTAATATCACGCCACTGGTAATAATTAGCAGTGGCGTACCACTGGTGCGCCATTGGTATGGCACCATAACAGTGGCGCACCACTGGTGCGCCAGTGGTAATGCAATCAGTGCGCCACCACTTTTCTAATAGCATGCGCCACTAGCTTTCTAATAGCGTGCGCCACTGGGTACTGCTTTATTAAAGTCAAAAGGTACCACATGGCTTTGGGTGTGCTGGTCTGAACGCTCATAAGGTACCACGTCGAGATCGAGAAAAGGGGCCAGTTTTTATTCTATTATATTATTAGATAAAGCAGAGCTATTACAGGACCTAAAAAAAATACATCCAAATTCCCTAAACTTTGCATCTAGGACCCTCAAAGAACTACCAAAAAGCAATCAAGTACACACGCGTCCACCTCGCCGCCGCCGGCAGCCTCAAGCTCCACCGCTAGGAGGAGTGGCGGGAGCGGTCCCTCGTCGTCGCCGGCCTGCGCGCCTCCACCGCCTGGACGTCCTCCTCCGCCGATTTGCCGAGCCGCGCCGGCAGACGCGGTAGCACCGGCTCGCCGCCCTCGCAGAGCTCCATGGCGAGGTTGACGGAGTGGCGGTCCTCGTAGGCGCCATGCAGCTCGACGATGTTGCGGTGTCCCATGAGGTGGTGCATGATCTGCACCTCGCGGCGCACATCCTCGGCATCGGAGGCGTGGGCGAGGTTGCGGGCGGCGGTGGACTTCCAGGCGCGCCTGGCGCCCGAGGCCTTGTGGGTGGCGAGGTAGGTGACCCCGAACTGTCCCCAACCGAGCTCGCGCCCGAAGGTGTAGGCCACGCACACGTCCAGGACGGCCCAGGACGCGGCCGCCGTCCGGGGGCAGCGGGGGCTGAGGCTCGGGGCGTGGGGGAGGGGGAGTGGAGGGGGTTGGCGCCTGTGCTTGGGACTGGTGGTGCTCGTCGGGGCGGCGGGGCGCGCGGGCGGGAGGCGTGGCCGCCCATGCCGGCGGCGGCGGGGGAAGAGAGGAGTGGATTGGGTGCGGGGGAAGAGAGGAGTGGATTGGGTGCAGGGTGCAGTACTGCAGTGGGTGGGTGGGTGGGTGGGTGCAGTGCGGTGGCGACGAGTGCGCACTGCATGTGCGGTGGCAGCATAGTGGCGCACCTCGTATACTGCGCCATCGTTATTTGCAGCACAGTGGAGAGGTGCGCCATTGCTCTATTCGAAATAGCAATGGCGCACCTCTATGTGGTGCGCCACTGTTAACCCTATACTCGTTTATAGATAAGTTCTCAAACTAGTAGTGGCGCACCACCAGTAATAGTGTGCCATTGGTAATTCCCTAGCAGTGGAGCACCTTGTAATAGTGCGCCACTGCTTTATAGCAGTGGAGCACCTCTAGCATGGTGCGCCACTAGTAGCAATCTTACGACTAGACCTTTTTCTAGTAGTGTATGGTTGGTTGCATTGTGAAATTGCATTCAGTACACATATATAAAGCATCAAAGTCTAGTTATACATCTCACTTAGGGAGTGTTGGTTGGTCAGGCATGTGGGCCCCACAATTAGGCGGGCTAACACTGTTATGCCACACCGCCTACAGCCAAATAATTCTGCACGCCATTGGTATTCTAGTTAAATACCAATGATATGCCATTTTTAAGGTTTCTTTCTACCTTTTTATGCCTATAAGCTATTTCGTACAAGTGTCTTGATATTTTAGGAATTCTTAAAAGTACATGCTGCAACCATGTTGCAGTCACATTAGAGAAATGTTGCATGCATGAGTTTGTGTTGGAAGAGTGCGACGTCCAAGGATCTTGATTATGTCAAATATAATCGGACGATCTTGAGGGGGTGGCAGCTTAGGTGACACCTAGCATTGGACATTTCAAATTAGTACACTTATTTTGGATCGGATGGATTACATATTTTTAGTACTGATTTCGCTATTGTAGTCCCATTGTGCATCGAAATTGTTTTGGGCCGCATTGTAGTCTGACTGCGTCACAAAGAAGTGCCTGAATCAAACACCTGGATTCTTCCGGGACAGAACCTTCTTGTACAACAAGGAAAGAATCATTGACAATACTTAGCTAATCCGGTGCTGTACGTACCTAATTACCATCGCAATCCTTGCGTTTACGCTGGAGCCTCTGTTTCTCTGTACTACGATCAGCGAGTCGATCAGCGGAGATGCCGTGGCCGCGGGACAAGTCGGCGGCGGTGGACGCGCGGTTCTACGCGCGGCACCCGACGACGTTCACGGTGACCAGATCGTACTACACCGCAAGCAAGAGGGCGCGGGTTCGACGTCACGGCCGGCGGCGGCTCTGCCACGATGCAGGTGGAGATCGCCCACTACGGCTACCAGCGCCTGCGCTCCCTCATCTTCCTCGAGGCCACCACGCGCCGCGCCGTGCTCACCGTCGAGGAGTCCCCGTCGGTGCTCCGGATGGGCCGGCGGTGGGAGGCGTTCCGGGCCCGCGGCACGGGCCAGGCGGACCTTCTCTTCGTCGCCGTGAACAAGACGCCGTTCCTCACGCTCAGCACGACCACGGTCCACGTGTTCCTCGACGGCAGCTCATCCGAAGAGCGGGCGCCCGACTTCGTAGTCCATGGAAGCTACCACCGCGACGCGATGACCGTCTCCGACTCCGGCGCCGCCGCCGTTGCACAGATCGGCAAGAAGAGCACCCTGTGGGGCGCGCTGGTGGGAGAGCACACGTACACCGTGAGAGTGAACCCGGGCATCGACCAGGCGTTCGTCCTGGCGCTCACCCTCATCCTCGACCAGATGCATAATGTAGATCATGATCCATACTATTACCACCATTCATATCGATATAGATGATACTAGCTAGGGCTCTGGATTATACCGCCGTTAAAAGAAATCGTGTTAAGCACTACGCACACATGTCGGATCCCAAGTATAGTAAATAGAAAGCTTGTACATCCATGTTTTCCTTTTTTATTATCTTCCTTTTTTGGCTGTGTGCCTAACCGTACACAGGGCGATGTCTCACAGCAGACAATCTGGCGTGGAGAGGCTGGCCTCGTAACACCGTCTGCCAGTTATGCTCCTGGATTGCACGCATCTTTTTGTGCACCGTTGTTTCACGTAGCAGGTTTGGCTCCGCCTCTGGGATTGGGCTCGAGCAGAGTTTCCAATCCTCTTTGATATTTTTCAAAGCGGAGGACTAGTGGCTAGCGGCAAGAAAGAGGGCTCCGAAAGAACTTCCCAGAGACTTTGACACCTTATGCATTTTGGTTAATTGGAGTCTTCGAAAAAAACGGAATGTCAGAATCTTCACTCCGGGAGATCGGTGGGGTGTGATCTAGCGTTTTAGCCCAGATTTTTTGTGTTTCACTGGGTGCTTTTGTGTCTGTGGAGCGTGCGTACCTTTTATACCCGTAAGGGCTTCTCTCTGTACACTCTGTCTATGTTGTGTATGCCTTGTACGCCTTTCTCTTTCTAATAAAATTGGGCCGAAGGCCCTTCTAAAAAGGAAAACTTACCTGTAGTGTTTTAGTCAATAGCAACACAAACACCACCATGATAATACCCGAAGTCCGAAACCGACGTCTCCAAGAAAAAAACAGTGCACAGGCGTCGTCATGGCCTGATCATAAATTTTAGATTTTCACTTGAAGCAAGTTCTCGCTCCCAAAATAATGCTTTTGACAAGGCCATTGGCTGTCACAACCGGTTAAGGTTAGATCTTTTATTTTCACCCTGATAGGTACAATTTTGAATTTCTTATGTGTTGACGCCGCCACTCGCATGCGCTGCTATGAAGCCCGAAATACCAAGAAAGTTCACCATCAACGCAAAGCCTCAAAACATCAGACAAGTCTTAAAAACAAACTCGGCTTCCACTATTCTCCGCCTCTAACTTCACCATGGAATCAAAAAGATGTGTCCCATGATTTCAATAGAGAGCAGAGCTTCGGGCTGCTCCCTCCTAAAACCAAATGATTCGGCTGCTTCCATCCAATCTAGTAATCTCCATGCATGAGTCGCCCAAGGGAGTTCACCGATGGAGTCTTCCGAAACTCGACACTCCGGCCAAATCAAGGAGAACAAGCATTCGTAGATCTTCATATTGACGCGAGAGGAACCCTAGGACCGCCACCTTATTCTTCGATGCGGATGAACGGGCCCCCACGCCGCCATCTGCCACCAAGCGATGGCGAAGGAGATTCAGAGCATCCGAAAATGGCAGACACAACAGTGAAATATGATTAATGCGGCGACCCAGCGCAGCACAACCATCCATCACCACCAGGGATGACAAGGCACGTGCAGCAATCATCTTCGAGCGGACTGCAGCGAAGAAGGCACCACCCTGCATATGTGTGTGCGTCGGCAACATTGTGTGATTTGGTTCTTTCTTGAACTATAATGATTTGTAAAACAAATTTACACAGTTCTGAAACTGATCCCGCTAATTCCAGATGAAGTCATTTGCTTGTTTAATATTGCTTTCTAGTATCAGGACAAATAGCCCGAGAAGCATGTAGAGTTTCATGGTAGTAGGAAGACTACCCAAATAATCAGTATCAGGTCAAATACAGAGAATATACTGCATCAGTTTGATACAGTACAGACCAGGAGAAAGCGCCCTTTATCGAAAAAAAAGTACAGACCAGGGGTGTAGCTCAGACTTGAAAACATTATTGAAGAAACTTTTATTTTACGGTGTTAAATTGGAAAACATAGACTAGAACAACCAAGGGCGGGATCAGGGACTCGCACGGCAGCACAGGCATCAAGTTCATGCTATCCGGCCTCCACCATTAAGATCTCAGTACGTTCCCTCTGAATTGCCTGCAATTCATTACATTTAATTTGATTGGAAAACATGGCTTCAAATTACGTCAATTAGGTCTTTCTTACCGTAAAGCCCAATTAGTGCTTCATAAGCTATCATGTGGTTGCAAATTCTTAGAAATTCTTTATCCTTAAAAACATCTTAGAACAAAGTGGCATTATCATCTGCTGCTTGACAGTTGAATATTAGGAAGTCTTAAGCCTCGTCCTTTCCTGTAATCTTGCTGAAGTGATGTTACTTGGTTAGTTAAATTCCTTATGCTACTGGTTCCTGTGATTGTGAAAGCAGATCTCTTTCTACAGCTCTATCTACAGATTGCATGACCTACTAGCTGAAGAGAATGCAGCAGCTTGCAGCAGGGGAAGATGGAGTGTAAGGCAAGAGCAGGGTGTCCGACGCGACGTTAGTGGGAGGCTGCCAACGCGTGGGCAGCAGGACGCCATCACCGTGAGGGCACAAGGGCACAAGCACGAGCCTGCTCCGACGATTCTGCTCCTCCGCGCTAGCTGCCGGAGCCGACGGCAGGGAGACCGGAGATGGTTCCCTTGGAGCAAGAGCCGGCGGCATCGAGATTGGTGGCGCTCACGTCCGGATCTGGAAGCAGGGTGGTGGTGCGCGCTCTCGGCCGGGAGATCGAGGACAAGTGGTAGGGGGATGGTCGTGCTCACGGCCAGGATCTGCCATCGATCGGGACTAGACTACTGCGATTTTGAGGTATCCAAGGAGATGAAGAGGAATCGAAGATTCTAGTCTAGCGGAGGGAGCAGCGAACGACAAGGGTATTGCGGAGGCATACGCCGGTGGTGGTGGCGGACGACCCGAATGGCCGGAGACAGACGCGTTCTTTGATTAGGGAAGAATTGTAATTCTAAGGGGATTTTTATAAAATGGTATTGTACAGCCCATCCGACAAGTTTTTCGTGATGGGGGAGTATTATTTTTAGAAAGTCAAACTTTGTTAAATTTAATTAAATTTTTACCAAAAAATCATTAACATATAAAATATAGAATTAATATCATTAGATAGATAATAAAATATATTTTTATATGATATCTGTAAAATATCATATCTATTGATAAATTCTTCTAAAATTTTGGTTGGAAAAGCTGGACTGTCACAACGCCGAACACAGCCATAAACCCGTGGCGACCGAGGCAAACCAAACACCTGAATTCTTGGACACTCTAATTATTTATCTTGTACAGCAAGAGAACAATCGTTGACTATGACACGAAACATGCATCTTCCTTTAATCCTTTCCAAGTCTAGGACCTTGACGAGGCCGCAATATATACGTAGTTATCTAGCCTGACAACGTACGCCGAGCCTCCTCGATCTAAATCTCGGCGCACGTTCCATCGGCTCCTCGTCACGCAAGCACAAGCAGCCAAGCAGGGAGGCCGTCCGCAAAGATGCCCTGGCCGTGGGAGAGCAAGGCGGCGGTGGACGAGCGGTTCTACGCGCAGAAGCCGACGGCGTTCACGGTGGCCAGAGCAGACAACTGGAGGGGCGCCGGATTCAACATCACCAGCTCCGAGGGCGGCGCCGCCGTGCTGCAGGTCCAGACGGATCACGTGGGCAACGGCAACCTACGCTCCCTCGTTGTGCTCGACGCCGCCTCGCACGACCCCTTGCTAGCCGTCGAAGAGTTCCGGTCCGGCGACGGCCTGAAGTGGTGGGAGGCCTTCAGGGGCCGTGGCACTAGCGGGAAGGACAGGCTCTTCGCCGCCATGGACAAGACGCAGTTCATGCAGATGGGAAACACGGTGCACATTTTCCTCGACGGCGACTCCTCCGGCGACCGGGTCCCCGACCTCGTCGTCAGTGGCAGCTACTCCCGGGGCACGATGACCGTCTCCCGTCGCGGTGGCGACGCCGACTTTGTTGCGCAGATCCGAAAGGAGACTAACTATACTGTCTGGATCAAACCGGGTGTTGATCAGACGTTCGTCCTCGCACTCACCGTGATCCTCGACCAGATGCATTGTCCTTATTTTGATACACCCTCGTGTAAGAATTCATGCCGACATGGTAGATAGATAAGTCATAAGGTGTAAACGAACTGCCAGCCTTAATGCTATAAAAGGCAGATTCGGAGCTTGTCCATAAAAGTCGAATATCGTGGACCTCGTGATTAGTTTCGTTCGATCAAAGAGTTCGTCGTGTTAAAAAGGAAAAGGATTCTAATCCTTGTTTTTTTTAGACGGAAGGTTCGAAATGAGCTCAGTTCTAAATTGCTTTGAATTAGTGAAGCCATCAACCGGCCAGGCCGGAGTTACAAACACACACAAGAAACGCAAATCAAAACCTAACAACAAATTAAAAGACAACACAAAGAACGCCAAGCGCCAGGTTGAGGGAGCCTTGTTTTCTGTTGCACTAGAGCGAGTACGTCCTAGTCCACGCCAACAAACTTCCCACGCATCGACACAACAGCTCAAGGGGGGCTCGACGGTAGGCCAACAGCCTAGCAGAACTTGAGGATCCAAAGGAGAGGGGGTCTTGCGGCGACGCCTTCAAGAAGGTGCATGGTGCACGAATGCGTCATCATCGTCGGTAGAAACCGAGGTCTTGCAAAGCTTTCACCCAGACCATGAACCACCACCCCCCGAACTTGGATTGGGTCTAGACCAGAAACACAACATCTTCCAATAGCATTGAGATAGGCACACCGGCCGAGACTACGACCAGCCACCGACCTAGCAAAGCCCCCCAAGGCACTAGGTGAGCCGTCAGCTACCGAAGCAAGGCCATGTATAAGCAGCCAGGCCGACGAGGTGAGAGGGCTGGGACACCAGCTAGAGCTCAAAGGATGATCCACAAGACACTACAAGAGAAGCTTGCCCGTAGCGAGGCCACCAAGATGAGCAGGTTGAGGCGGAGGGATGGAATCCATCAATTCGAACCGAGGGATCAACATCGGGACGCCTTCAACAAGGGAACGAAACCTGATAGGTGACACCGTCACTGGCAGTGGCAAGACCATGTGTAGCTTTCGCCTAGATCCCACGGGACTAAATTTGGTCGTTGTCACGATGACGTAGAGCGGACAGAACAGAATGCGCTACCGCGCGTAGAGCGCTTGTTGGCCGAACCCGGCCTGACCCGGATCCAAACGCCCTATGGCGCTGGGCCAGCAGCACCACGACGGCCGCACCAGACTAGTGTGCCAACACCTACACTAGTCACTAGTAGGAAAAGGGCCTATAATCCCGGTTCGTTAGGTCCTTTAGTCCCGGTTTTGCAACCGGGACTAAACATTCGGGATTAATGCCTCAACCCTTTAGTCCGGATTCAAATGTACAATGGACCAAAGGCCCCGCCACGCGGTGCGGCCAGGGGGCTCGTGGTGGAGGACCTTTGGTTCCGGTTCGTCATACGAATTGGGATTAGCTGGTGTTGCGGTCAGAAACCCACCGGCGAGCAACGACGGGCAACACAGGAGAGCCGGGAGCAACTTAGGGCTGCGGCTGGCCCTGGTCCCTCCGAGCGACGGCCCGCAAAGACTCCGGCACGCACGTCCGATGCTGGTGCAAGGGCGTGCCACCTGACCTGTACCTGGTCAGGAAGGTGATGGAGATGCCTCGCTTAGTTTCCTGCATGGCATACACGTAAACATTAAATACGAGCCTCGATCGGCTCTCAGGTTGTCCTGTGAATCGGCTCAAAGAGCCGATCCACCCATGATTCGTACGAGGTGTACGAATATATGGTGGTCCTGCTTGATCAAGATAAAGCTAAAACGATCTACGACGATTTAGGGTTTTCACCGCATAATCGGAACGTCCTACTCGTGATTGGGCCTCGCAGCCGCGCACGGTGATCGTAAGCCGATCCTAGACAGGGCCTAAAAACTAACACGAGGTTGATCCCCGGAACATCCTGTCTAGGGCTAGCAAACTACACCCTACGCGCCGCTGGATCCTCCAACCCTTTGTAAGGCCTAACTATGCAGATATTAAACTAATCTTTGGAGAACAAGGAGCAATCATAACGGATCGGGTCTACTAAATAATGATCAAGCGGGGTGCCGCCCCTACGCCTAAGATAGGCGTAAGGACGGCTAGATGTTTAAGGGTTGCACGACGATAGCATATGATACGAAGAACAATGCTAACCCTAACACATCTAAGATAACTACGTTGCTCGCCATCAAAAAGGCTTCAGTACGAGCAACGCATGAACAACGAATAAACTTGTACTGCCTAGATCGCAAGATGCGATCTAGGCAGCATGATGCTTATCCGGAAGAAACCCTCGAGACAAGGGAGTTGGCGATGCGCCTAGATTGGTTTGTGGTGAACGTGATTGTTGTTTATTTCATAAACCCTAGATACATATTTATAGTCCGTAGACTTTCTAACGTGGGAATAATCCCAACCGTGCACGAGTTAAACTCTAACTAACCGACACGTATCCTACTAAATTACATATACACGGGCAAACTAGCCCAAACTTTGCATAACAGGCCGATTCGCATATTTCTTCCATATATATTCTTCAAGTCCATCTTGATCGCGGCCCACCTCTGATTCGGTCAAATTCTGGTGATAACACATGCCCCCCTGGTTTTGGAATTTATAATTCCAAAATCACTCTGTTTTTCTTCGTCGGGTCATGTCGTGGCAGAACCGTCGCAGTATCCTTCATCATGATGCTTTGCCTCTTCCACTTCCGCGTGTCCTGGCAAATTTTTTTTTTTCGTTGGGCACCACTTCCTCGGAAACTGCTATGGCATTGAATTTCCACTATATCCCCTTTTATTTAACCGCTCCAAACAGTTTGCTTCTTTCATCCCCTTCGCAGTAGCACTCCAAAAGCCCTCCTGTGCCACCATGTCTTCTTCCTCCTCTGCTTCATTGGATCTTTCCACCCAGTCCTCCTCTTCCCGCGAGCCGACGCCGGAGTGGAACCCGGAGGAGGTCCACGCGGCCAACATCCGCCGCGCCATTGAAGCCGGGGAGGAATCCAGTCACGACTTCTCCGTCTGGTCCGAGGACGACAAGTCCTCGACTGACGGGGAAAGTGACCTCCGCTTCCTCGCTGACGGGGAAACGGAGGAGGAGAGCGATGACGATCGCTTCTCCTGCGACGACTTCACCTCCCCCGAGGATGAGGAGGAGAAGGAGGAGGAGGAGGACGACACCTCTTCCGACGAACCGCCGGCCAAGCGCTTCTGCCCCTGGCCGGGGAACCTCAGCGACTTCGACAGCGAGGGTCCTGTCGGCGGTCGCTACAGCAGCGACGACGAGCCCGCCGGGAGTAGCGCCGATAGCGGCGACGACGGCGATGACGAGGGCAGCGACGGCCCGTAGATAGGACCATTAGCATAGGATCAGTAGTAGTAGATGGGGCAATGTATCCCCTAGTACTTCCTTTTGAGAGCAATCAGCTCTTTATGTAAGAAATTCTGCTTATCAACGAAGAATTTCCCCAATTTGATTTTGCCGATTCCCTTGAGCTAATTTAGCCGATTTCCCCTCATACTAATTTTGCCGATTTGCCCACTTAGCCAATGCTTAATGAGCCAATAGCAACGCATCGGTCCTTCACAATCCGTCCTTCAATTCTTCAACTGATGACTTTGAGATCTGGTGGACAATGCGGAATCTTCAAGAGAGCCCTTAAATTTCTCCCACCAGGTCCAGTGATCTTCTTCTGCAAGAATTCACCATTTTTGAAGAAGGTTGCGACGAAGGATCAGCCGATGACACCCCAATCGGCTTCTAAAACATAGCATCTACCAGGCCAGCTGCCCCCCGAGCCTCAGTCAAGGCGAGAATATTGGTGAGGATGCACAGATCGGACAAAAGGGCTTTGAACTCAGGTAATCTGAGATAGCCATCATGTAGATTCAGCCAAACTTGCCCCCATTGATCACCTTTCTTCCGCTGAAAGCCGATGTTGTAGACGAACCACCAACAGCTTAATGAGAAAGAGGCTGCCTTGCATGCAGAAACCGATGCTCCTGACAGTACTGCTGAACTGGCACCAAGGGTTGGAAGTCCTCGAAGAGAAGGTTTGGGCACCAAAATCGGCTCCTTGCAGCTGAGTCAGCTCTCATTGTTCACACCTTCGAGGAAGTAGAGGGCCTCACATATGAACTAGACTTGGTGAAAATCCGCGTCTTGAACACGCAGCAGGTAGATCCTGTGTAATTGTACTAGAGTCGATGGCTGTGCATCGGCTTTGTTCCTTAGTTCTAAAGTCGATGTCCGTGCATCGGCTATATATCGTGATGATGATTTTTTTTTACTGGCCGATTTTTATATCGGCCCCCAACACACACGTGTTCATCTGCACATGTTCATCTGATTAGGTGCCCCCCGAGCCGAATCTGTCAGGTAACTGCAGATATCGGCTCTGAAGTTAGCCAAGGCACTGTATTTGCACGTCGGCTCCGGTAGGACCAATGTTGATTTTTCCTAACTCATCAGCCGACGTAAAACCGCTGCCCAGTAGATCGATGCTGAACACAAGCAGAACATGTGGTGAGGATAATTTTGGCCGATTGCTGGAATCGGCCTCCATATTGATCGAAGCGCTCAATGAAGGTTTTGCAATGTCCCTCCATATATCTTTGGGGCCGATCCTAAGGATCAGCCTCGCCACGTTTGTCCATAGGTTGGTTCTTGCTACACGGTCAGGCCGGTGGATAGGACCAGCCTAACCCCGTTCTTCGTTACGTCGATGCGCTCGCAGTCGTCCAAATTGATACCTGAGAGTGGCTCTTGGCCTGCTGTTTCCCAAGCGTTCATGCCAGCCGTTGAAATCTCGGCTGAGTCATCGGCCTGGACGACCTCTACCTCATCTCCATCCCACTGTATTACGCATTGGTGCATCGTGGAGGGAATGCAACAGTTGCCGTGGATCCAATCTCTTCCTAGCAGAACAGCATAGGTGCTCTTGCTATCGACGATGAAGAACGTCGTAGGGATGGTTTTCCTTCCTACGGTCAGGTCCACGTTCAGAACACCTTGTGCGTCAGTGTTGCGGTCAAAAACCCACTGGCGAGCAGCGACGGGCAACACAGGTGAGCCGGGAACAACTTAGGGCTGCGGCTGGCCCTGGTCCCTCCGAGCGACGGCCCGTACAGATTCCGGCACGCATGTCCGATGCTGATGCAAGGGCGTGCCACCTGACCTATACCTGGTCAGGAAGGTGATGGAGATGCCTCGCTTAGTTTCCTGCAGGGCATACACGTAAACATTAAATACGAGCCTCGATCGGCTCTTAGGTTATCCTGTGAATCGGCTCAAGGAGCCGATCCACCCATGATTCGTACGAGGTGCACGAATATATGGTGGTCCTGCTTGATCAAGATAAAGCTAAAACGATCTACGACGATCTGGGGTTTTCACCGCATAATCGGATCATCCTACTCACGATTGGGCCTCGCGGCCACGCACGGTGATCGTAAGCCGATCCTAGATAGGGCCTAAAAACCAACACGAGGTTGATCCCCGGAACATCCTGTCTAGGACTAGCAAACGACACCCTACGTGCCGCTGGATCCTCCAACCCTTTGTAAGGCCTAACTATTGCAGATATTAAACTAATCCTTGTAGAACAAGGAGCAACCGTAACGGATCGGATCTACTAAATTATGATCAAGCGGGGTGCCGCCCCTACACCTAAGATAGGTGTAAGGGCGGCTAGATGCGTAAGGGTTGCACAACGACAGCATATGATACTAAGAACAATGCTAACCCTAACACACCTAAGATAGCTACGTTGCTCGCCATCAAAAAGGCTTCAGTACGAGCAACGCTTGAACAACATAAGCTTGTGCTGCCTAGATCGCAAGATGCGATCTAGGCAGCATGATGCTTACCGGTAGAAACCCTCGAGACGAAAGAGTTGGCGATGCGCCAGGATTGATTTGTGGTTGAACGTTGGTTGTTGTTTATTTCATAAACCCTAGATACATATTTATAGTCCAGGGGACTTTCTAATTCAGGCGTGCACCTAACCGTGCACGGGTTAAACTCTATCTTTTAATCTAAGATGCAATCTACTATATTAAGATACACGGGCAATCTAGCCCAAACCCCTCTTGCAAGGCCGCTTCAGAGATCTTCCACGTATAATCTTCCAAGCCCATCTCCCTTACGGCCCACCTCCTGATTTGGCCAAAATCCGGTGATAACACATGCCCCCCTGGTTTTGGTAATGATAATTTCAAAACCACTCTGTTTTTCCTTCGAAGGGTCATGTCGTAGTAGAGTAGAAACGTCGCAGTATTCTTCATCATGATGACTTGCCTTCTCACCTTCTCTGTGTGATTTGACAATTTTGGCTTCATCTCCTCGGAAACTGCAATGGCATTAAATCTCTACTAGGCTCCTCTTTATTTAACCGTGCCGATTGATTAGCCCTCTTCATCCCCTTTCTCTATTCTAGCTATCGGCACCAAAAAAACCTCTTCCCCTGTAGCAATGTCTTCCCCTTCTTCCTCCTCCGCCTCGTCGGTCTTCTTTGACTCTTCCTCATCTCGCGAGCCGACGCCGGAGTGGGGCTCGTTGGCGGCGCACGACATTCTCGCCCCAACGTCGTGGGACAAGGAGGAACACGATTCCTTCGTTTGGTCCGAGGATGACAAATCCTTGACCGACGGAGAGGGCGACCTTCAATTCCTCGTCGACGGGGAAGAGGAGGCAGAGAGCGAGGACGACCGCTTCTCTTGGGATGATTTCACCTCCTCCGAGGAAGAAGCGGAGGAGGACGACGACGACTCCCTCGAAGGTTACCCACCAGCGAAGCGCCTCCGCACCTGGTGGGACGACGACAGCGATGACGACGATGAGGAAGACGAGGCTCCCGTAGAAGGTTACGGGAGTTCCGCTGAGGAGCCTATCAGCAGCTGCGCCGGCGGCAGCGACAACGAGGGCAGCAACGGCCCTTAGATTAGGGACTAGTAGTAGTAGTCAGCTTTTGTCCCCTTCTTTTCTGAGCAATCGGCTCTTTCCTTGTAAGAAATCCCTCTATTAATGAAGAGAATGTTCTTCAATTAATTTCGCTTCCTTGTTAACTTGGCCGATCGTAGAACGAAGTCGTCGTATAGGGAGCCGATAGCAGGACCTCGGCTCGTAGTACAAACGCGATCTGAGGCCAAGCCGTCGCCCAAACACGCGGTCCAACAGGTCTGACTCTCGCCCAAACCGCGTCCAAACTATCAGATTGAACTCCTCAGCAACCACTAGGAGATTTATCCCAAATATCATGATTTCTGGCCTGTACCCCTCTAGAGTCGATAGCAATATATCGGCTTTATTATGCTGAAGTCAATGCCCGTACATCGGCTGTACTCTGTCTGCACATCGGCTGTGATTTTTTTTTTACTGGCCGATTTAAAATCGGCCTCCATACCTTACTGCCCATCATCCCACATGCTTGGGAAATACTTCTTGAGGTGTTGACCATTGACGGCTACTGGGAACTTCTCGCCGTCCAACTCTTCCAGCATGTATGCATTACCCTTCAAGGCCTGGACGACCTTGTACGGACCGTGCCAATTAGGAGACCATTTGCCATATGCCTTGTCCCTGGTTCCTAACGGCAACACAGCTTCCCACACTAGATCACCAACTTGAAACTCCTTTGGTCTAACCTTCTTATTGTAGGCACGAGCTACCCTGGCTTTGTTCTCCTTAATCTTCTCCAATGACCAAAGCCTAAGTTCTGTTGCGTCCTCAATAGTGTCACTCATCAAAGCTGCATATTCTTCAGCTGTCAGATCATTCTGAAACGTGACACGTCTTGATCCAGCCATAATTTCCCAAGGTAATACGGCTTCCTGTCCATAGACAAGCTGGTACGGCGAAGTCTTTATAGCTCCATGGCACGACATGCGGTAGGCCCATAAAGCTTCTGACAACTTCTCATGCCAATCCCTAGGGTTCTCGTCAATTTTTCTCTTGATCAGCTTGATCAAGCTCTGATTGGACGCTTCAGCTTGCCCATTGGCTTGAGCATAGTACGGAGATGATCGGATCAGTTTAATCCCCATGTCATCACAGAACTTTCTGAATTCTTTAGAAACAAAGACCGAACCTCCATCGGTCGTGATAGTTTGGGGAATCCCGAACCTATGAATGACGTGTTCTTTCACAAACTTGATCACATCTTCTGATTTCACCTTCTTCATAGGGATGGCTTCCACCCACTTGGTGAAGTAATCTGTGATAACCAAAATCCATTCATGTTTTTTACTCGACGCCGGATGGATTTTGCCGATCATATCCATGCCCCACCCTCGGAACGGCCAAGGCTTGATGATAGGGTTCATTGCTGACGCTGGTACCATCTGAATCTTCCCAAACATCTGGCATGCTTGGCACCCCTTGTAGTAATTGAAGCAATCTTCAAGCATGGTGGGCCAATAAAACCCTGATCACCTGATTAGCCACTTCATCTTATGAGCCGACTGATGAGTTCCACAGGCGCCTTCATGCACCTCATGCAAGAGCTGATTAGACTCAGTTGGTCCCAGGCACTTGAGCAGTAACCCTTCCAACGTCCTGTAGAACATGTCGTCTCCTATGAGGACATATTTCATGGCTTTGTATCTTATCCGTTTAGGTGCCCCCCGAGCCGAATCTTTTAAGTAATTGAAGATTTCGGCTCTCCAATCATCCTGTTCCAGGAACTGTACCTGAACTTCCGATCCGTCAGGTATATCTATATAGCCTGATGCCATTTGTGCGAGATTATTGGCCTCGGTGTTTTGGGATCTTGGGACCCAATTAAAGTTGATGTACCGGAACTGTGTCATCAACTCACGGCATTCCATCCAATATGGGAAAAGCGATTCACTCTCGCATTTATATTCATCCGTGAGCTGGTTAATCACCAACTTGGAGTCTCCAAAAAGCTCTACTGCCTCTGCCCCGGCTTCCAGTAGCAACTCCATCCCCTTACGGATGGCCTCATATTCCGCTACATTGTTGGTGCAAGGGGTAGATAATCTGATGGAGAAGGAGTACTCTGCCCCCGAGGCGACACGAGCAGAATGCCGATGCCACAACCATCGTCGCAAGCCGATCCGTCGAAGAACATGGCCCATGCACGTATAGATAGCGCTGCTATCTTGGTACTGATCCGTTCAGCTATAAGATCGGCCAACGCTTGTCCCTTGACTGCTTTCGCAGGCTGATACCGGAGATCGAACTCTGACAACGCAAACATCCACTTACCAAGTCGGCCTTTCAAAACAGGGGCCGACAACATGTGCTTGACAATATCTGACTTGCATATAACAATGATCTCTGCCGTCAAAATGATGTGATGAAGCTTGGTGCAGGTAAAGAACAGGCAGAGGCAAAGTTTCTCGACCTCAGGGTATCTTGTCTCCGCGTCCAACATCCTTCTGCTGAGGTAGAACATGACCTTTTCGACGCCCTCGTAGAGTTGCACCACTACCGAAGCGATGGACGTGTCAGCTACTGACAAGTAGATGTAGAACGGCCTGTCTTGCTGGGGCGGAACTAGCACAGGCGGCGTCGTCAGATACCGCTTAATCTCATCAAACGCCTGCTGCTGTTCTGCCCCCCAGTGAAACTCGACGTCAGATTTAGTTTTCACCAGCGCCATGAACGGCTCGATTCGTCCTGACAGATTAGAGATGAATCGTCGGACAAAATTGATCTTGCCGATGAGACGTTGGAGCTCCTTCTTCGTGGTGGGCGGCTGCATGGTGCGCACCGCCTCTTGACTTTTCAGGCCGATCTCAATTCCCCGTTCATGAACCAGAAAACCTAGGAACTGACCAGCCGTCACGCCAAAAGCACACTTCTTCGGATTCATTCTCAGTCCGAACTTCCGAGTTCGGTCTAGGACGCGCCGCAAATCATCCAAATGTCCCTCCATGGAGACAGATTTGACTACCACGTCGTCGATATAGATTTCCACCAACTTTCCGATCAGATCATGAAATATATAATTCATGGCTCGTTGGTACGTTGCACCAGCATTCTTCAACCCAAAGGTCATGACTACATATTCAAACAAGCCTACTGCCCCCGGTACTCTGAATGCGGTCTTGTGTATATCTTCCGGAGCCATGAAGATTTGGTTATAGCCGGCGTTGCCATCCATGAAGCTCAACACCTTGTGGCCAGCAGCTGCATTGATCAATGTTTCTGCCACAGGCATCGGATACTCGTCCTTTGGAGTGGCCCTGTTGAGATCTCGGAAATCGATGGCCACACGCCATCGGCCGTCCTTCTTCTCTACAGGCACGATACTGGAGATCCACTCAGCGTACCTGCATGGCCTGATGAACCCGGCGGCCGACATCTTCTCGATCTCTTTCTTGACATCTTCCAGAATTTCGGCCCTCATCTGACGGGCTCGTTGTTGGAACGGCCGAAATCCTTTCTTAAGGGGGAGCCGATGTTCAATGATGCTCCTGTCCAACCCAGGCATCTCCGTGTAATCCCATGCAAAGCAATCTGGGTATTATTTTAACAGAGCTATCATCTGCCCCCTGAGCTGTGGATCTAACTTCTTGCTGATAAAAGTCGGTCGCGGCTTATCCCCAGGACCGATGTCGACTTCCTCTAGCTCGTCAGCCGATGTAAACCCATACCCTAGCTTTCCGTCACCTGTGAGGTCGACGCCACATACTGGGAGAGCAGGTGGTAAGGATAATACGGGCCGATCGCTAGAATCGGCCTCCATCTTGATCAACACCAGGATCTTTTGGCAGTGTCGGGGCCGATCGCGTGGAGCAGCTTCCTCTTTATCTTCGCTATGAGAGCAGCTGCCCTCATCTCTACCCTTGTCAGGGCGGTGCCCCAGTTCTACCATGTTGATGTTGAACGAGTATTTTGGCTGGCACCTCCCAAGGTAAATGTCCTCAACCCTGTCAACGGCGCATGCCGGTGAATTAGGCACTTCTGGTGCCGCCAATGCGAATGACGACGGTGGACGGGACTGAAGTGGCACTTCTCCTTGGTAGGTCCCGAGAGCTGGTCCTGACGGAGAGCGCTGGTGCCTCATGATTTCCTGTATCATCCGAAAAGCGACACGCTCCAATGTATTCACCAGGCTCTCGGAATGGCGATGCAGCGAGTGAGTCACCATATAGCCAATCTCCTGACGCAGGGACCTGGTGCGTTCTTCTGACGGGACGGACAGGTCCACTCCATCGAGCGCGCCTTCAGGTGAGAACCCTTTCCACCTGATGCCATGGGAACGGGTCCTGTGAAAAGAGCCGATGAGGTCGGCCTCGAGGATCGTTTTGACCTCGTCATACTTCTTCTTGAGCTCCTCGGTCAGATCCTCGTACGTGACTGGAGTGCCGTCCACCATCTCAGATGTAGATGGCGATGTGGTTGATGCCGAAGATTGTCCCACCGGGCGTGCCAGAATGTGTTGCGGTCAAAAACCCACTGGCGAGCAGCGACGGGCAACACAGGTGAGCCGGGAACAACTTAGGGCTGTGGCTGGCCCTGGTCCCTCCGAGCGACGGCCCGTACAGATTCCGGCACGCACGTCCGATGCTGATGCAAGGGCGTGCCACCTGACCTATACCTGGTCAGGAAGGTGATGGAGATGCCTCGCTTAGTTTCCTGCAGGGCATACACGTAAACATTAAATACGAGCCTCGATCGGCTCTTAGGTTATCCTGTGAATCGGCTCAAGGAGCCGATCCACCCATGATTCGTACGAGGTGCACGAATATATGGTGGTCCTGCTTGATCAAGATAAAGCTAAAACGATCTACGACGATCTGGGGTTTTCACCGCATAATCGGATCATCCTACTCACGATTGGGCCTCGCGGCCACGCACGGTGATCGTAAGCCGATCCTAGATAGGGCCTAAAAACCAACACGAGGTTGATCCCCGGAACATCCTGTCTAGGACTAGCAAACAACACCCTACGTGCCGCTGGATCGTCCAACCCTTTGTAAGGCCTAACTATTGCAGATATTAAACTAATCCTTGTAGAACAAGGAGCAACCGTAACGGATCGGATCTACTAAATTATGATCAAGCGGGGTGCCGCCCCTACACCTAAGATAGGTGTAAGGGCGGCAAGATGCGTAAGGGTTGCACAACGACAGCATATGATACTAAGAACAATGCTAACCCTAACACACCTAAGATAGCTACGTTGCTCGCCATCAAAAAGGCTTCAGTACGAGCAACGCTTGAACAACATAAGCTTGTGCTGCCTAGATCGCAAGATGCGATCTAGGCAGCATGATGCTTACCGGTAGAAACCCTCGAGACGAAGGAGTTGGCGATGCGCCAGGATTGATTTGTGGTTGAACGTTGGTTGTTGTTTATTTCATAAACCCTAGATACATATTTATAGTCCAGGGGACTTTCTAATTCAGGCGTGCACCTAACCGTGCACGGGTTAAACTCTATCTTTTAATCTAAGATGCAATCTACTATATTAAGATACACGGGCAATCTAGCCCAAACCCCTCTTGCAAGGCCGCTTTAGAGATCTTCCACGTATAATCTTCCAAGCCCATCTCCCTTACGGCCCACCTCCTGATTTGGCCAAAATCCGGTGATAACAGTCAGACGCTTGGCCGTTGAAGTCGCTCAATGTCACGTTGGTCTTGATCAGATCCAAGCTAGAGCGTCCCAACCGACGTAGCATAGAGCATGGCATAATGTTGACTGCCGCTCCGGTGTCCACCAGCATCTTGTTGACAGGCCTCCCATCGATATAACCTCGCAAGTACAGGGCCTTCAGATGTCTGTAGCTTCTTTATCGTGGCTTCTCAAAGATAACCGGCCGTGGGCCGCAGTCAAGCTGTGCTACAGGTGCCTCGTCTAATCCTGGAGCGCTAAACTCCGTCGGAAGGATAAACACCATGTTTGTGCCAGCCGATGTCTCGTCATCGGCTTTCTTTTGCTTGGGGCGCCACTCCATTTTTTGTGGTCGACCCTCTTCATCCAGGGTTCGTTGAATTTTCGCGGCCAGGTCGGGCCGCGCCTTCCTTAGCGTGTGCAGGTATAACCTTTCGGCTTCCTCCAAGCCGCGCAGTCGCTGAACCCTACGCTTTTGGGAACGGCTGAGTCCATCAGGGCACCACCTTGGCCGGTGGTACCTGTCTTCTTCTTCATCATCGTCTTCCAAATCCTCGAGATCTTCCACCCGAGGGGACTCAGCGGTGCTTGTTCCGAGGTGGGAGAGGCCCTAGACGTTTGAACACGGACACGTTAGCTGCATCCTTCCTCTTCTGTCTACATTCTGGGCAGTTGCCGATTGTAGGCAATCGGCTCATTCCTGAATCCCAGCAGTGTCTGAAGAAGGGGCAGTCCCAGTGCCTATCCTCGTCGTTTTGCTCCCTCGATTCTTCCTTGGCACAGTGCTCGTACTCCTCCTCATCGCGATCATGCCGACGATGTCTCCTGGCGTCCCTAGCCAGACGGTCTCTATCATCATCGTCGCTGGATCGTCAGCGTTGGCTATATTGACTCACATACTTGTTGAGGAGGTGATCAGAGAGAGGTCGCTGATATCTTACGTTCCTCACTTCTCCCTCTGTGATGTAGCGCTTGCCATCGTGCCGGAGCCGATCGCGTGGAACGGCTTCCCCTGTGTCCTTGCTACGAGAGCAGCTGCCCTCGTCTCCGTCCTTACCAGAATGGTGTCCAAGTCCTATCATGTTGATGTTGAACGAGAAACTTGGCTGGCACCCTTCAGGGTAAGTGCACTCCACCATGTTAACGGCGGGGAAGGGGTGGGTGTCGACCTTCATGGCGTACTGGTTGAAAATTAGACGTCCTTGTTCTATCGCCATTTGGATCTGCTGATGCCACACCCTGCAGTCGTTGGTGATATGGGAGAATGAGTTATGCTATTTGCAGTATGGCTTTCCGTTCAGCTCCTGTACCGTGGGGATTTTGAGGCCTTCGGGTAACTTCAACTGCTTCTCCTTGAGTAAGAGGTCGAAGATTTGCTCAGTTTTAGTCACGTCAAAATCAAACCCTCTGGGCGGACCTGGTGGCTTAACCCATTTGCAGGACACGGGGGTTGCCCCCCGAGTCCATTCAGCCACTGCTACTTCTTGATCTCCCGCAGAGCCTTCGTCTTCATCTGCCTCAACCAGGACTACCGCACGCTTGAATTTGTCCTGGTACAAGTCCGGGTGGCGCTGTTCATATAACGACAGTTTCTGAACCATGTGCGCCAGTGAAGGGTAGTCTGCTTGGGAGGCCGTATCCTTGATTTGTGACGCAAGGCCCACCACTGCCAACTCGACTGCTTCCTTTTCAGTCACATGAGCCGAATAACATCGGTTCCTAAGATTTCTGAAACGCTGGACGTATTCTGCCACAGTTTCCCCGCGCTTCTGACGTACTTGAGCTAGATCGGCAATGCCGGCCTCGGAAGCCTTTGAGTGATACTGCATGTGGAACTGTTCTTCCAACTGCTTCCAAGTCCGGATCGAGTCTGGTGGCAACGAAGTGTACCACCCGAAAGCCGATCCTGTGAGGGACTGTGCGAAGAACCTCACGCGTAGTGGATCCGATGCTGAGACCGTTCCTAGCTGTGCCAAATATCGGCTCACATGCTCGATGGAGCTGGAACCATCTGATCCATTAAATTTGGAGAAATCAGGGAGCCGATATTTGGGTGGTAGCGGGATCAACTCGTACTCGTTGGGGTACGGCTTGGAATAGCCGATTGTCCTCCTTTTCGGCACCATGCCGAACTGGTCTCTCAGTATGGTACTGATTTGATCCGCGGTGCTGGCTGCAGGAGTCGAACTCTGAAGATTCGCCGGAGTGGCATACTTAGCCAGCCATGCTTGCTTTTCCAGCTCTGAGCCAACTGCAGGAGCTGAGCTCTGGAGGTTTGTCGGAGTGGCATATTTAGCTAGCCACGTCTGCTTCTCAAGATCCGTTCCCGAAGTTCCTCCTGTCATTCCAGAAATCCCTGCTGTTGCGGCCTGGTTTGTGAGCGCCCAGTTACCGCAGTCTGGCACGTATGTGCACGTGTACCCGTGAGGGATCTCCTTAGGCGCCTCGTGCAAGAACTGGTAGTCACTAGGATCACCACCGATCTTGTAGACGACGAATGCCGGTGAATTCGGCACTTCTGGTGCTGCCAACGCGAATGGCAGCGGTGGACGGTACTGGAGTGGCATCTCTCCTTGGTATGTCCCGAGAGCTGGTCTGCCTCATGATTTCCTGGATCACCCGAAGAGCAACACGCTCCAAAGTGTTCACCAGGTTCTCAGAGTGGCGGTGTAGCGAATGAGCTACCATGAAGTTAATCTCCTGACGCAGGGACCTGGTGCGTTCTTCGGACGGGGCGGACAGGTCCACTCCATCGAGCGCGCCTTCAGGTGAGAACCCTTTCCACCTGATGCCATGTGAGCGGGTTCTGTGAAAGGAGCCGATGAGGTCGTCTTCGAGGATCGCTTTAACCTCGTCATACTTCTTCTTGAGCTCCTCGGTCAGATCCTCGTACGTGACTGGAGTGCCGTCCGCCATCTCAGATGTAGATGGCGATGTGGTTGATGTCGAAGATTGTCCCACCGGGCGTGCCAGAATGTGTTGCGGTCAGAAACCCACCGGCGAGCAACGACGGGCAACACAGGAGAGCCGGGAGCAACTTAGGGCTGCGGCTGGCCCTGGTCCCTCCGAGCGACGGCCCGCAAAGACTCCGGCACGCACGTCCGATGCTGGTGCAAGGGCGTGCCACCTGACCTGTACCTGGTCAGGAAGGTGATGGAGATGCCTCGCTTAGTTTCCTGCATGGCATACACATAAACATTAAATACGAGCCTCGATCGGCTCTCAGGTTGTCCTGTGAATCGGCTCAAAGAGCCGATCCACCCATGATTCGTACGAGGTGTACGAATATATGGTGGTCCTTCTTGATCAAGATAAAGCTAAAACGATCTACGACGATTTAAGGTTTTCACCGCATAATCGGAACGTCCTACTCGTGATTGGGCCTCGCAGCCGCGCACGGTGATCGTAAGCCGATCCTAGACAGGGCCTAAAAACCAACACGAGGTTGATCCCCGGAACATCCTGTCTAGGGCTAGCAAACTACACCCTACGCGCCGCTGGATCCTCCAACCCTTTGTAAGGCCTAACTATGCAGATATTAAACTAATCCTTGGAGAACAAGGAGCAATCATAACGGATCGGGTCTACTAAATAATGATCAAGCGGGGTGCCGCCCCTACGCCTAAGATAGGCGTAAGGGCGGCTAGATGTTTAAGGGTTGCACGACGATAGCATATGATACGAAGAACAATGCTAACCCTAACACATCTAAGATAACTACGTTGCTCGCCATCAAAAAGGCTTCAGTACGAGCAACGCATGAACAACGAATAAACTTGTACTGCCTAGATCGCAAGATGCGATCTAGGCAGCATGATGCTTATCCGGAAGAAACCCTCGAGACAAGGGAGTTGGCGATGCGCCTAGATTGGTTTGTGGTGAACGTGATTGTTGTTTATTTCATAAACCCTAGATACATATTTATAGTCCGTAGACTTTCTAACGTGGGAATAATCCCAACCGTGCACGAGTTAAACTCTAACTAACCGACACGTATCCTACTAAATTACAGATACACGAGCAAACTAGCCCAAACTTTGCATAACAGGCCGATTCGCATATTTCTTCCATATATATTCTTCAAGTCCATCTTGATCGCGGCCCACCTCTGATTCGGTCAAATTCTGGTGATAACAGATGGTCTCTGTCGCGGCAGAGAAAGTGGTCGTTTCTCTGCCACAGTAGGGGTTCAGTGTGGAGTAGTGTTTCTCTGCCGTGGCAGAGTTTCAGGGTTTTATATTATCATTCAATTCTGCAATGCATACATCATTCAAGAAACCTCAAACATGGTCATGTATATATAGTCATGAAATACAGTACAAGTAATGCATGTTTACAATATATAAAGCCGAGACCAAAATGTATCATATCTATTCATATCCCTAAGTCATAGCACTATGAACTCCCGATGGTATTCTCCAGTTCGAGCTATGACCTCGCTAAGAAAGAATCCCGCAAGTTCCTCTTAAATTGCTCGTATGTGATCCTCCGTTAGGAGAGAGTCCCGCAGGCGTTCCATCTAATTTAAAAAAGTGCCTCAATATATATGAATGAAACTCAATACACTTGATGGTAATAAAATAAGATTGTGAAATATTGTTCATGTACACGAATGGATTGTACAGCCGCCTCCGGTTCCCTGTGACAGGTCATCTCGCGAATGAACTCGCAGACGTAGTATCCACATAAGTTATTCCCGGGTTCCAACTTCAAACACTCTACGAAAAAAATAGTTCGATCAAACTAATAATCAAGCATGGTATTGAAACAAAATATCAAAGAGATTCGCTGACATAGCTATATAGTACTACTTACATGGCGGTCTTGAAATGTAAGCTCTGGTTTCCATCGGCCCGAAGCAGTTTTGATGAACCGTTTCCAAGCCCTGCCCGACAAAGAAAATATTGAGTAAATGAGTTATTGATTAGTTGATTCAAATGAGAACAGATGAAGATGCTGATACGATATTGATTGAAATTACCTCTGGAGCATGGCAGCCATGTTCGCCCATTCCCCATGGTCTTTACGCTTCGAGTCCATGACAAGTACTACTCCTTTGTTAAGCTGAATGATTAGGAGAATATAGTGGAAGCTGCACACGCATAACTCATCGGATTATTTAGACTTCACATGGAGTAAGCGAAATCGAATATATGTAAGACAGTTATAACACTCACTCGAAGTTGTAAGGAAAGAATATTTCCTCTTTGTTTGCTTGCTTCTGTAAAAATATTAGCAAGTTGTCCTTTGTGTTCTTGGTGTACTCTCGAACCGTAACTTCATGAACGGTGCTTGGGTCAATGAACCCAATGTCATAGAGCCCGCCTCTTTTGCATTCGAGCATCTTCATTCTGCATAATAGCGTACAAAAAGAATATAGTGAGGATAATTGTTAGTGCGAGTAAATAAACTGAGCTACAGACTTAATTACATAAATAATCACTTACATGCAGTAGCAACTGATGATAGATTTGTCGACGGCGTCTTGATTGAATAACTGAAATAGTTCTTCAAAAGCAATGTTTATCTCCTCCTTCACTTGAAAGTAATGCTCATCTCTAACTCCCATAGTGAGGTATCCATCCGAGTTTTGACAGGCTTGCATGTACCATTCATGCTGTTAGGGTAATATGCTTGTTGTATTACCAGGGTGCCAAAGGCCACAATATATAGTTCATGTACAGGTGCAAATATGCAGGAAGCCCCCTAACATATGGGGAAACTACAATATACAAATATATACTCTAACACCCCCCTGAAATTCATGGTGGATCCACAACACTGAGTTTGGAGAGTAAGAAGTCATGCTGCGCTCGGGTTTGTGCCTTTGTAAAGAAATCCGCCAATTGCAAGTCTGAAGGCACATAATGAAGCACAACAACATCATCCTGTACCTGAGCACGTCTATAAAAAGCATCAACACCAATATGCTTGGTGATACGTCTCCGGCGTATCGATAATTTCTTATGTTCCATGCCACATTATTGATAATATCTACATGTTTTATGCACACTTTATGTCATATTCGTGCATTTTCTGGAACTAACCTATTAACAAGATGCCGAAGTGCCAGTTGCTGTTTTCTTCTGTTTTTGGTTTTAGAAATCCTAGTAACGAAATATTCTCGGAATTGGACGAAATCAACGCCCAGGGTCCTATTTTGCCACGAAGCTTCCAGAAGACCGAAGAGGAGACGAAGTGGGGCCACGAGGTGGCCAGACTATAGGGCGGCGCGGCCCAAGCCCTGGCCGCGCCGACCTATAGTGTGGGCCCCTCGTGCCGCCTCCTGACCTGCCCTTCCGCCTACAAATAGCCTTCGTTGCGAAACCCCCAGTACCGAGAGCCACGATACGGAAAACCTTACTGAGACGCCGCCGCCGCCAATCCCATCTCGGGGGATTCTGGAGATCTCCTCCGGCACCCTGCCGGAGAGGGGATTTATCTCCCGGAGGACTCTTCACCGCCATGGTCGCCTCCGGAGTGATGAGTGAGTAGTTCACCCCTGGACTATGGGTCCATAGCAGTAGCTAGATGGTTGTCTTCTCCTCATTGTGCTTCATTGTTGGATCTTGTGAGCTGCCTAACATGATCAAGATCATCTATCTGTAATACTATATGTTGTGTTTGTCGGGATCCGATGGATAGAGAATACTATGTTATGTTAATTATCAAGTTATTACCTATGTGTTGTTTATGATCTTGCATGCTCTCCGTTATTAGTAGAGGCTCTGGCCAAGTTTTTGCTCTTAACTCCAAGAGGGAGTATTTATGCTCGATAGTGGGTTCATTGCCTCCATTGAATCTGGGACAGTGACAGAAAGTTCTAAGGTTGTGGATGTGCTGTTGCCACTAGGGATAAAACATTGATGCTATGTCTAAGGATGTAGTTATTGATTACATTACGCACCATACTTAATGCAATTGTCTGTTGTTTGCAACTTAATACTGGAAGGGGTTCGGATGATAACCTGAAGGTGGACTTTTTAGGCATAGATGCATGCTGGATAGCGGTCTATGTACTTTGTCGTAATGCCCAATTAAATCTCACTATATTTATCATGACATGTATGTGCATTGTTATGCCCTCTCTATTTGTCAATTGCCCGACTGTAATTTGTTCACCCAACATGCTTTTATCTTATGGGAGAGACACCTCTAGTGAACTGTGGACCCCGGTCCTATTCTTTACATCGCATACAATCTACTGCAATACTTGTTTTACTGTTTTCTGCAAACAATCATCTTCCACACAATACGGTTAATCCTTTGTTACAGCAAGCCGGTGAGATTGACAACCTCACTGTTTCGTTGGGGCAAAGTACTTTGGTTGTGTTGTGCAGGTTCCACGTTGGCGCCGGAATCCCTGGTGTTGCGCCGCACTACATCCCGCCGCCATCAACCTTCAACGTGCTTCTTGGCTCCTCCTGTTTCGATAAACCTTGGTTTCTTTCTGAGGGAAAACTTGCTGCTGTGCGCATCATACCTTCCTCTTGGGGTTCCCAACGAACGTGTGAGTTACACGCCATCAAGCTCTTTTTCTGGCGCCGTTGCCGGGGAGATCAAGACACGCTGCAAGGGGAGTCTCCACTTCCCAATCTCTTTACTTTGTTTTTTTGTCTTGCTTTATTTTATTTACTACTTTGTTTGCTGCATTATATCAAAACACAAAAAAAATAGTTGCTAGCTTTACTTTATTTACTGCCTTGTTCTCTATATCAAAAACACACAAAAAATTAGTTACTTGCATTTACTTTATCTAGTTTGCTTTATTTACTGTTGCTAAAATGAATACTCCTGAAAATACTAAGTTGTGTGACTTCACAACCACAAATAATAATGATTTCCTATGCACACCTATTGCTCCACCTGCTACTACAGCAGAATTCTTTGAAATTAAACACCTTTACTGAATCTTGTTATGAGAGAGCAATTTTCTGGTGTTAGTTCTGATGATGCTGCTGCCCATCTTAATAATTTTGTTGAACTATGTGAAATGCAAAAGTATAAGGATGTAGATGGTGATATTATTAAATTGAAATTGTTTCCTTTCTCATTAAGAGGAAGAGCTAAAGATTGGCTGCTATCTCTGCCTAAGAATAGTATTGATTCCTGGACTAAATGCAAGGATGCTTTTATTGGTAGATATTATCCCCCTGCTAAAATTATATCTTTGAGAAGTAGCATAATGAATTTTAAACAATTGGATAGTGAACATGTTGCTCAAGCTTGGGAAATAATGAAATCTTTGGTTAAAAATTGCCCAACACATGGACTGACTACTTGGATGATCATCCAAACCTTCTATGCAGGACTAAATTTTTCTTCACGGAATTTATTGGATTCAGCTGCTGGAGGTACCTTTATGTCCATCACTTTGGGGGCGGCTACAAAGCTTCTTGATAATATGATGATTAATTACTCTGAATGGCACACGGAAAGAACTCCACAAGGTAAGAAGGTAAATTCTGTTGAAGAATCCTCTTCCTTGAATGATAAGATTGATGCTATTATGTCTATGCTTGTGAATGATAGGACTAATGTTGATCCTAATAATGTTCCGTTAGCTTCATTGGTTGCCCAAGAAGAACATGTTGATGTAAACTTCATTAAAAATAATAATTTCAACAACAATGCTTATCGGAACAATTCTAGTAATAACTATAGGCCATATCCTTCTGCTAATGGTAATGGTTATGGTAATTCTTATGGGAATTCTTACAATAATAATAGGAGTGTACCCCCTGGTCTTGAAGCTATGCTTAAAGAATTTATTAGTACACAAACTACCTTTAACAAATCTGTTGAGGAAAAACTCAATAAAATTGATATTCTCGCTTCTAAGGTTGATAGTCTTGCCTCTGATGTTGATCTTTTGAAATCGAAAGTTATGCCTAATAGGGATATTGAAAATAAAATTGTTACTACAGCAAATGCCATCCAAGTTAGAATTAATGAGAATATAAGATTAATGGCTGAATTGCGTGCTAGGTGGGATAGAGAAGAAAATGAAAAACTAGATAAAGAGAAAAATGTAGCTAAAGTTTGGACTATTACCACCACAAGTAATGTTGATTCTTCACATGTTGCTGCACCTCCTACTATTAATGGTAAAATAATTGGTGTTGGCAATGTTTCTACTCCTAGTGCAAAGCGTACAAAACTGCCTGAAATTGCTAAAACTGCTGAAATTGCTTGTGATAAAGCTGCTGAAATTTTTTCCAACCTTGGGGATGATGATCCCATTGCTGTAGCTCATAATGATTTAGATTTTGATGATTGCCACATCTCTGAAGTTATAAAGTTCTTACAAAAACTTGCTAAGAGTCCTAATGCTAGCGCTGTAAACTTGGCTTTCACAAAACATATTACAAATACTCTCATAAAAGCTCGAGAAGAGAAACTAAAACTTGAAACTTCTATTCCTAGAAAGCTAGAGGATGGTTGGGAACCCATCATTAAAATGAGGGTCAATGATTTTGATTGTAATGCTTTATGTGATCTTGGTGCAAGTATTTCTGTCATGCCTAAGAAAGTCTATGATATGCTTGACTTGCCACCATTGAAAAATTGTTATTTGGATGTTAATCTCGCTGATAATGCTAAAAAGAAACCTTTGGGGAGAGTTGATAATGTTCATATTATGGTTAACAATAACCTTGTCCCCGTTGATTTTGTTGTCTTGGATATTGAATGCAATGCATCTTGCCCCATTATATTGGGAAGACCTTTTCTTCGAACCGTTGGTGCTACTATTGATATGAAGGAAGGTAATATTAAATATCAATTTCCTCTCAAGAAAGGTATGGAACACTTCCCTAGAAAGAGAATGAAGTTACCTTATGATTCTATTATTAGAACAAATTATGATGTTGATGCTTCGTCTCTTGATAATACTTGATACACACTTTCTGCGCCTAGCTGAAAGGCGTTAAAGAAAAGCGCTTATGGGAGACAACCCATGGTTTTTACTACAGTACTTTGTTTTTATTTTGTGTCTTGGAAGTTGTTTACTACTGTAGCAACCTCTCCTTATCTTAGTTTTGTGTTTTGTTGTGCCAAGTAAAGTCTTTGATAGTAAAGTTCATACTAGATTTGGATTACTGCGCAGTTTCAGATTTCTTTGCTGTCACGAATTTCGACCTGCCTCCCTGTAGGTAGCTCAGAAAATTAAGCCAATTTACGTGCGTGATCCTCAGATATGTACGCAACTTTCATTCAATTTGGGCATTTTCATTTGAGCAAGTCTGGTGCCATTTTAAAATTTGTCTTTACGAACTGTTCTGTTTTGACAGATTCTGCCTTTTATTTCGCATTGCCTCTTTTGCTATGTTGGATGAATTTCTTTGATCCATTAATGTCCAGTAGCTTTATGCAATGTCCAGAAGTGTTAAGAATGATTGTGTCACCTCTGAACATGTTAATTTTTATTGTGCACTAACCCTCTTATGAGTTGTTTCGAGTTTGGTGTGGAGGAAGTTTTCAAGGATCAAGAGAGGAGTATGATGCAATATGATCAAGGAGAGTGAAAGCTCTAAGCTTGGGGATGCCCCGGTGGTTCACCCCTGCATATTCTAAGAAGACTCAAGCGTCTAAGCTTGGGGATGCCCAAGGCATCCCCTTCTTCATCGACAACATTATCAGGTTCCTCCCCTGAAACTATATTTTTATTCCGTCACATCTTATGTGCTTTGCTTGGAGCGTCGGTTTGTTTTTTTTTTTTGTTTTTGCTTGAATAAAATGGATCCTAGCATTCACTGTATGGGAGAGAGACACGCTCCGCTGTTGCATATGGACAAGTATGTCCTTAGGCTTTACTCATAGTATTCATGGCGAAGTTTCTTCTTCGTTAAATTGTTATATGGTTGGAATTGGAAAATGATACATGTAGTAATTGCTATAAATGTCTTGGGTAATGTGATACTTGGCAATTGTTGTGCTCATGTTTAAGCTCTTGCATCATATGCTTTGCACCCATTAATGAAGAAATACATAGAGCATGCTAAAATTTGGTTTGCATATTTGGTCTCTCTAAAGTCTAGATAATTTCTAGTATTGAGTTTTGAACAACAAGGAAGACGGTGTAGAGTCTTATAATGTTTTCAATATGTCTTTTATGTGAGTTTTGCTGCACCGTTCATCCTTGTGTTTGTTTCAAATAACCTTGCTAGCCTAAACCTTGTATCGAGAGGGAATACTTCTCATGCATCCAAAATCCTTGAGCCAACCACTATGCCATTTGTGTCCACCATACCTACCTACTACATGGTATTTCTCCGCCATTCCAAAGTAAATTGCTTGAGTGCTACCTTTAAAATTCCATCATTTGCCTTTGCAATATATAGCTCATGGGACAAATAGCTTAAAAACTATTGTGGTATTGAATATGTACTTATGCACTTTATCTCTTATTAAGTTGCTTGTTGTGCGATAACCATGTTTCTGGGGACGCCATCAACTATTCTTTGTTGAATATCATGTGAGTTGCTATGCATGACCGTCTTGTCTGAAGTAAGAGCGATCTACCACCTTAATGGTTGGAGCATACATATTGTTAGAGAAGAACATTGGGCCGCTAACTAAAGCCATGATTCATGGTGGAAGTTTCAGTTTTGGACATATATCCTCAATCTCATATGAGAATAATAATTGTTGCCACATGCTTATGCATTAAAGAGGAGTCCATTATCTGTTGTCCATGTTGTCCCGGTATGGATGTCTAAGTTGAGAATAATCAAAAGCGAGAAATCCAAAATGCGAGCTTTCTCCTTAGACCTTTGTACAGGCGGCATGGAGGTACCCCATTGTGACACTTGGTTAAAACATGTGTATTGCAATGATCCAGTAGTCCAAGCTAATTAGGACAAGGTGCGGGCACTATTAGTATACTATGCATGAGGCTTGCAACTTGTAAGATATAATTTACATAACTCATATGCTTTATTACTACCGTTGACAAAATTGTTTCATGTTTTCAAAATAAAAGCTCTAGCACAAATATAGCAATCGATGCTTTCCTCTTTGAAGGACCTTTCTTTTACTTTTAATGTTGAGTCAGTTCACCTATTTCTCTCCACCTCAAGAAGCAAACACTTGTGTGAACTGTGCATTGATTCTTACATACTTGCATATTGCACTTATTATATTACTCTATGTTGACAATATCCATGAGATATACATGTTATAAGTTGAAAGCAACCGCTGAAACTTAATCTTCCTTTGTGTTGCTTCAATGCTTCTACTATGAATTATTGCTTTATGAGTTAACTCTTATGCAAGACTTATTGATGCTTGTCTTGAAGTGATATTCATGAAAAGTCTTTGCTTTATGATTCACTTGTTTACTCATGTCATTACCATTGTTTTGATCGCTGCATTCATTACATATGTTTACAAATAGTATGATCAAGGTTATGATGGCATGTCACTCCAGAAATTATCTTTGTTATCGTTTTACCTGCTCGGGACGAGCAGAACTAAGCTTGGGGATGCTGATACGTCTCCGGCGTATCGATAATTTCTTATGTTCCATGCCACATTATTGATAATATCTACATGTTTTATGCACACTTTATGTCATATTCGTGCATTTTCTGGAACTAACCTATTAACAAGATGCCGAAGTGCCGATTCTTTGTTCTGCTGTTTTTGGTTTCAGAAATCCTAGTAACGAAATATTCTCGGAATTGGACGAAATCAACGCCCAGGGTCCTATTTTGCCACGAAGCTTCCAGAAGACCGAAGAGGAGACGAAGTGGGGCCACGAGGTGGCCAGACTATAGGGCGGCGCGATCCAAGCCCTGGCCGCGCGGACCTATAGTGTGGGCCCCTCGTGCCGCCTCCTGACCTGCCCTTCCGCCTACAAATAGCCTTCGTTGCGAAACCCCCAGTACCGAGAGCCACGATACGGAAAACCTTACTGAGACGCCGCCGCCGCCAATCCCATCTCGGGGGATTCTGGAGATCTCCTCCGGCACCCTGCCGGAGAGGGGATTCATCTCCCGGAGGACTCTTCACCGCCATGGTCGCCTCCGGAGTGATGAGTGAGTAGTTCACCCCTGGACTATGGGTCCATAGCAGTAGCTAGATGGTTGTCTTCTCCTCATTGTGCTTCATTGTTGGATCTTGTGAGCTGCCTAACATGATCAAGATCATCTATCTGTAATACTATATGTTGTGTTTGTCGGGATCCGATGGATAGAGAATACTATGTTATGTTAATTATCAAGTTATTACCTATGTGTTGTTTATGATCTTGCATGCTCTCCATTATTAGTAGAGGCTCTGGCCAAGTTTTTGCTCTTAACTCCAAGAGGGAGTATTTATGCTCGATAGTGGGTTCATTGCCTCCATTGAATCTGGGACAGTGACAGAAAGTTCTAAGGTTGTGGATGTGCTGTTGCCACTAGGGATAAAACATTGATGCTATGTCTAAGGATGTAGTTATTGATTACATTACGCACCATACTTAATGCAATTGTCTGTTGTTTGCAACTTAATACTGGAAGGGGTTCGGATGATAACCTGAAGGTGGACTTTTTAGGCATAGATGCATGCTGGATAGCGGTCTATGTACTTTGTCGTAATGCCCAATTAAATCTCACTATATTTATCATGACATGTATGTGCATTGTTATGCCCTCTCTATTTGTCAATTGCCCGACTGTAATTTGTTCACCCAACATGCTTTTATCTTATGGGAGAGACACCTCTAGTGAACTGTGGACCCCGGTCCTATTCTTTACATCGCATACAATCTACTGCAATACTTGTTTTACTGTTTTCTGCAAACAATCATCTTCCACACAATACGGTTAATCCTTTGTTACAGCAAGCCGGTGAGATTGACAACCTCACTGTTTCGTTGGGGCAAAGTACTTTGGTTGTGTTGTGCAGGTTCCACGTTGGCGCCGGAATCCCTGGTGTTGCGCCGCACTACATCCCGCCGCCATCAACCTTCAACGTGCTTCTTGGCTCCTCCTGGTTCGATAAACCTTGGTTTCTTTCTGAGGGAAAACTTGCTGCTGTGCGCATCATACCTTCCTCTTGGGGTTCCCAACGAACGTGTGAGTTACACGCCATCAGCATCCCAAATGGGTCTGCCGAAGATAGTACCCGGGGTTTACTGAAGGCCCACTACCCGAAGGATAAGAAGACAATCAGATCCAGCCGGTACGTCGCAACAGCAGTAGAATGCTCCTGGAACTTCCGGTCATAATCAGCCAGAGCAGTATCATCAGCACTCTTGGCTGCATCCTTGACCGCCTGAGTAGCATCGGGGGCAAGGGCAACAGGCGTCGATGCAATAGGCGCTGTAGGAGCAACGGGGCGCGGCGGACAGGAGACCTTGCCAGAAAGCACACCCCAAAGACAAAGACCGCGCATGTGAATGCGCATGAAGGCAGTGAAATCAGGATAATTCGTGCCATCAAAGATCACTGGGCAGCGAGGAATCGCAACATAGCCCAACGAGGAAGACATTTTTTTTCGGAATCAGATCAGATTGGGGTCACACCCGATCGAAAACTCATCGTGGGATGAGGCGGCGGGCGAAGCGAGGCGAAGCAAAGGCCGGTGCAGGTGCAGGCCGATGGCGGCCGGCGGGGCGGGCAGTCGGCGGGCAAAGCAAGATGGGGCGGCTCGGGCGACGGCCCGGCGCGGCGAGACAGCCAGGGCGGGCCGGCAGCGGAGACGGGCGGCCGAGGCGAGACGGCGTGCGGCCGGGCGGCCGAGGGCGGAGAGAGGAGGGCCGGAGGCGGAGAGGACGGCGGCGGGCGGACGGAGGCGGCCGAGACAGAGGCGGGGGCGGGCAGCCGGCGGAGACAGCCGGGAGACAGGGAAGAGGCGGCGGCGGTGGCCGGGCGCGGCGGCAGGGTGCCGGGGCGGGCGACGGCGGCTGCGAGGAGCTAACCTGGAGCTCTGATACCATGTTAGGGTAATATGCTTGTTGAATTACCGGGAGGCCAAAGGCCACAATATATAGTACATGTACAGGTGCAAATATGCAGGAAGCCCCCTAACATATGGGGAAACTACAATATACAAATATATACTCTAACACATGCAACTTTCGCATCTGAGTCCCTAGATGCGGGAGTTTTACAGGTCTGACGAGATCCTTCCCGTATGTGTATGTGTATTTGACTTCAGCCATTGGATAGTAATCTTCTTACTAAACATCTACTCCAAGATTTCTAGCCGACCATTCGATCAAAGATACCGTCTCCGGATCATCATAGGAGTAAACGACCAAGGGGGGTACCGATTGATTTTCCTGTTGTCCGAGCTGGGCAACTGTTTTCGCTTTTCTTGCTCTAGAGGATTGTCCAAGAGAGCGGTCATAATGACATACCAACTCAACTTTCTTTGTTCTCGTCTCGGCACAGTGCTTCCTTGTATTCGGTGCTATAAATAGCTTTGGCGGCGGCTTCTTCGGCGCAAAATGCGCCTTCATCTAGGCCTGTACGGCTTCATGAGTTTGCTCATCAGTCATCTCATCGGTAACAATGGAGGAGTCTGATACGTCTCCGACGTATCGATAATTTCTTATGTTCCATGCCACATTATTGATGATATCTACATGTTTTATACACATTATATGTCGTATTTATGCATTTTCCGGCACTAACCTATTAACGAGATGCCGAAGAGCCAGTTGCTATTTTCTGCTGTTTTTGGTTTCAGAAATCCTACAAAGGAAATATTCTCGGAATTGGACGAAATCAACGCCCAGGGTCCTATTTTTGCACGAAGCTTCCAGAAGACCGAGGGGGAAAGGAAGTGGGGCCACGAGGCGCCGCCACAACAGGGCGGCGCGGCCCAGGTCTTGGCCGCGCGGCCCTGGTGTGTGGGGCCCTCGTGTGGCCCCCCGTGTTGCCCTTCCGCCTACTTAAAGCCTTCGTCGCGAAACCCCCAGTACCGAGAGCCACAATACGGAAAACCTTCCAGAGACGCCGCCGCCGCCAATCCCATCTCGGGGGATTCAGGAGATCGCCTCCGGCACCCTGCCGGAGAGGGGAATCATCTCCCGGAGGACTCTTCACTGCCATGGTCGCCTCCGGAGTGATGAGTGAGTAGTTCGCCCCTGGACTATGGGTCCATAGCAGTAGCTAGATGGTCGCCTTCTCCTTATGTGCTTCATTGTTGGATCTTGTGAGCTGCCTAACATGATCAAGATCATCTATCTGTAATGCTATATGTTGTGTTTGTCGGGATCCGATGGATAGAGAATACTATGTTATGTTGATTATCAATCTATTACCTATGTGTTGTTTATGATCTTGCATGCTATCCGTTATTAGTAGAGGCTCTGGACAAGTTTTTGCTCTTAACTCCAAGAGGGAGTATTTATGCTCGATAGTGGGTCCATGCCTCCATTAAATCTGGGACAGTGACAGAAAGTTCTAAGGTTGTGGATGTGCTGTTGCCACTAGGGATAAAACATTGATGCTATGTCCAAGGATGTAGTTATTGATTACATTACGCACCATACTTAATGCAATTGTCTGTTGTTTACAACTTAATACTGGAAGGGGTTCGGATGATAACCTGAAGGTGGACTTTTTAGGCATAGATGCATGCTGGATAGCGGTCTATGTACTTTGTCGTAATGCCCAATTAAATCTCACAATACTCATCATATCATGTATGTGCATGGTCATGCCCTCTCTATTTGTCAATTGCCCGACTGTAATTTGTTCACCCAACATGCTATTTATCTTATGGGAGAGACACCTCTAGTGAACTGTGGACCCTGGTCCATTCTTTTACATTGAATACAATCTACTGCAATACTTGTTCTACTATTTTCTGCAAACAATCATCATCCACACTATACATCTAATCCTTTGTTACAGCAAGCCGGTGAGATTGACAACCTCACTGTTTCGTTGGAGCAAAGTACTTTGGTTGTGTTGTGCAGGTTCCACGTTGGCGCCAGAATCCCTGGTGTTGCGCCGCACTACATCCCGCCGTCATCAACCTTCGACGTGCTTCTTGGCTCCTACTGGTTCGATAAACCTTGGTTTCTTTCTGAGGGAAAACTTGCCGCTGTACGCATCACACCTTCCTCTTGGGGTTCCCAACGGACGCGTGCTGTACGCGTATCAAGCTAAATTTCTGGCGCCGTTGCCGGGGAATCTGAAGAGAAGTTACTCCACAAAGATTTCTAACTCCCACGTCAACTGCACGCCAGCAAGTAAATTTCTAGCGCCGTTGCCAGGGAGATCAAGACACGCTGCAAGGGGAGTCTCCACAATCCAATCTCTATACTTTGTTTTTGTCTTGCTTTATTTTATTTACTACTTTGTTTGCTGCATTATATCAAAATACAAAAAAAATAGTTGCTAGCTTTACTTTATTTACTGTCTTGCACTCTATATCAAAAACACACAAAAAATTAGTTACTTGCATTTGATTTGCTTATTTCAACATGTTTCCTCCTAAGTTTATTCTTAAAGATGTACCGGTAGGCCGAGGGTCTATCCTCGGGAAAGATAATGTAGAAGATTTTTTCACTCATATTAGTACGGCTGAAGATTTTGAAGATAGACACTTGGTAGAACTTGCTCCTACTTATGAAATTGCTGTTGCTTCTTTAGTACACGCGTTAGAAGCTAGATTTGTTAATCTCAATCCCGTAATTCAACATATGTTTCTTACACTTAGTGATATGGAAGAAGGAGAAAAGAAAGATTTTGTATTAGAAACCCTTCTTAAAGAATTTGGGGGAATAGAGTGCAGATGCGACGGTAGTTCGCTATATTTTCTGAAGTTCACTTCAAACTAGACCAAAGTTTTGGAAGTTCGCCCTGTACAATATTGAAGTCCGTCGGGAAGTTCAGATTCAGGGGAGAAGAAGTTCACATCCACAGAAGTTCGCTATAATTTTATTACATGCCAGAAACTTTTATACCGCGATCGGAAGTTCACTAACAGATATAAAGGAAGTTCACTTCTATATTCGAGCACCTCATACACTCTGTTTTTCTGGACGGAAATCATACGCATAGAAATCGTCCGTACAACCACCGATTGCGCAAATCGACCAACTCAACTTACAATTAGCACTAATATAACTCTACTAATACTCCAACATATCGCAATGCCACACCTAATCAATCTAGATGAGCCAATTTCGAAATGTTCTTGTGTCGGCGTTATCTTCACTTTTATGTATTTCTGAAATTAAACTAAAACCATTTAGAATTTGGAAAAACATTCAACATGAAAAAGATTCGCCTAATCAATATCTTTTCAACGCAATATCATTTGGAAAATTCCGATAAGTGGTTCGGAAATTAGCCCCAAAAAACAGTTCGAAAAACCGAGAAGTTCGAAAAACGTAATCACGTATTTTCAAATCTGCTCTTAAACTGTAAAGAATTTAGAAAAGTGTTCTTCATGAAAAAGGTGCGCCTAGTCAGCACCTTTCCAACGGCATATCATACGCATCATTCCGATAAACGGTTTGAAAACTGGAACCCCAAAACTGTACAAAAATAGAGAAATCCGCGAAAACGTTGTTTTGTATATTTCAAATTAGTTTTAATCAATGTAGAATTTGGGAAAACAATGAACACGAAAAAGTTGCGAAATTTCCGTGCGAATCCAACGGTATATTATACGCATCAATCCGATAAGCGGTTTGAAAATCATCATGAAAATACTGTCCGCACGAACATGCAATTCTGGTATTCCGTCGAGAAGTTCACTAGGAAAACACGCGGAAGTTCAGAAAGGGTTCGTGCGGACAGTATTTTCATGATGATTTCCTAGTTAACTTCTCGGCGGAATATCAGAATTGCATGTTCGTGCGGACAGTATTTTCATGATGATTTTCAAACCGCTTATCGGATTGATGCGTATAATATACCGTTGGATTCGCACGGAAATTTCGCAACTTTTTCGTGTTCATTGTTTTCCCAAATTCTATATTGATTAAAACTAATTTGAAATATACAAAACGACGTTTTCGCGGATTTCTCCATTTATGTATAGTTTTGGGGTTCCAGTTTTTAAACCGTTTATCAGAATGATGCGTATGATACGCCGTTGGAAAGATGCTGACTAGGCGCACCTTTTTCATCAAGAACACTTTTCTAAATTCTTTATAGTTTAAGAGCAGATTTGAAAATACGTGATTACGTTTTTCGAATTTCTCGGTTTTTCGAACTATTTTGGGGGCTTATTTCCGAACCACTTATCAGAATGTTTCAAATGATATTGCGTTGAAAAGATATTGATTAGGCGAATCTTTTTCATGTTGAATGTTTTTCCAAATTCTAAATGGTTTTAGTTTAATTTCAGAAATACATAAAAATGAAGATAACACCGACACAAGAACATTTCGAAATTGGCTCATCTAGATTGATTAGGTGTGGCATTGCGATATGTTGGAGTATTAGTAGAGTTATATTAGTGCTAATTGTACGTTGAGTTGGTCGATTTGTGCAATCGGTGGTTGTACGGACGATTTCGATGCGTATGATTTCCGTCCAGAAAAACAGAATGCATTAGGTGCTCGAATATAGAAGTGAACTTCCTTATATCTGTTAGTGAACTTCCGATCGCGGTATAAAAGTTTCAGGCATGTAATAAAATTATAGCGAACTTCTGTGGATGTGAACTTCTTCTCCCCTGAATCTGAACTTCACGACGGACTTGAATATTGTACAGGGTGAACTTTCGAAACTTTAGTCTAGTTTGAAGTGAACTTCAGAAAATATTGCGAACTTCCGTCGCATCTGCACTTCTCTGAATACAGATCTAAACTTCCCCTTATCTGCATCTGAACTTCCAGACGGACCTCATTGTAAGGAGTGAACTTCCATTTCATATATGAACTTCTATACGGGGAGTAAATCCCTTTACGGAGGTAAGTGAACTTCCCCTTCTATCCACGTGAACTTCTCAGCGGAACACCATAATTTCATGTTTCGGCGAACATTGTTTTGAGGTTGATTTACGAACCACTTATCTAAATGATGCATATGATATACCATTGGAAAGATATAGAAATCCCGCAACTTTTTCGTCATCAATATTTTTCCAAATTTTTTACTATTTAAAAGTAATTTCAAATATACAAAACCACATTTTCGTGGATTTCTGCATTTCCGTGCAGTTTTTTCAGTCCAACTTTTAAATTGTTTGTCCGATTGATGCATATGATATGCCGTTAGAAAGGTATGCAAATTGCGCAACTTTTTATGTTCAATGGTTTTCCAAATTATGTACGGTTTAAGAGCAGATTTGAAACTACGTGAATCTGTTTTCCGAACTTCTTAATTTGTTGCACTGTCTTTTGGGATTTTTTCCGAACCACCTCTCAAAATGTTACAAATGATATGACTCTTGAAACATATTGGTTAGGCGCAAGTTTTTCATGTTGAATAGGTTTCCAAATTCTAAACGGTTTAAGATTAATTTCAGAAATATGCAAAATGAGTTATGACGTCTACATATGAATATTTTGAAATTGACTTGCCTAGATTGATTATGTTTAGCATGGCGGTACTTTTGAGTATTAGCAGAGTCATATCACTGTCAATTGCACGTGGTGGATGCCGATTTGGGCACCCGGAGCACGTGTGAATGGTTTATATGTGTATGATTTCCGTCTAGGAAAAATAGACTACCTGAACTGCGTTGTAAAAGTTCCTTACTGTATATTGTTTTTGTCGAAGTTTTCAAACCATTTATCGAAATGATGCAAATAAAATATCGTTGGAAAGCTATGCAGATTCCACAACTTTTTCATATAGGACATTTCCTGAAATGTTTCATAATTTAAGACCAATTTAAAATGTACCGATGTATGGAATTTTTAACTTGTCTATTTCCGTACTATTTTAAGAGTGAACTTCGTTGATTTTGTACAATGAACCGCTGAAGCTCAAAGAGCAAGCTCATGTTTGCTCATATTTGAACGGTGTATTTCGACAAAGAGTAACTTTTCAGATATCAATGGTGAACTTCCACGCGGCACAACCATGAAAGTCAGTAACAAATAATGTAAAGAGAAAGTGGCAATATGCAAGTCAGAGACGAGATTTTCAAGTTATGAATGAGATGGCAATAGTAAAGAATCTGATTCAGTAGTGTTTCTTACATGTACGAACAAAGGGCAGCATAAGGATAGTAGTGGACACCAGTATATTCTCAAAAATAAAAGAAAACAGTAGATAGTGGTCTCATACAACAGAACAAAACAGAGAGTAGAAAGGGACAATCGATAAATCTTGAATTAATGTTACATCGCCGAATATCATAGGAGAACACATAATTTATATCGATGATTTCAGTATATGATGTATTAGCACAATGCAACAAAAAAAAATCCATGTTGAACATATGGTAGAAAATGCCAAGCAAGTCAGGAGCAAACCGCTCTATTAGGAAGTTACAGAAGGGTCATAATAACCTTGAACGTATATGTTGACAAACTACACTTCCTGACAGGATAAAACTAAATTTTCACATAGACAATAGGTGAACTTCCTCACGAGGGCGATGTGAACTTGCTGACAAAATAATTGACGAGGATAATTCACGGGAAAGAAGAGGCGAGCTTCACAGTATAGTTGATGTGAACTTCTGCCATGTGCACCTATAAAAAACCTGAACAATAAATTGTGAACTGCAGTTTGTCCGCCTATGTTATCTCTACAAATTTTACATATATAAATAGTGAACTTTCTAGTGCATACGGATTGAACTTCACAATAAAACAAATACAAAATCCATGTGCGGCCAGAATTTCCTTTAAAGAATGAACTCCTAGTGAATACCAAACAAACATCCAAAATGTTGAACTCTTTGGACTGAAGAAAATAAACTTACAAAATGGAGCCCACTTCTACTTTTTTACATATAATGAACTGCTATTTTTCTCGTATGTGCACTTCCGGACAAATATACTTTCTATTAGTTTCTCTGTAGAGTAGGACTATAAAGAGTGAACTTTTTTGACAAGAAAATGAACTTCACTCTTATATTCGTGACAAAATAAAAATAACAAACTTCCAGTGTTAAAATATAAATTTCCAGTGTTAAAATATAATTGATTGATGCAGCGTCGAAGTGATCTTTACAGCTAGAATAAGTGAACTTCCTCTAAAGGCTTCGTGAGGTGGACTCCCCCTCATATAGAACTGAAATTTTATCCGACAAAATAATGAACTTCAGAACCAATGGCGCACCTGGACTTGGATGACATAGACGATGGTGCAATCCTAGTCGTACTCCACCATGCCGGCGTCTCGTTCCCGTCTGCTACTGCCGACAGCACCATGATGCTCAAAAAATTCACGTGGATACAGACAAAGGTGTATTTTTTCTGTGAGAGGCAAAGTGCACGTCTGTGTTACCCAAAGAGACCAAGTTAACTTCTTCATCTAACCGAAAAATTGTCAAAATAAGGGTGCACATAGTAAACTTCAACCGCAAGAGTGAACTACACTAGAAAATAAACTAAACAGGAGCAGCTCTCTGGTCTTTTTTACAGCCCATGGTCTGAGATGAGCTACAAGCAAACATGTAGCTGCACTCTTCATCTCATGGTCTGATCCTGAACTTAGCTGGGCAGCGATAATCCTAGCTGGAACCATATGCCACAATGTTTGTTCCTAAGAGTTGGGATGTCCATGGTACTGTTAAGCGGCGAATGTTACTGAACTGGTTTGGATTTAGAAAAGCCATCATCCAACAATGATTATATTTTGTATGCCCAGATATTTCTTTAATAAAATTTTCGAAGTTGTGCGTCCTAGTATGCCCAAAATCAGATCTCGTACACAAAACATGCGAAGATCTAACAATCTAGCTAACTAGACTCATTATTAGCAAACACATAATGAAACTGTAAAAAGCTCTTCGCACGTCAGTCTCTCTGTTCCCTCCCTAGGTGCTTACCTGAATCGCCCCTAAATCCCACTTAGAAATATTACTTCACGGCTAGGAAGATTCCACACCTAATTCTTATAAAAAAGAAAGATAAATGAAAGTGACATTTTGACATTCCAGGGAAGTAAACTGATGTACTAAACTGGGCTATTTATGCAACTGGACCGAGTAGTAGTTCTTGCTTGTTTTGAGCTAAACATAGTACTCTAGCTGAGGTCGCCTCTTGCTTGGCAAGACGCCTGAATCATCAGAGATCTGGACAAAATGATGTAAGATTAGCTACAAAATTACCTGGGATGCAGCGCTCCACCATATGAACTTCTCGTGGACTCTACCGAATGGGCAACAAACAGACAAGGGCCTGGTGCTCCTCGACCTCGTTGCGCAGTCATCCTCTTGATGGAACTAAAATCACCAAATTTGAACTCGAATCTGCACATCAAGAAGGTAGGCTCCTCCATGGTGGATCGGAGCGGGGTTTGTTGAGGCTCTAGTGCAGCGCTGCAGGCGAGTGGAAGTTCAGGGCGGCGCTCAGGAGGAAATATAGTCCGTTCTCGGGTTGGTTTGGTTGTACATGATGGAGGGGTTCAGCGACAGGCTCCTGCAGGCTCAATCATTTGTCCCCATCAACTTATTTTTCACTCCATTTTATACACAAAGGAAACATAACATGCTTGCTCGCTAAAGAAAAGGAGTATGGCAGTTCAGGACACCACAAATATAGGCATTTCAGATGAGCAAAAAAAGAAATTTAGATGGGCGGAAAAAGAAGTTTGGACGGTAAAGCCCGGTGTGGACTCCTGTAGCGGCGCCCGGTGGACTCGCATGGCAGCCAGCGTGAACTTCCATGGCAGCCATGCAATCCATGCTGGAGGATGGCGAGTGGCATTTTTCTTCTCCGCGCCTTCCTACTTTGTGGTGGCTGTGCTGCAGAACTAGCTAGGAAGCCGCCATTGTAGTTCATATCACAAGGACATGGGGATTCATATTGACATGGTGAGTGAACTGATGCTCTTGCACGAGGTCCACATGCACTAGACTGCCGGTGGATGCCTGGCCGCGCCCTGGACTCCATGGAGGCATCTACTAGATTGCCGGGGAGGCCTGAGTGAACTCTTATCGCCTATATGGGAACTTCAGTAGGATGAATTGAACCTTTTTATCATCAAAAAATTGAACCCCGCCGCTGTACCAAATGAAATTCTCAGAAATATAAAAGCTAAATCCACATTCTTTTGTTTTAAATTGGGTTCTTATCGTGTCCTTTTAACTGAAGCTATCCGAGAAACTAAATGAACTCGCGAAAATAGGAAGTAAACTGCCTCTTTTGAATAATTTTAACTTCTCTTTGTATTGCACAAAACTTATCTACTGCATTTTATTTTCCTTTCATGAATAAAAGAAAAATTGGTTCTCACAGCCATATCAACTAGCACATAGGGAGCACCAAACCGCTATCGGAAAACAAGATAAATTTGCTTTTTTTTTTGTCAAAACTACTCTGAATCACAGGGAAAAGTTTAACACGCAAATAGATCAGGGGAGAGAGAGAGCTGCGATTGATGTTTTTGGTCATGCCTTACTTGCTAGGGAGCTGCTGCAGAGCTGCATTATTAAGAGCACTAACTGATATTCAGAAACGGCGAGCAACAAGTTCAGAACAGAAGTTAAGTGGAAAGCAAAAGTAGAAGATGTCAAACCTGGCGGTTAGTAATAATATTCCGGTCCTGGACTAATTGAACTGCTCCATGATGTCAAAAAATAATCGACTTAACTGCCCGTAGCTGAGAAGTGAGCAGCCGCTCTTGCCTGCCTGTCGAGGCTGAAAACTGAATAGCGCTAGGTGAACTCCCATGCGGCTCACAGTCGATCTGCAGGGAAGGGGAGGACGGAGCGCCACGTGCAGGGGATCTGAGCCGTGGTGCGTGAATCTGCAGGGGGGTGGGGATTTGGCGATGCACGACCTGCAGGGGATGGGATGGGCTGCTCAGGAGCAGCCAGGGATGGGATTTGGTGGCGCGCGAGCTGCAGGGGAGGAGATCGGCGGAGGGCGAGCTGGGAGGAGGGTCACCGCCGGCTGGTAGGTCGCAAGACGTGGCCCCTGGGCGGCGGGGAGCACCCAGCGCCGGCGATACGGGGGATTCGGGCACGGGGTTGGTGGAAGATGGGGTGGTACGGGTGGGTGCCTCGTTTTTTGGGGGGTGGCTTCAGTACAACAGCAAAATGCGTAGGCGTCACGGTGGTGCCGAGGTGCTACGGTCTGGGAAGGAGACGGGTTCTGAGATGAGGGCTGCCGCCGGGAGGAAGGTGGTGTGCCACCAGTGAAGAAGGAGATGCAGGGATTCGGTGCCGGCCGCCAGGAAAAATGCGGCGCGGGAGTTGAGTCCGGCCGCCAGGAAGAAGGTGGGGCGGGAGTTGGGGACGGCCGCCGGGAAGAAGGTGGGGCGGGAATTGGGGATGGGGATGGCCGCCGGGAAGAAGCTGGGGAAGTTCACAGGGAGGAGAAGTGCATTGTGGCGTCGGTGGGTTTTCTCACACCGGGTTGGTTCGGGAGCTTGTCCGTGGTTCGGCTCGGCCTGGGCCAGGGGGTTCGAGAATAGCTATTCTAGACCCCTCTTAAGGGGTTCGAGAATAGTTGGGCTATTTATATATGGCGTCGTATCTTATGCATCCAGCTCTTCGGTGAATCCGTGCATCCTCGTAATCTCAGTCGAAGGATCAAAATCCTGCGCCTCACGTCGAGTCAAAAGAAATTTTGCAGTTACACGCCCGCTTCCGGATTTAACCGCGTATAATTTTGTAAAAAACCCCCGTAGCCTCTTAATCTTTAAAACCAGTATCCACATGTGAGTCCGCATCCGTGCATCCAATCTAGGGCTCATAGCTCGTTTTCCCCTCTGTCGACCAGGGCGAGGAGACCACGGTGGCCGCCGTCCTCAGTTTCTTCCGCTTGCGCGGCTTGCAGGCCGCTGCCTCCTTCGACATGATCTGAAGACCCTCCGCTAGCGCCTCCTTCGACAGGCCATGCAATCTCCTCGGCTTCACCTCCAGCGATGGCGAGCTGCTGCTGCTGCTAGAGGAGTTGAGGGGCGCCACTGACATGGAAGGCGGCAAGGCGAGGCTTATCCGGTGGAGGGTGCTCACCATGTCGCCGCTCGACTGCAGACCCGGCAGCATCACATCGGTACTGCAGGTGTTGATCTGAAATTGCTTACGAAATTCCCTTTACATGTGTGGTGCAATTTAACTGAATTTTCATACCAATTCAATTGCAGATTGTGATGAATTATGTTGGTCAGGTGATGGTCTTTACTAGTTGAGTTCTAGAATGCTGTTCCGACACGGACGGAGGCAATGAATTGCTAGATGGTTTATTACAGCAGATTTCTGGATGGGTTTATTTCTACCTGGACAGTTTACAACTTGGTCTGGCTTGACAAATAGCCCAGTAATTCTTGAGTTTGCTTGTGCTTCCGCGGTGTCTCGATCCAGAAAAGGGCATTGACTCTAGATAATGTGTCATTTACATAGAAATAAGTTTATCGTGTGATGTACTTGCTGAAGTTGGAGTCATTGAGTTATATTAGAAACAAGGGCACTGGTGATGTATGTTGTTGTAACTGATTGTAAACACATTTGTTCTGTGTATAAATAAAGTTCTCCTTTTGAATGATGAGAAGGTCTGGACACACCTATATGTTCTTTTTTATTCAGTACGTATCCTAGCCCTGCTATCTAACATGCTGGTAGTTGTGATAGAATTCGATATGTAGATAAAATTATCGGACAACATAACCATGGTCATGTTTAAGATTCTGAATCCGGACTAGAAGTTCTGAATTGTCAACAGAAAAATGAAGGATATATGACAGGAAACCTCACATGGAAGGTTTCTATATAAATTAGAATATAATCAGACTTTGTGTTCTCATCATTTTGATTAACCCATTGGCCATATGCATTGTTACCTTTGATGGTCATGTGATACTGCATAGCCCGTGCAGCTGTGAACCCTCTACCTGGTTGTGCCTTATGGGTTTAAGATGTCAGGTTACAAGTGTGAATGGTGTCCAGTTGTGAGCGACTTGTAGAACTAACGTCATGAACCTGGTAGGTCGTCACTTCTTAATGGTGCAAGTGGTTTGAGTAGTTGTTGCTTCTCAAGCTTGCTTCTATCATGAAAATTAAGGTTGTATATAATTTCTGATTTTATAATTTGCTTTTCTTTTCTTTTAGAAGCAAACAAGGGAGATTTGGCTGATACACGGACTAACGGCTGCAGTCCTTGTTTTCCTTAACGGTGGCTACCTTCACCTTCCTCCAAAGGTGCTCCAGCCTCCATTTCGCAAAAGCAAAAACCTTCTAACTGAATTTTTGTACCAATTCAATTGCAGACTGTGATGAATGATGATGGCCAGTAGATGGTCTGTGCTAGTTGATTTCTGAAATATTGTTCCGGTACCGAGGAAGCAGGAGGCAAAGGATTGCTGGATGGTTTAGGACAGATTGGTGTTATGGTTTTACTTCTCCCTGGAGTCTGGCTTGGCAAATAATCTAGTGATTCTTGAGTCTGACTTTGCTTTGGCGCTGTCATGATTCCAGAAAAGGGTCTCGGTGTCTCTAGATAATGTACCATTTACATGTCTTAGGTGATGTATGCTGCGGTAACTGAAAATTTTCCTTGTTCTTGTGTACTGTATGTATCTAGTACTCATAGAGTAGCCTCCTGAGTAGAGTCGATTCCATTTTCTCTTTGTTGGGTGTGTGTGTGGCTTGTGGGTTTATAGTGTGTATGTCCAATGTTGGCGTCACTAATTTTTCAGAAAGGAGTGTAAATTGTTGTGAATGGAAATAACAGAAACAAGCTGTTTCTTATACTTTGTTGTACTTACAGTTTGGGGTAGTCTGGCCTGAACTTACTAGAGTCAGCCCGTAGTATGTGGTTAAACAATGCTTGATTTGTGTGCCTTATGTGAGCCATATGCAGCAGATTCAGTTTATGAGTATCAAATAAATATGTGGCTAAACAATGATTGTGTCAAATGGATTACAGTTTTTCCATCAGGTTTGAAAGCTCCCATAGAAGCATCATATTTCAGCAAGTCTTTGTAAATTGACATGAATCATTCATTGCAGCTTAGTTTTCAGTTCTGACTCGAGTGAAGACACTGCAAAATGTCCCTGAACAATTTACTTAAGTACTTGTTTAATAAGTACTGTAAAAGCATGTCACTATATACCGGAGTTTTTGTTTAATATAAGTACTGCAAAATGTTTCTGAACACTTTACCAAAGCATGTCTATCTTTTTGTTTTAAGGATCTCCTGATCGATTCATATAGAATCTGCTGCATTTGGCCATTTTTGTGGCATTTCTATTGATATAATCTTATTGGGTCTGTACCCGGAAACGTCAGTGAAACTAGTGCGTAATTTTGCTTACAGAAGTGTGTGAACTTAAATTGAATGAATTCATCTACGGAGTATCATTTTTTGGGTAGTTTGAAGTGAACATCTATGAGACGATTCATAAAATAGAACATAGCTGTTGTCTGTTAACATACCAGCTTGTTACATAGAACTATAGAAGCTTCTTACATAGAAGCAGCAGTCCAGACCTCACAATTCAAAAAGAGAACTTTATTTATGAACAACATGAATGTGATTACAATCACTTAACATCCCTTGTTTCTAGTATACACCACTAACTCGATGACTTGAACTTCAGGAAGTACATCGCAGATTAAGCTATTTCCTATGTAAATGGTAGTACATTATCTACAAACATCGAGGCCTTTTTCTGGATTGATGACACCGCGGTAGCACAATCAGACTCAAGAATCACTGGACTATTTGCCAAGCCAGACCAAGTTGTAAACAAACGAGGGAGAGGTAAAACCATCCAACAATCAAACTATCCAACAACCCATTGCCTTTGCTTCCTCGGCGCCGGAACAATCTTCCAGAACTGAGCTAGAATAGACCATCAGATGACCAACATCGATCATCACAATCTGCAGTTTAATTGGTACAAAAATTCCGTTAAATGCCACACATGCAGAAGCAATGCTGCCCAATTCGAGGTCGTCACCTGCAGCACCGACGGTATGCCGCTGGGTCTGAAGTCTAGCTCGGCGACATGTCGCTCCATCGCGTGCACCCTCCACCGGATAACCTTGCCTTGGATCTTCGGCTCCCTGCAGCAGCGGAGGTACTTGCAGAAAATGTCTGGAGGCGTCGTCCTGGAAGTCGCGCGCGCAGACGAACTTGAGGAGAACGGCGGCGGGTGGCCGTGGTCTCCTCGCCCTTGGTTGGCAGGGGAAAACGAGGCCATGACCCCAAGATCTGGAGCACGGCTGGGGTTTCGGAGATTAAGAGATAGGGGGTATTTTGCAAAAGAGACGTTGGTTAAAGCTAGAAGCGGGCATGTAAATGTAAATTTACTTTTGACTCGACGTGAGCCACATGATTTTAATCGTTGGACTAGATTGCAGGATGCAGGGATACACGAACGTCACAGATTCATAAGATACGACGCATCAAGTCAGCAGCGGCTTAATTTATATAACTTGGCAGACTTTGTAATAACTAAGGTTCCATCAGCGGAGCCATTATGATCTTCTTCCTCCGCTTCCTCACCGGAGTCCATCGTCACCGCCATCATCCAGAATACCGCCGGCTATGAGGTTAGCCATGAATTCTTCTTGGACTTTGTTTCTGTCAGCGTCCATAGTTTCTGCAATGACTTGCAAGTTATAGGAACCATCGTATAATCACATACATAGATATTAATTAAGGATAATACAGAAAACAGAAATTGAAGTTACATATATAGTTATTAATTAAGGATTGATAATGTAGTGCTGAAAGCAGATAGTGCAGTTACATGCATATATAGCTCGGGTCCATTTTTATTTAACACTAATACATCACTACAACCGACTCCCATGCATGAACCTAGCTCTCAACATTGACCGGGTGCTGAGCCACGAGGTGCCAAGCCGCGCAGGGAGAACACCCAAAGATACGGAACAATCACGGGATCATAGCTCACGTGAGATCCTCTCATAACTGACCATCCGTTCCTATACATGCTGGTGTCTAACACATGTAGGTAACAGCGAACGTGCTCATCCTCCTCTGTAATGCGTCGAGCTACCACCTCCTGGGGGCGGCTCCCTCTGAAATGAGCATGGCCCACGTGACCTCCACCAGAGAAGATCCGGGTCGACGGCGGGACCCGGATTCCACACCAAGGTGCGCGCCCCGGAAGATAACACCTCTCAGTGCCACCCCGGCGGAGCCCAGTCCCGGACCTCCCCCATCAACAACATCTGGTCCAGAACGGTCCCAGACCCTCCACCACACGGCGGGCGTGGGATCGTAGCTTCGAAAACTAAATCATACTTATTTTCACTACTTTTTTCTAACATATAAATTTTTATCTAACAAATATTTGTAACAAATAAATTTCACTACTTTTTTATCTAACAAATATTTCTAACATATAAATTTCACTACTTTTTTTGTCTAACAAATATTTCTATCTAAATTTTTACTAATAAATATTTCTACCTAACAAATACTACACACTACACTACACTACTTTTTACTATAACATATTTCTATCTAAATTTTTACTAACAAATATTTCTATCTAACAAAATACTACACTACATTACTAAAAAATAGTTTTACGAACAAATATTTCTATCTAACAAATACTACAGTACATAATTATTAACAAATATTTTTACTACACTACATTACTAACAAATAATAGTGCTAAAGTTAAAAAAAGAACTTACAAAAATGGAGGAGACCGGATGGCGGTGGAGGAAGAGGCCGGCGGCAAAGCGTCTCGGTGGTGCGGCGGCGTCTGGTCGACGCGCGGTAGCAGGGGGCGGCGACGGCGTCTGGTCGACGCGCGGCAGGAGGAGCCGCCGGTGGCGGCAGACGCGCGCGTGTGATAACCCACAAGTATAGGGGATCGCAGCAGTCTTCGTGGGTAGTAAAACCCAATTTATTGATTCGACAAGGGGGGAGACAAAGAATACTTGAAAGCCTTAACAGCGGAGTTGTCAATTCAGCTGCACCTGGAAACAGACTTGCTCGCAAGAGTTTATCAGTAGTAACAGTTTTATAGCAGTAGCAGCAGAGTAACAGAGACAGCAGTAGTGATTATAGTAAACAGCAGGATTAAAATACTGTAGGCACGGGGACGGATAACGGGCGTTGCATGGATGAGAGAAACTCATGTAACAATCAAGCAGGGCATTTGCAGATAATAATAAAACGGTGTCTAAGTACAAAGCAATCAATAGGCATGTGTTCCAATTATAGTCGTACGTGCTCGCAATGAGAAACTTGCACAATATCTTTTGTCCTACCAGCCGGTGGCAGCCGGGCCTCAAGGGAATCTACTGGATATTAAGGTACTCCTTTTAATAGAGTACCGGAGCAAAGCATTAACACTCCGTGAACACATGTGATCCTCACATCACTACCATCCCCTCCGGTTGTCCCGATTTCTGTCACTTCGGGGCCATTGGTTCCGGATAGCGACATGTGTATACAACTTGCAGGTAAGACCATAAACAATGAATATCATGATGAAGTAATAACATGTTCAGATCTGAGATCATGGCACTCGGGCCCTAGTGACAAGCATTAAGCATAACAAGTTGCAACAATATCATCAAAGTACCAATTACGGACACTAGGCACTATGCCCTAACAATCTTATACTATTACATGACCAATCTCATCCAATCCCTACCATCCCCTTCAGCCTACAGCGGGGGAATTACTCACACATGGATGGGGGAAACATGGCTGGTCGATGGAGAGGCGTCGGTGGTGATGGTGGCGATGATCTCCTCCAATTCCCCGTCCCGGCGGAGTGCCAGAACGGAGACTTCTGGCTCCCGAGACGGAGTTTCGCGATGTGGCGGAGTTCTGGAGGGTTTCTGGTGACTTCGACTTCCTCCCGTGCGTTTTTAGGTCGAAGGCAATAAGTAGTCCGAAAGAGGGCGTCGGGGGCCAGCCGAGGCCGCGCGCCCCCCTCCTGGGCCGCGCTGGCCTAGTGTGTGGGGCCCTCGAGCCCCCACCTGGCTTGCCCTTCTGGCTCCGTCAGTATTCTGGGAAAATAGGACCTTTCGCATAAATTCCGAGGATTTTCCTGAAAGTTGGATTTCTGCAAAAAAACGAGACACCAGAACAGTTCTGCTGAAAACAACGTTAGTCCGTGTTAGTTGCATCCAAAATACACAAATTAGAGGCAAAACAATAGAAAAAGTGTTCGGGAAAGTAGATACGTTTTGGACGTATCAACTCCCCCCAAGCTTAGCTTATTGCTTGTCCTCAAGCAATTCAGTTAACAACTGAGCGATAAAAGAACTTTCACGAACACATTTGTTCATATGATGTAAATATTCTCATGCTATGGCTAACACTTAGGCAGTTCATAATAAGATACATGCAAATAAGATCATCCAATAGCTATGTCAATCATGGAAAGGTACCAACAATTAATAATAAGCATCATGAATCATGTATATAAGCAGGATTGCAATGTTCATAAAAGAGTATGATAGAGTAGTATCTCGCTTGCCCATATTTGATCAGCAAAACATAAATGCTCAAGCACCTCTGAAGTTCATGAGAAGACTGGAAGTAAAGATTATCAAAGATAAAAGCATCAAAGTTATACCACAATTAATCACATTTTGGGACAAGCATATTATACTAAGAATGACAGTTGTGCTCTCAAGAAAGTACTCAAAGAAAGGATGGAGACTCAATGTAAAAGTAAAAGATTGACCCTTCGCAGAGGGAAGCAGGGATTAACATGTGCTAGAGCTTTTCATTTTTCTAAAGACAGAAGTAAAATGGTTTTGAGAGGTGTTTGTTGTTGTCAACGAATGGTAATGGGTACTCTAACTACCTCGTCAACCAGACTTTCAAGAGCGGCTCCCATGAAATTTTATTTTTGGGTGGCACTCCTTCCAACCTTGCTTTCACAAACCATGGCTAACCGAATCTTCGGGTGCCTGCCAACAATCTCATACCATGAAGGAGTGCCTTTTTATTTTAGTTTTATTTAGATGACACTGATACGTCTCCGACGTATCGATAATTTCTTGTGTTCCATGCCACATTATTGATGATAACTACATGTTTTATGCACACTTTATGTCATATTCGTGCATTTTCTGGAACTAACCTATTAACAAGATGCCGAAGTGCCAGTTCCTGTTTTCTGCTGTTTTTGGTTTCAGAAATCCTAGTAACGAAATATTCTCGGAATTGGACGAAATCAACGCCCAGGGTCCTATTTTGCCACGAAGCTTCCAGAAGACCGAAGAGGAGACGAAGTGGGGCCACGAGGCGCCCAAACCATAGGGCGGCGCGGCCTGCCACTTGGCCGCGCCGACCTGTAGTGTGGGGCCCTCGTGTGGCCCCCTGACCTGCCCTTCCGCCTACTTAAGGTCTCCGTCGCGAAAACCCTACCACGTTCGACGAAACCAGAGAAAACCTTCCAGAGCCGCCGCCATCGCGAAGCCAAGATCTGGGGGACAGGAGTCTCTGTTCCGGCACGCCGCCGGGACGGGGAAGTGCCCCCGGAAGGCTTCTCCATCGACACCACCGCCATCTTCATCAACGCTGCTGTCTCCCATGAGGAGGGAGTAGTTCTCCATCAAGGCTCGGGGCTGTACCGGTAGCTATGTGGTTCATCTCTCTCCTATGTACTTCAATACAATAATCTCATGAGCTGCCTTACATGATTGAGATTCATATGATGATGCTTGTAATCTAGATGTCATTATGCTAGTCAAGTGAATTTTACTTATGTGATCTCCGGAGACTCCTTGTCCCACGTGTGTAAAGGTGACAGTGTGTGCACCGTGTGGGTCTCTTAGGCTATATTTCACAGAATACTTATTCACTGTTATGAAGAGCATAGTGAAGTGCTTATTTATATCTCTTTATGATTGCAATGTGTTTGGTATCACAATTTATCTATGTGCTACTCTAGTGATGTTATTAAAGTAGTTTTATTCCTCCTACACGGTGTAATGGTGACAGTGTGTGCATCCGTGTTAGTACTTGGTTTATGCTATGATTGTGATCTCCTGTAGATTACAAAGTTAACTATTGCTATGATAGTATTGATATGATCTATTCCTCCTTTCTTAGCATGAAGGTGACAGTGTGCATGCTATGTTAGTACTTGGTTTAGTTGTTGATCTATCGTACACTCTAAGGTTATTTAAATATGAACATTGAATTGTGGAGCTTGTTAACTCCGGCATTGAGGGTTCGTGTAATCCTACGCAATGGTGTTCATCATCCAACAAGAGTGTAGAGTATGCATTTATCTATTCTGTTATGTGATCAATGTTGAGAGTGTCCACTAGTGAAAGTCTGATCCCTAGGCCTTGTTTCCAATACTGCTATCGCTGCTTGTTTACTGTTTCTTTGCGTTACTACCGCTGCATTACTACTTTGCTTGTTTACTGTCCTGGGCAAAGCACTTTTAAGTGCCGTTGCTACTATTTATTCATACCACCTGTATTTCACTATCTCTTCGCCGAACTAGTGCACCTATTAGGTGTGTTGGGGACACAAGAGACTTCTTGCTTTGTGGTTGCAGGGTTGCATGAGAGGGATATCTTTGACCTCTTCCTCCCTGAGTTCGATAAACCTTGGGTGATCCACTTAAGGGAAAACTTGCTGCTGTTCTACAAACCTCTGCTCTTGGAGGCCCAACACTGTCTACAGGAAAAGGAGGGGGCGTAGACATCAAGCTATTTTCTGGCGCCGTTGCCGGGGAGGAAAGGTAAAAGGTACTCACACTCCGGATCTCGGCTACTAAGCTATTTTCGCCGTTGTAAGTACTCGAAGCTATTTCCTTTAGATCCTGCAATTGCATCTTTTTGTTTCTTGTTTACACTAGTTTGGCATAATGGACAAGAATGAGCTTCTTATTCTATTTCCTGAGTTAAAACATGGATTGTTTGATGCGAAAATTAAAAAACCTATGGAATCTTATTTGCATGCTGGTAGTAATATTAGTATGAACGCTTTGAACACCATTGTTGACAATGATATAGAAAGTTCTAAGCTTGGGGAAGCTGGTTTTCATGATCTTTTTAGTCCCCCAAGCAGTGAGGAGAAAATTTTCTTTGATGATACTTTGCCTCCCATATATGATGATTATAATGATAGTGGTCTTTTGGTGCCACCTACTATGGAGAGTAAATTTTGTTGTGATTATACTATGCCTCCAACACTTGATGAGAATAATAATGATAGCTACTTTGTTGAATTTGCTCCCACTACATCTAATAAAATTGATTATGCTTATGTGGAGAGTAATAATTTTATGCATGAGACTCATGATAAGAATGCTTTATGTGATAGTTATATTGTTGAGTTTGCTCATGATGCTACTGAAAGTTATTATGAGAGAGGAAAATATGGTTGTAGAAATTTTCATGTTACTAAAACACCTCTCTATATGCTTAAAATTTTGAAGTTGAGCTTGTCTAGTTTTCCTATGCTTGTTACTTTGCTCTTCATGAACTTGTTTATTTACAAGATTCCTTTGCATAGGAAGCATGTTAGACTTAAATGTGTTTTGAATTTGCCTCTTGATGCTCTCTTTTTCTTCAACTACTATTTCTTATGAGTGCATCATTAAAACTGCTGAGCCCATCTTAATGGCTATAAAAAAAGAACTTCTTGGGAGATAACCCATGTGTTATTTTTCTACAGTACTTTGTTTTATATTTGTGTCTTGGAAGTTGTTTACTACTGTAGCAACCTCTCCTTATCTTAGTTTTGTGTTTTGTTGTGCCAAGTGAAGCCTCTAATCGAAGGTTGATACTAGATTTGGATTTCTGCGCAGAAACAGATTTCTATCTGTCACGAATCTGGGCTGTTTTCTCTGTAGGTAACTCAGAAAAATATGCCAATTTACGTGCGTGTTCCTCAGATATGTACGCAACTTTCATTAGTTTTGAGTTTTCTGATTTGAGCAACGGAAGTATTTATTAAAAATTCGTCTTTACGGACTGTTCTGTTTTGACAGATTCTGCCTTTTATTTCGCATTGTTTCTTTCGCTCTGTTGGGTGGATTTCTTTGTTCCATTACCTTCCAGTAGCTTTGAGCAATGTCCAGAAGTGTTAAGAATGATTGTGTCACCTCTGAACATGTGAGTTTTTGATTATGTACTAACCCCTCTAATGAAGTTTATGAGAAGTTTGGTGTGAAGGAAGTTTTCAAGGGTCAAGAGAGGAGGATGATATACTATGATCAAGAAGAGTGAAAACTCTAAGCTTGGGGATGCCCCGGTGGTTCATCCCTGCATATTTCAAGAAGACTCAAGCGTCTAAGCTTGGGGATGCCCAAGGCATCCCCTTCTTCATCGACAAATTATCAGGTTCCTTCTCTTGAAACTATATTTTTATTCGGTCACATCTTATGTGCTTTACTTGGAGCGTCTGTGTGCTTTTATTTTTGTTTTGTTTGAATAAAATGGATCCTAGCATTCTTTGTGTGGGAGAGAGACACGCTCCGCTGTTGCATATGGACAAGTATGTCCTTAGGCTTTACTCGTAGTATTCATGGCGAAGTTTCTTCTTCGTTAAATTGTTATATGGTTGGAATTGGAAAATGATACATGTAGTAAATGGTAAAATGTCTTGGATAATGTGATACTTGACAATTGTTGTGCTCATGTTTAAGCTCTTGCATCATATACTTTGCACCTATTAATGAAGAAATACATAGAGCTTGCTAAAATTTGGTTTGCATATTTGGTCTCTCTAAGGTCTAGATAATTTCTAGTATTGAGTTTGAACAACAAGGAAGACGGTGTAAAGTCTTATAATGTTTACAATATGTCTTTTATGTGAGTTTTGCTGTACCAGTTCATCCTTGTGTTTGTTTCAAATAACCTTGCTAGCCTAAGCCTTGTATCGAGAGGGAATACTTCTCATGCATCCAAAATCCTTGAGCCAACCACTATGCCATTTGTGTCCACCATACCTACCTATTACATGGTATTTTCTGCCATTCCAAGTAAATACTTCGTGTGCTACCTTTAAAAAATTCAAAATGCTTCTTAATTTGTGTCAATGTTTTATAGCTCATGAGGAAGTATGTGGTGTTTTATCTTTCGATCTTGTCATTTACTTTTGACAGACTTTCACAATGGACTAGTGGCTTCATCCGCTTATCCAATAATTTTGCAAAAAGAGCTGGCAATGGGGTTCCCAGCCCCAATTAATTACAACTTGCATTAATAATTCTCTTCACATGTTTTGCTCTGATTCATCAGCAAGCAACTTAATTTTGCAAATAGACACTCCTTCATGGTATGTGAATGTTGGAAGGCACCCGAGGATTCGGTTAGCCATGGATTGTGTAAGCAAAAGGTTGGGAGGAGTGTCATCAATAATGAAACTAAAATACATGTGTAAACAAAAGAGAAGAGGGATGATCTACCTTGCTGGTAGAGATAACGTCCTTCATGGGAGCCGCTCTTGAAAGTCTGGTTGATAAGGTAGTTAGAGTACCCATTACCATTCGTTGACAACAACAAACACCTCTCAAAATTTTACTTTTATGCTCTCTATATGATTTCAAAACTTAAAAAGCTCTAGCACATGATTTATCCCTGCTTCCCTCTGCGAAGGGCCATTCTTTTACTTTTATGTTGAGTCAGTTAACCTATTTCTCTCCACCTCAAGAAGCAAACACTTGTGTGAACTGTGCATTGATTCCTACATACTTGCATATTGCACTTGTTATATTACTTTGCATTGACAACTATCCATGAGATATACATGTTACAAGTTGAAAGCAACCGCTGAAACTTAATCTTCCTTTGTGTTGCTTCAATGCCTTTACTTTGATTTATTGCTTTATGCGTTAACTCTTATGCAAGACTTATTGATGCTTGTCTTGAAGTGCTATTCATGAAAAGTCTTTGCTTTATGATTCAGTTGTTTACTCATGTCATATACATTGTTTTGATCGCTGCATTCATTACATATGTTTACAATATGATCAAGTTTATGATGGTATGTCACTCCAGAAATTATCTTTGTTATCGTTTTACCTGCTCGGGACGAGCAGAACTAAGCTTGGGGATGCTGATACGTCTCCGACGTATCGATAATTTCTTGTGTTCCATGCCACATTATTGATGATAACTACATGTTTTATGCACACTTTATGTCATATTCGTGCATTTTCTGGAACTAACCTATTAACAAGATGCCGAAGTGCCAGTTGCTGTTTTCTGCTGTTTTTGGTTTCAGAAATCCTAGTAACGAAATATTCTCGGAATTGGACGAAATCAACGCCCAGGGTCCTATTTTGCCACGAAGCTTCCAGAAGACCAAAGAGGAGACGAAGTGGGGCCACGAGGCGCCCAAACCATAGGGCGGCGCGGCCTGCCCCTTGGCCGCGCCGACCTGTAGTGTGGGGCCCTTGTGTGGCCCCCTGACCTGCCCTTCCGCCTACTTAAGGTCTCCGTCGCGAAAACCCTACCACGTTCGACGAAACCAGAGAAAACCTTCCAGAGCCGCCGCCATCGCGAAGCCAAGATCCTGGGACAGAGTCTCTGTTCCGGCACGCCGCCGGGACGGGGAAGTGCCCCCGGAAGGCTTCTCCATCGACACCACCGCCATCTTCATCAACGCTGCTGTCTCCCATGAGGAGGGAGTAGTTCTCCATCAAGGCTCGGGGCTGTACCGGTAGCTATGTGGTTCATCCCTTTCCTATGTACTTCAATACAATAATCTCATGAGCTGCCTTACATGATTGAGATTCATATGATGATGCTTGTAATCTAGATGTCATTATGCTAGTCAAGTGAATTTTACTTATGTGATCTCCGGAGACTCCTTGTCCCACGTGTGTAAAGGTGACAGTGTGTGCACCGTGTGGGTCTCTTAGGCTATATTTCACAGAATACTTATTCACTGTTATGAAGAGCATAGTGAAGTGCTTATTTATATCTCTTTATGATTGCAATGTGTTTGGTATCACAATTTATCTATGTGCTACTCTAGTGATGTTATTAAAGTAGTTTTATTCCTCCTACACGGTGTAATGGTGACAGTGTGTGCATCCGTGTTAGTACTTGGTTTATGCTATGATTGTGATCTCCTGTAGATTACAAAGTTAACTATTGCTATGATAGTATTGATATGATCTATTCCTCCTTTCTTAGCATGAAGGTGACAGTGTGCATGCTATGTTAGTACTTGGTTTAGTTGTTGATCTATCGTACACTCTAAGGTTATTTAAATATGAACATTGAATTGTGGAGCTTGTTAACTCCGGCATTGAGGGTTCGTGTAATCCTACGCAATGGTGTTCATCATCCAACAAGAGTGTAGAGTATGCATTTATCTATTATGTTATGTGATCAATGTTGAGAGTGTCCACTAGTGAAAGTCTGATCCCTAGGCCTTGTTTCCAATACTGCTATCGCTGCTTGTTTACTGTTTTACTGCGTTACTACTGCTGCGTTACTACTGCTTGTTTACTGTCCTGGGCAAAGCACTTTTCTGGTGCCGTTGCTACTATTTATTCATACCACCTGTATTTCACTATCTCTTCGCCGAACTAGTGCACCTATTAGGTGTGTTGGGGACACAAGAGACTTCTTGCTTTGTGGTTGCAGGGTTGCATGAGAGGGATATCTTTGACCTCTTCCTCCCTGAGTTCGATAAACCTTGGGTGATCCACTTAAGGGAAAACTTGCTGCTGTTCTACAAACCTCTGCTCTTGGAGGCCCAACACTGTCTACAGGAAAAGGAGGGGGCGTAGACATCAGACACTCCTCCCCACCTTTGCTTTCTCAAGCCATGGCTAACCGAATCCTCGGGTGCCAACCAACAATCACATACCATGGAGGAGTGTCTATTTATAAATTTATGAAGGTTAATTAATTTGGGGCTGGGAACCCCGTTGCCAGCTCTTTTTGCAAAATTATTGGATAAGCGGATGTGCCACTAGTCCATTGGTGAAAGTCCGTCCGGAGTAAATGACAAGATTGAAAGATAAACACCACATACTTCCTCATGAGCTATAAAACATAAACACAAATTGAGAAGCATTTTGAAGGTTTAAAGGTAGCACATGAGAATTTACTTGGAATGGTTTGAAATGCCATGCATAGGTATTTATGGTGGACACTCTGGAATAACTTGGTTTTCATGTGTTTGGAGGCACGAGCAGTGTTCCCGCTCAGTACAAGTGAAGGCTAGCAATAGACTAGGAAGCGACAATCAAGAGAGCAGTAACTGTCATAATCATGCTTGCGACAAAAATAAATTAACGGAGGCATAAAAGTGATACAAGAACTCTGAGGTAAAGCAAATCATCGAGGCTTAATTGACATTTTGTTCAGTCATATGCATGCGTGAGCATGTGCCAAGTTGATTCAAGAGAATTATTTCAGAGGAGGATACCACAATATCATACCTATTTATGAATAAAACAATGCAAGCAAACATCCATGACATGCTACTCATATTAATAAATTGGAGCTAAACATGAGAGATCATGAACTACTAGACTTTCTTAAATGACATATACCTCACATGAACCAACTAAGCATACTCACATGGATGAGTATATGTACAAAAATGAAAACAAATAGAGTTCATACCAGCCTCTCACCACAATCAAATTCTCGTAGATCGTCATTATTGCTCTTTCACTTGTATAGCTTGCATAATATGGAATGAAAACCACGCTCCAGCCACCGAAGACCATTGAACTCATAAAGAACTTTACAAAACCAAAGAACAACAGCAAATATTTTTTGTGTTTTCGAATTTGGAAGCAAGAACAAAAGGAAACAAGCAAACAAAGCAAAATCTTTTTGGATTTTCTTATAGCAAACCAACGATAGCAAATAAAGCAAGATAAAAGCAAGAAACTAAAATAAAAAAGTGGTGAAGAGAAACAACAGAAATATTTTTGGTCTTTTGGTGTTTTAGAAAAGAAACAAAGTACGAATAAGAAAATGAAAACTAAAAGAAACACAGAAAAGCAAGATGGCAGAAATCTGCCAAAACTTGACAGCAGTACAGAATACGATTTTTAAAAAAATCTTCCGTTGCTCAGTTCGAAAAGTGTTCAACTAATGAAAGTTAGACAACAACCTGGCGAACATGCACAAAAATTGGCAGCTCAAAATAACGTTCTGGCTGTGCGCACGAATATTTTTAGTAACAGTCCAGAATCTGTTTTCAGGCAGCACTTCCCCAAATATCATCTTCCTCTCATTAGAAAACCACTCAAAGAAACTAAACAAGTATATACAAGTATCCAGCAACCATAATATGCAAAGAATGAGTGATGCCGGTATACCTCCCCCCAAGCTTAGGCTTTTGGCCTAAGTGGAGATCAACCCCATGGTGCCCATGAAGTAGCACCTCCGTAGTACGACGAAGATGGATCATATTCCGGGTATGTGCTAGAAGAAGCACCCGGATACGTGACGGTGTAGTCGTAGGAGGGCTCGGCGTCCTCGGAGTCATGCTGCTGGTGGAAATTGTGTATCTTAAGCTGCTCATCCACCTCCTCCTTAGAGCGCGACCATGGTTTCCTGTCGATACTGAACAAATCTGGTTGGGGCAAAGGGACTTCCCTCTCTTCCCCGTCAGCAAACAACACTCTATAGACAATATTATCTAAACTAGAGTCAGTTGTAACAAATTGATGACTCTTCATAGCAACAATATCAAGCCTCATAGGAGTTATTTTCACATCAGTAGGGTCAAGAGGAAGCTCTAAATATGCTAAAACGCGTGAAGCAATAATTCCCCCAAATATAGGCCCCTTGTTAGACAAGCGGCGAGCAACAAGAGCACCAAGATGATAAGGCGTGTCCCCAGTGAGTGCAGCAATCAAGAAACCCAGGTGATAGCTAGATATGTTACTAGTGTTCTCCCTACCAAGAATGCTAGTACCGATGTAATAAGCAAAATACTTAATGGCGGGGAGTTGAATGTTTCTTATCTTGCCACGCTGAATGGTGCGACAATCATCATTGGTGATCCCTCGATAGAGCTCCAGCAATTCCTTGGGGTTGTCCTCGATCTTCCTTGCTGTACCTACAGGGGCAATACCCAATGCAGCACAAAAAATTTCCAACTTCATAGTAATAGGTTTACCATAGATTTTGAATGAAATTGTCGGGAGAAAGTGCTTATTGTTGAACTTGAAGCTCTCCACAAAGATTTTAGTGAGCGTATAGTATTGCTCACTCTCATCTCCCACATAGGTGGTTAAGCCTGCCTTACCGACAAGGGTCAAGAAATCATCCAACAAACCTGCATTTCTCAAAAAGTCATAACATGGGAAGGATGAAGCATTAGGGACTCCATTGTCCTCTTCGGGTGCGACGCTTGGTGCGATGAGGTCCTCATTATAGGATTGCCTGAATCGGGTGGATGACCTCGAGGGCCTCCCCATGCTTGTTGTCTCTCTTTCAAACACTTCTCCAAAGTTACAATTATCCATCTTCCTTTTCTGAAATTTTTCAACAAACATTATAAAATTTGATTTGGTGACATATAATTGAGGGAAACTACCATAAGAACTTGCTAGAGCACTAATCATGCATCAAAACTAGTTTCTACCACTTAGAACAAGCATGCAAGCTCACTAAACATGTTACCCACAGCAGCAAAATATTCAAGATATACTCCATCAAACAAAATTCTACTTAGATAATTGAAGGAGTCACATACCGGAGAGCAAATGTGCCAAATTTCAGACAGAAATCTGGGCTGAGCAAAGAGATCGAGAAATCTGGAGTTCTTGAGCAAAAACGCGAGTGAGAGGAACCTGGTGCGAGTTTTTTCGGGAGAGAGAAGAGAGTGGGAGGAAAAGATGATGAAGTGGGGCAAAGGGGGACCCACACACCAGGGTGGCGCGCCCCCCTTCCAAGCCGCGCCGGCCTGTGGGGTGCCACCCTGGGGTGCCCCACTGGTCATCCCCAGGTGCTCCCAGGTGCCTCGTCGAAAAATAGGACCAACAGTATAATTTTTGTGAATTTTTGAAAACTTTGAAAAATGCACATTTCTGGGTATTATGTTTATTATTACTGGCCAGGAAATTTTTTGTAATCTCTAATTGACTAAGGAAATTTACAAAACAAAAGTGCTACAGCAAGTAGAACAAGTGGAGGGAGAAAGAGATGTTGTTTACCTCTTCTATGCATATAAAAAGTATTTGTTAACAAGGTTGATCAAGTCTTGCCACCAAATAAATTTTACATAGCATAAGAAGAAATAAACCTCAAATCAATCATGTTACCTTGTATTGTATTGATATGGATCCAATCACAAGAGTTTGATATTCTTCTTTAGGCTCATATATAGGACAATCAATGGTTCCCACTTTGATAGTTCTCACATTAGAAATTGTATTAACTCCACATGCTTTCTCAATCCTCTTGGGAAAATAAACGGTATGCTCCTTGTCATCAACATTGAAAGTAACTTTTCCTTTATTGCAATCAATAACAGCCCCTGCGGTGTTAAGAAAAGGTCTCCCAAGAATAATAGACATATTATCATCTTCAGGCATTTCCAACACAACAAAATCAGTTAATATCAAGCAGTTATTAGTAACTTGAACAGGAACACCCTCACATATACCAACAGGAATAGCAGTAGATTTATCAGCCATTTGCAAAGATATATCAGTCGGTATCAACTTATCTAAGTAAAGTCTCTTATAAAGAGAAAAAGGCATAACACTAACACCGGCTCCCAAGTCACATAGAGCAGTTTTAACATAATTATTCTTAATAGAACAAGGAATAGTAGGTATACCTGGGTCGCCCAACTTCTTTGGAACTTTGCCATTGAAAGAGTAATTAGCAAGCATAGTGGAAATTTCCTCAATGGGGATTTTCCTTTTGTTAGTAACAATATCTTTCATATACTTTGAATAAGGAGGTAATTTAATAGCATCAGTCAAAGGGATTTGCAAGAATAAAGGTTTCATCCAATCACAGAATTTGTTATAGTGTTCTTCTTCCTTTGATTTTAGTTCTTAGCAGGAAAAGGCATTTGCTTTTGAACCCAAGGTTTCCTTTCACTACCATGTTTCTTAGTAATGAAATCTTCTTTAGTATACTTCTTATTTTTAGCATGCTTTTCAAGTTCTTCTTCAACCTCTTCTTTATCAGAAGCATCATTCTTATCATTATCTTTATCATGTTCATTACCACTTTCAGTTTCAGCATCAGAAATAGAAATACTATTAGGATCATTAACAGGCTCAGAGGATTCTACAACAGTTTTATGTTTCTTTTTCTTTTTCTTAGATGGAGCACTAGGTTCAATGCGTTGAGAATCTTGTTCAATTCTTTTGGGATGCCCTTCAGGATATAGAGGATCCTGGGTAGAGACACCGCCTCTAGTTGTTACTTCATAAGCATGTTTCTCTTTAGAATTATTTTTTAATAAGTCATTTTGCACTTTAGTAAGCTGATCAATTTGAGTTTGAACCATTTGAAAATGTTTAACAAGCATCTTAACATCATTGGAGGTTCTCTCCACAATACCATGCAATTCACCAATAGCTCAAGAATTTTCCATTAAATGATTCTCTACTCTCATATTGAAATTACTTTGCTTAACAATATAATTATCAAACTCATCTAAGCATTGCGCAGGAGGTTTTGAATACGGAATATCTTCCCTAGTAAAGCGCTGAAGGGAGTTTACCTCAATCATGGATGAAGGGGGAATTATCTCACATATATCTTCTATGGGAGGTAGATTCTTCACATCTTCAGATTTAATACCTTACTCCTTGAGAGACTTCTTGGCTTCCCTCATATCTTCATCATTCAATTTAATTAAACCCCTCTTCTTCAATATTGGCGTTGGAATTGGTTCAGGCGTAGTCCAATCATCATGATTCCGGCCTATTTTAGCCAATAATTCTTCAGCTTCGTCTGGAGTTCTTTTCCTGAAAACACAACCAGCACAACTATCCAAATATGCCCTAGACTCAATGGTTAGTCCACTATAAAATATATCAAGTAGATCATTTTTTCTAAATCATGTCCAGGTCAAGCTCTGATAAGAGAACAAAATCTTGCGCAAGCCTCAGGCAATTTCTCTTCATCTCACTGGTCAAATCTATAAATTTTCTGTAAAGCAACATGTTGAGCACTAGCAGGAAAGTATTTTCGAAAGAAAACATCACGCAAATCAGTTGGACTTTTAATAGAACCGGGAGGCAAATTATTATACCAAGTTTTAGCATCATCCTTTAATGAGAAAGGAAAAATTTTAGCGACAAAATAAGTACGCATCTTGACATCATCAGAAAACAAACTACTCATTGAAGAAAGTTCAATCATGTGTTCTACAGCACTTTCTTTTTCAGTACCACAAAAGGGTGCTTTCTCTACAATAGCTATATGAGATAGATCAAGAGAAAAATCATAATCTTTATCCTTAATGCATATAGGAGATGTGGCAAATTTAGGATCAGGAGATAACTTATGTCTAACAGTATATTGTGTGAGAAACTTTTTAATTTTGCTTGCATCAGCAGTAGCATTGCATCTAGTAATAAAATCATCATTAAGCTCCACATAATCTTCATCAGGATCATCACTAGAATAATCAAGTTCAGGTGAATTAACAGGTGTAGTAGCATTAGGAGTTTTAGTATTTTCAATTTGTCTAGACCTAGCAATTGTAGCATCTAGAAAGGATCCCAACAAACCACTATCATCAAGCACAGCAGAAACATTATCAATATTATGAGAGTTTTCAGATTCAGCAGAAGTACCAGCAAGTGAAGCTTGTGGCGGTGAAACAAGTCGACTTATCACAGATGGTGAATCAAGAGTAGCAGAGGTACTCAGAGTTGTACCTTTTCTTGTAGTGGATGGTAATATGGCGACTTTAGGATCGCGAGGTTTACCCGTGATGGAGAATTTGCAGCGAACAATATCAATCCAAGTGAACTTCCAAATAAAGCTATGCTCCCCGGCAACGGCGCCAGAAAACAGTCTTGATAACCCACAAGTATAGGGGATCGCTGCAGTCTTCGTGGGTAGTAAAACCCAATTTATTGATTCGACACAAGGGGAGACAAAGATTACTTGAAAGCCTTAACAACGGAGTTGTCAATTCAGCTGCACCTGGAAACAGACTTGCTCGCAAGAGTTTATCAGTAGTAACAGTTTTATAGCAGTAGCAGTAGTGAAATAACAGCAGCAGAGTAACAGAGACAACAGTAGTGATTATAGTAAACAGCAGGATTAAAATACGGTAGGCACGGGGACGGATAACGGGCATTGCATGGATGAGAGAAACTCATTTAACAATCAAGCAGGGCATTTGCAGATAATAATAAAATGGTGTCTAAGTACAAAGCAATCAATAGGCATGTGTTCCAATTATAGTCGTACGTGCTTACAATGAGAAACTTGCACAACATCTTTTGTCCTACCAGCCGGTGGCAGCCGGGCCTCAAGGGAATCTACTGAATATTAAGGTACTCCTTTTAATAGAGTACCGGAGCAAAGCATTAACACTCCGTGAACACATGTGATCCTCACATCACTACAATCCCCTCCGGTTGTCCCGATTTCTGTCACTTCGGGGCCATTGGTTCCGGACAGCGACATGTGTATACAACTTGCAGGTAAGACCATAAACAATGAATATCATGATGAAGTAATAACATGTTCAGATCTGAGATCATGGCACTCGGGCCCTAGTGACAAGCATTAAGCATAACAAGTTGCAACAATATCATCAAAGTACCAATTACGGACACTAGGCACTATGCCCTAACAATCTTATACTATTACATGACCAATCTCATCCAATCCCTACCATCCCCTTCAGCCTACAGCGGGGGAATTACTCACACATGGATGGGGGAAACATGGCTGGTCGATGGAGAGGCGTCGGTGGTGATGGTGGCGATGATCTCCTCCAATTCCCCGTCCCGGCGGAGTGCCAGAACGGAGACTTCTGGCTCCCGAGACGGAGTTTCGTGATGTGGCGGCGTTCTGGAGGGTTTCTGGCGACTTCGACTTCCTCCCGTGCGTTTTTAGGTCGAAGGCAATAAGTAGTCCGAAAGAGGGCGTCGGGGGCCAACCGAGGCCGCCACACACTAGGGCCGCGCGCCCCCCTCCTGGGCCGCGCCGGCCTAGTGTGTGGGGCCCTCGGGCCCCCACCTGGCTTGCCCTTCTGGCTCCGTCAGTATTCTGGGAAAATAGGACATTTCGCATAAATTCCGAGGATTTTCCTGAAAGTTGGATTTCTCCACAATAACGAGACACCAGAACAGTTCTGCTGAAAACAGCGTTAGTCCGTATTAGTTGCATCCAAAATACACAAATTAGAGCCAAAACAATAGAAAAAGTGTTCGGGAAAGTAGATACATTTTGGACGTATCAGGGGCCAGCCGAGGCCGCCACACACTAGGGCCGCGCGGGCCCCTCCTGGGCCGCGCCGGCCTAGTGCGTGGGGCCCTCGGGCCCCCACCTGGCTCGCCCTTCTGGCTCCGCCAATATTCTGGGAAAATAGGACCTTCTGCATAAATTCAGAGGATTTTCCTGAAAGTTGGATTTCTGCACAAAAACGAGACACCAGAACAGTTCTGCTGAAAACAACGTTAGTCCGTGTTAGTTGCATCCAAAATACACTAATTTGAGGCAAAACAATAGCAAAAGTGTTCGGGAAAGTAGATACGTTTTGGACGTATCAACTCCCCCCAAGCTTAGCTTATTGCTTGTCCTCAAGCAATTCAGTTAACAACTGAGCGATAAAAGAACTTTCACGAACACATTTGTTCATATTATGTAAATATTCTCATGCTATGGCTAACACTTAGGCAGTTCATAATAAGATACATGCAAATAAGATCATCTAATAGCTATGTCAATCATGGAAAGGTACCAACAATTAATAATAAGCATCATGAATCATGTATATAAGCAGGGTTGCAATGTTCATAAAAGAGTATGATAGAGTGGTATCTCGCTTGCCCATATTTGATCAGCAAAACATAAATGCTCAGGCACCTCTGAAGTTCATAGAAAGACTAGAAATAGTGATTGTCAAAGATAAAAGCATCAAAGTTATACCACAATTAATCATATTTTGGGACAAGCATATTATACTAAGAATGACAGTTGTGCTCTCAAGAAAGTGCTCAAAGAAAGGATGGAGACTCAATGTAAAAGTAAAAGATTGACCCTTCGCAGAGGGAAGCAGGGATTAACATGTGCTAGAGTTTTTCATTTGTAAAACAGGAGTAAAACTATTTTGAGAGGTGTTTGTTGTTGTCAACGAATGATAATGGGTACTCTAACTACCTCGTCAACCAGACTTTCAAGAGCGGCTCCCATGAAGGACGTTATTTCTACCAGCAAGGTAAATCATCCCTCTTCTCTTTTGTTTACACACGTACTTTAGTTTTATTATGGATGACACTCCCCCCAACCTTTGCTTACACAAGCCATGGCTAACCGAATCCTCGGGTGCCTTCCATCAATCACATACCATGGAGGAGTGTCTATTTGCAATTTAAGTTGCTTACTGATAAATCAGGGCAAAACATGTGAAGAGAATTATTAATGAAAGTTGATTAATTGGGGCTGGGAACCCCGTTGCCGGCTCTTTTTGCAAAATTATTGGATAAGCGGATGTGTCACTAGTCCATTATGAAAGTCTGTCAAGAGTAAATGACAAGATTGAAAGATAAACACCACATATTTCCTCATGAGCTATAAAATATTAACACAAATTGAGAAGCATTTTGAAGGTTTAAAGGTAGCACATGAGAATTTACTTGGAATGCTTTGAAATGCCATGCATAGGTATTTATGGTGGACACTCTGGAATAACTTGATTTTCATGTGTTTGGAAGCACGAGCAGCGTTCCCACTCAGTACAAGTGAAGGCTAGCAATAGACTGGGAAGCGACAATCAAGAGAGCAGTAACTGTCATAATCATGCTTGTGACAAAATAAATTAACTGAGGCATAAAAGTGATACAAGAATTCTGAAGCAATGTAAATCATCGAGGCTTAATTGACTTTTGTTCAGTCATATGCATGCGTGAGCATGTGCCAAGTTTAATTCAAACGAATTATTCAGAGGAGGATACCACAATATCATACCTATTTATGAATAAAACAATGCAAGCAAACATCCATGACATGCTAGTCATATTAATAAATTGGAGCTAAACATGAGAGATCATGAACTACTAGACTTTCTTAAATGACATATACCTCACATGGACCAACTAAGCATGCTCACATGGATTTGTATATGTACAAAAATGAAAACAAATAGAGTTCATACCAGCCTCTCACCACAATCAGATCGTCGAATATCGTCATTATTGCCTTTCACTTGTGTAGCTTGGATAATATGAAATGAAAAACACGCTCCAGCAACCGAAGACCATTGAACTCATAAAGAACTTTACAAAACCAAAGAAGAACATCAAATATTTTTGGTGTTTTCGAATTTGGAAGCAAGAACAAAAGGAAACAAGCAAACAAAGCAAAATCTTTTTGGAGTTTCTTATAGCAAACCAACGATAGCAAATAAAGCAAGATAAAAGCAAGAAACTAAAATAAACAAGTGGTGAAGAGAAACAACAGAAATATTTTTGGTCTTTTTGTGTTTTAGGAAAGAAACGAAGTAAGAATAAGAAAATGAAAACTAAAAGAAACACAGAAAAGCAAGATGGCAGAAATCTGCCAAAACTTGACAGCAGTACAGTAATCGATTTGAAATAAATTCTTAAGCTGCTCAGATCGAAAAGTGTTCAACTAATGAAAGTTATATAACAACCTGGGGAACATGCATAAAAATTGGCAGCTCAAAATAACGTTCTGTCTGTGCGCACGATTTTTTTAGTAACAGTCCAGAATCTGTTTTCAGGCAGCACTTCCCCAAATATCATCTCCCCCTCATTAGAAAACCACTCAAAGAAACTAAACAAGTATGTACAAGTATCCAGCAACCATAATATGCAAAGAATGAGTGATGCCGGTATACCTCCCCCCAAGCTTAGGCTTTTGGCCTAAGTGGAGATCAATCCCATGGTGCCCATGAAGTAGCACCTCCGTAGTACGACGAAGATGGATCATATTCCGGGCATGTGCTGGAAGAAACACCCGGATACGTGACGGTGTAGTCGTAGGAGGGCTCGGCGTCCTCGGAGTCATGCTGGTGGTGGAAGCCTTGTATCTTCAATTGCTCATCCACCTCCTCCTTAGTGCGCGACCATGGTTTCCTGTCAATAGTGAACAAATCTGGCTGTGGCAAAAGGATTTCCCTCTCTTCCCCGTCAGCAAACAATATTCTATAGACAATCTTACCTAAACTAGAGTCGGTTGTAACAAATTGATGACTCTTCATAGCAGCAATATCGAGCCTCATAGGAGTTATTTTTACATCATTAGGGTCAAGAGGAAGCTCTAAATATGCTAAAACGCGTGAAGCAATAATTTCTCCAAATATAGGCCCCTTGTTAGACAAGCGGCGAGCAACAAGAGCACCAAGATGATAAGGCGTGTCCCCAGTGAGTGCAGCAATTAAGAAACCAAGGTGATAGCTAGATATGTTACTAGTGTTCTCCCTACCAAGAATGCTAGTACCAATGTAATAAGCAAAATACTTAATGGCGGGGAGTTGGATGTTTCTTATCTTGCCACGCTGAATGGTGCGACAATCATCATTGGTGATCCCTCGATAGAGCTCTAGCAATTCCTTGGGGTTGTCCTCGATCTTCCTTGCTGTACCTACAGGGGCAATACCCAATGCAGCACAAAAAATTCCAACTTCATAGTAATAGGTTTACCATAGATCTTAAATTCTACGGTCGGGCGAAAGTGCTTATTGTTGAATTTGAAGCTCTCCACAAAGATTTTAGTGAGCGTATAGTATTGCTCACTCTCATCTCCCACATAGGTGGTTAAACCTGCCTTACCGGTGAGGGTCAAGAAATCATCCAACAACCCTGCATTACTCAAAAAGTCATAAAATGGGAAGGATGCAGCATTAGGGACTCCATTGTCCTCTTCGGGCGCGAAGCTTGGTGCGATGAGGTCCTCATTATAGGATTGCCTGAATCGGGTGGATGACCTAGAGGGCCTCCCCGTGCTTGTTGTCTCTCTTTCAAACACTTCTCCAAAGTTACAATTATCCATCTTCCTTTTCTGAAATTTTTCAACAAACAATATAAAATTTGATTTGGTGACATATAATTGAGGAAAACTACCATAGGAACTTGCTAGAGTACTAATCATGCATCAAAACTAGTTTCTACCACTTAGAACAAGCATGCAAGCTCACTAAACATGTTAACTACAGCAGCAAAATATTCAAGATATACTCCACCAAACAAAATTCTACTTGGATAATCGGAGGAGTCACATACCGAAGAGAAAATGTGCCAAATCTCAGACAGAAATCTGGGCTGAGCAAAGAGATCGAGAAATCTGGAGTTCTCGAGAAAAAACGCGAGTGAGAGGAACCTGGTGCGAGTTTTTTCGGGAGAGAGAAGAGAGTGGGAGGAAGAGATGATGAAGTGGGGCAAAGGGGGACCCACACAACAGGGTGGCGCGCCCCATGATACGTCTCCGACGTATCGATAATTTCTTATGTTCCATGCCACATTATTGATGATATCTACATGTTTTATGCATACTTTATGTCGTATTTATGCATTTTCCGGCACTAACCTATTAACGAGATGCCGAAGAGCCAGTTGCTGTTTTCTGCTGTTTTTGGTTTCAGAAATCCTACAAAGGAAATATTCTCGGAATTGGACGAAATCAACGCCCAGAGGCCTATTTTTGCACGAAGCTTCCAGAAGACCGAAGGGGAGACGAAGTGGGGCCACGAGGTGGCGACACAACAGGGCGGCGCGGCCTGGGCCCTGGCCGCGCGGCCCTGGTGTGTGGGCCCCTCGTGACGCCTCTTGACCTGCCCTTTCGCCTACTTAAAGCCTCCGTCGCAAAACCCCCAGTACCGAGAGCCACGATACGGAAAACCTTACTGAGACGCCGCCGCCGCCAATCCCATCTCGGGGGATTCAGGAGATCGCCTCCGGCACCCTGACGGAGAGGGGAATCATCTCCCGGAGGACTCTTCACCGCCATGGTCGCCTCCGGAGTGATGAGTGAGTAGTTCACCCCTGGACTATGGGTCCATAGCAGTAGCTAGATGGTCGTCTTCTCCTTATGTGCTTCATTGTCGGATCTTGTGAGCTGCCTAACATGATCAAGATCATCTATCTGCAATGCTATATGTTGTGTTTGTCAGGATCCGATGGATAGAGAATATTATGTTATGTTGATTATCAATCTATTACCTATGTGTTGTTTATGATCTTGCATGCTCTCCATTATTAGTAGAGGCTCTGGCCAAGTTTTTACTCTTAACTCCAAGAGGGAGTATTTATGCTCGATAGTGGGTTCATGCCTCCATTAAATCTGGGACAGTGACAGAAAGTTCTAAGGTTGTGGATGTGCTGTTGCCACTAGGGATAAAACATTGATGCTATGTCCGAGGATGTAGTTATTGATTACATTACGCACCATACTTAATGCAATTGTCTGTTGTTTGCAACTTAATACTGGAAGGGGTTCGGATGATAACCTGAAGGTGGACTTTTTAGGCATAGATGCATGCTGGATAGCGGTCTATGTACTTTGTCGTAATGCCCAATTAAATCTCACTATACTTATCATATCATGTATGTGCATTGTCATGCCCTCTCTATTTGTCAATTGCCCGACTGTAATTTGTTCACCCAACATGCTATTTATCTTATGGGAGAGACACCTCTAGTGAACTGTGGACCCCGGTCCATTCTTTTACATTAAATACAATCTACTGCAATACTTGTTCTACAAGCTTTTCTGCAAACAATCATCATCCACACTATACATCTAATCCTTTGTTACAGCAAGCCGGTGAGATTGACAACCTCACTGTTTCGTTGGGGCAAAGTACTTTGGTTGTGTTGTGCAGGTTCCACATTGGCGCCGGAATCCCTGGTGTTGCGCCGCACTACATCCCGCCGCCATCAACCTTCAACGTGCTTCTTGGCTCCTCCTGGTTCGATAAACCTTGGTTTCTTTCTGAGGGAAAACTTGCTACTATGTACATCATACCTTCCTCTTGGGGTTCCCAACGAACGTGTGTATTACACGCCATCAAGCTCTTTTTCTGGTGCCGTTGCCGGGGAATGAAGGAAAGTTACACCACAAAGATTTTCAACTCCCACGTCAACAACTCTTTTTCTGGTGCCGTTGCCGGGGAGATCAAGACACGCTGCAAGGGGAGTCTCCACAATCCAATCTCTTTACTTTGTTTTTGTCTTGCTTTATTTTATTTACTTTGTTTGCTGCATTATATCAAAACACAAAAAAATTAGTTGCTAGCTTTACTTTATTTACTATCTTGTTCTTTATATCAAAAACACAAAAAAAATTAGTTACTTGCATTTACTTTATTTACTTTTTGTTTATTTCATCATGTTTCCTCCTAAGTACACTCTAAAAGACATACCGGTAGGCCGAGGGTCTATAATTGGGAGAGATAATATAGAAGATTTTTTCACTCATGTTAGTACCACTGAAGATTTTGAAGATAGACACTTGGTAGAACTTGCTCGTACTTATGAAATTGCTGTTGCTTCTTTAGTTCACATGTTGGAAACTAAATTTGTTAATCTTAATCCTATAATCCAACACATGTTTCTCACACTCGGTGATATGGAAGAAGGGGAAAAGAAAGATTTTGTTTTAGAAACCCTTCTTAAAGAATTTGGAGGTGTAGCAAGAGAGGCTAGAAAGGTCTTTACTAAATACAATATGCTTGGCTCTTATACCAACTTCGTTAGAATCCTTGAAAAGATGGACATGGAGAGAGTTAGGTACACTAATAATATTAATGATGTAGGGGATATTAAGACATCAATACCTTGCAAGCTCGCAGGAATGTTCGAGGCACTAGAAAAGAATTATGATTGGACTGTTCCCGAAAATTTGTTTGATGAGAATAGCAAGCCTAAGAGTAATGAAAAAGGAGCCTCTGAAACTTACATAGATAAGATAACATGCATTGTTGAGGCAACTCCCAACACCCCTGGTAATGATGTTGATGCTTCATCTCTTGATAACACTTGATATACACTTTCTGCGCCTAGCTGAAAGGCGTTAAAGAAAAGCGCTTATGGGAGACAACCCATGTTTTTACTACAGTACTTTTATTTTATATTTGAGTCTTGGAAGTTGTTACTACTATAGCAACCTCTCCTTATCTTAGTTTTGTGCATTGTTGTGCCAAGTAAAGTCGTTGATAGTAAGGTTCATACTAGATTTGGATTACTGTGCAGAAACAGATTTCTTTGCTGTCACGAATTTCGACCTGCCTCTCTTTAGGTAGCTCAGAAAAATATGCCAATTTACGTGCGTGATCCTCAGATATGTACGCAACTTTCATTCAATTTGGGCATTTTCATTTGAGCAAGTCTGGTTCCACTTTAAAATTCGTCTTTACAAACTGTTCTGTTTTGACAGATTCTGCCTTTTATTTCGCATTGCCTCTTTTGCTATGTTGGATGAATTTCTTTGTTCCATTAATGTCCAGTAGCTTTGTGCAATGTCCAGAAGTGTTAAGAATGATTATGTCACCCCTGAACATGTAAATTTTTATTGTGCACTAACCCTCTAATGAGTTGTTTTGAGTTTGGTGTGGAGGAAGTTTTCAAGGATCAAGAGAGGGAAATGATGCAATATGATCAAGGAGAGTGAAAGCTCTAAGCTTGGGGATGCCCCGGTGGTTCACCCCTGCATATTTTAAGAAGACTCAAGCGTCTAAGCTTGGGGATGCCCAAGGCATCCCCTTCTTCATCGACAACATTATCAGGTTCCTCCCCTGAAACTATATTTTTATTCCATCACATCTTATGTGCTTTGCTTGGAGCGTCGGTTTGTTTTTGTTTTTGTTTTTGTTTGAATAAAATGGATCCTAGCATTCATTGTGTGGGAGAGAGACACGCTCCGCTGTTGCATATGGACAAATATGTCCTTAGGCTTTACTCATAGTATTCATGGCGAAGGTTGAATCTTCTTCGTTAAATTGTTATATGGTTGGAATCGGGAAATGCTACATGTAGTAATTCTAAAATGTCTTGAATAATTTGATACTTGGCAATTGTTGTGCTCATGTTTAAGCTCTTGCATCATATACTTTGCACCCATTAATGAAGAAATACATAGAGCTTGCTAAAATTTGGTTTGCATATTTGGTCTCTCTAAAGTCTAGATAATTTCTAGTATTGAGTTTTGAACAACAAGGAAGACGGTGTAGAGTCTTATAATGTTTACAATATGTCTTTTATGTGAGTTTTGCTGCACCGGTTCATCCTTGTGTTTGTTTCAAATAACCTTGCTAGCCTAAACCTTGTATCGAGAGGGAATACTTCTCATGCATCCAAAATCCTTGAGCCAACCACTATGCCATTTGTGTCCACCATACCTACCTACTACATGGTATTTTTTCGCCATTCCAAAGTAAATTGCTTGAGTGCTACCTTTAAATTTCCATCATTTACCTTTGCAATATATAGCTCATGGGACAAATAGCTTAAAAACTATTGTGGTATTGAATATGTACTTATGCACTTTATCTCTTATTAAGTTGTTTGTTGTGCGATAACCATGTTCCTGGGGATGCCATCAACTACTCTTTGTTGAATATCATGTGAGTTGCTATGCATGTTCGTCTTGTCTGAAGTAAGGGAGATTTACCACTCATTTAATGGTTAGAGCATGCATAATGTTAGAGAAGAACATTGGGCCGCTAACTAAAGCCATGAATCATGGTGGAAGTTTCATTTTTGACATATATCCTCAATCTCATATGAGAACATTAATTGTTGCTAATTTCTTATGCATTAAAGAGGAGTCCATTATCTGTTGTCTATGTTGTCCCGGTATGGATGTCTAAGTTGAGAATAATCAAAAGCGAGAAATCCAAATGCGAGCTTTCTCCTTAGACCTTTGTACAGGCGGCATAGAGGTACGCCTTTGTGACACTTGGTTAAAACATGTGTATTGCGATGATAATCCTGGTAATCCGAGCTAATTAGGACAAGGTGCGGGCACTATTAGTATACTATGCATGAGGCTTGCAACTTGTAAGATATAATTTACATGATACATATGCTTTATTACTACCGTTGACAAAATTGTTTCATGTTTTCAAAATAAAAGCTCTAGCACAAATATAGCAATCGATGCTTTCCTCTTTGAAGGACCTTTCTTTTACTTTTATGTTGAGTCAGTTCATCTATTTCTCTCCACCTCAAGAAGCAAACACTTGTGTGAACTGTGCATTGATTCCTACATACTTGCATATTGCACTTGTTATATTACTTTACATTGACACTATCCATGAGATATACATGTTATAAGTTGAAAGCAACCGCTGAAACTTAATCTTCCTTTGTGTTGCTTCAATACCTTTACTTTGATTTATTGCTTTATGAGTTAACTCTTATGCAAGACTTATTGATGCTTGTCTTGAAGTACTATTCATGAAAAGTCTTTGCTTTATGATTCAGTTGTTTACTCATGTCATTACCATTGTTTTGATCGCTGCATTCATTACATATGCTTACAATAGTATTGATCAAGATTATGATGGCATGTCACTCCAGAAATTATCTTTGTTATCGTTTACCTGCTCGGGACGAGCAGGAACTAAGCTTGGGGATGCTGATACGTCTCCGACGTATCGATAATTTCTTATGTTCCATGCCACATTATTGATGATATCTACATGTTTTATGCATACTTTATGTCGTATTTATGCATTTTCCGGCTCTAACCTATTAATGAGATGCCGAAGAGCCAGTTGCTATTTTCTGCTGTTTTTGGTTTCAGAAATCCTACAAAGGAAATATTCTCGGAATTGGACGAAATCAACGCCCAGGGGCCTATTTTTGCACGAAGCTTCCAGAAGACCGGATGGGAGACGAAGTGGGGCCACGAGGTGGCGACACAATAGGGCGGCGTGGCCTGGGCCCTGGCCGCGCGGCCCTGGTGTGTGGGCCCCTCGTGACGCCTCTTGACCTGCCCTTTCGCCTACTTAAAGCCTCCGTCGCGAAACCCCCAGTACCGAGAGCCACGATACGGAAAACCTTACTGAGACGCCGCCGCCGCCAATCCCATCTCGGGGGATTCAGGAGATCGCCTCCGGCACCCTGCCGGAGAGGGGAATCATCTCCCAGAGGACTCTTCACCGCCATGGTCGCCTCCGGAGTGATGAGTGAGTAGTTCACCCCTGGACTATGGGTCCATAGCAGTAGCTAGATGGTCGTCTTCTCCTTATGTGTTTCATTGTCGGATCTTGTGAGCTGCCTAACATGATCAAGATCATCTATCTGTAATGCTATATGTTGTGTTTGTCGGGATTCGATGGATAGAGAATATTATGTTATGTTGATTATCAATCTATTACCTATGTGTTGTTTATGATCTTGCATGCTCTCCGTTATTATTAGAGGCTCTGGCCAAGTTTTTACTCTTAACTCCAAGAGGGAGTATTTATGCTCGATAGTGGGTTCATGCCTCCATTAAATCTGGGACAGTGACAGAAAGTTCTAAGGTTGTGGATGTGCTGTTGCCACTAGGGATAAAACATTGATGCTATGTCCGAGGATGTAGTTATTGATTACATTACGCACCATACTTAATGCAATTGTCTGTTGTTTGCAACTTAATACTGGAAGGGGTTCGGATGATAACCTGAAGGTGGACTTTTTAGGCATAGATGCATGCTGGATAGCGGTCTATGTACTTTGTCGTAATGCCCAATTAAATCTCACTATACTTATCATATCATGTATGTGCATTGTCATGCCCTCTCTATTTGTCAATTGCCCGACTATAATTTGTTCACCCAACATGCTATTTATCTTATGGGAGAGACACCTCTAGTGAACTGTGGACCCCGGTCCATTATTTTACATTAAATACAATCTACTGCAATACTTGTTCTACTGTTTTCTGCAAACAATCATCATCCACACTATACATCTAATCCTTTGTTACAGCAAGCCGGTGAGATTGACAACCTCACTGTTTCGTTGGGGCAAAGTACTTTGGTTGTGTTGTGCAGGTTCCACGTTGGCGCCGGAATCCCTGGTGTTGCGCCGCACTACATCCCGCCGCCATCAACCTTCAACGTGCTTCTTGGCTCCTCCTGGTTCGATAAACCTTGGTTTCTTTCTGAGGGAAAACATGCTACTGTGTACATCATACCTTCCTCTTGGGGTTCCCAACGAACGTGTGTATTACACGCCATCACCCCCCTTGCTGGCCGCGCCGGCCTGTGGGGTGCCACCCTGGGGTGCCCCACTGGTCATCCCCAGGTGTTCCCAGGTGCCTCGTCGAAAAATAGGACCAACGGTATAATTTTTGTGAATTTTTGAAAACTTTGAAAAATGCACATTTCTGGGTGTCAAAATTATTATTACTGGGCAGGAAAAATTTTGAAATCTCTAATTAACTAAAGAACTTTGCAAAATAAAAGTGCTACAGCAAGTAGATCAAGTGGAGGGAGATCGAAAGAGATGTTGTTTACCTCCTCTATGCATATAAAATGAATTTGTTAACAAGGTTGATCAAGTCTTGCCACCAAATAAATTTTACATAGCATATGAAGAAGTAAACCTCAAATCAATCATGTTACCTTGAATTGTATTGATATGGATCCAATCACAAGAGTTTGATATTCTTCTTTACGCTCATATATTGGACAATCAATAGTTCCCACTTTGATAGTTCTCACATTAGAAATTGTATTAACTCCACATGCTTTCTCAATCCTCTTGGGAAAATAAACGGTATGCTCCTTGTCATCGACATTGAAAGTAACTTTTCCTTTATTGCAATCAATAACAGCCCCTGCGGTGTTAAGAAAAGGTCTCCCAAGAATAATAGACATATTATCATCTTCAGGCATTTCCAACACAACAAAATCAGTTAATATCAAGCAGTTATTAGTAACTTGAACAGGAACATCCTCACATATACCAACAGGAATAGCAGTAGATTTATCAGCCATTTGCAAAGATATATCAGTAGGTGTCAACTTATCTAAGTAAAGTCTCTTATAAAGAGAAAAAGGCATAACACTAACACCAGCTCCCAAGTCACATAGAGCAGTTTTAACATAATTATTCTTAATAGAACAAGGAATAGTAGGTATACCTGGGTGATACGTCTCCGACGTATCGATAATTTCTTATGTTCCATGCCACATTATTGATGATAGCTACATGTTTTATGCATACTTTATGTCATATTTATGCATTTTCCGGCACTAACCTATTAACGAGATGCCGAAGAGCCAGTTGTTGTTTTCTGCTGTTTTTGGTTTCAGAAATCTTAGTAAGGAAATATTCTCGGAATTGGATGAAATCAACGCCCAGGGGCCTATTTTTCCACGAAGCTTCCAGAAGACCGGAGGACTTACGAAGTGGGGCCACGAGGCGCCGCCACAACAGGGCGGCGCGGCCCAGGCCTTGGCCGCGCGGCCCTGGTGTGTGGGGCCCTCGTGTGGCCCCCTGACCTGCCCTTCCGCCTACATATAGTCTTCATCGCGAAACCCCTAGTACCGAGAGCCACGGTACGAGAAACCTTCCAGAGCCGCCGCCATCGCGAAGCCAAGATCTGGGGGACAGGAGTCTCTGTTCCGGCACGCCGCCGGGACGGGGAAGTGCCCCCGGAAGGCTTCTCCATCAACACCACCGCCATCTTCATCAACGCTGTTGTCTCCCATGAGGAGGGAGTAGTTCTCCATCGAGGCTCGGGGCTGTACCGGTAGCTATGTGGTTCATCTCTCTCCTATGTACTTCAATACAATAATCTCATGAGCTGCCTTACATGATTGAGATTCATATGATGATGCTTGTATCTAGATGTCATTATGCTAGTCAAGTGGGTTTTACTTATGTGATCTCCGGAGACTCCTAGTCCCATGTATGTAAAGGTGACAGTGTGTGCACCGTGTGGGTCTCTTAGGCTATATTTCACAGAATACTTATTCGCTGTTATGAATGGCATAGTGAAGTGCTTATTTATATCTCTTTATGATTGCAATGTGTTTTGTATCACAATATATCTGTGTGCTACTCTAGTGATGTTATTAAAGTAGTTTATTCCTCCTGCACGGTGTAATGGTGACAGTGTGTGCATCATGTAGTACTTGGCGTAGGCTATGATTGTGATCTCTTGTAGATTATGAAGTTAACTATTGCTATGATAGTATTGATGTGATCTATTCCTCCTTTCGTAGTGTGAAGGTGACAGTGTGCATGCTATGTTAGTACTTGGTTTGGTTATGTTGATCTGTTATGCACTCTAAGGTTATTTAAATATGAACATTGAATATTGTGGAGCTTGTTAACTCCGGCATTGAGGGTTCGTGTAATCCTACACAGTTAGTGGTGTTCATCATCCAACAAGAGGGTGTAGAGTCTAGCATCTATTTATTTATTCTGTTATGTGATCAATGTTGAGAGTGTCCACTAGTGAAAGTATGATCCCTAGGCCTTGTTCCTAAATACTGCTATCGCTGCTTGTTTACTGTTTTACTGCATCTTTACTTCCTGCAATATTACTACCATCATCTGCACGCCAGCAAGCACTTTTCTGGCGCCGTTACTACTGCTCATATTCATTCATACCACATGTATTTCACTATCTCTTCGCCAAACTAGTGCACCTATTAGGTGTGTTGGGGACACAAGAGACTTCTTGCTTTGTGGTTGCAGGGTTGCATGAGAGGGATATCTTTGACCTCTTCCTCCCTGAGTTCGATAAACCTTGGGTGATCCACTTAAGGGAAACTTGCTGCTGTTCTACAAACCTCTGCTCTTGGAGGCCCAACACTGTCTACAAGAATAGAAGCACCCGTAGACATCACTGGGTCGCCCAACTTCTTTGGAACTTTGCCATTGAAAGAGTAATTAGCAAGCATAGTGGAAACTTCCTCATTGGGGATTTTCCTTTTGTTAGTAACAATATCTTTCATATACTTTGAATAAGGAGGCAATTTAATAGCATCAGTCAAAGGGATTTGCAAGAATAAAGGTTTCATCCAATCACAAAATTTATTATAGTGTTCTTCTTCCTTTGATTTTAGTTTCTTAGCAGGAAAAGGCATTTGCTTTTGCACCCAAGGTTCCCTTTCATTACCATGTTTCTTAGCAATAAAATCTTCTTTAGTATACTTTTTATTTTTATCTTGCTTTTCATGTTCATCTTCAACTTCTTCTTTATCAGAAACATCATTCTTATCATTACCATTATTATTATCATGTTCATTACCACTTTCAGTTTCAGCATCAGAAATAGAAATACTATTAGGATCATTAACAGGCTCAGAGGATTCTACAACAGTTTTATGCTTCTTTTTCTTTTTCTTAGATGGAGTACTAGTTTCAGTTCGTTGAGAATCTTGTTCAACTCTTTTGGGATGCCCCTCAGGATATAGAGGATCCTGAGTAGAAACACCACCTCTAGTTGTTACTTCATAAGCATGCTTTTCTTTAGAATTATTTTTTAATAAGTCATTTTGCACTTTAGTGAGTTGATCAATTTGAGTTTGAACCATTTGAAAATGTTTAACAAGCATCTTAACATCATTGGAGGTTCTCTCCACAATATCATGCAAATTGCTAATAGCTTGAGAATTTTCCATTAGATGATTCTCTACTCTCATATTAAAATTACTTTGCTTAACAATATAATTATCAAACTCATCTAAGCATTGCGCAGGAGGTTTTGAATACGGAATATCTTCCCTAGTAAAGCGCTGAAGGGAGTTTACCTCAATCATGGTTGAAGGGGGAATTATCTCACATATATCTTCTATGGGAGGTAGATTCTTCACATCTTCAGATTTAATACCTTTCTCCTTGAGAGACTTCTTGGCTTCCCTCATATTTTCATCATTCAATTTAATTAAACCCCTCTTCTTCAATATTGGCATTGGAATTGGTTCAGGCGTAGTCCAATCATCATGATTCCGGCCTATTTTAGCCAATAATTCTTTAGCTTCGTCTGGAGTTCTTTTCCTGAAAACACAACCAGCACAACTATCCAAATATGCCCTAGACTCAATGGTTAGTCCACTATAAAATATATCAAGTAGATCATTCTTTTCTAAATCATGTCCAGGTCGAGCTCTGATAAGAGAACAAAATCTTGCCCAAGCCTCAGGCAATTTCTCTTCATCTCCCTGGTCAAATCTATAAATTTTCTGTAAAGCAATATGTTGAGCACTAGCAGGAAAGTATTTTCGAAAGAAAACATCACGCAAATCAGTAGGACTTTTAATAGAACCAGGAGGCAAATTATTATACCAAGTTTTAGCATCATCCTTTAATGAGAAAGGAAAAATTTTAGCGACAAAATAAGTACGCATCTTGACATCATCGGAAAACAAGCTACTCATAGAAGAAAGTTCAATCATGTGTTCTACAGCACTTTCTTTTTCAGTACCACAAAAGGGTGCTTTCTCTACAATAGCTATATGAGATAGATCAAGAGAAAAATCATAATCTTTATCTTTAATGCATATAGGAGATGTGGCAAATTTAGGATCAGGAGATAACTTATGTCTAACAGTATATTGTGTGAGAAACTTTTTAATTTTGCTTGCATCAGCAGTAGCATTGCATCTATTAATAAAATCATCATTAAGATCCACATAATCTTCATCAGGATCATCACTAGAATAATCAAGTTCAGGTGAATTAACAGGTGTAGTAGCATTAGGAGTTTCAGTATTTTCAATTTGTCTAGACCTAGCAATTGTAGCATCTAGAAAGGATCCCAATGAACCACTATCATCAAGCACAGCAGAAACATTATCAATATTATGAGAGTTTTCAGATTCAGCAGAAGTACCATCAAGTGAAGCTTGTGGCGGTGAAACAAGTCGACTTATCACAGATGGCGAATCAAGAGTAGCAGAGGTATTCAGAGTTGTACCTTTTCTGGTAGTGGATGGTAATACGGCGACTTTAGGATCGCGAGGTTTACCCATGATCGAGAATTTGCAGCGAATAATATCAATCCAAGTGAACTTCTAAATAACCCGGCAACGCCGCCAGAAAACAGTCTTGATAACCCACAAGTATAGGGGATCGCAGCAGTCTTCGTGGGTAGTAAAACCCAATTTATTGATTCGACACAAGGGGAGACAAAGAATACTTGAAAGCCTTAACAGCGGAGTTGTCAATTCAGCTGCACCTGGAAACAGACTTGCTCGCAAGAGTTTATCAGTAGTAACAGTTTTATAGCAGTAGCAGTAGTGAAATAACAGCAGAGTAACAGAGACATCAGTAGTGATTATAGTAAACAGCAGGATTAAAATACTGTAGGCACTGGGACGGATAACGGGCGTTGCATGGATGAGAGAAACTCATGTAACAATCAAGCAGGGCATTTGCAGATAATAATAAAACGGTGTCCAAGTACAAAGCAATCAATAGGCATGTGTTCCAATTATAGTCGTACGTGCTCGCAATGAGAAACTTGCACAACATCTTTTGTCCTACCAGCCGGTGGCAGCCGGGCCTCAAGGGAATCTACTGGATATTAAGGTACTCCTTTTAATAGAGTACCGGAGCAAAGCATTAACACTCCGTGAACACATGTGATCCTCACATCACTACCATCCCCTCCGGTTGTCCCGATTTCTGTCACTTCGGGGCCATTGGTTCCGGACAGCGACATGTGTATACAACTTGCAGGTAAGATCATAAACAATGAATATCATGATGAAATAATAACATGTTCAGATCTGAGATCATGGCACTCGGGCCCTAGTGACAAGCATTAAGCATAACAAGTTGCAACAATATCATCAAAGTACCAATTACGGACACTAGGCACTATGCCCTAACAATCTTATACTATTACATGACCAATCTCATCCAATCCCTACCATCCCCTTCAGCCTACAGCGGGGGAATTACTCACACATGGATGGGGAAACATGGCTGGTCGATGGAGAGGCGTCGGTGGTGATGGTGGCGATGATCTCCTCCAATTCCCCGTCCCGGCGGAGTGCTAGAACGGAGACTTCTGGCTCCCGAGACGAAGTTTCGCGATGTGGCGGCGTTCTGGAGGGTTTCTGGCGACTTCGAATTTTTTCCGTGCGTTTTTAGGTCGATGGCAATAAGTAGTCCGAAAGAGGGCGTCGGGGGCCAGCCGAGGCCGCCACACACTAGGGCCGCGCGGGCCCCTCCTGGGCCGCGCCGTCCTAGTGTGTGGGGCCCTCGGGCCCCCACCTGGCTCGCCCTTCTGGCTCCGCCAATATTCTGGGAAAATAGGACCTTCTGCATAAATTCTGAGGATTTTCCTGAAAGTTGGATTTCTGCACAAAAACGAGACACCAGAACAGTTCTGCTGAAAATAGCGTTAGTCCGTGTTAGTTGCATCCAAAATACACAAATTAGAGGCAAAACAATAGCAAAAGTGTTCGGGAAAGTAGATATGTTTTGGACGTATCAGCGTGCGGGAGAGTGGCGGACGCGCGCGGCGGCGGCGGATCGACGCGCGGCAGGAGAGCGCGGTGGCAGTGGCACACGGCGGAGGCGGTGGCGCACGGTAATGGCATCGGCGAGAGCAGCAGTGCGGCAGCCTGCCGCCATCGTCTCTGCTTCTCTCCGCGGGATTGATCTCCGCAGAGACGAAGAGGAGAAGTTAGAGGGGAGGACCCTTTGGTTTCGGTTGGTGGCACGAACCGGGACAAAAGGCCCCCCTTTAGTCCCGGTTTGTGCCACCAACCAGGACTAAAGGCCTATTTTCGTTGGGCGGTTGACTGCGCACGCAAAATAACCCTTTAGTCCCGGTTGGTGGCACGAACCGGGACTAAAGGCAAATTTGTATGTGCCTTTTCAAATAAGTATGTTTCCCGCCTTATTTTAAATAAAAAACATATGATATATCAAAATGTTCAGAAAAGAAATCTTTATGTAATAAAAGTATAATTTATTCATTATAAACATTTAAATATTTGCATATGAATTTGAATAACTTATGAATATGAATTTGAATAACTTATGAATATGAATTTGAAGCAATGTACCAAAGTGTCGGCGGGATAAGGATGTGCGGGTAACCATTAGTCCCGGCTGGTGGGAAAGTTTCCCGCCACGACGCCGTAAGGGAGATTTCCCGCCTACACGCCTCTATAAATAGGTCCTACGTCCCTGTCTCCCACTTCACTCACCGAACCCTAGCCCATTTCAAAATGCCCCCCAAAGCCGCACCCGCCGCCGGTGGAGGTGGACCCGCATCCCGCGGAGATAGAGGAGTGGAAGGAGGCGGCACTAGCGACTACTGTAGAAGCATTTGAGAGGCAGAGTCTCCAGGAGATGCATAAGCAGCGGCGTGTGGCGGAGCTGGATAGTGAGGAGATGCATAAGCATCGTCATGAGGAGGAGCTGCAGCCGCAGCTGCGGCAGGAGGCGGCAGCCAGGAGGGCAGCAGCGGATGCGCTGAAGAACTAGTCGAAGTCATTATTTTAGTTTAAATTTAGTTGGCGTATCTAGTTAAATTCCAATAAAGTCGTAGTCGTTACTTTGGTTTAAATTTAGTTAACGTTGATGACCCACAAGTATAGGGGGTGTATCGTAGTATCTTCGATAAGTAAGAATGTCGATCCCAACGAGGAGCAGAAGGTGTTGACAAGCAGTTTCGATGAAGGATTCACTGTAAATGCTCACAGACAAGTATTCAGGGGGTTTTGATGTAACAGTTGAATAAAGTACGAGTATGTAAAGTGCGAGAGTAATAATTGCAGCGAGTGGCCCAATCCTTTTTAGCACAAAGGACAAGCCGGTTTGTTTACTTATAATGACCAAACGTTCTCGAGGACACACGGGATTTTAGTCTAGTGCTTTCGCTACATACGGCTAAATAATCTTCATTGTTGTGATAAGTGTTGTGTGGGTGAACCTATGCTAATGTACCGCCCTTCCTAGGACTAATACATACTTGTGATTATACCCCTTGCAAGCATCCGCAACTACAAGAAAGTAATTAAGAATTAAATCTAACCACAGCCTTAAACTCTGAGATCCTGCGATCCCTCCTGCATCGATATACCAACGGGGGTTTAGGTTTCTGTCACTCCGGCAACCCCGCAATTGGCAAACGAGTACAAGATGCATTCCCCTAGGCCCATAAATGGTGAAGTGTCATGTAGTCGACGTTCACATGACACCACTAGAAGAATAACACCACAACTTAAATATCACACCATTGAATATTACTCATCCATAGTTCACTACTAACATTTAGACTTCTCCCATGTCCTCAAGAACTAAACGAACTACTCACGAGACATCATATGGAACATGATCAGAGGTGATATGACGATGAATAACAATCTGAACATAAACTTGGTTCAATGGTTTCACTCAATAGCATCAACAACAAGTAGAAATCGATACCGGGAGAGTTTCCCCTATCAAACAATCAAGATCAAACCCAAATTGCTACGGTGGTGACGGTGTCCAGCGGTGATGACGGCGGTGATGATGGTGGAGATGATGATGATGGTGATGGCGATGATGTCCAGCTCGATGACGGTGACGATGGCGTCGATTTCCCCCTCCCGGAGGGAATTTCCCCGGCGGATTCCTGCCCGCCGGAGAGCTCTTTTCTCTCTGGTGTTCTCCGCCCCGCAGAGGCGGCTGTAACTCTTCGCGAGGTACCCCTTCTGGCTTAGGTCTTCGGGACGAAGGGTTTGGCGAAGAAAAGGAGGCGAAAGGGGTCGTGGGCCCCCCAGACCACAGGCTGGCGCGGCCAGGGCCTGGGCCGCGCCGCCCTAGGGTGTGGGCCCACCCTGGCTGCTCCTGGCTCCTCCTTCTGGCTCCCTTCGTCATCTTGAAAAATAGGATTTTTGGTATAATTTCCTTCCAGAGTTGATCTTCCGAAATATTGCGTTCTGACGGTGCTTTTTCCAGCAGAATCCTGGCTCCGGTGTTCGATCCTCCAATAATGATGAAACATGCAAAATAGATGAAATAACATAAGTAATGTGTCCCAATATGAAATATATCAATGAATAACAGCAAATTATGATATAAAATAGTGATGCAAATTGGACGTATCAACTCCCCCCAAGCTTAGACTTCGCTTGTCCCCAAGCGAAACTGAGCTCGATAGACATGACCACATGTTTATGGAGTGAAGAGTCGATAAATAAAATACGGACAAGAAGCATCATATTCATTCACACAGGACATTATAGTAGACAACCTCTTATAACTCACATTGAAACAAGTATAGGGTAATCACAAGTAAAGGTGCATGAGAAATCATAATTGGTGATGGCAAACTTCGTTCTTGGTCAGAGAACAATTAACAGATTATATTTATCTCATTGAGCAGCGCTCTCATGTTAAAGTTTATAAGGCACAACTTGCATACTCAATCATAATGGTCTTCTCATGATCATTGATAACTTGCAAAGCTATATTCATTCAGATAAAACTTGTACTAAACAAGGAAGAATAAAAGACATGATGTAGCAAATCACAATATAATGGTTTGATCACAACTACTCAAATGCTTGCTTGAGATGGAGAGAAATAGGTTTACTGACTCAACATAAAGTAAAAGACAGGCCCTTCGCAGAGGGAAGCAGGGATTAAATCATGTGCTAGAGCTTTTTCAGTTTTGCAATCATATAAAGATAATAAAAGTAACATTTTGAGAGGTGTTTGTTGTTGTCAACGACTGGTAGCGGGTACTCTAACCCCCTTGCCAGACAACCTCCTAAGAGCGGCTCCCATATTATTTTCATTTTGTGTGGCACTCCTTCCAACCTTTCTTTCACAAACCATGGCTAACCGAATCCTCGGGTGCCTGCCAACAATCTCATACCATGAAGGAGTGCCTTTTTACTTTGTTTTATTATGATGATGACACTCCCCCCAACCTTTGCTTACACAAGCCATGGCTAACCGAATCCTTCGGGTGCCGTCCATCAATCACATACCATGGAGGAGTGTCTATTTAGTTTGATTAATTTGGGACTGGGAATCCCATTGCCAGCTCTTTTTGCAAAATTATTGGATAAGCGGATGAAGCCACTAGTCCATTGGTGGAAGTTGCCCAACAAGATTGAAAGATAAAACACCACATACTTCCTCATGAGCTATGAAACATTAACACAAATAAGAGATACTAAGTTTTGAATTGTTTAAAGGTAGCACATAAAGTATTTACTTGGAATGGCAGAAAATACCATGTAGTAGGTAGGTATGGTGGACACAAATGGCATAGGTTTGGGTTAAGGTTTGGATGCACGAGAAGTATTCCCTCTCAGTACAGGTTTTTGGCTAGCAAGGTTAATTAGCAAGCATAAGAGTCGAGGGAAACAAACAAATATACATATGATAGAAACAATCATGCATCTTCCTTATAAGCACAAACAATTTTAACTTCAGAATAATGAGCTATGAGCTAACAAGAAAGACAATGAAACATCTACATGTATTTCTCTTTTCTATTTAAACCTCAAAGTGTTGTTGCTATTGACCAATGCTAAGTTTGCCAAAACCAAATAGATTTATTCAATGCTCCCAAAGTGATACCAATACTAACAACAAGATGAATCATAGAGATTGCAAACTAAAATAAGATGTGCAATATGTAAATGATAAGACTTCTCATTAATATTCCATAACAATAACTCACACCAAGGGATACATAGATAACCAACTAAAGGAGAGACACTTCCAACTGCAACCCATCTTATACGATAACTTCCCTACTCATGATATGACACTACTTGACAATAAAAGTAAAAGGTAGTGATAATGTGATACCGCGGCACTCCCCCAAGCTTGGAACAAACCAAGGGGATGCCAATACCGATGATGAATTACTCCTTTGGCGATGGTGGTGATGAATTCTTCCCGAGCTTCTTAATAAGCTCCTTCGTCTTCAGCTTCTCAGCTTGATAATTCTGCACTAAGATTCGAAGAGATTCATTGTTATCCGAAGTTGGCGATGACGACCTTGTGACGCGAATCGAGTGGTATTCAATCAATCTTCGGAGACGGCAGTTCTCCTCCTGGAGTATCTCCACTTCTCTTCTCAGAGCCCGATATTGATCACAAAACTCATCGGTAACCCGTAGAACTTCTTCCATCATGGGGAAGGAGTCGAGGCTGAGAGCGGGTGGTAGAGGTCCCTGCAAGTTATGAGAAAAAGAACGTCGAGTGTCAACAGATCCCACCAAGATTTGCTTGCTCCCTCCGGCTTGCTGATCTTGTCTTGATGGCACCTCCTTCACTTCTTCCTCCGAAAGCCCCTTGCCCTTGTCGTTGGAGGCCATGGTGCTTCTAGACTGAAAACAGATCCTGGCATAAACAGCTCGAAACAAAACACGTCGAAAACACGATATACGGACCTCCAGGGGTCCGGGGGATTATATAGCAAAATTTTTCACGACATAAGGAAAGTACCAGATCGAACCAGAGTCGGAAAGAGGCGACGGGACGGCCAAACCATAGGGCGGCGCGGGCCCAGGCTTGGCCGCGCCGGCCTATGGTGCCGCGCCCTCGTGCGTCCTTTCCACTCCGTTTCGAACTCGTAATTTCTCATATTTTCCAAAAACAGCAAAAATATAGTTCGGAAAGTAAATTGCGTACTTTTCATTACCAGTACTGTTACCTATTCAAAGTCGAGTTCTGGCGGATTGTCAATTTGCCCTTTGATGAAATCCTCCGGTGTTTCCACTTGAATAATATCAACATCAACATTATAAGAATCACCCGAGATATAATGCTTGAGTCTTTGTCCATTCACCACTTGCGTAGCATTGCCTTGGAGAGAGCTAATTTTGATTGCTCCTGAACGATACACCTCCTCGACAACATATGGTCCTTCCCATTTCGAGAGTAATTTCCCTGCAAAGAATCTGAGACGAGACCGATACAATAGGACTTTATCCCCAATATTAAATTCTCTTTTGATAATCCTCCTATCATGCCATTTTTTAACTTTCTCTTTAAAGAGTTTAGCATTTTCATAAGCTTCACTTCTCCATTCATCTAGAGAACTCAATTGCAACAATCTCTTATCACCGGCAAGTTTAGGATCTTTATTTAATTCTCTAACAGCCCAATAAGCTTTGTGCTCTAGTTCTAAAGGTAAATGACAAGCTTTCCCATAAACCATTTTATAAGGTGACATTCCCATGGGATTTTTATAAGCAGTTCTATAAGCCCAAAGTGCATCCTTCAATTTACTAGCCCAATTCTTTCTGGTTTTATTAACGGTCTTTTGCAAAATAGATTTAATCTCTCTATTTGATAATTCTACTTGACCACTAGTTTGAGGATGATAAGCGGAAGCAATTCTATGATTAATACCATACCTAGCAAGAGTTTTTCTAAATCCTCCATGAATAAAGTGAGAACCTCCATCGGTCATAATATATCTAGGTACTCCAAATCTAGGAAAAATAATATCTAAGAGCATTCTTAAAGAGGTCTCACCATCAGCACTTTTTGTAGGTATAGCTTCCACCCATTTAGTAACATAATCAACAGCAACGAGTATATGAGTGTTACCTTCTGAAGACGGAAAAGGTCCCATGAAGTCAAATCCCCAACAATCAAACGGTTCAATAACAAGAGTATAATTCATAGGCATTTCATTGCGTCTGGAGATATTACCAACCCTTTGGCATTCATCACAAGATAAAATAAACTTTCTCGCATCTTTGAAGAGAGTTGGCCAATAAAAACCTGATTGTAGAACCTTTTGCGCGGTTCTTTCTCCGGCGTGATGTCCTCCATAAGCACTACCATGACATTTACTCAATATCTCCTGTTGTTCATATTCGGGAACACATCTTCGCATAATACCATCCACTCCTTCTTTATATAAGTGTGGGTCATCCCAGAAATAATGCCTCAAATCATAAAAGAATTTCCTCCTTTGCTGAGCTGAAAAGGTTGGAGGCAAGTACTTGGAAACAATAAAGTTAGCATAATCAGCATACCAAGGACTGTCTCGCGAGTTCACCTTTATTACAGCCAATTGTTCATTTGGAAAACTATCATTAACAGGAACAGGATCATAAGCAATATTTTCCAATCTAGACAAATTGTCAGCAACAGGATTATCAGCACCTTTCCTGTCTACAATATGTAAATCAAATTCTTGCAAAAGAAGTACCCATCTAATAAGCCTAGGCTTAGCATCTTTCTTTGTCATTAGGTATCTAATTGCAGCATGATCAGTATGAATAGTAACTTTTGAATCAACAATATAAGATCTAAATTTATCACAAGCAAAAACTACAGCTAATAATTCTTTTTCAGTTGTAGCATAATTTCTTTGAGCAGCATCAAGAGTTTTACTAGCATAATGAATAACATTCAGTTTTTTATCTACCCGCTGTCCAAGAACAGCGCCTACAGCAAAATCACTAGCATCACACATAATTTCAAAGGGTAAGTTCCAATCAGGAGGTTCAACTATAGGAGCAGTCGTTAAGGCTTTCTTAAGAGTTTCAAACGCTTCCTTACAATCATCATCAAAAACAAATGGTACATCTTTTTGAAGAAGATTAGTAAGAGGCTTTGAAATCTTAGAGAAATCTTTAATAAATCTCCTATAAAACCCAGCATGACCAAGAACACTACGAATACCTTTAACATCCCTCGGATAAGGCATCTTCTCGATTGCTTCAACTTTAGCTCTATCAACTTCAATACCTCTCTCAGAAATTTTATGTCCCAATACAATTCCTTCATTAACCATAAAGTGGCATTTCTCCCAATTAAGAACAAGGTTAGTTTCTTCACATCTCTGCAAAACTTTATCAAGGTTTCGCAAGCAACTATCAAAAGAATTCCCATAGACAGAAAAATCATCCATGAATACCTCTACAATACTTTCACAAAAACCATGAAAAATAGCAGACATGCATCTTTGAAAAGTAGCAGGAGCATTACATAAACCAAAAGGCATGCGTCTATAAGCATAAGTTCCATAGGGACAAGTAAAAGTGGTTTTCTCTTGATCTTTAGCTTTAACAGCAATTTGTGAAAACCCAGAATAACCATCAAGAAAGCAAAAATGAGTATTTTTAGACAATCTTTCTAGCATTTGATCAATAAATGGTAAAGGGTAATGATCTTTCTTAGTAACCTTATTAACTTTTCGAAAATCAATGCACATTCTATACCCTACAACTACTCTTTGAGGAATGAGCTCATCATTATCATTAGGCACAACAGTCATACCTCCTTTCTTGGGAACGCAAAGGCACAGGACTAACCCATCTACTATCAGCAATAGGATATATAATACCAGCTTCAAGGAGCCGTAATACCTCATTCCTTACCACTTCCTTCATCTTTGGAATTAGACGACGCTGAGGTTCAACAACAGGCTTTGCATCATCTTCCAAATTAATAGCATGTTGGCAAATAGAAGGAGAAATCCCCTTCAAATCATCAAGAGTGTAGCCAATAGCGCCTCGATGCTTCTTCAATATTTCCAATAACCTTTCTTCCTCAATCTCTGAAAGTTTAGAACTAATAATAACAGGATATATTTTCTTATCATCAATATGAGCATATTTAAGATTATCAGGTAAAGGCTTTAAATCAAAAACAGGATCTTCCTTTGGTGGCGGTGTTGTACCCAAATCTTCCACCGGTAAATCATGCTTGAGAATAGGTTGGCGAAGAAAAATTTCCTCAAGCTCATCTCTTTCTTTCCTAAAAATTTCGCTCTCGCTATCCTCTAAATGTTGCTGCAAAGGATTATTAGGAACAAGAACAATAGATGCACATTGCTCCATTTTAATATCATTACTAGGCAAATCAGCTTTATAAGGAGTTTTAGTAAATTTAGAGAAGTTAAACTCATAAGATTCACCAGCAAATTTAGTCAAAATTTTCTCTTTCTTGCAATCTATAATAGCTCCACAAGTATTTAGAAAAGGTCTACCAAAAATAATAGGACAATAATCACTAGCAGCAGAACCAAGTACCAAAAAGTCGCTAGGATATTTAATCTTACCGCATAAAACTTCCACATCTCGAACAATACCAATTGGAGAAATAGTTTCTCTATTAGCCAGCTGAATAACCACATCAATATCTTCAAGTTCACAAGAATCAATTTCGTGCATAATCTCCGTGTAAAGCTCATACGGAATAGCACTAACACTTGCACCAATATCACATAATCCATAATAGCAATGATCACCAATTCTAACAGACATCATAGGAACACTAGCTTGTTTGGGTTTATTAGGATGTGAAACAATATTAGAAGCATCTTCACAGAAAATAATATGACCATCCTCCACATTTTCAGTCACAAGATCTTTAACTATTGCAACAGCAGGTTCAATTTTTATTTGTTCTTCAGGTTCTACAGGTTTCTTTTCACTTTTATGAACCGCACTATTTATAACAGAGTACTCTTTCATTTTGGCAGGGAAAGGAGTTTTTTCAATATAAACTTCAGGAATAACATGATCAGCAGTTTCAACTACAACGCATTTATTAATAGATGAATCAATTTTATCTTTATACGGTTCATGATACTTATCAAAATTCTTCTTTGGCAATTCATAATGAGAGGCAAAAGCTTTATAAAGATTTACAGCAACTTGAGAATCAAGACCATATGTAGCACTCATATTACGAAATTTATCAAGATCCATAAAAGCTTCAATGCATTTATAATCATAAATTATACCTGATTCTCTATCCTTGTCGTTCTCCCATCCTTCAGTATTTTCTTGGATCCGATCAAGAAGGTCCCTTTTAAACTCTTCTTTGTTGCGTGTAAATGATCCAGAACAAGAAGTATCCAGCAAGGTCTTGTCTTGAAAAGAAAGTCTTGCATAGAAATTATCAATAATAACATTACCAGGAAGCTCATGAATGGGGCATTTGAGCATTAAAGACTTCAATCTCCCCCAAGCTTGGGCAATACTCTCTCCATCATGAGGCCAAAAATTATATATGCGATTCCGATCCTTATGAATTTCACTTGGAGGATAGAACTTAGAATAAAACCGGGGCACAATATCATTCCATTCAAGAGAATCCCCATTATCCAATAATTTATACCAATGCGCCGCCTTACCGGACAGCGATAAAGAGAATAGTTTCTTCCTCACTTCATCCATAGCAATACCTGCACATTTGAATAACCCGCATAATTCATGCAAAAACAGTAAATGATCACCGGGGTGGACAGTTCCATCCCCCTCATAGCGGTTATCCATAACACGTTCAATAATTTTCATAGGTATTTTATATGGTATCACTTCCTCACCTGGCACTTCATCCACTACCGTTGCAGTAGTAGTAGATTTCCCAAATAGAAAATGAAGAGAAGATCTCTCCATAATGACTTATAGCAGCAGGCAGAAATAAAATCAGCACAACAGTAAAGGTTTTCCTTACCAATTCCACTTACCAATAGCGCTTCACTCCCCGGCAACGGCGCCAGAAAATAGTCTTGATGACCCACAAGTATAGGGGGTGTATCGTAGTATCTTCGATAAGTAAGAATGTCGATCCCAACGAGGAGCAGAAGGTGTTGACAAGCAGTTTCGATGAAGGATTCACCGTAAATGCTCACGGACAAGTATTCGGGGGTTTTGATGTAACAGTTGAATAAAGTACGAGTATGTAAAGTGCGAGAGTAATAATTGCAGCGAGTGGCCCAATCCTTTTTAGCACAAAGGACAAGCCGGTTTGTTTACTTATAATGACCAAACGTTCTCGAGGACACACGGGATTTTAGTCTAGTGCTTTCGCTACATACGGCTAAATAATCTTCATTGTTGTGATAAGTGTTGTGTGGGTGAACCTATGCTAATGTACCGCCCTTCCTAGGACTAATACATACTTGTGATTATACCCCTTGCAAGCATCCGCAACTACAAGAAAGTAATTAAGAATTAAATCTAACCACAGCCTTAAACTCTGAGATCCTGCGATCCCTCCTGCATCGATATACCAACGGGGGTTTAGGTTTCTGTCACTCCGGCAACCCCGCAATTGGCAAACGAGTACAAGATGCATTCCCCTAGGCCCATAAATGGTGAAGTGTCATGTAGTCGACGTTCACATGACACCACTAGAAGAATAACACCACAACTTAAATATCACACCATTGAATATTACTCATCCATAGTTCACTACTAACATTTAGACTGCTCCCATGTCCTCAAGAACTAAACGAACTACTCACGAGACATCATATGGAACATGATTAGAGGTGATATGACGATGAATAACAATCTGAACATAAACTTGGTTCAATGGTTTCACTCAATAGCATCAACAACAAGTAGAAATCGATACCGGGAGAGTTTCCCCTATCAAACAATCAAGATCAAACCCAAATTGCTACGGTGGTGACGGTGTCCAGCGGTGATGACGGCGGTGATGATGGTGGAGATGATGATGATGGTGATGGCGATGATGTCCAGCTCGATGACGGTGACGATGGCGTCGATTTCCCCCTCCCGGAGGGAATTTCCCCGGCGGATTCCTGCCTGCCGGAGAGCTCTTTTCTCTCTGGTGTTCTCCGCCCCGCAGAGGCGGCTGTAACTCTTCGCGAGGTACCCCTTCTGGCTTAGGTCTTCGGGACGAAGGGTTTGGCGAAGAAAAGGAGGCGAAAGGGGTCGTGGGCCCCCCAGACCACAGGCTGGCGCGGCCAGGGCCTGGGCCGCGCCGCCCTAGGGTGTGGGCCCACCCTGGCTGCTCCTGGCTCCTCCTTCTGGCTCCCTTCGTCATCTTGAAAAATAGGATTTTTGGTATAATTTCCTTCCAGAGTTGATCTTCCGAAATATTGCGTTCTGACGGTGCTTTTTCCAGCAGAATCCTGGCTCCGGTGTTCGATCCTCCAATAATGATGAAACATGCAAAATAGATGAAATAACATAAGTAATGTGTCCCAATATGAAATATATCAATGAATAACAGCAAATTATGATATAAAATAGTGATGCAAATTGGACGTATCAAACGTATCTAGTTAAATTTCAATAAAGTCGTTGTCATTGTTTTAGTTTAAATTTAGTTTATATACCCCTTTTATCCCGGGTGGGGGCTTAAACCGGGACAAAAGATGGGGGGCTTAATCTTGGGGAGGCTTATCTGGTGTTTGCCTTATCTGGGGAGGGCTTATCTAGGGGGGTGTTATCTGGGGGGAGGGGATTATATGGAGGCACTCCGCTATATATAGCCCCTCCGGGGAGAGCAGAGAGAGCAGCCCGGGAGCAAAGAGAGGAGAGGAAACGACCAGGATGGAAAGAGCCTCTCCGGGGGAGCTTCTCGAATATGTCTTAGATGGCCGACCGTCTTAGACATATTCGGAAGCTCTGCCCGAGCGAACACTTCCCGCAAGCAGGACTCCCGCCCGGAAGCTTCTCGAAGATGTCGTTGGTGCTCATGCCCTAGGACATCTTTGTAAGCTCTGCCAGTGTTGGGGAAAGGGTTGGGAAATCTCCCGTGGCGGAACTTCTCGAAGATGTCGTTGGTGCACACGCCCTACGGCATCTTCGGAAGTTCCGCCTTGGAATTTTTTTCCTGCAAGCCCGTGAAAGACTCCATCTCCTCTAACATTATTGGGGAAAGGGTTGGGAAATCTCCCGTGGTGGAACTTCTCGAAGATGTCATTGGTGCACACGCCGTACGGCATCTTTGGAAGTTCCGCCTCGGAATTTTTTTCTTGCAAGCCCGTGAAAGACTCCATCTCCTCTAACAGTGTTGTAGAATCTCCCTATTCTGCAACCTCGGAATATATACCAACACTCCGCCTCGGAATATATACCAACACTATTCTGCAACCAGTTGCAGAATAATATTCTGAGCACCGACTTATACTTTCCTGGACACAAGGTTGTACTTCCCGGATAACAGGGTTCAACTTTCCGTCGAACTTACCTGAACTTCCCGTTTTCTTCAAAGGTACTGATTATACCTCAAATTTCTCAACCATTGGTCGGAACTATGAAAATGATATACCGTTGGATAGATAATGAAAAACCACAACTTTTTCATGTTCACACTTTTCACAGATTTTGCACAGTTTAAATTTAATTTTGAAAATACGAAAACGCTTCTATATGGCTAGAAAACGAACTTTTAGTTCGATTTTCGAATCGCTTATCGAAACTGTGCAAATGATATACCGTTGGAAAGATAATGAAATTGCGCAACTTTTTCATGTTTTATGTTTTTTCGAAATCCTCACAGTTTTTGAATTATTTTGAAAATACCGAAATTTGGACGTACTCAAAAAACGAGCGGAGAGTAATTTGGATGATTTGTTTCAACCGTATGTCGAAATGATGCAAATGATATGGCATTGGAAAGCCATGGACTAGTCTCAACTTTCTTATTCCAATTGTTTTCTCTAATTACTTACAGTTTAAGAGAATAACTAGATTTACTGTCCGCCCATTTTATGTGGCGGGCACCGAATGATTCTCCCCACGATTTCCATGCGGTATATTTAAACAATGCAAATTATATACAGTTGGAAATGTGTCAAAATGACGCATCTTTTTCGTATCTACCATTTTTTCCAAATCCGAACGGTTTAAAAGTAATTGTAGAAGTTTTGAAATCGAGTTTCCGGTATATTTTGTGGGATAACGGTTTGAATTTGATGGATTAGATCCATTTATTTGTTGTAAAATGTTGTAGGTAATGAAATTAGACATATACTCTATCATACATAGCTTTTGGTGACAATGATTGAAGTGGTTGGTGATTCAATCGATGAGATTTGGATAATAGATTTTCGCCCCGTAAAAACAAAGCACTGAACTTCCCTCGAAATGAACTTGTACTTATCAGGAAATGCGGTTGTACTTCTTGGTGCGGTTTCATGAAAGTGTTCAGTAAAACAGAGCTATAATTTTCACCACACAAAATGTACAGCACAACCACGCGCATTTGAACTTCTCGCGACATGTCATTGTACTTCTTGGCCTTCGTGGTTGTACTTCCGGAAATGTCTCGATACTAGTGTGTTTTACAATAATTAAACATGTGTTTCGAAATGATAGTTTTAGATTTTCTATAGCCTCTATTTAAGAGATTCTGCACTTCCTAGATCTTAATATTTGAACTTTCTAACATTGATATGTGAACTTATGTGTGAGTATTTTCTTTCTCAATTTGCAGTTCCTGTTATTACTGCGTGTACTTCCTGTAGTATCCGCTTGTACTTATCAGAATAACTCCTTGTACTTCCGCACATATGACGGGATTATTTTGTTTTTCCTACATTTGAATTATGTCGGAATGATGCAAATGATATGGCGTTGGAAAGCTATGAACTAGGCGCAACTTTCTTACTGCAATTGTTTTCTCTAGTTCCTTACAGTTTAAGAGAATAACTCGAATTACTCTCTACTCGTTTTATGTGATAGGCACCGAATGATTTTCCCCGTGATTTTCACGTGTAATATTTAAACAATGGAATGATATACGGTTAGAAAGGTGTCAAAAAAGCGCATCTTTTTCATGTCTACAATTTTTGCCAAATCTAAACGGTTTAAAAGTAATTTTGGAAGTTTTGAAATCATGTTCCCGATATATTTTCCGAGATAACGACTTGAATTTGATAGATTAGATCCATTTATTTGTTCTGAAATGCAGTAGGTGATGAAATTAGACACATACTCTACCATATAAAGTTTTTGTTGACAATGCTTGAGGTGTTTGGTGATCAAATCGATGAGATTTGAACAACAGATTTCCGCCCCGTAAAAGCCGAGCGTTGAACTTCGGTCGACATGCACTTGCACTTCTCGGAAAATGCGGTTGTACTTCTCGGTGCTGTTTCACGAAAGTGTTTAGTAAAACGACTATAAATTTCTTGTACGGTGTCCGTTTGAGGTTCACAGCCACACAAAATGCTCAGCACAACCACGCGCATCTGTACTTCCCGCGACATGCCCTTAAACTTCTTAGCCTTCTTGGTTGTACTTCCTAGAGATGATTTGATAGTAGTGTGTTTTGCGTAAATTAAACATTTTTTTTTGGGAACGATAATTTTAGATTGTCCCTACACTCCATTTAAGAGATTATGCACTTCCCGGATCTTAATCTTTCAACTTCCCAACGTTGCTATGTGAACTTATTTGGGTTGATTTTCTTTGGAGTCTTTGTACATGTAGTAATTACTGCTTGTACTTCATGTAGTCTCCGCTAGCACTTCTCATTATGACTGCTTGTACTTCCTCGCGGATGATAAGATTTTTTTTTCTGCAGTTGGATTTTGTCGGTTTTCTTGTTCTTCCTATATTAAGTGGGTGTACTGCTCATGTCGAATGGTTGTACTTCTCATTGCTAATTCTTTGAACTTCCTCGCGGATGATGGGATTATTTTGTTTTTTCTACAGTTGGATTTTGTCGGTTTTATTGTACTTCTTATAACAAGTGGGTGTATTGTTCGTGTCAAATAGGTGTACTTTTCATCGTCATGTATTTGAACTTCCTCAGATGACGATATTATTTTGTTTTTTCTACATTTGGGGTTTAGTCGGTTTTTTGTACTTCATATATTAAGTGGGTGTAATGCTCGTATCGAATGGGTGTACTCCTCGTCGTAAAGTATTTGAAGTTTTTTGCGGATGACTGATACGTCTCCGACGTATCGATAATTTCTTATGTTCCATGCCACATTATTGATGTTATCTACATGTTTTATGCACACTTTATGTCATATTCGTGCATTTTCTGGAACTAACCTATTAACAAGATGCCGAAGTACCATTTGCTGTTTTCTGCTGTTTTTGGTTTCAGAAATCCTAGTAACGAAATATTCTCGGAATTGGACGAAATCAACGCCCAGGGTCTTATTTTGCCACGAAGCTTCCAGAAGACCGAAGAGGAGACGAAGTGGGGCCACGAGGTGCCCAAACCCTAGGGCGGCGCGGCCCCCCTTGGCCGCGTGGCCCTGTGGTGTGGGGCCCTCGTGCCGCCTCCTGACCTGCCCTTCCGCCTACTTAAAGCCTCCGTTGCGAAACCCCCAGTACCGAGAGCCACGATACGGAAAACCTTACTGAGACGCCGCCGCCGCCGATCCCATCTCGGGGGATCCAGGAGATCGCCTCCGGCACCCTGCCGGAGAGGGGAATCATCTCCCGGAGGACTCTACGCCGCCATGGTCGCCTCCGGAGTGATGAGTGAGTAGTCTACCCCTGGACTATGGGTCCATAACAGTAGCTAGATGGTTGTCTTCTCCCCATTGTGCTATCATTGTCGGATCTCGTGAGCTGCCTAACATGATCAAGATCATCTATCTGTAATTCTATATGTTGCGTTTGTTGGGATCCGATGAATAGAGAATACTTGTTATGTTGATTATCAAAGTTATGTATATGTGTTGTTTATGATCTTGCATGCTCTCCGTTACTAGTAGATGCTCTGGCCAAGTAGATGCTTGTAACTCCAACAGGGAGTATTTATGCTCGATAGTGGGTTCATTCTTCCATTGATATCTGGGACAGTGACAGAAAGTTCTAAGGTTGTGGATGTGCTATTGCCACTAGGGATAAAACATTAGTGCTATGTTCAAGGATGTAGTTACTAGTTACATTACGCACAATACTTAATGCAATTGTCTGTTGTTAGCAACTTAATACTGGAGGGGGTTCGGATGATAACCTGAAGGTGGACTTTTTAGGCATAGATGCAGTTGGATGGCGGTCTATGTACTTTGTCGTAATGCCCAATTAAATCTCACTATACTCATCATAATATGTATGTGCATGGTCATGCCCTCTTTATTTGTCAATTGCCCAACTGTAATTTGTTCACCCAACATGCTGTTTATCTTATGGGAGAGACACCTCTAGTGAACTGTGGACCCCGGTCCTATTCTTTACATCGCATACAATCTACTGCAATACTTGTTTTACTGTTTTCTGCAAACAATCATCTTCCACACAATACGGTTAATCCTTTGTTACAGCAAGCCGGTGAGATTGACAACCTCACCATTTCGTTGGGGCAAAGTACTTTGGTTGTGTTGTGCAGGTTCCACGTTGGCGCCGGAATCCCTGGTGTTGCGCCGCACTACATCCCGCCGCCATCAACCTTCAACGTGCTTCTTGGCTCCTCCTGGTTCGATAAACCTTGGTTTCTTTCTGAGGGAAAACTTGCTGCTGTGCGCATCATACCTTCCTTTTGGGGTTCCCAACGAACGTGTGAGTTACACGCCATCAAGCTCTTTTTCCGCGCTCGCTTGCGGGAGATCAAGACACGCTGCAAGGGGAGTCTCCACTTCTCAATCTCTTTACTTTGTTTTTGTCTTGCTTAGTTTTATTTACTACTTTGTTTGCTGCACTAAATCAAAATACAAAAAAATTAGTTGCTAGTTTTACTTTATTTACTATCTTGTTTGCTATATCAAAAACACAAAAAATTAGTTATTTGCATTTACTTTATCTAGTTTGCTTTATTTACTGTCTTGCACTCTATATTAAAAATAAAAAAAATTAGTTACTTTTGTTACCATGTCTAGCTCTGAACCTGTTACTTCTTCGCCTGAAGAATTAGTCTTCACTTTTAAACAAGGGGATGAGGAGAGTTTTAAGGATGCTTGGTCTAGAATTTTTACTTCTTATCGTAAAACTGAACCTCAAATGACTCTAAGTTTGCTCCTTAGTAATTTTTATTTTGGTCTTATGATTCGCTATAGATATGCTTTGGATACTTTAGTGGGAGGAGATTTCCTTCATTGCAATGGGGATCAAGCTTTTAATGCCATAAAGAAGTTGGTTGCATCACATGATTCAGCTAATAACTTTGATTCAGCCCTCACTAGCATTTATAATAGATTAAACAATCTCGAGATAAGTACATCTCGCTTGGATGATAACTATTGCCATGTTCGTAATCGTCTTGAACAAGTTCTAGTGAACTCTAAATTTTCGTTGTGGGATCCTACTGTTAAAATTGTTATCGGTGATCGAACTCTTCGTGCCAATTGTGATATTATGTCTGAATTTTGCCTTATACCTGAGAGCATTTATAAATCTTTGAAACTTTGGGGAATCGATGAAGGAGGAGAAGAAATAACTCTCATTAATAACTCTGTTATAATTCCTAAGGGAATAGCTGCAGGTGTGCATACAACCATTCTTGGAAGAACAATATCCATTGATTATCTTGTTATTGAATGCGTAGGGACAGGAAAAATCACACTCGGAAGATCCCTGCTGAAATTATTGGGAGCAGTCATTGATGTGGGAGAAGGCACCCTGGAATTCACCTCTACACCGGGAGGAAATCATATATTTCCTAAATCAAAGGGAAAGAAAAACAATAAGAAAGGTAAGGGTAAAGCCCAAGGTAAGTTTGACACACCATCTCTTGATAATACTTGATGCACACTTTCTGCGCCTAGCTGAAAGGCGTTAAAGAAAAGCGCTTATGGGAGACAACCCATGTTTTTACCTACAGTACTTTGTTTTTATTTTGTGTCTTGGAAGTTGTTTACTACTGTAGCAACCTCTCCTTATCTTAGTTTAGTGTTTTATTGTGCCAAGTAAAGCCGTTGATAGAAAAGTTCATACTAGATTTGGATTACTGCGCAGAAACAGATTTCTTTGCTGTCACGAATCTGGGCTGTTTTCTCTGTAAGTAACTCAGAAAATTATGCCAATTTACGTGAGTGATCCTCAGGTATGTACACAACTTTCATTCAATTTGAGCATTTTCATTTGAGCAAGTCTGGTGCCTCGATAAAATTCGTCAATACGAACTGTTCTGTTTTGACAGATTCTGCCTTTTATTTCGCATTGCCTCTTTTGCTATGTTGGATGAATTTTTTGATCCATTAATGTCCAGTAGCTTTATGCAATGTCCAGAAGTGTTAAGAATGATTGTGTCACCTCTGAACATGTTAATTTTTATTGTCGCTAACCCTCTAATGAGTTGTTCTAAGTTCGGTGTGGAGGAAGTTTTCAAGGATCAAGAGAGGAGTATGATGCAACATGATCAAGGAGAGTGAAAGCTCTAAGCTTGGGGATGCCCCGGTGGTTCACCCCTGCATATATCAAGAAGACTCAAGCGTCTAAGCTTGGGGATGCCCAAGGCATCCCCTTATTCATCGACAACATTATCAGGTTCCTCCCCTGAAACTATATTTTTATTCCATCACATCTTATGTGCTTTGCTTGGAGCGTCGTTTTGTTTTTGTTTTTGTTTTGTTTGAATAAAATGGATCCTAGCATTCACTTTATGGGAGAGAGACACGCTCCGCTGTAGCATATGGACAAGTATGTCCTTAGTTTCTACTCATAGTATTCATGGCGAAGTTTCTTCTTCGTTAAATTGTTATATGGTTGGAATTGGAAAATGATACATGTAGTAATTTCTATTAATGTCTTGGGTAATGTGATACTTGGCAATTGTTGTGCTCATGTTTAAGCTCTTGCATCATATGCTTTGCACCCATTAATGAAGAAATACATAGAGCTTGCTAAAATTTGGTTTGCATATTTGGTCTCTCTAAAGTCTAGATAATTTCTAGTATTGAGTTTTGAACAACAAGGAAGACGATGTAGATTTTTATAATGTTTACAATATGTCTTTTATGTGAGTTTTGCTGCACCGGTTCATCCTTGTGTTTGTTTCAAATAACCTTGCTAGCCTAAACCTTGTATCGAGAGGGAATACTTCTCATGCATCCAAAATACTTGAGCCAACCACTATGCCATTTGTGTCCACCATACCTACCTACTACATGGTATTTCTCCGCCATTCCAAAGTAAATTGCTTGAGTGCTACCTTTAAAATTCCATCATTCACCTTTGCAATATATAGCTCATGGGACAAATAGCTTAAAAACTATTGTGGTATTGAATATGTAATTATGCACTTTATCTCTTATTAAGTTGCTTGTTGTGCGATAACCATGTTTCTGGGGACGCCATCAACTATTCTTTGTTGAATATCATGTGAGTTGCTATGCATGTTCGTCTTGTCTGAAGTAAGAGAGATCTACCACCTTATGGTTAAGCATGCATATTGTTAGAGAAGAACATTGGGCCACTAACTAAAGCCATGATCCATGGTGGAAGTTTCAGTTTTGGACATATATCCTCAATCTCATATGAGAAAATTATTAATTGTTGTTACATGCTCATGCATAAAAGAGGAGTCCATTATCTGTTGTCTATGTTGTCCCGGTATGGATGTCTAAGTTGAGAATAATCAACAGCGAGAAATCCAATGCGAGCTTTCTCCTTAGACCTTTGTACAAAGTGGCATAGAGGTACCCCTTTGTGACACTTGGTTAAAACATGTGCATTGTGATGATCCGGTAGTCCAAGCTAATTAGGACAAGGTGCGGGCACTATTAGTATAATATGCATGAGGCTTGCAACTTGTAAGATATAATTTACATAACTCATATGCTTTATTACTACCGTTGACAAAATTGTTTCATGTTTTCAAAATCAAAGCTCTAGCACAAATATAGCAATCGATGCTTTTCCTCTATGGAGGACCATTCTTTTACTTTCAATGTTGAGTCAGTTCACCTATTTCTCTCCACCTCAAGAAGCAAACACTTGTGTGAACTGTGCATTGATTCCTACAGATTTGCTTATTGCACTTATTGTATTACTCTATGTTGACAATATCCATGAGATATACATGTTACAAGTTGAAAGCAACCGCTGAAATTTAATCTACCTTTGTGTTGCTTCAATGCTTTTACTATGAATTATTGCTTTATGAGTTAACTCTTATGCAAGACTTATTGATGCTTGTCTTGAAGTGCTATTCATGAAAAGTCTTTGCTTTATGATTCACTTGTTTACTCATGTCATATACATTGTTTTGATCGCTGCATTCACTACATATGCTTTACAAATAGTATGATCAAGGTTATGATGGCATGTCACTCCAGAAATTATCTGTGTTATCGTTTTACCTGCTCGGGACGAGCAGAACTAAGCTTGGGGATGCTGATACGTCTCCGACGTATCGATAATTTCTTATGTTCCATGCCACATTATTGATGTTATCTACATGTTTTATGCACACTTTATGTCATATTCGTGCATTTTCTGGAACTAACCTATTAACAAGATGCCGAAGTGCCGATTCTTTGTTTCTGCTGTTTTTGGTTTCAGAAATCCTAGTAACGAAATATTCTCGGAATTGGACGAAATCAACGCCCAGGGTCTTATTTTGCCACGAAGCTTCCAGAAGACCGAAGAGGAGACGAAGTGGGGCCACGAGGTGCCCAAACCCTAGGGCGGCGCGGCCCCCCCTTGGCCGCGCGGCCCTGTGGTGTGGGGCCCACGTGCCGCCTCCTGACCTGCCCTTCCGCCTACTTAAAGCCTCCGTTGCGAAACCCCCAGTACCGAGAGCCACGATACGGAAAACCTTACTGAGACGCCGCCGCCGCCGATCCCATCTCGGGGGATCCAGGAGATCGCCTCCGGCACCCTGCCGGAGAGGGGAATCATCTCCCGGAGGACTCTACGCCGCCATGGTCGCCTCCGGAGTGATGAGTGAGTAGTCTACCCCTGGACTATGGGTCCATAGCAGTAGCTAGATGGTTGTCTTCTCCCCATTGTGTTATCATTGTCGGATCTTGTGAGCTACCTAACATGATCAAGATCATCTATCTGTAATTCTATATTTTGCGTTTGTTGGGATCCGATGAATAGAGAATACTTGTTATGTTGATTATCAAAGTTATGTCTATGTGTTGTTTATGATCTTGCATGCTCTCCGTTACTAGTAGATGCTCTGGCCAAGTAGATGCTTGTAACTCCAAGAGGGAGTATTTATGCTCGATAGTGGGTTCATGCCTCCATTGATATCTGGGACAGTGACAGAAAGTTCTAAGGTTGTGGATATGCTGTTGCCACTAGGGATAAAACATTAGTGCTATGTTCAAGGATGTAGTTACTAGTTACATTACGCACAATACTTAATGCAATTGTCTGTTGTTAGCAACTTAATACTGGAGGGGGTTCGGATGATAACCTGAAGGTGGACTTTTTAGGCATAGATGCAGTTGGATGGTGGTCTATGTACTTTGTCGTAATGCCCAATTAAATCTCACTATACTCATCATAATATGTATGTGCATGGTCATGCCCTCTTTATTTGTCAATTGCCCAACTGTAATTTGTTCACCCAACATGCTGTTTATCTTATGGGAGAGACACCTCTAGTGAACTGTGGACCCCGGTCCTATTCTTTACATCGCATACAATCTACTGCAATACTTGTTTTACTGTTTTCTGCAAACAATCATCTTCCACACAATACGGTTAATCCTTTGTTACAGCAAGCCGGTGAGATTGACAACCTCACTGTTTCGTTGGGGCAAAGTACTTTGGTTGTGTTGTGCAGGTTCCACGTTGGCGCCGGAATCCCTGGTGTTGCACCGCACTACATCCCGCCGCCATCAACCTTCAACGTGCTTCTTGGCTCCTCCTGGTTCGATAAACCTTGGTTTCTTTCTGAGGGAAAACTTGCTGCTGTGCGCATCATACCTTCCTCTTGGGGTTCCCAACGAACGTGTGAGTTACACGCCATCAATGACAAGATTATTATTTTTTCTACATATAGTTTTTGTCGGTTATCTTGCACTTCCTATATTAAGTGGTTGTATTGCTCGTGTCGAGTATTTGAATGGATGTACTTCTCAGCGTAAGTATTTGAACATCATCGAGGATGGCTGCATTATTTCAGTTTTTGTACATTTGATTTTTAGTCGATTTTATGTTTCTTCCTATATATTTAAGTGGTTGTACTGCTCATATAGAATGGGTGTACTTCTCAGTGACATGTATTTGAACTTCCCTGTGGATGACAAGACTATTTTGTTTTTCCACGTTTGGTTTTGGTCGGTTTCTTGTACTTCCTATATTAAGTGGGTATGATGCTCGTGTCGAATGGGCGTACTTCAAAAGACGATTTTATGTGATACTATATTACATATTTTTTATTAAATCAGGAAAATCAAGGGCATGAATAGATAGAACCTTGGCAAATTTCATAAGAAGTCTAAGAACACAATGTTGTATCTTCATGAGACGCGCGGCGAAGAATGCCCATAAGGCATGGGTGATGCCTCGACCACTAGGTGGCAACCAACACCATTCACATGTGTGCACTCAGAAATTGGTCGCAACAATGCATCCCAGTGAACTGTTTTAGCCACATATACCTGAATGAAACATGTATTTCCGAAGTCCAAGTATGTGCGATGTTGATTTCCAAAATAAAATCGATCTTAGAATTGATATATGCTTTGAATTGACATATGCACTTCCAAAATAGCACTATGTGTACTTTCAAAATATATAGGTTGTACTGCCGCAACAAAAATCGATGAAAAATCAAAAAAGCTAGTATAGAGCCATTGATTGTGAGGCACAGGGTGTAGGACAGCGGCCCTGCATTGGCGGGGAAGGGCAGGGGCTGATGTTGGCGAGGAGCAAGGGCAGAAGTCATGGAGGCGGCCGTAGTAGTGGTAGCGTGGGCGCGCGACGGCTAGGGAAACCGATGCAAGCTTGGATTTATAACTCATCTCTTCAGCATCGAGATGCATTTAAGGGGCACCTCGTAGCATCGTCAGGGTACGTGGGTGGCATTGGCATGTGCTATCACGAGCGGAGCAACAGGCAGGTGCCGGGACGGAGGTGCTGTGGCGCCCACGAGGGAACAAGGTAGTTGCCGGAGTGAGTAGTGCTAAGGAGGGATGGAGCGGGTGACCACCCAAAGCACCGTATGTGGACCTAGGGGCGGGGCACTTCTAAAAATGACCATTTGTAGTCCTCGTAGTGTCCGCTTGTACTTATGGGAATCACTGCTTGTACTTCCCATGAGATAAAAAATTGGAGGTTTTATTAATTTTTATGTCACTACAAGGTGGACCGTGCACTTACCAAAACTAATCAATTGTACTTCTGAATGTTGGCTTTATACTACATGACAATTGACTTTTAAATAGTTTTCTCGTGAACAAAAGTTGCACTTGCCGCGATGAATAACTATATTTCTTGGAGCGAACTTGTGTACTTCTCGGAACGAAGTATGTACTTCTCGGACTGTGTGTGCTTCTCGGGATGAATTTGTGCACACCAGACTATACTTCCCACAAAGAAAAATTGTACTTCTCGAAACGAATTTTTGTACTTCTCTTACCAAATTTTGTACTTCTCGAAACGAATGTGTAACTTTCGGAATGAATTGTACTTCTTAGACAAAAAATTATTTATTTCTCTAAATGAATTCTATAGTTCTAGGAACGAATTAGTGTACTTCTCTCGCGACGAGTGTGTATTTCCAGCTACAAACAATTGTACTTGTCGAAACTAATGTGTGTACTTCATAAACCAATGTCTTGTACTTCTTGACAGATGCTGAAATTTTATAGGTCTTTAATAATTTTGTTGAACTTCTCGGACCAAAGGGTTGTACTTACGAGAGTTACTATGTGTACTTACGAGCGTGTATGCAACTTGATTTCTCGTTGAATTTATTTTTTGAGACAACTTTTGAGCATCAACGAGGTTTATATTTCAACAAAATATCTCAAAAAATGCTGCAAAAAAACACATTCTTGCGAGAGATGTGCGTCGGTGTTGGTTCCCATTCGTGCGCCTTTGTACATGTGCACTTCTATATTTTTTGTTAAGACATGAGAACAATACTTGATGAAGAAAATGGGCAGAAACTCTCAGGACTACATTTTTAACTTCTATGGACAACATAGAAGTGAAATTTCACACGTCTTAAAAAAGTAAACTCTCAAGCAAAAGGAAGTAAACTTCACTAAGTGCACTTGCCCAAATTAGTGCGTTTCACTGAAATATTTTCTTATGGACTTTTTTCGAAAAAAGAAACCAAGTGCACCGCAAACTGCAAGTCCCAGATGTGTAATCAGATTGAGTTATAAATAGATAAGGCAATTTATTGTAGATAGAATGGCTACATTTTGATTGATTCACACTCATGTGAATCAATGATTTTTCTTAACTAATTAATTAGAACTTTCCCCAACGGAGACTACATGAATTTAAAAAGCTAAACTAAATGGAACTGCCTCACGCGTGACACTTCCCCGTCCGATTCTTGTCGATGCAAGATCTGATGGTGCTCTGCACTTTCATTGGTATCATAACAAATTCAGATGGAAACTGTCAAAAGCAGAAACGGGCGAGAGAACGAGCTTGGAAGGGGATACGACGGGAATAGGATAGGTGTCCAATCTGAAAGGCTGCCGGCGATTACTTTCTGTTTGAGACACTCGGGCAGCAACAGATTCCCGTCCTCAGCATGGAGCCGAGATCAAAGAGGGCAACAAACAGCTGGATGATGAACTACCACACAGGCTTCTCCGACACAGCAATGGATGGGGAGGAGGTCGCATATTCACCCACGGGAGCAGGATTGGAAGATTCGGAAGTGGAGAGGAAACGACGATTCAAGTGGGCATAGCCCGTTACGGGATCCGCCGTCACTTTCTCCTCCGTACATCGTTGTTTAGCTTCCACGTATCTTTGTAGCGGACGGTGATCAACTGTGCGGGCAAGTCAAGAACTCAAGGGGTAGATGAAGGGAGGCAGATGAAGGGAGGCGGCCCAAGGAAAACACTTCGACTTTCCTTCCCATTTTCTCCGGAGATAGACGACCACACGAGACGAGGGTTTGGCCAGTGCTAGGATGAATGACTAATGACCGTATATTTGTAATCTAATGGATATAAACAATTGAGATGATGTGGCTACACCACATTTCAGCTTGCAAACATTAAATGCACCTTAGTGGGTATGAACTTTATAGATATTATAGATATAAGATTGATCATATAAGAAAAGGTGGCTCGGTTTATAAGAGAAACTAGGCTTAAAACCCATAAAACATTTAGCAAAGCTAGGATAGCAGCACATGCCGAAGCACAACATAACAACAAACGACTACAACATAACATCCAGCAAAGACAACAACAACACACCATAGCCACATCTAGCACCAACTAACACACAAAGCATGCAACTTGGCCGTCTCGTTGTCACCCACCAACAGCACCAAAGAGAGGAGTGTCAAACGGGATTACGGGAACGAGGCGATCAATTTCTTCTGAACTAATCCCACTTGATGCGTTATAAATATTGTAACACCATACTAGAATTCTCTCTCTATTCTTAATTGCAATGCCACATCGCCCTTTTGCCTACATGACTGAATGATATTCTTATACTCCCTCAGTTCACAATTACCCTGCGTTTTAGGTTTAGTCACAGTCAAACTTACGTTTAACTACAAATATAGAAAATAATAATATCTAAAATATAAAAATTAGTACCATTAGAATCATCTTGAAATATATTTTAGTATTATGTAAACATGCAATTATAGATGTTGATATTTTTTAATATATTTTTGGTCAAAATTTTAAAACTTTGACTTTGATTAGAACCAAAACGCATGGTAAATAAAAATGGAGGGAGGTTCCACTAGGAGAGGTCTAGGATATATGGCTAAACCTATTGCAATCTGATTGCGACAGAAAAAGGAAGCAAATCCAAATAGGTCAATTCTTGGAGAGAATATCTTGTATAATTTAGCAATTTCCTTTTTTTCGCGAATAGAACACTGGTTTTAAGAGAAACATCGAATTGTTGTTGCCGCTTGCCCTTGAGTTGGCCTCACGCTGTTTGGTTGTGGACAATAAGTCACCGAATAGATCAAAGAAGACCATATCCGTTCTGCAAACGAAGAAGAACAAATAACCGTCGATGAAGCTCTATGGAGATCCCCCCCATCGGCTATAAGAAGTCCTCGAGAACTACACCACTTCTACAAGCTTGCCAGCGTCACCATCGAGATGGGGCTATAGTCGGGAAGACTCTTTTTGGAGAAGACGCCGCCATCACCCGAGTACCACACCACCCCAAACCTTAACCCTAAAACTGAAAAAACGGAGCCCTCCCGCCCACGGGGACCGAGATTCACCCTGCCTTCATGGCCCGAAGGCCACACAATTGGGCTGGTCGACAGGAGGCGGCCGGGAACCCTAATCGCTTCCTTGGTCGTCTCTCTAGAGCTTCACGGACATTTAAATCTGGTTATGACTGAGCAATTTCGATAACGTACAGACGCCTGACTCCTCACTACGATTGAGCAAAATATATGGTTTTTGACCGGAGTGTAATGTGATTGCGGTAGCGAATTAGAAACGGGCCAAACACCTCAAATCCAGGGACAGGAAAGTCTTGTACTGCACGAAAGCAATCCCCGATCGAGACCCGACAAATAAAAACCACAACATCGACAAAACCATCGATCCATATATATATATATATATATATATATATCAGAGAGAATACGTACGTTCGATCATCTTTACGCCCACGAGTGGCGATTCAATCAGCAGGAGATGGCGGCGCCCTGCAAGTCGACGGCGATGGTGGAGGTGGACGGGAAGTTCTACGCGCCGCACCAGACGGCGTTCACGCTGGCCAAATGGCACACCTGGAACGGGTCCGAGTTCGTGGTCACCAGCTCCGCCGATGGCGCGCCCGTGATGAAGGTAGAGACGGCCCATATCGGCTACCGCAACCTACGCTCCCTCCGCTTCCTCGACGCCGCCTCGCGGCGCCCGGTGATCGCCCTCGAGGAGCTCGGCAAGGGCCTTGCGCGCCGTTGGGAGGCGTTTAGGGGAGACGGCACCAGCCAGAGCGACCGGCTCTTCGTCGCCATCAACAAGTCGCGGATTTTCCAGATGGGGCTCACGGTACACGTGTTCCTCGACGGCAACTCCTCCTCCGGCAATAGGTCCCCCGACTTCGTCGTCGATAGAAGGTCCAAGGGCGGGCCGACGACCATCTCCCGCAGCGGCAGCGGTGACGGCAACGACAAGAACATTGCCAAGATCGAAAGGAAAATCACGCCTGCAAAGAACGAGTGCACTGTCTTGGTCGAACCGGACGTCGACCAGGCTTTCGTCCTGGCGCTAAGCGTAGTTGTCGATCAGATTTATAATTGTCACTACTGTGCATGTCGTTGTGACCATGCATGTACAAGTGCAAGAATACGACGCCATTAGAGAAAAAAGGTAGCATGGAAGCATGTATATCACTGATAAATTAGCATCAGCTTAGGGCTGTGGTTGTGTTGCGCGTCGTCGTTCTAGTAGTGTTTGGATCAGAGCTTGGTGATGTAGTCGCAGTCCATTAGGTTTCTCATGTTTGATTCTAAATTAGCCGGAGTTTACCTAGTAGTGTGTTGGGCATTAAGTCGTGTCATATAAGAAGAGAAAATCAGCCAGTTTTGCGCACGTGCCTTACAGTTGATCTCTTTTTATTTTTTGGGGTCTGTTTCCCTGTGCGATTTTCCACAGTTCTATATGTTTCTATTACCACATTCAGTTTGCACATCTGGAGATCTGGGTTTTTCGGTTAAGTTCCTGTTGAGCCGGACTATATAGGGTTTCCGGCAGTCAGCATATCAGCATGTTCCTGTAGTGCGGCTTTGTTAGGAGTATCTCGCCATGGCCTCCCCTCTTCCTTCGCCGCTGCTGGACGTTTTCTTTGCTTCCTCACAGGCTGTGGGTCATAGGATCAACAAAGACGGGGCTTCAGAGAGCCGTATCCTTTGATGGTGACCCCGGAACGACCAGGTCATTGGTCGTAATCGAGTTTAATTTTTCACTGCGCTCGATGGAAAACGGTTCGCCCGTACGGACGGGCGCTAGCGCTCACGATGGCGATTTTCAAATTTCAGATCTGGCCGGCGAGGTGGGGCGGCCGCCGCCGGCTGGCGCGGCGCGCGGGACGGCGTCGGCCCCGGGACGGCTCACGGCGAAGGGCTGGGGCAGGTTCTGGGCGAAGGGCGGCCCTCTCGCGGCGGAGGAGCTGCTCGCGGGGGTGCAGTCTGACTCCGAGTCGGAGGAGGAGCCTTCTTCCAGCGACTCGTCTCCTCGTCGACCCTCCGGCCGGGCGACATTGGGTGGTTTCCTGGAGCGGGCGTTCGATGGTGTGGGCGGTGCTGGCCGGCGTGGTCAACGGCGGCGGCCGACCTTCGCGCCTGGAGGACAGCTTTCACGATTTGGGGATCGTGAGCTCCTCCCTCGGCTCCGAGGAGCTGCGCGCGGAGATGGTGGGCGGTGGCGCGGCGCCGCCTCCCGGACCAGGAGGTCCTCTCCAGGCGTTGAGGTCGTGCGGCCTTCGACGCCGAGCGGCGGGGAGTCGGGCGCGGCGAGGCGGGGGACGCCGGAGCCGGAGGCGTCGAGGATGCCTGGCGCCGAGCTGGGCTCGCGGGCCCTGGGCACGGTGGCTGTTGGAGCTGGGCCGTGCTGCGAGCTTGGCCCGGAGGAGCTTCACCAGCCGTTTCTCTTGCTGGGCCCTCCTCTGGGCCGTGGGATCTGTGGTGATGCTGCTTCCCCACCTTGTGGGCCACGGGAGGCCTTGTTTGACCGGGCCCAAGCCCAGCTTCGGCGCTGGCTGTGGATGCCTAAAGGGTGCAAGGACCCTGTTCTAGGGTTCCCTGCAAGACCAAACGAGCGAGTGCGGCGCGGCATCCCTCTTCCCTTCCGCACGCTTGTCCGAATCCTGGACCCATCCCCTCTTTCTCGATCCTTTGCGGAGGTGGTGGCGATGGCGGGCGGGAGCAGTGGAGGAGGCGGCGGAAGCGGAGGCTACGGCGGTGCGGGCGGTGATGGCCGGAAGCGGCGTTTTGACGAGCAAGGCGGCGGGGACTTCCGCTCCGAAAACCAGGGTCGCGGCTCCGGTTCGAATGGAGGGAGGTACGGCAACAACAACAACTCGGGCGGCTCCTATGATGGTTTCGGTGGTGGCCGATCTGACGGCGGTGGGCGCTCCGATGGTGGCGGGCGCGCGGACGGTGGCGGGCGCGCCGACTTCTATGGAAGGCGCGACGATGGTGGCGGGCGCCTCGACAACGACGGCTACGGCAGGGGCCGGCAGGGTCAAGGGGGCGGCCGCTACCAAGACGGCAACGGGCAGGAGGGCCCCTACAACAACAGCTTCGGTCGCCGGGAGGGTGGCCGGCAAGGGGAGGATAGGCGGGGCTAGCAGCAAGAGGGTCAGCGTGGCCGCGGGCAGCAAGAGCCTGCACGCGGTGGCGGTGCCCTGCCAGGCAAGCTGAAGGGTGCGGCGCAGGGAGCGCCTACCCAGCCGAAGGCCAAGGGAAAGGCCAAGGTGCCCGGCGGGTCTGCGTCTGGCTCGGTGGGCGGCGAGTGCTTCCGCTGTGGGCAGGAGGGCCACTTCCAGGCAGAGTGTGTCAACGACCCGGTCTGCATTCTCTGCAGCAAGACCGGTCATGTCTCGGCGGGATGCCCCACGCGTGGTCGGCAGCTGCTGCTGCAGACCTACGGTCACGCCATCACGGGCGGTGGCTTCTTCAACATCGAGGTGGAACCGATCCAAGCTCCGGAGGAGGACAAGCAGTTCGAGGCGGTGATCCACTTCACCTCAGCCCCTCTCACGGCGCTGCAGCTTTCGGACGAGCTCAAGAGCCTCCTTGACGACATGTGGGACTGGCAGGTGACGAGGATGTCGGACACGGAGTATTGCGTTCGATTTCCGTCGAGGGAGACGCTCAGGATGAGTACTAGGCGCGGCAAGATCTATCTGCCACTGAGCAAGTGCGATGTGGACATCCGGGAGGCGTTTGTGAGCCCTCGACCGGGTCCGTCCTTCCCATCTGTTTGGGTACAGATCACCGGTCTACCTGGGAGCCTCATGGTCAAGGACAGGCTTATGGCGGCGATGACTATGGTCGGGCGTCCGATGGAGGTGGACGAGTTGTCCGTCAAGAAGTGGAAGACGGAGCCGGTGAGGATGCGTTTCCAGTGCAGGTACCCGGAGAGGGTGAAGGGGACGGTGCAGCTATGTGTCAACGGAGAGCCTTTCACCGTGGGGATACATGCGGAGCTGGGGGGCACCGGGTGCGGGAGGCTCGGGTGGCCCTCCTCGTCCTCCAGCGCCGAGAGACGATGAAGACGGTGACGATCAGGAGTCGGAGGAGAGGAGCACTGATGGTGAGGCATGGAACCGGCACCGCAGGCGCGGGAGCGACAAGGATAAAGCCAAGGGATCCGACAAGCTTGGTGGCGGCCCGAGTTCGACGTAGCTGGCTGGGATTGGGGGCTCGAGGAGCGCTCCGCAGCTGGGTAAGGTAGCGGATCAGTACGGATCCAACATCAAGGTTTTCCCGAGGTTGGCTAGCTTGGGCCGCTTTGCCATTCTCGCGGAGGGGGATGACGTGGTCACCCTGGGGAAGGAGGGCGGAGGGCCGCCCCCGGCCCTTCCTACCACGGTGGTGGAGGAGGTCCCTCTTGCCTCCGGAGAGACGGTGTCGCAGATCACGGAGGTGGTCGGCTCTGGGCTGAGGAGCAGCCCCACGGTCGAGCCGGCGAGCCCGACCTGGACCTCGTCGGAGATGGTGGTCGACGCGTCGGCCGCCTCGGTGGTGACGGCTGGAGTGACGGCGGGGAAAGGGCCTGGACTTACGCTTGACCTCCACGGCGAGGTGACGGCGGCGGTTTCCCTGGTGCAGGGCAACAGGACTAAGGTGGTGCCGGTGGCGGGGAAGGGACCGGCGAAGGTGACCAAGAAGACAGCGGTGTGATACGTCTCCGACGTATCGATAATTTCTTATGATCCATGCCACATTATTGATGTTATCTACATGTTTTATGCACACTTTATGTCATATTCGTGCATTTTCTGGAACTAACCTATTAACAAGATGCCGAAGTGCCAGTTGCTGTTTTCTGCTGTTTTTGGTTTCAGAAATCCTAGTAACGAAATATTCTCGGAATTGGACGAAATCAAAGCCCAGGGGCCTATTTTTCCACGAAGCTTCCAGAAGTCCGAAGGAGAGACGAAGAGGGGCCACGAGGGAGCCAAACCCTAGGGCGGCGCGGCCCCCCCTTGGCCGCGCGGCCCTATGGTGTGGGCCCCCGTGCCGCCTCTTGACCTGCCCTTCCGCCTACAAATAGCCTCCGTGACGAAACCCCCAGTACCGAGAGCCACGATACGGAAAACCTTACTGAGACGCCGCCACCGCCGATCCCATCTCGGGGGATCCAGGAGATCGCCTCCGGCACCCTGCCGGAGAGGGGAATCATCTCCCGGAGGACTCTACACCGCCATGGTCGCCTCCGGAGTGATGAGTGAGTAGTCTACCCCTGGACTATGGGTCCATAGCTGTAGCTAGATGGTTGTCTTCTCCCCATTGTGCTATCATTGTCGGATCTTGTGAGCTGCCTAACATGATTAAGATCATCTATCTGTAATTCTATATGTTGCGTTTGTTGGGATCCGATGAATAGAGAATACTTGATATGTTGATTATCAAAGTTATATCTACGTGTTGTTTATGATCTTGCATGCTTTCCGTTACTAGTAGATGCTCTGGCCAAGTAGATGCTTGTAACTCCAAGAGGGAGTACTTATGCTCGATAGTGGGTTCATGCCTGCATTGACACACAGGACAAGGATGTGAAAGTTCTAAGGTTGTGTTGTGGTGTTGCCACTAGGGATAAAACATTGATGCTATGTCTAAGGATGTAGTTGTTGATTACATTACGCACCATACTTAATGCAATTGTCTGTTGCTTAGCAACTTAATACTGGAGGGGGTTCGGATGATAACCTGAAGGTGGACTTTTCAGGCATAGATGCAGTTGGATGGCGGTCTATGTACTTTGTCGTAATGCCTAATTAAATCTCACTATACTCATCATGATATGTATGTGCATGGTCATGCTCTCTTTATTTGTCAATTGCCCAACTGTAATTTGTTCACCCAACATGCTGTTTATCTTATGGGAGAGACACCTCTAGTGAACTGTGGACCCCGGTCCAATTCTCTATACTGAAATACAATCTACTGCAATACTTGTTCTACTGTTTTCTGCAAACAATCATCTTCCACACAATACGGTTAACTCTTTGTTACAGCAAGCCGGTGAGATTGACAACCTCACTGTTTCGTTGGGGCAAAGTACTTTGGTTGTGTTGTGCAGGTTCCACGTTGGCGCCGGAATCTCTGGTGTTGCGCCGCACTACATCTCGCCGCCATCAACCTTCAACGTGCTTCTTGACTCCTACTGGTCCGATTAAACCTTGGTTTCTTACTGAGGGAAACTTGCCGCTGTGCGCATCACACCTTCCTCTTGGGGTTCCCAACGGACGTGCCAACCACAAGCATCAAGCAAATTTCTGGCGCCGTTGCCGGGGAGATCAAGACACGCTGCAAGGGGAGTCTCCACTTCTCAATCTCTTTACTTTGTTTTTGTCTTGCTTATTTTTATTTACTACTTTGTTTGCTGCACTAAATCAAAATACAAAAAAATTAGTTGCTAGTTTTACTTTATTTGCTATCTTGTTTGCTATATCAAAAACACAAAAAAAAAATTAGTTTACTTGCATTTACTTTATCTAGTTTGCTTAATTTACTGTTGCTAAAATGGCTAACACTGAAAATACTAAGTTGTGTGACTTCACAACCACAAATAATAATGATTTCTTATGCACACCTATTGCTCCACCTGCTACTACAGCAGAATTCTTTGAAATTAAACCTGCTTTACTGAATCTTGTTATGCGAGAGCAATTTTCTGGTGTTAGTTCTGATGATGCTGCTGCCCATCTTAATAATTTTGTCAAATTATGTGAAATGCAAAAGTATAAGGATGTAGATGGTGATATTATTAAATTAAAATTGTTCCCTTTCTCATTAAGAGGAAGAGCTAAAGATTGGTTGCTATCTCTGCCTAAGAATAGTATTGATTCATGGACTAAATGCAAGGATGCTTTTATTGGTAGATATTATCCCCCTGCTAAAATTATATCTTTGAGGAGTAGCATAATGAATTTTAAACAATTAGATACTGAACTTGTTGCTCAAGCTTGGGAAAGAATGAAATCTCTGGTTAAAAATTGCCCAACCCATGGACTGACTACTTGGATGATCATCCAAACCTTCTATGCAGGACTAAATTTTTCTTCACGGAATCTATTGGATTCAGCTGCTGGAGGTACCTTTATGTCCATCACTCTTGGTGAAGCAACAAAGCTTCTTGATAATATGATGATCAACTACTCTGAATGGCACACGGAAAGAGCTCCACAAGGTAAGAAGGTAAATTCTGTCGAAGAAACCTCTTCCTTGAGTGATAAGATTGATGCTATTATGTCTATGCTTGTGAATGATAGTACTAATATTGATCCTAATAATGTTCCAATAGCTTCATTGGTTGCACAAGAAGAACATGTTGATGTAAACTTCATTAAAAATAGTAATTTCAACAACAATGATTACCGGAACAATTCTAGTAACAACTATAGGCCATATCCTTATAATAATGGCAACGGCTATGGTAATTCTTATGGGAATTCTTACAACAATAATAGGAGTTCACCCCCTGGACTTGAAGCCATGCTTAAAGAATTTATTAGTACACAAACTGCTTTTAACAAATCTGTTGAAGAAAAGCTTGGGAAAATTGATATACTTGCTTCTAAAGTAGATAGTCTTGCTGCTGATGTTGATCTTTTGAAATCAAAAGTTTTGCCTAATGACAATCATCATAATAAGATTGTTACTACAGCAAATGCCATTCAAGTTAGAATTAATGAGAATATAAGATTAATGGCTGAACTGCGTGCTAGGTGGGATAGAGAAGAAAAAGAAAAACTAGCTAAAGAGAAGAATGTAGCTAAAGTTTGGACTATTACCACCACTTGTAATGCTAATGCTACACATGTTGCTGCACCTCCTACTACTAATAATAAAAGAATTGGTGTTAGCAATGTTTTCACTTCTAATGCAAAGCGCGAAAAACTGCCTGAAACTGCTAAAACTGCTGAAACTGCTTGTGATAAAGCTGCTGAAATTTTTTCCAACATTGGGGATGATGATCCCATTGCTTTAGATTATAATGGTTTGAATTTTGATGATTGCCACATCTCTGAAGTTATAAAGTTCTTGCAAAAACTTGCTAAAAGTCCTAATGCTAGTGCTATAAATTTGGCTTTCACGCATCATATTACAAATGCTCTCATAAAAGCTAGAGAAGAGAAACTAGAGCGTGTAGCCTCTATTCCTAAAAAGCTAGAGGATGGTTGGGAGCCCATCATTAAGATGAAGATTAAAGATTTTGATTGTAATGCTTTATGTGATCTTGGTGCAAGTATTTCTGTTATGCCTAAGAAAATTTATAATATGCTTGACTTGCCACCGCTGAAAAATTGTTATTTGGATGTTAATCTTGCTGATCATTCTACAAAGAAACCTTTGGGTAAAGTTGATAATGTTCGCATTACCGTTAACAATAACCTTGTTCCCGTTGATTTTGTTGTCTTGGATATTGAATGCAATGCATCTTGTCCCATTATATTGGGAAGACCTTTTCTTAATTGTTGGTGCTATTATTGATATGAAGGAAGGTAATATAAAATATCAATTCCCTCTCAAGAAAGGTATGGAACACTTCCCTAGAAAGAGAATGAAGTTACCTTTTGATTCTATTATGAGAACAAATTATGATGTTGACGCTTCATCTCTTGATAATACTTGATACACACTTTCTGCGCCTAGCTGAAAGGCGTTAAAGAAAAGCGCTTATGGGAGACAACCCATGTTTTTACCTACAGTACTTTGTTTTTATTTTGTGTCTTGGAAGTTGTTTACTACTGTAGCAACCTCTCCTTATCTTAGTTTTGTGTTTTGTTGTGCCAAGTTAAGCCGTTGATAGAAAAGTAAGTACTAGATTTGGATTACTGCGCAGTTCCAGATTTCTTTGCTGTCACGAATCTGGGTCTACCTCCCTGTAGGTAGCTCAGAAAATTAAGCCAATTTACGTGCATGATCCTCAGATATGTACGCAACTTTCATTCAATTTGAGCATTTTCATCTGAGCAAGTCTGGTGCCATTTTAAAATTCGTCAATACGAACTGTTCTGTTTTGACAGATTCTGCCTTTTATTTCGCATTGCCTCTTTTGCTATGTTGGATGAATTTCTTTGATCCACTAATGTCCAGTAGCATTATGCAATGTCCAGAAGTGTTAAGAATGATTGTGTCACCTCTGAATATGTCAATTTATATTGTGCACTAACCCTCTAATGAGTTGTTTCGAGTTTGGTGTGGAGGAAGTTTTCAAGGATCAAGAGAGGAGTATGATGCAACATGATCAAGGAGAGTGAAAGCTCTAAGCTTGGGGATGCCCCGGTGGTTCACCCCTGCATATACCAAGAAGACTCAAGCGTCTAAGCTTGGGGATGCCCAAGGCATCCCCTTCTTCATCGACAACATTATCAGGTTCCTCCCCTGAAACTATATTTTTATTCCATCACATCTTATGTGCTTTTTCTTGGAGCGTCGGTTTGTTTTTGTTTTTGTTTTGTTTGAATAAAATGGATCCTAGCATTCACATTTTATGGGAGAGAGACACGCTCCGCTGTAGCATATGGACAAGTATGTCCTTGGTTTCTACTCATAGTATTCATGGCGAAGTTTCTCCTTCGTTAAATTGTTATATGGTTGGAATTTGAAAATGATACATGTAGTAATTGCTATAAATGTCTTGGGTAATGTGATACTTGGCAATTGTTGTGCTCATGATTAAGCTCTTGCATCATATGCTTTGCACCCATTAATGAAGAAATACATAGAGCATGCTTAAATTTGGTTTGCATATTTGGTTTCTCTAAGGTCTAGATAATTTCTAGTATTGAGTTTGAACAACAAGGAAGACGGTGTAGAGTCTTATAATGTTTTCAATATGTCTTTTATGTGAGTTTTGCTGCACCGGTTCATCCTTGTGTTTGTTTCAAATAAACCTTGCTAGCCTAAACCTTGTATCGAGAGGGAATACTTCTCATGCATCCAAAATACTTGAGCCAACCACTATGCCATTTGTGTCCACCATACCTACCTACTACATGGTATTTTCCGCCATTCCAAAGTATATTGCTTGAGTGCTACCTTTAAAATTCCATCATTCACCTTTGCAATATATAGCTCATGGGACAAATAGCTTAAAAACTATTGTGGTATTGAATATGTAATTATGCACTTTATCTCTTATTAAGTTGCTTGTTGTGCGATAACCATGTTCACTGGGGACGCCATCAACTATTCATTGTTGAATTTCATGTGAGTTGCTATGCATGTCCGTCTTGTCTGAAGTAAGAGAGATCTACCACCTTATGGTTAAGCATGCATATGTTAGAGAAGAACATTGGGCCGCTAACTAAAGCCATGATCCATGGTGGAAGTTTCAGTTTTGGACATATATCCTCAATCTCAAATGAGAAAATTTTTAATTGTTGTTACATGCTTATGCATAAAAGAGGAGTCCATTATCTGTTGTCTATGTTGTCCCGGTATGGATGTCTAAGTTGAAGAATAATCAATAGCGAGAAATCCAATGCGAGCTTTCTCCTTAGACCTTTGTACAGGCGGCATAGAGGTACCCCTTTGTGACACTTGGTAAAAACAGTGCATTGTGATGATCCGGTAGTCCAAGCTAATTAGGACAAGGTGCGGGCACTATTAGTACACTGTGCATGAGGCTTCCAACTTATAAGATATAATTTACATGATGCATATGCTTTATTACTACCGTTGACAAAATTGTTTCATGTTTTCAAAATCAAAGCTCTAGCACAAATATAGCAATCGATGCTTTTCCTCTATGGAGGACCATTCTTTTACTTTTCAATGTTGAGTCAGTTCACCTATTTCTCTCCACCTCAAGAAGCAAACACTTGTGTGAACTATGCATTGATTCCTACATACTTGCTTATTGCACTTATTATATTACTCTATGTTGAAAATATCCATGAGATATACATGTTACAAGTTGAAAGCAACCGCTGAAACTTAATCTTCTTTTGTGTTGCTTCAATACCTTTACTTTGAATTATTGCTTTATGAGTTAACTCTTATGCAAGACTTATTGATGCTTGTCTTGAAGTGCTATTCATGAAAAGTCTTTGCTTTATGATTCACTTGTTTACTCATGTCATATACATTGTTTTGATCGCTGCATTCACTACATATGCTTTACAAATAGTATGATCAAGATTATGATGGCATGTCACTCCAGAAATTATCTGTGTTATCGTTTTACCTGCTCGGGACGAGCAGAACTAAGCTTGGGGATGCTGATACGTCTCCGACGTATCGATAATTTCTTATGATCCATGCCACATTATTGATGTTATCAACATGTTTTATGCACACTTTATGTCATATTCGTGCATTTTCTGGAACTAACCTATTAACAAGATGCCGAAGTGCCGATTCTTTGTTTTCTGCTGTTTTTGGTTTCAGAAATCCTAGTAACGAAATATTCTCGGAATTGGACGAAATCAAAGCCCAGGGGCCTATTTTTCCACGAAGCTTCTAGAAGTCCGAAGGAGAGACGAAGAGGGGCCACGAGGGAGCCAAACCCTAGGGCGGTGCGGCCCCCCCTTGGCCGCGCGGCCCTATGGTGTGGGCCCCCCGTGCCGCCTCTTGACCTGCCCTTCCGCCTACAAATAGCCTCCGTGACGAAACCCCCGGTGCGAGAGCCACGATACGGAAAACCTTACTGAGACGCCGCCACCGCCGATCCCATCTCGGGGGATCCAGGAGATCGCCTCCGGCACCCTGCCGGAGAGGGGAATCATCTCCCGGAGGACTCTACACCGCCATGGTCGCCTCCGGAGTGATGAGTGAGTAGTCTACCCCTGGACTATGGGTCCATAGCTGTAGCTAGATGGTTGTCTTCTCCCCATTGTGCTATCATTGTCGGATCTTGTGAGCTGCCTAACATGATTAAGATCATCTATCTGTAATTCTGTATGTTGCGTTTGTTGGGATCCGATGAATAGAGAATACTTGTTATGTTGATTATCAAAGTTATATCTACGTGTTGTTTATGATCTTGCATGCTTTCCGTTACTAGTAGATGCTCTGGCCAAGTAGATGCTTGTAACTCCAAGAGGGAGTACTTATGCTCGATAGTGGGTTCATGCACGCATTGACACAGGACGATGTGACGAAAGTTCTAAGGTTGTGTTGTGCTGTTGCCACTAGGGATAAAACATTGATGCTATGTCTAAGGATGTAGTTGTTGATTACATTACGCACCATACTTAATGCAATTGTCTGTTGCTTTGCAACTTAATACTGGAGGGGGTTCGGATGATAACCTGAAGGTGGACTTTTCAGGCATAGATGCAGTTGGATGGCGGTCTATGTACTTTGTCGTAATGCCCAATTAAATCTCACTATACTCATCATGATATGTATGTGCATGGTCATGCTCTCTTTATTTGTCAATTGCCCAACTGTAATTTGTTCACCCAACATGCTGTTTATCTTATGGGAGAGACACCTCTAGTGAACTGTGGACCTCGGTCCAATTCTCTATACTGAAATACAATCTACTGCAATACTTGTTCTACTGTTTTCTGCAAACAATCATCTTCCACACAATACGGTTAACTCTTTGTTACAGCAAGCCGGTGAGATTGACAACCTCACTGTTTCGTTGGGGCAAAGTACTTTGGTTGTGTTGTGCAGGTTCCACGTTGGCGCCGGAATCTCTGGTGTTGCGCCGCACTACATCTCGCCACCATCAACCTTCAACGTGCTTCTTAACTCCTACTGGTCCGATTAAACCTTGGTTTCTTACTGAGGGAAACTTGCCGCTGTGCGCATCACACCTTCCTCTTGGGGTTCCCAACGGACGTGCCAACCACACGCATCACGGTGCCGGCGACGCCGGTGTGGAAGAGCTCGAGGACGACGGGTACAGCGGCAACTTCCATGCTGAAGAAGGCGCAGAACTTGGCGGCGACGAAGAACCTGGAGCTTCCGGCGGTGACAGGTACGGACGCGGACTTCTCCCTTCTCCCTTCTCTCCCCGATCCGTTTCTTTCGTCTGTTCTGTTGGACAGCGCCATTGTCTTTGCCCCGGGCAAGGGCTCACCTCAGGAGGCCCTTCAGCTGATCAGGGCGAAGGAGTTGGCCCAGGCTTCTCTTGCTGCTCTTGCGGTACGCAAGGCACAGGAGACGGCGGATCGGTTGGCTAGGGAAGCCACGGACCAGGACGCGGCATCCAGGGAGGATGCGGATCCTGGTGATGGTACGGGTACCACACCGGAGGGCTCGGACGCGTCTGGGCAGGCTTCGTCGGATGAGGATATGACTATTAGCAACCTCCGGACACGCGCACGGGTGCGCCGCTCCCGGGTCACGGTGCGCAAGGGGCGTGGGGTGACAATGACGGCTCACAAATGAGAGCCCTCATCTATAACATTAGGGGGTTTGGGGAGCCGGGGAGGCGTGGACAGCTCAAATCTTACCTTAGGCAACATCGGGTTGACATTGTGGCCCTGCAAGAGACGATTAAGGCGGATTTCTCGGCGGCCGAGCTACGCAGCCTGGAGGTGGGGGGCCAGTTCGGGTGGAGCTGGGTCCCCGCACAGGGGCACTCCGGGGGCATGCTCTTAGGCTTTCGGGACGATTGCTTCGAGGTTGGGCAATGGCAAAAGGGGAACTTCTTCATCAGTGCCACGATTTACCAGCGTAGTAACAAGCTCAAGTGGTGCTTCTTCTTGGTCTATGGGCCGGCTAACCATCGTCGCTCTGATGAGTTCTTGGGGGAACTCACTCAGGCTGTTGCGGCGGCCCCCTACCCGGTGGTGGTTGGGGGGGACTTCAACTTGATCCGCGCTGCTTCTGACAAGAGCAACGCCAACGTCTCTTGGTCTAGGATTAGACGGTTCAATGAGGCCATCGCTACGATGGCGCTCCGCGAGGTGGAACGGGCAGGGGCCCGTTACACCTGGACGAATAAACGCCTCCGCCCAACTCAGTGTGTACTAGATCGGGTTCTAGTCTCGCCGATTTGGGAGGCGGCGTTTCCGCTTTGCTCGCTCACAACGATCACAAGGGTGGGGTCTGACCACTCCCCTCTTCTGTTGAGCAGCGGCGAAGATGCTCCGATCTGCCAGTCGAGGTTCTTCTTCCAGACTTGGTGGCTAGGGGTGCCGGGGTTTGGGGACCTTATGAGGGAGAAAATCCGCTGTTTCATTTTTGACCACGGTCCGCACCGCTGCTCGGTTGAGACATGGCAATATGTCTCACGGAAATCGAGGCAATTCCTCAAAGGGTGGGGGGCCAATTTGGGTAAGGAGAAGAGGGACTTCCGTACCAACCTTCTGCGCCAGGTGGAAGAGCTGGATCGGGTGGCTGATGCCAACGGTTTGGATGAGGAGGGGTGGGGCCTCCGTTACTTCCTTGAAGACCAACTCGTGGCACTGGACCGGGTGGACGAGGAATACTGGCGCCAACGGAGTAGAACTCAGTGGATTCTGAAGGGTGACTCGTGCACCGCTTTCTTCCACGCGATTGCGAATGGCCGCAAGCGCAAATGTTCTATTCCCCGGCTCCTCACCGACATGGGTGAGGTGGAGGAGCCGCGAGCCCTCATGGAACACATCTACCAGTTTTACCAGGGCTTGATGGGGGCCAAAGGGGAAGAGAGGGTCTTTGCCCTTGGCACCGATCTTTGGGGAGAAGATCAGAAGATCTCGGACGACGAAAATTGGGGCGTTGAAGTCGCTTTCACCGCTGAGGAGCTCGACGAGGTCCTGGCTAGTATGAAACCTGACTCTGCGCCGGGCCCGGACGGGCTGCCGGTCATGTTCTTCAAGCGATTCTGGGGAATCCTGAGAGAACCTATCCTGCAGATGCTGAATGACTTCGCCCTAGGGAGGGTTGACATTGCCCGGCTGAACTTTGGGATCATTTCTCTCATCCCCAAGGTCAAAGGGGCGGAGCGGATCACACAGTTTAGGCCGATCGCGCTGATTAATGTCATCTTCAAATTTGTGGCTAAAGCGTACGCGATTAGGTTAGCACCGCTAGCTCGTAGGACGGTGGACCGGAGCCAATCTGCATTCATCAAAGGGAGATGTCTGCACAAGGGCGCTCTGGCCCTCCACGAGATTGCACATGAGCTCCGAGTGGGAAAGCAAGAGGGCTTGCTCCTCAAGCTGGATTTCGAGAAGGCCTATGACAGGGTCAGCTGGGACTTCTTACAGGAGATTCTCTTACGAAAGGGATTCTCGGCACGGGTTGTGCACCGCCTTATGCAGTTGGTCAAAGGGGGCCAAATGGCGATTAACGTGAACGGGGAAATTGGACCGTACTTTCGGAATGCGAGGGGCGTTCGTCAAGGGGACCCACTTTCCCCGATCCTGTTTGACTTCATTGTAGATGGGCTGGCAGCCATCCTGGCTAAGGCTAACCTGGCGGGGCATATCGAGGGTGTGATCCCGCATCTCATCCCTGGGGGGTGACACATCTACAATACGCCGATGACACTATGGTTCTGATCAGGCCAACAGGCGCAGGGATTGCGAACCTTAAAGCTGTTGTGTTTTGAGAATATGTCAGGGTTGAAGATCAACTTTGATAAGAGCGAAGTGGTGGTGACCGGGGTCCCGCTGGAACTTCAACACCAGGTGGCCCACATGCTTAACTGCAAGCGGGGGGAATTCCCCATTAAATATTTGGGCCTTCCTATTAGTGATAAGACGCTAAGGGTAGCGGACTGGAATTTCCTGCCTGACAAAATTGGGCACAGGGTTGACCCATGGCAGGGGTTATTCTTGGCTTCGGCAGGTAGGTTGGAGTTGACCAACTCATGCCTGTCCAGCCTCCCGCAGTTCGCCATGAGCCTTTACATGCTCTTTGACAGCACCCATAAGGCCATGGACAAACTGAGGGCTCGCTTCTTTTGGGAAGGAGTGGGCAACAAACGCAAGTACCACATGGTAGACTGGGCTACGGTGTGTAAACCTAAAGCGTTTGGCGGATTGGGAATCCTCAATTCCAGACTCATGAACATCGCTTTGATGCTCAAGTGGATTTGGAAAATCTACCAGGACGCGGATGGTCTTTGGGCGGACATCATCCGTGCAAAGTATTTGAGGGGGAGGGACCTCTTCGACAACACGGTTCCTACCACTGGTTCCCAGTTCTGGAAGTCCATTCAGAAGTTTAAATGGTACTTCAAACTGGGAGCCAAACACGTGGTGCGCAACGGGAGGCGCACCAGATTCTGGCTGGACTGGTGGGCTGGGAGGGGTCCTTTTATGGCTAGGTTCCCGCACCTGTTTAGCTGCTGCTCAGACCCGTTCATCTCGGTGTTTGACGCCAAACCACCAGATGGGCACCCTGGGGAGTGGGGCATTGAGTTTCGGCGACAATTTGGGTTGGTGGAGACGGTTGAATGGGACGACCTTCGGCGGGAGGCCATGGGTTGGCAACCGGACCTAGAGGAGGACAGGGTGTCTTGGTCCCTGGACGCTTCTAGGACTTACACCACCAGGTCGGCCTATCTCGCACTGACGCAGGGAGCGACGGTCACTTGTTTTAAAGAGGCCTGGCGCACCAGGGTTCCCCCTAAGATCCGTGTGTTTCTTTGGCAACTAATCCGTGGTCGGCTTCCCTCTGCTGACCAGGTTGCCAAGAGCCATGGACCTTCGGACGGGAGGTGCGCGCTTTGCCAGGAGATTGAAGATTGCAATCATATCTTCTTCTCTTGTCCCATTGCCAAGCTTATGTGGCCTGGGGTTAGGGAACTCCTCCACTGCGACTGGAACCCCACGGGGCCGAGGGAGTTCATTGCAATCGCTCAGGGCCTGTACGGCCCCCTTCGTAGGCTAGTTTGGTTCACGTTTTCAGCCATGTGTTGGACTCTGTGGAACACACGCAACAAACTACTCTTTGAAGGAAAGTTGATTGGGAACCTTGCTGATGTTTTTTATCACATGCTCATTCATATGCAGTCCTGGAGGGTTCTGGTCAGACAGAAGGACCGAGCGATGCTGGACGCGGCGGTGGACGACGTCAGGCGACTCTACGCGCGACTACGGGCTGAGTAGCGGAGGACCCGTGCGGCGACTCGACCAAGGACTTGCTTCAGCTTCTACCTAGTTTGGTTCAGTCACCCATGTTGTTTCGATCTGCTTAGTTATCGGTGTAGAGTGTGTCCTGTGGACCTGGGGGTCGATCTGTGAACTTCGGACGCCTTGGGCGTGCTGTGTGTGTGTGGTCTGTATAACTTTATGTTCCTTGTACCGTTGCCAGGAGGGCTTTATTTATAAAGCCGGGCCATGAGGCCTTCTGTTTAAAAAGTTTAATTTTTCGTGGATTTTCATGACGCATGAGTACTTTGCAGATCTTGCAAATTCGTCTCCATTTTGCTATGAACACACAACAGAATGATGCAACGACTCTGGATTTGTTCTGAAAATCTTGCTTCAATGCTGAAAATTTTCTTCAGCAGTTGCAAATGTTGTTTTCCCATGATTCATATATGTGTTGGCTTTTATGTTGGAGATTTACGGCTTACTCATAGTTTTCGTTTGGGAAAGTGTTTTGAACTGCTGAGATGATTTTCTTTCATGTTTATCTCACCGCCGGATGAAATGTTGCAGTGGTACAAAAAAAACTCCCTGGGTGGGGGTATGTTGCTTGGATGGACGGAAGAGATCTCACGTTTGATTATGATAGGAGTTTCTCCGCAACATTAACTACACAAATCACAATGCTCCATTTTTTTTTGTTTCGGATCTATTTAGAAATACCTCAATGGAACTGAAACTTTTAATGTAAATTTGAGGGTTATTGCAACTTCTTCTGGGGTTGAAAATGAAAAGGGTCCGATTGTGCCTCTTCTGTGAGAGACTATGCTGAAAATACCCTATTGTAAACTTTCTGAACCCTCTAGTTTACAGTTTCCGAATGTTTCTGTTTATGTAAATGGAAACCATAGAACTTCCCCGCGGTAAAAAAAAAATTACTTCATACTAACTTGCACATGAAACCAATTTTTAAAGGTGTACACTAGTGGAGAAGAGGCCTTTGGTCCCAAGCAAATGTCCCACTGCTGAACCAAACCGGGTCCAATGCCCCCATTGGACCCGGTTCGTTTCTGACCAGGACGACCCCACCCGCTGGCGCCTGTCCTGTAGCGGCCTTTGGACCCGGTTTGTCATACAAACCGGGACTAAAGGGTCCACCGCAGGGCGCGGCAGGCCGTGTCAGTCGTGGGGAACCCTTTAGTCCCGGTTTGTATGACAAACCGGGTCCAAAGGCCCCCCTCTGGCTATATAACCTTGCTCCTGCCCAAGTGTGAGCCACACTTAGCCATTTTTTCACTATCTTCACAAGAGGGGTGTATTGCTTTCCTCTCTTCTTCACATGCACAAGAGGTGTTCGATGAAATGCTTAAGAGGATTTGCCACTTGAGTTTACACAAATCAAGCCACACTTAACTTGCTTTTTTCTTCTTCATCGAGGTTAACAACTTTATCCTTTTCATCTGCAATTGATAAAATGCATGTGTATATATACATCGTGATGTTCTGTAATGGTTTTGATCAGCTTAATTATATCATGCAGATGAATCGGCAATGGATGTACATTGACCGACGGTTTGACGAGTTCACTGCGGGCCTGGATAATTTTATGGCCGTGGCGGAGGCAAACAAACATGGTGGCTTCATGTATTGTCCATGTGTGGACTGCAAGAATACCGTAAATTACGCTCACTCGAGTCTCATTCACAGCCACCTTCTGCGATCCGGTTTCATGCCCAGTTACTATTGTTGGACCAAGCACGGAGAAAGAGGGGTTATGATGGAAGACAATGACGAAGAGGAAGAGGATGATGACGGTTATCCCAATTTCCCTGAATACGATGATACTGCAGAAGGCAATGAAGACAATGAAGTAGAAGATCAAGAGGCACTAGATGAGCCTGCTGATGATGATCTTGGCCGGGCCATTGCTGATGCAAGGAGAGAATGTGAAACTGAAAAGGAAAGGTTGGCCTTCGACAAGATGATAGAAGATCACAACAAATTGTTATACCCAACTTGCGAAGATGGCCATAAAAAGCTAGGCAGCACACTTGGAATTGTTGCAATGGAAGGCGTAGAACGGTGTCACCGACTCAGGATTTGGAAAGTTGCCTTGACAATAATTAAGAGGAAGATTCCCAGGGGTAACGAATTGCCCGCCAGTACGTACGAAGCGAAGAAGATTGTCTGCCCTCTAGGATTAGATGTGCAAAAGATACATGCATGCATTAATGACTGCATCCTCTACCGCGATGAGTACGAGAATTTGGATGCATGTCCGGTGTGCACTGCATTGCGGTATAAGATCAGACGAGATGACCCTGGTGATGTTGAGGGCGAGCGCCCCAGGAAGAGGGTTCCTGCCAAGGTTATGTGGTATGCTCCTATAATACCACGGCTGAAACGCTTGTTTCAGAAATAAAGAGCATGCTAGGTTGTTGCGATGGCACAAAGAAGACCGTAAGAAAGACGTGATGTTGAGGCACCCTGCTGATGGCTCCCAATGGAGAAAAATCGATAGAGAGTTCCCAAACTTTGCACAGGATGCAAGGAACTTACGGTTTGGTCTAAGTACAGATGGCATGAATCCTTTTGGAGAGCAGAGCTGCAGCCATAGCACCTGGCCTGTGACTCTTTGTATATATAACCTTCCTCCTTGGTTGTGCATGAAGCGGAAGTTCATTATGATGCCAGTGCTCATATAAGGCCCGAAGCAACCGGGAACGACATTGATGTGTACTGAAGCCATTAGTCGAAGAACTTCTACAGCTGTGGTCCCTAGCAGGTGTACGTGTGTGGGACGAGCACAAGCGGGAGGAATTTGACCTAAGAGCGATGCTTTTCGTAACCATCAATGACTGGCCTGCTCTTGGTAACATTTCAGGACAGTCAAACAAGGGATACAATGCATGCACACACTGTTTACATGAGCTCGAAGGTGATTATTTGGAAAAAGGTCGAGGAAGGTCGTGTACACGGGGCATCGTCGATTTCTTAGGCTTACCCATCCCGTAAGAAAGAAAGGCAAGCATTACAACGGTGAGGCTGATCACCGGAGGAAGCCTCCCCATCGTGATGGTGTTGATATATTTGGTATGGTCAAGGATCTAGATGTAATATTTGGAAAGGGTCCTGCGGACGGTGCATTCCGAATGACGATGCCGGACACGCGCCCATGTGGAAGAAGAAATCTATATTTTGGGATCTACCCTATTGGGAAGTCTTAGAGGTCCGCTCTTCAATCGATGTGATGCACGTGACGAAGAATCTTTGCGTGAACCTGCTAGGCTTTTTGGGTGTGTACGGAAGACAAAAGATACACCAGAAGCACGGGAGGACAAGCAACGTTGGAAAGACCCCAAAAAGCTGCATGAGAGAGTTAAAGGACGTCATTTATCCAGCTACGCTCTTACAAAAGCAGAGAAGGAAATATTTTTTGAATGTCTTAGCAGTATCAAGGTCCCGTCCGCTTCTCCTCCAATATAAAGGGAATAATAAATATGGAGAAGAAAACATTCCGTAACTTGAAGTCTCATGACTGTCACGTGATAATGACACAGTTGCTTCCGATTGCATTGAGGGGGCTTCTACCGGAAAATGTTCGACTGCCCATTGTGAAGCTATGTGCATTCCTCAATGCAATTTCTCAGAAGGTAATAAATCCAGAAATTCTACCGAGGTTGCAGAATGATGTGGTCCAATGTCTCGTTAGTTTTGAGCTGGTGTTCCCACCATCCTTCTTCAATATTATGACACATCTCCTCGTTCACCTGGTCGATGAGATTTCCATTCTCGGTCCTGTGTTTCTACACAATATGTTCCCCTTCGAGAGGTTCATGGGAGTCTTGAAGAAATATGTTCATAACCGTGCTAGGCCAGAAGGAAGCATCTCCAAGGGCTATGGAACAGAGGAGGTCATTGAATTCTGTGTTGACTTTATTCCTGACCTTAAGCCGATTGGTGTTCCTGAATCACGGCATGAAGGGAGACTAAGTGGAAAAGGCACGCTAGGAAGGAAATCAATGATATGTAGGGACGGGATTTCTTTGACTCAAGCACACTACAGTTCTACAAAGTTCCACCTTGGTGGCTCCGTATATCGGTGACCACAAGAACTTTCTACGCTCCCGAGAACCCGGACGACAAACGAACGATTGGATTAGACGTGAACACATGTCGACTTTCAGCGGTTGGTTGCAAAAACATCTCCTGAATAACAAACATATTGAAGATCAGTTGTACTTGCTGGCCCAGACACCATCTTCGACTGTAGTGACTTTCCAAGGGTACGAGATAAATGGGAATACATTTTACACGATCGCCCAAGATAAAAAGAGCACCAACCAAAACAGTGGTGTCCGGTTTGATGCAATAATGAATGAAGGCCCAAATGACACATATTATGGTTACATAGAGGATATATGGGAACTTGACTATGGACCTTCTTTTAAGGTCCCTTTGTTTAGGTGCAAATGGGTCAACAAAACAGGAGGCGGGGTTCATGTAGACAAGTTGTATGGAATGACAACAGTGGATCTCAACAATCTTGGGTATAGAGACGAACCATTCGTCCTAGCCAAGGATGTGGCCCAGGTTTTCTATGTGAAGGATATGTCTACCAAACCAAGAAAAAGGAAACATAAGGAAACAAATACATCAAACGATGAGCCAAAGCGCCACATAGTTCTTTCTGGAAAAAGAAACATCGTGGGAGTGGAGGACAAGACAGACATGTCAGAAGCTTATAATCAGTTTGATGAAATTCCACCCTTCAGAGTGAACATTGATCCAAGCATCAAGTTAAATGATGAAGATGCTCCATGGTTACGGCCGAAGAAGATTAATTAAATGATGAAGATGCTCCATCATCAAGTTAATTGAAGAATGTTCATGGCACAAATGAGTATCTCAACATGGCAATCAATTTCCCATTTATTTTTGTGTAATCATGTAACTGTATGTAAGATATTAAAAGTGGAGATGCGCCACGGGAGATTTCCCAACCCTTTCCCCAACACTGTTAGATGAGATGTAGTCGTTCAGGGGCTTGCAGGAAAAAATTCCAAGGCGCAGTTTCTGAAGATGTCGTAGGGCGTGTGCACCAACGACATCTTCGAGAAACTGCGCCACGGGAGATTTCCCAACCCTTTCCCCAACACTGTTAGATGAGATGTAGTCGTTTAGGGGCTTACAGGGAAAAATTCCGAGGAGCAGCTTCCGAAGATGTCGTAGGGCGTGTGCGCCAACGACATCTTCGAGAAGCTGCGCCACGGGAGATTTCCCAACCCTTCCCTTCATCCATGGGAATGAAACTCTCCTTGGCTTGTTGATCTGCTTGGCAAGGCGTATCGATGCTCCTTTTATAGGCACGGCACCTCTTCTACTTTGTCTTGTTCCTTCGACAGGGCGTCGTGCGCTACATGCTTTATCTCATCGAGCAGTGCGTCCACCCATGCGTTCTTATCCTGCCGACATCTTTAGTCCCGGTTGTACCCACCAGCCGGGACTAAAGGTTACCCACACGTCCTTATCCCACCGACAGTTTTGTTACATGACACAAAAAAGGATCTTTAGTCCCGGTTGTACCCACCAGCCGGGACTAAAGGTTACCCACACGTCCTTATCCCACCGACAGTTTTTGGCGCCACTGCGTTCCCGCCTATTTTTCTTCCCGCGCTTTCCACTGCTTCCCGCCTCCGTCCTCCCGCCATTTTTTCACTATATATATGTTGGCTTGGCCTCCATTTACATATCACATCTAGACTCATATCTGCAAACCTCATCACCAGGTCACATGGCTTCCATCGTATCTCTAACCCTCCGGGAGGCGGAGGCGCTTTGCGCGTCGAACTACCCCTGCCCGCCGGGCTACCGCGTCCCTACCGGCTGGTTGCTGAGCGTCGGAGGGGTACCGGTCCCTCCTGTCCCTCTAGGTGTGGCGCGCAAGATGGCCATCACGAACCACTACTACTTCGAGCTCACGCCAGAGCAGCGGAGGAATCCCCAGTGGCATCCCGACTACAGCCCGACTTGGGAGAGCTTCTTCATCAATCGGCGTGAGAGGGCGCTCGCCAGGCATGAGGAGGGCGGCCCGCCTCCTTCAAACTTCAACGAGGCAGGCCGTCGGCTGTGGTGGCGCGACCGAACTCTCCAGGGCGTCATGGCCCACTGATGTCTACGTTCCCCCTCCTTTCCTGTAGACAGTGTTGGGCCTCCAAGAGCAGAGGTTTGTAGAACAGCAGCAAGTTTTCCCTTAAGTGGATCACCCAAGGTTTATCGAACTCAGGGAGGAAGAGGTCAAAGATATCCCTCTCATGCAACCCTGCAACCACAAAGCAAGAAGTCTCTTGTGTCCCCAACACACCAAATAGGTGCACTAGTTCGGCGAAGAGATAGTGAAATACAGGTGGTATGAATAAGTATGAGCAGTAGCAACGGTGCCAGAAAATAGCTTGCTGGCGTGTAGTTGATGGTGGTGGTATTGCAGCAGTAGCAACACAGTGAAACAGTAAACAAGCAGTAGTAACGCAGCAGTATTTAGGAACAAGGCCTAGGGATTAGACTTTCACTAGTGGACACTCTCAACATTGATCACATAACAGAATAGATAAATGCATACTCTACACTTTTGTTGGATGATGAACGCATTGCGTAGGATTACACGAACCCTCAATGCCGGAGTTAACAAGCTCCACAATTTGTTCATATTTAAGTAACCTTATAGTGTAAGATAGATCAAAAGACTAAACCAAGTACTGACATAGCATGCACACTGTCACCTTCATGCATATGTAGGAGGAATAGATCACATCAATATTATCATAGCAATAGTTAACTTCGCAATCTACAAGAGATCATGATCATAGCATAAACCAAGTACTAACACGGTGCACACACTGTCACCTTTACACACGTGCAGGAGGAATATAACTACTTTAATAACATTGCTAGAGTAGCACATAGATGAATAGTGATACAAAACTCATATGAATCTCAATCATGTAAAGCAGCTCATGAGATTATTGTATTGAGGTACATGGGAGAGATGAACCACATAGCTACCGGTACAGCCCCGAGCCTCGATGGAGAACTACTCCCTCCTCATGGGAGCAGCAGCGGTGATGAAGATGGCGGTGGAGATGGCAGCGGTGTCGATGGAGAAGCCTTCCGGGGACACTTCCCCGTTCCGGCAGCGTGCCGGAACAGAGACTCCTGTCCCCCAGATCTTGGCTTCGCGATGGCGGCGGCTCTGGAAGGTTTCTGTGGGTTTCGTCGAACGCCTCAGGGTTTTCGATCCAGGGGCTTTATATAGGCGAAGAGGCGGCGCAGGAGGGCTTCTGGGGGGCCCACACCATAGGGCGGCGCGGCCCCCCCTCTGGCCGCGCCAGGGTGTGGTGTGGGGCCCCCAGGGCTCCCCTCTGGCGGCTCTCGGGTGTTCTGGATGGTTCCGGGAAAAATAGGAACCTGGGCGTTGATTTCGTCCGATTCCGAGAATATTTCGTTACTAGGATTTCTGAAACCAAAAACAGCAGAAAACAGGAACTGGCACTTCGGCATCTTGTTAATAGGTTAGTTCCAGAAAATGCACGAATATGACATAAAGTGTGCATAAAACATGTAGATAACATCAATAATGTGGCATGGAACATAAGAAATTATCGATACGTCGGAGACGTATCAGCATCCCCAAGCTTAGTTCTGCTCGTCCCGAGCAGGTAAAACGATAACACAGATAATTTCTGGAGTGACATGCCATCATAAACTTGATCATACTATTTGTAAAGCATATGTAGTGAATGCAGCGATCAAAACAATGGTAATGACATGAGTAAACAACTGAATCATAAAGCAAAGACTTTTCATGAATAGCACTTCAAGACAAGCATCAATAAGTCTTGCATAAAAGTTAACTCATAAAGCAATAATTCAAAGTAAAGGCATTGAAGCAACAAAATGGAAGATTAAGTTTCAGCGGTTGCTTTCAACTTGTAACATGTATATCTCATGGATAGTTGTCAATGCAAAGCAATATAACAAATGCAATATGCAAATATGTAGGAATCAATGCACAGTTCACACAAGTGTTTGCTTCTTGAGGTGGAGAGAAATAGGTGAACTGACTCAACATTGAAAGTAAAAGAATGGTCCTCCATAGAGGAAAAGCATCGATTGCTATATTTGTGCTAGAGCTTTGATTTTGAAAACATGAAACAATTTTGTCAACGGTAGTAATAAAGCATATGTATCATGTAAATTATATCTTATAAGTTGCAAGCCTCATGCATAGTATACTAATAGTGCCCGCACCTTGTCCTAATTAGCTTGGACTACCGGATCATCACAATGCACATGTTTTAACCAAGTGTCACAAAGGGGTACCTCTATGCCGCCTGTACAAAGGTCTAAGGAGAAAGCTCGCATTGGATTTCTCGCTATTGATTATTCTCAACTTAGACATCCATACCGGGACAACATAGACAACAGATAATGGACTCCTCTTTTATGCATAAGCATGTAACAACAATTAATAATTTTCTCATATGAGATTGAGGATATTGTCCAAAACTGAAACTTCCACCATGGATCATGGCTTTAGTTAGCGGCCCAATGTTCTTCTCTAACAATATGCATGCTTAACCATAAGGTGGTAGATCTCTCTTACTTCAGACAAGACGAACATGCATAGCAACTCACATGAAATTCAACAAAGAATAGTTGATGGCGTCCCCAGTGAACATGGTTATCGCACAACAAGCAACTTAATAAGAGATAAAGTGCATAAGTACATATTCCATACCACAATAGTTTTTAAGCTATTTGTCCCATGAGCTATATATTGCAAAGGTGAATGATGGAATTTTAAAGGTAGCACTCAAGCAATTTACTTTGGAATGGCGGAGAAATACCATGTAGTAGGTAGGTATGGTGGACACAAATGGCATAGTGGTTGGCTCAAGGATTTTGGATGCATGAGAAGTATACCCTCTCGATACAAGGTTTAGGCTAGCAAGGTTATTTGAAACAAACACAAGGATGAACGGTGCAGCAAAACTCACATAAAAGACATATTGAAAACATTATAAGACTCTACACCGTCTTCCTTGTTGTTCAAACTCAATACTAGAAATTATCTAGACCTTAGAGAAACCAAATATGCAAACCAAATTTTAGCATGCTCTATGTATTTCTTCATTAATGGGTGCAAAGCATATGATGCAAGAGCTTAAACATGAGCACAACAATTGCCAAGTATCACATTACCCAAGACATTAATAGCAATTACTACATGTATCATTTTCCAATTCCAACCATATAACAATTTAACGAAGGAGAAACTTCGCCATGAATACTATGAGTAGAAACCAAGGACATACTTGTCCATATGCTACAGCGGAGCGTGTCTCTCTCTCACACAAGCATGATATAATCCAATTTATTCAAACACAAACAAAAACAAAAACAAACAGACGCTCCAAGTAAAGTACATAAGATGTGACGGAATAAAAATATAGTTTCAAGAGAAGGAACCTGATAATTTGTCGATGAAGAAGGGGATGCCTTGGGCATCCCCAAGCTTAGACGCTTGAGTCTTCTTGATATATGCAGGGGTGAACCACCGGGGCATCCCCAAGCTTAGACTTTTCACTCTTCTTGATCATAGTATATCATCCTCCTCTCTTGACCCTTGAAAACTTCCTCCACACCAAACTCGAAACAACTCATTAGAGGGTTAGTGCACAATATAAATTGACATATTCAGAGGTGACACAATCATTCTTAACACTTCTGGACATTGCATAATGCTACTGGACATTAGTGGATCAAAGAAATTCATCCAACATAACAAAAGAGGCAATGCGAAATAAAAGGCAGAATCTGTCAAAACAGAACAGTTCGTAATGACGAATTTTAAAATGGCACCAGACTTGCTCAAATGAAAATGCTCAAATTGAATGAAAGTTGCGTACATATCTGAGGATCATGCACGTAAATTGGCTTAATTTTCTGAGCTACCTACAGGGAGGTGGACCCAGATTCGTAACAGCAAAGAAATCTGGAACTGCGCAGTAATCCAAATCTAGTACTTACTTTTCTATCAACGGCTTTACTTGGCACAACAAAACACAAAACTAAGATAAGGAGAGGTTGCTACAGTAGTAAACAACTTCCAAGACACAAATATAAAACAAAGTACTGTAGCAAAATAACACATGGGTTATCTCCCAAGAAGTTCTTTCTTTATAGCCATTAAGATGGGCTCAGCAGTTTTAATGATGCACTCATAAGAAATAGTAGTTGAAGCAAAAGAGAGCATCAAGAGGCAAATTAGAAACACATTTAAGTCTAACATGCTTCCTATGCAAAGGAATCTTGTAAATAAACAAGTTCATGAAGAGCGAAGTAACAAGCATAGGAAGATAAAACAAGTGTAGCTTCAAAAATTTCAGCACATAGAGAGGTGTTTTAGTAACATGAAAATTTCTACAACCATATTTTCCTCTCTCATAATAACTTTCAGTAGCAACATTAGCAAACTCAACAATATAACTATCAAGTGAAACATTCTTATCATGAGTCTCATGCATAAAATAATTACTCTCCACATAAGCATAGTTATTCTTATTAATTGTAGTAGGAGCAAATTCAACAAAGTAGCTATCATTATTATTCTCATCATCAAATATAGGAGGCATATTGTAATCATAATCAAATTTATCCTCCATAACAGGTGGTAACAAAAGACTACTATCATTATAATCATCATAAATAGGAGGCAAAGTATCATCAAAGAAAATTTTCTCCTCAATGCTTGGTGGACTAAAAAGATCATGCTCATCAAAACCAGCTTCCCCAAGCTTAGAATTTTCTATATCATTAGCAACAATGGTGTTCAAAGCGTTCATACTAATATCATTGCTACTAGCATGCAAATAAGATTCCATAGGTTTTTAAATTTTCGCATTAAACCATTCATGTCTTGACTCAGGAAATAGAATAAAAAGCTCACAGATGTTGTCCATTATGCCTTACTAGTGTAAACAAGAAACAAAAAGATGCAATTGCAGGATCTAAAGGAAATAGCTTCGAGCACAAACACAATGGCGCGAGAAAAGTACTTTACCCGGAACCGGAGTATGAGTGCCTTTTACCTTTCCTCCCGGCAACGGCGCCTTAAAAGTGCTTGATGTCTACGTTCCCCCTCCTTTCCTGTAGACAGTGTTGGGCCTCCAAGAGCAGAGGTTTGTAGAACAGCAGCAAGTTTTCCCTTAAGTGGATCACCCAAGGTTTATCGAACTCAGGGAGGAAGAGGTCAAAGATATCCCTCTCATGCAACCCTGCAACCACAAAGCAAGAAGTCTCTTGTGTCCCCAACACACCAAATAGGTGCACTAGTTCGGCGAAGAGATAGTGAAATACAGGTGGTATGAATAAGTATGAGCAGTAGCAACGGTGCCGTAAAAATAGCTTGTCGGGCGTGTAGTTGATGGTGGTGGTATTGCAGCAGTAGTAACACGGTGAAACAAGTAAACAAGCGATAGTAACGCAGCAGTATTTAGGAACAAGGCCTAGGGATTAGACTTTCACTAGTGGACACTCTCAACATTGATCACATAACAGAATAGATAAATGCATACTCTACACTTTTGTTGGATGATGAACGCATTGCGTAGGATTACACGAACCCTCAATGCCGGAGTTAACAAGCTCCACAATTTGTTCATATTTAAGTAACCTTATAGTGTAAGATAGATCAAAAGACTAAACCAAGTACTAACATAGCATGCACACTGTCACCTTCATGCATATGTAGGAGGAATAGATCACATCAATATTATCATAGCAATAGTTAACTTCGCAATCTACAAGAGATCATGATCATAGCATAAACCAAGTACTAACACGGTGCACACACTGTCACCTTTACACACGTGCAGGAGGAATATAACTACTTTAATAACATTGCTAGAGTAGCACATAGATGAATAGTGATACAAAACTCATATGAATCTCAATCATGTAAAGCAGCTCATGAGATTATTGTATTGAGGTACATGGGAGAGATGAACCACATAGCTACCGGTACAGCCCCGAGCCTCGATGGAGAACTACTCCCTCCTCATGGGAGCAGCAGCGGTGATGAAGATGGCGGTGGAGATGGCAGCGGTGTCGATGGAGAAGCCTTCCGGGGGCACTTCCCCGTTCCGGCAGCGTGCCGGAACAGAGACTCCTGTCCCCCAGATCTTGGCTTCGCGATGGCGGCAGCTCTGGAAGGTTTCTGTGGGTTTCGTCGAACGCCTCAGGGTTTTCGATCCAGGGGCTTTATATAGGCGAAGAGGCGGCGCAGGAGGGCTTCTGGGGGGCCCACACCATAGGGCGGCGCGGCCCCCCCTCTGGCCGCGCCAGGGTGTGGTGTGGGGCCCCCAGGGCTCCCCTCTGGCGGCTCTCGGGTGTTCTGGATGGTTCCGGGAAAAATAGGAACCTGGGCGTTGATTTCGTCCGATTCCGAGAATATTTCGTTACTAGGATTTCTGAAACCAAAAACAGCAGAAAACAGGAACTGGCACTTCGGCATCTTGTTAATAGGTTAGTTCCAGAAAATGCACGAATATGACATAAAGTGTGCATAAAACATGAAGATAACATCAATAATGTGGCATGGAACATAAGAAATTATCGATACGTCGGAGACGTATCACCCACCGTGGCCCCCGCCTGCGCTACCCTCAGTCCCAGCCCACGCGTGCTCTCCCGCCGAGGTTTGACTACCGCGACCCCGATGCCAGCGACGATGATGACGGCGACTACGACGACTACAGTGGCGAGTACTATAGGGCTAGGCACGAGTATGACTGAATGACTCGAACAGTCGAATCTGGCCATGTATCTTAATTAATTTTCAGTTGAGCTAGGCACGAGTACTATAGGGCTAGGCACGAGTACTATCTGGCCATGTATCTTAATTAATTTTCAGTTGAGTTCTGTACTTTAATTCCACATGTAATCTGGTGGGAAACTTTTCTCATCATCAGCGTCTGCCACAACGACTTTATTGAAAATACAATAAAATAGATAAACAACTAGTCTAGTCGATCTACTCGTCGTCGGAGGTTGTCTCGGTCCAAATGTCGTCCCACCGAGGGTCGTTGTCGGCCCAAGTTGTATTCGGGTTATCGAGCTCGAACACGGCGACGGCCCGACGATGGCGCCTGTTGGACCTGCGTTGTGCCCGGAGGTCAGCGAAGAACGCGGCGGTGTTGTCGACGTCGTTGGGGAACTGCGCCCTCCACTGGCGCATCAACTCCTCGTCGTGCTCGGCGATTGCGATCCGGCGCTGCACCTGGTGGTGGCGGTGATGGTCCTCGTCGTCGACGAGGCACGGCGTCGGCGCGAGGAACTCCGCCTCCTCTAGCGATTCGACGTCTGGGAAGTTCATGTCGCACCGTGGCCGCCGAAATCGCCATGCGGCCGCGTCGTAAAAGCGCGCCGCCAGCTCCGGGGTGTTGTACGTGCCGAGGGTGAGCCGGAAGCCACTGGCACGCATCTCGGCGTAGAACCTACCGTTCGGCCGCGCTCGGACGCCACGGAAACAGGACGAGCCACGACGGCGCGGCGGCATCCCGGCGACGAATGAACGGCGGCGACGGCGACGTGTGGTTCCGCGCGCACGCGGCGCTTTATAGCACAGCGACGCGGCAAGTTTGGCGACAGGTGGCGCGGGGAAGCGGCGGGGCATGGCACGTGGAAGCGGCGGCGACAGGTGGCGCGGGGAAGCGGCGGGGCATGGCACGTGGAAGCGGGATCTACACGTCGCATGGCGGTGGCGGCGGGGCGAGGCACGTGGAAGCGGCGGCGACACGTGGCACGGGGAAGGCACACGTGTGGCGGTGGCGGTGGTGGGCAGTACACGGCGGTGGCCCGTACATGGCGGTGACGGTGGTGGCCAGGCGGTGGCGGTGGCGGTGGTGGGCAGTACACGGCGGTGCCGACGGTGGCCAGTACACGGCGGTGGCGGTGGTGGGCAGTACACGGCGGTGGCCCGTACATGGCGGTGACGGCGGGGCGAGGCACGTGGAAGCGGCGGCGACACGTGGCACGGGGAAGGGACACGTGTGGCGGTGGCGGTGGTGGCCAGTACATGGCGGTGGCGGTGGTGGGCAGTACACGGCGGTGGCCCGTACATGGCGGTGACGGTGGTGGCCAGGCGGTGGCGGTGGCGATAGTGGCCACTACACGGCGGTGGCGGCGGTGGACACGTGTGGCAGTGCGGTGGCTTTTTTCATTTGAAATAAGGCGGGAATGAAATTTTTTAAAAAAAGTGGCCTATGGACCCGGTTTGTATTACAAACCGGGACTAAAGGCCTTTTTTGCGCGCGCAGCGAAAACGCAGCAAAAATGGCCTTTAGTCCCGGTTTGTATTACAAACCGGGTCCAAAGGGGGGCCTTTGGTCCCGGTTTGTAACACGAACCAGGTCCAAAGGGGGGCGCAGTATAAAAGAAAACACTTCGTCTCCGCGGAGATCAATCCCGCGGAGACGAAGCAGTTGTGCCGCCAGGCTGCCGAAATCGCCGCCGGCCGCCGCTTCGTCATCGCCGCCGCCCTCCCGCGCGCCGTCGCCGTCGCCTCGCGCCACCGCCTCTCGCCGCCGTCTCCGCCGCTGCCGGGCGCCACCGCCTCCGCCCCCGCGCCCGCCGCCCGCGCGCCGCCCGAGCCCGCGCGCCCACCGCCTGCCACCGCGTCGCCCGCGCCGTCCGCCACCGCGCCGTCCGCCACCGCGTCGCTCGCGCCTGCCCACCGCCCGCGGCCGCCTCCTCGCCGTCCGCCGCGCCCCCGCCACCTACCGGCTGCCGGCCACGCCCACCTCCGCTGCGGTAAGCGCCGCCATCTTCTCTTTTTTTTATTTTTTTTATTTGTTAGATTAGTTAATTTGTTAGGTTAATTATATAGAAACAGTAGTTATAAAAAAAGTTAGTACAATTAGTTAGAAATTTAGTTAGAAAAAAAGTTAGTAAAATTAGTTAGAAATTTAGTTAGAAAATTAGTTAAAACAATAGTTAGAAAAAAAGTTAGTAAAATTAGTTAGTAAAATAGTTAGAAATTTAGTTAAAACAATAGTTAGAAATTTAGTTAAAATAGTTAGAAATTTAGAAAAAAAGTTAGTAAAATTTAGTTAAAATAGTTAGAAATTTAGTTAGTGTTACTGTTACAAAAATAGTTATGAGGGCCGCCGCGCCGGTAACCGCTACGCTCGCGATGGCGCCCCCCAAATACGGTAGTGCCGACGCCCCTGCCGGCGCCCCCAAAATAGAGTATGTAGTGCCGGCGCGCCGGTAACCGCTACGCTCGCGATGGCGCCCCCCAAATACGGTAGTGCCGACGCCCCTGCCGGTGCCCCCAAAATAGAGTATGTAGTGCCGCCGCGCCGGTAACCGCTACGCTCGCGATGGCGCCCCCCAAATACGGTAGTGCCGACGCCCCTGCCGGCACGCCCAAAATAGAGTATGTAGTGCCGGCGCCCCCCAAATGGTAGTGCCGGCGCCGACTAACATAAAAGTAGTGAAGTTATTTTTTAATTTATGTTAACGTTGGTACATATATATATGATTTGTTTTCGTAGCTACGATGCCGCGACAGCCGCCGCGCCGTGGTCTGACTCTTCTAGAGGAGATGGAGCAGATGGGGGAGGTCCGGGACTGGGCTCCGCCGGGGTGGCACTGGGAGGTCTTAGCTTCCGGGTCGCGCACCTTGGTGCGGAATCCGGGTCCCGTTGTCGACCCGGATATTCTTTGGTGGAGGTCTTATGGGCCACGGTCGTTTCAGAGGGAGCCGGCCCCGCCGGAGGAGGTAGCTCAGCGCATTGAAGCGGAGGACCAGCACGTTCGCCGTTACATGTACGCGTTAGACAACATGTATAGGACCGGATGGAGCGTTATGCGGGGATCTCATGTTAGCTATGCTCCCGTTGTTGTTCCGTGGCTTTGGGGGCACACCCAGCGTGGCTCAGGACCCGGTCGGCGCCCTCTAGGACCCGGTCTGCGCGGTTGAGTGGTTGTAGTAGTGATTGATATGTATTAGGGTTAAATAAACATGAACCCGATCTATGTATGCATGTAACTGCAGTATCTGCTTTCAGCACTATATTATCGATCCTTAGTTAAGAACTACACATATGTAACTCCATTTTCAGTTTTCTGCATTATCCTTAATTTGATCATATGATAGTTCCTATGTATAGCTTGCAGGTCGTTGTAGAAAGCATGGAGAGAGATGAAATTCAAGAAAATTTCATGGAGGAACTCATAGCACACGGTACTCTGGATGATCGCGACGACGACGTTATTCCAGATGATGGCGGTGACGATGTCACCGCAACTTATTTGAATGACTCCGGTGAGGGAGCGGAGAATATTGAGGAAGAAGATCCTAGTGGCGCCGGTGAGGAACAAGATCATCATAATGGCTCCCGAACTGTAGTTATCACCGAGGTATATAAATTAATTCCAAGGCGCTGTTGATCGACTAGATGCATTAACTAATTAAATTGTACTGACTATGAACTATTTCTTTTTTAGCCCTCCGGATCGAGCACTTCTTCTGTAAAGTCGAGGAAGCGAGGCCCGGCCAAAAAGTTGGATGACGGTGTTAGGCACGACATCACCCACATCGAGAAGGATGGTAAACCTATTGCTCCAGAGAAAGGTGCAAAGTCATTTATAGCTCAATGCGGAGTGCTTGTTAGGGACCACGTCCCGATCACCGTTCGAGAATGGCACAAGCCGAAGGGACTAGTGCTGTCTGCAGAGGAAGAAGCTCAAGGTCTTTATATCGATGATGTAGCCAAAAACAGCATTATGAACAAGCTCATGTCACATTTCAACATAGTACCCGAAGAGGGGGGTGACGCTGAAAAGGCCAAGATGGAGCAGGCCCTCCGCGAGTTTGGCAAGAAGAAGATGGCCGAACTATTCAAGAGCCACAAGAAAAGATTGCGCCGCCTTATCAAGTTAAAGAAGACTCCGGACAGTGAGAAGGTAAAAAATCACTGGGACGAATTCGTGAAGTACAGCACGGAGTCAGAAGAATTTAAGAGAAGGTCGGAAATAAATAAGGCAAATGCTGCGTTGAAGCTATATCACCAAATTCTGGGTCCAGGTGGATACAGGGCTAACCGTCCTAAGTGGCAGGCAGCTGAGGCGGAACTGACCAGTAAAGGGATCAGATTAGGGACACACGGTTGGATCGAACGGTGCAAGGAGTGGTTCTACGGGATTGGGGGAACGTTGGATCCAGAAACAGGGAAGTGCATCTATAAGAAAGCTCATCTGAAGGTTCCCATTGATGCCCTGGAAAAAGCACATAGGGACGTGGAGGCGGGGTTGTTCCAGCCCGAAAGATGAGCTGACACGCGCCCTTGGGAACAAAGAACACGGCGGACGAACACGAGGCACAGCAGGCTCCGTTCCGTGGAAGTATGGCTTTCCTGCGGAAAGGAAGAGATTTCCTGATAAAAGCCATGAGAGGAGGAAGGCAAGAGAAACAGACCGCCTGGCTAACTTAGAGGAGGGTATGAGCACCATGCAAGCCCAATTAACCATGGTAACCCAAGTACTTACATCTCAGATGGCTCGGGGGCAGGCTGTAGATCCTGCACTGCTCAATGCCATCGCCCCGCTGCAATCTCAACCACACCGGAAAAGCAGCGTGGCTTCCTCTCAGCAGGTGGATAATGATGATGATGATGACCAGGTGGTCGAGCCTCCTCGCTACCCCCCCGTGGATGATCTCACTGAGAGCCGTCCTTGTGAGCTGCATGTTAAAGTTTTCAACCTATCCTTCAAGGCGGCGGTCGGCATCCTCTTACCTACAAGGTCTTACCATTGCCGTCCGGTCCAAGACGACTTTGCTGTTGTGATGGTGGATGAAGTGTTGAGAGAGTATGAGGGGTTGGTGCTTGAGCACCCTGCAGGTGAAGATGGGGAAATCAAAGAACTGGGAGAAGCCCGTAGAACCACCGTGCAATGGCGGAAGGAGAACATTGTGTTTCCAGGTGAGAAGCCAACAAGCAGGCCACCTCCGCCTCCTCCGCCACCTGTGCAGTCTCCTCCGCGTGATGATTCTCCTCTGCGCGATGATGATTCCCCTATCCATGACCAGTCTCCTCCGCGTGAAAATACTCCGCCGCCTCCTCCTCCTCGTCAGGAGACTCCGCCGCTTCCACCTAAGCAAAAGAGGAAGCGGTCCGCGGCACCTCCTACAGCTCTGAAGAGATCATCAACTCCAATGAGGGCACAGACTCCAGAGTTGTTACCACATGAGCAGACTGAAGAGCAAAAGGCGTTTCTTGCGTCGAAGAAGATGTTTATTCCACCGCAGACAGTGAAGCACTTTGCCGAGACGAGAATGAAGAGACCTGAGCTGAGAGCTGATTATGACCGCTCTCTTGGACAGTCCTCTAGAGTGAGCAAAGAAGCAAAAAAAGTCGCCCAGCTTGGACAGCAGGACATTCAGGCCGCACCCCACTTCATCGTGGAGCCATATCATGATCCAGAGACGGCATCGATGATCGAACGGGCGGCTAGAGCTCAGGGAGCATCAGTTGAGTACGAAGATTACTATCCAACGGCTCAAGTGGTAAACAAGTATAGATACGGATCCGATCTCGTCAAACCTGGCGAGCTCGCGCGTCTAGGGACTCAGATGCGAAGGTTGCATGACTGGTACCTGAAAGCTTTGTCGAAGATGTGAAAGCTACATCACGGTGTATCTTAGAGATGAGCATTACTTCCGGGGGAAGACAGAGATAAACCTTGAGTTAGAAGAAGCTGTTTCAGTTATTCAATCAAGACGCCCTCGACAAAGCTGTCATCGGTTGCTACTGCACCTGTAAGTGATTTATTTGTGTAATTAAGTTTGTAGCTCATTCATTTGCACTAACAATTATCCTCATTATATTCTTTGTGTACGCTATACATTTAATTATGCAGAATGAAGAAGCTGGAATACAAAAGAGGCAAGCTCCTACCGCTGGGGTTCATAGACCCAAACACAGTTCATGAAGTTACGGTTCGACGGTACCCCAAGGACACAGAGGACAACATCGTAATGTTTTTAGAGAAGCAAGCAGACAAAGAGGATATATTCTTTCCCTACAACTTCAAGTGAGTGTTATATATAACATACATTATGCTTGTGCATCTTCCACTTTATTCTCGTAATCATTGAGCTATGCTTGTACAGTTTCCACTTTATTCTCCTAATCATTGATCTTCACCTTGGAGTCGTAAACGTCATGGACTCGAAACGTAAAGAATATGCGGAATGGGCGGACATGGCTGCCATCCTCCAGAGGTAGTTTCAATCAATTTCGTATTGGCATCTTCATCTGCTCTAATTCGAAGATATCATCAACTAATCAATTACTCATTTACTCATTATTTTTTGCCGGGCAGGGCTTGGAAACGGTTCATCAATACTGTTCCGGGTGAATGGAAACCGGAGCTTACATTTAGAGATTACCCTGTAAGTAGTACTATATATATAGCTATGTCCGTGAAACTTTATATATGATATTTACTTTCAATACGATGCTTGATTATTAGTTTGATCGAACTATTTTTTCGTAAAGTGTATGAGGCAGGAACAAGGGAATAACTTATGTGGATACTACGTCTGCACCTTCATGCGTGACATGTCCTGTCCCAAGGGTGGGGATGCCCAAATACACCACACTCGTGTACGATAACAAATTTTCACAATTAATCTTAATTAGTACCATCTATTGTATTGAGTTCCATTCATATATTGATCTCCTTTTTTAAATATAGATGACACGCCTGCGGGACACTCTCATAACAGCGGATCAAATAAAAGCAGTTCAAGAGGAAATCGCGGGATTCTTTATTACCGAGGTCCTTACCCCAGGTGGAGAGCACTATCGGAAGATCGTGACGGGGGAGGATATTCGTTCAGGACATGTTGTATTGTAAATATGCATGCATTACGTGTACTGTGTTGACTATGTCGTGTACTGTTGACGATGTCTATATATATTCATGACGATTTTTTGTGGTTTCTTGAATGATATATATATGCATTGCTGAAACTCTGCCGCGGCAGAGAAACGCCCTGTTTCTGCGCCGCGGCGGAAACGCTGGTACAGCCCAAATGCGTGCCGCGCGAGAGAAATAGCAATTCTCTGCCGCGGCAGAGAAACATAGGCCCGGTTCGTACCACGAACCGGGACCAAAGCCCTTCTACCGCGAGCTCCCTGGCCGCACCACGTGTCGAGGACTTTAGGCCCGGTTTATCTTTGAACCGGGACTAAAGGGTACCCCTTTAGTCCCGCCTAGTTGGTCCCGGTTCGGGAACCGGGTCTAAAGGCCCAAATGGATCGGGCCTATTGCCCCGTTTTCCACTAGTGGTACGTAAAGTCTATGTCATCTTGGGTCAGTTTGCGATGCTGTAAATTTATATCTTAAAAGTGGTGCAACAACTTGATTTTGCAAAGATGGTGCCCACAAAGTTGATTATTTATTTCTTAATGCATGCTTTGGTACATAGAATTTGTTGCATTCCCGATGCAAATCAAGGGCGATGAAAATTATAACTTTCACTTTTGTTAGAAATGGTTGGTCTAAAAAAATTAAACTCTAGGGTTGAGGTAACTAAGCAAACTAAAAAAAGGAGCACAATACAAAAAGGCCATATGCCCAATAGAAGTATGGCCCAACACATAAATACATGGAATAAAATGTTGGATATAAAGGGAGAGGGAGAAGGGCAGGGGAGGGGGAAGGGGTGAGAGAGAGAGAGAGAGAGATCCACTTAAAGAGCTTCAGACAAAGAAGCATATAGACTTACATTAGGAGAAACACTTTGTGAGAGTCACTGCAGATCTTCCTGGGGTTGATAGATCCGGTGATGAAGTACACTACATACTACATGTGCTACTTAATAGATCTAGTTATTTCTTTATCAGAAGTTTTAGCTTTATGTAAATTCACTCACTTTAGTTTGTATCTAGTCTATTTTTAAAGTGTAGGTTCACACATTTTGGTTTGAATCTAGTTCACTTTTTCTAAATATCTAAAGTGTCTTATATTTAGTGTTTTTTTACATGTAGCCACTCTTATGGTTAGAGAAGCCTAATCTACTTTTTTCTGGACAAGTTTAGGCCGGAAAAAACTAAGCCCGTGCGTAGCTGTGCTGTGAGATTTCTGATAATAGTAAGTTATTCACTACAGGAATCTCTACATATGCCGACGGCCTCCGGCCCTCGGCGTACCACCGCCTAGCCCTCGGCGTACAGTACGCCGACGGGGACCCTCGGCGTAGCTCCTCGGGGAAGGTTGGCCTCGGCAGAAGCCACGTGGCCCTCGGCGTATCGGCGACCGTCGGCGTAGACGGAGAGAGCCGAGGGTGAGGCCCACCCGTCGGCGTACAAGCCCTCGGCGTAGCGCGCAAACGGGAGACGTCAAGTTGACGGCCGTCATAGCTACGCCGAGGGGGAGCCCGTCGGCGTACAGTGCCACGCGGCGGAGCCTGGGAGGCCGTGGCGCAGGCTACGCCGAGGGGGAGCCCGTCGGCGTACGGTGGCACGTGGCGCGTCCTGGGAGGCCCTGACGCAGGCTACGCCGAGGGGGAACACGTCGGCGTATGGGGGCACGTGGCGCGTCCTGGGAGGCCCTGACGCGGGCTACGCCGAGGGGTAGCCCGTCGGCGTACGGGCGACCATTTGGTCCATGTCGACGCTACCCCGAGGGGAAAGCCGTCGGCGTATCAGGGACCATTTGGTCCTTTTTTTCGTTTTTTGCTGTTTCGTTCGTTTTCCAGATTTGGCAGAATATAAAAGAACATATAATTCAAAGAAACATCGCATGAAGTGCAAATACACATAACATCAAGTGCATACATAGTTTCATAGTGCCATAGGTTGCATACATAGTGTCATAGTGCCATAGGATGCATACATAGTGCCATAGTGTGCATAAGATACATGGGACAACTAGAGGAGCTCGTCGCCGCTAAACACTGGCCCGGGCCGATTCCTTCCAGTAGAAGTTGCGGAAGAACCACCGGGAGAAGGACCGGGAGAAGTACCGGGAGAAGTACCAGGAGTAGCACCGGGAGAAGGACCACCATGATGAACCGGTGTGATCTCCCTCCCACCACCCTGGTTTCCGGAACATCCCGTTCCCTACACACATGTTCCCGAGATGTTAGCAATTTGCGAGGCAAAGGAAAGCCGTAGTATTCGGTTTGGCGAAGAACTTACCGCTGTTCTCCCATAGTACTCCGCAGCGAAATTTTCCTTCGATGGATAGTTTGGCGCCGGCCCCGGAAAGGGAGGCATCGGCCCTAAATCCACTGTCTGTCCAGTTTGATTGGCCAGCATCGACGCCTGCAAGATAGTTTACATGTCAATCTTTGCAGAAATGAAGCATCAAACTAGGGGAAAGTGGGACTTGTCATCATTTGCGAAAACAAAGGTTGGAACTTACATGTATATATGCCATGTACTCCGTGAACTGCTGCTGCTGCCGGTTGAAGGCCACCTGATATTCTTGATGAGCGGCCACGTAGGCTGCCTCGAAGTCAGGCTACAATTTCACAAATTCATGTCTCGTTAGCACTTAGCAATGTATGAACGAAAGTCGGAAAGAGGATGGAAATGAGAGAAACTTACGTCGTATGCGGGTCGCCGAGGCTGGCGACGAGGCGGGAGAGGGGGGCTGTCCTTGGTGAGGCCCGCCTTGAGACGCGTGAAGGTCGTGGTGAGCTTATGCTTCACGGTCTTGTTCATCATGGCGAGACGGCCATGCGGCAACCCTCCGGACGACAGGACCAACGACTCCTCATCGACCTCCACGCTCATGGGGTCATCCACCTCCGGGTGACGATGCCTCACCATCTCGCAGTAGTTCTCGGCGTCCTCGGTGTAGGTGCCGAAGTACTCAGGGAGCGAGGGCTGAGGCTGCGAGAGATCGGGCTTCTTAAGCCGCATCTTGTTGTATATCTCGAGGTCAGAAATCTCCTCGTCGGGTCCTAACTCGGCCCTCTGCATCGCGAAAGGAAATGTTGTGAGTACCAACTTTGAACCTGACGGAAAATAAAATGTATACATACCATCTTCCCCTTGTAGCGCTCGTAGCTGAGGTTTCCCCCACAGTGTGTGCCACCGTCGCCTCGGTTCTCCGCGTTCCGCCTCGCCACGGCTGCAAAGTCCTCGTCCATCTTGAGCCACCTCGTCCTAACCATCTCCTCCCATGCCTCGGCATGCGGCTCGGCCCAATCGGGGATAACCTGAAAATGGAATACTCAACTCAATCTAATGCAATTGCAACTTAGTAGCAATGTAGAATCTCATTGACATTTTACTCACCGACATGTAGTCCTCCACCGTCATCTCGTACTCGGCCTTAGCATTCTTACCGACAATGTCCGGCTTATGGACCCTCTCGCCTCTCTCTGCCCAGAAGTGACCCGCGGACGTGATCCTTTGGTTGTACCACACCTGCGGTGTCAACCTCTCACAAGTCGCCCGCAAAGTCATGTTCGCGGCCGTCTCCTCAACCTCGGGCGCCACACGATAAAAACACTTCAATCATGCAAAAAACAATTGTGAGAGTCATGAGTTAGAACATTGGGGTCATCAAATATGAACGAAGCTCGAGAAAATATGTCTTACCCAAAACTTTCTCATCACGGCCTCAGCAGCCGTCGGGAAGCCTACGCCAGGGGCACTCTCGTAGTCCGTCCAAGTAGTGGCTAGCTTCTTCTCGCCACTTGGTGGGACGAGTGCCGAGGGGATAGTACTTGCCCGGCCAGAACTTCCTAAGCAAAGCTCCAATCATGCTGCTAGGCAGGCGCCCCTTGACCCCCGGAGGAAATGTCCAATTGCTGCACATGAAAATCAAACATTAGCACATGAAAATCAAACATTAGTACATGAAAATTGAAATTGCCAAATTAGTACACTTACTCAGGGCCAGCAGGAATAATAAGGGTCTTCGCCTCATGGGTCTTAGGCTCCTTCCTCTCGTCGGGGACTCTCGCTTCCCCACGAATCTTCAGTGGCTTCGGCCGCCCATCCTCCTCCGGAGTCTCAAACCCGCGGCTAGAGTCCTCCTCGGCTCTAGACTCCGTCTCCGCCTCCTCTGTAGACGGCCCCTCCAAAAAGAACCCGGAAGCAACGTCGCCTGAAGCCGAGGGTGGTGGCTCAAAGTCCGGTCCTCCCCAGCCACCTCCACCTCCACCTCCACCTCCTCCCAAGCCACCTCCACCTCCACCTCCACCTCCACCTCCTCCCAAGCCACCTCCACCTCCAGCTCCACCACCTCGTCCCCGTCCTCGTCCTCGTCCTCGTCCTCCTCCTCCTCCCGCGCCGTCCTCGTAACGCGGATTGCGACGCGGTGCCCTCTCACTCCTTCTAACATTGTTCTTGTGTTGTTGCATCTTCTTAAGCAAGCTCGACGAGTCCTCCTTGCCGCCGCTCATATTGTTCAATCACCTGCATTGAGAAAGAGAAAACAATTAAGAAGCATGTTGAAAAATATATAAATAGTAAGCATAAAGACACTAAACAATTAAGAAGCATGTTGAAAAATATATAAATACTAAGCATAAAGATACTAAACAATAAAGAAGCATGTTGAAAAAAATATAAATACTAAGCATAAAGATACTAAACAAATAAGAAGCATATTGAAATATAAACACATAAAAGACCCTCACCAGCCGTCATCAATCTCATCGTCAATCTCATTTTGTTTCTCCTTGCCACTATCACTATCACTATCTTTTGAGTAGTAAGTTGGATCTTGATAGACGGGTGGAGGCTCATCATCGCTATCATCTTCCACTTGTAACTTCTCGAGCATATCTATGTCCTTTAGATCCACCACTGACTCACCACGAGTTTCTGCATCGTTCCTGAGGTCCTCTTCAAGAACACATTCTAACTCAAAGTGCCCGAAGTCCTCTTCCTCTTGATAGAAAATTCCCTCGTATGTTACAGGGTCAATGTTGTTGTAATCGTCCTCGGAGGGAATCGGTAGGTTACCATGTGGCGATACCTGGAACACGACTTCCCAGCCGTTGAGGGCCGCTTTCACGGCATGGGTACGGCAAATAATAAACTTGCTTGGCTTGGTGAGCAACAATATAGACATCGGCTCCGGTATAGGTGGTGGAAGGCTTAACTTCAACTAACCCAATGGACTTGGTAATTCTCTGTCCACCTCTTGGGTCGAACCAATGACACTTGAACACAACGAGATTGAGTTGTTTGTTTGTACGATTGAAGGTCAGCTCGTATACATTCTCTAACCTCCCGTAGTAATCAAAGGTATCGGATCCTTTAGTGAAGACACCAGTATTTATCGTTTTTGGATTCGCCGGCCCTTCGGTGTGTCTCGTATGGAATCGAAACCCATTCACGTCATACTTCTCATACTTCATGACGTCACGGTTACAACCTTGGGAAACACATCTCAACTCATCTGTCATCTCAACGTTTGCATCAGCTCCCTACAAGCACGGTTCAAATTTGTTGTGTGCATTAGTTACGTGGAATAACAGGGACAAGTCACATATTGGTAGGTAAGAGGGACAGCTTAGACATTACTTTTTTCATGAACCAAGACACAAAGTTTATTTTTACTTCGGGAGCACCCTCTTTCAGTAGAGTGTCCAACTCCGCGCCCGTGGGATCGCGCGGAAGCCACCACTGTTCATCCGTGAATTCGCTGAAAGGATACAATAAGCATTAGACCGAGTTGAGTGTAGGTGATCGAAACTAGATACAATAAGCATTACACCATGTTACCTAATGAAATCGTGACCGCCATCGTCGTCGTCCCCCCCCCACCACTTCCTTCATGTTCATAAGCACATAGAGCATTATGCAATCCTTCTCTTCCCTCTCCAATCTATATTTTTGTCCTTTACCAGCCTTGCCACCGGGACATTGGAATAGTTGAAGCTTGGGGTCATTCATGGGCACGTCGACATTGTAACGAGAGACCGGGTTATGCAGAGTGGGAACTTCATCAGGATAGTACATTGTTGCGGCATCTGCCATCTCCCGAAGGCACGTTGCCTCAGCTATGCATGCTTCAATCTTGGCTTTGTTTCCAGTTATCTTCCGAATATACTTGAACTCTCTCTCAATACAAAACTGCCACCGAAACTGCACTGGGCCACCCAAGAGTGCCTCGTTTGCGAGGTGCACAATGAGATGTGCCATCGGAGTAAAGAAGCCTGGCGGAAAGATCATCTCCAAATTGCATAGCAACTCCGGCACTTGAACTTGCAGCTTCTCAATAACCTTAGGACATATCTGCTTAGCACAGAGCATGCGGAAGAAATGGCTCAACTCCGCGAGCACTCGCCATATTTTCTCGGGGAGATACCCTCGAGGCATCACCGGCATCAGCCGCTCAATCCATATATGATAGTCGTGACTCTTGAGCCCGGTGACTTTTCCCGTCGAAAGATTGACTCCCTTGCTCATATTCGAACAATAACCATCAGGGAACATCACAACGTATTTTAGCCACTTGAATGCCTCCTTCTTTTGGATGGAATCAGGGCAGAAGTCGGCGTGCGGCTTGAACCAATTCTTTCGACGGCCAGTAGGACGTTGCATGTGTAATTTCTTCCTATCACAGAGCTTCTCAACATCGACTCTAGCCTTGACATTATCCTTTGACTTCCCGGGAATGTTTAGGCACGTGTGAAATAAGGACTCCGCGACATTCTTTACGGTGTGCATCACATCGATGTTATGGGGAAGTTCGAGGTCCTTGTAATACTCGAGCTTCGTTAAGGCTTCCTGATACGTCTCCGACGTATCGATAATTTCTTATGTTCCATGCCACATTATTGATGTTATCTACATGTTTTATGCACACTTTATGTCATATTCGTGCATTTTCTGGAACTAACCTATTAACAAGATGCCGAAGTGCCGATTCTTTGTTCTGCTGTTTTTGGTTTCAGAAATCCTAGTAAGGAAATATTCTCGGAATTGGACGAAATCAAAGCCCAGGGGCCTATTTTCTCACGAAGCTTCCAGAAGTCCGAAGGAGAGACGAAGAGGGGCCACGGAGGGGCCACACCCTAGGGCGGCGCGGCCCCCCCCCTTGGCCGCGCGGCCCTGTGGTGTGGGGCCCCCGTGCCGCCTCTTGACCTGCCCTTTCGCCTATAAAAAGTCTCTGTGACGAAAACCCCAGTACCGAGAACCACGATACGGAAAACCTTCCAGAGACGCCGCCGCCGCCGATCCCATCTCGGGGGATCCAGGAGATTGCCTCCGGCACCCTGCCGGAGAGGGGAATCATCTCCCGGAGGACTCTACGCCGCCATGGTCGCCTCCGGTGTGATGTGTGAGTAGTCTACCCCTGGACTATGGGTCCATAGCAGTAGCTAGATGGTTGTCTTCTCCCCATTGTGCTATCATTGTCGGATCTTGTGAGCTGCCTAACATGATCAAGATCATCTATCTGTAATTCTATATGTTGCATTTGTTGGGATCCGATGAATAGAGAATACTTGTTATGTTGATTATCAAAGCTATGCTTATGTGTTGTTTATGATCTTGCATGCTCTCCGTTATTAGTAGATGCTCTGGCCAAGTTGATGCTAGTAACTCCAAGAGGGAGTATTTATGCTCGATAGTGGGTTCATGCCTCTGTGAATCTGGAGGAGTGACAAGAACCACTAAGGTTATGGATGTGCTGTTGCCACTAGGGATAAAACATTAGTGCTATGTTCAAGGATGTAGTCACTAGTTACATTACGCGCAATACTTAATGCAATTGTCTGTTGTTAGCAACTTAATACTGGAGGGGGTTCGGATGATAACCTGAAGGTGGACTTTTTAGGCATAGATGCAGTTGGATGACGGTCTATGTACTTTGTCGTAATGCCCAATTAAATCTCACTATACTCATCATGATATGTATGTGCATGGTCATGCTCTCTTTATTTGTCAATTGCCCAACTGTAATTTGTTCACCCAACATGCTGTTCGTCTTATGGGAGAGACACCTCTAGTGAACTGTGGACCCCGGTCCAATTCTCTTTACTGAAATACAATCTCATTGCACATCTTTGTTCTCTTGTTTTTACGCAAACAATCATCTTCCACACAATACGGTTAATCCTTTGTTACAGCAAGCCGGTGAGATTGACAACCTCACTGTTTCGTTGGGGCAAAGTACTTTGGTTGTGTTGTGCAGGTTCCACATTGGCGCCGGAATCTCTGGTGTTGCGCCGCACTACATCCCGCCGCCATCAACCTTCAACGTGCTTCTTGGCTCCTCCTGGTTCGATAAACCTTGGTTTCTTTCTGAGGGAAAACTTGCTGCTGTGCGCATCATACCTTCCCCTTGGGGTTCCCAACGAACGTGTGAGTTACACGCCATCACTTCCTCGTGAGTCCAGTTGTGCGTTACACCATATCCCTCAAATTGATGGCCAGCTTCCGATGCCGCTGGCACGAGAGCACGTAGCTCAGCATCAACAGCTATACCATCGAACTTTGGCACCTCTGTTACTTCATGCACAACTTTGCCTTTCTTGAAGTTCTTTTTGTCTTCTCTGAACGGATGCCTCCGTTTGAGGTACTGCCGATTCGTGTCAAACGCAACATACTTGCGACCCTTATTTAGCCAAAGGAACTCAAGTCGATGCCTGCTGATGGCGTGTAACTCACACGTTCGTTGGGAACCCCAAGAGGAAGGTATGATGCGCACAGCAGCAAGTTTTCCCTCAGAAAGAAACCAAGGTTTATCGAACCAGGAGGAGCCAAGAAGCACGTTGAAGGTTGATGGCGGCGGGATGTAGTGCGGTGCAACACCAGGGATTCTGGCGCCAACGTGGAACCTGCACAACACAACCAAAGTACTTTGCCCCAATGAAACAGTGAGGTTGTCAATCTCACCGGCTTGCTGTAACAAAGGATTAACCGTATTGTGTGGAAGATGATTGTTTGCAGAAAACAGTAAAACAAGTATTGCAGTAGATTGTATGCGATGTAAAAAATAGGACCGGGGTCCACAGTTCACTAGAGGTGTCTCTCCCATAAGATAAAAGCATGTTGGGTGAACAAATTACAGTCGGGCAATTGACAAATAGAGAGGGCATAACAATGCACATACATGTCATGATAAATATAGTGAGATTTAATTGGGTATTACGACAAAGTACATAGACCGCTATCCAGCATGCATCTATGCCTAAAAAGTCCACCTTCAGGTTATCATCCGAACCCCTTCCAGTATTAAGTTGCAAACAACAGACAATTGCATTAAGTATGGTGCGTAATGTAATCAATAACTACATCCTTAGACATAGCATCAATGTTTTATCCCTAGTGGCAACAGCACATCCACAACCTTAGAACTTTCTGTCACTGTCCCAGATTCAATGGAGGCATGAACCCACTATCGAGCATAAATACTCCCTCTTGGAGTTAAGAGCAAAAACTTGGCCAGAGCCTCTACTAATAACGGAGAGCATGCAAGATCATAAACAACACATAGGTAATAACTTGATAATTAACATAACATGGTATTCTCTATCCATCGGATCCCGACAAACACAACATATAGTATTACAGATAGATGATCTTGATCATGTTAGGCAGCTCACAAGATCCAACAATGAAGCACAATGAGGAGAAGACAACCATCTAGCTACTGCTATGGACCCATAGTCCAGGGGTGAACTACTCACTCATCACTCCGGAGGCGACCATGGCGGTGAAGAGTCCTCCGGGAGATGAATCCCCTCTCCGGCAGGGTGCCGGAGGAGATCTCCAGAATCCCCCGAGATGGGATTGGCGGCGGCGGCATCTCAGTAAGGTTTTCCGTATCGTGGCTCTCGGTACTGGGGGTTTCGCAACGAAGGCTATTTGTAGGCGGAAGGGCAGGTCAGGAGGCGGCACGAGGGGCCCACACTATAGGCCGGTGCGGCCAGGGCTTGGGCCGTGCCGCCCTATAGTCTGGCCACCTCGTGGCCCCACTTCGTCTCCTCTTCGGTCTTCTGGAAGCTTCGTGGCAAAATAGGACCCTGGGCGTTGATTTCGTCCAATTCCGAGAATATTTCGTTACTAGGATTTCTGAAACCAAAACAGCAGAAACAAAGAATCGGCACTTCGGCATCTTGTTAATAGGTTAGTTCCAGAAAATGCACGAATATGACATAAAGTGTGCATAAAACATGTAGATATTATCAATAATGTGGCATGGAACACAAGAAATTATCGATACGTCGGAGACGTATCAGCATCCCCAAGCTTAGTTCTGCTCGTCCCGAGCAGGTAAAACGATAACAAAGATAATTTCTGGAGTGACATGCCATCATAACCTTGATCATACTATTTGTAAACATATGTAATGAATGCAGCGATCAAAACAATGGTAATGACATGAGTAAACAAGTGAATCATAAAGCAAAGACTTTTCATAAATAGCACTTCAAGACAAGCATCAATAAGTCTTGCATAAGAGTTAACTCATAAAGCAATAAATCAAAGTAAAGGTATTGAAGCAACGCAAAGGAAGATTAAGTTTCAGCGGTTGCTTTCAACTTATAACATGTATATCTCATGGATAATCGTCAACATAGAGTAAAATAATAAGTGCAATATGCAAGTATGTAGGAATCAATGCACAGTTCACACAAGTGTTTGCTTCTTGAGGTGGAGAGAAATAGGTGAACTGACTCAACATAAAAAGTAAAAGAAAGGTCCTTCAACGAGGAAAGCATCGATTGCTATATTTGTGCTAGAGCTTTTATTTTGAAAACATGAAACAATTTTGTCAACGGTAGTAATAAAGCATATGAGTTATGTAAATTATATCTTACAAGTTGCAAGCCTCATGCATAGTATACTAATAGTGCCCGCACCTTGTCCTAATTAGCTTGGACTACCGGATCATCGCAATACACATGTTTTAACCAAGTGTCACAATGGGGTACCTCCATGCCGCCTGTACAAAGGTCTAAGGAGAAAGCTCGCATTTTGGATTTCTCGCTTTTGATTATTCTCAACTTAGACATCCATACCGGGACAACATGGACAACAGATAATGGACTCCTCTTTAATGCATAAGCATGTGGCAACAATTATTATTGTCATATGAGATTGAGGATATATGTCCAAAACTGAAACTTCCACCATGAATCATGGCTTTAGTTAGCGGCCCAATGTTCTTCTCTAACAATATGTATGCTCCAACCATTAAGGTGGTAGATCTCTCTTACTTCAGACAAGACGGACATGCATAGCAACTCACATGATATTTAACAAAGAATAGTTGATGGCGTCCCCAGAAACATGGTTATCGCACAACAAGCAACTTAATAAGAGATAAAGTGCATAAGTACATATTCAATACCACAATAGTTTTTAAGCTATTTGTCCCATGAGCTATATATTGCAAAGGCGAATGATGGAATTTTAAAGGTAGCACTCAAGCAATTTACTTTGGAATGGCGGAGAAATACCATGTAGTAGGTAGGTATGGTGGACACAAATGGCATAGTGGTTGGCTCAAGGATTTTGGATGCATGAGAAGTATTCCCTCTCGATACAAGGTTTAGGCTAGCAAGGTTATTTGAAACAAACACAAGGATGAACGGTGCAGCAAAACTCACATAAAAGACATATTGAAAACATTATAAGACTCTACACCGTCTTCCTTGTTGTTCAAAACTCAATACTAGAAATTATCTAGACTTTAGAGAGACCAAATATGCAAACCAAATTTTAGCATGCTCTATGTATTTCTTCATTAATGGGTGCAAAGCATATGATGCAAGAGCTTAAACATGAGCACAACAATTGCCAAGTAGCACATTACCCAAGACATTTATAGCAATATGTATCATTTTCCAATTCCAACCATATAACAATTTAACGAAGAAGAAACTTCGCCATGAATACTATGAGTAAAACCTAAGGACATACTTGTCCATATGCAACAGCGGAGCGTGTCTCTCTCCCATACAGTGAATGCTAGGATCCATTTTATTCAAGCAAAAACAAAAACAAAAACAAACCGACGCTCCAAGCAAAGCACATAAGATGTGATGGAATAAAAATATAGTTTCAGGGGAGGAACCTGATAATGTTGTCGATGAAGAAGGGGATGCCTTGGGCACAAGCTTAGACGCTTGAGTCTTCTTAGAATCTGCAGGGGTGAACCACCGGGGTATCCCCAAGTGTAAGGGTACATTGCCCCTATGTGTGGTTTTGGTAATTAATGACAACCCCTATGGACTAATGTTTTCATTGAGTTTATATGAAGGAATATTCCATAGGTACTACTTGCTCTCCATGTGTTGGATTCAAGTATGGATGCCATGAAGATAAAGGTATACCTTGTGTATTGGCATCAAGATCATCGGTTTGAAGATACATATGTGATATGATCAAGAAGAAGAAATGAAGATGGAGTTCTTATGTGGAACTCAATATTAGCCATGCTCTATCTTATGAGAGTATGAGAAGGTACAAGGTTGAGTTTGGCAAGTTCAAGATGAGCATCTCAAGTGGATCACATGCTTGAAGTTTGCCGTCCATTTGGTAATAATGGACATGTGAAGATGTGCATCAATAGAGCTTTCCCATCATGGTGTATGGGGGAGCATTTGTGAGTCTTCACGAAGCGACATTGGTCAAGAGTGGCATTCCGGCTTGAGTGAAGCTTGAAGAGTTATCATCAAGATCAAGCGGGATGCGCAAGGCAAAGGTATGGCCTTGATAGGTTTTCCTTTTACCGGTCTCAAGGTGGATGTTGGGAGACCGGATTATAGGATAGATAGCCGCACTATTAAGAGGGGCTTTCGGTTGGGTAACTTGATCACATCGTCTTAGGGAGCTCAACCCTTTGCATACTTTGCATATCCTTATTGCTTCTTGGTGTTTCTCTATGTGAGGTTCTTGAGCTTGTTGCTAGCTTTACAACAAGCCCAAGTTCATCGAAAACGGAGTTCACATGCATCTTCTATTGCGTTTTCGAGGTTGGGTGATTTTACCGGTTATTCATGATATAAGGTTCTACCTTTTATATTCATGATAAAATCCCCTCCTACAGATTCTTGAGTTTGCACTTTTTATAGGATAGCATTTGTCGTTATCTTCCAAACGAAATTGGTTTCATTCAAATCGGAGTTCGGGAGCATTTGTTATTAAAGAAAAGGAGAAAGCATATAAAAAGAATAAAAGAAGAAAAGGAAAAGAAAAAGGGGAGGGGCAGCCGGCCGACCGACCGGCCTGCCGGCCCACACGCCGGCCCACCCGGCCGAGACCGGCCCGGGCGCTGATGCCAGCCGGACGGCCTACTGTGGCCCATCCGGTTTGGTCCGGCCCAGGGTCCGGCTGGCGCCGGCCTGCCCGGCGCACCGCTCGGCCCGACCGGGCGCCCGCTGGCTGGGCCTCTTCCCGCGCGGGCCATTCTCCGGTCGGCCGCCCTGGCCTATCTGCCGCCCAGTGCGACGCGCCGCCCCGCCCGGCCGCTGGTCCGGCAGGGCCGGATCCCAGGCCGGCCTCCTCAGCGCCAAACTCGGTCTGCCGGCCTGGCAGCCGGCTGGGCACTATTCTGGCCCATTTTTCTGCGTTTTTCTTTGTCTTTTTCTCCCCAACGGTTATTTCTTCCTCCTAACTATAAATAGCCTTCTCCCACCTTGAGCCAAATTAGTTCTTCCCATTCTCTCACCCCCATTGTTGCTATTTGAAGAACTTGCTCTCCCCCTTGATTCCTCCAACCATTCTTGCTCATATTTGAGGATTTGAGAGAGGAGATCTAGATCTACACTTCCACCAAACCATTTCTTCTCTAAGTGAGGGAATCTCTTGGGATCTAGATCTTGGAGTCTTTGGTTGACTTTCCCCCTTGTTCTTCCTCTCCAATCTCATCCTAGCATTCGTTGCTTTGGTGGGATTTGAGTGTGAAGGACTTGAACACCTCCGGTGTTCTTCCTTTGCATCATTGCATAGTGTTGAGCTCTCCACCATGATTTGTTCGAGTGAGAGACCGTGAGCTTGTTACTCTTGGAGGGTGACCTCCTAGTTGGCTTGGTTGGTGTCCCGGTGATCTCTTCGTGGAAGATTGTGAAGGGGCCCGGGCTTCTCCTTCGTGGAGCTTGTGAAGTGGTTGTGGAGCTTGCCATCTCCGGAGCGGAGGAAAAGCTAACCATAAGGAAAGGGCCATTATCCTTCGTGGGTGTGGTTCGGAGAATAGGGTGAGCCTTCGTGGCGCGGGGAATCCTTCGTGGGACCTCCACTCCTCCAAACGTGACGTACCTTGTTGTAAAGCAAGGGAACACGGGAATACATCCTCGTCTCCGCGTGCCTCGGTTATTTCTATACCCGAGCTCTCTTTCCTTGTGATAGCCATCGTGCTTGAAGTACATATATCTTGCTATCACTTGTGCTACATATATCTTGTGCCTATCTAGCTTAGCTCTAGTTGCTATTGTTACACTTAGTTGAGCTTAGCATATTTAGGGTTTGTGCTTGTAAACTAAACGATAGTTTAATTCCGCATTCTTACAAGACAAATCCGCAAGAGTTTGTAATTGCCTATTCACCCCCCCTCTAGGCGACATCTCGATCTTTCAATTGGTATCAGAGCAAGGTCTCTCCTTGTTTAAGGCTTCACCGCCTTGAGAGTAAAGATGTCGGCTAGTATAGTGCACAATGACACAATTGTCTTTAATGGCACAAATTATCTTTTGTGGAGAAATTGCTTGCTTTGTAAGCTTCGGACCTTGTGTCCACATATAGAGCAATTTCTAGATGTCGGTTTTTCTCCTCCGATGGATTCTCAAAATCTATCTTTAGAGGATGAGAAAAACTTACATCTTGAAGCTCAAGTATCTAATGAGCTTTTATTCTCTTTGAGACCCGATTTTCGTAGGTTCTTGATATATATAAAGCGAAAATCGTCTCATGAGATGTGGATCAAGCTTAAGGAAATGTTTGGTGGATCCACTTCTCAATTGGTCGATGGTGACTCCGAGGAGCTCTCTTCCCCTTCACATCATGAAGAGCTCCAAGTTGCTTCCACCTCCGGTCGTGATGAGTTATCATCTTCTTTCACTTCACCAATGTGTAGCAAGACACGAGGTAATGATATGGTGAGTGGTGAGGAAAATTGCAATGTTGATATTGTGCTCAATAGTGATGATTCTTCATCTCTATCCCATTGTAATGCTTCCTCTTTGGACTTAAACACATCTAGCATTGAAAATGACCTACATGCTTGTGTTGATAGTCCTTGCATATCATGTGTAAATTGCTTACATAGATCTCATGATGATATGCTTACCTTGTCTTGCTCCCATAATCAAAATGCTTATATTTCTTCTAGTTGTTTGTTCACTAACAATGTAGAGGAAACCAAACACTCTATGGATCAAGACATGTTTTCAAATGAGGATTCAAGAATATCTTCATCTTCATCCTCCGGTATGCACATGTGCCTTATGGCAAATGGATCAAAGGTATCTCCTACTTTGACTCCTAACACATCCTCTAATGATGAGAATGATGATGATGATAATGATGAAGAATATAATACCTTGGTGCATAATATGGCAATAGTATATGCTTCTCTCCATGGTAATAATGAAGCTCGTGCTAATCTCGAACACTCTATGGATACCTTGAATAAATATAGGGAAACCATAGTGGAGTTGGAGTCCCATGTTGAAAATGGGGAAATGAGATTCAATCTCCTCAAGCATGAGCTAAAAGATGAAAAGCATACTAATTTTATGCTTACACAAAAAATTGAATCTTATATGCATGAAAATGAGAAAACTATTGTTGATGCTTGTGCTACTAACTCTAATTCTTGTGAAGCATCTACCTTAAAGGAGAATGTTGAGCTAAGGGTTCAACTTGAGTTGCTAACTAGCAATTGTAGGGAATTGGGAGAAAGCAATAAAACGCTCTCACACTCTATTGAGGATCTTCTAACTTCCTACGATGAGCTAAAGTTAGCTCATGAGGCTAGTATCACTAAGGTAACATCTTGTGAGCCTCATGTGGACATTAGCACAATCTCTACCCAAAATGTTATATTGCCATGTGCTAGTCCTTGTAATCCATCTAGTCAAACTAGTGATACACCTTGTGTTGGATTACTTGATTTGCCTTGTTGCTCCAACAATGAAGCTTCTACTTCCTCTAGTACTTGTATTTCTACTAACCATGTAGAGGAAATAAAAGAGCTCGAGGCCCAAGTCCTTTCTTTGAAGAAAGACTTGGAAAAGCGTCATGAAGGGAAATCCGCACTTGACAAGATGTTGAGTATGCAACAATCCCCCAATGACAAGAGTGGACTTGGATTCAACTCCAATAACAAGAACAAGTCCAAGAGCAAGAGCAACAAGAAGAAGGGCCAAGACAAAGTCAAGGATCCAACCAAGTTGGTTTGCTTCAAGTGCAAGGTTGAAGGGCATCATGTTAGATCATGCCCATTGAAGAAGAAGAAGCACTTGAGTGAGAAACAACAAGGGAAACGGCCACAAGGTCAAGGTCAAGCTCATTCTCGACCTCAAGTTGAAGATAGGCCACTTCCCAAGAAGAATCAAGATATTGTTCCCCAAGAGAAGAAATCAATAAAGAAGAGAAAGGGGAACACTTGCTACTTATGTCGTGAGAAGGGGCACTTTGCTTCTTCTTGCTTAGGTGGTACCTTATCTAACCCTATAATTGTTGATGATGATTATTCTCTAGGGAAGGATAAGAATGGCAATGTGTTTGCCAAGTTTGTTGGAACTCAAAGTGGTTTCAAGAAAAGAACCATTTGGGTTGCCAAGCCTATTGTGACTAACCTCTTAGGACCCAACTTGGTTGGGGACCAACAATCTCAAACTTGATCAATAGGTACAAGTGGAGGTCATTGGAGACTTGGCTACTTCATGAAGAATTAAGGGACCTTCATATATTATATTTTGACCAAGCCAAGTCGTATGGATTATCATCTATATCTTATATCCAATGTTCCTCTTTGCGGTAACTTATACTTCAACTCATCATATTTATTGTAAGTTACTTGCCCCTTTGCATGTTTGGTTTTGTACCAAATATTTGTGTGTATGTGTTGTGCCTTACTTACCTATCTTGTGTATTCAAGTATGTTTGTTTGACTCATCATATACGTGTGTATTGTCTTGGAGCCTAATGCATCTTGATGATATCTTATTTGGCTCTCTTTGAGTGATTAATGGAACATCCCATTTTGGGGGAGTGATATGCTTTGTGCATCTCTCCTTCTATAAAATGTGGGTATATGGGTACCACCACTTAGTATTGATATTGCAAGATTATCTAGTCACTATGTGGTGTGTCATACTCATGAGAAATTCAAATTCTAAATATCCATTAATCATCTCTAGTTGAATTTTAGTTGCCTCTTATGTAGAAGAAATGTTTTATCACATTATGGGGGAGTAATATGTTTTGTACATATCACAAGCCTAGAAAATGTGAACATGTGAGGTTATGCCACTTAGAGTTGATGCTCTTAATTATCTTGTTCCTAGGTGGCATGTTTGCTCAAACAAGCTCCATTCCTAATAAAAATATTTTATTACTCATCTTGTGGGCTCTTGTTTGAATATGAAATTCTTGGTACGGTTTTTCCTCACATACATATCTCTATATCTTATTTGGGACACCGTTTGCTTCAAGTTATTCTAATCATTGCCGTGCGTGATTGTGTGACTAGTTGAAACTATCAAGAATCTTCATCCGTGCATAGTGCATAATTCTACATACTTATCCTATGCCTTTTATTGTGAAGTTGATCCTTACTATCATTGTCAATACTCCACCGGAAATTATTTCCAATATACTCATTGTCTTCGACAATTGATAACCTTGTATGTGGTTGAATTTTTGGATCATCTTCACCTTGGATTGTTCCTTACTTCCTTATCTTATTTCCAAGAAATCTTTATAGCTCCCATATGTCTTCCTTGTTCCTTTGAAAAATCTTTTGATAAACCCCTTTGATTCATATCAAGTGTTTGTTTTGGAATACATACCTTTTCCTTACGGTACATTGTGCCATTGTGAAAAGTGTAGTGGGTTTGGTTTATTTGTTCGAACCTTGCTCCTTTGGGGGTTTTGCTATCTCATTCCTTCTTCTATGCTTTATTTGTTGAATGAGATAAATCTCTGAGCATGTTTGCTTTATTTCATCCTTATGCTCAATGGTTTCCTCTTAGTTCATTTGTTGAACTTTGTTGAACAAATCTTTTTGATTTGCTTCTTAGATATAATTTGGACAACAAATTTGTTTGTGACACCTCTATGCCTTATTTAATTCTTTTGGTGTTTTGTCCAAAGTATATCTTTCTTGGATCTTTAAAAGTTTTGGTGCATGCTTATATGTAATTTGTTTATACTTGTAGCATGCTTGCTTTCTTTTGATCCATTATGTAGGATATACTCCATCAAATCCTAAATGGCTAAGATGTGCATGAAATACAAATTTCATCTAAATATGCACATGTTTTTATGGAGTATGTCCTATATATTGTGGTTAGTCTAACCATGTTGGACCCAATAAGTTTGGGGACCAAGATGTACTTGAATGTTGTTTTAGGTACATTGGAGATGCAATGGAGGCTTGTCTCATCTATAAGGAAGGTGTTGTCACCACATGATAATTGGAGTCAAGCTAGGATGATCGATGAAATCTTACCTACTACATCATTCCATTGCTATCTCGGTAACAAGTATCCTATTCATGCATACTCTTATAGCATCCAACCTCTTGTAGGTTGCATCTTGGCATGAAATTCTTTATTTCGAAAATATTGCGATTCTTGAAAAATCCTTTTAAAAGAAAACTTCTTATTGTACATTTGAGTAATTTGAGAAGATGCATATGATAGGTTATATATATATATCATATTTATGATTCACCTATCACAAATATGCCCTCTAGCAATTTATTGCATATCAATTCCTCAAAGAGCTCTTGTGCACAATATTGATGAAATTGTGAAATAAATCCGTATTTGTGATACTTGTTGCCTCTCTCAAAACATTCCAACTAGCTTTACTTCCCTTATTGTTAGTTGTGATGTTTTTGAGATTTTCTTGGTTGAAGCTCATTCATATAACACAAGTGTGTAAATTGGAGCCATAGGCTATATATGCTTTTTAAGCAAACATCCTTGGTATATTTTATGACTTCATCTTGGATATCATGTCTTATTTATTTTGTTAACCTCTTGTGTGTGCATGTTCCTTTATGGATCACTATGTCCACTTTAGAAACTTATATATATGAGAGCGTTAATCCATCAACTTGATATCCTTGTTCCTTGCCAACCATCTTTTATCCTTTGTTTCTTAGTGGTGTTGGTAAAGGAGATTTATGAGTGCTTGGTTTATTTGTTTTTCTTCATGCACTCATATCTCGTAATTGTTGGACTCAAGTTATTCTTGATAATCATATTATTTTTATCTTGGGTATGTTCTAAATAATATAGAGGGAGTGAGGATTCCATGTTTGTGCATATTGTATTCAAATGCAAACATTATAAATTGTACACGAACCTTGGGGAGCTTTCTTATTTTATTTAGAGCACTATATCTCTCTTATCATGATATCTTTGTTTGTCCAATTGGATCTTTGATTGCTCGCTTTATTTGTTGAAGCTCACTTCGCCATGTTATCTTTATGCAATCTTTGATCCTCAATATAGTTTGACTTCCTTCAAGTATTCATCATTGGATATGTGCACTTGATTCCACTCAAATTATGAGAAGTGCACACTTTGGGGAGGAACTCACATTATATTGGCCTTCTAAATTTTTCACCCATTTTGACAATCGATGCCAATGGGGGAGAAGTTTAGAGGGTTTAAGGGAATGGTTTTATACTTAAGCATGGTTTGTGCTTAAGTGTTTTGCCTCTCATGCATTCCATATTTATATGTCTTGCATGGTTGTATATATATGTCTTGCATGGTTGTATATATATAGTGGAAACTATCCCAATGGTTAATCTTGACAATATATGCAATGAATTCATGTTCATCACACGTGCATACATTGTGGGGGAGTTTTCTCTATATATATTGGTTCTACTCACATCCATTGCATTTGTTGTAGTTGTGTGAGTAGAGCCGGTTTTGATATGGACTAGTTGCTTTGTGTTACTTGACCATATCAAATACAACCACTTGTATACAACTTATTCTCGGATAAGTTGCGTACTTGTCAATAATATTCATTATATAAACCCTCTTATTGTGGTTGTCATCAATTACCAAAATGGGGGAGATTGTAAGGGTACATTGCCCCTATGTGTGGTTTTGGTAATTAATGACAACCCCTATGGACTAATGTTTTCATTGAGTTTATATGAAGGAATATTCCATAGGTACTACTTGCTCTCCATGTGTTGGATTCAAGTATGGATGCCATGAAGATAAAGGTATACCTTGTGTATTGGCATCAAGATCATCGGTTTGAAGATACATATGTGATATGATCAAGAAGAAGAAATGAAGATGGAGTTCTTATGTGGAACTCAATATTAGCCATGCTCTATCTTATGAGAGTATGAGAAGGTACAAGGTTGAGTTTGGCAAGTTCAAGATGAGCATCTCAAGTGGATCACATGCTTGAAGTTTGCCGTCCATTTGGTAATAATGGACATGTGAAGATGTGCATCAATAGAGCTTTCCCATCATGGTGTATGGGGGAGCATTTGTGAGTCTTCACGAAGCGACATTGGTCAAGAGTGGCATTCCGGCTTGACTGAAGCTTGAAGAGTTATCATCAAGATCAAGCGGGATGCGCAAGGCAAAGGTATGGCCTTGATAGGTTTTCCTTTTACCGGTCTCAAGGTGGATGTTGGGAGACCGGATTATAGGATAGATAGCCGCACTATTAAGAGGGGCTTTCGGTTGGGTAACTTGATCACATCGTCTTAGGGAGCTCAACCCTTTGCATACTTTGCATATCCTTATTGCTTCTTGGTGTTTCTCTATGTGAGGTTCTTGAGCTTGTTGCTAGCTTTACAACAAGCCCAAGTTCATCGAAAACGGAGTTCACATGCATCTTCTATTGCGTTTTCGAGGTTGGGTGATTTTACCGGTTACTCATGATATAAGGTTCTACCTTTTATATTCATGATAAAATCCCCTCCTACAGATTCTTGAGTTTGCACTTTTTATAGGATAGCATTTGTCGTTATCTTCCAAACGAAATTGGTTTCATTCAAATCGGAGTTCGGGAGCATTTGTTATTAAAGAAAAGGAGAAAGCATATAAAAAGAATAAAAGAAGAAAAGGAAAAGAAAAAGGGGAGGGGCAGCCGGCCGACCGACCGGCCTGCCGGCCCACACGCCGGCCCACCCGGCCGAGACCGGCCCGGGCGCTGATGCCAGCCGGACGGCCTCATCGTGGCCCATCCGGTTTGGTCCGGCCCAGTCCGGCCGGCGCCGGCCTGCCCGGCGCACCGCTCGGCCCGACCGGGCGCCTGCTGGCTGGGCCTCTTCCCCCGAGCGGGCCATTCTCCGGTCGGCCGCCCTGGCCTATCTGCCGCCCAGTGCGACGCGCCGCCCCGCTCGGCCGCTGGTCCGGCTGGGCCGGATCCCAGGCCGGCCTCCTCAGCGCCAAACTCGGTCTGCCGGCCTGGCAGCCGGCTGGGCACTATTCTGGCCTGTTTTTCTGCGTTTTTCTTTGTCTTTTTCTCCCCAACGGTTATTTCTTCCTCCTAACTACAAATAGCCTTCTCCCACCTTGAGCCAAATTAGTTCTTCCCATTCTCTCACCTCCATTGTTGCTATTTGAAGAACTTGCTCTCCCCCTTGATTCCTCCAACCATTCTTGCTCATATTTGAGGATTTGAGAGAGGAGATCTAGATCTACACTTCCACCAAACCATTTCTTCTCTAAGTGAGGGAATCTCTTGGGATCTAGATCTTGGAGTCTTTGGTTGACTTTCCCCCTTGTTCTTCCTCTCCAATCTCATCCTAGCATTCGTTGCTTTGGTGGGATTTGAGTGTGAAGGACTTGAACACCTCCGGTGTTCTTCCTTTGCATCATTGCATAGTGTTGAGCTCTCCACCACGATTTGTTCGAGTGAGAGACCGTGAGCTTGTTACTCTTGGAGGGTGACCTCCTAGTTGGCTTGGTTGGTGTCCCGGTGATCTCTTCGTGGAAGATTGTGAAGGGGCCCGAGCTTCTCCTTCGTGGAGCTTGTGAAGTGGTTGTGGAGCTTGCCATCTCCGGAGCGGAGGAAAAGCTAACCATAAGGAAAGGGACATTATCCTTCGTGGGTGTGGTTCGGAGAATAGGGTGAGCCTTCGTGGCGCGGGGAATCCTTCGTGGGACCTCCACTCCTCCAAACGTGACGTACCTTGTTGCAAAGCAAGGGAACACGGGAATACATCCTCGTCTCCACGTGCCTCGGTTATTTCTATACCCGAGCTCTCTTTCCTTGTGATAGCCATCGTGCTTGAAGTACATATATCTTGCTATCACTTGTGCTACATATATCTTGTGCCTATCTAGCTTAGCTCTAGTTGCTATTGTTACACTTAGTTGAGCTTAGCATATTTAGGGTTTGTGCTTGTAAACTAAACGATAGTTTAATTCCGCATTCTTACAAGACAAATCTGCAAGAGTTTGTAATTGCCTATTCACCCCCCCCCCCTCTAAGGCGACATCTCGATCTTTCACCAAGCTTAGAGCTTTCACTCTCCTTGATCATATTGCATCATACTCCTCTCTTGATCCTTGAAAACTTCCTCCACACCAAACTCGTAACAACTCATAAGAGGGTTAGTGCACAATAAAAATTAACATGTTCAGAGGTGACACAATCATTCTTAACACTTCTGGACATTGCATAAAGCTACTGGACATTAATGGATCAAAGAAATTCATCCAACATAGCAAAAGAGGCAATGCGAAATAAAAGGCAGAATCTGTCAAAACAGAACAGTTCGTAAAAACGAATTTTAAAATGGCACCAGACTTGCTCAAATGAAAATGCCCAAATTGAATGAAAGTTGCGTACATATCTGAGGATCACGCACGTAAATTGGCTTAATTTTCTGAGCTACCTACAGGGAGGCAGGTCGAAATTCGTGACAGCAAAGAAATCTGAAACTGCGCAGTAATCCAAATCTAGTATGAACTTTACTATCAAAGACTTTACTTGGCACAACGAAACACAAAACTAAGATAAGGAGAGGTTGCTACAGTAGTAAACAACTTCCAAGACACAAAATAAAAACAAAGTACTGTAGTAAAAACCATGGGTTGTCTCCCATAAGCGCTTTTCTTTAACGCCTTTCAGCTAGGCGCAGAAAGTGTAAATCAAGTAACATCAAGAGATGGTGCATCGACATCATTTTCACAATTTATCCCATTGGGTACCTTAGATGCTCCCTTATCTATAGTGGTTTTAAGAGCTTTATCGACTTTGGGCCTATAATAGCTTTTTGGTTTAGCCCCTTTAGAGATATACATGAACCTTTGCTCCTTTCCCACATAAGCTTTCTCTCTAAACTTTATAGATGAAAAGGTTGAACCCAATGTTCCCATAGCCTCTTCTAGTTCACTAATCCTTTGGGTTTGATTATCATGAATAGCACAAGATTCTAAGATGGCGATTCTCTCATTAATTCCACCTAGAGATTTATCAAGTTTATCAGTGCTATCAAGTAATGCTTTCAAAGTAATATCAAGAATTGGAAGGTTTTGCTCTATGGTTTCCAATTTTTTCATAACATCCTCAAGAGAGGTTTCAATTTTAGTTTCATTAACAGGTGGTGTTCCAAATAAACTCTCAATAATGCAACTAGCTTCTAAAGCGGGAGCGCCTAGGAAGTTACCTCCTGCGAGACAATCAAGAACATATCTATTCCAACTAGAGATACCAACATAAAAATTCCTGAGCAGGATAGTGGTGGAGTGTTTCTTAGTGCACCTACTATGAGCATCACTAATTCTATACCAAGCATCTTTTAAACATTCTCCCCCTTGTTGCTTAAACGAACGAACTTCAACTTCAGGATTACTCATTTTTAGCAGTAGTAAATAAAGCAAACTAGATAAAGTAAATGCAAGTAACTAATTTTTTTGTGTTTTTGATATAGAGAACAAGGCAGTAAATAAAGTAAAGCTAGCAACTAATTTTTTTGTGTTTTGATATAATGCAGCAAACAAAGTAGTAAATAAAATAAAGCAAGACAAAAACAAAGTAAAGAGATTGGGAAGTGGAGACTCCCCTTGCAGCGTGTCTTGATCTCCCCGGCAACGGCGCCAGAAAAAGAGCTTGATGGCGTGTAACTCACACGTTCGTTGGGAACCCCAAGAGGAAGGTATGATGCGCACAGCAGCAAGTTTTCCCTCAGAAAGAAACCAAGGTTTATCGAACCAGGAGGAGCCAAGAAGCACGTTGAAGGTTGATGGCGGCGGGATGTAGTGCGGCGCAACACCAGAGATTCCGGCGCCAACGTGGAACCTGCACAACACAACCAAAGTACTTTGCCCCAACGAAACAGTGAGGTTATCAATCTCACCGGCTTGCTGTAACAAAGGATTAACCGTATTGTGTGGAAGTGTTGCGGTCAGAAACCCATCGGCGAGCAGCGACTGGCAACACAGTAGAGCCGGGAACAACTTAGGGCTGCGGCTGGCCCTGGTCTCTCCGAGCGACGGCCCGCAAAGGTTCGGCACGCACGTCCGATGCTGGTGCAAGGGCGTGCCACCTGACCTATACCTGGTCAGGAAGGTGATGGATGTGCCTCGCTTAGTTTCCTGCATGGCATACACGTAAACATTAAATACGAGCCTCGATCGGCTCTCAGGTTGTCCTGTGAATCGGCTCAAAGAGCCGATCCACCCATGATTCGCACGAGGTGTACGAATATATGGTGGTCCTGCTTGATCAGAATAAAGCTAAAACGACCTACTACGATTTAGGGTTTTCACCACATAATCGGAACATCCTACTCGTGATTGAGCCTCGCGGCCACGCACGGTGATCGTAAACCAATCCTAGACAAGGCCTAAAAACCAACACGAAGTTGATCCTCGGAACATCCTGTCTAGGGCTAGCAAACTACACCCTACGTGCCGCTGGATCCTTCAACCCGTTTGTAAGGCCTAACTATGCAGATATTAAACTAATCCTTGCAGAACAAGGAGCAACCATAACGGATCGGATCTACTAAATAACGATCAAGCGGGGTGCCGCCCTTACACCTGAGATAGGTGTAAAGGCGGCTAGATGTCTAAGGGTTGCACGACGACAGCATATGATACGAAGAACAATGCTAACCCTAACACATCTAAGATAACTACATTGCTCGCCATCAAAAAGGCTTCAGTACGAGCAACGCATGGACAGCGAATAAACTTGTACTGCCTAGATCGCAAGATGCGATCTAGGCAGCATGATGCTTACCTGGAAGAAACCCTCGAGACAAGGGAGTTGGCGATGCGCCTAGATTGGTTTGTGGTGAACGTGATTGTTGTCTATTTCATAAACCCTAGATACATATTTATAGTCCATAGACTTTCTAACGTGGGAATAATCCCAACCGTGCACGAGTCAAACTCTAACTAATCGACACGTATCCTACTATATTACAGATACACGGGCAAACTAGCCCAAACTTTGCATATAAGACCGATTCACGTATCTTCTTCCATGTATATTCTTCAAGCCCATCTTGATCGCGGCCCACCTCTGATTCGGTCAAATTCTGGTGATAACACATGCCCCCCTGGTTTTGGAATTTATAATTCCAAAATCACTCTGCTTTTCTTCGTCGGGTCATGTCGTGGCAGAGCAGAACCGCCGCAGTATTCTTCATCATGATGACTTGCCTTCTCCACTTCTCGCGTGATCTGGCAAATTTATTCCTGTTGGGCACCATCTCCTCGGAAACTGCTGTGGCATTGAATCTCCACCATATCCCCTTTATTTAACCTCTCTGAATCGTCCGCCACTTCATCCCCTTGCTCTGTTCTGGCCATCGGCACCAAGAAAACCCTCTTCCCTTGCAGCAATGTCGTCCTCTTCCTCCATCTCCTCGGGCCTCTCCCTCCAGTCTTCCCCCTCGAGCGAGCAGGAGTGGAACTTCGGCCCACCCGAAGCACCCGTCGGGTCAGATGGTGACTTACCTCTGACCGATGGGGAAGACGACCTCAAGTTCCTCATCGAAGGGGAGCTGAAGAGCGAAAACGAAGACGACCTCCACCCCTGGGCGAAACCCACTTCCTCCGACGGGGAGGAGGAAGAAGAAGAAGTAGAGGAAGAAGAGGAAAAGGAGGAGGATGATTCCTCCTCCTCCGCTGGACACCTGCCGGCAAAGCGATTCCGCGCTTGGGCGGACAGCGAGGACGATGATGATGACGAGGAAGAAGAGGAGAAGGAGGAGGATGATTCCTCCTCCTCTGCTGGGTATCCGCCGGCAAAGCGCTTCCGCGCCTGGGCGGACAGCGAGGATGATGATGATGACGAGGAAGAAGAGGCTCCGGCCGAGGGCTCGGGTAGCAGCGACGAAGAACTCTCCGGGAGCAGCGTCGACGGCAGCGATGCCGACGACGAGGCCAGCGAGGACTAGTAAAGTAGGACTAGTAGCCCCTGAGCAATCGGCTCCTCTTTTGTTTTCCCTTTCTTGAGCAATCGGCTCTTCTTTTGTAAAACACCCCTCTTATTATGAAGAAGAACTTCTCAGCTGACTCTGTCCTTCCACCAAATTTACCGATTGCTAGAATAAGTCAACAAATTACGAGCCGATGGCAGCGCACCGGTTCTTGCCATGAAAACGCGAACAGAGCCTACTCTGTTGTTTATCCAAATGGTAATCTGTGGCCTGTCCGCAAGGGCAAAACCCAATTCCCCAAAGCGCCACTTGAACAGATCCAACCCACGGCCATACGAACCTCAAATGTCAATCGCGCAGGTTCGCAACTGCAATGAATCCATGGGCAGCACCATCCAATGCCCATGCTACGGTTTCCAGCCTGAAGGTGATCCTTAACTGCCCCTTGCTACCCGAACATAGCGCCTTGCTCTACCTTTTCGCAGCAACAAACACGGTTCTGACCCTGTAGATGATGACAGCTTCCCTTTCAGTAGCTCTAGTAGTCTTCTACCGCAACAACTCACCGCTTTCGGAAAAGGTTATGATGCAGGGTCAGCCGACGACACTCCAATCGGCTTCTAAAAACATAGCATCTACCAAGCCAGCTGCCCCCCGAGCCTCGGTCAAGGCGAGAATAGCGGTGAGGATGCACAGATCAGACCAAGAGCTTTGAACTCAGGTAATTCTGAGTCAGCCAAACTTGCCCCCATCGATCGCCTTTTCTTCCGCTGCAAGCCGATGTTGTAGACAAAACACTAACGGCTTAATGAGCAAAAGGTGCCTTGCACGCCAAAACTGAACTCTGACAGTACTGCTGAACTGGGGCAAAGGGTTGGAAGTCCTCGAAGAGAAGGTTCGGGCACCAAAATCGGCTCCTTGCGGCTGAGGAAGCTCTCATTGTTCACCCCCTCATGGAAGCAGAAGGCCTTGAAGCTGAACTGAAGACCGTCTTGGCGAAAATCCGCGTCTTGAACATGCAGCTGGTAGATCTTGTGCAACTTGTACTAGAGTCGATGGATGTGCATCGGCTTTGTTTCTTAGCTCTAAAGTCGATGTCCGTGCATCGGCTGTATGATAAAAAAAAATTACTGGCCGATTTTCTATCGGCCCCCAGCATTTCACTGCACATGTATCGCACATGTTCATCTGATTAGGTGCCCCCCGAGCCGAATCTGTCAGGTAACTGCAGATATCGGCTCTGTAGTTAGCCAAAGCACTGTATTTGTACGTCGGCTCCGTTAGGACTAATGTTGACTCTCATCAGCCGACACAAAACCGCTGCCCATCAAATCGACGTTGAACACAGGCAGAACGTATGGTGAGGATAATTTTGGCCGATTGCTGGAATCGGCCTCCATGTTGATCGAATCGCTCAATGAAGGTTTCGCAATGTCCCTCCATAGATCTTTGGGGCCGATCCCAAGGATCGGCCTCGCCACGTTTGTCCATAGGTTTGTTCTTGCTACACGGTCAGGCCGGTGGATAAGACCAGCCTAACCCCATCCTTTGTCACGTCAATGCGCTCGCAGTCGTCCAAATTGATGCCTCAGAGTGGCTCCTGGCCTGCTGTTTCCCAAGCGTTCATGCCAGCCGTTGAAATCTCGGCTGAGTCATCTGCCTGGACAACCTCTACCTCATCTCCATCCCACTGTATTACGCATTGGTGCATCATGGAGGGAATGCAACAGTTGGCGTGGATCCAATCTCTTCCCAGCAGGATAGCATAAGTGCTCTTGCTATCGACAACAAAGAACGTCGTAGGGATGGTTTTCCTTCCTACGGTCAGATCTACGTTCAGAACACCTTGTGCGTCAGACGCTTGGCCGTTGAAATCGCTCAATGTCACGTTGGTCTTGATCAGATCCGAGCTAGAGCGTCCCAACCGACGTAGCATGGAGTATGGCATAATGTTGACTGCCGCTCCGGTGTCCACCAGCATCTTGTTGACAGGCCTCCCATCGATATACCCTCGCAAGTACAGGGCCTTCAGATGTCTGTAGCTTCTTTCTCGTGGCTTCTCAAAGATAACTGGCCGTGGGCCGCAGTTGAGTTGTGCCACAGGTGCTTCGTCTAATCCTGGAGCACTAAACTCCGTCGGAAGGATGAACACCATATTTGTGCCAGCCGATGTTTCATCATTGGCTTTCCTTTGCTTGGGGCGCCACTCCATTTTTTGTGGTCGACCCTCTTCATCTAGGGTTCGTTGAATTTTCGCGGCCAGATCAGGCCGCGCCTTCCTTAGCGTGTGCAGGTATAGCCTTTCGGCTTCCTCCAAGCCACGCAGTCGCTGAACCCTACGCTTTTGGGAACGGCTGAGTCCATCAGGGCACCACCTTGGACGGTGGTACCTGTCTTCTTCTTCTTCATCGTCTTCCAAATCCTCGAGATCTTCCACCCGAGGGGACTCAGCGTGCTTGTTCCGAGGTGGGAGAGGCCCTAGACGTTTGAACACGGACACGTTAGCTGCATCCTTCCTCTTCTGTCTACATTCTGGGCAGTTGCCGATTGTAGGCAATCGGCTCATTCCTGAATCCCAGCAGTGTCTGAAGAAGGGGCAGTCCCAGTGCCTATCCTCGTCGTCTTGCTCCCTTGACTTTTCCTTGGCACGGCGCTCGTACTCCTCCTCATCGCGATCATGCCGACGACGTCTCCTGGCGTCCCTAGCCAGACGATCTCTTTCATCATCATCGTTGGGTCATCGGCGTTGGTCATATTGACTCACATACTTGTTGAGGAGGTGATCAGAGAGAGGTCGCTGATATCTTACATTCTTCACTTCTCCCGCTGTGATGTAGCGCTTGCCATCGTGTCGGAGCCGATCGCGTGGAGCGGCTTCCTCTGTGTCCTTGCTATGAGAGCAGCTGCCCTCGTCTCCATCCTTACCAGAGTGGTGTCCAGGTCCTACCATGTTGATGTTGAACGAGGATCCTGGCTGGCACCCTCCAGGGTAAGTGCACTCCACCATGTTAACGGCGGGGAAGGGGTGAGTGTCGACTTTCATGGCGTACTGGTTGAAAATTAGATGGCCTTGTTCTATCGCCATTTGGATCTGCTGACGCCACACCCTGCAGTCGTTGGTGGTATGGGAGTACGAGTTATGCCATTTGCAGTATGGCTTTCCGTTCAGCTCCTGTACCGTGGGGATTTTGAGGCCTTCGGGTAACTTCAACTGCTTCTCCTTCAGTAAGAGGTCAAAAATTTGCTCAGTTTTAGTTACGTCGAAATCAAACCCTCTGGGCGGACCTGGTGGCTTAACCCATTTGCAGGATATGGGGGTTGCCCCCCGAGTCCATTCAGCCACTGCTACCTCTTGATCTCCCGCAGACCCTTCATCTTCCTCTATTTCAACCAGGACTACCGCACGCTTGAATTTGTCCTGGTACAAGTCTGGGTGGCGCTGTTCATATAATGACAGTTTCTGAACCATGTGCGCCAGTGAAGGGTAGTCTGCTTGGGAAGCCATATCCTTGATCGGTGATGCGAGACCCACCACCGCCAACTCGACTGCTTCTTTTTCAGTCACACGAGCCGAATAACATCGGTTCCTAACAGTTCTGAAGCGCTGGACGTATTCTGCCACAGTTTCTCCACGCTTCTGACGTACTTGTGCTAGATCGGCAATGCCGGCCTCGGAAGCCTCTGAGTGATACTGCATGTGGAACTGTTCTTCCAGCTGCTTCCAAGTCTGGATCGAGTCTGGTGGCAACGAAGTGTACCACCCGAAAGCCGATCCTGTGAGGGACTGTGCGAAGAACCTCACGCGTAGTGGATCTGATGCTGAGATCGTGCCCAGCTGTGCCAAATATCGGCTCACATGCTCGATGGAGCTGGAACCATCTGATCCATTAAATTTGGAGAAATCAGGGAGCCGATATTTGGGTGGTAGCGGGATCAACTCGTACTCGTTGGGGTACGGCTTGGAATAGCCGATTGTCCTCCTTTTCGGCACCATGCCGAACTGGTCTCTCAGGATTGTACTGATCTGATCCACGGTGCTGGCTGTAGGAGTCGAACTCTGAAGATTCGCCGGAGTGGCATACTTGGCCAGCCATGCTTGCTTTTCCAGCTCTGAGCCAACTGCAGGAGCTGCGCTCTAGAGGTTTGTCGGAGTGGCATACTTAGCTAGCCACGTCTGCTTCTCGAGATCTGTTCCCGAAGTTCCTCCTGTCGTTCCAGAAGTCCCTGCTGTTGCAGTCTGGTTTGTGAGTGCCCAGTTACTGCAGTCTGGCACGTATGTGCACGTGTATCCGTGAGGGATCTCCTTAGGCGCCTCATGCAAGAACTGGTAGTCACTAGGGTCACCACCGATCTTGTAGACGACGTATGCCGGTGAACTCGGCATTTCTGGTGCTGCCAACGCGAATGGCAGAGGTGGACGGGACTGGAGTGGCATCTCTCCTTGGTAAGTCCCGAGAGCCGGTCCTGACGGAGAGTACTGATGCCTCATGATTTCCTGGATCACCCGAAGAGCGACACGTTCCAAAGTGTTCACCAGGCTCTCAGAATGGCGGTGTAGCGAATGAGCTACCATGAAGTTAATCTCCTGACGCAGGGACCTGGTGCGTTCTTCTGACGGGGCGGACAGGTCCACTCCATCGAGCGCGCCTTCAGGTGAGAACCCTTTCCACCTGATGCCATGTGAGCGGGTTCTGTGAAAAGAGCCGATGAGGTCGGCTTCGAGGGTTGCTTTGACCTCGTCATACTTCTTCTTGAGCTCCTCGGTCAAATCCTCGTACGTGACTGGAGTGCCGTCCGCCATCTCAGATGTAGATGGCGAGGTGGTTGATGTCGAAGATAGTCCCACCGGGCGTGCCAGAATGTGTTGCGGCCAGAAACCCACCGGCGAGCAGCGACGGGCAACACAGTAGAGCCGGGAACAACTTAGGGCTGCGGCTGGCCCTGGTCCCTCCGAGCGACGGCCCGCAAAGGTTCGGCACGCACGTCCGATGCTGGTGCAAGGGCGTGCCACCTGACCTATACCTGGTCAGGAAGGTGATGGATGTGCCTTGCTTAGTTTCCTGCATGGCATACACGTAAACATTAAATACGAGCCTCGATCGGCTCTCAGGTTGTCCTGTGAATCGGCTCAAAGAGCCGATCCACCCATGATTCGCACGAGGTGTACGAATATATGGTGGTCCTGGTTGATCAGAATAAAGCTAAAACGACCTACTACGATTTAGGGTTTTCACCACATAATCGGAACATCCTACTCGTGATTGAGCCTCGCGGCCACGCACGGTGATCGTAAACCAATCCTAGACAAGGCCTAAAAACCAACACGAAGTTGATCCTCGGAACATCCTGTCTAGGGCTAGCAAACTACACCCTACGTGCCGCTGGATCCTTCAACCCGTTTGTAAGGCCTAACTATGCAGATATTAAACTAATCCTTGCAGAACAAGGAGCAACCATAACGGATCGGATCTACTAAATAACGATCAAGCGGGGTGCCGCCCTTACACCTGAGATAGGTGTAAAGGCGGCTAGATGTCTAAGGGTTGCACAACGACAGCATATGATACGAAGAACAATGCTAACCCTAACACATCTAAGATAACTACGTTGCTCGCCATCAAAAAGGCTTCAGTACGAGCAACGCATGAACAGCGAATAAACTTGTACTGCCTAGATCGCAAGATGCGATCTAGGCAGCATGATGCTTACCCGGAAGAAACCCTCGAGACAAGGGAGTTGGCGATGCGCCTAGATTGGTTTGTGGTGAACGTGATTGTTGTCTATTTCATAAACCCTAGATACATATTTATAGTCCGTAGACTTTCTAACGTGGGAATAATCCCAACCGTGCACGAGTCAAACTCTAACTAATCGACACGTATCCTACTATATTAAAGATACACAGGCAAACTAGCCCAAACTTTGCATATAAGGCCGATTCACGTATCTTCTTCCATGTATATTCTTCAAGCCCATCTTGATCGCGGCCCACCTCTGATTCGGTCAAATTCTGGTGATAACAGGAAGATGATTGTTTGCAGAAAACAGTAAAACAAGTATTGCAGTAGATTGTATGCGATGTAAAGAATAGGACCGGGGTCCACAGTTCACTAGAGGTGTCTCTCCCATAAGATAAAAGCATGTTGGGTGAACAAATTACAGTCGGGCAATTGACAAATAGAGAGGGCATAACAATGCACATACATGTCATGATAAATATAGTGAGATTTAATTGGGCATTACGACAAAGTACATAGACCGCTATCCAGCATGCATCTATGCCTAAAAAGTCCACCTTCAGGTTATCATCCGAACCCCTTCCAGTATTAAGTTGCAAACAACAGACAATTGCATTAAGTATGGTGCGTAATGTAATCAATAACTACATCCTTAGACATAGCATCAATGTTTTATCCCTAGTGGCAACAGCACATCCACAACCTTAGAACTTTCTCACATCGTCCCGATTCAATGGAGGCATGAACCCACTATCGAGCATAAATACTCCCTCTTGGAGTTAAGAGCAAAAACTTGGCCAGAGCCTCTACTAATAACGGAGAGCATGCAAGATCATAAACAACACATAGGTAATAACTTGATAATTAACATAACATTGTATTCTCTATCCATCGGATCCTGACAAACACAACATATAGTATTACAGATAGATGATCTTGATCATGTTAGGCAGCTCACAAGATCCAACAATGAAGCACAATGAGGAGAAGACAACCATCTAGCTACTGCTATGGACCCATAGTCCAGGGGTGAACTACTCACTCATCACTCCGGAGGCGACCATGGCGGTGAAGAGTCCTCCGGGAGATGAATCCCCTCTCCGGCAGGGTGCCGGAGGAGATCTCCAGAATCCCCCGAGATGGGATTGGCGGCGGCGGCGTCTCAGTAAGGTTTTCCGTATCGTGGCTCTCAGTACTGGGGGTTTCGCAACGAAGGCTATTTGTAGGCGGAAGGGCAGGTCAGGAGGCGGCACGAGGGGCCCACACTATAGGTCGGCGTGGCCAGGGCTTGGGCCGCGCCGCCCTATAGTCTGGCCACCTCGTGGCCCCACTTCGTCTCCTCTTCGGTCTTCTGGAAGCTTCGTGGCAAAATAGGACCCTGGGCATTGATTTCGTCCAATTCCGAGAATATTTCGTTACTAGGATTTCTGAAACCAAAAACAGCAGAAAACAGCAACTGGCACTTCGGCATCTTGTTAATAGGTTAGTTCCAGAAAATGCACGAATATGACATAAAGTGTGCATAAAACATGTAGATATTATCAATAATGTGGCATGGAACACAAGAAATTATCGATACGTCGGAGACGTATCACCTGCACACTAGGCATGGCCATTTACCAGCTGTACACCATCCGCATGTTAGGGCGTACCCGGGCATGTCATGCATGGTATACTGCAACCAAACTTTCATGCAGAAGTTTGTCTTCGATGCTCGGTCGTACGTCAACGTCCCGTGGTGCCAAGAGTGGTTCAAATCATCCACAATCGGCTGCATGTAGACACTCAAGTTCTTCCCCGGGTAATGGGGCCCTGGAATGATCAGCGACAGAAACATGGTCTTCCTCGTCATTAGGACTCCGGGAGGGAGATTGAGCGGAATTACAAACACGGGCCAACAACTGTAATTGGCATTCGACATACCATATGGATTGAAGCCATCTGTAGCTATCGCAATTCTGACATTCCGAGCATCTGCTGCCCTATGGGGGTATTTTCTATCAAAGTTCTTCCATGCATTGCCATCAGATGGATGTCCCATCTTCGTCCGCCCCTGATTGTCCTTTATTCGAGTCCCCATCTTGTGCCACGTCATCTGTTTGGCGGTCTCCTCAGTCAAGTAAAGCCGCTGGATTCTTTTTATGAATGGGAGATACCGAAGAATCGACTTTGCGATCTTTGACTGCCTCACCTGACCATCCTTTCCCGTTACCTCTTCATACCTAGAGGCCTTACAAATGGGACAGTACTTGTCCTCTGCAAACTGTTTCCAGAAGAGAACACAACCTTTTTCACAACAGTCTATCCTTTGATAATCCATGTTGAGCGCCGACATGAGTTGCCTCGTCTCGTGCAGGCTTTTAGGCAGACAATGCCCTTTGGGCAACATGTTACCAGTTGTTCTCAGACTTGCTTCGAAGCCGTCATGGGTGGTGTTGTACCGGGTCTTGTCGGCTAGACATTGGGAGATGGCATCGAGCTGAGAAATCTCGGCGCCATCGTACAGAGGCGTCTTAGCAGCGGCTATCATATCATAGAAGGCCTTCGCGGCTGGCTCTGGTTCCTCCGGTTCTGGAGGTTCCTCCGGTTCTGGCGGTTCCTCCCGTGAAGGTGGCGACTCTGGCATGTGGGCATCGACAATATCATCTAGAAAGTCTCTAACCCCATCGTACTCATTGCCATTGAGCCGCTGCCGCATCACCTCACCTCTGTCACATTCGTGCTCATCAAAGTCGATCTGCGTGACGTAACGAGGCATATACCCATATTGCAGAAGGTGTTTAAACATGTCATCCTTTCCACGACGGTGATGCTTCAAGCAACGATTGCACAGGCAAAGTGGCTGAACCTTCTGTTTTGTACCACGCGCCAACTCCTTCATTAAATGCCAAGTCTTCCTTATCCACTCATCTGTTTTATTAGTCGCACTAACACGGCCGGTGTACATCCATCCATTATCAGCCATCCTCTGCTCTATTGGAAGCCAAACGACAAGCATAGCATTTATATCAAATAGGAAAATGCATCATATTTTAATTTTTTAAACAGGCAAAACGAATGCATCAACCTACATCTCTACTAGGTGGGCTCCTAGCAGCCGCCGGATCCGTAGATTGAGTACGTTCTCCATGCTCTACCCCGGTCCAAGTCAAAATTTCGGCAGCACCTCCCCGCTGCTCTCCCGATACACGTCTCGCCAAAAAGACAAGAGGATGTGCATCCGAAGAACAACGGTGAGGCGCTGCCGAAATCCTGACTCGGACCGGAGCAGAGCATGGAGAACGTACCCAACTACGGATCCGCCGACTGTCCCGTAAATGCCGCAAGCGTTACGGTTGAAAATATGCCGACCACTAATGCATATTTATCCGTGTAACGCTTGAGGACGGGAAGTGACACCTTGGTTACGCAACTTGACTTGGAAAATGAATCTAGTGACATAAATAAAATGCGGAGAAGAAGTTCGAAATTTTGCTCACCCTCGGCTGTAGAGGAAGTAGTGGAACAACCGAGTGTCGATGTCGGCGACCGTCGAGAAGCGCGTCAAGATCCGGGATCGTCACGCCGGGGTGCTCACGACGAGGCGGTCACGGCATAGCCTATTACAAATCCATGTTATTAGAACAAATTCACATTTGCATTTCTATTTCCATTCACATTCACATTTCTATTTCACATGCACATTACACATTACAAATCCGGGATCGTCATTTCTATTTCACATTCACATTACACATTACAAATACGGGATCGTCATTTCTATTCACATTCACATTACACATTACACATTTCTATTTCAACTATACACATTTCTATTTCAACCAATACTAAAGCAAAACAAAAATGAAAAAAAAGAGGTAAATCACTTACCATCTGCGGGACAAGTGGCGACAGGAGGAGGGGGCCGGGGGCCAGAGGAGGCTGGCAGGAGGCGGCGTCGGGAGGAGGGGGCGGGGCCAGAGGAGGCGGCGGGAGGAGGGGCCGGGGCCAGAGGAGGCAGCTGCGGTAGCGGGCACGAGGTGGCGACGGGAGGAGGGGGCCGGGGCTAGAGGAGGCGGCGGCGGGCAGGAGGCGGCGACGGGAGGAGGGGGCAGGTGCCAGAGGAGGCGGGCAGGAGGCGGCGACGGGAAGGTGGCGGGCGAGAGGAGGAGTGGGGCCGGCGGCGAGGGGCTCGGGTGAGGTGGAGGGGCGGCGGCGAGGGGCTCGGGTGAGGAGGGGGCGGCGGCGAGGGGCTCGGGTGAGGAGGAGGGGCGGCGGCGCGGGGCTCAGGTGAGGAGAGGAGGGCGCGGCGACGCAGGTGAGGAGGGTGCGGGGGAGAGAAAGGAGTGCGTTTTTTGCGGGGCTCAGGTGCGGTGCGGGCCGATTTGGGTAAGAAACCCTATCTACCCCGACGGCCACCCTCGGCTTAGCTGGGACATAGCTACGCCGAGGGCCACCCTCGGCATACTTTTTTTTGTTTTTTTTCTTTGCCAACTGTAAACCCTCAGGTCTTGGAAGTGGTGCTAAAACTAGCCACGGCATTTCTCATTGCCGCTGTGCTAGCTACCGTGTCGTTCTTCGTGTGCCTGCGGCGTCGGTTTGCTGAGGTGCATGAAGATTGGGAGGAGGAGTTCGGCCCGCATCGATCGGTTTGCTGCTAGGGTTTCCCTCGCTACACCGAGGGCTAATTGATGAAGTCACCACTAGCTCCGTTTACTTTGCCAACTGTGCAAAATGGGGCCGCCGGGACATGCGGTATGGCCGTACCGGGCCCATGTATGCACCCGTCCGCCAACGCGCGAAACGGAAAACATTTAGCACATAAAATGACACGTCCTAGACCTAAAAACATTTTTCCCTCCATTTATTGAGCAAAGGAAAGTGTCGCCCCAGTTCAAATCCGGTCAGTTTCCAGCGGATTCGGCGGGGCACCGCAGGAAGCGGGTGGGATTCCCAGATGGCTTCCGCGCGCATATGGCATGTGATAGGTGGTGCGTAGGAGGTATCCTACCGCTGCGCGGAGGTCCCGCGCGATACTGAAATGCGCACCATGTAGCTGCTTCACAAAAAAAAGCCCTTCCGGCACCCCGAAAATGGAAAAACCGTCGCCCGTGGTTCGGATTGGAAATCCGCGACCGGGGCCTTGCTTCCCATCCTAAGGCCCACGCACGTGCCAAATATGGCCTCGTTCCGACAAACTATGTGGTGAAACGGGCCGTTTCCTACTCATTTCCCCTAAAAGCCATAGAACTCCGGACGAGATAGCCCTGTTCGTGAAGGGTTTTCCAAGATAATTGCCGTATCCCAGTTCCGTCTTTTGCAGTGGTTACTAGGACACATAAAATGACGCCACGCGGCTCCGCTCGATTTTTTGGCTCCGTTTGCTTTGCCAACTGCGCAAAACGGGGCCGCCGGGACATGCGGTATGGCCGTACCGGGCGCGCGCGTGCACCCGTCCGCCAACGCCCGAAACGGAAAACATTTAGCACATAAAATGACGCGTCCTAGACCTAAAAACATTTTTCCCTCCATTTATTGAGCGAAGTAAAGATTCGCACCAGTTCAAATCCGGTCAGTATCCATCGGATTCGGCGGGGCACCGCAGGAAGCGGGTGGGATTCCCAGATGGCTTCCGCGCGCATATGGCATGTGATAGGTGGTGCGTAGGAGGTATCCTACCGCTGCGCGGAGGTCCCGCGCGATACTGAAATGCGCACCATGTAGCTGCTTCACAAAAAAAAGCCCTTCCGGCACCCCGAAAATGGAAAAACCGTCGCCCGTGGTTCGGATTGGAAATCCGCGACCGGGGCCTTGCTTCCCATCCTAAGGCCCACGCACGTGCCAAATATGGCCTCGTTCCGACAAACTATGTGGTGAAACGGGCCGTTTCCTACTCATTTCCCCTAAAAGCCATAGAACTCCGGACGAGATAGCCCTGTTCGTGAAGGGTTTTCCAAGATAATTGCCGTATCCCAGTTCCGTCTTTTGCAGTGGTTACTAGGACACATAAAATGACGCCACGCGGCTCCGCTCGATTTTTTTGGCTCCGTTTGCTTTGCCAACTGTGCAAAACGGGGCCGCCGGGACATGCGGTATGGCCGTACCGGGCGCGCGCGTGCACCCGTCCGCCAACGCGCGAAACAGAAAACATTTAGCACATAAAATGACGTGTCCTAGACCTAAAAACATTTTTCCCTCCATTTATTGAGCGAAGGAAAGTGTCGCCCCAGTTCAAATCCGGTCAGTTTCCAGCGGATTCGGCGGGGCACCGCAGGAAGCGGGTGGGATTCCCAGATGGCTTCCGCGCACATATGGCATGTGATAGGTGGTGCGTAGGAGGTATCCTACCGCTGCGCGGAGGTCCCGCGCGATACTGAAATGCGCACCATGTAGCTGCTTCACAAAAAAAGCCCTTCCGGCACCCCGAAAATGGAAAAACCGTCGCCCGTGGTTCGGATTGGAAATCCGCGACCGGGGCCTTGCTTCCCATCCTAAGGCCCACGCACGTGCCAAATATGGCCTCGTTCCGACAAACTATGTGGTGAAACGGGCCGTTTCCTACTCATTTCCCCTAAAAGCCATAGAACTCCGGACGAGATAGCCCTGTTCGTGAAGGGTTTTCCAAGATAATTGCCGTATCCCAGTTCCGTCTTTTGCAGTGGTTACTAGGACACATAAAATGACGCCACGTGGCTCCGCTCGATTTTTTGGCTCCGTTTGCTTTGCCAACTGTGCAAAACGGGGCCGCCGGGACATGCGGTATGGCCGCACGGCGCGCGCCTGCACCCGTCCGCCAACGCGCGAAACGGAAAACATTTAGCACATAAAATGACGCGTCCTAGACCTAAAAACATTTTTCCCTCCATTTATTGAGCGAAGGAAAGTGTCGCCCCAGTTCAAATCCGGTCAGTTTCCAGCGGATTCGGAGGGGCACCGCAGGAAGCGTGTGGGATTCCCAGATGGCTTCCGCGCGCATATGGCATGTGATAGGTGGTGCGTAGGAGGTATCCTACCGCTGCGCGGAGGTCCCGCGCGATACTGAAATGCGCACCATGTAGCTGCTTCACAAAAAAAAGCCCTTCCGGCACCCCGAAAATGGAAAAACCGTCGCCCGTGGTTCGGATTGGAAATCCGCGACCGGGGCCTTGCTTCCCATCCTAAGGCCCACGCACGTGCCAAATATGGCCTCGTTCCGACAAACTATGTGGTGAAACGGGCCGTTTCCTACTCATTTCCCCTAAAAGCCATAGAACTCCGGACGAGATAACCCTGTTCGTGAAGGGTTTTCCAAGATAATTGCCGTATCCCAGTTCCGTCTTTTGCAGTGGTTACTAGGACACATAAAATGACGCCACGTGGCTCCGCTCGATTTTTTGGCTCCGTTTGCTTTGCCAACTGTGCAAAACGGGGCCGCCGGGACATGCGGTATGGCCGCACGTGCGCGGCGCGCGCGTGCACCCGTCCGCCAACGCGCGAAACGGAAAACATTTAGCACATAAAATGACGCGTCCTAGACCTAAAAACATTTTTCCCTCCATTTATTGAGCGAAGGAAAGTGTCGCCCCAGTTCAAATCCGGTCAGTTTCCAGCGGATTCGGCGGGGCACCGCAGGAAGCGGGTGGGATTCCCAGATGGCTTCCGCGCGCATATGGCATGTGATAGGTGGTGCGTAGGAGGTATCCTACGGCTGCGCGGACGTCCCGCGCGATACTGAAATGCGCACCATGTAGCTGCTTCACAAAAAAAGCCCTTCCGGCACCCCGAAAATGGAAAAACCGTCGCCCGTGGTTCGGATTGGAAATCCGCGACCGGGGCCTTGCTTCCCATCCTAAGGCCCACGCACGTGCCAAATATGGCCTCGTTCCGACAAACTATGTGGTGAAACGGGCCGTTTCCTACTCATTTCCCCTAAAAGCCATAGAACTCCGGACGAGATAGCCCTGTTCGTGAAGGGTTTTCCAAGATAATTGCCGTATCCTAGTTCCGTCTTTTGCAGTGGTTACTAGGACACATAAAATGACGCCACGCGGCTCCGCTCGATTTTTTGGCTCCGTTTGCTTTGCCAACTGTGCAAAACGGGGCCGCCGAGACATGCGGTATGGCCGTACCGGGCGCGCGCGTGCACCTGTCCGCCAACGCGCGAAACGGAAAACATTTAGCACATAAAATGACGCGTCCTAGACCTAAAAACATTTTTCCCTCCATTTATTGAGCGAAGGAAAGTGTCGCCCCAGTTCAAATCCGGTCAGTTTCCAGCGGATTCGGCGGGGCACCGCAGGAAGCGGGTGGGATTCCCAGATGGCTTCCGCGCACATATGGCATGTGATAGGTGGTGCGTAGGAGGTATCCTACCGCTGCGCGGAGGTCCCGCGCGATACTGAAATGCGCACCATGTAGCTGCTTCACAAAAAAAGCCCTTCCGGCACCCCAAAAATGGAAAAACCGTCGCCCGTGGTTCGGATTGGAAATCCGCGACCGGGGCCTTGCTTCCCATCCTAAGGCCCACGCACGTGCCAAATATGGCCTCGTTCCGACAAACTATGTGGTGAAACGGGCCGTTTCCTACTCATTTCCCCTAAAAGCCATAGAACTCCGGACGAGATAGCCCTGTTCGTGAAGGGTTTTCCAAGATAATTGCCGTATCCCAGTTCCGTCTTTTGCAGTGGTTACTAGGACACATAAAATGACGCCACGCGGCTCCGCTCGATTTTTTGGCTCCGTTTGCTTTGCCAACTGTGCAAAACGGGGCCGCCGGGACATGCGGTATGGCCGTACCAGGCGCGCGCGTGCACCCGTGCGCCAACGCGCGAAACGGAAAACATTTAGCACATAAAATGACGTGTCCTAGACCTAAAAACATTTTTCCCTCCATTTATTGAGCGAAGGAAAGTGTCGCCCCAGTTCAAATCCGGTCGCTTCAAATGATTCGCGGGGCACCGCAGAAGCGGGTGGGATTCCCAGATGGCTTCCGCGCGCATATGGCATGTGATAGGTGGTGCGTAGGAGGTATCCTACCGCTGCGCGGAGGTCCCGCGTGATACTGAAATGCGCACCATGTAGCTGCTTCACAAAAAAAAGCCCTTCCGGCACCCCGAAAATGGAAAAACCGTCGCCCGTGGTTCGGATTGGAAATCCGCGACCGGGGCCTTGCTTCCCATCCTAAGGCCCACGCACGTGCCAAATATGGCCTCGTTCCAACAAACTATGTGGTGAAACGGGCCGTTTCCTACTCATTTCCCCTAAAAGCCATAGAACTCCGGACGAGATAGCCCTGTTCGTGAAGGGTTTTCCAAGATAATTGCCGTATCCCAGTTCCGTCTTTTGCAGTGGTTACTAGGACACATAAAATGACGCCACGCGGCTCCGCTCGATTTTTTGGCTCCGTTTGCTTTGCCAACTGTGCAAAACGGGGCCGCCGGGACATGCGGTATGGCCGTACCGGGCGCGCGCGTGCACCCGTCCGCCAACGCGCGAAACGGAAAACATTTAGCACATAAAATGACGCGTCCTAGACCTAAAAACATTTTTCCCTCCATTTATTGAGCGAAGGAAAGTGTCGCCCCAGTTCAAATCCGGTCAGTTTCCAGCGGATTCGGAGGGACACCGCAGGAAGCGTGTGGGATTCCCAGATGGCTTCCGCGCGCATATGGCATGTGATAGGTGGTGCGTAGGAGGTATCCTACCGCTGCGCGGAGGTCCCGCGCGATACTGAAATGCGCACCATGTAGCTGCTTCACAAAAAAAAGCCCTTCTGGCACCCCGAAAATGGAAAAACCGTCGCCTGTGGTTCGGATTGGAAATCCGCGACCGGGGCCTTGCTTCCTGATGCGTCTGGTTGGCACGTCCGTTGGGAACCCCAAGAGGAAGGTGTGATGCGCACAGCGGCAAGTTTCCCTCAGTAAGAAACCAAGGTTTAATCGGACCAGTAGGAGTCAAGAAGCACGTTGAAGGTTGATGGCGGCGAGATGTAGTGCGGCGCAACACCAGTGATTCCGGCGCCAACGTGGAACCTGCACAACACAACCAAAGTACTTTGCCCCAACGAAACAGTGAGGTTGTCAATCTCACCGGCTTGCTGTAACAAAGAGTTAACCGTATTGTGTGGAAGATGATTGTTTGCAGAAAACAGTAGAACAAGTATTGCAGTAGATTGTATTTCAGTAAAGAGAATTGGACCGGGGTCCACAGTTCACTAGAGGTGTCTCTCCCATAAGACGAACAGCATGTTGGGTGAACAAATTACAGTTGGGCAATTGACAAATAAAGAGAGCATGACCATGCACATACATATCATGATGAGTATAGTGAGATTTAATTGGGCATTACGACAAAGTACATAGACCGTCATCCAACTGCATCTATGCCTAAAAAGTCCACCTTCAGGTTATCATCCGAACCCCTTCCAGTATTAAGTTGCTAACAACAGACAATTGCATTAAGTATGGTGCGTAATGTAACTAGTGACTACATCCTTGAACATAGCACTAATGTTTTATCCCTAGTGGCAACAGCACAACACAACCTTAGAACTTTCATCCTTTGTCCCTGTGTCAATGCAGGCATGAACCCACTATCGAGCATAAGTACTCCCTCTTGGAGTTAATAGCAAAAACTTGGCCAGAGTATCTACTAGTAACGGAGAGCATGCAAGATCATAAACAACACATAGATATAACTTTGATAATCAACATAACAAGTATTCTCTATTCATCGGATCCCAACAAACGCAACATATAGAATTACAGATAGATGATCTTGATCATGTTAGGCAGCTCACAAGATCCGACAATGATAGCACAATGGGGAGAAGACAACCATCTAGCTACTGCTATGGACCCATAGTCCAGGGGTAGACTACTCACACATCACACCGGAGGCGACCATGGCGGCGTAGAGTCCTCCGGGAGATGATTCCCCTCTCCGGCAGGGTGCCGGAGGCGATCTCCGGATCCCCGAGATGGGATCGGCGTTGGCGGCGTCTCTGGAAGGTTTTCCGTATCGTGGTTCTCAGATCGGGGGTTTCGTCACGGAGACTTTTTATAGGCGGAAGGGCAGGTCAAGAGGCGGCACGGGGGCCCCACACACACAGGGCCGCGCGGCCAAGGGGGGGGCCGCGCCGCCCTAGGGTGTGGCCCCTCCGTGGCCCCTCTTCGTCTCTCCTTCGGACTTCTGGAAGCTTCGTGAGAAAATAGGCCCCTGGGCTTTGATTTCGTCCAATTCCGAGAATATTTCCTTACTAGGATTTCTGAAACCAAAAACAGCAGAAAACAGAATCGGCACTTCGGCATCTTGTTAATAGGTTAGTTCCGTAAAATGCACGAATATGACATAAAGTGTGCATAAAACATGTAGATAACATCAATAATGTGGCATGGAACATAAGAAATTATCGATACGTCGGAGACGTATCAGCATCCCCAAGCTTAGTTCTGCTCGTCCCGAGCAGGTAAAACAATAACACAGATAATTTCTGGAGTGACATGCCATCATAATCTTGATCATACTATTTGTAAAGCATATGTAGTGAATGCAGCGATCAAAACAATGTGTATGACATGAGTAAACAAGTGAATCATATAGCAAAGACTTTTCATGAATAGCACTTCAAGACAAGCATCAATAAGTCTTGCATAAGAGTTAACTCATAAAGCAATAATTCAAAGTAAAGGCATTGAAGCAACACAAAAGAAGATTAAGTTTCAGCGGTTGCTTTCAACTTGTAACATGTATATCTCATGGATATTGTCAACATAGAGTAATATAATAAGTGCAATAAGCAAGTATGTAGGAATCAATGCACAGTTCACACAAGTGTTTGCTTCTTGAGGTGGAGAGAAATAGGTGAACTGACTCAACATTGAAAGTAAAAGAATGGTCCTCCATAGAGGAAAAGCATCGATTGCTATATTTGTGCTAGAGCTTTGATTTTGAAAACATGAAACAATTTTGTCAACGGTAGTAATAAAGCATATGCATCATGTAAATTATATCTTATAAGTTGCAAGCCTCATGCATAGTGTACTAATAGTGCCCGCACCTTGTCCTAATTAGCTTGGACTACCGGATCATCACAATGCATTGTTTTTACCAAGTGTCACAAAGGGGTACCTCTATGCCGCCTGTACAAAGGTCTAAGGAGAAAGCTCGCATTGGATTTCTCGCTATTGATTATTCTTCAACTTAGACATCCATACCGGGACAACATAGACAACATATAATGGACTCCTCTTTTATGCATAAGCATATACCAACAATTAATAATTTTCTCATTTGAGATTTGAGGATTGTTGTCCAAAACTGAAACTTCCACCATGGAGCATGGCTTTAGTTAGCGGCCCAATGTTCTTCTCTAACATATGCATGCTTAACCATAAGGTGGTAGATCTCTCTTACTTCAGACAAGACGGACATGCATAGCAACTCACATGAAATTCAACAATGAAAAGTTGATGGCGTCCCCAGTGAACATGGTTATCGCACAACAAGCAACTTAATAAGAGATAAAGTGCATAATTACATATTCAATACCACAATAGTTTTTAAGCTATTTGTCCCATGAGCTATATATTGCAAAAGTGAATGATGGAATTTTAAAGGTAGCACTCAAGCAATTTACTTTGGAATAGCGGAAAATACCATGTAGTAGGTAGGTATGGTGGACACAAATGGCATAGTGGTTGGCTCAAGTATTTGGATGCATGAGAAGTATTCCCTCTCGATACAAGGTTTAGGCTAGCAAGGTTTATTTGAAACAAACACAAGGATGAACCGGTGCAGCAAAACTCACATAAAAGACATATTGAAAACATTATAAGACTCTACACCGTCTTCCTTGTTGTTCAAACTCAAAACTAGAAATTATCTAGACCTTAGAGAAACCAAATATGCAAACCAAATTTTAGCATGCTCTATGTATTTCTTCATTAATGGGTGCAAAGCATATGATGCAAGAGCTTAATCATGAGCACAACAATTGCCAAGTATCACATTACCCAAGACATTTATAGCAATTACTACATGTATCATTTTCCAATTCCAACCATATAACAATTTAACGAAGGAGAAACTTCGCCATGAATACTATGAGTAGAAACCAAGGACATACTTGTCCATATGCTACAGCGGAGCGTGTCTCTCTCCCATAAAGTGAATGCTAGGATCCTTTTTATTCAAACAAAACAAAAAACAAAAACAAACCGACGCTCCAAGAAAAAGGACATAAGATGTGATGGAATAAAAATATAGTTTCAGGGGAGGAACCTGATAATGTTGTCGATGAAGAAGGGGATGCCTTGGGCATCCCCAAGCTTAGACGCTTGAGTCTTCTTGATATATGCAGGGGTGAACCACCGGGTGCATCCCCAAGCTTAGAGCTTTTACTCTCCTTGATCATGTTGCATCATACTCCTCTCTTGATCCTTGAAAACTTCCTCCACACCAAACTCGAAACAACTCATTAGAGGGTTAGTGCACAATATAAATTGACATATTCAGAGGTGACACAATCGTTCTTAACACTTCTGGACATTGCATAATGCTACTGGACATTAATGGATCAAAGAAATTCATCCAACATAGCGAAAGAGGCAATGCGAAATAAAAGGCAGAATCTGTCAAAACAGAACAGTTCGTATTGACGAATTTTAAAATGGCACCAGACTTGCTCAAATGAAAATGCTCAAATTGAATGAAAGTTGCGTACATATCGGAGGATCATGCACGTAAATTGGCTTAATTTTCTGAGCTACCTACAGGGAGGTGGACTCAGATTCGTGACAGCAAAGAAATCTGGAACTGTGCAGTAATCCAAATCTAGTACTTACTTTTCTATCAACGGCTTAACTTGGCACAACAAAACACAAAACTAAGATAAGGAGAGGTTGCTACAGTATTAAACAACTTCCAAGGCACAAAATAAAAACAAAGTACTGTAGGTAAAACATGGGTTGTCTCCCATAAGCGCTTTTCTTTAACGCCTTTCAGCTAGGCGCAGAAAGTGTGTATCAAGTATTATCAAGAGACGAAGTGTCAACATCATAATTTGTTCTCATAATGGAATCAAAAGGTACCTTCATTCTCTTTCTAGGGAAGTGTTCCATACCTTTCTTGAGAGGAAATTGATATTTTATATTACCTTCCTTCATATCAATAACAGCACCAACAGTTCGAAGAAAAGGTCTTCCCAATATAATGGGACAAGATGCATTGCATTCAATATCCAAGACAACAAAATCAACGGGAACAAGGTTATTGTTAACGGTAATGCAAACATTATCAACTTTACCCAAAGGTTTCTTTGTAGAATGATCAGCAAGATTAACATCCAAATAACAATTTTTCAGCGGTGGCAAGTCAAGCATATTATAAATTTTCTTAGGCATAACAGAAATACTTGCACCAAGATCACATAAAGCATTACAATCAAAATCTTTAACCTTCATCTTAATGATGGGCTCCCAACCATCCTCTAGCTTTTTAGGAATAGAGGCTTCGCGCTCTAGTTTCTCTTCTCTAGCTTTTATAAGAGCATTTGTAATATGATGTGTAAAAGCCAAATTTATAGCACTAGCATTAGGACTTTTAGCAAGTTTTTGCAAGAACTTTATAACTTCAGAGATGTGGCAATCATCAAAATTCAAACCATTATAATCTAAAGCAATGGGATCATCATCCCCAATGTTGGAAAAAATTTCAGCAGCTTTATCAAAGGCGATTTCATGATTTAGCGATTTCAGTGCAGTTTTCGCTTTGCATTAGAAGTGGAAACATTGCTAACACCAATTCTTTTATTAGTATGAGTAGGAGGTGCAGCAACATGTGTAGCATTAGCATTACTAGTGGTGGTAATAGTCCAAACTTTAGCTATATTCTTTTCTTTAGCTAGTTTTTCATTTTCTTCTCTATCCCACCTAGCACGCAGTTCAGCCATTAATCTTATATTCTCATTAATTCTAACTTGAATGGCATTTGCTGTAGTAACAATTTTATTATGATGATTCTCATTAGGCAAAACTTTTGATTTTAAAAGATCAACATCAGCAGCAAGACTATCGACTTTAGAAGCAAGTATATCAATTTTCCCAAGCTTTTCTTCAACAGATTTGTTAAAAGCAGTTTGTGTACTAATAAATTCTTTAAGCATGGCTTCAAGTCCAGGGGTGAACTCCTATTATTGTTGTAAGAATTCCCATAAGAATTACCATAGCCGTTGCCATTATTATAAGGATATGGTCTATAGTTGTTACTAGAATTGTTCCTAAGCGTTGTTGTTGAAATTATTATTTTTAATGAAGTTTACATCAACATGTTCTTCTTGTGCAACCAATGAAGCTAACGGAACATTATTAGGATCAATATTAGTCCTATCATTCACAAGCATAGACATAATAGCATCAATCTTATCACTCAAGGAAGAGGTTTCTTCGACAGAATTTACCTTCTTACCTTGTGGAGCTCTTTCCGTGTGCCATTCAGAGTAATTGATCATCATATTATCAAGAAGCTTTGTTGCTTCACCAAGAGTGATGGACATAAAGGTGCCTCCAGCAGCTGAATCCAATAAATTCCGCGAAGAAAAATTTAGTCCTGCATAGAAGGTTTGGATGATCATCCAAGTAGTCAGTCCATGGGTTGGGCAATTTTTAACCAGAGATTTCATTCTTTCCCAAGCTTGAGCAACATGTTCAGTATCTAATTGTTTAAAATTCATTATGCTACTCCTCAAAGATATAATTTTAGCAGGGGGATAATATCTACCAATAAAAGCATCCTTGCATTTAGTCCATGAATCAATACTATTCTTAGGCAGAGATAGCAACCAATCTTTAGCTCTTCCTCTTAATGAGAAAGGGAACAATTTTAGTTTAATAATATCACCATCTACATCTTTATATTTTTGCATTTCACATAATTCAACAAAATTATTAAGATGGGCAGCAGCATCATCGTAACTAACACCAGAAAATTGCTCTCGCATAACAAGATTCAAGAAAGCAGGTTTAATTTCAAAGAATTCTGCTGTAGTAGCAGGTGGAGCAATAGGTGTGCATAAGAAATCATTATTATTTGTGGTTGTGAAGTCACACAACTTAGTGTTTTCAGCGTTGGCCATTTTAGCAACAGTAAATAAAACAAACTAGATAAAGTAAATGCAAGTAAACTATTTTTTTTGTGTTTTAGATATAGCAAACAAGATAGCAAATAAAGTAAAACTAGCAACTAATTTTTTTGTATTTTGATTTAGTGCAGCAAACAAAGTAGTAAATAAAACTAAGCAAGACAAAAACAAAGTAAAGAGATTGAGAAGTGGAGAATCCCCTTGCAGCGTGTCTTGATCTCACCGGCAACGGCGCCGAGAAATTTGCTTGATGCGTGTGGTTGGCACGTCCGTTGGGAACCCCAAGAGGAAGGTGTGATGCGCACAGCGGCAAGTTTCCTCGATAAGAAACCAAGGTTTAATCGGACCAGTAGGCGTCAAGAAGCACGTTGAAGGTTGATGGCGGCGAGATGTAGTGCGGTGCAACACCAGTGATTCCGGCGCCAACGTGGAACCTGCACAACACAACCAAAGTACTTTGCCCCAACGAACCAGTGAGGTTGTCAATCTCACCGGCTTGCTGTAACCAAGAGTTAACCGTATTGTGTGGAAGATGATTGTTTGCAGAAAACGAGTAGAACAAGTATTGCAGTAGATTGTATTTCAGTAAAGAGAATTGGACCGGGGTCCACAGTTCACTAGAGGTGTCTCTCCCATAAGACGAACAGCATGTTGGGTGAACAAATTACAGTTGGGCAATTGACAAATAAAGAGAGCATGACCATGCACATACATATCATGATGAGTATAGTGAGATTTAATTGGGCATTACGACAAAGTACATAGACCGTCATCCAAGCGCATCTATGCCTAAAAAGTCCACCTTCGAGGTTATCATCCGAACCCCTTCCAGTATTAAGTTGCTAACAACAGACAATTGCATTAAGTATGGTGCGTAATGTAACTAGTGACTACATCCTTGAACATAGCACTAATGTTTTATCCCTAGTGGCAACAGCACAACACAACCTTAGAACTTTCTGTCACTGTCCCAGGTGTCAATGCAGGCATGAACCCACTATCGAGCATAAGTACTCCCTCTTGGAGTTAATAGCAAAAACTTGGCCAGAGTATCTACTAGTAACGGAGAGCATGCAAGATCATAAACAACACATAGATATAACTTTGATAATCAACATAACAAGTATTCTCTATTCATCGGATCCCAACAAACGCAACATATAGAATTACAGATAGATGATCTTGATCATGTTAGGCAGCTCACAAGATCCGACAATGATAGCACAATGGGGAGAAGACAACCATCTAGCTACTGCTATGGACCCATAGTCCAGGGGTAGACTACTCACACATCACACCGGAGGCGACCATGGCGGCGTAGAGTCCTCCGGGAGATGATTCCCCTCTCCGGCAGGGTGCCGGAGGCGATCTCCTGGATCCCCCGAGATGGGATCGGCGTTGGCGGCGTCTCTGGAAGGTTTTCCGTATCGTGGTTCTCGGTACTGGGGGTTTCGTCACGGAGACTTTTTATAGGTGGAAGGGCAGGTCAAGAGGCGGCACGGGGGCCCCACACCACAGGGCCGCGCGGCCAAGGGGGGGGGGCCGCGCCGCCCTAGGGTGTGGCCCCTCCGTGGCCCCTCTTCGTCTCTCCTTCGGACTTCTGGAAGCTTCGTGAGAAAATAGGCCCCTGGGCTTTGATTTCGTCCAATTCCGAGAATATTTCCTTACTAGGATTTCTGAAACCAAAAACAGCAGAAAACAGCAACTGGCACTTCAGCATCTTGTTAATAGGTTAGTTCCAGAAAATGCACGAATATGACATAAAGTGTGCATAAAACATGTAGATAACATCAATAATGTGGCATGGAACATAAGAAATTATCGATACATCGGAGACGTATCACTTCCCATCCTAAGGCCCACGTACGTGCCAAATATGGCCTCGTTCCGACAAACTATGTGGTGAAACGGGCCGTTTCCTACTCATTTCCCCTAAAAGCCATAGAACTCCGGACGAGATAACCCTGTTCGTGAAGGGTTTTCCAAGATAATTGCCGTATCCCAGTTCCGTCTTTTGCAGTGGTTACTAGGACACATAAAATGACGCCACGCGGCTCCGCTCGATTTTTTGGCTCCGTTTGCTTTGCCAACTGTGCAAAACGGAGCCGCCGGGACATGCGGTATGGCCGTACCGGGCGCGCGCGTGCACCCGTCCGCCAACGCGCGAAACGGAAAACATTTAGCACATAAAATGACGCGTCCTAGACCTAAAAACATTTTTCCCTCCATTTATTGAGCGAAGGAAAGTGTCGCCCCAGTTCAAATCCGGTCAGTTTCCACCGGATTCGGCGGGGCACCGCAGGAAGCGGGTGGGATTCCCAGATGGCTTCCGCGCGCATATGGCATGTGATAGGTGGTGCGTAGGAGGTATCCTACGGCTGCGCGAAGGTCCCGCGCGATACTGAAATGCGCACCATGTAGCTGCTTCACAAAAAAAGCCCTTCCGGCACCCCGAAAATGGAAAAACCGTCGCCCGTGGTTTGGATTGGAAATCTGCGACCGGGGCCTTGCTTCCCATCCTAAGGCCCATGCACGTGCCAAATATGGCCTCGTTCCGACAAACTATGTGGTGAAACGGGCCGTTTCCTACTCATTTCCCCTAAAAGCCATAGAACTCCGGACGAGATAGCCCTGTTCGTGAAGGGTTTTCCAAGATAATTGCCGTATCCTAGTTCCGTCTTTTGCAGTGGTTACTAGGACACATAAAATGACGCCACGCGGCTCCGCTCGATTTTTTGGCTCCGTTTGCTTTGCCAACTGTGCAAAACGGGGCCGCCGAGACATGCGGTATGGCCGTACCGGGCGCGCGCGTGCACCTGTCCGCCAACGCGCGAAACGGAAAACATTTAGCACATAAAATGACGCGTCCTAGACCTAAAAACATTTTTCCCTCCATTTATTGAGCGAAGGAAAGTGTCGCCCCAGTTCAAATCCGGTCAGTTTCCAGCGGATTCGGCGGGGCACCGCAGGAAGCGGGTGGGATTCCCAGATGGCTTCCGCGCACATATGGCATGTGATAGGTGGTGCGTAGGAGGTATCCTACCGCTGCGCGGAGGTCCCGCGCGATACTGAAATGCGCACCATGTAGCTGCTTCACAAAAAAAGCCCTTCCGGCACCCCGAAAATGGAAAAACCGTCGCCCGTGGTTCGGATTGGAAATCCGCAACCGGGGCCTTGCTTCCCATCCTAAGGCCCACGCACGTGCCAAATATGGCCTCGTTCCGACAAACTATGTGGTGAAACGGGCCGTTTCCTACTCATTTCCCCTAAAAGCCATAGAACTCCGGACGAGATAGCCCTGTTCGTGAAGGGTTTTCCAAGATAATTGCCGTATCCCAGTTCCGTCTTTTGCAGTGGTTACTAGGACACATAAAATGACGCCACGCGGCTCCGCTCGATTTTTTGGCTCCGTTTGCTTTGCCAACTGTGCAAAACGGGGCCGCCGGGACATGCGGTATGGCCGTACCGGGCGCGCGCGTGCACCCGTCCGCCAACGCGCGAAACGGAAAACATTTAGCACATAAAATGACGTGTCCTAGACCTAAAAACATTTTTCCCTCCATTTATTGAGCGAAGGAAAGTGTCGCCCCAGTTCAAATCCGGTCAGTTTCCAGCGGATTCGGCGGGGCACCGCAGGAAGCGGATGGGATTCCCAGATGGCTTCCGCACGCATATGGCATGTGATAGGTGGTGCGTAGGAGGTATCCTACCGCTGCGCGGAGGTCCCGCGCGATACTGAAATGCGCACCATGTAGCTGCTTCACAAAAAAAAGCCCTTCCGGCACCCCAAAATGGAAAAACCGTCGCCCGTGGTTCGGATTGGAAATCCGCGACCGGGGCCTTGCTTCCCATCCTAAGGCCCACGCACGTGCCAAATATGGCCTCGTTCCGACAAACTATGTGGTGAAACGGGCCGTTTCCTACTCATTTCCCCTAAAAGCCATAGAACTCCGGACGAGATAGCCCTGTTCGTGAAGGGTTTTCCAAGATAATTGCCGTATCCCAGTTCCGTCTTTTGCAGTGGTTACTAGGACACATAAAATGACGCCACGCGGCTCCGCTCGATTTTTTGGCTCCGTTTGCTTTGCCAACTGTGCAAAACGGGGCCGCCGGGACATGCGGTATGGCCGTACCGGGCGCGCGCGTGCACCCGTCCGCCAACGCGCGAAACGGAAAACATTTAGCACATAAAATGATGCGTCCTAGACCTAAAAACATTTTTCCCTCCATTTATTGAGCGAAGGAAAGTGTCGCCCCAGTTCAAATCCGGTCAGTTTCCAGCGGATTCGGCGGGGCACCGCAGGAAGCGGGTGGGATTCCCAGATGGCTTCCGCGCGCATATGGCATGTGATAGGTGGTGCGTAGGAGGTATCCTACCGCTGCGCGGAGGTCCCGCGCGATACTGAAATGCGCACCATGTAGCTGCTTCACAAAAAACCCTTCCGGCACCCCGAAAATGGAAAAACCGTCGCCCGTGGTTCAGATTGGAAATCCGCGACCGGGGCCTTGCTTCCCATCCTAAGGCCCACGCACGTGCCAAATATGGCCTCGTTCCGACAAACTATGTGGTGAAACGGGCCGTTTCCTACTCATTTCCCCTAAAAGCCATAGAACTCCGGACGAGATAGCCCTGTTCGTGAAGGGTTTTCCAAGATAATTGCCGTATCCTAGTTCCGTCTTTTGCAGTGGTTACTAGGACACATAAAATGACGCCACGCGGCTCCGCTCGATTTTTTGGCTCCGTTTGCTTTGCCAACTGTGCAAAACGGGGCCGCCGAGACATGCGGTATGGCCGTACCGGGCGCGCGCGTGCACCTGTCGGCCAATGCGCGAAACGGAAAACATTTAGCACATAAAATGACGCGTCCTGGACCTAAAAACATTTTTCCCTCCATTTATTGAGCGAAGGAAAGTGTCGCCCCAGTTCAAATCCGGTCAGTTTCCAGCGGATTCGGCGGGGCACCGCAGGAAGCGGGTGGGATTCCCAGATGGCTTCCGTGCGCATATGGTATGTGATAGGTGGTGCGTAGGAGGTATCCTACCGCTGCGCGGAGGTCCCGCGCGATACTGAAATGCGCACCATGTAGCTGCTTCACAAAAAAAAGCCCTTCCGGCACCCCGAAAATGGAAAAACCATCGCCCGTGGTTCGGATTGGAAATCTGCGACCGGGACCTTGCTTCCCATCCTAAGGCCCACGCACGTGCCAAATATGGCTTCGTTCCGACAAACTATGTGGTGAAACGGGCCGTTTCCTACTCATTTCCCCTAAAAGCCATAGAACTCCGGACGAGATAGCCCTGTTCGTGAAGGGTTTTCCAAGATAATTGCCGTATCCCAGTTCCGTCTTTTGCAGTGGTTACTAGGACACATAAAATGATGCCACGCGGCTCCGCTCGATTTTTTGGCTCCGTTTGCTTTGCCAACTGCGCAAAACGGGGCCGCCGGGACATGCGGTATGGCCGTACCGGGCGCGCGCGTGCACCCGTCCGCCAACGCGCGAAACGGAAAACATTTAGCACATAAAATGATGCGTCCTAGACCTAAAAACATTTTTCCCTCCATTTATTGAGCGAAGGAAAGTGTCGCCCCAGTTCAAATCCGGTCAGTTTCCACCGGATTCGGCGGGGCACCGCAGGAAGCGGGTGGGATTCCCAGATGGCTTCCGCGCGCATATGGCATGTGATAGGTGGTGCGTAGGAGGTATCCTACCGCTGAGCGGAGGTCCCGCGTGATACTGAAATGCGCACCATGTAGCTGCTTCACAAAAAAAAGCCCTTCTGGCACCCCAAAAATGGAAAAACCGTCGCCCGTGGTTCGGATTGGAAATCCGCGACCGGGGCCTTGCTTCCCATCCTAAGGCCCACACACGTGCGAAATATGGCCTCGTTCCGACAAACTATGTGGTGAAACGGGCCGTTTCCTACTCATTTCCCCTAAAAGCCATAGAACTCCGGACGAGATAGCCCTGTTCGTGAAGGGTTTTCCAAGATAATTGCCGTATCCCAGTTCCGTCTTTTGCAGTGGTTACTAGGACACATAAAATGACGCCACGCGGCTCCGCTCGATTTTTTGGCTCCGTTTGCTTTGCCAACTGTGCAAAACGGGGCCGCCGGGACATGCGGTATGGCCGTACCGGGCGCGCGCGTGCACCCGTCCGCCAACGCGCGAAACGGAAAACATTTAGCACATAAAATGACGCGTCCTAGACCTAAAAACATTTTTCCCTCCATTTATTGAGCGAAGGAAAGTGTCGCCCCAGTTCAAATCCGGTCAGTTTCCACCGGATTCGGCGGGGCACCGCAGGAAGCGGGTGGGATTCCTAGATGGCTTCCGCGCGCATATGGCATGTGATAGGTGGTGCGTAGGAGGTATCCTACGGCTGCGCGAAGGTCCCGCGCGATACTGAAATGCGCACCATGTAGCTGCTTCACAAAAAAAGCCCTTCCGGCACCCCGAAAATGGAAAAACCGTCGCCCGTGGTTTGGATTGGAAATCTGCGACCGGGGCCTTGCTTCCCATCCTAAGGCCCATGCACGTGCCAAATATGGCCTCGTTCCGACAAACTATGTGGTGAAACGGGCCGTTTCCTACTCATTTCCCCTAAAAGCCATAGAACTCCGGACGAGATAGCCCTGTTCGTGAAGGGTTTTCCAAGATAATTGCCGTATCCTAGTTCCGTCTTTTGCAGTGGTTACTAGGACACATAAAATGACGCCACGCGGCTCCGCTCGATTTTTTGGCTCCGTTTGCTTTGCCAACTGTGCAAAACGGGGCCGCCGAGACATGCGGTATGGCCGTACCGGGCGCGCGCGTGCACCTGTCCGCCAACGCGCGAAACGGAAAACATTTAGCACATAAAATGATGCGTCCTAGACCTAAAAACATTTTTCCCTCCATTTATTGAGCGAAGGAAAGTGTCGCCCCAGTTCAAATCCGGTCAGTTTCCAGCGGATTCGGCGGGTCACCACCAGAAGCGGGTGGGATTCCCGGATGGCTTCCGCGCACATATGGCATGTGATAGGTGGTGCGTAGGAGGTATCCTACCGCTGCGCGGAGGTCCCGCGCGATACTGAAATGCGCACCATGTAGCTGCTTCACAAAAAAAAGCCCTTCCGGCACCCCGAAAATGGAAAAACCGTCGCCCGTGGTTCGGATTGGAAATCCGCGACCGGGGCCTTGCTTCCCATCCTAAGGCCCACGCACGTGCCAAATATGGCCTTGTTCCGACAAACTATGTGGTGAAACGGGCCGTTTCCTACTCATTTCCCCTAAAAGCCATAGAACTCCGGACGAGATAGCCCTGTTCGTGAAGGGTTTTCCAAGATAATTGCCGTATCCCAGTTCCGTCTTTTGCAGTGGTTACTAGGACACATAAAATGACGCCACACGGCTCCGCTCGATTTTTTGGCTCCGTTTGCTTTGCCAACTGTGCAAAACGGGGCCGCCGGGACATGCGGTATGGCCGTACCGGGCGCGCGCGTGCACCCGTCCGCCAACGCGCGAAACGGAAAACATTTAGCACATAAAATGACGTGTCCTAGACCTAAAAACATTTTTCCCTCCATTTATTGAGCGAAGGAAAGTGTCGCCCCAGTTCAAATCCGGTCAGTTTCCAGCGGATTCGGCGGGGCACCGCAGGAAGCGGGTGGGATTCCCAGATGGCTTCCGCACGCATATGGCATGTGATAGGTGGTGCGTAGGAGGTATCCTACCGCTGCGCGGAGGTCCCGCGCGATACTGAAATGCGCACCATGTAGCTGCTTCACAAAAAAAAGCCCTTCCGGAACCCCAAAATGGAAAAACCGTCGCCCGTGGTTCGGATTGGAAATCCGCGACCGGGGCCTTGCTTCCCATCCTAAGGCCCACGCACGTGCCAAATATGGCCTCGTTCCGACAAACTATGTGGTGAAACGGGCCGTTTCCTACTCATTTCCCGAACTTGCCATAGAACTCCGGACGAGATAGCCCTGTTCGTGAAGGGTTTTCCAAGATAATTGCCGTATCCCAGTTCCGTCTTTTGCAGTGGTTACTAGGACACATAAAATGATGCCACGCGGCTCCGCTCGATTTTTTGGCTCCGTTTGCTTTGCCAACTGTGCAAAACGGGGCCGCCGGGACATGCGGTATGGCCGTACCGGGCGCGCGCGTGCACCCGTCCGCCAACGCGCGAAACGGAAAACATTTAGCACATAAAATGATGCGTCCTAGACCTAAAAACATTTTTCCCTCCATTTATTGAGCGAAGGAAAGTGTCGCCCCAGTTCAAATCCGGTCAGTTTCCAGCGGATTCGGCGGGGCACCGCAGGAAGCGGGTGGGATTCCCAGATGGCTTCCGCGCGCATATGGCATGTGATAGGTGGTGCGTAGGAGGTATCCTACCGCTGCGCGGAGGTCCCGCGCGATACTGAAATGCGCACCATGTAGCTGCTTCACAAAAAAGCCCTTCCGGCACCCCGAAAATGGAAAAACCGTCGCCCGTGGTTCAGATTGGAAATCCGCGACCGGGGCCTTGCTTCCCATCCTAAGGCCCACGCACGTGCCAAATATGGCCTCGTTCCGACAAACTATGTGGTGAAACGGGCCGTTTCCTACTCATTTCCCCTAAAAGCCATAGAACTCCGGACGAGATAGCCCTGTTCGTGAAGGGTTTTCCAAGATAATTGCCGTATCCTAGTTCCGTCTTTTGCAGTGGTTACTAGGACACATAAAATGACGCCACGCGGCTCCGCTCGAATTTTTGGCTCCGTTTGCTTTGCCAACTGTGCAAAACGGGGCCGCCGAGACATGCGGTATGGCCGTACCGGGCGCGCGCGTGCACCTGTCGGCCAATGTGCGAAACGGAAAACATTTAGCACATAAAATGACGCGTCCTGGACCTAAAAACATTTTTCCCTCCATTTATTGAGCGAAGGAAAGTGTCGCCCCAGTTCAAATCCGGTCAGTTTCCAGCGGATTCGGCGGGGCACCGCAGGAAGCGGGTGGGATTCCCAGATGGCTTCCGTGCGCATATGGCATGTGATAGGTGGTGCGTAGGAGGTATCCTACCGCTGCGCGGAGGTCCCGCGCGATACTGAAATGCGCACCATGTAGCTGCTTCACAAAAAAAAGCCCTTCCGGCACCCCGAAAATGGAAAAACCGTCGCCCGTGGTTCGGATTGGAAATCTGCGACCGGGACCTTGCTTCCCATCCTAAGGCCCACGCACGTGCCAAATATGGCTTCGTTCCGACAAACTATGTGGTGAAACGGGCCGTTTCCTACTCATTTCCCCTAAAAGCCATAGAACTCCGGACGAGATAGCCCTGTTCGTGAAGGGTTTTCCAAGATAATTGCCGTATCCCAGTTCCGTCTTTTGCAGTGGTTACTAGGACACATAAAATGATGCCACGCGGCTCCGCTCGATTTTTTGGCTCCGTTTGCTTTGCCAACTGCGCAAAACGGGGCCGCCGGGACATGCGGTATGGCCGTACCGGGCGCGCGCGTGCACCCGTCCGCCAACGCGCGAAACGGAAAACATTTAGCACATAAAATGATGCGTCCTAGACCTAAAAACATTTTTCCCTCCATTTATTGAGCGAAGGAAAGTGTCGCCCCAGTTCAAATCCGGTCAGTTTCCACCGGATTCGGCGGGGCACCGCAGGAAGCGGGTGGGATTCCCAGATGGCTTCCGCGCGCATATGGCATGTGATAGGTGGTGCGTAGGAGGTATCCTACCGCTGAGCGGAGGTCCCGCGCGATACTGAAATGCGCACCATGTAGCTGCTTCACAAAAAAAAGCCCTTCTGGCACCCCAAAAATGGAAAAACCGTCGCCCGTGGTTCGGATTGGAAATCCGCGACCGGGGCCTTGCTTCCCATCCTAAGGCCCACACACGTGCCAAATATGGCCTCGTTCCGACAAACTATGTGGTGAAACGGGCCGTTTCCTACTCATTTCCCCTAAAAGCCATAGAACTCCGGACGAGATAGCCCTGTTCGTGAAGGGTTTTCCAAGATAATTGCCGTATCCCAGTTCCGTCTTTTGCAGTGGTTACTAGGACACATAAAATGACGCCACGCGGCTCCGCTCGATTTTTTGGCTCCGTTTGCTTTGCCAACTGTGCAAAAACAGGGCCGCGGGACATCTTGGTATGGCCGTACGAGCGCGCGTGCACCCGTCCGCCAACGCGCGAAACGGAAAACATTTAGCACATAAAATGACGCGTCCTAGACCTAAAAACATTTTTCCCTCCATTTATTGAGCGAAGGAAAGTGTCGCCCCAGTTCAAATCCGGTCAGTTTCCACCGGATTCGGCGGGGCACCGCAGGAAGCGGGTGGGATTCCCAGATGGCTTCCGCGCGCATATGGCATGTGATAGGTGGTGCGTAGGAGGTATCCTACGGCTGCGCGGAGGTCCCGCGCGATACTGAAATGCGCACCATGTAGCTGCTTCACAAAAAAAGCCCTTCCGGCACCCCAAAAATGGAAAAACCGTCGCCCGTGGTTTGGATTGGAAATCTGCGACCGGGGCCTTGCTTCCCATCCTAAGGCCCACGCACGTGCCAAATATGGCCTCGTTCCGACAAACTATGTGGTGAAACGGGCCGTTTCCTACTCATTTCCCCTAAAAGCCATAGAACTCCGGACGAGATAGCCCTGTTCGTGAAGGGTTTTCCAAGATAATTGCCGTATCCTAGTTCCGTCTTTTGCAGTGGTTACTAGGACACATGAAATGACGCCACGCGGCTCCGCTCGATTTTTTGGCTCCGTTTGCTTTGCCAACTGTGCAAAACAGGGCCACCGAGACATGCGGTATGGCCGTACCGGGCGCTCGCGTGCACCTGTCCGCCAACGCGCGAAACGGAAAACATTTAGCACATAAAATGACGCGTCCTAGACCTAAAAACATTTTTCCCTCCATTTATTGAGCGAAGGAAAGTGTCGCCCCAGTTCAAATCCGGTCAGTTTCCAGCGGATTCGGCGGGGCACCGCAGGAAGCGGGTGGGATTTCCAGATGGCTTCCGCGCACATATGGCATGTGATAGGTGGTGCGTAGGAGGTATCCTACCACTGCGCGGAGGTCCCGCGCGATACTGAAATGCGCACCATGTAGCTGCTTCACAAAAAAAGCCCTTCCGGCACCCCGAAAATGGAAAAACCGTCGCCCGTGGTTCGGATTGGAAATCCACGACCGGGGCCTTGCTTCCCATCCTAAGGCCCACGCACGTGCCAAATATGGCCTCGTTCCGACAAACTATGTGGTGAAACGGGCCGTTTCCTACTCATTTCCCCTAAAAGCCATAGAACTCCGGACGAGATAGCCCTGTTCGTGAAGGGTTTTCCAAGATAATTGCCGTATCCCAGTTCCGTCTTTTGCAGTGGTTACTAGGACACATAAAATGACGCCACGCGGCTCCGCTCGATTTTTTGGCTCCGTTTGCTTTGCCAACTGTGCAAAACGGGGCCGCCGGGACATGCTTGGTATGGCCGCACCGGCGCGCGCGTGCACCCGTCCGCCAACGCGCGAAACGGAAAACATTTAGCACATAAAATGACGCGTCCTAGACCTAAAAACATTTTTCCCTCCATTTATTGAGCGAAGGAAAGTGTCGCCCCAGTTCAAATCCGGTCAGTTTCCAGCGGATTCGACGGGGCACCGCAGGAAGCGGGTGGGATTCCCAGATGGCTTCCGCGCGCATATGGCATGTGATAGGTGGTGCGTAGGAGGTATCCTACCGCTGCGCGGAGGTCCCGCGCGATACTGAAATGCGCACCATGTAGCTGCTTCACAAAAAAAAGCCCTTCCGGCACCCCGAAAATGGAAAAACCGTCGCCTGTGGTTCGGATTGGAAATCCGCGACCGGGGCCTTGCTTCCCATCCTAAGGCCCACGCACGTGCCAAATATGGCCTCGTTCCGACAAACTATGTGGTGAAACGGGCCGTTTCCTACTCATTTCCCCTAAAAGCCATAGAACTCCGGACGAGATAGCCCTGTTTGTGAAGGGTTTTCCAAGATAATTGCCGTATCCCAGTTCCGTCTTTTGCAGTGGTTACTAGGACACATAAAATGACGCCACGCGGCTCCGCTCGATTTTTTGGCTCCGTTTGCTTTGCCAACTGTGCAAAACGGGGCCGCCGGGACATGCGGTATGGCCGTACCGGGCGCGCGCGTGCACCCGTCCGCCAACGCACGAAACGGAAAACATTTAGCACATAAAATGACGCGTCCTAGACCTAAAAACATTTTTCCCTCCATTTATTGAGCGAAGGAAAGTGTCGCCCCAGTTCAAATCCGGTCAGTTTCCAGCGGATTCGGCGGGGCACCGCAGGAAGCGGGTGGGATTCCCAGATGGCTTCCGCGCGCATATGGCATGTGATAGGTGGTGCGTAGGAGGTATCCTACCGCTGCGCGGAGGTCCCGCGCGATACTGAAATGCGCACCATGTAGCTGCTTCACAAAAAACCCTTCCGGCACCCCGAAAATGGAAAAACCGTCGCCCGTGGTTCAGATTGGAAATCCGCGACCGGGGCCTTGCTTCCCATCCTAAGGCCCACGCACGTGCCAAATATGGCCTCGTTCCGACAAACTATGTGGTGAAACGGGCCGTTTCCTACTCATTTCCCCTAAAAGCCATAGAACTCCGGACGAGATAGCCCTGTTCGTGAAGGGTTTTCCAAGATAATTGCCGTATCCTAGTTCCGTCTTTTGCAGTGGTTACTAGGACACATAAAATGACGCCACGTGGCTCCGCTCGATTTTTTGGCTCCGTTTGCTTTGCCAACTGTGCAAAACGGGGCCGCCGAGACATGCGGTATGGCCGTACCGGGCGCGCGCGTGCACCTGTCCGCCAATGCGCGAAACGGAAAACATTTAGCACATAAAATGACGCGTCCTAGACCTAAAAACATTTTTCCCTCCATTTATTGAGCGAAGGAAAGTGTCGCCCCAGTTCAAATCCGGTCAGTTTCCAGCGGATTCGGCGGGGCACCGCAGGAAGCGGGTGGGATTCCCAGATGGCTTCCGCGCACATATGGCATGTGATAGGTGGTGCGTAGGAGGTATCCTACCGCTGCGCGGAGGTCCCGCGCGATACTGAAATGCGCACCATGTAGCTGCTTCACAAAAAAAAGCCCTTCCGGCACCCCGAAAATGGAAAAACCGTCGCCCGTGGTTCGGATTGGAAATCTGCGACCGGGACCTTGCTTCCCATCCTAAGGCCCACGCACGTGCCAAATATGGCTTCGTTCCGACAAACTATGTGGTGAAACGGGCCGTTTCCTACTCATTTCCCCTAAAAGCCATAGAACTCCGGACGAGATAGCCCTGTTCGTGAAGGGTTTTCCAAGATAATTGCCGTATCCCAGTTCCGCCTTTTGCAGTGGTTACTAGGACACATAAAATGATGCCACGCGGCTCCGCTCGATTTTTTGGCTCCGTTTGCTTTGCCAACTGCGCAAAACGGGGCCGCCGGGACATGCGGTATGGCCGTACCGGGCGCGCGCGTGCACCCGTCCGCCAACGCGCGAAACGGAAAACATTTAGCACATAAAATGACGCGTCCTAGACCTAAAAACATTTTTCCCTCCATTTATTGAGCGAAGGAAAGTGTCGCCCCAGTTCAAATCAAGTCAGTTTCCACCGGATTCGGCGGGGCACCGCAGGAAACGGGTGGGATTCCCAGATGGCTTCCGCGTGCATATGGCATGTGATAGGTGGTGCGTAGGAGGTATCCTACCGCTGCGCGGGGGTCCCGCGCGATACTGAAATGCGCACCATGTAGCTGCTTCACAAAAAAAAGCCCTTCTGGCACCCCGAAAATGGAAAAACCGTCGCCCTTGGTTTGGATTGGAAATCCGCGACCGGGGCCTTGCTTCCCATCCTAAGGCCCACGCACGTGCCAAATATGGCCTCGTTCCGACAAACTATGTGGTGAAACGGGCCGTTTCCTACTCATTTCCCCTAAAAGCCATAGAACTCCGGACGAGATAGCCCTGTTCGTGAAGGGTTTTCCAAGATAATTGCCGTATCCCAGTTCCGTCTTTTGCAGTGGTTACTAGGACACATAAAATGACGCCACGCGGCTCCGCTCGATTTTTTGGCTCCGTTTGCTTTGCCAACTGTGCAAAACGGGGCCGCCGGGACATGCGGTATGGCCGTACCGGGCGCGCGCGTGCACCCGTCCGCCAACGCGCGAAACGGAAAACATTTAGCACATAAAATGACGCGTCCTAGACCTAAAAACATTTTTCCCTCCATTTATTGAGCGAAGGAAAGTGTCGCCCCAGTTCAAATCCGGTCAGTTTCCAACGGATTCGGCGGGGCACCGCAGGAAGCGGGTGGGATTCCCAGATGGCTTCCGCGCGCATATGGCATGTGATAGGTGGTGCGTAGGAGGTATCCTACCCCTGCGCGGAGGTCCCGCGTGATACTGAAATGCGCACCATGTAGCTGCTTCACAAAAAAAAGCCCTTCCGGCACCCCGAAAATGGAAAAACCGTCGCCCGTGGTTCGGATTGGAAATCCGCGACCGGGGCCTTGCTTCCCATCCTAAGGCCCACGCACGTGCCAAATATGGCCTCGTTCCGACAAACTATGTGGTGAAACGGGCCGTTTCCTACTCATTTCCCCTAAAAGCCATAGAACTCCGGACGAGATAGCCCTGTTCGTGAAGGGTTTCCAAGATAATTGCCGTATCCCAGTTCCGTCTTTTGTAGTGCTTACTAGGACAAATAAAATGACGCCACACGGCTCCGCTCGATTTTTTTGGCTCCGTTTGCTTTGCCAACTGCGCAAAACGGGGCCGCCGGGACATGCGGTATGGCCGTACCGGGCGCGCGCGTGCACCCGTCCGCCAACGCGTGAAACAGAAAACATTTAGCACATAAAATGACGCGTCCTAGACCTAAAAACATTTTTCCCTCCATTTATTGAGCGAAGGAAAGTGTCGCCCCAGTTCAAATCCGGTCAGTTTCCACCGGATTCGGCGGGGCACCGCAGGAAGCGGGTGGGATTCCCAGATGGCTTCCGCGTGCATATGGCATGTGATAGGTGGTGCGTAGGAGGTATCCTACCGCTGCGCGGAGGTCCCGCGCGATATTGAAATGCGCACCATGTAGCTGCTTCACAAAAAAAAGCCCTTCTGGCACCACGAAAATGGAAAAACCGTCGCCCGTGGTTCGGATTGGAAATCCGTGACCGGGGCCTTGCTTCCCATCCTAAGGCCCACGCATGTGCCAAATATGGCCTCATTCCGACAAACTATGTGGTGAAACGGGCCGTTTCCTACTCATTTCCCCTAAAAGCCATAGAACTCCGGACGAGATAGCCCTGTTCGTGAAGGGTTTTCCAAGATAATTGCCGTATCCCAGTTCCGTCTTTTGCAGTGGTTACTAGGACACATAAAATGACGCCACGCGGCTCCGCTCGATTTTTTGGCTCCGTTTGCTTTGCCAACTGCGCAAAACGGGGCCGCCGGACATGCTTGGTATGGCCGGACCGGGCGCGCGCGTGCACCCGTCCGCCAACGCGCGAAACGGAAAACATTTAGCACATAAAATGACGTGTCCTAGACCTAAAAACATTTTTCCCTCCATTTATTGAGCGAAGGAAAGTGTCGCCCCAGTTCAAATCCGGTCAGTTTCCAGCGGATTCGGCGGGGCACCGCAGGAAGCGGGTGGGATTCCCAGATGGCTTCCGCGCGCATATGGCATGTGATAGGTGGTGCGTAGGAGGTATCCTACCGCTGCGCGGAGGTCCCGCGCGATACTGAAATGCGCACCATGTAGCTGTTTCACAAAAAAAAGCCCTTCCGGCACCCCGAAAATGGAAAAACCGTCGCCCGTGGTTCGGATTGGAAATCCGCGACCGGGGCCTTGCTTCCCATCCTAAGGCCCACGCACGTGCCAAATATGGCCTCGTTCCGACAAACTATGTGGTGAAACGGGCCGTTTCCTACTCATTTCCCCTAAAAGCCATAGAACTCCGGACGAGATAGCCCTGTTCGTGAAGGGTTTTCCAAGATAATTGCCGTATCCCAGTTCCGTCTTTTGCAGTGGTTACTAGGACACATAAAATGACGCCACACGGCTCCGCTCGATTTTTTGGCTCCGTTTGCTTTGCCAACTGCGCAAAACGGGGCCACCGGGACATGCGGTATGGCCGTACCGGGCGCGCGCGTGCACCCGTCCGCCAACGCGCGAAACGGAAAACATTTAGCACATAAAATGACGCGTCCTAGACCTAAAAACATTTTTCCCTCCATTTATTGAGCGAAGGAAAGTGTCGCCCCAGTTCAAATCCGGTCAGTTTCCAACGGATTCGGCGGGGCACCGCAGGAAGCGGGTGGGATTCCCAGATGGCTTCCGCGCGCATATGGCATGTGATAGGTGGTGCGTAGGAGGTATCCTACCGCTGCGCGGAGGTCCCGCGCGATACTGAAATGTGCACCATGTAGCTGCTTCAAAATAAAAAGCCCTTCTGGCACCCCGAAAATGGAAAAACCGTCGCCCGTGGTTCGGTTTGGAAATCCGCGACTGGGGCCTTGCTTCCCATCCTAAGGCCCACGCACGTGCCAAATATGGCCTCGTTCCGACAAACTATGTGGTGAAACGGGCCGTTTCCTACTCATTTCCCCTAAAAGCCATAGAACTCCGGGCGAGATAGCCCTGTTCGTGAAGGGTTTTCCAAGATAATTGCCGTATCCCAGTTCCGTCTTTTGCAGTGGTTACTAGGACACATAAAATGACGCCACGCGGCTCCGCTCGATTTTTTGGCTCCGTTTGCTTTGCCAACTGTGCAAAACGGGGCCGCCGGGACATGCGGTATGGCCGTACCGGGCGCGCGCGTGCACCCGTCCGCCAACGCGTGAAACGGAAAACATTTAGCACATAAAATGACGCTTCCTAGACCTAAAAACATTTTTCCCTCCATTTATTGAGCGAAGGAAAGTGTCGCCCCAGTTCAAATCCGGTCAGTTTCCAACGGATTCGGCGGGGCACCGCAGGAAGCGGGTGGGATTCCCAGATGGCTTCCGCGCGCATATGGCATGTGATAGGTGGTGCGTAGGAGGTATCCTACCGCTGCGCGGAGGTCCCGCACGACACTGAAATGCGCACCATGTAGCTGCTTCACAAAAAAAGCCCTTCCGGCACCCCGAAAATGGAAAAACCCTCGCCCGTGGTTCGGATTGGAAATCCGCGACCGGGGCCTTGCTTCCCATCCTAAGGCCCACGCACGTGCCAAATATGGCCTCGTTCCGACAAACTATGTGGTGAAACGGGCCGTTTCCTACTCATTTCCCCTAAAAGCCATAGAACTCCGGACGAGATAGCCCTGTTCGTGAAGGGTTTCCAAGATAATTGCCGTATCCCAGTTCCGTCTTTTGTAGTGGTTACTAGGACAAATAAAATGACGCCACGCGGCTCCGCTCGATTTTTTTGGCTCCGTTTGCTTTGCCAACTGCGCAAAACGGGGCCGCCGGGACATGCGGTATGGCTGTACCGGGCGCGCGCGTGCACCCGTCCGCCAACGCGCGAAACGGAAAACATTTAGCACATAAAATGATGCGTCCTAGACCTAAAAACATTTTTCCCTCCATTTATTGAGCGAAGGAAAGTGTCGCCCCAGTTCAAATTCGGTCAGTTTCCACCGGATTCGGCGGGGCACCGCAGGAAGCGGGTGGGATTCCCAGATGGCTTCCGCGCGCATATGGCATGTGATAGGTGGTGCGTAGGAGGTATCCTACCGCTGCGCGGAGGTCCCGCGCGATATTGAAATGTGCACCATGTAGCTGCTTCACAAAAAAAAGCCCTTCTGGCACCCCGAAAATGGAAAAACCGTCGCCCGTGGTTCGGATTGGAAATCCGCGACCGGGGCCTTGCTTCCCATCCTAAGGCCCACTCATGTGCCAAATATGGCCTCGTTCCGACAAACTATGTGGTGAAACGGGCCGTTTCCTACTCATTTCCCCTAAAAGCCATAGAACTCCGGACGAGATAGCCCTGTTCGTGAAGGGTTTTCCAAGATAATTGCCGTATCCCAGTTCCGTCTTTTGCAGTGGTTACTAGGACACATAAAATGACGCCACGCGGCTCCGCTCGATTTTTTGGCTCCGTTTGCTTTGCCAACTGCGCAAAACGGGGCCGCCGGGACATGCGGTATGGCCGTACCGGGCGCGCGCGTGCACCCGTCCGCCAACGCGCGAAACGGAAAACATTTAGCACATAAAATGATGCGTCCTAGACCTAAAAACATTTTTCCCTCCATTTATTGAGCGAAGGAAAGTGTCGCCCCAGTTCAAATCCGGTCAGTTTCCAGCGGATTCGGCGGGGCACCGCAGGAAGCTGGTGGGATTCCCAGATGGCTTCCGCTCGCATATGGCATGTGATAGGTGGTGCGTAGGAGGTATCCTACCGCTGCGCGGAGGTCCCGCGCGATACTGAAATGCGCACCATGTAGCTGCTTCACAAAAAAAAGCCCTTCCGGCACCCCGAAAATGGAAAAACCGTCGCCCGTGGTTCGGATTGGAAATCCGCGACCGGGGCCTTGCTTCCCATCCTAAGGCCCACGCACGTGCCAAATATGGCCTCGTTCCGACAAACTATGTGGTGAAACGGGCCGTTTCCTACTCATTTCCCCTAAAAGCCATAGAACTCCGGACGAGATAGCCCTGTTCGTGAAGGGTTTTCCAAGATAATTGCCGCATCCCAGTTCCGACTTTTGCAGTGGTTACTAGGACACATAAAATGACGCCACGCGGCTCCGCTCGATTTTTTTGGCTCCGTTTGCTTTGCCAACTGCGCAAAACGGGGCCGCCGGGACATGCGGTATGGCCGTACCGGGCGCGCGCGTGCACCCGTCCGCCAACGCGCGAAACGGAAAACATTTAGCACATAAAATGACACGTGCTAGACCTAAAAACATTTTTCCCTCCATTTATTGAGCGAAGGAAAGTGTCGCCCCAGTTCAAATCCGGTCAGTTTCCAACGGATTCGGCGGGGCACCGCAGGAAGCGGGTGGGATTCCCAGATGGCTTCCGCGCGCATATGGCATGTGATAGGTGGTGCGTAGGAGGTATCCTACCACTGCGCGGAAGTCCCGCGCGATACTGAAATGTGCACCATGTAGCTGCTTCACAAAAAAAGCCCTTCCGGCACCCCGAAAATGGAAAAACCGTCGCCCGTGGTTCGGTTTGGAAATCCGCGACCGGGGCCTTGCTACCCATCCTAAGGCCCACGCACGTGCCAAATATGGCCTCGTTCCGACAAACTATGTGGTGAAACGGGCCGTTTCCTACTCATTTCCCCTAAAAGCCATAGAACTCCGGACGAGATAGCCCTGTTCGTGAAGGGTTTTCCAAGATAATTGCCGTATCCCAGTTCCGTCTTTTGCAGTGGTTACTAGGACACATAAAATGACGCCACGCGGCTCCGCTCGAATTTTTGGCTCCGTTTGCTTTGCCAACTGTGCAAAACGGGGCCGCCGGGACATGCGGTATGGCCGAACCGGGCGCGCGCGTGCACCCGTCCGCCAACGCGCGAAACGGAAAACATTTAGCACATAAAATGACGCGTCCTAGACCTAAAAACATTTTTCCCTCCATTTATTGAGCGAAGGAAAGTGTCGCCCTAGTTCAAATCCGGTCAGTTTCCAACGGATTCGGCGGGGCACCGCAGGAAGCGGGTGGGATTCCCAGATGGCTTCCGCGCGCATATGGCATGTGATAGGTGGTGCGTAGGAGGTATCCTACCGCTGCGCGGAGGTCCCGCGCGATACTGAAATGCGCACCATGTAGCTGCTTCACAAAAAAAAGCCCTTCCGGCACCCCAAAAATGGAAAAACCGTCGCCCGTGGTTCGGATTGGAAATCCGCGACCGGGGCCTTGCTTCCCATCCTAAGGCCCACTCATGTGCCAAATATGGCCTCGTTCCGACAAACTATGTGGTGAAACGGGCCGTTTCCTACTCATTTCCCCTAAAAGCCATAGAACTCCGGACGAGATAGCCCTGTTCGTGAAGGGTTTTCCAAGATAATTGCCGTATCCCAGTTCCGTCTTTTGCAGTGGTTACTAGGACACATAAAATGACGCCACGCGGCTCCGCTCGATTTTTTTGGCTCCGTTTGCTTTGCCAACTGCGCAAAACGGGGCCGCCGGGACATGCGGTATGGCCGTACCGGGCGCGCGCGTGCACCCGTCCGCCAACGCGCGAAACGGAAAACATTTAGCACATAAAATGATGCGTCCTAGACCTAAAAACATTTTTCCCTCCATTTATTGAGCGAAGGAAAGTGTCGCCCCAGTTCAAATCCGGTCAGTTTCCAGCGGATTCGGCGGGGCACCGCAGGAAGCTGGTGGGATTCCCAGATGGCTTCCGCTCGCATATGGCATGTGATAGGTGGTGCGTAGGAGGTATCCTACCGCTGCGCGGAGGTCCCGCGCGATACTGAAATGCGCACCATGTAGCTGCTTCACAAAAAAGCCCTTCCGGCACCCCGAAAATGGAAAAACCGTCGCCCGTGGTTCGGATTGGAAATCCGCGACCGGGGCCTTGCTTCCCATCCTAAGGCCCACGCACGTGCCAAATATGGCCTCGTTCCGACAAACTATGTGGTGAAACGGGCCGTTTCCTACTCATTTCCCCTAAAAGCCATAGAACTCCGGACGAGATAGCCCTGTTCGTGAAGGGTTTTCCAAGATAATTGCCGTATCCCAGTTCCGTCTTTTGCAGTGGTTACTAGGACACATAAAATGACGCCACGCGGCTCCGCTCGATTTTTTTGGCTCCGTTTGCTTTGCCAACTGCGCAAAACGGGGCCGCCGGGACATGCGTAATGGCCGTACCCCCAGAGCGCGTGCACCCGTCCGCCAACGCGCGAAACGGAAAACATTTAGCACATAAAATGACACGTGCTAGACCTAAAAACATTTTTCCCTCCATTTATTGAGCGAAGGAAAGTGTCGCCCCAGTTCAAATCCGGTCAGTTTCCAACGGATTCGGCGGGGCACCGCAGGAAGCGGGTGGGATTCCCAGATGGCTTCCGCGCGCATATGGCATGTGATAGGTGGTGCGTAGGAGGTATCCTACCACTGTGCGGAAGTCCCGCGCGATACTGAAATGTGCACCATGTAGCTGCTTCACAAAAAAAGCCCTTCCGGCACCCCGAAAATGGAAAAACCGTCGCCCGTGGTTCGGTTTGGAAATCCGCGACCGGGGCCTTGCTACCCATCCTAAGGCCCACGCACGTGCCAAATATGGCCTCGTTCCGACAAACTATGTGGTGAAACGGGCCGTTTCCTACTCATTTCCCCTAAAAGCCATAGAACTCCGGACGAGATAGCCCTGTTCGTGAAGGGTTTTCCAAGATAATTGCCGTATCCCAGTTCCGTCTTTTGCAGTGGTTACTAGGACACATAAAATGACGCCACGCGGCTCCGCTCGAATTTTTGGCTCCGTTTGCTTTGCCAACTGTGCAAAACGGGGCCGCCGGGACATGCGGTATGGCCGAACCGGGCGCGCGCGTGCACCCGTCCGCCAACGCGCGAAACGGAAAACATTTAGCACATAAAATGACGCGTCCTAGACCTAAAAACATTTTTCCCTCCATTTATTGAGCGAAGGAAAGTGTCGCCCTAGTTCAAATCCGGTCAGTTTCCAACGGATTCGGCGGGGCACCGCAGGAAGCGGGTGGGATTCCCAGATGGCTTCCGCGCGCATATGGCATGTGATAGGTGGTGCGTAGGAGGTATCCTACCGCTGCGCGGAGGTCCCGCGCGATACTGAAATGCGCACCATGTAGCTGCTTCACAAAAAAAAGCCCTTCCGGCACCCCGAAAATGGAAAAACCGTCGCCCGTGGTTCGGATTGGAAATCCGCGACCGGGGCCTTGCTTCCCATCCTAAGGCCCACGCACGTGCCAAATATGGCCTCGTTCCGACAAACTATGTGGTGAAACGGGCCGTTTCCTACTCATTTCCCCTAAAAGCCATAGAACTCCGGACGAGATAGCCCTGTTCGTGAAGGGTTTCCAAGATAATTGCCGTATCCCAGTTTCGTCATTTGTAGTGGTTACTAGGACACATAAAATGACGCCACGCGGCTCCGCTCGATTTTTTGGCTCCGTTTGCTTTGCCAACTGCGCAAAACGGGGCCGCCGGGACATGCGGTATGGCCGTACCGGGCGCGCGCGTGCACCCGTCCGCCAACGCGCGAAACGGAAAACATTTAGCACATAAAATGACGCGTCCTAGACCTAAAAACATTTTTCCCTCCATTTATTGAGCGAAGGAAAGTGTCGCCCCAGTTCAAATCCGGTCAGTTTCCAGCGGATTCGGCGGGGCACCGCAGGAAGCGGGTGGGATTCCCAGATGGCTCCCGCGCGCATATGGCATGTGATAGGTGGTGCGTAGGAGGTATCCTACCGCTGCGCGGAGGTCCCGCGCGATATTGAAATGCGCACCATGTAGCTGCTTCACAAAAAAAGCCCTTCTGGCACCCCGAAAATGGAAAAACCGTCGCCCGTGGTTCGGATTGGAAATCCGCGACCGGGGCCTTGCTTCCCATCCTAAGGCCCACGCACGTGCCAAATATGGCCTCGTTCCGACAAACTATGTGGTGAAACGGGCCGTTTCCTACTCATTTCCCCTAAAAGCCATAGAACTCCGGACGAGATAGCCCTGTTCGTGAAGGGTTTTCCAAGATAATTGCCGTATCCCAGTTCCGTCTTTTGCAGTGGTTACTAGGACACATAAAATAACGCCACGCGGCTCCGCTCGATTTTTTGGCTCCGTTTGCTTTGCCAACTGCGCAAAACGGGGCCGCCGGGACATGCGGTATGGCCGTACCGGGCGCGCTCGTGCACCCGTCCGCCAACGCGCGAAACGGAAAACATTTAGCACATAAAATGACGCGTCCTAGACCTAAAAACATTTTTCCCTCCATTTATTGAGCGAAGGAAAGTGTCGCCCAAGTTCAAATCCGGTCAGTTTCCAGCGGATTCGGCGGGAGCACCGCAGAAGCGGGTGGGATTCCCAGATGGCTTCCGCGCGCATATGGCATGTGATAGGTGGTGCGTAGGAGGTATCCTACCACCGCGCGGAGGTCCCGCGCGATCTTGAAATGCGCACCATGTAGCTGCTTCACAAAAAAAGCCCTTCCGCACCCGAAAATGGAAAAACCGTCGCCCGTGGTTCGGATTGGAAATCCGCGACAGGGGCCTTGCTTCCCATCCTAAGGCCCACGCACGTGCCAAATATGGCCTCGTTCCGACAAACTATGTGGTGAAACGGGCCGTTTCCTACTCATTTCCCCTAAAAGCCATAGAACTCCGGACGAGATAGCCCTGTTCGTGAAGGGTTTCCAAGATAATTGCCGTATCCCAGTTCCGTCTTTTGCAGTGGTTACTAGGACACATAAAATGACGCCACGCGGCTCCGCTCGATTTTTTGGCTCCGTTTGCTTTGCCAACTGTGCAAAACGGGGCCGCCGGGACATGCGGTATGGCCGTACCGGGCGCGCGCGTGCACCCGTCCGCCAACGCGCGAAACGGAAAACATTTAGCACATAAAATGGCGCGTCCTAGACCTAAAAACATTTTTCCCTCCATTTATTGAGCGAAGGAAAGTGTCGCCCCAGTTCAAATCCGGTCAGTTTCCAGCGGATTCGGCGGGGCACCGCAGGAAGCGGGTGGGATTCCCAGATGGCTTCCGCGCGCATATGGCATGTGATAGGTGGTGCGTAGGAGGTATCCTACCACTGCGCTGAGGTCCTGCGCGATACTGAAATGCGCACCATGTAGCTGCTTCACAAAAAAAAGCCCTTCCGGCACCCCGAAAATGGAAAAACCGTCGCCCGTGGTTCGGTTTGCAAATCCGCGACCGGGGCCTTGCTTCCCATCCTAAGGCCCACGCACGTGCCAAATATGGCCTCGTTCCGACAAACTATGTGGTGAAACGGGCCGTTTCCTACTCATTTCCCCTAAAAGCCATAGAACTCCGGACGAGATAGCCCTGTTCGTGAAGGGTTTTCCAAGATAATTGCCGTATCCTAGTTCCGTCTTTTGCAGTGGTTACTAGGACACATAAAATGACGCCACGCGGCTCCGCTCGAATTTTTGGCTCCGTTTGCTTTGCCAACTGTGCAAAACGGGGCCGCCGGGACATGCAGTACGGCCGTACCGGGCGCGCGCGTGCACCCGTCCGCCAACGCGCGAAACGGAAAACATTTAGCATATAAAATGGCACGTCCTAGACCTAAAAACATTTTTCCCTCCATTTATTGAGCGAAGGAAAGTGTCGCCCCAGTTCAAATCCGGTCAGTTTCCAGCGGATTCGGCGGGGCACCGCAGGAAGCGGGTGGGATTCCCAGATGGCTTCCGCGCGCATATGGCATGTGATAGGTGGTGCGTAGGAGGTATCCTACCGCTGCGCGGAGGTCCCGCGCGATACTGAAATGCGCACCATGTAGCTGCTTCACAAAAAAAAGCCCTTCCGGCACCCCGAAAATGGAAAAACCGTCACCCGTGGTTCGGATTGGAAATCCGCGACAGGGGCCTTGCTTCCCATCCTAAGGCCCACGCACGTGCCAAATATGGCCTTGTTCCGACAAACTATGTGGTGAAACGGGCCGTTTCCTACTCATTTCCCCTAAAAGCCATAGAACTCCGGACGAGATAGCCCTGTTCGTGAAGGGTTTCCAAGATAATTGCCGTATCCCAGTTACGTCTTTTGCAGTGGTTACTAGGACACATAAAATGACGCCACGCGGCTCCGCTCGATTTTTTGGCTCCGTTTGCTTTGCCAACTGTGCAAAACGGGGCCGCCGGGACATGCGGTATGGCCGTACCTGGCGCGCGCGTGCACCCGTCCGCCAACGCGCGAAATGGAAAACATTTAGCACATAAAATGGCGCGTCCTAGACCTAAAAACATTTTTCCCTCCATTTATTGAGCGAAGGAAAGTGTCGCCCCAGTTCAAATCCGGTCAGTTTCCAGCGGATTCGGCGGGGCACCGCAGGAAGCGGGTGGGATTCCCAGATGGCTTCCGCGCGCATATGGCATGTGATAGGTGGTGCGTAGGAGGTATCCTACCGCTGCGCTGAGGTCCTGCGCGATACTGAAATGCGCACCATGTAGCTGCTTCACAAAAAAAAGCCCTTCCGGCACCCCGAAAATGGAAAAACCGTCGCCCGTGGTTCGGTTTGCAAATCCGCGACCGGGGCCTTGCTTCCCATCCTAAGGCCCACGCACGTGCCAAATATGGCCTCGTTCCGACAAACTATGTGGTGAAACGGGCCGTTTCCTACTCATTTCCCCTAAAAGCCATAGAACTCCGGACGAGATAGCCCTGTTCGTGAAGGGTTTTCCAAGATAATTGCCGTATCCCAGTTCCGTCTTTTGCAGTGGTTACTAGGACACATAAAATGACGCCACGCGGCTCCGCTCGAATTTTTGGCTCCGTTTGCTTTGCCAACTGTGCAAAACGGGGCCGCCGGGACATGCGGAACGGCCGTACCGGGCGCGCGCGTGCACCCGTCCGCCAACGCGCGAAACGGAAAACATTTAGCATATAAAATGGCACGTCCTAGACCTAAAAACATTTTTCCCTCCATTTATTGAGCGAAGGAAAGTGTCGCCCCAGTTCAAATCCGGTCAGTTTCCAGCGGATTCGGCGGGGCACCGCAGGAAGCGGGTGGGATTCCCAGATGGCTTCCGCGCGCATATGGCATGTGATAGGTGGTGCGTAGGAGGTATCCTACCGCTGCGCTGAGGTCACGCGAGATTTTGAAATGCGCACCATGTAGCTGCTTCACAAAAAAAGCCCTTCCGGCACCCCGAAAATGGAAAAACCGTCGCCCGTGGTTCGGTTTGCAAATCCGCGACCGGGGCCTTGCTTCCCATCCTAAGGCCCACGCACGTCCCAATATGGCCTCGTTCCGACAAACTATGGGGTGAAACGGGCCGTTTCCTACTCATTTCCCCTAAAAGCCATAGAACTCCGGACGAGATAGCCCTGTTCGTGAAGGGTTTTCCAAGATAATTGCCGTATCCCAGTTCCGTCTTTTGCAGTGGTTACTAGGACACATAAAATGACGCCACGCGGCTCCGCTCGATTTTTTGGCTCCGTTTGCTTTGCCAACTGCGCAAAACGGGGCCGCCGGGACATGCGGTATGGCCGTACCGGGCGCGCGCGTGCACCCGTCCGCCAACGCGCGAAACGGAAAACATTTAGCACATAAAATGACGCGTCCTAGACCTAAAAACATTTTTCCCTCCATTTATTGAGCGAAGGAAAGTGTCGCCCCAGTTCAAATCCGGTCAGTTTCCAACGGATTCGGCGGGGCACCGCAGGAAGCGGGTGGGATTCCCAGATGGCTTCCGCGCGCATATGGCATGTGATAGGTGGTGCGTACGAGGTATCCTACCGCTGCGCGGAGGTCCCGCGCGATACTGAAATGTGCACCATGTAGCTGCTTCCCAAAAAAAAGCCCTTCCGGCACCCCGAAAATGGAAAAACCGTCGCCCGTGGTTCGGATTGGAAATCCGCGACCGGGGCCTTGCTTCCCATCCTAAGGCCCACGCACGTGCCAAATATGGCCTCGTTCCGACAAACTATGTGGTGAAACGGGCCGTTTCCTACTCATTTCCCCTAAAAGCCATAGAACTCCGGACGAGATAGCCCTGTTCGTGAAGGGTTTTCCAAGATAATTGCCGTATCCCAGTTTCGTCTTTTGCAGTGGTTACTAGGACACATAAAATGACGCCACGCGGCTCCGCTCGATTTTTTGGCTCCGTTTGCTTTGCCAACTGTGCAAAACGGGGCCGCCGGGACATGCGGTATGGCCGTACCGGGCGCGCGCGTGCACCCGTCCGCCAACGCGCGAAACGGAAAACATTTAGCACATAAAATGATGCGTCCTAGTCCTAAAAACATTTTTCCCTCCATTTATTGAGCGAAGGAAAGTGTCGCCCCAGTTCAAATCCGGTCAGTTTCCAGCGGATTCGGCGGGGCACCGCAGGAAGCGGGTGGGATTCCCAGATGGCTTCCGCGCGCATATGGCATGTGATAGGTGGTGCGTAGGAGGTATCCTACCGCTGCGCGGAGGTCCCGCGCGATACTGAAATGCGCACCATGTAGCTGCTTCACAAAAAAAGCCCTTCCGGCACCCCGAAAATGGAAAAACCGTCGCCCGTGGTTCGGATTGGAAATCCGCGACAGGGGCCTTGCTTCCCATCCTAAGGCCCACGCACGTGCCAAATATGGCCTCGTTCCCACAAACTATGTGGTGAAACGGGCCGTTTCCTACTCATTTCCCCTAAAAGCCATAGAACTCCGGACGAGATAGCCCTGTTCGTGAAGGGTTTCCAAGATAATTGCCGTATCCCAGTTCCGTCTTTTGCAGTGGTTACTAGGACACATAAAATGACGCCACGCGGCTCCGCTCGATTTTTTGGCTCCGTTTGCTTTGCCAACTGTGCAAAACGGGGCCGCCGGGACATGCGGTATGGCCGTACCGGGCGCGCGCGTGCACCCGTCCGCCAACGCGCGAAACGGAAAACATTTAGCACATAAAATGGCGCATCCTAGACCTAAAAACATTTTTCCCTCCATTTATTGAGCGAAGGAAAGTGTCGCCCCAGTTCAAATCCGGTCAGTTTCTAGCGGATTCGGCGGGGCACCGCAGGAAGCGGGTGGGATTCCCAGATGGCTTCCGCGCGCATATGGCATGTGATAGGTGGTGCGTAGGAGGTATCCTACCGCTGCGCGGAGGTCCTGCGCGATACTGAAATGCGCACCATGTAGCTGCTTCACAAAAAAAAAGCCCTTCCGGCACCCCGAAAATGGAAAAACCGTCGCCCGTGGTTCGGTTTGCAAATCCGCGACCGGGGCCTTGCTTCCCATCCTAAGGCCCACGCACGTCCCAATATGGCCTCGTTCCGACAAACTATGGGGTGAAACGGGCCGTTTCCTACTCATTTCCCCTAAAAGCCATAGAACTCCGGACGAGATAGCCCTGTTCGTGAAGGGTTTTCCAAGATAATTGCCGTATCCCAGTTTCGTCTTTTGCAGTGGTTACTAGGACACATAAAATGACGCCACGCGGCTCCGCTCGATTTTTTGGCTCCGTTTGCTTTGCCAACTGCGCAAAACGGGGCCGCCGGGACATGCGGTATGGCCGCATGCGAGCGCGCGCGTGCACCCGTCCGCCAACGCGCGAAACGGAAAACATTTAGCACATAAAATGACGTGTCCTAGACCTAAAAACATTTTTCCCTCCATTTATTGAGCGAAGGAAAGTGTCGCCCCAGTTCAAATCCGGTCAGTTTCCAGCGGATTCGGCGGGGCACCGCAGGAAGCGGGTGGGATTCCCAGATGGCTTCCGCGCGCATATGGCATGTGATAGGTGGTGCGTAGGAGGTATCCTACCGCTGCGCGGAGGTCCCGCGCGATACTGAAATGTGCACCATGTAGCTGCTTCACAAAAAAAAGCCCTTCCGGCACCCCGAAAATGGAAAAACCGTCGCCCGTGGTTCAGTTTGGAAATCCGCGACCGGGGCCTTGCTTCCCATCCTAAGGCCCACGCACGTGCCAAATATGGCCTCGTTCCGACAAACTATGTGGTGAAACGGGCCGTTTCCTACTCATTTCCCCTAAAAGCCATAGAACTCCGGACGAGATAGCCCTGTTCGTGAAGGGTTTTCCAAGATAATTGCCGTATCCCAGTTCCGTCTTTTGCAGTGGTTACTAGGACACATAAAATGACGCCACGTGGCTCCGCTCGAATTTTTGGCTCCGTTTGCTTTGCCAACTGTGCAAAACGGGGCCGCCGGGACATGCGGTATGGCCGTACCGGGCGCGCGCGTGCACCCGTCCGCCAACGCGCGAAACGGAAAACATTTAGCACATAAAATGACGCGTCCTAGACCTAAAACCATTTTTCCCTCCATTTATTGAGCGAAGGAAAGTGTCGCCCCAGTTCAAATCCGGTCAGTTTCCAACGGATTCGGCGGGGCACCGCAGGAAGCGGGTGGGATTCCCAGATGGCTTCCGCGCGCATATGGCATGTGATAGGTGGTGCGTAGGAGGTATCCTACCGCTGCGCGGAGGTCCCGCGCGATACTGAAATGCGCACCATGTAGCTGCTTCACAAAAAAAAGCCCTTCCGGCACCCCGAAAATGGAAAAACCGTCGCCCGTGGTTCGGATTGGAAATCCGCGACCGGGGCCTTGCTTCCCATCCTAAGGCCCACGCACGTGCCAAATATGGCCTCGTTCCGACAAACTATGTGGTGAAACGGGCCGTTTCCTACTCATTTCCCCTAAAAGCCATAGAACTCCGGACGAGATAGCCCTGTTCGTGAAGGGTTTTCCAAGATAATTGCCGTATCCCAGTTCCGTCTTTTGCAGTGGTTACTAGGACACATAAAATGACGCCACGCGGCTCCGCTCGATTTTTTGGCTCCGTTTGCTTTGCCAACTGCGCAAAACGGGGCCGCCGGGACATGCGGTATGGCCGTACCGGGCGCGCGCGTGCACCCGTCCGCCAACGCGCGAAACGGAAAACATTTAGCACATAAAATGACGCGTCCTAGACCTAAAAACATTTTTCCCTCCATTTATTGAGCGAAGGAAAGTGTCGCCCCAGTTCAAATCCGGTCAGTTTCCAGCGGATTCGGCGGGGCACCGCAGGAAGCGGGTGGGATTCCCAGATGGCTTCCGCGCGCATATGGCATGTGATAGGTGGTGCGTAGGAGGTATCCTACCGCTGCGCGGAGGTCCCGCGCGATACTGAAATGCTCACCATGTAGCTGCTTCACAGATTAGTGCCCGTCCGGCCACACGAAAATGGAAAAACCGTCGCCCGTGGTTCGGATTGGAAATCCGCGACCGGGGCCTTGCTTCCCATCCTAAGGCCCACGCACGTGCCAAATATGGCCTCGTTCCGACAAACTATGTGGTGAAACGGGCCGTTTCCTACTCATTTCCCCTAAAAGCCATAGAACTCCGGACGAGATAGCCCTGTTCGTGAAGGGTTTCCAAGATAATTGCCGTATCCCAGTTTCGTCATTTGTAGTGGTTACTAGGATACATAAAATGACGCCACGCGGCTCCGCTCGATTTTTTGGCTCCGTTTGCTTTGCCAACTGCGCAAAACGGGGCCGCCGGGACATGCGGTATGGCCGTACCGGGCGCGCGCGTGCACCCGTCCGCCAACGCGCGAAACGGAAAACATTTAGCACATAAAATGACGCGTCCTAGACCTAAAAACATTTTTCCCTCCATTTATTGAGCGAAGGAAAGTGTCGCCCCAGTTCAAATCCGGTCAGTTTCCACCGGATTCGGCGGGGCACCGCAGGAAGCGGGTGGGATTCCCAGATGGCTCCCGCGCGCATATGGCATGTGATAGGTGGTGCGTAGGAGGTATCCTACCGCTGCGTGGAGGTCCCGCGCGATATTGAAATGCGCACCATGTAGCTGCTTCACAAAAAAAGCCCTTCTGGCACCCCGAAAATGGAAAAACCGTCGCCCGTGGTTCGGATTGGAAATCCGCGACCGGGGCCTTGCTTCCCATCCTAAGGCCCACGCACGTGCCAAATATGGCCTCGTTCCGACAAACTATGTGGTGAAACGGGCCGTTTCCTACTCATTTCCCTTAAAAGCCATAGAACTCCGGACGAGATAGCCCTGTTCGTGAAGGGTTTTCCAAGATAATTGCCGTATCCCAGTTCCGTCTTTTGCAGTGGTTACTAGGACACATAAAATGATGCCACGCGGCTCCGCTCGATTTTTTGGCTCCGTTTGCTTTGCCAACTGCGCAAAACGGGGCCGCCGGGACATGCGGTATGGCCGTACCGGGCGCGCTCGTGCACCCGTCCGCCAACGCGCGAAACGGAAAACATTTAGCACATAAAATGACGCGTCCTAGACCTAAAAACATTTTTCCCTCCATTTATTGAGCGAAGGAAAGTGTCGCCCCAGTTCAAATCCGGTCAGTTTCCAGCGGATTCGGCGGGGCACCGCAGGAAGCGGGTGGGATTCCCAGATGGCTTCCGTGCGCATATGGCATGTGATAGGTGGTGCGTAGGAGGTATCCTACCGCTGCGCGGAGGTCCCGCGCGATACTGAAATGCGCACCATGTAGCTGCTTCACAAAAAAAAGCCCTTCCGGCACCCCGAAAATGGAAAAACCGTCGCCCGTGGTTCGGTTTGCAAATCCGCGACAGGGGCCTTGCTTCCCATCCTAAGGCCCATGCACGTGCCAAATATGGCCTCGTTCCGACAAACTATGTGGTGAAACGGGCCGTTTCCTACTCATTTCCCCTAAAAGCCATAGAACTCCGGACGAGATAGCCCTGTTCGTGAAGGGTTTCCAAGATAATTGCCGTATCCCAGTTCCGTCTTTTGCAGTGGTTACTAGGACACATAAAATGACGCCACGCGGCTCCGCTCGATTTTTTGGCTCCGTTTGCTTTGCCAACTGTGCAAAACGGGGCCGCCGGGACATGCGGTATGGCCGTACCGGGCGCGCGCGTGCACCCGTCCGCCAACGCGCGAAACGGAAAACATTTAGCACATAAAATGGCGCGTCCTAGACCTAAAAACATTTTTCCCTCCATTTATTGAGCGAAGAAAAGTGTCGCCCCAGTTCAAATCCGGTCAGTTTCCAGCGGATTCGGCGGGGCACCGCAGGAAGCGGGTGGGATTCCCAGATGGCTTCCGCGCGCATATGGCATGTGATAGGTGGTGCGTAGGAGGTATCCTACCGCTGCGCTGAGGTCCTGCGCGATACTGAAATGCGCACCATGTAGCTGCTTCACAAAAAAAAGCCCTTCCGGCACCCCGAAAATGGAAAAACCGTCGCCCGTGGTTCGGTTTGCAAATCCGCGACCGGGGCCTTGCTTCCCATCCTAAGGCCCACGCACGTGCCAAATATGGCCTCGTTCCGACAAACTATGTGGTGAAACGGGCCGTTTCCTACTCATTTCCCCTAAAAGCCATAGAACTCCGGACGAGATAGCCCTGTTCGTGAAGGGTTTTCCAAGATAATTGCCGTATCCCAGTTCCGTCTTTTGCAGTGGTTACTAGGACACATAAAATGACGCCACGCGGCTCCGCTCGAATTTTTGGCTCCGTTTGCTTTGCCAACTGTGCAAAACGGGGCCGCCGGGACATGCGGTACGGCCGTACCGGGCGCGCGCGTGCACCCGTCCGCCAACGCGCGAAACGGAAAACATTTAGCATATAAAATGGCACGTCCTAGACCTAAAACATTTTTCCCTCCATTTATTGAGCGAAGGAAAGTGTCGCCCCAGTTCAAATCCGGTCAGTTTCCAGCGGATTCGGCGGGGCACCGCAGGAAGCGGGTGGGATTCCCAGATGGCTTCCGCGCGCATATGGCATGTGATAGGTGGTGCGTAGGAGGTATCCTACCGCTGCGCTGAGGTCCCGCGCGATACTGAAATGTGCACCATGTAGCTGCTTCACAAAAAAAAGCCCTTCCGGCACCCCGAAAATGGAAAAACCGTCGCCCGTGGTTCGGTTTGGAAATCCGCGACCGGGGCCTTGCTTCCCATCCTAAGGCCCACGCACGTGCCAAATATGGCCTCGTTCCGACAAACTATGTGGTGAAACGGGCCGTTTCCTACTCATTTCCCCAAAAAGCCATAGAACTCCGGACGAGATAGCCCTGTTCGTGAAGGGTTTTCCAAGATAATTGCCGTATCCCAGTTCCGTCTTTTGCAGTGGTTACTAGGACACATAAAATGACGCCACGCGGCTCCGCTCGAATTTTTGGCTCCGTTTGCTTTGCCAACTGTGCAAAACGGGGCCGCCGGGACATGCGGTATGGCCGTACCGGGCGCGCGTGCACCCGTCCGCCAACGCGCGAAACGGAAAACATTTAGCACATAAAATGACGCGTCCTAGACCTAAAAACATTTTTCCCTCCATTTATTGAGCGAAGGAAAGTGTCGCCCCAGTTCAAATCCGGTCAGTTTCCAACGGATTCGGCGGGGCACCGCAGGAAGCGGGTGGGATTCCCAGATGGCTTCCGCGCGCATATGGCATGTGATAGGTGGTGCGTACGAGGTATCCTACCGCTGCGCGGAGGTCCCGCGCGATACTGAAATGTGCACCATGTAGCTGCTTCACAAAAAAAAGCCCTTCCGGCACCCCGAAAATGGAAAAACCGTCGCCCGTGGTTCGGTTTGGAAATCCGCGACCGGGGCCTTGCTTCCCATCCTAAGGCCCACGCACGTGCCAAATATGGCCTCGTTCCGACAAACTATGTGGTGAAACGGGCCGTTTCCTACTCATTTCCCCTAAAAGCCATAGAACTCCGGACGAGATACCCGAAGTCGTGAAGGGTTTTCCAAGATAATTGCCGTATCCCAGTTCCGTCTTTTGCAGTGGTTACTAGGACACATAAAATGACGCCACGCGGCTCCGCTCGAATTTTTGGCTCCGTTTGCTTTGCCAACTGTGCAAAACGGGGCCGCCGGGACATGCGGTATGGCCGTACCGGGCGCGCGCGTGCACCCGTCCGCCAACGCGCGAAACGGAAAACATTTAGCACATAAAATGATGCGTCCTAGACCTAAAAACATTTTTCCCTCCATTTATTGAGCGAAGGAAAGTGTCGCCCCAGTTCAAATCCGGTCAGTTTCCAACGGATTCGGCGGGGCACCACAGAAAGCGGGTGGGATTCCCAGATGGCTTCCGCGCGCATATGGCATGTGATAGGTGGTGCGTAGGAGGTATCCTACCGCTGCGCGGAGGTCCCGCGCGATATTGAAATGCGCACCATGTAGCTGCTTCACAAAAAAAAGCCCTTCCGGCACCCCGAAAATGGAAAAACCGTCGCCCGTTGTTCGGATTGGAAATCCGCGACCGGGGCCTTGCTTCCCATCCTAAGGCCCACGCACGTGCCAAATATGGTCTCGTTCCGACAAACTATGTGGTGAAACGGGCCGTTTCCTACTCATTTCCCCTAAAAGCCATAGAACTCCGGACGAGATAGCCCTGTTCGTGAAGGGTTTCCAAGATAATTGCCGTATCCCAGTTCCGTCTTTTGTAGTGGTTACTAGGACACATAAAATGACACCACGCGGCTCCGCTCGATTTTTTGGCTCCGTTTGCTTTGCCAACTGCGCAAAACGGGGCCGCCGGGACATGCGGTATGGCCGTACCGGGCGCGCGCGTGCACCCGTCCGCCAACGCGTGAAACGGAAAACATTTAGCACATAAAATGACGCGTCCTAGACCTAAAAACATTTTTCCCTCCATTTATTGAGCGAAGGAAAGTGTCGCCCGGTTCAAATCCGGTCGGTTTCCAGGCGGATTCGGCGGGCACCGCAGGAAGCGGGTGGGATTCCCAGATGGCTTCCGCGCGCATATGGCATGTGATAGGTGGTGCGTAGGAGGTATCCTACCGCTGCGCGGAGGTCCCGCGCGATACTGAAATGCGCACCATGTAGCTGCTTCACAAAAAAAAGCCCTTCCGGCACCCCGAAAATGGAAAAACCGTCGCCCGTGGTTCGGATTGGAAATCCGCGACAGGGGCCTTGCTTCCCATCCTAAGGCCCACGCACGTGCCAAATATGGCCTCGTTCCGACAAACTATGTGGTGAAACGGGCCGTTTCCTACTCATTTCCCCTAAAAGCCATAGAACTCCGGACGAGATAGCCCTGTTCGTGAAGGGTTTCCAAGATAATTGCCGTATCCCAGTTCCGTCTTTTGCAGTGGTTACTAGGACACATAAAATGACGCCACGCGGCTCCGCTCGATTTTTTGGCTCCGTTTGCTTTGCCAACTGTGCAAAACGGGGCCGCCGGGACATGCGGTATGGCCGTACCGGGCGCGCGCGTGCACCCGTCCGCCAACGCGCGAAACGGAAAACATTTAGCACATAAAATGGCGCGTCCTAGACCTAAAAACATTTTTCCCTCCATTTATTGAGCGAAGGAAAGTGTCGCACCAGTTCAAATCCGGTCAGTTTCTAGCGGATTCGGCGGGGCACCGCAGGAAGCGGGTGGGATTCCCAGATGGCTTCCGCGCGCATATGGCATGTGATAGGTGGTGCGTAGGAGGTATCCTACCGCTGCGCTGAGGTCCTGCGCGATACTGAAATGCGCACCATGTAGCTGCTTCACAAAAAAAGCCCTTCCGGCACCCCGAAAATGGAAAAACCGTCGCCCGTGGTTCGGTTTGCAAATCCGCGACCGGGGCCTTGCTTCCCATCCTAAGGCCCACGCACGTCCCAATATGGCCTCGTTCCGACAAACTATGGGGTGAAACGGGCCGTTTCCTACTCATTTCCCCTAAAAGCCATAGAACTCCGGACGAGATAGCCCTGTTCGTGAAGGGTTTTCCAAGATAATTGCCGTATCCCAGTTTCGTCTTTTGCAGTGGTTACTAGGACACATAAAATGACGCCACGCGGCTCCGCTCGATTTTTTGGCTCCGTTTGCTTTGCCAACTGCGCAAAACGGGGCCGCCGGGACATGCGGTATGGCCGTACTGGGCGCGCGCGTGCACCCGTCCGCCAACGCGCGAAACGGAAAACATTTAGCACATAAAATGACGTGTCCTAGACCTAAAAACATTTTTCCCTCCATTTATTGAGCGAAGGAAAGTGTCGCCCCAGTTCAAATCCGGTCAGTTTCCAGCGGATTCGGCGGGGCACCGCAGGAAGCGGGTGGGATTCCCAGATGGCTTCCGCGCGCATATGGCATGTGATAGGTGGTGCGTAGGAGGTATCCTACCGCTGCGCGGAGGTCCCGCGCGATACTGAAATGTGCACCATGTAGCTGCTTCACAAAAAAAGCCCTTCCGGCACCCGAAAATGGAAAAACCGTCGCCCGTTGTTTGGTTTGGTAATGCGGGACCGGGGCCTTGCTTCCCATCCTAAGGCCCACGCACGTGCCAAATATGGCCTCGTTCCGACAAACTATGTGGTGAAACGGGCCGTTTCCTACTCATTTCCCCTAAAAGCCATAGAACTCCAGACGAGATAGCCCTGTTCGTGAAGGGTTTTCCAAGATAATTGCCGTATCCCAGTTCCGTCTTTTGCAGTGGTTACTAGGACACATAAAATGACGCCACGCGGCTCCGCTCGAATTTTTGGCTCCGTTTGCTTTGCCAATTGTGCAAAACGGGGCCGCCGGGACATGCGGTATGGCCGTACGCAGCGCGTAGCGTGCACCCGTCCGCCAACGCGCGAAACGGAAAACATTTAGCACATAAAATGACGCGTCCTAGACCTAAAAACATTTTTCCCTCCATTTATTGAGCGAAGGAAAGTGTCGCCCCAGTTCAAATCCGGTCAGTTTCCAGCGGATTCGGCGGGGCACCGCAGGAAGCGGGTGGGATTCCCAGATGGCTTCCGCGCGCATATGGCATGTGATAGGTGGTGCGTAGGAGGTATCCTACGCTGCGCGGAGGTCCCGCAGCGATACTGAAATGCGCACCATGTAGCTGCTTCACAAAAAAAAGCCCTTCGGCACCCGAAAATGGAAAAACTGTCGCCCGTGGTTCGGATTGGAAATCCGCGACCTGGGCGTTGATTCCGATGCTAAGGCCCACGCACGTGCAATATAGGGCCTCGTTCCGACAAACTATGTGGTGAAACGGGCCGTTTCCTACTCATTTCCACTAAAAGCCATAGAACTCCTGGACGAGATAGCCCTGTTCGTGAAGGGTTTTCCAAGATAATTGCCGTATCCCAGTTCCGTCTTTTGCAGTGGTTACTAGGACACATAAAATGACGCCACGCGGCTCCGCTCGATTTTTTGGCTCCGTTTGCTTTGCCAACTGCGCAAAACGGGGCCGCCGGGACATGCGGTATGGCCGTACCGGGCGCGCGCGTGCACCCGTCCGCCAACGCGCGAAACGGAAAACATTTAGCACATAAAATGACGCGTCCTAGACCTAAAAACATTTTTCCCTCCATTTATTGAGCGAAGGAAAGTGTCGCCCCAGTTCAAATCCGGTCAGTTTCCAGCGGATTCGGCGGGGCTCCGCAGGAAGCGGGTGGGTTTCCCGAGATGGCTTCCGCGCATATGGCATGTGATAGGTGGTGCGTAGGAGGTATCCTACCGCTGCGGAGGTCCCGCGCGATATCGAAATGCGCACCATGTAGCTGCTTCACAAAAAAAGCCCTTCCGGCACCCCGAAAATGGAAAAACCGTCGCCCGTGGTTCGGATTGGAAATCCGCGACCGGGGCCTTGCTTCCCATCCTAAGGCCCACGCACGTGCCAAATATGGCCTCGTTCCGACAAACTATGTGGTGAAACGGGCCGTTTCCTACTCATTTCCCCTAAAAGCCATAGAACTCCGGACGAGATAGCCCTGTTCGTGAAGGGTTTCCAAGATAATTGCCGTATCCCAGTTCCGTCTTTTGCAGTGGTTACTAGGACACATAAAATGACGCCACGCGGCTCTGCTCGATTTTTTGGCTCCGTTTGCTTTGCCAACTGTGCAAAACGGGGCCGCCGAGACATGCGGTATGGCCGTACCGGGCGCGCGCGTGCACCCGTCCACCAACGCGCGAAACGGAAAACATTTAGCACATAAAATGACACGTCCTAGACCTAAAAACATTTTTCCCTCCATTTATTGAGCGAAGGAAAGTGTCGCCCCAGTTCAAATCCGGTCAGTTTCCAGCGGATTCGGCGGGGCACCGCATGAAGCGGGTGGGATTCCCAGATGGCTTCCGCGTGCATATGGCATGTGATAGGTGGTGCGTAGGAGGTATCCTACCGCTGCGTGGAGGTCCCGCGCGATATTGAAATGCGCACCATGTAGCTGCTTCACAAAAAAAAGCCCTTCTGGCACCCCGAAAATGGAAAAACTGTCGCCCGTGGTTCCGATTGGAAATCCGCGACCGGGGCCTTGCTTCCCATCCTAAGGCCCACGCACGTGCCAAATATGGCCTCGTTCCGACAAACTATGTGGTGAAACGGGCCGTTTCCTACTCATTTCCCCTAAAAGCCATAGAACTCCGGACGAGATAGCCCTGTTCGTGAAGGGTTTTCCAAGATAATTGCCGTATCCCAGTTCCGTCTTTTGCAGTGGTTACTAGGACACATAAAATGACGCCACGCGGCTCCGCTCGATTTTTTTGGCTCCGTTTGCTTTGCCAACTGCGCAAAACGGGGCCGCCGGGACATGCGGTATGGCCGTACCGGGCGCGCGCGTGCACCCGTCCGCCAACGCGAAACGGAAAACATTTAGCACATAAAATGACGCGTCCTAGACCTAAAAACATTTTTCCCTCCATTTATTGAGCGAAGGAAAGTGTCGCCCCAGTTCAAATCCGGTCAGTTTCCAGCGGATTCGGCGGGGCACCGCAGGAAGCGGGTGGGATTCCCAGATGGCTTCCGCGCGCATATGGCATGTGATAGGTGGTGCGTAGGAGGTATCCTACTGCTGCGCGGAGGTCCCGCGCGATACTGAAATGCGCACCATGTAGCTGCTTCACAAAAAAAAGCCCTTCCGGCACCCCGAAAATGGAAAAACCGTCGCCCGTGGTTCGGATTGGAAATCCGCGACCGGGGCCTTGCTTCCCATCCTAAGGCCCACGCACGTGCCAAATATGGCCTCGTTCCGACAAACTATGTGGTGAAACGGGCCGTTTCCTACTCATTTCCCCTAAAAGCCATAGAACTCCGGACGAGATAGCCCTGTTCGTGAAGGGTTTCCAAGATAATTGCCGTATCCCAGTTCCGTCTTTTGCAGTGGTTACTAGGACACATAAAATGACGCCACGCGGCTCCGCTCGAATTTTTGGCTCCGTTTGCTTTGCCAACTGTGCAAAACGGGGCCGCCGGGACATGCGGTACGGCCGTACCGGGCGCGCGCGTGCACCCGTCCGCCAACGCGCGAAACGGAAAACATTTAGCATATAAAATGGCACGTCCTAGACCTAAAAACATTTTTCCCTCCATTTATTGAGTGAAGGAAAGTGTCGCCCCAGTTCAAATCCGGTCAGTTTCCAGCGGATTCGGCGGGGCACCGCAGGAAGCGGGTGGGATTCCCAGATGGCTTCCGCGCGCATATGGCATGTGATAGGTGGTGCGTAGGAGGTATCCTACCGCTGCGCTGAGGTCCTGCGCGATACTGAAATGCGCACCATGTAGCTGCTTCACAAAAAAAAGCCCTTCCGGCACCCCGAAAATGGAAAAACCGTCGCCCGTGGTTCGGTTTGCAAATCCGCGACCGGGGCCTTGCTTCCCATCCTAAGGCCCACGCACGTCCCAATATGGCCTCGTTCCGACAAACTATGGGGTGAAACGGGCCGTTTCCTACTCATTTCCCCTAAAAGCCATAGAACTCCGGACGAGATAGCCCTGTTCGTGAAGGGTTTTCCAAGATAATTGCCGTATCCCAGTTCCGTCTTTTGCAGTGGTTACTAGGACACATAAAATGACGCCACGCGGCTCCGCTCGATTTTTTGGCTCCGTTTGCTTTGCCAACTGCGCAAAACGGGGCCGCCGGGACATGCGGTATGGCCGTACCGGGCGCGCGCGTGCACCCGTCCGCCAACGCGCGAAACGGAAAACATTTAGCACATAAAATGACGTGTCCTAGACCTAAAAACATTTTTCCCTCCATTTATTGAGCGAAGGAAAGTGTCGCCCCAGTTCAAATCCGGTCAGTTTCCAACGGATTCGGCGGGGCACCGCAGGAAGCGGGTGGGATTCCCAGATGGCTTCCGCGCGCATATGGCATGTGATAGGTGGTGCGTAGGAGGTATCCTACCGCTGCGCGGAGGTCCCGCGCGATACTGAAATGTGCACCATGTAGCTGCTTCACAAAAAAAAGCCCTTCCGGCACCCCGAAAATGGAAAAACCGTCGCCCGTGGTTCGGTTTGGAAATCCGCGACCGGGGCCTTGCTTCCCATCCTAAGGCCCACGCACGTGCCAAATATGGCCTCGTTCCGACAAACTATGTGGTGAAACGGGCCGTTTCCTACTCATTTCCCCTAAAAGCCATAGAACTCCGGACGAGATAGCCCTGTTCGTGAAGGGTTTTCCAAGATAATTGCCGTATCCCAGTTCCGTCTTTTGCAGTGGTTACTAGGACACATAAAATGACGCCACGCGGCTCCGCTCGAATTTTTGGCTCCGTTTGCTTTGCCAACTGTGCAAAACGGGCCCGCCGGGACATGCGGTATGGCCGTACCGGGCGCGCGCGTGCACCCGTCCGCCAACGCGCGAAACGGAAAACATTTAGCACATAAAATGACGCGTCCTAGACCTAAAAACATTTTTCCCTCCATTTATTGAGCGAAGGAAAGTATCGCCCCAGTTCAAATCCGGTCAGTTTCCAACCGATTCGGCGGGGCACCGCAGGAAGCGGGTGGGATTCCCAGATGGCTTCCGCGCGCATATGGCATGTGATAGGTGGTGCGTAGGAGGTATCCTACCACTGCGCGGAGGTCCCGCGCGATACTGAAATGCGCACCATGTAGCTGCTTCACAAAAAAAAGCCCTTCTGGCACCCCGAAAATGGAAAAACTATCGCCCGTGGTTCGGATTGGAAATCCGCGATCGGGGCCTTGCTTCCCATCCTAAGGCCCACGCACGTGCCAAATATGGCCTCGTTCCGACAAACTATGTGGTGAAACGGGCCGTTTCCTACTCATTTCCCCTAAAAGCCATAGAACTCCGGACGAGATAGCCCTGTTCGTGAAGGGTTTTCCAAGATAATTGCCGTATCCCAGTTCCGTCTTTTGCAGTGGTTACTAGGACACATAAAATGACGCCACGCGGCTCCGCTCGATTTTTTGGCTCCGTTTGCTTTGCCAACTGCGCAAAACGGGGCCGCCGGGACATGCGGTATGGCCGTACCGGGCGCGCGCGTGCACCCGTCCGCCAACGCGCGAAACGGAAAACATTTAGCACATAAAATGACGCGTCCTAGACCTAAAAACATTTTTCCCTCCATTTATTGAGCGAAGGAAAGTGTCGCCCCAGTTCAAATCCGGTCAGTTTCCAGCGGATTCGGCGGGGCACCGCAGGAAGCGGGTGGGATTCCCAGATGGCTTCCGCGCGCATATGGCATGTGATAGGTGGTGCGTAGGAGGTATCCTACTGCTGCGCGGAGGTCCCGCGCGATACTGAAATGCGCACCATGTAGCTGCTTCACAAAAAAAGCCCTTCCGGCACCCCGAAAATGGAAAAACCGTCGCCCGTGGTTCGGATTGGAAATCCGCGACCGGGGCCTTGCTTCCCATCCTAAGGCCCACGCACGTGCCAAATATGGCCTCGTTCCGACAAACTATGTGGTGAAACGGGCCGTTTCCTACTCATTTCCCCTAAAAGCCATAGAACTCCGGACGAGATAGCCCTGTTCGTGAAGGGTTTCCAAGATAATTGCCGTATCCCAGTTCCGTCTTTTGCAGTGGTTACTAGGACACATAAAATGACGCCACGCGGCTCTGCTCGATTTTTTGGCTCCGTTTGCTTTGCCAACTGTGCAAAACGGGGCCGCCGGGACATGCGGTATGGCCGTACCCGGCGCGCGCGTGCACCCGTCCGCCAACGCGCGAAACGGAAAACATTTAGCACATAAAATGACACGTCCTAGACCTAAAAACATTTTTCCCTCCATTTATTGAGCGAAGGAAAGTGTCGCCCCAGTTCAAATCCGGTCAGTTTCCAGCGGATTCGGCGGGGCACCGCAGGAAGCGGGTGGGATTCCCAGATGGCTTCCGCGTGCATATGGCATGTGATAGGTGGTGCGTAGGAGGTATCCTACCGCTGCGTGGAGGTCCCGCGCGATATTGAAATGCGCACCATGTAGCTGCTTCACAAAAAAAAGCCCTTCTGGCACCCCGAAAATGGAAAAACTGTCGCCCGTGGTTCCGATTGGAAATCCGCGACCGGGGCCTTGCTTCCCATCCTAAGGCCCACGCACGTGCCAAATATGGCCTCGTTCCGACAAACTATGTGGTGAAACGGGCCGTTTCCTACTCATTTCCCCTAAAAGCCATAGAACTCCGGACGAGATAGCCCTGTTCGTGAAGGGTTTTCCAAGATAATTACCGTATCCCAGTTCCGTCTTTTGCAGTGGTTACTAGGACACATAAAATGACGCCACGCGGCTCCGCTCGATTTTTTTGGCTCCGTTTGCTTTGCCAACTGCGCAAAACGGGGCCGCCGGGACATGCGGTATGGCCGTACCGGGCGCGCGCGTGCACCCGTCCGCCAACGCGCGAAACGGAAAACATTTAGCACATAAAATGACGCGTCCTAGACCTAAAAACATTTTTCCCTCCATTTATTGAGCGAAGGAAACTGTCGCCCCAGTTCAAATCCGGTCAGTTTCCAGCGGATTCGGCGGGGCACCGCAGGAAGCGGGTGGGATTCCCAGATGGCTCCCGCGCGCATATGGCATGTGATAGGTGGTGCGTAGGAGGTATCCTACCGCTGCGCGGAGGTCCCGCGCGATACTGAAATGCGCACCATGTAGCTGCTTCACAAAAAAAAGCCCTTCCGGCACCCCGAAAATGGAAAAACCGTCGCCCGTGGTTCGGATTGGAAATCCGCGACCGGGGCCTTGCTTCCCATCCTAAGGCCCACACACGTGCCAAATATGGCCTCGTTCCGACAAACTATGTGGTGAAACGGGCCGTTTCCTACTCATTTCCCCTAAAAGCCATAGAACTCCGGACGAGATAGCCCTGTTCGTGAAGGGTTTCCAAGATAATTGCCGTATCCCAGTTCCGTCTTTTGCAGTGGTTACTAGGACACATAAAATGACGCCACGCGGCTCCGCTCGAATTTTTGGCTCCGTTTGCTTTGCCAACTGTGCAAAACGGGGCCGCCGGGACATGCGGTACGGCCGTACCGGGCGCGCGCGTGCACCCGTCCGCCAACGCGCGAAACGGAAAACATTTAGCATATAAAATGGCACGTCCTAGACCTAAAAACATTTTTCCCTCCATTTATTGAGCGAAGGAAAGTGTCGCCCCAGTTCAAATCCGGTCAGTTTCCAGCGGATTCGGCGGGGCACCGCAGGAAGCGGGTGGGATTCCCAGATGGCTTCCGCGCGCATATGGCATGTGATAGGTGGTGCGTAGGAGGTATCCTACCGCTGCGCTGAGGTCCTGCGCGATACTGAAATGCGCACCATGTAGCTGCTTCACAAAAAAAAGCCCTTCCGGCACCCCGAAAATGGAAAAACCGTCGCCCGTGGTTCGGTTTGCAAATCCGCGACCGGGGCCTTGCTTCCCATCCTAAGGCCCACGCACGTCCCAATATGGCCTCGTTCCGACAAACTATGGGGTGAAACGGGCCGTTTCCTACTCATTTCCCCTAAAAGCCATAGAACTCCGGACGAGATAGCCCTGTTCGTGAAGGGTTTTCCAAGATAATTGCCGTATCCCAGTTCCGTCTTTTGCAGTGGTTACTAGGACACATAAAATGACGCCACGCGGCTCCGCTCGATTTTTTGGCTCCGTTTGCTTTGCCAACTGCGCAAAACGGGGCCGCCGGGACATGCGGTATGGCCGTACCGGGCGCGCGCGTGCACCCGTCCGCCAACGCGCGAAACGGAAAACATTTAGCACATAAAATGACGCGTCCTAGACCTAAAAACATTTTTCCCTCCATTTATTGAGCGAAGGAAAGTGTCGCCCCAGTTCAAATCCGGTCAGTTTCCAACGGATTCGGCGGGGCACCGCAGGAAGCGGGTGGGATTCCCAGATGGCTTCCGCGCGCATATGGCATGTGATAGGTGGTGCGTACGAGGTATCCTACCGCTGCGCGGAGGTCCCGCGCGATACTGAAATGTGCACCATGTAGCTGCTTCACAAAAAAAAGCCCTTCCGGCACCCCGAAAATGGAAAAACCGTCGCCCGTGGTTCGGTTTGGAAATCCGCGACCGGGGCCTTGCTTCCCATCCTAAGGCCCACGCACGTGCCAAATATGGCCTCGTTCCGACAAACTATGTGGTGAAACGGGCCGTTTCCTACTCATTTCCCCTAAAAGCCATAGAACTCCGGACGAGATAGCCCTGTTCGTGAAGGGTTTTCCAAGATAATTGCCGTATCCCAGTTCCGTCTTTTGCAGTGGTTACTAGGACACATAAAATGACGCCACGCGGCTCCGCTCGAATTTTTGGCTCCGTTTGCTTTGCCAACTGTGCAAAACGGGGCCGCCGGGACATGCGGTATGGCCGTACCGGGCGCGCGCGTGCACCCGTCCGCCAACGCGCGAAACGGAAAACATTTAGCACATAAAATGATGCATCCTAGACCTAAAAAAAATTTTCCCTCCATTTATTGAGCGAAGGAAAGTGTCGCCCCAGTTCAAATCCGGTCAGTTTCCAACGGATTCGGCGGGGCACCGCAGAAAGCGGGTGGGATTCCCAGATGGCTTCCGCGCGCATATGGCATGTGATAGGTGGTGCGTAGGAGGTATCCTACCGCTGCGCGGAGGTCCCGCGCGATATTGAAATGCGCACCATGTAGCTGCTTCACAAAAAAAAGCCCTTCCGGCACCCCGAAAATGGAAAAACCGTCGCCCGTTGTTCGGATTGGAAATCCGCGACCGGGGCCTTGCTTCCCATCCTAAGGCCCACGCACGTGCCAAATATGGTCTCGTTCCGACAAACTATGTGGTGAAACGGGCCGTTTCCTACTCATTCCCCTAAAAGCCATAGAACTCCGGACGAGATAGCCCTGTTCGTGAAGGGTTTCCAAGATAATTGCCGTATCCCAGTTCCGTCTTTTGTAGTGGTTACTAGGACACATAAAATGACGCCACGCGGCTCCGCTCGATTTTTTGGCTCCGTTTGCTTTGCCAACTGCGCAAAACGGGGCCGCCGGGACATGCGGTATGGCCGTACCGGGCGCGCGCGTGCACCCGTCCGCCAACGCGTGAAACGGAAAACATTTAGCACATAAAATGACGCGTCCTAGACCTAAAAACATTTTTCCCTCCATTTATTGAGCGAAGGAAAGTGTCGCCCCAGTTCAAATCCGGTCAGTTTCCAGCGGATTCGGCGGGGCACCGCAGGAAGCGGGTGGGATTCCCAGATGGCTTCCGCGCGCATATGGCATGTGATAGGTGGTGCGTAGGAGGTATCCTACCGCTGCGCGGAGGTCCCGCGCGATACTGAAATGCGCACCATGTAGCTGCTTCACAAAAAAAGCCCTTCCGGCACCCCGAAAATGGAAAAACCGTCGCCCGTGGTTCGGATTGGAAATCCGCGACAGGGGCCTTGCTTCCCATCCTAAGGCCCACGCACGTGCCAAATATGGCCTCGTTCCGACAAACTATGTGGTGAAACGGGCCGTTTCCTACTCATTTCCCCTAAAAGCCATAGAACTCCGGACGAGATAGCCCTGTTCGTGAAGGGTTTCCAAGATAATTGCCGTATCCCAGTTCCGTCTTTTGCAGTGGTTACTAGGACACATAAAATGACGCCACGCGGCTCCGCTCGATTTTTTGGCTCCGTTTGCTTTGCCAACTGTGCAAAACGGGGCCGCCGGGACATGCGGTATGGCCGTACCGGGCGCGCGCGTGCACCCGTCCGCCAACGCGCGAAACGGAAAACATTTAGCACATAAAATGGCGCGTCCTAGACCTAAAAACATTTTTCCCTCCATTTATTGAGCGAAGGAAAGTGTCGCACCAGTTCAAATCCGGTCAGTTTCTAGCGGATTCGGCGGGGCACCGCAGGAAGCGGGTGGGATTCCCAGATGGCTTCCGCGCGCATATGGCATGTGATAGGTGGTGCGTAGGAGGTATCCTACCGCTGCGCTGAGGTCCTGCGCGATACTGAAATGCGCACCATGTAGCTGCTTCACAAAAAAAAGCCCTTCCGGCACCCCGAAAATGGAAAAACCGTCGCCCGTGGTTCGGTTTGCAAATCCGCGACCGGGGCCTTGCTTCCCATCCTAAGGCCCACGCACGTCCCAATATGGCCTCGTTCCGACAAACTATGGGGTGAAACGGGCCGTTTCCTACTCATTTCCCCTAAAAGCCATAGAACTCCGGACGAGATAGCCCTGTTCGTGAAGGGTTTTCCAAGATAATTGCCGTATCCCAGTTTCGTCTTTTGCAGTGGTTACTAGGACACATAAAATGACGCCACGCGGCTCCGCTCGATTTTTTGGCTCCGTTTGCTTTGCCAACTGCGCAAAACGGGGCCGCCGGGACATGCGGTATGGCCGTACCGGGCGCGCGCGTGCACCCGTCCGCCAACGCGCGAAACGGAAAACATTTAGCACATAAAATGACGTGTCCTAGACCTAAAAACATTTTTCCCTCCATTTATTGAGCGAAGGAAAGTGTCGCCAGTTCAAATCCGGTCGGTTTCCAACGGATTCGGCGGGCACCGCAGAAGCGGGTGGGATTCCCAGATGGCTTCCGCGCGCATATGGCATGTGATAGGTGGTGCGTAGGAGGTATCCTACCGCTGCGCGGAGGTCCCGCGCGATACTGAAATGTGCACCATGTAGCTGCTTCACAAAAAAAAGCCCTTCCGGCACCCCGAAAATGGAAAAACCGTCGCCCGTGGTTCGGTTTGGAAATCCGCGACCGGGGCCTTGCTTCCCATCCTAAGGCCCACGCACGTGCCAAATATGGCCTCGTTCCGACAAACTATGTGGTGAAACGGGCCGTTTCCTACTCATTTCCCCTAAAAGCCATAGAACTCCGGACGAGATAGCCCTGTTCGTGAAGGGTTTTCCAAGATAATTGCCGTATCCCAGTTCCGTCTTTTGCAGTGGTTACTAGGACACATAAAATGACGCCACGCGGCTCCGCTCGAATTTTTGGCTCCGTTTGCTTTGCCAACTGTGCAAAACGGGCCCGCCGGGACATGCGGTATGGCCGTACCGGGCGCGCGCGTGCACCCGTCCGCCAACGCGCGAAACGGAAAACATTTAGCACATAAAATGACGCGTCCTAGACCTAAAAACATTTTTCCCTCCATTTATTGAGCGAAGGAAAGTGTCGCCCCAGTTCAAATCCGGTCAGTTTCCAGCGGATTCGGCGGGGCACCGCAGGAAGCGGGTGGGATTCCCAGATGGCTTCCGCGCGCATATGGCATGTGATAGGTGGTGCGTAGGAGGTATCCTACCGCTGCGCGGAGGTCCCGCGCGATACTGAAATGCGCACCATGTAGCTGCTTCACAAAAAAAAGCCCTTCTGGCACCCCGAAAATGGAAAAACTGTCGCCCGTGGTTCGGATTGGAAATCCGCGACCGGGGCCTTGCTTCCCATCCTAAGGCCCACGCACGTGCCAAATATGGCCTCGTTCCGACAAACTATGTGGTGAAACGGGCCGTTTCCTACTCATTTCCCCTAAAAGCCATAGAACTCCGGACGAGATAGCCCTGTTCGTGAAGGGTTTTCCAAGATAATTGCCGTATCCCAGTTCCGTCTTTTGCAGTGGTTACTAGGACACATAAAATGACGCCACGCGGCTCCGCTCGATTTTTTGGCTCCGTTTGCTTTGCCAACTGCGCAAAACGGGGCCGCCGGGACATGCGGTATGGCCGTACCGGGCGCGCGCGTGCACCCGTCCGCCAACGCGCGAAACGGAAAACATTTAGCACATAAAATGACGCGTCCTAGACCTAAAAACATTTTTCCCTCCATTTATTGAGCGAAGGAAAGTGTCGCCCCAGTTCAAATCCGGTCAGTTTCCAGCGGATTCGGCGGGGCACCGCAGGAAGCGGGTGGGATTCCCAGATGGCTTCCGCGCGCATATGGCATGTGATAGGTGGTGCGTAGGAGGTATCCTACCGCTGCGCGGAGGTCCCGCGCGATACTGAAATGCGCACCATGTAGCTGCTTCACAAAAAAAAGCCCTTCCGGCACCCCGAAAATGGAAAAACCGTCGCCCGTGGTTCGGATTGGAAATCCGCGACCGGGGCCTTGCTTCCCATCCTAAGGCCCACGCACGTGCCAAATATGGCCTCGTTCCGACAAACTATGTGGTGAAACGGGCCGTTTCCTACTCATTTCCCCTAAAAGCCATAGAACTCCGGACGAGATAGCCCTGTTCGTGAAGGGTTTCCAAGATAATTGCCGTATCCCAGTTCCGTCTTTTGCAGTGGTTACTAGGACACATAAAATGACGCCACGCGGCTCTGCTCGATTTTTTGGCTCCGTTTGCTTTGCCAACTGTGCAAAACGGGGCCGCCGGGACATGCGGTATGGCCGTACCGGGCGCGCGCGTGCACCCGTCCGCCAACGCGCGAAACGGAAAACATTTAGCACATAAAATGACACGTCCTAGACCTAAAAACATTTTTCCCTCCATTTATTGAGCGAAGGAAAGTGTCGCCCCAGTTCAAATCCGGTCAGTTTCCAGCGGATTCGGCGGGGCACCGCAGGAAGCGGGTGGGATTCCCAGATGGCTTCCGCGTGCATATGGCATGTGATAGGTGGTGCGTAGGAGGTATCCTACCGCTGCGTGGAGGTCCCGCGCGATATTGAAATGCGCACCATGTAGCTGCTTCACAAAAAAAAGCCCTTCTGGCACCCCGAAAATGGAAAAACCGTCGCCCGTGGTTCCGATTGGAAATCCGCGACCGGGGCCTTGCTTCCCATCCTAAGGCCCACGCACGTGCCAAATATGGCCTCGTTCCGACAAACTATGTGGTGAAACGGGCCGTTTCCTACTCATTTCCCCTAAAAGCCATAGAACTCCGGACGAGATAGCCCTGTTCGTGAAGGGTTTTCCAAGATAATTGCCGTATCCCAGTTCCGTCTTTTGCAGTGGTTACTAGGACACATAAAATGACGCCACGCGGCTCCGCTCGATTTTTTGGCTCCGTTTGCTTTGCCAACTGCGCAAAACGGGGCCGCCGGGACATGCGGTATGGCCGTACTGGGCGCGCGCGTGCACCCGTCCGCCAACGCGCGAAACGGAAAACATTTAGCACATAAAATGACACGTCCTAGACCTAAAAACATTTTTCCCTCCATTTATTGAGCGAAGGAAACTGTCGCCCCAGTTCAAATCCGGTCAGTTTCCAGCGGATTCGGCGGGGCACCGCAGGAAGCGGGTGGGATTCCCAGATGGCTTCCGCGCGCATATGGCATGTGATAGGTGGTGCGTAGGAGGTATCCTACCGCTGCGCGGAGGTCCCGCGCGATACTGAAATGCGCACCATGTAGCTGCTTCACAAAAAAAAGCCCTTCCGGCACCCCGAAAATGGAAAAACCGTCGCCCGTGGTTCGGATTGGAAATCCGCGACCGGGGCCTTGCTTCCCATCCTAAGGCCCACGCACGTGCCAAATATGGCCTCGTTCCGACAAACTATGTGGTGAAACGGGCCGTTTCCTACTCATTTCCCCTAAAAGCCATAGAACTCCGGACGAGATAGCCCTGTTCGTGAAGGGTTTCCAAGATAATTGCCGTATCCCAGTTCCGTCTTTTGCAGTGGTTACTAGGACACATAAAATGACGCCACGCGGCTCCGCTCGATTTTTTGGCTCCGTTTGCTTTGCCAACTGTGCAAAACGGGGCCGCCGGGACATGCGGTATGGCCGTACCGGGCGCGCGCGTGCACCCGTCCGCCAACGCGCGAAACGGAAAACATTTAGCACATAAAATGACGCGTCCTAGACCTAAAAACATTTTTCCCTCCATTTATTGAGCGAAGGAAAGTGTCGCCCCAGTTCAAATCCGGTCAGTTTCCAGCGGATTCGGCGGGGCACCGCAGGAAGCGGGTGGGATTCCCAGATGGCTTCCGCGCGCATATGGCATGTGATAGGTGGTGCGTAGGAGGTATCCTACCGCTGCGCGGAGGTCCCGCGTGATACTGAAATGCGCACCATGTAGCTGCTTCACAAAAAAAAGCCCTTCTGGCACCCCGAAAATGGAAAAACTGTCGCCCGTGGTTCGGATTGGAAATCCGCGACCGGGGCCTTGCTTCCCATCCTAAGGCCCACGCACGTGCCAAATATGGCCTCGTTCCGACAAACTATGTGGTGAAACGGGCCGTTTCCTACTCATTTCCCCTAAAAGCCATAGAACTCCGGACGAGATAGCCCTGTTCGTGAAGGGTTTTCCAAGATAATTGCCGTATCCCAGTTCCGTCTTTTGCAGTGGTTACTAGGACACATAAAATGACGCCACGCGGCTCCGCTCGATTTTTTGGCTCCGTTTGCTTTGCCAACTGCGCAAAACGGGGCCGCCGGGACATGCGGTATGGCCGTACCGGGCGCGCGCGTGCACCCGTCCGCCAACGCGCGAAACGGAAAACATTTAGCACATAAAATGACGCGTCCTAGACCTAAAAACATTTTTCCCTCCATTTATTGAGCGAAGGAAAGTGTCGCCCCAGTTCAAATCCGGTCAGTTTCCAGCGGATTCGGCGGGGCACCGCAGGAAGCGGGTGGGATTCCCAGATGGCTTCCGCGCGCATATGGCATGTGATAGGTGGTGCGTAGGAGGTATCCTACCGCTGCGCGGAGGTCCCGCGCGATACTGAAATGCGCACCATGTAGTTGCTTCACAAAAAAAAGCCCTTCCGGCACCCCGAAAATGGAAAAACCGTCGCCCGTGGTTCGGATTGGAAATCCGCGACCGGGGCCTTGCTTCCCATCCTAAGGCCCACGCACGTGCCAAATATGGCCTCGTTCCGACAAACTATGTGGTGAAACGGGCCGTTTCCTACTCATTTCCCCTAAAAGCCATAGAACTCCGGACGAGATAGCCCTGTTCGTGAAGGGTTTCCAAGATAATTGCCGTATCCCAGTTCCGTCTTTTGCAGTGGTTACTAGGACACATAAAATGACGCCACGCGGCTCCGCTCGATTTTTTGGCTCCGTTTGCTTTGCCAACTGTGCAAAACGGGGCCGCCGGGACATGCGGTATGGCCGTACCGGGCGCGCGCGTGCACCCGTCCGCCAACGCGCGAAACGGAAAACATTTAGCACATAAAATGACACGTCCTAGACCTAAAAACATTTTTCCCTCCATTTATTGAGCGAAGGAAAGTGTCGCCCCAGTTCAAATCCGGTCAGTTTCCAGCGGATTCGGCGGGGCACCGCAGGAAGCGGGTGGGATTCCCAGATGGCTTCCGCGTGCATATGGCATGTGATAGGTGGTGCGTAGGAGGTATCCTACCGCTGCGTGGAGGTCCCGCACGATATTGAAATGCGCACCATGTAGCTGCTTCACAAAAAAAAGCCCTTCTGGCACCCCGAAAATGGAAAAACCGTCGCCCGTGGTTCCGATTGGAAATCCGCGACCGGGGCCTTGCTTCCCATCCTAAGGCCCACGCACGTGCCAAATATGGCCTCGTTCCGACAAACTATGTGGTGAAACGGGCCGTTTCCTACTCATTTCCCCTAAAAGCCATAGAACTCCGGACGAGATAGCCCTGTTCGTGAAGGGTTTTCCAAGATAATTACCGTATCCCAGTTTCGTCTTTTGCAGTGGTTACTAGGACACATAAAATGACGCCACGCAGCTCCGCTCGATTTTTTTGGCTCCGTTTGCTTTGCCAACTGCGCAAAACGGGGCCGCCGGGACATGCGGTATGGCCGTACCGGGCGCGCGCGTGCACCCGTCCGCCAACGCGCGAAACGGAAAACATTTAGCACATAAAATGACGCGTCCTAGACCTAAAAACATTTTTCCCTCCATTTATTGAGCGAAGGAAACTGTCGCCCCAGTTCAAATCCGGTCAGTTTCCAGCGGATTCGGCGGGGCACCGCAGGAAGCGGGTGGGATTCCCAGATGGCTCCCGCGCGCATATGGCATGTGATAGGTGGTGCGTAGGAGGTATCCTACCACTGCGCGGAGGTCCCGCGCGATACTGAAATGCGCACCATGTAGCTGCTTCACAAAAAAAGCCCTTCCGGCACCCCGAAAATGGAAAAACCGTCGCCCGTGGTTCGGATTGGAAATCCGCGACCGGGGCCTTGCTTCCCATCCTAAGGCCCACGCACGTGCCAAATATGGCCTCGTTCCGACAAACTATGTGGTGAAACGGGCCGTTTCCTACTCATTTCCCCTAAAAGCCATAGAACTCCGGACGAGATAGCCCTGTTCGTGAAGGGTTTCCAAGATAATTGCCGTATCCCAGTTCCGTCTTTTGCAGTGGTTACTAGGACACATAAAATGACGCCACGCGGCTCCGCTCGATTTTTTGGCTCCGTTTGCTTTGCCAACTGTGCAAAACGGGGCCGCCGGGACATGCGGTATGGCCGTACCGGGCGCGCGCGTGCACCCGTCCGCCAACGCGCGAAACGGAAAACATTTAGCACATAAAATGACGCGTCCTAGACCTAAAAACATTTTTCCCTCCATTTATTGAGCGAAGGAAAGTGTCGCCCCAGTTCAAATCCGGTCAGTTTCCAGCGGATTCGGCGGGGCACCGCAGGAAGCGGGTGGGATTCCCAGATGGCTTCCGCGCGCATATGGCATGTGATAGGTGGTGCGTAGGAGGTATCCTACCGCTGCGCGGAGGTCCCGCGTGATACTGAAATGCGCACCATGTAGCTGCTTCACAAAAAAAGCCCTTCCGGCACCCCGAAAATGGAAAAACCGTCGCCCGTGGTTCGGTTTGCAAATCCGCGACCGGGGCCTTGCTTCCCATCCTAAGGCCCACGCACGTCCCAATATGGCCTCGTTCCGACAAACTATGGGGTGAAACGGGCCGTTTCCTACTCATTTCCCCTAAAAGCCATAGAACTCCGGACGAGATAGCCCTGTTCGTGAAGGGTTTTCCAAGATAATTGCCGTATCCCAGTTCCATCTTTTGCAGTGGTTACTAGGACACATAAAATGACGCCACGCAGCTCCGCTCGATTTTTTTTGGCTCCGTTTGCTTTGCCAATTGCGCAAAACGGGGCCACCGGGACATGCGGTATGGCCGTACCGGGCGCGCGCGTGCACCCGTCCGCCAACGCGCGAAACGGAAAACATTTAGCACATAAAATGACGCGTCCTAGACCTAAAAACATTTTTCCCTCCATTTATTGAGCGAAGGAAAGTGTCGCCCCAGTTCAAATCCGGTCAGTTTCCAACGGATTCGGCGGGGCACCGCAGGAAGCGGGTGGGATTCCCAGATGGCTTCCGCGCGCATATGGCATGTGATAGGTGGTGCGTAGGAGGTATCCTACCGCTGCGCGGAGGTCCCGCGCGATACTGAAATGCGCACCATGTAGCTGCTTCACAAAAAAAAGCCCTTCCGGCACCCCGAAAATGGAAAAACCGTCGCCCGTGGTTCGGTTTGGAAATCCGCGACCGGGGCCTTGCTTCCCATCCTAAGGCCCATGCACGTGCCAAATATGGCCTCGTTCCGACAAACTATGTGGTGAAACGGGCCGTTTCCTACTCATTTCCCCTAAAAGCCATAGAACTCCGGACGAGATAGCCCTGTTCGTGAAGGGTTTTCCAAGATAATTGCCGTATCCCAGTTCCGTCTTATGCAGTGGTTACTAGGACACATAAAATGACGCCACGCGGCTCCGCTCGAATTTTTGGCTCCGTTTGCTTTGCCAACTGCGCAAAACGGGGCCGCCGGGACATGCGGTATGGCCGTACCGGGCGCGCGCGTGCACCCGTCCGCCAACGCGCGAAACGGAAAACATTTAGCACATAAAATGACGCGTCCTAGACCTAAAAACATTTTTCCCTCCATTTATTGAGCGAAGGAAAGTGTCGCCCCAGTTCAAATCCGGTCAGTTTCCAGCGGATTCGGCGGGGCACCGCAGGAAGCGGGTGGGATTCCCAGATGGCTTCCGCGCGCATATGGCATGTGATAGGTGGTGCGTAGGAGGTATCCTACCGCTGCGCGGAGGTCCCGCGCGATACTGAAATGTGCACCATGTAGCTGCTTCACAAAAAAAAGCCCTTCCGGCACCCCGAAAATGGAAAAACCGTCGCCCGTGGTTCGGTTTGGAAATCCGCGACCGGGGCCTTGCTTCCCATCCTAAGGCCCACGCACGTGCCAAATATGGCCTCGTTCCGACAAACTATGGGGTGAAACGGGCCGTTTCCTACTCATTTCCCCTAAAAGCCATAGAACTCCGGACGAGATAGCCCTGTTCGTGAAGGGTTTTCCAAGATAATTGCCGTATCCCAGTTCCGTCTTTTGCAGTGGTTACTAGGACACATAAAATGACGCCACGCGGCTCCGCTCGATTTTTTGGCTCCGTTTGCTTTGCCAACTGCGCAAAACGGGGCCGCCGAGACATGCGGTATGGCCGTACCGGGCGCGCGCGTGCACCCGTCCGCCAACGCGCGAAACGGAAAACATTTAGCACATAAAATGACGCGTCCTAGACCTAAAAACATTTTTCCCTCCATTTATTGAGCGAAGGAAAGTATCGCCCCAGTTCAAATCCGGTCAGTTTCCAACGGATTCGGCGGGGCACCGCAGGAAGCGGGTGGGATTCCCAGATGGCTTCCGCGCGCATATGGCATGTGATAGGTGGTGCGTAGGAGGTATCCTACCGCTGCGCGGAGGTCCCGCGCGATACTGAAATGTGCACCATGTAGCTGCTTCACAAAAAAAAGCCCTTCCGGCACCCCGAAAATGGAAAAACCGTCGCCCGTGGTTCGGTTTGGAAATCCGCGACCGGGGCCTTGCTTCCCATCCTAAGGCCCACGCATGTGCCAAATATGGCCTCGTTCCGACAAACTATGTGGTGAAACGGGCCGTTTCCTACTCATTTCCCCTAAAAGCCATAGAACTCCGGACGAGATAGCCCTGTTCGTGAAGGGTTTTCCAAGATAATTGCCGTATCCCAGTTCCGTCTTTTGCAGTGGTTACTAGGACACATAAAATGACGCCACGCGGCTCCGCTCGAATTTTTGGCTCCGTTTGCTTTGCCAACTGTGCAAAACGGGGCCGCCGGGACATGCGGTATGGCCGTGCAAGCGCGCGCGTGCACCCGTCCGCCAACGCGCGAAACGGAAAACATTTAGCACATAAAATGACGCGTCCTAGACCTAAAAACATTTTTCCCTCCATTTATTGAGCGAAGGAAAGTGTCGCCCCAGTTCAAATCCGGTCAGTTTCCAGCGGATTCGGCGGGGCACCGCAGGAAGCGGGTGGGATTCCCAGATGGCTTATGCGCGCATATGGCATGTGATAGGTGGTGCGTAGGAGGTATCCTACCGCTGCGCGGAGGTCCCGCGCGATACTGAAATGCGCACCATGTAGCTGCTTCACAAAAAAAAGCCCTTCCGGCACCCCAAAAATGGAAAAACCGTCGCCCGTGGTTTGGTTTGCAAATCCGCGACCGGGGCCTTGCTTCCCATCCTAAGGCCCACGCACGTCCCAAATATGGCCTCGTTCCGACAAACTATGGGGTGAAACGGGCCGTTTCCTACTCATTTCCCCTAAAAGCCATAGAACTCCGGACGAGATAGCCCTGTTCGTGAAGGGTTTTCCAAGATAATTGCCGTATCCCAGTTCCGTCTTTTGCAGTGGTTACTAGGACACATAAAATGACGCCACGCGGCTCCGCTCGATTTTTTGGCTCCGTTTGCTTTGCCAACTGCGCAAAACGGGGCCGCCGGGACATGCGGTATGGCCGTACCGGGCGCGCGCGTGCACCCGTCCGCCAACGCGCGAAACGGAAAACATTTAGCACATAAAATGACGCATCCTAGACCTAAAAACATTTTTCCCTCCATTTATTGAGCGAAGGAAAGTGTCGCCCCAGTTCAAATCCGTTCAGTTTCCAACGGATTCGGCGGGGCACCGCAGGAAGCGGGTGGGATTCCCAGATGGCTTCCGCGCGCATATGGCATGTGATAGGTGGTGCGTAGGAGGTATCCTACCGCTGCGCGGAGGTCCCGCGCGATACTGAAATGTGCACCATGTAGCTGCTTCACAAAAAAAAGCCCTTCCGGCACCCCGAAAATGGAAAAACCGTCGCCCGTGGTTCGGTTTGGAAATCCGCGACCGGGGCCTTGCTTCCCATCCTAAGGCCCACGCACGTGCCACATATGGCCTCGTTCCGACAAACTATGTGGTGAAACGGGCCGTTTCCTACTCATTTCCCCTAAAAGCCATAGAACTCCGGACGAGATAGCCCTGTTCGTGAAGGGTTTTCCAAGATAATTGCCGTATCCCAGTTCCGTCTTTTGCAGTGGTTACTAGGACACATAAAATGATGCCACGCGGCTCCGCTCGAATTTTTGGCTCCGTTTGCTTTGCCAACTGTGCAAAACGGGGCCGCCGGGACATGCGGTATGGCCGTACCGGGCGCGCGCGTGCACCCGTCCGCCAACGCGCGAAACGGAAAACATTTAGCACATAAAATGACGCGTCCTAGACCTAAAAACATTTTTCCCTCCATTTATTGAGCGAAGGAAAGTGTCGCCCCAGTTCAAATCCGGTCAGTTTCCAGCGGATTCGGCGGGGCACCGCAGGAAGCGGGTGGGATTCCCAGATGGCTTATGCGCGCATATGGCATGTGATAGGTGGTGCGTAGGAGGTATCCTACCGCTGTGCGGAGGTCCCGCGCGATACTGAAATGCGCACCATGTAGCTGCTTCACAAAAAAAAGCCCTTCCGGCACCCCGAAAATGGAAAAACCGTCGCCCGTGGTTTGGTTTGCAAATCCGCGACCGGGGCCTTGCTTCCCATCCTAAGGCCCACGCACGTCCCAAATATGGCCTCGTTCCGACAAACTATGGGGTGAAACGGGCCGTTTCCGACTCATTTCCCCTAAAAGCCATAGAACTCCGGACGAGATAGCCCTGTTCGTGAAGGGTTTTCCAAGATAATTGCCGTATCCCAGTTCCGTCTTTTGCAGTGGTTACTAGGACACATAAAATGACGCCACGCGGCTCCGCTCGATTTTTTGGCTCCGTTTGCTTTGCCAACTGCGCAAAACGGGGCCGCCGGGACATGCGGTATGGCCGTACCGGGCGCGCGCGTGCACCCGTCCGCCAACGCGCGAAACGGAAAACATTTAGCACATAAAATGACGCGTCCTAGACCTAAAAACATTTTTCCCTCCATTTATTGAGCGAAGGAAAGTGTCGCCCCAGTTCAAATCCGTTCAGTTTCCAACGGATTCGGCGGGGCACCGCAGGAAGCGGGTGGGATTCCCAGATGGCTTCCGCGCGCATATGGCATGTGATAGGTGGTGCGTAGGAGGTATCCTACCACTGCGCGGAGGTCCCGCGCGATACTGAAATGTGCACCAGGTAGCTGCTTCACAAAAAAAAGCCCTTCCGGCACCCCGAAAATGGAAAAACCATCGCCCGTGGTTCGGTTTGGAAATCCGCGACCGGGGCCTTGCTTCCCATCCTAAGGCCCACGCACGTGCCATATATGGCCTCGTTCCGACAAACTATGTGGTGAAACGGGCCGTTTCCTACTCATTTCCCCTAAAAGCCATAGAACTCCGGACGAGATAGCCCTGTTCGTGAAGGGTTTTCCAAGATAATTGCCGTATCCCAGTTCCGTCTTTTGCAGTGGTTACTAGGACACATAAAATGACGCCACGCGGCTCCGCTCGAATTTTTGGCTCCGTTTGCTTTGCCAACTGTGCAAAACGGGGCCGCCGGGACATGCGGTATGGCCGTACCGGGCGCGCGCGTGCACCCGTCCGCCAACGCGCGAAACGGAAAACATTTAGCACATAAAATGACGCGTCCTAGACCTAAAAACATTTTCCCTCCATTTATTGAGCGAAGGAAAGTGTCGCCCCAGTTCAAATCCGGTCAGTTTCCAGCGGATTCGGCGGGGCACCGCAGGAAGCGGGTGGGATTCCCAGATGGCTTATGCGCGCATATGGCATGTGATAGGTGGTGCGTAGGAGGTATCCTACCGTTGCGCGGAGGTCCCGCGCGATACTGAAATGCGCACCATGTAGCTGCTTCACAAAAAAAGCCCTTCCGGCACCCCGAAAATGGAAAAACCGTCGCCCGTGGTTCGGATTGGAAATCCGCGACCGGGGCCTTGCTTCCCATCCTAAGGCCCACGCACGTGCCAAATATGGCCTCGTTCTGACAAACTATGTGGTGAAACGGGCCGTTTCCTACTCATTTCCCCTAAAAGCCATAGAACTCCGGACGAGATAGCCCTGTTCGTGAAGGGTTTTCCAAGATAATTGCCGTATCCCAGTTCCGTCTTTTGCAGTGGTTACTAGGACACATAAAATGACACCACGCGGCTCCGCTCGATTTTTTGGCTCCGTTTGCTTTGCCAACTGCGCAAAACGGGGCCGCCGGGACATGCGGTATGGCCGTACCGGGCGCGCGCGTGCACCCGTCCGCCAACGCGCGAAACGGAAAACATTTAGCACATAAAATGACGCGTCACACTTGTACATATATGTTAGGGGCAGATGCAAGTTTTCCAACAATTCTGACGCTCCGGTGATCTGTATCTTGGGAAACCCTAGGGCGGGGACCCCGTAGATCTACCCCTATAGCTTTCTCCGTGCGAGAGTTTACCAATGTAATTTTTTACTTGTTTTGGTTTATTTAGGACATATGTACATGGAAACCATAGGTTGGACATACTTTACCATAAAATAGGCTCCATTTGAGCCGTGGCGAGAGTTTCCACATACAGATCCTGGATTTTACCAAGTGTTAGCCCATGTATGCGGAAATCATCAACAACGGGTACATCCAAGGTTAGCCAAACCTTACATCACACTTGTACACATATGTTATGGGCATATGCAAGTTTTCCAGCGATTCCGACGCTCCGATGGTCTGTATCTTGAAAAACCCTAGGGCGGGGACCCCGCAGATCTACCCCTATAGCTTTCTCCGTGTGAGGGTTTACCAATGGACTTTTTTACTTGCTTTGGTTTGTTTAGGACATATGTACATGGAAACCATAGGTTTGGAATGAAATAGGCCCCGGATGAGCCGTAGCAGGAGTTTCCACCGATTCGGACGATCCGGTGGTTTGTATCTTGGGAAACCCTAGGGCGGGGACCCCGCAAATCTACCCCTAGGGTTAGGGTTAGGGTTTGAGTTAGGGTTAGCAATGGACTTTTTTTCTTTTTTTAGGACATATGTACATCGATAGCAGATGTTGGGCCTACTGGCTCCCGTCGACCCGTCTACGAAGAGCGTCATTCGTGGGATCTACATGAGCCATCTACCATTTTTTTCCTTTAAAAAAGTAACTATTTTTACATAATTCATACTAGTACATAAATAAAACAAACATAATATAAAGTAAATGAGAGAGAAGAAAAAAAGAAAAAAAGTATGCCGAGGGTGGCCGTCGGCATAGGTGGGTGATGCCCTATGCCGAGGGTGGCCCTCGGCGCCTCACTGACGCCGTGACCGAGCCGTCCCGGCCGGAGCGGGACCGGAGCACATGCCTGTGGTACGCCGACGGCCTGTCATACGCCGAGGGTGGCCGTCGGCGTAGCTCTCTCTACGCCGAGGGTTTTCATACGCCGAGGGGCTCGGTGGGCTGCTGCCATGGACCGGACGTACGCCGACGGCCCCGACATTTGGCCGTCGGCGTACGCCACGGCCGTCGGCGCAGCGAGCCATTCCTGTAGTGTATTAGCCAAATAAAAATACACTTATAAAAAATCCTGATCAGGAAAGCAGGATTAATCGAACTTAACCTCGATGCCGAAGGCGACATAGGCGAATTAAACACCTCAATTCTTGGACAGGTGTTGTCTTGTCCAGCAAGGAAACGATCCTATTTTTCAGATGCAATAACAGAACTCTACCAAGACGCTTATATATACACAGCCACCTAGACAAGCTTCGTACCACGATTAGTTACAACCCCTTACCTGACCTAAATCTTGGCCCACGAGCAGCTCTTCGGCAGAGATGTCGTGGCCGTGCGGGAGTACGGCGGTGGGGGACGAGCGTTTCTTCGCACAGCACCCGACGGCGTTCACGGTGACCAGATCAGACAGCTGGAGGGGGCCTGGATTTAGCGTCACCAACTTCGGCGGCGGCGCGGCCGTGATGCAGGTGCAGACGGCGGACCTGGGCAGCGGCAACCTACGCTCCCTGGTCCTTCTCGACGCCGCATCGCAAGCTCATATGGTAGCCGTCGAGGAGTCCTCGCTCGGCATCAGCGGCCAGCGGAAGTGGGAGGCGTTCAGCTGCGGCGGAACGAGCGGGACGACGGACCGCCGCCGGCTGTTCTACGCAGTGGACAGTACCAGGTTCTTCCAGTTGGGTAACACGGTGCACGTGTTCCTCGACGGCAACTTCTCCGGCGAGCGGGCCCACGACTTCGTCGTCCACGGCAGCTACCTCCGCGGCACCATGACTGTCTCACATGGCGGTGACCGCGGCGGCGACTTCATAGCGCAGATCCGAAAGGACAGCAGCCACTTGGCCACGCTGGTCGGAGATAACACGTATACTGTGTGGGTCAACCCGGGGGTCGACCAGGCGTTCGTCCTCGCACTCGCCGTCGTCCTCGACCAGATGTATACTCCTAATTATGATCCCAAGTGTTGTAAACATAATTAACGTTGAAAAGATAGCCGGCATTAAACTATTTTTTTTATGGTGGCATTAAACCATACCGTGGAGGAACATCACAGGTGAAGATGTGTAATTGTATTTTACTTAGTCGAGGTGTAACCGAACTATCAATAATGTTATAAGGCAGATTTGGAGTTTGTCGTGTCGTCACTCTTAGGTTGGTCGATGTCTGGTTGGGCGTGATTCCAAGTGATACAAAATCATTCTGAAACTTTGTTTAAAGCGGATCAACAAGAGGAAACAAGGTTGAGCTGTCGTGAAGATCTTTGCCATTTGTTTCCGTTTTGCAGCCCTTTCGTGCGTCCAATTGCTTGACCTTACTTTGGTTATTACTATTTTTCATCCGTATCTGGTATCAAGCTATAAACAAAAGTATTCCGATAAACAAAACACATTAGTCGCGAAGAGTTTTTTCACACTCCTGAGTAGTTTAGGTCATATGACTTCATCATTAGATCGTTCCCCTTTTCGTATACCTAGTTACGTACTCCATCCTCCCGGTGATGTATCATTGATTCATTGCAAGTAACCTCTATGCTGCTTCAGCCGTCAAAATCTCGCAATCTTCAAGGTGATCCCAACCCCCCAAATACAAACCGCGGCTTCACCATCACAGCCACCGCTGACCTGTGCACCCTCGAGTTCCATGGCGTCACCTTGCACCACCCTCGCGTGTGCAAGAGTTGTCGGCCAGCAACAGACAAATGTGAGAGGTGTTCTAGGGGCTAGAAATGGAGGTACTAGAAGAGGAGGATACATTGGTGGGAGAGAGAGGTAATTATGGACGGGTACTGGACAATAGTCACTTGTATCCCTAGAATTGGTACACTTTTTAGGTGATATACACCAGCTTCATTTAGAGATAATCAATGTAACAAGTTTAAAACATCATAAATACTTATGACACCAGAAAGATTCATGAAGTTCAACATTTCCCTATATGTTGGCGACGATGCTATTTTTCTAGCACCGGTGGCTGGAGTCGTCCCGCATTTCCCTATATGTTGAGGACGATGTTATTTTCTAACACCGGTGCCTCAAGACGTCCCACATTTCCCTATATGTTGATTACGATGTTATTATTCTAGAACCGGTGGCTCGGGACGTCGCCAACCTTGCTGCAATGCTACAAAACTTTGGGGAGGTCATGGATCTTCTGAACAATGTGACGAAGAGCTCGGGCCTATTAGCTATGCTGAAATGGACTAGCTTATAAGAGAATGCCGTTTGGATTATGCAATGCTCCATCTACCTTTAAAGAATGCATGATAAATATTTTGGAGATTTTGTAGAAAAGATTGTAGAATTTATCTTAAATGTTTTTTTTATCCTTTGATCATTGTTTATACAATCTCACATAAGTCTTGCATCGATGTAAGGAGAGTAAACTGATGCTTAATTGACAACTTTGTCACTTCATGATAAGAGAGAAACTAGTATTCGGGTAAAATGTTTCTGCGAAAGGTATAAGTTTAGCTGAAGCAAAGATTGAAATAATAGAGAAATTACCAAGACCACAAGATGTGAAATCTTTGAAGATTCATTAAAGACTTTGCTAAATTATCCGCACCTTTAGCCGATCTCCTAAAGAAAGATCCACCATATTCCTTTAGTAATGATTGTGTAGAAGCCTTTCAATGAATTAAAAAAATCCCTTATAACACCTCCTATTATCCAACCACCATATTGGAAGAAACCCTTTAAAATAATGTGTGATGCTAGTGATTTTGATATAGGAGCTGTTTTAGCATAGCGAGATGAAGACAAGAAACTTATCGTTATTCACTACCCTAGCCGCCTACCTACTAACAGACAAAAGCACTTCAGTGTAACAGAAAATGAATTCCTAATTCCCGAAGTTAGAGCATGATTCTGTTTTGGTGTGACTAACTAAGCAGTTGATTACAGATATCATTGCATCCAACACCAAGACAATGAAAACATGGACACCAATTAAGCATCACTAGGACCAAAATAGCACAAGTCATTATGCACAATATTCCATTTTGTATAAAGTAGAGAATAAATAAAACCCACTAAGACAGAAGAGCATGAAATTGGGTTGTTTTTTTTTTAAATTGGGTGAGCCCCGGCCTCCGCATCAAAGCGATGCATACATTTTTTATTTTAAATTTATTCAATAGGAATCTGTTACGATCAAACATCATAAAACCCGACGACACCACCCAACACCTAGAAATCCGTTAATGGGTGAAGTAACATGCCGCCAGGTCCTCTGTCCTATATACAAGAACAAATGCCCCACCAACAAAATACCGAGAGCATCCCTCGGTAACCCAATGGTGAAAAACAGGATCTCACAACCGGTTTAGCAGACCCTTGGTGAGCACCTTTGCACTCTCTTAAGAAGCCATCACCATCATAAAACCGCTGGTCCATCTTCGGCGCAGAGATCCGCATAGCCCTTGCCAGTCTTGTTGTCGCTGACACCATGGAAGATCCGTCGTGCGTAGCACTTGCCAAACAGGCATGACCCAGCGTAGCACCTGTCAGCCAAGCATGACTTAACATCTCCTCCTCCATCCTCTGTCCACCGACACTGCTCCACTAACGATGCTCCCAAGAGATAAAATGGCACCAGAATGCCACCATCGTCTGGTATGGAAGACCAGACTAGAATTTTCCCAGAGCAGCACGAGTAGGTCAACAGTCGTTGCTCAACGATGCCTTCATCAACGTCATGGTGTAGAAGTCCACCATCGCCCGCCAATCAGCTAGGTTTTCACCGACAACTATGTCTTCCCGACTTGCAGCCTGGACAAGATGATGGATCTCACAATCAAACAACCCATCATTAGGCCGACCATCTTCGGGGGAGGAGATGGACATCACCGCCATACCCATTTCAACTTTATTACTCAAACTAGTTTAAGCCAGTTTAAGCATTACACCAAGTCTTTGCATAGCTAAGATGCACACAGTCATCCAAGATAGAACCAAGCAAACAAAAGTCGGTAGAAACGAGTACTGAAAGTCTCAAAACCCACCTAGACACAGGGAGCAACAATCCTAAGATTATGCAGCAACCCACGTCAGCTAGTAAATTCCTACGACGTATCCTCTAACCATGTAAACACCTCCATAAAGATGTCTCGGTCCTCCGTGCGCTGAAGCGACAAAAATGAACGGAGCAAAGCCGTATACCAGTAGATGACCTTCGTAAGAGAAGAATTTTTATCGTTAAAAACCTTGTCATTTTTACATAGTGATACGTCTCCGACGTATCGATAATTTCTTATGTTCCATGCCACATTATTGATGTTATCTACATGTTTTATGCACAATTTATGTCATATTCGTGCATTTTCTGGAACTAACCTATTAACAAGATGCCGAAGTGCCGATTCTTTTTTTCTGCTGTTTTTGGTTTCAGAAATCCTAGTAAGGAAATATTCTCGGAATTGGACGAAATCAAAGCCCAGGGGCCTATTTTCTCACGAAGCTTCCAGAAGTCCGAAGTAGAGACGAAGAGGGGCCACGGAGGGGCCACACCCTAGGGCGGCGCGGCCCCCCTTGGCCGCGCGGCCCTGTGGTGTGGGGCCCCCGTGCCGCCTCTTGACCTGCCCTTCCGCCTATAAAAAGTCTCCGTGACGAAACCCCCAGTACCGAGAGCCACGATACGGAAAACCTTCCAGAGACGCCGCCAACGCCGATCCCATCTCGGGGGATCCAGGAGATCGCCTCCGGCACCCTGCCGGAGAGGGGAATCATCTCCCGGAGGACTCTACGCCGCCATGGTCGCCTCCGGTGTGATGTGTGAGTAGTCTACCCCTGGACTATGGGTCCATAGCAGTAGCTAGATGGTTGTCTTCTCCCCATTGTGCTATCATTGTCGGATCTTGTGAGCTGCCTAACATGATCAAGATCATCTATCTGTAATTCTATATGTTGCGTTTGTTGGGATCCGATGAATAGAGAATACTTGTTATGTTGATTATCAAAGTTATATCTATGTGTTGTTTATGATCTTGCATGCTCTCCGTTACTAGTAGATACTCAGGCCAAGTTTTTGCTATTAACTCCAAGAGGGAGTACTTATGCTCGATAGTGGGTTCATGCCTGCATTGACACAGGACGATGTGACAGAAAGTTCTAAGGTTGTGTTGTGCTGTTGCCACTAGGGATAAAACATTAGTGCTATGTTCAAGGATGTAGTCACTAGTTACATTACGCACCATACTTAATGCAATTGTCTGTTGTTAGCAACTTAATACTGGAGGGGGTTCGGATGATAACCTGAAGGTGGACTTTTTAGGCATAGATGCAGTTGGATGACGGTCTATGTACTTTGTCGTAATGCCCAATTAAATCTCACTATACTCATCATGATATGTATGTGCATGGTCATGCTCTCTTTATTTGTCAATTGCCCAACTGTAATTTGTTCACCCAACATGCTGTTCGTCTTATGGGAGAGACACCTCTAGTGAACTGTGGACCCCGGTCCAATTCTCTTTACTGAAATACAATCTACTGCAATACTTGTTCTACTGTTTTCTGCAAACAATCATCTTCCACACAATACGGTTAACTCTTTGTTACAGCAAGCCGGTGAGATTGACAACCTCACTATTTCGTTGGGGCAAAGTACTTTGGTTGTGTTGTGCAGGTTCCACGTTGGCGCCGGAATCACTGGTGTTGCGCCGCACTACATCTCGCCGCCATCAACCTTCAACGTGCTTCTTGACTCCTACTGGTCCGATTAAACCTTGGTTTCTTACTGAGGGAAACTTGCCGCTGTGCGCATCACACCTTCCTCTTGGGGTTCCCAACGGACGTGCCAACCACACGCATCAAGCAAATTTCTAGCGCCGTTGCCGGGGAGATCAAGACACGCTGCAAGGGGAGTCTCCACTTCTCAATCTCTTTACTTTGTTTTTGTCTTGCTTAGTTTTATTTACTACTTTGTTTGCTGCACTAAATCAAAATACAAAAAAATTAGGTGCTAGTTTTACTTTATTTGCTATCTTGTTTGCTATATCTAAAACACAAAAAAATTAGTTTACTTGCATTTACTTTATCTAGTTTGCTTTATTTACTGTTGCTAAAATGGCCAACGCTGAAAACACTAAGTTGTGTGACTTCACAACCACAAATAATAATGATTTCTTATGCACACCTATTGCTCCACCTGCTACTACCGCAGAATTCTTTGAAATTAAACCTGCTTTACTGAATCTTGTTATGCGAGAGCAATTTTCTGGTGTTAGTTAGATGATGCTGCTGCCCATCTTAATAATTTTGTTGAACTATGTGAAATGCAAAAATATAAAGATGTAGATGGTGATATTATTAAACTAAAATTGTTCCCTTTCTCATTAAGAGGAAGAGCTAAAGATTGGTTGCTATCTCTGCCTAAGAATAGTATTGATTCATGGACTAAATGCAAGGATGCTTTTATTGGTAGATATTATCCCCCTGCTAAAATTATATCTTTGAGGAGTAGCATAATGAATTTTAAACAATTAGATACTGAACATGTTGCTCAAGCTTGGGAAAGAATGAAATCTTTGGTTAAAAATTGCCCAACCCATGGACTGACTACTTGGATGATCATCCAAACCTTCTATGCAGGACTAAATTTTTCTTCACGGAATTTATTGGATTCAGCTGCTGGAGGTACCTTTATGTCCATCACTCTTGGTGAATCAACAAAGCTTCTTGATAATATGATGATCAACTACTCTGAATGGCACGCGGAAAGAGCTCCACAAGGTAAGAAGGTAAATTCTGTCGAAGAAACCTCTTCCTTGAGTGATAAGATTGATGCTATTATGTCTATGCTTGTGAATGATAGGACTAATATTGATCCTAATAATGTTCCGTTAGCTTCATTGGTTGCACAAGAAGAACATGTTGATGTAAACTTCATTAAAAATAATAATTTCAACAACAATGCTTACCGGAACAATTCTAGTAACAACTATAGACCATATCCTTATAATAATGGCAACGGCTATGGTAATTCTTATGGGAATTCTTACAACAATAATAGGAGTTCACCCCCTGGACTTGAAGCCATGCTTAAAGAATTTATTAGTACACAAACTGCTTTTAACAAATCTGTTGAAGAAAAGCTTGGGAAAATTGATATACTTGCTTCTAAAGTCGATAGTCTTGCTGCTGATGTTGATCTTTTGAAATAAAAAGTTTTGCCTAATGAGAATCATCATAATAAAATTACTACTACAGCAAATGCCATTCAAGTTAGAATTAATGAGAATATAAGATTAATGGCTGAACTGCGTGCTAGGTGGGATAGAGAAGAAAATGAAAAACTAGCTAAAGAAAAGAATATAGCTAAAGTTTGGACTATTACCACCACTAGTAATGCTAATGCTACACATGTTGCTGCACCTCCTACTCATACTAATAAAAGAATTGGTGTTAGCAATGTTTCCACTTCTAATGCAAAGCGCGAAAAACTGCTAACTGCTAAAAGCTACTTTGAAATCGCCTTTGATAAAGCTGCTGAAATTTTTTCCAACATTGGGGATGATGATCCCATTGCTTTAGATTATAATGATTTGAATTTTGATGATTGCCACATCTCTGAAGTTATAAAGTTCTTGCAAAAACTTGCTAAAAGTCCTAATGCTAGTGCTATAAATTTGGCTTTTACACATCATATTACAAATGCTCTTATAAAAGCTAGAGAAGAGAAGCTAGAGCGCGAAGCCTCTATTCCTAAAAAGCTAGAGGATGGTTGGGAGCCCATCATTAAGATGAAGGTTAAAGATTTTGATTGTAATGCTTTATGTGATCTTGGTGCAAGTATTTCTGTTATGCCTAAGAAAATTTATAATATGCTTGACTTGCCACCGCTGAAAAATTGTTATTTGGATGTTAATCTTGCTGATCATTCTACAAAGAAACCTTTGGGTAAAGTTGATAATGTTCGCATTACCGTTAACAATAACCTTGTTCCCGTTGATTTTGTTGTCTTGGATATTGAATGCAATGCATCTTGTCCCATTATATTGGGAAGACCTTTTCTTCGAACTGTTGGTGCTGTTATTGATATGAAGGAAGGTAATATAAAATATCAATTTCCTCTCAAGAAAGGTATGGAACACTTCCCTAGAAAGAGAATGAAGGTACCTTTTGATTCCATTATGAGAACAAATTATGATGTTGACACTTCGTCTCTTGATAATACTTGATACACACTTTCTGCGGCTAGCTGAAAGGCGTTAAAGAAAAGCGCTTATGGGAGACAACCCATGTTTTTACCTACAGTACTTTGTTTTTATTTTGTGTCTTGGAAGTTGTTTACTACTGTAGCAACCTCTCCTTATCTTAGTTTTGTGTTTTGTTGTGCCAAGTTAAGCCGTTGATAGAAAAGTAAGTACTAGATTTGGATTACTGCACAGTTCCAGATTTCTTTGCTGTCACGAATCTGAGTCCACCTCCCTGTAGGTAGCTCAGAAAATTAAGCCAATTTACGTGCATGATCCTCAGATATGTACGCAACTTTCATTCAATTTGAGCATTTTCATTTGAGCAAGTCTGGTGCCATTTTAAAATTCGTCAATACGAACTGTTCTGTTTTGACAGATTCTGCCTTTTATTTCGCATTGCCTCTTTCGCTATGTTGGATGAATTTCTTTGATCCATTAATGTCCAGTAGCATTATGCAATGTCCAGAAGTGTTAAGAATGATTGTGTCACCTCTGAATATGTCAATTTATATTGTGCACTAACCCTCTAATGAGTTGTTTCGAGTTTGGTGTGGAGGAAGTTTTCAAGGATCAAGAGAGGAGTATGATGCAACATGATCAAGGAGAGTGAAAGCTCTAAGCTTGGGGATGCACCCGGTGGTTCACCCCTGCATATATCAAGAAGACTCAAGCGTCTAAGCTTGGGGATGCCCAAGGCATCCCCTTCTTCATCGACAACATTATCAGGTTCCTCCCCTGAAACTATATTTTTATTCCATCACATCTTATGTGCTTTTTCTTGGAGCGTCGGTTTGTTTTTGTTTTTGTTTTGTTTGAATAAAATGGATCCTAGCATTCACTTTATGGGAGAGAGACACGCTCCGCTGTAGCATATGGACAAGTATGTCCTTGGTTTCTACTCATAGTATTCATGGCGAAGTTTCTCCTTCGTTAAATTGTTATATGGTTGGAATTGGAAAATGATACATGTAGTAATTGCTATAAATGTCTTGGGTAATGTGATACTTGGCAATTGTTGTGCTCATGATTAAGCTCTTGCATCATATGCTTTGCACCCATTAATGAATAAATACATAGAGCATGCTAAAATTTGGTTTGCATATTTGGTTTCTCTAAGGTCTAGATAATTTCTAGTTTTGAGTTTGAACAACAAGGAAGACGGTGTAGAGTCTTATAATGTTTTCAATATGTCTTTTATGTGAGTTTTGCTGCACCGGTTCATCCTTGTGTTTGTTTCAAATAAGCCTTGCTAGCCTAAACCTTGTATCGAGAGGGAATACTTCTCATGCATCCAAATACTTGAGCCAACCACTATGCCATTTGTGTCCACCATACCTACCTATACTACATGGTATTTTTCCGCCATTCCAAAGTAAATTGCTTGAGTGCTACCTTTAAAATTCCATCATTCACCTTTGCAATATATAGCTCATGGGACAAATAGCTTAAAAAACTATTGTGGTATTGAATATGTAATTATGCACTTTATCTCTTATTAAGTTGCTTGTTGTGCGATAACCATGTTCACTGGGGACGCCATCAACTATTCATTGTTGAATTTCATGTGAGTTGCTATGCATGTCCGTCTTGTCTGAAGTAAGAGAGATCTACCACCATATGGTTAAGCATGCATATGTTAGAGAAGAACATTGGGCCGCTAACTAAAGCCATGCTCCATGGTGGAAGTTTCAGTTTTGGACAACAATCCTCAAATCTCAAATGAGAAAATTATTAATTGTTGTTATATGCTTATGCATAAAAGAGGAGTCCATTATCGGTTGTCTATGTTGTCCCGGTATGGATGTCTAAGTTGAAGAATAATCAATAGCGAGAAATCCAATGCGAGCTTTCTCCTTAGACCTTTGTACAGGCGGCATAGAGGTACCCCTTTGTGACACTTGGTAAAAACAATGCATTGTGATGATCCGGTAGTCCAAGCTAATTAGGACAAGGTGCGGGCACTATTAGTACACTATGCATGAGGCTTGCAACTTATAAGATATAATTTACATGATGCATATGCTTTATTACTACCGTTGACAAAATTGTTTCATGTTTTCAAAATCAAAGCTCTAGCACAAATATAGCAATCGATGCTTTTCCTCTATGGAGGACCATTCTTTTACTTTCAATGTTGAGTCAGTTCACCTATTTCTCTCCACCTCAAGAAGCAAACACTTGTGTGAACTGTGCATTGATTCCTACATACTTGCTTATTGCACTTATTATATTACTCTATGTTGACAATATCCATGAGATATACATGTTACAAGTTGAAAGCAACCGCTGAAACTTAATCTTCTTTTGTGTTGCTTCAATGCCTTTACTTTGAATTATTGCTTTATGAGTTAACTCTTATGCAAGACTTATTGATGCTTGTCTTGAAGTGCTATTCATGAAAAGTCTTTGCTATATGATTCACTTGTTTACTCATGTCATACACATTGTTTTGATCGCTGCATTCACTACATATGCTTTACAAATAGTATGATCAAGATTATGATGGCATGTCACTCCAGAAATTATCTGTGTTATCATTTTACCTGCTCGGGACGAGCAGAACTAAGCTTGGGGATGCTGATACGTCTCCGACGTATCGATAATTTCTTATGTTCCATGCCACATTATTGATGTTATCTACATGTTTTATGCACACTTTATGTCATATTCGTGCATTTTCTGGAACTAACCTATTAACAAGATGCCGAAGTGCCGATTCTTTGTTTCTGCTGTTTTTGGTTTCAGAAATCCTAGTAAGGAAATATTCTCGGAATTGGACGAAATCAAAGCCCAGGGGCCTATTTTCTCACGAAGCTTCCAGAAGTCCGAAGTAGAGACGAAGAGGGGCCACGGAGGGGCCACACCCTAGGGCGGCGCGGCCCCCCCCTTGGCCGCGCGGCCCTGTGGTGTGGGGCCCCCGTGCCGCCTCTTGACCTGCCCTTCCGCCTATAAAAAGTCTCCGTGACGAAACCCCCAGTACCGAGAGCCACGATACGGAAAACCTTCCAGAGACGCCGCCAACGCCGATCCCATCTCGGGGGATCCAGGAGATCGCCTCCGGCACCCTGCCGGAGAGGGGAATCATCTCCCGGAGGACTCTACGCCGCCATGGTCGCCTCCGGTGTGATGTGTGAGTAGTCTACCCCTGGACTATGGGTCCATAGCAGTAGCTAGATGGTTGTCTTCTCCCCATTGTGCTATCATTGTCGGATCTTGTGAGCTGCCTAACATGATCAAGATCATCTATCTGTAATTCTATATGTTGCGTTTGTTGGGATCCGATGAATAGAGAATACTTGTTATGTTGATTATCAAAGTTATATCTATGTGTTGTTTATGATCTTGCATGCTCTCCGTTACTAGTAGATACTCTGGCCAAGTTTTTGCTATTAACTCCAAGAGGGAGTACTTATGCTCGATAGTGGGTTCATGCCTGCATTGACACCTGGGACAGTGACAGAAAGTTCTAAGGTTGTGTTGTGCTGTTGCCACTAGGGATAAAACATTAGTGCTATGTTCAAGGATGTAGTCACTAGTTACATTACGCACCATACTTAATGCAATTGTCTGTTGTTAGCAACTTAATACTGGAGGGGGTTCGGATGATAACCTGAAGGTGGACTTTTTAGGCATAGATGCAGTTGGATGACGGTCTATGTACTTTGTCGTAATGCCCAATTAAATCTCACTATACTCATCATGATATGTATGTGCATGGTCATGCTCTCTTTATTTGTCAATTGCCCAACTGTAATTTGTTCACCCAACATGCTGTTCGTCTTATGGGAGAGACACTGATACGTCCAATTTGCATCACTATTTTATATCATAATTTGCTGTTATTCATTGATATATTTCATATTGGGACACATTACTTATGTTATTTCATCTATTTTGCATGTTTCATCGTTATTGGAGGATCGAACACCGGAGCCGTGGATTCTCTTGGAAAAAGCACCGTCATAACGCAATATTTCGGAAGATCAACTCTGGAAGGAAATTATACCAAAAATCCTATTTTTCAAGATGACGAAGGAAGCCAGAAGGAGGAGCCAGGAGCAGCCAGGGTGGGCCCACACCCTAGGGCGGCGCGGCCCAGGCCCTGGCCGCGCCGGCCTGTGGTGTGGAGGGCCCACGACCCCTTTCGCCTCCTTTTCTTCACCAAACCCTTCGTCCCGAAGACCTAAGCCACAGAGGGTACCTCGCGAAGAGTTACAGCCGCCTCTGCGGGGCGGAGAACACCAGAGAGAAAAGAGCTCTCCGGCGGGCAGGAATCCGCCGGGGAAATTCCCTCCGGGAGGGGGAAATCGACGCCATCGTCACCGTCATCAAGCTGGACATCATCGCCATCGCCATCATCATCATCTCCACCATCATCACCGCCGTCATCACCGCTGGACACCGTCACCGCCATAGCAATTTGGGTTTGATCTTGATTGTTTGATAGGGGAAACTCTCCCGGTATCGATTTCTACTTGTTGTTGATGCTATTGAGTGAAACCATTGAACCAAGTTTATGTTCAGATTGTTATTCATCATCATATCACCTCTGATCATGTTCCGTATGATGTCTTGTGAGTAGTTCGTTTAGTTCTTGAGGACATGGGTGAAGTCTAAATGTTAGTAGTGAATTATGGTTGAGTAATATTCAATGGTGTGATATTTAAGTTGTGGTGTTATTCTTCTAGTGGTGTCATGTGAACGTCGACTACATGACACTTCACCATTTATGGGCCTAGGGGAATGCATCTTGTATTCGTTTGCCAATTGCGGGGTTGCCGGAGTGACAGAAACCTAAACCTCCGTTGGTATATCGATGCAGGAGGGATCGCAGGATCTCAGAGTTTAAGGCTGTGGTTAGATTTAATTCTTAATTACTTTCTTGTAGTTGCGGATGCTTGCAAGGGGTATAATCACAAGTATGTATTAGTCCTAGGAAGGGCGGTACATTAGCATAGGTTCACCCACACGACACTTATCACAACAATGAAGATTATTTAGCCGTATGTAGCGAAAGCACTAGACTAAAATCCCGTGTGTCCTCAAGAACGTTTGGTCATTATAAGTAAACAAACCGGCTTGTCCTTTGTGCTAAAAAGGATTGGGCCACTCGCTGCAATTATTACTCTCGCACTTTACATACTCGTACTTTATTCAACTGTTACATCAAACCCCCCTGAATACTTGTCTCCGTGAGCATTTACAAGTGAATCCTTCATCGAAACCGCTTGTCAACACCTTCTCGCTCCTCGTTGGGATCGACATTCTTACTTATCGAAGATACTACGATACACCCCCTATACTTGTGGGTCATCAAGACTATTTTCTGGCGCCGTTGCCGGGGAGTGAAGCGCTATTGGTAAGTGGAATTGGTAAGGAAAACCTTTACTGTTGTGCTGATTTTATTTCTGCCTGCTGCTATAAGTCATTATGGAGAGATCTTCTCTTCAATTTCTATTTGGGAAATCTACTACTACTGCAATGGTAGTGGATGAAGCGCCAGGTGAGGAAGTAATACCATATAAAATACCTATGAAAATTATTGAACATGTTATGGATAACCGCTATGAAGGGGATGGAACTGTCCACCCCGGTGATCATTTACTGTTTTTGCATGAATTATGCGGGTTATTCAAATGTGCAGGTATTGCTATGGATGAAGTGAGGAAGAAACTATTCTCTTTATCGCTGTCCGGTAAGGCGGCGCATTGGTATAAATTACTGGATAATGGGGATTCTCTTGAATGGAATGATATTGTGCCCCGGTTTTATTCTAAGTTCTATCCTCCAAGTGAAATTCATAAGGATCGGAATCGCATATATAATTTTTGGCCTCATGATGGAGAGAGTATTGCCCAAGCTTGGGGGAGATTGAAGTCTTTAATGCTCAAATGCCCCATTCATGAGCTTCCTGGTAATGTTATTATTGATAATTTCTATGCAAGACTTTCTTTTGAAGACAAGACCTTCTTTGGATACTTCTTGTTCTGGATCATTCACGCGTAATAAGGAAGAGTTTAAAAGGGACCTTCTTAATCGGATCCAGGAAAATACTGAAGGATGGGAGATCGACAAAGATAGAGAATCAGGTATAAATTATGATTACAAATGCATTGAAGTTTTTATGGATACTGATAAATTTCGTAATATGAGTGCTACATATGGTCTTGATTCTCAAGTTGCTGTAAATCTTTTTAAAGCTTTTGCCTCTCATTATGAATTGCCAAAGAAGAACTTTGATAAGTATCATGAACCGTATAAAGATAAAATTGATTCATCTATTAATAAATGCGTTGTAGTTGAAACTGCTGATCGTGTTATTCCTGAAGCTTATATTGAAAAAACTCCTTTCCCTGCTAAAATGAAAGAGTACTCTGTTATAAATAGTGCGGTTCATAAAAGTGAAAAGAAACCTGTAGAACCTGAAGAACAAATAAAAGTTGAACCTGCTGTTGCAATAGTTAAAGACCTTGTGACTGAAAATGTGGAGGATGGTCATATTATTTTCTGTGAAGATGCTTCTAATATTGTTTCACATCCTAATAAACCCAAACAAGCTAGTGTTCCTATGCTATCTGTTAGAATTGGTGATCATTGCTATTATGGATTATGTGATATTGGTGCAAGTGTTAGTGCTATTCCGTATGAGCTTTACACGGAGATTATGCACGAAATTGATTCTTGTGAACTTGAAGATATTGATGTGGTTATTCAGCTGGCTAATAGAGAAACTATTTCTCCAATTGGTATTGTTCGAGATGTGGAAGTTTTATGCGGTAAGATTAAATATCCTGCTGACTTTTTGGTACTTGGTTCTGCTGCTAGTGATTATTGTCCTATTATCTTTGGTAGACCTTTTCTAAATACTTGTGGAGCTATTATAGATTGCAAGAAAGAGAAAATTTTGACTAAATTTGCTGGTGAATCTTATGAGTTTAACTTCTCTAAATTTACTAAAACTCCTTATAAAGCTGATTTGCCTAGTAATGATATTAAAATGGAGCAATGTGCATCTATTGTTCTTGTTCCTAATAATCCTTTGCAGCAACATTTGGAGGATAGCGAGAGCGAAATTTTTAGGAAAGAAAGAGATGAGCTTGAGGAAATTTTTCTTCGCCAACCTATTCTCAAGCATGATTTACCGGTGGAAGATTTGGGTACAACACCGCCACCAAAGGAAGATCCTGTTTTTGATTTAAAGCCTTTACCTGATAATCTTAAATATGCTCATATTGATGATAAGAAAATATATCCTGTTATTATTAGTTCTAAGCTTTCAGAGATTGAGGAAGAAAGGTTATTGGAAATATTGAAGAAGCATCGAGGCGCTATTGGCTACACTCTTGATGATTTGAAGGGGATTTCTCCTTCTATTTGCCAACATGCTATTAATATGGAAGATGATGCAAAGCCTGTTGTTGAACCTCAGCGTCGTCTAATTCCGAAGATGAAGGAAGTGGTAAGGAATGAGGTATTACGACTTCTTGAAGCTGGTATTATATATCCTATTGCTGATAGTAGATGGGTTAGTCCTGTGCATTGCGTTCCCAAGAAAGGAGGTATGACTGTTGTGCCTAATGATAATGATGAGCTCATTCCTCAAAGAGTAGTTGTAGGGTATAGAATGTGCATTGATTTTCGAAAAGTTAATAAAGTTACTAAAAAAGATCATTACCCTTTACCCTTTATTGATCAAATGCTAGAAAGATTATCTAAAAATACTCATTTTTGCTTTCTTGATGGTTATTCTGGGTTTTCACAAATTGCTGTTAAAGCTAAAGATCAAGAGAAAACCACTTTTACCTGTCCCTATGGAACTTATGCTTATAGACGCATGCCTTTTGGTTTATGTAATGCTCCTGCTACTTTTCAAAGATGCATGTCTGCTATTTTTCATGGTTTTTGTGAAAGTATTGTAGAGGTATTCATGGATGATTTTTCCGTCTATGGGAATTCTTTTGATAGTTGCTTGCGAAACCTTGATAAAGTTTTGCAGAGATGTGAAGAAACTAACCTTGTTCTTAATTGGGAGAAATGCCACTTTATGGTTAATGAAGGAATTGTATTGGGACATAAAATTTCCGAGAGAGGTATTGAAGTTGATAGAGCTAAAGTTGAAGCAATTGAGAAGATGCCCTATCCGAGGGATGTTAAAGGTATTCGTAGTGTTCTTGGTCATCTTTGGGTTTTATAGGAGATTTATTAAAGATTTCTCCAAGATTTCAAAGCCTCTTACTAATCTTCTTCAAAAAGATGTACCGTTTGTTTTTGATGATGATTGTAAGGAAGCTTTTGAAACTCTTAAGAAAGCCTTAACAACTGCTCCTATAGTTGAACCCCCTGATTGGAATTTACCCTTTGAAATTATGTGTGATGCTAGTGATTTTGCTGTAGGCGCTGTTCTTGGACAGCGAGTAGATAAAAAACTGAATGTTATTCATTATGCTAGTAAAACTCTTGATGCTGCTCAAAGAAATTATGCTACAACTGAAAAAGAATTATTAGCTGTAGTCTTTGCTTGTGATAAATTTAGATCTTATATTGTTGATTCAAAAGTTACTATTCATACTGATCATGCTGCAATTAGATACCTAATGACAAAGAAAGATGCTAAGCCGAGGCTTATTAGATGGGTACTTCTTTTGCAAGAATTTGATCTACATATTGTAGATAGGAAAGGTGCTGATAATCCTGTTGCTGATAATTTGTCTAGATTGGAAAATATTGCTTATGATCCTGTTCCGTTTAATGATAGTTTTCCAAATGAACAATTGGCTGTAATAAAGGTGAGCTCGCGAGACAGTCCTTGGTATGCTGATTATGCTAACTTTATTGTTTCCAAGTACTTGCCTCCAACCTTTTCAGCTCAGCAAAGGAGGAAATTCTTTTATGACTTGAGGCATTATTTCTGGGATGACCCACACTTATATAAAGAAGGAGTGGATGGTATTATGCGAAGATGTGTTCCTGAGTATGAACAACAAGAAATATTGAGTAAATGTCATGGTAGTGCTTATGGAGGACATCACGCTGGAGAAAGAACCGCGCAAAAGGTTCTACAATCAGGTTTTTATTGGCCAACTCTCTTCAAAGATGCGAGAAAGTTTATTTTATCTTGTGATGAATGCCAAAGGGTTGGTAATATCTCCAGACGCAATGAAATGCCTATGAATTATACTCTTGTTATTGAACCGTTTGATTGTTGGGGATTTGACTTCATGGGACCTTTTCCGTCTTCAGAAGGTAACACTCATATACTTGTTGCTGTTGATTATGTTACTAAATGGGTGGAGGCTATACCTACAAAAAGTGCTGATGGTGAGACCTCTTTAAGAATGCTCTTAGATATTATTTTTCCTAGATTTGGAGTACCTAGATATATTATGACCGATGGAGGTTCTCATTTTATTCATGGAGGTTTTAGAAAAACTCTTGCTAGGTATGGTATTAATCATAGAATTGCTTCTGCTTATCATCCTCAAACTAGTGGTCAAGTAGAGTTATCAAATAGAGAGATTAAATCTATTTTGGGAAAGACCGTTAATAAAACTAGAAAGAATTGGGCTAGTAAATTGAAGGATGCACTTTGGGCTTATAGAACTGCTTATAAAAATCCCATGGGAATGTCACCTTATAAAATGGTTTATGGGAAAGCTTGTCATTTACCTTTAGAACTAGAGCACAAAGCTTATTGGGCTGTTAGAGAATTAAATAAAGATCCTAAACTTGCCGGTGATAAGAGGTTGTTGCAATTGAGTTCCCTAGATGAATGGAGAAGTGAAGCTTATGAAAATGCTAAACTCTTTAAAGAGAAAGTCAAAAAATGGCATGATAGGAGGATTATCAAAAGAGAATTTAATATTGGGGATAAAGTCCTATTGTATCGGTCTCGTCTCAAATTCTTTGCAGGGAAATTACTCTCGAAATGGGAAGGACCATATGTTGTCGAGGAGGTGTATCGTTCAGAGCAATCAAAATTAGCTCTCTCCAAGGCAATGCTACGCAAGTGGTGAATGGACAAAGACTCAAGCATTATATCTCGTGTGATTCCTATAATGTTGATGTCGATATTATTCAAGTGGAGACACCGGAAGATTTCATCAAAGGGCAAATTGACGATCCGAGAACTCGACTTTGAATAGGTAACAGTACTGGTAATGAAAAGTACGCAATTTACCTTCCGAACTATATTTTTGCTGTTTTTGGAAAATATGAGAAATTACGAGTTCGAAACGGAGTGGAAAGGACGCACGAGGGGGTGCCACCATAGGCGGCGCGGCTGACCTGGGCCCGCGCCGGCCTATGGTTTGGCCGCCCCGTCGCTCCTTTCCGACTCTGGTTCGATCTGGTATTTTCCTTATTTCGCGAAAATATTTGCTATATAATCTCCCGGACCCCTGGAGGTCCGTATATCGTGTTTTCGACGTGTTTTGTTTCGAGTCTGTTTGCCGGGATCTGTTTTCGGTTTAGAAGCACCATGGTTTCCAAGAACAAGGGCAAGGAGTTTCCGGATGAAGATGATCGAGATCTTGGGTGGAAAGAGGAAGTCAAGGACGTCAAGGAAGAAGATGAAGAAGAGGTGGAGGAAGACTCGCGCGCAAGCCCGCGTGCTACCATCGCAAGCATCAAGGTGATGGACAACCCTTTTAGTGCAAACAAGAGCGCAAGAATTCGCACTGGAGGAGCGGTTCCACGTCATTACCTAGCTCCGAGAACATCTCCATCAGGCACTCATCACCCCTTCCACAATCTAATTTTCAATAATCAAATTGAAGGGACTCCCAAGGCAGCATTGCCTAGCCAGTGGGATATAGATTGCTCTAACACTGCAGGAGAAGGAGCACTGAAGTCAAGAGTGGGGAAATAACTCCAAGAGCTCGGACTCGCCATCGTACAGACTCTTTAACCGCGTCGAGCACAACTCGTAGATGATTCGCAATCTCATACACAGGATTGACGAGCTTCGGAGCTTATTGAGAAGCTTGTCGTGAATTCATCACCACCATCGCCGAAGGAGTAATTCATCATCGGTATTGGCATCCCCTTGGTTTGTTCCAAGCTTGGGGGAGTGCCGCGGTATCACATTATCACTACCTTTTACTTTTATTGTCAAGTAGTGTCATATCATGAGTAGGGAAGTTATCATATAAGATGGGTTGCGTTTGGAAGTATCTCTCCTTTAGTTGGTTGTCTATGTATCCCTTGGTGTGAGTTATCGTTATGGAATATTAATGAGAAGTCTTATCATTTACATATTGCACATCTTATTTTAGTTTGCAATCTCTACTATATGATTCACCTTGTTGTTAGTATTGGTATCACTTTGGGAGCATTGAATAAATCTATTTGGTTTTGGCAAACTTAGCATTGGTCAATAGCAACAACACTTTGAGGTTTAAATAGAAAAGAGAAATACATGTAGATGTTTCATTGTCTTTCTTGTTAGCTCATAGCTTATTATTCTGAAGTTAAAATTGTTTGTGCTTACAAGGAAGATGCATGATTGTTTCTATCACATGTATATTTGTTTGTTTCCCTCGACTCTTATGCTTGCTAATTAACCTTGCTAGCCAAAGACCTGTACTGAGAGGGAATACTTCTCGTGCATCCAAACCTTAACCCAAACCTATGCCATTTGTGTCCACCATACCTACCTACTACATGGTATTTTCTGCCATTCCAAGTAAATACTTCATGTGCTACCTTTAAACAATTCAAAACTTAGTATCTCTTATTTGTGTTAATGTTTCATAGCTCATGAGGAAGTATGTGGTGTTTTATCTTTCAATCTTGTTGGGCAACTTCCACCAATGGACTAGTGGCTTCACCCGCTTATCCAATAATTTTGCAAAAAGAGCTGGCAATGGGATTCCCAGTCCCAAATTGATTAAACTACATAGACACTCCTCCATGGTATGTGATTGATGGACGGCACCCGAAGGATTCGGTTAGCCATGGCTTGTGTAAGCAAAGGTTGGGGGGAGTGTCATCATCATAATAAAACTAAAATAAAAAGGCACTCCTTCAAGGTATGAGATTGTTGGCAGGCACCCGAGGATTCGGTTAGCCATGGTTTGTGAAAGAAAGGTTGGAAGGAGTGCCACACAAAATGAAAATAATATGGGAGCCGCTCTTAGGAGGTTGTCTGGCAAGGGGGTTAGAGTACCCGCTACCAGTCGTTGACAACAACAAACACTTCTCAAAATGTTACTTTTATTCTCTTTATATGATTGCAAAAATTGAAAAAGCTCTAGCACATGATTTAATCCCTGCTTCCCTCTGCGAAGGGCCTGTCTTTTACTTTATGTTGAGTCAGTAAACCTATTTCCCTCCATCTCAAGCAAGCATTTGAGTAGTTGTGATCAAACCATTATATTGCGATTTGCTACATCATGTCTTTTATTCTTCCTTGTTTAGTACAAGTTTTATCTGAATGAATATAGCTTTGCAAGTTATCAATGACCATGAGAAGACCATTATGATTGAGTATGCAAGTTGTGCCTTATAAACTCTAACATGAGAGCGCTGCTCAATAAGATAAATATAATCTGATTAGTTGTTCTCTGACCAAGAACGAAGTTTGCCATCACCAATCATGATTTCTCATGCACCTTTACTTGTGATTACCCTATACTTGTTTCAATATGAGTTATAAGAGGTTGTCTACTATAATGTCCTGTGTGAATGAATATGATGCTTCTTGTCCGTATTTTATTTATCGACTCTTCACTCCATAAACATGTGGTCATGTCTATCGAGCTCGATTTCGCTTGGGGACAAGCGAAGTCTAAGCTTGGGGGGAGTTGATACGTCCAATTTGCATCACTATTTTATATCATAATTTGCTGTTATTCATTGATATATTTCATATTGGGACACATTACTTATGTTATTTCATCTATTTTGCATGTTTCATCGTTATTGGAGGATCGAACACCGGAGCCAGGATTCTGCTGGAAAAAGCACCGTCAGAACGCAATATTTCGGAAGATCAACTCTGGAAGGAAATTATACCAAAAATCCTATTTTTCAAGATGACGAAGGAAGCCAGAAGGAGGAGCCGGGAGCAGCCGGGGTGGGCCCACACCCTAGGGCGGCGCGGCCCAGGCCCTGGCCGCGCCGGCTGTGGTGTGGAGGGCACACGACCCCTTTCGCCTCCTTTTCTTCGCCAAAACCTTCGTCCCGTAGACATTAGCCACAGAGTGTACCTCGCGTATAGTTACAGCCTCCTCTGCGGGGCGGAGAACACCAGAGAGAAAAGAGCTCTCCGGCGGGCAGGAATCCGCCGGGGAAATTCCCTCCGGGAGGGGGAAATCGACGCCATCGTCACCGTCATCAAGCTGGACATCATCGCCATCGCCATCATCATCATCTCCACCATCATCACCGCCGTCATCACCGCTGGACACCGTCACCGCCATAGCAATTTGGGTTTGATCTTGATTGTTTGATAGGGGAAACTCTCCCGGTATCGATTTCTACTTGTTGTTGATGCTATTGAGTGAAACCATTGAACCAAGTTTATGTTCAGATTGTTATTCATCATCATATCACCTCTGATCATGTTCCGTATGATGTCTTGTGAGTAGTTCGTTTAGTTCTTGAGGACATGGGTGAAGTCTAAATGTTAGTAGTGAATTATGGTTGAGTAATATTCAATGGTGTGATATTTAAGTTGTGGTGTTATTCTTCTAGTGGTGTCATGTGAACGTCGACTACATGACACTTCACCATTTATGGGCCTAGGGGAATGCATCTTGTATTCGTTTGCCAATTGCGGGGTTGCCGGAGTGACAGAAACCTAAACCTCCGTTGGTATATCGATGCAGGAGGGATCGCAGGATCTCAGAGTTTAAGGCTGTGGTTAGATTTAATTCTTAATTACTTTCTTGTAGTTGCGGATGCTTGCAAGGGGTATAATCACAAGTATGTATTAGTCCTAGGAAGGGCGGTACATTAGCATAGGTTCACCCACACGACACTTATCACAACAATGAAGATTATTTAGCCGTATGTAGCGAAAGCACTAGACTAAAATCCCGTGTGTCCTCAAGAACGTTTGGTCATTATAAGTAAACAAACCGGCTTGTCCTTTGTGCTAAAAAGGATTGGGCCACTCGCTGCAATTATTACTCTCGCACTTTACATACTCGTACTTTATTCAACTGTTACATCAAACCCCCCTGAATACTTGTCTGTGAGCATTTACAGTGAATCCTTCATCGAAACTGCTTGTCAACACCTTCTGCTCCTCGTTGGGATCGACATTCTTACTTATCGAAGATACTACGATACACCCCCTATACTTGTGGGTCATCAGACACCTCTAGTGAACTGTGGACCCCGGTCCAATTCTCTTTACTGAAATACAATCTACTGCAATACTTGTTCTACTGTTTTCTGCAAACAATCATCTTCCACACAATACGGTTAACTCTTTGTTACAGCAAGCCGGTGAGATTGACAACCTCACTGTTTCGTTGGGGCAAAGTACTTTGGTTGTGTTGTGCAGGTTCCACGTTGGCGCCGGAATCACTGGTGTTGCGCCGCACTACATCTCGCCGCCATCAACCTTCAACGTGCTTCTTGACTCCTACTGGTCCGATTAAACCTTGGTTTCTTACTGAGGGAAACTTGCCGCTGTGCGCATCACACCTTCCTCTTGGGGTTCCCAACGGACGTGCCAACCACACGCATCACATAGCTAAAGCGACCATATCAGGACAATTGCTCCCACTCAGATATGTAACTTGAACCTAGAATCCATCCCATTTAGCCAATTGATAAAAATGTTTGCAATGCTTCATGGTGGGTATAAGGTAAAACCTATCTGAGTGATTGACCATATAGACCTAGCGAACTGACATTGGAAGAAAGGTGTTTTATTTTACCCTCCTCGTGACAAAACACACATTTCGTGCATCCATGTCAGTTACACTTTGCAAGGTTATCTTCACTAAGAATAACAGCACAACGAAGATACCATGCAAAAAACCTTTGTTTTAATGGTATCTTCATCTTACAAATGGATTTATTATTAACTACCGGCTGAATAAGGTCGATTAATACCCTTTTTTATTCATTCCAAAATCATATTGAAGTGGTGTTGATTTTTTTCCATCAACAAGCGTAGTGTAGATTGACTCACATAACAGACGAAATTATTTGGAGTCGCCAATTGAGAGCAAATGTTATGGAGAGTACTCATGAATTTAGAATCCACTATAGGTCCGGGCTATTTGTCACTCATTTACTACAATTCAAGAGATAAGAACCGTTTTTTACAAAAATATATGGTTGAGCGGTTAAACTTGAGGTTACCATGAACCAAACACTGTAACCTAGTAAGGTAAACTCACAATGGCTAGGTGCAAAATAGCTGCAACCATATGTTTTGCAACAATTGCGATGCACGGGCAACAACGAAAAGAGCTTAAATTTTTCAGTAAAAAGGCGGTGGGAGGCACCTTACTTTCTGCTAGTCGTAGTGACCGTATTTTTCCCTCGCGCCGTCCTAGCGGAGACCACCGTCGTTCCTAAATCTGAGCATGAGAATGCATGGTTACCTAGCTGGGATGGCAATGGGGCTCCGTTCCCGTAAACCCGTGGGAAATTCACCTATTAGGGAACGGGTATGAGGAACATTGATCCCCGCTATCCAAAATGGTGATGGAGATTAAAAGGCCTCCCCATCCCCATTCCCCGGTATCCTCCGCTATAATTATATATACATATAAGTTGGTATATTCTTATATGTAATATTTGTGTTTGGTGTAGTATATTTTAATAATATTTAAAATATGATACTAATTTATTACCATTTGACCAACTATATATTACAAAAGTTTCCTATTTTTGTGTGCTTAAAATGTAAGATCATGAAATTATGAGAAGATCATTTGAATTTGGCTTATTGATGGGGAATCCGATCCCCGCCTCGAACCCGGTAAGGATGCGGATGGAAAAAAAAAAAGCCTCCCCGATTGTTAAATTTGATGGGGATGAGAAGGCACTTCCGGTGGGGAGCAGACCCGTTGACATCCTATATATGCTTTTTTTTAAAGCTGAAAAGCCTCACTTGACGGCGGTGACGTCCGCCACTGCAACTTTGGTAAGATCACCATAGAGTCATTTGTCTTCTCCTATATATGCTTTTTTTAAGCTGAAAAGACGAGTTCTCAGCATCGTCAATGCATAATAAATACTTCTTCCGTTCACTAATATAGGATGCTTTAGATTTTATTAGATTCTTCTATTTTGATATGTATCTAATCTACTACTAATGTATAAATTCATTCATTATAATATGTATATCTAGCTTACTTTAAAACATCTAAAACATCTTATATTTATGAAGAGAGGAAAAGAAGAAAAGAAACCAAAACGAATTAGCAATATCGATTCCTATACATCCACTGCATATGCACGCATCCTCTAGTCCTTGTCGACCCTCATCGCAGTACGGACACATCCATGGTAACTGTCCAGGAGTCCTGCTTCCGCATCATCAGTGCCTGGAGATTACGGCCGGCTGAGTTAGAAACGGACCAAACACCTCAATTCCGGGACAGTACGTCTTGTACCACAAGTAAGATATCCTGGAGAACGGCATATATATGTATGCATAGCATACCTCCTAGACAACAAAATCGATCCATCGACGCACGTTCACGTTCTATCCCCTCTTCACGGTCACGAGCACGACTCGATCAGCAGAAGATGGCGGCGCCCTGCGAGCCTACACCGACGGCGGTGGTGGACAGCAAGTTCTGCGCGCCGCGCCGCACGGTGTTCATGCTGACCAAGTCACACACCCAGTTGGGGTCTGAATTCCATGTCACGTGCTCCGCCCACGGCGCGACCGTGATGCAGGTGGATACCGCCCATATCGGCTACAGCAACCTACGCTCCCTCAGCTTCCTCGACGCCGCCTCGCGGCTCCCAGTAGTCACCCTCGAAGAGTTCGGCAACGGCAAGCTGCGCCGTTGGGAGTGTTTCAGGGGCGACGGCACCAGCGGGAGCGACCGGCTCTTCCTCGCGCTGGACAAGGCATCTTTTTACCAGGTAGGGCCCATGGTCCACGTGTTCATCGACGGCGACTCATCCTCGACCGATCAGGCGCCCGACTTCGTCGTCCATGGCAAATACAACACTGGCGTCCATGGCAACTACAACACTGGCGCGATGACCGTATCCCGTGGCAGCAGCGACGGTGGCCACGACAAGGAAATTGCGAAGATCGACAGGAAGAACACCCCGGGGGACGCGAATCGTCCGCCGGGGGAGAACAAGTATACTGTCTGGATCAAACCGGACGTCGACCAGGCGTTCGTCCTGGCACTCACGGTGGTTGTCGATCAGATGTACGATTGTTACCATTGTGTATGTCCTTGTAACCATACATGTACACGTAGAAGGGTAAAACGCCATTAAGAAAATGGGTTGCGTGGATGCATGCATGGGACCACGTATATCACAGATAAATTAGCATAAGCTTAGGTTTGTCGTCGGTCAAGTCGTGTTTAGGCCGGAGATTGTGAGCATGCGATGATGTTGTCGCACCGCATTAGGTTTCTGGGGTTTGAGTCTATAAAACCAGAGTTCTACAGGGTAGTAGTGTGTGTTGATCAGTGAGTCTTGTCAAGCAATTAAGCAATGGAAAGAACCAAGAAAAGTAGCCAGTTCACTTTTTATTTTCTGTTTGTGCATCCATATATGTTATTGCAAAATAAAGACTCTTCGGTCAAGTCCTTGCAAAAGAGCATACTACTCAAATTTCTGTTCGAGTCTGCATTAAATAGAGTTGCACCCATTGTTTCCAAGAGAAATAAATGTTTGGATTGATCACCCAACCCATCACGATTCCATGTTATTCCTTTTTGTCCTTGCATCCGAAAAGTGTATTCTTACTCTTTGATCTATATATTGCTCCTACGAAATGGTAGTAGTTGGTAGATACTATAAATTTCATGGGCAATTCTTTTTACAGTGCAAAGGTTGATGTGGTAAGTTTAATTTTCCAGTGTGACAGCTCCTCGAAACACCACTTTATGTTGATTGTTATGGTGAAACAATTACATGGCATTATTGGTTCAAAGTTGTCGATAAGTGGAGCGACGATAAAAGTGACTTCTTGTAGTGCTTTTTGAGCACCGTGTCTCAGTATCCGAGGTAAAAATTGCTAGGTCTAATCTTCGTTGGTGATACCATCGAATGACGTATCTATAACCCTTTCCTTGTTGAAGACATTGTCAGGAGATTAGGACTTCTCTAGGGTTAAAAAAATGATCTAATAAAGTGGTCAAAACGTAGGACGAAGACTCTTGTCATTATCTATACCTAATAATAAAGGGAGAAGCGTTTCCGTGGTTTGGTCCGTCATAATACGCTTTCGTCGGTCCATCAATGCGTTTTTGTCCGCCATCCGATGCTGAAGTTTCCTAAAACCAACAAAGTCCGGATCAAACTGTACTCTTTTGTTGAGATCGAATTCCATCCAACTTCACCACGATCGGGTCTAGGACGTGTGCCTTGCGAAAGTTTGTCTCGGTCCTGGTATAGCAGCTTCTTGTATATATGTTTCGGGAAACGTAGCCGACTGAGCTAGGGACCTGAGCTCTAAACGCAATGCATAACGCCACCAAACCATCGTCTACGCACCGCGTTGGCGTCCTACATCGGCAAACCCGATATGAACTCCGTTTGTCAAGCTGAAGGCAGTAAAAACGATCCGATACCCTCGACAGAAACCCCAGATCGACTGCAAATTCTGCTGCTGGATCCGTGTCAGCCCGTGCTCGACCTTGACGTCGTCTCGCCGCAAATCGTCTTGCACGCTCTTGCCGATGAGTCTAGAACAATCTCGTCATCCTCAAACAGTCTCGCCGTCTCGTCATGTAGTCGTGGCTGCCTCAAAGACAAGCAGTGAAGGAGATTCGATTACCTTCGTGCGAAGCTCGCCAGCGCTGTCCTCGAACACTCTCGCCGTCTCGTCACGAACGGCGGTGGTGTACGCCTCAAAGACAAGCACACAATGAGATTCGGTTGCGCTCCTGTTTCCCATCCCATCCTTCCGGCCTCCGGCCCGCTGCCGCACCCACCCAGCTGCGACAACCATGGATCTCCAGCGCATAGGCGTGAGGGCGCCCGAGTGCTCCTCTCGGTCCGGAGGTGAACGAGCAGGTTCTTGATCGCATCCTGCCGATGCTCGCGTGGCGGTGCGCGTCACTAGCGCGTGGGCTGGCCCCTAAGCAGCCCATCGATCTATTGCGCCACACAGAAGGGCGGCAGCGTGTACAGCCGACGCTCCTGGCGGGATACTTAAGCGGCAAGGTGATCGGCTCGCTGGTGGACGACGTGATAACGATCAGTGCAGGCCTGCCGGTGCCAGCGCCAACCGTGACGGCAGCTTTTCGATGGACATCTCTAGAAGATGATATTGGACTTCCGAAATCCGTGGTGGTTGCCATGCAAATTTAGTGGATAATTCTTCATATTTATGCAGATTCGATCAGCTGATAAATCAACACCCAAAGTGCCTAACGTTATGCTTGGTCGCTGACCTGTAGTTGCCAGATTCATTAGCGATTCCAGCTTCATGAGCGCATCGGTGCTAATTCAGCTCTCCATTGACGTTTCTTACACTACCTTGGTTTCACTTGATCCAAATAGGAACTGTTCAGCATTAAACACAGGCACACATCCAAAACTGTGGTCAGTTTCTAGGTATCGAACATGCTGCGCCTAAACCACCATCAGAGAAGCCTGACGCACCGGCACTGGTGTCCGGTGGCGACGATATTTCCAGGTTTCTAGGTTGTATGAACAATAAAACTCATGCCAGATAAATAAACAATAAAACTCATGCCAAAAAACAACACGGACACTTGAAGTGGTTCTTCGTCCCGAGGCATCACCCTGACAATGTGGCGAGAGAAGCAAGAGCAAGAGCAATTTGGCGGAGCATGGGCATGGGAAGAGTTCGGATCAAACAATGGTGGCCAGGCCAGCCACATTAGCTAGCTCATGTTGGACAAAGGGGTCGACTTCGCCAAGTTGACAATGGAGCCGCCAATGCGGCGACGAGATATGCCAATGCCGTTGATGTGAAGGTCAGGTTAGAGAGATCCAAGATTAAAGAAAAATACCTTTCAATGTAGAAATCTCAAGAAAAATTCAGCTCATAGTTGAAGAGGCGAGCTCTGACAAGATCACATATGGAAAGAAGCGGGTCAACTAGAATGTTGTGATGAAGTAAAATTGCACAAAAACCTTGCATGTTTTATTCTTTGTCTGTCATTATGATGTGATGATAACAATTTATCTCCCGGTGCAACGCACGGGCACTTTTCCTAGTTACTTTCATATGGGCGTTGCTGTGGAAAACCTTCAATTTAATTGTTTCCAATGGTGGTTCTATTGTTCACGCTGCTGTGAGATTCTAGTCGCTTCGACGGATCTTTTTTTTTAATTGTATGCATCCAAAACTAGCTTCCTGACATTATCTAATACTGCTCCCCCAAATCATTTAAGAACTCATCGCACATAATAAGACATAATCCAAAAGACATAATATTGTATCAGTTAATAAGACATAATCCAAAAGACACACGGTACATGACGAATCATTTAAGAACTCATCGCACATAGAAGGTCCTTTTCGTGTGCGAAATATCGATGACTCCCTCCCAAATCAATGTACACAGGTATCCACTCATCCACGACGCGAGAACATCGCAGATGTGGTGTAATATGGAATAGTCTGCGATATAAGATATAACACAAACAATCCATGTAAAGAAATCGTGTGTTTCCTTTTCTCTTTGCAGACTATTTATTCTTCCAAACTGTGTGTGAAGTTTTCCGTTTTCCTTTTCCGACCTCTAGCCACCTTCCTGCCACCCCCGACTTGTCTATAATACAAGGTTGGATAGAACCAACCGTGGCACCGAAATTGTGAAAACATTGATACACTGACCAATACTAAAATACTTCTTAATTTCCAGATATCTGAATTTCTAGATAATGGGCAAATAATAATCTCAAATTGAAATGATAATTTCCAACCTTTTTTAGATATGGGAACATAGCCCCGGCTTCTGCATCAATCGATGCACACAACCATTTATTAAATAAAACACTACATAGCTATGTACCACTACTTACCTATTGTTGCGGTCAGAAACCCACCGGCGAGCAACGACGGGCAACACAGTAGAGCCGGGAGGCTCCCAGGATTGCGGTTGACCCTGGTCCCTCGGGCGACGGCCCGCAATGCCTTCTGGCACACGTCCTGGTGCTTACGAGGGCGTGCCACCTGACCTATACCTGGTCAGGAAGGTGATGGATTGCTTCAACTAGTTTCCTGCATGGCAAACGCGTAAACATTAAATACGAGCCCCGATCGGCTCTTAAATTGTTCTGTGGATCGGCTCAAATAGCCGATTGCCCCATGGTTCATGTTAGATTTGTAAGGACACGGGGATCATGCTTTATCAATATCAAGCTAAACTAATCTACGATAGTCTAGGGTTTTCATCGTATAATCGGAACATCCTATGCGTAGTTGAGCCTAACAGACACGTAAGATAATGGAAAATCAGCCCTAAAGAGGCCTAAAAACCAACGTGAAGTTGATCCCCGGAACAATCCCTCTAGAGCTTAATAAACCACACCTTACGCACTACCGGATCGTTCAACCCGTTTATAAGGCCTAACCATACAGATATCAAACCAATCCTTGAAGAACAAGGAGCAACTATAACGGATTAGATCTACTAAATAAAGAACAAGCAAGATGCTGCCCTTACACCTAAAATAGGTGTAAGGGCAGCTAGATATCGAGGGGCAGCGTAGCTAAACAAGTGCATCGTGAAAACACCGACGTCAGCCCCAAAACACCTAAGATAAGGGTGTTGCTCGTCATCAAAAAGGCTTCAGCACGAGCAACACCAATAACGAATAAACTGATACTGCCTAGATCGCAAGATGCGATCTAGGCAGCATGTTGCTTACCCGGGAGAAACCCTCGAAACAAGGGGTGGCGATGCGCCTAGATTGATTTGTTGTGAACGTGATCGTCCTCCTTCTCAATAACCCTAGATACATATTTATAGTCCGTAGACTTTCTAACTTGGGAATAAACCCAACCGTGTACGAGCTAAACTCTATCTCTTAATTCTAACCGACACGTATCCTACTATAATTTACAGATACACGGGCAATCTTGCCCAAACTTCTTGTGCAAGGCCGGTTCGGGAATATTTTCTGTGCATATCCTCTAAGCCCATTTAATCACGGCCCATCTCCAGACTTGGTTAAATTCTGGTGATAACACATGCCCCCTGGTTTTGGCAATGATAATTTCAAAACCACTTCGTTTTTCTTCGTGGGGTCACGTCGTGGCAGAGCAGAACCGTCGCAGTATCGTTCATCATGATGCCTTGCCTTCTTAACTTCTCTGCATGATTTGACAATCCTTTGGCACCACTTCCTCGGAAACTGCTGTAACATTAACTCTCCCCCATATCCCTTTATTTAACCGCGCCGAGCAGTTCGCCTTTTCATCCTCTTGCTCCGTACCAGCCATCGGCAAAAAAACCCCTTCCTCTGTAGCCATGTCTTCCTCCTCCTCCTCCTCGGCCTCATCAGGTCTCTCCCACGAATCTTCTCCCTTCCGTGAGCCCACGCCGGAGTGGGACTCGCTGGCGGCGTACGACCTCCGCGCCCCGGAGAAGTGGGACATCAAGTCCCACGATTCCTCCGTCTGGTCCGAGGACGACAAGTCCTTGACCGACGGAGAAGATGACTTCCAGTTCCTCGTCGACGGGGAGCTGGAGGCGGGGAGCGAGGACGATCGCTTCTCGTGGGACGGCTACACCTCCTCCGACGAGGAGGACGAAGAGGAGGACGACGACTCCTCCGACGAGTACCTGCCGACGAAGCGCTTCCGCGCCGGGTCGGATGACGACGACGACGATAACGACGAGGCTCCCATAGAGGGCTACGGGAGCAGTGACGAGGAGCCCGCCAGCAGTAGCGCCGGCAGCAGCGATGATGACGACGAGGGCAGCAACGGCCCTTAGATTAGGGACTACTAGTATAGGACTAGTAGTAGTAGTAATCGGCTTTTGTTCTTTCTTCCTTGAGCAATCGGCTCTTCTCTGTAAAAACTCCTTTATTAATGAAGAAAATGTTTCCAAGCCGATTTTGCCTTCCTATCAATTTTGCCGATTGCCAAAGCAAGTCAACGCACCAAGAGCCGATGGCAGCGCATCGGCCTTTGCCATAAAACGCACACAAGGCCAACTCCGTCGCCTATTCAAACGGTAACCTGCGACTTATCCGAAAGAGCAACACTCAGATCCCCAAATTCGCCGCTTGAACAGATCCAACTCACAGCCACGCGAACCTCAGATCTCAATTGCGCATGCTCATTCCCGCAGCGAATCCAATGGCGGAATCATCCAACGCCAACGCCATGGTTTCTGGCCTGAAGGTAATCCTTAACCGCTCCTCGCTGTCCGAACACAATGCTAGAATTAACAATGAACATCTGTATTAATGCTTCATCCCGTCATTAATTTCTAGGTATCAGACATCCTACTGCCACATCCTTCTCTTCCAAATTCTCTCTGTCTTGGCCCTCGTTCTACCGAGAGTCCTGCCCATTTGATTTCATGCGAGGCCAATAGAATTCCCTTCGTGAACCAAAATCTAGATCTGAATTCTTGGGCCGACTGCTTACGAGCCTGGCCTAATCCTCCTGAAGATTGGGTTTCCTGGTACAATAGAATCTCCAAAACTCACCACGCCACCTGGGAAACCGCAGGAATAGCCGATGCTTTAGCTTTATCACTGTCTCCCCTTGAGAAACATGAGAACCTTCTGAAAACCATCGGCTATTTTTGGTCTGATGCTTTGAATTGCTTCATGTTAGGTCATGGCAACCTTACTAGACGTGGCCATGATCACTGGTTTAGACATTGCATCCCCACTTCTTTCTGCACCACCTGACGGAAAGCAGAGCTGATCTACCTGATGTCCTCACCAGCCAGAGGTGTTATTCCTTCTTTGACACTCTAGCCACCCCAATTCCTCACAACCTCTCTTTTACCTCATCAACCGATGGTTTTGAGACTTGGTGGTCAATGTGGAAGACTCACGCCTTCAGGAGAGCTCTGGGACCATTGTTGAAACAACTTGATGCTGAATATGACATCCCTGCAGATCAGGTACCACCACTCACATTTTATTTTGAAGTGGCATACAATGATTTCCTTTTGTAACCTTGCTCTGTCTCCTTGCAGCAACAAGACGGTCCGGATCATGTAGATGATGACGGCTCCCCTTTCAGATTTCTCCCACCAGCTCCGGTGGTCTTCTTCTGCAAAAACTCACCATCTTTGAAAAAGGTTGTGTTGCAGAGCCAGCCGATGGCACCAACATCGGCTTCTAAAAGTAGAGTGTCTTCCAGGTCAGCTGCCCCCCGAGCCTCAGTCAAGGCGAGAACAGCAGTGAGGAAAGTAGCTGCCAGGAAGACTCTGAAGCGTCAAAGCCCAACTCTGGCTCAAGAAAGTTTGCACGTAAGTTGACACATGCTTTGGCTGATTTCATTCACCCTTCTAGGCTTCTGCAGCATACTTGTATTTCCTTTACAGACCTCCACTGAAGAAAACTCCAGTGAGGACACACAGTCCAGTCGAAGGGACTCGAGCTCAGGCAACTCTGAGAAGACCCCCACGCAGAGCCAGCCAGACTTGCCACCGTCGGCTTCCAAGAAAAGATCAGCCCCTGAACCTGCTGTCTCCCAAACTCCCACCAAAGCAGGGCAGGGCAGTCTACGCACAAAGAGCCGATGCATCAAGAGAGCTCGCAAGGAACCGCAAGCCTCTCCATCAAACCAGGAGATATCAAACGTAATCCCCCCATACTCTCCTTGGTTCATCTTCCATGCTGGCCCATTGTTGTTCTCATCGGCTAACCATTCCCTTTGCAGACTAATGACACCTCTAGTGGGGAAGTTGAGGAGATACCAATGCCATCCGCCACCCTAGACCTAGCAACTTCTAAGAGTGCAGCTGACAAAGTGGCCAGCTTGGCCAAACCGACAGCAGAAACACCAGAGCCGATCACCTCTTCATCGGCTGTTCCTCTGGTCTTAGGAGAGGTATAATCCTTTCCCTTAGCTCTACCTTACTCCTTTGCTGTCCCCTGACGTTCTTCTTGTTGTTGGTCAGGGTTATGACCTTTCAAGCTTGCTGACATTTGACCCCGAATCCATCGAGCCGGCTACTGCTAAAACAAGCGAAGAGCCAGGACCCAGCACTACACATGGTCAACTCCAGCATCTCAAGGCCCTGCTCTCTTCCTCCATCGAGACATTGGTTGAAGACTCCGAGGCAGTGAAGAGCATTCTGGAAGACGTCCAGCCTCATCTTCCGGTGACGCTGCAGGTGAAACTCTGGCCAGTTGTGACTCTGTCTGCCTACAGGTCAAGAGTGACATCGGCTCGTCAGAGAATCGACCTGCGCCACGCCCAGCTTCCATTGAAAGCCGATATCGCAGACAAATGTCAACGGCTTAACGAGAAAAAGGCAGCTTTGGACGCCAAAACTGACACCTCTGACAGTACTGCTGAACTAGTGACCTTGCGCAAAGAGTTGGAGGCCCTTGAGGAGAAAGTTCGGGCAACAAAACAGCTCATTGAAGCTAAGGAAACTCTAATGGCCCACTCCCTCGAGGAAGCAGAAGGCCTCAAAGCTGAACTGAAGTCTGATCTGGCCAAAATCCGTGCCTTGAACAAGCAGCTGGTGGCAGGCAAAGATGAAGATGATGAGGCCGAGATTGCTGAGGTAGATCATGTTCGTGCTGATGCCCTCCATGCCCTTGAGATGTTCCTTCAGTAGAGTTCTGAGAAACTTCATTATTGAGTTTGTACTCCAGAGTCGATGGCTGTGCATCGGCTTTACTCCATAAATTTTTTTTTCTCTGGCCGATTTCGTGCATCGGCCTACATATTTTATTGTCCATTATTCCATATTAGGTGCCCCCCGAGCCGAATCTTTCAAGTGATTGAAGATATCGGCTCTTGCTGATGAATGTTGGTCGTAGCTTATCCCCAGGACCAATGTCGATCTCTTCTAGCTCATCAACTGACGTAAACCCATACCCTAGCTTTCCGTCGCCTGTTAGATCGACGTTGAACACAGGCAAAACGTATGGCGAGGATAGTTTTGGCCGATTGCTGGAATCGGCCTCCATGTTGATTGAATTGCTCAACGAAGGTTGACAACTTGTATGTGCTCCCTTACAGGGGGGAGTCTCCCTACCACGACTACGTGACATGTTTGAAGTGAGATCCTTCCTTTTTATTTTTTGGGGCCGATCACAGGGATCGGCCTTGCCACGTATGTCGATGGATGTTGCTCTTGCTACTCTATCAGGCCGGTGGATAAGACCAGCCTCCCATCGTTTTTTTGACACCTCGATGCGATCACAGCCGTCCAAACTGATTCCAGAGTGCGGCTCTTGGTCTGCCGAGTCCCAAATATTCATGCCGGCTATTGAGACGTCGATCGAGTCATCTGCATGCACGACTTCTACATCGTCTCCATCCCACTGTATCAAGCATTGGTGCATTGTAGATGGAATGCAGCAGTTGGCGTGAATCCAATCCCTTCCTAGTAGGGCAGCGTAGGTGCTCTTGCTGTCGACGATGAAGAATGTCGTTGGGATCATCTTTCGGCCTATGGTTAGATCCACGTTCAGGACACCTTGCGTCCCTGATGCTTGGCCATTGAAGTCGTTCAGTGTGACGTTGGTCTTGATCAGATCGGCACTGGAGCGTCCCAAACGCCGTAGCATGGAATATGGCATTATATTGACCGCTGCTCCCGTGTCCACCAACATCCTGCCGACGGGTTGCCCATTGATATAACCTTTGAGGTACAGGGCCTTCATGTGTTTGTAGCCCTTTTCTCGTGGCTTTTCAAAGATGACTGGCTGTGGACCGCAGTCAAACTGTGCTATCGGCACTTCTTCAGTTCCTGGGGCACGAAACTCTGATGGAAGGAAGAACACCATGTTTGTGCCAGCCGATGTACCCACATCGGCTTTTTCTTGCTTGGGCCGCCAAACCTTCTTTGGTGGACGACTCTCTTCGTCCAAAGTCTGCTGAATTTTCACGGCCAGATCGGGCCGCGCTTTCCTCAACGTGTGCAAGTATCGCGCTTCGGCTTGCTCCAAGCTACGTAGCCGCTGAACCCTACGCTTTTGGGAGTGGCTGAGTCCATCGGGGCACCACCTTGGCCGGTGGTACCTATCCTCTTCTTCATCTCCTGACTCCTCAAAGTCTTCGTCTTGAGATGACTCAGCTCGTTTGGTTTGTGGCGGGAGAGGCCCTAGGCGCTTGAAAACTGAAACTTCTCCTGCATCTTTCTTCCGGCATCTACACTCTGGGCAGTTGTCGATTGTAGGCAATCGGCTCATCCCTGTATCCTAGCAGTGTTTAAAGAAGGGACAGTCCCAGTGTCTATCCATGTCTTCCTGCTCCCTTGACCTTTCCTTAGCGCGGTGCTCAGGTCCTTCGTCGTCTCTGTCACGCCGACGGTACCTTCCTCTGTCTTCATCAGACCGATTGTATCTCTCGTCGTTTCTGTCGTACTGCCGACGTCGGTCATACTGATATTCATATTTGTTGAGGAGATGCGTGGAGAGTGGTTTTTGGTATCGCACGCTTCTCACTTGTTCCTTGGTGAGGTACCGCTTATCATCATATCGGGGCCGGTCGCGTGGATCGGCCTCCTCCTTTTCCTTGCTGCGGGAGTGACTGCTTTCCTCTTTATCCTTGCCATGGTGGCGCACAGGCCCTGCCATGTTGACATCGAACGAGAAATCCAGTCGACGCCTTGCGGAGTGGTTAGTTTCCACCATGTTGACTCCAGGGAACGGATGTGTGTCCACTTTCATGGCAAACTGCCCGAAGAGCAATCGGCCTTGTTCTATCGCCATTTGGATTTGCTGACGGAACACCTTGCAGTCATTGGTGGTATGGGTGAACGAGTGATGCCATTTGCAGTACGGCCTCCCGTTCATTTCTTGTGATGTAGGGATTTTATGGCCTTCGGGTAACTTCAGCTGTTTTTCTTTAAGCAAAAGATCGAAAATCTGCTCAGCCTTGCTCAAATCGAAGTCAAACCCTCTTGCAGGCCCTTGCGGTTTTACCTATTTGCAGGACACGGGGTTTGCCCCCCGAGCCCATTCAGCTACAGCCACCTCTAGGTCTGGTGCAGGATCTTCAGCTTCTTCCAACTCGACCAGGCCTACCAGACTCTTGAACTTGTCTTGGTACAATTCAGGGTGTCGCTGCTCATACAATGTGAGTTTCTGCACCATGTGTGACAATGAACTGTACTCAGCTTGGGAAATCAGATCCTTGATCGGTGTTGCGAGGCCCAATACTGCCAGCTCGATCGCTTCCTTCTCAGACAAACGAACCGAATAGCATCGGTTCCTGATAGTCCTGAAATGTTGGATATATTCAGACACTGTTTCTCCCCGCTTCTGCCGCACCTGCGCTAGATCGGCAATGCCAGCTTCGGTAGCTTCTGAGTGATATTGCACATGAAATTGCTCCTCCAGCTGCTTCCACGTGCGGACTGAGTTTGGTGGCAACGAGGTGTACCACCCAAAGCCTGATCCCGTGAGAGATTGTGCGAAAAACCTCACACGTAACGGGTCTGACACTGAAATCATGCCCAGCTATGCCAAATATCGGCTTACGTGCTCTATTGAGCTTGATCCTTCTGCTCCATTGAATTTTGAGAACTCAGGGAGCCGATATTTTGGTGGCAGCGGGATCAGATCGTACTCGTCGGGGTACGGCTTGGAATAGCCGATTGCTTTCCTCTTCGGCAAGATGCCGAACTGGTCTCTCAAGATAGTGCTGATCTGCTCCATGGTATTAGCTGTAGGGACCGAGCCTTCATGACTCGTTCCAGTAGCATATTTAGCCAGCCATGCTTGTTTGTCAGCATCTACTCCAGAGATCCCTGTTGGTGCGATCTGGCTTGTGCGCGCCAAGGCATTGCAGTCCGGCACGTATGTGCACACGTATCCATGTGGGATCTCCTTGGGCGGCTCATATAGGAATTGGCAATCGCTAGGATCGCCTCCAACCTTGTAGACAACGTCCGCCGGTGAACCCGGCGGTTCTGGTGCTGCGAGCGCGAATGGCAGCGGCGGTCTAATCTGGAGTGGTATCTCTCCCTGGTGAGTCCCCAGGGTAGGTCCTGACGGAGAGTACTGATGCTTCATGATTTCTTGCACCACTCGGACCGCAACGCGCTCAAAAGCGTTCACCAAGCTCTCATAATGGCGGTGTAGGGAATGAGCTACCATGTAATTAATCTCCTGGCGTAGAGCTCTGGTGCGTTCCTCTGAAGAGGTAGAGAGGTCTACTTCATCGAGCGCACCTTCAGGGGAGAACCCTTTCCATCTGATGCCATGTGAACGGGTCTTCATGAAAGAGCCGATGAGATCAGCTTCTAAGATGGCTTTCATCTCATCGTACTTCTTCTTGTGTTCCTCTGGCAGATCTGCGTACGTGACTGGTTCGCCCACCACCTCATCTGCGGCTTTTGACATGGTTGCTGCAGATGTCGACGTAGTGGTTGCTGTAGAGAGTCCCACCGGGCGTGCCAGAATGTGTTGCGGTCAGAAACCCACCGGCGAGCAACGACGGGCAACACAGTAGAGCCGGGAGGCTCCCAGGATTGCGGTTGACCCTGGTCCCTCGGGCGACGGCCCGCAATGCCTTCTGGCACATGTCCTGGTGCTTACGAGGGCGTGCCACCTGACCTATACCTGGTCAGGAAGGTGATGGATTGCTTCAACTAGTTTCCTGCATGGCAAACACGTAAACATTAAATACGAGCCCTGATCGGCTCTTAAATTGTTCTGTGGATCGGCTCAAAGAGCCGATTGCCCCATGGTTCATGTTAGATTTGTAAGGACATGGGGATCATGCTTTATCAATATCAAGCTAAACTAATCTACGATAGTCTAGGGTTTTCACCGTATAATCGGAACATCCTATGCGTAGTTGAGCCTAACAGACACGTAAGATAATGGAAAACCAGCCCTAAAGAGGCCTAAAAACCAACGTGAAGTTGATCCCCGGAACAATCCCTCTAGAGCTTAATAAACCACACCTTACGCACTACCGGATCGTTCAACCCGTTTATAAGGCCTAACCATACAGATATCAAACCAATCCTTGAAGAACAAGGAGCAACTATAACGGATTAGATCTACTAAATAAAGAACAAGCAAGATGCTGCCCTTACACCTAAAATAGGTGTAAGGGCAGCTAGATATCGAGGGGCAGCGTAGCTAAACAAGTGCATCGTGAAAACACCGACATCAGCCCCAAAACACCTAAGATAAGGGTGTTGCTCGCCATCAAAAAGGCTTCAGCACGAGCAACACCAATAACGAATAAACTGATACTGCCTAGATCGCAAGATGCGATCTAGGCAGCATGTTGCTTACCCAGGAGAAACCCTCGAAACAAGGGGTGGCGATGCGCCTAGATTGATTTGTTGTGAACGTGATCGTCCTCCTTCTCAATAACCCTAGATACATATTTATAGTCCGTAGAGTTTCTAACTTGGGAATAAACCCAACTGTGTATGAGCTAAACTCTATCTCTTAATTCTAACCGACATGTATCCTACTATAATTTACAGATACACGGGCAATCTTGCCCAAACTTCTTGTACAAGGCCGGTTCGGGAATATTTTCCGTGCATATCCTCTAAGCCCATTTAATCACGGCCCATCTCCAGACTTGGTTAAATTCTGGTGATAACACCTATCTAACACTGCAATTTATACAATTTGAACATGACAGTGCAGTGTTGCTTGGGGGTTGCTGGAGTGGGCACTGTTTTGGGAGTGGGTTGGTAAGTTTACGAGCGGGAACGGGGCACTGGCGAGATAACGCGGCACTGGCATTTGCCACATGGGTTGATCGGACTGAATTTTTGTCAAAAGAGACTACCTGCCCCAATTCATTGACAAAAAGGACCACCTGTGAGACAAATTGACAAAAAAAAGCCACCTTGTGTGTGGCGGCAGAGCCCCCAAGCGACACATGGAGGATGCCGCCGGGGTGTGTGGCGGCAGGGACCCGCCGCCGAGCTGACTAGCGGTACGTTAGCCACTGCTCCGCGCCGTGAGCCGCCGTCGACCGCCGCGGACCATGCCGCCGGAGCGTGCGGCGGCAGGTTGACGTGGCGACGCCTCCAGGGCAGGTGGCGGCAGGGCCCGGCCCAGCAGCAACCGGCACTGACTTTGAGGCAGGTCTGAGCGGGAAATCAGGCCGACATGCCCCATCCATGACACTGATTTTGATAATTCGCTGCACTAATTTAGAAGCGACAATGAGACGTGAAGATGTCGGAGATTCACGCTCGAAATAGAAAATTAACCACCGAAAGCGACCTACTTACGTTGGATTTCTGTGCTGATACAACAATTAGAGCACCGATAGCCTATATCAATAATTCTGCACAAATTTTGTTTGATACTTCTCACACTAATTGAAGGCTATATAAGTCGTCTTTCCCGCATAGAAATCGAAACAGTAGGATCAAATTTGCCTTCTCCGCGTCTATGTTTCGTGCGCAAAATATTGGAGTGAGTATGAGTGTGTCTTGCTCGGACCATGATTTTAGGCCGATGAAGGGGAAGAATGCAAACTTGCCACCGGGGGTGAGAGCAGAGAGGTGTTGGTGCGGCCGCCTTGCGAAGGTGAAGGAGGTGGTTGATTTTTCAGATAAGTTCGGCATGAAATATTTCATAAGCACGAGCTATGATCATGATCCACCTAGACAAACAAGTTCATCGTCCTCGAGGCATGCGGTATTTTGTAACAGCATGATTAAAAAAATTATTTGTATGTCATTAATTTTCATATACTAACCGTATTATTTGTGTTGCAGTCTCCCCCGCCCCTTTGCATCTGGTTTCACTTGATAGACCAGGAGCAGTCGGATTGGGCACGCCGCGAGATGGAGGAGAAACAACGGCGTGCATGGGCAAGGTTCCATGAGGAGGAGCGTTGGAAAAGGCTGCTGCTAATGATAAAGCGGAGAGAGACAGATACAAAAATTAAGGGCGGAGCAAGCTCGAAATCGTGAGGTGAATCAGAAGAAGATGGATGATGAGGTTGCACGTAGGTATGCAGAGGAAAAGGTTGATAACGCGTGAAGCACACGTCCGTTGGGAACCCCAAGAGGAAGGTGTGATGCGTACACCAACAAGTTTTCCCTCAGTAAGAAACCAAGGTTATCGAACCAGTAGGAGATGAAGGCCACGTGAAGGTTGTTGGTGAAGGAGTGTAGTGCGGCGCAACACCAGGGATTCCGGCGCCAACGTGGAACCTGCACAACACAATCAAAATACTTTGCCCCAACTTAACAGTGAGGTTGTCAATTTCATCGGCTTGCTGTAAACAAAGGATTAAACATATGGTGTGGACAATGATGTTTGTTTGCGAAGAACAACAGAGAACAGAGATTACAGTAGATTGTATTTCAGATGTAAAAGAATGGACCGGGGTCCACAGTTCACTAGTGGTGTCTTTCCAATAAAATAAATAGCATGTTGGGTGAACAAATTACAGTTGGGCAATTGACAAATAGAGAGGGCATAACAATGCACATACATATCATGATGACTACTATGAGTTTTACTTAGGGCATTACGAGAAAGAACATAGACCGCTATCCAGCATGCATCTATGCCTAAAAAGTCCACCTTCGGGTTAGCATCCGCACCCCTTCCAGTATTAAGTTGCAAACAACAGACAATTGCATTAAGTACTGTGCGTAATGTAAACAATACAAATATCCTTAGACAAAGCATTGATGTTTTATCCCTAGTGGCAACAGCACATCCACAACCTTAGGGGTTGCTGTCACTCCCCCAGATTCAATGGAGACATGAACCCACTATCGAGCATAAATACCCCCTCTTGGAGTCACAAGTATCAACTTGGCCAGAGCCTCTACTAGCAACGGAGAGCATGCAAGATCATAAACAACACATATATGATAGATCAATTAATCAACTTGACATAGTATTCCATATTCATCGGATCCCAACAAACACAACATGTAGCATTACAAATAGATGATCTTGATCATGATAGGCAGCTCACAAGATCTAAACATGATAGCATATGAGGAGAAGACAACCATCTAGCTACTGCTATGGACCCATAGTCCAAGGATGAACTACTCACGCATCAGTCCGGAGGCGGGCATGGTGATGTAGAGCCCTCCGGTGATGATTCCCCTCTCCGGCAGGGTGCCGGAGGCGATCTCCAGAATCCCCCGAGATGGGATTGGCGGCGGCGTCTCGGTAACTTTTCTCGTATCGTGGCTCTCGGTACTAGGGTTTTCGCGACGGAGAGATTAAATAGGCGAAGGGGCAGAGTCGGGGGACGCTCGAGGGGCCCACCCCATAGGGCGGCGCGGCCAGGGGTGGGGCCGTGCCCCCCTAGGGTGTGGCTGCCTCGTCGCCCCTCTTCGTCTCCTCTTCGGACTTCTGGAAGGCTCCGTGGAAAATAAGACCGTGGGCTTTTGTTTCGTCCAATTCCGAGAATATTTCCAGTGTAGGATTTCTGAAACCAAAAACAGCAGAAAACAGGAACTGGTGCTTCGGCATCTTGTTAATAGGTTAGTGCCGGAAAATGCATCAAAATGATGTAAAGTGTATATAAAACATGTGAGTATTGTCATATAACTAGCATGGAACATAAGAAATTATAGATACGTTTGAGACGTATCAAGCATCCCCAAGCTTAGTTCCTACTCGCCCTCGAGTAGGTAAACGATAACAAGGATGATTTCTGAAGTGACATGCTACTATCGTAATCTTGATCAATACTATTGTAAAGCATATGAGATGAATGAAGTGATTCAAAGCAATGGTAAAGATAATGACTAAACAACTGAATCATATAGCAAAGACTTTTCATGAATAGTACTTTCAAGACAAGCATCAATAAGTCTTGTATAAGAGTTAAGTCATAAAGCAATAGATTCTTAATAGAAGGTTTTGAAGCAACACAAAGGAAGATTTAAGTTTCAGCAGTTGCTTTCAACTTTCAACATGTATATCTCATGGATAATTGTCAATACAAAGTAATATGATGAGTGCAAATAAGCAAGTATGTAAGAATCAATGCACACAGTTGACACAATTGTTTGCTTCTAAGATGGAAAGAAGTAGGTAAACTGACTCAACATAAAGTAAAAGAAAGGCCCTTCGCAGAGGGAAGCAGGGATTACTCATGTGCTAGAGCTTTTTATTTTGAAAACATAGAAACAATTTTGTCAACGGTAGTAATAATTCATATGTGTTATGCATAAAACCTCTTATAAGTTGCAAGCCTCATGCATCGAATACCAATAGTGCCCGCACCTTGCCCTAGTTAGCTTGGATTTCCATGGATTATCATTGCATTACATATGTTTCAACCAAGTGTCACAAAGGGGTACCTCTATGCCACCTGTACAAAGGTCCAAGGAGATAGATCGCATTTGATTTCTCAATTTTGATAGATCTCAACTTGAGGACATCCATACCGGAACAACATAGAAAACAGATAATGGACTCCTCTTTAACGCTTTAAGCATTCGACAACAGATAATATTCTCATAAGAGATTGAGGATTAATGTCCAAACTGAAACATCCACAATGATACATGGCTTTGGTTAGCGGCCCAATGTTCTTCTCTAACAATATGCATACTCAAACCATTTAATTCATGGCAAATCTCCCTTACTTCAGACAAGACGAACATGCATAGCAACTCACATGATATTCAACAAAGGTGTAACAGGTTGATGGCGTCCCCAGAAACATGGTTACCGCTCAACAAGCAACTTATAAGAAATAAGATACATAAGCTACATATTCATCATCACAATAGTTTTTATGCTACTTTCCCATGAGCTATGTATTGCAAAGACAAGGAATGAAATTTTAAAGATAGCACGCAAGCAATTTACTTTGGAATGGCCGAAAATACCACATAGTAGGTAGTTATGGTGGACACAAATGGCATGAGTTTTGGCTCAAGGTTTTGGATGCACGAGAAGCATTCCCTCTCAGTACAAGGCTTTGGCTAGCAAGGTTGTTTGAAGCAAACACAAGTATGAACCGGTACAACAAAACTTACATAAGAACATATTGCAAGCATTATAAGACTCTACACTGTCTTCCTTGTTGTTCAAACACTTTTAACAGAAAATATCTAGACTTTAGAGAGACCAATCATGCAAACCAAATTTCAGCAAGCTCTATGGTAGTTCTTCATTAATAGGTTTAAACTACATGATGCAAGAGCTTAAACATGATCTAATTGAGAGCTCAAAACAATTGCCAAGTATCAAATTATTCAAGACCATATACCAATTACCACATGAAGCATTTTCTGTTTCCAACCAAATAGCAATAAACGAAGCGACTTTCAACTTCGCCATGAACACTAAAAGTAAAACTAAGAACACCAGTGTTCAATATGAAAAGGTGGAGCGTGTCTTTCTCCCACACAAGGAATGTTAGGATCCGAATTTATTCAAACAAAAACAAAAATAAAAACATACAGACGCTCCAAGTAAAGTACATAAGATGTGACGGAATAAAAATATAGTTTCACTAGATGTGACCTGATAAGTTGTTGATGAAGAAGGGGATGCCTTGGGCATCCCCAAGCTTAGATGCTTGAGTCTTCTTGACATATGCAGGGATGAACCACGGGGGAATCCCCAAGCTTATACTTTTCACTCTGCTTGATCATGTTATATCATCCTCCTCTCTTGACCCTTGAAAACTTCCTTCACACCAGACTCAAAACAATCTCATTAGAGGGTTAGTGCATAATCAAAAATTCACATGTTCAGAGAGGACACAATCATTCCCAACACTTCTGGACATTACCCAAAACTACTGAAAGTTAATGGAGCAAAGAAATCCACTCAACACAGTAAAAGAGGCAATGTGAAATAAAAGGCAGAATCTATCAAAACAGAACAGTCCGTAAAGACGAATGTTTTCGTGGCACTTAACATGCTCAGATGAAGAAGCTCAAATTTAATGAAAGTTGCGTACATATCTGAGGAACACTCATGAATTTTTACAGAATTTTTAGAGTCTCCTACAGAGAGATCTACTCAAATTCGTGACAGCTAAAAATCTGTTTCTGCGCAGAGATCCAAATCTAGTATCAACTCTCTATCAAAGACTTTACTTGGCACAACAATGCAATAAAGTAAAGATACAAAGGTATTTCTACAGTATTAACAAGCACCTTGACTCAAATGTAAAACAAAAATTGCATAAATAAAATAATGGGTTGTCTCCCATAAGCGCTTTTCTTTAACGCCTTTCAGCTAGGCGCAGATAGTGTAAATCAAGTATTATCAAGAGAAGAAGCATCAACATCATGATTTTCCTTAAAAACACAACTTGTCACAATGGGTATCTTAGATGCTCCATTATCTAAATTTCTCATAGTGGTACTAAGGGTTTTATCAATTTTAGGCTTATAATAATTCTTTGGCTTAGACATACATGAACTTTTGCTCCTTACCCACATAAGCTTTCTCCTTAAACTTAAGAGAAGAAAAAGTTGAACCCAAGGTTCCCATAGCTTCTTCAAGTTCACCAATCCTATGGGTTTGATTATCATGGATAGCACAAGTTTCTAAGACAACAATTCTTTCATTAATTCCTCCTAGAGATTTATCAAGTTTATCAGTGTTATCAAGTAGTATTCCCAATTTAGTCTCAACACTTGGAAGATTTTCTCTATGGCCTCCAACTTTTTCATGACATCCTCAAGAGAGATTTCAATTTTAGCTTCATTAGCAGGTGGTATTCCAACTAGATTCTCAATAATGGAACTAGCTTCTAAAGCAGGAGTGCCTAGGAAATTACCCCCCACAAGAGTATCAAGAACATACCTATTCCAGCTAGAGATACTAACATAAAAGTTCCTAAGGAGGATAATAGTGGAGTGTTTCTTAGTGCACCTATGATGAGCATCACTAATTCTGTACCAAGCATCTTTAAAACTTTCTCCCCCTTGTTGCTTAAACGAACGAACTTCAACTTCAGGATTACTCATTTTAGCAATAATAAAAATAAACTAAGAAAAACCGAATTAAATAAAGTAAAACAAGTAACTAATTTTTGTGTGTTTTTGATATAAAGAAAGCAAACAAAACAGAAAAAAATAAAGCAAGACAATAAACAAAGTAAAGAGATTGGGCGTGAGAGACTCCCCTTGCAACGTGTCTTGATCTCCCCGGCAACGGCACAAGAAAAAGAGCTTGATAACGCGTGAAGCACACGTCCGTTGGGAACCCCAAGAGGAAGGTGTGATTGATGCTGTCCAGGACTGGCGCGTGGTTGACGAGGGAGGAAATCCCTGTTGTGTAGCTTTTTGCTCCCCGGCAACGGCGCCAGAAAATAGCTTGACGTCTACGCCCCCTCCTTTTCCTGTAGACAGTGTTGGGCCTCCAAGAGCAGAGGTTTGTAGAACAGCAGCAAGTTTTCCCTTAAGTGGATCACTCAAGGTTTATCGAACTCAGGGAGGAAGAGGTCAAAGATATCCCTCTCATGCAACCCTGCAACCACAAAGTAAGAAGTCTCTTGTGTCCCCAACACACCTAATAGGTGCACTAGTTCGGCGAAGAGATAGTGAAATACAGGTGGTATGAATAAGTATGAGCAGTAGCAACAACACCAGAAAAGTGCTTTGCTGTCCAGGACTGGTGTCTAGTTGATGGTGGTAATATTGCAGCAGTAGTAACACAGTAAAACAGTAAACAAGCAGCGATAGCAGTATTTAGGAAACAAGGCCTAGGGATCATACTTTCACTAGTGGACACTCTCAACATTGATCGCATAATAAATAACTCTTTCTCATATGTGCTACATACACTCTTTTGTTGGATGATGAACACATTGCGTAGGATTACACGAACCCTCAATGCCGGAGTTAACAAGCTCCACAATAATGTTCATATTTAAATAACCTTAGAGCATAATAGATCATTGCAAAATAAACCAAGAACTAACATAGTGCACACACTGCCCACATTACACTATGAAGGAGGAATAGATCACATCAATACTATCATAATGATAATTAACTCCACAATCTACAAGAGATCATGATCATAGCCTACGACAAGAACCACATGGTGCACACACTAGTCACCTTTACACCATGCAGGAGGAATAGATTACTTTAATAACATCACATGAGTAGCACACAACTAGTAGCGATACAAAGCTCATATGGATCTCAATCATGTAAAGCAGCTCATGAGATCATTGTATTGAAGTACATAGGAGAGAGATTAACCACATAGCTACCGGTACAGCCCCGAGCCTCGATGGAGAACTACTCCCTCCTCATGGGAGCAGCAGCGGTGATGAAGATGGCGGTGGAGATGGCAGCGGTGTCGATGGAGAAGCCTTCCGGGGGCACTTCCCCGCTCCGGCAGCGTGCCGGAACAGAGACTCCTGTCCCCCAGATCTTGGCGTTGCGATGGCGGCGGCTCTGGAAGGTTTCTGTGGGTTTCGTCGAACGCATCAGGGTTTTCGCGACGGAGGCTTTAAATAGGCGAAGAGGCGGCGCAGGAGGGCTGAAGGGGTGCCCACACCATATGGCGGCGCGGCCAGGGCCTGGGCCGCGCCGGCCTATGGTCTGGGGGCCCAGTGCCCCCCCTCTGGTCCTTCTCGTGTGTTCTGGATGCTTCCGGTGAAAATAGGAACCTGGGCGTTGATTTCGTCCGATTCCGAGAATATTTCGTTACTAGGATTTCTGAAACCAAAAACAGCAGAAAACAGCAACTGGCACTTCGGCATCTTGTTAATAGGTTAGTTCCAGAAAATGCACGAATATGACATAAAGTGTGCATAAAACATGTAGATAACATCAATAATGTGGCATGGAACATAAGAAATTATCGATACGTTGGAGACGTATCAGTGATGCGTACAGCAGCAAGTTTTTCCTCAGTAAGAAACCAAGGTTATCGAACCAGTAGGAGATGAAGGCCACGTGAAGGTTTTTGGTGAAGGAGTGTAGTGCGGCGCAATACCAGGGATTCCGGCGCCAACGTGGAACCTGCACAACACAATCAAAATACTTTGCCCCAACTTAACAGTGAGGTTGTCAATCTCACCGGCTTGCTGTAAACAAAGGATTAAACGTATGGTGTGGACAATGATGTTTGTTTGCGAAGAACAACAGAGAACAGAGATTGCAGTAGATTGTATTTCAGATGTAAAAGAATGGACCGGGGTCCACAGTTCACTAGTGGTGTCTCTCCAATAAGATAAATAGCATGTTGGGTGAATAAATTACGGTTGGGCAATTGACAAATAGAGAGGGCATAACAATGCACATACATATCATGATGACTACTATGAGTTTTACTTAGGGCATTACGACAAAGAACTGATACGTCTCAAACGTATCTATAATTTCTTATGTTCCATGCTACTTTATTGATGATACTCACATGTTTTATACACATTATATGTTATTATTATGCATTTTCTGGCACTAACCTATTGACGAGATGCCGAAGAGCCAGTTGTTGTTTTCTGCTGTTTTTGGTTTCAGAAATCCTAGTAAGGAAATATTCTCGGAATTGGACGAAATCAACGCCCAGGGTCCTATTTTTCCACGAAGCTTCCAGAAGTCTGAAGAGGAAACGAAGTGGGGCCACGAGGCGGCGACACACTAGGGCGACGCGGCCCAGGTGCTGGCCGCGCGGCCCTAGTGTGTGGGCCCCTCGTGACGCCCCCTGACCTGCCCTTCGGCCTACTTAAAGCCTTCGTCGCGAATACCCCAGTACCGAGAGCCACGATACGGAAAACCTTCCAGAGACGCCGCCGCTGCCAATCCAATCTCGGGGGATTCAGGAGATCGCCTCCGGCACCCTGATGCGTGTAGTTGACACGTCCGTTGGGAACCCCAAGAGGAAGGTGTGATGCGCACAGTAGCAAGTTTCCCTCAGTAAGAAACCAAGGTTTAATCGAACCAGTAGGAGTCAAGAAGCACGTTGAAGGTTGATGGTGGCGGAATGTAGTGCGGCGCGACACCAGGGATTCCGGCGCCAACGTGGAACCTGCACAACACAATCACAGAACTTTGCCCCAACGTAACAGCGAGGTTGTCAATCTCACCGGCTTGCTGTAAACAAAGGATTAGATGTATAGTGTGGATGATGATGTTTGTTTGCGAAGAACAGTAAAGAACAATTGCAGTAGATTGTATTTCAGATGTAAAGAATAGGACCGGGGTCCACAGTTCACTAGCGGTGTCTCTCCCATAAGGTAGCAGATGTTGGGTGAACAAATTACAGTTGGGCAATTGACAAATAAAGAAGGCATAACAATGCACATACATATATCATGATGAGTACAATGAGATTTAATCAGGGCATTACGACAAAGTACATAGACCGCTATCCAGCATGCATCTATGCCTAAAAAGTCCACTTTCAGGTTATCATCCGAACCCCTTCCGGTATTAAGTTGTAAACAACAGACAATTGCATTAAGTATGGTGCGTAATGTAATCAACACAAATATCCTTAGACAAAGCATCGATGTTTTATCCCTAGTGGCACAGCACATCCACAACCTTAGAACTTTCTGTCATTGTCCCAGATTTAATGGAGGCATGAACCCACTATCGAGCATAAATACTCCCTCTTGGAGTCACAAGTATCAACTTGGCCAGAGCCTCTACTAGCAACGGAGAGCATGCAAGAACATAAATAACATATATGATAGATTGATAATCAACTTGACATAGTATTCAATATTCATCGGATCCCAACAAACATAACATGAAGGATTACAAATAGATGATCTTGATCATGATAGGCAGCTCACAAGATCTAACATGATAGCACAATGGGGAGAAGACGACCATCTAGCTACTGCTATGGACCCATAGTCCAGGGGTGGACTACTCACACATCAATCCGGAGGCGATCATGGCGATGAAGAGACCTCCGGGAGATGATTCCCCTCTCCGGCAGGGTGCCGGAGGCGATCTCCTGAATCCCCCGAGATGGGATTGGCGGCGGCGGCGTCTCAGTAAGGTTTTCCGTATCGTGGCTCTCGGTACTGGGGGTTTCGCGACGGAGGCTTTAAGTAGGCGGAAGGGCAGGTCAGGGGCCACACTAGGGCCCCACACAACAGGCCGGCGCGGCCAAGGGCCAGGCCGCGCCCCCTAGTGTCTGGCCACCTCGTGGCCCCACTTCGTCTCTCCTTCGGTCTTCTGGAAGCTTCGTGCAAAAATAGGACCCTGGTCGTTGATTTCGTCCAATTCCGAGAATATTTCCTTTGTAGGATTTCTGAAACCAAAAACAGCAGAAACAAAGAATCGGTCTTCGGCATCTCGTCAATAGGTTAGTGCCGGAAAATGCATAATAATGACATATAATGTGTATAAAACATGTGAGTATCATCATAAAAGTAGCATGGAACATAAGAAATTATAGATACGTTTGGGACGTATCAAGCATCCCCAAGCTTAGTTCCTACTCGCCCTCGAGTAGGTAAACGATAACAAAGATAATTTCTGAAGTGACATGCTATCATAATCTTGATCATACTATTGTAAAGCATATGAGATGAATGCAGCGATTCGAAGCAATGATGAAGATAATGAGTAAACAAATGAATCATATAGCAAAGACTTTTCATGAATAATACTTTCAAGACAAGCATCAATAAGACTTGCATAAGAGTTACTCATAAAGCAATAAGTTCAAAGTAAAGGCATTGAAGCAACACAAAGGAAGATAAAGTTTCAGCGGTTGCTTTCAACTTCAACATGTATATCTCATGGATAATTGTCAACATAAAGTAATATAACAAGTGCAGTAAGTAAACATGTAAGAATCAATGCACACAGTTGATACAAGTGTTTGCTTCTGGGATAGAAAGAATAGGCAAACTGACTCAACAATAAAGTAAAAGATAGGCCCTTCGCAGAGGGAAGCATTGATTACTATTTTTGTGCTAGAGCTTTTCATTTTGAAAACAAGAAACAATTTTGTCAACGGTAGTAATAAAGCATATGTGTTATGTATAAGACATCTTATAAGTTGCAAGCCTCATGCATAGTATACTAATAGTGCTCGCACCTTGTCCTAATTAGCTTGGATTAACACGGATTATCATTGCATAGCATATGTTTCAACCAAGTGTCACAAAGGGGTACCTCTATGTCGCCTGTACAAAGGTCTAAGGAGAAAGCTCGCATTGGATTTCTCGCTTTTGATTATTCTCAACTTAGACATCCATACCGGGACAACATAGACAACAGATAATGGACTCCTCTTTTTAATGCATAACCATTCAACAACAGTTATTATTCTCATAAGAGATTGAGGATTAGCTGTCCACACTGAAACTTCCACCATGAATCACGGCTTTAGTTAGCGGCCCCATGTTCTTCTCTAACAGTATGCATACTCAAACCATTTGATTGTGAAAACCGCCCTTACTTCAGACAAGATGAACATGCATAGCAACTTGATACGTCTCCGACGTATCGATAATTTCTTATGTTCCATGCCACATTATTGATGATATCTACATGTTTTATGCATACTTTATGTCATATTTATGCATTTTCCGGCACTAACCTATTAACGAGATGCCGAAGAGCCAGTTCTTGTTTTCTGCTGTTTTTGGTTTCAGAAATCCTAGTAAGGAAATATTCTCGGAATTGGACGATATCAACGCCCAGGGGCCTATTTTTACACGAAGCTTCCAGAAGACCGGAGGACTTACGAAGTGGGGCCACGAGGCGCCGCCACAACAGGGCGGCGCGGCCTGGGCCTTGGCCGCGCGACCCTGGTGTGTGGGGCCCTCGTGTGGCCCCCTGACCAGCCCTTCCGCCTACTTAAAGTATTCGTCGCAAAACCCCCAGTACCGAGAGCCACGATACGGAAAACCTTACTGAGACGCCGCCGCTGCCAATCCCATCTCGGGGGATTCAGGAGATCGCCTCCGGCACCCTGCCGGAGAGGGGAATCATCTCCCGGAGGACTCTTCACCGCCATGATCGCCTCCGGAGTGATGAGTGAGTAGTTCACCCCTGGACTATGGGTCCATAGCAGTAGCTAGATGGTCGTCTTCTCCTTATGTGCTTCATTGTCGGATCTTGTGAGCTGCCTAACATGATCAAGATCATCTATCTTTAATGCTATATGTTGTGTTTGTCGGGATCCGATGGATAGAGAATATTATGTTATGTTGATTATCAATCTATTACCTATGTGTTTTTAATGATCTTGCATGCTCTCCGTTATTAGTAGAGGCTCTGGCCAAGTTTTTGCTCTTAACTCTAAGAGGGAGTATTTATGCTCGATAGTGGGTCCATGCCTCCATTAAATCTGGGACAGTGACAGAAAGTTCTAAGGTTGTGGATGTGCTGTTTCCACTAGGGATAAAACATTGATGCTATGTCCGAGGATGTAGTTATTGATTACATGACGCACCATACTTAATGCAATTGTCTGTTGTTTGCAACTTAATACTGGAAGGGGTTCGGATGATAACCTGAAGGTGGACTTTTTAGGCATAGATGCATGCTGGATAGCGGTCTATGTACTTTGTCGTAATGCCCAATTAAATCTCACTATACTCATCATATCATGTATGTGCATGGTCATGCCCTCTCTATTTGTCAATTGCCCGACTGTAATTTGTTCACCCAACATGCTATTTATCTTATGGAGAGACACCTTTAGTGAACTGTGGACCCCGGTCCATTCTTTTACATTGAATACAATTTACTGCAATACTTGTTCTACTATTTTCTGCAAACAATCATCATCCACACTATACATCTAATCCTTTGTTACAGCAAGCCGGTGAGATTGACAACCTCACTGTTTCGTTGGGGCAAAGTACTTTGGTTGTGTTGTGCAGGTTCCACGTTGGCGCCGAAATCCCTGGTGTTGTGCCGCACTACATCCCGCCGCCATCAACCTTCGACGTGCTTCTTGACTCCTACTGGTTCGATAAACCTTGGTTTCTTACTGAGGGAAAACTTGCTGCTGTGCGCATCATACCTTCCTCTTGGGGTTCCCAACGAACGTGTGTATTACACGCCATCAAGCTCTTTTTCTGGCGCCGTTGTCAGGGATTCTGAAGAAAAGCTACACCACGGAAATTGCCAACTCCCACGGCAACAGCTCTTTTTCTGGCGCCGTTGCCGGGGAGATCAAGACACGCTGCAAGGGGAGTCTCCACAATCCAATCTCTTTACTTTGTTTTTGTCTTGCTTTATTTTATTTACTTTCTTGTTTGCTGCATTATATCAAAACACAAAAAAATTAGTTGCTAGCTTTACTTTATTTACTGTCTTGTTCTCTATATCAAAAACACAAAAAAAATTAGTTACTTGCATTTATTTTATCTAGTTTGCTTTATTTACTACTGCTAAAATGGGTACTCCTAAAAATACTAAGTTGTGTGACTTCACAACCACAAATAATAATGATTTCTTATGCACACCTATTGCTCCACCTGCTACTACAGCAGAATTTTTTGAAATTAAACCTGCTTTACTGAATCTTGTTATGCGAGAGCAATTTTCTGGTGTTAGTTCTGATGATGCTGCTGCCCATCTCAATAATTTTGTTGAACTATGTGAAATGAAAAAATATAAGGATGTAGATGGTGACATTATAAAATTAAAATTGTTTCCTTTCTCATTAAGAGGAAGAGCTAAAGATTGGTTGCTATCTCTGCCTAAGAATAGTATTGATTCATGGACTAAATGCAAGGATGCTTTTATTGGTAGATATTATCCCCCTGCTAAAATTATATCTTTGAGGAGTAGCATAATGAATTTTAAACAATTGGATAATGAGCATGCTGCACAAGCTTGGGAAAGAATGAAATATTTGGTTAAAAATTGCCCTACCCATGGACTGACTACTTGGATGATCATCCAAACCTTTTATGCAGGACTGAACTTTTCTTCGCGGAACCTATTGGATTCAGCTGCTGGAGGTACCTTTATGTCCATCACTCTTGGTGAAGCAACAAAGCTTCTTGATAATATGATGATTAATTACTCTGAATGGCACACAGAAAGAGCTCCACAAGGTAAGAAGGTAAATTCTGTCGAAGAAACCTCTTCCTTGAGTGATAAGATTGATGCTATTATGTCTATGCTTGTGAATGATAGGACTAATGTTGATCCTAATAATGTTCCGTTAGCTTCATTGGTTGCTCAAGAAGAACATGTTGATGTAAACTTCATTAAAAATAATAATTTCAACAACAATGCTTATCGGAACAATTCTAGTAATAACTATAGGCCATATCCTTCTGCTAATGGTAATAGTTAGGATAATTCTTATGGGAATTCTTACAACAATAATAGGAACACACCCCCTGGACTTGAAGCTATGCTTAAAGAATTTATTAGTACACAAACTACTTTTAACAAATCTGTTGAGGAAAAGCTTGATAAAATTGATATTCTTGCTTCTAAGGTTGATAGACTTGCCTCTGATGTTGATCTTTTAAAATCGAAAGTTATGCCTAATAAGGATATTGAAAATAAAATTATTACTACAGCAAATGCCATCCAAGTTAGAATTAATGAGAATATAAGATTGATGGCTGAATTGCATGCTAGGTGGGAAAGAGAAGAAAATGAAAAACTAGCTAAAGAGAATAATGTAGCTAAAGTTTGGACTATTACCACCACTAGCAATGCTAATGCTCCACATGTTGCTGCACCTCCTAATAATAATGGTAAAAGGATTGGTGTTGGCAATGTTTCCACTTCTAATGCAAAGCCCGCAAAACTGCCGGAAACTGCTAAAACTGCTGAAACTGCCTGTGATAAAACTGCTGAATTTTTTTCCAACATTGGGGATGATGATCCCATTGCTGTAGATCATAATGGTTTAGACTTTGATGATTGCCACATCTCTGAAGTCATAAAGTTTTTACAAAAGCTTGCTAAAAGTCCCAATGCTAGTGCTATAAATTTAGCCTTTACAAAACATATTACGAATGCTCTCATAAAAGCTAGAGAAGAGAAACTAGAACGTGAAGCTTCTATTCCTAGAAAGCTAGAGGATGGTTGGGAGCCCATAATTAATATGAAGGTCAATGACTTTGATTGTAATGCTTTATGTGATCTTGGTGCAAGTATTTCCGTTATGCCTGAGAAAATCTATAATATGCTTGACTTGCCACCATTGAAAAATTGTTATTTGGATGTTAATCTTGCTGATCATTCTACAAAGAAACCTTTGGGGAGAGTTGATAATGTTCGTATTATGGTTAACAATAACCTTGTCCCCGTTGATTTTGTTGTCTTGGATATTGAATGCAATGCATCTTGTCCCATTATATTGGCAAGACCTTTTCTTCGAACTGTTGATGCCACCATTGATATGAAGGAAGGTAATATTAAATATCAATTTCCTCTCAAGAAAGGTATGGAACACTTCCCTAGAAAGAGAATGAAGTTACCTTATGATTCTATTATTAGAACAACTTATGATGTTGATGCTTCGTCTCTTGATGTTACTTGATACACACTTTCTGCGCCTAGCTGAAAGGCATTAAAGAAAAGCGCTTATGGGAGACAACCCATGTTTTACTACAATACTTTATTTTATATTTGAGTCTTGGAAGTTGTTTCCTACTGTAGCAACCTCTCCTTATCTTAGTTTTGTGCATTGTTGTGCCAAGTAAAGTCGTTGATAGTAAGGTTCATACTAGATTTGGATTACTGCGCAGAAACAAATTTCTTTGCTGTCACGAATCTGGGCCTAATTCTCTGTAGGTAACTCAGAAAATTATGCCAATTTACGTGAGTGATCCTCAGATATGTACGCAACTTTCATTCAATTTGGGCATTTTTATTTGAGCAAGTCTGGTGCCACTTTAAAATTCGTCTTTACGAACTGTTCTGTTTTGACAGATTCTGTCTTTTATTTCGCATTGCCTCTTTTGCTATGTTGGATGAATATCTTTGTTCCATTAATATCCAGTAGCTTTGTGCAATGTCCAGAAGTGTTAAGAATGATTATGTCATCTCTGAACATGTAAATGTTTATTGTGCATTAACCCTCTAATGAGTTGTTTCGAGTTTGGTGTGGAGGAAGTTTTCAAGGATCAAGAGAGGGAGATGATACAATATGATCAAGGAGAGTGAAAGCTCTAAGCTTGGGGATGCCCCGGTGGTTCACCCCTGCATATTTTAAGAATACTCAAGCGTCTAAGCTTGGGGATGCCCAAGGCATCCCCTTCTTCATCGACAACATTATCAGGTTCCTCCCCCGAAACTATATTTTTATTCCATCACATCTTATGTGCTTTGCTTGGAGCGTCGGTTTGTTTTTGTTTTTGTTTTTGTTTGAATAAAATGGATCCTAGCATTCATTGTGTGGGAGAGAGACACGCTCCGCTGTTGCATATGGACAAATATGTCCTTAGGCTTTACTCATCGTATTCATGGCGAAGTTTGAATCTTCTTCGTTAAATTGTTATATGGTTGGAATCGGGAAATGCTACATGTAGTAATTCTAAAATGTCTTGAATAATTTGATACTTGGCAATTGTTGTGCTCATGTTTAAGCTCTTGCATCATATACTTTGCACCTATTAATGAAGAAATACATAGAGCTTGCTAAAATTTGGTTTGCATAATTGGTCTCTCTAAAGTCTAGATAATTTCTAGTATTGAGTTTTGAACAACAAGGAAGGCGGTGTAGAGTCTTATAATGTTTACAATATGTCTTTTATGTAAGTTTTGCTGCACCGGTTCATCCTTGTGTTTGTTTCAAATAAATTTGCTAGCCTAAACCTTGTATCGAGAGGGAACACTTCTCATGCATCCAAAATCTTTGAGCCAACCACTATGCCATTTGTGTCCACCATACCTACCTACTACATGGTATTTCTCCGCCATTCCAAAGTAAATTGCTTGAGTGCTACCTTTAAAATTTTCATTCTTTACCTTTGCAATATATAGCTCATGGGACAAATAGCTTAAAAACTATTGTGGTATTGAATATGTACTTATGCACTTTATCTCTTATTAAGTTGTTTGTTGTGCGATAACCATGTTCCTGGGGACGCCATCAACTACTCTTTGTTGAATATCATGTGAGTTGATATGCATGTCCGTCTTGTCTAAAGTAAGGGAGATTTACCACTCATTTAATGGTTAGAGCATGCATAATGTTAGAGAAGAACATTGGGCAGCTAACTAAAGCCATGAACCATGGTGGAAGTTTCAGTTTTGGACATATATCCTCAATCTCATATGAGAACATTAATTGGTGCTACATGCTTATGCATTAAAGAGGAGTCCATTGTCTGTTGTCTATGTTGTCCCGGTATGGATGTCTAAGTTGAGAATAATCAAAAGCGAGAAATCCAAATGCGAGCTTTCTCCTTAGACCTTTGTACAGACGGCATAGAGGTACCCCTTTGTGACACTTGGTTAAAACATGTGTATTGCGATGATAATCCTGGTAATCCAAGCTAATTAGGACAAGGTGCGGGCACTATTAGTACACTATGCATGAGGCTTGCAACTTGTAAGATATAATTTACATAACACATATGCTTTATTACTACCGTTGACAAAATTGTTTCTTGTTTTCAAAACCAAAGCTCTAGCACAAATATAGCAATCAATGCTTCCCTCTGCGAAGGGCCTTTCTTTTACTTTTATGTTGAGTCAGTTCACCTATCTCTTTCCACCTCAAGAAGCAAACACTTGTGTGAACTGTGCATTGATTCCTACATACTTGCATATTGCACTTGTTATATTACTTTAGATTGACAATATTCATGAGATATACATGTTACAAGTTGAAAGCAACCGCTGAAACTCAATCTTCCTTTGTGTTGCTTCAATACCTTTACTTTGATTTATTGCTTTATGAGTTAACTCTTATGCAAGACTTATTGATGCTTGTCTTGAAAGTACTATTCATGAAAAGTCTTTGCTTTGTGATTCATTTGTTTACTCATGTCATTACCATTGTTTTGATCGCTGCATTCATTACATATGCTTACAATAGTATGATCAAGGTTATGATGGCATGTCACTCCAGAAATTATCTTTGTTATCGTTTACCTGCTCGGGACGAGTAGGAACTAAGCTTGGGGATGCTGATACATCTCCGACGTATCGATAATTTCTTATGTTCCATGCCACATTATTGATGATATCTACATGTTTTATGCATACTTTATGTCATATTTATGCATTTTCCGGCACTAACCTATTAACGAGATGCCGAAGAGCCAGTTGCTGTTTTCTGCTGTTTTTGGTTTCAGAAATCCTAGTAAGGAAATATTCTCGGAATTGGACGAAATCAACGCCCAGGGGCCTATTTTTACACGAAGCTTCCAGAAGACCGGAGGACTTACGAAGTGGGGCCACGAGGCGCCACCACAACAGGGCGGCGCGGCCTAGGCCTTGGCCGCGCGGCCCTGGTGTGTGGGGCCCTCGTGTGGCCCCCTGACCAGCCCTTCCGCCTACTTAAAGTCTTCGTCGCAAAACCCCCAGTACCGAGAGCCACGATACGGAAAACCTTACTGAGACGCCGCTGCCGCCAATCCCATCTCGGGGGATTCAGGAGATCGCCTCCGGCACCCTGCCGGAGAGGGGAATCATCTCCCGGAGGACTCTTCACCGCCATGATCGCCTCCGGAGTGATGAGTGAGTAGTTCACCCCTGGACTATGGGTCCATAGCAGTAGCTAGATGGTCGTCTTCTCCTTATGTGCTTCATTGTCGGATCTTGTGAGCTGCCTAACATGATCAAGATCATCTATCTGTAATGCTATATGTTGTGTTTGTCGGGATCCGATGGATAGAGAATATTATGTTATGTTGATTATCAATCTATTACCTATGTGTTGTTTATGATCTTGGATGCTCTCCGTTATTAGTAGAGGCTCTGGCCAAGTTTTTGCTCTTAACTCCAAGAGGGAGTATTTATGCTCGATAGTGGGTTCATGCCTCCATTAAATCCGGGACAGTGACAGAAAGTTCTAAGGTTGTGGATGTGCTGTTGCCACTAGGGATAAAACATTGATGCTATGTCCGAGGATGTAGTTATTGATTACATTACGCACCATACTTAATGCAATTGTCTGTTTTTTGCAACTTAATACTGGAAGGCGTTCGGATGATAACCTGAAGGTGGACTTTTTAGGCATAGATGCATGCTGGATAGCGGTCTATGTACTTTGTCGTAATGCCCAATTAAATCTCACTATACTCATCATATCATGTATGTGCATGGTCATGCCCTCTCTATTTGTCAATTGCCCGACTGTAATTTGTTCACCCAACATGCTATTTATCTTATGGAGAGACACCTTTAGTGAACTGTGGACCCCGGTCCATTCTTTTACATTGAATACAATTTATAGCAATACTTGTTCTACTGTTTTCTGCAAACAATCATCATCCACACTATACATCTAATCATTTGTTACAGCAAGCCGGTGAGATTGACAACCTCACTGTTTCGTTGGGGCAAAGTACTTTGGTTGTGTTGTGCAGGTTCCACGTTGGCGCCGGAATCCCTGGTGTTGCGCCGCACTACATCCCGCCGCCATCAACCTTCGACGTGCTTCTTGACTCCTACTGGTTCGATAAACCTTGGTTTCTTACTGAGGGAAAACTTGCTGCTGTGCGCATCATACCTTCCTCTTGGGGTTCCCAACGAACGTGTGTATTACACGCCATCACAACTCACATGATATTCAACAAAGGTAAAAGAGTTGATGGTGTCCCCAGAAAACATGGTTACCGCTCAACAAGCAACTTACTAAGAAATGAGACACATAAGTACATGTTTTCACCACGATAGTTTTTAAGCTATTTTCTCCCATGAGCTATATATTGTAAAGGTAAAGAATAGAAATTTTAAAGGTAGCACTCAAGTAATGTACTTTGGAATGGCGGAGAAATTCCATGTGGTAGGTAGGTATGGTGGACACAAATGGCATGGTTATTGGCTCAAGGATTTGGATGCACGAGAAGAATTCCTCTCAATACAAGGCTAGGCTAGCAAGGTTGTTTGAAGCAAACTCAAGTATAAAAGGTGCAGCAAAGCTCACATATGAACATATTGTAACTATTATAAGACTTTACATTGTCTCCTTGTTGTTCAAACACCTCAACCAAAAAATATCTAGACTCTAGAGATCAATCATGCAAACCAAATTTTAACAAGCTCTATGTAGTTATTCATTAATGAGTACAAGGTACATGATGCAAGAGCTTAAACAAGATCTATATGAGCATAACAATTGCCAAGTATCACATTATTCAAGACATTAAACCATTTACCACATGCGGCATTTTCCGTTTCCAACCATATAACAATGAATGAAGTAGTTCAAATTTCGCAATGAACATTAAAGATGAAGCTAAGAACATATGTATTCATACGAAACAGCGGAGCGTGTCTCTCTCCCACACAAAGAATGCTAGGATCCGATCTTATTCAAACAAAAACAAAAATAAAAACAAACAGACGCTCCAAGTAAAGCACATAAGATGTGACGGAATAAAAATATAGTTTCACTAGAGGTGACCTGATAAGTTGTCGATGAAGAAGGGATGCCTTGGGCATCCCCAAGCTTAGACGCTTGAGTCTTCTTAAAATATGCAGGGATGAACCACGGGGGCATCCCCAAGCTTTGACTTTTCACTCTTCTTGATCATATTGTATCATCCTCCTCTCTTGACCCTTGAAAACTTCCTCCACACCAAACTCGAAACAAACTCATTAGAGGGTCAGTGCATAATTCATATATTCAGAGGTGACATAATCATTCTTAAAACTTCTGGACATTCCACAAAGCTACTGAAAGTTAATGGAACAAAGAAATCCATCAAACATAGCAAAACAGGCAATGCGAAATAAAAGGCAGAATCTGTCAAAACAGAATAGTTCATAAAGACGAATTTTAAAGTGGCACCAGACTTGCTCAGATGAAAATGCCCAAATTTAATGTAAGTTGCGTACATGTCTGAGGATCACGCACGTAAATTGGCAGATTTTGCTGAGCTACCTACAGAGAGGCAGGTCGAAATTCGTGACAGCAAGAAATCTGTTTCTGCGCAGTAATCCAAATCTAGTATTGGCTTTACTATCAAAGACTTTACTTGGCACAACAATGCAACAAAATAAATATAAGGAGAGGTTGCTACAGTAGTAAACAACTTCCAAGACTCAAATATAAAATAAAGTGCAGAAGTAAAATAATGGGTTGTCTCCCATAAGCGCTTTTCTTTAACGCCTTTCAGCTAGGCGCAGAAAGTGTGTATCAAGTAACATCAAGAGACGAAGCATCAACATCATAAGTTGTTCTAATAATAGAATCATAAGGTAACTTCATTCTCTTTCTAGGGAAGTGTTCTATACCTTTCTTGAGAGGAAATTGATATTTAATATTACCTTCCTTCATATCAATGGTGGCACCAACAGTTCGAAGAAAAGGTCTTCCCAATATAATGGGACAAGATGCATTGCATTCAATATCCAAGACAACAAAATCAACGGTGACAAGGTTATTGTTAACCATAATACGAACATTATCAATCCTCCCCAAAGGTTTCTTTATAACATTATCAACAAGATTAACATCCAAATAACAATTCTTCAATGGTGGCAAGTCAAGCATATCATAAATTTTCTTAGGCATAACAGAAATACTTGCACCAAGATCACATAAAGCATTACAATCAAAATCATTGACCCTCATCTTAATGATGGGCTCCCAACCATCTTCTAACTTTCTAGGAATAGAGGTTTCAAGTTTTAGTTTCTCTTCTCTAGCTTTTATGAGAGTATTTGTAATATGTTTTGTAAAGGCCAAATTTATAGCACTAGCATTGGGACTTTTAGCAAGCTTTTGTAAGAACTTTATGACTTCAGAGATTTGAAAATCATCAAAGTCTAAATCATTATGACCTACAGCAATGGGATCATTATCCCCAATATTTTGAAAAATTTCAGTAGTTTTATCAATTTCAGCAGTTTTAGCAGTTTCAGGCAATTTTGCACGCTTTGCACTAGGAGTAGAAACATTGACAACACCAATTATTTTACTATTGATAGTAGGAGGTGTAGCAACATGTGAAGCATTATCATTACTAGTGGTGGTAATAGTCCAAACTTTAGCTACATTATTCTCTTTAGCTAGTTTTTCATTTTCTTCTCTTTCCCACCTAGCATGCAATTCGGCCATCAATCTAATATTCTCATTAATTCGAACTTGGATGGCATTTGCTGTAGTAACAATCTTATTATCAATATCCCTATTAGGCATAACTTTCAATTTTAAAAGATCAACATCAGAGGCAAGACTATCAACCTTAGAAGCGAGAATATCAATTTTTTCGAGCTTTTCCTCTACAGATTTGTTAAAAGCAGTTTGTGTACTAATAAATTCTTTAAGCATGGCTTCAAGACCAGGGGGTACACTCCTATTATTGTTGTAAGAATTCCCATAAGAATTACCATAACTATTACCATTAGCAGAAGGATATGGCCTATAGTTGTTACCAGAATTATTCCTGTAAGCATTGTTGTTGAAATTATTATTTTTAATGAAGTTCACATCAACATGTTCTTCTTGGGCAACCAATGAAGCTAAAGGAACATTATTTGGATCAAAATTAGATTTACCATTCACAAGCATAGACATAATCACATCAATCTTATCACTCAAGGAGGAGGTTTCTTCAACAGAATTTTCCTTCTTACCTTGTGGAGCTCTTTCCGTGTGCCATTCAGAGTAATTTATCATCATATCATCAAGAAGCTTTGTTGCCGCCCCCAAAGTAATGGACATAAAGGTACCTCCAGCAGCTGAATCCAATAGGTTCCGCGAAGAAAAATTCAATCCTGCATAAAAGGTTTGGATGATCATCCAAGTAGTTAGTCCATGGGTTGGGCAATTCTTTACCAAAGATTTCATTCTCTCCCATGCTTGAGCAACATGTTAATTATCTAATTGCTTAAAATTCATTATGCTACTTCTCAAAGATATAATTTTAGCGGGAGGATAATATCTACCAATAAAAGCATCCTTGCATTTAGTCCAAGAATCAATACTATTTCTAGGCAGAGATAGCAACCAATCTTTAGCTCTTCCTCTTAAAGAGAAAGGAAACAATTTTAATTTTATAATGTCACCATCTACATCCTTATACTTTTGCATTTCACATAGTTCAACAAAATTATTAAGATGGGCAGCAGCATCATCAGAACTAACACCAGAAAATTGCTCTCTCATAACAAGATTCAGTAAAGCAGGTTTAATTTCAAAGAATTCTGCTGTAGTAGCAGGTGGAGCAATAGGTGTGCATAGGAAATCATTATTATTTGTGCTAGTGAAGTCACACAACTTAGTATTCTCAATAGTACCCATTTTAGCAGTAGTAAATAAAGTAAACTAAATAAAGTAAATGCAAGTAACTAATTTTTTTATGTTTTTGATATAGAGAACAAGACAGTAAATAAAGTAAAGCTAGCAACTAATTTTTTTGTGTTTTGTTTAATGCAGCAAACAAAGTAGTAAATAAAGTAAAACAAAGCAAGACAAAAACAAAGTAAAGAGATTGGAAGTGGAGACTCCCCTTGCAGCGTGTCTTGATCTCCCTGGCAACGGCGCCAGAAATTTATCTGCTGGCGTGCAGTTGACGTGGGAGATAGAAATCTTTGTGGTGTAACTTTTCTTCTGTCCCGGTAACGGCGCCGAAATTTGCTTGATGCGTGTAGTTGACACGTCCGTTGGGAACCCCAAGAGGAAGGTGTGATGCGCACAGTAGCAAGTTTCCTCGAAGAAACCAAGGTTTAATCGAATCAGAGGGAGTCAAGAAGCACGTTGAAGGTTGATGGTGGCGGAATGTAGTGCGCGCAACACCGGGGATTCCGGTGCCAACGTGGATCCTGCACAACACAATCACAGTAACTTTGCCCCAACGTAACGGCGAGGTTGTCAATCTCACGACTTGCTGTAAACAAAGGATTAGATGTATAGTGTGGATGATGATGTTTGTTTGCGAAGAACAAGAAAGAACAATTGCGATGATTGTATTTCAGATGTAAAGAATAGGACCGGGGTCCACAGTTCACTAGCGGTGTCTCTCCCATAAGATAGCAGATGTTGGGTGAACAAATTACAGTTGGGCAATTGACAAATAAAGAAGGCATAACAATGCACATACATATATCATGATGAGTACTATGAGATTTAATCAGGGCATTACGACAAAGTACATAGACCGCTATCCAGCATGCATCTATGCCTAAAAAGTCCACTTTCAGGTTATCATCCGAACCCCTTCCGGTATTAAGTTGTAAACAACAGACAATTGCATTAAGTATGGTGCGTAATGTAATCAACACAAATATCCTTAGACAAAGCATCGATGTTTTATCCCTAGTGGCAACAGCACATCCACAACCTTAGAACTTTCCACATCGTCCCTGCATTTAATGGAGGCATGAACCCACTATCGAGCATAAATACTCCCTCTTGGAGTCACAAGTATCAACTTGGCCAGAGCCTCTACTAGCAACGGAGAGCATGCAAGAACATAAATAACATATATGATAGATTGATAATCAACTTGACATAGTATTCAATATTCATCGGATCCCAAAAACACAACATGAAGGATTACAAATAGATGATCTTGATCATGATAGGCAGGTCACAAGATCTAACATGATAGCACAATGGGGAGAAGACGACCATCTAGCTACTGCTATGGACCCATAGTCCAGGGGTGGACTACTCACACATCAATCCGGAGGCGATCATGGCGATGAAGAGACCTCCGGGAGATGATTCCCCTCTCCGGCAGGGTGCCGGAGGCGATCTCCTGAATCCCCCGAGATGGGATTGGCGGCGGCGGCGTCTCAGTAAGGTTTTCCGTATCGTGGCTCTCGGTACTGGGGGTTGATACGTCTCCGACGTATCGATAATTTCTTATGTTCCATGCCACATTATTGATGATATCTACATGTTTTATGCATACTTTATGTCATATTTATGCGTTTTCCGGAACTAACCTATTGACGAGATGCCGAAGGGCCAGTTCATGTTTTCTGCTGTTTTTGGTTCCAGAAATCCTAGTAAGGATATATTCTCGGAATCGGACGAAATCAACGCCCAACATCCTATTTTTTCCGGAAGGTTCCAGAGCATCGAAGAAGTACCGAAGAGGAGCCAGGGGGGCCCCACACAACACCCTGGCGCAGCCAGAGGGGGGCCGCGCCCCCTAGTGTGTGGGCCCACCAGGCCCCCTCCAAGGCTGCCCTTCCGCCTACTTAAGGTCTCCGTCGCGAAAACCCTATCACGTTCGACGAAACCAGAGAAAACCTTCCAGAGCCGCCGCCATCGCGAAGCCAAGATCTGGGGGACAGGAGTCTCTGTTCCGGCACGCCGCCGGGACGGGGAAGTGCCCCCGGAAGGCTTCTCCATCGACACCACCGCCATCTTCACCAACGCTGTTGTCTCCCATGAGGAGGGAGTAGTTCTCCATCGAGGCTCGGGGCTGTACCGGTAGCTATGTGGTTCATCTCTCTCCTATGTGCTTCAATACAATAATCTCATGAGCTGCCTTACATGATTGAGATTCATATGATGATGCTTGTAATCTAGATGTCATTATGCTAGTCAAGTGGATTTTACTTATGTGATCTCCGGAGACTCCTTGTCCCACGTGTGTAAAGGTGACAGTGTGTGCACCGTGTGGGTCTCTTAGGCTATATTTCACAGGATACTTATTCACTGTTATGAATGGCATAGTGAAGTGCTTATTTATATCTCTTTATGATTGCAATGTGTTTTGTATCACAATTTATCTGTGTGCTACTCTAGTGATGTTATTAAAGTAGTTTATTCCTCCTGCACGGTGTATTGGTGACAGTGTGTGCATCGTGTAGTACTTGGCGTAGGCTATGATTGTGATCTCTTGTAGATTATGAAGTTAACTATTGCTATGATAGTATTGATGTGATCTATTCCTCCTTTCGTAGTGTGAAGGTGACAGTGTGCATGCTATGTTAGTACTTGGTTTGGTTATGTTGATCTGTCATGCACTCTAAGGTTATTTAAATATGAACATTGAATATTGTGGAGCTTGTTAACTCCGGCATTGAGGGTTCGTGTAATACTACACAGTTAGTGGTGTTCATCATCCAACAAGAGGGTGTAGAGTCTAGCATCTATTTATTTATTCTGTTATGTGATCAATGTTGAGAGTGTCCACTAGTGAAAGTATGATCCCTAGGCCTTGTTCCTAAATACTGCTATCGCTGCTTGTTTCTTGTTTCTTTGCATCTTTACTTCCTGCAATATTACTACCATCAATCGCATGACAGCAAGCACTTTTTCTGGCGCCGTTACTCTTGCTCATATTCATTCATACCACTTGTATTTCACTATCTCTTCGCGAACTAGTGCACCTATTAGGTGTGTTGGGGACACAAGAGACTTCTTGCTTTGTGGTTGCAGGTTGCATGAGAGGGATATCTTTGACCTCTTCCTCCCTGAGTTCGATAAACCTTGGGTGATCCACTTAAGGGAAACTTGCTGCTGTTCTACAAACCTCTGCTCTTGGAGGCCCAACACTGTCTACAAGAATAGAAGCAGCCGTAGACATCAAGCAATTTTCTGGCGCCGTTGCCGGGGAGGAAAGGTAAAAGGCACTCATACTCCGGTCCCAGGTAAAGTACTTTTATGTTGCCGTTGTGTGTGTGCTCGAAGCTATTTCCTTTAGATCCTGCAATTGCATCTTTTTGTTTCTTGTTTACACTAGTTAGGCATAATGGACAACAATGAGCTTCTTATTCTATTTCTTGATTTAAGACATGGATGGTTTGATGCGAAAATTAAAAAAACCTATGGAACATATTAGTATGAACGCTTTGAACACCATTGTTGCTAATGATTTGGAAAATTCTAAGCTTGGGGAAGCTGGCTTTGATGAGCATGATATTTTTAGTCCCCCAAGCATTGAGGAGAAAATTTACTTTGATGATACTTTGCCTCCTATTTATGATGATTATAATGATATTGGACTTTTAGAACCGCCTGTTATGGAGGATAAATTTGATTATGATTACAATATGCCTCCTATATTTGATGATGAGAATAATAATGATAGCTACTTTGTTGAATTTGCTCCCACTACAACTAATAAAATTGATTATGCTTATGTGGAGAGTAATAATTTTATGCATGAGACTCATGATAAGAATGCTTTATGTGATAGTTATATTGTTGAGTTTGCTCATGATGCCACTGTATATTATTATGAGAGAGGAAAATATGGTTGTAGAAATTTTCATGTTACTAAAACACCTCTCTATGTGCTGAAATTTTTGAAGCTACACTTGTTCTATCTTCCTATGCTTGTTACTTTTCTCTTCATGAACTTGTTTATTTACAAGATTCCTTTTCATAGGAAGCATGTTAGGCTTAAATTTGTTTTGAATTTACTTTTTGATGCTCTCTTTTGCTTCAACTCTTATTTCTTGCGAGTGCATCATTAAAACTGCTGAGCCCATCTTAATGGCTATAAAGAAAGCACTTCTTGGGAGATAACCCATGTGTTTATTTTGCTACAGTACCTCTATTTTATATTTGTGTCTTGGAAGTTGTTACTACTGTAGCAACCTCTCCTTATCTTAGTTTTGTTGCATTGTTGTGCCAAGTAAAGTCTTTGATAGTAAGGTTCATACTAGATTTGGATTACTGCGCAGAAACAGATTTCTTGCTGTCACAAATCTGGGCCTAATTCTCTGTAGGTAACTCAGAAAATTATTCCAATTTACGTGAGTGATCCTCAGATATGTACGCAACTTTCATTCAATTTGGGAATTTTCATCTGAGCAAGTCTGGTGCCTCAATAAAATTCGTCTTTACGGACTGTTCTGTTTTGACAGATTCTGTCTTTTATTTCGCATTGCTTCTTTCGCTGTGTTGGGTGGATTTCTTTGTTCCATTACCTTCCAGTAGCTTTGGGAAATGTCCAGAAGTGTTAAGAATGATTGTGTCACCTCTGAACATGTGAATTTTTGATTATGCACTAACCCTCTAATGAGTTGTTTTGAGTTTGGTGTGGAGGAAGTTTTCAAGGGTCAAGAGAGGAGGATGATACAATGTGATCAAGAAGAGTGAAAGCTCTAAGCTTGGGGATGCCCCGGTGGTTCATCCCTGCATATTTCAAGAAGACTCAAGCATCTAAGCTTGGGGATGCCCAAGGCATCCCCTTCTTCATCGACAAATTTATCAGGTTCCTCCCTTGAAACTATATTTTTATTCTGTCACATCTTATGTACTTTACTTGGAGCGTCTATTTGTTTTTGTTTTTGTTTATGTTTGAATAAGTTCATCCTTGTGTGGGAGAGAGACACTCTCCGCTGGTTCGTATGAACACATGTGTTCTTAGCTTTTAATGTTCATGGCGAAGGTTGAAACTGCTTCGTTAATTGTTATATGGTTGGAAACGGGAAATGCTACATGTAGTAATTGATAAAATGTCTTGGATAATTTGATACTTGGCAATTGTTGTGCTCATGTTTAAGCTCTTGCATCATATACTTTGCACCTATTAACGAAGAAATACATAGAGCTTGCTAAAATTTGGTTTGCATAATTGGTCTCTCTAAAGTCTAGATAATTTCTAGTATTGAGTTTGAACAACAAGGAAGACGGTGTAGAGTCTTATAATGTTTACAATATGTCTTTTATGTGAGTTTTGCTGCACCGGTTCATCCTTGTGTTTGTTTCAAATAACCTTGCTAGCCTAAACCTTGTATCGAGAGGGAATACTTCTCATGCATCCAAAATCCTTGAGCCAACCACTATGCCATTTGTGTCCACCATACCTACCTACTACATGGTATTTCTCCGCCATTCCAAAGTAAATTGCTTGAGTGCTACCTTTAAAATTTCCATTCTTTACCTTTGCAATATATAGCTCATGGGACAAATAGCTTAAAAACTATTGTGGTATTGAATATGTACTTATGCACTTTATCTCTTATTAAGTTGTTTGTTGTGCGATAACCATGTTCCTGGGGACGCCATCAACTACTCTTTGTTGAATATCATGTGAGTTGCTATGCATGTCCGTCTTGTCTGAAGTAAGGGAGATTTACCACTCATTTAATGGTTAGAGCATGCATAATGTTAGAGAAGAACATTGGGCCGCTAACTAAAGCCATGAACCATGGTGGAAGTTTCAGTTTTGGACATATATCCTCAATCTCATATGAGAACATTAATTGTTGCTACATGCTTATGCATTAAAGAGGAGTCCATTATCTGCTGTCTATGTTGTCCCGGTATGGATGTCTAAGTTGAGAATAATCAAAAGCGAGAAATCCAAATGCGAGCTTTCTCCTTAGACCTTTGTACAGGCGGCATAGAGGTACCCCTTTGTGACACTTGGTTAAAACATGTGTATTGCAATGACAATCCCGGTAATCCAAGCTAATTAGGACAAGGTGCGGGCACTATTAGTATACTATGCATGAGGCTTGCAACTTGTAAGATATAATTTACATGATACATATGCTTTATTACTACCGTTGACAAAATTGTTTCTTGTTTTCAAAACCAAAGCTCTAGCACAAATATAGCAATCAATGCTTCCCTCTGCGAAGAGCCTTTCTTTTACTTTTATGTTGAGTCAGTTCACCTATTTCTCTCCACCTCAAGAAACAAACACTTGTGTGAACTGTGCATTGATTCCTACATACTTGCATATTGCACTTGTTATATTAATTTGTGTTGAGAATTATCCATGAGATATATATGTTGAAGTTGAAAGCAACCGCTGAAACTTTATCTTCCTTTGTGTTGCTTCAATGCCTTTACTTTGAATTTATTGCTTTATGAGTAACTCTTATGCAAGACTTATTGATGCTTGTCTTGAAGTACTATTCATGAAAAGTCTTTGCTTTATGATTCATTTGTTTACTCATGTCATTACTTTTGTTTTGATCGCTGCATTCATTACATATGCTTACAATAGTATGATCAAGGTTATGATGGCATGTCACTCCAGAAATTATCTTTGTTTTCGTTTACCTGCTCGGGACGAGCAGAAACTAAGCTTGGGGATGCTGATACGTCTCCGACGTATCGATAATTTCTTATGTTCCATGCCACATTATTGATGATATCTACATGTTTTATGCATACTTTATGTCATATTTATGCGTTTTCCGGAACTAACCTATTGACGAGATGCCGAAGGGACAGTTCCTGTTTTCTGCTGTTTTTGGTTCCAGAAATCCTAGTAAGGAAATATTCTCGGACTCGGACGAAATCAACGCCCAACATCCTATTTTTCCCGAAAGGTTCCAGAGCATCGAAGAAGTACCAGAGAGGAGCCAGGGGGCCCCACACAACACCCTGGCGCGGCCAGAGGGGGGGCCGCGCCCCCCTAGTGTGTGGGCCCACCAGGCCCCCTCCGAGGCTGCCCTTCCGCCTACTTAAGGTCTCCGTCGCGAAAACCCTATCACGTTCGACGAAACCAGAGAAAACCTTCCAGAGCCGCCGCCATCGCGAAGCCAAGATCTGGGGGACAGGAGTCTCTGTTCCGGCACGCCGCCGGGACGGGGAAGTGCCCACGGAAGGCTTCTCCATCGACACCACCGCCATCTTCACCAACGCTGCTGTCTCCCACGAGGAGGGAGTAGTTCTCCATCGAGGCTCGGGGCTGTACCGGTAGCTATGTGGTTCATCTCTCTCCTATGTGCTTCAATACAATAATCTCATGAGCTGCCTTACATGATTGAGATTCATATGATGATGCTTGTAATCTAGATGTCATTATGCTAGTCAAGTGGATTTTACTTATGTGATCTCCGGAGACTCCTTGTCCCACGTGTGTAAAGGTGACAGTGTGTGCACCGTGTGGGTCTCTTAGGCTATATTTCACAGAATACTTATTCACTGTTATGAATGGCATAGTGAAGTGCTTATTTATATCTCTTTATGATTGCAATGTGTTTTGTATCACAATTTATCTGTGTGCTACTCTAGTGATGTTATTAAAGTAGTTTATTCCTCCTGCACGGTGTATTGGTGACAGTGTGTGCATCGTGTAGTACTTGGCGTAGGCTATGATTGTGATCTCTTGTAGATTATGAAGTTAACTATTGCTATGATAGTATTGATGTGATCTATTCCTCCTTTCGTAGTGTGAAGGTGACAGTGTGCATGCTATGTTAGTACTTGGTTTGGTTATGTTGATCTGTCATGCACTCTAAGGTTATTTAAATATGAACATTGAATATTGTGGAGCTTGTTAACTCCGGCATTGAGGGTTCATGTAATCCTACACAGTTAGTGGTGTTCATCATCCAACAAGAGGGTGTAGAGTCTAGCATCTATTTATTTATTCTGTTATGTGATCAATGGTGAGAGTGTCCACTAGTGAAAGTATGATCCCTAGGCCTCGTTCCTAAATACTGCTATCACTGCTTGTTTACTGTTTTACTGCATCTTTACTTCCTGCAATATTACTACCATCAACTGCACGCCAGCAAGCACTTTTCTGGCGCCGTTACTACTGCTCATATTCATTCATACCACTTGTATTTCACTATCTCTTCGCCGAACTAGTGCACCTATTAGGTGTGTTGGGGACACAAGAGACTTCTTGCTTTGTGGTTGCAGGGTTGCATGAGAGGGATATCTTTGACCTCTTCCTCCCTGAGTTCGATAAACCTTGGGTGATCCACTTAAGGGAAACTTGCTGCTGTTCTACAAACCTCTGCTCTTGGAGGCCCAACACTATCTACAAGAATAGAAGCACCCGTAGACATCAGGGGTTTCGCGACGGAGGCTTTAAGTAGGCGGAAGGGCAGGTCAGGGGGCCACACGAGGGCCCCACACAACAGGCCAGCGCGGCCAAGGGCCAGGCCGCGCCGCCCTAGTGTCTGGCCACCTCATGGCCCCACTTCGTCTCTCCTTCGGACTTCTGGAAGCTTCGTGCAAAAATAGGACCCTGGGCGTTGATTTCGTCCAATTCCGAGAATATTTCCTTTGTAGGATTTCTGAAACCAAAACAATGAAAACAAAGAATCGGCTCTTCGGCATCTCGTCAATAGGTTAGTGCCGGAAAATGCATAATAATGACATATAATGTGTATAAAACATGTGAGTATCATCATAAAAGTAGCATGGAACATAAGAAATTATAGATACGTTTGGGACGTATCACACCCTGCTGGAGAGGGGAATCATCTCCCGGAGGTCTCTTCATCGCCATGATCGCCTCCGGATCGATGTGTGAGTAGTTCACCCCTGGACTATGGGTCCATAGCAGTAGCTAGATGGTTGTCTTCTCCTCATTGTGTTATCATGTTAGATCTTGTGAGCTGCCTATCATGATCAAGATCATCTATTTTGTAATACTACATGTTGTGTTTGTTGGGATCCGATGAATATTGAATACTATGTCAAGTTGATTATCAATCTATCATATATGTTATTTATGTTCTTGCATGCTCTCCATTGCTAGTAGAGGCTCTGGCCAAGTTGATACTTGTGACTCCAAGAGGGAGTATTTATGCTCGATAGTGGGTTCATGCCTCCATTAAATCTGGGACAGTGACAGAAAGTTCTAAGGTTGTGGATGTGCTGTTGCTACTAGGGATAAAACATTGATGCTTTTTCTAAGGATATTTGTGTTGACTACATTACGCACCATACTTAATGCAATTGTCTGTTGTTTGCAACTTAATACTGGAAGGGGTTCGGATGATAACCTGAAGGTGGACTTTTTAGGCATAGATGCATGCTGGATAGCGGTCTATGTACTTTGTCGTAATGCCCTGATTAAATCTCATAGTACTCATCATGATATATGTATGTGCATTGTTATGCCTTCTTTATTTGTCAATTGCCCAACTGTAATTCGTTCACCCAACATCTGTTTATCTTATGGGAGAGACACCACTAGTGAACTGTGGACCCCAGTCCTATTCTTTACATCTGAAATACAATCTACTGCAATTGTTCTTTACTGTTCTTTGCAAACAATCATCGTCTTCCACACTATAAATCTAATCCTTTGTTTACAACAAGCCGGTGAGATTGACAACCTCACTGTTACGTTGGGGCAAAGTACTTTGATTGTGTTGTGCAGGTTCCACGTTGGCGTCGGAATCCCTGGTGTTGCGCTGCACTACACTCCGTCACCAACAACCTTCAACGTGCTTCTTGGCTCCTACTGGTTCGATAAACCTTGGTTTCTTTCTGAGGGAAAACTTGCTACTGTACGCATCACACCTTCCTCTTGGGGTTCCCAACGGACGTGTGTTAACTGCACGCTGATACGTCCCAAACGTATCTATAATTTCTTATGTTCCATGCTACTTTTATGATGATACTCACATGTTTTATACACATTATATGTCATTATTATGCATTTTCCGAAACTAACCTATTGACAAGATGCCGAAGTGCCAGTTCCTGTTTTCTGCTGTTTTTGGTTTCAGAAATCCTAGTTAGGAAATATTCTCGGAATTGGACGAAATCAACGCCCATCATCTTAGAATTCCACGAAGCTTCCAGAACACCCAAGAGCCACCAGAGGAGGGCCACAGGGGGCCCACACGTGTGGGCGGCGCGGCCAAGGAGCCAGGCGCGCCGCCCTACTGTGTGGTGGCCCCGTCAGCCTTCCGACTCCGCCTCTTCACCTATTTAAAGGTCCCTGACCTAAATCTTCGATACGGAAAAGCCACGGTACGAAAAACCTTCCAGAGCCGCTGCCATTGCGAAGCCAAGATCTGGGGGATAGGAGTCTCTGTTCCGGCACGCCGCCGGGACGGGGACGTGCCCCCGGAAGGCATCTCCATCGACACCACCGACATCTTCATCAACGCTGCTGTCTCCCATGAGGAGGGAGTAGTTCTCCATCTAGTGAAAGTATGATCCCTAGGCCCTTGTTTCCAAACACTGAAACTCTGTTTATTTACTGTTCTGTTGCATGTTTACTCTCTGCCATATTTTATTCAGATTGCTATTACCACTCATATACATCCATACTACTTGTATTTCACTATCTCTTCGCTGAACTAGTGCACCTATACATCTGACAAGTGTATTCGGTGTGTTGGGGACACAAGAGACTTCTTGTATCGTGATTGCAGGGTTGCTTGAGAGGGATATCTTTGACCTCTTCCTCCCTGAGTTCGACAAACCTTGGGTGATCCACTTAAGGGAAACTTGCTGCTGTTCTACAAACCTCTGCTCTTGGAGGCCCAACACTGTCTACAAGAATAGAAGCACCCGTAGACATCAAGCACTTTTCTGGCGCCGTTGCCGGGGAGGAAAGGTAAAAGGCACTCATACTCCGGTCCCAGGTAACTAAGTACTTTTCTGTTGCCGTTGTGTGCGTGTTCGTAGCTATTTCCTTTAGATCCTGCAATTGCATCTTTTTGGTTCTTGTTAAACACTAGTAAGGCATAATGGAAAACATCTGTGAGCTTTTTAAACTATTTCCTGAGTCAAGACATGAATGGTTTAATGCGAAAATTAAAAAACCTATGGAACCTTATTTGCATGCTAGTAGTAATATTAGTATGAACGCTTTGAACACCATTGTTGATAATGATATAGAAAATTCTAAGCTTGGGGAGGTCGGTTTTGATGAAAATGATCTCTTTAGTCCTCTGGGTATTGAGGAGAAAGTTTATGTTGATTATGATATGCCTCCCATATATGATGATTATGCTGATAGTGGTCTTTTGGTGCCACCTACTATGGAGGATAAAGCTTATTATGATTATACTATGACTCCTATATTTGATGATGAGAATAATAATGATAGCTAATTTGTTGAATTTGCTCCCACTACAATTAATAAGAATGACTATGCTTATGTGGAGAGTAATGATACTTTTATGCATGTGAATAAGAATGCTTTATGTGATAGTTACATTGTTGAATTTGTTCATGATGCCACTGAAAGTTATTATGAGAGAGGGAAACATGGTTATATGCATCTTAATAATATTAAGTTTCCCCTCTTTATGTTGAGAATTGTGAAGTTACTCTTGTTTTATCTTTCTATGCTTGTTGCATTATGCTTCATGAATTTGTTTATTTACAAGATTCCTTTCCATAGGAAGTGGGTTAGGCTTAAATTTGTTTTGAATTTGCTTCTTGATGCTCTCTTTTGCTTCAACTCTTATTTCTCGCGAGTGCATCATTAAAATTACTGAGCCCATCTTAATGGCTATAAAGAAAGAACTTCTTGGGAGATAACCCATGTATGTTTTTATTACTGTTTTGTTGCGTCTTGGAAGTTGTTACTACTGTAGAAACCTCTCCTTATCTTTATTTTATTGCATTGTTGTGCCAAGTAAAGTCTTTGATAGTAAAGTCAATACTAGATTTGGATTACTGCGCAGAAACAAATTTCTTGCTGTCACGAATTTGGGCAGGGTTCTCTGTAGGTAATTCAGAAAAATCTGCCAATTTACGTGCGTGATCCTCAGATATGTACGCAACTTTCATTCAATTTGAGAATTTTCATCTGAGCAAGTCTGGTGCCTCTAAAAAATTCATCTTTACGGACTGTTCTGTTTTGACAAATTCTGCCTTTTATTTCGCATTGCCTCTTTTGCTGTGTTGGATGGATTTCTTTGTTCCATTGACTTCCAGTAGCTTTGTGCAATGTCTAGAAGTGTTAAGAATGATTGTGTCACCTCTGAACATGTGAATTTTTGATTATGCACTAACCCTCTAATGAGTTTGTTTCGAGTTTGGTGTGGAGGAAGTTTTCAAGGGTCAAGAGAGGAGGATGATATACTATGATCAAGAAGAGTGAAAAGTCTAAGCTTGGGGATGCCCCCGTGGTTCATCCCTGCATATTTCAAGAAGACTCAAGCGTCTAAGCTTGGGGATGCCCAAGGCATCCCCTTCTTCATCGATAACTTATCAGGTCACCTCTAGTGAAACTATATTTTTATTCCGTCACATCTTATGTGATTTACTTGGAGCGTCTGTTTGTTTTTGTTTTTGTTTTCGTTTGAATAAAATCGGATCCTAGCATTCTTTGTTTGGGAGAGAGACACGCTCCGCTGTTGCATATGAACACATGTGTTCTTAGCTTTACTTTTATTGTTCATGGCGAAGGTTGAAACTGCTTCGTTCATTGTTATATGGTTGGAAACAGAAAATGCTGCATGTGGTAAATGGTATAATGTCTTGAATAATTTGATACTTGGCAATTGTTGTGCTCATATAGATCATGTTTAAGCTCTTGCATCATGGACTTTGCACCTATTAATGAAGAACTACATAGAGCTTGTTAAAATTTGGTTTGCATGATTAGTTTCTCTAGAGTCTAGATATTTTCTGGTTAAGGTGTTTGAACAACAAGGAAGACGATGTAAAGTCTTATAATGCTTACAATATGTTCATATGTGAGTCTTGCTGCACCTTTTATACTTGAGTTTGCTTCAAACAACCTTGCTAGCCTAGCCTTGTATTGAGAGGAATTCTTCTCGTGCATCCAAATCCTTGAGCCAAATCCATGCCATTTGTCTCCACCATACCTACCTACCACATGGTATTTCTCTGCCATTCCAAGCAAATACTTCATGTGCTACCTTTAAACAATTCAAAAGCTATTATCTCTTATTTGTGTCAATGTTTTATAGCTCATGAGGAAGTATGTGGTGTTTTATCTTTCGATCTTGTCATTTACTTTTGACAGACTTTCACAATGGACTAGTGGCTTCATCCGCTTATCCAATAATTTTGCAAAAAGAGCTGGCAATGGGGTTCCCAGCCCCAATTAATTAACCTGCATTAATAATTCTCTTCACGTGCTTTGCCCTGATCTATCAGTAAGCAATTTAATTTTGCAAATAGACACTCCTTCATGGTATGTGAATGTTGGAAGTCACCCGAGGACTCGGTTAGCCATGGCTTGTGTAAGCAAAAGGTTGGGAGGAGTGTCACCCATCAATAATGAAACTAAAATACATGTGTAAACAAAAGAGAAGAGGGATGATCTACCTTGCTGGTAGAGATAACGTCCTTCATGGGAGCCACTCTTGAAAGTCTAGTTGATAAGGTAGTTAGAGTACCCATTACCATTCGTTGACAACAACAAACACCTCCCAAAACTTTACTTTTATGCTCTCTATATGATTTCAAAACTTAAAAAGCTCTAGCACATGATTTTATCCCTGCTTCCCTCTGCGAAGGGCCATTCTTCTACTTTATTGTTGAGTCAGTTTACCTACTTATTTCTATCTTAGAAGAAAACACTTGTGTCAACTGTGTGCATTGATTCTTACATGTTCACTTATTGCACTTGTTATATTGCTTTATGTTAACAACTATCCATGAGATATACATGTTACAAGTTGAAAGCAATTGCTGAAACTTAATCATCCTTTGTGTTGCTTCAATGCCTTTACTAATAATTTATTGCTTTATGAGTAACTCTTATGCAAGTCTTATTGATGCTTGTCTTGAAAGTATTATTCATGAAAAGTCTTTGTTATATGGTTCAGTTGTTTACTCATTGTCTTCACCATTGCTTCGAATCGCTGCATTCATCTCATATGCTTTACAATAGTATGATCAAGATTATGATAGCATGTCACTTCAGAAATTATCCTTGTTATCGTTTACCTACTCGAGGGCGAGTAGGAACTAAGCTTGGGGATGCTTGATACGTCCCAAACGTATCTATAATTTCTTATGTTCCATGCTACTTTTATGATGATACTCACATGTTTTATACACATTATATGTCATTATTATGCATTTTCCGGAACTAACCTATTGACAAGATGCCAAAGTGCCAGTTCCTGTTTTCTGCTGTTTTTGGTTTCAGAAATCCTAGTAAGGAAATATTCTCGGAATTGGACGAAATCAACGCCCAGCATCTTAGAATTCCACGAAGCTTCCAGAACACCCGAGAGCCACCAGAGGAGGGCCACAGGGGGCCCACACGTGTGGGCGGTGCGGCCAAGGAGCCAGGCGCGCCACCCTACTGTGTGGTGGCCCGGTCAGCCTTCCGACTCCGCCTCTTCGCCTATTTAAAGGTCCCTGACCTAAATCTTCGATACGGAAAAGCCACGGTACGAAAAACCTTCCAGAGCCGCCGCCATCGCAAAGCCAAGATCTGGGGGACAGGAGTCTCTGTTCCGGCACGCCGCCGGGACGGGGAAGTGCCCCCGGAAGGCATCTCCATCGACACCACCGCCATCTTCATCAACGCTGCTGTCTCCCATGAGGAGGGAGTAGTTCTCCATCGAGGCTAAGGGTTGTACCGGTAGCTATGTGGTTAATCTCTCTCCTATGTACTTCAATACAATGATCTCATGAGCTGCCTTACATGATTGAGATTCATATGAGTTTTGTATCACTATTGATCTATGTGTTACTCTAGTGATGTTATTAAAGTACTCTATTCCTCCTCCATGGTGTAACGGTGACAGTGTGTGCATCATGTAGTACTTGGCGTAGGTTATGATTGTAATCTCTTGTAGATTATGAAGTTAATTATTGCTATGATAGTATTGATGCGATCTATTCCTCCTTCATAGTGTGATGGTGACAGTGTGCATGCTAGTACTTGGTGTAATGCAATGATCTATCATGCACTCTAAGGTTATTTAAATACGAACATTGAATGTTGTGGAGCTTGTTAACTCCGGCATTGAGGTGCTCTTGTAGCCCTACACAATTAGTGGTGTTCATCATCCAACAAGAGAGTGTACAGTGGTTTTATTATGTGATCAATGTTGAGAGTGTCCAGTAGTGAAAGTATGATCCCTAGGCCTTGTTTCCAAACACTGAAACTCCGTTTATTTACTGTTCTGTTGCATGTTTACTCGCTGCCATATTTTATTCAGATTGCTATTACCACTCATATACATCCATACTACTTGTATTTCACTATCTCTTCGCCGAACTAGTGCACCTATACATCTGACAAGTGTATTAGGTGTGTTGGGGACACAAGAGACTTCTTGTATCGTGATTGCAGGGTTGCTTGAGAGGGATATCTTTGACCTCTTCCTCCCTGAGTTCGATAAACCTTGGGTGATCCACTTAAGGGAAACTTGTTGCTGTTCTACAAACCTCTGCTCTTGGAGGCCCAACACTGTCTACAAGAATAGAAGCACCTGTAGACATCACACGCATCAAGAACATAGACCGCTATCCAGCATGCATCTATGCCTAAAAAGTCCACCTTCGGGTTAGCATCCGCACCCCTTCCAGTATTTAGTTGCAAACAACAGACAATTGCATTAAGTACTGTGCGTAATGTAAACAATACAAATATCCTTAGACAAAGCATTGGTATTTTATCCCTAGTGGCAACAGCACATCCACAACCTTAGGGGTTGCTGTCACTCCCCCAGATTCAATGGAGACATGAACCCACTATCGAGAATAAATACCCCCTCTTGGAGTCACAAGTATCAACTTGGCCAGAGCCTCTACTAGCAACGGAGAGCATGCAAGATCATAAACAACACATATATGATTGATCAATTAATCAACTTGATATAGTATTCCATATTCATCGGATCCCAACAAACACAACATGTAGCATTACAAATAGATGATCTTGATCATGATAGGCAGCTCACAAGATCTAAACATGATAGCATATGAGGAGAAGATAACCATCTAGCTACTGCTATGGACCCATAGTCCAAGGATGAACTACTCGCACATCAGTCCGGAGGCGGGCATGGTGATGTAGAGCCCTCTGGTGATGATTCCCCTCTCCGGCACGGTGCCGGAGGCGATCTCCAGAATCCCCCGAGATGGGATTGGCGGCGGCGGCATCTCAGTAACTTTTCTCATATCGTGGCTCTCGGTACTAGGGTTTTTGCGACAGAGAGATTAAATAGGCGAAGAGGCAGAGTCGGGGGACGCTCGAGGGGCCCACCCCATAGGGCGGCGCGGCCATGGGTGGGGCCGCGCCCCCCTAGGGTGTGGCCGCCTCGTCGCCCTTCTTCGTCTCCTCTTCGGACTTCTGGAAGGCTCCGTGGAAAATAAGACCGTGGGCTTTTGTTTCGTCTAATTCCGAGAATATTTCCTGTGTAGGATTTCTGAAACCAAAAACAGCAGAAAACAGGAACTGGCGCTTCGGCATCTTGTTAATAGGTTAGTGCCGGAAAATGCATCAAAATGATGTAAAGTGTATATAAAACATGTGAGTATTGTCATATAACTAGCATGGAACATAAGAAATTATAGATACGTTTGAGACGTATCAAAGGTGCGCAGAGAGGCCCGTGAAGCAGAAAGGAAGAGATTAGAAAGAGCTGCTGAGGCGCAAGCGGCAGAAGAACACTGCGACAAGTCCGGAAAATGGCCACACTGGACGCAGGAAAAGTAGAGTGATCTATTTGTACGAACTACGTATGTTAAATTCTGTTTTACTTTGTCGTTGTATCTTAAATTCCGTTGTAGTGAGTAGCCGTATTTTAATTGTAGTTATATTTCCATCTTTATTACGTTCGATGAAATATTGATTTCTCGGGAAAAGTTCGCGCCTAAAGTTCGCGCCATATTTTTGCCTGCCAACATTTCCCGCCTAATTTTTTCCCGCAAAAATTTCCCGCCTTATTTATTCCCGCCAAAATTTCCCGCCTTATTTTTTGCCGCCAAAATTTCCCGCCATGTATCCCCGCCTTTTCGCTGAGCCGCGTGCTATAAAACCTCTCCCAGGGATTTCATTTGTTGAACACAATCGTAGTCGCTCCAAGATGGCTCCTCCTGGCGATCGTAATTTTACTGCATTTATGGCTGCTCCTCTTATCTCCTCTGCTTCTTCAGTTATGAGTGCCAATAAGATAGACAATGTCGAAGATCTGGTCATGAATGTGACCCTCCTCGTCGAGGTAGGAAAGCTTTTTTTCTAGGCACGCAGGTATGCCTGGTCGAACTCCGGTGAACATACGACAAGAGCTTCTTAGGTTGCAAGCTAGGTTTGAGAAGAAGAAACCGAAGGATGAGAAGGAACAAGAAGATTTTCTAAGGCATCCATTTACATGGGCTTCCTCGACCGAGGATGATGAAGAAGTCTTCACGCCGACGAGCCTGGCTAAGAGCAATGAATATTTCAAGGGGAAGAGCGCTGCATCCGCTTGCGTTGACTCGGACGACGATTTTATGCCACCGAGTAAGAAGGGCAAGGCTAGTTCATCGTCGAAGAGCAAGAATAAGGGAAAAAAGTGAAGCTTATAATGTTACTCGTAGCGTTTGTTTTAAGTTATGGTGTTGGCAGTGCCGATGTATCTTCATTTCGCTAGTAACTTAATTTTATGTTGTATTTTTGCATGTTCATGTATCTTATTTTGAAGTACTTGTTGAATAATTATTCGAAATTATAGAAATATGTCTCATACATAGGTCATACATAGATAGAAATAATAGTAAAATGCCAGAGTCGTTAACATATCACGCTTGTCGACGACGGCGTGGTGGTCTCTGCTTAGCACTAGAAGGCGACCATGGATTTGGTACACGATGTTGGCGCAAACCTCTGCCGTACTGATTTTCCTCATCCTCTTGACGCGTCCCATTTGGTGGTGATGGAGTCTGAAATACGTACTGAGATTCCTGAATTGGGGGAATCAAACTACCATCTATTGACAGCACCGGGCGGCAGTGATGGAATGCCCGTATAGTCTGGGGGAATGCCCAGAATAAACGATCAAGGATTTCTTGGTTTTCCTCTAGAGGGTGTTGACGAACTATCCTGAACACCGTAGTCCCCCGGTTAGTTGTTGCTATCTGATGGAGTAGTCTCGGGGCAACGTCATATGCCTCCTCATACGTGCCATACAATCTCTTAAAAATCTCCTCCTTCGCCCGTCTTGCCTTACTAAAGCTGACCGGGAAGCCAATCAGATCTTCCGCTATTTTTTGCAGCTTCTTTGTACCAAGGGTTATATCTTCTTCCACTGCCACTTGCATGATATGTGATACATATTTTGCAGTGACGTTGCGGTGTTTGTCAAGAGCCCCCAATTGCTCGCAGCTATGGGGTTCTATTTTTGAGATATGCCATGGCTGACATACCCCAGGGCTCACCCGAGCGATAGCTCTCCCCCTGCAACCCTCATTCAATTTGACGCATATGACTTTCAGCTGCCTTCGATCAGACTGCTTCACTCTGTGTTACCGAGATATGGCCAACGCATACCCCTTGATTGCTTGGTCAGCCGAGTCCTTGTCTGGGAAAGTTTGCCCAACCTGCAGACTCGCCTCCCCTAGTGACATAGGCATCCTCAATGGGCCTGCCGAAGATAGTACTCAGGGTTTACTGGAAGCCCATGACTCGAAGAATAAGAAGAATCAGAAGCCCAAGTTGTTATTAAGGAAAGCTAGAGTTGTATTAGAAGATGATGTTTGTAATCTTGCGGGATGAGTTAGAAACCTTCCCGGACTCTGTAACTTGTACAACATGAATCCCTCGACTCCACCTCCTATATAAGGGGGAGTCGAGGGACAAAGAAAGCATCGAATCTACTGTCAACATAACCCTAGTTTTATATTCGTCGAGTACTTTTCGGCTGAAACCTTCGAGATCTACTTGCCCTCTACATCTAACTAAACCCTAGTCTACAATCCGTAGGCATTGACAAGATGATACCTTGTCAATTGGCGCTGTCTGTGGGATCTAGAGGCGACAAGGAGCTGATCTCGATGGCACGTTCAAGATCGTCGACTTCGTCGGTGGCAAGCAACATCATGGATAGAGGTAAACAGATCGAAACTGGTCTAGTTGATTTTATACCTCACCTGCCCTCCCGTTTGGATGCATATGCGTATCTGGAGGAGCCCATGAAGATGACGTTTCGAAAGTTCCACTTCCGTGTCGAGAAAGAAGGAGCGTATCGTCTCGAAGTTCCGATCTCGTCGGGATTATCGGCGGTTGGTTCTGACTTCTCAAACTCAGTATCATCCATCGAGTCAAGCGACGAGGAGATTTCGTCGCCACGCTTCATCGGCAGCAAGGCAAGCGAAAAACTCGCCAAGATCTTCAGCGACATGTCCTTCGAGTCATCTGCGGACTCCTATATAAGCGATGATTCGAGCGACACCGACAGCTTCGACTTCATCGACAAATCCATCTCTATTGGAAGGTCCTCACCAATCTCCATGATGGTGTCACCAAACCAAGCAAAGTGAAAACTCCAAAATATCACCAAGTTTACGCCATTGGAGAAGCAAGTCGTGATCAAGAGGAGACATCAGAGGCTTTCGACGATTTGGGAAATCCCTATGTCGATCCCTCAGATCTAAGGAGAGGTTTGGGCACTAAATATGTCGGGCCCACACCACGCGTCAGAGTTCAACTTCCACAAGCAGCATGGGATAGAGCTGCGAAAGCTTTGGATGGCTCTGAACCAATGGAGACAACCGCCACGGTAGAAGAATTGCAAGCATATCAATATAGGCTCGCCAGAGAAAGAAGAGAATTGGAAAAACAGACAGCTGCTCTTAATAGAAGAAAGGAGGCAGCTTCCGCGTCAAGCAGGCGAAGAGCGGAGTTAAGTCGACAGTCAGGAACTTTGGGAGATAGTCACAGAGAAGCTCGGAGAAGAGCAAGATCTCGGCTGCAAAATATACCGGAGGCTGAAAGAGAAACTCTAATCCAAAACCTCGACATGTCCTTCATGTCAATCGACACGAGGGGGAATATTATCCCAAAAACACTGGAAGCAGGGTATATGGCGACACAAGCTTACATCTTGGCGTCCAGACCACCTCCCGGAGATCCAAGAGAAGCGTTGTATAACATGGCCATGGCAGGATGTGGCGCCATGGGAGCAGCGTTCGCAACTACACCTCCCGAAGGAACTGTAAGGCAAAATAGTCCGAGACCTACCGCAGCAGTGCAAGATCCACCGAGAGCAAGTGGAACCAGAGATACAATGACTCAGGCTAGAGTGGATAGAGCGCGACAAGAAAGAAGAGAACGTCGGCATTCACCAGAACTTGCTGAAGAAGATATGTGTGGACTCCCGTGTTTTACACGACGGGTCCGAAAAACTAGAGTTCCATCAGGATTCAAGCTACCCGATAGTTTCAAGAAATTCGATGGCCTGCAAGATCCCGAGGATTGGCTAGTCGATTACCTTGAGACAGTTAAATTAATAGGCGGAACAAGAGCAACAGCCATGCAGAGCATTCAAATACATCTGAGCGGAGCTGCCAGATCGTGGATAAAGAAGCTTCCCCCAGGCTCCATCGACAGCTGGGAAAGTTTTGAGGATGTGTTCATCAAGAATTTCCGGTCAACCTGCAAGAAACCTGCGACACTAGAGGAGCTGAGGTCATGTCGACAATAGCATGATGAATCAATGAGAAAATACATCCAAAGGTGGAACATCATCAAAAACTCGGCAGAAAATATATCCGACGAGAGAGCGATAGATGCGTTTGTAGCAGGTGTTCGACGAGGAGATTTCGTGGAAGACTTGGAAAGGACAAACCCAAGGACAGTATCAGCATTAATGGAAATAGCAAACAGATGGGCAGATGGTGAAGATGCAGTACATAACAAACGACATAGGTCCCCAGAGGAGGACCGCAGTTGAAGTTTTCAAAATAGACGCCGATTTCCTCGACAATTCTCAAGTTACGACGCACCCGGCCAAATATCGGCTGGTTTCCGGGGAAACAATGGAGGAAACAATAGAGATGATTACCAAAGAAGTAATGCACAGCATGGCGACAATAGAGATAACAGGCAGAATAGCGGACCAAGGTTTCAGAGATCTTTCGTAACTCCCGAAGATATGATGAACGGGCCGTGCCAGATGCATTTTTATCTCGACAACAATGGGAAAAGACAATCAGGACATCTGCAGAAAGATTGCCGCAATTTCCAAGCAATGTTGCGGGCCGCAGGGATGGCTAATGCTCACGCAGCAAATAGAAACCCCCAAGGACCCAGGAGTGAGATCCACTTGCCACCTCCTCCCGCGATCACGGACGAAAATCGACATCAGCTCAGAATAGCGGCAGCACCACAACCACCTCCATATGTCGATCCGAACAATAATGGTGCGGTCTCGATGATTCAAAAAGCTAGGCCATCTAATAGGGCTCAGAAGGTAATCTCGCGGCAAGTGTTTATGGCAGAGAAGATGCCTCCACCAACGGTTGAGTACCTAAATTGGTCAGGGCAAGACATTGGCTTCACAATAGCGGATCACCCGCAGCAAGTTCCTCGACCAGGGCAATCAACACTTATCTTACCAGCAGTAATTGCAGGATTCGACGTATCTCGAGTGTTTATAGATGGTGGCAGCAGTTTAAACCTTATGTACGCAGATACGCTAAGGAAGATGAACATCTCCCTAGCAAATTTGAAACCAACCGACACACGTTTCCACGGCATCACACCAGAGAAGCCAAGTTATCCACTGGGGAGGATAAATCTCGACGTTCAGTTTGGGACCCGAGAAAATTATAGGATAGAAAAGTTGGAATTCGAAGTTGTCGATTTCCCGTCGCAGTATCACGCTTTGTTGGGACGCCCAGCGTATGCCAGGTTTATGGCGGTGCCACACTACACATACCTGCTTTGGAGGTTGCCTGGACCCAAGGGGCCAATCACAGTCAAAGGAAGCTTCGCGTTAGCTGATAAATGTGATAAGGATTTTCATCGAATATCAGAAACTTTCGGGATGCAAGCGAAATATGCAGCGTCGAGGCTCATGACTGATTATGATGTACTGCCAGATGTAGGGAGACCCAACAAGGAATCAACTTTCAATACCGCAAAAGATTCTAAGGAAGTGCAGATCCACCCGACAGATCCGAAGAAAACGACGTCCATCGCAACAAACATGGACCTCGCATAGGAAAGCGCGCTCATCGAGTTCCTCCATGAGCACTGGAAAATCTTCGCATGGTGTCCAGCTGACATGCCAGGAGTACCCAGGGAACTTGCCGAGCACCACCTAAACTTGGATCCAATAGCGCGACCAATCAAACAACCTTTGCGGCGTTTTTCGGAACCAAACCGCAAAGCCATGCTGTCAGAAATTGATCGACTCAAAGAAGCTGGTTTCATTAAAGAGATATCTACAGAGGCCACTTGGGTAGCTAACCCAGTGATGGTCCCGAAGAAACACACGAAAGTCCTTCGCATGTGCGTCGACTTTACGTGCCTCAATAAACATTGTCCAAAGGATCACTTTCCCCTCCCAAGGATCGACCAAATCATCGACTCCACGGCAGGATGTGAACGTCTTTCCTTCTTGGACGCATATTCTGGTTACAACCAGATCAGATTAAAAGAAGATGACGAAGCCAAAACAGCGTTCATCACACCGTATGGCGTATTTTGTTACAGAACAATGCCTTTTGGGTTGAAAAACGCGGGAGCAACATATCAACGGATGATGCAAAAATGCTTAGCAACACAGATTGGGAAAAATGTACAAGTGTACATCGACAACGTCGTCATCACATCAAAAAAGGGGGCAACACTAATCGAGGACTTGAAGGAAACTTTCGACAACCTCGACAAATTTTGTCTCAAGTTGAATCCGACGAAATGTTCTTTCGGCGTCCCTGCAGGAGAACTTCTCGGGTTCCTAGTTTCAGCGAGAGGGATTGAAGCAAATCCCGAAAAAATCCAAGCTATTGTAACAATGAGGAAGCCAACAAAGTTGAAGGAAATATAGCAGTTAACTGGGCGAGTCGCAGCTTTAAGCAGATTCATCGCCAGGCTGGGAGAAAAGGCGCTACCGTTCTACGCCTTAATCAAACAAGGAGAGAAGTTCCAGTGGAACGAAGAGGCAGATAGGGCCTTCGAGGACCTCAAACGGAAAATCTCGACACCACCAATTTTAGTGGCGCCAAAAGAGAAAGAACCACTCCTGTTATATATTGCGGCCACACCTCAGGTGGTCAGCACGGTGCTAGTTGTCGAAAGAGAAGAAGAAGGAAAACTCCATGGAGTGCAGTGGCCAGTATATTTCATTAGTGAAGTATTATCGCCTTCAAAACAGAGGTACCCGCAGTACCAAAAGCTAGCATATGGAGTATTCACAACCGCAAGAAAATTGCAGCACTATTTTTCGGTGCATCCGATAATAGTGGTCAATGAGGCGCCTTTATCCAACATACTCAACAATCCAGAAGCTACAGGCCGTGTCTCCCTTTGGGGAATAGAACTTTCTCCTCGGGACATCACGTATGAAAAAAGAAAGGCAATAAAGTCGCAAATTTTACCAGACTTCATCGCAGAGTGGATGGAGTTGCAAAACACAGGACCTCCAGATTTATCGAGAACCTGGACTATGAACTTCGACGGGTCCAAAAGGTTAGAAGGAGCTGGAGCAGGGGTGATACTCATATCACCTGAAGGCGACAAATTGAAATATGTCTTGCGGATGACGTTCCCAAACGCATCTAATAATGAGGCAGAATATGAAGCCCTTATACATGGGATGAAGATGGCGAAAGCCTGCGGCGCAACTCGATTAAAAATATTTGGCGACTCACAATTGGTGGCTCAGCAAGTCATGAACCAATGCGATGCAGTCAATGATAGCATGGTGGCATACAAAGAGATGTATAATGAGCTGGAGAAGCTATTCGATGGATACGAAGTAAACCACATCAGTAGGTTGAGCAATGATGAAGCCGACGTTCTTGCAAACATCGGGTCACAGTGCCTCGCAATCCCGCCAGGCGTATTCTGGGAGGAGATAACAGAGAGATCCACAAAGCCGAAGAAATCAACAAAGAAGGAGAAGAATGAGAAACCCTCGGAGGCTGCGAAAGAAGCATTGTAAGAAGAAGAAGAGGAACAAGATCTAGTACTGATGGTGCAAATCCCATGGATGCAGGCGTACATATCATATATCCTAAGAAAAACAATACCCGACGATCCAGTTGAAGCAAGGCGAGTTATCAGACGATCCAAAGCCTCCACAGTGGTTAAAGGGGAGTTGTACAAACGAAGTATTTCGGGTGTGTTACAAAGGTGCATCACACCCGAAGAAGGAAGGATAATCCTAAAAGACGTACACGAAGGAGTATGTGGCCATCACGCAAGTAGTCGAGCTATCGTGGCCAAGGTTTTTCGAGCTGGATTTTACTGGTTAACAGCAATTGAGGACGCGAAGGAAATAGTGCGAACTTGTGACGCGTGCCAGAGATTTACCGCAAAACCCCACTCTCCGGCGGCGGAATTGATGCCCATACCTTTATCTTGTCCCTTTGCTCAGTGGGGTCTCGACATGGTGGGAAAGTTACACAAAGCTTCGCCAGGAGGATACGAGTATATGCTCGTCGCGGTCGACAAATTTACCAAGTGGATAGAAGCAAAGCCGATAAATTCACCGGATGCGGCGTCAGCAATAAAATTCGTGAAGGGCATCGTTTTTCGGTTTGGAGTACCTCATAGCATCGTCACGGACAATGGCAGTAACTTCACATCCAAGGAATTCAAAGCATACTGTGCAGAGGTAGACATCAAATTGCACTTTGCGTCAGTTGCACATCCTCAAACCAATGGTCAAGTCGAGAAAGCCAACGACATCATCTGCAATGGCATCAAGAAGCGTTTGTTAGGGCCACTGGAAATAGCTCGACACACTTGGCCAGAAGAGCTGCCAAGCGTGCTATGGAGCATCCGAACAACGCCAAATACAGCGACACAGGAGACTCCGTTTTTCCTGGTCCATGGGGCAGAGGCAGTGCTGCCGATAGAAATAGAGCACGATTCTCCGAGAGTCACGGAATACAATGAAGAAACTTCCAGAAGAGCATTGGAAGACGACGTTGACGCACTCGACGAAGCTCGAGACGAAGTACTGTCAAGGGTCACTAAATATCAGCAAGACCTCAAAAATTACCACAGTCAACGATTGCGACCAAGGTCCTTTCAGGTTGGAGACCTAGTTTTGCGACTCAATCAAGATCGCACAGAAAAACTCGAGTCGCCATGGCTTGGCCCTTACGTCGTTACAGAAGTCATCGAAGGAGGAGCATACAGGATTAAGGACAAGAAGACAGGGACTCCCGACAAAAATCCCTGGAACGTGGCACAGCTAAGGCGTTTTTACGCTTAGTGTCAAAATATAGTCCTCCTTGTAAAAATACAATGTACTGAAACGCCCGCGAGTTTTCAGACGCACTCTTTTCCTTTTTCGGGGCACCGAGTGGGGCCGGGAAAGGTTTTTAATGAGGCGGGCTCGTGGTGCTGCAATAAAATAAAGATAGTGGAAATATATATCTTTTCTTCGACACGATCAGGGGCTTACGCCTCGAAGCTACAATATAGATGAATTTAGCTGATAAAATTATCTCGCCTTGGTATTGAATACCTCGCCAGGTAAAACGAAGCTACAAAATAGAAATGAAAGACAAAATACTCGGGGGCTAGTACCCGCAAATATAGTATATATTTTTTTTGGTTGCTTTGGTTTAATACCTCGCATACACAATAAAGAGATTTACCACCGAAACACTCGGGGGCTTGAGGAGGAAAATTAGAAATATCGACTAACTTTACAATATAGAATATGTGTACAACATACAAGACGCAATTCCTGAGAAAACTTGACAAGACTAGAAGGAACGTCAATGACGGCTGATACGTCCAAAACGTATCTACTTTCCCGAACACTTTTGCTATTGTTTTGCCTCTAATTTGTGTATTTTGGATGCAACTAACACGGACTAACGCTGTTTTCAGCAGAACTGTTCTGGTGTCTCGTTTTTGTGCAGAAATTCAACTTTCAGGAAAATCCTCGGAATTTATGCAGAAGGTCCTATTTTCCCAGAATATTGGCAGAGCCAGAAGGGCGAGCTAGGTGGGGGAACGAGGGCCCCACACACTAGGCCAGCGCGGCCCAGGAGGGGCCCGCGCAGCCCTAGTGTGTGGCGGCCTCGGTTGGCCCCCGACGCCCTCTTTCGGACTACTTATTGCCTTCGACCTAAAAACGCACGGGGAGAAGTCGAAGTCGCCAGAAACCCTCCAGAACGCCGCCACATCGCGAAACTCCGTCTCGGGAGCCAGAAGTCTCCGTTCTGGCACTCCGCCGGGACGGGGAATTGGAGGAGATCATCGCCATCATCACCACCGACGCCTCTCCATCGACCAGCCATGTTTCCCCCATCCATGTGTGAGTAATTCCCCCGCTGTAGGCTGAAGGGGATGGTAGGGATTGGATGAGATTGGTCATGTAATAGTATAAGATTGTTAGGGCATAGTGCCTAGTGTCCGTAATTGGTACTTTGATGATATTGTTGCAACTTGTTATGCTTAATGCTTGTCACTAGGGCCCGAGTGCCATGATCTTAGATCTGAACATGTTATTATTTCATCATGATATTCATTGTTTATGGTCTTACCTGCAAGTTGTATACACATGTCGCTGTCCGGAACCAATGGCCCCTGGCGATTTAAATCGGGACAACCGGAGGGGATGGTAGTGATGTGAGGATCACATGTGTTCACGGAGTGTTAATGCTTTGCTCCGGTACTCTATTAATAGGAGTACCTTAATATCCAGTAGATTCCCTTGAGGCCCGGCTGCCACCAGCTGGTAGGACAAAAGATGTTGTGCAAGTTTCTCATTGCGAGCACGTACGACTATAATTGGAACACATGCCTATTGATTGCTTTGTACTTAGACACCGTTTTATTATTATCTGCAAATGCCCTGCTTGATTGTTACATGAGTTTCTCTCATCCATGCAACGCCCGTTATCCGTCCCCGTGCCTACAGTACTTTAATCCTGTTGTTTACTATAATCACTACTGCTGTCTCTGTTACTCTGCTGCTGTTATTTCACTACTGCTACTGCTATAAAACTGTTACTACTGATAAACTCTTGCGAGCAAATTTGTTTCCAGGTGCAGCTGAATTGACAACTCCGTTGTTAAGGCTTTCAAGTATTCTTTGTCTCCCCTTGTGTCGAATCAATAAATTGGGTTTTACTACCCACGAAGACTGCTGCGATCCCCTATACTTGTGGGTCATCAAGACTGTTTTCTGGCGCCGTTGCCGGGGAGCATAGCTTTATTTGGAAGTTCACTTGGATTGATATTGTTCGCTGCAAATTCTCCATCATGGGTAAACCTCGCGATCCTAAAGTCGCCATATTACCATCCACTACAAGAAAAGGTACAACTCTGAGTACCTCTGCTGCTCTTGATTCACCATCTGTGATTGATAAACTTGTTTCACCGCCACATGCTTCACTTGCTGGTACTTCTGCTGAATCTGACAATTCTTATAATATTGATGATGCTTCTGCTGTGCTTGATGATAGTGGTTCATTGGGATCCTTTCTAGATGCTACAATTGCTAGGTCTAGACAAATTGAAAATACTGAAACTCCTAATGCTACTACACCTGTTAATTCACCTGAACTTGATTATTCTAGTGATGATCCTGATGAAGATTATGTGGAGCTTAATGATGATTTTATTAATAGATGCAATGCTACTGCTGATGCATGCAAAATTAAAAAGTTTCTCACACAATATACTGTTAGACATAAGTTATCTCCTGATCCTAAATTTGCCACATCTCCTATATGCATTAAGGATAAAGATTATGATTTTTCTCTTGCTATCTCATATAGCTATTGTAGAGAAAGCACCCTTTTGTGGTACTGAAAAAGAAAGTGCTGTAGAACACATGATTGAACTTTCTTCTATGAGTAGCTTGTTTTCTGATGATGTCAAGATGCGTACTTATTTTATCGCTAAATTTTTTCCTTTCTCATTAAAGGATGATGCTAAAACTTGGTATAATAATTTGCCTCCTGGTTCTATTAAAAGTCCAACTGATTTGCGTGATGTTTTCTTTCGAAAATACTTTCCCGCTAGTGCTCAACATGTTGCTTTACAGAAAATTTATAGATTTGACCAGGGAGATGAAGAGAAATTGCCTGAGGCTTGGGCAAGATTTTGTTCTCTTATCAGAGCTCGACCTGGACATGATTTAGAGAAGAATGATCTACTTGATATATTTTATAGTGGACTAACCATTGAGTCTAGGGCATATTTGGATAGTTGTGCTGGTTGTGTTTTCAGGAAAAGAACTCCAGACGAAGCTGAAGAATTATTGGCTAAAATAGGCCGGAATCATGATGATTGGACTACGCCTGAACCAATTCCAACGCCAATATTGAAGAAGAGGGGTTTAATTAAATTGAATGATGAAGATATGAGGGAAGCCAAGAAGTCTCTCAAGGAGAAAGGTATTAAATCTAAAGATGTGAAGAATCTACCTCCCATAGAAGATATATGTGAGATAATTCCCCCTTCATCCATGATTGAGGTAAACTCCCTTCAGCGCTTTACTAGGGAAGATATTCCGTATTCAAAACCTCCTGCGCAATGCTTAGATGAGTTTGATAATTATATTGTTAAGCAAGAAAATTTTAATATGAGAGTAGAGAATCACTTAATGGAAAATTCTCGAGCTATTAGTGAATTGCATGGTATTGTAGAGAGAACCTCCAATGATGTTAAGATGCTTGTTAAACATTTTCAAATGGTTCAAACTCAAATTGATCAACTTACTAAAGTGCAAAATGACTTATTAAAAAATAATGCTAAAGAGAAACATGCTTATGAAGTAACAACTAGAGGTGGTGTCTCTACCCAGGATCCTCTATATCCTGAAGGGCATCCCAAAAGAATTGAACAAGATTCTCAACGCATTGAATCTAGTGCTCCTTCTAAGAAAAAGAAGAAGAAACATAAAAAATGTTGTAGAATCCTCTGAACCTGTTAATGATCCTAATAGTATTTCTATTTCCGATACTGAAACTGAAAGTGGTAATGAACATGATAAAGATAATGATAAGAATGATGTTTCTGATAAAGAAGAAGTTGAAGATGAACCTGCAAAGCAAGATAAAAATAAAAAGTATACTAAAGAAGATTTTATTGCTAAGAAACATGGTAATGAAAGGGAACCTTGGGTTCAAAAGCAAATGCCTTTTGCTGCTAAGAAACTAAAATCAAAGGAAGAAGAACACTATAATAAATTTTGTGATTGGATGAAACCTTTATTTCTGCAAATCCCTTTGACTGATGCTATTAAATTGCCTCCTTATTCAAAGTATATGAAAGATATTGTTACTAACAAAAGGAAAATCCCCAATGAGGAAATTTCCACTATGCTTGCTAATTACTCTTTTAATGGAAAAGTTCCAAAGAAGTTGGGCGACCCAGTTATACCTACTATTCCTTGTTCTATTAAGAATAATTATGTTAAAACTGCTCTATGTGACTTGGGAGCCGGTGTTAGTGTTATGCCTTTTTCTCTTTATAAGAGACTTTACTTAGATAAGTTGATACCTACTGATATATCTTTGCAAATGGCTGATAAATCTACTACTATTCCTGTTGGTATATGTGAGGATGTTCATGTTCAAGTTACTAATAACTGCTTGATATTAACTGATTTTGTTGTGTTGGAAATGCCTGAAGATGATAATATGTCTATTATTCTTGGGAGACCTTTTCTTAACACCGCAGGGGCTGTTATTGATTGCAATAAAGGAAAGGTTACTTTCAATGTTGATGATAGGGAGCACACCGTCTATTTCCCCAAGAGGATTGATAAAGTATGTGGAGTTAATACTATTTCTAATGTGAGAACTATCAAAGTGGGAACTATCGATTGTCCTATATATGAGCCTAAAGAAGAATATCAAACTCTTGTGATTGGATCCATATCAATACAATTCAAGGTAACATGATTGATTTGAGGTTTATTTCTTCTTATGCTATGTAAAATTTATTTGGTGGCAAGACTTGATCAACCTTGTTAACAAATACTTTTTATATGCATAGAGGAGGTAAACAACATCTCTTTCTTCCTCCACTTGTTCTACTTGCTGTAGCACTTTTGTTTTGTAAAGTTCCTTAGTCAATTAGAGATTTCAGAAATTTTCCTGGCCAGTAATAATAAACTTAATACCCAGAAATGTGCATTTTTCAAAGTTTTCAAAAATTCACAAAAATTATACTGTTGGTCTTATTTTTCGACGAGGCACCTGGGAGCACCTAGGGATGACCAGTGGGGCACCCCAGGGTGGCACCCCACAGGCCGGCGCGGCCAGCAAGGGGGCGCGCCACCCTGGTGTGTGGGTCCCCCTTTGCCCCACTTCAGCATCTCTTTCGCCCACTTTCTTCTCTCTCCCGAAAAAACTCGCACCAGGTTCCTCTCACTCGCGTTTTTGCTCAAGAACTCCAGATTTCTCGATCTCTTTGCTCAGCCCAGATTTCTGTCTGAAATTTGGCACATTTGCTCTTCGAAAATGGAAGGGAGTAGGCACCAACTCAACCAACAAGAATTGGAGGTGCACCAGGTCATGAGAGTTCACCGCGAAGAAGGAGTATACCCCGCTTACTACCCATGCGTGGATTTTATGAGAAGTGCAGGGATCTTGCAAGATGTTCAAAGTCTAATCTCTCGTGCAGGGTTGGATGATTTTGTTGATGGTGAACCATGCCAATATGCAAAACTGACTATGTCTGTAGTGCAGGATTTTAAATTCAATTGGTCGCGATATAACCCCATGGTTCAGTACAAAATTTATAATAAAACTGTCAACTTGCCATTCAATGATTTTTGTGCAGCAATCAGAGTGCCGCAATGGGGATCATGCGAGAAGATAAGAGGATCGCCGCAAGAGTTCTTGGACCTCTTCAAGATGATTTGTCATGGAAGAAGCTTCTCAGAGGATGGTGGTAAAATCAGTAGCATTCAACTCCCAGCTATTCGTTACTTTGCTTATTTCATCACCAAGTGCGTTCTAGCAAGAAAGAATGGAAGTAAAATATCTATCCAGGATTTAGCCTTTCTAGCTGCTGCATTACAAGGTGATAAGACTTATAACTTGGGTGCTTTGATAGCCAACAGACTTGCTACTAACCGCGAGAAGGGAGGAATTTGTGGAGGTCTCATCGCCTCTCGTTTATTAGTTATGCATGGTGTAGAACCTCACCACCTTGATATTCAACTTCCCATAGAGAAACTTGACATAGTCTCCATGATTAAGCATGAATTTGTTTCTGACTCATCTAATTTGAGCAACCTGTCTTATAGAATAACATTTTACAAGAAAGCTTGGTGATTAACTAAGAAAACTGAAAAATTAGTAGGATTGCCTGCACCTGCTCTGTTTAACCTTGATTCCAGGGAGGATTGGTCAGTCACGGAAAGTGCAGTTAATGCACACATAGAGGGAGGAGGCCATCGTGCAAGAGACAACACGGAGGAGGACGAGGAACACCTCGACTCGTCATCCGATGCAGCAAGTTCTTCGCATCAACAAGTTGGGCATGAGGAGCCTCCACGCTTTTCTTCTGCATCGGGACTTTATTATGACTACTCCATGTATGACCCACCGGCATGGAACCCAGACCCTCGTTGGGGTTGATCTCCACTTAGGCCAAAAGCCTAAGCTTGGGGGGAGGTATACCGGCGTCACTCATTCTTTGCATATTATGGTTGCTGGATACTTGTATATACTTGTTTAGTTTCTTTGAGTGGTTTTCTAATGAGAGGGAGATGATATTTGGGGAAGTGCTGCCTGAAAACAGATTCTGGACTGTTACTAAAAAAAATCGTGCGCACAGCCAGAACGTTATTTTGAGCTGCCAATTTTTGTGCATGTTCCCCAGGTTGTTATCTAACTTTCATTAGTTGAACACTTTTCGAGCTGAGCAACGGAAGATGTTTGTAAAAATTGATTTCTGTACTGCTGTCAGGTTTTGGCAGATTTCTGCCATCCTGCTTTTCTGTGTTTCTTTTAGTTTTCATTTTCTTATTCTTACTTTGTTTCTTTCCTAAAACACAAAAGACCAAAAATATTTCTGTTGTTTCTCTTCACCACTTGTTTATTTTAGTTTCTTGATTTTATCTTACTTTATTTCCTATCGTTGGTTTGCTATAAGAATATCCAAAAAGATTTTGCTTTGTTTGCTTGTTTCCTTTTGTTCTTGTTTCCAAATTCGAAAACACCAAAAATATTTGCTGTTCTTCTTTGGTTTTGTAAAGTTCTTTATGAGTTAAATGGTCTTCGGTGGCTGGAGCGTGGCTTTCATTCCATATTATTCAAGCTACACAAGTGAAAAGGCAATAATGACGATCTACGCCAATCTGATTGTGGTGAGAGGCTGGTATGAACTCTATTTGTTTTCATTTTTGTACATATACTCATCCATGGGAGCATGCTTGGTTGGTTCATGTGAGGTATATGTCATTTAAAAAAGTCTAGTAGTTCATGATCTCTCATGTTGAGCTCCAATTTATTAATATGAGTAGCATGTCATGGATGTTTGCTTGCATTGTTTTATTCATAAATAGGTATGATATTGTGGTATCCTCCTCTGAATAATTCGTTTGAATTAACTTGGCACATGCTCACGCATGCATATGACTGAACAAAAGTCAATTAAGCCTTGATGATTTACATTGCTTTAGAGTTTTTGTATCACTCTTATGCCTCAGTTAATTTATTTTGCCGCAAGCATGATTATGACAGTTACTGCTCTCTTGATTTGTCGCTCCCTAGTCTTTTGCTAGCCTTCACTTGTACTGAGCGGGAACACTGCTCGTGCTTCCAAACCCCTGAAAACCAAGTTGTTCCAAAGTGTCCACCATAAATACCTATGCATGGCATTTCAAACCATTCCAAGTAAATTCTCATGCGCTACCTTTAAACCTTCAAAATGCTTCTCAATTTGTGTTAATGTTTCATAGCTCATGAGGAAGTATGTGGTGTTTAACTTTCAACCTTGTCATTTACTCTTGACGGACTTTCATTATGGACTAGTGGCACATCCGCTTATCCAATAATTTTGCAAAAAGAGCTGGCAATGGGGTTCCCAGCCCCGATTAATCAAACTTCATTAATAATTCTCTTCACATGTTTTGCTCTGATTCATCAGTAAGCAACTTAATTTTGCAAATAGACACTCCTCCATGGTATGTGATTGATGGAAGGCACCTGAGGATTCGGTTAGCCATGGCTTGTGTAAGCAAAGGTTGGGGGAGTGTCACTCATAATAAAAACTAAAATACGTGTGTAAACAAAAGAGAAGAGGGATGATCTACCTTGCTGGTAGAGATAACGTCCTTCATGGGAGCCGCTCTTGGAAGTCCGGTTGGCGAGGTAGTTGGTGTACCCATTACCATTCGTTGACAACAACAAACACCTCTCAAAATAATTCTACTCCTGTTTTACAAATGAAAAGCTCTAGCGCATGTTAATCCCTCCTTCCCTCTGCGAAGGATCAATCTTTTACTTTTATGTTGTGTCTCCATCCTTTCTTTGAGTACTTTCTTGAGAGCACAACTGTCATTCTTAGTGTAATATGCTTGTCTCAAAATATGATTGATTGTGGTATAACTTTGATGCTTTTATCTTTGACAATCACTATTTCTAGTCTTTCTATGAACTTCAGAGGTGCCTGAGCATTTATGTTTTGCTGATCCAATATGGGCAAGCGAGATACCACTCTATCATACTCGTTTATGAACATTGCAATCCTGCTTATATACATGATTCATGATGCTTATTATTAATTGTTGGTACCTTTCCATGATTGACATGGCTATTAGATGATCTTATTTGCATGTATCTTATTATGAACTGCCTAAGTGTTAGCCATAGCATGAGAATATTTACATCATATGAACAAATGTGTTCGTGAAAGTTCTTTTATCGCTCAGTTGTTAACTGAATTGCTTGAGGACAAGCAATAAGCTAAGCTTGGGGGGAGTTGATACGTCCAAAACGTATCTACTTTCCCGAACACTTTTGCTATTGTTTTGCCTCTAATTTGTGTATTTTGGATGCAACTAACACGGACTAACGCTGTTTTCAGCAGAACTGTTCTGGTGTCTCGTTTTTGTGCAGAAATTCAACTTTCAGGAAAATCCTCGGAATTTATGCAGAAGGTCCTATTTTCCCAGAATATTGGCGGAGCCAGAAGGGCGAGCTAGGTGGGGGCACGAGGGCCCCACACACTAGGCCGGCGCGGCCCGGGAGGGGCCCGCACGGCCCTAGTGTGTGGCGGCCTCGGTCGGCCCCCGACGCCCTCTTTCGGACTACTTATTGCCTTCGACCTAAAAACGCACGGGGAGAAGTCGAAGTCGCCAGAAACCCTCCAGAATGCCGCCACATCGCGAAACTCCGTCTCGGGAGCCAGAAGTCTCCGTTCTGGCACTCCGCCGGGACGGGGAATTGGAGGAGATCATCGCCATCATCACCACCGACGCCTCTCCATCGACCAACCATGTTTCCCCCATCCATGTGTGAGTAATTCCCCCGCTGTAGGCTGAAGGGGATGGTAGGGATTGGATGAGATTGGTCATGTAATAGTATAAGATTGTTAGGGCATAGTGCCTGGTGTCCGTAATTGGTACTTTGATGATATTGTTGCAACTTGTTATGCTTAATGCTTGTCACTAGGGCCCGAGTGCCATGATCTCAGATCTGAACATGTTATTATTTCATCATGATATTCATTGTTTATGGTCTTACCTGCAAGTTGTATACACATGTCGCTGTCCGGAACCAATGGCCCCGAAGTGACAGAAATCGGGACTACCGGAGGGGATGGTAGTGATGTGAGGATCACATGTGTTCACGGAGTGTTAATGCTTTGCTCCGGTACTCTATTAAAAGGAGTACCTTAATATCCAGTAGATTCCCTTGAGGCTCGGCTGCCACCGGCTGGTAGGAGAAAAGATGTTGTGCAAGTTTCTCATTGCGAGCACGTACGACTATAATTGGAACACATGCCTATTGATTGCTTTGTACTTAGACACCGTTTTATTATTATCTACAAATGCCCTGCTTGATTGTTACATGAGTTTCTCTCATCCATGCAACGCCCGTTATCCGTCCCCGTGCCTACAGTACTTTAATCCTGCTGTTTACTATAATCACTACTGCTGTCTCTGTTACTCTGCTGCTATTATTTCACTACTGCTACTGCTATAAAATCATGTTACTCGATAAACTCTTGCGAGCAAGTCTGTTTCCAGGTGCAGCTGAATTGACAACTCTGTTGTTAAGGCTTTCAAGTATTCTTTGTCTCCCCTTGTGTCGAATCAATAAATTGGGTTTTACTACCCACGAAGACTGCTGCGATCCCCTATACTTGTGGGTCATCAACGGCTCAGTATATTATCTATAGTCATCCGTCCAGAATTGGAAGTACGAGTACTATGTTCAGCATAGCTACCCCTTACGAAAAATTCAGCATCCATCCGAAGAAGTTCATCCATCATATCTTCGGCAACAGGGGTCACATGATCCTCAAGCTTGCTAACATCCCTTCTTCTTTTCGCCATCTTGGCTAAACACTTGGTAACAATTGGCTCAAGAAAAATTTGGGATAGCAGATTTTGATCATCATCATAGCAAACCGGGCACCGGCAGAAAGTTGAGCTCGCACGAAGTGATGGATACGAGGAGCATCTTGAAATTTCTCCAACAAACCAAGAAGAGTATCGGGCGCCTCGTTCCAAGGAAATAGCGTCTTGTATACAAGGGTCAAGGTTCTGGCGCAGAAATAAAGAAACTCGCGAACCTGACAGGCGCGGTCTTGAAATCTGACAATTTGTCGGGTACGCTCTGGAGTGGCCCAGAAAAGAGAACCATGGTCAAGCGAAAGGTTAACAAGGAGGTTCGTCCTGGTATTCACCCTTTCATCTTCAGCAGCAGCGTCGATGAAGGAGCCTAGTCAGCGAAAACATAAATAGCGAGAAAACAGGAATCTCGATTTGCAAGAGCATACCTGACATATCTGCACTGCCCTCAATCATCAAATCAAGCATAAAATTTTCTCGAGTAGTTGCTTTTTCAGCTTCTGAAACAGCAGCTTCCTTGGCAGTTATAGCTTCCTTAGCCTGTTGAAGGGCAATCTTTTCCCTTTCGGATGCTTTGCGAGATTGTTCCATCATCGCAAGAGTTTGTTTTTTCATGGACTGAAGTTGTTGGCGAAGTTCTTGCAAATCTTGTGGGGAGTGTTTACTTGAAGAACCTTCGACAAGGTCATCAGCGACAAGTGTTTTCTTTGAGAAGGAGGAAGCAGGAAAAGCGTCGGCAGGATGAGGATTCGCGGAGTAGTTATCAAATATCAACTGGAAAAGCAAAATTTCAGTATCAATGATCACGCAAAATAGAATTCCATTGATTTTCGAGACATTTACACAGATATTACAGGTGGAATCTTCAAAAGAACTACTACGACAGTGGTAGCCAAAGTTACTATGGTGACAACTTCAGAAGGAACAAGCAAATAAAAAAAACAGAAAAAGATAAGGTATTCTACTAGACCTCCGGCTTTGATGAGCTAGGGGCAGGAGTAGGCTTGAATCCAAGATAAGCGAGGATCTTCTTTGTGTTGGGCTTCGTAGCCTTGATCAGTGATTGCCACTTCGTGGTCTCCATCTCCTGTGTGTCGCCAACTTTGGTCCAGTCGACGTTTTGCTGGCTGTCAGCAACCAGGGCGACAGTGCTTTCAACAGCGACCTTCATATTTTCTTGGCGCAGCTTCAATCCAAGATCTTCTGGTGGATTAAAGCACTTAGCAAGAGCAAGAAAAGTCGCGGGTTCCTCTTTCTTCGGGAAGAAGTAGGGGAAGAGCCGCGACAGTCCTTCCTTGGCTTGGTTAATGCCCTCGTGTGCTTCTGTTCCATGAAACTCAAGGAACGCAAGTGCATCAAGAAGAGGATCATTGTCGGGATCTTCAAGTTCAAATTCCTGAGATGTTGTATCTGTCGAGACGGAAATTTATTGATCAACAAACAAGTAAAGAAAAGCAAGTCCAAAGAATACAAAATGGTTCAGGTACTCACTGACAAAGCGACGGTTTTGCGACTTCAGACGTTTAATAATCGCCTCTTCACGAGCAGATTGTGCGGTTATATGCTCGCTCAGCGAAGTCTCGGCATCGTGAAGCCTCTTCCTAAGTCCTTCGACACCAGCAGCATCGGCTTTGGCCTTGTCAGCCTCTGCCCTAGCCTTACTAGCATCTGATTCGGCCTTCTTACAAGCCTCCTCACTTTGCTCTAATTTCTGAGCAAGTGTGTTGGCACGCTCGTTGGCCTCCGCCAGTTTTTCTGCCAAGATAGTTAAATCTAGTTAAAATCACGACAAGAAAGGAGTAAGAAGGCAAGGGTAAAGAGAAGCAGAAAAACATTACCTTCAGCTTTGCTAGCATAATCGCGGTACCCAACGAATTGGGCACCGAAGCGGATGAATTCCTTAATCAAAGGCTATTACAAGAAAGATAGAGAAAGAAAACGTCGGTAAGGAAAAAAAAGTGCGATAGCACAAAATCAAAAAGAAGCAAACAGAGAAAACATCGACAGCATCAGAAAGCAGTTGAGGACTTACATCATCCAAAAGAGGAGTCGACAAGCTACCCAATTGCAAGGTAGGATCCGTGATTGTTTCAACCCTTGCCCTTTTTGGAAAAGGGACAAGAGGGCTTGCAGGAGGAGTAAGTGCGTCGATGTTTTGTTGAGGAGGCGAAGACTCTTCTCCTTCAACTGGCACTTCAGAAATAACTAGAGTATGCGACGTACTCGTTCGAGCAGGCGCATCAATAGCTGGCACTTCTTCTTCATCACCACTACAATTACATTGCGGAAGTATAAGAAGGTATATAGACGAAAACTTTCAAGAATTAAATCAGCGAGAGCCACGGAGTAACTTACGAACTGACGAGGGCGTCAAGGTATGGATCGAAAGCTGCCTTCTGACGTGAAGGAGCAGGTTCTTCGGCTTTGGAAGTGCCGGAATTTTCAACGTCTGCTTTTTCTTCGACACCTGCCCATTTCCTTTTGTTCTTTGGAGAAACAGCAGGAGGAGGAGATTGTGCCGATGCAGTAGCTTCAGAGGCAGCCTCTTTTTCAAAGGATCCCGCAGATTTTCGAGAACCTACGGGTTCATTCTCAAAGGAAGGAGCACCTTGGTTGTCATCAGTAATAACGGCTCGTTCTTCGACTTCTCCACCCTCAGGAAGGGGAGGAAGAGAGACAAGGCTTGGATGATTCTATAAAAAAAAAGGAGATGTCAATAAAAGAGTTATGAAAAGGATGTCAAACAAATATGAGAAAATCAGCAAAGGTTACCTTGGGAAGCGCATTGGTGGCGCTGTAAGGTTTTACGCGACAAGAAGAAGGGACAGGATCTTTCTTGCTGAGGGAAGAGATTTTTCGGACACGTTTTTCTAATTCTTTAACCGATAAATCCACCGACAAACGATCCACATCATCGTCGCCAGTATACTTCCAGAGGGGATTTTTGCGAGCCTGAAGAGGCTGCACTCTGATTCTAAGGAAATACGCTGTGATCTGGATACCCGACAGTTCTTGGCCACGGGTGTTTTGCAGATCGTGGATACGGGTCATCAATGCCTCTGTCGCCGTCTTTTCTTCGTCGGTAGCCTCGGCATCCCAGGATCGGCGACGACAGATTTTTTCGACACCATCAAAAGGAGGGATGTTGTCCTCAACAGAGCCATGATTCTCCTCGTGGATGTACAGCCATTTTTTGCGCCACCCTTGAACTGAATCAGGGAATTTGACGTCGAAGTATTCAACGTCAGGGCGGACGCAGATCACAACGCCGCCTATGTTATAGGCGACGCTGGGAGAGCCATTACGGCGACAAAGAAAGATACGTTTCCATAGGGACCAGTTAGGCTGGATCCCAAGGAAAGCTTCACACAACGTGATAAAGATAGAAATGTGGAGAATGGAGTTGGGAGTAACATGGTGAAGTTGCAGTCCATACATGAAAAGCAACCCACGAAGGAAATCATGGATGGGGGTGGAAAGACCACGGATAAAGTGGTCGACAAAACTAACCCGATATTGCATTGGCGGAGCTGGGTAGTGACATAGGCATCCCCAATGGGCCTGCCCAAGATAGTACCCGGGGTTTGATGAAGGCCCACTACCCGAAATATAAGAAGACTCGGAAGCCCGAAGATATTATTAAGGAAAGTTAGAGTTGTAATAGGAAGAGTTGTTTGTAATCTTACGGGAAGAGTTAAGAACCTTCCCGGACTCTGTAACGTGTACAATATGAATCCCTCGGCTCCGCCTCATATATAAGGGGGGTCGAGGGACGAGAGGATCATCGAATCATTGTGTAACAAACCCTAGCTTTATTTCGTCGAGCACTTTTTGGCTGAAACCTTCGAGATCTACTTGCCCTCTACATCCAACAAAACCCTAGTCTACTACTTGTAGGCATTGACAAGTTAATACCTTGTCAATTGGCGCCGTCCGTGGGATTTAGAGGCGACAAGGAGCTGATCTCGATGGCACGCTCAGAATCATCAACTTCATCGGCAGCAAGCAACATCATAGATAGAGGTAAACAGATCGAAACTGGTCTCGTTGATTTTGTACCTCACCCGCCCTCCCGTTTGGATGCATATACATATCTGGAGGAGCCCATGGAGATGACGTTCGGGAAGTTCCACTTTCGCGTCGGGAAGGAAGGAAGTTATCGTCTCGAAATTCCGACCTTCCCGAGGTTTCCTGTGGAGCATACCGAATCTTCAAGCTCGGCATCATCGATCGAGTCAGGCGATGAAGAAATCTCTTCGCCACGCTTCGTCAGCACCAAGGCAAGCGAAAAACTCACCAAGATCTTCAGCGACATGTCTTTCGAGTCGTCTGCGGACTCCTATATAAGCAGCGATTCCGAAAGCATCGACAGATTCGACTTCATCGACAAATCTACCACCATTGGAAAGGTCTTCACCAATCTATATGATGGTGTCACCGAATCCAGCAAGGCGCAGAATTCTAAATATCATCAAATCTACGTCATCGGAGAAGCAAGTCGTGATCAGGATGAAACGTCGGAGGCTTTCGACGATCTGGGAAATCCATACGTCGATCCCTCTGACTTAAGGCGAGGATTGGGCAACAAATACGCTGGGCCTACACCACGTATGAGAGTTCAGTTGCCACAAGCAGCATGGGATAGAGCAACAAGAGCTATGGATGGTTCAGAACCAATGGCGACAACCGCCACGGTCGAGGAATTGCAGGCATACCAATATAGACTCACTCGAGCTGGCAGGGAACTGGAAAAACAAACAGAGGTTCTGAACAAAAGAAGGGAGGCAGCTTCCGCATCAAGCAGGCGAAGGGCAGACCTCAGTCGACATTCAGGAACTTCGGGAGATAATCACAGAGAAGCTCGGAACAGGGCAAGGTCAATGTTGCAAAACATACCTGAAGCAGAAAGAGAGTATCTAGTCCAAAACCTCGACATGTCTTTTATGTCGATAGACACGAGAGGAAACATTATTCCCAAAACACCGGAAGCTGGGTACATGGCGACACAAGCCTTTATCCTCGCATCTAGACCACCTCCTGGAGATCCAAGGGAAGCATTGTATAATATGGCCATGGCAGGCGTTGGAGCCATGGGAACAGCGTTCGCATCGACGCCTCCCGAAGGATCAGCAAGGCAAAATAGTCCGCGACCCGCGGTTGCAGCAGCAGCTCTCGAAAGAACAGGCGAAGCAAGGGACGCAGAAACCCAGGCAAGGGTAGACAGGGCACGACAACATAGAAGGGAACATCGACATTCTCCAGACTTAGCCGAAGAGGATATGTGCGGGCTACCATGTTTCACGAGGACGGTCCGAAAAACTCGGGTGCCCTCAGGGTTTAAGCTACCCGATAATTTCAAAAAATTCGACGGATTGCAGGATCCTGAGGATTGGCTGGTAGATTACCTCGAGACAGTGAAATTAATTGGCGGCACAAGGGCAACGGCAATGCAGAGCATTCAGGTGCACTTGAGTGGAGCCGCAAGATCTTGGATAAAGAAGCTTCCAGTAAGTTCCATCGACAGCTGGACTGATTTTGAGGACATATTCATCAAAAAAATTTGGTCCACTTGCAAAAAACCTGCAACACTCGAGGAGCTGAGATCATGTCGACAGAAACACGATGAATCGATGAGGAAGTACATCCAAAGGTGGAATATCATCAAAAACTCGGCGGAAAACATATCTGACGAGAGAGCCATAGATGCATTTGTGGCAGGAGTCCGACGAGGAGATTTCGTGGAGGATCTGGGGAGAACTAACCCAAAAATAGTATCAGCATTGATGGAGATAGCAAACAAATGGGCAGATGGCGAAGATGCTGTGCACAACAAGCGACACAGGTCACCAGAGGAAGACCGTAGTCGAAATTACCAGGGCAGGCGACGATTCTCTCGATTTTCGAGTTATGATCCACCTAGCCAAATTTCGGCTGGGTTTCGATTAGGCACTGGAGGAAACAACAGAGATAACTATCAACGCAGCAGTGAGCAGCGAAGTGACAACAGAGACGACTCGCGAAATAACAGGCCGAACAACGGTTCTAGGTTTCAGAGACCCTTTGTGACCCCTGAGGATATGATGAACGGTCCATGCCAGATGCACTTTTTCGTCGACAACAATGGGGTAAGACAGTCAGGACATCTACAGAAAGATTGTCGGAACTTCCAAGCAATGATGAGGGTTGCCGTGCAAGCCCACGCCCAGGCAGCAAGTCGAAATCCCCAAGGACCTAGGAGTGAGATCCATCTACCACCTCCTCCCGCAATTACGGAAGAAAATCGACACCAGCTCAGGATAGCGGCAGCACCAGCACCACCGCCATACGTCGATCCCAACTCCCATGGAGCGGTCTCGATGATTCAGAAAGGCAGGCCATCCAATAGAGCTCAGAAAGTAATTTCGCGGCAGGTGTTCATGGCAGAAAAGATGCCTCCACCAACAGTCGAGTATCTCAATTGGTCGGGACAAGACATTGGTTTTACAATTGCGGATCACCCGCAGCAAGTTCCTCGACCAGGGCAATTGATACGTCCAAAACGTATCTACTTTCCCGAACACTTTTGCTATTGTTTTGCCTCTAATTTGTGTATTTTGGATACAACTAACACGGACTAACGCTGTTTTCAGCAGAACTGTTCTGGTGTCTCGTTTTTGTGCAGAAATCCAACTTTCGGGAAAATCCTCGGAATTTATGCAGAAGGCCCTATTTTCCCAGAGAACTGACGGAGCCAGAAGGACAAACCAGGTGGAGGCCCGAGGGCCCCACACCATAGGGCGGCGCGGCCCAGGGGGGCCCGCGCGGCCATGTGGTGTGGCCCCCTCGGCGGGCCTCCGACGCCCTCCTTCGGACTATCTATCGGCCTCGACCTAAAAACGCACGGGGAGAAGTCGAAGTCGCCAGAAACCCTCCAGAACGCCGCCACATCGCGAAACTCCGTCGCGGGAGCCAGAAGTCTCCGTTCTGGCACTCCTCCGGGACGGGGAATTGGAGGAGATCATCGCCGCCATCACCGCCAACGCCTCTACATCAACCAGCCATGTTTCCCCCATCCATGTGTGAGTAATTCCCCCGCTGTAGGCCGAAGGGGATGGTAGGGATTGGATGAGATTGGTCATGTAATAGTATAAGATTGTTAGGGCATAGTGCCTAGTGTCCGTAATTGGTACTTTGATGATATTGTTGCAACTTGTTATGCTTAATGCTTGTCACTAGGGCCCGAGTGCCATGATCTCAGATCTGAACATGTTATTGTTTCATCATGATATTCATTGTTTATGGTCTTACCTATAAGTTGTATACACATGTCGCTGTCCGGAACCGATGGCCCCGAAGTGACAGAAATCGGGACAACCGGAGGGAATGGTAGTGATGTGAGGATCACATGTGTTCACGGAGTGTTAATGCTTTGCTCCGGTACTCTATTAAAAGGAGTACCTTAATATCCAGTAGTTTCCCTTGAGGCCCGGCTGCCACCGGCTGGTAGGACAAAAGATGTTGTGCAAGTTTCTCATTGCGAGCACGTACGACTATATATGGAACACATGCCTATTGATTGATTAGTACTTGGACACCGTTTTATTATTATCTGCAAATGCCCTGCTATGATTGTTACATGAGTTTCTCTCATCCATGCAACGCCCGTTCATCCGTCCCCGTGCCTACAGTATTTTAATCCTGTTGTTTACTAAAATCACTAGTGCTGTCTTTGTTACTCTGCTGCTGTTATTTCACTACTGCTACTGCTATAAAACTGTTACTACTGATAAACTCTTGCGAGCTAGTCTGTTTCCAGGTGCAGCTGAATTGACAACTCCGCTGTTAAGGCTTTCAAGTATTCTTTGTCTCCCCTTGTGTCGAATCAATAAATTGGGTTTTACTTCCCTCGAAGACTGTTGCGATCCCCTATACTTGTGGGTCATCAAGACTATTTTCTGGCGCCGTTGCCGGGGAGCATAGCTTTATTTGGAAGTTCACTTGGATTAATATTGTTCGCTGCAAATTCTCCATCATGGGTAAACCTCGCGATACTAAGATCGCCATATTACCATCCACTACAAGAAAAGGTACAATTCTGAGTACCTCTGCTGCTCTTGATTCACCATCTGTGATTGATAAACTTGTTTCACCGCCACATGCTTCACATGCGGGTACTTCTGCTGAATCTGAAAACTCTCATAATATTGATAATATTTCTGCTGTGCTTGATGATAGTGGTTCATTGGGATCTTTTCTAGATGCTACAATTGCTAGGTCTAGACAAATTGAAAATACTGAAACTCCTAATGAAAATGCTACTACACCTGTTAATTCACCTGAACTTGATTATTCTAGTGATGATCCTGATGAAGATTATGTGGAGCTTAATGATGATTTTATTGAAAAATGCAATGCTACTACTGATGCAAGAAAAATTAAAAAGTTGCTTGCAGAACATGCTGTTAGATATAAACTGTCTCCTGATCCTAAGTTTGCCACATCTCCTATAAACATTAAGGATAAAGATTATGATTTTTCTCTTGATCTTTCTCATATAGCTATTGTTGAGAAAACGCCCTTTTGTGGTACTGAAAAAGAGAGTGCTGTTGAACACATGACTGAGTTATCTACTCTAAGTAGCTTGTTTTCTGATGATGTCAAGATGCGTACTTACCTCGTTGCTAAAATCTTTCCATTCTCATTAAAGGATGACGCTAAAACTTGGTATAATAGTGTGCCACCTAATTCTATTAAAAGTCCAAAAGAATTGCTTGATGTTTTCTTCCGTAAATACTTTCCTGCTAGTGCTCAACATATAGCTTTGCAGAGAATTTATAATTTCAACCAGGAAGATGGAGAGAAATTGCCTGAGGCTTGGGCGAGATTTTGCTCTCTTATTAGAGCTCGTCCTGATCATGATTTGGAAAAGCATAATTTACTTGATATATTTTATAGTGGACTAACCATTGAGTCTAGGGCATACCTGGATAGTTGTGCTGGTTGTGTTTTCAGGAAAAGAACTCCAGACGACGCTGAAGAATTATTGGCTAAAATAGGCCGGAATCATGATGATTGGACTACGCCTGAACCAACTCCAATGCCAATATTAAAGAAGAGGGGTATGATTAAATTAAATAATGAAGATATGAGGGAAGCCAAGAAGTCTCTCAAGGAGAAAGGTATTAAATCTGAAGATGTGAAGAATCTTCCTCCCATAGAAGATATATGTGAGATAATTCCCCCTTCATCCATGATTGAGGTAAACTCCCTTCAACGCTTTACTAGGGAGGATATTCCGTATTCGAAACCTCCTGCACAATGCTTAGATGAGTTTGATAATTATATTGTTAAGCAAGAAAATTTTAATATGAGAGTAGAGAATCATTTAATGGAAAATTCTCGAGCTATTAGTGAATTGCATGATATTGTAGAGAGAACCTCCAATGATGTTAAGATGCTTGTTAAACATTTTCATATGATTCAAACTCAAATTGATCAACTCACTAAAGTGCAAAATGACTTGTTAGGGAATAATTCTAAAGAGAAACATGCTTATGAAGTAGCAACTAGAGGTGGTGTCTCTACCCAGGATCCTCTATATCCTGAAGGGCATCCCAAAAGAATTGAACAAGATTCTCAACGCATTGAACCTAGTGCTCATTCTAAGAAGAAAAAGAAGAAGAAGCATAAAAATGTTGTAGAATCCTCTAAACCTGTTAATGATCCTAATAGTATTTCTATTTCTGATGCTGAAACTGAAAGTGGTAATGAACATGATAAAGATAATGATAAGAATGATACTCCTGATAAAGAAGAGGTTGAAGAAGAACCTGAAAAGCATGCTAAAAATAAAAAGTACACTAAAGAAGATTTTATTGCTGAGAAACATGGTAATGAAAGAGAACCTTGGGTGCAAAAGCAAATGCCTTTTCCTGCTAAGAAACTAAAATCAAAGGAAGAAGAACACTATAATAAATTTTGTGATTGGATGAAACCTTTATTCTTGCAAATCCCTTTGACTGATGCTATTAAATTGCCACCTTATTCGAAGTATATGAAAGATATTGTTACTAACAAAAGGAAAATCCCCAATGAGGAAATTTCCACTATGCTTGCTAATTACTCTTTCAATGGCAAAGTTCCAAAGAAGTTGGGCGACCCAGGTATACCTACCATTCCTTGTTCTATTAAGAATAATTATGTTAAAACTGCTCTATGTGACTTGGGAGCCGGTGTTAGTGTTATGCCTTTTTCTCTTTATAAGAGACTTTACTTAGATAAGTTGATACCTACTGATATATCTTTGCAAATGGCTGATAAATCTACTGCTATTCCTGTTGGTATATGTGAGGATGTTCCTGTTCAAGTTACTACTAACTGCTTGATATTAACTGATTTTGTTGTGTTGGAAATGCCTGAAGATGATAATATGTCTATTATTCTTGGGAGACCTTTTCTTAACACCGCAGGGGCTGTTATTGATTGCAATAAAGGAAAGGTTACTTTCAATGTTGATGATAGGGAGCATACCATTTATTTCCCCAAGAGGATTGAGAAAGCATGTGGAGTTAATACTATTTCTAAGGTGAGAACTATCAAAGTGGGAACTATTGATTGTCCTATATATGAGCCTAAAGAAGAATATCAAACTCTCGTGATTGGATCCATATCAATACAATTCAAGGTAACATGATTGATTTGAGGTTTATTTCTTCTTATGCTGTGTAAAATTTATTTGGTGGCAAGACTTGATCAACCTTGTTAACAAATACTTTTTATATGCATAGAGGCGGTAAACAACATCTCTTTCTCACTCCATTTGCTCTAGTTGCTGTAGCACTTTTAATTTGCAAAGTTCCTTAGTTAATTGGAAATTTCAAAAAATTTCCTGGCCAGTAATAATAAACTTAATACCCAGAAATGTGCATTTTTCAAAGTTTTCAAAAATTCACAAAAATTATACCGTTGGTCCTATTTTTCGAAGAGGCACCTGGGAGCACCAGAGGATGACCTGTGGGGCACCCCAGGGTGCCACACCACAGGCCGGCGCGGCCAAGGAGGGGGGCGCGCCACCCTGTGGTGAGGGCCCCTCCTTGCCCCACTTTGCCATCTCTTTCTCCCAGAATCTTCTCTCTCCCGAAAAAACTCGCACCAGGTTTCTCTCACTCGCGTTTTTGCTCAAGAGCTCAGGATTTCTCGATCTCTTTGCTCAGCCCAGATTCCTTGCTGAAATTTGGCACATTTGCTCTTCGGTATGTGACTCCTCCGATTATCCAAGTAGAATTTTGTTTGGTTGAGTATATCTTGAATATTTTGCTGCTGTAGGTAACATGTTTATGTTGACTGCCAAAACCCACCGGCGGGCAGCGACTGTCAACACGGTAGAGCCGGGAAGAGCCTAGAGCTGCGGCTGGCTGAGACCCCTCCGAGCGACGGCCCGCAATGCTCTTCTGGTCACACGTCCGATGCGAAGTGCAAGGGCGTGCCACCTGACCTATACCTGGTCAGGAAGGTGATTGGGATGCCTCGCTTAGTTTCCTGCATGGCATACACGTAAACATTAAATACGAGCCTCGATCGGCTCTCAGGTTATCCTGTGAATCGGCTCAAAGAGCCAATCCACCCATGATTCGTACGGGGTGCACGAATATATGGTGATCCTGCTTGATCAAGATAAAGCTAATTAGATCTACGACGATTTAGGGTTTTCACCGCATAATCAGATCATCCTACTCCAGGTTGGGCCTCGCGGCCACGCACGGTGATCGTAAGCCGATCCTAAACAAGGCCTAAAAACCAACATGAAGTTGATCCTCGGAACATCCTGTTTAGGACTTGCGAACGCCACCCTACGTGCCGCTGGATCCTCCCCCCCTTTGTAAGGCCTAACTATTGCAGATATTAAACTAATCCTTGCAGAACAAGGAGCAATCGTAACGGATCAGATCTACTAAATAAAGATCAAGCGGGGTGCCGCCCCCACACCTATCTCACCTGAGATAGGTGTGAGGGCGGCTAGACATGCAAGGGTTGCACTACGTAAGCATGTTATACGAAGAACTATGCTAACCCTAACACATCTATGATAACTACGTTGCTCGCCATCAAAGACGCTTCAGTACGAGCAACGCATGAACAACGTGGGGCTTGTGCTGCCTAGATCGCAAGATGCGATCTAGGCAGCATGTCGCTTACCTGATAGAAACCCTCGAGACGAAGGAGTTGGCGATGCGCCGAGATTGGTTTGTTTTGGGTTGAACGTGAGTTGTTGTTTATTCCATAAACCCTAGATACATATTTATAGTCCAGGGGACTTTCTAACGTGGGAACAATCCCAACCGGGCACGAGCCCAAACTCTAACCTCCAAACGACACGTATCCTAATATGTTACAGATACATGGGCAATTTAGCCCAAACTTGGTACACAAGGCCGATTCATATATTTCTTCCACGTATATATCTTCAAGTCCATCTTGGTCGCGGCCCACCTCTGACTTGGTCAAATTCCGGTGATAACACATGCCCCCCTGGTTTTGGAAATGACATTTCCAAAATCATTATGCTCTTCCTTCGTCGGGTCATGTCGTGGCAGAGCAGAACCGTCGCAGAGTCCTTCATCATGACAACTTGCCTTCCCAACTCCTCTGCACGATTTGACAGTTTTGGCATCACGCCCTCGGAAACTGTTTGAGCATTAAATCTCCAAGATATCTCCTTTATTTAACCGCATCAAACAGTTCTCTTCCTCATCCCCTTCGCATTAGCCTTCAAAAAAACCCTCCTCTGCCACCATGTCTTCGTCTCCTTCGTCTTCCTCCTCATCGGGACTTTCCTATGTGTCCTCTCCCATCCGAGAGTCGACGCCTGAGTGGGGTACGCAGGCGGCATACGACATTCTCGCCCCAACGGCGTGGGACCAAGAGGACCACGACTTCTCTGTCTGGTCTGAGGATGACAAATCCCTGACCGACGGGGAGAGTGAGCCCCTCTTCCTTGCTGACGGGGAACCGGAGGAGGAGAGCGATGACGATCGCCTCTCCTGGGCGGACTTCACCACCTCCGAGGAGGAGGAGGAGGAGGAGGAGAACAGCTCCTCCGACGAGCCCCCGGCCAAGCGATTTTGCCCCTGGCCGGGGAACCTTAGTGACTTCGATAGCAACGACGACGCTGACGAGGAGGATGAAGACAACGAAGGCCCCGCCGGCGGCCGCTGGAGCAGCGACGACGAGCCGGTAGGGAGCAGCGCCGACAGCGGTGATGACGGCGACGATGAGGGCAGCAATGGCCCGTAGATGGGATCCTTAGACTAGGATCAGCAGTAGTAGATAGGGCACTGTATCCCCTGGCAACTCCTTTTGAGAGCAATTTTAGCTCTTCATGTAAGAATCTGGCTATCAATGAAGAACTCTCCTTAATTTGATCTTGCCGATTCCTTGTATGTTAATTTAGCCGATTCTTCCCCATCTGGCTTTGCCGACTGCTATCCTGATCAACGCTCCACGAGCCGATGGCAACGCATCGGACTCTTATGATAAATTTCGAGATAGATCAATTCAGACCCAAGATTCCCGTCGAACAGGACCAAATCGTAGTCGCGCAAACCTTAGACCTCGGAAATCCAAACCCCCTGAGCTTAATGTTAGCTTAAATCGGCAAGACTCCAGAGTCAATGCCTTCAGGAGAATTTTAGGACCATCGCTGAAAATCTTGACCGCCTACAACTTTCCTTGCGATGCTCTGTTCTTTGCAGCAACAAACTGGCCCAAAGCCTGTCAATTATGACGGCTTCCTCTTCGAATTAGTGGTTCTATTCTGCAAGAATTCACCACCTTTTAACCAAGCTGTGATACAGAGTCAGCCGATTCCAACAAGATTGGCTCCTCAGAACGAAAAAACCCTTAGGGCGAGCTGCCCCCCGAGCCTCAGTCAAGGCAAGAACTGTAATGAGCCCGCCCAATGTGTCGTCCTCAGCCTCCCAGCTATATTGCAGAGTCAGCCGATTCCAATAGAATCGGCTCCCCAGAGCAAAGAACCCTCAAGGTGAGTTGCCCCCCGAGCTTCTTCAGTCCAATTCTTGCCCTTTGTTGGTCGGATCGGCTCCTTCCCTGCACTGACCGTTGATGTCGATGTGAACTTTGAGCATATAACCAGCCGGTCTTGGTCTTGGGTGACTGTACTAGTCGATGGCTGCGCATCGGCTTCGCTTCGTGCGAATTTTTTTTTTATTTGGCCGATTTTTCCTTAATCGGCCCCCAATGTTCCACTGCACGCACGTTTGCACATGTTTATCTACGCATGTTCATCTGACTATATGCCCCCCGAGCCGAATCTGCCAAATGACTGCAGATATCGGCTTTCATGGTTAGTCAGGGCACTGCTCTTGCACGTCGGCTTCGCAAAGATTCATGCTGACTTTCATCTGCCGACGTGGCCGCCGCCCAGTGGATCGTTGCTGAACACAAGCAGAATATGTGCAGAGGATAATTTTGGCCGATTGCTGGAATCGGCCTCCACATTGCTTGTTCGATGAAGGTTTTGTAATGTTCCTCCATAAATTTTTTTTTGGGGCCGATCACAAGGATCAGCCTCGCACGGTTTGCTCATTGGTTTAATCTTGCTACTCGGTCAGGCTGGATAAAACCAACCCAACCTCTGACTTGATGCGCCTGCTGTCGTCCACCTTGAGTGCATCGTAGACTCGTGGAGCGCTAAGCTCTGTCGGCAAGACGAGCACCATGTTTGTGCCAGCCGATGTTTCATCATCGGCTTTCTTTTGCTTGGGATGCCACTCCATTCTCCGTGGACGACCCTCTTCATCCAGGGCTCGCTGAACCTTTGCAGCCAGATCAGGCCGTGCCTTCCTTAACGTATGCAGGTATAACCTTTCGGCTTCCTCCAGGCCGCGCAACCGCTGAACCCTGCGCTTCTGTGAACGGCTAAGTCCGTCAGGGCACCACCTTGGACGGTGGTACCTGTCTTCATCATCTTCTAGTCCCTCGTCTTCGGAATCCTCAAGATCTGCCCAACGAGGTGACTCAGCGCGTTTGCTTTGTGGCGGGAGAGGCCCTAAGCGCTCGAACACAGACACGTTGGCTGCCTCCTTCTTCTTCTTGTTGCATTCTGGGCAATTGCCGATTGTGGGCAATCGGCTCATTCCTGAATCCCAGCAGTATCTGAAGAAAGGGCAATCCCAGTGTCTGGCGTTGTCATCTTGCTCCCTTGACCTGTCCGTGGCACGGCGCTCGTACTCCTCCTCATCGCGATCATGCCGACGATGTCTTCTGGCTTCTCTAGCCAGACGATCTCCTTCATCATCATAGTTGGACCGTCGGCGTTGGTCATACTGACTCACATATTTGTTGAGGAGGTGATCAGAGAGAGGTCGTTGATATCTTATATTCTTCACCTCTCCCTCTGTGACGTAGCGCTTGCCATCATGATGGAGCCGATCGCGTGGAGCGGCCTCCTTTGTGTCCTTGCTATGAGAGCAGCTGCCCTCATCTCCATCTTTGCCAGAGTGGTTTCCAGGTCCTACCATGTTGATACTGAACGAGGGACCTGGCTGGCAACCCTCAGGGTAGGTGACTTCCACCATGTTGACGGCGGGGAAGGGTTGGGTGTCGACCTTCATGGCGTACTGGTTGAAAATTAAACGCCCCTTCTCTATCGCCGCTTGGATGTGCTGACGCCACACCCTGCAGTCGTTGGTGGCATGGGAGAGCAAGTTGTGGAATTTGCAGTACGGCTTTCCGTTTAGCTCTTGCGCCGTGGGGAACTTGAGACCTTCAGGGATTGTCAACTGTTTCTCCTTGAGCAGGAGGTCGAAGATTTGTTCAGTCTTGGTTACGTCAAAATCAAATCCCCTGGGCGGCCCTGGTGGCTTTACCCATTTGCAGGACACGGGGGTTCCTCCCCGAGTCCACTCAGCCACTGCTACTTCTTGGTCTCCCGCAGGAACTTCGTCTTCCTCTGCATCGACCAGGACTACTGCACGCTTGAACTTGTCTTGGTACAGGTCCGGGTGGCGCTGTTCATATGCTGATAGTTTCTGAACCATGTGCGCCAGCGAAGGATAATCTGCTTGGGAGGCCATGTCCTTGAGCTGTGTTGCAAGGCCAGCTACTACCAACTCGACTGCTTCCTTTTCAGTTATACGAACCGAATAACATCGGTTCCTAAGATTCCTGAAGCGCTGGATGTACTCTGTCACCGTTTCTCCGCGCTTCTGACGTAGTTGTGCTAGATCGGCAATGCTAGACTCGGAAGCTTCTGAATGGTATTGCATATGGAATTGTTCTTCCAATTGCTTCCAAGACTGGATGGAGTTTGCTGGCAAAGAGGTGTACCATCCAAAAGCCGATCCCGTGAGGGACTGTGAAAAGAGCCTCACGCGTAGCTGATCCGACACTGAAGCCGGTCCTAGTTGCGCCAAATATCGGCCGACGTGCTCGATGGAGCTGGAGCCATCTGATCCACTGAATTTGGAGAAGTCAGGGAGCCGATATTTAGGTGGCAGCGGGATCATCTCGTACTCGTCGGGGTACGGCTTGGAATAGCCGATTGCCCTTCTTTTCGGCACCATGCCGAACTGGTCTCTCAGTATGGTACTGATCTGATCCGCTGTGCTGGCTGCAGGAGTTGCACTCTGAAGATTCGCCGGGGTGGCGTACTTAGCCAGCCATGTTTGCTTTTCCAGCTCTGAGCCAACTGCAGGAGCTGGGCTCTGGAGTTTCGTCGGGGTGGCATACTTAGTTAGCCACGTCTGCTTCTCAAGCTCTGTCGCTGACGTTCCTCCTGTCTTCGCCGGAGTCCCTGATGTTGTGGCCTGGTTTGAGAGTGCCCAGTTGCCACAATCTGGCACATACGTGCACGCGTATCCTTGAGGGATCTCCTTAGGCGCCTCAGCCAAGAACTGGTAGTCACTAGGGTCACCACCGATCTTGTAGACGACGAATGCCGGTGTAGCCGGCACTTCAGCTGGTGCTGCCAACGCATATGGCAGCGGTGGACGGGACTGGAGTGGCAACTCTCCTTGATGCGTCCCGAGAGCTGGTCCTGACGGCGAGTACTGGTGGCTCATGATCTCCTGGATCACGCGCAGAGCGACACGCTCCAACACGTTGACCAAGTTCTCAGAGTGGCGGTGTAGCGAGTGAGCCACCAAGTAGTTGATCTCCTGCCGCAGGCCCCTGGTGCGTTCCTCCGACGGGGCAGAGAGGTCTATCCCATCGAGTGCACCTTGCGGTGAGAATCCCTTCCATCTGATGCCATGGGAACGGGTTCTCTGAAAAGAGCCGATGAGGTCGGCTTCGAGGGTGACCTTGATCTCGTCATATCTCTTCTTGAGCTCGTCAGGCAGCTCCTCGTAGGTGACTGGCGTGCCGTCCGCCATCTCAGATGTAGATGGCGATGTGGTTGATGTAGACGATTGTCCCACCGGGCGTGCCAGAATGTGTTGACTGCCAAAACCCACCGGCGGGCAGCGACTGTCAACACGGTAGAGCCGGGAAGAGCCTAGAGCTGCGGCTGGCTGAGACCCCTCCGAGCGACGGCCCGCAATGCTCTTCTGGTCACACGTCCGATGCGAAGTGCAAGGGCGTGCCACCTGACCTATACCTGGTCAGGAAGGTGATGGGGATGCCTCGCTTAGTTTCCTGCATGGCATACACGTAAACATTAAATACGAGCCTCGATCGGCTCTCAGGTTATCCTGTGAATCGGCTCAAAGAGCCGATCCACCCATGATTCGTACGGGGTGCACGAATATATGGTGATCCTGCTTGATCAAGATAAAGCTAATTAGATCTACGACGATTTAGGGTTTTCACCGCATAATCGGATCATCCTACTCCAGGTTGGGCCTCGCGGCCACGCACGGTGATCGTAAGCCGATCCTAAACAAGGCCTAAAAACCAACATGAAGTTGATCCTCGGAACATCCTGTTTAGGACTTGCGAACGCCACCCTACGTGCCGCTGGATCCTCCCCCCCTTTGTAAGGCCTAACTATTGCAGATATTAAACTAATCCTTGCAGAACAAGGAGCAATCGTAACGGATCAGATCTACTAAATAAAGATCAAGCGGGGTGCCGCCCCCACACCTGAGATAGGTGTGAGGGCGGCTAGACATGCAAGGGTTGCACTACGTAAGCATGTTATACGAAGAACTATGCTAACCCTAACACATCTATGATAACTACGTTGCTCGCCATAAAAAACGCTTCAAGACGAGCAACGCAGCATGAACAACGTGGGGCTTGTGCTGCCTAGATCGCAAGATGCGATCTAGGCAGCATGTCGCTACTCCGATAGAAACCCTCGAGACGAAGGAGTTGGCGATGCGCCGAGATTGGTTTGTTTTGGGTTGAACGTGAGTTGTTGTTTATTCCATAAACCCTAGATACATATTTATAGTCCAGGGGACTTTCTAACGTGGGAACAATCCCAACCGGGCACGAGCCCAAACTCTAACCTCCAAACGACACGTATCCTAATATGTTACAGATACATGGGCAATTTAGCCCAAACTTGGTACACAAGGCCGATTCATATATTTCTTCCACGTATATATCTTCAAGTCCATCTTGGTCGCGGCCCACCTCTGACTTGGTCAAATTCCGGTGATAACAGTTTAGTGAGCTTGCATGCTTGTTCTAAGTTGAATAAACTAGTTTTGATGCATGATTAGTACTCTAGCAAGTTCCTATAGTAGTTCCCCTTGATTATATGTCACCAAATCAAGTTTTATATCACTTGTTGAAAAATTTCAGAAAAGAAAGATGAAGAAGTTCAACTTTGGAGAATTGTTCAAGAGAGGAACAACCAGCACCGGGAGACCTTCTAGGACCGCTACCCAAATTAGGCGATCGTACAATGAGGATATCATCGCACCTAGCTTCGCGCCCGAAGAGGACAATGGGGCTCCTAATGCTTCATCCTTCCCATGTTATGATTTTCTGACAAATGCAGGGATACTGGATGATTTCTTCACCCTTGTCAACAAGGCGGGCTTAGCCACCTACGTGGGAGATGAAAGGGAGCAATACTACATGCTCACCAAAATCTTCGTCGAGAGCTTCAAGTTCCAAAACACGCAATATGAGCCGACAGTTGCATTCAAGATCTATGGTAATCCTGTTACTATGGAATTGAAAGAATTTTGTCGTGCATTGGATATTGCCCCTGTAGGTACAGCGAGTAGGATTGATGACAACCCCCGGGACTTGTTGGAGCTCTATCGAGGGATTACCGATGATGATTGTCACACCATTCAGCGTGGCAAGATAAGGAACATTCAACTCCCCGCCATTAAGTATTTTGCATATTACATTGCTACTAGCATTCTTGGTAGGGAGAACACTAGCAATATTTCTAGTTACCATCTTGCTTTCTTGAATATTGCACTTACTGGTCGGACATCTTATCACCTTGGTTCTCTTATTGCTCACTTTGTCTAATAGAGGGCCTATTTTTGGAGGAACTATTGCACTGCGCGTTTTAACATATCTAAGGCTTCCTCTTGATCCTAACGATGTGCCATTGGCCCCTAGGAAACTTGATATTGCTGCTATGAAGAGTCATCATTTTGTTACCGCTGATTCTACTGTAGATAATATGGTCTATAGTGTAGGATAACGTTGCATAGAAAACAAAAAATTTCCTACGGCGAACACGCAATCCAAGCCAAGATGCAATCTAGAAGACGGTAGCAACGAGGGGGTATCGAGTCTCACCCTTGAAGAGATTCCAAAGCCTACAAGATGAGGCTCTTGTTGCTGCGGTAGACGATCACTTGCCGCTTGCAAAAGCGCGTAGAAGATCTTGATCACGATCGGTTCCGGCGCCACGAACGGGCAGCACCTCCGTACTCGGTCACACGTTCGGTTGTTGATGAAGACGACGTCCACCTCCCCGTTCCAGCGGGCAGCGGAAGTAGTAGCTCCTCTTGAATCCGACAGCACGACGGCGTGGTGTCGGTGGCGGTGTAGAAGTCCGGCGGAGCTTCGCTAAGCTACGCGGGAAATATGAAGTGGAGGAGCAAAGCTAGGGTTTGGGAGGGGGTGGCCGGCCACTCAAGGGGGGCAGCCAAGCTATGGTCTTGGGGGTGGCCGGCCCCCTCCCTTGGCCCCTCATTATATAGGTGGATCCCAAGTGTTGGTGTCCAAGTCTTCGAATAAGACCCGAAACCAAAACCTTCCATAGGAGGGGGAAACCTAGCCCAACTAGGACTCCCACCCAAAGGTGGGATTCCCACCTCCCATGTGGGGGGTGGCCGGCCCCCTATGGTGGAGTCCACTTGGGACTCCACCCCATCTAGGGCTGGCCGGCCATGGAGGTGGAGTCCCATGTGGACTCCACCTTCCTTGGTGGTTTCTTCCGGACTTTTCTAGAACCTTCTAGAACCTTCCATAGAACCTTCCGCGACATTTTATTTCACATAAAATGACATCCTATATATGAATCTTATTCTCCGGACCATTCCGGAACTCCTCGTGATGTCCGGGATCTCATCCGGGACTCCGAACAAATATTCGAACTCCATTCCATAATTCAAGTGCTACCATTTCAACATCCAACTTTAAGTGTGTCACCCTACGGTTCGAGAACTATGCGGACATGGTTGAGTACTCACTCCGACCAATAACCAATAGCGGGATACGGAGATCCATAATGGCTCCCACATATTCAACGATGACTTTAGTGATCGAATGAACCATTCACATACATTACCAATTCCCTTTGTCTCGCGATATTTTACTTGTCCGAGGTTTGATCTTCGGTATCACTCTATACCTTGTTCAACCTCGTCTCCTGACAAGTACTCTTTACTCGTACCGTGGTATGTGGTCTCTTATGAACTCATTCATATGCTTGCAAGACATTAGACGACATTCCACCGAGAGGGCCCAGAGTATATCTATCCGTCATCGGGATGGACAAATCCCACTGTTGATCCATATGCCTCAACTCATACTTTCCGGATACTTAATCCCACCTTTATAGCCACCCATTTACGCAGTGGTGTTTGGTGTAATCAAAGTACCTTTCCGGTATAAGTGATTTATATGATCTCATGGTCATAAGGACTAGGTAACTATGTATCGAAAGCTTATAGCAAATAACTTAATGACGAGATCTTATGCTACGCTTAATTGGGTGTGTCCATTACATCATTCACTCAATGACATAACCTTGTTATTAATAACATCCAATGTTCATGATTATGAAACTAATCATCCATTAATCAACAAGCTAGTTTAAGAGGCATACTAGGGACTTCTTGTTTGTCTACATATCACACATGTACTAATGTTTCGGTTAATACAATTATAGCATGATATATAAACATTTATCATAAACATAAAGATATTAATAATAACCACTTTATTATTGCCTCTAGGGCATATCTCCTTCAGTCTCCCACTTGCACTAGAGTCAATAATCTAGTTTACATTTGTAAAGATATAACACCTTGGCCTTCTGGTGCTTTACCATGTATTGCTCACGGGAGAGATTTTTAGTCATCGGATCTGACACGCTCAGAAACGTATGTATTTTGTAATTCATTTGCGTCTCAACGCATCACTCATTTCCAAATGAGTTGGCATTATATATGTTTGATCTTCTGGTGGAACCTTAATTCCGCTGTCTGAAATATGTCACTTATATTGTCACACACAATATAGCTTCAAAGTTCTGACTCTGTCGGAACTACACCAAGTTCTTAAAGAACCTCTTTGTCATTGTCAAAACAATGACATACTCTGCCTTCTTTTGTAGAATCCGTCACAATATTTAGAACTCTTCTAAATCTAGCATAGACAACTTCTAGCTCATTGTGCTACCTTTTAAACAACACTTAGTCTAATTTGAGATTGAAATTATAATATATATGTGACAAAACCAATATCGGTGTAACACCTTACAGCGATTTGTTTGTCATTTCTTCATACAAAAATATATATATATCCTTAGTTCTTCTAAAGTACTCAAGGATATTCTTACTGTCGTCCAATGATCATCATATGAATCATTCTGGTATATGCTCATAACACTTTATAGCACATGATATCTGATTGTGTACATATTATTCGTGATCTATAATCACTCATGTGTTTTTACTCATTGAGTGTCAGATACACTCAAGTCTTGTTAAACCTTCACATGACAAGAACATTTTCTTAATATTTCTATATTGAACTACTTCAATATCCATCATATGTACTTTGACTTAAACTTATTTATGTGTTTCAATCTATCTTCATAGATCTTGACACTAAATTTGTTTCAGTCCATATCCTTTCATTGAAGTTAATTCTTAATGAAACCTTTTAATCAAGTATATAATTACATCATTTATAACCAACTATATGTCACCTACATAAAGTATTATAAATGTGTCTTAGCGCTCCCACTTAATTTCTTGCAAATGCAAGCCTCTTCATCGTCTCTGATGAAATCAAAAACTCTTTGACTATTTCATCTGGTGAAGATTCCAACTCCGTGATACTTACTTCATCCAATTGAAGCTTGTATAGCTATCTAGTATTCCACGGACCAGCAAAACTCTTGGTTGTATCTTGTATACATACTTCTGTTAAGTAGTGTATTTTGCCATCCTACTAGCATATCTCATAAAAGAAATATGTAGTGATTACTAGAATAATCCACATAGACTATAAGCATTGCTACGGAAGATCTAATCTTATCGTATTCAACTCTTTGAATTTTGTCGTAAACAATTTTTCGACAAGTCAAGCTTTCTTCAAGGATATTTCATCCAAGTCTATCAATTTCATAGATCCATTTACTTTCATAAAATATTCATCTATCTTGGATTTCATGGCGTATAGCCATTTTAATGGAGTCAGGGCCCATCATAACTTCTTTGTTTGTAGTTGGTTTATCATTGTTCAAAATCAATCCTTTGTTCACAAATCATTTATTTGATCACAAAGTAAACCATACCTACAAGGTTCAATATGTACTTCGATCTCCATGGCTAAAACACTTTGTAGTCATGGGAGCCATGATCGTCGTGGCAGTTTCCGAAACAAATTCCGATGCTGCGCTACTCTGATCATTATGCTCAGGTTCATAAACCTTATCAAATTATATTGTCCTCCCACTCAAATACTTCACTCGAAACAATTTCTCGGAAATAAGAACCATTGACAAACACTTTTGTCTTTGTCTCGTGGGAAGAATTCCCAATGAAATCTCTGGGATAACCAACAAAGACATTCATCCGATTTTGGTTGACTCTTAGGGTTTATACCCATGCCATAACTTGTATGGTGTCATTTCAACGGATCATGATGATGCTCTATTCAGTGTAAAAGCGGTAGTCACTAAAGCATAATCCACAAAAATATAATGGCATCAATATTTTATCTCATCATTGATCCAACAAAGTTTGGATATATCTCTTGGATACTTCATCATCACTATGATACTCCAAGAAACGTAAGTTGTAGAACAATTTCATAACTCTCTTAGATGTTCGCTAAAACTCGTAATTCAAATATTTCCACCATGATCCAATCATAGATATTTGATTTCTATTACGATGATTTCCACTTCATGCTGAAATTTATTTGAATCCTATTCAAATGTTTCAAACTTTTCCTTATTGAATATATCCACATATATACTCAATTCATTGTTTGAAAGTTTTCATGAAGTAGAAGAATCTTTCGCACACAACTATGCCCAGTGAACCACATATATCATTATGTATGTTTTCACTAAGTTAGTTGCCCGTTCAACTCTTCGGCCTATGAACGGTATTTCAGTCATTACCTTTTAGAAAAGATTTTGCAAGTGCCAAACGATTCAACAAATCGAATGACTCCAAAAATCCATTTTCATGGAGTTCCTTCATGCGATCCTTTCTAACATGACCTAAATTGCGGTTCCACAAATAAGTGGAATTCAAATCATTTGCCTTATGGCATTTTTAGCGTCAGTGTTATGTATGTGTGTTTCACCATTTAAGATTTATAATAACTTATCCATCATACATGGAGTAATGTCATAATTTGAACAACTCATTGTTTTCATTTGACCAGAGCAAAATAATAATTTATTAAGCTCTTTATTATAAATCCTAAGGGCTAGATAGAATGCCAACGACGAACATAATAACACTTTATTTTTGTTCCAAAGTAACATTCTTATCATATTCCTTGTCGTCACTTAGGCCATTGTATTCTTGAATTGCGTTGTTTTGTATGACACTTCATACCAACCAATATGGTATTAATACCCAAGAATTTCATTGTGTGACTTAACTAGGAATATAACCATAACATGTATATCATTTATATACACCTGAGCTAGACTTTCTAGTCTTTTCTTTTCTGTTGCCAAAATATCTTTTGCAGTTTCTCTTTTAGCTTTCCTCATTATTCAGAAAAACATTTCAACATCAATAACTTCTAGGTTTGTTGGTCAAATACCAATAACCTTGAGGTTCTTACTTTGAAGTTGATCATCATATGACAAGTGTTCTAGATTTCACATATTAGTAACTATGATGAACAATTTCACTCATAATTTTATCCATCAATTCATGACAACTTTTTGAGACCATGTCAGTACATGCTAGGCTCATAAATTTTAAACTTAGTATTCGCATTTGCAAATCAGGCTTGCACCCATTGTAATCTCACGTATAATCTATAACACCCGATCATCACGAGATGCTTCAAACGACGAGTCTTAGCAACGGTGCATACTAAGGATGATAACTTCATGGATATGCGAATATCATTAGTGCCCCAATAGCTGGAGGATTGTGACGTCTTGCGTCTTCAACCTTCATACATTCCCATAAAACTTATGAGTTTATGTAGTCTCACCAAATTATATTCTATCATCTTGCAATAAGGTCTTAGATATCACATATATCTCATACCTTGATTATTTCTGAAAACTAAATTTTCAGCTCCTTATTTTTCAAACATATTTGAACTTTCAAGTTTCATGGAGACAAGATAACTTTAGGTACTAATTGAAACCATAGCTCTTTGAATCAACAATGTGAGGTTTACTAAAAGTTTGCAATAGGACTTAATCAATTCTTGATTCTTTAACAATACGGTACCAATCCGTAAAGTTTCTTGTCAGATTTTAACAGTATTTCTATCTCAATAACAAGACTAGCGCATAGTAGTAAACGGATGCCAATACTACAAAATTAATTCAAAATACTACTCAGACTATGTTTATGATAATTAGTACATGTTTTAATCTAATTACTAATGAACTCCCACTTAATACAACATCCCTCATAGTTGTTAAGTGGTACACGATCCAAATCCACTACACCAAAACCGATCATCACGTGAGATGATGTAGCTTCAATGGTGAACATCAACATGTTGATCATATCATCCATATGACTCGTGTTCAACCTTTCGGTTTCCGTTGTCCCGAGGCCATGTCTATACATGCTAGGCTCGTCAAGCAAACCCAAGTATTCCGCGTGTGCAACATGGCTTACACCCGTTGTATGTCAAGTTTATCACACCCGATCATCACGAGATGCTTCAAAACGTCGAACAATGCAACGGTGCATACGAGGGAAGAACACTTTATTATCTTGATATTAATGTGAGGGATCATCTTATAATGCTACCGTCGCGATCTAAGCAAAATAAGATGCATAAAAGGATTAACATCACATGCAGTTCATATGTGATATGATATGGCCCTTTTGTCTTTGCGCCTTTGATCTTCATCTCCAAAGCACGGATATGATCTCCATCATCTTCGGGCATGATCTCCATCATTGTCGGCGTAGCGTCAAGGTTCATGGCGCCGTCTTCATGGTTGTTCACCTCATGTAGCAACTATAACAACTACTTTGAAATACTACTCAACATGAAAATTAAAGACAACCATAAGGCTCCTGCCGGTTGCCACAATACAATAATGATCATCTCATACATATTCATCATCATATCATGGCCATATCACATCACCAAACCCTGCAAAAACAAGTTAGACGCCTCTAATTTGGTTTGCATATTTTACGTGGTTTAGGGTTTTCGAGAGAGATCTAATCAACCTACGAACATGAACCACAACGTTGATACTAATGTTTTCAATAGAAGAGTAAATTGAATCTTCACTATAGTAGGAGAGACAGACACCCGCAAAGCCTCTTATGCAATACAAGTTGCATGTCGAACGAGGAACAAGTCTCATGAACGCGGTCATGTAAAGTTAGTCCGAGCCGCTTCATCCCACTATGCCACAAAGATGCAAAGTACTCAAACTAAAGATAACAAGAGCATCAACGCCCACAAAACCATTGTGTTCTACTCGTGCAACCATCTATGCATAAACCTGGCTCTGATACCACTGTAGGATAACGTTGCATAGAAAACAAAAAATTTCCTACGGCGAACACGCAATCCAAGCCAAGATGCAATCTAGAAGACGGTAGCAACGAGGGGGTATCGAGTCTCACCCTTGAAGAGATTCCAAAGCCTACAAGATGAGGCTCTTGTTGCTGCGGTAGACGATCACTTGCCGCTTGCAAAAGCGCGTAGAAGATCTTGATCACGATCGGTTCCGGCGCCACGAACGGGCAGCACCTCCGTACTCGGTCACACGTTCGGTTGTTGATGAAGACGACGTCCACCTCCCCGTTCCAGCGGGCAGCGGAAGTAGTAGCTCCTCTTGAATCCGACAGCACGACGGCGTGGTGTCGGTGGCGGTGTAGAAGTCCGGCGGAGCTTCGCTAAGCTACGCGGGAAATATGAAGTGGAGGAGCAAAGCTAGGGTTTGGGAGGGGGTGGCCGGCCACTCAAGGGGGGCAGCCAAGCTATGGTCTTGGGGGTGGCCGGCCCCCTCCCTTGGCCCCTCATTATATAGGTGGATCCCAAGTGTTGGTGTCCAAGTCTTCGAATAAGACCCGAAACCAAAACCTTCCATAGGAGGGGGAAACCTAGCCCAACTAGGACTCCCACCCAAAGGTGGGATTCCCACCTCCCATGTGGGGGGTGGCCGGCCCCCTATGGTGGAGTCCACTTGGGACTCCACCCCATCTAGGGCTGGCCGGCCATGGAGGTGGAGTCCCATGTGGACTCCACCTTCCTTGGTGGTTTCTTCCGGACTTTTCTAGAACCTTCTAGAACCTTCCATAGAACCTTCCGCGACATTTTATTTCACATAAAATGACATCCTATATATGAATCTTATTCTCCGGACCATTCCGGAACTCCTCGTGATGTCCGGGATCTCATCCGGGACTCCGAACAAATATTCGAACTCCATTCCATAATTCAAGTGCTACCATTTCAACATCCAACTTTAAGTGTGTCACCCTACGGTTCGAGAACTATGCGGACATGGTTGAGTACTCACTCCGACCAATAACCAATAGCGGGATCTGGAGATCCATAATGGCTCCCACATATTCAACGATGACTTTAGTGATCGAATGAACCATTCACATACATTACCAATTCCCTTTGTCTCGCGATATTTTACTTGTCCGAGGTTTGATCTTCGGTATCACTCTATACCTTGTTCAACCTCGTCTCCTGACAAGTACTCTTTACTCGTACCGTGGTATGTGGTCTCTTATGAACTCATTCATATGCTTGCAAGACATTAGACGACATTCCACCGAGAGGGCCCAGAGTATATCTATCCGTCATCGGGATGGACAAATCCCACTGTTGATCCATATGCCTCAACTCATACTTTCCGGATACTTAATCCCACCTTTATAGCCACCCATTTACGCAGTGGTGTTTGGTGTAATCAAAGTACCTTTCCGGTATAAGTGATTTATATGATCTCATGGTCATAAGGACTAGGTAACTATGTATCGAAAGCTTATAGCAAATAACTTAATGACGAGATCTTATGCTACGCTTAATTGGGTGTGTCCATTACATCATTCACTCAATGACATAACCTTGTTATTAATAACATCCAATGTTCATGATTATGAAACTAATCATCCATTAATCAACAAGCTAGTTTAAGAGGCATACTAGGGACTTCTTGTTTGTCTACATATCACACATGTACTAATGTTTCGGTTAATACAATTATAGCATGATATATAAACATTTATCATAAACATAAAGATATTAATAATAACCACTTTATTATTGCCTCTAGGGCATATCTCCTTCATATAGAATGTTGTTTTCTGACGGGGATAAGAAGGAAATCCCTCTTCCCCAACCAGGTTTGTTCAGTATTGACAGGCAATCATGGTCGTGCACTAAGGAGGAGGTGGATGAACATATGAAGATACAAGACTTCCACCAGCAGCATGACTCCGAGGACGCCGAGGCCTCCCACGACTACACCGCCACGTATCCGGGTGCTTCTTCTAGCACCTGCCCGGAATATGATCCATCTTCGTCGTACTACGGAGATACTACCTCATGGTCTCGATGGGATTGAACTCCACTTAGGCCAAAATCCTAAGCTTGGGGGGAGGTATACCGGCATCACTCATTCTTTGCATATTATGGTTGCTGGATACTTGCACATACTTGTTTATTCTCTTTGAGTGGTTTTCTAATGAGAGGGAGATGATATTTGGGGAAGTGCTGCCTGAAAACAGATTCTGGACTGTTACTAGAAAAATTCGTGCGCACAGCCAGAACGTTATTTTGAGCTGCCAATTTTTGTGCAGGTTCCCCAGGTTGTTATCTAACTTTCATTAGTTGAACACTTTTCGATCTGAGCAACGTAAGATTTTTGTAAAAATCGATTTCTGTACTGCTGTCAGGTTTTGGCAGATTTCTGCCATCTCGCTTTTCTGTGTTTCTTTTAGTTTTCATTTTCTTGTTCCTGCTTTGTTTCTTTCCTAAAACACAAAAAGACCAAAAATATTTCTGCTGTTTCTCTTCACCATTTGTTTATCTTGGTTTCTTGCATTTGTTTTGCTTTATTTGCTATTGCCAGTTTGCTATAAGAAAACCCAAAAAGATTTTGCTTTGTTTGTTTGTTTCCTTTTGTTCTTGTTCTCAAATTTGAAAACACCAAAAATATTTGCTGTTCTTCTTTGGTTTTGTAAAGTTCTTTATGAGTTCAATGGTCTTCGGTGGCTGGAGAGTGGTTTTCATTTCATATTATCCAAGCTATACAAGTGAAAAGGCAATAATGACGATCTACGACAATCTGATTGTGGTGAGAGGCTGGTATGAACTCTATTTGTTTTCATTTTTGTACATATACTCATCCATGTGAGCATGCTTGGTTGGTTCATGTGAGGTATATGTCATTTAAGAAGTCTAGTAGTTCATGATCTCTCATGTTAAGCTCCAATTTATTAATATGAGTAGCATGTCATGGATGTTTGTTTGCATTGTTTTATTCATAAGTAAGTATGGCATTGTGGTATCCTCCTCTGAATAATTCGTTTATATCGACTTGGCACATGCTCACGCATGCATATGACTGAACAAAAAGTCAATTAAGCCTCGATGATCTATATTGCTTCAGAGTTCTTGTATCACTTTTATGCCTCCGTTAATTTATTTTGCCGCAAGCATGATTATGACAGTTACTGCTCTCTTGATTTGTCGCTCCCTAGTCTATTGCTAGCCTTCACTTGTACTGAGCGGGAACGCTGCTCGTGCTTCCAAACACATGAAAACCAAGTCTTTCCAAAGTGTCCACCATAAATACCTATGCATGGCATTTCAAACCATTCCAAGTAAATTCTCATGCGCTACCTTTAAAACCTTCAAAATGCTTCTCAATTTGTGTTTATGTTTCATAGCTCATGAGGAAGTATGTGGTGTTTAGCTTTCAACCTTTTCATTTACTTTTGACGGACTCTCATATGGACTAGTGGCACATCCGCTTATCCGATAATTTTGCAAAAAGAGCTGGCAATGGGATTCCCAGTCCCGAATTAATTAACTTAAATAGACACTCCTCCATGGTTTGTGATTGTTGGACGGCACCCGAAGGATTCGGTTAGCCATGGCTTGTGTAAGCAAAGGTTGGGGGGAGTGTCATCATCATAATAAAACTAAAATAAAAAGGCACTCCTTCATGGTATGAGATTGTTGGCAGGCACCCGAGGATTCGGTTAGCCATGGTTTGTGTAAGAAAGGTTGGAAGGAGTGCCACATAAATATGCAATAATTCATGGGAGCCGCTCTTGAAAGTCCGGTTGGCGAGGTAGTTAGTGTACCCATTACCATTCGTTGACAACGACAAACACCTCTCAAAATAATTTTACTCCTGATTTCAAAAATGAAAAGCTCTAGCGCATGTTAATCCCTGCTTCCCTCTGCGAAGGGTCAATCTTTTACTTCTATGTTGTGTCTCCATTATTTCTTTGAGCACTATCTTGAGAGCACAACTGTCATTCTTAGTATAATATGCTTGTCTCAAAATATGACTGATTGTGGTATAACTTTGATGCTTTTATCTTTGACAATCACTACTTCTAGTCTTTCTATGAACTCCAGAGGTGCCCGGGCATTTATGTTTTGCCAATCAAATACAGGCAAGCAAGATACCACTTTATCATACTCTCTTATGAACATTGCAATCTTGCTTATATACATGATTCATGATGCTTCTTATTAATTGTTGGTACCTCTCCATGATTGACATAGCTGTTAGATGATCTTATTTGCATGTACCTCATTATGAACTGTTTAAGTATTAGCCATAGCATGAGAATATATACATCATATGAGCAAATGTGTTCGTGAAAGTTCTTCTATCGCTCAGTTGTTAACTGAATTGCTTGAGGACAAGCAATAAGCTAAGCTTGGGGGGAGTTGATACGTCCAAAACGTATCTACTTTCCCGAACACTTTTGCTATTGTTTTGCCTCTAATTTGTGTATTTTGGATACAACTAACACGGACTAACGCTGTTTTCAGCAGAACTGTTCTGGTGTCTCGTTTTTGTGCAGAAATCCAACTTTCGGGAAAATCCTCGGAATTTATGCAGAAGGCCCTATTTTCCCGCAGAAGGCGACGGAGCCAGAAGGACAAACCAGGTGGAGGCCCGAGGGCCCCACACCATAGGGCAGCGCGGCCCAGGGGGGGCCCGCGCGGCCATGTGGTGTGGCCCCCTCGGCCGGCCTCCGACGCCCTCCTTCGGACTATTTATCGGCCTCGACCTAAAAACGCACGGGGAGAAGTCGAAGTCGCCAGAAACCCTCCAGAACGCCGCCACATCGCGAAACTCCGTCGCGGGAGCCAGAAGTCTCCGTTCTGGCACTCCGCCGGGACGGGGAATTGGAGGAGATCATCGCCGCCATCACCGCCAACGCCTCTACATCAACCAGCCATGTTTCCCCCATCCATGTGTGAGTAATTCCCCCGCTGTAGGCCGAAGGGGATGGTAGGGATTGGATGAGATTGGTCATGTAATAGCATAAGATTGTTAGGGCATAGTGCCTAGTGACATAGGCATCCCAAATGGGCCTGCCGAAGATAGTACCCGGGGTTTACTGAAGGCCCAATACTCGAAGAATAAGAAGATTCGGGAGCCCAAGATATATTAAGGAAAGTTAGAATTGTAATAGGAAGTGTTATTTGTAAATCTGGCGGGATGAGTTAGAAACCGTCCCGGACTCTGTAACTTGTACAAAACGAAACCCTCGGCTCCACCTCCTATATAAAGGGGGAGTCGAGGGACGAAGAGGCAATCGAATCATTGTTACAAACCCTAGTTCTCATAATCGTCGAGTACTTTTCGGCTGAAACCTTCGAGATCTACTTGCCCTCTACTTTCAACTAAACCCTAGCCTATAATCCATAGGCATTGACAAGTCGATACCTTGTCAATTGGCGCCGTCTGTGGGAACTAGAGGCGTAAGGATCTGATCTCGATGGCACGTTCAAGATCCTCAACATCATCAACCGCAAGCAACACAATGGATCGAGGTAAACAGATCGCTGCTGGTCTTGTCGATTTTGTTCCTCACCCACCCTCCCGTTTGGATGCATATGCGTACCTGGCGGAGCCTATGGAGATGACGTTCGGAAGGTTTCGCTTTCGCGTCGAGAAAGAAGGATCGTATCGTGTCGAAATTCCGATCTCGTCGGGATCGTCGGCGGTCGATTCCGATTTTACAAGCTATACATCGCCAAACGAGTCAGAAGAAGAAGAAACTTCATCGACACGCTACGTCAGCACCAGGACAAGAGAGAAACTCGCCAAGATCTTCAACGACATGTCGTTTGAGTCATCTGCGGACTCATATATAAGCGATGGCTCAAGTGATGTCGATAGTTACGACTTCATCGACAAATCTATCACAGTGGGCAAGGTCTTCATCAATCTCAGTGATGATGTCACCAAACCCAACATAGATCTGAGTACAAAGCATCATTAGATTTACGCCATTGAAGATCAAGAGGAAACATCTGAGGCTTTCGACGATTTGGGAAATCCATACGTCGATCCCTCCAATCTGCGACAAGGCCTGGGCAACAAATACGTCGGACCAGAGCCGCGAGACAGAGTTCAACTTTCACAAGCAGCATGGGACAGAGCCACTAGAGCTATGAACGGTACCGAACCAATGGCTACCACGGCCACACCAGAGGAATTACAAGCATATCAATATAGGCTCGCACGAGCCGCCAGAGAGTTGGAAAAACAGACAGTCGAGTTAAACAGAAGAAAGGAGGCAGCTTCTGCATCCAGCAGGAGAAGGGCAGATCTAAGTCGACAATCTAGAACTTTGGGTGATAGCCACAGGGAGGCTCGGAACAGAGGAAGATCAAGGTTACAACACATACCCGAAGCTGAAAGAGAGCACTTGGTTCAAAATCTCGACATGTCCTTTATGTCGATAGATACAAGAGGGAACATTATCCCTAAGACACCAGAAGCTGGGTATATGGCGACACAAGCCTTTATCCTTGCATCTAAACCACCTCCAGTTGATCCGAGGGAAACACTATACAATATGGCGATAGCAGGGGTTGGAGCTATGGGAACAGCATTTGTATCAACGCCTCCCGAAGGAACGGCAAGACAAAATAGTCCACGACCTGCAGCAGCAACGGCGGCAGCACCTGAAGGACCAAGTGGAGCCAGAGACACAGCAGCACAAACAAGGGTCGACAGAGCGCGGCAAAGCAGAAGGGATCATCGGCAATCTCCGGAGCTTAACGATGAAGATATGTGCGGCTTGCCATGCTTCACGAGGAGAGTCCGAAAAACTCGAGTCCCTTCAGGATTCAAGTTACCCGACAACTTCAAGAAGTTCGACGGCCTTCAAGATCCAGAGGATTGGCTAGTTGATTATCTCGAGACAGTGAAGCTCACAGGAGGAACCTGGGCAACAGCTATGCAAAGCATTCAGGTGCATTTGAGTGGAGCCGCACGATCGTGGATAAAGAAACTCACTCCAGGATCTATCGACAGCTGGGAAAGTTTCGAGGACGTGTTCGTCAAGAACTTCAGATCCACGTGCAAAAAACCTGCGTCGTTAGAGGAGTTGAGAGCATGTCGACAAAAGCCAGATGAGCCAATGAGAAAGTACATCCAAAGGTGGAATATCATCAAAAACTCGGCAGAAAATATATCTGACGAGAGAGCAATAGATGCGTTTGTCGCAGGAATCAGGCGTGGAGATTTTGTCGAGGACTTGGGAAGGACCAATCCAAAGACAGTATCTGCGTTAATGGAGATAGCAAATAAATGGGCAGATGGAGAAGATGCTGTCTACAACAAACGGCACAGGTCGCCAGAGGAGGACCGTGGTCGAAATTATCAACCGAGGCGACGATTTCCTCGACAGTACCCGAATTATGATGCTCCAGGGCAAATTTCAGCAGGTTTTCGAGCAAACACAGGAGGAAACAACAGAGATGATTATCAGAGAAGCAGTGAACAGCGAGGTGATAATAGGGATGATTCTCGCAACAACAGGCAAAATAGCGGGCCTAGGTTCCCAAGGCCTTTCGTGTCCCCTGAAGAGATGATGAACGGGCCGTGTCAGATGCACTTTTTCCTCGACAGCAACGGTAAAAGGCAGTCAGGGCACCTGCAGAAAGACTGTCGAAATTTTCAGGCAATGTTAAGATATGCAGAGCACGCTACAGCACGGGCAACACAGAGAAATCCTCGAGAACCCAGGAGCGAGATTCACCTGCCACCACCTCCCGCGATTACAGACGACAATCGACACCAGCTCAGAATAGCGGCAGCACCCCCACCACCACCTTATGTTGATCCCAACTCTCACGGGGCGGTGTCGATGATTCAGAAGGCAAGGCCGTCAAATAGAGCTCAGAAAGTAATCTCACGACAAGTGTTTATGGCAGAAAAAATGCCTCCACCAACTGTCGAGTATCTTAATTGGTCAGGGCAAGACATTGGCTTCACAATAGCAGATCATCCGCAACAAGTTCCTCGACCAGGGCAGTCAGCACTTATTCTACCAGCAGTTATTGCGGGGTTTGATGTCTCTCGGGTATTCATAGATGGCGGCAGCAGCTTAAACCTCATGTATGCAGACACACTGAGGAAGATGAACATATCCTTAGCAAACCTGAAGCCAACAGACACAAGGTTCCACGGTATCACACCAGAGAAGCCAAATTATCCATTGGGGAAAATTAATCTCGACATTCAGTTTGGAACCCGAGAGAATTATAGAATCGAGAGGCTGGAATTTGAAGTCGTAGATTTTCCATCGCAGTACCACGCTTTGTTGGGACGACCAGCATATGCTAGATTCATGGCGGTGCCACACTATACATACCTGTTATGGAGATTGCCTGGACCAAGGGGACCAATCACAGTCAAAGGAAGCTTCGCTTTAGCCGATAAATGCGATAAGGATTTTCATCGGCTATCAGAAACTTTCGGGATGCAAGCTGAGTATTTGGCGTCAAAAAGTATGACTGACTACGACGTGCTGCCAGATGTTGGAAGGCCAAATAAAGACTCAACCTTCAATACCAAGAAAAATTCTAAGGAGGTGCAGATTCACCCAACCGACCCAAAAAAGACGACGTCCATTGCAACAAATATGGATGTCGCATAGGAAAGCGCGCTCGTCAAGTTCCTCCGTGAGAACTGGAAAATCTTCGCATGGTGTCCAGCTGACATGCCAGGAGTACCCAGGGAACTTGCCGAGCATCACCTCAACTTAGATCCTCTCGCGAGACCAATCAAACAACCCTTGCGGCGTTTTTCGGAACCAAACCGCAAATCTATGCTATCAGAAATAAATCGACTCAAAGATGCTGGTTTTATCAAAGAGATATCTACAGAAGCCACATGGGTAGCTAACCCAGTGATGGTGCCGAAGAAACACACGACAGTCCTTCGCATGTGCGTCGACTTTACGTGTCTCAATAAACATTGTCCAAAGGATCACTTTCGCCTCCCAAGGATCGATCAAATTATCGATTCCACGGCTGGATGCGAACGTCTTTCCTTCCTGGACGCATATTCTGGTTATAACCAGATCAGATTGAAAAAAGAAGATGAAGTAAAGACCGCATTTATTACACCATACGGCGTGTTTTGCTACAGAACAATGCCCTTTGGTCTAAAAAATGCGGGAGCAACATATCAGAGGATGATGCAGAAGTGTTTGGCGACACAGATTGGGAAAAACATGCAAGTATACATTGATGATGTCGTCATAACGTCAAAAAAGGGGGCAACACTAATCGAGGATCTCAAGGAAACTTTTGACAACCTCGACAAATTCTGCCTCAAGCTGAACCCGACGAAGTGTTCTTTTGGCGTCCCAGCAGGAGAACTTCTGGGGTTTCTGGTCTCAGCAAGAGGGATTGAAGCAAACCCCGACAAAATACAAGCTATAGTAACAATGAGGAAGCCAACAAAGTTGAAAGAGATACAACAGCTAACTGGGCGAGTCGCAGCATTGAGCAGATTCGTCGCCAGGCTAGGAGAAAAAGCGTTACCATTTTACGCTTTGATAACGCAAGGAGATAAATTCCAATGGAACGAAGAGGCCGATAGAGCTTTCGAGGATTTAAAGCTCAAAATTTCGACACCACCAATTCTGGTGGCGCCAAAGGAAAAGGAACCTCTCCTGCTGTATATTGCAGCCACACCTCAAGTGGTTAGCACGGTGCTAGTTGTCGAAAGAGAAGAAGAAGGAAAAATCCATGGAGTGCAGAGGCCAGTATACTTCGTGAGCGAAGTTCTGTCGCCCTCAAAACAAAGGTACCCTCAGTACCAAAAGCTAGCATATGGAGTGTTCACAACAGCACGAAAATTGCGCCACTATTTTTCGGCACATCCGATCATAGTGGTCAATGAAGCTCCCTTGTCAAATATACTAAACAATCCAGAAGCTACGGGTCATGTCTCCCTTTGGGGAATAGAACTTTCCCCTCGGGACATCACGTATGAAAAAAGAAAAGCAATCAAGTCGCAAGTTCTGCCAGACTTCATCGCAGAGTGGATGGAGCTGCAAAACACAGGACCCCCAGACTTGTCGAGAACATGGACCATGAACTTTGATGGGTCCAAGAGACTAGAAGGAGCGGGCGCAGGAGTAGTACTTATATCACCTGAAGGCGACAAGTTAAAATATGTCCTTCGGATGACGTTCCCTAACGCATCCAATAACGAAGCAGAATATGAAGCTCTCATACACGGGATGAAGATGGCGAAAGCGTGTGGTGCAACTCGACTAAAAATCTTTGGCGACTCACAATTGGTGGCTCAGCAAGTTATGAACCAATGTGATGCAGTCAATGATAGCATGATGGCATACAAGGAGGTGTACAACGAACTCGAGAAGTTGTTCGATGGATGCGAAGTAAATCATATTAGCAGACTGAGCAACGACGAAGCCGACGTTCTTGCAAACATCGGGTCGCAATGCCTTGCAGTTCCACCGGGTGTATTCTGGGAAGAGATAACAGAGAGATCCACCAAATCGATAAAATCAGAAAAGAAGGAGAAGAAACCCTCGGGGGCTACCAAGGAAGAGCAAGAAGAAAAAGACGATCAGGACCTGATCATGATGATACAGATACCATGGATGCAGACGTACATATCATACATCCTCAGGAAGGAAATACCCGATGATCCAGTTGAGGCAAGGCGAGTAATTCGACGCTCCAAAGCTTTCACGGTGATTAAAGGCGACTTGTACAAGCGGAGTATTTCAGGCGTCCTGCAAAGGTGTGTCACACCCGAAGAAGGAAGAATAATTCTGAAGGATGTACACGAAGGAATATGTGGCCACCACGCAAGTAGTCGAGCTATTGCAGCCAAGGTATTTCGAGCAGGATTCTACTGGTTGACAGCAATCGAGGACGCCAAGGAAATAGTAAGAACTTGCGACGCGTGTCAAAGGTTCGCCGCAAAACCTCATTCTCCAGCAGTAGAACTAACACCAATACCATTGTCGTGGCCCTTTGCCCAATGGGGACTTGATATGGTGGGCAAGTTACACAAATCCTGGCCAGGAGGAAAGGAGTATATGCTAGTAGCTGTCGATAAATTTACAAAGTGGATAGAAGCGAAGCCGATAAATTCACCAGACGGAGCATCTGCAGTAAAATTCATAAAAGGCCTCGTCTTCATATTTGGAGTGCCCCACAGCATCGTCACAGAAAATGGCAGTAACTTCACATCCACCGAATTCAAAGATTATTGCAAAGAAGTGGGTATCAAGCTGCACTTTGCGTCAGTTGCACATCCTCAAACCAATGGGCAAGTCGAGAAAGCCAATGGCATCATTTGCAATGGCATCAAGAAACGCCTGTTAGGACCACTGGAAAAAGCTCGGCATACCTGGCCAGAAGAACTACCAAGTGTGTTGTGGAGCATCCGAACAACACCAAATACGGCGACACAGGAGACCCCGTTTTTTCTGGTCCATGGAGCAGAGGCAGTACTGCCAATAGAAATAGAGCATGACTCCCCCAGAGTCACAGAATATAATGAAGAAACTTCTAAGACAGCATTTGAAGATGATGTCGACGCACTCGACGAAGCTCGAGATGAAGTACTATCAAGGGTAACCAAATACCAACAGGACTTGAAGAACTACCACAGTCGACGTTTGCGGCCGAGATCTTTTCAGGTGGGAGACCTAGTTCTTCGGCTCACGCAAAAAAGTCATGAAAAACTCGAGTCACCATGGCTTGGCCCCTACATTGTCACGGAAGTAATCGGAGGAGGAGCATACAGGATAAAGGACAAGAAGACAGGGGTGGAGGAGCAAAACCCCTGGAACGTGGCGCAACTCAGGCGGTTCTATGCCTAGAGCCGAAATATAGTCCTTGTAAAACTTCAAATGTACTGAAACGCCCGCGAGTTTTCAGACGCACTCTTTTCCTTTTTCGGGGCACCGAGTGGGGCCGGGAAAGGTTTTTAATGAGGCGGGCTCGCGGTGCTGCAATATAATAAAGATAGTATCAATCTAACTTTTCTCCATCGACACGCTCAAAGTCTCCGACACGACGAATTCCAATATAATTCCTCGAAAAGAAACGCCTCGCCTTGGTATTAAAATACCTCGCGAGTCAATAAAGATAAAAGATAGTACTTAACAAAAAAGCTCGGGGGCTGATTCTTGTTAAACACTGCGTATTGAATAAATGCTTTGGTTCAAAACCTCGCAATACACAAACACCAAAGCAGCCACCACAACACTCGGGGGCTAGACAAATATAGAAATATGATGATTGTTTCACAATACAAATCACAATAGCGAGTTACAAAAAAGAAGTTATCTACCCGAGGAAAAATAATCAGTCATGATTCAATATATTATCAAGGGTAATTCTATTCTCTTCAGGAGCAGCGCCAAGAAAGTCAGCATAATGACCATCTGCAAAAAAGTCAGCATCCATCCGAAGAAGGTCTTCAATCATTTCTTCGGCTATAGGCGAAACCTTCGTGTTAATTCGGTCGATACCAATTCTTCGGCGCTTTACCTTCTCATGAACCTTCGCAACAACTTCGGTCAGGTCAAGCTTCGAGTGGCAAATCTGAAGCATGATAAGGGCAAATCTGGCGCCAGCTACAAGTTGCGCTCTAACAAAATCATGGATCCTGTGGGCATCCTTGAATTTCTCCATTAACTCGGGAAGAGTTTTTGGCTGAACGTTCCGAGGAAACATGGAGTTGTAAACCATAAACAGGGTCTTGGTACAAAAGTTAAGGAAGTCGCGAGTTTGAGAGACGCGATCCTGAAATCTGACAATCTGGCGAGTCCTCTCTGGGGTAGCCCAAAACAGAGAACCATGGTCAAGGGAAAGGTTAACAAGGAAGTTCGTCCTAGTGTTTACCCTCTCTTCTTCGGCAACAGTATCAGCAAAGGAACCTATTCAAGTAATGAAGCAGAAAACTTCAAGAAACATAGCATGAAGACGGAAAATATTGGAGGATGAAACAAGCGTACCCGACATATCTGCACTGGCTTCACTCATTAACTCGAGCATGAAATTTTCTCGAGTAATCGCCTTTTCAGCCTCGGAAGCAGCGATTTCTTTAGCAGCCACGGCCTCACGAGCTTGCTGAAGTGCAATTTTTTCGGCTTCAGATGACTTACGATACTTCTCCATCATCGCAAGCGTTTGTTTCTTCATGGATTGAAGTTGCTGTCGAAGTTCTTGCAAATCTTCTGACGAATGTTTGTTTGAAAAACCTTCGAGAGGGTTATCGGCGATTGGCATTTTCTTCGAGAAGGAAGAAGCGGGAGAGGCATCGGCAGAGCAAGGATTGGCAGAATAGTTGTCAAATATTAACTGGAAAAGAAAGCGCCAGGATCAATGATAGAGCCAGAGGAAATTTCATTAATTTCTAGAAACATTTACATAGGCATTACAAAAAAAAAAGTTTCTTCTAAAGAACTATCAGGGTGATTGTCGCCACAGCTAAATTTGGCGACAAGGGCAAAAGAAGCAGAGAACGAAAAAACAAAGAGGCATGCAACTAGACCTCCGGCCTTGATGAGCTAGGAGTTGAAGCCGGTTTGATCCCAAGATAAGCCAGGATTTTCTTCGTGTTGGGCTTGGCTGCCTTAATCAGCGACCTCCATCTTGATTGCTCTATCTGATTGGTGTCGCCAACTTTCATCCAATCAATATTCTGTTGGCTGTCGGCAACCAGGGCAACAGTGCTTTCGACAGCAATCTTCATGTTTTCCTGACGCATCTTCAGTCCAAGGTCTTCTGATGAATTAAAGCTCTTGGCCAAGGTAAGGAAAGTCGGGGGCTCTTCTTTCTTCGGGAAGAAGTAGGGGAACAGCGCCGACAGTCCCGCACTAGCATTTGCCACGCCTTCACGAATTTCGGCTCCATGAAGCTCAAGATAAGAAAGTGCGTCAAGGAGAGGATCATTGTCGGGATTCTCCAGGTCAAACTCTTGGTTTGTTTGGTCTGCCACATGCAATAAAACGTTGGTCAAAAACAAGAAACAGCGGGTAACACAAAAATAGAAGAAGTCAATAATATTACTTTGAGTGCGTCGACTTTGTGATTTTAGACGCTTGAGGATTCCCTGCTCACGATCAGCCTGTGCAGCTTTGTGCTGATTTAAAGCAGTTTCAGCATCCTCAAGTCTCTTCTGCATTTCCTCGACACTAGCAGCCTTTGCTTTAGCTTGATCAGCCTCGGCTTTGGCTCTGCTAGCAACAAGTTCGGCCTTCTTGCGAGCCGCCTCACTCTGCTCGAGTTTTTGAGCAAGTGCGTCGGCACGTTCGTTGGCCTCTGCAAGTTTCTCTGTTAAAGTAAAAAAAAAAAGGTCAAAAAGGTTGCGACAAAGGACAGGAGCAAGAAGTCGAAAAACAAAGACAGCAAAAAAGTTATTACCTTCAGCTCTGTTGGCATATTCACGATACCCGACGAATTGGGATCCGATGCAAATAAGCTCTTTGATCATGGGCTATCAAAGAAGAGCAAATAAAGAAAAATATCAGTATCAAAAACGAGTGAAGGCGTGAAAATTCAACACAGAGGAAATATAGATATCGACAAACTTACATCATCCAAGAACAGGGTCGAAGAGCTGCTCAATTGAGGGGCAGGTTCACGAATTATTTCAACCCTTGTCCTTTTTGGTGAAGGGGCAAGGGGGCTTGCTGGCGGAGTTGCGGTGACGACGTTTCGTTGAGGAGGCGAGGATTCTTCTCCTTCAACTAGCGTGTCTGAGGCAAGTACAGTATGTGACGTACTTGTTCGAGGAGCCACATCAACAGTTGGCACTTCTTCCTCGTCATCACTGTTAGTTAAAAATCGACAGTTTAAAAAGCAAGACAAGATAAACATTTCGAGTACAGAAATAAGAAGAAAAGTAAAAAGGACTTACGAGCTGACGAGGGATCCAAGATAAGGATCGTAAGCTGCCTTCTGACGTGAAGGATCAACTTCTTCGGCTTTGGAAGTGCCGGAATCTTCGACATCATTCCTTTTCCTTTTGCCTTTCGGGGAGACAGCGGGAGGAGGAGATTGTGCCGATAAAGTATCTTCAGAATTACCCGCAGATTTTCGAGAATCCACGGGTTCGTTCACAAAAGATGGAGCTTCCTGATTGTCATCCGTGACAATGGCCCTTTCTTCGACTTCTCCATCCTCAGGAAGAGGAGGAAGGGAAGCCATAGTAGGATGGTTCTGCAAGAAAATAGCGACAAAAGGAAAATTAGGGAGATATCAATACAATGAGATGCAGGGAAAGTTCGGAACAAGACAGAAACTCGAGAAGACAACATACCTCGGGGAGAGGATTGACGGAGCTGTATGGTACCACGCGACAAGAGGAGGGAATAGGATCCTTCTTGGCCAGGCGAGAAACTCTTCGAATCAATTTTTCCAAGTCCTTTGCAGAAAGATCACTGGAGATTCTATTGGCGTCGTTTTCACCAGAATACGTCCAAAGGGGATTTTTGCGAGCCTGAAGAGGCTGCACTCTAATCCTAAGGAAGTAGGCAGTGATTTGAACACCGGATAGTTCTTTGCCTCGAGTATTTTGAAGCTGATGAATACGAGATATAAGAGCTTCTGTCGCCTTTCTCTCTTCTTCGGAAGCTTCAGCGTCCCAGGAACGGCGGCGCTGAATTCTGGCACTTCCGTCGAAAGGAATTATGTTGTGTTCCACAGAGTTGGCACTTTCTTCGTGAATATAGAGCCATCTTTTGCGCCATCCTTGAACAGAATCAGGAAACTTGACGTCGAAATAATCAACGTCAGTTCGGACACAGATAACAACGCCGCCTATGTTATAAGTGGCGTTGTGGGAGCCATTGCGGCGGAGGCAGAAAATGCGTTTCCACAGAGCCCAATTAGGAGGGATTCCGAGGAAGCATTCGCACAGTGTGATAAAAATGGAAATGTGAAGGATGGAATTGGGGGTCAACTGGTGCAGTTGAATCCCGTAAACAAACAGAAGGCCGCGGAGAAAATCGTGAATTGGGGCCGAAAGGCCGCGGATGAGGTGATCAACAAAACTAACCCGATACTCCATTGGAGGGTTGGGGTAGCTTTCTTCGCTGGGAAAGCGGATGGCGTCTTCCTTCTTCATCAGGCCAAGCCTCTTCAGCGTGTTGACGTCCTGGTTGGAGATTTTAGATCTCTCCCATTCAAGATCTTCGGCGGCCATCTTGGACTCTGGAGTGCTGTGGCGAGTGAGTCGCGTGCGCGGTGGCATCAACAGCAATGGAAAAAGCAATGATCGTGAATGCGGAAGATCAGCGAGAGCTGGGCGCAGGGGAAGTTTTTGCAAAGAGGAACAGATGTGCGGCGCAAGCGAAGGAGTGAACGGAGGTTGAAGAAAGGTTTATATAAGAATCGGCCGAAGCAATGCACCGTTGGATGAGGAAATCGTATGGTGAAAAAAGATCTTCTAGATAAAAGGGTAAAAAGGTATTTTTACTGAGATAGGCGTTACCATACGTGCGCCAGGAAAAGCGGAGGACGTGTGTCCCCCACTTGCACGACGTGTCAACGTGGTGGAAGCAATGGACCCACAAGACAGAAAAATCACGACTATTCACAGAAATAAAGTAAAGCATCTCGATAAAGAAAAATAAAAGAAGATTGGCGACAGGAGAAGCTATCAAATACTTCGGGAGCCTTTGATCAAATACAAGTTTTTGCCCAAATGCTCGGGGGCTACTTCGACAAAAGTAAAATTTTGAGTATGGCAGTATAGAAATTGCAGGAGCCTACAACCAAGCACAAGTTCTTGGCTGTAGCCTCGGGGGCTACTCCCATCGGGAGCGCTGTTCGCGCACCCGAGAGATGAAGAGAAGATCATATTGGGAAATAATGACAATATAGTGACAAGGTGGACTAGAATGTTGAGCCTACAACCAAGCACAAGTTCTTGGCTGTAGCCTCGGGGGCTACTCCCATCGGGAACGCTGTTCGCGTGCCCGATGAAGTTAAAAAAGAAAAAAGATAGAAAAGCAAGAGAGTATATTTCGAGTTTTAATTAACTCTACATATACTCCCATCGGGAGCGCAATATAAGTCATACTTGACTCGATAAAATGTGCCATTCCAACAGCCGGAAAAGCACTCGACAATATATTCTCAGAACGCCAAAGTTGCGATCAATTTCTGAATGCCGCAAATTTGCGAAGGTAAGACCCCAGATCCGTTCTGCTGGGCGTGGCATCGCCGAAGACTGCGCTCTGCTACTTTTATCCGTATCAACAGATACGAAGAAAAATCCTAACGGACGCGTTAGGTACTCGATAAATTTGACTGGGACTCGACAGAATGGTAAGACCTTAAGCGGCACCTGTCGAAGTTTACACCAGTATCCCGAGATCATGTCCAGGGACGTGATCTTGAAGTAGGTTTTTGCGGATTGCCACTAGAGCAGTTAACTAGTACCTGATCCGTCAGATGAACTAGCCCCAATTACCAGTATCCCTGTACAATATAGAATTTTATGTGAAGAAATATAGAAAAGTGAAAGCTCTCGAATAAAAATAGACAGTAGAGATTTTCCCTGACTCTACGATTCAAGCAAAATCTCGGGGGCTACTGACATAGGCATCCCAAATGGGCCTGCCGAAGATAGTACCCGGGGTTTACTGAAGGCCCAATACTCGAAGAATAAGAAGATTCGGGAGCCCAAGATATATTAAGGAAAGTTAGAATTGTAATAGGAAGTGTTATTTGTAAATCTGGCGGGATGAGTTAGAAACCGTCCCGGACTCTGTAACTTGTACAAAACGAAACCCTCGGCTCCACCTCCTATATAAAGGGGGAGTCGAGGGACGAAGAGGCAATCGAATCATTGTTACAAACCATAGTTCTCATAATCGTCGAGTACTTTTCGGCTGAAACCTTCGAGATCTACTTGCCCTCTACTTTCAACTAAACCCTAGCCTATAATCCATAGGCATTGACAAGTCGATACCTTGTCACCTAGTGTCCATAATTGGTACTTTGATGATATTGTTGCAACTTGTTATGCTTAATGCTTGTCACTAGGGCCCGAGTGCCATGATCTCAGATCTGAACATGTTATTGTTTCATCATGATATTCATTGTTTATGGTCTTACCTATAAGTTGTATACACATGTCGCTGTCCGGAACCGATGGCCCCGAAGTGACAGAAATCGGGACAACCGGAGGGAATGGTAGTGATGTGAGGATCACATGTGTTCACGGAGTGTTAATGCTTTGCTCCGGTACTCTATTAAAAGGAGTACCTTAATATCCAGTAGTTTCCCTTGAGGCCCGGCTGCCACCGGCTGGTAGGACAAAAGATGTTGTGCAAGTTTCTCATTGCGAGCACGTACGACTATATATGGAACACATGCCTATTGATTGATTAGTACTTGGACACCGTTTTATTATTATCTGCAAATGCCCTGCTATGATTGTTACATGAGTTTCTCTCATCCATGCAACGCCCGTTCATTCGTCCCCGTGCCTACAGTATTTTAATCCTGCTGTTTACTAAAATCACTACTGCTGTCTTTGTTACTCTGCTGCTGTTATTTCACTACTGCTACTGCTATAAAAGCATTACTGATAAACTCTTGCGAGCTAGTCTGTTTCCAGGTGCAGCTGAATTGAGAACTCCGCTGTTAAGGCTTTCAAGTATTCTTTGTCTCCCCTTGTGTCGAATCAATAAATTGGGTTTTACTTCCCTCGAAGACTGTTGCGATCCCCTATACTTGTGGGACATCAGCAATCAGCACTTATTTTGCCCGCAGTAATCGCAGGATTTGACGTGTCTCGAGTTTTCATCGACGGGGGAAGCAGTCTAAACCTTATGTATGCAGATACACTAAGGAAAATGAATATATCCTTGGCAAACCTCAAACCAACGGATACGCGATTTCATGGCATCACACCAGATAAACCAAGTTACCCACTGGGAAGGATTAATCTCGACGTTCAGTTCGGCACCCGAGAGAATTACAGGATCGAAAGGTTGGAGTTCGAAGTCGTGGATTTCCCATCACAGTATCATGCTCTGTTGGGGCGCCCAGCGTACGCTAGGTTTATGGCAGTACCACATTACACATACCTGTTGTGGAGGATGCCTGGACCAAAGGGGCCAATCACGATTAAAGGAAGCTTTTCGCTTGCCGATAAATGTGATAAGGATTTTCATCGGCTTTTAGAAACCTTCGGGATGCAAGCAGAATATATGGAGTCAAAGCTTACGACAGATTACGATGTATTACCAGATGTGGGGAGGCCTAGCAAAGAGTCAACCTTCAACACAGCAAAGGATTCCAAGGAAGTACAGATTCACCCGACAGACCCGAAAAAAACGACATCCATCGCAAAAAACATGGACCTCGCATAGGAAAGCGCGCTCGTCGAGTTCCTCTGTGAGCACTGGAAAATCTTCGCATGGTGTCCAGCTGACATGCCAGGAGTACCCAGGGAACTTGCCGAGCACCACCTACACTTGGATCCAATCGCGAAACCAATCAAACAACCTCTGCGACGTTTTTCGGAGCCAAACCGCAAGGCTATGCTGTCGGAAATTAACAGACTCAGAGAAGCAGGTTTCATCAAAGAAATACATACAGAGGCCACATGGGTAGCTAACCCAGTGCTGGTGCCGAAGAAAAACACGAAGGTCCTTCGCATGTGCGTCGACTTCACGTGTCTTAATAAACATTGCCCAAAGGATCACTTTCCCCTCCCAAGGATCGATCAAATTATCGACTCCACGGCAGGATGTGAACGTCTTTCCTTCCTGGATGCCTATTCTGGTTATAACCAGATTAGATTGAAAGAAGATGATGAGGTGAAAACAGCGTTCATCACCCCTTACGGCGTGTTCTGCTATCGAACAATGCCCTTCGGGTTGAAAAACGCGGGAGCAACATATCAGCGGACGATGCAGAAGTGCCTAGCAGAGCAGATCGGGAAAAATGTACAAGTATACATCGACAATGTAGTCATAACATCCAAAAAAGGCGACACTCTAATTGAGGATCTGAGGGAAACTTTCGACAACCTCGACAAGTTCTGCCTCAAGCTGAACCCGACAAAGTGCTCTTTTGGCGTCCCTGCAGGAAAACTTCTCGGGTTCCTAGTATCAGCAAGAGGGATCGAAGCAAACCCCGAAAAAATACAGGCCATCGTAATGATGAGGAAGCCAACTAAGTTGAAAGAAGTACAACAATTAACCGGGCGAGTCGCAGCTTTAAGCAGATTCGTCGCCAGGCTAGGAGAAAAGGCGTTACCATTCTACGCCTTGATCAAACAGGGAGACAAGTTCCAATGGAGCGAAGAAGCGGACAGAGCTTTTGAGGACCTCAAACGCAAAATCTCGACACCCCCCATCTTGGTGGCGCCAAAAGAGAAGGAGCCTCTGTTGCTGTATATTGCGGCCACACCCCAGGTGGTAAGCACTGTCCTTGTCGTCGAAAGGGAGAAAGAAGGAAAACTCCACGGAGTGCAGAGGCCAGTATACTTCGTCAGCGAAGTTTTGTCGCCCTCAAAACAAAGGTACCCTCAGTACAAAAAGCTAGCATATGGAGTGTTCACAACAGCACGAAAATTGCGCCACTATTTTTCGGCACACCCGATCATAGTGGTCAACGAAGCTCCCTTGTCAAATATACTAAACAATCCAGAAGCTACGGGTCGTGTCTCCCTTTGGGGAATAGAACTTTCCCCTCGGGACATCACGTATGAAAAAAGAAAAGCAATCAAGTCGCAAATTTTGCCAGACTTCATCGCAGAGTGGATGGAGCTGCAAAACACAGGACCACCAGATTTATCGAGAACTTGGACCATGAACTTCGACGGATCCAAGAGATTAGAAGGAGCTGGTGCAGGTGTAATACTAATATCACCAGAAGGCAACAAGCTGAAGTACATCCTGAGGATGACGTTCCCAAACGCTTCTAACAATGAGGTAGAATACGAAGCCCTCATACATGGGATGAAGATGGCAAAAGCTTGCGGTGCAACTCGACTAAAAATCTTTGGCGACTCACAGTTGGTGGCTCAGCAAGTCATGAACCAATGCGACGCAGTCAACGACAGTATGATAGCATACAAAGAAGTCTACAACGAGCTCGAGAAGTTGTTCGATGGATGCGAAGTAAATCATATCAGCAGATTGAGCAATGACGAAGCCGACGTTCTTGCAAACATCGGGTCGCAATGCCTTGCAGTTCCGCCAGGTGTATTTTGGGAAGAGATAGCAGAGAGATCTACGAAATCGACAAAACCAAAAAAGAAGGAGAAAAAACCCTCGGGGGCTACCAAGGAAGATCAAGAGGAAGAAGAAGAAGATCAGGACCTGGTCATGATGATACAGATACCATGGATGCAGACGTACATATCATACATCCTGAAGAAGGAAATACCCGACGATCCAGTCGAAGCAAGGCGAGTTATTAGACGATCTAAGGCTTTTACTGTGGTCAAAGTGGAGCTATACAAACGAAGTATTTCGGGAGTACTACAGAGGTGCATCACACCCGAGGAAGGAAGGATGATCTTGAAGGATGTACACGAAGGAATTTGCGGTCACCATGCAAGTAGCCGAGCTATTGGTGCCAAAGTCTTTCGAGCTGGATTTTACTGGTTGACAGCAATAGAGGACGCAAAGGAGATAGTACGAACCTGCGACGCATGCCAAAGGTTTGCCGCAAAACCCCACTCACCTGCAGCAGAGCTGATGCCAATACCCTTGTCTTGGCCCTTTGCTCAATGGGGCCTCGATATGGTGGGAAAGTTACACAAATCCTGGCCAGGAGGAAAGGAGTATATGCTAGTAGCTGTCGACAAATTTACAAAGTGGATAGAAGCGAAGCCGATAAATTCACCAGACGGAGCATCCGCAGTAAAATTCATAAAAGGCCTCGTTTTCAGATTTGGAGTGCCCCACAGCATCGTCACAGACAATGGCAGTAACTTCACATCCCACGAGTTCAAAGATTATTGCGAAGAAGTGGGTATCAAGTTACACTTTGCGTCAGTTGCGCACCCGCAGACCAACGGCCAAGTCGAGAAAGCTAATGGAATCATCTGCAACGGCATCAGGAAACGCTTATTAGCACCACTGGAGAAAGCTCGACACACCTGGCCAGAGGAGCTACCCAGTGTATTATGGAGCATACGAACAACACCAAACACAGCAACACAAGAAACTCCGTTCTTCTTGGTTCATGGAGCAGAAGCAGTACTACCAATCGAGATAGAGCATGATTCTCCACGAGTCGTGGAATATGATGAAGAGGTGTCGAGAAAAGCGCTAGAAGATGACGTCGATGCACTCGACGAGGCTAGAGACGAAGTACTGTCTCGGGTAACCAAATACAAACAGGACTTGAAGAATTACCACAGTCGACGCTTGCGGCCAAGATCCTTTCAGGTGGGAGACCTAGTTCTTCGGCTCACGCAAAAAAGTCATGAAAAGCTCGAGTCACCATGGCTTGGCCCTTACATCGTCACGGAAGTAATCGGAGGAGGAGCATACAGGATAAAGGACAAGAAGACAGGGGTGGAGGAGCAAAACCCCTGGAACGTGGCGCAACTCAGGCGGTTCTACGCCTAGAGCTGAAATATAGTCCTTGTAAAACTTCAATGTACTGAAACGCCCGCGAGTTTTCAGACGCACTCTTTTCCTTTTTCGGGGCACCGAGTGGGGCCGGGAAAGGTTTTTAATGAGGCGGGCTCGCGGTGCTGCAATATAATAAAGATAGTGACAATATAGCTTTTCTTCATCGACACGCTCAAAGGCTCAGACCCGACGAATTTCAATATAGTTCTTCGAAAAAAGAAAGCCTCGCCTTGGTATTAAAATACCTCGCGAGTCAATAAAAATACAAAATAGTACTCGACCAAGAAGCTCGGGGGCTGATACTCGCCAAAACTACATATTGAATAAATGCCTTGGTTCAAAACCTCGCAATACACAAATACAGAAAATAGCCACCGAAACACTCGGGGGCTAGACAAATATAGAAATATGATGATTGCTTCACAATATAATCACAATCGTGGTTTCCAAAGAAGAGTCATCTACCAAAGGAAAATAATTAGTCGTGATTCAATATGTCATCAAGGGTAATTCTGCCTTCTTCGGGAGCAGCGCCAAGAAAATCAGCATAATGACCATCTGCAAAAAAGTCGGCATCCATCCGAAGAAGGTCTTCAATCATTTCTTCGGCTATAGGCGAAACCTTCGTGTTAATTCGGTCGACACCAACTCTTCGGCGCCTTACCTTCTCATGAACTTTCGCAACAACTTGGGTCAGGTCAAGCTTCGAGTGGCAGATCTGAAGCATGATAAGGGCAAACCTGGCGCCAGCTACCAGTTGAGCCTTGACAAACCATGGATCTTGTGGGAATCCTTAAATTTCCCCATTAGCTCGGGAAGAGTTTGTGGCTGAACGTTCCGAGGAAACATGGAGTTATAAACCATAGACAGGGTCCTGGTACAGAAGTCAAGGAAGTCGCGAGTTTGAGAGGTGCGATCCTGAAATCTGACAATCTGTCGGGTCCTCTCAGGGGTAGCCCAGAACAGAGAACCATGGTCAAGGGCAAGGTTAACAAGGAGGTTCGTCCTAGTATTTACCCTCTCTTCTTCGGCAGCAGCATCAATAAAGGAACATATCAAACAAACAGAGCAGAAAATTTTAAGAGACGTGGCATGAAGACGGAAGGTATCGTGGTCTTATAAAAAAAGGGAGGAAGCGACAAGCGTACCCGACATATCAGCGTTGGCTTCATTCATTAACTCGAGCATGAAATTTTCTCGAGTAGTCGCCTTTTCAGCCTCGGCAGCAGCGATTTCCTTAGCAGCCACGGCCTCGCGAGCTTGCTGAAGCGCAATTTTTTCGGCTTCAGATGACTTACGAGAATGTTCCATCATCACAAGTGTTTGCTTCTTTGCATACTGAAGTTGCTGCCGAAGTTCATCCAATTCTTGCGGCAAGGAATCTTCGACAGGTGTAGTATTAGCAAGAGTTCTCCTTGAGCGAGAAGGAGAAGGCGAAGCATTGGAAGGACCGGAAGACGGAGTATAGTTATCAAATACCAACAGAAATTTAACAACAAAAGTCGACATCAATCAACAAGCAAGATAGAGTTTTCTTTAATCTTTCGGAATAATTACAAAGGCGTTACAGTGGAGCTAATGGAGTACGTGTCGCCAAATAACTACTTTGGCGACATCATTAAAAACAAAAGAAAGAAAAAGAGAAGGCGTTCAACTAGACCTCCGGCTTTGAGGAGCTGGGAGTCGAAGCTGGCTTGATCCCGAGATAGGCCAAGATTTTCTTCGTGTTGGGCTTAGCTGCCTTGATCAACGAACGCCACTTCGGTTGTTCTATCTGCTCGGTGGTGCCAACTTTCATCCAGTCGACAGTTTGTTGGCTGTCCGCGACCAAGGCAATAGTGCTTTCGACAGCAACTTTCATGTTCTCCTGGCGCATCTTCAGTCCAAGATCTTCTGACGAATTAAATTCCTTGGCAAGGGCAAGGAAAGTCTTGGGCTCCTCTTTCTTGGGGAAGAAGTAGGGGAACAACTTGGATAAACCCGCGTCAGCATGATCTATGCCCTCGCGAACTTCAGTTCCATGAAATTCCAAGAAAGAGAGTGCGTCTAGAAGAGGATCATTGTCGGGATCTTCAAGCTCAAATTCTTGGTTTGTTTTGGCTGCCGAGGAAAATACACGTTGGTTGCCAGCAGGAGGGAAAATTAATATTAACAAAGGAAAGGATAGAAGGGTACGATAAAATTACCGACAAAGCGCCGGTTCTGCGAGGTCAAGCGTTTGGTGATTGCCTTTTCACGAGCAGCTTGGGAGGCCTTGTGTTCATCCAAAGCAGTTTCGGCGTCAGCCAATCTCCTCTGCAGATCTTCGACACCAGCAGCTTTGGCTGTGGCTTCTTCAGCCTCTGTTTTTGCTCGGCTAGCATCCAGATCAGCCTTCTTGCGAGCCATTTCACTCTGCTCTAGTTTCTGAGTGAGAGTGTCGACAAGCTTGTTGGCTTCTGCAAGTTTCTCTGCAACAATAATCAAGAAGTTTTTTAAAAATACAAGCAAAGCAGGAGCAGGGAATCGTAAAGCGGGTGTCATAAAAAATTAGTACCTTCAGCTTTGTTAGCACATTTACGGTACCCAACAAATTGGGCACCGATGCGAAGAAGCTCTTTGACCATAGGCTGTCAAAGGAAAAAAGAAAGCAAAACTGTCGATATGGGAAAAATACGAAGGCATGCAGAAGAAAACAAGAGGAAATTTAGACAGTGATAAGCAGATTAAGAACTTACGTCATCCAAGAAGGAATTGGAGGAGTTACCCAATTCAAGGGTAGGTTCCACGACTGGCTCCACCCTTGTCCTTTTTGGGGAAGGAACAAGGGGGCTCGAAGGAGGAGTGCGAGCACCAACATTCAGTTGAGGAGACGAGGATTTCTCTCCTTCAGCTGGTGTCTCTGAAACAACTAGAGTACGCGACGAGCTCGTTCGAACAGCCGCGTCAAGAGTTGGTGGTTCTTCCTCATCATCACTGCGAACAAAAGACGACAGCATAAAAAGCAGGATAGACAAAACATTTCGAGTACAAAGATAAGAAGAAGTAAAGACAACTTACGAGCTGATGAGGGATTCAAGATATGGATCATAAGCCGCCTTCTGACGTGAAGGATCAACTTCTTCAGCTTTGGAGGTGCCGGAATCCTCGACATCATTCCTTTTCCTTTTGTTCCTTGGAGAAACAGCAGGAGGAGGAGATTGTGCCGATGTGGTGCCCTCGGAGGCAGCATCTTTTTCGGAAGAACCCGCAGATTTTCGAGAATCTACGGGTTCATTCATAAACGAGGGGGCGTCTTGGTTGTCGTCGGAGACGATAGCCCTTTCTTCGACTTCTCCATCCTCAGGAAGAGGAGGAAGGGAAGCCAAAGTAGGATGGTTCTACAAGAAAATAGCGACAAAAGAAAAATTATAGAGATATCAATAAAATATGATGCAGGAAAAGTTCGGGACAAGACACAAAATTCGAGAAGACAAAATACCTGATGGGGAGGATTGGCGGCACTATATGGTTCCACGCGGCAAGAGGAGGGAATAGGATCCCTCTTGCTGAGCGAGGAAATTCTTCGAATAAGCTTCTCCAAGTCCTTCAAAGAAAGATCCTTGGAGAGCCTATTGGCATCATTTGCACCAGCATACGTCCAAAGGGGATTTTTGCGAGCCTGAAGAGGCTGCACTCTAATCCTAAGGAAGTAGGCGGTGATTTGGACACCAGACAGCTCCTTGCCTCGAGTATTTTGAAGTTGATGAATACGAGACATAAGTGCTTCTGTCGCCGTTTTCTCTTCTTCGGAAGCTTCAGCATCCCAGGAGCGGCGGCGCAGAATTTTGGCACTTCCGTCAAAAGGAACTATATTGTGCTCAACAGAATTGGCACTTTCTTCGTGTATGTAAAGCCACCTTTTGCGCCACCCTTGGACAGAATCAGGAAATTTGACGTCGAAGTAATCAACGTCAGTTCGGACACAGATAACAACGCCGCCTATGTTATAGGTGGAGTTGTGGGAGCCATTGCGGCGGAGGCAGAAAATGCGTTTCCACAGAGCCCAGTTAGGAGGGACTCCGAGGAAGCACTCGCAAAGAGTGATAAAAATGGCGACATGGAGGATGGAATTAGGGGTCAGCTGGTGCAGCTGAATCCCATAAACAAAAAGAAGGCCGCGGAGGAAATCGTGAATTGGGGTAGAAAGGCCGCGGATGAGGTGATCAACGAAACTAACCCGGTACTCCATTGGAGGGGTTGGGTAGCTTTCTTCGCTGGGAAAGCGGATGGCGTCCTCCTTCTTCATCAGGCCTAGCCTCTTCAGCATGTTGACGTCTTGGTTGGAGATTTTAGATCTCTCCCACTCAAGATCTTCAGCGGCCATCTTGGACTCTGGAGTACTGTGGCGAGTGAGTCGCGCGCGCGGTGGCATCAACGGCACTGGAGAAAGCAAAGTTCGTGCGTGCGTAAGATCAAAGAGAGTTGGGCGCAGTGGAAGTTTTTGCAAAGAGGAGCAGAGGTGCGGCGCAAGCGAAGGTGCGAACGGAGGTTGAAGAAAGGTTTATATAGGAATTGGGCCAAGCAATGCACCGTTGGATGAAGAAATCGTGCGGTGAAAAAAGATCTTGTAGATGAAGGGTAAAAAGGTATTTTTACTGAGATGGAATAGAACAGGCATTACAGTACGTGCGCCAGGAAAACGGAGGACGTGTGTCCCCCACTTGCACGACGTGTCAACGTGGTGGAAACAATGGACCTACAAGGCAGAAAAATTACGACTATTAACAGAGATGAAGTAAATTTGACTAAGGGAAACATGTCGACAAGAAAAATAAAAGAAGATTGGCGACAGGAGAAATTATTGAATACTTCGGGAGCCTTTGATCAAATACAAGTTTTTGCCCAAATGCTCGGGGGCTACTTTGAAAAAAGTAAATTTCGAGTATGACAATATAGAAATTGTGGGAGCCTACAACCAAGCACAAGTCCTTGGCTGTAGCCTCGGGGGCTACTCCCATCGGGAGCGCTGTTCGCGCACCCGAGAGATGAAAAGAAGATAATATCGAGAAATAATGACAATATAGCGACAAGGTGGACTAAAATGTTGAGCCTACAACCAAGCACAAGTCCTTGGTTGTAGCCTCGGGGGCTACTCCCATCGGAAACGCTGTTCGCGTGCCCGATGAAAATTATCAAGAAGAAAAATAGAAAGGAAAAAAGTAAAGGATGGAAGAAGGAGCATATTTCGAGTTATAAAGATAACTCTACATATACTCCCATCGGGAGAGCAATATAAGTCAAAAATTGACTCGATGAAATGTGCTATTCCAACAGCCGAATAAGCACTCGACAATATATTCTCAGAACGCCAAAAGTTGCGAATAAATTCTGAATGCCGCAAAACACTGCGAAGGTAAGACCCCAGATCCGTTCTGTGCGGCGTGGCCCCATCTCTGACGATGGTTTGCTACTTTTATCCGTATCAACAGATACGAAGAAAAATCCTAACGGACGCGTTAGGTACCTGATAAATTTAACTGGGACTCGACAGAATGGTAAGACCTTAAGCGGCACCTGTCGAAGTTTACACCAGTATCCCGAGATCATGTCCAGGGACGTGATCTTGAAGTAGGTTTTTGCGGATTGCCACTAGAGCAGTTAACTAGTACCTGATCCGTCAGATGAACTAGCCCCAACTACCATTATCCCTGTACAATATAGAAATTCATGTAAAGAAATGTAGACAAGTCAAAGTTGTCGAGTAAAAATAAACAGGGGAGATTTTCCCTGATTCTACGATTCAAGCAAAATCTCGGGGGCTACTGACATAGGCATCCCCAATGGGCCTGCCCAAGATAGTACCCGGGGTTTGATGAAGGCCCACTACCCGAAATATAAGAAGACTCGGAAGCCCGAAGATATTATTAAGGAAAGTTAGAGTTGTAATAGGAAGAGTTGTTTGTAATCTTACGGGAAGAGTTAAGAACCTTCCCGGACTCTGTAACGTGTACAATATGAATCCCTCGGCTCCGCCTCATATATAAGGGGGGTCGAGGGACGAGAGGATCATCGAATCATTGTGTAACAAACCCTAGCTTTATTTCGTCGAGCACTTTTCGGCTGAAACCTTCGAGATCTACTTGCCCTCTACATCCAACGAAACCCTAGTCTACTACTTGTAGGCATTGACAAGTTAATACCTTGTCAGGTAGCTTTCTTCCTTGGGGAAGCGCAGGGCGTCTTGTTTCCCGCTGATGCCAAGCTTCTTCAGCATATTGATATCCTGTTGAGAGATTTTGGATCTCTCCCACTCCAAGTTCCCCAGATCTTCCGTAGCCATCTATGATTCTGGAGTACTGTGCCTGGTGAGTTTGCGCGGCGGCATCAACAAGCATGGAGTAGAAGAGCGCAAGGGCGAAGGAGCACAAAGAGCTCTGGGCGCAGCGGAGAATTTTCGTAAAGAAAGAACAGAGGTGCGGCGCGAGCGAAAGTGCCAGAGGAAGAAGAAGATGGACCTAAGTAGAGGTGCAGCGAATCGGCGCAACCGTTGGATGAAGGAAATTGCGGGGTAGATGGACTACACGTGGACAAAGGGTAAAAGCGGACTTTTACTGAGAAATGAAGAGATAGGCGGCACAGTGCGTGTGCCGGAAAAAACGGACGACGTGTGTCCCCCACTTGCACGACGTGTCAATTGGATGGGAAAATTGGACCCACAAGGCAGAGAGAGAAGCGGTTCTCGCATATTCCCGATACAGTAATCGTGGCTATCGTAAGCAATGATGTCACCTTGAGAAGAGGAATTTTCGACAAAGACGCATGACAAAAAATTTCGACAGCAAAAGATTATTGATTATTTCGGGAGCCTTTGATCAAATACAAGTTTTTGCCCAAATGCTCGGGGGCTACTTCGAAACAAATGAAAAGGTTGAGAAAGACAAAATAGATATGGTGTGAGCCTATGATCAAATACAAATTATTTGCTCATAGCCTCGGGGGCTACTCCCATCGGGAGCGCTGTTCGCGCACCCGAGAGATTTGAAAATTTCGGAAGAGAAAGAAAATATAGCGGCATAAAATGTGGAGCCTACAACCAGGCACAAGTCCATGGCTGTAGCCTCGGGGGCTACTCCCATCGGGAACGCTGTTAGCGTGCCCGATGAAATTAAAAAAAAAAGAGAGAAAAGCAATATAGTAGAACAAGAGAGTATATTTCGAGTTAAAGTAACTCTACATATACTCCCATCGGGAAAGCAATATAAGTCATCCGTTGACTCAATAAAATGTGCCATTCCAACAGCCGAATAAGCACTCGACAATATATTCTCAGAACGCCAAAGTTGCGAACAATTTCTGAATGCCGCAAAACTTTGCGAAGGTAAGACCCAAGATCCGTTCTGAGTGGCGTGGCGCCGTCTCTGACGTCGGTTTGCTACTTTTATCTGTATCAACAGATACGAAGAAAAATCCTAACGGACTCGTTAGGTACCCGATAAAATATGACTGGGACTCGACAGAATGGTAAGACCTTAAGCGGCACCTGTCGAAGTTTACACCAGTATCCCGAGATCATGTCCGGGGACGTGATCTTGAAGTAGGTTTTTGCGGATTGCCACTAGAGCAGTTAACTAGTACCTGATCCGTCAGATGAACTAGCCCCAATTACCATTATCCCTGTACAATATAGAAATTCATATGAAGAAATATAGAGAAGTTTAAAGTTGTAGAGTAAATATAAACAGTGGAGATTTTCCCTGATTCTGCGATTCAAGCAAAATCTCGGGGGCTACTGACATAGGCATCCCCAATGGGCCTGCCGAAGATAGTACCCAGGGTTTACTGGAAGCCCATGACTTGAAGAATAAGAAGAATCGGAAGCCCAAGTTGTTATTAAGGAAAGCTAGGGTTGTATTAGGAGATGATGTTTGTAATCTTGCAGGATGAGTTAGAAACCTTCCCGGACTCTGTAACTTGTACAATATGAATCCCTCGACTCCACCTCCTATATAAGGGGGAGTCGAGGGACAAAGAAAGCATCGAATCTACTGTCAACATAACCCTAGTTTTATATCCGTCGAGTACTTTTCGGCTGAAACCTTCGAGATCTACTTGCCCTCTACATCTAACTAAACCCTAGTCTACAATCCGTAGGCATTGACAAGATGATACCTTGTCACCTAGGCCTGGAACAGAGCGGAATTCATTGCTGATGGTTATTGTTTTTAAGAACTCAGAGTCCATTGGTGCCGCAACCGCCCTCCGGGGAGGACCGATGCCTTCTTCGTCCGAGGAGGATACAGACGAAGAAGAACGAGTGTCATCGTCCAATGCCTCCAGCAGTCCCTCCACACGCTCGCTAATGTCAACGAACGCGGACCAGTATCCTGGCTCGGCAGCAAACTGGGCGACCATCTTCTCCGATGGGCCGGTGCTATATATGGCATGCAGTCAGTTCCACTTGCTCTGATTGGCCTATCATGCCTGCTGCAGTCAGGGTTAAATGCTCCGATTGAACGGTGCTCGGTCCTGTGATGATGGCCATCTCCTCTTCACCAGCGCCGGTACTGCTTCCGGCACCATCATCACCTGATATAAACTGAACGTACACCATGGGCTCTCCGTACATAGCAGCACCAGGTGTGCTTGCAAACCTCATGTACGTACCCAAATTTCTATCACTCTTTACCTCCCGCAAACCCCAACGGGCAGGTGTCCCATCATTCCCTCCTACGACGATGAGAGCCTCAACGGTCATCTTCTTCCCACGCATCTCACACCCAAACTGTGCTCGGATGCATCTTTTAAAATCCAAAAAATTCTCTATTGACCATGTCTGTCACTACAACTTTCATCGAGTCGTACATCGACACCAGAAAATTAGTCGCGTACGACGTCTCCATAAAACATTAACACAGTTTCGATCGTACCTACCGCACAACCATATTTTTAAAATAATGTTAGATTACAACACAACAATATTTAACACGTGATTAACAATTTTAAATAATCGTAACGCAACACTATCTTTAATATTTTTAACAGCATTCCATAATAATTCTATTAGACGCCTGCCACTCACTCATTCCATAATAAATTTAACACCAAACATAAGACGACACTATTTTTAAATACGCGACAAATTTTAATACTACCAACTACAAACTAAAATTAAAATAAGTACGGACGGATTTTAATACCTCCACTTCAGCCCGTGCGCTACACTTCTAATTATATCTTAAAATACTTCCACCTTATTTTAATACTCTCCGTACATTCATATTGTCAGCATCGTACTATTATATGTCTACTTTAACATGGATCTTGAATTGATCATTATTTACTACTAATGTTCACCATTACTTAGTCCACTTAGTCTGGGAGTGGTGTTTTGAAACATGGGAGCATATGCTCCCTATATTTTAAAATGCATCTTACACATATTTTAAATTTTCAAAAAATTGAAACAAAAAATTCGCACGTACATATTCATGTGCTACGCACTCACAAAGTCGTTTCATAAAAAATGAACTTATCATGTGATGTGTGTAAAAAAGACAAAATTCAGTGCTTAAAACAATGATTTTCACACGATAAGTTTTCTCTTTTATACATAGGTCACAAAAAATATTATTTTTTCGTGAAACTTGACGCACACACATATATTATGAAGATGTACATGTAGAATTTTTTTTCAAACTTTTGAGCGGTGTTTGGGAACATGGGTGCATATACTCCCTATATTTCGAAATGCATCTTACATACTTTTTAAATTTTAAAAAAATTGAAACTAAAAGTTTGCACGTACATCTTCACGTGCTACGTGCTCACAAAGTCGTTTCAAAAAAAATCGACTTATCATGTGACGTGTGTAAAAAAGATAAATTTCAGTGCAAAAAATAATGCTTTTCACAAGATAAACTTTCTCTTTTTTATATAGACCACACAAAATATTGGTTTTTCGTGAAACTTGACGAACGCACGTATATTATGGAGATGTACATGTAGAATTTTTTGTTCAAATTTTTCGACATTTCGAAATATGATTTTTGGTAGAGGGAGCATACGCACCCGGGAGCCGAATTGAATTTCCGCAATATGCACCATTACTTAATTTAATTAGAAGAGATCGTTATTTACTACTAATGTTCATCGTTACTTACTGTACTTACTCCGAATATGCACCATTACTTAATCTAATTAGAAGTTGATCATTTGTACGTGAAATATTTCTACGCACATAAAATCATAGCCTATATATTTCGCATGTTGCGTACATCAAACATAAATTCTAAGCGGAACATTCAATTAGCTATTTATGTCCTAATTACATGTATTAATCAAAATAATTGTACTACACAACTAATTGGGTTCTAACTCATAAATAACATAGGTCATGCTTACTTCTTCAAATCCTTACCTTGATATCACAGACTGAGCAAACACTGAATCAGCCGAGAATTCTTGAGCAGCGACCAAGCGACATCAACTACATGAGCTAAAACTAAGTGCGTGAAGAAAAATGAGTATGCTAGTGAGAGTGCCTAGAGAGTGACACTGCAGAGCGAGGCAAGCCTTTTATATAGAATCAGCTCAGCTCGACGGAATCAACGAGGCTGCACTGAATCAATGATCCATGCTTTATTTATTGTACTCCTTTCGTCGAAAAATAGGTGTCTCTGCATTACATATATCTGTATCTAGACAAAAGTGAGACACCTATTTTTAAACAGAGGAACTACTTTCAGTGCAATCACTCACCGAAAGCAACACAACTAGCAACAGTTTAAATTAAAGCAGTCCAATTTGCAATAGTATCAGCTCTCTCTTTTGCAGCATCAAAATCAGTGTCACCGCAAAGTTTGTGCCATGAGATGCTCTCGGGAGATGCTTCATCGAGAGGAGCCATGCACGCGCGGTCGGCCGGCAGGAATCTCCAGCTCGAGGCCTGCCTCCGCCACATGTGGCGGCATGTGCCACGCAGGCATGCCGCCCCGTGCAGCGTCAGAATGGCCCACCAGCTCGGACGGCGGCTCACGTCGCGGAGCAGTGGCTAACGTGCCGTCAGTCAGCTCAGCGGCGGGTCCCTGCTGCCACACCCCGGCGGCATCCTCCACGTGTCGCTTGGGGGCTCTGCCGCCACACACAAGATGGTCTTTTTTGTCAATTTGTCTCACAGGTGGTCCTTTTTGTCAATGAATTGTGGCAGGTGGTCTCTTTTGACAAAAAATCGATCGGACTTGGTTATCCACCAAAGGCTTGGTGCATAGTTTGCCGGGTTTTGATGTTTTCAGGCCTGATAACTCACGCGTGTTAGAGGACAACTTTTGAGTGCAAAAAAAATCGCCGAAACATATCACTATGAGATTTACTTTCAGAGATGTTATCGCAACTAGTCCAACAGTAAAAATGAATCCTAAATTGAGCAAACGGTTTTGAGCTGCAAAAAAAAAATTTACGAATTATGCATTTAATGCTGACGTTGTTAACAATTTTGTGTTTTTTTACTTAAGCAAAAATCCCTACAGAGTCCCGTTTATATGATGGGTAATTTATTTGTCACATGGTGGATAACTTACATATCATGACGTGGATAAGTCGTGTAAAAAAACTTTGAAGTGTGTTAACATGAGATCTAGTTTTGAAAAACTCATCGTGGCTAACCCAACGATGAAAACAGGTCCTAAACCGGATAATAATATAACCTGCAAAATAGTTAGATTTTCGTATTTAATTAAGATGACGTCCGGACTTTTGTCTTTTCATATTTAGCAAATAAATAGAGTGTAATTAGCACTTGGGCTGTCCAACTTCGTTCCCGCGCGTAGCTATCGCCATCATGCACGGGTTACTTCGTGCCGCTGGCGAGAGCGCCTCCCTCCACCGCCGGTCGGTGCCCACCCACCCCCGATCGAAGTGCCTTCCCACTTCCGCCAGATGAGGCACCCCCTCCTTCCCTGCCTGCTACCTTCTCACGTATGTGCTCGCGTACCCTTGGCGCGTTGAGCTCCTTCGTCCCGGCTAGCTCCGCGCACGATGAGCCCCTTCTCCCTATTAGGTCGTCACCTGCGAGGTCCTACTCCCACACTAGTTACTCTCCTCGTCAATTTCCAAGCTTTTGCGTGGAGCGGTCTGCCATAGCTGCGAGCACCGGCGTTGCTGAACTTTTTCGTTTTGATTTGCAACATAGCAACAGTGTTATTCTTGTACAACTGTTTTTTTGTATTTGACTATAGGTACAAACTTTTTGCTACAACCCTTCGCACTTTTTTAGCAACACGTTTTGTGGATTTTCATAATTGGAACAACATTTTTGCCGTTCTGTGATTTTGTTGCAACAGCACAAATGTTTACTTCGAGGTCTCCGGCGAGGTCTTACAATGAGATCGTTTTTGCCACAAAAGCAAATCATGGGCAATGCTATGATAATATAATATTGTTACTAATTATTCTGCAGTTTTCTATTTTAGTAAAGAAATTTTGCAACGAGGTCTCCGGCGAGATCTCCGTCGATGTCTCCAACGAGATCGGGTTTGCGACAATAGCACAAATCTTTTGCTAGATTTATTTTTTTGCTTTAATGAAGCAAAATCGAGATTTTTCTTTTTATTTTTGCTGTAATGTAGAAAATCAAGATTTTTTTTTTGAACAATTGTGTAACCTTTATTAATAAGCAATAGCGGTTACATCATCCACAAGTTGTGGAATAATAAATAAAGGAGGATCATCTACCCAAAAACTACTTGTAGAAACTGATGACTTAGCTATTACATCCACAACTTTATTTGCTTCTCTTGAACAGTGGGCTATTTGTGCCGAAGCGAACCCTGCCATGATCGTTCAACACTCATCCAGATACGCCATGCCCACTATCCTGTTATTCATCGGATCTTCAAACGCTTGAACCACATTCATAGAATCAGTTTCTATTCGCAGCCGGCTACAGCCTACTCGTTCAGCGAGTCTAGATTTTGCTTAGCTACAAAGGAGCAAAAGCAGGGTTTGAGGCGAAACTAGAAATAGAAACCGATCTAATGGCCCAGAGCGGTTTGATCTAAGGGTACGTTGAGAACCCGTGCTGGGAACTTTTGATCCCGGGACTCTCAGCACTGCCTTTGTTGTAATCAAGCATAACCTCGATGCCGAACGCGGCAAAGGCGAACACCTCAGTTATTGGAAAGGGTTTGTCTTGTACCACAAGGAACCTGTTTTAGATTCAACGAGACAAGTAGACCAGGACGCAAATATATACGCAGCCACCTAGACAGCCTCCGTATCCAATTAATTAGCACCCTCCCCGATCTAAATACCAGCGCGCGCACGTTCACGCAAGCACGAGCAGCGCGCGAGGCTGGAGAGATGTGGCCGTGGGAGAGCAAGGCGGCGGTGGACGAGCGGTTCTACGCGGACAACCACACGACGTTCACGGTGACCAGATCCGACACCTGGAGGGGCCCCGGATTCAACGTCGTCAACTCCGCCGGCCAGGCCGTGATGCACGCGCGGACGGTCGACCTGGGCAACGGCACCATACGCTCCCTCGACCTTCTCGACGCCGCATCGCACGCACAGATCGTGTCCGTCCAGGAGTCCTGGCTCCGCGTCGGCTCCGGCCGATGGCATCGGCAGTGGGAGGCGTTCAGGTCGCCTGGCGCGACCGGGACGGCGGACCGGCTCTTCGTCGCCGTCGACAAGACGAGGCTCTTCCAGATGGGGAACACGGTGCACGTCTTCCTCCACGGCAACTCCTCCGGCGGCCTCGTCCCGGACTTCGTCGTCCAAGGCAGCTACTGCTACGGCACGATAACCGTCTCCCGTGGCGGCAGCGACAACGGCGGTGGCGACTCTGTCGTTGCGCAGATCCGAAAGGAGTCCGGGTCCTGGATGCTTGAAGATCACGCGTACACCGTGTGGATTCACCGGGGGGTCGACCAGGTGTTCGTCCTCGCACTCGCTGTCATCCTCGACCAGATCCTTAATCATGTGCGTGAAAAGTGGAGTTGCCACTTTGAGTGTAATAAACGTTGAAACGTTGGCTGACATTATTAAAAGATACCGTACGTGGAAGAATATCAGAGTAGTAAGTTTTGCTTATTTGTCAGAGACAAGCATGCTTAATTTGGAGTTAGTCCAGGTGTGTAACCGAACTGTCAATGTTATAAGAGGCATGCTCGGAGTTAGTCGTCTGGTCGTCGTAGCTTTGGTTATATATCATGGTGTCTGTCACGCTGGACATGGTTAAGTAGATCCAAAACTCATTTGAAACGCTATTTATTATTTTCCATGCATTCATATCTGATTTCAAGTGATCAGCAAAGTAGTACATTAATTGGAAAGTTTGTTCATATTACTAGTAGTATATGACTCCTATTGTACCTCTTACAATATTGTACAAACTAGTAGGCCTTGGCACGGCGACATGTCATGCCCTTGGTTATAGCTTTTAAATTTTGCATCCCAGCTACTAAAAATCAGTGCACGATATGTGTGTTCAAATATTTTTATAGTGTTGTGTAGCTATTTAGTTTTTTTGCACATATTTTTGGGGTCTCTTTGGTCTTAATGGAATTTCATCAACTTATTTGTTTCTAAATAGAAATCTTTTTAAGGGAAACAGGATGCTCCTGAATGGATGTTTATTCAATTATTTGGGGAGTAAAAGTTTTGTGCAAGAAATAAATGACAGTGTAGATTGTTTAACTTTTTTTTCTTACCTTATATATGAATGCTCGTTCTTGTTGCATTTTTCTTGTTGAATTACCCGCAAAAAAGTTCTCATCGAATCAACCAATCGTCGTGCATGTAGATAAAATTGTTGGTATGTATATTTGGTACGAACTATGGTGAGACACATGCACAACAATCCTGTGTGAATAGTTAGTTCTTTTAATCAGCCGATACGAAGGTACCTTGTACAATACAAAGTGCGATATAATGAATGGAACATGAAAAACATGACTTTCTACAAACTATTCGCTTCTTTCACTCAGAAAGAGTAACTCAATTCTTGAACTAGCTGCAAGTATAGAACACATGTAAATGTTCCATCCTGAATTGAACCTCGCACGGACCTAAATGTTAGCTGCTAAGTAGAGAAATTTGAATACAAAAAATAAGTAAGATATAACAATATTGCAAGAAGGGTACGTGAAAGATCGCAAAATAGGGGATTAAAAGGTCTATGCAACTTAATGGAGAGAGCCTCTACTCTTGCCAGCTTGGTTAACATTAAAAGAGTGCAAGCCCACACAAGAACATCATGATTAATATGAAATGAAAAGTTGCAAATCTACAAGTAGAAGGAGAATATTGTTAGAATGATATTTTAAAGCCAGGTAAGAAGATAAGAATAGCTAATTAAGATATCTGAGGCCATTCACTTATAACCATAAAACCTACTCATTTAGTAATATTGCAGGACAACAGCTTCCATATGCTACATATGCTCTCAACTCAAATGCTATCCGCTAATCTCACATTTCCCTTTTATTTTACCAACAAGAGGTCACCGGTCTATTGATAAACATCCATAGTACGTAGTACAAAGAATCCAAAACAGACGTAATAAAAATTGCAAATATGTCATTCGCCATCTAGCAACGACTACAGAGAAGGCACACGTACAAACAGCTCTACTTTTTACTATATTTTTCTATAACTATATTCTACACAGCAGTACCAGTTCAGTTTCCTGAAAGAGAAAATTAGGTTTGCTTTCTCAGGTCCTGAAATCCCCCTTCATTAATTGTAGGAGCAAGATGACATATTCCTGTAATGCTTTGGTTTATTGATTGATAGCCATGATAAAAACCCAGATAGAAACCCTGCATTTTGCATACCTCAGGTGCATATGATGGATCCATCCAACTAAATTGCTACATTCTGAAAGTGCGGGTGGTAAAAGGTTTAGATAGAATATTTTCAATATCGCGTTTAGCTTGCAATGCCACAATTTGAAAGAGTCAAGATCATTCCCAATACCCATATGGACTTAACAGAGAATATGTAACACTTGCAGAGAAGCGGAGATGAAAAATACATAGTGGTGATAGTTTGTAAGAATTATAAGATTGATGCACTAGCTAATTATCCCAAAAAACCGATCTAATGGAAAGAGGCTAGGCACTATATTTATATTTAACACTTCCCCTCACGTTTAGGCTAGTTTAGTTCTTAGCGTGGGTTCGGTGCACATGCTACGTAATTTTTTTTGTTTCTTTAATACTGCGCAATCAAGGTCTTGAACTCAAGACCTCTTGGGTCTAATACCATATAAGATTGATGCACTAGCCAGTTACCCTAAAAGACCGATCTAATGGAAAGAGGCTAGACACTTTATTTATATTCAACAAGAATCAATAAAAGAAATGATGAATTGAGCATATTTAGATACAAGAAGAGTTGACAAAGCTGGAAGTGTTAGCACAAGTGCGTGCATGTCTACCCGTAACTCATCACAGAAGTGTAAAAGAAAATAATAAATCATTAAGCAAGTATTAAGTATTTGAAACCAAAAACTCCACTATTGTGAATCATGAGCATATACATGCTCATTTGAAAATATTTTCTAATCAGAACGATACTGGTATATCAGCTTGCGAAAAAAAGAACTACACTTTAGATCCGAAATTGTGAAACACGAATCGAGCGATAGACAGTGAAACGAATGCAACTTAGCTAGCTTTAGCTTCTTCATCTCAAGATGATGCAGTTCAGGTGTAAATAGATTTATTGGCCTGTAATAAAACATACCAATAGCAGGTTTGAAGACTGGAAAATAACCTTGATGATACAATATATGCATTAATTCCACTACATGTTGCGGCCTATTCGTACACCTGATCTCGGTCACAACCAAATACTTGTGGAAGGGGACATATGTGTGACAACACATGACCACAATCATAGCAAAATTTGTTAAAATGACTCCATATTATGCACACATGTGCATCTTGGGATGGCAAACAATGTTGATGTTGGGGATTTTCATTGTCTTTGCCCAAAACAAACCCATTTTTCATTTTGTAAGCGTCAAAAATGGGTTTATTTGTGAAGGACCTACAAAAAAACCAATCCAAAATTGGAAAAATAAAAAATAATACAAGACCACATCATATGTACAAATCACCAGCTAGTTGCGTCTCAAAAGATTTGTAGGTACCTCTCAACAAAAAGACAAATAGTTGTCGATTCACCTGGAAATGGGTCAAATTTGAACGACATGTGCTTGATAGTTTACTCATGATCTTTTCTACAAATAACTTTTAGGTTTATAACTATCTATTTCAACATAGGTCCACAAACTAATTTGCAAGATTCAAACCCCACAAAAGAAGGGCATGCCCGCAATTTTGGGGATATATTGAATCAAGCACAAGTAATTCATGACAAAACAAAAAACAAATGGAAATCCTTCACACTGTGTCATCTTACGTGACCTAGATGGTAGGAAAAATATGAAACTTGAAATAGAAAAACCTTCTCATAAGCGAGCTACCATGGATGAAATTTCATGGCTTTCAAGCCAAAGGAGCTAGGTCAAGTCCAGAACAATGGCATAGTTTGTTCAAATAACCACATATCATGCATATGTGTGCATATTGGGATGGCAAAACAATGTCTATGTTGGGTTTTCATTGTCTTTACACAAAAAAAGCCATTTTTATTTTCTTAGCGTTAAAATTGGTTTATTTGTGAAGCGCCTACCAAGAAACCATTCCAAAATTGTACCAACTAATTTTTAAAGAATACTACACCACATTGTATGTACAAATCACCATCTGGTTGCGTACTAAATGATTTATTGGTACCTCCCAATAAAAAATACAAATAGTTTCCAATTCAGCTAGAAGTGGGTCAAATTTGAAGTACAGATGCGTGATAGATTAGCTGATGATTTATTTCTAAATTTCACTTTTAATTGCATAACTATATATTACATCATATGTCCAGAAAGCTATTTGCAGCACTCAAACCCTATGCAAGAAAGTTCATGCTCATTTTTTGGTGACATATTGAATCAAGCACAAGTAATTCAAGAAAATAAAAAAAGGAAATTCTTCACACCATGTCTTCTGATGCGACGTAGTTCTTAGAAAAAATATTAAACTTGGAGTATCAATTTTTTTTATAGAAAAACCTTCTTAGAAATGAGCTAGCATGTATGAAGTTTCATGGCTTTCAAGCCAAATGAGTTAGGTCATGAATCATGGCACAGGTTTTTTTTTCTTCAAATGATCCTATATGGTGGTGCATCTTTTGATGATAAACAATGTAGATGTTGGGAGATTTTATTGTATTTGCACAAAAAACACTTCATTTTCTTAACGTAAAATATGGCTTTATTTGTGAAGCACCTACAAGAAATCCATTTCAAAATTGGACTACCCAAATTTTCAAGAATATTATAGCATATTTTATGTACAGATCGCTAGCTAGTTATGTATCAAAATATTTATAGGTATCTCTCACCAAAAAGACAAAAAGTTGTCGATTCAGCTAGAAGCGGGTCAAATTTGAACTACAAGTGCTTGATATTTTGCTCATGATTTTTTCTAAAAATAATTTTTAGGTTCACAACTATCTATTTCATCATAGGTCCACAGAGAAAATTTCAAGATTCAAAGCCTAGGCAAGAAAGTTCATACCCATAGTTTTGGCGACATATTGAAGGAATCACAAGTAATTCAAAAAAATCAAAACAAAAATGGAAATCCTTGACACCATCACAAATACATGACCTAGTTAACTACGGAAAATATTAAACTTTAATTGTAAAAAATATTATAGAAAACCTTCTCATAAATGAGCTATCAAGTAGGAAATTTCAAGGCTTTGTTATCACCAGATTTTAACCGGATCAAGAAGATGGGCCGTGATTGAGATGAGCTTAGAGGATGTGCACGTAAAATATTTCTGAATCGGCCTTGTACGAGAGTTTGGGCTGGATTGCCCTTGTATCTGTATATTATGGTAGATTACGTTTTATGTTTAGAATTAAGAGAAATAGTTTAGCTCGTACACGGTTAGGTTTATTTCCAAATTAGAAAGTCCACGGACTATAAATATGTACCTAAGGTTATTAAGAAGGAGGACGATCACGTTCACAACAAACCAATCTAGGCGCATCGCCACCCCTTGTTTCGAGGGTTTCTTCCGGGTAAGCAACATGCTGCCTAGATCGCATCATGGCGAGCAACACCCTTATCGTAGACGTTTTGGGGCTGACGTTGATGCTTTTATGATATGCTTGCTTAGCTACGCTGCCCCTCAATATCTAGCTGCCTTTGCACCTATCTTGGGTGTAAGGGCAGCATCTTGCTTGTTCTCTATTTAGTAGATCCGATCTGTTATAGTTGTTCCTTGTTCTCCAAGGATTAGTTTGATATCCGCTTGGTTAGGCCTTGCAAACAGGTTGAACGATCCGGTAGTGCGTAAGGTATGGTTTGCTGATCCTAGAAGGGATTGTTCCGGGAATCGAATTCATGTTGGTTTTTAGGCCTCTTTTAGGACTAGTTTTCCATCATCTTTCGTATCTGCTAGGCTCAACTACGTGTAGGATGTTCCGGTTATGCGGTGAAAACCCTAAACTGTCGTAGATTGATCTAACTTTGTATTGATAAAGCAGGATCCCCATGTCATCGTAAACCCAACGTGAACCATGGGGCAATCGGCTCTTTGAGCCGATTCACAGGGTAACCTGAGAGCCGATCGGGCTCGTATTTAATGTTTACGTGTCTGCCATGCAGGAAACTAATCGAAGCAATCCATCACCTTCCTCACCAGGTATAGGTCAGGTGGCACGCCCTCGCAACCGCCAGGACGTGTGCCGGAGCATTGCGGGCCGTCGCCCGAGGGACCAGGGCCCACCAGCAGTCCTGGGAGCCTCCCGGCTCTCTGTGTTGCCCTTTGCTGCTCGCCGGTGGGTTTTGGCAGGAAACACATTCTGGCACGCCCGGTGGGACCAACAACAACAACTACGTCGACATCTGCAGCAACTACGTCGACATCTGCAGCAGCTATGTCAAAATCTGCAGCTGAGATGGCGGACGAACCAGTCACGTACGAAGATCTGCCTGAAGAGCACAAGAAGAAATATGATGAGATTAAAGCCGTCTTCGAATCCGATCTCATCGGCTCTTTCACGAAGACCCATTCACATGGCATTAGGTGGAAAGGGTTCTCACCCGAAGGTGTTCTCGACGAAGTAGATCTGTCTGTCCCTTCGGAGGAACGCACCCGAGCTCTGCGCCAGGAAGTTAATTACATGGTGGCTCATTCTCTACACCGTCATTCTGAGAGCCTGGTGAACGCTTTCGAGCGCGTTGCGGTTCGCGTGGTTCAGGAAATCATGAAGCATCAGTACTCTCCGTCAGGGCCTGCCCTAGCGACTCATCAGGGAGAGATACCGTTCCAGACCAGACCGCAGCTGCCATTCGCGCTTGCAGCTCCAGAGCCGCCGGGTTCACCGGTGTACGTCGTATACAAGGTAGAAGGCGATCCTGGCGATTGCCAATTTCTCTATGAGCCATCTAAAGAGATCCCACATGGATACGTGTGCACATACGTGCCGAACTGCAATAACTTGATGCGCACGAACCAGATTGCACCAGCAGGGATTTCTGGAGCAGACGCCGATAAACAGGCGTGGCTAGCTAAATATGCCACCGGAACGAGTCATGAAAGCTCGGTCCCTGCAGCTCATACCGTGGAACAAATCAGTACCATCTTGAGAGACCAGTTCGGCATCCTACCAAAGAGGAAAACAATCGGCTATTCCAAGCCGTACCCCGACGAGTATGATTTGATCCCGCTGCCACCCAAGTATCGGCTCCCTGAATTCTCAAAATTCAATGGATCAGAAGGGTCTAGCTCAATTGAGCATGTGAGCCGATATTTGGCACAGTTGGGTATGATTTCAGCATCAGACCCGTTACGTGTAAGGTTCTTTGCACAATCTCTCATGGGATCGGCTTTTGGGTGGTACACCTCGTTGCCACCAAACTCAGTCCGGACGTGGAAGCAACTGGAAGAGAAGTTTCATGTTCAATATCACTCAGAAGCTACCGAGGCTGGCATTGCCGATCTAGCGTAGGTGCGGCAGAAGCGGGGAGAAACGGTGTCGGAGTACATCCAGCGTTTCAGGACTGTTAAGAACCGATGTTATTCGGCTCGTCTAAATGAGAAGGAAGCAGTCGAGCTGGCAGTGTTGGGCCTCGCAGCGCCGATCAAAGATCTGGCGTTCCAAGTAGATTACAGTTCACTGGCGCACATGGTCCAGAAATTAACTTTGTATGAGCAGCGCCACCCAGAACTGTACCAAGACAAGTTCAAGCGTCCGATAGGCCTGGTCGAGACAGAAGAAGTTGAGGATTCTCCAGGAGACCAGGAAGTGGCCGTGGCTGAATGGACTCGGGGGGCAGTTCCCGTGTCCTGCAAATGGGTGAAACCACAAGGGCCTCCAAAGGGGTTTGACTTCGATGTAAGCAAGGCTGAGCAGATATTCGATTTATTGCTTAAGGAAAAACAGCTGAAGTTACCCGAAGGCCATAAAATCCCTACGGTGCAAGAGATGAACGGGAGACCGTACTGCAAGTGGCATCATTCGTTCACCCATATCACCAATGACTGCAAAGAGTTGCGTCGGCAGATCCAAACGGCGATAGAACAAGGCCGTTTGATCCTTGGCCAGTTTGCCATGAAAGTGGACACGCACCCGTTTCCTGGCGTCAACATGGTGGGAATCAATCACTCCACGAGGCATCAGCCAGGTTTCTCATTTGATGTTAACATGGCAGGGCCTGTACACCACCATGGCAAGGATAAAGAAGAAAGCGGTCACTCCCGTGGCAAGGAAAAGGAGGAGGCCGGCCCACGCGACCGGCCCCGATATGATGACAGACGGTACCTCACCGAGGAACAAGTGAGAAGCGTGCGATATCAACGACCACTCTCCGCGCATCTCCTTAACAAGTATGAGCGTCAGTATGACCGACGTCGGCGGTACGACAGAGAAGACGAAAGATATCGTCGGTCTGACGTAGACAATGGAAGATATCGTCGGTATGATAGAGATGACGAAGGATATGAGCACCACGCTAAAGGGGAATCAAGAGAGCAGGAGGACATGGATAGACACTGGGACTGTCCTTTCTTTAAGCACTGCTGGGATTCAGGAATGAGCCGATTGCCTACAATCGACAACTGCCCGGAGTGTACACAGCAGAAGAAGGACGCAGGAGAAGTTTCAGTTTTCAAGCGTCTAGGGCCTCTCCCATCTCAGAACAGACGAGCTGAGTCATCTCAAGAGGAAGATTTTGAGGAGTCAGAAGATGAAGAAGAAGATAGATACCACCGGCCAAGGTGGTGTCCTGATGGACTCAGCCACTCCCAAAAGCGTAGGGTTCAGCGGCTACGTAGCTTCGAGCAAGCCGAGGCGCAATACCTGCACACGTTGAGGAAAGCGCGGCCCGACCTGGCCGTGAAAATTCAGCAAACTTTGGACGAGGAGAGTCGTCCACAGAAGAAAGAATGGCGCCCCAAACAGACAAAAGCCGATGCGCAGGCATCAGCTGGTACAAATATGGTGTTCATACTTCCGTCGGAGTTTCGTGCTCCAGGAACCGAAGAAGTGCCGATAGCACAGTTTGACTGCGGTCCACGGCCAGTTATCTTCGAAAAGCCACGAGAGAAGGGCTACAAACATTTGAAGGCCATGTACCTAAAAGGTTATATCAATGGACAGCCTGTCGGCAAGATGTTGGTTGACACGGGAGCGGCAGTCAATATAATGCCATACTCCATGCTACGGCGTTTGGGACGCTCTAACGCAGATCTGATCAAAACCAACGTCACACTAAGCGACTTCAATGGCCAAGCATCAGAGACGCAAGGTGTTCTGAACGTGGATCTAACCGTAGGCCGAAAAACCATCCCAACAGCATTCTTCATCGTCAACAGCAAAAGCACCTACGCTGTCCTGCTAGGGAGGGATTGGATTCACGCCAACTGTTGCATTCCATCTACAATGCACCAGTGCCTGATACAACGGGATGGAGATGAAGTGGAGGTCGTTCATGCAGACGACTCGATCGAGGTCTCATTAGCCGGCATGAATATTTGGGACGCGGAAGACCAAGAGCCGCTCTCTGGAGTCAGTTTGGACGGCTGTGAGCGCATCGAAGTTACAAAAAACGGGGTGAGACTGGTCTTATCCACCGGCCTAGCAGAGTAGCAAGAGCGACATCAATCGACGTACGTGGCAAGGCCGATCCCTGCGATCGGCCCCAAAAAATAACAAGCGATGATCTCACCTCAAGCATGTCACGTAGTCGTACTAGGGAGACTCCCTCCCGTAGTGGAGCACAAATAAGTTCTAAACCTTCATTGAGCAATGCAATCAAAAAGGAGGCCGATTCCAGCAATCGGCCAAAATTATCCTCGCCATACGTTCTGCCTGTGTTCAGCATCGATCTAGCAGGCGACGGAAAGCTAGGGTATGGGTTTACATCGGTTGATGAGCTAGAAGAAATTGACATTGGTCTTGGGGATAAGCCACGACCAACATTTATCAGCAGAAAGTTAGATCCGCATCTGAGGAGCCTGATGATAGCTTCAAGGAGGTAGCAGGTGGAGCCGATGTTCAGGTACAGTTCCTGGAATCGGATAGCTGGAGAGCCGATATCTTCAATTACTTGAAAGATTCGGCTCGGGGGGCACCTAGTATGCGATGACGGACAGCGAAATATGGGGGCCGATGCACGAAGTCGGCCCGGTGGGAAGAATACAAGCACAGCCGATGCGCAGCCATCGACTTTAGAAGTACAAAAGCCGATGCACAACCATCGACTCTAGAGGCTATGAACAAGTATCAGGTTACATAGACAAGCTCTACTGAAGGAACGCCTCGAAGGCACTAAGGGCGTCAGCACGGACGCGATCCACTTCGGCGATCTCGGCCTCATCATCTTCATCCTTGCCCGTCACCAGTTGTTTGTTCAGGGCACGTATCTTTGCCAGATCAGTCTTCAGTTGAGCTTTGAGGCCTTCTGCTTCCTCTTGGGAGCGGGCAATAAGAGCTTCCTTATCATGGATAAGCTGTTTGGTTGCCCGGACCCTCTCTTCAAGGTCCTCCAATTCCTTTCGCAAGGTCTCAAGCTCGGTCGTGCTGACAGAGGTGTCAGTTTTGGCGTCCAAGACCGCCTTTTTCTCATTGAGCCGCTGACATTTGTCTGCAATATCGGCCTTCAGCGGAAGTTGAGCGTGGCGTAGATCGATTCTCTGACGAGCTGACTTCACCCTTGATTTGTAGGCAGATAGAGTCACAATTGGTCAGAGTTTCACTTGCAACGTTACTGGGAGGTGGGGCTGGATTTCTTCAAGAATGCTCTTCACTTCCTCGGGGTCTTCGACCAACGTCTCGATCGAGGAGGAAAGCAGAGCTTTGAGACGCTGGAATTGACCAAGGATAGCGCCGGGTCCTGGTTCATCGCATACGGTAGAAGGAGCTGGTTCGATGGATTCAGGATCGAACGATAGCAAGCCCGAGAGGTCACAACCCTGACAAACAACAGGAGCAGCGTCAGCATGCAGCAAAAGCGAAGGGCAAGCCAAATAAAGGGAGTATACCTCTCCTAAGACCAAGGGAATAGCCGATGATGAGGTGATCGGCTCTTGTGTTTCTACTTGGGGCTGCGCCAAGTCGGCAACCTTGTCAACAACACCTTTAGAGGTTGCTACATCCAGGTCTGTGGAGGGCATCAGTACTTCCTCGACTTCCCCACTAGAAGTGTCATCAGTCTGCGAAGGAGATAGTTAGCCGATGTGAGCAGCAATGGTTTGGCATAAAAGATGAGCCAGGGAGAGTTGGAGGGTAATTACATGTGAGGCCTCTTGGTTTGATGAAGGGGCTTGCGGTTCCTTTCGAGCTCTCTTGATGCATCGGCTCTTTGTGCGTAGACCACCCTGCCCCACTTTGGTTGGAGCTTGAAGGACAGCAGGTTCAGGAACTGGTCTTTTCTTGGAAGCCGATGGTGGCAAATCTGGTTGGCTCTGCGTGGGGATCTTCCCAGAGTTGCCCGAGCTCGAATTCCCTCGACTGGATTGCGTTTCCTCGCTGGAGTCGTCTTCGGTGGAGGCCTATAAGAGAAGAGTTCGTAAGCCCCAGCATATTTATGGAAGCTCATAAGGGTAGATAGATCAGTCAAGGCCTTGATCAGCTTACATGCAAACTTTCTTGAGCTAGAGTAGGGTTTTGGCGCTTCAAGGTCTTCCTGGCAGCTACTTTCCTCACCGCTGTTCTCGCCTTGACTGAGGCTCGGGGGGCAGCTGGCCCAGAAGATACTCTGCTCTTGGAAGCCGATTTTGGTGAAATCGGCTGGCTCTGCATCACAACCTTTTTCAAGGGTGGTGATTTTTTGCAGAAGAGGACCACCGGAGCTAGTGGGAGGAATCTGAAGGGGGAGCCGTCATCATGTACAGGTTCTGGACCATCTTGTTGCTTCAAGGAGACAGAGCAAGGTTATAAAAATCATTGTAAGCCACTTCAAGAAAATTTGTGAGCAGTGGTACCTGTTCTGCAGGGATATCATATTCGGCATCAAGTTGTTTCAGCAACGGTCCCAGAGCTCTCCTGAAGGCATGAGTCTTCCACATTGACCACCAGGTCTCAAAACCATCGGTTGATGAGGTAAAAGAGAGGTTGTGAGGAACTGGGATGGCTAGGGCATCAAAGAAAGAGTAACACCTCTGACCGGTGAGGACATCGGGCAGCTCAGCTCTGCTCTCTGTTAAGTGGTGGAGGAAGAAGTGGGGAGATACCTGCCCAAGACCAAACTGCGGGCTGCTACGACCGGCTAATAAGACTCATAACCAGGTTTGATGACCCTGTTTGAGGTGCTCATGCCAACTGGAAGGAAGCAGGGACGGATCATGATGGAATACAATTGCCGGGTGCTGGCGTCATCGGCAAAGCTGTCTAGCCTGAAGGAGACTGGATTTTCAAAATTTTCAGACTCCGTATAAGGAAAGAAGAGAGGATTGTCCAGGCCTTGGTAGAAAGTCCTGAACCACTCTGATGCTTCCTTGAGGGTCAGTTTACTACCTGGAAGGCTATATAGAGCTTGGCTGTAGTTAGTGCACCGGATTGGCTTCCCGTTAGTATCTGTAAAGGTGCAAGTGGCCAAAGATGGAAAATTTGGGACATGGTTCTGGAAATACAGCTGAGCCCATAGCTGAATAAACCACCAGGGACCTCCTGTTTTGACTGTCTTTTGGGAAAGCAGGTTGACAGCCATTAGTTGGAGATATCGATAGACCTCTCCAAGGAACAGTTTGCCAATGCCAAGCTGGGTGCCTCTGGCAAGTTCATAGGCCAAGGAAAGGTAATTCTTGGTTGGAGCAAGTGAAGGGCCACAGAATATGAAGTGTTCCAACTAGAAATTCAGGAAGGCCGTGTGTTCTTTCTCTGTTACAGGGCCTTTATTTTTCATGTGGCGTCGAAGATAAGCACCCCAGTTTGTGCACTCTGTTTTGGAAGAGAGTTTGAAAGGGACCTTTGGCAGCATAAAAGCAGAGGGGCTGGGGGATGCAATGTCCAGACCAGTGATCATGGCCACATCTAGTAGAGTTGGTGTCATGGGGTGATACGTCTCCGACGTATCGATAATTTCTTATGATCCATGCCACATTATTGATGTTATCTACATGTTTTATGCACACTTTATGTCATATTCGTGCATTTTCTGGAACTAACCTATTAACAAGATGCTGAAGTGCCAGTTGATGTTTTCTGCTGTTTTTGGTTTCAGAAATCCTAGTAACGAAATATTCTCAGAATTGGACGAAATCAAAGCCCAGGGGCCTATTTTTCCACGAAGCTTCCAGAAGTCCGAAGGAGAGACGAAGAGGGGCCACGAGGGAGCCAAACCCTAGGGCGGCGCGGCCCCCCCCCCTTGGCCGCGCGGCCCTATGGTGTGGGCCCCCCGTGCCGCCTCTTGACCTGCCCTTCCGCCTACAAATAGCCTCCGTGACGAAACCCCCAGTACCGAGAGCCACGATACGGAAAACCTTACTGAGACGCCGCCACCGCCGATCCCATCTCGGGGGATCCAGGAGATCGCCTCCGGCACCCTGCCGGAGAGGGGAATCATCTCCCGGAGGACTCTACACCGCCATGGTCGCCTCCGGAGTGATGAGTGAGTAGTCTACCCCTGGACTATGGGTCCATAGCTGTAGCTAGATGGTTGTCTTCTCCCCATTGTGCTATCATTGTCGGATCTTGTGAGCTGCCTAACATGATCAAGATCATCTATCTGTAATTCTATATGTTGCGTTTGTTGGGATCCGATGAATAGAGAATACTTGTTATGTTGATTATCAAAGTTATATCTACGTGTTGTTTATGATCTTGCATGCTTTCCGTTACTAGTAGATGCTCTGGCCAAGTAGATGCTTGTAACTCCAAGAGGGAGTACTTATGCTCGATAGTGGGTTCATGCTCGCATTGACACAGGACAAAGTGACAGAAAGTTCTAAGGTTGTGTTGTCTGTTGGCACTAGGGATAAAACATTGATGCTATGTCTAAGGATGTAGTTGTTGATTACATTACGCACCATACTTAATGCAATTGTCTGTTGCTTTGCAACTTAATACTGGAGGGGGTTCGGATGATAACCTGAAGGTGGACTTTTTAGGCATAGATGCAGTTGGATGGCGGTCTATGTACTTTGTCGTAATGCCCAATTAAATCTCACTATACTCATCATGATATGTATGTGCATGGTCATGCTCTCTTTATTTGTCAATTGCCCAACTGTAATTTGTTCACCCAACATGCTGTTTATCTTATGGGAGAGACACCTCTAGTGAACTGTGGACCCCGGTCCAATTCTCTTTACTGAAATACAATCTACTGCAATACTTGTTCTACTGTTTTCTGCAAACAATCATCTTCCACACAATACGGTTAATCCTTTGTTACAGCAAGCCGGTGAGATTGACAACCTCACTGTTTCGTTGGGGCAAAGTACTTTGGTTGTGTTGTGCAGGTTCCACGTTGGCGCCGGAATCTCTGGTGTTGCGCCGCACTACATCCCGCCGCATCAACCTTCAACGTGCTTCTTGACTCCTACTGGTCCGATTAAACCTTGGTTTCTTACTGAGGGAAACTTGCCGCTGTGCGCATCACACCTTCCTCTTGGGGTTCCCAACGGACGTGCCAACCACACGCATCAAGCAAATTTCTGGCGCCGTTGCCGGGGAGATCAAGACACGCTGCAAGGGGAGTCTCCACTTCTCAATCTCTTTACTTTGTTTTTGTCTTGCTTAGTTTTATTTACTACTTTGTTTGCTGCACTAAATCAAAATACAAAAAAAAATTAGTTGCTAGTTTTACTTTATTTGCTATCTTGTTTGCTATATCAAAAACACAAAAAAATTAGTTACTTGTTTTACTTTACTTAATATCATGCATGTTTTTATTTCACTAGTTAAGCATAATGGAAAACAACAAAAATATGAGAGATCTTTATGAGCTTTATCTTGAATTAGGACATGATGTGTTTGAAGAGAGAATTAAAAAACCCATGGAACTTTATATGCATGCTAATGGGAATGTTATTAATATGAATGCTTTGAACACTATTGTTGCTAATGCTATGGAAAATTCTAAGCTTGGGGAAGCTGGTTTTGATGAGCTTGATCTTTTTAGTCCCCCAAGAATTGAGGAGAAAATTTTCTTTTATGATTACAATATGCCTCCTATATATGATGATAGCCACTTTGTTGAATTTGCTCCCACTACAACTAATAAAATTGATTATGCTTATGTGGAGAGTAATAATTTTATGCATGAGACTCATGATAAGAATGCTTTATGTGATAGTTATATTGTTGAGTTTGCTCATGATGCTACTGAAAGTTATTATGAGAGAGGAAAATATGGTTGTAGAAATTTTCATGTTACTAAAACACCTCTCTATGTGCTGAAATTTTTGAAGCTACACTTGTTTTATCTTTCTACGCTTGTTGCATTATGCTTCTTGAACTTGTTTATTTACAAGATTCCTCTTCATAGGAAGCATGTTAGACTTAAATGTGTTTTGAATTTGCCTCTTGAAGCTCTCTTTTGCTTCAAATACTATTTCTTGCGAGTGCATCATCAAAACTGCTGAGCCCATCTTAATGGCTATAAAGAAAGAACTTCTTGGGAGATAACCCATGTGTTATTTTACTACAGTACTTTGTTTTTATTTTATGTCTTGGAAGTTGTTTACTACTGTAGCAACCTCTCCTTATCTTAGTTTTGTGTTTTGTTGTGCCAAGTTAAGCCGTTGATAGAAAAGTAAGTACTAGATTTGGATTACTGCGCAGTTCCAGATTTCTTTGCTGTCACGAATCTGGGTCTACCTCCCTGTAGGTAGCTCAGAAAATTAAGCCAATTTACGTGCATGATCCTCAGATATGTACGCAACTTTCATTCAATTTGAGCATTTTCATCTGAGCAAGTCTGGTGCCATTTTAAAATTCGTCAATACGAACTGTTCTGTTTTGACAGATTCTGCCTTTTATTTCGCATTGCCTCTTTTGCTATGTTGGATGAATTTCTTTGATCCACTAATGTCCAGTAGCATTATGCAATGTCCAGAAGTGTTAAGAATGATTGTGTCACCTCTGAATATATCAATTTATATTGTGCACTAACCCTCTAATGAGTTGTTTCGAGTTTGGTGTGGAGGAAGTTTTCAAGGATCAAGAGAGGAGTATGATGCAACATGATCAAGGAGAGTGAAAGCTCTAAGCTTGGGGATGCCCCGGTGGTTCACCCCTGCATATATCAAGAAGACTCAAGCGTCTAAGCTTGGGGATGCCCAAGGCATCCCCTTCTTCATCGACAACATTATCAGGTTCCTCCCCTGAAACTATATTTTTATTCCATCACATCTTATGTGCTTTTTCTTGGAGCGTCGGTTTGTTTTTGTTTTTGTTTTGTTTGAATAAAATGGATCCTAGCATTCACTTTATGGGAGAGAGACACGCTCCGCTGTAGCATATGGACAAGTATGTCCTTGGTTTCTACTCATAGTATTCATGGCGAAGTTTCTCCTTCGTTAAATTGTTATATGGTTGGAATTTGAAAATGATACATGTAGTAATTGCTATAAATGTCTTGGGTAATGTGATACTTGGCAATTGTTGTGCTCATGATTAAGCTCTTGCATCATATGCTTTGCACCTATTAATGAAGAAATACATAGAGCATGCTAAAATTTGGTTTGCATATTTGGTTTCTCTAAGGTCTAGATAATTTCTAGTATTGAGTTTGAACAACAAGGAAGACGGTGTAGAGTCTTATAATGTTTTCAATATGTCTTTTATGTGAGTTTTTCTGCACCGGTTCATCCTTGTGTTTGTTTCAAATAAACCTTGCTAGCCTAAACCTTGTATCGAGAGGGAATACTTCTCATGCATCCAAAATACTTGAGCCAACCACTATGCCATTTGTGTCCACCATACCTACCTACTACATGGTATTTTCCGCCATTCCAAAGTATATTGCTTGAGTGCTACCTTTAAAATTCCATCATTCACCTTTGCAATATATAGCTCATGGGACAAATAGCTTAAAAACTATTGTGGTATTGAATATGTAATTATGCACTTTATCTCTTATTAAGTTGCTTGTTGTGCGATAACCATGTTCACCTGGGACGCCATCAACTATTCATTGTTGAATTTCATGTGAGTTGCTATGCATGTCCGTCTTGTCTGAAGTAAGAGAGATCTACCACCTTATGGTTAAGCATGCATATGTTAGAGAAGAACATTGGGCCGCTAACTAAAGCCATGATCCATGGTGGAAGTTTCAGTTTTGGACATATATCCTCAATCTCAAATGAGAAAATTATTAATTGTTGTTACATGCTTATGCATAAAAGAGGAGTCCATTATCTGTTGTCTATGTTGTCCCGGTATGGATGTCTAAGTTGAAGAATAATCAATAGCGAGAAATCCAATGCGAGCTTTCTCCTTAGACCTTTGTACGGGCGGCATAGAGGTACCCCTTTGTGACACTTGGTAAAAACGAGTGCATTGTGATGATCCGGTAGTCCAAGCTAATTAGGACAAGGTGCGGGCACTATTAGTACACTATGCATGAGGCTTGCAACTTATAAGATATAATTTACATGATGCATATGCTTTATTACTACCGTTGACAAAATTGTTTCATGTTTTCAAAATCAAAGCTCTAGCACAAATATAGCAATCGATGCTTTTCCTCTATGGAGGACCATTCTTTTACTTTTCAATGTTGAGTCAGTTCACCTATTTCTCTCCACCTCAAGAAGCAAACACTTGTGTGAACTATGCATTGATTCCTACATACTTGCTTATTGCACTTATTATATTACTCTATGTTGACAATATCCATGAGATATACATGTTACAAGTTGAAAGCAACCGCTGAAACTTAATCTTCTTTTGTGTTGCTTCAATACCTTTACTTTGAATTATTGCTTTATGAGTTAACTCTTATGCAAGACTTATTGATGCTTGTCTTGAAGTGCTATTCATGAAAAGTCTTTGCTTTATGATTCACTTGTTTACTCATGTCATATACATTGTTTTGATCGCTGCATTCACTACATATGCTTTACAAATAGTATGATCAAGATTATGATGGCATGTCACTCCGTAAATTATCCGTGTTATCGTTTTACCTGCTCGGGATGAGCAGAACTAAGCTTGGGGATGCTGATACGTCTCCGACGTATCGATAATTTCTTATGATCCATGCCACATTATTGATGTTATCTACATGTTTTATGCACACTTTATGTCATATTCGTGCATTTTCTGGAACTAACCTATTAACAAGATGCCGAAGTGCCGATTCTTTGTTTTCTGCTGTTTTTGGTTTCAGAAATCCTAGTAACGAAATATTCTCGGAATTGGACGAAATCAAAGCCCGGGGGCCTATTTTTCCACGAAGCTTCCGTGAAGTCCGAAGGAGAGACGAAGAGGGGCCACGAGGGAGCCAAACCCTAGGGCGGCGCGGCCCCTTGGCCGCGCGGCCCTATGGTGTGGGCCCCCGTGCCGCCTCTTGACCTGCCCTTCCGCCTACAAATAGCCTCCGTGACGAAACCCCCGCACCGAGAGCCACGATACGGAAAACTCCATCGAGACGCCGCCACCGCCGATCCCATCTCGGGGATCCAGAGATCGCCTCCGGCACCCTGCCGGATAGGGGAATCATCTCCCGGAGGACTCTACACCGCCATGGTCGCCTCCGGAGTGATGAGTGAGTAGTCTACCCCTGGACTATGGGTCCATAGCTGTAGCTAGATGGTTGTCTTCTCCCCATTGTGCTATCATTGTCGGATCTTGTGAGCTGCCTAACATGATCAAGATCATCTATCTGTAATTCTATATGTTGCGTTTGGTGGGATCCGATGAATAGAGAATACTTGTTATGTTGATTATCAAAGTTATATCTACGTGTTGTTTATGATCTTGCATGCTTTCCGTTACTAGTAGATGCTCTGGCCAAGTAGATGCTTGTAACTCCAAGAGGGAGTACTTATGCTCGATAGTGGGTTCATGCTCGCATTGACACAGGACGATGTGAGAAAGTTCTAAGGTTGTGTTGTCTTTGTTGCCACTAGGGATAAAACATTGATGCTATGTCTAAGGATGTAGTTGTTGATTACATTACGCACCATACTTAATGCAATTGTCTGTTGCTTTGCAACTTAATACTGGAGGGGGTTCGGATGATAACCTGAAGGTGGACTTTTTAGGCATAGATGCAGTTGGATGGCGGTCTATGTACTTTGTCGTAATGCCCAATTAAATCTCACTATACTCATCATGATATGTATGTGCATGGTCATGCTCTCTTTATTTGTCAATTGCCCAACTGTAATTTGTTCACCCAACATGCTGTTTATCTTATGGGAGAGACACCTCTAGTGAACTGTGGACCCCGGTCCAATTCTCTTTACTGAAATACAATCTACTGCAATACTTGTTCTACTGTTTTCTGCAAACAATCATCTTCCACACAATACGGTTAATCCTTTGTTACAGCAAGCCGGTGAGATTGACAACCTCACTGTTTCGTTGGGGCAAAGTACTTTGGTTGTGTTGTGCAGTTCCACGTTGGCGCGGAATCTACGGTGTTGCGCCGCACTACATCCCGCCGCCATCAACCTTCAACGTGCTTCTTGACTCCTACTGGTCCGATTAAACCTTGGTTTCTTACTGAGGGAAACTTGCCGTTGTGCGCATCACACCTTCCTCTTGGGGTTCCCAACGGACGTGCCAACCACACGCATCATGGGGCCGTGGCCAAACATGAAGCAGTTCAGAGCATCTGACCAGAAGTAGCCGATGGTTTTTAGAAGATTTTCATGTTTCTCAAAGGGAGACAGTGATAAAGATAAAGCATCGGCTACTCCTGTGGTTTCCCATTTGGCTTGGTGGGTCTTGGATACTCTACTGTACCATGACACCCAATCTTCAGGAGGGTTAGGCCAGGCTCGTAAGCAGTCGGCCCAAGAAGTTAGGTCTAAATTTTGGCTCACGAAAGGGATCCTATTGGCCTCGCAAGAAAACAGATGGGCAGGACTCTCGACAGAACGGGGGCCAAGACAAAGGGAGTTTGGAAGAGACGGATGCGGCAACAGAATGTCTGATACCTAAAATTAATGGTGAAATAAGGCGTTAATTCAGGTGTTTGCTGTTAATTCCGACACCGTGCTCGGATGATGAGGAGCAGTTAAGGATTACCTTCAGGCCAGAGACCGTAGCCTTGGCGCTGGATGATTCCGCCATCTGATTCGCCGGCGGAGAGGAATCTGCGCGGGTGGGGATCTGGGATTCGCAGTGCCGCGAGTTGAATCTGCTCGGTGGGCAATTGGGGATCTGAGTTTGTTCCTCGCTGGAAGGTCGCAGGTTACCGTTTGAAATTTGGGGAATGACCGCTTGGGCCGGTCGAAAGGGGTAATTGAGGCTAGCCTCGCTGGCGTTTTTGGTAAAGACCGATGCGTTGCCATCGGCTCTTCGTGCGTTGACCTATTTTGACAATCGGCGAAATCAACATGGAAACATTTTCTTCATTGATAAAGAGGGTTTTTTACATGAAGAGCCGATTGCTCACAAAAGAAAGGTCTACTGCCTAGTCTACTACTACTAGTCCTACTCTAGTGGGCCCTAGTCTAGATGTCGGCGCCGTCGCCGCCGTTGCTGCCCTCGTCGTCGCCGTCGTGGCTGTCATCGGCGCTGCTGCCGGCGACGTCTTCGTCGCTACTGCCGAAGCCCTCGGCAGGGACTTCTTCTTCTTCCTCGTCGTCGTCGTCATCGTCCTCCGACCCGGCGCGGAAGCGCTTCACCGGCGGGTACTCGTCGGAGGAGGTTTCGTCCCCCGCTTCGTCCTCCTCGTCGGAGGAGAGGTCCCCGTCCCAGGAGAAGAGGTCGTCGTCGCTCTCCTCCTCCAACTCCCCGTCCACGAGGAAGTGGAGGTCATCCTCCCCGTCGGTCAAGGAGTCGTCGTCCTCGGACTCGACGGAGAAGTTCCAGTCCCTCTCGTCCCACCACTCCGGGGCGCGGGCCTCGTACGCCCTTATCGGGTCGTACTCCGGCATCGGCTCACTGGAGGAAGAGGACTGGAAAGAGAGACCCGAGGAGGCATAGGAGGAAGAGTCCATGGCATAGGAAGGGGTTTTTTTCGAGTGCTAATGCAGAGGAAGAGGATGAGGAAGCGAACTGCTCGATGCGGCTAAATAAAGGGATATAGTGGAGATGATTCAATGCTGCGGCGGTTTCCGAGGATGTGGTGTCAAATCTGTCAAGTCGTGCAGTACAAAGAAGTTGAGAAGGCAAGGCATTATGATGAAGGATACTGCAGCGGTTCTGCTCTGCCACGCGTGACCCGATGAAGAAAAACAGAGTGGTTTTGGAATTATTATTGCCAAAACCAGGGGGCATGTGTTATCACCAGATTTTAACCGGATCAAGAAGATGGGCCGTGATTGAGATGAGCTTAGAGGATGTGCACGTAAAATATTTCTGAATCGGCCTTGTACGAGAGTTTGGGCTGGATTGCCCTTGTATCTGTATATTATGGTAGATTACGTTTTATGTTTAGAATTAAGAGAAAGAGTTTAGCTCGTACACGGTTAGGTTTATTTCCAAATTAGAAAGTCCACGGACTATAAATATGTACCTAAGGTTATTGAGAAGGAGGACGATCACGTTCACAACAAACCAATCTAGGCGCATCGCCACCCCTTGTTTCGAGGGTTTCTTCCGGGTAAGCAACATGCTGCCTAGATTGCATCTTGCGATCTAGGCAGTATCAGTTTATTCGTTGTTGGTGTTGCTCGTGCTGAAGCCTTTTTGATGGCGAGCAACACCCTTATCGTAGATGTTTTGGGGCTGACGTTGATGCTTTTATGATATGCTTGCTTAGCTACGCTGCCCCTCAATATCTAGCTGCCTTTGCACCTATCGTGGGTGTAAGGGCAGCATCTTGCTTGTTCTCTATTTAGTAGATCCGATCTGTTATAGTTGTTCCTTGTTCTCCAAGGATTAGTTTGATATCCGCTTGGTTAGGCCTTGCAAACGGGTTGAACGATCCGGTAGTGCGTAAGGTATGGTTTGCTGATCCTAGAAGGGATTGTTCCGGGAATCGACTTCATGTTGGTTTTTAGGCCTCTTTTAGGACTAGTTTTCCATCATCTTTCGTATCTGCTAGGCTCAACTACGTGTAGGATGTTCCGGTTATGCGGTGAAAACCCTAAATTGTCGTAGATTGATCTAACTTTGTATTGATAAAGCAGGATCCCCATGTCATCGTAAACCCAACGTGAACCATGGGGCAATCGGCTCTTTGAGACGATTCACAGGGTAACCTGAGAGCCGATCGGGCTCGTATTTAATGTTTACGTGTCTGCCATGCAGGAAACTAATCGAAGCAATCCATCACCTTCCTGACCAGGTATAGGTCAGGTGGCACGCCCTCGCAACCGTCAGGACGTGTGCCGGAGCATTGCGGGCCGTCGCCCGAGGGACCAGGGCCCACCAGCAGTCCTGGAAGCCTCCCGGCTCTCCGTGTTGCCCGTCGCTGCTCGCCAGTGGGTTTTGGCAGGCAACAGGCTTTCATACCAAATGAGCTAGGTCATGACTAGAAGCATGGCATAGTCTGTTCAAATGAGCCCATATCATGCACGTGTGTGCACCTTGGGATGAAAACAACGTTGATGTTGGGAGTTTTCATTGTGTTTCCACAAAGAAATCCATTTTTCATTTTCTAAGTGTCAAAATGGGTATCGATTATGAAGCGCCGAATCCAACCAGGACTTTGCTTGTGGCCCTGTTAGCTTGACAAGTTTCTCGTGCGTGTGGTCAGCAATGGCGTCAGTCTCTGAAGGATCACACGCCAAGTGTTCCTATTAAATAAACTACTCTCACCGCAGCTCAGCTCACACTCACACGTGGCTGCAGTGCAGAGCCGGAGGAGTTCACTGGCACTCACTCGTTATCTCATTTCACTTCAGTTTCAGTTCACCGCCATGGCACTCAGCCTCCGCGCCGCCGCGTCACTCGCCACCCCGCCGCCGGGCCGGCGCTCCGCCTCGGTTGTCCGCGCCACCGCTTTCCCTGCGGCGCTGAACACCCGGAACCGGCGGCGCCCGCAGAACGTCTCCGGCGAGTTCTTCGTCGGTGAGTTAGCTCTCCCTGACGCGATCTCGTGTACATGTGAAGCTAGTCCCGGCTGACAGGGGTCCGTGTGCAGATGAGCGATGCATCGACTGCGCCACCTGCCGGTGGATGGCGCCGGAGGTGTTCAAGCGGGTGGACGGCATGTCCGCCGTTGCCGCGCAGCCCAGCTCCGGCGAGGATAGGACCAAGGCGCTGCAGGTATCACCACCTACCTCTACTACTAGCCACCCACAGCCTCTGATCCAAATGTACTGTTATCTGGATGTGCAACCACAGAGACCAACTGAAATGATCATCATGTCTAGTGCACAAGCCTGAAAAAAACAGTGGAGTTATGGTTCATTAAAGAACAATCAATCAGTCAATCATAGCTGTGATTAAGCAGCGGAGTTCGGATATGCAACACCAGAGACTAATTTAATCAGTTCATCATACTTCAGCCTGAAGAGAAGTTACTGGATTTTTTTTTATTCTTTAGGAGAAACTTATCATATCACTTCCGTACATATTTGCAGGCCTTGCTCTCTTGCCCGACAGCCTCGATCCACACCGACAAGCCCGCAAGGGACATTCTCCAAGTGCAGAACACATTCCCGCTTCCCATCGATGACGATCTTCCGGTACAAGCCTTTTCATATATGCCCCCTCTTCTTCTTTCCTTTCTACACATGAAATTTAGCACCGGCATTCGTGTGCTTTTTTTTTTACTTGGGCGTTGGCTAATCTTTTTTTTACCAATATATATATTCAGGGTGTTTACCTCTGCGGTTACCATTCTGAGGACTCATATGGAGCAACTTCTTATCTTATAATTCACCCTGAAGGGAACATAATGGTTGACAGGTAAATAAATTCCAACCAACTTATGAAGCCTCTCCTCTGCTACAAGGACTGCATATGTTCCTGGCAAAAATTAGCTTCACCACATAGTGATAGTATTGACCAATTTGGATAGCATTTTTCATATAAGAGAAATAATGAATTGTCACCTTTGGTTGTTAAGTGACATTCCTATAATACTGTGGTATTTTCCATAGATTCCGAGCAACAACTGATTATGTTTTAATAATTCTTAATATTTCAGTCCAAGGTATGCGCCGAGACTGGTGGACAAGATTGAAAAGCTCGGTGGAGCGCGCTACATGTTCTTGACCCACATGTATGTTCAGATCTACATTTTTACGCACTTAATTGTTTATGTATCTACCTTATTTTTAACAAGGGGATTGAAGAGTGCCTAACTATTCACCAAACAGTGATGATGTAGCCGATCATCGGAAGTGGGCCAATGAGCTGAAATGCGAGAGAATCATCCATTCAGGAGATGTAAGACCCTCACCCTAGAAACACATTTTCACCCACAGAAAGAAACTTAAGAGTGTTGGAATGCTCAACATTTTTTAACACTTGATGTTTTGAAAGCTATTTCAATTTGTATTACAAATCCAAAGAATCTTAAATGTTCAATTTTATCTATGAGACAGGTAGTGGATATTACTGCCGATGTCGAGTGGAAACTTACTGGAAATGGCCCATGGAACATTGGAACTGACTTTGAACTTATTCATACCCCAGGACATACTGAAGTAAGAAATCCAATTCAAGGAATGAAATTATGTTTAATAGTTACCTTCAGCCTTGAGATACTGAATGGCAAACAGATGTTCTTTTACTTTTGGAAGAACTACTAAACGTATTCTGATCTCTGTAAAGACAAGATTGTACTGTCATTACGGGAGTAATTCATGTTCTCTGTTTAGTATCAATTCTTATTTCAGCGTCATGCTGATTTTCTTCAACACATGTTTTGGTAGGGCTCAGTCTGCTTGTTGTACAAGCCGCTGAAGGCGCTATTCACTGGGGACCACGTAGCGAGATCAGAAGAATCAGACGATCTGAACCTCTTCCGGATGTACAGCAAGCAATCAGGTAGAACAATCTCCTCTCCTGGCCCTCCTCACAATTCTAACTCGTTGAAGACCAGTTATGGTCAACTGTAACTTGAAGTTAAACTTAAATTTCTGATTGATCTTTCTGAGTTTCTGTGTGCTGTGCAAACTTGCAGTGACTTTGCAACTAGACAGCATGAGGAAGTTGTTGGACCTAGACTTCGTGTGGTATTTACCTGGTATGTATGCAGCCCAACGAGCATTGCATACAGAATATGACTTATAACAGATTAAGGTCTTTTCAACTGATTTTTGAGTTGTTTCTCTGTCCAGGGCATGGCTATCGAGTCCGGTACGAAGATATGCAGGCCAAGAATTCGGCCATTGAGTCTCTACTGGCGGACTACACAATCTAGGAGCATCTTATTAGTTATGATCAGAGACTATGCAAATAAGGATTCAGAATAAAGGGGCCTCCGTCGTGGATATGCAGTCTCTAATAAATAATACTGTTCTTATATTTCTATCCAAACGGCGAACCTCCAGAAAAAAACACACCATGCCGGCAGCAGGCTTCTGCAGCAAGGGGTCCGATACTCCCATGACGCTGAGACTTTGGCGATGCTGTCGAGAATTGGAAGACTGTGTACTATGTGTTGGTATCCTGAATATAGCTATTGTAACAGCTGTAGTGTGCTTTGCACTGTCGTTTTGATATACTTGCATAAGTGTCGGTGCCCTGTTTGCCGTAGTGCTGTTCTTTTTTTCTTTTGGTCACGTTTCGGTGTGATCGTGGCTGATAAGTCTGGGTGTCTGTAGTATCAGTATAAGATCCAATTGCTCTATTTGAAAAAAAGGACTTAACGGTATGTTTGGTTCTAAGCCGACGGTGGCCTTATCAAAATATTAGACCAGCCCAGCCCATGCGTTTACATTATAAGTTTATAATGTTTTCACCGAAAACACTAGAAAATGGTCGACCTTTGCGAAGAGAAGACAACTCGCTCCGCACGCGATAAGTGACGCACTATGGTGGCAGAAAATGTCTGAGAAGTGGTCTCCCTGCTTCCCATGTGTCGCAAGGGGAAGCAAGGTGAGGATGGAGGAGGAGAGAGAAAACTAGGTTGTGTCAGTTTTTTCCTTTTTCTTCTAGATTCAGATGAAATATCTTGAGAACCGTAAGTCCAAATTGCGAACCGTTCTCACTTTTGAGATCCTCGCATCGAGATCTTCAAAACTAGATCTCATGTTGATAGGTTTGGAGATACTTTTTTTTCGTACTTCCAATAATATTATGATGGTACCTATGATGTGTGCCTAACTGTACTCGTGTTTTACCGATAAGTACTTCTATTTTTAGCGTATTTGGTGCAATTTTTCCTTTACTCGTTAACTGTACTCGCCGTGTGCGGGACTGTACATGTACTTACGCGCGACTGTACCTGCTCGTGTGCGTCACTGTACTTCTGTACATATACTTGTTCGTGTTGTGATTGTACCTGCTCGTATGCGCGTTTGTACCTGCTCGTGTGCGTGATGTACATGTACTCGCTCGTGTGTTCAACTGTACTCGTGTGTTGTGCGTGACCTCGTGTGTGCGACTGTACTTCTGTACATGCACTTGCTCGTGTGCACGACTGTACCTACTCGTGTGCGCGATTGTACCTGCTTATGTACGTGACTGTACTTGTACTCGTCCATGTGTTCAACTGTACTCGTGTTTTTGTATAACTGTACTTGTGTGCATGTTTTTACTAGCGAGGCAATGCATGTACATGCTAGCGTATTTGTGCGCGCGGCAGTGGACAAACTGATCAATTAGGAAAAGAAGAACCCCTGGCTTTTCGCCATCGCATCACGCAGTTCTCAAGGAGTTGCAGGATAGGAACTGGTTGCGCTCCCTTTTTCGCCTTTCCACTGCGGCAGAGCTCGCCCAATTGGTAAAGCTTTGGGCAGCGCTTCGAGAGGTGGTGCTGCAGCCACGTGCAGATGCGATCTCTTGGCGTTGGACCGCTTCAGGAGTCTACTCTACGGCTTCGGCTTATCGCTGTCAGTTCGCCGGGGCCTATCCTCTGTTCAGGACGGCCAAGGTGTGGAACGCGCATGCGGAGCCGAAGTGCCGTTTTTTTGCTTGGCTGGCGCTCCACGGGAAGGTCTTGACGGCAGACAATCTGGCGATTCGGGGGTGGCCACATGACCCCATTTGCAAACTGTGCAGGATACACCCGGAGACGGTGCAACATCTACTCTTGGAATGCAATTTCGCCAAGTTGGTTCGCGACAAGATTTTTGGGTGGAATGGCACCATCGGGGTGCCGCCGCCTGTGCTTGGGCATGGCTTAAATTCATGGTGGGACGGGATGGTCACAACACTTCAAAGCGGGAAACGAAGGGAGGCTAATGGTGCCTTCATCTACACCATTTGGGGCATCTGGAAAGAGCGGAATAGAAGGATTTTCCGCAACGAGTCATTGATGCCAGACATGGTGGCTCACATTATTTGGGAGGATATAGCGCAGAGAGCTTTCGCTCACTCTCAGGATCCTGGAGACCTGGCGGTTGTTTTTTAGAGGTTTCAGGCTTTAGTACTTACGCTTACTGCCCTCTCCCGGTTGTGGGCTTGGAGAACTGATCTTTGCTCTCGCAAAGACTCTATGTAATTAACCTTTCTATTCTATCTAATCGGATGGCAGGATCGACTGCTTTAAAACTCAAAAAGAACCCCTGGCTAGCTAAATGCATGCGTGACGTAATTGCATTCTTGCCTGGCCGCGTACTCGTTCTATCGCAGGCTGCGCGCGCGTACTTGGTGAACGCAGCGATTCTACCGCTCCGGTAGGTGAAGTAGTGATGACGTCACGCTGACATCATCCATGTGTTGATTTAGTTTTCAAAAATTTGTGAAATGTATCTAAAATTTATGAAACATGTCTGAAACTTGTGAAAAATTATTTACTGTTCAAAATATGTTTCATAAAGTTTCACATCTGTTGTTGACGTGTTTATGAAACTTGTGAAATATTTTCTACTGTTTAAATTTGTTTCAATATGTTTCAGTTTTGTCAAAAAAGGAACAAAAAGTTTCACCAATCTTAAAGCACAATATGTGGTGGATGGCACTCCTGCACATACAGTTGCCTGTAAAAAGGAGTTTTCGCGTACTTGCTCGCCTGCGCGGACGTACTCGATGTGCAGCGTGCGGACTCGCTCACGGGGCCGCGTAGAATGTATACGCGATGCGCAGCGTGCGTACTCGCTTGCGGGGCCGCGTGGGTTGGCTCGTTCGGAACGTTTAGACACGTGTCAAGCTGTCGTACGAAGAGCAGAGCGATACTTCCCTTCGTGAAGGTTGGTCTTTATCTAGTGGTACCCTGTTTTCACCAATTATTTGTGACCCGCGGGTGGAGGAATTGCTCGCCAAAATTTTGGCCTGCTAGTTTGATTGCGCTTTTTTTTTTTGCGTACCAGTTCAATTACGCATTAATTATGACCCGTAGATCGATCAAGAGGCTGCATCATCCCAAGCACGTTATTTAGAGGGCATGGCAATTTCTAGATTTTTTCTTTGGTTATTCTGCAGCTGTCTGGATTTAAAGAGCGCCCCAGAGTGCATCGCGTTGCCGCACGGAGAATTTATAGAGGAAATTTGGTTTAATTTTTTTAGAAACCATACGATTATATAGCCAAAGGGAATACGCCGCGCCTAAAATCATCCCAAGCGCAGCTAATGTGGCTACTAACTTAGTAAGCAGTTTCTTTCGCATGTAAGAAATATTGAAGCACAACAGAAAAAAACATTATAAACCTCGAGGAGTGACGACTTGCAAAACCAAAACTTAAAATTTAAGAAAAGCTCAACGTTGTTCGTCCCTAACACAACCTACTTGATTTGATCGAACTAAATGAGTAACCACGATACTATGACTAAGACTCGGAATCTGCCCTAGCTATGCTAGCATTGAGTAACAGTTGGATTACACGTAAGTAAATTATTAACGTCGGGAGGCCGCATCATGACGGGGACTTTGCATCTGGTCGAGGATGACGGCGAGCGCGATGATGAAGGCCTGGTCGACGCCCGTCTTGATCCACAGCGTGTACCTGTTCTCCCCGACCAGCGAGGCCCAGAGGCTGCTCTCGTTCCTGATCTGCGCAACGAAGTCGGCGCCGTCGTCACCGCCACGGGAGACGGTCATGGTGCCGCGGAGGTAGCTGCCTCGGACGACGAAGTCGGGGACCCGCTCGCCGGAGGAGTTGCCGTGGAGGAAGACGTGCACCGTGTATCCCATCTGGAGGAAGCGCGTCTTGTCGACGGCGACGAAGAGCCGGTCCGCGCCCTTCATGTCGCGGCCCCGGAACGCCTCCCACCGGCGCTGGCCGGCGACCCCGAAGCGGGACTCCTCGACGGCGAGCAGGGGGGCCTGGGAGGCGGCGTCGAGCAGGAGGAGGGAGCGCAGGTTGCCGTTGCCCAGGTGGGCCGTCTGCACCTTCATCATCACGGCCGCGTCGTCGTTGCTGCCGAAGGTGGTGACGTTGAATCCGGGGCCGCTCCAGGTGTCGGACCTGGTCACCGTCAGCGCCGTCGGGTGCTCCGCGTAGAAGCGGCCGTCCACCGCCGCCTTGCTCTCCCACGGCCACGACATGTCGGCGTGCTACGTGAGGTCGAGACTCGAGAGGATGGAACGTACGTGCGCCGAGATTTAGATCGAAGAGGGCTTGTAATTGATTGGGTACGGAACAAGACAAAGGTAGCTACGTATTTATATATACGCGCGCCATCGTCAAGGTCTTTCGTCTGAAAAGGAATAGGACTTTTCCTTGTTGTACAAGACAAATACTGTTCAAGAATTAATCGAGGTGTTATGTTCGCCCCCGACGCAATACGATTACAGCAGCGTTCGGCATTGAGTTTTAACCTGGATTATTACGAGAGTCCAACTTTTGGCAAACTTGTGTAGTGTATGTGAAAGCCTCTTTTGTAGCACGGGCTACATGTAGCCTGTTTTTGTTTTGTTTCCAAAAACTTCCATACTTTTGATTTTATAGTTTTAGAAAATTTTGAAAAAATACATCGACGTAGAGAATGTTGGAGTCTATCAATGTGTAAATTTTCAGATTAAAATACATTGTATTTTGCCCTCAATAGAAAGACAAAATCTTATAAAATGAAAAACCTAGATTATATTGTACTGTTCATTACTAATATCAATGGATGATGAAATAATGATATTTTTTTATTTTTGATGAGTCCAAAATACAATATATTATATTTTGAAAATTTACACATTTGTATATTTCATGATATATTTTTTAGATTTTTTTTGACATGGCTTGAATGAAATTCTTATAGATCTAAAAAATATCCTACGTGTAGCTCGGTCTACGTGTCGCCACTTTCATGTATGCAATCCTAGGAATTTTCTGCTGTAATTCCGTCTGGTAACTTATAAACCAAACTTGTGTAATATTTTTAATCTTTCTAATTGATTCCGTCATTATTGTTGGCCATATACCAACACGTAACACCCGGTGAGGCCAAGGCAAGGGTTTCTCCTAATTTCATGTGGGTTCAGTCTGCACTTGTTAAACAGATATGGGAGAAACCTCGATCAAATTTCTTAAAACTGAATGTTGATACTACTTACAATCATGATGATCAAGGGGGAGCTTCTGGTATGTGACCAGAGATAGTCAAGGAGTTTTTGTCGCGGCCTCGAGATTCATACCACATGTAGCATCACCCTGTTATGGCAGAAGCTTTGGCTATGTGTCATGGGCTGGAACTTGCGGTCTCCATTGGAGCTAATGCCGGTAGAAGCGCAATCAGATTCTATAGAGGTAATACACTATTCCTCGGGGCAAGAATGGATGTGGAATGAAGCAACTGCAGTTTATGCAGATTGTTTGACGAGTGCGGGAATCAACAGGAAGGTTGAGTTCACTCATTTTCCGAGAGAGGTGAATGAAGTGACGCATCAAATAGCTAGGTGTTGCTTTGATTCGAAAAATTCCTGTAATTGGGTCGATGAACCCCCTAGTTTTATTTTGCAAACTCTCGTGAACGATGTAACTATTATCTGATATTAATAAAGCTAGTTGTGGTGGCCTTCCCTAAAAAAGCCGTCTTCTTTCTCAAACACATCTACTAGCTCTCATTCTCCCATGACGTCGTCCTTCGATGCATCAGTTGCGCATCTGTTCGGCCACACCGTGCATGAGAAACTCACGAGTGAAAACTTTCTCGTGTGGAAAGTCGGTCGTTATTCCTGCAATCCGTGGTGGTCGCCTATTCGGGTACCTCGATGGCTCCATCAAAGCTCCGGCAAGAAAACCGCCGTTGAGATGGATAACCCCGCGCGTCCCCACCTATACTGAATGGATCAAGAAGGATAAGCAGGTGCTTGCCTATGTTCTCCGATCTCTCGCGAATTCTAGTGGAGGTAACCGAACATCACATGATCGACGCACCTGGCCTAGACGTCGATCCAGACCATGCACGTCTCGCAGTCCCACGCAAGGATCATGTACCTGAAGCTGACTCTTAACAATCTGAAGAAGAAGGAGATGACTGCAGTTGCCACTAGAAGAATGAGTTGATTTGCGATCTTTGGATAGAGATAGTGGATAAAATCGTCATAGATCTATGATGATTTTGCACACCAGATCCTAGCAAGTTGTTTGAAGGTCAAAGATCTAGAAAATTATAACGATTTAATTCAAGAACTTCATTATTTTCCTGGCATAATCGCCACGGTTTAGAACCTTATATTAAATCATTACAACCAATTTAAATCATCATAATTTGTAGTAATAAAATTATATTTTTACTACAAAGTGCTAGGCAACTAAGCAATACCTAAATTGCTAGTGGAATCCAGTTATGCACAGACAAGCATGTATCAACAGTACTAATGAGTAATCACGACTTGATCGTGCACACAGGAGCACGATACATTCTTTGCGGCGGGACCCGTTTACATGTGACTTCTGACTAGCTACATCTAGGGTCACTGCCACCTAACTCGTCCTCCCATTTTTAGCCGTTGAGGTTGTCTGGGAGAACAGAACTATGAAGGCCAATCAAAGTCCCTGGGCTGAATGGCCTTTCGATAGCTTTCTTCCTCGCTTTTTAGGAGAAGATTTGGGGGGTGATCGTGCCGGTGTTCCATGAGTTCTGTACTGGGAGGCTGGTCATGTCTCATTTGAATTTTGGCGTGGTTACCCTGATCTCCAAAGTACTGGGGTGTCATGGACATCTTGAAATTTAGGCCAATCATGATGATTAATATAATTCAGTGGATAATCTCTAAGGTTTGTGCATCACAAATGGCCCCTGTCATGGAGTCCTTGACTCACCCATGTCGATATGTCTTCCTCAAAGACCGGTTTATACATGATCGGGTGCTTGCGCTGCATCAGATTGTCCCATGAGGTCAAGACCCGGCAACATAAAGTGGTCTTCCTTAAGCTAGACTTCCAAAAGGCCTATGACCGCTTGCACTGACACTTCTTATGTCAAGTGCTCTAGTGGAGGGGGCTTGATGACCGGCTGATCAAATGGAGCGTGCAGTTCATCATGAGCGGTAACACTACTATCAACATCAACTTGGAGGTGGGCCCTTATTTTATTCCATCGTGTGGAGTGAGGTAGGTGGACCCATCTCCCCTTAATTACTCTTTTACTCTGCAACGAATGCCCTTGCAGAGATTTTAGAGAAAGTTAAGATCGTCGGCCACATCTCCGCGGTGATAGGGCACCTTATTCCTGGGGGTAGGGTGACCCATCTCGAATATGCTAATAACACCATGATCTTGGTGGAGGGGTCGGAACTTGATACCATCAATCTTACGTTTTTTGTACTATGCTTTGAGGAGATGTCAGGCCTTAGGATCAACTTCGATAAAGGGTTAGGTGATTGTTTTTGGCTATTCCCCAAAGGATCGGCAGAGGATAGCCAACAATCTAAATTGTACGTTGTCCTCCTTCCCCTATTACCTACCTAGGGATGTCGATCCTGGATAACTGAATCCTGGTCAAGGATTTGGACCCGTTTGTTGCGCGTGTTATGACAAGGCTAAGCCTTAGCGAGCCAGGCTCAGCTCTAAAGGCGGCAAGATTGTTCTCATTTACTCATGCCTCTCTAGTATAACCATGTGTATTATGGGGCTATACTTGTTGTCGGAAGGAGTGCATGGCACCTTTGACCAGGAGCTATTGCGCTTCATCTGGCACGCTACCAATGGCCGACAAAATTATCACATGGTGAAATGGGCTGATATCTGTGACCCCAAGGAACTAGGAGGCATGGGAATTTTCTATCGCAAACGGCAACCTCGGCCGGTTTGGAGATGCCGTGAAGCCCCGAATCCAACCAGGACTTTTCTTGTGGCCCTATTAGCTTGACAAGTTTCTCGTGCGTGTGGCGTTGATGCTGAAATGGGTTTGGTGTATCCATAGAGACAAGGTTGGATATGGGTGCGGCTCATTATGGCCAAGTACCTAAAGGGGCCACCCTCTATTGACTTGTGATCTCGAGGAGCGGTCTCAGTTTTGGAGATCCCTCATGGACATCAAACATGAGATCTGCTTAGGCCTTGCTTTGAAGAGGTGTCTTAGACCGGTTTGTACATGTATTTTCCCATTCCAGTTGGACACAGAAACTCCCAGAAAACTTGTTGGGTTGAAGCCCACAAAGACATGTCTCCCTGATACGTCTCCGACGTATCGATAATTTCTTATGTTCCATGCCACATTATTGATGTTATCTACATGTTTTATGCACACTTTATGTCATATTCGTGCATTTTCTGGAACTAACCTATTAACAAGATGCCGAAGTGCCAGTTGCTGTTTTCTGCTGTTTTTGGTTTCAGAAATCCTAGTAAGGAAATATTCTCGGAATTGGACGAAATCAAAGCCCAGGGGCCTATTTTTCCACGGAGCTTCCAGAAGACCGAAGAACACACGAAGTGGGGCCACGAGGTGGCGACACCACGTGGCGGGGCGGCCCACGGGGGGCCCGCGCCGCCCGATGGTGTGGCCCCCTGCCCGGCCCCGACTCGCCCTTCCGCCTACAAATAGCCTCCGTGACGAAAACCCCGATCGAGAGCCACGATACGGAAAACCTTCCAGAGACGCCGCCGCCGCCGATCCCATCTCGGGGGATCCAGGAGATCGCCTCCGGCACCCTGCCGGAGAGGGGAATCATCTCCCGGAGGACTCTACGCCGCCATGGTCGCCTCCGGTGTGATGTGTGAGTAGTCTACCCCTGGACTATGGGTCCATAGCAGTAGCTAGATGGTTGTCTTCTCCCCATTGTGCTATCATTGTCGGATCTTGTGAGCTGCCTAACATGATCAAGATCATCTATCTGTAATCCTATATGTTGCGTTTGTTGGGATCCGATGAATAGAGAATACTTGTTATGTTGATTATCAAAGTTATGCTTATGTGTTGTTTATGATCTTGCATGCTCTCCGTTACTAGTAGATGCTCTGGCCAAGTAGATGCTTGTAACTCCAAGAGGGAGTACTTATGCTCGATAGTGGGTTCGTGGCTGCATTGACCCCGGGACAAGGATGAAAGTTCTAAGGTTGTGTTGTGCTGTTGCCACTAGGGATAAAACATTGATGCTATGTCTAAGGATGTAGTTGTTGATTACATTACGCACCATACTTAATGCAATTGTCTGTTGCTTGCAACTTAATACTGGAGGGGGTTCGGATGATAACCTGAAGGTGGACTTTTTAGGCATAGATGCAGTTGGATGGCGGTCTATGTACTTTGTCGTAATGCCCAATTAAATCTCACTATACTCATCATGATATGTATGTGCATGGTCATGCTCTCTTTATTTGTCAATTGCCCAACTGTAATTTGTTCACCCAACATGCTGTTCGTCTTATGGGAGAGACACCTCTAGTGAACTGTGGACCCCGGTCCAATTCTCTTTACTGAAATACAATCTACTGCAATACTTGTTCTACTGTTTTCTGCAAACAATCATCTTCCACACAATACGGTTAACTCTTTGTTACAGCAAGCCGGTGAGATTGACAACCTCACTGTTTCGTTGGGGCAAAGTACTTTGGTTGTGTTGTGCAGGTTCCACGTTGGCGCCGGAATCCCTGGTGTTGCGCCGCACTACATCCCGCCGCCATCAACCTTCAACGTGCTTCTTGGCTCCTCCTGGTTCGATAAACCTTGGTTTCTTTCTGAGGGAAAACTTGCTGCTGTGCGCATCATACCTTCCTCTTGGGGTTGCCCAACGAACGTGTGAAATACACGCCATCAAGCTCTTTTTCTGGCGCCGTTGCCGGGGAGATCAAGACACGCTGCAAGGGGAGTCTCCACTTCTCAATCTTTTTACTTTGTTTTTGTCTTGCTTAGTTTTATTTACTACTTTGTTTGCTGCACTAAATCAAAATACAAAAAAATTAGTTGCTAGTTTTACTTTACTTGCTATCTTGTTTGCTATATTGAAAACACAAAAAAATTAGTTTACTTGCATTTACTTTATCTAGTTTGCTTTATTTACTGTTGCTAAAATGGCCAACGCTGAAAATACTAAGTTGTGTGACTCCACAACCACAAATAATAGTGATTTCTTATGCACACCTATTGCTCCACCTGCTACTACAGCAGAATTCTTTGAAATTAAACCTGCTTTACTTAATCTTGTTATGAACAATCAATTTTCTGGTGTTAGTTCTGATGATGCTGCTGCCCATCTCAATAATTTTGTTGAACTATGTGAAATGCAAAAATATAAAGATGTAGATGGTGATATTATTAAACTAAAATTGTTCCCTTTCTCATTAAGAGGAAGAGCTAAAGATTGGTTGCTATCTCTGCCTAAGAATAGTATTGATTCATGGACTAAATGCAAGGATGCTTTTATTGGTAGATATTATCCCCCTGCTAAAATTATATCTTTGAGGAGTAGCATAATGAATTTTAAACAATTAGATACTGAACATGTTGCTCAAGCTTGGGAAAGAATGAAATCTCTGGTTAAAAATTGCCCAACCCATGGACTGACTACTTGGATGATCATCCAAACCTTCTATGCAGGACTAAATTTTTCTTCACGGAATTTATTGGATTCAGCTGCTGGAGGTACCTTTATGTCCATCACTCTTGGTGAAGCAACAAAGCTTCTTGATAATATGATGATCAACTACTCTGAATGGCACACGGAAAGAGCTCCACAAGGTAAGAAGGTAAATTCTGTCGAAGAAACCTCTTCCTTGAGTGATAAGATTGATGCTATTATGTCTATGCTTGTGAATGATAGGACTAATATTGATCCTAATAATGTTCCATTAGCTTCATTGGTTGCACAAGAAGAACATGTTGATGTAAACTTCATTAAAAATAATAATTTCAACAACAATGCTTACCGGAACAATTCTAGTAACAACTATAGGCCATATCCTTATAATAATGGCAACGGCTATGGTAATTCTTATGGGAATTCTTACAACAATAATAGGAATTCACCCCCTGGACTTGAAGCCATGCTTAAAGAATTTATTAGTACACAAACTGCTTTTAACAAATCTGTTGAAGAAAAGCTTGGGAAAATTGATATACTTGCTTCTAAAGTTGATAGTCTTGCTGCTGATGTTGATCTTTTGAAATCAAAAGTTTTGCCTAATGAGAATCATCATAATAAAATTACTACTACAGCAAATGCCATTCAAGTTAGAATTAATGAGAATATAAGATTAATGGCTGAACTGCGTGCTAGGTGGGATAGAGAAGAAAATGAAAAACTAGCTAAAGAGAAGAATATAGCTAAAGTTTGGACTATTACCACCACTAGTAATGCTAATGCTACACATGTTGCTGCACCTTCTACTCATACTAATAAAAGAATTGGTGTTAGCAATGTTTCCACTTCTAATGCAAAGCGCGAAAAACTGCATGAAACTGCTAAAACTGCTGAAACTGCCTGTGATAAAGCTGCTGAAATTTTTTCCAACATTGGGGATGATGATCCCATTGCTTTAGATTATAATGGTTTGAATTTTGATGATTGCCACATCTCTGAAGTTATAAAGTTCTTGCAAAAACTTGCTAAAAGTCCTAATGCTAGTGCTATAAATTTGGCTTTCACGCATCATATTACAAATGCCCTCATAAAAGCTAGAGAAGAGAAACTAGAGCGTGAAGCCTCTATTCCTAAAAAGCTAGAGGATGGTTGGGAGCCCATCATTAAGATGAAAGTTAAAGATTTTGATTGTAATGCTTTATGTGATCTTGGTGCAAGTATTTCTGTTATGCCTAAGAAAATTTATAATATGCTTGACTTGCCACCGCTGAAAAATTGTTATTTGGATGTTAATCTTGCTGATCATTCTACAAAGAAACCTTTGGGTAAAGTTGATAATGTTCGCATTACTGTTAACAATAACCTTGTTCCTGTTGATTTTGTTGTCTTGGATATTGAATGCAATGCATCTTGTCCCATTATATTGGGAAGACCTTTTCTTCGAACTGTTGGTGCTACCATTGATATGAAGGAAGGTAATATAAAATATCAATTTCCTCTCAAGAAAGGTATGGAACACTTCCCTAGAAAGAGAATGAAGGTACCTTTTGATTCTATTATGAGAACAAATTATGATGTTGACACTTCATCTCTTGATAATACTTGATACACACTTTCTGCGCCTAGCTGAAAGGCGTTAAAGAAAAGCGCTTATGGGAGACAACCCATGTTTTTACCTACAGTACTTTGTTTTTATTTTGTGTCTTGGAAGTTGTTTACTACTGTAGCAACCTCTCCTTATCTTAGTTTTGTGTTTTGTTGTGCCAAGTTAAGCCGTTGATAGAAAAGTAAGTACTAGATTTGGATTACTGCACAGTTCCAGATTTCTTTGCTGTCACGAATCTGGGTTCACCTCCCTGTAGGTAACTCAGAAAATTAAGCCAATTTACGTGTGTGATCCTCAGATATGTACGCAACTTTCATTCAATTTGAGCATTTTCATTTGAGCAAGTCTGGTGCCATTTTAAAATTCGTCAATACGAACTGTTCTGTTTTGACAGATTCTGCCTTTTATTTCGCATTGCCTCTTTCGCTATGTTGGATGAATTTCTTTGATCCACTAATGTCCAGTAGCATTATGCAATGTCCAGAAGTGTTAAGAATGATTGTGTCACCTCTGAATATGTCAATTTATATTGTGCACTAACCCTCTAATGAGTTGTTTCGAGTTTGGTGTGGAGGAAGTTTTCAAGGATCAAGAGAGGAGTATGATGCAACATGATCAAGGAGAGTGAAAGCTCTAAGCTTGGGGATGCACCCGGTGGTTCACCCCTGCATATATCAAGAAGACTCAAGCGTCTAAGCTTGGGGATGCCCAAGGCATCCCCTTCTTCATCGACAACATTATCAGGTTCCTCCCCTGAAACTATATTTTTATTCCATCACATCTTATGTGCTTTTTCTTGGAGCGTCGGTTTGTTTTTGTTTTTTGTTTTGTTTGAATAAAATGGATCCTAGCATTCACTTTATGGGAGAGAGACACGCTCCGCTGTAGCATATGGACAAGTATGTCCTTGGTTTCTACTCATAGTATTCATGGCGAAGTTTCTCCTTCGTTAAATTGTTATATGGTTGGAATTGGAAAATGATACATGTAGTAATTGCTATAAATGTTTTGGGTAATGTGATACTTGGCAATTGTTGTGCTCATGATTAAGCTCTTGCATCATATACTTTGCACCCATTAATGAAGAAATACATAGAGCATGCTAAAATTTGGTTTGCATATTTGGTTTCTCTAAGGTCTAGATAATTTCTAGTATTGAGTTTGAACAACAAGGAAGATGGTGTGGAGTCTTATAATGTTTTCAATATGTCTTTTATGTGAGTTTTGCTGCACCGGTTCATCCTTGTGTTTGTTTCAAAGAAGCCTTGCTAGCCTAAACCTTGTATCGAGAGTGAATACTTCTCATGCATCCAAAATACTTGAGCCAACCACTATGCCATTTGTGTCCACCATACCTACCTACTACATGGTATTTTCCAGCCATTCCAAAGTAAATTGCTTGAGTGCTACCTTTAAAATTCCATCATTCACCTTTGCAATATATAGCTCATGGGACAAATAGCTTAAAAACTATTGTGGTATTGAATATGTAATTATGCACTTTATCTCTTATTAAGTTGCTTGTTGTGCGATAACCATGTTTCGGGGAACGCCATCAACTCATTGTTGAATTTCATGTGAGTTGCTATGCATGTTCGTCTTGTCTGAAGTAAGGGCGATCTACTCTGAGTTGAATGGTTTGAGCATGCATATTGTGAGAGAAGAACATTGGGCCGCTAACCGAAGCCATGTTCCATGGTGGAAGTTTCAGTTTTGGACAAACATCCTCAAATCTCTAATGAGAAAAGAATTAATTGTTGTTGAATGCTTTAAGCATTAAAAGAGGAGTCCATTATCTGTTGTCTATGTTGTCCTGGTATGGATGTCTAAGTTGAGAATAATCAAAAGCGAGAAATCCAAATGCGAGCTTTCTCCTTAGACCTTTGTACAGGCGGCATAGAGGTACCCCTTTGTGATACTTGGTTAAAGCATATGTATTGCAGTGATAATCCAGGTAGTCCAAGCTAATTAGGACAAGGTGCGGGCACTATTAGTACACTATGCATGAGGCTTGCAACTTATAAGATATAATTTACATGATGCATATGCTTTATTACTACCGTTGACAAAATTGTTTCATGTTTTCAAAATCAAAGCTCTAGCACAAATATAGCAATCGATGCTTTTCCTCTATGAGGACCATTCTTTTACTTTCAATGTTGAGTCGGTTCACCTATTTCTCTCCACCTCAAGAAGCAAACACTTGTGTGAACTATGCATTGATTCCTACATACTTGCTTATTGCACTTATTATATTACTCTATGTTGACAATATCCATGAGATATACATGTTACAAGTTGAAAGCAACCGCTGAAACTTAATCTTCTTTTGTGTTGCTTCAATGCCTTTACTTTGAATTATTGCTTTATGAGTTAACTTTTATGCAAGACTTATTGATGCTTGTCTTGAAGTGCTATTCATGAAAAGTCTTTGCTATATGATTCACTTGTTTACTCATGTCATACACATTGTTTTGATCGCTGCATTCACTACATATGCTTTACAAATAGTATGATCAAGATTATGATGGCATGTCACTCCGTAAATTATACGTATTTATCGTTTTACACACTCGGGACGAGCAGAACTAAGCTTGGGGATGCTGATACGTCTCCGACGTATCGATAATTTCTTATGTTCCATGCCACATTATTGATGTTATCTACATGTTTTATGCACACTTTATGTCATATTCGTGCATTTTCTGGAACTAACCTATTAACAAGATGCCGAAGTGCCGATTCTTTGTTTCTGCTGTTTTTGGTTTCAGTAAATCCTAGTAAGGAAATATTCTCGGAATTGGACGAAATCAAAGCCCAGGGGCCTATTTTTCCACGGAGCTTCCAGAAGACCGAAGAACACACGAAGTGGGGCCACGAGGTGGCGACACCACGTGGCGGGGCGGCCCCCGGGGGGGCCCCCCCCCCCCATGGTGTGGGCCCCACGGCTTGGCCCCCACTCAGCCCATCCGCCGACAAAAATCCACCGGGACGAAAACCCCGATGCAGAGCCACGATACGGAAAACCTTCCGGAGACGCCGCCGCCGCCGATCCCATCTCGGGGGATCCAGGAGATCGCCTCCGGCACCCTGCCGGAGAGGGGAATCATCTCCCGGAGGACTCTACGCCGCCATGGTCGCCTCCGGTGTGATGTGTGAGTAGTCTACCCCTGGACTATGGGTCCATAGCAGTAGCTAGATGGTTGTCTTCTCCCCATTGTGCTATCATTGTCGGATCTTGTGAGCTGCCTAACATGATCAAGATCATCTATCTGTAATCCTATATGTTGCGTTTGTTGGGATCCGATGAATAGAGAATACTTGTTATGTTGATTATCAAAGTTATGCTTATGTGTTGTTTATGATCTTGCATGCTCTCCGTTACTAGTAGATGCTCTGGCCAAGTAGATGCTTGTAACTCCAAGAGGGAGTACTTATGCTCGATAGTGGGTTCATGCCTGCATTGACACACAGGACGATGAGAAAGTTCTAAGGTTGTGTTGTCTTTGTTGCCACTAGGGATAAAACATTGATGCTATGTCTAAGGATGTAGTTGTTGATTACATTACGCACCATACTTAATGCAATTGTCTGTTGCTTGCAACTTAATACCGGAGGGGTTCGGATGATAACTTTGAAGGTGGACTTTTTAGGCATAGATGCAGTTGGATGGCGGTCTATGTACTTTGTCGTAATGCCCAATTAAATCTCACTATACTCATCATGATATGTATGTGCATGGTCATGCTCTCTTTATTTGTCAATTGCCCAACTGTAATTTGTTCATCCAACATGCTGTTCGTCTTATGGGAGAGACACCTCTAGTGAACTGTGGACCCCGGTCCAATTCTCTTTACTGAAATACAATCTACTGCAATACTTGTTCTACTGTTTTCTGCAAACAATCATCTTCCACACAATACGGTTAACTCTTTGTTACAGCAAGCCGGTGAGATTGACAACCTCACTATTTCGTTGGGGCAAAGTACTTTGGTTGTGTTGTGCAGGTTCCACGTTGGCGCCGGAATCCCTGGTGTTGCGCCGCACTACATCCCGCCGCCATCAACCTTCAACGTGCTTCTTGGCTCCTCCTGGTTCGATAAACCTTGGTTTCTTTCTGAGGGAAAACTTGCTGCTGTGCGCATCATACCTTCCTCTTGGGGTTGCCCAACGAACGTGTGAAATACACGCCATCACTCCCCCTCATGTTTTTGAGTTTTTCTCGTGTCTCTACGGCTCGCACTCCGATGGTGCACGGGCGACGCCTAGGCTCACCCCCACCAGCAACGATCCTCTCAAGTAAATCCCCCATGTGCCAAACAAATAAACTGAGACGCAGTTTGATGAGAAAGTGATTTGGAGTAAAAGTAAGGGAATTTGGTGGAAGAGGTTTTTTCCTCTAATCCATGTGGGATTATACACTCAAATCCCCAATAAACCTTATGTGCAAAATAAGGTCTTAGGGGTCTCCTTCTCCATAGGGAATAGAGATGGAACCTTATTTTGCTTATATCCGTGGCTTGGAGGGTGCCCTCAATGGGATGCATTTCCTAACCTCTTTGCGATTTGCTGAGAGCTGGCATTGTTGGTACCAACCGTGGCCTACGAGGGGACATCGAACATTACATTCCTATGAAGACTATGATTTTCCTTTGGCGGCTCCTACGAAATGGCTTGCCCTCGGGGTGGAAGTGGCTAAGCCATATGGACGGGGAACGGCTTGTCCAAGAGCTTTGGGTCCTAACTAGGAGACCCAAGACCTTGATGAATTCCTAGAGACCCAGGTGAACCGGAAAGCGGAGACGCCTCTTTAGTTTTATGTTTGTTGTGTCCTGGACCCTTAGGAATTCGCAATGAGCTGGTTATATATCGAGAAAATTTTCTTACATGTGCTTCTGACTTGGTTTTCAAAATCTTGGTGTTTTTTGCAGAGCCTAGGTGGCATGCTAGAAGACTTACTTGAGGCAGCACGCCTCTCTACCTCGTCCAGCCGTTGAGCTTTATCCATCCACCTTTGGAGCTCTTCGCTTTTTTAGATTCATAGGGAGGCATCTCCCCGGTTCCATTTCATATGATAAAATGAAACCACATTGTTCAACACACCCCACACCCACTGCTAACAACCAAACCAAAACCAGGGCTAAAACCTACCGCCCAAACATCAGACAAAAGCATCGCAAAACAACCAGTTTTAAGGCTAAGTCCAGCAACTAAACCCCTTCACGACACACTAGCACAGCAACAGCTAAGATGAAGATTCTAAAGCTATTACACACCACTTCAAGCTGAAGACCTTTTCACAGCACAACATGAACTGAAGCGTCTTCCTCTGGATGCTCCTTCAGAAACTCCAGCGACGCTCGTCCTCCATGAGAAGTTTTCGAAGCAGGAGCCCAGGAAGAGATCCAATCAAAGGAAGAGCACTACAGGGTGGTTCCAGCTCCAGTGGTGCTTTGATCTTGTTTGACAGATGCTTCATGAAGAGGTCCACTTCCTCCCACATCTGATCCTTGAAAGGGACTTTCCAATTTCTCAGATAAGAAAGAATAACCCTCCACACCTGCTTCAATCCAACCAAGTAAGTCTATTAAACACTAAGCTATTCCTAGAATTCCAAATCCCCCACAAAATAGTAGAGGATATGAAATTAAACTGTAAAAAACTTTTGTTACATAGCCATCTACCAGCTATATCTATATATTTCTCTACTTCGTGCTTACAAATTTCTTTAACCAGACCCCACACCTGTTTAGCAACAATACAGTCAAAAGACAGATGATGCACACTTTCAAATCCTCTACAGAAGGAGCACTCCATAGGTTATGGAATACCCCTCCTTCTCAAATTGTCTCTGGTCATAATTTTGTTTTGAGACAACAGCCAAAGACGCGTTTGGCTCGAGAATGATACCATCATCCTGGGCTATATTTCAGGAAAGATCCTTTCCTTTGAATAGAACTGATTTAGGCTTTTGGCCCTTTTTATCCTCTTCCTTACCGGGAAGGCGCACTTCTCTTCTTCTTCTGGCCTTCACCTCCTGCCCGGCCCGGAAATAGAACCCAGCCCCCTTTCTGATCCATTCAAATCTGAATCCTAGGTGGGATTTTTAAGTCCCAAACAGCAGGTAAATAGATTGGAGTCACTCCTCTAAAATTTACTAGAGCATACATATATTTTGAAGAGTACACCCCATTTGTTTCATAAGCCCAAATAAGTTGATCCTCATCAGAATTATAAACTATAGTTTCAACAATAGCTACTAATTCCTGCCATTGTACCATCATATCATCAGTGAAGTTTCTCCTAAAATCACATCTCAAATTTGTTCCATCCCAAATATCCCTAACAGTTTTAGTTTGTTGGTTAGATACAAAATATATGTCCCAAAATCGAGTTGCCAAATTAGTATTACCAAACCAAATATCTTCCCAAAATCTAACACTCCTACCATTTCCTATTTTCCATTTATATCCAAACCTCACAGCTTCTGCAGCACCCATCACACCTTTCCAAAAGGTGGATGGGTGTGCATCATGGCAACACAGAATATTAGGATCCTTAGTATTATACTTACAATCTATGACCTTCATCCACAGGGTCCCTTCCCCCTGTATATATCTCTTAACCCAAGACCCTAAGACACATAAATTTAAATCTTGCAGATTAGGAATCCCCATGCCACCAAACTCTTTTCTCATACACACAGAAGACCAATTGGCTAAATGGATTTTGTTGTTCCCTTTCTCATCATTCCATAGGCAATTGGCTAGCTGTGTATTAATAAGTTTCAAAGCCCATTTGGGGAACTTAAAGAAAGAGTGCAAATAAACTGGAATACTAGCTAAGACTAACCTCACTAATTCCCTCTTGGCTGCAGAAGATAATAACTTCCCTCTCCAGCGAACTAATCTACTCAAAAGGGAATCAATCAAAGGTTGTAGATCCTCTCTTTTCAACTTATCATAATGAAGAGGAATCCCTAGATATTTAATTGGAAAAGAACCTAGCACACATCCAAAAGTTTCCAGGAAAGTGGTACACTCCCCTATTTCTACATTAATAGGAATTAACTCACTCTTATGGTAATTAATTCTCATGCCAGAGATCTGTTCAAAACAAGTTAAAATCCATTTCATATTAGTGGCTATCTCATTACTTTTCTCAAGGAAAAGTAGGGTATCATCAGCATATTGGAGACAGATAACACCACCTGGGACAAAGTTAGGGCAAAGGCCCCTAATCAGCCCCACATCACCTCCTTTGAGCAACATTTTAGAGAAAACATCAACTACAAAATTAAAAAGACCAGGTGACAGAGGGTCCCCCTTTCTTAAGCCCTTACCAGTGATAAAGAAATCACTTTCTACTTCATTTATTTTCACCCCCACTGAACCACCAGTGGTCAACTGTTTTATAAGCCTAATCCAGAAGAGACTAAACCCTCGAAGATGCAATACCTCATACAGAAAATCTAGATTAACTCTATCATATGCCTTTTCATAATCAATTTTAAAAACAAAACCTTCCATTTTCCTCCTATGCACCTCATGTAGAATTTCATGTGCAGTAACAACACTCTCCAAAATATATCTACCCTTAATGATAGCAGATTGATTTGGAGAAATTAATCTCCCTATGATTTTGGCCAACCTATTTGTCAGCACTTTGCAGAAAATATTAAAGCTACAATTAAGTAAACTTATAGGTCTAAATTTCTTCATAGTTGTAGCATCACTCTCTTTTGGGATCAAGGTAATCATAGCAAAATTTAATCTAAAAATGTCTAGCTTATCATCAAACCAAGCATCAAAGAGATGCAGTAAATCTATAGCAATAATATCCCAATATTTCTGATAAAAGAAAAAAGACAGGCCATCTGGCCCAGGTGCTCCATCAGCATAGGAACCAAACACCAAACACAGCCTCTTTTATCTCCTCCAAAGTAAATCTTCCTTCTAACTTCTCTTCTACAGTTACTTTTTCCTCAGGTAAGAAAAAGTTATTTAGCAGCCAAATATCAGGTCTCTCTTCAGCACCAAACAAGTCTTTATAAAAAGCTTTAGCTATCTCTAGCATCTTTTTTGTTTCAGTTACAGGGCCTTCAGGGCCTTCCAGCACAGGAATCATTTTCTTTCTTCTCCTCTGGTTAGCTAAAGCATGAAAATAAGCAGTATTTCTATCCCCCTCACAGACATCTCTATCCCTAGATCTTTGTTTGGCTTTAATTTCCTCAATTATCCAAAAGGAACTCAATTCAGCAAGAATTTGTTTAAATCTACCAGCTTCACCCTCAGAGAGTTCATGAGTTTCAGCTTTAACATCTAAAACATCATATTCCTCCATAAGGGATTTTTTCTTTTTCCTAATTTCAGCATCTATATTAGCACTCCAACCTTTAGCAGAGCTCCTAAAATTCCTTACCTTAGCCTGCCATATATCTAGAGGATTATTACTTTTTACTGGAATAGACCAAGCTTTAATTACCACATCTAAAAAATCTACCCTAGTACTCCACCATTTTTCAAATTTAAAACTACTTTTCTTAGGAACATTTACCTCCCCAGAATCCCAAACTATTGGAGTGTGATCACTCCCTAGCCTGGGTAAAGCTCTTGCATTCCCCAGAGGAAACAGAGCCTCAAAACTAGTATTGCAAAAGATTCTATCAATCCTACTCATAATCCTATTATTTTGATTATTACTCCAGGTAAAAGATCTACCTGCCAAACCTATTTCTACCAAGGCCCACATATCAATCCAAGCATTGAACTTGTCAGCCCATTTAAAATCTATAACACCATTACTTTTATCACTTTGAAACCTAACCAAGTTAAAATCCCCTCCAATCATGGCAGGGCCATTCCAATTTAAGAACAACTCATGTAGTTCTGAAATAAACATCTCCTTACCCTCCTCATAAGGAGAGCCATACACTGTAGTTAACCTAATCACTACACCTGAACTTTTTAGCCTAGCAGTTGTGCTAACAGAGAAAGACTTAATGTCCCAAGAAATAACCTCAAAAATATCATTATTTAGGCCAATTAGAATACCACCAGCAGTCCCAACTGCAGGCATAAAATTCCACTCAAAATTACTATTCCCTAGAATAGATTTCAAGAAAGACTTAGAGAATTTATGTTTTTTTGTCTCCTGAAAACCAATATAATCAACTTTCAAAGGGATAGCAGTGTCCTCTAGGCATTTCTTCCTACCAGGAGCAGTGATCCCTCTAATATTGAAAAAGTAAACTAACATTGTAATCTCTTCTTGGGGTGCTTGCCCCGAGACTTCCTAATGACTTCTATCCATTTATCCCCTTCATCCTCATAGTTCTCATCACCTTCCCTATCACTTTTTCCAGGAGTAACAGCTAGAGCATCACTATCAGAAAATAAAACTATTTTTTGAGATTCAAGAGGTAAATTCTCACTAGGAATCTCAATATCTACTAAAACACTCCTAGGTGAATTGAAACTATGATGGTTACTGATACGTCCAATTTGCATCACTATTTTATATCATAATTTGCTGTTATTCATTGATATATTTCATATTGGGACACAATACTTATGTTATTTCATCTATTTTGCATGTTTCATCATTATTGGAGGATCGAACACCGGAGCCGAGATTCTGTGGAAAAAGCACCGTCAGAACGCAATATTTCGGAAGATCAACTCTGGAAGGAAATTATACCAAAAATCCTATTTTTCAAGATGACGAAGGAAGCCAGAAGGAGGAGCCAGGAGCAGCCAGGGTGGGCCCACACCCTAGGGCGGCGCGGCCCAGGCCCTGGCCGCGCTGGCCTATGGTCTGGGGGGCCCACGACCCCTTTCGCCTCCTTTTCTTCGCGAAATCCTTCGTCCCGAAAACCTAAGCCACAGAGGGTACCTCGCGAAGGGTTACAGCCGCCTCTGCAGGGCGGAGAACACCAGAGAGAAAAGAGCTCTCCGGCGGGCAGGAATCCACCGGGGAAATTCCCTCCGGGAGGGGGAAATCGACGCCATCGTCACCGTCATCGAGCTGGACATCATCTTCATCACCATCATCATCATCTCCACCATCATCACCGCCGTCTCCACCGCTGGACACCGTCACCGCCGTAGCAATTTGGGTTTGATCTTGATTGTTTGATAGGGGAAACTCTCCCGGTATCGATTCCTACTTGTTGTTGATGCTATTGAGTGAAACCATTGAACCAAGTTTATGTTCAGATTGTTATTCATCATCATATCACCTCTGATCATGTTCCGTATGATGTCTTGTGAGTAGTTCGTTTAGTTCTTGAGGACATGGGTGAAGTCTAAATGTTAGTAGTGAACTATGGTTGAGTAATATTCAATGGTGTGATATTTAAGTTGTGGTGTTATTCTTCTAGTGGTGTCATGTGAACGTCGACTACATGACACTTCACCATTTATGGGCCTAGGGGAATGCATCTTGTACTCGTTTGCCAATTGCGGGGTTGCCGGAGTGACAGAAACCTAAACCCCCGTTGGTATATCGATGCAGGAGGGATCGCAGGATCTCAGAGTTTAAGGCTGTGGTTAGATTTAATTCTTAATTACTTTCTTGTAGTTGCGGATGCTTGCAAGGGGTATAATCACAAGTATGTATTAGTCCTAGGAAGGGCGGTACATTAGCATAGGTTCACCCACACAACACTTATCACAACAATGAAGATTATTTAGCCGTATGTAGCGAAAGCACTAGACTAAAATCCCGTGTGTCCTCGAGAACGTTTGGTCATTATAAGTAAACAAACCGGCTTGTCCTTTGTGCTAAAAAGGATTGGGCCACTCGCTGCAATTATTACTCTCGCACTTTACATACTCGTACTTTATTCAACTGTTACATCAAACCCCCTGAATACTTGTCTGTGAGCATTTACAGTGAATCCTTCATCGAAACTGCTTGTCAACACCTTCTGCTCCTCGTTGGGATCGACATTCTTACTTATCGAAGATACTACGATACACCCCCTATACTTGTGGGTCATCAAGACTATTTTCTAGCGCCGTTGCCGGGGAGTGAAGCGCTATTGGTAAGTGGAATTGGTAAGGAAAACCTTTACTGTTGTGCTGATTTTATTTCTGCCTGCTATAAGTCATTATGGAGAGATCTTCTCTTCAATTTCTATTTGGGAAATCTACTACTACTGCAACGGTAGTGGATGAGGCGCCAGTGAGGAAGTGATACCATATAAAATACCTATGAAAATTATTGAACGTGTTATGGATAACCGCTATGAAGGGGATGGAACTGTCCATCCTGGTGATCATTTACTGTTTTTGCATGAATTATGCGGGTTATTCAAATGTGCAGGTATTGCTATGGATGAAGTGAGGAAGAAACTATTCTCTTTGTTGCTGTCCGGTGGGCGGCGCATTGGTATAAATTCTTGGATAATGGGGATTCTCTTGAATGGAATGATATTGTGCCCCGGTTTTATTCTAAGTTCTATCCTCCAAGTGAAATTCATAAGGATCGGAATCGCATATATAATTTTTGGCCTCATGATGGAGAGAGTATTGCCCAAGCTTGGGGGAGATTGAAGTCTTTAATGCTCAAATGCCCCATTCATGAGCTTCCTGGTAATGTTATTATTGATAATTTCTATGCAAGACTTTCTTTTCAAGACAAGACCTTGCTGGATACTTCTTGTTCGGATCATTTACACGCAACAAAGAAGAGTTTAAAAGGGACCTTCTTGATCGGATCCAAGAAAATCAAGGATGGGAGAACGACAAGGATAGAGAATCAGGTATAATTTATGATTATAAATGCATTGAAGCTTTTATGGATACTGATAAATTTCGTAATATGAGTGCTACATATGGTCTTGATTCTCAAGTTGCTGCAAATCTTTATAAAGCTTTTGCCTCTCATTATGAATTGCCAAAGAAGAATTTTGATAAGTATCATGAACCGTATAAAGATAAAATTGATTCATCTATTAATAAATGCGTTGTAGTTGAAACTGCTGATCATGTTATTCCTGAAGCTTACATTGAAAAAACTCCTTTCCCTGCTAAAATGAAGGAGTACTCTGTTATAAATAGTGTGGTTCATAAAAGTGAAAAGAAACCTGTAGAACCTGAAGAACAAATAAAAGTTGAACTTGTTGCAATAGTTAAAGATCTTGTGACTGAAAATGTGGAGGATGGTCATATTATTTTCTGTGAAGATGCTTCTAATATTGTTTCACATCCTAATAAACCCAAACAAGCTAGTGTTCCTATGATATCTGTTAAAATTGGTGATCATTGTTATTATGGATTATGTGATATTGGTGCAAGTGTTAGTGCTATTCCGTATGAGCTTTACACGGAGATTATGCACGAAATTGATTCTTGTGAACTTGAAGATATTGATGTGGTTATTCAGCTGGCTAATAGAGAAACTATTTCTCCAATTGGTATTGTTCGAGATGTGGAAGTTTTATGCGGTAAGATTAAATATCCTGCTGACTTTTTGGTACTAGGTTCTGCTTTGCTAGTGATTATTGTCCTATTATTTTTGGTAGACCTTTTCTAAATACTTGTGGAGCTATTATAGATTGCAAGAAAGAGAAAATTTTGACTAAATTCGCTGGTGAATCTTATGAGTTTAACTTCTCTAAATTTACTAAAACTCCTTATAAAGCTGATTTGCCTAGTAATGATTTTAAAATGGAGCAATGTGCATCTATTGTTCTTGTTCCTAATAATCCTTTGCAGCAACATTTGGAGGATAGCGAGAGCGAAATTTTTAGGAAAGAAAGAGATGTGCTTGAGGAAATTTTTCTTCGCCAACCTATTCTCAAGCATGATTTACCGGTGGAAGATTTGGGTACAACACCGCCACCAAAGGAAGATCCTGTTTTTGATTTAAAGCCTTTACCTGATAATCTTAAATATGCTCATATTGATGATAAGAAAATATATCCTATTATTATTAGTTCTAAGCTTTCAGAGATTGAGGAAGAAAGGTTATTGGAAATATTGAAGAAGCATCGAGGCGCTATTGGCTACACTCTTGATGATTTGAAGGGGATTTCTCCGTCTATATGCCAACATGCTATTAATATGGAAGATGATGCAAAGCCTGTTGTTGAACCTCAGCGTCGTCTAATTCCGAAGATGAAGGAAGTGGTAAGGAATGAGGTATTACGACTTCTTGAAGCTGGTATTATATATCCTATTGCTGATAGTAGATGGGTTAGTCCTGTGCATTGCGTTCCCAAGAAAGGAGGTATGACTGTTGTGCCTAATGATAATGATGAGCTCATTCCTCAAAGAGTAGTTGTAGGGTATAGAATGTGCATTGATTTTCGAAAAGTTAATAAAGTTACTAAGAAAGATCATTACCCTTTACCATTTATTGATCAAATGCTAGAAAGATTGTCTAAAAATACTCATTTTTGCTTTCTTGATGGTTATTCTAGGTTTTCACAAATTGCTGTTAAAGCTAAAGATCAAGAGAAAACCACCTTTACTTGTCCTTATGGAACTTATGCTTATAGACGCATGCCTTTTGGTTTATGTAATGCTCCTGCTACTTTTCAAAGATGCATGTCTACTATTTTTCATGGTTTTTGTGAAAGTATTGTAGAGGTATTCATGGATGATTTTTCCGTCTATGGGAATTCTTTTGATAGTTGCTTGCGAAACCTTGATAAAGTTTTGCAGAGATGTGAAGAAACTAACCTTGTTCTTAATTGGGAGAAATGCCACTTTATGGTTAATGAAGGAATTGTATTGGGACATAAAATTTCCGAGAGAGGTATTGAAGTTGATAGAGCTAAAGTTGAAGCAATTGAGAAGATGCCCTATCCGAGGGATGTTAAAGGTATTCGTAGTGTTCTTGGTCATGCTGGGTTTTATAGGAGATTTATTAAAGATTTCTCCAAGATTTCAAAGCCTCTTACTAATCTTCTTCAAAAAGATGTACCATTTGTTTTTGATGATGATTGTAAGGAAGCTTTTGAAACTCTTAAGAAAGCCTTAACAACTGCTCCTATAGTTGAACCTCCTGATTGGAACTTACCATTTGAAATTATGTGTGATGCTAGTGATTTTGCTGTAGGCGCTGTTCTTGGACAGCAAGTAGATAAAAAACTGAATGTTATTCATTATGCTAGTAAAACTCTTGATGCTGCTCAAAGAAATTATGCTACAACTGAAAAGGAATTATTAGCTGTAGTCTTTGCTTGTGATAAATTTAGATCTTATATTGTTGATTCAAAAGTTACTATTCATACTGATCATGCTGCAATTAGATACCTAATGACAAAGAAAGATGCTAAGCCTAGGCTTATTAGATGGGTACTTCTTTTGCAAGAATTTGATCTACATATTGTAGATAGGAAAGGTGCTGATAATCCTGTTGCTGATAATTTGTCTAGATTGGAAAATATTGCTTATGATCCTGTTCCTGTTAATGATAGTTTTCCAAATGAACAATTGGCTGTAATAAAGGTGAGCTCGCGAGACAGTCCTTGGTATGCTGATTATGCTAACTTTATTGTTTCCAAGTACTTGCCTCCAACCTTTTCAGCTCAGCAAAGGAGGAAATTCTTTTATGACTTGAGGCATTATTTCTGGGATGACCCACACTTATATAAAGAAGGAGTGGATGGTATTACGAAGATGTGTTCCTGAGTATGAACAACAAGAAATATTGAGTAAATGTCATGGTAGTGCTTATGGAGGACATCACGCCGGAGAAAGAACCGTGCAAAAGGTTCTACAATCAGGTTTTTATTGGCCAACTATCTTCAAGGATGCGAGAAAGTTTATTTTATCTTGTGATGAATGCCAAAGGGTTGGTAATATCTCCAGATGCAATGAAATGCCTATGAATTATACTCTTGTTATTGAACCGTTTGATTGTTGGGGATTTGACTTTATGGGACCTTTTCCGTCTTCGGAAGGTAACACTCATATACTTGTTGCTGTTGATTATGTTACTAAATGGGTGGAAGCTATACCTACAAAAAGTGCTGATGGTGAGACCTCTTTAAGAATGCTCTTAGATATTATTTTTCCTAGATTTGGAGTACCTAGATATATTATGACTGATGGAGGTTCTCATTTTATTCATGGAGGTTTTAGAAAAACTCTTGCTAAGTATGGTATTAATCATAGAATTGCTTCTGCTTATCATCCTCAAACTAGTGGTCAAGTAGAATTATCAAATAGAGAGATTAAATCTATTTTGGGAAAGACCGTTAATAAAACTAGAAAGAATTGGGCTAGTAAATTGAAGGATGCACTTTGGGCTTATAGAACTGCTTATAAAAATCCCATGGGAATGTCACCTTATAAAATGGTTTATGGGAAAGCATGTCATTTACCTCTAGAACTAGAGCACAAAGCTTATTGGGCTGTTAGAGAATTAAATAAAGATCCTAAACTTGCCGGTGATAAGAGGTTGTTGCAATTGAGTTCTCTAGATGAATGGAGAAGTGAAGCATATGAAAATGCTAAACTCTTTAAAGAGAAAGTTAAAAAATGGCATGATAGGAGGATTATCAAAAGAGAATTTAATATTGGGGATAAAGTCCTATTGTATCGGTCTCGTCTCAGATTCTTTGCAGGGAAATTACTCTCGAAATGGGAAGGACCATATGTTGTCGAGGAGGTGTATCGTTCAGGAGCAATCAAAATTAGCTCTCTCCAAGGCAATGCTACGCAAGTGGTGAATGGACAAAGACTCAAGCATTATATCTCGGGTGATTCTTATAATGTTGATGTTGATATTATTCAAGTGGAAACACCGGAGGCCTACATCAAAGGGCAAATTGACAGTCCGCCAGAACTCGACTTCGAATAGGTAACATCGGTAATGAAAAGTACGCAATTTACTTTCCGAACTATATTTTTGCTGTTTTTGGAAAATATGAGAAATTACGAGTTCGAAACGGAGTGGAAAGGACGCACGAGGGGTGCCACCATAGGCGGCGCGGCCTGACCTGGGCCCGCGCTGGCCTATGGTTTGGCCGCCTCGTCGCCCCTTTCCGACTCTGGTTCGATCTGGTGCTTTCCTTTTGACGAGAAAAATTTTGCTATATAATCCCCCGGACCCCTGGAGGTCCGTATATCGTTTTTTCGACTTGTTTTGTTTCGAGCTGTTTCTGCCAGGATCTGTTTTCGGTTTAGAAGCACCATGGCCTCCAACAACAAGGGCAAGGGGCTTTTGGAGGAAGAGAAGGAGGTGCCATCAAGACAAGAGCAGCAAGACGGAGGAAGCAAGCAAATCTTGGTGGGATCTGTTGACACTCGACGTTCTTTTTCTCATAACCTGCAGGGACCTTTACCACCCGCTCTTAGCCTCGACTCTTTCCCCATGATGGAAGAAGTCATACGGATTACCGATGAGTTTTGTGATCAATATCGGGCTCTACGAAGAGAAGTGGAGATACTCCAGGAGGAGAATTGCCGTCTCCGAAGAATGATTGAATACCACTCGATTCGCGTCACAAGGTCGTCATCGCCAACTTCGGATAACAATGAATCTCTTCGAATCTTAGTGCAGAATTGTCAAGCTGAGAAACTGAAGACGAAGGAGCTTATTAAGAAGCTCGGGAGGAGTTCATCACCATCATCGCCAAAGGAGTAATTCATCATCGGTATTGGCATCCCCTTGGTTTGTTCCAAGCTTGGGGGAGTGCCGCGGTATCACATTATCACTACCTTTTACTTTTATTGTCAAGTAGTATCATATCATGAGTAGGGAAGTTATCATATAAGATGGGTTGCGTTTGGAAGTATCTCTCCTTTAGTTGGTTATCTATGTATCCCTTGGTGTGAGTTATCGTTATGGAATATTAATGAGAAGTCTTATCATTTACATATTGCACATCTTATTTTAGTTTGCAATCTCTACTATATGATTCACCTTGTTGTTAGTATTGGTATCACTTTGGGAGCATTGAATAAATCTATTTGGTTTTGGCAAACTTAGCATTGGTCAATAGCAACAACACTTTGAGGTTTAAATATAAAAGAGAAATACATGTAGATGTTTCATTGTCTTTCTTGTTAGCTCATAGCTTATTATTCTGAAGTTAAAATTGTTTGTACTTACAAGGAAGATGCATGATTGTTTCTATCACATGTATATTTGTTTGTTTCCCTCGACTCTTATGCTTGCTAATTAACCTTGCTAGCCAAAGACCTGTACTGAGAGGGAATACTTCTCGTGCATCCAAACCTTAACCCAAACCTATGCCATTTGTGTCCACCATACCTACCTACTACATGGTATTTTCTGCCATTCCAAGTAAATACTTCATGTGCTACCTTTAAACAATTCAAAACTTAGTATCTCTTATTTGTGTCAATGTTTCATAGCTCATGAGGAAGTATGTGGTGTTTTATCTTTCAATCTTGTTGGGCAACTTCCACCAATGGACTAGTGGCTTCACCCGCTTATCCAATAATTTTGCAAAAAGAGCTGGCAATGGGATTCCCAGTCCCAAATTGATTAAACTAAATAGACACTCCTCCATGGTATGTGATTGATGGACGGCACCCGAAGGATTCGGTTAGCCATGGCTTGTGTAAGCAAAGGTTGGGGGGAGTGTCATCATCATAATAAAGCTAAAATAAAAAGGCACTCCTTCATGGTATGAGATTGTTGGCAGGCACCCGAGGATTCGGTTAGCCATGGTTTGTGAAAGAAAGGTTGGAAGGAGTGCCACACAAAATGAAAATAATATGGGAGCCGCTCTTAGGAGGTTGTCTGGCAAGGGGTTAGAGTACCCGCTACCGATCGTTGACAACAACAAACACCTCTCAAAATGTTACTTTTATTCTCTTTATATGATTGCAAAAATTGAAAAAGCTCTAGCACATGATTTAATCCCTGCTTCCCTCTGCGAAGGGCCTGTCTTTTACTTTATGTTGAGTCAGTAAACCTATTTCCCTCCATCTCAAGCAAGCATTTGAGTAGTTGTGATCAAACCATTATATTGTGATTTGCTACATCATGTCTTTTATTCTTCTTTGTTTAGTACAAGTTTTATTTGAATGAATATAGCTTTGCAAGTTATCAATGATTATGAGTAGACCATTACGATTGAGTATGCAAGTTGTGCCTTATAAACTCTAACATGAGAGCGCTGCTCAATGAGATAAATATAATCTGTTAATTGTTCTCTGACCAAGAATGAAGTTTGCCATCACCAATCATGATTTCTCATGCACCTTTACTTGTGATTACCTTATACTTGTTTCAATATGAGTTATAAGAGGTTGTTTACTATAATGTCCTGTGTGAATGAATATGATGCTTCTTGTCCGTATTTTATTTATCGACTCTTCACTCCATAAACATGTGGTCATGTCTATCGAGCTCAGTTTCGCTTGGGGACAAGCGAAGTCTAAGCTTGGGGGGAGTTGATACGTCCAATTTGCATCACTATTTTATATCATAATTTGCTGTTATTCATTGATATATTTCATATTGGGACACAATACTTATGTTATTTCATCTATTTTGCATGTTTCATCATTATTGGAGGATCGAACACCGGAGCCAGGATTCTGCTGGAAAAAGCACCGTCAGAACGCAATATTTCGGAAGATCAACTCTGGAAGGAAATTATACCAAAAATCCTATTTTTCAAGATGACGAAGGAAGCCAGAAGGAGGAGCCAGGAGCAGCCAGGGTGGGCCCACACCCTAGGGCGGCGCGGCCCAGGCCCTGGCCGCGCCGGCCTATGGTCTGGGGGGCCCACGACCCCTTTCGCCTCCTTTTCTTCGCGAAATCCTTCGTCCCGAAAACCTAAGCCACAGAGGGTACCTCGCGAAGGGTTATAGCCGCCTCTGCGGGGCGGAGAACACCAGAGAGAAAAGAGCTCTCCGGCGGGCAGGAATCCGCCGGGGAAATTCCCTCCGGGAGGGGGAAATCGACGCCATCGTCACCGTCATCGAGCTGGACATCATCTTCATCACCATCATCATCATCTCCACCATCATCACCGCCGTCTCCACCGCTGGACACCGTCACCGCCGTAGCAATTTGGGTTTGATCTTGATTGTTTGATAGGGGAAACTCTCCCGGTATCGATTCCTACTTGTTGTTGATGCTATTGAGTGAAACCATTGAACCAAGTTTATGTTCAGATTGTTATTCATCATCATATCACCTCTGATCATGTTCCGTATGATGTCTTGTGAGTAGTTCGTTTAGTTCTTGAGGACATGGGTGAAGTCTAAATGTTAGTAGTGAACTATGGTTGAGTAATATTCAATGGTGTGATATTTAAGTTGTGGTGTTATTCTTCTAGTGGTGTCATGTGAACGTCGACTACATGACACTTCACCATTTATGGGCCTAGGGGAATGCATCTTGTACTCGTTTGCCAATTGCGGGGTTGCCGGAGTGACAGAAACCTAAACCCCCGTTGGTATATCGATGCAGGAGGGATCGCAGGATCTCAGAGTTTAAGGCTGTGGTTAGATTTAATTCTTAATTACTTTCTTGTAGTTGCGGATGCTTGCAAGGGGTATAATCACAAGTATGTATTAGTCCTAGGAAGGGCGGTACATTAGCATAGGTTCACCCACACAACACTTATCACAACAATGAAGATTATTTAGCCGTATGTAGCGAAAGCACTAGACTAAAATCCCGTGTGTCCTCGAGAACGTTTGGTCATTATAAGTAAACAAACCGGCTTGTCCTTTGTGCTAAAAAGGATTGGGCCACTCGCTGCAATTATTACTCTCGCACTTTACATACTCGTACTTTATTCAACTGTTACATCAAACCCCCCTGAATACTTGTCTGTGAGCATTTACAGTGAATCCTTCATCGAAACTGCTTGTCAACACCTTCTGCTCCTCGTTGGGATCGACATTCTTACTTATCGAAGATACTACGATACACCCCCTATACTTGTGGGTCATCAGTTACTCTCTACCCTACCATTAGCACTAATAGCAGAAATATCAACACCAAACTTTCTAGCCAAAGATTCAAGATAATCAACATCAAGAGACTGAAAAGCATTAGACTACATTATACCTTTCATCTTCTTGTTAGGCTCCTCTAGATTACTCCTCTTCTTGTACTCAATAGCTTTCTTCATGACATTAATGGAAGTATCCACCCTAGAGCTCTGTCTGGTAGCTTGCACAGGTCCCCAAGCCTTCTTCTTCCTTCCTTTATCCTTGTCAACTTTGTCCATTATCACCTCTTTGTCAGGTTTCTCCAGAGTGGGAAGGAATTCATCTGGTAGAGCAGCTTCAAGATCATCCACCTTCATTTCCAAAGTCTTCATATCACCCTCCTGTTGACCAGCAAGAACCCCCTGTTCCTCCAAGAGGAAAGTCTGAACTTCTTCTCCCACTTCATCTTGAGAGCAACTACCACCACCTTTCCAGATAAACCTACCATCATCACCAACACAGCCATTCTTGAGCAGCAGGTCATACACCTCTGCACCACTGACATACTCCTTGACCTCTTCCCCATCAGCAACAAGTCTTCTCACCACAGACCCAGAGCTAGAAGCACCAGGAGTCATCACAGTAGAATTAGCATTAGCATTCCCTGCTGCACTATTTCTACCAGTCTCCATACCATCCTGCCTTTCACCAGCTTGCCCTTCATTTCCATGTTCATCATTTCCATCTGAAGGAGGGGGAGGTGGAGGAGGAGGGTCCTCAGCCACCCCCATAGCAGGCTCTCCTTCTGCTTCAAACAGCAATTGATGAAACTTTCCTTGAAAATGGAACAACCTGCCAGCAGGAATTCTAGTGGCATCTCTGCATTTTATCCTGACCCTAACCACCTCAGCACAATCTTTGAACACACTCATCCAATCTATTTCCTCCAGAATGCCACATACAGAAACAGCTTGAGCAATACAGTTCCATTCACACCATGGAGGTTGTAGGCCATGGATTTTCATCCAAGTCTCTTGCATGACAGCTACAGGATCTGGATCATCATCCCAAGCCTCCACTTTCACCCAGACACCAGGTTTTGTCAGACCAAACCTGGGGTAGCCAATCACCTGGTCCACTGGGAGATGTGGTGGAAATTTGACCAGATAAGACCATTGAGTGAGCTCTCTGATCTGCCAAGGCCAATTTGTTCTGTAAATTCCAGCAAACTCCTTAGCTAGCTCTGCTTTGGTTATGTTGCCCTCTTCTATCAACACCAAACCACAGTTCTTGGTAGTAGCCACAGGGTTCACCACTACATCAGGGATCTCAATGTGAAAGAATCCCAGGCCATTAGCTGCACTTCCAATATACTTAGCTACCTGAGGAGGCATCTTGATCACAGGACAACCTTCAACAGCATGGTTGGTTGCCTTGCAGATAAAACAGAGAGCCTTCTTATCACATGACTGCTTGAAATGCCCAGGTTCTCCACAGCCAAGACAAATAGTATCCACATAGGACATCTGATTTGGGATCACTTGAGCAGTTTCCCCACTCCCTCCACTTTTCTTCTTCTGCATCTGCTTGGGTTCTCCACTTTTTCCTTTAGCAACATTCACACCCTCTGCATTCTGGTTGTTCTGAGAGAAATCTTTAGAATTCACTGGTTGGATGGATACCCAAACTGCTGTGGAGGGAATTGAGGATATGCTCCCTGGAAGGCCCAAGGAGGAGGCATCCCTCCAGGCACAAAACCATAAGGTTGAGGAGGGAAAGGGAAGCCACCTTGATTATGCTGGAACTCTTGGAATGGCTGTTGCTGTTGCTGCTGGGAGTTCTGGTTGAACTGGTTGCTGTGTTGCTGACGATTCCAGTTATCACCTCTCCCCCACCAGATCCTCTTCCCTTGTTTCTCCCACCACGGCCACGATCAGCCATGATCAGCTCCTCCACCTCTAGATCTATAAACTCACACTCATTAGCCCCCAAGTAGCATAGGGCTGGTCTCTCTGGTGGCAATGGCGGCGGAGGGGGAGAACTGCGAACCCTAGGGAGGAGAGGAGGGTTTATATATGCCGCTCCCCTCGTGGGTGGCTTGGCCAGATGCTTCGGGATATTCCAGAGTTGCTCAAAAAGTAGCTCGATCTCCTTATCCTCCATGTCCACCGCGGGTACAGAGCACCTGCTGTTTGACTCGGTCCACTGCGCCATGGACAAGCTCCTGGAACCCACCACCACTTCCTCTCTCTCCCCTTTCCCGCCAATACTCAGAGCAGCAGTCCCTATCAAGCTTCGGACGACTCGAAACCTTCTGCAGGCAACTCCAACAGCTGCGCATGGTGATTGAGAATCAGCAGCGCTAGTGCTGCCTTCAGTTCTGAGACCGCCAGCCCCAGCGGCCGAGGTCTCTTGTTCCAATGCAGAGGAAGCTGCGCATGAGCTCTCTGGACTGCCAAGTCGAATGGGGACAATTGCCTCGCCGGGCAAAAACCCCTCTCCACCGGGCGCCGCTTGTTCACCGGCAAGCTCTGCGCCATGTCCTGGAGCTCCAGATCTCTCTGTACCGCCTCCTGCAACAGCACGATTCTCGGACCAGGCTTCCGCCCCTGCAACGGCGCCTGCAGCGCCAGAACCACATCTGCGGCGACTTTTGATGCTGGCGCCGCCTGAGACTTCAATCCCCGCCGCTGTCCCGAGGAAGGCGAGCTCGGGATCAACGGCGATTGGCCCAAACGAACCCACGCAGAAGCTGAAGCCTCCGCGCCGAGGCGATTGAACTCCGTCCTCACCATGCACCCTGCGCGACGGCCTCTGCCTCGCCATTGTCGATCCAGCTTCCGCACCCGTAGCGCCTTCGCGAGGTCCCACCTACTCTTCCCCGCCTCCGACACCGCACTCCCACCACCACGGCCGCTCCCCCGCCTCCTCTCCCTCCTCATCCGCGCAGATCGCCAGTGTCAGCCTTCGATTCGCTCTGGATTTCGGAAGGAATCTAGCTATCGGCGGTGAGCTCGAAGTGGAAGAGATTGGTGTTGTGAAGGTGGCAAGTGGCAGAGGCGGATGCTCGCGTGACGCGTGTAGAGGCGCTCTCCACCCCCCTGGCCCGCCATGGACGCGGATCGAGGAGATCCCGCCATGAACAGGACCTCGGGTCGGGTTTGGAGCGGAGTCGCCCCTGAGTCGCGAGAGCATTTTTCCTCACCGGCCGTATGATCCTCCTCTCTCTCGAGGCCGGGCTCTTCGCTTTTTGTTGTAGTTTGGGCATGTTTGTGTCGTTGCCCTAACAAATTTTTCTTTTACCTTTATAACTTGCTCTCAAACTTTGCATAATTATGATTGCTTTTATTTATAAAATAGTGTGAAAGCCTATTTCAAAACAAAGAGCACGATACAAAATTGTGCCTCCTACCTGATCGTGATCGACACCTTGGGTATGGTTCGTCCATGTCATGGCGTTATCATCGTATTTCGTAGGAACACCAGCGCGCGGCTGCATCCTCGATCACATGTGTTTGCTGCAACAGCAGCTGCGACGCTTTCTTCAGCGACCGACGACTGCACGTATTGTCGAGCGCCTTCACAAGATGAAAGATACATGCGCAATCCAAACATTTTAATCCACATCTGCCAGAGGGATGGTGTCTTGTACAGCAAGGAAAACCTAGTACGTCTTAGAGTCGAGAGACTCTGATTTTGATGGTTCCGTCCTTCCGCGTTCCAGCCAAATCACGTACTGTAGTACGTATATGTTTGTTAGCCTGACGCGATCTGTGGATTTGTATCGATTTCGATGGACACGGTCACAACTGACAATGGCAACGCGGCGGCGCCGGTGGTGGACGCGCGGTACTGCGCGCCACACGCTACGGCGTTCAAGGTGACCGACACGTTTTCGAACGGCTTCTCCGTCACGGACGCCGACGGCGCGCAGGCGATGCGGGCGGAGAAGGCCGTCCTCAGCTGGTTCCGCCGCCACCTCCTCGTCGACGTCTCCGCGGCGCCGCGCCGCCCCGTGCTCACCGTGCAGCGCTGGCCGACCGTCTTCGAGATCTACCGTACGTGGGAGGTGTACACAGGGGACAGCACCAGACGTACGGACCTGCTATTCATCGCCGTCGCGCAGCCATCGATATTCGGTGTTGGCGATGTCCACGTGCACCTCGCCGGCCACGGCGGCAGGGACCCCGCCGACTTCGTCGTCCGCAGCGGCGGCTTCTTTAGCAGCGACTACACCGTCTCCCGGTCCCGAGACGGCACCGTCGTTGCTCAGATACAGCGTACGGGCGGACTGCTCGATTTGCTGATCAATTCGCTGCAGTATAGAGTTAGCATCAACGCAGGTGTCGACCAAGCTTTCGTCCTGGCGCTCACCGTGATTCTTGCAGAGATTCGTCACGATGACCGCGACAACGATAATGATGTTTGTCGATGACCTGCTGCCGTTTTTATACTAACTTTTGTTCCATGACAAGATGTTTTCCTCCCATATATGCAAATTAATTCGCCAAACTTGGTAAATCAACCGGTTGACCTGTCTCAACTATCAGCTGATGCTGCAATCAAATGCTGCATACAAATGATCAGAGCTTCAATGAGGATCCGAGTTCTTCCCTAATTAAGCACATTATCCACAGACTTACTCTAGCTTAGTATCATGGAAAAAGATACGGAGAAGCGCCGCACCGCTCCCTCGTCCGTGCGGCGGAAAAAAACGTCCGTCCCTTTAAGGGCCGCGCACCGCATAGTACTCCTTATCATCTCGTGGAGTGCTCTCCACCACTCATTCTCTATGTAGAAGCTCCACGCAGGGTTGTTCGAGGAGGCCGTGCCTGGGGAGAAGGCCACCGTCGCCGTCGGGCGTCGGCTAGCGTCGAGGGAAGAAGCTCGCAACGGGGATGCCGCCACCGTCGGGCAATCGTCGAGACCGCCTCCGCTGGGCACTCCTCGAGGAAGGCCGCCGCCGTCGTGTTGGTGTCGAGGCCGCTGCCGCCGGCACACGCCTGGGGAGAAGGCCGCCGTCGCCGGCGTAGCCGCCTCCGTCGGCTGGCGTTGAGGGAAGCCGCTCGCGCCGGGGAACGCCGCCGCCGTCAGGCTGGCGTCAATGGAGGCCGCTGCCGGTAGGCAGAGGGCACGCGCCGGGGGACGCCGCCGTCTGGCTGGCGTCAACGGAGGCCGCTGCCGCTGGGCACGCACCGGGGGACCCCGCCGTCGTCGGGCTGGCTTCGAGCGCGCGGGGCATTCCTCAAGGGAGGTCGTCGCCAGCGTGCACGCGGCAGGGATGCTCTTTGCCGACGAGGAGGCTGTGGGGAGGTCGCTGACGAGGCGAATCGCAGACTTTGTATCCAACACCACAAGAGGTCGTACTGCGGTGAACCGCCGAGCAGCTCGCTGGGCAGATGTCCGCACACATTTGGGCGCTGCCTCCGCTGAGAGCAGCCGCACGAGGCCAATGACATGCACCAGGGAGAGTAGAATCTGGAAGAAACGGCCGTAGAAGAAGTCGAGCTCTATACTCTACACTACGTGAGTCTTCCATGCTAGTCAAAGTTTGTTGATAATAATTTGGTAGCTATAGCTAATTTAATCTGGCAATCGTGCCTAATTAATCTGGATATTGGTTTGGCAAAGTTCATGGGTTTAATACACTATTAATCTTGCAATCGTGGCTAATTAATCTGGTAATTACTTTGTCAAAGAACATGGCAAATTGTTTAGGCTGCCAATTAATCTGTCAATTCTAGCTAATTAATCTGGCAGTCATGGATAATTAATCTGGCAATTGTGGTTTTACCAAAGAACTCTCGTTAATCTGGTAGTTGCTAACAAGGTTAACCTGATAATTGACACTATTTAGATAATCTGGTAGTTGCTTCTTAAATGCATCATTGTATTTTTGTGTAGGCAATAATGATCAGCAAGTGAGCAGAATCAAAGACCCGGAAAATCTATGTCCTTGAATTAAGCTAAATTTAACCTTGTAATACCTGGTAATTTTGCCAGGATCTGACATGGAGTTGCTGGAGTTTGCTGATGCATCTTTTCGTTCTCTCGTTTTTCCTGTTACGTCTTGTGAGACTTGGTTGTGTCTGATTTGGGTAGGCAGGGGCCCAGGGCTGATGCTTGTGCGCTTGACCCAGTGAAAAAAGAGTGTGTTGTAAATTGAAGAGCTATGGTGGCTGATGTGTGCGGCCGGTGGAAGATGCTTTTGTACGTAAAAAACGTGTTGTAAAATGAAAAGCGTGAAAAGCAGAGATGGGATCAAAGAATCACTTTTAGTCAGCCGCCGCACGGGGGCTATGTGCGTGCGGCGCCGCTACGTAGTCTGGTCCCCTAGTATCATTTCTATGGAAACACTAGCTCTCGTGCCGCGCCCGCACGCGACCGAGAGCTCCCCTGGCGGCACCCCTCGACCCCCTTTCTAAATTTTATTTCATGCGCCACAGAAATCACGCCACTATATTTTATTTCTGTGAAGCGTATCTACATACGCCACCGAATTATCAAACTTCTGTGGTGCACCAGGCAGGCATGCGCCACATAAAACTTTCTGTGGCGCACCCAGCGATGGTGCGCCACAGAATTTTGTTTTTAATTTTTTTTTAAAAAATGGTGGCCAGATCTAGATCTGGGGCCACCAGAATTTCGCCTGCATTTTTTTTGAAATTTGTGGGAAGTCGCCGGAGGTGGGTAGGTGGAGGAGGAGGCCGAGGTGCTCCATATATCCGCCCGAACCGATTCAAACGCGCTTGGACCAGATTAGCCGGCCCGCTAGAGATGCCCTAATGTTTGATTTACAGAGGGATAAGAGCATCTCCAGTCGCGTCCCCCAAACCGTCCCCCAAAGGGATTTGGGGCGCGCCGGACAAAAAAAGCGTTCCAGCCGCGTCCCCCAAAGCCCTTTTTTGTCCGGCGCGCCCCCATTCAGTGTCCGGCGCCCCGAGCCCGTCCCCGTCCCACAGGGGACGCCGGACACAACGAAAAGCGAGGCGGGGAGTGGCGGGGCCGACTCGTCAGCGGCACAATTAATTTTTAACCTAACCGTCGCCTACCTCGCGACGAAAGTTATTGGCGGTGCGGTTCCCGCAGCGACGGTGCGATTCCGCAGCCGACGCGGCGACGGTGCGGTTCCGCGGCGACGCGGCGGCGCGTCCGTCGCGCCCTAGCTGCGTCTTGCGGCGTTAATGAGCGCCACCGCTCCTCCGCCTCCCTCCGGCCTATAAAAAGGGGCGCCTCCCATCGTCCCTCTCACACACAAACCCTAGCGCCTCTCTCCCAAACCCTAGCCGCCACCATCTCTCAACAAGACTCGACGCTATGTCTGGTAGAGGCGGAGGCCGACCTCGCGGCCGCGGCCGTGGTCGTGGCCGCGGTCGTGGCCGCGGCATAGCTGAACGCTCGCCGTCGCCTTCCACGCCGCCGGCTTCATCATCGTCGGAGATGGACGTGGAGCCGGCCAGCCAGTTCGAGTTCGTCCTCGTCCTCAAGGGCGACCCGCGTGGCATCCAGAGGCTGTCGGACTCCTTCGCCGACTACGTGGCCGGCGACGATCGCCCGCGCACGATGCATCTGCGGGAGGCTGCGTGCGACTACTACCGGTGGATCGTCGACGTGATCTACGACCCGCGCGGCAAGATGTACCTCAACATCGGCTGGGAGAAGTTCGCGCGGCACCACAGCCTCCAAGCCGGCTTCATCCTCCTGTTCTCCTACTTCGGCGACAGGGACATGAGCGTCAAGGTCTTCGACGAGACGCGGTGCCGCCGGGACTACCAGGGCGACAGCACCGACGAGGAGGACGACTGAATGAGTGTTGTTTCTTCGCAGCGAATACGTGCACGGAGGTTTCTGCCTGTTCGCTTCATCGGTAGAACCAACAAGGGCACCATCCTCCCGCTGGATTTTCCAGTTTAGGTGACTGGGTGTGCCCTCGAGTGTTCTTTCTTAGCAGCGAACACAGGAAACCTTCGATGCACGGCCTAGTTAGGTTTAGTTTCTTTGCAAAATTTTATATTTGTGTCCACGACGGTTCAAACTATGTATTAGTTTGTGGAAAACCACGTTCCCAATTATGTTTTCGTGTAAACCACGTTCCAAATTATGTATTAGTTTGTGGAAATTGAAATAAAAAGCCAACATGAAAGAAAAACCACGTGCACACGCCCAGGGCCAGCCTCACCACAGCAGCTGAACAAATAAACTAGTATGTAGGTAGGATCAAACAAATAAACTATGTAGGATTGTGTTGTGGGTATACTTTATGGGTATATCAACGGCATGGCCTAGATCTGGCAAGCCCGGGTGGCTCATAGTTGGTGATGAGGCATGAGGCCCATCGGGCGGCCCAGTTGCTGTAGATCCTGAAGGATGAAGTCCAGCCCAGGAACAAGAAGCCGGATCCCAACCGACCTACGAAGGAAGTCGGATCCGTGACGGCCCATGAAGTATCCGGATCCAACACGTTCTTACAGGAAGGCGGATCCTTGATGTACACGACAAGGCATTGTACCGTAGTTAGGCAACTTGTATTCCGGCTAGGACTCTCCATGTAAACCCTAGATCCGTGCGCCTTTATAAGTCGGATCCCGGGAGCCCTAGAGGCACAACCACAACTCATTGTAACAACGCGAAAGCGCCCAGATAATTCCAGACAAGCAGCAGTAGGCCCTGTCATCGTGCAGGTGTTCCGAAGCTGGGTAAATCGCGTACCAGCGTCCCGTGTGCACTCCGCCCTATGGCCCCCACTTCTTCTCCCCCTCGTGAGGATCCCTCCTTCGAGGTACCGTCGAATAGGCAACGACAGTTGGCGCCCACCGTGGGGCCAGCGGCGTCTGGAGGCCGGAACCGGGAGGGTTCCGCCATGGGAAGCTACGACGACACCATCGCTGTGGGGCGTGTCCTTTACGCCGGAAATCTGCCGATCGTCCCTCCGGATGAGTGCTGGATTCCGGCTAAGACTGACCCCGTCAAGCTCTCCATCGTCCCAGTTGGCGGCATACACATCTTCATTGGGGAAACCGTCGATCCCGACGGAAACCCGCTGGTAAGTAGCGCTGACGCGACCGCCGCTGAGCAGGACGCAGTCGCGAAGATCCAATCTGAGATGCAGGAACTTCCCAAGGAAGATTCCGCCTTGGATCTGGAAAAATTAAAACCCACCCAATCCGCCCCGGAGCAGGAGACAGAGGTGGAAGACCAATGCAGATCCGCCTGGGTCTCCCTGGTGTTAGAGAAGCAAAGGTGTCACTTCGTACACTTCTTGGCCCATACCGCCGGAACCGCCCCTCATGAAGTCGGAGCTGGTCCTGAGCAGGTCGAGGCACCGGAAGACAACGTTGCTCCGGATCAGCATGAGGCTGTCGGAGAAAGCGGATCTCCGGTTGAAGAGTCGATTTTGGGCAACCTAAGCCCAATTTCCGGGGATACCCCCTCCATGGACACTGAAGAGTTCGACCGCAAGGTAAAAGAGTTCGGATACGGTGATCAGCCCGAAGTTGAATCCGCCCAGCCTAAACAGGTTCTCGCAACCTTGGCGGCGCTGGACCAACGAGAATCAGGGGATGACAACACCTACTCCGATCCACAGCCATCTCGCGCAGGATCTCCGCTCTCGCGAGAACGTCCGCGCAAGGAAATCTTGTCCCCAGAAGAACTGGTTGAGCAAGCTGGCATGGATGCAATTGCGTGTTCAGCTGTCCTAAACAAACCAATCACCCCCGAAGACGCGGAAAACGCAGAGGCTCTAGAAGCCACAAGACTGGAGATGTTGGAAACAGCCCAGAAATTCGCCCGAACCGCCGCAGCAATGCTGGATGAAAGGAAAGAAGCCGCGTGATACGTCTCTGACGTATCGATAATTTCTTATGTTCCATGCCACATTATTGATGTTATCTACATGTTTTATGCACACTTTATGTCATATTCGTGCATTTTCTGGAACTAACCTATTAACAAGATGCCGAAGTGCCGATTCTTTGTTTTCTGCTTGTTTTTGGTTTCAGAAATCCTAGTAAGGAAATATTCTCGGAATTGGACGAAATCAAAGCCCGGGGGCCTATTTTCTCCACGAAGCTTCCGGAAGTCCGAAGGAGAGACGAAGAGGGGCCACGGAGGGGCCACACCATAGGGCGGCGCGGCCCCCCTTGGCCGCGCCGGCACGTAGTGTGGGGCCCCCGTGCCGCCTCTTGACCTGCCCTCCGCCTATAAAAAGTCTCCGTGACGAAACCCCCGGTCCGAGAGCCACGATACGGAAAACCTTCCGGAGACGCCGCCGCCGCCGATCCCATCTCGGGGGATCCGGAGATCGCCTCCGGCACCCTGCCGGAGGGGAATCATCTCCCGGAGGACTCTACGCCGCCATGGTCGCCTCCGGTGTGATGTGTGAGTAGTCTACCCCTGGACTATGGGTCCATAGCAGTAGCTAGATGGTTGTCTTCTCCCCATTGTGCTATCATTGTCGGATCTTGTGAGCTGCCTAACATGATCAAGATCATCTATCTGTAATTCTATATGTTGCGTTTGTTGGGATCCGATGAATAGAGAATACTTGTTATGTTGATTATCAAAGTTATACTTATGTGTTGTTTATGATCTTGCATGCTTTCCGTTACTAGTAGATGCTCTGGCCAAGTAGATGCTTGTAACTCCAAGAGGGAGTACTTATGCTCGATAGTGGGTTCATGCATGCATTGACACAGGACGATGTGAGAAAGTTCTAAGGTTGTGTTGTCTTTGTTGCCACTAGGGATAAAACATTAGTGCTATGTTCAAGGATGTAGTCACTAGTTACATTACGCACCATACTTAATGCAATTGTCATTGTTTGCAACTTAATACCGGAGGGGTTCGGATGATAACTTTGAAGGTGGACTTTTTAGGCATAGATGCGGTTGGATGGCGGTCTATGTACTTTGTCGTAATGCCCAATTAAATCTCACTATACTCATCATGATATGTATGTGCATGGTCATGCTCTCTTTATTTGTCAATTGCCCAAGCTGTAATTTGTTCACCCAACATCTTTGTTCGTCTTATGGGAGAGACACCTCTAGTGAGCTGTGGACCCCGGTCCAATTCTCTTTCTTGAAATACAATCTCTTGCAATCTTTGTTCTCTCTTGTTTTACGCAAACAATCATCTTCCACACAATACGGTTAACTCTTTGTTACAACAAGCCGGTGAGATTGACAACCTCATGTTTCGTTGGGGCAAAGTACTTTGGTTGTGTTGTGCGGGTTCCACGTTGGCGCCGAGAATCCCTGGTGTTGCGCCGCACTACATCCCGCCGCCATCAACCTTCAACGTGCTTCTTGGCTCCTCCTGGTTCGATAAACCTTGGTTTCTTTACGAGGGAAAACTTGCTGCTGTGCGCATCATACCTTCCTCTTGGGGTTGCCCAACGAACGTGTGAAATACACGCCATCAAGCTCTTTTTCTGGCGCCGTTGCCGGGGAGATCAAGACACGCTGCAAGGGGAGTCCCCACTTCTCAATCTCTTTACTTTGTTTTTGTCTTGCTTAGTTTTATTTACTACTTTGTTTGCTGCACTAAATCAAAATACAAAAAAATTAGTTGCTAGTTTTACTTTATTTGCTATCTTGTTTGCTATATCTAAAACACAAAAAAATTAGTTTACTTGCATTTACTTTATTCATCATGTTTCCTTTTAATTTTACCACAAAAAACATACCGGTAGGACGTGGGTCTATAGTTGGGAGAAATAATATAGAAGAATTTTTCAATCATGTTAGTACTATTGAAAATTTTGAAGATAGACACTTGGTAGACCTTGCGCCTACTTATGAAATTGCTGCTTTGCGCATTTAGTTACTTTGTTGGAAACTAAATTTGTTAATCTTAATCCTATCATCCAACACATGTTTTTCACACTTGGTGATATGGAAGAGGGGGAAAAGAAAGATTTTGTATTAGAAACCCTTCTTAGAGAATTTGGTGGTCTAGCAAGAGAAGCTAGAAAGGTGTTTGCTAAATTTAATATGATTGGTTCTCCTACTAATTTTGTTAGTCTCCTTGAAAGGATGGATATGGATAGAATAAGATACACTAATAATATTGATGATGGAGGGGAGATAAAAGCACCAATACCATGTAAGCTCTTAGCTATGAATGATGCATTAGAAAATAACTATGCTTGGCTAGTTCCTGAAAATTTGTTTGATGAGAGTAGCACGCCTAAGACTAATGAAAAGGGAGATGCTGAAACTTATGTATCCAATATACTATGCCTAGTTGAGAAAACTCCACACCCCGCTGAGAATGCATCACCCTTCGATAATACTTGATACATACTTTCTGCGCCTAGCTGAAAGGCGTTAAAGAAAAGCGCTTATGGGAGACAACCCATGTTTTTACCTACAGTACTTTGTTTTTATTTTGTGTCTTGGAAGTTGTTTACTACTGTAGCAACCTCTCCTTATCTTAGTTTTGTGTTTTGTTGTGCCAAGTTAAGCCGTTGATAGAAAAGTAAGTACTAGATTTGGATTACTGCACAGTTCCAGATTTCTTCGCTGTCACGAATCTGGGTCCACCTCCCTGTAGGTAGCTCAGAAAATTAAGCCAATTTACGTGCATGATCCTCAGATATGTACGCAACTTTCATTCAATTTGAGCATTTTCATTTGAGCAAGTATGGTGCCATTTTAAAATTCGTCAATACGAACTGTTCTGTTTTGACAGATTCTGCCTTTTATTTCGCATTGCCTCTTTCGCTATGTTGGATGAATTTCTTTGATCCATTAATGTCCAGTAGCATTATGCAATGTCCAGAAGTGTTAAGAATGATTGTGTCACCTCTGAATATGTCAATTTATATTGTGCACTAACCCTCTAATGAGTTGTTTCGAGTTTGGTGTGGAGGAAGTTTTCAAGGATCAAGAGAGGAGTATGATGCAACATGATCAAGGAGAGTGAAAGCTCTAAGCTTGGGGATGCATCCGGTGGTTCACCCCTGCATATATCAAGAAGACTCAAGCGTCTAAGCTTGGGGATGCCCAAGGCATCCCCTTCTTCATCGACAACATTATCAGGTTCCTCCCCTGAAACTATATTTTTATTCCATCACATCTTATGTGCTTTTTCTTGGAGCGTCGGTTTGTTTTTGTTTTTGTTTTGTTTGAATAAAATGGATCCTAGCATTCACTTTATGGGAGAGAGACATGCTCCGCTGTAGCATATGGACAAGTATGTCCTTGGTTTCTACTCATAGTATTCATGGCGAAGTTTCTCCTTCGTTAAATTGTTATATGGTTGGAATTGGAAAATGATACATGTAGTAATTGCTATAAATGTCTTGGGTAATGTGATACTTGGCAATTGTTGTGCTCATGATTAAGCTCTTGCATCATATGCTTTGCACCCATTAATGAAGAAATACATAGAGCATGTTAAAATTTGGTTTGCATATTTGGTTTCTCTAAGGTCTAGATAATTTCTAGTATTGAGTTTGAACAACAAGGAAGACGGTGTAGAGTCTTATAATGTTTTCAATATGTCTTTTATGTGAGTTTTGCTGCACCGGTTCATCCTTGTGTTTGTTTCAAATAAGCCTTGCTAGCCTAAACCTTGTATCGAGAGGGAATACTTCTCATGCATCCAAAATACTTGAGCCAACCACTATGCCATTTGTGTCCACCATACCTACCTATACTACATGGTATTTTCCGCCATTCCAAAGTAAATTGCTTGAGTGCTACCTTTAAAATTCCATCATTCACCTTTGCAATATATAGCTCATGGGACAAATAGCTTAAAAACTATTGTGGTATTGAATATGTAATTATGCACTTTATCTCTTATTAAGTTGCTTGTTGTGCGATAACCATGTTCACTGGGGACGCCATCAACTTTTCATTGTTGAATTTCATGTGAGTTGCTATGCATGTTCGTCTTGTCTGAAGTAAGAGAGATCTACCACCATATGGTTAAGCATGCATATGTTAGAGAAGAACATTGGGCCGCTAACTAAAGCCATGCTCCATGGTGGAAGTTTCAGTTTTGGACAACAATCCTCAAATCTCAAATGAGAAAATTATTAATTGTTGTTATATGCTTATGCATAAAAGAGGAGTCCATTATCTGTTGTCTATGTTGTCCCGGTATGGATGTCTAAGTTGAAGAATAATCAATAGCGAGAAATCCAATGCGAGCTTTCTCCTTAGACCTTTGTACAGGCGGCATAGAGGTACCCCTTTGTGACACTTGGTAAAAACAATGCATTGTGATGACCCGGTAGTCCAAGCTAATTAGGACAAGGTGCGGGCACTATTAGTACACTATGCATGAGGCTTGCAACTTATAAGATATAATTTACATGATGCATATGCTTTATTACTACCGTTGACAAAAATTGTTTCATGTTTTCAAAATCAAAGCTCTAGCACAAATATAGCAATCGATGCTTTTCCTCTATGGAGGACTATTCTTTTACTTTCAATGTTGAGTCAGTTCACCTATTTCTCTCCACCTCAAGAAGCAAACACTTGTGTGAACTGTGCATTGATTCCTACATATTTGCTTATTGCACTTATTATATTACTCTATGTTGACAATATCCATGAGATATACATGTTACAAGTTGAAAGCAACCGCTGAAACTTAATCTTCTTTTGTGTTGCTTCAATATCTCTACTTTGAATTATTGCTTTATGAGTTAACTTTTATGCAAGACTTATTGATGCTTGTCTTGAAGTGCTATTCATGAAAAGTCTTTGCTTTATGATTCACTTGTTTACTCATGTCATATACAATGTTTTGATCGCTGCATTCACTACATATGCTTTACAAATAGTATGATCAAGATTATGATGGCATGTCACTCCAGAAATTATCTGTGTTATCGTTTTACCTGCTCGGGACGAGCAGAACTAAGCTTGGGGATGCTGATACGTCTCCGACGTATCGATAATTTCTTATGTTCCATGCCACATTATTGATGTTATCTACATGTTTTATGCACACTTTATGTCATATTCGTGCATTTTACGGAACTAACCTATTAACAAGATGCCGAAGTGCCGATTCTTGTTTTCTGCTGTTTTTGGTTTCAGAAATCCTAGTAAGGAAATATTCTCGGAATTGGACGAAATCAAAGCCCAGGGGCCTATTTTCTCACGAAGCTTCCAGAAGTCCGAAGGAGAGACGAAGAGGGGCCACGGAGGGGCCACACCATAGGGCGGCGCGGCCCCCCCCCTTGGCCGCGCCGGCCTGTAGTGTGGGGCCCCCGTGCCGCCTCTTGACCTGCCCCTCCGCCTATAAAAAGTCTCCGTGACGAAACCCCCAGTACCGAGAGCCACGATACGGAAAACCTTCCAGAGACGCCGCCGCCGCCGATCCCATCTCGGGGGATCCAGGAGATCGCCTCCGGCACCCTGCCGGAGAGGGGAATCATCTCCCGGAGGACTCTACGCCGCCATGGTCGCCTCCGGTGTGATGTGTGAGTAGTCTACCCCTGGACTATGGGTCCATAGCAGTAGCTAGATGGTTGTCTTCTCCCCATTGTGCTATCATTGTCGGATCTTGTGAGCTGCCTAACATGATCAAGATCATCTATCTGTAATTCTATATGTTGCGTTTGTTGGGATCCGATGAATAGAGAATACTTGTTATGTTGATTATCAAAGTTATACTTATGTGTTGTTTATGATCTTGCATGCTTTCCGTTACTAGTAGATGCTCTGGCCAAGTAGATGCTTGTAACTCCAAGAGGGAGTACTTATGCTCGATAGTGGGTTCATGCCTGCATTGACACAGGACGATGTGAGAAAGTTCTAAGGTTGTGTTGTCTGTTGCCACTAGGGATAAAACATTAGTGCTATGTTCAAGGATGTAGTCACTAGTTACATTACGCACCATACTTAATGCAATTGTCTGTTGTTTGCAACTTAATACTAGAGGGGGTTCGGATGATAACCTGAAGGTGGACTTTTTAGGCATAGATGCAGTTGGATGGCGGTCTATGTACTTTGTCGTAATGCCCAATTAAATCTCACTATACTCATCATGATATGTATGTGCATGGTCATGCTCTCTTTATTTGTCAATTGCCCAACTGTAATTTGTTCACCCAACATGCTGTTCGTCTTATGGGAGAGACACCTCTAGTGAACTGTGGACCCCGGTCCAATTCTCTTTACTGAAATACAATCTACTGCAATCTTGTTCTCTTGTTTTCTGCAAACAATCATCTTCCACACAATACGGTTAACTCTTTGTTACAGCAAGCCGGTGAGATTGACAACCTCACTGTTTCGTTGGGGCAAAGTACTTTGGTTGTGTTGTGCAGGTTCCACGTTGGCGCCGGAATCCCTGGTGTTGCGCCGCACTACATCCCGCCGCCATCAACCTTCAACGTGCTTCTTGGCTCCTCCTGGTTCGATAAACCTTGGTTTCTTTCTGAGGGAAAACTTGCTGCTGTGCGCATCATACCTTCCTCTTGGGGTTGCCCAACGAACGTGTGAAATACACGCCATCACCGCGCGCTTCGTGGAAAATTTCCACCAGCGAGAGCTTGAGGTTGACGAACAACTGGTAAAAGTCCAGGAGCTCCAGCAACATTGGAAAGACAAGGTCACCGAGCTTCAGCAGGAGGTCGATCAAATCAGGCGGGATGCTATTCCCCCCCGCAAGATCACCTTCGCGACCCCCACTGAGCAACGGCCACTCACAACTCCAAAGGACAACATGAAGAAGGCCGCGGAGATCTTGAAGAAAAAGGACGAAAAAATCGACATCGAATACGTCCGTACGCTCGTTGCCTCAGCAATGAAGCAGCAGAGCAAGGCAGACACTTCGCGCAGATTGGAATCCAACCCGGAACATTGCATCTCTACCGCGTAGAAGGACGCCTACAACAATCGCCATCGAGATGACGAATCGCGAACCGGATCCTCGGAACGCATAAGGAAAACCAGAGAACACCCGAATCCAATCCCTATACCTTCAAAGACTCCTCCGTCAGATCCGAGAAAGGGAAAGGATGCGATGTATACTGGCAGGGACAAGTACCGGAATCCCTCACCTCCGCCCAACGGATACCCGCGTCCTCCACCTCCTCGCCGCCACAGTCCAGCCGGAAACACCAGGCCTCATGGTCCAGGTGGAATCAACATCCGCGACAACATGCCGCCGCCGAGGAACAGAGAGCGTACGCCGGAAACCCGCCGAAGCCGGAACAATGATCAAGAGCCCGAGCCTAGGAGGAGTCAGAACAAGGATCGCGAGCCGGAGCCACGCCGGAGCCGGAACGACGGCGGCAGCCAGCACCATGGCGAAGGCAGCCATCGAAGCCGGAGTCAACAACGCGAAGGACGGTGAGACTCGGATGGTGGAAGCAAGAGGTCACATCGGCCCCCTCGCAGGTCTCCCTCACCACCACCTAGCGGTGGAGGCAGAGGTGGAGGCGGAGGCGGCGGCCGGAGATCTCGCTCTCGCTCAAAATCCCCCCGCCACGGCTCGCGGGACGCACAGGAATGCCTCAATGAGTATAGAACCGATTACATTGGCCCAAAGTGCTTCGGCAGGATGATTCGAGAGGAACCAAAGCCAAGGATGAACCTCAAGCTACCCGGAAACCTGAAGAATTATGATGGCACGGAAAGGCCGGATACCTGGATTGAGGATTACTATAATGCAGTAACCTTCACCGGAGGAACCCCTAATATTGCCTGCCGCATGCTTCAGCTGTACCTTGTAGGTCCAGCCCGGATCTGGCTCAGTGACCTCGAGAAGACCTCCATCTTTTACTGGTTCGACCTGAAGAACGCCTTCGAAAAACACTTCAGGGGCACCTACAAGAGACCTGCCACAACAAGTGACCTACAGGCATGTATCCAGAAGAAGGGTGAAACATCAAGGAATTTCCTCACCCGATGGTTGGCATGCAGAAACGAGTGCGAGAACGTCGATAACCGCACAGCAATGCACGCCTTCATCGGTGGCTTGCAGCGAGGAGGACTACTGCGGCACAAGCTAACCTGCTTGGTCAATGCGAACAAACTGACGTTGGATGACATGATCACCATCGCCAGCGATCACACTGCCGCCGATGACGACGCAGGCAGAGATCTAGCAGCCACAGCAATTCCCCTGCATCAGCAAAAGAAGAACCGTGACAACGGCAGCAGCAGCGGCACCAAGCGGAAAAACCCCCCTGATGACCAAAAGAGTGGCAGATCCGACTTGATCGCCATGGCCTTCCAGCGCGGAGGTCTAGGAGGCGGAAGAGGCCGCGGAGGCGGAGCTGGAAGGGGCCAGCAGCGCGGCGATGAGGTCACAGCTGCCCGAACCCGCGCCCCCCAAACTTACGAAGAGTAGAGAGACATGCCTTGCCTGGCCCATCTGGATCCGGCTACAGGGAAGTCCACTCACACCAACCGCAACTGCAAGTGGGTCAACGATCTAAAATCTGACCCGGAAGCAGGATACAAGCGAGCCCGGAAGCACCGCCCACGCGGCAAAGGAGGCAAGGGCAAAAACAAGGACAAAGAGGAAGACAGCTCCGAGGCAATGGATGAGGATGACGCTTCGCCGACCCCAAGGACGGATCCGCAGCCAAATCCAACCCCTTTGGTAGAAAGAGTGTCGGAGCGTACCACACCTTCCTCGGAACCCCAACAGTCTGCGCTAGCAAGTCAGCTCTCCGGATCCTGAACGCACAGTTCCGGTTGTGCCGCAGTATGTCAGGTGGTCGGAAGTCCCGTGCACATTCGATAGGCAGGATCACCCTACCATTGTGCCAAAAGAATGCTACGCCTTGGTTGTAAGTCCCCGCATTGACGGGTATGATTTCTCCAAGTGCCTCATGGATGGCGGAGCCAGCTTGAACATCATGTACCTGGAGACTCTCGAGAGGATGAACCTTACCAAGGAGCAGCTTAAACATAGCACCACTGAATTTCATGGTGTAGTTCCGGGTAAAAAGGCGAATTCCCTTGGCAGCATCAGACTTCCCGTGGCCTTCGGCGATATTAATAATTTTCGCGAAGAGATGATCACGTTTGAGGTCGTGCCCTTCAAAAGCTCCTACCACGTCATCTTCGGCAGGCCCACCTGCCACAAGTTTCACGCAAGAGCGTGCTACATCTACAACAAGCTCAAGATTCCGGGTCCAAAAGGTATGATTACCATATCCGGAGACTACAAGAAGGCTCATGAATGCGAGTTAGGTGAAGCCGCCTTCGCAGAGTCTGTGATATCTGGAGAGGAGCTGCAAGGCTACAGACCCGCGGTGGATCCGACTGAGATGCAGACCACCAAGAAGCAGATCTCCGAACAGAAGACCTCGTTCAAGGCCGCGATAGAAACCAAGAAGCACGACCTCATTGTAGGCGACAACTCTAAGCAAGTTTCAGTCGGAGCCACCATGGACCCCAAATAGGAAGACGCGCTCGTCGAGTTCCTCCGCGCTAACATGGATATCTTCGCATGGCAACCTTCTGACATGTCCGGAGTACCTAGGGAACTCGCCGAGCACTACCTCAACATAAATCCGGGGACTAAACCGGTGAAGCAAGCTATGCGACGCTTTGGAGATAAGAAGCGCCGCGCCATAGGAATGGAACTAGCTAAGTTACTAGAGGCAGGTTTTGTAGTAGAAGTTATCCATACTGATTGGGTCGCAAATCCCGTCCTTGTACCCAAAAAGAACACTGAAATACTAAGAATGTGCATCGATTACTCCGGCTTGAACAAGCATTGTCCGAAGGATCCGTTCCCCTTGCCGCGCATTGACCAAGTCATTGATTCGACGGCAGGGGCGGAACTTCTGTGTTTTCTTGACGCATATTCCGGGTATCATCAGATCCGGATGAAGAAGTCCGACCAAAAGGCGACCTCGTTCATCACCCCCTTTGGCACTTACTGCTATGTCACCATGCCCTTTTGTTTGAAAAACGCAGGTGCCACCTACCAACGTACGATGCAGCGGTGCTTGAAGGACCAAATTGGCCGGAACGTGCACGCTTATGTCGACGACATCGCGGTCATGACCCGGAAAGGATCCGACTTGATCAGCGACCTCACAGAAACCTTTGAGAATCTCCGTCGGTACAAGATGATGTTGAATCCGCTGAAGTGCGTCTTTGGCGTGCCAGCCGGAAAACTCCTCGGCTTCATCGTCTCTCACAGAGGCATTGAGGTTAACCCGGAAAAAATCAAGGCAATCCTGTGTATCAAAAGCCAACTTGTCTCAAAGATGTGCAACGACTAACGGGTTGCGTTGCAGCCATCAGTAGGTTTGTTAGCCGTCTTGGCGAGAAGGCGTTACCTTTGTACAAGTTGTTGAAGAAAACAGACAAATTTGTCTGGGATGACGCAGCAGATGCAGCGCTTAAAGGATTGAAGGAAATACTCACCTCTCCACCTATCTTAGCAGCTCTAGAAGAATCAGAGCCCATGCTCCTATACCTGGCAGCTACCAACAAAGTCATCAGTCTCGTCATCGTGGTAGAGAGAAAGGAAGAAAGTCACGAGTACGGAGTCCAAAGGCCTGTCTACTACATTAGCGAGGTTCTAACGGAATCCAAGCAAAGATATCCTCACTTTCAGAAGCTAGCCTACGGCGTGTTCCTAGGAAGCCGGAAGCTGAGACACTACTTCCAAGAGCACCCAGTAACAGTTGTGAGCAAAGCTCCACTGTCAACGATTCTCAACAATGTTGACGCGACTGGACGCACAGCAAAATGGGGCATCGAATTATCCGCCTTCGACATCGCATACAAAGCTAGGACCGCGGTCAAGTCCCAAGTCTTGGCAGATTTCGTTGCAGATTGGACAGAGGCTCCGGATGCAAGTCTGGAGCCGGAACCAGAAACATGGGTCATGCACTTCGATGGATCCAAGCAGCATCAAGGCTCAGGAGCCGGAGTCACCCTGAAGTCCCCTACCGGAGAAGAACTGCAGTACGTCTTGCAGATTCACTTCGAAGCTACAAACAACATGGCGGAATACGAGGCTCTACTACACGGTCTGCGCATCGCTAAGGAAATTGGGATCAAGCACATAATTTGCTGCGGAGATTCCGACCTAGTGGCACAACAAGTAGCCGGAACCTGGAACGCCAGAAACTCCGTCATGGCGGCCTATAGAGACGAAGTTGACGAGATCGCCAAGTGCTTCCTCGGATAAGAAGTCAAGTACGTCAGACGCGACGATAACGCAGCGGCAGATATGCTATCCAAGCTCGGATCAGGCAGAAAGCCAATTCCGCCTGGCATTTTCCTAGAGCATCTGCGGATACCCTCAGTCAAGGGCGCTAACCCGGAAAACCCAGATGTGGCAGTATCTCCGGCTAGAGAAGTGATGGCTATCATTCCGGCCTGGACACAGCCTTTCCTGGACTACCTCATTGATCAGAAGTTGCCAGAGGACGAGGTCCTCGCACGACAGATCGTCAGACGAGCAAGATCCTACACAATAGTTGATGGACAGCTCTACAAACGAAGTGCAACAGGGGTATTTCTCAAATGCGTCTCTAATCAGGATGGTATTGAGATACTCAGAGAGATCCATGCTGGGGATTGCGGGCACCACGCCGCTCCCAGGTCCCTTGTTGCCAAAGCTTTCCGGCTTGGATTTTACTGGCTCGCAGCTAAAGAAGATGCTGATAAGCTGGTGAAAACTTGCCGAGGTTGTCAGTACTACGCTACTCAACCAAACGCTCCAGCCCAAGAGCTGAAGACCATCCCTATCACCTGGCCATTTGCGGTCTGGGGGCTCGATATGGTTGGTAAGTTAAAGAAATCATCTCCTGGCGGTTTTGAGTACCTCCTGGTCGCTATTGATAAATTCAGTAAATGGATCGAGGCAAAGCCAGTGAGAAAAGCCGATGGTGCTACGGCACTCAAATTCGTCTGCAGCCTCGTGACGAGATTCGGCATCCCGCACAGCATAATCACAGATAATGGCACGAACTTCGCCCAAGGAGAATTGAAGGATTATTGTAATGATGTTGGGATCCGCCTAGACCTGGCATCCGTGGCTCATCCACAGTCCAATGGTCAGGTCGAAAGAGCCAACGGACTCCTTTTATCCGGAATAAAACCACGCCTTGAAGAACCGCTGCGCCGCGCAGCCGGAGCTTGGGCTGAGGAGTTGGACTCCGTCCTGTGGAGTTTACGAACTACCCCCAACAGGTCAACAGGATTCACTCTGTTCTTCCTAGTATACGGATCCGAAGCTGTGCTCCCCTCAGACATCATCCATGATTCACCGCGAGTCTCCGCCTACAACGAAGAAACTGCTGACGAGGCCAGACAGCTATATGTGGACCTGATCGAAGAAGCTTGGAATTTAGCAGACCAACGTTCCACCATTTACCAGCAAAAGCTCCGACGCTACCATAGTCGTCGAGTTCGGAATCGCTCGTTCATGGCCGGAGACTTGGTCCTCCGCCTTCGCCAGGTGAAAGATCACAAGTTGCAATCTCCATGGGAAGGACCCTTCGTCATTAGCAAAGTGCTTCACAACGGATCGTACTACATCGTCGATTTCTGAGAGCTAAAGGACAGACCTACCAATTGGCACCGGAAACGTAAACGAGAGGATCCGGATGACATTTACGATGAAACAGAACGTCCTTGGAACATTGCACAGCTACGTCCTTTCCACACTTAGCGTAGAATTACATACTTTGTAACAATATTATACATGATCAATGAAATAAAGCTTTTGGTTCACTCTCTGAGTCATTTACCTCCTTTACTTGTTCATTTTTAGATCGTGTATGTATTCCGACTAAAACCGCAGAGCTGGATATTTCCGCCTAGGCGTGTATGAAAGTTGTGATTTTCAAAAATCGTCCCTTAGGACGTAAGCTTAAGTTTTCTGGTGGAAATGTTTTCTGTTGCGAATTCGTGGATTCCTAGTAGCGATTTCCGGCACCTTGACTGGGGGCTTGTTTCCGCGGTTATTGACGGATTGCCATTGGGCTTCGTCGCCGCTGGCGAGCGTTTCCGGCTAAAGGTCTTCCGGCTCACGGAAGGTCAAGCGAGTAAGCCGGAAAACATAGAAATCAACACTTGCTTTCCAACAAAACGAAACATGCAAATAAAATTAAAGGATAGTGATGTCTACGGGTGCTTCTATTCTTGTAGACAGTGTTGGGCCTCCAAGAGCAGAGGTTTGTAGAACAGCAGCAAGTTTCCCTTAAGTGGATCACCCAAGGTTTATCGAACTCAGGGAGGAAGAGGTCAAAGATATCCCTCTCAAGCAACCCTGCAACCACAAAGCAAGAAGTCTCTTGTGTCCCCAACACACCTAATAGGTGCACTAGTTCGGCGAAGAGATAGTGAAATACAAGTGGTATGAATGAATATGAGCAGTAGTAACGGCGCCAGAAAAGTGCTTGCTGGCGTGCAGTTGATGGTAGTAATATTGCAGGAAGTAAAGATGCAGTAAAACAGTAAACAAGCAGTGATAGCAGTATTTAGGAACAAGGCCTAGGGATCATACTTTCACTAGTGGACACTCTCAACATTGATCACATAACAAAATAAATAGATAGATGCTAGACTCTACACCCTCTTGTTGGATGATGAACACCACTAACTGTGTAGGATTACACGAACCCTCAATGCCGGAGTTAACAAGCTCCACAATATTCAATGTTCATATTTAAATAACCTTAGAGTGCATAACAGATCAACATAACCAAACCAAGTACTAACATAGCATGCACACTGTCACCTTCACACTACGAAAGGAGGAATAGATCACATCAATACTATCATAGCAATAGTTAACTTCATAATCTACAAGAGATCACAATCATAGCCTACGCCAAGTACTACACGATGCACACACTGTCACCATTACACCGTGCAGGAGGAATAAACTACTTTAATAACATCACTAGAGTAGCACGCAGATATATTGTGATACAAAACACATTGCAATCATAAAGGGATATAAATAAGCACTTCACTATGCCATTCATAACAGTGAATAAGTATTCTGTGAAATATAGCCTAAGAGACCCACACGGTGCACACACTGTCACCTTTACACACGTGGGACAAGGAGTCTCCGGAGATCACATAAGTAAAACCCACTTGACTAGCATAATGACATCTAGATTACAAGCATCATCATATGAATCTCAATCATGTAAGGCAGCTCATGAGATTATTGTATTGAAGTACATAGGAGAGAGATGAACCACATAGCTACCGGTACAGCCCCGAGCCTCGATGGAGAACTACTCCCTCCTCATGGGAGACAGCAACGTTGATGGAGATGGCGGTGGTGTCGATGGAGGAGCCTTCCGGGGGAACTTCCCCGTCCTGGCGGCGTGCCGGAACAGAGACTCCTATCCCCCAGATCTTGGCTTCGCGATGGCGGCGGCTCTGGAAGGTTTCTCGTACCGTGGCTTTTCCCCCGTATCGTGTTTTAGGTCAGGGACCTTTATATAGGCGAAGAGGCGGAGTCGGAGGGTCGACGAGGCGGTGACACACTAGGGGGGTGATACGTCTCCGACGTATCGATAATTTCTTATGTTCCATGCCACATTATTGATGATATCTACATGTTTTATACACATTATATGTCGTATTTATGCATTTTCCGGCACTAACCTATTAACGAGATGCCGAAGAGCCAGTTGCTGTTTTCTGCTGTTTTTGGTTTCAGAAATCGTAGTAAGGAAATATTCTCGGAATTGGACGAAATCAACGCCCAGGGGCCTATTTTTGCACGAAGCTTCCAAAAGACCGAGGGGGAAAGAAAGTGGGGCCACGAGGCGCCGATAGCACAGGGCGGCGCGGCCTGGCCCTTGGCCGCGCGGCCCTGGTGTGTGGGGCCCTCGTGTGGCCCCCCGCGTTGCCCTTCCGCCTACTTAAAGCCTCCGTCGCGAAACCCCCTGTACCGAGAGCCACGATACGGAAAACCTTCCAGAGACGCCGCCGCCGCCAATCCCATCTCGGGGGATTCAGGAGATCGCCTCCGGCACCCTGCCGGAGAGGGGAATCATCTCCCGGAGGACTCTTCACCGCCATGGTTGCCTCCGGAGTGATGAGTGAGTAGTTCACCCCTGGACTATAGGTCCATAGCAGTAGCTAGATGGTCGTCTTCTCCTCATGTGCTTCATTGTCGGATCTTGTGAGCTGCCTAACATGATCAAGATCATCTATCTGTAATGCTATATGTTGTGTTTGTCGGGATCCGATGGATAGAGAATACTATGTTATGTTGATTATCAATCTATTACCTATGTGTTGTTTATGATCTTGCATGCTCTCCGTTATTAGTAGAGGCTCTGGCCAAGTTTTTGCTCTTAACTCCAAGAGGGAGTATTTATGCTCGATAGTGGGTTCATGCCTCCATTAAATCTGGGACAGTGACAGAAAGTTCTAAGGTTGTGGATGTGCTGTTGCCACTAGGTATAAAACATTGATGATATGTCTAAGGATGTAGTTATTGATTACATTACGCACCATACTTAATGCAATTGTCTGTTGTTTACAACTTAATACTGGAAGGGGTTCGGATGATAACCTGAAGGTGGACTTTTTAGGCATAGATGCATGCTGGATAGCGGTCTATGTACTTTGTCGTAATGCCCAATTAAATCTCACTATACTCATCATATCATGTATGTGCATGGTCATGCCCTCTCTATTTGTCAATTGCCCGACTGTAATTTGTTCACCCAACATGCTATTTATCTTATGGGAGAGACACCTCTAGTGAACTGTGGACCCCGGTCCATTCTTTTACATTGAATACAATCTATTGCAATACTTGTTTCTTGTTTTCTGCAAACAATCATCATCCACACTATACATCTAATCCTTTGTTACAGCAAGCCGGTGAGATTGACAACCTCACTGTTTCGTTGGGGCAAAGTACTTTGGTTGTGTTGTGCAGGTTCCACGTTGGCGCCGGAATCCCTGGTGTTGCGCCGCATTACATCCCGCCGCCATCAACCTTCAACGTGCTTCTTGGCTCCTCCTGGTTCGATAAACCTTGGTTTCTTTATGAGGGAAAACTTGCCGCTGTACGCATCACACCTTCCTCTTGGGGTTCCCAACGGACGCGTGCTGTACGCGTATCAAGCATTTTTTTCTGGCGCCGTTGCCGGGGACCTGAAGAAAAGCTACACCACAAAGATTTCTAACTCCCACGTCAACTACACGCCAGCATTTTTTTTGGCGCCGTTGCCGGGGAGATCAAGACACGCTGCAAGGGGAGTCTCCACAATCCAATATCTTTACTTTGTTTTTGTCTTGCTTTGTTTTACTTTATTTACTACTTTGTTTGCTCCACTTAAACAAAACAAAAAAAATTTAGTTGCTAGTTTTACTTTATTTACTGTCTTGCACTCTATACCAAAAACACAAAAAAATTAGTTACTTGCATTTACTTTATCTAGTTTGCTTTATTTACTACTGCTAAAATGGCTACTCCTGAAAATACTAAGTTGTGTGACTTCACAACCACAAATAATAATGATTTCTTATGCACACCTATTGCTCCACCTGCTACTACAGCAGAATTCTTTGAAATTAAACCTGCTTTACTGAATCTTGTTATGCGAGAGCAATTTTCTGGTGTTAGTTCTGATGATGCTGCTGCCCATCTCAATAATTTTGTTGAATTGTGTGAAATGCAAAAGTATAAAGATGTAGATGGTGACATTATAAAATTAAAATTGTTCCCTTTCTCATTAAGAGGAAGAGCTAAAGATTGGTTGCTATCTCTGCCTAAAAATAGTATTGATTCATGGACTAAATGCAAGGATGCTTTTATTGGTATATATAATCCCCCTGCTAAAATTATATCTTTGAGAAGTAGCATAATGAATTTTAAACAATTATATAATGAACATGTTGCTCAAGCTTGGGAAAGAATGAAATCCTTGGTTAAAAATTGCCCAACCCATGGACTGACTACTTGGATGATCATCCAAACCTTTTATGCAGGACTGAACTTTTCTTCGCGAAACCTATTGGATTCAGCTGCTGGAGGTACCTTTATGTCCATCACTCTTGGTGAAGCAACAAAGCTTCTTGACAATATGATGATTAATTACTCTGAATGGCACACGGAAAGAGCTCCACAAGGTAAGAAGGTAAATTCTGTCGAAGAAACCTCCTCCTTGAGTGATAAGATTGATGCTATTATGTCTATGCTTGTGAATGATAGGACTAATGTTGATCCTAATAATGTTCCGTTAGCTTCATTGGTTGCCCAAGAAGAACATGTTGATGTAAACTTCATTAAAAATAATAATTTCAACAACAATGCTTATCGGAATAATTCTAGTAATAACTATAGGCCATATCCTTATAATAATGGTAATAGTTATGGTAATTCTTATGGGAATTCTTACAACAATAATAGGAACACACCCCCTGGACTTGAAGCTATGCTTAAAGAATTTATTAGTACACAAACTGCTTTTAACAAAACTGTTGAGGAAAAACTCAATAAAATTGATATTCTCGCTTCTAAGGTTGATAGTCTTGCCTCTGATGTTGATCTTTTGAAATCGAAAGTTATGCCTAATAAGGATATTGAAAATAAAATTGTTACTACAGCAAATGCCATCCAAGTTAGAATTAATGAGAATATAAGATTGATGGCTGAATTGCATGCTAGGTGGGAAAGAGAGGAAAATGAAAAACTAGCTAAAGAGAATAATGTAGCTAAAGTTTGGACTATTATCACCACTAGTAATGTTAATGATTCATATGTTGCTGCACCTCCTACTATCAATGGTAAAATAATTGGTGTTAGCAATGTTTCCACTTCTAATGCAAAGCCTGCAAAACTGCCTGAAACTGCTAAAACTGCTGAAACTGCCTGTGATAAAACTGCTAAAAAAATTTCCAACATTGGGGATGATGATCCCATTGCTTTAGATTATAATGGTTTGGATTTTGATGATTGCCACATCTCTGAAGTTATAAAGTTCTTACAAAAACTTGCTAAGAGTCCCAATGCTAGTGCTATAAATTTGGCTTTCACAAAACATATTATGAATGCTCTCATAAAAGCTAGAGAAGAGAAACTAGAACGTGAAGCTTCTATTCCTAGGAAGCTAGAGGATGGTTGGGAGCCCATCATTAAGATGAAGGTCAATGACTTTGATTGTAATGCTTTATGTGATCTTGGTGCAAGTATTTCCGTTATGCCTAAGAAGATTTATAATATGCTTGACTTGCCACCATTGAAAAATTGTTATTTGGATGTTAATCTTGTTGATCATTCTACAAAGAAACCTTTGGGGAGAGTTGATAATGTTCGCATTACCGTTAACAATAACCTTGTCCCCGTTGATTTTGTTGTCTTGGATATTGAATGCAATGCATCTTGTCTCATTATATTGGGAAGACCTTTTCTTCGAACTGTTGGAGCTATCATTGATATGAAGGAAGGTAAATATTAAATATCAATTTCCTCTCAAGAAAGGTATGGAACACTTCCCTAGAAAGAGAATGAAGTTACCTTTTGATTCTATTATTAGAACAAATTATGACGTTGATACTTCGTCTCTTGACAATACTTGATACACACTTTCTGCGCCTAGCTGAAAGGCGTTAAAGAAAAGCGCTTATGGGAGACAACCCATGTTTTTACTTCTGCACTTTATTTTATATTTGAGTCTTGGAAGTTGTTTACTACTGTAGCAACCTCTCCTTATCTTAGTTTTATGCATTGTTGTGCCAAGTAAAGTCTTTGATAGTAAGGTTCATACTAGATTTGGATTACTGCGCAGAAACAGATTTCTTTGCTGTCACAAATTTCGACCTGCCTCTCTGTAGGTAGCTCAGAAAAATATGCAAATTTACGTGCGTGATCCTCAGATATGTACGCAACTTTCATTCAATTTGGGCATTTTCATTTGAGCAAGTCTGGTGCCACTTTAAAATTCGTCTTTACGAACTGTTCTGTTTTGACAGATTCTGCCTTTTATTTCGCATTGCCTCTTTTGCTATGTTGGATGAATTTCTTTGATCCATTAATGTCCAGTAGCTTTACGCAATGTCCAGAAGTGTTAAGAATGATTATGTCACCTCTGAACATATAAATTTTTATTGTGCACTAACCCTCTAATGAGTTGTTCGAGTTTGGTGTGGAGGAAGTTTTCAAGGATCAAGAGAGGAAAATGATGCAATATGATCAAGGAGAGTGAAAGCTCTAAGCTTGGGGATGCCCCGGTGGTTCACCCCTGCATATTTTAAGAAGACTCAAGCGTCTAAGCTTGGGGATGCCCAAGGCATCCCCTTCTTCATCGACAACATTATCAGGTTCCTCCCCTGAAACTATATTTTTATTCCATCACATCTTATGTGCTTTGCTTGGAGCGTCGGTTTGTTTTTGTTTTTGTTTTGTTTGAATAAAATGGATCCTAGCATTCATTGTGTGGGAGAGAGACACGCTCCGCTGTTGCATATGGACAAGTATGTCCTTAGGCTTTACTCATAGTATTCATGGCGAAGGTTGAATCTTCTTCGTTAAATTGTTATATGGTTGGAATTGGGAAATGCTACATGTAGTAATTCTAAAATGTCTTGAATAATTTGATACTTGGCAATTGTTGTGCTCATGTTTAAGCTCTTGCATCATATACTTTGCACCCATTAATGAAGAAATACGAAGAGCTTGCTAAAATTTGGTTTGCATATTTGGTCTCTCTAAAGTCTAGATAATTTCTAGTATTGGTTTTGAACAACATGGAAGACGGTGTAGAGTCTTATAATGTTTTCAATATGTCTTTTATGTGAGTTTTGCTGCACCGGTCCATCCTTGTGTTTGTTTCAAATAACCTTGCTAGCCTAAACCTTGTATCGAGAGGGAATACTTCTCATGCATCCAAAATCCTTGAGCCAACCACTATGCCATTTGTGTCCACCATACCTACCTACTACATGGTATTTCTCCGCCATTCCAAAGTAAATTGCTTGAGTGCTACCTTTAAATTTCCATCATTCGCCTTTGCAATATATAGCTCATGGGACAAAATAGCCTTAAAAACTATTGTGGTATTGAATATGTACTTATGCACTTTATCTCTTATTAAGTTGCTTGTTGTGCGATAACCATGCTCCTGGGGACGCCATCAACTCTTTGTTGAATATCATGTGAGTTGCTATGCATGTCCGTCTTGTCTGAAGTAAGGGAGATTTACCACACATTTAATGGTTAGAGCATGCATATTGTTAGAGAAGAACATTGGGCCGCTAACTAAAGCCATGAATCATGTGGAAGTTTCAGTTTTGGACATACATCCTCAATCTCATATGAGAACATTAATTGTTGTTACATGCTTATGCATTCAAGAGGAGTCCATTATCTGTTGTCTATGTTGTCCCGGTATGGATGTCTAAGTTGAGAATAATCAAAAGCGAGAAATCCAAATGCGAGCTTTCTCCTTAGACCTTTGTACAGGCGGCATAGAGGTACCCCTTTGTGACACTTGGTTAAAACATGTGTATTGCGATGATAATCCTGGTGATCCGAGCTAATTAGGACAAGGTGCGGGCACTATTAGTATACTATGCATGAGGCTTGCAACTTGTAAGATATAATTTACATGATACATATGCTTTATTACTACCGTTGACAAAATTGTTTCATGTTTTCAAAACCAAAGCTCTAGCACAAATATAGCAATCGATGCTTTCCTCTTTGAAGGACCTTTCTTTTACTTTTATGTTGAGTCAGTTCACCTATTTCTCTCCACCTCAAGAAGCAAACACTTGTGTGAACTGTGCATTGATTCCTACATACTTGCATATTGCACTTGTTATATTACTCTATGTTGACAATATCCATGAGATATACATGTTATAAGTTGAAAGCAACCGCTGAAACTTAATCTTCCTTTGTGTTGCTTCAATACCTTTACTATGAATCTATTGCTTTATGAGTTAACTCTTATGCAAGACTTATTGATGCTTGTCTTGAAGTACTATTCATGAAAAGTCTTTGCTTTATGATTCAGTTGTTTACTCATGTCATTACCATTGTTTTGATCGCTGCATTCATTACATATTCTTACAATAGTATGATCAAGGTTATGATGGCATGTCACTCCAGAAATTATCTTTGTTATCGTTTACCTGCTCGGGACGAGCAGGAACTAAGCTTGGGGATGCTGATACGTCTCCGACGTATCGATAATTTCTTATGTTCCATGCCACATTATTGATGATATCTACATGTTTTATACACATTATATGTCGTATTTATGCATTTTCCGGCACTAACCTATTAACGAGATGCCGAAGAGCCGATTCTTTGTTTTCTGCTGTTTTTGGTTTCAGAAATCCTAGTAAGGAAATATTCTCGGAATTGGACGAAATCAACGCCCAGGGGCCTATTTTTGCACGAAGCTTCCAGAAGACCGAGGGGGAAAGGAAGTGGGGCCACGAGGCGCCAACACCACAGGGCGGCGCGGCCTGGCCCTTGGCCGCGCGGCCCTGGTGTGTGGGGCCCTCGTGTGGCCCCCCGCGTTGCCCTTCCGCCTACTTAAAGCCTCCATCGCGAAACCCCCAGTACCGAGAGCCACGATACGGAAAACCTTCCAGAGACGCCGCCGCCGCCAATCCCATCTCGGGGGATTCAGGAGATCGCCTCCGGAACCCTGCCGGAGAGGGGAATCATCTCCCGGAGGACTCTTCACCACCATGGTCGCCTCCGGAGTGATGAGTGAGTAGTTCACCCCTGGACTATGGGTCCATAGCAGTAGCTAGATGGTCGTCTTCTCCTCATGTGCTTCATTGTCGGATCTTGTGAGCTGCCTAACATGATCAAGATCATCTATCTGTAATGCTATATGTTGTGTTTGTCGGGATCCGATGGATAGAGAATACTATGTTATGTTGATTATCAATCTATTACCTATGTGTTGTTTATGATCTTGCATGCTCTCCGTTATTAGTAGAGGCTCTGGCCAAATTTTTGCTCTTAACTCCAAGAGGGAGTATTTATGCTCGATAGTGGGTTCATGCCTCCATTAAATCTGGGACAGTGACAGAAAGTTCTAAGGTTGTGGATGTGCTGTTGCCACTAGGGATAAAACATTGATGCTATGTCTAAGGATGTAGTTATTGATTACATTACGCACCATACTTAATGCAATTGTCTGTTGTTTACAACTTAATACTGGAAGGGGTTCGGATGATAACCTGAAGGTGGACTTTTTAGGCATAGATGCATGCTGGATAGCGGTCTATGTACTTTGTCGTAATGCCCAATTAAATCTCACTATACTCATCATATCATGTATGTGCATGGTCATGCCCTCTCTATTTGTCAATTGCCCGACTGTAATTTGTTCACCCAACATGCTATTTATCTTATGGGAGAGACACCTCTAGTGAACTGTGGACCCCGGTCAATTCTTTTACATTGAATACAATCTACTGCAATACTTGTTTTACTGTTTTCTGCAAACAATCATCATCCACACTATACATCTAATCCTTTGTTACAGCAAGCCGGTGAGATTGACAACCTCACTGTTTCGTTGGGGCAAAGTACTTTGGTTGTGTTGTGCAGGTTCCACGTTGGCACCGGAATCCCTGGTGTTGCGCCGCATTACATCCCGCCGCCATCAACCTTCAACGTGCTTCTTGGCTCCTCCTGGTTCGATAAACCTTGGTTTCTTTCTGAGGGAAAACTTGCCGCTGTACGCATCACACCTTCCTCTTGGGGTTCCCAACGGACGCGTGTTGTACGCGTATCAAGCATTTTTTCTGGCGCCGTTTTCGGGGACCTGAAGAAAAGCTACACCACAATGATTTCTAACTCCCACGTCAACTACACGCTAGGGGGCGCGGCCAAGGCCTGGGCCGCGCCACCCTGGCGTCTGGTGGCCCAATGGCCCCCCTCTGGCCTCTCTCGGGTGTTCTGGAAGCTTCGCGTGATCCTAAGATGCTAGGCGTTGATTTCATCCGATTCCGAGAATATTTCCTTACTAGGATTTCTGAAACCAAAAACAGCAGAAAACAGCAACTGGCCCTTCGGCATCTCGTCAATAGGTTAGTTCCGGAAAACCCATAAATATGACATAAAGTATGCATAAAACATGTAGATATCATCAATAATGTGGCATGGAACATAAGAAATTATCGATACGTCGGAGACGTATCAGATAGCAGGATAAGTTGTTTCCGCCCATGCATAATTGTTTCGTCCCTAACTACTTAAGAATTTAAAGTCATATTACAAACCCTCCCAGGGCCAAAAGGATGCATTGTTTTTTCCGGAGGACTAAGTTTTTACTTCTCCTTAGCCGGAGAAGTTTCCAGGTTGGCATCACCTCCTTCTGCGTCAGTCGGAGCTTCCTTCTCTGCGTCTTTGGTAGGCGAAGAGACATCTTCATCTTCTTCCGCTTCAGCTGCAGTCGGAGAAGCAGCGCCACCTTGGTCCTTCGAGCTTGTCCATGTATACTGGCTTCCGGATTGGGAGGGCCTGGTTTCCGCTTCGCGCTCCTTTAGAAGCTCAGCTTCGAGAGGCTCGTCAGCAGGAAGAACCACCTTCTCGTAGAATTCATCGTGGTGAATCCTTCGAGCAATGCGCGTATCATAGCCACTGACTGCGTCAAGAAGCGCATTGACATCCGCATCCGGAGGAACGCCAGAAGTGACTAGGTCCAGGTTCAAACTTGGATTATGCGCTAAGCACATAGCCAAGGACATGGCAGCTGCACCCCGTGCTGAAGAAGACTGCAGGTCCACAACCAGCTCCGGAAGCAAATCCATCCTCTTGATGAGCTTGCGCACATCGCAGGTTCGGCTCTTCTTGATGTTGAGGTTGTGACAGATTTTCCTGGAGGCGGAGATGAGATCCTTGCAGTCTTCACCGGCCAGCTGTAGCAGGTCATCGCGCGTGAACTGGCTTCGACGTACCTCATCATATCCGAGTGGATCTGGAAGACGCAAGTTTTGATAAATACAACAAAGTTAAATGCAACATATGCACTATCATACGAGTTTTTGAGGACATACCCATGACATCGGAATTAAGCAGGTCCCAGCAGCTCTCTGCTGTCTCCATATATTTCCGGAGTCCACCGAGCTCTTTCTGCTGCCTCTGGATGGTGTCACTGTCGGTTTTTCTCTTAAGCTCGAATTCACCTGCCTTCCGAGTAAGCTCCGAGGTCTTCTCAGCAAGCTTCTGTTCTGCCTCCACGAGCTTCGCCTCTAGATTCTTCTGGGAGGCGCGGAGAGTTTCCAGTTCGGAGGAGGCTGCAGCGAGAGACGAGGATGCACCTGCTCAGAATTACGTAAAGCATCAAGTTCGGAGAATACAGAACATAATCCACAAGCATCAGATAATCGGAAACCAACCTTGAGCTTCTGACAGTTGTTTCTTCAAATCCGCATTCTCCGTCTGGAAGCGCTGGATTTTCTCCGCCTGGCTGATGGTCACACGACGCTGCAGCGCAATGTTTTTGTGCAACTCGTAATGCAGGGCCTTTTGTTCCTGCAAACACAGTCAAAGACAGAGTGAGTTCCGCAATAATGGTTTAAGTCTTTCTAAAGCGTTGTCGCTGGAAATTTTTTCCGCCATCATGCTTGGGGGCTACCATGACATTTAAATTTTCCTTCAGTTTGAGTTCTCTCTAAAAGTATTCAGACGCTAACTAATATAGTTTCCGCCTAAATACTTGGGGGCTACTGGGGAGTTACCTTTTGCTTGCAAACAAGCTTGTCGAAGAATTGGCCAACGTTTTTCTTGAAATCCTGGATCTCCGACGTTTCAACGTCCGGTTTGCCCCAGGCATTGTTCAACATAGCGTTGAGCAAATCTTGCTCCAGCTCCCACTTTTCCGCCTCTGTTAGTTTGTTAAAAAACTTCGTGGCGTAGGCTTTGGGGGTGGAAGTAAGGTCAGCCGGATCTCCAAAATTTTTGGGGAAAACGACCATATCACCAGCGGTGGCCTCAGCTTTGCCGGAGGAATTAACTTCTGCTTTGATACGTCCCAAACGTATCTATAATTTCTTAAGTTCCATGCTACTTTTATGATGATACTCACATGTTTTATACACATTATATGTCATTATTATGCATTTTCCGGCACTAACCTATTGACGAGATGCCGAAGAGCCGATTCTTTGTTTTAGCTGTTTTTGGTTTCAGAAATCCTAGTAAGGAAATATTCTCGGAATTGGACGAAATCAACGCCCAGGGTCCTATTTTTGCACGAAGCTTCCAGAAGACCGAAAGGATCACGAAGTGGGGCCACGAGGCGCCGCCACAACAGGGCGGCGCGGCCCAGGTGCTGGCCGCGCGGCCCTGGCGTGTGGGGCCCTCGTGTGGCCCCCTAACCTGCCCTTCCGCCTACTTAAAGCCTCCATCGCGAAACCCCCAGTACCGAGAGCCACGACACGAAAAACCTTCCAGAGACACCACCGCCGCCAATCCCATCTCGGGGGATTCAGGAGATCGCCTCCGGCACCCTGCCGGAGAGGGGAATCATCTCCCGGAGGTCTCTTCATCGCCATGATCGCCTCCGGATCGATGTGTGAGTAGTTCACCCCTGGACTATGGGTCCATAGCAGTAGCTAGATGGTTGTCTTCTCCTCATTGTGCTATCATGTTAGATCTTGTGAGCTGCCTATCATGATCAAGATCATCTATTTGTAATCCTTCATGTTGTGTTTGTTGGGATCCGATGAATATTGAATACTATGTCAAGTTGATTATCAATCTATCATATATGTTATTTATGTTCTTGCATGCTCTCCGTTGCTAGTAGAGGCTCTGGCCAAGTTGATACTTGTGACTCCAAGAGGGAGTATTTATGCTCGATAGTGGGTTCATGCCTCCATTAAATCTGGGACAGTGACAGAAAGCTCTAAGGTTGTGGATGTGCTGTTGCTACTAGGGATAAAACATCGATGCTTTGTCTAAGGATATTTGTGTTGATTACATTACACACCATACTTAATGCAATTGTCTGTTGTTTACAACTTAATACTGGAGGGGGTTCGGATGATAACCAGAAGGTGGACTTTTTAGGCATAGATGCATGCTGGATAGCGGTCTATGTACTTTGTCGTAATGCCCTGATTAAATCTCATAGTACTCATCATGATATATGTATGTGCATTGTTATGCCTTATTTATATGTCAATTGCCCAACTGTAATTTGTTCACCCAACATCTGCTATCTTATGGGAGAGACACCACTAGTGAACTGTGGACCCCGGTCCTATTCTTTACATCTGAAATACAATCTGCTGCAATTGTTCTTTACTGTTCTTCGCAAACAAACATCATCATCCACACTATACATCTAATCCTTTGTTTACAGCAAGCCGGTGAGATTGAGAACCTCACTGTTACGTTGGGGCAAAGTACTGTGATTGTGTTGTGCAGGTTCCACGTTGGCGCCGGAATCTCTGGTGTTGCGCCGCACTACACTCCGCCGCCATCAACCTTCAACGTGCTTCTTGGCTCCTACTGGTTCGATAACCTTGGTTTCTTACTAAGGGAAAACTTGCTGCTGTGCGCATCACACCTTCCTCTTGGGGTTCCCAACGGACATGTCAACTACACGCCATCAAGCTCTTTTTCTGGCGCCGTTGCCGGGGAGATCAAGACACGCTGCAAGGGGAGTCTCCGCTTCCAATCTCTTTACTTTGTTTTTGTCTTGCTTTGTTTTACTTTATTTACTACTTTGTTTGCTGCACTTATATCAAAACACAAAAAAATTAGTTGCTAGCTTTACTTTATTTACTATCTTATTCTCTATATCAAAAACACAAAAAAAAATAGTTACTTGCATTTACTTTATTTAGTTTGCTTTATTTACTACTACTAAAAATAAGTAATCCGGAAGTTGAAGTTCGTTCATTTAAGCAACAAGGGGGAGAAAGTTTAAAAGATGCTTGGTATAGAATTAGCGATGCTCATCATAGGTGCATTAAGAAACACTCCACAATTATACTACTTAGGAACTTTTATGTTGGAATCTCTAGTTGGAATAGGTATGTTCTTGATACTCTTGCGGGAGGTAATTTCCTAGGCACTCCGGCTTTAGAAGCTAGTTGCATTATTGAGAGTCTAGTTGGAATACCACCTGTTAATGAAGCTAAAATTGAAATCTCTCTTGAGGATGTCATGAAAAAGTTGGAAGCCATAGAAAAAGATCTTCCAAGTATTGAGACTAAATTGGGAATATTACTTAATAGCACTGATAAACTTGATAAATCTCTAGGTGGAATTAATGAGAGAATTGCTGTTTTAGAAACTTGTGCTACTCATGATAATCGAACCCATAGGATTAATGAACTTGAAGAAGCTATGGGAACCTTGGGTTCAACTTTTTCTTCTCTTAAGTTTAAGGAGAAAGTTTATGTGGGTAAGGAGCAAAAGTTTATGTATGTCTCTAAAGTGCCTAAGCCAAAAAACTATTATAGGCCTAAAATTGACAAAGCCCTTAGCACCACTACGGATGGGGGAGCATCTAAGATACCTATTGATGTTGATGCTTCATCTCTTGATAAAACTTGATACACAATTTATGCGCCTAGCTGAAAGGCGTTAAAGAAAAGCGCTTATGGGAGACAACCCATTATTTTACTTCTGCACTTTGTTTTATATTTGAGTCTTGGAAGTTGTTTACTGCTGTAGCAACCTCTCCTTATCTTTATTTTAGTGCATTGTTGTGCCAAGTAAAATCTTTGATAGTAAAGTCAATACTAGATTTGGATTACTGCGCAGAAACAGATTTCTTGCTGTCACGAATTTCAACCTGCCTCCCTGTAGGTAGCTCAGAAAAATCTGCCAATTTACGTGCGTGATCCTCAGATATGTACGCAACTTTCATTCAATTTGGGCATTTTCATTTGAGCAAGTCTGGTGCCTCAATAAAATCCGTATTTACGGACTGTTCTGTTTTGACAGATTCTGCCTTTTATTTCGCATTGCCTCTTTTGCTATGTTGGATGAATTTCTTTGTTCCATTAATGTCCAGTAGCTTTGTGCAATGTCCAGAAGTGTTAAGAATGATTATGTCACCTCTGAACATGTGAATTTTTGATTATGCACTAACCCTCTAATGAGTTGTTTCGAGTTTGGTGTGGAGGAAGTTTTCAAGGGTCAAGATAGGAGGATGATACAATATGATCAAGGAGAGTAAAAGGTCAAAGCTTGGGGATGCCCCCGTGGTTCATCCCTGCATATTTTAAGAAGACCCAAGCGTCTAAGCTTGGGGATGCCCAAGGCATCCCTTCTTCATCGACAACTTATCAGGTTCCTCTAGTGAAACTATATTTTTATTCCGTCACATCTTATGTGCTTTACTTGGAGCGTCTGTTTATTTTTGTTTTTTGTTTTTGTTTGAATAAGATCGGATCCTAGCATTCTTTGTGTGGGAGAGAGACACGCTCCGCTGTTTCGTATGAACAAATATGTTCTTAGCTTTATCTTTAATGTTCATTGCGAAAGTTGGACTATTTCATTCATTGTTATATGGTTGGAAACGGAAAATGCCGCATGTGGTAAATGGTTTAATGTCTTGAATAATGTGATACTTGGCAATTGTTGTGCTCATATAGATCATGTTTAAGCTCTTGCATCATGTACCTTGTACTCATTAATGAATAACTACATAGAGCTTGTTAAAATTTGGTTTGCATGATTGATCTCTAGAGTCTAGATATTTTCTGGTTAAGGTGTTTGAACAACAAGGAGACAATGTAAAATCTTATAATACCTACAATATGTTCATATGTGAGCTTTGCTGCACCTTTTATACTTGAGTTTGCTTCAAACAACCTTGCTAGCCTAGCCTTGTATTGAGAGGAATTCTTCTCGTGCATCCAAATCCTTGAGCCAAAAACTATGCTATTTGTGTCCACCATACCTACCTACCACATGGTATTTCTCCGCCATTCCAAAGTACATTACTTGAGTGCTACCTTTAAAATTTCTATTCTTTGCCTTTGCAATATATAGCTCATGGGACAAATGTAACACCCCAACTTTTGCAAACTTGTTTAGTTGTCCTTATTGCAAAAATTAGGGGGAACAAAAACTTTTTCTATAGACTAATTAATATGAATTGCCTTGATCTGTTTGTTATGATGAATTGCCTTGATCTGTTGGTAGATGTGTTGTCTTAATTTCCTGTTGAGTTTTGTCTTGAGCCACCTCTTAGAACAACACCTCTAGTGGTAAAACAAACAACTCACCTAATAAAACACATGTGTGTCCTAGGAAAAGTTGTTTTCCTTTTTACTACCTCAAACTCTTCCCCTGATGGCAACCTGAGTGTGCCTTCTTAATTTTTCTCCTTGTGGTACAACCTAGCTCAATCATCCTAAATTTAAAACTTGGGATCAGCTTCCCCTAGCTACATCCCTCTCTTATACCCACTCATCCTTGTTGGTTTTGAGGCCATGTCGACCATCTGTGTTGACAGGCTTATAATGTCCAGACTTTGGCAATTGATCGTTAAGCACTCACAACTGTTATTGTTGACCTCAATGCATTAATCTCATCTGTGCAATACCATCTGTAACTTCCACGTCTTGCATGTCTCATTCTACTCTTGCAACTCTTATACTCCATTGATCTTGTACCCTATCCAATGTTTAACCTCAAGATCACTTTCTGCACTTTTGCCTCTTGTGTTTATTCAAGTTTAATCTTCCCAAAACCAAGAGTGGAATGATGGGTACATTTTGTAGTCACCATCTACCCTTGAGAACACTCCTCCCTAAATTAGTTTCCTCTCTCAAAAACCCTATTGTTTTTCCTTCTCTAGTTTTGATCACAAAACTACTTCTAGTTTTATTAAATCTTTTCAAGATAAGTCTTCAAGGAAAACAAGGAGCTGAAATGGGTTTTGTTTTCTCATCCCATTTCTACCTAGTACTGATTTCTAAAACAATTATTTTCTATCTTGCCTTCTTTTTAACAAAAGGCTTGTTTATGGTACCTATACCATTTCTTGTTTGCTTTAAATTTGAGAAAACTCTACTTCACTTGGGAAAGTAAGTAGAACATTTTGAACTCCTATGTTCCAACTAGTTCTCTCAACATTTTCAAATTCCATTCCACTTGAGTTCATTCCCAATTGTCCCTAGACAATTGAGGTGTTTCAAATACTTTATATTCTCTTCCATCATCACCTTGATCTCATAAATTGATGAGTTATGTCAATATATTCATCCTTGTGAGTATATGGATACTTCACTCACCTTCTCTCTTAACCTTGCTCTATCATTGACTAAACCACCATCACCATCCCATCTACCTTGGCATGCTCATGCATTGTTGCATGCGGCCAACCCCAATCCTTCAATTTTGAATTCTATTAAAAACTTTTATTCATCAACTATACCTTGGGAACCATCTTCATCATAAGTTGGTCTCAACCAAAGTGGTGGAGATTATTCTCATGGCACATGTCACCTTCATACTCCTTTTTTATCTATATGTATCTACTCCTATTTTTTTATCATTATCAAAGTCACTCATTGACATTATCTTCTCAACATCATGCCTTGAACTATTCACATGAATGTTGTGCATCTCTCTCACATTTCTCTCTTGCTCATGAAAAGAAAGGAGCCGACCATGACTTGAAATTCGGCCAGCCCCTCCTCTTCATTTCCTTCTCTTGCAAGCCTTGCCTCCCAACTACCCCAACAAATAAATGGGCAGCCACCCACCTTAGCCAATCAAAATGGAGGCATCCACCATCCTCCCTCTATATAAGAGCTTGGCTTGCCACCTCCACTCCCCTTGGCTCATTTCTTTCACACTCCACTCCCTCATACCTTCCTCCCCCTTCCTCCCCACGAGCTGCTGATCCTCCTTAGCTCCATGGCCGGCCATGGCCATGGAAAGCCACCAAGATGGAGCTCCCCTCCTCCCTCAAGCTTCTCCCTCACCATGAGAGCATCTCTCTCCCTCACTTCTCCCTAATCTTTGATGAGTCCAGCTCACTTTCTCCTTTCTCCTCTCACTAGATTGGATCTTGATGCAGGTGCATGTTGGTCCAAGCATGGAGAAGGTTGAGCTATCCTCAGATCTGAAGTTCTTGAGCAAAGTTCGTCCAAAACCTTGCAGTAATTTCTGTATCTTGCTGTTTCAGATTCTGGTACGAACTTGTAAAATCCGCCAAATCTTGTGTGCAGATCCAAATCGAGTGATTCAAAGTTCCAAAGATAGGTACTGGAAAGATCTACAACTTGGCGTTGGTCTCATCCTCAAATTCGTTACGGATTTTGCATGGTAAATAAAGTTCTGCAAACATGCAGAATCACTGTTTGTTAGATTTCTCCCGTTTTACAAAACCTTTTTGAGCAAACTCAACTGTGGGTGAAAGCCATCTCCAGTACCTTCATTTTGGCGTTGGTTTCACTTCAAATGACCTCCTGAAATTGAAATGGTTCACAGATCAGGATCTGGTCAGATCTGACTTTGTCGAATTAAACCAGGAGCTTGGAGACGAATTTTTGAATGCAATCAATTGGGTAAGAACCACCTATTCAATACCTTTCAGATGCACCTGACCTCATATTTCTATGATTTGTTTATGATTTTTGATGAATTAAACTTGTTCTGTGTGTTCTGCAGACATGGCTGTTAGCTTTTAAATCATCAAAAATCCATTTTTGAACCTAATTGTGTGATTCCAATTCTGTAGGATTACTGAATGTTTTCTTAATCATCTCAAATAAGATTCAAACCTTTATCTGTTCTGCAACTCCATAGTTAAAGCAAATGGTGAAAACATGCAGTAAACTTGTAAATCCAATTGTGAGAGTTTCAGAAACAATTTGAACCCAAATCCAATTGTGTGTGAATCTCTGTTTAAATATCTTTCGAATGCCAGTGGCCTAATATTTTTTTGGATTTTTCTACGATTTATGGCTTACAGATCTTGTTTTCTATACAGTCAGATTCAAAAAAATTCCTAAAATTGTAGGTTTAATATTTTTGGATGATTCCAATTGGGTTAGTCTTGTATTAGTACTGGCTATATAGGAAAAATATTATTAGTCTCTGTTAATACATATTTGTTGCTGTTAGTAATGTTTATGTGTGACATGCATTGTTGAAGCAAAACTTTTCGATTTATTTAAAACCCTTGACCAACTCTTTTTAGTAGAGATGGGCAACCTTTGTTTTATGTTTGCAAAACAAAACCTCTGCAATTTAACTTTAGCTCTTTTGTTTTGCTTAAGTCTTCAAATGGTGGGGCATATCATTTGCTTCCTATTCTTGTGTAGTGTTATGTAAGCTTTATAAAATAGGGAGAATGATTGCCCGCTTTTGCAAAAATATTTCAAATTATAATGTGAATGTTTTTGATGCCAAACTAATGCACTTGTCATCTTTATGGTGTTATCTACCAGGGAATAATTGGTTTATACCATGGTGATAAACGAGAGAGGCAATTGCTAAGTTGTGATGCACTCATACCTTTTCTAGGTAAATAAATGGGGTTTTCTAAATTAAAACTCTTAAAGTTGTTTTGTGGTATCTATAGGTCCTTAGTATGTTATACCTTGGCTGCATGATTAGTTGTTGATTGTTGAATGTTGTCTTGTTGTTGCAATGTGATTGATTGTGTTCCTTTTATATTTCACAAGCGATAGATTCGAACATTATCGGGTTTGAAGGAGAGGAAGGATTTGAAGAATTTGAAGAAGTCCAGGGACAAATAAGCCAACCAAGGCAAGCCATCTTTTGATCTCTTGCTATTTATCCTTCTTGTTGTGTTCATTGTTCCATTATATACTTGGTTCCTTGTATCATGTGTGATGTTTGGTCCTCTACTCTATGCATACTTATTCCCAAGTATGTTGAACCCCTTGTTGATGTTAGGGCATGCTTACCCTAAGCATGTATGCCCCCTTGACCACTTATATTGTCACCTTCTTAGTGGTATAATGATTAACATCATGACCCTTGTTGAATCATCTTAGTTATGATGTCCCTATGCATGCTTATCCTAAGTATGTATGATCCCCTTGACACCTCAATTATCATATCCTTAGTGGTATGATGGCTAGCATCATGCCTTGATGTATCTTAGTTCATCCATAAAACTATAGGTTGGGAACCCCCTTGGAAAAATACCTTGTTGAAAAGAATTTTTGAAAACCTTGGGTGAGTTGGACTTACCCAAGCGTGTGTTTACGAAAGGAAAGGATCTTGGCAAAGATGGTTGGAAAGAAAGTCTTATTTTCGAAAACTTTGGCGCCTAAGTATTCACCCGTGACAATTAACCCGCGCAACCACAGCTACTCCAAAGTGGGCACGGAGCTTAGCTTGACGTTTGTTCTTCTTAGCATGAGGCACCGCACAACTATACAAGGGTACGGTTACCCCCGAGTCCGGGTTGTCATGGTTGGGACAATAGTATAACGGGAGGCCTTCGGGGCTGACCCGTCCGGAAGACACTATGGGTCTCCTGGCTTGGCGGTGGAGCCATGCTCAAAGGGAGGTGAGCTGCCACGGTGCCGGGGAGGTACATACTCCATAGGGTAGGACCTCTTGCTAAGTCGAATGGGCGAAAGGCTATGTTCGGGTATCCGTCGTGGCATATGTTGTTATGCGGGGATGATGCCCACACGATAGGTATCCGGATAGAGGTGGGGAAAGTGTGCAAACTCTGCAGAGTAAAATCTATTCGAATAGCCGCGTCCGCGGTCATGGACGGTTGGAATGGCTGTTGCTTAGCCTGATGAGTTTTTGGTTTACAAATATTGTTTGGAAAATGAAAGAAAGGAACTTGTTTTCGGAGTACCGGAAGGGTACGGGAATGGTTCGGTTGACCATATGGAGATGGTCGGAAAGGAAACAAAATTGGGTTACCCCCTCCCTAGTGTTTTATGTTGTAGAACTCTTTTGAAGTATCTTCTTAAATAGAGATATAGAGATGTCTTAGATAAATTCTTGAAATGTCCCCTTCAATCGAGAAGTTGGGATGCTATCTCCACCAAAAACATCTCTTCTCTTCTACATGCTATATCCACAAGAGAAACTATTCTTCCTCTCTTGTCTTCTTTAGTTAGAATTGGTATCACCTTCTTGATGGTTTGCGAGTACAATTCAAATGTACTCACGGCTTTGTCCCTGGCTATTTACTTGGCCAGACTTGGAGGAGTTCGACTAATGAAGAAGGATTTTGGACGACGTCTATGCGAGCTAGGAACGTCTTCCCAGTCAGTTGCCTGTAGGGTTATGGCAGATGACTTGGGTACTGCGCTGCTGAAGTGATGATGCTACTCTGATGTTTAGTTAGGCCCTTCGAGGCTATTATGTAAGTATTGGTCATGTGACCATGTTGTAATTTTCTTATTCCTCTTTGTAATGGATGGTGTAATTTGATATCAGTTCGGTTATGTGTTCACGACACACTGATCATGGGATCGTGAACTGTATACATAACAGGGAATTTCGGACAGCTAGTCCGGGGTCCCCACAGAGCTGGTATCAGAGCTATCCTGACTGTAGGAGACCTTAGTTAGCATGGACGTTAGTTAGGAAACAAGTACTTGGGAAAAACTATTTACGAAACAAATTCTTTTTTTAGTCGGAAGTATAGCTTCTTCTCTTATTTATTCAAAGCTTCTAAATTCTTACCTCTCCGCTTTATAAAAAGGTTTGAAAATCCTTACTCTATTGCCCCTTCCACTTCAAACCTACATATTGGACGATGTCCCGAAACTCAGACCGGAGACTCGAACTCAAAGATGGATCAATCCCTCCGGAAGACTCAAGTACCTCCAACCGCAGCTAATGAAGATTGGATGCCGACTTAGCCGTGTTGATGTAGGGATGATAAAATTATATCCTTGGTTGTCACCAAAGTATGTCAAAGATCTAACCTTGTTCCTCCGTGGACTTGCACCTTTTTGCAGTCGTCTGGGATCAAGTCCTCAGTTTCTTGACTAGTAATTTTTAGGCCAGCCACGAGAAGATATCGACTTCGGGAGCACCTCAACAGCTACCTCTTCAAAGACCTCATGTTTCCGGGATGTCGAGACTAGAAGTTCTACACAGTTTTCTCCTTCGCCTCAACATCAATGACTCAACAACCGGCCCCTTCACCACCAAATGCTACAAGGATCCAAGTTGAAGTCGATGCCAGCAAGATGAAGACGTCGACATATGTGACCAGCCCCAAACCTATAGGATGGATAGGACAAACTCAATCTCTTCGATTGAGCTACCCCCACGTGTTAGGTATCTCTAGATACTTAGAGTGCCTTGTTTGGTATGCTGATTGCTTGTAGTTCCCTAGTGTGCTGCCTTGAGTGGTTGTATCTGTTTGTTGTGTGCATGTATGTCTTGCTATTTAGACGTTCCCGTCCTTTTTAATTGTTTGAAATTTGTAAAACAGAAATTAAAAATGGAAATCTACCAGTGTACTGTTTTGCTAATAAAAATAGTTTGGTAGCTCCGATTGATGTGATTCCAATTGCACTAGAACCAGTATGAAATTATCTTTCAGATGCCACTGACCTTGTATTTTTAGGATTTTTGTGCGATTTTTAATAGATAAAACTGGATCACTGTTTCTGGTTAGTATTTTGAGTCTCAAAATTTGAAAAATAAATATTTTTGAATGATTCCAATTGTGTTGATCTTGTTTTGTTACTGTGCATCTAGGAAAAGTACCAGTAGCCTCTGTTAGTGGTATTTTGTCTCTGGTTATGGTTGCATGGGTGTCACATGCGATGATAGGATTAAAGTTTGCCTCGCCGATGTATTGCTAACTGCTAGTTAGTTGGGTAGATTACCGAAAGACTCTAACTCTAAACCCGTTAGCAGTTGTTTTTCGACCGTTAGGGAAACTAACTCAGACCCCTATCTACGCCGACTACTCTCAAGGTCATCTGAAGCATCTCTACTACGCCAACAAAGCAAAAGCCAATACCTTCAAGATCCGCTGAAGCATCTCCACTTCATCAAGAAAGCAGAAGCCCCCACCTTCAAGAGTGACTGCACCTCTACGAGAAGACATACTAATTTGATCCAACCTTAGAGCATAACCGCACTGACCTCGAGGATATCTTCTTGAAACCACCCTCTAACACTCCGTCTAACAAGCTGAGAGGACATTAGCTTCAAAGACAAGCTACATCACATGGTTCATCAGGTCCTCCTCAAGTGAAGCTCCTGAAGATACCTCAAGAACTCAAGACTAGGTGCAACTTACCCGCTCACTTCCAACTGGTATAAGTCAACACCGACCCCCAAGCTGAAGATTGTCTTCGACGGCCTTTGTTGATGCTTCATATGGATACCAACCAGGCGCTTTATCAACTTACTAACTTACCTCGCATCCCTTGGTTTTGTAAACACCGTGTTTACCTATTTGAAGTCATGGTCTACACGTCTCTCCCGAAGATTCTTCAACTGGATACAGAAGAATGTTGACTTCTTCAGAAGCTCCAGAAAGAACCACAATGCAGAAGCTCTGAGTTTTTCCAAAAGCCCGATGAAAAATATTAAGGGTGGAAGACCGATGAAAAATACTAAAGGTTGGAGCTAACCCTAAAACTTAAAACTTTCTAAAACACCGTTGGAAACGTGGGACTACACTAACGCCTCTTGAAGCCATGGACTGCACAACATCCTCTGAAGATGTTCGACTCAAGACGAGAGATCAATGACTTCTCCAAAAAGCGCCCGACAAGACCCGTGGCCGAAGCTTAGAGTTTTCAAACCCCCTCCCCGATGAACAATTTTAAGGGTGGAAGACTTCGACTTCCACTAAACTTTTAAGCTAACTCTAAAAGGTTTTCAACCCTGCTCAAGCACCGTTGGGTGCACTAACCATCCCATAGTCTTGAACCTCCTCTAGGACCGTCAAGAAAACTACGGATCTAACACTTTCATGGAGTAGTCAACCTCCTCATGAAGCTTGCTCTCGGCCAGAAGTTACCATGTCTCTCGGAAGCTGAAGTTGCAACCCTTTCAACAACGGCACATCTACAGAAGAATGGAGTCTAACTTTCGTTAAGTTTTACAACCCCTCTAGTTCTGCGCTCAGTAATCTCGGGACGAGATTATTTTAAGGGTGGAAGATCTGTAACACCCCAACTTTTGCAAACTTGTTTAGTTGTCCTTATTGCAAAAATTAGGGGGAACAAAAACTTTTTCTATAGACTAATTAATATGAATTGCCTTGATCTGTTTGTTATGATGAATTGCCTTGATCTGTTGGTAGATGTGTTGTCTTAATTTCCTGTTGAGTTTTGTCTTGAGCCACCTCTTAGAACAACACCTCTAGTGGTAAAACAAACAACTCACCTAATAAAACACATGTGTGTCCTAGGAAAAGTTGTTTTCCTTTTTACTACCTCAAACTCTTCCCCTGATGGCAACCTGAGTGTGCCTTCTTAATTTTTCTCCTTGTGGTACAACCTAGCTCAATCATCCTAAATTTAAAACTTGGGATCAGCTTCCCCTAGCTACATCCCTCTCTTATACCCACTCATCCTTGTTGGTTTTGAGGCCATGTCGACCATCTGTGTTGACAGGCTTATAATGTCCAGACTTTGGCAATTGATCGTTAAGCACTCACAACTGTTATTGTTGACCTCAATGCATTAATCTCATCTGTGCAATACCATCTGTAACTTCCACGTCTTGCATGTCTCATTCTACTCTTGCAACTCTTATACTCCATTGATCTTGTACCCTATCCAATGTTTAACCTCAAGATCACTTTCTGCACTTTTGCCTCTTGTGTTTATTCAAGTTTAATCTTCCCAAAACCAAGAGTGGAATGATGGGTACATTTTGTAGTCACCATCTACCCTTGAGAACACTCCTCCCTAAATTAGTTTCCTCTCTCAAAAACCCTATTGTTTTTCCTTCTCTAGTTTTGATCACAAAACTACTTCTAGTTTTATTAAATCTTTTTCAAGATAAGTCTTCAAGGAAAACAAGGAGCTGAAATGGGTTTTGTTTTCTCATCCCATTTCTACCTAGTACTGATTTCTAAAACAATTATTTTCTATCTTGCCTTCTTTTTAACAAAAGGCTTGTTTATGGTACCTATACCATTTCTTGTTTGCTTTAAATTTGAGAAAACTCTACTTCACTTGGGAAAGTAAGTAGAACATTTTGAACTCCTATGTTCCAACTAGTTCTCTCAACATTTTCAAATTCCATTCCACTTGAGTTCATTCCCAATTGTCCCTAGACAATTGAGGTGTTTCAAATACTTTATATTCTCTTCCATCATCACCTTGATCTCATAAATTGATGAGTTATGTCAATATATTCATCCTTGTGAGTATATGGATACTTCACTCACCTTCTCTCTTAACCTTGCTCTATCATTGACTAAACCACCATCACCATCCCATCTACCTTGGCATGCTCATGCATTGTTGCATGCGGCCAACCCCAATCCTTCAATTTTGAATTCTATTAAAAACTTTTATTCATCAACTATACCTTGGGAACCATCTTCATCATAAGTTGGTCTCAACCAAAGTGGTGGAGATTATTCTCATGGCACATGTCACCTTCATACTCCTTTTTTATCTATATGTATCTACTCCTATTTTTTTATCATTATCAAAGTCACTCATTGACATTATCTTCTCAACATCATGCCTTGAACTATTCACATGAATGTTGTGCATCTCTCTCACATTTCTCTCTTGCTCATGAAAAGAAAGGAGCCGACCATGACTTGAAATTCGGCCAGCCCCTCCTCTTCATTTCCTTCTCTTGCAAGCCTTGCCTCCCAACTACCCCAACAAATAAATGGGCAGCCACCCACCTTAGCCAATCAAAATGGAGGCATCCACCATCCTCCCTCTATATAAGAGCTTGGCTTGCCACCTCCACTCCCCTTGGCTCATTTCTTTCACACTCCACTCCCTCATACCTTCCTCCCCCTTCCTCCCCACGAGCTGCTGATCCTCCTTAGCTCCATGGCCGGCCATGGCCATGGAAAGCCACCAAGATGGAGCTCCCCTCCTCCCTCAAGCTTCTCCTCACCATGAGAGCATCTCTCTCCCTCACTTCTCCCCTAATCTTTGATGAGTCCAGCTCACTTTCTCCTTTCTCCTCTCACTAGATTGGATCTTGATGCAGGTGCATGTTGGTCCAAGCATGGAGAAGGTTGAGCTATCCTCAGATCTGAAGTTCTTGAGCAAAGTTCGTCCAAAACCTTGCAGTAATTTCTGTATCTTGCTGTTTCAGATTCTGGTACGAACTTGTAAAATCCGCCAAATCTTGTGTGCAGATCCAAATCGAGTGATTCAAAGTTCCAAAGATAGGTACTGGAAAGATCTACAACTTGGCGTTGGTCTCATCCTCAAATTCGTTACGGATTTTGCATGGTAAATAAAGTTCTGCAAACATGCAGAATCACTGTTTGTTAGATTTCTCCCGTTTTACAAAACCTTTTTGAGCAAACTCAACTGTGGGTGAAAGCCATCTCCAGTACCTTCATTTTGGCGTTGGTTTCACTTCAAATGACCTCCTGAAATTGAAATGGTTCACAGATCAGGATCTGGTCAGATCTGACTTTGTCGAATTAAACCAGGAGCTTGGAGACGAATTTTTGAATGCAATCAATTGGGTAAGAACCACCTATTCAATACCTTTCAGATGCACCTGACCTCATATTTCTATGATTTGTTTATGATTTTTGATGAATTAAACTTGTTCTGTGTGTTCTGCAGACATGGCTGTTAGCTTTTAAATCATCAAAAATCCATTTTTGAACCTAATTGTGTGATTCCAATTCTGTAGGATTACTGAATGTTTTCTTAATCATCTCAAATAAGATTCAAACCTTTATCTGTTCTGCAACTCCATAGTTAAAGCAAATGGTGAAAACATGCAGTAAACTTGTAAATCCAATTGTGAGAGTTTCAGAAACAATTTGAACCCAAATCCAATTGTGTGTGAATCTCTGTTTAAATATCTTTCGAATGCCAGTGGCCTAATATTTTTTTGGATTTTTCTACGATTTATGGCTTACAGATCTTGTTTTCTATACAGTCAGATTCAAAAAAATTCCTAAAATTGTAGGTTTAATATTTTTGGATGATTCCAATTGGGTTAGTCTTGTATTAGTACTGGCTATATAGGAAAAATATTATTAGTCTCTGTTAATACATATTTGTTGCTGTTAGTAATGTTTATGTGTGACATGCATTGTTGAAGCAAAACTTTTCGATTTATTTAAAACCCTTGACCAACTCTTTTTAGTAGAGATGGGCAACCTTTGTTTTATGTTTGCAAAACAAAACCTCTGCAATTTAACTTTAGCTCTTTTGTTTTGCTTAAGTCTTCAAATGGTGGGGCATATCATTTGCTTCCTATTCTTGTGTAGTGTTATGTAAGCTTTATAAAATAGGGAGAATGATTGCCCGCTTTTGCAAAAATATTTCAAATTATAATGTGAATGTTTTTGATGCCAAACTAATGCACTTGTCATCTTTATGGTGTTATCTACCAGGGAATAATTGGTTTATACCATGGTGATAAACGAGAGAGGCAATTGCTAAGTTGTGATGCACTCATACCTTTTCTAGGTAAATAAATGGGGTTTTCTAAATTAAAACTCTTAAAGTTGTTTTGTGGTATCTATAGGTCCTTAGTATGTTATACCTTGGCTGCATGATTAGTTGTTGATTGTTGAATGTTGTCTTGTTGTTGCAATGTGATTGATTGTGTTCCTTTTATATTTCGCGGCGATAGATTCGAACATTATCGGGTTTGAAGGAGAGGAAGGATTTGAAGAATTTGAAGAAGTCCAGGGACAAATAAGCCAACCAAGGCAAGCCATCTTTTGATCTCTTGCTATTTATCCTTCTTGTTGTGTTCATTGTTCCATTATATACTTGGTTCCTTGTATCATGTGTGATGTTTGGTCCTCTACTCTATGCATACTTATTCCCAAGTATGTTGAACCCCTTGTTGATGTTAGGGCATGCTTACCCTAAGCATGTATGCCCCTTGACCACTTATATTGTCACCTTCTTAGTGGTATAATGATTAACATCATGACCCTTGTTGAATCATCTTAGTTATGATGTCCCTATGCATGCTTATCCTAAGTATGTATGATCCCCTTGACACCTCAATTATCATATCCTTAGTGGTATGATGGCTAGCATCATGCCTTGATGTATCTTAGTTCATCCATAAAACTATAGGTTGGGAACCCCCTTGGAAAAATACCTTGTTGAAAAGAATTTTTGAAAACCTTGGGTGAGTTGGACTTACCCAAGCGTGTGTTTACGAAAGGAAAGGATCTTGGCAAAGATGGTTGGAAAGAAAGTCTTATTTTCGAAAACTTTGGCGCCTAAGTATTCACCCGTGACAATTAACCCGCGCAACCACAGCTACTCCAAAGTGGGCACGGAGCTTAGCTTGACGTTTGTTCTTCTTAGCATGAGGCACCGCACAACTATACAAGGGTACGGTTACCCCGAGTCCGGGTTGTCATGGTTGGGACAATAGTATAACGGGAGGCCTTCGGGGCTGACCCGTCCGAAGACACTATGGGTCTCCCGGCTTGGCGGTGGAGCCATGCTCAAAGGGAGGTGATCTGACACGGTTCCGGGGAGGTACATACTCCATAGGGTAGGACCTCTTGCTAAGTCGAATGGGCGAAAGGCTCTGTTCGGGTAGCCGTCGTGGCAGAGGTGGTTATGCGGGGATGCTGCCCACACGCGAGGTATCCGGATAGAGGGGGGGAAAGGGTGCAAACTCTGCAGAGTAAAATCTATTCGAATAGCCGCGTCCGCGGTCATGGACGGTTGGAATGGCTGTTGCTTAGCCTGATGAGTTTTTGGTTTACAAATATTGTTTGGAAAATGAAAGAAAGGAACTTGTTTTCGGAGTACCGGAAGGGTACGGGAATGGTTCGGTTGACCATATGGAGATGGTCGGAAAGGAAACAAAATTGGGTTACCCCCTCCCTAGTGTTTTATGTTGTAGAACTCTTTTGAAGTATCTTCTTAAATAGAGATATAGAGATGTCTTAGATAAATTCTTGAAATGTCCCCTTCAATCGAGAAGTTGGGATGCTATCTCCACCAAAAACATCTCTTCTCTTCTACATGCTATATCCACAAGAGAAACTATTCTTCCTCTCTTGTCTTCTTTAGTTAGAATTGGTATCACCTTCTTGATGGTTTGCGAGTACAATTCAAATGTACTCACGGCTTTGTCCCTGGCTATTTACTTGGCCAGACTTGGAGGAGTTCGACTAATGAAGAAGGATTTTGGACGACGTCTATGCGAGCTAGGAACGTCTTCCCAGTCAGTTGCCTGTAGGGTTATGGCAGATGACTTGGGTACTGCGCTGCTGAAGTGATGATGCTACTCTGATGTTTAGTTAGGCCCTTCGAGGCTATTATGTAAGTATTGGTCATGTGACCATGTTGTAATTTTCTTATTCCTCTTTGTAATGGATGGTGTAATTTGATATCAGTTCGGTTATGTGTTCACGACACACTGATCATGGGATCGTGAACTGTATACATAACAGGGAATTTCGGACAGCTAGTCCGGGGTCCCCACAACAAATAGCCTTAAAAACTATTGTGGTGAAGAATATGTACTTATGTGTCTTATTTCTTAATAAGTTGCTTGTTGAGCGGCAACCATGTTTCTGGGGACGCCATCAACTTTTACCTTTGTTGAATATCATGTGAGTTGCTATGCATGTTCGTCTTGTCTGAAGTAAGGGAGATTTTCATGATCAAATGGTTTGAGTATGCATACTGTTAGAGAAGAACATTGGGCCGCTAACTAAAGCCATGATTCATGGTGGAAGTTTCAGTTTGGACAATCAATCCTCAATCTCTTATGAGAATATTAATTGTTCTTGAATGCTTATGCATTAAAGAGGAGTCCATTATCTGTTGTCTATGTTGTCCCGGTATGGATGTCTAAGTTGAGAATAATCAAAAGCGAGAAATCCAATGCGAGCTTTCTCCTTAGACCTTTGTACAGGCGGCATAGAGGTACCCCTCTGTGACACTTGGTTGAAACATATGCTATGCAATGATAATCCGTGTTAATCCAAGCTAATTAGGACAAGGTGCGAGCACTATTAGTATACTATGCATGAGGCTTGCAACTTATAGGATATTTTACACATAACATATATGATTTATTACTACCGTTGACAAAATTGTTTCTTGTTTTCAAAATGAAAAGCTCTAGCACAAATATAGTAATCAATGCTTCCCTCTGCGAAGGGCCTATCTTCTACTTTATTGTTGAGTCAGTTTACCTATTCTTTCTATCTTAGAAGCAAACACTTGTATCAACTGTGTGCATTGATTCTTACATGTTTACTTATTGCACTTGTTATATTGCTTTGTGTTGACAATTATCCATGAGATAAATATGTTGAAGTTGAAAGCAACCGCTGAAACTTTTATCTTCCTTTGTGTTGCTTCAATGCCTTTACTTTGAATTTATTGCTTTATGAGTAACTCTTATGCAAGTCTTATTGATGCTTGTCTTGAAAGTATTATTCATGAAAAGTCTTTGCTATATGATTCATTTGTTTACTCATTATCTTCATCATTGCTTCGAATCGCTGCATTCATCTCATATGCTTACAATAGTATGATCAAGATTATGATAGCATGTCACTTCAGAAATTATCTTTGTTATCGTTTACCTACTCGAGGGCGAGTAGGAACTAAGCTTGGGGATGCTTGATACGTCCCAAACGTATCTATAATTTCTTATGTTCCATGCTACTTTTATGATGATACTCACATGTTTTATACACATTATATGTCATTATTATGCATTTTCCGGCACTAACCTATTGACGAGATGCCGAAGAGCCAGTTGTTGTTTTCTGCTGTTTTTGGTTTCAGAAATCCTAGTAAGGAAATATTCTCGGAATTGGACGAAATCAACGCCCAGGGTCCTATTTCTGCACGAAGCTTCCAGAAGACCGAAAGGATCACGAAGTGGGGCCACGAGGCGCCGCCACAACAGGGCGGCGCGGCCCAGGTGCTGGCCGCGCGGCCCTGGTGTGTGGGGCCCTCGTGTGGCCCCCTGACCTGCCCTTCCGCCTACTTAAAGCCTCCGTCGCGAAACCCCCAGTACCGAGAGCCACGACACGGAAAACCTTCCAGAGATGCCGCCGCCGCCAATCCCATCTCGGGGGATTCAGGAGATCGCCTCCGGCACCCTGCCGGAGAGGGGAATCATCTCCCGGAGGTCTCTTCATCGCCATGATCGCCTCCGGATCGATGTGTGAGTAGTTCACCCCTGGACTATGGGTCCATAGCAGTAGCTAGATGGTTGTCTTCTCCTCATTGTGCTATCATGTTAGATCTTGTGAGCTGCCTATCATGATCAAGATCATCTATTTGTAATCCTTCATGTTGTGTTTGTTGGGATCCGATGAATATTGAATACTATGTCAAGTTGATTATCAATCTATCATATATGTTATTTATGTTCTTGCATGCTCTCCGTTGCTAGTAGAGGCTCTGGCCAAGTTGATACTTGTGACTCCAAGAGGGAGTATTTATGCTCGATAGTGGGTTCATGCCTCCATTAAATGCTGGGACAAGGATGTGAGAAAGTTCTAAGGTTGTGGATGTGTTGTTGCTACTAGGGATAAAACATCGATGCTTTGTCTAAGGATATTTGTGTTGATTACATTACGCACCATACTTAATGCAATTGTCCATTGTTTACAACTTAATGTTTGGAGGGTTCGGATGATAACCTGAAGGTGGACTTTTTAGGCATAGATGCATGCTGGATAGCGGTCTATGTACTTTGTCGTAATGCCCTGATTAAATCTCATAGTACTCATCATGATATATGTATGTGCATTGTTATGCCTTCTTTATTTGTCAATTGCCCAACTGTAATTTGTTCACCCAACATCTGCTATCTTATGGGAGAGACACCACTAGTGAACTGTGGACCCCGGTCCTATTCTTTACATCTGAAATACAATCTACTGCAATTGTTCTTTACTGTTCTTCGCAAACAAACATCATCATCCACACTATACATCTAATCCTTTGTTTACAGCAAGCCGGTGAGATTGACAACCTCACTGTTACGTTGGGGCAAAGTACTGTGATTGTGTTGTGCAGGTTCCACGTTGGCGCCGAAATCCCTGGTGTTGCGCCGCACTACACTCCGCCGCCATCAACCTTCAACGTGCTTCTTGGCTCCTACTGGTTCGATAACCTTGGTTTCTTACTGAGGGAAAACTTGCTGCTGTGCGCATCACACCTTCCTCTTGGGGTTCCCAACAGACGTGTCAACTACACGCCATCATGCTTCACCCTGGCTTTGTCCTTCAGTTTCGTCGTTGATGGGGCCCTTGCCGCCGGAGCCATCTCCGCCCGCTCTGTCGCTGCTAACCGGAATTATTTCCGGTGGAGTGGATGCGGCAGGAGCTGGAGATTGGTCCGCGGGAGGAGGAGAAGGCTGTAGGGAAGCTTGTGGAGCGCTTGGCGGAGCTGGCGTCGAGGGACCAACAGCGGGAGATTTCTTCTGCATATACTTGGTGATATGCTCCTGAACATTGGTCCGCGCAGTGGTGGGGTTCGGATTCCTGCGAGCAAGCAAAGGAAAAGTATACATAACACAACTTACCAAAATAAACAACGCTCGTTACTCGGAAACTTATGCTGCGCCCGGAATGTTGGGACGTGAGGGCCTTCCTGCTGTTGAAAGCATCTTAAGGCGCTCGCGCTCCGCCTTTCTGGAGTCGAGCGGAGGCGGTTTGGTCACCTTGGGTTTTTTGGCGGAAGCCTCGCCGCTGCCTCCGGCGTCGGAGCCGGAGACTTTGGCGCGGGAACGCTTTGAAGGTCGAGGAGTAGCCTTTCGGGGAATTCGTTCCTCTTCCTCCTCAGGGTCCTCCGGATCCTCTTCCACCGATTCACCGCTAGTGGGAACTCGGAGTATGGTTCGCAGGTTCTCCTCCGCCAAAGTATCGAGCTGCGAGAAGGGTGAGCAAAGCAAGTTAAACACTTAGAGAATATGAGAAGTTAAAGGAAAGCGAAGGAATAAGTGCTTACCGGAGGACATTTATCATGTGTGCTGATATCCTTAATCAGTTCCGGGACCGGTTGGCCCCGGGCAATTTTCACCAACGTCTTGAATCTCCTCTTGAGGGAGTCAGCCGGAAGATCGTGGCGAGTGACCCGGAGGAGATCGTCCGCCCCAGTGTAAGCGCACATCAGGCGTGCGTTGTAGCGCAAAGGCTGGATCCTCCGGGTAAACCAGCTGAGGGTGAGGTGGGCTCCGGTTAGTCCATCGTGAACTAACCAGGAAATCCTCCGCGCGGCCTTCTCCAGTATGGGCGTCTGAGCAAGCATGGGGATGAAGCTCCAACTCGCCAATTCTTCCGGAGGCTTGTTGCTGAAGGGCGGGAGTCCATCGTGGACGCCCGGAACTGGCGCGTTCTTCACATAGAACCATCCGGCGTTCCAGTACCGGACGGATTCGTGGGAGTCGTGAGGAGGATACATCCGACCGGAGAGGAGCATGAATGTCATACTTCCGCAGTTTAGCATGGCCTTGTCCTTCGTCTCCTTCTTCACCCGGAAAAAGAACTGCCATAGTTTGACATCGGGCCGGATCCCAAGATGCCCCTTGCAAAGATTTGCGAAGTTCGAGAGCAGGAGGTAGGAGTTGGGGCAGATGTTGTGCGGTTGGAGCCCGTACGTGTTGAGGACGGAGAGGAAGAACTCCGAACAAGGGAGCGACAAACCGCGCTCAACCCACGCCTTTGTCATGACACGTTCGTCCGTGTCGGGCTTGGGGACGTCGGAATCGCGCGTGAAGCTCCAATGCTCGGAGATCATGCCTTCGTTTTGGAGCTCTCTGAGCTCCGCGTCTGTGGTCTCGCAGGGCCACCATTGACCCCGCACCCCTTCACGGCTCCGGGCCTTGGAAGCCCTCTTGTTTTCCGCTTCTTGTACCTTGGCTGCCATTCTAGCTTAGCCTTGTAGTTCCTCTTCGAGCTCCTGAGCTGTTGGGATCCGGCCTAGTAAAGTACTGGAAGAGGCGGAGAATGGTTGAGCAAGCCTAATGTCGGAAACATATGGTGGTAGATACGCAATGGGATCCGGGCAAATTGGTTCCACGGCACTGGGATCCGGGCTACTCGGGGAACTACCAGTACAGTGAGGAGAACCGTGAGGCATGCTTCCGGCTGCACCCATGCGAGCTAAGTTGAGTAACCGGAAAATCTACACTACAACTACTTCTTCTTCTACAGGACTGGTGCACGTACCGGCAATGGCGCGACGGTCCGGCGAAGCTCCGGCGAAGTAGAGGTCGACGAACTAGCGGTTTCGAGCCTCCGATGACCACGAATCGGCGGCGGAGTTGATTTCCTGATCAACCGTGGCAATCTTGGTTCGAGGAGAGGTTTGGGACGGCGGCGCGCGAAGCTCCCGTGAGGAAGGTTCGCCGGAGTTGAGATTCGTCGGGCGGCGCGGCGCGAGGAGGAAGATGAAGTGGTGAGGTGCGGTGAAAGAATGAAGAATTACCGAGCCGCGGGGTATTTATAGGCCACACGCGGAGATTCGGGATTCGGATCCAACGGTGGAAACGGAACGGTCGCACCGTCGGATGGATGAAACGTCTCTTAGGTCAAGTGCGGTAAAATGACGTGGAGGTAACTTAACCATGCGCTCCCGAAATTTCCGGCTAAAGATTCGCATCTTCGAAAATTTAGCGCGGGAAATACGGAAGTTGTGCGCGGGGAAAGTGGAACCTCCGTTGCGTTACCAATTCCGAAGACAAGAAGATTTCCGATCAGATGAACCCGGAAACAAGTAAAGTTTTGAAGTTCTTCGAGATTCTCTTCGGATCCAAGCTAATGAAGTCGGAGGAATGATGAATCTCGGAGAACTTCGGGGGCTACTGTTGTGGGTATACTTTATGGGTATATCGACGGCATGGCCTAGATCCGGCAAGCCCGGGTGGCCCATAATTGGTGATGAGGCATGAGACCCATCGGGCGGCCCAGTTGCTGTAGATCCTGAAGGATGAAGTCCAGCCCAGGAACAAGAAGCCGGATCCCAACCGACCTACGAAGGAGGTCGGATCCGTGACGGCCCATGAAGTATCCGGATCCAACACGTTCTTACAGGAAGGCAGATCCTTGATGTACACGGCAAGGCATTGTACCGTAGTTAGGCAACTTGTATTCCGGCTAGGACTCTCCATGTAAACCCTAGATCCGTGCGCCTTTATAAGCCGGATCCCGGGAGCCCTAGAGGCACAACCACAACTCATTGTAACAACGCGAAAGCGCCCAGATAATTCCAGACAAGCAGCAGTAGGCCATGTCATCGTGCAGGTGTTTCGAAGCTAGGTAAATCGCGTACCACCGTCCCGTGTGCACTCCGCCCTATGGCCCCCACTTCTTCTCCCCCTCGTGAGGATCCCTCCTCCGAGGTACCGTCGAATAGGCAACGACAGATTGGGATGCGTGCTTGAGCTTGGATTTCTTGGTCTTATGGTTGCATAGAGCTCCGTCAGCTCGTGCGGTGACCCAGCATACCACTGCATGTTGTAGTATACAAGTCGTTGATATGATCTTTGTGAAGGGGCTTCCTCACAAGTTGCCATATCCCTCAGAGTGGTACAACAGAAACATTGCAGGTCATAACACTCCATACTTTATTACAAACATTGTCTTAACAAGTTGGTATTCTCATAGGTCCTATGAGAACAACCTAAGATATTACTTAAGTACGATTACAACTCATAACAAATATATAAAGAGCTCAACAACTTATTTAGGTAAATTCTACGTTGCTCGGCTCTAAGATACTAGGGTATGTCACTACTCCTCCACCTCCGTGTCATCTGGTCCGTAGACTATCCCATAGTCTACGCCTTCCACTCCGCCGGTAAGATCAGGTTCATCGTAGACCAACTCGTAGCTTCCTTCTGGTGCTCCATCGTTGATAGCCTCCACTTCCGGATCACAGTCTAGCAAGGGTGTCGAAAGAAAGTGAGTACAGAGGTACTCAGCAAGTTCTAAAAGAATAAAAGGTGTTTGATGCACTAGCTACGACCATTGATCAGGAAATCGCAGGTCAATGCATGTTTTGAAAACATTTCTTCAAAAGGTTGCTTTTATTATGAAAATTATGCCCGTCGGTCTTCACAAAGTTGACTAGAACTTCGTGGAGTTCCTTTCTGCCGCATTCGCAGCTTCCTTCCCGGAACAAGGAGTGACAGCCCACAATTTGTTACACTCGCAGAGGTGCGTTACTTTTCCCACAAGAGATCTCACCCTTTTTGCCATCCGCAGGACTTGCCCCCGTTCACACTTCCTTTGGTGTGAGGCCAGGTATAAAGATCCAAGCCCACACCGCCTTCTCCGCGATCGCAAACCCACCCTTTTGTCCACCCGTACACCTCCGTAGACTTTCCCGATAATACGGCTTTACTCATGATGTACTTTGGACAATCCTTCATAGATCGTAGAGCCATCATCACTAATGGATGGGGATTTAAAAGGCTATCCCAACCTACGGCAGTGCCTCCAACACCCCGCCGGCTCTACCAATCCGTTGGCGTGCGTATGGGAAAAGATACAATGGCTTTTCCAGAGCCATTATAGATCTCATGGTCAACGCGGTTTGTACGGCGCTAGAATCACTGGACGGCATTGGTAATTTAATCCTAGGGTGATATAACCCATTGCAATGGAACCTCCACCATATCAACACATACCATGGTTCCATTGCCAGCCACATAGTCATATTCATAGTTGGAAAATAACATTTTTATTTGCGATGCAGGAATGATAAGTATATAGCTTTGCATTAAAGTAGTAGAAAATAATCAAGTTGACATGAGCAAGGGTTGAACTTGCCTGTGGACTGCGTAGATAGTGCAGCTTCAATGCAGCTTGATGGAACCTGGACCTCGGGTTCTCAGAAGAAGCATCATTGTCCTAAGGACAATGTTATAAAAATCCAAATAATGCAATCATGGATGTATTATTTTACGTTGAATCCCTTTACCCCATTGAGTTATTACAATTTAGGGTTGTATTTAAGATTTATGTCTTTGACGGTAATTTACAATTGATTTAAAAGTCTTAATCATTGTAATTCACACAAAGTACAACAATTCAAAGTAACATGATTTTATTTGATAATTGCCTTAGTCATTCCAAAATAATTTGAAATTATAGATCTACCTCTATAATTTTTGGAATAAAAGAGAATATAGTAGTTTTCTGGGAAAAATTCCCTTGTTCAAAAGAAATGACTTGGAATAATAGAATCTCATTTTGAAATGTTTGAAAATAAGTATTTGAACTTATTTGAGATTTTTCCTTGAATTTTAAATACAAGGAAATTATAATTTAAAATTCCAAGTTATTATTTAAATTCTGAAAATTCATAATTTTGAATTTGTTTCATAAATTCCATTTCATATTTTATTTTGGTTAAGATTTATTTTTCATTCATAAATCCAATTTTTATTGGATTTTAGAGTTGTTTATAATTTATTAAAATTTGGTAAAGTTTTGATCTTTTATTAATTATAAAAAGACCAAAATACCCCACCGGACCCCTATTGGGCCCAAATTTCAATCACTTAAACCTGTGGACGGCCCAAATAGGCTGGCCCCCTTTTGGGTTCGGTGGCGCTGAAGCGGCCCACCTCACTCACTCTCACTCGGCCCTCTTCTTACTCGTCTAACCCTAATCTCTGGCGACCCCGTGGCGATGGCGTCGCCGCCATGGCCGCCGCCCTACTCCGGCCATCGCCGGCCTCCTCCGCCGTAGCCATCTACCTCTCTTCGAACCGCCGCGAGCGGATCTATCGATCCGTCCGCGCCGTTTTTCCCCTCTCGTCCTCTCCCGGCGAATCGCCTCGATCTGGATCCACCGGAGAATCGCCTCGACGAACTCCGGCGAGATCTCGTCCTCGCCGACGACGTGTGCGCTTCCGAGACCGACCTCGGGCGCGGGTCTTGCCGCTGCGGCGCTGTGCCGTCGTCTCCATGCTTTGTCTTCGCTGTGGTGGTGTTCGTCGGCGTAACGCCGGCGACTTCCCTGGCTTTGCAGCTGCTATGGCCGCGCGGGCACTGCCTCGCCATGCCATAGCTTCTGCCTCCAGGCGCGGGTAAGGTCCTATGCTCCTCCTCCTTCTCTTCTGTGCGCCTCCCCTTGTTACTGTGCTTCTTCCTCCTCATGCTATGTCACTCTCTGGTGATCTTGTGATCATCTAGAGTCATGCTACTTGCTGCGCAATCTTATTGTGCTTCGGTTTCATCGCAAGCTTATGGTCAGATTACCAAGCATCGCACCGGCACATGTCGATTTGCTTGTCGTTCATGCTATGCTTGCTTCTCTGCTACTCCTAGCTTGCTCTACACTTGCCAGGCTCTACTGTGCTTGCTTACGGCTTGATATACCCTGCTGTTCATGCTTATGGGCTTGCTATGCTTACTGGTTTATCATACTTGCTTGTCTAGGTGTACTTGTGTTGCATCTGTGACACTTGTGTGTGTGCCGTAGGTGCCTGTGATATGATTCAAGATTAATTCTGCAAGCCAATGATCCATTGGACCATTTCTTGCTTGTTGGCAACTCTCTCTCGTGTAGCTTGGCTTGCTATGATTGGTTAATTTGATCAATTGATTGTCGTTGATTGTTTCATCGCTAACACCGTGGCTATATGATTCACTTATCCTGGTGATGTCGATGCGCAAGCATCCCCGTGCTGTTGCTTACTTGTACTGTTGCTTATTTCTAGCTATCTAGACTTGCTCTAGTGGCTATGAATTAAGTTGTATTGCTTAACAAGATGTCGTCATTATGCTTAGCATGGATCTCGTGATAAATTCATGCTTGGATTACTTAATTATGATGAATCGCTTATGCAAAGATGATTTAAATGTCTTGCTTGTATATGAGTTTGCTGTTCATGATTCTTTTACAAGCAATTAAAATCTGAATCCATTTCTCGATAGTGATGTGATCTATTTGACTTTCGTTAATTGGTGCTAAGTGTGATGTGACCTCGTGAGCCTTGCTACCGATCGGTTGCTCACATGATTGGTTGGATCTTGTTGGCTACTCAACTTTGCTTGCATATTAGGGAATCATAGTAAGTATGAATGCCAATATGCTTGCCTCGTGAAGAAATCTAGGGTTTCGATGGTTGCTTGCTTAGGATCTTCTCGTGTAGTCTTAGCTGCTAATCTATGCTATCTACTGGTGCTATCTCGTGCATGTGATCTTGCTAGTGTGCATCTCTGTGTATGCTTTCTAGCCTCTCAGGCACATGATCTCGTATCCTGGATGGTTTCTGTCTTAGTAGCTTTTGATCGGGCAAGAATCCTTGGTGAAAACCAAGTGATGATCTACCCATATGAGCATCTGCTCATCCCATGCTTATGCATATGATGGATTAGATCCATTGGATCTTTTCCAGGAACTAGGTATACCTTGTTCCAGCTCCTAGAAAGTAATGCTTTGTTGATGCAGACTTGGTTTTGTTCACAGCCCTTCACCTCCAGAGCTTGGATGATCTTCTAGGTCACCATGATCTCTGGTGGCTTGAATGGTTGTGTGTGTTGGTTCTGTTCTTGCTCAAGAACAGATGAACTATGCTTGTTTTTGCTTCCCCCCTACCTGGTGATCTTATCTGGTCGACTGGTCACTGGTTTTAGGGTTTGTGCTCCTTTTATATGATCCCTACTTCTCTCCCTGCATTGACACACAAGCCTGGCATGCTTGGTGACTATGCTTTTGCATGGCCTTGCTTCGTTGCCGCCAAAGACACTTGAGCTGTGTGCTCTCATATGCTGAAACTTGAGCCCTGGTGTGTGCTCAGGTTTGGTCTGCTGCTGCCCTTATCTTGTGCTGTCCCTGGTTTTGGACAAGCACAAGTGTGCTGTTACTTGGTTCTGTCCAAACTGAATATTGTGTCACTTGCTAACTGTCCAAACTGAATATTGTGTTAACACTTGTATTCTGGCTAGTGTTGGTGTTTTACTATTGCAGGTTTGTGAAGATGGACATGGCCAGAAGATATACTTCAAGTCATTTAGTCTAGGTTTTAGTTTAGGAATCAAATTGTAATCTTCCTTTTTATTTCTGTTTATTATTCATTGATTCTTGTATCAAGAATTTTGTAAAGACTTTGTAATCTGTGTTGTTATCAATAAAGCCCAAGTTTTTGTTTATGAGCTTGTGATTATGTGACATTTATATTCTGGAATAAATATTGTATTTGTGATTCACTTTGAAATTCAAAGTGATTTGAATTCATGAGTTGTGTTTTAAATTATGAATTCCATTTTCATATTGTTCAACACTTATTGTTAAATGTATTGACACTTGTCAAATGAAATCAATTCCCCAAATCAACAAGATACAAAAGAGATCATGTCGAAATTTCCCTAACTCACATTGCCTAACCCTAAGTGCAAAATGAGAGAGAACCTCGATCCCTCTTAGGTTTAGTTGCAATAAGGCGCGAAAATTTCCCCCGTTTTGCGATGAAATGCACATCCCGTTTCTAAATCTACCCTTCGTTGTTCCTATGTTCTGGGTTATTACAGCCTCTCTCCTTAATGTAAACTTCGTCCCGAAGTTAAGATTTGTACCTGAACATCTCGGGGTAAGACTTCCTCAATTCTTCTTCCGTCTCCCAAGTTGCTTCTCGCTCAGGATGATGTTGCCATTGCACTTTACAATATTTGATTGCCCTGTTTCTTAACTTCTTCCATTGAACTTCTAAGATCTTTTCAGGCCTTTCCACATAAGTTAGGTCAGATTGCAATTCTATTTCTTCATATGTGATAGGATCATCCGGTGCCTTCAAACATTTTCTGAGTTGTGATACATGAAATACATTATGAACTTGACTTAATTGTGCTGGTAACTCCAACTCAAAAGCTGTTCCTCGATTCTGACTGAGTATCTTAAATGGTCCGATATATCGAGGACTTAACTTTCCTTTCACTCCGAACCTCTTAAGTCCTTTCATTGGGCTAACCTTCAGATAAACCATGTCTCCCACTTTCGGTTCCCAATCTCTTCTCTTTAAGTCGGCGTAACTCTTCTGACGACTCTGAGCTATCTTGAGTCTATCCCGGATCACCTCGATGACGTCTTGTCTCTCCTTGATGTAGTCTGGTGTAAACTCCTTGTTTTCTCCGGTTTCAAACCAACAAATTGGTGATCTACACTTCCTTCCGTACAGTGCTTCGTACGGTGCCATCTGAATGCTACTCTGATAACTATTGTTATATGAGAATTCTGCTAAAGGTAAATGATCCTCCCATGAGCCTCCAAAGTTCAGAGCACAAGCTCTAAGCATGTCTTCTAGTATCTGATTGGTTCTTTCGGTTTGTCCTCCGGTTTGGGGATGGTATGCTGTACTGAAATCCAACTTGGATCCCAAAGATTCTTGTAGTTGTTTCCAAAATGCTGATGTGAAAATTGAACCTCTATCTGAGACTATTTTCTTTGGTACTCCATGCTTACTCACAATTTCCTTCACATAAATATCCACAAGCTTTTCTGCAGTATCTTTTGTGTTTACGGCTATGAAATGAGCACTCTTGGTAAGTCTGTCCACTATTACCCATATCATATCCTTCCTCTTACTAGTCATTGGTAAACCAGTAACAAAATCCATTCCTATTTCATCCCATTTCCATTCCGGTATCTCTAGTGGTTTGAGTAATCCCGCAGGACTTTGATGCTCTGCCTTCACTCGTTGACATGTATGACATTCTGAGACATATTGTGCTATTTCTCTTTTCATGTTGTTTCACCAGAACATCTCCTTCAAATCCATATACATCTTCGTACTTCCCGGGTGTATGGAATAAGGGGTTTCATGTGCTTCTTTTAATATGATTGACTTCACTTCTGGATCATCTGGTACACAGATCCTTTTCTGGAAGTATAATGAATCAAAATCCCCTAGATGAAATTCCGATGGTCTTCCTTCGCCAATCCTTTTGATCTCCTCTTGAATGAACAAATCATCTGCTTGCTTTCGGATAATCTCATATTTCAAGTCTGAGTACATCTCATCCATAATCCTCATGGTTGCTATACTTCCTTTGACATCACCTTGAATAAACAAAATCTGAGCATCCTCTAACTCTTTCCGAAGTTCCTTTGGAATCTCCCATTCCGTAGGTTGATTCTCCGTACTCTTCCTACTTAAAGCATCTGCTACTACATTAGCTTTGCCTGGGGTATAGTTGATCTTAAGATCGTAATCCTTAATCAACTCTAGCCATCTCTTCTGCCTCATGTTTAATTCTTTCTGGGTGAAGAAATATTTCAAGCTTTTGTGATCGGTGTATAACTCACACTTGGATCCATATAGAAATTGTCTCCAACTCTTCAGAGCATACACAACTGCTGCTAACTCGAGATCATGTACTGGGTAGTTGTGTTCATGTGGTTTCAACTGTCTTGATCCATAAGCTATTACCTTCCGATCTTGCATAAGAACACATCCAAGTCCATTCTTGGAAGCATCACAATACACCGTATAATCCTTTCCTGTGTTCAGAACTGCCAATACCGGTGCTGTGGTTAACTTATCTTTGAGTGTTTGGAAGCTGGCTTCACACTCATCAGTCCACACAAATGGAGTATTTTTCTTGAGTAACTTGGTCATTGGTCCTGCAATCTTCGAAAATCCCTCTATGAATCTCCGATAGTAGCCTGCCATACCAAGAAATCCTCGTATCTCCTTAGCATTTTTGGGTGATTTCCATTCCAATACGGACTGAACCTTGCTTGGATTCACCGCTATGCCTTCTTTGGTTATAACATGTCCAAGAAATTCAACACTATCTAACCAAAATTTGCACTTGCTGAACTTTGCATATAGCTGATGTTCTCTCAAAGTTTGCAGAACTATCTTCAAATGCTTGGCATGTTCTTCTTTGTCTTTGGAATAGATTAGAATATCATCTATGAACACTATCACAAACTGCAGTTGTTGTTGTTGTTGTTGTTTCCACCTCGTCCTCCAGAGCTCTGTCCGCTCCAAGATGCCTTGTTCGGACACTCCGGCTTGATGTGTCCTTCCTTTCCACAACCATAGCAGATGATTCTGGTTTCTCGATACTCCTTCTGCAAATGACCCCTTTGGCCACAACTGTTGCAGATGATCTGGTTAATTGGGTTCTGACTCTGACCTCCCCGGTTGTACTGATTACCAGAAGTAGGTCGATATCAGGGTTTGAAACTCCGATCAGGTAATGGTTTACTGATTGGGTACTTCCTTGGCTCTATACGAGCCCTCTTCCTCCTGTCCTCCTGGACTTGCCTGTAGTCATCCTCGAAAGTGATTGCCGAGTCAATCAGTTCCTGGAATTCGGCAGTCCGTGCCAATCTCAGTTGCATCTTCATGTATGGATTCATGCCTTTCATGAACCGCTTCTTCCGCTTCTCCTCTGTATCTACATCCTCAGGTGCATACCTGGCTAACCTATTGAAATCCCGAACATACTGCATGATTGGTGCAGTATTCTGTCTCAGTTCTTCAAATTCCCTCTTCTTCAGCTCCACCACGCTGTCCGGAACATGAGCATCCCGAAACTTCTTCTTGAACTCCTCCCAGGTGAATACTTTATCTGGAGGGTGTACTGCTACAAGGTTCTCCCACCATGATGCTGCTGGTCCTGACAACAGATAAGTGGTATATCTGATCTTCTCCTCATCGTTGCAACCAACGGTCTTCAATTTCCGTTCAGTATCCATAAGCCAATCTTCAGCGTCCATTGGTTCTGGGGCTGATGTGAATGGTAGTGGTCTTGCATTTTGGAAGTCCGATAGTGTTACTCCCTTGCCTTCATTACCCCTATCATTAATGACATGGGTAAAGAAATCCTGCATATTCTTGCTCTGGCTTTCCTGGTAACGCCTCCTATCTTCCTCCATTGACCTCATATACTGTTGGAAGTCTGGGTGCAACATTGGATGTGGTGGTGTTGGTGCGTTTTCTGCTCTAGCTGCTGCATCTGCCTCCTCTTTCTCTCTGGCTTCCCGCTCTCTGCGAGCCTCTTCGGTTTCTACTAACGCCATTTCCCCCTAGTCCTGTAACAAAGAGCGATTACTCATAATTACACCATGCAAATGCTTTCTGAGCTCAACTCAATGCCCAGAACTAGTCACACAATGAAATCAAGAAGCAAATCCAAAACAAACATTTATTATGTATATACACCGTATAATACATAACACACTCACAAACTTATATTACATGTGGTACATATAAACCACTTATTTGGCTCAAAGCCCAAGCCAACGGGAATTTAAAATACGTTCTATTACAATACCACCTAGATTACTTTATTCTTCATTGGAGCCCTACTCCTCATCGTCTTCATTCGCCTCCGCGTACATCCCTGGGGTCCATCCGGTACAACGGTCTGTCCTCCGAAGACCGTCCGGAATGAAAGTTCTTCCCGTAGGTATGTAGTCTGAATCGGACGAAGTGCCGAGACAGAGATCTGTCATGCCAAAGTAACTAGATAAAGACTCATACATATCCCCAGTGGAATACATCTCCTCTTCCCCAGTCATCCATGGAGGATTCCTATTCACTTGACCCCTCATCTTCTTCTTCTTCTTCTTCTTTGTTCCAGAACTCTCACCTACGACGTACTGGGATGTTTTGGGTAATCCCATCTCCAAATCTAAAGAAATGGAGTTGGTGTCTTTCTCTTCTGCTCAAAGCTTTGGTTAACATTCTGGTTAACCGCATCACTCTCATCTCCTCGTATCACATGGAATTGGCTCCTCCTCATTACCGAAAGGTTCCCCGAAACGCCAACCCGTCGAGTTCTCGATCGGCGACTCCGAGCAGTTTATGTTCCATGAATGATCTCCCCCATATCCAGTATCATATGATGCTGACACGTGTGGATAGTGCGGAACAAAGTTAGGTGTAAGTGGATCTCTTGTAGGTAGATTTCTCTTGAACCACTGGTCACTCAAATCTACATCGCTATCTGGGTTAAAGAAGGGTGTAGTATGTTGTGGTTGTGCCCTCAAATCACGCATCCGAGTTTGGACTTTGTCAGGGTCCGTGAACTCAGCTAGCATGTGGTCAATCTCACCTCTCATCTTCATGTGTAAAAGGTACATCGTGGTCAATAAAGACTTACAGCCTATCCATGTGCCGTGTCTTTGCGCCTTCAGGACTTCTGTGTGCTAACACCAAATGATTAAGAGTGGGATCCTCATCTTCCTCGGCATGAGGTATATGAGAAAACTCTGAACATAGCAGTTCTACTGACTTGTGCTGCCTTATCTCAAGGATTGCCTTGAATAGGCCCATATGGTAGGCTGTGGTGATAGTTTTGGCTTCTCCGTATGGCATTATACGACTCATCAGCAGTTTTTCCGGTAGTTGGACCGATACTCTGCACTTGGCTAGGATTTCCCCATCATAGTAAGTATACTTGATAACAGTATCCGTGGATCACAATGAAGTTCCTTCAAAGATCCCACACAGGAGAGCTGTTATTGGTCCATCATAATCACCGAGCCAACCCTCAACTTTCCTCAAAGTCCTCTTAGGAAAAGTGTTCGCCATTATGGCTGTATACAAAAACAGAATATTAGTGGTGATAATGCATCATAATAGCTATAATAAAGAATTATCGCACTAAAATATATGGTTTTGCTATTCTCAAGTGAATAACCACCATATTTCTAGAGAATCCTTTACTATTTCTACTAGACTCCTACAGGTTTCTTCCCTATACTAGGTTTTTCCAACCTAAGGTCGCAACATTTGCTCTGATACCAACTGCGGTGACCCAAAGCATACCACCGCATGTTGTAGTATACAAGTCGTTGATATGATCTTTGTGAAGGGGCTTCCTCACAAGTTGCCATATCCCTCGTAGTGGTACAAATGAAACATTGCAGGTCATAACACTCCATACTTTATTACAAACATTGTCTTAACAAGTTGGTATTCTCATAGGTCCTATGAGAACAACCTAAGATATTACTTAAGTACGATTACAACTCATAACAAATATATAAAGAGCTCAACAACTTATTTAGGTAAATTCTACGTTGCTCGGCTCTAAGATACTAGGGTATGTCACTACTCCTCCACCTCCGTGTCATCTGGTCCGTAGACTATCCCATAGTCTACGCCTTCCACTCCGCCGGTAAGATCAGGTTCATCGTAGACCAACTCGTAGCTTCCTTTCCGTGCTCCATCGTTGATAGCCTCCACTTCCGATCACAGTCTAGCAAGGGTGTCGAAAGAAAGTGAGTACAGAGGTACTCAGCAAGTTCTAAAAGAATAAAAGGTGTTTGATGCACTAGCTACAACCATTGATCAGGAAATCGCAGGTCAATGCATGTTTTGAAAACATTTCTTCAAAAGGTTGCTTTTATTATGAAAACTATGCCCGTCAGTCTTCACAGGTTGACTAGAACTTCGTGGAGTTCCTTTCCTGCCGCGTTCGCAGTTCCCTTCCCGGAACAAGGAGTGATAGCCACAATTTGTTACACTCTGCAGAGGTGCGTTACTTTTCCCACAAGAGATCTCACCCTTTTTGCCATCCGCAGGGACTTGCCCCCGTTCACACTTCCTTTGGTGTGAGGCCAGGTATAAAGATCCAAGCCCACACCGCCTTCTCCGCGACTGCAAACCCACCCTTTTGTCCACCCGTACACCTCCAAAGAGACTTTCCCCCGATAATACGGCTTTACTCATGATGTACTTTGGACAATCCTTCATAGATCGTAGAGCCATCATCACTAATGGATGGGGATTTAAAAGGCTATCCCAACCTACGGCAGTGCCTCCAACACCCCGCCGGCTCTACCAATCCGTTGGCGTGCAGAAGGGAAAAGATACAAATTTGGCTTTTCCAGAGCCATTATAGATCTCATGGTCAACGCGGTTTGTACGGCGCTAGAATCACTGGACGGCATTGGTAATTTAATCCTAGGGTGATATAACCCATTGCAATGGAACCTCCACCATATCAACACATACCATGGTTCCATTGCCAGCCACATAGTCATATTCATAGTTGGAAAATAACATTTTTATTTGCGATGCAGGAATGATAAGTATATAGCTTTGCATTAAAGTAGTAGAAAATAATCAAGTTGACATGAGCAAGGGTTGAACTTGCCTGTGGACTGCGAGATAGTGCAGTTCAATGCAGTTGATGGAACCTGGACCTCGGGTTCTGTAAGAAGCATCATTGTCCGGTAAGGACAATGTTATAAAAATCCAAATAATGCAATCATGGATGTATTATTTTATGTTGAATCCCTTTACCCCATTGAGTTATTACAATTTAGGGTTGTATTTAAGATTTATGTCTTTGACGGTAATTTACAATTGATTTAAAAGTCTTAATCATTGTAATTCACACAAAGTACAACAATTCAAAGTAACATGATTTTATTTGATAATTGCCTTAGTCATTCCAAAATAATTTGAAATTATAGATCTACCTCTATAATTTTTGGAATAAAAGAGAATATAGTAGTTTTCTGGGAAAAATTCCCTTGTTCAAAAGAAATGACTTGGAATAATAGAATCTCATTTTGAAATGTTTGAAAATAAGTATTTGAACTTATTTGAGATTTTTCCTTGAATTTTAAATACAAGGAAATTATAATTTAAAATTCCAAGTTATTATTTAAATTCTGAAAATTCATAATTTTGAATTTGTTTCATAAATTCCATTTCATATTTTATTTTGGTTAAGATTTATTTTTCATTCATAAATCCAATTTTTATTGGATTTTAGAGTTGTTTATAATTTATTAAAATTTGGTAAAGTTTTGATCTTTTATTAATTATAAAAAGACCAAAATACCCCACTGGACCCCTATTGGGCCCAGCCCAATCACTTAAACCCAGGGACGGCCCAAATAGGCTGGCCCCCTTTTGGGTTCGGTGGCGCCGAAGCGGCCCACCTCACTCACTCTCACTCGGCCCTCTTCTTACTCGTCTAACCCTAATCTCTGGCGACCCCGTGGCGATGGCGTCGCCGCCATGGCCGCCGCCCTGCTCCGGCCATCGCCGGCCTCCTCCGCCGTAGCCATCTACCTCTCCTGAACCGCCGCGAGCAGATCTATCGATCTGTCCGCGCCGTTTTTTCCCCTCTCGTCCTCTCCTGGCGAATCGCCTCGATCTGGATCCACTGGAGAATCGCCTCGACGAACTCCGGCGAGATCTCGTCCTCGCCGACGACGTGTGCACTTCCGAGACCGACCTGGCGCGGGTGCTGCTTGCAGCGCACCGTGCCGTCGTCTCCATGCCGTGCTTCTTGTGGTGGTGTTCGTCGGCGTAACGCCGGCGACTTCCCTGGCTTTGCAGCTGCTATGGCCGCGCGGGCACTGCCTCGCCATGCCATAGCTTCTGCCTCCAGGCGCGGGTAAGGTCCTATGCTCCTCCTCCTTCTCTTCTGTGCGCCTCCCCTTGTTACTGTGCTTCTTCCTCCTCATGCTATGTCACTCTCTGGTGATCTTGTGATCATCTAGAGTCATGCTACTGCTGCGCAATCTTACTGTGCTTCGGTTTACTGCAAGCTTATGGTCAGATTACCAGTTACTGGTACTGGCACATGTCGATTTGCTTGCTGTTCATGCTATGCTTGCTTCTCTGCTACTCCTAGCTTGCTCTACACTTGCCAGGCTCTACTGTGCTTGCTTACGGCTTGATATACCCTGCTGTTCATGCTTATGGGCTTGCTATGCTTACTGGTTTATCATACTTGCTTGTCTAGGTGTACTTGTGTTGCATCTGTGACACTTGTGTGTGTGCCAGAGGTGCCTGTGATATGATTCAAGATTACTCGCAAGCCAATGATCCATTGGACCATTTCTTGCTTGTTGGCAACTCTCTCTGTGTAGCTTGGCTTGCTATGATTGGTTAATTTGATCAATTGATTGTCAGTGATTGTTTACTGGCTAACACTGTGGCTATATGATTCACTTATCTGGTGATGCTGATGCGCAAGCATCCCTGTGCTGTTGCTTACTTGTACTGTTGCTTATTTCTAGCTATCTAGACTTGCTCTAGTGGCTATGAATTAAGTTGTATTGCTTAACAGTATGCTGCTATCATGCTTAGCATGGATCTGTGATAAATTCATGCTTGGATTACTTAATTATGATGAACTGCTTATGCAGTGATGATTTAAATGTCTTGCTTGTATATGAGTTTGCTGTTCATGATTCTTTTACAAGCAATTAAAATCTGAATCCATTTCTGGATAGTGATGTGATCTATTTGGCTTTCTGTTAATTGGTGCTAAGTGTGATGTGACCTCAGTAGCCTTGCTACTGACTGGTTGCTCACATGATTGGTTGGATCTTGTTGGCTACTCAACTTTGCTTGCATATTAGGGAATCATAGTAAGTATGAATGCCAATATGCTTGCCTGTGAAGAAATCTAGGGTTTCTGATGGTTGCTTGCTTAGGATCTTCTGTGTAGTCTTAGCTGCTAATCTATGCTATCTACTGGTGCTATCTGTGCATGTGATCTTGCTAGTGTGCATCTGTGTATGCTTTCTAGCCTCTGTGCACATGATCTGTATCTGGATGGTTTCTGTCTTAGTAGCTTTTGACTGGCAGTAATCCTTGGTGAAAACCAAGTGATGATCTACCCATATGAGCATCTGCTCATCCCATGCTTATGCATATGATGGATTAGATCCATTGGATCTTTTCCAGGAACTAGGTATACCTTGTTCCAGCTCCTAGAAAGTAATGCTTTGTTGATGCAGACTTGGTTTTGTTCACACCCTTCACCTCCCGAGCTTGGACGATCTTCTCCCTCACCATGATCTCTGGTGGCTTGAATGGTTGTGTGTGTTGGTTCTGTTCTTGCTCAAGAACAGATGAACTATGCTTGTTTTTGCTTCCCCCCTACCTGGTGATCTTATCTGGTCGACTGGTCACTGGTTTTAGGGTTTGTGCTCCTTTTATATGATCCCTACTTCTCTCCCTGCATTGACACACAAGCCTGGCATGCTTGGTGACTATGCTTTTGCATGGCCTTGCTGTTGCTGCCCAGCACACTTGAGCTGTGTGCTCTCATATGTCAAACTTGAGCCCCTGGTGTGTGCTCGGGTTTGGTCTCAGCTGCCCTTATCTTGTGTCGTCTCTGGTTTTGGACAAGCACAAGTGTGTCACATTTGGTTCTGTCCAAACTGAATATTGTGTCACTTGCTAACTGTCCAAACTGAATATTGTGTTAACACTTGTATTCTGGCTAGTGTTGGTGTTTTACTATTGCAGGTTTGTGAAGATGGACATGGCCAGAAGATATACTTCAAGTCATTTAGTCTAGGTTTTAGTTTAGGAATCAAATTGTAATCTTCCTTTTTATTTCTGTTTATTATTCATTGATTCTTGTATCAAGAATTTTGTAAAGACTTTGTAATCTGTGTTGTTATCAATAAAGCCCAAGTTTTTGTTTATGAGCTTGTGATTATGTGACATTTATATTCTGGAATAAATATTGTATTTGTGATTCACTTTGAAATTCAAAGTGATTTGAATTCATGAGTTGTGTTTTAAATTATGAATTCCATTTTCATATTGTTCAACACTTATTGTTAAATGTATTGACACTTGTCAAATGAAATCAATTCCCCAAATCAACAAGATACAAAAGAGATCATGTCGAAATTTCCCTAACTCACATTGCCTAACCCTAAGTGCAAAATGAGAGAGAACCTCGATCCCTCTTAGGTTTAGTTGCAATAAGGCGCGAAAATTTCCCCCGTTTTGCGATGAAATGCACATCCCGTTTCTAAATCTACCCTTCGTTGTTCCTATGTTCTGGGTTATTACAGCTCGCTTGTTAGCCACCTGTCGTTTGGTCTTATCTTGACGGTCCAGAGCTATAAGAATGAGATAGTTCTAAAAATAGCGCTAGCAGAGTGGTTAATAACATTTTTCTCAGTGGTAAGTTTGTACCGGACAGTCCACAGGGCCAGGACTGTGTTAAGAAAAGGATCACACCGCCACGAGCATCCAAGCATAGATGCATCTCAGCTTGGCGCTGCCTCCCCACACACCACCGAATGACGGATCTAGACGGGAGTGTATACCTACGGCCAGCAACTTCCACTCCGCGCTCGAAGACGCCCAAGGGAAGGCTATTGCCGCCGCACGACCAGGGGCGCCGCTATGTCCGCCGCATGCGGGCCTCCTCTGTTGATGTCGTGCCAGCCAACCCCACAATATTTGCCGCCGCAATCTACCAGCCCCTGCATGTTCGGCGTCGGGCCCCCTGCCAAAGGGAGCCGCTGGGGTCTTGGTCTTTGGCAGCGCTAGGGGTTCTCGTGTTTCTCTTATCCCCCAATCTTGTCGGCGCAAGGTGTGGCCAAGAACCACATTACGTGTGACACAAATAAGTTAATCTCTTATAAGAAGACCCCGCAAAAAAATCTCGTATAAGGAAAAAATGTTACTCTCGGAAAGGGATTTCGTGCACATGGGAGTCAGTGCTCCCGCCATGTGGAGTTACGTGGTTGGCTGCTTTCTGTGTTGATAACTGTGCCACTACCATTTTTCAGCAAATACGATGTCTTGCAAAACACAAATACATGTTGCTTGCTGCCATGTGGAGTACGAGGGAACAGTATACTGTACAATAGGTAGGTGAGCGTTCCTGTCTCACAGTAGCAGATGTGGCAGCTGAGACGGCACAATTCTCGTTGACACGTACATACCTTATTAACTTTGGTGGGCCATATGCTCAGACAGAACGGGTTGACCTAAGGGCATCTTCAGCTGAGCAATTGTTTGTATTCCGCACGGACCGAAAATATGTATATACACAGGTCCAGCGCCCGACGGCGCAAAGTGACCGGGTCATCCGCGGCGACGCAATACGGCCCAAATATATGGCAGGTTTGCGTCTTCACGGACGCTCCACGGTCGCGTCGAGCATCCGCTCTCTTGTCACACGGGCCTGCCTGGCAGCGATCCTGGCTTGAGCCGGTGCCAATTGAAAGCACAATTACTGGCAGGAAAGGCAACCGCCGGAGTGGCAACAACGTCGATGGACGCACGAACCACCGGAGTGGAGCGCTAAACCGCCGCGGAAGAGCAACCGCACCACTCTCCGGTATATGCGCCACCATTAATCCACGCTCAATAAGACCCTTGCGAGGATCTCCAACCGGCATGCACCATTCACTCTAGGAAGCCATGAGCAACCTATCGTTGCCATCGGACACCGACAGCGAGGGAAAGCCGCCGGGATGGTGACATTGGTGCGATAGAGCTGCCACGCCGAGCAGCTCTAGCGGCCGACGCCAACGGACAGCGAGGAGGAGGAGGCGGAGGCCATCGCCGAGGACGGCGAGGAGGAGGGGGAGGCCGTCGACGAGGACTGCCATAATGAGGAGGGGAACGCCGTTGGCCACGACGGCCAGAACGAGGAGGAGGAGGCGGAGGAGGATTCAGGTGCTAGGTGGGCACGACTAGAGGCGGAGGAGGTGGCCGAGGAGGCAGCGGCAGCGAAGAAGGAGGCAAGGTCCCGGGCGAGGGCGCAGGCGCAGCTTTCGTTCACGGACGACGATGAAGACCCCAATGACCACTTGTCAGAGGGGGACTCAAGTTCGTCGGCCGCGTCAATCGCCACTACCTCTTCCCAGGAGGTGACGAATAGGAAGCGCGTCCGTGAGGATGACGAGGCGGGGCCTTCGAAGAAGAAATAGTTTAGTAACTTTTATGTTTAATTTGTATGTTAAATTTTAATTTATTCGAACATGTTTAAATTTGTTGTTCTGGCCATGTTGTGCCCCTTTTGGAATCTTTTGCGCGCGTCCGTTTGCGTCGGCCGCTGGAGCCACCGCCGACGCAAACGGACGCATGACCATTTTCACATCCACGTGTCGCCACAAACGGACAAACGCGGATATTTTATAAATCCAAAATGCGTCGCTGGAGATACTCTAAGTAAAGCACAATAGCTTTGGAGTATCTTTTTAAGAACCGCGGCGGTCTCGCTGACCGTGGAGCAGAGGCAGCACAGGCTAAAAAAAGGAAAAAAAAAAACAGAGGCAGCACAAGTACAAAGCAAAACACGACCACAAAAGGTCTTTGATACATGGGCACCCGTGCTCCCTCTAATTTCGAGATTTTTTTAAATTTTAAAATCTCACACTTCTATGTCTCTAAAATTATGGTGTTAGATAGATATGTATAGAATGAGTGTATGCAAAAAAAAGTCCTTTTAAAAATATGTTGTAATTTGGGAAATATAAAAAAGACAATTTTTTATGGTAAATGGTAGTACAATAGTATTAAAATAGTATATATTTTTTTAATTTTTTTTGTTTATTTTGTTTTTCTCAAAACTTAAAGTATTTTTTACCCGGAGTTTTTTTTGCGTAGACTCCTCTTATACATATCTATCTACATATTTAATATCATAATTTTTGGAGAAACAGAAGTATAAGGTTTTAAAAAATTTAAAAATCTGAAATTGGAGGGAACACTGGTGTCCATGTGCACAAATTACATATATATTGTCTTTAAACTTAACTCTTCTCCAGAAAATCGAATGGGATCCTAATCTACAGTATTGTGTAAACTATAGAATTTACGACGACAATTTGGTAGATGAGATTTTGGATCTCAACGGGGAAACGGGGCCGAATAAAATGCATATAACTTTGCTTCATTGGACAAGGTTAATTTCGGGAAGAAAAAAACTCGTTGTTTCTCTAATATTTTTTACAACTACAAAATATTTGAATTATATGTAAAGATGGAAATTAGATGTATTATTTATGCAAGCCTTTGTTGTGCTGCACAAATTACATATATATATAAATTATAAGCTTCAAAATGGAGAAGTCAAAAGTTTAAGTTGGATTTCACACTGCAAACCGGTTTCACACCCATCAGCTCTGCATGTTTCCAAATAAAGTGACCTCAGGGCGAGACTGAATAGATGGAACCGGGCGGCATGTGAACCTGCGGCAACTCGACATCTCATTGGTTCAGAAATATTGTGGGATCTAGTACTGCAGGTGGCTTTTTTCGTATACAAAGAGCACGTAATACACGGTTGTGGTCCTGTGGACCTCTTTCTTGACAGTGGTGGGGTAGTACCGTAGTAGTACTGCTACCGTAGTACAGTGGCTTCGTGTTCCCAGAAACTGTTTTCTGTTTCTGCTCGAGTAATCGGTGCTGCAAAGCCTTCAAGCGGACGAGGCCGTGGCAGTGGCTTCTGCACCATAGACAATGTCGGGGCACAGTGCCTCCGCCGCGCGTGGCTGGGCCGGAGAAGGGGCCGAGGTAGGTGGAGCAAAACAGGCAGACGAGTCCAGCCTGGGTGACTGGGTCGAAGCGTAGGAGCTCGGCAGCTCGCTGCCGTTGGCGGACGGCGTGAGCGCCTGGAGCGACCGCGCGACATCATGCGTGGTGCGCCTCGGCAGGACGACTGCACCACCGTGCTAGGTCCACTCCAGCTCGGATCGCTCCACAATCGAGCTCGTCGTCGACGCCTATGCCCCCATCGCAGGACGAGGTGATGACGGGGGCCTCGCTGGCTGCCTCGAGGTGGGCGTCGTGTGCACCATAGCCCCGTCCCGCCGCTCTTCTCGCCCCCATGGGCCTCACCGCTGTCTTCCCCAAAACTGAGAGCTCAAACAACAATCAAAGAGTGGCTGAGGATGATGTGCCAGCGCTGGCGAGCTTGTGGCCCGGCGACGGAGGAAAGTCAGGGCCTGTCGTCATCTTCTCCATGCAGCGCCGCCACGGCGCAGGAATCGAGGAGATGGGGAGAGCCGGGGTGGCCGGCGTCCATCTTAACTCTATTGGAAGGAGGCGGCCGGCGTCCACCCGCGCCCTCACGCGCATGCCACCGCCCGCGCCTGTCCTCACCGGCGTGCTCCAGCTGCAGGGACGCCACAACGGCATGCTCCAGCGTGGATCGCCACAGCGGCGCTCGGTCAGATGTTTAGCTGATGGAGACGGAGTCGGCGGTGCTGGACCCAGACTGGGTCGAAGCAGAGGAGCTCGCTGCCTCGGCGTGCATGTTGTGTCGGCGGTGCTAACGAATGCCGGATCGAAGCAGAGGAGCTCGCTGCCGCCGGCGAGCTCGTTGTGTCGGCAGGATGAGTTGTTTATGCAGCAGGATGGCCGTCGCCCCGTCGTACCGCAGCACGTCGCTGCCACCGGCGAGCTCGTTGTGTCGTCCAGATCAGCTGAGTCCCAGACTTGAGGTGTGGCAGGTTCTATCATCCACAAGTCTACAACGCGGCGGCTGAGCATGGCCGACGGCAGGCTCGCTTCGCAGATCGATTCCGACGATGCTCGCCGCCACCTCCGTCATAGTACTACTACTCTAGGCTGCCATCGTGAGATGAAACCAGGGAGAGAGAGAAGCAGATGGAGAAAATGTGTTCCCCATGTGATTGCGGGTCCCATATCTGAACTCTGGTGTGTGCAGAGGCACTTTAATTCTTGGTCCACTTGTGTGTGCTGTGTTGTATTCCATGCGTATAAACTTTAATTTAAAAAATTGGTATAGTTGTTGCGGTGCCCTACCTGAAAACGTGGACCAATGGCAGTTCGATTTCCGCCAGGAGCAGGTGCCGCCATGTTCAACTGAGCATTTTCCCCTCAGGGCCTCTGTCCCTCTGAGCAGCACACCGCAAGGCACGCATACGCAGCAGCATTGCTTTTTTCCTCCCGTCCGCAGTGACTGTGCACGTGGTACACATTAAATGCGCGGCTGCAGGTAATACACCAACGATACTCATATAGTTCATGTATACGCTATTGAAGCTCTGTCTACAGTGCAAAGGATACGGACAGATTGATGACCAGATTGAAAGAACGAACGGCTCAAAGTCGCTCCAGCTGGCGAGAGCAGTGGAGCTCATGTGCCATTACCACTTTTCGGTTACTCTCTCCCTATATATTTTTATGCAATTATTTTGAACCAGAGAGTACTGAGCCTTGTACAACAAGGATATAATCCCACGTTCCCATGTATCTGAGGTAGTATCGTGTATAGCAAGGAAATAATTCCGTCATCTCGGGCCGGAGGAAGTATTAATCTGCTATTCTGGTAGAGTACACTATGAGATATAGTGTCGTGTACAACAAGGAAATAATCCCATCATCGGTAAATACGATCGAAACTTTGTCTCACTGCTGGTTCAATCCTACGTCGGTGTTCCAGCGAGGTTAATTACGAGATGTTAGTTACTAGCCTTACACGATTTGGGGCTTTGTCTCAACGTCAATGGACACGGGCCACGCGGCCACTATTCACGACGGCGGCGCCCGTGGTCGGCGCGCGGTACTGCGCGCCGCACGGGATGACGCTCACGGCGACAGAGACGTTCTTCGATGGCTTCCCCATCACAGACGCCCGCGGCGCGACGGTGATGCGGGCCGAGAAGGCCCCCTTCAGCTGCCCTAGCCGCCACCTGCTCCTCGACGTCTCCGCGGCGTCGCGCCGCCCCGTGCTCACCGTGAGGCGCTCGCCTGCCTTCTTCGAGATCCGCCGGAGGTGGAACGTGTACAGCGGGAACAGCACCAGCCAAAGTGACCTGCTCTTCGTCGCCGCCGAGTCTCCGCTTTTCAAGCCCGGAGTCGTCCAGGTGCACCTCCCCGGCCGCGATGGTGGGCGGGATCCCGACTTCGTCGTCCACTCCCGCGGCTTCTTCGGCTGCGATTACACTGTCTCCCGCGGCGGTGCCGCCCTTGCTCAGATCAACACTGGGCACGCGACACTGTTGGGTCTTCTGTTCAATATGATGGCGTATCGTATTAGCGTCAACGCCGGCGTGGACCACGCTTTCGTCGTGGCGCTCACCGTGATTCTGGCGGAGATACGTCATGACGACGAAGAAAAACGTCGCCGGCAACTACGCGCCTGGAACTCGCGCTGATCTGCCGGCAATGATAGACCCTTTGCTAGCTCCTTCGTGCAAGATGTTTGCCTCTTAGAGTTATATATTGCGTAGATACTAGGTACATTCAGATTTAGATAAATCTAAAACATCTGTTATACGACGGGCTAGGTAAATTTATCCGGAGGTTGATGTCCCTTTTTCTTTAGCATGTTACCTACTACCCTGTCTCAACTGACGCTTCAAAAATATGCTGCATACAAATGAGCGCAGCTTCTTTTGGTGGAAGCACATGACAAAGGCTGATAAATCCTTTCGCTAGATTGAAAGAATGATGTCCGAATTATCTGCTGAACCGGTGTAACCATCCGGTGCGGCGGTGAACCTACAGATTTCAGTGGTTGAACCGGTCAAACCACCTATATTCTACCACTAACCAAGGGAGAAGATGAACACTGACCCTCCTTTTGACATTCCGAATATATTGTTGAAACAAGTAAACATTGGTTTATGAGGAAACTCGGCAAAAAAGAAGTGCCTCATGTTGAGTAGTACTTAAATTCAGAAACAGTCGGGCATGATTCTATGTTACTATGTGGTGGAAGAACTTCAGTACATCCTTGGAAAAACCCATCTGATGCAGCAGCTAATCAAGTGGCTTTAGAAGCCTGTGTACAAGCTCACAACGAAGGGTGTGATCTTGCTCGTAAAAGTGATTAAATTATGGGTCACGCTGAGCGTCCCCCGGGGGATTAGATTTCTAATCCCCCGGGTGGACAGCCGTTGGATTAGCTCGATTGGACCGTCCAGATCATGACACGTGTCACAGTATACCTCAGTCCCACTTTTGCTACCATAATGCACCAAAGTAGCAAAAAACGGTTCGTTTGTAGCAAAATCAACACAATTGTAGCAAAACACGGTTCACCCAAAATACACACAGATCTCGTCGGAGACTCGCCGGAGACCTCGCCGGAGACGATGTAGCAAACATGTTGTACTATTGTAGCAAAACAATTCTGGTATTGTAGCAAAACCGATCTTATCGGAGACCTTGCAAAAAAACTCGCCGGAGATGTGTAACACCCCAAATTTCAATGAAAAAGAAAGTTAGAGAATTCCAGAAATACAAAATTTCAAACCAACAAAAACTTTTCTTTTGCATATAGTACCATGCATAGGACTTGTGCATTTGAGTGATATGCCATGATGATTGTTATTACTTGTTATTGATATGCTCTAAAACCCTAGAGTGATCATGTGGAGATCACCAACCAAATAAATCAAAAAGGGAAGAAATTCCCATAATTGAAAAACCCTAAAAACCCTCACATATGCCCTATGGCATTTTTCGAAATTTTAACCCTAGACCTATTTGGTCTTCACCATTAGTTGAATAATGTTGTGAAACACTTATTACAACTTTTGGAATCAAGGGTTCACCATTCAAATGAATTTCCAACACTTTTTCCCACTCACATGTGATGATGACCAAATCTGCCAATTTCAGTCTGATCACCACTTTGAGCCCCTGCAATTCAATTTTCCCAAACCATTCTTTGCTAACTCCTTGCACCATTTCAAAGTCAACATCAAGGTGAACAACTTTGATGAAGACCACCCTGCCAAATTCATCTTTGATCACTAGCTATGCTCACCCAAAGTGGCAACTTTATAATGAGTTCAACAATCTTCACTTAGCCATTTTGGGCCATTTTTGAAATCCAATTTTTCCACCACCACCTCAACTCATCTCTGGTCAAATACAACTTATCTCAACTTTCACTTTTCAAAAACATTCACCATTTGAATTATTTCCATTTTTGATATTTTTGTATTTTCCAAATTTGAACCCTATTCATACACTATAGCAAATAGTGATCTACTCAAACTAACCTACTCTAACCAACCCCAAATGGTCCCCTGGTCCCCTCTCTCACTAACTCCAGCATAGAAACCCTAGGGAGGGAGAGAGAACATGCATGGCATGGCCATGCCGGCCACATGCCGGCCATGCCGCACCTCCCCCTCTCTCCTTCATCGCCGACCCTGGCCCCCATGTCCCTGCACTCCACCTCACTCTACTGAGTCGCCTAGCATCGGCCGTTGTCGAGGAGGAGCCCTGCATTGGCCAGACCAGCACGCGTCCATGGCGCCCTGGACGCCGCTCGCGTCGAGCGCGTGCACGCCGCGGACACACCCTGGCCACGCGCCACGCCATGACCTCGAGCACCCCCTGGACCCCCGGCGAACACGTTGAGCCTCCCAGTGACACCGCAGCGCGCCCAGACATGATCTCGACCACGACCCGTGCCCGCCGTCGCCGGAGAAGAGAACCCCGATCCGCCGCAGACGCGCCCGTCGCGGAAGCAACGCGACCAACCTAGCCACCGCCCGACCCCGTTGTCGCCGCCAATAGCATCGCCAGGAGCCGTAGAACACTGCCACCACCTCGCCTAGCTCGATAGCTCGCCGGAGGAGCTGCGCCATGGTTGACTTCCTCACGGCCCCGCAGCACCCTCGCGTCCCTATAAAAGGAGACCTCTCCTCGTCGATCTGAGCACACCATCACCTTCCCCTCTTCTCACTCGATCACCTGAGCCACTCCACTGCCTCGATTAGCCACTGACGCCGCCCAATTGAAGCCTCACTGCCCGTGGTCGCCGCCGAAGCTCGCCGTCGATTGGAGCCGCCCCAGGACGAGCCGCCGGTACCAGAGCTTCGCCGTCGTCGACATCGTCACCACGCCCACTGCCAACCCTAGCTGGAGCCACCGTAAGCGCTCCGACCCCCTGCCCTCGCCGCCAGAACCTCTGCTTCTCGCCGGAGAAGACGACGACCGTGCGCCGTTGGATCGTCTTCTAATCCAACGCGCCACGTCGCTCGTACCGTTTCGGGATTTAACAGCCACTGACGCGTGGACCCCACGCTGTCAGCACGCCGCGCGTCTGTGGACCGTGGTGGGCTGGAGTGGGCCGTTTTAATTCAAATCGGCCCAGCTTCGTTTTCCCGCCGGCCCTTTTATTCAAATTTGATTTAAACCAATTCCAAACTTTTCCAATACTGCCCAAACTTTGAAATTCAACCTTTTCCAATTGGCTAAACCAAATTTAGTGAATTTGACATTGTGAGAAAGCCACTGAAATTCTCTATCCAATGCCACTGGCCTCTTGGTCAAATTCTTTGTAGAATTAATGTGACAAAAATAACAAGCCAGGGATTTTTCCCTATTCAAATAATTCTTAAAAATCAACCAAAATAGATATTAAGTTAATTCCAACTCTAATAGCTCACTTTTGACTTACACTAATTGTTTATGCAATAAAATGGTGTGGTCACTTTGCATGATCATGCCATGGTTTAATGAATGGATATTTTGACTAGTTTAACTAGTTGATATTATCCAAAACTATTAAAGTTAAATTGTGTGAAGTCTTACACTTCATTTAAACTTGTCTCACATGAATTCATGGGATGTTTGGACCCCTGGTTCCAAACTCTCTTATATGAATTTCTTGAGATTTAAATCAAATATAGTGTTATTTAAATGGCATGAGGTGTTCCACCTCATTTAAATCATTCTACCAAATGATGATGATGATGAACATTTGATCTAGGTCAAGATGAGTTCATCCATGATTGTTGGAGAAATTAAATCTTAAGAAGATTTCAATGAGAGGAAATTATTTCTCAAGAACCCTATGGAAACTATCATTTACATATAGAATACAAATCCTATTTAAATCCCACCACCCATGCACCCTAGTTTATTTATGTGTGTGCATAGAGTAGTTGTGTGTTGATTTGTGATGTGTGGAATAGCCCTGGAATTAGTGAGTAATTATACTCGTATTCAAATTTAGACGGTAGCACCGGAGAGTACGCCGAAGAAGAAGGTTGCTACCGGGAGGAGGAAGAGGAACAGTTTGAGAACTACCAAGGCAAGCTAAATTACTATGCAAGCTTTTATTCTTGCCAAGTGCAAAGCCCCTTGGGGCAAGGCACCATGTCTTACCTTTTCTTATGTGAACCCATCCCAAGTTTTTACTTGTTTTCCAAATGATTTCCTTTTATAGTTAACTTTGGTCAAAATACAAGTTGGTTTTTAGAGTAGTGAGTTAGCCTTTTCCAAGCAAAGCAAGGTAGCACCTCTCATGAATTAGAGCTAGTGCTAATGAACTAAACTTAACTACTCTAGATGGGAACTCTGTGATTTTGAAAGGATTTTGAAACCTTGGAATGAAGATGCATTCCATTGAATGAGTTTTGAAGGTGAATATGACCAAGAGAAGATGGTGATTTTTGATAAAACATGATGTGGGTTTGAATGCGATACCTTTCCAATTCTCAAGTACCCCCACAATACCTGATTATGGGTAGGGCTTAAGCGGAAGTTTATGCGTCTTAGTATGGGTTCCCTCTAAACAAGCGTCATCGGGGTTATGCCGAAAGCTGCCTCTACCACAAAAGAAACGATACGATATGATGCGAAATGAGGTGAATGTCCGGCCCAAGCCTGTGCGATTCCCGAGGTTGTGATTGGTCTTCACTTTGGGAGGCCAAGCTCATGGGGAGAGGTGCTCATACTAGGATTCGTAAGTGAAAGGTTATGGTTGATGATCCGCGTGCGTGTTACGATTATTCGGGAAATCCCGACGGATGAAATCAAATGTTGTGGCACAAGTGTGCAACCTCTGCCAGTGTAAACCTATTCGAATAGCCGCGTCCACGGTTACGGACGGTTGGAAAGGCCATACAGTTTCCGATGTCATATCTTTGAAAATGATGTTGAAAGGTGATGGTGAATTGACTTGTGGTGAATTGAATTGAAATCACCACTTGAATGGTGGGAATGACACTAATGTTCCCCCTTGGGTTAGTTAGCACTTGAATAAGTTTTTCTCAAAACTTTGTGAACCAAAACTAGCTTTATGCAAATAAACTAGAGCTTAGCAAACCCTACTAGAATGTCTAGCACTTTTTCTTGAATTAGTTTGCGAGTACTCAACGTACTCACGGCTTTGTCCCTGGCTATTCAAATGGCCAGAGTATGAAGATGAACAAGGAGATGACCAGCAGGACGCCTACGACAACTAAGCGCCTTCCGACGTCAAGCGTTGGCCTGTGGACTAGAGAGTCCTTGTATCTTACGCTTCCGCTATGTTGAACTATGAACTTGTGTTTGTTCATTGATCAATAGATCAACTATTCGTGTAATATGGATCATGTGATTCCAATTTGTAAGACTTATGGGTTGTAATGAATGATGACTGTGATACTTAACTATTATGCCTCGCAACAACAATATTCCTGGGATTGCGATGTATGACATAATAGGCATTCGGACTTAAAAATCCGGGTGTTGACAAGTTGGTATCAGAGCCATTGTTTGACCTTAGAAGACCTTAGTTAGAATGGGCGTTCTGAAAAATTTAACTTTGAAATCAAATGAAAGGACTTATTTGTGAAAATTTACTACCCTCTTGCCTTTGAGACTTTGCCAAAATTTGATCATGTCTATCTTATTTAAATCAACTTAAAACCTTGCCACACTTTGCCCTCTCTAACTTACTCATCCAATTCTATTTCAGATGGAGCCGAATGAACCCCTCAACACCAAGTTCTATCAGCTTGGAAACGGAGGAAGCTTGATCTTCGAGCATGACCTCGACTCCCTGTCGGATCACCTTGGCCGCCCACACCACGAGTTTCACGGGATTCAGGTGGACGACCAGCCGGGAGGGGAACTGCAGTGGATTATCACTGCCGACTTGAGGGGCAAGCTGGAGCCTCCCACCTCGGAGAGGATCCTTTTCTCTTTCAGGGAAAGCAACTGGCTCGACGGGCTTGCACGTGCTCTTCAGGAAGCACTTGCTCGTCTGTGCGGACAGAATACCGAAGCCCTTCGTGAGGAACGCTTTGCGCATCTCGCACGGCGTAACTCTGACGGAAGACCCATGGATGTGCCACTCCACCCCCAGTTGAGGCACCATGTGGATCACTTGGACTTCATGCTCTACCAGATTCAGAGGGACCTCGACGCCTCTCGCGCTTACGCGAACCAGACCCATGCTCACATCATCGAGCAGGGTGAGGCGATCAAGCTACTCAACAACGACCGCAGGAACCTTCGCCAGCAGCGTGCCAAGAAGGACGCTACGATTCGCCGCCTTCGCGACCGGATCGCGTCACTTGAGGCCACTGTCACGGCCCAGGAGGATCAGATTCGTCACATGGAGGAGGACGATGAAGGCATCGATATTCAGGGAGGAGACGCCTTTCTGAGCGATGACGATGACTTTGAGGAGGACGAGAACACCGAGGAGGAGGACTACGAGTTCCTGGAGATCCCCCGTCTTGTTTGTCGACAAGAAGGATGGTGCAAATCGTTTATGCACCGACTATCGTAAGCTTAACGATGTCACCATCAAAAACAAATACCCCTTACCCAAGATCGAAGACTTGTTCGACCAACTCACCGGATCCCAAGTTTTCTCGAAAATTGATCTTAGAACTGGATACCACCAACTGAAGATCCGAGCCACCGATATTCCAAAAACTGCCTTTACCACCAGATATGGGTTGTATGAGTACAACGTCATGTCATTTGGACTGACCAATGCTCCCGCTTATTTCATGAATCTCATGAATAAGATCTTCATGAACTTCTTGGACAAATTTGTCGTTGTTTTCATCGACGACATTTTGGTCTACTCCAAGTCCGAAGAAGAACATGAACAAGATCACGGAGATTGTTCTAGAAACCCTGAGACAGCACCAGTTGTACGCCAAGTTTAGCAAGTGTGAGTTTTGGCTGGAAGAAGTTGGATTCCTCGGACACATCTTGTCTGCAGGAGGAATTGCCGTAGATCCCGCCAAGATCAAAACTGTTATGGAATGGAAAGCCCCGACCACACAAACTGAGGTCCGTGCTTTTCTTGGATTAGCCGGATATTACCGCAGATTTGTAGAAGGTTTTTCGAGCATCGCTCGACCAATGACCCAACTGCTGAAAAAGGACAGAAAGTTTGAGTGGACCGACAAGTGTGAAGAGAGCTTTCAACGGCTCAAGAGTAGGCGACAACAGCCCCAATCCTGATCATGCCAGAGATCGCAAAGCCCTTTGACGTATATTGCGACGCCTCCAAGACTGGACTTGGATGTGTGCTTATGCAAGAAGGAAAGGTTGTATCCTACCTTTCTAGGCAACTCAAGCAACATGAGCAGAACTACCCAACCCACGACCTCGAGCTTGCAGCCGTGGTCTTAGCCTTGAAAGTTTGGCGTCATTACCTCATGGGTAATCGATGCGAGATTTACTCCGACCACAAAAGCCTCAAATACATTTTCACCCAGAAGGAGTTAAACATGAGACAACGCCGATGGATCGAATTGATCAAGGATTACGACATGGAGATTCACTACCACCCCGGCAAGGCCAATGTGGTAGCGGATGCTTTGAGTCGATCGCCGTGCCGATTGAACTCCATGCTCGCAACCGAACAGCCCGCTTTGCACCAAGAGTTTGAACAGTTCAGACTTGAACTTGTAAGTGAAGGATTCCTAGCCAGCATCGAACCGCAACCCACCTTGATTGGTCAGATCAAGGAAGCCCCGAAGGACAACGCTAGCATTGATGGAATCAAGAAAGCAGATAGCCGCAGGAAAAGCCCCGGATTCACCATTGACGAAGCCGGAGTGCTTTGGTACAAAGAACGCCTCTGCGTACCATCGGACTACGACCGAAACAAGTCATCCTGCAAGAAGCCCATGACACCCTTTACTCAATCCACCCCGGAGGTACCAAGATGTACCAGGACCTGAAAGAACAATTTTGGTGGCACGGAATGAAGAGAGAGATCGGTAGCTATATCGCTAAGTGTGACATCTGCCCGGCGAGTTAAGGCAACACCAGAGACCCGCCGGACTGTTGCAACCCCTACAGATTCCAGAGTGGAAATGGGACTCCGTAGGAATGGACTTTATCACCGGACTGCCCAAATCCAGCAAAGGCAATGATTCCATATGGGTAGTGGTCGATAGATTGACCAAAGTCGCCCATTTCATCGCCGTCAAAACCACCTATCAAGGCCCCAAGTTAGCTGAACTCTACATCTCCAGAATAGTCGCTTTGCATGGAACCCCCAAATCGATAGTGTCGATAGAGGATCACGGTTCACCTCAAGGTTCGGCGAGAAAGTGCATGAAGGACTAGGCACTCGCCTAAATTTCAGCACCGCCTATCACCCTCGGACCGACGGACAGATCGAGAGAGTAAACCAGATCTTTGGAAGACATGCTTAGAGCATGCGTACTTTGGAATACGGATCCAAGTGGGAAGACTGCCTACGTTACGCAGTATTCTCATACAACAATAGTTATCAAGCCAGCCTACGAGATGGCCCCCTTTGAAGCCTTGTACGGAAGGAAGTGCCGTACCCCCCGAACTGGTCAGAAGTCGGAGAGAGTCAAGTTTTCGGCCCCGGACGTTCTTCGTGAAGCCGAAGAGAAGGTTCACAAGATCCGTGAGTACCTCAAGACTGCGCAATCCAGACAGAAGAGCTACGCCGACAAGAGACGTCGGGAGATGACCTTTGAGATCGGAGATTTTGTCTATCTCAAAGTATCCCCCTTGAAAGGGATGCAAAGGTTTCAGCTGAAAGGAAAGCTTGCACCTCGCTACGTGGGACCTTTCCAAGTCCTCAGCCGCCGAGGTGAAGTATCTTATCAACTGGAGTTGCACGAAGAAATGTCGGCTGTGCACGACGTTTTTCACATCTCACTTCTCCGGAAATGTCTTGAAGTCCCTGAGAAGACCGAAGTGTTCAAGAACATCGATCACCGATCGGTGGATATCAACAAGGATCTGACTTACCGCGAAGTGCCGATTCGCATCCTAGAAGAAGCATACAGAACCACCCGCACCCGAAGCATCAAGTTTCTAAAGATCCAATGGAGCAATCATACCGAGGATGAAGCCACCTGGGAACGCGAAGACTTCATGAAGAAGGAGTACCCAGATCTCTTTAGTACCTAACTTTCTTTTTGATCTCGGGACGAGATCTTTTGTAAGGGGGAAGGGTTTGTAACACCCCAAATTTCAATGAAAAAGAAAGTTAGAGAATTCCAGAAATACAAAATTTCAAACCAACAAAAACTTTTCTTTTGCATATAGTACCATGCATAGGACTTGTGCATTTGAGTGATATGCCATGATGATTGTTATTACTTGTTATTGATATGCTCTAAAACCCTAGAGTGATCATGTGGAGATCACCAACCAAATAAATCAAAAAGGGAAGAAATTCCCATAATTGAAAAACCCTAAAAACCCTCACATATGCCCTATGGCATTTTTCGAAATTTTAACCCTAGACCTATTTGGTCTTCACCATTAGTTGAATAATGTTGTGAAACACTTATTACAACTTTTGGAATCAAGGGTTCACCATTCAAATGAATTTCCAACACTTTTTCCCACTCACATGTGATGATGACCAAATCTGCCAATTTCAGTCTGATCACCACTTTGAGCCCCTGCAATTCAATTTTCCCAAACCATTCTTTGCTAACTCCTTGCACCATTTCAAAGTCAACATCAAGGTGAACAACTTTGATGAAGACCACCCTGCCAAATTCATCTTTGATCACTAGCTATGCTCACCCAAAGTGGCAACTTTATAATGAGTTCAACAATCTTCACTTAGCCATTTTGGGCCATTTTTGAAATCCAATTTTTCCACCACCACCTCAACTCATCTCTGGTCAAATACAACTTATCTCAACTTTCACTTTTCAAAAACATTCACCATTTGAATTATTTCCATTTTTGATATTTTTGTATTTTCCAAATTTGAACCCTATTCATACACTATAGCAAATAGTGATCTACTCAAACTAACCTACTCTAACCAACCCCAAATGGTCCCCTGGTCCCCTCTCTCACTAACTCCAGCATAGAAACCCTAGGGAGGGAGAGAGAACATGCATGGCATGGCCATGCCGGCCACATGCCGGCCATGCCGCACCTCCCCCTCTCTCCTTCATCGCCGACCCTGGCCCCCATGTCCCTGCACTCCACCTCACTCTACTGAGTCGCCTAGCATCAGCCGTTGTCGAGGAGGAGCCCTGCATTGGCCAGACCAGCACGCGTCCATGGCGCCCTGGACGCCGCTCGCGTCGAGCGCGTGCACGCCGCGGACACACCCTGGCCACGCGCCACGCCATGACCTCGAGCACCCCCTGGACCCCCGGCGAACACGTTGAGCCTCCCAGTGACACCGCAGCGCGCCCAGACATGATCTCGACCACGACCCGTGCCCGCCGTCGCCGGAGAAGAGAACCCCGATCCGCCGCAGACGCGCCCGTCGCGGAAGCAACGCGACCAACCTAGCCACCGCCCGACCCCGTTGTCGCCGCCAATAGCATCGCCAGGAGCCGTAGAACACTGCCACCACCTCGCCTAGCTCGATAGCTCGCCGGAGGAGCTGCGCCATGGTCGACTTCCTCACGGCCCCGCAGCACCCTCGCGTCCCTATAAAAGGAGACCTCTCCTCGTCGATCTGAGCACACCATCACCTTCCCCTCTTCTCACTCGATCACCTGAGCCACTCCACTGCCTCGATTAGCCACTGACGCCGCCCAATTGAAGCCTCACTGCCCGTGGTCGCCGCCGAAGCTCGCCGTCGATTGGAGCCGCCCCAGGACGAGCCGCCGGTACCAGGAGCTTCGCCGTCGTCGACATCGTCACCACGCCCACTGCCAACCCTAGCTGGAGCCACCGTAAGCGCTCCGACCCCCTGCCCTCGCCGCCAGAACCTCTGCTTCTCGCCGGAGAAGACGACGACCGTGCGCCGTTGGATCGTCTTCTAATCCAACGCGCCACGTCGCTCGTACCGTTTCGGGATTTAACAGCCATCGACGCGTGGACCCCACGCTGTCAGCACGCCGCGCGTCTGTGGACCGTGGTGGGCTGGAGTGGGCCGTTTTAATTCAAATCGGCCCAGCTTCGTTTTCCCGCCGGCCCTTTTATTCAAATTTGATTTAAACCAATTCCAAACTTTTCCAATACTGCCCAAACTTTGAAATTCAACCTTTTCCAATTGGCTAAACCAAATTTAGTGAATTTGACATTGTGAGAAAGCCACTGAAATTCTCTATCCAATGCCACTGGCCTCTTGGTCAAATTCTTTGTAGAATTAATGTGACAAAAATAACAAGCCAGGGATTTTTCCCTATTCAAATAATTCTTAAAAATCAACCAAAATAGATATTAAGTTAATTCCAACTCTAATAGCTCACTTTTGACTTACACTAATTGTTTTTGCAATAAAATGGTGTGGTCACTTTGCATGATCATGCCATGGTTTAATGAATGGATATTTTGACTAGTTTAACTAGTTGATATTATCCAAAACTATTAAAGTTAAATTGTGTGAAGTCTTACACTTCATTTAAACTTGTCTCACATGAATTCATGGGATGTTTGGACCCCTGGTTCCAAACTCTCTTATATGAATTTCTTGAGATTTAAATCAAATATAGTGTTATTTAAATGGCATGAGGTGTTCCACCTCATTTAAATCATTCTACCAAATGATGATGATGATGAACATTTGATCTAGGTCAAGATGAGTTCATCCATGATTGTTGGAGAAATTAAATCTTAAGAAGATTTCAATGAGAGGAAATTATTTCTCAAGAACCCTATGGAAACTATCATTTACATATAGAATACAAATCCTATTTAAATCCCACCACCCATGCACCCTAGTTTATTTATGTGTGTGCATAGAGTAGTTGTGTGTTGATTTGTGATGTGTGGAATAGCCCTGGAATTAGTGAGTAATTATACTCGTATTCAAATTTAGACGGTAGCACCGGAGAGTACGCCGAAGAAGAAGGTTGCTACCAGGAGGAGGAAGAGGAACAGTTTGAGAACTACCAAGGCAAGCTAAATTACTATGCAAGCTTTTATTCTTGCCAAGTGCAAAGCCCCTTGGGGCAAGGCACCATGTCTTACCTTTTCTTATGTGAACCCATCCCAAGTTTTTACTTGTTTTCCAAATGATTTCCTTTTATAGTTAACTTTGGTCAAAATACAAGTTGGTTTTTAGAGTAGTGAGTTAGCCTTTTCCAAGCAAAGCAAGGTAGCACCTCTCATGAATTAGAGCTAGTGCTAATGAACTAAACTTAACTACTCTAGATGGGAACTCTGTGATTTTGAAAGGATTTTGAAACCTTGGAATGAAGATGCATTCCATTGAATGAGTTTTGAAGGTGAATATGACCAAGAGAAGATGGTGATTTTTGATAAAACATGATGTGGGTTTGAATGCGATACCTTTCCAATTCTCAAGTACCCCCACAATACCTGATTATGGGTAGGGCTTAACTGGAAGTTTATGCGTCTTAGTATGGGTTCCCTCTAAACAAGCGTCATCGGGGTTATGCCGAAAGCTGCCTCTACCACAAAAGAAACGATACGATATGATGCGAAATGAGGTGAATGTCCGGCCCAAGCCCTGTGCAGTTCCCAGGTTGACATTTGTTCTTAACTTGGAGGCCAAGCTCATGGGTATAGTTGCTCATAATAGGATTCGTAAGTGAAAGGTTATGGTTGATGATCCGCGCATCGTGTTACGATTATTCGGGGAAATCCCGACGGATGAAATCAAATGTTGTGGCACAAGTGTGCAACCTCTGCAGAGTGTAAACCTATTCGAATAGCCGCGTCCACGGTTACGGACGGTTGGAAAGGCCATACAGTTTCCGATGTCATATCTTTGAAAATGATGTTGAAAGGTGATGGTGAATTGACTTGTGGTGAATTGAATTGAAATCACCACTTGAATGGTGGGAATGACACTAATGTTCCCCCTTGGGTTAGTTAGCACTTGAATAAGTTTTTCTCAAAACTTTGTGAACCAAAACTAGCTTTATGCAAATAAACTAGAGCTTAGCAAACCCTACTAGAATGTCTAGCACTTTTTCTTGAATTAGTTTGCGAGTACTCAACGTACTCACGGCTTTGTCCCTGGCTATTCAAATGGCCAGAGTATGAAGATGAACAAGGAGATGACCAGCAGGACGCCTACGACAACTAAGCGCCTTCCGACGTCAAGCGTTGGCCTGTGGACTAGAGAGTCCTTGTATCTTACGCTTCCGCTATGTTGAACTATGAACTTGTGTTTGTTCATTGATCAATAGATCAACTATTCGTGTAATATGGATCATGTGATTCCAATTTGTAAGACTTATGGGTTGTAATGAATGATGACTGTGATACTTAACTATTATGCCTCGCAACAACAATATTCCTGGGATTGCGATGTATGACATAATAGGCATTCGGACTTAAAAATCCGGGTGTTGACAAGATGTCACCCGGGAACTCGCCGGAGGCGTCGCCGGAAACCTCACCGAAGACATGGTAGCAAAAAAAATGCTAAAGTAGCAAAAAAACACAAAAATTGTAGCTTTTTTTTTGCTATTGTAGAAATACCGACCTCGTCGAGGACTCGCCGGAGACCTAGCCGAAGAACTTGTAGCAAAAAACCTATGCTATTATAGCAAAAACCAAGAACAAAAGTAGCAAAAGTGACTTTGTTGGAGCCTCTCGCCGAAAACCTAGCCCCATGTAGCAATGGCCGCAGACAGAAGTAGAAGCGCCGGCTGCAGGATGTAGCACATGCAACGGTCGGATGTAGCAGCGGCGGAGGTAGAATGTAGCAACGGCGGCAGCCTCTTGTAGCAGTGGGGGCGGCAAGACGTAGCAACGGCGGCAGCCTATTGTAGCATCGATGCCATCGACGGAGGACCCCCTAGCAGCAACCCGGCGCTCCCTTGAAGAATCCATGGTGGAGCCTGCAGCGGGTGTGGCGCGGTTTGCACCACTTGGTTGTTGCCGGCGACGGGTGCCGGCCGGCGAGCTCCTCTGGGTCTCACATCCGGCTATGGCAGCCGGAGTGAATCGTGGCGGGGCGGCGCGGAGCAGGCAGGAGGGATGGTAGCCATGGAGGGGGTAGGCGAGGTGGTGGTGCAGCAGTGTGGGGGCGCGTGGTGCTCCATCTCCAGCCATGGAAGCGGGCTCGTGGTTGCCGGCGACCTCCCCTTGGGCGACGCGGTTGGTCGCGGCGGCACGGAGAGACGGCCATGATAGGCGGCGGCGCGGAGAGACGGCCATGATAGGCGGCGGCGCGGAAAACAGGCCACGATTCCGGCCAAGCCTCCATGGATGCGCGGGGAAAAGCGGCGGCGCGCGGCGCCTGCGCAGGTTCCTGCAGCTGCTGCGCGGTCAGAAGCGGCGGCGGGCGCGTCGATGACGACGGCGCTGGTACCGGCAGCGGCGGGCGCGGCGACAGCGCTGGTACCGGCGGCGGCGGACGCGGGGGAATCGACATGAGCGCGGTCCGCGCGTAGGATTCTGGGAGAAATCGGACGAGAAAGAGCTAAAATCGGACGAGAAAGAGCTGAGACGGGGAAGAGATAACGTGGGCCCCGCAGGGACACGCGTCGAGCGCTGCGTCCGGAGGATCCAAGACGCGATCGTCCGGGGGAACCTCAGCGTTTTCCTTAAATTATCCAAGCAGCTCGCAAATGGAGTCCTTGACTAACTATCATCCATCGAATTGAGTTTCCCCATATCTATGTTCCGAACTTTTCAAATACCATACATAAAACTAGAAGCCTAGAACTTTTCAAAGAACTGGAACTGAAGGAAATGAGGGCAGTGGCGGCGGCTAGGATTTTTCGCCTGGCTGCCCGCCATGGGAGCAACTTGGATCGTTCCATTAACGACAGTAGTAATATCCTTTTCGAGTGTCGAATCCAATGAAGACTTTGCGTGTGGCTTTGTTAGCGTAAGAAGTTTCTCACGCGATAGATTAGCACTCAGCAAGTGTGTCTGAAAACTCACACGCAGCGTGGCTTTCTTTTGCTAAAAGTTCACACGCGGCATGTTCGTATATAATAACACTACACCTAGGGGATTAGTCCTACGGGATGACACTTATGGGCCTAACTGATTTGCACCAACCCACATCAGAAACCTTATCCAAATCCGTAAGCATGATCCCGTAAATGTGGCATTTTTCGTAAGTAGTCAACACATGGTAATTTGTATCGTTCCTTTGGCTTTGTCTCGACAACGATCGATATGGCGTCGCGGTTCACCAAGGTCAACATGGCACAGGGCACGGCGGCGCTGGTGGTGGACACGCAGTTCTGCGCGCCGCACGCAGCACCGTGGCCAAGGTGCCCGGCATCTGGTTTTGGCACGATCTGGCCGTTACCGAGAGCTTTATATGGTTTATGTGTTATCATCAATTGCCTATATCAACTGATACTGCAATAAAAAGTAAACACACATACACACAATTTGCTCAACATCTACGAACGATCATAGCTTATATCCATGGATTTGCATACAAGATGAATCCAAAATATTGAAAGTTTCGAGCAAATATATTGCACATGGCAACAGGCAACCCAGGTTTTGCAAAAGCTTGATCGACACATGGCAACAGGCGAAACAGGTTTTGCAATAGCTAGATCGAGTGTTCCTGCCGAACTTTATACTAACAGGGCACTTTGATACATCGTAAGAGTGACTTCTACTTGCACTTGGCTTAATAGGAGATACGACTAATACTGCCTGAATGTGAGGTTCAGACGCCCCGGTCGAAGTTTCGCCTCCTCAGTCACGTAGGTCGGTGCAGTTTTTGGTGTAATGGTGGAAACCCCGTGGAATATGTGCCTTGATTGACCGCCAAATATTAGAACATCACCAGATTCAAGTTTAATCTTTGAAGCCTTGGCTTCATCCCTTGCGTCACCGTACAAGAACTCCGCAGTGTCGCCCAATGAAAACGAAACAACAGGCAGATTCTTGGCAAGACTGTTTTTTGTTTCATCTTTGTCCTGTCAAGTGAGACAAGCATTAGATCCAGCTAGAAATCATCAAACAACAGTGCATCACTATTTGCATTCCAGTTGCAAAGAAGTGGGAACAGAAGACATTATGCTACAAATGTCCATCCAGACTCCAGAGAGCCTGTTTACTGAATCAATTGGTACCAACAATATGAAACGTAATGATGCTGATGCATGAAATATATCTTGGACGAAGTTGTTCTTTTGTACCTGATGAAGACCTAACTTCCCGGCAGTGGTGTAGAAGTTAACAATGCAGATATCTGGAGATATCGGAGGAATTACTTTCAAAGGATTGGAAGTTCCTTGACCACCACTTTGTTTCAAGAATGCATGAGCAGCATCAATGGCATCTTTGACAAACTTAGTCAATTCTTCTGGCATCTTTGGTGGCTGAGCACCATCTAATGGTCGTCTATCCACATATGAGCTTGAATCTGGATCCCAGTTCTTCCCTAAGCACATCATCCGTAGACTTAACTTAGCACCATCTTTGTAGCAAGGTTGATAAAATCCTCCTGTGCCAACACCAAGTTCCCGACATTGTTTGATAATTTTAACCTGACATGTGCAACAAAAATAAGCTTAGATATATGCTTGATGCATTAAATATGCCTTAGGAGTACTTGAACGGATAATAAAGATAACCAAGGTAATAAAATTAGAAAAGGAAATATATGTTTCCTGGCTTATATGCAGGCTATATTGTATAGGTTGTAGCAAAGCGTGCAGACAAGATATTGGAATTTGGAGAAAAAATACGCTTCAGTAATGAGCACGAGAAGTTCTAAAGGAAGATTAAAAAAAAGGCATACAAAAGTAAATTTAATGCTAGTTTCAAACAATTGTTTTATTTTCTGAGATAGGAAATAATCATTGATGCTAGGATAAAATTAAACATATCAGCATGAGATAACAAACAGAACATACCTGATCATCAGGCTTTAAGAAGTTTTTCAACAGAACCATCCCAGGTCTCAAATGTTGCAATGCATTTGGACTTTTTGCAAGCTCTTTTGCACGCCGTTTTTCTCTGTTGATGTCAAGTAAAGAAGGCTTAACCTCGACAGAGCATTTGCTGACACCCCTGCATATATCAAATGGAGCAGCTCCTGGATCAGACCCCACGGATTCAGAGGCACATGAAGTGTTCCTGGAGTCTAGAGATTTTGATACTTGACCCGACGCAACCACTTGGCCCAGTGAATCTACAAATTCTGATGGCTGAACTGGCGAAACCATCTGCGGGGGTGAGTCTACCAATTTCAGTGGTTGAACTGGTGTAACAGTCTGCGGCAGAGAATCTTCAGATTTCGGTTGTTGAACTGGTGTAACCGTCTGCTGCTGTGATTTTTTAATCCAAACTGAGGGAGAAGATGAACATGGGCCCTCCTTCTGACATTCAGAGGACCTGTTCTCAGGACCCTATAAAGTAGTATTGAAACAAGCAAGTGCATGAAACAAGTAAGTGCACGAAACAAGTAGATACTGATTCATCAGAGAACTGTGCAAAAAACAATAATGTCTGAAATAAATAAAAACACATCGTGCGCTTAAATTCAGAAGTAATCAGACATGACTGTCGTCTATCAAACTGAATTTCAACATGCGTATGCTCCTAACTTCTTTTAAAGGCCCTACGTAAAACTAGAAATCTAGAACTGTCAACTGAAAGAACCAAACAAGCCATCAGAACAAATGAGTGTGCAAACACCCAATTCTACACGGAGTACAGACAAAGGCAGTGCGAAGAGGAAGTTGCAGAGATGGCATGCTGGCAGTTGCACTACGGGTGGCTGAATTCACGTTATTCCGTCCAAGAGCTGATCCCCCTTACTATAAAGTAATAATGAAGCAAAATCACATCAGGGTGTTCAGTTCCTCAGATACAAATTTAGATCCCATCGGAGGTGGCAGTGCTGACAAAGGAACGCCGCAATTTGATAGAGTACTACCAGTTCACTGCTTCTTCCTCAATTGGCTGATTTGGTGCCAAACCAAACAATCCCCAATCTCGGGCGGAAGTGAAAAAAAAGAAAAGCAACTCTAAAAAAACCGGGCATTGCAAGTCTAAAAAAACCGGGCATCTATCCATGGCCGTCGGCGAACCGCCGGACCCTCACCCAATCGGAGGTCGGGGTATTCGTACGGAAAGAGTGGAGCAAGGGTTAGGGGCAAGGCGGCACGTACTGGTCCGTAACGGGCGCCGGGCTTCCGCCGCCGGGAGGATGAGGAGGAGGAGGAACCCGGCGTCCTCTTGTCGTCGCCGCCGGCCATTGGCGGTGTGGTGGAGGCGGAGGGGCGGCGAGGTCTCTGCCTTTTCGCCTGCTTTTGGGTAGGGGAGCAGTGTCGTTTCAAAGCAGCAGAGCAGAGTGCCTGAGGCGAAGAGAAACAAGTCGACGTTATTTATGACCCGCCCCGGGTTTGGGTGCGAATCCGACTCAGTTCCCAGAAGAATTTGATACGACAGGGAATAAAGGAGTGTTGAACGGAAGAAAAGGAAATGACTTTCTCTTTTCTTTTCTTTTTTCTAAGAAAAAATTGACATTTATTTGTCTTCACATTGCTTTAAAGCTAAGGGCATGAGCAATGGTGGCATACACAACTAGTTAATCTATGTAAAAAAATTGTCAGAAGCAACATGTTGAATTTTATCTCTCCAATGGAAGCTACAACTTTAATAAGAAAAAAAAGAGGAGCGACCCCACAAATATGACACTATGTATCTCTTTCTCTCTCCAAAAAGCATGCTTTTAAGACTTAAGATCCCACTTCCTGAAGAGAAGGCTACCTCCTCATCCGAACCTACTTTGGACCACCCGAACCTAGCTAAAGGTGTGAGGCAGCACCTCTAGGGCAGTGCATTGGGCATGCCCTAAGGGCATCTCCAGCCTCCCCATTTGCGTTTGCGTTTGCGTTTGTTTGTCGTCCGCGCGATTGAAAAATATGTCTGCACCAAATGACCGGCTTGTTAACATGAACGTGAACGTGGTTCAAATTTATGCCACAAATGCGTCTACACGGTTGTTGCCCGGTCAGCTCGTGGCCTGCCTGGCCCGCTAAGCATTGACTCATTTATGGTAACATTTTTTATTAATGCTAGTTGTCCAAAATGACCATCTTTATATACATGGTTAGCCAGAGTTAACCTATACTGTGATGGTTGCCTACTATGGTCGGGTTACTTGCAGCTGTGTGGCCTACTGGCCGTCAGCGTGCCCTGGAGGCCCGGTGCCATCGGAGCTCCTCCATCCACGGCGGAGGTCAAGGCGATGGGATGCCTCCTCCAGCCGTCGGTGCGCCTGGTCCTCGGCTAGTGCCTTGTCCTAGCGGTCTCTGGCCATCGCTGCCTCCGTCGCTAGGGCTGCCTCCATGTCGGCCTGGTAGCAGGTCAGGTCCCTCAACACGATGGCCTCCGCGACGGCCTCCTCCAACTCCTGATTCTCCCGGTCCACTCGCGGCTGCTCCAGCCCCTCGCCGCCACCACCTCCTCGCTCGTCGCTCGGTGGACCATCATCGGGGCCGACATCTCGTACGCCCGCCTCATGGAGAGTGATTGGGAGCGCGCTTGATCCTCTGCCGCCATGGCCTGGCGATGTTCTGCGTCTCAAGGGTTGCTCACTGATACGTCCAAAACGTATCTACTTTCCCGAACACTTGCTATTATTTTGCCTCTAATTTGTGTATTTTGGATGCAACTAACACGGACTAACGCTGTTTTCAGTAGAACTGCTCTGGTGTCTCATTTTTGTGCAGAAATCCAACTTTCAGGAAAATCCTCGGAATTTATGCAGAAGGCCCTATTTTCCTGCATCGACGAAGCCAGAAGGACAAGTCAGGTGGAGGCCCGAGGGCCCCACACCATAGGGCGGCGCGGCCCAGGGGGGGGCCCGCGCGGCCATGTGGTGTGGCCCCCTCGGTCGGCCCCCGACGCCCTCCTTCGGACTACATATTGCCTTCGACCTAAAAACGCACGGGAGGAAGTCAAAGTCGCCAGAAAGCCTCCAGAATGCTGCCACATCGCGAAACTCCGTCTCGGGAGCCAGAAGTCTCCGTTCTGGCACTCCGCCGGGATGGGGAATTGGAGGAGATCATCGCCGCCATCACCACCGACGCCTCTCCATCAACCAGCAATGTTTCCCCCATCCATGTGTGAGTAATTCCCCGCTGTAGGCTGAAGGGGATGGTAGGGATTGGATGAGATTGGTCATGTAATAGCATTAGATTGTTAGGGCATAGTGCCTAGTGTCCGTAATTGGTACTTTGATGATATTGTTGCAACTTGTTATGCTTAATGCTTGTCACTAGGGCCCGAGTGCCATGATCTCAGATCTGAACATGTTATTGTTTCATCATGATATTCATTGTTTATGATCTTACCTGCAAGTTGTATACACATATCGCTGTCCGGAACCAATGGCCCCGAAGTTACAGAAATCGGGACAACCGGAGGGGATGGTAGTGATGTGAGGATCACATGTGTTCACGGAGTGTTAATGCTTTGCTCTGGTACTCTATTAAAAGGAGTACCTTAATATCCAGTAGATTCCCTTGAGGCCCGGCTGCCACCGGCTGGTAGGACAAAAGATGTTGTGCAAGTTTCTCATTGCGAGCACGTACAACTATAATTGGAACACATGCCTATTGATTGCGTTGTACTTTGACACCGTTTTATTATTATCTGCAAATGCCCTGCTATGATTGTTACATGAGTTTCTCTCATCCATGCAACGCCCGTTATCCGTCCCCGTGCGTACAGTATTTTAATCCTGCTGTTTACTATAATTACTACTGCTGTCTTTGTTACTCTGCTGCTGTTATTCTACTACTGCTGCTGTTATAAAACTGTTATTACTGATAAACTCTTGCGAGCAAGTCTGTTTCCAGGTGCAGCTGAATTGACAACTCCGCTGTTAAGGCTTCCAAGTATTCTTTGTCTCCCCTTGTGTCGAATCAATAAATTAGGTTTTACTACCCGCGAAGACTGCTGCGATCCCCTATACTTGTGGGTCATCAAGACTGTTTTCTGGCGCCGTTGCCGGGGAGCATAGCTTTATTTGGAAGTTCACTTGGATTGATATTGTTCGCTGCAAATTCTCCATCATGGGTAAAACTCGCGATCCTAAAGTCGCCATATTACCATCCACTACAAGAAAAGGTACAACTCTGAGTACCTCTGCTACACTTGATTCACCATCTGTGATAAGTCAACTTGTTTCACCGCCGCAAGCTTCACTTGCTGGTACTTCTGCTGAATCTGAAAACTCTCATAATATTGATAATGTTTCTGCTGTGCTTGATGATAGTGGTTCATTGGGATCCTTTCTAGATGCTACAATTGCTAGGTCTAGACAAATTGAAAATACTGAAACTCCTGATGTTACTACACCTGTTAATTCACCTGAACTTGATTATTCTAGTGATGATCCTGATGAAGATTATGTGGAGCTTAATGATGATTTTATTAATAGATGCAATGCTACTACTGATGCAAGAAAAATTAAAAAGTTTCTCGCACAATATACTGTTAGACATAAGTTATCTCCTGATCCTGAATTTGCCACATCTCCTATATGCATTAAGGATAAAGATTATGATTTTTCTCTTGATCTATCTCATATAGCTATTGTAGAGAAAACACCCTTTTGTGGTACTGAAAAGGAAAGTGCTTTAGAACACATGATTGAACTTTCTTCTATGAGTAGTTTGTTTTCTGATGATGTCAAGATGCGTACTTACTTTGTCGCTAATTTTTTTCCTTTCTCATTAAAGGATGATGCTAAAACTTGGTATAATAATTTGCCTCCTGGTTCTATTAAAAGTCCAACTGAGCTGCGTGATGTTTTCTTTCGAAAATACTTTCCTGCTAGTGCTCAACATATTGCTTTACAGAAAATTTATAGGTTTGACCAGGGAGATGAAGAGAAATTGCCTGAGGCTTGGACAAGATTTTGTTCTCTTATCAGAGCTCGACCTGGACATGATTTAGAAAAGAATGATCTACTTGATATATTTTATAGTGGACTAACCATTGAATCTAGAGCATATTTGGATAGTTGTGCTGGTTGTGTTTTCAGGAAAAGAACTCCAGCATTTAAGCTGAAGAATTATTGGCTAGAATAAGCCGGAATTATGATGATTGGAATATACCTGAACCAACTCCAATGCCAATATTGAAGAAGAGGGGTTTATTTGAATTGAATGATGAAGATATGAGGGAAGCTAAGAAGTCTCTCAAAGAAAAAGGTATTAAATCCGAAGATGTGAAGAATCTACCTCCAATAGAAGATATATGTGAGATAATTCCCCCTTCATCCATGATCGAGGTAAACTCCCTTCAACGCTTTACTAGGGAAGATATTCCGTATTCAAAACCTCCTGCTCAATGCTTAGATGAGTTTGATAATTATATTGTTAAGCAAGAAAATTTTAATATGAGAGTAGAGAATCATCTAATGGAAAATTCTCAAGCTATTAGCAATTTGCATGATATTGTGGAGAGAACTTCCAATGATGTTAAGATGCTTGTTAAACATTTTCAAATGGTTCAAACTCAAATTGATCAACTCACTAAAGTGCAAAATGATTTACTAAAAAATAATTCTAAAGAGAAACATGCTTATGAAGTAACAACTAGAGGTGGTGTCTCTACCCAGGATCCTCTATATCCTGAAGGGCATCCCAAAAGAATTTAACAAGATTCTCAACGAATTGAACCTAGTGCTCCTTCTAAGAAAAAGAAGAAGAAACATAAAAATGTTGTAGAATCCTCTGAACCTGTTAATGATCCTAATAGTATTTCTATTTCCGATGCTGAAACTGAAAGTGGTAATGAACATGATAATAATAATGGTAATGATAAGAATGATGTTTCTGATAAAGAAGAAGTTGAAGATGAACCTGAAAAGCAAGATAAAAATAAAAAGTATACTAAAGAAGATTTTATTGCTAAGAAACATGGTAATGAAAGAGAACCTTGGGTGCAAAAGCAAATGCCTTTTCCTGCTAAGAAACTAAAATCAAAGGAAGAAGAACACTATAATAAATTTTGTGATTGGATGAAACCTTTATTCTTGCAAATCCCTTTGACTGATGCTATTAAATTGCCTCCTTATTCAAAGTATATGAAAGATATGGTTACTAACAAAAGGAAAATCCCCAATGAGGAAATTTCCACTATGCTTGCTAATTACTCTTTCAATGGCAAAGTTCCAAAGAAGTTGGGCGACCCAGGTATACCTACTATTCCTTGTTCTATTAAGAATAATTATGTTAAAACTGCTCTATGTGACTTGGGAGCCGGTGTTAGTGTTATGCCTTTTTCTCTTTATAAGAGACTTTATTTAGATATGTTGATACCTACTGATATATCTTTGCAAATGGCTGATAAATCTACTGTTGTTCCTGTTGGTATATGTGAGGATGTTCCTGTTCAAGTTACTACTAACTGCTTGATATTAACTGATTTTGTTGTGTTGGAAATGCCTGAAGATGATAATATGTCTATTATTCTTGGGAGACCTTTTCTTAACACCGCAGGGGCTGTTATTGATTGCAGCAAAGGGAAGGTTACTTTCAATGTTGATGATAAGGAGCATACCGTTTATTTCCCCAAGAGGATTGATAAAGTATGTGGAGTCAATACTATTTCTAATGTGAGAACTATCAAAATTGGAACAATTGATTGTCCTATATATGAGCCTAAAGAAGAATATCAAACTCTTATGATTGGATCCATATCAATACAATTCAAGGTAACATGATTGATTTGAGGTTTATTTCTTCTTATGCTATGTAAAATTTATTTGGTGGCAAGACTTGATCAACCTTGTTAACAAATACTTTTTATATGCATAGAGGGGGTAAACAACATCTCTTTCTTCCTCCACTTGTTTTATTTGCTGTAGCACTTTTGATTTGCAAAGCTCCTTAGTTAATTAGAGATTTCAAAATTTTTCCTGGCCAGTAATAATAAACTTAATACCCAGAAATGTGCATTTTTCAAAGTTTTCAAAAATTCACAAAAATTATACCGTTGGTCCTATTTTTCGAAGAGGCACCTGGGAGCACCTGGGGATGACCAGAGGGGCACCCCAGGGGGCCACCCCACCAGCCGGCGTGGCCAAGGAGGGGGGCGCGCCACCCTGTGGTGTGGGCCCCTCCTTGCCCCACTACTTCATCTCTTTCTCCCAGAATCTTCTCTCTCCCGAAAAAACTCGAACCAGCTTCCTCTCACTCGCGTTTTTGCTCAAGAGCTCAGGATTTTTCGATCTCTTTGCTCAGCCCAGATTTCTGTCTGAAATTTGGCACATTTGCTCTCCGGTATGTGACTCCTCCAATGATCCAAGTAGAATTTTGTTTGGTTGAGTATATCTTGAATATTTTGCTGCTGTAGGTAACATGTTTAGTGAGCTTGCATGCTTGTTCTATGATGTAAAAAACTAGTTTTGATGCATGATTAGTACTCTAGCAAGTTCCTATAGTGGTTCCCCTTGATTATATGTCACCAAATCAAGTTTTATATCACTTGTTGAAAAATTTCAGAAAATGGAGTGGAGTAGATATCAACTGAACCAACAAGAATTGGAGGTGCAACAAGTCATGAGAGTGAACCGCGAAGAGGGAGTATACCCCTCTTACTACCCGTGCGCAGATTTCATGAGAAGCGCAGGAATATTGGAAGATGTTCAGAGTCTAATTTCTCGTGCAGGGTTGAGTGATTTTGTTGATGGAGAACCAAGCCAATATGCAAAGTTAACTATGTCTGTTGTGCAGGACTTTAAGTTCAATTGGTCGCGATCTAACCCCACGGTTCAGTATAAGATTTATAATAAAGCTGTCAACTTGCCATTCAGTGATTTTTGTGCAGCAATTAGAGTACCGCAATGGGGATCATGCGAGAAGATAAGGGGATCACCGCGAGAGCTCTTAAGCCTCTTCGAGATGATTTGTCATGGAAGGAGTTTCTCAGAGGATGGTGGTAAAATTACTAGCATTCAACTCCCAGCTGTCCGCTACTTTGCTTATTTCGTTACTAAATGCGTTCTTGCTAGAAAGAGTGGTGGTAAACTCTCTATCCACAATTTAGCTTTTCTAGCTGCGGCATTGCAAGGTAGTAGGACTTATAATTTGGGGGCATTGATAGCTTATAGACTTGCTACCAACCGTGAGAAGGGCGGAATTTGTGGAGGTCTCATCGCCTCTCGTTTACTAGCTTTGCATAATGTAGAACCTCATCATCTTGATATTCCACTGTTCATAGAAAAACTTGACATAGTCTCCATGATTAGACATGAATTTGTTTCTGATTCATCTAACTTGGGTAACCTGTTTTACAAGATGACATTTTATAAGAAAGTCTGGAGAATAACTAAGAAAACTGAGAAACTAGTAAGATTGCCTTCGCCTGTTCTATTTAACCTTGATTTCAGGGAGGATTGATCGGTCACAGAAGGTGCACTGAATGCACACATAGAGGGAGGAGGCCATCATGCAAGAGACAACACGGAGGAGGCCGAGGAACACCTCGACTCATCATCCGATGCAGCAAGTTCCTCGCATCAACATTTTGGGCATGTGGAGCCTCCACGCTTTTCTTCTGCACAGGAACCTTACTATGACTACGCCATGCATTATCCACCGGCAAGGAACAGCGACCCTCGTTGGGGTTGAGCTCCACTTAGGCCAAAAGCCTAAGCTTGGGGGGAGGTATACCGGCATCACTCATTCTATGCATATTATGATTGCTGGATACTTGTATATACTTGTTTAGTTTGTTTGAGTGGTTTTCTAATGAGAGAAAGATGATATTTTGGGAAGTGCTGATTGAAAACAGATTCTGGGCTGTCACCATAAAAATTCTCAAAAACAGCCAGAACGTTATTTTGCGAAGCCAATTTTTGAGCATGTTCCCCAGGTTGTTATCTAACTTTCATTAGTTTAACACTTTTCGATTTGAGCAGTGGAAGAATTTCTTAAAAATCGAGTACTATACTGCTGTCAAGTTTGACGAATTTCTGCTGCTTTGTGTTTATGTGAGTCTTCTAGTTTGCTATTTCTTGTTTTTGCTTTGTTTCTTTCCTAAAACCCAAAAATACCAAAAATATTTCTGTTGTTTCTCTTCACCATTTGTTTGTTTTGGTTTCTTGCTTTTACTTTGCTTTATTTGCTATCGTTGGTTTGCTATAAGAAAATCCAAAAAGATTTTGCTTTGTTCGCTTGTTTCCTCTTGTTCTTGTTTCCAATTCGAAAACACCAAAAAATATTTGTTGTTCTTCTTTGGTTTGTAAAGTTCATTTTGAGTTCAATGGTCTTCGGTGGCTGGAGCGTGGTTTTCATTTCATATTATCCAAGCTACACAAGTGAAAGGCAATAATGACGATCTGCGACAATTGGATTGTGGTGAGAGGCTGGTATGAACTCTATTTGTTTTCATTTTTGTACATATACTCATCCATGTGAGCATGCTTAGTTGGTTCATGTGAGGTATATGTCATTTGAGAAAGTCTAGTAGTTCATGATCTCTCATGTTTAGCTCCAATTTATTAATATGAGTAGCATGTCATGGATGTTTGCTTGCATTGTTTTATTCATAAATAGGTATGACATTGTGGTATCCTCCTCTGAATAATTCATTTATATCAACTTGGCACATGCTCACGCATGCATATGACTGAACAAAAGTCAATTAAGCCTCGATGATTTACGCTGCTTCAGAGTTCTTGTATCACTTTTATGCCTCCGTTAATTTATTTTGCCGCAAGCATGATTATGACAGTTACTGCTCTCTTGATTTGTCGCTCCCCAGTCTATTGCTAGCCTTCATTTGTACTGAGCGGGAACGCTGCTCGTGCTTCCAAACACCTGAAAACCAAGTTGTTCCAAAGCGTCCACCATAAATACCTATGCATGGCATTTCAAACCATTCCAAGTAAATTCTCATGCGCTACCTTTAAAACCTTCAAAATGCTTCTCAATTTGTGTTAATGTTTCATAGCTCACGAGGAAGTATGTGGTGTTTAACTTTCAACCTTGTCATTTACTCTTGATGGACTTTCATTATGGACTAGTGGCACATCCGCTTATCCAATAATTTTGCAAAAAGAGCTGGCAATGGGGTTCCCAGCCCCGATTAATCAAACTTCATTAATAATTCTCTTCACATGTTTTGCTCTGATTCATCAGTAAGCAACTTAATTTTGCAATAGAAACTCCTCCATGGTATGTGATTGATGGAAGGCACCCGAGGATTCGGTTAGCCATGGCTTGTGTAAGCAAAGGTTGGGGGGAGTGTCACCCATAATAAAACTAAAATACGTGTGTAAACAAAAGAGAAGAGGGATGATCTACCTTGCTGGTAGAGATAACGTCCTTCATGGGAGCCGCTCTTGAAAGTCTGGTTGGCGAGGTAGTTGGTGTACCCATTACCATTCGTTGACAACAACAAACACCTCTCAAAATAATTTTACTCTTGTTTTAAAAATGAAAAGCTCTAGCGCATGTTAATCCCTGCTTCCCTCTGCGAAGGGTCAATCTTTTATTTTTATGTTGTGTCTCCATCCTTTCTTTGAGCACTATCTTGAGAGAACAACTGTCATTCTTAGTACAATATGCTTGTCTCAAAATATGATTGATTGTAGTATAACTTTGATGCTTTTATCTTTGACAATCACTATTTCTAGTCTTTCTATGAACTTCAGAGGTGCCTGAGCATTTATGTTTTGCTGATCAAATATGGGCAAGCGAGATACCACTTTATCATACTCTTTTATGAACATTGCAATCCTGCTTATAGACATGATTCATGATGCTTATTATTAATTGTTGGTACCTCTCCATGATTGACATAGCTGTTGGATGATCTTATTTGCACGCATTTCATTATGAACTGCCTAGGTATTAGCCATAGCGTGAGAATATATACATCATATGAGCAAATGTGTTCGTGAAAGTTCTTTTATCGCTCAGTTGTTAACTGAATTGCTTGAGGACAAGCAATAAGCTAAGCTTGGGGGGAGTTGATACGTCCAAAACGTATCTACTTTCCCGAACACTTTTGCTATTGTTTTGCCTCTAATTTGTGTATTTTGGATGCAACTAAAATGGACTAACGCTGTTTTCAGCAGAACTGCTCTGGTGTCTCGTTTTTGTGCAGAAATCCAACTTTCAGGAAAATCCTCGGAATTTATGCAGAAGGCCCTATTTTCCCAGAATACTGACGGAGCCAGAAGGACAAGTCAGGTGGAGGCCCGAGGGCCCCACACCATAGGGCGGCACGGCCCAGGGGGGGCCCGCGCGGCCATGTGGTGTGGCCCCCTCGGTCGGCCCCCGACGCCCTCCTTCGGACTACTTATTGCCTTCGACCTAAAAACACACGGGAGGAAGTCGAAGTCGCCAGAAAGCCTCCAGAACGCCGCCACATCGCGAAACTCCGTCTCGGGAGCCAGAAGTCTCCGTTCTGGCACTCCGCCGGGACGGGGAATTGGAGGAGATCATCGCCGCCATCACCACCGACGCCTCTCCATCAACCAGCAATGTTTCCCCCATCCATGTGTGAGTAATTCCCCCGCTGTAGGCTGAAGGGGATGGTAGGGATTGGATGAGATTGGTCATGTAATAGCATTAGATTGTTAGGGCATAGTGCCTAGTGTCCGTAATTGGTACTTTGATGATATTGTTGCAACTTGTTATGCTTAATGCTTGTCACTAGGGTCCGAGTGCCATGATCTCAGATCTGAACATGTTATTGTTTCATCATGATATTCATTGTTTATGATCTTACCTGCAAGTTGTATACACATGTCGCTGTCCGGAACCAATGGCCCCGAAGTGACAGAAATCGGGACAACCGGAGGGGATGGTAGTGATGTGAGGTCACATGTGTTCACGGAGTGTTAATGCTTTGCTCCGGTACTCTATTAAAAGGAGTACCTTAATATCCAGTAGATTCCCTTGAGGCCCGGCTGCCACCGGCTGGTAGGACAAAAGATGTTGTGCAAGTTTCTCATTGCGAGCACGTACGACTATAATTGGAACACATGCCTATTGATTGCTTTGTACTTCGACACCATTTTATTATTATCTGCAAATGCCCTGCTATGATTGTTACATGAGTTTCTCTCATCCATGCAACGCCCGTTATCCGTCCCCGTGCCTACAGTATTTTAATCCTGCTGTTTACTATAATTACTACTGCTGTCTTTGTTACTCTGCTGCTGTTATTCTACTACTGCTACTGTTATAAAACTGTTATTACTGATAAACTCTTGCGAGCAAGTCTGTTTCCAGGTGCAGCTGAATTGACAACTCCGCTGTTAAGGCTTCCAAGTATTCTTTGTCTCCCCTTGTGTCGAATCAATAAATTGGGTTTTACTACCCGCGAAGACTGCTGCGATCCCCTATACTTGTGGGTCATCACTCACGAATGAAGCGTGCAACGCCCGCTGCTCGTTCATCACGCCAAAAGCATTCTCGTCGAGGTCGTTGATGTCTACGCGCGCTTCTATTCCTGTAGACAGTGTTGGGCCTCCAAGAGCAGAGGTTTGTAGAACAGCAGCAAGTTTCCCTTAAGTGGATCACCCAAGGTTTATCGAACTCAGGGAGGAAGAGGTCAAAGATATCCCTCTCAAGCAACCCTGCAATCACGATACAAGAAGTCTCTTGTGTCCCCAACACACCTAATACACTTGTTAGATGTATAGGTGCACTAGTTCGGCGAAGAGATAGTGAAATACATGTGGTATGAATGTATATGAGCAGTAGCAACGGCGCCAGAAAAGTGCTTGCTGGCGTGCAGTAAGTAAAGATGCAGCAGAACAGTAAATAAGCAATGATTGCAGTATTTGGAAACAAGGCCTAGGGATCGTACTTTCACTAGTGGACACTTTCAACATTGATCACATAATAAAACCACTCTACACTCTCTTGTTGGATGATGAACACCACTAGCTGTGTAGGGCTACAAGAGCACCTCAATGCCGGAGTTAACAAGCTCCACAACATTCGATATTCATATTTAAATAACCTTAGAGTGCATGATAGATCAACACAATTATACCAAGTACTAACATAGCATGCACACTGTCACCTTCATACTATGAAAGGAGGAATAGATCACATTAATACCATCATAGTAATAGTTAACTTCATAATCTACAAGAGATCATAATCATAAACTACGCCAAGTACTACATGATGCACACACTGTCACCATTACATCATGGAGGAGGAATAGAGTACTTTAATAACATCACTAGAGTAGCACATAGATGAATAGTGATACAAAACTCATATGAATCTCAATCATGTAAGGCAGCTCATGAGATCATTGTATTGAAGTACATAGGAGAGAGATAAACACATAGCTACCGGTACAGCCCCTTAGCCTCGATGGAGAACTACTCCCTCCTCATGGGAGACAGCAGCGTTGATGGAGATGGCGGTGGTGTCGATGGAGATGCCTTCCGGGGGCACTTCCCCGTCCCGGCGGCGTGCCGGAACAGAGACTCCTGTCCCCCAGATCTTGGCTTCGCGATGGCAGCGGCTCTGGAAGGTTTCTCATACCGTGGCTTATTCGTATCGAAGTTTTAGGTCAGGGACCTTTAAATAGGCGAAGAGGCGGAGTCGGAGGGCTGACGAGGCGACGACACAATAGGGTGGCGCGGCCAGGGCCAGGGCCGCGCCGCCTACATGTGTGGGGCCATAGGGCCCTCCTCTGGTGGCTCTCGGGTGTTCTGGAAGCTTCGTGGAATTCTAAGATGCTGGGCGTTGATTTCATCCAATTCCGAGAATATTTCCTTAGTAGGATTTCTGAAACCAAAAACAGCAGAAAACAGGAACTGGCACTTCGGCATCTCGTCAATAGGTTAGTTCCGGAAAACGCATAAAAACGATATAAAGTGTGAACAAAACATGTAGGTATTGTCATAGAACAAGCATGGAACATAAGAAATTATCGATACGTCGGAGACGTATCAGCATCCCCAAGCTTAGTTCCTACTCGTCCCGAGTAGGTAAACGATAACAAGGATAATTTCTGAAGTGACATGCTACCAACATAATCTTAATCATACTATTGCAAAGTATATGAGATGAATGCAGCGATTCAAAGCAATGGTAAAGACAATGAGTAAACAATTGAATCATATAGCAAAGACTTTTCATGAATAGTACTTTCAAGACAAGCATCAATAAGTCTTGCATAAGAGTTAACTCATAAAGCAATAGATTCATAGTAAAAGCATTGAAGCAACACAAAGGAAGATTAAGTTTCAGCGGTTGCTTTCAACTTGTAACATGTATATCTCATGGATATTGTCAACATAAAGTAATATAATAAGTGCAATATGCAAGTATGTAGGAATCAATGCACAGTTAACACAAGTGTTTGCTTCTTGAGATAGAAGGAAATGGGTAAACTGACTCAACATAAAAGTAAAAGAATGGCCCTTCGCAGAGGGAAGCATGGATTGCTATATTTGTGCTAGAGCTTTTATTTTGAAAACAAGAAACAATTTTGTCAACGGTAGTAATAAAGCATATGTATCATGTAAATTATATCCTACAAGTTGCAAGCCTCATGCATAGTATACCAATAGTGCCCGCACCTTGTCCTAATTAGCTCGGATTACCTGGATTATCATCGCAATACATATGTTTTAACCAAGTGTCCCAAAGGGGTACCTCTATGCCGCCTGTACAAAGGTCTAAGGAGAAAGCTCGCATTGGATTTCTCGCTTTTGATTATTCTCAACTTAGACATCCATACCGGGACAACATAGACAACAGATAATGGACTCCTCTTTAATGCATAAGCATTTAGCAACAAATAATATTCTCATATGAGGTTAAGGATATTTGTCCAAAACTGAAACTTCCACCATGAATCATGGCTTTAGTTAGCGGCCCAATGTTCTTCTCTAACAATATGCATACTCAAACCATTCAACTCATGGTAAATCGCCCTTACTTCAGGCAAGACGAACATGCATAGCAACTCACATGATATTCAACAAAGTGTAGTTGATGGCGTCCCCAGGAACATGGTTATCGCACAACAAGCAACTTATAAGAAATAAGATACATAAGTACATATTCAATACCACGATAGTTTTTAGGCTATTTGTCCCATGAGCTATATATTGCAAAGATAAAGAATGGAAATTTTAAAGGTAGCACTCAAGCAATTTACTTTGGAATGGCGGAGAAATACCATGTAGTAGGTAGGTATGGTGGACACAAGTGGCATAGTGTTTGGCTCAAGGATTTTGGATGCATGAGAAGTATTCCCTCTCGATACAAGGTTTAGGCTAGCAAGGTTGTTTAAAGCAAACACAAGTATGAACTGGTACAGCAAAACTCACATAAAAGACATATTGTAAGCATTATAAGACTCTATACTGTCTTCCCTGTTGTTCGACCCTTACTAGAAAATATCTAGACCTTAGAGAGACCAATTATGCAAACCAAATTTTAGCAAGCTCTATGTATTTCTTCATTAATAGGTGCAAGGTGTATGATGCAAGAGCTTAAACATGATCTATCTGAGCACAAAAATTGCCAAGTATCAAGTTATTCAAGACATCATACCAATTACCACATGTAGCATTTTCTGTTTCCAACCATATAACAATTAACGAAGCAGTTTCAACCTTCGCCATGAACATTAAAAGCTAAGAACACATGTGTTCATATGAACCAGCGGAGCGTGTCTCTCTCCCACACAAGCATGAACTTATTCAGAGAATGAAAATAACAAAACTAAAATAAAACACACAGACACTCTAAGTAAAGCACAAAAGATGTGACCGAATAAAAATATAGTTTCAAGAGAAGTGACCTGATAAGTTGTTGATGAAGAAGGGGATGCCTTGGGCATCCCCAAGCTTAGATGCTTGAGTCTTCTTGAAATATGCAGGGATGAACCACGGGAGCATCCCCAAGCTTAGAGTTTTCACTCTTCTTGATCATATTATATCATCCTCCTCTCTTGACCCTTGAAAACTTCCTCCACACCAAACTCGAAACAAACTCATTAGAGGGTTAGTGCATAATCAAAAATTCACATGTTCAGAGATGACACAATCATTCTTAACACTTCTGGACATTGCACAAAGCTTCTGAAAGTTAATGGAACAAAAAAATCCATCCAACATAGCAAAAGAGGCAATGAGAAATAAAAGGCAGAATCTGTCAAAACAGAACAGTCCGTAAAGACGAATTTTTTAGAGGCACAAGACTTGCTCAGATGAAAATTCTCAAACTGAATGAAAGTTGCGTACATATCTGAGGATCACGCACGTAAATTGGCATATTTTTCTGAGTTACCTACAGACGGGGCGACTCAAATTCGTGACAGTAAGAAATCTGTTACTGCGCAGCAATCCAAATCTAGTATCAACTCTACTATCAAAGACATTACTTGGCACAACAATGCAATAAAATAAAGATAAGGAGATGTTGCTACAGTAGTAACAACTTCCAAGACTCAAATATAAAACAAAATACTGTAGTAAAATAAACACATGGGCTATCTCCCAAGAAGTTCTTTCTTTATAGCCATTAAGATGGGCTCAGCAGTTTTAATGATGCACTCGCAAGAAATAGTATTTGAAGCAAAAGAGAGCATCAAGAGGCAAATTCAAAACAAATTTAAGTCTAACATGCTTCCTATGAAAAGGAATCTTGTAAATAAACAAGTTCATGAAGCATAATGCAACAAGCATAGAAAGATAAAATAGGTGTAACTTAAAAAATTTCAGCATATAGAGAGGAAACTTAATATTATTAAGATGCATATAACCATATTTCCCTCTCTCATAATAACTTTCAGTAGTATCATGAGCAAACTCAACAATATAACTATCACATAAAGCATTCTTATCATGAGTCTCATGCATTAAATTATTACTCTCCACATAAGCATAATCAATTTTATTAGTTGTAGTGGGAGCAAATTCAACAAAGTAGCTATCATCAAATATAGGAGGCATATTGTAATCATAATCAAATTTATCCTCCATAGTAGGTGGCACCAAAAGACTACTATCATTATAATCATCATAAATGGGAGGCAAAGTATCATCAAAGTAAATTTTCTCCTCAATGCTTGGGGGACTGATACGTCTCAAACGTATCTATAATTTCTTATGTTCCATGCTACTTTTATGATGATACTCACATGTTTTATACACATTATATGTCATTATTATGCATTTTCCGGCACTAACCTATTAACGAGATGCCGAAGAGCCAGTTGATGTTTTCTGCTGTTTTTGGTTTCAGAAATCCTAGTAAGGAAATATTCTCGGAATTGGACGAAATCAAAGCCCAGGGTCCTATTTTCACACGAAGCTTCCAGAAGACCGAGGGGGAAAGGAAGTGGGGCCACGAGGTTGTCCATAATAATCAAATCAATAGGATTGGTGAACTTGAAGAAGCTATGAAAACCTTGGGTTCAACTTTTCCTTCTCTTAAGTATAAAGAAAAAGCTTATGTGGGTAAGGAGCAAAAGTTTATGTATGTCTCTAAGGTGCCTAAACCAAAAAATATTATTATATGCCTAAAATTGACAAAGCCCTTAGTACCACTACAGATGGGGGAGCTAATGGTATCAATGCTTCATCTCTTGATAATACTTGATACACACTTTCTGCGCCTAGCTGAAAGGCGTTAAAGAAAAGCGCTTATGGGAGACAACCCATGTTTTTACTACAGTACTTTTATTTTATATTTGAGTCTTGGAAGTTGTTTACTACTGTAGCAACCTCTCCTTATCTTAGTTTTATTGCATTGTTGTGCCAAGTAAAGTCTCTAATAGAAGTAAGATACTAGATTTGGATTACTGCGCAGAAACAGTTTTCTTTGCTGTCACGAATCTGGGTAAAATTCTCTGTAGCTAACTCAGAAAATTATGCCAATTTACGTGCGTGATCCTCAGATATTTACGCAACTTTCATTAGTTTTAAGTTTTCTCATCTGAGCAAGTATGGTGCCTGTTAAAAATTCGTCTTTATGAACTGTTCTGTTTTGACAGATTCTGCCTTTTATTTTGCATTGCCTGTTTTGCTATGTTAGATGGATTTCTTTGTTCCATTGACTTTCAGTAGCTTTGTGCAATGTCCAGAAGTATAAAGAATGATTGTGTCACCTCTGAATATGTGAATTTTGATTATGCACTAATCCTCTAATGAGTTTGTTTTGAGTTTGGTGTGGAGGAAGTTTTCAAGGATCAAGAGAGGAGGATGATATACATTATGATCAAGGAGAGTGAAAGCTCTAAGCTTGGGGATGCCCCGGTGGTTCACCCCTGCATATATAAAGAAGACTCAAGCGTCTAAGCTTGGGGATGCCCAAGGCATCCCCTTCTTCATCGACAACATTATCAGGTTCCTCCCCTGAAACTATATTTTTATTCTGTCACATCTTATGTACTTTGCTTGGAGCGTCGGTTTGTTTTTATTTTTGTTTTGTTTGAATAAAATGGATCCTAGCATTCATTGTGTGGGAGACAGACACGCTCCGCTGTTGCATATGGACAAATATGTCCTTAGGCTTTACTCATAGTATTCATGGCGAAAGTTTCTTCTTCGTTAAATTGTTATATGGTTGGAATTGGAAAATGATATATGTGGTAATTGGTATAATATCTTGAATAATGTGATACTTGGCAATTGTTGTGCTCATGTTTAAGCTCTTGCATCATATACTTTGCACTTATTAATGAAGAAATACATAGAGCATGCTAAAATCTGATTTGCATGTTTGGTTTCTCTAAGGTCTAGATAATTTCTAGTATTGAGTTTGAACAACAAGGAAGACGGTATATAGTCTTATAATGTTTACAATATGTCTTTTATGTGAGTTTTGCTGTACCGGTTCATCCTTGTGTTTGTTTCAAATAACCTTGCTAGCCTAAACCTTGTATCGAGAGGGAATACTTCTCATGCATCCAAAATCCTTGAGCCAATCACTATGCCATTTGTGTCCACCATACCTACCTACCACATGGTATTTCTCCGCCATTCCAAAGTAAATTGCTTGAGTGCTACCTTTAAAATTTCCATTCTTTACCTTTACAATATATAGCTCATGGGACAAATAGCTTAAAAACTATTGTGGTATTGAATATGTACTTATGCACTTTATCTCTTATTAAGTTGCTTGTTGTGCGATAACCATGTTCCTGGGGACGCCATCAACTACTCTTTGTTGAATATCATGTGAGTTGCTATGCATGTTCGTCTTGTCTGAAGTAAGAGCGATCCACCACCTTATGGTTAGAGCATGCATATTGTTAGAGAAGAACATTGGGCCGCTAACTAAAGCCATGAATCATGGTGGAAGTTTCAGTTTTGGACATATATCCTCAATCTCATATGAGAACATTAATTGTTGTTACATGCTTATGCATAAAAGAGGAGTCCATTATCTGTTGTCTATGTTGTCCCGGTATGGATGTCTAAGTTGAGAATAACCAAAAGCGAGAAATCCAATGCGAGCTTTCTCCTTAGACCCTTGTACAGGCGGCATAGAGGTACCCCTTTGCGACACTTGGTTAAAACATGTGCATTGCGATAATCCCGGTAGTCCAAGCTAATTAGGACAAGGTGCGGGCACTATTAGTATACTATGCATGAGGCTTGCAACTTGTAAGATATAATTTACATAACACATATGCTTTATTACTACCGTTGACAAAATTGTTTCTTGTTTTCAAAACCAAAGCTCTAGCACAAATATAGCAATCAATGCTTCCCTCTGCGAAGGGCCATTCTTTTACTTTTATGTTGAGTCAGTTCACCTATTTCTCTCCACCTCAAGAAGCAAACACTTGTGTGAACTGTGCATTGATTCCTACATACTTGCATATTGCACTTGTTATATTACTTTACATTGACAATATCCATGAGATATACATGTTACAAGTTGAAAGCAACCGCTAAAGCTTTATCTTCCTTTGTGTTGCTTCAATACCTTTACTTTGAATTATTGCTTTATGAGTTAACTCTTATGCAAGACTTATTGATGCTTGTCTTTAAGTACTATTCATGAAAAGTCTTTGCTTTATGATCCAATTGTTTACTCATGTCATTTACCATTGTTTCAAATCACTGCATTCATTACATGCGCTTACAATAGTATTGATCAAGATTATGTTGGTAGCATTGTCACCAAGAAATTATCTTTGTTATCGCTTACCTACTCGGGACGAGTAGGAACTAAGCTTGGGGATGCTTGATACGTCTCAAACGTATCTATAATTTCTTATGTTCCATGCTACTTTTATGATGATACTCACATGTTTTATACACATTATATGTCATTATTATGCATTTTCCGGCACTAACCTATTAACGAGATGCCGAAGAGCCGATTCTTTGTTTTCTGCTGTTTTTGGTTTCAGAAATCCTAGTAAGGAAATATTCTCGGAATTGGACGAAATCAAAGCCCAGGGTCCTATTTTCACACGAAGCTTCCAGAAGACCGAGGGGGAAAGGAAGTGGGGCCACGAGGTGGCCACACCACAGGGCGGCGCGGCCCAGCCCCTGGCCGCGCCGACCTAGTGTGTGGGCCCCTCGTGTGGCCCCCCGCGTTGCCCTTCGGCCTACTTAAAGCCTCCGTCGCGAAACCCCCAGTACCGAGAGCCACGATACGGAAAACCTTACTGAGACGCCGCCGCCGCCAATCCCATCTCGGGGGATTCAGGAGATCGCCTCCGGCACCCTGCCGGAGAGGGGAATCATCTCCCGGAGGACTCTACACCGCCATGGTCGCCTCCGGATTGATGAGTGAGTAGTTCACCCCTGGACTATGGGTCCATAGCAGTAGCTAGATGGTTGTCTTCTCCTCATGTGCTTCATTGTCGGATCTTGTGAGCTGCCTAACATGATCAAGATCATCTATCTGTAATGCCATATGTTGTGTTTGTTGGGATCCGATGGATAGAGAATACTATGTTATGTTGATTATCAATCTATTACCTATGTGTTGTTTATGATCTTGCATGCTCTCCGTTGTTAGTAGAGGCTCTGGACAAGTTTTTGCTAGTAACTCCAAGAGGGAGTATTTATGCTAGATAGTGGGTGATGACCCACAAGTATAGGGGGTGTATCGTAGTATCTTCGATAAGTAAGAATGTCGATCCCAACGAGGAGCAGAAGGTGTTGACAAGCAGTTTCGATGAAGGATTCACTGTAAATGCTCACAGACAAGTATTCAGGGGGGTTTGATGTAACAGTTGAATAAAGTACGAGTATGTAAAGTGCGAGAGTAATAATTGCAGCGAGTGGCCCAATCCTTTTTAGCACAAAGGACAAGCCGGTTTGTTTACTTATAATGACCAAACGTTCTCGAGGACACACGGGATTTTAGTCTAGTGCTTTCGCTACATACGGCTAAATAATCTTCATTGTTGTGATAAGTGTTGTGTGGGTGAACCTATGCTAATGTACCGCCCTTCCTAGGACTAATACATACTTGTGATTATACCCCTTGCAAGCATCCGCAACTACAAGAAAGTAATTAAGAATTAAATCTAACCACAGCCTTAAACTCTGAGATCCTGCGATCCCTCCTGCATCGATATACCAACGGGGGTTTAGGTTTCTGTCACTCCGGCAACCCCGCAATTGGCAAACGAATACAAGATGCATTCCCCTAGGCCCATAAATGGTGAAGTGTCATGTAGTCGACGTTCACATGACACCACTAGAAGAATAACACCACAACTTAAATATCACACCATTGAATATTACTCAACCATAATTCACTACTAACATTTAGACTTCACCCATGTCCTCAAGAACTAAACGAACTACTCACAAGACATCATACGGAACATGATCAGAGGTGATATGATGATGAATAACAATCTGAACATAAACTTGGTTCAATGGTTTCACTCAATAGCATCAACAACAAGTAGAAATCGATACCGGGAGAGTTTCCCCTATCAAACAATCAAGATCAAACCCAAATTGCTACGGCGGTGGCGGTGTCCAGCGGTGATGACGGCGGTGATGATGGTGGAGATGATGATGATGGTGATGGCGATGATGTCCAGCTCGATGACGGTGTCGATGGCGTCGATTTCCCCTCCCGGAGGGAATTTCCCGGCGGATTCCTGCCCGCCGGAGAGCTCTTTTCTCTCTGGTGTTCTCCGCCCCGCAGAGGCGGTCAGTAACTCTTCGCGAGGTACCCTCTGTGGCTTAGGTCTTCGGGACGAAGGGTTTGGCGAAGAAAAGGAGGCGAAAGGGTCGTGGGCCCCCAGACCATAGGCCGGCGCGGCCAGGGCCTGGCCGCGCCGCCCTAGGGTGTGGGCCCACCCCGGCTCCTCCCCGGCTCCTCCTTCGGCTTCCTTCGTCATCTTGAAAAATAGGATTTTTGGTATAATTTCCTTCCGCAGTTGATCTTCCGAAATATTGCGTTCTCGACGGTGCTTTTTCCAACAGAATCCCGGCTCCGGTGTTCGATCCTCCAATAATGATGAAACATGCAAAATAGATGAAATAACATAAGTATTGTGTCCCAATATGAAATATATCAATGAATAACAGCAAATTATGATATAAAATAGTGATGCAAATTGGACGTATCAACTCCCCCCAAGCTTAGACTTCGCTTGTCCCCAAGCGAAACTGAGCTCGATAGACATGACCACATGTTTATGGATTGAAGAGTCGATAAATAAAATACGGACAAGAAGCATCATATTCATTCACACAGGACATTATAGTAAACAATCTCTTATAACTCATATTGAAACAAGTATAAGGTAATCACAAGTAAAGGTGCATAAGAAATCATAATTGGTGATGGCAAACTTCGTTCTTGGTCAGAGAACAATTAACAGATTATATCTCATTGAGCAGCGCTCTCATGTTAGAGTTTATAAGGCACAACTTGCATACTCAATCGTAATGGTCTACTCATAATCATTGATAACTTGCAAAGCTATATTCATTCAAATAAAACTTGTACTAAACAAAGAAGAATAAAAGACATGATGTAGCAAATCACAATATAATGGTTTGATCACAACTACTCAAATGCTTGCTTGAGATGGAGGGAAATAGGTTTATCGACTCAACATAAAGTAAAAGACAGGCCCTTCGCAGAGGGAAGCAGGGATTAAATCATGTGCTAGAGCTTTTTCAATTTTTGCAATCATATAAAGAGAATAAAAGTAACATTTTGAGAGGTGTTTGTTGTTGTCAACGACTGGTAGCGGGTACTCTAACCCCCTTGCCAGACAACCTCCTAAGAGCGGCTCCCATATTATTTTCATTTTGTGTGGCACTCCTTCCAACCTTTCTTTCACAAACCATGGCTAACCGAATCCTCGGGTGCCTGCCAACAATCTCATACCATGAAGGAGTGCCTTTTTATTTTAGCTTTATTATGATGATGACACTCCCCCCAACCTTTGCTTACACAAGCCATGGCTAACCGAATCCTTCGGGTGCCGTCCATCAATCACATACCATGGAGGAGTGTCTATTTAGTTTAATCAATTTGGGACTGGGAATCCCATTGCAGCTCTTTTTGCAAAATTATTGGATAAGCGGGTGAAGCCACTAGTCCATTGGTGGAAGTTGCCCAACAAGATTGAAAGATAAAACACCACATACTTCCTCATGAGCTATGAAACATTGACACAAATAAGAGATACTAAGTTTTGAATTGTTTAAAGGTAGCACATGAAGTATTTACTTGGAATGGCAGAAAATACCATGTAGTAGGTAGGTATGGTGGACACAAATGGCATATGTTTGGGTTAAGGTTTGGATGCACGAGAAGTATTCCCTCTCAGTACAGGTCTTTGGCTAGCAAGGTTAATTAGCAAGCATAAGAGTCGAGGGAAACAAACAAATATACATGTGATAGAAACAATCATGCATCTTCCTTGTAAGTACAAACAATTTTAACTTCAGAATAATAAGCTATGAGCTAACAAGAAAGACAATGAAACATCTACATGTATTTCTCTTTTCTATTTAAACCTCAAAGTGTTGTTGCTATTGACCAATGCTAAGTTTGCCAAAACCAAATAGATTTATTCAATGCTCCCAAAGTGATACCAATACTAACAACAAGGTGAATCATATAGTAGAGATTGCAAACTAAAATAAGATGTGCAATATGTAAATGATAAGACTTCTCATTAATATTCCATAACGATAACTCACACCAAGGGATACATAGACAACCAACTAAAGGAGAGATACTTCCAAACGCAACCCATCTTATATGATAACTTCCCTACTCATGATATGATACTACTTGACAATAAAAGTAAAAGGTAGTGATAATGTGATACCGCGGCACTCCCCCAAGCTTGGAACAAACCAAGGGGATGCCAATACCGATGATGAATTACTCCTTCGGTGATGGTGGTGATGAATTCCTGACAAGCTTCTCAATAAGCTCCTGAAGCTCGTCAATCCTGTATATGAGATTGTGAATCATCTCTGAATTGTGCTCGACGCGGTTAAAGAGTCTGTCTGATGGCGAGTCCCAGCTCTTGGAGTTATTTCCCCACTCTTCAGCCTCAGGCTCCTTCTCTCCTGCAGTGTTAGAGCGATCTATATCCCATTGGCTAGGCAATGCTGCCTTGGGAGTCCCTTCAATTTGATTATTGAAAATTAGATTGTGGAAGGGGTGATGAGTGCCTGATGGAGATGTTTTCGGAGCTAGGTAATGACGTGGGACTGCTCCTCCAAAGGCGAATTCTTGCGCTCTTGTTTGCACAAAAAGGGTTGTCCACCACCTTGATGCTTGCGATGGTAGCACGCGGGCGTGCGCGCGAGTCTTCCTCCACCTCTTCTTCATCTTCTTCCTTGACGTCCTTGTCTTCCTCTTTCCACCCGAGATCTCGATCATCTTCATCCGGAAACTCCTTGCCCTTATTCTTGGAGACCATGGTGCTTCTAAACCAAAAACAGATCCTGGCAGAAATAGCTCGAAACAAAACACGTCGAGAAAACGATATACGGACCTCCAGGGGTCCGGGGGATTATATAGCAAAAATTTTCACGACAAACGGAAAGCACCAGATCGAACCAGAGTCGGAAAGGGGCGACGAGGCGGCCAAACCATAGGCCGGCGCGGGCCTGTGTCAGTCAGCGCCGCCCCTATGGTGGCACCCCCTCGTGCGTCCTTTCCACTCCGTTTCGAACTCGTAATTTCTCATATTTTCCAAAAACAGCAAAAATATAGTTCGGAAAGTAAATTGCGTACTTTTCATTACCGATCTTGTTACCTATTCGAAGTCGAGTTCTGGCGGACTGTCAATTTGCCCTTTGATGTAGGCTTCCGGTGTTTCCACTTGAATAATATCAACATCAACATTATAGGAATCACCTGAGATATAATGCTTGAGTCTTTGTCCATTCACCACTTGCGTAGCATTGCCTTGGAGAGAGCTAATTTTGATTGCTCCTGAACGATACACCTCCTCGACAACATATGGTCCTTCCCATTTCGAGAGTAATTTCCCTGCAAAGAATCTGAGACGAGACCGATACAATAGGACTTTATCCCCAATATTAAATTCTCTTTTGATAATCCTCCTATCATGCCATTTTTTAACTTTCTCTTTAAAGAGTTTAGCATTTTCATATGCTTCACTTCTCCATTCATCTAGAGAACTCAATTGCAACAACCTCTTATCACCGGCAAGTTTAGGATCTTTATTTAATTCTCTAACAGCCCAATAAGCTTTGTGCTCTAGTTCTAGAGGTAAATGACAAGCTTTCCCATAAACCATTTTATAAGGTGACATTCCCATGGGATTTTTATAAGCAGTTCTATAAGCCCAAAGTGCATCCTTCAATTTACTAGCCCAATTCTTTCTAGTTTTATTAACGGTCTTTCCCAAAATAGATTTAATCTCTCTATTTGATAATTCTACTTGACCACTAGTTTGAGGATGATAAGGAAGCAATTCTATGATTAATACCATACTTAGCAAGAGTTTTTCTAAAACCTCCATGAATAAAATGAGAACCTCCATCACCATAATATATCTAGGTACTCCAAATCTAGGAAAAATAATATCTAAGAGCATTCTTAAAGAGGTCTCACCATCAGCACTTTTTGTAGGTATAGCTTCCACCCATTTAGTAACATAATCAACAGCAACAAGTATATGAGTGTTACCTTCCGAAGACGGAAAAGGTCCCATGAAGTCAAATCCCCAACAATCAAACGGTTCAATAACAAGAGTATAATTCATAGGCATTTCATTGCGTCTGGAGATATTACCAACCCTTTGGCATTCATCACAAGATAAAATAAACTTTCTCGCATCTTTGAAGAGAGTTGGCCAATAAAAACCTGATTGTAAAACCTTTTGCGCGGTTCTTTCTCCACGTAGATGTCCTCCATAAGCACTACCATGACATTTACTCAATATTTCTTGTTGTTCATACTCAGGAACACATCTTCGCATAATACCATCCACTCCTTCTTTATATAAGTGTGGGTCATCCCAGAAATAATGCCTCAAGTCATAAAAGAATTTCCTCCTTTGCTGAGCTGAAAAGGTTGGAGGCAAGTACTTGGAAACAATAAAGTTAGCATTATCAAGATACCAAGGACTGTCTCATGAGCTCACCTTTATTACAGCCAATTGTTCATTTGGAAAACTATCATTAACAGGAACAGGATCATAAGCAATATTTTCCAATCTAGACAAATTATCAAGAACAGGATTATCAGCACCTTTCCTATCTACAATATGTAGATCAAATTCTTGCAAAAGAAGTACCCATCTAATAAGCCTAGGCTTAGCATCTTTCTTTGTCATTAGGTATCTAATTGCAGCATGATCAGTATGAATAGTAACTTTTGAATCAACAATATAAGATCTAAATTTATCACAAGCAAAGACTACAGCTAATAATTCCTTTTCAGCTTGTAGCATAATTTCTTTGAGCAGCATCAAGAGTTTTACTAGCATAATGAATAACATTCAGTTTTTTATCTACTCGCTGTCCAAGAACAGCGCCTACAAGAAAATCACTAGCATCACACATAATTTCAAAGGGTAAGTTCCAATCAGGGGTTCAACTATAGGAGCAGTTGTTAAGGCTTTTTAAGAGTTTCAAAAGCTTCCTTACAATCATCATCAAAAACAAATGGTACATCTTTTTGAAGAAGATTAGTAAGAGGCTTTGAAATCTTGGAGAAATCTTTAATAAATCTTCTATAAAACCCAAGATGACCAAGAACACTACGAATACCTTTAACATCCCTCGGATAGGGCATCTTCTCAATTGCTTCAACTTTAGCTCTATCAACTTCAATACCTCTCTCAGAAATTTTATGTCCCAATACAATTCCTTCATTAACCATAAAGTGGCATTTCTCCCAATTAAGAACAAGGTTAGTTTCTTCACATCTCTGCAAAACTTTATCAAGGTTTCGCAAGCAACTATCAAAAGAATTCCCATAGACGGAAAAATCATCCATGAATACCTCTACAATACTTTCACAAAAACCATGAAAAATAGCAGACATGCATCTTTGAAAAGTAGCAGGAGCATTACATAAACCAAAAGGCATGCGTCTATAAGCATAAGTTCCATAAGGACAAGTAAAGGTGGTTTTCTCTTGATCTTTAGCTTTAACACAATTTGTGAAAACCTTAATAACCATCAAGAAAGCAAAAATGAGTATTTTTAGACAATCTTTCTAGCATTTGATCAATAAATGGTAAAGGGTAATGATCTTTCTTAGTAACTTTATTAACTTTTCGAAAATCAATGCACATTCTATACCCTACAACTACTCTTTGAGGAATGAGCTCATCATTATCATTAGGCACAACAGTCATACCTCCTTTCTTGGGAACGCAATGCACAGGACTAACCCATCTACTATCAGCAATAGGATATATAATACCAGCTTCAAGAAGTCGTAATACCTCATTCCTTACCACTTCCTTCATCTTCGGAATTAGACGACGCTGAGGTTCAACAACAGGCTTTGCATCATCTTCCATATTAATAGCATGTTGGCATATAGACGGAGAAATCCCCTTCAAATCATCAAGAGTGTAGCCAATAGTGCCTCGATGCTTCTTCAATATTTCCAATAACCTTTCTTCCTCAATCTCTGAAAGCTTAGAACTAATAATAATAGGATATATTTTCTTATCATCAATATGAGCATATTTAAGATTATCAGGTAAAGGCTTTAAATCAAAAACAGGATCTTCCTTTGGTGGCGGTGTTGTACCCAAATCTTCCACCGGTAAATCATGCTTGAGAATAGGTTGGCGAAGAAAAATTTCCTCAAGCTCATCTCTTTCTTTCCTAAAAATTTCGCTCTCGCTATCCTCCAAATGTTGCTGCAAAGGATTATTAGGAACAAGAACAATAGATGCACATTGCTCCATTTTAAAATCATTACTAGGCAAATCAGCTTTATAAGGAGTTTTAGTAAATTTAGAGAAGTTAAACTCATAAGATTCACCAGCGAATTTAGTCAAAATTTTCTCTTTCTTGCAATCTATAATAGCTCCACAAGTATTTAGAAAAGGTCTACCAAAAATAATAGGACAATAATCACTAGCAGCAGAACCAAGTACCAAAAAGTCAGCAGGATATTTAATCTTACCGCATAAAACTTCCACATCTCGAACAATACCAATTGGAGAAATAGTTTCTCTATTAGCCAGCTGAATAACCACATCAATATCTTCAAGTTCACAAGAATCAATTTCGTGCATAATCTCCGTGTAAAGCTCATACGGAATAGCACTAACACTTGCACCAATATCACATAATCCATAATAACAATGATCACCAATTTTAACAGATAACATAGGAACACTAGCTTGTTTGGGTTTATTAGGATGTGAGACAATATTAGAAGCATCTTCACAGAAAATAATATGACCATCCTCCACATTTTTCAGTCACAAGATCTTTAACTATTGCAACAGCAGGTTCAACTTTTATTTGTTCTTCAGGTTCTACAGGTTTCTTTTCACTTTTATGAACCGCACTATTTATAACAGAGTACTCTTTCATTTTAGAATTGAAAGGATTTTTTTCAATATATGCTTCAGGAATAACACGATCAGCGGCTTCAACTACAACGCATTTATTAATAGATGAATCAATTTTATCTTTATACGGTTTATGATACTTATCAAAATTCTTCTTTGGCAATTCATAATGAGAGGCAAAAGCTTTATAAAGATTTACAGCAACTTGAGAATCAAGACCATATATAGCACTCATATTACGAAATTTATCAGTATCCATAAAAGCTTCAATGCATTTATAATCATAAATTATACCTGATTCTCTATCCTTGTCGTTCTCCCAACCTTCAGTATTTTCTTGGATCCGATCAAGAAGGTCCCTTTTAAACTCTTCTTTGTTGCGTGTAAATGATCCAGAACAAGAAGTATCCAGCAAGGTCTTGTCTTGAAAAGAAAGTCTTGCATAGAAATTATCAATAATAACATTACCAGGAAGCTCATGAATGGGGCATTTGAGCATTAAAGACTTCAATCTCCCCCAAGCTTGGGCGATGCTCTCTCCATCATGAGGCCAAAAATTATATATGCGATTCCGATCCTTATGAATTTCACTTGGAGGATAGAACTTAGAATAAAACCGGGGCACAATATCATTCCATTCAAGAGAATCCCCATTATCCAAGAATTTATACCAATGCGCCGCCTTACCGGACAGCGACAAAGAGAATAGTTTCTTCCTCACTTCATCCATAGCAATACCTGCACATTTGAATAACCCGCATAATTCATGCAAAAACAGTAAATGATCACCAGGATGGACAGTTCCATCCCCTTCATAGCGGTTATCCATAACACGTTCAATAATTTTCATAGGTATTTTATATGGTATCACTTCCTCACCTGGCGCCTCATCCACTACCGTTGCAGTAGTAGTAGATTTCCCAAATAGAAATTGAAGAGAAGATCTCTCCATAATGACTTATAGCAGCAGGCAGAAATAAAATCAGCACAACAGTAAAGGTTTTCCTTACCAATTCCACTTACCAATAGCGCTTCACTCCCCGGCAACGGCGCCAGAAAATATTCTTGATGACCCACAAGTATAGGGGGTGTATCGTAGTATCTTCGATAAGTAAGAATGTCGATCCCAACGAGGAGCAGAAGGTGTTGACAAGCAGTTTCGATGAAGGATTCACTGTAAATGCTCACAGACAAGTATTCAGGGGGGTTTGATGTAACAGTTGAATAAAGTACGAGTATGTAAAGTGCGAGAGTAATAATTGCAGCGAGTGGCCCAATCCTTTTTAGCACAAAGGACAAGCCGGTTTGTTTACTTATAATGACCAAACGTTCTCGAGGACACACGGGATTTTAGTCTAGTGCTTTCGCTACATACGGCTAAATAATCTTCATTGTTGTGATAAGTGTTGTGTGGGTGAACCTATGCTAATGTACCGCCCTTCCTAGGACTAATACATACTTGTGATTATACCCCTTGCAAGCATCCGCAACTACAAGAAAGTAATTAAGAATTAAATCTAACCACAACCTTAAACTACGAGATCCTGCGATCCCTCCCGCATCGATATACCAACGGGGTTTAGGTTTCGTCACTCCGGCAACCCCGCAATTGGCAAACGAATACAAGATGCATTCCCCTAGGCCCATAAATGGTGAAGTGTCATGTAGTCGATGTTCACATGACACCACTAGAAGAATAACACCACAACTTAAATATCACACCATTGAATATTACTCAACCATAATTCACTACTAACATTTAGACTTCACCCATGTCCTCAAGAACTAAACGAACTACTCACAAGACATCATACGGAACATGATCAGAGGTGATATGATGATGAATAACAATCTGAACATAAACTTGGTTCAATGGTTTCACTCAATAGCATCAACAACAAGTAGAAATCGATACCGGGAGAGTTTCCCCTATCAAACAATCAAGATCAAACCCAAATTGCTACGGCGGTGGCGGTGTCCAGCGGTGATGACGGCGGTGATGATGGTGGAGATGATGATGATGGTGATGGCGATGATGTCCAGCTCGATGACGGTGTCGATGGCGTCGATTTCCCCCTCCCGGAGGGAATTTCCCCGGCGGATTCCTGCCCGCCGGAGAGCTCTTTTCTCTCTGGTGTTCTCCGCCCCGCAGAGGCGGCTGTAACTCTTCGCGAGGTACCCTCTGTGGCGTAGGTCTTCGGGACGAAGGGTTTGGCGAAGAAAAGGAGGCGAAAGGGGTCGTGGGCCCCCAGGACCATAGGCCGGCGGCCAGGGGCCTGGGCCGCGCCGCCCTAGGGTGTGGGCCCACCCTGGCTCCTCCTGGCTCCTCCTTCTGGCTTCCTTCGTCATCTTGAAAAATAGGATTTTTGGTATAATTTCCTTCCAGAGTTGATCTTCCGAAATATTGCGTTCTGACGGTGCTTTTTCCAGCAGAATCCTGGCTCCGGTGTTCGATCCTCCAATAATGATGAAACATGCAAAATAGATGAAATAACATAAGTATTGTGTCCCAATATGAAATATATCAATGAATAACAGCAAATTATGATATAAAATAGTGATGCAAATTGGACGTATCAGTGGGTTCATGCCTCCATTAAATCTGGGACAGTGACAGAAAGTTCTAAGGTTGTGGATGTGCTGTTGCCACTAGGGATAAAACATTGATGCTATGTTCGAGGATATAGTTATTGATTACATTACGCACCATACTTAATGCAATTGTCTGTTGCTTGCAACTTAATACCGGAAGGGGTTCGGATGATAACCTGAAAGTGGACTTTTTAGGCATAGATGCATGCTGGATAGCGGTCTATGTACTTTGTCGTAATGCCCAATTGAATCTCACAATATTCATCATATCATGTATGTGCATTGTCATGCCCTCTCTATTTGTCAATTGCCCAACTGTAATTTGTTCACCCAACATGCTATTTATCTTATGAGAGAGACACCTCTAGTGAACTGTGGACCCCGGTCCATTCTTTTACATCGAATACAATCTACTGCAATACTTGTTTTACTGTTCTCTGCAAACAATCATCATCCACACTATACATCTAATCCTTGTTACAGCAAGCCGGTGAGATTGACAACCTCACTGTTTCGTTGGGACAAAGTACTTTGGTTGTGTTGTGCAGGTTCCACGTTGGCGCCGGAATCCCTGGTGTTGCGCCGCACTACACTCCGTCACCATCAACCTTCAATGTGCTTCTTGACTCCTACTGGTTCGATAAACCTTGGTTTCTTACTGAGGGAAAACTTGCTGTTGTACACATCATACCTTCCTCTTGGGGTTCCCAACGGACGAGTGCTTTACCGTCACAAGGAAGCTACTTTCTGGCGACATTGATCCCACGTCAACTCCCACGTCAGCAGGGACTAAAAATATCATGCTCATCAAAACCAGCTTCCCCAAGCTTAGAATTTTCCATAGCATTAGCAATAATAGTGTTCAAAGAGTTCATGCTAATAACATTGCTATTTTGCAAACAAAGTTCCATGGGTTTTTTAATTTTCTCTTCAAACACATCATGTCCTAATTCAAGATAAATTTCATAAAGATCTCTAATTTTTTTGTTGTTTTCCATTAAGCCTATCTAGTGAAAATAAAAACAAGAAACAAAAAGATGCAATTGCAGGATCTAAAGGAAATAGCTTCGAGCACTCACAATGGTACCAGAAAAGTGTTTGGTTATCTGAGACCGGAGTGTGAGTACCTTTTACCTTTCCTCCCCGGCAACGGCGCCAGAAAAGTGCTTGATGTCTACGCGCGCTTCTATTCCTGTAGACAGTGTTGGGCCTCCAAGAGCAGAGGTTTGTAGAACAGCAGCAAGTTTCCCTTAAGTGGATCGCCCAAGGTTTATCGAACTCAGGGAGGAAGAGGTCAAACATATCCCTCTCAAGCAACCCTGCAATCACGATACAAGAAGTCTCTTGTATCCCCAACACACCTAATACACTTGTCAGATGTATAGGTGCACTAGTTCGGCGAAGAGATAGTGAAATACATGTGGTATGAATGTATATGAGCAGTAGCAACGGCGCCAGAAAAGTGCTTGCTGGCGTGCAGTAAGTAAAGATGCAGCAGAACAGTAAATAAGCGATGATTGCAGTATTTGGAAATAAGGCCTAGGGATCGTACTTTCACTAGTGGACACTCTCAACATTGATCACATAATAAAACCACCCTACACTCTCTTGTTGGATGATGAACACCACTAGCTGTGTAGGGCTACAAGAGCACCTCAATGCCGGAGTTAACAAGCTCCACAACATTCGATATTCATATTTAAATAACCTTAGAGTGCATGATAGATCAACACAATTATACCAAGTACTAACATAGCATGCACACTGTCACCTTCATACTATGAAAGGAGGAATAGATCACATTAATACCATCATAGTAATAGTTAACTTCATAATCTACAAGAGATCATAATCATAAACTACGCCAAGTACTACATGATGCACACACTGTCACCATTACATCATGGAGGAGGAATAGAGTACTTTAATAACATCACTAGAGTAGCACATAGATGAATAGTGATACAAAACTCATATGAATCTCAATCATGTAAGGCAGCTCATGAGATCATTGTATTGAAGTACATAGGAGAGAGATTAACCACATAGCTACCGGTACAGCCCCTTAGCCTCGATGGAGAACTACTCCCTCCTCATGGGAGACAACAGCGTTGATGGAGATGGCGGTGGTGTCGATGGAGATGCCTTCCGGGGGCACTTCCCCGTCCCGGCGGCGTGCCGGAACAGAGACTCCTGTCCCCCAGATCTTGGCTTCGCGATGGCGGCGGCTCTGGAAGGTTTCTCGTACCGTGGCTTATTCGTATCGAAGTTTTAGGTCAGGGACCTTTAAATAGGCGAAGAGGCGGAGTCGGAGGGCTGACGAGGCGACGACACAATAGGGTGGCGCGGCCAGGGCCTGGGCCGCACCGCCTACATGTGTGGGGCCCACAGGGCCCTCCTCTGGTGGCTCTCGGGTGTTCTGGAAGCTTCGTGGAATTCTAAGATGCTGGGCGTTGATTTCGTCCAATTCCGAGAATATTTCCTTACTAGGATTTCTGAAACCAAAAACAGCAGAAAACAGGAACTGGCACTTCGGCATCTCGTCAATAGGTTAGTTCCGGAAAACGCATAAAAATGATATAAAGTATGAACAAAATATGTAGGTATTGTCATAAAACAAGCATGGAACATAAGAAATTATCGATACGTCGGAGACGTATCAGTCGTCGTCGTGGAGGTAGATCATGTTTGTGGGTTGGGGCCCCAGGGCCCACATGCCCACATAATGTTCACTTGTACCGTGGCTAGGTTTCTATGGAGATTTGTTCAAGAGGTGTTGGGCCCTGACTGGCAGGCCCAATACCTTGGAGAGTTCCTGGAGAACCGTGTGAATGCCACCGGCAAGAAGATACGCCTCTTCTGGCTGGTGTTTGCTGCCATGTCGTGGACCCTTTAGAATATTTGAAATGAGATGGTTATTGAGAAAGTTTTTCCTCATCGTGGCTTTGACCATATCTTCAAATTCTTGGCATTCTTGAAAGCAGCGGTTCCCGTTGGCCGTTGTGTAGAAAATGGGGCATAGAGCACTCGACACCATCCTCCTTCACCTGCTAGAGGCGGCACGCCGTCTTCCCGCACTGTCTAGACGCTGACCATCGCACGTCGTCTTCAGGCATCACGCTTCCGCATGTGCTTGACCTTCTTTTTTCGGCTTCTTTGGACTTGTTTGTGTTGTGGCCTCATCGGACCTTTTTTTCTTTTCCTTTGAGATGAGGTCTCATACGATGTAGGAATGGTTAGTTATTTTATTTATAAAGCGGGACGAAATTCTATTTCGAGGAGGAAAATATTCTTACATGTTTAAGTAAAATTTGTAAGTGACCTTTCATATAATCATAATCCACCATGACACCAATCAATAATATGATAATCCACTAAAATAACAAAACGAACAAACAAACAAACGAGATCATAATCCATGACAGTACAAACACACACACACGCTAAAAATCATGGAGCGATAGCCCCTAAATGGCCACAAGCATGTCTTGAACACTAGTATGGTTTGTAAGTTTGAGATCAACACGCACTGTCCTCGTGGACGGAACGAGCAGAAGAACAACAAAAATGTATGTGATCATTCCTTCGTGTCCCCACCCCAAAATTTAGATAATCCCATAGCTGAAGTGAAGTCAGTGGTCTACACGCAGCCTCCGTAGTAACGAACTATTCAACGACCGAGATTCTCACGTACTGTGGCAGACCAGCAACGCAACGGCAGCTCAAAACACGAGGCATGATGCCGGCGCGGCCTGCAGCGGCTCTTCCTCATTCCGAGCACGCCGAGCAGCGCCCGCAAGACGCCTCCCGCCGGTCTCGACGGCCTCGGACCCCCCTTCAGCTGGAACGACTGGTACGACGACGGTGTCGTGATGGCCGGCAGCAGCATCGTAGCGCCACCGGCATCCGGCGCCATCGCCTTGGTGGTGGTGGTCGCAGCGGCGTGCTTGGGCGTGCCGGGCACGGACTCCCACAGGAACGGCACGGCACCGGTGCGCATACTGTAGTACACCTCGAAGGAAGTGTTCCCGTCGAAACCGCCGCCACGGCCTGTCTTGGTGGAGATCGGCAGCATCGTAGCGCCACCGGCATCCGGCGCCACCGCCTTGGTAGTGGTGGTCACAGCGGCGTGCTTGGGCGTGCCGGGCGCGGACTCCCACAGGAACGGCACGGCACCGGTGCGCAGGCTGTAGTACACGTCGAAGGAAGTGTTACCGCCTGTCTTGGTGGAGATCGGCAGCATCGTAGCGCCACCGGCATCCGGCGCCACCGTTTTGGTGGTGGTGGCCACAGCGGCGTGCTTGGGCGTGCCGGGCGCTGACTCCCACAGGAACGGCACGGCACCGGTGCGCATGCTGTAGTACACGTCGAAGGAAGTGTTCCCGTCGAAGCCGCCGCCACCGCCTGCCTTGGTGGAGATCGGCCGGACCGCGAGCTGCTGCTCCGAGTCCATGTCGTCGCTGTTGTTTCTGGAGTGCTAGCGCAGCTTGATTGATTTTCCTCGACGCCGATCGACGCCTGGACTTGAAGCTCCTCTTGCTCTGAATCGATTCCTCTCGGCAACTTGATCGCGTGAGCTCGGAACAAACTCGCACCGTTTCCGTGGTTTTCTTTAGGTTATAAACACTTGCAGACCCAACTCGCCACGGACTCGGAAACCAGCACGACGTGGCTCGTGTGCAGTCCGGTTTACAGCTCACACGTATTGTACCTGAGAACTTTCCAAAGCAGAAACCGTATCCGAACACAACTATGATTTACATCTTCAGTTCGTCGATGCCGTGCCGAACAAATTCGCAGTGTTGTCTCCTCCCAATGGCTTCCTTCACATCAGCATGGGCCTCCTCACCTCGCAATATCACGGCTGGCAGCTTCCGGCCGACCTCAGAATCGCTCTGGAGCTTCATGCGAGGATGAATGGATGACACGATGCTCAAACTAACAAGCCGGCTTTTTGCTCTGCTCTACTGCAGCGAGGCAGTCTGGCTCGGGCCTTCCACACCTTTTCTTTTTGAAACGAGCCAAAAGTCCATTCCATTGATTCAGAAGTAGAGAATTACCGACTACTCCCTCCATTTATTAATATAAGACATTACTTTTTTAAATAAATGGCTGTGTGCATCGCTTGATGCAGAGGCCGGGGCATCGCTCCCATATCGAAAAGAAAAAAAATTATTAATATAAGACGTTAAGGATTTCACGCTCAAAAAAGTTCACCTTACGCAATATTTAGGCGGTTTTACCTCTCTATCGTGTCGCGCACCGACCATCCACCCACCCGCGTCACTCAGCACACCCGCTCTCTCCATCGCTCTTCCCATGGCGTAGCGTTGCTCCACCCACGTCGCCGTATGCCTCTCCCCACGCCACCCCACTCAACCTCTAGCTTCTCCCTACGCCGCCGCATTACACTCCTGTTTTCACCATAGTGTGACTCAGGGATGCCCTCGGTTTTTAGTTGGTGGGGCGTTTGTATCTGTTTCTAGGGCAGAGGCCCTGACAACATGTTACTTCACCCATTGTCAGGTTTGTAGGTGTCATGTGGTGGCTTCGGGTTTTGGGATGTATGATCTTGAGAGTCCATGTTAAATAAAGGTTAAATTAAAGTTGTATACATCGCTTTTGATGCAGAGGTTGGGGCTCCCCCATTTCGAAAAAAAAGAGAAGTTCCCGACAGCCCCAAGTTAGACATGTAAATTTTGAGATGCAACATCAAGTATTTTTCCCTACTGCAAGAATAATCTAAACAATATAGCAGGTAATGAAATCACAACCTTATGCAACTTGACAATGGTACCAAAATGAGAAGAAAATGGCAGTATGTTACAACTTCATAGTGAAGATAGCAGTAGTGTCTGCAAAACTCAAAACTAATCCCCGGTGCATATGCTACTTAAAACATTAGAAAAGATAGCAGTAGTATTTATGTTGTTTAACCTAGTAGCTAGTAATAACTACAGGAAACTTGTACATGATAGAAAAGCTTTCTAAAGAAAGGAATTCTGGTATATCATATGTGATTACCAATTAGTATCGAGGAAAGATCTTAAGATGTTGATGGAAGGTAAATCATATACTATGAGTTAAATATAGTATCCATGTACTTCTAAAACAAATACTTGACTTATGTAAATCATATCTGTAAGAACATGTCCATTGCCCCATGTGTGGTTTTGGTGATTGATGATAATCCCTATGGACAAACGGTTGTGTTGAGAATCTATCTTAGGTCGTGTCCATAGCCATGTGTTGGTCTCAAGGTTGCAAGATGGAGAAGATCGAGTACGATGAAAAAGACCGATGAAGATGGTGTCGAAGAGAGACGAAGAGGGTGTTGAAGATGAAGAGACAAGACGGCGTAGAAGATGGATGAAGACGGTGGCGTGCATACAAGACGGATGAAGACGGTGGCGTGTATGTTGGAGGAAGACGGTGGCATGTACAATGATGAAGAGGGTGAAGATGGAGCTTGCCGACTCAAGAGGAACGCGCAAGGATAAGGTTTGTGCTCGATAGGATAGTGAGTCGCATCATCGGAGAGAGCTCAAACCTTGCATACATTGCATCGTGTTTCTTGGTTGTTCTTGGTTCTTATCCATGAGATGGGTTAGAGCTTGTGTTCATTCTCATGACAAGCTCTAGCTCATCGGAAACGGATTCCGGATGCATCACATGTTGCATGTGCGAGCGTGATGATTTTCCCGATATACCGTATCGAGAGGTTACACCTCTATGACCATGAGAAAATCGTCATTCACTCTTTTCCATGTTTTCACCTTGTGTAGAGGTATCTCTTGTCGCCCTCTTTCCAACAAAATTGGTTTCACCGCAATCGGAGTTTCCTAGCTCGAGATATTGCCATTTCCGTATTGCGGTTTAAAGAAAAAGAAAAAAAGGGGGTGGAGCGGTACTACCGGGGCCAGTACCAGCCCAGTACCGTAACAGGCTCTGAGAGCCCCTGGACCCTGGCCGGTACCGAACCGGTACCGGGCCCGGTAGTACCGGCCCACCCAGCTCCCTCTCTCTTCTTTCTTTTTTTCTCCACCCTTCCTCCCGCAGTGGGCCGCTGTCCCCCCGTCCGGCCCACTCCGCCCCAGCCAGCCTCCACATGCTCCCGCACTGGGCCGCCTCCGCCTCTCCCGACCCAGCTTGCTGCCTCGCCTTGGGCCACTGCGCGCCAGGCCACCCACGCGCCCTGCCGCCCGCTCGCCAGCACCCCGCGCCGCACGCTCCCTCCCGCTCGCTCGCATCAATCGAGGGAGAGGTCGCGTTGACCGCCTCGATCCCGAGGCTTCTCCCGCCCTCCACGCTGGCACGCGCGCTCGTGAAAGATAGAGATGTCGCCTAGAGGGGGGTGAATAGGCAATTAAAAACTCCTACGGATTTGTCTTGTAAGAATACGGAATTAAACTAACGTTTAGTTTACAAGCACAAACCCTAAATATGCTAAGCTCAACTAAGTGTAACAATATCAACTAGAGCTAAGCAAGATAGGCACAAGATATATGTAGCACAAGTGATAGCAAGATATATGTACTTCAAGCACGATGGCTATCACAAGGAAAGAGAGCTCGGGTATAGAAATAACCGAGGCACGCGGAGACGAGGATGTATTCCCGTGTTCCCTTCCTTTGCAAGAAGGTACGTCACGTTTGGAGGAGTGGAGGTCCCACGAAGGATTCCCCGCGCCACGAAGGCTCACCCTATTCTCCGAACCACACCCACGAAGGATAATGGCCCTTTCCTTATGGTTAGCTTTTCCTCCGCTCCGGAGATGGCAAGCTCCACAACCACTTCACAAGCTCCACGAAGGAGAAGCCCGGGCCTCTTCACAATCTTCTTGAAGAGATCACCGGAGCACCAACCGCCAAGCCAACTAGGAGGTCTCCCTCCAAGAGTAACAAGCTCACGGTCTCTCACTCAAACTAATCGTGGTGGAGAGCTCAACACTATGCAATGATGCAAAGCAAGAACACTAGAGGTGTTCAAATCCTTCACTCTCAAATCCCACCCAAGCAACAAATGCTAAGATGAGATTGGAGAGGAAGAACAATGGGGAAAGTCAACAAAAGACTCCAAGATCTAGATCCAAAGGGTTCCCCTCACTTAGAGGAGAAACTGATTTGTGGGGATTGTAGATCTAGATCTCCTCTCTCAAATCCTCAAGAATGGGCAAGAATCATGGGAGGAATCAAGGGGGAAGCAAGTTCTTAAAATAGCAACAATGGAGGTGAAGAAGGGGAAGAACTAGCTCAGCTCAAGGTGGAAGAAGTCTATTTATAGCTAAGGGGGAAAAATAACCGTTGGGGGAAAAGATAGAAAACTGCACAGTGAAAACGCCCAGAAAAACGGCCCAGCCAGTGGCCAGGCCGGCTGACCGGAATTGGAGCTGAGGAGCCCGGCCGGGTGTCCAGTCGGGGCGGCCCACTGGCCGGGCGGGGCCGCGAGTGCGCTGTGCGGGAGATAAGCCATGGGAAGGCGGCGCGAGGTGAGCCGCGCGGGGCGGAGCGGCCCAGCCGGCAGGGAGGCCGGTCAGGCCGGGGCTAGTGCCGGGCGGGCCGGTAGCTGCCGGGCCCTATGCCGGACCAGACCAGATGGGCCTCAGTAGGCTGTCCGGCTGGCATCAGCGCCCGGGCCGGTCTCGGTTGGGTGGGCCGGCGTGTGGGTCGGCAAGCCGGTCGGTCGACCGGTCGGCTGTCCCTCCCCTTTTCCTTTTCTTTTTATTCTTTTCTCCTTTTTTCTTTTTCTTTAATAGCGAATGCTCCCGAACTCCGATTCGAATGAAACCAGTTTTGTTTGAAAGACAACAACAAATGCTATCCTATAGAAAGTGAAAAACACAAGAATCTATAGGAGGGGATTTTATCATGAATATAAAAGGTAGAACCTTATATCATGAATAACCGGTAAAATCACCCAACCTCGAAAACGCAATAGAAGATGCATGCGGATTCAGTTTTCGATGAACTTGGGCTTGTTGTAAAGCTAGGAACAAGCTCAAGAACCTCATACAGAGAAACACCAAGAAGCAATAGAGATATGCAAAGTATGCAAAGGATTGAGCTCCCTAAGACGATGTGATCAAGTTACCCAACCGAAAGGCCCTCTTAATAGTGTGGCTATCTATCCTATAATCCGGTCTCCCATCAACCACCTTGAGACCGGTAAAAGTAAAACCTATCAAGGCCATACCTTTGCCTTGCGCATCCCGCTTGATCTTGATGATAGCTCTTCAAGCTCCACTCAAGCCGGAATGCCTCACTTGATCATCGTTGCTTCGTGAAGACTCACAAATGCTCCCCCATACACCATGATGGGAAAGCTCCATTGATGCACATCTTCACATGTCCATTATCACCAAATGGACGGCAAGCTTCAAGCATGTGATCCACTTGAGATGCTCATCTTGAACTTGCCCGACTCAAACTTGTATCTTCTCATACTCTATCATACTATCTTGAGGTGTATAAAGAATTCTTCACTTGGAATCAAGCTCTCAAGATCTTGATCATTCATTGCTTATCACATAGGATAGAGCATGACTAATATTGAGTTCCACATAAGAACTCCATCTTCATTTCTTCTTCTTGATCATATCACATATATATCTTCAAAACGATGACCTTGATGCCAATACACAAGGTATACCTTTATCTTCATGGCATCCATACTTGAATCCAACACATGGAATACAAGTAGTACCTATGGAATATTCCTTCATATAAACTCAATGAAAACATTAGTCCATAGGGGTTGTCATCAATTACCAAAACCACACATAGGGGCAATATACCCTTACAGCCCGCTTGCTGCTGCGCTGCATGCTGCTGTCTCCTGGCCCCACCGCCGCGCTGCCCGCATGCTCTGCTCGCTGCTGCTTCTCTCTCTCAGATTTCCTCAGTTTTCCTGCGCAAGCGGTAGTACCGCTCCGCAGAGCGGTACAACCGGTTTTGGGCCGTTTTTCAGATCTGACTTTTTGGGAAAAGCAGTACCGCTGGGCGCGAATCTGACCGTTTTTCCAGCCCCCGACAACTATATTTCTGGGCCCCTATTTATACATCTCTTCCACCTCCGACCCAAACACTTCTTCCCCTCCATTTTCTCTCCTCCATTGTTGACCTTGAGTTGATTCTTCCTCTTCTTGATCCCTCCACTATTTCTTGCATATTTTTGGGGGAAAGGAGAGAGGAGATCTAGATCTAGATCTTCACCAATTGAATCCCTCTCCAAGTGAGGGGATCTTGCTAGATCTAGGTCTTGGAGTTATTTGGTGTTTCTCCACATATTTGTTCTTCCTCCCTTATTCTCCCAATAGCTTTTGTATCTTTGTTGGAATTTGGGAGAGAAGAACTTGGGCATTTTAGCGGTGTTCTTAGCCATTGCATTAGGTGCATCGGTTTGGGTTCTCTCCGGGGTTTTGGTCTCGTAGAGGGCGTGTTTGACCTTAGTGGTGTTGTTGCCTTAGTGGCCTTGTTGCCTTTGTGGTGTTCTAGCCTTTGTGGCCTTGTAGCCTTTGTGGCCTTGTCGTATTTGTGGCGTTGTAACCTTTGTGGCGTTGTTGCCTTTGTGGAGTGTGGTAGCCTTTGTGGTTTTGGAGCCGGTTGTGGCGCGTTGGTATCTTGGTGGCTTTGTTGCCGGTGTGGCGTGTTGTAGCCTCTTGTGGCCTTGTACTTGAGAGCCTCCGTGTTGTGGAGTTGCCTCAAGCTTGATACTTGGGAGTTTGCCCAAGCTTGTACGGGCTCAGTGACCACCCTCAAGGGTCCCTTAGTGGATCGAGGCTTTCCCTCCTTGGAGGAAAGGCTCGAGGAGAATACGGTGGCCCTAGTGGCTCATTGGAGTGCCTCTTGCCTCCACACCGCTCCAACGGAGACGTAGCACCCTTGGGTGTGAACTTCGGGATACATCGTCGTCTCCTCGTGCACCGGTTACTTCTCAACCCAAGCTCCTTTACCTATGCGCTTTACATTGTGATATCTATCATGCTTAATGCTATATCTATCTTGTTATCACCTTGTTCCTCATCATGCTATCATAGGTTGTTGGTGCTCTTAGGCAACTCCCTAGTTGATAGGCTTTGAGCTAAACTAGTAAACACATGTTGAATGGATCGTAGCGAACAAGATGGGGGGTGAATGGACGCTACGTCAAGTTTTAGTCTTTTTCGATTTTCAATGCAACAGAAGGTAAAGGTGATTGCTTTAGCGATGGCGGTGTTCCTACAATGATCCTAGACAAGTGCAACAAGCAAAGGAATCAAACAAGGTAGTAAGAGTAAGGAGCGGGACAACCGGAGGGCGCAAAGACGAGGCGAGGTTTGTTTCCCGCAGTTCCTCCCACAAAAGGGAGTACGTCTGCGTTGAGGAGTTTCTAGCCTCACACAAGAGGCTAGAAGGCCACACCACGAAGGAAGGCCTCACCTTCTTCCTCGAGAGAGCTCCACGAAGGGGCTCCCCCTTCTCCACTATGACACCGGTCGAGGCGGTGATTCCTTCACAAGGTTGAGGCGAGCTTGATACGTCTCCAACGTATCCATAATTTCTGATGTTCCATGCTTGTTTTATGACAATACTTACATGTTTTGCTTGCACTTTATAATGTTTTTATGCATTTTACGGAACTAACCTATTAACAAGATGCCACAGTGCCAGTTCCTGTTTTCTGTTGTATTTGGTTCCAGAAAGGCTGTTCGGGCAATATTCTCGGAATTGGACGAAATCAACGCCAAACATCCTATTTTTCCCGGATGCATCCAGAACACCAAAGGAGAGTCGGAGGAGAGCCAGGGGGCCACCACACATGTGGGCGGCACGGCCCCAGGCCTGGCCACGCCGGCCTAGTGTGGGGCCATCCTGTCAGCCCTCCTGCATCGCCTCTTCGCCTATTTAAGCCCTTTCAACCTAAAAACGCAGTACCAATTGACGAAACTCCAGAAAGACTCCAGGGGCGCCGCCGCCATCGCGAAACTCCAATTCAGGGGACCGAACTCTCTGTTCCGGCACCCTGCCGAGACGGGGAAGTGCCCCCGGAAGCCATCTCCATCGACGCCACCGCCTCCATCATGCTCCGTGAGTAGTTCCCTGATACGTCTCCGACGTATCGATAATTTCTTATGTTCCATGCCACATTATTGATGTTATCTACATGTTTTATGCACACTTTATGTCATATTCGTGCATTTTCTGGAACTAACCTATTAACAAGATGCCGAAGTGCCGATTCTTTGTTTCTGCTGTTTTTGGTTTCAGAAATCCTAGTAAGGAAATATTCTCGGAATTGGACGAAATCAACGCCCAGGGGCCTATTTTTCCACGAAGCTTCCAGAAGACCGAAGACTAAACGAAGTGGGGCCACGAGGCGCCCGGACTACAGGGCGGCGCGGCCTAGGGTTGGGCCGCGCGGCCCTGTCATCTGGAGCCCTCGTCTGCCCTCCTGACTTGCCCTTCCGCCTACTTAAAGTGTAACAACCCAAAAATTTCAAAACAAAACAAATGAATTTCCCTAGTTCCAAATTTTGGACCCAACAAAAACTTTTATTAAAATAAGATTGATACAAATAGATCTTGTTCAAATCTTGTGTTTTGCCATGATGAGTGTTATGATGCTTATATACTAAACCCTAAAACCCCAAAGTGATCAAGTGAAGATCACCAACCAAATAAAACAAAGGAGAAAGAAATCAAATAAGAAAACCTTAAACCCTAATCTCCTCCAGAAATCATTTTGGATAACCCTACCTTTATTCTTTATGCTAAATGGTGGTGAACCTTTGTGAACCCCACTAAACCCTAAACCTCACCCCTCTTTTCACCACTACTAGTTAAAATGAAATAAAAAGGGAATTAAATAAGAAAAGAGGCATATGTGCCTATGGCTATTTTTATAAAACTTTACCCTAAGCTTTGCTACTTTGCTTAGAGGTTTAGAAAACCTTCATACACCTTACCTAGTACCTATCACACCAAATCCAAGTGGTTTCCAAAGAAAATTAAAAGAAACTAAAAATGCCATAGAGGCATATGTGAGAAAAATGCAAATTTGTGAATTTGAGAAGTTTGACCCTAGGACTTGTTGTGAATGGTTGGATCACTTCCATATACCATTTCAACCCTCAACAACACCCTTTGGGCCAAGAACACTCAAATCAAAAATCAAATGCCACATATGCATAGAGGCATATGAGAACCATAGCCCTTTTCACCAAATCTTGAACTATGCTTTTCTACCTTGACCAAATGATGGGAAACCATCTCTCAACCTAATATAACCCTAAATTGACCCTAACCCATATCCAAGTGAAGCAAGGTGAACCCTTTTCAAAAATAATACAACTTAACACATCACCTCTTATGTGTTATGGCCAATTTTGCAAAACTTTGATCAAGACCTTTTGGAATGGATTCAATGGTTTGAAAATGTTTCAAAACCCATAAGAATCACATTAGAGTCAACCAAAGTCAAAACAAATAGAGAGAAATCAAATGGTGAGAAAATCCCATTCTCACTCAAATACACATAGAGCCAAATTTGCAAATCTTCAACCAAGGCCACCAATGCTTGATCTATTGGTTGTAAAACTCTTATATATGATAAACAAACACAATTGCATCAAAGGAACAAGAATCCAATCAAAGGAAATCTCAATTTCAAATCACATATGATAATGGTCATATGTCACTTTTATTTTATCTTCACCACTTTGCACCCTTTTATCTCCTGTTTCCTCAACCAAACTTGGCCAACTCTCTCCATGTCATCCAAGACCATGTCAAAGTCAACAACTTCCATGTTGACCACCATACCTCATGTTGACCAGGTTGACCAGTATAGTGTTGCCAAGTGATGACTTTGAAATAAAGAGAAGATCATCTCACTTTTGCCATTTTGCATTTCTTCTCCAAATGGAACCCCACCACCACCATTCCATCTCTATGATTATATGTTTGAGATCCACCAAAGGAATTTTCAAATTTTGAAACTTTATTTCTTTCGGGCATTTCATCAAACACCTTATAGGCAGGGATAAACTTTGTGCCCATACTGATTTTTCAACTTGGACTCGGTCCAACCTTGATCCCCTCTGCATCTCTGAAGCTCCATCTCACATCACCTCACCCTCTCCATCACCTGCCAACCACTGGAGATGACCCAGCTTGACCCATTGCATCCATGCCGACCATGGCATGAGCTCACCATGCCACCCCTCACCCCTGCCCTCTCCTCTCACTTCCATCATGTCCTGGAGACTCCCCTTACTCCCCTGCACCTGCTCGTGCCAGCCATTGGCCAAGGAGAGATCTGCACGCCCCAGTCCAAGTCGTGCCCATGCCGGCCCAGGGACGCCAGGACGCGCATGGACGCCAACGCGTGCACGCCAGAGCACGGCCCTGCCCCGTCACCCCAGTCCTCGCCTCGCCATCAGCGCCTGCCCGAGCCCTCACCTCACCTCAAGGACACTGCCAGACATCGTCTTCGTCACTCCCGTGCCCTGTGGCCGACGCCATCGTCGACGACCTCCGCCGGACCCGTGACAGACATTGACGTCGCCCGCACGCTCCGGTCCACCGTTTTCTGTGCAATCAAGCGCGTGACGATCGCCAAGACATCACGAACAGCGCAGCATCCTCGCCTTGCCCTTTTACCGCTCAGACCGTCGTAGCCATGGACGACCCGAGCATGCCCCGCAGCACCCCCTCGCCGCTATAAATAGAGCATGCCCCAGCACGATCTCTCCACACCAGTCGCATTCCCTCTCCCTCCTGAGCCTCCCTGACTCCTTCCCCTCTCCGATTAAGCCCTAGCTCGCCGGAATTTGGACGGAGTCCGCCGCCACGGAAGCTCAACGCCGCCGCTGATTTCCTCCACCCCAAGCTCTGCCGCGACCACCCTCTGCCTCCTCGTCCTCGACAACACCACCGCAGCGCCTCGCCGAGCCTCGCCGGAGCTCCGGTAAGCCGCCAGCACCAAACCCTCGCCGTGCCTGTGCCGCCGCTCGTCGACGTCGACGACGACTCTGCGTCGTCGATCCTCCTTTTAATCCGACGGCCTCAAACCCTGCGTACCGCTTCGGCGTTTTAAAACGCCCTGACAGTGGACCCCACTGTCAGGCGGCCCGCTCGCCTCGCCAGCACAGCTGGGCCGGCCCATTTAGTTCCCGCCCTCGTTTGAATTTAAATCGGTGTATTTCTTTTTCAGTAAATTTTTGCAATCTGATGCTAGATTCAAAATTTACTAGATCCAAATCTACTGAGCCGTTTTCAACAAATTTTATATGTTTAGAAAGCTCATGAAAGGCCCCCTCCAACCCCACTGGATTCAAACCAATATCTGTTATAGAATTTGAATAGTAAAAATAACAAATCAGTAACTTTTCAAACTTCAAATAAATCTTAAAAATCAACCATAAACTATTTTGAGGTGGTTCCACCTCTCAAAAATCACATTTGATGTTGTCTAATTTATTATGTAATAAAATACTATGGTTGTTTCATATGATCATGGGCTAAACTCAAATAATGGCTATCTGGCCATTTCTAGCTCATTTAAACTTTTCAAAAATAGTATTTAAATTGTATGAGGTGTAGCACCTCATTTAAATCATTAATCCAAGTGATTCAATGAGAGCTGATGACACATGTATTAATGACCCATAGGTTCTTGTTTGAAAATATTAAACCTTTCATAGTAGTTTTGAATTGTTCAAAACTACTTATTAAATATATGAGATGCTTTGGTCTCATTTAAATCTTTGTCTCAAATAATTCTACATGAGGTAGAGACCATGGTCTATTAACTCTCATAGTGAATTATTTGATGATATTAAATCTTTACTATGTTAGTATTAAATTGTATGAGGTGTTCACCTCATTTAAATCATTTTCTTGAATGATAAGTGTGAAGAGGTTGACCTGGGTCCACCTAGGTCACATATTATGCATAAGAGAAATTAAATCTTAATAAGATGATGAGAGGAAATTATTTCTCTAAGTATTTAAAAGTAACCCCTTATGTAGTATGAGAGGAGATTATTTTTCCTAAATAAGAAAACAACACCTTTACCCACTTAATAGTAATGAGTGGTGCTAGTTTACTTGTGTAAATTATATGAAGTACCTCACTTCATTTAAATCTTGTCCCAAGTATTTTCATATGAAGTTTGAACCCCTGGTCAAATACTCTCACATGAAATACTTGGAGATTTTAAATCATAATAGGCCTTATTAAATGTTATGAGGTATCCCTACCTCATTTAAATCATTTTCTCAAATGATGATGATGAATGGTTGACTTAGGTCAACATAAATTCATGTGTGATGATTTGAGAAATTAAATCTTAAAGAAGATTCAATGAGAGGAAATTATTCCTCGAGAACTATATGGAAACTATCATTTACATATAAAATGAGAGGAAATTATTCTTCCTCAAAGCAATACCACCAATGCACCAAATCGTATTAATTGTGTGCATAGAATAGTTTGTGTGAACATATGGGATGTTTGGAATAGCCAATGAATTGTTTGGTGATTGTATCCTCGTATTCGTATTTTAGACGCTAGTACCGGGGACTATCAAGAGGAGGAGGTTTTCTACCAAGAAGAAGGAGAAGAAGACCACTTTGATCAGTACACCACTCAAGGCAAGCTAACATCCTTGCAAACCATATTATGGCCAGCAAATATTCTTGCAAGACTACCCAAGTGCAAAGCTCCACAAGAGCAAGGCACCATTACTTTTTACTTTATGCTTATAATCCTATTTCCCAGTTTTACTTTACAAGCTTTTGTTTTTGATTATTTATAACTTGCTTTTATAGTTAACTTTGGTCTAGAGATAGAATACTACAAGAGTATCAAACTTAGCCTAGCAAGCTCCAAGATATTTAGCACCTCGGGACTAGTTGCTAGTGCTCAATATCAAAAGTGGCTACTCTAGATGGGAACTTGTGAATTGAAATGACTTTGAAACCTTGGAATGATGAGTCATTCTATTGAAAGATTTTGAAGGTGGATGTGACTGGTGAATGACTTGGTGAATTTTACAAAAACTGATGGTTGGGTTTGGATGCGATACCTTTCCAATTTTGCAAGTACCCCCACAATACCTGATATGGGTAGGGCTTAACTAGAAGTTTATGTATCTTAGTATGGGTTCCCTCTAAACAAGCGTCATCGGGGTTATGCTGGAGGCTGCCTCTACAAAAGTGAAGTGATATGAAATGACGTGAAATGAGGTGAATGTCCGGCCCAAGCCCTGTGCAGTTCCCAGGCTGACAGTTTGTCTTCACTGGGAGGCCAAGCTCATGGGGAGAGATGCCTATACTAGGATATGTAAGTGAAAGGTTATGGTTGGTAGTCCGCACACGGAGTGTGGTAAATCAGGGCCAGTTAACCCTGACGGATTATTGCAAATGTTGTGGCACAAGTGTACGACCTCTGCAGAGTGTAGATCTATTCGAATAGCCGCGTCCTCGGTTATGGACGGTTGGAAAGGCCATACTGTTCCGTCATCAGACTTTTTTCAAAATGTGACATGTGAAGGGTGCTTTGAATTTGAAAAGGTGAATGGTGACTTGTGACTTGAATTGAAAGGTGATTTTGAATCACAACGGAGTTGTGGGAATGACACTAATGTTCCCACTTGAGTTAGTCGAGCAAATGAAAGTTTTTGATTATTAAAGTGTTTATGAAATAAAACTGGCTTTATGCAAATGCAACTAGAGCTTAGAACCCCTTACTATAGTTGATAGTGTTTATCTTAGTATTAGTTTGCGAGTACTTTAAAGTACTCATGGCTTTGTCCCTGGCTATTCAAATGGCCAGACTATGAAGAGGAGTACCAGAACCCGGAAGAAGGACAGCAGGACGTCTACGACAACTAGGATCACTCCTGACGTCAACAGTTGCCTGTGGAATAGATGGACTACTACTACGCTACTTCGCTTCCGCTATGTGTTTTGTAATTGATCAATAGATCATCTACTATTGTAATGAGACTGGATCATGTGATCCCTTGTTGTAAGACAATTATGCGTTGTAATGAATGATGTGTTGTGATATTAATCTATTATGTCTCGCAAAAACAATATTCCTGGGATTGCGATGAATGGCATAATAGGCATCTGGACTTAAAAATCCGGGTGTTGACAAGTTGGTATCAGAGCCATTGTTGACCTTAGGAGACCCTAGTTAGAATGGACGTCTGTAAAACTTAGTTTCAAAACCAAAGAAGTGAATATTTGTGAAAAACCTATTCTCACTCTTAACCTTGAAATCTTTTTCAAAATGAGAAATTCATGCTCTACTTTTCCTTGTAGCACTATCTAAAAATTTTGCACACTTAACTACTTCTTTAACTTACTTATCCTACTTGCTCACAGATGAAGTACCGATGGGAATCCTATAAGCTTGGATCCGGAGACGACAAACAGTTCGAAAAGGAGTTGCAGCAACTGGTGGACTATCTAGGACACCCGTATCCCGAGTTCTTCGGAATACCCCTCAAGGCTCAGTCAGGAGAATCACCTCAGTGGGACGTTTCTACTGATCTCCGAAGGAAGCTTGATGCCCCGGTATGGGAAACCATCTGGTTTTCTGTAACGGGAAACACTTGGAAGGAAGGACTAGACAAAGCTATGCAAGAAGCAATTTCCCGTCTGTGTGGACAAAATGAGGACAAGATCAAGAACACTCGCTTCATCTACTACCCAAGACATGACTCCATAGGTAGACCGATGACCATGCCCCCACCACAACCAAAGATGAACCCCTATGAAGCACCTCAGGATTTCAGGCAGTACAAAACCCGCAGGGATTTGGACAATACCCTCGCCTCTCGCCAAGCACATCACCTGTGAAGATGAAGAAATCCCCCCCCTGGAGAGTAGTATCACCCCAGCACTTAAGTAGGTGTGAGTTGTATCAGGATCCCCCCCCCCCTTGTATCGTAGAGCGATGAATGGTTCTTCAAACCAACGGTGTGTTAGATTTGTAATGTATGATGCTTGGTATGAATGAAAAAGTGTTGTTGGTTTTTACCCCCGCAACACTACTCAAATTTTTCAATTTGTGAACTTTTAAAAATTTAACAAAACAAACCATAGAAATTTCCCTCTTATCTTACCATCTACCCCAATGTTCAGATGGCCCCACCAACCCGCAACACCACCCCAGATGCCATGATGCAACTACTGCAGACAATGATGGCAGACCGAGAAGTCGAAAGAGTTGAACGCCAAGCCAACCTTGCGGCACTGCAACAGATAGCTCAGAACAATCAAGGCCATGGAAACCACGATCACCCTGGATCGAAGCTGAAGAACTTTCAACACACCAACCCTCCGATATTCAACAAGACTGAAGAGCCCCTCGATGCTGATGACTGGCTCCAGACCATGGAAAACAACCTCAAAGTTGCGCAAGTTGAAGCCGCAGAGAAAGTGCTGTTCGCCACGCACTACTTAGCAGGACCAGCCAGAGCCTGGTGGACAAGCACCCGTGCCATGAATGCAGGACAGATGATGACCTGGGAAGACTTCAAGACTAAGTTTAGCAAATACCATGTGCCCCAAGGACTGATCAAGAAGATGAGAGACGAGTTCCGTGAACTCAAGCAAGGAAGAATGTCCGTGGTGGAATACCGCGACAGATTTCTAACTCTGTCAAGGTACGCCCCGGACGAGACCGACACCAATGAGAAGAGAAAGGAAAGATTTCTGAACGGACTGCACGACGAGATGCAAACTGTGTTAGTGAACATTCCGTTCGCTGACTTAGAAGCCCTCGTGGACTCAGCCATACAGATGGAAGGAAAGCTGCATCAGGCCAGCGAGAACCGCAAGCGCAAAATGATGAACCAGAATGGACCCCACCATAATCAGAAGTATCGCAATAACTCTTCTGGAGGATTCACCCCAAGATACAACAAGCCCCCTGCCCAGAATTATCGCCCCAACTACACCAACAACAACGGAGGACCCCCGAAGCCCGGAGGGAACAACAACAACCACAACAACAGCCCCAACAACAGCAACAACAATGGAAACAACAGCAACCCCAATACTGCCCCGAGGACTGGAAGCAACGCTGTTCCCGTCAACCCCAAAGACAAGTCCACCGTCAACTGCTATGAATGTGGAGTTGTGGGTCACTTCTCCAAGGAGTGCCCCAAGAAGCTTGCCAGGATTGCCGCCAACACCGCAGCACCTGCTCAACAACAGCGCCGCTTCGCAGGAAGAAGGAACCAGAACAACAACAACGGCCGTCTCTACCACATGACTGCCACCGAAGCTCAGGAAGCACCCCAGACCATGCCAAGTATGTCCTCCTGTTATTAAGATACTCAATCTCTCTTAGGAACCTAACTTTTCTTAAAATCTCGGGACGAGATTTGTTTAAGGGGGAAGGGTTTGTAACAACCCAAAAATTTCAAAACAAAACAAATGAATTTCCCTAGTTCCAAATTTTGGACCCAACAAAAACTTTTATTAAAATAAGATTGATACAAATAGATCTTGTTCAAATCTTGTGTTTTGCCATGATGAGTGTTATGATGCTTATATACTAAACCCTAAAACCCCAAAGTGATCAAGTGAAGATCACCAACCAAATAAAACAAAGGAGAAAGAAATCAAATAAGAAAACCTTAAACCCTAATCTCCTCCAGAAATCATTTTGGATAACCCTACCTTTATTCTTTATGCTAAATGGTGGTGAACCTTTGTGAACCCCACTAAACCCTAAACCTCACCCCTCTTTTCACCACTACTAGTTAAAATGAAATAAAAAGGGAATTAAATAAGAAAAGAGGCATATGTGCCTATGGCTATTTTTATAAAACTTTACCCTAAGCTTTGCTACTTTGCTTAGAGGTTTAGAAAACCTTCATACACCTTACCTAGTACCTATCACACCAAATCCAAGTGGTTTCCAAAGAAAATTAAAAGAAACTAAAAATGCCATAGAGGCATATGTGAGAAAAATGCAAATTTGTGAATTTGAGAAGTTTGACCCTAGGACTTGTTGTGAATGGTTGGATCACTTCCATATACCATTTCAACCCTCAACAACACCCTTTGGGCCAAGAACACTCAAATCAAAAATCAAATGCCACATATGCATAGAGGCATATGAGAACCATAGCCCTTTTCACCAAATCTTGAACTATGCTTTTCTACCTTGACCAAATGATGGGAAACCATCTCTCAACCTAATATAACCCTAAATTGACCCTAACCCATATCCAAGTGAAGCAAGGTGAACCCTTTTCAAAAATAATACAACTTAACACATCACCTCTTATGTGTTATGGCCAATTTTGCAAAACTTTGATCAAGACCTTTTGGAATGGATTCAATGGTTTGAAAATGTTTCAAAACCCATAAGAATCACATTAGAGTCAACCAAAGTCAAAACAAATAGAGAGAAATCAAATGGTGAGAAAATCCCATTCTCACTCAAATACACATAGAGCCAAATTTGCAAATCTTCAACCAAGGCCACCAATGCTTGATCTATTGGTTGTAAAACTCTTATATATGATAAACAAACACAATTGCATCAAAGGAACAAGAATCCAATCAAAGGAAATCTCAATTTCAAATCACATATGATAATGGTCATATGTCACTTTTATTTTATCTTCACCACTTTGCACCCTTTTATCTCCTGTTTCCTCAACCAAACTTGGCCAACTCTCTCCATGTCATCCAAGACCATGTCAAAGTCAACAACTTCCATGTTGACCACCATACCTCATGTTGACCAGGTTGACCAGTATAGTGTTGCCAAGTGATGACTTTGAAATAAAGAGAAGATCATCTCACTTTTGCCATTTTGCATTTCTTCTCCAAATGGAACCCCACCACCACCATTCCATCTCTATGATTATATGTTTGAGATCCACCAAAGGAATTTTCAAATTTTGAAACTTTATTTCTTTCGGGCATTTCATCAAACACCTTATAGGCAGGGATAAACTTTGTGCCCATACTGATTTTTCAACTTGGACTCGGTCCAACCTTGATCCCCTCTGCATCTCTGAAGCTCCATCTCACATCACCTCACCCTCTCCATCACCTGCCAACCACTGGAGATGACCCAGCTTGACCCATTGCATCCATGCCGACCATGGCATGAGCTCACCATGCCACCCCTCACCCCTGCCCTCTCCTCTCACTTCCATCATGTCCTGGAGACTCCCCTTACTCCCCTGCACCTGCTCGTGCCAGCCATTGGCCAAGGAGAGATCTGCACGCCCCAGTCCAAGTCGTGCCCATGCCGGCCCAGGGACGCCAGGACGCGCATGGACGCCAACGCGTGCACGCCAGAGCACGGCCCTGCCCCGTCACCCCAGTCCTCGCCTCGCCATCAGCGCCTGCCCGAGCCCTCACCTCACCTCAAGGACACTGCCAGACATCGTCTTCGTCACTCCCGTGCCCTGTGGCCGACGCCATCGTCGACGACCTCCGCCGGACCCGTGACAGACATTGACGTCGCCCGCACGCTCCGGTCCACCGTTTTCTGTGCAATCAAGCGCGTGACGATCGCCAAGACATCACGAACAGCGCAGCATCCTCGCCTTGCCCTTTTACCGCTCAGACCGTCGTAGCCATGGACGACCCGAGCATGCCCCGCAGCACCCCCTCGCCGCTATAAATAGAGCATGCCCCAGCACGATCTCTCCACACCAGTCGCATTCCCTCTCCCTCCTGAGCCTCCCTGACTCCTTCCCCTCTCCGATTAAGCCCTAGCTCGCCGGAATTTGGACGGAGTCCGCCGCCACGGAAGCTCAACGCCGCCGCTGATTTCCTCCACCCCAAGCTCTGCCGCGACCACCCTCTGCCTCCTCGTCCTCGACAACACCACCGCAGCGCCTCGCCGAGCCTCGCCGGAGCTCCGGTAAGCCGCCAGCACCAAACCCTCGCCGTGCCTGTGCCGCCGCTCGTCGACGTCGACGACGACTCTGCGTCGTCGATCCTCCTTTTAATCCGACGGCCTCAAACCCTGCGTACCGCTTCGGCGTTTTAAAACGCCCTGACAGTGGACCCCACTGTCAGGCGGCCCGCTCGCCTCGCCAGCACAGCTGGGCCGGCCCATTTAGTTCCCGCCCTCGTTTGAATTTAAATCGGTGTATTTCTTTTTCAGTAAATTTTTGCAATCTGATGCTAGATTCAAAATTTACTAGATCCAAATCTACTGAGCCGTTTTCAACAAATTTTATATGTTTAGAAAGCTCATGAAAGGCCCCCTCCAACCCCACTGGATTCAAACCAATATCTGTTATAGAATTTGAATAGTAAAAATAACAAATCAGTAACTTTTCAAACTTCAAATAAATCTTAAAAATCAACCATAAACTATTTTGAGGTGGTTCCACCTCTCAAAAATCACATTTGATGTTGTCTAATTTATTATGTAATAAAATACTATGGTTGTTTCATATGATCATGGGCTAAACTCAAATAATGGCTATCTGGCCATTTCTAGCTCATTTAAACTTTTCAAAAATAGTATTTAAATTGTATGAGGTGTAGCACCTCATTTAAATCATTAATCCAAGTGATTCAATGAGAGCTGATGACACATGTATTAATGACCCATAGGTTCTTGTTTGAAAATATTAAACCTTTCATAGTAGTTTTGAATTGTTCAAAACTACTTATTAAATATATGAGATGCTTTGGTCTCATTTAAATCTTTGTCTCAAATAATTCTACATGAGGTAGAGACCATGGTCTATTAACTCTCATAGTGAATTATTTGATGATATTAAATCTTTACTATGTTAGTATTAAATTGTATGAGGTGTTCACCTCATTTAAATCATTTTCTTGAATGATAAGTGTGAAGAGGTTGACCTGGGTCCACCTAGGTCACATATTATGCATAAGAGAAATTAAATCTTAATAAGATGATGAGAGGAAATTATTTCTCTAAGTATTTAAAAGTAACCCCTTATGTAGTATGAGAGGAGATTATTTTTCCTAAATAAGAAAACAACACCTTTACCCACTTAATAGTAATGAGTGGTGCTAGTTTACTTGTGTAAATTATATGAAGTACCTCACTTCATTTAAATCTTGTCCCAAGTATTTTCATATGAAGTTTGAACCCCTGGTCAAATACTCTCACATGAAATACTTGGAGATTTTAAATCATAATAGGCCTTATTAAATGTTATGAGGTATCCCTACCTCATTTAAATCATTTTCTCAAATGATGATGATGAATGGTTGACTTAGGTCAACATAAATTCATGTGTGATGATTTGAGAAATTAAATCTTAAAGAAGATTCAATGAGAGGAAATTATTCCTCGAGAACTATATGGAAACTATCATTTACATATAAAATGAGAGGAAATTATTCTTCCTCAAAGCAATACCACCAATGCACCAAATCGTATTAATTGTGTGCATAGAATAGTTTGTGTGAACATATGGGATGTTTGGAATAGCCAATGAATTGTTTGGTGATTGTATCCTCGTATTCGTATTTTAGACGCTAGTACCGGGGACTATCAAGAGGAGGAGGTTTTCTACCAAGAAGAAGGAGAAGAAGACCACTTTGATCAGTACACCACTCAAGGCAAGCTAACATCCTTGCAAACCATATTATGGCCAGCAAATATTCTTGCAAGACTACCCAAGTGCAAAGCTCCACAAGAGCAAGGCACCATTACTTTTTACTTTATGCTTATAATCCTATTTCCCAGTTTTACTTTACAAGCTTTTGTTTTTGATTATTTATAACTTGCTTTTATAGTTAACTTTGGTCTAGAGATAGAATACTACAAGAGTATCAAACTTAGCCTAGCAAGCTCCAAGATATTTAGCACCCCTCAGGACTAGTTGCTAGTGCTCAATATCAAAAGTGGCTACTCTAGATGGGAACTTGTGAATTGAAATGACTTTGAAAACCTTGGAATGATGAGTCATTCTATTGAAAGATTTTGAAGGTGGATGTGACTGGTGAATGACTTGGTGAATTTTACAAAAACTGATGGTTGGGTTTGGATGCGATACCTTTCCAATTTTGCAAGTACCCCCACAATACCTGATATGGGTAGGGCTTAACTAGAAGTTTATGTATCTTAGTATGGGTTCCCTCTAAACAAGCGTCATCGGGGTTATGCTGGAGGCTGCCTCTACAAAAGTGAAGTGATATGAAATGACGTGAAATGAGGTGAATGTCCGGCCCAAGCCCTGTGCAGTTCCCAGTGACGCTTTGTCTTCACCGGGAGGCCAAGCTCATGGGGAGAGATGCCTATACTAGGATATGTAAGTGAAAGGTTATGGTTGGTAGTCCGCACACGGAGTGTGGTAAATCAGGGCCAGTTAACCCTGACGGATTATTGCAAATGTTGTGGCACAAGTGTACGACCTCTGCAGAGTGTAGATCTATTCGAATAGCCGCGTCCTCGGTTATGGACGGTTGGAAAGGCCATACTGTTCCGTCATCAGACTTTTTTCAAAATGTGACATGTGAAGGGTGCTTTGAATTTGAAAAGGTGAATGGTGACTTGTGACTTGAATTGAAAGGTGATTTTGAATCACAACGGAGTTGTGGGAATGACACTAATGTTCCCACTTGAGTTAGTCGAGCAAATGAAAGTTTTTGATTATTAAAGTGTTTATGAAATAAAACTGGCTTTATGCAAATGCAACTAGAGCTTAGAACCCCTTACTATAGTTGATAGTGTTTATCTTAGTATTAGTTTGCGAGTACTTTAAAGTACTCATGGCTTTGTCCCTGGCTATTCAAATGGCCAGACTATGAAGAGGAGTACCAGAACCCGGAAGAAGGACAGCAGGACGTCTACGACAACTAGGATCACTCCTGACGTCAACAGTTGCCTGTGGAATAGATGGACTACTACTACGCTACTTCGCTTCCGCTATGTGTTTTGTAATTGATCAATAGATCATCTACTATTGTAATGAGACTGGATCATGTGATCCCTTGTTGTAAGACAATTATGCGTTGTAATGAATGATGTGTTGTGATATTAATCTATTATGTCTCGCAAAAACAATATTCCTGGGATTGCGATGAATGGCATAATAGGCATCTGGACTTAAAAATCCGGGTGTTGACATAAAGCCTCCGTGATGAAACCCCCAGTACCGAGAGCCACGATACGGAAAACCTTCCAGAGACGCCGCCAACGCCGATCCCATCTCGGGGGATCCAGGAGATCGCCTCCGGCACCCTGCCGGAGAGGGGAATCATCTCCCGGAGGACTCTACGCCGCCATGGTCGCCTCCGGTGTGATGTGTGAGTAGTCTACCCCTGGACTATGGGTCCATAGCAGTAGCTAGATGGTTGTCTTCTCCCCATTGTGCTATCATTGTCGGATCTTGTGAGCTGCCTAACATGATCAAGATCATCTATCTGTAATTCTATATGTTGCGTTTGTTGGGATCCGATGAATAGAGAATACTTGTTATGTTGATTATCAAAGTTATATCTACGTGTTGTTTATGATCTTGCATGCTTTCCGTTACTAGTAGATGCTCTGGCCAAGTAGATGCTTGTAACTCCAAGAGGGAGTACTTATGCTCGATAGTGGGTTCATGCCTGCATTGACACCGGGACAAGGATGAGAAAGTTCTAAGGTTGTGTTGTGCTGTTGCCACTAGGGATAAAACATTGATGCTATGTCTAAGGATGTAGTTGTTGATTACATTACGAACCATACTTAATGCAATTGTCTGTTGCTTTGCAACTTAATACTGGAGGGGGTTCGGATGATAACCTAAAGGTGGACTTTTTAGGCATAGATGCAGTTGGATGGCGGTCTATGTACTTTGTCGTAATGCCCAATTAAATCTCACTATACTCATCATGATATGTATGTGCATGGTCATGCTCTCTTTATTTGTCAATTGCCCAACTGTAATTTGTTCACCCAACATGCTGTTCGTCTTATGGGAGAGACACCTCTAGTGAACTGTGGACCCTGGTCCAATTCTCTTTACTGAAATACAATCTACTGCAATACTTGTTCTACTGTTTTCTGCAAACAATCATCTTCCACACAATACGGTTAACTCTTTGTTACAGCAAGCCGGTGAGATTGACAACCTCACTGTTTCGTTGGGGCAAAGTACTTTGGTTGTGTTGTGCAGGTTCCACGTTGGCGCCGGAATCCCTGGTGTTGCGCCGCACTACATCTCGCCGCCATCAACCTTCAACGTGCTTCTTGACTCCTACTGGTCCGATTAAACCTTGGTTTCTTACTGAGGGAAACTTGCCGCTGTGCGCATCACACCTTCCTCTTGGGGTTCCCAACGGATGTGCCAACCACACGCATCAAGCAAATTTCTGGCGCCGTTGCCGGGGAGATCAAGACACGCTGCAAGGGGAGTCTCCACTTCTCAATCTCTTTACTTTGTTTTTGTCTTGCTTAGTTTTATTTACTACTTTGTTTGCTGCACTAAATCAAAATACAAAAAAATTAGTTGCTAGTTTTACTTTATTTGCTATCTTGTTTGCTATATCAAAAACACAAAAAAATTTATTAGTTTACTTGCATTTACTTTATCTAGTTTGCTTTATTTACTACTACTAAAATGAGCAATCCTGAAGTTGAAGTTCGTACATTTAAGCAACGAGGGGGAGAATGTTTGAGAGATGCTTGGTATAGAATTAGTGATGCCCATAATAGATGCACTAAGAAACACTCCACCATTATTTTACTCAGGAATTTTTATGTTGGTATCTCTAGCTGGAATAGATATGTTCTTGATAGTCTCGCAAAAGGTGACTTCTTAAGTACTCCGGCATTAGAAGCTAGTTGCATTGTTGAGAGTTTATTTGGAATACCCCCTGTTGATAAAGTTAAAACTGAAATCTCTCTTGAAGATGTTATGAAAAAAATGGAAACCATAGAGAAAAATTTTCCAAGTATTGAAGCTAAATTGGAAATATTACTTGATAAAACTGATGAACTTGATAAATCCTTAGGAGGAATTGATGAAAGAATTAGTGTCCTAGGAACTAATTCTGTCCATGATGATCAAACCAATAGGATTGACGAACTTGAAAAAGCTATGGGAACCTTGGGTTCAACATTTTCTTCTCTTAAATATAAGGAGAAAGCTTATGTGGGTAAGGAGCAAAAGTTTATGTATGTCTCTAAAGTGCCTAGACCAAAGAAGTATTATTATAGGCCTAAAATTGACAAAGCCCTTACTACCACTATGGATGGGGGAGCTCATGATAACGATGCATCATCCTTTGATAATACTTGATACACACTTTCTGCGCCTAGCTGAAAGGCGTTAAAGAAAAGCGCTTATGGGAGACAACCCATGTTTTTACCTACAGTACTTTGTTTTTATTTTGTGTCTTGGAAGTTGTTTACTACTGTAGCAACCTCTCCTTATCTTAGTTTTGTGTTTTGTTGTGCCAAGTTAAGCCGTTGATAGAAAAGTAAGTACTAGATTTGGATTACTGCACAGTTCCAGATTTCTTTGCTGTCACGAATCTGGGTCTACCTCCCTGTAGGTAGCTCAGAAAATTAAGCCAATTTACGTGCATGATCCTCAGATATGTACGCAACTTTCATTCAATTTGAGCATTTTCATTTGAGCAAGTCTGGTGCCATTTTAAAATTCGTCAATACGAACTGTTCTGTTTTGACAGATTCTGCCTTTTATTTCGCATTGCCTCTTTTGCTATGTTGGATGGATTTCTTTGATCCACTAATGTCCAGTAGCATTATGCAATGTCCAGAAGTGTTAAGAATGATTGTGTCACTTCTGAATATGTTAATTTATATTGTGCACTAACCCTCTAATGAGTTGTTTCGAGTTTGGTGTGGAGGAAGTTTTCAAGGATCAAGAGAGGAGTATGATGCAACATGATCAAGTAGAGTGAAAGCTCTAAGCTTGGGGATGCCCCGGTGGTTCACCCCTGCATATATTAAGAAGACTCAAGCGTCTAAGCTTGGGGATGCCCAAGGCATCCCCTTCTTCATCGACAACATTATCAGGTTCCTCCCCTGAAACTATATTTTTATTCCATCACATCTTATGTGCTTTTTCTTGGAGCGTCGTTTTGTTTTTGTTTTTGTTTTGTTTGAATAAAATGGATCCTAGCATTCACTTTATGGGAGAGAGACACGCTCCGCTGTAGCATATGGACAAGTATGTCCTTGGTTTCTACTCATAGTATTCATGGCGAAGTTTCTCCTTCGTTAAATTGTTATATGGTTGGAATTGGAAAATGATACATGTAGTAATTGCTAAAAATGTCTTGGGTAATGTGATACTTGGCAATTGTTGTGCTCATGTTTAAGCTCTTTCATCATATGCTTTGCACCCATTAATGAAGAAATACATAGAGCATGCTAAAATTTGGTTTGCATATTTGGTTTCTCTAAGGTCTAGATAATTTCTAGTATTGAGTTTGAACAACAAGGAAGACGGTGTAGAGTCTTATAATGTTTTCAATATGTCTTTTATGTGAGTTTTGCTGCACCGGTTCATCCTTGTGTTTGTTTCAAATAACCTTGCTAGCCTAAACCTTGTATCGAGAGGGAATACTTCTCATGCATCCAAAATACTTGAGCCAACCACTATGCCATTTGTGTCCACCATACCTACCTACTACATGGTATTTTCCGCCATTCCAAAGTAAATTGCTTGAGTGCTACCTTTAAAATTCCATCATTCACCTTTGCAATATATAGCTCATGGGACAAATAGCTTAAAAACTATTGTGGTATTGAATATGTAATTATGCACTTTATCTCTTATTAAGTTGCTTGTTGTGCGATAACCATGTTCACTGGGGACGCCATCAACTATTCATTGTTGAATTTCATGTGAGTTGCTATGCATGTCCGTCTTGTCTGAAGTAAGAGAGATCTACCACCTTATGGTTAAGCATGCATATGTTAGAGAAGAACATTGGGCCGCTAACTAAAGCCATGATCCATGGTGGAAGTTTCAGTTTTGGACAACAATCCTCAAATCTCAAATGAGAAAATTATTAATTGTTGTTACATGCTTATGCATAAAAGAGGAGTCCATTATCTGTTGTCTATGTTGTCCCGGTATGGATGTCTAAGTTGAAGAATAATCAATAGCGAGAAATCCAATGCGAGCTTTCTCCTTAGACCTTTGTACGCGGCATAGAGGTACCCCTTTGTGACACTTGGTTAAAACAGGTGCATTGTGATGATCCGGTAGTCCAAGCTAATTAGGACAAGGTGCGGGCACTATTAGTACACTATGCATGAGGCTTGCAACTTATAAGATATAATTTACATGATGCATATGCTTTATTACTACCGTTGACAAAATTGTTTCATGTTTTCAAAATCAAAGCTCTAGCACAAATATAGCAATCGATGCTTTTCCTCTATGGAGGACCATTCTTTTACTTTCAATGTTGAGTCAGTTCACCTATTTCTCTCCACCTCAAGAAGCAAACACTTGTGTGAACTATGCATTGATTCCTACATACTTGCTTATTGCACTTATTATACTACTCTATGTTGACAATATCCATGAGATATACATGTTACAAGTTGAAAGTAACCGCTGAAACTTAATCTTCTTTTGTGTTGCTTCAATGCCTTTACTTTGAATTATTGCTTTATGAGTTAACTCTTATGCAAGACTTATTAATGCTTGTCTTGAAGTGCTATTCATGAAAAGTCTTTGCTTTATGATTCACTTGTTTACTCATGTCATATACATTGTTTTGATCGCTGCATTCACTACATATGCTTTACAAATAGTATGATCAAGATTATGATGGCATGTCACTCCAGAAATTATCTGTGTTATCGTTTTACCTGCTCGGGACGAGCAGAACTAAGCTTGGGGATGCTGATACGTCTCCGACGTATCGATAATTTCTTATGTTCCATGCCACATTATTGATGTTATCTACATGTTTTATGCACACTTTATGTCATATTCGTGCATTTTCTCGGAACTAACCTATTAACAAGATGCCGAAGTGCCGATTCTTTGTTTTCTGCTGTTTTTGGTTTCAGAAATCCTAGTAAGGAAATATTCTCGGAATTGGACGAAATCAACGCCCAGGGGCCTATTTTTCCACGAAGCTTCCAGAAGACCGAAGACGAAACGAAGTGGGGCCACGAGGCGCCCGGACTACAGGGCGGCGCGGCCTAGGGTTGGGCCGCGCGGCCCTGTCATCTGGAGCCCTCGTGTGCCCTCCTGACTTGCCCTTCCGCCTACTTAAAGCCTCCGTGATGAAACCCCCAGTACCGAGAGCCACGATACGGAAAACCTTCCAGAGACGCCTCCAACGCCGATCCCATCTCGGGGGATCCAGGAGATCGCCTCCGGCACCCTGCCGGAGAGGGGAATCATCTCCCGGAGGACTCTACGCCACCATGGTCGCCTCCGGTGTGATGTGTGAGTAGTCTACCCCTGGACTATGGGTCCATAGCAGTAGCTAGATGGTTGTCTTCTCCCCATTGTGCTATCATTGTCGGATCTTGTGAGCTGCCTAACATGATCAAGATCATCTATCTGTAATTCTATATGTTGCGTTTGTTGGGATCCGATGAATAGAGAATACTTGTTATGTTGATTATCAAAGTTATATCTACGTGTTGTTTATGATCTTGCATGCTTTCCGTTACTAGTAGATGCTCTGGCCAAGTAGATGCTTGTAACTCCAAGAGGGAGTACTTATGCTCGATAGTGGGTTCATGCCTGCATTGACACCTGGGACAGTGACAGAAAGTTCTAAGGTTGTGTTGTGCTGTTGCCACTAGGGATAAAACATTGATGCTATGTCTAAGGATGTAGTTGTTGATTACATTACGCACCATACTTAATGCAATTGTCTGTTGCTTTGCAACTTAATACTGGAGGGGGTTCGGATGATAACCTAAAGGTGGACTTTTTAGGCATAGATGCAGTTGGATGGCGGTCTATGTACTTTGTCGTAATGCCCAATTAAATCTCACTATACTCATCATGATATGTATGTGCATGGTCATGCTCTCTTTATTTGTCAATTGCCCAACTGTAATTTGTTCACCCAACATGCTGTTCGTCTTATGGGAGAGACACCTCTAGTGAACTGTGGACCCCGGTCCAATTCTCTTTACTGAAATACAATCTACTGCAATACTTGTTCTACTGTTTTCTGCAAACAATCATCTTCCACACAATACGGTTAACTCTTTGTTACAGCAAGCCGGTGAGATTGACAACCTCACTGTTTCGTTGGGGCAAAGTACTTTGGTTGTGTTGTGCAGGTTCCACGTTGGCGCCGGAATCCCTGGTGTTGCGCCGTACTACATCTCGCCGCCATCAACCTTCCACGTGCTTCTTGACTCCTACTGGTCCGATTAAACCTTGGTTTCTTACTGAGGGAAACTTGCCGCTGTGCGCATCACACCTTCCTCTTGGGGTTCCCAACGGACGTGCCAACCACACGCATCATTCCCCCATGGACTACGGGTTCTAGCAGTAGCTAGTTGGTACTCTCTATCCTATGTACTTCAATACAATGATCTCATGAGCTGCCTTACATGATTGAGATCCATCTGATGTAATCGGTGTTGTGTTTGTTGGGATCCGATGGATGATACATTATGATTAGTCTATCTATAAAGTTTGTGAAGTTATTGTTGCTGCAATCTTGTTATGCTTAATGCTTGTCACTAGGGCCCGAGTGACATGATCTTAGATTTGAGCTCTATAATTATTGCTTAGATTGTATCTACAAGTTGTATGCACATGTCACTGTCCGGAACCAAAGGCCCCGAAGTGACAGAAATCGGGACAACCGGAGGGGATGGCGGTGATGTGAGGATCACATGTTTTCACGGAGTGTTAATGCTTTGCTCTGGTGCTCTATTAAAAGGAGTACCTTAATATCCAGTAGATTCCCTTGAGGCCCGGCTGCCACCGGCTGGTAGGACAAAAGATGTTGTACAAGTTTCTCATTGCGAGCACGTATGACTATATATGGAAAACATGCCTACATGATTAATGAATTGATGTTCTTTCTTAATGTTTATCAATCCTATCAATTGCCCAACTGTAATTTGTTCACCCAACACTTGTCACTTGTTATTGGAGAGTTACCACTACTGTAGATCGCTGGGAACCCCGGTCCATCTCTCATCATCATATACTTGTTCTCTATGTCATTGGAAGTAGTATCAACTATTTTCTGGTGCCATTACCTCTGTGTTACTATTATCTTTACCGTGTTATCACATTAATGCTCTCATATTACTGCTACTTTCACATCACCCCTGTTACTAGTGCTTTTCCAGGTGCAGCTGAATTGACAACTCAGTTGTTAAGGCTTATAAGTATTCTTTACCTCCCCTTGTGTCGAATCAATAAATTTGGGTTTTACTTCCCTCGAAGACTGCTGCGATCCCCTATACTTGTGGGTCATCAAGACTGTTTTCTGGCGCCGTTGCCGGGGAGGCATAGCTCTACTCATAAGTTCACCTGGGGAGTACACTCTACCTCTCTCTCTCTGTTTTTATTTTGTTTTATTTTGTTTTGCTTAGTTTACTTTTGTTTAGTTTATTTGTGCAGTTTATTTCTGTCTAGTATTATTTTCCTTAGTTTACTTTTGCTTAGTTTCTTTTTGTTTTGTTTTACTTTTCTCATATACCCAAAAATCCATAAAAATTTGAAAAACCAAAAAATTAAAAACTGCTGTTATGGGAGAACCCACAACTTATTTGGAGCTTATAGAATATTATAAAAATTATAGAGAATCAAGAACTGGTAAAGTATTGAGTGCTGTGATAGAAAAATTGAATTCAATTGCTAAAATCTTGCTTAAACGCCATGATATAAATTGTTGCTCTAAAGAGGATACTAAACATCTTAAATTTCAATGTGGCTTTAGTGAAGAAGTTTTAATTAAGAACTATAATTGGAATAACTATATTCATCTTGGGTTTGAAGAGGTAGAACAATTTGTCTTATTTATGGGAGCCTCTGAGATAGAATCCTTCATGGTTGAGAATTATGAAACTTGTGTTGTTTGTAAGGACCTTAAAGATTATGTCTCTTCTATCCTTAATTTTTGCAATGAAAGTTACACTGATAATCCTTATATCATTGATTATAAAGAGAGACTCATTAATGCACAAGAATGCACTCACAATTTGCAGGAACCTGCGGAAGAAGAAATTGATGAACCTGAAAGCGCATTGGATGAAAAAGAGGAGGAAATTGATGAACCTGAAAGCTCATTAGATGAAAAAGAAGAGGAGAGCGACAAACAAAAGGAGGAAGAATGGATTAGCTACCCATGCCAACCTTCTAATGAGAGTAACTCTTTATCTCTTACACTATTTGATTGTCCTCCATGCTTACCGAAAGAGGTTGAATGTTATGTTCCTGTGGATTCTCTTGAAATATTTCCTATAAGTAAAACTTGTGAGAATAATTATGCCACTGTTATATATGATAATCCATGCTACTTTGATAAATCTTATGATAATGCTTTGTTTGTGCCTGATGTCAAAATGCATGGTACTAAAGAGTTTTGTTTAGCAAATGTTTATGATAAATCTCTAGATGATGGTCCTATGTTACTTGATAATATTAATTGTACTACTAATGAAAATGGGATTGGAGAGTTCTTGACATTATCTATGTGTCCCATATCTCTTGAGATTGATCATTCATCTTGTTATATTATTGATAAAAGTGTGTTCGAAAGTTTTAATTCCAGTATTTTTGAGCTTGATAAAAATTATGTGTTTATGGATCATGAAAAGTATGCTGTATGTGATAGTTATATTGTTGAGTTTGTTCATGAAGCTACTGAAAATTATTATGAGAGAGGAAAATATGGTTGTAGAAATTTGCATGGTACTAAAACACCTCTCTATGTGCTGAAATTTTTGAAGCTACACTTGTTCTATCTTCATATGCTTGTTACTTTGCTCTTCATGAACTTGTTTATTTACAAGATTCCTTTTCATAGGAAGCATGTTAGGATTAAATGTGTTTTGAATTTGCCTTTTGATGCTCTCTTTTGCCTCAACTCTTATTTCTTGCGAGTGCATCATTAAAATTGCTGAGCCCATCTTAATGGCTATAAAGAAAGCACTTCTTGGGAGATAACCCATGTGTTTATTTTGCTACTGTTTTGTTGTGTTTTGGAAGTTGTTACTACTGTAGCAACCTCTCCTTATCTTTATTTTATTGCAATGTTGTGCCAAGTAAAGCCTCTAATCGAAGGTTGATACTAGATTTGGATTTCTGCGCAGAAACAGATTTCTCTCTGTCACGAATCTGGGCTGTGTTCTCTGTAGGTAACTCAGAAAAATATGCCAATTTACGTGCGTGTTCCTCAGATATGTACGCAACTTTCATTAGTTTTAAGTTTTCTGATTTGAGCAACGGAAGTACCTCTTTAAAATTCGTCTTTACTGGCTGTTCTGTTTTGGCAGATTCTGTCTCTGTTTTTTGCATTGTCTCTTGTGGACTTTAAGCAAGGTTTTCTAGACGTGGAGAGCTGTAGTTAATGTTTTATTGAGTTCTTGCAATGTGTCACTACAGGACCAAGGTGGATTCAAGTTTTTTGAGTACTAACCCCTCTAATGAAGATTATGAGAAGTTTGGTGTGAAGGAAGTTTTCAAGGGTCAAGAGAGGAGGATGATATATGATCAAGAAGAGTGAAAAGTCTAAGCTTGGGGATGCCCCCGTGGTTCATCCCTGCATATTTCAAGAAGACTCAAGCGTCTAAGCTTGGGGATGCCCAAGGCATCCCCTTCTTCATCAACTTATCAGGTTTCTTCTATTGAAACTATATTTTTATTCGGTCACATTTTATGTGCTTTACTTGGAGCGTCTGTGTGCTTTTATTTTTGTTTTTGTTTGAATAAAGATGGATCCTAGCAATCCTTGTGTGGGAGAGATACACGCTCCGTTTTTTCATATGAACACTTGTTCTTCGTTTTACTTTTAATGTTCAATGATAAAAGTTGGAAGCTACAATAATTATTTTTATTTGGTTGGAAACAGAAAATGCCTCATAATGTCTTGGATAATTTGACACTTGGCAATTGTTTTGAGCTCTCAAGTAGATCATGATTAAGTTTTTTTCATGTAGTTTAAACCTATTAGTGGAGAACCACCGTAGAGCTTGTTGAAATTGGTTTGCATGATTGGTCTCTCTTAAGGTCTAGATATTTTCTGGTAAAAGTGTTTGAGGAACAAGGAAGACAGTGTAGAGTATTATAATGCTTGCAATATGTTCTTATGTAAGTTTTGCTGTACTGGTTCATACTTGTGTTTGCTTCAAATAGCCTTGCTAGCCTAAGCCTTGTATTGAGAGGGAATACTTCTCGTGCATCCAAAACTTTGAGCCAAAACCTATGCCATGTGTGTCCACCATACCTACCTACTATGTGGTATTTCCTGCCATTCCAAGTAAATACTTCATGTGCTACCTTTAAACAATTCAAAATTTACTATCTCTTATTTGTGTCAATGTTTTATAGCTCATGAGGAAGTATATGGTGTTTTATCTTTCAATCTTGTTGGGCAGCTTTCACCAATGGACTAGTGGCTTCATCCGCTTATCCAATAATTTTGCAAAAAGAGCTGGCGCGGGGTTCCCAGCCCCCAATTAATTAACTTCATTAATAATTCTCTTCACATGTTTTGCTCTGATTCATCAGTAAGCAACTTAATTTTGCAAATAGACACTCCTCCATGGTATGAGATTGTTGGAAGGCACCCGAGGATTCGGTTAGCCATGGCTTGTGTAGCAAAGGTTGGGAGGAGTGTCAACCATAAATAAAACTAAAGTACATGTGTAAACAAAAGAGAAGAGGGATGATCTACCTTGCTGGTAGAGATAACGTCCTTCATGGGAGCCGCTCTTTGAAAGTCTGTTTAGCAAGGGGGTTAGAGTGCCCACTACCATTCGTTGACAACAACAAACACCTTGATGTCTACGGGAGCTTCTATTCTTGTAGACCAGTGTTGGGCCTCCAAGAGCAGAGGTTTGTAGAACAGCAGCAAGTTTCCCTTAAGTGGATCACCCAAGGTTTATCGAACTCAGGGAGGAAGAGGTCAAAGATACCCCTCTCATGCAACCCTGCAACCACAAAGCAAGAAGTCTCTTGTGTCCCCAACACACCTAATAGGTGCACTAGTTCGGCGAAGAGATAGTGAAATACATGTGGTATGAATAAATATGAGCAGTAGCAACGGCACCAGAAAAGTGCTTTGCTATCCAGGACTGGCGTGTGGTTGATGGTGGTAATATTGCAGGCAGTACAGATGCAGTAAAACAGTAAACAAGCAGCGATAGCAGTATTTAGGAACAAGGCCTAGGGATCATACTTTCACTAGTGGACTCTCTCAACGTTGATCACATAACAGAATAAATAAATAGATGCTAGACTCTACACTCTCTTGTTGGATGATGAACACCACTAATTGTGTAGGATTACACGAACCCTCAATGCCGGAGTTAACAAGCTCCACAATATTCGATGTTCATATTTAAATAACCTTAGAGTGCATGACATATCAACATAACCAAACCAAGTACTAACATAGCATGCACACTGTCACCTTCACACTACGAAAGGAGGCATAGATCACATCAATACCATCATAGCAATAGTTAACTTCATAATCTACAAGAGATCACAATCATAGCCTACGCCACGTACTACACGATGCACACACTGTCACCATTACACCGTGCAGGAGGAATAAACTACTTTAATAACATCACTAGAGTAGCACACAGATAAATTGTGATACAAAACACATTGCAATCATAAAGAGATATAAATAAGCACTTCACTATGCCATTCATAACAGTGAATAAGTATTCTGTGAAATATAGCCTAAGAGACCCACACGGTGCACACACTGTCACCTTTACACACGTGGGACAAGGAGTCTCCGGAGATCACATAAGTAAAATCCACTTGACTAGCATAATGACATCTAGATTACAAGCATCATCATATGAATCTCAATCATGTAAGGCAGCTCATGAGATTATTGTATTGAAGTACATAGGGAGAGAGATTAACCACATAGCTACCGGTACAGCCCCGAGCCTCGATGGAGAACTACTCCCTCCTCATGGGAGACAGCAGCGTTGATGAAGATGGCGGTGGTGATGATGGAGAAGCCTTCCAGGGGCACTTCCCGGTCCCGGCGGCGTGCCGGAACAGAGACTCCTGTCCCCCAGATCTTGGCTTCGCGATGGCGGCGGCTCTGGAAGGTTTTCCGTATCGTGGCTTGATACGTCCAATTTGCATCACTATTTTATATCATAATTTGCTGTTATTCATTGATATATTTCATATTGGGACACAATACTTATGTTATTTCATCTATTTTGCATGTTTCATCATTATTGGAGGATCAAGCACCGGAGCCAGGATTCTGCTGGAAAAAGCACCGTCAGAACGCAATATTTCGGAAGATCAACTGTGGAAGGAAATTATACCAAAAATCATATTTTTCAAGATGACGAAGGAAGCCAAAAGGAGGAGCTGAGAAGGGCCAGACCACAGGCCGGCGCGGCCCATGGCCTGGCCGCGCCACCATGTGGTGTGGGGGCCCCACAGCCCCTTTCGCCTCCTTTTCTTCGCGAAACCCTTCGTCCCGAAGACCTAAGCCACAGAGGGTACCTCACGAAGAGTTACAGCCGCCTCTGTGGGGCGGAGAACACCAGAGAGAAAAGAGCTCTCCGGTGGGCTGAGATCCGCCGGGGAAATTCCCTCCCGGAGGGGGAAATCGACGCCATCGTCACCGTCATCGAGCTGGACATCATCTCCATCACCATCATCATCATCTCCACCATCATCACCGCCGTCTCCACCGCTGGACACCGTCACCGCCGTAGCAATTTGGGTTTGATCTTGATTGTTTGATAGGGGAAACTCTCCCGGTATCGATTTCTACTTGTTGTTGATGCTATTGAGTGAAACCATTGAACCAAGTTTATGTTCAGATTGTTATTCATCATCATATCACCTCTGATCATGTTCCATATGATGTCTCGTGAATAGTTCGTTTAGTTCTTGAGGACATGGGTGAAGTCTAAATGTTAGTAGTGAACTATGGTTGAGTAATATTCAATGGTATGATATTTAAGTTGTGGTGTTATTCTTCTAGTGGTGTCATGTGAACGTCGACTACATGACACTTCACCTTTATGGGCCTAGGGGAATGCATCTTGTACTCGTTTGCCAATTGCGGGGTTGCCGGAGTGACAGAAACCTAAACCCCCGTTGGTATATCGATGCAGGAGGGATAGCAGGATCTCAGAGTTTAAGGCTATGGTTAGATTTATTCTTAATTACTTTCTTGTAGTTGCGGATGCTTGCAAGGGGTATAATCACAAGTATGTATTAGTCCTAGGAAGGGCGGTACATTAGCATAGGTTCACCCACACAACACTTATCATAACAATGAAGATTAATTAGCCATATGTAGCGAAAGCACTAGACTAAAATCCCGTGTGTCCTCGAGAACGTTTGGTCATTATAAGTAAACAACCCGGCTTGTCCTTTGCGCTAAAAAGGATTGGGCCACTCGCTGCAATTGTTACTCTCGCACTTTACTTACTTGTACTTTATTCAACTGTTACATCAAAACCCCCTGAATACTTGTCTGTGAGCATTTACAGGGAATCCTTCATCGAAACTGCTTGTCAACACCTTCTGCTCCTCGTTGGGATCGACATTCTTACTTATCGAAAATACTACGATACACCCCCTATACTTGTGGGTCATCAAGACTATTTTCTGGCGCCGTTGCCGGGGAGTGAAGCGCTATTGGTAAGTGGAATTGGTAAGGAAAACTTTTACTGTTTGTGCTGATTTTATTTCTGCCTGCTGCTATAAGTCATTATGGAGAGATCTTCTCTTCAATTTCTATTTGGGAAATCTACTACTACTGCAACGGTAGTGGATGAGGCGCCAGGTGAGGAAGTGATACCATATAAAATACCTATGAAAATTATTGAACGTGTTATGGATAACCGCTATGAAGGGGATGGAACTGTCCACCCTGGAGATCATTTATTGTTCTTACATGAATTATGCGGTTTATTCAAGTGTGCAGGTATTGCTATGGATGAAGTGAGGAAGAAACTATTCTCTATATCGCTGTCTGGTAAGGCGGCGCATTGGTATAAATTACTGGATAATGGGGATTCTCTTGAATGGAATGATATTGTGCCCCGGTTTTATTCTAAGTTCTATCCTCCAAGTGAAATTCACAAGGATCGGAATCGCATATATAATTTTTGGCCTCATGATGGAGAGAGTATTGCCCAAGCTTGGGGGAGATTGAAGTCTTTAATGCTCAAATGCCCCATTCATGAGCTTCCTGGTAATGTTATTATTGATAATTTCTATGCAAGACTTTCTTTTCAAGACAAGACCTTGCTGGATACTTCTTGTTCTGGATCATTTACACGCAACAAAGAAGAGTTTAAAAGGGACCTTCTTGATCGGATCCAAGAAAATACTGAAGGTTGGGAGAACGACAAGGATAGAGAATCAGGTATAATTTATGATTATAAATGCATTGAAGCTTTTATGGATACTGATAAATTTCGTAATATGAGTGCTACATATGGTCTTGATTCTCAAGTTGCTGCAAATCTTTGTAAAGCTTTTGCCTCTCATTATGAATTGCCAAAGAAGAATTTTGATAAGTATCATGAACCGTATAAAGATAAAATTGATTCATCTATTAATAAATGTGTTGTAGTTGAAACTGCTGATCATGTTATTCCTGAAGCTTATATTGAAAAAACTCCTTTCCCTGCTAAAATGAAGGAGTACTCTGTTATAAATAGTGCGGTTCATAAAAGTGAAAAGAAACCTGTAGAACCTGAAGAACAAATAAAAGTTGAACCTGCTGTTGCAATAGTTAAAGATCTTGTGACTGAAAATGTGGAGGATGGTCATATTATTTTCTGTGAAGATGCTTCTAATATTGTTTCACATCCTAATAAACCCAAGCAAGCTAGTGTTCCTATGCTATCTGTTAGAATTGGTGATCATTGCTACTATGGTTTATGTGATATTGGTGCAAGTGTTAGTGCTATTCCTTATGAGCTTTATACGGAGATTTTGCACGAAATTGGTTCTTGTGAACTTGAAGATATTGATGTGGTTATTCAGCTGGCTAATAGAGAAACTATTTCTCCAATTGGTATTGTTCGAGATGTGGAAGTTTTATGCGGTAAGATTAAATATCCTGCTGACTTTTTAGTACTTGGTTCTGCTGCTAGTGATTATTGTCCTATCATTTTTGGTAGACCTTTTCTAAATACTTGTGGAGCTATTATAGATTGCAAGAAAGAGAAAATTTTGACTAAATTTGCTGGTGAATCTTATGAGTTTAACTTCTCTAAATTTACCAAAACTCCTTATAAAGCTGATTTGCCTAGTGATGATTTTAAAATGGAACAGTGTGCATCTATTGTTCTTGTTCCTAATAATCCTTTGCAGCAACATTTGGAGGATAGCGAGAGTGAAGTTTTTAGGAAAGAAAGAGATGAGCTTGAGGAAATTTTTCTTCGCCAACCTATTCTTAAGCATGATTTACCGGTGGAAGATCTGAGTACAACACCGCCACCAAAGGAAGATCCTGTCTTTGATTTAAAGCCTTTGCCTGATAATCTTAAATATGCTCATATTGATGATAAGAAAATATATCATGTTATTATTAGTTCTAAGCTTTCAGAGATTGAGGAAGAAAGGTTATTGGAAATATTGAAGAAACACCGAGGAGCTATTGGCTACACTCTTGATGATTTGAAGGGGATTTCTCCTTCTATTTGCCAACATGCTATTAATATGGAAGATGATGCAAAGCCTGTTGTTGAACATCAGCGTCGTCTAATTCCGAAGATGAAGGAAGTGGTAAGGAATGAGGTATTAAGACTTCTTGAAGCTGGTATTATATATCCTATTGCTGATAGTAGATGGGTTAGTCCTGTGCATTGCGTTCCCAAGAAAGGAGGAATGACTGTTGTGCCTAATGATAATGATGAGCTCATCCCTCAAAGAGTAGTTGTAGGGTATAGAATGTGCATTGATTTTCGAAAAGTTAATAAAGTTACTAAGAAAGATCATTACCCTTTACCATTTATTGATCAAATGCTAGAAAGATTGTCTAAAAATACTCATTTTTGCTTTCTTGATGGTTATTCTGGGTTTTCACAAATTGCTATTAAAACTAAAGATCAAGAGAAAACCACTTTTACTTGTCCCTATGGAACTTATGCTTATAGACGTATGCCTTTTGGCTTATGTAATGCTCCTGCTACTTTTCAAAGATGCATGTCTGCTATTTTTTATGGTTTTTGCGAGAGTATTGTAGAGGTATTCATGGATGATTTTTCCGTCTATGGGAATTCTTTTGATAGTTGTTTGCGAAACCTTGATAAAGTTTTGCAGAGATGTGAAGAAACTAACCTTGTTCTTAATTGGGAGAAATGCCACTTTATGGTTAATGAAGGAATTGTATTGGGACATAAAATTTCTGAGAGAGGTATTGAAGTTGATAGAGCTAAAGTTGAAGCAATTGAGAAGATGCCCTATCCAAGGGATGTTAAAGGTATTCGTAGTGTTCTTGGTCATGCTGGGTTTTATAGGAGATTTATTAAAGATTTCTCCAAGATTTCAAAGCCTCTTACTAATCTTCTTCAAAAAGATGTACCTTTTGTTTTTGATGATGATTGTAAGGAAGCTTTTGAAACTCTAAAGAAAGCCTTAACAACTGCTCCTGTAGTTGAACCTCCTGATTGGAATTTGCCTTTTGAAATTATGTGTGATGCTAGTGATTTTGCTGTAGGCGCTGTTCTTGGACAACGAGTAGATAAAAAACTGAATCTTATTCATTATGCTAGTAAAACTCTTGATGCTGCTCAAAGAAATTATGCTACAACTGAAAAAGAATTATTAGCTGTAGTCTTTGCTTGTGATAAATTTAGATCTTATATTGTTGATTCAAAAGTTACGATTCATACTGATCATGCTGCAATTAGATATCTTATGACAAAGAAAGATGCTAAGCCGAGGCTTATTAGATGGGTACTTCTTTTGCAAGAATTCGATTTACATATTGTAGATAGGAAAGGTGCTGATAATCCGGTTGCTGATAATTTGTCTAGATTGGAAAATATTGCTTATGATCCTGTTCCTGTTAATGATAGTTTTCCAAATGAACAATTGGCTGTAATAAAGGTGAGCTCGAGAGACAGTCCTTGGTATGCTGATTATGCTAACTTTATTGTTTCCAAGTACTTGCCTCCAACCTTTTCAGCTCAGCAAAGGAGGAAATTCTTTTATGACTTGAGGCATTATTTTTGGGATGACCCACACTTATATAAAGAAGGAGTGGATGGTATTATGCAAAGATGTGTTCCCGAATATGAACAACAAGAGATATTGAGTAAATGTCATGGTAGTGCTTATGGAGGACATCACGCCGGAGAAAGAACCGCGCAAAAGGTTCTACAATCAGGTTTTTATTGGCCAACTCTCTTCAAGGATGCGAGAAAGTTTATTTTATCTTGTGATGAATGCCAAAGGGTTGGTAATATCTCCAGACGTAATGAAATGCCTATGAATTATACTCTTGTTATTGAACCATTTGATTGTTGGGGATTTGACTTCATGGGACCTTTTCCGTCCTCAGAAGGTAACACTCATATACTTGTTGCTGTTGATTATGTTACTAAATGGGTGGAAGCCATACCTACAAAAAGTGCTGATGGTGAGACCTCTTTAAGAATGCTTTTAGATATTATTTTTCCTAGATTTGGAGTTCCTAGATATATTATGACCGATGGAGGTTCTCATTTTATTCATGGAGGTTTTAGAAAAACTCTTGCTAGGTATGGTATTAATCATAGAATTGCTTCCGCTTATCATCCTCAAACTAGTGGGCAAGTAGAATTATCAAATAGAGAGATTAAATCTATCTTGCAAAAGACTGTTAATAAAACTAGAAAGAATTGGGCTAGTAAATTGAAGGATGCACTATGGGCTTATAGAACTACTTATAAAAATCCCATGGGAATGTCACCTTATAAAATGGTTTACGGAAAAGCTTGTCATTTACCTTTAGAACTAGAGCACAAAGCTTATTGGGCAGTTAGAGAATTAAATAAAGATCCTAAACTTGCCGGTAATAAGAGGTTGTTGCAATTGAGTTCTCTAGATGAATGGAGAAGTGAAGCCTATGAAAATGCTAAGCTCTTTAAAGAGAAAGTTAAAAAATGGCATGATAGAAGGATTATCAAAAGAGAATTTAATATTGGGGATAAAGTCCTATTGTATCGGTCTCGTCTCAGATTCTTTGCAGGGAAATTACTCTCGAAATGGGAAGGACCATATGTTGTCGAGGAGGTGTATCGTTCAGGAGCAATCAAAATTAGCTCTCTCCAAGGCAATGCTACGCAAGTGGTGAATGGACAAAGACTCAAGCATTATATCTCGGGTGATTCTTATAATGTTGATGTTGATATTATTCGAGTGGAAACACCGGAGGCTTTCATCAAAGGGCAAATTGACAGGCCGCCAGAACTCGACTTTGAATAGGTAACAGTACTGGTAATGAAAAGTACACAATTTACTTTCCGAACAATATTTTTGCTGTTTTTGGAAAATATGAAAAATTACTAGATCGAAACGGAGTGGAAAAGACGCACGAGGGCGTGCCACCATAGGCCGGCGCGGCCTGACCTGGGCCCGCGCCGACCTATGGTTTGGCCGCCTCGTCGCCCCTTTCCGACTCTAGTTCGATCTGGTACTTTCCTTTTGTCGTGAAAATTATTGCTATATAATCCCCCGGACCCCTGGAGGTCCGTATATCGTTTTCTCGACGTGTTTTGTTTCGAGCTGTTTCTGCCAGGATCTGTTTTCAGTTTAAAAGCACCATGGTCTCCAAGAACAAGGACGTCAAGGAAGAGGATGAAGAAGAGGTGGAGGAAGATTCGCGCGCACACCCGCGTGCTACCATCGCAAGCATCAAGGTGGTGGACAACCCTTTTAGTGCAAACAAGAGCGCAAGAATCCGCACTGGAGGAGCGGTTCCACATCATTACCTAGCTCCGAAAACATCTTTATCAGGCATTCACCATCCCTTCCACAATCTAATTTTCAATAATCAAATTGAAGGGACTCCCAAGGCAGCATTGCCTAGCAATTGGGATATAGATCGCTCTAACACTGCAGGAAGGAGGAAGCCTGAGGGTGAAGAGTGGGGAAATAACTCCAAGAGTTGGGACTCGCCGTCGGACAGACTTCTTAACCGCGTCGAGCACAATTCGGAGATGATTCGCAATCTCACATACAAGATTGATGAGCTTCAGGAGCTTATTGAGAAGCTTGTCAGGAATTCATCACCACCATCGCCGAAGGAGTAATTCATCATCGGTATTGGCATCCCTTTGGTTTGTTCCAAGCTTGGGGGAGTGCCGCGGTATCACATCATCACTATCTTTTACTTTTTACTGTCAAGTAGTGTCATATCATGAGTAGGGAAGTTATCATATAAGATGGGTTGCAGTTTGGAAGTATCTCTCCTTTAGTTGGTTGTCTATGTATCCCTTGGTGTGAGTTATCGTTATGGAATATTAATGACAAGTCTTATCATTTACATATTGCACATCTTATTTTAGTTTGCAATCTCTATTATATGATTTACCTTGTTGTTAGTATTGGTATCACTTTGGGAGCATTGAATAAATCTATTTGGTTTTGGCAAACTTAGCATTGGTCAATAGCAACAACACTTTGAGGTTTAAGTAGAAAAGAGAAATACATGTAGTTGTTTCATTGTCTTTCTTTCTTGTTAGCTCATAGCTTATTATTCTGAAGTTAAAATTGTTTGTGCTTACAAGGAAGATGCATGATTGTTTCTATCACATGTATATTTGTTTGTTTCCCTCAACTCTTATGCTTGCTAATTAACCTTGCTAGCCAAAAACCTGTACCGAGAGGGAATACTTCTCGTGCATCCAAACCTTAGCCCAAACCTATGTCATTTGTGTCCACCATACCTACCTACTACATGGTATTTTCTGCCATTCCAAGTAAATACTTCATGTGCTACCTTTAAACAATTCAAAACTTAGTATCTCTTATTTGTGTCAATGTTTTATAGCTCATGAGGAAGTATGTGGTGTTTTATCTTTCAATCTTGTTGGGCAACTTTCACCAATGGACTAGTGGCTTCATCCGCTTATCCAATAAATTTGCAAAAAGAGCTGGCAATGGGATTCCCAATCCCGAATTAATTAATCTAAATAGACACTCCTCCATGGTATGTGATTGATGGACGGCACCCGAAGGATTCGGTTAGCCATGGCTTGTGTAAGCAAAGGTTGGGGGGAGTGTCATCATAATAAAACTAAAATAAAAAGGCACTCCTTCATGGTATGAGATTGTTGGCAGGCACCCGAGGATTCGGTTAGCCATGGTTTGTGAAAGAAAGGTTGGAAGGAGTGCCACACAAAATAAAAATAAAATGGGAGCCGCTCTTTGGAGGTTGTCTGGCAAGGGGGTTAGAGTACCCGCTACCAGTCATTGACAACAACAAACACCTCTCAAAATGTTACTTTTATTCTCTTGATATGATTTCAAAAATGAAAAAGCTCTAGCACATGATTTAATCCCTGCTTCCCTCTACGAAGGGCCTGTCTTTTACTTTATGTTGAGTCAGTAAACCTGTTTCCCTCCATCTCAAGCAAGCATTTGAGTAGTTGTGATCAAACCATTATATTGTGATTTGCTTCATCATGTCTTTTACTTTTCCTTGTTTAGTTCAAGTTTTATCTGAATGAATATAGCTTTGCAAGTTATCAATGATTATGAGGAGACCATTATGATTGAGTATGCAAGTTGTGCCTTATAAACTTTAACATGAGAGCGCTGCTCAATGAGATAAATATAATCTATTAATTGTTCTCTGACCAAGAACGAAGTTTGCCATCACCAACTATGATTTCTTATGCACCTTTATTTGTGATTACCTTATACTTGTTTCAAGTTGAGTTATATGAGGAAGTTGTTTACTATAATGTCTTGTGTGAATGAATATGATGCTTCTTGTCCGTATTTTATTTATCGACTCTTCACTCCATAAACATGTGGTCCTGTTTACCGAGTTCAGTTTCGCTTGGGGACAAGCGAAGTCTAAGCTTGGGGGGAGTTGATACGTCCAATTTGCATCACTATTTTATATCATAATTTGCTGTTATTCATTGATATATTTCATATTGGGACACAATACTTATGTTATTTCATCTATTTTGCATGTTTCATCATTATTGGAGGATCAAGCACCGGAGCCAGATTCTTTGGAAAAAGCACCGTCAGAACGCAATATTTCGGAAGATCAACTGTGGAAGGAAATTATACCAAAAATCCTATTTTTCAAGATGACGAAGGAAGCCAGAAGGAGGAGCTGAGAAGGCCCAAGGTGGGGCCAGACCACAGGCCGGCGCGGCCCATGGCCTGGCCGCGCCACCATGTGGTGTGGGGGCCCCACAGCCCCTTTCGCCTCCTTTTCTTCGCAAAACCCTTCGTCCCGAAGACCTAAGCCACAGAGGGTACCTCACGAAGAGTTACAGCCGCCTCTGCGGGGCGGAGAACACCAGAGAGAAAAGAGCTCTCCGGCGGGCTGAGATCCGCCGGGGAAATTCCCTCCCGGAGGGGGAAATCGACGCCATCGTCACCGTCATCGAGCTGGACATCATCTCCATCACCATCATCATCATCTCTACCATCATCACCGCCGTCTCCACCGCTGGACACCATCACCGCCGTAGCAATTTGGGTTTGATCTTGATTGTTTGATAGGGGAAACTCTCCCGGTATCGATTTCTACTTGTTATTGATGCTATTGAGTGAAACCATTGAACCAAGTTTATGTTCAGATTGTTATTCATCATCATATCACCTCTGATCATGTTCCATATGATGTCTCGTGAGTAGTTCGTTTAGTTCTTGAGGACATGGGTGAAGTCTAAATGTTAGTAGTGAACTATGGTTGAGTAATTTTCAATGGTATGATATTTAAGTTGTGGTGTTATTCTTCTAGTGGTGTCATGTGAACGTCGACTACATGACACTTCACCTTTATGGGCCTAGGGGAATGCATCTTGTACTCGTTTGCCAATTGCGGGGTTGCCGGAGTGACAGAAACCTAAACCCCCGTTGGTATATCGATGCAGGAGGGATAGCAGGATCTCAGAGTTTAAGGCTGTGGTTAGATTTATTCTTAATTACTTTCTTGTAGTTGCGGATGCTTGCAAGGGGTATAATCACAAGTATGTATTAGTCCTAGGAAGGGCGGTACATTAGCATAGGTTCACCCACACAACACTTATCATAACAATGAAGATTAATTAGCCATATGTAGCGAAAGCACTAGACTAAAATCCCGTGTGTCCTCGAGAACGTTTGGTCATTATAAGTAAACAACCCGGCTTGTCCTTTGCGCTAAAAAGGATTGGGCCACTCGCTGCAATTGTTACTCTCGCACTTTACTTACTCGTACTTTATTCAACTATTACATCAAAACCCCCTGAATACTTGTCTGTGAGCATTTATAGGGAATCCTTCATCGAAACTGCTTGTCAACACCTTCTGCTCCTCGTTGGGATCGACATTCTTACTTATCGAAAATACTACGATACACCCCCTATACTTGTGGGTCATCATGGCTCTCGGTGATCATGGTAGGGTTTTCACGACGGAGGCCTTAAGTAGGTGGAAAGGCGGCGTCAGAGGGGCCCTGGTGGGGCCACACCATAGGGTGGCGCGCCCACCCCCCTGGCCGCGCCGCCTTGTGGGGTGGGGCCCCCCTCTGGCCCTCTTTCGGTGCTCTGGAAGCTTTCGGGAAAAATAGGGTTCTGGGCGTTGATTTCGTCCAATTCCGAGAATATTTCCTTACTAGGATTTCTGAAACCAAAAACAGTAGAAAACAGGAACTGGCACTGCGGCATCTCGTCAATAGGTTAGTTCCAGAAAACGCATAAATATGACATAAAGTATGCATAAAACATGTAGATATCATCAATAATGTGGCATGGAACATAAGAAATTATCGATACGTCGGAGACGTATCAGCATCCCCAAGCTTAGTTTCTGCTCGTCCCGAGCAGGTAAACGATAACAAAGATAATTTCTGGAGTGACATGCCATCATAACCTTGATCATAATATTGTAAGCATATGTAATGAATGCAGCGATCAAAACAATGGTAATGACATGAGTAAACAAATGAATCATAAAGCAAAGACTTTTCATGAATAGTACTTTCAAGACAAGCATCAATAAGTCTTGCATAAGAGTTAACTCATAAAGCAATAAATCAAAGTAGAGGCATTGAAGTAACACAAAGGAAGATTAAGTTTCAGCGGTTGCTTTCAACTTATAACATGTATATCTCATGGATATTGTCAATGCAAAGTAATATAACAAGTGCAATATGCAAGTATGTAGGAATCAATTCACAGTTAACACAAGTGTTTGCTTCTAAGATAGAGAGAAATGGGTAAACTGACTCAACATAAAAGTAGAAGAAAGGCCCTTCGCAGAGGGAAGCATTGATTGCTATATTTGTGCTAGAGCTTTTATTTTGAAAACAAGAAACAATTTTGTCAACGGTCGTAATAAAGCATATGCATCATGTAAATTATATCCTACAAGTTGCAAGCCTCATGCATAGTATACTAATAGTGCCCGCACCTTGTCCTAATTAGCTCAGATTACCGGGATTATCATTGCAATACACATGTTTTAACCAAGTGTCACAAAGGGGTACCTCTATGCCGCCTGTACAAAGGTCTAAGGAGAAAGCTCGCATTGGATTTCTCGCTTTTGATTATTCTCAACTTAGACATCCATACTGGGACAACATAGACAACAGATAATGGACTCCTCTTTAATGCATAAGCATTTAGCAACAATTAATATTCTCATATGAGATTGAGGATATATGTCCAAAACTGAAACTTCCACCATGATTCATGGCTTTAGTTAGCGGCCCAATGTTCTTCTCTAACAATATGCATGCTCTAACCATTAAATGAGTGGTAAATCGCCCTTACTTCAGACAAGACGAACATGCATAGCAACTCACATGATATTCAACAAAGAGTAGTTGATGGCGTCCCCAGGAACATGGTTATCGCACAACAAGCAACTTAATAAGAGATAAAGTGCATAAGTACATATTCAATACCACAATAGTTTCTAAGCTATTTGTCCCATGAGCTATATATTGTAAAGGTGAAGAATAGAAATTTTAAAGGTAGCACTCAAGCAATTTACTTTGGAATGGCGGAGAAATACCATGTAGTAGGTAGGTATGGTGGACACAAATGGCATAGTGGTTGGCTCAAGGATTTTGGATGCATGAGAAGTATTCCCTCTCAGTACAATGCTTAGGCTAGCAAGGTTGTTTGAAGCAAACACAAGGATGAACCGGTGCAGCAAAACTCACATAAAAGACATATTGTAAACATTATAAGACTCTACACCGTCTTCCTTGTTGTTCAAACTCAATACTAGAAATTATCTAGACCTTAGAGAGACCAATTATGCAAACCAAATTTTAGCATGCTCTATGTATTTCTTCATTAATAGGTGCAAAGTATATGATGCAAGATCTTAAACATGAGCACAACAATTGCCAAGTATCACATTATCCAAGACATTTTAGCAATTACTACATGTATCATTTCCTGTTTCCAACCATATAACAATTAACGAAGCAGTTTCAACCTTCGCCATGAAAATTAAAAGCTAAGAACACATGTGTTCATATGAACCAGCGGAGCATGTCTCTCTCCCACACAATCATTTATTCAAACAAAAACAAAAACATACAGACGCTCCAAGTAAAGTACATAAGATGTGACCGAATAAAAATATAGTTTCAAGAGTAGGAACCTGATAATTTTGTCGATGAAGAAGGGGATGCCTTGGGCATCCCCAAGCTTAGATGCTTGAGTCTTCTTGAAACATGCGAGGATGAACCACCGGGGCATCCCCAAGCTTAGACTTTTCACTCTTCTTGATCGTAGTATATCATCCTCCTCTCTTGACCCTTGAAAACTTCCTCCACACCAAACTCGAAACAAACTCATTAGAGGGTTAGTGCATAATCAAAAATTCACATGTTCAGAGGTGACACAATCATTCTTAACACTTCTGGACATTGCACAAAGCTACTGAAAGTCAATGGAATCGAAAAATCCATCAAGCATGGCAAAACAGGCAATGCGAAATAAAAGGCAGAATCTGTCAAAACAGAACAGTTCGTAAAGACGAATTTTATTGAGGCACCAGAATTGCTCAAATGAAAATGCTCAAATTGAATGAAAGTTGCGTAAATATCTGAGGATCACTCACGTAAATTGGCATAATTTTCTGAGTTACCTACAGAGAATTAGGCCCAGATTCGTGACAGCAAAGAAATCTGTTTCTGCGCAGTAATCCAAATCTAGTATGAACCTTACTATCAACGACTTTACTTGGCACAACAATGCAATAAAATAAGATAAGGAGAGGTTGCTACAGTAGTAACAACTTCCAAGACACAAATATAAAACAAAATACTGTAGCAAAATAAACACATGGGTTATCTCCCAAGAAGTTCTTTGTTTATAGCCATTAAGATGGGCTCAGCAGTTTTAATGATGCACTCGCAAGAAATAGTATTTGAAGCAAAAGAGAGCATCAAGAAGGAAATTCAAAACAAATTTAATCCTAACATGCTTCCTATGAAAGGGAATCTTGTAAACAAACAAGTTCATGAAGCATAATGCAACAAGCATAGAAAGATAAAACAAGTGTAACTTCAAAAATTTCAGCATATAGAGAGGAAACTTAATATTATTAAGATGCATATAACCATATTTCCCTCTCTCATAATAACTTTCAGTAGTATCATAAGCAAACTCAACAATATAACTATCACATAAAGCATTCTTATCATGAGTCTCATGCATAAAATTATTACTCTCCAGATAAGCATAATCAATTTTATTAGTTGTAGTGGGAGCAAATTCAACAAAGTAGCTATCATTATTATTCTCATCATCAAATATAGGAGGCATATTGTAATCATAATCAAATTTATCCTCCATAACAGGCGGCACCAAAAGACTACTATCATTATAATCATCATAAATAGGAGGTAAAGTATCAGCAAAGTAAATTTTCTCCTCAATGCTTGGGGGACTAAAAATATCATGCTCATCAAAGCCAACTTCCCCAAGCTTAGAATTTTCCATAGCATTAGCAACAATAGTGTTCAAAGTGTTCATACTAATATGTTCCATGGGTTTTTTAATTTTCGGATCAAACCATCCATGTCTTAAATCAGGAAATAGAATAAGAAGCTCATTGTTGTCCATTATGCCTAACTAGTGTAAACAAGAAACAAAAAGATGCAATTGCAGGATCTAAAGGAAATAGCTTCGAGCACAAACACAATGGCGCCAGAAAAGTACTGTTACCTGGAACCGGAGTATGAGTGCCTTTTACCTTTCCTCCCCGGCAACGGCGCCAGAAAAGTGCTTCTGGCGTGTAGTTGACGAGGGAGGAAATGGTGTAGCTTTCCTTCGTTCCCCGGCAACGGCGCCAGAAAAGTGCTTGATGTCTACGGGAGCTTCTATTCTTGTAGACAGTGTTGGGCCTCCAAGAGCAGAGGTTTGTAGAACAGCAGCAAGTTTCCCTTAAGTGGATCACCCAAGGTTTATCGAACTCAGGGAGGAAGAGGTCAAAGATATCCCTCTCATGCAACCCTGCAACCACAAAGCAAGAAGTCTCTTGTGTCCCCAACACACCTAATAGGTGCACTAGTTCGGCGAAGAGATAGTGAAATACATGTGGTATGAATAAATATGAGCAGTAGCAACGGCACCAGAAAAGTGCTTTGCTATCCAGGACTGGCGTGTGGTTGATGGTGGTAATATTGCAGGCAGTACAGATGCAGTAAAACAGTAAACAAGCAGCGATAGCAGTATTTAGGAACAAGGCCTAGGGATCATACTTTCACTAGTGGACTCTCTCAACGTTGATCACATAACAGAATAAATAAATAGATGCTAGACTCTACACTCTCTTGTTGGATGATGAACACCACTAACTGTGTAGGATTACACGAACCCTCAATGCCGGAGTTAACAAGCTCCACCATATTCGATGTTCATATTTAAATAACCTTAGAGTGCATGACATATCAACATAACCAAACCAAGTACTAACATAGCATGCACACTGTCACCTTCACACTACGAAAGGAGGCATAGATCACATCAATACCATCATAGCAATAGTTAACTTCATAATCTACAAGAGATCACAATCATAGCCTACGCCAAGTACTACACGATGCACATACTGTCACCATTACACCGTGCAGGAGGAATAAACTACTTTAATAACATCACTAGAGTAGCACACAGATAAATTGTGATACAAAACACATTGCAATCATAAAGAGATATAAATAAGCACTTCACTATGCCATTCATAACAGTGAATAAGTATTCTGTGAAATATAGCCTAAGAGACCCACACGGTGCACACACTGTCACCTTTACACACGTGGGACAAGGAGTCTCCGGAGATCACATAAGTAAAATCCACTTGACTAGCATAATGACATCTAGATTACAAGCATCATCATATGAATCTCAATCATGTAAGGCAGCTCATGAGATTATTGTATTGAAGTACATAGGGAGAGAGATTAACCACATAGCTACCGGTACAGCCCCGAGCCTCGATGGAGAACTACTCCCTCCTCATGGGAGACAGCAGCGTTGATGAAGATGGCGGTGGTGATGATGGAGAAGCCTTCCGGGGGCACTTCCCCGTCCCGGCGGCGTGCCGGAACAGAGACTCCTATCCCCCAGATCTTGGCTTCGCGATGGCGGCGGCTCTGGAAGGTTTTCCGTATCGTGGCTCTCGGTGATCGTGGTAGGGTTTTCACGACGGAGGCCTTAAGTAGGCGGAAAGGCGGCGTCAGAGGGGCCCTGGTGGGGCCACACCATAGGGTGGCGCGCCCACCCCCTGGTCGCGTCGCCTTGTGGGGTGGGGCCCCCCTGGCCCCCCTCTGGCCCTCCTTCGGTGCTCTGGAAGCTTCCGGGAAAAATAGGGTTCTGGGCGTTGATTTCGTCCAATTCCGAGAATATTTCCTTACTAGGATTTCTGAAACCAAAAACAGCAGAAAACAGGAACTGGCACTGCGGCATCTCGTCAATAGGTTAGTTCCAGAAAACGCATAAATATGACATAAAGTATGCATAAAACATGTAGATATCATCAATAATGTGGCATGGAACATAAGAAATTATCGATACGTCGGAGACGTATCACACCTCTCAAAACTTTACTTTTATGCTCTCTATATGATTTCAAAAACTTAAAAAGCTCTAGCACATGATTTAATCCCTGCTTCCCTCTGCGAAGGGCCTTTCTTTTACTTTATGTTGAGTCAGTTTACCTACTTCCTTCCATCTTAGAAGCAAACACTTGTGTCAACTGTGCATTGATTCTTACATACTTGCTTATTTGCATTCATCATATTACTTTATGTTGACAATTATCCATGAGATATGCATGTTGAAAGTTGAAAGCAACCGCTGAAACTTAAATCTTCCTTTGTGTTGCTTCAATGCTTTTATTTTGAATCTATTGCTTTATGATTTAACTCTTGTGCAAGACTTTTGATGCTTGTCTTGAAAGTACTCTTCATGAAAAGTTTTGCTATATGTTATCTATTTGTTAGCAACTATAGATTATTTCCTTGAGTCACTTCATTCATTTCATATGCTTTGTAATAGTATGATCAAGGTTATGTAAGTAGCATGTCACTACAGAAATTATTCTTTTTATCATTTACCTACTCGAGGACGAGTAGGAACTAAGCTTGGGGATGCTGATACGTCTCCAACGTATCCATAATTTCTGATGTTCCATGCTTGTTTTATGACAATACTTACATGTTTTGCTTGCACTTTATAATGTTTTTATACATTTTATGGAACTAACCTATTAACAAGATGCCACAGTGCCAGTTCCTGTTTTCTGTTGTTTTTGGTTCCAGAAAGGCTGTTCGGGCAATATTCTCGGAATTGGACGAAATCAACGCCAAACATCCTATTTTTCCCGGAAGCATCCAGAACACCAAAGGAGAGTCGGAGGAGAGCCAGGGGGCCACCACACATGTGGGCGGCGTGGCCCCAGGCCTGGCCGCGCCGGCCTAGTGTGGGGCCACCCTGTCAGCCCTCCTGCGCCGCCTCTTCGCCTATTTAAGCCCTTTCGACCTAAAAACGCAGTACCAATTGACGAAACTCCAGAAAGACTCCAGGGGCGCCGCCGCCATCGCGAAACTCTAATTCGGGGGACAGAACTCTCTGTTCCGGCACCCTGCCGGGACGGGGAAGTGCCCCCGGAAGCCATCTCCATCGACGCCACCGCCTCCATCATGCTCCGTGAGTAGTTCCCCCATGGACTACGGGTTCTAGCAGTAGCTAGTTGGTACTCTCTATCCTATGTACTTCAATACAATGATCTCATGAGCTGCCTTACATGATTGAGATCCATCTGATGTAATCGGTGTTGTGTTTGTTGGGATCCGATGGATGATACATTATGATTAGTCTATCTATAAAGTTTGTGAAGTTATTGTTGCTGCAATCTTGTTATGCTTAATGCTTGTCACTAGGGCCCGAGTGGCATGATCTTAGATTTGAGCTCTATAATTATTGCTTAGATTGTATCTACAAGTTGTATGCACATGTCACTGTCCGGAACCAAAGGCCCCGAAGTGACAGAAATCGGGACAACCGGAGGGGATGGCGGTGATGTGAGGATCACATGTTTTCACGGAGTGTTAATGCTTTGCTCCGGTGCTCTATTAAAAGGAGTACCTTAATATCCAGTAGATTCCCTTGAGGCCCGGCTGCCACCGGCTGGTAGGACAAAAGATGTTGTACAAGTTTCTCATTGCGAGCACGTATGACTATATATGGAAAACATGCCTACATGATTAATGAATTGATGTTCTTTCTTAATGCTTTATCAATCCTATCAATTGCCCAACTGTAATTTGTTCACCCAACACTTGTCACTTGTTATTGGAGAGTTACCACTAGTGTAGATCGCTGGGAACCCCGGTCCATCTCTCATCATCATATACTTGTTCTCTATGTCATTGGAAGTAGTATCAACTATTTTCTGGTGCCATTACCTCTGTGTTACTATTACTGCTACTGTGTTACTGTTACTACTGCTCTCATATTACTGCTACTTTCACATCACCCCTGTTACTAGTGCTTTTCCAGGTGCAGCTGAATTGACAACTCAGTTGTTAAGGCTTATAAGTATTCTTTACCTCCCCTTGTGTCGAATCAATAAATTTGGGTTTTACTTCCCTCGAAGACTACTGCGATCCCCTATACTTGTGGGTCATCAGAGCTCCACACCACAAGGAGGCTCCCAACAACCTATGGGGCTAGTACAACACCAAGCTAGCATCCATAGGTGCACTTCTTCCAAGATTCCACCATAGGAACCCTACCACCAAGATCCACTAAGGACTACCACGAATTGGTGAGATTTCTCTCGGTAGAACGATAGATCGGGGTCTCCTCCACCACTCCTCAAAGTATGAGCAAGATTGATTGGGTAGAGAGGGAGATCCACTCAGTTTGAGCTCAGCAACAATGGAGGAGAGAGAGAAGAGCTAAAAATGAGCTGGAGAAGAAGAGGCCTTTATGTAGGTCTCCCCAAATCCAACCGTTATGTGCAGTTTTGGCCTAAGCGGTACTACCGCTTTGTGTAAGCGGTACTACCGCTCTGAGTTCGAAATCCCCACAGAACTTGTCCACGTGGACACAGAGCGGTACTACCGCTTGTTGTACCGCTCGAGGTACCGCAATAGGGTCCAAACCTTACTGGACTCAAAGCGGTACCGAAGCGGTATTGCCGTAACTAGTTACGGTACTTGAGCGGTACCGTGGGCGGTACTACCACTTGCAAGCGGTACTACCGCTCATGGTACGGCAGAGGTACCGTAACTGGTACTGTGGGACAATATCGTGTGAAACCTCAGAGCGGTACCTCAGAGCGGTACCAGTAGGGGTAGCGGTACTACCGCTCCTGGTACCGGTAGTACCGCTATGGCTAAAACTGCTTTTCCTCTTTTCCTCTCCTACCATGTCACCTCGCGACACACACACAAAACAAGAAAACCTAAGAACTATGCTTCAGTATTCTGATCATAATTTGTCCGGCGAGGGCACCGTACACCTTGCAAACCTAACAAAGACAATCTTTGTGCACGGTTAGAATTATTCGAGTGTTGATATCAAACACTGATGTCTACTTCCCCCTCCTTTTCCTGTAGACAGTGTTGGGCCTCCAAGAGCAGAGGTTTGTAGAACAGCAGCAAGTTTTCCCTTAAGTGGATCACCCAAGGTTTATCGAACTCAGGGAGGAAGAGGTCAAAGATATCCCTCTCATGCAACCCTACAACCACAAAGCAAGAAGTCTCTTGTGTCCCCAACACACCTAATAGGTGCACTAGTTCGGCGAAGAGATAGTGAAATACAGGTGGTATGAATATATATGAGCAGTAGCAACGGTGCCAGAAAATAGCTTGCTGGCGTGTAGTTGATGGTGGTAGTATTGCAGTAGTAGTAACACAGTAAAACAGTAAACAAGCAGTAGTAACGCAGCAGTATTTAGGAACAAGGCCTAGGGATTACACTTTCACTAGTGGACACTCTCAACATTGATCACATAACAGAATAGATAAATGCATACTCTACACTTTTGTTGGATGATGAACACATTGCGTAGGATTACACGAACCCTCAATGCCGGAGTTAACAAGCTCCACAATTAATGTTCATATTTTAGTAACCTTATAGTGTAAGATAGATCAACATAACCAAATAGATCACATCAATACCATCATAGTAATAGTTAACTTCACAATCCACAAGAGATCATGATCATAGCCTACGACAAGAACCACATGGTGCACACACTAGTCACCTTTACACCATGCAGGAGGAATAGAATACTTTAATAACATCACTAGAGTAGCACATAGATGAATTGTGATACAAAACTCATATGAATCTCAATCATGTAAAGCAGCTCATGAGATTATTGTATTGAGGTACATGGGAGAGAGATGAACCACATAGCTACAGCGAAGCCCTCAGCCTCGGGGATGGATTACTCCCTCCTCATCATGGAGGCAGTGATGGCGGTGAAGATGGCGGTGAAGACGGCGGTGGAGATGACTCCGGGGGCAATTCCCCGTCCCGGCAGGGTGCCGAAACAGAGTTCTGTCCCCCGAATTGGAGTTTCGCGATGGCGGCGGCGCCCCTGGAGTCTTTTTGGAGTTTCGTCAATTGGTACTGCGTTTTTAGGTCGAAAGGGATTTTATAGGCGAAGAGGCGGCGCAGGGGGGTCGAAGGGGTGCCCACACCATAGGGTGGCGCGGGCCCCCCTGGCCGCGCCGCCATGTGGTGTGGTGGCCCCCTGGCCCCTCTCCGACTCTTCTTCGGTGTTCTGGAGCCTTCCGGGAAAAATAGGAAGTTTGGCGTTGATTTCGTCCAATTCCGAGAATATTGCCCGAACAGCCTTTCTGGAACCAAAAACAACAGAAAACAGGAACTGGCACTGTGGCATCTCGTTAATAGGTTAGTTCCGGAAAATACATGAAATCATCATAAAGTGCAAGCAAAACATGTAAGTATTGTCATAAAACAAGCATGGAACGACAGAAATTATGGATACGTCGGGGACGTATCAGCATCCCCAAGCTTAGTTCTGCTCGTCCCGAGCAGGTAAAACGATAACAAAGATAATTTCTGGAGTGACATGCCATCATAACCTTGATCATACTATTTGTAAAGCATATGTAGTGAATGCAGCGATCAAAACAATGTATATGACATGAGTAAACAAGTGAATCATATAGCAAAGACTTTTCATGAATAGCACTTAAAGACAAGCATCAATAAGTCTTGCATAAGAGTTAACTCATAAAGCAATAATTCAAAGTAGAGGTATTGAAGCAACATAAAGGAAGATGAAGTTTCAGCGGTTGCTTTCAACTTATAACATGTATATCTCATGGATAATTGTCAATGCAAAGCAATATAACAAATGCAATATGCAAATATGTAGGAATCAATGCACAGTTCACACAAGTGTTTGCTTCTTGAGATGGAGAGAAATAGGTGAACTGACTCAACATAAAAGTAAAAGAATGGTCCTCCATAGAGGAAAAGCATCGATTGCTATATTTGTGCTAGAGCTTTGATTTTGAAAACATATAGAGAGCAATAAAAGTAAAATTTTGAGAGGTGTTTGTTGTTGTCAACGAATGGTAGTGGGCACTCTAACCCCCTTGCCAGACAAACCTTCAAAGAGCGGCTCCCATTTTATTTTATTTTTGTGTGGCACTCCTTCCAACCTTTCTTTCACAAACCATGGCTAACCGAATCCGCGGGTGCCTGCCAACAATCTCATACCATGAAGGAGTGCCTTTTTATTTTAGTTTTATTATGATGACACTCCTCCCAACCTTTGCTTACACAAGCCATGGCTAACCGAATCCTTCGGGTGCCGTCCAACAATCACATACCATGGAGGAGTGTCTATTTTTGTTAATTAATTTGGGACTGGGAATCCCATTGCCAGCTCTTTTTGCAAAATTATTGGATAAGCGGATAAAGCCACTAGTCCACTGGTGAAAGTTGCCCAACAAGATTGAAAGATAAACACCACATACTTCCTCATGAGCTATAAAACATTGACACAAATCAGAGGTGATAAATTTTGAATTGTTTAAAGGTAGCACTCAAGCAATTTACTTTGGAATGGCAGGAAATACCATGTAGTAGGTAGGTATGGTGGACACAAATGGCATAGTGTTGTTTGGCTCAAGGATTTGGATGCATGAGAAGTATTCCCTCTCGATACAAGGTTTAGGCTAGCAAGGTTGTTTGAAGCAAACACAAGCACGAACTAGTACAGCAAAACTCACATAAAAGACATATTACAAGCATTATAAGACTATACATCGTCTTCCTTGTTGTTCAAACACCTCACTAGAAAATATCTAGACTCTAGAGAAACCACTCATGCAAACCAAATTTTAACAAGCTCTATGTATTTCTTCACTAATAGGTGCAAGGTATATGATGCAAGAGCTTAAACAAGAGCACAACAATTGCCAAATGTCAAGTTATTCAAGACATCATACCAATTACTACATGTAGCATTTTCCGTTTCCAACCATATAATAATTAACGAAGCAGTTTCAACCTTCGCCATGAAAATTAAAAGCTAAGAACACATGTGTTCATACGAACCAGCGGAGCGTCTCTCTCTCCCACACAAGCATTTATTCAACAAAAACAAAAACAAAAAACATACTGACGCTCCAAGAAAAGCACATAAGATGTGACCGAATAAAAATATAGTTTCAAGAGAAGGAACCTGATAATTTGTCGATGAAGAAGGGGATGCCTTGGGCATCCCCAAGCTTAGACGCTTGAGTCTTCTTGATATATGCAGGGGTGAACCACCGGGGCATCCCCAAGCTTAGAGCTTTCACTCTTCTTGATCATAGTATATCATCCTCCTCTCTTGACCCTTGAAAACTTCCTTCACACCAAACTTCTCATAAACTTCATTAGAGGGGTTAGTACATAATCAAAAACTCACATGTTCAGAGGTGACACAATCATTATTAACACTTCTGGACATTGCTCAAAGCTACTGGAAGGTAATGGAACAAAGAAATCCACCCAACACAGTGAAAGAAGCAATGCGAAATAAAAGGCAGAATCTGTCAAAACAGAACAGTCCGTAAAGACGAATTTTTAATAAATACTTTCGTTGCTCAGATCAGAAAACTCAAAACTAATGAAAGTTGCGTACATATCTGAGGAACACGCACGTAAATTGGCATATTTTTATGATTTTTCTACAGAGAAAACAGCCCAGATTCGTGACAGATAGAAATCTGTTTCTGCGCAGAAATCCAAATCTAGTATCAACCTTCGATTAGAGGCTTCACTTGGCACAACAAAACACAAAACTAAGATAAGGAGAGGTTGCTACAGTAGTAAACAACTTCCAAGACACAAATATAAAACAAAATACTGTAGCAAAATAACACATGGGTTATCTCCCAAGAAGTTCTTTCTTTATAGCCATTAAGATGGGCTCAGCAGTTTTAATGATCCACTCGCAGGAAATAGTATTCGAAGCAAAAGAGAGCTTCAAGAGGCAAATTCAAAACAAATTTAAGTCTAACATGCTTCCTATGAAGAGGAATCTTGTACACGAACAAATTCATGAAGAACAAAGTGACAAGCATAAGAGGATAAAACACGAGTAACTTCAAGATTCTCAACATAAAGAGGGGAAACTTAATATTATTAAGATGCATATAACCATATTTCCCTCTCTCATAATAACGTTCAGTAGCATCATTGATGAAATCCACAATATACCCATCACTTAAAACATTCTTATCATGGTTCATATGCATAGAAGTATCATTAATTTTGGCATAAGAAGAGTTATTCTCATTAATAGTAATTGGAGCAAGATTATTATCAAGAATTTGAACATGGTAAACAAGTTGCATATTAAAAGAATTGTTTTTGGTAATCCAATCATGACTATGACAAGTTTCATAAGGATAATTATAACCTATATCATAGCATTCTTTATAATAATCATCAAAGATCGGAGGCACAGTGTCATCATAAGAAATAGAATAGTTATCTTTCACAGTCGGTTTATCTATGACCATACCATCATTGTTATTAGAAGGAGATGTATCAAACACATAATGATCAGTAGCAAAAGGATTTTCAAACACCTCTTCCCCAAGCTTACAGCTTTCTATATTATTATGGGAGGAAGCATGGATAGCACTGACACTATGGCAATTATTATCATCATTTTCAGAATTAGTTTCCCAGAGATTTGCAATATCAAAAGTAGTATGCTCATTCAAATCATGATCACTAATGTATGTAGAGAGCATAGGAAGATCATCGTATTCAGATTCATTATCACAATAATCATTAGGAGCAACATACTTACGGTTACCTAGCGTTATCTCATTCACGCGGGGATACGCCGTTACCTCTTTCTTTTTATTCTCCTTCTTCTTCTTCTTCTTCGTTCCCTTCTTCTTCTTCTTCTTCTTCTCTTCCTTCTCCTCGTTCCCTTCTTTAGGAGGAAGAGGCTTGAAGGGTAGCTTGTCCGCATAACCTGATTTACTTTCAGAAACAATAGAAGAAACTTGGGAGGATCCCTCCTTTTCATTAATTAATTGAAAACACATGGCGGTCCTATCATATTTTGGCAAGGTGTCATCTTCTAAAATATTTTGTATGTAAGTATTTGTATGGCTATTATCAATGCAATAAGAAAAACACCCATGCAGGACATCATCAATATCAAGATCACTCATATGTAACAAAGAGATTTTTCTCACGCTTCTTCACACCCCAAAAATAAAGTAAGTTCATCATGCTGATTAGGAGTAATTTCATCATCACAATACAAATTTGCAGCACTCATTGGGTTCAAATTATCATTGGAGGAGCATTGAAAATTAAAATGACCCACTTCATGGCAAACTTCACAAATAAAAGGATAGAGGGCACAAACTTTTTTACCAAGATCATCTAGAGCCCTAAACCACTTTCTAGTTTTTTCATTAATATGATGGATGCAATATTCATCTTTGACTTGATTAATTCCACAAGGTCTATGCATTCCACAAAAATTAACATGCTTATAAGAAATAGCATTCTTAGGAGTTTGAGCATGCTTATTGCAATAATTAACAACAATTTGATTCTTCATGCAAGCCTCTTTAAAAGGTTCATGATACTTATCAAAATTCTTTTTAGGCAATTCAAAATGAGAAGCAAAGGCTTTATAAAGATTTACAGCAACTTGAGAGTCAAGACCATAAGTAGCACTCATATTTCGAAATTTATCGGTATCCATAAAAGCTTCAATGCATTCATAATCATAATTTATACCTGACTCTTTACCTTCATTGTTCTCCCATCCTTCAGCGTTGTCCTCAATCCGATCAAGAAGATCCCACCTAGCTTCAATCTCCTTGCTTGTGAAAGATCCCTCCGAACAGGCATCCAGATAGTCCTTGTGTTGTCCTGAAAGTCTCGCATAAAAATTGTTAACAATAACATTACGGGGGAGCTCATGAATGGGACATTTGAGCATTAGTGACTTTAGTCTCCCCCACGCTTGAGAAATACTCTCTCCATCACGAGGATAAAAGTTATAAATATAATTCCTATCAATATGCACTTCATGAGGAGGATAAAATTTAGAATAAAACCGGGGCACAATATCATTCCATTCAAGAGAATCCCCATTATCCAGTAATTTATACCAATGCGCCGCTTTACTGCATAGCGATATAGAGAATAGTTTCTTCCTCACTTCATCCATAGCAATACCTGCACACTTGAATAAACCGCATAATTCATGCAAGAACAATAAATGATCTCCAGGGTGGACAGTTTCATCCCCTGTATAACGGTTATCCATAACGCGTTCAATAATTTGCATAGGTATTTTATACGGAATACTTTCGGCAGGTGGATTTAAAATATCAGAAGCATCATTAGAGTTATCGCATATGGGAGATGAAGCATTATCAGAGCAAAATATTTCTTCCAAAGCTGAGGAGCAAAAAAGATTATTTTTACATAAACTAGCTTCCCCAAGCTTAGACTTATCCATAGTATTAGCAGTAATTGCATTCATACTAATAACATCACTACTAGCATGCAAATAAGGTTCCATAGGTTTTTTAATTTTTGCATCAAACAATTCTAAATCAGGAAAAAGACTAAAAAGCTCACCAATTTTTTTGTTGTTTTCCATTATGCCTAACTAGTGTAAACAAGAAACAAAAAGTTGCAATTGCAGGATCTAAAGGAAATAGCTTCGAGTACTTACAATGGCGGAAAATAGCTTGGTAGCCGAGGTCCGGAGTGTGAGTACCTTTTACCTTTCCTCCCCGGCAACGGCGCCAGAAAATAGCTTGATGTCTACTTCCCCCTCCTTTTCCTGTAGACAGTGTTGGGCCTCCAAGAGCAGAGGTTTGTAGAACAGCAGCAAGTTTTCCCTTAAGTGGATCACCCAAGGTTTATCGAACTCAGGGAGGAAGAGGTCAAAGATATCCCTCTCATGCAACCCTGCAACCACAAAGCAAGAAGTCTCTTGTGTCCCCAACACACCTAATAGGTGCACTAGTTCGGCGAAGAGATAGTGAAATACAGGTGGTATGAATATATATGAGCAGTAGCAACGGTGCCTGAAAATAGCTTGCTGGCGTGTAGTTGATGGTGGTAGTATTGCGATAGTAGTAACACAAGAAAAAGTAAACAAGCAGTAGTAACGCAGCAGTATTTAGGAACAAGGCCTAGGGATTACACTTTCACTAGTGGACACTCTCAACATTGATCACATAACAGAATAGATAAATGCATACTCTACACTTTTGTTGGATGATGAACACATTGCGTAGGATTACACGAACCCTCAATGCCGGAGTTAACAAGCTCCACAATTAATGTTCATATTTTAGTAACCTTATAGTGTAAGATAGATCAACATAACCAAATAGATCACATCAATACCATCATAGTAATAGTTAACTTCACAATCCACAAGAGATCATGATCATAGCCTACGACAAGAACCACATGGTGCACACACTAGTCACCTTTACACCATGCAGGAGGAATAGAATACTTTAATAACATCACTAGAGTAGCACATAGATGAATTGTGATACAAAACTCATATGAATCTCAATCATGTAAAGCAGCTCATGAGATTATTGTATTGAGGTACATGGGAGAGAGATGAACCACATAGCTACAGCGAAGCCCTCAGCCTCGGGGATGGATTACTCCCTCCTCATCATGGAGGCAGCGATGGCGGTGAAGATGGCGGCGAAGATGACGGTGGAGATGACTCCGGGGGCAATTCCCTGTCCCGGCAGGGTGCCGAAACAGAGTTCTGTCCCCCGAATTGGAGTTTCGCGATGGCGGCGGCGCCCCTGAAGTCTTTCTGGAGTTTCGTCAATTGGTACTTGATACGTCTCCGACGTATCGATAATTTCTTATGTTCCATGCCACATTATTGATGTTATCTACATGTTTTATGCACACTTTATGTCATATTCGTGCATTTTCTGGAACTAACCTATTAACAAGATGCCGAAGTGCCGATTCTGTTTTCTGCTGTTTTTGGTTTCAGAAATCCTAGTAAGGAAATATTCTCGGAATTGGACGAAATCAAAGCCCAGGGGCCTATTTTCTCACGAAGCTTCCAGAAGTCCGAAGGAGAGACGAAGAGGGGCCACGGAGGGGCCACACCCTAGGGCGGCGCGGCCCCCCCCTTGGCCGCGCGGCCCTGTGGTGTGGGGCCCCCGTGCCGCCTCTTGACCTGCCCTTCCGCCTATAAAAGTCTCCGTGACGAAACCCCCAGTACCGAGAGCCACGATACGGAAAACCTTCCAGAGACGCCGCCAACGCCGATCCCATCTCGGGGGATCCAGGAGATCGCCTCCGGCACCCTGCCGGAGAGGGGAATCATCTCCCGGAGGACTCTACGCCGCCATGGTCGCCTCCGGTGTGATGTGTGAGTAGTCTACCCCTGGACTATGGGTCCATAGCAGTAGCTAGATGGTTGTCTTCTCCCCATTGTGCTATCATTGTCGGATCTTGTGAGCAGCCTAACATGATCAAGATCATCTATCTGTAATTCTATATGTTGCGTTTGTTGGGATCCGATGAATAGAGAATACTTGTTATGTTGATTATCAAAGTTATATCTATGTGTTGTTTATGATCTTGCATGCTCTCCGTTACTAGTAGATACTCTGGCCAAGTTTTTGCTATTAACTCCAAGAGGGAGTATTTATGCTCGATAGTGGGTTCATGCCTGCATTGACACCTGGGACAGTGACAGAAAGTTCTAAGGTTGTGTTGTGCTGTTGCCACTAGGGATAAAACATTAGTGCTATGTTCAAGGATGTAGTCACTAGTTACATTACGCACCATACTTAATGCAATTGTCTGTTGTTTGCAACTTAATACCGGAGGGGGTTCGGATGATAACTGAAGGTGGACTTTTTAGGCATAGATGCAGTTGGATGACGGTCTATGTACTTTGTCGTAATGCCCAATTAAATCTCACTATACTCATCATGATATGTATGTGCATGGTCATGCTCTCTTTATTTGTCAATTGCCCAACTGTAATTTGTTCACCCAACATGCTGTTCGTCTTATGGGAGAGACACCTCTAGTGAACTGTGGACCCCGGTCCAATTCTCTTTACTGAAATACAATCTACTGCAATACTTGTTCTACTGTTTTCTGCAAACAATCATCTTCCACACAATACGGTTAACTCTTTGTTACAGCAAGCCGGTGAGATTGACAACCTCACTGTTTCGTTGGGGCAAAGTACTTTGGTTGTGTTGTGCAGGTTCCACGTTGGCGCCGGAATCACTGGTGTTGCGCCGCACTACATCTCGCCGCCATCAACCTTCAACGTGCTTCTTGACTCCTACTGGTCCGATTAAACCTTGGTTTCTTACTGAGGGAAACTTGCCGCTGTGCGCATCACACCTTCCTCTTGGGGTTCCCAACGGACGTGCCAACCACACGCATCAAGCAAATTTCGGCGCCGTTGTCGGGAGATCAAGACACGCTGCAAGGGGAGTCTCCACTTCTCAATCTCTTTACTTTGTTTTTGTCTTGCTTAGTTTTATTTACTACTTTGTTTGCTGCACTAAATCAAAATACAAAAAAATTAGTTGCTAGTTTTACTTTATTTGCTATCTTGTTTGCTATATCGAAAACACAAAAAAATTAGTTTACTTGCATTTACTTTATCTAGTTTGTTTTATTTACTGTTGCTAAAATGGCCAACGCTGAAAACACTAAGTTGTGTGACTTCACAACCACAAATAATAATGATTTCTTATGCACACCTATTGCTCCACCTGCTACTACAGTAGAATTCTTTGAAATTAAACCTGCTTTACTGAATCTTGTTATGCGAGAGCAATTTTCTAGTGTTAGTTCTGATGATGCTGCTGCCCATCTTAATAATTTTGTTGAATTATGTGAAATGCAAAAATATAAAGATGTAGATGGTGATATTATTAAACTAAAATTGTTCCCTTTCTCATTAAGAGGAAGAGCTAAAGATTGGTTGCTATCTCTGCCTAAGAATAGTATTGATTCATGGACTAAATGCAAGGATGCTTTTATTGGTAGATATTATCCCCCTGCTAAAATTATATCTTTGAGGAGTAGCATAATGAATTTTAAACAATTAGATACTGAACATGTTGCTCAAGCTTGGGAAATAATGAAATCTTTGGTTAAAAATTGCCCAACCCATGGACTGACTACTTGGATGATCATCCAAACCTTCTATGCAGGACTAAATTTTTCTTCATGAATTTATTGGATTCAGCTGCTGGAGGTACCTTTATGTCCATCACTCTTGGTGAAGCAACAAAGCTTCTTGATAATATGATGATCAACTACTCTGAATGGCACACGGAAAGAGCTCCACAAGGTAAGAAGGTAAATTCTGTCGAAGAAACCTCTTCCTTGAGTGATAAGATTGATGCTATTATGTCTATGCTTGTGAATGGCAGGCCTAATGTTAATTCTAATAATGTTCCGCTAGCGTCATTAGTTGCTCAAAAAGAATATGTTGATGTGAATTTCATTAAAAATAACAATCACAATGATTCTAGGCCATACCCTGCTAATGGTAATTTTTATGGTAGATATGCTTCATCTAATGAAGAAAAGATGCTAGAAATTGAAAGATCCACCAAGAGCTTTATGCAATCACAATATGAGCAAAATAAATTGTTTACTAAAACTATGAATGAGCAATCTACCTTGTTGAAGAATATAGGGAATCAACTTGAAAATCTGAATAGGGAGATCTCGGGTTGCAAACTAAACTTGCTAGTGCTGAAACCCGAATCTCATATATGTCTGCATCACAATCTTCTTTAATTAATAAAATGGCTGCTAAACCTGAGGATTTAGATGATAAAATTACTACTACAGCAAATGCCATTCAAGTTAGAATTAATGAGAATATAAGATTAATGGCTGAACTGCGTGCTAGGTGGGATAGAGAAGAAAATGAAAAACTAGCTAAAGAAAAGAATATAGCTAAAGTTTGGACTATTACCACCACTAGTAATGCTAATGCTACACATGTTGCTGCACCTCCTACTCATACTAATAAAAGAATTGGTGTTAGCAATGTTTCCACTTCTAATGCAAAGCGCGAAAAACTGCCGAAATCGCTAAAAACTCATTAAATCGCCTTTGATAAAGTCGCTGAAATTTTTTCCAACATTGGGGATGATGATCCCATTGCTTTAGATTATAATGATTTGAATTTTGATGATTGCCACATCTCTGAAGTTATAAAGTTCTTGCAAAAACTTGCTAAAAGTCCTAATGCTAGTGCTATAAATTTGGCTTTTACACATCATATTACAAATGCTCTTATAAAAGCTAGAGAAGAGAAACTAGAGCTAAGCCTCTATTCCTAAAAAGCTAGAGGATGGTTGGGAGCCCATCATTAAGATGAAGGTTAAAGATTTTGATTGTAATGCTTTATGTGATCTTGGTGCAAGTATTTCTGTTATGCCTAAGAAAATTTATAATATGCTTGACTTGCCACCGCTGAAAAATTGTTATTTGGATGTTAATCTTGCTGATCATTCTACAAAGAAACCTTTGGGTAAAGTTGATAATGTTCGCATTACCGTTAACAATAACCTTGTTCCCGTTGATTTTGTTGTCTTGGATATTGAATGCAATGCATCTTGTCCCATTATATTGGGAAGACCTTTTCTTCGAACTGTTGGTGCTGTTATTGATATGAAGGAAGGTAATATAAAATATCAATTTCCTCTCAAGAAAGGTATGGAACACTTCCCTAGAAAGAGAATGAAGGTACCTTTTGATTCCATTATGAGAACAAATTATGATGTTGACACTTCGTCTCTCGATAATACTTGATACACACTTTCTGCGCCTAGCTGAAAGGAGTTAAAGAAAAGCGCTTATGGGAGACAACCCATGTTTTTACCTACAGTACTTTGTTTTTATTTTGTGTCTTGGAAGTTGTTTACTACTGTAGCAACCTCTCCTTATCTTAGTTTTGTGTTTTGTTGTGCCAAGTTAAGCCGTTGATAGAAAAGTAAGTACTAGATTTGGATTACTGCACAGTTCCAGATTTCTTTGCTGTCACAAATATGAGTCCACCTCCCTGTAGGTAGCTCAGAAAATTAAGCCAATTTACGTGCATGATCCTCAGATATGTACGCAACTTTCATTCAATTTGAGCATTTTCATTTGAGCAAGTCTGGTGCCATTTTAAAATTCGTCAATACGAACTGTTCTGTTTTGGCAGATTCTGCCTTTTATTTCGCATTGCCTCTTTCGCTATGTTGGATGAATTTCTTTGATCCATTAATGTCCAGTAGCATTATGCAATGTCCAGAAGTGTTAAGGATGATTGTGTCACCTCTGAATATGTCAATTTATATTGTGCACTAACCCTCTAATGAGTTGTTTCGAGTTTGGTGTGGAGGAAGTTTTCAAGGATCAAGAGAGGAGTATGATGCAACATGATCAAGGAGAGTGAAAGCTCTAAGCTTGGGGATGCACCCGGTGGTTCACCCCTGCATATATCAAGAAGACTCAAGCGTCTAAGCTTGGGGATGCCCAAGGCATCCCCTTCTTCATCGACAACATTATCAGGTTCCTCCCCTGAAACTATATTTTTATTCCATCACATCTTATGTGCTTTTTCTTGGAGCGTCGGTTTGTTTTTGTTTTTTGTTTGGTTTGAATAAAATGGATCCTAGCATTCACTTTATGGGAGAGAGACACGCTCCGCTGTAGCATATGGACAAGTATGTCCTTGGTTTCTACTCATAGTATTCATGGCGAAGTTTCTCCTTCGTTAAATTGTTATATGGTTGGAATTGGAAAATGATACATGTAGTAATTGCTATAAATGTCTTGGGTAATGTGATACTTGGCAATTGTTGTGCTCATGATTAAGCTCTTGCATCATATGCTTTGCACCCATTAATGAAGAAATACATAGAGCATGCTAAAATTTGGTTTGCATATTTGGTTTCTCTAAGGTCTAGATAATTTCTAGTTTTGAGTTTGAACAACAAGGAAGACGGTGTAGAGTCTTATAATGTTTTCAATATGTCTTTTATGTGAGTTTTGCTGCACCGGTTCATCCTTGTGTTTGTTTCAAATAAGCCTTGCTAGCCTAAACCTTGTATCGAGAGGGAATACTTCTCATGCATCCAAATACTTGAGCCAACCACTATGCCATTTGTGTCCACCATACCTACCTACTACATGGTATTTTCCGCCATTCCAAAGTAAATTGCTTGAGTGCTACCTTTAAAATTCCATCATTCACCTTTGCAATATATAGCTCATGGGACAAATAGCTTAAAAACTATTGTGGTATTGAATATGTAATTATGCACTTTATCTCTTATTAAGTTGCTTGTTGTGCGATAACCATGTTCACTGGGACGCCATCAACTTTTCATTGTTGAATTTCATGTGAGTTGCTATGCATGTCCGTCTTGTCTGAAGTAAGAGAGATCTACCACCATATGGTTAAGCATGCATATGTTAGAGAAGAACATTGGGCCGCTAACTAAAGCCATGCTCCATGGTGGAAGTTTCAGTTTTGGACAGCAATCCTCAAATCTCAAATGAGAAAATTATTAATTGTTGGTATATGCTTATGCATAAAAGAGGAGTCCATTATCTGTTGTCTATGTTGTCCCGGTATGGATGTCTAAGTTGAAGAATAATCAATAGCGAGAAATCCAATGCGAGCTTTCTCCTTAGACCTTTGTACAAAGCGGCATAGAGGTACCCCTTTGTGACACTTGGTAAAAACAATGCATTGTGATGACCCGGTAGTCCAAGCTAATTAGGACAAGGTGCGGGCACTATTAGTACACTATGCATGAGGCTTGCAACTTATAAGATATAATTTACATGATGCATATGCTTTATTACTACCGTTGACAAAATTGTTTCATGTTTTCAAAATCAAAGCTCTAGCACAAATATAGCAATCGATGCTTTTCCTCTATGGAGGACCATTCTTTTACTTTCAATGTTGAGTCAGTTCACCTATTTCTCTCCACCTCAAGAAGCAGACACTTGTGTGAACTGTGCATTGATTCCTACATACTTGCTTATTGCACTTATTATATTACTCTATGTTGACAATATCCATGAGATATACATGTTACAAGTTGAAAGCAACCGCTGAAACTTAATCTTCTTTTGTGTTGCTTCAATGCCCTTACTTTGAATTATTGCTTTATGAGTTAACTCTTATGCAAGACTTATTGATGCTTGTCTTGAAGTGCTATTCATGAAAAGTCTTTGCTATATGATTCACTTGTTTACTCATGTCATATACATTGTTTTGATCGCTGCATTCACTACATATGCTTTACAAATAGTATGATCAAGATTATGATGGCATGTCACTCCAGAAATTATCTGTGTTATCGTTTTACCTGCTCGGGACGAGCAGAACTAAGCTTGGGGATGCTGATACGTCTCCGACGTATCGATAATTTCTTATGTTCCATGCCACATTATTGATGTTATCTACATGTTTTATGCACACTTTATGTCATATTCGTGCATTTTTCGGAACTAACCTATTAACAAGATGCCGAAGTGCCGATTCTTTGTTTTCTGCTGTTTTTGGTTTCAGAAATCCTAGTAAGGAAATATTCTCGGAATTGGACGAAATCAAAGCCCAGGGGCCTATTTTCTCACGAAGCTTCCAGAAGTCCGAAGGAGAGACGAAGAGGGGCCACGGAGGGGCCACACCCTAGGGCGGCGCGGCCCCCTTGGCCGCGCGGCCTGTGGTGTGGGGCCCCGTGCCGCCTCTTGACCTGCCCTTCCGCCTATAAAAGTCTCCGTGACGAAACCCCCGCACCGAGAGCCACGATACGGAAAACCTTCCAGAGACGCCGCCAACGCCGATCCCATCTCGGGGGATCCAGAGATCGCCTCCGGCACCCTGCCGGAGAGGGGAATCATCTCCCGGGAGGACTCTACGCCGCCATGGTCGCCTCCGGTGTGATGTGTGAGTAGTCTACCCCTGGACTATGGGTCCATAGCAGTAGCTAGATGGTTGTCTTCTCCCCATTGTGCTATCATTGTCGGATCTTGTGAGCTGCCTAACATGATCAAGATCATCTATCTGTAATTCTATATGTTGCGTTTGTTGGGATCCGATGAATAGAGAATACTTGTTATGTTGATTATCAAAGTTATATCTATGTGTTGTTTATGATCTTGCATGCTCTCCGTTACTAGTAGATACTCTGGCCAAGTTTTTGCTATTAACTCCAAGAGGGAGTATTTATGCTCGATAGTGGGTTCATGCCTGCATTGACACCTGGGACAAAGGATGAGAAAGTTATAAGGTTGTGTTGTGCTGTTGCCACTAGGGATAAAACATTAGTGCTATGTTCAAGGATGTAGTCACTAGTTACATTACGCACCATACTTAATGCAATTGTCTGTTGTTTGCAACTTAATACTGGAGGGGGTTCGGATGATAACCTGAAGGTGGACTTTTTAGGCATAGATGCAGTTGGATGACGGTCTATGTACTTTGTCGTAATGCCCAATTAAATCTCACTATACTCATCATGATATGTATGTGCATGGTCATGCTCTCTTTATTTGTCAATTGCCCAACTGTAATTTGTTCACCCAACATGCTGTTCGTCTTATGGGAGAGACACCTCTAGTGAACTGTGGACCCCGGTCCAATTCTCTTTACTGAAATACAATCTACTGCAATACTTGTTCTACTGTTTTCTGCAAACAATCATCTTCCACACAATACGGTTAACTCTTTGTTACAGCAAGCCGGTGAGATTGACAACCTCACTGTTTCGTTGGGGCAAAGTACTTTGGTTGTGTTGTGCAGGTTCCACGTTGGCGCCGGAATCACTGGTGTTGCGCCGCACTACATCTCGCCGCCATCAACCTTCAACGTGCTTCTTGACTCCTACTGGTCCGATTAAACCTTGGTTTCTTACTGAGGGAAACTTGCCGCTATGCGCATCACACCTTCCTCTTGGGGTTCCCAACGGACGTGCCAACCACACGCATCAGTACTGCGTTTTTAGGTCGAAAGGGATTTTATAGGCGAAGAGGCGGCGCAGGGGGGTCGAAGGGGTGCCCACACCATAGGGTGGCGCGGGCCCCCCTGGCCGCGCCGCCATGTGGTGTGGTGGCCCCCTGGCCCCTCTCCGACTCTTCTTCGGTGTTCTGGAGCTTTCCGGGAAAAATAGGAAGTTTGGCATTGATTTCGTCCAATTCCGAGAATATTGCCCGAACAGCCTTTCTGGAACCAAAAACAGCAGAAAACAGGAACTGGCACTGTGGCATCTCATTAATAGGTTAGTTCCGGAAAATACATGAAATCATCATAAAGTGCAAGCAAAACATGTAAGTATTGTCATAAAACAAGCATGGAACGACAGAAATTATGGATACGTCGGGGACGTATCAAACACACAAAACACGGGGTATGAATCTTGCTCTTACAATCTCCCCCTTTTTGGTGTTTGATGACAACACACGAATTTGCAATAAAGCATAGGATATTATGATAGAGAATTTGGTTTGCAAGAGTAGATGGAGCTCCCCCTATATATGTGCATATCTCGAATAAGCATAAGTGTACAAATGCACACATCCTAGAGAGAAACTCCCCCTAGATTCTACAAACCAAGCACAAGTGCTAAGAAGAACATATGACAAGATCATATAGCACAAGCACACTATGGAGGTAAACATAAGAGCATATAAGAGACTTTGGGTGAATCTTTCATACCTTTGCCTTGAGAAAACCCAAACTCACAATAAGTGCCTCCATAGAATTGATGTAGCCAATCAAGAGATAAATAGTGAAGACCATTAGGCTACGAATGATTAAGTCTTAATACAAACCGGGGGATCGGGAGATCCACAAATAGAGTAGCATGCACACATACGAATAGAGGTCCAAATAACTAGGGAAAAGTTTTGATGCCAAGGCCGAAAGAACCAAAATGAAGCACCAAGCCCTTGGCATCCCCATGCAAATTCCCGTCCTACTAGATCAACTTCTCCCCCTTTGGCATCGAGACACCAAAAAGGGAGAAGAATCATACTAACATCCCAAGGGGATCACTCGTCATCATCGTCCTCGTCCTCATCATCATCCTCCTCCTCTTCATCTTCGTCTTCATAAACTTCATCTTCATATTGAGCATGGGCCTTGCCATGAGGTGGCTCGGGGATGGAGTCCTCGGAACTTGACCAAGTGAGCTTGGACTTCCACTCACCGGGAGGAGTGATGTTGTCCTCGGATCCCTCGGAGACAGGAAGCTGCATGTGCCTCATCATCGCCTTTTGGCGTTGGTGGATCTTCTTGTTGTCATGGTGAGCTTGATACATCCTATCTTCAAGGTCCCTCTTGAAGCAAAAAGACTTCTTGAGGCGAGCGGTGAGCTTGGTGAAGAGACCCTTGGTCTTGACGGAGTTGGGCACGAAGTCAGAGTCATCACTATCGGCTTCCTCTTCCTCCTTGTCCTTGGGAGCCCCCTTGCCAAACCTTGGAAGATCATGGTTCTTGACAAGGGGACTCTTCTCCTTATGGATGGTGATGTTGGGGCGGCATTGCTCAAGAAGATTTCCACGGCCCTCTCGCTCCCACTTGAGACAAATGAGCCTCATGATGTATGGTGCATATTGAGGAAGCTTGCGAAGGAAGGCACAATCGCGCATCTCATGCCAAATGTAGTCCATGACGTCCAATTGCTTGCCGCGTCCCTTCATCTCATGAGTGCGCACAAGAAGTTTCACAAGAAACCCATGCACTTCATCATGGTTGGTGTGCTTGGGGTTGATGGTGCTGCGGTAGATGCGGTTCATGATGTCGTAGACGGGAAGGAGGTTCTTGGTACTTCCACACAACATCCTTCTGGGGATGTAGAGGTCGGCCATTTTCTCCTTAGCCATTGGCTTGGCCTGGAGATGAATCCGGAAGACGTTGGTGTCATAGTCGGTAAGCTCATATCCAATGCCTCTAGCAAAATCCTCCCACGTGGCCTCCATCACATGCTCCCTAGTCATCCACTTCAAGGAGCGGAAGCCTCCTTCATCCTCAAGGAATACAACCGTGGCGTAGAATTGGCATATCACCTCCTTGGAGTAGTTGTGAGAGAAGGTCATCAGCTGGTTAAGCCCTTGCTCTTCACATATCTCAAGAGCTTCTCCAAAGTACTCGAGGTTGGAGTTGAGCTTGTCCATGCTAATGGAGTATTGGGGGCAACAGTTGAATTCCTTGGTGATACGTCTCCAACATATCTATAATTTCTTATGTTCCATGCTAGTTTTATGACAATACCTACATGTTTTATTCATACTTTACATCATTTTTATGCATTTTCCGGTACTAACCTATTAACAAGATGCCGAAGCGCCAGTTCCTATTTTCTGTTGTTTTTTGTTTCAGAAATCCTACACAGGAAATATTCTCGGAATTGGACGAAACAAAAGCCCACGGCCCTATTTTCCATGGAGGATTCCAGAACATCGAAGAAGAGTCGGAGGTAGCCAGCAGGGGGGCCACCCCATAGGGCGGTGCGGCCCTACCCCCTGGCGCGCCCAGGTGTGGGGAGCCCACCCCCTGGCTCCCCCGACGCTGCCTCTTCGCCTATATATTCCTTCGTATCGGAAAACCCTAGTACTGAGAGCCACGATACGAGAAAAGTTCCTGAGACGCCGCCGCCGTCAACCCCATCTCGGGGGGTTCTGAAGATCACCTCCGGCACCCTGCCGGAGAGGGGAATCATCACCGGAGGGCTCTACATCACCATGCCCGCCTGCGGACTGATGCGTGAGTAGTTCATCCTTGGACTATGGGTCCATAGCAGTAGCTAGATGGTTGTCTTCTCCTATTGTGCCACCATGTTTAGATCTTCTGAGCTGCCTATCATGATCAAGATCATCTTATTGTAATGCTACATGTTCTGTTTGTTGGGATCCGATGAATATGGAATACTATGTTAAGTTGATTATCGATATATCATATATGTGTTGTTTATGATCTTGCATGCTCTCCGTTGCTAGTAGAGGCTCTGGCCAAGTTGATACTTGTAACTCCAAGAGGGGGTATTTATGCTAGATAGTGGGTTCATGCCTCCATTGAATCTGGGACAGTGACAGAAAGTTTTAAGGTTGTGGATGTGATGTTGCCACTAGGGATAAAACATCAATGCTTTGTCTAAGGATATTTGTATTGTTTACATTACGCACAGTACTTAATGCAATTGTCTGTTGTTTGCAACTTAATACTAGAAGGGGTGCGGATGCTAACCCGAAGGTGGACTTTTTAGGCATAGATGCATGCTGGATAGCGGTCTATGTTCTTTCTCGTAATGCCCTAAGTAAATCTCATAGTAGTCATCATGATATGTATGTGCATTGTTATGCCCTCTCTATTTGTCAATTGCCCAACTGTAATTTGTTCACCCAACATGTTATTTATCTTATTGGAGAGACACCACTAGTGAACTGTGGACCCCGGTCCATTCTTTTACATCTGAAATACAACCTACTGCAATCATTGTTCTCTGTTGTTCTTTGCAAGCAAACATCATTCTCCACACCATACGTTTAATCCTTTGTTTTCAGCAAGCCGGTGAGATTGACAACCTCACTGTTAAGTTGGGGCAAAGTATCTTGATTGTGTTGTGCGGGTTCCACGTTGGCACCGGAATCCCTGGTGTTGCGCCGCACTACACTCCTTCACCAACAACCTTCACGTGGCCTTCATCTCCTACTGGTTCGATAACCTTGGTTTCTTACTGAGGGAAAACTCGCTGTTGTACGCATCATACCTTCCTCTTGGGGTTCCCAACGGACGTGTGCTTTACCGTCACAAGGAGCTACTTTCCTGGCGCCATTGCAAGACCCATCACGCGTAAGCAGCAACTTTTCTGGCGCCGTTGCCGGGGAGATCAAGACACGCTGCAAGGGGAGTCTCTCACACCCAATCTCTTCACTTTTTTTATTGTCTTGCTTTATTTTATTTTCTGTTTTGTTTGCTTCCTTTATATCAAAAACACAAAAAAATTAGTTACTTGTTTTACTTTATTTAATTCGGTTTGCTTTACTTATTTTTATTATTGCTAAAATGAGTACTCCTGAGAACACTAAGTTGTGTGACTTCACTAGCACAAATAATAATGATTTCATATGCACTCCTATTGCTCCACCTGCCTCTACAGCAGAATTTTATGAAATTAAACCTGCTTTACTAAATCTTGTTATGAGAGAGAAATTTTCTGGTGTTAGTAGTTATGATGCTGCTGCCCATCTTAATAATTTTGTTGAACTTTGTGAAATGCAAAAGTATAAGGATGTAGATGGGGATATTATAAAACTAAAATTGTTTCCTTTCTCCTTAAGAGGAAGAGCTAAAGATTGGTTGCTAGCTTTGCCTAAGAATAGTATTGATTCATGGACTAAATGTAAGGATACTTTCATTGGAAGATATTATCCTCCTGCTGAAATTATATCTTTGAGAAGTAGCATTATGAATTTTAAGCAATTGGATAATGAACATGTTGCTCAAGCATGGGAGAGAATGAAATCTTTGGTAAAGAATTGCCCGACCCATGGACTAACTACTTGGATGATCATCCAAACCTTTTATGCAGGATTAAAATTTTCTTCAAGGAACCTATTGGATTCAGGTGCTGGAGGTACTTTTATGTCCATCACTTTGGGTGCTGCAACAAAGCTTCTTGATGATATGATGATCAACTACTCTGAATGGCACACTGAATGGACTCCTCAAGGTAAGAAGGTAAATTCTGTTGAAGAAACCTCCTCCTTGAGTGATAAGATTGATGTTATTATGTCTATGCTTGTTAATGGTAAATCTCATGTTGATCCTAATAATGTTCCTTTAGCTTCATTGGTTGCTCAAGAAGAGCATGTTGATGTGAACTTCATTAAAAATAATAATTTCAACAACAATGCTTATAGGAATAATTTTGGTAACAACTATAGGCCATATCCTTCTAATAATAGTAAGGGTTATGGTAATTCTTATGGTAATTCTTACAACAATAGTAGGAGTGTACCCTCTGGTCTTGAAGTCATGCTTAAAGAATGTATTAGTACACAAAGTGCTTTTAACAAATCCGTTGAGGAAAAACTTGGTAAAATTGATGTTCTTGCTTCTAAGGTTGATAGTCTTGCTGCTGATGTTGATCTTTTAAAACTGAAAGTTATTCTTAATGAAACTAAAGATATTAAGTCATTTGCTACAGCAAACACTATACAAGTTCGAATTAATGACAATATTAGAATGATGGCTGAATTGCATGCTAGGTGGGAAAGAGAAGAAAAACTTGCTAAAGAGAATAATGTAGCTAAAGTTTGGACTATTACCACCACTAGTAATGTTGATGCTTCACATGTTGCTAAACCTCCTACTATAAATGGTAAATAATTGGTGTTGGTAATGTTTCTACTTCTAATACAAAGCATGCAAAATTGCCTGAAACTGCTGAAACTGTTTGTGATAAAAGTGCTGAAATTTTTCAGAATATCGGGGACAATGATCCCATTGCTTTAGATCATAACGGTTTTGATTTTGATAATTGTCATATCTCTGAAGTTATTAAGTTCTTGCAAAAACTTGCTAGAAGTCCTAATGCTAGTGCTATAAACTTGGCCTTTACAAAACATATTACAAATGCTCTCATTAAAGCTAGAGAAGAGGAATTAAAACTTGAAGCTTCTATTCCTAGGAAGTTGGAAGATGGTTGGGAGCCCATCATTAAAATGAAGGTCAATGATTTTGATTGTAATGCTTTATGTGATCTTGGTGCAAGTATTTCTGTTATGCCTAAGAAACTCTATGATATGCTTGACTTGCCACCTTTGAAATATTGTTATTTGGATGTTAATCTTGCTAATAATTCTATAAAGAAACCTTTGGGGAGGATTGAAAATGTTCACATTACGGTTAACAATAACCTTGTCCCCGTTGATTTTGTTGTTTTGGATATTGAATGCAATGCATCTTGTCCTATTATTTTGGGAGGACCCTTTCTTCGAACCGTTGGTGCTATTATTGATATGAAAGAAGGAAATAGTAAATAGCAATTCCCTCTTAAGAAAGGTATGGAACACTTCCCTAGAAAGAGAATGAAGTTGCCTTTTGATTCTATTATTAGAACAAATTATGATGTTGATGCTTCTTCTCTTGATGTTACTTGATTTACACTTTCTGCGCCTAGCTGAAAGGCGTTAAAGAAAAGCGCTTATGGGAGACAACCCATTGTTTTATTTCTGCAATTTTTGTTTTATATTTGAGTCAAGGTGCTTGTTACTACTGTAGCAATACCTTTGTATCTTTACTTTATTGCATTGTTGTGCCAAGTAAAGTCTTTGATAGAAAGTTGATGCTAGATTTGGATTTCTGCGCAGAAACAGATTTTTAGCTGTCACGAATTTGAGCTGTTCTCTCTGTAGGAACATCGTAAAATCTTGAAAATATCCGTGAGTAATCCTCAGATATGTACGCAACTTTCATTCAATTTGAGCTTTTTCATCTGAGCATGTTAAGTGCCTCGAAAAATTTCGTCTTTACGGACTATTCTGTTTTGATAGATTCTGCCTTTTATTTTGCATTGCCTCTTTTACAGTGTTTGAGTGCGTTTCTTTGCTCCATTAAGTTTCAGTAACCTTGGGTAATGTCCAGAAGTATTGGGAATGATTGTGTCCTTGCTGAACATGTGAATTTTTGATTATGCACTAACCCTCTAATGAGATTGTTTTGAGTTTGGTGTGAAGGAAGTTTTCAAGGATCAAGAGAGGAGGATGATACAATATGATCAAGAAGAGTGAAAAGTCTAAGCTTCGGGATGCCCCCGTGGTTCATCCCTGCATATTTCAAGAAGACTCAAGCATCTAAGCTTGGGGATGCCCAAGGAATCCCCTTCTTCATCAACAACTTATCAGGTCACCTCTAGTGAAACTATATTTTTATTCCGTCACATCTTATGTGCTTTACTTGGAGCGCCTGTGTGCTTTTATTTTTGTTTTGTTATTTTTCATTCTCTGAATAAATTCGGATCATAACATGCTTGTGTGGGAGAGAGACACGCTCTGCTTTTTCATATTGAACACTGGTGTTCTTAGTTTTACTTTTAATGTTCATGGCGAAAGCTGAAAGTCGCTGCATTTATTGCTATTTGGTTGGAAACAGAAAATGCTTCATGTGGTAATTAGTATATTGTCTTGAATAATTTGATACTTGGCAATTGTTTTGAGCTCTCAAGTAGATCATGTTTAAGCTCTTGCATCATGTAGTTTAAACCTATTAGTGGAGAACTACCATAGATCTTGTTGAAATTTGGTTTGCATGATTGGTTTCTCTAAGGTCTAGATATTTTCTGGTAGAAGTGTTTGAGCAACAAGGAAGACAGTGTAGAGTCTTATAATGCTTGCAATATGTTCTTATGTAAGTTTTGTTGTACCGGTTCATACTTGTGTTTGCTTCAAACAACCTTGCTAGCCAAAGCCTTGTACTGAGAGGGAATGCTTCTCGTGCATCCAAAACCTTGAGCCAAAAACCTATGCCATGTGTGTCCACCATAACTACCTACTATGTGGTATTTTTCTGCCATTCCAAGTAAATACTTCATGTGCTACCTTTAAACAATTCAAAAGTTATTATCTCTTATTTGTGTCAATGTTTTATAGCTCATGAGGAAGTATGTGGTGTTTTATCTTTCAATCTTGTTGGGCAGACTTTCACCAATGGACTAGTGGCACATCCGCTTATCCAATAATTTTGCAAAAAGAGCTGGCAACGGGGTTCCCAGCCCCAATTAATTAACTTTCCTTAATAATTCTCTTCACATGTTTTGCCCTGATTCATCAGTAAGCAACTTAATTTTGCAAATAGACACTCCTCCATGGTATGTGAAATGTTGGAAGGCACCCGAGGATTCGGTTAGCCATGGTTTGTGAAAGAAAAAGCTTGGGAGGAGTGTCATCCATAAATAAAACTAAAGTACATGTGTAAACAAAAGAGAAGAGGGATGATCTACCTTGCTTGTAGAGATAACGTCCTTCATGGGAGCCGCTCTTTGAAAGTCTGTTTGACAAGGGGGTTAGAGTTCCCACTACCATTCGTTGACAACAATAAACACCTCTCAAAACTTTACTTTTATGCTCTCTATATGATTTCAAAACTTGAAAATCTCTAGCACGTGATTTAATCCCTGCTTCCCTCTGCGAAGGGCCTTTCTTTTACTTTATGTTGAGTCAGTTTACCTACTTCTTTCTATCTTAGAAGCAAACACTTGTGTCAACTGTGTGCATTGATTCTTACATGCTTGCTTATTGCACTCATCATATTAATTTGTGTTGACAATTATCCATGAGATATACATGTTGAAAGTTGAAAGCAATTGCTGAAACTTAAATCTTCCTTTGTGTTGCTTCAAAGCCTTCTATTAAGAATCTATTGCTTTATGAGTTAACTCTTATGCAAGACTTGTTGATGCTTGTCTTGAAAGTACAATTCATAAAAAGTCTTTGCTATATAATTCAGTTGTTTAGTCATTATCTATTTGTTAGTAAACTATAGACCATTGCTTTGAGTCACTTCATTCATCTCATATGCTTAACAATAGTATTGATCAAGATCATGTTGGTAGCATGTCACTTCAGAAATTATTCTTTTTATCGTTTACCTACTCAAGGGCGAGTAGGAACTAAGCTTGGGGATGCTTGATACGTCTCCAACGTATCTATAATTTCTTATGTTCCATGCTAGTTTATGACAATACCTACATGTTTTATTCATACTTTACATCATTTTTATGCATTTTCCGGTACTAACCTATTAACAAGATGCCGAAGCGCTAGTTCCTGTTTTCTGCTATTTTTGGTTTCAGAAATCCTACACAGGAAATATTCTCGGAATTGGACGAAACAAAATCCCACTGCCCTATTTTCCACGGAGGATTCCAGAACATCGAAGAAGAGTCGGAGGCGGCCAAGAGGGGGGCCAGCCCATAGGGCGGCGCGGCCCTACCCCCTGGCGCGCCCAGGTGTGGGGAGCCCACCCCCTGGCTCCCCCGACGCTGCCTCTTCGCCTATATATTCCTTCGTATCGGAAAACCCTAGTACCGAGAGCCACGATACGAGAAAAGTTCCTGAGACGCCGCCGCCGTCAACCCCATCTCAGGGGGTTCTGAAGATCACCTCCAGCACCCTTCCGGAGAGGGGAATCATCACCGGAGGGCTCTACATCACCATGCCTGCCTCCGGACTGATGCGTGAGTAGTTCATCCTTGGACTATGGGTCCATAGCAGTAGCTAGATGGTTGTCTTCTCCTATTGTGCCATCATGTTTAGATCTTGTGAGCTGCCTATCATGATCAAAATCATCTTATTGTAATGCTACATGTTGTGTTTGTTGGGATCCGATGAATATGGAATACTATGTCAATCTGATTATCGATCTATCATATATGTGTTGTTTATGATCTTGCATGCTCTCCGTTGCTAGTAGAGGCTCTGGCCAAGTTGATACTTGTAACTCCAAGAGGGGTTATTTATGCTAGATAGTGGGTTCATGCCTCCATTGAATCTGGGACAGTGACAGAAAGTTCTAAGGTTGTGGATGTGTTGTTGCCACTAGGGATAAAACATCAATGCTTTGTCTAAGGATATTTGTATTGTTGACATTACGCACAATACTTAATGCAATTGTCTGTTGTTTGCAACTTAATACTGGAAGGGGTGCGGATGCTAACCCGAAGGTGGACTTTTTAGGCATAGATGCATGCTTGATAGCGGGCTATGTTCTTTGTCGTAATGCCCTAAGTAAATCTCATAGTAGTCATCATGATATGTATGTGCATTGTTATGCCCTCTCTATTTGTCAATTTCCCAACTGTAATTTGTTCACCCAACATGTTATTTATCTTATTGGAGAGACACCACTAGTGAACTGTGGACCCCGGTCCATTCTTTTACATCTGAAATACAACCTACTGCAATCATTGTTCTCTGTTGTTCTTTGCAAGCAAACATCATTCTCCACACCATACGTTTAATCCTTTGTTTTCAGCAAGCCGGTGAGATTGACAGCCTCACTGTTAAGTTGGGGCAAAGTATCTTGATTGTGTTGTGCAGGTTCCACGTTGGCACCGGAATCCCTGGTGTTGCGCCGCACTATACTCCTTCACCAACAACCTACACGTGGCCTTCATCTCCTACTGGTTCGATAACCTTGATTTCTTACTGAGGGAAAACTCGCTGCTGTATGCATCATACCTTCCTCTTGGGGTTCCCAACGGACGTGTGCTTTACCGTCATAAGGAGCTACTTTCCTGGCGCTGTTGCAAGACCCGTCACGCGTAAGCACTTGGCCCCATAGACTTCATTGTAGATCCTCTCTTGGTTGACATGATGGAAGAAGGGATTGGGGCATTGACGAGCATTCCTTGGTAGCAAATATGGATTGGCCCCTCGTACTTCCAAGAATTGGGCTTTCTTGAGATCTACCATCGACTTTTGAGGACCCTGGGCGGTCCTTTTGCCAGCTGTTGTCTCCCTCTGATGCTTGGTGGTTCTTGCCGGAACGATCTCCTCTTGCTCATATTCATCTCGATGAAGACGAGAGGACGGCTTGACGTTGCCACCACCACGGTGCTTAGATGATCCTATGAATAGCAAAGGTTTGGGAGGGAATAGGGGATAAGTGCACAAGCCATGAATTTAAAGATCTAAGGGGACACTAACAAGCAACATTGGTGAAACTAGTCAAAGCGGTAGTACCGCAATCCTGACTCGGTAGTACCGCTTGGACCGGTAGTACCGCTACGATCGAGCGGTACTACCGCTCAAGCTCTGCACATCTAGGTCAAGATTGAGGACATGGCAACGAAGTACATAGTGTCACACATTGTTGCTAGCTAGTATCCCCGTACATATAGAGCTTCCAGGAGAGTTTCTTCACCGCACAACCCCATCAAACCCTAGCCTATGCATCTAGGGAGTTCTACACACCCTAGAGAGAGAGAGATTAGGGTTCATACCGGAGGACATGGCGGAGAAGAAGGTGGGGAAGCTTCTCCACGGAGGAGATTTGGCCGGGGGCGACTGGAGGAGGAGATCGGGGCCGGTCTCCTCGAGGTCTTGAGCTTGGGGATGCCTTTGGCTTGAGGTGGGCGGGTGTGTGGTGATTTCGGGAAGAAACCGACCCACCCGGTACCTTAAGTCAAAAGCGCAAGCGGTAGTACCGCTCGTAGGAGCGGTAGTACCGCTTACCGGTACTTGCCCGGTACCTTGAGCGGTAGTAGCGTTCTGGGGCCAATTTCTGAATTTCGTCAGACAACTGCCCATGAGCGGTAGTACCGCTCTGAGGTACGGTAGTACCGGCCTCCAAGATTCAAAGACACTCAGATTTTGGTGTAGACTTGTGCTTTTAGACTGAATTGGCTCAAGAGATAGATAATGGCTTAGGATTAGATGACGGAACTGTTAAGGTACTGCCCAACCAAGCTTGCAAGAATGAAAGCAAGAAAAGAGCCAAGCTTGGGTGAATCTCCCATGAAGAAACAAAGAGAGAAAGGAGAACACGAAACAAGAAAAAATCAAAAGAAGATCAAGGAAAACACAAAAAGAAAAAAAGAACTCCTCAAAGAGGAGGTTGATGGCCGAAGCCATCGTGTAAGAGTAAGGTGGTGTGAGGTTGCGTAGATAAATCTAGAACTCACGACCACAACTCAACATTGAAGCTCATAAGTCACTAAGATGACAAATAGAGAATGTTTTGGGTTTCTTTTTGCATTATGGGGGGGAGGGATAGCTCAATAAGTTTAAACCGCACTCCCCCTATATTCATGCGTGCTTTCCATCTAGACATGTAGCACGAAAGTGGTATGGTGTCCACTCTCAATGCAATATCCGGATGAAACATCGTTGACCGGTAGAGCATGAGATCATATCCTTGTTGGTCTCATCAAAGGAGTGTAGATACTTGAGGTACTTCGGGATTTTCATACCGTTGACCCCTTACATAACTTCCCTTGAGTGTGTCTTGATGTACTTTGCTTGAGATATGGAAGGGTCTTGAGCTTTTGCACATCGGCGAGAGTGTAGATCATAGGAATAGATTCTTGAGGGATCCTTTGATCATCAAAAAGGTTTAGGTCCTCGCCATGACCCCCATTGTTGTTGATGCCGAACTTGAGGTTGTGGAAGAGGTGATCTAGCACTTGGTTTTCCAATGGAAAAGACTTGGCCTTGTGGTGTAGATGGCTCCACATAGGTGGAACTTCGTCCTTCCCCGGCACTCATAGAAGGTAGCTTTTGAGATCGGCGAGTGCCAACACCCATCCTTCCTATGGTAACCGGGGAATTGCATCTCCTTTCTCACAAGAAGCACTTCGCCTCCTCCAAAGAACTATCATATTCATCAAATGAGTCTCATCACACAATAGCACAAACCACACAATAGACTCATACTCAATCATCATGTTTGAGTGTCTTCAACTAAGATTTGTCTCTCACTTCCGGCAACCCCATGAAGTTAGGGTAAGAGTATGGCTAGGAATGTATGACGGATTCCTTCCTTGCCAAAGAAGACATCCAAGATATTTTGGTTGAACTCCATTCCATTGTTGCTCCTTCTTGCAAGAATCATGGCATAGGAATTGCATTGAACTAGTTTGACAAACTCCATCATGATTCATTTCCTTCGACACAATTCCTACAAAACACGATCTCTACACAAAGAAGCAAATTCCATTAGTCCTAGATCGTGGCCTCTTGAAGAGACTAGCTCCACAAGAGAGCCACTACATGTTCATTATAGTAGGTGAAAAGACCCAAGAGTGTAAAGCAATGAACAAAAAGAACCATACACAAGAGTCTTGACAAGGTGGGACAATCACCACCTTGTCAAGGCCCTAATACCTTTAAGCTTGCTCGTGTTGTCGTCATGGGAATGGTAGAGATAAAGGACTTGATGACGACAACGAATTCCTTGCTTCCGGTCATAAGACTTGTGGCTTCAAAACAACCACGCAATAAGCACCACCGAAAGCAAGGTCCTTCATGGATCAAGACTTGGAAATAGGAACCCATTTTTCAATGGGTCCTATCATGACGTTCTTCTTTACATTGATCCCTCTTCCTTTCTTCTTCTTCTTTGGCATGATTGCCACTTCTCTTTCATTGCATGAGTCCTCAAAGGTTTCAACTCTTGCTTCAATGACTCCTTCCAAGAATTTGACTTGGACTTGGAGACTCTCAATTTTGGACTTCAAGCAATTGACTTCATCTTCATGATCCGGGTGAGGGTGAGTTATGTCAAACACTTGAACCTCTTTCTCCTTATTCACCCGGAATTGTTCCAATAGAGCTTCCTCAAGAAGAGAATTCCTTTTCAAGAGTAAACGCTTGTGTCTTTCCAAGGTGGCAATGTCGTCTTCATGATTACAACAAGTGTGATCCTTGCTTGAGAGTTGGTATTCTTTTAAGGCTTCATCTTTCATAAGCTTGATTACCATAAGTTTGTCCTTGCTTCTCTTTAGATATGCAATTTCATCCTCATGGTTACAACAAGTGACATTTTCCTTGCTCAAACGAATCCACTCCAACAAGGACTCATTTTGCCTATCGTTCACTTCAACTAGCTTGGCCTTGTATCTCTTTAGAGTGGCAATCTCCTCTTCATGATCACAACATTGCACCTTCTCTTTACTCAAACGATAGTATTCATCCAAGGCCTCCTCTTGAGTTGAAATGACTTCCAAGAATTTCGCATTGTGTCTTCTCAAGAAGCAAACTTCGTCAAGGAGCTTGTCACAACATGAATTAGGACCTTCATCTTCTTTCTTCTTGGTAAAGGTTGCAACATCCTCAAGCGACCAATCATGGCTTTCTTCAAGATAAAGCTTCTTCGCCTTGAGCTCATCCACCCACCCAAGAGCACAATCTCGGTCCTTGATGAGTTGGGAGATGAGAGAATTGTTGGAGTCCTCAAGAACAAGAGCACTAGCTTCAAGAGACATATGCATGCACACTTCTTCCTCATAAGCTTGAGTGAGAGAGATAAGCTCTAATTCCTCCTTCTTCTTAAGCCTCTCCTTTTCCATCATATGGTCTTGATTTCCTAGCTCGAACAAAACCTTTGCCACTAAGCAACGAGAAGTGTTGGTGATGAGGTTCTCGTTTGGGAAGTCGAAGGATGAGATGGAGAGAGTGGAAATGGCGATGGCGGCCACTTCTCCTTCTTTCCCTTTGTCTACACGCTCATCACCTTCATCGGAGGAGTACTCCTCACGAATAATGAAGGCTCTAGGCTTCTTGGTGGAGGAGATCTTGGTGTCGTCGTAGTTAGAGGAAAGCTTGGAGAAGCCTTTGGAGAGAGATCTAAACTTGCTCTTACGAACAAGCTTTCCACCATTGTCTTCCCTTCTCTCATAGATACAATCCGCAACAAAGTGACTCTTGTCGCCGCAATTGTAGCAAGAACTTCCCTTTTGTTCCTCCCTTGGGCTCTTGAAGGAGAGTCTAGTAGAATGATGAGATGAGTATCTTCTTGGTCTTCAGCTTTGTGTCTTGTTTCCACTCCAAAAACTCTTGGCGGCAAGAGCCATGTGTTCATGATAATTGGCCTTGAGATCATCCGGACCCCACTCAATGGGATCCTCATCACTCTCACAAGCTCCATGCTCCTTCATCTTCAATGCAAGGTTGGGCTTGCGGGTGTTGAGAGCGCGAGCAACAAGATCTTCCGCATTCTTCTTAGATATGTCCAAAGCGATGACTTCACTAAGGACTTCATCGGATGTCATAGCACGGAAAGAGGCGTTTTGGCGGATGGCCGTTAACTTTACTTCCTCATAAGGAAGGAGAGCATTGTAGAACTTTCTCTTGATCCAAGGGTCATCCACAAACGTTGCTCCAAGATCTTGCATTTGCACGGCGAGAGCAATAAGGCGCCGGTACATCTCTTCGGGTGATTCTCCCTCATTCATGAAGAAGTTGTCGGCCATGTTGTTCACTTCATCAAAACGAGAGCTTTGGATGCTCTTATTTCCGAGGAAGAGCTTGTCAAGTTTATCCCAAGCTTCCTTGGCGGTCTTGAGCGAGCGGATATGAGCGTGGTCCTTGGGCGTGACGACCAAGTGAATCATGTTGATGGCGGTGGCGTTGAGTTGGTCATCCACCACTTCCCTTCTTGTCAAGTTCATTGGGTCTCGTGGTGAATACCCCTCCTCAATGATACGCCAAAGCTCGGTAGAAGCACTGCGCACATGGGAACGCATTAAGAATTGCCAATTTTCAAAGCTATTAGATTCAAGTAGCGGTGGTGAACCATGAGTCAAAATGCGAGGCATGGGTATTGGGACATTTACGGTGTAATCACTTGGTGGAGGCACCGCATGATTACCTATTAATTGTCCCGCAACTGGAGATTCATCCTTCCCTTTTGATGAAGTGTCAACATCCTCAAGTTCATTTTCCTTAGGTGGATTTGTCGATTGCTCAACAAATCCGACAAGAGTAAAAGTGTTGACTTGTGGTGGGGGAACATCGACACCTCTCTTAGGATCTATGATGGGGTTTGGTTTTGGAGTAATCAACTCCATCATCATAGCCTTCATTTGAGATACAATGGATGACTCCAATTTCTTGAGGTCAACCAAAGTAGCCGGAGTATTATCGGCAATTGATGATGGAGATGATTGCTCACCGGGAAGGACTCCATTCACAACCACCTCTTGTTCGGCCATTTCTTAGGCAGTAAAGCCCGAGCAAGAAAACCTTGCTCTGATACCAATTGAATGGATCATAGCAAACAAGAGGGGGGTGAATGGACGCTACGTCAAGTTTTAGTCTTTTTCGATTTTCAATGCAACGGAAGGTAAAGGTGATAGCTTTAGCGATGGCGGTGTTCCTACAATGATCCTAGACAAGTGCAACAAGCAAAGGAATCAAACAAGGTAGTAAGAGTAAGGAGCGGGACAACCGGAGGGCGCAAAGACGAGGCGAGGTTTGTTTCCTGCAGTTCCTCCCACAAAAGGGAGTACATCTGCGTTGAGGAGGTGTGATAACCCACAAGTATAGGGGATCGCAGCAGTCTTCGAGGGAAGTAAAACCCAAATTTATTGATTCGACACAAGGGGAGGTAAAGAATACTTATAAGCCTTAACAACTGAGTTGTCAATTCAGCTGCACCTGGAAAAGCACTAGTAACAGGGGTGATGTGAAAGTAGCAGTAATATGAGAGCAATAGTAACAGTAACACAGCAGCAGTAATAGCAACACAGAGGTAATGGCACCAGAAGATAGTTGATACTACTTCCAATGACATGTAGAACGAGTATATGATAATGAGAGATGGACCGGGGTTCCCAGCGATCTACACTAGTGGTAACTCTCCAATAACAAGTGACAAGTGTTGGGTGAACAAATTACAGTTGGGCAATTGATAGGATTGATAAAGCATTAAGAAAGAACATCAATTCATTAATCATGTAGGCATGTTTTCCATATATAGTCGTACGTGCTCGCAATGAGAAACTTGTACAACATCTATTGTCCTACCAGCCGGTGGCAGCCGGGCCTCAAGGGAATCTACTGGATATTAAGGTACTCCTTTTAATAGAGCATCGGAGCAAAGCATTAACACTCCGTGAAAACATGTGATCCTCACATCACCGCCATCCCCTCCGGTTGTCCCGATTTCTGTCACTTCGGGGCCTTTGGTTCCGGACAGTGACATGTGCATACAACTTGTAGATACAATCTAAGCAATAATTATAGAGCTTAAATCTAAGATCATGCCACTCGGGCCCTAGTGACAATCATTAAACATAACAAGATTGCAGCAACAATAACTTCACAAACTTTATAGATAGACTAATCATAATGTATCATCCATCGGATCCCAACAAACACAACACCGATTACATCAGATGAATCTCAATCATGTAGGGCAGCTCATGAGATCATTGTATTGAAGTACATATGATAGAGAGTACCAACTAGCTACTGCTAGAACCCGTAGTCCATGGGGGAACTACTCACGGAGCATGATGGAGGCGATGGCGTTGATGGAGATGGCTTCCGGGGGCACTTCCCCGTCCCGGCAGGGTGCCGGAACAGAGACTTCTGTCCCCCGAATATGAGTTTCGCGATGGCGGCGGTGCCCCTGGAGTCTTTCTGGAGTTTCGTCAATTGGTACTGCGTTTTTAGGTCGAAAGGGCTTAAATAGGCGAAGAGGCGGCGCAGGAGGGGCGACAGGGTGGCCCCACACCAGGCCAGCACGGCCAGGGTGTGGCCCGCGCGGCCCACCTGTGTGGTGGCCCCCTGGCTCTCCTCCGACTCCCCTTCGGTGTTCTGGAGCCTCCCGGGAAAAATAAGATCTTTGGCGTTGATTTCGTCCAATTCCGAGAATATTGCCCGAACAGCCTTTCTGGAACCAAAAACAGCAGAAAACAGGAAATGGCACTGTGGCATCTTGTTAATAGGTTAGTTCCGGAAAACGCATAAAAACATTATAAAGTGCAAGCAAAACATGTAAGTATTGTCATAAAACAAGCATGGAACATCAGAAATTATGGATACGTTGGAGACGTATCAAGGTGCTAGCCTCACACAAGAGGCTAGACGGCCACACCACGAAGGAAGGCCTCACCTTCTTCCTCGAGAGAGCTCCACGAAGGGGCTCCCCTTCTCCACTATGACACCGGTCGAGGCAGTGATTCCTTCACAAGGTTGGGGCGAGCTCCACACCACAAGGAGGCTCCCAACAACCTATGGGGCTAGTACAACACCAAGCTAGCCTCCATAGGTGCACTTCTTCCAAGATTCCACCATAGGAACCCTACCACCAAGATCCACTAAGGACTACCATGAATTGGTGAGATTTCTCTCGGTAGAACGATAGATCGGGGTTTCCTCCACCACTCCTCAAAGTATGAGCAAGATTGATTGGGTAGGGAGGGAGATCCACTCAGTTTGAGCTCAGCAACAATGGAGGAGAGAGAGAAGAGCTAAAAACGAGCTGGAGAAGAAGAGGCCTTTATATATGTCTCCCCAAATCCAACCGTTATGTGCAGTTTTGGCCTAAGCGGTACTACCGCTCTGAGTTCGAAATCCCCACAGAACTTGTCCACGTGGACACAGAGCGGTACTACCGCTCGCGGTACCGCTCGAGGTACCGCAATAGGGTCCAAACCTTACTGGACTCAAAGCGGTACCGAAGCGGTACTGTCGTAACTAATTACGGTACTTGAGCGGTACCGTGGGCGGTACTACCGCTTGCAGGCGGTGCTACCGCTCATGGTACCACAGAGGTACCGTAACTGGTACCGTGGGATGCTGACGTGGGAGTTGACGTGGGATCAACGTCGCCAGAAAGTAGCTTCCTTGTGACGGTAAAGCACTCGTCCGTTGGGAACCCCAAGAGGAAGGTATGATGTGTACAGCAGCAAGTTTTCCCTCAGTAAGAAACCAAGGTTTATCGAACCAGCAGGAGTCAAGAAGCACGTTGAAGGTTGATGGTGACGAAGTGTAGTGCGGCGCAACACCAGGGATTCCGGCGCCAACGTGGAACCTGCACAACACAACCAAAGTACTTTGTCCCAACGAAACAGTGAGGTTGTCAATCTCACCGGCTTGCTGTAACAAGGATTAGATGTATAGTGTGGATGATGATTGTTTGCAGAGAACAGTAAAACAAGTATTGCAGTAGATTGTATTCGATGTAAAAGAATGGACCGGGGTCCACAGTTCACTAGAGGTGTCTCTCCCATAAGATAAATAGCATGTTGGGTGAACAAATTACAGTTGGGCAATTGACAAATAAAGAGAGCATGACAATGCACATACATGATATGATGAATATTGTGAGATTCAATTGGGCATTACGACAAAGTACATAGACCGCTATCCAGCATGCATCTATGCCTAAAAAGTCCACTTTCAGGTTATCATCCGAACCCCTTCCGGTATTAAGTTGCAAGCAACAGACAATTGCATTAAGTATGGTGCGTAATGTAATCAATAACTATATCCTCAAACACAGCATCAATGTTTTATCCCTAGTGGCAACAGCACATCCACAACCTTAGAACTTTCTGTCACTGTCCCAGATTTAATGGAGGCATGAACCCACTATCGAGCATAAATACTCCCTCTTGGAGTTACTAGCAAAAACTTGGCCAGAGCCTCTACTAACAACGGAGAGCATGCAAGATCATAAATAACACATAGGTAATAGATTGATAATCAACATAACATAGTATTCTCTATCCATCGGATCCCAACAAACACAACATATAGCATTACAGATAGATGATCTTGATCATGTTAGGCAGCTCACAAGATCCGACAATGAAGCACATGAGGAGAAGACAACCATCTAGCTACTGCTATGGACCCATAGTCCAGGGGTGAACTACTCACTCATCAATCCGGAGGCGACCATGGCGGTGTAGAGTCCTCCGGGAGATGATTCCCCTCTCCGGCAGGGTGCCGGAGGCGATCTCCTGAATCCACCGAGATGGGATTGGCGGCGGCGGCGTCTCAGTAAGGTTTTCCGTATCGTGGCTCTCGGTACTGGGGGTTTCGCGACGGAGGCTTTAAGTAGGCGGAAGGGCAACGCGGGGGGCCACACGAGGGCCCCACACGCCAGGGCCGCGCGGCCAAGACCTAGGCCGCGCCACCCTGTTGTGGCGGCGCCTCGTGGCCCCACTTCCTTTCCCCCTCGGTCTTCTGGAAGCTTCGTGCAGAAATAGGACCCTGGGCTTTGATTTCATCCAATTCCGAGAATATTTCCTTACTAGGATTTCTGAAACCAAAAACAGCAGAAAACAGCAACTGGCTCTTCGGCATCTCGTTAATAGGTTAGTGCCGGAAAATGCATAATAATGACATATAATGTGTATAAAACATGTGAGTATCATCATAAAAGTAGCATGGAACATAAGAAATTATAGATACGTTTGAGACGTATCAAGCATCCCCAAGCTTAGTTCCTACTCGTCCCGAGTAGGTAAACGATAACAAAGATAATTTCTTAGTGACAATGCTACCAACATAATCTTGATCAATACTATTGTAAGCACATGTAATGAATGCAGTGATTTGAAACAATGGTACATGACATGAGTAAACAATTGAATCATAAAGCAAAGACTTTTCATGAATAGTACTTAAAGACAAGCATCAATAAGTCTTGCATAAGAGTTAACTCATAAAGCAATAATTCAAAGTAAAGGTATTGAAGCAACACAAAGGAAGATAAAGTTTCAGCGGTTGCTTTCAACTTGTAACTTGTATATCTCATGGATATTGTCAATGTAAAGTAATATAACAAGTGCAATATGCAAGTATGTAGGAATCAATGCACAGTTCACACAAGTGTTTGCTTCTTGAGGTGGAGAGAAATAGGTGAACTGACTCAACATAAAATTAAAAGAATGGCCCTTCGCAGAGGGAAGCATTGATTGCTATATTTGTGCTAGAGCTTTGGTTTTCAAAACAAGAAACAATTTTGTCAACGGTAGTAATAAAGCATATGTGTTATGTAAATTATATCTTACAAGTTGCAAGCCTCATGCATAGTATACTAATAGTGCCCGCACCTTGTCCTAATTAGCTTGGACTACCGGGATTATCGCAATGCACATGTTTTAACCAAGTGTCACAAAGGGGTACCTCTATGCCGCCTGTACAAAGGTCTAAGGAGAAAGCTCGCATTGGATTTCTCGCTTTTGGTTATTCTCAACTTAGACATCCATACCGGGACAACATAGACAACAGATAATGGACCCCTCTTTTATGCATAAGCATGTAGCAACAATTAATGTTCTCATATGAGATTGAGGATATATGTCCAAAACTGAAACTTCCACCATGATTCATGGCTTTAGTTAGCGGCCCAATGTTCTTCTCTAACAATATGCATGCTCTAACCATAAGGTGGTAGATCGCTCTTACTTCAGACAAGACGAACATGCATAGCAACTCACATGATATTCAACAAAGAGTAGTTGATGGCGTCCCCAGGAACATGGTTATCGCACAACAAGCAACTTAATAAGAGATAAAGTGCATAAGTACATATTCAATACCACAATAGTTTTTAAGCTATTTGTCCCATGAGCTATATATTGTAAAGGTAAAGAATGGAAATTTTAAAGGTAGCACTCAAGCAATTTACTTTGGAATGGCGGAGAAATACCATGTGGTAGGTAGGTATGGTGGACACAAATGGCATAGTGATTGGCTCAAGGATTTTGGATGCATGAGAAGTATTCCCTCTCGATACAAGGTTTAGGCTAGCAAGGTTATTTGAAACAAACACAAGGATGAACTGGTACAGCAAAACTCACATAAAAGACATATTGTAAACATTATAAGACTATATACCGTCTTCCTTGTTGTTCAAACTCAATACTAGAAATTATCTAGACCTTAGAGAAACCAAACATGCAAATCAGATTTTAGCATGCTCTATGTATTTCTTCATTAATAAGTGCAAAGTATATGATGCAAGAGCTTAAACATGAGCACAACAATTGCCAAGTATCACATTATTCAAGATATTATACCAATTACTGTAGGAGAACGTTGCATAGAAAACAAAAATTTTCCTACGGCGAACACGCAATCCAAGCCAAGATGCAATCTAGAAGACGGTAGCAACGAGGGGGTATCGAGTCTCACCCTTGAAGAGATTCCAAAGCCTACAAGATGAGGCTCTTGTTGCTGCGGTAGACGATCACTTGCCGCTTGCAAAAGCGCGTAGAAGATCTTGATCACGATCGGTTCCGGCGCCACGAACGGGCAGCACCTCCGTACTCGGTCACACGTTCGGTTGTTGATGAAGACGACGTCCACCTCCCCGTTCCAGCGGGCAGCGGAAGTAGTAGCTCCTCTTGAATCCGACAGCACGACGGCGTGGTGTCGGTGGCGGTGTAGAAGTCCGGCGGAGCTTCGCTAAGCTACGCGGGAAATATGAAGTGGAGGAGCAAAGCTAGGGTTTGGGAGGGGGTGGCCGGCCACTCAAGGGGGGCGGCCAAGCTATGGTCTTGGGGTGGCCGGCCCCCTCCCTTGGCCCCTCATTATATAGGTGGATCCCAAGTGTTGGTGTCCAAGTCTTCGAATAAGACCCGAAACCAAAACCTTCCATAGGAGGGGGAAACCTAGCCCAACTAGGACTCCCACCCAAAGGTGGGATTCCCACCTCCCATGTGGGGGGTGGCCGGCCCCCTATGGTGGAGTCCACTTGGGACTCCACCCCCACTAGGGCTGGCCGGCCATGGAGGTGGAGTCCCTTGTGGACTCCACCTTCCTTGGTGGTTTCTTCCGGACTTTTCTAGAACCTTCTAGAACCTTCCATAGAACCTTCCGCGACATTTTATTTCACATAAAATGACATCCTATATATGAATCTTATTCTCCGGACCATTCCGGAACTCCTCGTGATGTCCGGGATCTCATCCGGGACTCCGAACAAATATTCGAACTCCATTCCATAATTCAAGTGCTACCATTTCAACATCCAACTTTAAGTGTGTCACCCTACGGTTCGAGAACTATGCGGACATGGTTGAGTACTCACTCCGACCAATAACCAATAGCGGGATCTGGAGATCCATAATGGCTCCCACATATTCAACGATGACTTTAGTGATCGAATGAACCATTCACATAAATTACCAATTCCCTTTGTCTCACGATATTTTACTTGTCCGAGGTTTGATCTTCGGTATCACTCTATACCTTGTTCAACCTCGTCTCCTGACAAGTACTCTTTACTCGTACCGTGGTATGTGGTCTCTTATGAACTCTTTCATATGCTTGCAAGACATTAGACGACATTCCACCGAGAGGGCCCAGAGTATATCTATCCGTCATCGGGATGGACAAATCCCACTGTTGATCCATATGCCTCAACTCATACTTTCCGGATACTTAATCCCACCTTTATAGCAACCCATTTACGCAGTGGTGTTTGGTGTAATCAAAGTACCTTTCCGGTATAAGTGATTTACATGATCTCATGGTCATAAGGACTAGGTAACTATGTATCGAAAGCTTATAGCAAATAACTTAATGACGAAATCTTATGCTACGCTTAATTGGGTGTGTCCATTATATCATTCACACAATGACATAACCTTGTTATTAATAACATCCAATGTTCATGATTATGAAACTAATCATCCATTAATCAACAAGCTAGTTTAAGAGGCATACTAGGGACTTCTTGTTTGTCTACATATCACACATGTACTAATGTTTCGGTTAATACAATTCTAGCATGATATATAAACATTTATCATAAACATAAAGATATAAATAATAACCACTTTATTATTGCCTCTAGGGCATATCTCCTTCAGTCTCCCACTTGCACTAGAGTCAATAATCTAGATTACATTGTAATATACCTAACACCCATTGCATTCTGGTGTTGGTCATGCTTTGCCCTAGGGAGAGCTTTAGTCAACGGATCTGCTACATTCAGATCAGTGTGTACTTTGCAAATCTTTACTTCTCCATCTTCGATGTACTCGCGAATCGAGTGATAACGCAGCTTGATATGCTTCAGCCTCTTGTGTGACCTTGGCTCTTGTGCATTGGCGATGGCACCCATGTTATCACAGTAAATGATTAATGGGTCCAATGCACTAGGAACCACACCGAGCTCTACAATGAACCTCTTCATCCATACCACTTCTGATGAATCCTCTGAAGCCGCTATGTACTCCGATTCTGTTGAAGACTTCGCCACCGTGCACTGCTTCGAGCTTGCCCAGCCATCGCAGCACCATTCAAGATAAACACGTACCCACATTGTGACTTAGAGTCATCAGGATCAGTGTTCCAACTTGCATCGGTGTAACCGTTTACAACGAGCTCTTGGTCACCTCCATAACAAAGAAACATATCCTTAGTTCTTTTCAAGTACTTCAGGATATTCTTGACCGCTGTCCAGTGTTCCATTCCTGGATCACTTTGATATCTGCTAGTCAAACTAACAGCATGTGCTATATCCGGTCTAGTACATAGCATGGCATACATGATAGATCCTACTGCCGAGGCATAGGGGATGTTACACATCCTTTCTCTTTCTTCTGCCGTAGCCGGTCCTTGAGTTTTACTCAATACCTTGCCTGGTAACATAGGTAAGAACCCTTTCTTACTTTCGTCCATTCTAAACTTCTTTAGAATCTTGTCCAGATATGTACTCTGTGATAGCCCTATTAGGCGTCTTGATCTATCTCTATAAATCTTGATGCCTAATATATATGATGCTTCACCAAGGTCTTTCATTGAAAAACTATTATTCAAATAACCTTTAACACTGCTTAATAGTTCTATATCATTCCCAATCAATAATATGTCATCTACATATAATATCAGGAATGCTACAGAGCTCCCACTCACTTTCTTGTAAATACAGGCCTCTCCATGACACTGTATAAACCCGAAGTCTTTGATCACCTTATCAAAGCGTCGGTTCCAACTTCTTGATGCTTGCTTCAGTCCATAGATTGAACGCTGAAGTTTGCATACTTTGTCAGCATTTTTAGGATCGACAAAACCTTTGGGTTGTACCATATACAACTCTTCCTCAATGTCTCCATTAAGGAACGCCGTTTTGACATCCATCTGCCAAATCTCATAATCGAAAAATGCAGCTATTGCTAACAAAATCCTCACAGATTTTAGCTTCGCTACAGGTGAGAAAGTCTCATCGTAGTCAACTCCTTGAATTTGTCGGAAACCCTTTGCGACAAGTCGAGCTTTATAGACAGTAATATTACCATCAGCATCTGTTTTTCTCTTGAAGATCCATTTATTCTCGACAGCCTTTCGGCTATCAGGTAAGTCTACTAAAGTCCATACTTTGTTATCATACATGGATCCCATTTCGGATTTCATGGCTTCTTGCCATTTGTTGGAATCTGGGCTCATCATCGCTTCTTCATACGTCGCAGGGTCCTCATCATTGTTATCTACAATCATGACATTTAGACAAGGATCATACCAATCAGGAGTGGCACGTTCCCTTGTCGATCTGCGAGGTTCAGTAGTTTCCTCATTTGAAGTTTCATGATCATTATCATTAGCTTCCTCTGTTGCCGGTGTAGGCGGTACAGGTACAATTTTCGGTACTGCGCTACTCTGATCAACGAGTATAGATTCATCAATCTCATCGAGTTCTACTTTTCTTCCAGTCACTTCTTTAGTGAGAAATTCTTTCTCAAGAAAGGTTCCGTTCTTAGCAACAAAGATTTTGCCTTCGGATCTGTGATAGAAAGTGTACCCTATAGTTTCCTTAGGGTAACCTATGAAGACGCATTTCTCCGCTTTGGGTTCTAGCTTGTCCGGTTGTAACTTCTTTACATAGGCTTCGCAACCCCAAACTTTCAGGAACGACAGCTTAGGTTTCTTATTAAACCATAATTCATACGGTGTCGTTTCTACGGATTTTGATGGTGCTCTATTTAAAGTGAATGCGGCTGTCTCTAATGCATAACTCCAAAATGATAACGGCAAATCAGTAAGAGACATCATACTACGAACCATATCTAAGAGAGTTCGATTACGACGTTCGGACACACCGTTTCGTTGAGGTGTTCCCGGCGGTGTCAATTGTGAAAGTATTCCGCATTTCTTTAAATGCATGCCAAACTCATAACTCAGATATGCTCCTCCACGATCAGATCGTAGAAATTTGATCTTCTTGTTACGTTGATTTTCTACTTCACTTTGAAATTCCTTAAACTTCTCGAAAGTTTCGGATTTATGTTTCATGAAATAGATATACCCATATCTACTCAGATCATCTGTGAAGGTTAGAACATAACGATAACCACCGCGCGATGCTACACTCATTGGTCCACATACATCGGTATGTATGATTTCCAATAAATCAGTAGCTCGCTCCATCATACCAGAAAATGGAGTCTTAGTCATTTTTCCCATTAGACATGCTTCGCATCTATCAAGTGACTCAAAGTCAAGTGATTCAAGTAATCCATCAGTATGGAGTTTCTTCATGCGTTTCACTCCAATATGACCAAGACGACAGTGCCACATATAAGTAGAATTATCATTAAGTTTAATTCGCTTAGCATCAATGTTATGTATGTGCGTATCACTACTATCGAGATCTAACAGAAATAAGCCATTCTTTTGTGGTGCTCGACCATAAAAGATATTATTCATAAAAATAGAACAACCATTATTCTCAGACTTGAATGAATAACCGTCTTGCATTAAACAAGATCCAGATATAATGTTCATGCTCAACGCAGGTACATAATAGCAATTATTTAGGCTTAAAACTAATCCCGAAGGTAGATGTAGAGGAAGTGTGCCGACTGCGATCACATTGACCTTGGATCCATTTCCAACGCGCATCGTCACTTCATCTTTCAGCGATTTGTCGTTTATTCTTTAGTTTCCTGTTTCGAGTTACAAATATGAGCAACCGAACCAGTATCAAATACCCAGGTACTAGAACGAGAACTAGTGAGATAAACATCTATAACATGTATATCAGATATACCTTCTTTCTTCTTCTTGACAAGGCCGCTCTTCAGATCTGCCAAATACTTGGAGCAATTACGCTTCCAGTGTCCCTTCTCCTTGCAGTAATAGCACTCAAGATCGTGCTTAGGGCCGTTCTTAGGTTTCATAGGAGGCGTGGCAGCTTTCTTGCCACCCTTCTTGAATTTTCCCTTAGACTTGCCCTGTTTCTTGAAACTGGTGGTCTTGTTGACCATCAACACTTGGTGCTCTTTCTTGATCTCAATCTCAGCAGCTTTTAGCATGCCAAAGAGTTCAGGTAACTCCTTGTTCATGTTCTGCATATTGTAGTTCATCACAAAGTTCTTGTAACTTGGTGGCAGTGATTGAAGGACACGATTAATCCCCAGTCTGTTAGGAATCACTATTCCCAAGTCACTGAGTTTCTTCGCATGCCCGGTCATGGCGAGCATGTGCTCACTAACGGAGCTGCCTTCTTCCATCATACAGCTGAAGAAATGTTTCGATGCTTCATAGCATTCCACTGCCGCATGAGTCTCGAATATAGCTTTCAGCTCATTCATCAACTCATGAGGATCATGGTGCTCAAAACGTTTTTGAAGATCGGATTCCAGATCGCACAGATGGCACACCTGAACTTGAGAGTACCGAGTTTTCCGAGTCGCGTAAACAGCTTTTACTTCATCGGATTCATCTTCTGCAGGAGGGTCACCTAGCGGTGCATCAAGCACAAATTGCAGATTTCCGCCAGAGAGGAAGATCCTCACATGACGGAACCAGTCGGTGAAGTTGCTACCGTTGCTCTTAAGTTTCTCTTTCTCTAGGAACTGATTAAAATTGATTGGGGACGCCATCTCTACAACATATATTTGCAATAGTTTAAACTAAGTTTATGACAAATTGAGTTCAAATTTTAATTCTACATAATTAAAAAACTAAGTGAACTCCCACTCAAAACAATATCCCTCGCATTGTCTTAGTGATCACACGAACCAAATCCACCGCACCTAAACCCGATCATCACGAGAAAAGGTGTGATTTCAATGGCGAACACTCAAAGTGTTCATCATATCAACCATATGATTCATGCTCTACCTTTCGGTATCACGTGTTCCGAGACCATGTCTGTACATGCTAGGCTCGTCAAGGCCACCTTAGTATCCGCATGTGCAAAACTGTCTTGCACCCGTTGTATGTACTTATCGAATCTATCACATCCGATCATCACGAGATGCTTCAAAACGATAAGACTTGATAACGGTGCTACTAAGGATGAACACTTTATTATCTTGAGATTTTAGTGAGGGATCATCTTATAATGCTACCGTCGCGATCTAAGCAAAATAAGATGCATAAAAGGATTAACATCACATGCAGTTCATATGTGATATGATATGGCCCTTTTGTCTTTGCGCCTTTGATCTTCATCTCCAAAGCACGGACATGATCTCCATCATCTTCGGGCATGATCTCCATCATCGTCGTGAAGCACCAAGGTCAATGGCACCGTCTTCATGATTGTCCTCCATGTAGCAACTATTACAACTACTTTGAAATACTACTCAACATGAAATTTAAAGACAACCATAAGGCTCCTGCCGGTTGCCACAATACAATAATGATCATCTCATACATATTCATCATCACATTATGGCCATATCACATCACCAAACCCTGCAAAAACAAGTTAGACGCTCTCTAATTTGGTTTGCATATTTTACGTGGTTTAGGGTTTTCGATATAGATCTAATCTACCTACGAACATGAACCACAACGTTGATACTAATGTTGTCAATAGAAGAGTAAATTGAATCTTTACTATAGTAGGAGAGATAGACACCCGCAAAGCCTCTTATGCAATACAAGTTGCATGTCGAACGAGGAACAAGTCTCATGAACGCGGTCATGTAAAGTTAGTCCGAGCCGCTTCATCCCACTATGCCATAAAGATGCAAAGTACTCAAACTAAAGATAACAAGAGCATCAACGCCCACAAACCATTGTGTTCTACTCGTGCAACCATCTATGCATAGACACGGCTCTGATACCACTGTAGGAGAACGTTGCATAGAAAACAAAAATTTTCCTACGGCGAACACGCAATCCAAGCCAAGATGCAATCTAGAAGACGGTAGCAACGAGGGGGTATCGAGTCTCACCCTTGAAGAGATTCCAAAGCCTACAAGATGAGGCTCTTGTTGCTGCGGTAGACGATCACTTGCCGCTTGCAAAAGCGCGTAGAAGATCTTGATCACGATCGGTTCCGGCGCCACGAACGGGCAGCACCTCCGTACTCGGTCACACGTTCGGTTGTTGATGAAGACGACGTCCACCTCCCGTTCCAGCGGGCAGCGGAAGTAGTAGCTCCTCTTGAATCCGACAGCACGACGGCGTGGTGTCGGTGGCGGTGTAGAAGTCCGGCGGAGCTTCGCTAAGCTACGCGGGAAATATGAAGTGGAGGAGCAAAGCTAGGGTTTGGGAGGGGGTGGCCGGCCACTCAAGGGGGGCGGCCAAGCTATGGTCTTGGGGTGGCCGGCCCCCTCCCTTGGCCCCTCATTATATAGGTGGATCCCAAGTGTTGGTGTCCAAGTCTTCGAATAAGACCCGAAACCAAAACCTTCCATAGGAGGGGGAAACCTAGCCCAACTAGGACTCCCACCCAAAGGTGGGATTCCCACCTCCCATGTGGGGGTGGCCGGCCCCCTATGGTGGAGTCCACTTGGGACTCCACCCCCACTAGGGCTGGCCGGCCATGGAGGTGGAGTCCCTTGTGGACTCCACCTTCCTTGGTGGTTTCTTCCGGACTTTTCTAGAACCTTCTAGAACCTTCCATAGAACCTTCCGCGACATTTTATTTCACATAAAATGACATCCTATATATGAATCTTATTCTCCGGACCATTCCGGAACTCCTCGTGATGTCCGGGATCTCATCCGGGACTCCGAACAAATATTCGAACTCCATTCCATAATTCAAGTGCTACCATTTCAACATCCAACTTTAAGTGTGTCACCCTACGGTTCGAGAACTATGCGGACATGGTTGAGTACTCACTCCGACCAATAACCAATAGCGGGATCTGGAGATCCATAATGGCTCCCACATATTCAACGATGACTTTAGTGATCGAATGAACCATTCACATAAATTACCAATTCCCTTTGTCTCACGATATTTTACTTGTCCGAGGTTTGATCTTCGGTATCACTCTATACCTTGTTCAACCTCGTCTCCTGACAAGTACTCTTTACTCGTACCGTGGTATGTGGTCTCTTATGAACTCTTTCATATGCTTGCAAGACATTAGACGACATTCCACCGAGAGGGCCCAGAGTATATCTATCCGTCATCGGGATGGACAAATCCCACTGTTGATCCATATGCCTCAACTCATACTTTCCGGATACTTAATCCCACCTTTATAGCAACCCATTTACGCAGTGGTGTTTGGTGTAATCAAAGTACCTTTCCGGTATAAGTGATTTACATGATCTCATGGTCATAAGGACTAGGTAACTATGTATCGAAAGCTTATAGCAAATAACTTAATGACGAAATCTTATGCTACGCTTAATTGGGTGTGTCCATTATATCATTCACACAATGACATAACCTTGTTATTAATAACATCCAATGTTCATGATTATGAAACTAATCATCCATTAATCAACAAGCTAGTTTAAGAGGCATACTAGGGACTTCTTGTTTGTCTACATATCACACATGTACTAATGTTTCGGTTAATACAATTCTAGCATGATATATAAACATTTATCATAAACATAAAGATATAAATAATAACCACTTTATTATTGCCTCTAGGGCATATCTCCTTCAATTACCACATATATCATTTTCCGATTCCAACCATATAACAATTTAACGAAGAAGAAACTTTCGCCATGAATACTATGAGTAAAGCCTAAGGACATATTTGTCCATATGCAACAGCGGAGCGTGTCTCTCTCCCACACAATGAATGCTAGGATCCATTTTATTCAAACAAAACAAAAATAAAAACAAACCGACGCTCCAAGTAAAGTACATAAGATGTGACGAAATAAAAATATAGTTTCACTAGAGGAACCTGATAATGTTGTCGATGAAGAAGGGGATGCCTTGGGCATCCCCAAGCTTAGACGCTTGAGTCTTCTTGATATATGCAGGGGTGAACCACCGGGGCATCCCCAAGCTTAGAGCTTTCACTCTCCTTGATCATAGTGTATATCATCCTCCTCTCTTGATCCTTGAAAACTTCCTCCACACCAAACTCAAAACAAACTCATTAGAGGATTAGTGCATAATCAAAATTCACATATTCAGAGGTGACACAATCATTCTTTATACTTCTGGACATTGCACAAAGCTACTGAAAGTCAATGGAACAAAGAAATCCATCTAACATAGCAAAACAGGCAATGCAAAATAAAAGGCAGAATCTGTCAAAACAGAACAGTTCGTAAAGACGAATTTTTAACAGGCACCAGACTTGCTCAGATGAGAAAACTTAAAACTAACGAAAGTTTCGTACATATCTGAGGATCACGCACGTAAATTGGCATAATTTCTGAGTTACCTACAGAGAATTTTACCCAGATTCGTGACAGCAAAGAAAACTGTTTGTGCGCAGTAATCCAAATCTAGTATCTTACTTCTATTAGAGACTTTACTTGGCACAACAATGCAATAAACTAAGATAAGGAGAGGTTGCTACAGTAGTAAACAACTTCCAAGACTCAAATATAAAATAAAAGTACTGTAGTAAAAACATGGGTTGTCTCCCATAAGCGCTTTTCTTTAACGCCTTTCAGCTAGGCGCAGAAAGTGTGTATCAAGTATTATCAAGAGATGGTGCATCAACATCATAATTTGTTCTAATAATAGAATCAAAAGGTAACTTCATTCTCTTTCTAGGGAAGTGTTCCATACCTTTCTTGAGAGGAAATTGATATTTAATATTACCTTCCTTCATATCAATGGTAGCACCAACAGTTCGAAGAAAAGGTCTTCCCAATATAATGGGACAAGATGCATTGCATTCAATATCCAAGACAACAAAATCAACGGGGACAAGGTTATTGTTAACGGTAATGCGAACATTATCAATTCTCTCCAAAGGTTTCTTCGTAGAATTATCAGCAAGATTAACATCCAAATAACAATTTTTCAATGGTGGCAAGTCAAGCATATCATAAATTTTCTTAGGCATAACAGAAATACTTGCACCAAGATCACATAAAGCATTACAATCAAAGTCATTGACCTTCATCTTAATGAAGGGCTCCCAACCATCCTCTAGCTTCCTAGGAATAGAAGCTTCGCGATTTAGTTTCTCTTCTCTAGCTTTTATGAGAGCATTTGTAATATGTTTCGTGAAAGCCAAATTTATAGCACTAGCATTAGGACTCTTAGCAAGTTTTTGTAAGAACTTCATAACTTCAGAGATATGACAATCATCAAAATCCAAACCATTATGATCTAAAGCAATGGGATCATTGTCCCCAATGTTAGAAAAAATTTCAGCAGTTTTATCACAGCGATTTAATGATTTTAGCAGTTTCAGGCAGTTTTTCGCGCTTTGCATTAGAAGTGGAAACATTGCCTACACTAATCCTTTTACCATTATTAGTAGGAGGTGCAGCAACATGTGTAGAATTAGCATTGCTAGTGGTAGTAATAGTCCAAACTTTAGCTATATTATTCTCTTTAGCTAGTTTTTCATTTTCTTCTCTTTCCCACCTAGCATGCAGTTCAGCCATTAATCTTATATTCTCATTAATTATAACTTGGATGGCATTTGCTGTAGTAACAATTTTATTTTCATTATCCCTATTAGGCATAACTTTCGATTTCAAAAGATCAACATCAGCAGCAAGACTATCAACTTTAGAAGCAAGTATATCAATTTTCCCAAGCTTTTCTTCAACAGATTTGTTAAAAGCAGTTTGTGTACTAATAAATTCTTTAAGCATGGCTTCAAGTCCAGGGGGTGTATTCCTATTATTGTTGTAAGAATTCCCATAAGAATTACCATAGCCGTTGCCATTATTATAAGGATATGGCCTATAGTTGTTACTAGAATTGTTCCGGTAAGCATTGTTGTTGAAATTATTATTTTTAATGTAGTTTACATCAACATGTTCTTCTTGTGCAACCAATGAAGCTAATGGAACATTATTAGGATCAATATTTGTCCTATCATTCACAAGCATAGACATAATAGCATCAATCTTATCACTCAAGGAAGAGGTTTCTTCGACAGAATTTACCTTCTTACCTTGTGGAGCTCTTTCCGTGTGCCATTCAGAGTAATTAATCATCATATTATCAAGAAGCTTTGTTGCTTCACCAAGAGTGATGGACATAAAGGTACCTCCAGCAGCTGAATCCAATAGGTTCCGAGAAGAAAAATTCAGTCCTGCATAAAAGGTTTGGATGATCATCCAAGTAGTCAGTCCATGGGTTGGGCAATTTTTAACCAAAGATTTCATTCTTTCCCATGCTTGTGCAACATGCTCAGTATCTAATTGTTTAAAATTCATTATGCTACTCCTCAAAGATATAATTTTAGCAGGGGGTAATATCTACCAATAAAAGCATCCTTGCATTTAGTCCATGAATCAATACTATTCTTAGGCAGAGATAGCAACCAATCTTTAGCTCTTCCTCTTAACGAGAAAGGGAACAATTTTAATTTTATTATGTCACCATCTACATCTTTATACTTTTGCATTTCACAAAGTTCAACAAAATTATTGAGATGGGCAGCAGCATCATCAGAACTAATACCAGAAAATTGCTCTCGCATAACAAGATTTAGTAAAGCAGGTTTAATTTCAAAGAATTCCGCTGTAGTAGCGGGTGGAGCAATAGGTGTGCATAAGAAATCATTATTATTTGTGGTTGTGAAGTCACACAACTTAGTATTTTCAGGAGTATTCATTTTAGAAATAGTAAATAAAGTAAACTAGATAAAGTAAATGCAAGTAACTAATTTTTTTTGTGTTTTTAATATAGCAAACAAGATAGTAAATAAAGTAAAACTAGCAACTAATTTTTTTGTGTTTTGTTTTAGTGCAGCAAACAAAGTAGTAAATAAAATAAAGCAAGACAAAAACAAAGTAAAGAGATTGCGATGTGGAGACTCCCCTTGCAGCGTGTCTTGATCTCCCCGGCAACGGCGCCAGAAAAAGAGCTACTGACGTGGGAGTTGACGTGGGATCAACGTCGCCAGAAAGTAGCTTCCTTGTGACGGTAAAGCACTCGTCCGTTGGGAACCCCAAGAGGAAGATATGATGTGTACAGCAGCAAGTTTTCCCTCAGTAAGAAACCAAGGTTTATCGAACCAGTAGGAGTCAAGAAGCACGTTGAAGGTTGATGGTGACGGAGTGTAGTGCGGCGCAACACCAGGGATTCCGGCGCCAACGTGGAACCTGCACAACACAACCAAAGTACTTTGTCCCAACGAAACAGTGAGGTTGTCAATCTCACCGGCTTGCTATAACAAGGATTAGATGTATAGTGTGGATGATGATTGTTTGCAGAGAACAGTAAAACAAGTATTGCAGTAGATTGTATTCGATGTAAAAGAATGGACCGGGGTCCACAGTTCACTAGAGGTGTCTCTCCCATAAGATAAATAGCATGTTGGGTGAACAAATTACAGTTGTGCAATTGACAAATAAAGAGAGCATGACAATGCACATACATGATATGATGAATATTGTGAGATTCAATTGGGCATTACGACAAAGTACATAGACCGCTATCCAACATGCATCTATGCCTAAAAAGTCCACTTTCAGGTTATCATCCGAACCCCTTCCGGTATTAAGTTGCAAGCAACAGACAATTGCATTAAGTATGGTGCGTAATGTAATCAATAACTATATCCTCGAACACAGCATCAATGTTTTATCCCTAGTGGCAACAGCACATCCACAACCTTAGAACTTTCATCACATCGTCCCAGTTTAATGGAGGCATGAACCCACTATCGAGCATAAATACTCCCTCTTGGAGTTACTAGCAAAAACTTGGCCAGAGCCTCTACTAACAGCGGAGAGCATGCAAGATCATAAACAACACATAGGTAATAGATTGATAATCAACATAACATAGTATTCTCTATCCATCGGATCCCAACAAACACAACATATAGCATTACAGATAGATGATCTTGATCATGTTAGGCAGCTCACAAGATCCGACAATGAAGCACATGAGGAGAAGACAACCATCTAGCTACTGCTATGGACCCATAGTCCAGGGGTGAACTACTCACTCATCAATCCGGAGGCGACCATGGCGGTGTAGAGTCCTCCGGGAGATGATTCTCCTCTCCGGCAGGGTGCTGGAGGCGATCTCCTGAATCCACCGAGATGGGATTGGCGGCGGCGGCGTCTCAGTAAGGTTTTCCGTATCGTGGCTCTCGGTACTGGGGGTTTCGCGACGGAGGCTTTAAGTAGGCGGAAGGGCAACGCGGGGGGCCACACGAGGGCCCCACACGCCAGGGCCGCGCGGCCAAGACCTAGGCCGCGCCGCCCTGTTGTGGCGGCGCCTCGTGGCCCCACTTCCTTTCCCCCTCGGTCTTCTGGAAGCTTCGTGCAAAAATAGGACCCTGGGCTTTGATTTCGTCCAATTCCGAGAATATTTCCTTACTAGGATTTCTGAAACCAAAAATAGCAGAAAACAACAACTGGCTCTTCGGCATCTCGTTAATAGGTTAGTGCCGAAAAATGCTTAATAATGACATATAATGTGTATAAAACATGTGAGTATCATCATAAAAGTAGCATGGAACATAAGAAATTATAGATACGTTTGAGACGTATCATGGGACAATATCGTGTGAAACCTCAGAGCGGTACCAGTAGGGGTAGCGGTACTACCGCTCCTGGTACCGGTAGTACCGCTATGGCTAAAACTGCTTTTCCTCTTTTCCTCTCCTACCATGTCACCTCGCGACACACACACAAAACCAGAAAACCTAAGAACTATGCTTTAGTCTTCTGATCATAATGTGTCCGGCGAGGGCACCGTACACCTTGCAAACCTACCAAAGACAATCTTTGTGCACGGTTAGAATTATTCGAGTGTTGATATCAAACACACAAAACACGGGGTATGAATCTTGCTCTTACACATGTGTAGTTTTATTCCGCCTAGTTTAGCTCTCAAGTAGAAGTTTTTATACACCGCCTATTCACCCCCTCTAGGCGACGTCCTAGAACATTCAATTGGTATCAGAGCTCTTCACCGCCTAGAGAGTATGACGTCGGCTAGAGGATTAGTGCACATTTCCACCTTTGCATTTGATGACACTTATTATGATGCTTGGAAATTCTACATGCTTGATTATTTTAGGGGCATGCACCCACATGTGGAGCAAATTCTTGATATGGGTTTTTCTCCTCCTAAGGATCCACAAAATCCACCCTTTGAGGAGAAGAAAAACTCTTATCTAGATGCTCAAGCTACTAAAGTGCTTTGCCATGTTGTGAGTGATTGTGGTGACCTTGCATACCACTGCATGTTGTAGTATGCTAGTTATTGATATAACATTCACGAAGTACCAATCCGCAAATATTACATCCCTCAGAGTAGTACAACAGAACATAGCAGGTCCATAACTCATTCATTTATTATTACAATCATAATATACATTTCATCCCGGAGCTCCTCTTGGGTCCTAAGAGGGATACTCATGGGTTCGAGGCGAACCCAACTTAACTTATAATACAGAAGTCTTACTAAGTTATACATTTATTTCCTCGAGCAGTTAAGTACTAAGAGTTGTTACTGCTCGGATACTACTACTACTTATCGGTCTAAGATTGCTCTCCTCCGGAACCCTCCCCGGTTCCGTGGACTATAAGGTAGTCTACTCCTTCGACACCTCCAGAGAGGTCTGGTTCTTCATAGCCGATGATGTCGGCTCCTTCAGGGTTGTCGTTGTCCTCCTCCAGATGGTTCAGACAATCTAAGCAGGGGATTTAAGAGTGGTATGAGTACTAGCGTACTCAACAAGTTCATTATAGAAAAGAGGTGTTTAATGCACTAACTATGATATTAGACCAGAAAGTGTAATACCAATGCAGGTTTTGATAAACATGTCTTCAAGAGGTTGCTTTTATTCAGAAGAACTATGTCCGTCAGCCTTCACCGGTTTACTAGAACTTCATGGAGCTCCTTTCCGGCCGCGTTCGCAGTTCCATATCCCGGAACAGGGAGTGACAGGTCACGGTTCTTTAGACTCTGCAGAGGTGTCTTGCTTTACCCATAAGAGATCTTAACCTTGGTGCCAACCGGGCAGCTTTCCCGTCCACACTTCCTTTGGTGTGAGGCCCGGTAAAAGGTCTAGCCAATTATGTTCCTCCGCTACCTCGAACACCCACCCTTTGTTGCAATCTCCGACCCTGGGTCCACGCCGGTCCTCTTACACCAATTAAGGATGGACCCCGACCACGACGACAATGCAGGGCTCTACCATACATTCCTACGCCGGCAGTTGCAACCCATCATATACCACATTACCGTGGGGACTTCTACGGGTTCCCCCCTGCATCTTGTCTCTCGAGATCAAGTGCACCCAGTAATGCGCATCCGTTGATGAACGAGAGGTGGAAACACTTTTGACTACTCCGTCCCACTCCGGATCTTATGGTTAACACGGGTATTACGGCACAAGAATCACTGGACGACATTTGTTGTTTAATCCTAGATGGATATAAACCCTTGCAATGGAACCTCCACCATATCAACACAATCCATGGTTTCATTGCCAACCACTTAGTCATATTCATAGTTATGAAAGTAGTGGTTTTACCTTTTTATGCAATAGTGATAAACATAGTACTTTGCAAGTAATTTGGTAAAAATACTCGAATGACATGAGCAAGCGATGAACTTGCCTGAACACTGCAAAGTGTTGCAGTTGGATGGTGTGGACTGACCCTTGTTCTCTGTTGCTGAAAAATATCATCATTGTCCGATAAGGGCAATGGTTAAAAAAAGCATTGATGCATGATTCCAGTTTTAGGGTTTGTCCCCCCCTTTCGATGTCGTTATTATTTCATGTGAGAGGTTAATACTAAGAATAACTTAGGGATACTCTATTTAGGTTAAAATACAACCTTGAAATGTTGTCAAGGTGTTTTTAGAGTCCAAAATAATTTATGGACTTATTTTCATTATTGAAAATAATATGTGTGATTTAAATGATTATTTAAATCATTGAATTTGAACTTATTCTTGTTTAGTCTCAAAAATTCTATTTCATATTTTATTATGATAGAGTTTTTTATAGTGAGTGGTTTTCATATTTTTAATTATTTTTTAAGAGTTGTTAAACATTTGTTATGTATTTTCAAAGTTTCTGTATTATTAAAGAAAATGTGAAATGACACCTTTGCCCCTGGGCCCACCTGTCGGTGTAACCCAGTGGGGTTAGGTCGACCGACCCACCTGGTCCGGCTCGACCAGCCTCATTTCTCTCTCTCCCTCGCGCGTTCGAACCCTAACCCTAATCCCCTCTCTGGCGATCCGCGTCGCCTCCGCCGTTGCCGCTCGATTCCGGCGAGCTCCGCCGGACTTGGCCCTCGCCGTGGGGCGCAATCGACTCGCCTCATGACGGCGCGTCGATCTGTCCACGTCGATCTGGAGCAAGTGCTGCTCTCGCTCGTCCTCGACCTCCTCCGCGGCGCTAGGGTTACGGGATCCGAACGATCCCGCCGCTCCTGGCGCTCCTGGTACTGTGGCGCCGCCGTGGCTTTGCCACCATGGTGCGCGTGGTGATGTGGTGCTGCCATGGCCTGGCTTGGCCTAGCGCCGCCGCGCTCCGGCGTGTGCCGCCGTGGCCGCCATGGCTGCGTCGGTCTGCTCGACCCCGGGTAAATGCGCCTCCCTTCCTTCTCCCTCATGTGCTTGTTCTTCTTCCTCCTCTAGCTCTGGCCATGGCTTGTATCTCTCTGTAGAGATGCTCGCCATGCTGATGCTCTACTGTTGCGCTTTGCTCGCCCGCTCCTGAGCTGCTGTGCTCTGCTGCTGCGCCAGGCTTGCTTGCTCTTGAGCTGCTGTGCTATGCTGCTGTGCCATGCGTGTGCTACTGCTGTGTGCAGCCCTGCCATGCCTCTGTGCAAGAATTTCTAGTCTAATTCTATCTATGTGCCTCTATTCTTGTTAATAAGCTTGCCAGATGCTTAAGTGTATTCATGTTTATTGCCATGGCTTGATTAGAGTGTGTAGTTCTTGCAAATTTGCAAGTGCCTGAGCCATTGTGGCTAATTCTTGTGCTCAATTAATGATTATGCTAAATTGAGCGTTACTGTGGGCTTATGAGGGTTATTCAGTGATGAATTGATATATGCTTGGCTTGTGTATTATGATCCAGTGGTTCATCAAGCATTTGATGTGCTTCTGGATGCAATCATAAATTATTTATGTGATTATCTGTGAAGCAACTGTTGATGAATTGGTGTTGTGTTAGTAATATGATTCATGATTTGTTGCTAGGTTGGCTCTAGCATGTATTTGCATGCTTTGTTAGGCCCTGCTGATCATATGATCTTCAGTGCTTGATGATTATCTGCTGTCCTATGGCTTGTGTTGCATTGATGCTCTTACTTGGCATGTGTGGCACTCAAGCCTGTGCTGGTGCATGCTCTTGCTTACCCCAGCACCTGCTGTTACTTGCAGTGATCATCTAGATCATTTGCAAGGTTCTGGTGCACTGTGTAATTATGCATCTCATTTATCTGTGTAGTTTAACTTGAGTGAATAGATAACTGAGATGAACTGCTGAGCAGTAATGATCTCATGGATGGACTTGATGTAGCTAGAGGGATGCCAATCACTGATTGGGTACCCTAGCTCATGCTGAACCCTAATGGGTTATGATGCAGTGGCTTCTTGTGCTAACTTAGGGTTGAGGTGACCCTGGCAGCACTTGTGATGCTGTGAGGGTAGCTCCCCTTTCTGTGACTTGCTATTGTGACTCTCTCATGCTATCTGGTTGATCCTTGACTGGTTTACCAGTAGCTTTTGATGTTGAAAACAAAATATACATTTAAATGTCTATATTCTGATGGTATAACTAGCTGTGTGGTGCTAGGTGAGTTTGGATGGCTAGTTAGGAATTAATCCATGTTGGATTTCTCTGGTAGTGTCACCATACTGACACACCAATGTTCCCTTAGTGATTTCCTTCTGGCTGATCTTCAGTTTGCTTGCACCAAATGGCTTAGTAGCCAGATGATGATACAAACTGGGTATTCTACCCATTTTGGCATCTGTGACATATGCAGATGCTTATTTATGAGCAAAGTTTGATTTTTCTCAGGTTGATTTGGTTTATACCTCACTCCAGCTCCTAGAAGATTTTGTTGTTGTAGAGGATTGCTTCTGGTTTGTGCTTATGCTTGCCCTGCGCCTCCTTGCAAGCCTGTGATGCTTGATTTTGATCTGTGGTGATTTTGGACAGGTTGAACAGCTATGATGTTCTTCCTGTTCTTGTGTTCTTGCTATCTGGTGACTTACCAAGCTGCTGGTCGATGGATTGTTGGTTCTGGCGGTGGAAAAGGTTTTATACCTCCCTTACTTTGTTCTCCTAGCCGACAACAAGGCCTGGCCACACTTGGTGACTCATTGTTGGTGTGTGTGTTGTGCTCCATGCACACTGCCTTGTGAGCAGGCTGGCTGTGTGTGTGTGCTAGATGCTTGGCATCTGGGCTATGAGCAGATCAGCTTGGCAGAACTGAGCATATCCTCTCCCTTCACCATTTCTTTTCTAACCTGCCAAGTGGCAATGCCACTTGGCATAACTAGTGCTTTATTGTGTTTGTGTGCAGGTTTCCAAGATGATGATCAAATGAATATGAAGATCATCAAGCTCAAGCTTAAATGAAGATTAACTTGTAGTTTTAGGATAGATCAATACATTGTACTTTTCTTTTCTTTTCTTTTTCTATTTTTCCAATTATTGTAATGTGTTGTATGATTCCTTTATTTTAATTGTGAATATTGTAAAGACAATGTATATTGTGTGATAATCAATAAAGCTCAAGGTTTTCTCTAATGAGCTTTATTTATTGTTTGTATTGTTCATAATGTGTATGATTTATTATTTACTTAATGAATTTCCTCACAATTGAAATATAGGGCATTTATTTAATGTTTGAATTTGAAATTCAAATTCAACTTAGGTTTGAATTCAATCATGCAACTTAAATTTGAATTCAATCATGCAACTTAAGTTTGTGATGCACTATCCCTTCTCTCTTCTCAAAACCCTAGTTTAGTTGAATAAGGAACAAGTTTGTCGCACTCTCGAAACCCTAACCCTGTAAGGTGTTGGGAGAGAAACTTGTCCCCCTTCGATGCAGTTTTGTTTTAAAAGCGCGAAATTTCCCCAGAATTTACGATGCAATGCACATCCCTTACTAAAATCTACCCCTCGATCGTCTCTAAACCTGGGACATTACAGTGATGCAGTGATTTCCTCCATCGCGCCTTTCCAGAGCGCTCATGAGTTTTGGACAAAGCTTCGAGATACATATGGTGGGTCCAAGACCATTAAGGATGATCGCACTCCTTCCACTTCACCAATGTGTGGTAAGACACAAGGTAATGGTATGGTGAGTGGTGATGAACTTTGCATTGTTGATAGTGAGCCTTCTCTTGATGATTCTACATCCATATCTCATTGCAATGTTTCATCTTTGGACTTGAACACTTGTAGCACTATAAATGCTTTACATGCTAGTGTTGATAGTCCTTGCATGTCTTCATCCCATGTTGATATGCTTGCCTTGTTTTGTTGCCATAATGAAGATACTTTGCTTTCCTCTAGTATTTGTGTGACTAACAATGTAGAGGAAACCAAGGATACTATGGGCCAAGACAAGATCTTGGATGGAGCTTCAATTACTTCATCCTCTTCATCACCTCATGGTTCCTACACTTTCCTTATGGCTAAGGCTTCTAAGGTATCTCCTTCCTTGGAACCCTATCTATCTAGTGATGATGAGGATGATGATATGGAAGAACTTAATGGTGCTTCCTTAAACATGTTGGGTGAGTTGGTTTTCCATGTTCTCCATGATAAGAAATTTGCTTGCTCTAACTTCATGAAAATCTTGGCTTTTGCCATTGAGAGCACAAAACTTATTGAGAAAATGGAAGAGCATGAGCGAGAGTATGCGGACGAGATTGCAACTCTTAGTGAAGCTCTTGTAGAACAACAAACCACCAAAGAATCTCTTGAGGAGACCTTTACTCTAGAGCTATCTAAAGTAAAGGAATCTCGTGATAAAGCTTTAGAAGTTGCACATGACTTTCGAATTAAAAATGTTGAGCTAGTAAGTGCTCATGCTAAACTCCTTGAGGATTTTGAGCTTCTCAAAAATGGCTCTAGGGATATTGAGAGTGAGCTCATCAAACTCACCGAGTCACATGAGCAATTTAAGGATCTCAACCTAAGGTTCCTTCTTCTTGTGCTATAATTGATAATGCTTGTGCTACTAACTCTACCTCTTGTGAAGCATCTGTCTTAAAGGAGAATGTTGAGCTAAGGGCTCAACTTGCTTTGCTAACAAGCAATTATGAGAAATTGGAAGAAAGTCATGGAAAGTTTTCTAGCTCCCATGATGATCTTCTAGTCTCTCATGATTTGCTAAAGTTAGCTCATGAGGCTATCATGTCAAAGGTAACATCTTGTGAGCCTCATGTGAGTACTAGCACTACCTCTCAAAATGCTATTTTGCCATGTGCTAGTGCTTCTTGTTCACCCACTCGTGCTATTGATTTATCTTATGGTGAACTACCTTCTATGCCTTGTTGTTCTACAACTCCATGTGCTAGTGCTAGTAATTCACCCACCCATGCTATTGATATATCTTGTGGTGAATTACACACCTTGCCTTGTTGCTCTAACAATGAAGGTTCCACTTCCTCTAGTACTTGTGTTGTTACTAACCATGTAGGGGAAATCGAAGAGCTCAAGGCCCAAGTCTCTTCTTTGAAGAAGGACTTGGTAAAGGGTCATGAAGGGAAGCAATCCTCCAATGACAAGAGTGGACTTGGATTCAACTCCAACGATAAGAACAAGTCCACCATGCACAAACGGAAGAAGGGCCAAGCGCATGTGAAGGACCCCACCAAGATTGTGTGCTTCAAGTGCAAGATTGAAGGGCATCATGTTAGATCGTGCCCCTTGAAGAAGAAGCCACTTGGCGAGAAGAAACAAGGGAAATGATACGTCCAAAACGTATCTACTTTCCCGAACACTTTTGCTATTGTTTTGCCTCTAATTTGTGTGTTTTGGATACAACTAACGCGGACTAACGCTGTTTTCAGCAGAACTGTTCTGGTGTCTCGTTTTTGTGCAGAAATCCAACTTTCAGGAAAATCCTCGGAATTTATGCAGAAGGTCCTATTTTCCCAGAATATTGGCGGAGCCAGAAGGGCAAGCCAGGTGGGGGCCCGAGGGCCCCACACACTAGGCCGGCGCGGCCCAGGAGGGGCCCGCGCGGCCCTAGTGTGTGGCGGCCTCGGTCGGCCCCCGACGCCCTCCTTCGGACTACTTATTGCCTTCGACCTAAAAACGCATGGGGAGAAGTCGAAGTCGCCAGAAACCCTCCAGAACGCCGCCACATCGCGAAACTCCATCTCGGGAGCCAGAAGTCTCCGTTCTGGCACTCCGCCGGGACGGGGAATTGGAGGAGATCATCGCCGCCATCACCACCGACGCCTCTCCATCAACCAGCAATGTTTCCCCCATCCATGTGTGAGTAATTCCCCCGCTGTAGGCTGAAGGGGATGGTAGGGATTGGATGAGATTGGTCATGTAATAGCATTAGATTGTTAGGGCATAGTGCCTAGTGTCCGTAATTGGTACTTTGATGATATTGTTGCAACTTGTTATGCTTAATGCTTGTCACTAGGGCCCAAGTGCCATGATCTCAGATCTGAACATGTTATTGTTTCATCGTGATATTTATTGTTTATGATCTTACCTGCAAGTTGTATACACATGTCGCTGTCCGGAACCAATGGCCCCGAAGTGACAGAAATCGGGACAACCGGAGGGGATGGTAGTGACGTGAGGATCACATGTGTTCACGGAGTGTTAATGCTTTGCTCCGGTACTCTATTAAAAGGAGTACCTTAATATCCAGTAGATTCCCTTGAGGCCCGGCTGCCACCGGCTGGTAGGACAAAAGATGTTGTGCAAGTTTCTCATTGCGAGCACGTACGACTATAATTGGAACACATGCCTATTGATTGCTTTGTACTTCGACACCATTTTATTATTATCTGCAAATGCCCTGCTATGATTGTTACATGAGTTTCTCTCATCCATGCAACGCCCGTTATCCGTCCACGTGCCTACAGTATTTTAATCCTGCTGTTTACTATAATTACTACTGCTGTCTTTGTTACTCTACTGCTGTTATTCTACTACTGCTACTGTTATAAAACTGTTACTACTGATAAACTCTTGCGAGCAAGTCTGTTTCCAGGTGCAGCTGAATTGACAACTCCGCTGTTAAGGCTTCCAAGTATTCTTTGTCTCCCCTTGTGTCGAATCAATAAATTGGGTTTTACTACCCGCGAAGACTGCTGCGATCCCCTATACTTGTGGGTTATCAAGACTGTTTTCTGGCGCCGTTGCCGGGGAACATAGCTTTATTTGGAAGTTCACTTGGATTGATATTGTTCGCTGCAAATTCTCCATCATGGGTAAAACTCGCGATCCTAAAGTCGCCATATTACCATCCACTACAAGAAAAGGTACAACTCTGAGTACCTCTGCTACACTTGATTCACCATCTGTGATAAGTCAACTTGTTTCACCGGCGCAAGCTTCGCTTGCTGGTACTTCTGCTGAATCTGAAAACTCTCATAATATTGATAATGTTTCTGTTGTGCTTGATGATAGTGGTTCATTGGGATCCTTTCTAGATGCTACAATTGTTGGAGATATGCCCAAGAGGCAATAATAAAAGTGGTTATTATATATATCTTTATGTTTATGATGAATGTTTATATACCATGCTATAATTGTATTAACCGAAACATTGATACATGTGTGATATGCAAACAACAAAGAGTCCCTAGTATGCCTCTTAACTAGCTTGTTGATTAATGGATGATTAGTTTCATAATCATGAACATTGGATGTTATTAATAACAAGGTTATATCATTATATGAATGATGTAATGGACACACCCAATTAAGCGTAGCATAAGATCTCATCATTAAGTTATTTGCTATAAGCTTTCGATACATAGTTACCTAGTCCTTATGACCATGAGATCATGTAAATCACTTATACCGGAAAGGTACTTTGATTACACCAAACACCACTGCGTAAATGGGTGGTTATAAAGGTGGGATTAAGTATCCGGAAAGTATGAGTTGAGGCATATGGATCAGCAGTGGGATTTGTCCATCCCGATGACGGATAGATATACTCTGGGCCCTCTCGGTGGAATGTCGTCTAAATGTCTTGCAAGCATATGAATAAGTTCATAAGAGACCACATACCACGGTACGAGTAAAGAGTACTTGTCAGGAGACGAGGTTGAACAAGGTATAGAGTGATACCGAAGATCAAATCTCGGACAAGTAAAATATCGCGTGACAAAGGGAATTGGTATTGTATGTGAATGGTTCATTCGATCACTAAAGTCATCGTTGAATATGTGGGAGCCATTATGGATCTCCAGATCCCGCTATTGGTTATTGGTCGGAGTAAGTACTCAACCATGTCCGCATAGTTCACGAACCGTAGGGTGACACACTTAAAGTTGGATGTTGAAATGGTAGAACTTGAATAAGGAATGGAGTTCGAATATTTGTTCGGAGTCCCGGATGAGATGCCGGACATCACGAGGAGTTCCGGAATGGTCCGGAGAATAAGATTCATATATAGGATGTCATTTTATGTGAATTAAAATGTCGCGGAAGGTTCTATGGAAGGTTCTAGAAGGTTCTAGAAAAGTCCGAAAGAAACCACCAAGGAAGGTGGAGTCCACATAGGACTCCACCTCCATGGCCGGCCAACCCTAGTGGGGGAGGAGTCCCAAGTGGACTCCCCCTTAGAGCATGTCTAGTAGAGCCCCTAAACCCCTAAATCTATAAAAATAACCGCTTTTTTACAGTTTTTGACGAAAAAATCGCAAAGACTAGAGCCCCTAAAACTGTAAAACTGTAAAAAAAATTCCCAGGTCGGACCTGGGAATCCCTTCTTGGCCTGTAGAAACGAGGGTTGGGCAATCCAACCCGTCCCCGACCTGTAGTCGTCTCGGACACGCGCGGGAGTGAACATTCAGCTCGTTCCCCTCTTCCTCCCTCTTCCTCCCCCGATCCCGCCGCCGCCGCCGCCCTCCAGCCCCGCCGCGCCCCGCCTCCGCCGCGCCCCGCCTCCTCCGCCCCGCCTCCGCCGCGTCCGGCCTCCTCCGCTCCGCCGCGTCCCGGCCTCCTCCGCTCCGCCCTCCTCCGCCTGCCCCGCCGCGCCCCGCCCTCCTCCCGCCCCGCCCTCCTCCCCTCGGCCCTCCTGCCGCCCCGCCCTCCTCCCTCATGGTCGTCTCCGTGATGATCTAGTCGAGTACCAGTGGCAGTTGGATGGGCAGCGCCGTGGCGCATGATTTACCTTTGTTCTATTTGATTTGAACAATTATTGTTGTATGGTCCAACATTGTTGTAACAATTTGAATGATTATTGTTTTATGTGCTCAAATGTACTATTTGGTGTTGTAATAATAACTAGAATGATTATTGTTTTATGTGAAATGTGATGATATTTGTGATATGTGAAATGATGATATGTGATGAAAACTGTGATATGGCATATGACAGTTTTAGAGGTTGGGGTTGAGCCAAAGACTAGAACCCTCAAACTGCATTCTTTAGGGGTTTAGGGGTTCTACTCTTTACCCATGTTTTTCAACCTGTAAAAGTGCACAAAAATGGCTATTTCCAACCTGTAAAACTGCTATAGAGGTTTGAGGGTTTAGGGGCTCTACTAGACATGCTCTTAGGGGGCCGGCCACCCCCCCATATGGGAGGTGGAACTCCCACCTCTAGTGGGAGTCCTAGCTTGGCTAGGTTTCCCCTCCATATGGAAGGTTTTTGGTTCGGGTCTTATTCGAAGACTTGGAGACCAACTCTTGGGGTTCCACCTATATAATGAGGGCCAAGGGGGAGGGGGCCGGCCACCTCAAACACCTCCAAGGTGGCCGCACCCCATAGTGGCCGGCGCCCCCCTCTCCCCAAACCCTAGCCGCCCCGCTCCTCCACTTCCCGCACGCTTAGCGAAGCTCCGCCGGATTTCTCCACCACCACCGACACCACGCCGTCGTGCTGTCGGATTCAAGAGGAGCTACTACTTCCGCTGCCCGCTGGAACGGGGAGGTGGACGTCGTCTTCATCAACAACCGAACGTGTGACCGAGTACGGAGGTGCTGCCCGTTCGTGGCGCCGGAAGCGATCGTGATCAAGATCTTCTACGCGCTTTTGCAAGCGGCAAGTGAACGTCTACCGCAGCAACAAGAGCCTCATCTTGTAGGCTTTGGAATCTCTTCAAGGGTGAGACTCGATACCCCCTCGTTGCTACCATCTTCTAGATTGCATCTTGGCTTGGATTGCGTGTTCGCGGTAGGAAAATTTTTGTTTTCTATGCAACGTTATCCTACAGTGGTATCAGAGCCGTGTCTATGCATAGATGGTTGCACGAGTAGAACACAATGGTTTGTGGGCGTTGATGCTTATGTTATCTTTAGTTTGAGTACTTTGCATCTTTGTGGCATAGTGGGATGAAGCGGCTCGGGCTAACTTTACATGACCGCGTTCATGAGATTTGCTCCACGCTCGACATGCAACTTGTATTGCATAAGTGGCTTTGCGGGTGTCTGTCTCTCCTACTATAGTCAAGATTCAATTTACTCTTCTATTGACAACACTAGTATCACCGTTGTGGTTCATGTTCATAGGTAGATTAGATCTCTATCGAAAACCCTAAACCACGTAAAATATGCAAACCAAATTAGAGGCGTCTAACTTGTTTTTGCAGGGTTTGGTGATGTGATATGGCCATAATGTGATGATGAATATGTATGAGATGATCATTATTGTATTGTGGCAACCGGCAGGAGCCTTATGGTTGTCTTTAAAATTCATGTTGAGTAGTATTTCAAAGTAGTTGTAATAGTTGCTTCATGGAGGACAATCATGAAGACGGCGCCATTGACCTTGACGCTACGCCGACGATGATGGAGATCATGCCCGAAGATGATGGAGATCATGTCCGTGCTTTGGAGATGAAGATCAAAGGCGCAAAGACAAAAGGGCCATATCATATCACATATGAACTGCATGTGATGTTAATCCTTTTATGCATCTTATTTTGCTTAGATCGCGACGGTAGCATTATAAGATGATCCCTCACTAAAATCTCAAGATAATAAAGTGTTCATCCTTAGTAGCACCGTTGCCAAGACTTGTCGTTTCGAAGCATCTCGTGATGATCGGGTGTGATAGAATCAACAAGTGCATACAACGGGTGCAAGACAGTTTTGCACATGCGAATACTAAGGTGACCTTGACGAGCCTAGCATGTACAGACATGGTCTCGGAACACGAGATACCGAAAGGTAGAGCATGAATTATATGGTTGATATGATGAACACTTTGAATGTTCGCCATTGAAATCACACCTTGTCTCGTGATGATCGGACTTAGGTGCGGTGGATTTGGTTCATGTGATCACTAAGACAATGCGAGGGATATTGTTTTGAGTGGGAGTTCACCTAGTTTTTAATTAAGTTGAATTAAAATTTGAACTCAATTTGTCATAAACTTAGTCTAAACTATTGCAAATATATGTTGTAGATATGGCGTTCCCAATCAATTTTAACCAGTTCCTACAGAAAGAAAAGCTTAAGAGCAACGGTAGCAACTTCACCGACTGGTTCCGTCATGTGAGGATTTTCCTCGCTGGCGGAAATCTGCAATATGTGCTTGATGCACCGCTAGGTGACCCTCCTGCAGAAATAGAAACCGATGAAGTAAAGAATGTTTACATGACTCGGAAAACTCGATACTCTCAAGTTCAGTGTGCCATCCTATGCAGTCTGGAAGTCGATCTTCAAAAACGTTTTGAGCACCACGATCCACATGAGTTGATAGAAGAGTTGAAGACTATTTTTGAAACTCATGCGGCCGTGGAATGCTATGAAGCATCGAAACACTTCTTCAGTTGCATGATGGAAGAAGGTAGCTCCGTTAGTGAGCACATGCTCGTTATGACCGGGCATGCGAAGAAACTCAGTGACTTGGAAATAGTTATTCCTAACAGTCTGGGGATTAATCGTATCCTTCAATCACTGCCACCTAGTTACAAGAACTTTGTGATGAACTACAATATGCAGAACATGAACAAAGAGTTACCTGAACTCTTCTCCATGCTTAAAGCTGCTGAGATTGAGATCAAGAAAGAGCACCAAGTGTTGATGGTCAACAAGACCACCAGTTTCAAGAAACAGGGCAAGTCTAAAGGCAAATTCAAGAAGGGTAGCAAGAAAGCTGCTACGCCTCCTGTGAAACCTAAGACTGGCCCTAAACCTGATGCTGAGTGCTATTACTGCAAGGAGAAGGGACACTGGAAGCGTAATTGCTCCAAGTATTTGGCGGATCTGAAGAGCGGCCTTGTCAAGAAGAAGAAAGAAGGTATATCTGATATACATGTTATAGATGTTTATCTTACTGGTTCTCGTACTAGTACCTGGGTATTCGTTTAATGCAAGATGGTTATTCATTCAAGTCTGAGAATAAAGGTTGTTCTATTTTTATGAATAATATCTTTTATGGTCGAGCACCTGAAAAGAATGGCTTATTTCTGTTAGATCTCGATAGTAGTGATACACATATACATAACATTGATGCTAAGCGAATTAAATTGAATGATAATTCTACTTATATGTGGCACTGTCGTCTTGGTCATATTGGAGTGAAACGCATGAAGAAACTCCATACTGATGGATTACTTGAATCACTTGACTTTGAGTCACTTGATAGATGCGAAGCATGTCTGATGGGAAAAATGACTAAGACTCCATTTTCTGGTATGATGGAGCGAGCTACTGACTTATTGGAAATCATACATACCGATGTGTGCGGACCAATGAGCGTAGCATCGCGCGGTGGTTATCGTTATGTTCTAACCTTCACAGATGATCTGAGTAGATATGGGTATATCTATTTCATGAAACATAAATCCGAAACTTTCGAGAAGTTTAAGGAATTCCAAAGTGAAGTAGAAAATCAACGTAACAAGAAGATCAAATTTCTACGATCTGATCGCGGAGGTGAATATCTGAGTTATGAGTTTGGCATGCATTTAAAGAAATGCGGAATACTTTCACAATTGACACCGCCGGGAACACCACAACGTAACGGTGTGTCCGAACGTCGTAATCGAACTCTCTTAGATATGGTTCGTTCTATGATGTCTCTTACTGATTTGCCGTTATCATTTTGGAGTTATGCATTAGAGACAGCCGCATTCACTTTAAATAGAGCACCATCAAAATCCGTTGAAACGACACCGTATGAATTATGGTTTAACAAGAAACCTAAGCTGTCGTTCCTTAAAGTTTGGGGTTGCGAAGCCTATGTAAAAAAGTTACAACCGGACAAGCTAGAACCCAAAGCGGAGAAATGCATCTTCATAGGATACCCTAAGGAAACTATAGGGTACACTTTCTATCACAGATCCGAAGGCAAAATCTTTGTTGCTAAAGAACGGAACCTTTCTTGAGAAAGAATTTCTCACTAAAGAAGTGACTGGAAGAAAAGTAGAACTCGATGAGATTGATGAATCTTCACTAGTTGATCAGAGTAGCGCAGTACCGGAAGTTGTTCCTATGCCGCCTACACCAACAACAGAGGAAGCTAATGATAATGATCATGAAACTTCAAACGAGATAGCTACTGAACCTCGCAGATCGACAAGGGAACGTGCCACTCCTGATTGGTATGATCCTTGTCTAAATGTCATGATTGTGGACAATAATGATGAGGACCCTGCGACGTATGATGAAGCGATGATGAGCCCAGATTCCAACAAATGGCAAGAAGCCATGAAATCCGAAATGGGATCCATGTATGATAACAAAGTATGGACTTTGGTAGACTTACCTGATAGCCGAAAGGCTGTCGAGAATAAATGGATCTTCAAGAGAAAAACAGATGCTGATGGTAATATTACTGTCTATAAAGCTCGACTTGTCGCAAAGGGTTTCCGACAAATTCAAGGTGTTGACTACGATGAGACTTTCTCACCTGTAGCGAAGCTAAAATCTGTGATGATTTTGTTAGCAATAGCTGCATTTTTCGATTATGAGATTTGGCAGATGGATGTCAAAACGGCGTTCCTTAATGGAGACAATGAGGAAGAGTTGTATATGGTACAACCCAAAGGTTTTGTCGATCCTAAAAATGCTGACAAAGTATGCAAACTTCAGCGTTCGATTTATGGACTGAAGCAAGCATCGAGAAGTTGGAACCGACGCTTTGATAAAGTGATCAAAGACTTCGGGTTTATACAGTGTCATGGAGAGACCTGTATTTACAAGAAAGTGAGTGGGAGCTCTGTAGCATTCCTGATATTATATGTAGATGACATATTGTTGATTGGGAATGATATAGAACTATTAAGCAGTGTAAAAGGTTATTTGAATAATAGTTTTTCAATGAAAGACCTTGGTGAAGCATCGTATATATTAGGCATCAAAATTTATAGAGATAGATAGAGACGCCTAATAGGGCTATCACAAAGTACATACCTGGACAAGATTCTAAAGAAGTTTAGAATGGACGAAAGTAAGAAAGGATTTTTACCTATGTTACCAGGCAAGGTCTTGAGTAAGACTCAAGGACCGGCTACGGCAGAAGAAAGAGAAAGGATGAGTCAGATCCCCTATGCCTCGGCAGTAGGATCTATCATGTATGCCATGCTATGTACTAGACCGGATATAGCACATGCTGTCAGTTTGACTAGCAGATATCAAAGTGATCCAGGAATGGAACACTGGACAGCGGTCAAGAATATCCTGAAGTACTTGAAAAGAACCAAGGATATGTTTCTTTGTTATGGAGGTGACCAAGAGCTCATTGTAACCAGTTACACCGATGCAAGTTGGAACACTGATCCTGATGACTCTAAGTCACAGTCTGGGTACGTGTTTATATTGAATGGTGCTGCAGTAAGCTGGGCAAGCTCAAAGCAGTGCACGGTGGCGAAGTCTTCAACAGAATCGGAGTACATAGCGGCTTCAGAGGCTTCATCAGAAGCGGTATGGATGAAGAGGTTCATTGTAGAGCTCGGTGTGGTTCCTAGTGCATTGGACCCATTAGTCATCTACTGTGACAACATGGGTGCCATCGCCAATGCACAAGAACCAAGGTCACACAAGAGGCTGAAGCATATCAAGCTGCATTTTCATTCGATTCGCGAGTACATCGAAGATGGAGAAGTAAAGATTTGCAAAGTACACACTGATCTGAATGTAGCAGATCCGTTGACTAAAGCTCTCCCTAGGGCAAAACATGACCAACACAAAAGTGCCATGGGTGTTAGGTACCTTACAATGTAATCTAGATTATTGACTCTAGTGCAAGTGGGAGACTGTTGGAGATATGCCCAAGAGGCAATAATAAAAGTGGTTATTATATATATCTTTATGTTTATGATGAATGTTTATATACCATGCTATAATTGTATTAACCGAAACATTGATACATGTGTGATATGTAAACAACAAAGAGTCCCTAGTATGCCTCTTAACTAGCTTGTTGATTAATGGATGATTAGTTTCATAATCATGAACATTGGATGTTATTAATAACAAGGTTATATCATTATATGAATGATGTAATGGACACACCCAATTAAGCGTAGCATAAGATCTCGTCATTAAGTTATTTGCTATAAGCTTTCGATACATAGTTACCTAGTCCTTATGACCATGAGATCATGTAAATCACTTATACCGGAAAGGTACTTTGATTACACCAAACACCACTACGTAAATGGGTGGTTATAAAGGTGGGATTAAGTATCCGGAAAGTATGAGTTGAGGCATATGGATCAACAGTGGGATTTGTCCATCCCGATGACGGATAGATATACTCTGGGCCCTCTCGGTGGAATGTCGTCTAAATGTCTTGCAAGCATATGAATAAGTTCATAAGAGACCACATACCACGGTACGAGTAAAGAGTACTTGTCAGGAGACGAGGTTGAACAAGGTATAGAGTGATACCGAAGATCAAATCTCGGACAAGTAAAATATCACGTGACAAAGGGAATTGGTATTGTATGTGAATGGTTCATTCGATCACTAAAGTCATCGTTGAATATGTGGGAGCCATTATGGATCTCCAGATCCCGCTATTGGTTATTGGTCGGAGTAAGTACTCAACCATGTCCGCATAGTTCACGAACCGTAGGGTGACACACTTAAAGTTGGATGTTGAAATGGTAGAACTTGAATAAGGAATGGAGTTCGAATATTTGTTCGGAGTCCCGGATGAGATCCCGGACATCACGAGGAGTTGCGGAATGGTCCGGAGAATAAGATTCATATATAGGATGTCATTTTATGTGAATTAAAATGTCGCGAAAGGTTCTATGGAAGGTTCTAGAAGGTTCTAGAAAAGTCCGGAAGAAACCACCAAGGAAGGTGGAGTCCACATGGGACTCCACCTCCATGGCCGGCCAACCCTAGTGGGGGAGGAGTCCCAAGTGGACTCCCCCTTAGGGGGCCGGCCACCCCCCCATATGGGAGGTGGAACTCCCACCTCTAGTGGGAGTCCTAGCTTGGCTAGGTTTCCCCTCGATATGGAAGGTTTTTGGTTCGGGTCTTATTCGAAGACTTGGAGACCAACTCTTGGGGTTCCACCTATATAATGAGGGCCAAGGGGGAGGGGGCCGGCCACCTCAAACACCCCCAAGGTGGCCGCACCCCATAGTGGCCGGCGCCCCCCTCTCCCCAAACCCTAGCCGCCCCGCTCCTCCACTTCCCGCACGCTTAGCGAAGCTCCACCGGATTTCTCCACCACCACCGACACCACGCCGTCGTGCTGTCGGATTCAAGAGGAGCTACTACTTCCGCTGCCCGCTGGAACGGGGAGGTGGACGTCGTCTTCATCAACAACCGAACGTGTGACCGAGTACGGAGGTGCTGCCCGTTCGTGGCGCCGGAAGCGATCGTGATCAAGATCTTCTACGCGCTTTTGCAAACGGCAAGTGAACGTCTACCGCAGCAACAAGAGCCTCATCTTGTAGGCTTTGGAATCTCTTCAAGGGTGAGACTCGATACCCCCTCGTTGCTACCATCTTCTAGATTGCATCTTGGCTTGGATTGCGTGTTCGCGGTAGGAAAATTTTTGTTTTCTATGCAACGTTATCCTACAACAATTGCTAGGTCTAGAAAAATTGAAAATACTGAAACTCCTGATGTTACTACACCTGTTAATTCACCTGAACTTGATTATTCTAGTGATGATCCTGATGAGGATTATGTGGAGCTTAATGATGATTTTATTAATAGATGTAATGCTACTGCTGATGCAAGAAAAATTAAAAAGTTCCTCACACAATATACTGTTAGACATAAGTTATCTCCTGATCCTGAATTTGCCACATCTCCTATATGCATTAAGGATAAAGATTAAGATTTTTCTCTTGATCTATCTCATATAACTATTGTAGAGAAAGCACCCTTTTGTGGTACTGAAAAAGAAAGTGCTGTAGAACACATGATTGAACTTTCTTCTATGAGTAGCTTATTTTCTGATGATGTCAAGATGCGTACTTACTTTGTTGCTAAATTTTTTCCTTTCTCATTAAAGGATGATGCTAAAACTTGGTATAATAATTTGCCTCCTGGTTCTATTAAAAGTCCAACTGAGCTGCGTGATGTTTTCTTTCGAAAATACTTTCCTGCTAGTGCTCAACATATTGCTTTACAGAAAATTTATAGGTTTGACCAGGGAGATGAAGAGAAATTGCCTGAGGCTTGGACAAGATTTTGTTCTCTTATCAGAGCTCGACCTGGACATGATTTAGAAAAGAATGATCTACTTGATATATTTTATAGTGGACTAACCATTGAATCTAGAGCATATTTGGATAGTTGTGCTGGTTGTGTTTTCAGGAAAAGAACTCCAGACGAAGCGGAAGAATTATTGGCTAGAATAAGCCGGAATCATGATGATTGGAATATACCTGAACCAACTCCAATGCCAATATTGAAGAAGAGGGGTTTAATTGAATTGAATGATGAAGATATGAGGGAAGCTAAGAAGTCTCTCAAGGAAAAGGGTATTAAATCCGAAGATGTGAAGAATCTACCTCCCATAGAAGATATATGTGAGATAATTCCCCCTTCATCCATGATCGAGGTAAACTCCCTTCAACGCTTTACTAGGGAAGATATTCCGTATTCAAAACCTCCTGCTCAATGCTTAGATAAGTTTGATAATTATATTGTTAAGCAAGAAAATTTTAATATGAGAGTAGAGAATCATCTAATGGAAAATTCTCAAGCTATTAGCAATTTGCATGATATTGTGGAGAGAACCTCCAATGATGTTAAGATGCTTGTTAAACATTTTCAAATGGTTCAAACTCAAATTGATCAACTCACTAAAGTTCAAAATGACTTGTTAAAAAATAATTCTAAAGAGAAACATGATTATGAAGTAACAACTAGAGGCAGTGTCTCTACCCAGGATCCTCTATATCCTGAAGGGCATCCCAAAAGAATTGAACAAGATTCTCAACGAATTGAACCTAGTGCTCCTTCTAAGAAAAAGAAGAAGAAACATAAAAAGGTTGTAGAATCCTCTGAACCTGTTAATGATCCTAATAATATTTCTATTTCCGATGCTGAAACTGAAAGTGGTAATGAACATGATAATGGTAATGATAATGATAAGAATGATGCTTCTGATAAAGAAGAAGTTGAAGATGAACCTGAAAAGCATGCTAAAAATAAAAAGTATACTAAAGAAGATTTTATTGCTAAGAAACATGGTAATGAAAGAGAACCTTGGGTGCAAAAGCAAATGCCTTTTCCTGCTAAGAAACTAAAATCAAAGGAAGAAGAACACTATAATAAATTTTGTGATTGGATGAAACCTTTATTCTTGCAAATCCCTTTGACTGATGCTATTAAATTGCCTCCTTATTCAAAGTATATGAAAGATATTGTTACTAACAAAAGGAAAATCCCCAATGAGGAAATTTCCACCATGCTTGCTAATTACTCTTTCAATGGCAAAGTTCCAAAGAAGTTGGGCGACCCAGGTATACCTACTATTCCTTGTTCTATTAAGAATAATTATGTTAAAACTGCTCTATGTGACTTGGGAGCCGGTGTTAGTGTTATGCCTTTTTCTCTTTATAAGAGACTTTATTTAGATAAGTTGATACCTACTGATATATCTTTGCAAATGGCTGATAAATCTACTGCTATTCCTGTTGGTATATGTGAGAATGTTCCTGTTCAAGTTAATACTAACTGCTTGATATTAACTGATTTTGTTGTGTTGGAAATGCCTGAAGATGATAATATGTCTATTATTCTTGGGAGACCTTTTCTTAACACTGCAGGGGCGGTTATTGATTGCAACAAAGGGAAGGTTACTTTCAATGTTGATGATAAGGAGCATACCGTTTATTTCCCCAAGAGGATTGATAAAGTATGTGGAGTCAATACTATTTCTAATGTGAGAACTATCAAAATTGGAACAATTGATTGTCCTATATATGAGCCTAAAGAAGAATATCAAACTCTTATGATTGGATCCATATCAATACAATTCAAGGTAACATGATTGATTTGAGGTTTATTTCTTCTTATGCTATGTAAAATTTATTTGGTGGCAAGACTTGATCAACCTTGTTAACAAATACTTTTTATATGCATAGAGGGGGTAAACAACATCTCTTTCTTCCTCTACTTGTTTTACTTGCTGTAGCACTTTTGATTTGCAAGGTTCCTTAGTTAATTAGAGATTTCAAAAAATTTCCTGTTCAGTAATAATAAACTTAATACCCAGAAATGTGCATTTTTCAAAGTTTTCAAAAATTTACAAAAATTATACCGTTGGTCCTATTTTTTGAAGAGGCACCTGGGAGCACCTGGGGATGACCAGTGGGGCACCCCAGGGGGCCACCCCACCAGCCGGCGCGGCCAAGGAGGGGGGCGCGCCACCCTGGTGTGTGGGCCCCCCTTTGCCCCACTTTTTCATCTCTTCCTCCCACACTCTTCTCTCTCCCGAAAAAGCTCGCACCAGCTTCCTCTCACTCGCGTTTCTGCTCAAGAACACCAGATTTTTCGATCTCTTTGCTCAGCCCAGATTTCTTGCTGAAATTTGGCACATTTGCTCCTTGGTATGTGACTCCTCCGATTATCCAAGTGGAATTTTGTTTGGTTGAGTATATCTTGAATATTTTGCTGCTGTAGGTAACATGTTTAGTGAGCTTGCATGCTTGTTCTAAGTTGTATAAACTAGTTTTGATGCATGATTAGTACTCTAGCAAGTTCCTATAGTAGTTCCCCTTGATTATATGTCACCAAATCAAATTTTATATTGTCTGTTGAAAAATTTCAGAAAATGGAGTGGAACAGATATCAACTAAACCAACAAGAATTGGAGGTGCAACAAGTCATGAGAGTGAACCGTGAAGAGGGAGTATACCCCTCTTACTACCCGTGCACAGATTTCATGAGAAGTGCAGGAATATTGGAAGATGTTTAGAATCTAATTTCTCGTGCAGGGTTGAACGATTTCGTTGATGAAGAACCATGCCAATATGCGAAATTGACTATGTCTGTTGTGCAGGATTTTAAGTTCAATTGGTCGCAATCTAACCCCATGGTTCAGTATAAGATTTATAATAAAACTGTCAACTTGCCATTCAATGATTTTTGTACAGCAATTAGAGTACCGCAATGGGGATCGTGCGAGAAGATGAGGGGATCGCCACAAGAGCTGTTGAATCTCTACAAGATGATTTGTCATGGAAGAAGCTTCTCAGAGGATAGTGGTAAAATTAGTAGCATTCAACTCCCAGCTATACGCTACTTTGCCTACTTCATTACCAAGTGCGTTCTTGCTAGAAAGAATGGTAGTAAGCTATCTATTCAGGATTTAGCCTTTCTAGCTACTGCATTACGAGGTGACAAGACTTATAATTTGGGAGCTTTGATAGCATATAGACTTGCTACTAACCGTGAGAAGGGAGGAATTTGTGGAGGTCTCATCGCCTCCCGTTTATTAGCTATGCATGGTGTAGAACCTCACCATCTTGATATTCCGCTCTCCATAGAGAAACTTGACATAGTCTCCATGATTAAGCATGAATTTGTTTCTGATTCATCTAATTTGAGTAACCTGTCTTACAAGATAACATTTTACAAGAAAACTTGGAGTACAACTAAGAAAACTAAAAAACTAGTAGGATTGCCTGCACCTGCTCTGTTTAACTTTGATTCCAGGAAGGATTGGTTGGTCACAGAAGGTGAACTGAATGTATACTTGGAGGGAGATGGCCAACATGCAAGAGGCGGCACGGAGGAGGCCGAGGAACACCTCGACTCGTCATCCGATGCAGCAAGTTCTTCGCATCAACATTTTGGACATGTGGAGCCTCCGCGCTTTTCTTCTGCACAGGGACCTTACTATGACTACGCCATGTACGATCCACCGGCGCGGAACCCTGACCCTCGCTGGGGTTGATCTCCACTTAGGCCAAAAGCCTAAGCTTGGGGGGAGGTATACCGGCGTCACTCATTCTTTGCATATTATGATTGCTGGATACTTGTATATACTTGTTTAGTTTCTTTAAGTGGTTTTCTAATGAGAGGGAGATGATATTTGGGGAAGTGCTGATTGAAAACAGATTCTGGGCTGTCACCATAAAAATTCTCAAAAACAGCCAGAACGTTATTTTGCGAAGCCAATTTTTGAGCATGTTCCCCAGGTTGTTATCTAACTTTCATTAGTTGAACACTTTTCGATTTGAGCAGTGGAAGAATTTCTTAAAAATCGAGTACTGTACTGCTATCAAGTTTGACGAATTTCTGCTGCTTTGTGTATATGTGAGTCTTCTAGTTTGCCATTTCTTGTTTTCGCTTTGTTTCTTTCCTAAAACCCCAAAAGACCAAAAATATTTCTGTTGTTTCTCTTCATCATTTGTTTGTTTTGGTTTCTTGCATTTGTTTCGCTTTATTTGCTATCGTTGGTCTGCTATAAGAAAATCCAAAAAGATTTTGCTTTGTTCGCTTGTTTCCTCTTGTTCTTTTTTCCAATTTGAAAACACCAAAAATATTTGCTGTTCTTCTTTGGTTTGTAAAGTTCATGTTGAGTTCAATGGTCTTCGGTGGCTGGAGCGTGGTTTTTATTTCATATTATCCAAGCTACACAAGTGAAAGGCAATAATGACGATCTACGACAATTGGATTGTGGTGAGAGGCTGGTATGAACTCTATTTGTTTTCATTTTTGTACATATACTCATCCATGTGAGCATGCTTAATTGGTTCATGTGAGGTATATGTCATTTGAGAAAGTCTAGTAGTTCATGATCTCTCATGTTTAGCTCCAATTTATTAATATGAGTAGCATGTCATGGATGTTTGCTTGCATTGTTTTATTCATAAGTAGGTATGACATTGTGGTATCCTCCTCTGAATAATTCATTTATATCGACTTGGCACATGCTCACGCATGCATATGACTGAACAAAAGTCAATTAAGCCTCGATGATTTACACTGCTTCAGAGTTCTTGTATCACTTTTATGCCTCCGTTAATTTATTTTGCCGCAAGCATGATTATGACAGTTACTGCTCTCTTGATTTGTCGCTCCCCAGTCTATTGCTAGCCTTCATTTGTACTGAGCGGCAACGCTGCTCGTGCTTCCAAACACCTGAAAACCAAGTTGTTCCAAAGTGTCCACCATAAATACCTATGCATGGCATTTCAAACCATTCCAAGTAAATTCTCATGCGCTACCTTTAAAACCTTCAAAATGCTTCTCAATTTGTGTTAATGTTTCATAGCTCATGAGGAAGTAGGTGGTGTTTAACTTTCAACCTTGTCATTTACTCTTGACGGACTTTCATTGTGGACTAGTGGCACATCCGCTTATCCAATAATTTTGCAAAAAGAGCTGGCAATGGGGTTCTCAGCCCCGATTAATCAAACTTCATTAATAATTCTCTTCACATGTTTTGCTCTGATTCATCAGTAAGCAACTTAATTTTGCAAATAGACACTCCTCCATGGTATGTGATTGATGGAAGGCACCCGAGGATTCGGTTAGCCATGGCTTGTGTAAGCAAAGGTTGGGGGGAGTGTCACCCATAATAAAACTAAAATACGTGTGTAAACAAAAGAGAAGAGGGATGATCTACCTTGCTGGTAGAGATAACGTCCTTCATGGGAGCCGCTCTTGAAAGTCTGGTTGGCGAGGTAGTTGGTGTACCCATTACCATTCGTTGACAACAACAAACACCTCTCAAAATAATTTTACTCTTGTTTTAAAAATGAAAAGCTCTAGCGCATGTTAATCCCTGCTTCCCTCTGCGAAGGGTCAATCTTTTACTTTTATGTTGCGTCTCCATCCTTTCTTTGAGCACTTTCTTGATAGGCACAACTGTCATTCTTAGTACAATATGCTTGTCTCAAAATATGATTGATTGTAGTATAACTTTGATGCTTTTATCTTTGACGATCACTATTTCTAGTCTTTCTATGAACTTCAGAGGTGCCTGAGCATTTATGTTTTGCTGATCAAATATGGGCAAGCGAGATACCACTTTATCATACTCTTTTATGAACATTGCAATCCTGCTTATAGACATGATTCATGATGCTTATTATTAATTGTTGGTACCTCTCCATGATTGACATAGCTGTTAGATGATCTTATTTGCATGCATCCTATTATGAACTGCCTAAGTGTTAGCCATAGCATGAGAATATATACATCATATGAACAAATGTGTTCGTGAAAGTTCTTTTATCGCATCAGTTGTTAACTGAATTGCTTGAGGACAAGCAATAAGCTAAGCTTGGGGGGAGTTGATACGTCCAAAACGTATCTACTTTCCCGAACACTTTTGCTATTGTTTTGCCTCTAATTTGTGTGTTTTGGATACAACTAACGCGGACTAACGCTGTTTTCAGCAGAACTGTTCTGGTGTCTCGTTTTTGTGCAGAAATCCAACTTTCAGGAAAATCCTCGGAATTTATGCAGAAGGTCCTATTTTCCCAGAATATTGGCGGAGCCAGAAGGGCAAGCCAGGTGGGGGCCCGAGGGCCCCACACACTAGGCCGGCGCGGCCTAGGAGGGGCCCGCGCGGCCCTAGTGTGTGGCGGCCTCGGTCGGCCCCCGACGCCCTCCTTCGGACTACTTATTGCCTTCGACCTAAAAACGCACGGGGAGAAGTCGAAGTCGCCAGAAACCCTCCAGAACGCCGCCACATCGCGAAACTCCTTCTCGGGAGCCAGAAGTCTCCGTTCTGGCACTCCGCCGGGACGGGGAATTGGAGGAGATCATCGCCGCCATCACCACCGACGCCTCTCCATCAACCAGCAATGTTTCCCCCATCCATGTGTGAGTAATTCCCCCGCTGTAGGCTGAAGGGGATGGTAGGGATTGGATGAGATTGGTCATGTAATAGCATTAGATTGTTAGGGCATAGTGCCTAGTGTCCGTAATTGGTACTTTGATGATATTGTTGCAACTTGTTATGCTTAATGCTTGTCACTAGGGCCCGAGTGCCATGATCTCAGATCTGAACATGTTATTGTTTCATCGTGATATTTATTGTTTATGATCTTACCTGCAAGTTGTATACACATGTCGCTGTCCGGAACCAATGGCCCCGAAGTGACAGAAATCGGGACAACCGGAGGGGATGGTAGTGACATGAGGATCACATGTGTTCACAGAGTGTTAATGCTTTGCTCCGGTACTCTATTAAAAGGAGTACCTTAATATCCAGTAGATTCCCTTGAGGCCCGGCTGCCACCGGCTGGTAGGACAAAAGATGTTGTGCAAGTTTCTCATTGCGAGCACGTACGACTATAATTGGAACACATGCCTATTGATTGCTTTGTACTTCGACACCATTTTATTATTATCTGCAAATGCCCTGCTATGATTGTTACATGAGTTTCTCTCATCCATGCAACGCCCGTTATCCGTCCCCGTGCCTACAGTATTTTAATCCTGCTGTTTACTATAATTACTACTGCTGTCTTTGTTACTCTGCTGCTGTTATTCTACTACTGCTACTATTATAAAACTGTTACTACTGATAAACTCTTGCGAGCAAGTCTGTTTCCAGGTGCAGCTGAATTGACAACTCCGCTGTTAAGGCTTCCAAGTATTCTTTGTCTCCCCTTGTGTCGAATCAATAAATTGGGTTTTACTACCCGCGAAGACTGCTGCGATCCCCTATACTTGTGGGTTATCAGGAAGCGACCTCAAGATGGAGCTCTGATACGTCTCCGACGTATCGATAATTTCTTATGTTCCATGCTACTTTATTGATGATACCTAGATGTTTTATACACATTATATGTCATATTTATGCATTTTCTGGAACTAACCTATTGACGAGATGCCGCAGTGCCAGTTCCTGTTTTCTGCTGTTTTTGGTTTCAGAAATCCTAGTAAGGAAATATTCTCGGAATTGGACGAAATCAACGCCCAGGATCTTAAAATCCCACGAAGCTTCCAGAACACCCGAGAGCCGCCAGAGGGAAGCCCTGGGGGCCCCACACGCCACCCTGGCGCGGCCAGAGGGGGGGCCGCGCCGCCCTATGGTGTGGTGGCCCCAGGCCCCCTCCGAGGCTGCCCTTCCGCCTATTTAAAGCCTCCGTCGCGAAAACCCTACGACGTTCGACGAAACCCACAGAAACCATCCAGAGCCGCCGCCATCGCGAAGCCAAGATCTGGGGGACAGGAGTCTCTGTTCCGGCACGCCGCCGGGACGGGGAAGTGCCCCCGGAAGGCTTCTCCATCGACACCACCGCCATCTCCATCAACGCTGCTGTCTCCCATGAGGAGGGAGTAGTTCTCCATCGAGGCTAAGGGCTGTACCGGTAGCTATGTGGTTCATCTCTCTCTCTATGTACTTCAATACAATGATCTCATGAGCTGCCTTACATGATTGAGATCCATATGATGATGATTGTAATCTAGATGTCGTTATGCTAGTCAAGTGAATTTTACTTATGTGATCTCCGGAGACTCCTTGTCCCACGTGTGTAAAGGTGACAGTGTGTGCACCGTGTGGGTCTCTTAGGCTATATTTCACAGAATACTTATTCACTGTTATGAATGGCATAGTGAAGTGCTTATTTATATCCCTTTATGATTGCAATGTGTTTTGTATCACAATTTATCTATGTGCTACTCTAGTGATGTTATTAAAGTAGTTTTATTCCTCCTGCACGGTGTAATGGTGACAGTGTGTGCATCCGTGTTAGTACTTGCCGTAGGCTATGGTTATGATCTCTTGTAGATTATGAAGTTAACTATTGCTATGATGGTATTGATGTGATCTATTCCTCCTACATAGTGTGAAGGTGACAGTGTGCATGCTATGTTAGTACTTGGTTTAGTCGTGTTGATCTTTCATGCACTCTAAGGTTATTTAAATATGAACATTGAATTGTGGAGCTTGTTAACTCCGGCATTGAGGGTTCGTGTAATCCTACGCAATGTGTTCATCATCCAACAAGAGAGTGTAGAGTATGCATTTATCTATTCTGTTATGTGATCAATGTTGAGAGTGTCCACTAGTGAAAGTATGATCCCTAGGCCTTGTTCCCAAATACTGCAATCTCCGCTTGTTTACTGTTTTACTGTGTTACTACTGCTGCGTTACTACTGCTTGTTTACTGTCCTGGGCAAAGCACTTTTCTGGTGCCGTTGCTACTGCTACTATTTATTCATACCACCTGTATTTCACTATCTCTTCGCCGAACTAGTGCACCTATTAGGTGTGTTGGGGACACAAGAGACTTCTTGCTTTGTGGTTGCAGGGTTGCATGAGAGGGATATCTTTGACCTCTTCCTCCCTGAGTTCGATAAACCTTGGGTGATCCACTTAAGGGAAAGTTGCTGCTGTTCTACAAACCTCTGCTCTTGGAGGCCCAACACTGTCTACAGGAAAAGGAGGGGGCGTAGACATCAAGCTATTTTCTGGCGCCGTTGCCGGGGACCAGAAAGCTACACAACAGGGATTTCCTCCCTCGTCAACCACGCGCCAGACCTGGACAGCAAGCTATTTTCTGGCGCCGTTGCCGGGGAGGAAAGGTAAAAGGCACTCATACTCCGGTTCCAGGTAACTAAGTACTTTTCTGGCGCCGTTGTGTGTGTGCTCGAAGCTATTTCCTTTAGATCCTGCAATTGCAACTTTTTGTTTCTTGTTTACACTAGTTAGGCATAATGGAAAACAACAAAAATATGAGAGATCTTTATGAACTTTATCTTGAATTAGGACATGATGTGTTTGAAGAGAGAATTAAAAAACCCATGGAACTTTATATGCATGCTAATGGGAATGTTATTAATATGAATGCTTTGAACACTATTGTTGCTAATGCTATGGAAAATTCTAAGCTTGGGGAAGCTGGTTTTGATGAGCATGATCTTTTTAGTCCCCCAAGCATTGAGGAGAAAATTTACTTTGATGATACTTTGCCTCCTATTTATGATGATTATAATGATAGTAGTCTTTTGTTGCCGCCTGTTATGGAGGATAAATTTGATTATGATTACAATATGCCTCCTATATTTGATGATGAGAATAATAATGATAGCTACTTTGTTGAATTTGCTCCCACTACAACTAATAAAATTGATTATGCTTATGTGGAGAGTAATAATTTTATGCATGAGACTCATGATAAGAATGCTTTATGTGATAGTTATATTGTTGAGTTTGCTCATGATGCTACTGGACATTATTATGAGAGAGGAAAATATGGTTGTAGAAATTTTCATGTTACTAAAACACCTCTCTTTTTGCTGAAAATCTTGAAGCTGCACTTGTTTTATCTTTCTATGCTTGTTGCATTATGCTTCATGAATTTGTTTACTTACAAGATTCCTTTTCATAGGAAGCATGTTAGACTTAAATGTGTTTTGAATTTGCCTCTTGATGCTCTCTTTTGCTTCAACTACTATTTCTTGCGAGTGCATCATTAAAACTGCTGAGCCCATCTTAATGGCTATAAAGAAAGAACTTCTTGGGAGATAACCCATGTGTTATTTTGCTACAGTACTTTGTTTTATATTTGTGTCTTGGAAGTTGTTTACTACTGTAGCAACCTCTCCTTATCTTAGTTTTGTGTTTTGTTGTGCCAAGTGAAGCCTCTAATCGAAGGTTGATACTAGATTTGGATTTCTGCGCAGAAACAGATTTCTATCTGTCACGAATCTGGGCTGTTTTCTCTGTAGGTAACTCAGAAAAATATGCCAATTTACGTGCGTGTTCCTCAGATATGTACGCAACTTTCATTAGTTTTGAGTTTTCTGATCTGAGCAACGGAAGTATTTATTAAAAATTCGTCTTTACGGACTGTTCTGTTTTGACAGATTCTGCCTTTTATTTCGCATTGCTTCTTTCGCTGTGTTGGGTGGATTTCTTTGTTCCATTACCTTCCAGTAGCTTTGAGCAATGTCCAGAAGTGTTAAGAATGATTGTGTCACCTCTGAACATGTGAGTTTTTGATTATGTACTAACCCCTCTAATGAAGTTTATGAGAAGTTTGGTGTGAAGGAAGTTTTCAAGGGTCAAGAGAGGAGGATGATATACTATGATCAAGAAGAGTGAAAAGTCTAAGCTTGGGGATGCGCCGGTGGTTCATCCCTGCATATTTCAAGAAGACTCAAGCGTCTAAGCTTGGGGATGCCCAAGGCATCCCCTTCTTCATCGACAACATTATCAGGTTCCTCCCCTGAAACTATATTTTTATTCGGTCACATCTTATGTGCTTTACTTGGAGCGTCTGTTTGTTTTTATTTTTGTTTTTGTTTGAATAAATACATGCTTGTGTGGGAGAGAGACACGCTCCGCTGGTTCGTATGAACACATGTGTTCTTAGCTTTTAATTTTCATGGCGAAGGTTGAAACTGCTTCGTTAAATTGTTATATGGTTGGAATTGGAAAATGCTACATGTAGTAATTGCTATAATGTCTTGGGTAATGTGATACTTGGCAATTGTTGTGCTCATGTTTAAGCTCTTGCATCATATACTTTGCACCTATTAATGAAGAAATACATAGAGCATGCTAAATTTGGTTTGCATAATTGGTCTCTCTAAGGTCTAGATAATTTCTAGTATTGAGTTTGAACAACAAGGAAGACGGTGTAGAGTCTTATAATGTTTACAATATGTCTTTTATGTGAGTTTTGCTGCACCGGTTCATCTTTGTGTTTGTTTCAAATAACCTTGCTAGCCTAAACCTTGTATCGAGAGGGAATACTTCTCATGCATCCAAAATCCTTGAGCCAACCACTATGCCATTTGTGTCCACCATACCTACCTACTACATGGTATTTCCTGCCATTCCAAGTAAATACTTCGTGTGCTACCTTTAAACAATTCAAAATGCTTCTCAATTTGTGTTAATGTTTTATAGCTCATGAGGAAGTATGTGGTGTTTTATCTTTCGATCTTGTCATTTACTTTTGACAGACTTTCACAATGGACTAGTGGCTTCATCCGCTTATCCAATAATTTTGCAAAAAGAGCTGGCAATGGGGTTCCCAGCCCCAATTAATTACAACTTGCATTAATAATTCTCTTCACATGTTTTGCTCTGATTCATCAGCAAGCAACTTAATTTTGCAAATAGACACTCCTTCATGGTATGTGAATGTTGGAAGGCACCCGAGGATTCGGTTAGCCATGGCTTGTGTAAGCAAAAGGTTGGGAGGAGTGTCATCAATAATGAAACTAAAATACATGTGTAAACAAAAGAGAAGAGGGATGATCTACCTTGCTGGTAGAGATAACGTCCTTCATGGGAGCCGCTCTTGAAGGTCTAGTTGGCGAGGTAGTTAGAGTACCCATTACCATTCGTTGACAACAACAAACACCTCTCAAAATTTTACTTTTATGCTCTCTATATGATTTTAAAACTTGAAAAGCTCTAGCACATGATTTATCCCTGCTTCCCTCTGCGAAGGGCCATTCTTCTACTTTTTATGTTGAGTCAGTTCACCTATTTCTCTCCACCTCAAGAAGCAAACACTTGTGTGAACTGTGCATTGATTCCTACATACTTGCATATTGCACTTGTTATATTACTCTATGTTGACAACTATCCATGAGATATACATGTTATAAGTTGAAAGCAACCGCTGAAACTTCATCTTCCTTTGTGTTGCTTCAATACCTCTACTATGAATTATTGCTTTATGAGTTAACTCTTATGCAAGACTTATTGATGCTTGTCTTGAAAGTACTATTCATGAAAAGTCTTTGCTTTATGATTCATTTGTTTACTCATGTCATTACCATTGTTTTGATCGCTGCATTCATTACATATGCTTACAATAGTATGATCAAGGTTATGATGGCATGTCACTTCAGAAATTATCTTTGTTATCGTTTACCTGCTCGGGACGAGCAGGAACTAAGCTTGGGGATGCTGATACGTCTCCGACGTATCGATAATTTCTTATGTTCCATGCTACTTTATTGATGATACCTACATGTTTTATACACATTATATGTCATATTTATGCATTTTCTGGAACTAACCTATTGACGAGATGCCGCAGTGCCAGTTCCTGTTTTCTGCTGTTTTTGGTTTCAGAAATCCTAGTAAGGAAATATTCTCGGAATTGGACGAAATCAACGCCCAGGATCTTAAAATCCCACGAAGCTTCCAGAACACCCGAGAGCCGCCAGAGGGAAGCCCTGGGGGCCCCACACGCCACCCTGGCGCGGCCAGAGGGGGGGCCGCGCCGCCCTATGGTGTGGTGGCCCCAGGCCCCCTCCGAGGCTGCCCTTCCGCCTATTTAAAGCCTCCATCGCGAAAACCCTACGACGTTCGACGAAACCCACAGAAACCATCCAGAGCCGCCACCATCGCGAAGCCAAGATCTGGGGGACAGGAGTCTCTGTTCCGGCACGCCGCCGGGACGGGGAAGTGCCCCCGGAAGGCTTCTCCATCGACACCACCGCCATCTCCATCAACGCTGCTGTCTCCCATGAGGAGGGAGTAGTTCTCCATCGAGGCTAAGGGCTGTACCGGTAGCTATGTGGTTCATCTCTCTCTCTATGTACTTCAATACAATGATCTCATGAGCTGCCTTACATGATTGAGATCCATATGATGATGATTGTAATCTAGATGTCGTTATGCTAGTCAAGTGAATTTTACTTATGTGATCTCCGGAGACTCCTTGTCCCACGTGTGTAAAGGTGACAGTGTGTGCACCGTGTGGGTCTCTTAGGCTATATTTCACAGAATACTTATTCACTGTTATGAATGGCATAGTGAAGTGCTTATTTATATCCCTTTATGATTGCAATGTGTTTTGTATCACAATTTATCTATGTGCTACTCTAGTGATGTTATTAAAGTAGTTTTATTCCTCCTGCACGGTGTAATGGTGACAGTGTGTGCATCCGTGTTAGTACTTGGCGTAGGCTATGATTATGATCTCTTGTAGATTATGAAGTTAACTATTGCTATGATGGTATTGATGTGATCTATTCCTCCTACATAGTGTGAAGGTGACAGTGTGCATGCTATGTTAGTACTTGGTTTAGTCGTGTTGATCTTTCATGCACTCTAAGGTTATTTAAATATGAACATTGAATTGTGGAGCTTGTTAACTCCGGCATTGAGGGTTCGTGTAATCCTACGCAATGTGTTCATCATCCAACAAGAGAGTGTAGAGTATGCATTTATCTATTCTGTTATGTGATCAATGTTGAGAGTGTCCACTAGTGAAAGTATGATCCCTAGGCCTTGTTCCCAAATACTGCAATCTCCGCTTGTTTACTGTTTTACTGCGTTACTACTGCTGCGTTACTACTGCTTGTTTACTGTCCTGGGCAAAGCACTTTTCTGGTGCCGTTGCTACTGCTACTATTTATTCATACCACCTGTATTTCACTATCTCTTCGCCGAACTAGTGCACCTATTAGGTGTGTTGGGGACACAAGAGACTTCTTGCTTTGTGGTTGCAGGGTTGCATGAGAGGGATATCTTTGACCTCTTCCTCCCTGAGTTCGATAAACCTTGGGTGATCCACTTAAGGGAAACTTGCTGCTGTTCTACAAACCTCTGCTCTTGGAGGCCCAACACTGTCTACAGGAAAAGGAGGGGGCGTAGACATCAAGCTCATGGCCTTCCTCAAGGCCAAGCTCAAGGTCTACCTCGACTTGAAGAAAGGCCGCTATCCAAGAAGGATCAAGCCAAGGCTCCCGTTGTGGAGAATCAAGTGAGAAGAAGGAGAAGAGAAGAACATGCTACATATGCCGTGAGAAGGGCCACATCTCCTCCTTTTGCACTATTGGTAACTCATCCAACCCTATCTTGATCCATGGTGCTTATTCTCTACATAAGGATAAGGTTGGCGATGTGTTTGCAAAATATGTTGGCACTCAAAGTGATTTCATAAAAAGAACCATTTGGGTTGATAAGCCTATTGTGACTAACCTCTTAGGACCCAACTTGGTTGGGGACCAACAAGCCAAAATTTGATCAATAGGTACATGTGGAGGGCATGGAGACTTGACTATTACATGAAGACTTAGGGGATCTTCATCATTCTTACTTCCTCAAGTCAAGTTGTATCCCTTTCATCCTTTACCCATGTTCTTCCTTGCGGTAACAAGTCCTCAACTCCTTTACATTGAAAGTTACTCGCCCCCCTTTTACATGTGCTGGTTTTGTACCTTGCATGTGATTGTGTATGTTGTGCTTCCTACTTGCTTATCTTGCTTTCATGCTTATATATGTTGGGTGGCACATCATGTACAATTGTTCTTTGTTGAGCCTATTGCATCATATTGATATCTTAGTTGTTGGCTCATGTGAGAAATTAATGGACTATCCCATTTTGGGGGAGTGATATACTTTGTGCATTTCACAATCCTAAAATGTGCGACATGATGAATTAAAATTCTATAATGTCCATTAATTATCTCACTTGGTTCTTATTTGCCTCTTGCACAAAAAATGTCCTTATCACATTATGGGGGAGTATTATGTTTTGTGCATTCTACTAGCCTAGAAAATGTGAACACTTGAGGTTGTGTCACATAGAATTGATATTATAGATTATCTTGTTCCTATGTGACATATGTGCTCAAACAAATCCCACTTTACCATATGCTTTCTTAGTTGTGAAGATGATCTTGGACATACTCACAAACTACTATATGGATATTTCCTAAACACCTCTTGTCCTTGGACAATTGGTAATAAATTGTGTGGTATTGTTCCGGATCATCCTCACACTTGGCTCATGTGCTCAATTGCTTCATTTGTTTCCAAGAATTTGTCCTTGTGGGTTAGACTCCCATATGTCTTCCTTGCTTCTTTTGGATCTCCTTATTTCACTTGAACCTTATTAGTGTTTTGAGAAACATGGTTGAGCAATAATCCCGCATTTGTGCATTTTGTATTCAAATGCAAAATTCTAAATAGTGCACTAATCTTGGGGGAGCTCTCCTATGTTTGCTAGAAAACTCCCTTGTTTCAAGAATTTGACCTTGGAAGACAAACCTTTTCTTTTCGGTACTTTTGTGCCATCATGAAAAGCGTTGAGGGTTTGGTTTATTTGGAACCTTGCTTTCTTTGGGAGTTGGTTATCTCATTACTTGATTTTTGGTTTTACTTTCCTATAATGAGATAAGTCCTTGAGCATGCTTGTTTTGGATATCTTGCTCTATCTATCTTGTACCTATCTTGTGTGTGCATGTTTCTTTGTGGATAAACATCTTCGTGATGTTGTCCACTTAGAAAAACTTATACACATAAGAGATGGTGCATATCTTTTGATATCCCTCTTTGTTGGAGTCCATTCCTTTATTCTTATTTGACTTGTTAATGACTCCACAAAGATCTTGGTCATGAGTGCTTGTTTTATCCTATTTGCATCTTCACGCACTCATACTTGATTTTGGCACAAGCTTCGTTTTTCTAATTGCCTCTTATTAAGCTTGTGTTTCTTTTTGGGTCATTGGATTGCTTGCTTCATTTGTCGAAGCTTTCTCACCTTCTTATTCTCTTGCAATCTTTGATCCTCAATATAGTTGGATTTCCTCCCGGTATTCATAATTGAGTACGTGCATTTGATTTCACTCACATTATGAGAAATGCACACCTTATGGAGGAATTCTAACTATATTGGCCTTTCGAACCTTTCGTCCATTTTGGCAATCGATGCCAATGGGGGAGAAGTTTGGAGGGTTTAAGGGAATTTGCTTTTGATTGGTTATTAAGCATTTGCCTTTCATGCCTTGCATTTGTTGCATTGCATGGTTGAATATTTAGAGGATACTCCGCTAGGCTTTAATTGCCGATATATGTAATGAAATTCAAGTTCATTCACACATGCATATATTATGGGGGAGTTTGTTCTAAATATTCAACTTGGGTTGTTCGCTAAATTCCATATTTAAACCCTCTCAAAGAGATTGTCATCAATTACCAAAATGGGGGAGATTGTAAGAACATGTCCATTGCCCCATGTGTGGTTTTGGTAATTGATGACAATCCCTATGGACTAACGGTTGTGTTGAGAATCTATCTTAGGTCGTGTCCATAGCCATGTGTTGGTCTCAAGGTTGCAAGATGGAGAAGATCGAGTACGATGAAGAAGACCGATGAAGATGGTGTCGAAGAGAGATGAAGACGGTGTTGAAGATGAAGAGAGAAGACGGCGTACAAGATGGATGAAGACGGTAGCATGCATACAAGACGGATGAAGACGGTGGCGTGTATGTTGGAGGAAGACAGTGGCATGTACAATGATGAAGAGGGTGAAGACGGAGCTTGCCGACTCAAGAGGAACGCACAAGGATAAGGTTTGTGCTCGATAGGATAGTGAGTCGCATCATCGGAGAGAGCTCAAACCTTGCATGCATTGCATCGTGTTTCTTGGTTGTTCTTGGTTCTTATCCATGAGATGGGTTAGAGCTTGTGTTCATTCTCATGACAAGCTCTAGCTCATCGGAAACGGATTCCGGATGCATCGCATGTTGCATGTGCGAGTGTGATGATTTTCCCGATATACCGTATCGAGAGGTTACACCTATATGACCATGAGAAAATCATCATTCACTCTGTTTCATGTTTTCACCTTTTGTAGAGGTAGCTCTTGTCGCCCTCTTTCCAACAAAATTGGTTTCACCGCAATCGGAGTTTCCTAGCTCGAGATATTGCCGTTTCCGTATCGCGGTTTAAAGAAAAAGAAAAAAGAGGGGTGAAGCGGTACTACCGGGGCCAGTACCGGCCCAGTACCATAACAGGCTCTGAGAGCCCCTTGACCCTGGCCGGTACCGAACCGGTACCGGGCCCGGTAGTACCGGCCCACCCAGCTCCCTCTCTCTTCTTTCTTTTTTTCTCCACCCTTCCTCCCGCAGTGGGCCGCTGTCCCCCCGTCCGGCCCACTCCGCCCCAGCCAGCCTCCACCTGCTCCCGCACTGGGCCGCCTCTGCCTCTCGCAGCCCAACTTGCTGCCCCGCCTTGGGCCGCTGCGCGCCAGGCCACCCACGCACCCTGCCGCCCGTTCGCCAGCACCCCGCGCCGCACGATCCCTCCTGCTCACTCGCATCGATCGAGGGATAGGTCGCGTTGACCGCCTCGATCCCGAGGCTTCTCCCGCCCTCCACGCTGGCACGCGCGCCCGCTTGCTGCTGCGCTGCATGCTTCTGTCTGCTGACCCCACCGCTGCGCTGCCCGCATGCTCTGCTCGCTACTGCTTCTCTCTCTCAGATTTTGTCAGTTTTCCAGCGCAAGCGGTAGTACTGCTCCGTAGAGCGGTACTATCGGTTTTGGGCCGTTTTTTAATCTGATTTTTTGGGAAAAGCGGTAGTACCGCTTTGACAAGCGGTAGTACCGGTTTGCGCGGATCTGGCCGTTTTTCCAGCCCCCAACAACTATATTTTTGGGCCCCTATTTATAGATCTCTTCCACCTCCGACCCAAACACTTCTTCCCCTCCATTCTCTCTCCTCCATTGTTTTTTTTTTGAAACACTCTCTCCTCCATTGTTGACCTTGAGTTGATTCTTCCTCCTCTTGATCCCTCCATTATTTCTTGCATATTTTTAGGGGAAAGGAGAGAGGAGATCTAGATCTAGAGCTTCACCAATTGAATCCCTCTACAAGTGAGGGGATCTTGCTAGATCTAGGTCTTGGAGTTATTTGGTGTTTCTCCACATATTTGTTCTTCATCCCTTATTCCCCCAATAGCTTTTGTAGCTTTGTTGGAATTTGGGAGAGAAGAACTTGGGCATCTTAGTGGTGTTCTTAGCCATTGCATTAGGTGCATCGGTTTGGGTTCTCTCCGGGGTTTCGGTCTCGTAGAGGGCGTGTTTGACCTTAGTGCCCTTGTTGCCTTTGTGGTGTTCTAGCCTTTGTGGCCTTGTAGCCTTTGTGGCCTTGTCGTCTTTGTGGCGTTGTAGCCTTTGTGGCGGTGTTGCCTTTGTGGTGTGTGGTAGCCTTTGTGGTTTTGGAGACGGTTGTAGCGCGTTGGTGTCTTGGTGGCTTTGTTGCCGGTGTGGCATGTTGTAGCCTCTTGTGGTCTTGTACTTGAGAGCCTCCGTGTTGTGGAGTTGCCTCAAGCTTGATACTTGGGAGTTTGCCCAAGCTTGTACGGGTTCGGTGACCACCCTCAAGGGTTCCTTAGTGGATCAAGGCTTTCCCCCTTGGAGGAAAGGCTCGGGGAGAATACGGTGACCCTAGTGGCTCATTGGAGTGCCTCGTGCCTCCACACCGCTCTGATACGTCCAAAACGTATCTACTTTCCCGAACACTTTTGCTATTGTTTTGCCTCTAATTTGTGTATTTTGGATGCAACTAACACGGACTAACGCTGTTTTCAGCAGAACTGCTCTGGTGTCTCATTTTTGTGCAGAAATCCAACTTTCAGGAAAATCCTCGGAATTTATGCAGAAGGCCCTATTTTCCCAGAACACTGACGGAGCCAGAAGGACAAGTCAGGTGGAGGCCCGAGGGCCCCACACCATAGGGCGGCGCGGCCCACGGGGGGCCCGCGCGGCCATGTGGTGTGGCCCCCTCGGTCGGCCTCCGACGCCCTCCTTCGGACTACTTATTGCCTTCGACCTAAAAACGCACAGAGAGAAGTCGAAGTCGCCAGAAAGCCTCCAGAACGCCGCCACATCGCGAAACTCCGTCTCGGGAGCCAGAAGTCTCCGTTTTGGCACTCCGCCGGGACGGGGAATTGGAGGAGATCATCGCCGCCATCACCACCGACGCCTCTCCATCAATCAGCAATGTTTCCCCCATCCATGTGTGAGTAATTCCCCCGCTGTAGGCTGAAGGGGATGGTAGGGATTGGATGAGATTGGTCATGTAATAGCATTACATTGTTAGGGCATAGTGCCTAGTGTCCGTAATCGGTACTTTGATGATATTGTTGCAACTTGTTATGCTTAATGCTTGTCACTAGGGCCTGAGTGCCATGATCTCAGATCTGAACATGTTATTGTTTCATCGTGATATTTATTGTTTATGATCTTACCTGCAAGTTGTATACACATGTCGCTGTCCGGAACCAATGGCCCCGAAGTGACAGAAATCGGGACAACCCGAGGGGATGGTAGTGATGTGAGGATCACATGTGTTCACGGAGTGTTAATGCTTTGCTCCGGTACTCTATTAAAAGGAGTACCTTAATATCCAGTAGATTCCCTTGAGGCCCGGCTGCCACCGGCTGGTAGGACAAAAGATGTTGTGCAAGTTTCTCATTGCGAGCACGTACGACTATAATTGGAACACATGCCTATTGATTGCTTTGTACTTCGACACCGTTTTATTATTATCTGCAAATGCCCTGCTATGATTGTTACATGAGTTTCTCTCATCCATGCAACGCCCGTTATCCGTCCCCGTGCCTACAATATTTTAATCCTGATGTTTACTATAATTACTACTGCTGTCTTTGTTACTCTGCTGCTGTTATTTCACTACTGCTACTGCTATAAAACTGTTACTACTGATAAACTCTTGCGAGCAAGTCTGTTTCCAGGTGCAGCTGAATTGACAACTCCACTGTTAAGGCTTCCAAGTATTCTTTGTCTCCCCTTGTGTCGAATCAATAAATTGGGTTTTACTACCCGCGAAGACTGTTGCGATCCCCTATACTTGTGGGTTATCAAGACTGTTTTCTGGCGCCGTTGCCGGGGAGCATAGATTTATTTGGAAGTTCACTTGGATTGATATTGTTCGCTGCAAATTCTCCATCATGGGTAAAACTCGCGATCCTAAAGTCGCCATATTACCATCCACTACAAGAAAAGGTACAACTCTGAGTACCTCTGCTACACTTGATTCACCATCTGTGATAAGTCAACTTGTTTCACAGACGCAAGCTTCACTTGCTGGTACTTCTGCCGAATCTGAAAACTCTCATAATATTGATAATGTTTCTGCTGTGCTTGATGATAGTGGTTCATTGGGATCCTTTCTAGATGCTACAATTGCTAGGTCTTGACAAATTGAAAATACTGAAACTCCTGATGTTACTACACCTGTTAATTCACCTGAACTTGATTATTCTAGTGATGATCCTGATGAAGATTATGTGGAGCTTAATGATGATTTTATTAATAGATGCAATGCTACTACTGATGCAAGAAAAATTAAAAAGTTTCTCGCACAATATACTGTTAGACATAAGTTATCTCCTGATCCTGAATTTGCCACATCTCCTATATGCATTAAGGATAAAGATTATGATTTTTCTCTTGATCTATCTCATATAGCTATTGTAGAGAAAACACCCTTTTGTGGTACTGAAAAAGAAAGTGCTGTAGAACACATGATTGAACTTTCTTTTATGAGTAGTTTGTTTTCGGATGATGTCAAGATGCGTACTTACTTTGTCGCTAAATTTTTTCCTTTCGCATTAAAGGATGATGCTAAAACTTGGTATAATAATTTGCCTCCTAGTTCTATTAAAAGTCCAACTGAGCTGCGTGATGTTTTCTTTCGAAAATACTTTCCTACTAGTGCTCAACATATTGCTTTACAGAAAATTTATAGGTTTGACCAGGGAGATGAAGAGAAATTGCCTGAGGCTTGGACAAGATTTTGTTCTCTTATCAGAGCTCGACCTGGACATGATTTAGAAAAGAATGATCTACTTGATATATTTTATAGTGGACTAACCATTGAATCTAGAGCATATTTGGATAGTTGTGCTGGTTGTGTTTTCAGGAAAAGAACTCCAGACGAAGCTGAAGAATTATTGGCTAGAATAAGCCGGAATTATGATGATTGGAATATACCTGAACCAACTCCAACGCCAATATTGAAGAAGAGGGGTTTAATTGAATTGAATGATGAAGATATGAGGGAAGCTAAGAAGTCTCCCAAGGAAAAAGGTATTAAATCCGAAGATGTGAAGAATCTACCTCCCATAGAAGATATATGTGAGATAATTCCCCCTTCATCCATGATCGAGGTAAACTCCCTTCAACGCTTTACTAGGGAAGATATTCCGTGTTCAAAACCTCCCGCTCAATGCTTAGATGAGTTTGATAATTATATTGTTAAGCAAGAAAATTTTAATATGAGAGTAGAGAATCATCTAATGGAAAATTCTCAAGCTATTAGCAATTTGCATGATATTGTGGAGAGAACCTCCAATGATGTTAAGATGCTTGTTAAACATTTTCAAATGGTTCAAACTCAAATTGATCAACTCACTAAAGTTCAAAATGACTTGTTAAAAAATAATTCCAAAGAGAAACATGCTTATGAAGTAACAACTAGAGGTGGTGTCTCTACCCAGGATCCTCTATATCCTGAAGGGCATCCCAAAAGAATTGAACAAGATTCTCAACGAATTGAACCTAGTGCTCCTTCTAAGAAAAAGAAGAAGAAACATAAAAATATTGTAGAATCCTCTGAACCTGTTAATGATCCTAATAGTATTTCTATTTCCGATGCTGAAACTGAAAGTGGTAATGAACATGATAATAATAATGGTAATGATAAGAATGATGTTTCTGATAAAGAAGAAGTTGAAGATGAACCTGAAAAGCAAGATAAAAATAAAAAGTATACTAAAGAAGATTTTATTGCTAAGAAACATGGTAATGAAAGAGAACCTTGGGTGCAAAAGCAAATGCCTTTTCCTGCTAAGAAACTAAAATCAAAGGAAGAAGAACACTATAATAAATTTTGTGATTGGATGAAACCTTTATTCTTGCAAATCCCTTTGACTGATGCTATTAAATTGCCTCCTTATTCAAAGTATATGAAAGATATTGTTACTAACAAAAGGAAAATCCCCAATGAGGAAATTTCCACCATGCTTGCTAATTACTCTTTCAATGGCAAAGTTCCAAAGAAGTTGGGCGACCCAGGTATACCTACTATTCCTTGTTCTATTAAGAATAATTATGTTAAAACTGCTCTATGTGACTTGGGAGCCGGTGTTAGTGTTATGCCTTTTTCTCTTTATAAGAGACTTTATTTAGATAAGTTGATACCTACTGATATATCTTTGCAAATGGCTGATAAATCTACTGCTGTTCATGTTGGTATATGTGAGGATGTTCCTGTTCAAGTTACTACTAACTGCTTGATATTAACTGATTTTGTTGTGTTGGAAATGCCTGAAGATGATAATATGTCTATTATTCTTGGGAGACCTTTTCTTAACACCGCAGGGGCTGTTATTGATTGCAACAAAGGGAAGGTTACTTTCAATGTTGATGATAAGGAGCATACCGTTTATTTCCCCAAGAGGATTGATAAAGTATGTGGAGTTAATACTATCTCTAATGTGAGAACTATCAAAGTTGGAACTATTGATTGTCCAATATATGAGTCTAAAGAAGGATATCAAAATCTTATGATTGGATCCATATCAATACAATTTAAGGTAACATGATTGATCTGAGGTTTATTTCTTCTTATGCTATGTAAAATTTATTTGGTGGCAAGACTTGATCAACCTTGTTAACAAATACTTTTTATATGCATAGAGGAGGTAAACAACATCTCTTTCTTCCTCCACTTGTTTTACTCGCTGTAGCAATACCTTTGTATCTTTACTTTATTGCATTATTGTGCCAAGTGAAGTCTCTAATAGAAGGTTGATACTAGATTTGGATTTCTGCGCAGAAACAGATTTCTATCTGTCACGTATTTGAGTATGTCTCTCTGTAGGTAACTTAGAAAAATCTGCCAATTTACGTGAGTTATCCTCAGATATGTACGCAACTTTCATTAGTTTTGAGTTTTCTTATTTGAGCAACGGAAGTACCTCTTAAAAATTCGTCTTTACTGGCTGTTCTGTTTTGGCAGATTCTGTCTCTTTTTTTTTGCATTGTCTCTTGTAGACTTTAAGTAAGGCTTTCTAGACGTGGAGAGCTCTAGCTAATGTTTTATTGAGTTCTTGCAATGTGTCACTACAGGACTAAATTGGATTAAAGTTTTTGAGTACTAACCCCTCTAATGAAGTTTATGAGAAGTTTGGTGTGACAGAAGTTTTCAAAGGTCAAGAGAGAAGGGTGATATAATGTGATCAAGAAGAGCCAAAAGCCTAAGCTTGGGGGGAGGTATACCGGCATCACTCATTCTATGCATATTATGATTGCTGGATACTTGTATATACTTGTTTAGTTTGTTTGAATGGTTTTCTAATGAGAGAAAGATGATATTTGGGGAAGTGCTGATTGAAAACAGATTCTGGGCTGTCACCATAAAAATTCTCAAAAATATCCAGAACGTTATTTTGCGAAGCCAAATTTTGAGCATGTTCCCCAGGTTGTTATCTAACTTTCATTAGTTGAACACTTTTCGATTTGAGCGGTGGAAGAATTTTTTAAAAATCGAGTACTGTACTGCTGTCAAGTTTGACGAATTTCTGCTGCTTTATGTTTATGTGAGTCTTCTAGTTTGCCATTTCTTGTTTTTGCTTTGTTTCTTTCCTAAAACACAAAAAGACCAAAAATATTTCTGTTGTTTCTCTTCACCATTTGTTTATTTTGGTTTCTTGCTTTTACTTTGCTTTATTTGCTATCGTTGGTTTGCTATAAGAAAATCCAAAAAAAGATTTTGCTTTGTTCGCTTGTTTCCTCTTGTTCTTGTTTCCAATTCGAAAACACCAAAAATATTTGCTGTTCTTCTTTGGTTTGTAAAGTTCATTTTGAGTTCAATGGTCTTCAGTGGCTGGAGCGTGGTTTTCATTTCATATTATCCAAGCTACACAAGTGAAAGGCAATAATGACGATCTGCGACAATTGGATTGTGGTGAGAGGCTGGTATGAACTCTATTTGTTTTCATTTTTGTACATATACTCATCCATGTGAGCATGCTTAGTTGGTTCATGTGAGGTATATGTCATTTGAGAAAGTCTAGTAGTTCATGATCTCTCATGTTTAGCTCCAATTTATTAATATGAGTAGCATGTCATGGATGTTTGCTTGCATTGTTTTATTCATAAATAGGTATGACATTGTGGTATCCTCCTCTGAATAATTCATTTATATCGACTTGGCACATGCTCACGCATGCATATGACTGAACAAAAGTCAATTAAGCCTCGATGATTTACACTGCTTCAGAGTTCTTGTATCACTTTTATGCCTCCGTTAATTTATTTTGCCGCAAGCATGATTATGATAGTTACTGCTCTCTTGATTTGTCGCTCCCCAGTCTATTGCTAGCCTTCATTTGTACTGAGCGGCAACGCTGCTCGTGCTTCCAAACACCTGAAAACCAAGTTGTTCCAAAGTGTCCACCATAAATACCTATGCATGGCATTTCAAACCATTCCAAGTAAATTCTCATGCGCTACCTTTAAAACCTTCAAAATGCTTCTCAATTTGTGTTAATGTTTCATAGCTCATGAGGAAGTATGTGGTGTTTAACTTTCAACCTTGTCATTTACTCTTGACGGAATTTCATTATGGACTAGTGGCACATCCGCTTATCCAATAATTTTGCAAAAAGAGCTGGCAATGGGGTTCCCAGCCCCGATTAATCAAACTTCATTAATAATTCTCTTCACATGTTTTGCTCTGATTCATCAGTAAGCAACTTAATTTTGCAAATGGACACTCCTCCATGGTATGTGATTGATGGAAGGCACCCGAGGATTTGGTTAGCCATGGCTTGTGTAAGCAAAGGTTGGGGGGAGTGTCACCCATAATAAAACTAAAATACGTGTGTAAACAAAAGAGAAGAGGGATGATCTACCTTGCTGGTAGAGATAACGTCCTTCATGGGAGCCGCTCTTGAAAGTCTGGTTGGCGAGGTAGTTGGTGTACCCATTACCATTCGTTGACAACAACAAACACCTCTCAAAATAATTTTACTCTTGTTTTAAAAATGAAAAGCTCTAGCGCATGTTAATCCCTGCTTCCCTCTGCGAAGGGTCAATCTTTTATTTTTATGTTGTGTCTCCATCCCTTCTTTGAGCACTTTCTTGAGAGCACAACTGTCATTCTTAGTACAATATGCTTGTCTCAAAATATGATTGATTGTAGTATAACTTTGATGCTTTTATCTTTGACAATCACTATTTCTAGTCTTTCTATGAACTTCAGAGGTGCCTGAGCATTTATGTTTTGCTGATCAAATATGGGCAAGCGAGATACCACTTTATCATACTCTTTTATGAACATTGCAATCCTGCTTATAGACATGATTCATGATGCTTATTATTAATTGTTGGTACCTCTCCATGATTGACATAGCTGTTAGATGATCTTATTTGCATGCATCTTATTATGAACTGCCTAAGTGTTAGCCATAGCATGAGAATATATACATCATATGAACAAATGTGTTCATGAAAGTTCTTTTATTGCATCAGTTGTTAACTGAATTGCTTGAGGACAAGCAATAAGCTAAGCTTGGGGGGAGTTGATACGTCCAAAACGTATCTACTTTCCCGAACACTTTTGCTATTGTTTTGCCTCTAATTTGTGTATTTTGGATGCAACTAACACGGACTAACGCTGTTTTCAGCAGAACTGCTCTGGTGTCTCGTTTTTGTGCAGAAATCCAACTTTCAGGAAAATCCTCAGAATTTATGCAGAAGGCCCTATTTTCCCAGAACACTGACGGAGCCAGAAGGACAAGTCAGGTGGAGGCCCGAGGGCCCCACACCATAGGGCGGCGCGGCCCAGGGAGGGCCCGCGCGGCCATGTGGTGTGGCCCCCTCGGTCGGCCTCCGACGCCCTCCTTCGGACTACTTATTGCCTTCGACCTAAAAACGCACAGAGAGAAGTCGAAGTCGCCAGAAAGCCTCCAGAACGCCGCCACATCGCGAAACTCCGTCTCGGGAGCCAGAAGTCTCCGTTCTGGCACTCCGCCGGGACGGGGAATTGGAGGAGATCATCGCCGCCATCACCACCGACGCCTCTCCATCAACCAGCAATGTTTCCCCCATCCATGTGTGAGTAATTCCCCCGCTGTAGGCTGAAGGGGATGGTAGGGATTGGATGAGATTGGTCATGTAATAGCATTACATTGTTAGGGCATAGTGCCTAGTGTCCGTAATCGGTACTTTGATGATATTGTTGCAACTTGTTATGCTTAATGCTTGTCACAAGGGCCCGAGTGCCATGATCTCAGATCTGAACATGTTATTGTTTCATCGTGATATTTATTGTTTATGATCTTACCTGCAAGTTGTATACACATGTCGCTGTCCGGAACCAATGGCCCCGAAGTGACAGAAATCGGGACAACCGGAGGGGATGGTAGTAATGTGAGGATCACATGTGTTCACGGAGTGTTAATGCTTTGCTTCGGTACTCTATTAAAAGGAGTACCTTAATATCCGGTAGATTCCCTTGAGGCCCGGCTGCCACCGGCTGGTAGGACAAAAGATGTTGTGCAAGTTTCTCATTGCGAGCACGTACGACTATAATTGGAACACATGCCTATTGATTGCTTTGTACTTCGACACCGTTTTATTATTATCTGCAAATGCCCTGCTATGATTGTTACATGAGTTTCTCTCATCCATGCAACGCCCGTTATCCGTCCCCGTGCCTACAGTATTTTAATCCTGATGTTTATTATAATTACTACTGCTGTCTTTGTTACTCTGCTGCTGTTATTTCACTACTGCTACTGCTATAAAACTGTTACTACTGATAAACTCTTGCGAGCAAGTCTGTTTCCAGGTGCAGCTGAATTGACAACTCCGCTGTTAAGGCTTCCAAGTATTCTTTGTCTCCCCTTGTGTCGAATCAATAAATTGGGTTTTACTACCCGCGAAGACTGCTGCGATCCCCTATACTTGTGGGTTATCAAGACTGTTTTCTGGCGCCGTTGCCGGGGAGCATAGCTTTATTTGGAAGTTCACTTGGATTGATATTGTTCGCTGCAAATTCTCCATCATGGGTAAAACTCGCGATCCTAAAGTCGCCATATTACCATCCACTACAAGAAAAGGTACAACTCTGAGTACCTCTGCTACACTTGATTCACCATCTGTGATAAGTCAACTTGTTTCACCGCCGCAAGCTTCACTTGCTGGTACTTCTGCCGAATCTGAAAACTCTCATAATATTGATAATGTTTCTGCTGTGCTTGATGATAGTGGTTCATTGGGATCCTTTCTAGATGCTACAATTGCTAGGTCTAGACAAATTGAAAATACTGAAACTCCTGATGTTACTACACCTGTTAATTCACCTGAACTTGATTATTCTAGTGATGATCCTGATGAAGATTATGTGGAGCTTAATGATGATTTTATTAATAGATGCAATGCTACTACTGATGCAAGAAAAATTAAAAAGTTTCTCGCACAATATACTGTTAGACATAAGTTATCTCCTGATCCTGAATTTGCCACATCTCCTATATGCATTAAGGATAAATATTATGATTTTTCTCTTGATCTATCTCATATAGCTATTGTAGAGAAAACACCCTTTTGTGGTACTGAAAAAGAAAGTGTTGTAGAACACATGATTGAACTTTCTTCTATGAGTAGTTTGTTTTCGGATGATGTCAAGATGCGTACTTACTTTGTCGCTAAATTTTTTCCTTTCTCATTAAAGGATGATGCTAAAACTTGGTATAATAATTTGCCTCCTAGTTCTATTAAAAGTCCAACTGAGCTGCGTGATGTTTTCTTTCAAAAATACTTTCCTGCTAGTGCTCAACATATTGCTTTACAGAAAATTTATAGGTTTGACCAGGGAGATGAAGAGAAATTGCCTGAGGCTTGGACAAGATTTTGTTCTCTTATCAGAGCTCGACCTGGACATGATTTAGAAAAGAATGATCTACTTGATATATTTTATAGTGGACTAACCATTGAATCTAGAGTATATTTGGATAGTTGTGCTGGTTGTGTTTTCAGGAAAAGAACTCCAGACATTTAAGTCAAGAATTATTGGCTAGAATAAGCCGGAATTATGATGATTGGAATATACCTGAACCAACTCCAACGCCAATATTGAAGAAGAGGGGTTTAATTGAATTGAATGATGAAGATATGAGGGAAGCTAAGAAGTCTCTCAAGGAAAAAGGTATTAAATCCGAAGATGTGAAGAATCTACCTCCCATAGAAGATATATGTGAGATAATTCCCCCTTCATCCATGATCAAGGTAAACTCCCTTCAACGCTTTACTTGGGAAGATATTCCGTATTCAAAACCTCCTGATCAATGCTTAGATGAGTTTGATAATTATATTGTTAAGCAAGAAAATTTTAATATGAGAGTAGAGAATCATCTAATGGAAAATTCTCAAGCTATTAGCAATTTGCATGATATTGTGGAGAGAACCTCCAATGATGTTAAGATGCTTGTTAAACATTTTCAAATGGTTCAAACTCAAATTGATCAACTCACTAAAGTTCAAAATGACTTGTTAAAAAATAATTCCAAAGAGAAACATGCTTATGAAGTAACAACTAGAGGTGGTGTCTCTACCCAGGATCCTCTATATCCTGAAGGGCATCCCAAAAGAATTGAACAAGATTCTCAACGAATTGAACCTAGTGCTCCTTCTAAGAAAAAGAAGAAGAAACATAAAAATGTTGTAGAATCCTCTGAACCTGTTAATGATCCTAATAGTATTTCTATTTCCGATGCTGAAACTGAAAGTGGTAATGAACATGATAATAATAATGGTAATGATAAGAATGATGTTTCTGATAAAGAAGAAGTTGAAGATGAACCTGAAAAGCAAGATAAAAATAAAAAGTATACTAAAGAAGATTTTATTGCTAAGAAACATGGTAATGAAAGAGAACCTTGGGTGCAAAAGCAAATGCCTTTTCCTGCTAAGAAACTAAAATCAAAGGAAGAAGAACACTATAATAAATTTTGTGATTGGATGAAACCTTTATTCTTGCAAATCCCTTTGACTGATGCTATTAAATTGCCTCCTTATTCAAAGTATATGAAAGATATTGTTACTAACAAAAGGAAAATCCCCAATGAGGAAATTTCCACCATGCTTGCTAATTACTCTTTCAATGGCAAAGTTCCAAAGAAGTTGGGCGACCCAGGTATACCTACTATTCCTTGTTCTATTAAGAATAATTATGTTAAAACTGCTCTATGTGACTTGGGAGTCGGTGTTAGTGTTATGCCTTTTTCTCTTTATAAGAGACTTTATTTAGATAAGTTGATACCTACTGATATATCTTTGCAAATGGCTGATGAATCTACTGCTGTTCTTGTTGGTATATGTGAGGATGTTCCTGTTCAAGTTACTACTAACTGCTTGATATTAACTGATTTTGTTGTGTTGGAAATGCCTGAAGATGATAATATGTCTATTATTCTTGGGAGACCTTTTCTTAACACCGCAGGGGCTGTTATTGATTGCAACAAAGGGAAGGTTACTTTCAATGTTGATGATAAGGAGCATACCGTTTATTTCCCCAAGAGGATTGATAAAGTATGTGGAGTTAATACTATCTCTAATGTGAGAACTATCAAAGTTGGAACTATTGATTGTCCAATATATGAGTCTAAAGAAGGATATCAAAATCTTATGATTGGATCCATATCAATACAATTTAAGGTAACATGATTGATCTGAAGTTTATTTCTTCTTATGCTATGTAAAATTTATTTGGTGGCAAGACTTGATCAACCTTGTTAACAAATACTTTTTATATGCATAGAGGAGGTAAACAACATCTCTTTCTTCCTCCACTTGTTTTACTCGCTGTAGCAATACCTTTGTATCTTTACTTTATTGCATTATTGTGCCAAGTGAAGTCTCTAATAGAAGGTTGATACTAGATTTGGATTTCTGCGCAGAAACAAATTTCTATATGTCACGTATTTGAGTATGTCTCTCTGTAGGTAACTTAGAAAAATTTGCCAATTTACGTGAGTTATCCTCAGATATGTACGCAACTTTCATTAGTTTTGAGTTTTCTTATTTGAGCAACGGAAGTACCTCTTAAAAATTCGTCTTTACTGGCTGTTCTGTTTTGGCAGATTCTGTCTCTTTTTTTTTGCATTGTCTCTTGTAGACTTTAAGTAAGGCTTTCTAGACTTGGAGAGCTGTAGCTAATGTTTTATTGAGTTCTTGCAATGTGTCACTACAGGACTAAAGTGGATTAAAGTTTTTGAGTACTAACCCCTCTAATGAAGTTTATGAGAAGTTTGGTGTGACAGAAGTTTTCAAAGGTCAAGAGAGAAGGGTGATATAATGTGATCAAGAAGAGCCAAAAGCCTAAGCTTGGGGGGAGGTATACCGGCATCACTCATTCTATGCATATTATGATTGCTGGATACTTGTATATACTTGTTTAGTTTGTTTGAGTGGTTTTCTAATGAGAGAAAGATGATATTTGGGGAAGTGCTGATTGAAAACAGATTCTGGGCTGTCACCATAAAAATTCTCAAAAACAGCCAGAACGTTATTTTGCGAAGCCAATTTTCGAGCATGTTCCCCAGGTTGTTATCTAACTTTCATTAGTTGAACACTTTTCGATTTGAGCAGTGGAAGAATTTCTTAAAAATCGAGTACTGTACTGCTGTCAAGTTTGACGAATTTCTGCTGCTTTATGTTTATGTGAGTCTTCTAGTTTGCCATTTCTTGTTTTTGCTTTGTTTCTTTCCTAAAACACAAAAAGACCAAAAATATTTCTGTTGTTTCTCTTCACCATTTGTTTATTTTGGTTTCTTGCTTTTACTTTGCTTTATTTGCTATCGTTGGTTTGCTATAAGAAAATCCAAAAAAAGATTTTGCTTTGTTCGCTTGTTTCCTCTTGTTCTTGTTTCCATTTCGAAAACACCAAAAATATTTGCTGTTCTTCTTTGGTTTGTAAAGTTCATTTTGAGTTCAATGATCTTCGGTGGCTGGAGCGTGGTTTTCATTTCATATTATCCAAGCTACACAAGTGAAAGGCAATAATGACGATCTGCGACAATTGGATTGTGGTGAGAGGCTGGTATGAACTCTATTTGTTTTCATTTTTGTACATATACTCATCCATGTGAGCATGCTTAGTTGGTTCATGTGAGGTATATGTCATTTGAGAAAGTCTAGTAGTTCATGATCTCTCATGTTTAGCTCCAATTTATTAATATGAGTAGCATGTCATGGATGTTTGCTTGCATTGTTTTATTCATAAATAGGTATGACATTGTGGTATCCTCCTCTGAATAATTCATTTATATCGACTTGGCACATGCTCACGCATGCATATGACTGAACAAAAGTCAATTAAGCCTCGATGATTTACACTGCTTCAGAGTTCTTGTATCACTTTTATGCCTCCGTTAATTTATTTTGCCGCAAGCATGATTATGACGATTCTTTGCTCTCTTGATTTGTCGCTCCCCAGTCTATTGCTAGCCTTCATTTGTACTGAGCGGCAACGCTGCTCGTGCTTCCAAACACCTGAAAACCAAGTTGTTCCAAAGTGTCCACCATAAATACCTATGCATGGCATTTCAAACCATTCCAAGTAAATTCTCATGCGCTACCTTTAAAACCTTCAAAATGCTTCTCAATTTGTGTTAATGTTTCATAGCTCATGAGGAAGTATGTGGTGTTTAACTTTCAACCTTGTCATTTACTCTTGACGGACTTTCATTATGGACTAGTGGCACATCCGCTTATCCAATAATTTTGCAAAAAGAGCTGGCAATGGGGTTCCCAGCCCCGATTAATCAAACTTCATTAATAATTCTCTTCACATGTTTTGCTCTGATTCATCAGTAAGCAACTTAATTTTGCAAATAGACACTCCTCCATGGTATGTGATTGATGGAAGGCACCCGAGAATTCGGTTAGCCATGGCTTGTGTAAGCAAAGGTTGGGGGGAGTGTCACCCATAATAGAACTAAAATACGTGTGTAAACAAAAGAGAAGAGGGATGATCTACCTTGCTGGTAGAGATAACGTCCTTCATGGGAGCCGCTCTTGAAAGTCTGGTTGGCGAGGTAGTTGGTGTACCCATTACCATTCGTTGACAACAACAAACACCTCTCAAAATAATTTTACTCTTGTTTTAAAAATGAAAAGCTCTAGCGCATGTTAATCCCTGCTTCCCTCTGCGAAGGGTCAATCTTTTATTTTTATGTTGTGTCTCCATCCCTTCTTTGAGCACTTTCTTGAGAGCACAACTGTCATTCTTAGTACAATATGCTTGTCTCAAAATATGATTGATTGTAGTATAACTTTGATGCTTTTATCTTTGACAATCACTATTTCTAGTCTTTCTATGAACTTCAGAGGTGCCTGAGCATTTATGTTTTGCTGATCAAATATGGGCAAGCGAGATACCACTTTATCATACTCTTTTATGAACATTGCAATCCTGCTTATAGACATGATTCATGATGCTTATTATTAATTGTTGGTACCTCTCCATGATTGACATAGCTGTTAGATGATCTTATTTGCATGCATCTTATTATGAACTGCCTAAGTGTTAGCCATAGCATGAGAATATATACATCATATGAACAAATGTGTTCGTGAAAGTTCTTTTATCGCATCAGTTGTTAACTGAATTGCTTGAGGACAAGCAATAAGCTAAGCTTGGGGGGAGTTGATACGTCCAAAACGTATCTACTTTCCCGAACACTTTTGCTATTGTTTTGCCTCTAATTTGTGTATTTTGGATGCAACTAACACGGACTAACGTTGTTTTCAGCAGAACTGCTCTGGTGTCTCGTTTTTGTGCAGAAATCCAACTTTCAGGAAATTCTCGGAATTTATGCAGAAGGCCCTATTTTCTCAGAACACTGACGGAGCCAGAAGGACAAGTCAGGTGGAGGCCCGAGGGCCCCACACCATAGGGCGGCGCGGCCCAGGGGGGGCCCGCGCGGCCATGTGGTGTGGCCCCCTCGGTCGGCCTCCGACGCCCTCCTTCGGACTACTTATTGCCTTCGACCTAAAAACGCACAGAGAGAAGTCGAAGTCGCCAGAAAGCCTCCAGAACGCCGCCACATCGCGAAACTCCGTCTCGGGAGCCAGAAGTCTCCGTTCTGGCACTCCGCCGGGACGGGGAATTGGAGGAGATCATCGCCGCCATCACCACCGACGCCTCTCCATCAACCAGCAATGTTTCCCCCATCCATGTGTGAGTAATTCCCCCGCTGTAGGCTGAAGGGGATGGTAGGGATTGGATGAGATTGGTCATGTAATAGCATTACATTGTTAGGGCATAGTGCCTAGTGTCCATAATCGGTACTTTGATGATATTGTTGCAACTTGTTATGCTTAATGCTTGTCACTAGGGCCCGAGTGCCATGATCTCAGATCTGAACATGTTATTGTTTCATCGTGATATTTATTGTTTATGATCTTACCTGCAAGTTGTATACACATGTCGCTGTCCGGAACCAATGGCCCCGAAGTGACAGAAATCGGGACAACCGGAGGGGATGGTAGTGATGTGAGGATCACATGTGTTCACGGAGTGTTAATGCTTTGCTCCGGTAGTCTATTAAAAGGAGTACCTTAATATCCAGTAGATTCCCTTGAGGCCCGGCTGCCACCGGCTGGTAGGACAAAAGATGTTGTGCAAGTTTCTCATTGCGAGCACGTACGACTATAATTGGAACACATGCCTATTGATTGCTTTGTACTTCGACACCGTTTTATTATTATCTGCAAATGCCCTGCTATGATTGTTACATGAGTTTCTCTCATCCATGCAACGCCCGTTATCCGTCCCCGTGCCTACAGTATTTTAATCCTGCTGTTTACTATAATTACTGCTGCTGTCTTTGTTACTCTGCTGCTGTTATTTCACTACTGCTACTGCTATAAAACTGTTACTACTGATAAACTCTTGCAAGCAAGTCTGTTTCCAGGTGCAGCTGAATTGACAACTCCGCTGTTAAGGCTTCCAAGTATTCTTTGTCTCCCCTTGTGTCGAATAAATAAATTGGGTTTTACTACCCGCGAAGACTGTTGCGATCCCCTATACTTGTGGGTTATCACGCTCCAACGGAGACGTAGCACCCTTGGGTGTGAACTTCGGGATACATCGTCGTCTCCTCGTGCACCGGTTACTTCTCAACCCAAGCTCCTTTACCTATGCGCTTTGCATTGTGATATCTATCATGCTTAATGCTATATCTATCTTGTTATCACCTTGTTGCTCATCATGCTAGCATAAGTTGTTGGTGCTCTTAGGAAAACCCATAGTTGATAAGCTTTGAGCTAAACTAGTAAACACATGTGTAATTTTATTCCGCCTAGCTTAGCTCTCAAGTAGAAGTTTTTATACACCGCCTGTTAGATATATATTTGGTATAGGTATATTAGGTAGTCTAAGATTTGTAATCTGTACCTACCATATCTCTAGGAGAGCTATCTTAGCCTCCAAGTCTGTACCACTATATATACTCGCCCGAGAGGCTCAATACAACATCCATCATATTCCGCAATCTCTCCCCCCTCTCTATCCTTCAACATGGTATCAGAGCAGCGCCAACCTTGACCTAGCCGCCGCACGCGCTTCCGCCCGCACCGCCCCCGGCGAGGTCAATCTCCATGGCCTACTCCGGGGGCCGCGCAACCCGTATGAGGGTTCGTTCGCCGATCTGTTGATCCGCTGCCCTCGAGTTTTTTCAGTCTGTAGATTGGTTTTCTTTTTGCTCCACCGATCGCTCGATCGGCGTTTTCTTTTTGGTTTTACCGATCATAGATCAGATTGAGTCGCCCACCGCCGCCGTCATCACGCGCCTCTACTCCAACGTCGACGTCGACTCTGCACCGGCTCTCCTCCATCATCCGCCCTACGCCGGCCACCGCGGTCGACTCGCTGGCTGGCTGTAGCGCCTGCCTTGGTAGGCTGCCGCGGCCGGCTCGCCCGCGTCGTCTCCGCCTCGGCCGGTCCGACCCAGCAGCCGGTTTGACCGGGACTGTGGCCGGCAGGTCCGGTCCAGCAGCCGGTCCTACCGGGACCTGGGCCGACCGGGCCGGTCGTAGAGCCGGTTGACCGGGCCTGGCACCGCCTCCATCTATCGTGGGGCACGGCTGCACGCGATGCACATGGGACGTTGTTTGCGTCGCAGCCGGCCGCCTTCGTCTGCACGGTCTCCATCGTCGGTTCGTCTTCGCCGTCATCGCCCAGGACATCAACGACAACGTCGCTAACGACTCCGATCTGCGGCGCGTAGTCCACTCCATGGCACGTGTAGCGCCGTCGTTGGTCTGATCAACCGACCCCGCACATGTTGATGTCTACGCATGCTTCTATTCCTGTAGACAGTGTTGGGCCTCCAAGAGCAGAGGTTTGTAGAACAGCAGCAAGTTTCCCTTAAGTGAATCACCCAAGGTTTATCGAACTCAGGGAGGTAGAGGTCAAAGATATCCCTCTCAAGCAACCCTGCAATCACGATACAAGAAGTCTCTTGTGTCCCCAACACACCTAATACACTTGTCAGATGTATAGGTGCACTAGTTCGGCGAAGAGATAGTGAAATACAAGTAATATGGATGAATATGAGTGGCAATAACAATCTGAATAAAATATGGCAGCAAGTAAACATGCAATAGAACTTGTTGGAAACGGTGTTTCAATGCTTAGAAACAAGGCCTAGGGATCCTACTTTCACTAGTGGACACTCTCAACATTGATCACATAACTGAAACTACTCTACACTCTCTTGTTGGATGACAAACACCATTCATTGTGTAGGGCTACAAGAGCACCTCAATGCCGGAGTTAACAAGCTCCACAACATTCGATGTTCATATTTAAGTAACCTTAGAGTGCATGATAGACCATTGCAATTATACCAAGTACTAACATAGCATGCACACCGTCACCGTCAGGCTATGAAAGGGGGAATAGATCGCATCAATACTATCATAGTAATAGTTAACTTCATAATCCACAAGAGATCACAATCATAGCTTATACCAAGTACTACATGATGCACACACTATCAACATTACATCATGGAGGAGGAATAGACTACTTTAATAACATCACTAGAGTAGCACATAGATGATATTCAACTAGATCACAAAGAGAGAGATGAACCACATAGCTACGGTAGAGCCCTCAGCCTCGGGGGAGAACTACTCCCTCCTCATCATAGGAGACAGCCTTCCGGGGGCACTTCCCCATCCCGGCACAAAGATGGTGGTGGTGTCGATGGAGATGCCTTCCGGGGGCACTTTCTCGTCCCGGCGGCGTGCTGGAACAGAGACTTCTGTCCCCCGAATCTTGGCTTCGCGATGGCGGCGGCTCTGGAACTTTTCTCGTATCGTGGCTTATTCCTCCGAAGTTTTTAGGTCAGGGAGGCTTATATAGGCGAAGAGTCGGAGTCGGAAGGGCCACGGGGGACCCACACAACAGGGGCCCCCCCTCTGGCCGCGCCGCCATGGCGTGTGGGCCCCTGGGCCTCCCCTCTGGTCCCTCTTCGGTGTTCTGGAAGCTTCGTGGAAATATAAGATCGTGGGCCTTGATTTCGTCCAATTCCAAGAATATTTCCTTACTAGGATTTCTGAAACCAAAAACAGCAGAAAACAGGAACTGACACTTCGGCATCTTGTCAATAGGTTAGTTCCGGAAAATGCATAATAATGACATAAAGTGTGTATAAAACATGTGAGTATCATCATAAAAGTAGCATGGAACATAAGAAATTAAAGATACGTTGGAGACGTATCAGCATCACCAAGCTTAGTTCCTACTCGTCCTCGAGTAGGTAAACGATAACAAAGATAATTTCTGAAGTGACATGCTACTTACATAATCTTGATCATACTATTGTAAAGCATATGAGATGAATGCAGCGATTCGAAGCAATGGTAAAGACAATGAGTAAACAACTAAATCATATAGCAAAGACTTTTCATGAATAGTACTTTCAAGACAAGCATCAATAAGTCTTGCATAAGAGTTAACTCATAAAGCAATAAATTCAAAGTAAAGGCATTGGAGCAACACAAAGGAAGATTAAGTTTCAGCAATTGCTTTCAACTTTCAACATGCATATCTCATGGATAATTGTCAGCATAAAGTAATATGATGAATGCAAATAAGCAAGTATGTAAGAATCAATGCACAGTTAACACAAGTGTTTGCTTCTAAGATGGAAGGAAGTAGGTAAACTGACTCAACATAAAAGTAGAAGAAAGGCCCTTCGCAGAGGGAAGCAGGGATAAATCATGTGCTAGAGCTTTTCAAGTTTTGAAATCATAAAGAGAGCATAAAAGTAAAATTTTGAGAGGTGTTTGTTGTTGTCAACGAATGGTAGTGGGCACTCTAACCCCCTTGCCAGACAGACTTTCAAAGAGCGGCTCCCATGATTATTTTTATTTTTGGGTGACACTCCTTCCAACCCTTTCTTTCACAAACCATGGCTAACCGAATCCTCGGGTGCCTTCCAACAATCACATACCATGAAGGAGTGTCTGTTTATTTTAGTTTTATTTAGAGATGACACTCCTCCCCACCTTTGCTTTCTCAAGCCATGGCTAACCGAATCCTCGGGTGCCTTCCATCAATCACATACAATGGAGGAGTGTCTATTAAGGTTAATTAATTTGGGACTGGGAACCCCATTGCCAGCTCTTTTTGCAAAATTATTGGATAAGCGGATGAAGCCACTAGTCCATTGGTGAAACTTGCCCAACAAGATTGAACGATCAAACACCACATACTTCCTCATGAGCTATAAAACATTGACACAAATTAAGAAGCATTTTGAATTGTTTAAAGGTAGCACACGAAGTATTTACTTGGAATGGCAGAAAATACCATGTAGTAGGTAGGTATGGTGGACACAAATGGCATAGTTTTTGGCTCAAGGATTTGGATGCATGAGAAGTATTCCCTCTCAATACAAGGCTTAGGCTAGCAAGGTTATTTGAAGCAAACACAAGTATGAACCGGTACAGCAAAACTTACATAAGAACATATTGCAAGCATTATAAGACTCTACACTGTCTTCCTTGTTGTTCAAACACCTCACCAGAAAATATCTAGACTTTTAGAGAGACCAATCATGCAAACCAAATGTCAACAAGCTCTACAATATTTCTTCACTAATAGGTGCAAAGTATATGATGCAAGAGCTTAAACATGAGCACAACAATTGCCAAGTATCAAATTATTCAAGACATTATACCAATTTACCACATGTAGCATTTTCTGTTTCCAACCAAATAACAATGAACGAAGCAGTTTCAACCTTCGCCATGAACATTAAAAGCTAAGAACACCAGTGTTCATATGAACAAGCGGAGCGTGTCTCTCTACCATATAAACATGAATTTATTCAGATAATGAAAATAACAAAATGAAAATAAAAGCACACAGACGCTCCAAGTAAAGTACATAAGATGTGACTGAATAAAAATATAGTTTCAATAGAAGAAACCTGATAAATTGTTGATGAAGAAGGGGATGCCTTGGGCATCCCCAAGCTTAGACACTTGAGTCTTCTTGAAATATGCAGGGATGAACCACGGGGGCATCCCCAAGCTTAGACTTTTCACTCTTCTTGATCATATATCATCCTCCTCTCTTGATCCTTGAAAACTTCCTCCACACCAAACTCAAAACAAACTCATTAGAGGGTTAGTGCATAATCAAAAATTCACATGTTAAGAGGTGACACAGTCATTCTTAACACTTCTGGACATTTCCAAAAGCTACTGAAAGTTAATGGAACAAAGAAATCCATCTAGCACAGCAAAAGAGGCAATGCGAAATAAATGGCAGAATCTGTCAAAACAGAACAGTCCGTAAAGACGAATTTTTCTGGGGCACTTAACTTGCTCAGATGAAAATTCTCAAATTGAATGAAAGTTGCGTACATATCTGAGGATCACGCACGTAAATTGGCAGATTTTTCTGAGTTACCTACAGAGAATACTACTTAAATTCGTGACAGCAAGAAATCTGTTTCTGGGCAGTAATCCAAATCTAGTATCAACCTTACTATCAAAGACTTTACTTGGCACAACAATGCAATAAAATAAAGATAAGGAGAGGTTGCTACAGTAGTAACAACTTCCAAGACTCAAATATAAAACAAAAATTGCTGTAGTAAAATAAACAGATGGGTTATCTCCCAAGAAGTGCTTTCTTTATAGCCATTAAGATGGGCTCAGTAATTTTAATGATGCACTCGCAAGAAATAAGAGTTGAAGCAAAAGAGAGCATCAAAAAGCAAATTCAAAACAAATTTAAGCCTAACCCACTTCCTATGAAAAGTAATCTTGTAAATAAACAAGTCATGTAGGCATAATGCAACAAGCATAGAAAAGTAACACAAGCGAAACTTCAAGATTCTCAACATAAAGAGGGGAAACTTAATGTTATTAAGATGCATATAACCATGTTTCCCTCTCTCATAATAACTTTCAGTGGCATCATGAATAAACTCAACAATGTAACTATCACATAAAGCATTCTTATCATGAGTCTCATGCATAAAATAATTGCTACTCCCAACATAAGCATAGTCATTCTTATTAATTGTAGTGGGAGAAAATTCAACAAAGTAGCTATCATTATTATTCTCATCATCAAATATAGGAGGCATAGTATAATCATAATAAACTTTATCCTCCATAGTAGGTGGCACCAAAATACCACTATCATTATAATCATCATAAATGGGAGGCAAAGTATCATCAAAGTAAATTTTCTCCTCCATGCTTGGGGGACTAAAAATATCATGCTCATCAAAACCAGCTTCCCCAAGCTTAGAATTTTCCATATCATTAGCAACAATGGTGTTCAAAGCGTTCATACAAATATCATTGCTACTAGCATGCAAATAAGGTTCCATAGGTTTTTTAATTTTCGCATCAAACAATCCATGTCTTAACTCAGGAAATAGATTAAAAAGCTCACAGTTGTTTTCCATTATGCCTAACTAGTGAAAAACATGCAAATAGCTTCGAGCACTCACACACCGGCAACAGTGCTAGGAAATAGCTTAGTAGTCGGAGGATGTGAATACCTTTTACCTTACCTCCCCGGCAACGGCGCCAGAAAATAGCTTGATGTCTACGCACGCTTCTATTCCTGTAGACAGTGTTGGGCCTCCAAGAGCAGAGGTTTGTAGAACAGCAGCAAGTTTCCCTTAAGTAAATCACCCAAGGTTTATCGAACTCAGGGAGGTAGAGGTCAAAGATATCCCTCTCAAGCAACCCTGCAATCACGATACAAGAAGTCTCTTGTGTCCCCAACACACCTAATACACTTGTCAGATGTATAGGTGCACTAGTTCGGCGAAGAGATAGTGAAATACAAGTAATATGGATGAATATGAGTGGCAATAACAATCTGAATAAAATATGGCAGCAAGTAAACATGCAATAGAACTTGTTGGAAACGGTGTTTCAATGCTTAGAAACAAGGCCTAGGGATCCTACTTTCACTAGTGGACACTCTCAACATTGATCACATAACTGAAACTACTCTACACTCTCTTGTTGGATGACAAACACCATTCATTGTGTAGGGCTACAAGAGCACCTCAATGCCGGAGTTAACAAGCTCCACAACATTCGATGTTCATATTTAAGTAACCTTAGAGTGCATGATAGACCATTGCAATTATACCGAGTACTAACATAGCATGCACACCATCACCGTCAGGCTATGAAAGGGGGAATAGATCGCATCAATACTATCATAGTAATAGTTAACTTCATAATCTACAAGAGATCACAATCATAGCTTATACCAAGTACTACATGATGCACACACACTACTAGGGAAAGGCTTATAGCCGCACTCCTTACCGCCGGCAAATACGAGCTGAAGATGCCGGTGGTAATACCTTCCAGGGGGGCCTAACAGTACCGCCGATGAACAGGTAGGACGGCGCCGGTGGTGGCTCCATTACCGCCGGCGAAATTAAAACGGAGGCGCCGGGGGTGCAATGGGCCGCGGGATCCCATTTGGGCCTAGCCTTACCGCCGGCGAATTGGGCCCAAAGCGCTAGGGATACTGGACTGTACCGCCGGCGAACACGCGCAGTAGATGCCGGCGGTATCGCCGAGCCAGGGTGGGCCACCAGGCCTTAACTTACCGCTGGCGTCTTCGGCCAGCAGATGCCGGCGGTAACGTGCCCTACCGCTGGCAATTTATTTTGTAGGCGCCGGCGGTAACCTGGGCATGTCCATTTAGGACGACCAGCCACCTACCACCACCCACACACACTCATATGTGATGGCAAATCAACCCAAGCACTAGTTAGCTCATTCCCCCACCCATTTTAGCTATTTCAACCAATAAAATATGATGTATTTGAGCAAATCATGCACTACCTAGCCCCTCTAGCATGATTTGCATAAATCTAGATCTAGATCTATCTCCTCCCACCACCTTTTCCACTAGATCTAGCTAGATCTCTCCATTTCTTAGATCTCTAGATCTCTCAAGCATTAAAGTCGACGTGTGGCGTCTCTCGGGTACTTTTGGACGTCGCATCAACTAATAGGTACATAACTAAATGAGTGGAATGTTCATGTGTTGGCGAAAATTCGCGGTTATATCACTAGTACTAGTGGTGGCAAAAGGTGGTCCATATATGTAAATGCATTGTTTTGCATTTGTTTACGCGTAAAGGAACATTGAGTTGCCAATGTTTTGCCAGAATGTTGATTAACTTCTGTTCCGGTGAATTTTGGAACTCCAGCATGACAATATTGTGGTGAACGAGCAGATGCCATAGGATGGCTTAGATTGGGGCCGAATGGACGCAAGAGGATTCGGGGGAGGGTTTGCGATCAGGTGGGAAGAGATTCCGGATGGTTTCCTCAAGAACTTGGCCAAGGCCAGAGGTTGAAGAAGAAAGACACAAGGAAGAACTCCCTCTAGATCACCATTTTCATTGATTCACACAAGTTACAGGCTCTGCCTTCCTACATACGCGCGTACATACTTGCCCGTGAAGAAGGGCTGCCCCCTTTCCTTATATAGGGGAGAGGGTGGCTTACAGAGCAAGAAACCCTAATAGCATCTTTGACTGGACAAACTACTTTACAGAGTTACTATACAAAGCTACTTTAATCATAGGTGACACCGGGGCCTTCTTTTATCATAGAAGCTGACGTCCTCCGGCTTCTTTCTCCGTCACCTCTCTCTTTGGCGCCAGGGCTCTGAATAAAGTTACTTTGCTTAGCTCATCCTTGTCTTCTTGCTCTGAAGAGAATCTTTGACCAGTCCTGCCGACAGGCTCTCCTTTCCGGTATCTTACCATGCCGGGTTCCGGCATACCCCTTTGGGGATACCGGCTTAGCCTTGCTCTCCCGGATTCCTACTAGGCTTCCGGTAAGAACATTAAACCGGTATCTTGATGGCTCAAACCATCCGGTTTGGCATGCCTTTGGCATACCGGGGGTTATCCCCCCAACATTAGTCCCCGAAGCTGGTATAGCCTGGAGGATTCTATCCTACAGACCATGCCAGGTTTTCATCTTTTTAAGATACCGGTTTAATCACTCATCTCTTGAGCTTAGTTCCGGCACCTTTACCCTTGTTCCTTTTCTTCTCTTTGCAAGGCTCGTTCCGGCATCTCTTTTTTCCGGCACCACGTGTCTTTACTCCTTCCTCGGCGAAGTCGAGAATATCTCGGGCCCCGCGCCTGTCAGTGACATGCGCACTGTAACTGACGCGCCAGTGTCCGTTGTCACATCGCTTCGACTCCCGCGCGCGCAGTTAATGCATCTCTGCGGATCCCACTACTTCTTCGGGATCCTGTGTGCGCCTCCGTGTGGCCTCCCTCTCTCGCGTGTATCCGTTCGCCACGTGGCGGCCCAAGGTGCGAACCGTCACGGGCCGCGAGGCGAACCGCCGCGGCCCAGCGGTTCCATCCCCACCTTCTCTCTTCTTTATAAACACAACTGCCCATTCCTCTTCATCTTCTTCGCATTCTCCTCCTTCGCGCACAGAGCTCCACGCCTTTGCGCCACCGCCGTTGCTCGTTCAAGCTCCGGCGCCCGGCGAACTCACGCCGCGCCTCCGCCGGACTTCGCTGTGCGGAGTTCTTCGGCAGCAACTCCGTCGCGCCCGCCGCATTCGCGTTTCTTCGCGAGCTTCTCCGCCTCGCCGTTGGTGGAGCTCGCCGGCGACCGCAGACCCGCTTCACCGTCAGCGAACGCTTCCTTCAGCGACCGCGCCGCTCAAGGTTGGTACCAATTTCACTTTACTCGCCATTCGCTTGCTTTCCAGATCTTGAGCCTTTGGTGTTCTTATTTGCTCTTTTTCTTTGGTTTTATTCTTACTCGTAGATCTTCACGAGGGGTTCAAGTTTGGGATTTCTGTTTCTCCGCCTACCCTCGCAATGTCTGACGAGGAATCTTCCTCCGCATCTTCTTCTTCCCTTTCTCTCAAGCGCCGTAGACCCTCTCCCGGTGAATCTACGGCCTCAGATCCAATGGAAACCGATTCCGGCAATCAGCAGGAATCCGGTAGCCTCCAAGAGTCCGGCGGCCACCTAGAATCCGGTAGCTTTAGCCAAGCTTCCGGTAGCCAAGAGGCCAGTAGCTCTGGCCAAGCCTCTAGCAGCTCCAGCCAATCTTCCGGCGAGGAGCCTTCCCCAACCACCCGCGGAGCCTGGATGGGCTCCAACGTTACTGAGTTCGAGATCGATTGGTTGTACCAGTCTCGGAGGATTCCGGAAGGAGTTACCTGCCGGATTCCGGATGACGAGATCGAACCGGATCCGGAAGACGACGAGTATGTTGTTTTTCTTGCTCACTTTGAGCGTGGCTTCGGCCTTCCTGCCTCTACTTTTTTCCGGGAGTTCTTAGATTTCTACGAACTCCAACCTCATCACCTTCCTGGCAACGCCATTTTCTATCTTTCTTGCTATGCCACCTTCATGGAGGCCTACATCGGCATTCGTCCCACTCGCGAGACGTTTGCCCGCTTCTTCAACTTGCGGATCAACTCCGTCCAGGGCAAGGATATTCCTAAGCCCAAGCCGCCCGTGCAGTGCGGCTCTTGCATCGTCGGCTCCCGCCAGGGGAGCACCTTTCTTAAGTTTTCCGGCCTCGAGTCTTGCCGCGCCTGGCAAGGAACTTTCTTCTATGTGAAGAACACCGGCCGCGCCGATCTCATCAATCTTCCTCCATACCAAGAGGGGCCCCCCAGCAGAACTAACTGGAGCTACAACCCAAGGACAGAACATGCCGAAACTAACCGGGTAGTGCGCTTCTTGGCCTCTTTGAAGAAGGAGACCAACATCTGTTCTGACGATGTCATCCGGACTTTCATATCGCGCCGGGTGCTTCCTCTGAAGCGCCGCGCACATAGGATGAGCGAGATGTATGGCCCAGGCGATCCTACCAAGATCACAGGCCGTGCTCTCAGCAAGAAAGACGTTGTACGCAAGGCTAAGCAGATCTGTCAAACTGCTATGCCTTTTGCGTGGGAATGGGGCCTCCTTCCCCTCAGTTCCTCTAACCCTCCGACTCAAGAAGTAAGAGATTGCGCAATTTAGGGTTGTCTTCTGCCGGTAACTTCTACTTTTGTTAACCTTCCTTTTTATCTCGTTTCAGGCCAGGGACCGCTTCCCTCTCATCCGGGCAGAGCCGCGAAGAACTCTCCGGAAGCGCGCCTTTGACTCCTTCGACCCGGATCCCTACATTTCTTGGAAGGATCTGAAGATGGGGAAGACTCCGGCTGCGCGCCTTGGCCGGGACCCGCCGGAGCCCACCGGAAACCCCGAGGACCTGGTTGTGCTCGAGGTACTTTCTTTTCCGGCTTCCTATACTTTGCCACTATTGCTTTCTTGCGAATTGCTTCTTAGCCATATCCAACTCACAGATCCACGAGCGCGTGCCGCCCCTGCGCGCCGAGGCCGGCTCTGAGTTTGTGGACAAGCTCATGGCCCAGGGCCAGAAGAACAAGCAGCCGGCATCTACTGCCGGCTCCAGCCATGCTCCTCCCTCCAAGCGCTTCCGGACGGAGCCCGTGGGGGAGAAGGAAGTGGGCGTGCGCCGCTACGGGCGCAAAGCGATGCCAACCGCTTCCGGGTAATTTTCTTTTCCGGCTTGCCTCTTTTTTGCCAAGTTCTTTTTCCGGTTGCTTTTTCTCAACCAATGGTCTTTTCTCTTTTTCTCAGCCCCGCTCTCAGGCTTGGCCCAAGGCCATCGGGCTCTGAGGGATCCGCAAGGACCTCAACCCCTCCTCCTCGCTCAAGCCCGGCACCATCTGGTGCCGGCAACTCCTCTGCCTCCCTTTCGGGGGGCACAACAAATTCGGGGCGTGCGGCCCCTTCACTGTCAGATCACCGCACGGAGGAGGATCTTTCCTTCCTCCCGGAACACCAAGACACCGGTGCCAGCAACATCGGCGCCGGAGAAGAACAAGCTGCCGGGCGGGCGGAGCCTTCTGCTCCTCCCGTCCTTGAAAAGACAACTTCCGCGCCGGAACCTTCCGCGCCGGAAGGCTCCAACACGGGTGACGCCCCTAGCGCTCCCCCTTCTCCACGCACCATCCTCATGCCTCCGCCAGAGGCTCCTCGCGCCCAGCCCTCCAAAGCCGCTCCTAGCGCGCCGCCGGCCAAGACCTCCGGGGCCTCCTCTACCGCGCCACCGCCCAAGCCTTCCAAGCTCATTAAGGGGAAGGCGACGGCCTCCAGCGCCCCTTCGGGCGGCCAGCAGCCCTTGGTGCTGCACGTCTCCAAGGCTGCCAAAGGTGCCAGCATGAAGGCCACCGGCCTCCTCGGCCGCATCACGGAGTTCCAGCGCCAAGGCCGGGACCTGGGGCACCTCCTGCCCTATGCTCAAAAGTGGAACGCCGCGGACATCACTCCGGCAACCCGCGGAATGGGCAAGGATCGGCTGCCGGCACCTGATCCTGTCGGGGATCGGTGTTCTGAGGAGCACTTCATGCGGCTCCGGGCTGCCGTAAAAGAGCTTGACAGCGCGTGGTACGATTCCACGAACAATCTGACGGTATGTTCTACTAACTTTCAATCTTTGCCGGTTTCTTCGTTTCCGGCTCTGTTTTACCTTTTCCTTAGTTTCATGCCGGTTTCTCTCTTGTCTATCTTCCCAGTCCCCGAGTTTTGTGGTGAGAGCGCAGCTCTTAGCGCAAAACTTAACTTAAGATTTTAGCGTGAAACCGGCACTGCCAGTCCCCGAGTTTCGGGTTAAACATCTTCTCCTTAACACATAATTTACCTTGGAAACGCGCAAAACCGGCACTGCCAGTCCCCGAGTTTCGGGTTAAGAACTTTGTTCTTAGCGCAAAACTTATCTTAAAACCGCGCAAAACCGGCACTGCCAGTCCCCGAGTTTCGGGTTAAGAACTTTGTTCTTAGCGCAAAACTTAACTCATTTCTTCTTTTTCTTGAACAGGTCACCGCTGACGCTCGGAAGGCCCTTTTCGAGGAGCTTTTGTGGGAGCACCGGGAGCTCGCTGAGGCACATGACAAGTGCCAAGGTAAGTTTTTGTTCCACCGGCATCTTTGCTACCGGAAACCTTTTTTCCTTGTGATATTTACAATTTCTGTTCAACAGTGATCCCGGAAGCTTCCATCGATGCTCTGAAAGAGCAGCTCGCCATGGCCCAACGTACTATTTTTTCCTTTCTCCTTTGAACTTGGTTTCTTTTCATTTTTACTAGTGTAACCTTGTTAACATTCTTTTTTCCGGTTACAGGGGTGAAGGACCAGCTCAACCGGCAGCACCAGGAGGAGCTGAACGCCCTCAAGACCAGCTACCAGGAGCTCAAGTCTCAGCTGATTCAGCTGGGGCTGGACCACGCCAAGGCCCTCAAGGCCGCTGAAGTGACCGCAGCGGCCAAGTTGGACGAGGCTCTGGAGGATGCCTGCAATGCCACTGTGGTGTTGCGGGCAGAGCTGGAGGAGATGGCCAAGGCCCGGAAGGGTGCCGAGGAGAAGGCCGCGCGGCTGGAGGAGGAGCATAAGGAGTGCGATCAGCTGATCCTGCAGACCGACACACTCGCCCTCCGTAAGTTCTTTTCTTTTACACCTTGACTACTGCATACGAGCCTTTCTTCCTTCGACCCCATTTTCTTTCCGCTATCTTTCCGTCCGGTCTCTCTTCTTCCGGATTCTTTTCTCTCCGGTCTCTTTTTCTTCCGGACTCTTTTCCTTAAACTTTTTCTTTCTTTGCATAGGCCTCTTTCCGGACTCGCAGAGGTACGCCGTCAAGAAGGTCGACGCGCAACGCAAGGACAAAGGCCAAGCGGATCTTACCGTGCCATGGACGCCCAAGGACCATCTGGTCGCGCTTAACGCGCGGGTGTCCCATATGCGCTGCATAGACCGCAATCTTTCGGACATCCCTGATGTAGCTACCCAGCTATACAGGACTTTATGGCCTGGCGAGGAGGTGCCGGACACCTTCTCCCTCATCAGCGATCGCCTCAAGGGTGCCGGCAAGAGGATCCGCGAGTGGCAGTGCTCTGCTGCCCGCGCTGGAGCGGACTCCGCCCTCCGCGTCGCCTGCTCCTGGTACCCGGAGCTCAACCTGGATGCGCTTACCGGCGTGCGCGAAGGCGCAGAAACGGATCTGGACCCGATCCTTACCGCTAAGCGGCAGGATCGCGCGTACCGGATCGCGGAGTATGCCGACATGCGCACCTTCATCCCTCCCCCTCCTGGCGTCACGGACTATCTCGACGAGGAGGAAGATGAAGCCGAAGAAGAGCTCCTGGACGACGCTGATGCCGGTGCTGCTCCTCCGGAAGCCCCTGCTGCGTGATTACTCTCTTTGAAGTGTTTGCCTGCTATCTGTTTGTTGGTCCTGCTTATCTTTGAAACAATGTTCGTTAAATTCTGCCCCGGAATGCCGGGGTCTATGATGTAAGACTTTAAGTTTGCCTGTGGTTGTGCTACAACATTTCCTGCCGGTAAGTTATACCGGTAGCTAAGTATTTCTAAGTTTGCTTTAGCACATTTGCTTTTGGTTTTAACTTTATCCTGCACTGCAAAGATTCCTCAATTGTTTCCGCATCCAATTTGATGCATACTTGGTTCTTTTGCCTTGGCTCTGCCTGCCTTCTCTGGGCGTTCTTTGGCGTATGAGCACAAGGTTCTTTCACCAAACAAGCATCTTCTTGAACTTAGAAATAACTTTGAAATTTTGCAAAAAACCGGTTTAACCGGGGTTAGTTAAACTTTCCGGATTGTTCTTTCCTGCTCTCCCTTCTCGCAGTTCATGTGCTTATCCCCTACCGGTTTATCTTGCTTGCCATGAAGCCGATTTGCGGACAGCAGCAGAGTCGAAGACTCCGGTAGGATTTAGCACACTACTAATCCGGAAAGAAAAAACATTCAATAAGCAACCGGTAAACTGAAAAAATAGACAAGTTACATGCAACTTAAGTTGGGGTAGTCCCCGAGATTCATTCAAGGTTCCGGCATCTTTTATTCATAGCATATAAGGTACAAAAAGGAACTTCTTACACCACCACTTCAAGAGTAGAAAGGGCGCAACAGAGCTACGTTCCATGGACGCTTGCTCTCTTCTCCGGACCTGTCCGCCTTTCCTTTCTTCCACTCCTGTGCATCGATCAAGTAGTATGCATCATTGTGAAGCACCTTGCTTACAATGAAGGGACCTTCCCATGGTGGCAAGAGCTTATGCCGGCCTTCAGTGCGCTGCACCAGGCGAAGTACAAGATCTCCTTCCCGGAAAACTCTCGGGTTAACCTTCCGGTTATGATAGCGTCTGAGGTTTTGCTGGTAAATGGCTGTTCTTGCCAAAGCTAGCTCTCTTGCTTCTTCCAGCAAGTCCACATCATTTTCTCTGGCCTCTTTGACCTCTTGCTCAGTATAGAGCTGTACCCTTGGTGAATCATGAATGATATCGGTTGGTATCACCGCTTCTGCTCCATAAACCATGAAGAAAGGAGTGTATCCGGTAGACCGGTTTGGGGTTGTTCTTATACTCCACAAGATCTTGATGGTAGCTCATCGAGCCAACATCCCGGTGACTTTTCCACCGCATCAATGAGTCTAGGCTTGATACCGGAAAGCACCAAAGCATTCATTCTTTCCACTTGGCCATTGCCTTGTGGGTGTGCCACTGAGCACAAATCCAACCGGATGTTGTTGTCTTCACAGAACCTTTTGAACTCACCTTGAGCAAAGTTGGTTCCATTATCAGTGATGATGCTGTGCGGGTATCCATACCGCAAAATGACATCTTTCAGGAATTTCACCGCTGTATGCCCATCACACTTTGCGATAGGTTTTACTTCTAGCCATTTGGTGAACTTATCCACCATGACCAAGATGTGAGTCATGCTGCTTCTTGCAGTTTTGAATGGGCCAACCATGTCAAGGCACCAAACAGCAAATGGCCATGTTAGCGGTATTGTCTTTAAACCAGATGCTGGGGTATGGTTTTGCTTGGCGTACCTCTGGCAGCCGTTGCATTTTCTTACCAAATCCTCAGCGTTCTCCAAAGCAGTGGGCCAATAGAACCCATGCCGGAAAACTTTTGCTACCAGCGCCCTTGATGAAGCGTGATGCCCACATTCTCCTTGGTGAATTTCCTCAAGCATTTCTTTTCCTTCCTCCGGTTCCACACATCTTTGAAGGACACCGGTAATGCTTCTCTTGTACACCTCACCATTGATGAACGTGTAAGCTTTGGACCTTCTTTGTATCCTCCTTGATTCATTTTCGTCAGCCGGCAAGGTGCCGTTGATCAGGAATTCCTTAATAGGTTTAACCCATGACGGTATCTCTCGAACCAAAAAGACCGGTGCATCTATTTCCATGCTATCCACCAGCATCATTTCTTCCGGTATGGGTACAGCAGTCCCCGAGCTTACCGGAGCAGTCCCCGGGTTCCCTTCATCGATATCCATGGGTACTACGTGTGACTCTGGTACAAAAATTGATTCTGATTCCGGGCTTGGTTTGATCGATGGCACTCTTAAGTGAGCCAAAGCTATTCCGGGAGGAATTTCTTGCCTAGATGAGCCCAGCTTGGACAAAGCATCCGCGGCCTCATTTTCTGCTCGCGGCACATGGTGAAACTCACACCCTTCGAAGAATCCGGCAATCTTTTGCACGTGAAACCGGTACGAGGCCATGTTGGCATCTTTTGCATCCCAATCTCCGGAACACTGTTGTACCACAAGGTCTGAATCTCCATAGCAAATGATCCGGTGTGCACCGATTTCTTTTGCGACCTTAAGCCCATGGATCAAAGCTTCATATTCAGCGACATTGTTTGATGCCCTGAAATGCACTTGCAAAACATACCGGAGGTGATCTCCTTTTGGGGAGGTGAGCACCACACCGGCACCTAGACCTTCCTTGAGCTTGGATCCATCAAAGTGCATCTTCCAGTATTCTATCCTCTGATCTGGCGGTTTGTACTGCATCTCCGCCCAATCAACAAGGAAATCAGCCAAAGCCTGTGATTTTATGGCATCTCTTCTTTCATACACCGGCACGTATGGTGATATCTGGATTGCCCATTTCACAATCCGGCCGCTGGCGTCTTTGTTACACATGATGTCGGAAATTGGTGCTTCACTTACCACCTTCATGGGGTGCTCCTCAAAGTAGTGCTTGAGTTTTGTGGCGGCCATGTACACGCCATAAGTCATTTTCTGGAAGTGAGGGTAGTTCTGTTTTGAGAGGGAGAGCACCTCGCTCAGGTAGTATACCGGCCTCTGGACGGTTTTTTCTTCCTCTTCTCTTTCAACTACAACCACTACACTCACAACCCGGTTTGTTGCTGCTATGTATAACAGCATAGGCTCTCTTTCTAGAGGTGAAGCCAGTATAGGTGCTGTGGCTAGCATTGTTTTTAGCTCTTTAAACGCTGCGTCTGCCTGAGGGGTCCAGACGAACGTGTCAGATTTTTTCATCAGAGCATAGAGTGGCAGAGCTTTTTCTCCCAATCTGCTTACAAACCGGCTCAGCGATGCCAAGCTTCCGGTAAACTTCTGCACATCTTTTAACTCTCGAGGAATAGTCATTCTTTCTATTGCCCGGATCTTTACCGGATTAACCTCTATGCCCCGGCTTGATACCAGGAAACCGAGCAGCTTGCCGGCAGGGACACCAAAGGTGCATTTTGCCGGATTGAGTTTCATCCGGAACCGTCTTAGGTTATCGAATGTTTGCCGGATGTCATCGATTAAGGTGTTCTTTACCTTAGTTTTTATCACGATGTCATCCACATAGACTTGTACGTTTTTCCCAATTTGATCAAACAAGCATTTTTGCATACAGCGCTGGTACGTTGCACCAGCGTTGCGCAAACCAAAAGGCATAGTGACATAGCAATAAGCCCCGTGCGGGGTAATGAACGCAGTTTTTATTTGATCTTCCTTTTTCAAGGGAATTTGGTGGAAACCGGAATAGGCATCCAGGAAGGACAACAACTCACACCCAGCAGTTGAATCAATCACTTGATCGATTCGTGGCAAAGGAAAAGGATCTCTTGGGCAAGCCTTGTTCAGGTTGGTGTAGTCGATGCACATGCGCCACACCTTCGGAGCTTTTGCCTCCAGGTTCTCATCTTTCTTCTTTTCAACCATTACCGGATTGGCCAGCCACTCTGTGTGCGTGACCTCCACAATGAACCCGGCAACAAGCAGCTTGGTTACCTCTTCTCCTATGATCTTTCTTCTGTCTTCAGCGAACCGGCGCAGTGGTTGCCGTACCGGCTTGGCATCTTTCCGGACGTTTAGAGAGTGCTCAGCCAGCTCCCTCGGAACACCTACCAAATCATCAGTTGACCAGGCAAAGATATTCCGATTCTCACGGAGGAAGCTGACGAGCGCGCTTTCCTATGCTTGGTCGAGACCGGCACCGATACGAACGGTGCGCTCTGGGTAAGCCGGATCCAGCACGATGTCCTTTGTTTCATTCGTTGGCTTGAATGCCGGTGAGCCCATGTTTTCACTCATTGCCGCTAAGCTCATTTGTGAGGATTGAGCCAGCGCAACAGCTGTTTGCATTCTTTTCTTTTCCTCCGCGATCACCAGCGATTCCGCTAGGTTCGATCCGGCAGATGCAGTTTCCAGTGAGATCTTATAGTTTCCCACCACAGTCAGTGGTCCACGAGGTGCCGGCATCTTCATCTTGAGGTAAGCCGTATGAGTTGTGGCCATGAAGGCTGCCAATGCCGGTCTCCCCAGCAATGCATGGTAGGGGCTGTCTAGATCCACCACCTCAAACTCCAGATTTTCCACCCGGCAATTGTCACGTCCTCCAAATGCCACGTCCACCCGAACTTTTCCTATCGGGGCACAGGACAAACCAGGAACAATCCCGTGGAACATTGTGCGCGTTGGCTGAAGCATGTTTTCTGTTATGCCCAGCGTATGCATGGTGTGCTTGTACATGATGTTGATGCTACTGCCATTGTCTATCAGCACCTTGCTGAACTTCACTCGAGTTTGCGGCCCTTTCATGATTGGGTCCACAACAAGAGCATATCCACCCGGATTCGGCATGATCTTTGGGTGATCCTTGGATGACCAGGTAATTTCCTGATTGGACCACATCATGTACTTGGGAACTGCCGGCATCACAGCATTGACCTCCATGGAGCGCCGGTGTACACTTTGCCGGTCTGTTGGCTCAGTGACAAAGACAACACAGCACAGATGCGGATCTTCGTAAACATTCCGGCCTAAAGGTGCCGGTGGAGGTGGCTGGTTATCATTTTGCTCCACCCGGTTAACTTGCTGGTACTGCTGCCGGTTTGGCTGCACCGGTAAGGCGTTTGCCCCGGTAAGTGGTGGTGGTAGCGGTAGCTGTTGCTGCTGCTGCGGCATGTCTTGTGTCGTGGTATCGTCACGGCATATGCCATAGGGTGGCTAATCGAAGTGGTTCCTGAGGGATCTCACGGCGGTATCCGGATGCGGGTATGGGCACGAGCGACACGGCGACGTACCCAGGTTCGAGGCCCTCCGATGGAGGTAAAACCTCTACTCCTGCTATGAGTGTATATGATGATCACACAGTACAATGGTGCTCCTAGAGCTGTGTCCGGCTGCTCCTGAGAGGCTAAGGAAGACTATGGTCTCTCTCACAGGGCAGCTCTGTAGGTGGGTGAAAGCAATAAATGATCGATCCCCTGCACGAGAGGGGGTAGTGCGGCTTATATAGGCACCGGCACTTTACATATAAAACCCTATAGTTTACTGGCCGGCTGGGCCGGCTTCGGCTTCCGCTCCTTCCCGAGGCGGTGACGTCAGGAGTGGTTGAGGCATCGTGGCCTGTCCCATCCGGCTGCCACGGTCAGCGGTATGGAGGAGGTGTCCCTGTCGCCGTCAGCCACTGTAGCCAGTACGGATCGTCGTAAGCTCTGACGGCCTGTCCGGCGCGTGGCACTATTGCTCCACAGTGCCCCGCGTTTTACGGAAGATGGAGTCAGCGTGGACTTTGGGAACCCGGATCACCTACCGGTTCCTTCCAGTGCAAGACTCGCCAGCCTCGAGTCGGTCTGAGGTACAAACCCCAGTCGGATATGGCTTGTAGAAGCCGGCCCAACTACAGCATTGGTGGCCGTAGCCAGGCCGACTAGGACCTAGAGCCAGCCGGCTTCCGGACCAGCCGGCCACGGCGCCAGCCGGCTGCTCCTCAGCCGGCCTTTGCCGCGAGCCGGCCAGTGGCCAGCCGGCTGCTCCGCGTCCATTGCCCTACCCGGGGTCTTCCCCCCGACATTAGCCCCCGAAGCTGGCAAGGTCCTGCGTTTAGAAGGACCTAGGCAGGTTTTCCTGGCTTCTCGAATATACTTGACGGCACTTGGAGGGGCCGACTGAGAATTCCCATTCAGCCGGCTGCGCCCTCACCCGGCTCGTTCCTGCCGGCTGCTTCTGGCCGGCCGCTTTTTACACTTGTACAGTTTTTGCTTTTTCGCAAGATCTGATGGCGCCTCCGCCTTGCTGATGAATTTTGGCTCGGGTGGAACTTATTGTCCGGCTCCGGCTTGCGGCGCACCGGAGTCTCCACCGCCTCGGGTCCTGCGCCCGACTTGACTGGTCTGGCGCCTGGCCCGGTGGTCGGTTCGTCTGGTCACATCAATGTCCCCCCGGATCCGGTGCGGTAGTGGGCGACGTGGTGTGGCCGTTTCCGAAAACCGTCGTGGACGTGGGAGGAGTTACGGCGCAGTAAATCCGGGGACGTGGCCCACGACCGCCACTTGGAGGCCAACCGCCCGCGGCAGGAGGCTATAAATGCCGCGGGGGAGGCATCGAGGCGGCCACTTGCCATTCTCTTCCTCCTCGCGCTCCTGCTTCCATCGCTCCCTGCGCGCTCGAGCTCACTGTTGCTCCGGCGAACGCCTCCCGCTGGCGAACTCCGGCAGGCGAATCTCCGCCGATCCGCCGCCGCCACTCCGTCAATCCGGCGCCACGGGGCCGCGCGTCTCGACGGAGCGTCCTCAGCCGCCGTTGTCGCCGCCGCGGTCGCAAGGTTCCTCCTCGCCGTTTAGTCTCTCCTGGTCATCTTCTTCCTCGACATCGCCAATGGCGTCCCCCAGCGGATCGTGGAGGGGCTCCTACATGCAGGAGGACGACATCGAACGCTGGTGCGCCTCGGCGGATCCCGCAGTCGGTGATCACGCGGGTGCCCGGCGAGGAGGTGGAGCCCGAGCCGCGGCCCGGCGAGCGCGTCGTCTTCGGCGCGCACCTCGATCGCGGGCTGGGCCTGCCGGCTTCGACGTTCTTCCGGCAGTTCCTCGACCACTTCGGCCTTCAGCCGCACCACCTGCCGGCCAACGCGTGCGTCCTCCTGAGCTGCTTCGTGGCGTTCATGGAGGCTTACGCCGGCTTGTGGCCCGACATCGACTTCTGGAGTCGGCTCTTCTTCTTGAAGGCGCAGACCAACGACGGCCGCCTGCGAGCCTGCGGCGCCGCCTCGATCTACACCCGGCCTGGTACGCCTTTCCCCAAAATCCCCACCGTCGACTCGGTGAAGAACTGGCAGATGTCATTCTTCTACGTGCGCAACGAGGGGGAGCTCGTCGACCGGATCAACTTGCCGGAGTTCAACCCGGCTCCTCCAGTCGGCCGGATCAACTGGAGCCACAACGCCCGCTCGACGGATCAGAACGCCGAGGTGAATCTGCTTTGGGACTTCCTGGCGACAGCCACGGGCTGACTGCCGAAGATCTCCTCTGCACCATCGCCGAGCGCCGGGTGCTGCCGCTCCAGATGCGCACCCACAAGATCGGGCACATGTCCGGCCGGTTCGATCCGAACCGGACATCCACGGCGCGGCTCACCAAGGCCCAGGTGGCCAGCCGGGTGAACCACATCACCAAGGCGAACCTGCCGGAGGACTGGAGTTACGGGCTGGTGCCCTGCGACAGGAACCATCCACCGGCGCGGGTAAGCCTCGTGTCTTTGCCATTTTCCGGCTTGCGGCTGCGGGGCCGACTTCCTTTTTCTTCTGCCGACATCCGGCTTGCCATATGCTCATGTTTTCTCTGTCTTTCTAGCTTTTTGAGCGCCAGAACGCCGAGGACGGCGACCTGGCGACGAAGAGGTGGACGCCGGATCACGTCGATCCGGCTGACCAAGCCGGCGACCATGCCGGCGACGACGACCTGCCGCAGGCGCCTGATCTAGGCGGCCAGGGGGAGCACAATCCGCCCCCCTCACCAGAGCAGCAGGAGGAGGAGGAGCCGGCGACGTCCGGCACGGGGCCAATCCCCGCCGTGCCTCTGCGCACGAGGCCGCCAAGCACCACGGCGACTTCGGCGCCCAAGGGCACGAAGCGAGCCGGCTCCACCGCCGCCTTGGAGGCGAAGGCGAAGAAGCAGCGCCGGCAGCAGCCGAAGAAGGTCCCGGAGCAGGCCGGGTGAGTTCTCTTTCTTTTTCTTGTTTGATTCCTTTTCTTTCCTTGCTTTCATGCTTATTGTCTTTCTGTTTATCCGGCTAGGGTCCCTATCAAGTTCGCCCAAGGCGGCGGCTCCCGGCAAGCTCCGCGCGTCGCGTCGCCGCCGCTGCGCCAAAGGAGGGAGCCGACGCCGCAGCCTTCATCGCGCGCTCCTACGCCACCGCCGCCTGCGGGTACTGCGCCTTCCGCAGGGGCACCTTCCTTCGCCGTGCCGCTGGCCTCAGCGCCTGATCGCGGCACGCGGGTCGAGCCGCCGCGGCAGCCGACGCTGGACGATATGTTCCCGCGCCGCGCCCCGTTTGTGGAGCGGGCAGCCGGAGCTGGCAGGGGCATGCCATCTGTGGCAGGAGCTGGAGCTGGTGGGGCTGCGCCGCCTTCGACCGGAGTCGGCGGGCCCGCGCCCAACGTCGTGGTGTTGGAGAGTTCTCCGGAAGGAGCGCCTCAAGCGCCGGATGCGACGGCTCCCACCGGGCCGACTGCTTCGACCGCGCCGCCTCCAGCTTCGGAGCCGACGAGGAGGGAGCCGACCGGGAAGGAGCCGGCGAGGGGGGAGCCAGCGCGCTCAAAGGACACCGACTCCCGGGCTCTGGTGAGGACGAGGGGCCCGCCGGGCCCAACTGAGGGCCTTCACGTGGCCAAGGGGGCCCGGCTGCTTCATGTGCCGTCTGCCTCTGACTCCAGCCTAGGCTCGGCTGGCACCATGGAGGCTGCGTGGCATACGGCGGATTCTTGCGAGGTGTTCAACCGGGAGGGGCAGCCTGGTACGGCGCCCATGAAGATGGTCTTCTCCGGCTACCGAGCCGGCCTTAAGAACAAGGCCGCCGAGGCCCTTGCCCAGCTAGCGACGCTGGAGGATGCTGACAAGGTAGGTGTCTTCTTGTTTTTGTAATTTGTTATTATCCTGGTAGCCCTCCGAGGCATGGTCCGGCTGCTTGGAGCCGGTCCGGGTTTCGTCTGGATATCTGATTGTTTCTTTCAGGCGGTTACGGAGCGACGCACCGTCTTGTACAACAAGGTGGTGACTAGCTACCACAAGGCCAAGATCGAGCGAGCCGGCTTGGCTCGCGAGCTGGAGGCTGTCAAGGGTAAGCTCTATGCTTCCTTTGACTTAATGTCTTGTTTTCTTTCAGTCTTGGTTGGCTGACATTTCTTTCTGGCCGCCTCGCAGTTGAAGCCGCCAAGGTCCCGCAGCTGGAGTCGGATCTCCGAGCCGCTCGCGCCCAGTGCGCCGAGAGCGAGGAGGCGGGCCGATCCGCCGCCGGCAAGCTCAAGCTGGCTGAGCAGGAGCTGACGCGGCTGCGCCTGCTGGAACAGAACCACCTTGCTGAGCTCAACTCCCTCCGGACGGCGGAGAAGGAGAAGGTGGAGGATCTGAGCCGGCGGCTGACGGAGGTGGAGAAGCAGCGGCTTGTGCTGCAGGAGGAGGTCACCGTCAAGTCCACAGAGCTGACGGCTACCGCCAAGCGCTGGACGGATGAGATTGGCGCACTAGATCGCGGCTTGGTGGGTGAGTGCATCTCTAAGTTCCTTTCCCTTTGCCGGCTTTCGGCTGTTGGCTGCTGGCTTTTGCTGGCAGCCGGCAGCAGAAACTTCGTTATCTTCAACTTGGGGCTGGTGGCAGTCGGTTCTTGCCGGCTGCCGCCAGGCTTTTCCTTTTGGCTTAGGACTTCGAAAATTTGCATTTTTCAGCTTATTTCGGCTTCGATGACTTCTGACTTGCTTTGTCTTGCAGCGACCTTCCCGGAGACGCAGGACGCGGCTCTGGCAGCCGTTGGCGTTGCGCGCGAGTCCAGGAGGCAGGAGACCGGCGAGGGCAGCTCGGAGTATTTCTCCATGGAGGATCACATGGCGTCCATGGCTGCCCGCGTCGAGCCTATCACCAAGCTCGGCTGGGAGCTTCGGAAGGCGGCTGAAGAGCTGGTGCCTATGCTGTGGCCTGAAGAGGGGGCGCCGCAGGATATCTCCGGCCTCATCTCCGCGATGGAGCGGGCGCCGGACCGCTTCCTCGACTGGAAGGAGTCGGCCACGCGCGCCGGTGCCGACATGGCGCTGTCCTTCGTCCTCTCCTGGTACAACGAGGTGGACCTGGGGCAGCTTGAGTTCCGGCGAGCCGGCGTGGAGGACAAGCTCCCAGCCGATCTCAAGGCCGCCCGCCTTTCTCGAGCCAGCACCATCACCGAGTTCGTCGACAAGGCCCTCTTCGTCGCGGACCCGAACCCTCCTCCATCCGATGGGGAGTATATGGACGATGAGGAGGCGGAGGACGTGCCTGAGGACGACCCGGCAGCCGGCTCCACTGATGCCCCTCCGGCTTAGATTTCCTGCTTTCCAGTTGTTCTTTTGCCAAGACAATTCGTTAAATCCCCGGGATGCCGGGTGCAGATGTATGAATATTATCGCCCTTTAATTATGTCACATTTTAATGTGTTTGTTAATCATTTGTGTGCCGAGTTGCTTTCTTTCGACTCGTTCGTTTTTTCCCATCCGCCCCACTCTTCGGCTGTGCTCTTGCCGGTCGTACGTCCGACTTGCGATCCATCGCCGGATCAAGAGCGGGCCGCTGGGTGAGGCTGACAGTATTTCAGTCGAACGAGCTGAATTTGGCAATCCGGCACTTATATGAAAAGTTGCAAGTCAACTCGCTTTTACTCTTTCCCTTAGTCGTTTTTCGCGTGCCGGCTCCCTAGGCCTTACTCCCGCCAGCCGGACAGCCGGGTTGCGGTCTGTAGCTGGATCGGAAGCCGGCTGTCGGAAACCGGATCACGTTACTGAGCCGACCGCGTGAGAGGGTTCAAGCCAATTGGCGAAACAAGGTAAAGTACGCGAAAAACTTGTCGGAAACAGCGCTCTTGGCGCAAGCTTTTTCATAACTCACAAAAGGGATACAAGGGATACATACATTCCTGCTCTCATGTGTAAAATGGGCGGAGTAACCTGACATTCCAGGGACGTTTAGTCTCCTCGTCAGCCTTGTCCGGCTTGTTTTTCTTAGCCTCTTGGGCATCTATGAGATAGTAGGAATCATTGCCTACTGCCTTGCTCACGATGAAGGGACCCTCCCATGGGGATGATAGTTTATGCTGTCCGGCTGTCCTCTGGATCAGCCGGAGCACTAGGTCTCCCTCTCGGAATGCTAAGGGCTGGACCCTCCGGCTGTGATAGCGTCGGAGGCTTTGCTGGTAGATAGTAGATCTAGACTCAGCCAGCAGCCGGGCCTCTTCGACCAGGTCAACTCCATCTTCGCGAGCTTCTTTGGCTTCGGCTTCTGTGTAGAGCTTGATCCTTGGCGCGTCATGCTCGATATCAGTCGGCAAGACGGCTTCGGCCCCGTATACGAGGAAAAATGGTGTGAAGCCGGCGAGCGGTTTGTCGTTGTGCGCAGGCTCCACAGCACATTGGGCAGTTCTTCAATCCAGCAGCCGGCTGTTCGCTCGAGCGGCTCCACCAGCCGGGGCCGGATGCCGGCTAGGACTAAGCCGTTAGCCTTTTCCACTTGTCCATTGGACTCTGGGTGTGCCACAGAAGATAGGGCCATCCGGATCCCCATTTCCCCGCAATAGCGAGAGAAGATGCCTTGGGAGAAGTTGGTGCCGTTGTCGGTGATGATGGTGTGGGGGTAGCCGAATCTCACAATGATTTCCTTGAGGAATGTGACGGCTGTGGACCCGTCCAGTTTCTTGATTGGCTTGGCTTCGATCCACTTGGTGAATTTGTCAATCATCACCAAGAGGTGTGTCATGCCGCCTCGCGCTGTTCTGAATGGGACTACCATATCCAAGCCCCATACGGCGAACGGCCATGTGATGGGGATGGTTTTCAAGGCGGAAGCCGGCTGGTGTCTTTGCTTTGCGAAGCGCTGACAGCCGTTGCACTTCTTCACCAAATCTTCTGCGTCTCTGAGCGCAGTCGGCCAGTAAAAACCGTGCCGGAAGGCTTTGGCCACTATGGCTCTGGATGAGGCGTGATGTCCGCACTCTCCTTGATGGATTTCCCGTAGGAGTTCAATCCCTTCAGCCGGCTCGACGCACCGCTGGAACACCCCACTTACGCTGCGTTTGTACAGCTGGTGGTTGATGATGGTATAGGCCTTGGCCCTTCTCTCAATCTGCCTGGCCTGGACTCTATCATCAGGCAGCACACCGTCGGTGAGGTAGGAGAGGAATTCTTGTGCCCATGAAGGTACGCATCTTATCTCGAATACGCTGACCAACAGGGCCTCCTGCGTGGGAGCTTCCGGATTCGACTGCATGGTCGCCGGGTTCGGCTTGCTAGCCGGCGGGTTTGGCTTGCTAGCCCCCGAGTTTGGCGATGAAGCCCCCGGGTTGGACTGAGAAGTCCCCGGGTTCGGCGTGGAAGCCGGCGGGTTTGGCTTGTTAGCCCCCGACTTGGGCGATGAAGCCCCCGGGTTCGGCTGAGCAGCCCCCGGGTCAGCCGGCACGAATATTGAATCCGAGTCCGGTGACGGTATGATGGACGGCTTCTTGAGAACCGCCAAGGCGACACCCGGCGGAATGGCTTGCCGGGTTGAGCCAATCTTGGATAAGGCATCAGCCGCTTCGTTATTTGCTCGTGGCACATGGTGGAATTCGCAGCCGTCGAAGAAGCCGGATAGCTGCTGGACATGGAAGCGGTACGAGGCCATGTTGGCGTCCTTCGCGTCCCAGTCGCCAGATGCTTGCTGTATGACCAAGTCGGAGTCGCCGAAGCAGAGTATGCGACGCACGCCAATCTCCTTGGCCAGCTTCAGCCCATGAATGAGCGCTTCATACTCCGCCACATTGTTGGAGGCGGCGAAGTGGATCTGCAGGACGTAGTCCAGCCGGTCCCCCTTGGGAGAAGTGATGACGATGCCGGCTCCCAAGCCGTTGCGCATCTTCGAGCCGTCGAAGTGCATCTTCCAGTGTGTGGAATCCGGCACAGGCGGCAGGTACTGCATCTCAGCCCAGTCGACGAAGAAGTCCGCGAGGATCTGCGACTTGATGGCTGTGCGTGGCTCGTAGAGGATGGTGTGGGCGGCTAGCTCCAGGGCCCACTTGGCGACCCGGCCGTTGGCATCCTTGCTGCCGATGATTTCCGCCAAGGGTGCTGTGGCAACCACCCTGATGGGGTGCTCTTGGAAGTAGTGCTTGAGCTTCTTGGCCGCCATGTAGACGCCGTAGGTGACCTTCTGGTAATGGGGGTAGTTTTGCTTCGACTGGGAGAGCACTTCGCTAAGGTAGTAAACTGGACGTTGAACCAGCCGCTCCCTGTTGCCGGCTTCTCTGCGCTCCACCACCAGGACAACGCTAACCACTCGATTGGTGGCTGCGGTGTATAACAGCATCGGCTCCATTGAACCCGGCGTTGCAAGGATTGGCGCGGTTGAGAGCACGCGCTTCAAGTCACGGAAAGCCTCATCCGCCTGCGGTGACCAGACGAACTTGTCCGCCTTCTTCATTAGTTGATACAGGGGCAGTGCCTTCTCCCCCAGCCGGCTGACGAAGCGGCTCAAGGAGGCCAGGCAGCCAGTGAACTTCTGGACGTCCTTGAGGCACTGCGGCAGTTCCATCTTCTCCAGGGCACTGATCTTGTCCGGGTTGGCTTCGATCCCTCGCTGAGAGACGAGGTAGCCAAGGAGCTGGCCAGACGGCACGCCGAATGTGCACTTGGCCGGGTTGAGCTTCATCCGGAATCTTCTCAAATTGGTGAAGGTTTCTCTCAGGTCAACAAGGAGGGTAGTCGTCTCCTTGGTCTTTACAACGACATCATCCACATATGCGTGAACGTTTCTGCCGATTTGATCCTGTAAGCATTTTTGCATGCACCTTTGGTAGGTGGCGCCTGCATTTTTCAAGCCGAACGGCATAGTCGTGTAGCAATAAGCCCCGTACGGGGTAATGAACGAAGTCTTTATTTGATCAGCCGGATTCAAAGGAATCTGGTGGTAGCCTGAATAGGCGTCTAAGAAAGACAACAGTTCACAGCCGGCAGTCGAGTCTATGACTTGATCTATGCGCGGCAGGGGGAAGGGATCCTTTGGGCACGCCTTGTTCAGGCTGGTGTAGTCGATACACATGCGCCAGGAGCCGTTCTTCTTCCAAAACTAGGACCGGGTTCGCCAACCAGTCCGGGTGCAGCACTTCCATGATGAAGCCGGCAGCTAGGAGCCGGGCGATTTCTTCATCGATGGCCTTCCTTCGTTCTTCGGCGAAGCGCCTGAGAGGCTGCTTCACCGGCTTGGCTTCAGGCCGGACGTGGAGGTGGTGCTCAGCCAACTCCCTCGGCACACCCGGCATGTCTCTTGGAGTCCACGCGAAGATGTCCCGATTCTCACGGAGGAAGCTGGTGAGCTCGCTTTCCTATTTCTTGTTCAAGCCGGCACCGATGGTGACGAACTTGTCCGGCTGCGCCGGGTCCAGCAGGATCTTCTTGGTGTTGTCGGCCGGCTGGAAGTGAGTCGTCCCAGCCGGGTTGCCCGCAGCCGGCATGTCTGTCTGTGCGGCTTTGGCGAGGGCGACGGCGTCGTGGATGAGCTGCTTCTCGGTGGCGATGACCAGCGTCTGGGCCATCTTGGAGCTCTGCGTGGCGCAGTCCATGGAGCGGCGATAATCGCCGGCTACGGTAATGACCCCCTTGGGGCCAGGCAGCTTCATCTTCAGGTACCCATAGTGGGGCACCGCCATGAACTTGGTCAGGGCCGGCCTGCCCAGGAGCGCGTGGTAGGGACTCACGAGGTCCACCACCTCGAACTCGATTCTCTCGGTGCGGAAGTGGTCCGGCTTCCCGAACATCACCTCCAGCGTGATCCGGCCGATCGGCTGGCAGCAGTGGCCTGGCACGATGCCATGGAAGACGGTGGGGGTGGGGCGCAACTCGGCCTCCTGGATGCCCAGCTTGCGGGCGGTGTCGCGGTAGAGGATGTTGATGCTGCTGCCGCCGTCGATGAGGACGCGCGAGAAACGCACGCTGCGCCGGGTTGTGCCGATGGTGGGGTCGAGGACCATGGCGTAGCTGCCCGGCTTCGGCAGGACAGCCGGTGTGTCGCGGCGATCAAAAGTGATGGCCTGCTCTGACCAGTTTAGGTACTGGGGGACCGGCGGTATGACCGCGTTGACCTCGAGGGAACGGCGCTCTTGGCTCGTCCTGTCCTCGGGCTCGGAGGTGAAGATGATGTAGGTGGCGTCTTCGGCCAGATATCGGCCGGCATGGTGCACTTGGTTAGCCTCGTGGTGCTCGAGGTTGGCGTTCTCTGCGCCGGCTTGGCCACCCGGCCCGCCGGCTGGTGGAGGCGGGGGTGGAGGCGGGAGGGGTTCACCGCTTGTCAGCCGCTTCATGAAGTGGCAGTCGCGGGTGGTGTGGTTGGAGGGGTTCTTGCCGCTGTGGTACTTGCACGGCGAGTCGAGCATCTGCTCGAAGGTGTACTTCGGCTTCCACTGCCGGTCTTGCTTCTGGCGGCGGCTGCCGCCTGCCGCGTTGTCCTGCACGGCGGCCACGTGGGCGGAGCCGTACCGGCGGTCCGGCTGGTCGCTGTGACGCTTGCCGCGGTAGTTGTCCCGCCGGCTGCCGTGCGAGGCGCCCTCGGCCGGCTTGTTGTTGTCCCATCTTGCTGGGGCCGGTGAAACATCAGCCGGCGCCTTGCCGGCTTCCTCTGCCAGCGCGTACTTGTCTGCGATGACCATCAAGGCGGCCATCGTCTTGGGCTCGCTGCGGCGCAGCTTGTGCCACAGCATGGTGTTGGGTCGGCAGCCGCCCATGAAGAAGCTGATGGCTTGCATCTCGTGCACGCCCTCGCAAGAGTTGCGCATCTCGCACCAGCGCGTCAGGTACGCGCGATCCGTCTCGTCCGGGCCTTGCTTGCACATCTCAAGCTGTTGAGGGCGACCCGGCCGGCGATAAGTGCCGGTGAAGTTGCTGATGAAGGCGGCTTCGAAGTCCAGCCAGCCGTTTATGCTGCCGGCTGGGAGGTTGTTGAGCCACGTGCGGGCGGAGCCGAGTAGCATGAGGGGGGAGTAGCGCACAGCCCAGCGCTTGTTGCCCTTGGCGATGCCGACTGCCGTGGAGTAGTCCAGCAGCCAGTCTTCCGGCTTGGCGGTGCCGTCGTACTTGGGGGTGTCGCGCGGGAGCTGGAAGCCATCGACCATGGGCTCGTTGAGGATCCGCGGCCCGAAGCACTTTGGGCCGGCTGGCCCCTCTTCTTCCGCGATGCGGGATTGAACCAGCCGGTCGAGGCGGTCTCGGGCGTCAGCGGGCTCGATGCGCGGGCCCAGCCGGGAGTGTGCCGGCTGGCGTGCGCCGCTTGCTTCTGGAGCCGGCCGGTGATGACGGCGGGGCCCGGAGTCTTGCTCCTGGTTCCGGCTTGGAGGGGGCCGGCTGCGGCTGCTGCCGCTCGGCTGGTGGCTTGGCCGGCCCGAGCTGTGCGTGGCCCGGGAATCATGGCGCCGGCTTGGTGCTGGGGAGGAGGACTCGGCCGTGTCCCTGGCGCCTTCCCTGTCGTTGCCTGCAGCTCCACGAGCGTGCGAAGGTGGGGGGGCATTGACATACCTGGGGTCGGCGATCTGCCTGTTGGCTGCGTTGAGCAGCTCAGTCACCCGCCAGGTCTGGCGGCGTAACTCTTCGCCTTCGAGGCGGTTCAGCTCTTCTGCGGCGGCTTCTGCCGCGCGCATGTTCTTGTCGGGGGTGTTGTAGACGGGCAGCTCTGCGGACGGAGCCGGCGAAGGAGCGCCGTCGCGGGTGATCTCAGCGCCAAGGTCGCGGCCCCTGCGGCGGATGTGGCCAGCTCGGCTTGGCTCGTCGCCGCCTGGAGTGAGGCCGTGGGCGCGGTTGTACTCGCGCTGGGTGATCTCCATCTGGCGCTTAGCAGCAGCCAGTTCTTCGGTTTGCTTGAGGAGGAGCTGGCGGTGCGCCTCCAAGTCTGCCTCGATGGCGGTGGGGTCTCCGCCAGGCGTGAGCGGGGTGCTCAGCTTTGCCCGGACCGCATCCAGCCGGGACGGCGGTGGTGGCGCTTTTGGGCCCGAGCCGGAGGCGTTGGGGTCGATGTTGCGCTCCAGGCCAGGGCCACGGGTGCGCGGGTTCTTGGTGGGGAGCTCGTCGCCAGCCATCATGACTTGCACGACGGCGGGGCTGGCGGGAGCGCTGCTGCCGGCTCGCGGAGGAGGGCTAGCGCAGCGCAGCACCTGCCGCGGGTAGCGCGGCGGCGCGACGGTGGCGACGTAGACGTCGAAGCCGCCGAAGGAGATGACGCTGCCGCCGGCTGGGAAGGGCCGGTCAGCGAAGCAGCCAGCGTTGTCGCTGACGCAGTCGAGGGAGCCGAATCTCCAGATCAAGCCCGGGCGACTCGCTCGCCGGTGGTGGTGGTGAGGCCCGTCCGGATGAAGACACCGGCCGAGGATGCTGAAGGCCCCACGGTGGGCGCCAAATGTCGTGGTATCGTCACGGCATATGCCATAGGGTGGCTAATCGAAGTGGTTCCTGAGGGATCTCACGGCGGTATCCGGATGCGGGTATGGGCACGAGCGACACGGCGACGTACCCAGGTTCGAGGCCCTCCGATGGAGGTAAAACCTCTACTCCTGCTATGAGTGTATATGATGATCACACAGTACAATGGTGCTCCTAGAGCTGTGTCCGGCTGCTCCTGAGAGGCTAAGGAAGACTATGGTGTCTCTCACAGGGCAGCTCTGTAGGTGGGTGAAAGCAATAAATGATCGATCCCCTGCACGAGAGGGGGTAGTGCGGCTTATATAGGCACCGGCACTTTACATATAAAACCCTATAGTTTACTGGCCGGCTGGGCCGGCTTCGGCTTCCGCTCCTTCCCGAGGCGGTGACGTCAGGAGTGGTTGAGGCATCGTGGCCTGTCCCATCCGGCTGCCACGGTTAGCGGTATGGAGGAGGTGTCCCTGTCGCCGTCAGCCACTGTAGCCAGTACGGATCGTCGTAAGCTCTGACGGCCTGTCCGGCGCGTGGCACTATTGCTCCACAGTGCCCCGCGTTTTACGGAAGATGGAGTCAGCGTGGACTTTGGGAACCCGGATCACCTACCGGTTCCTTCCAGTGCAAGACTCGCCAGCCTCGAGTCGGTCTGAGGTACAAACCCCAGTCGGATATGGCTTGTAGAAGCCGGCCCAACTACAGCATTGGTGGCCGTAGCCAGGCCGACTAGGACCTAGAGCCAGCCGGCTTCCGGACCAGCCGGCCACGGCGCCAGCCGGCTGCTCCTCAGCCGGCCTTTGCCGCGAGCCGGCCAGTGGCCAGCCGGCTGCTCCGCGTCCATTGCCCTACCCGGGGTCTTCCCCCCGACATCTTGTGGTGGCCGCGCATCTTTCACTGTTCCTTTTTGCATCAAGTACTTGGTCCAGGTGCAATCCTTTGTCAGATGGTTTGACGGGTGTGCCGGATTCGGCGTGTGCCACCGGCAAGGTTGATCCATGGCAGCTTCCATGGTGTATTTTGCGGGTTCTTGCCAGTTTCTTTTCTGGGCCCAGGGTTTCTTTTCCACCCATTGTTTCTTAGGACCTGCCCATGGCTGCGATCCGGTTTTTTGTCTCTGGCTGTCGCTGGCCTCAGAGTTTTCCTGCACAGCAGCAACTTGCTGCGGACCGTACCTTCGATCCGGAAAATCTTCTCTTCTTTTGTTATTCCGGTTGTCCCGGTGTTGTTCGTGGCGCAGCTGTTCCGGCTCTGGTTGCACTGCCGGCTGCGTTGGGTCTCCCAACGCATAGCTATCCGCCACACGTATCATCTCTGCCAACGTTGTCGGCATGTTGCGCTGCAACTTTTGCCACAACGGTGAACCTCTTCTGCATCCACTGCTAAACCAAGCAATGGCTTGTGCCTCGATTACCCCTTCACAGGAGTTCCTCGTAGTGTTCCACCGGGCTAGATAATCCCGGTCTGTTTCATTCGGGCGCTGCACGCACAGAGCAAGTTGCTGCGGCCTGTTTGGCCTCTGATAGGTGCTGCTGAAATTGCTCACAAAGGCCTCCTCAAAATCCAGCCAGCCATTTATGCTTCCTGCCGGCAAGTTGTTTAGCCAGATTCTTGCCGGTCCAACCAAAAACGATGGTATGATCCTCACGGCCCAACGCCGGTTTCCTCCTCCTGCTACGGTTCCTCCACCACCTGCAACGTATACCGCGGTCACGTAATCCGCGAGCCAGTCTTCCGGCTTTGTGGTGCCGTCATACGTCTTTGTGTCACGGGGCAACATAAAGTTGCGAACTGGCGGTTTTTCTTTCATGATCCTTGGGCCAAAGCACTTCGGACCCGGAGGACCTTCCTCCTCGATCATTTCTGACAAGTACACTCTATCCAGACGGTGCCTCGCATCCCGTTCCGGTAAGTATCTCTCTCCCAGGCGTTCTCCCAATGGGTTCCGGTATGCTGCCGGTCTGGTGGAATCGGCTTCATCGTAACATTCCGGTACCGCGGCCCTTGCCTGCCGGTACCTAGGGGGATCTATTTCCTCCTCATCGTACGCTGCCCTTGCAGCTCGATAGTTTTGCCCGGTCTCATATCTACCGGCATGATTGTTTCCGGCATAGCCTCTGGCGTAGCCTCGCTCTGCCCCTTGGCTTTTTCTTCTGGCATCATGTTGCCCGGCTTGTTGCTTTCCGGCAAGAACCGGATCGTACACAGTCATCTGCTGCGCATTCACATCTTTTTCTCTTTTTCTATTCGGATGGGGGGATGAAGCCTGCCCATGGGACTTGCTACCGGCATTCTTTGTTGAACGCGCGGATTTTGAGGCCGCTGCCTTGTTCAGCTTAGCCAGCTGCTCAGCATTTTGCTGCTCTATGGTTTCCAGCAGCTCTCTGACGCGCTCTTGCTGCTTTACCAAAGCCTCTCCGGAAAGCGACTCGCACAGCTCTACAGCAGCTTTAGCAGCTTTTATAGTTTTATCTGGGCTGCTATACTTAGGCTTTTCCACGATGCTAACAGATGCAGAGGCGCTCTTGCCGGTAAGAATCTCTTTGCGCAAATCTTGATCTAGGTTGCGAGCTTTTAGCCGGTTTTCCGGCATCCTAGCAGCATGCGCGCTAACAGAAGCAAAGCCATGGGCAGCGTTATACTCACGTACGGTTAGGTTCAGCTCGCGCTGCGCCCTGACGATGTCCTTGCCGCTCTCCAGCATCTTCTGGCGCTGCGCCTCCAGCTCCGCCTGAGCCGCTGCCGGGTCGATGTTCTGCGCGATGGGGGTGGCGAGGACGTTCATCGCTGCCTGGAGCGGTGTCTCCGGTGGCGCGGATGATGCTCCCGCTGCGCCTGCGCCGCGCTCCAGTGGTGGCTTAGCCGCACGGGTCGAAACCGCGCGACCGGCACCTTCAGCCGCAACCTCCTTTCCTGCACCAGCCACACCGGTCATCATTACCTCAACGCTGCCGGCGGCGCGACCAGCACAGAGCCATCTTGGCGGGTCCGGTGCCACCAGCACCGGCGAGAGGCGCTGGCGCACGGGGACGGTGCCGAAGTAGACGCGGTGGCTGCCGAACTCGATGATACGGCCGTTCTTGGGGAAGACGCTGCCGTTGGCGAAGCAGCCCGCGTTGTCGTTGATGAAGTCCATGGCGTAGATGCGCTGCACCAACGCGGACACCGTACGCTCGCCGGAGATCTCGAGGACGCCCGCCCGAATGTGAACTCCATCAAGCGCCACTTCATGCCACCACGGTGGGCGCCAACTGTCGTCGTGGTGAACGAGCAGATGCCATAGGATGGCTTAGATTGGGGCCGAATGGACGCAAGAGGATTCGGGGGAGGGTTTGCGATCAGGTGGGAAGAGATTTCGGATGGTTTCCTCAAGAACTTGGCCAAGGCCAGAGGTTGAAGAAGAAAGACACAAGGAAGAACTCCCTCTAGATCACCATTTTCATTGATTCACACAAGTTACAGGCTCTGCCTTCCTACATACGCGCGTACATACTTGCCCGTGAAGAAGGGCTGCCCCCTTTCCTTATATAGGGGAGAGGGTGGCTTACAGAGCAAGAAACCCTAATAGCATCTTTGACTGGACAAACTACTTTACAGAGTTACTGTACAAAGCTACTTTAATCATAGGTGACACCGGGGCCTTCTTTTATCATAGAAGCTGACGTCCTCTGGCTTCTTTCTCCGTCACCTCTCTCTTTGGCGCCAGGGCTCTGAATAAAGTTACTTTGCTTAGCTCATCCTTGTCTTCTTGCTCTGAAGAGAATCTTTGACCAGTCCTGCCGACAGGCTCTCCTTTCCGGTATCTTCTGTACCGGGTTCCGGCATACCCCTTTGGGGATACCGGCTTAGCCTTGCTCTCCCGGATTCCTACTAGGCTTCCGGTAAGAACATTAAACCGGTATCTTGATGGCTCAAACCATCCGGTTTGGCATGCCTTTGGCATACCGGGGGTTATCCCCCCAACAGAGGCGCCGGGGGTGCAATGGGCCGCGGGATCCCATTTGGGCCTAGCCTTACCGCCGGCGAATTGGGCCCAAAGCGCTAGGGATACTGGGATGTACCGCCGGCGAACACGCGCAGTAGATGCCGGCGGTATCGCCGAGCCAGGGTGGGCCACCAGGCCTTAACTTACCGCTGGCGTCTTCGGCCAGCAGATGCCGGCGGTAACGTGCCCTACCGCTGGCAATTTATTTTGTAGGCGCCGGCGGTAACCTGGGCATGTCCATTTAGGACGACCAGCCACCTACCACCACCCACACACACTCATATGTGATGGCAAATCAACCCAAGCACTAGTTAGCTCATTCCCCCACCCATTTTAGCTATTTCAACCAATAAAATATGATGTATTTGAGCAAATCATGCACTACCTAGCCCCTCTAGCATGATTTGCATAAATCTAGATCTAGATCTATCTCCTCCCACCACCTTTTCCACTAGATCTAGCTAGATCTCTCCATTTCTTAGATCTCTAGATCTCTCAAGCATTAAAGTCGACGTGTGGCGTCTCTCGGGTACTTTTGGACGTCGCGTCAACTAATAGGTACATAACTAAATGAGTGGAATGTTCATGTGTTGGCGAAAATTCGCGGTTATATCACTAGTACTAGTGGTGGCAAAAGGTGGTCCATATATGTAAATGCATTGTTTTGCATTTGTTTACGCGTAAAGGAACATTGAGTTGCCAATGTTTTGCCAGAATGTTGATTAACTTCTGTTCCGGCGAATTTTGGAACTCCAGCATGACAATATTTAGCAAAGGTCATGCCGAATTTTTTCCGTGAAAACCGAGACGGCGGTGTAATCAATTATCTTGTCTTGTAGGCGGCGATGGTCATCGCGATGAGGGAAAGCGTCGTGGATAGATACGTGGAACGCGCGACGGCCGACATGTATCGAAAAAAGCGAAAGGATATAATGTGTCCTTGTCGAAGATGCAAGCTAGGATCGTTGTTTGACCCCTTCTCAGGCATAGTGAATCAACACCTGCTCAGGTATAGTTTCATGGAGGGGCATACTCAGTGGATGAGTGATGATGGAGATGATGATATCGATGGTGATGACGATGGAGATGATGATGGTGGAGATGATGATAACGAAGGTGATGGAGAGGATGCCCCACACGACAATGGAGACGAGGTTGAAGAGGATGGCGCACACGTTGATGGTGATCAAGAAGGCCGGGAAGAACATGTGGCCGACGAGGACATGAGTAGAAATACCCCGCTAACCGCGGCCGTGCAGGACCGTCATGTTCAAGAACTTCTTCTCAGCAACACATCGACCGACCCCAAAATCGCTGGTAGATGGAAGGCTAAGCTGGATCAACTCGAGGTAGACTCGAGAACTCCGTTGTACGATGCAGCTCGTGGGACGGAGGAGAGCCGTCTGAGATACGCTCTCGATATTATGGAGATGAAGGCAAAGCACAAATGGACGGACACAAGCGTGGACGAACTCTTCGGATACTTGAAGATCCACTTTCCTAAAGATAACACGTGTGCCGGTAGCCTACAGGAGGCCAAGAAAATCGTGTGCCCTCTCGATTTACCGCACCAGAAATACCACGCATGCATCAGTGACTGCGTAATATATCGGAACGAGCATGCCAATCTCGATACATGCCCACAGTGTTGCGAATCTCGATACAAGAGAGGGACAAGAAAATCTCCTCGAAAAGTTGTGTGGTACTTCCCGCTCACGCCCCATCTGAAGCGGTACTTCGTGGACCCCAAGGAAGCAAAGCTCATGCGCTGGCACGCGGAAAGAAAGGAGGCGGTGATGCGTGATGTGGAACGGGTTGAAAACCCAGTGCTAACACACCCTTTGGATGCAAGCCAGTGGAAAACATTAGACGATGAGTATTACGAAGAATTCGGGAAAGAACCAAGGAACATCAGGTTGGGTGCGAGCACCGACGGACTCAATCCGTTTGGGAACCAAAGCAGCAAGCACAGCACCTAGCCCATGTTTGTATGGATGTACAACCTCCCTCCATGGCTATGCCTGAAGAAGAAGTACATACACATGAGTATGCTAATCCAAGGGCCGACGCAGCCAGGGAGCGATATCAACCTGTATCTGGAGCTATTGAAGGAGGAGCTAGTCACTCTGTGGGAGGAAGGGATAGAAACTTGGGACGCCTACGGACAAGAAACTTTCCGTATGAAAGCCGCACTGTTGACGACGGTGCAGGACTATCTTGGATACGGATATATCGCGTGCCAGGTGTGCCACGGACACAAGGCATGTGTGAGGTGCATGGAAAAGACGCCGTTTTTACAGCTGGGTAAGGATCCCGGGTCTTCAAAAACCGTCTACATGAGGCATCGAATGTGGCTTCCCAAGAATGACCCGTGGAGGAAGCGTGGAGACCTGTTCAATGGGAAGGATGAGGTTGAGGGACCTCCACCTAGGAGAAGCGGCGAAGAGATAGATACTCTGTTGAAAAACTGGAAAGACTGCCCTCCGGCGGGTAAGATAAAGATCCAGAAGCGGAAGAAAGGAGACAAGAGAAAGAAAAAGGAACCCGGGCCGCTCTTGGGGGTATGGAAAAGGAGGTCTGTGTTTTGGGACTTGCCGTACTGGAAGATCCTCGGTATGCCTCATAGCCTTGATGTCATGCATATCACGAAGAACGTGTGCGAGAGCTTGCTTGGCACTGTGCTCAACATGCCGGAGAGGACCAAAGATGGGTCGAAAGCAAGACACGACCTGATGGCCCTTGATATCAGAAAAGAGCTTCATTTCACCCAGGTTGACCGAGAAACCGAGGAGGAGGAAACGGATGGTCGCAAACGCAAAAGGGTGGCCAAGCAGCGCGAAACTCCTCGCCCCTCCTGCTTCACTCTAAATCCCGATGAGCTCGAACAATTCTTCAAGTGCCTACTAGAAGTCAAATTTCCCCTAGGCTACGCGGGGCTGATACGCAGATGGCTGGACCCGACGAAAAAAATCTTCAGCGGGATGAAGTCTCATGACTGTCATGTCATGATGACGCAGATACTTCCGGTTGCTATCCGAGGGATAATGGAACCGCACGTTCGTCCGACGCTGACTGACCTGTGTAACGTCTTCGACGTCATCACTCGAAAGTCGATAACCGTCAAGAAACTCGGGAGGCTGCAGGAAGAGATCGTCACCATCCTATGCGAGATGGAGATGTACTTCCCGCCCGCATTCTTTGACATCATGGTCCATCTGCTGGTGCATATAGTGGACGATATCGAGGATCTTGGGCCCGCGTTCCTTCACAACATGATGGCGTTAGAAAGAATGAACGGCTTCATCAAAGGATACGTTCATAACAGGGCACATACGGATGGAAGCATCATCCAGGGCTTTCTCACCGAGGAGTGCATCTCTTTCTGCAAGAATTATTTAAACGAGGATGACCCACATCCGGTTGGATTGCCCGCCAACAAGCACCTCGGCAGATTCAAGGGAATAGGCCACAACGCTGGCAGGAGGGAACTCGACGCGGATCAAGATGATAGGAGAACAGACTTTAACAGGGCCCACTTAGTAGCACTACAGTACATGAACGAGGTAGAGCCTTGGGTGGATCAGCACATAAACATGATCAAGAGCAGGGCTGACAAGCCGATGGCGGAAGAAGAGGTATTTAGAGCGCACAACTCCTCTTTCGCGAGTTGGTTCAAAGACCAGATTGATGCCAATCCCCCACCAATGGCAAGCGGCGTAGACAAAATGATATTGGCCTTGTCTTGTGGGCCCGCCCCCAACCTCATGACTTATCAGAAATACGACATCAATGGTTACACATTCTCCACAGAGGAGAGAGACAACAGAAGCGACTATCAGAACTCGGGTGTGACGATGGAATCGTACACGGGTGAAGAGAAGAAAAGGTACTACGGAAGGATCGAGGAAATCTGGGAGCTCGACTACGTCGGGGAGAAGCTACCGATGTTTCGTGTCAGATGGGCTACGGACGTCACAAAAGAAGATGCGTATGTCACCACCATGCGACTGCCCCCCAAATCCAAGACCAAGAACCCCACCGCGCAAAATGAGCCTTGGGTATTGGCTAAGCACGTCGAGCAATGCTTCTTCATAACTGACCCGTCAAGGCCCAGCCGTGTTGTCGTAAGGAGAGGAAAAAGGGCCCTCGTCGGAATTGATGGAGTTGCCGACGAGCAAGACTTCGACGGCCTCGTCGGAGACCCAATGATGGAAGAACCCGATGAAGACGATAGAACCTACACACTAAGAAGAAGAAGGATGACGCTACCTAGGTCAAGTGTTCCTCCGTACACAAGGAGTCGCGACGATACCGGTGGGGTCACAAGGACCAAGCGGAAGGGACTTTGAAGTCATTTGTGTATTTATAATAATTATCTCTCGAACAACCATTTGTCCTTCTCAAGTGTATCCTAAATTTATGTCTTGGTTTTTTATCGGATATCCTCGAAAGGACTTTGAAGTCATTCAAGAATTAAAATCATCAATTTATGTCTCGCAATTTATCCTTCATTGGTTTATTTTATCGGATGTTTCCAAAGGACTTTACAATTTATCTAAATAACTAGAAACGATAAAAAAAGATCTTAAAAAAGGGGGGCTTTTTTTGCTCCCACAGGGATTCGAACCCTAGGTGCTTCGGCTGTGCACAAGAGTGGCACCACTGGGCTAATGAATGTGTTTTGACTAATGTGCATGGTTTACAGAAGTAAAGCTATCTCGCCAGCTGGGAAGGAAAAAAATACCCCCGGCGAATTAGACAATTTCGCCGGTGATGACTGCACTTGGGCCCACTTGTAAACGTCAGAAACTTTACCGCCGGCGTTTTCACCAATTCGCCGGGGGTACCTGCACTAGGACTTAGCCAAAAAAAAACCCCGTCTCTCTGTCGTCCCCAAATCCCACCGTGTGCAGCGCCGCCGTCGATCTGCCGCCGTCATCGATCCGCCTCTCCCCTGCCGCCGTCGCTGCCGTCGTCGAGCGTTCGTCGCTGCCGTCGCCCTCCATCGCAGGTGCGCCCCTCTCCCTGCCTCCCTCTCTCCCTTACCGTTGTTCCCCACTCCTCCTTCCTCACCGTCGCTGCCTCCCCCAGACCTCCGCCGCCGTGCCTCCCCTCATCTCCACGCTGCTGCCGTCCCTCCCCTGCCGCCGTCGTCGATCCACCCCTCCCCTGCCGTCGTCGAGCCTCCATCGCTGCCGTCGTCGATCGCCCCTCCCCTCGCGCGGCTCAACTTCCCCGTGGTGGCGATCGACGCCGACGCGGGCCTGCGCAACCTCGACCTGCTGCTGGGGCTCGAGAACCGCGTCCACCTCACCGCCACCGACGTGCTCGCCGGCGACTGCCGCCTCGACCAGGCCCTCATCCACCACCGCTCCCTCTAGGGCCTCCACCTGCTCTGCCTCTCCAAGCCTCGCTCCAAGCTCCCGCAGGTCAGGCATCCCCTCCCCCAGCTTATCCATATTGCAATTGGTTCATCTCAAACTGAGCTCCATCGATTATTCGTATGATTCTACCGTGAGTATACTGCAATGTACTCTAGTTTACATATCATCAGTTCTTTCTGAGAGTAGAGATCCAAACGATTCAGTTAGTGTGTTTGGAGTACAAGGAAAGTATTAAAGAACAAAAAGGGGGGTGATTTCGTTGAGTATTTTGCATGTCGAATAATATAGTAGTTCAGTCTAAGTATTCCATGCTTCCTATTATCGAAAATCTGATGTAGCAAGTAGGAACTGCCAAGATTAATTATGTTGATGCAGTATTGTGCATTCTTATTTGACATTTCTAAGCCCAAATAGGTGGATGCATTGCTCTCTTGGTTTGCCATGATCTCCACTTATTTGAATGGGGAATTTGTGTCTCAGGTGACTGGGATTTTACCGTTTTGATGATAACATAGCCACTGCTTGCAGTTGCTGTTGACGCAAATGGTACCCCTGTTTCAGTTTCTTAAAGTGGTTCTGCAAGAATGAACATCATCCTGTGGATGGACCAAAGAGCTGTCGATCAGGCTGATCGAATTAATGTTCGCAATTCCCCGGTATTTCAGTATTGTGGTGAGGGTGTCTCCCCAGAAATACAGACTCCAAAGTTATCTGCTTCCCTGGTGTTGCATTGTCCAACATGGGCTGCTTAATTTAAGAATATGTTATGAACAACATAGTATATTTAAGTTACCTAAATACATACTAGTGCAATAAGAGCTAAATTGTGATGTTGATTTCCTGAGAAGCTGGGTGTTCAGTTCATTTATTCTGGAGTGTAGAAATGTGATCTGCAGGTACATTGAGTGCCAATGTTTCGCCGGAATGTCGATTAACTTCCTTTCCGGCGAATTTCTAGCACTCCGGCATGACAATTTTAGCAAAGGTCATGCCGAATTTTCGCCGTGGATTTCCACCTAGTAGTGTCTTAGAATAAGTGCTATGTAACTACCTTCAGACATACTGATGGAGCTATTAGTTCAAGGCTGGAATGCTCTCATAAGATCCTAGGTTGTTATAATTATGTTTAATTACTGCCTATTTAATTGAGTACTTTTGTTGCTACTGGTTGTTTTAGCTAGTTTAATTACTGGCTATTTTAGCTACTGGCTGGCTATTTAATTGATTACTTTTGATGCTACTGTATGCAAGTTTGTGCAGTGCTAGGTACATATAGCTAGCGATGTCGTCTTCTGCAGACCCCAACGAAGACGTTGACGGGTCTTCTCAGCGGAAGTTGGATGAGCACTACAGGCTCATGGTCTCGGATCAGCTGGAGGAACTTCCAGGCAACGATGACGGGTCCTCGGAGGAGGGGGATGATGAGATGGACAACGATGGTGAGGATGAGAGGGCCGCTGCCGACGAGACCACCGACAGTGGCGTTGCCGGGGGTAGCTCGGATACTACTACCGAGGCCAAGAAGAAACGGAAGCAGCGGCGCCCAAACAGGGTCGGCACCACTCGCGACATAATCACCGCGGTGGACGCCAAGACCGGTCTTCCTACTGAGCCCAAGCACGTGGCGAAGGGGTACGGCCTCCAACTGGGAGCAATCCTTCGGGACGTCGTCGACGTCAACGAGACGAAACTCCGAACCAAGAAGAAGCAGCATCTGCAGGCCCAACTCCTTGCGCGGCTGCACGCACGATATGAGTTCCCTGTGGAATACAGGAACGAGGATCCCAAGGATAACATCGTGAACAGACGAGCCCTCTCTAAGTTCTCCAAGAACCTCAGCGGTTATAAAACCATGCTGAGGGGGATGCTTGGCGACAATGAGACTTGGGAAGAGATCCAGCGCCACTTCCCGCGGATGACGCTGGAGCAGTATAATAAATTCTTGGAAAACGAGGAGCTCGAGTACACCAAACGACAATCGACCTGGGGGAAGGAGCTGGCGGATAGGAACATCGGTCACCACAATCTCGGTTGCCATGGCTTCGAAGGCAAGCAGCCGGTATGGGACAAGGAGGACCAGGCCTACATAAATGCTGGCCTCGAGCCCCCTTTTGCCAAGTACAAAGACCCACTCTTCAGGGCATATCTCAGGTCCCGATACCATCGAGAATTGGCTGGGAAACGTGTCACGAAACCTGATGTGGTGGTGGGAGTTGAGTTGGTCGCCGACGCGAAGGTGATGGCACTAGAGAAAGCAGCGGTAAGCAATTTACCAGCTTATTAATTCGATACTGCTCACCAAGTCCATTACATTCTAAAATTGTTCATGTTACTTCTGGCAGTTGACGGAACAAGCAGCCGCCGAATCAGCTGGCTCCTCGTCCCAGGCGTCGATGGGCAAAGTCCCGTGGGACACGCCTTTTATCAGGGGTCTGAACACCGTGAAGGCGCGACCGCTTTTGGACAAGCCCCACCGTGTCCCCGGCGCCGGAGGAGGTCGCAAGCTTGCCGACTATGGCTTGGACGTGCCCGCAAGCACTAAGGAGTCGCGGCAGGCGCAGAAGGACCGGGAGCACGAGGCTCTTCTGAAAAAGGTGGCCGACTTGGAAACAACCATGGAGCAGCACGTCAGTGCCGAGGTTCAGCAACGAGTCAGTGCCGAGGTTCAGCAACGCGTCAGTGCCGAGGTTGCTAGCAAGGTCGATGACGCGGTGGCCACCAGGGTCAATGAAATCATCCCTGATCTTGTGTTGTCGATGAAGAATTACTTCGCCGGTGGCCAAAAGGGACCGATGCCGGTTATCAGCCTAGGCGCCAGCAACTCGGACAACCGGCCTCCAACTAGACACGCTCAATGCACACCCAACTTGGTGACTCCACCCGCCGGCAATGTCGGCGCTAGAGAGGATTCGCCGGACCTGGGGGGCCACAGTACTAGCCCCTCAGTCACCTGCACGCCTGGCATCGGTCCTTCAACGCGAGCCGAGCTCGACGCCCTCACGGTAATTAATTTAGTCTCTCAAGCTCCACAAATTAGTTACTTTGTCGTCGCCCCTCTCTAACCTACACATGTTTTCACAGGAGAACGCGACTCCTTGCACCTTGCTACTGAATGTGGACAACAAGTTGAAGGCTGTAGCGAGCGGCAGTGTCATCCTGCCAACACAGCGGATTTTCCACTGCGTCAGGATGGATGATAGCGTGAGCCGGGTTCGCGTGAACCGGTCGTTACCGGGATGCCAAGACCTCCATCCTCCTTATCAACCCCCGGAAACGGAAACCCCGCTCACTCTCGGGGACCTCAAGAATCACATCCTTCTATGGCCGAAAGCCCTAATTCGGCTGAACACCGCCGCCTCAGGTTCGGAGGCAAGCTATGGCATGGTCACTCCTCAGGATGCGACGGCTGCCCCGAGTCCTCCACCGGCTGGTGGTCCTTTTGGGCCCGATAGCCAGCCCGACAGTCAGCCCGAGAGTCAGCACGGCAACGCGTTGGACATCGATCAAGCTCCAATCGATACGTTCATCGCTGAGATGGAGGGCGACGGGGTTTCTCCTTACAAGCCACCCGCCGATCGTACGCTAAAGAAGAAGTTGTTCCTTTCACAAGAAACTCCCGAGCAGGAAGACACTACCGCCTTCACCGCTCCACCCCGAGTTGGGCTTACCCCGAGGACACTCCTTGGTGCGACCACGGAGGGTATGAAACAAAACGCCACTCCCAGTTGCAGTAAGAAGAAGGCCAGGAAGCGGAAGAAGTCCGGAGATGTTGCCGCAAGCAAGAAAGTGGTTAATGACAAGTTGCCGACCCCGTGGAGGAAGATGCATCACCTAGGCCAGGCTATGCCGCCGGCACACATTGTCCAGCAGGCGACGCCCGATATGAGGAGCTTGCATGATGCTGTTCTAATGAAGGAGGACCTACTTCTTCGAGATAGAAATCTCTCGTACCCGGTTTTGACGGCCAAGGTGCCCAATGGCTTTGGCTTTGTCACCACATACCCTGCGGACTTGATGTTCATTCGATATGAAGACATCTTCAGGCTCTTGAACATGCAACAGCTCGACCGAAACTTGGTCCGCCTCCTATCGCTCAGCATGGCGCACGATATCGCCATGGAGAACACAGCGGACATCGCTATCATGGACCCCTTCTACATGACTCCAACTGTCGTCCAGAACGAACAAGTGTTTCTAGCGAAGTACATCAAGGATTTCTTGGTGTTAAACAAGGATAAGAAATGCTTTGCCATACCATATTTCCGCGAGTAAGTATTTGGTTACTAGAGTACCCTCTATTACATTCTTTCATGAATTTCCTTCATAGTTGATCGAGTATGATGGTTTATTTCCATTTTGCGCAGATTCAAGTACTGCACCCTCCTCCTCTTTCACCCGTATCATTCACATGTCAGTTACCTCGACTCCGGGCTTGATCCGGACAAGGACTTCACCGACCTTAAGTCTACACTTGATAAAGCCCTCAGCGGCTTCATAGCCGAGGTTGGCATCGACAAAATCAGGCATGAGAAGAAAGTGAAAGGTTGCTATGTGTGCAACCACATAACCAAGTTCCCCTGCCTCAAGCAATCGGCGCATGACAATGGGATGGAGGCCTGGTTTGCCATCCTACAGATGAGGTCGATTGTAAGGTCTCAGAACGATCTCTTGTTGCCATCCAGTCTTCAGCGGATGTTCGTGAACATGGCGGACACCACCGATAAAAACGTGAGAGCCGAGTTCCGTGCCATCCAGCGGACCATTTGCACAATACTCTGGAGGGATGTCTGCGGTAATGGTGGCTTGTTCCACTATGGTCCCGCACTTTCTAAGGCCGAGATAGAAGGCCGATTAGAAGATGGATGTGACGACAGAACATTCAACACGCTCGAGGGCATCCGTCCCTTCCCGCCGAAGCCAACTTGACTCAAACACTTTTGTCCTTTGCAAATGTTAGTCATAAAATTACTTAAGTAATTTCCATGCTTTTTCTTTGCACTACTCTATGTTATATCTCTCTCTACTAATGTACTAACAACTTTCATTTCTTTTTTCTGTGTTTGCATAGATGACGTACTATGTCGTCTACCACGGCAGGGTTCCTGGAGTCTACGAGGACTGGGAAGACTGTAGGAGGCAGGTCCACCATTTCAGCGGCAACAGCTACAAGGGGTACACCACTTTGGAGGAGGCGGAAACTCGATACGCCAACTTTCGAGCGGGACAGAGGAGGGATATGTGGAGGACCACTTTCATCGTGATGATGCTTGCCGCCACCGTCTCTCTAGTTTATTATGTCATTGTTGTTTAGCTAGGTCATCGACACTGGACTTATATGTATTTCTGTAACATGTGCTACTTCGAGTCGTGATGTTTGAACAATATGGTCAACTATCTACTATCTAAACTTGTCTTATTAATGCATGCATGTTGTGAACATTTGGGACTTTCTATATAATTGTGTATCTGTGTATCTGGCTGTATTTCTAGTAATATTTGTGTTATACTTTGATGTGTGTATTCTTGTGTATGTACTGTGTATTCTGGTCTGTATTCTGGTGTGTATTCTGGTGTATATACATTACATTTCGAGTTTTATTTTTTTAATCCTGTGATCAATACCACCGGCGCTCCTAAACTATACCCCTGGCGAAATTGGAATCGCCAGCGGTGCAGCCGATTACCCCCGGCGAAATCGTAAGACGCCGATGCTAAGCCAGTACCGTCGGCGATTTGAGAAAAGCGCCGGGGATAATGACACTTACCACCGGCGATTTGGAAAACGCTGGCGGTAAGGGGTTACCACCGACGAGGAGGTCACCGGCGAACACGAAAACGCCGGCGGTAAGGGTTTCTGGTGCGCCGGCGGTAGTACATTTCCTAGTAGTGACACTGTCAACATTACATCATGGAGGAGGAATGGACTACTTTAATAACATCACTAGAGTAGCACATAGATGATATTCAACTAGATCATAGAGAGAGAGAGAGAGAGATGAACCACATAGCTACGGTAGAGCCCTCAGCCTCGGGGGAGAACTACTCCCTCCTCATCATAGGAGACAGCAGCGGCGATGAAGATGGCGGTGGTGTCGATGGAGATGCCTTCCGGGGGCACTTCCCCGTCCCGGCGGCGTGCCGAAACAGAGACTTTTGTCCCCCGAATCTTGGCTTCGCGATGGCGGCGGCTCTGGAACTTTTCTCGTATCGTGTCTTATTCCTCCGAAGTTTTTAGGTCAGGGAGGCTTATATAGGCGAAGAGTCGGAGTCGGAAGGGCCACGGGGGACCCACACAACAGGGGGGCGCCCCCCCTCTGGCCGCGCCGCCATGGCGTGTGGGGCCCCTGGGCCTCCCCTCTGGTCCCTCTTCGGTGTTCTGGAAGCTTCGTGGAAATATAAGATCGTGGGCCTTGATTTCGTCCAATTCCGAGAATATTTCCTTACTAGGATTTCTGAAACCAAAAACAGCAGAAAACAGGAACTGGCACTTCGGCATCTTGTCAATAGGTTAGTTCCGGAAAATGCATAATAATGACATAAAGTGTGTATAAAACATGTGAGTATCATCATAAAAGTAGCATGGAACATAAGAAATTATAGATACGTTGGAGACGTATCACATGTCTCTGCCAAACACGTCCCCGAGCACGCGCATACCACCGATTGAGCATCGGGTTGCCGCTGCGTCGCCCATTCGGGTCGCAGCGCCACCGCCTTTGGTCCACGCTGCTAGCCAACGACGCGCCTGATACGTCTCAAACGTATCTATAATTTCTTATGTTCCATGCTAGTTTTATGACAATACTCACATGTTTTATACACACTTTACATCATTTATACACATTTTCCGGCACTAACCTATTAACGAGATGCCAAAGCGCCAGTTCCTGTTTTCTGCTGTTTTTGGTTTCAGAAATCCTACAAAGGAAATATTCTCGGAATTGGACGAAATCAACGCCCAGGGTCTTATTTTTCCACGGAGCTTCCAGAAGACCGAAGAGCATACGAAGTGGGGCCACGAGGTGGCTAGACCACAGGGCAGCGCGGCCAAGGAGGGGCCCGCGCCGGCCTGTGGTGTGGGCTCCTCGTCAGCCCTCCGACTCTGCCCTTCCGCCTACTTAAACTCTCCGTCGCGAAAACCCTATTACCGCTTGGTCAATAAAAAACCCTATTACCGAGAGCCATGATACGTCTCCGACGTATCGATAATTTCTTATGTTCCATGCCACATTATTGATGATATCTACATGTTTTATGCATACTTTATGTCATATTTATGCATTTTCCGGCACTAACCTATTAACAAGATGCCGAAGAGCCGATTCTTTGTTTTCTGCTGTTTTTGGTTTCAGAAATCCTAGTAAGGAAATATTCTCGGAATTGGACGAAATCAACGCCCAGGGGCCTATTTTCACACGAAGCTTCCAGAAGACCGAAGGAGTCACGAACTGGGGACACGAGGTGCCCAGACACCAGGGTGGCGCGGCCCAAGCCTTGGCCGCGCCGACCTACTGTGTGGGGCCCTCGTGTGGCCCCCTGACCTGCCCTTCCGCCTACAAATAGCCTTCGTCGCGAAACCCCCAGTACCGAGAGCCACGATACGGAAAACCTTCCAGAGACGCCGCCGCCAATCCCATCTCGGGGGATTCAGGAGATCGCCTCCGGCACCCTGCCGGAGAGGGGAATCATCTCCCGGAGGACTCTTCACCGCCATGGTCGCCTCCGGAGTGATGAGTGAGTAGTTCACCCCTGGACTATGGGTCCATAGCAGTAGCTAGATTGTTGTCTTCTCCTTATGTGCTTCATTGTCGGATCTTGTGAGCTGCCTAACATGATCAAGATCATCTATCGGTAATGCTATATGTTGTGTTTGTTGGGATCCGATGGATAGAGAATACTATGTTATGTTGATTATCAATCTATTACCTATGTGTTGTTTATGATCTTGCATGCTCTCCGTTATTAGTAGAGGCTCTGGCCAAGTTTTTACTCTTAACTCCAAGAGGGAGTATTTATGCTCGATAGTGGGTTCATGCCTCCATTAAATCTGGGACAGTGACAGAAAGTTCTAAGGTTGTGGATGTGCTGTTGCCACTAGGGATAAAACATTGATGCTATGTCTGATGATGTAGTTATTGATTACATTACGCACCATACTTAATGCAATTGTCTGTTGTTTGCAACTTAAAACTGGAAGGGGTCCGGATGATAACCTGAAGGTGGACTTTTTAGGCATAGATGCATGCTGGATAGCGGTCTATGTACTTTGTCGTAATGCCCAATTAAATATCACAATACTCATCATATCATGTATGTGCATTGTCATGCCCTCTCTATTTTTCAATTGCCCAACTGTAATTTGTTCACCCAACATGCTATTTATCTTATGGGAGAGACACCTCTAGTGAACTGTGGACCCCGGTCCATTATTTTAATCGAATACAATCTACTGCAATACTTGTTCTACTGTTTTCTGCAAACAATCATCAACCACACTATACATCTAATCCTTTGTTACAGCAAGCCGGTGAGATTGACAACCTCACTGTTTCGTTGGGGCAAAGTACTTTGGTTGTGTTGTGCAGGTTCCACGTTGGCGCCAGAATCCCTGGTGTTGCGCCGCACTACATCTCGCCGCCATCAACCTTCAACGTGCTTCTTGGCTCCTACTGGTTCGATAAACCTTGGTTTTTTACTGAGGGAAAACTTGCTGCTATACGCATCACACCTTCCTCTTGGGGTTCCCAACGGACGCGTGCTGTACGCGTATCAAGCTCTTTTTCTGGCGCCGTTGCCGGGGAGATCAAGACACGCTGCAAGGGGAGTCTCCACATCGCAATCTCTTTACTTTGTTTTTGTCTTGCTTTACTTTTATTTACTACTTTGTTTGCTGCACTAAATCAAAACACAAAAAAAATTAGTTGCTAGTTTTACTTTATTTGCTATCTTGTTTGCTATATCAAAAACACAAAAAAATTAGTTACTTGCATTTTATTTAGTTACTTGCATTTTACTTTTGTTACCATGTCTAGTTCTGCACTTGTTACTTCTTCACCTGAAGAATTAGTCTTCACTTTTAAACAAGGGGATGAGGAGAGTTTTAAAGATGCTTGGTCCAGAATTTTTACTTCTTATCGTAAAGCTGAACCTCAAATGACTCTAAGTTTGCTCCTTAGTAACTTTTATTTTGGTCTTATGATTCGCTATAGATATGCCTTGGATGCTTTAGTGGGAGGAGATTTCCTTCATTGCAATGGGGATCAAGCTTTTAATGCCATAAAAAAATTGGTTGCATCACATGATTCAGCTAATAACTTTGATTCAGCCCTTATTAACATTTATAATAGATTAAACACTCTTGAGATAAGTGCATCTCGCTTGAATGACAACTATCGCTATGTTCGTAACCGTATTGAACAAGTTTTAGTGAACTCTGAACCATCATTATGGGATCCTACTGTTAAAATTGCTATCGGTGATCAAACTCTTCATGCCAATTGTGATATTATGTCTGAATTTTGCCTTATGCCTAAGAGTATTCATGAATCTTTGAAACTTTGGGGATTCGTCGAAGGGGGAGAAGGAATAACTCTTATTGATAACTCTGTTATAATCCCTAAGGGAATAGCCGCAGGTGTGCATACAACCATTCTTGGAAGAACAATATACATTGATTATCTTGTTATTGAATGTGTAGGAACAGGACAAATCACACTTGGAAGATCCCTGCTGAAACTATTGGGAGCAGTCATAGATATGGGAGAAGGCACCCTGAAATTCACCTCTACACCAGGGGGAAGACATATATTTCCTAAATCAAAGGGTAAGAAAAAGAACAAGAAAGGTAAGGGCAAAGCCCAAGGTAAGGTTGATACACCATCTCTTGATAATACTTGATACACACTTTCTGCGCCTAGCTGAAAGGCGTTAAAGAAAAGCGCTTATGGGAGACAACCCATGCTTTTACTACAGTACTTTTATTTTATATTTGAGTCTTGGAAGTTGTTACTACTGTAGCAACCTCTCCTTATCTTATTTTTGTGCATTGTTGTGCCAAGTAAAGTCGTTGATAGTAAGGTTCATACTAGATTTGGATTACTGCGCAGGAACAGATTTCTTTGCTGTCACAAATCTGGGCCTAATTCACTGTAGGTAACTCAGAAAATTATGCCAATTTACGTGAGTGATCCTCAGATATGTACGCAACTTTCATTCAGTTTGAGCATTTTCATTTGAGCAAGTCTGGTGCCTCAATAAAATTCGTCTTTACGAACTGTTCTGTTTTGACAGATTCTGCCTTTTATTTTGCATTGCCTGTTTTGCCATGCTTGATGGATTTTTTGATTCCATTGACTTTCAGTAGCTTTGTGCAATGTCCAGAAGTGTTAAGAATGATTGTTTCACCTCTGAACATGTAAATTTTGATTGTGCACTAACCCTCTAATGAGTTGTTTTGAGTTTGGTGTGGAGGAAGTTTTCAAGGATCAAGAGAGGAGAATGATACAATACGATCAAGGAGAGTGAAAGCTCTAAGCTTGGGGATGCCCCGGTGGTTCACCCCTGCATATATCAAGAAGACTCAAGCGTCTAAGCTTGGGGATGCCCAAGGCATCCCCTTCTTCATCGACAACATTATCAGGTTCCTCTAGTGAAACTATATTTTTATTCCATCACATCTTATGTACTTTGCTTGGAGCGTCGGTTTGTTTTTGTTTTTGTTTTGTTTGAATAAAATGGATCCTAGCATTCATTGTGTGGGAGAGAGACACGCTCCGCTGTTGCATATGGACAAGTATGTCCTTAGGCTTTACTCATAGTATTCATGGCGAAAGTTTCTTCTTCGTTAAATTGTTATATGGTTGGAATTGGAAAATGATACATGTAGTAATTGCTAAAATGTCTTGGATAATGTGATACTTGGCAATTGTTGTGCTCATGTTTAATCTCTTGCATCATATACTTTACACCTATTAATGAAGAAATACATAGAGCATGCTAAAATTTGGTTTGCATAATTGGTCTCTCTAAGGTCTAGATAATTTCTAGTATTGAGTTTGAACAACAAGGAAGATGGTGTAGAGTCTTATAATGTTTGCAATATGTCTTTTATGTGAGTTTTGCTGCACCGCTTCATCCTTGTGTTTGTTTCAAATAAACCTTGCTAGCCTAAACCTTGTATCGAGAGGGAATACTTCTCATGCATCCAAAATCCTTGAGCCAACCACTATGCCATTTGTGTCCACCATACCTACCTACTACATGGTATTTCTCCGCCATTCCAAAGTAAATTGCTTGAGTGCTACCTTTAAAATTTCCATTCTTCACCTTTACAATATATAGCTCATGGGACAAATAGCCTAAAAACTATTGTGGTATTGAATATGTACTTATGCACTTTATCTCTTATTAAGTTGCTTGTTGTGCGATAACCATGTTCCTGGGGACGCCATCAACTACTCTTTGTTGAATATCATGTGAGTTGCTATGCATGTTCGTCTTGTCTGAAGTAAGGGAGATTTACCACTAAAATGGTTAGAGCATACATAATGTTAGAGAAGAACATTGGGCCGCTAACTAAAGCCATGATCCATGGTGGAAGTTTCAGTTTTGGACAAATATCCTCAATCTCATATGAGAAAATCATTTGTTGCTACATGCTTATGCATAAAAGAGGAGTCCATTATCTGTTGTCTATGTTGTCCCGGTATGGATGTCTAAGTTGAGAATAATCAATAGCGAGAAATCCGATGCGAGCTTGCTCCTTAGACCTTTGTACAGGCGGCATAGAGGTACCCCTTTGTGACACTTGGTTAAAACATGTGCATTGCGATGATAATCCAGGTAATCCGAGCTAATTAGGACAAGGTGCGGGTACTATTAGTATACTATGCATGAGGCTTGCAACTTGTAAGATATAATTTACATAACACATATGCTTTATTACTACCGTTGACAAAATTGTTTCTTGTTTTCAAAACCAAAGCTCTAGCACAAATATAGCAATCAATGCTTCCCTCTGCAAAGGACCTTTCTTTTACTTTTATGTTGAGTCAGTTCACCTATCTCTCTCCACCTCAAGAAGCAAACACTTGTGTGAACTGTGCATTGATTCCTACATACTTGCATATTGCACTTGTTATATTACTTTGCATTGACAACTATCCATGAGATATACATGTTACAAGTTGAAAGCAACCGCTGAAACTTCATCTTCCTTTGTGTTGCTTCAATACCTTTAATTTGAATTATTGCTTTATGAGTTAACTCTTATGCAAGACTTATTGATGCTTGTCTTGAAGTACTATTCATGAAAAGTCTTTGCTATATGATTCAATTGTTTACTCATGTCATTTACATTGTTTTGATCGCTGCATTCATTACATATGCTTACAATAGTATGATCAAGGTTATGATGGCATGTCACTCCAGAAATTATCTTTGTTATCGTTTACCTGCTCGGGACGAGCAGAAACTAAGCTTGGGGATGCTGATACGTCTCCGACGTATCGATAATTTCTTATGTTCCATGCCACATTATTGATGATATCTACATGTTTTATGCATACTTTATGTCATATTTATGCATTTTCCGGCACTAACCTATTAACAAGATGCCGAAGAGCCAGTTGATGTTTTCTGCTGTTTTTGGTTTCAGAAATCCTAGTAAGGAAATATTCTCGGAATTGGACGAAATCAACGCCCAGGGGCCTATTTTCACACGAAGCTTCCAGAAGACCGAAGGAGTCACGAAGTGGGGCCACGAGGTGCCCAGACACCAGGGTGGCGCGGCCCAACCCTTGGCCGCGCCGACCTACTGTGTGGGGCCCTCGTGTGGCCCCCTGACCTGTCCTTCCGCCTACAAATAGCCTTCGTCGCGAAACCCCCAGTACCGAGAGCCACGATACGGAAAACCTTCCAGAGACGCCGCCGCCGCCAATCCCATCTCGGGGGATTCAGGAGATCGCCTCCGGCACCCTTTCGGAGAGGGGAATCATCTCCCGGAGGACTCTTCACCGCCATGGTCGCCTCCGGAGTGATGAGTGAGTAGTTCACCCCTGGACTATGGGTCCATAGCAGTAGCTAGATGGTTGTCTTCTCCTTATGTGCTTCATTTTCGGATCTTGTGAGCTGCCTAACATGATCAAGATCATCTATCTGTAATGCTATATGTTGTGTTTGTTGGGATCCGATGGATAGAGAATACTATGTTATGTTGATTATCAATCTATTACCTATGTGTTGTTTATGATCTTGCATGCTCTCCGTTATTAGTAGAGGCTCTGGCCAAGTTTTTACTCTTAACTCCAAGAGGGAGTATTTATGCTCGATAGTGGGTTCATGCCTCCATTAAATCTGGGACAGTGACAGAAAGTTCTAAGGTTGTGGTTGTGCTGTTGCCACTAGGGATAAAACATTGATGCTATGTCCGAGGATGTAGTTATTGATTACATTATGCACCATACTTAATGCAATTGTCTCGTTGTTTGCAACTTAATACCGGAAGGGGTTCGGATGATAACTTTGAAGGTGGACTTTTTAGGCATAGATGCATGCTGGATAGCGGTCTATGTACTTTGTCGTAATGCCCAATTAAATCTCACAATACTCATCATATCATGTATGTGCATTGTCATGCCCTCTCTATTTGTCAATTGCCCAACTGTAATTTGTTCACCCAACATGCTATTTATCTTATGGGAGAGACACCTCTAGTGAACTGTGGACCCCGGTCCATTCTTTTAATCGAATACAATCTACTGCAATACTTGTTCTACTGTTTTCTGCAAACAATCATCATCCACACTATACATCTAATCGTTTGTTACAGCAAGCCGGTGAGATTGACAACCTCACTGTTTCGTTGGGGCAAAGTACTTTGGTTGTGTTGTGCAGGTTCCACGTTGGCGCCGGAATCCCTGGTGTTGCGCCGCACTACATCTCGCCGCCATCAACCTTCAACGTGCTTCTTGGCTCCTACTGGTTCGATAAACCTTGGTTTCTTACTGAGGGAAAACTTGCTGCTGTACGCATCACACCTTCCTCTTGGGGTTCCCAACGGACGCATGCTGTACGCGTATCAAGCCACGATACGGAAAAAGTTCCAGAGACGCCGCCGCCGCCAATCCCATCTCGGGGGATTCAGGAGATCGCCTCCGGCACCCTGCCGGAGAGGGGAATCATCACCCGGAGGACTCTACATCACCATGATCGCCTCCGGACTGATGTGTGAGTAGTTCATCCTTGGACTATGGGTCCATAGCAGTAGCTAGATGGTTGTCTTCTCCTCAATGTGCTATCCTGTTAGATCTTGTGAGCTGCCTATCATGATCAAGATCATCTATTTGTAATGCTACATGTTGTGTTTGTTGGGATCTGATGAATATGGAATACTATGTCAAGTTGATTATTGATCTATCATATATGTGTTGTTTATGATCTTGCATGCTCTCCGTTGCTAGTAGAGGCTCTGGCCAAGTTGATACTTGTAACTCCAAGAGGGAGTATTTATGCTCGATAGTGGGTTCATGCCTCCATTGAATGCGGGACGGTGATGTAAAGTTCTAAGGTTGTGGATGTGCTATTGCCACTAGGGATAAAACATCAATTCTTTGTCTAAGGATATTTGTGTTGATTACATTACGCACCATACTTAATGCAATTGTCTGTTGTTTGCAACTTAATACTGGAAGGGGTGCGGATGCTAACCCGAAGGTGGACTTTTTAGCCATAGATGCATGCTGGATAGCGGTCTATGTACTTTGTCGTAATGCCCTAAGTAAATCTCATATTACTCATCATGATATGTATGTGCATTGTTATGCCCTCTCTATTTGTCAATGGCCCAACTGTAATTTGTTCACCCAACATGCTATTTCTTATTGGAGAGACACCACTAGTGAACTGTGGACCCCGGTCCATTCTTTTACATCTGAATACAATCTACTGCAATCATTGTTCTCTACTGTTCTTCGCAAACAAACATCATTTTCCACACCATACATTTAATCCTTTGTTTACAGCAAGCCGGTGAGATTGACAACCTCACTGTTTAGTTGGGGCAAAGTATTTTGATTGTGTTGTGCAGGTTCCACGTTGGCGCCGGAATCCCTGGTGTTGTGCCGCACTACACTCCTCCGCCAACAACCTTCACGTGGCCCTTGACTCCTACTGGTTCGATAAACCTTGGTTTCTTACTGAGGTAAACTTGCTGCTGTACGCATCACACATTCCACTTGGGGTTCCCAACGGGCGTGTGCTTTACGCGTCAACAAGCTCTTTTTCTGGCGCCGTTGCCGGGGAGATCAAGACACGCTGCAAGGGGAGTCTCCCACATCCAATCTCTTTACTTTGTTTTTGTCTTGCTTTACTTTATTTTATTTTCTGCTTTGTTTGCTTTGTTATATCAAAATATAAAAAAATTAGTTACTTGCTTTACTTTATTTACTGTCTTGTTTGCGTTCTCTATATCAAAAACACAAAAAAATAGTTACTTGCATTTACTTTATTTAGTTTGCTTTATTTACTATTGCTAAAATGGGTACTCCTGAGAACACTAAGTTGTGTGACTTCACAAGCACACATAATAATGATTTCCTATGCACACCTATTGCTCCACCTGCTACTACAGCAGAATTTTATGAAATTAAACCTGCTTTACTAAATCTTGTTATGAGAGAGCAATTTTCTGGTGTTAGTTCTGATGATGCTGCTGCCCATCTCAATAATTTTGTTGAACTTTGTGAAATGCAAAAGTACAAGGATGTAGATGGTGACATTATAAAATTGAAATTGTTTCCTTTCTCCTTAAGAGGAAGAGCTAAAGATCGGTTGCTATCTTTGCCTAAGAATAGTATTGATTCATGGACTAAATGTAAGGATGCTTTCATTGGTAGATATTATCGTCCTGCTAAAATTATATCTTTGAGAAGTAGCATAATGAATTTTAAGCAATTGGATAATGAGCATGTTGCTCAAGCATGGGAAAGAATGAAATCTTTGGTCAAGAATTGCCCTACCCATGGACTAACTACTTGGATGATCATCCAAACCTTTTATGCAGGACTGAATTTTTCCTCGCGGAACCTATTGGATTCAGCTGCTGGAGGTACTTTTATGTCCTTCACCTTGGACGCTGCAACAAAGCTTCTTGATGATATGATGATCAACTACTCTGAATGGCACACGGAAAGGACTCCACAAGGTAAGAAGGTATATTCTGTTGAAGAAACCTCCTCCTTGAGTGATAAGATTGATGCTATTATGTCTATGCTTGTTAATGGTAGATCTAATGTTGATCCTAATAATGTTCCTTTAGCCTCATTGGTTGCTCAAGAAGAGCATGTTGATGTGAACTTCATTAAAAATAATAATTTCAACAACAATGCTTATAGGAATAATTCTGGTAACAACTATAGGCCATATCCTTCTAATAATGGAAATGGTTATGTTAATTCTTATGGGAATTCTTACAACAATAATAGGAGTGTACCCCCTGGTCTTGAATCCATGCTTAAAGAATTTATTAGTACACAAACTGCTTTTAACAAATCTGTTGAAGAAAAGCTTGGTAAAATTGATGTTCTTGCTTCTAAGGTTGATAGTCTTGCTGCTGATGTTGATCTTTTGAAATTGAAAGTTATGCCTAATGAAACTAAAGATATTAAGTCATTTGCTACAGCAAACTCTATCCAAGTTCGAATTAATGAAAATATTAGATTGATGGCTGAATTGCATGCTAGGTGGGAAAGAGAAGAAAAATTTGCTAAAGAGAATAATGTAGCTAAAGTTTGGACTATTACCACCACTAGCAATGTTGATGCTTCACATGTTGCTAAACCTCCTACTATCAATGGTAAAATAATTGGTGTTAGCAATGTTTCTACTCCTAATGCAAAGCGTGCAAAACTGCCTGAAACTGCTAAAACTGCTGAAACTACTTGTGATAAAACTGCTGAAGTTTTTCAAAATATTGGGGACAATGATCCCATTGCTCTAGATCATAATGGTTTATATTTTGATGATTGTCACATCTCTGAAGTTATTAAGTTCTTACAAAAACTTGCTAGAAGTCCTAATGCTAGTGCTATAAATTTGGCCTTTACAAAACATATTACAAATGCTCTCATTAAAGCTAGAGAAGATAAATTAAAACTTGAAACTTCTATTCCTAGGAAGTTGGAAGATGGTTGGGAGCCTGATGTCTACGCCCCCTCCTTTTCCTGTAGACAGTGTTGGGCCTCCAAGAGCAGAGGTTTGTAGAACAGCAGCAAGTTTTCCCTTAAGTGGATCACCCAAGGTTTATCGAACTCAGGGAGGAAGAGGTCAAAGATATCCCTCTCATGCAACCCTGCAACCACAAAGCAAGAAGTCTCTTGTGTCCCCAACACACCAAATAGGTGCACTAGTTCGGTGAAGAGATAGTGAAATACAGGTGGTATGAATAAATAGTAGCAACGGCACCAGAAAAGTGCTTTGCCCAGACGATAAACAAGCGGTAGTAACGCAAAGAAACACTAAACAAGCAGCGATAGCAGTATTTAGGAACAAGGCCTAGGGATTAGACTTTCACTAGTGGACACTCTCAACATTGATCACATAACAGAATAGATAAATGCATACTCTACACTCTTGTTGGATGATGAACGCCATGGCGTAGGATTACACGAACCCTCAATGCCGGAGTTAACAAGCTCCACAATTCAATGTTCATATTTAAATAACCTTAGAGTGCATGAAAGATCAATACGACTAAACCAAGTACTAATATAGCATGCACACTGTCACCTTCACACTATGTAGGAGGAATAGATCACATCAATACCATCATAGCAATAGTTAACTTCATAATCTACAAGAGATCATAATCATAGCCTACGCCAAGTACTAAAACGGATGCACACACTGTCACCATTACACCATGCAGGAGGAATAAAACTACTTTAATAACATCACTAGAGTAGCACATAGATAAATTGTGATACAAAACACATTGCAATCATAAAGAAATATAAATAAGCACTTCACTATGCCATTCATAACAGTGAATAAGTATTCTGTGAAATATAGCCTAAGAGACCCACACGGTGCACACACTGTCACCTTTACACACGTGGGACAAGGAGTCTCCGGAGATCACATAAGTAAAATTCACTTGACTAGCATAACGACATATAGATTACAAGCATCATCATATGAATCTCAATCATGTAAGGCAGCTCATGAGATTATTGTATTGAAGTACATAGGAGAGAGATGAACCACATAGCTACCGGTACAGCCCCGAGCCTCGATGGAAAACTACTCCCTCCTCATGGGAGACAGCAGCGTTGATGAAGATGGCGGTGGTGTCGATGGAGAAGCCTTCCGGGGGCACTTCCCCGTCCCGGCGGCGTGCCGGAACAGAGACTCCTGTCCCCCAGATCTTGGCTTCGCGATGGCGGCGGCTCTGGATGGTTTCTCGTACCGTGGCTTTTCCGTCTCGATGTTTTAGGTCGAGGGCCCTTAAATAGGCGAAGAGGCGGCGTCAGAAGGTCGAAGGGGCGCCGACACTATAGGGGGCGCGAGCCCCCCCCCCTGGCCGTGCCGGCCTAGGGTTTGGTGGGCCTGTGCCCCCTCTCTGGCGGTTCTCGTGTGTTCTGGATGCTTCCGGGCAAAATAGGAACCTAGGCGTTGATTTCGTCCAATTCCGAGAATATTTCTTTACTAGGATTTCTGAAACCAAAAACAGCAGAAACAAAGAATCGGCACTTCAAAGATCTTGTTAATAGGTTAGTTCCAGAAAATGCACGAATATGACATAAAATGTGCATATAACATGTAGATATCATCAATAATGTGGCATGGAACATAAGAAATTATCGATACGTCGGAGACGTATCAGAGCCCATCATTAAGATGAAGGTCATTGATTTTGATTGTAATGCTTTATGTGATCTTGGTGCAAGTATTTCTGTTATGCCTAAGAAAATCTATAATATGCTTGACTTGCCACCATTGAAAAATTGTTATTTGGATGTTAATCTCGCTGATAATTCTATAAAGAAACCTTTGGGGAGGATTGATAATGTTCGCATTACGGTTAACAATAACCTTGTCCCCATTGATTTTGTTGTCTTGGATATTGAATGCAATGCATCTTGTCCCATTATTTTGGGAAGACCTTTTCTTCGAACTGTTGGTGCTATTATTGATATGAAGGAAGGGAATATTAAGTATCAATTTCCTCTCAAGAAAGGTATAGAACACTTCCCTAGAAAGAGAATGAAGTTACCTTATGATTCTATTATTAGAACAAATTATGATGTTGATGCTTCATCTCTTGATAACACTTGATACACACTTTCTGCGCCTAGCTGAAAGGCGTTAAAGAAAAGCGCTTATGGGAGACAACCCATTATTTTACTACAGCAATTTTGTTTTATATTTGAGTCTTGAAAATTGTTACTACTGTATCAACCTCTCCTTATCTTTATTTTATTGCATTGTTGTGCCAAGTAAAGTCTTTGATAGTAAGGTTGATACTAGATTTGGATTACTGCGCAGAAACAGATTTCTTGCTGTCACGAATTTGAGAAGCCCCTTCTGTAGGTAACTCATAAAATTCTGCCAATTTACGTGAATGATCCTCAGATATGTACGCAACTTTCATTCAATTTGAGCATTTTCATCTGAGCAAGTTACATGCCGCTAAAAAATTCGTCTTTACGTACTGTTCTGTTTTGACAGATTCTGCCTTTTATTTCACATTGCCTGTTTTGCTATGTTGGATGGATTTATTTGTTCCATTAACTTTCAGTAGCTTTGTGAAATGTCCAGAAGTGTTAAGAATTATTATGTCACCTCTGAATATGTGAATTTTTGATTATGCACTAACCCTCTAATGAGTTTGTTTTGAGTTTGGTGTGGAGGAAGTTTTCATGGATCAAGAGAGGAGGATGATACAATATGATCAAGAAGAGTGAAAACTCTAAGCTTGGGGATGCCCCCGTGGTTCATCCCTGCATATTTCAACAATACTAAAGCATCTAAGCTTGGGGATGCCCAAGGCACCCCCTTCTTCATAGACAACTTATCAGGTCACCTCTAGTGAAACTATATTTTTATTTCGTCACATCTTATGTGCTTTACTTGGAGCGTCTGTATGTTTTTATTTTTGTTTGTGTTTGAATAAAATCGGATCCTAGCATTCTTTGTTTGGGAGAGAGACACGCTCCGATGTTGCATATGAACACATGTGTTCTTAGCTTTACTTTTAATGTTCATGGCGAAGGTTGAAACTGCTTCGTTCATTGTTATTTGGTTGGAAACAGAAAATGCTACATGTGGTAATTGGTATATTGTCTTGAATAATTTGATACTTGGCAATTGTTGTGCTCAAATAGATCATGTTTAAGCTCTTGCATCATGTACTTTGCACCTATTAATGAAGAACTACCATAGAGCTTGTTAAAATTTGGTTTGCATGATTGGTCTCTCTAAAGTCTAGATATTTTCTGGTGAGGTGTTTGAGGCCCTGTTTGTTTGGGCTGCAGCTTTTGAAAAGCAGCTATAGCTATTGAGCTGTGGAAAAGCAGCTGTAGGAAGCAGCTGTGAGAAGCAGAGATTTGATGTTTGGTAGAAGTGCTGTGGATGGCTGCTGTTGCTGGTAAGAAGGATGAAATATCTGAAATGCCCCTGAATGCTGATGAACTTCTATAAATGCAAATTTGAGATGAATTAGCTAATTCTGAGTGTTTTTAACATAATTTTCATGCTTCATGATTGAATTACGTCGATTTAATTATGTTAGAAGACTTGTTCATATCAAAAAAGCTAGAAGTGTTCTCAACGCCTAGCCACCTTCCTTGATATGAACAAAGCGTTGGCAATGTTATCACGAGTGTTGTTCATGCTAACACCATCATCTTCCAAATCATTGCCCACATTGCCGGCTGACGCAAACAATATTACAACAACAGTACTACTCCTAGTAACGAGTAACAATAGTACAGTTCTCCTTTTCATGCAGCCCATCCACTACTGAATCAGCACACCACGATGTGCCTTATCCTTGTTAAAAAAAACGATGTGCCTTATCATTTCCCCACTACGCTTTCTCTATTCTCCAAATCCCAACTCCCAAATCGCAATCCCAGGAAAAAAAATCCCAAATTCGATGTGAAGATGATGGACACAGGCTGCCGCCTCCATTCCATTCGTCGTCTGCAAGCTATTTTCCAAATCCAGTGCACCTCCACTTCACATGGATGGATCTCCCGAGTTGTGACTATGCAGGTCAGTGGCGGCGAAGCAAAGCTGGCGGGGTCGGAGCAGGACGTCGGTGAGCCGTTGGAGAACGCCGCAGGGACGGTGTCGGATGAGGAATGGCGACGCCGAGCCTCCAGGTGCTCTCATCTCCGGCGGCCGACGGGATCGAGAGCCACCCGTGCTGCGCGCCCCGTGCTGCGCCCGGTCGGGAACAGGGTGGAGGAGGCTGGCCTGCACGTCGGCGGCGGGAAGCGGCGCGGCCGGCGGTGGGGAACGGCAGAGGCGGCGTCGGGGAACGGCGGCGGCGGCCAATCCCTAACCCAAGCCAGCCAGGAGAATGGGGAAAATGCGGTCGGGGGTTGTGCGTGTCTTCCATTTCAAGGGTAGGCAAGGGCAGGCATCTAGTTTATATGGACTGGCAATTTTTTCGTAAATATGGTGAAGTATAGAGGGCAATTCAGTCATTGGTACTGCGGGAAGCAGGAAAAAGCTCGGGAAGCACCTTCCGCGTCCCTTTTGCTGCGGTACGCTCGTCTAGTGCAATTTCGGGCCGCTCTTCTCCACAACGCTTGTCAATTTTTGGGTGTTTGTTTGGGCTTCTACTTTTGGACCTCAAAAGCAGAAGCAGAAGCCCAAACAAACAGACCCTGAACAACAAGGAAGACAGTGCAGAGTCTTATAATGCTTGCAATATGTTCTTATGTAAGTTTTGCTGTACCAGTTCATACTTGTGTTTGCTTCAAACAACCTTGCTAGCCCAAAGCCTTGTATTGAGAGGGAATTCTTCTCGTGCATCCAAATCCTTGAGCCAAAACTATGTCACTTGTGTCCACCATACCTACCTACTACATGGTATTTCTCTGCCATTCCAAAGTAAATTTCTTGAGTGCTACCTTTAAAATTTCATTCTTTGTCTTTGCAATATATAGCTCATGGGAAAATAGCTTTAAAACTAGAGATTTCTATTTTCGTGCCCTCGGTTCCTTAGTTGTGCTCAGTTTTCCCCAGCTCCTTAGTTTTTCCTCAGTTTTCCCCAAGTGCCTGTGTGAAACCCGCAGAAGCAGCTCAGACGGCAGGATTCCTGTTAAGTTGACCGTTCCGTGCTGACGTGTGGGGCCGCGTCATGTGGGCCCGCGTCGCGTGGGGCTGGTAGAAAGGGACCGTGTGGGACAGGACGAGATAGCGTTTGGTTGCACGTGAGCAGGAGCTGGGTTTTGTCTCTCTCGGCCATTGGCATTTCCCTTTTAAGAGTACCTTTTCTGCCTCCTTCTCTCTGCCTTTTTTCACCTAATTAGTATCAAATCTAGAGAAGCTTGCATTTCTATCTTTCTTCAATTATTATTTGTGCCTTTTGGCCCTCGTTGCTTGCCCAATATGGCAGCAAATCTAGTAGGGAGCCCAATCTAGTACTCCATTTGGTCCATATGTATGTAGTTAAATCTAGAAGCAAATCTACATGGAATGTACGATAAATTCACAAGGTCATATAGTAGAATAGGGATAGATAATAGGGATCCCTCCCTAGATAATAAGCTGCATTCAGCAGCCAAACATAGTAGGGTTCGAGGTTCTTCATAGCACCATCATACTAACAACATAACAACGAGGGATCCCTAGCTAAAAACAAAGGGATCCCAACAACAAAATGGAGGAGGCTGCAGCAGCACACGTCCAGGACTCCGCCTACCCCATCTGCCTCTGCCTCCACTTGTTGCTCCCCTTGGGAGCCTTGGGCTTGAGCGGAGGCATGCGCCCGGCGGAGATCTCCACCCGCTGGATGCTGCAGAGGTGCATGTCGAGCGCCAAGTGCTTGGCGCGGAAGGAGTGGGGGTTCACCGACGCGCCGACCTTGGGGTTGGTGTTGCCGATGTTCTCGGCATGCGTGAGGAGGCAGTTGAAGTCAGTGCCGCCGAGCCTCCTAGTGCAGAAGGGGCACATGTAGACACCCTTGGCGATGGCGAAGTAGGAGACGTACTGGCCGACCTGCAGCCTCCGCAGCACCTAGCGAGTCTTGATGTCATGGTGCTCGTTGTCGCTGCCGACGTCGCTACCAGACAGCTGATCCATATCAAACGGGAACTATTAGTGAGTGAGTTGCAACGATGACTAACGTGCATGATAACAAAGTTAGGAAAAATAGAGGCAGCCTCAGTTAGAGTGGACATGATTATATGTCTACAGGGATGTAGTCAGCGAACAAAAGCTCATGCACAACAGATTTGTACACAGAAATGGTTCGCTGAACCCTCCCTGTAAAAATCTGTGCCCACCGATTCATCATAGGCAAAGAAACAGATTCCAGATCTGAACTTGAACACATTCCAGATTATTTGCAAAATTAAACGATTAATATCTTTTGATTCGTGCATAAAATAACTGATTGAGATCCTATGATTACTTGCATAAATTAACTGATTGAGATCCCATTATTACTTGCATAAATTAACCGAATGGCCGAACCCCAAATCTTAAACGAAATCAAGGAGGGATCAAAGCAAAATGGAATAAAATCGGCGCAAATATTAGCCCAATACTCATCCATCCACAGATCCATCTACACCAGCAAAAATAGGGTTCAAAAAGGAATGGGGAACAAAAAAGGAAGCAAACCGTAGTTACCTTGTTCCATGCGTCCTCCATGGAGGTGTCGTAGGGGTTCGGGGCGGGACGTACGGCACATACTCGTAGGGGTCATATCCCGGCGGGATCTGACCGCGACCGGCGGTGGCAGCCTCCGATGCACCAGTGGAGGAGGAGGCGGCGACGTCCGTTGAGGGGACGGCGGCGACGTCCGTTGAGGGGACGGCATCGAAGAGGGAGGCGTCGTGCTTGGAGACGAGGGCGCCGTGGATGATGGGATTGGCATTCTCCTTGTCCATCTCGCCGGCAGAGGAGAGGGAGAGGGAGAGGGTTTTTTGCTTTGGAGAAGATGATGGGACGTGAGAGAGGCGGCGTTGCGTAGGCGAGTGAGAGTGACAGAGATAGTGGGAGGAGGCGTCTATAAAGGCAAGGGGTGGTTAATGCGACCCGCGTCCTACGCGTCCACCGCTACACGTCTGCACGTCTGCACGTCTTGGACTTCTGCAATGCGACACGCGTCCACGATTGCACGTCTTCGACTTCTGCACCGCGACCCGCGTCTACGCGTCAACAATTGCACGTCTTCCATTTCTGCACCACAACACGCGTCCTCGAGTCTAACCCTGGAAATTTAGATATACTCAGGTATAACCTCGAGTATTATACTAGCATTTTTTGTGTGCTCAGTTTTCCCCTTGAGTGCTAATACTGGCTAGTGCAATATGCTCAGTTTTACCCTCAAGTAGCTGGTCAACAGACAGTCAACAAATGGGATTAACTAGTTAAATGAGTCATTTAATGTGCAAAAAATTCCGAAAAATAGTGGCACATACTCATGGAGTCTTTACCACAAATTGCCAGTTCTCAAAACATAGATAAGTCATAGATAAATCAAGTTTTACCACAAATTGCCACTTCTCAAAGGCCTTCTCAAATCACCTAGTAGCTATGAAGGTGTATGGTTTTCCACAATAAGCCCTTCCCAAAACAGCTTTCCCCAAAACATACTTTATCTAAATGAGGCCACAATTCTCACACTCATGTATATTTGTATTACAAATAGTTTGAGATAGGCCAAGATGGGTTTCATTGTACAAAACACGCATTTTCCATTTTTTAAATCTCATATTTGAATCCCTTAGTCTGTTTATTACATAGGTGCCCTTGGTTTCTTGATACTACTCAGTTTTGTCCTCTCCCTCCACAAATTCTCTCACACGTGCAACATTGCCCTGATTGGTCTAGCCCATGTCACGCGGATCGTGCCCGCCGACCGTTGATCGTATGATCTAACGGGCAGGATAACCCCTCTCTCTCTCTCTGCCGGCGGTTACCTTCCACTCTCTAAGTATGCTAACAGGCAGGATAACCCCTCTCTCTCTATCATTTTCACGCGCTAAAAATTATAAACTCTTTTAGGCATTACTTTTCACGAAAAAAATGATAAACCATCACCGATTTGTTGTAGCCATTAATTTTCACGCAAAAAATGATAAACCATCACCGATATGTTGTAGCCATTAATTTTCACGAAAAAAATGATAAACCATCACCGATTTGTTGTAGCCACGAAAAAAATGATAAATCATCACCGATTTGTTGTATCCATTACTTTTCACGCAAAAAATGATAAACCATCACCGATTTCTTGTAGCCATTACTATTCACGGTAAAAATGATAAACGAACCAATCTATCTATCTCTCTATTTAAAGTTTGGAAGGGTTCACCATCTACTTATGTTAACTTTTGAGGTTTTTACCTGAAAACAAATGGGTATTATAAAGGGAAATAAAAGTTCAAGAAAATGTAAAAATGAAACAATCTACCTATCTTTGTATAGAAGATCGTCTGTATGATTTTTGAGGTCATTTAGAGAAGGTAGAAAAAATCCTTTTTGAGAAGGTCGAAAAAACCTAACTTGTTACAAAAGCTGGTTTTAGTGAGACCTAACCAAATTTGGCATAGGCATGGAGTTTTGGCTCCCGAGTGTATCTAGTCCTGATATCTGGACCGTTGTGCAGTGCTTCGAGATCGCTGTACCCAGGACAATACTCTGACGTGTAGTCGGCGTGAAAACATGGATACGGAAGTGGGCTATTGTACGTTCGTATCTGTGGCCCACGACACAGTTACTGGCGACTGACGACGAGTTTGCGGTAGAAGGACGGACGTGTGGTACGCGGACGACTTGGACCCGCGGAACAACTTGATGATAGGGTACCTGGACCATGGTACATGAAACCGCCTGGCGCATCCGTTGGGGATCTGGAGGATGAAATCGCCCCAGCCAACCCTAGAAGCACGGCAGTGGTTTCAGCGCGTTCTTGATTCCAGTGAGTTGACTGGCGGCTGGGTAAGAGGACGGCGGCGTGGGTGCAGTGTAGGCGACCGGGCGCGAGGTAGCGGCAATTCACCGGCGGCGGCTATGGACTTCGCCTGGAAACAATGAGCAGGTAAGTCTATGCGATTGTCCCCCCATTGGAAGCTTGTGGATGTCAAATTTGTCCGGATTATGACGGGAGAGTTGTCGACTTGAGACTGTGATTGCAGTGTGGCAATCTATAATGGCGCAACTACGGGATGCGCAAATGGTGGCGCTGTGGTGGAAGAGGGTGCGTGCAGCCATGTCCGGTCGGCATAGCCGGATCCATCCTGGTGGCCATCGTGCAAGCAGCAGCAGGTGCCAGCGACGGAGAAGGTGGCGGGCAGGCCGATTCAGCGGAGTGCAGCGTGAATATGGATGAAAAAAAGATGGACTGGACCAAGAGGTAATATTTTCTTCCCAGCAAAAATGCAGTAGTACATATTTGTGTTGTGGATGTGTGGAGAATTTCCCGCTAGAGTCTATGTATTAGTGGAATAAGAAGTCTAAAATTCTCGAATTAGTGTCCATAACAGTCTGATACGCTAGCCACAAAAAGGAATTTCAGTGCTGGCAAAAGTTAGTGAAATCCAGGATCAAGCACTATAGTTCACAAATTGCTTGTAAAAAATATGATGTACTCCTGTGAAGCAGTCGAATTGAAAAGGATCGCCCCCTGTGTATTTTCAGAAGTGGTTTTACTGATTGGCTGGACTGTCAGCCAGGTTGTAACCTTAGTAATTATGCATTCCTGAAAAAATAAATTTAAATTTTAAATTATTGTGTAAACTGTATGCAGAAATAATTTCAGTGAGAATTAGGATTAATTCAAAGAAAATTGGAGGCATGAGCTTGCAGTCCTGGATAGATGGTTGGAAAAAACATCGTACTTTTTGTTGTGGCCGCTGCAACCATGAAAATGTTGAAAGAATTAGAGAAGTCCAGAATTCTCTTGACTAACTAAAACTTGGTAGTTGCTGCGCAACCGTGCAGGGTGAGGGTGGGTCAAGCACCGCCAGAGAGGGCAATATGCCCTTTGAGGCTAGTGCCCTTGAGAAGTTAATCTGTGACTACGCAGAAAAGCTGGGGGATGATATCATAGATCCTTGCCTTGGGACAACTTTCAGTTCACTAAGTGAGGCTTATGACTTCTATAACCTCTACTCCTGGCAACATTGTTTCGGCATCAGATATGGGAAGAGCCGTCTGAATGCAGAGAAGACAAAGTGCATGCAGGAAATCGTGTGCGAATGCTCGGTAAGTGAAACCTCAAATGTGAAAACTGATTGTGACAAGCTCCTCCTTGCCATGAACTGAAATTTTGAATTGTTGTGTTGTTCTGTTTTTCCTGAAGGGCAAACCAAAGGATGAAAACACGAAGTTCTGCCGGTGCGAGTGCCCCCCGAAGCTCGGGCTTCGAAGGACATCTGACAGTCGGTGGTACATTATAGAGCACAGGTTGAAGCATAACCACACAATAATGGACAATTGTGGAAAAAAGGTATTCTGTAATGCACATAGACCTGTACACCGAGGACCTTGTCCGTCAGCTATGGGACAACAACATAAACATTGGGAAAGTGTGCAGAATAATCGTCGCCGCCTTCGGAAATGCAGGAAATGTGCTGTTCACAAAATGGTCACTTCTGAACATGTGTGGTTAGCTAAGTAAGTAGCAGACAGATGATGATGCCCAAAAAACAATTAAAGCATTCGATGACCTGGTGGCAAACGATCGAGACTTCATGTTTAGGATGCAGGCGGATGGTGAGAGGCTCAGAGCAGAATGAAGAATCTAATGTGGTCCATTGTTGCACCCAAGACAATTTTAACATGTTAGTACAGTGCTATGGGGTTTTGATTTCATTGGGATGATTCTTGTATGACTCACCTAAAATCATTCTATGACATGTAATTGCAGATCAGTGCCGGCCAATGGAATTGGCAATAGGGAATGTGATGCCTGCCACAACACATCGGTGTTTCAAGTGGTACGTGTCTGGGTCCTCTGTGCACAAAGAAGAACTAGATTAGTGCCACTCCTTGATGCTCTCATAACAATTTATTATGAGTCGTCATGAAAATTTGAAGCAAATCCTTGCGCGTTTGTAGGTGATGGAGTATGTTGGAGTCACAGAGATCCAGAGAAGCACATATTAAAGCGATGGACGAGGTATGCTAGGTATGTTCTGCCTGATCACTTGAGGCATGACTAGCGAGACCAAGTGAATGGCAAAGAGGTGACATATAGTACATTGTAGCCTATACATACTTGCAATGGAAGTTGTGAGGCTCAGGGATTCCAGCGCACAAACGAGAAATGTGTGTCACTATTTAAGGAAAATCTTGTGGCGTTGGCGCCTTACGGAAATGCTAGAGATTGACTGGAAGATAGAATTGCTGGTGCTGTGAGGAAGCGAGCAGAAGTTCTTGACGAATGATATGTAGATTGCAGTGGCAAAAGTGGCAACCCGTTGCAAGAGCACATGTATGAAACATGGGGCTACCTGACATCGAATGATTGCTTCTCATTAGCTTGCTTATTAGCCTACTGTTAGTGACAGAAAAAACTTAATTCTGACAATTTGTAAGGGCCGAGTGTGTTTTATGCAGAAATCGGTAATGCAGTTTTCGATTTGCTGTTGAGGACGCAACCTGTTGAACTGTGCAGTTTTGCATAGTTGCATTTGCTTTTGTGGTTGCTGAATGTGCGTTAAAAAATGCAGAGAATTTACTGTTGTGCGTTGGACAGGGGTAGCATGAGGTGTACGTTAGTTCAGTACGGTGGCGTTAGTCCAGTACGTGGCCTGCAGTCTGTACCGCTGATATGAACAGGAACGGATGGTACTAACTGTTGATCCTTGTGGGACACGGAGCACTATTCAATAGTTCAGATACTAACCCAATACATTAAGAAATACGCAGATATGCTTCCATGTGGCGCCGATTGGCTGGTCTAGGACGCGAGAGCACATGGACCCGAGAGCCAAACCCCATTTCCGTACATTATGCCATATCTATAACAACAAGGAATATCTAAAAGGGAAAGTTTCACAAAATTTGAAATTTAGGGCGAAAATGATGCCATACATGATGCTGTTTTTCGAGGTTTTGACCTGAAAATCAATTGGGTATTATAAAGGGAAATAAAAAGTTCGAAAAATATAAAAACAAAACAATCTATCTATCTATGTATAGAAGATCAGCTGTATGAAATTTGAGGTCATTTAGAGAAGGTAGAATAAATCACCTTGTTAGAAAAGCTGGTTTCAGTGAGACGAAACGGCATGCGTTTAAGCAAAGTGATTTTTTCGAACATCTCCAAATGACCCCAAATTTTCCATACATGATGCCATACGTGTAACAACAAGGAACCCCATCTAAATAGTGTCAAAAAAGTTTGCCCAACCGTATACCTCTATCAAAAAGAACCTCACCACGGTGCTAGTATAATTTTGGGCTTAGTTACAAACTTTCGTTACCTAACCTTCAACACGAAACTTGTTTCAAATCACTTTTGGCGTACAAGAAACAAATCCCACCTTGATTCGAGCACCACAGCCTCCAAACGATGCCGATGCCGATATCGGCATGGTCAGAATGGCTATGCTCGCCACCACTGCTAGGTCACCGTCGGGATGCAGCCTCAATCCCGTCCCCTCATTCGATCACTGACACACCAGAGATACCGCCGAGGCTAATGCCAAACGTACATGCTGATGCCAATGCCGAACATGCATGCACGCCGCTGTGGGCACGGCCACGCCGCCCCGCTATGCTGGACGCCACAGACCACCGCGAGGTCTTTCCCTTCGCCACCACACTCTTCTAGCACACATCTATACACGCCAGAAAGGAGAGACACTAGTTTTCTCTACATTGCTCGCGTTCGTGTCGGACACGGTCAGTCAAAGTTTTGAGGTAGTCGTCGATGTCGTCGACCATTTCTTCTCTTTGTCGGGGGGAAGACCCCGGATAGGGCAATGGACGCGGAGCAGCCGGCTGGCCACTGGCCGGCTCGCGGCAAAGGCCGGCTGAGGAGCAGCCGGCTGGCGCCGTGGCCGGCTGGTATGGAAGCCGGCTGGCTCTAGGTCCTAGTCGGCCTGGCTACGGCCACCAATGCTGTAGTCGGGCCGGCTTCTACAAGCCATATCCGACTGGGGTTTGTACCTCAGGCCGACTCGAGGCGGCGAGTCTTGCACCGGAAGGAACCGGTAGGTGATCCGGTTCCCAAAGTCCACGCCGACTCCATCTTCCGTGAAACGCGGGGCACCGTGGAGCAATAGTGCCTCGCGCCGGACAGTGCCGTCAGGGCTTACGACGATCCGTACAGGCTACAGTGGCTGACGGCGACAGGGACACCTCCTCCATACCGCTGACCGTGGCAGCCGGATGGGACAGGCCACGATGCCTCAACCACTCCTGACGTCGCCGCCTCGGGAAGGAGCGGAAGCCGGAGCCGGCCCAGCCGGCCAGTAAAACTATAGGGTCTTATATGTAAAGTGCCGGTGCCTATATAAGCCGCACTACCCCCTCTCGTGCGGGGGATCGGTCATTTTATTACTTTCACCCACCTACAGAGCTGCCCTGTGAGAGAGACCATAGTCTTCCTTAGCCTCTCAGGAGCAGCCGGACACAGCTCTAGGAGCACCATTGTACTGTGTGATCATCATATACACTCATAGCAGGAGTAGAGGTTTTACCTCCATCGGAGGGCCTCGAACCTGGGTACGTCGCCGTGTCGCTCGTGCCCATACCCGCATCCGGATACCGCCGTGAGATCTCTCAGGAACCACTTCGATTAGCCACCCTATGGCATATGCCGTGACGATACCACGACATTTGGCGCCCACCGTGGGGCCTTCAGCATCCTCGGCCGGTGTCTTCATCCGGACGGGCCTCACCACCACCACCGGCGAGCGAGTCGCTTCAGGCTTGATCTGGAGATTCGGCTCCCTCGACTGCGTCAGCGACAACGCTGGCTGCTTCGCTGACCGGCCTTTCCCAGCCGGCGGCAGCGTCATCTCCTTCGGCGGCTTCGACGTCTACGTCGCCACCGTCGCACCGCCGCGCTACCCGCGGCAGGTGCTGCGCTGCGCTAGCCCTCCTCCGCGAGCCGGCAGCAGCGGCCGCGCCAGCCCGCCGTCGTGCAAGTCATGATGGCTGGCGACGAGCTCCCCACCAAGAACCCGCGCATGCGCGGCCCCGACCTGGAGCGCAACATCGACCCCAACGCCTCCGGCTCGGGCCCAAAAGCGCCGCCACCGCCGTCCCGGCTGGATGCAGTCCGGGCAAAGCTGAGCACCCCGCTCACGCCTGGCGCAGACCCCACCGCCATCGAGGCGGACTTGGAGGCGCACCGCCAGCTCCTCCTCAAGCAAACCGAAGAACTGGCTGCTGCTGGCGCCGGATGGAGATCACCCAGCGCGAGTACAACCGCGCCCACGGCCTCACTCCGGGCGGCGACGAGCCAAGCCGAGCCGGCCACATCCGCCGCAGGGCCGCGACCTCGGCGCTGAGATCGCCCGCGACGGCGCTCCTTCGCCGGCTCCGTCCGCGGGGCTCCCCGTCTACAACACCCCCGACAAGAACATGCGCGCGGCGGAAGCCGCCGCAGAAGAGCTGAACCGCCTTCGGGCGAAGAGTTACGCCGCCGGACCGGGCGGGTGATCGAGCTGCTCAACGCAGCCAACGGGCAGATCGCCGACCCCGGGTATGTCGATGCCCCCGTAGCTTCTCACGCTCGTGGGGCTGCAGTGCAACGACGAGAGAAGGCGCCGGGACACGGCCGAGTCCTCCTCCCCGGCACCAGGCCGGCGCCATGACTCCCGGGCCACGCACGGCTCGGGCCGGCCAAGCCACCAGCCCGAGCGGCCGCAGCCACGGCCGGCCCCCTCCGAGCCGGAACCAGGAGCAAGACTCGGGCCCCGCCGTCATCACCGGCCGGCTCCAGAAGCAAGCGGCGCGCGCCAGCCGGCACACTCCCGGCCGGGGCCCGCGCATCGAGCCCGGCCGACGCCCGAGACCGCCTCGACCGGCTGGTTCAATCCCGCATCGCGGAAGAAGAGGGGCCAGCCGGCCCAAAGTGCTCGGGCCGCGGATCCTCAACGAGCCCATGGTCGAGGGTTTCCGGCTCCCGCGCGACACCCCCAAGTACGACGGCACCACCAAGCCGGAGGACTGGCTGCTGGACTACTCCACGGCGGTCGGCATCGCCAAGGGCAACAAGCGCCGGGCCGTGCGCTACTCCCCTCATGCTACTCGGCTCCGCCCGCACGTGGCTCAACAACCTGCCAGCCGGCAGCATAAACGGCTGGCTGGACTTCGAAGCCGCCTTCATCAGCAACTTCACCGGCACTTATCGCCGGCCGGGTCGCCTCAACAGCTTGAGATGTGCAAGCGGGGCCCGGACGAGACGGATCGCGCGTACCGACGCGCTGGTGCGAGATGCGCAACTCTTGCGAGGGCGTGCACGAGATGCAAGCCATCGGCTTCTTCATGGGAGGATGCCGACCCAACACCATGCTGTGGCACAAGCTGCGCCGCAGCCGAGCCCAAGACGATGGCCGCCTTGATGGTCATCGCATAAGTACGCGCCGTGGCAGAGGAAGCCGGCAAGGCGCCGGCTGATGTTACACCGGCCCCAGCAAGACGGGACAACAACAAGCCGGCCGAGGGCGCCTCGCACGGCAGCCGGCGGGACAACTACCGCGGCAAGCGTCACAACGACCAGCCGGACCGCCGGTGCGGCTCCGCCCACGTGGCCGCCGTGGCAGACAACGCGGCAGGCGGAAGCCGCCGCCGTAGCAAGACCGGTGGAAGCCGAAGTACACCTTCGAGCACATGCTCGACTCGCCGTGCAAGTACCACGGCGGCAAGAACCCCTCCAACCACACCACCCGCGATCGCCACTTCACGAAGCGGGCTGACAAGCGGTGAACCCCTCCCGCCTCCCCCGCCTCCACCAGCCGGCGGGCCGGTGGCCAAGCCGGCGCAGAGAACGTTAACCTCGAGCACCACGAGGCTAACCAAGTGCACCATGCCGGCCGGTATCCGGCCGAAGACGCCACCTACATCATCTTCACCTCCGAGCCCGAGGACGGGACGAGCCAAGAGCGCCGTTCCCTCGAGGTCAACGCGGTCATACCGCCGGTCCCCAGTACCTAAACCGGTCGAGCAGGCCATCACTTTTGATCGCCGCGACACACCGGCTGTCCTGCCGGCCGGGCAGCTACGCCATGGTCCTCGACCCCACCATCGGCACAACCCGGCGCAGCGTGCGTTTCTCGCGCGTCCTCATCGACGGCGGCAGCAGCATCAACATCCTCTACCGCGACACCGCCCGCAAGCTGGGCATCCAGAGGCCGAGTTGCGCCCCACCCCACCGTCTTCCATGGCATCGTGCCAGGCCATTGCTGCCAGCCGATCGGCCGGATCACGCTGGAGGTGATGTTCGGGAAGCCGGACCACTTCCGCACTGAGAGAATCGAGTTCGAGGTGGTGGACCTCGTGAGTCCCTACCACGCGCTCCTGGGCAGGCCGGCCACGACCAAGTTCATGGCGGTGCCCCACTACGGGTACCTGAAGATGAAGCTGCCTGGCCCCAAGGGGGTCATTACCGTAGCCGGCGACTATCGCCGCTCCATGGACTGCGCCATACGTAGCTCCAAGATGGCCCGGACGCTGGTCATCGCCACCGAGAAGCAGCTCATCCACGACGCCGTCGCCCTCGCCAAAGCCGCGCAGACGGACATGCCGGCTGCGGGCAACCCGGCTGGGACGACTCACTTCCAGCCGGCCGACAACACCAAGAAGATCCTGTTGGACCCGGCGCAGCCGGACAAGTTCGTCACCATCGGTGCCGGCTTGAACAAGAAATAGGAAAGCGAGCTCACCAGCTTCCTCCGTGAGAATCGGGACATCTTCGCGTGGACTCCAAGAGACATGCCGGGTGTGCCGAGGGAGTTGGCTGAGCACCACCTCCACGTCCGGCTCGAGGCCAAGCCGGTGAAGCAGCCTCTCGGGCGCTTCGCCGAAGAACGAAGGAAGGCCATCGGTGAAGAAATCGCCCGGCTCCTAGCTGCCGGCTTCATCATGGAAATCTGCACCCGGACTGGTTGGCAAACCCGGTCCTGGTTCCGAAGAAGAACGGCTCCTGGCGCATGTGTATCGACTACACCAGCCTGAACAAGGCGTGCCCAAAGGATCCCTTCCCCCGCCGCGCATAGATCAAGTCATAGACTCGATTGCCGGCTGTGAACTGTTGTCTTTCTTAGACGCCTATTCGAGCTACCACCAGATTCCTTTGAATCCGGCTGATCAAATAAAGACTTCGTTCATTACCCCGTACGGGGCTTATTGCTACACGACTATGCCGTTCGGCTTGAAAAACGCAGCGCCACCTACCAAAGGTACATGCAAAAATGCTTGCGGGATCAAATCGCGGAAACGTTCACGCATATGTGGATGATGTCGTTGTAAAGACCAAGGAGACGACTACCCTCCTTGATGACCTGAGAGAAACCTTCACCAATCTGAGAAGATTCCGGATGAAGCTCAACCCGGCCAAGTGCACATTCGGCGTGCCGTCTGGCCAGCTCCTTGGCTACCTCGTCTCTCGGCGAGGATCGAAGCCAACCCGGACAAGATCAGCGCCATAGAGAAGATGGAACTGCCGCGGTGCCTCAAGGACGTCCAGAAGTTCGGCTGGCTGCTGGCCTCCTTGAGCCGCTTCGTCGCCCGGCCGGGGGAGAAGGCACGCCCCTGTATCAACTAATGAGGAAGGCGGACAAGTTCGTCTGGTCACCGCAGGCGGATGAGGCCTTCCGTGACTTGAAGCGCGTGCTCTCAACCGCGCCAATCCTTGCAACGCCGGGTTCAATGGAGCCGATGCTGTTGTACATCGCAGCCACCAATCGAGTGGTTAGCGTTGTCCTGGTGGTGGAGCGCAGAGAAGCCGGCAACGAGGAGCTGGTTCAGCGCCCGATCTATTACCTTAGCGAAGTGCTCTCCCGATCGAAGCAAAATTACCCCCACTACCGAGAAGGTCACCTACGGCGTCTACATGGCGGCCAAGAAGCTCAAGCACTACTTCCAAGAGCACCCCATCGGGGTGGTTGCCACGACGCCCTTGGCAGAAATCATAGGCAGCAAGGATGCCAACGGCCGGGTTGCCAAGTGGGCCCTGGAGCTAGCCGCCCACACCATCCTCTACGAGCCACGCACAGCCATCAAGTCGCAGATCCTCGCGGACTTCTTCGTCGGCCCGGGCTGAGATGCAGTACCTGCCGCCTGTGCCGGATTCCACACACTGGAAGATGCACTTCGACGGCTCAAAGATGCGCAACGGCTTGGGAGCCGGCATCGTCATCACTTCTCCCAAGGGGGACCGGCTGGACTACGTCCTGCAAATCCACTTCGCCGCCTCCAACAATGTGGCGGAGTACGAAGCGCTCATTCATGGGCTGAAGCTGGCCAAGGAGATTGGCGTGCGTCGCATACTGCTTCGGCGACTCCGACTTGGTCATACAGCAAGCATCCGGCGACCGGGACGCGAAGGACGCCAACATGGCCTCGTACCGCTTCCATGTCCAGCAGCTATCCGGCTTCTTCGACGGCTGCGAATTCCACCATGTGCCACGAGCAAATAACGGCGGCTGATGCCTTATCCAAGATTGGCTCAACCCGGCAAGCCATTCCGCCGGGTGTCGCCTTGGCGGTTCTCAAGAAGCCGTCCATCATACCGTCACCGGACTCGGATTCAATATTCGTGCCGGCTGACCCGGGGGCTGCTCAGCCGAACCCGGGGGCTTCATCGCCCAAGTCGGGGGCTAACAAGCCAAACCCGCCGGCTAGCAAGCCGAACCCGGGGACTTCTCAGTCCAACCCGGGGGCTTCACCGCCAAACTCGGGGGCTAGCAAGCCGAACCCGCCGGCTAGCAAGCCGAACCCGGCGACCATGCAGTCGAATCCGGAAGCTCCCACGCAGGAGGCCCTGTTGGTCAGCGTATTCGAGATAAGATGCGTGCCTTCATGGGCACAAGAATTCCTCTCCTACCTCACCGACGGTGTGCTGCTGATGATAGAGTCCGGGCCGGGCAGATTGAGAGAGGGGCCATGGCCGGTACCATCATCAACCACCAGGGGTACACACGCAGGGTAAGGGGGGTGTTCCAGCGGTGCGTCGTGCCGGCTGAAGGGATTGAACTCCTACGGGAAATCCATCAAGGAGAGTGCGGACATCACGCCTCATCCAGAGCCATAGTGGCCAAAGCCTTCCGGCACGGTTTTCTTGGCCGATTGCGCTCGAGAGACGCAGAAGATTTGGTGAAGAAGTGCAACGGCTGTCAGCGCTTCGCAAAGCAAAGACACCAGCCGGCTTCCGCCTTGAAAACCATCCCCATCACATGGCCATTTGCCGTATGGGGCTTGGATATGGTAGGCCCATTCAGAACAGCACGAGGCGGCATGACACACCTCTTGGTGATGATTGACAAATTCACCAAGTGGATCGAAGCCAAGCCAATCAAGAAACTGGACGGGTCCACAGCCGTCACATTCCTCAAGGAAATCATTGTGAGATTCGGCTACCCCCACACCATCATCACCGACAACGGCACCAACTTCTCCCAAGGCATCTTCTCTCGCTATTGCGGGAAATGGGGATCCGGATGGCCCTATCTTCTGTGGCACACCCGAGTCCAATGGACAAGTGGAAAAGGCTAACGGCTTAGTCCTAGCCGGCATCCGGCCCCGGCTGGTGGAGCCGCTCGAGCGAGCAGCCGGCTGCTGGATTGAAGAACTGCCCAATGTCTTTGTGGAGCTGCGCACAACGACAAACCGCTCGCCGGCTTCACACCTTTTTTCCTCGTATACGGGGCCGAAGCCGTCTTGCCGACTGATATCGAGCATGACGCGCCAAGGATCAAGCTCTACACAGAAGCCGAAGCCAAAGAAGCTCGCGAAGATGGAGTTGACCTGGTCGAAGAGGCCCGGCTGCTGGCTGAGTCTAGATCTACTATCTACCAGCAAAGCCTCCGACGCTATCACAGCCAGAGGGTCCAGCCCTTAGCATTCCGAGAGGGAGACCTAGTGCTCCGGCTGATCCGGAGGACAGCCGGACAGCATAAACTATCATCCCCATGGGAGGGTCCCTTCATCGTGAGCAAGGCAAGGTAGGCAATGATTCCTACTATCTCATAGATGCCCAAGAGGCTAAGAAAAACAAGCCGGACAAGGCTGACGAGGAGACTAAACGTCCCTGGAATGTCAGGTTACTCCGCCCATTTTACACATGAGAGCAGGAATGTATGTATCCCTTGTATCCCTTTTGTGAATTATGAAAAACCTTGCGCCAAGAGCGCTGTTTCCGACAAGTTTTTCGTGTACTTTACCTTGTTTCGCCAATTGGCTTGAACCCTCTCACGCGGTCGGCTCAGTACCGTGATCCGGTTTCCGACAGCCGGCTTCCGACCCAGCTACAGACCGCAATCCGGCTGTCCGGCTGGCGGGAGTAAGGCCTAGGGAGCCGGCACGCGAAAAACGACTAAGGGAAAGAGTAAAAGCGAGTTGACTTGCAACTTTTCATAAAAGTGCCGAAGTGCCGAATTCAGCTCGTTCGACTGAAATACTGTCGGCCTCACCCAGCGGCCCGCTCTTGACCCGGCGACGGATCGCAAGTCGGACGTACGACCGGCAAGGGCACAGCCAAAGAGTGGGGCGGATGGGAAAAAGCGAACGAGTCGAAAGAAAGCAACTCGGCACACAGATGATTAACAAACACATTAAAGCGTGCCTTAATAAAAGGATAATAACATTGTCTTACATATGCACCCGGCATCCCGGGGATTTAACGAATTGTCTTGGCAAAAACATAAGGAAGCAGGTAAAAGCTAAGCGCCGGCTGCATCGTCCGCCTCCTCATCCTCAGCCGCCTCCTCCTCGTCGTCAGACGGCGGATTCGGGTCCTCGATGAAGAGGGACTTGTCGACGAAGTCGGCAATGGCGCAGGCACGGGCAAGCCGAGCAGTCTTGTTCTCCGCCGGGAGCTTGTCCTCCACGCCGGCGCGCCGGAACTCCAACTGGTCGAGGCTAACCTCGTTATACCAGGAGAGCACAAAAGATAGAGCCATATCAGCTCCGGCACGCGTGGCTGACTCCTTCCAGTCCAAGAAGCGGTCGGGAGCCCTGTCCAGCCAAGCGATGAGATTGGAGAGATCTTCTGGCAGCGTCTCCGTCGGCCACAGCAGTCGCATCAGCTCCTCCGCCGCCTTCCGCAGCTCCCAGCCGAGCTTGGTGACCGGCTCCACGCGGGCGGCGATGGACGCCAGATAGTCGTCCATGGTGAAGCAGTCGGAGCTCTGCTCCCCAGTGGCCTGCCGGCGATCCTCCCGCGCCCTGCCAACAGCCGCTAGCGCCTCCTCCTGTGCCTCAGGGAAGGCCGCTGCAAAGAAGAAAAGCATGTCAGAAGCCATCAAAGCCGAAATAAGCTGAAAAACGCAAATTTTCGAAGTCCTAAAGTAAGCCTGGCGGCAGCCGGCAAGGTCCGACTGCCCCCGGCCTGAAGATGGAGATCCCAAAGCCTTAAAGAAAACCTGGCGGTAGCCGGCAAGAACCGACTGCCCCCAGCCCGAAGATGGAGATATCGAAAAAATCAAGGTTCTGCCGTCGGCTGCCAACCTAAGCCGGCAGCCGACGGCCGAAAGCCGGCAAAGGGGAAGGCACAAGACAAAAGACTCACCAGCCAAGCCGCGGTCGAGCGCGCTAAGTTCCCCCAACCACCGCTTGGCGGTGGCCGACAGCTCGTTGGACTTGGTGGTCACCTCCTGCTGGAGCGAAAGCCGCTGCCGTTCCACCTCCTCCAACCGCTTGCTCAGACCCTCCAGTTTCTCCTCCTGCTCCTTCTTGAGGGCGGCAAGTTCCTTGAGATGGTTAGCCTCAAGGAGGCGCAGCCGTTTCAGCTCCCCGTCAGCCACCTTCAGCTTGGCGGCAGCAGCCTGGTTCGCCTCCTCACTTGTGGCGCATTGAGCGCGGGCAACCCGGAGGTCCGACTCAAGCTGCGGGACCCGGGCGGCCTCAGCTGCAAGCCGGCAAAAACGAGCCGTCAGTAAAACAGAAGCATAAAAAAGAGTAAAGGCAGAGAGAGAAAGCCTCACCCTTGACAGCCTCCAGCTCGCGAGCCAAGCCGGCTCGCTCGATCTTGGCCTTGTGGTAGCTGGTCACCACCTTGTTGTACAAGACGGTGCGTCGCTCCGTAACCGTCTGAAAGAATCAGTTGCTTAGACGAAACCCGGACCGGCTCCAAGCAGCCGGACCATGCCTCGGAGGGCTACCAGGATAATAACAAAATTGCAAAAAACAGAAAGACACCTACCTTGTCAGCGTCCTCCAGCGTTGCTAGCTGGGCCAGGGCCTCGGCGGCCTTGTTCTTAAGGGCGGCCCGGTAGCCGGAGAAGACCATCTTCATGGGCGCCGTACCAGGCTGCCCCTCCCGGTTGAACACCTCGCAGGAATCCGCCGAGTGCCACGCAGCCTCCATGGTGCCAGCCGAGCCAAGGCTGGAGTCAGAGGCAGACGGCACCTGCAGCAGCCGGGCCCCCTTGGCCACGTGAAGGCCCTCAGTTGGGCCCGACGGGCCCCTCGTCCTCACCAGAGCCCGGGAATCGGCGTCCTTTGAGCGCCCCGGCTGCCCCCTCGCCGGCTCCTTCCCGGTCGGCTCCCTCCTCGTCGGCTCCGAAGCTGGAGGCGGCGCGGTCGCTCGATCGGCCCGGTGGGAGCCGTCGTATCCGGCGCCGAGGCGCTCCTTCGGAGAACTCTCCGGCACCACGACGTTGGGCGCGGGCCCGCCGACTCCGGTCGAAGGCGGCACAACCCCACCAGCTCCAGCTCCTGCCGCAGGCGGCATGCCCCTGCCGGCTCCGGCTGCCCGCTCCACAAACGGGGCGCGGCGCGGGAACATGTCGTCTAAAGTCGGCTGGCGCGCCGACTGACCCTGGTCTCCGCCGCCAGGCGCCGCAGAAGAAGACGCCCCGCGAAGGTGGCGTGGCCACGCGGCACGTCAGCAGCCGGCGGCGTGCGCACGCGTGCTGAAGGTTGCGGGGTTGGCTCCCTCCTTTGCCGCTGAAGCGGCGACGTGACGGGAGGAGCCTGCCGAGAGCCACCTCCCTGGGTAAACTTAATCGTGGCCCTAGTCGAACAAGCAAGAGAAGATAAGTACAGAGGAAGGAAAGAAAAGGAATCAAACAACAGAGGAAAAAGAACTCACCCGGCTTTCTCCGGGACCTTCTTGGGCGCCAGCCGGCGCTGCTTCTTGGCCCTCGCCTCCGAAGCGGCCGTGGACCCGACGCCGGCCCGCTTCCTCCCTTCGGCGCGAAGTCGCCGTGCTAGTAGGCGGCACCGCGCGCAGAGGCACCGCCGGGATGGCCCCCGTGCCGGATTGGGCCGGCTCCGCCTGCTCCTGCTCCTGCTCCTGCTCATGCTCAGGCGAAGGCGGCGGGTTATGCTCCCCCTGGCCGCCCTGATCCTGCGCCACCAGCAGATCGTCGTCGCCGGCTTGGTCGCCGGCTAAGTCGGCCGGGTCAACGAGATCCGGCGTCCAGACCTTCGTCGCCAAGTCGCCATCCTCGATGCCTTGGCGGACGAAAAGCTGAAAACAAGACAAGATAAATACCGAGTCGGCCACGCTGCCGCAAGTCGGAAGACGGAAAAACATCAACTTACCGATTCGGGCGGCTCCTCCCGATCGTGAGGCGCCAGCCCCCAGTCCCAGTTGTCCGGCATGTTGGCCTTGGTGATGTTGTTCACCCGGTGAGCCACCTGGGCCTTGGAGAGCTCCAACTTCGACGTCCGTGTCGGGTCGAGCAAGCCGGACATGTGGCCGATCTTGTGGACGCGCCACTGGAGCGGTACGACCCGGCGCGAGATGTAGGTGCAGAGGAGGTCCTCGGCACTCAGCCGGCCCTCCGAGACGCAATTGCCCAGGAAGTCCCACAGGAGGTTCACCTCCGCGTCCGGGTTCGAGGACTTGGCGTTGAAGCCCCAGTTGATCCGGCCGACTGGCGGGGCCGGGTTGAATTCAGGCAGATTGAGCCGGTCGAAGGCCGGGCTTTCGTTCCGCACATAAAAGAAGGACATCTGCCAATTCTTGACAGAATCGACAGTCGGAATCCGCGGGAAAGACGTACCCGTACGGGGATAGATGGAGGCGGCGCCGCAGGTCCTCAGGCGGCCTTCGGTCGTCTGCGCCTTGATGTAGAAGAGCCGGCTCCAAAACTCCACGTCCGGCCACAAGCCGGCGTAGCCTTCCATGAAGGCCACGTAGCAGCTGAGGAGGATCATGGCGTTGGCCGGCAGGTGGTGCGGCTGCAGGCCGAAGTGATCAAGGAACCGGCGGAAGAAGTCGGAAGCCGGCAGACCCAATCCGCGGTCGAGATGCGCGCCGAAGACCACGCGTTCGCCGGGCTCCGGCCGAGGCTCCTGCTCCTCGCCCGGCGCCCTGGTAATCACCCCCGCCGGGATGCGGCGGAGGCGCACGAACCGGGCAATGTCGTCGTCTTGCATGTAGGAGCCCTTCCAGGAGCCGCTCGGCTGGGCCATCGAGGACGAAGAAGAAGAGGTCCAAGAGAGGCGGAAGGGCGAAGAAGAGCCGCTCCTCGCCGGAGGAGATCGCGGTGGAGAAGAGCGCGCCGTCGATGCGCGTGGCCCCGTGGCTCGGATTGGCGGGCTTGCGGCGGCAGCCCGGCGGAGGCTCGTCGGGCGACCGCTCGCTGAGATTCGCCAGAAGAGCGGAGGAAGAACGGCGTCGGAGCAGCGATGCGCTCGAGCGAAGCGAAGGAGCAAGGCAGGAGCGCGAGGAAGAAGAAAGGGGCAAGTGCCGCCTCGGTACCGCCCCCGCGGCATTTATAGCCGACCGCGGCGGTTGGCCTCCAAGTGGCCGACGTGGGCCACGTCTCCGGATTTACTGCGCCATAACTCCTCCCACGACCGCTACCGTTACCAGAAACGGCCACACCACGTCGCCCACTACCGCACCAGATCCGGAAGGACATTGATGTGACCAGACGAACCGGCGGCAGAGCCCTGGCGTCAGGCCGGTCAAGTCGGGCGCAGAACCCGAGGCGGCGGAGACTCCGGCGCGCAGCGAGCCGGAGCCGGACAAGAAGTTCCACTCGAGCCAAAGTTCGTCAGCAAGGCGGAGGCGCCATCAGATCTGGCGAGAAAGCAAAAATTGCACAAGTATAAAAAGCAGCCGGCTAGAAGCAGCCGGCGGGAACGAGCCGGATGAGGGCGCAGCCGGCTGAATGAAAATCCTCAGTCGGCCCCTCCAAGTGCCGTCTAATATATTCGAGAAGCCAGGAAAACCTGCCTAGGTCCTTCTAAACACAGGACCTTGCCAGCTTCGGGGGCTAATGTCGGGGGGAAGACCCCGGATAGGGCAATGGACGCGGAGCAGCCGGCTGGCCACTGGCCGGCTCGCGGCAAAGGCCGGCTGAGGAGCAGCCGGCTGGCGCCGTGGCCGGCTGGTATGGAAGCCGGCTGGCTCTAGGTCCTAGTCGGCCTGGCTACGGCCACCAATGCTGTAGTCGGGCCGGCTTCTACAAGCCATATCCGACTGGGGTTTGTACCTCAGGCCGACTCGAGGCTGGCGAGTCTTGCACTGGAAGGAACCGGGTAGGTGATCCGGGTTCCCAAAGTCCACGCTGACTCCATCTTCCGTGAAACGCGGGGCACTGTGGAGCAATAGTGCCTCGCGCCGGACAGGCCGTCAGGGCTTACGACGATCCGTACAGGCTACAGTGGCTGACGGCGACAGGGACACCTCCTCCATACCGCTGACCGTGGCAGCCGGATGGGACAGGCCACGATGCCTCAACCACTCCTGACGTCGCCGCCTCGGGAAGGAGCGGAAGCCGGAGCCGGCCCAGCCGGCCAGTAAAACTATAGGGTCTTATATGTAAAGTGCCGGTGCCTATATAAGCCGCACTACCCCCTCTCGTGCGGGGGATCGGTCATTTTATTACTTTCACCCACCTACAGAGCTGCCCTGTGAGAGAGACCATAGTCTTCCTTAGCCTCTCAGGAGCAGCCGGACACAGCTCTAGGAGCACCATTGTACTGTGTGATCATCATATACACTCATAGCAGGAGTAGAGGTTTTACCTCCATCGGAGGGCCTCGAACCTGGGTACGTCGCCGTGTCGCTCGTGCCCATACCCGCATCCGGATACCGCCGTGAGATCTCTCAGGAACCACTTCGATTAGCCACCCTATGGCATATGCCGTGACGATACCACGACACTCTTCCTTGCATGGTTAAATGCGTCTAGTTCATATCTATCTAATGCGTCTGGTCTCGCCTCATGCAGTTCTTTGTGGACGTCGATCTCATCTCGGCACCCCGCAGGCCACCTCCTCTGTGCCATCGCTGTAGAGCTCCGTTTAAAAATCTATTCCTACCCGTGTATTGCCCCTTGTATCAGCGCCATGGCCCACTTGTCATTCGATATATCGAAGCCCCACTCGTGCGCGTTTTGGTCAGGGATACAGCGATGCTTACGGTCAAACAAAGATGGATGGTCTGACGTGTCTTTGCGGGCTCTACGTGGCCCCACTAGTCAGAAGATAACGGTCAACCGTCGGGCAACCGGCCGTTACAGCACCTATGATGGTTTCAGACAAGGTCTTGGGGAAAACTGAGGAAAAACTAAGGAGCTGGGGAAAACTGAGCACAACTAAGGAACCGGGGGCACGAAAATATAAATCCCTTAAAACTATTGTGGTAAAGAATATGTCGCTTATGTATCTTATTTCTTATAAGTTGCTTGTTGAGCGGTAACCATGTTTCTGGGGACGCCATCAACTATTACACCTTTGTTAAATATCATGTGAGTTGCTATGCATGTTCGTCTTGTCTGAAGTAAGGGTGATTTATCATGATCAAATGGTTTGGGTATGCATATTGTTAGAGAAGAACATTGGGCCGCTAACTAAAGCCATGTATCATGGTGGAAGTTTCAGTTTGGACATTAATCCTCAATCTCTTATGAGAATATTATCTGTTGTTGAATGCTTATGCATTAAAGAGGAGTCCATTATTTTGTTTTCTATGTTGTCCCGGTATGGATGTCCTAAGTTGAGATCTATCAAAAACGAGAAATCAAATGCGGTCTATCTCCTTGTACCTTTGTACAGGCGGCATAGAGGTACCCCTTTGTGACACTTGGTTGAAACATATGTAATGCAATGATAATCCATGGAAATCCAAGCTAATTAGGACAAGGTGCGAGCACTATTGGTATTCTATGCATGAGGCTTGCAACTTATAGGATATCTTATGCATAACACATATGAATTATTACTACCGTTGACAAAATTGTTTCTATGTGTTCAAAATAAAAGCTCTAGCACAAATATAGCAATCCATGCTTCCCTCTGCGAAGGGCCTTTCTTTTACTTTATGTTGAATCAGTTTACCTACTTCTTTCTATCTTAGAAGCAAACACTTGTGTCAACTGTGTGCATTGATTCCTACATACTTGCTTATTTGCATTCATCATATTACTTTGTGTTGACAATCATCCATGAGATATACATCCATGAGATATACATGTTGAAGTTGAAAGCAACCGCTGAAACTTATATCTTCCTTTGTGTTGCTTCAAAACTTTCTACTAAGAATTTATTGCTTTATGAGTTAACTCCTATGCAAGTCTTATTGATGCTTGTCTTGAAAGTACTATTCATGAAAAGTCTTTGCTATATGATTCAGTTGTTTAATCGTTGTCTTTACCATTGCTTCGAATCACTTCATTCACCTCATATGCTTTACAATAGTATTGATAAAGATTACTATAGCATGTCACTTCAGAAATTATCCTTGTTATCGTTTACCTACTCGAGGGCGAGTAGGAACTAAGCTTGGGGATGCTTGATACGTCTCAAACGTATCTATAATTTCTTATGTTCCATGCTAGTTTTATGAAAATACTCACATGTTTTATACACACTTTACATCATTTATACGCATTTTCCGGCACTAACCTATTAACGAGATGCCGAAGCGCCAGTTCCTGTTTTCTGCTATTTTTGGTTTCAGAAATCCTACAAAGGAAATATTCTCGGAATTGGACGAATCAACGCCCATGGTCTTATTTTTTCACGGAGCTTCCAGAAGACCGAAGAGCATACGAAGTGGGGCCACGAGGTGGCCAGACCACATGGCAGCGCGGTCAAGGAGGGGCCCGCGCCGGCCTGTGGTGTGGGCCCCTCGTCAGCCCTCCGACTCTGCCCTTCCGCCTACTCAAACTCTCCGTCGCGAAAACCCTATTACCGAGAGCCACGATACGGAAAAAGTTCCGGAGACGCCGCCTCCACCAATCCCATCTCGGGGGATTCAGGAGATCACCTCCGGCACCCTGCCGGAGAGGGGAATCATCACCCGGAGGACTCTACATCACCATGATCGCCTCCGGACTGATGTGTGAGTAGTTCATCCTTGGACTATGGGTCCATAGCAGTAGCTAGATGGTTGTCTTCTCCTCAATGTGCTATCATGTTAGATCTTGTGAGCTGCCTATCATGATCAAGATCATCTATTTGTAATGCTACATGTTGTGTTTGTTGGGATCCGATGAATATGGAATACTATGTCAAGTTGATTATTGATCTATCATATATGTGTTGTTTATGATCTTGCATGCTCTCCGTTGCTAGTAGAGGCTCTGGCCAAGTTGATACTTGTAACTCCAAGAGGGAGTATTTATGCTCGATAGTGGGTTCATGCCTCCATTGAATGCAGGACGATGTGAGAAAGTTCTAAGGTTGTGGATGTGCTGTTACCACTAGGGATAAAACATCAATGCTTTGTCTAAGGATATTTGTGTTGATTACATTACGCACCATACTTAATGCAATTTTCTGTTGTTTGCAACTTAATACTGGAAGGGGTGCGGATGCTAATCCGAAGGTGGACTTTTTAGGCATAGATGCATGCTGGATAGCGGTCTATGTACTTTGTCGTAATGCCCTAAGTAAATCTCATATTAATCATCATGATATGTATGTGCATTGGTATGCCCTCTCTATTTGTCAATTGCCCAACTGTAATTTGTTCACCCAACATGCTATTTCTTATTGGAGAGACACCACTAGTGAACTGTGGACCCCGATCCATTCTTTTACATCTGAATATAATCTACTGCAATCATTGTTCTCTACTGTTCTTCGCAAACAAACATCATTTTCCACACCATACATTTAATCCTTTGTTTACAGCAAGCCGGTGAGATTGACAACCTCACGGTTAAGTTGGGGCAAAGTATTTTGATTGTGTTGTGCAGGTTCCACGTTGGCACCGGAATCCCTGGTGTTGCGCCGCACTACACTCCTCTGCCAACAACCTTCACGTGGCCCTTGACTCCTACTCGTTCGATAAACCTTGGTTTCTTACTGGGGGAAACTTGCTGTTGTATGAATCACACCTCCCACTTGGGGTTCCCAACGGGCGTGTGCTTTACGCGTCAACATCGCCTTCTGAGGCGCGTACGTCGCTGGTGGCGTCCGCCGCTGCACCGATTCGCGCCCTGCAGCTACGCCGGCCCCTCAGGCCGTGGCGTCGCCGCACGCGGTCACCTTCGCCGTCCCCAGTGCATCGATGTCCGAGGCCACCACAGCGCCGCCCCTTCGGCGCGGGTCGCCTCCGTCCGCGCATGGTCTTTGTCACGCCGTCGGATCTTCCTCGCCTACTTTGTGTACCGCCGCCGCGCCTCCACCTCTGGTCGCCGCTGGGCTCGCCAACCACTTCAGGTCGCGCTGGGCTCGCCGACAAACGCAACGCCCGTCTAGGCGTCCAGCATGACCACCCCTGGTCACCGCTGGGTTAGCCGCCTTCTACGTCTTCGTACACTACAGCTTTGCCGCCAGCGTCCTCGCCTCTTCCCCGACTACGTCACCTGCTTCTCTACTCTGACACCCGTCGTCGAGACTCGCCTGTTGTTGGAGATATGCCCAAGAGGCAATAATAAAGTGGTTATTATATATCTTTATGTTTATGATAAATGTTTACATACCATGCTATAATTTTATTAATCGAAACATTGATACATGTGTGTTATGTGAACAACAAGGAGTCCCTAGTGAGCCTCTTGTATAACTAGCTTGTTGATTAATAGATGATTATAGTTTCATGATCATGAACATTGGATGTTATTAATAACAAGGTTATGTCATGAATGATGTAATGGACACACCCAATTAAGCGTAGCATATGATCACATCATTAAGTTCTATTTGCTATAAGCTTTCAATACATAGTTACCTAATCCTTCGACCATGAGATCATGTAAATCACTTATACCGGAAGGGTACTTTGATTACATCAAACGCCACTGCGTAAATGGGTGGTTATAAAGGTGGGATTAAGTATTCAGAAAGTATGAGTTGAGGCATATGGATCAAGAGTGGGATTTGTCCATCCCAATGACGGATAGATATACTCTGGGCCCTCTCGGTGGAATGTCGTCTAATTAGCTTGCAAGCATATGAATGGTTCATAAGAGACCACATACCACGATACGAGTAAAGAGTACTTGTCAGGAGACGAGGTTGAACAAGGTATAGAGATACCGATGATCAAACCTCGGACAAGTAAAATATCGCGTGACAAAAGGAATTGGTATCGTATGTAAATGGTTCATTCGATCACTAAGTCATCGTTGAATATGTGGGAGCCATTATGGATCCCCAGATCCCGCTATTGGTTATTGGTCGGAGAGAAGTCTCAACCATGTCTGCATAGTTCACGAACCGTAGGGTGACACACTTAAGGTTTGATGTTGTTTTAAGTAGATATGGAATATGGAATGGAGTTCAAACATTTGTTCGGAGTCTCGGATGGGATCCAGGACATCACGAGGAGGTTCGGAATGGTTCGGAGAATAAGATTCATATATAGGAAGTCATATTCCAAGTTTGGAAATGATCCGGTGCATTTATGGAAGGTTCTAGAAAAGTCTGGAAGAAATCACCATGGAAAGTGGAGTCCCGGAGGGACTCCACCTTGCATGGCCGGCCAACCCTAAGGGGGAGGAGTCCCAGGTGGACTCCCCAAAGGTGGCCGGCCAACCCCCCCAAGGAAGGGGTGGGAGTCCCACCTTGAGTAGGATTCCCCCCTTGGGTAGGTTTTGTCCCTTTGGTAGGTTTTGGTTTCGGGTCTTATTCGAAGACTTGGATACCAACACTTGGGGATTTCCACCTATATAATGAGGAGCAAGGGGAGGGGGCCGGCCACTTCAAGCCACAACCTTGGCCGCCCCCTTTGTGGCCGGCGCCCAAGCCCCCCTCTCCCCAAACCCTAGCCTCTCCTCCTCCACATAATACTCCTGCAGCGCATAGGCGAAGCCCTGCCGGAGTTCTCCACCACCACCGCCACCACGTTGTCGTGCTACCGTCTACTAGATTGCATCTTGGCTTGGTTTTCGTTCTTGCGGTAGGAAATTTTTTGTTTTCTATGCTACGAATCCCATCAGTGGTATCAGAGCCGTGTCTATGCATAGATTGGTTGCACAAGTAGAACACAATTGTTTTTGTGGGCGTTGATGCTTTTGTTGTCTTTAGTTCGTGTACTTTGCATCTTGCGGCATAGTGGGATTAAGCGGCTCAGGCTAACTTTACATGACCGCGTTCATGAGATTTGCTCCACGCTCGACATGCAACTTGTATTGCATAAGTGGCTTTGCAGGTGTCTGTCTCTCCCACTATAGTGAAGATCCAATTTACTCTTTCTATTGACAACACTAGTATCACCGTTGTGGTTCATGTTCATAGGTAGATTGGATCATACTCGAAAACCCTAAACCACGTAAAATATGCAAACCAAATTAGAGGCGTCTAACTTGTTTTTGTAGGGTTTGGTGATGTGATATGGCCATGATGTGATGATGAATATGTATGAGATGATCATTATTGTATTGTGGCAACCGGCAGGAGCCTTATGGTTGTCTTTATATTTCATGTTGTAATATTATATCAAAGTAGTTGTAATAGTTGCTACATGAGGTGAACAACCATGAAGACGGCACCATGGACCTTGACGCTAAGCCGACGATGATAGAGATCATGCCCGATGATGATGGAGATCACGTCCATGCTTTGGAGATGAAAATCAAAGGCGCACATACTAAAGGGCCATATCATATCACATATGAATTGCATGTGATGTTAATCCTTTATGCATCTTATCTTGCTTAGATCGCGACGGTAGCATTATAAGATGATCCCTCACATTAATATCAAGATAATAAAGTGTTCTCCCCTTGTATGCACCGTTGCTACAGTTCGTCGTTTCGAAGCATCTCGTGATGATCGGATGTGATAGACTCTACGTTCACATACAACGGGTGTAAGCCATGTTGCACACGCGGAATACTTGGGTTTGCTTGACGAGCCTAGCATGTACAGACATGGCCTCGGGACAACAGAAACCGAAAGGTTGAACACGAGTCATATGGATTATATGATCAACATGTTGATGTTCACCATTGAAGCTACATCATCTCACATGATGATCGGTTTTGGTGTAGTGGATGTGGATCGTGTGCCACTTAACAACTATGAGGGATGTTGTATTAAGTGGGAGTTCATTAGTAATTAGATTAAAACTTGAACTAATTATCATGAACATAGTCTTAATAGTATTTTGAATTAAATTTGTAGAATTGGCATCCGTTTTCTACCATGCGTTAGTCTTGTAATTGAGATTGAAATACTGTTAAATTTTACAAGTAACTTTACGGACTGGTACCGTATTGTTAAATAATCAAGAAATGGTTAAGTCCTATTGCAAACTTTTAGTAAACCTCAAATTGTTGATTCAAAGAACAATGGTTTCAATTAGTACCTAAAATCATCTTGTCTCCATGAAACTTGAAGTTCAAATCCATTTGAAATTAAAGTAAGGAGCTGGAAATTTTGTTTTCAGAAATAAGCGAGGTATGAGATATATGTGATATCTAAGACCTTATTGCAAGGTGATAGAATATAATTTGGTGAGAGTACATAAACTCATAAGTTTTATGGTAATGTACGAAGGTTGAAGACGCCAGGCGTCTCAATCCTCCAACTATTGGGGCACTAACAATATTCGCATATCCCTGAAGTGATCGTCCTTAGTATGCACCGTTGCTAAGACTCGTCGTTTCGAAGCATCTCGTGATGATCGGGTGTTATAGATTCTACGTGTGCATACAACGGGTGCAAGCAAGATTTGCACATGCGAATATTGAGGTTAAACTTTACGAGCCTAGCATGTACAGACATGGTCTCGGAAAGTCGTCATGATATGATGGATAAAATTATGAGTGAAATTGTTCATCATATTACAAAGTTACTAATGATGAAATCTGGAACACTTGTCATATGATGATCAACTTCAAAGTAAGAACCTCAAGGTTATTGGTATTTGACCAATGGACCTAGAAGTTATTGAAGATGAAGTGTTTTCTGAGAATGAGGAGAACTGAAAGAAAAACTACAAAAGATATTTTGGCAGAAAGAAAGAAAAGACTAGAAAGTCTAGCTCAGGTGTATATACATGATATACATGTTATGGATGTATTCCTTGTTTTGTCACATAATGAAATTCTTGGGTATTTGTACCAGATTGGTTGGTATGAGATGTCATACAATACAACACAATACAAGAATACGATGGCCTAAGTGACTGATAAGGAGTATGGTAATAATGCATGTCTGGAACATAATAAAGTGTTATTATGTTTGTCGTTGGCATTCTACCTAGCCCTTAGAATTTATAATAAAGAACTTAATAATTGTTATTTTGCTTTGGTCAAATAAAAACAATGAGTTGTTCAAATTATGACATTACTCCATGTACGATGGATAAGTTATTATAAATCTTAATGGTGAAACACACATACATAACACTGACGCTAAAATGCCATAAGGCAAATGATTTGAATTCTACTTATTTGTGGAACTGCCATTTAGGTCATGTTAGAAAGGAACGCATGAAGAAACTCCATGCAAATGGATTTTTGGAGTCATTTGATTTTTGAATCGTTTGGCGCTTGCAAATCTCTTCTAAAAGGAATGACTGAAATACCGTTCATAGGCCAAGAGTTGAACGGGCAACTAACTTAGTGGAAACATACATGATGATGTATGTGGTTCACTGGGCATAGTTGTGTGCGGGAGATTCTTCTACTTCATGAAAACTTCCAACAATGAATTGAGTATATAAATGTGTATATATTCGATAAGGAAGAAGTTTAAAACATTTGAATGGATTCAAATAAAATTCAGCATGAAGTGGAAATCATCGTAATAGAAAAGTCAAATATCTATGATTGGATCATGGTGGAAATATTTGAATTGCGATTTTTAGCGAACATCTAAGAGAGTTATGAAATTATTCTACAACTCACGTTTCTTGGAGTATCATAATGATGATAGAGTATCCGAGAGACGTATCCAAACCTTGTTGGATTAATGATGAGATAATATAAATTGATGCCATTATATTTTGTGGATTATGCTTTAGAGACTACCGCTTTTACACTGAATAGAGCATCATCATAATTCGTTGAAATGACACCATACGAGTTATGGTATGGGTGTAAACCCTAATGGTCTTTTCTTAAATTTTGGTATGCATAGCATAAGTAAATAAGTTTACAACCAAAATTGGATGAATGTCTTTGTTGGTTATCCCAGAGATTTGATTGGGAATTCTTCCCGCTGTGGAGACAAAGACAAAAGTGTTTGTCAATGTTTCTTACTTATTTCCAAGAAATTGTTTCTAGCGAAGTATTTAAGTGGGAGGACAATAGAACTTGATAAGGTTGATGAACCTGAGCATGATGATCAGAGTAGCGCAGCATCAGAAATGGTTCTGGAAGCGGCCACAAAGATCATAGCTCCCATGTCTACAAACTGTTATAGTCATGGAGATCAAAGTACCTATTGAACCTTGTAGGTATGGTTTACTTTGTGATCAAATAAATGATTTATGGACAAAGGATTGATTTTGAACAATAATAAACCAACTACAAACAAAGAAGTTATGATGGGCCCTGACTCCGTTAAAATGGCTATACGCCATGAAATCCAAGATAGATAAATACTTTTTAAAAGAAAAAGGATCTATAAAATTGATGGACTTGGATGGAATATCCTTGAATAAGCTCGACTTGTCAAAAAATTGTTTACGACAAAGTTCAAAGAGTTGACTACGATAAGATTAGATCTTCCGTAGAGATGCTTATAGTCGATGTGGATTATTTTAGTAATCACTACATATTTCTTTTATGAAGATATGCTAGTGGGATGGCAAAATACATTACTTAACCGAAGTATGTATTAAAGGTGTATACAAGATACAACCAAGAGTTTTGCTGGTCTGTGGAATACTAGATAGGTATACGAACTTCAATTGGATGAAGTGAGTATCGCGGAGTTGGAATCTTCACCGGATGAAATGATCAAAGAGTTATGATTTCATCAGAGACGATGAAGAGGCTTGCATTTGCAAGAAATTAAGTGGGAGCGCTGAGACATATTTGTAATACTTTATGTAGATGACATATCGTTGATTATAAATAATGTAATTATATAATTGATTAAAAAGGTTTCATTGAGAATTAACTTCAATGCAAGGATATTAAAAAGGTTTTACAAGACTTGAGTGTATCTGACACTCAATGAGTAAAAACACATGAGTGATTTTAGATCACGAATAATATGTATAATATCAGATGTCCTGTGCTCTAAAAAGTTAGGAGCATATACCAGAATGATTCATGTGATGATCATTGGATAAACAGTAAGAATATCCCTGAGTGCTTTAGAAGAACCAAGGGTATATAGTTTTGTATGAGTAATAACAAACAAATCGCTGTAAGGTGTTGCACTGATATTAGTTTGGTCACATATAAAAATAAAATTTCAAATCTAAATTAGGCTAAGTGTTGTTTAAAAGGTAGCACAATGAGATAGAAGATGTCTATGCTTGTTGGGGGGATGACCCCCGGTATGCCAAAGGCATGCCAAACCGGATGGTCTGAGCCATCAAGATACCGGTTTAATATTTAAGCCGGAGGACAAAGTTAGACGTTTTGCTATGAGAAGCTAAGCCGGTATCCCCAAGAGGGGTATACCGGAACCGGATGAAAGAAGACGCCGGGTCACCGGTAAGAAGAGCATGCCGGCAAGGCTGGTCAAAGATTCTCTCTGGAGCAAGAGGACAAAGATGAGCTAAGCAAAGTAACTTTAAACGAAGCCCTGACGCCAAAGGTGGGGGTGACGCCAAAAGCAACCGGAGGATGTCAGCCTCCCTGATTAAAGAAGCCGGTGCCGCCATTTATGATTAAAATAGCTTTGTAAAAGTAGTTTGTCTAGTCAAAGATGCCGTTAGGGTTTCTTGCCCTGTAAGCCACCTCTCCCCTATATAAGGAGAGGGGGCACCCCCATTATGAGGGAGAGGTTATGAGCTGAGAGGTTCTGACGACTAAGTGTAGGCAGATATGCTGTACCCAAAACTTGTATCTTGCTAAGAGCAATAAAGAGAAAGATCTGGTGCGGTGTATTTCCTTGTGTTCTTCTTCTTGTTTCACTGCCCTTGGTCGTGTTCTTGAGGAAAGCATCCGGAAGTTCGTCCAATCCAACCGCAAACCCTCACCCGAATCCTCTAGCGTCCATCCGGCCCCAACTTAAGCCATCCTATGGCATCTGCTCGTTCGCCACGACGACAGTTGGCGCCCACCGTGGGGCAAGAAGTGGCGCTTGACGGAGTTCACATTCGGGCGGGCCTCCTTGACGTCGCTAGCCAGCGCACGGTGTCCGCGCTGGTGCAGCGCTTCTACTCCATGGACTTCATCAACGACAACGCGGGCTGCTTCGCCGACGGCGGCATCTTCCCCAAGAACGGTCGCATCATCGAGTTCGGCAGCCACCGCGTCTACTTCGGCACTGTCCCTGTGCGCCAGCGCCTCTCGCCGGTGCTGGTGGCACCGGATCCGCCAAGGTGGCTATGTGCTGGCCACGCCACCGGCAGCGTGGAGGTGATGATGGCTGGCGCGGTCGTCGCCGGCAAGGATGCTGTGGGAGAAGAACCTGGGCGTGCGGCATCGACCCGCGCAGCCAAGCCACCGCTGGAGCGCGACCCCGGCGTTGCGGGAGCATCTTCGGCGCTACCGGAAGCACCACTCCAAGCGGCGATGAACGTCCTCGCCACCCCCATCGCGCAGAACATCGACCCGGCGGCAGCGCAAGCGGAGCTGGAGGCGCAGCGCCAGAAGCTGCTCGAGAACGGCAAGGACATCATCCGGGCACAGCGCGAGCTGAACCTAACCCTACGTGAGTATAACGCTGCCCATGGCTTTGCTTCTGTTAGCGCACATGCTGCTAGGGTACCGGAAAACCGGCTTAAAGCTCGCAATCTAGATCAGGATCTGCGCAAAGAAATTCTAGCCGGCAAAAGTGCCTCTGCGTCTGTAAGCATCATAGAGAAGCCTAAATACAGCAGCCCGGATAAAACTATAAAAGCTGCTAAGGCTGCGGTAGAGCTGTGTGAATCGCTTTCCGGGGATCCTCTGGTAAAACAGCAAGAGCGTGTTCGGGAGCTGCTTGAAACCATCGAGCAGCAAAACGCTGAGCAGCTGGCTAAGCTGAACAAAGCTGTGGCTTCAAAGTCCGCGCGTTCAACAAAGAATGCCGGTAGCAAATCTCAGGGGCAAGCATCATCCCCTCATCCGGATAAAAGAAGGGAAAAAGAGGTGAATGCGCAGCAGATGACTGTGTACGATCCGGTCCTTGCCGGAAAACAGAAGGCCGGGCAACATGATGCCGGAAGAAAAAAGCCAAGGGGCAGATCGAGGCTACGCCAAAAGGGGCTATGCCGGAAACAATCATGCCGGTAAACATGAAACCGGGAAAGATTATCAAGCGGCAAGGGCTCCGTATGAAGAGGAAGATGAGATTCCCCCAAGGTACCGGCGGGCAAGGGCCGTGGTACCGGAACCTTATGATGAGGCTGACTCAACAGCTGACAGACCCATGGCATACCGGAACCCGTTGGGAGAGCGCGTGGGAGAAAGGCACCTACCAGTACGGGATGCGAGGCACCGTCTGGACAGGGTGTATCTGTCTGAAATAATTGAGGCAGAAGGGCCTCCGGGTCCAAAATGTTTTGGTCCAAGGATCATGAAAGAGGGACCGTCGGTTCGCAACTTCCAGTTGCCACGTGACACAAAAACATACGATGGCACCACTAAGCCGGAAGACTGGCTCGCGGATTATGTTACCGCAGTCTATGTCGCTGGTGGCGGAGGAACCGTAGCCAGAGGAGGAAATCGCCGCTGGGCCGTGAGAATCATACCATCGTTCCTGGTGGGACCGGCAAGAATCTGGCTGAACAATTTGCCGGCCGGAAGCATAAACGGCTGGTTGGACTTTGAGGAAGCTTTTGTGAGTAATTTCAGCAGCACCTACCGGAGGCCAAACAGGCCGCAGCAGCTCACCTTGTGCGTGCAACGTCCAAATGAAACAGACCGGGATTACCTGGCCCGGTGGAACACCACAAGGAACTCCTGTGAAGGGGTAATAGAGGCACAAGCCATAGCTTGGTTTAGCAGTGGGTGTAGAAGAGGTTCACCGTTGTGGCAAAAGCTGCAGCGGAGCATGCCAACGACTTTGGCGGAAATGATACGTGTAGCCGATAGCTACGCATTGGGAGACCCAATGCAGCCGGTTGTACAAGTTGAACCGGAACAATCAAGCCAGCCTCAGCAACGCCAAGAGCAACACCGGGACAACCGGCATAACAAACGAAGGGAAGAGTTTCCGGATCGAAGGTATGGTCCACAACAAGTAGCCGCGGTGCAGGAAAATTCCAGCGCCAGCGGAAGCCAAAGGCAAAAAACCGGATCGCAGCCATGGGCGGGTCCTAAGAAACAATGGGTTGAAAAGAAACCGTGGCAAAACAATGAGGAAAGGTACACCAAACCCCGGAAGGCCGGCAAACCACTTGACAAAAGATTGTACTTGGACCAGAAGGTTGATGGGCCAAGGCGCAGCAAAAGATGCCGGAAAACTACCACCACCACCCCCGCTTACCGGACCAAATGCTATACCGGTGCAGCCTCAGCAAAACCGGCCTCCGCCACAACAGGTTCATCAGGTGGAAGACGCCAATGGCCAACCACCTCCACCGACACCTTTGGGCCGGAACATTTACTATGACCCAGATATGTGCTGTGTTGTGTTCGTTACTGAGCCAACAGACAAGCAAAGCCCGCGGCGTCGGTCCATGGAAGTGAACGCGGTGATGCCGGCAGTTCCAAAGTACATGCTTTGGTCTGATCAAGAAATAAGCTGGTCGTTCAAGGATCACCCGAAAATAATGCCTAATCCGGGTGGTTACGCTCTGGTTGTGGACCCAATCATGCATGGGCCAAACGCTCGAGTCAAATTCAGCAAAGTGCTGATAGACAATGGGAGCAGCACAAACATTATGTACCGGCACACCATGCGCACACTTGGGATAACTGAGAATATGCTGCAGCCAACGCACACAACTTTCCACGGAATCGTTCCGGGGCTGTCTTGCTCGCCCATGGGAAAAGTCCGGGTGGATGTTTCATTCGGTGGACGTGATAATTGCCGGGTGGAAAACCTTCTGTTTCGAGGTGGTGGATCTGGATAGTCCTTACCATGCACTGCTGGGGAGACCGGCACTGGCAGCCTTTATGGCATCAACTCACACAGCCTATCTCAAGATGAAGATGCCAGCACCTCGTGGACCCTTAACTGTGGTGGGAAACTACAAGGTCTCACTGGAAACCGCTTCCGCCGGATCAAATCTGGCCGAATCGCTGGTGATTGCAGAGGAAAAGAAAAGAATGCAGACCGCGGTTGCGCTGGCTCAATCTTCACAGTTGAGTTTAGCGGCAATGAGTGGAAACTTGGGCACACCGGCATTCAAGCCAACCAATGAAACAAAGGACATTGTGCTGGACCCAGCTCACCCTGAGCGCACCGTTCGCATCGGTGCCGGCCTCACTGAGGCATAGGAAAGCGCGCTCACCGGCTTCCTCCGTGAGTATCAGAGTATCTTTGCCTGGTCTACTGATGACTTGGTAGGTGTTCCGAGGGAGCTGGCTGAGCACTGTTTGAACGTCCGGAAAGACGCTAAGCCGGTAAGGCAGCCGCTGCGCCGGTTTGCTGAAGATAGGAGAAAGATCATTGGAGAGGAGGTAACAAAGTTGTTGGTTGCCGGTTTCATCGTGGAAGTGCTGCATACAGAGTGGCTAGCCAATCCGGTGATGGTCGAGAAGAAGAAAGAAGAGAACCTTGAAGCAAAAGCTCCAAAGGTATGGCGCATGTGCATCGACTACACCAACCTGAACAAGGCTTGCCCGAAAGATCCTTTCCCGTTGCCCCGGATCGATCAAGTGATTGATTCCACCGTTGGATGTGAACTGTTGTCTTTCCTGGATGCCTATTCCGGTTTCCACCAAATCCCCTTGAAAAAGGAAGACCAAATAAAGACTGCGTTTATCACCCCGCACGGGGCTTACTGCTATGTCACAATGCCTTTCGGTTTGCGCAATGCTGGTGCAACGTACCAGCGCTGTATGCAAAAGTGTTTGTATGATCAAATCGGTAAAAATGTGCAAGTCTATGTAGACGATGTCGTGATAAAAACTAAGAAAAAAGAAACCTTAATCGACGATCTCCGGTAAACATTTGATAACCTAAGAAGGTTCCGGATGAAACTTAATCCGGCAAAATGCACCTTTGGTGTCCCAGCCGGCAAGTTGCTTGGCTTCCTCGTATCCAGCCGGGGAATAGAGGTGAATCCGGTAAAAATCCGGGCAATCGAAAGAATGACCATACCGCACGATCTCAAAGACGTGCAAAAGTTTACCGGAAGCTTGGCATCGCTAAGCCGGTTCATAAGCAGGTTGGGAGAAAAAGCTCTGCCCCTCTATGCCTTAATGAAAAAATCAGACACTTTCGTCTGGACCCCTCAGTCAGACGCAGCGTTTAAAGAGCTAAAAACAATGCTGGCTACTGCGCCTATATTGGCTTCACCTTTGGAGAGGGAGCCCATGTTGTTATACATAGCAGCAACAAACCGGGTTGTGAGCGTAGTGGTTGTGGTTGAAAGAGAAGAGGAAGGAAAAACCGTGCAAAGACCGGTATACTACCTGAGTGAGGTGCTCTCCCTCTCGAAACAAAACTACCCTCACTTCCAAAAAATGACTTATGGCGTGTTCATGGCCGCCACAAAGCTTAAGCACTACTTTGAAGAACACCCCATGAAAGTGGTGACCGAGGCTCCCATTTCCGATATCATGTGTAACAAAGATGCTAGTGGCAGGATCGCAAAATGGGAAATCCAGATATCACCGTATGTACCGGAGTACGAAAGGAGAGATGCCATAAAGTCGCAAGCTTTGGCTGACTTCCTTGTTGATTGGGCGGAAATGCAATACAGGCCGCCGGAGCAAAAGATAGAATACTGGAAGATGCACTTTGACGGATCCAAGCTCAAGGAGGGTCTAGGTGCCGATGTGGTACTGACCTCACCTAAGGGAGATCATCTCCGGTATGTTTTGCAAGTGCACTTCAGAGCATCAAACAATGTGGCTGAGTATGAGGCTCTAATACATGGACTCAAAGTCGCAAAAGAAATCGGTGCGCACCGGATCATTTGCTATGGTGATTCGGACCTTGTGGTGCAGCAGTGTTCCGGCGATTGGGATGCAAAAGATGCCAACATGGCCTCATACCGGTTTCACGTGCAAAAGATTTCCGGCTTCTTCGAGGGTTGTGAGTTTCACCATGTGCCGCGTGCAGAAAATGAAGCCGCGGATGCTTTGTCCAAGCTGGGCTCGTCCAGGCAAGAAATTCCACCCGGAATAGCCTTGGCACACTTAAGAGAACCATCGATCAAACCAAGCCCGGAATCGGAATCAATTTTCGTACCGGAATCACATGTTGTACCAATGGATATTGATGAAGTAAACCCGAGGACTGTTCCGGTAAACTCGGGGACTGCTCCGGCAAGCTCGGGGACTAAGGCGTCCATACCGGAAGAAGCAATGCTGGTGGGTAGCATGGAGATAGACTTACCGGTGTTCCTGGTTCGAGAGGCACCATCTTGGGTTAAACCTATTAAGGAATTCCTGATCAACGGCACCTTGCCGGCTGACGAAAATGAATCAAGAAGGATCCAGAGAAGGTCCAAAGCTTACACCATTATCAATGGCGAGGTATACAAGAGAAGTGTTACCGGTGTCCTCCAAAGATGTGTGGAACCGGAAGAGGGAAAAGAAATGCTCGTGGAGATTCACCAAGGAGAATGTGGGCACCATGCTTCACCGAGGGCGCTGGTTGCAAAGGTATTCCGGCACGGCTTCTATTGGCTCACTGCTTTGGATGATGCTGAGGATTTAGTACGAAAATGCAATGGGTGCCAGAGGTACGCCAAGCAAAATCATACCCCAGCATCCGGCTTAAAAACAATACCATTAACTTGGCCATTTGCTGTTTGGTGCCTTGACATGGTTGGTCCATTCAAAACCGCTAGAAGCAGCTTTACCCACATCCTAGTGATGGTGGATAAGTTCACCAAATGGCTGGAAGTAAAACCTATCGCAAAATGTGATGGGCATACAGCCGTAAAATTCTTAAAAGATGTTATCTTGCGGTATGGATACCCGCATAGCATAATCACTGACAATGGCACAAACTTTGCTCAAGGTGAGTTCAAAAGATTTTGTGAGGACAACAATATCCGGTTGGATTTGTGCTCTGTTGCGCACCCACAAGGCAATGGCCAAGTGGAAAGAACAAACGCCTTGGTACTTTCCGGTATCAAGCCCAGGCTAATCGAACCTCTTGAAAAGACACCGGGGTGTTGGCTCGATGAGCTACCATCAGTGTTGTGGAGCATAAGAACGACTCCAAATCGGTCTACCGGATATACTCCGTTTTTCATGGTTTATGGGGCTGAAGCCGTGATTCCAACCGATATCATACATGACTCGCCAAGAGTTCAACAATATACCGAAGAAGAGGTAAAAGAGGCAAGAGAAAATGATGTGGACTTGCTAGAAGAAGCAAGAGAGCTAGCCTTGGCAAGAACAGCCATTTACCAGCAAAACCTAAGACGCTATCATAACCGGAAGGTTAACCCGAGAACATTCCGGGAAGGAGATCTGGTGTTGCGCCTAGTGCAGCGCACTGAGGGCCGGCATAAGCTGTCTCCCCCATGGGAAGGACCTTTCATTGTGAGCAAGGCTCTACACAATGATGCCTATTACTTGGTTGACGCGCAGGAAGCTAAGAAAGGAAAGGCGGACAGGTCAGGAGAAGAAACCAAGCGCCCATGGAATGTAGCTCTTTTGCGTCCCTTCTATGCATGAGGCTGTGTTGTAAGAAGTTCCTTTTTGTACCTTATATGCTATGAATAAAAGATGCCGGCACCCTCGATTGAATCTCGGGGACTTCCTATACCAAAATTGCATGTAATGTGTTTATTTTTTCAGCTACCGGTTGGTTGCAGAACATTTTTTTCTTTCCGGTTTAGTAACGTGCTAAACCTACCGGAGTCTTCGACTCTGCTGCTGTCCGAAACCCGGCTTCATGGCAAGCAAGATAAATCGGTAGGAACTAAGCACGCGAACCACGTAAAGAGGGAGTGGAAACAAACAATCCAGAAAAATTAACTAACCCCGGTTATACCGATTTTTTGTGAAAAATTTCGAGTTCTTTCTAAGTTCAAGAAAGTGTGTGCTTGGCAAAAGAACTTTGTGACTCATACGCCAAAAAACCCAGAGGGTAGGCAGAGCCAAAGCAAAAGAACCAAGTGTGCATCCGATTGAATGCCGAAAAAATTTCGGAATCTTCACAGTGCAAGATAAAAAGGCAAACCATAAGCAAAGTGCTAAGTCTTAGACAAACACAACTTAATAACATACCGGTATAACATACCGGCATAAAATATTGTACCGCATCCAAAAGCCAAAAGGTTAAGTTTTATATTACATCATAGACCCCGACATACCGGGGTAGAATTTAACAGACATTGTCTTAAGTCAAACATGACAGGCAAACAGCAAGCGTTTAAGCGAAAAGAGCCTTAGGGAGAGCAGCACCGGCATCTGGGGCCTCCCGGATCCTCCTATCGGCGGCACCGACATCTGGGGCCTCCGGAAGCGCGGCAACAGCTGCGACATCTTCATCTTCCTCGTCTTCCTCGTCGCTGAGATAATCTTGGACACCTGGAGGAGGGGGGATGAAGGTGCGCATCGCGGCATACTCAGCAATCCGGTAGGCTCGGTCCTCGCGCTTAGCGGTAAGGACCGGATCCATATCGGTGGGAGCTTCCTCGCGCACGCCGACGAGTGATACGTCCAATTTGCATCACTATTTTATATCATAATTTGCTGTTATTCATTGATATATTTCATATTTGGATACAATACTTATGTTATTTCATCTATTTTGCATGTTTCATCATTATTGGGGGATCAAGCACCGGAGCCAGGATTCTGCAGGAAAAAGCACCGTCAGAACGCAATATTTCGGAAGATCAACTGTGGAAGGAAATTATACCAAAAATCCTATTTTTCAAGATGACGAAGGAAGCCAGAAGGAGGAGCTGAGAAGGCCCAAGGTGCGGCCAGACCACAGGCCGGCGCGGCCCATGGCCTGGCCGCGCCACCATGTGGTGTGGGGGCCCCACAGCCCCTTTCGCCTCCTTTTCTTCGCGAAACCCTTCGTCCCGAAGACCTAAGCCACAGAGGGTACCTCACGAAGAGTTACAGCCGCCTCTGTGGGACGGAGAACACCAGAGAGAAAAGAGCTCTCCGGCGGGCAGGAATCCGCCGGGGAAATTCCCTCCGGGAGGGGGAAATCGACGCCATCGTCACCGTCATCGAGCTGGACATCATCTCCATCACCATCATCATCATCTCCACCATCATCACCGCCGTCTCCACCGCTGGACACCGTCACCGCCGTAGCAATTTGGGTTTGATCTTGATTGTTTGATAGGGGAAACTCTCCCGGTATCGATTTCTACTTGTTGTTGATGCTATTGAGTGAAACCATTGAACCAAGTTTATGTTCAGATTGTTATTCATCATCATATCACCTCTGATCATGTTCCATATGATGTCTCGTGAGTAGTTCGTTTAGTTCTTGAGGACATGGGTGAAGTCTAAATGTTAGTAGTGAACTATGGTTGAGTAATATTCAATGGTATGATATTTAAGTTGTGGTGTTATTCTTCTAGTGGTGTCATGTGAACGTCGACTACATGACACTTCACCTTTATGGGCCTAGGGGAATGCATCTTGTACTCGTTTGCCGATTGCGGGGTTGCCGGAGTGACAGAAACCTAAACCCCCGTTGGTATATCGATGCAGGAGGGATAAACGAGGATCTCAGAGTTTAAGGCTGTGGTTAGATTTATTCTTAATTACTTTCTTGTAGTTGCGGATGCTTGCAAGGGGTATAATCACAAGTATGTATTAGTCCTAGGAAGGGCGGTACATTAGCATAGGTTCACCCACACAACACTTATCATAACAATGAAGATTATTTAGCCGTATGTAGCGAAAGCACTAGACTAAAATCCCGTGTGTCCTCGAGAACGTTTGGTCATTATAAGTAAACAAACCGGCTTGTCCTTTGTGCTAAAAAGGATTGGGCCACTCGCTGCAATTGTTACTCTCGCACTTTACTTACTCGTACTTTATTCAACTGTTACATCAAAACCCCCTGAATACTTGTCTGTGAGCATTTACAGGGAATCCTTCATCGAAACTGCTTGTCAACACCTTCTGCTCCTCGTTGGGATCGACATTCTTACTTATCAAAAATACTACGATACACCCCCTATACTTGTGGGTCATCAAGACTATTTTCTGGCGCCGTTGCCGGGGAGTGAAGCGCTATTGGTAAGTGGAATTGGTAAGGAAAATCTTTACTGTTTGTGCTGATTTTATTTCTGCCTGCTGCTATAAGTCATTATGGAGAGATCTTCTCTTCAATTTCTATTTGGGCAATCTACTACTACTGCAAAGGTAGTGGATGAGGCGCCAGGTGAGGAAGTGATACCATATAAAATACCTATGAAAATTATTGAACGTGTTATGGATAACCGCTATGAAGGGGATGGAACTGTCCACCCTGGAGATCATTTATTGTTCTTACATGAATTATGCGGTTTATTCAAGTGTGCAGGTATTGCTATGGATGAAGTGAGGAAGAAACTATTCTCTATATCGCTGTCTGGTAAGGCGGCGCATTGGTATAAATTACTGGATAATGGGGATTATCTTGAATGGAATGATATTGTGCCCCGGTTTTATTCTAAGTTCTATCCTCCAAGTGAAATTCACAAGGATCGGAATCGCATATATAATTTTTGGCCTCATGATGGAGAGAGTATTTCCCAAGCTTGGGGGAGATTGAAGTCTTTAATGCTCAAATGCCCCATTCATGAGCTTCCTGGTAATGTTATTATTGATAATTTCTATGCAAGACTTTCTTTTCAAGACAAGACCTTGCTGGATACTTCTTGTTCTGGATCATTTACACGCAACAAAGAAGAGTTTAAAAGGGATCTTCTTGATCGGATCCAAGAAAATGCGAAGAAATTTGGGAGAACGACAAGGATAGAGAATCGGGTATAATTTATGATTATAAATGCATTGAAGCTTTTATGGATCTTGATAAATTTCGTAATATGAGTGCTACATATGGTCTTGATTCTCAAGTTGCTGCAAATCTTTATAAAGCTTTTGCCTCTCATTATGAATTGCCAAAGAAGAATTTTGATAAGTATCATGAACCGTATAAAGATAAAATTGATTCATCTATTAATAAATGCGTTGTAGTTGAAACTGTTGATCATGTTATTCTTGAAGCTTATATTGAAAAAACTCCTTTCCCTGCTAAAATGAAGGAGTACTCTGTTATAAATAGTGCGGTTCATAAAAGTGAAAAGAAACACAGTAGAACTGAAGAACAAATAAAAGTTGAACCTCTTTGTTGCAATAGTTAAAGATCTTGTGACTGAAAATGTGGAGGATGGTCATATTATTTTCTGTGAAGATGCTTCTAATATTGTTTCACATCCTAATAAACCCAAACAAGTTAGTGTTCCTATGCTATCTGTTAGAATTGGTGATCATTGCTATTATGGATTATGTGATATTGGTGCAAGTGTTAGTGCTATTCCTTATGAGCTTTACACGGAGATTATGCACGAAATTGATTCTTGTGAACTTGAATATATTGATGTGGTTATTCAGCTGGCTAATAGAGAAACTATTTCTCCAATTGGTATTGTTCGAGATGTGGAAGTTCTATGTGGTAAGATTAAATATCCTGCTGACTTTTTGGTACTTGGTTCTGCTGCTAGTGATTATTGTCCTATTATTTTTGGTAGACCTTTTCTAAATACTTGTGGAGCTATTATAGATTGCAAGAAAGAGAAAATTTTGACTAAATTTGCTGGTGAATCTTATGAGTTTAACTTCTCTAAATTTACCAAAGCTCCTTATAAAGCTGATTTGCCTAATAATGATTTTAAAATGGAACAGTGTGCATCTATTGTTCTTGTTCCTAATAATCCTTTGCAGCAACATTTAGAGGATAGCGAGAGTGAAGTTTTTAGGAAAGAAAGAGATGAGCTTGAGGAAATTTTTCTTCGCCAACCTATTCTTAAGCATGATTTACCGGTGGAAGATCTGGGTACAACACCGCCACCAAAGGAAGATCCTGTCTTTGATTTAAAACCATTGCCTGATAATCTTAAATATGCTCATATTGATGATAAGAAAATATATCCTATTATTATTAGTTCTAAGCTTACAGAGTTTGAAGAAGAAAGGTTATTGGAAATATTGAAGAAACACCGAGGAGCTATTGGCTACACTCTTGATGATTTGAAGGGGATTTCTCCCTCTATTTGCCAACACGCCATTAATATGGAAGATGATGCGAAGCCTGTTGTTGAACCTCAGCGTCGTCTAATTCTGAAGATGAAGGAAGTGGTAAGGAATGAGGTATTGAAACTTCTTGAAGCTGGTATTATATATCCTATTGCTGATAGTAGATGGGTTAGTCCTGTGCATTGCGTTCCCAAGAAAGGAGGAATGACTGTTGTGCCTAATGATAATGATGAGCTCATCCCTCAAAGAGTAGTTGTAGGGTATAGAATGTGCATTGATTTTCGAAAAGTTAATAAAGTTACTAAGAAAGATCATTACCCTTTACCATTTATTGATCAAATGCTAGAAAGATTGTCTAAAAATACTCATTTTTGCTTTCTTGATGGTTATTAAGGTTTTCACAAATTCTTTGTTAAAACTAAAGATCAAGAGAAAACCACTTTTACTTGTCCCTATGGAACTTATGCTTATAGGCGTATGCCTTTTGGTTTATGTAATGCTCCTGCTACTTTTCAAAGATGCATGTCTGCTATTTTTCATGGCTTTTGTGAGAGTATTGTGGAAGTATTCATGGATGATTTTTCCGTCTATGGGAATTCTTTTGATAGTTGCTTGCGAAACCTTGATAAAGTTTTGCAGAGATGTGAAGAAACTAACCTTGTTCTTAATTGGGAGAAATGCCACTTTATGGTTAATGAAGGAATTGTATTGGGACATAAAATTTCTGAGAGAGGTATTGAAGTTGATAGAGCTAAAGTTGAAGCAATTGAGAAGATGCCCTATCCGAGGGATGTTAAAGGTATTCGTAGTGTTCTTGGTCATGCTGGGTTTTATAGGAGATTTATTAAAGATTTCTCCAAGATTTCAAAGCCTCTTACTAATCTTCTTCAAAAAGATGTACCTTTTGTTTTTGATGATGATTGTAAGGAAGCTTTTGAAACTCTAAAGAAAGCCTTAACAACTGCTCCTGTAGTTGAACCTCCTGATTGGAATTTGCCTTTTGAAATTATGTGTGATGCTAGTGATTTTGCTGTAGGCGCTGTTCTTGGACAACGAGTAGATAAAAAACTGAATGTTATTCATTATGCTAGTAAAACTCTTGATGCTGCTCAAAGAAATTATGCTACAACTGAAAAAGAATTATTAGCTGTAGTCTTTGCTTGTGATAAATTTAGATCTTATATTGTTGATTCAAAAGTTACGATTCATACAGATCATCTTTGCAATTAGATACCTTATGACAAATAAAGATGCTAAGCCGAGGCTTATTAGATGGGTACTTCTTTTGCAAGAATTTGATTTACATATTGTAGATAGGAAAGGTGCTGATAATCCTGTTCTTTGATAATTTGTCTAGATTGGAAAATATTGCTTATGATCCTGTTCCTGTTAATGATAGTTTTCCAAATGAACAATTGGCTGTAATAAAGGTGAGCTCGCGAGACAGTCCTTGGTATGCTGATTATGCTAACTTTATTGTTTCCAAGTACTTGCCTCCAACCTTTTCAGCTCAGCAAAGGAGGAAATTCTTTTATGACTTGAGGCACTATTTCTGGGATGACCCACACTTATATAAAGAAGGAGTGGATGGTATTATGCGAAGATGTGTTCCCGAATATGAACAACAAGAGATATTGAGTAAATGTCATGGTAGTGCTTATGGAGGACATCACGCCGGAGAAAGAACCGCGCAAAAGGTTCTACAATCAGGTTTTTATTGGCCAACTCTCTTCAAGGATGCGAGAAAGTTTATTTTATCTTGTGATGAATGCCAAAGGGTTGGTAATATCTCCAGACGTAATGAAATGCCTATGAATTATACTCTTGTTATTGAACCGTTTGATTGTTGGGGATTTGACTTCATGGGACCTTTTCCGTCTTCAGAAGGTAACACTCATATACTTGTTGCTGTTGATTATGTTACTAAATGGGTGGAAGCCATACCTACAAAAAGTGCTGATGGTGAGACCTCTTTAAGAATACTTTTAGACATTATTTTTCCTAGATTTGGAGTGCCTAGATATATTATGACTGATGGAGGTTCTCATTTTATTCATGGAGGTTTTAGAAAAACTCTTGCTAGATATGGTATTAATCATAGAATTGCTTCCGCTTATCATCCTCAAACTAGTGGGCAAGTAGAATTATCAAATAGAGAGATTAAATCTATCTTGCAAAAGACATTAATAAAACTAGAAAGAATTGGACTAGTAAATTGAAGGATGCACTATGGGCTTATAGAACTGCTTATAAAAATCCCATGGGAATGTCACCTTATAAAATGGTTTACGGAAAAGCTTGTCATTTACCTTTAGAACTAGAGCACAAAGCTTATTGGGCAGTTAGAGAATTAAATAAAGATCCTAAACTTGCCGGTAATAAGAGGTTGTTGCAATTGAGTTCTCTAGATGAATGGAGAAGTGAAGCTTATGAAAATGCTAAACTCTTTAAAGAGAAAGTTAAAAAATGGCATGATAGAAGGATTATCAAAAGAGAATTTAATATTAGGGATAAAGTCCTATTGTATCGGTCTCGTCTCAGATTCTTTGCAGGGAAATTACTCTCGAAATGGGAAGGACCGTATGTTGTTGAGGAGGTGTATCGTTCAGGAGCAATTAAAATTAGCTCTCTCCAAGGCAATGCTACGCAAGTGGTGAATGGACAAAGACTCAAGCATTATATCTCGGGTGATTCTTATAATGTTGATGTTGATATTATTCAAGTGGAAACACCGGAGGCTTTCATCAAAGGGCAAATTGACAGGCCGCCAGAACTCGACTTTGAATAGGTAACTTGATCTTGGTAATGAAAAGTACGCAATTTACCTTCCGAACAATATTTTTGCTGTTTTTGGAAAATATGAAAAATTACGAGATCGAAACGGAGTGGAAAAGACGCACGAGGGCGTGCCACCATAGGCCGGCGCGGCCTGGCCTGGGCCCGCGCCGACCTATGGTCTGGCCGCCTCGTCGCCCCTTTCCGACTCTAGTTCGATCTGGTACTTTCCTTTTGTCGTGAAATTTTTTGCTATATAATCCCCCGGACCCCTGGAGGCCCGTATATCGTTTCTCGACGTGTTTTATTTCGAGCTGTTTCTGCCAGGATTTGTTTCGGATCTAGAGCCATCATGTCTTCGTCGGAAACTCCGAAGAACAGCTCCTGCAAGGATGTTGGCAACTTGTACATGGAGGAGCTGAGGATGCACCCCAAGGAGTTGCTGCTCGTTGAAGGAGAACTGCAGATCAAGGATGTCCAGGGTCCTAAAGGAGAAGGAAGCTTGGAAGACAGGATGGAGAAGCTAGAACAAGAGGTTTTCAAATACAAGAAGATGGCTGAGCGTGAGGTGGATATCTTCCACAGGATTGTGTCTGAACTCATTGCTGAACATGAGAAGGAAACTGCAAAGCTTTGGGGCGACATCCTCTCACTTCACGACACCACCAACAAGCTCCAAGCACAACTCTATGACGTTCAGAATCAGAATTGTGAGTATGAAAACAGGTTTAAATACATAAGCCGTGCTGCTAGTTTCAGGATTCCCAAGACCAAGATGTCGTTTCTTGATGGAGAGCCTCTTCCTTGGAAGTTTGATGACGGGAGTTCATCACCACCATCTCCGCAGGAGTAACTCATCATCGGTATTGGCATCCCCTTGGTTTGTTCCAAGCTTGGGGGAGTGCCGCGGTATCCCATCATCACTACCTTTTACTTTTTACTGTCAAGTAGTGTCATATCATGAGTAGGGAAGTTATCATATAAGATGGGTTGCAGTTTGGAAGTATCTCTCCTTTAGTTGGTTGTCTATGTATCCCTTGGTGTGAGTTATCGTTATGGAATATTAATGAGAAGTCTTATCATTTACATTTTTCATATCTTATTTTAGTTTGCAATCTCTATTATATGATTTATCTTGTCGTTAGTATTGGTATCACTTTGGGAGCATTGAATAAATCTATTTGGTTTTGGCAAACTTAGCATTGGTCAATAGCAACAACACTTTGAGGTTTAAGTAGAAAAGAGAAATACATGTAGTTGTTTCATTGTCTTTCTTTCTTGTTAGCTCATAGCTTATTATTCTGAAGTTAAAATTGTTTGTGCTTACAAGGAAGATGCATGATTGTTTCTATCACATGTATATTTGTTTGTTTCCCTCAACTCTTATGCTTGCTAATTAACCTTGCTAGCCAAAAACCTGTACTGAGAGGGAATACTTCTTGTGCATCCAAACCTTAGCCCAAACCTATGTCATTTGTGTCCACCATACCTACCTACTACATGGTATTTTCTGCCATTCCAAGTAAATACTTCGTGTGCTACCTTTAAACAATTCAAAACTTGTTATCTCTTATTTGTGTCAATGTTTCATAGCTCATGAGGAAGTATGTGGTGTTTTATCTTTCAATCTTGTTGGGCAACTTTCACCAATGGACTAGTGGTTTCATCCGCTTATCCAATAATTTTGCAAAAAGAGCTGGCAATGGGATTCCCAGTCCCAAATTAATTAAACTAAATAGACACTCCTCCATGGTATGTGATTGATGGACGGCACCCGAAGGATTCGGTTAGCCATGGCTTGTGTAAGCAAAGGTTGGGGGGAGTGTCATCATCATAAAACTAAACTAAAAAGGCACTCCTTCATGGTATGAGATTGTTGGCAGGCACCCGAGGATTCGGTTAGCCATGGTTTGTGAAAGAAAGGTTGGAAGGAGTGCCACATAAAATGAAAATAATATGGGAGCCGTTCTTTGAAGGTTGTCTGGCAAGGGGGTTAGAGTACCCACTACCAGTCGTTGACAACAACAAACACCTCTCAAAATGTTACTTTTATTCTCTTTATATGATTTCAAAACTGAAAAAGCTCTAGCACATGATTTAATCCCTGCTTCCCTCTGCGAAGGGCATGTCTTTTACTTTATGTTGAGTCAGTAAACCTATTTCCCCTCCATCTCAAGCAAGCATTTGAGTAGTTGTGATCAAACCATTATATTGTGATTTGCTTCATCATGTCTTTTATTCTTCTTTGTTTAGTACAAGTTTTATCTGAATGAATATAACTTTGCAAGTTATCAATGATTACAAGGAGACTATTATGATTGAGTATGCAAGTTGTGCCATATAAACTTTAACATGAGAGCGCTGCTCAATGAGATAAATATAATCTGTTAATTGTTCTACGACCAAGAGCGAAGTTTGCCATCACCAACTATGATTTCTTATGCACCTTTATTTGTGATTACCTTATACTTGTTTCAAGTTGAGTTATATGAGGAAGTTGTTTACTATAATGTCTTGTGTGAATGAATATGATGCTTCTTGTCCGTATTTTATTTATCGACTCTTCACTCCATAAACATGTGGTCCTGTTTACCGAGTTCAGTTTCGCTTGGGGACAAGCGAAGTCTAAGCTTGGGGGGAGTTGATACGTCCAATTTGCATCACTATTTTATATCATAATTTGCTGTTATTCATTGATATATTTCATATTTGGATACAATACTTATGTTATTTCATCTATTTTGCATGTTTCATCATTATTGGAGGATCAAGCACCGGAGCCGAGGATTCTGTTTGGAAAAAGCACCGTCGAACGCAATATTTCGGAAGATCAAGCTGTGGAAGGAAATTATACCAAAAATCCTATTTTTCAAGATGACGAAGGAAGCCGGAAGGAGGAGCTGAGAAGGCCCAAGGTGGGGCCAGACCACAGGCCGGCGCGGCCCATGGCCTGGCCACGCCACCATGTGGTGTGGGGGCCCCACAGCCCCTTTCACCTCCTTTTCTTCGCGAAACCCTTCGTCCCGAAGACCTAAGCCACAGAGGGTACCTCACGAAGAGTTACAGCCGCCTCTGCGGGGCGGAGAACACCAGAGAGAAAAGAGCTCTCCGGCGGGCAGGAATCCGCCGGGGAAATTCCCTCCGGGAGGGGGAAATCGACGCCATCGTCACCGTCATCGAGCTGGACATCATCTCCATCACCATCATCATCATCTCCACCATCATCACCACCGTCTCCACCGCTGGACACCGTCACCGCCGTAGCAATTTGGGTTTGATCTTGATTGTTTGATAGGGGAAACTCTCCCGGTATCGATTTCTACTTGTTGTTGATGCTATTGAGTGAAACCATTGAACCAAGTTTATGTTCAGATTGTTATTCATCATCATATCACCTCTGATCATGTTCCATATGATGTCTCATGAGTAGTTCGTTTAGTTCTTGAGGACATGGGTGAAGTCTAAATGTTAGTAGTGAACTATGGTTGAGTAATATTCAATGGTATGATATTTAAGTTGTGGTGTTATTCTTCTAGTGGTGTCATGTGAACGTCGACTACATGACACTTCACCTTTATGGGCCTAGGGGAATGCATCTTGTACTCGTTTGCTGATTGCGGGGTTGCCGGAGTGACAGAAACCTAAACCCCCGTTGGTATATCGATGCGGGAGGGATAGCGGGATCTCGAGTTTAAGGCTGTGGTTAGATTTATTCTTAATTACTTTCTTGTAGTTGCGGATGCTTGCAAGGGGTATAATCACAAGTATGTATTAGTCCTAGGAAGGGCGGTACATTAGCATAGGTTCACCCACACAACACTTATCATAACAATGAAGATTATTTAGCCGTATGTAGCGAAAGCACTAGACTAAAATCCCGTGTGTCCTCGAGAACGTTTGGTCATTATAAGTAAACAAACCGGCTTGTCCTTTGTGCTAAAAAGGATTGGGCCACTCGCTGCAATTGTTACTCTCGCACTTTACTTACTCGTACTTTATTCAACTGTTACATCAAAACCCCCTGAATACTTGTCTGTGAGCATTTACAGGGAATCCTTCATCGAAACTGCTTGTCAACACCTTCTGCTCCTCGTTGGGATCGACATTCTTACTTATCGAAAATACTACGATACACCCCCTATACTTGTGGGTCATCAACGAGGGCGTCCAAGTCCAGGTCGGGGTACCAGGAACAAGCCACGCGCAGCGCCGCGTCAGCTCCGGCACGGGCAGCGGAGCATTGCCACTCCCGAATCCTCCTGCCGGCGCTCTTCAAGCATTCATTGGCGAGCAAGGGATCAACCGGCACCTCCTCCTCAGGCCAGAGTACCTTGCAGAGCTGGGTCGCCACCTCGGGGATGTGGTCCACAGAACGCATGTGGGAGACCCGCGCGTTCATGGCAACCAAATGGTCATAGGGGTCCCAAGGCGCGCCCAAGTTCTTATAGGCTTGCGCAACCCGGCGCTCTGATACCTTCTTTTCAGCATAGGCTTGAGAATCCGGAAAAAGGTCTACAACACACAAAACAAAGATAAGTACATGCTACCGGGAAAGATAAGCTTATAAGCAAAACCGGCAAAGAAAAAGAAAAACTTACGAAGGGCAAGCGAGTCAGTTTGCATGACCAAAAGGTCATACTCCTGCTGCTCCGCCTTGAGGCGCGCGGCTTCATCCTCGGCTGCTTTCCGCGCCTTGGCTCCCTCCTCCAGTTCAGCATGAAGCACTGCGGTGGAGTTGTTGGCATCCTCCAAGGCCTCGTGCATCTTGGCTTCAGCGGCAGCTTGGGCGGCCTTCATCGCCTCGCTGTGCTTCAGCCCAACCTGAATGAGCTGGTCCTTCAGCCCTTTGGAGTAGATCTCCTGGGCGTCCAGAGCCTTGCGATGTTCCCGGAGGAGCTGCTCCTTTTCAGCTAAACCCCGGAAAGAAAATGTTAACAAAGTTGAAGTTGGTAAAGTAAGGAAAAGACAAGTTAACCGGAAGAGGCAACCGTACCTTGGAGCGTAGCGACCTGCTTCTGGAGGGCTTCGATGGAAGCTTCCGGAATTGCTGTTAAACAAAGAGTTGTAAGAGCTAAGAAGCAAGACTTACCGGAAAAAGTTGCCGGAAACGCGGAAATTTACCTTGGCACTTGCTGTGTGCTTCAGCAAGATCTCGGTGCTCCCAAAGAAGCTCCTCGAAAAGATGCGTCCGGGCGTCGGCGGTGCTCTGTTCAAGAAAAGAAGTTAGAAAAAGAAGCCGTTGTTCTCAATGCTCCTACCTAAGTTTCACGCTAAGAACTGCGTTCTCAACCCGAAACTCGAGGACTGGGCATGCCGGTTTTTTAAGTGGTTACTTCAGTTTTGCGCTAAGAGCTGCATTCTCAACCCGAAACTCGGGGACTGGGCATGCCGGTTTTTTAAGTGGTTACTTCAGTTTTGCGCTAAGAGCTGCACTCTCAACACAAAACTCGGGGACTGGGAAGATAGACAAGATCCGGAAAGAAAGAAACCGGCATGAATCGACAAAATTGAGGAAGTTAAAAAGTTTGGTTAAACTTACCACCAGGTTGTTGGTGGCATCGTGCCACGCGTTGTCCAGCTCCCGCACCGCGCGCCGCAGCCGCGCAAAATGTTCCTCCGTGCATCGAGGGCCAGAGGGGTCCGACGCCGGGAGCCGGTCCTTCCCCAGGACGCGTGTAGCCGCGGATATATCCGCAGCGTTCCACTTCTCAGCATAAGGGAGAAGGTGCCCCAGGTCGCGGCCTCCGCGCGTCAGCTTGGTTATCCGGCCAAGGACGCCGGAAGGTTTCCCTCCAACAGCGACAGCGGCGCGGCCGGCGTGCAACGTTAGCTGCTGCGGGTTGGCGGAGGAGCTACCGGAGGCTGTGCCCTGCTCCTTGGCGACCTTGGGGGCCTCTGGCGGTGGCATCGGCGCGGCCTCTGTTGGCTTGGTGCTGGGGGTTTCCGGCGGCGGCATTGCCATGGAGGGGGAAGGCTCCGTCGCCTTCTTCTTCTTCTTCTTGGGGGCAGGAGGAACCAGAGGTTCTGCCTGCCCGGAAGCTTCTGCTTCGGCGCCGGTGTTGCTGGCGCCGGTATCTTATTTTTCTAGTGGGGAGGCTTGCTCCTCCTCTGCGCGGTGATCTGGAGGTGTAGGGGCCGCGCGCCCCGAACTTGTTGTGCCCCCCAGAGGGGAGGCAGAGGAGTTGCCGGCACCAGATGGTGCCGGGCTTGGGTGTGAGGGAGATGAGGTCCTTACGGTTCCCTCAGAGCTCTCAGGCCTTGGGCCTAGCTTGAGCGCAGCGCTGAGCAAGAAAAAGAGAAAGGTTGAAAAAAGCAACCGGAAGGAAAAGGTTGGAAAAACCAACCGGAAGAGAAAGTTCGTAAAACAAAGACAATAAAAGAAGCGAAGTCTTACCCGGCTGCGACCGGCATCTGTTTGCCCTTGTGGCGCCTCTTGCCACACTCCTTCCCTACGACAACTTCCATCCGGAAGCGTTTGCTGGGAGGGCTGTCGCTCAAGCCGGCATCGGGTGCCGGGGCCTTGTTCTTCTTGAGCCGCGGAGCAAGATTCTCCACGAACTCATCGCCGGCCTCGGCTCGCAGGGGCGCAACGTGCTCGTGGACCTGCGGTTGCACGCCAGTTGAGGGGGCGTCTACAGAGGAAAAGTAACAAGAAACATAAGACACCGGGAAGTAAAAGCTACCTCATGCAAAGGGAGTTCGTCAACGGAGCCAGGAGCTTCCGACGAGGATTTACCGGGACGCGAAATATGAGTTCGGCCCATCTTAAGGTCACTCCAGAGGATGTAAGGGTCGGGGTCAACCCGGTCCAAGGGACGTTTCCGGCAAATGCCTCGTCGATCCGATTCGATGCCCGGGAAGCGGTCCTTGGCCTGAGAACAAATGAAAAACAAGTTAGTCACAACGCAAAGGCTACCGGTACGAGAACCCGGATTACACAAACTCTTACTTCCTGAGTCGGAGGGTTGGTGGAGCTAAGAGGCCGGAGGCCCCACTCCCAATCAAATGGCATGGCAGTCTTGCAGATCTGCCTAGCCTTGCGGACCACGTCCTTTTTGCTCAGAGGAAGGCCGGTGATCTTCGTGGGATCGCCAGGGCCATACATCTCGCTCATCTTGTGAGCCCGGCGCTTAAGAGGAAGCACCCGGCGTGAAATGAATGTGCGGATGATATCGTCGGAGCAGATGTTGGTTTCCTTCCTTAGCTTCTCCATGAAGCGTACTACCCGGTTTGTTTCGGAAAGGTTGGATCCGGGGAAGTAGCTCCAGTTGGTTCTTCGGGGCGGCGCCGGATCGAAAGCCGGTAAATCGATGAGATCCGCGGCGCCGTCGTTCTTCACGTAGAAGAAGGTCTCTTGCCATGCCCGGCATGACTCGAGACCGGTAAACTTAAAAAAGGGGCTCCCTTGACGGGAGCCGATGATACAAGACCCGCATTGTACGGGGGGTTTGGGCTTAGGAATGTCCTTGCCCTGAACGGAATTGATCCGGAGAGAAAAGAAACGGGCGTAGGTTTCCCGCGTGGGGCGGATGCCTATATAAGCTTCCATGAAGGTGGCGTAACAAGAAAGATAGAAGATGGCGTTGCCAGGAAGATGGTGAGGTTGGAGTTTGTAGAAATCAAGAAACCGGCGGAAGAAAGGAGAGACGGGAAGGCCGAAGCCACGCTCGAAGTGAGCAAGAAAAACGACGTACTCACCGGGATTGAGCGCCGGTTCGATTTCGTCGCCAGGAAGCCGGCAGGAGACTCCTTCCGGTATCCTTCGAGACCGGTAAAGCCAGTCTATCTCATGTTGGGTGACGTCGGAGCCTTTCCAGGCTCCGCGTGTGATGTTGGATAGATCGTGTCCGGAAGCCTGGCTAGAACTGTCGGCCTCTTGATCCCTGCCGGTATCTATTTCCATCTCGGCAAGTTCCGCACTCAGCCCGTCGGAAGATGCGGTTCATTCGCTACTGGAGGAGGACTCGGAAAGATATTGCTTGCTAGACATGTGAACTCAACCGGAAAACCGTTTTCCCCAGATCTACCCTCGCGCGAAGATCTACGAGTAAGAGAAAAAGCAAAAGAAAAGGGGAAATAAATACACTACCGGCCCAAGATCTGAAAAGTGAGGAAAAGAGGGGTAAAGGCCAATCTAGCCTAACCTGAGGCGGCGGAGATCCAGGGGAAGAAGTTCGCCGGTGGAGCGGAGAGCTCGAAGTCGCTGGGGAAGTCCGGCGACGGGCAGGCGAAGAAGAGCTCGACGAGGCACGAACACGGGGCCGCAGCAGCAACGCCGCGAGGAGTCTCCGCGCGGCAAAAGCTTGACGAGGTTCGGCGATGCGGCGGTGGAAGTTCGCTGGGCGTCAGAGCTCCGGCGACGAACGAGAATGGCAAGGGCGTAAGAGGGCAAGGGCTCTGAGTGCGCAAGGAACTGAAGAAGTGCGAAGAAAAGAGGAAGAAGAAGCAATTCCCCCATTTATAGGAGGAGGACTTAGTGGGCTGGCAACTGCCGGGCCGTGGCGGTTCGCTTTGTGGGCCGCCATGTGGCACGTCGATACACGGGCAGAAAATAAAAGGCCACAGGCTCGCAGCACGGATCCGGAATGGCAGCCAGGATCCGGTGTGCCACATTTAATGAGGGCGCGGGAGCCGAAGGGAAGTGACCCCTGACACTGGCGCGGTCAGGTACAGTGCGCATGTTATTGACAGGCACTGTACCCGAGAAATTCTCGACTTCGCCGAGGAAAGATTTAATGTCTAAGATACCGGGGAACACTTCGCAAAGAGAGAAAGACGTAAGTTGGCAAAGATGCCGGAGACCAAGCTGGCCACCGGAAAAATTAAACCGGTACCTTGAGATATGGGAAACTGGCATGGTCTGTTGGATAGAATCCATCAGGCTATACCAGCTTCGGGGACTAATGTTGGGGGGATGACCCCCGGTATGCCAAAGGCATGCCAAACCGGATGGTCTGAGCCATCAAGATACCGGTTTAATATTTAAGCCGGAGGACAAAGTTAGACGTTTTGCTATGAGAAACTAAGCCGGTATCCCCAAGAGGGGTATACCGGAACCGAATGAAAGAAGACGCCGGGTCACCGGTAAGAAGAGCATGCCGGCAAGGCTGGTCAAAGATTCTCTCTGGAGCAAGAGGACAAAGATGAGCTAAGCAAAGTAACTTTAAACGAAGCCCTGACGCCAAAGGTGGGGGTGACGCCAAAAGCAACCGGAGGACGTCAGCCTCCCTGATTAAAGAAGCCGGCGCCGCCATTTATGATTAAAGTAGCTTTGTAAAAGTAGTTTGTCTAGTCAAAGATGCCGTTAGGGTTTCTTGCCCTGTAAGCCACCTCTCCCCTATATAAGGAGAGGGGGCACCCCCATTATGAAGAGAGGAGAGAGGTGATGAGCTGAGAGGTTCTGACGACTAAGTGTAGGCAGATATGCTGTACCCAAAACTTATATCTTGCTAAGAGCAATAAAGAGAAAGATCTGTGCGGAGTATTTCCTTGTGTTCTTCTTCTTGTTTCACTGCCCTTGGTCGTGTTCTTGAGGAAGGCATCCGGAAGTTTGTCCAATCCAACCGCAAACCCTCACCCGAATCCTCTAGCGTCCATCCGGCCCCAACTTAAGCCATCCTATGGCATCTTCTCGCTCGCCGCGGTCTGAAATATGTCACTAATATTTAGATAAGTTCTAAATATTATGACGGATTCTACAAAAGAAGGCAGAGTATGTCATTGTTTTGACAATGATTAAGGATGTTAAGTCAAGAAGTTCTTTGAGAACTTGGTGTAGTTCCGATAGTGTCAGAACTTTGAAGCTATATTGTGTGTGACAATATTAGTGACATATTTCAGACCGCGGAATTAAGGTTCCACCAGAAGACTAAACATATTTAATGCCGACTCATTTGGAAAATGAGTGATGCGTGAAGACACAAATGAATTGCAAAATACATACGTTTATGAGCATGTCAGATCCATTGACTAAAACCTCTCCCGTGAGCAAAACATGATAAGCACCAAAAGGCCAAGGTGTTATATCTTTACAAATGTAAACTAGATTATTGACTCTAGTGCAAGTGGGAGACTATTGGAGATATGCCCAAGAGGCAATAATAAAGTGGTTATTATATATCTTTATGTTTGTGATAAATGTTTACATACCATGCTATAATTGTATTAACCGAAACATTGATACATGTGTGTTATGTGAACAACAAGGAGTCCCTAGTGAGCCTCTTGTATAACTAGCTTGTTGATTAATAGATGATTATAGTTTCATGATCATGAACATTGGATGTTATTAATAACAAGGTTATGTCATGAATGATGTAATGGACACACCCAATTAAGCGTAGCATATGATCACATCATTAAGTTCTATTTGCTATAAGCTTTCAATACGTAGTTACCTAGTCCTTCGACCATGAGATCATGTAAATCACTTATACCGGAAGGGTACTTTGATTACATCAAACGCCACTGCGTAAATGGGTGGTTATAAAGGTGGGATTAAGTATTCAGAAAGTATGAGTTGAGGCATATGGATCAAGAGTGGGATTTGTCCATCCCAATGACGGATAGATATACTCTGGGCCCTCTCGGTGGAATGTCATCTAATTAGCTTGCAAGCATATGAATGGTTCATAAGAGACCACATACCACGGTACGAGTAAAGAGTACTTGTCAGGAGACGAGGTTGAACAAGGTATAGAGATACCGATGATCAAACCTCGGACAAGTAAAATATCGCGTGACAAAAGGAATTGGTATCGTATGTAAATGGTTCATTCGATCACTAAGTCATCGTTGAATATGTGGGAGCCATTATGGATCTCCAGATCCCGCTATTGGTTATTGGTCGGAGAGAAGTCTCAACCATGTCTGCATAGTTCACGAACCATAGGGTGACACACTTAAGGTTTGATGTTGTTTTAAGTAGATATGGAATGGAGTTCGAAGATTTGTTCGGAGTCTCGGATGGGATCCAGGACATCACGAGGAGGTCCGGAATGGTCCGGAGAATAAGATTCATATATAGGAAGTCATATTCCAAGTTTGGAAATGATCCGGTGCATTTATGGAAGGTTCTAGAAAAGTCTGGAAGAAATCACCATAGAAAGTGGAGTCCCGGAGTGACTCCACCTTGCATGGCCGGCCAACCCTAAGGGGGAGGAGTCCCAGGTGGACTCCCCAAAGGTGGCCGGCCAACCCCCCCAAGGAAGGGGTGGGAGTCCCACCTTGAGTAGGATTCCCCCCTTGGGTAGGTTTTGTCCCTTTGGTAGGTTTTGGTTTCGGGTCTTATTCGAAGACTTGGATACCAACACTTGGGGATTTCCACCTATATAATGAGGAGCAAGGGGAGGGGACCGGCCACTTCAAGCCACAACCTTGGCCGCCCCCTTTGTGGCCGGCGCCCAAGCCCCCCTCTCCCCAAACCCTAGCCTCTCCTCCTCCACATAATACTCCCGCAGCGCATAGGCGAAGCCCTGCCGGAGTTCTCCACCACCACCGCCACCACGCCGTCGTGCTGCCGGGATTCCGAGGAGGATCTACTACTTCCGCTGCCCGCTGGAACGGGGAGGAGGACGTCGTCTTCATCAACACCGAACGTGTGACCGAGTACGGAGGTGCTGCCGATTTTGGCACCGTCAAGATCTTCTACGCGCTTTTGAAAGCGGCAAGTGATCATCTTCTGCAACAACGAGATCTAATCTCGTAGGCTTTGGAAATGTTCAAAGGTTAGTCTCGTGATCCCCTCGTTGCTACCGTCTACTAGATTGCATCTTGGCTTGGTTTTCGTTCTTGCGGTAGGAAATTTTTTGTTTTCTATGCTACGAATCCCATCACCTCTTCCCCGACTACACCACCTGCTCCTCTACTCCGACACCCAAGGTAGAGACCTCCTCTACTAGTCTACTCCGACATGGCGCGCACTTTGTAATGTTCCCTAACCCCGCACGCCCGGTACTGGCAACACCGGTACGTGCCTTCGTCCCCGACGCGTCCCCGGGCCTGGCAAGGTCGGACCGGCACCTCGTCTTCATCGGCTTCGATGACGTCTTCATCGGCATCGCCTCTACGACTGCTTCGACGCGTCACCGCCGAGTTCTTCTATGCGTACTCGGTTCTGGAAAAACCAGAGTATGCCTTCGTCCCCGACGTGCGCCTGGTTCTGGCAAAACCATGGTTGCACCTCGTCCTCGACGACTCAGACTGCATCGACTTCGGCATCAACCATCTCCACGACTGCCTCGGCGCGTCTCCGTCACTCTCCTCGCACACCACCTCGCATGCGGCTACATCGACACCGGCACCCGGCCACGACATCGACCACCACATCCCCTCGCGCGGCTACCCCGACCAACGTTGCAGCACCCACGCTCTCGGCTACCTCGACATCGGCACAAGGGCTACCACCTCGCACGAGCACCTCGGCTTCCTCTACAGTCCAAGCATCGGCGACGCGACATCGTCCACAACGCTCACGCTACGACTGCGGGGGAGTATCAGTCCGTTGGTTCCTACCTTCGGCTTCTCTCCAGTCTGACCGTCCGCGACGCTACTGTTGTTCACGTCACTACCGCTACGACTGCGGGGGAGTGTTAGAGATATATTTGGTATAGGTATATTAGGTAGTCTAGGATTTGTAATCTGTACCTACCATATCTCTAGGAGAGCTATCTTAGCCTCCAAGTCTGTACCACTATATATACTCGCCCGAGAGGCTCAATACAACATCCATCATATTCCGCAATCTCTCCTCCCTCTCTATCCTTCAACACCGCCTATTCACCCCCTCTAGGCGACGTCCTAGTACATTCAATATCCTAACCGTTAGATTCCTAGTAACAAATATTTCACTAGGAATACGTGCAGTTAATGACAATGAAGCAAACTGAATCTTCTGGATTTTCCAAAAAAAAAAACCAGTACAAAGAATAGGTACCAATGCAATTGGAGGCAGAACAGATATTAGTGTTGACACTACTAATGATTTTGGATGTTATTCTCTTTTGGATGTTAGAAATTGTTGCATTATGATTTGGTTACTCCGTACTTCTTTTCATCTGCTATAAATAGTGCGGATCTATTGATTTGCTTAGATGCATGCTTCATAATGATATTATGAATTTATGTTCAAAACATGTCAACCAATTAGCGTTTTAATGAGTGCGTGTTGTAGGGAGTTAGGATGGAATTGGTTTTGAGGGGATTGGGTGAGTGGACTGTTCTCACCCCACTAATACAATACCCTGAAGAACACTGCCGCCGAACAAGGCCTACATGTATTAGTGGGAAGACTAGCAGAAAAGATAGCATCACAAGCAGTCCATTGAACTGACCTACCACCATCCACATTCCTTGACTAACCTACACCTATGCTGCGATCACATCTCATCGCTCTAACAAGTGTGATGTGAAATACAGAATGATACATACAAACATACATGGTAGAGTTCAATGGTGCTCATTCCCTTCCTGCATATGCTATTGTCGTCCATTTGATATCTTGCCATGTTTGATGTAGCTAGTCTAGGTAGCTAGGTGCCTATCAGTCATCAGAATCAGATGAGCTGGAGCTGCTGTGTGCCTTTCCCCTTCGGCCTTGGATGGCAGGCTTCAGATGCTGTCGAGGCATGGACGTCTGGGACGGTTGCCTGCCCCTTGTGGGCGGTGCCGTCGGTGCCGCGGCAGCTTTGGCGGCGGCCGCCTCTTTCTTGATAGCAGCGGCTGCTTTGGCAGCTGCCTCTTTCACCTCCCTGCACACCCTGTCCAGTATCACCAGGAAGTCACGCACGATGACAAACAGGCGTAAGCCCTCATCCTTCCCAGTGCTGCCGTGGAAGTAATCCACGGTGGTGCGCACCAGCAAGCGAAGCCTCTTCTCCTCCTCCAGCAGGTGGGTCACCTGCACCTGGGACTGCTCTATGAACTGGACCAACTTGTGTTGGAACCCGCTCTCCTCCTCCAAGCTCTTCATGCTCGTGTTCAGGAACTCGTTTGCCTTCACCAGTCTGTGCCCGAGGCTCGCCACCATGATGGTCATCGCATCAGCATCCAGGATCGCTGCCTTACGGACGTTCTGGAGGTCCTCCCCTAGGTTCGATACCACGGTGAGGCCCAGCTGCTTGTAGTGCTCCGTGTCGTCGCTAACATCCTCACTGAGATCATCGGTGCTGCTCACGCTGGAGATGCTGCTGTTCTGGTCCTTGGCCGCCCGCACCGCGCGGATGCCCTCCGAGCGGATGATCTCCTGGACGACGAAATGCAGCAGCGTTGTCTTGCCGTCGACCCCCTTGACATCAGCCAGCTTCAGGAGGGTATCTAGTTTGAATGCTTGTGCTCCCCCTCGAAAGGTGCCATCATTCATTCGGTTACCGGTTTTAAGTACAGCCTCCAGTAGCTTCTTGAAAAGACGGTTGTGCCTAAGCTCTTGGCAGGCTACCTGATGGACCAGCAAATCTTAATTAGTGCATTGATCAGTACAGCGAGGTATGTGCTAAATCTTAACTTTTACCTCTAGGGTTTCAAATGACTGCTTCACACTTGCAGCTTCTTCCGGCAAACTGGCCATGAAAAGTAACACCTCCAAGCGCTGGAAAATGTATGGGATTTCAATGATGGTCTTCAAGAATTGCTCCGCCGGACCAAGCTGGCTCATCTCTCCATTGTACAGTCGAAGCTTTAGCTCCTCGTCACTGGTTGGGATCCACCGTATCAATGTTTGTATCAAATCAGAGGGGAGTTCATGCCCTGCATGCAATTGCCAAAGGGAACAACAAGCCCAATTATTGGTCCCAGCTTACCACAGAACAACATTCAAGTGTTTATTGTAGATTGTACAAATGAAAGATCTATCCATTTTCACCTCCTCGAAATGGTGGAAATTTCATGTATGAAAGAAGTTATCAACTTTAGACAGGAGAATAAAAAACAAACTGGGTACTTCACCGTGCTTGTGCAGGGGAACTTTGAGGGTGAAAACTTATGTCGATTTTACCTTCTGTAACTGCAGTACGTACATCTGCAGCTGAAACACTGAGTGCCTTCAGTGATATTGACAAATTTTGTGCCTTTTTAGCATCTAGGATCCTAACAAGTTGAGTAGCTTCCTTTGCTGGCTCTTTTTTGCCATCGGTACTCTTCTTGTCCACAGCGTTGCAACCAAAAAGAGTTTCGATCATCTCCTCATTAAACCTACAAATGATTAATACGGTTGAACAGTTAATTGCAACAAGTACACAGTTGAGCGAGGTATAAAACAACATCAGCAGCATAAGCAGAAACAACAAATAGAACTTAGCTTTAGGGACTGGCTTGCTTACTGGAAGGATCCGGCTTTAAGTTGATCCCACACCATTGCTTGATTTGGACTTGCATTAACCTTGTCCCAGAAGAAGGGCTTCAACTTTGTTTTTGAAGATTCTGCAACAGGAGCTGCCGCTCCTGGCTTCTTAAACGGCGGTGGTCCACCTTTTTTAGGACCACCGGGCAGTGCTGGCGGCGGAGGTCCAGCTCCAGGTGGTCCACCTTTTTTAGGTGGTGGAGGTGGAGGTCCAGGTCCTGATCCACCTCCAGTTCTTGGAGCAGGTGGTGGTGGAGGCCCGGCTGGCTTCGGAGGTGGTGGTGGTGCTGATGCTCCTGGTGGTGGTGGTGGTGGTGGTGCTGATGCTCCTGGTGGTGGTGGTGGTGGTGGTGCTGATGCTCCTGGTGGTGGTGGTGGTGGTGCTGCTGATGCTCCTGGTGGTGGTGGTGGTGGTGCAGGTGCACCGGGTGCAGGTGGAGGAGGTGGAGGAGCCTTTCCAGGTATAGCTGGAGGAGGCGGAGGAGCCTTTCCAGTAAGAGCTGGAGGAGGCGGAGGAGCCTTTCCAGGAAGAGCTGGAGGAGGTGGTGGTGGTGGACCTGCAGGTGTAACTACATTACTAGTAGCAGAAGAACCTGCAGCCTTCTCGGCTAGGGACTTAGGTATCGTCGGCTGTCCAGCCACGGTTGTTATTTCGTGACAGCTCATCCTGCTATGCCGCTCCATTAGTTCTTCCTTCATTGACATCGCTCCTACTGACTTCAACTTCGCGGATGGCTGTGGAATATGCAACTTGATTGGTACTGCAAATTCTGACTGCGGGATCTCAGACGAACTGCGCGATAATGCTCCCAACCTACTGACATCGATTGGTGTAGCACTGGACTTACGGGAAGAACCTGATGCACGCAAAGGCGTTAATGCACGTAAATATGATGTTCAACATATTGGGCAAAAACTGAACAAAAGTGAGCTGCACCACCTGTCAAACCTAGGAGTGGTTTATCATCTCTCCCAAGGTCATATGGCGACGCTGAATCATCTCCACGACAAGCACAAAAGTACACAATAAGAGCCACCAATGCTACGCAGCCCACTGCCAAACCCAAGACAACAGTGGATGAATCTGAGTCTTTGTCCTTGCTCTTCTTTCCCCCCTCTGCGTTAGAAGACTTTTTTATGCTAGTGACCAGTGGACGAGACTCTGCTTCGGAAAACAAAGTGCTCCTGATTTCTTCTTTTGCTGGCGGTGACAAAGAAAAATGTGATGCTGAAGTTCCTTCGATGAGATATCTTATTTTTGATGCAAAAGGCAGCTTCAAATTATTGGAATTTGACAATAAGCTTCCTGCCTCCTCCTCCACCTGGCTATGTCCTGAGAAGCCATGTGGCAAAACTGAATTATGCTTACTCAAGCAGTCCTGGAGAGTATTGGCAACTTCATGCAACAAAGAAGTGATCATTCTTTCCTCGAACTTATAATTTGTTCTATAGGAATTGCTGATTATATTGAATAAAATGGTGTGGTGGGATTGATTTTTGACATCTTGAAGGAGTATCCTATCTAGACCACGGTTGAGCCACAATTGTTCCACCTGTGTGTACTGCAATGCATGAGAATTATTAGTTAGTTAAATGTGGATATTGTACTTTAACTTACAACATGAATCATACACTGAACATTTAATGGTTCTTGAGAAGGCAGGTATTTCCCATTTATACAGAAGAAAATATAGCTAACATGCAGAAATTGGCAAGGCTACATCTGAAAACAGAGGATAGACTTACCTCCTTAGTGAATTAAATATTAGACATCGTTCAAAAAAGCGGTCCTGAGGGTACATTCCAACGGAAAATTAAGCTCATAGGTAGCAAACCGCTTCGCTTTGGCCCTGAGCGGCCCATTAAGCGCTGAGCGGGAAAAAAAAAGCCCCCCGGTTAGTGTTAGGAACCAATCGACCACTCTAGTCTCGACCCAAGAATGAATAGAGAGGCGGCGCCATTGAAGCTCTTCCGGGTTACACCATTGAACCTCTCCCACGCGCCGCTGGTCAAGCTCCTCCCGCACTGCCCTCCACTTCTTACCCCAGGCCGCCTAGCCAACGACCCCCTCCTCCAGCAACTCGTTCCCCTCGCCCCCTCTCCGTCCAGATCAACCTACTCCGCTACTCACTGTCGGCCGCTACGCATCAGGTGTTCCTTTCGTCCACATCTCGTGCATGTGTTGCAAACTTGCATTGCATGTTGTTGTGTGTGTTTGCTGGTACTACTACTGCTTAAGCATTACACAAGATCTTGCTCACGATTGATTGTCTGTACGGTTCCTTACAAAACGCTTAAGCTTCAGTTCCTCTGAGCGGAGCCTCACCGCTCGCTTAGCGGCTTATAATTGTAAGAAAATACTAAACGGGTGAACATGCATGATGGTCAAAATGCTAGTACTGATCAATTGTCACTGAAACTTGATTTAACACAACAGTAAAATAAGGAAAAATAACACCGAGATGAAACATGACAGTCATAATGTTACTGCTCAGGTGTTAGTCAATTTCACTTGGTTTCATGGTCATTCATGAAGGACGCTGCTTATAATATGGAAAGTAGTCAAGTTTCGTGATAGATCATAAAAAAAGCAAATCTTGGAAGTAATTCTACATGTAATTCTCCTGAGACACAAATTCCACTTCATGTGCAGAAGTGCAATACCAGATACCATAAATCCAAGCAAAAAAAGGCAGTGACATGTGTATCACACAAGGAAATCAACATTAGTGTCTTCAGCGTTTGTTTTATTAGTATTGCCTTTAGCCCGGTATATGGTTTGTAGCAGGATTACAAGTATAAGTAGCGTCATTGTTTTGCTGATGACCACAAACTATTGGCTTCTTGGTTTATTGTTCTTTGCACGCAATTCTTCTAACCTCAGTAATCCATGAGCAAATATGGTATACATATGCCTGAACAAAATTAAATTCTTACCAATTCATCACCTATTACACTTGGAAGAGGCCGATGGGGAGGTGCTGGTGGCCAAAATAAGTTCATCCTGATTGCGGCGACTAGCTGCAGCCCGTCACAGTCTGTGGGCGTGAGGAGTAGGAGAGAGATGAGGCATGCGCTGAGGAGCAATTTCAATTTGCTCCTCGGCCGCCTCATCCTATATTATTTGCTTGCTTAATCGACTCCTAATTTATCGCCCAATCAGCCATTGCTCCCAAATGGGGATCGATCCCCAATTCCTCGCTTGATTCTTCTCTCCAATGTGCTGATCTTGAGACCAAAACTCTCGGATTCGTTATCGAAATTATGTGCGCAAAATGTTGGCCCGAATTCGATAAGATGATAACTCGGCTCGGGGCTGCTTCCTGGATACAATTAACCACGGAAATGTTAACAACAGCAAGAGGAATAGGGGGGAAATATAAACTTTCGGCGGAGTAGTTACTCCTAGTAAATTCCAAAAACTAAGTCGGATTTGCGGTTCTTGCATCCAGCGGGAAAGGAGGAAACAAAGAGAGAGAAAAAAACCTCCGATTTTTGGCGGCCCGAAACAAATTTCGCCAGAGGAGAATGAGCCACCGCCAATCCACAAGCGCGGGCATGATACGGCGGACGGAAATCGAAAAAAAAGGAAAATGGAGTAGCCTCCCGTCCCTTGTTGCTTCATAGCTTCCTATTTTTGGGGACTGCTTTTCTGAGAGGAAGGAGGAAGAAGAGGCTCCCCTTGAGGCTAGGAGGCTCAAAAGGCTGTCTGATTAACGTGCGATTTGATTCTGGAATCTAGCAACCACGAGAATCACGGGATATAGTATCGGATTTGCTACTGAAAATTAGCTTAGGCCTTAATGTATAACCGTCCTTAATGTATAACCGTCACATGTAGATATCACTCCCGTTTATGTACGTATGCGTAAACATCTACGTCTATACTGTGTTTCGCAAAAAAAATACACGAGGGATTTCTTCCCTGCACGTGCAGTTAGTCTATTGGATTTCAAGTACTGTATTAACTACTACCTCCGATTCAAGGAATAAGGTGTCCTCGTTTTACGTGCTTTTTGTTTGACCAAGAATTATTTCAAATATATAAAGATAGTTTGTATGAAATTAGCATCATTACAAAGTGTTTTTTAATACGAATCCAACGATACTAATTACATATAATATAATCAAGATTTTGTTGCTTAATTTTTATAGTCAAAGTTCGTCTTGGAATACGCGTGCGCCTTATTCCTTGGAACGGAGGTAGTATTAACTAACTCAGCCAATGTTTCTTGGTGCAAGAACTAGACACGGAGAGTTTTGCGGAAATTCAATTCGGCTCCCGGGTGCGTATGCTCCCTCTACCAAAAAATCATATTTCGAAGCGTCGAAAAAATTTGACAAAAAATTCTACATGTACATATCCATAATATATGTGCGTTCCTCAAGTTTCACAAAAAACCAACATTTTTGGTGGTCTATGTAAAAAAGAGAAAATTTATCTTGTGAAAAGCATTATTTTTTGCACTGAAATTTGTCTTTTTTACACATATCACATAATAAGTCGATTTTTTATGAAACGACTTTATGAGCATGTAGCACGTGAAAATGTACGTACAAATTTTTCGTTTCAATTTTTCTGAAGTTCAAAATCCGTGTAAAATGTATTTCAAAATAGTGGGAGCATATGACGAACCAATGGTCTCACCAATAAATCGCGAACCGAGAGGTTTACACGATTCGGTCACCATACGGTTATTACAGAGAGCACGTACTTCTCCGCGCCCTCAAATAAATTGATATCTAGCTTTAAATTTTATCCACAAAAAAGTATACTTCTATCTTCTTAATATACTTTAATTGCTTCTCTCTCATCGCACGGAAATCAAACCCAATAATATTGAGCATATGTTTTCCTTATTTTCTACATGTACTTAGCTCATTGGAGGTGAAAGAATTAAAGAGATGCACTTAGCTCATCTTCCCAATGTTCACTCTACTTCATAATTTATCTTGAAAAACCCGCATCTACGCTTATTTATGGACGGAGGAAGTATGATAGTTTTATTATTATTTATTATAGTTGCAACTTGCAAGTAGGGTTGCAACTCATATTTTTTTAGTGTGTGGGGTTGCCATCGAGATTTTCGTATGTTTGTTAGTATGGTGATAACTGGGGGGTTTTTTGCAGTTGCAACTGAGATTTTTCTGTTTGCAAGTATTGTTGCAACTGAGACTTCTTTCAATAATAAAATATTTTTCAGTTGAAAATATGGTTGTAATTATGTTTTTTTACAGTTACAAATGGAGTTGGAACTGAAAAAAATTCTAGTTGCATGTCTCTGCAACTAGAATTTCTCCGGTTGCAATGGGTTGCAACTGATAATTTTTCCAGTTGCAAGCGAGCTAGCAACAGAGAACTTTTTTATGTGTTTAAATTTTGAAAATGTTACCAATTTTTTTCACATCGGGGTGTTATTTTACCCAATACGACAGGGAAAAAATTAACTTACATGTTTTTGAAAAAAAAATGGTTAGATAGCAAAAGGGAAAAAAAGAAATAGCTACAAAAAACACTGACTTCATTTTATTCATGAACCCTAGAGAGATCCATATAGTATTATACTATTTACTTAGTATAGTTGTTCTCGGGCAAAGAAGGAAAGGGGAGTAAGAGCATCTCCATATAGTTGTTCCCGATAGCGGCCCGATAGCCATTTTGGGGCCGGCGCGGTTTTTGGGCTTGAACTGGCGTGCCCCAAAAAGCGTCGGCGCGGTTTCGAGCCCAATAAAAACGCCGGTAACACCGTGTTGGTCACTTCGCAAAGGGCGTGAATCGGACGCTCCGGCGCCAAGCGCCACATCAGATCCCGCGATCGCTCGCTGCTTCCCGTGCGTACTCGGCGTTTCTCGCGCGTTCTTCCCGCCATTTCTCGTCGCTTCCCGCACGTACTCATTGTCGCCTATAAATGACACCTCCGCTCAACGGACACCATAGCCGCCGCCGTAGCGAAAAATGTCTCGTCCCCTTCCTACCACGTACTCTCGCACGTTGCCTCCACCCCGTCTCCACCTTCGTCTCCACCTGCCGGCACCCCCTATTTCGATGACATGGACGAGGACGTGGAGGAGGACCCGCAGCTCGCAGAATACGGGCAGTGGGAAGCGGCGGTGCCTGTGGCAACCGTAAATGCTTTTGTCGCGGACGAGCGGCACTAGCGGCAAGCCGATCGGCATTGGCGGGAGGCGGAGCGGCAGCAGCTACGGGAAGCGAACGCGTGGCATCAAGAGACGCGGGAGGATCGTTGGCGCCAGGATGAACTGCGACTGCGTCGGCATGTGGAGGCGTTGCAGCAGCGGCTGCGGACGCAGAGGGTGGAGCACCAGCGGCGACGGGAGGAGCTGGAGCTGCAGCTTCAGCAGGAGGCGGGGGCCGCGGATTTGGCGGCTTGGGAGGAGGAAGCGGCGGCAGCGGTAGCGGAAGCGAAGGACGACGAGTCCCTCGACTAGTCCGATGACGGGCCAGGCGCGGAGTAGTAGGCGGCGCAACAGAAGGCGATCCTCGAGTTCTTCGAGTCGCTCAAGAAGGTGGAGGACGACGCCCATGCCCGCGGAGGATAACTGTAAGGGTACATTGCCCCTATGTGTGGTTTTGGTAATTAATGACAACCCCTATGGACTAATGTTTTCATTGAGTTTATATGAAGGAATATTCCATAGGTACTTCTTGTATTCCATGTGTTGGATTCAAGTATGGATACCATGAAGATAAAGATACACCTTGTGTATTGGCATCAAGATCATCGGTTTGAAGATATATATGTGTGATATGATCAAGAAGAAGAAATGAAGATGGAGTTCTTATGTGGAACTCAATATTAGCCATGCTCTATCTTATGTGAGTATGAGAAGATACAAGGTTGATTTGGGCAAGTTCAAGATGAGCATCTCAAGTGGATCACATACTTGAAGCGTGCCGTCCGTCGGTGATAATGGACATGTGAAGATGTGCATCAATGGAGCTTTCCCATCATAGTGTATGGGGGAGCATTTGTGAGTCTTCACAAAGTAACATTGATCAAGTGAGTCATTCCGTCTTGAGTGAAGCTTGAAGAGTTATCATCAAGATCAAGCGGGATGCGCAAGGCAAAGGTATGGCCTTGATAGGTTTTTCCTTTTACCGGTCTCAAGGTGGTTGATGGGAGACCGGATTATAGGATAGATAGCCGCACTAATGGCGACGGAAGTTATTCGCGCGCAGTGACACACGACGGCATCTTTGCCTTAATGGCGACGGAGGGGCAGGCGAGACGTGTCGTCGGTGCTACGCAGCCTCCACGCGTCGCCGGCGTTCGCACGCCACCGCCCGTTCCCGCGCGATCTTCCTGCCGCTTCTCGCCTCTTCCCGCGCTTTCTTCCCGACGCCGACGTCTATAAAAGGTCTCCCGGCTCAATGGTAGCCACCACACCCGCCGGCAACAAACACATCCCTCGTTGCTCCACCGCCGTCTCCTCCACCACCAGTGGCAATGGCGAACCGCCCCGGCGCTGTCCACTTCCCTCCACCGCCGTCTCCTCCACTCCCAGTCCCGGAATCGCAGGTCGACACCGACCCCGCGGCCCGGGAAGAGCGGCGGCGGCTGATACGTCTCCAACGTATCGATAATTTCTTATGTTCCATGCCACATTATTGATGTTATCTACATGTTTTATGCACACTTTATGTCATATTCGTGCATTTTCTGGAACTAACCTATTAACAAGATGCCGAAGTGCCAGTTGATGTTTTCTGCTGTTTTTGGTTTCAGAAATCCTAGTAAGGAAATATTCTCGGAATTGGACGAAATCAACGCCCAGGGGCCTATTTTGCCACGAAGCTTCCAGAAGTCCGAAGACGAAACGAAGTGGGGCCACAGGGTGCCCAAACCCTAGGGCGGCGCGCCCCCCCCCCTTGGCCGCGCCGGCCTATGGTGTGGGGCCCCTGTGCCCCCTCCTGACTTGCCCTTCCGCCTACTTAAAGCCTCCGTGACGAAACCCCCAGTACCGAGAGCCACGATACGGAAAACCTTCCAGAGACGCCGCCGCCGCCGATCCCATCTCGGGGGATCCAGGAGATCGCCTCCGGCACCCTGCCGGAGAGGGGAATCATCTCCCGGAGGACTCTACGCCGCCATGGTCGCCTCCGGAGTGATGTGTGAGTAGTCTACCCCTGGACTATGGGTCCATAGCAGTAGCTAGATGGTTGTCTTCTCCCCATTGTGCTATCATTGTCGGATCTTGTGAGCTGCCTAACATGATCAAGATCATCTATCTGTAATTCTATATGTTGCGTTTGTTGGGATCCGATGAATAGAGAATACTTGTTATGTTGATTATCAAAGTTATATCTATGTGTTGTTTATGATCTTGCATGCTCTCCGTTACTAGTAGATGCTCTGGCCAAGTAGATGCTTGTAACTCCAAGAGGGAGTATTTATGCTCGATAGTGGGTTCATGCACGCATTGACACACAGGACAAAGGAGAAAGTTCTAAGGTTGTGTTGTCTTTGTTGCCACTAGGGATAAAACATTGATGCTATGTCTAAGGATGTAGTTGTTGATTACATTACGCACCATACTTAATGCAATTGTCTGTTGCTTTGCAACTTAATACTGGAGGGTTCGGATGATAACTTTGAAGGTGGACTTTTTAGGCATAGATGCAGATTGGATAGCGGTCTATGTACTTTGTCGTAATGCCCAATTAAATCTCACTATACTCATCATAATATGTATGTGCATGGTCATGCCCTCTTTATTTGTCAATTGCCCAACTGTAATTTGTTCACCCAACATGCTGTTTATCTTATGGGAGAGACACCTCTAGTGAACTGTGGACCCCGGTCCAATTCTCTTTACTGAAATACAATCTACTGCAATACTTGTTCTACTGTTTTCTGCAAACAATCATCTTCCACACAATACGGTTAATCCGTTGTTACAGCAAGCCGGTGAGATTGACAACCTCACTGTTTCGTTGGGGCAAAGTACGTTGGTTGTGTTCTGCAGGTTCCACGTTGGCGCCGGAATCCCTGGTGTTGCGCCGCACTACATCCCGCCGCCATCAACCTTCAACGTGCTTCTTGGCTCCTCCTGGTTCGATAAACCTTGGTTTCTTTCTGAGGGAAAACTTGTTGCTGTGCGCATCATACCTTCCTCTTGGGGTTCCCAACGAACGTGTGAGTTACACGCCATCAAGCTCTTTTTCTGGCGCTGTTGCCGGGGAGATCAAGACACGCTGCAAGGGGAGTCTCCACTTCTCAATCTCTTTACTTTGTTTTTGTCTTGCTTAGTTTTATTTACTACTTTGTTTGCTGCACTAAATCAAAATACAAAAAAATTAGTTGCTAGTTTTACTTTATTTGCTATCTTGTTTGCTATATCAAAAAACACAAAAAAATTAGTTACTTGCATTTACTTTATCTAGTTTGCTTTATTTACTGTTGCTAAAATGGCCAACCCTGAAAATACTAAGTTGTGTGACTTCACAACCACAAATAATAATGATTTCTTATGCACACCTATTGCTCCACCTGCTACTACAGCAGAATTCTTTGAAATTAAACCTGCTTTACTAAATCTTGTTATGCGAGAGCAATTTTCTGGTGTTAGTTCTGATGATGCTGCTGCCCATCTTAATAATTTTGTTGAACTATGTGAAATGCAAAAGTATAAAGATGTAGATGGTGACATTATAAAATTAAAATTGTTCCCTTTCTCATTAAGAGGAAGAGCTAAAGATTGGTTGCTATCTCTGCCTAAGAATAGTATTGATTCATGGACTAAATGCAAGGATGCTTTTATTGGTAGATATTATCCCCCTGCTAAAATTATATCTTTGAGGAGTAGCATAATGAATTTTAAACAATTAGATACTGAACATGTTGCTCAAGCTTGGGAAAGAATGAAATCTCTGGTTAAAAATTGCCCAACCCATGGACTGACTACTTGGATGATCATCCAAACCTTCTATGCAGGACTAAATTTTTCTTCGCGGAATTTATTGGATTCAGCTGCTGGAGGTACCTTTATGTCCATCACTCTTGGTGAAGCAACAAAGCTTCTTGATAATATGATGATCAACTACTCTGAATGGCACACGGAAAGAGCTCCACAAGGTAAGAAGGTAAATTCTGTCGAAGAAACCTCTTCCTTGAGTGATAAGATTGATGCTATTATGTCTATGCTTATGAATGGTAGGCCTAATGTTAATCCTAATAATGTTCCGTTAGCGTCATTGGTAGCTCAAAAAGAATATGTTGATGTGAATTTCATTAAAAATAACAATCACAATGATTCTAGGCCATACCCTGCTAATGGTAACTCTTATGGTAGATATGTTTCACCTAATGAAGAAAAGATGCTAGAAATTGAAAGATCCACCAAGAGCTTTATGCAATCACAATATGAGCAAAATAAATTGTTTACTAAAACTATGAATGAGCAATCTACCTTGTTGAAGAATATAGGGAATCAACTTGAAAATCTGAATAGGGAGATCTCGGGGTTGCAAACTAAACTTGCTAATGCTGAAAATCGAATCTCATACATGTCTGCATCACAATCTTCTTTAATTAATAAAATGGCTGCTAAACCTGAGAATTTAGATGACAAAATTACTACTACAGCAAATGCCATGCAAGTTAGAATTAATGAGAATATAAGATTGATGGCTGAATTGCGTGCTAGGTGGGATAGAGAAGAAAATGAAAAACTAGCTAAAGAGAAGAATGTAGCTAAAGTTTGGACTATTACCACCACTTGTAATGCTAATGCTACACATGTTGCTGCACCTCCTACTAATAATAATAAAAGAATTGGTGTTAGCAATGTTTCCACTTCTAATGCAAAGCGCGAGAAACTGCACAAAACTAAAGCTATGAAAGCACTGTGATAAAACTGCTGAAATTTTTTCCAACATTGGGGATGATGATCCCATTGCTTTAGATTATAATGGTTTGAATTTTGATGATTGCCACATCTCTGAAGTTATAAAGTTCTTGCAAAAACTTGCTAAAAGTCCTAATGCTAGTGCTATAAATTTGGCTTTCACACAACATATTACAAATGCTCTCATAAAAGCTAGAGAAGAGAAAATAGAGCGCGAAGCCTCTATTCCTAGAAAGCTAGAGGATGGTTGGGAGCCCATCATTAAGATGAAGGTTAAAGATTTTGATTGTAACACTTTATGTGATCTTGGTGCAAGTATTTCTGTTATGCCTAAGAAAATCTATAATATGCTTGACTTGCCACCGCTGAAAAATTGTTATTTGGATGTTAATCTTGCTGATCATTCTACAAAGAAACCTTTGGGGAAAGTTGATAATGTTCGCATTACCGTTAACAATAACCTTGTCCCCGTTGATTTTGTTGTCTTGGATATTGAATGCAATGCATCTTGTCCCATTATATTGGGAAGACCTTTTCTTCAAACTGTTGGTGCTATCATTGATATGAAGGAAGGTAATATAAAATATCAATTTCCTCTCAAGAAAGGTATGGAACACTTCCCTAGAAAGAGAATGAAGTTATCTTTTGATTCTATTATGAGAACAAATTATGATGTTGACACTTCGTCTCTTGATAATACTTGATACACACTTTCTGCGCCTAGCTGAAAGACGTTAAAGAAAAGCGCTTGTGGGAGACAACCCATGTTTTTACCTACAGTACTTTGTTTTTATTTTGTGTCTTGGAAGTTGTTTAATACTGTATCAATCTCTCCTTATATTAGTTTAGTGTTTTATTGTGCCAAGTAAAGCCGTTGATAGAAAAGTTCATACTAGATTAGGATTACTGCGCAGAAACAGATTTCTTTGCTGTCACGAATCTGGGCTGTTTTCCCTGTAGGTAACTCAGAAAATTATGCCAATTTACGTGAGTGATCCTCAGATATGTACGCAACTTTCATTCAATTTGAGCATTTTCATTTGAGCAAGTCTGGTGCCTCGATAAAATTCGTCAATACGAACTGTTCTGTTTTGACAGATTCTGCCTTTTATTTCGCATTGCCTCTTTTGCTATGTTGGATGAATTTCTTTGATCCATTAATGTCCAGTAGCTTTATGCAATGTCCAGAAGTGTTAAGAATGATTGTGTCACCTCTGAACATGTTAATTTTTATTGTCACTAACCCTCTAATGAGTTGTTCTAAGTTTGGTGTGGAGGAAGTTTTCAAGGATCAAGAGAGGAGTATGATGCAACATGATCAAGGAGAGTGAAAGCTCTAAGCTTGGGGATGCCCCGGTGGATCACCCCTGCATATATTAAGAAGACTCAAGCGTCTAAGCTTGGGGATGCCCAAGGCATCCCCTTCTTCATCGACAACATTATCAGGTTCCTCCCCTGAAACTATATTTTTATTCCATCACATCTTATGTGCTTTTCTTGGAGCGTCGGTTTGTTTTTGTTTTTTGTTTTGTTTGAATAAAATGGATCCTAGCATTCACTTTATGGGAGAGAGACACGCTCCGCTGTAGCATATGGACAAGTATGTCCTTGGTTTCTACTCATAGTATTCATGGCGAAGTTTCTTCTTCGTTAAATTGTTATATGGTTGGAATTGGAAAATGATACATGTAGTAATTGCTATTAATGTCTTGGGTAATGTGATACTTGGCAATTGTTGTGCTCATGTTTAAGCTCTTGCATCATATGCTTTGCACCCATTAATGAAGAAATACATAGAGCATGCTAAAATTTGGTTTGCATATTTGGTTTCTCTAAGGTCTAGATAATTTCTAGTATTGAGTTTGAACAACAAGGAAGACGGTGTAGAGTCTTATAATGTTTTCAATATGTATTTTATGTGAGTTTTGCTGCACCGGTTCATCCTTGTGTTTGTTTCAAATAAGCCTTGCTAGCCTAAACCTTGTATCGAGAGGGAATACTTCTCATGCATCCAAAATACTCGAGCCAACCACTATGCCATTTGTGTCCACCATACCTACCTACTACATGGTATTTTCCGCCATTCCTAAGTAAATTGCTTGAGTGCTACCTTTAAAATTCCATCATTCACCTTTGCAATGCATAGCTCATGGGACAAATAGCTTAAAAACTATTGTGGTATTGAATATGTAATTATGCACTTTATCTCTTATTAAGTTGCTTGTTGTGCGATAACCATGTTCACTGGGGACGCCATCAACTATTCATTGTTGAATTTCATGTGAGTTGCTATGCATGTCCGTCTTGTCTGAAGTAAGAGAGATCTACTACCTTATGGTTAAGCATGCATATTGTTAGAGAAGAACATTGGGCCGCTAACTAAAGCCATGATCCATGGTGGAAGTTTCAGTTTTGGACATATATCCTCAATCTCAAATGAGAAAATTATTAATTGTTGTTACATGCTTATGCATAAAAGAGGAGTCCATCATCTGTTGTCTATGTTGTCCCGGTATGGATGTCTAAGTTGAGAATAATCAATAGCGAGAAATCCAAATGCGAGCTTTCTCCTTAGACCTTTGTACAGGCGGCATAGAGGTACCCCTTTGTGACACTTGGTCAAAACATGTGCATTGTGATGATCCGGTAGTCCAAGCTAATTAGGACAAGGTGCGGGCACTATTAGTACACTATGCATGAGGCTTGCAACTTGTAAGATATAATTTACATGATACATATGCTTTATTACTACCGTTGACAAAATTGTTTCATGTTTTCAAAATCAAAGCTCTAGCACAAATATAGCAATCGATGCTTTTCCTCTATGGAGGACCATTCTTTTACTTTCAATGTTGAGTCAGTTCACCTATTTCTCTCCACCTCAAGAAGCAAACACTTGTGTGAACTGTGCATTGATTCCTACATATTTGCTTATTGCACTTATTATATTACTCTATGTTGATAATATCCATGAGATATACATGTTACAAGTTGAAAGCAACCGCTGAAACTTAATCTTCTTTTGTGTTGCTTCAATGCTTTTACTTTGGATTATTGCTTTATGAGTTAACTCTTATGCAAGACTTATTGATGCTTGTCTTGAAGTGCTATTCATGAAAAGTCTTTGCTATATGATTCACTTGTTTACTCATATCATATACATTGTTTTGATCGCTGCATTCACTACATATGCTTTACAAATAGTATGATCAAGATTATGATTGCATGTCACTCCAGAAATTATCCGTGTTATCGTTTTACCTGCTCGGGACGAGCAGAACTAAGCTTGGGGATGCTGATACGTCTCCAACGTATCGATAATTTCTTTTGTTCCATGCCACATTATTGATGTTATCTACATGTTTTATGCACACTTTATGTCATATTCGTGCATTTTCTGGAACTAACCTATTAACAAGATGCCGAAGTGCCAGTTGCTGTTTTCTGCTGTTTTGGTTTCAGAAATCCTAGTAAGGAAATATTCTCGGAATTGGACGAAATCAACGCCCAGGGGCCTATTTTGCCACGAAGCTTCGAAGTCCGAAGACGAAGCGAAGTGGGGCCACGGGGTGCCCAAACCCTAGGGCGGCGCGGCCCCCCTTGGCGCGCCGGCCTATGGTGTGGGGCCCCTGTGCCCCTCCGACTTGCCCTTCCGCCTACTTAAAGCCTCCGTGATGAAACCCCCGATGCGAGAGCCACGATACGGAAAACCTTCCGGAGACGCCGCCGCCGCCGATCCCATCTCGGGGGATCCAGGAGATCGCCTCCGGCACCCTGCCGGAGAGGGGAATCATCTCCCGGAGGACTCTACGCCGCCATGGTCGCCTCCGGAGTGATGTGTGAGTAGTCTACCCCTGGACTATGGGTCCATAGCAGTAGCTAGATGGTTGTCTTCTCCCCATTGTGCTATCATTGTCGGATCTTGTGAGCTGCCTAACATGATCAAGATCATCTGTCTGTAATTCTATATGTTGCGTTTGTTGGGATCCGATGAATAGAGAATACTTGTTATGTTGATTATCAAAGTTATATCTATGTGTTGTTTATGATCTTGCATGCTCTCCGTTACTAGTAGATGCTCTGGCCAAGTAGATGCTTGTAACTCCAAGAGGGAGTATTTATGCTAAATAGTGGGTTCATGCCTGCATTGACACAGGACGATGTGAGAAAGTTCTAAGGTTGTGTTGTCTTTGTTGCCACTAGGGATAAAACATTGATGCTATGTCTAAGGATGTAGTTGTTGATTACATTACGCACCATACTTAATGCAATTGTCTCATTTGCTTTGCAACTTAATACCGGAGGGGTTCGGATGATAACCTGAAGGTGGACTTTTTAGGCATAGATGCAGTTGGATGGCGGTCTATGTACTTTGTCGTAATGCCCAATTAAATCTCACTATACTCATCATAATATGTATGTGCATGGTCATGCCCTCTTTATTTGTCAATTGCCCAACTGTAATTTGTTCACCCAACATGCTGTTTATCTTATGGGAGAGACACCTCTAGTGAACTGTGGACCCCGGTCCAATTCTCTTTACTGAAATACAATCTACTGCAATACTTGTTCTCTTGTTTCTGCAAACAATCATCTTCCACACAATACGGTTAATCCTTTGTTACAGCAAGCCGGTGAGATTGACAACCTCACTGTTTCGTTGGGGCAAAGTACTTTGGTTGTGTTGTGCAGGTTCCACGTTGGCGCCGGAATCCCTGGTGTTGCGCCGCACTACATCCCGCCGCCATCAACCTTCAACGTGCTTCTTGGCTCCTCCTGGTTCGATAAACCTTGGTTTCTTTCTGAGGGAAAACTTGCTGCTGTGCGCATCATACCTTCCTCTTGGGGTTCCCAACGAACGTGTGAGTTACACGCCATCAGCGGCGAGGGATGCAGAACTGGTGTGCACACCGTCAGCAGCGGCGGGAGGCACTCGAGCAGCAGGCCCGCCATCAAAGTGAGGTGGCGCAGGCGACGGATCTAGCGGCATTCTGCGCCCCTGGCCCCGCTGCTGACGAGGCCGCGGTGGCAGCAGTGTGACACGAGCAGCAGCGTGACACCGTTGCGGCGTTCTACGCTTCGACGGGAGAAGAGGCGCGACGTCTCCGTACGGAGGAGATGGAGCAACGGTGGGCTGATGAGTGCCGGCGCTAGCGCGAGGAGCGGGAGGCGCTGTACCGTGAACGGCGGGAGGCGATCGAGCGCCGGCGGCGGGACTCGATCGAGCGCCAGCAGCAGCTGGCGGCGGAGGAGCGTCAGCAGCGGGAGGCGGCGCTGACGGCGATCTGGGGGAGGCGGGCGGACGAGTTGGCGGCGATGATGGAGGTGCCAACAGATGTGGAGGAGGAGGCGCCAATGGAGGAGGAGGAGGCCGATGCGGAGGAGGAGGAGACCGAGGTGGATGACTACGATGACGAGTTCGAGTGGTCTGACGATGACGGGCCGCACCCTGACGAGACGGCCGATCAGCAACGCGCGCTCGTCGAGTCCTTCGAGTTGGAGAAGAATCTCCAGGACGACGCACGTGCCCGCGAAGAGGCGCAGATTCGTCGCGCCATCGAGCTCTCCCTCCAGGCGGCGCAGCAGGGGAGGGCGGACGTCGACGCGCTGCTGGAGCAGCGGCGTCTGGCCACCGCCCTACGCACGGAGAGGCGGCACGCGCAGCAAGAGCTACGGCGCAGGGCAGGCGACGCCGGAGCAGGGCCATCGAACGCACCGCCGGGCGGTCAGTAGGCTAGGTTTAGGTTTAGATGAAAGCTAGCCGTTTTCATTCAAACTTTGTAATATATAATCAAAATTGAATGAAAACCTTTATTTTCGTGCACCAATATTCTTTTGGGGGCGGCTGTAAGGGTACATTGCCCCTATGTGTGGTTTTGGCAATTAATGACAACCCCTATGGACTAATGTTTTCATTGAGTTTATATGAAGGAATATTCCATAGGTACTACTTGTACTCCAAATGTTGGATTCAAGTATGGATGCCATGAAGATAAAGATATACCTTGTGTATTGGCATCAAGATCATCGGTTTGAAGATATATATGTGATATGATCAAGAAGATGAAATGAAGATGGAGTTCTTATGTGGAACTCAATATTAGCCATGCTCTATCTTATGTGAGTATGAGAAGATACAAGGTTGAGTTGGGCAAGTTCAAGATGAGCATCTTGAGTGGATCACATGCTTGAAGCTTGCCGTCCATTTGGTGATAATGGACATGTGAAGATGTGCATCAATGGAGCTCTCCCATCATAGTGTATGGGGGAGCATTTGTGAGTCTTCACAAAGCAACATTGATCAAGTGAGGCATTCCGGCTTGTGTAGAGCTTGAAGAGCTATCATCAAGATCAAGCGGGATGCGCAAGGCAAAGGTATGGCCTTGATAGGTTTTTCCTTTTACCGGTCTCAAGGTGGTTGTTGGGAGACCGGATTATAGGATAGATAGCCGCACTATCAAGAGGGGCTTTCGGTTGGGTAACTTGATCACATCGTCTTAGGGAGCTCAATCCTTTGCATACTTTGCATATCCCTATTGCTTCTTGGTGTTTCTCCGTGAGAGGTTCTTGAGCTTGTTGCTAGCTTTACAACAAACCCAACTTCATCGAAAACGGAATCCACATGCATCTTCTATCGGATGAACCTCGCTACCCACGGGGGTAGCTGCACACCCCTTCCCGGACCAACACGTGTTCTATTGGTCAAACCTCATTACCTCCTCCACCTGTTACTGTACATGTAATTAACAGTTAAATCTGATTAGCGCTCCCCTCAACCAAAGTCGCCTCTCCTCCCCCAAATCCAACACATACAGCACCGGCACGAGCTCGAGATGCTCCGCGACTCAACTCCAGCCTCCGCGCCGCCGCATCCCGAGCAAGCCGTGCTCCGCGCGTCTCGCTTGCAGGCTGGCGCTGCGCTCGTGTGGGAGCCGTCCGCAGCCGCGTTGCTCCGGCCGTACTCCACCGCCTCTCTTCCCCACTTGCCCCGCACGCCATCGGTTCTATTTTCCAGAAACGGTAAATCAAGAGCTCAAATCGGCATTGGACGTGTGTCCATGATGGCAAATCGTGAGCTCAAATCAAATCCGGGAAAGAGAAATTGAGAGTCGGGAAAAGGGAAATCGAGAGCTCTTCGTCACCGAGGAGGAGCCGGAGGTGGCCGCCGACGCTGCTCTCGAATCACCGCTCGACCTCGCGTCTTTGATGACCCACAAGTATAGGGGGTGTATCGTAGTATCTTCGATAAGTAAGAATGTCGATCCCAACGAGGAGCAGAAGGTGTTGACAAGCAGTTTCGATGAAGGATTCACTGTAAATGCTCACAGACAAGTATTCAGGGGGTTTTGATGTAACAGATGAATAAAGTACGAGTAAGTAAAGTGCGAGAGTAATAATTGCAGCGAGTGGCCCAATCCTTTTTAGCACAAAGGACAAGCCGGTTTGTTTACTTATAATAACCAAACGTTCTCGAGGACACACGGGATTTTAGTCTAGTGCTTTCGCTACATACGGCTAATTAATCTTCATTGTTTTGATAAGTGTTGTGTGGGTGAACCTATGCTAATGTACCGCCCTTCCTAGGACTAATACATACTTGTGATTATACCCCTTGCAAGCATACGCAACTACAAGAAAGTAATTAAGATAAATCTAACCACAGCCTTAAACTCTGAGATCCTGCTATCCCTCCTGCATCGATATACCAACGGGGGCTCAGGTTTCTGTCACTCCGGCAACCCCGCAATTGGCAAACGAGTACAAGATGCATTCCCCTAGGCCCATAAAGGTGAAGTGTCGTGTAGTCGACGTTCACACGACACCACTAGAAGAATAACACCACAACTTAAATATCATAACATTGAATATTACTCAACCATACTTCACTACTAACATTTAGACTTCACCCATGTCCTCAAGAACTGAACGAACTACTCACGAGACATCATATGGAACATGATCAGAGGTGATATGATGATGAATAACAATCTGAACATAAACCTTGGTTCAACGGTTTCACTCAATAGCATCAATAACAAGTAGAAATCAACACCGGGAGAGTTTCCCCTATCAAACAATCAAGATCAAACCCAAATTGTTACAGCGGTGACGGCGTGCAGCGGTGGAGACGGCGGTGATGATGATGAAGAGGATGATGATGGTGATGGAGATGATGTCCAGCTCGATGACGGTGACGATGGCGTCGATTTCCCCCTCCGGGAGGGAATTTCCCCGGCGGATCCCAGCCTGCCGGAGAGCTCTTTTCTCTCTGGTGTTCTCCGCCCCGCAGAGGCGGCTGTGGCTCTTCGCGATGTACCCCTGGAGCTTAGGTTTTCGGAACGAAGGCGTACGCGAAGAAAAGGAGGCGAGAGGGGGCTGTGGGCCCCCTCCTCACAGGGCGGCGCGGCCAGGCCTTGGGCCGCGCCGGCCTATGGGGTGGGCCCACCTCGGGTCCCCTCGGCTCCCCCTTCTGGCTCCCTTCGTCTTCTGGAAAAATAGGATTTTTCATATAATTTCCGTCAACTGTTGATCTTCCGAAATATTGCATTCTGACGGCGCTTTTTCCAGCAGAATCCTGACTCCGGTGCGCGATCCTCCAATAATCATGAAACATGCAAAATAGATGAAATAACATAAGTATTATCTCCAAATATGAAATATATCAATGAATAACAGCAAATTATGATATAAAATAGTGATGCAAATTGGACGTATCAGTCTTTCACACTCGATTTGGGGAGAAGAGACGAGTTCGATGGAGGGGAAGAACCACTCGCCATCCTCTGCCTAGAGCGGATACCCATTGAATCGATCTGGAAGAAGAGCTTCCACACCCGCCGCCGGGCCCAATCAGTTCCGCCCCTCCTCTGGCTAGGACCGTTTGCTGCTGTTGCGCAATGCAGGTCGTGCGGGACGAGCTTGAGGCGGCGAGGATGGTGCTGCAGGGCGGTGGGCGGCGGTGTGTGGAGCTCGGGATGCGGCGGCGCGGCTGTGTGCTCGACGGGGAGGCGCCGGTCGTGGGAAAGATGGAGAGGAGGCACGGGGCGGCGGCCAGCGAGGGCGAAGGGAGCGCGGGCGCTGGGGGAGCACCTGGTGGTGGCGTACGACGCAGAGAGGAGGAGGCAGGAAGAAGGGGCGCGGGCCGGCGGCGCGGAAAAGGATGGGAAGGAGACGGCGGGGAGCGTCGTCCACGGGGACGAGGTGAAGGGTGCGGGGACATGGCGGAGATTAGCGTTGGTTGGGAATTTTTTATTCCCAGATTAGCTTTTCATTTTACTGTGTGGGTTAGGGGAACTACGAGCCCCACAGGACACGGTCAACGCGCGCTTTAACGAAAAAAGGAATCTCTGTGCAGATCGGACGGCAACGCATGCATGCGCAGCTACCCCGTGGGTAGAAAAATCACTCTCCATCTTCTATTGCGTTTTCGAGTTTGGACGTCTTCACCGTTTCTTGACGGTGGGAGACTCCCTCTATAAAAACATCTAAAAATATCCTGTGAGGAGTCTCCATATTTCCAACAAAATTGGTTTCATGTCGATCGGAGTTCGGGAGCTTTTGTCATAAAAGAAACAGGGAAAAGAAAAAAAAAGAAAAAAAAGGGGAAGGGGCCAGTCGGCCGGACCGGCCCAGCCGCCAGCCCACCCGGCCGAAACCGGCCCAGGCGCTGACGCCGACCGGGCGGCATACTGAGCCGCTCCCGCCCTCATCCGGCCCAGGCTCCGGTCGCCTACCGGGCCGCCCGGCGCTGGCCCCGGTCAGGCCGGCCTCCCTGCCGGCTGGGCCTCAGACGCCCCCGCGCGGCCCACCTTGCCCCGCGCCTCCCTGGCCTATCCGTCGCACGGCGGGCGCGCGCTCCGCCCGGTTGCAGGTCCGGCTGGGCCGGATCCCAGACCGGCCTGTCCGGCCTCAGCTCCGGTCAGCCGGCTGGGCCACCGGCTGGGGCTATTTTCTGGCCCGTTTTTCTGCCTATTTCCTTTGTCTTTTTCCCCCAACGGTTTTATTTGCTCCCATGCTATAAATAGCCCTTCTTCCACCTTGAGCAAGATAGTTCTTCCTATTCTCTCACATCCATTGTTGCATTTGAAGAAGTTGCTCTCTCTCTTGTTCCCCCCCCCCCCCCCATGATTCTTGCTCATTCTTGAGGGATCTAAGAGAGGAGATCTAGATCTACACTTCCACCAAACCATTTCTTCTCTAAGTGAGGGGAACTCTTGGGATCTAGATCTTGGGGTATTTTGTTGACTTTCCTCATTGTTCTTCCTCTCCAATCTCATCCTAGCATTTGTTGTTTGGGTGGGATTTGAGTGTGAAGGATTTGAACACCTCTAGTGTTCTTGCTTTGCATCATTGCATAGTGTTGAGCTCTCCACCACGATAAGTTCGAGTGAGAAACCGTGAGCTTGTTACTCTTGGAGGGAGACCTCCTAGTTGGCTTGGTGGTTGGTGCTCCGGTGATCTCTTCAAGAAGATTGTGAAGAGGCCCGGGCTTGTGGAGTGGTTGTGGAGCTTGCCATCTCCGGAGCGGAGGAAAAGCTAACCATAAGGAAATGGCCATTTTCCTTCGTGGGTGTGGTTCAGAGAATAGGGTGAGCCTTCGTGGCGCGGGGAATCCTTCGTGGACCTCCACTCCTCCAAACGTGACGTACCTTCTTGCAAAGGAAGGGAACACGGGAATACATCCTCGTCTCCGCGTGCCTCGGTTATTTCTATACCCGAGCTCTCTTTCCTTGTGATAGCCATCGTGCTTGAAGTACATATATCTTGCTATCACTTGTGCTACATATATCTTGTGCCTATCTTGCTTAGCTCTAGTTGCCTTTGTTACACTTAGTTGAGCTTAGCTTATTTAGGGTTTGTGCTTGTAAACTAAACGTTAGTTTAATTCCGCATTCTTACAAGACAAATCCGCAAGAGTTTGTAATTGCCTATTCACCACCCCCCTCTAGGCGACATCTCGATCTTTCAATAACGAGGAGTGGTGGCGCCGCCGTCGACCTCTCCATCGAGGCGGACCGCCGCTTCTCCACCGAGCATAGGGAACGGCTAGACGAGGACCGGGAGAAGCAGCGGCGCGGCGTACGAGAAGCTGTGATTCGGTCGGACGGTGCCATCCAATGCACCATTGGGCTGCCAGTAGGCTACAAGGCAATGTAGCAAATTTGTAATATGTACGTAAAATGGAAAATCTTTATTTTAGCTAAAAAGAAAAGTTCTATCAGGCCCACTATATTGTTGTGGAAACTAGTTCCCCAAACGGAGGATGGCGTACACGCCATTGATACGGTAGCATCGGCGACTATTTGGGCGAGATGCTCTAAAAGTATCCCGCGAAAAGAGGAAGATGTATATATTGTAAGGAATTTATGAGCCCAGTGAGCCTGTCGCGATCATCAAGCAAGCTCAAAGATACGAGGCGTGACGCCGGCGCGACAGGCTGTAGTACACCCTGAAGGACGCGTTGGCCAGGCCCGAACGCTCCCTCACCGACGACGCCTTGCCGTCGAACCTGCCGCCGCCTCTCTCGGTTAAGATTGGCCGGAGTGCGAGCTGCTGCTTCGAGCCCATGGTGTCTCCCGCCTTGGATCTTGGCCCCAAAGCTCGCGGTGCTCCCAACTCGAGTCCCTCCATCAACTCTCAGGCCACTCTGTGTTTGCTACGGCCTTGGTCAGTTGTACTGATGCAGAGAAGCAAAGCTTGTTGTGATGTGGTTTCGCTAGACTGGATTCTGAAATGAAGGTGTTGGAGCCGTGCAGGTTCTTATGTATAATGTATATAAATGTGTTGCAACGCAGAGATTCTACATAGTCGTGGGCGTCCCTGGCTTATCCAACGGGCAGCAGTATGTCAAGATTCGTGCAAGTCAGTTTTGCAAAATCATCCTGTACCTAGTACACAATCGCATCCCTATAGAGGAGAAGGTGGACATGTACACCTCGTTTCTGTCCCGACTCACGCACACCACCACTGTGCTCCACCATCTCGCTCCCGTCTCATCCCCTTTCTCCACCTCTCGCACCCCACCTCCATCGAACATGGGGGGGCCTCCCAAGCATCCCGGTCATGGCGTGGCGGCCTGGGCTTCCTTCCCTGGACGGTGATGGGCCGACGACCTCCTTTTCCGGATGATGCGGCCGGCGACGCCATGGATCTGGCTCCCTCATCCATGACGATGCAGCCGGCGACGCCCTGGCTGGCTCCCTCCTCCGTGACGGCGGGAGGGGAGGCTCCCTCATGGAGGACTGATTAGGGTTCGTGTTCATGTGGGCTTGGAGGGCACAGATCTGGGCTCCGAGGGCCTGGATCCGTGGCTACCCGTAGATATTTTGGTTCCCCTCAGTTCTTGGAAGATTTCTTATTTCTTTTTGCAGATTCGATTTTTTATTGGACGAAGTTCATGCATATTGGATCCCAAAAAGTCTATTGATATCTCTGTTGGATTATTTTATCTGATTTCTTTGGATTCGAATTCCTGTTGATGTTTGTGCTTGATAATGATGCCAGCCTTTGTTTGTGTATGTATGAACGATGCATGTATTTAAAGTGAAAAATGTACGGAAGAAATTTCCACACTGGAGCACTGATCTGAATTAACGTTGCAATCAGCAAAGTCTGAACATCATAAAAACAAAATCTGAACATAGTGGATTTCTTGTATGAACATTATAAAAACAAAGTCTGAACGTATTGTTAAGAACGAGTCATTACCAACATAATTTGTTCCTGGGAAATTAATAACGTAGTACTAGGAATATATTTGCAAAATGGCTAACGAAAGAACTATGTACTAAACAGATTCTGGAACGTAGCATGTACTAAACAGATTCTGGAACGTAGCAGCACAGGGATCTCGAAGCAAATAGTCGGTCCAGTAGAGTTGTTTTTGTACTAAACAGAAACATATATTAGAGGGGTTCTTTGTAATTTACACAGTAAGCTGCACAGATCTTACTGTATGGATGGACGCCCAAGATAAGCCCGGGACGCCCACGTATATGTAGAGTGTGATTTCCGAATGTGTTGATGTGTTCACGTTTGGCCCACTACTGAGGAGAAAACCTATGGCCATTATTCTTCAGGACTTGGTGTATTCGGGGTCTTCTTGTGCATAGTGGTTGCGAAAACTTAGTTTTACTTAGTGAGAGATCAACGCGTTAACCAGGGATTAGAGTAGGCGACCCGGCCGTGTGGTCGGGTCAATTTGTTCACTTCCCCGACGGTGCCATCTCACCTAGATAGATGAAAGCAAATCTGGCGATGGAATCGTATCCCTGCTTCTACCAGCAGACACGACGACTTTCTGTCAGCAAATCATACCGGTTTGTGTTTGCGTGGCAGTACCTGAAAAGATGGCGGGAAAGGCACAGATGAATTGCTCAACAAACAAACCGAAGCCTGCAGACCAGGTCCGTCAGTCGGCCGGTGAATAGCAAGAAACTTGTACTATGACACTATGTACTAATGTAGTAGGTCGTCCGTTTGTTAGCTGAAGCCTTGTCTGACGCTGAATTTCATGGCCATGGCTGGGACCTTGCGAGGACAAGAAAGACACGGTATTTTCTTCTTTGAGAGGCAAAGATCCCGCTTTTGTTTGGTTTGGTTCCCGCTGTTTGTCTAGCTGCCGCCGATTAGGTTAACTAACCAACATTACCTAGCTAGCATCCAAGCAACATGCCTATGATATGCTCCTGATTTTCAAAATATCGACATGCATATGATTTTCAAAATAAGTTTTAAACAAATTTAAAAATGCAAAAAAAACAGAAAAAATGCCGCGCCTACATCTCAACGTTCTATATGCTCGCAAAGTTTCACAAAGAACTGACATTTTTTGTGTCATGGGTAAAAAGGAAAAAAAATGGTGCTAATAAAAGCTCTTCATGGGATATTTTTTAACTTTTTCACATAAGACACAAAAAAGTGTCGTTTTTTCGCGACACTTGGCGTGTGCACAAAGAATATTGAGATGTATGCACAAAATTTTTGGTAGGGATTTTTTACATTTTAAAATGGTATTTCCGGTGGCAGGAGCATATGCACCCACAAACGAAAGTGTATTTTCGTTTCACTTTATTCATGTAGAGTATATTCTTTATACTCTTAATATTTTATGTTGCAGATATTATCCTATTATTTCTACGAATTGGACAAATTTAAAGAAGTTTCACTTTAGACAAATCTGGAACTACAAATCATTTAGAACACATGGAGTAAAATACCAAAAGTGAATAAAATACCAAAAGGAGTAAAGTACCAAAAGGATTAAAATAGCACTCTAAGCCAAACAGTGTAAAGAATAATCAAACATGTGTGCTAATAATAATTAAGTAACATGCGAAAATTAAGAAAAAGGATGAGGACAACTACATGAAGGTGAGCTCTACGAAAGATGGGCTGGGTGCACCATGTGTGTCAGGGACGGGGGATTTTAGTGGGAGACTATTTTTTGTGTTTCTTTCATTTCTCTTCATGATTACTTCTATCTTATTTGATTTATTCCTAGTTTCATTTATCATTATACTTGTTTCAGGTACTTCTAACAAATGAAATCAAATGGGACGAAGTTGGTAAAAGAGTGCATCAGTGTGTTATTAACTTACAATATCATGCCACTGTCAAAGAACTCGCATTTATATAGAAAATGAAGTGTTCATAAGGTTGAAGCATGAATCCCTCAAAACCAAATTCAGTGCATCGTCTCTTGTCATCTATGTTAATACACGTTCCTCACGATCACAATGCCTAGGACTAGCGGGGTTCTTTTCGAGACCATCAATGAAAGAGAACCAGATCAATGTTGGGGATGACCGGTACAAACTTTTGAGAAGGTTTATCATATTTAATCAGTTTTGACTTTTGAATAGAAAACTTTTGAGAAGGTTTTGACTATTATTATTTTTAAGATATCATCGATAAAAACACAACATTAGATATTTTTAAATTTATGTGTTGTTCAAAACTAGTTACATTTTGTATTATTATTTTACAAAAGGGTTTCAAATTTATCACTAATTTATTTAATACATTTCGAGATGAAGTAGTTTTCACAAGTTTTTTAAGGTGTTTCCATCTTCTAGATTCTCGTTCATTCTCAACTTTGCCCATACCACCGCTAAAGAGCAAGCTGCCACGAATCTCGCAATTAGCATTTGAGTAGGGGTCCACCCCCCTCCCTCCACTAGTAGAAAAAGAGGCTTCCGTCCACCCCCCATTAGTCCCGGAAATATTCGAACCGCGACTAAAGGGGGCTTTAGTCGCGGTTCGGGAGGCGACCCGCGACTAATGCTCCATCCGCGACGAAAGGGTACCCCTTTAGTCGCGGTTGGTAACACCAACCGGGACTAAAGGGCTATGGAGGGATGCGGTCGGCGGAAGTCCCCAACCGCGACTAAAGGGTACCCCTTTAGTCGCGGTTGGTGTCCCCAACCGCGACTAAAGGTTTTTCCGAGTTTTTTTACTCCCACGCACCCTGCACACCCCCCCCCCCCCCCCCCGTGGATCGCCTTTTTTTGGTTTGTAAAATACAAAAGAAAATGATAGAAAAATTAAAAAAAAAAATTGTTTTCAGATTCTTGTATGTTATGCAACCTACTATTCGGAGAAATTAAGAAATTCGAATTTCCACTTTTTTTGCAAAAAAAGTTTAAAAAATGGTAAAACCGCAATAACTTTTGCATACGACGTCGAAAAAAAACGTATAATATATCAAAAAAATCCTGGGAAAAAGTTACATCCGAATTCACCGGGGGTTTACCCGGTTAGCCAATTTTTAGATTCTCAAAATTCCAAATGGAAATACAAAAGCAGGAAGATTTTAGTTTTTTCTATAAATTATGGATTTTATATTTTTTTTAATTTTTTAAAACCTAAAATTAATAATTTCATTCTGCATAAAGATTACTATCATTTTTACCCAATTTTTAGATTTTCAAATTTTTAGATTTTAGGATTGGCAAAAAAAAAATTTAATTAATTAATAAACTTAAAAATAATACAAATTAAAAAGTTAATGTTTATTTATTTATTCAATATTATTATTACATCATTACTTTTGTTTATTAAAAGAATTATTTGAAATTCAAACAATAAAGAAATGTGACATCGATCAACATGTTAATAGGATTGATATGATACTACTATTACATACATGCGCGCGAAGCACTTGGATGCGGAACGGAATGGAACTCGGAAGTTAAGCGTGCTAGAGGTGGAGTAGTGGGAGGATGGGTGACCGAGCGGGAAGTTTGACCACGAGTAAGTAATTTGACTAGAGATAAGTGTAGTTAGAGATAGAGACTAAGCTATGCAAATAACTGAAATAAGAGAAATTCTGAAAAAAAAGAAAAAAAAAACGGAGTGAAAAAAAATTTAGAAATGCAAATGAATTAAAAAAAATTAACGAAATAGCCTTTAGTCCCGGTTGGGGACACCAACCGCGACTAAAGGTCCTTCGCCCAGGCGCACGGTAACCGCCCACGTGGACGGGCCTTTAGTCGCGGTTCGTAATGCCATTGCAGTTTCCGAGGAAGTGATGCTAAAGCCATCAAATTTTGCAGAGAAGTTGAAAAGACAAGGTGTCATGATGAAGGATACTGCAACGGTTCTGCTCTGCCAACATGACCCGACGAAGGAAAAACAGAGTGATTTTGGAATTATCAATTCCAAAACCAGGGGGGCATGTGTTATCACCAGAATTTGACCGAGTCAGAGGTGGGCCGCGATCAAGATGGATTTGAAGAATATATATGGAAGAAATACGTGAATCGGCCTGTTATGCAAAGTTTGGGCTAGTTGGCCCGTGTATCTGTAACATAGTAGATTACGTGTCGGTTAGTTAGAGTTTGTCTCGTGCACGGTGGGGATTATTCCCACGTTAGAAAGTCCCTTGGACTATAAATATGTATCTAGGGTTTATGGAAAAAACAACAACCAACGTTCAACCACAAATCAATCTCGGCGCATCGCCAACTCCTTCGTCTCGAGGGTTTCTACCGGTAAGCATCATGCTGCCTAGATCGCATCTTGCGATCTAGGCAAAGACAAAGCTTATTACGTTGTTCATGCGTTGCTCGTCTTGAAGCCTTTTTGATGGCGAGCAACGTTGTTATCTTAGAGGTGTTAGGGTTAGCATTGTTCTTCGTATCATATGCTGTCGTAGTGCAACCCTTGCATATCTAGCCGCCCTTACACCTATCTTAGGTGTAGGGGCGGCACCCCGCTTGATCATTATTTAGTAGATCCGATCCGTTACGGTTGCTCCTTGCTCTTCAAGGATTAGTTTAATATCTGCAATAGTTAGGCCTTACAAAGGGTTGGAGGATCCAGCGACGCGCAGGGTGTCGTTTGCTAGCCCTAGACAGGATGTTCCGAGGATCAACCTTGTGTTGGTTTTTAGGCCTTGTCTAGGACCGGCTTACGATCACCGTACGTGACCGCGAGGCCCAATCATGAGTAGGATGATCCGATTATGCGGTGAAAACCCTGAATCGTCGTAGATCGTTTTAGCTTTATCTTGATTAAGCAGGACCACCATATATTCGTGCACCTCGTACGAATCATGGGTGGATCGGCTCCTTGAGCCGATTCACAGGATAACCTGAGAGCCGATCGAGGCTCGTATTTAATGTTTACGTGTATGCCATGCAGGAAACTAAGCGAGGCATCTCCATCACCTTCCTGACCAGGTATAGGTCAGGTGGCACGCCCTTGCACCAGCATCGGACGTGTGTACCAGAGGCTTTGCGGGCCGTCGCTCGGAGGGACCAGGGCCAGCCGCAGCCCTAAGTTGTTCCCGGCTCTACTGTGTTGCCCGTCGCTGCTCGCCAGTGGGTTTCTGACCGCAACACATTCTGGCACGCCCGGTGGGACAAGCTTCGACATCAACCACATCGCCATCTACCTCTGAGATGGCGGACGGCACCCCAGTCACGTACGAGGATCTGACCGACGAGCTCAAGAAGAAGTATGACGAGGTCAAAGCAATCCTCGAAGCCGACCTCATCGGCTCTTTTCACAGAACCCGTTCACATGGCATCAGGTGGAAGGGGTTCTCGCCTGATGGTGTGCTCGATGGGATAGACCTCTCGCCCCGTCGAAGAACGCACCAGGTCCCTACGTCGGAGATCAACTACATGGTGGCTCACTCGCCGCACCGCCACTCGAGAACCTGGTGAACACTTTGGAGCGTGTCGCTCTCCGGGTGATCCAGGAGATCATGAGGCACCGGGACTCTCCGTCAGGACCAGCTCTCGGGACACACCAAGGAGAGATGCCACTCCAGTCCCGCCCACCGCTGCCATTTGCGTTGGCAGCACCAGAAGTGCCGAATTCACCGGCATTCGTCGTCTACAAGATCGGTGGTGACCCTAGTGACTGCCAGTTCTTGCATGAGGCACCTAAGGAGATCCCTCACGGGTACATGTGCACATACGTGCCAGACTGCGGTAACTGGGCACTCACAAACCAGGCCGCAACATCAGGGACTTCTGGGAAAGCAGGAGGAGCGTCAGCGACAGATCTTGAGAAGCAGACGTGGCTAGCTAAATATGCCACCCCGACGAACCTCCAGAGCTCAGCTCCTGCAGTTGGCTCAGAGCTGGAAAAGCAAGCATGGTTGGCTAAGTACGCCACCCCGGCGAATCTTCAGAGTTCGACTCCTACAGCCAGCACCGTGGATCAGATCAGTACGATCCTGAGGGACCAGTTCGGCATGGTGCCGAAAAGGAGGACAATCGGCTATTCCAAGCCGTACCCCGATGAATACGAGTTGGTCCCGCTACCACCCAAGTATGGGCTCCCTGACTTCTCCAAGTTCAGCGGATCAGATGGTTCCAGCTCCATCGAGCATGTGAGCCGATATTTGGCCCAGCTAGGAACGGCCTCAGTGTCGGATCCACTGCGCGTGAGGTTCTTCGCACAGTCACTCACGGGATCGGCTTTCGGGTGGTACACTTCGTTGCCACCGGATTCGATCCGGACTTGGAAGCAGTTGGAAGAACAGTTCCATATGCAGTTTCATTCAGAAGCTTCCGAGGCCGGCATTGCCGATCTAGCCCAGATACGTCAGAAGCGTGGAGAAGCGTGGCGGGAATCACATCCAGCGCTTCAGAAATCTAAGGAACCGATGTTATTCGGCTCGTGTGTCTGAAAGAGAAGCAGTCGAGTTGGCAGTGGTGGGCCTTGCCTCACAAATCAAAGACATGGCCTCCCAAGCAGACTACCCTTCACTGGCGCACATGGTTCAGAAATTGTCAGCATATGAACAGCGCCATCCGGACTTGTACCAGGACAAATTCAAGCGTGCGGTAGTCCTGGTTGAGGCAGATGAAGATGGAGGCTTTGCGGGAGACCAAGAGGTAGCAGTGGCTGAATGGACTCGGGGGGCAACCCCCGTGTCCTGCAAATGGGTTAAGCCACCAGGTCCGCCCAGAGGGTTTGATTTTGACGTGACCAAAACTGAGCAAATCTTCGACCTCCTACTCAAGGAGAAGCAGTTGAAGATACCCGAAGGCCTCAAATTTCCCACGGTACAGGAGCTGAACGGAAAGCCATACTGCAAATGGCATAACTCGCTCTCCCATGCCACCAACGACTGCAGGGTGTGGCGTCAGCAGATCCAAATGGCGATAGAGCAAGGACGTCTGATTTTCAACCAGTACGCCATGAAGGTCGACACTCACCCCTTCCCCGCCGTTAACATGGTGGAGTGCACTTACCCTGAAGGTTGCCAGCCAGGATCCTCGTTCAGCATCAACATGGTAGGACCTGGGCACCACACTGGCAAGGATGGAGACGAGGGCAGCTGCTCTCGTAGCAAGGACACAGAGGAGGCCGCTCCACGCGATCGGCTCCGTCACGATGGCAAGCGCTACGTCACAGAGGGAGAAGTGAAGAATATAAGATATCAGCGACTCCTCTCTGATCACCTCCTCAACAAGTATGTGAGTCAGTATGACCAACGCCGACGATCCAGCGACGATGAGGATAGAGACCGTCTGGCTAGGGACGCCCGGAGACATCGTCGGCATGGTCGCGATGAGGAGGAGTACGAGCGCCGTGCCAAGGAAAAGTCGAGGGAGCAAGACGACGAGGATAGGCACTGGGACTGCCCCTTCTTCAGACACTGCTGGGATTCAGGAATGAGCCGATTGCCTACAATCGGCAATTGCCCAGAATGCAACCAGAAGAAGAAGGAGGCAGCCAACGCGTCCGTGTTCCAATGTTTAGGGCCTCTCCCACCACAAAGCAAACGCGCTGAGTCCCCTCGGATGGAAGATCTCGAGGATTTGGAAGACGAGGGAGACGAAGAAGAAGACAGGTACCACCGACCAAGGTGGTGCCCTGATGGACTCAGCCGTTCCCAAAAGCGTAGGGTTCAGCGATTGCGCGGCTTGGAAGAAGCCGAAAGGTTATATCTCCACACGCTAAGGAAGGCGCGGCCTGATCTGGCCGCGAAGATCCAGCGAACCCTGGATGAAGAGGGTCGACCACGGAAAATGGAGTGGCGCCCCAAGCAAAGGAAAGCCGATGATGAAACATCGGCTGGCACAAACATGGTGTTCATCCTTCCTTCGGAGTTCAGTGCTCCAGGATTGGACGAAGCATCTGTGGCACAACTTGACTGCGGCCCACGGTCGGTTATCTTTGAGAAGCCACGAGAAAGAAGCTAAAGACATCTGAAGGCCCTGTACTTGCGAGGTTATATCGATGGGAGGCCTGTCAATAAGATGCTGGTGGACACCGGAGCGGCAGTCAACATTATGCCATACTCTATGCTACGTCGGTTGGGACGCTCTAGCTCGGATCTAATCAAGAAAAACGTGACATTGAGCGATTTCAACGGCCAAGCGTTTGACGCACAAGGTGTTCTGAACGTGGATCTGACCGTAGGAAGGAAAACTATCCCTACGACGTTCTTCATCGTCGATAGCAAGAGCACCTATGCTGTTCTGCTAGGAAGAGATTGGATCCACGCCAACTGTTGCATTCCCTCCACGATGCACCAATGCGTCATACAGTGGGATGGAGATGAGGTAGAGGTCGTCCAGGCCGATGACTCAGCCGAAATTTCGACGGCTGGCATGAACGCTTGGGAAGCAGCAGGCCAAGAGCCACTCTCAGGGATCAATTTGGACGACTGCGAGCGCATCGACGTGACGAAGGGCAGGGTTAAGCTGGTCTTATCCACTGGCCTGACCGTGTAGCAAGAGCAAACCGATGAGCAAATGTGGCGAGGCCGATCCTTGGGATTGGCCCCCAAAGGTATATGAAGGAAAAGCACAACGCCTTCATTGAACACTTCGATCAATATGGAGGCCGATTCCAGCAATCGGCCAAAATTATCCTCACCACATGTTCTGCTTGTGTTCAACATCAATCTACTTGGCAGCGGTTTTACGTCGGCTGATGAGTTAAGAAGAATCAACATTGGTCCTACCAGAGCCGACGTGCAAATGCGGTGCCTTGGCTAAACTACAGAGCCGATATCTGCAGTTACCTGACAGATTCGGCTCGGGGGGCACCTAATCAGATGAACATGTGCATATGAACATGTGTGCAGTGAAACATTGGGGGCCGATAGAAAAAATCGGCCAGTAAAAAAAAATCAGCATCACGATATACAGCCGATGCACAGCCATCGACTCTAGTGCAATTACACAAGACCTACCGGCTATGTGCTCAAGGTTCACATTTTCGCCAAGATGGTTTTCAGTTCAGCTTCAAGAACTTCTGTTTCCTTGAAGGGAATGTACAATGAGAGCAGCCTCGGCTGCAATGAGCCGACAACCCTTTGCGCCAGTTAAGCTGTTGGTGTTTCATCTACAACATCGGCGTTCAGTGGAAGAAAGCTGGTCAATGGGGGCAAGTTTGGCTGACTCTTCATGGTGGCTATCTCGGATTACCAGATTACCTGAGGTCAAAGCCTTTTTGTTTGACCTGTGCATCCTCGCCGGTATTCTCGCCTTGATTAAGGCTCGGGGGGCAACTAACTTGGTAGATGCTCTGTTTTTGGAGCCGATTGGAGTTGCATCGGCTGACCCTGCATCGTAATCTTCCCCGAAAGCGGTGAGGTGTTGCAGAAGAAGACTGCTAAAGCTACGAAGAGGAGCCGGAAAAGGGAGCCGTCGGCTTTTACGGGGTTTGGACCATCCTGTTGCTGCAAGAAAAGGAAAAAGACTGGATTCTCAAAATAGCCGATGAATAGTCATCGGCTATGGGAGTGCGAAATATTATGGTCAGGTATCAAATCGCAGTCTGAATTTGAGAAGTGCTTGACTGACGGTCTAATCGATATCTGAATCCGGCTTCATGGGCGTCTAAAGAAAAAGAATCCGATACGTTGCTATCGGTCTTGGTGTGGCAAGCGGAAGAATTGAAATTGAATTAATTGAAAGATAAATCGGAAGAACAATTCTCATTAATTCAAAGGAGCGGCTTTACAGGAAAGAGCCGATGGCTCTCAAAAGGGGGATCTGGTGCCTAGTGCACTGCTACTACTAGTCCTACTCTACTAGTTGTCGCTGTCCTCATCGTCGCCATCGTCGATGCCGTCGGCGCTGCTCCCAGGAAGCTCCTCGTCGCTACTGCCCCAGCCCTCGGCTGGAGCTTCTTCTTCCTCGTCATCATCATCATCCTCGCTGTCCGCCCAAGAGCGGAAGCGCTTTGTCGGCGGGTATCCGATGGAGGAGGAGGATTCATCCTCTTCCTCTTCCTCCTCATCATCATCATCGTCTTCGCTGTCCACCCAAGCGCGGAATCGCTTGGCCGGCGGATGCTTAGCGGGGGAGGAGGAATCATCCTCCTTCTTCTCCTCTTCTTCCTCCTTCCCGTTGGAGGAGGTGGGTTTCACCCAGGGATGGAGGTCGTATTCGCTCTCGCTTATCAGCTCCCCTTCGATGAGGAACTTGAGGTCGTCTTCCCCATCGGTCAGAGGCAGGTCGCCATCTGACCCAACGAATGCTTCGGGTGGACCGCCTGGCACATGGTCGAAGTTCCACTCTGGCTCGCTCGAGGAGAAAGACTGGAGGGAGAGGCCGGAGGAGACGGAGGAAGAGGAAGACATTGCTACAGGGAAAGAGGGTTTTTTGGTGCCGATAGCCAGAACAGAGGAAGGGGATGAAGAGGGCTAATCAGTCGGCACGGTTAAATAATGAGGAGCTTAGTGGGGATTTAATGCCATTGCAGTTTCCGAGGAAGTGATGCTAAAGCCATCAAATTTTGCAGAGAAGTTGAGAAGACAAGGTGTCATGATGAAGGATACTGCAACGGTTCTGCTCTGCCACGACATGACCCGACGAAGGAAAAACAGAGTGATTTTGGAATTATCAATTCCAAAACCAGGGGGGCATGTGTTATCACCAGAATTTGACCGAGTCAGAGGTGGGCCGCGATCAAGATGGATTTGAAGAATATATATGGAAGAAATACGTGAATCGGCCTGTTATATAAAGTTTGGGCTAGTTGGCCCGTGTATCTGTAACATAGTAGATTACGTGTCGGTTAGTTAGAGTTTGTCTCGTGCACGGTGGGGATTATTCCCACGTTAGAAAGTCCCTTGGACTATAAATATGTATCTAGGGTTTATGGAAAAAACAACAACCAACGTTCAACCACAAATCAATCTCGGCGCATCGCCAACTCCTTCGTCTCGAGGGTTTCTACCGGTAAGCATCATGCCGCCTAGATCGCATCTTGCAATCTAGGCAGCACAGGCTTATTACGTTGTTCATGCGTTGCTCGTACTGAAGCCTTTTTGATGGCGAGCAACGTAGTTATCTTAGATGTGTTAGGGTTAGCATTGTTCTTCGTATCATATGCTGTCGTAGTGCAACCCTTGCATATCTAGCCGCCCTTACACCTATCTTAGGTGTAGGGGCGGCACCCCGCTTGATCATTATTTAGTAGATCCGATCTGTTACGGTTGCTCCTTGCTCTTCAAGGATTAGTTTAATATCTGCAATAGTTAGGCCTTACAAAGGGTTGGAGGATCCAGCGACGCGCAGGGTGTCGTTTGCTAGCCCTAGACAGGATGTTCCGAGGATCAACCTTGTGTTGGTTTTTAGGCCTTGTCTAGGACCGGCTTACGATCACCGTACGTGACCGCGAGGCCCAATCATGAGTAGGATGATCCGATTATGCGGTGAAAACCCTGAATCGTCGTAGATCGTTTTAGCTTTATCTTGATTAAGCAGGACCACCATATATTCGTGCACCTCGTACGAATCATGGGTGGATCGGCTCCTTGAGCCGATTCACAGGATAACCTGAGAGCCGATCGAGGCTCGTATTTAATGTTTACGTATATGCCATGCAGGAAACTAAGCGAGGCATCTCCATCACCTTCCTGACCAGGTATAGGTCAGGTGGCACGCCCTTGCACCAGCATCGGACGTGTGTACCGGAGGCTTTGCGGGCCGTCGCTCGGAGGGACCAGGGCCAGCCGCAGCCCTAAGTTGTTCCCGGCTCTACTGTGTTGCCCGTCGCTGCTCGCCAGTGGGTTTCTGACCGCAACAGAACTTTCTGTCACTGTCCCAGATTCAATGGAGGCATGAACCCACTATCGAGCATAAATACTCCCTCTTGGAGTTACAAGTATCAACTTGGCAAGAGCCTCTACTAGCAACGGAGAGCATGCAAGATCATAAACAACACATATATGATAGATTGATAATCAACTTGACATAGTATTCCATATTCATCGGATCCCAACAAACACAACATGTAGCATTACAAATAGATGATCTTGATCATGATAGGCAGCTCACAAGATCTAACATGATAGCACAATGAGGAGAAGACAACCATCTAGCTACTGCTATGGACCCATAGTCCAAGGATGAACTACTCACACATCAGTCCGGAGGTGATCATGGTGATGTAGAGTCCTCCGGGAGATGATTCCCCTCTCCGGCAGGGTGCCGGAGGCGATCTCCTGAATCCCCCGAGATGGGATTGGCGGCGGCGGCGTCTCTGAAAATTTTCTCGTATCGTGGCTCTCGGTAATAGGGTTTTCGCGATGGAGAGTTTAAGTAGGCGGAAGGGCAGAGTCGGGAGGCGCACAAGGGGCCCACACCACAAGCCGGCGCGGGCCCCTCCTTGGCCGCGCCGCCCTGTGGTTTGGCCGCCTCGTGGCCACACTTCGTATGCTCTTCGGTCTTCTGGAAGCTCCGTGGAAAAATAAGACCCTGGGCGTTGATTTCGTCCAATTCCGAGAATATTTCCTTTGTAGGATTTCTGAAACCAAAAACCGCAGAAAACAGGAACTGGCGCTTCGGCATCTCGTTAATAGGTTAGTGCCGGAAAATGCATATAAATGATGTAAAGTGTGTATAAAACATGTGAGTATTGTCATAAAACTAGCATGGAACATAAGAAATTATATATACGTTTGAGACGTATCAAGCATCCCCAAGCTTAGTTCCTACTCGCCCTCGAGTAGGTAAACGATAACAAGGATAATTTCTGAAGTGACATGCTATCATAATCTTGATCAATACTATTGTAAAGCATATGAGGTGAATGAAGTGATTCGAAGCAATGGTAAAGACAATGACTAAACAACTGAATCATATAGCAAAGACTTTTCATGAATAGTACTTTCAAGACAAGCATCAATAAGACTTGCATAGGAGTTAACTCATAAAGCAATAGATTCTTAGTAGAAAGTTTTGAAGCAACACAAATGAAGATATAAGTTTCAGCAGTTGCTTTCAACTTCAACATGTATATCTCATGGATAATTGTCAACACAAAATAATATGATGAATGCAAATAAGCAAGTATGTAGGAATCAATGCACACAGTTGACACAAGTGTTTGCTTCTAAGATAGAAAGAAGTAGGTGAACTGACTCAACATAAAGGTAAAAGAAAGGCCCTTCACAAAGGCAATCATGGATTACTATTTTTGTGCTAGAGCTTTTCATTTTGAAAACATAGAAACAATTTTGTCAACGGTAGTAATAATTCATATGTGTTATGCATAAGACATCCTATAAGTTGCAAGCCTCATGCATAGAATACCAATAGTGCTCGCACCTTGTCCTAATTAGCTTGGATTTACATGGATTATCATTGCATAACATATGTTTCAACCAAGTGTCACAAAGGGGTACATCTATGCCGCATGTACAAAGGTCCAAGGAGATAAATCGCATTTGATTTCTCGTTTTTGATAGATCTCAACTTAGGACATCCATACCGGGACAACATAGAAAACAGATAATGGACTCCTCTTTAATGCATAAGCATTCAACAACAGATAATATTCTCATAAGAGATTGAGAATTAATGTCCAAACTGAAACTTCCACCATGATACATGGCTTTGGTTAGCGGCCCAATGTTCTTCTCTAACAACATGCATACTCAAACCATTTGATCATGATAAATCACCCTTACTTCAGACAACACGAACATGCATAGCAACTCACATGATATTCAACAAAGGTGTAATAGTTGATGGCATCCCCAGAAACATGGTTACCGCTCAACAAGCAACTTATAAGAAATAAGATACATAAGCTACATATTCTTTACCACAATAGTTTTTAAGCTATTTTCCCATGAGCTATATATTACAAAGACAAAGAATGAAATTTTAAAGGTAGCACTCAAGCAATTTACTTTGGAATGGCAGAGAAATACCATGTAGTAGGTAGGTATGGTGGACACAAATGGCATAGTTTTTGGCTCAAGGATTTGGATGCACGAGAAGTATTCCCTCTCAATACAAGGCTTTGGCTAGCAAGGTTGTTTGAAGCAAACACAAGTATGAACCGGTACAGCAAAACTTACATAAGAACATATTGCAAGCATTATAAGACTCTACACTGTCTTCCTTGTTGTTCAAACACCTCACCAGAAAATATCTAGACTTTAGAGAGACCAATCATGCAAACCAAATTTCAACAAGCTCTATGGTAGTTCTTCATTAATAGGTGCAAAGTACATGATGCAAGAGCTTAAACATGATCTATTTGAGCACAACAATTGCCAAGTATCAAGTTATTCAAGACAATATACCAATTACCACATGAAGCATTTTCTGTTTCCAACCATATAACAATGAACGAAGCAGTTTCAACCTTCGTCATGAACATTAAAAGTAAAGCTAAGAACACCAGTGTTCATGTGAAACAGCGGAGCGTGTCTCTCTCCCAAACAAAGAATGCTAGGATCCGATTTTATTCAAACAAAAACAAAAATAAAAACATACAGACGCTCCAAGTAAAGCACATAAGATGTGACGGAATAAAAATATAGTTTCACTAGAGGTGACCTGATAAGTTGTCGATGAAGAAGGGGATGCCTTGGGCATCCCCAAGCTTAGATGCTTGAGTCTTCTTGAAATATGCAGGGATGAACCACGGGGGCATCCCCAAGCTTAAAGTTTTCACTCTTCTTGATCATATTGTATCATCCTCCTCTCTTGACCCTTGAAAACTTCCTTCACACCAAACTCAAAACAAACTCATTAGAGGGTTAGTGCATAATCAAAAACTCACATATTAAGAGGTGACATAATCATTCTTAACACTTTTGGACATTGCACAAAGCTACTGAAAGTTAATGGAACAAAAAAATCCATCCAACATACTAACATAGCAAAAGAGGCAATGCGAAATAAAAGGTAGAATCTGTCAAAACAGAACAGTTCGTAAAGACGAATTTTTTAGGGGCTCTTAACTTGCTCAGATGAAAAAGCTCAAATTTAATGAAAGTTGCGTACATATCTGAGGATCACTCACGTAAATTGGCAGATTTTTCTGAGTTACCTACAGAGGGGGCTACTCAAATTCGTGACAGCAAGAAATCTGTTTATGCGCAGTAATCCAAATCTAGTATCAACCTTACTATCAAAGACTTTACTTGGCACAATAATGCAATAAAATAAAGATAAAGAGAGGTTGCTACAGTAGTAACAACTTCCAAGACTCAAATATAAAACAAAAGTGCAGAAGTAAAATAATGGGTTGTCTCCCACAAGCGCTTTTCTTTAACGCCTTTCAGCTAGGCGCAGAAAGTGTGAATCAAGTATTATCAAGAGATGAAGCATCAACGGAGGAATTGGGAGCTTTCTCAACAATGCATTGTATCTTATCTATGTAGGTTTCAGAGGCTCCTCTTTCATTACTTTTAGGCTTACTATCCTCCTCAAATAAATTTTCAGGAACAATCCAATCAAAATTCTTTTCTAAAGCCTCATGCATTCCTAAGAACTTACAAGGTATTGGTACTTTAATCTCCCCCTCACAATTGACTTTATTAGTGTACTTTAGTCTATCTTTTTCCATCTTTTCAAGGGTATTTGCAAAATTGGTATAAAAGCCAAGCATCTTATGTTTAATAAAGACTTTTCTAGCTTCTCTAGCTACATCACCGAATTCTTTAAGAAGGGTTTCTAAAACAAAATCTTTCTTTTCTCCTTCTTTCATATCAGAGAGTGTAAGAAACATATGTTGCATTATAGGGTTGAGATTAACAAATCTAGCTTCCAACATGTGTACTAAAGAGGCAGCAGCAATTTCATAAGTAGGAGCAAGTTCTACCAAGTGTCTATCTTAAAAATCTTCAACTGTACTAACATGAGTAAAAAATTCTTCTATATTATCTCTTCCAATGATAGACCCATGCCCTACCGGTATATCTTTCAGAGTGAACTTAGGAGGAAGCATGATGAAATAAACAAAAGGTAAATAAAGTAAATGCAAGTAACTAATTTTTTGTGTTTTTAATATAGAGAACGCAAACAATACAGTAAATAAAGTAAAGTAAGTAACTATTTTTTGTATTTTTGATATAGAAAGCAAACAAAGCAGAAAATAAAATAAAGTAAAGCAAGACAAAAACAAAGTAAAGAGATTGGATGTGAGAGACTCCCCTTGCAGCGTGTCTTGATCTCCCCGGCAACGGCGCCAGAAAAAGAGCTTGATAACGCGTGAAGCACACGTCCGTTGGGAACCCCAAGAGGAAGGTGTGATGCGTACAGCAGCAAATTTTCCCTCAGTAAGAAACCAAGGTTATCGAACCAGTAGGAGTCAAAGGCCACGTGAAGGTAGTTGGTGCGAGGGTGTAGTGCGGCGCAACACCAGGGATTCTGGCGCCAACGTGGAACCTGCACAACACAATCAAAATACTTTGCCCCGACTTAACAGTGAGGTTGTCAATCTCACCGGCTTGCTGTAAACAAAGGATTAAACTGTGGTGACCCGGCATACCAGTGCATGGTGTAGTATGCAAGTCTGATATAGCACCAATGAAACACCGTTCCACTAGTATTATATCGCTCAGAATGGTACAACAGAAACATATACGGGTCCAAGGCATGTCTATAGAATTACAACATTGACTCTGTTACATAAGATCATCACAGCCTCCTACTTTACAATGAGGTAAAACTGCAAATAAACTCCAGAAGAACGACTCGTTGTCTAGTCTTATCACAAACTCTATTTGTAGAGTATTTAACTAGCTATAGAGGCTATGAATAGATTCTAGCTAAGTAGGAGCTAGGTTTAGGAAGCTAGTTCCCTTCTATGGCTAAACTAGGTTTTCTCCTTGTTGGATGTGGTATCTGACTCCTCTGACAGAGTCCTGTCTCTTGAAGTAGTTGTTGATCCCTCGGCCTTCGAGTTGCACTGTAGATCCTCCTTCGATGCCTCCATATCTAAGCAGGGGATTTAAGAGTGGGATGAGTACGAGCGTACTCAACAAGTTCATTATAGGAAAGAGGTGTTTAATGCACTAGCTACGGCATTAGACCAGAAAGTCTAATACCAATGTAGGTTTTCATAACCATTTCTTCAAAAGGTTGCTTTTATTCAGAAGAACTATGTCCGTCAGCCTTCACCGGTTTACTAGAACTTCATGGAGTTCCTTTCCGGCAGCGTTCGCAGTTCCAAACCCGGAACAGGGAGTGACAGGTCACGGTTCATTACACTCTGCAGAGGTGTGTTGCTTTACCCATAAGAGATCTTAACCTTGGTGCCAACCGAGTCTAGTTCTCGTCCACACTTCCTTTGGTGTGAGGCCCGGTATAAGGTCATAGCCAATCATATTCCTCCGCTACCTCATACACCCACCCTTTGTTGCATGCCCCGACCCTGGGTCCTCGCCGGTCCTCTTACACCAATTAAGGATGGACCCCGGCCACGACGACAGTCTGGGATCGAACCAAACTCCTTCGCCGGTAGATGCAACCCCTCATAGACCGCAATACCGTGGGGAACTTTTGGCTTCCCCAGCCTACCGCTTGCTCTTCGGGCGACAAGTGTACTACGGACAAAGTCGTGGGGAACTTTTGGCTTCCCCAGCCTACCGCTTGCCCCTGACAGATGACAAGTGTCTACGCTAAAGCGTGTCCGTTGATGTACAAGAGGTGGAAATACGATTGACTATTCCGTCCCACTCTAGATCTTATGGTTAACACGGGTATTACGGCACAAGAATCACTGGACGACATTTGTTGTTTAATCCTAGATGGATATAAACCCTTGCAATGGAACCTCCACCATATCAACACAATCCATGGTTCCATTGCCCACCACTTAGTCATATTCATAGTTATGAAAATAGTGGTTTTGCTTTTTATGCAATAGTGATAATCATAGTACTTTGCAAGTAATTTGGTAAAAATACTCGAATGGCATGAGCAAGTGATGAACTTGCCTTTCTTGACTGCAAGATTATGCAGGCAAGGTCTTCGATACGCAATAACTCCAAATTCTGAAATAGCATCATCGTCCGGTAAGGACGATGTTTAAAAGATTGGCAAGGATGCAATAATGCATAAGTATGAGATGCAATCCCTCTAAGCGTGACCTAAACCCGATGATTTAGGATCAGTGAGTTGTAATGATTGGTTCAGGGTGTGTTGCACTTTTAGAGTGATTCACAAACAAGGTTCTTATTAAGGATTGGTTGCTTGGTATCATAAGCAGGTGTTGTAATATATCATAATAATAACACTAATAGCACACAACAATAATATTTGGTATAATCCTAACATGTAATGAATAGTGGTTGGTTTTAGCACTATATGGCATGGTTAATGATTAATTATCATATACTTCAAAAGAATAACTTTTGAAGAACATGTTCTTAATAAAGAACAAGTATGATAATTAGGGTTGTGGGGTTCTATGGTTTACTATGGTTTCAACTAGTTCTTGAGTAGATATTAGATGAATCCTAGTTGCAAGCACATCTTAGGCAATTTATTAGACATGGGTGCTATCAAGGTTGGTGTACCTTACTGGTGATAGATGGCTATTGTCTATAGGTCCTATTAGGAAGGGTTGATGATGATTCTCTGTTTACTTCAAAAGAATAACTTTTGAAGAATATACTTCTTAAGTAATAAGAACTATCTCAATTAGAGTTGAGGTTGACTTGGGTTTGCTGTTGGACCCACTAAGTAAGGAATGATTGGCTCCTAAATAGGATGGTCCATAATTATGAAGTATATGTAGGGTTCAGTGGACTATGGTTATGTAATGATAAATATTTGGCATGGATGCTATTGGAGTTCATCACAATGGTGTGATGCTAAGCATAGATAATTAAGGATGATGGTTTTGGTAATGGGAGCTAGGGTTCAGACTTGGTTGATTCTACTTGATCTTTTGGTTTAAGGGTATGCATACATGGAATACTACATTGCTAGTGATAGGGTTCTACATTTTATGTGGACATAGGTATGTCTTTAGTTGCTAATCATGGCTCTATGATTTGAAAGAAAGTACCATGATCACATGTTCTAACCTAGGGTTTAGGTTAGAAGCAATTTAGGGTTCACATGTAATAATGGAACTAGGGTTCTTGAATGGATTAGGGTTTTTTTAGGGTTCCACATAAAATGATGGTTTGTAATATCATTCAATATGGAATTAGGGTTTGCTATTTACTATATAGTCCTATGATTAATAACTTCATTTTAAAGTTGAAGTTATTAGTAACTTGTAAATAAAATAATATTGAATTTGGCATTTTATTATTTTTAAACAATTAATAATTAGGGTAATTATTAATCAGGGTTTAAATCTCTCAAATAATGATTTAACAAAATAACAAATAAAGAAAAATACTTTTAATGTTTTCTTCGTTTATTTACTGGTTTTTATTTAATTTGAAAAGTTTTCCTAATTTCTGAATTTTAATTGTATTAAGAATTAAAAGAAAAGGCTTAATTAACAAGTATTAAATAATTGAATTTTTATTAAAAATAAAAATTTCATATTATATTTTTATTGGATAGAATTTACTTTTCTAAGAATTTTGATATCTTATTTTCATTTTTCTGAGTTATTATGAATTTTATATAAATTTGCAAAGTTGCAGTAATTATTGAATTGAAATTTAAAATAAAGAAAAACTAATTGTACCGGGTTAAACTACCCACATGGTCACTGACCAGTGGGCCAGTGCCACGCTGGCTGCCATGGTGGCGTCGAGGTGGCACAGCTCATGGTGACCGGCGGCAGTGGCGATGGTCGCCGGCGGTACAGGGTTCCCGCGGATGTGCGCGTGTGTTGGATCGACTCAGGGCGACGCGCTGAACCAGAAGGTAGCGGCGCCCCCTCGAAAAGGTCGCCAGAGTGACTCTGGTGAGCTCTGTCTGCGGCGGTGCACGGCCGACTACGGCGGTGACACGCTATGGTGCATGCTGGGGCTAAATTAAGGGCTCGGGAGAAGCGCAAGCTCACAGTGATGCTTAGGGAAGGTTCGACGGCGGCGATTGTCGACGGTGGCGACGCCATTTTCCGATTTGCTGTGAGATACCGACGGAAGGGAACGGCGGTTCGTCGGCGACTGGAAGCTTCTCGGTGCGATTCCTCTTGCACGGTGGGCTTGTCGAGCACGGCGGTTTCAACGGTGGTCACGGCGAGGTCTGGGGCTTCCTCTATCGCCGACGATGAACGGAGGTTGGCGAGCTAGGGTTTTGGCATAGAGAGAAAATGGGACAGAGGAGGAAATCTGGAGCTGCTGTGCTTCGCTGGGCTTTTATACGGCGTTGGAGCACGCCTCGTCACGAAGCTGAGCCCTGGGAGGTCGCAAGCGAGACGACGAAGCCGAGCACGGCTTCGTGCTGTCTTCCATGCGAGACGAAGAGATGAGGACGACTTCGTCCTGAGATATTTCTCAGACGAAGGGGTACGGGCTGTGGTTTGGGCCGTGTGCTGGGTTGTTCTCTGGGCTGCTGCTGGGCTGCGTCGGCTTGGCTAGGTCCAGGTAAGTTTTTCTCTCCTTTTTCATTTTCTGTTTTATATTTTCTGTTTTCAATTCCATTTGTTGAATTCAAATTTGAATTCAATCCTACTTTGCAGATGTTTCTTTATATTTCAATTAGGACTTAATAACAAAGATCACTACATTGTTTTGTTGTTCTGAACATTCATTAAATATATGTGAGCTTTATTGATATTTCAATTAGTCATGAATTTTATGTACTTTTTTAGTTTCTTCTTCTTGTGGAATCAAATCTATTTTGAATTGTTTGAATTGATAATTTCTGCTCCAAGTTAGAAAGAATCATTAGGATTTGTCCTCTTATTTGATAATTTTCTTTCTTGCACAATATTTTATGTGACCATCTTTTTGTTAAGGCCTTGTAAGCATTATTATAATCCTATTTCAAAGTTAGCACTAGTGTTATATTTTAATAACACCATGAAATACCTAAGGTAGATACTACTCTCATTATGGGTTGATATTAATTATAAAGCTCAGTGGTTGATCACCACCATGGGTTTAATCATATAGTTTAGCTAGTGAGAAATTCTAGGGTTCTAATTATATTTACTTACTGGCAAATGGTTTGGAACTCAATTGTGAATTAGGTTTATAGTGGTGATCACCCAAGTGATGCACAACTAAGGTTGGGATATAGATTAGGGTTTTACTTGTGACCACTAAGTAATGCACAAGTTAATTTGAGACATGGAGATAGGTTCTATGTGGGGTTCAACACCACCCTACCTTGGCTAGGATTACTCTTCCTCCCCATTAACTTCTATTGCTATCCTCAATTTATCATTAGAGTGGCTATGGTTCTTTTTATAGTTAACTTTGGTTACAATGATGAATGGTTCCCACCATATAAAGTATAGAGGTTGACTCTAAGGTTTTCTTAGGTTCTTTAATTTATGCAATATAGATATGGTAGGATTCTACTTATGATCACCAAATGGTTCATAAGTAAAGGTTGGGATATAAGCCAAGGGTTGCTTACTAATGATCTCCTTATAATTTCATGTGGTGAATGATATCTATTTATCCTATTAGGATTTAACTTATCCTCACATAACTCAAGAGCATGATCATGGTTAGACATGATCAACTTGTTCTTGATATCATTACCTCAAGTTCTTAGGGTTTATGATCATCACTCAATTTATAATGATCAAGGTTTGGCTTCCTAAGGATCTCTCATTAAATAGGTTTCTCACTTCCATAATCAAGCATTGTCTTGATCAACTAGGGTATAGTACTTCTAATTTTCCTTCTTGAATGGGACTACTATGGTTGCCTCTAAAGTTTATATCCCAGGAGAATGCCTGAGATAATAACTTATGGTTCTACTTAAAGAATGATGATTTAATCATCAGGACATATGGATAGTTCTCTCCCTTAAATTTAAGTGTTGCCTCATCTATCTTGAGTATAACACCATAGGTTGAATTCTCTCATATAAGAATAGTTATTCTAGGGTTTATGGTGTACTCACAAGATCTCTTTAGGTATCTAGGCTAAGATTCCATTAGTCTAACTTAATTGGATTGGTTTCCTCCTTACTTTATCAATTCATGGATATAGTATTATTCCATGTGATATTAGGTTATCTCACCACTCCAAGGAAAATGGTTTACAACCTAATACTTTAGTTCAAAGGTTGTCCTTTATTCTTAAATAGGTAAAGCTTGGATTAGTATGAATGGTCTCTCTCATTTGGGAATGACTTGAATAATACTCTAGGGTTCTTCTTGAAGATGATGTTGTGATCATATGGATATTTATATCCAAGGTTTGCCTCAAGGTTTGTCATTGCTTCCCTAACTAAACTAGGACTCTCACCTCTTTAGGTTTGATGTAAAGCTATTTGGAATAGAGAAGAATATATACTTCTTAGTTGGATCTCCTTGTCTTGCTTCCAAGATTAAAGTAGGATGGATATCATAGGATTTATGATAAGAGCATGGATTAGTTAAAGATATGGAGAAGATAAGTGAAGAATAGTTTCTCCAGTTATTGTTACTTGATTTCCAATTAAGTGGATGTTCATATGTTATGGCAAGGATTACCATATTATAATCTTTTATAAGGTCAAGCAATTGATCATTGAGTAAAGTGTGGTTGTGTTGATTATTAGTTCCATTTGATCTAACCCCTTAGATCAAATCATCTCTACCCAAAACAAGGTTTTAACAAAGTCACATTGAGGTTTATAACGCTTGACTTGATGAGCTACTTCAATTTCACCAAGGTCAAGTGAAACTTCAGTTACTGTGACTGTTTTACTTTAAAGCGCGAAAATTCCCCATATTTTCTATGCATGAATGTAATGCACACATCTGTTTCCTCTATTTTTGTAACCCCAATACCTGGGATATTACATAAACGTATGGTGTGGAAAATGATGTTTGTTTGCGAAGAACAGTAGAGAACAATGATTGCAGTAGATTGTATTCAGATGTAAAAGAATGGACCGGGGTCCACAGTTCACTAGTGGTGTCTCTCCAATAAGAAATAACATGTTGGGTGAACAAATTACAGTTGGGCAATTGACAAATAGAGAGGGCATAACAATGCACATACATATCATGATGACTAATATGAGATTTACTTAGGGCATTACGACAAAGTACATAGACCGCTATACAGCATGTATCTATGCCTAAAAAGTCCACCTTCGGGTTAGCATCCGCACCCCTTCCAGTATTAAGTTGCAAACAACAGACAATTGCATTAAGTATGGTGCATAATGTAATCAACACAAATATCCTTAGACAAAACATTGATGTTTTATCCCTAGTGGCAACAGCACATCCACAACCTTAGAACTTTCTGTCACTGTCCCAGATTCAATGGAGGCATGAACCCACTATCGAGCATAAATACTCCCTCTTGGAGTTACAAGTATCAACTTTTGGGCAGAGCCTCTACTAGCAACGGAGAGCATGCAAGATCATAAACAACACATATATGATAGATTGATAATCAACTTGACATAGTATTCCATATTCATCGGATCCCAACAAACACAACATGTAGCATTACAAATAGATGATCTTGATCATGATAGGCAGCTCACAAGATCTAACATGATAGCACAATGAGGAGAAGACAACCATCTAGCTACTGCTATGGACCCATAGTCCAAGGATCAACTACTCACATATCAGTCCGGAGGTGATCATGGTGATGTAGAGTCCTCCGGGAGATGATTCCCCTCTCCGGCAGGGTGCCGGAGGCGATCTCCTGAATCCCCCGAGATGGGATTGGCGGCGGCGGCGTCTCTGAAACTTTTCTCGTATCGTGGCTCTCGATAATAGGGTTTTCGCGACGGAGAGTTTAAGTAGGCGGAAGGGCAGAGTCGGGAAGCGCACGAGGGGCCCACACCACAGGCCGGCGCGGGCCCCTCCTTGGCCGCGCCGCCCTGTGGTTTGGCCGCCTCGTGGCCCCACTTCGTATGCTCTTCGGGCGTTGATTTCGTCCAATTCCGAGAATATTTCCTTTGTAGGATTTCTGAAACAAAAAACAGCAGAAAACAGGAACTGGCGCTTCGACATCTCGTTAATAGGTTAGTGCCGGAAAAGATGTAAAGTGTGTACAAAACATGTGAGTATTGTCATAAATCTAGCATGGAACATAAGAAATTATAGATACGTTTGAAACGTACCAAGGGACTTTAATTTGATAAGCACGCAATATCTCAGTGTGAAATAGGTTGTATTATGGGCTAAACAAAAAAGACAAAATCTGACTAGGTTTGAAAGTGCGTTGTTCACACACCTAGGTCTATAATTCTATCTTTTTTGTGTAGTGTAGAATACAACATATTTCGGATTTATGCTTTGCACGCTCGAGATATACAGCATTGCATATATATATACATATATATATATATATATATATACATATGCATATGTTTCTCATAATTGTAGAAACTTTGTAAATACATTTTTTGAATGTTCAAAATAAAATGGCTATAGTGAGCCCAGGAGTAAGCCGGGCCCACTGTAAAAACATCACTACTACAAAGGAAGGCCCGTGTCTTTCAGAACTGCAACGGCCCAGACGAGTCTCGCGGTTCTCATCCCATCTGCGCCGTCGGATTTGCATCCAACACACCAAAGGAAAACCTGACGCCACAGCAGAGCACACGCGCCTCTGTTCAGTTCGTTCTGCGACTGCCCGCTCTCACCAACGCCTGCCCGCCGCCGCCCCCGCCAGGCGCGACAGCAACGCGGCCTCCGTCCGTCCGCCGCCTCCGGTGAGCGCACTACTCCGTCTCCCTCTCCACCTCTCTAGTCGCGCCTGCAGAGGAGATCGCTTCCTTCTTCCCTGTTTCCGCCAGGCATTACACCGAACACCTTCCGTGCAGGCGCGCGCGCATGCTCTGAGGAAGCGAGAGTCCAACATGTTGTGCTTTCTGCGCAGGTGATTCTCGTCAAAAAAAAAGGTGGAAAGAAATGCCGCTCCGTGTTCGGTTGAAATGGCAGCAAACGAGCACGGCGAGCCAGCTGAGAACCAATAGGAGCTTGGGCGGCGGCGGCGGCGGCACTGGGATGGCCGGTGGGAAGATGAGAAACAGAAGGGACGATGCCAAAGAGAGAGGAGGAACTAGGTCTGGTGGACGGGACAGTGGAGAGCGAGAAGAGCGCGGTGGGCGCGGGCGCGGAGGGATGGAGCAGAAGAGGTGGCGGAGCGAGGCAGGATCTCAAGGGGATGCGAGGAGGAGCGCGTCGGGGTTTGACAGCAGGAAGAGGAAGTTTGATCATGATTCCGGGTACGGTGGTGACAATGATTCATCATATTCTACATCAAGGACGACAGGAAAGTACCCTTCCACTGGAACCCGTGGCAAGTTTTCTGCTAGAGAAGGCGATGGATTTAAGCCTCGGAGGTCAGAAGGCGGTGGATTTAAGCCTCGAAGATCAGAGGGCGATGGATTTAAGCCTAGGAGATCAGAAGGCGATGGATTTAAGCCTCGGAGATCAGAAGGGGATGACTTTCGACCAATGAGAAGGAGTAGCAGCAAGGTTTCTGGTACAGGTACAGGGGATAAGGGCCGGTCGATGCTCTGTATGAATTCGCAAGCCTCCAAGTGGAAGAAATTTGACAAGGATATCAGAGCCGATCGTCGAAATGATGCCGATTTGGATGACCATGTTGCTGGAAGCAGGAAGTCTGATGAGTCAGGCCAGATGACTGAAGAGAAGCCCCGTGCTCGTCCTACTCGAGTGCTGGACAAGACTGGGAAGAAACTAAGGGTCTTTAAGAAGGATTCAGTTTCTGATTCTGAGGAAATTGCTCCTCCTAAGAAGAGAAAACGAATGAAACTAGATCGTTATGACACATCAAACAAACGAATTGAGGACGCAACTCCCAAAGAAGATGGTACGTATGTTATCTTGCCATTTTTTAAATGATGCACAGGATTCATTTATACGTACATACATCATGTTTCATGTACATGGCCCCTCAAACCTGTGATAGTAAAACAGCAAACCCTCTCATGGATAGTTTCTTGCACTGCCCCTGAAAATAGCGTTAGTGCTTTACATTTCTTATCTGAAGTGCATGGTAGCAGAAGAAGAAATCTTCCTTGTTGTTTAAATACAGTTACAGAGCTCAGGATATCAAGAACATTAGCGCAACTTATGTATACTACTGAATATGAAAATATGCTTAATCATATCCCATAAAGTTCGAATAACTATATATATCATATTGTGATCATAGGCCTTTCTTAAAATGCTATGGAATATTTGAAGAAACCCAGATAAAAAAACATACACACTAGAACCACTTACAAAGTTACAAGTTCTGGTTGTATTCATTGTATGCAATATCCCCCTTTGACAAGTATCTATGCACACGGTATTTTGTAGCATTGTTGATTCAAACACGCTCTTCTTTCAACTGATAACATCACAAATTTGAATATTTGATACATTATTTGATTGTTTCCTTTGTGGATTTTTTCCTCCGAACTTATTAGTGCATCACCCACTTATAATTTCTTTACTTATTTGAAAATGTTAGTCCTCTGAGGAAAGTTTCTAATCATCAATCTGATACTTTCGTTTTAATATTTCCATCTTCTTTCCTTTTTAGTTTGCATAACAGGGAAGATTCCAGAAAAGATTACACCTGAACCTGAAGAGACTGAAATGTCCATAAATGCTAAATTTCGTGATGTACAGCCAAGTTCTTCAATCCTCTCATATGTTGAAGATAATGTAAACACTATTACCTCCTCATACCTCTGTTCAAGTGTTTGGCTTTATGAATGCATGTCGAAAATCATTTTAATGTTCTTTGCAGCTACTAGGTCGTAGGCGTCTAATCGACATAAAAAATGCTGGCTACAATACCAAGCTTTCTGCTCCTCTGGATAATGTCCCCTTCTCAACCAGAATTGAACGTGACCGCATAGAAGACAGTGTAAGAAAGATAGCATACAATGCAGATTTTTTTTTTATTCTTTTTATTTTAGTCATTTGTTTCTTGGTACCATATGATTTTAGGTTCTATATGATTGTTGCTTACAACGAACTATCAACAGGTGTTCAGAAATCATTTGGACTTCTTTGCTGCTGCAAAGATCCCATCATCATTCCCTCCTCCTACACTTCCAGAGATAGCATTTGCAGGTACGTCCTAGGGAATAACTTATGATATTAGTTCCATCTCCCCTTTCGGATATTTATCAATCATATCATTTTGATGCACTGTGTCTGGATGAAGTATAGTTTAGATCATTCTTTGTATATCTGGTATTCCCTACTATGTGTTGCAATTAATGGAGCAATTTTTTCATTCAAAACTTGTGTTTTGTTGGTTCAATGACATTATCTCACTGAACAATGATGATGAATTGCACATCAACATGTTGTCAACGTTCAGCCATCTTATGTCCTGCTCAACTCATTTAGTACTGCTCCTTTTGTCTATTCCTTTTCTTCATGTCAGTTGAACATCTTGGCATCTAGCTGAGTTTGAAACTTTGATTAGGATTTTATATGCTATTTTTTTGTCAAAGACAATGCTGTGTTTGGAGTCTGTAGAATCCTTTACTGAAATCAAATGTAGTATCTGACCTATCTGTAAATCCCTTTTTTTCTTTAAGTGTTTCAATTCTGCCCTAACAACCTTGTTTCTTAATTTACTGAAATTCAAGGGGTATCAAATGTTGGGAAATCTTCGCTACTTAATGCACTTACAAGACAATGGGGTATTGTGCGAACATCCGATAAGCCAGGGCTTACTCAAGTAAGTTTAATAAACCATTAAAGCTTGAATTTCTTTTTTTTAACTAATCAGCGGTGTGAAACAATTAATTTTTGTATTTGTATTACAAACTATTACTTCTGAATTACAGAGTATAAATTTCTTCAAGCTTGCATCGAAGTTGTGCCTTGTTGATTTACCTGGATATGGTTTTGCTTATGCAAAGGATGAAGTTAAAGAGTCATGGCAGGAGCTTGTAAGTATCCAATCTGATTAATTTTATGATAAATCATGTCTCCTTGCATGAACTTGGGGCTGCTGACCTCTGCTCACAGTTCTATGGTAAATACTTGTAGATCATATAACTCTCGTACATTGGTAGTGAAATTCGCTTAGCTCTTGCTTTACAATGTTTATGAGGACTGCTCTTGATCTCTTGTTTTAATACATATTGAACATTCGGTTTGCTTGTCCAACTGAGAACAATTTGAAATCAAGAACTGAGTATCACTTCACAATGTGTGTGTACGATCACATAATTATACGAACTATCTCCTTGGTGCCCACACAGTATTCTTGATGATTTGCATATAACCACTGGACCTGTATGTCAAATAAATATCTCGTTTTATTTTTAACTCTTGAAGACATAAGCTTTAAACATGTGTCTATTGGTTATAGTTATTCTTAGTTCTTACAAGCACTCTGAAATTTGCAGGTGAAGGAGTATGTTTCGAACAGGGTTGGTCTAGATAGAGTGTGCCTTCTTGTGCACACTAAACGTGGAATGAAACCATTGGACTACGAGCTTATAGATCTAATGGAAAGGTTTGTTTAAATCCATCTTTACATCCTTACAGAAGCAGTCTTCATATCTATTTTCCTTTTTCTTCATAATGTAATAATGTTTAGTTTTGCTCCTCCGTAATCTTAATTATAGTACATCATTGTCAGTTAAGAAAAAACATAGCTGTCAGTGCAACAAAATTGTGTACTGAAAGTAAGGCATATTTTCTCTGAAATTCATCATTTGGTTAAAACATTTGCTTAGGTTTACGGTGACATATATCGCGATGTTACATTTGGTTCTGCGAATGATATAATTCAAATACACTGTTGCAGGTACAAGACACCGTACCAGATTGTACTAACCAAGACTGATCTGGTTTTCCCTATAGATGTTGCTCGCCGTGCTATGGAGATCCAAGAGGTTCTCGTCCTCCCTTCCCCCTCCTTTTCTCCCGTGTGCATTTCTTGATTGCCTAACGTAACCTCTCATTTCATCAACTGCAGAGCCTGAAAAAGAACAAGTCAGTCATAAAGCCGGTGGTGAGCTCCTGAATCATTCGATCACCTCACTTGTGTCGTGTGTACCCATGAACCATATCATTCTGATTTGGTGATATTTCTTGTAGATGATGGTGAGCTCCAAGACAGGAGCCGGCATACGCAACCTGAGAGGCATGCTCGGAAAGCTAGCCCGCTTCATCAAACCATAGCCAGGTGACAAGACAACTCATCCTGGACTGCGCGATTCCGAGAGATTAAAGGGTCAAATGCCTTGGGCTTTTAGGCGTTAGAGTTCCTTCCCAGGTAGTATAGGGTAGCATGTTGTATCTTGAGCTAAGATTTGTATTAGCAACACATTTTCCTGTCTAAGGGAATGAGATTATATATATCATGCTGGTCGTTACATAATAAAGCTGAGTGCAGAGATGTATCATTTGGATATTATTACATTATTTCCACATGTCAATACTCGAAATGCATAGAGCTTTTGTTTCTCTCACGCAAGAACCAGAGCCTGATTCTTAGAAAGCAGCTGGAACATGATGGAAGGCTTTTCGCTTCCGTGCTGTCAGAAATGCTTGAGGATCACTCTTGTAGAAAATGCTTCTTATCAAGGAGTATTATTAGCTAGGCTTTGATCTTACTCCGAAATTTACAGAACCAGAGTACATATGTGAGCTGTACACTGCGCTTTCTCACACCAAGAAAGTACAGCTGCGTGCACGCGGCAAGCAGCTGATGGAAAATACCGTGCTGTGGGCAGTGGGCTAACAAGAAACTCAACTCTCAAGACCTCCCCAAAGTAATCATCGAGGGGCGTTGCACACAATGATGTCCCTACATACACATAAACCTACATACTAAGTTTTTTTATAAATACACCTCGTATGAACGCCGTTACCATAAGCGCCTGCAGTGCATCTCGCCTTCTTTTCTCGTCAGGTATTTTCGCTGCCTCCAGTTAGTAAGTTGGTCGATCACATGCTAATGTAACTCTTGTCTGTTCAGTATCGATCCAGTTCTCCAATGGAGACGACGATGAAGAAGATGAAGATGTCATGGCCGGAAGTGGTGGGATGGCATGTTATGCCGGCGGTGAGCAAGATCCACGCCGACCGGCCGGACCTGGAGATCGAGGTCCACCGCAACGGCAACCGCGTGCCGCTGGAGCACAACATGAAGCGCGTCCGGGTGTTCACCACCACCGGAGGTCACGATGGGATCGTCGCCAGGATGCCCGTCGTGGGCTAGCCAGCCCACTGCATCCGTCAACATCAGTGCTTGCGTGCTCGCTCTACACATTCTCAGACTCTAATTTTATTTTCCGGAACAGAAATAAACACATCTGATCGTGTGATGCTACGTACGATTGTGTGCTCCATGCATGTTTACACAGGATAATCAATTGCTTGTTATAGACGACCCCTCTTGTTCCATTCCTGGCTCCGCTGAAAGGAAAGCACAAACAACAACTCAGAACTCAGAAGCCACACGAAGCATTATTTTCCAGTGTGCACGGTATAAACATGAAAGCACATTTTTCCATAGAAGGTAGTATTTACATTTTCGTTACAGAAAGCTAATGTTACAGGCTTACAGCTGCACATAGGTACAAAACAATGTTGGGGACCTTGGATATTGTCTACAAGGATTGCTAGTCGTATCTAACATGAAAGTTACATTTCATCCATATTCGGTCCAAATTTAAGAGATGTCTGTAGGAAAGTTTTGATGCCTTCTTCGCATTCCAGTCCCTCCCAGCATTGAACATCATCCAGCCATAGTTCCTTCAGCTTTAGTGGCAAACTGTCCAACTGGAAAGGAAGCCTCTTCAGTTTTGGACAGTTATAAATCACAAGTCGCTCTAGGGACGGGAATTGCATACCGTTATCCCCAATAGTGTCCAATGAGCCGTGATCAATAAGACGGAGAAACTTGAGGCAAGGAAATGTTTTTGTCCTCTCTTGTGGATTGCACAATTTGTCACCATGGCACCTCATAAATGCTTGCACCATGGAGCGACAGTAAACTATATGGAGTTGTTCAAGGCGAGGCAAATACATCACCCAAGAGAGGTGCAGTAGAGCGGGGCAGTCAAACAAGTCCAAAAAAGTGAGCCTTGGAAATATGGAGGTTGGGGTTGCTCCTATCCATGATATCTCCTTCAATAGTAGCATACCAATCATGCGGAGCTTGTTGAGGGCAACGAAATGGCTATTTGATTGCTGCGTATCATGTCTTACTATTATTTGTTTCAGGCTGAAGCAGAATCTGATATCCAGTTCATACAACGTCCTTTGTGCAAAGTTATTTGATAGAATATCACCGAGAAATAATGCACTTCTATCGAGTTCCATCACACTCAAATATCTAACTGGGAGGTTAGCCGCTTCCCTTAGTGACTCCAACTCAGCAAAACCTAGGGCCTCAGCACCAAGCGCTTTCAACTGAGGTAGGGTGCCCAACTCTCGGAATAGTACTCCAGGGTTAAAGTACGCAGGAGCTTCCTCATAAGGTGCCCACATAGTCCTCAAGTCTATTACTTGCATTGCTTTCAGGCTAGACATGACCTCAATTGGTATTGTCCGTATGCCATTAGAGGTTAGATACAAGAACTTGAGGCTGGTGAGGTTTCCAAAACATTGAGGCACTTCTGCTCCTAGAAGTAGATTTTCTGACAAATCAAGGTACTCTAGTTTTCCCAATGAACATAATTCTTCCGGTATCTTCCCGAGACTGTTATTACTCAAATCCAAATATGTCAGTGAAGTGCAATCCTTTATCGAAAAAAAATTACTCAAATCCAAATATGTCAGTGAAGTGCAATTCTTAATTGCCTAAGCAATTATGCTTTGATCCAAATTGTTGTTTCGAAGGCACAATATCTTCAATTTCATGGGATAAGGATTAAACTTGATAGGAACAAGTTGGGTCACTTCGTTAGACATCAACGAGATGCACTCAGCTTTCCAAGGGATGATAAATGTTTTGTCTTTGCCAACTGGTGCAGGGACACTCCATTTTTCATTGTTCTCACCACAGTCACAAGAGATCCATATAGCCATATCACGAATCACATCATGCACTGTAACGAAACCATACCAATCACCCCAACCCTCTAGCAAACATACAGCTGTAAGTTCAGCTATCAGACTATATGATTTTCTGAAGGAAGATTCTATGTCCTGCTCGTTCACTATAAGCCCATCCAGCATTGAGCAAGGTCAACTTTGAGAATCTTGGCATCCTCAGGCCACATTACACAAGTCAAAAAACAATCTCTGAAGGTATTGTTTCTTAAATTGTCATAACTATACTTCAGCTGCCTAAAAACATTAGTTTCCATACCCAGTTCTAGTGTGTCTTTGTCATCGGTGCAACATGATTGTTGCATATATTGGATGGCAGTTTCCCATTGAGCCGTATCTTTTTGATACATTGATGTTCCAATAGTTGTCAAAGCTAATGGCAAGCCTTTTAGTTCCTTCATAAGTTCTCTAGCAAGAGCTACAATATGGGGACTTGAAAGAGTTTCAGCACCAATATTTTCCTCAAATAGCTGCCATGCCTCATGCTCCTGCATATATGACACTTTTAACTCTTCCATGACCTTCATTTGGCCACAAACTTTTCTTAATCTTGTTGTTAGCACCACTTTCCTGTTGAGGTTGTTTACATTCCCAAGGGGATAGGGTATGCCAACATCTTGTAGATTAATTTGGTCCCATAGGTCATCCAATAGTACAAGAAAGCTTTTCGCCTTCATGTACTCACGTATGGTAAGACTTTTAGATTCCAGTCCAGTACGTTGCAGTCCGAGCCTTTCAATGATTTGTGTTTGGATCTTTTCAACTGAGCACCCTCTAGAGGCAGTTACAAAGAGAACAAAACTAAAGGTCATGCCCTCTCCAAATGAGTTATTGATATTTTTTAGAAGATGTGTTTCCCGACTCCGCCTGGACCCCATATTCCAATCATTCCTACTGCGGGGTCATCCTTAATGTACCGGAGAGCATCTTGAAGTTGAAGGTTCTTGGCTGACATAGATGGAGCAGGTACCTCTTGTACAGGTGGTGGCATTGACTCAACAGCAAAAGTAATGGGACAACTACTGAGACATTGTTGAACCTGATGAAGCTTCTCAAGTGCCAGCATAGTAACATCCTTCTTAAACTTGTAGTCCACAGAGATTACATGTACATCATTGATAATGATGGCCACTTTTTCCAGCCATCTGTTCACCTCATGTGTTGATGTCTTGCCTTCTCGCTCGGCATTCTCAATTTTCTGACGGACATCGTTTCTCTTTGCAACCAAGTCTTTGGTCAAATCCTCAAGATTCTCCACAATTCTTTCCTCCTTCAGGTTTTAAAATAACACGTGTATTTTAGTACTCAATAATGGCATTAAAACTTTAGAAATTTGAGTTTTGATGCAAGCACTTACCATACATAATGGGTTATCCTTTCGAAGGTTTGATCTCTTTACAGCATCAATGGCAACTTCCCACTGCCTTGCATCTCTGTTTCTTCGCATTATCTTCCCAAAATGTATCAGCTCTGATGGCTGGTCCATTAGTTCTCTTACAAGATCCTTAGCAAGTACCCCAACGTGGGGATCGGCATAAAGATTCTCCTCACCGAAATTGTGTTCAAATAGCTTGCACGCCTCCTCTTCTTCCAAACCAAGCACTTGTATATATTTATCCACACCCATCAGATCACATATGGATTGTGATATTGACGTGACTACCACTTTCCTCTGTACCTTTTTCCTCTGCACCTGGCGAGTACCTTGCGCAGCTAACACAACTCTTACAACTCCGGGTCTCAAAAAAAAAAAAAACTCTTACAACTCCAAGAGGATATGGAATGCCAACTGCTTGAAGGTCTAGCTGCACACGAAGGTCATCCACCAACAGCAGAAAACTTTTTTTCCTGAGCAGTTCAGATATCCTGGTAGCTTGAGTTGCCACATCATCATGCTGGTTTATACGGAGCCTGTTTGTGATTTGAACTTGAATATTTTGTACCGTGCAGTCATAGGAGGCTGTAACAAAGATAAAAAAATCAAAGGAGAGGCCTCCAAGAAATGAATCATTCATCTTCTTGAGAAAACGTGTTTTCTCATCTCTATCTGGACCCCATATTCCAATCACTCCCACAGCGAGATCACCCTTAATGCACCTGAGAGCATCCCGAAGAGTATCCTCTCCGCTTGGCGGAACTTGAACACTGTGGGTGGACAATTCTTCGACAGGAGGTGGAGGTCGCACGCGTGTGACATTATCAGGTAGAGGTGTGCTACTGATATAGTTTCTCACAGTAGCCACCTTCTCAGCTGCTTGCTTGCTGGTTTTATAGTTTCCCCAACAATTGAGGGAGCACCCAAAAATCATGCACCTCTCACCAAAAGACTTGCGGTTTTCCGCTTCTTCGGATATGGCTTCCTCCGCCCTTTGAACCCACTTATCTGCTTCAACCGTCGGCATCAAGCCATTCCGGGAACCATCCGTGATTCTTTCTTCGACACGACGCAGGTTGCCATCCAAAGTCTCAGTTTCAATCCTGTGATTCGTCACGTTTGTGCGAGCAGTGAAGCAATACGTGGCATGTGTTGAAAAGAGTGTATAGAATGGACTTCCGAACCAGAGACCAAGATTCGCAAGGGTGACAATTGTCATTGTTGGCAATTTGGCACTGATCTGAAGAAAAGGTCCTGCAGGACAATTGATGCGTCTCTATCATGTATATAGCAAGGAAAAACAGCAATCAATTAACTTTATTAAAATCATAGACTGCAGGCAATGGCAAATGAAGCGCGGGTTTTGAGATACTCATAAATGCAAGGGATCACGATTGGGTTTTGTTATTACTACAACTGGTGCAGTGGAAATATTAGTAAGAACACTGGATGCAACCGAATGTATCTTCCGTAGTTGTACATGTTAAGAGATCCCTATTAACTGATTACGATCTTGGGGCAGTTTTGTTTCAAAAACTTTTCTACCAACTGATCAAGATCAACATATCCAAATCTTGGTGTAACAAGAGTTAAGAAACGAAGCCCAACAACTCGGCAATCCACTTATAGACATCAACAGAAAGAACCATTTATCTCTGCCATCACTAAATCATTTTGAAGCAGCAATAACATTTTTTTTCCTTTTCAACGGTGTCCAGGTGTGTCCTTGGTGTGGTGTTGGTATCTGCCTCGGGAACGAGAAGACTAATAAATTCATCAAATAGGAGAATTGTATGCTAGCATAAGACGATGTAGGCTATATATATGTACCACGCTTTAGAGCTATGTCAATTGGAGTTCTGGAGATATGTCCGATTGTTAAGAAGCTTGAACTTGAACAGATAAAAAGATAACCGACTGGGCTTTGTTGAGTTCGCGCTTTGTTACTACTGCCACTAGCACACTGTTAGACGATTGGAAATCTTGTGTGATACTATTAGCAAGAGCACTGGACTGGATGCTAACGGAGATCCCTATGAAGAACTTTTCCAGCAACGAATTGACATCTATATAAAAATCTTTTTTTGACAATAGCTAAGTAATGAAGCCAACAAACAGGTGGTGTGTAATTGTTACCGATAAGTCGGGTGAGAACAGATTGAAACTGTTGGTGTTTGTTTCGCCTTGTCCCGCATAGACGACTTGGCGTGGCGACCACCTCCCTTCCCAGCGCCGGTGCCAGGGTGGTCGTTGTAGAGGCCAACGTCGAGCTCCTTGGGACTCACACGAAGAGGATGAGCTCAACGCCAAGGAGGTTGAGCTCCTTGGCTTTGCGAGGTGCTTCTGGTGCTCGAACTACAGCTTCACGTACGCCGCCCTCAGGAAGAGGATGAGGAGCAGAAAAACTTTGGTGGAAATAAGATGCATGTCAGGAAGACTGGAAGAGGACGAGGATGCAACAGAGAAACTTGACCTGGCACATCTGGTCAGTCCCAGTCAGTCCTAACACCAACACACGCTTCAACCTTACTGCGTGGTAGACCAGACGTGTAGAAAAACTTAACATTTCACGATTTGAAAAATCCCCAACAGATTATTCATAAAAATAAATACGAAATGTCAGTTTTCATGAAAACTTTTGGAATTTCATTCTGCAACGTCTTCATGTAACCTATTCCAGAGAATATGTTAACAAACTAGAGAAGGTGCTGTATCTATGTTGTCATGGCATTTTCTGTCAGCTGGATTTTACTTCCAGTTCACTGATGCGGAGCAAACACAACAAACAAAGCTTTGGCTGGGTGGAACAAGAGGTGCAAGATGGACGTGCAATGATGCTGAAAGAACAGAACAGACCTGAAACTTATGTGAGTGATAACAGACTGCACTAACAGACATTTTTAAATGCATACATTGAGGAATCATAATAGGTAACCACAAACGAACCAACAGTTTTCATCTCATATTATACGTAGCAATGAAATTAAACCCGAGCACAGATTGTGCTTGACAAACTTTCAGTACGACCGATTACAGCAAAAACATAGTAGATCAATATCTAGAGACAGGAACTAGGGCAGCAGACAGGAAGCAGAGCATTCCACTGATGCAGAGCAAACACAACAAACAAAGCTTTGGCTGGGTGGAACAAGAGGTGCAAGATGGACGTGCAATGATGCTGAAAGAACAAAACAGACACGAAACTTATGTGAGTGATAACAGACTGCACTAACAGACATTTTTAAATGCATACATTGAGGAATCATAATAGGTAACCACAAACGAACCAACAGTTTTCATCTCATATTATAGGTAGCAATGAAAATAAACCTGATCACAGATTGTGCTTGACAAACTTTCAGTACGACCGATTACAGCAAAAACATAGTAGATCAATATCCAGAGACAGGAACTAGGGCAGCAGACGGGAAGCAGAGCATTCCCAATCTAGACTACAGCTACACGCGGGGAGCAGGAGCAGCACCAGGAACAGCACCAGCAGGGGCACCACCTGGTCCACCAGGGCCGCCAGCACGGGGAGGGCCTCCCTGTCCAGGCCTGGGGCCGTCATCCTGTAGGCAAGTTCCAGATGAGGGGAAACATTAGTGAATGTTTTAGAAAGATAATCAACCAAACAATTACATAAAGAAGGCTGTTACATCTGGCTAACAATACTGAAAATTGTGAACAACAAGAGTAGTAAAATATCACATCCTCTAATGATCAGCTAGAAACAGGAAGTTTTAGCAGACAAAGTGAAGGAGATGGTTATAAAAATATTCCATCCGTTAATGATCAGCTAAAAATAGAAGGTTTTAGCAGACAAAGTGAAGAGGATGGTTATCAGATGTAAGGGACTGCTTCATCCCAGAGGCAATTTCACTTAATAGGCCGATGGGGCAGACAAGAAGTCCCACAGAGTAATGAAATAAAAAAAAGGACATGTAGTAAGTTAGGCAAACAAACTTACAGAGCTGGTTACAAAATATTCAACCCACTAATGATCAGCTAAAACAGAAGATCCCAACAGAAAAAGAGGAATGTACTCAGATGTAAGGGACTCATCACACAGCAATTACACTTTGTAAAGAAAATGTGGCACATAAGAAATTCGACAAACTAGAGTAAGTAGAACTCATAGTTAAGTAGTTAAACTACACATACAAATACAAGCTAGCTTCCAATACTGTAGAACACTAGCTACCAATACATACAAATGTAACAGAATATTTTTCACAAATGTGTGCACTCAGGAAGTAATGACTGAACTAGAAATCAGTCATCAAACATAAGCCTGCAATGCATCAAACATGGTAAATTTATGCTTCCGTTGACGCATCCATTGCAACAGATATGCGAAGAATGCAACGCCAAAAGCAACAGATAGGGTAGTAGAGAATTATTAATCATGGCAAACTATAAATTCAGGACAGTGAACTAGCAGCTAAAGACCTATGCAACACCATTAATCAAAAGGTCGATAACTAATAAATTGATATTGAATAAAAGGAGGTTGTTGAATTATACCCTGCGCCTGAACCGCTGCGGAGGCTCACGGTTCCTCCTGTTCTCACGGGAGCGGACACGGACAATGTGAGCATGGATGGCGCAAGAGACACAGTGGTGCACCTTGGCGTACAGCTTGGGAAGAACATATCCTGCATAAAAGAACACAGAATGTGGCGTTTTCAGTAAGCAGTAACTAGAAACAGATAGCAAAGAACAAATGTTTACAAGTGATATAGTACCATCATGCACGCAAGCCTCCTGCACATCTCTGACTGCAGCCTGCTCAACAATGTTCCTGACCAAGAAACGCTTGATAGCCTTGTCCTGTGCAGAATAAGAGCTTATTGTTAGATATCATGTTACTATGAAGCACACATAACTTAACTAGTATCAACAGTTGACTAGACAACCATAAGAACAAATAAAACCTATAACCTACACATGGATGGGAACATCACTGTTCAGCCTAGGAGAAAATCCAGACAGCAACATTCCACATCAAACAACATATTAACAAAACCATGCTAGAGCAGTATTTTCGAACCGTGAGATACAGATCGGACCATAGGAATAACGCTAGAGTAATCGCATCCGTGAAATGGTTAGCCTACTACTAAAACAACCCGATCTATAACTACCCACCACAAACAAGCCTCGCATCCGGGTAAGGAAAGGAATGGAGAAATCTCACCTTGGGGCAGCACTTGGCGCAGTTGGAGCACCGGATGTACTTGACGTGGCCGCGGCCGTGCTTGTTGCGCCCGCCGTTCCTCCGCTTGAACGTCTGCAACACACGGCAAACAACGGTGAGGCAACGCAAACGACGGCGACGAGATCCGTGGGGAGACGGGATCTGAGGCGGCGGAGCTTACCATGGTTGCGGCAAGGTGGGGAGGCGCCCGGCAGAGGCAGTGCGCGAGGAGGTTCTAGGGTTGCGGCGGCGGCGTGGGTGCGGAGGAGGAGATGGTGCGACGTTTAAGTAGTGCGCATGCTGGGCTTGGCGGGCCGCGAAGGGGTTCTGGGCTCGTGGGCCGTATGGAGCCTAGGTTAGGCCGGCGTCTAAGTGTTAGTGTGCCCGGTTAGTCCCTGGCCCATGTTTCAGTTTTTCAGGGCTGTGCCTTTAAAAACGGGCCCGGATGCGTGTATGATTTCCGCATCAAACGGGCCCGAGATGAGTAGTTTTTTTTTTCCAGCGCCACAAGGTGACAAGACATCGAGAGGCTTTGTTTGGATGCAGACATCGAGAGGCTTTGTTTGGCAATGCATTCGTTCCAATGCCAATATCACACGATATTGACACTGAGATTGAATATTTGAGCATTTGGAAGCAGACTTGATGTTCGGGTTGAATCTCAAACGAAAATGTGTGACACCCTTTTTTTTGAACGAGGGATGGTCCAGAGGGACCTAGAAGTTGTTATTTCAACTATGGCATCAAAAAGTACATGTAGGAAAAAAAATTACAATCAGATCCAAACTTTTTGCGCATAGAATACTAGAGATAAGTTTGGAAAATCCATCGGGTCTAGCTCCTTTGTCACCACATGCTGCATCTTAGCGCAGCCAAGCACCACGCCGCCGAGACAGAGTCACTTGGGGCGAGGTATCGGAAGCCAACTACACTGGTGCTATAGTAGGGCCTCCATCTTGGCATCTTGGCCAGGAGGTTGATGTAGACTTGCAGTCGCCGGCCGGAGAAAACCATCACGGGCGAAGGAAGACCGAGTGGTCGCCACACGACCATTTTCGATGGTTGTCGACAGAGGACCGCCGTGTAAGAACTCCTAGGAACAACTTCAAAACTCCTATGGTGCATATCTGCAATAAGGAGAACCAAGACCATGAGCCCCATCCCGTTCTTGCCACCATGGTGAGCAGCAAGAAGGAGACCCATATCTTGGACTACAACTACAAACCCGCATATAGAACCAGCCATGGCCTCCACATCTGGACCCAAAGTCATGACTACGACCTCGATCTTATTCTTGGATTGAGGAAAGAAGATCTTGAGCAGCAGCAGCTGGCACCAAGCTATCATCATCATCAAGGCCTCCATCACCAGCTACCCGGCGCTGCTCGTTGATGCCGAGAGCTGACAGCATGACGGACTCCAAAGTGGGGAAAACAGCTAAATCTAGACTACTATCTACCGGGAGGGTCAGGTATCCCCTCTCCTAGTCACTTCGGTCGACGAAGCCGCCGAAGGAGAGGAAGACGGGAGCCGTCGGAGAGAGGGTGACTCTCAAAGAAACTGTTCACTAGCGAGAGCCGTGAGGGGGAGAATGAGCTAGATCCCTTAATGCGCGACACCCTAGAGGAAGAAAACCCAGAAAAAAAAAAGATTGTAAACCCCTTTGAAAGCTTTAAAAATTCTAAAAAAATAAACTTAGACTATAAAGATCGTGCATTATGTGGGTCTGGTTCAATAGAAAAGTGGTACGTAATGAAGTTGCCTCTATTCCCCTGCAGTGTGAAAATTCTTATATATGTTTAGACCCACGCTGACAACATGCATACATCGTTTTCTTCATGTAAAGGAACATCTTTCTCCTCTCTCCTCTATGACATATGGGGCAGATCTTCCTAATTACGACAAAAGGTTAATTCGAACAAAACCAATATGTTTGTTTGCTTCTTTTCCTGTAAGTAATGAGCTGAAGCCCGCTATATATTGAACCGAACCAACTAGCACTTTGGTTCGCTTTTTACTCCATAATATAGTGCATCGTCTTAAAAAAATCGTGTTTTTTGTTTGTTAACAACTGATAAAAAGGGGATAAAAAAGCAGAGACTCGTCACCAACTATGGTGGTTCAGTTTGTATCCACCACACTCTCGCAAGTTGGGCTATGAAGATGAGGGAGGATTTTCTTACTTTGTTACAGGTACAAGATGTAGTACTATGCGAGATTACTCCTTTGTCTTTTTGGATTGGCATTTCTTTGTATAAGTGTTGATTGTCGAAATACATATGCACATTCTGGTTTGTGCTCCAGGTTGTTCTGCCACTGCACATCGTGACTTGTGTGAGATAATCGATGTCGATGATGACATGATATAGTTTTGCACGGTTCATCGTGGACAAAGATATCAATGGGTGTGGAGTGTGTGGAAGGACAAACTGACACTAGTGGGTTGAAGTGGCCGGGGAGAACCAATACATGGCCGTTCCATGTGAAGCCAAAATACGGTGGGATGGCATAATTCCAATAAGCAAGATCTGTTGTCAATATATGATACATGGAGTGAGCAAACATCTTTCTTATAATGTCTATAAGTAAGATCATATGGCATAATGCTGATTTTCCTCCTTGATGACGCTAATCATAACCACAGAGGTGTTAGGAAACGTGATCGTATGTGACACGTTTAGATATCTAGTCCTAGTCAAATACGTTGTATGCCTAGCACCGCCTGTACCTCCTATATATATGAATCAATAGGGAGCTCGTGTGTATCCGAGTAGTCCCAAAGAATATACTACCTGATCAGATTATCGATTTTACATGGTATCAGGCCGCCTCTTCCGCCTGTAACCCTAGATCGCGACTCCATCCATTGTCGCCGCCGAAGGTTCGTCGTCTGCCATGGCGTCATCATCTACGACGCCGTCGCTGAGCCTTGGCGCTCCTCCGCGTGAGCTCCTCACGCGTGAGAACTACCCCACCTGGCGCTCTCAAGTTCTGCCCGCCATACGGGGCGCCATGCAGATGGGTCTTCTCGATGGGACAGACCCTGCGCCTCCTACTGAGATCGTCGACGTTCCTGCTGATCCAGTGACGGAACCCCTGCCAAGATGAAGGTCAATCCTGCATATGCATCTTGGATCTCTCGCGACCAGCTTGTTCTCTCTTATCTGCTTCAAGCCCTTCACCCCAAAGAAGTTCTTCCTCATGTTCATCGGCTTGAGACATCTGCCGGGGTTTGGCGCGCCCTCCAACAGATGTTTTCCGCCCAAAGCGAGGCTCGGGTTGATAATCTGTTGGTTGCTCTCGCCAACACAAAAAAACTGCAGTCGTCTACGTCTGAGTATCTTGCCAAGATGCAAGGTTTTGCTGATGAACTCGTCGCCGCCGGACATCCGCTCCAGGACCGTCAGCTTGTCTCCTATATTTTGGCCGGCCTTGGGAAAGACTACAACTCCCTTGTTGCAGCACTCGGCGTGGCGGCCACGCCCCTCACGTTGAGCATGCTCTATTCTCAGCTGCACGCCTACGATCAACGTCAACTTCTTCTTGATGGCCCTGCTCCGCCCGATTTTGAGTCTTCGGCTAACGCCGCCTCCAAACAGGGGCGCCCTCGCTCCGACTACTACAACAACTCCTACAGCAACAATTACAATGGACGACCCCGTGATCGTGGTGATCGTCGAGATGAGCGACGTGACGATCGTGGCGATCGTCGTGACAATCGCACTTACAATCAAGGACGAGGCGGTGGCCGTGGACCTCCCGGAGGGGGACGTGGTCGTGGCCGAGGACGTCGCCGCACAACCCCATGGGTGGACGTTACTTGTCAGATATGCAGCAAAGAAGGCCATTATGCCAAAGATTGCTGGTCAAGATACTCACACGAAGAGGACTATGGTGACAAGGAAATACATGCCGCATACGGCGTGGATACAAGCCGGTACCGGGACTCCGGTGCCACACATCACATTACCCGAGCTCAACAATCGACTCTCCGGGACAACTATAGAGGCTATGACAAGGTCACCTCCGCCAATGGACAAGGTATGAGTATTTCACATGTTGGTCATTCAATAATTCATAACCCTACTCAAAATTTTCGTCTTCGCAATATTCTTCATGTTCCACATGCCTCCAAAAATCTTCTTTCTGTCCATCGATTCACTCTCGATAATGGTGTTTTTATCGAGTTTCACCCCTTCTTCTTTTTGATTAAGGATCAGGTCACCCGGAAAATCATTCATAGAGGACGGTGTGTTGGAGGCCTTTACCCGTTGATTTCGTCCTTGGTGTCTCCCGGATCTTCCAAGCATGCTTTTGCCGTCTCCAAGCCATCCAGGTCCAGTGGCACAGTCGTTTAGGGCACCCTTCATTAGCTATTGTTATGCAAATTCTAGGCAAACATAATCTTCCTTGTGTTCGTGATACTACTAGTATGTTAGTTTGTGATTCATGTCAGAAAGCTAAGAGCCATCAGCTCCCTTATCCTATATCATCTAGTGTTTCTACTGTTCCTCTACAACTAGTCTTTTCGATGTATGGGGACCTGCACCCACTTCGTTGGCCGTCATAATTATTATATTAGCTTCATTGATGATTATAGCAAATTCACTTGGATCTACTTACTTAAACACAAGTCTGATGCCTTAGCTGCTTTTATAACCTTTCGTAAGCTTGTTGAGCGCAAATTCAACAGTAAAAATTTTAACTGTTCAATCCGATGGGGGGTGAATACATCAAAATAAACTCCTTCCTTCAAACACAAGGGATTGCTCATCTTATGTCCTGTCCCCATGCTCACCAACAAAATGGTGTCTGTGAGAGAAAACACCGCCACATTGTTGAAGTCGGTCTATCCCTGTTAGCACATGCCGCCATGCCTCTAAAATTTTGGGATGAAGCTTTTCTCACTGCCACATATCTTATAAATATGCTTCCTAGCAAAGTCCTCAACAATGACACCCCTATGCATCGTCTTCTTGGAACACATCCCAACTATTCATCTCTTCGTGTCTTTGGCTGTGCATGTTGGCCCAACCTTCGCCCCTATAATAAGCGCAAACTTGCTTTCCGCTCCACACAATGTGTCTTTCTTGGCTACGAGTCCTCGTCACAAAGGGGTAAAGTGTCTTGAGGTCTCCATCGAAGCGAGTTTACATATCCCGTGATGTAGTTTTTGATGAGGCAGTTTTCCTGTTTAAATCCCTTCATCCTAATGCTGGTGCCCTTCTACGCAAACAAATTCTACTTCTTGACCCTTCACTTCATAATTTTGAGGAGGGGGGTGCTATTATTGATGATCATTGTGTGCCAAATACTCATGCTTCTAATCCTTCCTCTAGTCGTGTTTCTCCGGTGCGGGGTGATGCGGCACTTCCGGCTCGAGCAGCGGGTGAAAATTCTGCTCAAAATGATGCTCATAGCAGATCATATGACACTTTTGAAGATTCAGAGAAACGGACGGAAATTCACTTTCCGGGAAGATTCTCTGCCAAGATCTTCATTGGGATCGCCGCTGATCGCCTCGGATCGGGCGGCTGTCGGAGCCGTCTCGAGCGTCAGACGGCCGTGCGCGGGCGCGTGCGCTGTCGCCGGCCCTGCGGTCCCCCTCCAGATCCTCTGCGCGTGAAGTTCCGTCTCCACCATCTCGCTCCACGCCATCGGCCACACCCTCGGCCGCACACCGCAGCGGATCATCTGCTGCATCACCAGCGACACCGTCTGTGTCTGGCAGTCCTGCCGATGACCCCAGCTCGGCAGAAGGATCTTCTGCGCCTCGCGCGCCTGTCCCTCCCCCTCGTGTGTCTACTCGACCCGCTACACGGGCTTCTCGAGGGATTGTTCAACCTAAAGAGTATACTGACGGCACGGTACGCTGGTTGCTCTCATGTACTACAGATGAACCAGCCAATCTTTCACATGCATTGGAGGATCCAAATTGGCGTGGTGCTATGGATGAAGAGTTCAATGCACTTCAGCAAAACAACACCTGGAGGTTAGTTCCTCCACGTCACAGCAAAAACATCATTGACTGTCGGTGGGTCTATAAGGTCAAAAGAAAGGTTGATGGTACCATTGATCGATATAAGGCACGTTTGGTTGCCAAAGGTTTCAAACAGAGATACGGTATTGACTATGAAGATACTTTTAGTCCGGTTGTCAAAATTGCCACCGTTCGTCTAGTTTTGGCATTAGCTGTGTCCAGAGGATGGAGTCTGCGACAGTTGGATGTTAAGAACGCGTTTCTCCATGGCGTTCTGGAAGAGGAAGTCTATATGCGACAGCCGCACAGGTATGAAGACAGGTTGAGACCAGACTATGTCTGCAAACTGGACAAGGCTTTGTATGGTCTCAAACAAGCACCACGAGCATGGTATGCTCGGTTAAGCACCAAGTTGGTTGCTCTTGGTTTTGTTGCTTCAAAATCTGACATGTCCCTGTTTATTTATCGCAAGCGTCATGTCACTATTTATATGCTGATTTATGTTGACGATATAATTGTTGCAAGTTCGTCACAAGCTGCGACAGATGCTCTACTGAAGGATCTCAGTCATGAGTTTGCACTTAAGGATCTTGGTGATCTGAATTTCTTCTTGGGCATTGAGGTGAAGAAGGTTGATAACGGCATTGTACTCAGCCAAGCAAAATATGCTCAAGATATCCTTACACGTGTTGGCATGGTTGGCTGTTCTGGTGTTGCTACACCACTGTCCTCCTCGTAGAAAATTACTGCCAGGCAGGGAACATTACTTGGTCCAGAAGATAGTACCAAATACCGCAGTATAGTTGGTGCATTACAGTATCTTACTCTTACTCGTCCGGATATCTCATATGCAGTTAATAAAGTCTGTCAGTATCTACATGCTCCCACTACAGTACACTTGACTGCAGCTAAACGTATTCTCAGATACGTCAAGCATACTATCACGGTTGGTCTTACTTTTCAGCAGTCATCCTCCATGTTAGTCAGTGCTTTCTCTGATGCAGATTGGGCAGGAGATGTTGATGATCGTCGGTCCACGGGGGGATTTGCAGTCTTTTTTGGACCAAATCTGATTTCCTGGAGTGCTAAAAAACAGTCTACAGTCTCCAGGTCTAGCACTGAAGCAGAATATAAATCTGTAGCAAATGCAACAGCTGAGATGATCTGGGTGCAGTCATTACTTAATGAACTAGGTGTTAAGTTGACACAGAAGCCGTGCTTATGGTGTGACAATTTGGGAGCTACTTACTTGTCAGCAAATCCAGTCTTTCATGCTAGAGCAAAGCACATTGAGATTGATTTTCACTTTGTCCGAGAACGAGTGTTAAAGAGACAGCTAGAGGTGAGGTTTATTTCCTCTAGAGATCAAGTAGCAGATGGGTTCACAAAGCCATTGTCTGTAAGAGCTTTTGAAGACTTCAAGCATAATCTCAACTTGTCTAAGTTGTGATTAAGGGAGGGTGTTAGGAAACGTGATCGTATGTGACACGTTTAGATATCTAGTCCTAGTCAAATACGTTGTATGCCTAGCACCGCCTGTACCTCCTATATATATGAATCAATAGGGAGCTCGTGTGTATCCGAGTAGTCCCAAAGAATATACTACCTGATCAGATTATCGATTTTACAAGAGGAACAACAAATCCGTCACAAATGGATAGGTACAAACCAACGTGCTAAAAATACCCTATCCCTAGACAAATGCAAAAAAGTTTTGCTTCCTTATTATGGCCTAGCGGGCCTGGTGCAGCGGTAGAGCCTCACCGCCTGTGACCGAGAGGTCCCAGGTTCGAGTCGCGGTCTCCTCACATTGCACTTCGTGAGGGTAAGGCTTGCCACTAACACCTTCCCCAGACCCCGGCACAGTGCGGGAGCTCTCAGCACTGGGTACGTCCTTTTTTTCCTTATTATGGCCTAGCCAAGGGTGCTTTAAGGCTCGTGGTGGCCTCACCAAGGATGCTCCTCCAAGCAACCAAACAAATGTAACTTGCATGTAACGTGGGTATGCAAGCAACCGGACTTTTTTGTTTTTTGCTTGCCCATAGCTAGATGACCAAACTTGGGGTTTATTTAAACAACTGAATACACCCTCACACTTAAAAGATATAGTTGAAGAAACATTATGTTCATGTCATTGTTTCTAAAAGCTACACATAGGGAGTTTCGGCTACAATGCTATACATGGTCCACTTTTTTTTCGCGAAAGACTAAACATGATCCACATCACCACATGATCGCTGGAAGAAAGGCGTTACAATCGTTATCTTCTTCGTTTGGTTAAACCTTATATGGGCTAGAGCCAGCGTCAGAAACTACCATGTTCTAGTCGAAGACCAAGACTATAAGAATGTCATTTGTTTTCGCCAGCATATTATCATTTATATACTTTTCTTAACTTTTCATATCCATTATTTCCTAAAAACTTCTAAACAAGTGTTCAAAACGATTTGGATAGGAGATCACAAGTGGACAATATCATTATCATGCCCGACACATCGACATACCACTTTGTTTCCTCACTTTATCTCCACGTACGTACTGCTCCGCTAGACAAGAAGCTGGTGATCGAGTGAGCTTAACCAAGGTTAGGAAGAAAGAGAAGAAAGGGAAGCACCTATGTGACTATGTCTCAATCTGTCAATCTCTCCTAGGAGACAAAGAACCTCCACCAATAATGCGAGATACTACTACACACGACGCGACGCATGCAGATCGCAACTGGCCGCCGGTGACGCCGCAACTCGCACCCAAGTCGTAGTCTTGGGAGGCAAAGAAAACAAGTGCGTGACACACATGATCTGCGTACGCTTGTTAGAAAAAGAGATGAACGAGAGGGAGTGGTGAACCGGTGAAGGACAGTGACCTCCTACCAGACTTCAGGTTTAAGCCTCAAGCTTCTATATGTATAAATTATGTAAATACAGAATGGCCTATCTTTGGAGACTTTCCTACTCTGCAGCTTATCATCAGACTCCAAGAAATTCGTGATTCAGAGAAAATAAACTAGTGATCAGTTTGGAACATGATCATTCGTGAACGGTGAGCGATATTGATCGGGGGCATCGAATTTGTCGGTTCCAAACAGTTCTAAACTAATAGGAAACACCATTTTGTAAATGAGGAATGGAAAAGTTTGCAAAGTCACTGATATCGTTTGATAATAGGAGGGACAAGCGGAAAGGAAAAGCCACGGCGACAAGACCGGTGGCCGATGGGGACGGGGGGCAAAGCACCATACATTCAGTTGATGAAGGGAGACTTGTCTGATTCAACGGAGCTTCTAGCTATTGCTTCTCCTTTTCTGCGAAATAAAAAAGCTAAGCGCAATTGCCATCGTGTTGTTCTGCTCCTAAACAACAAGATGCGAAAGCAAGAGGTACAGACCTAGTGCTCCACATTTTTTGGGACACAATTATTGGGGCGATGAGATCATGCTTGGTCCCATGCGTTGCTTCCAGATTTTGGAATCGATCTTGGTCAGTCGCTCACAGCGCTTTCGTGGTTGATGATGTGTGTGCTAGATTATGTGATTTTTCCACATTCAATTTAGATTTACATGTATTTATGATGAGTTTTAGCTCGAGACTCGTAAGCGGTTCGACAACGACTCACTTTTTTTAGCTCGATTTGGAGATCGGCTAGAAAACAAACGAGCCGAATATAAGTGTCGTGTATAGCTTGATTGGAATATGAGTTGATCTCGATCCAACACTAGCTCGCTCGATGGCTCAAACAAATATAATCATGTATAATAATTTTATCACATAATAGAAAATATGCAAAAATCTATTACCTATATATTATGGTACATATTATGGATGAGATTTATTCTTTCTAATTTGGATGAGATTTGATTAATGGCTCATTCGATTCATAAGATTTGTATAAGAATTATGTAGGATTTAGATCATGTGGGATTTTTTTATCAAAGGAGCCCTAAGTGAATATCGAAGGTTCATTTATTTATTTTATATGTTATGGGTGGTATTTTTGTTCCTTTTATATGCAAGAAAATTTGAAAATTTATTATTTTTCTTAGCTCAAAACTAGATTGATACGAACTCGAGCCAAGTACAAACCAACTTTTACAACTCAATCTTTAGCTCCGCCTAGTATGAGCTTGCTCAATATTTGTATGAGATGAGCTAGGTCTAACTCGCTCGAACTTAAAACTCGTTTGCAGCCCTAATTACATATAAATATTTGCCTACCTAGTCATGCAGTAAATTAAAGATCCATTTACTACCAAGCCTGTACAAACGAACTAATTACACTTCCATTGGGTGGCTGGATTTCATCCATCATCCAGATGTAGCAGTAGTACTCTCTCCATCCTAAATTATATTGCATATATTTTTTTTAGTGAAAGTCAGGTTTCTTAAAGTTTAACCAAATACGTATGAAAACATATTAACATCCACAATATTAAACTTGCATTACGAGATCAACGTGTATAGGCCAATAGGATTCTTAACGGTGTAGGGCATAGATTAATTCAGCGGTCGTTGTGCAGGCGTTAGGTAAAGCGATTGGACTTTCACCCATTGGGAACACTTATCAATTAGCTACTCAGTTGACCTTTCATGGCAAATCGAGGTGACGTCCAATTGAAAAGAGCGAGAAAATGAACGAATCCAACTGAAAGATTAGGATGCCATGAGAATCCATGGAAGGAAGATACTTCTTTTTCAATGTTGAATAGACGATACTTGATTTTGAAGAAAGAAGGTTCATGCGTGACAGCGTGAGAGACTATTCATAGCTTGGACCTCGTGATAAAATTCCTCAAAAATTCGTCGAAACTGAACTATGCATTAATCATGTAGAAATTTTTCTCAGTCTAAGCAAACCTCACTCCTGCGATTCAAACTAGCACACACTTCCTCCATCCACAAATAAATGCATGTTTATATTTGTCCTAAGATAGACATTATTAAAGGGGCAGCGCGAGCAATCGGAATCCGATGGATCGCTTCCCATCGGACCGGTCCGTGACCACATGATCAAATAGCTATGTCCGTACGATGTTGAAGCCAATCCCGCGCGTGACCACCTCCACAGACCGTGCACCAGATTGCATGCTTATGTGGAACAGATCCGGTAATCTCAGTTACTAATTATAAATTATATTTTGTTTCGTACTAAATGCTTCCGAAAATGATTCCAGATTTTCAGGCGACATAAACCATGTTTCCAAGCATCTGTTTCCTTATTTGTTTCCAATCAGGAGCTGATTTTGTTTTCAATAATATTTGATGTTTCACCGTAAATATGAATTAGCTTCAAAAATAATGGGAGTGTGCTTCTAGTAATTCATTTCCAACAAAATAAATGTAGAAAAATAATTAGGATTTGTATTTTCAATATGCATTTTTCTTGATAACAGAAGCATTCGTCCTAATCGATGGAAGCACCACATTTTCAGTCTCCATTCGTTTGCAACAGCGTCACAACGACCCGTTTTTGAACCAAGAAAGCACTTATATTGATAAATGGAAGCAACATTTTTGTGGCCCTAGAGACACATTGCAGTCAACATTCTTTCTACGACCAATAGAAATATTTATTTATACATGCTAATATTTTTTATATAACAATACAAGTTTTGATGCAACCAAAATAAATTTCAGTCTGATGGAAATATTTGCTTCGTAAAAGAAATCCGTGGAAGCACAACATGAAGCACGAAGCAAAGAAAAAAATAATTTGATTTAAACAAAAATTACAACTCTTGTGGTGACAAAATTATACAGTAATACAAAAATGGTTTCCTAATCCCTAACCAAAATTATTGACCATTGTATGGGTTGATCATGGACGATCTCCCATGTGCTACAAGCTGCTCCTCAATAAGGCATTTGTATCCCACCGGCGGCGTACTTAGTAGTATAGCAACATCACTGAATACACAACTAGAATCAGGTTAGGCAGAATTATATTCATATACTAGAGGCATCAATTAGTAACACGAAAGCAAGCCCTAGCAGTAAGAAAGATTGAAGCACCAGTTGGAAACTTTGCATGAAGCAAACACACATGGTTGAAGCACGGACTCCTAGCCGTTGAAGCAAAATTATTGTACGATGAGAGCATCACACAATGGTACTAGTTGAAGAAACAAATCAAGTAGGAAAACTTGGCCGGCGTAAAGCAAGGATATTATGCCATGAGAGCATATATAACCTGCACTAGAGAAAATTCATTTATGCAAATCGGCATGCACTACTAGAAAATGGCTATTCAGTGGCGCACCACTATTCCCCATCAGTGGCGCACTGCTGGTGCGCCACTGTCAACACCCGGATTTTTAAGTCCAGATGCCTATTATGCCATTCATCGCAATCCCAGGAATATTGTTTTTGCGAGACATAATAGATTAATATCACAACACATCATTCATTACAACGCATAATTGTCTTACAACAAGGGATCACATGATCCAGTCTCATTACAATAGTAGATGATCTATTGATCAATTACAAAACACATAGCGGAAGCGAAGTAGCGTAGTAGTAGTCCATCTATTCCACAGTAATCGTTGACGTCAGGAGTGATCCTAGTTGTCGTAGACGTCCTGCTGTCCTTCTTCCGGGTTCTGGTGCTCCTCTTCATAGTCTGGCCATTTGAATAGCCAGGGACAAAGCCATGAGTACTTTAAAGTACTCGCAAACTAATACTAAGGTAAGCACTATCAACTATAGTAAGGGGTCTAAGCTCTAGTTTCATTTGCAGAAAGCCAGTTTTATTTCATAAACACTTTAATAATCAAAAACTTTCATTTGCTCAACTAACTCAAGTGGGAACATTAGTGTCATTCCCACAACTCCGTTGTGATTCAAAGTCACCTTTCAATTCAAGTCACAAGTCACCATTCACCCTTTTCAAATTCAAAGCACCCTTCACATGTCACATTTTGAAAATGGTCTGATGACGGAACAGTATGGCCTTTCCAACCGTCCATAACCGAGGACGCGGCTATTCGAATAGATCTACACTCTGCAGAGGTCGTACACTTGTGCCACAACATTTGCAATAATCCGTCAGGGTTAACTGGCCCTGATTTACCACACTCCGTGTGCGGACTACCAACCATAACCTTTCACTTACATATCCTAGTATAGGCATCTCTCCCCATGAGCTTGGCCTCCCGGTGAAAACCAACTGTTAACCCGGGAACTGCACAGGGCTTGGGCCGGACATTCACCTCATATTCACGTCATATCATATCACTTCACTTTTGTAGAGGCAGCCTCCAAAGATAACCCCGATGACGCTTGTTTAGAGGGAACCCATACTAAGATACATAAACTTCTAGTTAAGCCCTACCCATATCAGGTATTGTGGGGGTACTTGCAAAATTGGAATGGTATCGCATCCAACTCAATCATCAGTTTTTGGTAAAATTCACCAAGTCGTTCACCAGTCACATTCACCTTCAAAATCTTTCAATAGAATGACTCATCATTCCAAGGTTTTCAAAGTCATTTCCATTCACAAGTTCCCATCTAGAGTAGCCACTTTTGATATTGAGCACTAGCAACTAGTCCTGAGGGGTGCTAAATATCTTGGAGCTTGCTAGGCTAAGTTTGATACTCTTGTAGTATTCTATCTCTAGACCAAAGTTAACTATAAAAGCAAGTTATAAATAATCAAAAACAAAAGCTTGTAAAGTAAAACTGGGAAAATAGGATCATAAGCATAAAGTAAAAAGTAATGGTGCCTTGCTCTTGTGGAGCTTTGCACTTGGGTAGTCTTGCAAGAATATTTGCTGGCCATAATATGGTTTGCAAGGAGGTTAGCTTGCAATGGTAATAGCATGCAAGAATACTAGCTTGCAAAGGTGTTAGCTTGCATTGGTAAATAGCATGCAAGGTTGTTAGCTTGCCTTGGTTGGTGTACTGATCAAAGTGGTCTTCTTCTCCTTCTTCTTGGTAGAAAACCTCCTCTTCTTGATAGTCCCCGGTACTAGCGTCTATAAACGAACACGAGGATACAATCACCAAACAATTCATTGGCTATTCCAAACATCACATATATTCACACAAACTATTCTATTCACACTATTAATACAATTTGGTGCCCTTGGTGGTATTGCTTTGAGGAAAAATAATTTCCTCTTATTTTATATGTCAAGATAGTTTCCATATAGTTCTTGAGGAATAATTTCCTCTCATTGAATCTTCTTTAAGATTTAATTTCTCAAACCATCACACATGAATTTATGTTGACCTAAGTCAACCATTCATCATCATCATTTGAGAAAATGATTTAAATGAGGTAGAGATACCTCATACCATTTAATAGTGCCTATTATGTTTTAAATCTCCAAGTATTTCATGTGAGAGTATTGGACCAGGGGTTCCAACTTCATATGAAAATACTTGGGACAAGATTTAAATGAAGTGAGGTACTTCATATAATTTACACAAGTAAACTAGCACCACTCATTACTATTAAGTGGGTAAAGGTGTTGTTTTCTTATTTAGGAAAAAAAAAATTTCCTCTCATACAAATTAAGGTGTTACTTTTAGTTACTTAGAGAAATAACTTCTTCTCATTGTCTTATTAAGATTTAACTTCTCTTATGCATAATATGTGACCTAGGTTGACCAAAGTCAACCTCTTCACACTTATCATTCAAGAAAAAGATTTAAATGAGGTTCCATACCTCATGCTATTTAATTCCTATTAATAACCTCAAGTGAGCATATATGAGACCAAACAACCAGGGTCATCACATTACTTTAGGCCACTTGGTAAGTTGATTTAAATGAGGTGTTACCCTCATAGGTTTGAACCCAAATTTTGAACATACTTTAAATGAGGTGGTGCACCTCATACATTTTAATAACACATAGTAAAGATTTAATATCATCAACTAATTTAATATGAGATTTAACAAACCAGTGTATCTACCTCAAGTTGAATTAGTTGAGACAAGATTTAAATGAGAGGGAAACTCTCATACAATTTAAATACTATTTTGGGAAAAGTTTAAATGAGCTAGAAATGGCCAGATAGCCATTATTTGAGTTTAGCCCATGATCATTTGAAACAACTATAGTATTTTGGTACATAATAAATTAGACAACATCAAAAGTGATTTTTGAGAGGTGGAACCACCTCAAAATAGTTTATGGTTGATTTTTAAGATTTATTTGAAGTTTGAAAAGTTACTGATTTGTTATTTTTACTATTCAAATTCTATAACATGTTTTGATTTGAATCCAGTGAGGTTGGATGGGGCCTTTCATGAGCTTTCCAAATATATAAAATTTGTCGAATTTGGTTCAGTATATTTGAATCTACTGGATTTTGAAGCTGACCCCAGTATTGCAAATTAAAGGAAAAAGAATTAAACGCTTTTTGAATTCAAACGGGGCGGGAAATTTAATGGGCCGGCCCAGCTAAGCTGGCGAGGCGAGCGGGCTGCCTGACAGTGGGGTCCACTGTCAGGGTGTTTTAAAAACGCCGAAGCGGTACGCGAATGGAGGCCGTGGGATTAGAAGAGATCGGGCGGCTGAGGTTTGTCCTCATCGTCGAAGAGCTCCGGCGAGGGGCAGGGTTACTGGCGGCGCAAATCGGAGGTGGGCGGCTCACCTGAGCTCCGGCGAGGCTGGGCGTCGGCGGCTTTCGACGTTGTTGAGGACGGTGAGTCGAACGGTGGTCGAGGGAGAGCTTGAGGAGGACGCAATCGACGGCGAGCCGCTCAGCACCTCCGCGGCTCCGACGTGGCAATTGGACGGCGTCGGCGGCTAATCGAGCAAGGGGAGTGAGCGAGGAGCTTGAGAAGAGGGAGTGGAGACTGGCGGTGTGAAGAATTCGAGGGGGAAGGTCTCTTTTTATAGCGGCGCGCGGTGGCCGTGGTGGAGCGGGGCAGGTCGAGCATGGAGGCGAGGCTACAGGCGTCTAGCGTCACGGGCGAGGGTGCTGCAGTGTTGGCGACGTCGAGGCGGTCACGACGAGCGTCAGCGCGCTGAAAACGGAGCACGAGGGCATGCTGGCTACGTCATGTCCTGGCGGTACGGGGGCGGACGGTCGGCGACGATGGCGTCGTCCACAGGGCGTGCGAGGGCCAGTGAGCGTGTCTGGGAGATTGAGGTGACCGTGGTGAATCGACGTGTGCATGGGGAGAGCGAGAGGAGACGTGAGGCGATGGGGCAGGGCGGCGTCCGGTCGTGTCCAGGGTGGCCAGCGTGCACGTCCTGGCGCGCGTGGACGTCCCTGGGCGCGGTCTGGGCGCGCAGCTGCTGGGCAGTGTGGTCACCATTTCGGTCAAGGGCGTGCAGGGTCAGCGTCAGCAGGGTGAGGGCAAGCTCAGAGACATGCTGAGGTGATTTGGATGGGAGAGGAGAGGGGGTGTGCATGTGGAGGGACATGAGGCCGGCATGGTTAGGTTTTTGGTCATGGTGACCAAAGCAAGGGCAGGCAAGTGGTGGCTCTGGTGCTGCAGGGTAGGGAGGGTCTCCAGAAGTGCAGAGGTGGCCAGAGTTGGACTTGGTCCAAGGTAAAATGGAGGTATGGGCAACAATTTCTACTCTGCCTGCAAGGTGTTTGTGGTAATGCCCGAAAGAGAAAAGTTTTCGAAATTTGAAAATTCCTTTGGTGGGTCTCAACCATATAATCATAGAGTTGGAAAGGTGGTGGTGGTGGTCAATTTGGTGAAGAATTGCAAAATGGCAAAAGTGAGATGATCTTCTCTTTAATCCAAAGTCTCCACTTGGCAACACTATACTGGTCAACCTGGTCAACTTCAGCAGGGATGGTCAACATGGGAGTTGTTGACCTTGACATGGTCTTGGATGACATGGTCAGAGTTGACCAAGGTTGGGTGAAGAAAAGTCAAAGGCAGGGGTGTAAAGTAGGGAAGATGTTGAAAAAGTGACATATGACCATTATCATATGTGAGATGAATTTGAGATTTCCTTTGATTGGATTCTTGTTTCTTTGATGCAATTGTGTTTGTTTATCATATATTAGTATTCTACAAGCAAGAGATCAAGCCATGGTGGCCTTGCTTGAAGATTTGCAAATTTGGCTCTATGTGTATTTGAGTAAAAAGGGGATTTTCTCACCAATTGATTTCTCTCCATTTGTTTTGACTTTTGTTGACTCTAAAGTGATTCTTATTGGTTTAGAAACATTTTCAAACCATTGAATCCATTTCAAAAGGTCTTGGTCAAAGATTTGCAAAAATGGCCATAACACATAAGAGGTGATGTGTTAAGTTTTAGTATTTTTGAAAAGGGTTCACCTTGCTTCACTTGGACATGGGTTAGGGTCAATTTGGTGTTATATTAGGTTTGGAGAAGGTTTCACACCATTTGGTCAAGGTAGAAAAGCATAGGTCAGGATTTGGTGAAAAGGGCTATGTGGCACATATGCTTCTATGCATATGTTGCATTTGATTTTTGATTTGAGTGTTTGTGGCCCAAAAGATGTTGTTGAAAAGTTGAAATGGTATATGGAGGTGATCCATCCATTCACAACAAGTCCTAGGGTCAAACTTCTCAAATTCACAAATTTGCATTTTTCTCACATATGCCTTTATGGCATTTTTAGTTTCTTTTTATTTTCTTTGGAAACCACTTGGAATTGGTTTGGTAGGTACTAGGTAAGGTGTATGAAGGTTTTCCAAACCTCTAAGCAAAGTAGAAAGGCTTAGGGTAAGGTTTTATGAAAATAGCCATAGGCACATATACCTTTTTCTTATTTAATTTCTTTTTATTTCATTTTATCTAGTAGTGGTGAAAAGAGGGGTGAGGTCTAGGGTTTAGTGGGGTTCACAAAGGTTCACCACCATTTAGCAAAACTGATAAAGGTAGGGTTCAAGATTTACCTATTAGGGTTATGTGTTCCCATAGGTCTTTTATTTTATTTTGGGTTTCTCAAAAAGGATCCAAAGGATTTCTGGAGAAGATTAGGGTTTAAGGTTTTCTCATTTGATTTCTTTCTCCTTTGTTTTATTGGGTTGGTGATCTTCACTTGATCACTTTAGGGTTTTAGGGTTTAGCACATAAGCATAAAAACACTCATTATGGCAAAACACAAGATTTGAACAAGATCTATTTGTATCAATCTTATTTTAATAAAAGTTTTTGTTGGTTCCAAAATTTGGAACTAGGGAAATTCAATTTGTTTGTTTTGAAATTTTTGGGTTGTTACAAACCCTTCCCCCTTAAACAAATCTCGTCCCGAGATTTTAAGAAAAGTTAGGTTCCTAAGAGAGATTGAGTATCTTAATAACAGGAGGACATACTTGGCATGGTCTGGGGTGCTTCCTGAGCTTCGGTGGCAGTCATGTGGTAGAGACGGCCGTTGTGGTTGTTCTGGTTCCTTCTTCCTGCAAAGCGGCGTTGTTGTTGAGCAGGTGCTGCGGTATTGGCGGCAATCCTGGCAAGCTTCTTGGGGCACTCCTTGGAGAAGTGACCCACAACTCCACATTCATAGCAGTTGACGGTGGACTTGTCTTTGGGGTTGATGGGGGTAGCATTGCTTCCAGTCCTTGGGGCAGTATTGGGGTTGTTGTTGTTTCCATTGTGGTTGCTGTTGTTGGGGTGGTTGTTGTTGTTGCGATTGTTGTTGTTATTGCCTCCGGGCTTCGGGGGTCCTCCGTTGTTGTTGGTGTAGTTGGGGCGATAATTCTGAGTGGTTGGCTTGTTGTGTCTTGGGGTGAATCCTCCAGAGGAGTTATTGTGATACTTCTGATTATGGTGGGGTCCATTCTGGTTCATCATTCTGCGTTTGCGGTTCTCATTGGCCTGATGCAGCTTTCCTTCCATCTGTATGGCTGAGTCCACGAGGGCTTCTAAGTCAGCGAACGGAATGTTCACTAACACAGTCTGCATCTCATCGTGCAGTCCGTTCAGAAATCTCTCTTTCCGCTTTTCATTGGTATCGGTCTCGTCCGGGGCGTACCTTGACAGAGTTAGAAATCTGTCGCGGTATTCCACCACGGACATTCTTCCTTGCTTGAGTTCACGGAACTCGTCTCTCATTTTCTTGATCAGTCCTTGGGGCACATGGTATTTGCTGAACTTCAGCTTGAAGTCTTCCCAGGTCATCATCTGTCCTGCATTCATGGCACGGGTGCTGGTCCACCAAGCTCTTGCTGGTCCTGCTAGGTAGTGCGTGGCGAACAGCACTTTCTCTGCGGCTTCAACTTGCGCAACTTCTAGGTTGTTCTCCATTGTCTGGAGCCAGTCATCAGCGTCTAGGGGTTCTTCAGTCTTGTTGAACATCGGAGGGTTGGTGTGCTGAAAGTTCTTCAGCTTCGATCCAGGGTGATCGTGGTTTCCATGGCCTTGATTGTTCTGAGCTATCTGTTGCAGTGCAGCAATGTTGGCTTGTCGTTCAGCTCTCTCGACTTCTCGGTCTGCCATCATTGTCTGCAGTAGTTGCATCATGGCATCTGGGGTGGTGTTGCGGGTTGGTGGGGCCATCTGAACATCGAGGTAGATGATAAGATAAGAGGGAAATTTCTATGGTTTGTTTTTGTTAAATTTTTACAAGTTCACAAATTGAAAAATTTGAGTAGTGTTGCGGGGGTAAAAACCAACAACACTTTTTCATTCATACCAAGCATCACATATTACAAAGCTAACACACCGTTGGTTTGAAGAACCATTCATCGTTCTACGATACAAGGGGGGATCCTGATACAACTCACACCTACTTAAGTGCTTAAAGATACTACTCTTTAGGGTGGAGTCTTCGTCTTCACGGGTGAGGTGCTTGGCGAGAGGCGAGGGTATTGTCCAAATCCCTGCGGGTTTTGTACTGCCTGAAATCCTGAGGTGCTTCATAGGGGTTCATCTTTGGTTGTGGTGGGGGCATGGTCATCGGTCTTCCCATGGAGTCATGTCTTGGGTAGTAGATGAAGCGAGTGTTCTTGATCTTGTCCTCATTTTGTCCACACAGACGGGAAATTGCTTCTTGCATAGCTTTGTCTAGTCCTTCCTTCCAAGTGTTTCCCGTTACAGAAAACCATATGGTTTCCCATACTGGGGCATCAAGCTTCCTTCGTAGATCAGTAGAAACGTCCCACCGAGGTGGTTCTCCTAACTGAGCTTTGAGGGGTATTCCGAAGAACTCGGGATACGGGTGTCCTAGATAGTCCACCAGTTGCTTCAACTCCTTTTTGAAACTTTTGTCGTCTCCGGATCCAAGCTTATAGGATTCCCATTGGTACTTCATCTGTGAGCAAGTAGGATAAGTAAGTTAAAGAAGTGATCAAGTGTGCAAAATTTTATGTAACATTACAAGGAACAGCAGAGTATGGATTTCTTTCTTTGAAAAGATCTCAAGGATAAGAGTGAGAATAAGTTTTCATAAATATTCACTTCATTGGTTTTGAAACTAAGTTTTTCAGACGTCCATTCTAACTAGGGTCTCCTAAGGTCAACAATGGCTCTGATACCAACTTGTCAACACCCGGATTTTTAAGTCCAGATGCCTATTATGCCATTCATCGCAATCCCAGGAATATTGTTTTTGCGAGACATAATAGATTAATATCACAACACATCATTCATTACAACGCATAATTGTCTTACAACAAGGGATCACATGATCCAGTCTCATTACAATAGTAGATGATCTATTGATCAATTACAAAACACATAGCGGAAGCGAAGTAGCGTAGTAGTAGTCCATCTATTCCACAGGCAACTGTTGACGTCAGGAGTGATCCTAGTTGTCGTAGACGTCCTGCTGTCCTTCTTCCGGGTTCTGGTGCTCCTCTTCATAGTCTGGCCATTTGAATAGCCAGGGACAAAGCCATGAGTACTTTAAAGTACTCGCAAACTAATACTAAGGTAAGCACTATCAACTATAGTAAGGGGTCTAAGCTCTAGTTTCATTTGCAGAAAGCCAGTTTTATTTCATAAACACTTTAATAATCAAAAACTTTCATTTGCTCAACTAACTCAAGTGGGAACATTAGTGTCATTCCCACAACTCCGTTGTGATTCAAAGTCACCTTTCAATTCAAGTCACAAGTCACCATTCACCCTTTTCAAATTCAAAGCACCCTTCACATGTCACATTTTGAAAATGGTCTGATGACGGAACAGTATGGCCTTTCCAACCGTCCATAACCGAGGACGCGGCTATTCGAATAGATCTACACTCTGCAGAGGTCGTACACTTGTGCCACAACATTTGCAATAATCCGTCAGGGTTAATCGGCCTGATTTACCACACTCCGTGTGCGGACTACCAACCATAACCTTTCACTTACATATCCTAGTATAGGCATCTCTCCCCATGAGCTTGGCCTCCCGGTGAAAACCAACTGTTAACCCGGGAACTGCACAGGGCTTGGGCCGGACATTCACCTCATATTCACGTCATATCATATCACTTCACTTTTGTAGAGGCAGCCTCCAGCATAACCCCGATGACGCTTGTTTAGAGGGAACCCATACTAAGATACATAAACTTCTAGTTAAGCCCTACCCATATCAGGTATTGTGGGGGTACTTGCAAAATTGGAATGGTATCGCATCCAACTCAATCATCAGTTTTTGGTAAAATTCACCAAGTCGTTCACCAGTCACATTCACCTTCAAAATCTTTCAATAGAATGACTCATCATTCCAAGGTTTTCAAAGTCATTTCCATTCACAAGTTCCCATCTAGAGTAGCCACTTTTGATATTGAGCACTAGCAACTAGTCCTGAGGGGTGCTAAATATCTTGGAGCTTGCTAGGCTAAGTTTGATACTCTTGTAGTATTCTATCTCTAGACCAAAGTTAACTATAAAAGCAAGTTATAAATAATCAAAAACAAAAGCTTGTAAAGTAAAACTGGGAAAATAGGATCATAAGCATAAAGTAAAAAGTAATGGTGCCTTGCTCTTGTGGAGCTTTGCACTTGGGTAGTCTTGCAAGAATATTTGCTGGCCATAATATGGTTTGCAAGGAGGTTAGCTTGCAATGGTAATAGCATGCAAGAATACTAGCTTGCAAAGGTGTTAGCTTGCATTGGTAAATAGCATGCAAGGTTGTTAGCTTGCCTTGGTTGGTGTACTGATCAAAGTGGTCTTCTTCTCCTTCTTCTTGGTAGAAAACCTCCTCTTCTTGATAGTCCCCGGTACTAGCGTCTATAAACGAATACGAGGATACAATCACCAAACAATTCATTGGCTATTCCAAACATCACATATATTCACACAAACTATTCTATTCACACTATTAATACAATTTGGTGCCCTTGGTGGTATTGCTTTGAGGAAAAATAATTTCCTCTTATTTTATATGTCAAGATAGTTTCCATATAGTTCTTGAGGAATAATTTCCTCTCATTGAATCTTCTTTAAGATTTAATTTCTCAAACCATCACACATGAATTTATGTTGACCTAAGTCAACCATTCATCATCATCATTTGAGAAAATGATTTAAATGAGGTAGAGATACCTCATACCATTTAATAGTGCCTATTATGTTTTAAATCTCCAAGTATTTCATGTGAGAGTATTGGACCAGGGGTTCCAACTTCATATGAAAATACTTGGGACAAGATTTAAATGAAGTGAGGTACTTCATATAATTTACACAAGTAAACTAGCACCACTCATTACTATTAAGTGGGTAAAGGTGTTGTTTTCTTATTTAGGAAAAAAAAAATTTCCTCTCATACAAATTAAGGTGTTACTTTTAGTTACTTAGAGAAATAACTTCTTCTCATTGTCTTATTAAGATTTAACTTCTCTTATGCATAATATGTGACCTAGGTTGACCAAAGTCAACCTCTTCACACTTATCATTCAAGAAAAAGATTTAAATGAGGTTCCATACCTCATGCTATTTAATTCCTATTAATAACCTCAAGTGAGCATATATGAGACCAAACAACCAGGGTCATCACATTACTTTAGGCCACTTGGTAAGTTGATTTAAATGAGGTGTTACCCTCATAGGTTTGAACCCAAATTTTGAACATACTTTAAATGAGGTGGTGCACCTCATACATTTTAATAACACATAGTAAAGATTTAATATCATCAACTAATTTAATATGAGATTTAACAAACCAGTGTATCTACCTCAAGTTGAATTAGTTGAGACAAGATTTAAATGAGAGGGAAACTCTCATACAATTTAAATACTATTTTGGGAAAAGTTTAAATGAGCTAGAAATGGCCAGATAGCCATTATTTGAGTTTAGCCCATGATCATTTGAAACAACTATAGTATTTTGGTACATAATAAATTAGACAACATCAAAAGTGATTTTTGAGAGGTGGAACCACCTCAAAATAGTTTATGGTTGATTTTTAAGATTTATTTGAAGTTTGAAAAGTTACTGATTTGTTATTTTTACTATTCAAATTCTATAACATGTTTTGATTTGAATCCAGTGAGGTTGGATGGGGCCTTTCATGAGCTTTCCAAATATATAAAATTTGTCGAATTTGGTTCAGTATATTTGAATCTACTGGATTTTGAAGCTGACCCCAGTATTGCAAATTAAAGGAAAAAGAATTAAACGCTTTTTGAATTCAAACGGGGCGGGAAATTTAATGGGCCGGCCCAGCTAAGCTGGCGAGGCGAGCGGGCTGCCTGACAGTGGGGTCCACTGTCAGGGTGTTTTAAAAACGCCGAAGCGGTACGCGAATGGAGGCCGTGGGATTAGAAGAGATCGGGCGGCTGAGGTTTGTCCTCATCGTCGAAGAGCTCCGGCGAGGGGCAGGGTTACTGGCGGCGCAAATCGGAGGTGGGCGGCTCACCTGAGCTCCGGCGAGGCTGGGCGTCGGCGGCTTTCGACGTTGTTGAGGACGGTGAGTCGAACGGTGGTCGAGGGAGAGCTTGAGGAGGACGCAATCGACGGCGAGCCGCTCAGCACCTCCGCGGCTCCGACGTGGCAATTGGACGGCGTCGGCGGCTAATCGAGCAAGGGGAGTGAGCGAGGAGCTTGAGAAGAGGGAGTGGAGACTGGCGGTGTGAAGAATTCGAGGGGGAAGGTCTCTTTTTATAGCGGCGCGCGGTGGCCGTGGTGGAGCGGGGCAGGTCGAGCATGGAGGCGAGGCTACAGGCGTCTAGCGTCACGGGCGAGGGTGCTGCAGTGTTGGCGACGTCGAGGCGGTCACGACGAGCGTCAGCGCGCTGAAAACGGAGCACGAGGGCATGCTGGCTACGTCATGTCCCGGCGGTACGGGGCGGACGGTCGGCGACGATGGCGTCGTCCACGGGCGTGCGAGGGCCGATGAGCGTGTGCAGGAGATTGAGGTGACCGTGGTGAATCGACGTGTGCATGGGGAGAGCGAGAGGAGACGTGAGGCGATGGGGCAGGCGGCGTCCGGTCGTGTCCAGGGTGGCCACCGTGCACGTCCTGGCGCGCGTGGACGTCCCTGGGCGCGGTCTGGGCGCGCAGCTGCTGGGCAGTGTGGTCACCATTTCGGTCAAGGGCGTGCAGGGTCAGCGTCAGCAGGGTGAGGGCAAGCTCAGAGACATGCTGAGGTGATTTGGATGGGAGAGGAGAGGGGGTGTGCATGTGGAGGGACATGAGGCCGGCATGGTTAGGTTTTTGGTCATGGTGACCAAAGCAAGGGCAGGCAAGTGGTGGCTGCAGTGCAGCGGGTAGGGAGGGTCTCCAGAAGTGCAGAGGTGGCCAGAGTTGGACTTGGTCCAAGGTAAAATGGAGGTATGGGCAACAATTTCTACTCTGCCTGCAAGGTGTTTGTGGTAATGCCCGAAAGAGAAAAGTTTTCGAAATTTGAAAATTCCTTTGGTGGGTCTCAACCATATAATCATAGAGTTGGAAAGGTGGTGGTGGTGGTCAATTTGGTGAAGAATTGCAAAATGGCAAAAGTGAGATGATCTTCTCTTTAATCCAAAGTCTCCACTTGGCAACACTATACTGGTCAACCTGGTCAACTTCAGCAGGGATGGTCAACATGGGAGTTGTTGACCTTGACATGGTCTTGGATGACATGGTCAGAGTTGACCAAGGTTGGGTGAAGAAAAGTCAAAGGCAGGGGTGTAAAGTAGGGAAGATGTTGAAAAAGTGACATATGACCATTATCATATGTGAGATGAATTTGAGATTTCCTTTGATTGGATTCTTGTTTCTTTGATGCAATTGTGTTTGTTTATCATATATTAGTATTCTACAAGCAAGAGATCAAGCCATGGTGGCCTTGCTTGAAGATTTGCAAATTTGGCTCTATGTGTATTTGAGTAAAAAGGGGATTTTCTCACCAATTGATTTCTCTCCATTTGTTTTGACTTTTGTTGACTCTAAAGTGATTCTTATTGGTTTAGAAACATTTTCAAACCATTGAATCCATTTCAAAAGGTCTTGGTCAAAGATTTGCAAAAATGGCCATAACACATAAGAGGTGATGTGTTAAGTTTTAGTATTTTTGAAAAGGGTTCACCTTGCTTCACTTGGACATGGGTTAGGGTCAATTTGGTGTTATATTAGGTTTGGAGAAGGTTTCACACCATTTGGTCAAGGTAGAAAAGCATAGGTCAGGATTTGGTGAAAAGGGCTATGTGGCACATATGCTTCTATGCATATGTTGCATTTGATTTTTGATTTGAGTGTTTGTGGCCCAAAAGATGTTGTTGAAAAGTTGAAATGGTATATGGAGGTGATCCATCCATTCACAACAAGTCCTAGGGTCAAACTTCTCAAATTCACAAATTTGCATTTTTCTCACATATGCCTTTATGGCATTTTTAGTTTCTTTTTATTTTCTTTGGAAACCACTTGGAATTGGTTTGGTAGGTACTAGGTAAGGTGTATGAAGGTTTTCCAAACCTCTAAGCAAAGTAGAAAGGCTTAGGGTAAGGTTTTATGAAAATAGCCATAGGCACATATACCTTTTTCTTATTTAATTTCTTTTTATTTCATTTTATCTAGTAGTGGTGAAAAGAGGGGTGAGGTCTAGGGTTTAGTGGGGTTCACAAAGGTTCACCACCATTTAGCAAAACTGATAAAGGTAGGGTTCAAGATTTACCTATTAGGGTTATGTGTTCCCATAGGTCTTTTATTTTATTTTGGGTTTCTCAAAAAGGATCCAAAGGATTTCTGGAGAAGATTAGGGTTTAAGGTTTTCTCATTTGATTTCTTTCTCCTTTGTTTTATTGGGTTGGTGATCTTCACTTGATCACTTTAGGGTTTTAGGGTTTAGCACATAAGCATAAAAACACTCATTATGGCAAAACACAAGATTTGAACAAGATCTATTTGTATCAATCTTATTTTAATAAAAGTTTTTGTTGGTTCCAAAATTTGGAACTAGGGAAATTCAATTTGTTTGTTTTGAAATTTTTGGGTTGTTACAGCCACTACTATCACGCCACTGCTAACTTTTAGTAGTGGCGCACTAGTGGTGCGCCATTGCTATTTGGCTTAGCAGTGGCGCACCAGGTAGTGCGCCACTACTAGCTTCATGGTGCGCCACTCCTAAATGTCTGAGGTGCGCCACTGGACAGAAACAAGGTGCGCCACTACTAAAATTTGAAATTTCTAGATCTGGATCTGGATCTGGATCTGGCACATTTTTTTCGAATTTTTTTTGGCTCGTTATTTTTTCTCGTTTTTGTTGCTAGAATTATTTGTGCAATGTTCATTCTCATTTTTCTTAGCCTAACCGCCGGTGAGGATGGATGAGAGAGGTAGGAGAGGTGAAGAGAGGTGAGGAGATGGAGGATGTAGAAGAGGATGAACAAGAGGACGAAGGCTAGAGGTAATGGAGGCCAGAGGGTCGCCGGAGGGTCACCGGAGGATCGTCGGAGAGTAAGGTCACCGGAGGTCACCATAGCGGAGGAGCTCGCCGGAAAGTAAGGTCACCGGAGGTCGACATAGTGAGGAGGTCACCGGAGGTGAAGAGAGGAGGAGAGGAGAGGAGAGGAGGAGAGGAGAGGGGTAGGAGAGGTGAAGCGAGGAGGAGAGGAGAGGAGGAGGAGAGGAGAATGAGAGCAGGAGAATGTGTGGAGGAGGAGGGAGGAGGGAGGAGGGGGTAAGTGTGAAAGAACATCTCTCACATTATGTTTTGTGTGTTTGATGTCAATATATGTGATACACTAATGTTTGTTTAAGTGGTACAGGGATTACATAGTTATTTATTCATGTGTGTTGGATTTGATCGTCTGTCAAAAGAAATCAGAAAAGTTGGCTGTGCCGGATAATCCGGGCCGGATATTGTTGAAATATCCGGCCCCCTGTTTTTGGCTAAGTCTTCGAGGAAAAGCAGCGCAGTATGGGGGCCGAACATTTGCCCGGATATTGTCCCGGTATTGTACCAGGGCCGGAATATCCGGGCCGGATATTTTGGAAATATCCGGCCCCCCCGATTTTGGCTAAGGACTGGAAGAAAAGCTTCTCTGGCATAGGGCCGGACATTTGGCCGGATAATGTCACTGTTTTGTTCCGTGGGCCGGATTATCCGGGGGGGGGGGGCGGATTATCCGGCCCTTACTTAGGCCGGAATATCCGGCCCCCCAGAAGCTGCAACGGCTCAATTTTGAGGGGAGGTATAAATACCCCCCTTCTTCTACCTTGGTTGCTTGCTCAATCATTACACAAGAAATCTGCCAAGCCACCTCCATTAGAGCCACCTCAAGAAACTCAAGATTTGCAAGATCTCCTTCTTCCCCCAACCAAAGCTCTTGATCTTTGGAGATTCGAAGGAGAAGACACCGATCTACATCCTCACCGAAGCGTTCTTCATTTCCCCCTCTCTTGTTTGAGGGATCTCATGCTAGTGTTCCTAATTGGTTCCCTAGTTGATTTGTGTTGATGTATTGTTGTTGATTGTTGTGTTGTAACAGATTTGGGAGCCTCCAATTTGGTTGTGGATGTGTGCCCCAAGAACCTTGTAAAGGCCCGGTTTCCGCCTCGAGGAAATCCCTTAGTGGAAGTGGGCTAGGCCTTCGTGGCGTTGCTCACCGGAGATCTGAGTGAAGCCTTCGTGGCTGTTGGTTTGGCTTTCGTAGCAACCACACTCCTCCAAACGTAGACGTACCTTCTTGCAAAGGAAAGGAACTACGGGAATCATCTCCATGTCATCGCGTGCTCCACTCTCGGTTACCTCTATCCTATTCTATCTCTATATTGCTTAGATTTATCTTGCTTAGTTGTTAGCCTTGTCATATAGGTAAATTCACTTAGTTGCATATCTAGAGAATTTACCTTTTGTGTCAAGCCTAAATTGAAAAAGAACTAAAAATTGGTTAGCACCTATTCACCCCCCTCTAGGTGCGGCATACGATCCTTTCAATTGGTATCAGAGCCTCGGCTCTTATTTCGGGCTTAACCGCCTAAGAGTATGCCGGACAAGGAGTCCTCGGAAGGGGCCGCCAAGATGGTCTCCGTGAAAGACTTCAATTCGTTGAAGTCCTCCGTGGAAGCCCAAATGGAAAGCATGAAAAAGATGATTGCCGAGCTTTTGGCTCCAGCCCTTCTGATACGTCTCCGACGTATCGATAATTTCTTATGTTCCATGCCACATTATTGATGTTATCTACATGTTTTATGCACACTTTATGTCATATTCGTGCATTTTCTGGAACTAACCTATTAACAAGATGCCGAAGTGCCAGTTCCTGTTTTCTGCTGTTTTTGGTTTCAGAAATCCTAGTAACGAAATATTCTCGGAATCGGACGAAATCAACGCCAAAGATCTTAGAATCCCCGGAAGCATCCAGAACACACGAGAGGGACCAGAGGGGGGCCACAGGCCCACCAAACTACAGGCTGGCGCGGCCAGAGGAGGGGCCGCGCCGCCCTATAGTTTGGCCCCCCTGTCAGCCCTCCTGCGCCGCCTCTTCGCCTATATAAAGCCCCTGGATCAGAAACCCTGATGAGATTGACGAAAACCACAGAAACCTTCCAGAGCCGCCGCCATCGCGAGGCCAAGATCTGGGGGACAGGAGTCTCTGTTCCGGCACGCTGCCGGAGCGGGGAAGTGCCCCCGGAAGGCTTCTCCATCGACACCGCTGCCATCTCCACCGCCATCTTCATCACCGCTGCTGCTCCCATGAGGAGGGAGTAGTTCTCCATCGAGGCTCGGGGCTGTACCGGTAGCTATGTGGTTCATCTCTCCCATGTACCTCAATACAATAATCTCATGAGCTGCTTTACATGATTGAGATTCATATGAGTTTGTATCACAATTCATCTATGTGCTACTCTAGCAAAGTTATTAAAGTAGTTCTATTCCTCCTGCACGTGTGTAAAGGTGACAGTGTGTGCACCGTGTTAGTACTTGGTTTATGCTATGATCATGATCTCTTGTAGATTGCGAAGTTAACTATTGCTATGATAATATTGATGTGATCTATTCCTCCTACATATGCATGAAGGTGACAGTGTGCATGCTATGTTAGTACTTGGTTTAATCTGTTGATCTATCTTACACTAAAGGTTACTAAAATATGAGCATTATTGTGGAGCTTGTTAACTCCGGCATTGAGGGTTCGTGTAATCCTACGCAATGTGTTCATCATCCAACAAAAGTGTAGAGTATGCATTTATCTATTCTGTTATGTGATCAATGTTGAGAGTGTCCACTAGTGAAAGTGTAATCCCTAGGCCTTGTTCCTAAATACTGCTATCGCTGCTTGTTTACTGTTTTACTGCGTTACTACTGCTGCAATACTACCACCATCAACTACACGCCAGCAAGCTATTTTCTGGCACCGTTGCTACTGCTCATATATATTCATACCACCTGTATTTCACTATCTCTTCGCCGAACTAGTGCACCTATTAGGTGTGTTGGGGACACAAGAGACTTCTTGCTTTGTGGTAGCAGGGTTGCATGAGAGGGATATCTTTGACCTCTTCCTCCCTGAGTTCGATAAACCTTGGGTGATCCACTTAAGGGAAAACTTGCTGCTGTTCTACAAACCTCTGCTCTTGGAGGCCCAACACTGTCTACAGGAAAGGAGGGGGAACGTAGACATCAAGCACTTTTCTGGCGCCGTTGCCGGGGACCAGAAAGCTACACCACAGGGATTTCCTCCCTCGTCAACCCCGCACCAGTCCTGGACAGCATCAAGTATTTTCTGGCGCCGTTGCCGGGGAGGAAAGGTAAAAGGCACTCATACTCCGGTTCCAGGTAAAGTACTTTTCTGGCGCCATTGTGTTTGTGCTCGAAGCTATTTCCTTTAGATCCTGCAATTGCATCTTTTTGTTTCTTGTTTACACTAGTAAGGCATAATGGAAAACATCTGTGAGCTCTTTGTACTATTTCCTGAGTCAAGACATGAATGGTTTAATGCGAAAATTAAAAAACCCATGGAACATGTTAGCATGAATACTTTGAACACCATTGTTGCTAATGATATGGAAAATTCTAAGCTTGGGGAAGCTGGTTTTGATGAGCATGATCTTTTTAGTCCACCAAGCATTGAGGAGAAAATTTTCTTTGATGATACTTTGCCTCCTATATATGATGATTATAATGATAGTGGTCTTTTGGTGCCACCTACTATGGAGAGTAAATTTTGTTGTGATTATACTATGCCTCCTACACTTGATGAGAATAATAATGATAGCTACTTTGTTGAATTTGCTCCCACTACAACTAATAAAATTGATTATGCTTATGTGGAGAGTAATAATTTTATGCATGAGACTCATGATAAGAATGCTTTATGTGATAGTTATATTGTTGAGTTTGCTAATGTGCTACTGAAAGTTATTATGAGAGAGGAAAATATGGTTGTAGAAATTTTCATGTTACTAAAACACCTCTCTATGTGCTGAAATTTTTGAAGCTACACTTGTTTTATCTTCCTATGCTTGTTACTTTGCTCTTCATGAACTTGTTTATTTACAAGATTCCTTTGCATAGGAAGCATGTTAGACTTAAATGTGTTTTGAATTTGCCTCTTGATGCTCTCTTTTGCTTCAAATACTATTTCTTATGAGTGCATCATTAAAACTGCTGAGCCCATCTTAATGGCTATAAAGAAAAGAACTTCTTGGGAGATAACCCATGTGTTATTTTGCTACAGTACTTTGTTTTATATTTGTGTCTTGGAAGTTGTTTACTACTGTAGCAACCTCTCCTTATCTTAGTTTTGTGTTTTGTTGTGCCAAGTAAAGCCGTTGATAGAAAAGTAAGTACTAGATTTGGATTACTGCACAGTTCCAGATTTCTTTGCTGTCACGAATCTGGGTCCACCTCCCTGTAGGTAGCTCCGAAAATTAAGCCAATTTACGTGCATGATCCTCAGATATGTACGCAACTTTCATTCAATTTGAGCATTTTCATTTGAGCAAGTCTGGTACCATTTTAAAATTCGTCAATACGAACTGTTCTGTTTTGACAGATTCTGCCTTTTATTTCGCATTGCCTCTTTCGCTATGTTGGATGAATTTCTATGATCCACTAATGTCCAGTAGCATTATGCAATGTCCAGAAGTGTTAAGAATGATTGTGTCACCTCTAAATATGTCAATTTATAATGTGCACTAACCCTCTAATGAGTTGTTTCGAGTTTGGTGTGGAGGAAGTTTTCAAGGATCAAGAGAGGAGTATGATGCAACATGATCAAGGAGAGTGAAAACTCTAAGCTTGGGGATGCACCCGGTGGTTCACCCCTGCATATATCAAGAAGACTCAAGCGTCTAAGCTTGGGGATGCCCAAGGCATCCCCTTCTTCATCGACAACATTATCAGGTTCCTCCCCTGAAACTATATTTTTATTCCATCACATCTTATGTGCTTTTTCTTGGAGCGTCGGTTTGTTTTTGTTTTTTGTTTTGTTTGAATAAAATGGATCCTAGCATTCATTGTGTGGGAGAGAGATACGCTCCGCTGTAGCATATGGACAAGTATGTCCTTAGGCTTTACTCATAATATTCATGGCAAAGTTTCTTCTTCGTTAAATTGTTGTATGGTTGGAAACGGGAAATGTTGCATGTGGTAGTGTATAATAAAATACTTGTAGAACATTGAGCTTTGATAACTTGATTCTTTGCAAATGTTTTGAGATATTTAGATGGTAAGGCTTGCTGGATAAATGAGTTAAAATTAGTAGTGGATTGTTGTCTTTAAGCTTGTGCCGTACTACAAACTCTATTTAAATAGTTGAAGGCGTAGTTGGACTTGATAGCTTTCCATGTCTGAGAGTTCATCGTAATAACTAAGTTGTGCTGAAGGTCGAGGGAGCTAGCGGGGTACTTGTGCCACCGTGAACGGCCCTCCTTGGAGTAAATTTTAATCATGCTCTTAATGATGAACCTGCTAGTTGTTTGCAATAAGCTTGTGAGTTCTTTTTGACTAATGTTAAGCTACGGTTTTTGGCACTTCCACCATCCAAATTTGCTAGCCTCTTCGGTACTGTGCATTGCCTTTTGCTCACATTGAGAATTGTGCATACTTCGCCGGTACATCCAAACCCGTGGGAGAACTTTCTCTTGTTCTCCTACACATAAGCCCATACATCTCCTCAAAACAACCACCATACCTACCTACCACAGCATTTCCATAGCTGTTCCGAGATATATTGCCATGCAACATCCATTTTTACATTACATGCCATGTTGTCATTTATTATTTATATATTGCTTTGCATGATCATATACAGTTGATGTGTGGTTTACCCATGTTACGCTAGATCATTGCACATCCTGCTACACTGGCATAGGCATACAGTTTCATACATCATGTTTCATTCATTATGAGTTATTTGTACCAAAAAGTGTGTTGTCATATTAGGATGTTGCCCCTAAAAATGGAAAGAGCCGTGGAGGCCATCAAAAAGAAAAGAAAAAGAGAAGAAAGAAAAAATGAAAAGAAAGAAAAAAAGAAAAAGAAAAAAAGAAAAAAAGAAAAAAAAGAGAATAAAGAAAAAGGGGGCAGCATTACTATCTTTTATCCACACTTGTGCTCATGTTTTAGCACCAGCATTATTCATAGTCATCATTTGTGCTCATGTTCAGCACCTACATTCATATGAGAGAGTTTTCATGTTTTACTAGTATAACTATGTGGGGAATTTACACTATAGAACTTGGGTTGTATATTCCAATGATGAGCCTCCTCAAAAGTGCTCTAGGTCTTCGTGAGCAACCAAGTTGGATGCACCCCCACTAGTTCCATTGGAGAGCTTTCATACACATATAGCTCTATGTGCATCCGTTGCATGGCAATCACTACTCCTTGCATAGCTTCGATCATAAGGTTTCCTCTTGTCTAATGGTCATTTACAGCTTTGCAAGCCTTTCTTCCATTTGGCCTTCCAAACCCCCATTAACGTTCTTTATGCCATAACATCCTGGTGCTAATACCAAATGCTTGCGCTCACCGGTTGAGTAGACTTCGAAACAGTTGATTCATGATGTTCATGTTTATGTTTACTTGACTGAATCCTTCTTATGTTGTGAAAATTTACTTGATGCTTGGAATGAAGGATAGAACTTCTATGCTGAATACTTAATACATCTTTAATGAACTTTGTACGGTTGCATGTCTTTAAAGCAATAGTTCATGAAAACTTTTAGCTTGTCTAACTCTTGCATTATCATCTCTTATGTCAATATAGATACTTGCTTTGAATGATTTGATCTCAGCTCATATGCTTTACAAATAGTATGATCAAGATTATGATGGCATGTCACTCCAGAAATTATCTGTGTTATCGTTTTACCTGCTCGGGACGAGCAGAACTAAGCTTGGGGATGCTGATACGTCTCCGACGTATCGATAATTTCTTATGTTCCATGCCACATTATTGATGTTATCTACATGTTTTATGCACACTTTATGTCATATTCGTGCATTTTCTGGAACTAACCTATTAACAAGATGCCGAAGTGCCAGTTCCTGTTTTCTGCTGTTTTTGGTTTCAGAAATCCTAGTAACGAAATATTCTCGGAATCGGACGAAATCAACGCCAAAGATCTTAGAATCCCCGGAAGCATCCAGAACACATGAGAGGGACCAGAGGGGGGCCACAGGCCCACCAAACTACAGGCTGGCGCGGCCAGAGGAGGGGCCGCGCCGCCCTATAGTTTGGCCCCCCTGTCAGCCCTCCTGCGCCGCCTCTTCGCCTATATAAAGCCCCTGGATCAGAAACCCTGATGAGATTGACGAAAACCACAGAAACCTTCCAGAGCCGCCGCCATCGCGAGGCCAAGATCTGGGGGACAGGAGTCTCTGTTCCGGCACGCCGCCGGAGCGGGGAAGTGCCCCCGGAAGGCTTCTCCATCGACACCGCTGCCATCTCCACCGCCATCTTCATCACCGCTGCTGCTCCCATGAGGAGGGAGTAGTTCTCCATCGAGGCTCGGGGCTGTACCGGTAGCTATGTGGTTCATCTCTCCCATGTACCTCAATACAATAATCTCATGAGCTGCTTTACATGATTGAGATTCATATGAGTTTGTATCACAATTCATCTATGTGCTACTCTAGCAAAGTTATTAAAGTAGTTCTATTCCTCCTGCACGTGTGTAAAGGTGACAGTGTGTGCACCGTGTTAGTACTTGGTTTATGCTATGATCATGATCTCTTGTAGATTGCGAAGTTAACTATTGCTATGATAATATTGATGTGATCTATTCCTCCTACATATGCATGAAGGTGACAGTGTGCATGCTATGTTAGTACTTGGTTTAATCTGTTGATCTATCTTACACTAAAGGTTACTAAAATATGAGCATTATTGTGGAGCTTGTTAACTCCGGCATTGAGGGTTCGTGTAATCCTACGCAATGTGTTCATCATCCAACAAAAGTGTAGAGTATGCATTTATCTATTCTGTTATGTGATCAATGTTGAGAGTGTCCACTAGTGAAAGTGTAATCCCTAGGCCTTGTTCCTAAATACTGCTATCGCTGCTTGTTTACTGTTTTACTGCGTTACTACTGCTGCAATACTACCACCATCAACTACACGCCAGCAAGCTATTTTCTGGCACCGTTGCTACTGCTCATATATATTCATACCACCTGTATTTCACTATCTCTTCGCCGAACTAGTGCACCTATTAGGTGTGTTGGGGACACAAGAGACTTCTTGCTTTGTGGTAGCAGGGTTGCATGAGAGGGATATCTTTGACCTCTTCCTCCCTGAGTTCGATAAACCTTGGGTGATCCACTTAAGGGAAAACTTGCTGCTGTTCTACAAACCTCTGCTCTTGGAGGCCCAACACTGTCTACAGGAAAGGAGGGGGAACGTAGACATCACCTTCCCAAGGCTCCTAGTGTAGAGGTAAAAGACACGGGTGCGTTAGATGAGGGAGAGGCTTCGGACTTACCCTCATCTACCAAACCCGTGGAAGGTGATAACTTAAACACTATCAAATCTCCCATTGCATCTCCTAAGGGAACTAATGGGAGTGAGAGCTACAATCGAGTACCTCCACCTTTCCAATCACCCGATATACCGGTTCCCCATCCCCATTTGAACATTCGGGGCGACCCACCTAAGTTTTCTATTGATAATTTCGATACTTGGCAATTTGAGTTCCGCTCTCATGTTTGTAGTGCCTCCAATGAATTATGGAGAATCATCTTGGAGGGCTTCAAGCCATACAACTCCGACAAGTTGACTAGAAGAGAAGCGGTTGATAGTCAACTCAACAACACCGCCTTGCACATGATTCAAACTAGTGTGGGGACAAAGGAATTGCATCGTGTCCGGAACTACACCACCGCCAAGGAAGCTTGGGATGGTTTGACCGCTAGTTGCATTGGAAGCGAGAGCACAAGGAGGAACAAGTATAATGCTCTCAAGAATAAAGCCGAAGGGTTCATGAGGCTACCGGATGAAGATCATGAAGACATGTATGGAAGACTTCTCACCGTTGCCGATGCCTTCCGGCTTATTGGTGCCACCCACATCAATGACTCTTGGATCAAGGAGAAGTACATTGAATGCATGATGCCATTTGTACCCATTGATGTCAAGACTCTTGTGGGAAGGGAATGCTATTCCTCTCTCACCTCTCAACAAGTCGTGCACGAGATGCAAGCTCTCAAGGTGCTTGAGGAAACCTCTCATGATTCTCGCAATCGTGCTCTTGGGATGGCAAAATGTTCCAACCTTGCCTTGGTGGTCAACTCCGTTGAAGAAGTGATTCCTCAAGAATCTTATAGGGCATCTTGGAGTATGACCTATCCGGAAGATTTGCAATGCCACTACCATGATCACATGGCCTTCCATGCAAAATCCTTTTGGGTTGATCCCTCCAAGGCCAAGGAAGACAACATCAAGAGGAACAACAAAAGTGGGTTCACTAGCTTTGGTCCAAAGACAAGATCATGCTACAATTGTGATGACAAGCGCCACTTCATTGCCGAATGCCCCTATGAGAATAGAGAGCTTCATAATGGGAGGCTCATTCCCAAGGACAAGAGCAAAGACTCAAAGGGCAAATATTCAAAGCCCCTCAACAAGAAGTTCTACAACAACAAGACCAAGAAGGGCAAGAGGCCCTCAAGAGTTGTGCTAGTAACAAGGGAAGAATATTCTTCCGATGAAGTTGAAAGTTCTAGTGGTGATGAAGATGAAGAAAGCTCAAAGGAATTGGCCGCCATCGTCACCACCAACACACCCTCTTCATCTCTCTTTGAATCTCCCAATGAGAACCCTCATATCAAGAATGCACATTGCTTCATGGCAAGGTCCTCCTTGGACACACCTATTGTGCTATCAACTCAAGAAGAGTATACCTCCGGAGATGATGATGTTGATGATGAAGAAGATGCAACCTCTAATGGATTGGTCGCTCTTGCCTCCCTCTCCACTAACTCTTCATCACCAAGTGAATCCCCCAATGAGGTCATTCATGTGGAGGAAGAAAGTTGCCTTATGGCTAAATATTCCGAGGTATCATCTCCTAACCCCTCTATGCCTAACATTGCTAATGATCTAGGGGTTGACCCCGCTAGTCTAAAAGTGAAACAAGAGATGCTAGAGTTTGATGAGTTCATTAGTAACCTACAAGGTAACACTAAGAAGCATGTTTCAAGCCTCATGGTTCGTATAGCTCAACAAAGTGATATGCTTGAGAAAAAGGGTCAAATAGAGAGAGAAGACTCTCCTGAAATCCATGCCCTTAAAAATGCTCTTGAGGAAAGTCAAGAAACTATAGCTTCTCTTGAGGAGAGGCTAGAGACTCTTGAAGAGCCTCAAGATAAAATTAACAAGCTCACTAAAGCTAGAGATCTTGCTAGAGCTAAGACTAAAGTGCTTATAAAGGAAAAGGCCAAATTTGGTGTTGATCATGAGAAACTTGTGAAGGATCTAGATGAACTAGACAAGGCTCACAAAGCCTTGAAGAGTGAATACTCTCTCCTCTCCGAGTCTTATGAGCAACTTCAAATTAGGCTTGCTTCATATGACATACCTAGTACCTCTACTCCTTCATGTGATCATGCAAATATAATTGAGGAAAATGCTAGGTTGAAAGATGAACTTGCTAGGACCTCCTCTCCCCAAAGTAAACTTTCCTTGGATGATCTTTTGAGTAAGCAAAGGTCAAACAATGGGAAGGAGGGACTTGGTTTTAATACCAAGGCAAAAAAGGCAAACAAGAAAAAGACCAAGCCCGCACATGAGAAAGCTAATGGTGAACCCCGAAAGGGCAACACCATTAATGATGATGGTGCGGGAATAGATAACCCTCACTATGTTCTCTTTAAAGATTATTATGGTGATGTTTATGCTAAATATGTTGGTCCATATGATGGTTATGTTGCTTGGTCTATTTGGGTTCCAAAGACCCTTGTTGCTAACAAAAGAGGACCCATTGAAAAATGGGTACCTAAATCCAAGAATTGATCTCATGTAGGACTATGCCGCCGGAGGTTCAAAATGGGTACTTGATAGTGGATGTACAAGTCATATGACCGGCGGCAAGAACCTCGTCAAGGAGTTGAGGCCTAACATAAATGATATCACCGTCTCCTTTGGCGATAATTCTACATCCGAGGTATTGGGTTTTGGCAAGGTTGTGGTTGCACACAACATAACTCTTGTGGATGTCATGCTTGTCAAAACCCTTGGTTACAATTTGCTTTCCGTTTCCGCCCTTGGCAAGATGGGTTTCGCCGTCTTTATTGATAATGATATTGTGGTCCTCTTGTGGAGCAAGACTCTAAAAGTCGCATTCGTTGGGTATCGCGAACACAACTTGTATGTGGTGGACTTTTCGGGGACCACCACGTCAAGTGCGATGTGCCTATTCAGAAAGGCGGACGTGGGTTGGTTGTGGCATCGCCGCCTAGCCCATGTCAACATGAGAACTTTGCAAAGTCTTCACAAGGGGAACCATATTGTGGGACTAATGGAAAATGTGTCTTTTGCCAAAGATCGTGTTTGTAGGGCTTGTGTTGAAGGCAAAATGCATGACTCTCCGCATCCAAGCAAGACCATCATCTCTTCCAAGAGGATCTTGGAGCTCCTTCATGTGGATCTCTTTGGTCCCGTTACTCATGCAAGTCTTGGTGCGAAGAAATATTGCTTGGTGATTGTCGATGACTACTCAAGATACACTTGGGTCTACTTTCTCAAGATGAAAGATGAGACTCAATAAATATTCATTGACTTTGCTACCGAGGTGCAACGCCAACACAACCTTCTCATTATGGCAATAAGAAGTGACAACGGCTCCGAGTTCAAGAACTACACACTCAATGATTTTCTTAGTGATGAGGGGATTCGTCATCAATATTCCGCTGCTTACACCCCTCAACAAAATGGTGTTGCGGAGAGGAAGAACCGGACTCTTATGGATATGGCAAGGTCTATGATGGCGGAGTATAAATCCCGCTATAACTTTTGGGCCGAAGCCATCTCCACCGCTTGTCACTCCTCCAACCGGCTCTATCTCCGCAAGGGCTTGAACAAGACTCCATATGAAATACTCACCGGGAACAAGCCTAATATCTCATACTTCAAGGTGTTCGGGTGTAAGTGTTTCTACAAAATCAAAGGGGTTCGTTTGTCTAAATTTGCTCCTAAAGCTTTGGAGGGTATATTTGTTGGTTACGGTGCCGAATCTCACACTTATAGAATCTTTGATGTATCCTCCGGGATTATCATTGAATCTTGTAGTGTGAAGTTCGAAGAAAATGATGGCTCCCAAGTGGGGCAAGTTGATGTTTGTGCAGGTGATGAAATACCTCAAGATGCCATAGTAAGAATGGGTGTGGGATTTTTCCGCCCCATTGAGGGACACGGTGTGGCGTCTCGGGAATGACTATGCTCTACCACGGTGGAGCCCTCATCTTCTCAACATCAACAAACCCCATCAAGTGAAGCAAATGATGCACCAACCCAAGAACAAGAACAACACCCTCTCTCTAGTGTGCAAGATCAAGGACAAGATCAAGGACAAGATCAAGGACAAGATCAAGGTCATGATCAACCAAGAATTCATGATGGTTCCGACGAGTATCCATTTGATATTTGCTCTGCACCAAATGATGTCCAAGATCAAGCACATGATGTTGAGCACTCACAAGAGATTGTAGTTGCTCAAGTTGAAGGTCAAGACGGGGACCCAAAAGATCAAGTTGATCAACTGATACCTCCAAGGCCAAGAAGAACCAAGGAGGAGATCGAGGCCCATCGTCTAGCAAGAAGAGAAAGGAACCTTGAGCTTCGTGATCACACTCATGATAAGGTTCTTGGTGATATAAGGGCAAAGGTTTCCACAAGAAGGCAATTGGCTAATTTTAGCGACCATCATGCCTATATCTCCTTAGTGGAACCCAAGAAAGTATTTGAAGCCCTTGAAGATTCGGATTGGTTGGAAGCTATGCACGAAGAACTCAACAACTTCAAGCGCAACAAAGTGTGGACTTTAGTAGAGAAGCCAAAGGGGTGCCGCAATGTTATTGGCACTAAATGGATATTCAAGAACAAGCAAGATGAGTTTGGGAATGTTGTGAGGAACAAGGCAAGATTGGTGGCTCAAGGGTTCTCTCAAGTTGAGGGAATTGACTTTGGAGAAACCTATGCTCCCGTGGCTCGTCTTGAGTCCATCCGTACCCTTCTTGCTTATGCATCGCATCATAACTTTAAGTTACAACAAATGGATGTGAAAAGTGCATTTCTTAATGGTCCTATTCATGAAGAGGTTTATGTTAAGCAACCCCCGGGGTTCGAGGATCTCAACTTCCCTAACCATGTCTACAAGCTCGATAAAGCTCTTTATGGTCTCAAACAAGCTCCTAGAGCTTGGTATGAGCACCTTAAGGAATTATTGGTAGACCGTGGGTTTGATGTTGGGCTAATCGATCCCACTCTTTTTACTAAGAGGGTCAATGGGGAGCTTTTCATTTGCCAATTATATGTTGATGATATTATCTTTGGCTCTACTAACAAAGCTTTCAATGATGAATTCTCAAAGCTTATGACCGATAGGTTTGAGATGTCTATGATGGGAGAGATGAAGTTCTTCCTTGGTTTTGAGATCAAGCAATTGAGAGGAGGAACCTTCATCAACCAAGCAAAATATCTCCAAGACATGCTCAAGAGGTTCAAGATGACCGAGATGAAAGGTGTTGCTACTCCTATGGTTACCAAATGTCATCTTGCACTTGATCCCAATGGTAAAGAGGTGGATCAAAAGGTATATCGCTCCATGATTGGATCCTTGCTTTACCTTTGTGCATCTAGACCGGACATAGTGTTGAGTGTTGGTGTGTGTGCAAGGTATCAAGCTTCTCCTAAGGAGAGCCACATGATAGCTCTCAAGAGAATCTTTCGATATTTGGTTGATACCCCAAGATATGGTATTTGGTACCCCAAAGGCTCAAGTTTTATTCTCAATGGGTACACCGATGCGGATTGGGCGGGAGACAAGGATGATAGGAAATCAACCTCCGGGGCTTGCCAATTTATTGGTAGGTCCTTGGTGTGTTGGTCATCTAAGAAGCAAAATTGTATATCTCTCTCCACCGCCGAAGCCGAATATGTTGCCGCCGCAAGTGGATGCACTCAATTGTTATGGATGAGGCAAACTTTAAAGGAATACGGTGTCATTTGTGACAAAGTGCCTCTATTATGTGACAATGAAAGTGCTATCAAGATTGCCTATAATCCGGTGCAACATTCAAGAACGAAGCATATTGAGATCCGGAATCATTTCGTTAGGGATCATGTTGCCCGTGGTGATATTGAGCTCATCTATGTTCCTACCAAAGATCAACTTGCCGATATATTCACGAAGCCTCTTGATGAAGCAAGGTTCACTTATTTGAGGAATGAGCTAAATATCATCGATTCAAGGAGTATAGCTTGACCATCTTGCAAACACACCTTCGTCTCAAAACTTTATTTGGTTTAGATGTGGGCATGGAAATAGGGGGAGTGCGGTTTAAATAATTGAGCTATCCCTCCCCCATAATGCCAACATTAAAGATTTCATTCTCGTTATATCATATGTTGATATGTGAGCTTAAATGATGAGTAGTGGCTTGGACCCAAGATATATCTTCGCGGTGCCATGCCACAACACTCATATATGGTGGCCTAGGCCACCACACTCTTCTTTGTGAAGAATTGGAGTTGTTTGGATTTTCATTGGATTTTATTGACATCTCCATGTTCTTATGGGAAATCACTCTAGTTTGGCCTTATTTGCTCATATCTTGCAAACTTGAGTGACCATGTACCATTAACAGTTTGTATCTTCTAAAACCTAAGCCTACTCTCTCCTATAAGCCATTTCCATCTTGCTCATTTGTCATGTTTGGTAAAAACTTGGAGTTTGAGGTGTTTTCGGTCGGATGATCTTGGTTGCTCCATCTTATTGGTAAATTTGCACCTTATATGTGACGTGATACATTATTGTATCACATATGGGTCATGCAAATAACCAACGAAAGATGGGCCGGATTCCCGGTGATTCTGGAATTTTCCAGAACCCCGGATAATCCGGCCCCAGGAGAAACCGGAAAATCCGGCCCGGCCGGATTATCCGCCCTAAGCTAGGGCCGGATTATCCGGCCTGGGCAGATCTTGAAAGGGTTGAGGTCGAGGCCGCGGGGGGGCAAACGGTTCACACCACCCCCCACGCGCCTCTCTCTCCTCTTTCTCCTCTCAAGATCGCCGGACCTCCTCCTCCTCGCCGGAGACGCTCCGTCCGCCCCCTCTCGGAGTTCTTGGGTGGATCAGGTGCATCTCCTCCCTAGCTACCTTCTCCTCCAAGCGGTTTCCACAATGGATGTGGGTATGATTCACAATCTCTAACCCTAGATGTTGTGTTTTATATGTGCTTTTTTCTTGGTGGAATTGGTGTCTAGTTGTTCCAAATCACGTGTAGTGTACTCCTCTTGCATGCTATGAGGCCGATCTAGTCTTAGACAAGCTTTTGATTGGAAAACTGCAACTTTCGCAGGGCCGGATTATCCGGCCCCCGCGCTGGCCGGATTATCCGGCCCGGCCGGATTATCCGCCCCCTGGGGACCCCGGATTATCCGGCCTGGAGCTTCATCGCCGCTGCAGATTTTGCTGCAATCTATCATGTCTAGATTTGTACCGACTTATAGCATGTTTCTCGAGTATATTGCGTATCTTACATGACTTATGAGCATTACCTTCTCTTTGCTACCCGCCTTTGCTTCTCACAGGTGGTGCTTCTCGGGGTGGTCGGAGACGCTCAAGGCATGATCGATCTAGTGACGAGTATGCACCCAATGCACCTCGCAAGTCCGTCACTTCAAGGCGGAAGAACAAGGAAGTGAGGGAGAACTACAAGGCCATGGACCCAGTCTCTTATTCCGCTATCCGCATGAAGAACTGGTATGAAGATGTTCCAAGGGATGAAGAGATAGAGGACAGGAGATTCTGGTGCATGGAGCAGGAGTTCATATACAAGGATGTCTATGAGCCCATGAAGAATCTGAGACCCATGCAAGCTATCGATGTGGACATTCTGGCGGTCAACAATCACTTTGAAGATGCAATCTGGGTAGCTGGAAGGCTGGGCTTGCATGATATCATGAAGATTCAATGTGACTATAGCCCAGATTTGGTGAAGCAATTCTTTGCCACTTTGGCAATCAAGAAAGATGAGGAACGCACTATGGAATGGATGACTGGCTCCACTTACTGCAGTGCCACTCTGCGCCGATTTGCTGGTATTCTTGGAGTTCCTGTTGATGAGGGTCGTCGCCTTCATGGACCACAACAGACAGATAAGAATGCTCTTGTGCATCTCTATACCTCAGCGGGAAAAGTTGGTTTTACCAAGGGGCTGCTTCCCATATACAGTCAGTTGCTCCGGTTCTTTCGGGCAACCATTTGCCCAAGTGGTGGTAACAATGATGCTCTCAGGGGAGCCCTTGTGGACCTTATGCACCTCAGCTATAAGTGTGCTCGTGAGACTAATGAGGACCGGGACTACTCTCTTGATATCATGGACTTTATCTTCCATGAGATCCATGATGCCATGGTCTCCCGGACCACTATACCCTATGCACCCTACATTCAGCTTCTCATCAACAACTCTGTGGCTGTGAGTGGTGAAGACTTGAGTAGGTATCCTCTTGTGAAGCACCATGTCAAGAAGGCCTACAAGCTTAAGCCAGTCTCTTCAGCTGTACCTGCACCTGACACTTTCATGGGTGCTGCTCGTTCTAGTGGTTTTGCTCCTGCTCGTCATCCTGATGTCCCGGCTATGAGGAAGCAAGTGACCCGGCTTAGTTGGTTTCAGCGTCACATCCTTTGCATGAACATTGAGATCCATAAGGAGAACTATGCAGCTAGCCGAGAGCTTTCTGAGATTAAGCATACTCAGGCGATTATTCTACACAAGCTCAGTGGTGATCAAGGTCCCCCGCCTCAGCCTCCAGCTCACCAGGGTTACAGTGGATGGCACTCTGCACAGGTTCCTTGGAGTGATCTTGATGATTGCCTTCAAAGGTCCAACACCTCTCGTCGTTCTCCGGATGCACCTGACACTAATGAAGAAGAAGAAGAAGAGGCGCAAGAGTCCGATGATGATTATGCCTCCGAGTGATTCCCATGGGACGTGTAGCATCGCGCTTGTCCCCTTTTTGGCGTCTCGATGCCAAAGGGGGAGAAGTGTTCTATTAGGATTCTCGGGGATTTGCATGGTTTGGGCACAAGCATATGCGTTTATCATTCTTATATTGCTTGTGTTCCCTCTTATTTGAACTATTTGGTTTGTTTGTGTGCCGTTCAAAACTATGTGCTATGTGGTGTGAGATATTGTTATGGTTTTCGGATTTCTATTTGTTGAGATCAAGGATATTACATTATGTGTGATGCTATATCTCCGCATTATATATCTACACATGGGTATGATTTCTTGCATCCTATCTCAACTTCATATGTGTCAATGTCTATTGTTAGAGCTCATGTTGGATATTTCTTGTGTTGAGGCACCATACTCCTATGTGTTGTGTATTTGTATTCAAATGCAAATTACTTATATGCACACATGTAGGGGGAGTGCCTCTATGTTTTGCCATCATGCTTGTCTCTATAGTGATTCCCTTGCAAATCCGTATATTGTCATCAAACACCAAAAAGGGGGAGATTGAAAGAACATCTCTCACATTATGTTTTGTGTGTTTGATGTCAATATATGTGATACACTAATGTTTGTTTAAGTGGTACAGGGATTACATAGTTATTTATTCATGTGTGTTGGATTTGATCGTCTGTCAAAAGAAATCAGAAAAAGTTGGCCAGGCCGGATAATCCGGGCCGGATATTGTTGAAATATCCGGCCCCCTGTTTTTGGCTAAGTCTTCGAGGAAAAGCAGCGCAGTATGGGGGCCGGACATTTGCCCGGATATTGTCCCGGTATTGTACCAGGGCCAGAATATCCGGGCCGGATATTTTGGAAATATCCGGCCCCCCCGATTTTGGCTAAGGATTGGAAGAAAAGCTTCTCTGGCATAGGGCCGGACATTTGGCCGGATAATGTCACTGTTTTGTTCCGTGGGCCGGATTATCCGGGGGGGGGGGGGCGGATTATCCGGCCCTTACTTAGGCCGGAATATCCGGCCCCCCAGAAGCTGCAACGACTCAATTTTGAGGGGAGGTATAAATACCCCCCCTTCTTCTACCTTGGTTGCTTGCTCAATCATTACACAAGAAATCTGCCAAGCCACCTCCATTAGAGCCACCTCAAGAAACTCAAGATTTGCAAGATCTCCTTCCTCCCCCAACCAAAGCTCTTGATCTTTGGAGATTCGAAGGAGAAGACACCGATCTACATCCTCACCGAAGCGTTCTTCATTTCCCCCTCTCTTGTTTGAGGGATCTCATGCTAGTGTTCCTAATTGGTTCCCTAGTTGATTTGTGTTGATGTATTGTTGTTGATTGTTGTGTTGTAACAGATTTGGGAGCCTCCAATTTGGTTGTGGATGTGTGCCCCAAGAACCTTGTAAAGGCCCGGTTTCCGCCTCGAGGAAATCCCTTAGTGGAAGTGGGCTAGGCCTTCGTGGCGTTGCTCACCGGAGATCTGAGTGAAGCCTTCGTGGCTGTTGGTTTGGCTTTCATAGCAACCACACTCCTCCAAACGTAGACGTACCTTCTTGCAAAGGAAGGGAACTACGGGAATCATCTCCGTGTCATCGCGTGCTCCACTCTCGGTTACCTCTATCCTATTCTATCTCTATATTGCTTAGATTTATCTTGCTTAGTTGTTAGCCTTGTCATATAGGTAAATTCACTTAGTTGCATATCTAGAGAATTTACCTTTTGTGTCAAGCCTAAATTGAAAAAGAACTAAAAATTGGTTAGCACCTATTCACCCCCCCCCTCTAGGTGCGGCATACGATCCTTTCAAAGTGGCTGGCTCCTTCCACTTTGAATCCCGGCCATTTTGAAATTCGTGGGCGGGAAGCTTAGCTGTGGCGCACCAAGGCATGGGTGCGCCACCGCTATTTTTTTTCTATTTTTTGAATTTTTTTCAGCAAAATCTAAAACCTGAAAAAAGTCCTGTTTCTGTTTTCCAATTGACGAATCCATTTTTTGTCCAAACGGCCGTAGGCCGTTGAATTCGAATAGGAAATTTCGAGTAGAGCGATTTTGATATAAAAAAGTTTTTCATCGGAGGTCGTATGCAACCAGAAATCCCGTTTTACCGAAACATGACGCCATTTTGCATAATACATCGAAATTCAAATTTTCAAAGTTTCACTAAAACTAGATCACATATTACATGGGCATCTCGAAGGATTTTATTTTTTGAAATTTCTATCTATTTCTTTTATTTTTTCCAAACCCGAAAAGGCTTGGTGCGCCACTACTAAGTGATGCCCAAACATGCTACATAAAATAGCTGTGGCGCACCTCTACATGGTGCGCCATTGCTATGTATAAGGCTGGGTCAAACCCATGGTTAAACTTAGTGGTGGCGCACCACAGAAGAGGTGCGCCACTACTACATTTTTTATAGTGGCCCACCACTTTCCGGTGCGCCACTGCTAAGTAGTAGTGGCGCACTGCCCTCCTGGTGCGCCACTAACACCCATCTTACGGCTAGGCCTTTTCCTAGTAGTGATGTTTCCGGACAAATTTTAGGTACTGAAATCTGGGATCTTATTGATGTCGCAGAACATATATGAAGCATAAATTATAGATCAAGGTGCTTGATAAGATGTGAAAGCATACTTATTTGAACTGGCAAATTTATTTCCTTGAGGCAGAACACATGTGTGCATTAGAAGCATTCTTTCTTCAGCTATGTGTTTTGCTTTTGAATTTCTTCTACTCAAGCATATGCAATATTTCATGAAATCCAATGAAAATGACAACTTCTACCATCACTCCACACACAAGCATGATCACTTTAACTGGATGTGTATCCAACTTCACCATCATCATCAGTGTATAATTCTGGGACACATTATAAAAACACGAAGCATGAAAATAAGCCAAAAAAAATATAGCTTCCATTTCTAATATACATGTCAGGCATCATAACAAGCATCATAATAAGGAGGATAAGGAAGCATCAAGGCAATCGTCATAAGAAACATCATAATAAACAGGATATGGAAGCATAATAAGCATGGTATGGAAGCATCAATTTAATTTGTACGCAGCAGATTGCAATCTATATGGAAGCAAACAAATTTGAAATGTATGATATAACAATAGTTCCTGCCAATTGTACAAAATATGTACCAACTTCATCGTCATCTGTGCATAATTCTTGACACACAAAGTATGCACAACCAGTACGTTAAAGCATAAAGTACTAATCTTACCCCATAAATATCTACAAACTAGAAGATGCAATGTATGGCGAGAAATAAATGGTTATATGATTCGGCTGAAGAAATTGATTTCACAATTCCAATAGGTAGAGAACTACAAGGACTTGCAGTTCATAACTTTCAGAAAAATAGACGCACACCTAGATCTAGATCTAGCTATTACCTTCTCCCCGAATCGAGTTGCTGTTGAAGGGAAATAACCGGAACATTGTCGGTGGAAGCAGGGACGGGATTGAGACGACTCGTAAAACTGGTGGTCAGTAATGCCGGCAGAGTGACATGCATGCCGCGGCGCACGAGACAAAGCAGCCGCCGCCGCCTGTGCTCGACCAGGATTGAGCAGCCCACGAGACAAAGTAGCCGCCGCCTGAGCTCGAACAGGAAGCAGCCACCACCGCCTGTGCTCGATCGAGATCGAGCAGCGCACGAGACAAAGCAGTCGCCGCCGCGCCGCCTGTGCTCGACCGGGATTGAGTACCTCACGAGACAAAGTACCCATCGCCGTTTGTGCTCGACCGGGATTGAGCAGCATCGTTGGAGGACGGGGGCGAGGAGAGGAGCCTAGGCCATCGAAGGAGCAGGACGACAATGATGGAATCTTCGCTCGCCCATGGTGATCGATCTCTGGAGGCGTCGATTAGGGAGGCGTTACGGCAGCTGATGGGTGCAATAAAAACTATCATGATTTTGGGAATTTCGGTCGGGTCTGAAAAAGAAAAACTCGACGAGCCGTCCGATCTGAAACTACATGGACGTCTCTGGAGTAGGCCGACGAAACGATTCTCATCGGACTCCGTTGTATAGTGTTTACCTTATTAAATTAGACCCGTCTAGCTTGGTTGGTTCGAGTGGAGCATCCCGGAGAACCATCTGTCGTGGTGACTGGTGACGGAGTGGAACAAGAGCGGTTGTGCCCGTCGCTTGCCGCTGCAGCACCTCTCACACGTCCATTCAGCCACCGCCAGCCGTCGGTTGAACCACCGTTGCTCCCATGCTGCCTTGCCGCACCGTCCTGCCTAAAGCGTCGCCTCTATCGGTACGCCGCCATCCGGCCCCGGCAAACCACCCCAACCCTAACCCTAAGTTTATTGCTTATCTCTGTCATCCGTGTTTCCATCTCCGATGAGTCTGGTGGGTGGTGGGGTGGTGATGAGTGGTCTGGCTTGTCCTGAGCAGGGGTACGCGAGGCGCAGATTGTTGTTCGCGGGATGTATCTTACAGGGTGCGACCATTCCTCCATTTAAGGAGGACTAGCAAAAGTGCCCGTGCGTTGCACCGGGAGAACATCAAAAGTTGCTACAATTACTTTTTATATAGTTTCTCCTAGTCAGGAGCTGGCGGCGAGCTCCTCCTCCGCCGCCACGTGCGCCTGCTCTTCCACCGCCTCCGCACAAGCCACCTCCTCCTCCGTGACTGCCGCCATGTCGGTATGGTAGCGGGCTCTGTCCCTTGCCGCTGCCGCAAACGCCTCGTCCCTTGCCACGATGTCCTCCTCCAGCTCGCGGTTCTCGCGGTCGATCCTCCTCCTCCGCCGCCACGCGCGCCTGCTCCTCCACCGCCTCCGCGCGAGCCACCTCCTCCTCCGCGACTGCCGCCAGGTCGGCATGGTAGCGGGCTTTGTCCCTCGCCGCTGCCGCAATCGCCTCTTCCCTCGCCACGATGTCCTCCTCCAGCTCGCGGTTCTCGCGGTCGATCCGTGTGTGATCCCGGACCATCCACGCGACCTCTGCCAGGTTGGAGCGCATCGCCGCGAGCTTGCGCGTCCGTCGCTAGGGCCTGATGACGACCACCTCAAGAGGCTCTCAAACGACGCGAGCAGCGCCCACTGCTCGTCGCTCACATTCCCATCGCTGGGGAGGAAGCCCATGTCGTTGTCCTCCTCGTCGTCGACGGCGTGGATGATGGCGGACGGGTCTGCCGCCTCCAGATCGCTTATGGTCGCCGCCATCACCACCCTCGCCCCCGCGAGTTCCACCCTGGCCTCCGCGAGCTCCCCCTACAGGTGGGACATGGTCGCCGCCGCCGCCTCAGTCCTAGCCCGCTAGGTATTTCCCACACAAACGGACTCGGAGACCCTGTACAACTAATTTAGTGTCCGCAAATCAACACAAACGAAAGCGGGCGAATACTTTTAACATTCGTTTTGCGTTGGCCCGTTGAATAACCTAAATAGTAACACCACGCGAGCACAAACTCAATGGGGCATCTTGGCTGGCTACTCCCGTGTGGTCTGAAAACGTAAAAAAGAAAGAATATATTGTGTGGTCACAAACCAGCACTTTAATGATGTCATTCGCTATCTGTTTTTACATCTCTTCTTCCGCGTTCTCTGTTCCCTGTTGCCGAAAATTTCTTTCCAATGTCACGAGTCATCATCTCCATGGGAGGAAATAAGCTCAAATTTCTCCCCAAAATACGGTGATCTCCTTAATCCCTGTAGTGAATGTTATCCTCGACTCCATAGGATTGCATCACATCTACGTGGGACGGAGCTAGAAGCAGAGGGCCGCAATAGCGACTGACTGCGCAGTGTGCGCGGTGGATTGTCGGCCGTCACCGGCCTCCACTGTCCCACGATTCTCCTCTTTGCCCGGATTGCTTGGGGAGAAGAGAAAAAGAATAACGAACCGGTAGTGGCATGTGCCTATTAGGTGATTTGGTGGGAGGGCAAATCGATCAAAAAAAAGTGTTGGACCAAGGAAACAATCCTCCCTTTATTATTAGGTATAGATATAGATGTGCTAGGAATCATTCAAGTATTAAATTTGATCGACTTCTCAAAAAAAAAAAAGTAACAACATTTGTATCACTTAATTCAATGTAAGTTTCACGATATAGATATTAATTTAATAATGTCACATATATCGCTACATATTCACACAAAAAAGAGTTGGTTAAAAATAAAATAAAAAATCTAATCAAAAGCTAAACATACACTTATTCACGATGGAGGGAGTACATGCAGAGAAGAACACGCCATAAGGATTCTTCTCAATTCACACGATGAGTCATATCTGGATCAACTTGCATCTCCGGCCAGCGACGTGCTAGTGTAACGTGCATCGAACGAACAGCCGTACTATAGTTCGTACACCACCGTCCACCAGCGTTCGACGTAACACCACGGGCTGGAACGAAACGATGGAGAGCTATGCATGGTCAACGTCGACCCGCACGAGATTTGAAGCACTCTGGTTGACCGTGCGAAAGCATTTTTCTTCGGTTTCTTCTCCTCCCGGCGAGCGGAGAGGCGACCGACTGACCGGTTCGCAGCTCCGTGCAACGACTGGCCGACACATCCCCATTATTTCAGGCCCCCGCATGCGTCACGTGTTCTCGAACGGGACGTTGAATTCTGCGACCGACCGATCGAGGGTTCTGCCTGAACCGTGGGGCCGCGAAGAAGAAGAACCTGCGCTGCGGTACGATATGAGACCATGAAATTTCGTCATGCATGGAAGCTTCCATACGAGTAGGGCATAATTTCGAATGAATAGCTAGGATCCTAGTGAAAAGCACGGTCAAAACAAAGATGGTTAGAAGGGAGGTGGTAGCCCAACCCACAAGAGTTAAACCTATCGAGAATTAGCCGTTTATAGTGACTTCGTCAGTCTCAAGATTCGTCGGTCCAATCTCTTGGACTGAGTTTTCTGAAGGTGCTAGTAAAGATATGGTGTTTATAGGGCAAGCGCATTATTTGTGAGCGTCTATGTCTATACTATTTTTCTGAAACAAAAAAATCAACATAGGATAAGCTATTTATTAAGAATCATCGGCGTTAGTGGTGCCATCTCCCGGTTCAGGAGAAGAACCACAGCTCATCAACACGATAAACAAAACAATTTCTTCTTTTATCTAAGGAGGAAAACTCTGGCCCTTGGGTTAATAGGCTGGAAAAAATAGCGCGCTAACGTTATGATTTTTTAGCGCGATATAACATGCTATTTCTCAAAGAGTCCTAACAAGAAAAAAAATACTAGAATTTAGCATGGACTCACTAGATATACTATAACACGCTATTTCTTCCCATGGTTTCGATACTAGGATTATTCGAGGTAGGCAGACTACATCAATTTAAGAGCGGATTCTACAGGTAGAAATACGGAATTTTATTGTACACCGACGAAGGTCCAAGAAAGCGCTTTCGTTTTCGGACAAGACGTCTTGGCGCCCAAGGGTATATTCTCATGGCTTTAAATGAGTTTTAAATGCATTTCAAAATACCAAAAACTTTGACAAATAATATTTTCCTTGAATTATCTTTGAGACCCAGTCTTATGCTCCAAAGTGCTCTCATAGAATTTTTTCCTTCATACAGAAAAACATACTCCCTCCAGTTCATATTAATTAACTCACCTTTTTTTTTGCGGGTAACTCACCTTCATCTAGGTACGGATGTATGTAGTCAATAAATATATCTAGATACATCTATATTTAGACAAAATAATATCAATTAATTTGAATCAGAGGGAGTAGAATATTTTTTTAAAAATCATATACTCCAAATAACCCATAAAATTCAAATGCTCCGAGTTAATAGCCCATAATAAACCCTATAATTTGAATTTGCGGGGAATATGTCCGATGCGGATGTGAGCGACCCAGGCCAGAATAATAAAGAAGACGATGCCATGGACGTGGATAGATGCCGCGTGAGAGTTTTGCATATTCTCTGTCCGCCAACTTGCACAGAATAAAAAGAAAACACGGGCCACTAAAATGACCACGTGGACTTTTCCTGGGCCCACAGCCCAGAGACGATAGGGGCACGAGCAGAAATGGATCGAGTCGCGGCCCCCACGTCCAAGTCCTTTCCCTCCACCCAATCCAAGTCCTCCAGTCAAATTCGCCCACTCGCCCCCGCCCGTAGATAAACAGAAAATAAATAAAGCGTACTAGTACTACACTGGCTTAATTTATTTAATTGCTGCCCATGGAGCATTTGGCTAATTGTACACCCAAGTGTCCCCGGAGGAGATGATTTATTTGGCCATGGAGTAGGTAAGAGTAAAATGTGTGTGGATTTTCTTTATAGAAATACTAAGAGATATAAGGGTGTTCTCCATACTATATGTGTGTCATTACGTTCGAACAATGTCCTACACACCTTGTTTCATTTGTAAAAAAAACTAGTTTTGTACATGCACCGTGCGAGTTATACTATAAGCAAATATAGTAGATAATAAGATGGGATTTGTCTTCTCAATAAAAAGCTGATTAGATTTGTTTGCCCTTCGAGAATTGGAGGTAAACATGCCCTAACTTCGGCGAAACTCGAGGTAGCATAATCATGCCTCAAAGTATGTTTTACTTGTCTTGGCCAAGTTAGGACTAGGACCAGACACAGCCCCTAATCCCTTTTGAAATGAGTTATTTTTGTAATACTCCTAAGTATAATTAACACTTTTCTACCAAGCATATGACAACATATTTCAAACTGGCCTCATCATCTCTCAGGTATGCCTGGGTATCCTTTAGGCCGGATCGGGCTGAAGAAAGCCCGATGCTCAAAAACTTGGCTCAGGTCTAGCCTGAAAGCCCGCTAGGTCACCTCCCTATTTTGCAGTTTTGGACTATCTAGGCCTGACCCAGCCATCGGGCCAACATTTTTTGGCCTAGGTCCAGGTTTTTCGGGCCGGGCCGGGCTCACAATTCCTAGGTATGCTCTCACATAATCTCATTTGGCCCCCTTCGATGATGATGGTTAAACTCTGCCTTCTTTGGTACGCTAGTCTGGAGCCACTAGAAATTTCTCCTGTGTCGTATCGGGAGCACACAGAACAAAAGAGAGCGTCGTTTTCGATTAAATGCTATGTATCTTCATCGCCACTACTGCATTTACATCCTAACCCCGGCTCCAGCCATTAATCGACAAGATATAGTACCACAATAATAGTAAGATATTAGAAACTAATTAGAAGATTTTGGATCTCCACGTTGAGAAGATCTTTCGATCTATGGCAAGCGCCGCGGGAGCCTTAGGGGGTAGGACAAGGAAGATTTTTTGTCCATCTTAAGAAAAGCACACAAAACCAAAGGAAATGCGGCGCATTTGGGTATTTTTTTGTATCCTCACCGCTACATCTATAACCTCCGTCTCTCGCCATCACTCAACAAATGCATCACTACATTAGTAGCAAGATATAAGAAACTTATCATGAGATTATTTATTCCAATTCTTAGGAGAAGATCTTTTGATCTATGGGGGCTGCAGGAGCCTAGGAGGGCACATCAAGGAAGATCGTCTGTCCTCGCTGCTATTGCATTTACGTCTATAACCTCCATCTCTCACCATTACTCAGCAAATGTATCACTACATTAGTAGCAAGATATAAGGAACTTATCATGAGATTATTTAAACCAATTATTCGGAGAAGGATCGCGGCTACTGCATTTACGTCTATAACCTCTGTCTCTCACCATTACCCAACAAATGTATCGCTACATTTGTAGCAAGATATAAGGAACTTATCATAAGATTATTTATACTAATTTTTAGGAGAAGATATTTTGATCTCGGGGGCTTCAGCCTGCAGGAGCCTAGGGTACGTCAAGGAAGATCGTCCGTCTTCGTAACTGAAGCACACAAAACTAAATGAAGAGTGACATTATCACACAATTGTTTCATATCCTCATCATCACTACTCATTTACGACTCTAACCCTCGGCTCCCGCCATTGCTCGACAAATATATTACTACACTAGTAGCAAGATATATGAAACTAATAAGAAGATCTTTTGATCTCAGGGATGCATGAGGGTACATCAAGGAAGATCGTCCGTCCTCGTAATTGAAGCACACAAAACTAAATAAAGAGTGACATTATCACACAATTGTTTCGTATCTTCATCGCCACTACTCATTTACGACTCTAACCCTCGGCTCCCGCCATTGCTCAACAAATATATTACTACACTAGTAGCAAGATATATGAAACTAATAAGAAGATCTTTTGATCTCAGGGCTGCAGCAGCAGGGTACATCAAGGAAGACCGTCCATCCTCGCCGCTACTACATTTACGTATATAACCTCCGTCTCTCGCCATTAATCAACAAATGTATCACTACATTACTAGCAAGATATAAAAAACTTATCAGAAGACTACCAATTTTAAGGAGAAGATCTTTTGATCTCGGGGGCTGCAGCCAGCAGGAGCCTAGGGTACATCAAGGAAGATCGTTCGTCCTCGTAACTGAAGCACACAAAACTAAATAAAGAGTGACATTATCACACAATTGTTTCGTATCTTCATCGCCACTACTCATTTACGACTATAACCCCTAGCGGCTCCCGCCATTGCTGGACAAATATATCACAGCACTAGTATCAAGATATACATGAAACTAATAAGAAGATCTTTTGATCTCAGGGCTGCATGAGGGTACATCAAGGAAGATCGCCCGTCCTCACCGCTGCTACATTTACGTCTATAACATCGGTCTCTCGCCATTACTCAACAAATGTATCACTAGCATGATATAAGAAACTTATCAGAAGATTGTTAATTATACCAATTCTTAGGAGAAGATCTTTTGATCTCGGCGGGCTTCAGCCTGCAGGAGGCTAGGGTACATCAAGGAAGATGGTCCGTCCTCGTAAATGAAGCACACGAAACTAAATAAAGAGCGACATTATCACATAATTGTTTCGTATCCTCATCATCACTACTCATTTACGACTCCAACCCTCGGCTCCCACCATTGCTCGACAAAACTAAATAAAGAGTGATATTATATATTACTGCATTAGTAGCAAGATATATGAAACTAATGAGAAGATTATGGATCTCAATTTCTGATGAGAGATAGAGAAGACCTTTCAACCTAGGGTGGGGACTGCAGGAGCCTAGCCTAGGGAGGGTAGGACAGGGAGGGTGTGGTGGCCGACTAGATGAGATAGAGAGAGATATTTTGGGCCATGGATGCATCCCGTGGTACACACATGGGGTAGACGCAGCCACCAACTTCCACTCTCTCTCCTCACGCTCTCCTCTCCTTTATTGCTTTGCTTTTATACCCCGCGTGCGCCTCCGCTATAAAATTCCTGCCCACTCTCCGCCGCTCTGCTCACCCCGACGATACCTTCCCTTCCCTTCCCCTCCGCTTCCTTTCCCCGCACCACCACCACGACGACCACTCCCAATCCGCGCGGCGAACTTCCCCGTCCGCCCGCCGCCGCCTAGGTCTAGGTTTCCTCCACCCCCGGCTCCACGCGGCGCGGTCTCGCGGATTTCTTCCTCCTTTCAGCTCATCAAAATCGGCGCTTTCCGCTCCGTTTTCGGGCGCAATCCGGCCATTCACTTCCCGGTGATTTGCTCTGGTTTACGGAAGGTTTGCCCCTGATTTCCGGGGTAGTACGAGCGAGAGATTCCCGAGGTGATTCTGACTCTGCAGCAGGGCAGTTTTGTGTCTGCTAGTTCAAGAAAAGCTCTGCCGATTTTTTTTCCGGGCGTGAATCGAAGATTTCCGGGACAGCACGCGGGCGGCTCCGGGATTCATCGAGGGCGAAAATCCTGCGCGTCGGATCGACCCGGGTGCCCCGAACACCAGACCGCGCCCGCGCCCATTCTATGAGCTTGGCTCTGGTCGTCCGGGCACGCGCGCGCGGGGGGCGCTCGCGTTAATGCCTAGGCTGTCCTGCGGCTGCAAGTTCGCGGACCCCGACAGCGCGGCGGTGCGGCCGGACACGATGAGCTGCGGCAGCGACGGGTGCGGCAGTGGAGGCGGCGGCGGGAGCGGGGAGTTTAGGCGGGCGGCGCGGCCGAGCAAGGTCGCGGCCGACGACTCGGTGGAGCCCGCGCGGTGCTCGGACGCCGGGGCGGCGTCCCCCGCGTCCTGGATTGACAGGAAGCTGCTCGTCGACCCCAAGATGTTGTTCGTCGGATCCAAGATCGGGGAGGGGGCGCACGGCAAGGTCTACAAGGGGAAGTAAGTCAAATTTTCCGTGCCTAGTGTTACCACCGGTAGTACTTGCATCATCAGTTGCGCCAAGTTTGAATTCCTGTTCCTTTCTTATCTGTAGTGTACTAGCGGGCGTCCAATCCAATGGGTGTTAAATGCAAAAAAAAGTCAAAGAGTTAGTAGTATGTATATCCAAGGAGTAGAGGGAAAGAGCTATGATTTTAGTTTATAGGTCTCCAACTGTGCCTGGATGTTGAAGGCGTACCTACAAACACAGCAACCAGTAAAACCGCGTAATCTGCTTGAGAGCCACTCTAGGTTTCTTATGCAATCGAGGGCAGCATACCTCCAATGGCCTGATCTATTCCTGTGCTTAATTTAGCTGTGCCAGCCTGTTGTGGATATCTTCTGTTCCTGCCATGGTCAAGGATTCTCGAACTTGTTTAAGATTGCATCTTCTTCTTCTGGTACTTGCAACGCGTGGATTCTCAAATTTGTTTATGTTTCAATGTACAATAGTAGTGTGTACTACTAACAAAATAAAACAATTTCCATGTGTTGTTGTTGCCCACTTGCTCTCACAAATTTAGCTGTCAGCCTGACACGTTCTTGTGCCTAACCTGTGCCATTTTAATTATGCTGTGTTGTAATTTGTTTGTCTGTATGGGTAATTAACTTTTTTTTCATGTCTGCTCTCGAACAGGTACGGTGATCAGATTGTAGCCATAAAGGTTCTTAACAATGGCAGTACTCCCGAAGAAAGAGCAACTCTTGAAGATCGCTTCATTCGAGAAGTAAATATGATGTGTAAAGTAAAACATGATAATCTTGTGAAGGTATGTTCTTGCCTGAGCGCACATTATTGCGCCTAATCTGATTTCTGCATACCATTGCTAACTAAATCGTCAGTTTTCTCGTGTCCTTGTTCTAACACAATTTCTGCATTTCTCTAGTTCATTGGAGCTTGCAAGGAACCATTGATGGTGATTGTAAGTGAGCTGCTGCCAGGGATGTCACTGAAGAACTACTTGAACAGCATCCGGCCCAGCCAACTAGATATCCATACTGCACTAGGCTATGCACTTAATATAGCTCATGCCATGGAATGCTTGCATGCTAATGGAATAATACACAGAGACCTGAAACCTGGTATGTGTGCTTGGACTATTTGATTTTTGCTGTTGCGCCACTATTTCCCCCCTTTATCCATGTATAATAATTTGCATTTAATGTTGGTGTAACCAAGACTGAGTTGCATCGGAGCTCAGTATTTACCTGATATGTATGCTCAGCTGTAGATTCCATTGAACATGTCAAAACATGTGTACACGAATATTTTAAGTTCAAAGCTATGAAATTGGCTCACTGTGTATATTTTTGTGCCATGATAATAACATATGCTTCAAGAGAGAAACATCTGTGCCAGTTAATCATTTAAATTTTCAGTAAGATGCTTTTGCATCTGATTCTTGAGCTTGAGCTTTCCTGGCTCCATATCCATGGTATCTGCTTTAGTTCCCACTCATGTTTCTTCTCCCAAGATGTTTCTTTCTCACTCCCGTACTGTCTCAAACTTTGGTTTTACTTTTATCTTCTAGGTTCCTTCAGTAGTTTGTTCCTTTCTGAGAAAGCTGTTCAGTCAAGCTCTTTATGCTTTTCCAGCGTCCTAATAGAGATTCTTCTGTGCAGATAATTTGTTGCTTACTGCAAACCGAAAGAAGCTGAAGCTTACCGATTTTGGACTTGCACGTGAGGAAACAGTCACCGAAATGATGACAGCTGAAACGGGGACATACCGCTGGATGGCCCCAGAGGTTGTAGCTCACTCTTTTCTGCAGCAGCTAGTTAAATTATAAAGTGAAGCCAAAACAATATGTCTCCTAGAGTATTTTAGCCAAATTATGGTTGAAGCTTCAGCCTGAAATCATACTTCCATTCGTATGCCCAAATAATAATTTCCTGGCTGTAGTTGTAGGAATTCAATTTAATAATTTCCGAACCTTACATACAAGCAGAAATTTGATGCTTTTAGCACTGATCTTTGTTCTAAAACTGACTTGTCATTATATGATATTGCAGTTATACAGCACAGTCACACTTCAACGTGGTGAGAAGAAGCACTACACAAATAAAGTGGACGTGTACAGCTTTGGCATCGTCCTGTGGGAGCTGTTGACCAATAAAATGCCATTCGAAGGCATGTCGAATCTACAAGCTGCATATGCTGCAGCTTTTAAAGTAAGCATGAGACTATTATTTGGTACTGAATTATATAGCTTCCTAGAATGCTGTCTAGCAATTATAAAACCATGTGAATCTCAATTAGTTGTAACTTTCCTACTTGCAAAGTAACCTTGTCCATACTGACAGGCAACAATTTATTAATATCCCTTTTGTGGACAAAGCTGTTACTACTGATAAACTAGGAAAAAAAATTTGAGCTTAAAAAGTCGCTTGGCTACCTGAAGAGTGAATGCTTACAAAATTGTAAGACTTTTCAATGAAATGAAACGCAAAGGCTTTTTGCGTTTTCTCGAAGAAAAAAATTGTAAGACTAAATGGCCATGCATTTGTGTGCAGAAGGCTTTGTTTTGTATATTATGCTTTCATGGAAGTGTAGTCGCATTCTGTGTCATGATGACAACTCCATCGGATCTGCTTCATTGCATATACATGGTTTCAACTCAACAAACTTAAGAAACACATGATAGCACCATTGAACTTGTCTTAGTTTATGTTTAGCTTTTTCAAGGAATGTTTGAGCACAAACTTGTGGCGCTGACAGTTTTTATCTGTTGATGACAACTCCATCGGACCTGCTTCATTGCATATGCATGGTTTCAACTCAACAAACTTAGGAAACACATGATAGCACCATTGAACTTGTCTTAGTTTATGTTTTCAAGGAATGTTTGAGCGCAAACTTGTGTTGCTGGCAGTTTTTATTTGATCCACTAATCTTATCCATATATTCTCTTTTCTGCAATGCAGCAAGTACGCCCAGCTTTTCCCGAGGAGACCCCCAAGGATCTTGCGTTCATCGTTGAATCATGCTGGGTCGAGGATCCCGCCATGCGACCCAGCTTCAGCGAGATCATCCGCATGCTGGATGCTTTCCTCATGACAATACCTCCCCCACCCCCTTCGGAGCCAGAGGAAGACGCGGAGTCAGAAGATACAACATCATCGCTGAGCAGCAAGAGCTCCTCCGTCTCCTCCATCGTTTCCCGTGCAACAAGCAAGCTCTCGGTCGTCCGCCATCTCTTCGCCTCGAAAAAGGCAGGGAATGGGAGGGCATGATGCCATGCATGTCCTGAGACGTTTCTTCCTTGGCGCTGTAAAGAATGTTAGCCTAGGTTAATGATGATGATACAGTGGGAGGGGATGATACAAGAGAGGGATCTTGTTTAGTGTAGGCTTAGCTTGTTTGTATCGATGATACAGAAGAAGAGAAGGCTGAAATGCAACCTATGCAAGCTATGTATAGCTGGCAGCTGCTCTCTACCAAGACTTGTGTATGCTGTCATGTGGCAATCCTTCTGTTGTTTTCATTGCCATGTTTAGGTTTTAGGGCCTGGCAACTGATGACAGTCCTGTTATCCAAAATTCCAAATCAACCAGGCTGATCACTCTGATCAATGGCTCTTACAATTTGAAAAATGAACATATCTGACAGGGGTGTATACCTAATTTACTGATCCCTGACTCGTAAGTAGGGGACAGTTTAAGAGCGAAAGAGAGCACCGGGCCTAGTTTTGCAGACCTACAAAACGGCTCTATCCAAATGTAAAAAAAGAATGCTCTTAACTTCTCAAAGGGACAGGAAGTTAAGGGTTTGAGCTAATATTTGTTTTGTTTTCCTATATGAAATTGAGGGCAGAGAAATGCATTTCATGGGTTCATAGGAATCTGGCAAACCCAATGGCACGAATCACCAATGATTTTAGAACTCCTAGAGATAAAATCACGTGTTTTTCGTCAAATTTATTACTGCAATCCAAAAAAAAAAGTCCTACAGTATGCTCTCTGAAATTATCATGTTCTAGTAGAAATTTATGTGAAATCGGCCATTTGAAACAAGGAACAAGTGTTGAAAAAAACACGGCTAGTGGAACTACTGAAGTCACCAGCAGCAAACCCTCCTCCACCGAGCTCTCCTCTGCAGCTATGGCGTCTCCTCCGAACCCTGGTTCCGCTCACCAGCCTCTCTCCTCCTCCTCATCAAGGGGGCCGCTCTCTCCCTTCCCCGCCGCAGCCCACTTCCCCTCCCACCCCGCCGGCCCTTTCCTCCGGCACCACCACCTTCCCAGCGGCGACTCCGACGGCGGCGCCTCCCTGGACGAGTTCAACGAAGACGAGGAAGGCATGGAAGACGAAGAAGACGACGAGGAGGAGGACGCCGAGCTGGTGGACCGTGCAGCCCGCAGCTCGCAGCCGCGACGCGCTTCCCCTCAAGGTGAGTGAGTCAACTCAAGGGTTCGCGCGATGCCCTTAGCTCCAGTAAAATTATAACGCAGCTTGTAGAACGAGGTAAAATTAATTTCTGGGAAACCCGAAGCTAAGGTAAATTCATATGATCTCCCTCCGAGTAGAAGAATGTCTCAGCGCGACGGCGTCCTTCTCCATTTTAGATTTTTCTAGCGTGTCTGAATGATGGCGATCACTGTTGCTTGCTGAACCACAAACACCAGGAATCGGGCGGGCTGTGATGAATGAGGAGAACGGAGTGACGCGAGTCCAAGAGGGTCAGCAACAGCAGATGTACAACGGCGAAACTGGGCAATTCGTTCGTTTTTCGTCCAGGGGAGATGAAGAACCTGGCTCCATCACTGGGGAGATGAGGGTGGAGGATGGATATGGGGTTATTGGCAGAAGAGAGGGAGGCCCTGCATCTAGCTATTGGGACCTGCTGAGAGCACACCTCTCCGATCCATTGACGTGAGTAATATCTGAAACTTACCCTTGTTCTCTTGAGAATTTAATTTTGGTTTAGCAGGATTACTTGGCACCTTAAAAATTGTGATACCGACACCACGTGCTTCCAAACATTATTTAACCGCTTCCTATCCCTATGGAATTTCCCAACTAATTGAGAGTACAGGAGCGACATGTTAATGCCTATTCACTGATGCTATGCTAGTTTCTGCCTGTTTCCAAAATTATGAATTGTACAGCACCTGAGTTCTTCATGCCCAAATATCACACTTGGTTCTGATAATAATAGACATGGTACCCGGGGATAATAGTATTTGAACATTTCGCTCATTTATCTCCCATGTCTGAATTTGTAGAGGTATTCTCATGGACGATGCAATGATTCTATCATGTGGGCATTCTTACGGAAATAATGGGATGCAGCATATCTACAGAATGGTTTGTCCAAGGATCCTTACCGCATGATAGTTTTTCGTACTTTCGGCTGTAGTTTATTGAAATCCAGTCTGTGGTTTACATATTCTCTGGGATCCTACTTGTTGCTATATCTCTTCATTGATAGCATCAGGATTTTCTTTAAGCTTAGTTACTTGATGAGATGTGGCTTTGAAACATAGTGTTTTTCTTAGTGCACATGTGCTTGACTTTTCTAGAGCAATAGAACCACATTTGAAGAACTTCTATGAAATAAAGGCTTCGCTAGCATTCTCTTCCATTCATGGACTAAGTCATCCGAAGTGAACTGGTCTATGGTCCTATGGACCATCAGAACTAGAAATTTGTTTTTCAAATGTATGGGCTTGCCCCTGGTTTTCATTAGCATGAAAACTGATAACACAGTGCAAACAGTTCAGAGGTTCCAAAATATCAGGGGAGCTAACCATGGTGTCCCTGATTACAAGGTTTTACATCCCTGCTCAACTAAGCCAAAGCCTCCAAGTTTTGTGGCCAAACATCTTAGAGTTATTTTGTAGTTACCCATTTGTTGTGGACATGAGTAACTACATTTGGAAAACTTTAATTTCAAGGTACTTTAAATATTCAGGAAGGTGGTTAGCTTGCTATTGCAACGGTAGTTAAAAAGGGGTTGTCAAAATTACAAATGCATGTGGAAGTGATATATAATTGTTTCTGTCCCTTCCAATCAGAAAGCTTGTGGCAAATGTGGTCAGCCAATTACTGAGGACTCCATTCGACCAAACCTGGGTATGGACTTAAATTGTCAGTTAACAATCACTAAGTTTGTAAGGGCTACTTTGAGCTATCTTACAGATATCAGTGAATTTCATACAAGCTAGTATGTTTAGCTTCATTTCTGTCCAGTTTCGCCTAAGGTTTTTCCTTTGGCATGTTTTCAGCTCTTCGCCTCGCAGTTCAGGCATTTAGACGCGAGGAAGAGTCAGCAAAAACATTGAAACGAAGAAGAGATCGCCTTGAACAGGTATGCACCTTTTTCCAATTTATATTAATCAATTTCCGATTTTTGGCAGGTCTATGATGTTCTTAAATCTGTTCCTTCTCTGAAATGAGGACAAAAATGACAACGACGATCCAAACCTGACCGAACTTTCCAGAGGCAAAGGTGTTCAGTATCCTTTCGCTGTCTTCGACCAGGTCATAATCAAGGTATCTCTCTCTTTACTCAGCCGAGCACAGCTTTAGTTCTCCCCTGTTACTCGCGATGACCTAAACGAGTGTCATCAGGGGAATAAGAGGACGCCGGAACGGTTCGTGGGGCGCGTAGCGGTCGTGACAGCACAGTGCCTGAACGGATGGTAGGAAAATTTATCTGATAACCCGATCATCTTTCGAAACTGAACCCTGTGCTTATCCGTTACCCGTGTTTAACAGGTATGTGGTGAAGACTTTGGACAATGCGGAGAGCGTGAAGCTGCAGTACCGTTCGTTGGCAAAGTTCACTGAAGGCAGCGAGGCTTCTGTGATGGTCTTGAACAATGCCCAGAATGCAAGCTGGTTGTGATGCACAAAAGCAATTGCAATGTTCGTAATTGAAGCTGCCAGTGATGTGTCATGGTCCTTCGGATCAAATCTCCGCCTGGCTCTTTTCGTGTTTCCAGAAAGACGCGAGGAACATTTATCTTTTATAGTAGCCAATCTCGTGTCAAGCTTTATCCTGCTTTTCTTTATGCGAAGCGTGGTATACTGCTACTGGTAGCAACGAGGTAGCATGTGGTGTCAGCGTCCTAGCAAATCTTTGTACAAAACTACTCATACCAGGTTGGTGGTTGGGACATTTGGACCAGAGGCTAAACATGAAAAGAGGACAACCAAAGGGGAAGCACCGTGCCACCAGAGGGCAACTAAACACATACAAGTTCGGTAAGAAAAACATTCAGGATAAAATGATTTATATTTTAAGTAAAATCCGGAAATTCAATTCGGCTCCCGGGTGCGTATGCACCCTCTACCAAAAAATCATATTTTGAAATGTCGAAAATTTTCAACAATTTTTTTTTACATGTACATCTTCATAATATATGTTCGTTCATCAAATTTCACGAAAAATCAATATTTTTTGTGATCTATATAAAAAAGAGAAAACTTATCTTATGAAAAGCATTATTTTTAGCACTGACTTTTATCTTTTTTTACACACGTCACATGATAAGTCGATTTTTCATGAAACAACTTTGTAAGCGTGTAGCACGAGAAGATTTACATGCGAATTTTTGATATCAATTTTTTTGAAATTCAAAATATGTGTAAGATGCATTTTAAAATAGAGGGAGCATATGCTCCCATGTTCCAAAACACCACTCCCAGTAAAATCGCATAAGTAAAATGTTTTAAGTAAGGGGCTGGACAAGAGGCGATCGTGAGAAAACCCATCTAGGGTTTTGTCTCTCTCGTCGGCAGCGGCGACGGGTCTTGGAGGCGTGGCGGACCGTGGCATGAGAAGGTTTCAGTTCTTCATTCAAATTCAGTGCCTCGTCGTTCAATTCAGTGCCTTCTTCGGGATGGTGAGCCAACGACTACATCCTGAAATCATAATAATGTCTTCCCCGCCCTATCCTCGCTCTAGTGGTGCGTCTAGCACTGGCGGAGGGTGCGTGGAGTCGTATGTCCGGTGGATTTCCCGGGATCCGCTTGGTTATCGTGTTAGTTGGTGTGGTTTCAGGTCATTTTCTTTCGATCTACAGTTGTCATTATTGACAATGGTTCCGCGCGGGTTCTTTGGAGCCTTAGCATGGAGACTTCCCGTCTGTCTACTACAACAAACTCTATTACGATAAGTTGTGCCCTCCGGTGATGGAGGAGCGAGGACAGCGGTGCGCCTTTGGCTCGCGCTAGTGTTTGTAGTTGTCGTTAGATGGTCCAGTGACTTATTTGTAATTTTTATTACTGCCATGCCTCTTTGTACTGTTGTGGATGATTATTAATAGATCGGTAGATTTTTTGCAAAAAATGTTTTAAGTAAAATCCTATAGGCCGCAATATCGAAAAATGCATATGTCGTAAAGACATGTTTTTTTTACGACGCACATCGGCACCACAATCCGGCTCAAGCCCTTCTGGTCTTCTAGAGGATCTTCTTGAAAAGTCTTCTCCCACCTACACCAGTTGTCCCCACTTATTTTGTGTGATGGTCCTATTATAGGCCTCACTTGTCACCTATACCTTCTTTGATTCCTACGAGCATAACCTTTGGCGGTGTACACCCGACCCCTTCTCCGTGACTAATGTCTCGACTCACTGCACCCGCTAGCTCTCCTTCCTAGGGAAGGCCACATCTTTAATTGTATTCTTTTTCGAGGTCATCCTCTTCAGCCTGTGTTACTAGTGCTAGTTTTGAGTTTGTTTTTAGTACCTTACCTACTTAGGGGGTCTATAGAAAGGCTTAGAGGATCCTAAAGTGTCAGTTTATGTTGGAATTGCTTTGCTCTTTTCTTTACAGCTCAAGCAAATAAGCTTGAAATAAAGTGCTTTTATTTGAGTGGAAATGAAAGAATAAATCGTCTATCTAGATTCTAGACACAGTATGTGTATTATTCGGTCCATGCTTGCCCTTCTAGGCTCTGAACCAACACTTTGTTGACCCGTTGTCATGTCAACCTTCGACAGTAGCCACCCCCTCCCCCCCCCCCCCCCACACACACACACATAACTATGAACCACCATAACGGGCGATGTACTATTGTGTAGACTAGGGTAGGCATAGCCGCATGAGCTTGACAATGGTGTAACACTATACAATGAGTGTATTTATACATGGTTTTGGCACACACACAAAATGGCATCCTAAGCACTCTGACTTGTTGTTTGCCTAGGCTTTGAAAAATTCCCGGGTCTGCCATTGATCAAGACGTAGTATCACCATCACCAGCATCAATACCATTCTGATCGATGCTACAATCATCTAGGTGAACCCTAACCCTAATGTAGGGTTTTACAATCACGAACCCTAGTTCACAATCGCTGGTCAGTTTGGATCGAAGAGCAATGTTGGTGAAAGTTTGTAAGTGGTATTACTCTCTCTGATTCATATTACTTTATCGCTAATTCGCATGTATCTAGACACATTTTAGTTTGTCTATTCACCTGTTTCAGCGACACATCATATGGGTCAGAGGGTATATTTTTTCCTTGGCATGTAAAAGGTATTGCATCCTAGTACTTCCTCCGTCCATAAAAGGATGTCTCAATTTTGTCAAAATTTGGATGTATCTATATACTAAATCGGGTCTAGATACATCCAAATTTAGTAAAATTTGAGATATCCTTTATTTTTTACCCACTTTGGTCTAATGTAATTCGTGCAAAACAAGATCGCCAAGCCAGTCACGTCAAGGCGACTCCTCCTTCGTTGTTGCGAGAAAGGGGAAATGACACAGCAGCGGCAAACGAAACGATAGTACCAGAATTACCAGACGCTCGCCACGTGGCTCTTCCCCAGCCGTCCGATCGATCCAGTTCCAGAAGAATCCGCCTCCGAATCAACGGCGGCGGCGGCGCGTGTCAGAGCCACTCGTATAAATCTTCCGGCTAGCCCCCAAAATCCAACCTTTTTTTCCCCTTCTCTCCGCCTCTCCTCGCCTCCGAGCCAAACGAGACCGCGCGTGGCGGCGAGAGGCGACCTGCAGCTAGGGTTTTGATCCCAATCCCGCCGCCGCCATGGCCACCATGGAGAGGGAGCTGCTGGAGACGTTCGAGGCCGCCAAGAAGGCGGCCGACGCGGCCGCCGACGAGGACGGCGCCTCCTCCCCGGAGGCTGGCCGCTGCCTCGATGCGCTGCGCCGCCTGCGCGGATTCCCCGTCACCACCGAGGTCCTCGTCTCCACCCAGGTGAGATCCGGGTTTCATAACTCCGAAGGAGATTTCTCTATTCGTGGCCCTATGTTCCTGTGTTTGTTCCGGAGGATGCGTGCGGCGGCTGCCTTCAGGGGAGATTGCGGGTGCAATGCGCACCATTGCGCTCAATTTGCATTGACTAGGCCTGGTTCGCCAAAATTTACCGTCTGTTTAGGCGATACATGCTCTGCCGTTCTTCCCCTTTCCAAGGACAACGAAGAGATGCGAAAAGCTGGATTGGAATTAGATCTTGTCGGCGCCTATGGCTTCCTTTTTCCTCTTTTTAATACCTCGGACGGGCGTTCAGTGCCAGGATTTCTGAAACAGGGGGTGGGTAGCAGGGTGGGTAGCTGGGATGTGCACCTTTGTTACAATTCCCATTTAGAAAAGGCTAGGGGGATTGGTTTTGAGATGGAAAGTAAAATGAAATCCAGTGCTGGTGGATGGTTCTCACCTTGATATGCATCGGATTGGCGCTGCCAATTTCATCTTAGTTTAGGATTCTGCACAAAGAGGTCTCCCAAATCGTGTTTTTGTGTTGTCAACAAATAAAATGTCTACCGATGAAGATAGTGAATGTAAAAAAAACGTGTGTTGGTAGTGATTGAGCACCTGTTTGATTCGTCTGATCGTGCACAGGTTTATGATTTGGCTGTCGGGTATGTGAAACATGTCGTAACATCTATTACCTCTGTTCCGAAACATAAGCCTTTCCAGAAAGCTAGTTTAGCTTTGTAGGAATGCTTATATTTTGGGATGGAGGTAGTACTATGAAACATAAGTTTCTGATTTCACAAAATAAGAAACAAATAACAGTTAGCTTGTCTTCCGCCAGCCTGCTCCTTTGGATATTGGGCACCCCTGTGTTTTCATGGAGTTTTTCGGCCTTGTGACCTTTTGCTAAGGCCTTTGATCCTGCCATTTTCCTACAAAAAAAGAACCGTGTTTGTGCAGAATATGAACAATTTAGATGTAAGAATCTTCTATATAATTACGGAAAACCATGAATTACAGGGGCTTTAAGTTTTTTTTGACAGAAATTGGCGCTTTATTGATCACATAACATCATTACAAAGTTCTTTCCGGACCGCAGCCGAAACAACACTGAAATAAAAATTACAAGACTCAGAATCACAAGACCGAGCTAAAACATGCGCCACCTTGTTCAAAGAACGCCCAACATGTTTAAAGGAACACGATTTGAAGCCCTTAGCAAGAAACTTGATGTCCCTCACCACAACGCCCGATGTTCCACAAAACTTTCCTGAAAAGCCAGCATCCAGTAGTAGAGTTATCAAACCAGTCGTTACTGTTGCCCATTTTGTGCAAAATCTTGGGTGTGTTTGGATTGCTACCAAAGCATGCCCTACCTATTTTTTGGTCATGGCTAAAAGATTGGTTCTTGTTTGGATAGTTGCCAATATTTTGGCTTGCCAATGCTCCACTACCAACCCTAGTTCATTTTTTTATCCAATGTTGGCCAACTTGTGGGCAAGGAATGGCTCAAGCAAAATTTTGGTTAGCCAGTATTTTGGTAGGGCAATCTTCGGCACAAACCAAACACACCCCTCATCTGAAGCTGTAATGGATTCCTGTCAGATTAAAGCACACATCCCAACTGTTAGTTTCTCTTTGAGCCAGCAAATTTCATCAGACTTTCATCAGCTATAGTCCATTAAGCTCGGTTTTAATTTAAGTCTGTAACACCTTTCTGATTTAGAACTAGGTAAGATCTTCTATGATAGTTTTTTTAATGTGTTGAGATCTATGTTTTTTCCTTCCCAAACACCTATGCATAAGTAACATAGGGAAGTGGGCTTAAAATAATAATAATATTTTTTAAGGGCACAAACCGAACACACCCCTCATCTGGAGCTGTAACAAATTCCTGTCAGATTAGGAGCATCATACTCTGCACACTTCCCAACTGTTAGTTTCTCTTCGAGCCAGCAAATTTCATCAGACTTTCATCAGCTATAGTCGTTAAGTTTAGTTTTAATTTAAGTTTGTAACACCTTTGTGATTTAGAACTAGGTAAGATCTTCTATGATGGATTTTTTAAGGTGTTGAGATCTTAGTTTTTTCCTTCCCAAACACCTATACATAAGTAGCATATGGAAGTGGGCTTAAAATAGTAATATTTCTTAATTGTTTCTACAAGTACAGGACTGCTAAAGAGGCTGCAGTGACAGTTTCTTTCATGTGTGAGTTTTCTTTCAGAGAATGGGTAATTCCAGTTTAGAAAGCTTTAGGCTTGCTAAACATATCTTGTATTTGTGCAAAAGCATATACAATTCTGTAAGGTACAAAGGTGTTCTGAGCATAAGCCAGAAATCGGCAAACACCCAATTTTTAGAAGCAGTTGATACTCCTTTTGTGGTTACATTTATTAATTGTGTTTGATTGGGGGTTTGTGAGACATCTTATGTGAATTGAATTGCTAAGTAATTTTTTGTGATTCCTACAGAAGTTTAGTTCATCAATTAATATACTTTGGCATTAAACATCTGTTTTCCATGTTAACTGGCTGCTGTTTATTTCCTTCTGCTACATTTTCCCCCACATTCATTCCACAGGCCAAGGGAGACTACACCTTACTGATTATGTTCTGTTTTACCAGGTTGGCAAACGTCTTCGGTACCTTACTAAGCACCCCCACTCAGACATACAGGCCGTGGCTACAGAACTTTTTGGGTACTGGAAGAAGGTTGTTATTGAAGAGACAGGGAAGAAAAACGGCACACCAGTGAATGGAAAATCAGATAGCTCTGTAGCTAAGCTTGAGAAGTCTCAGTCAATGAAGGTTGAAAAGAATTCTACGTTGGCAAATGTGAAGGTGGAAAAGAATTCTACGTCGGCAACTGTGAAGGCAGAAAAGAATCCTATGTCGCCAACTGTGAAGACTGAAAAGAATCCTATGTCGCCAACTGTGAAGATTGGAAAAAAGGATGTGAGTTTGAAGGTTGAGAAGACTGTGAATAATGATTCCAAAGTTCAACATGTGAAGGTAGAGAAGGTTTCAAAAGAAGTCAGTAGAACTCCTGATACAAAGAAGCCATCGTCTGTTGCAAACGGTCCCCCAAAGCTGACATCCCTTGTCAGATGCAACGATGCTGCTCGGGACAAATACAGGGAACTTCTTGTTGAGGCCTTCGTCAAGGTCTCCCCGGAAACTAGCAAGGATGACAGAGAGGAAGTGAGGGACCTCTTGGATCAAGTAGATGCATGCGACCCATACAGAGTGGCTGTGACAGTGGAGTCAGCGATGTTCGAGAGGCTAGGACGTTCCAATGGGGCTCAGAAAACGAAGTACAGATCGATAATGTTCAACCTGAAGGCTGATAACAACCCTGACTTCCGGCGGAGGGTTCTGTTGGGCAAAGTGAGGCCTGGGAGCCTTGTGGACTTATCCCCCGAGGAGATGGCTAGCGACGCCAGGAAGCTCGAGACCAAGCAGATCAAGGAGAAGGCTCTGTTTGACTGTGAACGTGCATCGGCACCGAAGGCATCGACCGACCAGTTCAAATGCGGGAGGTGCGGACAGCGGAAGACAACGTACTACCAGCTGCAGACACGGAGTGCCGACGAGCCGATGACGACGTTCGTTACATGTGTGAACTGCAACAACCACTGGAAGTTCTGCTGAGCGCCAGGTCAGCTGTACTGGTAGGATGTTCGTCCTGTTAGTGATAGCCATCTGAATCTGACAGGCAGCTTGGTCTCGATTTTTCGTAAGTTAGGAGCCTGTTTTATTTTCTTTCTTTGTCATCAAGGACCTGATTTATTCAGACTGTAATAGTTGACCACATAAATGTTGTTGGCTTATTTGCCCTAGCTGCTGTAACTTTTATGAGGGAGATTGTTCTATGTTTCTAGATAAACTCAAATAGTGGTAGTAACAGATGATGTTATTGTTGTTGTGATGGGGACATGAGTGTGTCGGTGGTCAAACCTGATGTGTACTATGTTTCTCCTGAATTTTGCTTATCCAATGTGGAGAGCTGGTGGATCGCAGGGCCAGCCTCCCTGCTTGTGACATGAGAATCAAAGCAATTCCATTGTCGTGGTTCTTTTTCTTTTGCAACTAAAGATCCATACCTAGTTGAAAGATACGTCAGTGACATCCATGTGCAAGGGGATGTAGGTTCAGAGGGCTGATAACAGGCACTATATTTTGTGCTAAAGCGGCTATAAAAGCATTGCCCTGCATCTGGAGATTGTATGCATTCTGAGCCTGACTATCCGCAAGCCTATTATTGATTCCACTTTTATCTTCAAGACTGGCATCAGCATGTTGAGTGCAGTGAAGAAGTTCATATGTATGGCCTGATCGTCAGTATTTGCGAAGACCTTGACAATCTGTTAAGAAGGTGGGACGAGGGATTTCCCAAAGCTTTAGCCTCTGCTTGCAAAGCAGAATTGGCGGCAGAATTTGCCTTAACGAAGGCCACCTGGGTGTAGTAGTTGTTGAACCGGTGCATGAATTTTCCTAATCAATATTTACTCTTTGCATAGATTGGAATCAGTTGAGGGCTGCAATTTCTTGTTGAAGAAGTGATCGTTTCTACCTATCGAAATGCTCGATAGGTTAGAGACGAACAGGGCCACATACCACAGTTTTTTTCTCTTGCCATCTTGTTCATGCAGTTTGGTTCGCCTCGCTATTGTGTCTCAGAAAAATTGATGGTCTAATCTGATGCGAGATGAATCAGCCAAATAGAGTAAGGAAGTTGGTTATAATTATTCATTTTAAGCTATCCTTCTAGGGAAGCTGGTCTGTCCATGTTTGGAATGGATCGAATTGCCCCCTTTGTTCGTCAATCAAGAGTATAATAACGAAGGCTCTATTTGGCAATAATTACAGCCACGCCGTACGTTACTTTTATAAAAATATTGGCAGCCTGTTACTAGTGTGCTATACTGTAGGTGTAGGTGACGCTCCACTACAGGAAACGACATATATCGTGATATGTCATACGCTCTTGTAGTGTTTGTAGAGACATAACATCTACCTCAAACAATGTCTTCGGTGCCAGCTCAAAAGGAAAGGTAACCAAGGCGGATGTGGGGTAGCTATGCGATCATAGGCTAGTCCATGTCGGTGTGAGAAATTTGAAATATATCTTTTGAAGTATGACCATGTTATTGGACTAACCGATATCTCGTTTCCGAAAGAACTTGTGTATAGTGCATCCATTTCCGGAAACCAACATGGAGTCAACATACCATCAAGAGTGTTATCTCAATAATTAGGTGCCACTACTGCTCGTGGAGTTTCTATTGCCAATAAGAAGAAGGGAAAGTCACTTGCCAAGATGCGCCTCCATGCGTATGCGGATCTTGGCTCCCTCAACCCCTATGAGGAGTCATGGGGTAGAGTCCGCAACCCTCACTTCTAGACCGAAACTCAAGAGAGAATATTGAACGAAGTCTATCCTCGTCCCTCCCAAGATCCAAGTGGTTGATCAACGGTATATCAACATTGGCCAAATGGAGAGTGAGGCATATTTTCATGAAGCAATGGCGATTTGTCAGGAGTTTGGTTTGCTTCCCATTATGGCTCTCCAATGCAACTATGATGAGTATCTTGTGACTCGGTTCTTTGCAACGGTCTATTTTCATGAGGATAAATCTTGGTCGATTACTTGGATGACTCGTGATGTGGTATGATACGTCCAATTTGCATCACTATTTTGTATCATAATTTGCTGTTATTTATTGATATATTTCATATTTAGACATAATACTTATGTTATTTCATCTATTTTGCATGTTTCATCATTATTGGAAGATCAAGCACCGGAGCCAGGATTCTGCTGGAAAAAGCACCGTCAGAACGCAATATTTCGGAGGATCAACTGTGGAAGGAAATTATACCAAAAATCCTATTTTTCCAGATGACGATGGAAGCCAGAAGGGGGAGCCGAGGGGACCCAAGGTGGGCCCAGACCATAGGCCGGCGCGGCCCATGGCCTGGCCGCGCCGCCTGGTGAGGAGGGGGCCCACAGCCCCTCTCGCCTCCTTTTCTTCGCGAAATCCTTCATCCCGAAGACCTAAGCCACAGAGGGTACCTCGCGAAGAGTTACAGCCGCCTCTGCGGGGCGGAGAACACCAGAGAGAAAAGAGCTCTCCGGCGGGCTGAGATCCGCCGGGGAAATTCCCTCCGGGAGGGGAAATCGACGCCATCGTCACCGTCATCGAGCTGGACATCATCTCCATCACCATCATCATCATCTCCACCATCATTACCGCCGTCTCCACCGCTGGACATCGTCACCGCCGTAGCAATTTGGGTTTGATCTTGATTGTTTGATAGGGGAAACTCTCCCGGTATTGATTTCTACTTGTTATTGATGCTATTGAGTGAAACCATTGAACCAAGGTTTATGTTCAGATTGTTATTCATCATCATATCACCTCTGATCATGTTCCATATGATGTCTCGTGAGTAGTTCGTTTAGTTCTTGAGGACATGGGTGAAGTCTAAATGTTAGTAGTGAATTATGGTTGAGTAATATTCAATGTTATGATATTTAAGTTGTGGTGTTATTCTTCTAGTGGTGTCATATGAACGTCGACTACATGACACTTCACCTTTATGGGCCTAGGGGAATGCATCTTGTACTCGTTTGCCGATTGCGGGGTTGCCGGAGTGACAGAAACCTAAACCCCCGTTGGTATATCGATGCAGGAGGGATAGCAGGATCTCAGAGTTTAAGGCTGTGGTTAGATTTATTCTTAATTACTTTCTTGTAGTTGTGGATGCTTGCAAGGGGTATAATCACAAGTATGTATTAGTCCTAGGAAGGGCGGTACATTAGCATAGGTTCACCCACACAACACTTATGAAAACAATGAAGATTAATTAGCCGTATGTAGTGAAAGCACTAGACTAAAATCCCGTGTGTCCTCGAGAACGTTTGGTCATTATAAGTAAACAAACCGGCTTGTCCTTTGTGCTAAAAAGGATTGGGCCACTCGCTGCAATTGTTACTCTCGCACTTTACTTACTCGTACTTTATTCATCTGTTACATCAAAACCCCCTGAATACTTGTCTGTGAGCATTTACAGTGAATCCTTCATCGAAACTGCTTGTCAACACCTTCTGCTCCTCGCTGGGATCGACATTCTTACTTATCGAAGATACTACGATACACCCCCTATACTTGTGGGTCATCAAGACTATTTTCTGGCGCCGTTGCCGGGGAGTGAAGCGCTATTGGTAAGTGGAATTGGTAAGGGAAACTTCTACTGTTTGTGCTGATTTTATTTCTAACTGCTGCCATAATTCATTATGGAGAGATCTCCTTTTGAATGTTTATTTGGGAAATCTGCTACTACTGCAAAGGTAGTGGATGAGGCGCCAGGTGAGGAAGATATACCATACAAAATACCTATGAAAATTATTGAACGCTTAGTGAGTAACCGTTATACAGGGGATGGAACTGTCCACCCTGGAGATCATTTACTGTTCTTACATGAATTATGCGGTTTATTCAAGTGTGCAGGTATTGCTATGGATGAAGTGAGGAAGAAACTATTCTCTATATCGTTGTCTGGTAAAGCGGCGCATTGGTACAAATTACTGGATAATGGGGATTCTCTTGAATGGAATGATATTGTGCCCCGGTTTTATTCTAAGTTCTATCCTCCAAGTGAAATTCACAAGGATCGGAATCGCATATATAATTTTTGGCCTCATGATGGAGAGAGTATTGCCCAAGCTTGGGGGAGATTGAAGTCTTTAATGCTCAAATGCCCCATTCATGAGCTTCCTGGTAATGTTATTATTGATAATTTCTATGCAAGACTTTCTTTTGAAGACAAGACCTTGCTGGATACTTCTTGTTCTGGGTCATTCACGCGCAATAAGGAAGAGTTTAAAAGGGACCTTCTCAATCGGATCCAGGAAAATACCGAAGGATGGGAGAACGACAAAGATAGAGAATCGGGTATAAATTATGATTATAAATGCATTGAAGCTTTTATGGATACTGATAAATTTCGTAATATGAGTGCTACTTATGGTCTTGATTCTCAAGTTGCTGCAAATCTTTATAAAGCTTTTGCCTCTCATTATGAATTGCCTAAGAAGAATTTTGATAAGTATCATGAACCGTATAAAGATAAAATTGATTCATCTATTAATAAATGTGTTGTAGTTGAAACTGTTGATCATGTTATTCCTGAAGCTTATATTGAAAAAACTCCTTTCCCTGCTAAAATGAAGGAGTACTCTGTTATAAATAGTGCGGTTCATAAAAGTGAAAAGAAACCTATAGAACCTGAAGAACAAATAAAAGTTGAACCTGCTGTTGCAATAGTTAAAGATCTTGTGACTGAAAATTTGGAGGAAGGTCATATTATTTTCTGTGAAGATGCTTCTAATATTGTTTCACATCCTAATAAATCCAAGCAAGCTAGTGTTCCTATGCTATCTGATAGAATTGGTGATCATTGCTATTATGGTTTATGTGATATTGGTGCAAGTATTAGTGCTATTCCTTATGAGCTTTACACGGAGATTATGCACGAAATTGGTTCTTGTGAACTTGAAGATATTGATGTGGTTATTCAGCTGGCTAATAGAGAAACTATTTCTCCAATTGGTATTGTTCGAGATATGGAAGTTCTATGTGGTAAGATTAAATATCCTGCTGACTTTTTGGTACTTGGTTCTGCTGCTAGTGATTATTGTCCTATCATTTTTGGTAGACCTTTTCTAAATACTTGTGGAGCTATTATAGATTGCAAGAAAGAGAAAATTTTGACCAAATTTGCTGTTGAATCTTATGAGTTTAACTTCTCTAAATTTACCAAAATTCCTTATAAAGCTGATTTGCCTAATAATGATTTTAAAATGGAACAGTGTGCATCTATTGTTCTTGTTCCTAATAATCCTTTGCAGCAACATTTGGAGAATAGTGAGAGTGAAGTTTTTAGGAAAGAAAGAGATGAGCTTGAGGAAATTTTTCTTCGCCAACCTATTCTTAAGCATGTTTTACCGGTGGAAGATCTGGGTACAACACCGCCACCAAAGGAAGATCCTGTCTTTGATTTAAAACCTTTGCCTGATAATCTTAAATATGCTCATATTGATGATAAGAAAATATATCCTGTTATTATTAGTTCTAAGCTTACAGAGTTTGAAGAAGAAAGGTTATTGGAAATATTGAAGAAACACCGAGGAGCTATTGGCTATACTCTTGATGACTTGAAGGGGATTTCTCCCTCTATTTGCCAACACGCCATTAATATGGAAGATGATGCGAAGCCTGTTGTTGAACCTCAGCGTCGTCTAATTCCTAAGATGAAGGATGTGGTAAGAAATGAGGTATTACGACTTCTTGAAGCTGGTATTATATATCCTATTGCTGATAGTAGATGGGTTAGTCATGTGCATTGTGTTCCTAAGAAAGGAGGAATGACTGTTGTGCCTAATGATAATGATGAGCTCATACCTCAAAGAGTAGTTGTAGGGTATAGAATGTGCATTGATTATCGAAAAGTTAATAAAGTTACTAAAAAAGATCATTACCCTTTGCCTTTTATTGATCAAATGTTAGAAAGGTTATCTAAAAATACTCATTTTTGTTTTCTTGATGGTTATTCTGGATTTTCACAAATTGCTGTTAAAACTAAGGATCAAGAGAAAACCACTTTCACTTGTCCCTATGGAACTTATGCTTATAGACGTATGCCTTTTGGTTTATGTAATGCTCCTGCTACTTTTCAAAGATGCATGTCTGCTATTTTTCAGGGCTTTTGCGAGAGTATTGTAGAGGTATTCATGGATGATTTTTCTGTCTATGGGAATTCTTTTGATAATTGCTTGCGGAACCTTGATAAAGTTTTGCAGAGATGTGAAGAAACTAACCTTGTTCTTAATTGGGAGAAATGCCACTTTATGGTTAATGAAGGAATTGTATTGGGACATAAAATTTCCGAGAGAGGTATTGAAGTTGATAGAGCTAAAGTTGAAGCAATTGAGAAGATGCCCTATCCTAGGGATGTTAAAGGTATTCGTAGTGTTCTTGGTCATGATGGGTTTTATAGGAGGTTTATTAAAGACTTCTCCAAGATTTCAAAGCCTCTTACTAATCTTCTTCAAAAAGATGTACCTTTTGTTTTTGATGATGATTGTAAGGAAGCGTTTGAAACTCTAAAGAAGGCCTTAACAACTGCTCCTATAGTTGAACCCCCTGATTGGAATTTACCATTTGAAATTATGTGTGATGCTAGTGATTTTGCTGTAGGCGCTGTTCTTGGACAGCGAGTAAACAAAAAATTGAATGTTATTCATTATGCTAGTAAAACTCTTGATGCTGCTCAAAGAAATTATGCTACTACTGTAAAAGAATTGTTAGCTGTAGTCTTTGCTTGTGATAAGTTTAGATCTTATATTGTTGATTCAAAAGTTACTATACATACTGATCATGCTGCAATCAGATACCTTATGCAAAAGAAAGATGCTAAGCCAAGGCTTATTAGATGGGTACTTCTGTTGCAAGAATTTGATTTACATATTGTAGATAGGAAAGGTGCTGATAATCCTGTTGCTGATAATTTGTCTAGATTGGAAAATATTGCTTATGATCCTGTTCCTGTTAATGATAGTTTTCCAAATGAACAATTGGCTGCAATAAAGGTAAGTTCGCGAGACAGTCCTTGGTATGCTGATTATGCTAACTTTATTGTTTCCAAGTACTTGCCTCCAACCTTTTCAGCTCAGCAAATGAGGAAATTCTTTTATGATTTAAGGCATTATTTCTGGGATGACCCACATTTATATAAAGAAGGAGTGGATGGTATTCTGCGAAGATGTGTTCCCGAATATGAACAACAAGAGATATTGAGTAAATGTCATGGTAGTGCTTATGGAGGACATCACGCCGGAGAAAGAACCGCGCAAAAGGTTCTACAATCAGGTTTTTATTGGCCGACTCTCTTCAAAGATGCAAGAAAGTTTATTTTATCTTGTGATGAATGCCAAAGAGTTGGTAATATCTCCAGACACAATGAAATGCCTATGAATTATACTCTTGTTATTGAACCGTTTGATTGTTGGGGATTTGACTTCATGGGACCTTTTCCCTCTTCATAAGGTAACACTCATATACTTGTTGCTGTTGATTATGTTACTAAATGGGTGGAAGCCATACCTACAAAAAGTGCTGATGGTGAGACCTCTTTAAGAATGCTTTTAGATATTATTTTTCCTAGATTTGGAGTTCCTAGATATATTATGACTGATGGAGGTTCTCATTTTATTCATGGTGGTTTTAGAAAAACTCTTGCTAAATATGGTATTAATCATAGAATTGATTTCGCTTATCATCCTCAAACTAGTGGGCAAGTAGAATTATCAAATAGAGAGATTAAATCTATCTTGGAAAAGACTGTTAATAAAACTAGAAAGAATTGGGCTAGTAAATTGAAGGATGCACTATGGGCTTATAGAACTGCTTATAAAAATCCCATGGGAATGTCACCTTATAAAATGGTTTATGGGAAAGCTTGTCATTTACCTTTAGAACTAGAGCACAAAGCTTATTGGGCTGTTAGAGAATTAAATAAAGATCCTAAACTTGCCGGTAATAAGAGGTTGTTGCAATTGAGTTCTCTAGATGAATGGAGAAGCGAAGCTTATGAAAATGCTAAACTCTTTAAAGAGAAAGTTAAGAAATGGCATGATAGAAGGATTATCAAAAGAGAATTTAATATTGGGGATAAAGTCCTATTGTATCGGTCTCGTCTCAGATTCTTTGCAGGGAAATTACTCTCGAAATGGGAAGGACCATATGTTGTTGAGGAGGTGTATCGTTCAGGAGCAATTAAAATTACATCTCTCCAAGGCAATGCCACGCAAGTGGTGAATGGACAAAGACTCAAGCATTATATCTCAGGTGATTCTTATAATGTTGATGTTGATATTATTCGAGTGGAACAACCGGAGGATTTCATCAAAGGACAAATTGACAGTTCGCCAGAACTCGACTTTGAATAGGTAACAGTACTGGTAATAAAAAGTTCGCAATTTACTTTCCGAACAATATTTTTGCTGTTTTTGGAAAATATGAAAAATTACGAGATCGAAACGGAGTGGAGGAGACGCACGAGGGCGTGCCGCCATAGGCCGGCGCGGGCCCCAGCCAGGCCGCGCCGCCCTATGTGCTGGCCGCCTCATCGCCCTTTCCGACTCTGATTCGACCTGGTACTTTCCTTTTGTCGTGAAATTTTTTGCTATATAATCCCCCGGACCCCTGGAGGTCCGTATATCGTTTTCTCGACGTGTTTTGTTTCGAGTTGTTTCTGCCAGGATTTGCTTCGGATCTAGAGCCATCATGTCTTCGTCGGAAACCCCGAAGAACAGTTCCTGCAAGGATGTTGACAACTTGTACATGGAGGAGCTGAGGATGCACCCCAAGGAGTTGCTGCTCGTTGAGGGAGAACTGCAGATCAAGGATGTTCAGGGTCCTAAAGGAGAAGGAAGTTTGGAAGACAGGATGGAGAAGCTAGAACAAGAGGTCTTCAAATACAAGAAGATGGCCGAGCGTGAGGTGGATATCTTCCACAAGATTGTGTCTGAACTCATTGCTGAGCACGAGAAGGAAACTGCAAGCTATGGGGCGACATCCTCTCGCTTCACGACACCACAAACAAACTCCAAGCTCAACTCTATGACGTTCAGAATCAGAACTGTGAGTATGAAATCAGGTTTAAACACATAAGCCATGCTGCTAGTTTCAGGATTCCCGAGACCAAGATGTCGTTTGTTGATGGAGAGCCTCTTCCTTGGAAGTCTGATGACGGGAATTCATCACCACCATCGCCAAAGGAGTAATTCATCATCGGTATTGGCATCCCCTTGGTTTGTTCCAAGCTTGGGGGAGTGCCGCGGTATCACATCATCACTACCTTTTACTTTTTACTATCAAGTAGTGTCATATCATGAGTAGGGAAGTTATCATATAAGATGGTTTGCAGTTTGGAAGTATCTCTCCTTTAGTTAGTCGTCTATGTATCCCTTGGTGTGAGTTACCGTTATGGAATATTAATGAGAAGTCTTATCATTTACATATTGCACATCTTATTTTAGTTTGCAATTTCTATTATATGATTTATCTTGTTGTTAGTATTGGTATCACTTTGGGAGCATTGAATAAATCTATTTGGTTTTGGCAAACTTAGCATTGGTCAATAGCAACAACACTTTGAGGTTTAAACAGAAAAGAGAAATACATGTAGTTGTTTCATTGTCTTTCTTTCTTGTTAGCTCATAGCCTATTATTCTGAAGTTAAAACTGTTTGTGCTTATAAGGAAGATGCATGATTATTTCTATCACATGTATATTTGTTTGTTTCCTTCAACTCTTATGCTTGCTAATTAACCTTGCTAGCCAAAGACCTGTACTGAGAGGGAATACTTCTCGTGCATCCAAACCTTAACCCAAACCTATGTCATTTTTGTCCACCATATCTACCTACTACATGGTATTTCCTGCCATTCCAAGTAAATACTTCGTGTGCTACCTTTAAACAATTCAAAATTTACTATCTCTTATTTGTGTCAATGTTTTATAGCTGATGAGGAAGTATGTGGTGTTTTATCTTTCAATCTTCTTGGGTAACTTTCACCAATGGACTAGTGGCTTCATCCGCTTATCCAATAATTTTGCAAAAAGAGCTGGCAATGGGATTCCCAGTCCCAAATTAATTAATCTAAATAGACACTCCTCCATGGTATGTGATTGATGGACGGCACCCGAAGGATTCGGTTAGCCATGGCTTGTGTAAGCAAAGGTTGGGGGGAGTGTCATCATAATAAAACTAAAGTAAAAAAGGCACTCCTTCATGGTATGAGATTGTTGGCAGGCACCCGAAGGATTCGGTTAGCCATGGTTTGTGAAAGAAAGGTTGGAAGGAGTGCCACACAAAATAAAAATAAAATGGGAGCCGCTCTTTGAAGGTTTGTCTGGCAAGGGGGTTAGAGTACCCGCTACCAGTCGTTGACAACAACAAACACCTCTCAAAATGTTACTTTTATTCTCTTTATATGATTTCAAAACTGAAAAAGCTCTAGCACATGATTTAATCCCTGCTTCCCTCTGCGAAGGGCCTGTCTTTTACTTTATGTTGAGTCAGTAAACCTATTTCCCTCCATCTCAAGCAAGCATTTGAGTAGTTGTGATCAAACCATTATATTGTGATTTGCTTCATCATGGCTTTTATTCTTCCTTGTTTAGTACAAGTTTTATCTGAATGAATATAGCTTTGCAAGTTATCAATGATCATGAGGAGACTATTATGATTGAGTATGCAAGTTGTGCAATATAAACTTTAACATGAGAGCATTGCTCGATAGATAAGTATAACCTGTTAATTGTTCTCTGACCAAGAACGAAGTTTGCCATCACCAACTATGATTTCTTATGCACCTTTATTTGTGATTACCTTATACTTGTTTCAAGTTGAGTCATATGAGGAAGTTATTTACTAGAATGTCTTGTGTGAATGAATATGATGCTTCTTGTCCGTATTTTATTGATCGACTCTTCACTCCATAAACATGTGGTCCAGTTTACTGAGTTCAGTTTCGCTTGGGGACAAGCGAAGTCTAAGCTTGGGGGGAGTTGATACGTCCAATTTGCATCACTATTTTGTATCATAATTTGCTGTTATTCATTGATATATTTCATATTTGGACATAATACTTATGTTGTTTCATCTATTTTGCATGTTTCATCATTATTGGAGGATCAAGCACCGGAGCCAGGATTCTGCTGGAAAAAGCACCGTCAGAACGCAATATTTCGGAGGATCAACTGTGGAAGGAAATTATACCAAAAATCCTATTTTTCCAGATGACGATGGAAGCCAGAAGGGGGAGCCGAGGGGACCCAAGGTGGGCCCAGACCATAGGCCGGCGCGGCCCATGGCCTGGCCGCGCCGCCTGGTGAGGAGGGGGCCCACAGCCCCTCTCGCCTCCTTTTCTTCACGAAATCCTTCGTCCCAAAGACCTAAGCCACAGAGGGTACCTCGCGAAGAGTTACAGCCGCCTCTGCGGGGCGGAGAACACCAGAGAGAAAAGAGCTCTCCGGCGGGCTGAGATCCGCCGGGGAAATTCCCTCCGGGAGGGGGAAATCGACGCCATCGTCACCGTCATCGAGCTGGACATCATCTCCATCACCATCATCATCATCTCCACCATCATTACCGCCGTCTCCACCGCTGGACATCGTCACCGCCGTAGCAATTTGGGTTTGATCTTGATTGTTTGATAGGGAAAACTCTCCCGGTATTGATTTCTACTTGTTATTGATGCTATTGAGTGAAACCATTGAACCAAGGTTTATGTTCAGATTGTTATTCATCATCATATCACCTCTGATCATGTTCCATATGATGTCTCGTGAGTAGTTCGTTTAGTTCTTGAGGACATGGGTGAAGTCTAAATGTTAGTAGTGAATTATGGTTGAGTAATATTCAATGTTATGATATTTAAGTTGTGGTGTTATTCTTCTAGTGGTGTCATGTGAACGTCGACTACATGACACTTCACCTTTATGGGCCTAGGGGAATGCATCTTGTACTCGTTTACCGATTGCGGGGTTTCCGGAGTGACAGAAACCTAAACCCCCGTTGGTATATCGATGCAGGAGGGATAGCAGGATCTCAGAGTTTAAGGTTGTGGTTAGATTTATTCTTAATTACTTTCTTGTAGTTGCGGATGCTTGCAAGGGGTATAATCACAAGTATGTATTAGTCCTAGGAAGGGCGGTACATTAGCATAGGTTCACCCACACAACACTTATCAAAACAATGAAGATTAATTAGCCGTATGTAGCGAAAGCACTAGACTAAAATCCCGTGTGTCCTCGAGAACGTTTGGTCATTATAAGTAAACAAACCGGCTTGTCCTTTGTGCTAAAAAGGATTGGGCCACTCGCTGCAATTGTTACTCTCGCACTTTACTTACTCGTACTTTATTCATCTGTTACATCAAAACCCCCTGAATACTTGTCTGTGAGCATTTACAGTGAATCCTTCATCGAAACTGCTTGTCAACACCTTCTGCTCCTCGTTGGGATCGACATTCTTACTTATCGAAGATACTACGATACACCCCCTATACTTGTGGGTCATCATGGTACTCACTACCACTTGGAGTGCATTCGGATGCATTATGGGTTATACCATTCCGGACAACTGTGAGGATGAACCTAGCTGCTGGAGGTTCCATGATGGAAATAATGCAAGATCCAAGAACGTACTAGAGCCTCTCTATATGCGTGGTAAATGCAAGCTTGGGTTCACTTTCGGTCTTCAGCAGTCTATGATATCATGCTTCGCATCTACCGTGAGACCGTTGTCATCAAAGTAGGTAACCTTGATGAGATTCACTCCTTTGTCATTGACTTATTGCTTCAGACACCTCCGGAGGGGAAAAGGTGTGAAGATCGATGTGATGGATTGCTTGTGGAACCATATTTATCTGCGTATGCTGGAGAAGTGGTCACCTAATTCGTTTGCTCCCTATATCATGAAGCTCATTTGTGAGACGTGGCGTCAGAATTTTAATGGTGTGTGTCTTCAAGCTACTACACCCCTTACCAAGCATCCTAGGAAGAAGCTCCTTGATACGTCTCAAACGTATCTATAATTTCTTATGTTCCATGCTACTTTTATGATGATACTCACATGTTTTATACACACTTTATGTCATATTTATGCATTTTCCGGCACAAACCTATTGACAAGATGCCGAAGAGCCAGTTGCTGTTTTCTGCTGTTTTTTGTTTCAGAAATCCTACAAAGGAAATATTCTCGGAATTGGACAAAATCAACGCCCAGGGTCTTATTATTCCACGAAGCTTTCAGAAGACCGAAGGAGATACGAAGTGGGGCCACGAGGTGGCGCCACACTAAGGCGGCGCGGCCAAGGAGGGGCCCACGCCGCCCTGTTGTGTGGGCCCCTCGTGACGCCTCTAAACCTACCCTTCCGCCTACTTAAAGCCTTCGTCGAGGAAACCCCAGTACCGAGAGCCACGATACGGAAAACCTTCCAGAGACGCCGCCGCCGCCAATCCCATCTCGGGGGATTCAGGAGATCGCCTCCGGCACCCTGCCGGAGAGGGGAATCATCTCCCGGAGGACTCTTCATCACCATGATCGCCTCCGGAGTGATGTGTGAGTAGTTCACCCCTGGACTATGGGTCCATAGCAGTAGCTAGATGGTTGTCTTCTCCTCATTGTGCTATCATGTTAGATCTTGTGAGCTGCCTAACATGATCAAGATCATCTATTTGTAATACTACATGTTGTGTTTATTGGGATCCGATGAATATGGAATACTATGTTATGTTGATTATCATCTATCATATATGTGTTGTTTATGATCTTGCATGCTCTCCGTTGCTAGTAGAGGCTCTGGCCAAGTTGATACTTGTAACTCCAAAAGGGAGTATTTATGCTCGATAGTGGGTTCATGCCTCCATTTAATTTGGGACAGTGACAGAAAGTTCTAAGGTTGTGGATGTGCTGTTGCCACTAGGGATAAAACATCAATGCTTTGTCTAAGGATATTTGTGTTGATTACATTACGCACCATACTTAATGCAATTGTCTGTTGTTTGTAACTTAATACTGGAAGGGGTGCGGATGCTAACCTGAAGGTGGACTTTTTAGGCATAGATGCATGCTGGATAGCGGTCTATGTACTTTGTCGTAATGCCCAATTGAATTTCACACTACTCATCATGATATGTATGTGCATTGTTATGCCCTCTTTATTTGTCAATTGCCCAACTGTAATTTGTTCACCCAACATGCTATTTCTTATTGGATAGACACCACTAGTGAACTGTGGACCCCGGTCCATTCTTTTACATCGAATACAATCTACTGCAATACTTGTTCTTCACTGTTCTTCGCAAACATCATTTTCCACACTATACATCTAATCCTTTGTTACAGCAAGCCGGTGAGATTGACAACCTCACTGTTAAGTTGGGGCAAAGTATTTGGATTGTGTTGTGCAGGTTCCACGTTGGCGCTGGAATCCCTGGTGTTGCGCCGCACTACACTCCGTCACCAACAACCTTCGCGTGCTCCTTGACTCCTACTGGTTCGATAACCTTGGTTTCTTACTGAGGGAAAACTTGTCGTTGCACGCATCACACCTTCCTCTTGGGGTTCCCAACGGCGTGTGCTTTACGTGTCATCAAGACAGTTTTCTGGCGCCGTTGCCGGGGAGATCAAGACACGCTGCAAGGGGAGTCTCCACTTCCAATCTCTTTTCTTTGTTTTTGTCTTGCTTTATTTTATTTACTGCTTTGTTTGCTTTCTTATATCAAAATACAAAAAAATTAGTTACTTGCTTTACTTTATTTACTATCTTGTTTGCGTTCTCCATATTAAAAACACAAAAAAAATTAGTTACTTGCATTTACTTTATTTACCTTTTGTTTATTTCATCATGTTGCCTCCTAAGTTCACTTTGAAAAAAATACCGGTAGGACAAGGGTCTATCATTGGAAGAGATAATATAGAAGAATTTTTCACCCATGTTAGTATGGATGAAGATTTTGAAGATATACCATTATTAAAAGTTGCTCCTACTTATGAAAGTGCTTCTGCTTGTTTAGTACACATGTTGGAAACTAGATTATTTAATCTCAATCCCATAATGCAACATATGTTTCTTACACTTTCTGATATGGAGATGGGAGAAAAGAGAGATTTTGTTTTAAAAGTCCTTCTTAGAGAATTTGAAGATGTAGATAAAGAAGCTAGAAAAGTTTTTATTAAGCATAAGAGGCTTGGTTTGTTCACTGATTTTAAAAGAACACTTGAAAAGATGGACATGGATAGAATAAGGTACACTAATAATGTTAATGATGGTGGGGAGATTAAAGTACCGATACCTAGTGATACGTCTCCGACGTATCGATAATTTCTTATGTTCCATGCCACATTATTGATGATATCTACATGTTTTATGCATACTTTATGTCATATTTATGCATTTTCCGGCACTAACCTATTAACGAGATGCCGAAGAGCCAGTTGCTGTTTTCTGCTGTTTTTGGTTTCAGAAATCCTAGTAAGGAAATATTCTCGGAATTGGACGAAATCAACGCCCAGGGGCCTATTTTGCCACGAAGCTTCCAGAAGTCCGAGGGAGAGACGAAGTGGGGCCACGGGGCGCCGCCACACTAGGGCGGCGCGGCCCAGGGGGGCCCGCGTGGCCCTAGCGTGTGGGGCCCCCGTGACGCCTCCGACTCCGCCCTTCCGCCTACTTAAGGTCTTCGTCGCAAAACCCCCAGTACCGAGAGCCACGATACGGAAAACCTTCCAGAGACGCCGCCGCCGCCAATCCCATCTCGGGGGATTCAGGAGATCGCCTCCGGCACCCTGCCGGAGAGGGGAATCATCTCCCGGAGGACTCTTCACCGCCATGGTCGCCTCCGGAGTGATGAGTGAGTAGTTCACCCCTGGACTATGGGTCCATAGCAGTAGCTAGATGGTCGTCTTCTCCTAATTGTGCTTCATTGTCGGGTCTTGTGAGCTGCCTAACATGATCAAGATCATCTATCTGTAATGCTATATGTTGTGTTTGTTGGGATCCGATGGATAGAGAATACTATGCTATGTTGATTATCAATCTATTACCTATGTGTTGTTTATGATCTTGCATGCTCTCCGTTATTAGTAGAGGCTCTGGCCAAGTTTTTGCTAGTAACTCCAAGAGGGAGTATTTATGCTCGATAGTGGGTTCATGCCTCCATTAAATCTGGGACAGTGACAGAAAGTTCTAAGGTTGTGGATGTGTTGTTGCCACTAGGGATAAAACATCAATGCTAGGTGCAAGGATGTAGTTGTTGATTACATTACGCACCATACTTAATGCAATTGTCTGTTGTTTTCAACTTAATACTGGAAGGGGTTCGGATGATAACCTGAAGGTGGAATTTTTAGGCACAGATGCATGCTGGATAGCGGTCTATGTACTTTGTCGTAATGCCCAATTAAATCTCACAATACTCATCATATCATGTATGTGCATGGTCATGCCCTCTTTATTTGTCAATTGCCCAACTGTAATTTGTTCACCCAACATGCTTATTCTTATCGGAGAGACGCCTCTAGTGAACTGTGGACCCCGGTCCATTCTTTTAATCGAATACAATCTACTGCAATACTTGTTCTACTGTTTTCTGCAAACAATCATCATCCACACTATACATCTAATCCTTTGTTACAGCAAGCCGGTGAGATTGACAACCTCACTGTTACGTTGGGACAAAGTACTTTGGTTGTGTTGTGCAGGTTCCACGTTGGCGCCGGAATCCCTGGTGTTGCGCCGCACTACATCTCGCCGCCATCAACCTTCAACGTGCTTCTTGGCTCCTACTGGTTCGATAAACCTTGGTTTCTTACTGAGGGAAAACTTGCCGCTGTACGCATCACACCTTCCTCTTGGGGTTCCCAACGGTCGCGTGCTGTACGCGTATCAAGACTGTTTTCTGGCGCCGTTGCAGGGGAGATCAAGACACGCTGCAAGGGGCGTCTCCACCTCCAATCTCTTTACTTTGTTTTTGTCTTGCTTTACTTTTATTTACTACTTTGTTTGCTGCACTAAATCAAAACACAAAAAAATTAGTTGCTAGCTTTACTTTATTTACTGTCTTGTTTGCATTCTCCATATTAAAAACACAAAAAAATTAGTTACTTGCATTTACTTTATCTAGTTTGCTTTATTTATTGTTGCTAAAATGGGTACTCCTGAAAATACTAAGTTGTGTGACTTCACAACCACAAATAATAATGATTTCTTATGCACACCTATTGCTCCACCTGCTACTACAGCAGAATTCTTTGAAATTAAACCTGCTTTACTAAATCTTGTTATGAGAGAGCAATTTTCTGGTGTTAGTTCTGATGATGCTGCTGCCCATCTTAATAATTTTGTTGAATTATGTGAAATGCAAAAGTATAAGGATGTAGATGGTGACATTATAAAATTAAAATTGTTCCCTTTCTCATTAAGAGGAAGAGCTAATGATTGGCTGCTATCTCTGCCTAAGAATAGTATTGATTCATGGACTAAATGCAAGGATGCTTTTATTGGTAGATATTATCCCCCTGCTAAAATTATATCTTTGAGAAGTAGCATAATGAATTTTAAACAATTGGATAATGAGCATGTTGCACAAGCTTGGGAAAGAATGAAATCTTTGGTTAAAAATTGCCCAACCCATGGACTGACTACTTGGATGATCATCCAAACCCTTTTATGCAGGACTGAATTTTTCTTCGCGTAACCTATTGGATTCAGCTGCTGGAGGTACCTTTATGTCCATCACTCTAGGCGACGCAACAAAGCTTCTTGATAATATGATGATTAATTACTCGATCTGAATGGCACACGGAAAGAGCTCCAGAAGGTAAGAAGGTAAATTCTGTCAAAGAAACCTCTTCCTTGAGTGATAAGATTGATGCTATTATGTCTATGGTTGTGAATGGTAGGACTAATGTTGATACAAATAATGTTCCGTTAGCTTCATTGGTTGCTCAAGAAGAACATGTTGATGTAAACTTCATTAAAAATAATAATTTCAACAACAATGCTTACCGGAACAATTCTAGTAACAACTATAGGCCATATCCTTATAATAATGGCAATGGCTATGGTAATTCTTATGGGAATTCTTACAACAATACTAGAAACACACCCCCTGGACTTGAAGCCATGCTTAAAGAATTTATTAGTACACAAACTGCTTTTAACAAATCTGTTGAAGAAAAGCTTGGGAAAATTGATATACTTGCTTCTAAAGTCGATAGTCTTGCTGCTGATGTTGATCTTTTGAAATCGAAAGTTATGCCTAATGAAAATCATAATAATAAAATTGTTACTACAGAAAATGCCATCCAAGTTAGAATTAATGAGAATATAAAATTGATGGCCGAATTGCGTGCTAGGTGGGAAAAAGAAGAAAATGAAAAAGAAGATAATATAGCTAAAGTTTGGACTATTACCACCACTAGTAATGCTAATGCTCCACATGTTGCTGCACCTCCTACTATTAATGGTAAAATAATTGGTATTGGCAATGTTTCCACTTCTAATGCAAAGAGCGAAAAACTGCCTGAAACTGCTAAAACTGCTGAAACTGCCTGTGATAAAACTGCTGAAATTTTTTCCAACATTGGGGATAATGATCCCATTGCTTTAGACTATAAAGGTTTGGATTTTGATGATTGCCACATCTCTGAAGTTATAAAGTTCTTACAAAAACTTGCTATAAGTTTGGCCTTTACAAAACATATTACAAATGCTCTCATAAAAGCTAGAGAAGAGAAACTAGAACGCGAAGCTTCTATTCCTAGGAAGCTAGAGGATGGTTGGGAGCCCATCATTAAGATGAAGGTCAATGATTTTGATTGTAATGCTTTATGTGATCTTGGTGCAAGTATTTCTGTTATGTCTAAGAAAATCTATAATATGCTTGACTTGCCACCATTGAAAAATTGTTATTTGGATGTTAATCTTGCTGATAATTCTACAAAGAAACCTTTGGGGAGAGTTGATAATGTTCGCATTACTGTTAACAATAACCTTGTCCCCGTTGATTTTGTTGTCTTGGAAATTGAATGCAATGCATCTTGTCCTATTATATTGGGAAGACCTTTTCTTCGAACTGTTGGTGCTATCATTGATATGAAGGAAGGTAATATTAAATATCAATTTCCTCTCAAGAAAGGTATGGAACACTTCCCTAGAAAGAGAATGAAGTTACCTTTTGATTCTATCATTAGAACAAATTATGATGTCGATGCTTCGTCTCTTGATAATACTTGATATACACTTTCTGCGCCTAGCTGAAAGGCGTTAAAGAAAAGCGCTTATGGGAGACAACCCATGATTTTACTTCTGTACTTTTATTTTATATTTGAGTCTTGGAAGTTGTTACTACTGTAACAACCTCTCCTTATCTTAGTTTTGTGCATTGTTGTGCCAAGTAAAGTCGTTGATAGTAAGGTTCATACTAGATTTGGATTACTGCGCAGAAACAGATTTATTTGCTGTCACGAATCTGGGCCTAATTCTATGTAGGTAACTCAGAAAATTATACCAATTTACGTGAGTGATCCTGAGATATGTACGCAACTTCCATTAAATTTGAGCATTTTCATTTGAGCAAGTCTGGTGCCTCTTAGAAATTCGTCTTTACGAACTGTTCTGTTTTGACAGATTCTGCCTTTTATTTCGCATTGCCTGTTTTGCTATGCTTGATAGATTTTTCGATTCCATTAACTTTCATTAGCTTTGTGCAATGTCCAGAAGTGTTAAGAATGATTATGTCACCTCTGAACATGTGAATTTTAATTGTGCACTAACCCTCTAATGAGTTGTTTTGAGTTTGGTGTGGAGGAAGTTTTCAAGGATCAAGAGAGGAGGATGATACAATATGATCAAGGAGAGTGAAAGCTCTAAGCTTGGGGATGCCCCGGTGGTTCACCCCTGCATATATCAAGTAGACTCAAGCGTCTAAGCTTGGGGATGCCCAAGGCATCCCCTTCTTCATCGACAACATTATCAGGTTCCTCTAGTGAAACTATATTTTTATTCCATCACATCTTATGTACTTTGCTTGGAGCGTCGGTTTGTTTTTGTTTTTGTTTTGTTTGAATAAAATGGATCCTAGCCTTCATTGTGTGGGAGAGAGAAACGCTCCATTGTTGCATATGGACGAATATGTCCTTAGGCTTTACTCATAATATTCATGGCGAAGGTTGAATCTTCTTCGTTAAACTGGTATATGGTTGGAAACGGGAAATGCTACATGTAGTAATTGGTAAAATGTCTTGGATAATGTGATACTTGGCAATTTTTGTGCTCATGTTTAAGCTCTTGCATCATATACTTTGCACCTATTAATGAAGAAATACATAGAGCTTGCTAAAATTTGGTTTGCATAATTGGTCTCTCTAAGGTCTAGATAATTTCTAGTAAGAGTTTGAACAACAAGGAAGACGGTGTAGAGTCTTATAATGTTTACAATATGTCTTTTATGTGAGTTTTGCTGCACCGCTTCATACTTGTGTTTGTTTCAAATAACCTTGCTAGCCTAAACCTTGTATCGAGAGAGAATACTTCTCATGCATCCAAAATCCTTGAGCCAACCACTATGCCATTTGTGTCCACCATACCTACCTACTACATGGTATTTCTCCGCCATTCCAAAGTAAATTGCTTGAGTGCTACCTTTAAAATTTCTACCCTCTACCTTTGCAATATATAGCTCATGGGACAAATAGCCTAAAAAATATTGTGGTATTGAATATGTACTTATGCATTTTATTTCTTATAAGTTGCTTGTTGTGCGATAACCATGTTCCTGGGGACGCCATCAACTACTCTTTGTTGAATATCATGTGAGTTGCTATGCATGTCCGTCTTGTCTGAAGTAAGGTAGATTTACCATGAGTTGAATGGTTTGAGCATGCATACTGTTAGAGAAGAACATTGGGCCGCTAACTAAAGCCATGATCCATGGTGGAAGTTTCAGTTTTGGACAAATATCCTCAATCTCATATGAGAAAATTAATTGTTGTTGAATGCTTATGCATAAAAGAGGAGTCCATTATCTGTTGTCTATGTTGTCCCGGTATGGATGTCTAAGTTGAGAATAATCAAAAGCGAGAAATCCAATGCGAGCTTTCTCCTTAGACCTTTGTACAGGCGACATAGAGGTACCCCTTTGTGACACTTGGTTAAAACATATGTATTGCAGTGATAATCCAGGTAATCCGAGCTAATTAGGACAAGGTGCGGGCACTATTAGTATACTATGCATGAGGCTTGCAACTTGTAGGATATAATTTACATGATGCATATGCTTTATTACTACCGTTGACAAAATTGTTTCTTGTTTTCAAAACCAAAGCTCTAGCACAAATATAGCAATCAATGCTTCCCTCTACGAGGGGCCCTTCTTTTACTTTTATGTTGAGTCAGTTCACCTATCTCTCTCCATCTCAAGAAGCAAACACTTGTGTGAACTGTGCATTGATTCCTACATACTTGCATATTGCACTTGTTATATTACTTTATATTGACAATATCCATGAGATATACATGTTATAAGTTGAAAGCAACCGCTGAAACTTAATCTTCCTTTGTGTTGCTTCAATACTTTTACTTTGAATTATTGCTTTATGAATTAACTCTTATGCAAGACTTATTGATGCTTGTCTTGAAAGTACTATTAATGAAAAGTCTTTGCTTTATGATTCATTTGTTTACTCATGTCATTTACCATTGTTTTGATCGCTGCATTCATTACATGTGCTTACAATAGTATGATCAAGATTATGATGGCATGTCACTCCAGAAATTATCTTTGTTATCGTTTACCTACTCGGGACGAGCAGGAACTAAGCTTGGGGATGCTGATACGTCTCCGACATATCGATAATTTCTTATGTTCCATGCCACATTATTGATGATATCTACATGTTTTATGCATACTTTATGTCATATTTATGCATTTTCCGGCACTAACCTATTAACGAGATGCCGAAGAGCCGATTCTTTGTTTTTCTGCTGTTTTTGGTTTCAGAAATCCTAGTAAGGAAATATTCTCGGAATTGGACGAAATCAACGCCCAGGGGCCTATTTTGCCACGAAGCTTCCAGAAGTCCGAGGGAGAGACGAAGTGGGGCCACGGGGCGCCGCCACACTAGGGCGGCGCGGCCCTAGAGTGTGGGGCCCCCGTGACGCCTCCGACTCCGCCCTTCCGCCTACTTAAGGTCTTCGTCGCAAAACCCCCAGTACCGAGAGCCACGATACGGAAAACCTTCCAGAGACGCCGCCGCCGCCAATCCCATCTCGGGGGATTTAGGAGATCGCCTCCGGCACCCTGCCGGAGAGGGGAATCATCTCCCGGAGGACTCTTCACCGCCATGGTCGCCTCCGGAGTGATGAGTGAGTAGTTCACCCCTGGACTATGGGTCCATAGCAGTAGCTAGATGGTCGTCTTCTCCTAATTGTGCTTCATTGTCGGGTCTTGTGAGCTGCCTAACATGATCAAGATCATCTATCTGTAATGCTATATGTTGTGTTTGTTGGGATCCAATGGATAGAGAATACTATGCTATGTTGATTATCAATCTATTACCTATGTGTTGTTTATGATCTTGCATGCTCTCCGTTATTAGTAGAGGCTCTGGCCAAGTTTTTGCTAGTAACTCCAAGAGGGAGTATTTATGCTCGATAGTGGGTTCATGCCTCCATTAAATCTGGGACAGTGACAGAAAGTTCTAAGGTTGTGGATGTGTTGTTGCCACTAGGGATAAAACATCGATGCTAGGTGCAAGGATGTAGTTGTTGATTACATTACGCACCATACTTAATGCAATTGTCTGTTGTTTTCAACTTAATACTGGAAGGGGTTCGGATGATAACCTGAAGGTGGAATTTTTAGGCATAGATGCATGCTGGATAGCGGTCTATGTACTTTGTCGTAATGCCCAATTAAATCTCACAATACTCATCATATCATGTATGTGCATGGTCATGCCCTCTTTATTTGTCAATTGCCCAACTGTAATTTGTTCACCCAACATGCTTATTCTTATCGGAGAGACGCCTCTAGTGAACTGTGGACCCCGGTCCATTCTTTTAATCGAATACAATCTACTGCAATACTTGTTCTACTGTTTTCTGCAAACAATCATCATCCACACTATACATCTAATCCTTTGTTACAGCAAGCCGGTGAGATTGACAACCTCACTGTTACGTTGGGACAAAGTACTTTGGTTGTGTTGTGCAGGTTCCACGTTGGCGCCGGAATCCCTGGTGTTGCGCCGCACTACATCTCGCCGCCATCAACCTTCAACGTGCTTCTCGACTCCTACTGGTTCGATAAACCTTGGTTTCTTACTGAGGGAAAACTTGCCGCTGTACGCATCACACCTTCCTCTTGGGGTTCCCAACGGTCGCGTGCTGTACGCGTATCACCTAGTAAGCTCCTAGGAATGCATGAAGCTCTAGAAAATAACTATGTTTGGCTTGTTCCTGAAAATTTGTTTGATGAGAATAGTAAGCCTAAAAGCATACAAAGAGGAGTTACTTACATAGACCAGATACAATGCATTGTTGAGGAAACTCCCAACGCCCCTGGTAATGATGTTGATGCTTCATCTCTTGATAATACTTGATTCACACTTCCTGCGCCTAGCTGAAAGGCGTTAAAGAAAAGCGCTTATGGGAGACAACCCATTATTTTACTTCTGCACTTTTGTTTTATATTTGAGTCTTGGAAGTTGTTACTACTGTAGCAACCTCTCCTTATCTTTATTTTATTGCATTGTTGTGCCAAGTAAAGTCTTTGATAGTAAAGATGATACTAGATTTGGATTACTGCGCAGAAATAGATTTCTTGCTGTCACGAATTTGAGTAGTATTCTCTGTAGGTAACTCAGAAAAATCTTCCAATTTACGTGTGTGATCCTCAGATATGTACGCAACTTTCATTCAATTTGAGCATTTTCATATGAGCAAGTTAAGTGCCCCAGAAAAATTCGTCTTTACGGACTGTTCTGTTTTGACAGATTCTGTCTTTTATTTCGCATTGCCTATTTTGCTATGTTTGATGGATTTCTTTATTCCATTAACTTTCAGTAGCTTTGTGCAATGTCCAGAAGTGTTAAGAATGATTATGTCACCTCTGAATATGTGAATTTTTGATTATGCACTAACCCTCTAATGAGTTTGTTTTGAGTTTGGTGTGGAGGAAGTTTTCAAGGATCAAGAGAGGATGATGATACAATATGATCAAGGAGAGTGAAAACTCTAAGCTTGGGGATGCCCCCGTGGTTCATCCCTGCATATTTCAATAAGACTCAAGCATCTAAGCTTGGGGATGCCCAAGACATCCCCTTCTTCATCGACAACTTATCAGGTCACCTCTAGTGAAACTATATTTTTATTCCGTCACATCTTATGTGCTTTACTTGGAGCGTCTTTATGTTCTTGTTTTTGTTTTGTTTGAATAAAATTGGATCCTAGCATTCATTGTTTGGGAGAGAGACACGCTCCGCTGTTGCATAAGAACACATATGTTCTTAGCTTTATTCTTAATGTTCATGGCGAAGGTTGAAACTGCTTCGTTAATTGTTATATGGTTGGAAACAGAAAATGCTACATGTGGTAATTGGTATAATGTCTTGAATAATTTGATACTTGGAAATTGTTGTGCTCAAATAGATCATGTTTAAGCTCTTGCATCATGTACTTTGCACCTATTAATGAAGAAATACTGTAGAGCTTGTTGACATTTGGTTTGCATGATTGGTCTCTCTAAAGTCTAGATATTTTTTGGTGAGGGTATGAACAACAAGGAAGACAGTGTAGAGTCTTATAATGCTTGCAATATGTTCTTATGTAAGTTTTGCTGTACCGGTTCATACTTGTGTTTGCTTCAAACAACCTTGCTAGCCTAAGCCTTGTATTGAGAGGGAATACTTCTCGTGCATCCAAATCCTTGAGCCAAAAACTATGCCATTTGTGTCCACCATACCTACCTACTACATGGTATTTTCTGCCATTCCAAGTAAATACTTCGTGTGTGATACGTCCAATTTGCATCACTATTTTATATCATAATTTGCTGTTATTCATTGATATATTTCATATTTGGACATAATACTTATGTTATTTCATCTATTTTGCATGATTCATGATTATTGGAGGATCGAGCACCGGAGCCAGGATTCTGCTGGAAAAAGCACCGTCAGAATGCAATATTTCGGAAGATCAGCAGTTGATGGAAATTATACCAAAAATCCTATTTTTCAGATGACGAAGGTAGCCAGAAGGGGGAGCCGAGGGGGCCTGAGGTGGGCCCACCCCATAGGCTGGCGCGGCCCAAGGCCTGGCCGCGCCGCCCAGTGAGGAGGGGGCCCATAGCCCCTCTCGCCTCCTTTTCTTCGCAAAATCCTTTGTCCCGAAGACCTAAGCTCCAGAGGGTACCTCGCGAAGAGTTACAGCCGCCTCTGCGGGGCGGAGAACACCAGAGAGAAAAGAGCTCTCCGGCGGGCTGAGATCCGCCGGGGAAATTCCCTCCGGGAGGGGGAAATCGACGCCATCGCCACCGTCATCGAGCTGGACATCATCTCCATCACCATCATCATCATCATCTCCACCATCATCACCGCCGTCTCCACCGCTGGACATCGTCACCGCCGTAGCAATTTGGGGTTTGATCTTGATTGTTTGATAGGGGAAACTCTCCCGGTGTTGATTTCTACTTGTTATTGATGCTATTGAGTGAAACCGTTGAACCAAGGTTTATGTTCAGATTGTTATTCATCATCATACCACCTCTGATCATGTTCCATATGATGTCTCGTGAGTAGTTCGTTTAGTTCTTGAGGACATGGGTGAAGTCTAAATGTTAGTAGTGAAGTATGGTTGAGTAATATTCAATGTTATGATATTTAAGTTGTGGTGTTATTCTTCTAGTGGTGTCGTGTGAACGTCGACTACACGACACTTCACCTTTATGGGCCTAGGGGAATGCATCTTGTACTCGTTTGCCAATTGCGGGGTTGCCGGAGTGACAGAAACCTAAGCCCCCGTTGGTATATCGATGCAGGAGGGATAGCAGGATCTCAGAGTTTAAGGCTGTGGTTAGATTTATCTTAATTACTTTCTTGTAGTTGCGGATGCTTGCAAGGGGTATAATCACAAGTATGTATTAGTCCTAGGAAGGGCGGTACATTAGCACAGGTTCACCCACACAACACTTATCAAAACAATGAACATTAATTAGCTGTATGTAGCGAAAGCACTAGACTAAAATCCCGTGTGTCCTCGAGAACGTTTGGTCATTATAAGTAAACAAACCGGCTTGTCCTTTGTGCTAAAAAGTATTGGGCCACTCGCTGCAATTGTTACTCTCGCACTTTACTTACTCGTACTTTGTTCATCTGTTACAACAAAACCCCCTGAATACTTGTCTGTGAGCATTTACAGTGAATCCTTCATCGAAACTGCTTGTCAACACCTTCTGCTCCTCGTTGGGATCGACATTCTTACTTATCGAAGATACTACGATACACCCCCTATACTTGTGGGTCATCAAGACTATTTTCTGGCGCCGTTGCCGGGGAGTGAAGCGCTATTGGTAAGTGGAATTGGTAAGGGAAACTTCTACTGTTTGTGCTGATTTTATTTCTACCTGCTGCCATAATTCATTATGGAGAGATCTCCTTTTGAATGTTTATTTGGAAAATCTGCTACTGCTGCAAAGGTAGTGGATGAGGCGCCAGGTAAGGAAGAGATACCATACAAAATACCTATGAAAATTATTGAACGCGTAGTGGGTAACCGTTATACAGGGGATGGAACTGTCCACCCTGGAGATCATTTACTGTTCTTGCATGAATTATGCGGTTTATTCAAGTGTGCAGGTATTTCTATGGATGAAGTGAGGAAGAAACTATTCTTTATATCGTTGTCTGGTAAAGCGGCGCATTGGTATAAATTACTGGATAATGGGGATTCTCTTGAATGGAATGATATTGTGCCCCGGTTTTATTCTAAGTTCTATCCTCCAAGTGAAATTCACAAGGATCGGAACCGCATATATAATTTTTGGCCTCATGATGGAGAGAGTATTGCCCAAGCATGGGGGAGATTGAAGTCTTTAATGCTCAAATGCCCCATTCATGAGCTTCCTGGTAATGTTATTATTGATAATTTCTATGCAAGACTTTCTTTTCAAGACAAGACCTTGCTGGATACTTCTTGTTCTGGATCATTTACGCGCAACAAAGAAGAGTTTAAAAGGGACCTTCTTAATCGGATCCAGGAAAATACCGAAGGATGGGAGAACGACAAAGATAGAGAATCAGGTATAAATTATGATTATAAATGCATTGAAGCTTTTATGGATACTGATAAATTTCATAATATGAGTGCTACTTATGGTCTTGATTCTCAAGTTGCTGCAAATCTTTATAAAGCTTTTGCCTCTCATTATGAATTGCCTAAGAAGAATTTTGATAAGTATCATGAACCATATAAAGATAAAATTGATTCATCTATTAATAAATGCGTTGTAGTTGAAACTGTTGATCATGTTATTCCTGAAGCTTATATTGAAAAAACTCATTTCCCTGCTAAAATGAAGGAGTACTCTGTTATAAATAGTGCGGTTCATAAAAGTGAAAAGAAACCTATAGAACCTGAAGAACAAATAAAAGTTGAACCTGCTGTTGCAATTGTTAAAGATCTTGTGACTGAAAATGTGGAGGACGGTCATATTATTTTCTGTGAAGATGCTTCCAATATTGTTTCACATCCTAATAAACCCAAACAAGCTAGTGTTCCTATGCTATCTGTTAGAATTGGTGATCATTGTTATTTTGGTTTATGTGATATTGGTGCAAGTATTAGTGCTATTCCTTATGAGCTTTACACGGAGATTATGCACCAAATTGGTTCTTGTGAACTTGAAGATATTGATGTGGTTATTCAGCTGGCTAATAGAGAAACTATCTCTCCAATTGGTATTGTTCGAGATGTGGAAGTTCTATGTGGTAAGATTAAATATCCTGCTGACTTTTTGGTACTTGGTTCTGCTGCTAGTGAATATTGTCCTATCATTTTTGGTAGACCTTTTCTAAATACTTGTGGAGCTATTATAGATTGCAAGAAAGAGAAATTTTTGACTAAATTTGCTGGTGAATCTTATGAGTTTAACTTCTCTAAATTTGCCAAAACTCCTTATAAAATTGACCCGCCTAATGATGATTTTAAAATGGAACAGTGTGCATCTATTGTTCTTGTTCCTAATAATCCTTTGCAGCAACATTTGGAGAATAGCGAGAGTGAAGTTTTTAGGAAAGAAAGAGATGAGCTTGATGAAATTTTTCTTCGTCAACCTATTCTTAAGCATGATTTACCGGTGGAAGATCTGGGTACAACACCGCCACCAAAGGAAGATCCTGTCTTTGATTTAAAACCATTGCCTGATAATCTTAAATATGCTCATATTGATGATAAGAAAATATATCCTGTTATTATTAGTTCTAAGCTTTCAGAGTTTGAAGAAGAAAGGCTATTGGAAATATTGAAGAAACACCGAGGTGCTATTGGCTACACTCTTGATGACTTGAAGGGGATTTCTCCCTCTATTTGCCAACACGCCATTAATATGGAAGATGATGCGAAGCCTGTTGTTGAACCTCAGCGTCGTCTAATTCCTAAGATGAAGGATGTGGTAAGAAATGAGGTATTAAGACTCTTTGAAGCTGGTATTATATATCCTATTGCTGATAGTAGATGGGTTAGTCCTGTGCATTGTGTTCCTAAGAAAGGAGGAATGACTGTTGTGCCTAATGATAATGATGAGCTCATACCTCAAAGAGTAGTTGTAGGGTATAGAATGTGCATTGATTATCGAAAAGTTAATAAAGTTACTAAAAAAGATCATTACCCTTTGCCTTTTATTGATCAAATGTTAGAAAGGTTATCTAAAAATACTCATTTTTGCTTTCTTGATGGTTATTCTGGGTTTTCACAAATTGCTGTTAAAACTAAGGATCAAGAGAAAACCACTTTCACTTGTCCCTATGGAACTTATGCTTATAGACGTATGCCTTTTGGTTTATGTAATGCTCCAGCTACTTTTCAAAGATGCATGTCTGCTATTTTTCAGGGCTTTTGCGAGAGTATTGTAGAGGTATTCATGGAAGATTTTTCTGTCTATGGGAATTCTTTTGATAATTGCTTGTGGAACCTTGATAAAGTTTTGTAGAGATGTGAAGAAACTAACCTTGTTCTTAATTGGGAGAAATGCCACTTTATGGTTAATGAAGAAATTGTATTGGGACATAAAATTTCCGAGAGAGGTATTGAAGTTGATAGAGCTAAAGTTGAAGCAATTGAGAAGATGCCCTATCCTAGGGATGTTAAAGGTATTCGTAGTGTTCTTGGTCATGCTGGGTTTTATAGGAGGTTTATTAAAGACTTCTCCAAGATTTCAAAGCCTCTTACTAATCTTCTTCAAAAAGATGTACCTTTTGTTTTTGATGATGATTGTAAGGAAGCTTTTGAAACTCTAAAGAAGGCCTTAACAACTGCTCCTATAGTTGAACCTCCTGATTGGAACTTACCATTTGAAATTATGTGTGATGCTAGTGATTTTGCTGTAGGCACTGTTCTTGGACAGTGAGTAAACAAGAAATTGAATGTTATTCATTATGCTAGTAAAACTCTTGATGCTGCTCAAAGAAATTATGCTACTACTGAAAAAGAATTGTTAGCTGTAGTCTTTGCTTGTGATAAGTTTAGATCTTATATTGTTGATTCAAAAGTTACTATACATACTGATCATGCTGCAATCAGATACCTTATGCAAAAGAAAGATGCTAAGCCAAGGCTTATTAGATGGGTACTTCTGTTGCAAGAATTTGATTTACATATTGTAGATAGGAAAGGTGCTGATAACCCTGTTGCTGATAATTTGTCCAGATTGGAAAATATTGCTTATGATCCTGTTCCTGTTAATGATAGTTTTCCAAATGAACAATTGGCTGTAATAAAGGTGAGCTCACGAGACAGTCCTTGGTATGCTGATTATGCTAACTTTATTGTTTCCAAGTATTTGCCTCCAACCTTTTCAGCTCAGCAAAGGAGGAAATTCTTTTATGACTTGAGGCATTATTTCTGGGATGACCCACACTTATATAAAGAAGGAGTGGATGGTATTCTGCGAAGATGTGTTCCCGAATATGAACAACAAGAGATATTGAGTAAATGTCATGGTAGTGCTTATGGAGGACATCACGCCGGAGAAAGAACCGCGCAAAAGGTTCTACAATCAGGTTTTTATTGGCCGACTCTCTTCAAAGATGCAAGAAAGTTTATCTTATCTTGTGATGAATGTCAAAGGGTTGGTAATATCTCCAGACGCAACGAAATGCCTATGAATTATACTCTTGTTATTGAACCGTTCGATTGTTGGGGATTTGACTTCATGGGACCTTTTCCCTCTTCAGAAGGTAACACTCATATACTTGTTGCTGTTGATTACGTTACTAAATGGGTGGAAGCCATACCTACAAAAAGTGCTGATGGTGAGACCTCTTTAAGAATGCTTTTAGATATTATTTTTCCTAGATTTGGAGTTCCTAGATATATTATGACTGATGGAGGTTCTCATTTTATTCATGGTGGTTTTAGAAAAACTCTTGCTAAATATGGTATTAATCATAGAATTGCTTCCGCTTATCATCCTCAAACTAGTGGGCAAGTAGAACTATCAAATAGAGAAATTAAATCTATCTTGCAAAAGACTGTTAATAAAACTAGAAAGAATTGGGCTAGTAAATTGAAGGATGCACTATGGGCCTATAGAACTGCTTATAAAAACCCCATGGGAATGTCACCTTATAAAATGGTTTATGGAAAAGCTTGTCATTTACCTTTAGAACTAGAGCACAAAGCTTATTGGGCAGTTAGAGAATTAAATAAAGATCCTAAACTTGCCGGTAATAAGAGGTTGTTGCAATTGAGTTCTCTAGATGAATGGAGAAGTGAAGCTTATGAAAATTCTAAACTCTTTAAAGAGAAAGTTAAGAAATGGCATGATAGAAGGATTATCAAAAGAGAATTTAATATTGGGGATAAAGTCCTATTGTATCGGTCTCGTCTCAGATTCTTTGCAGGGAAATTACTCTCGAAATGGGAAGGACCATATGTTGTTGAGGAGGTGTATCGTTCAGGAGCAATTAAAATTAGCTCTCTCCAAGGCAATGCCACGCAAGTGGTGAATGGACAAAGACTCAAGCATTATATCTCAGGTGATTCATATAATGTAGACGTTGATATTATTCGAGTGGAAACACCGGAGGCCTTCATCAAAGGACAAATTGACAGTTCGCCAGAACTTGACTTTGAATAGGTAACAGTACTGGTAATGAAAAGTTCGCAATTTACTTTCCGAACAATATTTTTGCTGTTTTGGAAAATATGAAAAATTACGAGATCGAAACGGAGTGGAGGAGACGCACGAGGGCGTGCCCCCATAGGCCGGCGCGGGCCCCAGCCAGGCCGCGCTGCCCTATGAGCTGGCCGCCTCGTCGCCTCTTTCCGACTCTGGTTCGACCTGGTACTTTCCTTTTGTCGTGAAATTTTTTGCTATATAATCCCCCGGACCCCTGGAGGTCCGTATATCGTTTTCTCGACGTGTTTTGTTTCGAGCTGTTTCTGCCAGGATTTGCTTCAGATCTAGAGCCATCATGTCTTCGTCGGAAACTCCGAAGGACAGCTCCTGCAAGGATGTTGACAACTTGTACATGGAGGAGCTGAGGATGCACCCCAAGGAGTTGATGCTCGTCGAGGGAGAACTGCAGATCAAGGATGTTCAGGGTCCTAAAGGAGAAGGAAGCTTGGAAGACAGGATGGAGAAGCTAGAACAAGAGGTCTTCAAATACAAGAAGATGGCCGAGCGTGAGGTGGATATCTTCCACAAGATTGTGTCTGAACTCATTGCTGAGCACGAGAAGGAAACTGCAAAGCTATGGGGCGACATCCTCTCACTTCACGACACCACCAACAAACTCCAAGCTCAACTCTATGACGTTCAGAATCAGAACTGTGAGTATGAAATCAGGTTTAAACACATAAGCCATGCTGCTAGTTTCAGGATTCCCGAGACCAAGATGTCGTTTGTTGATGGAGAGCCTCTTCCTTGGAAGTCTGATGACGGGAATTCATCACCACCATCGCCGAAGGAGTAATTCATCATCGGTATTGGCATCCCCTTGGTTTGTTCCAAGCTTGGGGGAGTGCCGCGGTATCACATCATCACTATCTTTTACTTTTTACTATCAAGTAGTGTCATATCATGAGTAGGGAAGTTATCATATAAGATGGGTTGCAATATGGAAGTATCTCTCCTTTAGTTGGTTGTCTATGTATCCCTTGGCGTGAGTTATCGTTATGGAATATTAATGAGAAGTCTTATCATTTACATATTGCACATCTTATTTTAGTTTGCAATCTCTATTATATGATTGATCTTGATTTTAGTATTGGTATCACTTTGGGAGCATTGAATAAATCTATTTGGTTTTGGCAAACTTAGCATTGGTCAATAGCAACAACACTTTGAGGCTTAAGTAGAAAAGAGGAATACATGTAGTTGTTTCATTGTCTTTCTTTCTTGTTAGCTCATAGCTTATTATTCTGAAGTTAAAATTGTTTGTGCTTGCAAGGAAGATGCATGATTGTTTCTATCACATGTATATTTGTTTGTTTCCTTCAACTCTTATGCTTGCTAATTAACCTTGCTAGCCAAAGACCTGTACTGAGAGGGAATACTTCTCGTGCATCCAAACCTTAACCCAAACCTATGTCATTTGTGTCCACCATATCTACCTACTACATGGTATTTCCTGTCATTCCAAGTAAATACTTCGTGTGCTACCTTTAAATAATTCAAAATTTACTATCTCTTATTTGTGTCAATGTTTTATAGCTCATGAGGAAGTATGTGGTGTTTTATCTTTGAATCTTGTTGGGCAACTTTCACCAATGGACTAGTGGCTTCATCCGCTTATCCAATAATTTTGCAAAAAGAGCTGGCAATGGGATTCCCAGTCCCGAATTAATTAAACTAAATAGACACTCCTCCATGGTATGTGATTGATGGACGGCACCCGAAGGATTCGGTTAGCCATGGCTTGTGTTAGCAAAGGTTGGGGGGAGTGTCATCATAATAAAACTAAAATAAAAAGGCACTCCTTCATGGTATGAGATTGTTGGCAGGCACCCGAGGATTCGGTTAGCCATGGTTTATGAAAGAAAGGTTGGAAGGAGTGCCACACAAAATAAAAATAAAATGGGAGCCGCTCTTTGAAGGTTGTCTGGCAAGGGGGTTAGAGTACCCGCTACCAGTCGTTGACAACAACAAACACCTCTCAAAATATTACTTTTATCCTCTTTATATGATTTCAAAATTGAAAAAGCTCTAGCACATGATTTAATCCCTGCTTCCCTCTGTGAAGGGCCTGTCTTTTACTTTATGTTGAGTCAGTAAACCTATTTCCCTCCATCTCAAGCAAGCATTTGAGTAGTTGTGATCAAACCATTATATTGTGATTTGCTTCATCATGTCTTTTATTCTTCCTTGTTCAGTACAAGTTTTATCTGAATGAATATAGCTTTGCAAGTTATCAATGATCATGAGGAGACTATTATGATTGAGTATGCAAGTTGTGCCATATAAACTTTAACATGAGAGCGCTGCTCAATAAGATAAGTATAATTGTTAATTGTTCTCTGACCAAGAACGAAGTTTGCCATCACCAACTATGATTTCTTATGCACCTTTTATTTGTGATTACCTTATACTTGTTTCAAGTTGAATTATATGAAGGAGTTGTTTACTAGAATGTCTTGTGTGAATGAATATGATGCTTCTTGTCCGTATTTTATTTATCGACTCTTCACTCCATAAACATGTGGTCCTGTTTACCGAGTTCAGTTTCGCTTGGGGACAAGCGAAGTCTAAGCTTGGGGGGAGTTGATACGTCCAATTTGCATCACTATTTTATATCATAATTTGCTGTTATTCATTGATATATTTCATATTTGGACATAATACTTATGTTATTTCATCTATTTTGCATGATTCATGATTATTGGAGGATCGAGCACCGGAGCCAGGATTCTGCTGGAAAAAGCACCGTCAGAATGTGATGTCTACGCCCCCTCCTTTTCCTGTAGACAGTGTTGGGCCTCCAAGAGCAGAGGTTTGTAGAACAGCAGCAAGTTTTCCCTTAAGTGGATCACCCAAGGTTTATCGAACTCAGGGAGGAAGAGGTCAAAGATATCCCTCTCATGCAACCCTGCAACCACAAAGCAAGAAGTCTCTTGTGTCCCCAACACACCTAATAGGTGCACTAGTTCGGCGAAGAGATAGTGAAATACAGGTGGTATAAATAAGTAGTAGCAACGGCACCAGAAAAGTGCTTTGCCCAGGACAGTAAACAAGCAGTAGTAACGTAGCAGTAGTAACGCAGTAAAACAGTAAACAAGCAGCGATAGCAGTATTTAGGAACAAGGCCTAGGGATCATACTTTCACTAGTGGACACTCTCAACTTTGATCACATAACAGAATAGATAAATGCATACTCTACACTCTTGTTGGATGATGAACACCATTGCGTAGGATTACACGAACCCTCAATGCCGGAGTTAACAAGCTCCACAATTCAATGTTCATATTTAAATAACCTTAGAGTGCATGAAAGATCAACACGACTAAACCAAGTACTAACATAGCATGCACACCGTAACCTTCACACTATGAAAGGAGGAATAAATCACATCAATACCATCATAGTAATAGTTAACTTCATAATCTACAAGAGATCACAATCATAGCATAAACCAAGTACTTCATGATGCACACACTGCCAACATTACATCATGGAGGAGGAATAAACTACTTTAATAACATCACTAGAGTAGCACATAGATGAATCGTGATACAAAACTCATATGAATCTCAATCATGTAAGGCAGCTCATGAGATCATTGTATTGAAGTACATAGGAGAGAGATTAACCACATAGCTACCGGTGCAGCCCCGAGCCTCGATGGAGAACTACTCCCTCCTCATGGGAGACAGCAGCGTTGATGGAGATGGCGGTGGTGTCGATGGAGGAGCCTTCCGGGGGCACTTCCCCGTCCCGGCGGCGTGCCGGAACAGAGACTCCTGTCCCCCAGATCTTGGCTTCGCGATGGCGGCGGCTCTGGAAGGTTTCTCGTACCGTGGCTTTTCCGTCTCGAGGTTTTAGGTCCAGGGGCTTTATATAGGCGAAGAGGCGGCGTCCGAAGGTCGAAGGGGCGCCGACACTATAGGGTGGCGCGGGCCCCCCTTGGCCGCGCCGGCCTAGGGTTTGGTGGCCCTGTGCCCCCTCTCTGGCGGTTCTCGTGTGTTCTGGATGCTTCCGGGCAAAATAGGAACTTGGGCGTTGATTTCGTCCAATTCCGAGAATATTTCTTTACTAGGATTTCTGAAACCAAAAACAGCAGAAACAAAGAATCGGCACTTCGGCATCTTGTTAATAGGTTAGTTCCAGAAAACGCATAAATATGACATAAAATGTGCATATAACATGTAGAAATCATCAATAATGTGGCATGGAACATAAGAAATTATCGATACGTCAGAGACGTATCAGAATGCAATATTTCGGAAGATCAACAGTTGATGGAAATTATACCAAAAATCCTATTTTTCCAGATGACGAAGGTAACCAGAAGGGGGAGCCGAGGGGGCCTGAGGTGGGCCCACCCCATAGGCTGGCGCGGCGCAAGGCCTGGCCGCGCCGCCCAGTGAGGAGGGGGGCCCACAGCCCCTCTCGCCTCCTTTTCTTCGGGAAACCTTCGTCCCGAAGACCTAAGCTCCAGAGGGTACCTCGCGAAGAGTTACAGCCGCCTCTGCGGGGCGGAGAACACCAGAGAGAAAAGAGCTCTCCGGCGGGCTGAGATCCGCCGGGGAAATTCCCTCCGGGAGGGGGAAATCGACGCCATCGCCACCGTCATCGAGCTGGACATCATCTCCATCACCATCATCATCATCTCCACCATCATCACCGCCGTCTCCACCGCTGGACATCGTCACCGCCGTAGCAATTTGGGGTTTGATCTTGATTGTTTGATAGGGGAAACTCTCCCGGTGTTGATTTCTACTTGTTATTGATGCTATTGAGTGAAACCGTTGAACCAAGGTTTATGTTCAGATTGTTATTCATCATCATACCACCTCTGATCATGTTCCATATGATGTCTCGTGAGTAGTTCGTTTAGTTCTTGAGGACATGGGTGAAGTCTAAATGTTAGTAGTGAAGTATGGTTGAGTAATATTCAATGTTATGATATTTAAGTTGTGGTGTTATTCTTCTAGTGGTGTCGTGTGAACGTCGACTACACGACACTTCACCTTTACGGGCCTAGGGGAATGCATCTTGTACTCGTTTGCCAATTGCGGGGTTGCCGGAGTGACAGAAACCTAAGCCCCCGTTGGTATATCGATGCAGGAGGGATAGCAAGATCTCAGAGTTTAAGGCTGTTGTTAGATTTATCTTAATTACTTTCTTGTAGTTGCGGATGCTTGCAAGGGGTATAATCACAAGTATGTATTAGTCCTAGGAAGGGCGGTACATTAGCACAGGTTCACCCACACAACACTTATCAAAACAATGAAGATTAATTAGCTGTATGTAGCGAAAGCACTAGACTAAAATCCCGTATATCCTCGAGAACGTTTGGTCATTATAAGTAAACAAACCGGCTTGTCCTTTGTGCTAAAAAGGATTGGGCCACTCGCTGCAATTGTTACTCTCGCACTTTACTTACTCGTACTTTGTTCATCTGTTACAACAAAACCCCCTGAATACTTGTCTGTGAGCATTTACAGTGAATCATTCATCGAAACTGCTTGTCAACACCTTCTGCTCCTCGTTGGGATCGACATTCTTAGTTATCGAAGATACTACGATACACCCCCTATACTTGTGGGTCATCAGTGTGCTACCTTTAAACAATTCAAAAGTTATTACCTCTTATTTGTGTCAATGTTTTATAGCTCATGAGGAAGTATGTGGTGTTTTATCTTTCAATCTTGTTGGGCAACTTTCACCAATGGACTAGTGGCTTCATCCGCTTATCCAATAATTTTGCAAAAAGAGCTGGCAATGGGGTTCCCAGCCCCAATTAATTAACCTTTATAATTTTGCAAATAGACACTCCTCCATGGTATGTGAAATGTTGGAAGGCACCCGAGGATTCGGTTAGCCATGGCTTGAGAAAGCAGAGGTGGGGAGGAGTGTCATCTCTAAATAAAACTAAAATAAATAGACACTCCTTCATGGTATGTGATTGTTGGAAGGCACCCGAGGATTCGGTTAGCCATGGCTTGTGAAAGCAAAGGTTGGAAGGAGTGTCACCCAAAAATAAAAATTTCATGGGAGCCGCTCTTTGAAAGTCTGTCTGGCAAGGGGGTTAGAGTGCCCACTACCATTCGTTGACAACACCAAACACCTCTCAAAACTTTACTTTTATGCTCTCTATATGATTTCAAAACTTGAAAAGCTCTAGCACATGATTTTATCCCTGCTTCCCTCTGCGAAGGGCCATTCTTTTACTTTTATATTGAGTCAGTTTACCTACTTCCTTCCATCTTAGAAGCAAACACTTGTGTCAACTGTGCATTGATTCTTACATATTTGCTTATTTGCATTCATCATATTACTTTGTGTTGACAATTATCCATGAGATATACATGTTGAAGTTGAAAGCAACCGCTGAAACTTATATCTTCCTTTGTGTTGCTTCAAAGCTTTCTACTATGAATCTATTGCTTTATGAGTTAACTCCAATGCAAGTCTTATTGATGCTTGTCTTGAAAGTACTATTCATGAAAAGTCTTTGCTATATGGTTCAGTTGTTTACTCATTATCTTTACCATTGCTTCGAATCGCTGCATTCATCTCATGTGCTTTACAATAGTATTGATCAAGATAATGATAGCATGTCACTTCAGAAATTATCTTTGTTATCGTTTACCTACTCGAGGGCGAGTAGGAACTAAGCTTGGGGATGCTTGATACGTCTCAAACATATCTACAATTTCTTATGTTCCATGCTACTTTTGTGATGATACTCACATGTTTTATACACACTTTATGTCATATTTATGCATTTTCCGGCACTAACCTATTGACAAGATGCCGAAGAGCCAGTTGCTGTTTTCTGCTGTTTTTGGTTTCTGAAATCCTACAAAGGAAATATTCTTGGAATTGGACGAAATCAACGCCCAGGGTCTTATTTTTCCACGAAGCTTCCATAAGACCGAAGGAGATACGAAGTGGGGCCACGAGGTGGCGCCACACTAAGGCGGCGCGACCAAGGAGGGGCCCGCGCCGCCCTGTTGTGTGGGCCCCTCGTGACGCCTCTAAACCTACCCTTCCGCCTACTTAAAGTCTTCGTCGAGGAAACCCCAGTACCGAGAGCCACGATACGGAAAACCTTCCAGAGACACCGCCGCCGCCAATCCCATCTCGGGCGATTCAGGAGATCGCCTCCGGCACCCTGCCGGAGAGGGGAACCATCTCCCGGAGGACTCTTCATCACCATGATCGCCTCCGGAGTGATGTGTGAGTAGTTCACCCCTGGACTATGGGTCCATAGCAGTAGCTAGATGGTTGTCTTCTCCTCATTGTGCTATCATGTTAGATCTTGTGAGCTGCCTAACATGATCAAGATCATCTATTTGTAATACTACATGTTGTGTTTGTTGGGATCCGATGAATATGGAATACTATGTTATGTTGATTATCAATCTATCATATATGTGTTGTTTATGATCTTGCATGCTCTCCGCTGCTAGTAGATGCTCTGGCCAAGTTGATACTTGTAACTCCAAGAGGGAGTATTTATGCTCGATAGTGGGTTCATGCCTCCATTTAATTTGGGACAGTGACAGAAAGTTCTAAGGTTGTGGATGTGCTGTTGCCACTAGGGATGAAACATCAATGCTTTGTCTAAGGATATTTGTGTTGATTACATTACGCACCATACTTAATGCAATTGTCTGTTGTTTGCAACTTAATACTGGAAGGGGTGCGGATGCTAACCTGAAGGTGGACTTTTTAGGCATAGATGCATGCTGGATAGCGGTCTATGTACTTTGTCGTAATGCCCAATTGAATTTCACACTACTCATCATGATATGTATGTACATTGTTATGCCCTCTTTATTTGTCAATTGCCCAACTGTAATTTGTTCACCCAACATGCTATTTCTTATTGGAGAGACACCACTAGTAAACTGTGGACCCCGGTCCATTCTTTTACATCGAATACAATCTACTGCAATACTTGTTCTTTACTGTTCTTCGCAAACATCATTTTCCACACTATACATCTAATCCTTTGTTACAGCAAGCCGGTGAGATTGACACCTCACTGTTAAGTTGGGGCAAAGTATTTGGATTGTGTTGTGCAGGTTCCACGTTGACGCCGGAATCCCTGGTGTTGCACCGCACTACACTCCGTCAGCAACAACCTTCACGTGCTCCTTGACTCCTACTGGTTCGATAACCTTGGTTTCTTACTGAGGGAAAACTTGCCGATGCACGCATCACACCTTCCTCTTGGGGTTCCCAACGGGCGTGTGCTTTACGCGTCATCACTCCTTATCAAGGATCATGGGCTTACAGGATGAGTCGCTCCAGCCACAACAACTCCTGCCCTAGCCACAGCTCCAGCAACGCCTAAAACAACTTCTGCAGGTCCTTCCGCTACACATATCAATGGATTTCCTATTCATATGGGACTTGGGCCATGTCCCAACTCCATATATGACCCTATGCTCGAGCCACCCTGGTACAAGAAGCTCAAGATCAAGGTGAAGAAGACCTTCTATCTTCAACTGGATATTCATGAGCGCATGTATGACGCCTATGTGGCTAAGAATAAAGCTTGACAATGCCAGAAGAACATCATGAGGAAGCTAGAGTTGGAAGTGTCTCCTCTTGGGTCTGAAGAGAATATCATTCCTAAGCTCTAGTGGATTTCTTCTCACAGTCAGTGGTCTGATGGTGACGCCAAACCCTCTTACAGTGCCGACACTTCTCACGATGATGTTGATGACTTCCTTTGAGACTCACGGGACTCTAGCATCACCCTTCAACCTTTTTGGCGTCTTGATGTCAAAGGGGGAGCATAATTCAATTGGGTTGCTTACGGGATTTGCATGGGAAGTCACAAGCTTGTGTTTTCTTTTCTTTGACTCTTTATGCTTGTGACTTATGGCTATTAGGTGTTGTGAACTATCTCATTATGTTTTATGGATCTTATCTATGTGTGTGAGACATATGCTATCTATCTATGTGTGAGACATATACTATCTATATCTATATATGGTAAAGACTAAGTGGACTACTTGTGGTATGATCTCTAAGCTCAACACTTGTCTCTAATATATGCTATGTCTCTACTTAGTGCAAGATGTGAATATGATTGTTACTCTTTTCATCTTGCACTTGTTGGTAAGTCTATTAAATATTAGAGAGTATTGATCCTAGATGATGTGCTCTTTGTTCAAATGCAATTTTGAATGGATGCACATGTCTAGGGGGACCTTGTCTACTTTTTATAGAAAGTGCTTAAATTCAATTCTTATGCAAATCATTATGTTGTCATCAAGAACAAAAAAGAAGGAGATTGCAAGAACATATCTTCTTAAGTGGTTTTGGTGTTGATGAAAACGGTTGTGTTTAACTAATTATTTGTATAAGAATTGTATGATTTTATCAATGATAATAATTGAAGCATTATTGCCAAAAGATTGAAGAGCTTCATTTGTGTCTTGCTATTTCTCTCTATGGATGATTCATGCCTTGAGAGTATTATGCGGATATTCATACTATTTATCCAAGGATTATACAACTGGGATTTATGTTTGCATCAAGTTTGAAAAAGGAAAAGGAAAAAATAGAAAGGAAGAAGAAAAAGTAAGAAGGAAAAGGATCTGGCCGCCAGGAGGCCGGTGGTACCGCCTGTGAGGGGCCGGTACCACCGCCGGGTAAGGCCGGTGGTTCCGCCCCGGGGACCGCCCATACTACCCGCTGGGGAGACAAGCTCTGAATAACCATATTCCCACGGCATGTGGTACCGCCCTGGGCACGACCGATGGTACCGCCCAGGCATGGTCGGGGGTATCGCTCCCCATCCCCTCCCGTGGCAGCTCTCCCCCGCGCTCTACCACGTCGACCAGGGGCCAGTAGTACCGGCCCATGGCCGGTACTACCGGCCATGAGGCTCCAACAGCAGGATTTCCATCAGGAGTATAAAAGCCCCTTCTTCCCCAATGGAGTCAACCCTTGATGGTGCTTATCGTAACGCCGACTTCACACAGTTGGGGAACCCCGAGAGGAAGGTATGATAAGCACAGTAACAAGTTTTCCCTCACTAGAAAACCAAGGTTTAATATACTAGTAGGAGAAAGGCGTGACTTCTGAAGGTCTTGCTAGCTGACTAGTGGCAGGGCGCACTACCGGCGTCATCAACAACGTGGAACCTACACACAACACAACCAAAGTACTTCGCCCCAACTGACAGTGAGGTTGTCAATCTCACCGGTTTGCTCGTATCGAGTGAAAAGAGATGTTTGCAGAAAGTAAACATAACAAGATTGCAGTTGAATTTATCAGTAAAGGAAACATGACCGGGGTCCACAGTTCACTAGAGGTGTCTCTCCATAAAGAAATAGCATGTTGGGTGAACAAATTACAGCTGGGCAATTGATAGAATATCGACCAATACATGACAAGATGATTACTATGAGATTTGATATGGGCATTACAACATAATACATAGACCGTAATCCAACTGCATCTATGACTAATAATTCACCTTAAGATTAGCATCCGCACCCCTTTCAGTATTAAGTTGCAAGCAACGGACTATCGCATTAAGCAATGTGTGTAAAGTAAATAATAGAGTTACCTCGGATAAAACATCATTGTTTTCTCCCTAGTAGAAATAACACATCTACAATCTTAGAAGTTAAACGTCACTCTCCCAGAAAACTAGAGGCATGAACCTACTATCGAGCATAAATACCCCCTCTTGGAGTCACAAGTATCCACTTGGCCAGAGTTTCTACTAGCAACGGAGAGCATGCAAGATCACAAATAACATATGACATGAATATATAATCAATCTCAACATAGTATATAATATTCATTGGATCGCAGCAAACCAAACATATAGGATTACATAAAGATGATCTTGATCATGTAGGGCAGCTCACAAGATCGATACATGAAGCACAAAGTGGAGAAGACAACCATCTAGCTACTGCTATGGACCCATAGTCTAGGGATGAACTACTCACGCATCACTTCGGAGGCGGGCATGGCGATGTAGATGCCTCCGGCGATGATTTCCCCCTCCGGTAGGGTGCCGGGAAGAGCTTCAGAATCCCCCGAGATGGGTTCTGCGATGGCGGCCGCGATGGAACTTTTCGTGGATGGAGGCTCGGGTATCTATGGTTTTCCCGAGAAGATGTGTAAATAGGCAGAGGATTTAGGTCGGTGGGGCTCCTGGTGGGCCCAGACCTACCCGAGGCGCAGGCCGCGCCTAGGGGTGGTTTGGCCGCCCTGTGGCGCCTCTTCGACCCCCCTCTGGGCTTCGTCTTTGTTTCGGTAAAATGTTGACTTTGGCTTTTGTTTCGTCCAATTCCGAGAATATTTCCTGTACATCTTTTCTGAAATACAAAAACAACAGAAAATAGGGAACTAACATTGTGGCATCTTGTTAATAGGTTAGTGCCGGAAATCATGTAAAAGTGCAACGAAGTGTAAGCAAAACATATATGAATTGGTGTAAAACAAGCATGTATCATCGAAAATTATAGATACGTTTGAGACGTATCAAGCATCCCCAAGCTTAACTCCTGCTCGTCCTCGAGTAGCTAGGTAAGTGATAACAAAATAATTTTTGAGGTGACATATGAAGCCAACACAATCTTGATCAAGCATGTAAAGCATTATGAGCTTGGATCTAAGTACTCTAACATAGGCATGATAGATATAATTCAATAGAACTTAACAACTATGTTATAACATGAAGAGTAACTCAAACAAAGGATCATGAATAATAGTGCATTGAAAGTAAACATAACAAAGTGGTACTCATCGTGTCCTTTATGGAATAGCAAAACATAAATGCTAGCTAGGACAGCTTCAAACAGAGGGTGACTAGATACAGGTAGTTTGAGAGCAAGCAATAGCAAAATCATGAATCAATTAATAATAATTTTGGAACTATGCACATTGCAGTAAGAATGACAACTATACCCTCTTAATCAGTGCGTAAAGTAGAAGATGAAGACTCAATATAATAGTAAAAGAGAGACTCTTTGCAGAGTAAGCAAGATAAACAAGTTTTATAAACCTTCCAAAAAGTATGATACTTATTAGCTTCGAGATCTGATTGCCCCTATCATAAGCATCTTGAATGGTTAAGTTAATGTGAGTCAAAAATGAGCTATATGCTTGCAAATCACAAGTAGAAAATCTCATGCCCCTTGAATGCGAGTAACTAAACCTCATGCTACTCAACTTAGGTCCCTAATAAGTTCTTGTCATTGTAAGTATACATATATCATTGAGAACCTCCAACGGGGTACCTCTTGCCCGATGATATGGAGGTACTCTTGTGGAGCAATCCCATACCAAAATGACAAGACAAACAAACAATGAGCATCTCAACAATTTTTTGTTTACTATGGGTATAGCTTTTTATTGCAAATGCTTCATAGAATGCTCACTATGGCTTAGCCGTAAATTTCCATCATGAATGATGCATGGCTTAGATTAGCGGCCCAGGAGTTTCTCTAACTCATATACAAACTCCATGGACTTGCAAGTTTCCATTTTATTTTGCACCGCTAGGCATCCATAGACAAAAGAACATGGCATCAACTGAATATAAGTGCAATGTTGAAAGTGATCCCCATGAAAGCATGGTTCTACTAACTCCCAACTCGCAATTGTAAATATATAAACATAAGATAGGCACAATGATCAAATTTATTAAGTACAAGAAAGTAAATGTGCCATCAAATTCGTGAGAGCTTTACTGACTAATTTTTTCATGCCAAAAATTAATTTGGAAGATAAATAAAAACATGATGAATTACTTGGAATAGCAATAATGCTACTAGGTAGATATGGTGGACACAATTGCTAAACTTTGTGTCATGGTAGTTGGATGCATGAGTAGAGTTCATACTCAGCACAAGCGAATGCTAGCAAAAGACTGTGAGCAACCAACTAAGAGAGCGATAATGGACATAATCATGCATAGCGGCAAAACATTATTAATCAAAGCATAAAGTGATATTACAAGGCAAAAACTAAATGATCATAGAGGCTTTAGTTGACTGGTTATAGTCATAACATGGTGTAAGCATGCGCCAAGTCAACCCAATAAAATATCAAAGGAGAATACCACAATATTATGTTTTTTTGATAGAAACAACACATGATTATTTCAATGACACATTATGCACTCTCAGCCATTTGAGACAAGTCATTCTACAACAATAAATACTAAGCATATGACAAGAATAACATCCAACATGACATACCAAAGTCTATTCCACAGTCTAGAAAAGCTTCCTTTTGCATCACTATAGCCATGAAATATTTTACGCGTATCCAACACCAACCAACTTATTTGAAATAGCTCTCAGAGATGAAAATACAATATGCACCAGAGAGCAAATCATACATAAATAAATAATACTAACGAGCTCTGAACAAAATTCAAGTGAAAGAACAAGAGCTAAATGCAGTACTAGCAAACTAGAACACTCGCAAAATAATAACAACGAAAACTAGAGCGTTCTATGCAATTAAAAAGGAGCGGGTCTTTCTCCAAAACAAATGTGTCGGGATCCAACATATGCTACAACAAACAAAAGTAAACTAAAAAAACAAAAATAAAGACGCTCCAAGAATAAAACATATCTTATGAAGTAATAAAACTATAGCGCATAGAGAGATGACCTGTTGTTTTGTTGATGAAGAGGGGATGCCTTGGGCGGGGGCATCCCCAAGATTTGACGCTTGTACCTCTTGAATATGTCTTGGGGTGCAGGGGCATCCCCAAACTTGAGATTTTGTCCATCCTTCATCTCATCACTTCATTCTTCTTTCCCTACACTTGAAAACTTCCTTCATACAAAACTTCACACAATTCTTCATTAACAACATTAGTACAATCAAAATAAACAAATCCACTTGGGTTCAGTACTAACATATATCAAACATCTATTAAAACATAAGCTACTGTAGTAACCTTTCAAAAAGCTCTTTAATCAAAAGAACTAAAAAAGAAAGAGATTTAAGAGGCAAATGCAGATAGTGCAGAAATATATCAAAACAGAACAGCGGGTAAAGATCGATTTTTTGAAAATCCTCTGTTGCTTATCTTGAAAGTGGTCAACTAACAAAAGTTAGATAATAAACTGGGGCATATGCATAAAAATGACAGCTCAAAATTCCGCTCTGGCTATTTTTACGATTTTTTATGGTAACAACACAGAATCTGTTTTGATGATAACAACTTCCCCAAATCTTACTTTCTTCCTATTAGAGGCTATTCATGGCACAAAAATGAAATAAAAATGATAAGGAAATGTCATTACAGGAGCAATAACTTCCAAGACTCAACAAAAAGAAAAATTGCTGTAAATAAAACATGGGTTGTCTCCCATAAACGCTTTTTTCTTTAATGCCTCTCAGCTAGGCGCAGTAAAAATACGAGCATCAAGTATTATCAAGTGAAAAAGCATCAACATAAATGGCGGGAGCCTTGCGCATACCTATCCTATTTTTATGATTTTTCATAGGGAAACAATGAGAACCACCTGGTGAGGTGGTGAAGATCATGATACCTTCCCCAATATCAATCCTTGCTACCACGAGTTTTAGCAGTGATTGCCCAATCATGATTTGTACTTTTCCTACACATTCAATGACAAGATAATCAGTGAATACCATCCTCCATAAGTTTTTCGTATGCACTCTTTCAACAATTTCAATGGGTAATATAACAACATTATTGGTAAGATATATTTCTTCTCCTCCCTCAGAAAGTCCCCAAAGATTTAAAGACTCATAAATATCTCTAGGCATAATGCAAAATTCAGACATAATGTCGCAACGAGCATCAAAAATTTCACCACCTATATCAACTTTCACTGATGGGAGCCAATTTGTGGGTTCAAAATTTATTGGAACTTGATCATATTTCTCCCGAAGCATACTATAACATTCGTTCAATCTAGTTGTACTTGTCTCAAGAGTGTTTAATCTAGCAAAAATGCTCACAAGGGATGAATCCAAATTACTAGGTGAGCTATATGTTGCAATCAACTTTTTTATGGCATTAAAATCTTGATCTCCATCACAAAGAAGGAAATCTCCTCCAGCTACTGTGTCCAAAGCTTATCTATAACGCAGAATAAGACCAAAATAAAAGCTACTAAGAAGCAAGCCTAAAGTCAATCTCGGTTCAGTTTTAATACAAGAACTATTAATTCTAGACCAAGCTTCCTTGAAACTCTCCTCACTCTCTTTCTTGAAAGTGAAAAGAATTTCCTCAGATGACATAGTAACAGGAATAGACATTTTAGAAAAATTAAAACTAAGCAACAGAAATAATAGCTATAATAGAAACTATTTTTTTGTGTTTTTGATATAAAGACAACTATAAAAGTAAACTATTTTTTTTGTGTTTTTGATATAAAAAAGCAGACAAGACAAAATAAAGTAAACTAAGCAAACTATAACAAAGTAAAAAAGATTGAGATGAGAGACTCCCCTTGCAGAAATCCTCTTTCTCCCCGGCAACGGTGCCAGAAAAAGAGCTTGATGGTGCTTATCGTAATGCCGACTTCACACCGTTGGGGAGCCCCACGAGGAAGGTATGATGAGCATCGTAGCAAGTTTTCCCTCAGTAAGAAACCATGTTTTAATCGACCAGTAGGAGAAAGACGTGACTTCTGAAGGTGTTGCTACCTGACTAATGGCAGAGCGCACTACTGGTGTCAGCAACAACGTGGAACCTACACACAACACAATCGAAGTACTTTGCCCCAACTTACAGTGAGGTTATCAATCTCACCGGTTTGCTGAACACAAAGGATTAGACGTATCGAGTGGAAAGAGATGTTTGTAGAAAGTAAACAGAACAGAATTGCAGTTGAATTTATCAGTAAAGGAAACATGACCGGGGTCCACAGTTCACTAGAGGTGTCTCTCCATAAAGAAATAGCATGTTGGGTGAACAAATTACAGCTGTGCAATTGATAGAATATCGACCAATACATGACAAGATGATTACTATGATATTTGATATGGGCATTACAACATAATACACAGATCGTAATCCAACTACGTCTATGACTAATAATCCACCTTCAGGTTAGTGTCCGCACCCCTTTCAGTATTAAGTTGCAAGCAACAGACTATCGCATTAAGCAATATGTGTAAAGTAAACAATAGAATTACCCTCGGATATAACATTTTCATTTTCTCCCTAGTAGCAACATCACGTCTACAATCTTAGAAGTTGAACTTCACTCTCCTAGAAAACTAGAGGCATGGACCTACTATCGAGCATAAACACCTCCTTTTGGAGTCACAAGTGTCCACTTGGCCAGAGTTTCTACTAGCAACGGAGAGCATGCAAGATCACAAATAACATATGACATTAATATATAATCAATCTCAACATAGTATACAATATTCATCGGATCGCAGCAAACCAAACATATAGGATTACATAAAGATGATCTTGATCATGTAGGGCAGCTGACAAGATCGATACATGAAGCACAAAGTGGAGAAGACAACCATCTAGCTACTGCTATGGACACATAGTCTAGAAATGAACTACTCACGCATCACTTCGGAGGCAGGCATGGCGATGTATATGCATCCGGCGAAGATTTCCCCCTCCGGCAGGGTGTCGGGAAGAGCTTCAGAACCCCCCGAGATGGGTTCTACGGTGGCGGCCACGACGGAACTTTTCGTGGATGGAGGTTCGGGTATCCAGGATTTTTCCGAGAAGATGTGTAAATAGGCGGAGGATTTAGGTCGGTGGGGCACCTGGTGGGCCTAGACCTACCCTAGGCGCGAGCCAGGTCCAGGCCGCGCCTAGGGGTGGTTTGGCCGCCCTGTGGTGCCTATTCGACCCCCTCTGGACTTCGTCTTCGTTTCGGTAAAATATTGATTTCGGCTTTTGTTTGGTCTAATTCCGAGAATATTTCCTATACAACTTTTCTGAAATACAAAAACAACAGAAAACAGGGAACTGGCACTGTGGTATCTTGTTAATAGGTTAGTGCCGGAAATCATGTAAAAGTGCAACGAAGTGTAAGCAAAACATATATGAATTGGTGTAAAACAAGCATGGATCATAAAAAATTATAGATACGTTTGAGGTATCAAGCATCCCAAAGCTTAACTCCTGCTCGTCCTCGAGTAGCTAGGTAAGTGATAAATTTTTTTACAAGGAATGAACTACGGGAATCATACCCTCGTGTCTCTACGTGCTCCACCTTGGTTACCTTTATCCTCTTACCGCACTTTACTACTTATATCTTGTATTGTGTATTGTTGCCTGTATCTTATCATTTAGGTAAACTTACGTAGTTGCATATCTAGATAATTTACCTTTATGTCAAGCGTAAATTGAAAAGGAATTAAAATTTGAGATAACACCTATTCACCCCCCCTCTAGGTGTCAGACGATCCTTTCAACCCTAGATCCTGGCACCTTTATAAGCCGGATCCCGGAAGCCTTAGAGGCACAACTCATTGTAACAACGCGAAAGCGTCCAGATAATTCAAGAAAAGCAGCACTGCCTCTGAGCAGCGTGTTCCGAAGCTGGGTAAACCACGTACGACCGTCCCAATGGCTCTCCGCCCTATGCCCCCCACTTCTTCCCCCCTTCGTAGGATCCCTCCTCCGGGGTATTGTCGATTAGGCAACGATACCGCCATTGCAAAGGGTGTTGACCTTGTTACCTTCTACCACCCCTATAACATGAGTGGCAAAGTACATAAGAGGGTGAGGACGAACACCACTCAAAGAGAGACTAGTTTCCTTTTGAAAGTGAACTTGGGGATACATTGTTGTCTCTGTGTTCCCTCGGTTGTTCCTATATCCAAACTCTTTATTTATGCACTTTACTTTGTGATAGCGTTCACGATTGAAGTTATATGTCTTGCTATCATATAGTTGTTTGTCTTGATTAGTATAAGTTGTTTGTTCATATGTGAACACTAGTTAATATATGTTTTGGGCTAGACAAATTAAATGCTAGTTGTATTCTGCATTTGTTAAACATAACTCATAGCGCATATGTTACCCCCCGCTCAAATATGTGTTCTTTCATAAGGGCAGGTGGAAATCATGAGACATAAAATCTCTTTATTTATCATTGCATGCTCTAACTCGCTAAGTTCCTCAGATTCAATTTGTAGATCTAACATGTGATACGCTGATACTCTCTCCATCAGATGGCATCTATGTTTCTACTCCACCCGTTGATGGCTTTTATTATGTGTGCATAGTAATAATAGATATCAATATAAAAAAATGACACCATCATCAATACTCCCTTTGATCCAAATTAATTCAAATTAATTGAATCCACTTTGTGTAGATACGAATATACCTAGTGAACAAACGCATCCAGGTACATCCTTATCTAGATAAAGCAGAGGGAGTAACAAAAGATGCACCTACCATGCTCCCAATTTCGAATCTCATCTCAATAGGAGTAGTAATAATAAACAAAAAAAGAAGAAGAGGAGATCTTGACAATTGTTTTAAAACAACACGTACAACCAATCCTATCTTTAGATCTGCATATATAATTCGTATCGATCACTCCTCCAAATCCTGGACCGTATAGCATTAGCTCAGGCAACGTGGCCAACTGGTGGCTTGTCAATCAATCATGCAACCACGCCACCTACCTGGCGTGCGTGAAGCAACAGGAAGATAAAATTTGAACCAACGAACGTTTCTTCGTTCACAAGTTGATCCGCCCATTTACAAACCGACTCCCATGTTCCCGAGAATATCCGTCCACGCCCCTCGCAGATGCCATCCGATATTTCTTGGCCCGAAATCCCGAAACTGCCCCTGAACCGACCCGTCCTTTTAGGTCGTCTCCTCCACGGATTGATTCCCCACACGTCTTTCCCGCTTCCACCGCAGCCCCACAACCCGCAACCCGCACCACCGCCGACCGACGAAACCCTAACCCTAGCTAGCTCCCCGCGCGCGCTCGCATGGCGGAGCGCCGAGGCTGACCCCGATCGCGCGCGAGGATGGATTGAGAGGGCTTGAAGGCATGGGTCCGAACCCTAGCCTCGAGAAGATGGCCGCCCCCGGCGCGGGCGCGGGGTGGGCGCCGAGGGGACGCGTGGTGCGGATCCTCGTGCACGACGACGACGCCACCGACTCCTCCTCCAGCGAGGACGAGGCGCCGCCGCGGCCGCCGCCTGGGCGGGGCGAGGGGGAGAGGGGGCCGGGGCCGCGGAGGAAGAAGCGCCGCGTGATGGAGGCCACCACGGGGAAGAGGGACTCCTCGTCCTCGTCCTCTTCCCCCTCCTCCTGGGCCAGGCCCAAGGTCAGGTACTGCGGCGTGCGCCAGCGCCGCTGGGGCAAGTTCGCCGCCGAGATCCGCGACCCCTACCAGGGCCGCCGCCTCTGGCTCGGCACCTTCGACACCGCCGAGGAGGCCGCCGCCGCATACGACGCCGCCAAGATCCGCATCCGCGCCGACGCCGCCAGGAACCGCGTCACCAAAATACGCGTCCACCACAACGGCATGCCCGCCGATTTCCTTGCCGCCGCATCCCGCCCGCCCCAGCTTAAGCATGCCAAACCGGCCATCTCGCCGCCGCCGCCGCCGCTTGCGCCAGAGCCGGCCATCTCGCCGCCGGCGCCGCTTACGACAGAGCCTGCCAAGCCGGCCATCTCAGCGCCGCCTCCACCAGAGCCTGCCAAGCCGGCCAGCTCGCCGCCGCGGCCTCCTCTACCAGCTAATTTGCCCTTCGCCCTCCCGCTCAAGCTGAGGATGAAGTTTGCCCGTCCTCCAGAGTTTAAGGAGAAGGACTGGAACTGGTGCAATGCAGGGGAGGAGGTCGTCAAGGAGAAATCAGGTACCTCTGCCGCAACGGAGGTCAAGGAGGAAGGTGCAGGCGATGTAAAGGTGGAGGCCGTGACGACCTGCACTACCACAGAGGTGAAGGTCGAGGCTGGCGCCTGCGAAGGCGAGGCGAAAGAGGGGGCCGACGGCACCTCTGCCAAGCCAATTTGGGCCATCATCACTGGGAAGCGCAAGAAGCGGTCGGGCTGCGGCACCCGCGTTGGCGCCCTCCACGCATCCTCCGTCTGCGTTGAGGAAGTTGGCGGGACCTGAAGGTCCCATTATCCGTAATTACTACTATCGTTAGAGCTTTCCTCTTCTGTTCTCCCTAGCATCGTTAGAACTCCGTCGTGCCCTGTAATTTCTGTCGGTCCGTGTTAAAAGCTTCTTGATGTGAAAACTTGTGACTGCTTGTCATATGATTGCCCGTGATTTAATGTATATACCACCCCTGTAGTATGATTTGATATAGTCAGATGTGTAATCAAACTGATCTGCTACATTCCTGAATAAAATTCTTTTATCAGATATATATATGTTGCTATCATCTTCTTGTATATCAACACGAAACATGCTTGGAAAGTCATTTCTAGAATGTTGGTATAGTCAGATGTTTAATGAATCTGATCTGCTATATCCAGAATAAAAATCTTCTATCAGATATATATGTTGCTATCATCTTGTATCAACACGAAACATGGTTGGAAAGTCATTTGTAATTTAGAATCTGAGATTGTCTCTTGTGAATTCATCTGCAGAACAAATGTGCTTCTGCCAATTATATCGAACAGACAGATTTTGTCCTATGTGTCCTTGGCTCCTTGCCAAGATTCACAGTTATTTTCAGCTATACCTTAGTAAGCTTTGTTAGATGTCAATGTCAAATATTCGCATCGCCAAGACGTGATTTATATTTCTTATTGAATGACTTGTTAGAATATAAACAACCTTTGTTAGTATGTCAATGTCTTCTCCTAGTATTAACATCACCATGAATGATTTTATTTATTATTAAATGACTTGGTAGTATATGAATCTTGGGTGACAGTACGATGTTATGATAGTAGTAGTCGCTTCATCCAAATTTGTAGCTGAAGTTGGCAGCATCTTACAGTTTCAATCTGAGGTTGTATTATTAAGCTCATGTGTTTTCTGTCTATCCAGATTAAAATTCTTTAATGAGGATATGTAGCTGTCATCTTGGATCAATATGAAACATGGTGCCAAACTATGGCAGTCATTTCTAATTCGGAATTTGAGATGGTCTTTGTGGATTGTTGTAAACTATGGCAGTCTTTTGTACTTCAGAATTTGAAATTGTCTTTGTGAATGAATTCTTCTGGAAAACAGAAGTGATTCTGCCAGTTATATCAGTATAGTTAAAGATTGTGTCATTGCAAAGGTTCACATTTGTTTTGAGTTGGTATTCTGTAAGGCTTGTTATATGCAAATGTCATATCCTAGTATTAACATCACCATGCCATGGTTATGTTTCTCATTAGCTTGTTAGAATATGAACAACCGTTGTTGGTATATGTCGGTGTCATCTCCTAGTTTTAACATCACCATGATATAATCATTTTTCTTATAAAATGACTTGTTAGACTTGGAATGTGAATCCTGGTGACAGTATATGATGTAATGATAGTGGTTGTTGCATTTCATTTAGTTCTTTTTTGTTGAAGTTGGCGGCATGTTATAGTTTCAATCTGATTTTGTTTTCGTTTATTTTAAGTCCTGGTGTTTTCTGTCTATCTACATCAACAACTGCACAGCATTTTCTTTTGTACTGCTGCATCTGGAATGATGCTCATTTTGACAGGAAATGTTTGGCATCTTTATGCAACAGTCTTTGACAAACTTATGTCTACAGTTATGCTACCAAACTTTCTGCACCGTCGATTTGTGCTAGAGTTTTACATCTAGTTCTTGTGTTATCCACTTATCCTGAAGTCTCTTTATCAAGTGAGTGCAATTGAAGAACTGGTATTCTTATTCAGCCAAGAGAGGGAGCGATGGAGCCAATTCTTCAGAGCTAGGCTTGTCATTGTAGCTGTCAGCTTGTCTTCCACTTCGACTAGCTAACTATGCTCGTTATTCTATTCTGAGTGACTACACTGTTTTTATCACCTGGAAGTTTAATATTAGCACTGTACTTGTTTAGTTAGGACAGCATAGGAACCTGTAGACACAGCTTAAAATACTGTAATACCGCATCCAGACCATTCACTGGAAACAAGGAATGCATTTTTGTAAATAATTTACCATTTGGTTATGTGTTCTTGAGAAGATGGTGACCAGGGGCAGAGGATTCCCAGTGTGCACCAACTTGCTCAGAGAGGTTAGCTGATAACAACATAAGTTCTGGATACAACCATTCCAGTCAACTATTTGCTTGAACGCGACAGGTCATGGTCTTCCCTAGAACTGGTAGTAGCTTGACAATGTCTAAGCTGAAGTTTCACCGATTCTCGATTTGGACGAGTATGTTCAAGGTATAGCTCGCAGCTCAATACAGTTTTTGTTTCTTGCTGTCATTCCCACACACAGTCCAGCAGCATATCCCAACTCTGATGCCAAGCAGAGACACATGCTTGGAGCCAAAATTACCATGAACATAACCTACCACGGTCCATTAACAATGATGGCTTTCAGAGCTAGATTGCTACACTGTCAAATCAAATTTCTGTGGCTAAACCAAACATTATAAGACACAAGTTGATGATCCTTGTACCCTTCGAGTAACTTGACAAATGTTTGAGAATTTTTGAGCCGATTTTTCTCCAATCCTCATTTTCGAGTATCTTCTAAAAGCTCAATACAGCATTCCCGTGGCAAACGTCTCACGGAATTCTCATCGTCACTATCACAGTATCACTCCTACACACACACGCAGGCATCCAGAAGCATCCCACCTATGATGCCAGGCGGAGACGATCATGCCTGGACCCAAGTCACAACGAACACTGATGGCATTCAGAACTGGATTGCTACACTGTCAATTTGGCACGACTGAACCAATCACCATGAGGCACAAGCTGACGATCCTTATACCTCTTTTTATTGGATTATTATCCGCGACTCCATAATGTAGAAGGGATATAATAATATACAGGGAAAATCAAACACCTAGAAGGGGTGAAAGGAAAACAGGAAAGCTCACATACTCGGGCCTCTCTAGTCTGTCATGGAGATCCACCTACCATAGCACCACATACTAGGTTAACAGTCAATTAACAAATAAAGCGAATGTTCTAGACGACCTTACATCAACCAAAGCTGGATCAACCCAAGGACCCAGGACTACTGCCAATGTCCCAGCGGTTTCCCTTAGTCAGTAGGAGAAACCACGACTCAAACCAGACTCAGCTAGCGAACGCAGGTGTCGCTTCCTTCACGTGCACCCGCGGCAAATGTCCCCAAGACATGGCGTCCCATAGGGGCATAAGGCACCTGGACAATACCAGTAACGGTTGGGGGAGTTGGTTCCCTACTGGCCTGTTTTCGCACGTTTCATACCACCGTTACTGAATGGGGATATGCTTCCTGGATGAGGGGATACGCTTCCTGGATGAGGGCTGTCCTCACGCAGGGTTGAGTTAAGCATCGCCAGCTCCCTGAGCTGTTGCCTCTTGTAGAAATCCTGTGTCTCGTCCTGCAGCAGAAATGAACATGGCTTTGTAAGTGATGCATATCTGGGGTTTATTTAGAAATGAAAAAAGTACTCCTCGAGAAGCAATAAGCCATGGTATAGATGTGCAATTGTACACATGTTCCAGATAAAACACGAGAAATAAAAACGGACTCGCACAAAAAATATAGGGAATCAATTGAGAGATCAGTAATGGTAATCCAAATTCAAGAAAAGAGATCTGCTAGGCGGTTAGGACTAAGCAAAGCTGGAGGTAATATTTTTCCACATGATTTAAGCATTATTGATTATTCCTTTAAAAAAAAACAGTTCAATCATATTAAACCATAACATGGCTAGTTGACTTTCTCCAGCAAGCAAATCCGTGCATTGAAAGATTAATGGGGTGCATGTTAATCACTTACCACTGGTTTTAGCAATTCCTCTATGATTTCCTGTGCATGTCTCAGTCTGGCATCAATAATACTAGCTGGAAACTCAGCCTCTATCAAGATATGTAGTTGTTCACTGAGATGCTCATAGCCCGGTTTTCCTCGTAGTTTGTCCTCCTATAAGAAATATAGAAGAAAATATGTAAAACTTAAGGTCTTACTTCTTATCAACATAAGACAAACACAAGATCAGACCAAGCAATGAAAACTTCAGGTAAAGAAAGCCTAACAGGAAACAGATTTATGCGGGACGAAAGGAAAGTTGACTAAACAGGACATAATAGAAATATATTGCGCACTGTCATAAAACCATAGTTATCATGTAGAAGAACTTTAGCTTGGAATTACCACATTATGGATTAAAAAAGGGTGGGAGTTTAAGGAGAAAGTTAAAACACATAAGCCAATATTAAGGTCATGAACAGGCCCTGAGATCCCGAGCACTGGAAGGCAATTCCAGTACACTTTCTTAACTTACTACGCAACGTAATTTGCAGACTTCCAAGGAAATGTAAAATGTTAAAGCAACATAACAATGACTGCATAACTGAAGAAGCACTAGTAATTTAAAAAGGGGCAGATCAAACATAGCAAAACTTTTGTTACCTTCCCTGGATCTTTGATGGAACCCTTTCCTCTGATGAAAACACGACAACCAGTAGATGCTTCAACCCGTTTTAGAGAATTACCTCTAGGTCCTAGAATGCGGCCCACAAAATTGAACTGTGGTAGAAGTGAAAACTATGTCAGTAAAGAGATTGAGATGGATAAAGCCTTATCATGTGTAAACTTAAAACTGCACAAGTTAGAGGCAGCATACACTCGGATAAGAATCAACTGGGACCTCCAAGCGTAGAATCTTCTTAACAGCATGAGAGCTAGGGCTTGGTGGCGCTCCTTGCCAATCCATACTGTTTCCTTGAGGAAAACCTAATCTCTGTTGAATAATTCAAAATGACAGGCACAAATGGTTCAGTATTGTTTCACGAAATGAAACATTTCGAAGCATATGCAACATAAATATGAGACAATATTTCTCACCAAAGAAGCTCATAAAGTCACAGTTACATATCATAGTATCATATTGCACATCCAAAAGTTCATTTTAACTTATGTATCTACAAGGTCCATTGTAAAGATAATAACAACTAAAACTCTCAAAGCGAAAGCATGTTCTCTGTGGAGCATGAAAGTGCAAAAGAATGATCTACTGGATTGCAAGCATATCTTGTTTCTTACTAAATGAATAAATACATGCCAGATGTGTACCTCTTGGTGTAGTCCATTCCAGGGACTGAATCCGTTGCCAGAGAGATTGGATCTTGGATTTGGTGAAGACATTGGACTAGGGCTTCTGAATCGATGTCTGTCAAAATCACTAAATCCAGGGTTGTGGGCAGAGTTTGATACCCGCATAATTTCTGCGTAGAATGAAAGCCAAGTGAGAATCTAGGTCAAAGAAAAGAATAAGTTGTTGATTATAATAAGAATTTAATCACTATTAGGTTGTTTTATACAATCAAGACAGACAATCATGCACCGCAAAAATGCTGACTGGCCAAAGGCAGATATCAAACAGCATATGCACATTGGAAGCAGATCCAACATAGGTTGTATGATCATTTGCAGTTGGTCCATAACACAAACCATTACGTTCTTCGATCCTTTGAAGATCATCAAACATTTTTCAGATATGCTTATCCAATATAACTAGAACATGGAGATGGTTAGCGTGTAGTTTTTCTATAGGCTGGTCTAACCAAAAGACATTAGTGTGATCAATATGTAGTGTGATGCAACCCATACGAATTTTTATCTAACACCACTATTTTATAAAATAATACTTGATGATCTCGCTGAAGATAGTAAATCCCTCAGGCTAATATGTGAGACAAAGAATACCTTATAAATCATCGTCTAAGCGTGTGTACTGGACGCAAAAAACAGAATCAAATGGTCTAAGCATTTCCTATAAGAGCCTGTGTAGTATCAAGCGAAGTATTCCTATAATAATTCAGTCTGCAAAAGGAGTGCATAAGTAGATCAAAAACTGTTTATATAATTAAAATGAGGATTGGACATGAGCAAGACTGCACGATATCTCAACACCCTCTTTGTTGGTGAAGCCATTGATTTGTTTGACAGTGACTTGGACGAAAATCTCACGATGTCCATAGATTGCATTCACCACTGTCCAGTGTATATACAATCGACGAGCTTTATCACTGCTTTTACATATAGCAGCTAAGAACAAAAGTCTAAAGCAGACATATGGTTCTCACCAAGAGAATGATGAGATGATTTGCTAAGACACCAGATAAATATGGAACATCAATCCAACCCCAATATGTCAGTTAAGTGGATTGATCCACCATACAACACCGCAAACATAGATTGTTACATCCGGTTCGGCCATCAAGGCCACCAAGTGACAACATTATCGTGTATAACCGGAACCATCTAATCTCACCGATGAACGAAAACATCGCAATACAAATCTAAAACGGAGTATCATATATGAACCATAGATCATACAACCAGGCAGCTACAGTCAATGCCATCCAAGGCGAGCACTATGCAAGCACTGCAGCCATGTACTTCCCCCCCATACCCACAAGAAAATCACATCATCCTGCAAAAGAAAACAACAAGGGGGAGATCAGAAGATCTCACCTTGGCTTAACAGCTTGCTGCAGATGGGCAGAACCTGCGTGAAAGGCCCCAGCTTCTGGTGCTCGGCGAGCAGCTCGGCCAGATACTGACTGCACAAAACCATTAATTGCACAAGAATCACATCATCACCATCGTTCATCAAGCAAACCGGACATGAAAAAGAATCAATCTTGGGACTATAAATCGGCCATGAAACGACCAAAGAAACTGCAAAAAAAATCCATGCGCCGCCATGGTTCTACCTGTCGACATCCGGGTTGCTTCTAATCTGAGGGGATAGGTTCCTCGCAGGGGAGAACCCCTGCTGGCTGTACAGCCCGGACATGGCGGCGGCTCTCTCCTCTCGCCGGGGAGAGGGAGAAAGAAGGAGACAGACAGAGCGCCGCAACCGAGGCTGCGGCGAGGAGGCGGTGTGGGGGTGGCAGGAAGAGGAGAGGTGGAAAGGGCTGCTGCTTTAGGGTGCAGCCTGCAGCGGCAGCAGCCAGCGTAGGGGGAGAGAGAGAAAGGGGGAGCGGCTGCCGCTCTGGAACCCTTTTCTCTCTCTAGAGTTGGCCTTTGCTAGGTTGCAACACGCCAGCACGGCAGCCCCCCTTGGAAAGGCTTTATCAAAGGCCATAATTTCTGACAATAATAAAAGGAAAAAATATGAGAGAGATGTGTTTTTGATTTTTTTCGTGATTTTTTTTCTATTTTATATGAGTCACATCATGTCTGTGTCTGAACGATGCATTATAACATCTCGGATTTTTGTGGTTCGGGTGCGAATCGTATTTTCGGCGAGAGGTTTGCGCGGTGTAGCCATCGTCACGTGTATCGTATTATGTTCTCCGCACAACAGTGGAGTAATACCGAAGATGCAAAATATTGAATTACCATTGAATTTTGTTTTCCTTGTTTGATCCTAATCTATGTTAAACATGTAACATGGATATGTAATGAGATAAAGCCCGTAGTTTTGTGGTTTGAAAGTAAAAGATTTTGCACATACTATTGTTGGCATCTTTTTAATTATCATATTCGAGGATTTTTATTTCGATGCATACAATCTTGGAGTTTGCGCAGGAGAGGAGTTTGTGCAGGAGAGTGACACACCGATATATGTCGTTATTCAGTATACGCGGCGTACAAGTACATGAGAATTAGTCAATGTAGTATATACATTTTTTCATGAGGAGAAAGTGATGTCTTTCTGTGCGAGTGGATCACCATTCATTTGTAGTTGCGTTGGTTTTCTTTTGTGGATCAAGCCAGCCCAAATTGATTGATCATGATATATACTTTTTCGAAATAAAATTATCTATTTAAATAGTTAGAACAAGATGTTTATAAAATTCATATTATCATTCATCAATTTTTTTGAACTCTGAGGGTGTTTATATTTCTACTTCAACATTGTAAAATGTGTAGCTATTTTCCTTATAAATACAAATTTGTGCACGTATGGATGATACAAAACACTCATGTTGCCGCATGTAAATATGAAAATGGACTGAAACTCCGAAACCCTTCATAAAATGCACACACGAACATTTCCATTTCATTTTCTTCTAGTGCACTTTTTTAGGTGCAATGTTAGAAAATTCCATGGCCTATTGTTATCAACAGCTAAAAGCCCTACTTTTATATGTGCTAGAAAATGAGAAATTGTGGAAAATTAATTAGCATGAGGCACAAATTAGTTGGCCACATCGTAAGTGTGATACACCTGGCAATTTTGGGCAATCCAAAATCTCCCTGCCCACTCTTACCAAACTGTCTATTTTGTCTCTGGAGTCAATTCCAATTCCAGCCTTTTCTCCATTTTCTACCTAATTAATCTCTCCAACCAGTACACAGGGGAGCCTCTTGATCATGCTCCAAATTTGGCTGTCAAGCATTTAGTGGCATGGACCCCTAGCGACCAAGACCGTATCCAAAATATAAATATACAATTAAAAACATGTACTACTGTAGTATGAATAATAATACCAGTCTACAGACATAAATAGCCAGCTATTTGTCTAAGCAAGACATGAACACTTTCTAACCACTGTTTTAGGGCCTAACCAAGCGTGTAGCAGAGGCCCACGTAGCTGCTCCATGGGTATATTGCGGTGTGCCGTTGTTTGTTTCCCATACGAGATGTGTCGGTAGCTAGTGAGCAGAAAACATGGTTGTCGCTGTCAGTGCACAAGAGAAGTTCGGCCTTATCACTAGCATCGAGAATGGCGTCTTAGAACCATAATTGTATTACTATTGGGCGGGGCATCGTGCGACGGATACTGGTCGCATCTAAGGATGGACGGTGATAAATGGCGCCTCGCCGACCCACAGGAAAAAAGAAGATAATTAAATTGGGGAACAATGCTAGAATTAGACAAAAAGTCGCCTTCAACGGTTCAACCTTGGCTAGGATCATCTGGACGGTCAAGCCATAGGTCGTCACTATCGATTAAGGAAAAAAGAGATGTTTTATAGAGTATATGATTGTTTGCATCGCAATGCAAAGGCAGATGTTATCCCCATTAATAAAAAGAGGTTTATACATGTCATGTCGAAAAAAATATTTTTCGTAGTACTTAGATAAAAGAATGTCGTGTTGTATTTTCGCTACTTCTTGGTATCATAAGAATTTAGAACAAACCTATGAAAATAAGTTGTACTACTGGCATGAAGTGGAAAATATCATTCCGTTCGCGGGCACCAACATTTTTCTTACAGAACATTGCTAGCAAAAGTTGGTTCATGAAAAAGTACACGCACCAACCATTAAATCAATACTAATTATCTCTCCAAAAGATCATATTAATTTCTGGCATGTACATTCAGGGCAGCTGAATCATGTGTACCTACTAACTAATTTGCCTCTGAGTTTTCACTATCCACCGATGAATGAACCAAACCGCCGTTGCTGAAGGACATAACTATTAATACCTTATTTCCCACAGACAAAAAATAGGAGTACATAAATCAACCGTGGACCACACTAGCTAGAGAAAAATACTCTAGCAATCTGAAAAACAATGAACTACTGTGATAAGCTACCTTTTCCATGAGATGCTCTGATGCTGTGAGCTGTGCTGTGATCTGGTTATCAGCTCTCTTTCTCTCACTTCTTTGCGTTGTTCTACATTTGGCAAACAGGTGAACATGGAGTGTGTCTGGTAAGTCGGTAAAAGTTGCCGATCGAGGTAATTTGCCGTCCATTGTATACCTGAAGAAACCAGGTAGGCAGGCAGGATGCAGTGATCCTCCATCAACTTTTCTGTTGGCCCTTTTCGGTCCTTGCTTCCACGCTCGCCAGTCTCCACATGCTCCCTCCAGCCTCGTGCATCACCGGTGGAGCCAAGCTAAACAAACAAACCCCGGAAACAGTTCTCTAAAATAAAGCCAAGAAACAGAATCTAATGATTTTAGCTCATTTCTAATTGCAATTTATCATTGATTAAGCGAGCTCAGTTTACTGCAGCGGGTATCATAATTCGTTAAGCCTTTATAATGGAAAGTTTCTTAGCATGTTTTGTTTTTATACAAGACAAATTTACCCAATGCATTGTCTTTTACTCCCTCCGGTCTGAATAAATTGACGCGAAATTGCATAGACAGTAGCTCAGTTCCGCGTCGATTAAACACGTATAGAGGTAGTAGTTGCATTCGATTACTTTAGGCTCGTGTATGCGTGTGATTGGTCTAGTCATTTTTTTTCTACTCCATATCGCACTAGCTAAGATACGACAAACCCTCTCTCTTCTATGACTGACATGCCACATCAACAACGTATTTATTTAGGATACACCGCTAAAAAACTTTATTGTGGAAGGTATACGAGTTGACTGCTTAAATCGGATTTTTGATGTCGATCTTAGTCTGCTGCTTAAAAGGTGAACCACGCTTTTTTTCATCAATATCCTTCTTCTTTTAGCCAGCCTTGGATCCAACTTAAAACACGCAGATGTGGCTCGCATCATCATGTAGGATCAGAGTATCTAGTATTTGCTGTATAAACAGAGATTTGGTCCGCATTGCGAAGCATAGGATCCTTGCGTGGTTGGAGATGTAATTGCCATCGGGAGGCAGCGCACGTTAGCGCAGGCAGGCGCGGCGTTCGCAACGCGCCGCACCACTACGTGCTGCTCCTCGTGGGGGCAGACCCCGGCAGGCCGTGTTCATATACCTGTAGTACGGATGCAGTGGACTCAGACAATTTCTGTACAAGAATGCGATCGTTAGCGACCTATGTACGGGTTAGAAAACCACAAGAAATTTCTATAAAACTTTACATGAGTAAGTTTCAAATTTATGCCTACTCCCCCGTCCTTGAGAAATGCAGTTCCGATCGCGTCGAGTAAATAGGAACTGAGGTAGCTAGTATATGCTTAAACCTTTTCAAAAAAAAATCAGGACGTAGAAATACGATTTTCTACGAGTTCAAGAAATCGGTAGGTTATGTACCAATATACTCAAGCTACACAAGAATGAAAAATAGACAAAGGTTCGTTAGACAAACAAAGAGCCTTGTCCCGACAGGTCAGTATCGGCGATGACACCACCCATGTGAATGGATGATATTTGCTTTTTGTTTGAGGTGTTGTCAAAGAACTCGACGACGTGGGCTTAGCCCAGTGGTTGGGGTAGCAGTGGCGCACCCTAACGACCGGAGTTCGATTCCTGTCAGGGACGAATTTCGGAATTGTCACGCCAAGTCCCGCTTCTACTATATCAAAAAGTGTCTAGTTCTTCCTAGACACGGTTTCATTTATTTTTTTTTGGTCAAAGAACTCCATTCACAACCTTCTTTAGGTAGTTTTTAGGCGAAAATACGTGGTGAAACATATGTACTCATGAACCCTATAACTTGCCGGCCCCGAAAATCGTATTTCTAGCACTCGAAAATCGTAGAGGACACACATATGTATATGTGTGCCTATTTTCATACTCAAATTCCAAAGTATGTAGCTTAGTTAAAAAATCACAAATTCCAATAAACAGTTTAAAGGAAACTTCTCCTCCTGAAATTTTTGTAACTTAGTGGTCAGGTAACTATATAGTAACTATATATGTAACTTAGTCCCGAATTAAGTTTAGTCGGGTTCAGGAGTACCTATGTTCAGAAAATTTGCTTTAAGTTTGTAGGTAGTATTTGTGATTGATGGTGGAGGCTGGTTTGCGGGTAGTTTCAACTTCTCAACGGTGAAGGTGCTCGAGCTGCGTTTTTTTTTTCTTTTGCCGCAAGCACCTTTATTTTGTTTTGTTGTGTGGTGCAAACATTGACAATCCTTGTTTAGCTACTAGTTCTTCACGTTGTCGTTGGGGGTTTTGCACGCTTTCTACTACGTCACGTTTGTCCTTCAACCTACCACCCTTTGTAAGATTTTCATCATAGTTTTTCTCACAAACTAGGTGAGTGTATTTGTCTTAATCACTCCATTGTGTTCTCTTGACGAGGTTGTGGAATAAATAGTGAGATGACCACACCCTTACCACCATCATAATTCCTCACAATGTGGAGTGGAGTCTCGTTTCCAGTGTTGATTTCGGGTGCGCGTTGGGTGTGTGGCGGCCATGTCATCGAGTTTTTTTTACACTTATGTGAACTCCACATCGAGTTTTTCGGTTTGCATTTTTACTGGCTCTCCTAGAGATGCTCTAACGGCGGAAAATCCTCTAAATCACCGGGCAATGTAGGGCGGACGGGTAGTTATTTAAAAATCACCTTATCCATATTTTATCATGGAGAGAATCAAAGAAAAATACACGCATATAAGATACTATAATACACACGAAATTATCCACATAAAACCATATTGTACTGAAAAATCCATGAAAAATAATTAAAAAAGATAATAACAAGGGTGATGTTCTAGAAGCATGCACAATTTCAAGATCCAGAGTTCCGATACTCGTAGATATGTATCCAAACATAAATTCAGCAATAAATAGTAGCGTTTATTTGTCCTTTCTATTGATAGGCTAATTTGGTTATGTCTCCTAGAAGATTCTGAGTTAGAATTGGAAAAACTTAAGTGTTTATATACTGTAAATGTGTGTTTATAGACATGCAGAACCAGTGCAAGGGTTTCGCCGCATGATGATCTGCACGGGATACTTTGACACGATCATACGAGCAAGCACACGTGCGGCGCAGCATGCGTGCGTTCCACCACCTACCGCGCCTGCAGCTGACTCACTAGGTCAGACAGCGTAATTGCTGCCTCTTCTCGAGTGTGTGTGATGCATCTCCCTGAATTATGATGCTCCAAGAACGACATGACAAACACATATCTACCCCAGTACGTCGTCTGACTCATGTGCCGGGCCGTTACGCATGGGCAACGCAGAGCATCCCAAGTTGTTGCTAGGAGAAGAGGATCACAAGTTGACTGTAAAATTCAGTAAAACCATTGCGACAAAAAAAGAGAAAAAGATTTGTCAGAAGTGGGGTTTGAACCCACGCCCTCGTAAGAGGACCAGAACTTGAGTCTGGCGCCTTAGACCACTCGGCCATCCTGACTTTGATGACTACGGTTTGGCAACATCTTATTAATAGTAGAACCAAGCTGCTACCATCGACCTGGTGAACAATAGTTCGAGAGGCAAATTTCGTCAGCAACATCACGCAATCGATTTTGTTCAGGACATTCCTAAAACATGTACAGCTGGAAGCTATGTAGTACTGTACTTGCGTGCACATAACAACATTAGTACAGGAACGCTTGCAGAAACATTGGACAGTCAGGGAGCACACTTCCCAAATGAAGAGCTTGAAACTTGAAACAAACCGGATTGTGTTACCGGGAACACTTTCCTGATTAATAGTATAGCACCCTGATGTTGTGACGAGCTCAAAATTCCACACATGATCTACACTTTGTTTTACAAAAATAACATTTAGAAAACAGATAGGCAATTTGCAGAACACCCGGCCTGAGCAGCACCAAATGGATCGACTGGATCCGACATGTCGATCACATACAAGGATCCTCTGCACGTAAAAAGACATACATTAGAACGAAATTCGTCATTAGCAAACTGAAAGCTATAACAAACAGGCATTTAGCAGACTCGTTACTTGTACGCTTAGACGCTCAGTGATTGTAATTTTACAAATACCTTGGCATGCATGTTCTTTTATCATCTATTAATTATTCCCTCCGCTTCATAATGTAAGACGTTTTGGCAAACTATTTTAGTTTGCCAAAACGTCTTAGATTATCGAACAGAGTAATATATATTGATGATGCTCTCACATTTTGAGCTTAATAAAAAAAATTAATTTGTACACCAATGCCAATAGTGTAAGTACAGATATTGCAAAAGGCACTACCATTTAGAACAAAAAAATCAGTACATGTTGCTGCTTTAGCCCGGAGACAGATATTATAAAAGGAATTCACATCACCTAGACAAGCTCGATGTAAGCCATAGGTGCATTGTCTCCCCGCCTCGGAAATGTCGGGATGATCCTCGTGTAGCCCCCATTTCTTTCCCCATACCTGTCTGGAACCTCGGCAAACAGTGCGTGGACTATATTCTTCTCATAAATATATCCCAAGGCCTGTCTCCTCTTGTGCAGAGATCCATCCTTCGCCATCGTGATCATCTTATCAACCCACTTCCTCATCGCCTTTGCCCTTGGCTTGGTAGTCTTTATCCTCCCGTGCTTCAGCAGCTGTGTGGTCAGCCCACGCAGAAGTGCCTTCCGCTGATCTGCAGGTCTGCCAAGTCTAGGAATGCGTTTCCCGTGTCTCATTGCCAGTATCCTTCCACGGACATCAATTCCAAACAGTCGGTGCTCAAAGCCTGACTCCACTGCAATATTTTGAGGAAGTAAATGAGTAAATTCATTGCGAAAATCGTAAGAATCTCATAAAAATCCATTCTAACTTTATATCTTTAATGTGGCTGGGCCAAAAAACTTTAGGCTGGTCTGACTTTTTATAAGCATTAAAGGGGCCACACAGGCCCCCAATTTCACATAAGACACTGGTGTCTGTTAGGGACAGTATCCAGGGAACATCAACCTTTACATCATCTTACAGAGATAAACTCTCCAAAGCAAGATGCCAAACAAACTACTACAACTAACTAGCAACAGCAACCATCCAACAGGAATAAGAGAAATAAGATGTAACAACTGAGTTCTTCAATGTCTCCAGGACATTCTTGCATTGTTTGAGATTTTTACGGTGAGGTCAATCACTATATACCAAGGAAAACAAATTTGTGAGCACGCATAAGTTAATAATTTTTTTTGTTCTTCATGATAATAGTTCTTCGCTTATTCGGCAGGATAAACGAATTATGCATGGGCTGACAAGTTAGCTATACTTTTTTCACCAATCATAGCTCTTTTGCCCTTCCTATTTAACAAGTCCATGTGAAAAGGACAAACGGTTCTCAGATGCAGCTACACTGCTACAGCAGTTCACATTCATTACTCTTCATTATCACGAGGAATAAAATGATCATAATTTGAACCACCACAGGGATGTCAAGCATTATCATCATCAGATTAAACAGAACGAGAAAATGACAAAGGAAAATCTATGACGAAATGTTTTGCTTTAGCGTGAATTGGTGCAGATGTATGTGACTGATTCTCAATCTGATGGGTTTGTTGACCTCCTATTGGTAAACAGCCAAAATATGCTCAACTACATACATGCGACAGTAATTAAATCGGTAATAATAGAATAAATTCTTTAAAAAATAAATCTGAGATATTATCGGTTGTGTTGTACATTGTCAACCTCTTTATCACAAGGAATAACATGACAGTGTCAACTCTCTAAAAAATAAATCTGGATAAATGTTTTGCTTTAGCGTGAACAAAATTGGCTAGTATTTTTTCAAAATATATGACCTATTCTCGATCCGATCGGTTTGTGACCTCTATTGATAAAAGGCCAACTTATGAAACCACTTACATGGCACGAGTAATTAAATCAGTAATACATAAATTCTCCTAAACACATCTGAGATATTATCAATTGTTTAGTACATTGCCGAGGATTCAATGAGCTGAGCATGCTTGAACAATGAAACCACTTGTAAAGCCAGTATTTAGCAAAATAATTGACACAAAAGGATTTATGGAGTCCCAGGTGGCCACGGAGAATGTATATACGCAGTGCATTTTCTAAGGCTGAATTTGTTTTGCTGGATTGGTCGCTAGCCTAGCATTGGTGACACATACATTGCAAAGAGGAAAGATACCTCACCGGAGAAAGAGGAGGTGTACGAGAAGGCGAGCGACGCCGAGACCGCGGCGGAGACCGGGGCGGGAGATGCGCATGAAGAAGCGGATGTTGACGTGGAGACGAAGGAGCTCCGGAGGAACGGGGAGGCGGAGGCGCCGACCCGGCCGGCCGCCTGCTTGCGCGGACGGGGAGCGCCGCCGAGAGCCGCCGACGGGGAGGGGCGGAGCGAGGGGAGCGCGGTCCGGAGGGAGTCCATGCGCCAGGTCGAGGCGGAAGCGAAGGCCTCCATGGTGGGAAGGAGAGGGAGCTTGCGAGCGAGCGGAGGAGTGTGGTAGGTTCGGAGGGAGACGGTGGCGACGCCGCTCGGTTTTGAAGCGGATAACGTTTGGATTCTGCTCAAGATTGGGTTTAGCTGTGTTTAGGCTAGAAGTGATGGGCCTAATCTTTGACAATCGGTCCATAGCAAATTACAATGACATACCCAATGAGAACACATTCTATTACTCCCTCCATCAATCCATAAAAAAATCCCTCCATCCGAAAAAAGTTTTCGCAGACTTGATAAAACGTGTCTAACTTTATCAACCCGCGACAACTAATTTAGAGTACATTTTCATACATCTCCTGACTCCTGGACCATTTGCAGTTTTTCATATCGAAAACGAAACGTTGTGTATTCTCGGATGATGAATATAACGAAAAATTCCATGTTATCACTTTATTATCCAGTCATAGAGAAAATGGAGCCACAATACAATGATCATACATAACACCATGTTACATAGTACAACCTGCTCAATTATCAGTTCATGCTCCGCTACCTTATTCTGGTGACTAAATTTAAATGGGTGCATGTCTCACCGCGCAAGTAACCATTAGGCCTGCGAAGGAGTTGGTGGTGGGGGATGACGCCGATGGTGGTGACCTGGAAGCGGGGCTGGGGCTGGAATGCCATGATGTATGGGGTTTGGCCCGGAAGGAACCGGCCTTGGCACCGCCATAGCGCCTCCCTTCTCCTCCTCCATCGGTGCAGGCACCGGAGAGTGGATGGTCGATAGTGGGTCAGAAGGAGTTTGTGGTGGCGGAGCGGGGTAGTTATGTTCGGGGTTCGGTCCGGTAGGAACCGGCCTCGGGTCCTCCATCACACCTTCTCTCGCCTCCTCGAAAGACCAACTGGGTGGTGGCGCGGAGTAGATGATTGGAAGCGGGTGGACATACCCGCGGTGCGGCGGCGGCGAGTGGATGATTGGCAATGGATCACCAATCATGCGTGCAAAAGACACAGTAAAAGAGAGCATTAGCGGCGAAAGAAAGAGGAGCAACGCCACCACATTGCTCTTTCTAATGTGCGTTGCGGCCATGGCTATATTCTTATGCTTGCAAGCTGATTTTGTTGTGTTGTGTGCCTCTTTGCAGCGTAGCCGGGGCAAATATATAGGGGGCCTCGTTAGAGATTATTTGGTGACTAATTAATAATTAATTAACGAGATGGTTATCTTGTTAGATAAACAGGCAGCTATCAATATGAACAGTTAATGCGATGTAATGGATGTGTTATCCTCGCTTAAAAAGAAACTTGTATTTATTTTGCCGAGGGTTGCCGACTTACTAGTGGGCAAGTAGTATCCTTCTAGCTATCAGCTCAGCCTAGCTGCGCAGTGTTACACTTTCGTTGAGCTTTTGTTTCTAATATCTTAAACATCACCTAACATTCTTATAATTTTACCTCTGTACGTCGGTTCGGAGAAACATAATACATAGGATACTCTCCCACGCTATTGTGACTTTGCAATATGATAATCCTTTTTTCCACCACAAGTTTGAACAATTGCATCATTGCCTACTAGTGCATTTTACATGTGTTGACACACACAATCATGTAATTTAATCTGATTGAAAGACGTGCTATCTAGGTTAACACATAATTGTACATGCGTGTCTCTTTGGTTTAGGGGACTTTTGTAGAGATATAGATGATTCTACTAACTACGATTTTCTATGAAGATTGTTTGATTTGTAGAAGTTTCTTTTTTTTTTGAAGTATGTAGAAGTTTCTTTTTAAAACATCAATTATGATGTGCACATATTTCTCCGGACAAGTTACAAAAAAAACCAACAAAGATACAAAACAATAAAAAAAATTAATACATAATTCCATATGGACAAGTTTTTATCCAGTATGTGCATGCTTGATCTTTTTTAATGAACAAATTTGACAAATACAATTCTTGCTAAGTTCCAACAAACACACACATAACACGTACAATTTTAACAAATTCCTGTAAGCCATTGCACGTGTCCATCATATCTTTTCCATAGTATTTTTTTAAGAAACAAGCTCCTCCTCAATTTCAATAAAGAAAGCGCCCATGCAAGCAGAAAAAAGGGAAAACAATTAGGAAAACAAAAGGCAGTTAAGTAGACCAATAGAAGTCTAAACACCGAAACTACCTATTACAAGACTTAACGATAAACCAGAGACACAATGGTCTAGCACAACCAAATTTACAAACATATATCCAACAACACAGGATATGATGATGGTAACGGTGTGGTAGTGAGTGCATGTCGACTCGAGCTCTGAATGAAAGGAGAAGTGGTGCGCACATGAACATGGAGGAAAAAAGGTGATGCCATTATAGGACAAACGATTTGCCTGAGAGCAACAATAGGTGTCAAGTCACGTGATTTTCACTCGTCTCCTCCCACCAAGAAATGTCTTACTGCACCCCGAGCATGATGTCCATCCGCACGTTTGTTGTTAACCCTGCTAATTCTAGCACTCATGTGAATGTCAACACCGTGTAAAATAGTTTTTTCTTAAGAGGAGGCATGCCTCACCGAACCAAGTTTTATTAATGAATATGTTATTCGAATTTGTTTCCCGCTAATTTAGCTCTGAATTCCATTATGGATTCACCCTAATTCCGGAAGAAGCCCGTAAGAAGCGAACCGAGAGCACCCTGGCAATATTCTCCCATTTCATTTTCCAGAATTTGAGTGAGTTGGTAGGAGTCACCTTCTCCATTACGTTTACATATTTTATTTTGCATTTCTTAGGGTGGGAAGGAGAGGGAGTCCATGCGCCAGGTCGAGGCGGAAGCGAAGGCCTCCATGGTGGGAAGGAGAGGGAGCTTGCGAGCGAGCGGAGGAGTGTGGTAGGTTCGAGGCGATGCCGCTCGGCTTTGAAGCGGATAACGTTTGGATTCTGCTCCCGATTGGGTTTCGCTCTGTTAGGCCGGAAGTGATGGGCCTAATCTTTGACAATCGGCCCAGAGCAAATTACAATGACATACCCAATGATAACACATTATATTACTCCCTCCATCAATCCCTAAAAAAACTCACTCCATCAAAGAATGTTTTCGCAGAATTAGTCTTTTTTGACTAAATGTGTCTACCTTTATTAACCCGTGACAACTAATTTAGAGTAAATTTTCATACATCTCCTGGGCCATTTGCAGTTTTTCATACCGAAAACGTTGTGTATTCTCAGATGATGAATATAACGAAAAATTCCATGTTTTCACTTTATTAACCAATCATAGCGAAAATGGAGCCCAATACAGTGATCACACATAGCACCATGTTACATAGTACAATCTAGTTAATTGTCCTTTCATCATCCGCTACCTTCTTCTGGTGACTAAATTTAAATGGGTGCATGTCTTGCCGCGTAAGTAACCATTAGGCCTGCGAAGGAGTTGGTGGTGGGGGATGACCCCGATGGTGGTGGTGGGGAAGCGGCCCTGGGGCTGGAATGCCATGATGTATGGGGTTTGGCCCGGAAGGAACCGGCCTTGGCACCGCCATAGCGCCTCCCTTCTCCTCCTCCATCGGTGCAGGCACCGGACAGTGGATAGTCGATAGTGGGCCAGAAGGAGTTTGTAATACCCTGGAATTGCTAAAAGTAAATTTGACATATGTCCTTATAGTTGACCAAAAATCTGAATTTTTGAAACATAAACGGTATGGAAAATCCAAGATGAGGGTTGATGTCGTCGTCGGCAAGTTCATCGGAAATGAGTATAAATTTCTGCTAAACAAAGTTTAAATGAATATTTGGGGATTCGTCAAATATGGACCATTGGATAATTTCGAAATCTAAAGAATATAAGCTCGGACTCTGTACTGGGCTGAAAAGATAAACATGAGAAAATATAAATCTATACCTAATAATAAAGGGAGAAGCGTTTCCGTGGTTTCGTCCGTCATGTTCGTGGCTTGGTCCTTTGTTTCGTCCGTCGCTATTCCTAAATCATGCTTTCTCGAATCGTGTATTGTCCGGAAACTGATCATGGACGTGTGTCATCCGGAAAACGGAAGGCCCACACCTGATAGAAGGCCTTGCCGATATAAAAACCCTCGAGTCCCTTGCAAAAGCGCCCGTCCGCAACCCGCCCGCACAGCCATGGTTCTCAGAGCTTGTCGCCGGTATCGAATACGTTGGAGCAGCTAGGCGCCCTACAGCCATGTTAGGTGGACAAGCTCCTAATCGTGCAACTCCATAGCCTGCAGCCGCTGTTCGCCGTTGCTCGTCCCTGGTGCAGGCAACTGATATGATTTCGCCGGGATTGGAAGGGGATTCGCCAAAATCTTTTGCACTCCGGAATCTCGACCAAATTTGTACGTCACGGCAGCCCTCATGTCCTACTCAAATACACGATGGAGTCAGCATGAGCGCACGGAGAAGGTTGTTCCCCGATCTCCCCGGCCAGCGGTGGTTATTCTTCCGTCCCGATCCGCACGACCTCATCGGACGTGACGGATCTTATTGCTTCTGATCGCATCCTGGCGGCGCACGCGTGCAGTGCGTGTCCCTCGACCGCAGCCTGGCCCCAAAACAGCCCATCAAACTGTACTGCGCCACGGACTGGTCGTAGCGGGTGCAGCCGGCGCTCCGGAGGGAGATACTTTGGGAATATCATATTCATGGCCATACCGGGCAAGGTGATCGGCAAGCTGGTTCACGGCGCGGCAACGATCCATGCGGCAGTGGAGAAGATAGACGACGAGAGTACGACTACTAGGCGCTGGATTAACTGAGATGCATGCAACCTGACCTTTCAACCCGCGGCGCGCACACGTTCTGGTGCCCCGCCCTTAGGTTCACCAGCTGAGTGCGTGTGCTGGTCAACGGCACCGACTTCAACTGGGGCCGACCGTGTTCATGGACCTGGCGGAATTGCGTACGAGGAGCTCGCGTTGCTTCCCAGCGCCAACAGGGACATCAGCCTGTCGGTGCGGTGCCCATGTTGCTGCTGGCCAAGAGCATAGAGATGTTCTTGAAGATGATCTTCGCCTTCTGAAACGAACAAGCTGCACGCACACAACCTCAACGAAAGGCAGCACAGGGCAGAAAGACGAATCACAAAGCGCATGAGTAAATGGCAGAGAGCGATCTTGAATATAGCCGACTGGGATGCAGCAACGAGTAATTTGGTCATGATGGTGCTAGAATAAGACTGATTGGGTTGCTATGTTTATTTTATAGGCAGATTGGTCGATTGGTTCTGTCCAGGCTGCAATTTGCCAACTTCTATCATCTAAAAATAGCTATGTCAAGTTAGCTACGGTTGAAACATAATATTCAGAGCACTACACATTTAAATATGTAGCTTCTGTCAATAGCTAACTAGACATGGGGTGATTAATTGCCTATATCCATATGACAAATGTGCATAAATAATATCCTTGTCAGATTCTCATTGGTGACCCTTTGTCCGTGAAATCATCATAATGATGGGAGATTGGCTTGTTCTTTGGTGTGATTTATCTATGTGCAATTTAGACTACGAAAACAGATATTAGAACTTGGCTCGTTTCTAGGTGAACCATATATATTGTAAAGATGAAGTTATAAGACTGTCTGTAGAGACGGAATTTTTTAACTTGACTTCTTTTTGGATTTTCATGGTTTTGAAGGCTCATTCCAAATCTACTTACTATTACAATTGATCTGAAGTCCTTTGTGGCATGATATTTCTTATCCAGGTATTATTACAATTGACCCGAAAACTTCAATGCATCATAGCAAGTTTTTGAAGGAATTACTCCTCGTGCTTTAGGTTTGAAAGATGATGAAGAAGATAGCGCGTGACGGTACCACTTATTTCAAAACTGCCCATTCTTCTTTTTACATGTATTTATATAGTTTTATTATAGCACTCAAATTTATGTCAAAATGAGGTAACTATCTTTGTGATTTTTCCGTCCCGTTGCAACGCATGGGTATGTTTCCTAGTAGATACCGATGGACTTGGCCCTGTCCTTCAACCTAAAGAAAAAACTCTCCCCAATAGCCAGACGCCGCCGCCACAGTCGGCTAGGGGACAGCCGTAGTCCGCCGCCGGTTGCGGCTGTTGTGTGGGCATCCTGGTAGCCATCGCGTGCATCCGTTCAGCCTCGTCCGTCGCTGCTTTTCTGCCTGGTAAGTAGATCCTCCCGCTGGCAGCAATTCGTGTACTTACTGGTTCGATTTGCAGTCTGGTCCGCTCCAGTTCAGTCGCCTATTATCAGTCTTGCAATTAGTCACACCGGATTAGAAGTTAGTTGTATGCGACCCATCCTTCCAATCAGTAGTCAATACTAGCACTAGCACGAGTATGTGAATCAGATTGTTTGGCCAGCACGTAGTAGAGTAGTACTTGTTTTGCTGTAACAACGATTGCATATTTAATGGAGGGAATCCTTACACGTACTGCAGGAAAAGCTGTTTTGCTAGTTGTTGGACACTAAGAAATTATCTGATCAATCGCAGAACGAGCTGCTGATAATTAGCACAAATGGGTTAATTAAATCTAGATTATGTTTTCTGCAAGATCCAGGACGGGTTTGGATGTACTAGCAGTAGATTAGGCCAATCCTTTTAGAACAGTTCCTAAAACTGATTTTAACCCACAGGTTTTGGAGATCCGGGTACCAGAGGTGGTTCTTCGGTTGAACATAAATTCTAAGGCAAGTACATCACAGAACCCTTGTTTTATTTGGTTGTCTCTGTGTGTGCTTTGGATGTTATTTGATATTTTCGGATTTGTTAACTTCTCTGATCTGGCGTTATTGTGCTTGACTATGTGATTCTATCGATATACAAGATTGAACTGCTATATTTAATTCTGAAAGCCAGGGCGGTGAGGACGTCACACATGTCCAATCCGGTATTGACGGTGGTTTAAGGCACTGTGTGAATAATCCGGTGGGCTTGAGCTAGGACGGTGAGGACGCCACATGTGTTCAATCCGATATTGTCGGTGGTTTAAAGCATCATGTGGATAATCCGGGACGCTCGCTAGAGAGAGTTAGATGCGGTGATTATAAAGAACTACAAATTCTCATTATTTCGGTCCAAGAGTGTGTGTGTCATTACTGGATGTTTACTGATTCTTGACGCTCTAAATTGTACTTGCTGAGTATATTTTACTCACTCTTGCTTTTTCTTTGTTGTTTTATTTGGTTTTCAGGTGCTTCTCATAACGGCTTGCATGGGAGGGATTAGCGACAAACACGATGCACACATCTGCACTACATATATTAGATATCCATACTAAATAAAACTTGGATTATCTTAGGCTCTTAGCAATAGTTTTGGAGTCTTTTATATGGACGAGGCTTGCCTGCGCCGCTTCTGTGCGCCGATCTGTGCGACCCGACCGTACCTTAGGTATCGAACGGCTGCTGCCTCAAGACCGTCTCGTTTTCCTTTTTTCTCTCCAAAAAATAATCGAAATACCAATCATAGTACTCATCCATCCTGTAATACACGCACGTCGTTCAAACATAAAGGGAGAAAATCTCCTCCCGGCGCGCAGACGCCGAGTACGTCCGGCCGCGGACCTCCGCCGGCACTCCTATAGCACCGCTTTCTCCGACGAACCCCCTCTTCATCCCAAGTTTTGATCTCTCGGACAGTAGGGCCAACGCTGCCGCCGTCGCTGGCTGTGCCAAGTCTCGCCGGGCTAGCCTTCTTCTGCGCTCTGATGGTGGAGAAGCTCTCCTGTTTGGTTTCCACGGCTCAACAAGGCGGAAGCACAGACTAATCCACAATCATATATAGATCACGCTTGTATGCAACATGCTAGAATTTTTTACTACTAGCTACTCATCGAAGTGAAGCCAGACTCCCTTCGCTATCCACTCCACCCTCAGTCTATCGCCTGTTGTTGTCGTTGGCCCTCCCGTCTGCGCGTCGGTGAGGGAGAAAGGGTCATGGCCTAATCGGAGGACATGCATGCCAGCGACTTGAGGAACGGCATACGGTGGAGGACAAGGCCGGAGGACACGCCGGCGACTCCCTTCGCTATCCACTCCACCCTCTAGGCTCTAGCTCCGCCCTACGCCCTACGCCGGCGGCTGAGTTTTGACTGAATTCGTATTGCCGTATTTGTCATTCTTTTCTTTGACAGGAAAAACGCCAAGCGAAGGGCGCTCGAGGCGATCACCGTTCGATGCGCAATGTACGGCCGGGTCGCACAGATCGGCGCACGGACGCGGCACAGGCAAGCCTCGTCCTTTTATATGATCACGTATGTGAGCCTTTGGCCGCTCTAGTCCCAAATTCTCGTGGAGTCGTTATGCACTATATATTTTGAATGAATGTTACTTTAAGTTGCTGATACTAGTTTTATACTATCTTGTGTTACCGTTTTCATGTTTATCTCTATAAACAAATAAGATGTTGCCGAAAGTTAGAGTTTTTCATCAAAACGAGTGTAACTAGATTGGTGTAGTAGCACTCCAGATAGTCTAGAAATCTGGGGTGTTACAGAGTTTGTGGTGGCGGAGCGGGGTAGTTATGTTAGGGGTTCGGTCCGGTAGGATCCAACCTTGGTTCCTCCATCATGCCGTCTCTCGCCTCCTCGAAAGACCAACTGGGTGGTGGCGCGGAGTAGATGATTGGAAGCAGGTAAACATACCCGCGGGGCGGCGGCGGCGAGTGGATGATTGGCAAAGGATCACCAATCATGCGTGCAAAAGACACACTAAAAGAGAGCATTAGCGGCAAAAGGAAGAGGAGCAACGTCACTACATTGCTCTTTGTAATGTGTGTCGTTGCTTAATCGAAGGTACCTCGGAGGAGGGATCCTCACGATGGGGAGAAGAAGTAGGGTCCATAGGGCGGAGTGCACACGGGACGGTGGTACGCGATTTACCCAGCTTCGGAACACCTGCACGATGACAGGGCCTACTGCTGCTTGTCTGGAATTATCTGGGCGCTTTCGCGATGTTACAATGAGTTGTGGTTGTGCCTCTAGGGCTCCCGGGATCCGGCTTATAAAGGCGCACGGATCTAGGGTTTACATGGAGAGTCCTAGCCGGACACAGGTTTGCCTAACTACGGTACAATGTCTTGCCGTGCACGTCAAGGATCCGCCTCCCTCTATACGTCGTACCGGATCCGGGTTCCTTAATGGGCCTTCATGGATCCGGGTTCCTCCTAAGGTCGGTCGGATCCGGCTCCCTTCTCCTGGGCTGGACTTCATCCTTCAGGATCAACAACAACTAGGCCGCCCGATGGGCCACATGCCTCATCACCATCTGTGGGCCACCCGGGCTTGCCGGATCTAGACACTGTCGATGGTACACCCATGTGTAGGATAAGGTTGCATAGAAAACAAAAAATTTCCTACCGCGAACACGCAATCCAAGCCAAGATGCAATCTAGAAGACGGTAGCAACGAGGGGGTATCGAGTCTCACCCTTGAAGAGATTCCAAAGCCTACAAGAGGAGGCTCTTGTTGCTGCGGTAGACGTTCACTTGCCGCTTGCAAAAGCGCGTAGAAGATCTTGATCACGATCGGTTCCGGCGCCACGAACGGGCAGCACCTCCGTACTCGGTCACACGTTCGGTTGTTGATGAAGACGACGTCCACCTCCCGTTCCAGCGGGCAGCGGAAGTAGTAGCTCCTCTTGAATCCGACAAAGACGAGGGCTTGGTGTCGGTGGCGGTGGAGAACTCCGGCGGAGCTTCGCTAAAGCTACGCGGGAGATATGGAGGAGAGGGGGGCGGCTAGGGTTTGGGAGGGGGTGGCCGGCCTCAAGGGGGTGCGGCCAACTTGTGGCTTTGGTGTGGCTGGCCCCCTCCCCTATGCCCCTCATTATATAGGTGGAACCCCAAGTGTTGGTATCCAAGTCTTCGAATAAGACCCGAACCAAAAACCTTCCATATGGAGGGGAAACCTAGCCAAGCTAGGACTCCCACTAGAGGTGGGAGTTCCACCTCCCATATGGGGGTGGCCGGCCCCTAAGGGGAGTCCACTTGGGACTCCTCCCCCACTAGGGTTGGCCGGCCATGGAGGTGGAGTCCCATGTGGACTCCACCTTCCTTGGTGGTTTCTTCCGGACTTTTCTAGAACCTTCTAGAACCTTCCATAGAACCTTCCGCGACATTTTAATTCACATAAAATGACATCCTATATATGAATCTTATTCTTCGGACCATTCCTAACTCCTCGTGATGTCCGGGATCTCATCCGGACTCCGAACAAATATTCGAACTCCATTCCATATTCAAGTACTACCATTTCAACATCCAACTTTAAGTGTGTCACCCTACGGTTCGTGAACTATGCGGACATGGTTGAGTACTCACTCCGACCAATAACCAATAGCGGGATCTGGAGATCCATAATGGCTCCCACATATTCAACGATGACTTTAGTGATCGAATGAACCATTCACATACAATACCAATTCCCTTTGTCACGCGATATTTTACTTGTCCGAGGTTTGATCTTCGGTATCACTCTATACCTTGTTCAACCTCGTCTCCTGACAAGTACTCTTTACTCGTACCGTGGTATGTGGTCTCTTATGAACTCATTCATATGCTTGCAAGACATTAGACGACATTCCACCGAGAGGGCCCAGAGTATATCTATCCGTCATCGGGATGGCCAAATCCCACTGTTGATCCATATGCCTCAACTCATACTTTCCGGATACTTAATCCCACCTTTATAGCCACCCATTTACGCAGTGGTGTTTGGTGTAATCAAAGTACCTTTCCTGTATAAGTGATTTACATGATCTCATGGTCATAAGGACTAGGTAACTATGTATCGAAAGCTTATAGCAAATAACTTAATGACGAGATCTTATGCTACGCTTAATTGGGTGTGTCCATTACATCATTCATACAATGACATAACCTTGTTATTAATAACATCCAATGTTCATGATTATGAAACTAATCATCCATTAATCAACAAGCTAGTTTAAGAGGCATACTAGGGACTTCTTGTTGTCTACATATCACACATGTACTAATGTTTCTGTTAATACAATTATAGCATGATATATAAACATTTATCATAAACATAAAGATATAAATAATAACCACTTTATTATTGCCTCTAGGGCATATCTCCTTCAGTCTCCCACTTGCACTAGAGTCAATAATCTAGATTACATTGTAATATACCTAACACCCATGGCATTCTGGTGTTGGTCATGCTTTGCCCTAGGGAGAGCTTTAGTCAACGGATCTGCTACATTCAGATTAGTGTGTACTTTGCAAATCTTTACTTCTCCATCTTCGATGTACTCGCGAATCGAGTGGTAACGCAGCTTGATATGCTTCAGCCTCTTGTGTGACCTTGGCTCTTGTGCATTGGCGATGGCACCCATGTTATCACAGTAAATGATTAATGGGTCCAATGCACTAGGAACCACACCGAGCTCTACAATGAACCTCTTCATCCATACCGCTTCGATGAAGCCTCTGAAGCCGCTATGTACTCGATTCCGTTGAAGACTTCGCCACCGTGCACCGCTTCGAGCTTGCCACCATCGCAGCACCATTCAATAAAAACACGAACCCGCATTGTGACTTAGAGTCATCAGGATCAGTGTTCCAACTTGCATCGGTGTAACCACTTACAACGAGCTCTTGCTCACCTCCATAACAAAGAAACATATCATTAGTTCTTTTCAAGTACTTCAGGATATTCTTGACCGCTGTCCAGTGTTCCATTCCTGGATCGCTTTGATATCTGCTAGTCAAACTAACAGCATGTGCTATATCCGGTCTAGTACATAGCATGGCATACATGATAGATCCCATCGCCGAGGCATAGGGGATTTTACTCATCCGTTCTCTTTCTTCTGCCGTAGCCGGTCCGTCAGTCTAACCCAAGACCTTGCCTCGGAACCAAGGTAAGAACCCTTTCTTACTTTCGTCCATTCTAAACTTCTTTAGAATCTTGTCCAGATATGTACTCTGTGATAGCCCTATTAGGCGTCTTGATCTATCTCTATAAATCTTGATGCCTAATATATACGATGCTTCACCAAGGTCTTTCATTGAAAAACTATTATTCAAATAACCTTTAACACTGCTTAATAGTTCTATATCATTCCCGATCAATAATATGTCATCTACATATAATATCAGGAATGCTAGAGAGCTCCCACTCACTTTCTTGTAAATACAGGCCTCTCCATGACACTGTATAAACCCGAAGTCTTTGATCACCTTATCAAAGCGTCGGTTCCAACTTCTTGATGCTTGCTTCAGTCCATAGATTGAACGCTGAAGTTTGCATACTTTGTCAGCATTTTTAGGATCGACAAAACCTTTGGGTTGTACCATATACAACTCTTCCTCAATGTCTCCATTAAGGAACGCCGTTTTGACATCCATCTGCCAAATCTCATAATCGAAAAATGCAGCTATTGCTAACAAAATCCTCACAGATTTTAGCTTCGCTACAGGTGAGAAAGTCTCATCGTAGTCAACTCCTTGAATTTGTCGGAAACCCTTTGCGACAAGTCGAGCTTTATAGACAGTAATATTACCATCTGCATCTGTTTTTCTCTTGAAGATCCATTTATTCTCGACAGCCTTTCGGCTATCTGTTTAGTCTACCAAAGTCCATACTTTGTTATCATACATGGATCCCATTTCGGATTTCATGGCTTCTTGCCATTTGTTGGAATCTGGGCTCATCATCGCTTCTTCATACGTCGTAGGGTCCTCATCATTGTTATCCACAATCATGACATTTAGACAAGGATCATACCAATCAGGAGTGGTACGTTCCCTTGTCGATCTGCGAGGTTCAGTAGTTTCCTCGTTCAAAGTTTCATGATCATTATCATTAGCTTCCTCTGTTGCCGGTGTAGGCGGTACTGGTACAACTTCCGGTATTGCGCTACTCTGATCAACGAGTATAGATTCATCAATCTCATCGAGTTCTACTTTTCTTCCAGTCACTTCTTTAGCGAGAAATTCTTTCTCAAGAAAGGTTCCGTTCTTAGCAACAAAGATTTTGCCTTCGGATTTGTGATAGAAAGTATACCCTATAGTTTCCTTAGGGTATCCTATGAAGACGCATTTCTCCGCTTTGGGTTCTAGCTTGTCCGGTTGTAACTTCTTTACATAGGCTTCGCAACCCCAAACTTTCAGGAACGACAGCTTAGGTTTCTTATTAAACCATAATTCATACGGTGTCGTTTCTACGGATTTTGATGGTGCTCTATTTAAAGTGAATGCGGCTGTCTCTAATGCATAACTCCAAAATGATAATGGCAAATCAGTAAGAGACATCATAGAACGAACCATATCTAAGAGAGTTCGATTACGATGTTCGGACACACCGTTTCGTTGAGGTGTTCCCGGCGGTGTCAATTGTGAAAGTATTCCGCATTTCTTTAAATGCATGCCAAACTCATAACTCAAATATTCACCTCCACGATCAGATCGTAGAAATTTGATCTTCTTGTTACGTTGATTTTCTACTTCACTTTGGAATTCCTTAAACTTCTCAAAAGTTTCGGATTTATGTTTCATGAAATAGATATACCCATATCTACTCAGATCATCTGTGAAGGTTAGAACATAACGATAACCACCGCGCGATGCTACGCTCATTGGTCCACACACATCGGTATGTATGATTTCCAATAAGTCGCAGCTCGCTCCATCATACCAGAAAATGGAGTCTTTGTCATTTTTCCCATTAGACATGCTTCGCATCTATCAAGTGACTCAAAGTCAAGTGATTCAAGTAATCCATCAGTATGGAGTTTCTTCATGCGTTTCACTCCAATATGACCAAGACGACAGTGCCACATATAAGTAGAATTATCATTCAATTTAATTCGCTTAGCATCAATGTTATGTATATGCGTATCACTACTATCGAGATCTAACAGAAATAAGCCATTCTTTTGTGGTGCTCGACCATAAAAGATATTATTCATAAAATAGAACAACCATTATTCTCAGACTTGAATGAATAACCGTCTTGCATTAAACAAGATCCAGATATAATGTTCATGCTCAACGCGGGTACAAAATAACAATTATTTAGGCTTAAAACTAATCCCGAAGGTAGATGTATAGGAAGTGTGCCGACAGCGATCACATCGACTTTGGATCCATTTCCAACGCGCATCGTCACTTCATCTTTCGTAGTCTTCGTTTATTCTTTAGTTCCCTGCTTTCGAGTTACATATATGAGCAACCGAACCAGTATCAAATACCCAGGTACTAGAACGAGAACCAGTGAGATAAACATCTATAACATGTATATCAGATATACCTTCTTTCTTCTTCTTGACAAGGCCGCTCTTCAGATCAGCCAGATACTTGGAGCAATTACGCTTCCAGTGTCCCTTCTCCTTGCAGTAATAGCACTCAAGATCGTGCTTAGGGCCGTTCTTAGGTTTCATAGGAGGCGTGGCAGCTTTCTTGCCACCCTTCTTGAATTTTCCCTTAGACTTGCCCTGTTTCTTGAAACTGGTGGTCTTGTTGACCATCAACACTTGGTGCTCTTTCTTGATCTCAATCTCAGCAGCTTTTAGCATGCCAAAGAGTTCAGGTAACTCCTTGTTCATGTTCTGCATATTGTAGTTCATCACAAAGTTCTTGTAACTTGGTGGCAGTGATTGAAGGACACGATTAATCCCCACCGTTAGAAATCACTATTCCCAAGTCATCGAGTTTCTTCGCATGCCCGGTCATGGCGAGCATGTGCTCACTAACGGAGCTGCCTTCTTCCATCATGCAATCGAAGAATTGTTTCGATGCTTCATAGCATTCCACGGCCGCATGAGTCTCAAAAATAGCTTTCAGCTCTTTCATCAACTCATGAGGATCGTGGTGCTCAAAACGTTTTTGAAGATCGGATTCCGCATCGCACAGGATGGCACACTGAACTTGAGAGTACCGAATTTTCCGAGTCTCGTAAACAGCTTTTACTTCATCGGTTTCAGTTTCTGCAGGAGGGTCACCTAGCGGTGCATCAAGCACATATTGCAGATTTTCGCCAGAGAGGAAAATCCTCACATGACGGAACCAGTCGTTGAAGTTGCTACCGTTGCTCTTAAGTTTCTCTTTCTCTAGGAACTGATTAAAATTGATTGGGGACGCCATCTCTACAACATATATTTGCAAAAGTTTAGACTAAGTTTATGACAAATTGAGTTCAAATTTTAATTCAACATAATGAAAAATCTAGGTGAACTCCCACTCAAAACAATATCCCTCGCATTGTCTTAGTGATCACACGAACCAAATTCACCGCACCTATGTCCGATCATCACGAGACAAGGTGTGATTTCAATGGCGAACACTCAAAGTGTTCATCATATCAACCATATGATTCATGCTCTACCTTTCGGTATCACGTGTTCCGAGACCATGTCTGTACATGCTAGGCTCGTCAAGGCCACCTTAGTATCCGCATGTGCAAAACTGTCTTGCACCCGTTGTATGCACTTGTTGATTCTATCACACCCGATCATCACGAGATGCTTCGAAACGACAAGTCTTGGCAACGGTGCTACTAAGGATGAACACTTTATTATCTTGAGATTTTAGTGAGGGATCATCTTATAATGCTACCGTCGCGATCTAAGCAAAATAAGATGCAGAAAAGGATTAACATCACATGCAGTTCATATGTGATATGATATGGCCCTTTATGTCTTTGCGCCTTTGATCTTCATCTCCAAAGCACGGACATGATCTCCATCATCTTCGGGCATGATCTCCATCATCGTCGGCGTAGCGTCAAGGTCAATGGCGCCGTCTTCATGATTGTCCTCCATGTAGCAACTATTACAACTACTTTGAAATACTACTCAACATGAAATTTAAAGACAACCATAAGGCTCCTGCCGGTTGCCACAATACAATAATGATCATCTCATACATATTCATCATCACATTATGGCCATATCACATCACCAAACCCTGCAAAAACAAGTTAGACGTCTCTAATTTGGTTTGCATATTTTACGTGGTTTAGGGTTTTCGAGAGAGATCTAATCTACCTACGAACATGAACCACAACGTTGATACTAATGTTTTCAATAGAAGAATAAATTGAATCTTCACTATAGTAGGAGAGACAGACACCCGCAAAGCCTCTTATGCAATACAAGTTGCATGTCGAACGAGGAACAAGTCTCATGAACGCGGTCATGTAAAGTTAGTCCGAGCCGCTTCATCCCACTATGCCACAAAGATGCAAAGTACTCAAACTAAAGATAACAAGAGCATCAACGCCCACAAAACCATTGTGTTCTACTCGTGCAACCATCTATGCATAGACACGGCTCGATACCACTGTAGGATAACGTTGCATACAACAAAAAAATTTCCTACCGCGAACACGCAATCCAAGCCAAGATGCAATCTAGAAGACGGTAGCAACGAGGGGGTATCGAGTCTCACCCTTGAAGAGATTCCAAAGCCTACAAGAGGAGGCTCTTGTTGCTGCGGTAGACGTTCACTTGCCGCTTGCAAAAGCGCGTAGAAGATCTTGATCACGATCGGTTCCGGCGCCACGAACGGGCAGCACCTCCGTACTCGGTCACACGTTCGGTTGTTGATGAAGACGACGTCCACCTCCCGTTCCAGTGGGCAGCGGAAGTAGTAGCTCCTCTTGAATCCGACAGCACGACGGCGTGGTGTCGGTGGCGGTGGAGAACTCAGCCGGAGCTTCGCTAAAGCTACGCGGGAGATATGGAGGAGAGGGGGGCGGCTAGGGTTTGGGAGGGGGTGGCCGGCCTCAAGGGGGTGCGGCCAACTTGTGGCTTTGGTGTGGCCGGCCCCCTCCCCTATGCCCCTCATTATATAGGTGGAACCCCAAGTGTTGGTATCCAAGTCTTCGAATAAGACCCGAACCAAAAACCTTCCATATGGAGGGGAAACCTAGCCAAGCTAGGACTCCCACTAGAGGTGGGAGTTCCACCTCCCATATGGGGGGGTGGCCGGCCCCCTAAGGGGAGTCCACTTGGGACTCCTCCCCCACTAGGGTTGGCCGGCCATGGAGGTGGAGTCCCATGTGGACTCCACCTTCCTTGGTGGTTTCTTCCGGACTTTTCTAGAACCTTCTAGAACCTTCCATAGAACCTTCCGCGACATTTTAATTCACATAAAATGACATCCTATATATGAATCTTATTCTCCGGACCATTCCGGAACTCCTCGTGATGTCCGGGATCTCATCCGGGACTCCGAACAAATATTCGAACTCCATTCCATATTCAAGTACTACCATTTCAACATCCAACTTTAAGTGTGTCACCCTACGGTTCGTGAACTATGCGGACATGGTTGAGTACTCACTCCGACCAATAACCAATAGCGGGATCTGGAGATCCATAATGGCTCCCACATATTCAACGATGACTTTAGTGATCGAATGAACCATTCACATACAATACCAATTCCCTTTGTCACGCGATATTTTACTTGTCCGAGGTTTGATCTTCGGTATCACTCTATACCTTGTTCAACCTCGTCTCCTGACAAGTACTCTTTACTCGTACCGTGGTATGTGGTCTCTTATGAACTCATTCATATGCTTGCAAGACATTAGATGACATTCCACCGAGAGGGCCCAGAGTATATCTATCCGTCATCGGGATGGACAAATCCCACTGTTGATCCATATGCCTCAACTCATACTTTCCGGATACTTAATCCCACCTTTATAGCCACCCATTTACGCAGTGGTGTTTGGTGTAATCAAAGTACCTTTCCGGTATAAGTGATTTACATGATCTCATGGTCATAAGGACTAGGTAACTATGTATCGAAAGCTTATAGCAAATAACTTAATGACGAGATCTTATGCTACGCTTAATTGGGTGTGTCCATTACATCATTCATACAATGACATAACCTTGTTATTAATAACATCCAATGTTCATGATTATGAAACTAATCATCCATTAATCAACAAGCTAGTTTAAGAGGCATACTAGGGACTTCTTGTTGTCTACATATCACACATGTACTAATGTTTCGGTTAATACAATTATAGCATGATATATAAACATTTATCATAAACATAAAGATATAAATAATAACCACTTTATTATTGCCTCTAGGGCATATCTCCTTCACCATGAAGTATACCCACAACAGTAGCCCCCAGAGTTCTCCGAGTTTCACCTCCTGTTTCCGCCTTGCTAGCACCTCAGGGTCTCCGGCAATGTTGGTAACACGGAGAAACTTGAAGAACTCCAACTTCTCATTTTCTTCTTTCCCAACCTTCAGTCGGAAAATATTCTCATCCTGCGGGACTTCATCCATGGACACATCAAGACGTGCCTCCGGGTTACTCCCCTGCTCGCGAACGAGAACTGCCTATCTTCGCGCGATTACCCGGAATCTTTAAAAGACTCAAACGGTTCCGCCAATTCTGGCGCCATTTTCGCGCGATTTGAGCGGTAACTTATCCTTAGCCATTTTTACCGTTTAGGGTTTGGACACGTGTCACGCATCCAACGGCGCGACGCTTGCGTTCCGACCACAGGATACGGAGCACGAATCTCCTCCCCGCGGCCTATAAATATCCACCGTCAACCCTAATCCTCCCATTCACCCCCTCTTTCACCTCTCTGCGAAGCGCCGCCCGCGAGCTCCTCCTCCGCTGTGCCGGAGTCTGCCGGAAAACTCGCCGGAATTTCGCCGGGGCGATTTCACCACCGGGCAGTTCATCGAGTTCTTAACTTCGGTGCGCCACCATGTGAAATCCTCATCGCCGGCGACTCCGACCACCGCGGAATCCATCACGGTGAGTTCTTTGAGCTTCAACTTTTCGCCGTAGCTGGTAGGGACGATCCGTAGGATGATGACGTGGATCCGACTAAGTCATGTTCTCCGCCACTACTTTGGCTTCAGATGTCCTCTGCGACTCCGCCTCCGAGCTCCGATCCAATCATGGAAACGCCTCTCTCCTCCGCCCCTCCTCCCTTCGTCCCAGTCCAACTGGATCCCCCTAAGGATTCCGGTAAGGACGCCGAGGGCACTTAGGCTAACCCGGAGAAAACCTCCGGGGCGGAGCAGACAGAGCAGAAGGCGGAAGAAAACGCCGCCAAGAAATCCAAAGCTCGTCAGCGAGACTCAGAGGCCAAAGGGAAATGGTGGCCCTGCACCACCACGGAAATGGAGCTGAAGAACTTGGAGGGGGAAGGTTTCCTGCAACCCAGAAGCTGGAGGACAGTTCCGAACTCCTTGGTTCCAGCCCCCCAAGATAACGAGATGGTGCTGACTAAAGCGCTAGTGTAGCGAGGCTTCTCGTTTCCGCCTTCATACTTCTTCTCGGAAATCCTGGAGGTATATGGGCTCCAGCCCCACAACATCTCTCCAAACAGCGTGTTAGCGATCAGCAACCACGTCACCCTCTGCGAGGGCCATCTCCGGGTACCTCCCGAACTTTCTCTCTTCCAACACTATTTCTCCGTCAAGAAGGAGAAGATCCGCCAGACCTCCGAGCTGGCGACATGCGGGTCCATCACCTTCATGCTCCGCCCTGGCCGTGTCTACCCACCTACCGACCGCCACGAATCCGCGCGGTATTGGTCAGGGGGCTTCTTCTATTTGAAAGACGTCTCCGACCCGGCGGGCGAAAGGAGGCTGCCGCCATTCAAGAACTGCCCCGCCAGCGAAACTCCGGCATGGACGCAATGCCCCCACCTCTCCGAGTCGCCTCAGCTGACCCGCGCTGTTAGGCGGATCTGCAAGCTTACGGAGGAAGGGCTGACGGGAAAAGACCTCACCTTATCTTGGTTCACCAAGCGGATCCAACCACTCCAGCACAGGGACCGTTTGATGTTCCACTACACGGGGCGTGACGATCCAATGCGCGCCACGAAGGACAATCTTTCCGCTGACGCCATCGACAAGAGGATCCGGCTCCTCATCAAGATTCCGCGTGAACTTCACGTTCACGTGTGCAACAAAGATATCCACATCAATGGCTCCGGAACCGCGGTATGTTGTCCTGACCGGACCATGGTTTCTTTTGTATTCAAAATTTTGTCTAAGTGTTGGCCCTGTGACTTAGCTCGAAGCCCTCGAGGAAGGCGAACTCGGAACCCTTGTCCGGGTCCCTTCTGTGGGCAACACGGATCCAGAAGCCGCATCGGAGGCGGAAGCTCCTGATGCTCCGCGCCCTTCCAAGAGGAAGAGGGCTGCTCCCTCCAGCCCTGCAGCCAAACGCGCCTGCGAAGTGCTTAGCACTGCGGCCACTCGGAAAGCAGAGGCGGAGAAGAAGCGCCTCAAACTTATTGACACTAGCAACAGAGGCCAGCCCGACATCCAGCAGTTCTTCAAGCCTTCCGGGTGAATGCTCGATCTCCGGAATCCAAATTCTTCTGTTTTCACGAGCAAGCCCTTATTTAGTTATTATGCTTTGTTCCTTTACAGAAGTTCCGGAAGCCAGCCCCCCAAGGCCCCAAGAGCCCTCAAGAAAAAGGTCTAGCCATCTCCGGCTTCCATCCCCGTCACGCCGGAAGTGGAAGTTCCGCCCAAGGCCTCCTCCGCCACCAAGCCGGATCCCAAGGACGTCATCAATATCGATGATCTCCCCGAAGACCCCGCTGGCCATGGCGATTCCGGCAAGGGCGCATCCTCCTCTGCGCCTCCGCCTGAGCAACCAAGTGCCGCCTTCGCCGAACCTACGCCAGAACAATACGAGCAGAAGGTGCAGCTTATCCATGCGACTGGCATGCCGCAGACCAATCCTGAGCTGTTTCCGACTCTGAAAAAGGTTCCCCTCGCACAACATCACGCGGAAGTTTCCGCCATGATGGAACAAGTGTGGGGGCCTGCGAATACAGAAATGCAGGAGCTCTCCGACCTTGAGAGTGATCTCAAGGTCTTCTTTGCCAAGCATAAGAACGTGCGCCAGGTAACACTAGCCCCCAAGCATTGGGTTAGACATTTTTCCGTGTAACATGTGTTAGCCGATGCTTTCTCTTTAACATGTACCTTAAGCGGAAATTTAAAATTTTATACCTCCAAGACTTTGAATTCCTCGCCAGCCCCCAGAATTTTAAATATCCGACTAACTCCTGTCTGCGCCTCAGAACACGCGGAAGCTGCATGAAGATCTGCGCGTTCATGTGCTTGAGCAAATAACAGAGATAGAGGGGCTGCGCCAGAATGCGGAAAATAGCCAGAAAGCTATCCAGCAATTGGAGACCCGCCTTCAGGGTACGAACTTTGAATTTGATTTTGTATCTTTGTTTGATCCTTGAATGATGCATAACTTGTGTGACCGCCTACAGAAGAAACTGCCAAGCACTCCGCCTTTGATGACCTGTCTGCCAAAGTCAAGGTGCTCGAGGCGGAGAACGAATCCCTCAAAACCTTTATCAAAGAATCCTCCGAGAAGGAGAATTCGGTGAGGAAGGAGCTCTCCGAGAAGCACGCCCGCGAGTTGGCGGAATTGACTGACAAGCTGAAGAAGAGCCAACAGAATGTCAAGACCTTAGTGGCCAAAAGCAAGGTCCAAGAAGCGGAGGCGGAAGCCATTGACAAGCTCATCTTCCGTAAGCATTTTTTCCTTGTTGTTGTTCCGACTACACCACACGTTGCTCTGCCCGCGGAGGAATTGTTCCAAAAAATTTCGCAGCAAGCCTTGGCTTTGAGTGGAACAAAGAATCTACCCTCAAGAGGACGAAAGCATACGATGAAGCGCGGAGTTCCATCGACGCACTACTCACGGCCTGTCGCGGAATCGCCAAGACCCTGTCCTTGAAGAGGGCCAAAACCCCAGTGATTGATACAATGACCAAACTGATGGAGCAAGTGCCGGAGTTCATCAAGGACTGGCAGGAGTCTTCCGCTCGCGGAGTCGCCTCGCTGGTCTTAGCCACCTGCAAGGCTCACTTCCCTTCACTAAACTTCGCGGATATTGCGCGTGACACTCCCAAGGGTGCCAACATGCGCGCCATCCTCGCGGAAACCAAAGGGTTTGATCAGCTGTTTGTCAGGCGAGTTAACCACTCGTTCTGGTATCACAAGTATGATCTGCCCAAGGGCTTCTCCGACGCGGAAGAGGAGGAAGGCGAGCCAGAGTACTATGCGGAAGGTTCCGGGTCAAGCGTTGAGCTTTCCGGAGAAGGCTCCGACGAAGACTCCGACGCTGGCTCCGGCGACGGTGATGGCGATGGCTCCGCCTATGAGGAATCTGAAGAGGAGGACTCCGAGTAGAGTTCCTGTGAAACAATGAAACAATGTTGCATCATTTTGGCCCCGGAGTGGGTTTGTAATATAACTTAAATTCTTAAGTAGCTAGGAACGAAACAACTATGCATGGGCGGAAACACTTTTCCTGCTATCCTTTAAGATTATTTGCATGTTTCGTTTTTTGTCGGAAAGCAAGTGCTGATTTCATTGTTTTCCGGCTTGCTCGCTTGACCTTCCACGAGCCGGAAGACCTTAGCCGGAAACACTCGCCAGCGGCGACGAAGCCCAATGGCAATCCGTCAATAACCGCGGAAACAAGCCCCCAGCTTAGGTGCCGGAAATTGCTACTAGGAATCCACGAGTTCGCAACAGAAAACACTTCCATCAGAAAACTTAAGCTCACGTCCTAAAGGACGATTTTTGAAAATCACAACTTTTGTACACGCCTAGGCGGAAATATCCAGCTCTGCGGTTTTAGTCGGAAAACATACACGATCTAAAAATGAACAAGTAAAGGAGGTAAAAGACTCAAGGAGTGAACCAAAAGCTTTATTTCATTGATCATGTATAACTATTACAGAGTATGTAACTCGGAAAATTATGCTAAGTGTAGAAAGGACGTAGTTGCGCAATGTTCCAAGGGCGATCTGTCTCGTCGTAGATGTCATCCGGATCCTCACGCTTGCGTTTCCGGTACCAGTTAGCAGGTCTGTCCTTCAGCTCCCGGAAATCAACAAGGTAGTATGACCCGTTATGAAGCACTTTGCTAACGACAAAGGGTCCTTCCCACGGAGATTGCAGCTTATGGTCTTTCACCTGCCGAAGGCGGAGGACCAGGTCTCTGGCCATGAAAGAGCGGTTCCGAACTCGACGACTGTGGTAGCGTCGGAGCTTCTGCTGATAGATGGCGGAGCACTGGTCAGCTAAGTTCCGAGCTTCTTCGATCAGGTCCACAGATAGTTGTCTGGCCTCGTCAGCTGTTTCTTCATTATAGGCGGAAACTCGTGGTGAATCGTGGATGATGTCGGAGGGGAGTACGGCTTCGGATCCGTATACCAGGAAGAAAGGGGTAAATCTTGTTGACCTGTTAGGGGTAGTTCGTAAACTCCACAGGACAGCTTCCAACTCGTCAGCCCAAGCTCCAGCTGCTCGTCGCAGTGGTTCTTCAAGGCGTGGCTTAATTTCTGATAATATGAGGCCGTTAGCCCTTTCAACTTGACCATTGGATTGTGGGTGAGCCACAGATGCAAGGTCCAGTCGAATCCCTACTGTCTCGCAATAATCCTTCAATTCTCCCTGTGCGAAGTTTGTGCCATTATATGTGATTATGCTGTGTGGGATGTTGAATCTCATCACGAGGTTGCAGACAAATTTTAGTGCCGTAGCACCGTCGGCTTTTCTCACTGGCTTTGCCTCGATCCACTTACTGAACTTGTCAACAGCGACCAGGAGGTATTCAAAACCACCAGGAGATGATCTTTTTAACTTACCAACCATATCGAGCCCCCAGACCGCAAACAGCCAGGTGATAGGTATGGTCTTCAGCTCTTGGGCTGGAGCGTTTGGTTGAGTAGCGTAGTACTGACAACCTCGACAGGTCTTGACTATCTTGTCAGCATCTTCTTTAGTCAGAAGCCGGAAAACCTAACCGAAAAGCTTTTGCAACGAGTGACCTGGAGGCGGCATGATGCCCGCAATCCCCTGCATGGATCTCTCTGAGGATTTCAATGCCATCTTGATTGGAGACGCATTTGAGAAATACCCCTGTTGCACTTTGTTTGTAGAGTTGTCCATCAACAATTGTGTAGGATCTTGCCCGTCTGATGATTTGTCGTGCGAGGACCTCGTCCTCTGGCAACTTCTGATCGATGAGGTAGTCCATGAAAGGCTGTGTCCAAGTCGGAATGATAGCCATCACTTCTCTAGCCGGAGATACTGCCACTTCTGGGTTTTCCGGGTTAGCGCCCTTCACCGAGGGTATCCGGAGATGCTCTAGGAAAATGCCAGGCGGAATTGGTTTCCTGCCGGATCCGAGCTTGGATAGCATGTCTGCCGCTGCGTTATCGTCTCTTCTGACGTACTTGACTTCGTATCCGAGAAAGCATTTGGCGATCTCGTCAACTTCGTCTCTGTAAGCCGCCATGACGGAGTTTCTGGCGTTCCAGGTTCCGGCTACTTGCTGTGCCACCAGGTCGGAATCTCCGCAACATATGATGTGCTTGATCCCTATCTCCTTAGCGATGCGCAGTCCATGTAGTAGAGCCTCATATTCCACCATATTGTTTGTAGCTTCGAAGTGTATCTGCGGAACGTACTGCAGTTCTTCTCCAGTAGGGGACTTCAGGGTGACTCCGGATCCTGAGCCTTGATGCTGCTTGGATCCATCGAAGTGCATAACCCATGTCTCTGGTTCCGGCTCCAAATTCATATCCGGAGCTTCTGTCCAATCTGCGACGAAATCTGCCAAGACCTGGGACTTGACCGCAGTCCTGGCTTTGTAGTTGATGTCGAAGGCGGATAATTCAATGCCCCATTTTGCTGTGCGTCCTGTTGCGTCAGCGTTGTTGAGAATCGTTGACAGCGGAGCCTTGCTCACGACTGTTACTGGATGCTCCTGGAAGTAGTGTCTCACCTTCCTGCTGCCTAGGAAAACTCCGTAAGCTAGCTTTTGAAAGTGAGGATAGCGTTGTTTGGATTCCGTAAGCACTTCGCTAATGTAGTAGACTGGCCTTTGGACTCCATACTCGTGACCTTCTTCCTGTCGCTCCACCACGATGACGAGGCTGATGACTCTGTTGGTAGCTGCCAGGTAAAGGAGCATAGGCTCTGATTCTCCTGGAGCCGCTAAGATAGGTGGGGAGGTGAGTATTTCCTTCAACCCTTGAAGTGCTGCATCTACTGCCTCATCCCAGACAAATTTGTCTGTTTTCTTCAATAGCTTGTACAGGGGTAGTGCCTTCTCACCAAGACGGCTAACAAACCTGCTGATTGCTGCGATGCAACCAGTTAGTCGTTGCACATCTTTGAGACAAGTTGGCATTTTGATGCACAGGATTGCCTTGATTTTTTCCGGGTTAACCTCAATGCCCCTGTTAGAGACAATGAAGCCAAGGAGTTTTCCAGCTGGTACGCCAAAGACGCACTTTAGCGGATTCAACATCATCTTGTACCGTCGGAGATTCTCAAAGGTTTCTGTGAGGTCGCTGATCAAGTCGGATCCTTTCCGGGTCATGACCGCGATGTCGTCGACGTAGGCGTGCACGTTCCGGCCAATTTGGTCCTTCAAGCACCGCTGCATCGTACGTTGGTAGGTGGCACCTGCATTTTTCAAGACAAAAGGCATAGTAACATAACAGTAAGTGCCAAATGGGGTGATGAATGAGGTCGCCTTTTGGTCGGACTCCTTCATCCGGATCTGGTGATACCCGGAATACGCATCAAGAAAACACAGAAGTTCCGCCCCTGCCGTCGAATCAATGACTTGGTCAATGCGCGGCAGGGGAAACGGATCTTTCGGGCAATGTTTGTTCAAGCCAGAGTAATCGATGCACATTCTTAGTATTTCAGAATTCTTTTTGGGTACAAGGACGGGATTTGCGACCCAATCAGTGTGGATAACTTCTATTACAAAACCTGCCTCTAGTAACTTTGCTAATTCCATTCCTATGGCGCGGCGCTTCTTATCTCCAAAGCGTCGCATAGCTTGCTTTACTGGTTTAGCCCCCGGATTTATGTTAAGGTAGTGCTCGGCGAGTTCCCTTGGTACTCCGGACATGTCAGAAGGCTGCCACGCGAAGATATCCATGTTAGCACGGAGGAACTCGACGAGCCCGACTTCCTATTTGCGGTCCATGTTGGCTCCGACTGAGACCTGCTTGGTGGCGTCATCTTCCTTGAAGTTGACTTTCTGGTCTCTATCGCGGCATTGAAGGAATTTTTCTGTTCGGAGATCTGCTTCTTGGTGGTCTGCATCTCTGTTGGATCCACCGCGGCTCTGTAGCCTTTCAGCTCTTCTCCAGATATCACAGACTCTGCGAAGGCGGCTTCGCCCAAGTTGCACTCATGAGCCTTTTTGTAGTCTCTGGATACGGTAATCATACCATTGGGATCCGGAATCTTGAGCTTGTTGTAGATGTAGCACGCTCTTGCGTGGAACTTATGGTAGGTGGGCCTGCCGAAGATGACATGGTAGGAGCTCTTGAAGGGCACAAGTTCAAACGTGATCCTCTCTTCGCGGAAATTGTGGACATCGCCGAAGGCCACGGGAAGTGTGATGCTGCCGAGGGAGTTCACCTTTTTACCCGGAACCACGCCGTGAAACTCAGTGTTGCTGTGTTTGAGTTGTTCCTTGGTAAGGTTCATCCGCTCCAGAGTCTCCAGGTACATGATGTTCAAGCTGGCTCCGCCATCCATGAGGCACTTGGAGAAATCATACCCGTCTATGCGGGGACTTACAACCAAGGCGTAGCACTCTTTCGGCACGATGGTAGGATGATTCTGCCTATCAAATGTGCACGGGACTTCCGACCACCTGACATACTGATACGTCTCCAACGTATCTATAATTTCTGATGTTCCATGCTTGTTTTATGACAATACCGACATGTTTTGTTCACACTTTATGTCATATTTATGCATTTTCTGGAACTAACCTATTGACGAGATGCCGAAAGGCCAGTTGCTGTTTTCTGCTGTTTTTGGTTCCAGAAAGGCTGTTCGGGCAATATTCTCAGAATTGGACGAAATCAACGCCAAACCTCCTATTTTTCCCGGAAGGCTCCAGAACACCGAAGAAGAGTCGGAGAGGGGGCACAGGCCCACCAAACCCTAGGCCGGCGTGGCCAAGGGGGGGCCCGCGCCCCCCTATAGTGTGGCCACCCTGTCAGCCCTCCTGCGCCGCCTCTTTGCCTATAAAACTCCTTTCGACCTAAAAACGCAGTACCAATTGACGAAACTCCAGAAAGACTCCAGGGGCGCCGCCACATCGCGAAACTCCAATTCGGGGGACAGAAGTCTCTGTTCCGGCACCCTGCCGGGATGGGGAATTGCCCCCGGAGCCATCTCCACCGCCGTCTTCACCGCCATCTTCACCGCCATCGCTGCCTCCATGATGAGGAGGGAGTAATCCACCCCCGAGGCTGAGGGCTCCGCTGTAGCTATGTGGTTCATCTCTCTCCCATGTACCTCAATACAATAATCTCATGAGCTGCTTTACATGATTGAGATTCATATGAGTTTTGTATCACTATTCATCCATGTGCAACTCTAGTGAAGTTATTAACTTAGTTTTATTCCTCCTGCACGGTGTAATGGTGACAGTGTGTGCATCCGTGTTAGTACTTGGCGTATGCTATGATTATGATCTCTTGTAGATTATGAAGTTAACTATTGCTATGATGGTATTGATGTGATCTATTCCTCCTACATAGTGTGAAGGTGACAGTGTGCATGCTATGTTAGTACTTGGTTTAGTCGTGTTGATATTTCATGCACTCTAAGGTTATTTAAATATGAACATTGAATTGTGGAGCTTGTTAACTCCGGCATTGAGGGTTCGTGTAATCCTACGCAATGGTGTTCATCATCCAACAAGAGTGTAGAGTATGCATTTATCTATTCTGTTATGTGATCAATGTTGAGAGTGTCCACTAGTGAAAGTATGATCCCTAGGCCTTGTTCCTAAATACTGCTATCGCTCTTGTTTACTGTTTCACTGCGTTACTACTGCTGCGTTACTACTGCTTGTTTACTGTCCTGGGCAAAGCACTTTTCTGGTGCCGTTGCTACTACTTATTTATACCACCTGTATTTCACTATCTCTTCGCCGAACTAGTGCACCTATTAGGTGTGTTGGGGACACAAGAGACTTCTTGCTTTGTGGTTGCAGGGTTGCATGAGAGGGATATCTTTGACCTCTTCCTCCCTGAGTTCGATAAACCTTGGGTGATCCACTTAAGGGAAAACTTGTCATGCTGTTCTACAAACCTCTCGCTCTTGGAGGCCCAACACTGTCTACAGGAAAAGGAGGGGGGCGTAGACATCAAGCTATTTTCTGGCGCCGTTGCCGGGGAGGAAAGGTAAAAGGTACTCACACTCCGGATCTCGGCTACTAAGCTATTTTCCGGCGCCGTTGTAAGTACTCGAAGTTATTTCCTTTAGATCCTGCAATTGCAACTTTTTGTTTCTTGTTTACACTAGTTAGGCATAATGGAATACAACTATGAGCTTTCTGATTTATTTCCTAAGCTAGGACATGAATTGTGTGATGCGAAAATTAAAGAACCTATGGAACCTCATTTGCATGCTAGTAGCAATATTATTGGTATGAACGCAATCACTGCTAATACTATGAATAAGTCTAAACTTGGGGAAGCTAGTTTCTCATGGATCTTTTGGCTTCCCATCTTTAGGGGAGAAAATTTGTTCTGATAATGCTTTATCTCCCATATGTGATAACTCTAATAATGCTTGTGATACTTTAAACCCACCAACTGCAAGTACTTCTTTCAAGATACCCATGAAAATTATTGAACGTGTTATGGATAACCGCTATAAAGGGGATGGAACTGTCCATCCTGGAGATCATTTACAGTTTTTGCATGAATTATGCGGGTTATTCAAGTGTGCAGGTATCTCTGTGGAAGAAGTGAAGAAGAAGCTATTCTCTTTTTCGCTGTCTGGTAAAGCGGCGCATTGGTATAAATTGTTGGAGAATAGTCATTCTCTTGGTTGGGAGGAAATTGCATCTCTCTTTTATTCTAAATTTTACCCTCCTCATGAAGTGCATACTGATAGGAATTATATTTATAACTTTTATCCTCGTGATGGAGAGAGTATTTCTCAAGCGTGGGGGAGATTGAAATCACTAATGCTCAAATGTCCCATTCATGAGCTCCCCCGTAATGTTATTATTAACAATTTTTATGCGAGGCTTTCAGGACAATACAAGGACTATCTGGATGCCTGTTCGAAGGGATCTTTCACAAGCAAGGAGGTTGAAGCTAGGTGGGATCTTCTTGATCGGATTAAGGAGAACGCTGAAGGATGGGAGAACAATGAAGGTAAAGAGTCAGGTATAAATTATGATTATGAATGCATTGAAGCTTTTATGGATACCGATAAATTTCGAAATATGAGTGCTACTTATGGTCTTGACTCTCAAGTTGCTGCAAATCTTTATAAATCCTTTGCTTCTCATTTTGAATTGCCTAAGAAGAATTTTGATAAGTATCATGAACCTTTTAAAGAGGCTTGCATGAAGAATGAAATTGTTGTTAATTATTGCAATAAGCATGCTCAAACTCCTAAGAATGCTATTTCCTATAAGCATGTTAATTTTTGTGGAATGCATAGACCTTGTGGAATTAATCAAGCCAAAGATGAATATTGTATCCATCATGCTAATGAAAAAACTAGAAAGTGGTTTAGGGCTTTAGATGATCTTGGTAAAAAGGTTTGTGCCCTCTATCCTTTTATTTGTGAAGTTTGCCATGAAGTGGGTCATTTTAATTTTCAATGCTCCTCCAATGATAATTTGAACCCAATGAGTGCTGCAAATTTGTATTGTGATGATGAAATTACTCCTAATCAGCATGATGAACTTACTTTATTTTTGGGGTGTGAAGAACTGTCGAGAAAAATCTCTTTGTTACATATGAATGATCTTGATATTGATGATGTCCTGCATGGGTGTTTTTCTTATTGCATTGATAATAGCCATACAAATACTTACATACAAAATATTTTAGAAGATGACACCTTGCCAAAATATGATAGGACCGCTGTGTGTTTTCAACTAATTAATGAAAAGGAGGGATCCTCCCAAGTTTCTTCTATTGTTTCTAAAAGTAAATCAGGTTATGCGGACAAGCCACCCTTCAAGCCTCTTCCTCCTAAAGAAGGGAACGAGGAGAAGGAAGAGAAGAAGAAGAAGAAAAAGGGAACGAAGAAGAAGAAGAAGGAGAATAAAAAGAAAGAGGTAACGGCGTATCCCCGCGTGAATGAGATAACGCTAGGTAACCGTAAGTATGTTGCTCCTAATGATTATTGTGATAATGAATCTGAATACGATGATCTTCCTATGCCCTTTACATACATTAGCAATCATGATTTGAATGAGCACACTACTTTTGATATTGCAAATCTCTGGGAAACTAATTCTGAAAATGATGATGACAATGATTGCCATAGTGTCAGTGCTATCCATGCTTCCTCCCATAATGATATAGAAAGCTCTAAGCTTGGGGAAGAGGTGTTTGAAAATCCTTTTGCTACTGATCATTATGTGTTTGATACATCTCCTTCTAATAACAATGATGGTATGGACACAGATAAACCGACTGTGAAAGATAACTATTCTATTTCTTATGATGACACTGTGCCTCCGATCTTTGATGATTATTATAAAGAATGCTATGATATAGGTTATAACTATCCTTATGAAACTTGTCATAGTCATGATTGGATTACCAAAAACAATTCTTTTAATATGCAACTTGTTTACCATGTTCAAATTCTTGATAATAATCTTGCTCCAATTACTATTAATGAGAATAACTCTTTTTATGCCAGAATTAATGATACTTCTATGCATATGAACCATGATAAGAATGTTTTAAGTGATGGGTATATTGTGGATTTCATCAATGATGCTACTGAAAGTTATTATGAGAGAGGGAAATATGGTTATACGCATCTTAATAATATTAAGTTTCCCCTCTTTATGTTGAGAATCTTGAAGTTACTCGTGTTTTATCCTCTTATGCTTGTCACTTTGTTCTTCATGAATTCATTTGTGTACAAGATTCCTCTGCATAGGAAGCATGTTAGGCTTAAATGTGTTTTGCATTTGCCTCTTGAAGCTCGTTTGCTTCAAATACCATTTCTTGCGAGTGCATCATCAAAACTGCTGAGCCCATCTTAATGGCTATAAAGAAAGAACTTCTTGGGAGATAACCCATGTGTTATTTTGCTACAGTACTTTGTTTTATATTTGAGTCTTGGAAGTTGTTACTACTGTAGCAACCTCTCCTTATCTTAGTTTAGTGTTTTGTTGTGCCAAGTAAAGTCGTTGATAGAAAAGTTCATACAAGATTTGGATTACTGCGCAGAAACAGATTTCTTTGCTGTCACGAATCTGGGCAAAATTCTCTGTAGGTAACTCAGAAAATTATGCCAATTTACGTGATTGATCCTCAGATATCTACGCAACTTTCATTCAATTTGAGCATTTTCATTTGAGCAAGTCTGGTGCCTCAATAAAATTCGTCAATACGAACTGTTCTGTTTTGACAGATTATGCCTTTTATTTCGCATTGCCAGTTTTGTTATGTTCGATGGATATTTCGATTCCATTGATTTTCAGTAGCTTTGTGCAATGTCCAGAAGTGTTAAGAATGATTATGTCACCTCTGAACATGTATATTTTGATTGTGCACTAACCATCTAATGAGTTGTTCTAAGTTTGGTGTGGAGGAAGTTTTCAAGGATCAAGAGAGGGAGATGATACAACATGATCAAGGAGAGTGAAAGCTCTAAGCTTGGGGATGCCCCGGTGGTTCACCCCTGCATATATCAAGAAGACTCAAGCGTCTAAGCTTGGGGATGCCCAAGGCATCCCCTTCTTCATCGACAACATTATCAGGTTCCTCCCCTGAAACTATATTTTTATTCCATCACATCTTATGTACTTTACTTGGAGCGTCTGTTTGTTTTTGTTTTTGTTTTTGTTTGAATAAATGCTTGCTTGGGAGAGAGACACGCTCCGCTGGTTCGTATGAACACATGTGTTCTTAGCTTTTAATGTTCATGGCGAAGGTTGAAACTGCTTCGTTAATTGTTATATGGTTGGAAACAGAAAATGCTACATGTAGTAATTGGTATGATGTCTTAAATAATGTGATACTTGGCAATTGTTGTGCTCATGGTTAAGCTCTTGCATCATATACTTTGCACCCATTAATGAAGAAATACATAGAGCATGCTAAAATTTGGTTTGCATATTTGGTCTCTCTAAGGTCTAGATAATTTCTAGTATTGAGTTTGAACAACAAGGAAGACGGTGTAGAGTCTTATAATGTTTACAATATGTCTTTTATGTGAGTTTTGCTGCACCGGTTCATCCTTGTGTTTGTTTCAAATAACCTTGCTAGCCTAAACCTTGTATCGAGAGGGAATACTTCTCATGCATCCAAAATCCTTGAGCCAACCACTATGCCATTTGTGTCCACCATACCTACCTACTACATGGTATTTCTCCGCCATTCCAAAGTAAATTGCTTGAGTGCTACCTTTAAACAATTCAAAATTTATCACCTCTGATTTGTGTCAATGTTTTATAGCTCATGAGGAAGTATGTGGTGTTTATCTTTCAATCTTGTTGGGCAACTTTCACCAATGGACTAGTGGCTTCATCCGCTTATCCAATAATTTGCAAAAAGAGCTGGCAATGGGATTCCCAGTCCCATATTAATTAACTTAAATAGACACTCCTCCATGGTATGTGATTGTTGGACGGCACCCGAAGGATTCGGTTAGCCATGGCTTGTGTAAGCAAAGGTTGGGAGGAGTGTCATCATAATAAAACTAAAATAAAAAGGCACTCCTTCATGGTATGAGATTGTTGGCAGGCACCCGAGGATTCGGTTAGCCATGGTTTGTGAAAGAAAAGTTGGAAGGAGTGCCACCCAAAAATAAAATAAAATGGGAGCCGCTCTTTGAAGGTTTGTCTGGCAAGGGGGTTAGAGTACCCGCTACCATTCATTGACAACAACATACACCTCTCAAAACTTTATTTTTATGCTCTCTTTATGTTTTCAAAACCAAAGCTCTAGCACAAATATATCAATCGATGCTTTCCTCTTTGAAGGGCCATTCTTTTACTTTTATGTTGAGTCAGTTTACCCATTTCTCTCTATCCTAGAAGCAAACACTTGTGTTAACTGTGCATTGATTCTTACATACTTGCTTATTGCACTTGTTATATTGCTTTGCATTGACAACTATCCATGAGATATACATGTTACAAGTTGAAAGCAACCGATGAAACTTAATCTTCCATTGTGTTGCTTCAATACCTTTACTAAGAATTTATTGCTTTATGAGTAACTCTTATGCAAGACTTATTGATGCTTGTCTTGAAAGTACTATTCATGAAAAGTCTTTGCTATATGATTCAATTGTTTACTCATTGCATTTACATTGTTTCGAATCGCTGCATTCATCTCATATGCTTTACAATAGTATGATTAAGATTATGTTGGTAGCATGTCACCTCAGAAATTATCTTTTATCGTTTACCTACTCGAGGACGAGTAGGAACTAAGCTTGGGGATGCTGATACGTCTCCAACGTATCTATAATTTCTTATGTTCCATGCTTGTTTTATGACAATACCGACATGTTTTGTTCACACTTTATGTCATATTTATGCATTTTCTGGAACTAACCTATTGACGAGATGCCGAAAGGCCAGTTGCTGTTTTCTGCTATTTTTGGTTCCAGAAAGGCTGTTCGGGCAATATTCTCGGAATTGGACGAAATCAACACCAAACCTCCTATTTTTCCCGGAAGGCTCCAGAACACCGAAGAAGAGTCGGAGAGGGGGCACAGGCCCACCAAACCCTAGGCCGGCGCGGCCAAGGGGGGGCCCGCGCCCCCCTATAGTGTGGCCACCCTGTCAGCCCTCCTGCGCTGCCTCTTCGCCTATAAAACTCCTTTCGACCTAAAAACGTAGTACCAATTGACGAAACTCCAGAAAGACTCCAGGGGCGCCGCCACATCGTGAAACTCCAATTCGGGGGGACATAAGTCTCTGTTCTGGCACCCTGCCGGGACGGGGAATTGCCCCCGGAGCCATCTCCACCGCCGTCTTCACCGCCATCTTCACCGCCATCGCTGCCTCCATGATGAGGAGGGAGTAATCCACCCCGAAGCTGAGGGCTCCGCTGTAGCTATGTGGTTCATCTCTCTCCCATGTACCTCAATACAATAATCTCATGAGCTGCTTTACATGATTGAGATTCATATGAGTTTTGTATCACTATTCATCTATGTGCTACTCTAGTGATGTTATTAAAGTAGTTTTATTCCTCCTGCACGGTGTAATGGTGACAGTGTGTGCATCCGTGTTAGTACTTGGCGTATGCTATGATTATGATCTCTTGTAGATTATGAAGTTAACTATTGCTATGATGGTATTGATGTGATCTATTCCTCCTACATAGTGTGAAGGTGACAGTGTGCATGCTATGTTAGTACTTGGTTTAGTCGTGTTGATCTTTCATGCACTCTAAGGTTATTTAAATATGAACATTGAATTGTGGAGCTTGTTAACTCCGGCATTGAGGGTTCGTGTAATCCTACGCAATGGTGTTCATCATCCAACAAGAGTCTAGAGTATGCATTTATCTATTTTGTTATGTGATCAATGTTGAGAGTGTCCACTAGTGAAAGTATGATCCCTAGGCCTTGTTCCTAAATACTGCTATCGCTGCTTGTTTACTGTTTCACTGCGTTACTACTCTTTGCGTTACTCTTTGCTTGTTTACTGTCCTGGGCAAAGCACTTTTCTGGTGCCGTTGCTACTACTTATTTATACCACCTGTATTTCACTATCTCTTCGCCGAACTAGTGCACCTATTAGGTGTGTTGGGGACACAAGAGACTTCTTGCTTTGTGGTTGCAGGGTTGCATGAGAGGGATATCTTTGACCTCTTCCTCCCTGAGTTCGATAAACCTTGGGTGATCCACTTAAGGGAAAACTTGCTGCTGTTCTACAAACCTCTGCTCTTGGAGGCCCAACACTATCTACAGGAAAAGGAGGGGGGCGTAGACATCACATACTGCGGCACAGCCGGAACTGTGGCGTTCAGGATCCGGAAAGCTGACTTGGTGGCGCGGACTGTTGGGGTTCCGAGGAAGGTGTGGTACGCTCCCACACTCTTTTTCTCGAAGGGGTTCGATTTACCTGCGGACCCTGCTTTGGGATCCGGCGAGTTATCATCCTCATCCATCGCCTCGGAACTGTCCTCCTCCTTGTCTTTGTTCTTGCCCTTGCCTCCTTTGCCGCGTGGGCGGTGCTTCCGGGCTCGCTTGTATCCTGCTTCCGGGTCGTTTTTCAGATCATTGACCCACTTGTAGTTGCGGTTGGTGTGAGTGGACTTCCCCGTAGCCGGATCTAGGTGGGCCAGGCAGGGCATGTCTCTGTACTCCTCGTAGGTTTGCGGGGCGCGGGATCCGGCAGCTGTGACCTCAGTGCCATGCTGCTGGCCCCTGCCGGCTCCGCCTCCACGGCCGCGTCCTCTTCCGCCTCCTGGACCTCCGCGTTGGAATGCTATGGCGACCATCTCGGATCCGCCACTCTTCTGGTCATCAGGGGGTTCTTCCGCTTGTGGCCGCTGCTGTTACCGTTATCACGGTTCTTCTTTTGTTGGTGTAGGGGGATTGCTGTAGCTGCGAGATCTCCGTCTGCGTCGCCATCGGCGGCAGTATGATCACTGGCAATGGAGATCATGTCATCCAAATTCAGTTTATTTGCGTTAGCCAAACAAATGAGCTTATGCCTCAGCAACCCTCCTCTCTGCAGTCCACAAATAAAGGCGTACATAGCGGTGGTGTGGTCGACATTTTCGCACTCGTTCCTGCATGCCAACCATCGTGTGAGGAAGTGTCTTGAGGATTCTCCCTTCTTCTGAATACATGCTTGTAAGTCGCTTGCTGTGGCAGGTCTTTTGTAGGTGCCCCTGAAGTGTTTCTCGAAGGAAGTCTTCAGTTCAAACCAGCAAAAGATGGAGTTCTTCTCGAGGTCGCTGAGCCAGATCCGGGCTGGACCTACAAGGTACAACTGAAGCATGCGGCAGGCGATATTAGGGGTTCCTCCGGCGAAGGTTACTGCATTGTAGTAATCCTCTATCCAGGTATCCGGCCTTTCGGTGCCATCATAATGTTTCAGGTTTCCGGGTAGCTTGAGGTTCATCCTTGGCTTTGGTTCCTCTCGAATCATCCTGCCAAAGCACTTCGGACCGATGTAGTCAGTTCTGTATTCGTTGAGGCGTTCCCGCGCGTCACGCGAGCCGTGGTGGGGAGATTGTGAGCACGAGCGAGATCTCCGGCCGCCGCCTCCGCCTCCACCTCCGCCTCCACCGCTAGGTGGTGGTGAGGGAGACCTGCGAGGGGGCCGATCCGAATTTTCGCTTCCGCCATCAGATTCTCCTCGCCCCTCCCGATGCTGGCTCCGGCTTCTCTGGCTACCTTCACCTTGGCGCTGGCTGCCATGACCGTTCCGGCTTCGACGAGGCTCCGGGTCGCGGTCTTCGTTCCGACTCCTCCTGGGCTCGGGCTCGCGATCGTTGATCTGGCTCCGGCGGGGTTCCGGCGTGCGCTCCCTGTTCCTGTTTCTTGAGGGCAGCACGTTGTCGCAGATGTTGATTCCGCCAGGCCCATGGGGCCTGGTGTTTTCGGCTGGACTATGGCGGCGAGGGGGACGCGGGTATCCGTTAGGCGGAGGAGAGGGGTTGCGGTACTTGTCCCTACTAGAGTACATTGCATCCTTTCCCTTTCTTGGATCTGACGGAGGCGTCTTTGATGGTACCAGGATTGGATTTGGGTGTTCTCTGATTTTCCTTGTGCGTTCCGAGGATCCGGTTCACGATTTGTCATCTCGATGGCGATTGTCGTAGGCGTCCTTCTGCGCAGTGGAGATGCAATGCTCTGGGTTAGATTCCAATTTGCGCGAAGTGTCGGCCTTGCTCTGCTGCCTCATTGCTGAAGCGACGAGCGTGCAGACGTAGTCGATGTCGATCTCCTCGTCCTTTTTCTTCAAGATCTCCGCAGCCTTCTTCATATTGTCCTTTGGAGTGGCGTATGGCTGCTGCTCAGTCGGAGTTGCAAAGGTGATCTTACGGGGAGCTATCAATTCTCGCCGGATTTTTTCGACCTCCTGATGAGCTTCAACGATCTTGTCCTCCCAATGCTTCCGGAGTTCCTTGACCTTCGCCAATCCTTCGTCTACCTCCTGCTCACGCTGGATGAAGAATTCCACAAAGACTGCGGCGTGCTTCCTTTCATCAAGCATTGCAGCTGCGGTGTCGGCGAACTTCTTGGCTGTGGCCAGCATCTCCAGTCTCTTGGCTTCTAGCGCTTCTGCGTCTTCGGGAGTGATGGGTTTGTTAAGAATATCCGAGTGATAAATTGCATCCATGCCTACTTGTGCGACCATCTCCTCAGGCGACAGGAGTTCCTCATGCGGTCGTTCCCGCGACATTGGAGATCCTTGACGGGATGGCTGGGGGTCGGATTGGGTGTTTGCATCTTCTGATTCACGTTGTTCCAGCGCCGCCACGGTCGCAAGTACCTGCTTAGGCTGGGCGGATTCAACTTCGGGCTGATCACCGTATCCGTATTCCCCTAGCTTACGATTGAACTCTTCAATATCCATGGAGGGGGTATCCCCGGAAATTGGGCTTAGGTTCCCCAAAATCGACTCTTCGGCCGGAGTTCCGCTTTCTCCGACAGGCTCGCCCTGATCCGGAGCAGCGTTGTTTTCCGGTGCCTCGACCTGCTCGGGACCAGCTCCAGCTTCTTGAGGGGCGGTTCCGGCGGTATGGGCCAAGAAGTGTACGAAGTGGCACCTCTGCTTTTCTAACACCTGGGAGACCCAGGCGGATCTGCATTGGTCTTCCACCGTTATTTCCTGCTCATGGGCGGACTGGGTGGGTTTTGAAATTTCCAGATCCAAGGCGGAATCTTCCTTAGGAAGCTCCTGCATCTCAGATCGGATCTTCGCGACTGCGTCCTGCTCAGCAGCGGTCGCGTCAGCGCTACTTACCAGTGGGTTTCCGTCGGAATCGACGGTTTCCCCGATGAAGATATGTATGCCGTCAACTGGGACGATGGAGAACTTGACGGGGTTTGTCTTAGCCAGAATCCAGCACTCATCCGGAGGGACGAACGGCAGATTTCCGGCGTAAAGGACGTGCCCCACAGCGATGGTGTCGTCGTAGCTTCCCATGGCGGAACCCTCCCGGTTCCGGCCTCCAGACGCCGCAGGCCCCACGGCGGGCGCCAACTGTCGTTGCCTAATCGACGGTACCTCGGAGGAGCGATCCTCACGAGGGGGAGAAGAAGTAGGGGCCATAGGGCGGAGTGCACACGGGACGGTGGTACGCGATTTACCCAGCTTCGGAACACCTGCATGATGACAGGGCCTACTACTGCTTGTCTGAAATTATCTGGGCGCTTTCGCGATGTTACAATGAGTTGTGGTTGTGCCTCTAGGGCTCCCGGGATCTGGCTTATAAAGGCGCACGGATCTAGGGTTTACATGGAGAGTCCTAGCCGGACACAGGTTTGCATAACTACGGTACAATGTCTTGCCGTGCACGTCAAGGATCCGCCTCCCTCTATACGTCGTACCGGATCCGGGTTCCTTAATGGGCCTTCATGGATCCGGGTTCCTCCTAAGGTCGGTCGGATCCGGCTCCCTTCTCTTGGGCTGGACTTCATCCTTCAGGATCAACAGCAACTGGGCCGCCCAATGGACCACATGCCTCATCACCATCTGTGGGCCACCCGGGCTTGCCGGATCTAGGCACTGCCGATGGTACACCCATGAAGTATACCCACAACAATGTGTGCTGCGGCCATGGCTATGTTCTTATGCTTGCAAGCTGATGTTGTTGTGTTGTGTGCCTCTTTGTAGCGTAGCCGGGCAAATATATAAGGGTCTTCGTGGGAGATTTCGTGGGAGATTATTTGGTGAATAATTAATAATTAATTAACGAGATGGTTATCGTGTTACATAAACATGCAGCTATCAATGTGAACAGTTAATGTAATGGAATGACTGTGTTATCCTCACTTACAAAAAGGAGTTCTTATTTATTTGCCGAGGGGTTGCCAACTTACTAGTGGGTCTTGCTGCAAGTAGTATCCTTCTAACTCATACAGTAAACTAGCTATCAACTCAGCCTAGCTGCGCAATGTTACGGTTTCGTTGAGCTTTTGTTTCTATTTGGAACCTATTTCAACAAATATGTTAAACGCCACCTAATATTCTTATAATTTTACCTCTGAAATGCATTCGGAGAAACATAATACCTATGACAACCTCCCACTCTATTGCGACTTTACAATATGATAATCCTGTTTTCCGTCATAAGTTTGAACAATTGCATCATCGCCTACTAGTGCATTTTACATGTGTTGGCACACACACTTAATTTGATCTGATTGAAAGACGTGATATCTGGATCAACACATGTTACTCTTCTAATTGTACATGCGTCTCTCTTTGGTTTAGGGGACTTCTATAGAGATATGGAGGATTCTACTAGCTAGGATGTTCTATGAAGATTGTTTGATTTGTAGAAGTTTCTTTTTAAAACATCAATTATGCCGTGCACATATTTATCCGGACAAGTTACTAAAAAGCCCAACAAAGATAGAAAACAATTATAAAATAAATTACATAATTCCATACGGACAAGTTTTTATCCATTATGTGCATGCTTGATCTTTTTTAATGAACAAACTTGACAAATACAATTCTTGCTAAGCTCCAACAAACACACGCATAACATGTAGAATTTTATCAATTTCCTGTAAGCCATTGTACTTGTCCATCATAACAAAATATTTTTCCCATAGTATTTAATTTTAGAAACGAGGTCCTCGTCGATTTCATATAAAGAAAGCACCAGTAGCATGCATGCAGAAAAAGGGAAAATAATTAGGAAAGCAAAAGGCAGTTAAGTAGACCAATAGAAGTCTAAACGCGCAAAGTACCAATTACAAGACTTAAGGATAAACCAGAAACGCAATGGTCTAGCGCAACCAAATTTACAAAAGATATATCCAATAACACAGGACATGATGATGGTAATGGTGTGGTAGTGAGTGCATGTCGACTCGAGCTCTTAGTGGATAGAGGGGTGGTGCGCACATGAACATGGAGGAAAAAAGACGATGCCATTGTGTTGTAGGACAAACGATGTGCCTGAGATCAACAATTAATAGGTGATGCCACGTGATTTTCACGTGTCTCCACCCGCCAAGCCATGTCTTACCGCACCCCGAGCATGGTGTCCATCCACACGTTTGTTGTTAACCCGCTAATTCTAGCACTCGTACGAATGTCAACACCGTGTAAATAGTTTTTCTTAAGAGGAGGCATGCCTCACCAAACCAAGTTTTATTGATGAACATGTTATTTGAATTTGTTTCCCGCTAATTTAGCTCTAAATTTCATTATGGATTCACCCTAATTCTAGAAGAAACGCGTAAAAGGCGAACCGAGAGCACCCTGGAAATATTCTCCCATTTCATTTTCCAGAATTCGAGTGAGTTGGTAGGAGTCGCCTTCTCCATTAGGTTCACATATTTCCTTTTGCGTTTCTTCGGGTTATGCCCATATTTTACGCAATTTCCTATGTTGTAACAAACAAATTCACTTTTTACCAACACATTCACATAATAACACTAGGAAAACTCAATGTTGATCATAAGACGTGTGAAAAAAAATTCACAAAATCAGCACAAGTCCACTGCACTCGTGGAAGAATCAGGCAAGAATCAAAGGTAGCTGAGAGGATCGGAGGGGAAGTATAACCATGTGTCGCCTACCACTCCTCCAAAGTCCAAACCCAGGAAATTCCATAGAAAAAATGTAGTCAAGTATCCGCGGCCCCACATGGCAGCGACGCGACCCACCTTCCCAATCCTGGTTCCTCAGTGGTCAGTGTCCTGCCCACACATTTGGGTAGGTGCAGGACAGCGACGCCGGCGACCGTGCACCCGTCCCACAGCTCGCTCCCTGGACCACTCTCACAAACGCCGAACGACTGCCAACCAGAACCCGGGCCCCACCGCGCAGCGACCCGTGGACCGCGTGCATCGAGCGAGCGCGCGTGGTTGGTGGAGTCAGTCAGATCTCCTATAAACCCAGTCGGCACCACCCGCGCAACCTCCCCACCACGACGGCCGGACGCCATTAGAGCAGCTGGAGGAAGATGAAGGTGATCGAGAAGATCCAGGAGGCGGCGGCGAATGGCCGGACGGCCTTCTCCTTCGAGTACTTCCCGCCCAAGACGGAGGAGGGGGTCGAGAACCTCTTCGAGCGGATGGACCGCATGGTGGCGCACGGCCCCAACTTCTGCGACATCACCTGGGGCGCAGGGGGATCCACCGCCGACGTCACCCTCGACATCGCCAACCGCATGCAGAACATGGTACGCCTCTGTCGGCCTGCGTCTGTCCGTCTGTCAGCTGCTCGCGCTCGCCCGCGCTCGATCTGATCTGCGATCCGTTTTGGCGCGCCTTCGGTTCCGCGAGATGTGCTGGGCTTGGTTTGCTTGGATGGTAGCTGGCCCTGGTTTAGTTCGATCTGGCGCGAATTTAGGCGCAATGCGAGGTTTAGTAATCCGAGCAACCATATGGGGATGTGTTCAGACAGTTCAGTTTTGAGGTGATCAGAATTGCGCTTAATTGCGTCGACTGTTGCTCGAGTTGGGTGTGATGCTTCGGTGTTACACCGAAATACTTAACTAGTGTAGATTGCTCTTCCTTAGAATTTAAGCTAGATGGGCACATTTGAGGCAAACAACTGATTTAGGACAGACCTGGTGTGGAATAGGAGTTAATCTGCTCCCATGTGCTTTCGTCAGTTGATTGGCGTGAATGCTGCTCATGTTCGAGATGCAATCACGGGTTCAAGACCAATTTAAGCTCTGCCCTGCATAATTATGCTTGTGGTGCTTAATTTAGTGCCTGAACAAAGCTTTAAGCTCTGAAATGGACAAATATGGTAGTGTTTCGTTGGGAGGGGAATTTTTTATGGGCAAAGCCACATTGAGTTCACCCATTCTGATACCCGGTGATTGTTCTCGGTAGGGGTTTGTGTTTTCTGAATTATAGCTCTGCTAGCCTGGTGGTCATATGCAAAAGTGTTCAAATGTGGAATATCATGCCGAATAGGAGCTCTACATACAAGACTGGACACCTGAATAATTATCTGCGATGAGTCATTTTGATAGGATTTCCTATCAAGGTTTCATCCCATTGTGGTCTGAATTTCGGATTCGTAGGATCCATCATGTGCTTGCATGAGGATGTGTTCATTGTTGGGGGTTTGAGTTTCTCTTTTATCTAGGGGTAGGGGATTGTGCAATTATTTAAGGGTTTTAAGAATGTTACTCCATGGAAAGCAGCGCTTGGTTTTTTGTGAAAACAAATAGCTGGTATCACACACAGTTGATGCTAATTTTTAGTATGAACATTCTTTCAGGATGCCGTTATATTGCTCTAGGTAGTTTCAAACTGATGCCTGAGGCTTCTTGCAATTTCAATGTTTCTAGACATTGCTCCCATTAATATCGTAGGGACTTCTAAAATATATTTGTGCTACTTTGCAGGTATGCGTGGAAACAATGATGCATTTGACATGCACCAACATGCCAGTAGAGAAGATCGATAGTGCCTTGGATGCCATTAAGTCCAATGGGATTCAAAATGTTTTGGCACTTAGAGGAGACCCTCCACATGGTCAGGACAAATTTGTTCAAGTTGCTGGAGGATTTTCCTGCGCACTAGATCTGGTAAATACATCTTACTTTTCTTAATGATTTCATTTAAGTCAATGTGCATGATGATAAGCTGATTGCTGATGCTGTTATTTTGGATACATATGATCGCAAATAAACCTATCTAAGTCTTGATAGGAATGCCTTCTTATTCAACCTTGCCTTTGTTTTCCTGTTACAGGTGCAGCACATTAGAGCCAAGTATGGTGATTACTTTGGCATAACTGTCGCTGGCTATCCAGGTGAGCAAAACATTTTTTCTCTGTACTGTCGGTAGATGCTTTCAACCTTATAAATTATATGTTTTCTAATATATTCTTCAAATGTCAGAGGCACACCCTGAGGTAATACTAGGCGAGGAAGGGGCGACCGAGGAGGCATATAGCAACGATCTTGCTTATTTGAAGAGAAAGGTTCTCCTTGATCTTGATATTGGTTTCTTAAGTTCGAAATGAAAACTATGCATTATTACTTTTGTTGATTGATCACCTGGGCATCGTCTTGAAGAAATCATTTTCATTAATAATGTGACCTGCTGCATCCTGATGTACTTGTTGAGCATAATATTTCAATTTGCCAGCTTCATTCTCAGTCTGCATTTTCTCTACAGGTTGATGCTGGTGCTGACCTTATAGTTACACAGCTTTTCTATGACACCGATATGTTTCTCAAGTTTGTGAATGACTGCCGTCAAATTGGCATAACTTGCCCCATCGTTCCTGGCATAATGCCAATAAATAACTACAAAGGTTTCATCCGAATGACTGGATTCTGCAAAACTAAGGTATGGTCTGTTGCTAGCTTGCTATAGCTCCATAGCGAGTAGGAAGGTGTATTGTATCTTGTCCATCTCACTCTTTGATGTACCTGTGCACCCATCCTCCAAACACACCGCAAATGTTCATGAAATATTTTGAATAATAATGTGTTAATTATAGTCATCCATCCTGCAAACAATCAACTTCAGGAGGAAAAGTTCATATTTCAGGGAATACTAGCCTTGCCATCTTCATTTTAATTTCTGGTTTCCTTGCCACACTTTGTATATTCATGTGGACATAAGTTCAAATCTAAAATGTTTGGTGTGCTATATTTATTTTGCTTCAATGGTCTCCATTTCTTTTGAATATTTTTGTATGACCATTTGCATCATATTTGGGAAGAGATGCATGGGCGCATCGCACCCGAAGGGGCAGATTGCTTCTGATAACCTCTTTCATGGAGATAACTCCAAAAAACATTGAACCTTGCATACACAATATGTGGAATTTGATATATTTTCATTTACTGAATTTCAGAATGTTGTTTCTCACAGAATGCCATTTTAAATGTAACAACAGATACCAGCTGAGATTACTGCTGCCTTGGAACCTATTAAAGACAATGAGGAGGCTGTCAAAGCATATGGAATCCACCTTGGAACTGAGATGTGCAAGAAAATTTTAGCTACTGGGATTAATACTTTGCACCTTTACACACTAAACATGGAAAAAACTGCTTTAGCAATTTTGATGGTAATCTCCATGTCTTACTATATTTAATTTTTTGTTCTGACATGTTGCTAACGACTAAAATTTCTCCAGAATCTTGGGTTAATAGAGGAGTCCAAGCTCTCAAGAACATTACCTTGGAGGCCTCCAACCAATGTTTTCCGTGTCAAAGAGGATGTTCGCCCTATTTTCTGGTAGTTATCGTAAATGTTTTATTTTTTCTAGCTCTTTGTATTAGTGCTACACATACTCAGTCAGCCTTATCCTTACGGAAACTGAGCAGGGCTAACAGACCAAAGAGTTACATTTCAAGGACCATAGGTTGGGATCAGTACCCACATGGTCGGTGGGGTGATTCCCGGAACCCATCATATGGAGCACTTACTGACTACCAGGTAATTTCATATCTTTTTGTTCAAGTCAATAATGATGATGTTCTCAACAATTGAGTTAGAAGTGAAAATTTTGTACAGAGACTGCGTGTCGCGTACAAAATTTTCATAATACTCTAAAATGGCTAGGTATTAAGCTTTTGGCTGATCATTTAGAATTACTGTGAATAGTATACTGTGCCTTACAGAACGAAATTGAGTTAGAAGTGAACATTTAAGAAATATCCAGAGATATTGCTTCAGCAGAAAATACTACTCCCTCCGATCCATAATAAGCCACGACACTTATTATGGATCAGATGGAGTATTATGGTTCTCCAACAGTGTTTTCTTGATGGGCTGTGTTTTTAAGTTCCAGGGCCACTATCTGCCAATGCAACGTAATTCAGTTGATGGCCATTGTCTACTCTCTGTTTCCAAGATTACTAGAATAGTGGAGCTGCTTTTTGTGAACTTGATTTCATGAAATTGTAGTTGTATAATCTATTTGTTCGTTCACAGTTCACACGGCCACGTGGGCGTGGTAAGAAGCTCCAAGAGGAATGGGCTGTTCCTGTGAAATCTGTGCAAGACATTAACGAGGTAGCTCTTCAGTTTCATGATATTATCATTGTTCTGCATGTCACAAAAACAATTTCGATGTAACATTGTTTTTGCTAACCTTGTCTTTCTCACTTACAGAGGTTTATGAATTTCTGTCAAGGAAAACTTACAAGCAGCCCATGGTCTGAGCTAGACGGTCTTCAACCAGAGACGAAGATAATTGACGATCAGCTGGTGAAGATTAACTTGAAGGGTTTCCTTACCATCAACAGCCAACCTGCTGTAAATGCAGAGAAATCTGATTCTCCAAGTGTTGGTACGTTAAATATACTTTGTTGCATACTAGGTCTTCCTCTGGTATTATTGGTAGCAAGGTTGCAGTATATGCGTGCATTTTCAGGCATAGCACCCTGTTACAGTGATACTTTGCACACCACTAGTCCATGCATCCTTGAGTCAATGATTTTCTACAGCCCATATGCTATACCAACCTGCTTTTTCTTTGTTCCGTTCTGCAGGATGGGGCGGCCCAGGAGGCTACGTTTACCAGAAAGCCTATGTTGAGTTCTTCTGCGCAAAGGAGAAGCTGGACCAGCTAATCGAGAAGAGCAAGGCGTTCCCTTCTCTTACATACATTGCTGTGAACAAGGAAGGGGAGACATTCTCGAACATCCCAGCGAACGCAGTGAATGCCGTGACATGGGGTGTGTTCCCTGGCAAGGAGATCATCCAGCCCACCGTCGTCGATTCGGCGAGCTTCTTGGTCTGGAAAGACGAGGCGTTCGAGATCTGGTCGAAGGGATGGGCCTGCCTGTTCCCCGAGGGCGACTCGTCTAGGGAGTTGCTAGAGCAGGTACTTCCAATTTCTAATCGCTGTATTTGTGTTAGTGAACGTTCAAAGGAACCTTTAGCTAATGCTTGCGCTATAAACATTTCTGTTAAAAAATACTTGTTAGAATAGAGAAATACCTTTCAGCTAATTACTAGCAACAATCGGTTCGGTCCACCACACATGAGCCTGAACTCTCGTCTAATCATTTCAATCCACATCTACTTAAATTTCAGTAACATTCAGGATACACTGATATTTCTGAAATGCTGCAAGGATGATGTCGATACCATTCTGAGCGATAATTAGTACATCCTAAGCATTGACATGTTTCCTTGCTCTTGCACTCGCAGGTTCAAAAGAGCTACTACTTGGTCAGCCTAGTGGACAACGATTACGTCCAGGGGGACCTCTTCGCTGCGTTCAAGGAGATCTGATACCGATGATACCTGACAAATCTTCCAGTCTCTTGTTCGCTTGCTAGATTCATCAATACAATTGCTTGCTGCATCCACGACCACGGGTCCGATCACACTCGAGAGCTGCTCATTGGCCCACCTTGCTAGTCCTTCCATCTAGTCTGATTTCTCGTGATTTGTATCGATTTATGAAACCGCCCAATATCAATAAGAATTTGAGTTCCTGTGTTATCCTCGCCCTGCCTGGCTTATTACATTTTCCCTGTTCAAGTTTATCGCAACAGAAGCTCAGTTCGCTGCTGAACTTGTAACTGTTCCTGTGGTTATGGTCTAATGGAGTAGTTGACATGACAACTACTCCCTCTATCCTAAAATAAGTGATTCATTTTTTAGATATGTTTTTTAGACATGGATGTATCTGTAACTAAAAAGTACAGATACAAACATCCGTTTTTAAACAAAACTGAGACACCCAATGGGATGGAGGTAGATTTTCGGCAACAAGAGTTTCTCGAGCAACCTCCTTTCTGACCTTGGCGAGCAGGGTCACCGGCGTGCAATGGAGATGGATCCCAGGCACTTGATTGTTTTTCTTCTTTTTGTGCTGGAATGCAGCTTCTAGGCCTTCCTCGACCCTTCTCTGTTCGAAAAAAAGTTAACAAAAGAGAAGTTCGGTTTACTGCTCGGATTGTATCTGCACTTGTGCACGGTTTTGCTTTGCAGAAAATGAAGGCATTGCATGGTAACCATTTTAGGATCAATCATAGGCAACCGTGAAAATGCTTAAGATACCAGCACTGAAGAAATGGCGTTGACACACAATGAACATTTCATAGCGAACACCGTTTTGCCGGACTTCGAAGTAGTGATGTGGTAAGAGCAACTCTAACATAGTGATGTGGTAAGAGCAACTCTAACATACTGAAAAAGGGGCCAAAACCGAAAAATTCCGGCGGATTCAGGCAAAAATATGCTCAGAGCCCAAATTCGCGGAACGCCCGTAAACAGAGTTCGGGGGCCCGAGAAAATCGACGGCCGCCCCGTATTTATACAAGGCGCGGGGCGAGTTGGGTTCCAAAACACTACTCCCCCACCACCGCTCCGCCGCATCTCCGTTCTACCTCCGGCGTGGAATTATGTCGCCGTTTTCGGCTCTATCGGTCCACCGCCACCACCCCTCCCACTGCAATGGCACGCGCAAGACGGGCCGGTAGGGGAGGAAGCCAAATCGGCAGCGGGAAGTCGCGACCGCGTCCGCCGGGTGTGCGGTCGGAGACGGACCGCGCGAGGCGGACCCGCTCCGACGGAGCTTGGAAACGGGCGGCACGCAAGTGGTTGCATAGGTTCGCGCGCCGGCCGGCACGCGAGGAGGCGCGGGAAGGGGAAGCCGAGGCACCCCCCGCGTAGCGACGACAACGACGGGCTGCCTCTCACCTGCGGGAGGCGGAGGCAGAGCCGTTCGAGGTGGCCGCGCTCATCGTCGCATAGGCGTCGCCGGCGCCTCCGTCGTAAGAACAACCTCGGTGACAATTCCGAGGCTAATTTCGATGTTTAACAGCGGAGTAGGGTTAGCGAAGTATTTTGGGTAGTATTTGTAAATTATCTTCGAATGTAGCTAGCTAGGGGAGTAGGGTTAGTGAAGTATTTGTTGAATGTAGATGGGCTGCAGCCCAATAAGGCAGCCCATGTGGTCTACAATTCCTGAAATCTCAAGGCCCATCACGTTGGCAGCTTGGGACAGCCTTGGGGGACAAAGTTTAGTCCCACATTGCTAGTTGGGAGAGAGTTGGAGTGGTATATAAGGGCTGCTGTTCTAGTCATTCCAAGTGAGTGAGAATAGAAAGAGCCCTCGCGCACTCCTCCTCCTCCGTCCGCCCGTCTCGGCTCGGCACGGCACGTCACGTCACGCACGCACGTCGCGTTTCGTGACTCGAGTTCGAGTTCGAGACACACTCAAGGAAGCCTAAATTTTTGCTTGGTGCACCAACTGTGTTGGGTACGTGTCGGTATGCATGTGCATGCTCGCCGCGTGTCCCTGGTTTCCTACGAGTGTCAACGCGGGCGGGTCGGCTTCCTTCCAGGCTATACAAGGAGACCGATCAGATCTGGAAACAGTGCTCTTAGATCTCTCTCTCTCGTGAAGTTCCTTTTGCTGTGCTACTCTCTAGTCTTCCCCATCCCGGCGACTGCGTGCACAACCGTCCGGGAGAGCAGGCCTCCGAAACTCCGTCCGTTGAGATCCTGCACCGGGAGACGGGCGATAAGGTTTTTGGGGAGCGTCTCGGCGCGACTGCTCGCTGCTGTTCGTGTTCATCTTTGCCGGTCCGTCTGCTTCATCAACGACTACGACTACACCATGGGCGACATCAACAACTCCCATGGTGGTGGTGGTGCTACTGCTGGTGCGACCTTCCCGATCGCGATGTACGTGATTTCCCTCTCCTACCTTGCACTGCTACTTATTCCATGTTTAGATCTGATGCATGTGCTTAGTCTGATGTGTATGGTTAAGTATGCTTGTGCATCTGTAATGTTGCTTTCGGTAATTAAACTCACACGGAAATTGCCTAATAATCCAACAATCCAAAAACCTTATATGCTTAGGCAATTTTTACCGTCTGGTTTTGCTGTTGCGCTCAAACCGAGCCCGTTTACGGGTTCTCATTTCAAGAGATGGCAGAATAAGACCCTCTTGTGGCTCACTTCTATGGGCGTGCACCGAGTTGCGGAAGGTACTCCCAGAGGTCTGCTTACTCCTTACGAGGATAAAGCGTTCGGGGATGCCACCGTAATCTTTGTGGGTGCCGTCCTAAGTGTGCTTGGAGACAAGTTGGTTGATTCTTATCTGCACATCCGAAATGAGAAGGAACTGTGGGATGCACTGGATGCTAAGTTTGGTGCTGCCGATGCCGGAGGTGAACTGTATGCTATGGAGCAGTTCAATGACTACAAAATGGTTGAGAACCGATCTGTAGTAGAACAGGCTCATGAGATACAGATCATGGCAAAGTAACTTGAGCTCCTCAAGTGTGTGCTACCGGACAAGTTTGTCGCGGGATGCATTGTAGCTAAGCTTCCCCCTTCATGGAGGAACTTTGCCACTTCTCTGAAACATCAGAGGCATGAGTTCTCTGTTGAGAATATCATGGGCTCTCTGGATGTTGAGGAGAAGGCGAGGGCAAAAGACAAACACACTGGAGGAACCGATGGACGTTCTGCTGCCAATATGGTACAGAAAAATGCCCACAAGTCCAAGGGAAAGAACAAGGGAGTCTCCCAGACTACCAACTTCAAGAAGAAGGGGAAAACGGAGAAGAAAGATCCTTGCTGGGTGTGTGGCGAGATAGGCCATCGGGCTAATCGTTGTCCACAACGCAAAGGAAAGAAAGGTCAGGCTGGACAGAACTCAAATTCTGTCAGCATGATCATTGGCAACACAGAGGAAGGAACTACAGGGTATGGTAATATGTTACCTACCGTTCTTTCGTGTGTTTCAGCCCACAGAATGATGGGTTGATACAGGTGCCAATGTTCATGTGTGTGCTGACATCTCCATGTTTACCTCTTATCAGGCCCGAGGTTCCTCAGTAATGATGGGGAATGGGTTACATGCTACTGTTCGTGGTGTTGGCACGGTGTTGCGGTCAGAAACCCACCGGCGAGCAACGACGGGCAACACAGGAGAGCCGGGAACAACTTAGGGCTGCGGCTGACCCTGGTCCCTCCGAGCGACGGCCCGCAAAGAGTCCGGCACGCACGTCCGATGCTGGTGCAAGGGCGTGCCACCTGACCTATACCTGGTCAGGAAGGTGATGGAGATGCCTCGCTTAGTTTCCTGCATGGCATACACGTAAACATTAAATACGAGCCTCGATCGGCTCTCAGGTTATCCTGTGAATCGGCTCAAAGAGCCGATCCACCCATGATTCGCACGAGGTGTACGAATATATGGTTGTCCTGCTTGATCAAGATAAAGCTAAAACGATCTACGACGATTTAGGGTTTTCACCGCATAATCGGAACGTCCTACTCACGATTGGGCCTCGCGGCCGCGCACAGTGATCGTAAGCCGATCCTAGACAAGGCCTAAAAACCAACACGAGGTTGATCCTCGGAACATCCTGTCTAGGGCTAGCAAACTACACCCTACACGCCGTTGGATCCTCCAACCCTTTGTAAGGCCTAACTATTGCAGATATTAAACTAATCCTTGAAGAACAAGGAGCAACCGTAACGGATCGGATCTACTAAATAATGATCAAGCGGGGTGCCGCCCCTACACCTAAGATAGGTGTAAGGGCGGCTAGATGTATAAGGGTTGCACTACGACAGCATATGATACGAAGAACAATGCTAACCCTAACACATCTAAGATAACTACGTTGCTCGCCATCAAAAAGGCTTCAGTACGAGCAACGCATGAACAACAAATAAGCTTGTACTGCCTAGATCGCAATCTAGGCAGCATGATGCTTACCCGGAAGAAACCCTTGAGACGAAGGAGTTGGCGGTGCGCCTAGATTGATTTGTGGTGAACGTTGGTTGTTGTTTATTTCATAAACCCTAGATACATATTTATAGTCCGTAGACTTTCTAGCGTGGGAATAATCCCAACCGTGTACGAGACAAATTCTAACTAACCGACACGTAATCTACTATATTACAGATACACGGGCAAACTAGCCCAAACTTTGCATATAAGGCCGATTCATGTATATTCTTCCATGTATAATCTTCAAGCCCATCTTGATCGCGGCCCACCTCTGACTCGGTCAAATTCTGGTGATAACACATGCCCCCCGAGCCGAATCTGTCAGGTAACTGCAGATATCGGCTCTGTAGTTTAGCCAAGGCATCGTATTTGTACGTCGGCTCCGGTAGGACCAATGTTGATTTTTCCTAACTCATCAGCCGACGTAAAACCGCTGCCCAGTAGATCGATGTTGAACATAAGCAGAACATGTGGTGAGGATAATTTTGGCCGATTGCTGGAATCGGCCTCCATATTGATCGAAGCTCTCAATGAAGGTCTTGTAATGTTCCTTCATAGATCTTTGGGGCCGATCCCAAGGATCGGCCTCGCCACGTTTGCTCATCGGTTTGTTCTTGCTACACGGTCAGGCCAGTGGATAAGACCAGCCTAACCCTGCCCTTCGTCACGTCGATGCGCTCGCAGTCGTCCAAATTGATACCTGAGAGTGGCTCTTGGCCTGCTGTTTCCCAAGCGTTCATGCCAGCCATTGAAATCTCGGCTGAGTCATCGGCCTGGACGACCTCTACCTCATCCCCATCCCACTGTATTACGCATTGGTGCATCGTGGAGGGAATGCAACAGTTGGCGTGGATCCAATCTCTTCCTAGCAGAACAGCATAGGTGCTCTTGCTATCGACGATGAAGAACGTCGTAGGGATAGTTTTCCTTCCTACGGTCAGATCCACGTTCAGAACACCTTGTGCGTCAGACGCTTGGCCGTTGAAATCGCTCAATGTTACGTTGGTCTTGATCAGATCCGAGCTAGAGCGTCCCAACCGACGTAGCATAGAGTATGGCATAATGTTGACTGCCGCTCCGGTGTCCACCAGCATCTTATTGACAGGCCTCCCATCGATATAACCTCGCAAGTACAGGGCCTTCAGATGTCTGTAGCTTCTTTCTCGTGGCTTCTCAAAGATAACCGGTCGTGGGCCACAGTCAAGTTGTGCCACAGGTGCCTCGTCTAATCCTAGAGCACTGAACTCCGAAGGAAGGATGAACACCATGTTTGTGCCAGCCGATGTTTCATCATCGGCTTTCCTTTGCTTGGGGTGCCACACCATTTTTTGTGGTCGACCCTCTTCGTCCAGGGTTCGCTGGACCTTCGCGGCCAGATCGGGCCGCGCTTTCCTTAGCGTGTGCAGGTATAACCTTTCAGCTTCCTCCAAGCCGCGCAGTCGTTGAACCCTACGCTTTTGGGAACGGCTGAGTCCATCAGGGCACCACCTTGGCCGGTGGTACCTGTCTTCTTCTTTTTCTTCATCGTCGTCTTCCAAATCCTCGAGATCTTCCACCCGAGGGGACTCAGCGTGCTTGTTCCGAAGTGGGAGAGGCCCTAGACGTTTGAATACGGACACGTTAGCTGCATCCTTCCTCTTTTGCTTGCATTCTGGGCAGTTGCCGATTGTAGGTAATTGGCTCATTCCTGAATCCCAGCAGTGTCTGAAGAAGGGGCAGTCCCAGTGCCTATCCTTGTCGTCTTGCTCTCTCGATTTTTCCTTGGCACGGCGCTCGTATTTCTCCTCATCGCGATCATGCCGACGATGTCTCCTGGCGTCCCTAGCCAGACGGTCTCTATCATCATCATCGCTGGATCGTCGGCGTTGGCTATATTGACTCACGTACTTATTGAGGAGGTGATCAGAGAGAGGTCGTTGATATCTCACATTCCTTACTTCTCCCTCTGTGATGTAGCGCTTGCCATCGTGACGGAGCCGATCGCGTGGAGCGGCCTCCTCTGTGTCCTTGCTACGAGAGCAGCTGCCCTCGTCTCCATCCTTGCCAGAGTGGTGTCCAGACCCTACCATGTTGATGCTGAACGAGGATCCTGGCTGGCAACCTTCAGGGTAAGTGCACCCCACCATGTTAACGGCGGGGAAGGGGTGGGTGTCGACCTTCATGGCGTACTGGTTAAAAATCAGACGTCCTTGTTCTATCGCCATTTGGATCTGCTGACGCCACACCCTGCAGTCGTTGGTGGCATGGGAGAGCGAGTTATGCCATTTGCAGTATGGCTTTCCGTTCAGCTCCTGTACCGTGGGGATTTTGAGGCCTTCGGGTATCTTCAACTGCTTCTCCTTGAGTAAGAGGTCGAAGATTTGCTCAGTTTTAGTCACGTCAAAATCAAACCCTCTGGGCGGACCTGGTGGCTTAACCCATTTGCAGGACACGGGGGTTGCCCCCCGAGTCCATTCAGCCACTGCTACCTCTTGATCTCCCGCAGAACCTTCGTCTTCATCTACCTCAACCAGGACTACCGCACGCTTGAATTTGTCTTGGTACAAGTCCGGGTGGCGCTGTTCATATGCCGACAGTTTCTGAACCATGTGCGCCAGTGAAGGGTAGTCTGCTTGGGAGGCCATGTCCTTGATTGGTGATGCAAGGCCCACCACTGCCAACTCGACTGCTTCTTTTTCAGTCACACGAGCCGAATAACATCGGTTCCTTAGATTTCTGAAGCGCTGGACGTACTCTGCCACGGTTTCTCCACGCTTCTGACGTATCTGAGCTAGATCGGCAATGCCGGCCTCGGAAGCTTCTGAGTGAAACTGCATGTGGAACTGTTCTTCCAACTGCTTCCAAGTCCGGATCGAGTCTGGTGGCAATGAAGTATACCACCCGAAAGCCGATCCCGTGAGGGACTGTGCGAAGAACCTCACGCGTAGCGGATCCGATGCTGAGGCCGTTCCTAGCTGTGCCAAATATCGGCTCACATGCTCGATGGAGCTGGAACCATCTGATCCACTAAATTTGGAGAAATCAGGGAGCCGATATTTGGGTGGTAGCGGGACCAATTCGTACTCATCGGGGTACGGCTTGGAATAGCCGATTGTCCTCCTTTTCGGCACCATGCCGAACTGGTCTCTCAGTATAGTACTGATTTGATCCGCGGTGCTGGCTGCAGGAGTCGAACTCTGAATATTCACCGGGGTGGCGTACTTAGCCAGCCATGCTTGCTTTTCCAGCTCTGAGCCAACTGCAGGAGCTGAGCTCTGGAGGTTCGTCGGAGTGGCGTACTTAGCTAGCCACGTCTGCTTCTCAAGATCTATTGCTGACGTTCCTCCTGCTTTTCCAGAAGTCCCTGCTGTCGCGGCCTGGTTTGTGAGTGCCCAGTTACCGCAGTCTGGCACGTATGTGCACATGTATCCGTGAGGGATCTCCTTAGGCGCCTCATGCAAGAACTGGCAGTCACTAGGGTCACCACCGATCTTGTAGACGATGAATGCCGGTGAATTCGGCACTTCTGGTGCTGCCAACGCAAATGGCAGCAGTGGACGGGACTGGAGTGGCATCTCTCCCTGGTATGTCCCGAGAGCTGGTCCTGACGGAGAGTACTGGTGCCTCATGATCTCCTGGATCACCCGAAGAGCGACACGCTCCAAAGTGTTCACCAGGTTCTCAGAGTGGCGGTGCAGCGAGTGAGCCACCATGTAGTTAATCTCCTGACGCAGGGACCTGGTGCGTTCTTCTGACGGGGCGGACAGGTCTATCCCATCTAGCGCACCATCAGGCGAGAACCCCTTCCACCTGATGCCATGTGAACGGGTTCTGTGAAAAGAGCCGATGAGGTCGGCCTCGAGGATAGCTTTGACCTCGTCATACTTCTTCTTGAGCTCGTCGGTCAGATCCTCGTACGTGACTGGGGTGCCGTCCGCCATCTCGGATGTAGATGGCGATGTGGTTGATGTCGAAGATTGTCCCACCGGGCGTGCCAGAATGTGTTGCGGTCAGAAACCCACCGGCGAGCAACGACGGGCAACACAGGAGAGCCGGGAACAACTTAGGGCTGCGGCTGGCCCTGGTCCCTCCGAGCGACGGCCCGCAAAGAGTCCGGCACGCACGTCCGATGCTGGTGCAAGGGCGTGCCACCTGACCTATACCTGGTCAGGAAGGTGATGGAGATGCCTCGCTTAGTTTCCTGCATGGCATACACGTAAACATTAAATACGAGCCTCGATCGGCTCTCAGGTTATCCTGTGAATCGGCTCAAAGAGCCGATCCACCCATGATTTGCACGAGGTGTACGAATATATGGTGGTCCTGCTTGATCAAGATAAAGCTAAAACGATCTATGACGATTTAGGGTTTTCACCGCATAATCGGAACGTCCTACTCACGATTGGGCCTCGCGGCCGCGCACGGTGATCGTAAGCCGATCCTAGACAAGGCCTAAAAACCAACACGAGGTTGATCCTCGGAACATCCTGTCTAGGGCTAGCAAACTACACCCTACACGCCGCTGGATCCTCCAACCCTTTGTAAGGCCTAACTATTGCAGATATTAAACTAATCCTTGAAGAACAAGGAGCAACCGTAACGGATCGGATCTACTAAATAATGATCAAGCGGGGTGCCGCCCCTACACCTAAGATAGGTGTAAGGGTGGCTAGATGTATAAGGGTTGCACTACGACAACATATGATACGAAGAACAATGCTAACCCTAACACATCTAAGATAACTACGTTGCTCGCCATCAAAAAGGCTTCAGTACGAGCAACGCATGAACAACAAATAAGCTTGTACTGCCTAGATCGCAAGATGCGATCTAGGCAGCATGATGCTTACCCGGAAGAAACCCTCGAGACGAAGGAGTTGGCGATGCGCCTAGATTGATTTGTGGTGAACGTTGGTTGTTGTTTATTTCATAAACCCTAGATACATATTTATAGTCCGTAGACTTTCTAACGTGGGAATAATCCCAACCGTGTACGAGACAAATTCTAACTAACCGACACGTAATCTACTATATTACAGATACACGGGCAAACTAGCCCAAACTTTGCATATAAGGCCGATTCATGTATATTCTTCCATGTATAATCTTCAAGCCCATCTTGATCGCGGCCCACCTCTGACTCGGTCAAATTCTGGTGATAACACACGGTAGATCTGAAGTTTACTTCGGGAAAGATCGTGCAACTGAGGAACGTGCTGCATGTCCCTTCTATCAAGAAGAATCTCGTTAGCGGCTCCCGTCTTATGAAAGATGGGTTTAAGTTGGTGTTTGAGTCCACTAAAGTTGTACTGTCCAAGTATGGAACTTTTGTTGGAAAGGGATATGAATGTGAGGGAATGTTTCGCTTCTCTCTAGAAGACTTCTGTGATAATGTTGTGAACCATGTAAGCACTAGTGTTAATGAAACTAATGTTTGGCATTCACGAATTTGTCATGTTAATTTCGGTTGTATGACGCGGCTTGCTGATATGAGTTTAATTCCGAAATTCACCATTGTCAAAGGCTCTAAGTGCCATGCTTGTGTGCAAGCAAAGCAGCCTCGCAAGCCTCACAAGCCTGCGAAGGAAAGAAACTTGGCACCACTAGAGCTCGTGCATTCAGATCTATGTGAGATGAATGGTGAGTTGACAAAAGGTGGAAAGAAATATTTCATGACTTTGATTGATGATTCCACTAGATACTGTTATGTGTATCTACTGAAAACTAAAGATGAGGCTCTTGATTTCTTTAAAATCTATAAGGCTCAAGTTGAGAATCAACTTGAAAGAAAGATAAAAAGGGTTCGGTCCGATCGTGGTGGAGAGTACTTTTCTAATGAGTTCAATTTATTCTGTGCGGAACATGGTATAGTCCATGAGAGGACGCCTCCCAATTCCCCACAATCCAATGGGATTGCGGAAAGGAAAAACCGTACTCTAACAGATTTGGTTAACGCCATGTTAGATGTTTCGGGTTTATCCAAGGAATGGTGGGGGGAGGCTATATTGACTTCGTGTCATGTCCTAAACCGTGTTCCAACCAAGAATAAAGAGATTACCCCTTATGAGGAATGGGAAAAGAAAAGACCAACACTCTCCTACCTACGAACTTGGGGCTGTTTGGCAAAAGTGAATTTGCCAATCACCAAAAAGCGAAAGCTTGGACCAAAAACCGTGGATTGTGTCTTTCTTGGCTATGCTACCCATAGCATTGCTTATAGATTTCTTGTGGTGAAATCTGGAGTGGACGACATGAATGTTGGCACCATCTTTGAATCAAGAGATGCTACATTCTTTGAGGATATATTCCCTATGAGAGATATGCATGGCATGTCTAGTTGGGAATCTGATCCAATACATGAAACTCCTATGGAGTCTGATGAGGAATCTGATGATGAGAGTTCAGATTCTGACGAACATGACAATGAAGCTCCCACAAGGAGTAAGAGACAAAGGACTGCAAAGTCTTTTGGTAATGATTTCATTGTATATCTTGTGGATGATACTCCCACTACCATTTCAGAAGCTCTCGCATCTCCTGATGCGTACTCATCGGAAGGAAGCGGTTCAAAGCGAGATGGATTCCATCTTGGCTAATGGAACGTGGGAGTTATCTGAGCGTCCTTATGGGTGCAAACATGTAGGATGTAAATGGGTATTTAAGAAGAAGCTTAGAGCTGATGGTACTACTGAGAAGTACAAAGCTCGGCTTGTAGCCAAAGGCTATACCCAAAAGGAAGGCGAAGAGTTCTTCGATACTTACTCACCTGTGGCGTGATTAACCACCATTCGAGTACTACTGTCATTGGCTGCCTCACACGGTCTTCTCGTTCATCAAATGGACGTTAAGACGGCTTTCCTAAATGGAGAGTTGGATGAGGAAATTTACATGGAACAACCTGATGGTTTTGTACTACAAGGTCAAGAAAGAAAGGTGTGTAAATTAAAGAAATCTTTGTATGGTCTTAAACAAGCACCCAAACAATGGCATGAGAAGTTTGAAAGAACTTTGACATCTGTGGGCTTTGTTGTTAATGAAGCCGACAAATGTGTGTACTACCGCCATGGTGGGGGTGAGGGAGTTGTCCTATGCTTGTATGTGGATGACATACTAATTTTTGGGACAAGTCTCAAAGTGATTGAGGAGGTAAAAACCTTCTTATCTCAATGTTTCGAGATGAAAGATCTTGGAGAAGCTGATGTTATACTGAACATCAAGCTTTTGAGAGATGAGAATAATGGGATTACACTTGTGCAATCTCATTATGTTGAGAAGGTGTTGAGCAGATTTGGCTATGATGATTGCAAATCTTCTCTCACACCTTATGATCCGAGTGTCTTGCTTCGAAAGAATGAAAAGGCAACTAGAGATCAATTGAGATACTCTCAAATCATTGGTTCACTCATGTATTTAGCTTGCGCTACGAGGCCTGATATCTCGTTTGCTGTGTGCAAACTTAGCCGGTTTGTGGCCAACCCGGGAGATGATCATTGGCATGCTCTTGAGAGAGTGATGCGCTATCTAAAGGGAACCATGAGTTATGGAATTCATTATACCGGGTATCCAAGAGGACTTGAAGGGTATAGTGATTCCAATTGGATTTCTGATGCTAAAATCAAAGCCACAAGTGGATATGTTTTCACTCTTGGTGGTGGCGCTGTTTCCTGGAAGTCTTGCAAGCAGACCATCTTAACGAGGTCAACTATGGAAGCAGAACTCACAGCATTAGATACAGCTATTGTCGAAGCGGAATGGCTTCGTGAGCTCTTGATGGACTTGCCTATGGTTGAAAAACCAATACCGGCCATCCTCATGAACTGTGATAATCAAACTGTGATTGTCAAAGTGAAAAGTTCTAAGGATAATATGAAAAGTTCCAAACATGTCAAGAGGAGACTGAAGTCTGTCAGAAAACTGAGAAACTCCGGAGTGATAGCATTGGATTATGTCCAAAGTGCTAAAAATCTGGCAGATCCTTTCACAAAAGGACTATCAAGAAATATGATAGACCTTGCATCGAGGGAGATGGGTTTGAGACCCACCTGAGTTGCCGAGGGGGTAACCCAACCTATGTAATCGGAAATTCCGTGAAGTAGGACCTGGGAAAACAAACCGGAGCAACTGAGTTGAGAGAAAATTTAATACTCCCACTCCGCTGCAGATGCAATTCTCTCATAGCTACTGTAAGGCAGGTTGACAATGTCTTAATGTGTTCTGAGCGGCTCTTGATGAGCGAAGACGCCGTCCTACAGGACGATCTTTTGAAGAACACACCTATATGAGCGACACTACTGGTCATAGTGTGGGAGATTTGGGTGAATCTCTAGTAAGCTCATGAAAGGCCAAGGAGTATGACTTATAAGCTCCACCCGAGGGGAAGGCTAAGGTAGCCTAGTACCGTGCCGGCATTGAGCGAAACTTGCTGCACAAAGACTGACAATTCAAGGCATAGTTCATTGTTTAGTTGTAGTCAAGCGTAGCACCTTGCCTAAGTGGAAGTTCAACTTAACAGTCTCCACCGAAGTGCAGGTATATTAAACAGTGAATGAAACTAATGTGTCATTTCATGTGCATGTGAGATCTGGTGGGGGATTGTTGAATGTAGATGGGCTGCAGCCCAATAAGGCAACCCATGTGGTCTACAATTCCTGAAATCTCAAGGCCCATCACGTTGGCAGCTTGGGACAGCCTTGGGGGACAAAGTTTAGTCCCACATTGCTAGTTGGGAGAGAGTTGGAGTGATATATAAGGGCTGCTGTTCTAGTCATTCCAAGTGAGTGAGAATAGAAAGAGCCCTCGTGCACTCCTCCTCCTCCGCCCGCCCGTCTCGGCTCGGCACGGCACGGCACGTCACGACACGTCACGCACGCACGTCGCGTTTCGTGACTCGAGTTCGAGTTCGAGACACACTCAAGGAAGCCTAAATTTTTGCTTGGTGCACCAACTGTGTTGGGTACGTGTCGGCCTGCATGTGCATGCTCGCCGCGTGTCCCTGGCTTCCTATGCGTGTCAACGCGGGCGGGTCGGCTTCCTTCCAGGCTATACAAGGAGACCGATCAGATCTGAAAACAGTGCTCTTAGATCTCTCTCTCTCTCTCGTGAAGTTCCTTTTGCTGTGCTACTCTCTAGTTTTCCCCATCCCGGCGACTGTGTGCACAGCCGTCCGGAAGAGCAGACCTCCGAAACTCCGTCCGTTGAGATCCTGCACCGGGAGACGGGCGATAAGGTTTTTGGGGAGCGTCTCGGCGCGACTGCTCGCTGCTGTTCGTGTTCATCTTTGCCGGTCCGTCTGCTTCATCAACGACTACGACTACACCATGGGCGACATCAACAACTCCCATGGTGGTGGTGGTGCTACTGCTGGTGCGATCTTCCCGGTCGCGATGTACGTGATTTCTCTCTCCTACCTTGCACTGCTACTTATTCCATGTTCAGATCTGATGCATGTGCTTAGTCTGATGTGTATGATTAAGTATGCTTGTGCATCTGTAATGTTGCTTTCGGTAATTAAACTCACACGAAAATTGCCTAATAATCCAATAGTATTTTGGGTAGTATTTGTACATTATCTTAGAATGTAGCTCGATCGGAGGAAGATCATCGCAGCAAAATTTCCGTCTTCGATTTCTGCGCGGTGAATAAAAACAGCCACATGTGTGAGGAACAGTCACATGTGTGAGTACTGCCCTACTGATAAGGCTGTCTACAAGACGCGATGATCATTTGATGAGAGGCTCTGACGGTGCCATAGTTTTAGCAAGTTGAAAGTGGTGTGAACAAGAACAAAATTTGGTCGGGTTCCAGTGAAGAGAAGAAAGAGCTACATATGTGTTTGTGACTAGTACAAGGTAAAACGAAAGAATGACCCAGCGGGCCTGATCCCAGCACCGGGCTCTGATGTACAGCAACACGCCCCGGCGCCGGCGCCGCACCACGGCCACGGCTCTCTCCGACACGACGACAGTCTCTCTCCCGTTTCCTATCCTGTATTTACACTGATGATCCGTCCATCCGCGAGCTCGCGGCCGAGAAGTCGCCATTCCACTTCTCTCGATCTCGGTTTGATTCAGGTCTGAGGCTGATCCATCCTCAATTCAGCTCAGAATGGAGCCGGCATGCCGCCGGTGGCACCGGGCTGGCTCCCGCGGAGCCTGGGCGAGGCGAAGAGCGACGAGTAGAGCAGGTCGTCCCCTGGCGGCATGACGTCGAGGCCGCTGTACATGCTCTGGATGTCGTCGTAGCTGAGGTCGACGAAGAGGTCGTTCCTGGCGTTCCCGGCGTGGTCCGGCGCCTCCTTCTTGGGCACCATGAGCGTGGCCATCATCTCCTGGTGCGCGGCCGCCGCGACGGGGCTCTGGAACCCCTGCGCGCCCGCCGCGGCCGCGTGCTGGTGGAACATCATGGGGTCGTTGTCGACGATCTCCGACTCCGGCGTGCGCGCCTCGCCCCAGGAGTGCGAGTGGGAGTGGGACTGCGAGTGCGAGGTGACCATGTTGTCGGAGGCCTCGGCCTCCTCGGCCTTGGGCTCCATTTTCAGGTCCGTTTGGTTCTGCTGCTGCTGCATCTTCTCCCACTCGTTCTTCTTGTTGTAGAGCCGGCACAGCACCCAGTCGTCCAGCTGAAAAATTCAGAGTCACGGATGAGATTCAGAGAACCACTAAATCAATCAAAGCAAGGGAGGATCTTTACGAATCATGTAATAAAGATCTAAAAGAAAGCTTACCCTGAGGGAGCCCTTCTTGGCGCCGGCGGCGCTGGCCCGTCCAGCATCAGCGAGGCGGTACTCATGCATGATCCAGTCGGTCTTAACCCCTTTGGGGGCCTTGCCGGCGTAGAAGACCAGGGCCTTCTTGATCCCCATGGTCCTGCCCCCGCGTGGCGCGACGGGCTTGTCAGCCCCGGTGGCCTTCCAGTAGCCGTTCCCCGCGGCGCGGTTGGGGCGGGAGCCGTTGGGGTACTTGCGGTCGCGGGGCGTGAAGAAGTACCACTCGCGGGTGCCGAAGAGCGCGCGGTCGGGCAGCGCCCAGGGGTCGAAGCGGTAGAGGTCGACGTCGGCGATGATGGGCACGGGCAGGCGCTGGCCGGCGGCCTTGCGGCACAGGTAGTGCTCCACCAGCTCGTCGTCCGTCGGGTGGAACCGGAAGCCTGGGGGCAGGTTCAGGTCCGCCTCCGCGTCCCTGTCGCGCCTGCGCACGGCCATCCCCATGTCTGTATGAATCCTCTGTTGTCGAAAGAAGAGAAAGCTGCTGGCTTTGAGATCGCTCTGCTCGGCAGCGGCTGATGATGGTTCCTGTGTGGTGTTGTGAGTGGTGGTAGTGATGAATGGAGAGGGGAGAGTGGTGTTTGGGGGGATAAATAGAGGAGGTGGGGGAGGTCTGGAAGGTTCGGCGGAGGGGGTGAGTGGAGCTTGGGACGGCGGCTGCGTGGATGGAGTTACTTGGGGAGGAAAAGGGCACGTGTGACGGAGGGTTTCGGGGAAGCTGCGGTGGTGGCAGAGCGGATTGGGGGATGATGAGGTCATGGCCGACTTCAGCTTCGCTTGGGCGGGAGCGGGACGCGTGCGGCGTGCGGTGTGCGGTGCTGCGCTGGTCGGCATGCCGGGCGGAGTAGTATGTGTGTGGCCACCGCGGCGCGCCTCGTTTTTGAGAGGTGAGGGAATACTGTGGATACGTCACTACGTGGCTGCCCTTGGAATCAACACCTGTCTTGTTTTTTTGCTTTGTACTAGTACTAGTAAGTATTTTTCAATGTTTATTACTACCTCCGATTCAAGGAATAAGGCGCCATCGTTTTAAGTGCTTTTCGTTTGATTAAGTATTACTTCAAATATATAAAGATTGTTTGTATAAAATTAACATCATTAGAAAGTGCTTTTCAATACGAATCCAACGATACTAATTACATATAATATAACCAAGATTCGGTTGCTCAATTTTTATGGTCAAAGTTCGTCTTGGAATCCGCGTGCGCCTTATTCCTTGAGACGGAGGTAGTATCACCAAGGAGAAACACCACGTGTGATTGGATAGCTAGGTGTGCAGTTAAGCTCACTCCAGATCAAACCCCGGATTTAATATTGGTGTCTCATCGCAACACATATTTATGAGCATCGTTTCTACACTGTTTTTCGCCACACAAAAAAAAAACTCTAAGTTCCATTTTAAGACATAATATGCTGGTGGACACGACATGTAAGTATCTGATTAGGTAAATAAAACATGTGTGTGAGTGTGTCTAACTGTGTCTTCAGAGAATTAAGTTAATTCTACGTAGTGATGTCACCGAATCTCAGTTGGAATTCAAATTGCAATTCAAGAAACAAAAAAGCAATCCAACGGCTCGGCTCCTGCAATCCATGTTGCAACTCACGACTAACACAAATACAAAGCGATCTCAGATGTTTTTCTTAGTTACATATGCATGTGTAACTAAAAAAAAATCTCAGTTATAACCCATGTTGCAACACTCGTGCCGGCACAAATCAAGGTTTACGATAATCCTCAGTCTACTGGGAGTTAGGAAAACCTAAATGACATACACTACGTACACCAGGTCTGCAGGCACGTATAATGCAAGGTACTTAGGAAGATGCTTACATTAATAAATCGATTTTTTTAAATTTATGTTGTAGTAAGTAAGATAGAGAGACACACAAGAAACAAGGACAACCTAAGCACTAGTATCCGTTGGCATTTTTTTTATAGAGCAAACTTCGTGAGTACACAACGAGAATCTCAGGACTCGAAAGATGGCTGGTAGGTTGCGCTCTCGAATGCTTACCAACGGACCGACGACTTTTTCTCTTGTTTCATTGCTTGCAATGTGCGAAATTCGTATATATACATGTCGAAAGGGTGTGTTGAGAAGACACCCCTAACATATACCCTAGAAGACATCCCTCCCACATAATTGATCAAATGTTTGATTTCTCAACAATTTAGACAAGGAAGATGCTGAACTAGGCATCTCAGCCATATAAACAAGCATTGTTACTAAAAAAAGTACATTATTTATTTCTATAAGCATTTCTCTAAGATTTTTGTTGTTGTACATGACCTAAGAATTCCTACTACTCCATCTGATTTTACTTACTTAGCAGATTTAGGTTTAGTTGAAGTTAAACATTGTGAGTGAACTGTTTTCGTGCATATGCCATCATGAACCGATGATCTAAATATTAGGTAAATTTGGCTATCATTGTTGAAACGAAAAACTTATAATATCATAGTTGTGTGACACGGAGAGACGAAGCCATCGCTCAGGGATTTTTTTTTTTTCATTTTTGCAAAAGATTCTAAATTCGACGAAAGGCGTCTAAAGAGCTGAAGCGTGAGGAGTTATGGTTAAAAAAACTTGTGACAATCTCCAAAGACTGTTAGACAATTTGTGTGGCTAGAGGTGCACTTATTAAAACAAAATAAAATGAAAGGTCGTGTCAGTGTAATTTAGCCTTGACAAGATTAGTGCTACAAACAGTGTATATAATTCTCCAGCATACGGGCTGACGCTTTCTTCGGATCGGCGTCGGTGATATATATATCTGGACGTGATTAATATTTTGTCGTAAACGAAGTTTAATCTGCTTGGTTGCGTGGAGAGATAAATTTGTGTACACGTACACAGTCCGGAAGTGGCAAGAGACCTGCCGGTCTTCCCCTCATTTCTGGAGGGAGGCGACCACACACGCAGGCAGGCAATGATGGATGGATGGATGGATGGCCAGAGCTCCTCGATCCGTCTCCGTGGAATGAATCGACATCCCATCCATTCCTTGACCGACGTCGCCCTCACCGCAATGCAAGCTCGGCATTCGTCGAGAGGATTCTGCCGCTACCTCACCACTTGAATCGATCTATCTCCCGGCGACCAGCACGCACGTACTTATCCTCTCGCGGCATGCCACGCACGAACCTATTCCTGCCCACACTGTTGGTTAATTTGGCGGGTACAGCTACGTGGGGGTGGAGACCAACCGCTCGAAGCTGAGTGCTGAGCCGACCGCCGGGCGGCGGGACACATGCCCGCCCGCCGCAAAGGGCAGCGAGCTTTCCCCAGCCTTGTCGCGGCTCCATGGCCCCAATCGAGATCGAGAGTCGGAGCCGGAATCAGGCAGCGGCGCGTGGCGCGACGGCACCGGCATGGCACAGGGCGACACGAGTCTCGCCTCGCCGTGGCTAAAAGTCGGCATCAAGCGCGCGTGGCTCCGTGAACTGGGCGGTACGTGTTCTCCGGCTGGATTGGCTGGTCTCGCCTCTCGCGCGGTGGCCGAACGTCGCTATCTCTCATGTCGATCGACCGCGAGCGGACGCCGGACGGGCTTAGCTTGGCGTCGCGCCACGGCGGCACAGAATCAAATACACCTTGGGGGAAAAGGGCGCGTACGTGGTGGATGCTGGACGGTCGCGCGACGGGCGGCTAGCTGCAATTTATTTAGAGCATTTTCATCCGTCTTCCCGCTTTTTTTCATCCGGATGGACGAAAAGGGTATAGTCGTGTTCCTGGCTACTCGTTTTCTTCCGGATTAGGGCTTTCATCCGTCCGAAGAGCCCATTCCATCCCCCCTCCCCCGCGGTGCGCTCGGGAACTCCGGACGAGAGAAAAGCGGGGACGGGCCCGCTCTGTCGGCAAGAGAACAGACGAACCCCACCACTTTGTCCACGCAAATCCTTCTTCCCCTCCCGTTGCTCTGTCGCCACCGGCACCACCCCTCGCCAATCCATCGGCCGGTAGCCTCAACTCCGTCGTTCCTCCACCCAGCAGCCTATATTCCGCCGCCTATCGTGCACTCTGCATATTTTCCGCCGCCGGGTAGCTCCCTCGCGTCGCTCCTCATCTACACACCCGGCAGGTGTCCGTCCAATTGCCTGGCCGGACATGGACTCCGACGAGGAGGAGGAGCAGATGTTCACCAAGCTTCTTGAAGAAGAAATGGAAGTCGCCGCCCAAGATGAGGAGCACCTACTGATCCTAGCTTGCCTGGCCGGCTTGTACACCGAGTCGGCCATTGGTCGCAGTGGTGGGTCGGCACCAGGTCACCGGAAGTGCAAGCCGAGGCAGCGAATGGAGGGCTACTGCATGCTCTACGACGACTACTTCGCCGACGATCCATTGCACGGTGAGGCTATTTTTAGGCGTTGTTTCAGGATGAGCCGGAAGCTCTTCCTGAAAATTGTGTATGCCCTTCGAGAGTACGACTCCTATTTCAGTTGCAAGTTTGGTTGCACTGGCATGGCAGGGTTTTCCGCCCTCCAAAAGTGCACGGTGGCTATGCGGATGCTGGCATATGGAGCTCCTGGTGATTCTACTGATCACTATCTTCGGATGACGGAGTCCACCGCCCTTGATTGTTTCTACCGGTTCTGCAGGGCGGTGATAGAAGTGTTCGAGGACATCTACTTGAGATCACCGATTGTCGAAGATACTGCTAAGATCCTCGCTGTCAATGAAGCTCGAGGATTTCCAGGATGCTTGTTAGCATTGACTGGATGCATTGTAAATGAAAGAACTGTCCGTTTGCCTGGCAGGAAATGTACAAGGGTCACAAAAAACATGCACTGTGATTCTTGAGGCAGTGGCTATCCATGATCTCTGGATTTGGCACTCCTTCTTTGGTATGTCGGGATCCTACAACGATATTAATGTCTTGCAATGCTCACCGATCTTCTCCAAGCTTGTTGAGGGTCATGCTCCCCGGTTAACTTTGTGATCAATGGCCGGCAGTACAACAAGGGATATTATCTTGCAGATGGTATCTATCCATAGTGGGCAACATTTGTGAAGACTATCTCAGGCGTCGTCGTCCCGAAGGAGGTGGAGTTTGTCAAGCTACACGAAGGTTGCCGAATGGATGTCGAGCGTGTATTTGGTGTCCTCCGGCAGAGATTTGCTGTAGTCCGATTTCCCGCTTTGACTTGGTCCAAAGATTAGATGTGCGAGGTGATGAACTGTTGTGTGTGCTTACACAACATGATTATCGAGGATGAGCGGAAGCATCCGGTTACTTTGAGCGAACAAGCTGCACCATATGACAGAGAGGGTCCTCTTGCACAGCCTAACCACCAGGTGCCGACATCGTGGGCTGCATTCATCACTATGCGTCAGGAGATTCGAGACTCCACAGTGCATCAACAACTGCAGGATGATCTGGTGGAGCACTTATGGACGCTTGGAGGCAACACCAACTAGTTTCCATCTAATTTGTTTGAAAACTTGTTTTTTATGTTGAACTGTAACGTTTATTTGTAAAAATAAGCCAAATGTTGGCAAAAGTGGTCAAATTCGTCGAATTATGCAGGAAATTTAGCATCCAGGGACGTTTTTCTCTAAAAAAACGCTGAACCCCGGGTGTCTACCGGGGAGACGGCTAGAACTTCGGCGCTCCCCGGGCCAAAATTTCGTCCAATCCGGCACTAAATAGCGCCGGATTCGGCCCGGGGAGCCCAACGGCTGGAGATGCTCTTTCGGCAAGGAAAAACTGAACGATTACTGCAAAAACCCGAACTTTCTTTAATACTATGACATCCTCCGTTTTTTTAGATAAAAGGCATGATAATGTTCAGCTTTAAATTAATAAAACCAAAGCTTTAGATTCACAACAAACGACATATGTTGGTGTAGGGATTCGTTGCATAGAAAACAAAAATTTTCCTACCGCGAGAACGCAATCCAAGCCAAGATGCAATCTAGAAGACGGGAGCAACGAGGGGATGATCGAGACTCACCCTTGAAGATTTCCAAAGCCTACAAGAGTAGGCTCTTGTTGGTGCGGTAGACGATCACTTGCCGCTTGCAAAAACGCGTAGAAGATCTTGATCACGGTGCCACAATCGGACAGCACCTCCGTACTCGGTCACACGTTCGGTGTTGATGAAGATGACGTCCTTCTCCCCGTTCCAGCGGGCAGCAGAAGTAGTAGCTCCTCCTTGAATCCGGCAGCACGACGGCGTGGTGGCGGTGGCGATGGAGAACTCCGGCGGAGCTTCGCTAAGCGTGCGGGAGAGGTGGAGGAGAGGGGGGCGGCTAGGGTTTGGGAGAGGGGTGGCTGGCCACTAAGGGGGTGCGGCCAAGCTATGGCTTGTGATGGCCGGCCCCCTCCCCTATGCCCCTCATTATATAGGTGGAACCCCAAGTGTTGGACTACAAGTCTTCGAATAAGACCCCAACTCAAGAACCTTCCATGTAGTAGGGAAACCTACCCAAGGTGGGACTCCCACCTAAGTGGGATTCCCACCCTTCCATGAAGGGGGGTGGCCGGCCCCCTTGGTGGAGTCCACCTTGGAATCCCCCTCTAGGGTTGGCCGGCCATGGGGAGGTGGAGTACCTCCGGGACTCCTCCTTCCTTAGTGATTCCTTCCGGACTTTTCTAGAACCTTCTAGAACCTTCCGTAAAATAACCGAATCATTTCCAAACTTATAAAATGACTTCCTATATATGAATCTTATTCTCCGGACCATTCCAGAACTCCTCGTGATGTCCGGGATCCTATCCGAGACTTCGAACAATGCTTCGAACTCCATTCCATATTCAAGTTCTACTATTACAACATCAAACCTTAAGTGTGTCACCCTACGATTCGCGAACTATGTGGACATGGGTGAGAACTCTCTCCGACCAATAACCAATAGCGGGATCTGGAGATCCATAATGGCTCCCACATATACAACGATGACTTAGTGATCGAATGAACCATTCATATACGATACCAATTCCCTTTGTCACGCGATATTTTACTTGTCCGAGGTTTGATCATCGGTATCACTCTATACCTTGTTCAACCTCGTCTCCTGACAAGTACTCTTTACTCGTACCGTGGTATGTGGTCTCTTATGAACTTATTCATATGCTTGCAAGACATTAGACGACATTCCACCGAGAGGGCCCAGAGTATATCTATCCGTCATCGGGATGGACAAATCCCACTGTTGATCCATATGCCTCAACTCATACTTTCCGGATACTTAATCCCACCTTTATAACCACCCATTTACGCAGTGGCGTTTGATGTAATCAAAGTACCTTTCCGGTATAAGTGATTTACATGATCTCATGGTCGAAAGGACTAGGTAACTATGTATCGAAAGCTTATAGCAAATAACTTAATGATGTGATCTTATGCTACGCTTAATTGGGTGTGTCCATTACATCATTCATATAATGATATAACCTTATTATTAATAATATCCAATGTTCATGATTATGAAACTAATCATCTATTAATCAACAAGCTAGTTAAGAGGCTTACTAGGGACTCATTGTTGTTTACATAACACACATGTATCAATGTTTCGGTTAATACAATTATAGCATGGTATATAAACATTTATCATAAACATAAAGATATATAATAACCACTTTTATTATTGCCTCTTGGGCATATCTCCAACAGTTGGGTCTACAGCTTCGCCAAGAAGCTAAGAGCATAACAAACAGGGTCGGCCTCACCACTAACACGCTGATAGCAACGAAGGATCAACACGAAGGAGCCTCCCTAGATCTTTAGCTTGCTGGCTTCATGGCCACATACAGCTTCCTTAGCTCGCCTGCCATCCATCTTAGTCCCTCTTTTTTTCTTTTCTTTAAATTTAAGGTTCCACAGCTGCAAGAAAATAATAGTTTTATAGATTATATGTCAGCTGGGTGAGAAATAATTTTCTTCTCAATGGTAAATTTATCGTGTGTGTTCCAAAGCATCCAGGATTGGGCGAGGAACATCACACAAAGGATTCCCCGCGTACAACCTGAGAAACTCGATAAAATGGCATGAAATTAGGCAAAGGTAGCAGGGCGCCAGTTATATCCCAACAACTATGAATTACGCAATAGAGCAGGAGAAGAAGATATGGTTGGCATCCTCAATGGTCCCACCAAGCGAGCAAGAAGCATTGGAAGGGCCATGACGGGTGGCAATCTGTTAGCTCGAAGGGAGTTTATCAAGTGCAAGTTGCTAGGAGAAGATTTTGATTTTTAGTTGAACTTTAGCTTCCCACATGTCTTTGAAGTGAGATACTGTCGTGCCTTGAGAGAGCTTGGCATACATGGACTTGACGGAGAAAATACCCGAAGGTTCTAGGTGCCATTAAATCTTGTCACGCCCAGTGACAAGTTCCACAGAATCCATCAAGGCCGCCAACTCCCGCCACTGGCGTAGGCCCTCCTGGTACAGAGAGCAGCGGAAGTGGATTTCGAGAACATCATTACGCCAGGCATTGGCCACCGAGATAGATTGGTTATCACAGATAGCGAAGAGGAGGGGAAAGGAGTGTGTAATATCCCAGGTAATGGGGTTACAAAAATAGAGGAAACAGATGTGTGCATTGCATTCATGCATAGAAAATCTGGGGAATTTTCGCGCTTTAAAGTAAAACAGTCACTGTAACTGAAGTTTCACTTGACCTTGGTGGAATTGAAGTAGCTCATCAAGTCAAGCGCTATAAACCTCAATGTGACTTTGTTAAAACCGTGTTTTGGGTAGAGATGATTTGATCTAAGGGGTTAGATCAAGTGGAACTAATAATCAACATAACAACACTTTACTTAATAATCAATTGCTTGATCTTATAAAAGATCATAATATGGCAATCCTTGACATAACATATGAACACCAATTCAACTGCAAATCAAGTAACAATAAAATGGAGCAACCATTCTGGACTTATCTTTTCTATGTCTTAAACTAATCCTTGATCGTACCATAAACCTCATGGTATCCATTTTACTCCATTCTTGGAAACATGACAAGGAGATCAACTCTAGAAATATATATTCTTCTCTATTCCAAATAGTTAAGCATCAAACCTAGAAAGGTGAGAGCTCTATTATAATTAGTAGAGAATCAATAACAAACCTTGAGTTAAACCTTGGATATGCATCCAAGTATTCAAATCATCATCTTTAAGAGAAACCCTAGGATATTATTCAAGACCTCCCCTAGAGAGAGAACCCATTTATATTAACCATAGATATTGGTGACCACATAATTATCTTTGGAGAATAACCCTAGGTTAGTATTGAAGTCCTTCCCAAGTGAGAGAGCCCATTCATATCAATTCTAGCTTTACCTATTAATGAATAAAGGACAATCTTTGAACTAAAGTATTGGGTTGTAAAACATTTCATCTTGGAGTGGTGAGATAACCAAATACCAAATGGAATAAGACTATACCCATGGATTAGTGAAATAAGGATAGGACCAATCCAACTAAGTTAGACAATTGAATCTTTAGCTTAGCTACTTAAATAAATATTAGGAGTACACCATAAACCCTAGAATAACTATTCCTATGAAAGAGAGCTCAAGCTATAGTGCTACACTCAAGTTAAATTGAGGCAACACTTGCATTTGAGAGAGAGAACTATCCATGTAACCAGATGATTATATCAACATTGTTTAAGTAAAACCCTAACAGAATATCTCAGGCATTCTCCTGGGATATAACCTATTGAGATAACCATAGCCATGTCCATCCCAGAAAGTAAAATAGAAGTGCTATACCTTAATTGATCAAGACAATGCTTGATCATAGAAGTGAGAAACCCATTTAATGAGAGATCCCTAGGAATCCAAACCTTGATCATTATAAATTGAGTGATGATCATAAACCTTAAGAACTTGAGGTAGAGATATTAAGAACAAGTGGGTCATGCTTAATCCATGATCATGCTCTTAAGGTATGTGTGGGTAAGTAAGACCCTAATAAGATAAGTAGATATCATTCACCACATGAAATAATAGGGAGGTAACCAGTAAGCAACCCTAGGCTTATATCCTAACCTTCACTTGTGAATCACTTGGTGATCATAAGTACAATTCTACCACATTTACATTCCACCTATTCTTCACTTAAGAACCACAAGAAAACATTTAGAGTCAAACTCTATACTCTAAATGGCGAGAAACCATATATCCATATGACCAAAGTTAAATATAAAAATATCTATAACAACTTTAGTTACTTTAATGATAAATTGAGGATATCAATAGAAGTTAATTGGTAGAAGATAAAACAAACTCTCAAATCCTTAGTAATTAGAGAAGCACATAAGATATGAAGCAAGTAACCAGATTACCTTGATTAGGGGAGATTAAACCCTAGCCAATGCACTATGGTGTCATCCCATATCTACAAACTAGAATTATATCTCAACCTAGTTTGTATACCACTTGGGTGATCACCACTATAAACCTAATCCACATTTGAGTTCCAACCCATGTGTCATTAGGTTAATAGTATTGGAACCTAGAATTGTCCATAAAGTAAACCTTATGTTCCAATTTGTTAACATATAATTATACACATCAAATAATAAGCAAGAGATCACTTCCCAAATGGAAACTAAGTTCTAATAACAATCACTCAAATACTTTGAGTTGGGAGTATCACTTCCCATAATTCAAAACAGAATTGAATCCACAAAAGAAAGGAAAATTATATTAGCACATGAAATCATGCCATCAAAATCAATCACTTATTTGAAATCCATAAATAAGTATTATCTTGAGGTTGCTTCTTGCAAAATAACACCAAACAAAACCCTAAATATCATTAAATAAGAAAAACAATCATTTGGAAAATAATTTGAATATCTCCAAAGACAACATTCAAATTCATACCTATATGGATAATTAATCCAAATCCCAATAGCAATTAATAAACCAATGATTTAGTACCATATTAAAATGGATAATATCCAACAGTAATTATAAAGTATCTTGGGTGAATTACACAAGAATTCAAATTGTAAAATACCTGCATAGTTTAGATGAATTCAAAATCGAATTAAAAACAGAATTCAAAAACAGAAAAGAAGAAGAAAAAGAAATCAGAGAAAAAAATGGAGTAGAAGCTTACCTGGCCGACGCAGCCCAGCAGAAGCCTGCAGAGCAGCCCAGCAACCACAAGCCCAACACGGCCCAAACCCCAGCCCGTACCCCTTCGTCCAAAATATCGAGGACGAGTTCATCCTCATCCTCTCCATCGTGCCTGGAGGACAGCACGACGGCGTGCTTGCTTTCTCCCTCGCGCTGGCGTCCTCTCCTCGCTCGGCGTCGTGACGAGGCACCCCTGGCGCCATATAAAAGCTCCACGGCGAGCCCGAGTCTCGGTTTCTTTCTCCCTTGCCCAATTTCTTCTCAGTACCGAAACCCTAGCCAACCCTGCCTTCGGCCATCGCCGTCGATGGAGACCTCCCCAGGCCAAGCTGTGACCACCCACGTGACCGCCGTGCTCGACATGATCAAGGTGCAAAAGGAATCGAGCCGGGGCAACCTGTATCCCCGCCGACGAGCTCATCTTCCCCGACACCGGCGCCGAGGATTTCCGGCGATACCGACCTTCATTCACCTCGCCGTCAAGCGCTCTGTGCTCCTGGTGAGCTCCTGCATCTCTCAGCACCCTCGGCCAGCTTAATTACGTCCCAAATCATCGCCTCACCGTGAACCTGCAAGCTCCGCCGCTTCACCTCGCCGGTGACCATGCTCCGATGACCTTTAGGTAGCGGCGCTAGGATTAGTAGGTTCCCCGTGACGTGCGGTTTCGATAGAGACCATTTGCCCGTCCAAGCATGCCCAGGATCGACGGCGCCACCGTCGATTTCCCGCCGGCAGTGAGCCCCATGCCACGGTGGCAATTTTGACTCAGTCAAAAGCAACGTGGAGGATGACCTGGCCGATGGCCCACGAGTCAGTGACCCTGTGGGTAGGCAGCCCGGGTGCATTTAGTTGTTTTCATTTTAATTCAATTCAATAATTGCTGCAACTTTACCAAATTATAGAAAAATCATATTAGCTCAGAAAAATAAATATAAGATACTAAAATTCTTATAAAGATAAGCTCTATCCAATAAAAATATAAAATGAAATTTTTATTTTTAATAAAAATTCAATTAATTAATACTTGTTATTTAAGCCTTATTTATTAATTCTAAATTCTATTAAACTTCAATAATTAGAAAAACTATCTAAAATAAATAAAAAACCAGTAAAGTAAATAAAGAAAACATTAACATTAAGTTTCTTTATTTGTAACTTATTTAATTCTTAAAAGTAGAATTTAAACCCTAATTAATAATTACCTTAATTATTAATTCATTAAAAATAATATAATGCCAAATTCAATATTATTTTAATTCCAAGTTATTAATAACTTCAACTTTAAAATGAAGTTATTAATTATAGAACCATATGGTAAATAGCAAACCCTAATTCCATATTGAATGGTATTACAACATTATCATTGCATGTGAAACCCTAAAACCCTAATACCATTAAGAACCCTAGCTCCATCAATTCATAGGAATCCTAATTTGTTTCTAACCTAAACCCTAGGTTAGGAGATATGATCATGATATATTCCTTTTAATCCATAGAACCATAATTGGCAATTAAATACTTTCCATATCCACATAAAATGTAGGATCCCTATTATCCCTAATTCCGTATTCCATGTATGCACACATATCCTATCTAGATGATCAAATAGGACCAACCCTAGTCCTTATTACCAAGAATCTTATCCTTACTCATCCTTAATTAGCATCACACCATTGTGATGAACTCCAATAGCACCTATGCCCAATAATTATCACTACATAACCATAGTCCACTAAACCCTACAAGTACTTCATAATTATGAACCATCCTATTTAGGATCCAATAATTCTTTACTTAGGAAATGAAATATCAAACCTAAACAACCTCAACCTAATTGATATACTTCTTATTACTTAAGAAGTATGTTCTTCAAAAGTTATTCTTTTGAAGTAAACAGAGAACCATCATCAACCCTGCTTATAAGGACCTATAAACCCTAGCTAGATATCACCAACAAGATAAACCAGTCTTGATAGCAACCTTGTATGAACAAATGCTTAGGATGCCTAGGCTTGACTCAGCCTTACCAGACATAGGTGTCGATGAATCCAACATTGGGATCCATCTACTACTTACTTCAACAACCAACTAGAACCATAGAAAACCATAGAACCCCACACACATAAATTATCATACTTGTTCTTTATTTAAGAACATGTTCTTCAAAAGTTATTCTTTTGAATTATATAATAAGTAATCATCAACCATGCATCATAAGACTTAAAATTGACAACTGCTCTTTACTTATTATACATCTACTATTCCTGGTTGTGTATGATTGTTACCATTCATTTTGCCACCTGCTAATAATTCTAAAACAACACAACCCTGAATAAGAACATTGTTTGTAAATCACTCTAAAAGTGCAACACACCCTAAACCAATCATTACAACTCACTGATCCTAAATCATCGGGGTTAGATCACGCTTAGAGCGATTGCATCTCATTCTTATGCATTATTGCATCATTGCCAACCTTTTAAACATCGTCCTTACCGGACGATGATGCTGTTTCAGAATTTGGAGTTATTGCGTATCGAAGACCTTTGACTCGCATAATCTTGCAGTCAAGAAAGGCAAGTTCATCGCTTGCTCATGTCATTTGAGTATCTTTATCAAATTACTTGCAAAGTACTATGGTTATCACTATTGCATAAAAACCAAAACCACTACTTTCATAACTATGAATATGACTATGTGGTGGGCAATGGACCCATGGATTGTGTTGATATGGTGGAGGTTCCATTGCAAGGGTTTATATCCATCTAGGATTAAACAACAAATGTCGCCAGTGATTCTTGTGCCGTAATACCCGTGTTAACCATAAGATCCGGAGTGGGACGGAGTAGTCAAAAGTGTTTCCACCTCTCGTTCATCAACGGCTGCGCTTTACCGTAGTACAGTTGTAATCCAAGGGGGCAAGCTGGTGAGGCTGGGGAGTCCTAAGTCCCCACGGCATTGTCCGTAGTACACTTGTCGCCCGAAGGAGCAAGATGGTGAGGCTGGGGAGTCCTAAGTCCCCACGGTATTGCGGTCTATGATGGGTTGTAGCTACCGGCGAAGGAGTTTGGTTCGATCCCAGACTGTCGTCGTGGTCGGGGTCCACCCTGAAATATATGGGAATAATGGGACCGGCGAGGACCCAGGGTCGGGGCATGCAACAAAGGGTGGGTGTTCGAGGTAGCGGAGGAACATGATTGGCTAGACCTTATACCGGGCCTCACACCAAAGGAAGTGTGGACGGGTCGCCCCCGGTTGGCACCAAGGTTAAGATCTCTTATGGGTAAAGTGTAGGATAACGTTGCATAGAAAACAAAAAATTTCCTACCGCGAACACGCAATCCAAGCCAAGATGCAATCTAGAAGACGGTAGCAACGAGGGGGTATCGAGTCTCACCCTTGAAGAGATTCCAAAGCCTACAAGATGAGGCTCTTGTTGCTGCGGTAGACGATCACTTGCCGCTTGCAAAAGCGCGTAGAAGATCTTGATCACGATCGGTTCCGGCGCCACGAACGGGCAGCACCTCCGTACTCGGTCACACGTTCGGTTGTTGATGAAGACGACGTCCACCTCCCCGTTCCAGCGGGCAGCGGAAGTAGTAGCTCCTCTTGAATCCGACAGCACGACGGCGTGGTGCCGGTGGTGGTGGAGAAATCCGGCGGAGCTTCGCTTAAGCGTGCGGGATATGGTGGAGGAGAGAGAGACCGCTAGGGTTTGGGGAGAGGGGCGCCGGCTAGGGCACCCTTGAGGGGTGCGGCCATGGTGGTGGCTTGAGTGGCCGGCCAGCCCCTCTCTCCCCCTCTTTATATAGGTGGAAGCCCCAAGGCTTAGGTCAAAGAGTCCGAATAAGACCCCAACCAAAACATTCCAAGTGTCCAAACCTAGGGGGAGTGGGACTCCCCCCTTTCCTTGGTGGGGTGGCCGGCCACCATGGTGGGGAGTCCACTTGGGACTCCTCCTCCCTTAGGTTGGCCGGCCAAGGTGGGCGGAGTCCCTTTGGGACTCCACCTTCCATCCTTATTTCTTCCGGACTTTTCTAGAACCTTCTAGAACCTTCCGTAGAACCTTCCGGATCATTTTAATTCACATAAAATGACTTCCCATATATGAATCTTATTCTCCCACCATTCCTAACTCCTCGTGATGTCCGGATCTCATCCGGGACTCCGAACAAATATTCGAACTCCATTCCATATTCAAGTACTACCATTTCAACATCCAACTTTAAGTGTGTCACCCTACGGTTCGTGAACTATGCGGACATGGTTGAGTACTCACTCTGACCAATAACCAATAGCGGGATCTGGAGATCCATAATGGCTCCCACATATTCAACGATGACTTTAGTGATCGAATGAACCATTCACATACTATACCAATTCCCTTTGTCTCGCGATATTTTACTTGTCCGAGGTTTGATCTTCGGTATCACTCTATACCTTGTTCAACCTCGTTTCCTGACAAGTACTCTTTACTCGTACCGTGGTATGTGGTCTCTTATGAACTCATTCATATGCTTGCAAGACATTAGACGCCAGACCACCGAGAGGGCCCAGAGTATATCTATCCGTCATCGGGATGGACAAATCCCACTGTTGATCCATATGCCTCAACTCATACTTTCCGGATACTTAATCCCACCTTTATAACCACCCATTTACGCAGTGGCGTTTGGTGTGATCAAAGTACCTTTCCGGTATAAGTGATTTATATGATCTCATGGTCATAAGGACTAGGTAACTATGTATCGAAAGCTTATAGCAAATAACTTAATGACGAGATCTTATGCTACGCTTAATTGGGTGTGTCCATTACATCATTCATATAATGATATAACCTTGTTATTAATAACATCCAATGTTCATGATTATGAAACTAATCATCCATTAATCAACAAGCTAGTTTAAGAGGCATACTAGGGACTTCTTGTTGTCTACATATCACACATGTACTAATGTTTCGGTTAATACAATTATAGCATGATATATAAACATTTATCATAAACATAAAGATATAAATAATAACCACTTTATTATTGCCTCTAGGGCATATCTCCTTCAGTCTCCCACTTGCACTAGAGTCAATAATCTAGTTTACATTTGTAAAGATATAACACCTTGGCCTTCCGGTGTTTTATCATGTATTGCTCACGGGAGAGGTTTTTAGTCAACGGATCTGATACGCTCAGAAACGTATGTATTTTGTAATTCATTTGCGTCTCAACGCATCACTCATTTCCAAATGAGTCGGCATTAAATATGTTTGGTCTTCTGGTGGAACCTTAATTCCGCGGTCTGAAATATGTCACTAATATTGTCATACACAATATAGCTTCAAAGTTCTGATTCCGTCGGAACTACACCATGTTCTCAAAGAACCTCTTGACTTAACATCCTTTGTCATTGTCAAAACAATGACATACTCTGCCTTCTTTTGTAGAATCTGTCACAATATTTAGAACTCTTCTAAATCTAGCATAGACAACTTCTAGCTCATTGTGCTACCTTTTAAACAACACTTAGTCTAATTTGAGATTGAAATTATATTTTATATGTGACAAAACCAATATCGGTGTAACACCTTACAGCGATTTGTTTGTCATTTCGTCATACAAATATATATATATATATATATATATATATATCCTTAGTTCTTCTAAAGTACTCAAGGATATTCTTACTGTCGTCCCATGATCATCTTATGAATCATTCCGGTATATGCTCATAACATTTTAGAGCACAAGATATCTGATTTTGTACATTTTATTCGTGATCTAAAATCACTCATGTGTTTTTACTCATCGAGTGTCAGATACACTCAAGTCTTGTTAAACCTTCACATGACAAGAACATTTTCTTAATATTTCTATATTGAACTATTTCAATATCCATTCTATGTACTTTGACTTAAACTTATCATGTGTTTCAATCTATCTTCATAGATCTTGACACTAAATATGTTTTAGTCCATATCCTTTCATTGAAGTTAATTTTCAATGAAACATTTTAATCAAGTATATAATTACATTATTTATAACCAACTATATGTCATCTACATAAAGTATTATAAATATGTCTCAGCGCTCCCACTTAATTTCTTGTAAATGCAAGCCTCTTCATCATTTCTGATGAAATCAAAAACTCTTTGACTATTTCATCTGGTGAAGATTCCAACTCCGTAATACTCACTTCATCCAATTGAAGTTCGTATTCCTATCTAGTATTCTACGGACTGGCAAAACAATTGGTTGTATCTTGTATACATACTTCTGTTAAGTAGTGTATTTTGCCATCCTACTAGCATATCTCATAAAAGAAATATGTAGTGATTACTAGAATAATCCACATAGACTATAAGCATTGCTACGGAAGATCTAATCTTATCGTAGTCAACTCTTTGAACTTTGTCGTAAACAACTTTTCGACAAGTTGAGCTTCTTCAAGGATATTTCATCCAAGTCCATCAATTTCATAGATCCAATTACTTTCAAAAAGTATTCATCTATCTTGGATTTCATGATGTATAGCCATTTTAACGGAGTGAGGGCCCATCATAACTTCTTTATTTGTAGTTGGTTTATCATTGTTCAAAATCAATCCTTTGTCCACAAATCATTTATTTGATCACAAAGTAAACCATATCTACAAGGTTCAATATGTACTTCGATCTCCATGGCTAAAACACTTTGTAGTCATGGGAGCCATGATCGCCGTGGCCGCTTCAAACCAATTCCGATGATGCGCTACTCGATCATTATGCTCAGGTTCATAAACCTTATCAAATTATATTGTCCTCCCACTCAAATACTTCATTAGATACAATTTATCTGAAATAAGATACTTTGACAAACACTTTTGTCTTTGTGTCGTGGGTAGAATTCCCAATTAAATTCTCTGGGATAACCAACAAAGACATTCATCCGATTTTGGTTGTAAACTCTTAGACCAAAATTTAAAGAAAGGACTATTAGGGTTTATACCCATGCCATAACTTGTATGGTGTCATTTCATCGGATCATGATGATGCTCTATTCAAAGGTAAAAGCGGTAGTCACTAAAGCATAATCCACAAAAATATAATGACATCAATATTTTATCTCATCATTGACCCAACAAGTATTGGATACATCTCTTGGATACTTCTTCATCACTATGATACTCCAAGAAACGTGAGTTGTAGAACAATTTCATAACTCTCTTAGATGTTCGCTAAAACTCGTAATTCAAATATTTCCACCATGATCCAATCATAGATATTTGTCTTTTCTATTACGATGATTTCCACTTCATGCTGAAATTTATTTGAATCCATTCAAATGTTTCAAACTTTTCCTTATTGAATATATCCACATATATACTCAATTCATTGTTTGAAAGTTTTCATGAAGTAGAAGAATCTCCCGCACACAACTATGCTCAGTGAACCACATACATCATTATGTATTTTTTCACTAAGTTTGTTGCCCGTTCAACTCTTGGCCTATGAATGGTATTTTAATCATTCTCTTTAGAAAAGATTTTGCAAGCGCCAAATGATTCAAAAATCAAATGACTCCAAAAATCCATTTGCATGGAGTTCCTTCATGCGTTCCTTTCTAACATGACCTAAATGGCGGTTCCACTAATAAGTGGAATTCAAATCATTTGCCGTATGGCATTTTAGCGTCAGTGTTATGTATGTGTGTTTCACCATTAAGATTTATAATAACTTATCCATCATATATGGAGTAATTTCATAATTTGAACAACTCATTGTTTTCATTTAACCAGAGCAAAATAACAATTATTAAGTTCTTTATTATAAATTCTAAGGGCTAGATAGAATGCCAACGACGGACATAATAACACTTTATTTTGTTCCAGACGTGCATTTCTATCATATTCTTTGTCAGTCACTTAGGCCATTGTATTCTTGTATTGCGTTGTATTGTATGACACTTCATACCAACCAATATAGTACTAATACCCAAGAATTTCATAGTGTGACTTAACTAGGAATACAACCATAACATGTATATCATTTATATACACCTGAGCTAGACTTTCTAGTCTTTTCTTTTCTTTTTGCCAAAATATCTTTTGCGCTTTCTCTTTTAGCTTTCCTCATTATTCAGAAAAACACTTCAACATCATTAACTTCTAGGTTTGTTGGTCAAATACCAATAACCTTGAGGTTCTTACTTTGAAATTGATCATCATATGACAAGTGTTCCATATTTCACTTATTAGTAACTTTGTAATATGATGAACAATTTCACTCATAATTTTATCCATCATATCATGACGACTTTCCGAGACCATGTCTGTACATGCTAGGCTCGTAAAGTTTTAACCTTGGTATTTGCATGTGCAAATCTAGCTTGCACCCGTTGTATGCACACGTAGAATCTATCACACCCGATCATCACGTGATGCTTCGAAACGACGAGTCTTAGCAACGGTGCATATTAAGGATGGTCACTTCATGGATATGTGAATATCGTTAGTGCCCCAATAGTTGGAGGATTGTGACGCCTTGCGTCTTCAACCTTCGTACATTCCCATAAAACTTATGAGTTCATGTAGTCTCACCAAAATATATTCTATCATCTTGCAATAAGGTCTTAGATATCACTTATATCTCATACCTTGATTATTTCTGAAAACTAAATTTTCAGCTCCTTACTTTTCAAACAAATTTGAACTTCAAGTTTCACGGAGACAAGATAACTTTAGGTGCTAATTGAAACCATAGCTCTTTGAATCAACAATGTGAGGTTTACTAAAAGTTTGCAATAGGACTTAATCAATTCTTGATTCTTTAACAATACGGTACCAATCCGTAAAGTTTCTAATCAGATTTTAACAGTATTTCTATCTCAATAACAAGACTAGCGCATAGTAGTAAACGGATGCCAATACTACAAAATTAATTCAAAATACTACTCAGACTATGTTTATGATAATTAGTTCATGTTTTAATCTAATTACTAATGAACTCCCACTTAATACAACATCCCTCATAGTTATTAAGTGGTACACGATCCAAATTCACTACACCAAAAACCGATCATCACGTGAGATGATGTAGCTTCAATGGTGAACATCAACATGTTGATCATATCATCCATATGACTCGTGTTCAACCTTTCGGTTTCCGTTGTCCCGAGGCCATGTCTCAGTACATGCTAGGCTCGTCAAGCAAACCCAAGTATTCGCGTGTGCAACATGGCTTACACCCGTTGTATGTGAATCGTTGAATCTATCACATCCGATCATCACGAGATGCTTCAAACGATTTAACTGTTACAACGGTGCATACGAGGGGAGAACACTTTATTATCTTGATATTAATGTGAGGGATCATCTTATAATGCTACCGTCGCGTTCTAAGCAAAATAAGATGCATAAAGGATTAACATCACATGCAATTCATATGTGATATGATATGGCCCTTTTGTCGTTGCGCCTTCGATCTTCATCTCCAAAGCACGGACATGATCTCCATCATTAACGGGCATGATCTCCATCATCGTTGGCGTAGCGTCAAGGTTCATGGCGCCGTCTTCATGGTTGTTCACCTCATGTAGCAACTATTACAACTACTTTGAAATACTACTCAACATGAAATTTAAAGACAACCATAAGGCTCCTGCCGGTTGCCACAATACAATAATGATCATCTCATACATATTCATCATCACATTATGGCCATATCACATCACCAAACCCTGCAAAAACAAGTTAGACGTCTCTAATTTGGTTTGCATATTTTACGTGGTTTAGGGTTTTCGAGAGAGATCTAATCTACCTACGGACATGAACCACAACGTTGATACTAATGTTTTCAATAGAAGAGTAAATTGAATCTTCACTATAGTAGGAGAGACAGACACCCGCAAAGCCTCTTATGCAATACAAGTTGCATGTCGAACGAGGAACAAGTCTCATGAACGCGGTCATGTAAAGTTAGTCCGAGCCGCTTCATCCCACTATGCCACAAAGATGCAAAGTACTCAAACTAAAGATAACAAGAGCATCAACGCCCACAAAACCATTGTGTTCTACTCGTGCAACCATCTATGCATAGACACGGCTCTGATACCACTGTAGGATAACGTTGCATAGAAAACAAAAAATTTCCTACCGCGAACACGCAATCCAAGCCAAGATGCAATCTAGAAGACGGTAGCAACGAGGGTGTATCGAGTCTCACCCTTGAAGAGATTCCAAAGCCTACAAGATGAGGCTCTTGTTGCTGCGGTAGACGATCACTTGCCGCTTGCAAAAGCACGTAGAAGATCTTGATCACGATCGGTTCCGGCGCCACGAACGGGCAGCACCTCCGTACTCGGTCACACGTTCGGTTGTTGATGAAGACGACGTCCACCTCCCCGTTCCAGCGGGCAGCGGAAGTAGTAGCTCCTCTTGAATCCGACAGCACGACGGCGTGGTGCCGGTGGTGGTGGAGAAATCCGGTGGAGCTTCGCTTAAGCGTGCGGGATATGGTGGAGGAGAGAGAGACCGCTAGGGTTTGGGGAGAGGGGCGCCGGCTAGGGCACCCTTGAGGGGTGCGGCCATGGTGGTGGCTTGAGTGGCCGGCCAGCCCCTCTCTCCCCCTCTTTATATAGGTGGAAGCCCCAAGGCTTAGGTCAAAGAGTCCGAATAAGACCCCAACCAAAACCTTCCAAGTGTCCAAACCTAGGGGAGTGGGACTCCCCCTTTCCTTATGGGGTGGCCGGCCACCATGGTGGGGAGTCCACTTGGGACTCCTCCTCCCTTAGGTTGGCCGGCCAAGGTGGGTGGAGTCCCTTTGGGACTCCACCTTCCATCCTTATTTCTTCCGGACTTTTCTAGAACCTTCTAGAACCTTCCGTAGAACCTTCCGGATCATTTTAATTCACATAAAATGACTTCCCATATATGAATCTTATTCTCCGGACCATTCCGGAACTCCTCGTGATGTCCGGGATCTCATCCGGGACTCCGAACAAATATTCGAACTCCATTCCATATTCAAGTACTACCATTTCAACATCCAACTTTAAGTGTGTCACCCTACGGTTCGTGAACTATGCGGACATGGTTGAGTACTCACTCTGACCAATAACCAATAGCGGGATCTGGAGATCCATAATGGCTCCCACATATTCAACGATGACTTTAGTGATCGAATGAACCATTCACATACTATACCAATTCCCTTTGTCTCGCGATATTTTACTTGTCCGAGGTTTGATCTTCGGTATCACTCTATACCTTGTTCAACCTCGTTTCCTGACAAGTACTCTTTACTCGTACCGTGGTATGTGGTCTCTTATGAACTCATTCATATGCTTGCAAGACATTAGACGACATTCCACCGAGAGGGCCCAGAGTATATCTATCCGTCATCGGGATGGACAAATCCCACTGTTGATCCATATGCCTCAACTCATACTTTCCGGATACTTAATCCCACCTTTATAACCACCCATTTACGCAGTGGCGTTTGGTGTGATCAAAGTACCTTTCCGGTATAAGTGATTTATATGATCTCATGGTCATAAGGACTAGGTAACTATGTATCGAAAGCTTATAGCAAATAACTTAATGACGAGATCTTATGCTACGCTTAATTGGGTGTGTCCATTACATCATTAATATAATGATATAACCTTGTTATTAATAACATCCAATGTTCATGATTATGAAACTAATCATCCATTAATCAACAAGCTAGTTTAAGAGGCATACTAGGGACTTCTTGTTGTCTACATATCACACATGTACTAATGTTTCGGTTAATACAATTATAGCATGATATATAAACATTTATCATAAACATAAAGATATAAATAATAACCACTTTATTATTGCCTCTAGGGCATATCTCCTTCATAAAGCAACACACCTCTGCAGAGTGTAAAGAACCGTGACCTGTCACTCCCTGTTCCGGGATATGGAACTGCGAACGCGGCCGGAAAGGAGCTCCAGGAGTTCTAGTAAACCGGTGAAGGCTGATGGACATAGTTCTTCTGAATAAAAGCAACCTTTTGAAGAAATGGTTATGAAAACTTGCATTGGTATTGGACTTTCTGGTCTAATGCCCTAGCTAGTGCATTAAACACCTCTTTCCTATAATGAACTTGTTGAGTACGCTCGTACTCATCCCACTCTTAAATCCCCTTCTTAGATATGGAGGCATCAAAGGAGGATCTACAGTGCAACTCAAAGGCCGAGGAATCAACAACTACCTCAAGAAACAGGACCCTGTCAGAGAAGTCAGATACCACATCCAACAAGGAGAAAACCTAGTTTAGCCATAGAAGTGAACTAGCTTCCTAAACCTAGCTCCTACTTAGCTAGAATCTATTCTTAGCCTCTATAGCTAGTCAAATACTCTACAAATAGAGTTCGTGATAGGATTAGACTACGAGTCGTTCTTCTGGAGTTTATTTGCAGATTTACCTCATTGTAAAGTAGGAGGCTGTGATGATCTTATGTAACAGAGTCAATGTTGTAATTCTATAGACATGACTTGGACCCGCATATGTTTCTGTTGTACCACTCTAAGCGATATAATACTAGTGAAGCGGTGTTTCATTGGTGTTATATCAGACTTGCATACTACACCATGCAGTGGTATGCCGGGTCACCACAGTTGGTATCAGAGCAAATGCTTTGACCTTAGGATTAAAACCCTTTAAATGAGACCTATAGGATTGGTAGTGTCTATAGGAAGTTGTCTTAGTTGAACCAAATCTTCTTATGACTTGAGATGGATATTCACTTGTGAATAATCCTGACACACTTGAGTCAACCTTTTTATCTATCTTTCCTAAGTAAAGTTAGTAGCTAATCCCAAACTTGTAATACACCATTAAGTCCTTAGAACAAAGATGAGTAGACCATAGTTGGTATACAATACATGGTAGTCCAAAGAGAGGATACAACCATAAGGAAGATATCCTATTGGAAGATGTGTACCAACACATGTTATGATTAAATCAAATTATCCAGACCTGTAATAGGAGTAATATCAAGTGATGAAGACAATTAAGATATCCTAATAGAAAATATAGACCCAGTTAAGTAATGAGTAAGCAAATTATCCAAACTTGTGAAACAATTGATAGTAAGTGATAACTATGAGTTATTTGAGGTAGTATAGACCATGATGAGTCAATCATGGAAAATAAGGAAGAGTGATAGGAATAATATATGTCTACTTACATGGTAGAGTGGCTAATCATATATGATTCACCTGAGAATCATTATGTGATGGAATAGAACATCATAAACATTTAGGAGAAGAAAAATAAGAATCCAGTTGTTCAACAAAAGTGTAGGAATTGTGATCCAAAACCATGGGAAGTGTGCCAAGCACATCATGACCATAGTTTTACAATAGAAACACTTAAAAGTATAGGAGCTATATTCCAATAGCTATGTGTTTAGCCAGGTTAGAACCAAAAGACATCATGTGAGGTAGTCCTCAACAAAATAGAAGATTAAGTTAGTACTTCTAAAGAAAATTAGATTAACCTTAACTATTCCAGACCACTTTGTGTCAAGTTTATCTCATTGCAATTGTGAAATTAAGGTAAATGTTGAGACAAATAGTAGAATCCCATATATTCGTGATAAGTATCACGATATAAACCTATATTATGTGGTGTTATATACTACACATCTCAGCTTGATGTTTAGAGATGTCTTACTCAACTATTATATTCAGGCTTGTGATGATGTGTATTATAAGCACAAAGCCGAATCTTCTTGGATCTTCTTGGATTTTCATTGTTTGACTAGATCCATACATGAAGTTTGACTTTGATATGCAAATGCATGTTGCAGTATCAAGTCATTACTTGATGCTATAGATCTAGAGGGTAATGGTATTCGTGTGAGGAAGTGACGAATTCTAAAGATTCTAAAGACAAGATGAAGGTTCATCAGAAGAAGTAAGCAAAATTGTGGGAAGCAACCACAATAGCCTGAAGGAAGTACCAATCCAAAACTCATGCTTTACCTCAACAGAGGAGTACTTTAGTACATAAGAAGCATGAAGGTGAGAAATCTGGTAATTATGGTGAAGCTCAAGCAGATCCATAGACAATATAGAAGAGGGAATGCATGGGAAATCACTTAGGATACTATATTCATAGTGTCAGCTAGTGGTTTTCTTGCACCAATGAACCCTCGAAAACGGAAGTTGACTGATGAAACCATAACAGATATAAGAAGACCATAGTTGATATCAGAAGACCACAATTGGTATAGTATCCAAACTACGAGATAAAGTAGAAGATGTCCTGACCAATTGATCAGAACCTATAATAGAATCCAGTTTTAGATAACAAATAGCCACAATTGGTATCAAGTAGTCCACCATTGGATTATTTGTACCAAGAAGTTGTGAACAAATAAAATTTTGCCAGCCAAATAACAATAACCTATAATCATTTAGTCGAAGGATTCACATTGGATGTCCACAATTGAGTGGATACACCACAAGGATTCTTCACAAGACCTTAGAAGAATATAAACCATAAGCTACACCAAGACCAATATTCTAACCATCAATTCAATGGTTGGAATAAAAGGAGTTGAAGACCATAAGAAAACTCTAAGGGGTAGAGTAAAGATTGAGTTGGGTATACAATAACTCAATACTTTAAGCTTGATAGAAGCAGAATGTCTGAACTGAGAGGAAGTTCGATCTTATTTTCATAAGATTGTTGAACAGTACTTTCAGATGGATGTCAGACCAGAAGCCGAGGTTTATACCTCGAGGAAGTAAGTAATGGACTATAAATTGAGAAAGTGAGTAATACCTACTCAGAAGTACGGAAGTTCAAGTAAACTAAGGTTAATAAAGTTGGATGAAGAAAATACCATAGATCAAATACAGCTCAAGAAGGCCAAAGACCGAAGGAGATTGACCATACCAGAACCACAGACTAATAGAATGATTCCTTTCATGGAACCTAAAGAACCCAAAATAGTTATAGGTATCAATTATAAACTATGATTGGATGGACTAAATGAGTCTAATCCATTTTTAGAGGAATAAACCATCACGACCATTTCCATGTTAAGTACCTTACCTAGTACCATTATTGCAGTTTTGGTAGTAAGGGAAAACAAAGATTTATTTTACCAATTAGGAGTATATTATCAAATTAGTCTTCGGTTAAGACTAGCAGCACCAGAAGAAGTCTCATCATTGATTCTTCAATGAGAAAGGAAACAATCTTATAGAGTTGAAAGAAATCAAATAATTAAAGTTAGAAGCCATGGCTCAGAGACAGGTATTATTAGACTCCAGAGAAAAATCATAGAACTGAAGTGAGAAAATAATGTTCAGAGACAGACACCAGTGGATTCCAGGAAGAATCTGGACAAGGGATATATTCAATTATATCTAGTAAGATCAATACGGAGTTCGAGAAAAGCCGTAGTCTGCACAAGCCAGATCCAGACTTCGGAAACATGAGAGAGATCAAACTTCGAGGACGAAGTTTAGTTTAAGGGGTAGAGACTGTAATTTCCCAGGTAATGGGGTTACAAAAATAGAGGAAACAGATGTGTGGATTGCATTCATGCATAGAAAATCTGGGGAATTTTCGCGCTTTAAAGTAAAACAGTCACAGTAACTGAAGTTTTACTTGACCTTGGTGGAATTGAAGTAGCTCATCAAGTCAAGCGCTATAAACCTCAATGTGACTTTGTTAAAACCGTGTTTTGGGTAGAGATGATTTGATCTAAGGGGTTAGATCAAGTGGAACTAATAATCAACATAACAACACTTTACTTAATAATCAATTGCTTGATCTTATAAAAGATCATAATATGGCAATCCTTGACATAACATATGAACACCAATTCAACTGCAAATCAAGTAACAATAAAATGGAGCAACCATTCTGGACTTATCTTTTCCATGTCTTAAACTAATCCTTGATCGTACCATAAACCTCATGGTATCCATTTTACTCCATTCTTGGAAACATGACAAGGAGATCAACTCTAGAAATATATATTCTTCTCTATTCCAAATAGTTAAGCATCAAACCTAGAAAGGTGAGAGCTCTATTATAATTAGTAGAGAATCAATAACAAACCTTGAGTTAAACCTTGGATATGCATCCAAGTATTCAAATCATCATCTTTAAGAGAAACCCTAGGATATTATTCAAGACCTCCCCTAGAGAGAGAACCCATTTATATTAACCATAGATATTGGTGACCACATAATTATCTTTGGAGAATAACCCTAGGTTAGTATTGAAGTCCTTCCCAAGTGAGAGAGCCCATTCATATCAATTCTAGCTTTACCTATTAATGAATAAAGGACAATCTTTGAACTAAAGTATTGGGTTGTAAAACATTTCATCTTGGAGTGGTGAGATAACCAAATACCAAATGGAATAAGACTATACCCATGGATTAGTGAAATAAGGATAGGACCAATCCAACTAAGTTAGACAATTGAATCTTTAGCTTAGCTACTTAAATAAATATTAGGAGTACACCATAAACCCTAGAATAACTATTCCTATGAAAGAGAGCTCAAGCTATAGTGCTACACTCAAGTTAAATTGAGGCAACACTTGGATTTGAGAGAGAGAACTATCCATGTAACCAGATGATTATATCAACATTGTTTAAGTAAAACCCTAACAGAATATCTCAGGCATTCTCCTGGGATATAACCTATTGAGATAACCATAGCCATGTCCATCCCAGAAAGTAAAATAGAAGTGTTATACCTTAATTGATCAAGACAATGCTTGATCATAGAAGTGAGAAACCCATTTAATGAGAGATCCCTAGGAATCCAAACCTTGATCATTATAAATTGAGTGATGATCATAAACCTTAAGAACTTGAGGTAGAGATATTAAGAACAAGTGGATCATGCTTAATCCATGATCATGCTCTTAAGGTATGTGTGGGTAAGTAAGACCCTAATAAGATAAGTAGATATCATTCACCACATGAAATAATAGGGAGGTAACCAGTAAGCAACCCTAGGCTTATATCCTAACCTTCACTTGTGAATCACTTGGTGATCATAAGTACAATTCTACCACATTTACATTCCACCTATTCTTCACTTAAGAACCACAAGAAAACATTTAGAGTCAAACTCTATACTCTAAATGGTGAGAAACCATATATCCATATGACCAAAGTTAAATATAAAAAGATCTATAACAACTTTAGTTACTTTAATGATAAATTGAGGATATCAATAGAAGTTAATTGGTAGAAGATAAAACCAACTCTCAAATCCTTAGTAATTAGAGAAGCACATAAGATATGTGATACGTCTCCGACGTATCGATAATTTCTTATGTTCCATGCCACATTATTGATGTTATCTACATGTTTTATGCACACTTTATGTCATATTCGTGCATTTTCTGGAACTAACCTATTAACAAGATGCCGAAGTGCCAGTTGCTATTTTCTGCTGTTTTTGGTTTCAGAAATCCTAGTAACGAAATATTCTCGGAATTGGACGAAATCAACGCCCATGGTCCTATTTTGCCACGAAGCTTCCAGAAGTCCGAAGAGGAGATGAAGTGGGGCCACGAGGGGGCCACACCCTAGGGCGGCGCGGCCCCCCCCTTGGCCGCGCGGCCCTGTGGTGTGGAGCCCTCGTGCCGCCTCCTGACCTGCCCTTCCGCCTACTTAAAGCCTCCGTTGGGAAACCCCCAGTACCGAGAGCCACGATACGAAAAACCTTCCAGAGACGCCGCCGCCGCCGATCCCATCTCGGGGGATCCAGGAGATCGCCTCCGGCACCCTGCCGGAGAGGGGAATCATCTCCCGGAGGACTCTACGCCGCCATGGTCGCCTCCGGAGTGATGTGTGAGTAGTCTACCCCTGGACTATGGGTCCATAGCAGTAGCTAGATGGTTGTCTTCTCCCCATTGTGCTATCATTGTCGGATCTTGTGAGCTGCCTAACATGATCAAGATCATCTATCTGTAATTCTATATGTTGCGTTTGTTGGGATCCGATGAATAGAGAATACTTGTTATGTTGATTATCAAAGTTATGTCTATGTGTTGTTTATGATCTTGCATGCTCTCCGTTACTAGTAGATGCTCTGGCCAAGTAGATGCTTGTAACTCCAAGAGGGAGTATTTATGCTCGATAGTGGGTTCATGCCTCCATTGATATCTCGGGACAAGGACAGAAAGTTCTAAGGTTGTGGATGTGCTGTTGCCACTAGGGATAAAACATTAGTGCTAAGTTCAAGGATGTAGTTACTAGTTACATTACTCGCAAAACTTAATGCAATTGTCTGTTGTTAGCAACTTAATACTGGAGGGGGTTCGGATGATAACCTGAAGGTGGACTTTTTAGGCATAGATGCAGTTGGATGGCGGTCTATGTACTTTGTCGTAATGCCCAATTAAATCTCACTATACTCATCATGATATGTATGTGCATGGTCATGCCCTCTTTATTTGTCAATTGCCCAACTGTAATTTGTTCACCCAACATGCTGTTTATCTTATGGGAGAGACACCTCTAGTGAACTGTGGACCCCGGTCCAATTCTCTATACTGAAATACAATCTACTGCAATACTTGTTCTACTGTTTTCTGCAAACAATCATCTTCCACACAATACGGTTAATCCTTTGTTACAGCAAGCCGGTGAGATTGACAACCTCACTGTTTCGTTGGGGCAAAGTACTTTGGTTGTGTTGTGCAGGTTCCACGTTGGCGCCGGAATCCCTGGTGTTGCGCCGCACTACATCCCGCCGCCATCAACCTTCAACGTGCTTCTTGGCTCCTCCTGGTTCGATAAACCTTGGTTTCTTTCTGAGGGAAAACTTGCTGCTGTGCGCATCATACCTTCCTCTTGGGGTTCCCAACGAACGTGTGAGTTACACGCCATCAAGCTCTTTTTCTGGCGCCGTTGCCGGGGAGATCAAGACACGCTACAAGGGGAGTCTCCACTTCCCAATCTCTTTACTTTGTTTTTGTCTTGCTTAGTTTTATTTACTACTTTGTTTGCTGCACTAAATCAAAATACAAAAAAATTAGTTGCTAGTTTTACTTTATTTGCTATCTTGTTTGCTATATCAAAAACACAAAAAAATTAGTTACTTGCATTTACTTTACTTGATTCATCATGTTTCCTTTTAATTTTACCACGAAAAACATACCGGTAGGACGTGGGTCTATAATTGGGAGAAATAATATAGAGGAATTTTTCAATCATGTCAGTACCGTTGACGATTTTGAGGATAGACACTTGGTAGACCTTGCCCCTACCTATGAAATTGTTGCTGCTGCTTTAGTTCGCATGTTGGAAACTAAATTTGTTAATCTCAATCCTATAATCCAACACATGTTTCTCACACTTGGTGATATGGAAGAAGGGGAAAATAAAGATTTTGTATTAGAAACCCTTCTTAAAGAATTTGGGGGAATAGCGAGAGAAGCTAGAAAAGTCTTCACTAAATATAATATGCTAGGCTCTTATACCAACTTTGCCAGTACCCTTGAGAGGATGGAAAAGGATAGACAAAAGTACACTAATGAAGTTAATTATGAGGGGGATATTAAAACATCAATACCGTGCAAACTCTTGGGAATGTGTGAGGCACTAGAAAAGAATTTTGATTGGATTGTTCCTGAAGATTTGTTTGATGAGAGTAGCAAGCCCAAGACTAGTGAGAAGGGAGCCTCTGAAACTCACATAGAAAAGATAAGATGCATAGTTGAGAAAAATCCACACCCCGCTGTAGAAGTACCACCCTCCAATAATACTTGATACACACTTTCTGCGCCTAGCTGAAAGGCGTTAAAGAAAAGCGCTTATGGGAGACAACCCATGTTTTTACCTACAGTACTTTGTTTTTATTTTGTGTCTTGGAAGTTGTTTACTACTGTAGCAACCTCTCATTATCTTAGTTTAGTGTTTTGTTGTGCCAAGTAAAGTCGTTGATAGAAAAGTTCATACTAGATTTGGATTACTGCGCAGAAACAGATTTCTTTGCTGTCACGAATCTGGGCTGTTTTCCCTGTAGGTAACTCAGAAAATTACGCCAATTTACGTGAGTGATCCTCAGATATGTACGCAACTTTCATTCAATTTGAGCATTTTCATTTGAGCAAGTCTGGTGCCTCGATAAAATTCGTCAATACGAACTGTTCTGTTTTTGACAGATTCTGCCTTTTATTTCGCATTGCCTCTTTTGCTATGTTGGATGAATTTCTTTGATCCACTAATGTCCAGTAGCTTTATGCAATGTCCAGAAGTGTTAAGAATGATTGTGTTACCTCTGAACATGTTAATTTTTATTGTCGCTAACCCTCTAATGAGTTGTTCTAAGTTTGGTGTGGAGGAAGTTTTCAAGGATCAAGAGAGGAGTATGATGCAACATGATCAAGGAGAGTGAAAGCGCTAAGCTTGGGGATGCCCCGGTGGTTCACCCCTGCATATATTAAGAAGACTCAAGCGTCTAAGCTTGGGGATGCCCAAGGCATCCCCTTCTTCATCGACAACATTATCAGGTTCCTCCCCTGAAACTATATTTTTATTCCATCACATCTTATGTGCTTTTCTTGGAGCGTCGGTTTGTTTTTGTTTTTTTTTGTTTTGTTTGAATAAAATGGATCCTAGCATTCACTTTATGGGAGAGAGACACGCTCCGCTGTAGCATATGGACAAGTATGTCCTTAGTTTCTACTCATAGTATTCATGGCGAAGTTTCTTCTTCGTTAAATTGTTATATGGTTGGAATTGGAAAATGATACATGTAGTAATTGCTATAAATGTCTTGGGTAATGTGATACTTGGAAATTGTTGTGCTCATGTTTAAGCTCTTGCATCATATGCTTTGCACCCATTAATGAAGAAATACATAGAGCATGCTAAAATTTGGTTTGCATATTTGGTTTCTCTAAGGTCTAGATAATTTCTAGTATTGAGTTTGAACAACAAGGAAGATGGTGTAGAGTCTTATAATGTTTTCAATATGTCTTTTATGTGAGTTTTGCTGCACCGGTTCATCCTTGTGTTTGTTTCAAATAAGCCTTGCTAGCCTAAACCTTGTATCGAGAGGGAATACTTCTCATGCATCCAAAATACTTGAGCCAACCACTATGCCATTTGTGTCCACCATACCTACCTACTACATGGTATTTTCCGCCATTCCAAAGTAAATTGCTTGAGTGCTACCTTTAAAATTCCATCATTCACCTTTGCAATATATAGCTCATGGGACAAATAGCTTAAAAACTATTGTGGTATTGAATATGTAATTATGCACTTTATCTCTTATTAAGTTGCTTGTTGTGCGATAACCATGTTTACTGGGGACGCCATCAACTACTCTTTGTTGAATTTCATGTGAGTTGCTATGCATGTTCGTCTTGTCTGAAGTAAGAGAGATCTACCACCTTATGGTTAAGCATGCATATTGTTAGAGAAGAACATTGGGCCGCTAACTAAAGCCATGATCCATGGTGGAAGTTTCAGTTTTGGACAAATATCCTCAATCTCATATGAGAAAATTATTAATTGTTGTTACATGCTTATGCATAAAAGAGGAGTCCATTATCTGTTGTCTATGTTGTCCCGGTATGGATGTCTAAGTTGAGAATAATCAATAGCGAGAAATCCAATGCGAGCTTTCTCCTTAGACCTTTGTACAGGCGGCATAGAGGTACCCCTTTGTGACACTTGGTTAAAACATGTGCATTGCGATGATCCGGTAGTCCAAGCTAATTAGGACAAGGTGCGGGCACTATTAGTACACTATGCATGAGGCTTGCAACTTGTAAGATATAATTTACATGATACATATGCTTTATTACTACCGTTGACAAAATTGTTTCATGTTTTCAAAATCAAAGCTCTAGCACAAATATAGCAATCGATGCTTTTCCTCTATGGAAGACCATTCTTTTACTTTCAATGTTGAGTCAGTTCACCTATTTTTCTCCACCTCAAGAAGCAAACACTTGTGTGAACTGTGCATTGATTCCTACATACTTGCTTATTGCACTTATTATATTACTCTATGTTGACAATATCCATGAGATATACATGTTACAAGTTGAAAGCAACCGCTGAAACTTAATCTTCCTTTGTGTTGCTTCAATGCCTTTACTTTGAATTATTGCTTTATGAGTTAACTCTTATGCAAGACTTATTGATGCTTGTCTTGAAGTGCTATTCATGAAAAGTCTTTGCTATATACATTGTTTTGATCGCTGCATTCACTACATATGCTTTACAAATAGTATGATCAAGGTTATGATGGCATGTCACTCCAGAAATTATCTGTGTTATCGTTTTACCTGCTCGGGACGAGCAGAACTAAGCTTGGGGATGCTGATACGTCTCCGACGTATCGATAATTTCTTATGTTCCATGCCACATTATTGATGTTATCTACATGTTTTATGCACATTTTATGTCATATTCGTGCATTTTCTGGAACTAACCTATTAACAAGATGCCGAAGTGCCGATTCTTTGTTTCTGCTGTTTTTGGTTTCAGAAATCCTAGTAACGAAATATTCTCGGAATTGGACGAAATCAACGCCCAGGGTCCTATTTTGCCACGAAGCTTCCGTAAGTCCGAAGAGGAGACGAAGTGGGGCCACGAGGGCCACACCCTAGGGCGGCGCGGCCCCCTTGGCCGCGCGGCCCTGTGGTGTGGGGCCCTCGTGCCGCCTCCGACCTGCCCTTCCGCCTACTTAAAGCCTCCGTTGCGAAACCCCGGTCTGAGAGCCACGATACGGAAAACCTTCCGGAGACGCCGCCGCCGCCGATCCCATCTCGGGGGATCCAGAGATCGCCTCCGGCACCCTGCCGGAGAGGGGAATCATCTCCCGGAGGACTCTACGCCGCCATGGTCGCCTCCGGAGTGATGTGTGAGTAGTCTACCCCTGGACTATGGGTCCATAGCAGTAGCTAGATGGTTGTCTTCTCCCCATTGTGCTATCATTGTCGGATCTTGTGAGCTGCCTAACATGATCAAGATCATCTATCTGTAATTCTATATGTTGCGTTTGTTGGGATCCGATGAATAGAGAATACTTGTTATGTTGATTATCAAAGTTATGTCTATGTGTTGTTTATGATCTTGCATGCTCTCCGTTACTAGTAGATGCTCTGGCCAAGTAGATGCTTGTAACTCCAAGAGGGAGTATTTATGCTCGATAGTGGGTTCATGCCTCCATTGATATCTCGGGGACAAGTGAGAAAGTTCTAAGGTTGTGGATGTGCTGTTGCCACTAGGGATAAAACATTAGTGCTATGTTCAAGGATGTAGTTACTAGTTACATTACGCGCAATACTTAATGCAATTGTCTGTTGTTAGCAACTTAATACTGGAGGGGGTTCGGATGATAACCTGAAGGTGGACTTTTTAGGCATAGATGCAGTTGGATGGCGGTCTATGTACTTTGTCGTAATGCCCAATTAAATCTCACTATACTCATCATGATATGTATGTGCATGGTCGTGCCCTCTTTATTTGTCAATTGCCCAACTGTAATTTGTTCACCCAACATGCTGTTTATCTTATGGGAGAGACACCTCTAGTGAACTGTGGACCCCGGTCCAATTCTCTATACTGAAATACAATCTACTGCAATACTTGTTCTACTGTTTTCTGCAAACAATCATCTTCCACACAATACGGTTAATCCTTTGTTACAGCAAGCCGGTGAGATTGACAACCTCACTGTTTCGTTGGGGCAAAGTACTTTGGTTGTGTTGTGCAGGTTCCACGTTGGCGCCGGAATCCCTGGTGTTGCGCCGCACTACATCCCGCCGCCATCAACCTTCAACGTGCTTCTTGGCTCCTCCTGGTTCGATAAACCTTGGTTTCTTTCTGAGGGAAAACTTGCTGCTGTGCGCATCATACCTTCCTCTTGGGGTTCCCAACGAACGTGTGAGTTACACGCCATCAATATGAAGCAAGTAACCAGATTACCTTGATTAGGGGAGATTAAACCCTAGCCAATGCACTATGGTGTCATCCCATATCTACAAACTAGAATTATATCTCAACCTAGTTTGTATACCACTTGGGTGATCACCACTATAAACCTAATCCACATTTGAGTTCCAACCCATGTGTCATTAGGTTAATAGTATTGGAACCTAGAATTGTCCATAAAGTAAACCTTATGTTCCAATTTGTTAACATATAATTATACACATCAAATAATAAGCAAGAGATCACTTCCCAAATGGAAACTAAGTTCTAATAACAATCACTCAAATACTTTGAGTTGGGAGTATCACTTCCCATAATTCAAAACAGAATTGAATCCACAAAAGAAAGGAAAATTATATTAGCACATGAAATCATGCCATCAAAATCAATCACTTATTTGAAATCCATAAATAAGTATTATCTTGAGGTTGCTTCTTGCAAAATAACACCAAACAAAACCCTAAATATCATTAAATAAGAAAAACAATCATTTGGAAAATAATTTGAATATCTCCAAAGACAACATTCAAATTCATACCTATATGGATAATTAATCCAAATCCCAATAGCAATTAATAAACCAATGATTTAGTACCATATTAAAATGGATAATATCCAACAGTAATTATAAAGTATCTTGGGTGAATTACACAAGAATTCAAATTGTAAAATACCTGCATAGTTTAGATGAATTCAAAATCGAATTAAAAACAGAATTCAAAAACAGAAAAGAAGAAGAAAAAGAAAACAGAGAAAAAAATGGAGTAAAAGCTTACCTGGCCGACGCAGCCCAGCAGAAGCCTGCAGAGCAGCCCAGCAACCACAAGCCCAGCACGGCCCAAACCCCAGCCCGTACCCCTTCGTCCAAAATATCGAGGACGAGTTCATCCTCATCCTCTCCATCGTGCCTGGAGGACAGCACGCCGGCGTGCTTGCTTTCTCCCTCGCGCTGGCGTCCTCTCCTCGCTCGGCGTCGTGACGAGGCACCCCTGGCGCCATATAAAAGCTCCACGGCGAGCCCGAGTCTCGGTTTCTTTCTCCCTTGCCCAATTTCTTCTCAGTACCGAAACCCTAGCCAACCCTGCCTCCGGCCATCGCCGGCGATGGAGACCTCCCCAGGCCAAGCTGTGACCACCCACGTGACCGCCGTGCTCGACATGATCAAGGTGCAAAAGGAATCGAGCCGGGGCAACCTGTATCCCCGCCGACGAGCTCATCTTCCCCGACACCGGCGCCGAGGATTTCCGGCGATACCGACCTTCATTCACCTCGCCGTCAAGCGCTCTGTGCTCCTGGTGAGCTCCTGCATCTCTCAGCACCCTCGGCCAGCTTAATTACGTCCCAAATCATCGCCTCACCGTGAACCTGCAAGCTCCGCCGCTTCACCTCGCCGGCGACCATGCTCCGATGACCTTTAGGTAGCGGCGCTAGGATCAGTAGGTTCCCCGTGACGTGCGGTTTCGATAGAGACCATTTGCCCGTCCAAGCATGCCCAGGATCGACGGCGCCACCGTCGATTTCCCGCCGGCAGTGAGCCGCATGCCACCGTGGCAATTTTGACTCATTCAAAAGCAACGTGGCGGATGACCTGGCCGATGGCCCACGAGTCAGTGACCCTGTGGGTAGGCAGCCCGGGTGCATTTAGTTGTTTTCATTTTAATTCAATTCAATAATTGCTGCAACTTTACCAAATTATAGAAAAATCATATTAGCTCAGAAAAATAAATATAAGATACTAAAATTCTTATAAAGATAAGCTCTATCCAATAAAAATATAAAATGAAAATTTTATTTTTAATAAAAATTCAATTAATTAATACTTGTTATTTAAGCCTTATTTATTAATTCTAAATTCTATTAAACTTCAATAATTAGAAAAACTATCTAAAATAAATAAAAAACCAGTAAAGTAAATAAAGAAAACATTAACATTAAGTTTCTTTATTTGTAACTTATTTAATTCTTAAAAGTAGAATTTAAACCCTAATTAATAATTACCTTAATTATTAATTCATTAAAAATAATATAATGCCAAATTCAATATTATTTTAATTCCAAGTTATTAATAACTTCAACTTTAAAATGAAGTTATTAATTATAGAACCATATGGTAAATAGAAAACCCTAATTCCATATTGAATGGTATTACAACATTATCATTGCATGTGAAACCCTAAAACCCTAATACCATTAAGAACCCTAGCTCCATCAATTCATAGGAATCCTAATTTGTTTCTAACCTAAACCCTAGGTTAGGAGATATGATCATGATATATTCCTTTTAATCCATAGAACCATAATTGGCAATTAAATACTTTCCATATCCACATAAAATGTAGGAGCCCTATTATCCCTAATTCAGTATTCCATGTATGCACACCTATCCTATCTAGATGATCAAATAGAACCAACCCTAGTCCTTATTACCAAGAATCTTATCCTTACTCATCCTTAATTAGCATCACACCATTGTGATGAACTCCAATAGCACCTATGCCCAATAATTATCACTACATAACCATAGTCCACTAAACCCTACAAGTACTTCATAATTATGAACCATCCTATTTAGGATCCAATAATTCTTTACTTAGGAAATGAAATATCAAACCTAAACAACCTCAACCTAATTGATATACTTCTTATTACTTAAGAAGTATGTTCTTCAAAAGTTATTCTTTTGAAGTAAACAGAGAACCATCATCAACCCTGCTTATAAGGACCTATAAACCCTAGCTAGATATCACCAACAAGATAAACCAGTCTTGATAGCAACCTTGTATGAACAAATGCTTAGGATGCCTAGGCTTGACTCAGCCTTACCAGACATAGGTGTCGATGAATCCAACATTGGGATCCATCTACTACTTACTTCAACAACCAACTAGAACCATAGAAAACCATAGAACCCCACACACATAAATTATCATACTTGTTCTTTATTTAAGAACATGTTCTTCAAAAGTTATTCTTTTGAATTATATAATAAGTAATCATCAACCATGCATCATAAGACTTAAAATTGACAACTGCTCTTTACTTATTATACATCTACTATTCCTGGTTGTGTATGATTGTTACCATTCATTTTGCCACCTGCTAATAATTCTAAAACAACACAACCCTGAATAAGAACATTGTTTGTAAATCACTCTAAAAGTGCAACACACCCTAAACCAATCATTACAACTCACTGATCCTAAATCATCGGGGTTAGATCACGCTTAGAGCGATTGCATCTCATTCTTATGCATTATTGCATCATTGCCAACCTTTTAAACATCGTCCTTACCGGACGATGATGCTGTTTCAGAATTTGGAGTTATTGCGTATCGAAGACCTTGACTGCATAATCTTGCAGTCAAGAAAGGCAAGTTCATCGCTTGCTCATGTCATTTGAGTATCTTTATCAAATTACTTGCAAAGTACTATGGTTATCACTATTGCATAAAAACCAAAACCACTACTTTCATAACTATGAATATGACTATGTGGTGGGCAATGGACCCATGGATTGTGTTGATATGGTGGAGGTTCCATTGCAAGGGTTTATATCCATCTAGGATTAAACAACAAATGTCGCCAGTGATTCTTGTGCCGTAATACCCGTGTTAACCATAAGATCCGGAGTGGGACGGAGTAGTCAAAAGTGTTTCCACCTCTCGTTCATCAACGGCTGCGCTTTACCGTAGTACAGTTGTAATCCAAGGGGGCAAGCTGGTGAGGCTGGGGAGTCCTAAGTCCCCACGGCATTGTCCGTAGTACACTTGTCGCCCGAAGGAGCAAGATGGTGAGGCTGGGGAGTCCTAAGTCCCCACGGTATTGCGGTCTATGATGGGTTGTAGCTACCGGCGAAGGAGTTTGGTTCGATCCCAGACTGTCGTCGTGGTCGGGGTCCACCCTGAAATATATGGGAATAATGGGACCGGCGAGGACCCAGGGTCGGGGCATGCAACAAAGGGTGGGTGTTCGAGGTAGCGGAGGAACATGATTGGCTAGACCTTATACCGGGCCTCACACCAAAGGAAGTGTGGATGGGTCGCCCCCGGTTGGCACCAAGGTTAAGATCTCTTATGGGTAAAGCAACACACCTCTGCAGAGTGTAAAGAACCGTGACATGTCACTCCCTGTTCCGGGATATGGAACTGCGAACGCGGCCGGAAAGGAGCTCCATGAAGTTCTAGTAAACCGGTGAAGGCTGACGGACATAGTTCTTCTGAATAAAAGCAACCTTTTGAAGAAATGGTTATGAAAACTTGCATTGGTATTGGACTTTCTGGTCTAATGCCCTAGCTAGTGCATTAAACACCTCTTTCCTATAATGAACTTGTTGAGTACGCTCGTACTCATCCCACTCTTAAATCCCCTGCTTAGATATGGAGGCATCAAAGGAGGATCTACAGTGCAACTCAAAGGCCGAGGAATCAACAACTACCTCAAGAAACAGGACCCTGTCAGAGAAGTCAGATACCACATCCAACAAGGAGAAAACCTAGTTTAGCCATAGAAGTGAACTAGCTTCCTAAACCTAGCTCCTACTTAGCTAGAATCTATTCTTAGCCTCTATATCTAGTCAAATACTCTACAAATAGAGTTCGTGATAGGATTAGACTACGAGTCATTCTTCTGGAGTTTATTTGCAGATTTACCTCATTGTAAAGTAGGAGGCTGTGATGATCTTATGTAACAGAGTCAATGTTGTAATTATATAGACATGCCTTGGACCCGCATATGTTTATGTTGTACCACTCTGAGCGATATAATACTAGTGAAGCGGTGTTTCATTGGTGTTATATCAGACTTGCATACTACACCATGCAGTGGTATGCCGGGTCACCACAGAGTGTCCTTGAGGGGGGCGTTGCCCAACCACCAGTCCATCCAAAAGTTAGTACACATTCCATCCTTGACCACATTCTCAGCCCCTACTTTGAAAATATGTTTTATCTTGTGCAAGCTCTTACAAAATTGAGATCCACCTTGGCTAGTTCCCGCAAACAGGTCCGAGACGTCCATGTATTTGACGTTGATAATCTTTGCCAAACAATGTCTTCGTCTTGATACAACCTCCACGCCCACTTGAGTAGAAGAGTAATATTCATTTTCTTCGTGTTGAGCAAATCCAGACCCCCGAATTCTTTAGGTCTGCAAATTGTTGGCCGATGGTACTTGCATTTTGGGCCTGATCCTTTCTAGTAATATTTTGACCTGTGAGAGTCAAACCTTACATGAATCCCATCATGCAGAACAAAGAGCCCCATCCCAAACATCCGAAGGTTATCGAGGTAGGCATTTGAGAGAATTAGTCGTCCCTCGAGGATAACAGTTTACCTAGCCACGGTTCGATCTTGTCAGCCAGCTTCCTAACCAAGAAGAGCCATTGTTCCAAGGAAAGTTTTCTATCCGAGATTAGCAAACCCAAATATACGAAGGAAAGGCACCCATCTTACATTTGAGCTATTATACTAAATTTATCAAATTTATCTAAATTTGTTCCGTCCAGACAAGGATGTCACAAATTTATCTAAATATAGATGTACCTATTATACTAAACAGTGTCTAGATATATCTAAATTTAGATAAATCTTCGACATTCTTTTATGAATAGAGGAGTAGAAAATTACCAAAATGGTATTCTCACTATCTGCAACGGATTTTTTTCTTTATTAGCATGCACTCACACAATGGCATGTTCTGTCCCCCTCTTGCGCCGCCAGGTGGAGGCACTACGCTACTCCCCCGCCAACTAGAGACCGTCATCGCACCAGCGTCTACCCCGCAGCCCTTGAAGCTACAGATGAGACGGTGCTGGCCACCACCGCCCGTGGCCACTATCGCCACGGTGATGGACAGGAAGGGCTCTTCCTAGGAGTCGCCACCATGGTTGCGTGGGGATGTGTCCGCGAGAGGTGAGCTTGACGGTGGCGTAGCCGTGTAGGTAGACATGGTGCGCCTTCAGAGCATTGGCTGGCACAACTCGGGGCTACTTGAGATTCATTGGGAGTGAATGGAGGAATGAATTGGAAAAGATGAATATGGTGTGTGGGCCCCAATATCAGTGATAGTAACCTGTAAATCTGATTAGGACTGTTGCTTTCTTGGTGCTCTGGACAGTTCCAATGATCAATTTAGATCGAAGTTGAGGCAGAGCGGGTTAATCAATTTAGTATTAGTGTAGTCGGTAATTTCCTGCTCAAACTCTCTAGCGATTTTTGAAAAAATTAGGAGAACTGGTACTAACCAGCAAACGTGGCCCCAATCGTGATAGTTTCTTACTCATTACTTGTTTTGACAAAAATATATTAGTACTTGTTTTCTAAGCACCAAGCACTATACATGGTCTAACATTGCAAATCATTTAACTGAACAACAGTCAAATTTACCAGCAGTCCAATGTGATGGGCTATTTCGATCATTTCAGGATCGACCAATTTCAATAGGAGATGAGTTAATAGCAAAAAAAACACCATTTTATAATTTTAATTTACTAATAACCATCATGCTCCCTCTCCCATGCTCCCTCCCCCATGCTCCAGAAGGAGCATACAGAGCTCGTCAACAATCATTGCTCTAGGATGAGCATCATGGAGAAGAGCCACCGCGGGAAGGAGTTCTATGCCGCCATAAAAAATGCCGAGACCGACCTCCGCACGCCCCTCGTTGTGCCTGACACCGACAAGGAAAGTGGAGGCAGCATCGGCCAGCAGGCGTCCACCAGCTCTCGTGCATGAATCTCCGCGGAGCAATCGGGCCGAAGATGCGGCAACAAGTTCGAGGCAGCAGTGACCAATGGGTTAATGCTTTGGGAGAGAGGTAGGTGATACAATTTTTATTTTTTTTATTTTTTGTAGGGTTGACAAGTGGGTCCTAGTTCACATCAGCAAATTAGTCCGGATAAATGGGTCCCACATGTCAGAAATAGCATCAATTCGCGACCAATTCATCTTAATTTGTTTTGCCAAATATTTAGAAAAACATGAGGGTTTTGTATCCTGCAAACATAATGTGATGGTTTCTTTTTGGTAACTTTAAATTATAAAATACTGGTTTTATGTTATTAACTCGTGTAAGGCCTATTGGATGGCTTCTACAAGCTCGTAACGGGGATTGCTGATTACAATTAGCTTACTAGAATTATTATTAGACTTGGATGATTAGCGTGAGTTTGCATTTCAAAATATCTACTCCATGCTTATTAACTGTTTACAAAAAGATGGCCGGTTATGATCTATTCAACCCCACGTGTACTCGGTTGGAATATTAAGTTTTTTTTTTCATACAAGTTGAATCCAAAAAAGCAACACTGAAAAAAAAAACACATGCCAAAAACTAGGCATTCATTTTCTCGTGTTAGTCATTGATCACTAGTGAAATTGACGTCCTAGCTTTACGTACAGCACAATACAAACGTGTGTTGGGCTATTATTGGCTTTTCTTTCTTTCCACGAAGGTATTAATTAATATATTATTGGCTTCTACTACGAGCTACTACATAAATTCTAGCTTGGAGTAATTGTCCTAACAAAGAGGGTCGAAGTTTTGTGCATCGGTGCCGGTATAAGATTTTGCTAATTCCGAGTTAACTGAAATATTGTTTGGAACTTTCCTTAAGTGTTTTTATTAGTTCGTTCATGATTCATGTCCGTCATGAATTGCAACTTGGGTTCCAACTATAGTAAGATTTGGTGACAAATTCGGTGTCAAGCTATAAATTTTGATGACCATCCAAATAAGAAAAACAAAGTCGATGTTGTACATTTTGATCCCAAACAAAAAAAAATCATTTTCAAAGAGAAACAACTTGTGGTTAGAATGGCAGTGGCATTTCCCACTAGAATGTAATCTCTAGGTTAACGCTTTGGTTTCTCATAAATGCATTTTTTTTAGTAGGAGGCGGCGTTCTCGTCGATAGCGAGACGTCTGTGTAACTTCATCAAATCTCAAGACCTCCCGGAACAAATTTTTTACTTCGTCTCTTAGATGCTCGTAGAGGTAGGATATGTGTGCGTACATGTACACATTTATCACTGTTTACAACTGTACCGTGTTTCGTAAAAAGAAATACTCTAACTACACATATTACACTCAAACTTTAAGAATCATGTCACCCGCCTACCAGGTCGGCCAAGTGATATTCCGGCGCCGACTAGCCGTACTACAGCTGGAAATAAACTTGTCGGGGATCGAGATTTTTTGCTAAGCCTAGTGGCATATGCTGATATCAACCCAGTCAGCGATCTGATCCAAACAACCACGCTAAACAAATGAACACCAAGCCAGAAAGAAAAGAAAAAGGGCAAACACGTGCGTGCTGCTGGATCGGGTTGGTGGTGGTACGAGGTACACTGAACTTTCTCCAGAGCAAGGTACACCGAACCTAGCCGATTACCGAGATGGAAAATTCAGCAGTATTCCAACAGCTACTACCAGTACCAGCCTGGGCTAATAAAGGCGACGGCTACGACCGTTGAAACATCAGTAAATATTTCGCAGCGGCTTGACCCAGCAGGCAGCATCAATGTCGCATTCTGACGACATGGCGTCCATGCGCCGCATCGACGAGGAACGCCCAGTTTCCACGGAGATAATTAACAGAGGAAATTGCAAAGGTTTCACGGAGACCGGACTCAGTATGTGGCGGACGAACAACCAGAAAACCTACTACCTCAGGCGATAGAAATATGCCAAAAGTGTGTCAAAATACATATATATATATCTGGACACTCTTTATTGCATAGATACATTCAAATTAAAAAAAATGATATACCTTTTTAGACAGAGAGAGTAGATCCAAAATAGAAAAAAATCCTTTCCATGATCTGGGGTAAAACGGTGATGTGTAACTACTCTATCCCTTTATTTATAAATAAGTGACTCAATTTTATCTAGATTTGAATATATCAAAATATATTTTAGTTACAGATTCTTTCGTATCTAAAAAAAATTAAGACATTTATTTTAAGATGAAAGTAGTAATTGAGAACTCAGGTTGATCAGGTACCATACATCATCGTCACGTTTAGCGCTTCCCGCCGCAGCCGCCAAGCTGGGAGCCTATCCTCTATCGGCGGTCTCATGGTAGCAAGGTGTCGTGACCTTAACTTTCTTTGCTTACTTCTTATCCTTTGTCTTAATGTGTTTCAGTATAATTAGACTTTCCTTTAGAAACACAATAATACAATACACACCCATATATATATGCACATATATGCACCCTATGCACAAACGTGTGCACATTGTATCTGTGTGAGCATCTCTAAAAGATTAAGTTCGAAAAACTGATCCATGGATCCCTTTTAGACTAGAATTACAGAAAGAAATTAGTCGACCCACTAGTACTACTCTGTTGTGGATTACTACTCCATCCGTTTAAAAGAAGGTGTCTTAATTTTATCTAGATACAAATATATTTCTAGCTAAAATGCATCTAGATACATCTGTATCTTTTTTTTGCGAATGAGATACATCTGTATCTAGATAAAAGTGAGACGCCTATTTTTAAACAGATGGAGTAGAATTTTTCCGCATGCACCAACAACCAGCTGATCAAGTATTGCATACTCCCTCCTTGGGAAAACCTACATTTTTTTTTCTAAATAAAGTGATGTAAAGTTTGATCAAGTAATTAAGTATGTAGCAAAATATATCAACATCTGAATATTTCTTGAAACAACATCTAGAATATCGAACGTATGCCATATGAAACCGTACATCAAGATGGATGCATATTTGATAAAATTTTACGTCGTTTGAGTTTCAAAAGAAAAATCATATACACTCCGTTCTAGCAACGAGTACCTTTTTCTTTTCCCCTGTATATATAGTAGCTCTGTCCTATACAGTAGTGTAATTACGACCATCATCGACTTGGAAATTGTTGTGTTGGGTCATTGGGGGATTTTCTTCCCTACAAATATGGAGTAGTACTCGACAAAAGAGGTGAGGGTAGCAGGTTCTACACGGTTCAGAAGTGGTAAATATCTATCTGCCGGTCCGGTCGACAACATGCCATTTTCCCTGCATTTCTGGACACGACCAGTCGACCACGCAATGATGGATGGATGGATGGAGTGGAGCTCCAGAAAGGCCACCGAATCAGCACCATCATCTCGCCTCGCCGGAGTCGCTGTCACCGGAAATGCAAGGTCGGCATTCGTCGGGAACATCGTGCCGCTACCTCATCGATCTCTCTCCTGGATACCAGCATGCACGTACTTATCCTCTGGCAGAGTGGCTCGCACATATTCTAGGCTTTTCTCGCCCGCGCTGTTGGTTAAGAGCAAGATTAATAGAGTAGCTCACTGCTGGCTATATAGCCATGCCATGTCACCCTACAGCCATTGTAAAGCCCATTCATACAATAAGCTAGCTATTGGATTGACTCTTAGATGGGCTTTAATTCAAATTTAATTATTTAAGCACGCATGGCATTGGACCTGAGCTGCATGCAAGCCCCTTTTTCCTCGTTCCGTGTGTTGTAGCCCGGCGATACTGCAAGCGCCAGCTCCTCTCTCTCTCCTCCTTCCTCTCTCTTCCACATCAGATTTTTCTGACATGTCCCTTGCTGTAGCCTGCTAAGCGTTCATTGTTGTACTTGCTCTAATTTGGCGGGTGCAGTGCAGGTACGTGGAGACCAACCGAAGATCGCCGGGCCGAGGTGGCCGGACAGATGCCCGCCGCAAAGAGCATCACGCTTTTTCAGCCTTGTCGCGAGCAACGGAGCCGAAGGCATCTCAAGTTACCGACACATTTCAAACACGAAAACTATCTATTTCAGCCTGTTTAAATCGAGTTATGGACAAAAAAGATAAGTTTTGAGTGCACGTCTGTTTGGCCCGGGGTCTGCTCCAACAGCCTGCCTCATTTTTTCAATAATAGTTTTATTTATATGAAGTAATTTACATAGTGCTAAAAAGAGGTAAAGTTAAAACCCTAGTTACGGTTTGTGCCACGGACGACTACTCATCATCGTCGGTGTCAACTGGAGGCACACACACGGCAAGAGCCGGTAAAAGCAGGATGCGGCGGCAGGTCGGCGGCATTGGTGCGTGAGGAAGTGGCGGTGGCGCACGCGTGAGAGGAGGTGGTGGTACGCGCGCCTAGCTGCACGTAGCTGTCATTGGCCTACCCCGAGCCCATGCAGACTCCCATAGCTGAACGGCGAGACCGTGGCACTAGGTGGTAGCTAGCTCGTTCGCCTATTCTTCCATGCGGTCCGTTGGATGGACCTCCAGGTTCACGCCGACTGGTAGAGCAGGCTCACCGCCATTACCGAAGAGGTCGTCGCCGTGGTCCCCTTCATCGTCCTCCTCCTCTTCGTCCATGCCGACGCCTCTCTCTCGGTTGAAGAAGCCCATGTCTACGAAGTATTCTAGTCGGCTGCGCAGGTTGAACTCCCACGACCCAAAGGAGTGCCAGTTGTAAGTCCATGGCGAAGGCCGGATTGTCGCGCAGATCTGGCGGGAGGATGAAGCGGTGGTGATGGATCTCGTCGAGCCGCTCGTGTGGCACAGGCACCTGCCGGCGAATTGAGGAGTCATTCCGCCTGTAGGTTGACATCCAACCAGGACACCGAGCGACCCTAGTCAAATTGTCATCGCATGTGGTCCACCGAAATGTAGCGGCGGTCCTGCTACTTCTCCTTGCCGCCGCGAGATGAGCTGGCCTTATGGTCGTGCTTGGTCTTGCCGAAGGGCCATCCTTTTCTCATAGTGTCGGCATGTTTGATGGAAGTGTTAGTGGGCAATGGCTCTGGCAATGGCGTGGCGAGGAGTGGACGCTGCCTTTAGTGTCTAGCGCGAAATCAAGCATCGCCCGCGACAGCGACATCACTAACGCGCGGAAGGCGAGGCGACGCCATTAACGTGACGCAGAAAAGCCCCAAGCAACCCTACCGGTTAGTATTGGCTCGCTGAAGACGAAACGAGTGGGTCACTACCAAGTTGACCCAAGAGTGAAGGGTGCGGAGACGCGCTGTCGTTGCTTATTCGACGGTACCTCGGAGGAGGGATCCTCACGAGGGGGAGAAGAAGTAGGGGCCATAGGGCGGAGTGCACACGGGACGGTGGTACGCGATTTACCCAGCTTCGGAACACCTGCACGACGACAGGGCCTACTGCTGCTTGTCTGGAATTATCTGGGCGCTTTCGCGTTGTTACAATGAGTTGTGATCGTGCCTCTAGGGCTCCCAGGATCCGGCTTATAAAGGCGCACGGATCAAGGGTTTACATGGAGAGTCCTAGCCGGATTACAGGTTTGCCTAACTACGGTACAATGTCTTGCCGTGTACGTCAAGGATCCACCCTTCCATCTATGTCACCCGGATCCGGGTACTTACTGGGCCTCCATGGATCCGGGTTCTTCCACAAGGTCGGTCGGATCCGGCTCCCTGCTCCTGGGCCGGACATCTTCCGTCAGGATCAACAGCAACTGGGCCGCCCGATGGGCCACATGCCTCATCACCATCTGTGGGCCACCCGGGCTTGCCGGATCTTGGCACTGTCGATGGTACACCCATGAAGTATACCCACAACAGTAGCCCCCAGAGTTCTCCGAATTTCGCCTGCAGTTTCCGCCATGCTTGCACCTTAGGTTTCCGGCATCGTTGGTAACGCGGAGAAATTTGAAGAACTCCAACTTCACATTTTCTTCTTTCCTAACCTTTAGTCAGAAAATCCCCCATCCTGCGGGACTTCATCCATTGACATTTTCAAACATGTCTCCGGGTTACTCCCCTGCTTGCGAATGGGGATTACTTATCTTCGCGCCTTTACCCGGAATCTTTAGCAGACTCGAACGGTTCCGCCAATTCTGGCGCCATTTTCGCCCGATTTGTGCGGTAACTTATCTCTAGCCATTTTTACCGTTTAGGGTTTGGGACACGTGTCACGCATCCAACGGCGCGACGCTTGCGTTCCGACCACAGGATGCGGAGCACGAATCTCGTCCCCTCAGCCTATAAATATCCGCCGTCGACCCCCCAATCCTCATTCACCCCCTTTCTACCTCTCTGCGAAGCGCCGCCTCGAGCTTTCTCTCCGCCGTGCCGAAATCTCGCCGGACTCTCGCCGGAACTGCTTCGCCACCGTAAGGAGTTCGTCCTGTTCTTAACTTCAGCGAGCCACCGCGTCGAAACCTCGTCGCCGGCGACTCCGGCCACCGCGGACTCCATCACGGTGAGTTCTCGAGCTTCGCTCTCGCGCCGTAGTCGGTAGGGATGATCATTAGGTTGACGACGCAGGATCCGACTAAGGAATGTTTCCGCCAATGTCTTTTCTTCAGATGTCTTCAACGACTCCGCCTCCAACCTCTGAACCAATCCTGGCAACCCCAATCTCTTCCGCCCCTCCACCCTTCGCCCCCGTCAGGCTGGATCCTTCAAAGGATTCCGGCAAGGAGGCTGAAGGGACTTCTGCTAACCCGGAAAAAACCTCCAGGGCAGATCAGGCGGAGCACAAGGCGGAAGAAGTCGCCAAAAAATCGAAGGCTCGTCAACGAGACTCTGAAGCCAAGGGAAAATGGTGGCCCTGTACCACCACTGAGATGGAGCTGAAGAACCTCGAGGCGGAGGGCTTCCTGCAACCCGGAAGCTGGAGGTCAGTTCCGAATGCTTTAGCTCCAGCTTCGGAAGACAACGAGATGGTGCTGACGAAAGCACTGGTGGAGCGGGGCTTTTTATTTCCGCCTTCGGACTTCTTCCTGGAAATCCTGAAGGTCTATGGGCTCCAGCCCCATAACATTTCTCCGAACAGCGTGCTTGCGATCAGCAATCACGTTACCCTCTGCGAGGGCCATCTCCGGGTAACTCTCGAGTTCTCCCTGTTCCAATACTACTTCACTGTCAAGAAGGAGAGGATCCGGCAGTCCACCGAACTAGCAACATGCGGATCCATCACCTTCATGATCCGCCCAGGCCGCGTCTACCCCCACACCGACCGCCACGAATCCGCGCGGTACTGGTCTGGGGGCTTCTTCTACTTGAAGGACGTCTCCGACCCGGCGAGCACAAGGAAATTGCCGCCGTTCAAGAACTGCCCCTCCACCGAGCTTCCGGCATGGTCACACTGCCCCCACCTCTCCGACTCGCCCCAGCTCACACGCGCAGTCAGGCGGATCTGCAAGCTGACGGAAGAGGGGCTGACAGGGAAGGACTTGACCCTTTCCTGGTTCACCAAGCGGATCCAGCCGCTCCAACACAGGGACCAACTGATGTTCCAGTACACAGGGCGCGACGACCCAATGCGCGCCACAAAAGACAATCTTTCCGCCGACGCCATCGACAAGAGGATCCGGGTCCTCATCAAGATTCCGCGTGAACTTCACGTTCACGTGTGCAACAAAGACATTCACATGAATGGCTCCGGAACCGCGGTACGTCGCCTTGACTTTAGCCCATTATGTTTCTTCGCATTCAAATTTTTTGTCTAAATGTTTAACTCTATGCATCAGCTTGAGGCGCTTGAAGAAAATGAACTCGGAACCCTTCTCCGGGTTCCTTCCACCGGCAACACAGATCCGGAAGCTGCATCAGAGGCGGAAGCCCACGAGGCTCCGCGCCCTTCTAAGAGGAAAAGGGCTGCCCCCTCCAGCCCTTCGGCCAAGCGTGCCCGCGACGTGCTCAGCATCGCGGCAACTCGCAAGGCGGAGGCGGAGAAAAAGCGCCTCAAGCTCATCGATACCAGCAACCGATCCCAAACGGACATCCAGCAGTTCTTCAGACCTTCCGGGTAAGTGCAAAGTCTTCGAAGGAAAATTCTTCCGCTATCGTGAATCAGCACATACTCAATCGTAATGTTCTTTTCTTTTCGCAACATAAGTTCCGAAAACCAGCCCCCCAAGGCCCCTAAAGCCCCCAAGAAGAAGACTAAGCCATCTCCGGCTTCCATACCAGTCACACCAGAAGTCGGAGTTCCACCCAAGGCTGCTTCAGCCGCCAAGCCGGATCCTAAGGACGTTATCAACGTTGATGACATCCCTGAAGATCCGGCCACCGAGACTGCGCAAGGCGATTCCGGCAAGGGTGCCTCCTCGTCTGCTCCTCCGCCTGAGCATCCCACCGCTACTTCCGCCGAGCCAACGGCCGAACAATACGAGCAGAAAGTGCAGCTGATCAATGCCACTGGCGCGTCCCAAACTTCGTCGCTGCAGAAGCTCCCCCTTTCTCAACGTCACGCGGAAATTTCAGCCATGATGGAGAAAGTATGGGGGCCTGCGGATACGGAGATGAAGGAGCTCTCCGACCTTGAGAGCGAACTCAAGGTCTTTTTTGCTAAGCATAAGGAGGTGCGCCAGGTAACACTAGCCCCCAAGCATTGGTTCAGACATTTTTCCGTGTAACATGTGTTAGCCGATGCTTCTCTCAACATTAGTCTTAGACGGAAATTTAAAATTTTCTCAATCCAGAACTTTAAACTCCTCGCCAGCCCCCAGAATTTTGAATTTCCGGCTAAATCCTCTCTGCGTTTCAGAGCACGCGGAAGCTGCACGAAGATCTGCGCGTCCATGTGCTGGAGCAGATGACGGAAATAAAAGGGCTACGCCAGACTGCTGAGAATAGTCGTCAAGCTGTGCTCCGCCTGGAGACCCGATTGAAGGGTGAGAAATCCGGGTTGCCTAAATTTGTACTGTGTGAACCACTAAAGTGTATAACTTGTGTGATGTTCTGTTCTCAGAAGAAACTGACAAGCATCCCACCATCGATGCCTTATCCGCCAAGATCCAAGTATTGGAGGCGGAGAATGAAACTCTGAAGAACTTCTTGAAAGAGTCCTCCGAGAAGGAAACTAAAGAAAAGAAAGAGCTCTCCGAGAAACATTCCCGCGAGATGGCGGAACTGGCTGACAAACTCAAGAAGAGCCAGCAAAGGGTGAACACCCTGGCGGCCAAGAACAAGAGCCAGGAGGCAGAGGCGGAAGCAATTGACAAGTTGATCTTCCGTAAGGACCCTTTTTGTTATTGTCTTGACTCCGGCTTCCTCAAAATTTTCTCTGTCTGCGGAAGAAACTGATCCTTTTTACTTTGCAGCAAGCCTAGGCTTTGAGTGGACCAAAGATTCAACCCTCAAAAGAACTGAGGCATATGATGAAGCGCGGACCTCAATCGATGATCTCGTCGAAGCATGTCGCGGAATCGCCAAGTCCCTCAACCTGAAGAGAGCCAAGACAACGGTGATTGACCGCATGACGAAACTCATGCGGAACGTGCCGGAACTTATCAAGGATTGGCAGGAATCTTCATCTCGCGGAGTCGCTGCCCTCGTGCTAGCCACCTGCAAGGCGCACTTCCCTACCATGAGATTTTCAGATGTCGCACGCGGAGTCCCCAAGGATACCGTCATGAGACATCTCCTCTCGGAAGCCATGGGATTTGATCGCCTTTTTGCTAGACGAGTTAACCACTCGTTTTGGTACAACAAATATGATCTTCCCACACTACAAGAAAAAAGTCATGTAGAGACGTCTATGTTAGAGGCTAGAGACGCTAAATTTCATCTCTAGATAGTTGTAAAGACGCTAGTATAAAGCGTCATAGAAGCGTCTTCTTATGCACCGTCTCAAATATCGTAAAGACGTAGTGGTAGCGTCCCAAAACTAAAATGAGACGTTTTCAAAAGCGTGTTTACCCTAATAGAGACGCTTCATAGATGCCCAACATACCATCTCTACCGGCATTGAGTCGCTTTATCGCATCCTTGAATGGAATTTATTTTGTGTTGAATACAAATTAATTTATTCTTGAAATATTTGCGAAAATTGTACAAGTGGACAACATTTGACTAATCAAATTCTATTCATCAATGGACAGAAGGCATTACAAAAATGCAGTGCACCGCAAAAAAAATATCATTATATCATTTGATGGCAATTGCGCATTACAAGTGAAATGTACATCCTTACAAAGATTTACACACACGAACTGAATAGTACAGTACATTAGAACTTTCTCATATATTTCTAACTAACGGGAATAATCTGTTAAGATCTCCAAATCATCTGTTCGTACGGTTCACCGCTAATGCAGACCTTCGTTGCTCTTTACGAAGCCGCTTGAAAAATCTTCACAAAAAGTATCCTGCAGAGGGACAACTACAAGAGAAAAATCAATAGGTATTCTAATATCAATTTTAGAGCAACTTAATAATATTCTTATGATCTCAGAGTAAATACCATTTACCGCGTGCAACATTATTTTTTTATCCTAGAGTTCCAATCTGATGGAAGACTACACATGCGTATACTAGATGAGTCTAGCAGGATCCTGTTTGTCGATAAATCCAAAATGTCAAGGCGTTAGTTCCAGTACATAATCTAGGTGCATTAAAATAGTTATACATAAAAGTTACTTTGTGTTGCTCGATGCCGTTGGTGCCCAGCTTTGCATACTACCTCCATGTGCTGGCTCATTTATCTTCTGAGAAAAAATACCTCAATAGTCAATATCCATGACCAACAGATAAATAAGAGGACGGACTCTAATCTGCACCATACAAAGAAATGTTTCATAGATCTTAGAGGGGAGAAGTGGGATAGGTAACTACTCGCAGACAGAAATAATTAAGGAGGCTAGGGCCAGTGAAGAATGATGATCGAACTCACCAGATTCAGCGACGATCGAATGCAGCAAGCGGATTTATCCTCAGAATCGTACTCGCATGGGTCTCCGCAGATGCCTATAGGAGTATTAGCAGTTAGCACCTATGGCCGCCGGAGGAGAGAGTGCGCTGCACAGGGCGCAGCGCGATTGGATCGGATGGCGCCGTGGCGGCGGCTTAGGTTTAACATGGGGCGCGGGGAATATAACTACTTGGCTTAATCCTGGATAAGTGCCGATCTGTAGGTTATTAAAAGTCTTTTTTTTAGCATGTAAATTCTAAAGTTTAGGACGATCTATGGTGCGTCTCAACAAACGTCTTAACAAACACCTCGACTACGGATGTAGAGACGAAATAGAAAGCGTCAAATGCATAGCGTCTCTACATGACTCTTTTCTTGTAGTGCCAAAGGATTTTCCGACCCGGAGGAGGAGGAAGAAGAAGCTGCCGAGGAGGGCGATGAGGAAGGCTCCAGGTCAAGTGCTGACCACCATGAGGAAGGTTCCGACTTCGACGACGGCGGCTCAGGCGGTGGCTCGGATGATGGCTCCTGATACGTCTTCGACGTATCGATAATTTCTTATGTTCCATGCCACATTATTGATGATATCTACATGTTTTATGCACACTTTATGTCATATTCGTGCATTTTCTGGAACTAACCTATTAACAAGATGCCGAAGTGCCAGTTGCTGTTTTCTGCTGTTTTTGGTTTCAGAAATCCTAGTAACGAAATATTCTCGGAATTGGACGAAATCAACACCCAGGGTCCTATTTTGCTACGAAGCTTCCAGAAGACCGAAGAGGAGACGAAGTGGAGCCACGAGGTGGCGACACCATAGGGCGGCGCGGCCCAAGCCCTGGCCGCGCCGACCTATGGTGTGGGCCCCTCGTGCCGCCTCCTGACCTGCCCTTCTGCCTACTTAAAGCCTCCGTCGCGAAACCCCCAGTACCGAGAGCCACGATACGGAAAACCTTCCAGAGACGCCGCCGCCGCCAATCCCATCTCGGGGGATTCAGGAGATCGCCTCCGGCACCCTGCCGGAGAGGGGAATCATCTCCCGGAGGACTCTACGCCGCCATGGTCGCCTCCGGAGTGATGTGTGAGTAGTCTACCCCTGGATTATGGGTCCATAGCAGTAGCTAGATGGTTGTCTTCTCCCCATTGTGCTTAATTGTCAGGTCTTGTGAGCTGCCTAACATGATCAAGATCATCTATCTGTAATTCTATATGTTGCGTTTGTTGGGATCCGATGAATAGAGAATACTTGTTATGTTGATTATCAAAGTTATGTCTATGTGTTGTTTATGATCTTGCATGCTCTCCGTTACTAGTAGATGCTCTGGCCAAGTAGATGCTTGTAACTCCAAGAGGGAGTATTTATGCTCGATAGTGGGTTCATGTCTCCGTGAATCTGGGGAAGTGACAGAAATCTCTAAGATTATGGATGTGCTGTTGCCACTAGGGATAAAACATTGATGCTATGTCCGAGGATGTAGTTATTGATTACATTACGCGCAATACTTAATGCAATTGTCTGTTGTTAGCAACTTAATACTGGAGGGGGTTCGGATGATAACCTGAAGGTGGACTTTTTAGGCATAGATGCATGCTGGATAGCGGTCTATGTACTTTGTCGTAATGCCCAATTAAATCTCACAATACTCATCATAATATGTATGTGCATGGTCATGCCCTCTTTATTTGTCAATTGCCCAACTGTAATTTGTTCACCCAACATGCTGTTTATCTTATGGGAGAGACACCTCTAGTGAACTGTGGACCCCGGTCCAATTCTCTATACTGAAATACAATCTACTGCAATACTGTTCTACTGTTTTCTGCAAACAATCATCTTCCACACTATACATCTAATCCTTTGTTACAGCAAGCCGGTGAGATTGACAACCTCACTGTTTCGTTGGGGCAAAGTACTTTGGTTGTGTTGTGCAGGTTCCACGTTGGCGCCGGAATCCCTGGTGTTGCGCCGCACTACATCCCGCCGCCATCAACCTTCAACGTGCTTCTTGGCTCCTACTGGTTCGATAAACCTTGGTTTCATACTGAGGGAAAACTTGCCGCTGTACGCATCACACCTTCCTCTTGGGGTTCCCAACGGACGCGTGCTGTACGCGTATCAAGCTCTTTTTCTGGCGCCGTTGCCGGGGAGATCAAGACACGCTGCAAGGGGAGTCTCCACTTCCCAATCTCTTTACTTTGTTTTTGTCTTGCTTAGTTTTATTTACTACTTTGTTTGCTGCACTAAATCAAAATACAAAAAAAAATTAGTTGCTAGTTTTACTTTATTTGCTATCTCGTTTGCTATATCAAAAACACAAAAAAATTAGTTACTTGTATTTGCTTTACTTATTTCATCATGTTTCCTCCTAAGTTTGTTCTTAAAGATGTACCGGTAGGCCGAGGGTCTATCCTTGGGAAAGATAATATAGAAGATTTTTTCACTCATATTAGTACGGTTGAAGATTTTGAAGATAGACACTTGGTAGAACTTGCTCCTACTTATGAAATTGCTGTTGCTTCTTTAGTACACGCGTTAGAAGCTAGATTTGTTAATCTTAATCCTGTGATTCAACATATGTTTCTTACACTCAGTGATATGGAAGAAGGAGAAAAGAAAGATTTTGTATTAGAAACCCTTCTTAAAGAATTTGGGGGAATAGCGAGAGAAGCTAGAAAAGTCTTCACTAAATATAATATGCTAGGCTCTTATACCAACTTTGCCAGTACCCTTGAGAAGATGGAAAAGGATAGACAAAAGTACACTAATGAAGTTAATTATGAGGGGGATATTAAAACATCAATACCTTGCAAGCTCTTCGGAATGTGTGAGGCACTAGAAAAGAATTTTGATTGGATTGTTCCTGAAGATTTGTTTGATGAGAGTAGCAAGCCCAAGACTAATGAAAAGGGAGCCTCTGAAACTCACATAGAAAAGATAAAATGCATAGTTGAGAAAACTCCACACCCCGCTGTAGATGCACCATCTCTTGATAATACTTGATACACACTTTCTGCGCCTAGCTGAAAGGCGTTAAAGAAAAGCGCTTATGGGAGACAACCCATGGTTTTTACTACAGTACTTTGTTTTTATTTTGTGTCTTGGAAGTTGTTTACTACTGTAGCAACCTCTCCTTATCTTAGTTTAGTGTTTTGTTGTGCCAAGTAAAGTCGTTGATAGTAAAGTTCATACTAGATTTGGATTACTGCGCAGAAACAGATTTCTTTTCTGTCACGAATCTGGGCTGTTTTCTCTGTAGGTAACTCAGAAAATTATGCCAATTTACGTGAGTGATCCTCAGATATGTACGTAACTTTCATTCAATTTGAGCATTTTCATTTGAGCAAGTCTGGTGCCTCGATAAAATTCGTCAATATGAACTGTTCTGTTTTGACAGATTCTGCCTTTTATTTCGCATTGCCTCTTTTGCTATGTTGGATGAATTTCTTTGATCCATTAATGTCCAGTAGCTTTATGCAATGTCCAGAAGTGTTAAGAATGATTATGTCACCTCTGAACATGTTAATTTTTATTGTCCACTAATCCTCTAATGAGTTGTTCTAAGTTTGGTGTGGAGGAAGTTTTCAAGGATCAAGAGAGGAGCATGATGCAACATGATCAAGGAGAGTGAAAGCTCTAAGCTTGGGGATGCCCCGGTGGTTCACCCCTGCATATTCTAAGAAGACTCAAGCGTCTAAGCTTGGGGATGCCCAAGGCATCCCCTTCTTCATCGACAACATTATCAGGTTCCTCCCCTGAAACTATATTTTTATTCCATCACATCTTATGTGCTTTTCTTGGAGCGTCGGTTTGTTTTTGTTTTTTGTTTTGTTTGAATAAAATGGATCCTAGCATTCTTTGTGTGGGAGAGACACGCTCCGCTGTAGCATATGGACAAGTATGTCCTTAGGCTCTACTCATAGTATTCATGGCGAAGTTTCTTCTTCGTTAAATTGTTATATGGTTGGAATTGGAAAATGATACATGTAGTAAATTACTATAATGTCTTGGATAATGTGATACCTGGCAATTGTTGTGCTCATGTTTAAGCTCTTGCATCATATACTTTGCACCCATTAATGAAGAAATACATAGAGCATGCTAAAATTTGGTTTGCATATTTGGTCTCTCTAAGGTCTAGATAATTTCTAGTATTGAGTTTGAACAACAAGGAAGACGGTGTAGAGTCTTATAATGTTTACAATATGTCTTTTATGTAAGTTTTGCTGCACCGGTTCATCCTTGTGTTTGTTTCAAATAACCTTGTGTGGTGACCCGGCATACCACTGCATGGTGTAGTATGCAAGTCTGATAGAACACCAATGAAACACCGTTCCACTAGTATTATATCGCTCAGAGTGGTACAACAGAAACATATGCGGGTCCAAGGCATGTCTATAGAATTACACACACACTCTGTTACATAAATCATCACAGCCTCCTACTTTACAATGAGGTAAAACTGCAAATAAACTCCAGAAGAACGACTCGTAGTCTAGTACTAACACGAACTCTATTTGTAGAGTATTTAACTAGCTACAGAGGCTATGAATAGATTCTAGCTAAATAGGAGCTAAGTTTAGGAAGCTAGTTCCCTTCTATTGCTAATCTAGGTTTTCTCCTTGTTGGATGTAGTGTTTGACTCCTCTGACAGGGTCCTGTCCCTTGAAGTAGTTATTGACTCCTCAGCCTTCGAGTTGCACTGTAGATGCTCCTCCGATGCCTTCATATCTAAGCAGGGGATTTAAGAGTGGGATGAGTACGAGCGTACTCAACAAGTTCATTATAGGAAAGAGGTGTTTAATGCACTAGCTACGGTATTAGACCAGAAGGTCTAATACCAATGCAGGTTTTCATAATCATTTCTTCAAAAGGTTGCTTTTATTCAGAAGAACTATGTCCGTCAGCCTTCACCGGTTTACTAGAACTTCATGGAGCTCCTTTCCGGCAGTGTTCGCAGTTCCATATCCCAGAACAGGGAGTGACTGGTCACAGTTCGTTACACTCTGCAGAGGTGTGTTGCTTTACCCATAAGATATCTTAACCTTTGTGCCAAGCGGGAATGACACGTCAACACTTCCTTTGGTGTGAGGACCGGTATAAGGTGTGGCCAATCATGTTCCTCCGCGACCTCTAACACCCACCCTTTGTTGCAGACTCCGACCCTGGGTCCACGCCGGTCCCATTATTCCCATAGATTTCAGGGTGGACCCCGACCACGACGTCAATGCAGGGCTCTACCATACATTCCTACGCCGGCAGCTGCAACCCATCATAGACCTCATTACCGTTGGGACTTCTACGGGTTCCCACCCCTGCATCATGTCTCGCAAGATCATGTGCACCCAATAATGAGCATCCGTTGATGAACGAGAGGTGGAAACACTTTTGACTACTCCGTCCCACTCCGGATCTTATGGTTAACACGGGTATTGCGGCACAAGAATCACTGGACGACATTTGTTGTTTAATCCTAGATGGATATAAACCCTTGCAATGGAACCTCCACCATATCAACACAATCCATGGTTCCATTGCCCACCACATAGTCATATTCATAGTTATGAAAATAGTGGTTTTGGTTTTTATGCAATAGTGATAATCATAGTACTTTGCAAGTAATTTGATAAAGATACTCAAATGACATGAGCAAGTGATGAACTTGCCTTTCTTGACTGCAAGATTATGCAGGCAAGGTCTTCGATACGCAATAACTCCAAATTCTGAAATGGCATCATCGTCCGGTAAGGACGATGTTTAAAAGATTGGCAAGGATGCAATAATGCATAAGTATGAGATGCAATCGCTCTAAGCGTGACCTAACCCCGATGATTTAGGATTAGTGAGTTGTAATGATTAGTTCTTAGTGTGTTGCACTTTTAGAGTGATTCACAAACAAGGTTTTTATTAAGGGTTGGTTACTTTGTATCATAAGAAAGTAATGCTATACATCATAACAATAATATTAATAGCACACAACAATAAGATTTGGTATAATCCTAACATGTAAAAGACAGTTGTTGGGTTTGGTACTATATGGCATGGTTAATGATTGCTTATCATGTACTTCAAAAGAATAACTTTTGAAGAACATATACTTTGATAAAGAATAAGTATGATGATTAGGGTTGTGGAGTTCTATGATTTGCTATGGTTTCAACTAGTTTCTGGAGTAAGTATTAGATGGATCCCAACAAAGTTGGATTCATCAATAATTAGGGCTTAGATGGTTTTACTTAAGCATAAGCAACTTAAGCAATTAATTATACATGGTTGCTATCAAGGTTGGTATATCTTATTGGTGATAGCTGGCTATGGTCTATGAGTCCTATTAGGCAGGGTTGTTGATTACTCTATATCTACTTCAAAAGAATAACTTTTGAAGAACATATTACTTAAGTAGTAAGAAGCATTTCAATTGAGGGTTATGGGTTCTAGGTTTTGCTATTGGATCCACTAAGTAGGTAGATGGAACATATGAACATGAAAAGTGGATATTCATTTAGCATTTGAATTTACCTAAGAGAGCATGGATATGCAAAGTAAGTGAAACAATTTACTGTAATTTGAGTTTTGTACAAGTATATGGATTTAAGTGTTGTTGGAGTTTTTATGACTTTAGGTGTGATTGTAAACTCCTAATATTATTCATCTTAGAAAATAAAGGTATATTAACTATTTTAAGGTATACTAAATATTCATAAAATAGTAAAAGCCAGTACTAGAATATAATTTAGAGTTGGCTAACATTCATTATTTTATAAAACTTTTAAATGACTTTTATTAATTCAACATCAAAACTAAGTTTTATTTATTGAATCATGTTTAAATTATAATGAAGATAATTATTACATAACTAAAGTTGAAATAATGTTTAATTACATGAGTAATGTTTCTAGTATTTTTTTAGAAGTTAGAAAACAATTTGTATATATTGTTAAGTATTTTCTTTCTAATCTGTAATAAAAATAGGCATACATTTAATTACACTAACATGAGTATTGTACATGTTCCAATTCAATTGGCTTGTATATTTAGGGACACACGGATGAGTTTAGAGCTGGCAATTTATCACACACATATGCACATAGTCGGTCGGTCATACAACGTACGGGTCCAGTCTAGCACAGCCGATCCCCTCACGTCTCTCTCGTCGCCCCTCTCTTTCTCTTTTTCTTTCACACGCATGCACGGACGTCCCACGCGCACAGGCCGTCGCAGCCCCGGCCAGCCGCTGGCCAACTCCGGCGCCGCCGCCCGCCACCGAGGCTTCGCCACCCTCTCCCCTTTCTACTCCTCCACTCTCCACTCTCCCTCGCCGCGACGCCCCTATCGCCCGCGCTCGCGACCTCCGCGACGCTATTGCTTCACCGCCTGCTCTCGGCCGCTACCGGCCGACTCCGACGCCGGCGAGGTGGGGTTTTTGCTCACCTCGGCGTGATCTACAACCTCCCCCTGTTTGATTTGATTTTCGTGGTTCCTCACTGTCGCCCCCAACCTGGAACCCTAGCGGTCGCTGGTCAGTTTAGCCGTCGCCGGCTAACTGAAGGAGATATGCCCTAGAGGCAATAATAAAGTGGTTATTATTTATATCTTAATGTTTATGATAAATATTTATATATCATGCTAGAATTGTATTAACCGAAACATTAGTACATGTGTGATATGTAGACAAACAAGAAGTCCCTAGTATGCCTCTTAAACTAGCTTGTTGATTAATGGATGATTAGTTTCATAATCATGAACATTGGATGTTATTAATAACAAGGTTATATCATTATATGAATGATGTAATGGACACACCCAATTAAGCGTAGCATAAGATCTCGTCATTAAGTTATTTGCTATAAGCTTTCGATACATAGTTACCTAGTCCTTATGACCATGAGATCATGTAAATCACTTATACCGGAAAGGTACTTTGATTACACCAAACACCACTGCGTAAATGGGTGGCTATAAAGGTGGGATTAAGTATCCGGAAAGTATGAGTTGAGGCATATGGATCAACAGTGGGATTTGTCCATCCCGATGACGGATAGATATACTCTGGGCCCTCTCGGTGGAATGTCGTCTAATGTCTTGCAAGCATATGAATGAGTTCATAAGAGACCACATACCACGGTACGAGTAAAGAGTACTTGTCAGGAGACGAGGTTGAACAAGGTATAGAGTGATACCGAAGATCAAACCTCGGACAAGTAAAAATATCGCGAGACAAAGGGAATTGGTAATGTATGTGAATGGTTCATTCGATCACTAAAGTCATCGTTGAATATGTGGGAGCCATTATGGATCTCCAGATCCCGCTATTGGTTATTGGTCGGAGTGAGTACTCAACCATGTCCGCATAGTTCACGAACCGTAGGGTGACACACTTAAAGTTGGATGTTGAAATGGTAGTACTTGAATATGGAATGGAGTTCGAATATTTGTTCGGAGTCCCGGATGAGATCCCGGACATCACGATGAGTTCCGGAATGGTCCGGAGAATAAGATTCATATATAGGATGTCATTTTATGTGAAATAAAATGTCGCGGAAGGTTCTATGGAAGGTTCTAGAAGGTTCTAGAAAAGTCCGGAAAGAAACCACCAAGGAAGGTGGAGTCCACATGGGACTCCACCTCCATGGCCGGCCAGCCCTAGATGGGGTGGAGTCCCAAGTGGACTCCACCATAGGGGGCCGGCCACCCCCCACATGGGAGGTGGAAATCCCACCTTTGGGTGGGAGTCCTAGTTGGGCTAGGTTTCCCACTCTTATGGTAGGTTTTGTTTTCGGGTCTTATTCGAAGTCTTGGCCACCAACACTTGGGATCCACCTATATAATGAGGGGCCAAGGGAGGGGGCCGGCGACCCCAAGACCACAAGCTGGCCGCCCCCCATAGAGTGGCCGGCCACCCCTCCCAAACCCTAGCCGCCCCCCACTCCTCCATATTGCCCGCGTAGCTTAGCGAAGCTCCGCCGGACTTCTTCACCGCCACCGACACCACGCCGTCGTGCTGTCGGATTCAAGAGGAGCTACTACTTCCGCTGCCCGCTGGAACGGGGAGGTGGACGTCGTCTTCATCAACAACCGAACGTGTGACCGAGTACGGAGGTGCTGCCCGTTCGTGGCGCCGGAACCGATCGTGATCAAGATCTTCTACGCGCTTTTGCAAGAGGCAAGTGATCGTCTACCGCAGCAACAAGAGCCTCATCTTGTAGGCTTTGGAATCTCTTCAAGGGTGAGACTCGATACCCCCTCGTTGCTACCGTCTTCTAGATTGCATCTTGGCTTGGATTGCGTGTTCGCGGTAGGAAAATTTTTGTTTTCTATGCAACGTTATCCCACAGTGGTATCAGAGCCGTGTCTATGCATAGATGGTTGCACGAGTAGAACACAATGGTTTGTGGGCGTTGATGCTCTTGTTATCTTTAGTTTGAGTACTTTGCATCTTTATGGCATAGTGGGATGAAGCGGCTCGGACTAACTTTACATGACCGCGTTCATGAGACTTGTTCCTCGTTCGACATGCAACTTGTATTGCATAAGAGGCTTTGCGGGTGTCTGTCTCTCCTACTATAGTAAAGATTCAATTTACTCTTCTATTGAAAACATTAGTATCAACGTTGTGGTTCATGTTCGTAGGTAGATTAGATCTCTCTCGAAAACCCTAAACCACGTAAAATATGCAAACCAAATTAGAGACGTCTAACTTGTTTTTGCAGGGTTTGGTGATGTGATATGGCCATAATGTGATGATGAATATGTATGAGATGATCATTATTGTATTGTGGCAACCGGCAGGAGCCTTATGGTTGTCTTTAAATTTCATGTTGAGTAGTATTTCAAAGTAGTTGTAATAGTTGCTACATGGAGGACAATCATGAAGACGGCGCCATTGACCTTGACGCTACGCCGACGATGATGGAGATCATGCCCGAAGATGATGGAGATCATGTCCGTGCTTTGGAGATGAAGATCAAAGGCGCAAAGACAAAAGGGCCATATCATATCACATATGAACTGCATGTGATGTTAATCCTTTTTATGCATCTTATTTTGCTTAGATCGCGACGGTAGCATTATAAGATGATCCCTCACTAAAATCTCAAGATAATAAAGTGTTCATCCTTAGTAGCACCGTTGCCAAGACTTGTCGTTTTGAAGCATCTCGTGATGATCGGGTGTGATAGAATCAACAAGTGCATACAACGGGTGCAAGACAGTTTTGCACATGCGGATACTAAGGTGGCCTTGACGAGCCTAGCATGTACGTACATGGTCTCGGAACACGTGATACCGAAAGGTAGAGCATGAATCATATGGTTGATATGATGAACACTTTGAGTGTTCGCCATTGAAGTCACACCTTTTCTCGTGATGATCGGGCTTAGGTGCGGTGGATTTGGTTCGTGTGATCACTAAGACAATGCGAGGGATATTGTTTTGAGTGGGAGTTCACCTAGATTTTTAATTATGTTGAATTAAAATTTGAACTCAATTTGTCATAAACTTAGTCTAAACTATTGCAAATATATGTTGTAGAGATGGCGTCCCCAATCAATTTTAATCAGTTCCTAGAGAAAGAGAAACTTAAGAGCAACGGTAGCAACTTCACCGACTGGTTCCGTCATGTGAGGATCTTCCTCTCTGCGGAAATCTGCAATTTGTGCTTGATGCACCGCTAGGTGACCCTCCCGCAGAAGATGAATCCGATGAAGTAAAAGCTGTTTACGCGACTCGGAAAACTTCGGTACTCTCAAGTTCAGTGTGCCATCCTGTGCAGTCTGGAATCCGATCTTCAAAAACGTTTTGAGCACCACGATCCTCATGAGTTGATGAATGAGCTGAAAGCTATATTCGAGACTCATGCGGCCGTGGAATGCTATGAAGCATCGAAACATTTCTTCAGCTGTATGATGGAAGAAGGCAGCTCCGTTAGTGAGCACATGCTCGCCATGACCGGCATGCGAAGAAACTCGATGACTTGGGAATAGTGATTCCTAATAGATCGGGATTAATCGTGTCCTTCAATCACCGCCACCAAGTTACAAGAACTTTGTGATGAACTACAATATGCGTAACATGAACAAGGAGTTACCTGAACTCTTTGGCATGCTAAAAGCTGCTGAGATTGAGATCAAGAAAGAGCACCAAGTGTTGATGGTCAACAAGACCACCGGTTTCAAGAAACAGGCAAGTCTAAGGGAAAATTCAAGAAGGGTGGCAAGAAAGCTGCCACGCCTCCTATGAAACCTAAGAACGGCCCTAAGCCTGATGCTGAGTGCTATTACTGCAAGGAGAAGGGACACTGGAAGCGTAATTGCTCCAAGTATCTGGCTGATCTAAAGAGCGGCCTTGTCAAGAAAAAGAAAGAAGGTATATCTGATATACATGTTATAGATGTTTATCTCACTGGTTCTCGTACTAGTACCTGGTATTTGATACTGGTTCGGTTGCTCATATCTCAGAACTCAAACAGGAACTAAAGAATAAACGAAGACTACTGAAAGATGAAGTGACGATGCACGTTGGAAATGGATCCAAAGTCGATGTGATCGCTGTCGGCACACTTCCTCTACATCTACCTTCGGGATTAGTTTTAAGCCTAAATAATTGTTATTTTGTACCCGCGTTGAGCATGAACATTATATCTGGATCTTGTTTAATGCAAGACGGTTATTCATTCAAGTCTGAGAATAATGGTTGTTCTATTTTTATGAATAATATCTTTTATGGTCGAGCACCACAAAAGAATGGCTTATTTCTGTTAGATCTCGATAGTAGTAATACGCATATACATAACATTGATGCTAAGCGAATTAAATTGAATGATAATTCTACTTATATGTGGCACTGTCGTCTTGGTCATATTGGAGTGAAACGCATGAAGAAACTCCATACTGATGGATTACTTGAATCACTTGACTTTGAGTCACTTGATAGATGCGAAGCATGTCTAATGGGAAAAATGACAAAGACTCCATTTTCTGGTATGATGGAGCGAGCTACAGACTTATTGGAAATCATACATACCGATGTATGTGGACCAATGAGTGTAGCATCACGCGGTGGTTATTGTTATGTTCTAACCTTCACAGATGATCTGAGTAGATATGGGTATATCTATTTCATGAAACATAAATCCGAAACTTTCGAGAAGTTTAAGGAATTTCAAAGTGAAGTAGAAAATCAACGTAACAAGAAGATCAAATTTCTACGATCTGATCGTGGAGGTGAATATCTGAGTTATGAGTTTGGCATGCATTTAAAGAAATGCGGAATACTTTCACAATTGACACCGCCGGGAACACCTCAACGAAACGGTGTGTCCGAATGTCGTAATCGAACTCTCTTAGATATGGTTCGTAGTATGATGTCTCTTACTGATTTGCCGTTATCATTTTGGAGTTATGCATTAGAGACAGCCGCATTCACTTTAAATAGAGCACCATCAAAATCCGTAGAAACGACACCGTATGAATTATGGTTTAATAAGAAACCTAAGCTGTCGTTCCTGAAAGTTTGGGGTTGCGAAGCCTATGTAAAGAAGTTACAACCGGACAAGCTAGAACCCAAAGCGGAGAAATGCGTCTTCATAGGATACCCTAAGGAAACTATAGGGTACACTTTCTATCACAGATCCGAAGGCAAAATCTTTGTTGCTAAGAACGGAACCTTTCTTGAGAAAGAATTTCTCACTAAAGAAGTGACTGGAAGAAAAGTAGAACTCGATGAGATTGATGAATCTATACTCGTTGATCAGAGTAGTGTAGTACCGGAAGTTGTACCTGTACCGCCTACACCGGCAACAGAGGAAGCTAATGATAATGATCATGAAACTTCGAACGAGGAAACTACTAAACCTCGCAGATCGACAAGGGAACGTGCCACTCCTGATTGGTATGATCCTTGTCTAAATGTCATGATTGTGGATAACAATGATGAGGACCCTGCGACGTATGAAGAAGCGATGATGAGCCCAGATTCCAACAAATGGCAAGAAGCCATGAAATCCGAAATGGGATCCATGTATGATAACAAAGTATGGACTTTAGTAGACTTACCTGATAGCCGAAAGGCTGTTGAGAATAAATGGATCTTCAAGAGAAAAACAGATGCTGATGGTAATATTACTGTCTATAAAGCTCGACTTGTCGCAAAGGGTTTCCGACAAATTCAAGGAGTTGACTACGATGAGACTTTCTCACCCGTAGCGAAGCTAAAATCTGTGAGGATTTTGTTAGCAATAGCTGCATTTTTCGATTATGAGATTTGGCAGATGGATGTCAAAACGGAGTTCCTTAATGGAGACATTGAGGAAGAGTTGTATATGGTACAACCCAAAGGTTTTGTCGATCTTAAAAATGCTGACAAAGTATGCAAACTTCAGCGTTCAATCTATGGACTGAAGCAAGCATCAAGAAGTTGGAACCGACGTTTTGATAAGGTGATCAAAGACTTCGGGTTTATACAGTGTCATGGAGAGGCCTGTATTTACAAGAAAGTGAGTGGGAGCTCTGTAGCATTCCTGATATTATATGTAGATGACATATTATTGATCGGGAATGATATAGAACTATTAAGCAAAGGTTAAGGGTTATTTGAATAATAGTTTTTCAATGAAAGACCTTGGTGAAGCATCGTATATATTAGGCATCAAGATTTATAGAGATAGATCAAAACGCCTAATAGGGCTATCACAGAGTACATATCTGGACAAGATTCTAAAGAAGTTTAGAATGGACGAAAGTAAGAAAGGGTTCTTACCTATGTTACCAGGCAAGGTATTGAGTAAGACTCAAGGACCGGCTACGACAGAAGAAAGAGAAAGGATGAGTAATATCCCCTATGCTTCGGCAGTAGGATCTATCATGTATGCCATGCTATGTACTAGACCGGATATAGCACATGCTGTTAGTTTGACTAGCAGATATCAAAGTGATCTAGGAATGGAACACTGGACAGCGGTCAAGAATATCCTGAAGTACTTGAAAAGAACTAAGGATATGTTTCTTTGTTATGGAGGTGACCAAGAGCTCGTTGTAAACGGTTACACCGATGCAAGTTGGAACACCGATCCCGATGACTCTAAGTCACAATCTGGGTACGTGTTTATATTGAATGGTGCTGCAGAAGCTGGGCAAGCTCGAAGCAAAGGCACGGTGGCGAAGTCTTCAACAGAATCGAGTACATAGCGGCTTCGTGAGGCTTCATCGAAGCGGTATGGATGAAGAGGTTCATTGTAGAGCTCGGTGTGGTTCCTAGTGCATTGGACCCATTAATCATTTACTGTGATAACATGGGTGCCATCGCCAATGCACAAGAGCCAAGGTCACACAAGAGGCTGAAGCATATCAAGCTGCGTTACCACTCGATTCGCGAGTACATCGAAGATGGAGAAGTAAAGATTTGCAAAGTACACACTGATCTGAATGTAGCAGATCCGTTGACTAAAGCTCTCCCTAGGGCAAAGCATGACCAACACCAGAATGCCATGGGTGTTAGGTATATTACAATGTAATCTAGATTATTGACTCTAGTGCAAGTGGGAGACTGAAGGAGATATGCCCTAGAGGCAATAATAAAGTGGTTATTATTTATATCTTAATGTTTATGATAAATGTTTATATATCATGCTAGAATTGTATTAACCGAAACATTAGTACATGTGTGATATGTAGACAAACAAGAAGTCCCTAGTATGCCTCTTAAACTAGCTTGTTGATTAATGGATGATTAGTTTCATAATCATGAACATTGGATGTTATTAATAACAAGGTTATATCATTATATGAATGATGTAATGGACACACCCAATTAAGCGTAGCATAAGATCTCGTCATTAAGTTATTTGCTATAAGCTTTCGATACATAGTTACCTAGTCCTTATGACCATGAGATCATGTAAATCACTTATACCGGAAAGGTACTTTGATTACACCAAACACCACTCGCGTAAATGGGTGGCTATAAAGGTGGGATTAAGTATCCGGAAAGTATGAGTTGAGGCATATGGATCAACAGTGGGATTTGTCCATCCCGATGACGGATAGATATACTCTGGGCCCTCTCGGTGGAATGTCGTCTAATGTCTTGCAAGCATATGAATGAGTTCATAAGAGACCACATACCACGGTACGAGTAAAGAGTACTTGTCAGGAGACGAGGTTGAACAAGGTATAGAGTGATACCGAAGATCAAACCTCGGACAAGTAAAAATATCGCGAGACAAAGGGAATTGGTAATGTATGTGAATGGTTCATTCGATCACTAAAGTCATCGTTGAATATGTGGGAGCCATTATGGATCTCCAGATCCCGCTATTGGTTATTGGTCGGAGTGAGTACTCAACCATGTCCGCATAGTTCACGAACCGTAGGGTGACACACTTAAAGTTGGATGTTGAAATGGTAGTACTTGAATATGGAATGGAGTTCGAATATTTGTTCGGAGTCCCGGATGAGATCCCGGACATCACGATGAGTTCCGGAATGGTCCGGAGAATAAGATTCATATATAGGATGTCATTTTATGTGAAATAAAATGTCGCGGAAGGTTCTATGGAAGGTTCTAGAAGGTTCTAGAAAAGTCCGGAAAGAAACCACCAAGGAGGGTGGAGTCCACATGGGACTCCACCTCCATGGCCGGCCAGCCCTAGATGGGGTGGAGTCCCAAGTGGACTCCACCATAGGGGGCCGGCCACCCCCCACATGGGAGGTGGAAATCCCACCTTTGGGTGGGAGTCCTAGTTGGGCTAGGTTTCCCCCTCTTATGGAAGGTTTTGGTTTCGGGTCTTATTCGAAGACTTGGACACCAACACTTGGGATCCACCTATATAATGAGGGGCCAAGGGAGGGGGCCGGCGACCCCAAGACCACAAGCTGGCCGCCCCCCATAGAGTGGCCGGCCACCCCTCCCAAACCCTAGCCGCCCCCCTCTCCTCCATATTGCCCGCGTAGCTTAGCGAAGCTCCGCCGGACTTCTTCACCGCCACCGACACCACGCCGTCGTGCTGTCGGATTCAAGAGGAGCTACTACTTCCGCTGCCCGCTGGAACGGGGAGGTGGACGTCGTCTTCATCAACAACCGAACGTGTGACCGAGTACGGAGGTGCTGCCCGTTCGTGGCGCCGGAACCGATCGTGATCAAGATCTTCTACGCGCTTTTGCAAGCGGCAAGTGATCGTCTACCGCAGCAACAAGAGCCTCATCTTGTAGGCTTTGGAATCTCTTCAAGGGTGAGACTCGATACCCCCTCGTTGCTACCGTCTTCTAGATTGCATCTTGGCTTGGATTGCGTGTTCGCGGTAGGAAAATTTTTGTTTTCTATGCAACGTTATCCTACACTAACTCCAGCGCCGCCGCAGGTCGGCTAACCTCTGGCACGTGCTCCTCCGCCAGCCTCCTGCTGCTGTGATGCTCTACAGCCCTGCATCGACCCCCTATGCCCACCTTTGATTTGTCTTCACCGCACACGGCGTTGGTCGATGTCGACCGCTCCTGGCACCTCCGGCCATCTCTGGTGCCGGCTCGAGCTTCTCGTCTATATCGACTACCTCCTAGAGCCCTTGGTCGTCCTTGTTGGCAACCCTGACCACCCCTGCTATTGCGCTATGCTACTGTGGCAGTGTGGCTGTGTACTGGTGGTGATATGGTGCTGGTTGCTGTGATGGCGTTCTGGTGGTGGTGTGGTGATGTTGCTGGTGGTGGCGTGGTGTTGTGATGCTGGTGATGGTGCCCTGGTGCTTCTACTACCCCTACTGCAATGTGAGCTAACTCCTCTCTCCTCTCTATACTGTCCATGACCATGAATTGGAAATCATGTGCTTTGCTTGGTGCTGATTTACGGTGCTGCAATGAATCTGCTGCTGACTGTTGTATCTCATATGGGATGATTTAATCATCCAAATACACATATGGTTTCAGTTATACTGTTGCTGATGAAAAATGAATATGCACTACTCTATACCCAAGTATTTCAGTTATACTCTATTTACCTATGCACATGCCTCGGCTTGAGATCTTATTATGATAGAGTGGTGCTGTATTTCAATGAAGACATCAAGATACAAGTACTGTTGGTAGTGGTGGTATCTCACTTTGGATGATTTAATCATCCAGAGATAGTATGGCTTTTTGTGAGGATGAAATAGCTCTTATCATGTATATTGTGTTGCTTGGTAACAACATGATGCTTGTTGGCTGGGTGGCAAATCAATGATTGATTTAATTAAGGCTCTTCTTGGAGATTACTTGGTTATTCCTGGACATGATTTATTTGTTGGCTTTCTCACAGGGATCTTGCTATCCTCTCTGTATGTGGTTAGGGTATGAGCTCCTGGTTCTACCAGGGATCACTAGCTAAGGCTAGGTGATCTAGCTCCCCTCTCTATTAACACCTCACTGTTTCTCTCTTTCTCTACATAGAACTGATAAGAACATAACTATGCTTGATTTCTTGGCCCTGCCCATGATGCATAGGCTGAGGCACAACTTGTGATAAGAACAGATGCTTTTATGTGGCTTTTAATTTCTCGGTGATGATATTGGTATAGCACTTCTATACCACTCTGAGAGAAATAATTCCTCCTAATCCTCCTAGACCAGATCTAGTTGCAGGGTAGTGGAATCTTGTGGCTGTAAGCTTTTTCCCCTTATTTCACTTTATGTGATTATGCAAACTAAGAACAGAGGACATGCTTAAATTGTTGTCTAACAACCTGTTGTTGGAGAGTTGCTTGACCTTGTGGATTCTTGATAAATCCAGCTCCTTGTGGATAACCTGCACCTCCTAGCTGCTTGATTTGCTTCCTGATGATTTTAAGCATCCATGGCCATCTGTGGTGTGCTTGTGTTCTAGCTACTATTCTCCTATCTGATCATCTTGACTATGGTACTGGTCTGATGTGGTTTGGGGATGAACGGTGGGAATGGTCGATGGATTGGTCTTGCACTGGGCTAAACAGCTATATGCTGCAATGAATATGCCTTTTATATGATGCCTTGGAGCTGTGCTTGGCCGACAGCTATGCCTGTGTGCTATGAGTGTGAGACAACACATACTTTGTGAGTGAGCTACTAGCCTGCATGGTTGCTAGTCGTGGCTGGGTGCATCTCCCCTTGAGGATGAGTATGACAGTGAAAATATCTCCAACCATATGATATTATCTTCTTGATTCTGCCATTTGGCATTACTTCTCTTGTGGTTTTCTTTGTTTGTTTTGTAGGTGACCAAAGAAACAAAGAATAGAAGATATTTAGATAGATTTAGCTTAGCTTTTCTCTTCTGTTTTAGATTCTTGTAATATTTGTAATTTGTAATATTATGGATATTGTAATGACTTTGTAAATGTGTATTTAATTAATAAAATGTAATTTCCCTATTCTTAATACTTCTTCTTTTGTCTTATTCCTTTTTCAATTGTTTGAATTGTAATTAGAAATTTATAATCTGAGTTCAAATTTGAATTCAAATACTTATTTGAATAACAATAATATTTTATTGTATATGATTGTTTGGAACCCAAATTCTAATTATTGTTTGCGTAGTTGTCATTTATATTTGAGTCAAGTTTCACTTGCCTTTCTCACAACTTCTGAAATCAACAAAGGTCATGTCAAAGTTTATCGCACTCGTGTCGATGACCTTAGTCAATTCCCATCAACAAAAGCGAAACCTTGATCTCTTTGTGTTGTAGATAAAAGCGCGAAAATTCCCCGGATTTTCTATGCATGAATGCAATGCACACATCTGTTTCCTCTATTTTTGTAACCCCATTACCTGGGATATTACAGTCTCTACCCCTTAAACTAAACTTCGTCCTCGAAGTTTGATCTCTCTCACGTTTCGGAGTGTGGATCTGACTTGTGCAGACTACATCTTTTCTCAAACTCCTTGGTGATCTCACTGGATATAATTGAATATATCCCTTGTCCAGATTCTTCCTGGAATCCATTAGGGTTTGTCTCTGAACCATGGTTCTTTCTTTTATTCTCTGATTTCTTCCAACTCTATAAGCTTGTTTCCTTTCTCATTGAAGATTCAATGATTGAGACTTCTTCTGATGCTGCTAGTCTTAACTGAAGACTAGTTTAACAACATACTCCTAATGGTAAATAGATCTTTGTTTTCCCTTACTACCAAAACTACAATAATGGTAGTTGGTAAGATACTAACTATGGAAATGGTCGTGATGGTTTATTTCTCTAATAATGGATTAGACTCATTTAGTCCATCCAATCATGGTTTATAGTTGATGCCTATAACTATTTTGGGTTATTTAGGTTCCATGAAAGGAATCATTCTATTAGTCTTTGATATTGGTATGTTCTATCTTCTTCGGTCTTTGACCTTTCTGAGCTGTATTTGGTCTATAGTATTTCCTTCATCCAACTTCATTAACCTTAGATTACTTGAGCTATCGAACTGCTGAGTGAATTTACTCACTTTCTCAAGTTATAGTCCACTTCTTACTTCCCCGAGGTGTAAATCTCGGCTTCTGGTCTGACATCCTTCTGAAAGTAGTGTTCAACAATCTTATGAAAATAAGATCGAAGTTCCTCTCAGTTCAGACCTTCTTCTTCTATCTTACTCGAAGTATTGAGTTATTGTACATCCAACTCAATCTTTACTCTACCCCTTTGAGTGTTCTTATGGTCTTCAACTCCTTTTCTTCCAACCATTGGATTTATGATTAGAATATTGGTCTAAGTGTAGCTTATGGTTTATACTTTCCTAAGAGTCTCATGAAAAATGTTTGTGGTGTATCCACTCAATTGTGGACATCCAATGTGAATCCTTCGACTAATTGATTATAGGTCATTGTTATTTGGCTAACAAAGTTTTTATTTGTTCACAATTTCTTGGTGCAAATAATCCAATGGTGGACTACTTGATACCAATTGTAGCTATTATCTAAAAATGGATTCTATTATAGGTTCTGATCAACTGGACGAGACATCTTCTACTTTATCTTCCAGTATTGATCCTATATCAATTGTGGTATTCTGATATCAACTATGGTCTTCTTATATCTGCTATGGTTTCATAGTTCATCTTCCTTTCTTCGAGGGTTTATTGTTGCAAGAAAACCACTGGCTGACACTATGATTATAGTATTCTAAATGATTTCCCATGCATTCCCTCTTCTATGTGGACTATGGATCTGCTTCAGCTTCACCATAATCACCAGATTTCTCACCCTCATGCTTCTTATGTACTAAAGTACTCCTCTGATGAGGTAAAGCATGAGTTTTTGATTGGCACTTACTTCAGAATATTGTGGTTGCTTCCCACAATTTTGCTTCCTTCTTTTGATGAACCTTCATTTTGTCTTCAGAATCTTCAGAATTCGTCACTTCCTCACACAAATACTATTACCCTCTAGATCTATAGCATCAAGTAAGGACTTGATATTGCAACATGCATTTGCATACCAAAGTCAAACTTCATGTATGGATCTAGTCAAACAATGAAAATCCAATAAAATCCAAGAAGATTCAGCTTTGTGCTTATAATACACACCATCATAAGCCTGAATATACTAGTTGAGTAAGACATCTCTAAACATCAGGCTCTGATGTGTAGTATATAACACCACATAAGATAGGTTTATATCGTGATACTTAGCACGAATATATGGGATTCTACTATTTGTCTCAACTTTTACCTTAATTGCTCAATTGCAATGAGATAAACTTGACACAAAGTGGTTTGGGATGGTTAAGGTTAACCTAATTTTCTTTGGAAGTACTACTTAACTTAGTATTATACCGTATATAAGTGCTATTGAGGACTATTTCGTATGATACCTCTAGTTCTAATATGGTTACTCTGAATACATATTTATTAGGATATGGTTCCTATACTTCTAAGTGTTTCTACCATAAGCATATGGTCATGATGTGCTTGGCACACTTCCCATATTTTTGGAACACAATTCTTGCACCATTGTTTTGTACTTGGCTTCTTATTGTACTCCTCTTAATTAATTATGAGGTTCTAGTCCATCACATAATGATTCTCAGGTGAATCATATATGATTACTATCTCTACCATGTATGTAGACATATTTTATTCCTATTTCTCTTCCTTACCTCCCATGATTGACTCATCATGGTCTATACTACCTCATATAACTCATAGTTTTCACTTACTATCAGTTGTTTCACAAGTCTGGATAGATTTTACTTACCCTATTACTAGTATTGGTATACCCTTCTAGTAGGACATCTTCCTTATCTTTATTACTTGATATTACTCCTATTACAGGTCTGGGTAATTCTTACTTAACCATGACATGTGTTGGTACACATCTTCCAATAGGATAGCTTCCTTATGGTTGTATCCTTTCTTTGGACTACCATGTATTGTATATCAACTGTGATCTACCCATCTATTGTTTAGGAACTTAATTGTGTACTACATGTTTGGGATTAGCTAACTTTACTTCACTTAGGAAGGATAGGTAGGAAATGTTGACTCAAGTGTGTCAGGATTATTCTCAAGTGAATACCCATCTTAAGTCATAAAAAGTATTTGGTTTACCTAGGACAACTTCCTATAGACACTACCAATCCTATAGGTCTCCTTTAAAGGGTTTTAATCCTAGGGTCAAAGCATTTGCTCTGATACCAACTGTGGTGACCCGGCATACCACTGCATGGTGTAGTATGCAAGTCTGATAGAACACCAATGAAACACCGTTCCACTAGTATTATATCGCTCAGAGTGGTACAACAGAAACATATGCGGGTCCAAGGCATGTCTATAGAATTACACACACACTCTGTTACATAAGATCATCACAGCCTCCTACTTTACAATGAGGTAAAACTGCAAATAAACTCCAGAAGAACGACTCGTAGTCTAGTACTAACACGAACTCTATTTGTAGAGTATTTAACTAGCTACAGAGGCTATGAATAGATTCTAGCTAAATAGGAGCTAAGTTTAGGAAGCTAGTTCCCTTCTATTGCTAATCTAGGTTTTCTCCTTGTTGGATGTAGTGTTTGACTCCTCTAACAGGGTCCTGTCCCTTGAAGTAGTTATTGACTCCTCGGCCTTCGAGTTGCACTGTAGATGCTCCTCCGATGCCTTCATATCTAAGCAGGGGATTTAAGAGTGGGATGAGTACGAGCGTACTCAACAAGTTCATTATAGGAAAGAGGTGTTTAATGCACTAGCTACGGTATTAGACCAGAAGGTCTAATACCAATGCAGGTTTTCATAATCATTTCTTCAAAAGGTTGCTTTTATTCAGAAGAACTATGTCCGTCAGCCTTCACCGGTTTACTAGAACTTCATGGAGCTCCTTTCCGGCAGCGTTCGCAGTTCCATATCCCGGAACAGGGAGTGACTGGTCACAGTTCGTTACACTCTGCAGAGGTGTGTTGCTTTACCCATAAGAGATCTTAACCTTGGTGCCAACCGGGAATGACCCGTCCACACTTCCTTTGGTGTGAGGCCCGGTATAAGGTCTAGCCAATCATGTTCCTCCGCTACCTCGAACACCCACCCTTTGTTGCAGACTCCGACCCTGGGTCCACGCCGGTCCCATTATTCCCATAGATTTCAGGGTGGACCCCGACCACGACGTCAATGCAGGGCTCTACCATACATTCCTACGCCGGCAGCTGCAACCCATCATAGACCTCATTACCGTTGGGACTTCTACGGGTTCCCACCCCTGCATCATGTCTCGCAAGATCATGTGCACCCAGTAATGAGCATCCGTTGATGAACGAGAGGTGGAAACACTTTTGACTACTCCGTCCCACTCCGGATCTTATGGTTAACACGGGTATTGCGGCACAAGAATCACTGGACGACATTTGTTGTTTAATCCTAGATGGATATAAACCCTTGCAATGGAACCTCCACCATATCAACACAATCCATGGTTCCATTGCCCACCACATAGTCATATTCATAGTTATGAAAATAGTGGTTTTGGTTTTTATGCAATAGTGATAATCATAGTACTTTGCAAGTAATTTGATAAAGATACTCAAATGACATGAGCAAGTGATGAACTTGCCTTTCTTGACTGCAAGATTATGCAGGCAAGGTCTTCGATACGCAATAACTCCAAATTCTGAAATGGCATCATCGTCCGGTAAGGACGATGTTTAAAAGATTGGCAAGGATGCAATAATGCATAAGTATGAGATGCAATCACTCTAAGCGTGACCTAACCCCGATGATTTAGGATTAGTGAGTTGTAATGATTAGTTCTTAGTGTGTTGCACTTTTAGAGTGATTCACAAACAAGGTTTTTATTAAGGGTTGGTTACTTTGTATCATAAGAAAGTAATGCTATACATCATAACAATAATATTAATAGCACACAACAATAAGATTTGGTATAATCCTAACATGTAAAAGACAGTTGTTGGGTTTGGTACTATATGGCATGGTTAATGATTGCTTATCATGTACTTCAAAAGAATAACTTTTGAAGAACATATACTTTGATAAAGAATAAGTATGATGATTAGGGTTGTGGAGTTCTATGATTTGCTATGGTTTCAACTAGTTTCTGAAGTAAGTATTAGATGGATCCCAACAAAGTTGGATTCATCAATAATTAGGGCTTAGATGGTTTTACTTAAGCATAAGCAACTTAAGCAATTAATTATACATGGTTGCTATCAAGGTTGGTATATCTTATTGGTGATAGCTAGCTATGGTCTATGAGTCCTATTAGGCAGGGTTGTTGATTACTCTATATCTACTTCAAAAGAATAACTTTTGAAGAACATATTACTTAAGTAGTAAGAAGCATTTCAATTGAGGGTTATGGGTTCTAGGTTTTGCTATTGGATCCACTAAGTAGGTAGATGGAACATATGAACATGAAAAGTGGATATTCATTTAGCATTTGAATTTACCTAAGAGAGCATGGATATGCAAAGTAAGTGAAACAATTTACTGTAATTTGAGTTTTGTACAAGTATATGGATTTAAGTGTTGTTGGAGTTTTTATGACTTTAGGTGTGATTGTAAACTCCTAATATTATTCATCTTAGAAAATAAAGGTATATTAACTATTTTAAGGTATACTAAATATTCATAAAATAGTAAAAGCCAGTACTAGAATATAATTTAGAGTTGGCTAACATTCATTATTTTATAAAACTTTTAAATGACTTTTATTAATTCAACATCAAAACTAAGTTTTATTTATTGAATCATGTTTAAATTATAATGAAGATAATTATTACATAACTAAAGTTGAAATAATGTTTAATTACATGAGTAATGTTTCTAGTATTTTTTTAGAAGTTAGAAAACAATTTGTATATATTGTTAAGTATTTTCTTTCTAATCTGTAATAAAAATAGGCATACATTTAATTACACTAACATGAGTATTGTACATGTTCCAATTCAATTGGCTTGTATATTTAGGGACACACGGATGAGTTTAGAGCTGGCAATTTATCACACACATATGCACATAGTCGGTCGGTCATACAACGTACGGGTCCAGTCTAGCACAGCCGATCCCCTCACGTCTCTCTCGTCGCCCCTCTCTTTCTCTTTTTCTTTCACACGCACGCACGGACGTCCCACGCGCACAGGCCGTCGCAGCCCCGGCCAGCCGCTGGCCAACTCCGGCGCCGCCGCCCGCCACCGAGGCTTCGCCACCCTCTCCCCTTTCTACTCCTCCACTCTCCACTCTCCCTCGCCGCGACGCCCCTGTCGCCCGCGCTCGCGACCTCCGCGACGCTATTGCTTCACCGCCTGCTCTCGGCCGCTACCGGCCGACTCCGACGCCGGCGAGGTGGGGTTTTTGCTCACCTCGGCGTGATCTACAACCTCCCCCTGTTTGATTTGATTTTCGTGGTTCCTCACTGTCGCCCCCAACCTGGAACCCTAGCGGTCGCTGGTCAGTTTAGCCGTCGCCGGCTAACTCCAGCGCCGCCGCAGGTCGGCTAACCTCTGGCACGTGCTCCTCCGCCAGCCTCCTGCTGCTGTGATGCTCTACAGCCCTGCATCGACCCCCTATGCCCACCTTTGATTTGTCTTCACCGCACACGGCGTTGGTCGATGTCGACCGCTCCTGGCACCTCCGGCCATCTCTGGTGCCGGCTCGAGCTTCTCGTCTATATCGACTACCTCCTAGAGCCCTTGGTCGTCCTTGTTGGCAACCCTGACCACCCCTGCTATTGCGCTATGCTACTGTGGCAGTGTGGCTGTGTACTTGTGGTGATATGGTGCTGGTTGCTGTGATGGCGTTCTGGTGGTGGTGTGGTGATGTTGCTGGTGGTGGCGTGGTGTTGTGATGCTGGTGATGGTGCCCTGGTGCTTCTACTACCCCTACTGCAATGTGAGCTAATTCCTCTCTCCTCTCTATACTGTCCATGACCATGAATTGGAAATCATGTGCTTTGCTTGGTGCTGATTTACGGTGCTGCAATGAATCTGCTGCTGACTGTTGTATCTCATATGGGATGATTTAATCATCCAAATGCACATATGGTTTCAGTTATACTGTTGCTGATGAAAAATGAATATGCACTACTCTATACCCAAGTATTTCAGTTATACTCTATTTACCTATGCACATGCCTCGGCTTGAGATCTTATTATGATAGAGTGGTGCTGTATTTCAATGAAGACATCAAGATACAAGTACTGTTGGTAGTGGTGGTATCTCACTTTGGATGATTTAATCATCCAGAGATAGTATGGCTTTTTGTGAGGATGAAATAGCTCTTATCATGTATATTGTGTTGCTTGGTAACAACATGATGCTTGTTGGCTGGGTGGCAAATCAATGATTGATTTAATTAAGGCTCTTCTTGGAGATTACTTGGTTATTCCTGGACATGATTTATTTGTTGGCTTTCTCACAGGGATCTTGCTATCCTCTCTGTATGTGGTTAGGGTATGAGCTCCTGGTTCTACCAGGGATCACTAGCTAAGGCTAGGTGATCTAGCTCCCCTCTCTATTAACACCTCACTGTTTCTCTCTTTCTCTACATAGAACTGATAAGAACATAACTATGCTTGATTTCTTGGCCCTGCCCATGATGCATAGGCTGAGGCACAACTTGTGATAAGAACAGATGCTTTTATGTGGCTTTTAATTTCTCGGTGATGATATTGGTATAGCACTTCTATACCACTCTGAGAGAAATAATTCCTCCTAATCCTCCTAGACCAGATCTAGTTGCAGGGTAGTGGAATCTTGTGGCTGTAAGCTTTTTCCCCTTATTTCACTTTATGTGATTATGCAAACTAAGAACAGAGGACATGCTTAAATTGTTGTCTAACAACCTGTTGTTGGAGAGTTGCTTGACCTTGTGGATTCTTGATAAATCCAGCTCCTTGTGGATAACCTGCACCTCCTAGCTGCTTGATTTGCTTCCTGATGATTTTAAGCATCCATGGCCATCTGTGGTGTGCTTGTGTTCTAGCTACTATTCTCCTATCTGATCATCTTGACTATGGTACTGGTCTGATGTGGTTTGGGGATGAACGGTGGGAATGGTCGATGGATTGGTCTTGCACTGGGCTAAACAGCTATATGATGCAATGAATATGCCTTTTATATGATGCCTTGGAGCTGTGCTTGGCCGACAGCTATGCCTGTGTGCTATGAGTGTGAGACAACACATACTTTGTGAGTGAGCTACTAGCCTGCATGGTTGCTAGTCGTGGCTGGGTGTATCTCCCCTTGAGGATGAGTATGACAGTGAAAATATCTCCAACCATATGATATTATCTTCTTGATTCTGCCATTTGGCATTACTTCTCTTGTGGTTTTCTTTGTTTGTTTTGTAGGTGACCAAAGAAACAAAGAATAGAAGATATTTAGATAGATTTAGCTTAGCTTTTCTCTTCTGTTTTAGATTCTTGTAATATTTGTAATTTCTAATATTATGGATATTGTAATGACTTTGTAAATGTGTATTTAATTAATAAAATGTAATTTCCCTATTCTTAATACTTCTTCTTTTGTCTTATTCCTTTTTCAATTGTTTGAATTGTAATTAGAAATTTATAATCTGAGTTCAAATTTGAATTCAAATACTTATTTGAATAACAATAATATTTTATTGTATATGATTGTTTGAAACCCAAATTCCAATTATTGTTTGCGTAGTTGTCATTTATATTTGAGTCAAGTTTCACTTGCCTTTCTCACAACTTCTGAAATCAACAAAGGTCATGTCAAAGTTTATCGCACTCGTGTCGATGACCTTAGTCAATTCCCATCAACACAAGCGAAACCTTGATCTCTTTGTGTTGTAGATAAAAGCGCGAAAATTCCCCGGATTTTCTATGCATGAATGCAATGCACACATCTGTTTCCTCTATTTTTGTAACCCCATTACCTGGGATATTACACCTTGCTAGCCTAAACCTTGTATCGAGAGGGATTACTTCTCATGCATCCAAAATCCTTGAGCTAACCACTATGCCATTTGTGTCCACCATACCTACCTACTACATGGTATTTCTCCGCCATTCCAAAGTAAATTGCTTGAGTGCTACCTTTAAATTTCCATTCTTCACCTTTACAATATATAGCTCATGGGACAAATAGCTTAAAAACTATTGTGGTATTGAATATGTACTTATGCACTTTATCTCTTATTAAGTTGCTTGTTGTGCGATAACCATGTTTCTGGGGACGCCATCAACTATTCTTTGTTGAATATCATGTGAGTTGCTATGCATGTCCGTCTTGTCTGAAGTAAGGGAGATCTACCACCTTATGGTTAAGCATGCATATTGTTAGAGAAGAACATTGGGCCGCTAACTAAAGCCATGATCCATGGTGGAAGTTTCAGTTTTGGACATATATCCTCAATCTCATATGAGAAAATTATTAATTGTTGTTACATGCTTATGCATAAAAGAGGAGTCCATTATCTGTTGTCTATGTTGTCCCGGTATGGATGTCTAAGTTGAGAATAATCAATAGCGAGAAATCCAATGCGAGCTTTCTCCTTAGACCTTTGTACAAAGTGCATAGAGGTACCCCTTTGTGACACTTGGTTAAAACATGTGCATTGCGATGATCCGGTAGTCCAAGCTAATTAGGACAAGGTGCGGGCACTATTAGTATTCTATGCATGAGGCTTGCAACTTGTAAGATATAATTTACATGATACATATGCTTTATTACTACCGTTGACAAAATTGTTTCATGTTTTCAAAATCAAAGCTCTAACACAAATATAGCAATCGGTGCTTTTCCTCTATGGAGGACCATTCTTTTACTTTTATGTTGAGTCAGTTCACCTATTTCTCTCCACCTCAAGAAGCAAACACTTGTGTGAACTGTGCATTGATTCCTACATACTTGCATATTGCACTTATTATATTACTCTATGTTGACAATATCCATGAGATATACATGTTACAAGTTGAAAGCAACCGCTGAAACTTAATCTTCCTTTGTGTTGCTTCAATGTTTCTACTATGAATTATTGCTTTATGAGTCAACTCTTATGCAAGACTTATTGATGCTTGTCTTGAAGTACTATTCATGAAAAGTCTTTGCTATATGATTCACTTGTTTACTCATATCATATACATTGTTTTGATCGCTGCATTCACTACATATGCTTTACAAATAGTATGATCAAGGTTATGATGGCATGTCACTCCAGAAATTATCTTTGTTATCGTTTTACCTGCTCGGGACGAGCAGAACTAAGCTTGGGGATGCTGATACGTCTCCGACGTATCGATAATTTCTTATGTTTCATGCCACATTATTGATGATATCTACATGTTTTATGCACACTTTATGTCATATTCGTGCATTTTCTGGAACTAACCTATTAACAAGATGCCGAAGTGCCGATTCTTTGTTTTCTGCTGTTTTTGGTTTCAGAAATCCTAGTAACGAAATATTCTCGGAATTGGACGAAATCAACGCCCAGGGTCCTATTTTGCTACGAAGCTTCCAGAAGACCGAAGAGGAGACGAAGTGGAGCCACGAGGTGGCGACACCATAGGGCGGCGCGGCCCAAGCCCTGGCCGCGCCGACCTATGGTGTGGGCCCCTCGTGCCGCCTCCTGACCTGCCCTTCTGCCTACTTAAAGCCTCCGTCGCGAAACCCCCAGTACCGAGAGCCACGATACGGAAAACCTTCCAGAGACGCCGCCGCCGCCAATCCCATCTCGGGGGATTCAGGAGATCGCCTCCGGCACCCTGCCGGAGAGGGGAATCATCTCCCGGAGGACTCTACGCCGCCATGGTCGCCTCCGGAGTGATGTGTGAGTAGTCTACCCCTGGACTATGGGTCCATAGCAGTAGCTAGATGGTTGTCTTCTCCCCATTGTGCTTAATTGTCAGGTCTTGTGAGCTGCCTAACATGATCAAGATCATCTATCTGTAATTCTATATGTTGCGTTTGTTGGGATCCGATGAATAGAGAATACTTGTTATGTTGATTATCAAAGTTATGTCTATGTGTTGTTTATGATCTTGCATGCTCTCCGTTACTAGTAGATGCTCTGGCCAAGTAGATGCTTGTAACTCCAAGAGGGAGTATTTATGCTCGATAGTGGGTTCATGTCTCCGTGAATCTAGGGAAGTGACAGAAATCTCTAAGATTATGGATGTGCTGTTGCCACTAGGGATAAAACATTGATGTTATGTCTGAGGATGTAGTTATTGATTACATTACGTGCAATACTTAATGCAATTGTCTGTTGTTAGCAACTTAATACTGGAGGGGGTTCGGATGATAACCTGAAGGTGGACTTTTTAGGCATAGATGCATGCTGGATAGCGGTCTATGTACTTTGTCGTAATGCCCAATTAAATCTCACAATACTCATCATAATATGTATGTGCATGGTCATGCCCTCTTTATTTGTCAATTGCCCAACTGTAATTTGTTCACCCAACATGCTGTTTATCTTATGGGAGAGACACCTCTAGTGAACTGTGGACCCCGGTCCAATTCTCTATACTGAAATACAATCTACTGCAATACTGTTCTACTATTTTCTGCAAACAATCATCTTCCACACTATACATCTAATCCTTTGTTACAGCAAGCTGGTGAGATTGACAACCTCACTGTTTCATTGGGGCAAAGTACTTTGGTTGTGTTGTGCAGGTTCCACGTTGGCGCCGGAATCCCTGGTGTTGCGCCGCACTACATCCCGCCGCCATCAACCTTCAACGTGCTTCTTGGCTCCTACTGGTTCGATAAACCTTGGTTTCATACTGAGGGAAAACTTGCCGCTGTACGCATCACACCTTCCTCTTGGGGTTCCCAACGGACGCGTGCTGTACGCGTATCAGCTCCGCCTACATAGCTTCTGACGAAGAGCAGTCCTCCGAGAACCTGTGAAACAATGAGAATCGATGCATCACTTTTGACCCCGGAGTGGGTTTGTAATAACTTAAATTTTTAAGTAGCTAGGGACGAAGACATGTTATGCGCGGGCAGAGAACACTTATCCTGCTATCCGTTTAATATTATATGCATGTTTCATTTTTGTGTTGAAAAGCAAGTGCTGACTTCGTTGTTTTCCGGCTCGCCCGCTTGACCTTCCGCGAGCCGAAAGACCTTAGTCGGAAACGCTCGCCAGCGGCGACGAAGCCCAATGGCAATCCGTCAATAACCGCGGAAACAAGCCCCCAAGCATAGGTGCCGGAAATCGCTACTAGGAATCCACGAGTTCGCGACAGATTTAATCAGAAAACTTAAGCTTACGTCCTAAAGGACGATTTTGAGAAATCACAACTTTCATACACGCCTAGGCGGAAACATCCAGCTCTGCGGTTTTAGTCGGAAAAAGCATACACGATCTAAAATGAACAAGTAAAGGAGGTAAAAGACTCAAAGAGTGAACCATAAGCTTTATTTCATTGATCATGTATAACTATTACATAGTTTGTAACTCGGAAAAAATACGCTAAGTGTAGAAAGGACGTAGCTGTGCGATGTACCAGGGGCGATCTGTCTCGTCGTAGATGTCATCCGGATCCTCACGCTTGCGTTTCCGGTGCCAATTAGCAGATCTGTCCTTCAGCTCTCGGAAATCAACAAGGTAGTACGATCCGTTATGAAGCACTTTGCTAACGACGAAGGGTCCTTCCCAAGGAGATTGCAGCTTATGGTCTTTCACCTGCCGAAGGCGGAGGACCAGGTCTCCTGCCATGAAAGAGCGATTCCGGACTCGACGACTGTGATAACGTCGGAGCTTCTGCTGGTAGATGGCGGAGCGCTGGTCAGCTAAATTCCGAGCTTCCTCGATCAGATCTACAGATAGCTGTCTGGCCTCGTCAGCTGTTTCTTCGTTGAAGGCGGAAACTCGCGGCGAATCGTGGATGATGTCGGAGGGAAGCACGGCTTCGGGTCCGTATACCAGGAAAAATGGGGTAAACCCTGTTGACCTGTTAGGGGTAGTTCGCAAACTCCACAAAACAGCTTCCAACTCGTCAGCCCAAGCTCCAGCTGCTCGTCGCAGCAGTTCTTCAAGGCGTGGCTTAATTCCTGATAATATTAGGCCGTTAGCCCTTTCAACTTGACCGTTGGATTGTGGGTGAGCCACAGATGCAAGGTCCAGCCTAATCCCTACTGTCTCACAATAATCCTTCAATTCTCCCTGTGCGAAATTTGTGCCATTATCTGTGATTATGCTGTGTGGGATGCCGAATCTCATCACGAGGCTGCAGACGAATTTTAGTGCCGTAGCACCATCGGCTTTTCTCACTGGCTTAGCCTCGATCCATTTGCTGAACTTGTCAACAGCGACCAGGAGGTATTCAAAACCGCCAGGAGATGATCTTTTTAACTTACCAACCATATCGAGCCCCCAGACCGTAAACGGCCAGGTGATAGGTATGGTCTTCAGCTCTTGGGCCGGAGCGTTTGGTTGAGTAGCGTAGTACTGACAACCTCGGCAGGTCTTGACTATCTTATCAGCATCTTCTTTAGCTGTGAGCCAATAAAAGCCTAGCCGAAAAGCTTTTGCAACGAGTGACCTGGGAGCGGCATGATGCCCGCAATCCCCTGCATGGATCTCTCTGAGGATTTCAATGCCATCTTGATTAGAGACGCATTTGAGAAATACCCCTGTTGCGCTTCGTTTGTAGAGCTGTCCATCAACAATTGTGTAGGATCGTGCTCGCCTGATGATCTGTCGCGCGAGGACCTCGTCCTTTGGCAACTTCTGATCGATGAGGTAGTCCAGGAAAGGCTGTGTCCAAGCCGGAATGATGATCATCACTTCTCTAGCCAGAGATACTGCCACCTCTGGGTTTTCCGGGTTAGCGCCCTTCACCGAGGGTATCCGGAGATGCTCCAAGAAAATTCCAGGCGGAATTGGCTTCCTGCCGGATCCGAGCTTGGATAGCATATCTGCCGCTGTGTTGTCATCTCGTCTGACGTACTTGACTTCGTATCCGAGGAAATGTTTGGCGATCTCGTCAACTTCGTCTCTGTAGGCCGCCATGACTGAGTTTCTGGCGTTCCAGGTTCCGGCCACTTGCTGTGCCACCAAGTCTGAATCTCCGCAACATATAATGTGCTTGATCCCTATTTCCTTGGCGATGCGCAATCCGTGTAGCAGAGCCTCGTATTCCACCATATTGTTTGTAGCTTCGAAGTGTATCTGCAGGACATACTGCAGTTCTTCTCCGGTGGGGGACTTCAGGGTTACTCCGGCTCCTGAGCCTTGATGCTGCTTGGATCCATCGAAGTGCATAACCCATGTCTCTGGTTCCGGCTCCAGATTTGCATCCGGAGCTTCTGTCCAATCTGCGACGAAATCTGCCAAGACCTGGGATTTGACCGCGGTCCTGGCTTTGTAGTTGATGTCAAAGGCGGATAATTCAATGCCCCATTTTGATGTGCGTCCTGTTACGTCAGCGTTGTTGAGAATCGTTGACAGCGGAGCCTTGCTCACGACTGTTACTGGATGCTCTTGGAAGTAATGTCTCAGCTTCCGGCTGCCTAGGAACACTCCATAAGCCAGCTTCTGAAAGTGAGGGTATCTTTGCTTTGACTCCGTCAGTACCTCGCTAATGTAATAGACAGGTCTTTGGACGTCATATTCATGACCTTCTTCCTTTCGCTCCACCACGATGACAAGACTGATGACTTTGTTGGTAGCTGCCAGATAAAGGAGCATTGGCTCTGACTCTGCTGGGGCTGCCAAGATAGGTGGGGAGGTGAGTATGTCCTTCAACCCTTGAAGAGCTGCATCTGCTGCCTCGTCCCAGACAAACTTGTCTGTTTTCTTCAATAGCTTGTACAGGGGAAGTGCCTTCTCGCCAAGGCGGCTAACAAACCTGCTGATTGCTGCGACACAACCAGTGAGCCGTTGCACATCTTTGAGACAAGTTGGCCTTTTTATGCACAAAATTGCCTTGATTTTTTCCGGGTTCACTTCAATGCCCCTGTTAGAGACAATGAAGCCAAGGAGTTTTCCAGCTGGTACGCCAAAGACGCACTTCAGCGGATTCAACATCATCTTGTACCGACGGAGATTCTCAAAGGTTTCTGTGAGGTCGCTGATCAAGTCGGATCCTTTCCGAGTCATGACCGCGATGTCGTCGACGTAGGCGTGCACGTTCCGGCCGATCTGGTCCTTCAAGCACCGCTGCATCGTACGTTGGTAGGTGGCACCTGCGTTTTTCAAGCCAAAGGGCATAGTAACATAGCAGTAAGTGCCAAATGGGGTGATGAATGAGGTCGCCTTTTGGTCAGACTCCTTCATCAGGATCTGATGATACCCGGAGTATGCATCAAGAAAACACAGAAGTTCCGCCCCCGCCGTCGAATCAATGACTTGGTCAATGCGCGGCAAGGGGAACGGATCTTTCGGGCAATGCTTGTTCACGCCAGAGTAATCGATGCACATTCTTAGTATTTCAGTGTTCTTTTTGGGTACAAGGACTGGATTTGTGACCCAATCAGTATGGATAACTTCTATTACAAAACCTGCCTCTAGTAACTTAGCTAGTTCCATTCCTATGGCGCGACGCTTCTTATCTCCAAAGCGTCGCATAGCTTGCTTCACCGGTTTAGCCCCCGGATTTATGTTGAGGTAGTGCTCGGCGAGTTCCCTAGGTACTCCGGACATGTCAGAAGGCTGCCATGCGAAGATATCCATGTTAGCGCGGAGGAACTCGACGAGCGCGCCTTCCTATTTGGGGTCCATGTTGGCTCCGATTGAGACCTGCTTGGAATCGTCGCCTTCCTTGAAGTTGACTTTCTTGGTCTCTATCGCGGCCCTGAAGGAGTTTTTCTGTTCTGAGATCTGCTTCTTGGTGGTCTGCATTTCGGTCGGATCCACCGCGGCTCTGTAGCCTTTCAGTTCTTCTCCGGATATTACAGACTCTGCGAAGGCGGCTTCGCCCAGCTCGCACTCATGAGCCTTTTTGTAGTCTCCGGATACGGTGATCATACCCTTAGGACCCGGAATCTTGAGCTTGTTGTAGATGTAGCACGCTCTCGCGTGGAATTTGTGGTAGGTGGGCCTGCCGAAGATGACGTGGTAGGAGCTCTTGAAGGGCACAACTTCAAACGTGATCTTTTCTTCGCGGAAATTGTGAACGTCGCCGAAGGCCACGGGAAGTGTGATGCTGCCGAGAGAATTCGCCTTCTTACCCGGAACCACGCCATGAAACTCAGTTGTGCTGTGTTTGAGCTGTTCCTTGGTGAGGTTCATCCGCTCTAGAGTCTCCAGGTACATGATGTTCAAGCTGGCTCCACCATCCATGAGGCACTTGGAGAAGTCATACCCGTCTATGCGGGGACTTACAACCAAGGCGTAGCATTCTTTTGGCACAATGACAGGGTGATCCTCCCTGTCAAATGTGCACGGGACTTCTGACCACCTGACATACTGCGGCACAGCCGGAACTGTGGCGTTCAGGATCCGGGTAGCAGACTTGGTAGCGCGGACTGTTGGGGTTCCGAGGAAAGTGTGGTAAGCCCCCACGCTCTTTTTCTCGAATGGGTTGGATTTACCTGCGGACCCTGTCTTGGGATCCGGCGAGTTATCATCCTCATCCATTGCCTCGGAACTGTCCTCCTCTTTGTCTTTGTTCTTGCCCTTGCCTCCTTTGCCGCGAGGGCGGTGCTTCCGGGCTCGCTTGTATCCTGCTTCCGGGTCGTTTTTCAGATCGTTGACCCACTTGCAGTTGCGGTTAGTGTGAGTGGACTTCCCTGTTATCGGATCCAGGTGGGCCAGACAGGGCATGTCTCTGTACTCCTCGTAGGTTTGCGGGGCGCGGGATCCGCCAGCTGTGACCTCAGTGCCGTGCTGCTGACCCCTGCCGGCTCCGCCTCCACGGCCGCGCCCTCTTCCACCTCCTGAACCTCCGCGTTGGAACGCCATGGCGACCATCTCGGATCCGCCACTTTTCTGGTCATCAGGTGGGTTTTTGCGTTTATGGCCACTGGTGTTACCGTTGTCACGGTTCTTCTTTTGCTGGTGCAGGGGAATTGCCGTCGCTGCTAGATCTCCGCCTGCGTCGTCATCGGCGGCAGTGTGATCGCTGGCGATGGTGATCATGTCATCCAACGTCAGTTTGTTTGCATTGACCAAGCAAGTTAGCTTGTGTCGCAGCAATCCTCCTCGCTGCAAGCCCCCAATGAAGGCGTGCATTGCTGTGCGGTTGTCGACGTTCTCGCACTCGTTTCTGCATGCCAACCATCGGGTGAGGAAATTCCTGGACGTTTCACCCTTCTTCTGGATACATGCCTGCAGGTCGCTTGTTGTGGCAGGTCTCTTGTAGGTGCCCCTGAAGTGTTTCTCGAAAGCGGTCTTCAGGTCAAACCAGCAAAAGATGGAGTTCTTCTCGAGGTCGCTGAGCCAGATCCGGGCTGGACCTACAAGGTACAACTGAAGCATGCGGCAGGCGATGTTAGGGGTTCCTCCGGCGAAGGTTACAGCATTATAGTAATCCTCAATCCAGGTATCCGGCCTTTCCGTGCCATCATAATTCTTCAGATTTCCGGGTAGCTTGAGATTCATCCTTGGCTTTGGTTCCTCTCGAATCATCCTGCCAAAGCATTTTGGACCGATGTAATCAGTTCTGTATTCGTTGAGGCGTTCCCGCGCGTCGCGCGAACCGTGGCGAGGAGACTGTGAACGAGAGCGAGATCTTCGGCCGCCGCCTCCGCCTCCACCTCCGCCGCCACCGCTAGGTGGTGGTGAGGGAGACCTGCGAGGGGGTCGATCTGACTTCTTGCTTCCGCCTTCAGATTCTCCGCGACCTTCCCGGTGCTGGCTCCGGCTTCTGTGGCTGCCTTCGTCATGGCGTTGGCTGCCCTGGCCGTTCCGGCTCCGGCGAGGCTCCGGGTCGCGTTCCTCATTCCGACTCCTCCTAGGCTCGGTCTCACGATCGTTGTTCTGGTTCCGGCGAGGTTCCGGCGTGCGCTCCCTGTTTCTGTTTCTTGAGGGCAGCACGTTGTCGCGGATAATAATTCCACCATGGCCCTGGGGCCTGATGTTTCCGGCTGGACTACGGTGGCGAGGGGGACGCGGGTAACCATTAGGCGGAGGAGAGGGGTTGCGGTACTTGTCCCGTCCAGAGTACATTGCATCCTTTCCCTTTCTTGGATCTGACGGAGGCGTCTTTGATGGGACGGGGATTGGATTTGGGTGCTCTCTGGCTTTCCTTCTGCGTTCCGAAGAGCCGGTTCGCGATTCGTCATCTCGATGGTGATTATCGTGGGCGTCCTTCTGCGCAGTGGATACACAATGCTCCGGGTTAGATTCCAACTTGCGCGAAGTGTCTGCCTTGCTCTGATGCATCATTGCTGACGCGACGAGCGTGCGAACGTAGTCGATATCGATCTCCTCGTTCTTTTTCTTCAAGATCTCTGCAGCCTTCGTCATATTGTCCTTCGGGGTGGCGAACGGCTGCTGCTCCGTTGGAGTTGCGAAGGTGATCCTGCGGGGAGCTATCAACTCACGCCGGACCTTTTCGACCTCATGATGAGCTTCAACGATCTTGTCCTCTCAATGCTTTCGGATTTCCTTGACCTTTGCCAGTCCTTCGTCCACCTCCTGCTCGCGCTGGATGAAGTCTTCCACAAAAACTGCGGCGTGCTTCCGTTCCTCCAGCATGGCGGCTGCAGTGTCCTTAAACTTTTTGGCTGTGGCCAGCAGCTCCAGTCTCTTAGCTTCTAATGCTTCTATGTCTTCGGGAGTGATGGGTTTGTTAAGAATATCCGAGCGATAAACCGCATCCATGCCTGCTTGTGCAACCATCTCTTCAGGCGACAGGAGGTCCTCCGAGGAAGAATCCTTGCGGGGTCGCTCCCGCGACATTGGAGATCCCTGATGGGATGGCTGGGGGTCGGATTGGCTGGCTGTCCCTTCTAATTCATGTTCTCCCAGCGCCGCCACGGTCGCAAGTACCTGCTTTGGCTGGGCGGAATCAACTTCAGACTGATCACCGTATCCATATTCCTTCACCCTGCGGTCGAACTCTTCAGTGTCCATGGATTGGGTATCTCCGGAAATTGGGCTTAGATTCCCCAGAATCGACTCTTCCACCGGGGCTCCGCTTTCTCCGACAGCCTCCTGCTGATCCGGAGCAGCGTTTTCCGGCGCCTCAACCTGCACGGGACCAGCTCCGACTTCTTGAGGGGCGGCTCCTGCGGTATGGGCTATGAAGTGTACGAAGTGACACCTTTGCTTTTCTAACACCTGGGAGACCCAGGCGGATCTGCATTGATCTTCCACCGTTATTTCCTGCTCAGGGGCGGATTGGGTGGGTTTTAATTTTTTCAGATCTAAGGCGGAATCTTCCTTAGGAAGTTCCTGCGACTCAGATCGGATCTTCGCGACTGAGTCCTGCTCAGCGGCGGTCGCGTCAGCGTTAGCTACCAGTGGGTTTCCGTCGGAATCGACGGTTTCCCCGATGAAGATGTGTATGCCGCCAACTGGGACGATGGAGAGCTTGACGGGGTTAGTCTTAGCCGGAATCCAGCACTCATCCGGAGGGACGATCGGAAGATTCCCGGCTTAAAGAACACGCCCCACCGCGATCGTGTCGTCGAAGCTTCCCATGGCGGAACCCTCCCGGTTCCGGCCTCCAGACGCCGCAGGCCCCACGGTGGGCGCCAACTGTCGTTGCTTATTCGACGGTACCTCGGAGGAGGGATCCTCACGAGGGGGAGAAGAAGTAGGGGCCATAGGGCGGAGTGCACACGGGACGGTGGTACGCGATTTACCCAGCTTCGGAACACCTGCACAATGACAGGGCCTACTACTGCTTGTCTGGAATTATCTGGGCGCTTTCGCGTTGTTACAATGAGTTGTGATCGTGCCTCTAGGGCTCCCAGGATCCGGCTTATAAAGGCGCACGGATCTAGGGTTTACATGGAGAGTCCTAGCCGGATTACAGGTTTGCCTAACTACGGTACAATGTCTTGCCGTGTACGTCAAGGATCCACCCTTCCATCTATGTCACCCGGATCCGGGTCCTTACTGGGCCTCCATGGATCCGGGTTCTTCCACAAGGTCGGTCGGATCCGGCTCCCTGCTCCTGGGCCGGACATCTTCCGTCAGGATCAACAGCAACTGGGCCGCCCGATGGGCCACATGCCTCATCACCATCTGTGGGCCACCCGGGCTTGCCGGATCTTGGCACTGTCGATGGTACACCCATGAAGTATACCCACAACACGCGCTGACCTCGCTATTTCTGGGGTGACTATTTGTGACCAGAATTAAGCAAATTTAGTGCACATGAGCCCCCAGTGCTCTCCGTTTTGAAAATATTTAAAAATGTACATTTGCGTACCAATCACGTTTATTCCATGAATACATACATATATTCTAAATTTTCGTGCGAAATTTACAGGAATAAAATTGTGGCTACGTGGAGGTAGATATTTGTCAGAAATTTATCTTTCTTGTATAGCTTAAAATACAACTTATTTTTCTCCAAAATTCGTACCATAGCTTCAAAATGTTTATATGCATGTGGGTATTTAATTTTAAATTTTTTAAAATCTAAAAAATAAGATTTTAAAAAATCATGAGCACTGGTGCTCAAGTGTCAAAGAAACTTTTCGCCCAAATTAGACACTAAATAGATCAGGGCGGTCCATTTATAAACTGCGTCCCCGTACCCATCGGCAGCGAAACCCTAGTAGAATTGAATCTGAATCGAGGCGAGGCGGCGGCGGTGGAGAGAAGCGAAAAGGAAATCAAGGAGGAGTCGAAGGAAGAAGAGGCAATCATGTTCCTACGGCGGTCCGTTGGTTTCCTCCTCACACGGAGGTTCTCGGCACGGGCGACCCCAAGGACAGCTCCTGCAGGCTCTCTCCGCTCCTTGAGGGATTTCCCCGTTGCTGATGGCATTGGTCGTGCTACTTTTTTTTTTTGAAATGGAGGTAAAAGTTTTGCCTCATTCATTAATTAAGAAGAAGGTGCCGAGTTTTTAGGAGAAAATCGGGCGAAAACCATAACAACGGGGCCGAGCCCACATAAACCACACCCACACACACAACCAAGCCTAACAAGGGCCCAAACAACAGGGCCGCACACTAGCCAACACAAAGAACCACATGGCGACACGAATGAACTCCAGCACGACACTTCAACACTGCGTCGACAAAGACATGCCATGACATTGGGGGCACCTATCAATCAACTGCGGATGCAGGAAAGGTAGCAGCCAAGGTGGCGAGAAAATCGCAAACCTCTCTAGCGACGACACCGCCAGACACTGTTGCCTGCAAGGCTGACTTAGCAACCCCAACATCAAAAGGAACCACATGCCTCACTTCCTCGACGGAAGGAGGCATAACCTCACCACCACGCAACTCCAGGAGCTCAGGCACCACAGATAAATTCCCACACAACTCATGAAGCTCAGGCGTGATCTCAACCACCGATGACTTCTGCTCCTCGGAGCTAAGTGGAAGCGAAGCCTTCACGGCGGCGAGCTCCTGCCCATCAGAGGAGCATGCCTCCGTCGGCTCCAAAGAAACACCAGCATGTGCCAACAGCATCTTGAGACTTGCAACCTCTTCACGAAGGGGGCGAGACACCTCTTCGACACGGTTAGCAACCAACTGAGCGAGCTCCAAGCGCAACAAAGCAAACTGGCACTGGAGGTGAGAGTCGAAACAACGGTTGCTGTTGAACTCCTCGCAACAACTTGGAGAAGGCCTTGGAGGCGATGTTGTAGGCGACGACGAGTGGCACACGACCTCGGCCCAGCTCCTGGATGCCGAGGGACGACGTGGTTGTGCGGGCGGAGAGCGGCTCGGCTCACAAGGAGCACGTGCCTCCGGAGAACGTGCACGAGCGTCCGGGGAGCGAGAACGAGCGGCGGGGAAGCACGCACGGCAGAATCGCTCCCGATGACCAGGACGACGACAGCGGATGCACCTGAAGGGCGCACGGCAAGAGCTGACTTGGTGGTCACGCTCGAGGCACCGAAAGCATCTTCCCCGAGCCCAATGCTTGAAGGCGAGGCTACGCTCGAAGCCCTCCTTCCGAAGCAAAGATGATGGCTCGCGGCTCGGGCGGCCGCCTCGACCAACCTGCACCCAGTCATCATCGACACCAAGAGCATCAGCAAAAGCGGAGAGGCCACTGCAAGGCTCCCCATGCACCTCCTCAACATGTACCGAGCCGACCAATGGCAACCGCGGAGCCAACTCTTCATCATCGTCGTCCTCGTCAGAGCCCAAAGAAGCAACCCAAAGCAAGCTCGGGTTCAGCAGTGCATCGGCAAGGGGCACCTCGGCAGGGCCGCCCGAGGCAACCGGCGACAGTGACAAGGAGCCGAGCCCCTCAACCAACACGGCAGGGTCGCTGGCCAGAGAGGAGCTGTTGGTAGCTGTCGGCGTCATCAGGGCCAACACCTCCTCGTCGAAGCCGTCATCATCGCTATCTTCATCAGAACTTAGAGAACCATCACAGAGCATTGCATCAGCAGGAAGGAGCACATCGGAGGATATGGAGCCTTCCATGGTAGCCGACTTTTCAGCGACGCCGACAACAACAGTGAGAGCTGCGCCAAGGGCAGCTGCAGCTGGACAAGGAGTCTGATGCAGAGTGACCGGCGACGGAAGTGCACTTGGACAGGCAGGTTCGCCGTCGGGAGAAGCACCGACCTGCGCGGGCATAGGCGCTGCATTCTCCAAGGATGATGACGGTGGCAGCAGGCCAGAGGCGACATAGTGAAATATCTTGTGTTGCCGTGGTAAATCACCACCGGCCCTCATATGTATTTATATGCCAGATAGATAACAAGATATACAATGGTTGTTAGGCTACAACAGCCGATGATTATCTACTGCTCAGCGTGATCAACACGCATGGAACAAACTAACCTAACTACCGATATTCTAGGTTAGTTCACATTCCCCCTCAATCTCACCGACGTACTTGTACTAAGTTGAGATTGGTATACAATTGATCTAGCATATATTTCGTCGAAGGCTTGGTGAAAGCATCGGCCACTTGATCAGCAGAAGAAACAAAGCGCACGTCAAGGGCTCCTTGTGCAACCTTCTCTCGGACGAAATGGAAATCGACTTCGATATGCTTCGTTCGAGCATGAAATACCGGGTTTGCTGTGAGGTACGTTGCGCCAAGATTGTCGCACCATAGCACCGGTGGGCGATATTGAGGAACATGCAGTTCGCGAAGCAGAGACTGCACCCAAATTGCCTCGGCTGTTCCGTTTGCCAAAGCTTTATATTCCGCTTCAGTGGATGATCGGGAGACGGTGGGTTGTTTGCGGGCACTCCAAGATATCAAGGTTGGCCCGAAGAACACAGCGAAACCACCCGTCGAGCGGCGATCATCAGCATTGCCGGCCCAATCAGCGTCAGTGAAGACACTCAGAAGCATCGATGGTGACTTGCGAATACGCAGACCAATGTCAGCTGTACCCTTGACATAACGCAATATGCGTTTAACTGCTTCCCAATGTACTGTAGTTGGCTTGGCAAGATACTGGCATACTTTGTTGACAGCGTAGGAAATGTCTGGCCTCGTAAGTGTGAGGTATTGTAGTCCTCCGACTGTACTGCGGTAGTCAAAGACTGAATCACCTAACAGCGGTGTTCCTTGATCAGCAGCAAGCTTGTCTTGAACTGACATCGGGGTCGAGACAGCCTTGGCCTTGTCCATGTTAGCACGGCAGAGAAGGTCCATAGCATATTTGCCTTGGGATAGAGTCATTCCCCCTGAATCTCGCACCACTTCGATGCCAAGAAAGTAGTGTAGCGGGCCCAAGTCTTTGACAGGAAAAGTTTCACCAAGACGCTGAATAAGAGAGGCCGAGGCGCGAGCACATGAACTGACGACGACAATGTCATCGACATATACGAGCATGTAGACAGTGACACCAGCCTGATGAAACACAAACAATGAGGTGTCGGTCTTGGCAGCAACAAAACCGAGCTGATGGAGCAGATCACTGAGGCGAGAGTACCACGCTCGCGGCGATTGCTTGAGGCCATAGATGGACTTGTGCAGTTTGCAGACATAATCTGGATGAGCAGAGTCCTCAAAACCGGGTGGCTGGCGCATATATGCAGTCTCCTCCAAAACCCCGTGCAGGAAAGCATTACTGATGTCAAGCTGCCGAACACACCAGTTGCGAGCCACAGCAAGAGCAAGAACTAGCCGAACTGTGGCATGCTTGACCACGGGACTGTAGGTGTCGAGGTAGTCAAGACCATAGCGTTGAGTAAATCCTTGAGCAACCAACCGAGCCTTGTATTTGTCGATGGAACCGTCAGCCTTGTGCTTGAGCTTGAAAACCCAGCGGGAGCCAATAATGTTGCGGCCAGAAGGGGGAGGAACCAGGGTCCAAGTGTTGTTGCGGAGAAGAGCAGCATGCTCGTCTTCCATGGCCTGTCGCCAGCGAGCGTCAGAGAGCGCACGACGATAGGAGGCAGGCTCGGCCGCGAAAGCGCGACGCTTGGGGTCGTACCGAACGGTCCCGTCCGTGGGAACCAGGGGCTTGACGGAGGCGGTGCGCGTGCGTGTCTGCATGGGATGACGCAGCACGGGCGCAGGGTCAACTGCCAGAGGCGACAGCGCGGGCGCCGCCTGAGTCTTCCAGAGGAGGAAGTTGTCGCGGGTCAGACGGATGGTGATGAGGTTGGTGATGGAGGAGATGGTGACGGTGGTGCCTGACCCGGCGGCGGTGGTGTCCGATGGTCCTGCCATGGCGATCTAGGTTGTAGATGGGATCTCGGCTCTGATACCAAGTGAAATATCTTGTGTTGCCGTGGTAAATCACCACCGGCCCTCATATGTATTTATATGCCAGATAGATAACAAGATATACAATGGTTGTTAGGCTACAACAGCCGATGATTATCTACTGCTCAGCGTGATCAACACGCATGGAACAAACTAACCTAACTACCGATATTCTAGGTTAGTTCACAGACATCGACCAAGGATGATGATTGGTCGTGCTACTGGTGTGGCCGCGGCTGCGCTTGCAAGTTCTGCAGCGTTGGCGCTTCTGTATTCCAGGAAAGACACAGCAGATGATGAAGCATCTCCCCAGCAAGAGGAGGACATGAAGGCGAGGTTCGAGGATTGGGTGAAGAAGTACGACATAACATACCGAGACGAGGAAGAGAAGGCTATGCGGTTCAATGTGTTCAAGGACAACATCAAGGCTTTGCTTCCAATAAACTGTTTTGCAGACTTGAAAGATGAGGAGCTCCCGTCGAGGCGGTCCTGTATCGGTGACATAGACCAAGACAGCGAAGAGTGCCGCCAGATCAAGATTCTCGCTGAGAAAGGAGAATTTAGGTGGACACCTGACCAGACGTGATGCAGCAGGGCCACAACAAGGCAACCCAAGTCTCTGCCTAGAATGGTGTCTGGTTAGTTAATGGTATCCGGTGCAAGTCAAGTGGTGCTCTAGTTAAAATTAAGTACTATCTCGGGCACAGCTTTAAGCTTGGTGATGTGTTAATCTGAACCATGTGTGGCTGTCATAGTTATAATTAAGTAGCTTGGGCACTTCTTTAAGTTTGTGCTATGTTAATCTCAACCATGTGTGGCTCCTGTAGTTAAAATTATGTAGCTTGGGTACTATTTTAAGTTTGCTGCTATGTTCCCCTGAACCATGTGAGGAACAATATTATCTGAAAAAGAAAAAAATAGATCTCGGCGGATAGGCGGATAAGAGGGAAGGCATGTATAATGGTAGGTCTTCCTTACCCTGCCACATCAGTTAGAGAAGACATTAGATATAAGTCATACACTGTATTATCTCTTACACCCATCTCTAGCAATTAATATTAATAATTAAATTTTGGTAAAAAAATTGTTGCTAAGGGAAGACATATGTGATACAATGGAGAAAACAGTCGTCCTTTATTTTATTTTCTAAGGGCATGTGCAATGGTTGATAAGACAGTCTTATTTTTTTTTGAACGAGAAGACGGTCTTATTTTAACTCTGCCATGTAATCTAGATATGACAGTAAAACATGATGTACAATAGGTTATTTTAAGTCTTATCTTTAGTAACCAGACATCCTAAATATGCGGTGAGAGAAATTGTATTAAGAAATCATCTCTTAGCTAAGAGAAGGCAAAGTCTTTTCTTTGACTTTCTCTTTCCTCCACATCAGTATTTATCCTACGTGGCATTGCTAAAATATCACCATTGTACATGCCCTAAGAGATCTCTCTTCATTCTCTCTCCTCCAACTAAGCAAAAATCTGACGTGGCATGGAATTCTAACATCACCACATTGTAGGTGCCCTTATGCGTGAAGTTGCTGGGTTTGTGTATTGGCCTCGTCGTGTCTTAACGGCGTCGGCTTTCGTCGGGCATGGTCGCTTGGAGCTGCCCTCAACGGCCGTGCGTGGGTCATGTTTTAACAGCGTCGGTTTTCGTCGGGCATGGTCGACTAATGCCCTTAACGGCCGCGCGTGGATCTCGTGAGTCATGTCTCCGTGGTCTATGGCTTGGTTGGTTTGATGATCTCGCATGGTGAGTGTCTCCGTGTCTCATGTCGATCGGGACGGAGACCACCGGGCTTGGCATTGCGACACATCATGTAGATGGAGTCGACAAGGTTTCGAGCGAAAAGTATGTAGGTTCTAGGTGCAAATCACGCGACGCGGTGCTCGCTTGAAGAGGGATTTTGAGACGTCGATCATCCGGCTGCGGTGCACGATCGTCGGCCTGGGGACTAGTTCTGTCAAAAGTGTGTGTGAACGCTCTTGCGCCGGAATATCCGATCGAGTTCACACACCATGTCCATACTATGTACTACTCGCTCCGTCTACAAATAAGTGTGCATATAGGTTTTCCAAGTTAAATTATAAAGTGGAGTGCAAAATGCATTAGGAAATTGCATCTCTTCTCTTTAATTCTTTCACCTTCAATGAGCTAAGTACATGTAGAAAACAAGAAGAATATGTGCCAGAAAACCAAAACTTATCATGGGTGCATATGCACCCTGTATGTATAAAACATATTTCAAACAATAATAAATTTAGGAACAAAAATTTAGCATGTAGAGGGACACGTTCTATGAGTACACGTAAAGTTTCACGTAAAACCTACATCTTTTGTTCCCTGTGTAAAAAAGATAAATAATGCCTCGAGAAATAGACTATTTTAACACCAAAAATTATCTTTTTAGTACAAGGCAAAACATATCGGTTTTTGCTGAAACAACTTTGTAAACATGTAACATGTCAAGGTATACACGAGGTATTTTTGTTTGTATTTTTTTGACATTTGGAATTATATTTAATATGCATTTCAAATAAAGGGTGCATATGCACCCGGGTGCAGAAACACCATGTCCTGTGTGTGCTCTATATTATTGGATTTGATTTCCGTGGGATGAGAGAAGTAATTTTTGCTACTTAAAAGTAATTAGGAAGATAGAAATACACTATTTTAGGATCAAATTTAGAGTTAGATGTCCACTTATTTGAGCCCATCCACCTTTACATACCAACATTCATAGTCCACAGTGTCGGGCGAGGATCGACCAGTTTCAATTTGAGGTCTATTGGATGCATTCATTCTACAAGCTCCCAACGGGAGCTATGCATGATTACAACTGTAGCTTATTAATAGGATTAGAGCATATCTATCAGGCCTCCGATAGCGCTCCCGGTAGTATTTTGGGGGCCGGTGTCGAAAATGGGCTCATACCATCCCGTCCCAAAAAGCGCCAGAGCTCGAGCCCAATAAAAAGCGCCGACAACCCCGTGTCGGCCCCCTCGTGATGCTGGAGGCGGGGCGACGTTACGGGAGGCAGAGGGGCAGCGCCGGTGGGAGGTGCGCCGGCAGCAGGCGTGGGAGCAGCTTGCGCGATGGCGGGAGATGCGGGAGCAACAACAGCGTGAGGATGAAGTCTACGAGCGATGATGCTTGATGGAGATGCAGCTGCGGCTACAGAAGCAGGAGGTGGAGCCCCATCGGCGGCGGGAGGAGCTGGAGCAGCAGCTGCGTCGGAAGGTGGCGGCCGCAGATAGATCGGCCTACTTGACGTTCGTGGTGGAGAGAGTAGCGGGGATCGACGACGGCGAAGCAGCAGAGAGAGCATCAGAGAGAGCAGCGGTCGATCGTCCACCTCCATAGAGCCGGGTGGCCAGTAGGTAGTAGGCTAGAGATGAATCAACCTCGATTCAGAATGACATGAAAATGAAACTAGAAGTAAATGTTTAGTTTGTCTTAAAAAAATCCTATCGCAGCAGCCTGCTCGAGAGCGTTGGTGTGGGAACAGCTCCCCCAAATATAGGATGCAGTGCCAGTGCTCTCATACGGCAGTGTCGATGCCCCTCTCGGCGCCTATTTAGGGAGCACCGGCCGAGATGCTCTTACTGCTACTATTATGTCTAGTCCATGCTCAGCCCAATTTTGCATTTGAAAATATCTATTTGTTCAATGCTTATAGACTCTGCAGAGAGAGATAAGGCCTTGGCCGAGTATAAATGTTTTCTTCAACCCCATTTGTACTAATGCTAAGATATTTTCGCTAAAGTTGAATCTGAAAATTTTCGGCGTAGTCGTACATTGGTGTGCTTGTACATCGGTTGGAGGGGCTGGCGTGCAAGCAGGAGGAAGTACTTGCGTATGTGAGCGGGGTAACTGGGTAAGTGAACCGATGCCATGTGTTGTAACGTGGCTGGCCCGACTCCCCTTCGAAAAGATCGGTCTCACATATACTCGCGGATAAGAGCATCTCCAGTCGCGTCCCCTAAATCGTTCCCCAAAGAGCGCCAGATCGAGCGTTTGGGGATGTGTTTTATTCGTGTCGCGTTTGGGGGACGTCGCTCCCCAGTCGCGTCCCCCAAACGCCGCCCCCAAATGAATATTGGTGCACGAAAATACAGATTTTCATTCAATTTTAATTATATATTACAAAGTTTGAATGAAAACCACTGGTAGAAAAAGGCCAATAGTCACGGTTCGTAAGGGTCATTAATACCGGTTGCGCAACCGGTATTAAATATGCGCGACTAAAGCCTCCCCCCCCCCCCTAGTCGCGGTTGCTTACGAACCGCGACTAAAGGCCCGTCCACGTGGGCGGCAGGCGAGCCCCAGGGCGGAGGACCTTTAGTCACGGTTCTCCTGGCCAACCGCGACTAAAGGCCCCACCCCCCCAAAATCTGGTTTCCTTTTTAATTTGTATTGTTTTATTTCTTTTATATTTTATTTTGTGTTTTGTTTTAATTTTGAAGAAGTTTCAGTACACATATTCTACGGTACTATATACATGCATATGAATGTACAATATATTTAAAACAAATTTGAAATTAGAACCAAAAAGAATTCAAGAGGAATATACAATATATATTCAATATCGGATGACCATATATAATTTTGAACAAGTTTCCATACATAATTTAGTGCATATGAAGTTCTACGTCCTCTACATAGTGCTCTCCTTTAGGATCGATGACTTCCCTCACGAACCATCCAGCTAGTTCCTCTTGAAGTGGTCGGAAGCGAGCTTCTGGACTAAGCATCTTCCGAAGGTTATTCCTCTTGATATTGTTCTCACACGAAACCCGTTCAGAGGTGTATCTCCGGATCATCTCACAAACATAGTATCCACATAGATTGGTCCCCGGTAGCTGAATATCCCTAGTCCCAGACACTGACCTTTTAAATTGTAGCTATTTTTAGAATTCACCGACCTTTTCATCTACGAACCGTCTCCAAACCCTACGAGGCAAAGAAAATTAAATGAACAAGAGAGTTATTAATTAGTTACTTGATATTAGGAAATGAACGAAATATGCCGATCGATATAGAGCGCAAATGAATGAAAATAATTACTTTTGCATCATTTTTCTCATGTCGGCCCAAAGCTTTGGATCCATATTCAGAGAGTCGTGGACGAGAACTGTGGAGGTGTGAAATTGAATTACTAGCAGAATCCAGTGGAACCTGCGGACACGATACATGCACAGTCAGGCATAACTCATCGATTAGCCACATACCATGCATGGAGTAAACAAAAGAGAATGTGCTCAAGACAGAAACACTCACCCAAAATCGTAAGAAAATAGAATATCACTTTTGAGTTCCTGCTTTGAAAGAAACCGCCACAGGTCTTCCTCCACATCGGCGGGGTGGTGTTCTAACACATATGAATTAACGATGTGTGGGTCAATGAACCCAACATCATGGATGCTCCTTATTCTGCATTCCCTAAGCTTCATTCTGCATAATAGCGTACACAACAAGATAGTTAGGACAATATATATATATATATATATATATATATAGTGCAGGCAATGAACGAGATGGGGTAGAAATAAATCACTTACAGAACGTAGCAACTGATGATAGATTTGTCGAGCTCGCGCAGATTGAAAAGCTGGAACAATTCACTCCGATGAATTGTTACATAGTAATGTTTGAAGTGATGCTCATGTTTAACTTCCGCATAAATATAGTCTTTGGCGTTTTTATTTTTTATGTAACCCTTGTACCTATTTAGCAGACTTTTCATTTGTTGAGGTAGATCCTTTTCCTGCGCAGGCTCGACGAGGGGCCCATTCCACACATATGTAATTACTACCTCCTTCACTGGCGCCTCATCAAGGCCTAACAGTGCACGAAGAGTCATACCTAAGTTGGCCGCTTGTTCTCTGGCACTCGTTACAGTCAATCCCTGTGCTGCCGCAGCTGCTATGATATCGGGGGCATCCGGACCGGCGGTTTCACTATGAGCGGGGCGATCGATTGTTTAATTTGTTCCCCGAGCTGGTCAACTCCTTTCCCGGTTTTTTTACTTGCTAATTCTTTCTCGGCCTCCTCCAAGGATTTCTTCTCCTGCTTCTCCGCCAGCTCTTTCTTCTCCTTCAATATGAGTGCCTGCCTACGAAGTTCACGTGCATAGTCGTCAGGCAGATTCTTCGCGGCTTGGGACGGTGTGCTCAAAAATGACTTAGCCCACTTCTTTTGCTTGTCAGAATATACTGGCTTGGGCTCGGGCTCTCTTTTCTTCTTGCAGTCCGCCTTCCATTTCTCATATTCAGCAGCCGCGGCCGCGTCAGTTTCCTCGGCACTACGTTCCCAAGGCCTTGTGGGGAGAGGCTTCAGTGATGGCTCCGGTACCTTTGTGGTCTTAGGTACATAAGGGTCCGTGTTAATAGTCCAGGACTGCTTCTACTTCTTTGCTGGAGGTGGATTGGGGGGCGGCGTCTGATCACCCGTCGGACGAGGACTGGAGGGCGGCGGCTGATCACCCGCCGGACGTTGTGGACTGGGGGGCGACGTCGGCTGACGTGAAGGAGGTGTAGGTGAACCACCACCACCACCACCGCCACCACCACCGTAGGGGGGTGGACTTGTTGGCCTTGGCGCCTCGCCTGGAAACTTGATAAACTGCTTTTGCCATAGAATGAACTGGCGCTTGACATCTCCAAGTCTTCTCTCCCCTTCAGGTGTAGCAATGTCAATCTCCAGGTCCTCAAACCCTTGTACTATGTCCTCCACCGTGACACGAGCATAGCCATCTTGAATGGGCTTGTTGTGGTGGAGTGCTCCAGGTTCACATGGTAAAGCACTGCCGATGGCTACCTTCATGGACATGTTCCCCATTGGATAATACAGATGACATTCTTTCATCTCCTTTACATCGTCCACGGGGTAGCGAGGAGGCTCCGGTGCAGTAATTTCGATCGCCAGAGGCTCCGGTGCAGTAATTTCGATCGTCGGTGCATGTGCATTAACACCAGCCGGTGGGGGCTCCGTGGAAGCCACGCTGCTTCTCGGCTGCTGGCTTCCGACATCCGGTGGATGATCTTCATGCGTCCGAGCTGCCTCTCTTTCTTGTATTAGACCATCCACGGTTTTCTTCATCTCATTGAATTCCGATGCCAACCGCGCCACAACATCTTTTTCCCGATCCGCCTTTCTCTTACGGCTTCTATAACTGTAGGGGTCATTTTCCTGGGAAAACCCTTCTTCCCACGAAACGCCGGTGCCTTTGCCTCGTACACGTCCTCCGTGTTCAGGATTCCCGAGGGCTTTTTTCAGCTGGTCATTCTCTCTGTTGAACTTGATCTTCCCCGCTTGAGCATCCCTCATTGCGTCAATAAGGGCTTGGGTGGGTTTAAACTTTGTGTCTCGGTGGGTACATTCCCCTGTCACCGGGTCTAGCGTTCCCCCATGCCCGTACCACCAGCTTTTGGCCCTAGGGTCCCATCCCTCGGTACCTAGAGGGATTCCTCGCGTCGTCAGGTCATCCTCCATCTTCTGCCACTTAGGCTCCGAAAGGCGGTATCCTCCTGGCCCCATAATATGATTGTACTGCTTCTTAGCCGCATTTGCCTTATTTTTATCCGATATGGCCTTGAAATCCTCTGATTTCTTTTGCTTCACAAAATCGGTCCAATCATCTTTCAGCTTCTCATACTGTCCGGTGAAATCCGGAGTCTTCCCCTTCTCGACATATTGAGCCGCTAAATTTTTCTTGTATGTCTGGAATGCTGTGGCCATCTTCTGAAGAGCGAACTCTTTGACCAGTCTCCTCCTCTTACGTCCCTCCGGATCGTCGTTACCGAATTCATCTTTTTTGCGGTATTCCGGAGGTAGAACGAAATGCTCCATAAGCGTTCTCCAGCATTCCTTTTTCTTTCTCTTGCTGACGAAACTGGAACCAACACGTGCCTTCACTGGCTCATGCCATTCCTGGAAGGTGATCGGGACGCTATCTCTAACAACGACTCCGCATTGGTTGATGAACTTGGTGTACGCCTCTTCGGGCTCCAGCGGCTTGCCTTTTGGACTGATAACATCAATGGTATATATTACTCCTTGTTTCAGCGTCTTGGTTTTGCCACGCTTTGTCTTCACCGATTTTTTCGACGATCCGCTGGCCGAGGGCTAAAATAAGAAAGAGAGTCGAGTTAATACACATATTTATTGAAATCGGTAAATTTGTATCACCAGCTGAGGCTCAATGTATATATATACCTCGCCGGAGGTGGTGATTGCTAATTGCTTATCAACATCGCCGGAGGTGTTTGTCGACGGGCGTTCACCTCCATCAACAGTGCCCGTTCCTTCGTCATCACCTCGCTGACGACCTTCATCTTCACCGCCAAGGTTCAGATAAGAAGAGATATCGTCTTCTTCATCTTCTTGGGGCGGCACATAAAGAATGTCGCCGTTTATGATGCCGAAAAGATGTATCTCAGCTTCCGGATTATAGTTATCCCTAATCGGGTCGGCTCTATCGTCCGCCATATGTGTCACTCCCGAAAACATGTAGTAAAAAAGCTAATTAATTGTGTATATGCCAGCATTATCACATCTCTTCTACATATAAAGAGAGAGGGCGACGAGGGAGGCGAGAGGGGGGACGCGTATTAGATGTATATATGCGGACGATCGACCTCGCCTCGCAGTGACCGCGTGACCGAGAGGAGGATCTCCGCGCGCGCAGCCTGACGGTTCGAGGAAGAAGATGGAGTGAACCTCCACGGGGCGCGATTTGTTTATATAGTACAGACCTTTAGTCGCGGTTGGTGTGGCGGTGGTGTTTTTATTTTTCAAAATTTTAAGTTTACAAAAGTTTAAGTTTTCAAATGTTTAAGTTCACAAAATTTTAAGTCAATTTTAATTAACAAAATGTGAGTTCATGAAAAAAACAAAAAAAAAGGGTCGGGCGCCCCTTCTCCCACTCCCTCTCCTCTCTCTCTCTGTAACGCGCGCACAAGCGGCGCGACGTACGGGTGGCGGCGCGGACGGCGCGGCTAGCTAGAGGCCGGCGGCGCGCGGCGGTGCAGATGGCGGTGCGGACGGCGGTGCGGAAGGCGCGGCTAGCTAGAGGCAGGCGGCGCGCGGCGGTATATGGTGCGGCGGGGGCCGAGGGGCGGCGCAGGACGTACGGCGCCGGCGAGCAGCGGGGGCGATGGCGATGGAGGGGCGACGGCCGACGGCGCGGCGCGAGAGCGAGGCGACGGCGAGGTCGAGTGCGGCGACGGTCCAGGGCAGCCTGACGGCGTAGCGCGCGGCGATCGGCAGACGGAGAGGGCGAGGAGAAGAGGAAGTGATGCGCCCGCGGGGCGGCGCGGGTATTTATAGGAAGGGGCTTTAGTCGCGGTTGGTGTGGCCAACCGCGACTAAAGGACCCTTTAGTCGCGGTTGGCCACACCAACCGCGACTAAAGCCCTTTTTTCGCCCGTTTTTGCGGTTCCCGCGGAAATGACCTTTAGTCGCGGTTGGCCAAAATTCTTTCATTTTCTAAATGTGAAAAATAAAACTAATTCATTTCTAAATGTGAAAAATACAAATAATATATCAAAAAAATTCAGAAAAATAAAACTAATTCATTTCAAAATCTTAAAAATACAAATTATATATCAAAAAAATCAGAAAAATAAAACTAATTCATTTCAATATGTTAAAAATAAAAATAATATATATCAAAAAATTAAGAAAAATAAAACTAATTCAATTCAAAATATTAAAAATACAAATAATATATCAAAATATTAAGAAAAATAAAACTAATTCAATTCAAAATGTTAAAAATGCAAATAATATATCAAAAAATTAAGAAAAGTAAAAATAATTCAATTCAAAATGTTAAAAATACAAATAGTATATCAAAAAATTCAGAAAATAGAACTAATTCAATTCAAAATGTTAAAAATACAAAAAATATATCAAAGAATTCAGAAAAATAGAACTAATTCATGGGCTTCCCACATCTGTCTTCCTGCCCCCCCGCTTCCCACCAGTTCTTCCCGGTCACCTCTGTCTTCCCACAAGTTCTTCCCGGCCCGTATTCCCGCCAGTTCTTTCCCGCCTATGTCTTCCCGCCATTTCTTCACGCCTCTGTCTTCCCGCCTCTGTCTTTCATGGGCTTGCAAGAAAAAAATTCGAGGCGCAACTTCCGAAGATGCCGTAGGACGTGTAAACCAACGACGCGTGTTTATCCTGCCGACAGCTTTAGTCACGGTTGCACCCACCAGCCGGGACTAAAGGTTAGATGACCAGCTCTGCATTCCTCTTCTTCCCGCCATTTCTTCCCTGTCTTCCCGCCTCTTTCTTCCCGCCACTTTCTTCCCGCCTCCTGTCTTCCCGCTCCCATTTTCCCGCCATTTCTCACTACATATATGTAGCCCGGCTTGGCCAGCATTATCACATCTCTACAATCTCTCATCACTCTCTCATGGCTTCCACCGCACCCACTCTAACCTACCAGCAGGTGGAGGAGCTTTGCGCCTCGAACTACCCTTTCCCACCGGGCTACCGCGTCCCCGCCGGCTGGAGCCTAAGCGCCCGAGGCATGCCGGTCCCTCCCGTCCCTCAGGGTACTACGCGCCGGGCGGCCATCACGAACCACTACTACCTCGATCTCACGCCGGAGCAGCGGATGAATCCCCGCTAGCATCCCGATAACCAGCATACTTGGGACGCCTTCTTCATCAATCGGCGTGACAGTGCGCTCGCCAGGTATGAGGAGGACGGTCTGCCTCCTGGGAACTTCCACGAGGCCGGCCGTCGGCTATGGTGGTACGGCCGGAATCTACAGAGCGTCATGGACTACATCACGGCCAGACTCTACAGAGCGTCATGGACTACATCACGGCCGGCGATATCCCCCGCCTGCGCTACCCTCAGTTCGAGCCACGAGCGCCGCCCGACGACAGCGACGACGACAGCAGCGACGACAACGGCGGCAACTTAGAAGGCGACGACTACCAGTACAACGGCGGCGACTATGAAGACTACGAGTATGCATATTATACTCCTACCAAATTTCATGTATCATCAGTGGTATCTCGAATCAATCGAATTATTCGAAAATGGACACCAAACACATCACAGATAATATAATTCACATGATCCATTCAACAAAGTTTGGTACAATAAATTATTACACATCATTTCTTCCCTTGTGTCCCTGCTTGCTTACGATTGGGCCGTATCCATGGACCATCCTCATCATTTAATTTAATGCTTGGGTCGGTGTTCACTTTGAAGGGCGGAATTTCACCAAACATATTATAATCTTCTGACATGTCTGTCTTGCCCTCCACTCCCACGATGATTCTTTTCCCTGAAAGAACAATGTGGCGCTTTGGATCATCGCATGATGTACTTATCATTTTCTTATCTTTCCGTTTCCTCGGTTTGCTACTCATGTCCTTCACATAGAAAACCTGAGCGACATCTTTCGCTAGGACGAATGGTTCGTCAAGGTAACCAAGATTGTTGAAATCCACCATTGTCATTCCGTATTGCTGGTCCACCTTTACCCCACCTCCTGTTAGCTTGAACCATTTGCACCGGAACAAAGGGACCTTAAAGGAGGGTCCATAGTCAAGTTCTCATATCTCCTCTATGTAACCATAATATGTGACCTTTTGCCCATTCTCGGTTGCTGCATCAAAGCGGACACCACTGTTTTGGTTGGTGCTCTTTTTATCTTGGGCGATCGTGTAAAATGTATTCCCATTTATCTCGTACCCTTGGAAAGTCGTTATAGTCGAAGATGGTGTCTTGGCCAACATGTACAGCTGATCTACAACATGATCGTCATTCATTAAATGTTTTCTCAACCAACTGCCGAAAGTCTCCATGTGGGCCTTCGTAATCCAGGATTTAGGCTTCCCCGGGTTGTCCTCGCGTAAAATATTCTTGTGTTTCTCAAAGTACGGAGCCACCAAGTTGGAATTGGTCAGAACTGTGTGGTGTGCTTCAGTCATAGAATGACCGTCCATACATATTGTTGATTTCCTGCCGATCGTGCCTTTTCCACTTAGTCTCCCCTCGTGCCGCGATCGAGGAAGACCAATCGGCTTAAGGTCAGGAACAAAGTCAACACAGAACTCAATTACCTCCTCATTTCCATAGCCCTTGGCAATGCTTCCTTCTGGCCTAGCACGGTTACGAACATATTTCTTTAATACTCCCATGAACCTCTCAAAGGGGAACATATTGTGTAGAAATACCGGACCGAGGATGGAAATCTCTTCGACTAGGTGAACCAGGAGGTGCGTCATAATATTGAAGAAGGATGGCGGGAACACCAACTCGAAACTGACAAGACATTGGACCACATCGTTCTGTAGCCGTGGTAGATCTTCTGGATTGATTACCTTCTGAGAGATTGCATTGAGGATTGCACATAGCTTCACAATGGCTACTCGAACATTTTCCGCTAGGAGCCCCCTCAAAGCAATCGGAAGCAATTGCGTCATAATCACGTGGCAGTCGTGAGACTTCAGGTTTTGGAACTTTTTGTCCGCCATGTTTATTATTCCCTTTATATTCGACGAGAATCCAGACGGGACCTTCGTACTGCTCAGGCATTCAAAAAAGATGACATTCTCTTCTTTGGTCAGAGCGTAGCTGGCACGACCTTGAAACCATTCCGGATGCCGGTCATTAGAACCTCTAAACCTAGAGGGCAGACAACCTTCTTTGCTTCGTACGTACTGGCGGGCAACTCGTTATTCTTTGGAAACATATTCTTCAACATTTTCAGCAAATTTTCAAATCCTGAGTCAGCTACACCTTCCTGTGCCTTCCATTTCAGCAAATCCAGTGTGCAGCCCAGCTTTTTCAGACCATTATCGCATCCGGGGTACATCGACTTTTTGTGATCCTCTAACATGCGATCCAAATTCTCCCTCTCCTTTTCAGTTTCACAGCTTCTTCGTGCATCAACAATGGTCCGACCAAGTTCATCAGCGGGCTCATCACGTGCCTCTTCTTCACCTTCCCATTCACCTTCCCCTTCACCTTCCCTACCTTCAGCATCCTCCATGAAAGTATCACCGAAATGATCAAGATAGTTGTCATCGATGAAATCATCCCCTTCTTCATCTTCTTCCATTATAACCCCTCTTTCTCCATGCTTGGTCCAACAATTATAGCTTGGCATGAAACCCTGCCGAAGCAGGTGCATGTGAACATCTCTTGAGGAAGAGTAACCCTTCTGATTCTTACAGGCAACACATGGACAGATAACAAAACCCCCTGCTTGTTCGCATTAGCCACTCCGAGGAAATCTTTCAAACACGTAGTGAACTCGCCGGAGAGTCGGTTACTGTACATCCATTGCCGATTCATCTGCATTATTATAATATAAAATATATAATTAACCATCATGCATTTGTTAAACTAACTAGCTACAAACAATAGAAATTAAACAATGAACTACACACATGCATATTTTATCAATGACACATGAAAGGTTCAAGTTGCTAACTGTGATCGAGGAGAAAAAAATAAATGAGGAAGCTCAAGTGTGGCTCCGACACTTCATATCATGTTTGTTTCATGCTCTCTTGGGGCATTTCATCAAACACCTTGTGTGCATAAGAGGAACCAAAAGCAAACCTAACACCCCCTTGTGAAGTTTGTGAAGAGAATGGCTCCAAATGGCTAAGTGCTGGCTGCTGGATTGGTATATATAGGAGAGGGGCTTTAGTCGCGGTTGGCCTGGCAAACCGCGACTAAAGGTGCCCGAAGGCCTTTAGTCGCGGTTGGCCTGGCCAACCGCGACTAAAGCCCCTCACCTGCACTAGCTGGCCAGCGAGCGTCCTGGGCCCAGGCCTTTGGTCACGGTTCGCCTCCCGAACAGCGACTAAAGGTCCCATTAGTCACGGTTCGAAATATTTGGGGACTAATGGGGCTGGATGGAAGGCCCTTTTTCCACCAGTGAACGGCTAGCTTTCATCTAAACCTAGCCTATTGACCGTCCGGCGGTGCGTTCGATGGCCCCGCCCCGGCGTCGCATGCCCTCCGCCGCAGCTCTTGCTGCGCGCGCCGCCTCTCCGTGCGTAGGGTGGTGGCCAGACGCCGCTGCTCCAGCAGCGCGTCGACGTCCGCCCTCCCCTGTTGCGCCGCCTGGAGGGAGAGCTCGACGGCGCGACGAATCTGCGCCTCTTCGCGGGCACGAGCGTCGTCCTGGAGCTTCTTCTCCGACTCGAAGGACTCGACGAGCACGCGTTGCTGGTCGGCCGTCTCGTCCGGGTGCGGCCCGTCGTCGTCGGACCACTCGAACTCGTTGTCGTCATCGTCCTCCACCTCGGTCTCCTCCTCCTCCGCCTCGGCCTCCTCCTCCTCCGCCTCGGCCTCCTCCTCCTCCATTGGCGCCTCCTCCTCCACATCTGTTGGCGCCTCCTCCTCCACATCTGTTGGCGCCTCCATCATCGCCGCCGCCAACGCGTCGGCCTCCACCGCCAACTCGTCCGCCCGCCTCCCCCAGATCGCCGCCAGCGCCGCCTCCCGCTGCTGACGCTCCTCCGCCGCCAGTTGGTGCTGGCGCTCGATCGAGTCCCGCCGCCGGCGCTTGATCGCCTCCCGCCGTTCACGGTACAGCGCCTCCCGCTCCTCGCGCTGGCGCCGGCGCTCATCAGCCCACCGCTGCCCCATCTCCTCCGTTCGGCGTCGTCACGCCTCTTCTCCCGTCGAGGCGTCGAACGCCGCAACGGTGTCACGCTGCTGCTCGTGCCACGCTGCTGCCGCCGCGGCCTCGTCAGCAGCGGGGCCATGGGCGCAGAACGCTGCTAGATCCGCCGCCTGCGCCGCCTCAAGCTGCTGGCGGGCCTGCTGCTCGAGTGCCTCCCGCCGCTGCTGATGGTGTGCACGCCAGTTCTGCATCCCTCGCCGCCGACGCTCTTCCCGGGCCGCGGGGTCGGTGTCGACCTGCGATTCCGGGACTGGAAGTGGAGGAGCCCGTCCCCTATCCACAGGGGACGTCTAGGCACGCCGGACACAACGAAAAGTGATGCGAGGAGGTGCGAGCCCGACGCGTGGCTGGTAGAGGTAGATGCAGATGCCGAGGTCACGGTTGTGGTCGCCAAGAGTTGCACGTTCGCCGTTGTCTGCGACATCGTCGTCTTCATCGTCGTATATGCAGGAAGAGCACCAAGTGTTGTTCGAGTTTATCGTCGTCCTCAATGGCGACCCACTCGGCATCCAGAGGCTGTCGGACAAGTTCGCCGAGTACGTCGCCGGCAACGAGTCGGCCGCGCTGCATCTGCGGGAGGCTGGCTGCGGCTGCTGCCGGTGAACATGCTCTTCGACGGGCGCGACAAGATGTACCTGCACACCGGCTGGGAGAAGTTCGGACGCTACCACGACCTCCAAGTCGGCTACGTGCTCACATTCTCGTACTTAGGCGACGAGGATATGAGACGACAACACATCCTGCCGCCGGCACAGCGGCGACGAAAAGGAGGACCATTGAACACGTCGAGTGTTCTTTCTTCGCAATGAAAATGGTCACGGAGATTTCTGTATGTTCTCCTTGTAAAGGATCAACAAGGCTATCATTACGAGCTAGATTTTCCAGTTTAAGTGACTGAGAGCGCCTGAGAGTGTTCTTTATTGGCACCGAACACAAGAAATTTACGATGCCAATACTAGTTAGGTTTCCTCATTTTGCAATATTTTAACTATGTATTAGTTTGTGGAAGTCATGTTCCAAACTATGAATTAGTTTTCGTAATGTTCCTCCTCTCTATTGAAATAAAAAAATAAAAAAATAAAAAAATATTTTAATGTAAAAATAAGTTTGGGGGCCGCGTTTGCGGACGCGGCTAGGGAGCGACGTCCCCCAAATACGACACGACGAAAACACGTCTCCCAAACGCGATACAACGCCGCTTGGAAACGCTTTGAGAGACGCGGTTGGAGTTGCTCTCTTAGGCCTAAGTTACTATTGTAAATCTAGACAAACTGATTGAAAAGGACAAATCTCAAATAAAGTATTCGCATCCTCTGTCGCACAAAGAATAATTTAGATGTACCTGAACGCGACTTAATATATACTCCAAATATACTTAAATTTATATAAAGTTGAGACATCTTTTGTGAGACTGAGGGAGTATCTGTTTTATCCAACAAACTACTCCCCCACGTTCGATAATGTAAGCCTTTTACCGAACTAGTTTAGTTTAGTTTGCTAAAAATGACTTACTTTATGGAATATATATATAAATGCTTCATTCATTTTGTAGGAGCATGTCCGCAACACAAAACTTGAATAACATTGGAGCAAACCAAGTTGATCAACATGATGGTGAGATTGGCTATATCGGCTCCCGGGTGCGTATGCTCCCTCAGCAAAAAATTATATTTCCAGTTGTCGAAAAAATTTGATAAATATTTTTACATGTACATCTCCATAATATATGTGCATTCATCAAGTTTCACGAAAAAATCAATATTTTTGTGATCTGTGTAAAAAAGAGAAAATTTATCTTGCAAAAAAACATTATTTTTAGGACTGAGTTTTCTCTTTTTTATACACGTCACATGACAAGTCCATTTTTTATGAAATAACTTTGTGAGCGCGTAGCACGTGAAAATGTACGTGGAAATTTTTTGTTTCATTTTTTTTTGAAATTCGAAATATGTGTAAGATGAAATTCAAAATAGAGGAAGTATATGCTCCCATGTTCCAAAACACCACTTCCATATCGTTAGGCTCTCTTCGATGGAAGCTCACCTACTTGTACTGAAAGCAATGGTAATGAATTTTTTTAGTTTTAACGTTATTTAAAAAAGAACATGAATAATTATGAATACCAAACGCATCTTGATGAGCCTAGCCATTCAAGTCATGTGTACGAGAAATATGAAGAATTCATAATAATATTTATGATAGTTGGTGTTTAGTAATTTCCAATATCTGGTATATATAATCCATGCGTTTTTAGATTATTATTAAATATAATATGTTGTACCTTATAAGACATGTCGGACCACAAAAATGGTAGACTCTCAAGCAAGCAGTCCAACTTATAATTTAAAACTTTATGTAAATTTTCTTACATAATTATTCACTGAAAATCTCCTTATCAAGATACTTTTTAGGATATGCCCAATAGATATCTGCCAAAGTATTAATGGTATTTATAGAAACATTAATGTAGATGCAAAAAACAAAGATGCTTACAATTTAATTTGTCATTGTCTGTACAATGCAAAATAACAAAATTTTCATACAAAATACATATGTTTAGTCTAATGTAAGTAGAATAATTAAGGTACATTGTAATGAAAAGAATGGGAAAATTAATAGTAGTTACATTTGTATTATAAGAAAAAAAGTTTTAGAAAAGTATAAAAGTTTAGTGTAAACAATATTTAGATATTGGCCTAGATCCAAAATTTATTTGGACCGGCCCTGATACTAACTAACATTAACATTATGTTTGAGCCAAAATAAAAGTATACTTACTGACAATAACAACATGTTTACACGAAAGTATATTCGTAAACACGTGTATTGTCAAAATGTACAAAAACTATAATGTACACGATGGCGAGATAAACATAGTGATGCTAAATCACCACCTTAGATGAGCATGTGAAGAAGATGCTAAAAAGGAAGGTGAAGCACAAGAGGTTGAAGGTGAAGAAGCTGAAGCAATACAAGCTGAAAAATAAATTCAGATATGAGCGCTATCAAACTTTCACCTAACTTACAAGCGAGTAGGCGCTAGCAAATTCAGATGTAATTTAGATATTGTAAAGCTGGTACAGTCAAAGTTGATGCAGTCTAACCTAGCTAGTAAATGATTTTTAATAACAAACATCTAATCCACTCAAATGCCCAAAATACATATGAAAGTATACATTCACTACCATCCAAAATTTCATATAAAATAGAATCACTGGTTGATTGTTTTAAATATTGGTATCGCATTGATCGATGCTGTTTGGTTATCTCAGCCTGTATGTAATGATCATCCAATTTGCTTAGCACTGTTTTCCATGGTTGCCCATATCTGTAACCTGGTGAGGCTCACGTGTTTTCCTCTTTGTTATCTTCTGATCAGGGATTCTGTATGCAAGTCTCAACTTGGGATCCATATGTTGTGATTCATGTGAAAGGTGGGTAGCTTCACAGACAGATTTATCCAAGTGTGTGTCCGATTTCTAGAAGAAAAAGAAGATTGGAATCCATAACAAGGATGGATGGTGCACTGGTTTCACGCCTTGTTCTGTTCCGGTTTTAGGCTTCCATTATTTTTGTGCCAGGCTTATGTTTACATGTTCTGGGATGTTTCTTAGTTGGGCTGAGCTGAAGACACACTAGAATTTCATACTATCCGATGCATCTAAATCAATGTATACAGGTATTGCGTTCATATTTTTTCAATTTACAAACTACATCGTGCAATCTAAGTTGTAGAAATTCTGGTAATTCTTATTTTGTAATAAGGATCATTACAAACTAATAATCTTTACTTGATGAAACAGAATTGAAGACCCCACTTGGTCACAAGCATTCTAAATACCTAAATGCGTGTGACTTGAGGCTATTATTTAGGTTATATCTGGCATTTTTAGTTACTTCATGATCACGGTGCAACCAAAGTTAAATATTAATAATTTTTTGAAGTCTTGGTTGCACAATACAATTTAGTCTCCAAAAAAATGTTGCATATGGATAATTTAAAGGCTTTTAGTTCCAGCGTAGGGGCTAGAACGTCACTGCCAACATAATCTGTAGCAACGCACCGACAAATTTGCTATATAGTTTAGATTAATAATATAATTGGTCACTCGAAGATTTCCTTCAAATTTGAATTAGGACTCGACAAAAGATGCAAGGGTAGCATGTACTTCACGGTCCGGAAGTGGTACAGATGTGCCGGTCCGGCGGACAACATGCCATTTTATCCCTGATGCAGAGTGCATTTATCCCTGGAAGGCTGATTACCGACAATGCATTTATTGCTTTTGAGTGCATTCATGCTATTAAAACTGGACCGCCGGAGAGGGCGAAGTTCTGTGCATATAAATTGGACATGGCAAAGGCCTATGATCGAGTGGATTGGCGTTTCTTGGAAGGGATTTTGGCGAAACTGGGCTTTCGTAGCACATGGATACGGTGGGTGATGACGTGTGTGACCACCGTACGATTTTTGGTTCGCTTTAATGGTCATTTGTTGGATCCTTTCACGCCAACACGAGGTCTTCGGCAAGGTGACCCTTTGTCACCCTATCTTTTTCTCTTTGTCGCTGATGGGCTCTCTAGTCTGATACAGGATAGCATTGCGAGGGGTGCTCTCCATGACCTGCGTATATGTCGGCGAGCGCCAGGAATCTCACACCTTCTGTTCGCAGACGACAGTCTCCTGTTCTTCCAAGGAAATCCGCAGCAAGCTCTAATTGTTAAGGAAATCTTGGATACTTATGAGCGATGTACAGGACAACTTGTGAGTCTGGGCAAGTGTTCAATCATGTTTGGTGACAAGTGCACCCCACACGACCAACAAGCTATCAAGGGGATTCTGCGCTATGAGACTGACAGTTTTGGGGAAAAATATTTGGGGTTGCCTGTACCGGAAGGGTGTATGAGGAAAGGGAAGTTTCAGACTTATAAGGAAAAATATCGAAAGCGTGCAAGTGACTGGATGGAAAAATACAGCTCTTCTGGCGCAAAGGAAGTCTTGATTAAGGCAGTTCTCCAGTCCATACCCACATACGCGATGGGGGTATTTAAATTCCCTGTAGGTGTCACTGATGACTTGGCCAAGGTGATACGGGATTTTTGGTGGGGAGACGAACATGATAGAAGGCGCATTCATTGGATCTCGTGGGATAAAGTAACCAGACCCAAGTCGCAAGGAGGCGTGGGATTTCGGGACTTGCGGGTGTTCAATCAGGCTCTCCTCGCAAGGCAAGCATGGAGGCTAATTAAGTTCCCTGACAGTCTATGTGCGAGGCTTTTGAAAGCTAAGTACTACCCTGCAGGGCACCTTCTGGACACAGTGTTTATTCAGAATACGTCGGCATCATGGCAAGGCGTTATGCATGGATTGGAATTGCTTAAGCAAGGAGCAATATGGCGAATTGGTTCTGGCAGGAGTGTAAAGCTATGGCGAGACAATTGGCTCCCAAGAACTGAGGCTATGAAGCTATCGGGGAAAAGGACTAACTCGAGACTAAAGTGGGTGTCGGATATTATCGACCCGGCTACTAGAACATGGGACGAACCAACAATTAGGAGGATCTGCTTTGTGCATGATGCAGATGCGATTCTGCAGATCAAGCTACCTCATAGAGAAATCGATGACTTCGTTGCATGGCATGGTGAAGCTAATGGTGTTTTCTCTGTACGCAGTGCTTATCGGTTGGGCATGCAGCAAAAAATGTTTGATCTGAGCTCTGGACAAAGTAGCGCAGAACCTGATGGTGATAGGAGGATTTTGGATGTTATTTGGAAGTGCCCTGTCCCTCAGAAAATGCGGATCTTTGCCTGGAAACTAGCAACTGACACACTGGCAGTCATGACAAATGTGCACCGGAGAATCAATACGGTTCTGCCGATCTGCACTATATGCGGGTGCGCTGAAGAGGATGCTCATCACGCTGTTGTAAACTGCACTTTGGCGCAGGCCTTGCGTAGTAGTATGCGGAAACATTGGGACCTTCCATCAGAAGCTGCGATGCGGAAAACTGGACAGGAGTGGGCGATCCAGCTCCTTGCCAACTCCAATGCGAGCACAAGGGTGAAACTGATTTTCCTGTGGTGGAGGGCATGGCACCATCGGAATAATGCTGTTCATGGTGATGGAAAGGCATCAGTGGCAGCCTCAGTGCCCTACTTAGTTAACTACGTGGAGTCCTTTGCACATCCCCGAGTTATTCCGACTGATGTAAAAGGAAAGGCGGTGATTCATCCTATTCCTCCACCGTTGACCCCTGACTTAGTCAGGTGCTCTGACTGGAAGCCCCCGCCACCAGGCTGGATCAAAGTTAACGTTGACGCAGCCTGGGACACCTCAACCAAGCGTGGAGGTACTGGAGTGATAATTCGTAGTGATACCGGTTCAGTTTGTTTATCAGCTTGGGAGCATTTACCAGAATGTTCGAGTGCGTTAGAAGCGGAGCTGCTGGCTTGCCTTCATGGTTTGAAACAACTAGGTAAGCTTCCGTACGGACCTACCATCCTGGAGACTGACAGCGCCCTGGTACTTAGATCATTTATGGAGCATTCGGCCGACCTATCAGACTGCTGGACTATAACTAGAGAAATTAAGGAGCTTCTGGAGTTCATGAACCAGGTGCGGGTGGAGAAAATATCAAGGAATGGAAACGGCGTGGCTCATAGCCTAGGGCAGTTAGGTAGGCGTGAGTTAAACGGGTGTTTACGCGATTCAGCGCCTCCCTGCGTGTTGGCACTGATCGAAAAAGATTGTACTTTGTAACCACTCTTTGTGTTGTTTGCGGGCAAGTTTTCAGACGCACTCTTTTCCTTCCAGGGCACCGAAGGGGACTGGAAGGTTTTTAATGAGGCGGGCTTGCTTTGCTTAATATAGTGTGGTTTACATTTCAAAAAAAAAAAACATGCCATTTTCCCTGCATTTTCATTGATGAGCACGCAAAATGATGGATGGAGTGGAGCTCCACAAACGGCCACCGAATGAGTCTCTCTCACCGCAAATGCAAGCTCGGCATTCGTCGGGAAGATTCTCCCGCTACCTCATCGCCACTCCCATCTTCCGGCGGCCACCACGCACGTGTACTACTAATCATGTGTCAGTGTGGCACGTATGCTTTTATATTGGCGGGTGCAGCGCGGGTACGTGGAGCTCAAACGAAGGTCGCCGGGCACACATGCCCGCCCCAAAGAGCAGCACACTTACCCAGCCTTGTCACGAGATACGAATCAGCTACCGGCGCGTGTGGCAACGCCATGGGCGCAGTGTTGCGTGGTCTCCGCCCTTGTTGGCTGGTCTCGCGCGCGCGGTGGCCGAACGTCGCAGTCTCTCACGATCGACCGTGAGCAGTGTTAGAGCAATATGCTTGTTGTATTACCAGGGAGCCAAAGGCCACAATATATAGTACATGTATAGGTGCATATATGCAGAAAGCCTCCTAACATATGGGGAAACTATAATAGACAAATATATACATCTAACACCCCCCTCAAACTCATGGTGGATCCACAACACTGAGTTTGGAGAGTAAGAAATCATGCTACGCTCGAGTCTGTGCCTTCGTAAAGAAATCCGCCAACTGCAAATCTGAAGGCACATAATGAACCGCAACAACATCATCCTGTACCTGTGCACGTGTGTAAAAAGCATCAACACCGATATGCTTGGTCAGCTCATGCTTGACCGGATCACGTGCACATCGATAGCACCTGTATCTGTCGGATAAAAGTGGAGTGGGTGTCGTAACAGAGACCCCAAAATCTGCAAGCAACCACCGTAACCAAGTCACCTCAGCAATCAACAAAGCCATAGCCCGCAACTCAGCCTCAACACTCGAACGGGAAACTGCGACCTGTTTCTTCGTCTTCCAAGCAACAAGCGAACCACCAAGAAACACACAGTAAGCAGAAAGCGAACGACGATCCGTAGGATCACTCGCCCACGTAGCATCCGAATAGCACTGGAGCTGAAGAGAGCTGGAACGGGGAAAGAAAAGGCGACGAGTGATCGTGCCACGAAGATAACGAAGAACACGGAGGAGATGACTATAGTGAACAGTGGTAGGAGCTGAGACAAACTGACTCAGAATATGAACAGGATAAGAAATATCAGGACGAGTGACAGCAAGATAAACAAGACTCCCAACAAGATGGCGATAACGGGTGGGATCAGGAAGAGGATCACCATCAGTAGGACGAAGCTTAACATTAAGCTCCATAGGAGTATCGACCGTGCGCTCATCCCCAAGAGCGGCACGAGCAAGAAGATCCTGAATGTACTTCTCCTGAGAGATAGAAAAGCCATCAGAAGTGGAGGAAACCTCAATGCCAAGAAAATAGCGAAGAGGACCAAGATCAGTCATAAGAAACTGATCACGAAGACGAGCCTTGACGAAGGCAATATACTCAGGATCATCACCAGTAATGATCATATCATCAACATAGAGAAGAAGAAGAGTACGTCCACGAGGAGAAGTGTGAACGAAAAGTGCGGGATCATGAAGACTAGGAGAGAAACCAGCAGCAGTCACCACAGAAGCGAAGCGCTCAAACCAGGCACGAGGGGCCTGTTTGAGACCATAGAGAGAACGCCGAAGATGACAAACCATCCCATCGGGAACAGAATACCCAGGAGGAGGCTGCATGTAAACCTCCTCACTCAACTCGCCATTAAGAAAAGCATTCTGAACATCAATCTGGGAGACAGACCAGCGGCGAACAGAAGCAACAGCAAGAAGGGTACGCACAGTAGTCATATGAGCCACAGGGGCAAAAGTCTCATCATAGTCACGGCCGTGCTCCTGCTGAAAGCCACGAGCCACAAGACGCGCTTTGTAGCGCTCAAGAGATCCATCAGAGCGAGTCTTAATTTTATAGACCCACTTACACGTGATAGGACGAACACCAGAAGGGCGAGAAAAAAGATCCCAAGTGCCAGTGCGCTCAAGCGCAGCGATCTCCTCAGCCATGGCAAGCTGCCATTCAGGATGACGCTCGGCATCCCGATAAGAAGTCGGCTCGGAAACGACAAAAAGACCATACTGACTAGGAGAGTAACGAGCTGGAGCACGACGCTGACGAACAGGCCGTGAAGGGGGAGGGTCATCAGCGGAGGACAACTCATCAGAAGAAGAGGAAGAAGGAACAACATCAGAAGGATCCGAAACCGGAGAACGAGGAGTACTAGGGGGACTAGACGGAGGAGAGAATGGCGCCGAAGGAGGCGCATCAGGACTAGGAGGGGGAGGAGACGGGATAGCAGGGGGTGCATCCGGAAAAAGAAGAAAAGAGATATCATCCACCGGGTAAGTACCCGAGGTGGGGCGAGGATAGAAGGGACGCGTCTCATCAAATGTGACGTCACGAGAGATGCGCATCCGACGACCAACGGGGTCCCAACAGCGATAGCCCTTATGCTCATCACTGTATCCGAGAAAAACACACTCAACAGACTGAGCGGTCAGTTTAGTGCGTTCGCGAGGAGGCAGAAAGACATAGCAGACGCAACCAAATGAACGGAGAGTCGAGTAGTCTGGAGAAACACCAGAGAGACGCTCGAGAGGAATGCCACCCTGTAGAGCAGCGGAAGGCTGAATGTTAATGAGGTGGGCCGATGTAGCGACAGCCTCAGCCCAGAAATGTGGCGGAAGAGAAGAGGCAATCATCATAGCACGGGTGGTCTCAAGAAGATGACGATGCTTACGCTCGGCGACGCCATTTTGAGCATGCGCGCCGGGACAAGAGAACTGAGCGAGGGTGCCCTCCTCAGCAAGGACACTGATACGTCTCCAACGTATCTATAATTTCTGATGTTCCATGCTTGTTTTATGACAATACTGACATGTTTTGTTCACATTTTATGTCATATTTATGCGTTTTCCGGAACTAACCTATTGACGAGATGCCGAAAGGCCGATTCTTTGTTTTCTGCTGTTTTTGGTTTCAGAAATCCTAGTAAGGAAATATTTTCGGAATCGGACGAAATCAACACCGAAAGTCTTAGAATTCCCGGAAGCTTCCGGAACATCGAAGGAGAGTCGGAGGCGGGCAGCAGGGGGCCCACACCATAAGGCGGCGCGGGTGGCCCCCTGGCCGCGCCAGCCTATGGTGTGGGGGCCCCAGCCGCCTCCTTGCGCCGCCTCTCCGCCTATATATTCGTCCCTGACCTAAAAACATCGACCAGTTCGACGGAAACAGAGAAAACCATCCAGAGCCGCCGCCATCGCGAAAGTCCAATTCGGGGGACAGAAGTCGCTGTTCCGGCACCCTGCCGGGACGAGGAATTGCCCCCGGAGCCATCTCCGCCGCCGTCTTCACCGCCATCTTCACCGCCATCGCTGCCTCCATGATGAGGAGGGAGTAATCCACCCCCGAGGCTGAGGGCTCGGCTGTAGCTATGTGGTTCATCTCTCTCCCATGTACCTCAATACAATAATCTCATGAGCTGCTTTACATGATTGAGATTCATATGAGTTTTGTATCACTATTCATCTATGTGCTACTCTAGTGATGTTATTAAAGTAGTTTTATTCCTCCTGCACGGTGTAATGGTGATAGTGTGTGCATCCGTGTTAGTACTTGGCGTATGCTATGATTATGATCTCTTGTAGATTATGAAGTTAACTATTGCTATGATGGTATTGATGTGATCTATTCCTCCTACATAGTGTGAAGGTGACAGTGTGCATGCTATGTTAGTACTTGGTTTAGTCGTATTGATCTATCTTACACTCTAAGGTTATTTAAATATGAACATTGAATTGTGGAGCTTGTTAACTCCGGCATTGAGGGTTCGTGTAATCCTACGCAATGTGTTCATCATCCAACAAGAGAGTGTAGAGTATGCATTTATCTATTCTGTTATGTGATCAATGTTGAGAGTGTCCACTAGTAAAAGTGTAATCCCTAGACCTTGTTCCTAAATACTGCTATTGCTGCTTGTTTACTGTTTTACTGCGTTAATACTGCTGCGTTACTACTGCTTGTTTACTGTCCTGGGCAAAACACTTTTCTGGTGCCGTTGCTACTGCTCATATATATTCATACCACCTGTATTTCACTATCTCTTCGCCGAACTAGTGCACCTATTAGGTGTGTTGGGGACACAAGAGACTTCTTGCTTTGTGGTTGCAGGGTTGCATGAGAGGGATATCTTTGACCTCTTCCTCCCTGAGTTCGATAAACCTTGGGTGATCCACTTAAGGGAAAACTTGCTGCTGTTCTACAAACCTCTGCTCTTGGAGGCCCAACACTGTCTACAGGAAAAGGAGGGGGGCGTAGACATCAAGCTATTTTCTGGCGCCGTTGCCGGGGAGGAAAGGTAAAAGGTACTCACACTCCGGATCTCGGCTACTAAGCTATTTTCCGGCGCCGTTGTAAGTACTCGAAGCTATTTCCTTTAGATTCTGCAATTGCATCTTTTTGTTTCTTGTTTTTATTTTCACTAGTTAGGCATAATGGAAAACAACAACAAAATTGGTGAGCTTTTTAATCTTTTTCCTGATTTAGAATTGTTTGAAGCGAAAATTAAAAAACCTATGGAACCTTATTTGCATGCTAGTAGCGATGTTATTATATGAATGCAATTACTGCTAATACTATGGATAAGTCTAAGCTTGGGGAAGCTAGTTTATATAAAAATAATCTTTTTTGCTCCTCAGCAGTGGAAGAAATATTTTGCTCTGATAATGCTTTATCTTCCATATGCGATAACTCTAATGATGCTTCTGATATTTTAAATCCACCTGCTGAAAGTATTCCGTATAAAATACCTATGAAAATTATTGAACGTGTTATGGACAACCACTATAAAGGGGATGGAACTGTCCATCCTAGAGATCATTTACTGTTTTTGCACGAATTATGCGGGTTATTCAAGTGTGCAGGTATCTCTATGGATGAAGTGAGGAAGAAGCTATTCTCTGTTTCGCTGTCTGGTAAAGCGGCGCATTGGTATAAATTGTTGGAGAATAGACATTCTCTTGGTTGGGAGGAAATTGCATCTCTCTTTTATTCTAAATTTTATCCTCCTCATGAAGTGCATATTGATAGGAATTATATTTATAACTTTTATCCTCGTGATGGAGAGAGTATTTCTCAAGCGTGGGGGAGACTGAAGTCACTAATGCTCAAATGTCCCATTCATGAGCTCCCCCGTAATGTTATTGTTAACAATTTTTATGCGAGGCTTTCAGGACAACACAAGGACTATCTAGACGCGTGTTCGGAGGGATCTTTCACAAGCAAGGAGGTTGAAGCTAGGTGGGATCTTCTTGATCGGATTAAGGAGAACGCTGAAGGATGGGAGAACAATGAAGGTAAAGAGTCAGGTATAAATTATGATTATGAATGCATTGAAGCTTTTATGGATACCGATAAATTTCGAAATATGAGTGCTACTTATGGTCTTGACTCTCAAGTTGCTGCAAATCTTTATAAAGCCTTTGCTTCTCATTTTGAATTGCCTAAAAAGAATTTTGATAAGTATCATGAACCTTTTAAAGAGGCTTGCATGAAGAATGAAATTGTTGTTAATTATTGCAATAAGCATGCTCAAACTCCTAAGAATGCTATTTCCTATAAGCATGTTAATTTTTGTGGAATACATAGACCTTGTGGAATTAATCAAATCAAAGATGAATATTGTATCCATCATACTACTGAAAAAACTAGAAAGTGGCTTAGGGCTCTAGATGATCTTGGTAAAAAAGTTTGTGCCCTCTATCCTTTTATTTGTGAAGTTTGCCATGAAGTGGGTCATTTTAATTTTCAATGCTCCTCCAATGATAATTTGAACCCAATGAGTGCTGCAAATTTGTATTGTGATGGTGAAATTACTCCTAATCAGCATGATGAACTTACTTTATTTTTGGGGTGTGAAGAACTGTCGAGAAAAATCTCTTTGTTACATATGAGTGATCTTGATATTGATGATGTCCTGCATGGGTGTTTTTCTTATTGCATTGATAATAGCCATACAAATACCTACATACAAAATATTTTAGAAGATGACACCTTGCCAAAATATGATAGGACCGCTGTGTGTTTTCAACTAATTAATGAAAAGGAGGGATCCTCCCAAGTTTCTTCTATTGTTTCTGAAAGTAAATCAGGTTATGCGGACAAGCTACCCTTCAAGCCTCTTCCTCCTAAAGAAGGGAACGAGGAGAAGGAAGAGAAGAAGAAGAAGAAGAAGGGAACGAAGAAGAAGAAGAAGAAGAAGAAGGAGAATAAAAAGAAAGAGGTAACGGCGTATCCCCGCGTGAATGAGATAACGCTAGGTAACCGTAAGTATGTTGCTCCTAATGATTATTGTGATAATGAATCTGAATACGATGATCTTCCTATGCCCTCTACATACATTAGCAATCATGATTTGAATGAGCACACTACTTTTGATATTGCAAATCTCTGGGAAACTAATTCTGAAAATGATGATGACAATAATTGCCATAGTGTCTGTGCTATCCATGCTTCCTCCCATAATGATATAGAAAGCTCTAAGCTTGGGGAAGAGGTGTTTGAAAATCCTTTTGCTACTGGTCATTATGTTCTTGATATATCTCCTTCTAATAACAATGATGGTGTGGACACAGATAAACCGACTGTGAAAGATAACTATTCTATTTCTTATGATGACACTGTGCCTCCGATCTTTGATGATTATTATAAAGAACGCTATGATATAGGTTCTAACTATCCTTATGAAACTTGTCATAGTCATGATTGGATTACCAAAAACAATTCCCTTAATATGCAACTTGTTTACCATGTTCAAATTCCTGATAATAATCTTGCTCCAATTACTATTAATGAGAATAACTCTTCTTATGCCAAATTTAATGATACTTCTATGCATATGAACCATGATAAGAATGTTTTAAGTGATGGGTATATTGCGGATTTCATCAATGATGCTACTGAAAGTTATTATAAGAGAGGGAAATATGGTCGTATGCATTTTAATAATATTAAGTTTCCCCTCTTTATGTTGAGAATCTTGAAGTTACTCGTGTTTTATCCGCTTATGCTTGTCACTTTGTTCTTCATGCATTCATTTGTATACAAGATTCCTATGCATAGGAAGCATGTTAGACTTAAATGTGTTTTGAATTTGCCTCTTGATGCTCTCTTTTGCTTCAACTATTATTTCTTGCGAGTGCATCATTAAAACTGCTGAGCCCATCTTAATGGCCATAAAGAAAGAACTTCTTGGGAGATAACCCATGTGTTATTTTGCTACAGTACTTTGTTTTATATTTGTGTATTGGAAGTTGTTTACTACTGTAGCAACCTCTTCTTATCTTAGTTTTGTGTTTTGTTGTGCCAAGTGAAGCCTCTAATCGAAGGTTGATACTAGATTTGGATTTCTGCGCAGAAACAGATTTCTATCTGTCACAAATCTGGGCTGTTTTCTCTGTAGGTAACTCAGAAAAATATGCTAATTTACGTGCGTGTTCCTCAGATATGTACGCAACTTTCATTAGTTTTGAGTTTTCTGATCTGAGCAACGGAAGTATTTATTAAAAATTCGTCTTTACGGACTGTTCTGTTTTGACAGATTCTGCATTTTATTTCGCATTGCTTCTTTCGCTGTGTTGGGTGGATTTCTTTGTTTCATTACCTTCCAGTAGCTTTGAGCAATGTCCAGAAGTGTTAAGAATGATTGTGTCACCTCTGAACATGTGAGTTTTTGATTATGTACTAACCCCTCTAATGAAGTTTATGAGAAGTTTGGTGTGAAGGAAGTTTTCAAGGGTCAAGGAGGAGGATGATACAATGCGATCAAGAAGAGTGAAAGGTCTAAGCTTGGGGATGCCCCGGTGGTTCATCCCTGCATATTTCAAGAAGACTCAAGCATCTAAGCTTGGGGATGCCCAAGGCATCCCCTTCTTCATCGACAACATTATCAGGTTCCTCCCCTGAAACTATATTTTTATTCCATCACAGCTTATGTACTTTACTTGGAGCGTCTGTATGTTTCTTGTTTTTGTTTTTGTTTGAATAAATGATTGTGTGGGAGAGAGACACTCTCCGCTGGTTCGTATGAACACATGTGTTCTTAGCTTTTAATGTTCATGGCGAAGGTTGAAACTGCTTCGTTAATTGTTATATGGTTGGAAACGGAAAATGCTACATGTAGTAATTGGTAAGATGTCTTGAATAACTTGATACTTGGCAATTGTTGTGCTCTTGTTTAAGCTCTTGCATCATATACTTTGCACCTATTAGTGAAGAAATACATAGAGCTTGTTAAAATTTGGATTGCATGAGTGGTTTCTCTGGAGTCTAGATATTTTCTAGTGAGGTGTTTGAACAACAAGGAAGACGATGTATAGTCTTATAATGCTTGTAATATGTCTTTTATGTAAGTTTTGATGTACTAGTTTATGCTTGTGTTTGCTTCAAATAACCTTGCTAGCCTAAGCCTTGTATCGAGAGGGATTACTTCTCATGCATCCGAAACCCTTGAGCCAACCACTATGCCATTCGAGTCCACCATACCTACCTACTACATGGTATTTCTCCGCCATTCCAAAGTAAATTGCTTGAAGTGCTACCTTTAAATTTCTATCCTCTACCTTTGCAATATATAGCTCATGGGACAAATAGCTTAAAAACTATTGTGGTATTGAATATGTACTTATGCATTTTATTTCTTATAAGTTGCTTGTTGTGCGATAACCATGTTCCTGGGGACGCCATCAACTACCCTTTGTTGAATATCATGTGAGTTGCTATGCATGTTCGTCTTGTCTGAAGTAAGAGCGATCTACCACCTTATGGTTAGAGCGTGCATATTGTTAGAGAAGAACATTGGGCCGCTAACTAAAGCCATGATCGATGGTGGAAGTTTCAGTTTTGGACATATATCCTCAATCTCATATGAGAAAATTAATTGTTGCTACATGCTTATGCATAAAAGAGGAGTCCATTATCTGTTGTCTATGTTGTCCCGGTATGGATGTCTAAGTTGAGAATAATCAATAGCGAGAAATCCAATGCGAGCTTTCTCCTTAGACCTTTGTACAGGCGGCATAGAGGTACCCCTTTGTGACACTTGGTTAAAACATGTGCATTGCGATAATTCCGGTAGTCCAAGCTAATTAGGACAAGGTGCGGGCACTATTAGTATACTATGCATGAGGCTTGCAACTTGTAAGATATAATTTACATGATACATATGCTTTATTACTACCGTTGACAAAATTGTTTCTTGCTTTCAAAACCAAAGCTCTAGCACAAATATAGCAATCAATGCTTCCCTCTGCGAAGGGCCTTTTCTTTTACTTTTATGTTGAGTCAGTTTACCCATTTCTCTCTATCTTAGAAGCAAACACTTGTGTTAACTATGCATTGATTCTTACATACTTGCTTATCGCACTTGTTATATTGCTTTGCATTGACAACTATCCATAAGATATACATGTTACAAGTTGAAAGCAACCGCTGAAACTTAATCTTCCATTGTGTTGCTTCAATACCTTTTACTAAGAATTTATTGCTTTATGAGTAACTCTTATGCAAGACTTATTGATGCTTGTCTTGAAAGTACTATTCATGAAAAGTCTTTGCTATATGATTCAATTGTTTACTCATTGCATTTACATTGTTTCGAATCGCTGCATTCATCTCATAAGCTTTACAATGGTATGATTAAGATTATGTTGGTAGCATGTCACCTCAGAAATTATCTTTTATCGTTTACCTACTCGAGGACGAGTAGGAACTAAGCTTGGGGATGCTGATACGTCTCCAACGTATCTATAATTTCTGATGTTCCATGCTTGTTTTATGACAATACCGACATGTTTTGTTCACATTTTATGTCATATTTATGCGTTTTCCGGAACTAACCTATTGACGAGATGCCGAAAGGCCAGTTGCTGTTTTCTGCTGTTTTTGGTTTCAGAAATCCTAGTAAGGAAATATTTTCGGAATCGGACGAAATCAACACCGAAAGTCTTAGAATTCCCGGAAGCTTCCGGAACACCGAAGGAGAGTCGGAGGCGGGCAGCAGGGGGCCCACACCATAAGGCGGCGCGGGTGGCCCCCTGGCCGCGCCAGCCTATGGTGTGGGGGCCCCAGCCGCCTCCTTGCGCCGCCTCTCCGCCTATATATTCGTCCCTGACCTAAAAACATCGACCAGTTCGACGGAAACAGAGAAAACCATCCAGAGCCGCCGCCATCGCGAAAGTCCAATTCGGGGGACAGAAGTCGCTGTTCCGGCACCCTACCGGGACGGGGAATTGCCCCCGGAGCCATCTCCGCCGCCGTCTTCACCGCCATCTTCACCGCCATCGCTGCCTCCATGATGAGGAGGGAGTAATCCACCCCCGATGCTGAGGGCTCCGCTGTAGCTATGTGGTTCATCTCTCTCCCATGTACCTCAATACAATAATCTTATGAGCTGCTTTACATGATTGAGATTCATATGAGTTTTGTATCACTATTCATCTATGTGCTACTCTAGTGATGTTATTAAAGTAGTTTTATTCCTCCTGCACGGTGTAATGGTGACAGTGTGTTGATACGCGTACAACACGCGTCCGTTGGGAACCCATAGAGGAAGGTGTGATGCGTACAGCGGCAAGTTTTCCCTCAGTATGAAACCAAGGTTTATCGAACCAGTAGGAGCCAAGAAGCACGTTGAAGGTTGATGGCGGCGGGATGTAGTGCGGCGCAACACCAGAGATTCCGGCGCCAACGTGGAACCTGCACAACACAACCAAAGTACTTTGCCCCAACGAAACAGCGAGGTTGTCAATCTCACCGGCTTGCTGTAACAAAGGATTAGATGTATAGTGTGGATGATGATTGTTTGCAGAAAACAGTAGAACAGTATTGCAGTAGATTGTGTTTCAGTATAGAGAATTGGACCGGGGTCCACAGTTCACTAGAGGTGTCTCTCCCATAAGATAAACAGCATGTTGGGTGAACAAATTACAGTTGGGCAATTGACAAATAAAGAGGGCATGACCATGCACATACATATTATGATGAGTATTGTGAGATTTAATTGGGCATTACGACAAAGTACATAGACCGCTATCCAGCATGCATCTATGCCTAAAAAGTCCACCTTCAGGTTATCATCCGAACCCCCTCCAGTATTAAGTTGCTAACAACAGACAATTGCATTAAGTATTGCGCGTAATGTAATCAGTAACTACATCCTTGAACATAGCACCAATGTTTTATCCCTAGTGGCAACAGCACATCCATAATCTTAGAGATTTCTGTCACTTCCCCAGATTCACGGAGACATGAACCCACTATCGAGCATAAATACTCCCTCTTGGAGTTACAAGCATCTACTTGGCCAGAGCATCTACTAGTAACAGAGAGCATGCAAGATCATAAACAACACATAGACATAACTTTGATAATCAACATAACAAGTATTCTCTATTCATCGGATCCCAACAAACGCAACATATAGAATTACAGATAGATGATCTTGATCATGTTAGGCAGCTCACAAGATCCGACAATTAAGCACAATGGGAGAAGACAACCATCTAGCTACTGCTATGGACCCATAGTCCAGGGGTAGACTACTCACACATCACTCCGGAGGCGACCATGGCGGCGTAGAGTCCTCCGGGAGATGATTCCCCTCTCCGGCAGGGTGCCGGAGGCGATCTCCGAATCCCCGAGATGGGATTGGCGGCGGCGGCGTCTCGATGGGTTTTCCGTATCGTGGCTCTCGGTACTGGGGGTTTCGCGACGGAGGCTTTAAGTAGGCGGAAGGGCAGGTCAGGAGGCGGCACGAGGGGCCCACACCATAGGTCGGCGCGGCCAGGGCTTGGGCCGCGCCGCCCTATGGTGTCGCCACCTCGTGGCCCCACTTCGTCTCCTCTTCGGTCTTCTGGAAGCTTCGTGGCAAAATAGGACCCTGGGCGTTGATTTCGTCCAATTCCGAGAATATTTCGTTACTAGGATTTCTGAAACCAAAAACAGCAGAAAACAAAGAATCGGCACTTCGGCATCTTGTTAATAGGTTAGTTCCAGAAAATGCACGAATATGACATAAAGTGTGCATAAAACATGTAGATAACATCAATAATGTGGCATGGAACACAAGAAATTATCGATACGTCGGAGACGTATCAGCATCCCCAAGCTTAGTTCTGCTCGTCCCGAGCAGGTAAAACGATAACAAAGATAATTTCTGGAGTGACATGCCATCATAACCTTGATCATACTATTTGTAAAGCATATGTAGTGAATGCAGCGATCAAAACAATGTATATGACATGAGTAAACAAGTGAATCATATAGCAAAGACTTTTCATGAATGGTACTTCAAGACAAGCATCAATAAGTCTTGCATAAGAGTTAACTCATAAAGCAATAAATCAAAGTAAAGGTATTGAAGCAACACAAAGGAAGATTAAGTTTCAGCGGTTGCTTTCAACTTGTAACATGTATATCTCATGGATATTGTCAACATAGAGTAATATAATAAGTGCAATATGCAAGTATGTAGGAATCAATGCACAGTTCACACAAGTGTTTGCTTCTTGAGGTGGAGAGAAATAGGTGAACTGACTCAACAATGAAAGTAAAAGAATGGTCCTCCATAGAGGAAAAGCATCGATTGCTATATTTGTGCTAGAGCTTTGATTTTGAAAACATGAAACAATTTTGTCAACGGTAGTAATAAAGCATATGTATCATGTAAATTATATCTTACAAGTTGCAAGCCTCATGCATAGTATACTAATAGTGCCCGCACCTTGTCCTAATTAGCTTGGACTACCGGATCATCGCAATGCACATGTTTTAACCAAGTGTCACAAAGGGTACCTCTATGCCTCCTGTACAAAGGTCTAAGGAGAAAGCTCGCATTGGATTTCTCGCTATTGATTATTCTCAACTTAGACATCCATACCGGGACAACATAGACAATAGATAATGGACTCCTCTTTTATGCATAAGCATGTAACAACAATTAATAATTTTCTCATATGAGATTGAGGATATTGTCCAAAACTGAAACTTCCACCACGGATCATGGCTTTAGTTAGCGGCCCAATGTTCTTCTCTAACAATATGCATGCTTAACCATAAGGTGGTAGATCTCCCTTAATTCAGACAAGACGAACATGCATAGCAACTCACATGAAATTCAACAAAGAATAGTTGATGGCGTCCCCAGTGAACATGGTTATCGCACAACAAGCAACTTAATAAGAGATAAAGTGCATAAGTACATATTCAATACCACAATAGTTTTTAAGCTATTTGTCCCATGAGCTATATATTGCAAAGGTGAATGATGGAATTTTAAAGGTAGCACTCAAGCAATTTACTTTGAAATGGCGGAGAAATACCATGTAGTAGGTAGGTATGATGGACACAAATGGCATAGTGGTTGGCTCAAGGATTTTGGATGCATGAGAAGTATTCCCTCTCGATACAAGGTTTAGGCTAGCAAGGCTATTTGAAACAAACACAAGGATGAACCGGTGCAGCAAAACTCACATAAAAGACATATTGAAAACATTATAAGACTCTACACCGTCTTCCTTGTTGTTCAAACTCAATACTAGAAATTATCTAGACCTTAGAGAGACCAAATATGCAAACCAAATTTTAGCATGCTCTATGTATTTCTTCATTAATGGATGCAAAGTATATGATGCAGGAGCTTAAACATGAGCACAACAATTGCCAAGTATCACATTACCCAAGACATTTATAGCAATTTACTACATGTATCATTTTCCAATTCCAACCATATAACAATTTAACGAAGAAGAAACTTCGCCATGAATACTATGAGTAAAGCCTAAGGACATACTTGTCCATATGCTACAGCGGAGCGTGTCTCTCTCCCATACAGTGAATGCTAGGATCCATTTATTCAAACAAAACAAAAAACAAAAACAAACCGACGCTCCAAGAAAAGCACATAAGATGTGATGGAATAAAAATATAGTTTCAGGGGAGGAACCTGATAATGTTGTCGATGAAGAAGGGGATGCCTTGGGCATCCCCAAGCTTAGACGCTTGAGTCTTCTTAGAATATGCAGGGGTGAACCACCGGGGCATCCCCAAGCTTAGAGCTTTTACTCTCCTTGATCATGTTGCATCATACTCCTCTCTTGATCCTTGAAAACTTCCTCCACACCAAACTTAGAACAACTCATTAGAGGGTTAGTGGACAATAAAAATTAACATGTTCAGAGGTGACATAATCATTCTTAACATTTCTGGACATTGCATAAAGCTACTGGACATTCATGGATCAAAGAAATTCATCCAACATAGCAAAAGAGGCAATGCGAAATAAAAGGCAGATTCTGTCAAAACAGAACAGTTCGTATTGACGAATTTTATCGAGGCACCAGACTTGCTCAAATGAAAATGCTCAAATTGAATGAAAGTTGCGTACATATCTGAGGATCACTCACGTAAATTGGCATAATTTTATGAGTTACCTACAGAGAAAACAGCCCAGATTCGTGATAGCAAAGAAATCTGTTTCTGCGCAGTAATCCAAATCTAGTATGAACTTTACTATCAACGACTTTACTTGGCACAACAAAACACTAAACTAAGATAAGGAGAGGTTGCTACAGTAGTAAACAACTTCCAAGACACAAAATAAAAACAAAGTACTGTAGTAAAAACCATGGGTTGTCTCCCATAAGCGCTTTCTTTAACGCCTTTCAGCTAGGCGCAGAATGTGTGTATCAAGTATTATCGGAGGGTGGTGCATTGTTATTATGAGCTCCCCCATCCGTAGTGGCACTAAGGGCTTTGTCAATTTTAGGCCTATAATAATACTTCTTTGGTTTAGGCACTTTAGAGACATACATAAACTTTTGCTCCTTACCCACATAAGCTTTCTCCTTATATTTAAGAGAAGAAAATGTTGAACCCAAGGTTCCCATAGCTTTTTCAAGTTCGTCAATCCTATTGCTTTGATCGTCATGGACAATACAAGTTCCTAGGACACTAATTCTTTCATCAATTCCTCCTAAGGATTTATCAAGTTCATCAGTTTTATCAAGTAACATTTCCAATTTAGCTTCAATACTTGGAAATTTTTTCTCTAAGGTTTCCAATTTTTTCATAACATCTTCAAGAGAGATTTCAGTTTTAACTTCATCAATAGGGGGTATTCCAAATAGACTCTCAATAATGCAGCTAGCTTCTAATGCAGGAGTACTTAGGAAGTTACCTTTCGCGAGACTATCAAGAACATACCTATTCCAGCTAGAGATACCAACATAAAAATTCCTGAGTAAGATAGTGGTGGAGTGTTTCTTGGTGCACCTATTATGGGCATCACTAATTCTATACCAAGCATCTCTTAAACATTCTCCCCCCCGTTGCTTAAACGTACGAACTTCAACTTCAGGATTACTCATTTTAGCAGTAGTAAATAAAGCAAACTAGATAAAGTAAATGCGAGTAACTAATTTTTTTGTGTTTTTGATATAGCAAACAAGATAGCAATTAAAATAAAACTAGCAACTAATTTTTTTGTATTTTGATTTAGTGCAGCAAACAAAGTAGTAAATAAAACTAAGCAAGACAAAAACAAAGTAAAGAGATTGGGAAGTGGAGACTCCCCTTGCAGCGTGTCTTGATCTCCCCGGCAACGGCGCCAGAAAAAGAGCTTGATACGCGTACAACACGCGTCCGTTGGGAACCCCAAGAGGAAGGTGTGATGCGTACAGCGGCAAGTTTTCCCTCAGTATGAAACCAAGGTTTATCGAACCAGTAGGAGCCAAGAAGCACGTTGAAGGTTGATGGCGGCGGGATGTAGTGCGGCGCAACACCAGAGATTCCGGCGCCAACGTGGAACCTGCACAACACAACCAAAGTACTTTGCCCCAACGAAACAGCGAGGTTGTCAATCTCACCGGCTTGCTGTAACAAACGATTAGATGTATAGTGTGGATGATGATTGTTTGCAGAAAACAGTAGAACAGTATTGCAGTAGATTGTGTTTCAGTATAGAGAATTGGACCGGGGTCCACAGTTCACTAGAGGTGTCTCTCCCATAAGATAAACAGCATGTTGGGTGAACAAATTACAGTTGGGCAATTGACAAATAAAGAGGGCATGACCATGCACATACATATTATGATGAGTATTGTGAGATTTAATTGGGCATTACGACAAAGTACATAGACCGCTATCCGGCATGCATCTATGCCTAAAAAGTCCACCTTCAAAGTTATCATCCGAACCCCCTCCAGTATTAAGTTGCTAACAACAGACAATTGCATTAAGTATTGCGCGTAATGTAATCAGTAACTACATCCTTGAACATAGCACCAATGTTTTATCCCTAGTGGCAACAGCACATCCATAATCTTAGAGATTTTTGTCACTTCCCGCATTCACGGAGACATGAACCCACTATCGAGCATAAATACTCCCTCTTGGAGTTACAAGCATCTACTTGGCCAGAGCATCTACTAGTAACGGAGAGCATGCAAGATCATAAACAACACATAGACATAACTTTGATAATCAACATAACAAGTATTCTCTATTCATCGGATCCCAACAAACGCAACATATAGAATTACAGATAGATGATCTTGATCATGTTAGGCAGCTCACAAGATCCGACAATTAAGCACAATGGGGAGAAGACAACCATCTAGCTACTGCTATGGACCCATAGTCCAGGGGTAGACTACTCACACATCACTCCGGAGGCGACCATGGCGGCGTAGAGTCCTCCGGGAGATGATTCCCCTCTCCGGCAGGGTGCCGGAGGCGATCTCCTGAATCCCCCGAGATGGGATTGGCGGCGGCGGCGTCTCAGTAAGGTTTTCCGTATCGTGGCTCTCGGTACTGGGGGTTTCGCGACGGAGGCTTTAAGTAGGCGGAAGGGCAGCTCAGGAGGCGGCACGAGGGGCCCACACCATAGGTCGGCGCGGCCAGGGCTTGGGCCGCGCCGCCCTATGGTGTCGCCACCTCGTGGCCCCACTTCGTCTCCTCTTCGGTCTTCTGGAAGCTTCGTGGCAAAATAGGACCCTGGGCGTTGATTTCGTCCAATTCCGAGAATATTTCGTTACTAGGATTTCTGAAACCAAAAACAGCAGAAAACAAAGAATCGGCACTTCGGCATCTTGTTAATAGGTTAGTTCCAGAAAATGCACGAATATGACATAAAGTGTGCATAAAATATGTAGATAACATCAATAATGTGGCATGGAACACAAGAAATTATCGATACGTCGGAGACGTATCATGTGTGCATCCGTGTTAGTACTTGGCGTATGCTATGATTATGATCTCTTGTAGATTATGAAGTTAACTATTGCTATGATGGTATTGATGTGATCTATTCCTCCTACATAGTGTGAAGGTGACAGTGTGCATGCTATGTTAGTACTTGGTTTAGTCGTATTGATCTATCTTACACTCTAAGGTTATTTAAATATGAACATTGAATTGTGGAGCTTGTTAACTCCGGCATTGAGGGTTCGTGTAATCCTACGCAATGTGTTCATCATCCAACAAGAGAGTGTAGAGTATGCATTTATCTATTCTGTTATGTGATCAATGTTGAGAGTGTCCACTAGTGAAAGTGTAATCCCTAGGCCTTGTTCCTAAATACAGCTATTGCTGCTTGTTTACTGTTTTACTGCGTTACTACTGCTGCGTTACTACTGCTTGTTTACTATCCTGGGCAAAGCACTTTTCTGGTGTCGTTGCTACTGCTCATATATATTCATACCACCTGTATTTCACTATCTCTTCGCCGAACTAGTGCACCTATTAGGTGTGTTGGGGACACAAGAGACTTCTTGCTTTGTGGTTGCAGGGTTGCATGAGAGGGATATCTTTGACCTCTTCCTCCCTGAGTTCGATAAACCTTGGGTGATCCACTTAAGGGAAAACTTGCTGCTATTCTACAAACCTCTGCTCTTGGAGGCCCAACACTGTCTACAGGAAAAGGAGGGGGGCGTAGACATCAGACACCACGAAGGTGCTGAGAGATATACTCACCAGCAGAATCAGCACGGAACACGCGAATGGGTGAGGAATACTGAGTGCGGACCATGGCCGCAAAACGCTAATAAATAGAGAGCACCTCACTGCGAGAGCGCATGAAAAACACCCAGGTGTACCGTGAAAAATCATCAATGAATAAGATATAGTATCGATGGCCCCCTTTCGAAGCGAAGGGAGCCGGACCCCAAACATCTGAATGGACTAAATCGAACGGTCGCTGAGAGACAGACACACTAGTAGGATAGGGAAGCTGAATCTGTTTGCCTAACCTACAACCCTGACAGTGTAACGACCCATCTCCAGAGACAGACCCAAGAAGGCCACGATGAACCAAAGACGACAGGCGAGAGTCACAAAGGTGACCAAGACGATGATGCCACTGCTGAAAAGAGCCGGTGACAGAGGCAACAACCGGAGGAGAACTGGCAGATGAAGTGGCAGCGGAAGGAACACGAAGCCAGTCTAACTCCCAAAGCCCCGGAGACTGACGGCTACGAGGACCAGCTCCAACTAGGGCATGTGTGCGACGATCCTGAACCGCACAAGACTCAGCGTCAAGAATGACGCGACAACCAAAATCGGTGAGCTGGCTAGCAGAGAAAAGGTTCATCTGAAGGCGAGGAACATGAGAAACATCAGGGACAGAGAAAGAAGGAGTAGACAGGGTGCCTGTACTAGAAACAGGAATAGAGGTACCATCAGCCGTGACAACACGGACAGGAGAAATAAGAGACCGAAGAGCAGACAGAATAGAAGACTCAGAAGTCATATGAAAGGAAGCTCCAGAATCCAGATACCACGGGGACGTACCTGACTGTGTAGAAAGTGGTGGTCGCGCAGTGCCAGAAGAGCCAGTCACAGAACCAGCAGCGCCCGGCGAGGAAGAGTCTGGAGTAGCGAGCAGACCACGAAGACCCCTGAGAATGTCCTGATCAGAGAGTGCAACTGCAGAAGATCCTAAAGAGCCAGCCTGCTGACGATCCTGGAACTGCTGACGTAAACTGGGATCTCGCGTCCAGCAGGTGGAGGAAGTGTGGCCAACCTGGCCACAGTAGGTGCAATGAGGACGAGGGCGGAGACTCGGACCACGAGGCTGCTGACGTAAACTGGAATCCCAAGCATCAAGCAGGCAGTGAAGCTGCGCTATCTCATGCGCAGAGAGGGGCGCGACTGGAGAGGTCGACGTACAATCAGGTGCCGACGAGGAGCTATCATCCACACGCACAGAGGCCACCAAAGGGGGCGACGGAGAGCAACACGCCGATGAAGAGGCCGCGAAAGTCGATGTAGAGCGGCAAGCCGACGCAGACGAAGTCGACGAAGCGCGGCCATAACCGCGGGAAGAGGCCGCAAAAGTCGATGTAGAGCGGCGGGCCGACGTAAACGAAGTCGGCGAAGCGCGGGCAGAGTCGCGTGAAGAGGCCGCAAAAGTCGATGTAGAGCGGCGAGCCGACGTAGACGGAGTCGGTGAAGCGCGGGCAGAACCGCGTGAAGAGGCTGCAAACAACGACGGAGAATGGCTAGCCGTCATACACGGAGGCAGCGGACAAATACCAAGTACCGAAGGGAGACCCAAAGAGAAGGCGGGATCAGCGGAAGAAGACATAGCTGGCGACAGTCTTTTTTTTTTTTTTGCTTTTTTTTTTTTTTTTTTTTTTTGCAGATCAAGTCAACTCGAGGAAAACCGGATCAGGGAGCACGGGCCGATCGAGAAGAGCAGGCGGCCCAAGCGGAAAGTAGACGGGGCCGATCGAGTAGAGCAGGCAGGCGGCCACGCGAGGCGTCGGGGCGGACGGGCAGGCGTCCACGCGCGGGAGAAGATTGGCGGACGGGCAGGCGTCCACGCGCGGGAGAAGATCGATCGGGGGCAAGGCAGGCGGATCCAGGCCAGTGCGGGAGAAGAATCCAGGCGAGGCAGGGGCAGACGAACGAGCGGGCGGGCGGATCGGATCCAGGCGAAGCGGGCGGGTGGATCCAGGCGCGAATCGGCCGGGGCGCCATACGCGGGACGAGTGCGTGGACTGGCGATCGACTGGAGAAGATCGAGAACGGAGACGAACAGAAACGGGCGACGGAACAAGAAAACGTCGGCCGGGATTAGAAGATCAATTTAGCTCTGATACCATGTTAGAGCAATATGCTTGTTGTATTACCAGGGGGTCAAAGGCCACAATATATAGTACATGTACAGGTGCACATATGCAGAAAGCCCCCTAACATATGGGGAAACTACAATAGACAAATATATACATCTAACAAGCAGGACAAGGTTTCGACCGAAAATTTGGTTGGTGCGGCCGGTATACATGGCTAGCTGCAAATCTTTTACGATGCGTTGGCGTTAAAAGGTGCATTGAGATGCACTTACACCGGCACGTAGAGAGATTCTGGGACGTCTGACAACGTCTTTCTGTCATCTGGCGTTAAAAAAAAAAACTGACATGAATAATTGTGAATACCAAAGGCATCTTCATCAGCCTAGCAATTCAAGTCATGTGCACGAAAAATTTGGTGAATTCATAATATTTTTTTTATGATAGTTGGTGATTAGTAATTTTCAAAATCGGTATATATAATGCATGCATTGTTGGATTATAATTGAATATGTTGTAACTTATAAGACACTTCGGATGTCGGAGATCGGACCACAAAAAATAGGTAGACTCTCAAGCAAATGGTCCAATTTATAATCTGAAAGTTTCTATAAATTTTCTTACATAATCATACACTATAAATCTCCCTATTAAGATATTCGTTATATAAACATTAATGTAGATGCAAAAACAAGTATGCTTACAATTTAATTTATCAATGTATGTATTGTGCAAAATAACAAAGTTCTCATACAAAATGCATATGTTTAGCCCCATGTAAGTATATTAATTAATGTATATTGCATAAAAATACGAGAAAACTAATAATAGTTGCATTTTATATTTGATTAACTACGCTAACTATATAATGATGAATGTATGATTATTAAGATTGTGTTATAATAACAAGTTATAGAAGAGTGCAAAAATTTGTGTAAAAGTTTAGTATGTTTCATTAATTTGGCTTCTATTTCCTCAGATGTAACATTTTTGCAACTAAAATAAGAGAAACAAATCATTAGAGAAGTAAGATACCTAATAAAACCGTTAGAGAAAGTAGAACCTGATCCACATCAAGATGCAAGAACCCAAGGAGATTTATGTGGAGAAACAACAAGTTCAGTTCATTTGTCCATGTAGAGATTTGAACGAACAAGAACCTGGAGTAGTAGATGTTTTTGATCTCTTAGGACTTTCTCCAGTAGTCTAGGACATGAAACAAAACAATTGTGTGACATGATATTTCAGCTGATCTTACTAAACAATTGTCCCTTGTTCTTAGTCGTAAGAATCATGCACAAATATTACTTAGCCTTGTATGATCTCATATTTTCTTGACAACCTGTATGATCTTATCTCCTACAGTATATGTCTTATGGTTGAGGCCTTGAGGGCATTAGTTTTGTTTATCATGAGTTTGAGAACTTTTTGCAACATTTACATCAATTTAGATAAAAATCTAGATGCATAGATCTGTCATTAGCTAGTTCGAACCGAAAAATTGAAAGATTTATCTGCTGTTTTAAATGTGACTCGTGAGAATCATGCATCTGCTGGTAGAACACACGTTACTGATTTTTACTCTTGTCCGCCGTGGGGCCGATGCAAGGAGACGACGAAGGCCTGCACGCCTACGGGAGAGAGCTGCACACGGAAAAACGCGATAACCAGCTGTGATGATGTCGTCAACTCTCAGCTGAACATGTCGGCTGATCTCCCCGACGAACTATGGGTGCGCATCCTGGAGCTTGGCGCACATGAACAACAACCGCATTTTGCACAAACAACAATAGCCATGGGGAAATAAATTTGGGGCAAATGAGAGCGTCGGCCTCACCTGTTTGCAGACGACCCGAGCTCGAGGGAACGGAGTCTTGGGTGGATGAAGATGTCAGGCGGTGGCGGTTACTTGCCCTGCCACCGGGCTCTGTCAGCGCGGTTGACCTAGGGGTGGCCACCTTGACGAAAACCTTGGCGTCCCGCTACCTCCGCGGAGAAAATTTTGACCTTAATTTAGTTTGGAGGTCGACGCGGTGGGGGCGCTCATACCCGGCCTTGAAATCCGGTGTGTGGAGGTGGTGCACGGACTTCCTTTCGTGGCGAAGACGGCGCTGCAAGGAGGGCATGATCCATGTGGGCGTAGACCTCCTCCTCGCGGCGCCGCTGGGAAGCTATGGCGGGGTACCGTCGAAAAATCCCAATTTTCTAATGGAGCCACCGAGAAGGAGCCTGGGAGAATGCGGAAGGTTGTGACAGTAGTTGTCGGACCTCGCGACGGAGAGGAGTGGCCGAGCAGGGAAGACGATGTGAAAGGAGTGGACCATGGGTTCGGTTGAAAACACCAAGGGTGTTTTTGCAAAAATTGCAATCCAACATCTAAATATGGACGGAGGGAGTATGTAGGTTGAAGTAGTCGGCAAGAGAGGTGAGGTCAGCAGGTACACGGGTGTGGAAGTAGTAAAAGATGTCCCTGATGCTGATGAAGACGGCCGCGCTCTCTACTTCTTGTGCGGTGGTGGTTTCAGAGGATCCGATGACATTTTCTTTTTTTCTTTCTAGGGTCTTTTCTGTAACTAGCATGGACTTCTTTACTGTTGTGTGCATTTGTAAGGTCCATACTGCATTTGTACCTGCACCACTAAATTAATGAAAGTCCTTCGGGGCCTCTCCTTGTTAAAAAAAGAAGTGGTAAAAGATGTTTTTGTTTTTGAACAATGGTACTGTAAAAGATGTCATGTGCCGCAAAGTGGCACGCACATATTCTACGATTTCTGTTGGTTATTTTTGGCGGGTAAGGACATCTCCAACGCAGCGACCCAAACGGACGTCCGTTTTGGGTCGTTTGGGTCGTCGCGCGGACACACGGACAGTGTTTCGCGTCCGTGAATCCGTTTGGATCGCACAGTACGCCCAGCGCTGTGATCCAAATAATTGTTTCTCCTCCTTCTTCCTAGTAGTACTAGTTGCCAACCTGGGCCACGCTCGCGCTCGCGCTGTGCCACGCCGGAGACTGCGCTGCGCCACGCCGGAGGTCGCCGTGCCGCGCCTGTGCTTGCCTCGCCGGAGGCCGCGCCCGCATGTGCTTGCCTCGCCGGACGCCACGCCCGCCTGTGCTTGCCTCGCCGGAGGACGCGCCCGCCCGTGCTTGCCTCACGCTGCGCCACGCCGGAGGCCGCTCGCCGCTGCGCCACGCCACGACGGAGGCCGCGCTCGCGCGTGCCACGCCGGAGGTCGCCGTGCCGCGCCTCGCCGGACGCCACGCCCGCCTGTGCTTCCCTCGCCGGAGGCCGCGCCCGCGATGCACGTGGACGGAGGGGCGAGGACCCCGCCGAAGGCGCGTGGACGGCGGCAGCGAGGACCCCGCCGATGCGCGTGGACGGCGGCAACGAGGACCCCGCCGAAGGCGCCGCGACGGCGGCGGATCGCGGCCCGTTAGCAGCGCGGAAGAGCGCGCCGGTGCCGAGCCCGGCGACGACGCTGTTGATCCAGTCGTCGCGGTCGTGCACCTCGACCATGCCGCTCTCCATCCCGGCGTACATGAGCCCGATGACCCCGACCTTGTTGCCGTAGCGGCGGCCGGAGCTGCCGCAGGACTCCAGGAGCGGCACTGCACCGCGGACTCCTCCTGGAAGAGGAACTCCGGCGACGTGGGCATTTCTCAGGGTCGCTCGTCTTCGTCTTGCTCGTCAGCGTCGAGGCCGGCGGCGCTCGTTTCTGCTCCGGCGACTTCCAGCATGACTGGAAAAAAAAGGAGGCGGTGGTGGCAGGGGTCTCTAGGCGAGGGTGGCGCCGGAGCTCGGCTAGGTGAGCTCCAATCTGGCGAGCAGCGTTGAAGCTTTTCATGGGGGAAAAGCAAACAGAGGAAGACAGAGGAGAGAGAAGGCTGGGACCATGTGGTTGCATTTTGTGTCTCTGTCACATGGGCCAGGACGCGGACACAGGCGGATACGATGGACGTCCGCGTTCATTCGGCTCGCCCCAAAAGTCTCTTAAATTTGCGCCAGTTTTGGGTCAGGCCGGACGCTGCACCTGTCCGTTTTTAAGATGGATTGCCCCGTTGGGAGCAGGTTTTGTCCGAGAAGACCCAAACGGACGATTTTTTTGCATTTGAGTCTCCCCGTTGGAGATGCCCTAAAGGTACGTGGAGACCAACCGAAGATACCGAACCTGCTCTAGACGAACCGAAGATACCTGACACATGCCCGCCGCAAAGAGCAGCACGTTTTCGCGGACTGAGATCCGGTGCCTCGCTGAAGGCAAGGCACCCAGCGCCTTGAGGCACAGCATCCACCATCCATATTCATCCAACGGATAACAGTGCAAGACAGAGATAGAAACGAGTCAAACGTCACGCAGGAGTCAGAAACGAGCGAGACTGCGAGAGCATTTGGAAAAGGAGGTCGGGCAGCTCCTGGGCGGAACTTGCTGGTTCGGCCGCCGCTGCTGCCGTGCTGCGCGCATCTACGGCAGCGACGCAGCTCTGGATTCCGTCCGCCGCAGCTGCGCCCATCTCCTGCAACGATGAAGCTCTGGAGATGACCCACGCCGGCTCCCTCTGCCCACCTCCGGCCGCGACGGTACCGGAGAAAACGACCGAGACGGTGCCCTCCGCCCGCTTCCGGCTGCTCGCTCCTTCCACCTCCGACGGAGCCCATGGACTGCTCTTCGACGCCCCATTCTTCCCTTCCTCGCCGCTGGTAGCCAGGAGCCCAAGAACGATTGCACAGCACGTACGGTTCTTGCAGACGGACAGTTCAGGAGCAGAGCATTGTTCAGTTAACAAGGACGGCACAACCTCTGGCCAGTTTCAGTTTAGCAAAATAACAATTTCGCAACGACGACCGCTGTTTTGAAGGGTCTGAAAGTGCCGTCGAAGGGAGCACAACTGGATGTCGGGTGGGCTCTCGTCGGCGGCCGGCGGAGGGGCGGAGCAAGCTGTTCTGATGAGGGTGGAGGGGCAGCTGGAGAGGCGGAGCAAGCAGAGGTAGGTGCGGGGAGGCGGAGCAAACATGGCGGAGGTGGATGGCTCCTTTTCCATGGCGGCGCCGCCGGGCGGCGACAAAACTCGCGTCGCTGGTTTCCCTTGCGCGCGTGAGGACAGAGACTGAGTTATTTGAGGTTGACTGTTTCTAATCTCTGTCTTGCACTGCTGACCGTTGGATGAAGACGGATGGTGGATGTTATGCCTCAAGGCGCTTGGTGCCTTGCCTTCAGCGAGGCACCGGATCTCAGCCCCGTTTTCGCAGCCTTGTCGCGAGCGAGCAATCAAGTGTCGAAGCAACGAATCATCTGCCGGCGCGTGTGGCCACGACGAGTCTCGGCTCGCCGCGCGCATCGGCTCCATGGCGAACGTGGCTCCGTAAACTGGGCGGTACGTGTCGGCCGGCCGCCGCACTGCACGGTTCCGGCTTCAGGAGTGCGTGTGTGAACGCCGGAATATCTATTGCCTGCCTGCACTATCCAGGGTGCAGGTGACCAGTGAGCCCATGCGCCTCTCTCTACATGCCTCTACCTTTTTTTAGAGAGCTAAAGAGCTTCATTTATATCAAAACATATGGGTTACAATCTGACGCCATAGCTTCAGCCATAAGTTCACGGAAATGATTCTTTCAAACACACCCAACATCTAAATGCCTAATATTGGTCGCGCACTCGTGCACCGAGTAATTTTAAGCTCTTCTAGCTAAAACACACTTCCACCTTAGGAAAACAGTACCTGCGACAGGAAAATCATAATAGATGCTTCTCAAGTGTGTTGCCGATTCTTGTCCCTTTTGTTGTTTTTTTACCACATTAGCACAATCAGATACGAACATAATAGGTGAATTACTCCATTCACTAGCCAATTTAGCACCATCAATGAGCGCTCGAGCTTCAGCCTCCTGTATACTATTACAAGTTGCAAGAACGTTCCCCGATGCAGCAAAGACATGTCCTTGATGGTCTCTAATAACATCACAGCTTGCTCCTTTTCCAGTATCTTGTGCAAACGATCCATCTACGTTTACATTTAGCCATCCTATAGGGGGTGCGATCCACCCGATCTGGTTTGCATCTGCCTTCTTTTTATTTTGTACTTCAACGTACTCGTGAGCATGTCCTTCCCCTTTTGTATCTGTATAAACAGGAACCCCACATCTCTAAGGATTAGCATTTAAATTATGAACATAAGAGAGAAGAAACATCGCGGATTGTTCAATGGTAGGATCTCCCTTTGCATGATAGATGTCGTTCCTTGTATGCCAGGATCGCCATAGGAGTAAGACAATAGTATGGTGCATGACTTTGTTTTATCAAGAATCAACAGCCAATCAGTACCCATTCTTCTCAAATCTTCTTCTTTAGGCAAAGCCTAAAACTCTCTTATTTTCTTTATGAGCGCTCTTGCTTTTGTACATTCAAGAGTCACATGGAAGCTATCTTCCTCTGCATTTCCGCAAACAACACAAGTGTTTTAGATTTTCAGACCCTTTTATTCTCCCTTGTAGGAAGGTTATCAGAAGCCAAATCCTGCACCTTGTTTGGAACATTAGTTTTCGAAATATTTTGCCATAGGAATCTGCTTCCGTCAGGGTTTTTGCTTGACGCACTATGGTCTGATTTATTCAGTCTTGTTGCAAGCTTATATGCACTCTTTACTGTAAAGATGCTATCCAAACCAGGGTATCTTCTATACCATTTGAGGGGACTCTGATTTTCAGTATCTGCTCTGCATCAAAAACCTGAAAGGTGGTACATGCCTCTACCTAGTATCGCCTCTACTCCTATAATCCTATATGCAGACCAATTGAACGGGCCATTTAGCTAGGTACCGCCTCTACCTAGTACCTACCTTCCCTACCTCCTCCTACCCATAACCCAAGTGAATCAACAACGATGGGAATGGTTTAGGCCATTCACCGCATTTTAAACATGGAATCAGAACATTTTTGTCTGTATGTCGTGGACACAATTGAGGCGTCGGTCCGTTCCTGGTAGCGTTAGGCCCCAACGGCAGACCATATTTATGGAGCCTTGGAAGAGCGCGGGCGAAAGTTCATGGCGGCAGAGCGCCGCGCCTAGGCCGAGCTCGACTCCCAGCGGGCGGCGATGAGATCGCCCAACGGACGCCGGCTGAGGCCATGACAGTATGCCACTCTCCACGCCGTGCTAGAGGCGGAAGCGGCGGCCTGCATACCGTGCAGGTGGTGTCGGAGCGGTTCCGGGAGGACACATCGACGGTGCTGCAGGCGGCGAGGGCCGCCAAGATCGAGGCGTTTGCCAACGCGGAAGCAGCAACCATCACAGGTTATTAATCATAAAATTTATTTCCTTATGCAGGTTATCTACCGGCGCACAACTACGCTTCGTTCATGGTCGTTTCTATAGCATGTGGAGGACCGCGGTCTTTTTACACGGTTAACGGATTGGTCCTCCATCAACACCAGCGTCTTTACAGTTTTTGAGACAACATTTTTTTTCTTTCCGTACGTAGATGCAAGTGTAATAATATTTAAACATATTAAGTAATGGAACGACCTTTAAAAAATACGAAATTCAGCGCACTTCACTGTGCAGGGCTAATTCGAGACCATTGGAGGATAGACCAGTTCCAATTATTGTCATGAGGTCACGTTTTAAATTATAGTAATATGAATTCTCATCCATGCGTACTACCTGCATAGGCCTATATTTTTTTCAGAAAGTCAAACTATGTTAAGTTTGACTAGTTTTTATCAAAAATCATTAACATGAAAATTACAAAATAAATATTATTAGATAGATAATAAAATATATTTTCATATGGTATCTATAAAATATCATATTTGTTCATAAATTCTTCTAAAAATTTGATCAAAATTTACTTCGTTTGACTTTCTGAAAAAAAAATATAGACCTTAAGGTTTGGAATGGAGGTAGTATTGTTGACAATGAGATGGCCCAGTATGATTCTAAACCCCACGTGTACTCTGTTGTAATATTAAAAACTTTTCGTGGAAGTTGAATTCAGAAAACCAATATCTGGTAGATGTACATTTTCTCGTGTTAGTCATTGATCACCAATGAAATTCACGTCCTATCTTTACGTACAACAACGCATTCTTAACATCTATTCGCCTATTTCGGTTCATTAGATGACAAGTTTCTTTTCTGGTTGACATTTATTGTTGGCTTTTCTTTTCCTTTTTGATAAAGGAAACATTTGATATATTAATGACTTCTACGAGACTAAATTTGGAAATTCTAGCATGGAGTAATTGTCCTTACAAGTGTGGTCCAAGTGTTATATGCTTATGTCAGTGCACGATTTTGCTATTTTTAGGTCAACAGAGAATACATTCTGGGTCGACCGAGAATATATTAGCTTTATTCTCGATTGATTCCTAAACTATAGAAGCACACTATGATTCGTGATAGGATTAGTGACTAGAAATAAAGAGGGAGCACACTATGCATTGCATTTATGCATCGAAAATTCAGGAAAATTTTGTGATATTGATTAAAACTTGTCTGAATGGTTGAAATTTCACTAATGTTTATAAAATTGAAGTAGATCATCAAGTAGAACGCGATAAACTTGAATACAACCTTTGTTAAATATATGGGTTAGATCGAATGGGAATATAACTAACATAACATCAACTATCTAAGGATCAAATACCAGATCTTGCCAAAGATCACATCATGATATGCGTTACAACAACTCTTCGATAAAAATGAAGTGTAAAACAAATAAGAATAAATCTAATAACCAAGTCTTGATATATATTTTCCATGTCTATTTAATATTTGTTCTTACAATGATTCTCATGGTTGTCATTTTAATTAAAGCCTTGAACACATCACAAGGAAGTCAACACAAGTCTTATCATCAAAAATTGATCTACCATATTATTCTCTGTTCAAATCTATTCATACCAAATATCAGACCGGGAGATCTATACCTATTCAAGAGGCACTATCAACTCGTGAGTTGGAGCTTTAGTATATAATCTATTTCACTTAGAAGTTGGAGAGGCTAATTAACTCAATATCAAATGGACCAAAAAAGATATCATAACCCTAAGTGCTATCCATGCCCCAAGGATAGCAGAACCATTTCTAGGACAGATTTCCAAGGAGCACTCTTATGGAATGAAGAGCAACAAAAAGTTATTTAGATAAAAGAATGTCCTAAAGAGAATAGTATATTACAAATTGTAGCCTATCTCACTTGGTAAGTGAAGTGAACGTACAACCCAGCCAACAGATTCAAGTTTCCGTGGACGCAAATTTGGGAGCTTCCCCTACAGTATTCCTTTTCAAAGAAAAATAAGGATCTTGATTAGACAAGTAGAAGCCAAACCTATATGATCGAAGAGTCCTAGTGAGCACATTTCAAACACCAACATTAGTCAAGCTTATGCAAGCCAGTACAAGGTTACGTGTTATACTCTAGTTCAAGCCCTCTATCCTAAAGGTTATAACCCTGTTCCATTAGTTATGCCTTTATGAAGATTAACCCATGATCATCATAGTTGTATTATGATCCTAGAACCCTCAGAAGGTTTATGACTGGAGTAAGTGAAGCACCCCAAGAGAATTGAATCCATCACAAGTAACTTGAACATAAGAGTTGTAATTCAATAGTCATACTTTATACCTGTGACATTTCTATTGTATCACTCTAAGAAATGTAATACTAATGAAACGGTGTTTTGTTGGTGTTATGTAAATGACCTGTATACTACAACATATAATACTATAATAGTATGTTGGGTCACCGCACAACTCTAATTTTTGTGGTTAGGTATGGAGTTGCAACTCCGATCTTTCTAGTTACAGTAGGGTCGCAACTAAGAAAAAACGCACGGACAATCGGATTGCTTTCGTAATTTATGCTAATCATAAGTTGCAACATTATTGACAAAACCCTAAACTATTGGATTGGTTCGTGATTTGTGTCCACCATGAATTGCAACGCGGGTTGCAACTGAAATTCAATAACAACACCTAATTTAGCATTCGTTCAGAATTAGTCATACGGAGTACTATTTTTTGAAAGTGGTCGACAAAGGTTCCCCACATAGAAAACGGACCAGACAAAGAGCGTAGACGACATGCAACAAATTTGACGGCCATCCAAATAATAAAAACAAATCGACGATGTACGTTTTGATGCCAAACAAAAAAAAATGCTCTAACTACACATGATATGGACACGCAAGCATTAAGAATTAATCATGCCACCTACCAGGCTACCACGTGCTTTGTGTCGGCTAAGTGATATTCCGGCGCCGACTAGTAGCCGTACTACTACTACAACTGAAAAAGAACTTGTCGGGGGATAGAGATCTTTTCTGTAAGCCTAGTGGCTTAGTATCATGGAGAACGTATCCTATGAAACGGCCCATCTCATGCAACAGCTGAACCCATCGCACATGAATCGTTTGATTGAAAAGTGAGGTACAAGATTGATCCACGAGGTGGCCAGCTGGTACATTTGCATGTCGGCCCTTCTAGTTGTTTTGAATCGAGTGAAACAACCTCCCTAAACGAGTTCGTCTCTGTTCCTCTTCCTTTCCTGTACCTTTCCTGCAGCGACATTAAAGCTCTTTCCTGTACTGCTGCGCGACCTAGGGTTAAGAAAGTTTTGGGGAATCGCTTCTCTCTCCACCTCCCTCCCCCTCTCTTGTACCTCCCGCTCTCGCCCACATCGAAGCAGCAGTCCCCAGCATCCAAATCACCTATACCAGCTCACCAGCGGCGCCCGCCTGCGATTGGATGCTAGGGAATCCAATTACTTAGCGACGCCGCGTTGTAGCTCCGGGAACATCGGACGGAAACTGGCCATCGTACTTTGCAGATCAAGTATCCTAGGTATTAATCCTTCTACTGTTCATCCCCCGCAAAGAAAACTTCTATTATTCATGTGTACGGTCTAATTTGATTCTTCAGATTCGTCATTTTTCCCCAATTCGTTCCATACCAGTGGCATTTGGGAATCTGAACAGTACCACCACGAAATGGATGTATGAGATGCAGCTATTTTTCATATGTACAATCTCATTTGGTTCTTCCGATTAGTCATATTTCCCCAATTCATTTCATACCAGCGGCATTTGGGAAGTTGAATAGTACGAGCACCAAATCAATGTATGAGATGCAACTATAATGCTGATTTTTTATCACTTATTAGGCATGTCATAGTGGAAACTAGGTGAGGCGATGGGTTCTCTGATGTCATGCATCATTTGTACGAATGTGAAAAGATGATAGTACTAGAGATCCATCATTCTACAAATACTCTGAAGAAAACATGCGAGCCCGTGTTACTGCGTACATTCCAACTTGCAAGAATATGGTAGTTTGTAGGTTTTCCTGTGATGATCTTGTACATGAACTAGTGTTGTACTGTATGTCCTGGGTTTCACTCAATGTTATAATATTGGATGTTATTTTTGTGTAACTTGGTATAATGGAAAGCAATTCATTCAGGTCCACGTGTGCTTCTATGTCATTTGTTAACTTTGTTTATTCTAGGGAAAAATGGCATTGTATGTCAGAATTTCAGAATATCACAATGGACAGTGCAGTAGTAGAGATGTATGAATATATCATGGTCTAACTGATACAAATGTCTCAGATTGCATATGACGGCATGTGTTATCTCCATATGTATTTTGTAGTTGACTACACTTGTGTTTTGAACTGCGCATTATACCTGAGAAAATTGACAAGTTTGAATAGTAGAAGCACCCTATTTGTTAGCAGCTTGTTAGTATGCTTTTCATCTTACCTTTTGTGATTATATATTTCCAGAAAATAGGATGTGATGGAGTCAGTGGCAAGTGTTACTCTAAGTGTTGGTTCAACTACAGCAATCGGAGTGGAAGATGATGCCAATAACTTTTCAGTGGTAATCCTTTGGTGTATTCACCATGTATGCCACACCATTGTTTGTCACTTGAATGATTATTTTTATCTATTTGCTAGGGCGCAAATCAGTTGATCGGAAGTCATGGAGAAACCTATCACACGCCAAAAAGAACAAGCAGTCTCCCGCTATGCGTAAGTATTCTTTTTGATGTTTGCTTCATGAGATTCACTATATGAACTAAACCATACCAATATTGTGCTTGTCCAGGGGTCAACATACGAGCCTGAGTGCGATGATAACTTGCAGCCTGTAGTTGGCATGCAGTTTGATACATGGGAGGATGGTATGGCATTCTACAAAGCTTATGCTCATGAGGTTGGTTTCTCGGTTCGCATATGGACAACACACAAAGATGATGACGGTGTACCGGTGTGGAAGAGGTTTGTTTGTTCAAGGCAAGGTTGGAGAGAGGTACCTCAAGGGGCTCAAGACATTGAAAGGACAAAGCCTAAGCGGAAGTTTAAGTTAAGCAGGTGTGGCTGTGAGGCTATGATTGGATTCAAGAGGAAACCTGATGGGAAATACGAGGTCGCCCGATTTGTTCAATCACACACACACCAACTGATCTCGCCAAGTAAGAGACATCTCATCAGGTCAAACAGAGAAGTCACTAGTGAGTTGAGAGGTAAATTATTTACATGTCATAAGGCATTGGTCGGCACATCTGCAGCATATCGTTTGTTTAGTGTGGAGTACGGGGGACAAGACAAAGTTGGTTGCTTAAAGCGTGACTTACAGAACTCCCATCGTGATTTCAAGAGAGCAATTAAGGGAGCAGATGGACAAATCTTAGTTGATATAATGAGAAGCAAGCAAGTAGCAAATCCGTCCTTCTACTTCGATTACCAACTCGACGAGAACAATAAACTTACAAATATTTTCTGGGCTGACAGTATATGCAGAAAAAACTACTCATTGTTTGGTGAAGTTGTGTCTTTTGACTCGACATATCGCTTTAATAGGTATGACTTGGTATTTGCACCTTTCACTGGAGTTAACAACCACAAATCTTGTGTTACGTTTGGCGCTGCCTTTTTATGGAATGAGAAGAAAGAATCTTATGAATGGTTGTTCCAGACTTTCTTGAAAGCAATGTCTGGGGTTGCACCTAAGCTAATCATTACTGATGAGGACCAAAGCATGAGAATAGGGATAGAATCTGTCTTTCCGAAAACCATACATAGACTTTGTATGTGGCACATTCTCAGTAAGCTTACTGAAAAAGTTGGTGCTACCATGAAGAATAATCCAGATTTTCACGAACGGTTCATGTCATGTGTTTGGGGATCTGAGACTTCAAGTGAGTTCGAGTCACAGTGGTGCTCAATAATTTCTGATTTTGGCCTACATGATAATACATGGTTGCAAGAGAAATATGAAGCACGTGAATCATGGATTCCAGCTTACTTTATGGAGATTCCCCTTGGCGGAGTCTTGCGTACTACATCAAGATCTGAGAGTGAAAATGTATTCTTTAGGCACTTTGCAAACCGAAATCTTGCCTTGATTGAGTTTTGGGTCAGATTTGAAACAGCTTTAGAGGAGCAACGCCAAAAAGAACTGCAAGAAGACAATGCCAGCCTTCATACACTTCCGTTACTTGAGACATGTTGGACTATTGAGAGTCATGGTAGGGAGGTTTATACTCACGAGATTTTCGCTGAATTCCAACAGCAGGTGGTGGCTGCTAGGGATCATTGTCATGTCAAATCAATGGTGCAAATTGGTGAGGTCCAAACCACTACTATCAGCAGTAACAGCGGCAAGGTTAGAGTTGTTACTTTCAACACTACAACTAAGGCAATACACTGTTCTTGTAGAATGTTTGAATCCATGGGTATCATTTGCCGTCACATCATTGTTGTCCTAAAGAATGGGGGATACAATGAAATTCCTAGCCAAAATGTGCTGCATAGGTGGACTAAAATGGCTGCACGGCAGCTTGCCTATGACGCCAATGGACATGAGCTAGAGGGGTCATCGACATGTCTTTCACCTACCATGCAGAAGTTGTACTCGGAAACACGCTCAAATTTCAGCTCTGCATTGCACGCATCAAAACATTGTGAGGAAAAAATGAGATATCTTCACAAGGTTATTGCTGATGCCTTGGTGCAATTGGGACAGATTGATCTTGTTAGTGAGCAAAGTAAAGTTCAAGAATTTGAATCCTTTGTTGGAACATCATTTCCAAGCGTGATCAATATTCATCCCCCAGATGTAGCAAAGACAAAAGGTAGTGGTAAAAGATTGAAAAGAGGTTCAGAACAAGCCGTGAACAAAAATAAGAAGAGGTAAATAGCAAGCACTGAAAAAATATTGATTTCCTTTCTATGGTTTATTAATGTGGTTTGATTTGACATTCCTTGCAGGTCAAAAACTGTCCAAAAGGTCCAAGATAAGTACATGTGGTGGCTACTAGGTTTGGCAGCCCATATCATTTCAACATGCATTATGTATGATATCATCTTGGGGGCGGTAGAAGCAGCTATCAATATGATTTTATGTGTCCATGCTCTTCCTGTGATGTATGACAATTATGTGGTGTTGCAAAGTAGCTAAATCATTTCTGTGTGTAATATTGGTATAATGGGAACCAATCCATGTTAGTGTATTTGCACTATGCACTTGGAGTCTTCCGATAAAAATGGCAATGAGTTCTCTGTATTCTAATAGCATGGATAAGTTTATTTGAGATCCCTCTGTGAAAAGTGAGATACTGTCTAATGTGGTTAGAAACAATAATTTCCTGATACTTATAAGCTAAGTTATCAACCTTGAGCTTTCCAACTGAGTGGAAAGTAAATTACATGAAGTTTTTAGATGTACATGGCCCGATATAAGAGCACCATTAATTTTCTCAGGTACAATGTCCAGACACAAGCTTAATCAATCAATTCCATTACCCTTTTGCTAAAATCAGCAACGAACACAAGCTCAATCAAACAAAAATACACATGAAAGATAACACATGCTTTCATATACACAGGCTAAATTTTGTTCTTCTTAAGCTGATACACACACAGACTAAAAGCTTACTCTACAAATATTCATACGTTCCTGGCGTTACTCCTATTACACTGTCCATAATTTTCCAAAATTCAGGCATGGGTCATGTCAGAACTCAGAAGTTACCACTTCACTGCTGCAATACTGCATAAACTTTCCTGAAAATAAGAGAAATATATCAAATCCAGAAAAGCAACCATTGTCGCCTCGCAGAATTTCGTCTTCAGATCTCAGTCATTGAATGCACCGGTTCCTGGGCCTTTCTTTCCTCCATACCTCTGCAATGGAATAGCAAACTAAGTTAGATAAACTAAAATACTGTAAATTCGCTAAATCTCAGGGGATATGCTGCCATATTGTTAACCCATTGAGCTTTCGCCTCCTCTCTTACCTCTCCATCAACAGATTTATGCCACTGGCCAAGCTACTTCGGCACCTCTACATTAAATCTTGGCATCAACAAGAAATATCCACGAGGTGCAGAACCTGCTAGCAGATCTATCTACAAGGATATTAGGTTTCATCGCCTTCTTGCTCTTCTCCTCATCAACTGCCAGGTTTGTGGCAACTGGTGTTCTTCACATGTCTGCTAACATGACCTCCTTTTTGCTTAATCCCTGCAGATACTGAAGTGGCGTCTTGCTTTATTAATTCCTGCAGATGACAATACTACAGCTGCATCAACGAAGTATCACAGCCTCAGAGGTGCATCAACGAGATGATTGTTGCTGCAAACAAGCACATCTTGATATTTTGCTTTTGCTTCTTTCTGTGGCTGGGTGTTTCATGAAAGACTATGTTATGTTTGTATGATGTTTTCTAGCTGCTTAGATGTAGAATTACTTTACATATTCTATACTAATTATTTTTTGCGAAAATATTCTATGCTAATTTATAAAACATAAAGTGTGCATTTTCCCCTGTGATTTACTATCAGGTTTTGCTGCCGGAACCCGCGCCCCCCAAATATTCTATGCTAATTTATAAAACATAAAGTGTGCATTTTCCCCTTTCGTGTGATTTACTATCAGGTTTTGCTATCTAATTCAGTTGAGTGCAGAATCAGAGGTGACACTTTTGACTGATTAACCGGCCCACTTTAATCTTATTTTGTTGTGGTTTTCTCTTTGACTATTTTTAACACTAACATTTCTTTAAGAGATTTTTTGTTTCGTGTTTGTTCTATCTACATGCATGCCTATCCATATAGATATTGAATTATTTTAGGTTTGAGACGGATTTTCTTGCTCCCTTTTACCAACGGCTTCTGATATGGAGGCCACTTTACTCTTAATTCGGAGTTGAAGGCTCTGATGGTTAGCTAGACTTTAGAATTGATGTCATGAACATGGTGAATTAGGACGCTCATACTTATCCTGATAGTTGAAGGTTTCAACTTCTTACTAATGGTTTAGCTTTCAACCTTGCAATCTCAATTGCATAGTTGAACTAACCTGATAGTTCAGGTTTCAACTTTGCAACCTCAATTTTACAACCAAATGTTGGTCATGTCAGTACATTGCTACTGATATATTTATTTCACATGAATGACTCTTCTTTGTGTGTAAGAAAGGAACAAAATACACAAAGGATCTTCATGTATTTTATTGGAGAGCCACAAGTGTCTGTGCTCAAGCTATCACTCCTAATCCCCATATTTTGCCAACATCCTTTGCGGACATATCTCAGCAAGTAATATCTTAATAAAGGATCTTCCATTTTTCCTTTCGGGTGCCTCAGATCTTTCTCTCTTCTATTTTAGCCTACTTGTTCTCCTCTAGCTAGCTGAATGCACATAAGCCGGTTTGTAAAGTCCTATCTGTCAATAATTGATTATTCTTGTGTCAAAACTAGGTAAAACTGCAATTGCCAAACGCCTCTGCAGTTTTCGAAGAAGTGAGAAAAACTATTGTTTCAAGAAAATGAAGTATACTTGGCCGGGCAGTGTGATACGTTCAAACAAATAAGCTGCCAAACACAACTTCCAAACGACATCAAAGCGCTCACCTGTTTTCATGGGACAACAATGATATTTTTTATGTTTGTGTCTCTGGTTCTTTTTTCCTTCTCCCTGCCATTGGCCGAACTACAACCACATCTGATCCTTGCAAAATTGCTTGCCGAAAAGCTGCTTCTGAACCTTGTGTTCCAATAGTTCTTGATGTCACTATCCATACTCCACTGCAGGTGCACCGATATTATTGACGACCAATGCCTACAACATGCATGATCTGTTTAGAATTTAGATTGTAGATAATACAGCGCACCGAATCAATGACATCTTATTTCTGGTAATAGGTAAGATGCAACAGGAATAGGTAAGATGACTAACATACTAATAAGCTACTAACAGATTTCGCGCTCCTGTTATTCAAGCAAATTCCCAATGTCATGCTTTAAAGGAATTGGGGAAATTTACGAAATGGAGAACCAAATATTACCATAAGACATGGATAATCCAATAATAGAACATTACCATGGATCCGTGGGCTGCAAAAATAAGCAGTTCATTTGCTTTGGTAGCGGCGACGTCCCCGGAGTTACAATGCGCTCGCAGCCAGCCAGCCGCCGGCGGCAAAGACGATTTCGCTAGGCCCAGCCATTTTCAGATGGGAGGAGAGGCTGGCGCTGGCGCTTCAACAACGCCTGGCCTAGGTACAGGAAGGATGGGGAAGGTCGAGTAGTACAGAAGAGGGGGGTGGAGGCGGCGGAGCAAATTTTGCTAACCCTAGCTCCCATCTCGCGTGGTATGGTACAGGAGAGGGCAAAGGGAAAGTGACAGATGGGATTGAGGAAGGACTCTTCGCACAATGGAACAAATCTATGAGGTCCAGGTTGTAAAATGTACCACGGCCCACCTTCTTGTTAGATCAGGCCCCTCACTATCCAATCCAACGGTTCATGTGCCATGGGTTCAGCCGGTACACGAGTTGGACGGTTTCACTGGATACGTTCTCTAGTATCATGGTATCAACCCAGTCAGCAATCTTATCTAAACAAGCACGCTAAACAAACTAACACCAAGCCAGAAAGGAAATAAAAAGGGTGAACACGTGTGTTCTGAAAAAGGGCAAACACTGAACCATTTCAACAGACCACGGTGCACTGAACCTAGCCGGTTACCAAGGTGTAGAATTCAGCAGCTTTCCAACGACTACAAACCAGGGGTGAATCTAAGGGCGACGGCTACGAGCGTTGAAACGGCACATTTCGCAGCGGCTTTCACCCCAGGGAACATCAAAGGTCGCATTCTGACGACATGGCGTCCGTGCGCCGCATCGACGAACACACGGTTTCGTGGAAACCGGGGAGGTAATTACAGAGGCATGGCAAAGGTTTTACGATTTACGAAAGACCAGATTGGATCATTAGGTCATAGAATAACAGAGCTCAACCACATAGTCTAAAACAATCGTCACACTAATACACGACAGGATTGTCTACCGCGGACAATGCATACTGAATGACAGTAACAACATATTTTGAGCCCCGGCCAAACAAAAAAAGTTCAAAAGGCCTGGGTTAACACGATTTTGCAGGAAACCTCAGTTCCTTAATATAAAACGTTTTGGCAGTTTAAATTGAACGGCTCATCATATATGCAGGTTGTTGTCTTCATCTACTAGTAGGATAAGACTATATCCATGTATTTCCGGACACGGTGTTTTGGCTCATCGGTGTATCTACACCTATCAGGAAAAATATATTTCAAATTTATATTAAAATGTTAAAAGAATTGATTTTTTTTCTCAGTGTGCATCCGGACATCCTATGTTGACAGAAGAATTTAGAAATTATTTTGTGACCTATGTATAAAAGACAAAAATTGTCCCGTTACGAATTATTTTGGAGCACCAGAAATATTATTTTTTAAATACGTCATAGAAAATAATATTTTTTTCAAGACACTTTATTTGTAGGCATAGAATGTCTAGAACTTTTTTTCACATTTTTAGAAATTTTAAAATATATTTTTTCCGGCAATATATGCATCTATGCCTATAAGCCAAAATGAATTCCCGTGTATTTTTTCATTTAAAATTAGTTAATTTAGCCTCTCTTTAAAAAAAATTAGCGAACGTAGAAACGGAAACGCATCCGGTGCATGTATATTTAGAAATCTGAACAAAGTCGCATCAACAGCTACCTCCATTACAAAAAATGACATATAAATTTAGTCAACACCACAACAAAAACAGCTTGTAGAGGCACTTCTCTAAAGGCACTTTATGATTTGCCTCTATCAAATTGTTAAATAATCATGTAGAGGAACTTTTCTTGATGTAGAGACACGTCTTTTAGACGCCATTTGAAGTGTCATAACTGTAGATCGAGACACTAGCTGAAACATTTTTGTCGTGAGTATCAAATATGTGTTCAAAGGCTTTCTATGAGACACTTAATAAATTACCGAAAAACAGGTATAGAGGCATTTTTAAGACACTTCTTAAAATGACCTTACATAATAGCTAGAGACACAATTTGAAACACTATTAACATTCAGTCTCGGCATTTTACTTAATTTTGAGACATTCAATATACGATAAGATTTTCTTTAAGACACTTAGCAAGATTTTGTGTGAGGTTAAGTCTTTAGGTGAGTATAAACTTTTTTCTAAAGATGTTGAGTTCGAGGATTTCTTCCAATGTTTTTATAATTTATTTTTCTATATGCTAGAGAATAATAATGACATCAAAAATGTTCTTCATCGTGCCACTATGAAATGTCTTGCAGTATTTAAAAACATTCTATGAAATTATCTTAACCCTAGACACACTGCCCATAGTGGCACTTATGTGACACTTAACAAGTGTATCTGAGGCGGTGATAATGTCTATAGGAGACCAAAATAATGTCTCCACGCTCTATTTTTCTTGTAGTGCAAGGGTCAACAATCTCTAAGTTTGACTAAGTTTAGAGACAAAACTATGGACATCTACATTACCAAATACTGTATATTTAGGTAGATTTGAATTGGAGGGTTGTTGCTGTGCAGGCTAGGCAACAAACACGTATGCAGAAGAGATGAGGATAACACCTACACGGCCCAGAAGTGGATAGAGACGTGCCGGTCGACAAGAAGCCGTTTTCCGGTCACCAATGGACAGAAACGGCCAGAGCTCCGGTCGCGGTCACCGAAGTTGCAAGATCGGCATTCGTCGGGAAGATTCTGCACCACCGTCACCGCTCGCTCATTGCTTAATTTGGCTGGCACGTACTAGCTACGTGCAGGCCGACCGAAGGAACCGAAGCTGAGCCAAACGCCGAAAAGAGCAGCGAGCTTTCCCGGTCTTGTCGCGGCGCAAGCAGTGCCCGATCAAGCGCCGGCACGTCTCGTCCACTGGGCTCACCAGTAGACACGAGTCCCGGACCGTGTGCCCGATCAAGTAGAGAGTACGTGCGGCTCTGCCCCTGCTGGTGGGGGGTGGCCGGACCCCGGAGGTCACGACGTTGTACCAGGTTGCGGGCGGTCACTGCTGTCTCATGTCGACCGCGATCGAGACGTGGCGTCATCTCCCTTGGGCCACCTACGGCATCAAGGTTCTCCTTTTTTTTAATAAAAAGCCATAGACCCGACGTTAAATTAATAACAGGTGCAACAAGACGTTAAAGTGTTGAACCCAACTTACAAGATAGCACTGCATACATACGCACACAAAACAAGGACCACCCGAGATAGCTACAGCCAGAAAACATGAACAGTCGACATGACTACTACAGTCTACGATGAGGAAGAGCAAAGACATGACACGATACATTGTCGGACCGGTGCTTATCCTAGCACGGGCAAACCGACAACCACCGCAATCAACGAGACAGCACCACCGTCGCAGATGCCACCAAAGGCTGACCACCACCAGAAATCGACCAACATAGCTCGCAAACCGGTGAGGAACACTAAGGGAGCGCCCCACGAGAAACACCGTGGGTGTCAACACGTAGAAAACTTTGTCAAAGAGGGCAGACCGAGGAGGACTTCCACCACCCAAACAATGAGGAGCCGCACGGTATAAGAACTCCAAGATGGCATCTTCAAGATCACGACGAAGAAACACCGCTACCACCTGATCCGGTGATCTTGGGTTTTCACCCGAAGTAAGTGGAGAAGCTGAGTGCCGCCACATCGACGAATTCAATAAGGGAACGATATTTGCGGACGGTCACCTTCGTGTGATCGATCAACTGAGAGGACGTGCGGCTCTGCCCCGCTGGTGGGGGGCGCTCGGAGGGCACGACATGGTACCCGGTTGCGGGCGGTTGCTGCTGTCTGCATGTCTCATGTCCACCACGAGCGAGACATGGCGTCATCTCCCCTCGGGCCATGTACGGCGTCGATGTTCTTTTCTGGCGACAAGTTCAGCCAGGGCAGCTCTCCGCAAGTGGTGATATGTTGAGTCGGCGGTGGTCGGTCGGTGCAGCACCTATTTCGATGATACGCCCAAGAAAGCCTATCACAGATTAACGGCTGAGTTTTGGATCAAGAATATCCGATTTTTGTCCATGCCTAGTTGCCTACTACACCCAAATGAGGCCATGGGCCTAGCTTGGAGGCTCAGATCATGCTCTTTTATATAAAAAAAAATATTAGTATGAACATGATATCAATATTACTAAAAAGGCTATGCATCAATAATTCAATATAACATAAAGCACTAGTCAAAATATTAAGCATGCCATAGCCAAAAAGAAAACTCATGCCACAATGATCGACCACTCGCAGCTGATAGAACCAAACCACCACCACAACACCGATGTTCTCCAAAAGTGCCGCTTCCAACATTGAAGAAAATCCAAACTTTTCAAATAATGCCTTTAGCAAATTCTTATAACTAACGAAAGAAAGATTTTAGGTTTTTATCCTGGACATCAAGACTCGATACTACCTACAGACGGATGGTCGGCTTGCCTCTTCAAAGTTCTGCTAACTAGAATTACCACTTGGATGCCAGATACTCATAATTTAGCTACACATGAATGCTAGTAGTATAAGATATTTGTTCAGAGCGAAACAGGACTTTTTTTTTAAAGAGAAGGCCTAAACCCTGCGTTAAATTAATAACGCCCGACGGGACGGAAACCAGTACATCGACGCTTACAAGGACCTGCTGGGGTTAGCTCAGCATGACAGCAAAGGAGGACAACAGGAGAAACAAAAAGGGGAACAGGCAGCTCTAACTAGAAACTAGGTAGAGATCTTGAGTCCAGCGAAGAGGCGAAGAATCCTGCTGAGAGGGCGCGGCGCCGACACTGTCCAGGCTAACAGACCTCCCGAGCAGAAACAGAGCACGCCCATGACCGAAGGAGCTTGGTTGACTTCATGATTCGAGATTCTGAAGGAGGAGGGCTTGAATGCGACGCCTCCAAGGAGGAAGACGGCGCCCAAGGGCGTCGACGTCGCCTGCACTTGCCAAGGCCTTGCCGAGCTTTCGCCACGAAACAGGACATGCTACGCATACAGATTTTCTTAATCCAGCAACATGTCCACGCACAGTAACAAAAGTATTCATCTAGCAGAATGTGCAACAGCAATAACAAACAAATTCTTTATCTAGCAAATTTTCAAGAAATAATATGGAGTAACAAGCAAATTCTAATCTACCAGAATGTGCAGACAAAAGGTAACAAGGCAAATTTTCAATCTAGGCGGATGTGCAAAAATAATACTCTTTCTGATCTTCCATAAGTATCGTGGTATTAATTTAAATTTAAGGTAAAACCTACAACAATTATTATGAATCGAGAATGTGCAAAAATTACATCAAGTTAGATTTAGACTCAAATTACCATCTATTTCCGATGATTCCAATTCCCCTTGTATTTTTTCATTTAAAATTAGTTAATTTAGCCTCTCTTTAAAAAAAAATAGCGAACGTAGAAACGGAAACGCATCCGGTGCATGTATATTTAGAAATCTGAACAAAGTCGCATCAACAGCTACCTCCATTACAAAAAATGACATATAAATTTAGTCAACACCACAACAAAAACAGCTTGTAGAGGCACTTCTCTAAAGGCACTTTATGATTTGCCTCTATCAAATTGTTAAATAATCATGTAGAGGAACTTTTCTTGATGTAGAGACACGTCTTTTAGACGCCATTTGAAGTGTCATAACTGTAGATCGAGACACTAGCTGAAACATTTTTGTCGTGAGTATCAAATATGTGTTCAAAGGCTTTCTATGAGACACTTAATAAATTACCGAAAAACAGGTATAGAGGCATTTTTAAGACACTTCTTAAAATGACCTTACATAATAGCTAGAGACACAATTTGAAACACTATTAACATTCAGTCTCGGCATTTTACTTAATTTTGAGACATTCAATATACGATAAGATTTTCTTTAAGACACTTAGCAAGATTTTGTGTGAGGTTAAGTCTTTAGGTGAGTATAAACTTTTTTCTAAAGATGTTGAGTTCGAGGATTTCTTCCAATGTTTTTATAATTTATTTTTCTATATGCTAGAGAATAATAATGACATCAAAAATGTTCTTCATCGTGCCACTATGAAATGTCTTGCAGTATTTAAAAACATTCTATGAAATTATCTTAACCCTAGACACACTGCCCATAGTGGCACTTATGTGACACTTAACAAGTGTATCTGAGGCGGTGATAATGTCTATAGGAGACCAAAATAATGTCTCCACGCTCTATTTTTCTTGTAGTGCAAGGGTCAACAATCTCTAAGTTTGACTAAGTTTAGAGACAAAACTATGGACATCTACATTACCAAATACTGTATATTTAGGTAGATTTGAATTGGAGGGTTGTTGCTGTGCAGGCTAGGCACCAAACACGTATGCAGAAGAGATGAGGATAACACCTACACGGCCCAGAAGTGGATAGAGACGTGCCGGTCGACAAGAAGCCGTTTTCCGGTCACCAATGGACAGAAACGGCCAGAGCTCCGGTCGCGGTCACCGAAGTTGCAAGATCGGCATTCGTCGGGAAGATTCTGCACCACCGTCACCGCTCGCTCGTTGCTTAATTTGGCTGGCACGTACTAGCTACGTGCAGGCCGACCGAAGGAACCGAAGCTGAGCCAAACGCCGAAAAGAGCAGCGAGCTTTCCAGGTCTTGTCGCGGCGCAAGCAGTGCCCGATCAAGCACCGGCACGTCTCGTCCACTGGGCTCACCGGTAGACACGAGTCCCGGACCGTGTGCCCGATCAAGTAGAGAGTACGTGCGGCTGTGCCCCTGCTGGTGGGGGGTGGCCGGACCCCGGAGGGCACGACGTTGTACCAGGTTGCGGGCGGTCACTGCTGTCTCATGTCGACCGCGATCGAGACGTGGCGTCATCTCCCTTGGGCCACCTACGGCATCAAGGTTCTCCTTTTTTTTAATAAAAAGCCATAGACCCGACGTTAAATTAATAACAGGTGCAACAAGACGTTAAAGTGTTGAACCCAACTTACAAGATAGCACTGCATACATACGCACACAAAACAAGGACCACCCGAGATAGCTACAGCCAGAAAACATGAACAGTCGACATGACTACTACAGTCTACGATGAGGAAGAGCAAAGACATGACACGATACATTGTCGGACCGGTGCTTATCCTAGCACGGGCAAACCGACAACCACCGCAATCAACGAGACAGCACCACCGTCGCAGATGCCTCCAAAGGCTGACCACCACCAGAAATCGACCAACATAGCTCGCAAACCGGTGAGGAACACTAAGGGAGCGCCCCACGAGAAACACCGTGGGTGTCAACACGTAGAAAACTTTGTCAAAGAGGGCAGACCGAGGAGGACTTCCACCACCCAAACAATGAGGAGCCGCACGGTATAAGAACTCCAAGATGGCATCTTCAAGATCACGACGCAGAAACACCGCTACCACCTGATCCGGTGATCTTGGGTTTTCACCCGAAGTAAGTGGAGAAGCCGAGTGCCGCCACATCGACGAATTCAATAAGGGAACGATATTTGCGGACGGTCGCCTTCGTGTGATCGATCAACTGAGAGGACGTGCGGCTCTGCCCCGCTGGTGGGGGCGCTCGGAGGGCACGACATGGTACCCGGTCGCGGGCGGTTGCTGTTGTCTGCCTGTCTCATTTCCACCACGAGCGAGACATGGCGTCATCTCCCCTCGGGCCATGTACGGCGTCGATGTTCTTTTCTGGCGACAAGTTCAGCCAGGGCAGCTCTCCGCAAGTGGTGGTATGTTGAGTCGCGGTGGTCGGTCGGTGCAGCACCTATTTCGATGATACGCCCAAGGAAGCCTATCACAGATTAACGGCTGAGTTTTGGATTAAGAATATCCGATTTTTGTCCATGCCTAGTTGCCTACTACACCCAAATGAGCCCATGGGCCAAGCTTGGAGGCTCAGATCATGCTCTTTTATATAAAAATATATATTAGTATGAACATGATATCAATATTACTAAAAAGGCTATGCATCAATAATTCAATATAACATAAAGCACTAGTCAAAATATTAAGCATGCCATAGCCAAAAAGAAAACTCATGCCACAATGATTGACCACTCGCAGCCGATAGAACCAAACCACCACCACAACACTGATGTTCTCCAAAAGTGCCGCTTCCAACATTGAAGAAAATCCAAACTTTCCAAACAATGCCTTTAGCAAATTCTTATAACTAACGAAAGAAAGATTTTAGGTTTTTATCCTGGACATCAAGACTCGATACTACCTACACACGGATAGTCGGTTTGCCTCTTCAAAGTTCTGCTAACTAGAATTACCACTTGGATGCCAGATACTAATAATTTAGCTACACATGAATGCTAGTAGTATAAGATATTTGTTCAGAGCGAAACAGGACATGCTACGCATACAGATTTTCTTAATCCAGCAACATGTCCACGCACAGTAACAAAAGTATTCTTAATCTAGCAGAATGTGCAACAGCAATAACAAACAAATTCTTTATCTAGCAAATTTTCAAGAAATAATATGGAGTAACAAGCAAATTCTAATCTACCAGAATGTGCAGACAAAAGGTAACAAGGCAAATTTTCAATCTAGGCGGATGTGCAAAAATAATACTCTTTCTGATCTTCAATAAGTATCGTGGTATTAATTAAATTTAAGGTAAAACCTACAACAATTATTATGAATCGAGAATGTGCAAAAATTACATCAAGTTAGATTTAGACTCAAATTACCATCTATTTCCGATGATTCCAATTTCCCTTTTGCCCAAGACCATCGGACCATTCAGTGTGCTGTGCGCAGAACCTGACACCAAAGAGGCTAGGCATGTCAGGAGAGAATCGTTTGGAAGGTTGGGCTTCCAGCGGCGGAAGCAAGCCCTCTGTGATCGGACGACGGCTGCGGGACAGGAGAGACTTCCTGCGCATGTCGATGCTGATCACACACTCCATCTCCCTGCATAACCTGGCATGTCGACGCCAATCAACGTAGTAATCTCCCAGCAAGAGGTAGAGGACGCCATCCTCGTCAGCCTTCAGGACTGGGTTCAGTGGGACTGCCTCCGGCAGGCTCTCGCGCTTGTAGGACTCCGACTGCCAGAGCAGTGGCAACGGCAGCTCCATGTCGTCGTCCCTCGTCCACGACCTCAAGTCCGGCCCCAGAGTCCAGCTCTGCAGCACGACGTCTTTGGGGAGCGTGTGGTCGTTGGGGGTGTCGCCGTCGGTGGTAACGACGGAGATGAGCTTTATGGAGCTCCCGACTCGGCCCATGGTCCGACGGTGCTTGGGGTAACTGTCCTCGAAGGTGTGGCGGTAACTGTCCTCCAGGGCCTGGCCTTTGCACTCCTCGGGAAGATGGATGAAGTCCAGCTCCACGCTGTCCTTGTCGCAGGCGTCGGTGGTGGAGAGCACGTCGCAGACAATGGCGCCAAGCAGGAGGTCAACCCAGAAAACCTTCCCTTCGAAAGTGAAGACCACGTCAACTTCGTACATCATCCGCTTGGGGTGTCCAGGCGGCAGCAGGGTCTGCGGATTGAACCTCGCATCCTGCTTTGTCCACTTTTTCACCGCCGACGACCACCGGAAGAGAATGGCCGACGGCTGCAGCACTCGGAAACCGCGACAGATATCATCAAAGCAGAGCCCCAGGTTGAGCAGATCGTAGGAGCCGTCATCGCGCTGCAGGATGGCAGGTTGCCTCAGGAATTGGAAGGGCATGCTGAGATCTTTCCGTGCGAAGTACTGGTCGGCGAAGGCCTCCACGGCGGTGGGGAACAGTGAGAGGGAGTTCTTGGCAGCGTCGTAGACAAGACCGTAGGCGCCGGTGTCGACTTGCAGAGTCATGACGACGAAGTTCTCCACAACAGACTCGATCATGCAATCGATGCCACGCTGCTGCACCTCGAGCCTGGCACGCAGGTACAAGGTGGAGAGCTCCGGGGGCTCGAGGAGGTGGGCGTCCAGCGAGAACTGCTCCAGTATCGAGGAACCATCCTTGATGGCCGCCCAATCTTTGATCGCCTTGGCCATGACCAAGTCTTCCGGATCTTTCTCGTCGGCGTCGAAGATCGGGATGTGCTCCCTCAGCACTACCCAGGCAAACCTCCCCGGCAGACTCGATGAGGACATGGCGGAAGATCGCCGGAGATGTGGTTTGGGATTGGCGTGGATTGAGACGGTGCGGCGGCTTCCCCAGTCCCGATCCCCATGTCGAAAACCCCTCTTGCAGATTTTTTTTTTTTTTTTTGAGAATACCCCTCTTGCAGATGATGCGGGTTGCGTGGACCGTCTAGATGCGGCTCAACAAACAATTTGTAATGGGTCAAAACTGGTGGGCTCTTTCGACTTCATTCTGTTACCTTTTTTACTGTGACTAAGGCGGGTATAAGCCACCCTAAACATATACTAGGATGCGATGGCGCGGCGACACGCCGCGCCCGTGACATGTAAAGGGTGTAAAAATTTAATTGCTAGGAGAATAGGTAGATAAGATTGTAATATATATTTTTGCTATAGTCAGTCAAGCCCATAAGTCTACAAATAGTCGGCCCAACTAATTTTGGATAGATGAGGAATTTATTCAGAGGTCCTATATGTTGTGGAGTCTTTTGTCTATTCGCTGCCGCGACAGGGTTTTACCTTAGATCTGCTACCCGTGGCTTAACATTTCAAGAGTGATGTATCTAAAGTAAGACATAGCAAATTAATTCGTGATTGTGCTTGCTGGAACTGATTCAAGAACTATGCACCCCTAATAATGCTAATATCTAGGATGTAAGCACAAAATTTCCTCACTTCTGTAGTAGTCTTTACTCTTTTATTTCTATAACAACAATGCTATCCGAAAAACAAAATTAACCCACTCAACTCTTAATTGGTCTGAAAATCGATCATGGTCATCAACCAGAAATGCAACATACACACTGATAAGGTGTGCTATAGTTGCCATGATCCTGACAACATGTCCAGGGCCTCACCATAGTAAGGCAAACATATGTCTAAATGAGCTGAATATCATTTCTGTGCTGGCACATATCAAACCCATGGCCTTTTGTTTGTAGTAAAAGTGATTACTTCTGGATCTACATGGCCATTTTTCTCCGACTCAACATAAAACCAACTACGGGGAAAATATATTTAATATAACTACACTACCATCTAAATAGTGTTTACTCTTGTAGGTAGCGTGAGCACCGGACATTTGTAAACGTCATATGCAGACATCTGAATGTAGCTGCTTGAGCATCATTTTGGTCCTGCAATTAATCTTGAACGATCAACTCATGTTTTGCCTGAACCAGTGGATATGAAGATGTTAAATAACACATACAAACCTAACCACATCAGTACAAAGTCAGAACACCCTTTATCCAGTATTGACAATACTTGCACCTCAGTTTCAGTCATCTGAACTCTCTAGGCACCCAAAACTCCAATGCAAAAAGGGACAGGTAACTTGATGCTTTCAATAGAGAGTGAACCCTAGAAAAAAACTGTGTTAGTCATTTAAGGTTGACCATATGTTCTAAATGTTGCAATTATTTCTAAAATATTGTGTGCTTTCCATGAAATATTTCTAAAATATTGCACAACAACAATTTTTGAATGTGTTAAGAAATATATTTATGTAATTTCGATCTAGAAATTAAAAGTCGGGTTTCAAAGATCCAAACTGAGTATATTCAGGCGTACATAGATTTCTGTTTTCGAAGTCCGTACTGAAGCATAACATGGATACTCCATACATTACTCTAAGACTGAATGTGGTAAGAAAATTATGTTGAATAAGCTGAATGTGGCAGCATGCTTCAGTATAGAACGGCATATACACTTCTGAGCAGAGTGGGCAGTTGGGAAGAAAATTAAGCATCCTAAACAAAGTCATAAGGATATGTTGTCACAGCTATGGCAGGCAAGGCACAGGTTGAGAAATATAACTCTTAAAGTGACAGTAAACTTTATTCAATTTCGTGTACTTTCTCTGTAGGGGAATCGATGTAGTATTATTTGTGAGTGAAACATCCTGAACAACACCCATGCAAAAAGAAACATGATCTACAGCACGACCTGTTTTGAGAGACAAAGTATTGAGGAATCTTAGAATAGAATTTTGATTAAATGAAAAGAAATGAATAGCAGCATTTTCAATTTCGTAACATATGGGAGTATTTCTTAAAGAGTAGTGATTATACGAACATAAATCGGAGGCCCTTTACACTGTACTATCCTTTTTGAGATGGCTTCAACGTACCTTCATCTTTGATCAGAATCAGAAGAGCTGCATAGTTGTGAAGAAACAAAAGAAAAATCTTAGGTAATAAAGCAACAACACAGTACCACTGAATGGTCTTCAATAAAAAAAGGACTGAAGTCTAAGAGCATTTGCTGGAACCTAGAAGCCCATAAGATTTCCCTTTGTATGGTAACATCACAAAAGATGGGAAACACTGCCACAAATGATGGGAACCTCTCTATCAGTCTGTGGAAAAGAAGAAGGGCATAGCTGATCAACCAAACACCCAGCAAATTTTGTGATATTTGGTTGATCAAATTATTTATTGAAGCAAAGTAGGTGACATAAAAAAAATCTCTTTACAAAGAAAGTCATATTCGACAATAGACTGATATTTAGCACCTGAACCTCATTGAGTAATTAGTGATTACATAATAATGTTGATTCATATCCAGGTTTTAGCATCCCCAACCTCACTGAGAAATTACATATTTTCTTCAAGAGTAGCATGATGCTTATCATCCAAGTTATTTCTTCATTATCTTTCATCAAGCTAACTGTTTTCTTTGTCATTCTACAATCTAGCCATTTCGTATCCTCTATCAGTATAGTTACATCTTCACTGTCCTTCACCAACTATGTCAAATCTCCCTCAATTAATTATTTTTCTCTTCATATTTAGCTTCTCATTTGTAGAATAGAACATATTACTTTAGACAGGACATTATGGATTGTAAGCGTTAATTGCTTATTTGCAGCAGCTAAGAGTCTCTACTCTCCCTGCTATGCATAAACTACTACTTCGAAGAACTTCTCAATACAAATACAGTCAAAGCTTCAGTGCATTAATTACTTAAGGGAACGTTCATCTTTTGAGAACTGAAAAGGCAAGGAAATAAGTGGCAAGCGTTGTCTTTCTCATGGTCAGCCAAATCAATAGATCCTATTTATTAACGTCCCCAAACAATGCTAATCATTTAGAAACATCGGCGCTACTTACTTATCTTACAGGTAAAGATGCAGGCACGGTCATCCGACAGAGACAGAGTGGGAGCGTAACTACAACTTTATCATGGGAGCATGGATGATCGATTTTCTGAAGTACGTCAAAACACAAAGATTTTTGTAACAGTAGGGGGACAAAAGAAGTCAATGTATCGTGTGTGTTTTCCCGTGAGGGATTTTCTACCAATGTACCATACAAAGTAGTTCTTTGGAACACAACATAAATCTTAAGAATGGACTCCGTATCACACAGTGCAGTATTGATTATGGTCAAAAAAAACTATGCTTGACCAAGCTACTATTTAATACAGTATACTTGTAAAGGAATATATGAGAAAATTCACCTGATTCCAACGATAATCTTTTGGAAGGCGCAAATAACTTGACCCTGATAATGACCATGGTTTTTCTGAGACCAAATCAAAGCTTGGGCATTGATCTGTTGATTTCATCCTTCTACCTGGTTGCATGCACACAGTTTGAAGCCAATATTCCGAAAATAACATAAATACTATTGCATTCGCCTCCTCTGAATATGAACATGCAAAGCGTGTGAAGGGAAAGATATCAGTACGTCGAGATATACCATGAGACCCGTAATATGATTCGTGATCTCGCAACGAATCTCTTGACCAAGCTACTATTTAATACAGTATACTTGTAAAGGAATATATGAGAAAATTCACCATATTCCAATGATAATCTTTTGGAAGGCGCAAATAACTTGACCCTGATAATGACCATGGTTTTTCTGAGAACAAATCAAAGCTTGGCCATTGATCTGTTGATTTCATCCTTCTACCTGGTTGCATGCACACAGTTTGAAGCCAATATTCCGAAAATAACATAAATACTATTGCATTCGCCTCCTCTGAATATGAACATGCAAAGCGTGTGAAGGGAAAGATATCAGTACGTATGGGTAATCAGCTAAACAATGGTTCTCTGCTCAATATGTATGGTGGCATCCCTCGTTTTTCTTACTGTTGCATTGTCATCTTTATAATTTTTTGAATGTAGTGCTAGTTAATACTCATGTACACATGTGTACATCAATAGCAATCTCATTTTGCAGTCATAAATCTACGGAATGCTAATCAATTTTTCCACTGAAATTGTGCAAGGAATGGGTAAGGCTGAACCATCATTTACCTGCAATGCCTTCGTGATATGTCTCTATGGCAACATTCTGTCATTTGAAGGAAACCATTAGATGCAAATATCTGAAACACTCGCAACATTTCTCCACAGCAACATTCTGTCATTTGCAGGAAACCATCAAATGCAAATATCTGAAACAAAGGGCAAAAAGTTAATACAAATTCATGGAATGCTGGATATCTATGTCAACGAAAAGATGTACACAGCAACAGCCTCTACCACGCTGGAGGGTGGGAGCACCCTGGGTTGAGCAGGAAGAGCGACACACGCGCGGAAAATAATGCGATGGTGCGGGCGTAGCTAGCCGCGGGGAGGGACACAGGCGCTCAAAATAGCCTGGAAGCGCGATGGTGAGGGCCTCGGCGGGAGGCACAACACAGACTACTGGCCACAAGCAGCATTTACCTGTCAAGCCAAAACATCAAATTCATTTGACCATATGTTTGAAATGAATTCTGGTGTATATATAGATGTATAACATGGGGGCCAATCAGAAGTCTATAAAAAGGCACATGCAAGATTGAATCCCTTATAAAGAGAAGATTTTTTGCCAAAAGCAAAAAATCATGACTTTGAATGTATCTCATGAGTTAATGAGAACAAATATACATACGTCATAATCTCAACCTAGGTTAATTTGGAAATGTAGTAACCGAGAATTGTCAAATAATTTAACAATTATAAGGAATATGAAGCTGATCACCTTAAACAACCATTTGGGAGTAAGAATCATTCCAAGCAAGGAGAACTATGTACTTAAGATACAATCAATCATGTAGTATACCTTCTGTTGTGGTGGCAGTTCATCCAGAATTCAGCGGACACCTCGGATAACTGAAACAACACAGAGAACCGACAATATCAGGCAGTCGTTGTTGACGTGAGCTGAACAGCAGGCTGCTCAGGTCGAATCTCCATGGAGGAATTAGCCACACACATACACACATATCGAACGGACAGGAAACTGAACGGAACTCACCAAATCCACCTCCATGACCACGAGGTCTGACGCGGCCGCCCAGGCCATCCTGTTGGCGTCCGGCGGCACAAGCACCGCGCGGCTGCGTCGTCGACGGGGCCGACGGCGTTCCGCAGGAGGACAGGCACCGTGGCAGCAATCGGTGCGTGCCTGGTCGCGGCCGTCTCAGCCACAGCGGTGACCGGGGACGCGCCAAGCACTGGCAACGAATAAGGGAGTCACCGCGCCAAGCACTGGCAACGAAGACGCTCGCGATTAAGGATTTGAAAAGCCAAGAACTCACCAGCCAGGAGAGAGGAGGGCAGCGACCCTTGGAAGGGAAAAAGCTCCGGCGCGGCCTGCCGGTCCGCCCGCGCCTCTGACTCACGCGCCGCTCCCCTCCGGCTCGCTGCCGTGCCGCCCTACGCCCTTGCCGACTGCTCTCGCCGCGCCGCTGCGGCGACTCCGCGTCCGGCTGGTCCGCCTTGCTACGCCTCCAGCACCGGCGCCCCACTCCGGCTCGCGCCATGGTGTCGCCGCCGCCCCGGCCTTGCGTCCGCTCCTCAAACCCATCGCCGTGTACCCCGTGCGCCATCGCGCCTGACCACGCCACCAGCTCGCCGCCCCATCCCCCGCGGCAGACCGCGCCGCTCGACGCCCTCCAGACCGTGCACCCGCCGCCGCCCCTGGCACGCGTGGCCACGCGCCCGGCCGACGCCGCCCCAACCGCCCGCCCGTAGCCCGGCCACGCGCCCGCCGCCGCCTCTGCAGCGCAGGATGCACGCCGCCCGCGCCTGGCCAGGGAGAAAGAGAGGAGAAATAGAGCTTTTGTTTTTTTTTCTTTTTTGGTCTCGTGGTTGTTTCTGAGAAACCAATCGATGGTGGGCCCGCACCGCTTTGACCACCGCTGAGGAGAACCATAGATAGAAACAGAAAGAATGTCTCTCCCGGTAGCCGGTAGCCGGTTGCCTGTGCTTGGATGAAGGAATGGATAGATAGCTCATGAACAGTGCCACTGTGATGATGTGTTGTTGTCTGATTGGTAAAAAGAGTGGATAAATAGGCAGTGAACAGTACCCAAATCAATGTAGAGTGTGGTAAATTGATTGAACTTTATATAGGAGATAATTCAGCTCTTATGAACCTTTTCAGTCTATACAAGATGGATTCAAATGAACCAGAGTACACTGAGGTTACAAGGGTAGAGAAGAAAAAGAAAAAACACACACCCAAACACACACAAGACCGAGGAGAAGAAGTGGCCACCTCACAAACCTCGCAACACAAGCACAACGATCACAAGGAAGAGCCCAAGGACACACAAAAGGGGCACCACAGCTCTAGTCCTGGCCGGAGTAATCGGACGGCATTGGATCACCGAGAACCAGCAACGACACTACACCATCGACGTAATCGAAGGAAAGCAAGCATCCGAGACCACCCTGAGCACAGACACCATCTGCGTCTAGGGGGTAGACGAAAGGTCACACGCGGCCAAGACGACGCCACGACGCATGTCTGCCACTAGCTGGAGTCGAAGGGCATCACCAAGCAGAGACCCACCCATTGAGCACTCTCGCAAAGAGCACCCTCAACGCGCCACAGAGCTCCGACAAGGACCCGACACTGGAGCCTAGCAACCAGCAAGAAGAAGCCACCACTGCTGCTACGGCTCACCTCGCATCGGAGAAGATACCGCACCCGTGGGCGCCATCTGTAGTGTCATAGGGCACACCAGTACAGAAGGAAGCAGGCAAGCAGCGTCCTCTGCACTGATGGCAAGACAGAGGGGCTCAACACCCAGGCACGACGCCCCCAGGTGGGAAGCGCGTCACCACCATGACCGCCACTGCGAAACCATGGCACTCGCCAGCCCCAGTAGCAACCCACTACATGCTAATGTCTGAGTATAGAGGAGACGACTCTCGCAGCCACACAACCGATCGCCAGAAGCCAGCACACCGTAGGTAGGCAAACCGCCGGCTAGCAAGAGGACCAGCCCACTTCCACTTCTGCCAAGGAAGCTGAATGGATCGTAGCGAACAAGAGGGGGGTGAATAGGCGCTACACAATTTTTATGTCTTTTTCAGTTTTTAGCAAAGCGGAAGGTAAAGGTGATTGCTTTAGTGATGGAGATGATCCTAGTGTGATCCTAGGCAAGTGCAACAAGTAAAGGAACAAGCATGATAGTAAGAGTAAGGAGCGGGACAACCGGAGGGCGCGGAGTCGAGGCGAGGATTTGTTTCCCGCAGTTCCTCCCACAAATGGGAGTACGTCTGTGTTGAGGAGGTGCTAGTCTCACACAAGAGACTAGACGGCCACACCACGACCTCACCTTCTTCCTCAAGAGAGCTCCACGAAGGGGCTCCCTTTTCTCCACTAAGGCACCTGTCGAGGCGGTGGTTCCTTCACAAGGTTGGGGCGAGCTCCACAACACTAGGAGGCTCCCAACAACCTATGGGGCTAGCACAACTCCAAGCTAGCCTCCATAGGTGCACTTCATCCAAGATCCCACCATAGGAACCCTAACTCCAAGATCCACTAAAGACTAGCACGAATTGGTGAAATCTGTCTTGGTAGAACTATAGATCGGGGCCTCCTCCACCACTCCTCAAAATTTGGGCAATATTGGTTGGATGGTTGGGGAGATCCTCAAGGTTTAAGCTCAGCAACAATGGAGGAGAGAGAGAGAGAGAGAGAGAAGAGATAAAATCGTGTTGGGGAAGAAGGGCCCTTTAAATAGGCCCCCCCGAAATCCAACCGTTATCTGCGATTTTTGCCTAAGCGGTACTACCGCTCTGGATTCGAAATCCCCCCAGATCTTGTCCACGTGGACACATAGCGGTACTACCGCTCGCGGTACCGCTTGAGGTACCGCAACGGCCTTCAGAGCTTACTGGATACCAAGCGGTACCAAGGCGGTACTGGAGCGGTACTGTCGTAACTTGAGTTACGGTACTCAAGTGGTACCGAGGCGGTACTACCGCTCTCAAGCGGTACTACCGCTCAAGGTACCGCGAGGGTACTGAACCTTATCTGTGGGTCTTTTTCTCAGGCAAGTCTCCAGAGCGGTACTGATGGGCGGTACCAGTAGGGGTAGCGGTACTACCACTACTGGTACCGGTAGTATCGGCCTGACAAAAACCGCTTTCTCCTCTTTTCCTCTCCGACCATGTCACCTCGCGATACACACACAAAACCAGAAAACCTATAAGCTACGCTTCAGTCCTCCGATCTTGACGTGTCCAGCGAGGTGAGATTATACCGTGCACTTGCAAATCTATCAAAGACACTCTTTGCACACGGTGAGACTATTCAAGTGTTGTCATCAAACACACAAAACATGGGTTTTAGACTTTGCTCTTTCAGAAGCCGAACGCCTGAGACCTCGAGGATGGTGCTCCCTGCCATCGAGGCAGGACACGGCAACCACCCCATCAGATCTGGCCGAACTAGATCTTGGACCGCCACCGCCTCCAAGAGCAGCAGCACCTCGAGGCCCACCATGCCGTCGCCCAGCATCAGCAGCGCTACCGCCCGTGCTCGCCACCGCGCCACCATGGCCCACGCAAGCACGCCGCCGCCGCCCGACACCCATAACCCGCACCGTCGCCCTCGAGCGGGAGGAGGGGGAGAGCCCTGCCACCGATGTTGACCAGGCTTCCCCAACAGCGCGCCCCGGCGGCGAGGAGAGGGGAGGGTGGAGGTGTGCGCGAGCTGCTGGCGGCTAGGATTTCCCCCCGGCTGCTCGCGGGAGCAATGCGGGAGGCCGAAGCGTTTTCGGCCTATTGATCAATTTTCATTCTGTCACGTTTGACAACGTGTTGGGTCATTAAATGTCATTTCAAGAGTTCTCAGCCTTTCTACCATGCTCCGATGCATAGGCCAGCGTTCTCCATCTTGCGTTGGGTATCTACGGATCGGTTTGTTTAGCGTGTTGTAAGCACGATTGGTTTATGTGATTACACAAACTAAGGGCAAGGGGATTCAAAGTTTATCTTGGGATGCAGACCTTTTTCATAGAGCAGCTGGCCGTTACGGTGTTAATTCAAGCAATCGATTACTAGCACCATGTAAACTGCTCTTCCAGTAACTGGCGGTTTCACTAGCTAATCTTAAATCTTAAGTGGCAAATCGCATTCAGAGCAGCGTGCACTGAAACCTATCCGCTGCGAAACTGAAAAATTCAGCAGCATTGGTTCAACATGGGCGCAAAGTAAAACAACAGATAAACAGAGAACAATCTTTACATTGATGCACCACGGGTCTGTGCACCCAGACACAGAATACTGATAGTATGTTTGTAACAAAAAAGTGATTTCTAAAGGTAGGCACTAAAGCATCATGTAACTAGTTTCAAACTCAGGCTGTTCAGCGGTTGAAGAACAGATTTGCCTCGCTTAGCGCTTCCCACCGCCACCACCGAGCTTGGGGGCCTTTCCAGGCTTGGGGGCATTGCCTCTACCAGCAGTCTTCTGAGATTTCGTCACCTCCACCTTCTTTGCTCTCTTCTCGTCCTTGGTCTTCTTGATGCGCTCCTTGATCTCACTGTTAGAAAGCAGTTACCATTGTAACTTCGTAAGTGCCTCATTGATAATCAGAAAGTAAAAAAGAGCTGACAAGACTGCCCTGATGTGGTGAACTGAATAAACGGGAACAAAATAAAATAGAGCACACTATGTGCATGTTTTTCAATGGACAGAGGCATGCTCTACAAAAATGGCTTCTCAGAAAACAAATAGAAGCCATCTTCTCTAAGGCATAACTACGATTATGCTACACCATAAATGTAAGAAACAAATACTAGTTGGCTCATTACAAGTTTACAATGCTTTTGAACCATGGCACACAGTTCAATAAGAGGATTAGAACCATGGCTTTTGATTTGTTGTATAGTCGCCGTAAGTTGCTGTATAGACGCCGAGCCGTTTTATCAAAATCACTGCAACTCGGGACTCTACAGCGACTCACTTTGAGTCGCGACTCAAAAAACTTGACTAGAGTATAAACTTGCTACTCCCTCCATCCCATGAAACTTGTCTTGGTTTTATCAAAATTGGGATGAGTATAAATTCTACGACAAGTTTTGACAATTTTTGACAAATCTAAGACAACTTTTCATGGGACGGAGGAGTCTAAAGTTTACTGTACAAATGCAACAGAGTAGCATGGCAAGACAAACTAGACTTTGTATGATAGGTCTTAACAAAACAAAAAAGCAAGGTTGAAATCAATGGAGGAAAAATTACCGAAGAGCAGCTTCCCTGGCAGCATCACGGACCTCAGGCTTCTCAGCTCTCTTCTTCTGGATGACATCAAGGGAAGCACCGACAATAGACCTGGAGTACGGCTTCTTGGTGGTGCGGCGCCTCTTCTTGGCAGCCTCAGCGTGAATATCCTACAGCCACACCCAGAAAATAACTGATAAGCACAAGCTTTAGATGCATTACACAGACTCAGATATCCTTCATGCTGTCAACAGATCAATCAAGGACCCAGGATTGATTAAACAGGCAAGTTTGCAGGACTACTACTGACAATTGACAAGTGATGACATTTATCAGGGAAAATAATAAAGCAGGGCGAATAACTACCGGTTGAGAGCGTCACTTACACTCACAAAAAGTAGGTAGAGCACACTAGCAGGATAAAGTATCAAGATTGTGAGAGAAATGAGCTGAACTAGCATATAGATATCATTAAAGAGAACAGGTATAAGGGCATGCACCTTCTTGTGCTGCTTCCTGAACATGGTAGTCCAAGAAAGCTTAGCAGGCTTGAGACGGTTGTGGAAGTAGCGCTTGCACTTGGAGTTGAAGAAAAGGAAGACCTGATTTTGGGTGCGGGCAAAGAACAAGGCAAACAATTTTAGTGTGTTTCAGATTATTTCAAGTCAATGCAGAATTATGACAGGGGACCCAAGAAGCTTACTTGAGAGTCTGAACGGACAAATCTGATGCCCCTTCCCGGGTATATCTTTATACCGCTGAAACGGCAGAGCTCAGTCCTGTAGAAACACAACAGACAAAATAGTAAGTAAGACTGTCAGAGACAATGCTACATATATCCGAATGCTGCACACCATCAGATTTTGATAAGTGGCAAGCTTAGAAAAAGAGAGTAACATACTTGAGAACCATCTTCTCCGCCCTGACAAACCTACAGAGCTTCTCCTACAAACAAGTATAGCTATCAGCATCCACAATATCAACCAATATCGAGAAGCATTGCCCTCCAATAACACACCGCCTCAAAGACAAAGCCTCACGGTAGGTTGCTTAAGGCATAGCGAATAGATTACCAAACTAAACTGAATTACATTGCATCATCAGAAATTCTGAACAATAACAGGAACAACTACTGGGAATAATGTGCATAGCACGGTACATGGAAAGATAATCTGAAGTAAATCACACCAACAACTCCAAGGTGCTTGGCAAGCGACACATATCATAACTGAAATAAATCACGCCAGCAACTACAGCATTTCATGAGGTTCTTCAACCAAAGCCTCTAATATCACTATACCAGTCAATATCAATTAATACCAAGCATTGCCTCAAATAACACCGCTTAAAATGTGAAGCCTTGCCACAAGGCCGTGCATGGGTTCATCAAATAGATTTAAGAGACTAGTACTGAATACAGTACAGCATTGGATGTCGTAAACAACAACACATCCTAAGATCGATGTACAGAGCAGGGTACATGGAAACGAAATTCTCACGCACAACTACATGGGTAATTCTTCTTCTAAACTGCATACGCATCTAAACTGGCAAGCGACACGCATCATAACAGAAACAGTCAAACAGGTCAAAGCAACTGCTACAGAATTTCAACTGTTTATTCATACGGCATGGATCAACCACTAAGCAATGAGGGCGTCCGCAGATGGACGGAGAAGGTTTTGCACGGTTGATTTTGAGGAGAACGAAGTAACCATAATTCGCAAAAAATAAAGTAAACCATAAATAACGCAGGTAATGCACAGACTGGCGCAATCCACAAGCAAATCGAGGCATGGCTTAGGCGAAGGAATCGGGGCAAGGAGCTCTCACCTTGGACTGGAAGAGGCGAGCTCCGGCTGCGGCGGGGAATGGGGTGCGCGCGCGCGAGCTGCCGCCTACACCGCCTCGTGCGCTAGGGTTTTCGCCGGGCGTCGGTCCTGGTTCTTTTATTTTATACGTTCTTGGCAGTGGACCGGGGCCGTCCAGGCCCGGCTGGCCGGATTGACGATCTGCCCAGTTATTAGGCCGGTCCGGCTAGATAACTATTAGGCCCTACAGTAAATGATGGGCTTAGTGGGCTCGTCCGCCTGGTTGTTGCTTATGCAGACACTGCAAAATGAAATAAACATTTTGTAGTTTTAATTTCCCCAGAATCAAGAAAAAAGTGCTAACTATTCGCCAAAAAAGGAAATGCAAAAGAACAATGTTAGAAGTTGTTTGGAAGCCAGGCTTTCATTTCGTTTGTAGCATTTTGAAATGAATATATGTATTCATTTCATTTACATTGTAATTCCAGAAATGGACACTTGTTTGGTTACCACAGAAATTGCAAAATGACAGCAGAATTCAATATTGAATTTGTAAATAGCTTCCATAGAGAAACGCAACTGACAGGTCTCAGCTCAGAATCATCTTTACACATGGCGTCATTTTGCTGGATTTTCTAAATGAAATGACAGCCCAATTCTCTTGCAACCAAACGGCTCACCTATAGAATTCCAAAATGAATTCCACGATTCCAGACCCAAATGATGGATACCAAACAACTTATTAGATATTTTCTCCTAAAAAGTGTGAGGTCCTGTACTGTATCTCCATTTAGGTTACTCCATCTGTTCAGCAAAAAATGTCAAATATCAGTATTTGTCTAATTTCACATGTACACATAAAAGGCATTGTATCTAGACAAATTTGCGATGTTTGCATGGAGTGAGTATTTACAAACCAGGTCATGAAGTTCCATTAATTGCTTTTACGGCTTGTGGTGCTACCAGAACATATCCAACGGGTTTTCCCATTGCGTGGTTGATGCGTGCAGTTAACACACGTCCGTTGGGAACCCCAAGAGGAAGGTGTGATGCGTACAGTAGCAAGTTTTCCCTCAGAAAGAAACCATGGTTTATCGAACCAGTAGGAGCCAAGAAGCACGTTGAAGGTTGATGGTGGCGAAGTGTAGTGCGGCGCAACACCAGGGATTCCGGCGACAACGTGGAACCTGCACAACACAACCAAAGTACTTTGCCCCAACGTAACAGTGAGGTTGTCAATCTCACCGGCTTGCTGTAACAAAGGATTAGATGTATAGTGTGGAAGATGATGTTTGTTTGCAAAGAACAGTAAAGAACAATTGCAGTAGATTGTATTTCAGATGTAAAGAATGGACCGGGGTCCACAGTTCACTAGTGGTGTCTCTCCCATAAGATAAATAGCATGTTGGGTGAACGAATTACAGTTGGGCAATTGACAAATAAAGAAGGCATAACAATGCACATACATATATCATGATGAGTACTATGAGATTTAATCAGGGCATTACGACAAAGTACATAGACCGCTATCCAGCATGCATTTATGCCTAAATAGTCCACTTTCAGGTTATCATCTGAACCCCTTCCGGTATTAAGTTGCAAACAACAGACAATTGCATTAAGTATGGTGCGTAATGTAATCAACACAAATAACCTTAGACAAAGCATCGATGTTTTATCCCTAGTAGCAACAGCATATCCACAACCTTAGAACTTTCTGTCACTGTCCCAGATTCAATGGAGGCATGAACCCACTATCGAGCATAATTACTCCCTCTTGGAGTTACAAGTATCAACTTGGCCAGAGCCTCTACTAGCAACGGAGAGCATGCAAGAACATAAACAACATATATGATAGATTGATAATCAACTTGACATAGTATTCAATATTCATCGGATCCCAACAAACACAACATGTAGCATTACAAATAGATGATCTTGATCATGATAGGCAGCTCACAAGATCTAACATGATAGCACAATGAGGAGAAGACGACCATCTAGCTACTGCTATGGACCCATAGTCCAGGGGTGAACTACTCACACATCAATCCGGAGGCGATCATGGCGATGAAGAGCCCTCCGGGAGATGATTCCCCTCTCCGGCAGGGTGCCGGAGGCGATCTCCTGAATCCCCCGAGATGGGATTGGCGGCGGCGGCGTCTCTGGAAGGTTTTCCGTATCGTGGCTCTCGGTACAGAGGGTTTCGCGACGAAGGCTTTAAGTAGGCGGAAGGGCGGAGTCGGAGGAGTCACGGGGGACCCACACGCTAGGGCCGCGCGGCCAGGACCTGGGCCGCGCCGCCCTAGTGTGGCATCGCCTCGTGGCCCCACTTCGTTTCTCCCTCGGTCTTCTGGAAGCTTCGTGAAAAATAAGCCTCTGGGCGTTGATTTCGTCCAATTCCGAGAATATTTCCTTACTAGGATTTCTGAAACCAAAAACAGCAGAAAACAGCAACTGGCTCTTCGGCATCTCGTTAATAGGTTAGTGCCGGAAAATGCATAATAATGACATATAATGTGTATAAAACATGTGAGTATCATCATAAAAGTAGCATGGAACATAAGAAATTATGGATACGTTTGAGACGTATCAAGCATCCCCAAGCTTAGTTCCTACTCGCCCTCGAGTAGGTAAACGATAACAAGGATAATTTCTGAAGTGATATGCTATCATAATCTTGATCAATACTATTGTAAAGCATATGAGATGAATGCAGCGATTCGAAGCAATGATGAAGACAATGAGTAAACAACTGAATCATATAGCAAAGACTTTTCATGAATAATACTTTCAAGACGAGCATCAATAAGACTTGCATAAGAGTTACTCATAAAGCAATAAATTCTTAGTAGAAAGCTTTGAAACAACACAAAGGAAGATATAAGTTTCAGCGGTTGCTTTCAACTTCAACATATATATCTCATGGATAATTGTCAACACAAAGTAATATAACAAGTGCAATAGGTAAACATGTAAGAATCAATGCACACAGTTGACACAAGTGTTTGCTTCTGAGATAGAAAGAATAGGTAGTAATAAAAGAATGGCCCTTCACAGAGGGAAGCATGGATTACTATTTTTGTGCTAGAGCTTTTCATTTTGAAAACATAGAAACAATTTTGTCAACGGTAGTAATAAATCATATGTGTTATGTATAAGATATCAAATAAGTTGCAAGCCTCATGCATAGAATACTAATAGTGTCCGCACCTTGTCCTAATTAGCTTGGATTAACACGGATTATCATTGCATAGCATATGTTTCAACCAAGTGTCACAAAGGGGTACCTCTATGCCGCCTGTACAGAGGTCTAAGGAGAAAGTTCGCATTGGATTTCTCGCTTTTGATTATTCTCAACTTAGACATCCATACCGGGACAACATAGACAACAGATAATGGACTCCTCTTTAATGCATAAGCATTCAACAACAGTTAATATTCTCATAAGAGATTGAGGATTTGTGTCCAAACTGAAACTTCTACCATGATTCATGGCTTTAGTTAGCGGCCCAATGTTCTTCTCTAACAATATGCATACTCAAACCATTTGATCATGAAAATCGCCCTTACTTCAGACAAGACGAACATGCATAGCAACTCACATGATATTCAACAAAGGTAAAAGTTGATGGCGTCCCCAGAAACATGGTTACCGCTCAACAAGCAGCTTATTAAGAAATAGGACACATAAGAACATATTCTTCACCACAATAGTTTTTAAGGCTATTTTCCCATGAGCTATGTATTGTAAAGGCAAAGAATAGAAGTTTAAAGGTAGCACTCAAGTAATGTACTTTGGAATGACAGAGAAATACCATGTGGTAGGTAGGTATGGTGGACACAAATGGCATAGTTTTTGGCTCAAGGATTTGGATGCACGAGAAGAATCCCTCTCAATACAAGGCTAGGCTAGCAAGGTTGTTTGAAGCAAACTCAAGTATAAAATGGTACAGCAAGACTCACATATGAACATATTGTAAGTATTATAAGACTTTACATCGTCTCCTTGTTGTTCAAACACTTCAACCAGAAAATATCTAGACTTAGAGAGACCAATCATGCAAACCAAATTTTAACAAGCTCTATGTAATTCTTCATTAATAGGTGCAAAGTACATGATGCAAGAGATTAAACATGATCTATATGAGCACAACAATTGCCAAGTATCGAATTATTCAAGACATTATACCAATTACCACATGCGGCATTTTCCGTTTCCAACAATATATCAATGAACGAAGTAGTTCAACCTTCGCAATGAACATTAAGAATAAAGCTAAGAACATATATGTTCATATGCAACAGCGGAGCGTGTCTCTCTCCCACACAAAGAATGCTAGGATCCGATTTTATTCAAACAAAACGAAAATAAAAACAAACAAACACTCCAAGTAAAGCGCATAAGATGTGACTGAATAAAAATATAGTTTCACTAGAGGTGACCTGATAAGTTGTCGATGAAGAAGGGGATGCCTTGGGCATCCCCAAGATTAGACGCTTGGGTCTTCTTGAAATATGCAGGGATGAACCACGGGGGCATCCCCAAGCTTAGACTTTTCACTCTTCTTGATCATATTGTATCATCCTCCTCTCTTGACCCTTGAAAACTTCGTCCACACCAAACTCGAAACAAACTCATTAGAGGGTTAGTGCATAATTCATATATTCAGAGGTGACATAATCATTCTTAACACTTCTGAACATTGCACAAAGCTACTGAAAGTTAATGGAACAAAGAAATCCATAAAACATAGCAAAACAGGCAATGCGAAATAAAAGGCAGAATCTGTCAAAACAGAACAATCCGTAAAGACGAATTTTTATGGGGCACTTAACTTGCTCAGATAAAAATGCTCAAATTGAATGAAAGTTGCGTACATATCTGAGGATCAGGCACGTAAATTGGCAGATTTTTCTGAGTTACCTACAGAGAACCCTGCCCAAATTCGTGACAGCAAGAAATCTGTTTCTACGTAGTAATCCAAATCTAGTATTGACTTTACTATCAAAGACTTTACTTGGCACAACAATGCGATAAAATAAAGATAAGGAGAGGTTGCTACAGTAGTAACAACTTCCAAGACTCAAATATAAAATAAAGTGCAGAAGTAAAATAATGGGTTGTCTCCCATAAGCGCTTTTCTTTAACGCCTTTCAGCTAGGCGCAGAAAGTGTGAATCAATTATTATCAAGAGATGAAGCATCGACATCATAATTTTCCTTACAAACACAACTTGTTGCAGAGGGTACCTTATATGCTCCATTATTTAAATTTCCCATAGTGGTACTAAGGGTTTTATCAGCTTTAGGCTTATAATAATTCTTTGGCTTAGGCACCTTAGAGACATACATGAATTTTTGCTCCTTGCCCACATAAGCTTTCTCCTTAAATTTAAGAGAATAAAAAGTTGAACCCAATGTTCCCATAGCTTCTTCAAGTTTACCAATCCTATGGGTTTGATTATCATGGATAGCACAAGTTTCTAAAATAGCAATTCTTTCATTAATTCCTCCTAGGGATTTATCAAGTTTATCAGTATTATCAAGTAATATTCCCAGTTTAGTATCAACACTTGGAAGATTTTTCTCTATGGCTTCCAACTTTTTCATGACATCCTCAAGAGAGATTTCAGTTTTAGTTTCATTAATAGGTGGTATTCCAACTAGGCTCTCAATGACGCAACTAGCTTCTAAAGCAGGAGTACCTAGGAAATTAACCCCTGAAAGAGTATCAAGAACATACCTATGCCAGCTAGATATACCAACATAAAAGTTCCTAAGTAGGATAATAGTGGAGTGTTTCTTAGTGCACCTATGATGAGCATCACTAATTCTATACCAAGCATCTTGAAAACTTTCTCCACCTTGTTGCTTAAACGAACGAACTTCAACTTTAGGATTACTCATTTTAGCAGTAGTAAATAAAGCAAACTAAACAAAGTAAATGCAAGTAACTAATTTTTTTGTGTTTTTAATATGGAGAACGCAAACAAGATAGTAAATAAAATAAAGCTAGCAACTAATTTTTTTGTGTTTTGTTTTAGTGCAGCAAACAAAGTAGTAAATAAAATAAAGCAAGACAAAAACAAAGTAAAGAGATTGGAAGTGGAAGACTCCCCTTGCAGCGTGTCTTGATCTCCCCGGCAACGGCGCCAGAAAAAGTGTTGTTGCCGTGGGAGTTGGCAATTTCCGTGGTGTAGCTTTTCTTCAGTTCCCCGGCAACGGCGCCAGAAAAAGTGCTTGATGCGTGCAGTTAACACACGTCCGTTGGGAACCCCAAGAGGAAGGTGTGATGCGTACAGTAGCAAGTTTTCCCTCAGAAAGAAACCAAGGTTTATCGAACCAGTAGGAGCCAAGAAGCACGTTGAAGGTTGATGGCGGCGAAGTGTAGTGCGGCGCAACACCAGGGATTCCGGCGCCAACGTGGAACCTGCACAACACAATCAAAGTACTTTGCCCCAACGTAACAGTGAGGTTGTCAATCTCACCGGCTTGCTGTAACAAAGGATTAGATGTATAGTGTGAAAGATGATGTTTATTTGCGAAGAACAGTAAAGAACAATTGCAGTAGATTGTATTTCAGATGTAAAGAATGGACCGGGGTCCACAGTTCACTAGTGGTGTCTCTCCCATAAGATAAATAGCATGTTGGGTGAACGAATTACAGTTGGGCAATTGACAAATAAAGAAGGCATAACAATGCACATACATATATCATGATGAGTACTATGAGATTTAATCAGGGCATTACGACAAAGTACATAGACCGCTATCCAGCATGCATCTATGCCTAAATAGTCCACTTTCAGGTTATCATCCGAACCCCTTCCGGTATTAAGTTGCAAACAACAGACAATTGCATTAAGTATGGTGCGTAATTTAATCAACACAAATATCCTTAGACAAAGCATCGATGTTTTATCCCTAGTAGCAACAGCACATCCACAACCTTAGAACTTTTTCACATCGTCCCAGATTCAATGGAGGCATGAACCCACTATCGAGCATAATTACTCCCTCTTGGAGTTACAAGTATCAACTTGGCCAGAGCCTCTACTAGCAACGGAGAGCATGCAAGAACATAAACAACATATATGATAGATTGATAATCAACTTGACATAGTATTCAATATTCATCGGATCCCAACAAACACAACATGTAGCATTACAAATAGATGATCTTGATCATGATAGGCAGCTCACAAGATCTAACATGATAGCACAATGAGGAGAAGACGACCATCTAGCTACTGCTATGGACCCATAGTCCAGGGGTGAACTACTCACACATCGATCCGGAGGCGATCATGGCGATGAAGAGCCCTCCGGGAGATGATTCCCCTCTCCGGCAGGGTGCCGGAGGCGATCTCCTGAATCCCCCGAGATGGGATTGGCGGCGGCGGCGTCTCTGGAAGGTTTTCCGTATCGTGGCTCTCGGTACAGAGGGTTTCGCGACGAAGGCTTTAAGTAGGCGGAAGGGCGGAGTCAGAGGAGTCACGGGGGACCCACACGGTAGGGCCGCGCCGCCCTAGTGTGGCGTCGCCTCGTGGCCCCACTTCGTTTCTCCCTCGGTCTTCTGGAAGCTTCGTGGAAAAATAAGCCTCTGGGCGTTGATTTCGTCCAATTCCGAGAATATTTCCTTACTAGGATTTCTGAAACCAAAAACAGCAGAAAACAGCAACTGGCTTTTCGGCGTCTCGTTAATAGGTTAGTGCCGGAAAATGCATAATAATGACATATAATGTGTATAAAACATGTGAGTATCATCATAAAAGTAGCATGGAACATAAGAAATTATGGATACGTTTGAGACGTATCAGTGGTCCATCAAATTCTCTCTTTTTCGTCCTCTTGCTTGTTACTTCCCAGCGCCCGGTCGACCCCCCCCCCGGCCCCGCAGGTTGGGCTCTTTTGGCAGCTGCCGGCCTGCTGCACCCCATTCGGCCTGTCAGCCGGCGCTGTCGGCCTGTGCGCCGGCCTGTCCGGTGCCCCGCCCGGTGGACCGGCTGGCTGGTCGGCTTTCTCCTAGGCTATAAATAGGCCTTCTTCCACCTTCGGCTGGGTAAGTTCCTCCACTCTCTCTCTCCTTCATTGTTGACTTTGAAGAACTTTCCCTATCTCTTGATTCCCCCCATGATTCTTGCTCATTCTTGAGGGATCTAAGAGAGAAGATCTAGATCTACAATCACCACCAATCCATTTCTCCTCTAAGTGAGGGGAACCCTTTAGATCTAGATCTTGGAGTCATTTGTTGATTTCCTTTATTGTTCTTCCTCTGTAATCTCATCCTAGCATTTGTTGCTTTGGTGGGATTTGAGTGTGAAGGATTTGAACATCTTTTGTGTTCTTGCTTTGCATCATTGCATAGTGTTGAGCTCTCCACCACAATTAGTTCGAGTGAGAGTCCGTGCTTGGAGGTTGACCTCCTAGTTGGCTTGGTTGTTGTCCTGGTGACATCTTCGTGGAAGATTGTGAAGAGGCCCGGGCTTCTCCTTCGTGGAGCTTGTGAAGTGGTTGTGGAGCTTGCCATTTCCGGAGTGGAGGAAAAGCTAGCAACGTTTCTCTGGATCATCATAGCGTACTTCCACATATCCACTCAGAGGAAAGTCTTTTCGTAATGGATGACCCTCGAAACCATAATCTGTTGATATACGGCGTAAATCCGGATGATTGATGGAAGAAACACCAAACATATCCCATACTTCTCGAAGGAAAGGGCTATTCCTTTGTGGAATAGGCTCGGAGAAGAAGGTGAGCTTCGTGGCGTTGGGAAATACTTAGTGGGATCCCCACCACTCTAAACGTGACGTACCTTCTTGCAAAGGAAGGGAACATGGGAATACATCTTTGTCTCCGCGTGCCTCGGTTATTTCAATACCCGAGTTTACTTTCCTTTGTGATAGCCATCGAGCTTGAAGTACTTATTATATCTTGCTATCACTTGTTGTTCATATATATATTGTGCCTATCTTGCTTAGCTCTAGTTGTTGTTATTGCACTTAGTGAGCCTAGCTTATTTAGGGTTTGTGCTTGTAAAATAAACGTTAGTTTAATTCCGCATTCTTACAAGCCAAATCCGTAAGAGTTTTTTTAACGCCTATTCACCCCCCCCCCCCCTCTAGGCGACATCACGTCCTTTCACACATGCAGGTCGACACGTACCTAACTCAGTTGGTGCACCAAGCAAAAAAAATTAGGCTTCCTTGAGTGTGTCTAGAACTCGAACTCGAGTCATAAAACGCGACGTGCGTGCGTAACGAGGCGAGGCGGGGCGGGCGGAGGAGGAGGAGTGCGTGAGGGCTCCTTCTATTCTCACTCACTTGGAAGGACTAGAAGAGCAACCCTTATATACCACTCCAACTCCCTCCCAAGTAGCAATGTGGGACTAAACTTTGTCCCACAAGGCTGTCTCAAGCTGCCAACGTGATGGGTCTTGAGATTTCATGAATTGTAGGTTATATGGGCTGCCTTACTGGGTTGCAGCCCATCTACATCTAACAATCGCCCACCAGATCTCAGATGCACATCATATGGCACATTAGTTTCATTCACTGTTTAATATACCTGCACTTCAGTGGAGACTATTAAGATGAACTTCCACCTAGGCAAGGAGCTACGCTTGACTACAACTGAACAATGGACTATGCCTGAATTGTCAGCCTTGTGCAGCAAGTTTCACTCAATGTTGGCATGGTACTAGGCTACCATAGCCTTCCCCTCGGGTGGAGCTTATAAGTCATACTCCTCGGCCCTTCATGAGCTTACTAGTGATTCACCCAAATCTCCCACACTGTGACCAGCAGTATCACTCGTATAGGTGTGTTCTTTAAAGATCACCCTGTAGGAAGCGTCTTCGCTCATCAAGAGCCACACATAACACATTAAGATATTGTCAACCTACCTTACAGTAACTATGAGAGAGTTTGCATCTGCAGCGGAGTGGGAGTCTTAAATTTTCTCTCAACTCAGTTGCTTCACTTTGTTTTCCTAGGTCCTAGTTCACGGGATCTCCGATCACATAGGTTGGGTTACCCCCTCGGCAACTCACGTGGGTCTCAAACCCATCTCCCTCGATGCAAGGTCTATCATGTTTCTTGATAGTCCTTTTGTGAAAGGATCTGCTAGATTCTTAGCACTTTGGACATAAATCCAATGCTATCACTTTGGAGTTTTTCAGTTTTCTGACAGACTTCAATCTCCTCTTGACATGTTTGTAACTTTTCATATTATCCTTAGAACTTTTCACTATGATAATCACAGTTTGATTATCACAATTCATGAGGATAGCCGGTATTGGTTTTTCAACCATAGTCAAGTCCATCGAGAGCTCACGAAGCCATTCCGCTTCGATAGTAGTTGTATCTAATGTTATGAGTTTTGCTTCCATAGTTGACCTCGTTAAGATGGTCTGCTTGCAAGACTTTTAGGAAACAACACCACCACCAAGAGTGAAACCACTTGTGGCCTTCATCTTAGCATCTGAAATCCAATTGGAATCACTATACCCTTCAAGTCCTCTTGGATACCCGGTATAATTAATTCCATAACTCATGGTTCCCTTTAGATAGCGCATTACTCTCTCAAGAGCATGCCAATGATCATCTCCCAGGTTGTCCACAAACCGGCTAAGTTTGCATACAACAAACAAGATATCAGGCCTCGTAGCGCAAGCTAACTACATGAGTGAACCAAAGATTTGAGAGTATCTCAATTGATCTGTAGTTTCCTTTTCATTCTTTCGAAGCAAGACACTAGGATCATAAGGTGTGGAAGAAGATTTGCAATCAGCATAACCAAATCTGTTCAACACCTTCTCAACATAATGAGATTGCACAAGTGTGATCCCATTGTTCCCATCTCTCAATAACTTGATGCTTAGTATAACATCAGCTTCTCCAAGATCTTTCATCTCGAAACACTTAGATAAGAAGGTTTTGACCTCCTCAATCACTTTGAGACTTGTCCCAAAAATTAGTATGTCATCCACATGCAAATATAGGACAACTCCCTCACCCCCACCATGGCGGTAGTACACACATTTGTCGGTTTCATTAACATCAAAGCCCACAGATGTTAGAGTTCTTTCAAACTTCTCATGCCATTGTTTGGGTGCTTGTTTGAGACCGTACAAAAAAAAATTTAACTGACACACCTTTCTTTCTTGACCTTCTAGTACGAAACCATCAGGCTGTTCCATGTAAATTTCCTCGTCTAGCTCTCCATTCAGGAAAGTTGTCTTAACGTCCATTTGATGAACAAGAAGACCGTGTGAGGTAGCCAATGACAGTAGTACTCGAATGGTGGTCAATCTCGCCACAGCTGAGTAGGTATCGAAGAAATCTTCGCCTTCCTTTTGGGTATAGCCTTTGGATACAAGCCGAGCTTTGTACTTCTCAATAGTACCATCAGTTTGAAGCTTCTTCTTAAATACCCATTTACATCCTACAGGTTTACACCCATAAGGACGCTCAGTTAACTCCCATGTTCCATTAGCCAAGATGGAATCCATCTCGCTTTGAACCCCTTCCTTCCAGTAGTCTGCATCAGGAGATGTGAGAGCTTCTGAAATGGTAGTGGGAGTATGATACGTCTCCGACGTATCGATAATTTCTTATGTTCCATGCCACATTATTGATGTTATCTACATGTTTTATGCACACTTTATGTCATATTTGTGCATTTTCTGGAACTAACCTATTAACAAGATGCCGAAGTGCCGATTCTTTGTTTTCACTGCTTTTGGTTTCAGAAATCCTAGTAACGAAATATTCTCGGAATTGGACGAAATCAACGCCCAGGGTCCTATTTTGCCACGAAGCTTCCAGAAGTCCGAAGAGGAGACGAAGAGGGGCCACGAGGGGGCCACACCCTAGGGCGGCGCGGCCCCCCCTTGGCCGCGCGGCCCTGTGGTGTGGGGCCCTCGTGCCGCCTCCTGACCTGCCCTTCCGCCTACTTAAAGCCTCCGTCGCGAAACCCCCTGTACCGAGAGCCACGATACGGAAAACCTTCCAGAGACGCCGCCACCGATCCCATCTCGGGGGATCCAGGAGATCGCCTCCGGCACCCTGCCGGAGAGGGAAATCATCTCCCGGAGGACTCTACGCCGCCATGGTCGCCTCCGGAGTGATGTGTGAGTAGTCTACCCCTGGACTATGGGTCCATAGCAGTAGCTAGATGGTTGTCTTCTCCTCATTGTGCTTCATTGTCGGATCTTGTGAGCTGCCTAACATGATCAAGATCATCTATCTGTAATTCTATATGTTGCGTTTGTTGGGATCCGATGAATAGAGAATACTTGTTATGTTGATTATCAAAGTTATATCTATGTGTTGTTTATGATCTTGCATGCTCTCCGTTACTAGTAGATGCTCTGGCCAAGTAGATGCTTGTAACTCCAAGAGGGAGTATTTATGCTCGATAGTGGGTTCATGCCTGCATTGACACCGGGACAAGGACAGAAAGTTCTAAGGTTGTGTTGTGTTGTTGCCACAGGGAAAAAACAATTATGCTAAGTCAAATGATGTAGTTGTTGATTACATTACGCACCATACTTAATGCAATTGTCTGTTGCTTTGCAACTTAATACTGGAGGGGGTTCGGACGATAACCTGAAGGTGGACTTTTTAGGCATAGATGCAGTTGGATGGCGGTCTATGTACTTTGTCGTAATGCCCAATTAAATCTCACTATACTCATCATGATATGTATGTGCATGGTCATGCCCTCTTTATTTGTCAATTGCCCAACTGTAATTTGTTCACCCAACATGCTGTTTATCTTATGGGAGAGACACCTCTAGTGAACTGTGGACCCCGGTCCAATTCTCTATACTGAAATACAATCTACTGCAATACTTGTTCTACTGTTTTCTGCAAACAATCATCTTCCACACAATACGGTTAATCCTTTGTTACAGCAAGCCGGTGAGATTGACAACCTCACTGTTTCGTTGGGGCAAAGTACTTTGGTTGTGTTGTGCAGGTTCCACGTTGGCGCCGGAATCCCTGGTGTTGCGCCGCACTACATCCTGCCGCCATCAACCTTCAACGTGCTTCTTGGCTCCTCCTGGTTCGATAAACCTTGGTTTCTTTCTGAGGGAAAACTTGCTGCTGTGCGCATCATACCTTCCTCTTGGGGTTCCCAACGAACGTGTGAGTTACACGCCATCAAGCTCTTTTTCTGGCGCCGTTGCCGGGGAATGAAGAAAAGTTACACCACAAAGATTTTCAACTCCCACGTCAACAGCTCTTTTTCTGGCGCCGTTGCCGGGGAGATCAAGACACGCTGCAAGGGGAGTCTCCACTTCTCAATCTCTTTACTTTTTTTTTGTCTTGCTTAGTTTTATTTACTACTTTGTTTGCTGCACTAAATCAAAATACAAAAAAATTAGTTGCTAGTTTTACTTTATTTGCTATCTTGTTTGCTATATCAAAAACACAAAAAAATTAGTTACTTGCATTTACTTTATCTAGTTTGCTTTATTTACTACTGCTAAAATGAGTAATCCTGAAGTTGAAGTTCGTACGTTTAAGCAACAAGGGGGAGAATGTTTAAGAGATGCTTGGTATAGAATTAGTAATGCCCATAATAGGTGCACTAAGAAACACTCCACCACTATTTTACTCAGGAATTTTTATGTTGGTATCTCTAGCTGGAATAGGTATGTTCTTGATTGTCTCGCAGGAGGTAACTTCTTAAGTACTCCTGCATTAGAAGCTAGCTGCATTATTGAAAGTCTATTTGGAATACCCCCTGTTGATGAAGTTAAAACTGAAATCTCTCTTGAAGATGTTATAAAAAAATTGGAAACCATAGAGAAAAATTTTCCAAGTGTTGAAACTAAATTGGAAATGTTACTTGATAAAACTGATGAACTTGATAAATCCTTAGGAGGAATTGATGAAAGAATTAGTGTCCTAGGAACTTGTGTTGTCCATGATGATCAAATTAATAGGATTGATGAACTTGAAAAAGCTATGGGAACCTTGGGTTCAACATTTTCTTCTCTTAAATATAAGGAGAAAGCTTATGTGGGTAAGGAGCAAAAGTTTATGTATGTCTCTAAAGTGCCTAAACCAAAGAAATATTATTATAGGCCTAAAATTGATAAAGCCCTTAGTACTACCACGGATGGGGGAGCTTGTGATAACGATACACCATCTCTTGATAATACTTGATACACACTTTCTGCGCCTAGCTGAAAGGCGTTAAAGAAAAGCGCTTATGGGAGACAACCCATGTTTTTACCTACAGTACTTTGTTTTTATTTTGTGTCTTGGAAGTTGTTTACTACTGTAGCAACCTCTCCTTATCTTAGTTTAGTGTTTTGTTGTGCCAAGTAAAGTCTTTGATAGTAAAGTAAGTACTAGATTTGGATTACTGCACAGTTCCAGATTTCTTTGCTGTCACGAATCTGGGTCTACCTCCCTGTAGGTAGCTCAGAAAATTAAGCCAATTTACGTGCATGATCCTCCGATATGTATGCAACTTTCATTCAATTTGAGCATTTTCATTTGAGCAAGTATGGTGGCCTAATAAAATTCGTCAATACGAACTGTTCTGTTTTGACAGATTCTGCCTTTTATTTCGCATTGCCTCTTTTGCTATGTTGGATGAATTTCTTTGATCCACTAATGTCCAGTAGCTTTATGCAATGTCCAGAAGTGTTAAGAATTATTGTGTCACCTCTGAATATGTTAATTTTTATTGTCACTAACCCTCTAATGAGTTGTTCTAAGTTTGGTGTGGAGGAAGTTTTCAAGGATCAAGAGAGGAGTATGATGCAACATGATCAAGGAGAGTGAAAGCTCTAAGCTTGGGGATGCCCCGGTGGTTCACCCCTGCATATATCAAGAAGACTCAAGCGTCTAAGCTTGGGGATGCCCAAGGCATCCCCTTCTTCATCGACAACATTATCAGGTTCCTCCCCTGAAACTATATTTTTATTCCATCACATCTTATGTGCTTTTCTTGGAGCGTCGGTTTGTTTTTGTTTTTTTGTTTTGTTTGAATAAAATGGATCCTAGCATTCACTTTATGGGAGAGAGACACGCTCCGCTGTAGCATATGGACAAGTATGTCCTTAGTTTCTACTCATAGTATTCATGGCGAAGTTTCTCCTTCGTTAAATTGTTATATGGTTGGAATTGGAAAATGATACATGTAGTAATTGCTATAAATGTCTTGGGTAATGTGATACTTGGTAATTGTTGTGCTCATGTTTAAGCTCTTGCATCATATGCTTTGCACCCATTAATGAAGAAATACATAGAGCATGCTAAAATTCGGTTTGCATATTTGGTTTCTCTAAGGTCTAGATAATTTCTAGTATTGAGTTTGAACAACAAGGAAGACGGTGTAGAGTCTTATAATGTTTTCAATATGTCTTTTATGTGAGTTTTGCTACAACGGTTCATCCTTGTGTTTGTTTCAAATAAGCCTTGCTAGCCTAAACCTTGTATCGAGAGGGAATACTTCTCATGCATCCAAAATACTTGAGCCAACCACTATGCCATTTGTGTCCACCATACCTACCTACTACATGGTATTTCCCGCCATTCCAAAGTAAATTGCTTGAGTGCTACCTTTAAAATTCCATCATTCACCTTTGCAATATATAGCTCATGGGACAAATAGCTTAAAAACTATTGTGGTATTGAATATGTAATTATGCACTTTATCTCTTATTAAGTTGCTTGTTGTGCGATAACCATGTTTACTGGGGACGCCATCAACTACTCTTTGTTGAATTTCATGTGAGTTGCTATGCATGTCCGTCTTGTCTGAAGTAAGAGAGATCTACCACCTTATGGTTAAGCATGCATATTGTTAGAGAAGAACATTGGGCCGCTAACTAAAGCCATGATCCATGGTGGAAGTTTCAGTTTTGGACAAACATCCTCAATCTCATATGAGAAAATTATTAATTGTTGTTACATGCTTATGCATAAAAGAGGAGTCCATTATCTGTTGTCTATGTTGTCCCGGTATGGATGTCTAAGTTGAGAATAATCAATAGCGAGAAATCCAATGCGAGCTTTCTCCTTAGACCTTTGTACAGGCGGCATGGAGGTACCCCTTTGTGACACTTGGTTAAAACATGTGCATTGCGATGATCCGGTAGTCCAAGCTAATTAGGACAAGGTGCGGGCACTATTAGTACACTATGCATGAGGCTTGCAACTTGTAAGATATAATTTACATGATACATATGCTTTATTACTACCGTTGACAAAATTGTTTCATGTTTTCAAAATCAAAGCTCTAGCACAAATATAGCAATCGATGCTTTTCCTCTATGGAGGACCATTCTTTTACTTTCAATGTTGAGTCAGTTCACCTATTTCTCTCCACCTCAAGAAGCAAACACTTGTGTGAACTGTGCATTGATTCCTACATATTTGCTTATTGCACTTATTATATTACTCTATGTTGACAATATCCATGAGATATACATGTTACAAGTTGAAAGCAACCGCTGAAACTTAATCTTCCTTTGTGTTGCTTCAATGCTTTTACTATGAATTATTGCTTTATGAGTTAACTCTTATGCAAGACTTATTGATGCTTGTCTTGAAGTACTATTCATGAAAAGTCTTTGCTTTATGATTCACTTGTTTACTCATGTCATATACATTGTTTTGATCGCTGCATTCACTACATATGCTTTACAAATAGTATGATCAAGGTTATGATGGCATGTCACTCAGAAATTATCTGTGTTATCGTTTTACTCGCCTGGACGAGCGTAACTAAGCTTTGGGATGCTGATAAGTCTCGATCGTTTCGATAATTTCTTGTGTTCCATGACACTTTATTGATGTTATCTACATGTTTTATGCACACTTTATGTCATATTCGTGCATTTTCTGGAACTAACCTATGAACAAGATGCCAAAGTGCCGATTCTTTGTTTTCTGCTGTTTTTGGTTTCAGAAATCCTAGTAAGGAAATATTCTCGGAATTGGACGAAATCAACGCCCAGGGTCCTATTTTGCCACGAAGCTTCAAGAAGTCCGAAGAGGAGACGAAGAGGGGCCACGAGGGGTCCACACCCTAGGGCGGCCCTTGGCCGCGCGGCCCTGTGGTGTGGGGCCCTCGTGCCACCTCCTGACCTGCCCTTCCGCCTACTTAAAGCCTCCGTCGCGAAACCCCCTGTACCGAGAGCCACGATACGGAAAACCTTCCAGAGACGCCGCCGCCGCCGATCCCATCTCGGGGGATCCAGGAGATCGCCTCCGGCACCCTACCGGAGAGGGGAATCATCTCCCGGAGGACTCTACGCCGCCATGGTCGCCTCCGGAGTGATGTGTGAGTAGTCTACCCCTGGACTATGGGTCCATAGCAGTAGCTAGATGGTTGTCTTCTCCTCATTGTGCTTCATTGTCGGATCTTGTGAGCTGCCTAACATGATCAAGATCATCTATCTGTAATTCTATATGTTGCGTTTGTTGGGATCCGATGAATAGAGAATACTTGTTATGTTGATTATCAAAGTTATATCTATGTGTTGTTTATGATCTTGCATGCTCTCCGTTACTAGTAGATGCTCTGGCCAAGTAGATGCTTGTAACTCCAAGAGGGAGTATTTATGCTCGATAGTGGGTTCATGCCTCGCATTGACACCGGGACAAAGGATGAAAGTTCTAAGGTTGTGTTGTGCTGTTGCCACTAGGGATAAAACATTGATGCTATGTCTAAGGATGTAGTTGTTGATTACATTACGCACCATACTTAATGCAATTGTCTGTTGCTTTGCAACTTAATACTGGAGGGGGTTCGGACGATAACCTGAAGGTGGACTTTTTAGGCATAGATGCAGTTGGATGGCGGTCTATGTACTTTGTCGTAATGCCCAATTAAATCTCACTATACTCATCATGATATGTATGTGCATGGTCATGCCCTCTTTATTTGTCAATTGCCCAACTGTAATTTGTTCACCCAACATGCTGTTTATCTTATGGGAGAGACACCTCTAGTGAACTGTGGACCCCGGTCCAATTCTCTATACTGAAATACAATCTCTTTGCCAATACTTGTTCTATCGTTTTCGCAAACAATCATCTTCCACACAATACGGTTAATCCTTTGTTACAGCAAGCCGGTGAGATTGACAACCTCACTGTTTCGTTGGGGCAAAGTACTTTGGTTGTGTTGTGCAGGTTCCACGTTGGCGCCGGAATCCCTGGTGTTGCGCCGCACTACATCCCGCCGCCATCAACCTTCAACGTGCTTCTTGGCTCCTCCTGGTTCGATAAACCTTGGTTTCTTTCTGAGGGAAAACTTGCTGCTGTGCGCATCATACCTTCCTCTTGGGGTTCCCAACGAACGTGTGAGTTACACGCCATCAGAGTATCATCCACAAGATACACAATGAAATCATTACCACAGTCTTTTGTCTCTTACTCCTTGTTGGAGCTTCATTGTCATCCTCATCAGAATCTGAACTCTCATCATCAGATTCCTCATCAAACTCCATAGGAGTTTTATGTATTGGATTAGATTCCCAACTAGACATGCCATGCATATCTCTCGTAGGAAATATGTCCTCAAAGAATGTAGCATCTCTCGACTCAAAGATGGTGCCAACATTCATGTCGCCCACTCCAGATTTCACTACAAGAAATCTATAAGCAATGCTATGGGCAACATAGCCAAGAAAGACACAATCCACAGTTTTTGGTCCAAGCTTTCGTTTCTTGTTGATTGGAAAATTTATTTTAGCCAAACAACCCCAAGTTCGTAGGTAGGAGAGTGATGGCCTTTTCTTTTCCCATTCCTCATATGAGGTAATCTCTTTATTCTTGGTTGGAACACGGTTTAGGACATGCCACAAAGTCAATATAGCCTCCCCCACCATTCCTTGGATAAACCCGAAACATCTAACATGACGTTAACCAAATCTGTTTGAGTATGATTTTTTCCTTTCCGCAACCCCATTGGATTGTGGAGAATTGGGAGACATCCTCTCATTGATTATACCATGTTCCGAACAGAATAAATTGAACTCGTTAGAAAAGTACTCTCCACCACAATCATACCGAACCCTTTTTATCTTTCTTTCAAGTTGGTTTTCAACTTCAGCCTTATAGATTTTAAAGAAATCAAGAGCCTCGTCTTTAGTTTTCAGGAGATATGCATAACAATACCTAGTGGAATCATCAATTAAAGTCATGCAATATTTCTTTCACCTCTTGTCAACTCACCATTCATCTCACATAGATCTGAATGTATGAGCTCTAGTGGTGCCAAGTTTCTTTCCTTCGCAGGCGTGTGAGCCTTGCGAGACTGCTTTGCTTGCACACAAGCATGGGACTTAGAGCCTTTGACAAAGGTGAATTTATGAATTAAACTCATATCAGCAAGCCGCGACATACAACCAAAATTAACATGACAAAGTCGTGAATGCCAAACATTAGTCTCATTAACACTAGTGCTTACATGGTTCACAACATTATTACAAAAGTCTTCTAGAGATAAGCGAAACATTCCCTCACATTCATAGCCCTTTCCAATAAAAGTTCCATACTTAGATAGAAGGGACATGCAACACGTTCTTCAATTGCACGATCTTGCCCGAATTAAACTTCAGATCTACCGTGCCAACACCACGAAACAGTAGCATGTAACCCATTCCCCATCATACTGAGGAACCTCGGGCCTGGTAAGAGGTAGACATGGAGATGTCAGCACTCACATGAACATTAGCACCTGTATCAACCCACCATTCTGTGGGCTGAAACACCGAAAGAACAATAGGTACTATATTACCATACCCTGTAGTTCCTTCCTCAGTGTTGCCAATGACCATGTTGACAGAATTTTAGTTCTGTCTAGCCTGGCCTTTCTTTCCTTTGCGTTGTCGACAACAATGAGCCCAATGGCCCATCTCGCCACACACCCAGCAAGGATATTTCTTCGCCGTTTTTCCCTTCTTCTTGAATTTGGTAGTCTGGGAGACTCCCTTGTTCTTTCCCTTGGACTTGTGGGCATTTTTCTGCACCATATTGGCAACAGAATGTCCCTCAGTTCCTCCAGTGTGTTTGTCTTTTGTCCCCACCTTCTCCTCAACATCCCGAGATCCAATGATATTCTCAACAGAGAACTCATGCCTCTGATGTTTCAGAGAAGTGGCAAAGTTCCATGAAGGGGGAAGCTTAGCGACAATGCATCCCGCGACAAACTTGTCCGGCAGTACACACTTGAGTAGCTCAAGTTCCTTTGCCATGATCTGTATCTCATGAGCCTTCTCCACTACAGATCGGTTCTCGACCATTATGTAGTCATTGAACTGGTCCATAGCATACAGTTCACCTTCGGCATCGGCTGGACCGAACTTAGCGTCCAGTGCGTCTCACTGTTCCTTCTTATTTCGGATGTGCAGATAAGCATCAACCAACTTGTCTCCAAACACACTTAGGACATCACCCACAAAGACTACGGTGGCCTCCCCGAACGTTTTATCCTCATCGGGAGTAAGCAGACCTCTGGGAGTACCATCCGCAACTCGGTGCACGCCCATAGCAGTGAGCCACAAGAGGGTCTTAGTTTGTCATCTCCTGAGATGAGAACACGTAAACGGGCTCAGTTTGAACGCATTAGCAAATCCAGATGGTGAAAACTGCCTAAGCATATGAGGTTTTTGGATTGTTAGAGTATTAGGCAATTTCTGTGTGAGTTTAATTACCGAAAACAGTATTACAGATGCACAAGCATACTTAACCACACACACATCAAACTAAGCACATGCATCATATCTGAACATGGAACAAGTAGCAGTGCAAGGTAGGAGACGAAAATCACATACATCGCGACCGGGAAGGTCGTACCAGCAACACCACCATGGGAATCGTTGATGTCGCCCATGATGTAGTCGGATTTGTCGAGGAAACAGTCGAACCTGCGAAGAAGAACACGAACAGCAGTGAGCAGTCGCGCCGAGACGCTCCCCAAAAACCTTATCGCCCGCCTCCCGGTGCAGGATCTCGACGAACGGGGTTTCGGAGGCCTACTCTCCCGAACGGCTGTGCACCCAGCCGCCGGGATGGGGAAGACTAGAGAGTAGCGCAGCAAAAGGAACTTCTTCGTGAGAGATAGACTAGAGAGTTCTGAGAGCTGTAGACTCCATATATGTTTTGTCTCCAGGTATAGCCTGGGAGGAGAGCCGACCCGACTACGTTGCCACGCGACAAACTTAGGCTTCCTTGAGTGTGTCTCGAACTCGAACTCGAACTCGAGTCACGAAACGCAACGTGCGTGACGAGGCGGGGCGGGCGGAGGAGGAGGAGGAGTGCGCGAGGGCTCCTTCTATTCTCACTCACTTGGAAGGACTAGAAGAGCAGCCCTTATATACCACTTCAACTCCCTCTTAACTAGCAATGTGGGACTAAACTTTGTCCCCAAGGTTGTCCCAAGCTGCCAACGTGATGGCACTTGAGATTTCAGGAATTGTAGGTTATATGGGCTGCCTTACTGAACTGCAGCCCATCTACATTCAAAATTTGATTCCTATTGTTTGGTAGCCCATTAAAAAATGCATCTTTCTCATATCATACTCTCTACCTACCACGGTGCGAGCTGCCAAACACGCCCTTGACAATGCATATGGTAAGTAATACAATTTTCGTCCAGGTTAATTGCATATGCATGATCTCGCCCTCTATATATTTTATACGTAGAAGAACCAGGCTGGGATAAATTATCAGAGTCGGTCTGAATTGAGTTGAGTCCAAATCAAAATGGCAGCGAAAATCATGATCAGAGTAGGTATTGCTATCATGGTACTGCTGGCAACCGGAGAAGAAGCCTGCGCAGTTGTTCGAAAAACGATAAAGGTGCGTGGTCGTCTCTCGGTTAAAATGAAATCTTGGAGTACAGTTTTTCTTGAGGTTAGCTTGATTTTTTTTACGTATTATTTCTTCTGTCTGCAGAGTGACGACGGCGACATGATTGATTGTGTGGCCGTCTCCCTTGAAATCCAGCAGGTAGAAATCTATACTCCTTAATCTGTTAATTATTAGTTTGTGTACCTTGTAATTTATATTTGCTGGTCGATTTGGGCGTGCATGAAGCCGGGAAGAAGCATGAAAGATATGGTCGCGGACTCCGACATCGCCGTTGCCACGGAGGAAAGGCCTCAATCCTGGCGCAAAGATGGCGGCGGCTGCCCATCCGGAACCATTCCGATCCGGAGGTCGCCGGCTGCCAACGCAATGAATACTACGGAGGCCTTCTCCATCGCTGGCAATGGCGTCCCACCGCCTCATGATTTGTCTTCTGGCAAGGTGGAGAAGGCTGTTGCTTACGGCACGAACGGGCCGTACCACGGGCTTCGAGCGGAGGTGCCTATCTGGAACGTCGACGTGCATCCCAACGAGTTCTCCATGAGCTATGTCATGGTTGGCTACACATTGGATACCTCCTACGTGCCCGGGGCTGGGGCCGATGCGCCTACCTCTCTCCCCAATCAGATTATGGCTGGACTAATGGTAAGTACCTACAGTATTGTTGCTGTCATGTTTCACTAATGGTAAGTAATAACGCTAGCTGCCCGTCAAGTTTCACTAATGGTAAGTAATAAAGCTAGCTAGCTGTCATGTTTCACTAATGGTAAGTAGTAATCCCTCTCTCACAGTTTATTAGGCTGCCTCTAGTGCAAAGTATCATATAGTGGTATCATCCATATGATATAAATCTATGATACTACCCCTATATATAGTGGTTAGTATCATCTAGTAGTATCATAATCTCATGATATTTAATTATTTGTAGAATCTCAATGCAATTGTGTGTATATGATGTATTTGACATTAAATTTTCTAGTTTCACGTGCTATAATTCAGTAGTATCATATTATGATACCACTAGCATATCTCTCCTTATTAATTATAGCGTCACATCAGATTTTTGCCAAGGTGGCATACATAATACTCCTTAGACTAGCCACAATGGGAGTATCATAAGTAGTATCATGCATGCCATGTTGGCAAAAATCTGATGTGGCACACCAATTAATGAGGTGAGAGATGAGAGTGGTATCATGATATGATACAGTATCATAGCACGTAAAACTAGAAAACTTAATGGCAAACACATCATGTACACACATTTGCATTGAGATTCTACAAAATATTAAATATAGTGATACTATGATACTATGTTATGATATTATGCATTGTGAGAGTAGTATCATAAACTAGTATCATGTGCATGATACTAGTGTATGATACTTCCCATTGTGACTAGTCTTATGATACTAGCACTATGGCTAGCCTTAGGCGTGCGCGTACCCCTAGATCACCAATTTAACCTATATAATTTAAATTATATCATTAGAAAATAGAACATCTAAACTGTTTAGTACTAGTAGTATTTCGCTTTTGCACGATCAATATAATTGACGAGTGTGTGCCGTCAGATGGCATCAAGTTTCTTATTGGATGTAGAAAGAGTGAAAAGAATATTTTAATTATTATTATTATTTTCTGTCACGTCACACCCTGGAGTCTAGGCTGCCATAAGTGACGAGTCTACGTTTTTGTATGTCGCAGACCTGGCCATCAGTCTACGGGGACTCGGTACCAAGGTTGTTCGTGTACTACACCGTAAGTGCATGCTCTTATTCTTCACTCCAAATTAACTTGATTTTGTCCCTGGCCTGTACTGCTTGTTTGAACTGATGATACCTCATCAACATTTCACAGTATTGGTACCAATGTAGTTTATGTACTCCCTCGGTTTACTAATATGAGACTGTTTAGAAATTTTCAATTAGCCTAGATATGGACCAAAATAAGTGAATATATATAAATACTAAAAATAGACTAGATATAAATCAAAACAAGTGAATCTACGAAAATCGACTATTATATATGCTTCCAATGAGTTGTACATACCTACGTATATGTGCTGATGCAGAATGACAGCGGAGTGCACTACAACTGCTTCAATACAGAGTGTGGAGGCTTCCAACTTACAAGCACCAAATATGCGCTCGGTTCAAGGTGGGTACGTCATCCACAGTTTGGAGGAAAGCAGTATGGTGTATATATAGGCATACACAGAGTAAGTTTGCTTTGTTTAGTGCGATCGACATCATAAGATTAGATTAGATTAGATTAGTCTCATGCATGCATGCATGACCGAACCAATTGATCCATGCAGGACGATACCAAGTTGATCTGGTGGGTGTCGGTCCAGGACGTGGACATCGGCTACTTCCGGGACACTGTGTTCGACACCAGGTTCCCCGAGGCCTCGTACGTGGAGGTGGGCGGGCGGGTGCTCAACACCAGGCCGGGGGGGGCACCATACCACCACGCCCATGGGCAGCACCATGCCGGCTTGTGCCAGCTCGCTCTACGCAGCCTCCATCAAGGAGTACCTCGGTGTTAGCGCCGAAGGGCAGCTGTTCCTGGACGACGTAGGCAGGAGCATCGCCACGGTGCCGAGCTGCTACGGCGCCAGGCCTATAGGGTTCGGCAAGTACAGATCCGGGTACTACACAGTCTACGGAGGTGCTGGGGGGATTTACTGTGACCACTGATCCACGCATTTCTACGGAAATGGCTGAGAATAAATTGGTACGGTGGTAACCATGAGCCAATTTCATGTGTAACCGTCCTATGTTCATTCATGGCTTATTTGTGAAATTATTTTTCGAGATACAACTCAAGTCTTTCCTGCTCCTTTTTTCCTTTTTTTTGTGAATGAAAGATATATTCGTCAATGAATAGGAAAGTCATTTAAGAAACTAGATGTTACCCCACGCGTTCCCTGCGGTAATTTTGCCTAACATTGTATTTTTTTTAATGATGGACCATGAGCGAAACATAAATTCTTGTTGGGCTACAATTACATATATACCTGCTTTTATTCCTAAAAGTAAGATAGTTAATAAGTGTGTAGCAATATAAAATCATGAATCGGTAGAAAGCAATACTACACATGAAAATATTACATGTAGGAAAGCAATACTATTCCAATAGAAGGGATCAGTTCTCATTTGTGATTCGAACATCATTTCACTATGAGCGCGTTTGGTTCATCCTTTTGTAACGTAAGTCGGTAGCCAATATTTCAAACGAGCGGACCTTATGGCGCCCGGGCCATATCCCGGCCATCCAATACGCGCGTAGATTCGCGATCAGCCATTTTGCAAAAAGAACCCTCCACTTATTTAAATTCGGGCGCCATCCTCGGATACGGCCATATAAAATAGGGAAAATGGGGTTGAAACCCTAGCCCATTTCCTCCCAAATCCAACCACCAGCCACCGCCGTCTTGCTCCGCCCTCATGCGCGTCGCATCTCCGGCAAGAGGCCCCTCCGTGTCGCCCTCCCGCGCGCCGACGTGGTTGGACGGGGCCGCTTCCTCGCCGCTCGCGCGCCGGCGTGGTCGGACGGGGCCGCTACGTACCCTCCGCCGCGCCAGAGCCGCCGTGGTGGGGCGGCGCCGCCTCCATGTGGCTTGCTCCGGCGATATCCCGGCGGACGAACGGGCGGGTGGTGCAAGATCCCGGCGGCCGGCCAGATTTGTTCCTCGTTTTCTTTTATTTTCTTCATATTTTTCTCTGTTCAGGATCTTCGTAGGATCTTGTTAGGATCTTTGTATGAATCTACTGGATCCACTGGTTGTTAGAATCATGTATGAGCAAATGGATCCATTTCCTATTCTTGATGGATATTTTGAATATTTTCTCAAAGATATCCTTTTATTTGTGTTAGATATTCATGCCCAAATATGTTTTCTTGTGAAGAACTTCATAGAGATCTCAATGGATACACTGCAATTTTTTTGAAGAACTTTAGAACCTCGTCATAAGTGGACCCACATTGGATTTTCTAAGAACTTCATAAGCAGAAAGGACGACCTAATATGAATCTAATAAAATCCAGGGTCTTTTTCGCAAAAAAGTGAACAATCTTGATGCCCCCTGATGAAATAGACGGTGCGGGATAAGGTCATGTCACCCTAACGTCCTGTAGGAATCCACGTTCCTCGATAGCGGAGGAATCTGAATACAAATATGAATACATTGCTTTCTGTTTTTTTTATATGCTTGGTTTCTGTTTAGAGTACCACGTAATCAAATTACTTGAGCTTTACAGCAACATCATCTTCATCTTACAATGACGAAGGTAGTAGTTTGGTAAGGATATTCTCATCAGCCGTCGTGCCCATCATCGGTCTCAACATATCCCACACAGACCAAGGGCGGTCTATAATCCAGGATCACCGAAGAGACTCCCTAGGGCAACCGGGGGAGCAGGGAGAGGCTTGAGAGAGAGAGAGAGATCGCTCGTACAAACGGAATCGGAGATGGCGATCGCCAAACTCTAGGAGCGGGAAAAACGGTTTCTTAATTCCAACAGTATTTGGATTGGCAATGACTCAGAAACAGAAAATCACCTGGTACGTGCGCTGCACATCCCTAATGATGTGGGAGGACACTCAGGGTTCTACGCTACTTATCATTGAGTGCACGACTCTTTGCCTGGAAAGGGATGAAACAAACAATACTTTTTTTTGAGCCAAATATCTGAACTATATTAAGTAAGGAAACTGGAAATTACAAGAACAGCCCAGACATGGGACAGCTGTCCCATTTCACAGAAGGAACCCTGAAGAAACAAAAAATAACAAACAGGCCCTTGGGATCTTCTACGCAGAACCCGATCCACTGCCGCACGCCTCGGAGCCTCAACGTCGCTGGAAGGAGAGAAGAAGCTCCCGCGCGCCACAGCTGAGTCGCCGGAGAGGAACTTAGAGGAGAACTCCTCGTTGAAGTCGCCGCAACATCCACCCGACGCGGACACCGGGATCTAGCAAAGGCCAAAGCCACATCGGCGGGGGCAGTACCCCGAACCTCACCGGCAGTCAGGCCAAGAGCTCCAGCCCGAGCCAGCCTCCAGGCCTGCAACAACACCATCAACAGAACGGAGATCAGCTGGAGACCCGCCTCGGCAGAGCGAGGCGCCCGGACTTCATCAACAGGACGTCGAGGATCTGGAAGACCAGCTCCATCGCCACCCTCCTCCACAAGTTTGATGCTGCCGCAGGAGCCGACGGCGACGACAGCACAAGGAAGAAGCCGGGAGGACCAAAACTCGCGAAACGATGAAGTCCCCCTCGCCAGGACACCATCCGCGAGACCAACGCCGGAAACTCGTCGGCAGCACCCCACAGAGCACCGCCGAGATGGGAAACAAGTTCCGGCACCCTTATTCCAGAGCGCCGCCGCCGCCACCACCTCGCCAGCGCCGCCCGGAGACCCTACCCTACTATCTACACGCCTAGGACACGGATCCGGGGTCCCCCCACTCTCCCACCACCTCAACGGCGGCCGGAGAGGGAGGGGACCGGCGGATCGGCCGGCGGCGGAGCGACGGACCTGGCCAACCTCCCTTTCGCCTCTCTCAAACAGTAACTGGGGAGAAAGGGATAGGGACGAGATTGGGCGCGACAACAAGTGTTAATACTTGTTGACTCGTGGGTTGCTCCCACTGCTTTGCTTTCTGAGTGATTCAATTGCAGCTAAGTTCCGGATTCAGTCCCAAATAATCCTGGTATGTGCGTATGAAACAGAAAAACACATTCGCCTCACAAGCAGGGTCTGAGTACGTAACCGCGAGCTGCAGATGCGCTGTCTCACAGACAACACGTTCCGGCACAACCTGGCAATGTGGAACTGATGACCTACATGGTCGGAGACAATTCAAAGAAGTTATCTGTAGCATTTTGATGCACAAGCACGACTCATTGACTTAGTATGGCAACAATTCGCTTCCGTGGACGTATTTGGATTGGCAATGACTCAGAAACAGAAAAACACCTGGTATGTGCGCTGCACACTACTACGTAGTCACTAGTACTACTCAGGGTACGCTACTTAATTATCATTGAGTGCATTACTCCTCTCTGCCTCAGTTGAGCATTTTCTTCGAGAATGCAGAACGTGTCAACGGGCTAAAACAGAATGTTTTAACCACACTAGAGAGGCCCGGGCAACCTTGGGAAGTGATCACCTTGGACTTGATCGAACGTTTGGCCTGCTCTGCCAATCATGACACGACCCTTGCCGTCGTCGATAAAAAAATTTCTCCAAACTTCGTCATTTTATCGCTCCGAAACATCCCTTTCGGTGCTCTGGATGTTGCAAAAGCATGCATGGCCAATAATGTGTTTGCAATCCACGGTTTACCATGGGCCATTAACTGTGTCCCTCCCCCTTTCTCTTGTATCAGAACCAATTACCACCGTTGGTATAACCGAGAACTAGATCGATTATCTTAAATCAACAACATGGATTATCTTAGGCAATTTGTCAAGCTTTGGGGTCTTATTGAAAACATTCAACTCCGGGATGGGGTTGAGGATGACATTGTTTGGAGACTCAAGGCCAATGGAGAGTACTCCTCCAAATCGGCTTATGAGATACAATTCATAGGAGCCATTGCTTCAAACATGAACAAGTTGGTGTGGAAGGCTTGGGCACCGCCGAAAGTGAAGTTTTTTGCTTGGCTTCTTTTACAAAATAGGATTTGGACGGCCGATCGCTTGCAAGCAAGGGGGTGGCAAAATTGTGACCGTTGCACTCTATGCAACCAAACTCTTGAAACCGCGGAGCACCTCTTCATCAATTGTCGCTACACGGCTCGCATTTGGGATACGATCAAGGATTGGGTCGGCATCCCTTTGATTCAACCCGCACAATGGGTTGGGCTATCCATGGACTCTTGGTGGAACTTGATGGCGGGCGGCGACGCTCCTTGTAGGAAGGCGGTTTCCTCTCTCACGCTTCTTATCACTTGGGAGATATGGAATGAGCGCAATGCTAGGATTTTTCGTAGCAAGCATGCGCCCACTCAAGTAGTTATAGAGAAAATCAAAACCGAGGCTAGATTATGGGTTTTGGCCGGTGCCTAACATTTGGGCAATGTCATGCCGGGAGAGTAACGCCATGTGTGTAATCCGGGTTCCTTTATGTAAAAACTCTTCTTAATTAATAGATTAGGGCAAAGCTTTCGTCCTCGTTTCAAAAAAAAAAAAAAAAAAAAAACTAGATCGAGAGTCTCATAACAGACAAATTGCAGAGTGCACGATCAAGCGATTTAGCGGAGAAGAATAACCGTATCCGTATGTGGTACGTGGAGCGGCGGCAAGGAAACGGGAACAGAATGGAAAGGACGGCACCGACTGTAACACGAAAAGGAAAGGTTACGATTGCCGCCCTTTCCTATCTATCGGAGCTAGTTGGCGTGCATGGCCACCATGCATATGGCGAGGCGTCCATGTCCGGCCATCGTCGCCTATAAATCGCCTCGCCTCGCCCCACACAAAACCTTGCACTCTACTTGGACTCGACAATTGCAAGCGCAACCAACGGCGGAGCCAGGAATTTGTCACGCCACGGGCGAACAACAAAGGGCAAATTTTTTTTTGTCTATAATTACCCCAGTTCTAAGGCATAACAGAATATAGCTAATTTAAGCACTCTATTTAATGGTGTTTCAACAATTCAACTCACAACTTCAGATATAATAAAAGGCAATATGTAGCATACATGAAACAAAACTACAAAATATGGTACCAAATGATGATCAGCTTGTCGAGCCTCCCATGACTTCATCTTCGGTAGTAGAAGAAGCCAGCCCTTGAAATATAAGATGTTGATCGTTCATCAGTACATACAGATAGTTCATAATGGACGCAAAAAAATGAAAACTTACTTCTAGGACGAGGTAAAAGGCCTTTACGAGAGCAATATCCTTGAAACCGCTCTATGATCTTTGACTCTTCAATACTAACAAATACATCTCTCTCAATATAACAGACCATTCTGTGATTCATCCAATCATCACCCATCTTGTTCCTCAACCTAGTCTTGATGATGCTCATTGCTGAAAAGGCCCTTTCCACTGTTGCAGTTGCAACTGGTAAAATTAATGCTAACTCAACAAGGCGATAAACCAAGGGGAAAGATGTGTGCATATCAGCTAGAACCATCTTCATGGCAAGATGACCAAGGTCATTACAGTTCATCAAATGAGAATCAGTTCTTGCTTCATGGATGAATGATTCCAATTGGTTTCTAAGGACAAAAGCGACTTCATATGTAGAGAAGTCAGCAACATACATATTAGCAAGCTCAACTAGTTTGTCTTCATCATAATTGGCAAATGAATTTCTAGGATCAAGATAAGCTATGCATCTCAACAATTGAGTGGATCTTTCAGCAAAGCGGTTGTTCAACTCAACAATAATTTGATCATGCAGAACATTGAATATTTCAATTCTGAAATAATGATAATATGTAACCAATTGCCCACCCCAAGTCCTTGAACGACCATTGGATGTCCTTGTATCTTCCATGTTTGGCACTACAATGTTGTATTTGAGACAAAAGTCAGTTACCTCTTGAAGGAGCCCATCCCAACCATCCTGCCTTATCTCTTGAATTCTATCCAATGTGGATTTGATCAATCCCACAGCACGCACAATGTTCTGATTCTTCTTTTGCAAGCAATATGACATATCATTAGTCTTGCCCAATATTCTAATCATAATATGCAATATGAGAACAAATTCAAATGTCTCCATGTGCTTTATCAACCCCCCAGCTGTGGTTCTTTGTGTAACATTCTCTGCATCAAGGAATAGATTTTCTAATACCTTCAGAACAGGTTTCAACATCAAAATAAGGCAGCATAAGGTCCTATGATGTGATCCCCACCGTGTATCACCAGGTCTTGCAAGATTAGTTAACATCTGGATCCCCTACTAATATACTCCCTTCTAGCAAGATCTCTAACATCTGGATCCAATTGCTCAATTGGTTTTCTCAAACCAGGATCTGATTCAATATCACCAGGCCCAAGTGCAGCTGTAACACGGGGATTATTAACACTAGCTTGAGTTGAAGTGCCCGATTCTGTGGTTTGCAATTGGAAAAAACTATCAATTCTGTTTCTTTTATTCATCTTGTCCTCCTGTAAAAAATAATTTGTAGCCAATTTAACTAACACAGGCCAATTTAACTAAAGGGAGTAGGGGACAGAGCAAAAGAAAGCAGCCTAGACATTCTGCGGTTGGCATCCTTATGTTCTTTGACCGAGCTATGCTGTTTTAGTTCTAGTTTCTAACAGTACAACGAATTTAGTACAACGAATTTAGGACAGAGCAAATCAGCAAAAGGGGAAAATGGGGAAACCTAGCTGGGGCGGCGAGCCGGCGACGTGAGGCTTCCGGCCGGGAGGTGGGCGGCGGACGCGGATCCGCGGAGCGCCGGAGGCTGGAGGGTGGAGGCGGCGGCCTGGAGGGTGGAGGCGGCGGCGCCGTCCCGTCGCCCGTCGCGTCGCTGACTCGCTGGTCGCTGGAGACCTGGAACCTGGAGGCGCCTACTCGCGTCGCGTGCGTACTGGAGTCGCCTCGCGTGCGTGGAGTTGCGTCGCTCGCCTCGGCTGGGCTGGGCTGCGCCCCGGGCCGAATCGTAGATGTAGCCTAGGATTTTTTTCCACGCCCCAGGCCGTGGCCCGTGTAGCCTGGGGCCCAAATCCGCCTTTGAGCGCAACCACGTCACACTGTCATCAAGCAACGCTTTCCGGCGACCGGCGCGGCGAGATCGACAATGGCAGGCATGTTTCGCCGCGCTTTAGTACAGCTTGTGCAGGTTGGTTATTTCCAGTCGGGGCTTTTTCTGCTCGGGATGGCAGTGGCACAGCCGCCGCAGACCGCGATCTCGCCCAAAGGGGGGAGCCCCTGCATTCCCTCCCCGATGCACTTCTCCAAGCTGACCGAGACGACGGTGCGAATGCTGTTGGCGCTCATGTCCGCCATGGTCGCAGCGATGGTACCGATTCTGTGGCTGCCCGAAGAGCGGCCCCTCAACGGCGACGGCCGTTCAGTGCGCGTGGTGAGGTACCTCAGAGCCGCCGCCTTCCTCGCCGTGTCTTTCTCCCTCCTGGCAATGCTGCTCGGGTTCATCGCCACCTACCAAATCCTCGTCGTCAAGACTAGTCTGTCTTCTTGCTGGACTCGGACAACTACAGCGACAGTCATAGGCTTCTACACTGGAGCCACGCTTGTCTGCAGCGGCTACTACGTGGCCACCTATGGAGTTGTGCTTTTCTCCGATTAGTAGTGGGAGATATGTGTGCGTCCGTCTTATTGATGCCCTCCGGCCGTGTGTGATTGATTCATTGTGCTACAGTCTACTACTATGTCCATGTATAATGGAGTATGTGATTGTACTGGAGTGTGCTTGTACTGGAGTGTGTATATATATATACTTATATAATATGGATGGTTGTGCAGTTGCTGTGTGGAATTTTCTCTGAATGTTTTCTCTAGTTTTTCTCTGAAATCCACTGTCACGCGACCACCTCATCGCTGGCCCGTCTCCATCTCCTCTCCATTCTCTTGGATTAACAGTCCACGAAACTGCACGAGAAAAAACCACTAGTACAACTTAAAATGGTTCATGTCGATTTCACACGCAAACTACAACTTTAAGATGTTGTGTTTTATTTGGAGTACTATCTCTGCACTAGTTATGTTCCCGATGAAGGAACACTTGTACATGGAGGAATGCTTGGCAAAAACCAATCAAGGAATTTAGACTTGTAAGGACACTCCATTGCAAACTTGGTCACAGTTTGTGAACAGAAAAATGGCAAACCAGTGAGCTTCACACTCGATGTGCATTCTGTCTTTTGATGTATCATGCTTTATATATTGTCTCATAAGTACGTTGTCAACGAAGACTAAATAAAACTGTTTGTCACGAGTATGTGTTAGCAGATGAGATTGCAATGGTAGCCTGTTTTCCGAAGCTGTCATATAGTATTGCCTACTGGAAGCGATAGAATTATGCAAGCAACCTATCTCCCTTCTTAGGAGTATACTATTCATCTTAAGACGTCGTGTTCCATAAGCCTGATGCTTCTGTGTTTTAATCGAGATGCCTGGTGTGAAGGGGTATGGTGGGGTCACATAATTGCAACCACGATCTGTGACCAAAACAAGCTAATTAAGGGTAGTAGTTTCAAATCTCAGTACAGACACGTGTACTCCTGGGAACAAGCTACGTCTTCAAAATACGCTGATAATCAAATGTATTTTATTATTCCTGCATATGACTATAGTTAGGGATGCTTGCCAAAAACTCTTAACTTGCAACATTATAATCTTATTAGTAGAACTAGAAAAAATACTCCTGGTAACATTGATCTGATAAACAACGTGTCAAGATGTTGTAACAGATTGTATAGCTAGCAAATAAAGATAGACTCAAATCCCTGTTTTAGAGGAACATAGTTGTGTTAGGCTGTCATGCCTTGCCGTGTAAGGCTTGTAATCTCCCTGTTGATATATATAGGTAAGGACGGCATCGTTGGTTATGTACGATCCAATACCCCAAACTACTCTCTCATTTTGTTTTTATGGTATCAAAGTCCAAGGCTCAAGATCCGATCTCACCAATGTCATCCCGTCTGAGTTCTCCAACTCCATCTCGTCCAAGGCTATCGGCAGCGGGTCCAAGCTCATCAGCCCAACGTTGAACTTCATCGCTGGCTCTTCCTCGTTATCGGCATTGACTCCGGCGCCGTTCAACTTCGCGCCCCTCATCACCATGCGCCGCAGCTCGGACGCCTACCTGTACTGGCGCGTGCAGGTGGTCAACATCCTCAGGAGTCATCTTCTCCAGGGCTTCATCGACGGAAGCTTCTCATGCCCATCGGACACCATCGTCAACCCCAAGGCGGCAGACGATGCCGCTGCCCCGAAGGAGCTCTACAACCCTGCCTTTACGGCGTGACACCAACAAGATAGGGCGATCTTGTCCGCCATCATGTCCACCTTCACCGAGTCGGTGCAGGGCATGATCCTCTTCTGCACCACCGCTCATGATGCGTGGACTACACTCACGTCCAGCTTCGCCTCCGTCTCATCGTCGAGATACATGCAACTTCGTTGCCAACTCTCTGAAGTCAAGAAGCTCGACTCCTCCGCCACCACGTACTTCAACAAGGTGAAAGAAATGTCGCGCCCGTCAATCGGATCGGCGCGCGGACTACATCGATACCCATCCGCGATCTCTTCTCTCCACTCTTGATGAAAGATCGAGATGTCGCCTAGAGGGGGGGTGAATAGGCAATTAAAAACTCTTATGGATTTGTCTTGTAATAATGCGGAATTAAACTATCGTTTAGTTTACAAGCACAAACCCTAAATATGCTAAGCTCAACTAAGTGTAACAATAGCAACTAGAGCTAAGCAAGATAGGCACAAGATATATGTAGCACAAGTGATAGCAAGATATATGTACTTCAAGCACGATGGCTATCACAAGGAAAGAGAGATCGGGTATAGAAATAACCGAGGCACGCGGAGACGAGGATGTATTCCCGTGTTCCCTTCCTTTGCAAGAAGGTACGTCACGTTTGGAGGAGTGGAGGTCCCACGAAGGATTCCCCGCGCCACGAAGGCTCACCCTATTCTCCGAACCACACCCACGAAGGATAATGGCCCTTTCCTTATGGTTAGCTTTTCCTCCGCTCCGGAGATGGCAAGTTCCACAACCACTTCACAAGCTCCACGAAGGAGAAGCCCGGGCCTCTTCACAATCTTCTTGAAGAGATCACCGGAGCACCAACCGCCAAGCCAACTAGGAGGTCTCCCTCCAAGAGTAACAAGCTCACGGTCTCTCACTCGAACTAATCGTGGTGGAGAGCTCAACACTATGCAATGATGCAAAGCAAGAACACTAGAGGTGTTCAAGTCCTTCACTCTCAAATCCCACCCAAGCAACAAATGTTAAGATGAGATTGGAGAGGAAGAACAATGGGGAAACTCAACAAAAGACTCCAAGATCTAGATCCCAAGAGTTCCCCTCACTTAGAGAAGAAATGGATTGGTGGAAGTGTAGATCTAGATCTCCTCTCTTAGATCCCTCAAGAATTAGCAAGAATTATGGGAGGAATCAAAGGGGAGAGCAAGTTCTTCCAAGAGCAACAATGGAGGTGAAGAAAGGGGAAGAACTAGCATGCTCAAGGTGGAAGAAAGGTCTATTTATAGCTAAGGGGGGAATAGAACCGTTGGGGGAAAAGATAGGAAAATGCAAAGGAAAAACGCCCAGAAAAAAAGCCCAGCCGGCGGCCCAGCCGGCTGACCGGACCAGGCACTGAGGAGCCCGGTCGGCAGCCTGGTCGAACCGGCCCAGCAGCCGGGCGGCAGCAGCGCGCGCTGTGCGGCGCATAGCAGTGAGCGGCACAGGCGCATGGGCCACGCGGGGCGGAACGACCCAGCTTGGGGCGAGCGGGCCAGGGAGGCGAGCAGGCCGCGCCAGGGCGAGCGGCCCAGGGAGGCATCCGGCCGGGCCGGGCAGCACCGGGCAGGCCGGTCCACGGACCGGACCCTGGGCCGGACTAGGCTGGGAGGCCCCAGTACTCCTCTCGGTCCGAGTGAGCGCACAGGCCGGTTTCGGCGGGTGGGCCGGCGTGCCGCCCCCAAGAGGTCGGCCGGTCGTCGGCTGCCCCTCCCTTTTTTTCTTTTTCTTCTTTTTCTTCTTTTCTTTAATAACTAATGCTCCCGAACTCCGATTCGCATGAAACCAATTTTGTTGGAAAGATAACAACAAATGCTATCTAATAGAAAGTGAAAACTCAAGAAACTGTAGGAAGGGATTTTATCATGAATATAAAAGGTAGAACCTTATATCATGAATAACCGGTAAAATTATCCAACCTCGAAAACGCAATAGAAGATGCATGCGAACTCCGTTTTCGATGAACTTGGGCTTGTTGTAAGGCTAGCAACAAGCTCAAGAACTTAACACCGAGAAACACCAAGAAGCAATAAGGATATGCAAAGTATGCAAAGGATTGAGCTCCCTAAGACGATGTGATCAAGTTACTCAACCGAAAGCCCCTCTTAATAGTGCGGCTATATATCCTATAATCCGGTCTCCCAACATCCACCTTGAGACCGGTAAAAGGAAAACCTTGCAAGGCCATACATTTTCCTTGCGCATCCCGCTTGATCTTGATGATAACTCTTCAAGCTTCACTCAAGCCGGAATGCCTCACTTGATCAATGTTGCTTCGTGAAGACTCACAAATGCTCCCCCATACACTATGATGGGAAAGCTCCATTGATGCACATCTTCACATGTCCATTATCACCAAATGGACGACAAGCTTCAAGCATGTGATCCACTTGAGATGCTCATCTTGAACTTGTCCAACTCAACCTTGTATCTTCTCATACTCACTTAAGATAGAGCATGGCTAATATTGAGTTCCACATAAGAACTCCATCTTCATTTCATCTTCTTGATCATATCACTTATGTATCTTTAAATCGATGATCTTGATGCCAATACACAAGGTGTATCTTTATCTTCATGGCATCCATACTTGAATCCAACACATGGAATACAAGAAGTACCTATGGAATATTCCTTCATATAAACTCAATGAAAAACATTAGTCCATAGGGGTTGTCATTAATTACCAACACCACACATAGGGGCAATGTACCCTTACACTTGAGCACAGAGCAGCGAGTCGAGGCTCGCAAGGCTGCTCTACATGGAGGCCATGGTGGATTTCACTATGCAAACGCTGCACACCAAGGCAGCGGTAGGCCGTTGTACTTGTAGGATAACGTTGCATAGAAAACAAAAAATTTCCTACCGCGAACACGCAATCCAAGCCAAGATGCAATCTAGAAGACGGTGGCAACGAGGGGGTATCGAGTCTCACCCTTGAAGAGATTCCAAAGCCTACAAGAGGAGGCTCTTGTTGCTGCGGTAGACGTTCACTTGCCGCTTGCAAAAGCGCGTAGAAGATCTTGATCACGATCGGTTCCGGTGCCACGAACGGGCAGCACCTCCGTACTCGGTCACACGTTCGGTTGTTGATGAAGACGACGTCCACCTCCCGTTCCAGCGGGCAGCGGAAGTAGTAGCTCCTCTTGAATCCGACAGCACGACGGCGTGGTGTCGGTGGCGGTGGAGAACTCCGGTGGAGCTTCGCTAAAGCTACGCGGAAGATATGGAGGAGAGGGGGGCGGCTAGGGTTAGGAGAGGGGGGCGCCGGCCTCAAGGGGTGCGGCCACCTTGGTGGTTGTTCAGGTGGCCGGCCCCCTCCCCTTGTCCCTCATTATATAGGTGGAAGCCCCAAGGGTTGGACTACAAGTCTCCGAATAAGACCCGAACCCAAAACCTTCCATATGATAGGGAAACCTACCCAAGCTAGGACTCCCACTAGAGGTGGGAGTTCCACCTTCCATGGAGGGGGTGGCCGGCCCCCCTTGGGGGAGTCCACTTGGGACTCCTCCCCCACTAGGATTGGCCGGCCATGGAGGTGGAGTCCCTCTGGGACTCCACCTTCCTTGGTGGTTTCTTCCGGACTTTTCTAGAACCTTCTAGAACCTTCCATAGAACCTTCCGCATCATTTTAATTCACATAAAATGACATCCTATATATGAATCTTATTCTCCGGACCATTCTGGAGCTCCTCGTGATGTCCGGGATCTCATCCGGGACTCCGAACAAATATTCGAACTCCATTCCATATTCAAGTTCTACCATTTCAACATCCAACTTTAAGTGTGTCACCCTACGGTTCGCGAACTATGCGAACATGGTTGAGTACTCACTCCGACCAATAACCAATAGCGGGATCTGGAGATCCATAATGGCTCCCACATATTCAACGATGACTTTAGTGATCAAATGAACCATTCACATACGATACCAATTCCCTTTGTCACGCGATATTTTACTTGTCCGAGGTTTGATCTTCGGTATCACTCTATATCTTGTTCAACCTCGTCTCCTGACAAGTACTCTTTACTCGTACCGTGGTATGTGGTCTCTTATGAACTTATTCATATGCTTGCAAGACATTAGACGACATTCCACCGAGAGGGCCCAGAGTATATCTATCCGTCATCGGGATGGACAAATCCCACTGTTGATCCATATGCCTCAACTCATACTTTCCGGATACTTAATCCCACCTTTATAACCATCCATTTACGCAGTGGCGTTTGGTGTAATCAAAGTACCTTTCCGGTATAAGTGATTTACATGATCTCATGGTCATAAGGACTAGGTAACTATGTATCGAAAGCTTATAGCAAATAACTTAATGACGAGATCTTATGCTACGCTTAATTGGGTGTGTCCATTACATCATTCATACAATGATATAACCTTGTTATTAATAACATCCAATGTTCATGATTATGAAACTAATCATCTATTAATCAACAAGCTAGTTAAGAGGCATACTAGGGACTCTTTGTTTGTCTACATATCACACATGTACTAATGTTTCGGTTAATACAATTATAGCATAATATATAAACATTTATCATAAACATAAAGATATAAATAATAACCACTTTATTATTGCCTCTAGGGCATATCTCCTTCAGTCTCCCACTTGCACTAGAGTCAATAATCTAGATTACATTGTAATATACCTAACACCCATGGCATTCTGGTGTTGGTCATGCTTTGCCCTAGGGAGAGCTTTAGTCAACGGATCTGCTACATTCAGATCAGTGTGTACTTTGCAAATCTTTACTTCTCCATCTTCGATGTACTCGCGAATCGAGTGGTAACGCAGCTTGATATGCTTCAGCCTCTTGTGTGACCTTGGCTCTTGTGCATTGGCGATGGCACCCATGTTATCACAGTAAATGATTAATGGGTCCAATGCACTAGGAACCACACCGAGCTCTACAATGAACCTCTTCATCCATACCGCTTCTGATGAAGCCTCTGAAGCCGCTAAGTACTCTGATTCTGTTGAAGACTTCGCCACCGTGCACTGCTTCGAGCTTGCCCAGCTTATCGCAGCACCATTCAATATAAACACGTACCCGTGCACCGTGACTTAGAGTCATCAGGATCGTTGTTCCAACTTGCATCGGTGTAACCACTTACAACGAGCTCTTGGTCACCTCCATAACAAAAAAACATATCCTTAGTTCTTTTCAAGTACTTTAGGATATTCTTGATCACTGTCCGAGTTGTTCCATTCCTGGATCACTTTGATATCTGCTAGTCAAACTAACAGCATGTGCTATATCCGGTCTAGTACATAGCATGGCATACACGATAGATCCTACTGCCGAGGCATAGGGGATATTACTCATCCTTTCTCTTTCTTCTGCCGTAGCCGGTCCTTGAGTCTTACTCAAAACCTTGCCTGGTAACATAGGTAAGAACCCTTTCTTACTTTTGTCCATTCTAAACTTCTTTAGAATCTTGTCCAGATATGTACTCTGTGATAGCCCTATTAGGCGTCTTGATCTATCTCTATAAATCTTGATGCCTAATATATACGATGCTTCACCAAGGTCTTTCATTGAAAAACTATTATTCAAATAACCTTTTACACTGCTTAATAGTTCTATATCATTTCCGATCAATAATATGTCATCTACATATAATATCAGAAATGCTACAGAGCTCCCACTCACTTTCTTGTAAATACAGGCCTCTCCATGACACTGTATAAACCCGAAGTCTTTGATCACCTTATCAAAGCGTCGGTTTCAACTTCTCGATGCTTGCTTCAGTCCATAGATTGAACGCTGAAGTTTGCATACTTTATCAGCATTTTTAGGATCGACAAAACCTTTGGGTTGTACCATATACAACTCTTTCTCAATGTCTCCATTAAGGAACGCCGTTTTGACATCCATCTGCCAAATCTCATAATCGAAAAATGCAGCTATTGCTAACAAAATCCTCACAGATTTTAGCTTCGCTACAGGTGAGAAAGTCTCATCGTAGTCAACTCCTTGAATTTGTCGGAAACCCTTTGCGACAAGACGAGCTTTATAGACAAGAATATTACCATCAAGATCTGTTTTTCTCTTGAAGATCCATTTATTCTCGACAGCCTTTCGGCTATCAGGTAAGTCTACCAAAGTCCATACTTTGTTATCATACATGGATCCCATTTCGGATTTCATGGCTTCTTGCCATTTGTTGGAATCTGGGCTCATCATCGCTTCTTTATACGTCGCAGGGTCCTCATCATTGTTATCCACAATCATGACATTTAGACAAGGATCATACCAATCAGGAGTGGCACGTTCCCTTGTCGATCTGCGAGGTTCAGTAGTTTCCTCGTTCGAAGTTTCATGATCATTATCATTAGCTTCCTCTGTTGCCGGTGTAGGCGATGCAGTGTACAACTTCCAGATCTTGCGCTACTACGATCAACGAGTATAGATTCATCAATCTCATCGAGTTCTACTTTTCTTCCAGTCACTTCTTTAGTGAGAAATTCTTTCTCAAGAAAGGTTCCGTTCTTAGCAACAAAGATTTTGCCTTCGGATTTGTGATAGAAAGTATACCCTATAGTTTCCTTAGGGTATCCTATGAAGACGCATTTCTCCGCTTTGGGTTCTAGCTTGTCCGGTTGTAACTTCTTTACATAGGCTTCGCAACCCCAAACTTTCAGGAACGACAGCTTAGGTTTCTTATTAAACCATAATTCATACGGTGTCGTTTCTACGGATTTTGATGGTGCTCTATTTAAAGTGAATGCGGCTGTCTCTAATGCATAACTCCAAAATGATAACGGCAAATCAGTAAGAGACATCATAGAACGAACCATATCTAGGAGAGTTCGATTACGACGTTCGGACACACCGTTTCGTTGAGGTGTTCCCGGTGGTGTCAGTTGTGAAAGTATTCCGCATTTCTTTAAATGCATGCCAAACTCATAACTCAGATATTCACCTCCACGATCAGATCGTAGAAATTTGATCTTCTTGTTACGTTGATTTTCTACTTCACTTTGGAATTCCTTAAACTTCTCGAAAGTTTCGGATTTATGTTTCATGAAATAGATATACCCATATCTACTCAGATCATCTGCGAAGGTTAGAACATAACGATAACCACCGCGCGATGCTACGCTCATTGGTCCACATACATCGGTATGTACGATTTCCAATAAGTCAGTAGCTCGCTCCATCATACCAGAAAATGGAGTCTTTGTCATTTTTCCCATTAGACATGCTTCGCATCTATCAAGTGACTCAAAGTCAAGTGATTCAAGTAATCCATCAGTATGGAGTTTCTTCATGCGTTTCACTCCAATATGACCAAGACGACAGTGCCACATATAAGTAGAATTATCATTCAATTTAATTCGCTTAGCATCAATGTTATGTATATGCGTATCACTACTATCGAGATCTAATAGAAATAAGCCATTCTTTTGTGGTGCTCGACCATAAAAGATATTATTCATAAAAATAGAACAACCATTATTCTCAGACTTGAATGAATAACCGTCTTGCATTAAACAAGATCCAGATATAATGTTCATGCTCAACGCGGGTACAAAATAACAATTATTTAGGCTTAAAACTAATCCCGAAGGTAGATGTAGAGGAAGTGTGCCGACAGCGATCACATCGACTTTGGATCCATTTCTAACGCGCATCGTCACTTCATCTTTCAGTAGTCTTCGTTTATTCTTTAGTTCCTGTTTCGAGTTCTGAGATATGAGCAACCGAACCAAGATCAAATACCCAGGTACTAGAACGAGAACCAGTGAGATAAACATCTATAACATGTATATCAGATATACCTTCTTTCTTCTTCTTGACAAGGCCGCTCTTCAGATCAGCCAGATACTTGGAGCAATTACGCTTCCAGTGTCCCTTCTCCTTGCAGTAATAGCACTCAAGATCGTGCTTAGGGCCGTTCTTAGGTTTCATAGGAGGCGTGGCAGCTTTCTTGCCACCCTTCTTGAATTTTCCCTTAGACTTGCCCTGTTTCTTGAAACTGGTGGTCTTGTTGACCATCAACACTTGGTGCTCTTTTTTGATCTCAATCTCAGCAGCTTTTAGCATGCCAAAGAGTTCAGGTAACTCCTTGTTCATGTTCTGCATATTGTAGTTCATCACAAAGTTCTTGTAACTTGGTGGCAGTGATTGAAGGACACGATTAATCCCCAGTCTGTTAGGAATCACTATTCCCAAGTCACTGAGTTTCTTCGCATGTCCGGTCATGGCGAGCATGTGCTCACTAACGGAGCTGCCTTCTTCCATCATGTAGCTGAAGAATTGTTTCGATGCTTCATAGCATTCCACGGCCGCATGAGTCTCAAAAATAGCTTTCAGCTCTTTCATCAACTCATGAGGATCGTGGTGCTCAAAACGTTTTTGAAGATCGGATTCCAGACTGCACAGGATGGCACATCGAACTTGAGAGTACCGAATTTTTCCGAGTCTCGTAAACAGCTTTTACTTCATCGGTTTCAGTTTCTGCAGGAGGGTCACCTAGCGGTGCATCAAGCACATATTGCAGATTTCCGCCAGAGAGGAAGATCCTCACATGACGGAACCAGTCGGTGAAGTTGCTACCGTTGCTCTTAAGTCTCTTTCTCTAGGAACTGATTAAAATTGATTGGGGACGCCATCTCTACAACATATATTTGCAAAAGTTTAGACTAAGTTTATGACAAATTGAGTTCAAATTTTAATTCTACATAATTAAAAATCTAGGTGAACTCCCACTCAAAACAATATCCCTCGCATTGTCTTAGTGATCACACGAACCAAATCCACCGCACCTATGTCCGATCATCACGAGACAAGGTGTGATTTCAATGGCGAACACTCAAAGTGTTCATCATATCAACCATATGATTCATGCTCTACCTTTCGGTATCACGTGTTCCGAGACCATGTCTGTACATGCTAGGCTCGTCAAGGCCACCTTAGTATCCGCATGTGCAAAACTGTCTTGCTCCCGTTGTATGCACTTGTTGATTCTATCACACCCGATCATCACGAGATGCTTCGAAACGACAAGTCTTGGCAACGGTGCTACTAAGGATGAACACTTTATTATCTTGAGATTTTAGTGAGGGATCATCTTATAATGCTACCGTCGCGATCTAAGCAAAATAAGATGCATAAAAGGATTAACATCACATGCAGTTCATATGTGATATGATATGGCCCTTTTGTCTTTGCGCCTTGATCTTCATCTCCAAAGCACGGACATGATCTCCATCATCTTCGGGCATGATCTCCATCATCGTCGAGCGTAGCGTCAAGGTCAATGGCGCCGTCTTCATGATTGTCCTCCATGTAGCAACTATTACAACTACTTTGAAATACTACTCAACATGAAATTTTAAAGACAACCATAAGGCTCCGCCGGTTGCCACAATACAATAATGATCATCTCATACATATTCATCATCACATTATGGCCATATCACATCACCAAACCCTGCAAAAACAAGTTAGACGTCTCTAATTTGGTTTGCATATTTTACGTGGTTTAGGGTTTTCGAGAGAGATCTAATCTACCTACGAACATGAACCACAACGTTGATACTAATGTTTTCAATAGAAGAGTAAATTGAATCTTCACTATAGTAGGAGAGATAGACACCCGCAAAGCCTCTTATGCAATACAAGTTGCATGTCGAACGAGGAACAAGTCTCATGAACGCGGTCATGTAAAGTTAGTCCGAGCCGCTTCATCCCACTATGCCACAAAGATGCAAAGTACTCAAACTAAAGATAACAAGAGCATCAACGCCCACAAAACCATTGTGTTCTACTCGTGCAACCATCTATGCATAGACACGGCTCTGATACCACTGTAGGATAACGTTGCATAGAAAACAAAAAATTTCCTACCGCGAACACGCAATCCAAGCCAAGATGCAATCTAGAAGACGGTAGCAACGAGGGGTATCGAGTCTCACCCTTGAAGAGATTCCAAAGCCTACAAGAGGAGGCTCTTGTTGCTGCGGTAGACGTTCACTTGCCGCTTGCAAAAGCGCGTAGAAGATCTTGATCACGATCGGTTCCGGCGCCACGAACGGGCAGCACCTCCGTACTCGGTCACACGTTCGGTTGTTGATGAAGACGACGTCCACCTCCCGTTCCAGCGGGCAGCGGAAGTAGTAGCTCCTCTTGAATCCGACAGCACGACGGCGTGGTGTTGGTGGCGGTGGAGAACTCCGGCGGAGCTTCGCTAAAGCTACGCGGAAGATATGGAGGAGAGGGGGGCGGCTAGGGTTTGGGAGGGGGTGGCCGGCCTCAAGGGGGTGCGGCCAACTTGTGGCTTTGGTGTGGCCGGCCCCCTCCCCTATGCCCCTCATTATATAGGTGGAACCCCAAGTGTTGGTATCCAAGTCTTCGAATAAGACCCGAACCAAAAACCTTCCATATGGAGGGGAAACCTAGCCAAGCTAGGACTCCCACTTGAGGTGGGAGTTCCACCTCCCATATGGGGGGGTGGCCGGCCCCCTAAGGGGGAGTCCACTTGGGACTCCTCCCCACTAGGGTTGGCCGGCCATGGAGGTGGAGTCCCATGTGGACTCCACCTTCCTTGGTGGTTTCTTCCGGACTTTTCTAGAACCTTCTAGAACCTTCCATAGAACCTTCCGCGACATTTTAATTTACATAAAATGACATCCTATATATGAATCTTATTCTCCGGACCATTCCGGAACTCCTCGTGATGTCCGGGATCTCATCCGGGACTCCGAACAAATATTCGAACTCCATTCCATATTCAAGTTCTACCATTTCAACATCCAACTTTAAGTGTGTCACCCTACGGTTCGTGAACTATGCGGACATGGTTGAGTACTCACTCCGACCAATAACCAATAGCGGGATCTGGAGATCCATAATGGCTCCCACATATTCAACGATGACTTTTAGTGATCGAATGAACCATTCACATACAATACCAATTCCCTTTGTCACGCGATATTTTACTTGTCCGAGGTTTGATCTTCGGTATCACTCTATACCTTGTTCAACCTCGTCTCCTGACAAGTACTCTTTACTCGTACCGTGGTATGTGGTCTCTTATGAACTCATTCATATGCTTGCAAGACATTAGACGACATTCCACCGAGAGGGCCCAGAGTATATCTATCCGTCATCGGGATGGACAAATCCCACTGTTGATCCATATGCCTCAACTCATACTTTCCGGATACTTAATCCCACCTTTATAGCCACCCATTTACGCAGTGGTGTTTGGTGTAATCAAAGTACCTTTCCGGTATAAGTGATTTACATGATCTCATGGTCATAAGGACTAGGTAACTATGTATCGAAAGCTTATAGCAAATAACTTAATGACGAGATCTTATGCTACGCTTAATTGGGTGTGTCCATTACATCATTCATATAATGATATAACCTTGTTATTAATAACATCCAATGTTCATGATTATGAAACTAATCATCCATTAATCAACAAGCTAGTTTAAGAGGCATACTAGGGACTTCTTGTTGTCTACATATCACACATGTACTAATGTTTCGGTTAATACAATTATAGCATGATATATAAACATTTATCATAAACATAAAGATATAAATAATAACCACTTTATTATTGCCTCTAGGGCATATCTCCTTCAGTACTGTCTCGACTACCGCTCGGGTGCGGACCAGAGGAACCAGCAGCCAAGGCCGGTCTACTCCACCAAACCGGCCAGCAAGTACAACAACTCAAGCCGAGGCCCTCGTCAACAAGATCGCGGCGATCCTAGCGGAGACCGTGGCTATAGCGGTGATCGTGGCTATGGCGGTGACCGCGGAGATGGAGGAGATCGCGGTGCTCGCTCTGGCACTGGCTATGGAAACCGTCTGGTGTGCCAAATATGTGACAAGGTGGGACACATTGCATTGCGTTGCTTCAAACGCTTCAAGCAAGAGTACCTCAGAGTCGACAACGACGGGCGCTACATGGATCGTTAAGTCGCTGCAGCAACTACACACGGCCACACAACTCTCATCTGATCGATGTTGGATAGTACATGGACACCGGCGCCATCGACCACCTCACCATTGAGTTGGACAAGCTCACCGTGAAGGAGAACTACCGTGGTGGTGATCAAGTTCATTGAGTGAATGGGAATGGTATGCAAATTCATCATATTGACCATTCCTCTCTTTCTAGTCCTTCCAAAAATTTGCATCTTAGTGGTGTCTTACATGTTCCCTCAGTTACTCGTAGTCTTCTTTTTGTTCGTAGGTTTACCATAGACAATAAAGTGTTTATTGAATTTCACCTCAATTTTTTCGTTGTTAAGGATTTGCACACAAAGGCAGTACTTCTTAGTGGTCGGTGTCATGGCGGCCTATATCGACTTGATGAGTCTCCCTTCAAACATGTCTTTAGTGGAATAAATGTGTCACATGACAAGTGGTATTGTCGCCTAGGGCATCCAGCTACACCAATAGTTTAGCACATTTTGCATCATTGCCAGCTTCCTTCGGTGAAATTTGCATAATAATGTAATTTGTGATGCTTACCAATAGGGCAAGAGTATATTACCCTGTGAGATATGTCTTAGGTTTAAATCCCTAAATATTCCTCACACATCTTTTAGGAATGATTAAAATTTCTATGTGTTGATAAAAAAATTCCAAACCACCTGGGGTTGCCTGCACGACATTTACTCTTTTATATATTTACTGGTATTTCTGTTACTAAAATGTTGATTCTGTAATGTTTATTTAATTGTGAGAGTTCTGTTAATCTTTCTGCAGTGATGTAAATTTTCCTAGAAAGTACATGTCAGTAGCTTCATTTTGGCACAGGTGGTGCATGCAGGAGCTTCGTGTGATTTTTAATTTGAAAAATAAAAGTGGTTTTGCAACCAAACCAAGTCCCAGTGATTGATATCACATTATACTATCTTTATGCCAGAGGAATTATTTTTGTGAACTCTAGATTATTTCTAGGATTTTTGAAACCAAATAGAGCCCTTTTTCAGTATAAAATTTCTAGAAATTATTTTATAGCTTCAAAAATTGTGAATCCAATTTTGTGTGGATCCTTGTTTTAATATCTATCCAGAGGTATAAGTTTTGTTTGTTGAAGTCGTGTAGTGTTTTGTGAGCTAAATAAACTAGTCCTAGGTTTTTGTCTTTATAAAATTGTTTAAATATATTTTATCAATGTTTTTGGCATGAAACCAACTTGGTTGAACTCTCCCACAACATACCTACCAGTAGGTATAAGTGTTGCCCACTGGTTTGGTACTGGGAGTTTTCTACTAAGTAATTGGGATTCTAAGCTTATTTTACCACTAGGAATTTGGGTGTTTTTGTTTAAAATGTTTTATACTGAACTGTGGTACCAGACCACTTCTGGTGGTTTCCAAAAGTCGTTAGCCGCTTGAGTAGTTATGCCTTGTTGAGAGGAAGAGTATTTTTAGCAAATAGATGTTCTATTAAGGCCATTTTCTAGTAACGATAGAAATAGTTCTTTTATAAACCATCTTGCTCGAGTTGCTGTTTGTTTGATGTGATTAGTGCCTCTAATTGAGTGGTTTGCTACTAGTTGTGTGTGTGTGCGTTTGATGCTATGGTTATGTGTTGATCGTTCGCCTTTTATTTTGCGACGTTAGAATGTGATTACTATCGGAGAAGAATGAGAGGATCTTGGTGAGGATCTCGAAGAGGAAGGAAGAGCATAGGTTCGTGAAGAAGAAGTCCAGGGACAAATAGCCAACCAAGGCAAGCCACCTCTTGATGCATACCTTGACCTAATTATCTTACTTTTGCATTACTACCAGTTTTATAAATTGCATGGTTTATTTATTTATGTGAGTGGTCATGCCACTCGGAGTTTTATTATTCCACCCTTACGGGTGCAGCCCTCGTTGACACCTACTAAACACTTGTTAGTGACATGGTGCTTAACACCTTATCATTCTTGTCGCCGCTTTTCAAGAAAAGTTGGACTATAGGTTGGGAGCCCTCTTTAAAAAAGTTTGTTTTCAAGAAAAGATGAGTTTCGAAAACCTTGAAATGGGGTAGCCCCGCCCAAGTGCGAGTTTATGAAAACGAAAAGGTTTTTGGGAAGAAAGTTGCTGGAGGAAAGTGGAGAAAATTGTTTTCGAAAAACTTTGGTGACTAAGTACCTAACCAGACCTAGCCAGTACAACCATATTACCCTTAAGTGGGACGGGGCGTAGTGTAGTAGTTTGTCTCACCTTAGTTTGGGTCCTGTAAGTGTAAGGGGTAGTCCGAGCATGGACACCTATCGACCGTGGCCTTCCCAACGAACTGGGGACGCCTTTCCGTCTCGTACAGATGGCAGGGGTACAACCTATATGAGTTCCCATTAAAATATGCCCCGCAATTGGTCGCGACATTCCAGAGGGTTGAGTGAGTTGGGGACTTTGCTACTCCTGGACAGCCCTCGGACTCTGGTGTTGGGAGGTACAACTCTAGGCGGCATGTCTTAGGCTAAGGCGAACAGGCGAAAAACTACGATCGGATACTTGTCGTGGCATATGTTGTTATGCAAGGATGATGCCCACACGATGAGTATTCACATTTTGTGGGGAAAGTGTACAACCTCTGCAGAGTGTAAAACTATTCGAATAGCCGTGTCTGCGGTTATGGACGTGAGAATGGAAGCTGCTTGGCATTAAAGGAAGATTTTGGTTTATAAAAGTGTTTTCTTAAAAATGTTTTGGGAAAGGAATACCAGTGGGACTAGTGAAAATGTACCTGGGAGGTATGGTGGAAAGTTGGAAAAGTTGTTTTGGTCATACTGAGATGGCCGGAAAGGAAAATAGGTCGCCCTTACCTATTAGTCTTCAAGATAAAACTTGTTTTCAAAAAGGTTTTCAACAAAGATATAGAGATGTCATACTCTCGAGAGAACCATTCTCTCCCTCCTTGTAACCCTAGAATAGTATATATTTCTTGCTACTGCCAAATATGCATATCCTTTACTTCTCTCTAAGGTGGTTTGCGAGTACAATTCATAATGTACTCATGGCTTTGTCCCTGGCTATTTACTTGGCCAGACTTGGTGGAGTTCGTCAAATGAAGAAGGAGTTGACGACCTCTATGCAAGTTAGGAACGTCTTCCCAGTCAGTTGCATGTAGGGTTATGGCATGACTTCGGCCATGCGAACGCTTTCGTCTGAAGTATTACCGCTATGTGATTGTTGATCTCCTGCCATTGCGGCTCTTATGTAAGTATTGGTCATGTGACCTGTTGTAATCTTTTTATACGGTACTGTAATGGATGATGTATTTGATATCAGTTCGGTTATGCTTTCACGACACACTGATCATGGGATCGTGAATGTGTATGCATAACAGGTGTTTCGGATAGCTAGTCCAAGCCCCCACAGGAGCTGTGTCCGATTACGTTCTCTGTTTTACATCTAGGGTCCTTAGTGCAAACAGTGAGAACTTTGTTGTAATTGCTATTTTTCTTATAGCAATTTGTACCGCAAATTATAACTCCACCTTATTATCATTACAGCTTGTTGGGCAGATGTTTCCCCACCTCAACTCGTAGTATGACAAATGAAAAGTTTGGGAGATAACAATTCTAGCATAAGTACGAATGAATCTATTCAGATTATTACATAAAAATAGTGCGACGATTTATTTAGCAAATAATTGAGATACACACTTATAGAAAACTTTGACTAAAATAATTTAGTCTTTACATTCTCTTTCACAAGTAGTAAGGGGGGAGTGGACTATAGCCTATAGGAATACTACTAATTGATCGTTTTGCATTAATCATTTTGTCGACGTTATTCTTTAATATTTTCCTTTAGTTCCACTCTAATAATATAATAGCTAAACTCTAAAGTGTCGTAGAAAAAACCATATGTAGTTCTTTTCAGCACACACTTTAAGATTCCAACCAAATCCTTTCATTTAAGACTTGGGTTTTTTATTGACATAGATACATAAAATTTGTTTTTCACACGCATCCCACCCCACGTAATAAGGATTAAGAAAGGAACTAAGTTTTTGTTCTCATGTCTCAACTGGTCACATCTATTTTGATGATTTAACTATTAATTTTAATGAAAATTTAAACAATATTTAGAACATAAATTTTGTATAATAATAATATTGAAAATCTAAATGGGTCACATGCGACATTCGAAAAACTAAAATCTACCAATTTAACACGGTTTACAAGTTTATTTATGAATTTGTACATCACACATGTTTATGTATGTGTGGTGTTATTAACTCAATAAGAAATAACCTAATTATCAGACAATCGATACAGGGAAACGCCCCTTGAAGAAAATTTGGCTTGGGGGGAGGGGACTACATTTTGAAAGAGGGTCTAGGGTCACCTATATTTTCCTAAAATTGCTGAATACTTTGATAAGAGTTTGATCTTTTTTTATACTTGTTTCTTTAATTTCCAACCATAGTTTGCAAATTGTTAACACCTAATACCTACAAGAGCTAGTCTCGGGGAGACGGCTACTGTTGATTACGTGCAAAATAGCAAAGAAAATGCACAAACAAACATAACAAGGTGGGTGCAAAAAACAGCAACCAGATAAACAGAGAACAATCTCCACATTGATGAACCATAAGTCTGTGCACCCATACACGGCATACCAACAACAGGTTTGAGCCACAAAAAATACATTCTAAAGATAGGCGCTAAAGCTCTCATGTAACTAGTTTAGAACTCAGGTTGATCAGCGGTTGAAAAGCAGCGTTGGCCTGCTTAGCGCTTGCCGCCACCGCCACCGAGCTTGGGGGCCTTTCCAGGCTTGGGGGCGCTGCCTCTACCAGCAGTCTTCTGCGATTTCGTCACCTCCACCTTCTTTGCTCTCTTCTCGTCCTTGGTCTTCTTGATGCGCTCCTTGATCTCACTGTTAGAAAGCGGTTACCATTGTAACTTTGTAAGTGCCTCATAGATAATCAGAAAGAAAAACGAGATAAAAAGACTGCCCTCTGATATGGTAAACTGGATAAATGGGAACAAAAACAAATAGAACACGTTATGTGCATGTTTCTCAATGGACAGACTCATGCTCTACAAAATGGCTTCTCAGAACAAATATAAGCCATCATCTCTAAGGCATAACTACGATCAGTTACACCATAAATGTACTGTAAGAAACAAATAATAGTTGGCTCATTAGAAGGTAAAAATGCTAAAACCACCACATAGGCACACAGTTCAGCAACAGGATTAGATCCATGGTTTTTTGAGTCGCTGTATAGTTGCCGTAACAGTCAACGAGTCGTTTAAATCAAAATCACAGCAACTTGCGAATATACAGCGACTCACTTTTGAGTTGCAACTCAAAAAAAACTTGACTAGAACAAATATAAAATTATTTACTATACAAATGCAATAGAGTAGGATGGCAGGGCAGACTGGACTTTGTATGATGGGTCTCAACAAAACAAAGAAGCAAAGGTTGAAATCAATGGAGGAAGAATTACCGAAGAGCAGCTTCCCTGGCAGCATCACGGACCTCAGGCTTTTCAGCTCTCTTCTTCTGGATGACATCAAGGGAAGCACCGACGATAGACCTGGAGTACGGCTTCTTGGTGGTGCGGCGCCTCTTCTTGGCAGCCTCAGCATGGATATCCTACAGCCACACCCAGAAAATAACTGATAAGCACAAGCTTTAGATGCCTTACACACAGATAGAGGTTTGCTCAGAACAAACATCAAAACAAGTACAAAAATCATTGGTAAGAAAATGTAAGAAAACAGGGTAGAAAAATGGTTAATAATGTAAAATGGTTTTGCATTATTCAAGTACTATATCCTTCATGCTGTCAACAGATCATTCAAGTCCCCAGTATTAATTGAACAGGCCACTTTGCTGAACTACTACTAACAATTGACAAGCAATACCATTTATCAGGGAAAATGGTAAAGCATGCCGAATAACTACCAGTTGACGGCATCACTTACACTCCCAAAAATTAGGTAGAGCACACTAGCAGGATATCAAGATTGCGAGAGAGATAAGCTGAATCGGCATATATATATATCATTAAAGAGAACAGGCATAAGTGCATGTACCTTCTTGTGCTGCTTCCTGAACATTGCAGTCCATGTAAGCTTAGCAGGCTTGAGACGGTTGTGGTGGTAGCGCTTGCACTTGGAGTTGAAGAAAAGGAAGACCTGATTTTGGGTGCGGCAAAGAACAAGCCAAACAATTTTAGTGTGTTTCCACTCATTTCAATACAATGCAAAATTATTAGAGGGGACCCAAAAAGCGTACTTGAGAGTCTGAACGGATGAATCTGATACCCTTTCCCGGGTATATCTTGGTACCACTAAAACGGCAGAGCTCTGTTCTGTAGAAACAGGACAGACAAAATAATAAGATTTTCGGAGGCAATGTTACATATATTCGAATTCGGCACAACATCAGATTTTATAAAGTGGCAAAGCATATAAAAATAAAGTAACGTACTTAAGAACCATCTTCTCCGCCCTGACAAACCTTCAGAGTTTCACCTAGAAACAGCATGTATAGCTATCAGCATCAACAATATCAATCAATATCAAGACGCATTGCCCTCCAATAACACACTGCTTCAAAGACAAAGCCTTGTGTAAGGCATTGCGAATAGATTACCAAACTAAACTGAACCACATTGCATCATCAGAAATGCTGAACAATAACAGGAACAACTACTAGGTACAATGTGCATAGCAGGGTACATAGAAACATAATCTGAAGAAAAACCACACCAACAACTCCAAGGAACTTGGCAAGCAATACATATCAACTGTAATAAATCACGCCAACAACTACAGCATTTCAAGTGGTTCTTCAAGCGAAGGCTCTAATATCGCTATACAAGTCCGCATCAATCAATGCCAAGCATTGCCCTCAAATAACACCGCTTCAAATGTGCAGCCTCACCACAAGGCCTCAAATAGATTAACAGACTAGTACAGAATACAGTACATAATCCGATGTTGCGAACAACAACAACTCCTAAGAACAACGTACAGAGCAGGGCACATGGAAACAAAATTCTCATGCACAACTACATGTGGAATTTGCCTTCTAAACTGCACACGGATCTAAACTGGCAAGCAACACACATCATAACTGAAGCAAGTCACAGCAACGAGTACAGAATTAGGAGAATGGATCAGGAACAGGAGCTCTCACCTTGGACTGGAAGCGGCGGGCTCCGGCTGCGGCGGAGAATGGGGTGCGCGCGCGAGCTGCCGCCCTCCTGCTGCCGCCTACACCGCCTGTGCGCTAGGGTTTTGGACGGGCGGCGGTCCTGGTTATTTTATATGGTCCTTGTCTGGATCGGGGCCGTCCAGGCCCGGCTGGCCGGATTGACGATTTGCCTAGCTATTAGGCCGGTTGGGCTTGGAACCTATTCGGGCCTACTGTGTAAAATGGGCTCGTGGGCTCGTCGCCCTGGTTGTTTCCATTGCCGGAGCTCAATCGGAGATTCTCAAAAAAAACAATTTGAAAAAATCAAAATGTTAGTTTCCCTCTAAAAAAATAAAACCAGCGCGTGGTGCATCATTAAACTGTCTGTTTTCCTTCCTCTTATTTTCCAAGCCCTCTAATTTTTTGGAAAAGCTATTGTAACTTTATCTCAAATTTATACTAGCATACTTATTACAACGTGCGGTGCTATCAAAACATAAGCAGGTAACGAGTCTCTCCAAGGGAACTCATCAAACTCTTTGTTTTACATCCTCTTGCTTTCCAAACCTTGTAATTTCAGGGAAAATGTATACATAACCTCCTTAACTTTTAGTTTTCGGACGCAACGTCCTCGCAACTTTAAGCTAGCGCATTTAACCTACTCAATTGTCCAAAACCAGGCCTTGTTAGGCAGCTTTGAAGACTGGGTCTGCAGACGTGGCCTTCTTATCATTTGTTTTGCTAAAGGAAAAAAAAAACGAAACTGACAGGTTTCCCCTCCCCTTCCCTAACATGTCGTCGTATTTGCACATGCATGGAGCGTTAGCAACGGGGAGCTAATGCGCCATGAGCTCTGACGGCGATGTGTTGCTCCCGCTCATCGAGTTTCGCATCCGCCCTGTCCTCTGGTCGCCCGCGAAATCAACGAGTCGAGGAAGAAGTTCACCAAGGAGGTGGTCGTCATGTTGGCCAGACAACGACAACGACAGAGCAAGGTGCGGAACAGGCTCGGGGGCTCAGTTGGGTAGTGCGTCTGACGTGTAGGGTCTATAAGAACCTACTAGTGACGGCGCCCGGACCAAATATTCACCGGTTTGACGTCGATGGCCATTCTCGTGGCGGCCGTCGGCGGCGTTTGGCGACAACGTCGAGAAGGAAATGAGCAAGTGGGAGGAGGGGCACGAGAGGTGATCATGATACAAATATCGGCGGCATTGGAGGGGCACAAGGTCGATAGAACCAACATTGGCGACGGCCCATCGGAGGGGTGGAAGATGGGGACGATTCATCCATTGGAGGGCATATCAGCTTGACTCACTTGGAGGGGAGGCTCAGGAAGACGAGGTGGAGTCGACAACATGCCTAGTCAGGGGCAGGGACGACTGTAGGAGGGGTGCAAGAGCTTGCATGCAACGGAGCTCCAAGGGAGGAAGATGGGAATGGAGAGAGGAACGATTATGTTGACCCTGGAACTGAAAGGTTTCATGTTAGGAAAACAACTATGCAAAACAACCTATGAGGGTATAGGGGGTCAATTGCCCGATTTTAGATACTTTAGGGAGTTATAAGTATGCAACTTTACAATTGAGGGGTGGTACGTCAGAGAAAACTGAAAGTTGTAGGGGTTATATAAACTTTTTCCTTATTTCTTCTACAAAGTAATGGAAAAGAAAGCTCAAGCTGTCTCGAGGTAAAAAAAGAAAAGTTTTTTTATTGGGTATATGATCCGATCTCCTGATGATGTACCGTACATTCTTTATGATGCATGCTGTATATTTACTGGAGGGAGGATTTCAAGTTTGTAAGGTTCAGCAATACGACAATCTTTCTTCTAAACGTGTCCGCCTTAGACTAAGCAAGCTGATGGTGATGCGTACGTAACGACAGCCGACAACCTACTAAACATAGCCGGTGGGCGGCCACCGGCCGATATGCTCTCTCTTGCCGATGTACCGGGGAACTGCCGACCACGTTTGCGTGTAGGCAGACGAAAAATGTATCCTAGGGGCCTAGGGCTCTTGCAAAGTGCAAAGTGCAAACTCTGCATCCGACCTTCCCATCGGCTGACCGGCCGGTCGCCCATCGCACGGGCATATCCACCGGCATCCAATTGATCTGCCAATAAGGTTATTGGCGACGGGCAAAAAAAAAAGGAAACCGTTTTCAGCGTGCCTCTCAGTAGCCTAATTATATCGGTCGACATCCCAATACTAACTCCGTTCCAGTTTATAGGTTTCACACCTATTCTTAGGTCGTAAATTTAACCAACGTAATATAAGATATATATAACAAAATATATATACATTGTTAGAAAGTTCAGATGTTAGAGCATCTCCAGTCGCGTCCCCCAAACCGTCCCCCAAAGGGATTTGGGGCGCGCCGGACAGAAAATGCGTTCCAGCCGCGTCCCCCAAAGCCCTTTTTTGTCCGGCGCGCCCCTATACGGTGTCCGGCGCCCCGAGCCCGTCCCCGTCCCACAGGGGACGCTCCGGGGACGCCGGACACAACGAAAAGCGAGGCGGGGAGTGGCGGGGCCGACCCGTCAGCGGCACAATTAATTTAAACCTAACCGTCGCCTACCTCGCGACGGAAGTTATTGGCGCGCAGCGACGGTGCAGTTTCCGCAGAGGGCGCAGCGACGCGTCCCGTCGCGCCTAGCTCTGCGTGCCGGCGTTAATGAGCGCCACCGCTCCTCCGCCTCCCTCCGGCCTATACAAAGGGGCGCCTCTCATCGTCCCTCTCACACCCAACCCCTAGCGCCTCTCCCAACCCCTAGCCGCCACCATCTCTCAACAAGACTCGACGCTATGTCTGGTAGAGGCGGAGGCCGACCTCGCGGCCGCGGCCGTGGTCGTGGTCGTGGTCGTGGCCGCGGCATAGCTGAACGCTCGCCGTCGCCTCCCACGCCGTCGTCTTCATCGTCGGAGATGGACGTGGAGCCGGACGTCCTGTTCGAGTTCGTCCACGTCCTCAAGGGCGACCCGCGCGGCATCCAGAGGCTGCCGGACTCCTTCGCCGAGTACGTCGGCGGCGTACGCCCGCGCACGATGCATCTGCGGGAGCATTCGTGCGGCTACTGCCGGTGGATCGTCAAGGCGATCTACGACGCGCGCGGCAAGATGTACCTCAACATCGGCTGGGAGAAGTTCGCGCGCCACCACAGCCTCGAAGCCGGCTTCATCCTCGTGTTCTCCTACTTCGGCAACAGGGACATGAGCGTCAAGGTCTTCGACGAGAGGCGCTGCCTCCGGGACTACCACGTCGACAGGGACTCCCACGACGACAGCACCGACGAGGAGGACGACTGAATGAGTGTTGTTTCTTCGCAGCGAATACGTGCACGGAGGTTTCTGCCTGTTCGCCTCATCGGTAGAACCAACAAGGGCACCATCCTCCCGCTGGATTTTCCAGTTTAGGTGACTGGGTGTGCCCTCGAGTGTTCTTTCTTAGCAGCGAACACACGAAACCTTCGATGCACGGCCTAGTTAGGTTTAGTTTCTTTGCAAAATTTTATATTTGTGTCCACGACGGTTCAAACTATGTATTAGTTTGTGGAAAACCACGTTCCCAATTATGTTTTCGTGTAAACCACGTTCCAAATTATGTATTAGTTTGTGGAAATTGAAATAAAAAAGCCAAAAAAAAGTATTTTAAATGTTTGGGGGAGGCGTTTGGGGGACGCGGCTGGGGAGCGACGTCCCCCAAAGGCGGCACGAACAAAACACGTCCCCCAAACGCTCAATCCGGCGCGGTTTGGGGACGCTTTGGGGGACGCGGCTGGAGATGCTCTTATACATTGTAATAACATAATATTTTTATTATATAACTAATATTATATTGATCAAATTGATGATCTAGAGATAGGGCAGACTCTATGAACAAGGATGGAGGAAGTACCTGGCATGGCACTCTCAGAACGGCTCCGACCCATTGGACCGTGTCAGCACATGGCGCCACGTCGGATCCGACAGTCGGACGAACCATGACAACATAAGTTCAATAGTAGAGTAAGTGCTAGCTATAAGACATGCCCATGTCATCTATAACCAGCCATATAGTTACCTATAAAATTATTGATACATGCCACCTTCCACTCTCTTAATTTATTGTACTTGCTCTCAGATGGTGTCAAGAGGTCACCTTATTTTTATTGTGCTACCATCTCACCTGTTTTCTAGGCGACGCTTTCGCTTCCCCACCTGGCGACAACTCACCTCCCAACATCGGGGTTAGTATCACCACTGGCTCATTATCCTACTGCCCATCAATTATATATGGCCTCGTCGCCACATACTCCCATACCGCTTCCCCTTCATCTTCCTCCACAACGGTGCAATAACACCCATGGTACACAACCACGAGGCCGGTGATAGATTTCGTGTGCACCGGACACACACCTCCTATATGGGTAGAACATTTGTGCGAGTCCGTTGAGATCATTCCACAAGTAACGCATGAATACGCAGAGTGTTTGTCGGCACGGGATAGCAACAAGGTCATCGACCTCGATGGCGACAGCTCCAGCCACACTGGCCTCACAACCTTCAACAACAATGGCAATGACGACGGCATGGACAGCTGTCGAGGGTACTCCTCGCCAATGCCCTCCGATAGGGGCTTAGGGTTGATGGAATCCTGCAAGCTGACACGAGACATCGGTTCACAGACAAGCGGGGAGAGCGATTTACCCAGGTTCGGGGCCCTCGATGAGGTAAAACCCTTACGTCCTGTCTGTCTGTTCTTGATTATGATGACAATGGTTTACAATGGGGTGCCGAATAGTTCGGCTGAGATCTCGTCGAGATTACTACTGCTAGGGTTACCTAGCTCTAAGCTTTTTCTGGCTATGATCGCTAAGATTGTTCGTGTCCCTCGGCAGCCCCTCTCCTGGCCTTTATATAGGAGGCCAGGTCTCAAGGGTCCTAACCGAGTACGACTAGGTTTACAGCACTTTTAGATCTAATCTTTCCTTGTTGACCGCTTCCTTGTCTTGCCCGCCAAGGCTTCTTCCGGTGCGCTGTCCAGGTGGCCCATCTAGCCTTCAGGTGTCTTCATGGGCCTTCAATTAGTCAATATAGGATAGGGCAACGTCCATTACTCGAAGGGTAGTGCCCACGTCAGTAGCCCCCGAGTGTCTAGCCGAAGATAGTTCGGGTAGAGACTAATGCATGTCTTCTCCTGATGTTCTTTGCTTGTCTTGAATTTGCTCCGTCTTCATTTTATCGGGTGCGCGCCAGCGCTCCCGATGGGAGTAGCCCCCGAGTCTAGGTACGGATGCTGATAATCCGTGCGTAGACTCAAGTTGTACTACTCGAATATTTTCCTCTGTTGATGTTTTTCACAGGTCTTCATAGGTCATCCGGTATATTTTCTTTATGCAAAGGATAATGTTAACGTGGCCAACTTTTGTTGGTTAACTGCCGATGGCAAAACAACGTTACCCTACACAGAATCAAGTCCCCGGGCATGATCCTGGAGTGCAAAAAACTTTTATTGGGTGTGCATCATGCACTCCCGATGGGAGTGTCTAGGTGCAAGCGCTTGTAACCGAGTGCAGACTCAATCCTTCTTCCTTCGACTGCTTATTCTGTCGAGTCCTGATTTTATCGGGTGCGCACCAGCGCTCCCGATGGGAGTAGCCCCCGAGTCTAGGTACAGATGCTTGCAATCTGTGCGTAGACTCAAGTCTTTCACCCGATAACTTTTCATTTTTTCCTTCGGATGCTTCTGTGTTTCTCTTTTTTTTATACATATGACGTCACTGTTGCGGGCTGATTGACAGGACTTGACCTGACGTGTTACTGCTGTGGGCCGATTGACAGGACTTGACCTAACGGGCCCACCCTAGCTCTGCGCGGGCAGGTTTTAGGGCTTGATTAATGCACGCGTGGCGATCGAGGCGTCTCCTCAATTTTCGCGCGACGTGGGAATAATGGGCCGCCGGTTCCACTCCTTCTTCAAGCGCCACATGTACGGTCAGATCTGCCCCACTCCCCACGATGCTTTGTGGAGTTATGGCCACGATTGGGCGCAAATTCATACGGGATAAATAGGGAGCCTCCTCTCTTTTTTATCTTTTACCCCGTTTACTGCTCATCTTCTCCTTCAAGCCTTCCTGTTCCTCCACCTCTTCGTCAGAAGCTCCGTTCACCATGAACAAGAGGAAGAGCGGCAGTACGTTGGAGGCGGGCAAAGTTAGCCGCGATTGGAGCGCCTCCGCCATTTCCAACCGCGACATCAACAAACTCCGCGCTCTCGGCTTCATCTCCGCATCTGAGGATGACATTCGTCTCCCATGTTCAGTTTCTCGCCCAAAGCCCCCGAAGGGCTTCACTGTTATGTTTGCTGCTTTCTTGTTCCGTGGCCTTTCTCTTCAGGCCCACGAGTTTCTTCGTTCCCTCCTTTTCTTCTATGGGATTCAGCTCTGGCAGCTGACCCCAAATTCCATCCTCCACCTTTCCATTTTCATTACCGTCTGCGAGGCCTTCCTCGGCATTGAGCCTCACTGGGGCCTTTGGAGGAAGATTTTCTACGTGAAGCGTCACAACGACAGTAATGGCCCCCCCTTTGTCGGTGGCGTTGGCTTTGTCGTCAGGAAGGAGGTCGATTACTTCGACTACCCGATGAAGGAATCCGTCCAGGGCTGGCGCAACAAGTGGTTCTACCTGCGAGATCCCGCTGTTCCTGGGCGGCGTTCAAATCTCCCTCTTTGGGATGACGTCTTGGTTGCTCAAAAGAAGAAATCTTGGCAAAACACCCTTTCTCCCGAAGAAAAGGCGACAGCCGATGAACTGTTTGAGCAGATAGTCACTTTGAAGAATTCAGGAGGCCTGACGATGTGCGGCACTGAAGTGGTTTCAGTGTTCCTACAACGTCGAGTGCAGCCACTGATGTCCCGCCCTCACCAGATGTGGCTTTATATTGGCAAAAGCGACAAGTCAAGGATCAACTCTACCGACCTGTCGACATATGAGCTTCGAGACGAAGTTCGTCGCCTAACATGCCTTAGTACGAAGGACACCATTGTCTTGACGTCGGCTCGTCCTCCTTATGATCTCAAACACCTCCCGTCCGAGGTAACCTTACTGCTCCTTGTTTATTGTTATTATTTCTTTTCATGTATGTGCCTTATAAGTTTCTTTCCTTCTGCAGGCTCCCATCGTTGCCCAATGCTATCCTCCCTCACCCGAGAGCGGCTTGGTATTGGAGGATGACGATGACGATTCTGAGGGAACCGAGGACGTTCAACACGTTCTTGAAGACAGCGATGTCCAGGAGGAGCAAGCTGCCGAAGATGACACCTTCCTCAGGAGCAGGTGTCGTAAGCAGGTACACGATGATCTCATCACCTCGGCTGAATCAAGTCCTAGAGGAGGAGATAATGATGCCGATGAAGCTGCTTCGCCTCCTCCTGCTACGAAGAGTTCAACAAGTTTCTTCATGGACGAAGATGACCTGGATCTGTGAGCATCTATACTCTTTTTGTTTTAATCTATTTCCCGTCATCCTTTATGCTAACTGTGTATTGTACTTAAGTAGCTCCGATGACGATGTTCCTCTCGCGAAGAGGGCCAAGCTTGCCTCTGTGAAAGCAGCATCGGCTAAGGAGTCAAATCCTTCTCCCGCCAAGTCGACACCTCCTTCACGAACGGGTGTGGAGAAGGTCCCAGTATCGAGAGTTATCCCTTCTGATGACGCTCCCACCCCGTCAGCTGGTCGTGATCATGTAAGTACTTAATCTTCCTGGTTTTGCCAAGTTTCTATTGTCTGGCTCCTCTTGATTTTTCCTAGCTGTAGCCGATTTATGCTACAGTCGACGCCGTGGCGGACTTTGCTGAGCAATTCACTCGCCTTGAAGCCGAAAAATCCCAACTTCGAAAGGCCGTCAAATCTTCGGCTGATCAGGTGGTCGAAGCCAACAGGCTTGCTACTGATGCCAAGAATGAGAACGCCTTGTTGAAGGAAGAGGTGAAGAGGCTGAAGCGTCAAATGAAGGATGATCAGGATGCCAGGCGTGCTGCGGCGGCTGCAATTGATGAGAAGGAAGGTGTCCTCCGTGAATCCGTCAAGAATTTATTAGGTAAAAACCCTCATGGTATTCTGCTTCTTTCTTGATGTTTCTTTGTTGATTGCTGATATGTCTCTCTTTCAGAGGCTGCCAACATAACTGTCAGCCGATGCCATCAGCTCCGAGAGGATTCCACAGCCGACGCTTTATCACTTGCCACCGAGTCCAATACCCAAATCCTTAAACTGCTGCAAAAGTCTAAAGGAGCACTGTCGAAGCTATACTCGATGATCTTCCCGAAGATGACGTTGGACAAAACTCTCGACGAGATGGCGGAAGCTTTCCTTGTCGATCCTTCTAAACCTGTGGAGGTACTGAAACGCCGCAGCCGCTTGGTTGGAGCAGTCCTTACTTTTCAGTTGCTTATGGGTCATGGGATGGGGTCGGAATTGGAGGAGTTTTCTAAGGCACTGCCTGTCGATGATGAAAACCATCTAGTCGATCTTGAGCCTTTCAAGAGATCGGCAATAACTTGTGCCAACCGACTTCTGAAGCTGGTGGATGAAGCGCAAGCCGGACCTGTTCCTGAATCTGCCCCTGGTTCATCGTAGGCAATCCCTTGAACTGTTTACTTGACTTGTTGTACATAGGATCATTCGTAACTCCAAAAATTCGGCTCTGTTGCCAATTTAAACATCCTTTTGTTTGTATGACGTGTGCTTGATGCTCCCGATGGGAGTTTTTATATTAATGCTTAGTCTGAACTGAAGACCGTACTTCAGATTCCTTCATCTTCTTCCCGTGCCGAGCTCTTTCCGAACCCTTCGAGTAATGACGAATCAGACCTTGTTCGTCGTTTACGTGATTAGGTGTCCTGTCTGAATAAGGACATCACCTCTCTTCGTGCGATGGCTGCCTTGGTGAAGAAAAAGGGAGAGATAGCGACTGCTGTCGAGCAATATGCTCTCGATGGTCTTTATGTTGCTACCGAAAGTTTGAGCTGTAAGTATTAGCCTGCCTTCTGGCATAGCTTGAATGTTTTTTTTTACTTGACACTCGTTCCTTTTCCAGTTGTAGCTTCGGATGCGGCTGAGGAAGACAAAAAGATCCATGAAGAGGTTGAGGCGATGACCGACGTCGCACATCCAACACATGGTCTGTGGTTGCATCGTCCGAAGGCTGTCGTCATGGCGAAGTTTAAGTACCGGGTGATGAAGGCGCATTATTACTTTGATAAGTACTATGCCCATCTCATGATGGTTTGGAACACCTTGTTCCCTCTGGACCAAGCACCCAAAACCTTATCTGGCTTATTCACCCAATTCAAGTCTCCTGAGAGGATTCGACAGCTGGTGCGGAAAGAGCTTCTGGCTGGTGCTGAACTTGCCTTTGCTTCAATATTGGCGTGCCATCCATCTTTAGACTTGACAGCCGTAGCGAATACTGAAAGGGATTTAAGCCAGCATTATGATGTTGCTAGAGGTCCTGCTTACACCGTCGTTTCTCGGATGGAATCGTGCCTTGAAAAGGATCTGAAGGCCCACTGGGACCGGGGGACCCGATTATGAATGTAATAACCTTGTATCTGCATAAGATTGTTTACTCCGTACGCTGCACGCTATGTTAGTTTGATTAATATTTTATTGTCGAGTGCGGCTGAGTGATCAGTTCAACCTGCTTTCTCGACGACTTCGTTGAATTTTATGCAATGTTATTGCGAAGTCGATATGTAATTTATTCGAGATCTTGGCTTCGTCACACGGTGCACCGGTTTGAGCCTTATCTCGTGATAATGTAACCATCGACTGCAGCTCTCGCAGATTTTTCGAGGCTTGGATTGGTTGTTTTTGTGTGTCATTAATCTTAGCTCTCGCTGAGAGTATTCAATTAAGGACACTATATAAGTCAGCGCTCCCGATGGGAGTTAGAGCCGATTGTAAGGACTCCAAACGTTATGTTCGGGTGCCAAAGCCTGAGGCAAGAAAAAGGTAGAAAATCTGATTAGATCTTTATTCATAATGTAAAGCAACTCTATAGGCCGTTAAAAAACAATCGTGTCCTATGTATAGAACCGTCGCAACTGCGCGATGTTCCATGGATTCTCGACGTCTTTTCCTGAGGTTGGATTTTTGAGCCGATAGGCTCCTCCTGGTATCACTTCAGTGATGATGTATGGTCCTTCCCATGGAGATTCTAGCTTCAGGGGTCTTTTTTGCTTCAGCCGAAGTACCATATCCCCAACAGTGAAGCTTCGACTGTGTATTCGTCGGCTGTGGTAGTTTCTCAGCGCTTGCTGGTATACCGTTGTTCTTGCCAAGGCGATGTCCCGTGCTTCGTCGAGGAGGTCGACGGCGTCTTGCAGCGCGATATTGGAGGAAGACTCTGTGTATGCTGTCACTCGAGGGGCTTCAAATCGGACGTCGGCTGGTAAGACTGCTTCGGCTCCGTACACCAAGAAGAATGGAGTGTATTGAGTCGACCTGTTGGGCGTGGTACGCAAGCTCCAGAGCACGGACGGTAACTCTTCAACCCAGGCTTCGGCCGCGCCTTTAAGGCGTTTCTTGAGGCCATCTCGTATTAGGCCATTGATCCTTTCCACCTGGCCGTTGGTCTGGCGGTGAGAAACTGATGCGAATTTCAATTTGATTCCTCCGTCATCACAAAATTTCCTGAACTCCTCGGAATCAAAGTTGGAGCCATTGTCTGTGACGATGCTGTGGGGCATACCAAATCGACAAGTTATTCCCTTGAAGAATTGAACCGATGTTTCGGCTTTTTGGTTTCGTACAGGTACTGCCTCGATCCACTTAGTGAATTTGTCGACTGCGACCAACAAGTACGTGTGTCCTCCGGGTGACGATCTTGGCAGCGGTCCAACTTGATCGAGTCCCCATTGAGCAAAAGGCCATGCCAAGGGTATTGTCATTAAATCCGTTGCAGGAGCGTGTGGTTTTGATGAAAAATGTTGGCAGGGATCGCACTTCATGACTAGGTCCCTAGCATCTGACGCTGCCGTTGGCCAGTAAAATCCAGCCCTAAAAGCTTTGGCCACAAGGGCCCTGCTTCCTGCATGATGCCCGCAGGTTCCTTCGTGTATCTCACGCAACAGTGCTTTTCCATCATCAATGGCGATGCACCTTTGGAAGATCCCTGAGATGCTACGTTTGTAAAGCTCACCATTTATCACGGTGAAAGCTTTTGAACGTCTGACGATTCGCCTAGCTTCTACAGAGTCTTCTGGCAGCTCTTGTTTTGTCAGATATGCTAGGAATGGTTTGGTCCATAGTGGCTCAAGGAGGAGGACTTGTTCGGCAGGAGGGGCTGGAGATTCTTCAGCCGAAGGGGTTTGCTGTGAGCTTGCCTCTAATTCATCAGCCGATGATTTCGGAGGTTCCGACGTCTTTTCTTTTATTGATCGTTGAGCGATCACTTCGTAAAACACTCCGTCTGGGATGGGGGAGCATGTAGACCCGATGTTTGCCAAAGTGTCGGCTTCCTCATTACTGGCTCTGCCAATATGTTTGAGCTCGCATCCTTCGAATTTAGCCTCCATATTCTGATACAGCTGCCGATAAGCGATCATGTTGTCACTAACTGCGTCGCACAAGTTCATCGACTGCTGCACCACCAAGTTCGAGTCTCCATAAATTTCTAGGCGAGTAGCACCACACGCTTTTGCCATTTTCATTCCATGCAACAGCGCTTCGTATTCTGCTTCGTTGTTTGTTGGCAGAGAGAAATTCATGCGTAGTATATACTTCATCTTATCTCCCTGCGGTGATATCAGCACCACTCCTGCTCCTGCACCTGTACTCCGTTTCGACCCATCGAAGTACATGTCCACGACCCTGACATGTCGGGTGTTGCCGGTGTCTGTGACTGGATCCAATCTGCCACAAAGTCTGGAAGTACTTGGGATTTTACCGCCGTTCGGTTGACGTAAGTTGTGTCGTGTGGTGCTAGTTCGATAGCCCATTGGGACACCCGACCTGTGGCTTCAGGATTGGTCATTATGCTCTTCAGGGGCGCTTCACTTACAACTTTAATCGGATGTTCCGTGAAGTAGTGCCGCAACTTGCGAGCTGACCTCCATACTGCATATGCCAGTTTCTGGTGATGGGGATACCTCTGCCTTGCAGGCGTGAGTACTTCACTGAGATAATAAACGGGCCGCTGCACACCATGGACTCTTCCTGCTTCCTCTCGTTCGATGACTAGAACGCTGCTGAAGACTTGTGCCGTTGCAGCTATGTACATGAGCAACGTCTCCTTCTCGCGTGGAGTCACAAGTACTGGGGAGGTTGATAAGATTTTCTTCAAGTTGTCGAAGGATTCCTGTGCCTCCTTTGTCCACTCGAACTTTTCTGATTTTTTTCATCAGGTTGTAGAAGGGCAAGGCTTTCTCCCCCAGCTTTGCAATGAACCTGCTGAGCGCTGCCAGTCGTCCCGCCAGCTGCTGCACTTGGTGCAGATTCTTTGGCGGCTCCATATCGGGAATGGCTTTGATTTTTAAGGGATTGGCTTCGATTCCCCTGGCCGATATGAAGTACCCGAGTACTTGTCCTCCGGGTACTCCGAAGAAGCACTTTTTGGGATTCAACTTGATTTTGTATCTGTCCAGATTGTCGAAGGTTTCCCGTAGATCATCGATGAGTGTGGCTGCGTGCTTCGTTTTCACCACAATGTCGTCGATGTAAACTTCAATGTTTCTTCCGATCTGCCCGCAAGGCACGCTTGCATGCAGCGTTGGTAAGTGGCTCCTGCATTTTTCAACCCGAAGGTCATGACGTTGTAACAGAAAACGCCGTGTGGGGTGATGAACGCGGTTAGCTCCTGGTCTTCTTTCTTCAGTTTAATCTGGTTGTACCCGGAGTATGCATCGAGAAAAGAGAGACGGTCGCATCCAGCTGTGGAATCGACTATTTGGTCTATTCGAGGTAACGGGAAATGATCCTTCGGGCAGTGCTTGTTAAGGCTGGTATAGTCGATGCACATGCGGAGGGCGGTTGTGTCCTTCTTCGGCACCATAACGGGATTGGCCACCCACTCAGATTCCTTAAGCTCTCGAATAAACCCTGCCTTGCGGAGCCGATTAACTTCTTCGCCAATTGCTCTTCTCTTTGGCTCAGAAAACCGTCACATTGATTGTTGTACTGGTTTAGCCGTTGGGTCAACATTCAGGGCGTGCTCAGCGAGTTCCCTGGGGATACCTGGCATGTCGGATGGTTCCCATGCAAATATCTCCCAGCGCTCACGGAGGAACTCGATGAGCGCGCCTTCCTATGCGTCAGTGAGATCAGCCGAGGTATTGACCGTCTTCTTCGGGTCAGTAGGGTGCACCTGCAGCTTCTTAGTTTCAGTGTCGAACTCATCGGATCTCACGTTTCGATTGTCGGCTGGTGGCTGTGTATGGTCTGTAACGGTATCGATCGTGTTGAGTTCTTCCTTGGCTCCAAACTTCGAGGCGATCTTCTGGAACTCCCTGTCGCAGTTGTCTGATCGAGCGAAGCTGCCGTGAACGGTTATTGGGGTCCCGTTGTTGCCTGGCATCTTCAGTTTCAAGTATGCGTAATGAGGCACGGCCATGAATTTAGCGAACGCAGGCCTGCCGAGGATGGCGTGGTACTGAGATTCCCAGTCGACTACCTCGAACTCGATCTTTTCTTTCCTGAAATTACTGGGTGCACCGAAGACTACGTCTAACGACGTTTTGCCTAGCGAGTAAGCGGGTCGAGTCGGTATAATGCCGTGGAACCCTGTATCAGATTCTCTTAACATGTCGACTGTCAAACCCATTGCTCTCATTGTGCTGGCGAATAGCAAGTTCAAGCCACTTCCTCCATCCATGAATACTTTCCCCATGTTGTACCCTCCAATCTGCGCTTCAAGGACAAGGGCCGCGTGACCGGGCCTTGGGACAGCTTTCGGGTGATCCGCCCTGCTGAAGGTGATGCTTTGCTCTGACCAATTGATGAAATCCGGCGTATCAACCATGGCGACTTCTGCATATTTTACTTCTCGAGAGAACTTCTTGATTTCTCTCTTCGAAAAGCTGGTTTTATGGATCATGTTGATTTGTCCACGTAACCCTGGGAATACTTCGGATGGTACATATTCGTCTTTTTCCATTGGATCATATGGTACCGGTACATATGGTTCTGGCGGATGGTTGATACGTCTCCGACGTATCGATAATTTCTTATGTTCCATGCCACATTATTGATGATATCTACATGTTTTATGCACACTTTATGTCATATTCGTGCATTTTCTGGAACTAACCTATTAACAAGATGCCGAAGTGCCGATTCTTTGTTTTGCTGTTTTTGGTTTCAGAAATCCTAGTAAAGAAATATTCTCGGAATTGGACGAAATCAACGCCCAGGGTCCTATTTTGCCACGAAGCTTCCAGAAGACCGAAGAGGAGACGAAGTGGGGCCACGAGGTGGCCAAACCATAGGGCGGCGCGGCCCAAGCCCTGGCCGCGCCGACCTAGGGTGTGGGCCCCTCGTGACGCCCCCTGACCTGCCCTTCCGCCTACAAATAGCCTTCGTCGCGAAACCCCCGCATCTGAGAGCCACGATACGGAAAACCTTACTGAGACGCCGCCGCCGCCAATCCCATCTCGGGGGATTCAGGAGATCGCCTCCGGCACCCTACCGGAGAGGGGAATCATCTCCCGGAGGACTCTACGCCGCCATGGTCGCCTCCGGAGTGATGTGTGAGTTGTCTACCCCTGGACTATGGGTCCATAGCAGTAGCTAGATGGTTGTCTTCTCCCTATTGTGCTTAATTGTCGGGTCTTGTGAGCTGCCGAACATGATCAAGATCATCTATCTGTAATTCTATATGTTGCATTTGTTGGGATCCGATGAATAGAGAATACTTGTTATGTTGATTATCAATTCATGTCTATGTGTTGTTTATGATCTTGCATGCTCTCCGTTATTAGTAGATGCTCTGGCCAAGTAGATGCTTGTAACTCCAAGAGGGAGTATTTATGCTCGATAGTGGGTTCATGTCTCCGTGAATCTGGGGGAGTGACAGAAACCTCTAAGATTATGGATGTGCTGTTGCCACTAGGGATAAAACATTGGTGCTATGTTCGAGGATGTAGTCACTGATTACATTACGCGCAATACTTAATGCAATTGTCTGTTGTTAGCAACTTAATACTGGAGGGGGTTCGGATGATAACCTGAAGGTGGACTTTTTAGGCATAAATGCATGCTGGATAGCGGTCTATGTACTTTGTCGTAATGCCCAATTAAATCTCACAATACTCATCATAATATGTATGTGCATGGTCATGCCCTCTTTATTTGTCAATTGCCCAACTGTAATTTGTTCACCCAACATGCTGTTTATCTTATGGGAGAGACACCTCTAGTGAACTGTGGACCCCGGTCCAATTCTCTATACTGAAATACCATCTACTGCAATACCGTTCTACTGTTTTCTGCAAACAATCATCATCCACACTATACATCTAATCCTTTGTTACAGCAAGCCGGTGAGATTGACAACCTCGCTGTTTCGTTGGGGCAAAGTACTTGGTTTGTGTTGTGCAGGTTCCACGTTGGCGCCGGAATCCCTGGTGTTGCGCCGCACTACATCTCGCCGCCATCAACCTTCAACGTGCTTCTTGACTCCTACTGGTTCGATAAACCTTGGTTTCTAACTGAGGGAAACTTACTGCTGTACGCATCACACCTTCCACTTGGGGTTCCCAACGGTCGCGTGCTGTACGCGTGTCAAGCTAAATTTCTGGCGCCGTTGCCGGGGAGATCAAGACACGCTGCAAGGGAAGTCTCCACATCCCAATCTCTTTACTTTGTTTTTGTCTTGCATTATTTTATTTACTACTTTGTTTGCTGCACTAAATCAAAATACAAAAAAATTAGTTGCTAGTTTTACTTTATTTGCTATCTTGTTTGCTATATTAAAAACACAAAAAAAAATAGTTACTTGTTTTACTTTACTTAATATCATGCATGTTTTTATTTCACTAGTTAAGCATAATGGAAAATAATAAAAATATGAGAGATCTTTATGAACTTTATCTTGAATTAGTGCATGATGTGTTTGAAGAGAGAATTAAAAAACCCATGGAACTTTATATGCATGCTAATGGGAATGTTATTACTATGAATGCTTTGAACACCATTGTTGCTAATGCTACGGAAAATTCTAAGCTTGGGGAAGCTGGCTTTGATGAGCATGATATTTTTAGTCCCCCAAGCATTGAGGAGAAAATTTTCTTTTATGATTACAATATGCCTCCTATATATGATGATAGCCACTTTGTTGAATTTGCTCCCACTACAACTAATAAAATTGATTATGCTTATGTGGAGAGTAATAATTTTATGCATGAGACTCATGATAAGAATGCTTTATGTGATAGTTATATTTTTGAGTTTGCTCATGATACTACTGAAAGTTATTATGAGAGAGGAAAATATGGTTGTAGAAATTTTCATGTTACTAAAATGTCTTTCTATATGCTGAAATTTTTGAAGCTACACTTGTTTTATCTTCCTATGCTTGTCACTTTGCTCTTCATGAACTTATTTATTTAAAAGATTCCTATGCATAGGAAGCATGTTAGACTTAAATGTGTTTTGAATTTGCCTCTTGAAGCTCTCTTTTGCTTCAAATACTATTTCTTGCGAGTGCATCATTAAAACTATTGAGCCCATCTTAATGGCTATAAAGAAAGAACTTCTTGGGAGATAACCCATGTGTTTATTTTACTACAGTACTTTGTTTTTATTTTGTGTCTTGGAAGTTGTTTACTACTGTAGCAACCTCTCCTTATCTTAGTTTGGTGTTTTGTTGTGCCAAGTAAAGTCGTTGATAGAAAAGTTCATACTAGATTTGGATTACTGCGCAGAAACAGATTTCTTTGCTGTCACGAATCTGGGCAAAATTCTCTGTAGGTAACTCAGAAAATTATGCCAATTTACGTGAGTGATCCTCAGATATGTACGCAACTTTTATTCAATTTGAGAATTTTCATTTGAGCAAGTCTGGTGCCTCAATAAAATTCGTCAATACGAACTGTTCTGTTTTGACAGATTCTGCCTTTTATTTCGCATTGCCAGTTTTGTTATGTTCGATGGATATTTCGATTCCGTTGACTTTCAGTAGCTTTGTGCAATGTCCAGAAGTGTTAAGAATGATTATGTCACCTCTGAACATGTATATTTTAATTGTGCACTAACCCTCTAATGAGTTGTTTTGAGTTTGGTGTGGAGGAAGTTTTCAAGGATCAAGAGAGGGAGATGATACAACATGATCAAGGAGAGTGAAAGCTCTAAGCTTGGGGATGCCTCGGTGGTTCACCCCTGCATATATCAAGAAGACTCAAGCGTCTAAGCTTGGGGATGCCCAAGGCATCCCCTTCTTCATCGACAACATTATCAGGTTCCTCCCCTGAAACTATATTTTTATTCCATCACAGCTTATGTGCTTTTCTTGGAGCGTCGGTTTGTTTTTGTTTTTGTTTAGTTTGAATAAAATGGATCCTAGCATTCACTTTGTGGGAGAGAGACACGCTCCGCTGTAGCATATGGACAAATATGTCCTTAGGCTCTACTCATAGTATTCATGGCGAAATTTCTTCTTCGTTAAATTGTTATATGGATGGAATTGGAAAATGATACATGTAGTAATTGCTAAAATGTCTTGGATAATGTGATACTTGGCAATTGTTGTGCTCATGTCTAAGCTCTTGCATCATATACTTTGCACCTATTAATGAAGAAATACATAGAGCATGCTAAAATTTGGTTTGCATATTTGGTCTCTCTAAGGTCTAGATAATTTCTAGTAAAGAGTTTGAACAACAAGGAAGACGGTGTAGAGTCTTATAATGTTTATAATATGTCTTTTATGTGAGTTTTGCTGCACCGGTTCATCCTTGTGTTTGTTTCAAATAGCCTTGCTAGCCTAAGCTTTGTATCGAGAGGGAATACTTCTCATGCATCCAAAATCCTTGAGCCAACCACTATGCCATTTGTGTCCACCATACCTACCTACTACATGGTATTTCTCCGCCATTCCAAAGTAAATTGCTTGAGTGCTACCTTTAAACAATTCAAAATTTATTACCCCTGATTTGTGTCAATGTTTTATAGCTCATGAGGAAGTATGTGGTGTTTATCTTTCAATCTTGTTGGGCAACTTTCACCAATGGACTAGTGGCTTCATCCGCTTATCCAATAATTTTGCAAAAAGAGCTGGCAATGGGATTTCCAGTCCCAAATTAATTAACAAAAATAGACACTCCTCCATGGTATGTGATTGTTGGACGGCACCCGAAGGATTCGGTTAGCCATGGCTTGAGAAAGCAAAGGTGGGGAGGAGTGTCATCATAATAATAAAACTAAAATAAAAAGGCACTCCTTCATGGTATGAGATTGTTGGCAGGCACCCGAAGGATTCGGTTAGCCATGGTTTGTGAAAGAAAGGTTGGAAGGAGTGCCACACAAAAATAAAATAAAATGGGAGCCGCTCTTTGAAGGTTTGTCTGGCAAGGGGTTAGAGTGCCCACTACCATTCGTTGACGACAACAAACACCGCTCAAAATTTTACTTTTATTGCTCTCTATATGTTTTCAAAATCAAAGCTCTAGCACAAATATAGCAATCGATGCTTTTCCTCTTTGAAGGACCATTCTTTTACTTTTATGTTGAGTCAGTTCACCTATTTCTCTCCATCTCAAGAAGCAAACACTTGTGTGAACTGTGCATTGATTCCTACATACTTGCATATTGCACTTATTATATTACTCTATGTTGACAATATCCATGAGATATACATGTTACAAGTTGAAAGCAACCGCTGAAACTTAATCTTCCTATGTGTTGCTTCAATGCCTTTACTTTGAATTATTGCTTTATGAGTTAACTCTTATGCAAGACTTATTGATGCTTGTCTTGACGTACTATTCATGAAAAGTCTTTGCTATATGATTCACTTGTTTACTCATGTCATATACATTGTTTTGATCGCTGCATTCACTACATATGCTTTACAAATAGTATGATCAAGGTTATGATGGTATGTCACTCCAGAAATTATCTTTGTTTATCGTTTACCTGCTCGGGACGAGCATAAACTAAGCTTGGGGATGCTGATACGTCTCCGACGTATCGATAATTTCTTATGTTCCATGCCACATTATTGATGATATCTACATGTTTTATGCACACTTTATGTCATATTCGTGCATTTTCTGGAACTAACCTATTAACAAGATGCCGAAGTGCCGATTCTTTGTTTCTGCTGTTTTTGGTTTCAGAAATCCTAGTAAAAAAATATTCTCGGAATTGGACGAAATCAACGCCCAGGGTCCTATTTTGCCACGAAGCTTCCAGAAGACCGAAGAGGAGACGAAGTGGGGCCACGAGGTGGCCAAACCATAGGGCAGCGCGGCCCAAGCCCTGGCCGCACCGACCTAGGGTGTGGGCCCCTCGTGACGCCCCCTGACCTGCCCTTCCGCCTACAAATAGCCTTCGTCGCGAAACCCCCAGTACCGAGAGCCACGATACGGAAAACCTTACTGAGACGCCGCCGCCGCCAATCCCATCTCGGGGGATTCAGGAGATCGCCTCCGGCACCCTGCCGGAGAGGGGAATCATCTCCCGAAGGACTCTACGCCGTCATGGTCGCCTCCGGAGTGATGTGTGAGTAGTCTACCCCTGGACTATGGGTCCATAGCAGTAGCTAGATGGTTGTCTTCTCCCCATTGTGCTTAATTGTCGGGTCTTGTGAGCTGCCGAACATGATCAAGATCATCTATCTGTAATTCTATATGTTGCGTTTGTTGGGATCCGATGAATAGAGAATACTTGTTATGTTGATTATCAATTCATGTCTATGTGTTGTTTATGATCTTGCATGCTCTCCATTATTAGTAGATGCTCTGGCCAAGTAGATGCTTGTAACTCCAAGAGGGAGTATTTATGCTCGATAGTGGGTTCATGTCTCCGTGAATCTGGGGGAGTGACAGAAACCTCTAAGATTATGGATGTGCTGTTGCCACTAGGGATAAAACATTAGTGCTATGTTCGAGGATGTAGTCACTGATTACATTACGCGCAATACTTAATGCAATTGTCTGTTGTTAGCAACTTAATACTGGAGGGGGTTCGGATGATAACCTGAAGGTGGACTTTTTAGGCATAGATGCATGCTGGATAGCGGTCTATGTACTTTGTCGTAATGCCCAATTAAATCTCACAATACTCATCATAATATGTATGTGCATGGTCATGCCCTCTTTATTTGTCAATTGCCTAACTGTAATTTGTTCACCCAACATGCTGTTTATCTTATGGGAGAGACACCTCTAGTGAACTGTGGACCCCGGTCCAATTCTCTATACTGAAATACCATCTACTGCAATACCGTTCTACTGTTTTCTGCAAACAATCATCATCCACACTATACATCTAATCCTTTGTTACAGCAAGCCGGTGAGATTGACAACCTCGCTGTTTCGTTGGGGCAAAGTACTTGGTTTGTGTTGTGCAGGTTCCACGTTGGCGCCGGAATCCCTGGTGTTGCGCCGCACTACATCTCGCCGCCATCAACCTTCAACGTGCTTCTTGACTCCTACTGGTTCGATAAACCTTGGTTTCTAACTGAGGGAAACTTACTGCTGTACGCATCACACCTTCCACTTGGGGTTCCCAACGGTCGCGTGCTGTACGCGTGTCAATGGTCGTAGGACCTTGCTTTCTCCTCCATCATACGTACTCTTGATACAGCTTCAGCTCTAAGATCATCGCAGAACTGTCGAATTTCTAGGAAGTGTCGGCACTTCTTCAACGGATGGCTGGACTTCTCCCGACCATCTTTTGGGTCATAGTAGGAGTGGAGGTAACATGGCGCCTCGAGTTGCTCCGTGGCCGAGAGGTATGGAGAACGGGTGCGACCCCTGATTGTCGATGTGTCATGGCATCCTTGCTCAAACTGCCGAGGATGAACTACCGTTTTGCCTTCCTCTTTACGATATGAACTTTTTCGCCTCTTCCTTTGCCCAGCCGCGGTGTCAAGATCCCCTCGGTCGCTCTCTTGCGTGCTTCTGGGTGAAATTTTTAGGGTTGTCGCTGAAGGGACACCCTCCGGGGGTACGGCCTTTGAGTCGGAAGCGCCGGCCCTCGGGAGGCGGAGGAAGCCTCCGGAGTCGATGATGAAGTGGACGCCACCGAAAACAGCCTCCGGGTCGTGAGATGATGCCATAGAGTTTAGATGAAGTGCTTCGCGGCGCGGCACGAACTCGAAGGACCCGCATCGGACCGGATCTCTTGGCTCCGCCGGCGTCGGTGATTCGAGTAAAAACGCCGCGGATGTGACTGGTGCTGCCGATGCTTTGCCTTGTGCCGACAGCTTCCCACAGACGGCGCCAATTGTCGAGGGTACTCCTCGCCAATGCCCTCCGATAGGGGCTTAGGGTTGATGGAATCCTGCAAGCTGACACGAGACATCGGTTCACAGACAAGCGGGGAGAGCGATTTACCCAGGTTCGGGGCCCTCGATGAGGTAAAACCCTTACGTCCTACCTGTCTGTTCTTGATTATGATGACAATGGTTTACAATGGGGTGCCGAATAGTTCGGCTGAGATCTCGTCGAGATTACTACTGCTAGGGTTACCTAGCTCTAAGCTTTTTCTAGCTATGATCGCTAAGATTGTTCGTGTCCCTCGGCAGCCCCTCTCCTGGCCTTTATATTGGAGGCCAGGTCTCAAGGGTCCTAACCGAGTACGACTAGGTTTACATCACTTTTAGATCTAATCTTTCCTTGTTGACCGCTTCCTTGTCTTGCCCGCCAAGGCTTCTTCCGGTGCGCTGTCCAGGTGGCCCATCTAGCGTTCGGGTGTCTTCATGGGCCTTCAATTAGTCAATATAGGATAGGGCAACGTCCATTACTCGAAGGGTAGTGCCCACGTCAACAGCGGCAACCGGAGCTTCTTCGACCGGCTCCACTAGATCTAGATTTATTAAGATTTAGTTTAGTTTTATTTAAATTTCACTTGAATTTATATAAATCCTAAATATTTGGATAAAATTCATCCGGTTGGTTTAAATTTTGCAAGTTTAAATTTTTAAATAAAATATACTAGGAACACCGTTGGGCAAATGTCTCCAATAGGGCTTGCTTGGCACTGTTGCGAGACGGACTATCGAGGTGACCATTGGAGTTGGAGATGATATTGACTATTGGGCAACCGCGGGAGATGCTCTAAGTTTCGTGCTAGCTAAGTTCACCTTAGCAATGTCTAATATTTGTAGTCAATTGTTCTGTCTAGCAAGTACTCCCTCCGTTTGAAAATGTAAGATGTTTAGGTGCTTACAAAATAGACTAGATATAAACTAAACTGGGTGAACTTACATACTAAATATAGACTAGATACAAACTAAAGTGGGTGAAGCAAAGAAAATATTTCAGCATCTTACATTTCCAAACGGAGGAAGTAGTGAATAGCAACAAATACCTCGTCAGTTGTATGCCAACTGCCAAGGAAAATGCATGACCGCTGGTAAGCTAAGCCAGCTGCACGCCCACCAGTTCAACGCTGCAGCTAATTGCATGCATTCTCGGTTCGTGAAATTAACAATCGGAAGCCTGTACACATCTTATTATTCATTCAAAATACTAATGGCAATAGTAAAGTCTCGAACGCAATTGGGTTTTGCTGGACGACCCAAAAGCTACACGCCTACACGAACACACGCTGAAGTATGAACAGAACTGAAAGACGTACGGTACTACCAATGTTGTTTAATAGTGGAGTAGTCAACTAGCCATGCAAGCCACGGACGGACCCGATCGGCCCGTCTGTTGATCAAACCGCGTGCTCCATCATGGCCCTGAACTCGCGGAATCCGACCCTGCCGCCGCCGGCGTCGCCGTGGCGTGCGGCCGCGGCGGCGACCATGGCGGCGCAGTCCTCGTATCTAGCGCCCTCGACCATGCCGAGCCTCCGGAGCACGCCCCACAGCTCCGCCGCGGACACGTACCCGTCGCCGTCCCGGTCGAACACCCCGAATGCCTCCCGCAGTTCCGCCTCCCCGGCCTCCTTGCTGCCCCACGCCACCTCCTCCATCACCCCCATCGCCTCGCAGACGCCGCACACCGACGTCGACGATGACAGCGGCATGCCGAGGCTCGCGGTGACCGCCGCGGCGTCAGAGCCCGACAGGCGCCCGCAGTCCCGGCCATACCTCGCGGCGCACTGCTCGCAATGCGGCCGTGGGGCGTCGTCTACGACGCTGGCGTCGCCGTTGCGCCCGAGGAGGTCGAGGATGCTACGGCCAGTGAGAATGGCGTTCTTGGCCAGGGGCTGGAACACGAACGCGATCAGGAGAGATGACACCGACATGACCAGACCGTCTTGACACGCAGCTCCCCACATTGCTTGCGATACAAGGCTGTGTGAACTAGACAGGGGTTAATTAAAGCCTTTTGCAAAACAGGTCGTGGCTTTGGGAGAACGTTATTGTGTTGACGCATCCATGGATGAGCGAGTGCATATATATAGTGAGTTCCGGCAAGGAGCAAAGATGGAGATGGGGACATGGAGTACGTGTGGAAGTTCGCGGCAACTCGCCAGGAGTAATATGATAGTGCTACTTTTTTGTGTCTTCTCCTAGTTGGTATCAAATATCAATAGCCGACTTGACTTGCGGATGACTTGGTGCGTGGGGTGATTAATTCCCCAGTCTTCCTCTGCATTTGTAAGGTCACTGGTACAAGCTAAACAACAGAGAGATCGAGCGTCGTCGTTGTAGTTTCCTGTCAATTCAGCTGCATAGTGGCCGTCGTCATAGTCGATGACGCCAAACTAGAACGTAACCGACAAGAATCGCGAGCAAAGATCAATGGAGTGTGTTTAGCGGTTCAATTTGAGAGGAAATAACATGTGGCGCCTAACGTCAATTTGAGAGAATAGGTCTACCTTCTCACTGTAATTAGTACGTCTAAAGTAAGCTAACGTAATTCTTTTGGTAACTTGGATAGTTGTATTTTCTATAAAAAAAACTTGGATAGTAGTGAAGGTGAAAGTAAAAGTGACACTGATGTGTTTAAAAAAAGAGTTTTGCTAATTCTCCAACTGTGAATTACTTAGTTCTCAGGCGGTGCCAAAAACGATGATACGGCGTTGAGATCCATGCAAGAAGTAATACTCGTCTGAACACGCAAAACATACCCTATGTTTTTTCCACTAGCTACATAAAGAAATTGCTACAACAATGAGAAAATTTCTATAGACATGTGTGAATAAATTTGTAAATTTGACCGAGATTCTGCCATGTTTGCTTTTTATAGGATAGTATAATCAAATCTATCAAACTAAGTGAATATAGTATTAGTTAATTATTAGTCGGACGATACAGAACAGAGCATTCTAAAAAGGGTCCAAAACATTTTGAAAGAGGATCCAGCGTCACCTGATTTATTCTTAAATCACACACATTTGTGATTAGTCATTGGACATTTTTTATCGAGCAACTCTTCATGTTTATTTAATCTCAAACCATAGTTTATTTATAGTTTATTTGGGAAAATTTTAAACTAAGAATCACAAAATGGACTATCAACGAGCAAATTTTTGAACTAGAAATCAAAAAATAAACTGTAAGTGAGATTTTGGTGGTATCCCACTTGACACATTAAGTAGGGCTTGCTATTGGTGAAATATAAAGTTATAATTTAGGGCATGTGCAATGGTTAATAAACCATCTTATCTTAACCACGCCACATAAATTAGATATAATAAAAAAATGATGTATACAATGGGTTATCTTTTAAGTCTTATCTTTAATAACCAAACAATTATAAATTTATGGTAAGAGAGATTATACTATAAGATCATCCCTTAATAAGAAAGGCAAACCTTTTTATAACTTTATCTTTTGTCCACCTCAACATTTACTCTACGTGGTATTGTTAAGATATCATCATTGTACATGCTTAGGCGTGTGCAAATACGTCGCAACTACCCCATCCAATCGAGTAGGAGACGTGAGGGAGACTCCAACAATATCCAAAGATGACTTTAGCGATGGTTCGGCGTCAAGTCTACCATCCCTGTGATGCACAACTGTATATGAGAAACCCACGTCGAACCTATATGACTCTATGAGGCTATAAGGACAAGTACAATAGGATGACATCAGTCTTCTTGCCATGTTAAAACATTTCCTTAGTTAGAAGAGAGAAAATAAAGAAAGAGAAGGTTGTCTACCCTTAGTTAAGGGATGATGTATTATTAAAAAATAATGGAAGACTATTCTCTCCATTGTACCATTTATCTTTTCCTTAGCAATATAATTATTTACTAAATTTTAATTACTTCTTGTTAATTGCTAGAGATAATAATAAGATATATGTACCGCAACACTTATATTTGTTGTCTTCTTAAAATACTACCTCCATCGCAAGGCTTAAGGCTTATATTATTTTTAAGAAGTCAAACTATGTCAAATTTGATTAAGCTTTTACCAAAAAATATTAACATGCAAAATGCGAAATTAATATCATTAAATAGATAATGAAATACATTTTCATATGATATCTACAAAATATTATATTTATTAATAGTTTGTTCTAAAAGTTTGATCAAACTTTACTTGGTTTAACTTTTTTTTTAAAAAAAAAAAAGCCTTAAGCCTTCTCTATCAGATGCAAAGTGAACTAGGAAGTGTGTACACACCCGTACGTCAATCGGTTTTGAGTTGACTGAAATCAGCTTCTTCTTTTTTAGCGAATGCAGTTTTTTTTTCTCTTTTTAAATTTTTTTTTACGGCGCAGCGCGTGTGCCGGCCCACCTACGCCAGACAAACTCGCCCATAGTCCTTTTCGTCATTATCCACTAGCTATAGACCCCATAAGCTATAGCCAGAGAAACTTCACAGAAAGTTCCATGATCGAGGTGACGTGCTCCAGTGAACTCGGTATAGCATATACTATGCTTTTGGCGTGTGGCCTCTCTCCTCCGGCGAAAGTCATCATTCTTTCTATTTTCCTTTGGCGGATAGCTTGGATCATTCTCACCTTCTCACGCACTGCACTTCAAACGCGTCGGGGGCAGGTTACCATGTCGTGTTCTTCTTGGTTTTACGTGGTTCGTCCGTATACTTAACGGTTTAAGAGCATGTTCACCGGCAATTCCAAAAAAGCGAGGTATTTGGAGATACCGGAATGATGTGATCTTCAACGCTGCTACTCCGGCCATCGTGACGATCAATACGAAGATTAAGGATGAATTTGAGCTGTTGCGGGCGTCAGGAAAGTGAGATTTGACTCGAGGAGTTGCCACCCCATGTTGGTAGCATGAACTAGCCGCTTATGGCGTGGTCTTGGGTTCTTTGTCCTTCCTTCTATATATCTAATACACTATCCAGGGTGTATTCTTGAAAAAAATAGTGTCATTGAAGGCATTAGCGGTAGCTCGCTTGATATAGGAAGGGGATCCCCACACGGGCGATTCCAATAGGATATCCCAATAGAAATTTTAGGCCAAAAATAAACTAAAACTCATAAGAAGGGATTGAAATTCGAATCTCGTTTTTGGGATAGAAATTCGAAGTCTAGTTCGACCAACACGCCAAAACGCCAAATCGCCACGATAGAACTTGGGATTCATGGCCAAACAGATCAAATGAATAGTGTGAATGATGCGAGCACATCCATCACATTTGACTCATCGATCATCGACGGATTCACGGTCTCCGCCTCCTTCACCGGCGGTGGGTTGCCACCGCCATGCCTGCAACTGCCGCCATGGTCGTCACTACCGCCGACGCTTGGGCGACTAACACCTCCTTACTAATGCGCGTGTGGTACATCTCGTGCCATGCTCTCACCAATGGATCAATGCCCGATATGTCAGCCATCAAGATCTTGGCCTCTTGCATCATCTTGGCCAATGCAATGCTCGATGCTTCATTCATGGTATTCATCATGTTGGCTTGGGCTTCCATCTTGGAGGCTTCCATCTTGGAGGCTTCCACCTTCTTCCTCTCAAGCCTCAACTTCACATCTTACTTGTCCAATATGACCATCCACGTGATGGTTCCCCTTGCGTCCCTCTTTTTGTTCTAGATTAAACCATCTTCTCAATGATGGCATTAAGGCTGGCCAATGAGGACGCCCCATTCCTCTTGGCCTTGGCATTCTTGTTGCCAATTAGGCGACCGGCCGAGGCCGCCGAGGAGGGAAGTGGTCCATCTTCCGCTTCGCCGTCTCTTTGAGAGTTAGTCGGACCATGTCCCATTTCTTCCGCATTGGGAGTCATGTTGGAAGCGGCGCCGGCGAGGTTGATGGCACTCTCTGGACGTGAACTGGAGAGGCGGGCGGCCAGGAACTGGAGCAGCGAGCGGGAGGGAGGAATTTGGGGAAATAGTTATAGGATTTTAATGTGGTTTGGGGAAATAGTTATAGGATTTTAATGTGTGCCTGCTAGGTGGGACCCATGGCAAAATCTGACGCAGTGTGGTGCACCGGCGTGCCAGCTTCCTACCCCGAGCGTAGAGCCGGCACTAGAGTGTTGACTATTCTATTAGGCTCTAAAATCGACCAACCACTTTTGAAGCACGTCGGTGTGGCCCAAAAATAATGCCGAACGCTCGGACAATCATAGAGCTATTGGAGACGCCACTAGGGTTGCCGGTGGAGATGCTCTGATCCAATCACTCACTCGTAGATGGAGTCCTCACGCACGCCCCGTGAAGTTTCTCTGTGAACCCCGCTTCACATACCACTAGTCAGTAGTTGGCTAGTTGCTCACACGGAAAGGGACAACCACTTGTGCATCCCGGGGTCCAGGTCCTCGCTTGACTCCAGTCTTTCCCAGGACCAAGGGAGCAAGGTCGTCTAGACGTTGCATCCCATGGTTTTCATCAGAAAGTGGCATCTCATTACACTGCAGCACAAGTGGCCGTGTGGGATTTCATTCTGTTCGGGCTCTCCCGTGAATTTCTGTTCTGATATCCTAGCTACGAACTAACTAAACCAATAGGTCTCACTGAGTCACTGGGCAGTTTTGACATGTATGCACTTCTTTTATGTGAGAATTATGTACTACCATGCACTCGTTATACGTGCCGGCAAATATCTGAGCTGACAGCTTCTATATAGGCACTATAACATGTAAATCAGGTGACCCATGACCCAGATACAACAATCAATTAAAGCCATAAGAGTAAGCTGGACAGCCTAGCAAAGACCCATCTACAACCACACCTACCAAGTCCTGTTCTTGCTCAAACAGTCTCACTGTTCCAGTCTCGGTCTGAAAACTGATGCAGAATCGCACATAGAAAGTTGATATCCAGCAAAGAAGATTTTTTTTATAAGAAACTGCCCAATTCTTGTTCAAATAAGGTGCCCTCTGTTCAATCTGAAGCTGAAAATGAAAATAAACCATCTGACCCAGCGAGCTGGTCCAGTTCAGAACTTTGATTCACCAAAACAACCATCAACAGAGGCTTCAACAAGAGATCATTATCAATTTATCATGTTTGAGAAACTCCAGCAGATGACAAGAAACAACCAAGGGAGCAGCAGTACTGAATGCTAGCACCAGATGTGCATAATCCTCTAGGTGTGAGATTTAAGATCAGATGAAGCAAGCACCCGCATAGTCATGTAACTAGCACATGATGCAACCGCCCAACCTTGGATCGATATCCTGAATCGTGGATTCAACTGGAACATGAGGGCCAAGCAAAATCGCTTCTCATTGTAAACCCTTGTCCAAATCTCTTCCAGGAAACTTCTCACACTGATAGCGTAAACTGTTGCCAAACAGATGCTCCAGACAACTGTTCATCAGAAGCAGGTTTCCTTGGGTTCAACTGCCAAACCTGTAATTATCCCGTTCACATAAACATACTAGAGTACTTTTATTTCACATAAGTATGCTGTGTCGTACTGTAAACACGGCGGGCATCAAACAGGTTACAACCCAGGTACAGGTTTTAGAAGAGAAAGCGAACATAACAGCTTGTTCTTGCAGAGTCGGATTAAACAAATATTTACAGGAAACCACAGCATAAAGGCGCCCGGCCTCACAGGAATCTCCATTCAGAACTCCTTTGGCATGTTGGAAGCACAGGGGCCAGGGCAATGCGTGGCTACAAGATAAGGTAATCATTTAGCATGATATCAGATGAGCGAGTTTATTATAATTCTTACCATTGCTCCCATCAGTATGATCTAGCAGCCTAATTACCTTCAGCTCTCAGAAGATGATGACTGATTTGGGAAGAGCTCATCCAAAGCAGAGCGTATATCACTATCAGACACATTTTCTGGAAATATAGGACTCCCAGGCTGGCTGCCTCCATTATGGTCAGTACCCTCTACATCACTACTACTTGACTCGGCATCATCTCCATCAGCACTCACCGTCCCACCACCGCTGCCTGACTCGCACGGGTTCTTTGATTCCTCGGTAGGCAACTGAAAGCGACAAACTGGACAAGAACTGTGGAGCTCCAGCCATGGAAGGATGCAACTGGTGTGAAACTTGTGTTGACAAGGCATCTCCTTTGCTTCTGTCCCCATTTCAAACTCCTCAAGACAGACTGTACAGCCCAATACTTCCTGGATGTTCACAGTTGGCAATGCGGCCACTGATTCCTTCTTAGCAGGAGGTGTGCCAGAACGATTCAGGTCACTATCTGCCAAACGCTGCAAGAGAAGATCTAGGCCAGGACCAAGAAAGTAGTCTCCAAGTGAAACGCCAGTATTGGTGTTGCTTGAGTGCTCTTGGTTGCCATTAGGTCCAAATGTTCCCTGGAGAATAATGGCCTCATTGTTGGAGTTGATCAGTATCACGCTTTCCGTCCTTTCTCTCCCTCGATCTCTCTCCCTCGCCCTCTCCCTTTCTCTCTCCCTGTCTCTTCTAGCCCTCTCCCTCTCCCTTCTTTCTCTCAGGCCCTCCAGGCCTCTATCCCTGTCCCTGCCAATGTCATCCAAACCCCTCAAGTCATCACGGAGAGTCTGAAGCAGCCTGACAAGCGACGAGCCCCTCCTCCTCCGCCTCCTAATCAAGTCTTGAAGCTCACGGTCCGAATCATCATCATCCTCCTCTTCGTCCTCATCATCAGTATCCCTCAATGCCCTGCGGATCCTTGCCTGCCGTCCCTCCTCCTCGTCAGAAGAAGAATCCATCATATCCCTGCGTGGCCTTGATCGCCGCGACGAACCACCCATCATCCCAAGCAGCAGCGGGGCCCAGAGCGAGAGGTTCTGCTCAGACCTCACGTTCGCCGACGGCTCAAACTCCTCGGACCCCATCTCTTCCACGAACCCGCCATCACAGTCGGGGCACTTCTTCTCCGGCTCCACGGGGACGACCACTTCCTCGCAGTTGTGGCACCAGTACCTGGTTTCCTGAGCTTCTTCCATCTCGTGACTCCCCTGCAAACACTCTCCTCCTCCCTCTCCCCACTGTATCTTCCGGTCCTGATCCACAACCGAAGCACTTTATAGCATCCAAGCAGCTCGCTACGCGGTTAATAAGATCCCTTCCTTCAGCAGCACAGCAAAGCTATCCTTGGCACCCTGAAACAACTTTCCCCATGAGAATCTCCACTAAAATTTGCACTACCGCGAGAAGTAACAGATCTAACATAAAAGAGGCAATCCAGTTCCTGGTAGTGATAAACACACTTCACGATCAAGAAAGGCAGGGTGTTTCTCGGAAACTTTCTACACGAGCACCTCTACTAGATTCGAACCAACACAGAAAAGTAGGAGATCTAACAAGTTCCTGCTAACCATGGTTACCAATCACGAAAGGTGGGCGGTGCTTCACTCGTTGAAGCTTCCTACAACCGCATATATATATCCACAAGTACAGCAGCCATGCCTACCAAGAAATCGGGCCAAACATAATTCACCTGGACTGCAAGTCCACAACAAACGGTGAAACCGAGGGTCACTCCTGCCCTCAGATTCGATTCAAACAAGCAGAGGCCGCGCGTACCGGCTCGGTAATCCGAACCGCGGCTCTACCACCCGCTACAGATCCGTGAGAACGACAAACCTAAGCGAGCGACGGCGCAGGATCTGCGATCGCAGGCACACAAACAAACTCGCACGACTCTACTGCTCCTCGAACCAGACGATCAGACGGACTGACGAAGCAGGAAATTGAGCACGAGAAGGAGCGCAAACCATGTCGTCGGGGGGTCGGCTCAGTATCAGGCCATGAATCCGCGGAGCTGAGCTTCGGCTTCCGCCGGCGCGAGTGGTTAGCGAGGTGGTTAGAGGGGAAAGGAAAGGGGCGGCGGGCGGGGGGATAAGTCGTGCGTGCTGTGCACAGGACAAACCATCAGGCGTGGCGTGGCGTGGCGTGGCCAGGTCGTTGCTTCCCAAGTGAATTCCTATTTTCTTACTCCGACTGCTGTTTTACAGATTTGACCTCGCGTTTAAAATATTTGCAGCCCGGTGGGAGGGCCTCGGGATTCCGATACGTGTCCTTTTTTTCTTGCGAAACCCGTGTTTGGGTACTACTACTACTTTGACCCACTTGTGCAAACCACCCAATTTTCAATCGTGTGCTGTACCAATATTCCGGCAGAATGCGATGTGCAATCGAACCGATTTGACGTATGCTAACTAGAGCTGCTCTGAGTAGCTGTGTGCTTGCATTATCTACGTATTGTAGTAGTATCATTATTTGTTTCTAAGATTGTCGTGGCGAATTGCGAGTTTTTATTTTGCATGTGTTTTTCTACTCCATCTTAAGGTTATAAATTTCATGTTTGAAAGCGATTATATAGTACTCCCTCTATCCCATGAAACTTGTCTGAAATTTATCGAAATTTAGATATATCTAGACACTAAATAGCATTTAGATACGGATTGCATTTAAATTTTGGTAAACTTTTGATATATTTCATGGGACGGAGGGGGTACTACATATGCGAGCAAAACGTAACAAATACTTATGATTGGAAATATTCTTGTACTACATCGATCCACTTGTGTAATCGTCTCATTTTCAAATCAACTAGGGAATTCTATGATATTTTGACTATAGTGTGACGTGTGATTGAACCAATTAACTATTACCTCTGGTCTCTTTTAATTGACTCAGATTTAGCATAACTTTGTACTAAATATGAGTCAATTAAATAGGACTGGAGGGAATAGTTGTTAATAGGTGTGTGCTTGCATTATCTGCGTGTTGTATCATTTGTCCTAAGGTTGTCGTGACGACCGCGAGCATTTTAGTATTTGTAGTTTTTTTTTTATCTTAAACACATAAGTCCATGTGAATTACGTGTTCCAAAGTAACACTCTTCATTATCTAGAGTCTGTAATATCTCAGGTAATGGGGTTACAAAAATAGAGGAAACAGATGTGTGCATTGCATTCATGCATAGAAAATCTGGGAAATTTTCGCGCTTTAAAGTAAAACAGTCACATTAACTGAAGTTTAACTTGACCTTGGTGGAATTGAAGTAGCTCATCAAGTCAAGCGCTATAAACCTCAATGTGACTTTGTTAAAACCTTGTTTTGGGAAGAGATGATTTGATCTAAGGAGTTAGATCAAATGGAACCAATAAACAACACAACAACACTTTACTCAATGATCAACTACTTGATCTTATAAAAGATCATAATAAGGTAATCCTTGGCATAACATATGAATATCAATTCAATTGCAAATCAAGTAACAATAAAATGGAAAAACCATTCTTCACTTATCTTTTCCAGTTCTTAAACTAATCCTTGATCCTACCCTGAACCTCGTGGTATTCATTTTATTTCAAGCTTGGAAATAAGACAAGGAGATCAACTCTAGAAGTATATATTCCTCTCTATCACAGTTAGCTTTACATCAAACCTAGAGAGGTGAGAGTTCTACAATAATTATTAGAGAAGCAACAAACCTTGAGCTAAACCTTGGATATACATCCAAGTATTCAAATCATCATCTTCAAGAGGAACCCTAGGATATTATTCAAGACCTTCCCTAGAGAGAGAACCCATTTATGTTAACCATAGATATTGGTGACTACATCATTACCTTTGGAGAATAACCTTAGGTTAGAATTGAAGTCCTTCCCAAATGAGAGAGACCTTTCATACTAATCCTAGTTCTGTTTATTTAAGAATAAAGGACAACCTTTGAACTAAAGTATTAGGTTGTAAACCATTTCCCCTGGAGTGGTGAGATAACCTAATATCACATGGAATAATACCATACCCATGAATTGATAAAGTAAGGTGGAGATATTAGGAGAACACCATGAAACCTAGAATAACAATTCCTATGAGAGAGAGCTCAAGCTAAGGTGTTACACTTAAGAAAGTTGAGCCAACACTTGATTGTGAGGGAGAGAACTATCCATATACCCAGATGATTGTATCATCAATTCCTGGAAAGAACCCTAAGTTAATATCTCAGATATTCTACTGGGATATAAATTATTGAGGCAACCATAGTAGTCACATCCAAGAAAGTAAAATAGAAGTGTTATATCCTAGTTGATCAAGACAATGCTTGATCATGGAAGAGAGAACCCATTTAATGAGAGATCCCTAGGAATCCAAACCTTGATCATTATAAATTAAGTGATGATCATAAACCCTAAGAACTTGAGGTAGAGATATTAAGAACAAGTGTATCATGCCTAATCCATGACCATGCTTTGGAGAAATAGGAGAATAATCCAAATGCTAACACTTATATGATTAGAAGATGTTATTCACCACATGAAATCATAGGGAGGTAACTAGTAAGCAACCATAGGCTTATATCCCAACCTTAACTTGTGAACCACTTTGTGATCATAAGTAGAATTCTACCACATCTACATTCCACTTATTCTTCACCTAAGAAACCTAAGAAAACCTTAGAGAAAAACTCCATACTTTATATGGTGAGAAACCATTAATCCATATAACCAAAGTTAACTATAAAAAGAACCATAACCACTTTAGTTACTTTAATGATAAATTGAGGATAGTAATAGAAGTTAATTGGTATAAGATAAAACCAATTCTCAAGTCCCTACTAATTAAAGGAGAACTGAAATAATTAAGTAAGTAACCATATTACCTTGGTTAGGGGAGATTAAACCCTAGCAAATGCAATATGATGTCATCCCCAATTCCATAAACTAGAATTATATCTCAACCCTAATTTATACACCCTTATGGCAATCATAATATAAACCCAAGACATAATTGAGATTCAATCCATGTGTCATTAGGTAATTAGCATTTGAACCCTTATGGTTCATTAATCAAATCCTATGCTCCAATTATAAAACAAAGAGCCACCTAATGCTAAGTCCTATAATTAAACTCATGTGTGGTTATCAACCACTTATCCCTATAAATAAAGCCCAACCTTGAGGAGAGTAATGCATACTCTAGGATTTCAGATTATATTTAAAATATAATACTAAAGATAACCTTGAAAAAATTGGGTTATCATCCAACCTGCAAAACCCTAATAAAATGTTCCTCACATGAAATAATATGCAAGTTATTAAATCCTAAAATGGAAACCAATACATAATAACCATCTCTGAAATATGTGGAGATGAAAGTATCCACTGTCATAATTCTAAACAGAATTGATTACATAATAATAAGTGAATTAAAGTAAAAATATAAGTTTATGTCCAAATGTTATTTTGAATAAGTTCACAAATATGCAAGTAATTTAATATAAAATATGAATTCAAAATAAGATAGTGAAACAATAGTTGGTATTATAAATCTTGGATGAGTTAGCATATTTACAGATTATTTACAAACAGTATTGAATTCAAATATGAATTCAAATAGTAAATATAAAATAGAAAATGATAAACAGAAAAGAAAAGAAGGAAAAACTCACCTGGACCTTACCAGACCGCATCAGCCCAGTAACTAGCCCACCAGCAGCCCAACCAACCCCAGTCCAACACGGCCCAAGGCCAGCCCAATACCCCTTCGTTAAAAAAATCTCGAGGACGAGCTCGTCCTCATCCCCTTCCTTCGCATGAGCGCCAGCACGAAGACGTGCTCTGCTTCCTCACTCGCTGGCGACCTCTCCGTGATCGGCATCGTGACGAGGCACGTTCCTGGCGCCATATAAAGCTCCCCGAAGAACCCTAGCTCAGGATTTTCCCCCTCCTCTGCTCGAATTCTCTCTCAGTAACGAAACCCTAGCTCGCCGGCCTCCGTTCACCGCCGGCGATTGAGGCAGCCCCGAGCCTTGCCGTGGATGCTCCCAGAACCGCCGTCCTCCCCTCGGTCTTTTCGTCGACGCGTGCAAGCTGGGAAGCTCCCGTTCCGACGAATTTCGCCATTCTCTCCGACCACTGCCGTCATGTCCAGGGAAGAAATCCCCGCCGTCTGAGCTCCATCGGCCTCGCCATCAAGCTCTACAGACTCCCGGTGAGCTCCCGCATCTCGCAGTACCCCTGGCCTGCTCAATCGTGCCCCGTAACGCCGCCTCGTCGTCGTTCACTGTCCGCCGCCGCTCGGACTTGCTGCCGGCAAGGCTCCGGCGACCATTTGGTCACGGCGCCGCCACCTTATGGCTCAGCGCATCGCCCTGCGTCGATCCAACTCACGCGCGCGCCCGCGGGTGTCGCCCAGCGCCGGCGACCATCGTCACTGCCCGCCGGCCACCGTGAGCCATGCCACATCGGCGCCACGGTGGCAGCTGACGTGGGCTCTGGCCCACTAGTCAGTGGCTAGGGGTAGTTATACCCGGGTAAATTTAGTATTCTTCCATTAAAATTTAATTCCAGATAATTGCTGAAACTTCAAATGAATTTATAAAATTCATAATAACTCAGAAAAATGAAAATAAGATATCAAAATTCTTAGAAAAGAAAAATCTATCCAATAAAAATATAATATGAAATTTTTATATTCAATAAAAATTTAATCATTTAATACTTGTTATTTAAGTCTTATGTATTAATTCTAAATTCAATTAAAATTCAATAATTAGGAAAACTTTTCAAGTTAAATAAAAACCAGTAAATAAATAAAGAAAACATTAAAAGTAAATTTTCTTTATTTATTATTTGTAAATCATTATTAGAGAGATTTAAACCCTGATTAATAATTATCCTAATTATTAATTGTTTAAAAATAATAAAATGCCAAATGCAATATTATTTTTATCCTTAAGTTGTTAATAGCTTCAACTTTATAATAAAGTTATTAACCAAGAACTAAATAGTAATTATGAAACCCTAGTTCCAATAAAAGTAAAATTATGGTTTCATAATTTCATGTGAAATCCTAAAACCCTAATGCCATTTAGACCTTAGCTCCATTAGTACATGTGAACCCTAAATTGTTTCTAAAACCTAAACCTTAGGTTAGAGTATGTAATCATGTTGCTCTATTATCATAGAGCCATCATTAGCAACTAAAGACATATCTATGTCCACATAAAATGTAGAACCCTATCACAAGCAAATTAGTATTCCAAGTATGCATACCATTAAACCAAGGTAATCAAGTAGGGTCAACCAAGTGAAAACCCTAGATCCTATTACCAAAGCCATTATCCTTGTTTATCCCTATTTAGCATCACACCATTGTGATGAACCCTAATAGCAACCATACCTACTATTTTACATTATATAACCCTGTTCCACTAAACCCTACTAGTGTGAGATACTTATGAACCATCCTATTTAGGAACCAAACATTCTCTACTTAGAGATCCAATAGCTAAAACAAGACAACCTCAACCTTAATTGTTATACTTCTTATTCTTTAAGAAGTATGTTCTTCAAAAGTTATTCTTTTGAAGTAAATAGGAAGTAGTCATCAACCTTGCCTAATAGGACCTATCAACCCTAGCTATCTATTACCACTAAGATATATCACCATGATAGCAACCATTAATTGCTTAAGATACTTACGCTTCACTAAAACCATACAAGCCCTAGTTATTAATGAATCCAACTAGGTTGTGATCCATCTAATACTTACTCCAGCAACTAGATGAAACCATAATAAACCATAGAACTCCACAACCCTAATTATCATACTTGTTCTTTATTAAAGAACATGTTCTTCAAAAGTTATTCTTTTAAAGTATATGATAATTAATCATTAACCATGCCATATAGTGCTTAAATCAACCACTATTCAATACATGTTAGGATTATACCAATTCTCCTTGATGTGTGCTTGTAATATTATTATTGTGATATATTGCATTGCTTATTTATAATACCAAGTAATCAACCCTAATAAGAACCTTGTTTGTGAATCACTCTAAAAGTGCAACATACCCTAAAACTAATCATTAAAACTCACTAATCCTAAATCATCGGGGTTAGGTCACGCTTAGAGCGATTGCATCTCATACTTATGCATTATTGCATCCTTGCCAATCTTTTAAACATCGTCCTTACCGGATGATGATGCTATTTCAGAATTTGGAGTTAATGCGTATCGAAGACCTTGCCTGCATAATCTTGCAGTCAAGAAAGGCAAGTTCATCACTTGCTCATACCATTTGAGTATTTTTATCAAATTACTTGCAAAGTACTATGTTTATCACTATTGCATAAAAAACCAAAACCACTATTTTCATAACTATGAATATGACTATGTGGTGGGCAATGGAACCATGGATTGTGTTGATATGGTGGAAGTTCCATTGCAAGGGTCTATATCCATCTAGGATTAAACAACAAATGTCTCCAGTGATTCTTGTGCCGTAATACCCGTGTTAACCATAAGATCTGGAGTGGGACGGAATAGCCAATCGTATTTCCACCTCTTGTACATCAACGGATGCGCTTTACCGTAGCACACTTGTCATCTGTCGGGGCAAGCGGTAGGCTGGGGAAGCCAATTGAAGTCCCCACGGCTTTGTCCGTAGCACACTTGTCGCCGAAGTGCAAGCGGTAGGTTGGGGAAGCCAATTGAAGTCCCCACGGTATTGCGGTCTATGAGGGGTTGCATCTGCCGGCGAAGGAGTTTGGTTCGATCCCAGACTGTCGTCGTGGTCGGGGTCCACCCTGAAATACGGGAATAATGGGACCGGCGAGGACCCAGGGTCGGGGATGCAGCAAAGGGTGGGTGTGCGAGGTAGCGGAGAAATATGATTGGCTATGACCTTATACCGGGCCTCACACCATAGGAAGTGTGGACAAGCCTGCAGCTTGGTTGGCACCAAGGTTAAGATCTCTTATGGGTAAAGCAACACACCTCTGCAGAGTGTAAAGAACCGTGACCTGTCACTCCCTGTTCCGGGATATGGAACTGCGAACGTGGCCGGAAAGGAGCTCCATGAAGTTCTAGTAAACCGGTGAAGGCTGACGGACATAGTTCTTCTGAATAAAAGCAACCTTTTGAAGAAATGGTTATGAAAACTTGCATTGGTATTAGACTTTCTGGTCTAATGCCGTAGCTAGTGCATTAAACACCCCTTTCCTATAATGAACTTGTTGAGTACGCTCGTACTCATCCCACTCTTAAATCCCCTGCTTAGATATGGAGGCATCGAAGGAGTATCTACAGTGCAACTCGAAGGCCGAGGAGTCAATAACTACTTCAAGAGACAGGAACCTTGTCAGAGGAGTCAAATACCACATCCAACAAGGAGAAAACCTAGTTTAGCCATAGAAGAGAACTAGCTTCCTAAACCTAGCTCCTATTTAGCTAGAATCTATTCTTAGCCTCTGTAGTTAGTGGAATACTCTACAAATAGAGTTCGTGATAAGACTAGACTACGAGTCGTTCTTCTGGAGTTTATTTGCAGTTTTACCTCATTGTAAAGTAGGAGGCTGTGATGATCTTGTATAACAGAGTCGATGTTGTAATTCTATAGACATGCCTTGGACCCGCATATGTTTCTGTTGTACCACTCTGAGCGATATAATACCCGTGGAACTGTGTTTCATTGGTGTTATATCAGACTTGCATACTACACCATGCAGTGGTATGCCGGGTCACCACAGTTGGTATCAGAGCAAATGCTTTGACCTTAGGATTAAAACCCTTTAAAGGAGACCTATAGGATTGGTAGTGTCTATAGGAAGTTGTCTTAGTTAGACCAAATATTTTTATGACTTGAGATGGATATTCACTTGAGAATAATCCTGACACACTTGAGTCAACCTTTCCTACCTATCTTTCCTAAGTAAAGTTAGTTAGCTAATCACAAACATGTAGTACACTATTAAGTCCTTAAAACAATAGATGAGTAGATCACAGTTGGTATACAATACATGGTAGTCCAAAGAGAGGATACAACCATAAAGACGATATCCTATTGGAAGATGTGTACCAACACATGTTATGGTTAAGTAAGAGTTAGCCAGACCTGTAATAGGAGTAATATCAAGTGATGAAGATAATTAAGATATCCTAATAGAAGATGTAGACCAAGTTAAGTAATGGGCAAGAAAAATTATCTAGACATGTGAAACAACTGATAGTAAGGAATGAATATAAGCTATATGAGGTAATATAAACCATGATGAGTCAATCATGGGAGGAAAGGAAGAGTGATAGGAATAAAATATGTCTATTTCCATGGTGGAGATAGTAATCATATAAGATTCACCTGAGAATCGTTATGTGATGGACTAGAACCTCATAATTAATTAAGAGGAGTACAATAAGAATCCAAGTGCAAAACAATAGTGCAAGAATTGTGTTCCAAAACAATGGGAAGTGTGCCAAGCACATCAAGACCATATGTTTATGGTAGAAATACTTGAAGTATCGGAGCAATATTCTAATTATTATGTGTTTAGAGTAGCAATGTTAGAACCCAGATATACCATGTGAAATAGTCCTCAACAAAATGGAAGCTAAGTAAGTACTTCCAAAGAAAATTAGATTAACCTTAGCTATTCTAGACCATTTTGTTTCAAGTTTATCCCATTGCAAATGTGCAATTAAGGTAAAGGTTGAGACAAATAGTAGAAATCCACTTATTCGTGCTATGTATCACGATATAAACCTATCTTATGTGGTGTTATATACTACACATGAGAGCCTGATGTTTAGAGATGTCTTACTCAACTATTATATTCAGGCTTATGATGGTGTGTATTATATGCACAAAGCTGAATCTTCTTGGATTTTATTGGATTTTCATTGTTTGACTAGATCCATACATAGAGTTTAACTTTGATATGCAAGTGCATGTTGCAATATCAAGTTCTTACTTGATGCTATACACTACAAGAAAAGTTCAAATAGACAACGTCTCAAAATCGTCCGCTAAGGGGTATTTTTCGTCGCCTATGGGCCTAACCCGACGATATGGGTTCTGTTGTCGAAACTGCGTCAGGCAAAGTCCTACCACGTATTTTTCGGTCCGTCGCGCTTGGGTGCCCTTCCGCCACGGAAAATTGGACCGTTGCAGAAGTGTTTCTGGGAGCCCGTTGACTCTTGACGTCATGCAAACTGCCACGTGGCAGACGCCGTTAACTGGCAGTTAACGGCGTTAACCGCTGAAACCCCGTGGTAGATGGTAGGCCCACACGAGGCCTGCCACGTCTTAAGCAGGCCGGCCCATTAAGTTTGCGGGCCGGGCCAGCTGACTTAGTTTGACCGGTCAACTATATAGCTGGGCTGGTCCATTAGTTACGTGGGCCGGGCCTAACCTCTAAGGTTGACTGGTCAAAAGATTAATGGGCCGGCCCACTAAGCATGTGGGCCAGGCCGAATGCACTCGTTTGACCGGTCAACAGGCAAAAGGGCCGGCCCACAAAACATGTGGGGACCACTTTCATGTTATCGGGCCGGCCCATTTGCCAAGTGGGGTCCACCTTAAAGCAAGTGGGCCGGCCCAAGAAGTTATTGGGCCGGCCCAATTAGCATGTGGGTCCCACTTTCCTGCTATCGGGTCGGCCCATTTAGTACGTGGGGTCCACATTAGATCAAATGGGCCGGCCCACCAAACCAGTGGGCCGGGCCAAAAGCACAGGTGGGTCCCACTTTCCTGTTAATGGGCCAGCCCATTTAGTATGTGGGGTCCACCATATAGCAAGTGGGCCGGCCCAACAAGATAGTGGGCTGGGCCAAAAACACAGGTGGGTCCCACTTTCCAGTTAAAGGGCCGACCCATTTAGTATGTGGGGTCCACCATATAGCAAGTGGGCCGGCCCAACACGCTAGTGGGCCGGGCCAAAACCACAGGTGGGTCCCACTTTCCTCTTAAAGGGCCGGCCCATTTAGTATGTGGGGTCCACCATGTAGCAAGTGGGCCGGCCCAACAAGATAGTGGACCGGGCCAAAAGCACAGGTGGGTCCCACTTTCCAGTTAAAGGGCCGGCCCATTTAGAACGTAGGGTCCACCATATAGCAAGTGGGTCGGGCCAAAAGCATAGGTGGGTCCCACTTTCCTCTTAAAGGGCCGGCCCATTTAGTATGTGGGGTCCACCACATAAGCAATTGGGCTGGCCCAACTAGTTAGTGGGCCGGCCCAATAGTTTGTGGGGTCCACCTTATAGTAAGTGGGCCGGCCCAATTAGTGTGTGGGGTCCACCATAAATCAAGTGGGCTGGCCCAATAAGTAAGTGGGCCAGCCCATTTAGTTGCTGTTTATATGCCGGCATAATAGGCGCTTTAGGATTTTGCGGGCCGGCACATGTGTGATTTCGCTTAATTGGGCCGTTTAAGGGATGGGAATTCGTGATTTAGATACTTAGAATATTTACGCAGCATTGATTTCTGTCGGATAGCCTCACTTACCACAAGCACCAAAGAAAAAATGCGCGAAAGAACTATAAAAACTAACTAAATATTACATCGGTATTGCAAGGCTTTGAAAAAATATTACAGAACCCAGCGAAATTGAATGGTAATTAAACCTAGCAATACAATGAAGCGATCCGGCAATCTTTTAAGTTGTCCATGCAGCACCTATATCTGAAACAAAGACATTACAAGTTAAGACAGCAACAATGGAAAGGCAAATACACTACAATATTGTTTGCCAAAGAATTTGGAAGTCATCATTTCGTCGTTATAACAAGATCATTGTAATGCACACAATAAGCAAACAAAGAGTGCATGCCGCATACCAACAGTCAATATAACAGAGCATGTTAGAATGAAACAGCAGACTTACTACTGTCGAGTCCCATGGAAACCAACATGTTCAGGGAGTACAAAATTGGCATGAACAACATAGTAGCAGGCTATAAATTTTGTAACAACGACTGAGCAAGATGAAGTTATGATGGCTACATCTACAGAGCAGGGAATGTAAACCAAACATAGTAGCAGGCTATAAATTTTGTAACAACGACTGAGCAAGATGAAGTTACGATGGCAAAAGCTAAAGAGGAGGGAATGTGAACCAACATGTGCCAAGTGCAATTACTTCATTTTGGCCGTGAACTAAATAATACTCCTGAACTTATAGTGAAGGGGATGCAAATCAAGATGTTTCGGGATATAAACTTGTAATGAGCAACAAATAGAGGATAGTTAATGCTGGAGCTTAGGATGGACCAGATACAGAATATAGTGGGATCACCTGTGAACTTGTATAAGAGGGAATGCAAACCAATATGTTCAGCATTCCATATGTGAGCGTCATGCCAAGTCAGAGAAACAAGTCAATAATGCAGCTTTTGAAGAACAAGATGGCACGCAAAATTATTATCTAGTAATATGACAAGTTTATTTGTACTACAGGCTAGATAGTAGAGTGATAGCATGCCAAACTAAGTCCTTACTTTGTTAGCTTACAATGAAGTAGATACAAAACAATGGCATCACCTGTAGTACAGGGAATGCAAGCCAACATGTTCATGGAGTAAAAAATTGGCACCATCAACATAGTCGCGGGCCATAATTTTTGTAACAACGACTGAGCAAGATAAAGTTATGATGGCTAGATCTACAGAGCAGGCAATGTAAACCAAATATAGAAGTTACTATGCCAAAAGCTATAGAGCAGGAAATGCGAACCAACATGTGCAATTACTTAAAATTGGCCATGAACTAAATAATAGCAGGATGTTACTATAATACCTATAATTTTTGTAACAACGACTGAGCAAGATAGAAGTTATGATGGCTACATCTACAGAGCAGGGAATGCAAACCAAAATGTTCAATCGCTTAAAGTTAGCAATGAACTAGAAAATAGCAAGGTGTTACGGTCATAGCTAGGAATGAACTAAAAGAGCTTCAGACAAACAAGCATCTCGAACCCGAACATGGCGCTAAAACAAGGGACTTACATTAGGAGAAGCACTCTGTGGGAGTCACAGCAGATCTTCCTGGGGTTGATAGATCCGGTGATGAAGTACGCAACATGTGCTACTTGGGGTTGGAGAGACGGCCATTACACTTCATGGTTACTCATCTCATCTACAAAAACGTAACGGCGCGTCGTTAGCACAAACAGGTTCCCCCAAGATTAAACAAGAACTTGCAGGCAAGCAATAGAAAAGCGACAGTAGAAGAGTTTAGATCATGCACGGCGCTGGTGAAGCAGATCCGGTTCATGCACAGCGGTGTTGGTGAGCAAGATCCGATGCGGTGGACGACGGATCCGGCGAAGCGGCTCCGGTGGGGTGGATGATACCGCAGCTGAAGCGACTGCGGTAGACTGCTGGATGAGCATATGGTTTCGAGGTTCGGCGGGGATGATCCGGTCCGGTTGATGACGGCGTCGATGAAGCGGCTCCGGCAGGCAGCCGGATGACGAGGATCGCGAGGCCTCGGGTAGGCCAGGGAAGTCCGGCGGGGATGTTCCGGTGCGGTGGTCGTGGAGGTGGGAGAGAGGGACTTGGGAAGTTCCGGTGGGTGGTCTGAGGGAAATGAATTTTTTTTGGGAGGGTTTCCGGGCTAGGGAGGTGGTGATCCAAAAAATGACGGGCAGACCCCCCCCACCAACCGACTTTGCTGTCATCTCCACAGGGGTAGAATGGGAATTTGAAAGCGTGTGAAATTTTTGTATTTTGTGGGCGGGAAGATTTGCCGCTATGAGATTTTGAATTTGGCTACCGTCCAAGTATAATGATAAAAATTGTGACACCGTACTAGTACCTCTGTTCAAGGCCGAGTGCAAAATCAAATCATCATAACAGTAAATAACGGTCACTACCATGATCATGTTCTATCTCTGAAATTAGCGTATCCGCTAGATCTTGCAAAGTATAATGATAAAAATAATTGTGAGACCGTACTAGTACTTCTCTTCTAGGCCGAGTGCAACAGCAAATCATCATCACGTTGAAAAATTGTTACCATGATCATGATCTATCTCTAAAATTGGCGCATCCACTATATCTTGCAAAGTATAATGATAAAGAATTTGTGAGACGGTACTTCTGTTCAAGCCCGAGTGCAACATCAAATCATCATCACGTTGAAAATTTGTTACCATGATCATGATCTATCTCTAAATTTGGCGCATCCGGTAAATCTTGCAAAGTATAATGATAAAGAAATTGTGAGACAGTAGTAGTACTTATGTTCAAGGTCGAGTGCAACATCAAATCATCATCACGTTGAAAATTTGTTACCATGATCATGATCTACCTCTGAAAATGGGCGCATCCGCTAAAACTTGCAAAGTATAATGATACAAAATTGTGAGACCATACTAGTACTTATGTTCAAGGTCGAGTGCAACATCAAATCATCATTACATTGAAAAGTGTGTTACCATGATCATGATCTATCTCTGAATTTGGCGCATCCGCTAAATCTCGCAAAGTATAATGATAAAAAAAATTGTGAGAATGTACTAATACTTATGTTCAAGGCCGAGTGCAGGATCAAATCATCATCACGTTGAAATTTGTTACAACGATCATGACATATCTCTAAAATTGGCGCATCCGCTAAATGTCGCAAAGTATAATGATAAAAAAATTGTGAGATTGTACTACGGAGTAGTACTTATGTTCAAGGCCGAGTGCAGGATCAAATCATCATCATGTTGAAAATTGTTACAACGATCATGACATATCTCTGAAATTGGCGCATCCGCTAAATCTTGCATGTGGCGCATCTCATTGCGGAGCAACAGGCCAGTGCTATCAAGGTTGAGGCGTCAGTAGCGTCATCGGGCTCTCCTCTTTTGAAAGATCTTCTACATGGCACGGCGCACCGCCCGTCGAGAAGCAGTCACATGTGATACCGAGGTGGAGACGTTGCCGGCATCCTCGAGGTGCGACCGCCCTTCTACGAGCCAGCGTCGACTCAAGGTATGAATCCTTGCGTTGTCGCGCCCCTTCTTCCGATGAAGTGGGTGCCTTAGATTTATTGTTCTTCTCTTACGATTATTTCAAGCCGAACATGTGTGCTCTTTCTCTGAATATATTGCTTGAAAAGCTAACCAAGTTACTTAAATTCACTTCATTCTTAATCTTGCGTGCTAATTTTGTTATTTTTGCTGACAGTGGTGCGCGCAAGGAGATTTATTTGTGGGTGTGCTGAGCTGTTAGGCAGTGGCGGACGCAGCAAAGAATTGGAGGGGGGCACACCCCCAAAAAAAAAATTTGCACCGTCAAAATTGTGAAAAACGTTTGCCAAATGAACAATATATAAGGCTCTGTTGGGATGTTTATATTGGGAGACTTGTCATTGCGTTTAGTTGAATGTTGATAACCTAGGATATTGAGATTGAATGCCAATATTTCTGTTTGGATATTTAGATATTTAGAAGCTCGACTTAATATGGAGGGTGAATGCCAAAATAGTCGGATCAACTTTGAAATTCTGAAAAACTAAGAAACAATGTGTACAACACAAGGAGCTCGGTGGAACCACGCGCTAGGGTTTCCGTCTTGCCGCCGCCGCTCCGGCCGCCAGCGGGGCGGGCGCCGCGTGTCCGCGTTTTTTAGATCGTCCACAACCACCTCAACATTTTGCTACATATATGCAATTCAGTGATGAAAATATCTTCAGTACTTTACATTTTTGTGACATACAACAAGCACCCATTTTCTGAACATCGATTCATTATTTTAGGAATTACTAAAAACTAAACTTTTCAATGTGGGGAGAATAGCTGAATATGGGCAATTTTAAGTTTTGAACACTTAACACTAACACACAGTATAGCACATGGAAATAGAAACAGAGAATGGGGAGGCGGAAGCGGACACTGGACGTGGACCTGCTAGAGCGCAGTGGTGTGGCGGCCGGCGGGAAGAGCCGGGGAAGGTGTACAATGGCGGTCGGCGGCCAGCGCTGCGGCGGCCGAGCCCCAGCCCGCTTCCTTTTGAGCGTCGAGCGGCGGCCATCCGCAAGCCTCAGAAGTGCAGAGGGAGTCCAGAAAGGGGGCAGTGACGAGCGGATAGGCTAACAGGCGAGCGACAGCCCTGGACGGGAGAGAGTGTAGAGGGCGAAGCGAGAGATTGGCGGCGGCGCAGCGGGGAATTGTGTGGTCGCTCACCTGGTCTCTCGTCGATCCTTGATACGAGACAGGCTTATTGGGCCTTTTTCAGCACTTAAATTAGGTGTATCAAAAACGTTTTCAACAATTCTGGGTGCCCCCCCCCCCGCTGCGTACGCCCATGCTGTTAGGCCTAAGTCGAAATCCTCAGCTAAACGAGGCCTCGGCTTAACACATGAAAAAGGTGTTCAATCTCGCCCACAATGTCCTCTTCTTTCCTCTTCCTTTATTGGAACTTGTTTTGCAGACAAGGAAAGTGGCACATGTAATGTGAGAAAAACCCTCTTAGCCAAAATCAGCTACGAGCAAGATTTTCTGTATTGTAGATGCCCCAATTGACTCTCATCCCCAATGTAGTCTTTTTTTTATGTCAGTATAGACTTCTTTACATGGCATGCATTTGCCTAATGAGCAGCATTGTATTGCCATTCTAGCCAACCTGATCGATATGTCAAGCTTCATGCAGGAGATGCCATGTTTAATTTACTCCCTCACTCCGATCCATATTTCTTGGTGTAAAATGAATGTGAATCGAAGGGAGTACTTTTCTTAGATAGTACTATACCAGTTCAAAAAAAAGTACTACTCCTACTACATCACAAATGCATCAAAAGAGTACTACATCACAAGACCACCACGGTTGTACTAGTAGAGTTTAATGATGAACTTCCAAAGGGAATAAGATTACACATATGAACTTTAAACAGGACCAGGAGCATGAGGGCCAGCAACAGGGGCGTTGACCGGGAACAAGCCAGGCAAGACGTAATTCTGGAGGAAGAGGCCATATGCTGCGTGCTTGGCCTTGGTTGCAGGGCGGTGCTTCCCCGATGTACTTAGGCCTACACCCGTCGCATGCTGGATCAGGCTGCGGATGTCCTTCTGGAGGATTTTGCCACAGAATGGGCAAAATAGCTCCCCGCGCATGCGGAAACGAATTTCACCACCCTTCAGCCGCTTGTAACGTAGCGGCTCTTCCGGTCCCTGCACTCCTTGTTGTCGTCCATGTCATCGTAATATTCCTGTGAATTATAAAGTACATAATAATCAGGTGTTTAATGACGGATCGAATAAATATTTGCACTATCATAAGCAAACCTTAGAAACCCTAAAATTAAATGTGTAGAACAAGTAAATGGCAGAAGAAATCATACTAAATCACGAGAAAACCCTATGAACAGCAATGAACATAAGCCACAACAATTGCAAGTCCACTAAGTATGAACACATAAATTAATTATATGACTAATCAAGCCAACTACATGGCCGATTAGTCGAAATTAAACTAGAATCTGACCGTACGAACCGTAGAATCAAGTACGTCTACAAGAACAAGGTAGGAGATCAAATCAATCAAGAACCAGGTTCGTGCAAACCACGTGAACAGTAATATGACACAAAGAGGATCGGGACAGTTTCGATAAAAGAGCAGTACCTCCTCGTCGTCACCCTCGACATCCTCACAGGAATCGAACGTTTGGGCCGAAATCGTCGAAGGGGTCGAGGTCCGCGTCCGCACCGGGTCTAGGAAGACCTCGCCGTGGTGGCACGCAACGCCTTGCAGATCTTCGGCGGGAGCAACGGCGTTGCTATCCACCTTCTCCTCGACGGCCAGGACGCCCGTTTCGACCGAGGTCGAAGAATCAGACAAGCAGAGGAGACGAGCGGCCTGGGTGCCCGGTGAAGCGACGGCCACTACCGCAGAGGAATCCTCTGCGCGAGCGGCCGCCAATTGCTCCGCCTCGTACGCAAGACCTATCTTCATGCTGCTGCGGTTGGAAACGAGGAAGTCGATGCCTCGGAGGTGCGGTGAGTTGATGGGGGTTTTCACAGTGTGGGGGAGGGGAGAGGACGAGCTCGCGAGAGACGATGAGGCCGATTATTTTATAGCCTCTGACTCTCTGTACCGAGTTGTGGACGCGTGAAGTCGTGCATGTACTCGATTTTCCACTTTCTGAGAAACGTGTACGAAACCTTTTTTTCTTGGACCATTTAACTTCATGTGGGGCTCATGTATACCAATACTTCTAAACGTCATAAGTAATTCACAATCATTCAGAAAAATATGAGACCTTAACATTTTATTGTTTGTGTCAGATATTGTCCATGAAAAATAACATCCTTCAAAAAATAAATCCCCTATGCCAATCCGGCCATGCCCGTCTACTCCAACTAGCTTCCTCGAGTAATTTGTCACCTTACATTCTTAAAATGAACCAAAATTTGGCACAGGGGCAACACGTGGAAAATGATGTTACCATTCTCTCTTCCCATTTTTGTTTGAATTTTTCAAAATTTTCATGCCCTAACGGAAAAAATGTATGTTCCTTCTATGAAGCATGTATCAAATGGCATTACCAAAACCTGGGGGTGGCGGGGCACATGGTGGTGTGATGATACATCACATTTGGACCACACAACACAATTTGGACCAACAAAAAAAATCAACCACCCTACACAAACCCTGGTCAAAACTAGTTTGACCAATATTACAAAAGTTGTACATAATTCAGAAACCGTCAGAAATATACGAAGCATTCCGGAGTCAATACTGAAGACAAAGCAATTATGCCAAAAGACGAAGGCTGGGGAGGAACAGGTCTTGCTATATTGCACAGCAAAGCCAAATTCAACTTTTCATTGATTGCAAAATTACGTTGCAATTAGCACACCCTGGTCTCCTGATGATGTCGCAATAGTTGGCTGCTGGGAGCGGAGACACTCGACTTCCTTCTTCAACTTATCGCACTCTGTGCGAACTTTCAAGTACTTCGTCTCGAAATATTGCGCATGTTCAGCATGCAACTCCACTTCCTGTCGAAAACTTTCACGATACAGTTGCAATCACACTGACCAGCCTTGTCAGTGACCACACTCATCGGTGGCTGGGCGCGTAGTTCCTTGACTTCCTTCTTCAACTTCTTACACTCAGCGACAACGTCTGAGTACCGTTTATCAAAAGAAGATTGCACGGAACGGGCATTCTCCTCCGACATGGCACGATCTAAAATGCACCTGCCCACGAGGTGGCGGATTTTCTTATGAAGGATGGTGTTGTGGCCCTTGATCTGGTCCAGTTTCACGGAGAATCGTGTTATCACATCCTGCATTGCAAATTCAAGAGCAATGAAGTATGCAGAGTGCAGATGAAGGGGGAGAAATAAACAAATGGAGTGCCAACCTCTTCAATATGCCTGAGAGCTGCAAAGTCCTTGTCCATAGGAACCTCTTCAACGATGGAACCGCCATTCCTGGAAGAAAGACAGTTAAGTAGTTGGATCTGGCATCCAACAAGGAGGCGATGAAACTGCGGCACGGCAATGGAAACATACACGGCCGAAGATGCATACACGCGCACTGGCTGCTCCTCTCCCGGAGACTGAGCATTCGTCTCTGATTCTGCATTCAGGATACCAAACCTATGCATGTTCTGGCCCTTGATCTCGGCGGCTGTCGCCGATAATCTCATAATCCCTTCCTGCATTGAAAAATTCACCAGTAACGAATCAGGGATCCTTTTTCATTCACAGGATAGGAAAACCATAAGATTAGGAAAAGCATAGGATTTTGTATACATTAGAGTGGGTGTATGCGCTATTTTATGGGCTATTTGGAATGTACAAAATGAATTCGTGTTTAATAAACCTAAATCTCATCCCTTCTTGCAGGTTATCCCTATGATTATTCACTAGATCCGTATGTTTCTTATCTCCCACCAGAGGATCAGCAGGATATCATGGAGTCTGGGTGCAACTGACTAGAGACAGCCGCACGGGATTTTTACAGCCAGGGTGGCTGGCAGTTTCCTCATAGAATTACTTACTGGTGTGTTTTTGCCTTTTTGGCACCCGTTGTTTTCTATGTTTCGTTGGTGGATCTTTGTGTCGACTCTAGCTGATCCGTGAGAAGTTGTCATAATTTGTGTATGAACTGAAGAAAGCAATAAAGCAGCCATATACATCATTTTGATGCAGAGGCTGTGGTATGTCCCCCATTTCGAAAAAAGGAACAAACATAGGATTGAGATGTCATGGCTAGTTGAATTAATGTTTTATTCCTATATTATTCGCACTACTAGATTCATATAGGATTAGTTCCTATAGGATATGTTCCTATAAATCAAACAACTAATGTAGGAAAAAAATCCCATAGGATCTAAATGCTACACAATTCTTATAGGAGTCCTACGAATTAAAGAAGCCCTCATGCAGTACGGACATGCAGAGGAAGAAAAAAAAGCAATGGATATATATTATATAGTGCATACATTATTAATGCTCTTGAGAGCTAACAAGTGCCCATCAAACAACGGGTCCTCGATAGCTAAGTACGAAGTGGATCCTGTGGTAGAAAGCACGAGCCTGGAACCATCGGCCCTGGAAGATGATAGCCGGTTTAGTTGGCACCGCCTGCCAGCAAGGACTCAACGAAAATCCGGCATGGCGATGGAAACATACCCAGGAGCTTCGTACCCACCAGGTTGGCGAGAAACGAGCGATTTCTCAACTTGGGTAGGAATGGCGCTGAAACCAGCCGCCATGGAAGAAAGACGGTTAAATTGTTTGATCCGCTAGCCAGCCAGAAGGCAGAGAAACTTTGGCATGGCGATGGAAACATACCGGGGAGCTTCGTACCCACCATCTTGGCGAAACACGGGCGATTTCTCGGCATTGGTAGGAAGGGTGACACTTGAACGGGCGGCCCTGGAAGAAAGACGGTCAAATAGCTGGTTCTCCCGGGTAAAAAAAATAGTTGGATCTGTTTGCCTTGCTGTAATCTGCGTTCATGGGAGCAAAGAAAGCACATGGCGATAAAAACCTACCAGGACTCTTGCTGGATTACTCTGCCTTGACCCAACAAGCCCGAAAGCGGTGAGCTTGCGATGGAAGCGCAGAGACATGCTGTCCGCCTGCGCCGCTGGTACACTTTCAAAGTCGGAGTTTGCAGGACTTTCAGCGGGATGGATTTCACCGCGGATTTAGTCTCAGACACCAACGCCTCCTTCCTCTTCTTACTCTTCTTCATGTTCTTCTTAGACAACTTGTTGAACGAGGGATGAATCGCTGGAGGAAGAAGGAAGGGACAAGCAGGTGGGGATAGAAGGGGTCGGTGTAGAGCTCTCCGGGGAGGGTTCCCCGGGGAGGAGGATGAAACTGGAACGAACAGGACAGGGATGGGACTGGGCAATCTTGTCCGTCCATCCAAAATCGAAGGGCGGGAGCACATAAGACTTTGGGCCATTGACAGGCTGGTCCTGCCACAGGCGGACCCCAAGTTTCAGCGATTCAATGTCGGTGAAAAGATATATCGGCAATGTAAAAGAATCTTGTTCGGGGTCGGCGGAAGCCAAATCTACGTATCGCAAAGTCTACTACGAGTAGTAGTCTACTTCTATATAGGTATAGCTGCATAGCCATCATACCATTGCATTGATCGAGCTGTACGCCTTCACCACTCTGATTCATGTCCAAAATATTAGTGTTCTCTTGTCAAATCAAAGGCCATGTCAGTTTGACGAAAGGGACGTTCTTTACGGACTACTCAGTTCGGCAAAAAGATTCTTGAAGCCATGTACATATTTTCTGGATCGATTTAAGTAATTTGCTACAACTGTAATATTATTTCCAATTTTCAGTAATTTATTTGAATTTTAGGATTTTACTTATAAATTTCACTAATTGACATGTGTAGGGAAAGATAGAAAACAACTAGTGTATGCATGACCAATTAATCTGACTAAATAAATCTTATAGTGGCCACTTTGCATCACTCAAACTGAGAGGGCATGTTCATATGATAGAAAAATGGAGAATCGCTATGACATATGCCTCCTTGAATCCTACGGGAAAATCTACGGGAATTGGTAAAGCTAGGTGTGTGATGGTATCATAGGAAAGCCAAAGGAAATTTCTACTAGAGATTGAGAGTGCATAGCATAGTTGTCACAAATGCATATGAATTTTTCCAAGAGGTCTAACCTCTTATTAGAAATCCTATAGGGTTGTACTAGTATAAGAAAACAATACATAGAAATTTTGGAGGATTCAATTCTTCAAATCAAACAAGCTATATAGGGGGGAAATCATATCCTTTGATTCGTACAATTTGTATAGGAGTTATGTAGGATTTGACTATAGGAGTTATGTAGGATTTGACTATAGGATTTGAATATTTGTACGGTTGTGTAATATTTTTACCCAGATCAATTCACATACCACCGGTTATGTTTTTTTTTGGGCTATAAAAATAGGATGTGTGGTATATTTGATGTGTGTAGAGATAATCTCACCATCTTATAGCCACCCATAACATTTCGAGCAAACAAAAAAAATCTATACTACCACTAACCACCTCTCGTCCTACACTCAATTCCTACACAACCAAACAACAAAAATTGGCTATCCCTAGCCAGGTGGTTGGGGATACTCTCATCCCATAAACCTATCCCCTAAACCAAACAACCCCTAATAGGGAGGGAAGGAAAACCTAGTATCTGATCTTTGTACAAAAAACACATAAAGCAATCTGGAACCGTCCACATAGAATCAACGGGCCAGAGCAGATGCCTTCTTTAGGAAGGGTCTTGCGCGGAAGCCAAGGAATCCTCTGCGTCGACAATCTGCTGTAGCAGTAAAATTGACCATCATAGCGGAACATTGATCCACTGCAATGCGTCCAAATCCGGGTATAGTCTTGTCATATCAATGGCTGTCAGTTTCTCCAGATATAATCTACTATCCGTTAGCTAGTACTACTACTCTAGAGGCTTCTACAACCATCTTGTACGCCACATGCAGAAGTTGTACAGTACTACGACTACTATCAGGTATCGACTAGTCCGATCACGTCCAGGTCGCAACTACTAAAATATGGCCGTAAAGAAAATGCAGAAGTAGGATGGGGCCACGACAAAAGACATATCATATCAGCATGCATAGCATCTCATTTGCAACTAGTTGCACCCGCATCCAATTATCGGATATCACACTTCTGCACTTTTAAAAAATATGAAGAAAATCAAAACTGGGACACATATTATGTTGTGTATTGCTCCACGCATCCACAGGTCACAGATGAGTATGCATCTGTGAAGTTTCATCAAAAAAATGAAATTTTCTAGCTTGCACAAAAAAGACAAATGATATGTGAATAGTTAAGGAATATTATTAACTTTGGTCTTTTCTTTTTTCCACAGCTCACATATGGTCACTTTTTGAAAGTGTTCGACGATTACCAAGGCATCTAGGATACCTTAAAAGCACTTTTTTGTGATGTTGATCAAATTGTACTCTAAAATCATCACTGGACAACAGGCCGGCCTATTGCAAACTTGTTTGAATGAGCTAAAATAGTTATAAATCTAGAAAATTTGTCAATTTAGTGAATTTTCATCCTATAACGTTTACTTAATTTAAAAAACGAATGGGGACATTTGCCATAATGGGACAATCATTTCTACAAAAAAGAATAAGATGGAAAGTCTCGCAATGTTATTTATCATGACAACATTGACAATGTCACAACCGTGGGGTGATTAGGGAATCCACTCCGCTAGTAAAAACAAACTTATATAAGGCATGTGTGGCAATGCAGTTTGTCTACCTTATACAAATATCTCGATGTGGAGCTATATGTGGATTTTATTTTCCAACTTTAGATGATCAGTTTTTAGTTCACCATTTAATTAGAATTCATAATTTTGGGGAATAAAATACTTGGAGGTACGTACCCTGCAAGTGTGGTACCACAAACAAAGCCCAAACATGGGTCCCAATAGTACAACATATATAGCACGCATAGGAAGTTTGAGCAAATTTGAAACCAACCAAATGAGGTAGAAACAAATAAAAAAAAAGTTGTGAAACATGTGCATGGAGCCATCACATGACATGTACTTACTACTAACAAGTAAAAAATATAAAACCCAATCATACATAGAGGTTTGGGGTGAAGAGTCATTATTCACACACATATACAATAAATATGGACTGCTTTTGGCTTTCTACCCATTAATTTGAGCAAGCTTCATACATTGTCCACTTCAAACTTGACAACATTGGAACCATAGCTGCTTGAGCTCGCCTCGCTAGCCTCTTCCCATATGTAAGCTTAATTAATTGGTTACACTACGAAAACCACAGTCAACTTCTGAATAATGCATGCATTTCCCCCCTTTTGCACATATGCAACTTTGCAAATTAGGGATGTTTGGTTTACCACACATTAGTGTGTTGTTTTATTTTTATTAGGACCCCTGTTTGGTAGCCACATTTTTTCCAAAGCCAAAGTGTGGTTAGCCAAAAAAAAATACTCCAAATTGTGTGGCTAGCCACCAAATTGTGGCTTAAAATATTAAAGCCAAACTTTGGCAAAACTTTGTAAAAAAAAGTTGAGTCTATGAGAAATGGACCATACATGCAATAAAGCATGATAAGCCAAATTGTGGCAAAAACCAAACACATGCCTAATAAACTATATGGCTGCCAAATTTTGGCTTCTTGGCAAATTGTGGCTAGGAACCAAATATGCCCTTGCTGGCCAAAGGGGTCCAAATAGGTGTTTTTTATTCGCTATCATGTGCAGTGTGTGCACAATACCACAAATCAAAATTTCCCAGGTAGGCCAAACATGCATGCATGGTAGGCGAATCGCCATTTCGAAGGTTAATTTGTCAAACTAGCTTACCATGAAACCATAAACTAAATCATTTGTACTCCAATTAATTAAGTTTGGATATGAATGGTGGTCATCAACCAAACTAATAAGAATTCAAAATTTGGGATGATATAGGGATGTGCCCCTATTGTTGTGGAATCAGAAAACATTAGCCAACGAAAATGTGGGTTGCATCCAAGTATAGTAGATCACAAGTCGATTGCCAAGAAGTTTTTGCCTAAATTTGAAATAAAGCCAAAATGAGGTTCAAACTTATTGAAATCAGCAAGCAAGGCAATCAAGAAGTCGCCAATTACTACTTTTATCTAGGAAAAATAACAAACATCATGGCATGCAAATATTCTTGAGAAGCAGAATCATTCTGTAAGATATATATTTTTGGAACCATGCATGTTGGACATTGATTCGCTTCTTGCCACATGGGTGAGCTAGCTTGGTTACCGCAAGAACCATGCATGGCAAACTTTTGAATCATGACCCCTTTTTTAAGAGATCAATGAAAAACTTTGTATTTTCAACTATACTTTGCCAAATACAGTTTTTTTGGTTTTCCACGTAAAGTCTTTTCATTTTTATTGGCCGATTTAAGGGGGGCAAAATTAAAAGGATGTATTTGTGAAGTGGCTACCGTGTGTATTGCGCACACTACCACCTATACAATTTTCACAAGCGGGTGACATGGTTGGATGGCCATCCATTTCCATGGTTTGTTGGATTATCTCATCATGTAGTATATAATAAATTAATTTTGTAAATATTTTTCAATTCAAGTATTAACGATGGTTATATTACAACTCAAATAAATTGGGAAAATACTGGGATTCACCTCCCTAGAATCAATCTTGCCCGTCCATTTCCTATCAACTGACTATAGGGAGTACTAGATTTAAATGGCGGTTGGAGTTAATTCCTCAACCTCGTCGCAGTATTATTCCCATCTGTCCCCACTAAACAACCCCTGGCGGTTCGTTCTCCCGTGCATTTCGGCAAGTTCCAAAAAACCCCATTGTTTGCAGTTGCTCTCCCTCCCTCCCCCTCAATCCCTCCGATCAGTTCGACGTGCTTCAGCGCTGCCATGGCCGACGGCGGCCTGTTTACTCTAAAGAGGGGCGTCGTTCCCCATGGGACGACCAAGGTGAACGTGGTCTACACGAATGACCCTTCCGTTCTCGAGCGCACCCTCAAGATGTACGAACAAAAGCTTCTAGAGGACAGGCCCAGGTTCGTCGGCCTCGACCTAGAATACACTTCGGACCAAGTAAGTACCGCCGTCGTTCAGTTGGCCATGGACGACCACGTCCTGGTGTACCATTTCTGCAGGTATGTTCTTCACATACCTTCCTTTATCTTGGATCTGCTTTTCTATTTCGAAATAGACTAGGTTCTAACTTGTATGAAAACACGAACAAACTAACTTGTATGAAAAATGTGGTCTGGAACGTAATATCCAACAAACTTGTATTTTTTTTTTGGATTGACCACAATATCTAGTTTCATGATTTTGGTACTCAAAATTTGCACAAATTTCATGTACTCATACTCACCGATAATCGGCATGGATGTCAAGATATTTTTATTTTACATATAGTAACTGAATCTTAACTTGACACTTAAATAATTAGATCATATAGTCGCAACAATAATTCATGTTATTTTGATGTGTATCACTGATGCAAAATCATTGTTTCACTGCAACAAGTATACAGTTTACTGGAAGAAAAATATGTGTACTATTTCAGCATATACGATCTTACAAGATTGATTTGTGTTAACATGCAGGAGTCCTGACAATGTGGCACTGCGAGAATTCCTTCAACATAAAGGAATTTGTTTCACAACCGTTGACATCAGCGGTGACTCTAGAAGGTTTGCTAGAGATGGCATTAAAATTCCTGAACATAATTGGATTGACATTCAGGATATGATCAATTTCAATGGTCCTGGCAATAGGACTGGCATGGCTGATTTGGCAGCCGCCATCATTGACCCATCTTACAAAGACATGAAGACCAAGTTCCCTACTAGCAGCCACGATCAGTGGGAGTGCATGCCATTGCCTCAAGTAAACTTGAGGTATGCTGCGATTGATGGGTATGTCAGTTTTGAGTTGTACAGGCGACTCAAAAAAATCAATGATGGGCTGCGTCAAGCACAACCAATTCCAAGGGAAGTGATTTGCCCGGATTGCAAGGAAGCGGCTAGGTTGGCCGCTCTTTCCCCTGCCTGGTGCGACGAGAAGAAGCAGTTTGTCGGGACAACCTACTGGGAATTTGTATCTTATTGCTTTAGGCACAACATACCATTTGATCCGAAGAATATGCCACCATGGATAAAGGACCCGTGCGAGCCTACTTCGGGGTCTCTGTGGGATGGCGGTTCACATGGTGAGCAAGCTAGGGCAACGGCTGGATGTGGTGAGCTAGCAAGGGCAGGGCCTGTATCTGGTTGGGAAGCTCCCGACACACGAAGTGCGGACGAGTGCAGAACTTGGACTGCCAACCCATGGGAGGCAGGTACAAGCGGCACCGGCAAGCGCATCAAGAGGGATGATGATAATTGGTGAACTAGGCTGGCGTTATATGTTTCCAAGATTGTACATAAGTTTAGAATTATGAACTAGTAGTATTGTTTAGGTGATGTAATTACTTTTGCAACAATGTGTATGAGGTTTCAGAACCACGCTTCCTTATTTAAACATGTTTAAAACATGAAAATGAAGAGGTAAGCCTGCATCCTTCTTAGTCACTCCAAAATGAAGCTTTTGGGTAGGTTTTTGAAATTTCCATGTTTGAAACCCAAAACGACTTCTCTTCGTGATTGACTTCATAAGACAAAGCTCACGCTTAGGGGTAGATACATGATTTTTCTGGTTTGAATATGTCTAGACCTTGTTTATCAACTTGAGTGCTTACGATATGACATAAGAAGGCTATGTGCTTTGTTTTTTCATTTTTTTTTGAAATTTTATGCCCATTTGAATCTTGGTCAAATCCTAGGTACGGTTTGACCAAGATTTGAACAAGTTTAAATATGAAAATAAAATGTAAGCCCGGTCTGGATCCTTCTTAGTCACTCTGAAATGAAGCTTTTGGGAGATTTTTGAAATTTCCATGTTTGAAACCCAAAACCACTTCTCTTCATGCTTGACTTCGTAAGATAGAGTTTAGGGTTAGGGTAGATACATGATTTTTCTGGTTTGAATATGTCTACACCTTGTTTATCAACTTGAGTGCTTATTATATGACATAAGAAGGCTATGTGCTTTGGTTTTTCAATTTTTTATGCCCATTTGAATCGGTCAAATCCTAGGTTTGACCAAGATTTGAACAAGTTTAAAACATGAAAATAAAAGGTAAGCTCGACCTGGATCCTTCTTAGTCACTCTAAAATGAAGCTTTTGGGGTGTTCTTGAAATTTCCATGTTTGAACCCCAAAACCACGTCTCTTCATTCTTGTAAGACAGAGTTTAGGGTTAGGGTAGATACATGATTTTTCTGGTTTGAATATGTCTAGACCGGGTGAGCTCTCTTTCTCTCTTGTTTGATTCCTTTTCTTTCCTTACTTTTTATGCTTATCTTCTCTTTGTTTGTCCGGCTAGGGCCCCCATCAAGTTTGCCCAGGGCGGCGGCTCCCGGCAGGCTCCGCGCGTCGCGTCGCCGCCTCTGCGCAAAAGGAGGGAGCCAACGCCACAGCCTCCATCGCGCGCGCCTACGCCGCCGCCGCCTGCGGGTACTCCGCCTCCCGCAGGGGCGCCTTCCTTCGCCGTGCCGGCGTCGGCACCTGATCGCGGCACGCAGGCCGAACCGACGCGGCGGCCGACGGCTGGATGACATGTTCTCGCGCCGGACTCGCCTTCCGGACCCGGTCGGGGCCGGCCAGGGCATGCCGCACAACCGGAGCCGGAGCCGGCAGAGCTGCACCGCCCGCGGCGAGCCGGAGCCGGCGGCTGCGCCGCCCTGCGACCGGAGCCGGAGCCAGGCCAAGCGTGGTGGTGCTGGATGAGAGCCCGGAGGGGGCACCTCAGGCGCCGGAGACGGCCGCGCCGGCTGGGCCATCTGCTGCGCCCGGAGCGTCACCACCGCCGGGGCCGACGACAAAGGAGCCGGCCAGGCAGGAGCCGGCAAGGGATGAGCCGGTGCGCACGGAGGGCGCCGACTCGCGCGCGTTGGTGAGGACGGGAGCCCCATCGGCGCCGCAGCAGGGCCTGCACGTGGCCAAGGGTGCCATGCTTCTGCATGTGCCATCCGCCTCCGACTCCAGCCTTGGCTCGGCTGGCACTATGGAGCAGGCGTGGCTCCGCGCCGACTCCTACGAGGTGACCAGCCGGGAGGGGAACCCCGGCCAAGCATCGGTGGAGATGTTCTTCTCCAGCCTGCAGGCCAACCTCAAGGCCAGGGCTGCCGAGGCCGCGGCCAACGTTGCCAACGTGGACGAAGCCGACAAGGTAAGCTTCATCTGTTTTTTGATTTGGTTGTCGTCCTGGTAGCCCTCCGAGGCATGGGCCGGCTGCTTGGAGCCGGTCCGGGTTTCGCCTAGCTGACTGTTTTTCTCTTTTCCTTAGGCTGTGATGGATCGGCGCACCACTCTGTACAACCGCGCCGTGACCCACTACCACAAGGCCAAGCTGGACCGGGCCGACTTGGCTCGCGAGCTTGCGACCGTCAAGGGTAGGATCTTGCTTCTTCTGACTCGATGTCTTCTTTCTTTTTAGTCTTCGTTGGCTGACGTTTCTTTCCGGTTGCCTCGCAGTTGAAGCCACCAAGGTCCCGCGGCTGGAGGCGGATCTCCGGGCTGCTCGCGCCCAGTGCGCCGAGAGCGAGGAGGCGGGCCGATCTGCCACCGCCAAGCTCAAGCTGGCTGAGCAGGAGCTGACGCGGCTGCGTCTGCTTGAGCAGAACCACCTCACCGAGCTTGCCTCCCTTCGGACGGCGGAGAAGGAGAAGGTGGAGGATCTGAGCTGGCGGCTGACGGAGGTGGAGAAGCAGCGCCTTGCGCTGCAGGAGGAGGTCACCACCAAGTCCACGGAGCTGACGGCTACCGCCAAGCGCTGGACGGACGAGATTGGCGCGCTTGATCGCGGCTTGTCGGGTGAGTGCATCTTTACGTTCCTTTCCCTTTGCCGGCTTTCGGCTGTCGGCTGCCGGCTTTCGTTGGCAGCCGGCGGCAGAAACTTCTGATTTCTTCGCTATCTCCATCTTCGGGCTGGGGGCAGTCGGTTCTTGCCGGCTGCCGCCAGGCTTTTCCTTTTGTCTTAGGACTTCGAAAATTTGCATTTTTCAGCTTATTTCGGCTTCGATGATTTCTGACTTGCTTCTTCTTGTAGCGGCCTTCCCGGAGACGCAGGATGCGGCGCTAGCGGCCGTTGGCGTTGCACGCGATGCCAGGAGGCGGACGACTGGCGAGGGCAGCTCTGAGTACTTCACCATGGAGGACTACATGGCGTCCATGGCTGCCCGCGTCGAGCCCATCACCAAGCTTGGCTGGGAGCTTCGGAAGGCGGCTGAGGAGCTGGTGCCGATGCTGTGGCCCGCGGAGGCGGTGCCGCAAGATATCTCCAGCCTCACCTCCTTGATGGAACGGGCGCCGGATCGCTTCCTCTACTGGAGGGAGTCGGCCACGCGCGCTGGTGCCGACATGGCGCTGTCCTTCGTCCTCTCTTGGTACAACGAGGTGGACCTGGGGCAGCTCGAGTTCCGGCGAGCCGGCGTGGAGGACAAGCTCCCAGCCGAACACAAGACCGCCCGCCTTGCCCGAGCCAGCGCCATCGCCGACTTCGTCGACAAGGGCGTCTTCGTCGCGGACCCGAACCCTCCATCCGATGAGGACTACATGGAAGATGAGGAGGCGGAAGACGAGCCCGAAGACGACCCGGCAGCCGGCTCCGCTGACGCTCCTCCGGCTGGTCCTTCTCCAGCCGCGGCTTAGTTTTACCTGTCTTTCAGTTGTTCTTTTGCCAAGACAATTTATTAAATCCCCGGGATGCCGGGTGCATATGTATGAATATTATCGTCCTTTCGTTATGTCACATTTTAATGTGTTTGTTAATCATTTGTATGCCGAGTTGCTTTCTTTCAACTCGTTCGCTTTTTCCCATCCGCCCCACTCTTTGGCTGTGCTCTTGCCGGTCGTACGTCCGACTTTCGATCCATCGCCGGATCAAAAGCGGGCCGCTGGGTGAGGCCGACAGTATTTCGGTCGAACGAGCTGAATTCGGCAATCCGGCACTTTTATGAAAAGTTGCAAGTCAACTCGCTTTTACTCTTTCCCTTAGTCGTTTTTCGCGTGCCGGCTCCCTAGGCCTTACTCCCGCCAGCCGGACAGCCGGGTTGCAGTCTGTAGCTGGGTCGGAAGCCGGCTGTCGGAAACCGGATCACGTTACTGAGCCGGCCGCGTGAAAGGGTTCAAGCCAATTGGCGGAACGAAGTAGAGTACGCGAAAAACTTGTCAGAAACGGCGCTCTTGGCGCGTGCTTTTTCATAGCTTACAAAAGGGATACAAGGGATACATACATTCCTGCTCTCATGTGTAAAATGGGCGGAGTAAGTTGACATTCCAGGGACGTTTAGTCTCCTCGTCAGCCTTGTCCGGCTTGTTTTTCTTAGCCTCTTGGGCATCTATGAGATAGTAGGAATCATTGCCTACTGCCTTGCTCACGATGAAGGGACCCTCCCATGGGGATGACAGTTTATGCTATCCGGCTGTCCGCTGGATCAGCCGGAGCACTAGGTCTCCTTCTCGGAATGCTAAGGGCTGGACCTTCCGGCTGTGATAGCGTCGGAGGCTTTGCTGGTAGATAGTAGATCTGGACGCAGCCAGCAGCCGGGCCTCTTCGACCAGGTCGACTCCATCTTCGCGAGCTTCTTTGGCTTCGGCTTCTATGTAGAGCTTGATCCTTGGCGCGTCGTGCTCGATATCAGTTGGCAAGACGGCTTCGGCCCCGTATACGAGGAAAAATGGTGTGAAGCCGACTGAGCGGTTTGTCGTTGTGCGCAGGCTCCACAGCACATTGGGCAGTTCTTCAATCCAGCAGCCGGCTGCTCGCTCAAGCGGCTCCACCAGCCGGGGCCGGATGCCGGCTAGGACTAAGCCGTTAGCCTTTTCCACTTGTCCGTTGGACTCTGGGTGCGCCACAGAAGATAGGGCCATCCGGATCCCCATTTCCCCGCAATAGCGAGAGAAGATGCCCTGGGAGAAGTTGCTGCCGTTGTCGGTGATGATGCTGTGGGGGTAGCTGAATCTCACAATGATTTCCTTGAGGAATGTGACGGCTGTGGAGCCGTCCAGCTTCTTGATTGGCTTGGCCTCGATCCACTTGGTGAATTTGTCAATCATCACCAAGAGATGTGTCATGCCACCTCGCGCTGTTCTGAATGGGCCTACCATATCCAAGCCCCATACGGCAAATGGCCATGTGATGGGGATGGTTTTCAAGGCGGAAGCCGGCTGGTGTCTCTTCTTTGCGAAGCGCTGACAGCCGTTGCACTTCTTCACCAACTCTTCTGCGTCTCTGAGCGCAGTCGGCCAGTAAAAACCGTGCCGGAAAGCTTTGGCCACTATGGCTCTGGATGAGGCGTGATGTCCGCACTCTCCTTGGTGGATTTCCCGTAGGAGTTCAATCCCTTCAGCCGGCTCGACGCACCGCTGGAACACCCCACTTACGCTGCGTTTGTACAGCTGGTGGTTGATGATTGTATAGGCCTTGGCCCTTCTCTCAATCTGCCTGGCCTGGACTCGTCATCGTGCGACACCGTCGGTGAGGTAGGAGAGGAATTCTTGTGCCCATGAAGGTACGCATCTTATCTCGAATACGCTGACCGACAGGGCCTCCTGCATGGGAGCTTCCGGATTCGACTGCATGGTCGTCGGGTTCGGCTTGCTAGCCGGCGGGTTCGGCTTGCTAGCCCCCGAGTTTGGGAAGCCCCCGGGTTGGACTGAGAAGTCCCCGGGTTCGCGTGGTAGCCGGCGGGTTTGGCTTTGAAGCCCCCGACTTGGGCGATGAAGCCCCCGGGTTCGGCTGAGCAGCCCCCGGGTCAGCCGGCACGAATATTGAATCCGAGTCCGGTGACGGTATGATGGACGGCTTCTTGAGAACCGCCAAGGCGATGCCCGGCGGAATGGCTTGCCGGGTTGAGCCAATCTTGGACAAGGCGTCAGCCGCCTCGTTGTTTGCTCGTGGCACATGGTGGAATTCGCAGCCGTCGAAGAAGCCGGATAGCTACTGGACATGGAAGCGGTATGAGGCCATGTTGGCGTCCTTCGCGTCCCAGTCGCCAGATGCTTATTGTATGACCAAGTCGGAGTCACCGAAGCAGAGTATGCGACGCACGCCAATCTCCTTGGCCAGCTTCAGTCCATGAATGAGCGCTTCATACTCCGCCACATTGTTGGATGCGGCGAAGTGGATCTGCAGGACGTAGTCCAGCCGGTCTCCCTTGGGAGAGGTGAGGACGATGCCGGCTCCCAAGCCGTTGCGCATCTTCGAGCCGTCGAAGTGCATCTTCCAGTGTGTGGAATCCGGCACAGGCGGCAGGTATTGCATCTCAGCCCAGTCGACGAAGAAGTCCGCGAGGATCTGCGACTTGATGGCTGTGCGTGGCTCGTAGAGGATGGTGTGGGCGGCTAGCTCCAGGGCCCACTTGGCAACCCGGCCATTGGCATCCTTGCTGCCGATGATTTCCGCCAAGGGCGCTGTGGCAACCACCTTGATGGGGTGCTCTTGGAAGTAGTGCTTGAGCTTCTTGGCCGCCATGTAGACGTCGTAGGTGACCTTCTGGTAGTGGGGGTAGTTTTGCTTCGACTGGGAGAGCACTTCGCTAAGGTAGTAGACTGGACGCTGGACCAGCTGCTCCCTGCCGTCTTCTTTGCGCTCCACCACCAGGACAACGCTAACCACTCGGTTGGTGGCAGCGATGTACAACAGCATCGGCTCCATTGAAGCCGGCGTTGTAAGGATTGGCGCGGTTGAGAGCACGCGCTTCAAGTCACGGAAAGCTTCATCCGCCTGCGGTGACCAGACGAACTTGTCCGCCTTCTTCATCAATTGATACAGGGGCAGTGCCTTCTCCCCCAGCCGGCTGACAAAGCGGCTCAAGGAAGCCAGGCAGCCAGCGAACTTCTGGACGTCCTTGAGGCACTGCGGCAGTTCCATCTTCTCCAGGGCACTGATCTTCTCCGGGTTGGCTTCGATCCCTCGCTGAGAGACGAGGTAACCAAGGAGCTGGCCAGACGGCACGCCGAATGTGCACTTGGCCGGGTTGAGCTTCATCCGGAATCTTCTCAGATTGGTGAAGGTTTCTCTCAGGTCATCAAGGAGGGTAGTCGTCTCCTTGGTCTTTACAACGACATCATCCACATACGCGTGAACGTTTCTGCCGATTTGATCCTGCAAGCATTTTTGCATGCACCTTTGGTAGGTGGCGCCTGCATTTTTCAAGCCGAACGGCATAGTCGTGTAGCAATAAGCCCCATACGGGGCAATGAACGAAGTCTTTATTTGATCAGCCGGATTCAAAGGAATCTGGTGGTAGCCTGAATAGGCATCTAGGAAAGACAATAGTTCACAGCCGGCAGTCGAGTCTATAACTTGATCTATGCGCGGCAGGGGGAAGGGGTCCTTCGGGCACGCCTTGTTCAGGCTGGTGTAGTCGATACACATGCGCCAGGAGCCGTTTTTCTTCAAAACCAGGACCGGGTTCGCCAACCAGTCCGGGTGCAGCACTTCCATGATGAAGCCGGCTGCCAGCAGCCGGGCGATTTCTTCACCGATGGCCTTCCTTCGTTCTTCGGCGAAGCGCCTGAGAGGCTGCTTCACCGGTTTGGCTTCAGGCCGGACGTGGAGGTGGTGCTCAGCCAACTCCCTCGGCACACCTGGCATGTCTCTTGGAGTCCATGCGAAGATGTCCCGATTCTCACGGAGGAAGCTGGTGAGCTCGCTTTCCTATTTCTTGCTCAAGCCGGCACCGATGGTGACGTACTTGTCCGGCTGCGCCGGGTCCAGCAGGATCTTCTTGGTGTTGTCGGCCGGCTGGAAGTGAGTCGTCCCAGCCGGGTTGCCTGCAGCCGGCATGTCTGTCCGCGCGGCCTTGGCGAGGGCGACGGCGTCGTGGATGAGCTGCTTCTCGGTGGCGATGACCAGCGTCTGGGCCATCTTGGAGCTCTGCGTGGCGCAGTCCATGGAGCGGCGATAGTCGCCGGCTATGGTGATGACCCCCTTGGGGCCAGGCAGCTTCATCTTCAGGTACCCGTAGTGGGGCACCGCCATGAACTTGGTCAAGGCCGGCCTGCCTAGGAGCGCGTGGTAGGGACTCATGAGGTCCACCACCTCGAACTCGATTCTCTCGGTGCGGAAGTGGTCCGGCTTCCCGAACATCACCTCCAGCGTGATCCGGCCGATCGGCTGGCAGCAATGGCCTGGCACAATGCCATGGAAGACGGTGGGGGTGGGGCACAACTCGGCCTCCTGGATGCACAGCTTGCGGGCGGTGTCGCGGTAGAGGATGTTGATGCTGCTGCCGCCGTCGATGAGGACGCGCGAAAAACGCACGCTGCGCCGGGTTGTGCCGATGGTGGGGTCGAGGACCATGGCGTAGCTGCCCGGCTTCGGCAGGACAGCCGGTGTGTCGCGGCGATCAAAGGTGATGGCCTGCTCTGACCAGTTTAGGTACTGGGAGACCGGCGGTATGACCGCGTTGACCTCGAGGGAACGGCTCTGCTGGCTCGTTTTGTCCTCGGGCTCGGAGGTGAAGATGATGTAGGTAGCATCTTCGGCCAGATATCGGCCGCCATGGTGCACTTGGTTAGCCTCGTGGTGCTCGAGGTTGGCGTTCTCTGCGCCGGCTTGGCCACCCGGCCCGCCGGCTGGTGGAGGCGGGGGTGGAGGCGGGAGAGGTTCACCGCTTGTCAGCCGCTTCATGAAGTGGCAGTCGCGGGTGGTGTGGTTGGAGGGGTTCTTGCCGCTGTGGTACTTGCACGGCGAGTCGAGCATCTGCTCGAAGGTGTACTTCGGCTTCCACTGCCGGTCTTGCTTCTGGCGGCGGCTGCCGCCTGCCGCGTTGTCTGCCACGGCGGCTACGTGGGCGGAGCCGTACCGGCGGTCCGGCTGGTCGCTGTGACGCTTGCCGCGGTAGTTGTCCCGCCGGCTGCCATGAGAGGCGCCGTCTGCCGGCTTGTGCTCAGCCGACTTGATGTTGTCCCTTCTTGCTGGGGCCGGTGAAACATCAGCCGGCGCCTTGCCGGCTTCCTCAGCCAGCGCGTACTTGTCCGCGATGGCCATCAAGGCGGCCATGGACTTGGGCTCGCTGCGGCGCAGCTTGTGCCACAGCATGGTGTTGGGCCGGCAGCCGCCCATGAAGAAGCTGATGGCTTGGATCTCGTGCACACCCTCGCAGGAGTTGCGCATCTCGCACCAGTGCGTCAGGTATGCGCGGTCCGTCTCGTCCGGGCCCTGCTTGCACATCTCAAGCTGTTGGGGCCGACCCGACCGGCGGTAGCAGCCGGTGAAGTTGCTGATGAAGGCCGCTTCGAAGTCCAGCCAGCCGTTTATGCTGCCGGCAGGCAAGTTGTTGAGCCATGTGCGGGCGGAGCCGAGCAGCATGAGGGGGGAGTAGCGCACAGCCCAGCGCTTGTTGCCTTTGGCGATGCCGACTGCGGTGGAGTAGTCCTGCAGCCAGTCCTCCGGCTTGGCAGTGCCGTCGTACTTGGGGGTGTCGCGCGGGAGCTGGAAGCCGTCGATCATGGGCTCGTTGATGATGCGTGGGCCAAAGCACTTTGGGCCGGCTGGAGCTTCTTCTTCCGCAATGCGGGATTCGACCAGCCGGTCGAGGCGGTCTCTGGCGTCGGTGGGCTCGATGCGGGGGCCCAGCCGGGAACGTGCCGGCTGGCGTGTGCCGGCTGCTTCTGGAGCCGGCCGGTGCTGGCGGCGGGGCTCGGAGTCTTGCTCCTGGTTCCAGCTTGGGGGAGGCCGGCTGCGGCTGCTGCCGCTCGGCTGGTGGCTCGGCCGGCCCGAGTGACAAGGTATCAACTTGTCAATGCCTATGGATTGTAGGCTAAGGTTTAGTTGGAAGTAGAGGGTAAGTAGATCTCGAAGGTTTCAGCCGAAAAGTACTCGACGACTATGAGAACTAGGGTTTGTAACAATGATTCGATTACCTCTTCGTCCCTCGACTCCCCATTTATATAGGAGGTGGAGCCGAGGGTTTCGTTTTGTACAAGTTACAGAGTCCGGGACGGTTTCTAACTCATCCCGCCAGATTTACAAATAACACTTCCTATTACAACTCTAACTTTCCTTAATATATCTTGGGCTCCCGAATCTTCTTATTCTTCGGGTATTGGGCCTTCATTAAACCCCGGGTACTATCTTCGGCAGGCCCATTTGGGATGCCTATGTCAGTAGCCCCCGAGATTTTGCTTGAATCGTAGAGTCAGGGAAAATCTCCACTGTTTTATTTTTATTCAAGAGCTTTAACTTTTTTATATTTCTTCACATAAAATTCTATATTGTACAGGGATACTGGTAGTTGGGGCTAGTTCATCTGACGGATCAGGTACTAGTTAACTGCTCTAGTGGCAATCCCCAAAAACCTACTTCAAGACCACGTCCCTGGACATGATCTCGGGATACTGGTGTAAACTTCGACAGGTGCCGCTTAAGGTCTTACCATTCTGTCGAGTCCCAGTCAAATTTATCGAGTACCTAACGCGTCCGTTAGGATTTTTCTTCGTATCTGTTGATACGGATAAAAGTAGCAGAGCGCAGTCTTCGGCGATGCCACGCCCAGCAGAACGGATCTGGGGTCTTACCTTCGCAAATTTGCGGCATTCAGAAATTGATCGCAACTTTGGCGTTCTGAGAATATATTGTCGAGTGCTTTTCCGGCTGTTGGAATGGCACATTTTATCGAGTCACATATGACTTATATTGCTCTCCCGATGGGAGTATATGTAGAGTTAATTATAACTCGAAATATACTCTCTTGCTTTTCTATCTTTTCTTTTTTAATTTCATCGGGCACGCGAACAGCGTTCCCGATGGGAGTAGCCCCCGAGGCTACAGCCGAGAACTTGTGCTTGGTTGTAGGCTCAACATTTTAGTCCACCTTGTCGCTATATTGTCATTATTTCCCAATATGATCTTTTTTTTTTTATCTCTCGGGTGCGCGAACAGCGCTCCCGATGGGAGTAGCCCCCGAGGCTACAGCCAAGGACTTGTGCTTGGTTGTAGGCTCCCGCAATTTCTATACTGCCATACTCGAAATTTTACTTTTTATCAAAGTAGCCCCCGAGCATTTGGGCAAAAACTTGTATTTGATCAAAGGCTCCCGAAGTATTTAATAACTTCTCCTGTCGCCAATCTTCTTTTATTTTTCTTGTCGGCATGCTTCCCTTAATCAAATTTACTTCATCTCTGTTAATAGTCGTGATTTTTCTGTTTTGTGGGTCCATTATTTCCACCACGTTGACACGTCGTGCAAGTGGGGGACACACGTCCTCCGCTTTTGCTGGCGCACGTACGGTAACGCCTATCTCAGTAAAAATACCTTTTTACCCTTTTATCTAGAAGATCTTTTTTCACCACACGATTTCTTCATCCAACGGTGCATTGCTTCGCCCGATTCTTATATAAACCTTTCTTCAACCTCCGTTCACTCCCTCGCTTGCGCCGCACATCTGTTCCTCTTTGCAAAAACTTCCCCTGCGCCCAACTCTCTTTGATCTTCCGCACTCACGAACATTGCTTTTTCCAGTGTCGTTGATGCCACCGCGCACGCGACTCACTCGCCACAGCACTCCAGAGTCCAAGATGGCCGTTGAAGATCTTGAGTGGGAGAGATCTAAAATCTCCAACCAAGACGTCAACACGCTGAAGAGACTTGGCCTGATGAAGAAAGAGGACGCCATCCGCTTTCCCAGCGAAGAAAGCTACCCAAACCCTCCAATGGAGTACCGGGTTAGTTTCGTTGATCACCTCATCCGCGGCCTTTCTGCCCCAATTCACGATTTCCTCCGTGGCCTTCTTTTTGTTTACGGGATTCAACTGCACCAGTTGACCCCCAATTCCATCCTCCACATTTCCATTTTTATCACGCTGTGCGAATGCTTCCTTGGAATCCCTCCTAACTGGGCTCTGTGGAAATGCATTTTCTGCCTCCGCCGCAATGGCTCCCACAACGCCACTTATAACATAGGCGGCGTTGTTATCTGTGTCCGAACTGACGTTGATTACTTCGACGTCAAATTTCCTGATTCTGTCCAAGGGTGGCGCAAAAGGTGGCTCTACATACACGAAGAAAGTGCCAACTCTGTGGAACACAACATAGTCCCTTTCGACGGAAGTGCCAAAATTCAACGCCGCCGCTCCTGGGACGCTGAAGCTTCCGAAGAAGAGAAAAAGGCGACAGAAGCACTTATGTCTCGTATTCATCAGCTTCAAAATACTCGAGGCAAAGAACTATCTGGTGTTCAAATCACTGCCTACTTCCTTAGGATTAGAGTGCAGCCTCTTCAGGCTCGCAAAAATCCCCTTTGGACGTATTCTGGTGAAAACGACGCCAATAGAATCTCCAGTGATCTTTCTGCAAAGGACTTGGAAAAGTTGATTCGAAGAGTTTCCCGCTTGGCCAAGAAGGATCCTATTCCCTCCTCTTGTCGCGTGGAACCATACAGCTCCGCCAATCCTCTCCCCGAGGTATTTTGTCTTCTCGAGTTTCTGTCTTGTTCCGAACTTTTCCCTGCATCTCATTATATTGATATCTCTCTAATTTTTCTTTTGTCGCTATTTTCTTGCAGAACCATCCTACTATGGCTTCCCTTCCTCCTCTTCCTGAGGATGGAGAAGTCGAAGAACAGGCTATCGTTGCCGAAGACACCCAAGGTTCTTCTATTCCTGAAAGTGAAGTCGCAGGTTCTCACAAATCTGCGACTTCCCATGAAAAAGAAGTTGAATCTGAAGCCAGCGAGTCGACACAATCCCTTCCTCCTGCTGTTTCCCCAAGGAACAAAAGGAAAAGGAATGATGCCGAGGATTCTGGCACTTCTAAGGCTGAAAAAGTTGTTCCTTCTCATCTGAAGGCAGCTTATGATCCTTATATTGAATCCCTCGTCAGCTCGTAAGTCATCTTTATTTCTCCCTATTTCTGTACTCGAGATGTTTATCTTGTCTTGCTTTTTATGCTGCCGATTTTTGATCAACAGTGATGACGAGGAAGAAGTACCAACTGTTGACGTGGCTCCTCAGACAAGCACGTCACATACTGTACTTGCCTCAGACACGCTAGTTGAAGGAGAAGAATCCTCGCCCCCTCAACAAAACGTCGTCACCACAACTCCGCCAGCAAGCCCCCTTGCTCCTTCACCAAAAAGGACAAGGATTGAAACAATTGTTGAACCTGCCCCTCAATTGGGCAGCTCGTCGACTCTGCTCTTAGATGATGTAAGTTTGTCGATATCTATATTTCCTCTATTTTGCTTTTTCACGCCTTCACTCTCTTTTTCATGCCGATGTTTCTCTTGCTGTGTTCTTCTTTAACAGCCCATGATCAAAGAGCTTCTCCGCATCGGATCCCAATTTATTGGGTACCGTGAGTATGCTAGCAGAGCCGAAGGTAATCAACTTTTATACTTGCCGTTTTTTCTTGACTTTTTGCTCCTGTTGCTTGTCACGATTTTTGATCCTTCTTCTTTTTTTTTATATATCTCGACAGAGAAACTTGCAGAGGCCAACAAACGTGCCGACGCACTTGCTCAAAAACTTGAGCAAAGTGAGGCGGCTCGCAAGAAAGCCGAACTTGTTGCTAGCGAAGCCAAGGCCGAGGCTGATGAAGCCAAAGCAAAAGCTGCTAGTGTCGAGGAACTGCAGAAAAGACTTGAGGATGCTGCATCTGCCTTAAACGGGCACAAAGCTGCACAAGCTTCTCGCGAACAGGGGATCCTCAATCGCCTGAAATCACAAAGTCGACGCACTCACAGTAATATTATTGATCCCTTCTATTTTTATGAGAACCGCTGTTTCTTGTTGTTGACCAACGTTTTGTTTCCTTGGCAGACCAAACAAACCAAGATTTTGATCTGGAGAATCCTGTCGATGACCCTCTCCTTGACGCACTTTCCTATCTGGAGCTTCATGGGTCCGAAATTCGTGAAGGCGTGGCAAATGCTAATGCGGGATTGTCGGCGCTGTTCCCTTACTTCTTCCCGAAGAAAGAGGAGCCCCCGACTTTCCTTACCCTTGCCAAGATGTTCAATTCACCAGAAGACCTTGGACTGAAGATGCGCCAAGAAAATATGAAGATTGCTGTCGAAAGCACTGTTGCTCTGGTTGCTGACATCCAACAGACTGTTGATTGGACAAAAGTTGGCGACACCGATCAGATAGAGCAACCAAGATGGAGGTCCCTGATTAAGGCAGCCAAGCCCAACACGAAGAAAATCTTGGCTTATCTCGGGATCAAACCAGCTTCGACTCCTAGCTCATCAAGGCTGGAGGTCTAGTTGCATGCCTCCTTGTTTTTCTTTCTCTGTTTCTTTTGCTCTTGTCACCAAAGTAGTTATTTGGCGACACGTACTTCGTTAGCTCCACTGTAAGGCCTTTGTAATTATTCTGAAAGATTAATGAAAACTCTATCTTTTGCTTGTTGATTGATGTTGTCTTTTAAATTTCAGTTGGTATTTGATAACTACACTCCATCTTCCACTCCTTCCAATGTTTCGCCTTCTTCTTCTCGCTCAAAGAGAACTCTTGCTGATGCTACACCTGTCGAAGATTCCTTGCCGCGAGAATTGGATGAACTTCGGCAGCAACTTCAGTATGCAAAGAAGCAAACACTTGTGATGATGGAAAAATCTCGCAAGTCATCTGAAGCCGAAAAAATTGCACTTCAGCAAGCTCGCGAGGCCGTGGCTGCTAAGGAAATCGCCGTCTCGAGGCTGAAAAGGCGACTACTCGAGAAAATTTCATGCTCGAGTTGATGAATGAAGCCAGTGCGGATATGTCGGGTATGCTTGTTTCATCCTCAATATCTTCTGTCTTCATGCTACGTCTCTTAAAATTTTTCTGCTCCGTTGTTTTAATAGGTTCCTTTACTGATGCTGTTGCCGAAGAAGAGAGGGTAAATACTAGGACGAACCTCCTTGTTAACCTTTCCCTTGATCATGGTTCTCTGTTTTGGGCTACCCCAGAGAGGACCCGCCAGATTGTCAGATTTCAAGATCGCGCCTCTCAAACTCGCGATTTCCTTGACTTCTGTACCAAGACCCTGTCCATGGTTTATAATTCCATGTTTCCTCGGAACGTTCAACCAAAAACTCTTCCCGAGTTAATGGAGAAATTCAAGGATGCCCACAGGATCCATGATTTTGTCAAAGCTCAACTGGTAGCGGCGCGCATTTGCTCTTATCATGCTTCAGATCTGCCACTCAAATCTTGACCTGACCCAAGTTGTTGCGAAAGTCCATCAGAAGGTAAAGCGCTGAAGAGTTGGTGTCGACCGAATTAACACGAAGGTTTCGCCTGTAGCCGAAGAAATGATTGAAGACCTTCTTCGGATGGATGCCGACTTTTTTGCCGATGGTCATTATGCTGATTTTCTTGGCGCCGCTCCTGAAGAAAACAGAATTACCCTTGATGACATACTGAATCATGACTAATTATTTTCCTTTGTAGATAACTCTTCTTTGTAACCCATGATTGTGATTATATTGTGAAGCAATCATTATTTTTCTATATTTGTCTAGCCCCCGAGTGTTTCGGTGGCTATTTACTGTATTTGTATATTGCGAGGTTTTGAACCAAGGCATTTATTTAATATGTATTTATGGCGAATATCAGCCCCCGAGCTTCTTTATTGAGTACTATTTTGTATTTTCATTGACTCACGAGGTATTTTAGTACCAAGGCAAGGCTTTTCTTTGTCGATGAACTATATTGAAATTCGTCGGGTCAGAGACTTTGAACATGTCGATAAAGAAAAATTATATTGACACTATCTTTATTATATTGCAGCACCGCGAGCCCGCCTCATTAAAAACCTTTCCCGGCCCCACTCGGTGCCCCGAAAAAGGAAAAGAGTGCGTCTGAAAACTCGCGGGCGTTTCAGTACATTGAAGTTTTACAAGGACTATATTTCAACTCTAGGCATAGAACCGCCTGAGTTGCGCCACGTTCCAAGGGTTTTGCTCCTCCACCCCTGTCTTCTTGTCCTTTATCCTGTATGCTCCTCCTCCGATTACTTCCGTGACAATGTAAGGGCCTAGCCATGGTGACTCGAGTTTTTCATGACTTTTTTGCGTGAGCCGAAGAACTAGGTCTCCCACCTGAAAGGATCTTGGCCGCAAACGTCGACTGTGGTAATTCTTCAAGTCCTGTTGGTATTTGGTTACCCAAGACAGTACTTCATCTCTAGCTTCATCAAGTGCATCGACGTCATCTTCTAGCGCTTTTCTCGACACCTCTTCATCATATTCTACGACTCGTGGAGAGTCATGCTCTATCTCGATTGGCAATACTGCTTCCGCTCCATGAACCAAGAAGAACGGAGTTTCTTGTGTTGCTGTATTTGGTGTTGTTCGTATGCTCCATAATACACTGGGCAACTCCTCTGGCCAGGTGTGTCGAGCTTTCTCCAGTGGCGCTAATAAGCGTTTCTTAATGCCATTGCAGATGATTCCATTAGCTTTCTCGACTTGACCGTTGGTCTGCGGATGCGCAACTGACGCAAAGTGTAGCTTGATACCCACTTCTTCGCAATAATCTTTAAACTCGTGGGATGTGAAGTTACTGCCATTGTCTGTGACGATGCTGTGGGGCACTCCAAATCTGAAGACGAGGCCTTTTATGAATTTTCTTTGCAGATGCTCCGTCTGGTGAATTTATCGGCTTCGCTTCTATCCACTTTGTAAATTTGTCGACAGCTACTAGCATGTACTCTTTTCCTCCTGGCCAGGATTTGTGTAACTTGCCCACCATATCCAGTCCCCATTGGGCAAAAGGCCACGACAATGGTATTGGTGTTAATTCTGCTGCTGGAGAGTGAGGTTTTGCGGCAAACCTTTGACACGCGTCACAAGTTCTTACTATTTCCTTGGCGTCCTCGATTGCTGTCAACCAGTAGAATCCTGCCCGAAATACCTTGGCTGCAATAGCTCGACTACTTGCGTGGTGGCCACATATTCCTTCGTGTACATCCTTCAGAATTATTCTTCCTTCTTCGGGTGTGACACACCTTTGCAGGACGCCTGAAATACTTCGCTTGTACAATTCTCCTTTGACCACCGTGAAAGCTTTGGAGCGTCGAATTACTCGCCTTGCCTCAACTAGATCATCGGGTATTTCTTTCCTGAGGATGTATGATATGTACGTCTGCATCCATGGTATCTGTATCACCATGACCAGGTCCTGATCTTCTTCTTCCTCTTGCTCTTCCTTGGTAGCCCCCGAGGGTTTCTTCTCCTTCTTTTTTGATTTTGTTGATTTTGTAGATCTCTCTGTTATCTCTTCCCAAAATACACCTGGCGGAACTGCAAGGCATTGCGACCCGATGTTTGCAAGAACGTCGGCTTCGTCGTTGCTCAATCTGCTAATATGATTTACTTCGCATCCATCAAACAACTTTTCGAGCTCGTTGTACACCTCCTTGTATGCCATCATGCTATCATTGACTGCGTCACATTGGTTCATGACTTGCTGAGCCACCAGTTGTGAGTCGCCAAATATTTTTAATCGAGTTGCACCGCAAGCTTTCGCCATCTTCATCCCGTGTATGAGAGCTTCATATTCCGCTTCATTGTTAGATGCGTTAGGGAACGTCATCCGAAGGATGTACTTCAACTTGTCGCCTTCAGGTGATATGAGTACTACTCCTGCGCCAGCTCCTTCTAGTCTTTTGGACCCATCAAAGTTCATGGTCCAGGTTCTTGACAAGTCTGGAGGTCCTGTGTTTTGCAACTCCATCCACTCTTCGATGAAGTCCGGCAGAACTTGCGACTTGATTGCTTTTCTTTTTTCATACGTGATATCCCGAGGGGAAAGTTCTATTCCCCAAAGGGAGACACGACCCGTAGCTTCTGGATTGTTTAGTATATTTGACAAGGGAGCTTCATTGACCACTATGATCGGGTGTGCCGAAAAATAGTGGCGCAATTTTCGTGCTGTTGTGAGCACTCCATATGCTAGCTTTTGGTACTGAGGGTACCTTTGTTTTGATGGCGATAAAACTTCGCTGACGAAGTATACTGGCCTCTGTACTCCATGGAGTTTTCCTTCTTCTTCTCTTTCGACAACTAGCACCGTGCTCACCACTTGGGGCGTGGCTGCAATATACAGCAGGAGAGGTTCCTTTTCCTTCGGCGCCACCAAGATTGGTGGTGTCGAGATTGTGCGCTTCAAATCCTCGAAAGCTCTGTCGGCCTCTTCGTTCCACTGGAATTTATCTCCTTGCTTTATTAGAGCGTAAAATGGTAACGCTTTTTCTCCCAACCTGGCGACGAATCTGCTCAAAGCTGCGACTCGCTTGATTAGCTGCTGTATTTCTTTCAACTTTGTTGGCTTCCTCATTGTTATGATAGCTTGTATTTTGTCGGGATTTGCTTCAATCCCTCTTGCTGAGACTAGAAATCCCAGAAGTTCTCCTGCTGGGACGCCAAAGGAACACTTCGTCGGGTTCAGCTTGAGGCAGAATTTGTTGAGGTTTTCGAAGGTTTCCTTGAGATCCTCGATCAGTGTTGCCCCCTCTTTTGATGTTATGACGACATCGTCGATGTATACTTGCACGTTTTTCCCGATCTGTGTCGCCAAACATTTCTGCATCATCCTCTAATATGTTGCTCCCGCGTTTTTTTAAACCGAAAGGCATTGTTCTGTAGCAAAACACGCCATAAGGTGTTATGAACGCTGTTTTGGCCTCGTCTTCTTCTTTCAATCTGATCTGGTTATAACCAGAATACGCGTCCAGGAAGGAAAGACGTTCACATCCAGCCGTGGAGTCGATAATTTGATCGATCCTCGGGAGGGGAAAGTGATCCTTTGGACAATGTTTATTGAGACACGTAAAGTCGACGCACATGCGAAGGACTGTCGTGTGTTTCTTCGGCACCATCACTGGGTTAGCTACCCATGTGGCTTCTGTAGATATCTCTTTGATAAAACCAGCTTCCTCAAGTCGATTTACTTCTGATAGCATAGCTTTGCGGTTTGGTTCCGAAAAACGCCGCAGAGGTTGTTTGATTGGTCTCGCTAATGGATCCAAGTTTAAGTGGTGCTCGGCAAGTTCCCTGGGTACTCCTGGCATGTCAGCTGGACACCATGCGAAGATTTTCCAGTGCTCATGGAGGAACTCGACGAGCGCGCTTTCCTATGCGATATCCATGTCGTTTGCGATAGATGTCGTCTTTTTCGGGTCTGTCGGGTGAATCTGCACCTACTTAGAATTTTTCCTGGTATTGAAGGTTGATTCTTTATTTGGCCTTCCAACGTCTGGCAGTACGTCGTAATCAGTCATGCTTTTTGACGCCAAATACTCAGCTTGCATCCCGAAAGTTTCTGATAGCCGATGAAAATCCTTGTCGCATTTATCGGCTAAGGCAAAGCTTCCTTTAACTGTGATTGGTCCCTTTGGTCCAGGCAATCTCCACAACAGGTATGTATAGTGTGGCACCGCCATAAATCTAGCATATGCTGGTCGTCCCAACAGAGCGTGGTATTGTGACGGAAAATCCACGACTTCAAATTCCAGCCTCTCGATTCTATAATTTTCTCGGGTCCCAAACAGAACGTCGAGATTGATCTTCCCCAATGGATAACTTGGTTTCTCCGGTGTGATGCCGTGGAACCTTGTGTCTGTTGGTTTCAAGTTTGCTAAGGATATGTTCATCTTCCTCAATGTATCTGCATACATAAGGTTTAAGCTGCTGCCGCCGTCTATGAACACTCGAGAGACATCAAATCCCGCGATAACTGCTGGCAGAATAAGTGCTGACTGCCCTGGTCGAGGAACTTGCTGCGGATGATCTGCTATGGTAAAGCCAATATCTTGTCCTGACCAATTAAGATACTCAACTGTTGGTGGAGGCATTTTTTCTGCCATAAACACCTGTCGTGAGATTACTTTCTGAGCTCTATTGGATGGCCTTCCTTTCTGAATCATCGACACCGCTCCGTTGGAGTTAGGATCAACATAAGGTGGTGGTGGAGGTGCTGCCGCTATTCTGAGCTGGTGCCGATTGTCGTCTGTAATCGCGGGAGGAGGTGGCAAGTGAATCTCGCTTCTGGGTTCTCGAGGATTTCTCTGTGTTGCCCACGCGTTAGCGTGCTCCGCATACCTTAGCATTGCCTGAAAATTTCGACAGTCTTTCTGCAGGTGCCCTGACTGTCTTTTACCGTTGCTGTCGAGGAAAAAGTGCATTTGACACGGCCCATTCATCATCTCTTCAGGGGACACGAAAGGCCTTGGGAACCTAGGCCCGCTATTTTGCCTGTTATTGCGAGAATCATCCCTGTTATCACTTCGCTGTTCACTGCTTCTCTGATAATCATCTCTGTTGCTTCCTCCTGTGTTTGACCGAAAACCTGCCGAAATTTGCCCTGGAGCGTCATAGTTCGGGTACTGCCGAGGGAATCGTCGCCTCGGTTGATAGTTTCGACCACGGTCCTCCTCTGGCGACCTATGCCGTTTGTTGTGGACAGCGTCTTCTCCATCTGCCCATCTGTTTGCTATCTCCATTAACGCGGATACTGTCTTTGGATTGGTCCTTCCCAAGTCCTCATCAAAATCTCCACGCCTGATTCCTGCGACAAACGCATCTATTGCTCTCTCGTCAGATATATTTTCTGCCGAGTTTTTGATGATATTCCACCTTTGGATATACTTTCTCACTGACTCATCCGGCTTTTATCGACATGCTCTCAACTCCTCTAACGACGCAGGTTTTTTGCACGTGGATCTGAAATTCTTGACGAACACGTCCTCGAAACTTTCCCAGCTGTCGATAGATCCTGGAGTGAGTTTCTTTATCCAAGATCGTGCGGCTCCACTCAAATGCACCTGGATGCTTTGCATAGCTGTTGCCCTGGTTCCTCCTGTGAGCTTCACTGTCTCGAGATAATCAACTAGCCAATCCTCTGGATCTTGAAGGCCGTCGAACTTCTTGAAGTTGTCGGGTAACTTGAATCCTGAAGGGACTCGAGTTTTTCGGACTCTCCTCGTGAAGCATGGTAAGCCGCACATATCTTCGTCGTTAAGCTCCGGAGATTGCCGATGATCCCTTCTGCTTTGCCGCGCTCTGTCGACCCTTGCTTGTGCTGCTGTGTCTCTTGCTCCACTTGGTCCTTCAGGTGCTGCCGCTGTTGCTGCTGCAGGTCGTGGACTATTTTGCCTTGCCGCTCCTTCGGGAGGCGTTGATACAAACGCTGTCCCCATAGCTCCAACTCCTGCTACCGCCATATTGTATAGTGTTTCCCTTGGATCACCTGGAGGTGGTTTAGATGCGAGGATAAAAGCATGTGTCGCCATATACCCAGCCTCTGTTGTCTTAGGGATGATGTTTCCTCTTGTATCTATCGACATGAAGGACATGTCGAGGTTTTGGACCAAGTGCTCTCTTTCTGCTTCGGGTATATGTTGCAACCTTGATCTTGCTCTGTTCCGCGCCTCCCTGTGGCTATCACCCGAAGTTCTAGATTGTCGACTTAAGTCTGCCCTCCTCCTGCTAGATGCAGAAGCTGCCTCCTTTCTTCTGTTTAACTCAGCTGTCTGTTTTTCCAATTCTCTTGCAGCTCGTGCGAGCCTATATTGATATGCTTGCAATTCTTCTGGTGTGGCCGTGGTGGCCATTGGTTCTGAACCGTTCATAGCTCTCGCGGCTCTATCCCACGCTGCTTGCGAAAGCTGAACTCTGTCTCGTGGCTGCGGCCCGACGTATTTATTGCCCAGGCCTTGTCGCAGATTGGAGGGATCGACGTATGGATTTCCCAGATCGTCGAAAGCCCCAGATGTTTCCTCTTGATCTTCAATGGCATAAATCTGATGATACTTTGTACTCAGATCTATGTTGGGTTTGGTGACATCATCGTTGAGATTGATGAAGACCTTGCCCACTGTGATAGATTTGTCGATGAAGTCGTAACTGTCGACATCGCTTGAGCCATCGCTTATATATGAGTCCGCAGATGACTCAAACGACATGTCGTTGAAGATCTTGGCGAGTTTCTCTCTTGCTCTGGTGCTGACGTAGCGTGTCGACGGAGTTTCTTCTTCTCCTGACTCGGTTGAAGATGTGTAGCTTGAAAAATCGGAATCGACCGCCGACGATCCCGACGAAATCGGAATTTCGACACGATACGATCCTTCCTTCTCGACGCGAAAGTGAAACCTTCCGAACGTCATCTCCATGGGCTCCGCCAGATACGCATATGCATCCAAACGGGAGGGTGGGTGAGGAACAAAATCGACAAGACCAGCAGCGATCTGTTTACCTCGATCCATTGTGTTGCTTGCGGTTGACGATGTCGAAGATCTTGAACGTGCCATCGAGATCAGATCCTTACGCCTCTAGTTCCCACAGACGGCGCCAATTGACAAGGTATCAACTTGTCAATGCCTATGGATTGTAGGCTAGGGTTTAGTTGGAAGTAGAGGGTAAGTAGATCTCGAAGGTTTCAGCCGAAAAGTACTCGACGACTATGAGAACTAGGGTTTGTAACAATGATTCGATTAACTCTTCGTCCCTCGACTCCCCCTTTATATAGGAGGCGGAGCCGAGGGTTTCGTTTTGTACAAGTTACAGAGTCCGGGACGGTTTCTAACTCATCCCGCCAGATTTACAAATAACACTTCCTATTACAACTCTAACTTTCCTTAATATATCTTGGGCTCCCGAATCTTCTTATTCTTCGGGTATTGGGCCTTCATTAAACCCCGGGTACTATCTTCGGCAGGCCCATTTGGGATGCCTATGTCACCGAGCTTGCGTGCGTGGCCCGGGAGTCACGGTGCCGGCTTGGGGCTGGGGAGGCGGACTCGGCCGTGTCCCTGGCGCCTTCCCTGTCGTTGCCTGCAGCGCCACGAGCGTGAGAAGCTCTGGGGGCATTGACATGCCTGGGGTCAGCCGCCTGCCTGGTGGCTGCGTTGAGCAGCTCAGTCACCCGCTTGGTCTGGCGGCGTAACTCTTCGCCTTCAAGGCGGTTCAGCTCTTCTGCGGCGGCTTGTGCCGCGCGCATGTTCTTGTCGGGGGTGTTGTAGACGGGTAGCTCCGCGGACGGAGCCGGCGAAGGAGCACCGTCGCGGGCGATCTCGACGCCGAGGTCGCGGCCCCTGCGGCGAATGTGGCCGGCTCGGCTTGGCTCGTCGCCGCCTGGAGTGAGGCCGTGGGCGCGGTTGTACTCGCGCTGGGTGATCTCCATCTGGCGCTTAGCAGCAGCCAGTTCTTCTGTTTGCTTGAGGAGGAGCTGGCGGTGCGCCTCCAAATCTGCCTCGATGGCGGTGGGGTCGCCGCCTGGTGTGAGCGGGGTGCTCAGCTTCGCCCGGACTTCATCCAGCCGGGACGGTGGAGGTGGCGCCTTTGGGCCCGAGCCGGAGGCATTGGGGTCGACGTTGCGCTCCAGGTTGGGGCCGCGGGTGCGCGGGTTCTTGGTGGGGAGCTCGTCGCCAGCCATCATGACTTGCACGACGGCGGGGCTGGCGTGAGCGCTGCTGCCGGCTCGCAGAGGAGGGCTAGCGCAGCGCAGCACCTGCCGCGGGTAGCGCGGCGGTGCGACGGTGGCGACGTAGACGTCGTGGCCGCCGAAGGAGATGATGCTGCCGCCGGCTGGGAAGGGCTGGTCGGCGAAGCAGCCAGCGTTGTCGCTGACGCAGTCGAGGGAGCCGAATCTCCAGATCAAGCCTGAAGCGACTCGCTCGCCGGTGGTGATGGTGAGGCCCGTCCGGATGAAGACACCGGCCGAGGATGCTGAAGGCCCTACGGTGGGTGCCAAATGTCGTGGTATCGTCACGGCATATGCCATAGGGTGGCTAATCGAAGTGGTTCCTGAGGGATCTCACGGCGGTATCCGGATGCTGGTATGGGGACGAGCGACACGGCGACGTACCCAGGTTCGAGGCCCTCCGATGGAGGTAAAACCTCTACTCCTGCTATGAGTGTATATGATGATCACACAATACAATGGTGCTCCTAGAGCTGTGTCCGGCTGCTCCTGGGAGGCTAAGGGAGACGATGGTCTCTCTCACAGGGCAGCGCTAAAGGTAGAATGAAGTGAGAATGATCGATCCCCTGCACGAGAGGGGGTAGTGCGGCTTATATAGGCACCGGCACTTTACATATAAGACCCTATAGTTTACTGGCCGGCTTGGCCGGCTCCGGCTTCCGCTCCTTCCCGAGGCGGTGACGTCAGGAGCTGTTGAGGCGTCGTGGCCTGTCCCATCCGGCTGCCAAGGTCAGCGGTATGGAGAGGAGGTGTCCCTGTCGCCGTCAGCCACTGTAGCCTGTACGGCTCGACGTAGACCATGATGGCCTGTCCGGCGCGTGGCACTATTGCTCCACAGTGCCCCGCGCTTTACGGAAGATGAAGTCAGCGTGGACTTTGGGAACCCGGATCACCAACCCGGTTCCTTCCAGTGCAAGACTCGCCAGCCTCGAGTCGGTCTGAGGTACAAACCCCCAGTCGGATATGGCTTGTAGAAGCCGGCCCAGCTACAGCATTGGTGGCCGTAGCCAGGCCGACTAGGACCTAGAGCCAGCCGGCTTCCGGACCAGCCGGCCACGGCGCCAGCCGGCTGCTCCTCAGCCGGCCTTTGCCGCGAGCCGGCCAGTGGCCAGCCGGCTGCTCCGCGTCCATTGCCCTACCCGGGGTCTTCCCCCCGACAGCTATGGTCTCTTGTTCTTCTGCAAGGTCATTCTTTAGGGATGCTACATCATTGGCATACTCTCGTTCAAGAGCACCCTTTTTATCAATGGTGTTCTCATGCATCCAAATAAGTTTTTGGCTCTCAATAGCGATAGTCAAGATTTCAAAGAAGTGAGTGCTAGCAATTTTATCTTTGCAAATAACCTTGAATACGCTCTCACCCTTATCGCGTAGAGAGACAACCCAATCCTCTTCTTCATATTCATCCTCATCCTTATCACCACGAGACATATTAGGTTCCATGGTAGGAGGTACCATGGAACCCTTGGCCATAAGGCATATATGAGGACCGTGAGATAAAGATGAGGAGTTACTTGAGGCTCCTTTCAAGATCTTGTCTTGACCAATAGAATCTTTGGTTTCCTCTACAATGTTAGTCACACAACAACTAGAGGAAATAGAAGCATTTTTATCATGGCCACAAGACAAAGCAAGCATATCATCATTAGATTTATTCAAGCAACGTACACATGATATGCAAGGACTATCAACACAAGCATGTAAATCATTTCTAGTGCTAGATGTGTTTAAGTCCAAAGATGAACCATTGCAATGAGATAGAGATGAGGAATCATCAATAGTAAGCTCAATATCAACATTGCAATTTTCATCACCACTCACCATATCATTACCTTGTGTCTTACCACACTTTGGTGAAGTGGATGAAGATGAGGACTCATCACGGCCGGAAGTGGAAGCAATACAATCATCCTCAATAATATTGGACACATCATATTTGTCTTGAAGCTTTGTCCATAATTCATGAGCGCTCCCGAAAGGCATGATTGAAGAAGTAACTACATTGCTCACAACAATGGAAAACACATGAGAAGCAAGAGCATCGAGGCAAGAGTTTTTCTCCTCCTCAAGAGATAAATTTTGAGGATCCTTAGGAGAATAAAAACCCATGCCAAGATATTGCTCCATGTCCGGGGACATACCCCGTAAGATTTTAAGCACATAAATTTTCCATAGATCATAATTTGTGCCATCAAATATAAACAAGTTATTGTGCGCTAATCCCCTAACTGACATCTTTACTCTCAAGGCGGTGAAGCCTAATAATGAGAGACCTTGCTCTGATACCAATTGAAAGGACACGGATGTCGCCTAGAGGGGGGGGGGGGGGGTGAATAGGCGATTTAAAACTTTTACGAGATGGGCTAAACAAATGCGGAATAAAACTAGCGTTTACTTTGTCAAGCCCAAAGCCTATAAACTATGGTTCACCTATGTGCACCAACAACTTATTCTAAGCAATGGTTCACCTATGTGCACCAACAACTTATGCTAAGCAAGACAAGCAACTTATGTGATAGCAAGATATATATATATAACTTCAAGCACGATGGCTATCACAAAGTAAAGTGCATAAGTAAAGAGCTCGGGTATAGGAATAACCGAAGTGACGCGGAGACAACGATGTAGCCCGAAGTTCACACTCTTGCGAGTGCTACTCTCCGTTGGAGCGGTGTGGAGGACAAGTCACTCCAAATGCACGAGGGCCACCGTATTCTCCTCGAGAATTCCCACCAAAAGGGATGTCCTCGATCCACTATGGGACCTTAGGAAGGTCACCGAACCCGCACAAAGCTTGGGGCTATCTCCACAACTTAATTGGAGGCTCCCAATAAATTGCCACAAAGGCCTTGCCCTTGAAGATTCTCCACAACTTAATTGGAGTCCCCAAGAACACCACTAAGATGCCACAAAGGCCTTGCCCTTGAAGATTCTCCACAACTTAATTGGAGTCCCCAAGAACACCACTAAGATGCCACAAAGGCCTTGCCCTTGAAGATTCTCCACAACTTAATTGGAGTCCCCAAGAACACCACTAAGATGCCACAAAGGCCTAGAATCCGTCTAGGGTTCCAAGAACCCAAGAGTAACAACCTTCTTGCTTTCACCTCCACGAATCACCGTGGAGAACTCAAACCGATGCACCAAATGCAATGGCAAGAATACCACAAAGATGCTCAAGTCCTTCTCTCTCAAATTCCAACAAAGCTACAAAATCTATTGGGGGAATAAGAGAGGAAGAACAAAGGAATTCACAAAGAACACCAAGATCAAGATCTAGAGAGTTCCACTCACAAAGAGATGGATTTGATTGGTAGAAATGTAGATCTAGATCTCCTCTCTCTTTTCCCTCAAGAATATGCAAGAATCATGGGAGGAATCAAGAACTAGGGCAAGCTTTGAAGTACAACAATGGAGGGGAGAGAGAGAAAGTGAACCAACCAGCCCAAGGAGGAAGAAGGGGGTCTTATATACCCCCTCCCAACGAAATATGACCGTTTGGGGCCTCCCAGGCCGGAAAATCCGCCCCCGGGCCGGATTATCCGCCCCCGGGCCGGATTATCCGCCCCCCGAAATCGCCCCTGGCTCGGGCCAGATATTTGGCCGGATATTGTCCATGTTTTGGCCTTCGGGCCAGATTATCCGCCCCCCAGAAAACTGCAGAATCACCAAAACTAAAACGGGCATAACTTTTGCATCTGGACTCCGATTTTGATGATCTTGGGCTTGTTTTGAAGCTAGGAACAAGCTCTACAAGATCATGCAGGAAACCATCATAGTCCAACAAGGGAGGATAGAAACAAATGATGAAAGGTTTGACCTATCTAAAAAAGACATACCGGTAAAACTTCCAAACTTGAAAATGCAACAAGTTGCCCATGCAAAAACCATTCTCAATGAACTAGAGCTTGTCATGAGAATAAGCACAAGCTCTAAAACATCACATGGATAAGATCCAAATAAAACCAAGAAAGATGATGAACCAAACTCGAAAACGCAACAAGTGATCTATGCGAAATCCGTTTTCGATGAACTAGAGCTTGTCATGAGAATAAGCACAAGCTCTAAAACATCACATGGATAAGGTCCAAATAACAACCAAGAAAGATGATGCAAGGATGCAAAGGTTTGAGCTCTCTCCGATCGAGTTACTCACTCGAGAGCCCTCTTGATAGTACGTCAACTAAACTATAAACCGGTCTCCAACTACACTATGAGACCGGTGAGAAAGAAACCCTATCAAGAGCAAACCTTATACTTGCGCATTACACTTGAGCTCGATGACGACGATCTTGACCTCAACAAGATGGAACGCCTTTCTTTCTTGTGTTTGCTTGACGAAGTCTTGTGGATTGCTCCCCCATAATCCACCATGGGAGAGCTTCTTCTTCGGCGCATCTTCACATAACCATGACCACCATGTGGATTGCTCCCCCATAATCCACCATGGGATAGCTTCTTCTTCGGTGCATCTTCACATATCCATGATCACCATATGGATGGCAAGACTCAAGCAAAGGACCTCTTCGAGATGGCTCATCTTGAACTTGCACTTCATTTCTTCATTCTTCATCATGTTGATGTCTTGAAGTAACTCTAGGGCTCACTTCATCTTCATCTTCAAGACATACTTGACATTCATCTTCATCTTCAAGACATACTTGACACTTGATATCCTTCATCAAATTCTTCTTATTGCAACCTTGAAGCCAACATATGGTTCAAGAATTGCCTATGGACAACTCCTACAAATATAACTCAATGCAAACATTAGTCAATAGGGATTGTCATTAATTACCAAAACCACACATGGGGGCTCCATGCACTTTCAATAATTATCAGTGTAGATAAGATTAGTTTGGAAGATATGAATCAACATCTCGAAGTAAGCATAGAATTTACAAGTACCATTAGTCAACTGGCACATATCAGGTGACAATGTTCTAGTGAGTGAATTGCCCCTCAAGCCTTTGAAGATCAAGAGGGCCAAATGCTAGTGTCATCTTTTATTACAGAGTGAATAGTAAGGAAAAACCATATGGTGCAGTTCAGGGTAACTCCTTGCATGTATGGTAGTACTCTATTTCAGTATTTATGCCTTGGGATGTCGATTTGTTCTGCACCATATTTGTACATTTCAATACAACAGACAAAATAGGTTTATCCATGAATCTCAAAATAACTACTCATGAAGACAGAAAGGTAAACTCACATAATTTTGGTTAGATTGATTAACCTTATGATTCCTATTGAGATGGTGCTTCTCCCATGTATTTCTTCGAACATCTGACATGCATGAAATAGATACATAAAACTGGAAAGCAACAGGGTGAGAGAAAAATATGAGAGTGATTCATTCCTTGCCCATAGAAAATAGAGAAAGGAGATGCTACATGAGCGCTGCATTGGTCTCAATTCCTTGAGCCCCTAATCTCTTGACCTGCTGCCCAGCAGACACCACATCACTGGCCATTAAGAATGACTACTACATCCTTTGGTTCCTTGCTGAATAGGCTGAACTGCATCCTCAGTTCGTTTGTCCTGTTCTTTTTCCACAATGTGATGTGCACCGTGCCACGTTCTTGGGCTCCCGACTGGCCCTAGATGACTAAACTTCAGCTGCCGTGACCAGAACCTGCACGAGTATGGATGAGGGATAGGCAGAACTGAAGAGAACGAGAGAGATGCGCCATTAGTTGCGGTGGCGGTGGTTACCACTGGAGCAACGGACAAAACGGAGAGGAGGGCCTCCTGACGGGTTGTGGGCGCAACTGGTCATCCGCGTGCGCCGGCTTGTCCTCCAAGTGGAAGAAGGTAGATCGGTTGGAGCTTATGACACCTCGTCTTCTACTGTTCTCTCTATTGAGGCCATGACCCATGAGCGGATCGCAGTCTTGCTACCTCTCAGATGGCCCTTTCCCTGTTTACTTCGATCAGCTCATCCCGTCTGGAGCCTCTCTCATGGATAATCGCCGCCCGTAGCATACATCTCCCTATCTCTAGATCCCGAACACGTAGTCAACTCCCCCTCCACGTGAAGCTTTGGCCACCATTTGAAGGCATTTGTCTACGGCAGCGCACGTCAGGCCATCTGGGGGAATACCGTGCCATTAAAACATACCAAAAGAACCAGGAGTAAGGTACGGTAGAATGTGGTGGAGATTAGACCGTGTTAGTTGTTGTAGTTTTTGGTTGGGTGCTAGAAGGATCGTTCTTCCTGGAAAGGTAATCTTGCAATTAAGTCGGTAAGTAGGAAATATCCCCGGGCCATGATATTGCCCATTTGCCCGTTCAGGTCATGGTTGCCGGAGATATTATGATTGATGATATTATGCCATAATTAACTCCAAGATAGTCTGACTTGATCAGACAAAGTGGAGATAAGGAGAATAGATTAGAGGGTCCAGATGCTTTCAATGACAACCATCAATCTCGTTGAGTGTCAAACGATCAACTTCAATTTAATAGTAAAGATTAACAAGGTATATCAAAGGTACTAGTATTTGCATTGCGAAGGGGAGAAAGTGGAAGGCATAATTCAGACAATTAAGCGTCACATACATCTGCAGAACATTTTATAGATAAGACGCATCAATGCATCTACGGAGGTTCATCACAAACATAAGGGTTGCAAGCCAATATAACCATTACAAAATAATAACTTGCACGAGTCACACACTCACGCTTAATCTATCCTCGCATCACCAATAGAAACCATTCCAATTGTCCCCGTCATAACCTCTCATCACTAAACTTCGAGGGGAACAGCCGGTATTCGTCATCACACTCGAACGTCATGTACTCGATCCTGCTGGCGTGATTTTCTCGCAGGTGACGCACGTCGTAGCCGTAGATCTCGAAGCAATTGCGCACCCGAAGAACCTTCAGGTTCGGACAGCTCTTAAGGACGATGTACATTTCTCCCGAGGTGACTTCAACGTCGTCGAGTTCAAGGGAGCGGAGCTTCAGCATAGGTGTCTCTCTTATCGCACCAGTCAGTCGGTCGCCGCAGGTACAAAAGCGGCAGTCTACGATGCGAAGGGTAGTCAGTAAGGGCGACCTGCAGAAAAGAGGGCGATATTTTCATCGTCATGATCCACGAGTGAATACCGAAACAAATGCCATGATTAAATAATACAGTAGTAAAATTTAGATCGGAAAGCAAGTGATGTACCTTTCCACGATGTACTTTATTAGCTTATGGGTGAGAAACCGCTTCCCGGCGAACACTCGAAGCTGTCCATCAGAACGGTCGACAGCCGCTTTCGCCATTGCGCGCAGATCATGGTCGTCCTTGTAGATACATGGTGGTTCTCCATGTCCAGGACACGCCACACGTGTGTAAGGGGTACCATCGCCGCCTGGAGCCACGAGTGGCACACGAGGCCAGCGCCCATGAGGACGTCGACCGCGCCGACCCTGACGAAGACTGAAGAGAGCACGTCTAGGGGCAGCAGCGACCAGTCCCTTGTTTGCACTGGCAGCTTCTCGGGCACGGGCGACGGCGCAACGTCCATCGCTCGATCTTCTAAGACTGGGAAATTAAAAACAGTCAGAGCGTCGAACATGGCGAGCAAAAGTGAAACAGTTAAGAGAGGATACCTTCTCCGAAAGAGAGTGCCGTCGTCCGCCACAACGACTGTGCAAGAGAAGCTCGATCTATCTAAGAAGGAAAATGCTTATTATCCGTCGGAGGCCCACGAGTTTCTAGCCTCCGGGTGCCTGGCCGTCAGATGCAACCATCCCGTGGACTTGATTGCTGGGCCCTACCTCCTTTTTCCTCTTGTACGCATCGTTATCCTCCGACGAATCAAGAAGCAGAGCCTCCATGAACGCGCCTCCGCCGTCCATCCCCGATGAGCCCGCCCCCAGCTTGCTCCTTCGCCGGCCTCCCCATCCCCGTGCGCTCCTCCGCCGGCCTTCTCCTCTCCGTGCGCTCCTCCTCCGCCAGTCCACCGCGCCCCGCTCCCGAGCTGTTCGTCCACCAGCGTCCAGCGCGTCGCGCCCCGAGCCACTCCTCCACGGGCACGCCCCACCCCCGAGCTGCTCCTCCGCCCGCGCTTGCCGCCGCAGTGCCTCTCTCGCCGGAGCACCGCTGCCACGTCGTTATCCCGCAGCCATGTCGACCATCGGGGCCGCTACCGACCCACACTACGGCTCCGCCTCGAGCCCTTCAGTCTCCTGCTAGCCCACAGCTGCCGCGTCACTCGTCGGCTGCTCCCGGTCGTGCCTCCTCTTTCTCCCATGCACATGCATATGTGCTGCAAACGATGTCGGGCGGAGATGCAAATGTTGTGGGACGGAGCTGCAAAGGCTCGGGGGCGAAGCTGCATGTCTAGTCTGCGGAGTTACCGCCGCATGGCGCTTCCTCGATCCGTATATGCGGTTGCTACGTATGGTCAGCGAAAGTGCTACAAACGGTTGGTAGGGGTGCTTCAAATTGCCAGCGGTGCTACAAACTGTCAGCACGGTGCTGCAATCTATCAGCAGCATTGCTCCACAAGGTCAGAAATTGTGCTGCAAACCCTCAACGATAGCGCAAGAAGCGAATGATGGTGATGCTAGTAGGAGCTGGATGCCATCGGCGTTGCGCCAGCGAGTAGTTGATGATGCTACAATAGTATAAATCATTTGCTAAATGTTCTATAGTTTTGCTACTTTGGTATAAATTTTGTGCTACGATGTCTCCGGCGAGGTCTCTGGCAATGTCCCTGGCGACTAGAGGACGATGCTACTGTAGTATAACTTTTTTGTTACAAATGTTCTATTATTTTCCTACTTTAGTATAAAATTGTTGCTTCAATGTCTCCTACGAGGTCTCCAGCGAGATCGGTTTAGCATCAATAGCACAAATATTTTGCTACGAAATCTCCGGCGAGTCTCCGGCAAGGTCTTCGGTGAAGTGTGGTGCTCCGACAAGTCTTTTTATTTTATTTTCAGTTGAATCGTTTTTTGCTTCAATGAAGCAAAAGCGGAAGATTTTTTTTTCTGTGACGAGGCAAAGTCTAAACGATTCGCAACTCTCATTCTATTTTAGTCAAACCTTTTTTGCTTCAATGAAGCAAAAGCGGGAATTTTTTTGCTGCGACGAAGCAAAGTCTAGATTTTAGGTAAATGTAAACACGTGTCACGCATGCAAGCAGGAGGCTGAAAAATTTGGAGCCTCCGGAGGATTTCTAGCACTGTCCATCTAAGAATACCGCGTGGTCATTTAGCTGAAACCAATTTATATAGGCAAAGCAAGGGACGTGAACCGTCAGGCTTTGACTGCAGAAGACGGATGGCCTGCTCGGGAGGCGAGACGTGCGCTGGGCGATTCCACTGAGAGCAAATATAATAGAGGGGTGACTCAGCCGGCTATAAGAGTTGCCACGTCAGAAAAATCATACGTGGAAGAGAGAGAAACAGGGAGAGAGAGGGAAGCGGGCGCTTCATCTATCGCCCGGCGCTAGCGCTGGGTACGAGGAAATACGGCTCGCTTGTAGCCAGTTGCAAGCGCTAGGCCGCCGCTTCTTCTTTCCCTCTTGATCCTGTGCGTTCCGCACCAAATTGAGTACTTCCCGCGTCAAATCTCCTTCTTCCCACGCTAAATCAACCTCTCCCGCGCCAATCTCCACTACATCCCCTCAAATCGGACCTCCTGCACCAAAGTCTATCCCAGGACAGAAAAAATCGCCCCCAAATCGCCTCAAGAACCCTAGAAGCCAAGCCCGGCGGCGCCCGCTGCGAGATGGGTGGAAAGTCCAAGAGGACAACGGCGCCGGGGCCTCTGGAGTTCCCATGGTCGTCCGGTCAGCCCGTCTGGCCGCCAACGGCTGCGTCTGTCCCGCCGCCGATGGCTGCGTCCGTTCCACCGCCAACGGCTCAACCTGTTCCGGCCATCCCTTCCATGTTTGCGCCCGGCGTCTGGTTACAACCACGCCCGCAGCAGTCCATGGCGACCTCCTCCGCACCGTGTTGGGTCGCCGGAGTACATCAACCAGGTATGGCCGGTTCGTCAGCTCAAGGCCCTTGGTGGAGACCGCCCGCTGAAAGTGGATGCTCAATACAACCTACACTTCCAGGCGAGAATCTTGAGGAGCACGATCCGCAAGCATGGTATGTGCAGTTGGCCTCCATCTTGATTGGTTAATTTGTTCTAGCTTACTGAAACTCATGGAAATCCCTACAGACCTGACACAAATTGTTCAGTTCTAGTTGCATGTACAGTATGGAAATCCCTACAGACCTGACACAAAATGTATCCGTATGATAACACTGTCCGTATCAGCTAGCTCCACACTAGATATATTTCTGGTTGGTGGAGATATACATGTACGTATCGGTAGATTAACTTTTGGATTTGGATGCATGCTAATTGCAATGGCTGGGTGAAGGTATGCTTGCCATTCGAGTGGTAATACTGTTAGTGCTGGTAACTACAATAGCACTGTTGTAACTTAAAATCTGTAGCACGTTGGTGCTCTTGGTAATCTTTATGGCTTCTTGTAAAAATTGCATATGGCGTAGTGTCTTACAAATCATATGCAGTGGCAAGTAAAATAAATGATATGATGTTAATGGAAATAAAAATTGCTTGAGCAGGGGATTGAATTCTCACCCACCTGGTGGTTTCCTCAGTTTCTTTACGAACACATCAAGCCACACACAAGGTATGGGGAATGGGACTTCATCGCAGCCGATCAATGTTGGCAATAACACCAATGCTGACGGTTGGCAATAACAAGGTATGGGGAATGGGAGTTTCTCAAAAAGCAACCAAAGTGGGACGCATATTTGGAACGCCTAGAAGATCTGGAGCCAGAAAAGAGAAAGTTTAGCGTTGATGATGAAGTGGGGCAGCATTTCACTCTAGATGATGCTCGAGATGAACGACCACCGGGTGGCAAGCAAGCTAAAGAGCAGCGGAAACGAAAAAGAAAGGATGAAAGTTGCATAATAGATCTTGAAGATGAGCTTAGCAAGTTCGTAGATGCTCAAAATGCAGCAAATGAGGGACGCAAAGAGATGTTAGAGACACAAAGGCGCGTGTCTAGTGAAAATCTTGAAGCTCGGAAGCTTGCATGCCTTGCAGCAAAAGATCACAAGGAGTCTGTCATGCTAGAGACATACCGATCGTTGATGATGCAAGACACAACTGGAATGCCTGAAGATGTGAGATCAGAGCACGTGTTGGCATTGAAGTGTTTTAGGGAGAGGTTATTTGGCAAAACTGACTAAGGTATTTCCTGCTGCCCACTCTCTTAGTTTAAAATGATCCAATTGAGCATATGTGGCATACGTTTTGATCTAACTGAGCATATGTATCTTGTCGTGAGATGGTAATCTACTCTACTTTCTTTCTCAATATTTACCCCTGTCTCTGTTTCCTTTTTTCCATACAGTGCTTGAAGGTTGTTGATGCAAATGGTTAGCTGCTCCTTTCTACCGAAGTTCCAACTGTGGCTTTGTGCCTTTATCATCATCAAGATCAAACTACTATCTTATTTGCTGGAGACCATATTTAGTATTTTGTTAGGCTAACGCTTTCTTCTAAAGAGTCATGTAATGTTGAATTGTTGATGTCAAGGTGCGGTGTGCCATTAGTTTCTTGCTCATTGTCATCAAGATCAAAATTAATTTCTAATCAGTATGGTGCTATGTAGCATTTGTTTGGTGCTTGCTTATTAATCAGTTTTCCTTGGTAGATCTGGATGTCATGTATGGTATGTATGCATATTGCTTGAATGGCTACAGATATATTATCTACAGCGGATCTCAACATACACATGCAGTCATTAAATGCTTAAAGCACCTAAGAGCCAGCCTTATAGCTATCCCATTGTATGATCTGGCTTTATGATGGGCTATAGGTGATGTGGCCAGGCTATAGAGCCAGCAACGGGTGGTACTATTGTTCTTGCTCTGAACGGCCATGCGCCCTCTCGTGTTCTGGACAAATCACGTCCAAACATAGGGAACTATCAGCAACCTAGGGACTTGAGGAAGTAATTATAACATTAGGTGCAGTCTGCACGTTTATATCATATTTAATCCAATTGGATTCGAAGAATGTTATAGGATTAGAAAAGAAGATCAATTGTATCAAGCGGTTTGAGGGTATATGCAAGTTTTCTTCAAATTAGAGTATAGTAATCCATAAAAATATTCCGAAAAATCTAATCATGTGAACAAAATAACTCACGCAAGAGGAACTACTAAAGAATCATAACCTCCAAAATCCCTTAGAAATTTCTTTGAAACAAAGAAACCCTCACATGGAAAAAAATCTCTTTGTTGCATTATGATTTATGTCAGCAGTTGGTTGACAGGTGCATTCCAGTATCGTGGCATGTATTTTTTGGTGTGGTGTTGGAGTGTCGTGCTCGACTGTTTGTTAGTGTTGCCTTGTGTTCTCTGTTAGGTTTTGGTTGTGGACGGGTGTGGACGTGGTGTTTGTGTGAGCTTGTTCATGTAGGTTTTCGCCCGGTTTTCTCCTAAAAACTGGGCACCTTCTTCTTAATTAATGAATGAGGCAGAGCTTTTGCCTCCGTTTCATTATGATTTATGTCCATGTACATTCAGCATAAGCGGCAGAATGGTCATAGATAAACTAGTGAGCACTGAATTAATCAGAAATAAACGATTACTAGATGATAAAAGTTTTCATACCTAGCTACCCAACTTCCGCTTGCAAACGGCCTTTTACTGATTTCCACTCTTCATTTTTTAACTTTAAAAAATGGATTGAGATTCTTAAATACTTAAAGGTAATTACCCTGACTTGCAACGGAAGAGTTTGCTACATTGTTCACCAACCTCTTTAGCTTGTCCTAAAAAAAATCCCACTCTTATAGAAATTTATTTTATGCTAGGAAGTTGTTCGAACATGCATAGAAAAGGAAGAAAACCGTCTACCTGACCATCCAAATTTGCTCTAGTATTAACTAAGATAACCAACATATCAGATACTACATTGAAAAGTATATGTAAAAGGGGATCGTCTTGTCTCAACCCTTTTTGAGTGAAAATAATTACTTATGCCATCATTAGCTCTAATACCTACACTTTCTCAACCGATGTATTCGTTTACCCAATGGGACCTTTTAGGATCAGAACCCTTCATACAAAAAGCTTGCTGCAAGAAAGACCAATTAACTTTATCGTAGGCTATCTCAAAATCTATTTTAAGAATAACATATTCATGTTTTTCTATGAAATTCATGAATGGTCTCGCGAAGGAAAATTACCCCCTCTAGGATGTGCAGCCTAGGTAACAAAGGCTTTTGAGTGGGGGCACAAAACTTTTTGCAACCACTGTACCACGAATGGTATAGACCTTAGTGACTAATTTAAATTTTACATTAAGTAAACATATTTCTCGATACTATTGAATTTGGATTCCATTCTTCTTTATCTAGAGAATAGCTGTCCCAGAGTTTAGGTAAAGCAAGGGTAATCCCCCTTTAGAAATGCCCTGAACATAGCAATCAGATCATCTTTAAAACACCACAAAACTTTTGTTAGAACTTAGCAGGAACCGATATGGTAATGGAGCTTTGTTTTTCTCCATTCGTGATACGTCTCCAACGTATCTATAATTTCTGATGTTCCATGCTAGTTTTATGACAATACCTACATGTTTTGCTCACACTTTATAATGATTTTATGCATTTTCCAGAACTAACCTATTAACAAGATGCCGAGGTGCCAGTTCCTGTTTTCTGCTGTTTTTGGTTCTAGAAAGGCTGTTCGGGCAATATTCTCGGAATTCGACGAAACAAAAGCCAAACATCTTATTTCACCGAGACGGACCAGAACACCGAAGGGGAGCCGGAGAGGAGGCCCAGGGCCCCCACACCACACTGGGGCGCGGCCTAGGAGGGGGGCGCGCCGCCCTATGGGGTGGGCCCCCCAGGCACCCCCTTGCGCCGCCTCTTCGCCTATATAATCTCTCGTGACGTGAAAACCCTACAACAATTGACGAAACTCCAGAAAGACTCCAGGGACGCCGCCGCCATCGCGAAACTCCGTTTCGGGGGACAAAAGTCTCTGTTCCGGCACGCCACCGGGACGGGGAATTGCCTCCGGAGTCATCTCCATCGACATCACCGATCTTCATCGTCGTTGCTGTCTCCCATGATGAGGAGGGAGTAGTTCTCCCCCGAGGCTGAGGGCTCTACCGGTAGCTATGTGGTTCATCTCTCTCTCCCATGGTGTGATCTTTATGTGATCATGAGCTTTGTATCACTATTAATCTATGTGCTACTCTAGTGATGTTATTAAAGTGTCTATCCCTCCTCCATGATGTAATGTTGACAGTGTGTGCATCATGTAGTACTTGGCGTAGGTTATGATTGTAATCTCTTGTAGATTATGAAGTTAACTATTACTATGATAGTATTGATGCGATCTATTCCCCCTTTCATAGCTATTGTTGACAGTGTGTATGCTATGTTAGTACTCAGTCTAAATTGCAACGGTCTATTATGCACTCTAGAGGTTACTTTAATATGAACTCCGGACGTTGTGGAGCTTGTTTACTCCGGCTTGAGGTGTGCTTTTGTAGCCCTACACAATGAATGGTGTTTGTTATCCAACAAGAGAGTGTAGAAAATAGCATTTATTTATTCAGTTATGTGATCAATGTTGAGAGTGTCCACTAGTGAAAGTATGATCCCTAGGCCTTGTTTCTAAGCATTGAAACACCGTTTCCAACAAGTTCTGTTACATGTTTGCTTGCTGCCATCTTTATTTCAGATTGCAATTACTACTTACAATCATCCATTATACTTGTATTTCACTATCTCTTCGCCGAACTAGTGCACCTATACATCTGACAAGTGTATTACGTGTGTTGGGGACACAAGAGACTTCTTGTATCATAATTGCAGGGTTGCTTGAGAGGGATATCTTTGACCTCTACCTCCCTGAGTTCGATAAACCTTGGGTGATTCACTTAAGGGAAACTTGCTGCTGTTGTACAAACTTCTGCTCTTGGAGGCCCAACACTGTCTACAGGAATAGAAGCGTGCGTAGACATCAAGCTATTTTCTGGCGCCGTTGTCGGGAAGGTAAGGTAAAAAGGTATTCACATCCTCCGACTACTAAGCTATTTCCTAGCACTGTTGCCGGTGTGTGAGTGCTCGAAGGTATTTCCTTTAGATTCTGCAATTATATCTTTTTGTTTCTTGTTTTTATTTTCACTAGTTAGGCTTAATGGAAAACAACAAAAATATTAGAGATCTTTATAGTATTTATCTTGAGTTAGGACATGAGGTGTTTGAAGAGAAAATTAAAAACCTATGGAACTTTATATGCATGCTAATGGCAATGTTATTAGTATGAATGCTTTGAACACCATTGTTGCTAATGCTATGGAAAATTCTAAGCTTGGGGAAGCTGGTTTTGAGGAGCATGATATTTTTAGTCCCCCAAGCATGGAGGAGAAAATTTACTTTGATGATACTTTACCTCCTATATATGATGATTACAATGATGACTATCATATTTTCGGTCCACCTACTATTGAGGAGAAAATTAATTATGATTACAATATGCCTCCTATATATGATGATTATGGTGATGAGAATAATAATGATAGCTATCTTATTGAATTTGCTCCCACTACAATTAATAGTAATGACTATGCTTATGTGGAGAGTAATAATTTTATGCATGTAGCTCATGATAAGAATGTTTCATGTGATAGTTATATTGTGGATTTCATCAATGATGCTACTGAAAGTTATTATGAGAGAGGGAAACATGGTTATAATCATCTTAATAATATTAAGTTTCCCCTCTTTATGTTGAAAACCTTGAAGTTGCGCTTGTGTTGCCTTTCTATGCTTGTTGCTTTGTGCTTTTAGTACTTGTTCCCTTACAAGTTTCCTTTTCATAGGAAGTGGGTTAGACTTAAAAGTGTTCTCATTTGCTTTTGATGCTCTCTTTTACTTCAACTCTTATTTCTTGCGTGAGCATCATTAAAATCACTGAGCCCATCTTAATGGCTATAAAGAAAGCACTTCTTGGGAGATAACCCATGTTTTATTTTGCTACTGTTTTGTTGTGTCTTGGAAGTTGTTACTACTGTAGCAACGTCTCCTTATCTTTATTTTATTGCATTGTTGTGCCAAGTAAAGTCTCTAATAGAAAGTTGATACTAGATTTGGATTTCTGCGCAGAAATAGATTTTTAGCTGTCACGAATTTGAGTAGATCTCTCTGTAGGAGAACCTAAAAATTCTGCACAAATTCATGTGTGTTCCTCAGATATGTACGCAACTTTCATTAGTTTTGAGTTTTCTGATCTGAGCAAGTTAAGTGCTTCGAAAAAATTCATCTTTACGGACTGTTCTGTTTTGACAGATTATGCCTTTTATTTCGCATTGCCTCTTTTACTGTGTTGAGTGGATTTCTTTGTTCCATTAACTTTCAGTAGCTTTGGGTAATGTCCAGAAGTGTTAATAATGATTGTGTCCTTGCTAAACATGTGAATTTTTGATTATGCACTAACCCTCTAATGAAGTTTATGAGAAGTTTGGTGTGGCGGAAGTTTTCAAGGGTCAAGAGAGAATGATGATATAATATGATCAAGAAGAGTGAAAAATCTAAGCTTGGGGATGCCCCCGTGGTTCATCCCTGCGTATTTCAAGAAGACTCAAGCGTCTAAACTTGGGGATGCCCAAGGCATCCCCTTCTTCATCAACAACTTATCAGGTCACCTCTAGTGAAACTATATTTTTATTCCGTCACATCTTATGTGCTTTACTTGGAGCGTCTGTGTGCTTTTATTTTCGTTTTGTTATCTTAGTTCTCTGCATAAATTGGATCATACCTTGTGTGGGAGAGAGGCACGCTCCGCTTTTTCATATGAACACTAGTGTTCTTCGCTTTTACTTTTAATGTTCAATGGCAAAAGTATAAAGCCGTTGCATTTATTGCTATTTGGTTGGGAACAGAAAATGCTTCATGTGGTAATTGGTATATGGTCTTGAATAATTCGATACTTGGCAATTGTTTTGCTCAAATAGATCATGTTTAAGCTCTTGCATCCTGTACTTTGCACCTATTAATGAAAAACTACCATAGAGCTTGTTGAAATTTGGTTTGCATAATTGGTCTCTCTAAAGTCTAGATATTTTCTGGTGAAATGTTTGAACAACAAGGGAGACAGTGTAGAGTCTTATAATGCTTGCAATATGTTCTTATGTAAGTTTTGTTGTACCGGTTCATACTTGTGTTTGCTTCAAACAACCTTGCTAGCCAAAGCCTTGTACTGAGAGGGAATTCTTCTCGTGCATCCAAAACCTTGAGCCAAAACCTATGCCATTTGTGTCCACCATACCTACCTACTATGTGGTATTTCTCTGCCATTCCAAAGTAAATTGCTTGAGTGCTACCTTTGAAATTTCATTCCTTGTCTTTGCAATATATAGCTCATGGGAAAATAGCCTTAAAAACTATTGTGGTAAAGAATATGTAGCTTATGTATCTTATTTCTTATAAGTTGCTTGTTGAGCGGTAACCATGTTTCTGGGGACGCCATCAACTATTACACTTTTGTTGAATATCATGTGAGTTGCTATGCATGTTCGTCTTGTCTGAAGTAAGGGTGATTTATCATGATCAAATGGTTTGAGTATGCATATTGTTAGAGAAGAACATTGGGCCGCTAACCGAAGCCATGTATCATGGTGGAAGTTTAAGTTTGGACATTAATCCTCAATCTCTTATGAGAATATTATCTGTTGCTGAATGCTTATGCATTAAAGAGGAGTCCATTATCTGTTTTCTATGTTGTCCCGGTATGGATGTCCTTAGTTGAGATCTATCAAAAACGAGAAATCAAATGTGATCTATCTCCTTGGACCTTTGTACAGGCGGCATAGAGGTACCCCTTTGTGACACTTGGTTGAAACATATGTAATGCAATGATAATCCATGGAAATCCAAGCTAATTAGGACAAGGTGCGAGCACTATTGGTATTCTATGCATGAGGCTTGCAACTTATAGGATGTCTTATGCATAACACATATGAATTATTACTACCGTTGACAAAATTGTTTCTATGTTTTCAAAATAAAAGCTCTAGCACAAAAATAGTAATCCATGCTTCCCTCTGCGAAGGGTCTTTCTTTTACTTTATGTTGAGTCAGTTTACCTACTTCCTTCTATCTTAGAAGCAAACACTTGTGTCAACTGTGTGCATTGATTCCTACATACTTGCTTATTTGCACTCATCATATTACTTTGTGTTGACAATTATCCATGAGATATACATGTTGAAGTTGAAAGCAACTGCTGAAACTTATATCTTCCTTTGTGTTGCTTCAAAACTTTCTACTAAGAATTTATTGCTTTATGAGTTAACTCATATGCAAGTCTTATTGATGCTTGTCTTGAAAGTACTATTCATGAAAAGTCTTTGCTATATGATTCAGTTGTTTAGTCATTGTCTTTACCATTGCTTCGAATCACTTCATTCATCTCATATGCTTTACAATAGTATTGATCAAGATTATGATAGTAGCATGTCACTTCAGAAATTATCCTTGTTATCGTTTACCTACTTGAGGGCGAGTAGGAACTAAGCTTGGGGATGCTTGATACGTCTCCAACGTATCTATAATTTCTGATGTTCCATGCTAGTTTTATGACAATACCTACATGTTTTGCTCACACTTTATAATGATTTTATGCATTTTCCGGAACTAACCTATTAACAAGATGCTGAGGTGCCAGTTAATGTTTTCTGCTGTTTTTGGTTCCAGAAAGGCTGTTCGGGCAATATTCTCGGAATTCGACGAAACAAAAGCCAAATATCTTATTTCGCCGAGATGGACCAGAACACCGAAGGGGAGCCGGAGAGCAGGCCCAGGGCCCCCACACCACACTGGGGCGCGGCCTAGGAGGGGGGCGCGCCGCCCTATGGGGTGGGCCCCCAGGCACCCCCTTGTGCCGCCTCTTCGCCTATATAATCTCTCGTGACGTGAAAACCCTACAACAATTGACGAAACTCCAGAAAGACTCCAGGGACGCCGCCGCCATCGCGAAACTCCATTTCGGGGGGACAGAAGTCTCTGTTCCGGCACGCCGCCGGGATGGGGAATTGCCTCCGGAGTCATCTCCATCGACATCACCGCCATCTTCATCGCCGTTGCTGTCTCCCATGATGAGAAGGGAGTAGTTCTCCCCCGAGGCTGAGGGCTCTACCGGTAGCTATGTGGTTCATCTCTCTCTCCCATGGTGTGATCTTTATGTGATCATGAGCTACGTATCACTATTAATCTATGTGCCACTCTAGTGATATTATTAAAGTAGTCTATTCCTCCTCCATGATGTAATGTTGACAATGTGTGCATCATGTAGTACTTGGCGTAGGTTATGATTGTAATCTCTTGTAGATTATGAAGTTAACTATTACTATGATAGTATTGCTGCGATCTATTCCCCCTTTCATAGCTATTGTTGACAGTGTGTATGCTATGTTAGTACTCGGTCTAAATTGCAACGGTCTATTATGCACTCTAGAGGTTACTTTAATATGAACTCCGGACGTTGTGGAGCTTGTTTACTCCGGCTTGAGGTGTGCTTTTGTAGCCCTACACAATGAATGGCGTTTGTTATCCAACAAGAGAGTGTAGAAAATAGCATTTATTTATTCAATTATGTGATCAATGTTGAGAGTGTCCACTAGTGAAAGTATGATCCCTAGGCCTTGTTTCTAAGCATTGAAATACCGTTTCCAACAAGTTCTGTTACATATTTGCTTGCTGCCATCTTTATTTCAGATTGCAATTACTACTTACAATCATCCATTATACTTGTATTTCACTATCTCTTCGCTGAACTAGTGCACCTATACATCTGACAAGTGTATTAGGTGTGTTGGGGACACAAGAGACTTCTTGTATCATAATTGCAGGGTTGCTTGAGAGGGATATCTTTGACCTCTACCTCCCTGAGTTCGATAAAGCTTGGGTGATTCACTTAAGGGAAACTTGCTGCTGTTCTACAAACCTCTGCTCTTGGAGGCCCAACACTGTCTACAGGAATAGAAGCGTGCGTAGACATCAATTCGCATAATAGATTTATACACGTCCTTTTATATGAAGTCAGTTGTCATTATATGGTTTTCTTCCACCGAAAGTTGTTGGATGTTCAATGTCTTGGATTCTAACAATGGAAACTATTGCGAGTTGGTGATCCAAATAGTTTCTTATAATATTATGGTATTTAAATTATCATCACCCATTATCGTACCTTCATCTTGTTTTAGTTGGAAGATCATTTTCTTTATCCTATGTTTACCATTACCAATAAGGTGAAAGTATTGACTGCTTCTGCCCCTTCTTGCACATGTTTGACCTTCTCTCTTTGACCCCACTTGGATTTCTCATCGTGTCAAAAACTAGCATGCTCTCATGTGCTGAGAGGTGTTCTTAACCATTATTCCTTTTTTGTGTTTCGTTGCCAAAGGGGGAGAATAAACTATAGTTATATTAGGGTAACAGGTTGTTTGCCGGGCTTTCCTAGGTTCATTGTTTGCACAAGCCTCGCATTTCGTTTGGGTTTCTGACTTGTGCTTCTATTTTCTATCCTTATTCAAAGCATTTTTTCTTCTTAATTTGTGTGATGGAAAAGTATATGTGATGTCTATGTGACCTTGGATATCTATTTTTGCTATGACTATGCTTTGTTTTTTTATGTTTCAATATCCATGCATTTTATCTTGTGTATGTCATGTATGTTTCTTATAGATATTGGGGAAGCTTCCCATATCCTATATTGCCGCAGTTCGCATTCAAAAGATATTCAACCAAGTGCATAGATTATGGGGAGCTTGTCTAAAATCTTTTATGAAAAAATCTATATAAATTGAAGAGGCGCTCTTTCTCTTTTTTTATACACCTTACTGACATTTTTCACCAAGCCCCTAAGAAAGCTTCTAATATGTTGAATCTTGTTTTTACATATTTCCATATGGCAGCTACCATGACTTCTAAAAACCCATATTGACGCAACCAAGATAATTCAAAAGAGAATCTACCCTTGTTCTCGCCATGAGCTTGTTCACCTTGGTCGAGAAGAAGGGGGTTATGGCTAGACCATGTCCGTGTTAGATCTTCCACACTTACTAGTGTAAATGTTCATTCCATTCTATGCTTCCTAGAATTATGTCTAGTTTTTCGTAGGTGGGAGTTTGTCTCCAATTAGGACAAGTAAACTGTATACCTAAGAGTGCTATCCCTCATGTACAGACTTTCAATTGACATAAAAAATGAAGTGCCATCTTGCATGACAATTATTGTTAATATTGTCAGTGTATTTTCCCCCTATGATTGTTTTTCGTAATTGATAATAATTTGTATGGACTAATGTTTTATTTAAGTTGTTTTTGAAGGAATATTTCATAGGTTTTGCTTGAAAACCATATGTTGGATTCAAGTGTTGATGCCACAAAAGATAAATATACTCCCTGACTTTGGCATCAAGATAGTGGTTGTCAAGAGAGAAGTATTTAAGCTTTGGCTGTAAGTCGGTGTCACAAGCCTCATGAGTTGAGATATTGGTGACCAAGACTTAGCGCATGCGATCAATTGAGGTATTCCGGCTTGAATGAAGCATGAGTGTTCTCATGAAGATCAAGCGGGATGCGGTCATATTCTCTCGCCCTCTTATGGTGTCGGTGTCGGGTGTCGGGTCATGATGTGAAAAGGGAAAGGAAGAGGGTGACAAGGGAACTCGAAGACGTATTTTGGAGGAGCGTAACAAGGTAGTCTTCCCTTTTAGCTTTTTCTTGAGTATATGACCCCACACTATTAAGAGGGGATCGGAGTCGTCACTTGGTTCATTGGCTCAAATCACTCATCTCCATTTTATCAACATTTTCCATACTTTTTCCACCACCAAATTCAACCTCTTGGTTCTTCCATTTCTCCAGTTTTCATTCTCACTTAATTTTTTTTCTTCTCTAAAATTCTCTCCCGGATCCGCCTCTAGTTCCGGACCTCCCTTGTGGAGGTAGGCAATACCAATCATTGTCAAGACCCAGAGAAATCTTAAGAAGGGACTAGAAGTTAGATATCCCACTCTCAAGGATTGTGAAAAATTCTAGTTTATAGTTGGACGGTATTATACCTTTAACCATTTCTTTGTTATTGATGATGACACTGTAGCTAGTTGTGGACTAATATTACCTACAAGTGTCATACATAGGCTTTAGTCCATATATGTGATGATGGAAGATGATTGGAGACCCCCCATTTGCTAAAGAATAGATGTGCCAGCCTTTTCCTTTTATTCCTCTCTTATTTACGTTTGAGTGAAATAGGAATAACCGCGCTACAAAGAGGAGATGTCTCGACAAGCTTGATGGGGATGTTTACCAAAGCCGAATACACATCCTACTACGGTATATCAGCATCAGACAAAGAAAAGAAAGTTTAGCACTTTGGAGAAAAAGCTTTTTGAAGAGTGTCTGCGAAATTGGTCCAAGATTGGTGCCACCGATTCTCATACCGACTTGTTCGATCGAGGTATGTACCATATTCGGTCATGACCGTTTTAGACCGTTGGGTCTGATACCAACTTTGGTGCACCGACCTGTTTGGTTGGCCACAAATCCAATCAACGCGGAACCTATTAACTAACTCAGGCACAAACGCAGTCAGGTCCCTTGACTTGCTACCGAATTGCACACATGAAACCCTCCTCACAACCGCTAGTTTCTTCCTTAAGCTATAAAAATCATTTCTTTGTCCTTGAGGAGGTTAGGTCAACCATTCATACTCATTACCTTGAAGCTCTCTCGACCTCACTTCATTGTTGAAACAAAGTAGCTTGCGCATCTCCCTTTCTACCAAATCAATTCCAAATCCCTTTGGTACAAAGCAACAAGAGGTCCCGATCTTCCCCATTGAGTTCATCGAGTTTGCTTGTTTCTCTTGTGTTTGTGGGAAACCATACGCGACTATGGTTGCCTAGAGGCTCACGGCTTGTGATTTTCCTCGTGAAAAGTTTGTGAGGGTTTGTAGACGCCTTAATGATCTAACACTACTGATTGAGCTATTACTTTGTGGGATATGATATCGGAGAACAAGGTAAGCCTTTGCGGTATTGGAAATCTTTTGAGGTTTCTCTCACCACTCCACCGGTGACATAGTCCCGCCCCACACCACTCCCAAGGGAGGCGCTGAGCAGCTCAGGTATGCACTCGGGCACTTACACTGCTTGGGCTTGACCGTCGGTATCCGCACAAGCAGAGGTGGCGCATAGCAGGATCAACACTAGATACAGCAGGACAATAGGCCAAAAAGGTGTGCTCTTTGCGCATCGACTAGGCCACTACTAAACAACAAATTGCTTCTAATTTTTGTATTCTACAATTCTAGTTTTGGAATTTGGACAGTGTCTACAACTGGAGATTTTTTTTAAATGTCAATAAATATCTTATATAAATTTTTATATGTTTAAGTTGTAACTCTGGAATTTATTAAGAAGCGAAAATGTGCAATTGAAACAATTTTTTTGGGACACATAGAGCAAAGAAGAATGTATCTTCTTCATCACCGAAGACGATGGTATTTTGTTGACATGCCTTGATTTTGCACCACCGGTCCAGTTCGATACTGAGAGTGAGACACAAACTGAAGATGCAACACCACACCCACCATCACCCCATTCGACATATCGAGGGTCACATGATGATCACTTCCCCCCAAGGATTCCTATTTCAAGTTAGCACTACAAGGAAAAGGCCTATAGCCGCACGGGTTACCACTGACACGCTAAATTTTAGGTATGCCGGTGCTATTTACCGCCAGTTCAACACTATATAGGGGCGCCGGTGATGCCGAAATTCCACCGGCGTACCAAAACTTTGGTGCACCGATGGTCGACGAGTTTCGGGCCAGGAAAAAATGGCAGCTCCTCTTGCCACCGATTACCACCGGCGCACCAATATGGTGGTGCGCGGGCGGTAAGAGGAGCTAAGATTTTTCCTCCACCCCCTCCCCCGGATCGCCTTTTCAGTTTTCAAAATAATAAAAGAAAATGATTAAAGTTCCAAAAAATAAAATCCTTCGAGATGCCCATGAGTTATGTCATCTAGTTTTAATGAAAGTTTAAAAACATGAATTTCGATATATTATGCAAAATCGCGTCATGTTTTGGTAAAACAGGATTTCTGGTTGTATACGACCTCCGGTGAAAAACTTTTTTATATCAAAATGTATCTACGCAAAAGGTAAGAGTTAGGTGCGCTGATGATAACTCATGTTACCACCGGCTTGTTCCCACCAGCGTACGCTGGTGCGCTGGCGATAGCGAAAAATGGTGCACCGGGATAAGGGTTTTCCCTAGTAGTGTAGTGAAGCTGACATAGTTGAAACATTTATGGGAATGCGGGAGCTTGGAGTTAATAAAACATAGTGATGTAATTTTCTATTTATGATATATTCCACCCTCTAAGATTCTTTTCATGTATTGAATAATTTGTATATTGAACTTTAATGTTCAATCAGTTAATATTTTATATCATTCATTTGGCCAACTTTAATCACAATTGGGGGAGAGCAATTTTTTGAGGTGTGGGTGTGCCCACCCTCCGATTTTTTTCATATGTCCCACCACCGGGTAATGCCAAGATGCTCCTAACGTTAGGTAGTACAACTCACTAACAGGGTCATACTTAAGATTGACTGCCTTGGGGTGAAAAAGAAAGTTAGACACAATACAAATAATTAACTAAGAGCTACATTGGGGAACTTTTTTTTGTTTTGAGAAAATGTCTCAATACATTTTCAAAGCACTATCACAAACATCGTAATAGGGAAGGCAATAAGAATGCACATGAGCTAGCTACTATAATTTCATTGACCATGTTGATAGTTTTAGGGATAGTGACCACCTTGGCTTTATTTTTTCAATACTGATAAATGATGGAAGTTTGTTAGAGAATCAAATAACCTCGTTAAATGGATTCCCCTCAAAAAAGAAGATAAGGGTCACACGCCCATGTAATGTGCCGATCATTAGGAAATCCAATATTATACGAAGTCAATAGTTTTATCGGAGCAAATTTTTACTGCCAATTTGACCAAAAGTATATCAGAAAAATGGCAGGCAAATATATGTTATTGAAAGCCTTTTTGAATCACCATCACAAACATCGTAATAGGGAAGGCAATAAGAATGCACATGTTCTGCTTGGGTTGTTCTAGTTCTCGCCAGTGTGCGCGGTTTCAGGACCGGTGTGGATGCCAGAGCGACCGCTTCACGGTTTTTTTTTTCTATTTTGAGTGTTGCCCCTTCTTGCTTGGATGGGAGCGTCGGCGGCTCGTGTCGTGCGCAGCCTCGGGACCGGTGTGTGGTTCTTTGGTTGTATGGTTTTTGCCAGTGTTGGTTTTTCTTGTCTGATTTCCCTTATAAACCAGACACGGTGTCATGTCTGCATCAGTTTTTGGCCAATTTTCCTTATAGATTGGCCAAATTTCCCTCTTCTTAATGAATAGGTAAAGCTCGTGCCGGTTGCTCCAAAAAGAAAATTCAAATCTGAATGCAACGGTATGATTTCTACAGCGCATAACGAAGTTTTTTTATCAAACAATTATCAAACTTACATCTCAAAATGCGCATGTTCCATCTAATGGAGGACAGAGAGGGTGGCGATCGATCACAGTGAACCAGGATCAGTCCTCTCATCTTCAAAATCAGGAACATGGTGCTCGAAGTCATAATCATCCCACTCGAAATCGGAACCGTAGCGGAAGCGGAATTCCTCGTCACACTCGAGCGTCATGGTCTTGATCCGGGCGAATTTCGATCGCAGGGCATGTTCCTCCTCGTCGTTGGCCACGAAGCAGTTCCACACGCGAAGAACCTCCAGTACAGGGCAGTTATCAAGGAAGTCAGTCAGCTCTTCCACGGTGATGTAAGCGTTGTCAAGTTCAAGGGAACGGAGCTCCATCAGAGGCGACTCTCTCATCGCCCTGGTAAGCGGTTTGCTGAACACATCGGAGCAGGATACAAGGCGAAGGGTAGTAAGGGACGGGGACCTTTCCACGATGTACTTTACGAGCTCATGGCTGACAAACCGCATCCCGGCGAACACTCGAAGCTGTCCATCGGAACGGTCGACGGCCGCCTTCGCCATCATGCACAGGACGGATTCATCCTTGCCGAGCAGGGCATCGTGGTTCTCCATGTCCACGACACGCCACACGTCAGGAAGCTTCGCCGCCTCGAGCCACGAACGGCAGACGAAGCCAGCGCCCATGACCGTGAGGACGTCGACGGCGCCGAGCATGACAAAGACCGAACAGAGCACGTCGAGGGGCAGAAGCGACCAGTCCCTCGCCGGCGGCTCCTCCTGCACCGGCGGTGTTGCAGCGTCCATCGACAGATCTCCTGCGATTCAGAGCGTCTGCTGAATTCAGAAATCACAACCAGGTGAAGAAAAGTGGAGTAAAACAGTTAAGAGTGCGGCTCGATGGTGCGCACATACCTTCTCCGGTAGAGCGTTCCGCTATTGGCGGCCAAGAAGGATTGGCTGAAGCTCGACCTGGAGTACATATGTGTATGCCTTGCATCAAGTGGAAACCAATTTATAAAGACGAATTCGAGCAGGGCCTTGAACCGTGGGACTTTGAAGACGGAAGGCCTGCTCGCGAGTCGGGGCAACGTCTTGGGAACCAGCAATAGACTGAACGGTCATGCGACCTCTCACGTTCTGGGCCAAATCGCGTGCCAACCTAGGGAACTAGTATCAGACCTCTAGGAACTTGAGTAACATTACGCTGTGCAGTCTGCACCTTCAGCAAAAAATAGAACTTCCTTCTCTTTCAACAAACATCCTGTTCAATCCTACTGGATTCGAAAAATGTAGGATTAGCGAAAGAGCTGAACTGAACCAAGAGGTTTGAAAGCATATGCAAGTTATCTGGAGCATACCTGGTCACGCTAGGATTTTTATAGAATCTTCAATTGGATGTCTGTTTTATTTGCAGATATTATAATAAATGGTTTTGAAGCGATGTTAAATTACTAAGACTTTTTAAGTTATCATATGACTATCCGACATGTGTGGAAGCATGAGACATTGGTAGGCACCCAAGCGGTGTGCTAGCTATGTAAAAGTGATACGGTTTGTATCAATATCAAGGGCTTGCGTCAAAAGCGTTCTTTACAACAACAAAAGTCACCAAACACAAAGCCAGCTATATTTGTTTTTTCACTCGCAATGCATATTAGATACCACCTTCTTACTCCCTCTCTCCCATATTAGTATGTTGCAACACCAAGATATAATTCACAAATAAACCCTAGTTAAGGTACAATGAACTATGGAGTAGTATTGCCAAGATACAACGGGGGAAAAGTGCAAAGCCATAACTCAAACAATTAAAAAACCACATATACATTTGGGAAGGTCTTTTTATGGAGAACATTACTCAATACATCTGCAAAGTTCCATCATAAATAAAGAAGATAGAGAGTGCAGCGTCATACAAGGTACCGATCATAATGATTACAAAATAACCTACCTATTCTAGCGATGCTTAATCTCCCTTGTCTTCAGAAATAATCATGGTAAGTCGACTTCATGCATAGCTCCAAGACCCATAGTCGTACCAGTCTTCACCAATGCACTCACCAACACAGTCGTATGTCAGGGTCTTGATACGGGCACACTTAGCTCGCAGGACCGGCTCGTCTTCCTCGTCCATCCCTAAGCAATCACGCACCGTAAGAACCTCTAGGACCGGACAATTCTCAAGGATGGCGATTAGTTCTTCCACGAGGAGGTCAATGTTGTCAAGTTCAAGGGACCGGAGCTTGCTCAGAGGTGACTTTGTTATAACACCGTCAAGTTGTGCATTGAAGACCTTCCAATTGTGTATCTTCCAGCAGTATACAAGCCGAAGGGTAGTCAGCGAGGGTGACCTACAAAAAAGTAGGACAATCTTTTGAGTGGAGTTATCGTGAAAACAATGACACAAGTTAACTAACTTTGGGAGGCCAAAGGCAGGTGACATTGAGTCACCGACATATGGGGCCGACCTATATAGTATTTAGTTAGCACTAGCACCATGTTAAAAAAGTTAGCACTAGCATACATGATTTCGAAACCATTTCAAGCAATAACGCCTGAGATTAAACAAAACTGAAACGTTTTGTGTAGCATACATGATCAACAAAAGGTTGTCACTAGCATACATGATCAACAGAAGGTTTGTGTTTTCATAGACCACAAAAACTGAAACGTTTTCTGAGTGAAACACAAGAACGCCTCAGATTAAACAATACATGTTCAGTACTAGGGATAGGATGGCTAAGATTAAACAATATCATAATACCCCTTCGAAGGTTTACACTATTGTAGAATTAAGCAATTGACAAAAGAAAACACACCTTTCCACCATATACTGCATGAGCTCGTCGGTGACAAACGACCTCCCGGCAAACTCCCGAAGCTGTCCATCGGAACGGTCGACGGCTGATTTCGCCATCGCACACAAGTCGGCATGTTCCTTCTCGTCGTACTTGAACATGATTCCGTGGTACCCCATGTCCACGACACGCCACACGTCTGGCACCTTGGCGGCTTGGAGCCAGGAGCGGCACACGAGGCCGGCGCCCCTGAGGACGTCTACTGCGCTGAGCCTGACAAAGACCGAGGCAAGCACGTCGAGGGGCAGGAGCGACCAGTCCCTGGCTGGCGGCTCCTCCAGCGCGGATGGCGGCGGCGCAGCAGCGTCCATCTACTGCGATTTGGAAACGAAAACGGCCCGACCGTCTGATAGTATGATCTGAGAAGTTGGTGGTCCTACTACGTTGGTGCGCCGCCTGGTCGCTCCCCTGGATTGGTATCGTCCAACGTATTTACCGCTCCTTCCGAAATCGTCAGAATCGAATCGATCCGATTACAATGTCGAATCGTTCTACTGCTCCTACTATATTGCTGATTTAACCCAGCAATATATAACGAGTCAGAGAAATCAATCTGGACAGGAGACTGGACGCAGAATCAGCATACTCCAGTTACAACATCGATCCAATTGGCGGAGTAGCTAGCTAGCACAAGCAGAAACAATCAGAAATCGATCCAATTACAGTATCCACTTTTTTTCTAAGAGCATCTTGCCACCCCTCTTCCCCGCCGCCGCGCGCTTAGCTGCGGAAAGAGTCCGGCGATCGAGATACGACATGCCGCCGATGAAAATTATCTCACGCTTGATCCCTCGCCTCTCTCCCTCAGGGCACCGCTTCGCCTCTACAGGTCGACCTCTCCACAATGCATCTGCTTCACCTCGCTGGAAGCCATCAGAGATTGCACAACAAGTTCCTCCCAGCTTCCCTACAGCCAGCCCACCGACCCGTCGTGTTTCCCGGTGAGTTCTCTTCTTCCCATATATTATACTAGTACTGTACTATAAGCTCGAGTGGGCATTTGGTGCATATGAGCACCAGTGCTCTTAGTTTTTTAAATATTAAAATAATCATGTATCTGCGTTTAAAAAAATTATCACATTTATTTCATGAATACATATATATGTTCCGAATACTCGTGAGAAGTTTCGGTAGAAGTTGCATTGTATTTTGAGCTACAGGAAAAAAACAAATTTGTGGCTACGTATATTTGTCAGAAATTTGTGTTTTTTGTATAGCCCAAAATATAATATATTTTTCTCCAAAATTTCTACCGTAGCTTTGAAATGTTTATATGTATGTAGGTATTTAATTACATTTTTTTAGAATTTAAATAATATAATTTTATAGCACTGGGAGGTGCTCATGTGCTAAAGACACTTTTCGTATAAGCTCATTATGTCTTTAGTTGTGTTATATGACCCTTGCTTGTGTATCTCAAACTGGGCCATCGACATGGCATATCGGTGATGGGCTAGGCCTGATTGAACTGCCAGGTGCTAGCGTTGCTATTTATACACATAGAGAGGCAACGAGAAGACCATCCAGTTAGATCACGAACAGAAGCACGGCTCTTCCCCTCTGTATTCCTCCATTCATCTACCTCTGATTCTCTGATCCCTATCCCCTTGCTGCTTGTATCCTCAAATTTCTACTTGAATCCTTGTGATTTGTTCTTGTTGAGTGACACTAAAAGTAGGTTCGTAACATTATGGTATCAGAGCCGGTTTCCACACACTGCCTAAGCGATCGCGAGTCCATGGTTGATCAAGCCAGCCCTCCCTCGTCGAGCTGGGATTGGGATGCTATGACTCAAGAAGAGAGGTCAAGGATCGAGCAGAAGTTGAACATGCTTGTTGAGATGGTGAAGAGATTGAACGGATATCTTTCTACGACACCAGCATCACCTACAGATGCAGAGATCGTGTGCCACGGTGAAGCCACCACGGGTGCTCTGCCAACCGCCTTTGGAGGCCTAACCTCCGCTCCTGACTCATCTGCATCTCTAAGCTCGTCTTCAGGCATCGATGCCTCCGAGCTCGTCGTCCCAATCGATGCCTCCGACCTTACAGTTTTGGCGCTGACGAAGTGTTCGACAGAAGGCCCAAGCCGCAACACCTGTGAGTCGGGGTCTCCATCCGTCCCAGAAATGGTGCCAACGCCACCCTCGGCCACCGTCGACATCATCTCTGTGCTAGCTTCAACTGCAGCAAGCGAAGAAGCCGTCGATGGTGATGCCGTCACCGGCGTTGTATCGATTCCCTCGGTAGATGGTATGCACCACGGCACCCACGAGGAAGGCCTGGCCGTGTCCCTGCTCTTGAAAACAATCACACTATGGCAATCATCTTCCACACCGGGGCCTCAAAGGCGTGTGATGAGAATCCTTGATGAATTCATCTTTGAGTTGAGGCCAGCAACAATGTCGTGCTCTGTGCTGGGTAGTTCAGTGTCCATCAAACTGAGTGACGATATCAGCCTGTATGGAATGCTATTAGATGCGTTCTGCATTATACGAGAGTGGGTGTGGTTGCTGCAGGTGCCACCTCGTCCTCCAGATGCATCAAAATCTACTGGAGCCTTGTTTTCAGTTTTACTACCGTTTTTACCTACCCCAGACCCAAAGCCACCTTGGCTGCTGCTTGGACGTGCGCTAGTAGGTGCTTATCTGAGATGTGAGCTTCAGAAGTCAACAACATATCTGAACTTGGATGCAGCCTACACTTCGTTCCTATGCATGGTTACACAGAGAACATTTCGTGCCACAATACTTATAGATATACCCGTGCATGGGAAGATTTTGAGGAAAAAGGAATTGGAGAAAAGTGAAAATTATGCAAGTGACAACCTGACAAATGTGTTGCATGTGTTCCGGTATACTACGAACTTGTTTTGTTCTTGGCAACCACCCGCCCCAATTCCAAAGCCTCCATGGCTACTACCTGTACATGAGAGAGTACCAAGACACAAACACCCAATGCTTGTCCTTGTTGGTGCGCTGCATGTGTTCCAGTATAATTTGCTGCAGTGGTTGTGAAGAGGAGCCGTTCAATACTTGAGGAGTACAAGCTATTGAATTCCAAGAGTCGCACGGAAGCAACCTTTTCTGCCCTGAAGTCACATATGCCACAGATAATTGGGCTACAACTAGTGTGTGCATTTCTTGAGAATTCTTTTGGGGCTGGGAGTTGTGCCAGTGGAATTTCTATGCAAATATCTAACACCTATGCAGTACTGAAGTTGTTGTCGAATTGTTCTATATCTGCTCTTCTTATGGAAATCTTCCTAGAGGATGACCATATGTTGAAGTGTAAATGGGGGATGCAATGCCTTACTTTGAGGACAAGTGCAGTCTGTATTCTTAACACTGTGGATCAGTTTCAGTTAAAGGTAGCAAAGTCATTACATCAGTTGTCCAACTGCTGTAGTTGGTCTGCATGCGCCGGAAAACTTGATGATTGAACAATTGATATATGAAGCTCACAAGGGTCATATCATCCTTCAGTTCCCTAATTCTAATCATTGTCAAGAGGGAGCAAATGTCATGGTAGAGCAGTTTTCTTTTCCTGCCGATGGGCATTTTACTCCTGATGCTTTATTTGAGATGAAGCTTGGTGCTGTTATTTTTATTTCTAGCTTCCTTCATGGAAAAGGCCTGGCAAGATACCTATGCAGTATACATTCATCAGCTCCCATTTGGTCAAATTTATTTGAAGCCTGGTTCACATACGTGCTCACTGTGTGCACTAACATGAATTTGGAGAAGGTCCGCAGAAGTGGTGAACTAATTCAATGGCCCGCCAACATTCTCTTGAGCGAGTGGTTCCCCAGCAACGTATATGGTTCTGAAATATCAAGCATCAAAAGACCTCCTATGGTGGGATTTCGAGCTTGGACTGCATTGATTTTCTGGGCACCCTTGGACTTAGATGGCAAAGTTAGTCAACATTAGAGAATTCTGTGGGATCCTGGAGGCCACATATGTGCATTGTGCAGCTTCCAGAAATGGTGGACTACTCCAGAGCTTGATCATGTACATTGTTCCGAACAACTCCAGTGGTCATCAGTGTTGTTTGTAGGTGAATCCTGGATCTGGTTGGTAGCATGGGATGTGGATGATCTTGAGCACTCTACAAGTTGCAGCCAAGCTCCTTTTCAAGAAAGGAGGAATGTCACGAATCAAGATTCTTTTTTCGGCCAAGTCGATGTCAATACCGACTACTACCTTGCCGCCGTGAACCATGTTCCCTTCAGCAATGACCTCCACCTCCACAAAGCATACTACTTTGATCCAATCTACAACAACCGGAAGTACAACCATGAAGACTACCACGGGGACCTCAGTGAGCTCGAGGAAGATCACATGCTATGGGATCCGGGAAAGTCAGCCCTTCAACATCTTTCAGAGACCTCGGCTTGGGGACAAACCGATTTTCAAGAAGGGGGGAATGTTATGACCCTTGCTTGTGTATCTCAAACTGGGCCATCGACATGGGCTATCGGTGATGGGCTAGGCCTGATTGAACCGCCAGGTGCTAGCGTATACACATAGAGAGGCAACGAGAAGACCATCCAGTTGGATCACGAACAGAAGCACGGCTGTCTTCCCCCTCTGTATTCCTCCATTCCTCTACCTCTGATTCTCTGATCCCTATCCCCTTGCTGCTTGTATCCTCAAATTGCTACTTGAATCCTTGTGATTTGTTCTTGTTGAGTGATAGTAAAAGTAGGTTCGTAACAAGTTGTTTGCTTGTTTACCGGTAGAAGATCTGTATCGCGAACCTTCCTATGCTAGTAATTGTTTTTCAAGGCAAAATTAATTCCATACGACTTTCAAACCAGAAGCCCAAAAATTGAAGTTTATTTCAAGCTAAAATACAGTCATTTCAATCCTGAATGATGATGCCATCTTATTTATGCCGGATGCTAAAAATTCGCTCTCTGTACTCTTCCTGGTAGATTTCCTCGGCGGCATCGGCACATGGCCAGCAGCAGCGGAGTAAAAGGCGAGGACTTGCCTAAACCCCTTTCTGCCAAGGATTTTATTATTTCCCTGGGCATGGAAAACGTGAAGGATGGCGATACAACCAAGGTCATTACTCGTTATACCTATGTCCCTCCTGCCGATAGTGTTGAAGAAAAGACGAAACCAAGCAGTGTTGACAAAGAGAGCTTGGCTGCACCGGAGCCTGATTATGTAATGGAGATATTTCCAAATAGCAGCCATCGCGATGGTTCCATATACAGCGGCACGGACGATTGGAAAATTGACTATCGTATTGTTGACCGCAATGAGAGTAAGTGATCAATCTCTTTTCCTTTTTACAATGTTTGTTATTAGGGATTTTCTTCATGCTATACGGTCCACTGTTATATTGTCTCCTGTAATATCGATGTTAATTTTGCTTCTCTCTCTGTCTGCTTTATTTACTAATTGATGGCGGTGCTATGGCACTTACAAAGGGAAGTCTTGTAGAATGGTACCTAGGGGTTTCATTGGTTGCTGTTTGCAAATGTTGGAAACATCTAACAATTGCGCCTTTGGCACATTGCAGCTTGCGCCAGTGGCCATTGTCTTTGTCTGCCTCTGTCACTCCTCATTCCTTGCCCTTAGCCCACCACGCCCCGGGGCCCAGGATAGCATACTTTTTGTTGTGATTCACCAGACATTATATCTCCAGTGTTTTCTGATTGTCCAGATAACTCCCAAATATCATTTTCCAGTTCAGCTTTGCCCCGCTTCCCTCTCCAAAATAAAATTCCCCCAAAAATTGTTCAGTTCATTCCAGAATGATGTTCATCTCTTGTATTCCTCATAAAGGCCTGTTTTATGTTGAACATTTGTGTGATGATGGCATAATGTCATGTGCTAGGGCGTTTCATTCTCTTTAGCATGTATGTCTGCATAAAAAAGGTCAACCAGATTTGGTGCTCCCTACATATGCAGATAGTCATGGAAAATTATAAAAGCATTTATAATGATATGATGGTGTCTACAATAACGTCAACAAAAACATCAAAGCCTCTTTCCCAAGCAATTTCGGGTAGGGTAGGATATGATGTTGTCTACCATCAGGAAAAAGTCAACATAAAAGAGGACCTATAAAAAGATAAACAAAAGAAAATAAATTTCATCAGTGGATGAAATGACCTGTCTTGCTAGTCCTTGGAGTAGAGTGAACTGAGGAATTGTTTTAGGGGGTTATGCAATAAATGGACCTTTTCCTTCCTGAGGTGATTAGATATTACTCTTTTCTTAGAGTTCCAGTCCATTGCATGGCAACAAGACGAAAATAATCACTGACCAATCTTTTCAGAGCACATGCCCTCTGCATGATTTGAGGAAGGTAGGGATACAACCGTGCAACTCTGTGCAGCCAAATCCCCTTCCTTCTCATCCTCCTCGCACTGTTCTGATTCTTCAGGCTTCTCGTTGCTCTCCAGCAAGAGGCACCAGTCTCCATCCATATGAGCATTTTCAGTGTGACTGCTAATGTCTTCAGTCCTGACACCCACCGATTGTAGTATTCCAAATTTCATGCTGGACAAAGCAGTGTCCAGGTCCAGCTCTTAACCATGGGGTCATGTTTTGCCAAATGAGCGACGAGTTCTTCCAGTTGCCATTCTGAAACCACAAATGTTTTCTGAGTTTTCAAAACAACCGCATAGCTGCTGTACTGAACATTTAAGCACACCATGTTTATTACTAATCCAAAACCGAACCACTACATGGATATCTATGATTTTAGCTAGAACTTCCCACTTTCTATTAGAGACCACACACTGGAAAAACGTATGTTGGATGGACTCCTTGCCTGTACAAGGCAAACATGATAGATCTAGGACTCCTGATATTACTTTCTTTTTCCTTCGCTTTTCCTAGAAAAAAAACTTTTCACATGAGCAAAATTCTTACTAAAAAGAACATCATAGTTTCACTTGGATGAGAGGGAATAGGACCATGGAATCATTTAAACGTCATGTTAACTTTTCGTATGGCAAACATTGGTTTCTTTTATTACTTCCCAATTCTAATAAAATTTATATTTTTCTATGAAGCTTGGCTGGAGGCAATGATGTTTTCAGATCCCACAGATTGCAGAATGCACAATGGAATTTGTGAGTCACATGCAAGTCGTCACATGTTGCAGTTTTTGTCATTAAGGTTGGCTAAAATTCCTGCGGAGCTTGGCTCAGTCGAGTTGTACGGATACATCGCAGCCCGGGATAATATGAATCCATTACTTAATTATATCTTCCACTTTAGCAGGGATGATCCCATCATCGTGAAGCAGGTGTGCACATTTATACATGTCTGAATTTATTTCAATGAATAATAAGTCTATTAATAACCCATCATAAGCAAGCATTTGGGTCCATGAGCTCTTATTGATCCAAGAAAAAGCATCGTCCATGACCATAAGCCACTGCTATAGGAAGTGTTGTATTATGAAATGATGATTTGCTATAAGAACAAATATAAAATATGAAACTCTTAAGTATCACTATCAAATAGAATATTTCTGGACTCTTTGTTGCTACCAATTAAATCTTGAAAACATTGATTCCCTTTATTTATAGGCATATAAACATGCATAACATGAATGATCCCACCACATCTTATTTCTTATAGGCTTATCTAATTAAGTATTTTGGATCGAAACAAAATCTAATAAATAGCAGGGGCCAGTTTCCCTCTGTAACACCGTTATCTTTGTTTGATATGTGGAAAAAATCTTGGCCATCAATTATAAAACAAGCCTTTAACTGAAATCTAAATATTGCTACAAGTAAATCATGGTAAGAAACGTTTTCAGATTTAGATATTTCTTACTTTTAGTTGATTATGTAGGGTTCTCTCATCCACATGGCTGGCCCTAAGCGAGCAATCGAATTGGTCGGTACTATTCTAATTGAATATGACATGAAGATCAAGGCAAGCGAACATGAAAAAGAAGATCTACAGGTGATCGATGGTATATCATGCTTGGATAACATAGACACATGGGATCGTACCCCGTTCACATTTCGCATCCAAGGCGATTGTGGTGCAATTGATGTAGGTGTCTCACGTCTTAGCTTTGCGTATGAGGCGACCGTAGAAGTTGTTGTATCAGAAGTGCAAAGCAGTTTCAGCATGTGTATTGGTTGTTTTACCAGTGGCTTAGATGAAGAAATCCGGCTCTTTAATGGTGCTATTGGTGAGTCACGTGCCTTAAAGAGGTCTGTGGTTGCTGTAGCAAGCGATGATGAGATGGAACTGAAGTTGAAGGTAGCCGCTGACTCGGGCATCCCTGCTGAATATTGCTGTTGCTTCCAGTCGAAGCAGCATGGGCGTGCCACTCAAGAGATATACACTGGTTTTGCATTAATTGCAGTGAAGGTGACTTGGTCTACTTTGAATAAGCCAAGAAAAGGCAAAGAAGCTAAGGCAGTTTAGTGTTGTGGGACTGTGGCAGCGACCAAACACTCTACTACTAATGATATTAACCTTAGAATTAGATTTGGCAACTTCGGGTCGTAATCAAAACAAACCAGTGTAAAAAAGTAAACGTTTGACCTGTCTACTTGGGATTGTTTGAGGAGGGAAGATACATGGGTATGCCCACCTGAAGGAATCTTGAAAATCAACGTAGATGCAGCCTATAATGTAAGGCCTGCTCGGGAGTCAGGACTTCTATTGGGCTCTTCGACTAACTGTTCATGCCGCCTCTCGCATTATGTACCAAATCGCGTGCCAACCTAGGAACTATCATAGCTTAGAGCATCTCGAGTCGCGTCCCCCAAAGCGTCCCCCAAACCGCGCCGGATCGAGCGTTTGGGGGACGTGTTTTGTTCATGCCGCGTTTGGGGGACGTCGCTCCCCAGTCGCGTCCCCCAAACGCCGTCCCCAAATAGGAATTCAAATAGTTTGCATTCAAAAGAGATCGCTCCCGCCGTAGTCGTCGCGATCAGAGTAGCGGCAATCAAAGTACTGGGCGCACGATCATATTACAGGCCGACGATAGAATTAAAAGAAGGGGTTGTCGTAGGGCGATGCCGACGGTGCATCCTGAGTCGACGTTGGCCCGTCGATCACGATGAACTCGTCGTGATCTGCCCGGTGTATATGCTCCGTCGCCGACGTCGAGGCAGAGGCCGACGCAGGTGTAGTAGCGGATGCGTCTACCGGCTCTTGCTCCGGGGTTGGTGCCGCTGCCACTGCAGCTGCCTGGGCTGCCGCCTCGGACTCCGCCTCGGCCGCTGCCATTTTGGCTTCGATGTCGTCGAGGATCTGTCCTTTGAAGAAGTTCCGCCCTTTCCGCTCCACCGTCGACAACTTCCGGCGCAGACAGTCTTGATGCCACTGATCATCGGTCCAGCCTTCAGGCTTCTTCTTCAGAGTCGGCGCCTTCCGCCGCTTCGCGAAGGGCGCCTTCGCCCCTTTCGTCCCATTGCCCGGCGGCTTCTTGGTCCCTTTCTTGGCTATTTTTTGGGGGGGAGTCGGTGGCGCCATGGATAGGGAGAGGGTGGCGGCGGGAGGAATAGGGTAGAGACGGTGGGAGGGAGAAATGAATCGGTGGGCGGGATAGGTCAAATGTGTTGGGATGGAAGAAAGGCGCGGCGGGAGAGGAGCGATGTGGCGGGAGAGGCGCGATTTGGCGGGAGCGGCGGACGAATTTTCTCTGTGCCGCTGACGCGTCGGGCCCACCTCGCTTCGCCTCGCTTTTCTGTGTGTCCGGCGTCCCCGTAGCGTCCCCTGTGTGGCGGGGATGGGCTCGGGGCACCGGACACCATATCGCGTCGTGCCGGACAAAAATTGGCTTTGGGGGACGCTGCTGGGAACGTTTTTTTGTCCGGCACGCCCCAAATCCCTTTGGGGGACGGTTTGGGCGATGCGACTGGAGATGCTCTTAGGAACTAGAGTAACATTATGTGCAGTCTGCACCTTTACCGAAAAATTAAAACTGCCCTTTTCTTCCCAAAAAGCAGAAACAGAATGTCATACCTGCTCAATCTTACTCCCTCTATTCCAAAATAGGATGCTTATAATATGTGAACCCTAAATCCTCCCCCGCTTAGGCCCTCGCCCCTCATTCCCCGCCGCCGCTGCCGGCGGGAGCCTCTGGGCAAAGCTCGGCATGTGTTGGCAGTGGTGGACCTCCGTCTCCTCGCTCTTCTGGTCATATGCGCGGGCGGCGTGACCGGAGGCGGTGTCTTCCGCGTGGATCTCGGCGCATCCGGGGTAGGTTGGCCGGCGGCCTACGGCCGGCGAGGTTCGTTCTACTCGAGATAGCTCGGGGGAGCGATGCAGACGCCGTCTCTGTGGGGGGTGGAGGCCGGCGGCTCGTGTGCTTCCACGACGAGATCTGACCCAGCGGCGGTCGGCCCTCCCGGCGACAACGGCGCAAACGTCTTGGCGCAGTAGGCAGCTATGGTGGGCGCGAGGGGTGCTGTTTGGTGGCCGCGCTGGCCGGATCTGGGTCAGGGGGCCGATCTGGTTCTGGCAGCCCTTATCCTGTTCGCACCTTCCCAGAGGTCGCCATGCCATCCTAGGGGATCTGCTGTTATGCTGGGCCGACGGCACGGAGAGTCGTGTATATCGGAGTGTCGTCCTCCTGCTGTCTGTTGTCTACTGGCCTCGGCCATCTTCGGGTGTGTCTCAAGTCCTGTCAAGGTGGTGCCTTTTTGATGAGGACATCCCTACTACAACACTACCTCCGTCATTGATAAATGAAGATGAACCTGCTGTGAAGCTCAAGTCCAATGAAGTTCGGATTGGACCAATTACAAGGGCTCGTGCGAAGCTACTTAAACAACAGTTGAACTTGTTTCTAAACGGTACTTTGATTGATGAGAACTTTATACTGCCTAAGTCCTGTTATTTGTGTATCATCAGGTATCAAGAGGAGACGAGCATCGCACGAGGAGTAGAGGAGCAGCTGGACATGAAGACGGACGTCAAGATGGACGTGAAGCTGGACATGGAGCTGGACATGAAGATATCTCATGGTCGCGCGAGGGAGGAGCGGGAGGCATGCGCGAGAGGAGAAGACGACGTCCAGGCCGGTCCAGCACCCGGTTAGACCGGCCTCCAGACCGGCCAGCCCGGTCCCTGGCCCGGTCGACCGGCCGCCAACCGGATGGGATTTATCGTACCAGGAAAAAACCGGAAAGTTGCGAAGTTTCCGGTTACCGACCGGTTGACCGGACGCCAGACCGGCCGACCCGGTCCCTGGCCCGGTTGACCGGATTCCAGACCGGATTCGTCCGAGTCTGTCTCGACCAAATCTATTCTGGGTCGGTTTTTCTTGTATCTTTTCGACCAGAACTCGTCCCGGACACCTATATAAGTGCCCAGGACGCCCCCTAGCTGCTTTAGACCACGTTTAAGATAAACCCTAGTTCTTAGTTGTTTTCTCTAGCAAAACTATTGAATCCCTACACCATATTGCTTGATATTGTGTAGATCCTGAAAAAGTCTTGCGTGATCTGTTGTTCCATTGGGAATTAGACGATTGCAACTTACCACTTCGTGGTCGGCGGCTACGTGCGCAAGTGTGTGGAGTTGCGAATATCTTGCAGGGTTGAGAGCTGTTGCATTGGCGACAGGGACCAATCGAGATATCTCGTTGCGTCATACAAGTTATCAATCACCTCATCGTCATGTTTCTCCGCTGCCATCACCCCGTGATCATCATCACCACCGTTGCTTACTGAGAAGATCGGGCCACCCCTTATCATCTTGGTATCACTTTTGCTACGCGGTTGCAAGATCGAGGATGCCAGGGTGGCGGCCCTGGATGGTGGGAACCTTGTGGGTTGGCGGGCGAGCCCGAGGTTCTGGTGCTTGCTGGGGACATGGACATGGCGTTATCAAGGTGCTTAGCGGGTTGCGCTTTGTGGGGGCGTTGTGGCTGCCACCTCAGTGGCGTCCCTCGCCACGTTTGGGGGCGAAGAGGTGATGCCGAGAGGAAACTCTCGCCATGGATCTTCCCGGGCCACGACGGCGGCGTCCACGGACCTCGTTTCCTTCTTGAAGGCGTCGTTGTGGCTTCTCCCTGCCCCCTTTCGTGCTCCGGGTGAAAACCAAAGATCCCCGGATCGGGCGGTGGCGGCACTCCGGTGTCGTGCTCTTCTTGAAGACTCCGTCTTGGAGCCCATAGCGCGTGGTTCTCCGATGATTGTGTGGCGGAGATGACTCTTCATTTGGCAATCTTTGGCAAGGCTTGCTTCGTGCCCTCTCCGTGTTGAGCTACTTTGGTACTACTCTTCAGTCTGTGGGCAGCGTGGGTCGGTTCCCGGTGGTGGTCTGCTTTCGGTGGCGTTTCTGCGACGGAAGGGTTCTGTTGGCGACGTACGTGTTCGTTGACTCGCTCTTGGGTGAGCTCCGGCCCGACACTATTGCTGTCTAGCTCTACTCCGAGTCATCGAAGTCTTAGTAATGGCTGACCCTGTTGTTCGCGCTTTCGGTTGTATCTTCTTTGTTAGTTCGTGTGGGTGTGTGGTTTGGGTTGTAAGCTGGGTTCAGCACTTTGTACGTTTTACCGTTGATAGTTTTGTTAATTCAAAGTTGGGCACTTGAATGCCTTTTATCTAAAAAAATATATATATGAATAAAGTCAATCTTCTTAAACTTTGACCAACTATATAGAAAAAAGTGACAACATTTATATTTCCAAATTAATATTTTTAAAACCATCATAAAATATATTTTTATATTATGTGCATTTAAAATTTTAGATGTTGATAGTTTCTGTATATAGTTGCTCAAACTTTAAGAAGTTTGAATTTAACTAAAAACTATAGCATCCTAATTTGGGAAGGAGGTAGTAATATATGTTTCGAAAAATGTAGGATTAGCAGAACATATGAATTATCAAGGGTTTTAAAAGTACGCAAGTTTTCTCCAAATTAGAGCATACTTTATTTGTAAATATAGTACTGAATGGTTTTTAAGCAATGGCAAATTGCTAACACTTTCTAAGTTATTCATTTGGCTATCTGACATGTCGAGGCATGAGACATTGTAGGCAACGAAGAAATTGCAAAAAGAAACACCCCAATTGGGGCTAGGGTTTCAGAAACCACCAAAATGCTATTTTTTGCAAAAATCAACCACTACTGAGTAACAGTTTAACAAAAAAACACTGATTGACAAATTGAGACACTCTAAACGAGTTCCTGACAAATGGATCCCATTGTCAGGCCTACGTGGCAGTTGTTACATGTAAAAGAGGCTTACATTTGAGAAGTTCTAAATTTTAGGGTGTTTGTGCAGAATCGCAGGCTGCCCAACACACATATCACGCGGCCGCTGTCAGCCACCGCTGCTAGCTCCAGCCGCCTCCAACCACCGCCACTCCGGCGGAGAACCCCCTCCGAATCCATCCTCACCTCCCCGGTAATCTCAAGCCAAAACAAAGCACACCATCTTTTGCCAACGCGCAAGCTTGGCTTGGGAAAGGCGAGGCGGCCAACAAATGTGCACGACGAGCATCGCCCCCAGTCCGACAATGCGGAGAGGGATCCCAAGGTAGCGGTGTGTGGGGGACTGCATCACGCACGCCTCCGACGGACCCGGCCGTGGCACGCTAGGTTGGCCATGGGGCGGGCGCGAGCATAGCACGTCATCAGATGCAGGCCGGCCAAGGGTGCCCGTCCTTTCCTCTTTGTCATCACCGACGCTGCGACGCATCAGTTTCCTCCACCCTAAACTCGTCGCGTTAGTGGCTCTTCTTCTGGCGCTTACGCATTCGACGTCCTTGTTGTTGGGTTGTGTCCTGCTGCTCCTCTGCCTTGGCGCGCTCCTCACAGTGAGCATCAACGCCGCGGCGGCGAACGAGAGTTGTGGTGGCGCGTGTGCTCTCCGGGGGGCGTGCAAGCTGTGGCGTCGAGGAGGGGCGAGGCTGCCGTCCTGGCGCTCGCAATGTGCCAGATAGGGTGGCGCCGAACGGGGATTACCGCAGCCGAGGAGGACGGTTGTGTCCCTTCGGTGATTTTTCTTTTGTCATTTTAGAGAGAGGGGCTGACAATGGCTCCCCCCAGAAATTTACAAAAAAAAGTCCATAATTCCTAGCAAGTTTAATATATGTCTGTGTTAACTGTTTTGTGCTATCACGTATGCCTGACACTAGGTCCCACTTGGTAAAATTTTAATTAGTGTGGGCCAAGTGACCGATTATTTGTTACACGGTTATGCAATAGTGGTAGCTTTTTATGCTAAAAATAGCATCACGGTGGTTTTTTGAAACCCTAGCTTCGGTTGTAGTGGTATTTTACAATTTTCTCACGTGTTAGCTAGGTATTAGTTGAATGCCCGTGCGCTGCTACGGCTCTTAAGTTTCTTTCTTGCCGCACATGTGTATCCAATGACCTCTGGCTCCAACACAATGGAAACCGCATCTCGTTGACAAGTCAAGCTCACATCAAGCCCCAATAGCAAGCATATTTCAAGCACACGTCCAACAAATTCCAGTAAGTGCAGGGAAGAAGAAGCTCATCCGCCGTCGCCTCCTATCTTACCGCCGGCACTCCCACCTAAAGAATGGTGGTTCCTAATCTCAATTCAGTCTACCCGATAAATAAGAATGTCAAAATTCAGGGGTAGAAGTAAAGAATCTAGAACAAACATGTGGAGATTCAGTTAATGTAGGGGTCAAAACAAAATAGAACCTGTGCCTATATTGAAAAGTTTAGGACATTTATATGAGTTTCATGCTTCAACCATGGATATCACATTTGCATATATACTTGATAGTGGTTCATGGTGTAGTGTAGCAAAGTTTTAGTTATTAGGCTGTAGGAGTACATGCACATAGTGTTTGCAATTGCTCCCAATAGTAGGCCACTATGTCATGGTGATCCCCCTCTTTTGTCAATGAGTATATAAAAACGGAATGAGTATATGCAATGCAATCTTAGAATGCAGTCCATAGCTACAGGTTACTAAGGCATATCCAAATACAAAGATATAAGAGCTATGAGAATAATAAAAGCATATCCAAATACAAGATTCATATCCTATAAGTGAAGAAGTTTTAAAGGGTGATATTTCTCCAAGCTTGCAAGAAGAATTGACTACAGAAAGGCATGTAGAAGCTCTGTAAATCTAGAATGTACCAAAAACCCAAAAAATAGTGCAACCTGCAGAAATACCTGGACACATCAACCTTCATTAATGATTATTCCAATGGCTTTTGATTTTACAAGTGTGGGAAAGACATTAGTGGCGTAATATTTCGAAGTAGGTGCATTCCTAGGAGATACAGATCATAATTTTATCTTTTTTCTAGCCTCTCTAAGATCCTTTTGCAAACCCCGCACAATAGCCGCATCACTGGAAAGTGCAGCGATGAAGCGTTCCTCCTTACATAGACACAAAAGGTTTGAATTTTGAACTACAAGATAGGACAGTATTAGTAATAGATAAACAAGCAAACAGAACATCAGAAAGCAAGAGAGAGTGACCTTATACCCTTTCACGAGTTGCCGCTTGTATTTCAGGAATAACAAGAGTGGCATTTAAGAGCTTGGAAACCGCGAAAAGATCATAGATTCTAACAAATGAAAATATGTCATGATCCTAGGGAATAATAAAAATATGTCATGATCCTAGGACATAATGGCATGAGATATGGAAATTTACACAAGGAAATTCTCCGAAGAGTGTATTTTCTCAAAGCCGCCATAAATCTTGGCATAAATAAAACCATTGGGCTAAGCTGAAGCTGCTACGTGGTATATCAAACAAGGCAGACCATGGTTTAAGAATGGTTTGAATTAGAAGGGAAAAAAACTCATAAGGTAAATAAGATTTATTGAATATAAAAATAATATCAATTTAAATAAACAATAGTTCCTGAAATGGTATAAGTTATGCATTAATTAAAGGAGTGTAAAAGTTTAGAACTTAAAATATTAAATTAAAATAAATCAGCTATGTGTTGATTCGGTGTCAATAAATAAAATCTATTAGACACTGGACATAATATTCCTGGTACAAAAGAAATTCGATCAGTGGTCTTTTCACTGAGCACTTAGCAATCAAATCAGAGTAAAAACCATGCGAGCATATCCTGTAGGAATAAATCAAAGTAAAAATAAGATCACGAGTCTCTCAATCTCTACTACAGAGAACAGATTCAACATTAAAAGGTGCAAGAAGAGAAGTGTAGATCAGCACTCCAGCGGAAAGAAAAAATCCTCACAAAACCAATTAAGGCACTTCATAACTGTGTGATTGATCCAGATACTATGTGTATTGCACAATCTAAGAAAATAATCCATCGGATTGTTTAGTAAGCCACAAACAGAACCTCCCGAGAATACAAAAACATGATTCATTGACGCTAGCTGATTCCAACTAAAAAAGTCTCAAAATTATATCGCAATACCTTAGGGATGATGGATGGATGTAGGCGAGATGTCTCACTTGGAGACAAACAAAATGGGCAGCTGGCAATCCGAGCAGCACTGAGAAGCCTCAGCCCATTGATGCCCTGTGTTCCTTCTGCCGCTGCCATGCGCCACTTTGGGATTTCGTCGGCCTACAACGACCTTAGAACTTCAAGCTCCTGCACATCAAGTTGTAGACGTTCACCTCCTCCTTCGCAGTGTTTCCATTGTCTCAGATCACCCAGAAAGTTGATCACCCAGAAACTCTCCATAGTCTCAAACCATTAAACACGTTTCATTGATGCATCCGCCCAATAAGACATTCAATTTTTTGATCCAGCATAATCCATACACCATAATTTGATGGGAGAAATCTAGAAGGAATGTTTACGCATTTGAATTGACAACTACAAGGAATAAGAAATCACAAATATGCTCCTTCTTTAGAATACCCAAGAACAACTTTATTGGGGGACAAATAGTCAAGCTTAATTCATTAATATCTCAGAAAAGACTGAAGGTAAGTTGCTTCCATCTGAGTTTGGATCACATATCGCTTATTTTTCGACGTACCAGCAGACTGGATTTCTTCAGTCAAATGTTATGACCGCAACTATATTTGCAAGGAGAAACGCACCAAGCAGATCAAGTTTGTTTCACAATCAGATTTTTTTGCGTACTTTCAGCATATCATATACATAATAGATAAGAAATAGACTGTTTGTTTACTAATCTATTAGTTCGAAATTTCTAGTCCACGCGTGTGAATTACGTTATCTGCAACAATTTACAACCTCAACACACCTGCAGAGCTAAATTCATTATACTCTGATAAACAATAGTACATAAACATCTAGTATCTTGGTAATTCTCCCACGACTAAGCTAACCATAATCCATTTTGTCACATATTCTTCTACAACATAAACGTCCTAGAATAACACTTGAAATTCTTAGAGCTCAAAACTAGAGTCGGCAAAAAATGAAACAAACTATTTACCACTGCTTGGGCGACGAGGTTCCGACAACACATGAAGCATCGGAAGCGCAACATAGTAAGTCAGATGTGGAGCAACCGGAGCTAGTCCACTCACCCTTCCTTGGCCCTCTTTTCCCATAGAGATATATGGCGGCAGATGCGGCGTGCAGTGGGGAGGATAAGGCCGCATCGTCTTGCGCGATGTGCTGGCGTGGGCTGATGATTGGGCGAGCAAGAGATGGTTGTGGCGTTCGGGATGCGGCGAGGAACTCTGGGAGATCGAGAGCCGCTGGGTTGAGGAGGTTCCTGGACCATGACAGCAAGGAGCTGGTACGATGGCTGGCGCGGGGCACCTCAATGGTGCTGTGGCGTGCGCGGTGGCACTCCAAGGCGGCGATCGTTGGCGGAGAGTTTGTAGGAGGCGGTGCATGATTGTGGGCGGAGAGTAAACATCGTGATTCTGCGTAATTGGCAACTAATATCTGATTGATCCATTTGTTTCCATTACTTGCCATATTATGGCTAATTGAATGTAGAAGAATGAAATTCCATTATGGTTAAATAAATGAGAATCAATTTGGTTGATCCTGTCATATGCGGGGAGGAGTGGAAAAGTGATCGAACGAAGCACAGACCTTAGATTGGATCGAATGGTTCAGGTGCTCTGAATCTCCTTCACCTAACGCGTTGTATGACCTACGACCAACTCCAATATAATAGTATAGAAAAGTGATACGGCTTGCATGAAAGGCTTGAATGAAAAAAATCATTACAACAACAAAAATCACCAAACATAAAACCAGCTATTTTTCTTTCACTCATGCATATTAGATGCCAGCTTCTTATGTTGTAACACCAAGATTTTTTTCGAAAATGGGCGCTTTATTATTTTAAGAAATAGATCCGGCTTCTGCATAGCTAGGATGCACACAGCCGTACAAATATCTGTTACAAAACACCAAACAATCCGATGACAAAAACCAAAGTTCTCGATAAAAAACTAGCTAGGTGGATCCAGACAAAGATCACGCTTCCACCCATGTTGGGAAAAATATCCCCTCGCCGTATACTCCAACCGTGAAGACACCTCCGTAAAGAGGTCTCGATGCTCCATCCGCTGAAGAGGCACCCATGAGCGAAGCGTAGCTGTGCACCGGTATATGACCTGCATAAGAGAGGAAAAAATATTATTGAAATTTTGTCATTTCTACATAGCCAGAGCGACCAAATAACGGCAATCGCTCCCATCCTAATAAGACGCTTAAACCCAACAGCCACACCATTGATTCAATTACCAAATATATCGGCAACACTACGCGGTGGGTATAAGGTAGATCCTATTTGGACAGCTGACCATATAGACCTAGCAAACTTACACTGAAAGAACAAGTGTTTAATAGTCTCGTCTTGGTGACAGAATACACACTTTTTACATCCATGCCAGTTGTGTTTGGCAAGATTATCTTTAGTGAGGATAACCCCACAACGAAGATACCATGCAAACACTTTCGTTTTGAGCGGTATCTTCATCTTCCAAATTTTTGAATTATTATCGACTGGAATATCAGAGAATGAACCATTTCCGGTGAGATTCCAGCGAAACACATCTGACCTCTGCGTCAATGGAACTAGTTCAAGATGCTGTAGCAATTCATGCCAGGAGATTTGTCTAGGTCCAATGAGACTTCTTCTGAACGTCACATTTGGTGGGAAAGTTTCCAACATCTTAGCGATAGTATCATTTTTGTGACGCACAATATAGTACAATGCCGGATATTATTCTTGGAGTGTGGCATTACCAAGCTGTTTATCCTCCCAGAAATGAATTTCCGACCCGTTCTTAATAGAGAAACATCCATATGGAAAGAAATACTTCTTTGTATCAATAAGGCCTACCCAAAAGTGTGAATCTCCTGGTTTTCAAAGAACCTGAGATAGAGCCTTTGAGCCAACATACTTTTGTTTGAGGAGTGTTTGCCAAACTCCCTCCTGGGTAAGTAACTTAGAGAGCCATTAACCAAGTAAGGCCCTATTCTTGACCTGGAGATCTTGGATGCCCAGTCCTTCATGGTCTTTGGGACGGTAAAGCACACTCCACTTAGTCAATCGATATTTACGCTTCTCACTATCCCCTTGCCAGAAGAATCTAGACCAAAAATAATCCAATCGTTTTAAAACTCCTCTAGGAAGTTGGAAGAAAGATATCATATACAGTACCATATTAGTTAGTACCATGTTTATGAGAACTAATCTTCCTCCCAAGGATAGTAATTTGCCTTTCCGACTGCTTAATCTAATTTGTAGTCTTTTCTCGATCATTTTCCATTCGCATTAGTTAGTCTCCGATAATGAATCGGAATACCCAAGTACCTAATCGGAAATTGGTCTTACCCACAGCCAAACAACTCAGCATAATCTGCAACATTGTCTTGGGTCTCACCAAAACAAAGCAACTCACTTTTATGGAAATTAATGTTTAACCCGAAAGCTGCTCAAATACTGAAAGAATTAACTTTAGATTTCGAGCTTTTTCGATGTCATGATCCATAAAAAGAATTGTATCGTCGGCATATCGAAGGATGGACAATCCTCCATCAACAAGATGAGGAATGACCCCTCAATCTGGCCCTTTGACTTTGCGCGTTCTATCATAACAGCAAGCATATCCGCCACTATATTAAATAGCACTGATGATAATGGATCTCCCTGTCTTAGCCCCTTCTTGGTTTGAAAGTAGTTTCCCACATCATCATTGACTTTAATGGCAACACTCCCTCCCGAAACGAAACTATTGATCAACGCACACCACTCTCATCAGAGAAACCTTTCATTCTGAGAGTTTGTTGCAAGAAAGACCACTTAACCTCATCATAGGCCTTTTCAAATAATAGTTAAGATACATTGTATTGCCGAGATACATTGTTTTTTTTTGAGTGATCGCCGAGATACATTGTAACACCAAGATACAATTCACGAACAAATAATAGTTAAGATACATTGTATTGCCGAGATACAAAGGGTGAAAAGTGTAAATCCATAACTCAAACAACTAAAGAGTCACCTACATTTGGGAAGGTTTTTTTTTTATAGGGAACATGACTCAGTACATCTGGGAAGTTCCATAATAAATAAAGGGAGTGTAGCACCATACTGTGTAGCATCATACTGTGTACATGGTACCGATCATAATGGTAACAAAATAACTTACTCAAGCCACGCTTAATGTTTCATCTCGTCTTCAGAAATAATCAGGGTAGTCGACTCCATGCATTGCTCCCAGACTAGTCACCATAGTCGTACCAACAGTCATCAAAGCACTCACCAACACAGTCGTATATCAGATTCTTAATCCGGGCAAACTTCTCTCGCAAGACCGGCTCGTCTTCCTCGTCTAGCCCTGAGCAATCGCGCACGGTAAGAACGTCCAGGTTAGGACAGTTCTCAAGGATGGCGACTAATTCTCCCACGAGAAGATCAATGTAGTCAAGTTCAAGAGATTGGAGCTTGTTGAGAGGTAACTCTGTTATAACACCAGCGAGTCGTGCACTGAAGACCTTCCAGCAGTGTACCTTCCAGCAGCATACAAGCCGAAGGGTAGTCAGCGAGGGTGACCTGCAAAGACGTACGGCGATCTTTTGAGAAGAGTGAATGCGAAAACAGCGGTGGCAAATTGGCTAGCTTTGGAACACATTGGGTGACCTATGTAGTACTAGTATCTAGTTAGCACTTAGCACTAGCATGATGTCAAAAAAAAAAAAAAGTTATCACCTCCATTGAGGATATCAAAACCCTCAAGAGCTGTTTTCACAGAAATCTTTTAACCTCAAGCAAGTGACGAAGGAAAACACACCTTTCCACGATATACTGCATGAGCTCGTCGGTGACAAACGACATCCCGGCAAACTCCCGAAGCTGTCCATCGGAACGGTCGACGGCTGCTTTCGCCATCGCGCATAAGTCAGCACGTTCCTTCTTGTCGTATTTGAACATGATATTGTGGTACCCCATGTCCACGACACGCCACACGTCTGGCACCTTGGCGGCTTGGAGCCAGGAGCGGCACACGAGGCCAGCGCCCCTGAGGACGTCGACAGCGCTGAGCCTGACGAAGACCGAGGCAAGCACGTCGAGGGGCAACAGCGACCAGTCCCTGACTGGCAGCTCCTCCGGCACGGATGGCGGCGGCGCAGCAGCGTCCATATCTCCTGCGATTTGGAACCCCAAAACAGCTCGACCGTCATATGTCATCTTTATAGATCTGAGAAGCTGGTGGTCGTACGTTGGTGCGTCGCCTGTTAACGAGTCGGAATCAAATCGATCCAAAACAGTTACCAATTAATCGATCCGATTACAAGACAGGACTGACGAAAAATTACCGGAGCTAGCTTTAGCAGAAACAATCAGGAATCGATCCGATTACAACATTGAGCCGTGCGGGGAAGGAGCCACCGATGCCTTTTTTAAACGGGAGAAAATAACAGCTAGCTCGAGCTGGCCGCTCGTTCGTTCGCGAATCGTACTTAATCAGCGTACTAGGACTCGCGTGCTTGCGTCACCGCGAATGGATGCTGCCTTGATCGCATAGTCGGCGCTCGCGATGAAGAGCTTGTCTGCGGCATCGATGGCGACGAGCCTGCCATCGTGGATAGCGGCACCGACATTACCGATGACGAGCCAGACGTGGATGACTAGCCCTGTTGCTTGGCAGGGGAGTGCCAAGAACCAGAACCTCTTTCCAACGTGGAGGCGTCCATGCTCGAGCTCTGCGCCTCCTTCCGACATCACGTTCTCCACGTTTCAGCAAATGTCAACATTATTACCATGACGAATGAGAAATCTAGAAACAAACCGGCAAAGGAGATCACTGGGAGCAAGGATTTGTCACGGCCCATAATCTCTACTAATATAGTACGCGATTTTTTCAACAATTGAGTCTAGGCTCCTCTCACCTGGTTTACCCGCACGGGCAAAATAATTTCAATCTTTTTTTTGAGTAAATTCCACTTTTTACCCTGTAGTTTTGTATTTGTGACATTAATTACCCCGTATAGTGAAAATTTGGGTAGATTACCCATTTTAAAGGCTTTGTCCCTTTATGTTTTCGTGTGTGTCCATTGGGCAAAGTGTTAGGTGATGATGGGGGTCCAAAAATATCAAAACCTTAGTGATGAAGGGAACATATGGATTAAAAAAGTTTAGGCATAAATCGTCCATAACACCCTTCTATATTTACATATTTTATCGCTCCATATCGACGTATCATACCTATTATATCTAACAATAATAAATAAAATAATAAATTAGGTATAAACCTTGTTTAAAATCTCCTAAATGTGATATTTTGGTAGAAGTTCCACTAAATAGGGTAATATGTGTCACAAATGTATAATTACAAGGTAAACAGTGGAATTCACTCTTTTTTTTGCGAATGATTTCAATCTAATGTCACATGGAAAGAAACGCCAGGGTCCAACACCCAAAACCAAGCATGATGAGGCATGATAATCAAACGACCCATCATGCAAAGCTTGCAACTGATTCTGCGCATTGCACAACTCATTTTGAAATTGACATAATTGAGTAGCAAAAGATTCTAAAACAACCGGGACCGAAAGTGTAACAGTAGCGGTACCATCCAGTGCCGACTTCTCAGGATAGAGAGCGAGGTGCAGTAGATGGAGTAGCAAAAACTACAACCCTTTTGAAGAATAACAGGGTAGGGGACACAATACTTGCTGCTGGAGCATGCACTGACTGAAGCTAGCTTAGAGCATCTCTAACAGAACCCGTAAACCCCGTCGGAACCGAACTTTTTCGGCGGATTTACGGGTTCGGGCCAAAAGTGTCGCAGATCAGTGACCGAAAAGATGGGCCGGCCCGTAAAATAAGTTCAGGAGCCCGAACAAATCTCCGAACGGCCCCTACTAAAAGGGTTCGCGGAGAGGAGTTCGGGTCGCAAACCCTACTCCCATCCGCCGTTTCTCTCCCTCCGCCGCCGCCAAGCACAAACGCTGGCGAGCAATCCAACGAGCCCCAGGTAGCAATCCACCGGCCGACGGTGGGCGATGGCGTCCCGTGGCGGCTCCGCAGGATGTGCCGCCGGATTGGGCGGCGGCGACTCGCCGCCGCGTCCACCCATCTTCCGCACCGACGTGGAGCGGCGCAAATGGAACCAGTCGGAGGGCGCGCGCAAGCGCAGCGCCCGCCGGTGGATGAACTGGGGGCTCACGCCCCCAGGGAAGCTCGCCAGGTACGGCAACGCCGGCGAGGGCTCCTCGTCCGGCCAGTCAAGCCGCGCACCGCGGCTCCCCGTCGCGGACAGCAGCGACGATGACGACCTCGTCCCCGCGCGGTCGCCCACCTTCTCCGTCGGGGATTATGTCCACGGCAGCGACGAGGAGGACGCCGTCCTCGCGCAGACCAAGGCCATCAGCGCGGCGGAGGCTCGCCAGTGTTTCCGCCGGGAGGAGGCGGAAGCCGTCCGCCTCGTCCGTGAATACGAGGCGGCCCGCCGGGAGGCCCGCGTCCGCCGCGTCAAGCTCGAAATAGTCGAGCTTGACGCCGACGACGCGTGAAGATCATCGACGACAGCGTCGGCGCCCTCTACCGCTGAAACGCTGCGCCACCACCGGCATCGCCGCGCGCGTAGGTCACTATATTGGCCGCATTTTGCTTTAGCTAACTAGCGCCAGCCGGTGTACCAGTAATGTAGGTTTAATTTTACGAACAATGTATGTTTTGATGCTCAATCGGAGCATCAATTTGATGTTGAACTATGATCATCGCCGAATTTACCCCCGCCCTTTCAAATTTCACTTTTCAGTTCCATTTTTACGGTTTCTATTCTGCGCCACTGCCAAATTCGAACGAACCATCGTTTTCGGAAGACTGAAAACCACTTATTCGGTTTGCACTTTTTCGGGCTCTGTTAGAGATGCTCTTAGACTTTTATTTGCCTCAGGCATCGAAGAGACCCTTTTTTTTTCTTTATCGAAAAAAAAATCGAAGAGACAAAGAAAGGAGGAAAAGTAAAGGCTCCTGAGGAACAAAATAACAAGGGTATACTAACAGAGGAACAAAGTACTTAACAATTTGTTCAACTGTCAAATCTGATAGCTTGCTTTGCAATTTTAATTTGCATATGGCTATACTACTTAAGACCACTACACTCCCTAATCTACTTCCAGTTTCCAGCTCAGAGCAAATACACACGCCATGGCCTCCCCTAAGCTCTTCCCTCCTCCTCGATCGGTCTCATCATCTGCATGGTGATCACTACTACTCGTAAGAAATCCTCTGTACACCCTTGCAAATCCTCCACTTCCCAGCAGGTGCTTGTCACTGAACCCATGGGTTGTTGGGGGCTGCAATCTTGCAGCCCCTCTCTCTTCTTCTACCTCTCAACACTCTCTCAACCTCTCTTGTTTCTCACAACACACGCACCTTCAGCCAAGGAAGAAGAACACGAGGCTTTGCCCAAAACTCCCTCCCTCGGTGAAGACAAAGACTACATTGTTTCTGCTGCCGTCACGGCCTACCTTTTCATTACTCAAATATACAATATATATACAAGAGGCTGTGCACACTGACCATGCAACTCACGCCACCACTTAGCCCACTACTCCACTAATTCCATGCGCTAACAAATCCTAGAACCTCTCCACGATCCATGTGACCCGGCCACTAACTTGACCAAGCTTTTAGCTAGCTCACTAACTAACCATGCATGCAGACTCTTCATGCGTGCAATCCGGCTGCTTCTCACAGGCCTCCACATGCACAAGTACTTGGCTTATACCTAATGCACCTACTAATTAACCAAACTACTGAACATGCGACGTGCACACATGCACGCTCAGACTCTCCTACTCCTAGTACACAAAACAGATCATTTGACAAGATTAACTCTAACAATCACTCCCTTAATCTTGGCATATCTTCAATGCAGATCGCCTGCACTAGACGCAGCAACATCACCCTCTCATGGATGACATTCTTCACACAATCTCAGCATGTCGACTTGCCGCACACAAAGACACCAACTTCTTGTGGCTGACGCCTTCACAGCGCCAAACTGCACGCCAGCATGCCGCAGATCGCAGCGCCGGTCAGCTCTCCGTCTTGTCGCAGCATCACACTGCAACTGTGGTTGGCTTCACACCAATTCTCCATGATGATGATGGCATCGCACCACCGCCCTCGACACCTAGCGACATCGCATCGCCACCGCCTCATGACGGCATCACACCGATATCTCCTCGCGGCGGCATCACACCGCCATCTTCTCCTAGCGGCATCGCACCGCCGGCTGCTAGCGGCATCACACCGCCAACAATCTTCGCCTCATGCCGTCGACCTCCACATCGCATGGAGTTCGCCACCGCGACCGTTGTTGGCTTCAGCGGCATCACACCACCATCGCCATGTCGACGCAGCATCACACTGCGGTCTTCTCTTGACTCGGACGACGCCTTCTCGACACCGATGACCACACCATGCCCATCCAGCAGCATTACACAGCTGGCCTCCATCTCCCATGGAGTGTGCTGCGCCGGCGTCGTGGATCTTCATGGCTCTGATACCAAATGTTGGGGGCTGCAATCTTGCAGCCCCTCTCTCTTCTTCTACCTCTCAACACTCTCTCAACCTCTCTTATTTCTCACAACACACCCACATTCAGCCAAGGAAGAAGAACACGAGGCTTTGCCCAAAACTCTCTCCCTCGGTGAAGACAAAGACTACATTGTTTCTGCTGCCGTCACGGCCTACCTTTTTATTACTCAGATATACAATATATATACAAGAGGCTGTGCACACTGACCATGCAACTCACGCCACCACTTAGCCCACTACTCCACTAATTCCATGCGCTAACAAATCCTAGAACCTCTCCATGATCCATGTGACCCGGCCACTAACTTGACCAAGCTTTTAGCTAGCTCACTAACTAACCATGCATGCAGACTCTTCATGCGTGCAATCCGGCTGCTTCTCACAGGCCTCCACATGCACAAGTACTTGGCTTATACCTAATGCACCTACTAATTAACCGAACTACTGAACATGCGACGTGCACCCGTACATGCACGCTCAGACTCTCCTACTCCTAGTACACAAAACAGATCATTTGACAAGATTAACTCTAACAATCACTCCCTTAATCTTGGCATATCTTCAATGCAGATCGCCTGCACTAGACGCAGCAACATCACCCTCTCATGGATGACATTCTTCACACAATCTCAGCATGTCGACTTGCCGCACGCAGAGACACCAACTTCTTGTGGCTGACGCCTTCACAGCGCCAAACTGCACGCCAGCATGCCGCAGATCGCAGCGCCGGTCAGCTCTCCGTCTTGTCGCAGCATCACACTGCAACTGTGGTTGGCTTCACACCAATTCTCCATGATGACGATGGCATCGCACCACCGCCCTCGACACCTAGCGACATCGCATCGCCACCGCCTCATGACGGCATCACACCGATATCTCCTCGCGGCGGCATCACACCGCCATCTTCTCCTAGCGGCATCGCACCGCTGGCTGCTAGCGGCATCACACCGCCAACAACCGTCGCCTCATGCCGTCGACCTCCACATCGCATGGAGTTCGCCGCCACGACCGTTGTTGGCTTCAGCGGCATCACACCGCCATCGCCTTGTCGCCGCAGCATCACACTGCGGTCTTCTCTTGACTCGGACAACGCCTTGTCGACGCCGATGACCACACCATGCCCGTGCAGCAGCATTGCACAGCTGGCCTTCATCTCCCATGGAGTGTGCTGCGCCGGCATCGTGGATCTTCATGGCTCTGATACCAAATGTTGGGGGCTGCAATCTTGCAGCCCCTCTCTCTTCTTCTACCTCTCAACACTCTCTCAACCTCTTTTGTTTCTCACAACACACGCACATTCAGCCAAGGAAGAAGAACACGAGGCTTTGCCCAAAACTCTCTCCCTCGGTGAAGACAAAGACTACATTGTTTCTGCTGCCATCATGGCCTACCTTTTCACTACTCAGATATACAATATATATACAAGAGGTTGTGCACACTGACCATGCAACTCACGCCACCACTTAGCCCACTACTCCACTAATTCCATGCGCTAACAAATCCTAGAACCTCTCCACGATCCATGTGACCCGGCCACTAACTTGACCAAGCTTTTAGCTAGCTCACTAACTAACCATGCATGCAGACTCTTCATGCGTGCAATCCGGCTGCTTCTCACAGGCCTCCACATGCACAAGTACTTGGCTTATACCTAATGCACCTACTAATTAACCAAACTACTAAACATGCGACGTGCACACATGCACGCTCAGACTCTCCTACTCCTAGTACACAAAACATATCATTTGACAAGATTAACTCTAACATGGGTGGCAATAAATAAATCTTTGTATGAGAATCGATGTGGCCCAAACTCCACCGCCCAGTCTGAAGGGATTCGTAGCATAGAAAACAAAAATTATCCTACCGCAAGAACGCAATCCAAGCCAAGATGCAATCTAGAAGACGGTAGCAACGAGGGGGTGAACGAGACTAACCCTTGAAGATTTCCAAAGCCTACGAGATTAGATCTCGTTGTTGCAGAAGATGATCACTTGCCGCTTTCAAAAGCGCGTAGAAGATCTTGACGGTGCCACAATCGGGCAGCACCTCCGTACTCGGTCACACGTTCGGTGTTGATGAAGACGACGTCCTTCTCCCCGTTCCAGCGGGCAGCGGAAGTAGTAGATCCTCCTTGAATCCCGGCAGCACGACGGCGTGGTGGCGGTGTCGATGGAGATCTCCGGCGGAGCTTCGCTAAGCGTATGCGGGAGAGGTGTAGGAGGAGGGGCGGCTAGGGTTTGGGGAGAGGGGGTGGCCGGCCACTATGGGGTGCGGCCAAGCTATGGCTTGAGGTGGTCGGCCCCCTCCCTTTGTCCCTCTTTTTATAGGTGGAACCCCCAAGAGTTGGTCTACAAGTCTTCGAATAAGACCCCAAACCAAAACCTTCCATATGACATGAAACCTACCCAAGGTGGGATTCCCACTTGAGGTGGGACTCCCACCTTTCCATGAGGGGGGGTGGCCGGCCCCCTTTGGTGGAGTCCACCTGGGACTCCACCCCTAGGGTTGGCCGGCCAAGCTTGGTGGAGTCCCTCCGGGACTCCACCTTCCATAGTGATTTCTTCCGGACTTTTCTAGAACCTTCCATAAATGCACCAGATCATTTTCAAACTTATAAAATGACTTCCTATATATGAATCTTATTCTCCGGACCATTCCGGAACTCCTCGTGATGTCCTGGATCCCATCTGAGACTCCGAACAAAACTTCGAACTCCATTCCATATTCAATATCTACTAATACGACATCAAACCTTAAGTGTGTCACCCTACGGTTCGCGAACTATGTAGACATGGTTGAGACCTCTCTCCGACCAATAACCAATAGAGGGATCTGGAGATCCATAATGGCTCCCACATATTCAACGATGACTTAGTGATCGAATGAACCATTCAGATACGATACTGATTCCCTTTGTCACGCGATATTTTACTTGTCCGAGGTTTGATCATCGGTATCTCTATACCTTGTTCAACCTCGTCTCCTGAAAAGTACTCTTTACTCGTACCGTGGTATGTGGTCTCTTATGAACCATTCATATGCTTGCAAGCTATTTAGACGACATTCCACCGAGAGGGCCCAGAGTATATCTATCCGTCATCGGGATGGACAAATCCCACTATTGATCCATATGCCTCAACTCATACTTTCCGGATACTTAATCCCACCTTTATAACCACCCATTTACGCAGTGGCGTTTGATGTAATCAAAGTACCTTTCCGGTATAAGTGATTTACATGATCTCATGGTCGAAAGGACTAGGTAACTATGTATCGAAAGCTTATAGCAAATAACTTAATGACGTGATCTTATGCTACGCTTAATTGGGTGTGTCCATTACATCATTCATATAATGACATAACCTTGTTATTAATAACATCCAATGTTCATGATCATGAAACTATGATCACCTATTAATCAACAAGCTAGTTATACAAGAGGCTTACTAGGGACTCATTGTTGTTTACATAACACACATGTATCAATGTTTCGGTTAATACAATTATAGCATGGTATATAAACATTTATCATAAACACAAAGATATATAATAACCACTTTTATTATTGCCTCTTGGGCATATCTCCAACAGTCTCCCACTTGCACTAGAGTCAATAATCTAGATTACATTGTAAGGTACCTAACACCCATGGCATTCTGGTGTTGGTCATGCTTTGCCCTAGGGAGAGCTTTAGTCAACGGATCTGCTACATTCAGATCAGTGTGTACTTTGCAAATCTTTACTTCTCCATCTTCGATGTACTCGCGAATCGAATGATAACGCAGCTTGATATGCTTCAGCCTCTTGTGTGACCTTGGTTCTTGTGCATTGGCGATGGCACCCATGTTGTCACAATAGATGACTAGTGGGTCCAATGCACTAGGAACCACACCGAGCTCTACAATGAACCTCTTCATCCATACCGCTTCTGATGAAGCCTCTGAAGCCGCTATGTACTCCGATTCTGTTGAAGACTTCGCCACCGTGCACTGCTTCGAGCTTGACCAGCTTACTGCAGCACCATTCAATATAAACACGTACCCAGACTGAGACTTAGAGTCATCAGGATCAGTGTTCCAACTTGCATCGGTGTAACTGGTTACAACGAGCTCTTGGTCACCTCCATAACAAAGAAACATATCCTTAGTTCTTTTCAAGTACTTCAGGATATTCTTGACCGCTGTCCAGTGTTCCATTCCTGGATCACTTTGATATCTGCTAGTCAAACTAACAGCATGTGCTATATCCGGTCTAGTACATAGCATGGCATACATGATAGAGCCTACTGCCGAGGCATAGGGGATCTGATTCATCCTTTCTCTTTCTTGTGCCGTAGCTGGACCTTGAGTCTTACTCAAGACCTTAACTGGTAACATAGGTAAGAATCCTTTCTTACTTTCGTCCATTCCAAACTTCTTTAGAATCTTGTCTAGGTATGTACTCTGTGAAAGCCCTATTAGGCGTTTTGATCTATCTCTATAAATCTTGATGCCTAATATGTACGATGCTTCACCAAGGTCTTTCATTGAAAAACTATTATTCAAATAACCTTTTACACTGCTTAATAGTTCTATATCATTCCCAATCAATAATATGTCATCTACATATAATATCAGGAACGCTACAGAGCTCCCACTCACTTTCTTGTAAATACAGGCCTCTCCATGACACTGTATAAACCCGAAGTCTTTGATCACCTTATCAAAGCGTCGGTTCCAACTTCTGGATGCTTGCTTCAGTCCATAAATTGAACGCTGAAGTTTGCACACCTTGTCAGCATATTTAGGATCGACAAAACCTTTGGGTTGTACCATATACAACTCTTCCTCAATGTCTCCATTAAGGAACGCCGTTTTGACATCCATCTGCCAAATCTCATAATCGAAAAATGCAGCTATTGCTAACAAAATCCTCACAGATTTGAGCTTCGCTACAGGTGAGAAAGTCTCATCGTAGTCAACACCTTGAATTTGTCGGAAACCCTTTGCGACAAGTCAAGCTTTATAGACAGTAATATTACCATCAGCATCTGTTTTTCTTTTGAAGATCCATTTATTCTCGACAGCCTTGCGGCTATCAGGTAAGTCTACCAAAGTCCACACTTTGTTATCATACATGGATCCCATTTCGGATTTCATGGCTTCTTGCCATTTGTTGGAATCTGGGATCATCATCGCTTCTTCATACGTCGTAGGGTCTTCATCATTGTTGTCCACAATCATGACATTTAGACAAGGATCATACCAATCAGGAGTGGCACGTTCCCTTGTCGATCTGCGAGGTTCAGTAGCTATCTCATTCGAAGTTTCATGATCATTATCATTAGCTTCCTCTGTTACTGGTGCAGGCGGCACAGGAACAACTTCCGGTACTGCACTACTCTGATCAACGAGAGAAGATTCAGTAATCTCGTCGAGTTCTACTTTTCTTCCAGTCACTTCTTTAGTGAGAAATTCTTTCTCAAGAAAGGTTCCGTTCTTAGCAACAAAGATTTTGCCTTCGGATCTGTGATAGAAAGTATACCCTATAGTTTCCTTAGGGTATCCTATGAAGATGCATTTCTCCGCTTTGGGTTCTAGCTTGTCCGGTTGTAACCTTTTTACATAGGCTTCACAACCCCAAACTTTAAGGAACGACAGCTTAGGTTTCTTATTAAACCATAATTCATACGGTGTCGTTTCAACGGATTTAGATGGTGCCCTATTTAAAGTGAATGCAGCTGTCTCTAATGCATAACTCCAAAATGATAACGGCAAATCAGTAAGAGACATCATAGAACGAACCATATCTAAGAGAGTTCGATTACGACATTCGGACACACCGTTTCGTTGTGGTGTTCCCGGCGGTGTCAATTGTGAAAGTATTCCGCATTTCTTTAAATGCATGCTAAACTCATAACTCAGATATTCACCTCCGCGATCAGATCGTAGAAATTTAATCTTCTTGTTACGTTGATTTTCTAGTTCACTTTGGAATTCCTTAAACTTCTCGAAAGTTTCGGATTTATGTTTCATGAAATAGATATACCCATATCTACTCAGATCATCTGTGAAGGTTAGAACATATCGATAACCACCGCGCGAGGCTACACTCATTGGTCCGCACACATTAGTATGTATGATTTCCAATAAGTCTGTAGCTCGCTCCATAATACCAGAGAATGGAGTCTTAGTCATTTTGCCCATTAGACATGCTTCGCATCTATCAAGTGACTCAAAGTCAAGTGATTCAAGTAATCCATCGGTATGGAGTTTCTTCATGCGTTTCACTCCAATATGACCAAGACGACAGTGCCACATATAAGTAGAATTATCATTCAATTTAATTCGCTTAGCATCAACGTTATGAACATGTGTATCACTACTATCGAGATCTAATAGACATAAACCATTCTTCTCAGGTGCTCGACCATAAAAGATATTATTCATAAAAATAGAACAACCATTATTCTCAGACTTGAATGAATAACCGTCTTGCATTAAACAAGATCCAGATATAATGTTCATGCTCAACGCGGGTACAAAATAATAATTATTGAGGTTTAAAACTAATCCCGAAGGTAGATGTAGAGGGAGTGTGCCGACAGCGATCACATTGACCTTGGATCCATTTCCAACGCGCATCGTCACTTCATCCTTCAATAGTCTTCGTTTATTCCTTAGTTCCTGTTTCGAGTTACAAATATGAGCAACCGAACCAGTATCAAATACCCAGGTACTAGTACGAGAACCAGTAAGATAAACATCTATAACATGTATATCAGATATACCTTCTTTCTTCTTCTTGACAAGGCCGCTTGCTGGCGTGTAGTTGACACACGTCTGTTGGGAACCCCAAGAGGAAGGTGTGATGCGTACAGCAGCAAGTTTTCCCTCAGTAAGAAACCAAGGTTATCGAACCAGTAGGAGTCAAGGGCCACGTGAAGGTTGTTGGTGACGGAGTGTAGTGCGGCGCAACACCAGGGATTCCGGCGCCAACGTGGAACCTGCACAACACAATCACAATACTTTGCCCCAACTTAACAGTGAGGTTGTCAATCTCACCGGCTTGCTGTAAACAAAGGATTAAACGTATGGTGTGGAAAATGATGTTTGTTTGCGAAGAACAGTAAAGAACAGAGTTTGCAGTAGATTGTATTTCAGATGTAAAAGAATGGACCGGGGGCCATAGTTCACTAGTGGTGTCTCTCCGATAAGAAATAGCATGTTGGGTGAACGAATTACAGTTGGGCAATTGACAAATAGAGAGAGCATAACAATGCACATATATATCACGATGACTACTATGAGATTTAATCAGGGCATTACGACAAAGTACATAGACCGCTATCCAGCATGCATCTATGCCTAAAAAGTCCACCTTCGGGTTAGCATCCGCACCCCTTCCAGTATTAAGTTGCAAACAACAGACGATTGCATTAAGTATGGTGCGTAATGTAATCAACACAAATATCCTTAGACAAAGCATTGATGTTTTATCCCTAGTGGCAACAGCACATCCACAACCTTAGAACTTTCTGTCACTGTCCCAGATTCAATGGAGGCATGAACCCACTATCGAGCATAAATACTCCCACTTGGAGTTACAAGTATCAACTTGGCCAGAGCCTCTACTAGCAACGGAGAGCATGCAAGAACATAAACAACACATATATGATAGATTGATAATCAACTTGACATAGTATTCTATATTCATCGGATCCCAACAAACACAACATGTAGCATTACAAATAGATGATCTTGATCATGATAGGCAGCTCACAAGATCTAACATGATAGCACAATGAGGAGAAGACAACCATCTAGCTACTGCTATGGACCCATAGTCCAGGGGTGAACTAGTCACACATCAATCCGGAGGCGATCATGGTGATGAAGAGTCCTCCGGGAGATGATTCCCCTCTCCGGCAGGGTGCCGGAGGCGACCTCCTGAATCCCCCGAGATGGGATTGGCGGCGGCGGCGTCTCTGGAAGGTTTTCCGTATCGTGGCTCTCGGTACAGGGGTTTTCGCGACGAAGGCTATAAGTAGGCGGAAGGGCAGAGTCGGAGGGCTGACGAGGGGCCCACACCATAGGGCGGCGCGGGCCCCCTTTGGCCGCGCGGCCCTATGGTGGCGGCGCCTCGTCGCCCCACTTCGTATCCCCTTCGGTCTTCTGGAAGCTCCGTGGAAAAATAAGACCCTGGGCGTTGATTTCGTCCAATTCCGAGAATATTTCCTTTGTAGGATTTCTGAAACCAAAAACAGCAGAAAACAGCAACTGGCTCTTCGGCATCTCGTCAATAGGTTAGTGCCGGAAAATGCATATAAATGATGTAAAGTGTGTATAAAACATGTGAGTATCATCATAAAAGTAGCATGGAACATAAGAAATTATAGATACGTTTGAGACGTATCACCGCTCTTCAGGTCAGCCAAATACTTGGAGCAATTACGCTTCCAGTGTCCCTTCTCCTTGCAGTAATAGCACTCAGCATCAGGCTTAGGGCCAGTCTTAGGTTTCACAGGAGGCGTGGCAGCTTTCTTGCCACCCTTCTTGAATTTTCCTTTAGACTTGCCCTGTTTCTTGAAACTGGTGGTCTTGTTGACCATCAACACTTGGTGATCTTTCTTGATCTCAATCTCAGCAGATTTCAGCATGGCGAAGAGTTCATGTAACTCTTTGTTCATGTTCTGCATATTGTAGTTCATCACAAAGTTCTTGTGACTAGGTGGCAGTGATTGAAGGACACGATTAATCCCCAGTCTGTTAGGAATCACTATTCCCAGATCACTGAGTTTCTTCGCATGCCCAGTCATGGCGAGCATGTGCTCACTAACGGAGCTGCCTTCTTCCATCATGCAACTGAAGAAGTGCTTCGATGCTTCATAGCATTCCACAGCCGCATGAGTTTCAAAGTTAGCTTTCAGCTCATTGACCAACTCATGAGGATCGTGGTGCTCAAAACGTTTTTGAAGATCGGCTTCCAGACTGCATAGGATGGCACACTGAACTTGAGAGTACCGAGTTTTCCGAGTCGCGTAAACATTCTTTACTTCATCGGTTTCAGTTTCTGCAGGAGGGTCACCTCGCGGTGCATCAAGCACATATTGCAGGTTTCCACCAGCGAGGAAAATCCTCACATGACGGAACCAGTCGGTGAAGTTGCTACCGTTGCTCTTAAGCTTTTCTTTCTCTAGGAACTGGTTAAAATTGATTGGGGACGCCATAATCTACAACATATATTTGCAATAGTTTAGACTAAGTTTATGAAAAATTGAGTTCAAATTTTAATTCAACAAAATTAAAAATCTAGGTGAACTCCCACTCAAAACAATATCCCTCGCATTGTCTTAGTGATCACACGAACCAAATCCACTACATCAAGCCTGATCATCACGAGACGAGATGTAACTTCAATGGCGAACACTCAAAGTGTTCATCATATCAGTCATATGATTCATGCTCTACCTTTCGGTATCACGTGTTCCGAGACCATGTCTGTACATGCTAGTCTCGTCAAGGCAACCTTAGTATCCGCGTGTGCAAAACTGGCTTGCACCCGTTGTATACACTTGTTGAATCTATCATACCCGATCATCACGAGATGCTTCGAAACGACAAGTATTGGTAACGGTGCTACTAAGGATGAACACTTTATTATCTTGATATTTTAGTGAGAGGGATCATCTTATAATGCTACCGTCGCGATCTAAGCAAAATAAGATGCATAAAAAGGATTAACATCACATGCAGTTCATATGTGATATGATATGGCCCCTTTGTCTTTGCGCCTTTGATCTTCATCTCCAAAGCACGGACATGCTCTCCATCATCAACGGGCATGATCTCCATCATCGTCGGCGTAGCGTCAAGGTCAATGGCGCCGTCTTCATGATTGTTCTCCCATGTAGCAACTATTACAACTTCTTTGAAATACTACTCAACATGAAATTTAAAGACAATCATAAGGCTCCTGCCGGTTGCCACAATACAATAATGATCATCTCATACATATTCATCATCACATTATGGCCATATCACATCACCAAACCCTGCAAAAACAAGTTAGACATCTCTAATTTGGTTTGCATATTTTACGTGGTTTAGGGTTTTCGAGTAAGATCTAATCTACCTCCGAACATGAACCACAACGGTGATACTAGTGTTGTCAATAGAAGAGTAAATTGAATCTTCACTATAGTAGGAGAGACAGACACCCGCAAAGCCACTTATGCAATACAAGTTGCATGTCAAGCGTGGAGCAAATCTCATGAACGCGGTCATGTAAAGTTAGCCCGAGCCGCTTCATCCCACTATGCCACAAAGATGCAAAGTACTCAAACTAAAGACAACAAAGCATCAACGCCCACAAAACAATTGTGTTCTACTAGTGCAACCATCTATGCATAGACACGGCTCTGATACCACTGAAGGGATTCGTAGCATAGAAAACAAAAAATTTCCTACCGCGAGAACGCAATCCAAGCCAAGATGCAATCTAGAAGACGGTAGCAACGAGGGGATGAACGAGACTAACCCTTGAAGATTTCCAAAGCCTACGGGATTAGATCTCGTTGTTGCAGAAGATGATCACTTGCCGCTTTCAAAAGCGCGTAGAAGATCTTGACGGTGCCACAATCGGGCAGCACCTCCGTACTTGGTCACACGTTCGGTGTTGATGAAGACGACGTCCTTCTCCCCGTTCTAGCGGGCAGCGGAAGTAGTAGATCCTTGATGCGTGCAGTCGACACGTCCGTTGGGAACCCCAAGAGGAATGTGTGATGCATACAGTAGCAAGTTTTCCCTCAGAAAGAAACCAAGGTTTATCGAACCAGTAGGAGCCAAGAAGCACGTTGAAGGTTGATGGCGGCGGAGTGTAGTGCGGCGCAACACCAGGGATTCCGGCGCCAACGTGGAACCTGCACAACACAATCACAGTACTTTGCCCCAACGTAACAGTGAGGTTGTCAATCTCACCGGCTTGCTGTAAACAAAGGATTATATGTATAGTGTGGAAGATGATGATTGTTTGCGAAGAACAGTAAAGAACAATTGCAGTAGATTGTATTTCAGATGTAAAGAATAGGACCGGGGTCCACAGATCACTAGTGGTGTCTCTCCCATAAGATAAACAGATGTTGGGTGAACAAATTACAGTTGGGAAATTGACAAATAAAGAAGGCATAACAATGCACATACATATATCATGATGAGTACTATGAGATTCAATCAGGGCATTACGACAAAGTACATAGACCGCTATCTAGCATGCATCTATGCCTAAAAAGTCCACCTTCAGGTTATCATCCGAACCCCTTCCAGTATTAAGTCACAAACAACAGACAATTGCATTAAGTATGGTGCGTAATGTAATCAACACAAATATCCTTAGACAAAGCATCGATGTTTTATCCCTAGTGGCAACAGCACATCCACAACCTTAGAACTTTCTGTCACTGTCCCAGATTTAATGGAGGCATGAACCCACTATCGAGCATAAATACCCCCTCTTGGAGTCACAAGTATCAACTTGGCCAGAGCCTCTACTAGCAACGGAGAGCATGCAAGAACATAAATAACATATATGATAGATTGATAATCAACTTGACATAGTATTCAATATTCATCAGATCCCAACAAACACAACATGAAGGATTACAAATAGATGATCTTGATCATGATAAGCAGCTCACAAGATCTAACATGATAACACAATGAGGAGAAGACAACCATCTAGCTACTGCTATGGACCCATAGTCCAGGGGTGGACTACTCACACATCGATCCGGAGGCGATCATGGCGATGAAGAGACCTCCGGGAGATGATTCCCCTCTCCGGCAGGGTGCCGGAGGTGATCTCCTGAATCCCCCGAGATGGGATTGGCGGCGGCGGCGTCTCTGTAAGGTTTTCCGTATCGTGGCTCTCGGTACTGGGGGTTTCGCGACGAAGACTTTAAGTAGGCGGAAGGGCAGGTCAAGGGGCGTCACGAGGGGCCCACACAACAGGCCGGCGCGGCCAGGGCCCAGGCCGCGCCGCCCTGGTGTGTCGCCGCCTCGTGGCCCCACTTCGTGATCCTTTCGGTCTTCTGGAAGCTTCGTGGAAAAATAGGACCCTGGGCGTTGATTTCGTCCAATTCCGAGAATATTTCCTTACTAGGATTTCTGAAACCAAAAACAGCAGAAAACAACAACTGGCTCTTCGGCATCTCGTCAATAGGTTAGTGCCGGAAAATGCATAATAATGATATATAATGTGTATAAAACATGTGAGTATCATCATAAAAGTAGCTTGGAACATAAGAAATTATAGATACGTTTGGGACGTATCAAGCATCCCCAAGCTTAGTTCCTACTCGCCCTCGAGTAGGTAAACGATAACAAAGATAATTTCTGAAGTGACATGCTATCATAATCTTGATCATACTATTGTAATCATATGAGATGAATGCAGCGATTCGAAGCAATGATGAAGATAATGAGTAAACAAATGAATCATATAGCAAAGACTTTTCATGAATAATACTTTCAAGACAAGCATCAACAAGACTTGCATAAGAGTTACTCATAAAGCAATAGATTCAAAGTAAAGGCTTTGAAGCAACACAAAGGAAGATATAAGTTTCAGCGGTTGCTTTCAACTTCAACATATTTATCTCATGGATAATTGTCAACACAAAGTAATATAACAAGTGCAATAGGTAAACATGTAAGAATCAATTCACGGTTGACACAAGTGTTTGCTTCTGGGATAGAAAGAATAGGTAAACTGACTCAACAATAAAGTAAAAGATAGGCCCTTCGCAGAGGGAAGCATTGATAACTATTTTTGTGCTAGAGCTTTTCATTTTGAAAACAAGAAACAATTTTGTCAACGGTAGTAATAAAGCATATGTGTTATGTATAAGATATCTTATAAGTTGTAAGCCTCATGCATAGTATACCAATAGTGCTCGCACCTTGTCCTAATTAGCTTGGATTAACACGGATTATCATTGCATAGCATATGTTTCAACCAAGTGTCACAAAGGGGTACCTCTATGCCGCCTGTACAAAGGTCTAAGGAGAAAGCTCGCATTGGATTTCTCGCTTTTGATTATTCTCAACTTAGACATCCATACCGGGACAATATAGACAATAGATAATGGACTCCTCTTTAATGCATAAGCATTCAACAACAGTTAATATTCTCATAAGAGATTGAGGATTAGTTGTCCACACTGAAACTTCTACCATGAATCATGGCTTTAGTTAGCGGCCCAATGTTCTTCTCTAACATTATGCATACTCAAACCATTTGATCATGAAAATCGCCCTTACTTCAGACAAGACGAACATGCATAGCAACTCACATGATATTCAACAAAGGTAAAAGTTGATGGCGTCCGCAGAAACATGGTTACCGCTCAACAAGCAACTTATTAAGAAATAAGACACATAAGTACATATTCTTCACCACAATAGTTTTTAAGCTATTTGTCCCATGAGCTATATATTGCAAAGACAAAGAATAGAAATTTTAAAGGTAGCACTCAAGTAATGTACTTTGGAATGGCGGAGAAATACCATGTAGTAGGTAGGTATGGTGGACACAAATGGCATGGTTATTGGCTCAAGGATTTGGATGCATGAGAAGAATTCCTCTCAATACAAGGCTAGGCTAGCAAGGTTGTTTGAAGCAAACTCAAGTATAAAAGGTGCAGCAAAGCTCACATATGAACATATTGTAACTATTATAAGACTTTACATTGTCTCCTTGTTGTTCAAACACCTCAACCAGAAAATATCTAGACTCTAGAGATCAATCATGCAAACCAAATTTTAACAAGCCCTATGTAGTTCTTCATTAATGAGTACAAGGTACATGATGCAAGAGCTTAAACATGATCTATATGAGCACAACAATTGCCAAGTATCACATTATTCAAGACATTAAACCATTTACCACATGCGGCATTTTCCGTTGCCAACCATATAACAATGAATGAAATAGTCCAACTTTCGCAATGAACATTAAAGATAAAGCTAAGAACATATTTGTTCATACGAAACAGTGGAGCGTGTCTCTCTCCCAAACAAATAATGTTAGGATCCGATCTTATTCAAACAAAAACAAAAACAAAAACAAAGAGACGCTCCAAGTAAAGCACATAAGATGTGATGGAATAAAAATATAGTTTCACTAGAGGAACCTGATAAGTTGTCGATGAAGAAGGGATGCCTTGGGCATCCCCAAGCTTAGACGCTTGAGTCTTCTTAAAATATGCAGGGATGAACCACGGGGGCATCCCCAAGCTTTGACTTTTCACTCTTCTTGATCATATTGTATCATCCTCCTCTCTTGACCCTTGAAAACTTCCTCCACACCAAACTCAAAACAAACTCATTAGAGGGTCAGTGCATAATTCATATATTCAGAGGTGACATAATCATTCTTAACACTTATGGACATTGCACAAAGCTACTGAAAGTTAATGGAACAAAGAAATCCATCACATATAGCAAAACAGGCAATGCGAAATAAAAGGCAGAATCTGTCAAAACAGAACAATCCGTAAAGACGAATTTTAAAGTGGCACCAGACTTGCTCAGATGAAAATGCCCAAATTGAATGAAAGTTGCGTAAGTATCTGAGGATCACGCACGTAAATTGGCAGATTTTTTTAAATTTTCTACAGAGACTACTGCTCAAATTCGTGACAGCAAGAAATCTGTTTCTGCGCAGCAATGCAAATCTAGTATTGACTTTACTATCAAAGACTTTACTTGGCACAACAATGCAATAAAATAAAGATAAGGAGAGGCTGCTACAGTAGTAACAACTTCCAAGACTCAAATATAAAATAAAGTGCAGAAGTAAAATAATGGGTTGTCTCCCATAAGCGTTTTTTTTAACGCCTTTCAGCTAGGCGCAGAAAGTGTGAATCAAGTATTGTCAAGAGATGAAGCATCAACAGGGGGGTTTGGAGCTTTGTCAACTATGCATTTTATCTTATCTATGTAAGTTTCAGAGGCTCCTTTTTCATTATACTTAGGCTTGCTATCCTCATCAAACAAATTTTCGGGAACAAGCCAACCATAGTTATTTTCTAGAGCGTCATGCATTCCTAGGAGCTTATTAGGTATCGGTACTTTAATCTCCCCTCCATCATTAACATTATTAGTGTACCTTATTCTCTCCATGTCCATCTTTTCAAGGGTACTAGCAAAGTTGGTATAAGAGCCAAGCATCTTATATTTAATAAAGACCTTTCTAGCCTCTCTTGCTATACCACCAAATTTTTTAAGAAGGGTTTCTAAGACAAAATCTTTCTTTTCTCCTTCCTCCATATCACCGAGTGTAAGAAACATATGTTGAATTATAGGATTGAGATTAACAAATTTAGTTTCCAACATGCGTACTAAAGAAGCAACAGCAATTTCATAAGTAGGACCAAGTTCTACCAAGTGTCTATCTTCAAAATCTTCAGTGGTACTAACATGAGTGAAAAAATCTTCTATATTATCTCTCCCAATGATAGACCCGTGTCCTACCGGTATGTCTTTTAGAGTGTACATAGGAGGAAACATGATGAAATAAACAAAAGGTAAATAAAGTAAATGCAAGTAACTAATTTTTTGTGTTTTCGATATAGAGAACAAGACAGTAAATAAAGTAAAACTAGCAACTAATTTTTTTGTGTTTTTGATATAAGAGCAAACAAAATAGTAAATAAAGTAAAACAAAGCAAGACAAAAACAAAGTAAATAGATTGGAAGTGGGAGACTCCCCTTGCAGCGTGTCTTGATCTCCCCGGCAACGGCGCCAGAAAAAGAGCTTGATGCGTGCAGTCGACACGTCCGTTGGGAACCCCAAGAGGAAGGTGTGATGCGTACATTAGCAAGTTTTCCCCTCAGAAAGAAACCAAGGTTTATCGAACCAGTAGGAGCCAAGAAGCACGTTGAAGGTTGATGGCGGCGGAGTGTAGTGCGGCGCAACACCAGGGATTCCGGCGCCAACGTGGAACCTGCACAACACAATCACAGTACTTTGCCCCAATGTAACAGTGAGGTTGTCAATCTCACCGGCTTGCTGTAAACAAAGGATTAGATGTATAGTGTGGAAGATGATGATTGTTTGCGAAGAACAGTAAAGAACAATTGCAGTAGATTGTATTTCAGATGTAAAGAATAGGACCAGGGTCCACAGATCACTAGTGGTGTCTCTCCCATAAGATAAACAGATGTTGGGTGAACAAATTACAGTTGGGCAATTGACAAATAAAGAAGGCATAACAATGCACATACATATATCATGATGAGTACTATGAGATTCAATCAGGGCATTACGACAAAGTACATAGACCGCTATCCAGCATGCATCTATGCCTAAAAAGTCCACCTTCAGGTTATCATCCGAACCCCTTCCAGTATTAAGTTGTAAACAACAGACAATTGCATTAAGTATGGTGCGTAATGTAATCAACACAAATATCCTTAGACAAAGCATCGATGTTTTATCCCTAGTGGCAACAGCGCATCCACAACCTTAGAACTTTCTGTCACTGTCCCAGATTTAATGGAGGCATGAACCCACTATCGAGCATAAATACCCCCTCTTGGAGTCACAAGTATCAACTTGGCCAGAGCCTCTACTAGCAACGGAGAGCATGCAAGAACATAAATAACATATATGATAGATTGATAATCAACTAGACATAGTATTCAATATTCATCGGATCCCAACAAACACAACATGAAGGATTACAAATAGATGATCTTGATCATGATAAGCAGCTCACAAGATCTAACATGATAGCACAATGAGGAGAAGACAACCATCTAGCTACTGCTATGGACCCATAGTCCAGGGGTGGACTACTCACACATCGATCCGGAGGCGATCATGGCGATGAAGAGACCTCCGGGAGATGATTTCCCTCTCCGGCAGGGTGCTGGAGGCGATCTCCTGAATCCCCCGAGATGGGATTGGCGGCGGCGGCGTCTCTGTAAGGTTTTCCGTATCGTGGCTCTCGGTACTGGGGGTTTCGCGACGAAGACTTTAAGTAGGCGGAAGGGCAGGTCAAGGGGCGTCACGAGGGGCCCACACAACAGGCCGGCGCGGCCAGGGCCCAGGCCGCACGGCCCTGGTGTGTCGCCGCCTCGTGGCCCCACTTCGTGATCCTTTCGGTCTTCTGGAAGCTTCGTGGAAAAATAGGACCCTGGGCGTTGATTTCGTCCAATTCCGTGAATATTTCCTTACTAGGATTTCTGAAACCAAAAACAGCAGAAAACATCAACTGGCTCTTTGGCATCTCGTCAATAGGTTAGTGCCAGAAAAGGCATAATAATGATATATAATGTGTATAAAACATGTGAGTATCATCATAAAAGTAGCATGGAACATAAGAAATTATAGATACGTTTGGGACGTATCAATCCTCCTTGAATCCCGGCAGCACGACGGCATGGTGGCGGTGTCGATGGAGATCTCCGGCGGAGCTTCGCTAAGCGTATGCGGGAGAGGTGTAGGAGGAGGGGCGGCTAGGGTTTGGGGAGAGGGGGTGGCCGGCCACTATGGGGTGCGGCCAAGCTATGGCTTGAGGTGGTCGGCCCCCTCCCCTTGTCCCTCTTTTCATAGGTGGAACCCCCAAGAGTTGGTCTACAAGTCTTCGAATAAGACCCCAAACCAAAACCTTCCATATGACATGAAACCTACCCAAGGTGGGATTCCCACTTGAGGTGGGACTCCCACCTTTCCATGAGGGGGGGTGGCCGGCCCCCTTTGGTGGAGTCCACCTGGGACTCCACCCCCTAGGGTTGGCCGGCCAAGCTTGGTGGAGTCCCTCCGGGACTCCACCTTCCATAGTGATTTCTTCCGGACTTTTCTAGAACCTTCTAGAACCTTCCATAAATGCACCGGATCATTTTCAAACTTATAAAATGACTTCCTATATATGAATCTTATTCTCCGGACCATTCCGTAACTCCTCGTGATGTCCTGGATCCCATCCGAGACTCCGAACAAAACTTCGAACTCCATTCCATATTCAATATCTACTAATACGACATCAAACCTTAAGTGTGTCACCCTACGGTTTGCGAACTATGCAGACATGGTTGAGACCTCTCTCCGACCAATAACCAATAGCGGGATCTGGAGATCCATAATGGCTCCCACATATTCAACGATGACTTAGTGATCGAATGAACCATTCACATACGATACCGGTTCCCTTTGTCACGCGATATTTTACTTGTCCGAGGTTTGATCATCGGTATCTCTATACCTTGTTCAACCTCGTCTCCTGACAAGTACTCTTTACCCGTACCGTGGTATGTGGTCTCTTATGAACCATTCATATGCTTGCAAGCTATTTAGACGACATTCCACCGAGAGGGCCCAGAGTATATCTATCCGTCATCGGGATGGACAAATCCTACTGTTGATCCATATGCCTCAACTCATACTTTCCGGATACTTAATCCCACCTTTATAACCACCCATTTACGCAGTGGCGTTTGATGTAATCAAAGTACCTTACCGGTATAAGTGATTTACATGATCTCATGGTCGAAAGGACTAGGTAACTATGTATCAAAAGCTTATAGCAAATAACTTAATGACGTGATCTTATGCTACGCTTAATTGGGTGTGTCCATTACATCATTCATATAATGACATAACCTTGTTATTAATAACATTCAATGTTCATGATCATGAAACTATGATCATCTATTAATCAACAAGCTAGTTATATAAGAGGCTTACTAGGGACTCATTGTTGTTTACATAACACACATGTATCAATGTTTCGGTTAATACAATTATAGCATGGTATATAAACATTTATCATAAACACAAAGATATATAATAACCACTTTTATTATTGCCTACAGATGGCCCCCTTTGAAGCCTTGTACGGAAGGAAGTGCCGTACCCCCCTGAACTAGTCAGAAGTCGGAGAGAGTCAAGTTTTCGGCCCAGATGTTCTTCGTGAAGCCGAAGAGAAGGTTCACCAGATCCGCGAGTACCTCAAGACTGCGCAATCCAGACAGAAGAGCTACGCCGACAAGAGACGTCGGGAGATGACCTTTGAGATCGGAGATTTCGTCTATCTCAAAGTATCCCCCTTGAAAGGGATGCAAAGGTTTCAGCTGAAAGGAAAGCTTGCACCTCGCTATGTGGGACCTTTCCAAGTCCTCAGCCGCCGAGGTGAAGTATCGTATCAACTGGAGTTGCCTGAAGAAATGTCGGCTGTGCACGACGTTTTTCACATCTCACTTCTCCGGAAATGTCTTGAAGTCCCTGAGAAGACCGAAGTGTTCAAGAACATCGATCACCGATCAGTGGATATCAACAAGGATCTGACTTACCGCGAAGTGCCGATTCGCATCCTGGAAGAAGCTTACCGAACCACCCGCACCCGAAGCATCAAGTTTCTGAAGATCCAATGGAGCAATCATACCGAGGATGAAGCCACCTGGGAACGCGAAGACTTCATGAAGAAGGAATACCCAGATCTCTTTAGTACCTAACTTTCTTTTCGATCTCGGGACGAGATCTTTTGTAAGGGGGAAGGGTTTGTAACACCCCAAATTTCAATAAAAAGAAAGTTAGAGAATTCCAGAAAGCAAAATTTCAAACCAACAAAAACTTTTCTTTTGCATATAGGACCATGCATAGGACTTGTGCATTTGAGTGATATGCCATGATGATTGTTACTACTTGTATTTGATATGCTCTAAAACCCTAGAGTGATCATAGGAAGATCACAAACCAAATAAATCAAAGAGGAAGAAATTCCAATATTTGAAAAACCCTAAAAACCCTCACATATGCCCTATGGCATTTTTATAAATCTTGACCCTAGACCTATTTGGTCTTCACCATTAGTTGGATAATGTTATTAAACACCTACTACAACTTTTGGAATCAAGGTTTCACATTTCAAATAAATTTCAAACACAATTCCCACTCACATATGATAATGGCCAAATCTGCCAAATTTAGTCTGATCACCACTTTGAGCCCCTGCAATTCAATTCTCTCAAACCAATTCTTGCTAACTCCTTGCACCATTTCAAAGTCAACATCAAGGTGAACAACTTTGATAAAGATCACCCTGCCAAATTCATCCTTGATCAATAGCTATGCTCATCCAAAGTTGCAACATTTTAACAAGTGCAACAATCTCCACTTAGCCATTTTGGCCACTTCTTGAATTCTACTTTTTCCACCACCACCTCAAATCACCTCTGGTCATTTACAACTTATCTCAACACTCACATTTCAAAAACTTTCACCTTTTGAATTATTTCCAATTTGGATAATTTTGTATTTTCCAAAATTGAACACTATTTAGACACTATTTGCTATAGTGATTCTACTCTAACTAACCTACCCCAATCTACACCAATTGGTCCCCTGGTTCCCTCTCTCACTAACACCAACTTAAAAACCCTAGGAGGAGAGGCATAGCAAGCATGGCAAGGCCATGCCGGCCACATGCCGAGCTCGTCGAGCTCCCTCTTCTCTTCTTGCTTCTCTGCCCTGCCCACCCTGCCATATCACGCCACCTCGCTCCTCTACGTCGCCTAGCACCGGCCGTTGTCGAGGAGGAGCACCGCACCGGCCAGACAAGCACGCGTCCATGGCGCCCTGGACGCCGCTCGCGTCGCGCATGTGCACACCGCGGACACGTACTGGCCACGCGCCGCGCCACCATCTCGCGTTCGCCCTGGCCCCGCTGACTAGCCGTTGAGCATCACCACGCCACCACGACACCGCCAGACAGGGCCACAACCAGACCCTGGACCGCCGTCGCCGTAGACGGGGAAGAAGATCCCGCCACTGCCGCCGCACGACATGGAAGCAACGCGAACTATTCTGACGCCGCCCGACCAAACTGTCGCCGCCAACAGCATCGCCAGGAACCGCAGAACAGCGCCACGCCCTCGCCTAGCTCACTAGCTCGCCGGAGACGCCGCGCCCATGTCGCCCGCATCACTGCCCCGCACCCCTTGCTCAATCCTATAAATAGAGCGTTCCCTGGACCAAACCAAGCACACCACCTCGCTCCCCACCTCTCACCGCTTCTCCACCACCACTCCACTCACTCGATCGTCGCCGGAGCTGCTCCAATTTGAAGATCGACGCCGCCCGTACCCGGAGGTCGCCGCCGTCGATTGGAGCTGTTCCAGGAGGAGCCGCCGGTACCAGGAGCTCCGCCGTCGTCCACAACTTCCCCACGCACACTACCATCCCTCGCTGGAGCACTGGTTAGCCCTCCGACCCCCTAGGTCCGCCGCCAGAGCGTTGGGTTCTCGTCGGAGAAGACGATGAACCTCGACCGTCGGATTCACTTCTAATCTAACGCCTCCCTTTAAAACGTACCGATTCGGGTTAGATGAGCCGCTGACAGGCGGACCCCACCCTGTCAGGCAGCTCGCGCGGCACTGGACCGTGGTGGGCTGGCTCGGGCCGTTTTCAAACCATTTGGCCCAATTAGCTTTTCCCGCCGGCCTGTTAAATTCAAAACCAGTTTAATTATTTCAAATGAATTCTAATACTGCCCAAACTTTGAAATTCAACCATTTCAAATTGGCTAAACCAAATTTAGTAAAATTATATTGTTAGAAAGCCATTGAAATTCTCTACAACATGCCACTGGCCTCATGGTCAATTTCTTTGTAGAATTAATGTGATAAAAATAACAAGGCAGGGACTTTTCCCTATTCAAATAATTCTCAAAAATCAACCAAAATAGATATTAAGTTAATTCCAACTCTAATAGCTCACATTTGACTTACACTAATTGTTTATGCAATAAAATGGTGTGGTCACTCTGCATGATCATGCCATGGTTTAATGAATGGATATTATGGCTAGTTTAACTAGTTGATACTATCCAAAACTATTAAGATAAATGGTGTGAAGTCTTACACTTCATTAAAACTTGTCTCACATGGATTCATGGGAGGTTTGGACCCCTGGTTCCAAACTCTCTTATATGGATTACTTGAGATTTAAATTAAAGGTAGTGTTGTTTAAATGGTATGAGGTGATCCACCTCATTTAAATCATTTTCCCAAATGATGATGATGAACATTTGACTTAGGTCAATATGAGTTCATCCATGATTGTTGGAGAAATTAAATCTTAAGAAGATTTCAATGAGAGGAAGTTATTTCTCAAGAACCCTATGGAAACCATCATTTACATATGGAATACAAATTCTATTTATGTCCCACAACCCATGCACCCTAGTTTATTTATTTGGTGTGCATAGAGTAGTATGTGTGTTTATTTGTGATGTGTGGAATAGCCATTGAATTAGTGAGTAATTATACTCGTATTCAAATTTAGACGGTAGCACCGGAGAGTACGCCGAAGAAGAAGGTTGCTACCAGGAGGAGGAGGAGGAAGCTTTGAGAACTACCAAGGCAAGCTAAATTACTATGCAAGCTATTATTCTTGCAAAGTGCAAAGCCCCCTTGGGGCAAGGCACCATGATTCTTATCTTTTCTTATATGAACCCATCCCAAGTTTTTGCTTTACAAGTTTTTACTTGTTTTCGAAATGAGTTACTTTTATAGTTAACTTTGGTCAAAGTACAAGTTGATTACTAGAGTAGTGAGTTAGTCTTCCCCCAAGCAAAGCAAGTTAGCACCCCTCATGAATTAGAGCTAGTGCTAATGAATTAAAACTTGACTACTCTAGATGGGAACCATGTGACTTTGAAAGGATTTTTAAAAACCTTGGAATGAAGATGCATTCCATTGAATGATTTTTGAAGGTGAATATGACCAAGAGACGATGGTGATTTTTGATAAAACATGATGTTGGTTTGAATGCGATACCTTTCCAATTATCAAGTACCCCCACAATACCTGATTATGGGTAGGGCTTAACTGGAAGTTTATGCGTCTTAGTATGGGTTCCCTCTAAACAAGCGTCATCGGGGTTATGCCGAAAGCTGCCTCTACCACAAAAGAAACGATACGATATGATGCGAAATGAGGTGAATGTCCGGCCCAAGCCTGTGCGATTCCCTGTGGCTGTCTGTCTTCAGCGGGAGGCCAAGCTCATGGGGAGAGGTGCTCATACTAGGATTTGTAAGTGAAAGGTTATGGTTGATGATCCGCGTCAGTGTTACGATGATTCGGGAAATCCGACGGATGAAATCAAATGTTGTGGCACAAGTGTGCAACCTCTGCAGAGTGTAAACCTATTCGAATAGCCGCGTCCACGGTTACGGACGGTTGGAAAGGCCATACGGTTTCCGATGTCATATCTTTGAAAATGACGTTGAAAGGTGATGGTGAAATGACTTGTGGTGGATTGAAGGGAAATCACCACTTGAATGGTGGGAATGACACTAAGGTTCCCACTTGGGTTAGTTAGCTCTTGGATAAGCTTTTTTTCCCAAAACTTTGTGAACTAAAACTAGCTTTATGCAAATAAACTAGAGCTTAGCAAACCATACTAGAATGTCTAGCACTTACATTAGTATTAGTTTGCGAGTACTCAACGTACTCACGGCTTTGTCCCTGGCTATTCAAATGGCCAGAGTATGAAGACAACCAAGGAGATGACCAGCAGGACGCCTACGACAACTAAGCGCCTTCCAACGTCAAGCGTTGGCCTGTGGACTAGAGAGTCCTTGTATCTTACGCTTCCGCTATGTTGAACTATGAACTTGTGTTTGTTCGTTGATCAATAGATCAATTATTCGTGTAATATGGATCATGTGATTCCAATTTGTAAGACTTATGGTTTGTAATGAATGATGACTGTGATACTTAACTATTATGCCTCGCAACAACAATATTCCTGGGATTGCGATGTATGACATAATAGGCATTCGGACTTAAAAATCCGGGTGTTGACAAGTTGGTATCAGAGCCATTGTTTGACCTTAGAAGACCTTAGTTAGAATGGGCGTTCTGAAAAACTTAACTTGGAAATCAAATGGAAGAACTTATTTGTGAAAATTTACTACCCTCTTGTCTTTGAGACTTTGCCAAAATTTGAGGAATCATGTTCTATCTTATTTGAATCAACTTAAAACTTTGTCACACTTTGCACTCTCTAACTTACTCATCCAATTCTCTTTCAGATGGAGCCGAATGAACCCATCAACACCAAGTTTTATCAGCTTGGGAACGGAGGAAGCTTGATCTTTGAGCACGACCTCAACGCCGTCTCTGACTTCCTTGGGCGCCCACACCCCGAGTTTCACGGGGTTCAGCTGGACGACACGCCCGGAGGAGAGTTGCAGTGGGTGATCACTGCCGACTTGAGGGGCAAGATGGAGCCTCCCACCTCGGAGAGGATCCTCTTCTCCTTCCGCGAGAGCAACTGGCTCGACGGACTCGCACGTGGCCTACAGGAGGCACTTGCACGCCTCTGTGGACAGAACGTGGTGCGCATCCTCGCCTCTCGCTACGCCCACCTTGTGAGGCGTGATGCTGCGGGAGTGCCCATGGAGCTGCAGCCGCACCCGGAGTTGAGGCACCATGCTGAGCACCTGGACTTCATGCTCTACCAGACTCAGAGGGACCTCGACGCCACTCGCGCTTACGCGAACCAGACCCATGCTCACATCACCGAGCAGGGTGAGGCGATCAAGCTACTCAACAACGACCGCAAGAGCCTTCGCCAGCAGCGTGCCAAGAAGGACGCTACGATTCGCCGCCTTCGCACCCGGATCGCGTCACTTGAGGCCACTGTCAAGGCCCAGGAGGATCAGATTCGTCGGGCTGGAGGATGACGATGGAGGCATCGACATTCGAGGAGGAGACGCTTTTCGAGCGATGACGACGACTTTGAGGAGGACGAGAACACCGAGGAGGAGGACTACGAGTTCCCTGGAGGCAGGACCCGATGACTACGTCCCGATTGATATCGATGATGAGGAGTAGTTGCACTAGTTCACTTATAGTAGGTGTGAGTTGTATCCCGTCCTTTGTATCGTAGCTTGAGAATGGTTCTTAAAACCATTGGAGTATGTGTGTAGTTTGTACTATGTGTTGCATGAATGAATGAATGATATGTTTGGCATGAAAAGATTACAAGTTTTCAAATGCTTTTCAAACTTAACCAAAATGAACCATAGAATGTTCCCTCTTATCTCATGATCTTCTACATCTTCAGATGGCCCCTCCGAATCGCACCAACGACGCGATGCTGCAACTTCTGCAAACCATGCTTGCAGACCGGGGAAACCGAAAGAGCCGAGCGCCAAGCCAACCTCATCGCCTTGCAGAACATCGCCAACCAAGGCCATGGAAATCATGACCACCCTGGATCCAAGCTCAAGAACTTCCAAAACACCAACCCTCCTGTGTTTAGCAAGACCGAGGAGCCCCTCGACGCCGACGATTGGCTCCAGACTATGGAGAACAATCTGGAAGTAGCTGGAGTGGAAGCCAACGAGAAAGTGTTGTTCGCCACTCACTATCTCGCTGGACCAGCTCGCGCTTGGTGGACAAGCACCCGTGCCATGAACGGAGGTCAATTCATGACTTGGGAAGATTTCAAACTCAAATTCAGCAAGTACCATGTACCCCCGGGTCTTATCAAGAAGATGAGGGATGAATTCCGTGAGCTGAAACAAGGTCGCATGACGGTGGTTGAATACCGCGACAAGTTTCTCACTTTGTCAAGGTATGCCCCTGATGAGACCGACACCGTTGAGAAGAGGAAGGAGAGATTCCTGAACGGACTGCATGATGAGATGCAGACTGTCCTCGTCAACATTCCCTTCGCCGACCTCGAAGCCCTTGTTGACTCCGCCATCCAGATGGAGGGCAAGTTAAACCAAGCCAATGAGAACCGCAAGCGCCGCATGGCAAGTCAGAGTGGATCAAGCCACCCCTAGAAGTTTCGCCCTAGCTCAAGCGGAGGTTTCACTCCGAGGCACAACAAACCCCGATGCGAACTCTCGCCCCGGTTATCAGAACCGGAGTGGAGGAAACCCCAAGCCGGGAGGCTACAACAACAACTACAACAACAACAACTACAATCGCGCTCCACCCCGAGCCCCTAACAACACCAACACCAACATCACCACCACCCCCAGAACCGGAAGCAATGCCATTCCCGTTGCGAACAAGCAGGACAAGAGCACTATCACTTGCTACGAGTGTGGTGTAGTGGGACACTACTCCAACGAGTGCCCCAAGCGTCTTGCCAAGCTCGCCGGCAACACCGCTGCCCCTGCACAGCAGCAACGCCGTGTCTCCAACGGCAAGAAGTTCGTCCCCAACAACCCCAACAACCGCAACGGCCGCCTCTACCACATGAACGCCGAAGAAGCCCAGGAAGCACCAGATGTTGTGCTGGGTATGTTTTCTGTCAACCACACCCCTGCTAGAGTGTTGTTTGATTCCGGAGCATCTCATTCCTTTGTCACCGAAGATTTTGCATCAACAAGTAAAATTCAACCCCTCAGTTTGAAGCATGTTATGATAGTTCAAATCCCCGGATCAACCACCAAAGCCAGAAAATTTTGCAAAAATGTGCCTATCAAAATTCATGATGTAGATTTCTTTGCAAATCTAATCATACTTGGAACCAAAGGTTTGGAAGTTGTCCTAGGAATGGACTGGATGTCCAAGCACAATGGATTGATAGACTGCGCCAAGAAAGCCATAACCATGACTAGCAGCACCGGTATCATAGTTGAGCACGTCTCCGAAAAACTACCCAGAAAATTCACCTGCAACCAAAGTGTATCCAAGCCAACTCTGGATCAAATCAGGGTCGTTCGTCGCTACCCTGATGTGTTTCCAGATGATCTACCCGGTATGCCCCCGGATCGGGATATCGAGTTTATCATCGAGTTAATCCCCGGAACTGGACCCATCGCCCAGAGAGCCTACAGCATGAACGCAGCCGAACTTGTGGAGCTGAAGAAGCAAATAGATGACATGTTAGCCAAAGGTTTGATTAGACCAAGTGCATCCCCCAGGAGATCCCCTGTCTTGTTCGTCGACAAGAAGGATAGTGCAAATCGTTTATGCACGGACTATCGTAAACTTAACGATGTCACCATCAAAAACAAATACCCCCTACCCAAGATAGAAGATTTGTTTGACCAACTCACCGGATCCCGAGTTTTCTCCAAGATTGATCTTAGAACTGGATACCACCAACTGAAGATCCGAGCCACCGACATTCCAAAAACTGCCTTTACCACCAGATATGGGTTGTATGAGTACAATGTCATGTCGTTTGGGTGACCAATGCCCCGCTTATTTCATGAATCTCATGAATAAGATCTTCATGAACTTTTTGGACAAGTTTGTCGTTGTGTTCATCGACGACATCCTCGTCTACTCCAAGTCCGAAGAGGAACATGAACAGCATTTGGAGATTGTCCTAGAAACCCTTAGACAGCACAAATTGTATGCCAAGTTTAGCAAGTGTGAGTTTTGGCTGGAAGAAGTTGGATTCCTCGGACACATCTTGTCTGCAGGAGGAATTGCCGTAGATCCCGCCAAGATCAAAACTGTTATGGAATGGAAAGCCCCAACCACACAAACCGAGGTCCGCGCTTTTCTTGGATTAGCCGGATATTACCGCAGATTTGTAGAAGGTTTTTCGAGCATCGCTCGACCAATGACCCAACTGCTGAAAAAGGACAAAGTTTGAGTGGACCGACAAATGTGAAGAGAGCTTTCAGCAGCTCAAGAGTAGACTGACCACAGCCCCAATCCTGATCATGCCAGATATCGCAAAGCCCTTTGACGTATATTGCGACGCCTCCAAGACTGGACTTGGATGCGTGCTTATGCAAGAAGGCAAGGTTGTATCCTACCTTTCAAGACAACTCAAGCAACATGAACAGAATTACCCCACCCATGACCTCGAGCTTGCAGCCGTGGTCTTAGCCCTGAAAGTTTGGCGTCATTACCTCATGGGTAATCGATGCGAGATCTACTCCGACCACAAAAGCCTCAAATATATTTTCACCCAGAAAGAGTTGAACATGAGACAACGCCGATGGATCGAATTGATCAAGGATTACGACATGGAGATTCACTACCACCCGGCAAGGCCAATGTGGTAGCGGATGCTTTGAGTCGATCGTCCGTGTCGGTTGAACTCCATGCTCGCAACCGAACAGCCCGGTTGCACCGGGAGTTTAAACAGTTCAGACTTGAACTGGTGAGTGAAGGATTCTTAGCCAGCATAGAACCGCAACCCACCTTGGTTGGTCGGATCAAGGAAGCCCGGAAGGACAACGCTAGCATTGACGGAATCAAGAAACAGATAGCCGAAGGAAAAGCCCCGGATTCACCGTGAGACGAAGCCGGAGTGCTTTGGTACAAAGAACGTCTCTGCGTACCATCGGACTCTGACTTGAAACAAGTCATCTTGCAAGAAGCCCATGACACCCTTTACTCAATCCACCCCGGAGGTACCAAGATGTACCAGGACCTAAAGGAACAATTTTGGTGGCACGGAATGAAGAGAGAGATCGGTAGCTACATCGCTAAGTGTGACATCTGTCAGAGAGTCAAGGCAGAACACCAAAGACCCGCCGGACTGTTGCAACCCCTTCAGATTCCAGAATGGAAATGGGACTCTGTAGGAATGGACTTTATCACCGGACTGCCCAAATCCAGCAAAGGCAATGATTCCATATGGGTAGTGGTCGATAGATTGACCAAAGTCGCCCATTTCATCGCCGTCAAAACCACCTATCAAGGCCCCAAGTTAGCTGAACTCTACATCTCCAGAATAGTCGCTTTGCACGGCACCCCCAAATCGATAGTGTCAGATAGAGGATCCCAGTTCACCTCAAGGTTCTGGCAGAAAGTGCATGAAGGACTAGGCACTCGCCTAAATTTTAGCACCGCCTATCACCCTCGAACCGACGGACAGACTAAGAGAGTAAACCAGATACTAGAAGACATGCTTAGAGCATGCGTACTGGAATACGGATCCAAATGGGAAGACTGCCTACCTTACGCAGAATTCTCTTACAACAATAGTTATCAAGCCAGCCTACAGATGGCCCCCTTTGAAGCCTTGTACGGAAGGAAGTGCCGTACCCCCCTGAACTGGTCAGAAGTCGGAGAGAGTCAAGTTTTCGGCCCAGATGTTCTTCGTGAAGCCGAAGAGAAGGTTCACCAGATCCACGAGTACCTCAAGACTGCGCAATCCAGACAGAAGAGCTACGCCGACAAGAGACGTCGGGAGATGACCTTTGAGATCGGAGATTTCGTCTATCTCAAAGTATCCCCCTTGAAAGGGATGCAAAGGTTTCAGCTGAAAGGAAAGCTTGCACCTCGCTATGTGGGACCTTTCCAAGTCCTCAGCCGCCGAGGTGAAGTATCGTATCAACCGGAGTTGCCTGAAGAAATGTCGGTTTGTGCACAACGTTTTTCACATCTCACTTCTCCGGAAATGTCTTGAAGTCCCTGAGAAGACCGAAGTGTTCAAGAACATCGATCACCGATCGGTGGATATCAACAAGGATCTGACTTACCGCGAAGTGCCGATTCGCATCCTGGAAGAAGCTTACCGAACCACCCGCACCCGAAGCATCAAGTTTCTGAAGATCCAATGGAGCAATCATACCGAGGATGAAGCCACCTGGGAACGCGAAGACTTCATGAAGAAGGAATACCCAGATCTCTTTAGTACCTAACTTTCTTTTCGATCTCGGACGAGATCTTTTGTAAGGGAAGGGTTTGTAACACCCCAAATTTCAATAAAAAGAAAGTTAGAGAATTCCAGAAAGCAAAATTTCAAACCAACAAAAACTTTTCTTTTGCATATAGGACCATGCATAGGACTTGTGCATTTGAGTGATATGCCATGATGATTGTTACTACTTGTATTTGATATGCTCTAAAACCCTAGAGTGATCATAGGAAGATCACAAACCAAATAAATCAAAGAGGAAGAAATTCCAATATTTGAAAAACCCTAAAAACCCTCACATATGCCCTATGGCATTTTTATAAATCTTGACCCTAGACCTATTTGGTCTTCACCATTAGTTGGATAATGTTATTAAACACCTACTACAACTTTTGGAATCAAGGTTTCACATTTCAAATAAATTTCAAACACAATTCCCACTCACATATGATAATGGCCAAATCTGCCAAATTTAGTCTGATCACCACTTTGAGCCCCTGCAATTCAATTCTCTCAAACCAATTCTTGCTAACTCCTTGCACCATTTCAAAGTCAACATCAAGGTGAACAACTTTGATAAAGATCACCCTGCCAAATTCATCCTTGATCAATAGCTATGCTCATCCAAAGTTGCAACATTTTAACAAGTGCAACAATCTCCACTTAGCCATTTTGGCCACTTCTTGAATTCTACTTTTTCCACCACCACCTCAAATCACCTCTGGTCATTTACAACTTATCTCAACACTCACATTTCAAAAACTTTCAACCTTTGAATTATTTCCAATTTGGATAATTTTGTATTTTCCAAAATTGAACACTATTTAGACACTATTTGCTATAGTGATTCTACTCTAACTAACCTACCCCAATCTACACCAATTGGTCCCCTGGTTCCCTCTCTCACTAACACCAACTTAAAAACCCTAGGAGGAGAGGCATAGCAAGCATGGCAAGGCCATGCCGGCCACATGCCGAGCTCGTCGAGCTCCCTCTTCTCTCCTTGCTTCTCTGCCCTGCCCACCCTGCCATATCACGCCACCTCGCTCCTCTACGTCGCCTAGCACCGGCCGTTGTCGAGGAGGAGCACCGCACCGGCCAGACAAGCACGCGTCCATGGCGCCCTGGACGCCGCTCGCGTCGCGCATGTGCACACCGCGGACACGTACTGGCCACGCGCCGCGCCACCATCTCGCGTTCGCCCTGGCCCCGCTGACTAGCCGTTGAGCATCACCACGCCACCACGACACCGCCAGACAGGGCCACAACCAGACCCTGGACCGCCGTCGCCGTAGACGGGGAAGAAGATCCCGCCACTGCCGCCGCACGACATGGAAGCAACGCGAACTATTCTGACGCCGCCCGACCAAACTGTCGCCGCCAACAGCATCGCCAGGAACCGCAGAACAGTGCCACGCCCTCGCCTAGCTCACTAGCTCGCCGTAGACGCCGCACCCATGTCGCCCGCATCACTGCCCCGCACCCCTTGCTCAATCCTATAAATAGAGCATTCCCTGGACCAAACCAAGCACACCACCTCGCTCCCCACCTCTCACCGCTTCTCCACCACCACTCCACTCACTCGATCGTCGCCGGAGCTGCTCCAATTTGAAGATCGACGCCGCCCGTACCCGGAGGTCGCCGCCGTCGATTGGAGCTGTTCCAGGAGGAGCCGCCGGTACCAGGAGCTCCGCCGTCGTCCACAACTTCCCCACGCACACTGCCATCCCTCGGCTGGAGCACCGGTTAGCCCTCCGACCCCCTAGGTCCGCCGCCGCAGCGTCGGGTTCTCGTCGGAGAAGACGATGAACCTCGACCGTCGGATTCACTTCTAATCCAACGCCTCCCTTTAAAACGTACCGATTCGGGTTAGATGAGCCGCTGACAGGCGGACCCCACCCTGTCAGGCAGCTCGCGCGGCACTGGACCGTGGTGGGCTGGCTCGGGCCGTTTTCAAACCATTTGGCCCAATTAGCTTTTCCCGCCGGCCTGTTAAATTCAAAACCAGTTTAATTATTTCAAATGAATTCTAATACTGCCCAAACTTTGAAATTCAACCATTTCAAATTGGCTAAACCAAATTTAGTAAATTTTATATTGTTAGAAAGCCACTGAAATTCTCTACAACATGCCACTGGCCTCATGGTCAATTTCTTTGTAGAATTAATGTGATAAAAATAACAAGGCAGGGACTTTTCCCTATTCAAATAATTCTCAAAAATCAACCAAAATAGATATTAAGTTAATTCCAACTCTAATAGCTCACATTTGACTTACACTAATTGTTTATGCAATAAAATGGTGTGGTCACTCTGCATGATCATGCCATGGTTTAATGAATGGATATTATGGCTAGTTTAACTAGTTGATACTATCCAAAACTATTAAGATAAATGGTGTGAAGTCTTACACTTCATTAAAACTTGTCTCACATGGATTCATGGGAGGTTTGGACCCCTGGTTCCAAACTCTCTTATATGGATTACTTGAGATTTAAATTAAAGGTAGTGTTGTTTAAATGGTATGAGGTGATCCACCTCATTTAAATCATTTTCCCAAATGATGATGATGAACATTTGACTTAGGTCAATATGAGTTCATCCATGATTGTTGGAGAAATTAAATCTTAAGAAGATTTCAATGAGAGGAAGTTATTTCTCAAGAACCCTATGGAAACCATCATTTACATATGGAATACAAATTCTATTTAAGTCCCACAACCCATGCACCCTAGTTTATTTATTTGGTGTGCATAGAGTAGTATGTGTGTTTATTTGTGATGTGTGGAATAGCCATTGAATTAGTGAGTAATTATACTCGTATTCAAATTTAGACGGTAGCACCGGAGAGTACGCCGAAGAAGAAGGTTGCTACCAGGAGGAGGAGGAGGAGGAACAGTTTGAGAACTACCAAGGCAAGCTAAATTACTATGCAAGCTATTATTCTTGCAAAGTGCAAAGCCCCCTTGGGGCAAGGCACCATGATTCTTATCTTTTCTTATATGAACCCATCCCAAGTTTTTGCTTTACAAGTTTTTACTTGTTTTCGAAATGAGTTACTTTTATAGTTAACTTTGGTCAAAGTACAAGTTGATTACTAGAGTAGTGAGTTAGTCTTCCCCCAAGCAAAGCAAGTTAGCACCCCTCATGAATTAGAGCTAGTGCTAATGAATTAAAACTTGACTACTCTAGATGGGAACCATGTGACTTTGAAAGGATTTTTAAAAACCTTGGAATGAAGATGCATTCCATTGAATGATTTTTGAAGGTGAATATGACCAAGAGACGATGGTGATTTTTGATAAAACATGATGTTGGTTTGAATGCGATACCTTTCCAATTATCAAGTACCCCCACAATACCTGATTATGGGTAGGGCTTAACTGGAAGTTTATGCGTCTTAGTATGGGTTCCCTCTAAACAAGCGTCATCGGGGTTATGCCGAAAGCTGCCTCTACCACAAAAGAAACGATACGATATGATGCGAAATGAGGTGAATGTCCGGCCCAAGCCCTCTGCGATTCCCAGTGGACCGTCTGTCTTCACTGGGAGGCCAAGCTCATGGGGAGAGGTGGTCATACTAGGATTTGTAAGTGAAAGGTTATGGTTGATGATCCGCGTACTGTGTTACGATGATTCGGGGAAATCCCGACGGATGAAATCAAATGTTGTGGCACAAGTGTGCAACCTCTGCAGAGTGTAAACCTATTCGAATAGCCGCGTCCACGGTTACGGACGGTTGGAAAGGCCATACGGTTTCCGATGTCATATCTTTGAAAATGACGTTGAAAGGTGACGGTGAAATGACTTGTGGTGGATTGAAGGGAAATCACCACTTGAATGGTGGGAATGACACTAAGGTTCCCACTTGGGTTAGTTAGCTCTTGGATAAGCTTTTTTTCCCAAAACTTTGTGAACTAAAACTAGCTTTATGCAAATAAACTAGAGCTTAGCAAACCATACTAGAATGTCTAGCACTTACATTAGTATTAGTTTGCGAGTACTCAACGTACTCACGGCTTTGTCCCTGGCTATTCAAATGGCCAGAGTGTGAAGACAACCAAGGAGATGACCAGCAGGACGCCTACGACAACTAAGCGCCTTCCAACGTCAAGCGTTGGCCTGTGGACTAGAGAGTCCTTGTATCTTACGCTTCCGCTATGTTGAACTATGTACTTGTGTTTGTTCGTTGATCAATAGATCAATTGTTCGTGTAATATGGATCATGTGATTCCAATTTGTAAGACTTATGGTTTGTAATGAATGATGACTGTGATACTTAACTATTATGCCTCGCAACAACAATATTCCTGGGATTGCGATGTATGACATAATAGGCATTCGGACTTAAAAATCCGGGTGTTGACACGCGGGGTGTGCAACAGGGTCCTCAATCACACCTGGGCTAGGGATATCGTGGGAGAGCTGTCCGTGGACGCTGTCATGCAGTTTCTTCGGCTGTGGAACGCCGTGGAGGCCGTGCCGCTCAGTGACCACGACGACGAGTTTGTTCAGAAGTGGATGGAGGATTTTTTTGAAAAGGAGGACAATGCCCTAGCCTCTGCATCGAACAATGCATATGGCCTTTATTACTTTATTAATCGTAGTATGTGTTACAAATTATGGATCACAAAGTGTTGCTGCAAACACCAGCCACTTAAAAATAGAAACAGAAAAGCCAGCCATGGAAATGAAACTATCTCAGCAATCTATTACCGCCATCCGAACCGGTTGCACAAATCCCGTGCTACCATCTCCAAGCGGGTGCAACCAGAATCCATATCGCCGAGTTCACTTCTAAGTCGGTGTACCGCGTGTTCTTTCACTGCACTACTGTGCTTCCTGGCGCAACCCACATATGGAACTCCTTCACCCCCTACAAATTCAGATTCCACGTGTGGTTGTCGCTGTGTGGCAGGTGCTGGACGGTAGACCGTGGTTGCGGCACAGCCTTCCCTCCCACGTTTTGTGCATGCTTTTGTGATGCAGCTGATGAGACCTCGGATCACCTCGCGTTGAATGCCCCCTTGCTACATACATTTGGTAGGAGTTCTGTCGACGTGCTGGCTTTGTTCTCCCACCCCTACCGTGGACAGTTAGCTTCCCGCCTGGTGGCCTGACGTGATTGATCATCTCCCCCGAACGGATGCTAAAGTGGCGAACTCAGCTATCATGCTCATCTTGCAATCACTATGGATTGAGCGAAATGCTAGGGTGTTCGACAACATCGCGACCCCTGCCGGTAGAGTGCTAGATGGCATTGTTCAGGAGTGGAGCCTTTGGCTGTCTTGTAGGCGTGGGTCTGTGAGAGGTGTTCCCTAGGATTTTTGCCTGCCGAGTTGCAGCGTGGTGGTGGGGTTCTAGTCCTATGGGACATGTATATGATGACTCTTTCTTTGCAAGCTTAATAAATTAATATTGAATTTTCCAAATTGGAGAATCGAAATGAAGCCCTTTTTTGCCCAGTCTATCTGGACCCTTTTGTATAATAGGAATGAATTTGAATATAATAGGTATTCCGTTTCGTCTAGGAACAGAACGTGACGTGCAGATCTCTTGGAGGTTCTTTGAAAAAAAATCTTCTCTTAGCTCTGCATACCTCAGATGCCTTCTTAGAAGCAGCAGAACGGCGGTGCCAACAACAAGAATGAGTGATGTTGATGCTATCGGCAGAACTATCTCTAGAACTTTGGACAGGTCCTTGGAGCCACCAAGACGAGGCATCTTCGGCAGCTTGGCGATATCAATTGCTGGGGTCAGACCATCCACGGCTTTGCAGGCTCTCATCAGGTTGGAATTTTCTTGACTCCTGCTGGATTCAAGCTGATGAGAGCTGGGCGTCCTTAACGGACTCATGAAGTCTCCCATGGGCCAAAACTATCCTTACTTGGGTGCGTGTTTGGCCGTCGGCCACTCCTATATGACTGATATGTCTTCCAGAACATATTCTCGAAAAAATAAGTGTTATGGCTTGCATGAAAGCGTTCAGTCAATTAAACATTCTTTACAATATACTCAAAACATATATTTTTCACTCGCAACTCATCTTAATTAGATGCCAATTTATTTTACTGCTACAATGCAACACCAAGATATAATTCGCAAACAAATCATACTCACCACACTACGGGAAAAACAGGCGCTGCCGTGCGGCCTATCATTGCCGTGAGGCACCGCACGGCAAAGAAATCTTTGCCGTGCGCCGAAAGAGGAACTCACGGCAAACAATATACGCACGGTAAAGTTAGAGCGGGGCGCACGGCAAAGTTCATGTGCACGGCAAACTCACCAGTGCCGCACTGCAAAGTAAATGTGCACGGCAAAGTCCATCAAATGCGCACGGCAAAGAATCCAGGACGGCAAAACCAATAAACGACGCACGGCAAAGAAAATATGGTCGGCAAAGGGCCGGGACGTTGCCGTGGGCCACCCTTTGCCGTGCGGCCAGAGAAAGTGCACGGCAAAGCCTCCTTTGCCGTGCGACTTCTTCTTTGCCGTGCGCCATACTTCATTTTATTTGTTTTTCTTTCTATTTTATTTCATCTAATACTTTTTTTTAGTTCTACTTTTTGATGAATATTTATTAGTGTTAATTAAGACAATGTGCAATACAAAATTACTCTCCATGTTCATCCCCCACATATATCAGGGTTTCAGAGCAATTAATACGTACGCGCTTCGGAAAATCTGCTAAGTGTTATCGCCCAAATGTGAGGAAGGTCACACACCGGGGAGCTACTTTTGCACCATTACACCTTGCATCACACTTTGACACATATCATAGGTCCACATGCAAGGTTTGGTGGGGTTCCGGTGCTCCGGCGGTCGTTATCCCCCTCCTCCCCCCAAAACAGCGAAACGTGTGCCCCGGCGGGTCTACCCCCCTAGATTTCTCCGCGCGAGGGTGCACCAATGTAACTTTTCATTCTTTTAGGTTTGTTTAGTACATATACACATGGAGAACCAAAGATTGGGACCCTTTGGCACATATACCAGCAGCTAGAGCCATTATCACACGATCGACGGTGTGCCTGGTCTACTGGTTAGGGTTAGGTGTAGGGTTAGGGCTAGGGTTTAGGGGCTAGGGCTAGGGTTTAGGTTAAAGGGTAAGTATTTATGGTTAGGTATAGGTTTAGGGTTTAGGGTTAGGGTTTATGATGCATGGTTCTGCAGCTCCGGCGTCGTGGTTTAGGGATTTAGAGGGGTTTAGGGCTCGAAGCCTCCCCAGTTTAGGGTTTAGGGTTTAGGGGAGCTACTTTTGCACCATTACACCTTGCATCACACTTTGACACATATCATAGGTCCACATGCAAGGTTTGGTGGGGTTCCGGTGCTCCGGCGGTCGTTATCCCCCTCCTCCCCCAAAACAGCGGAACGTGTGCCCCGGCGGGTCTACCCCCCTAGATTTCTCCGCGCGAGGGTGCACCAATGTTACTTTTCATTCTTTTAGGTTTGTTTAGTACATATACACATGGATAACCAAAGATTGGGACCCTTTGGCACATATACCAGCAGCTAGAGCCATTATCACACGATCGACGGTGTGCACAGTCTCTTGGTTAGGGTTAGGTGTAGGGTTAGGGCTAGGGTTTAGGGGCTAGGGCTAGGGTTTAGGTTAAAGGGTAAGTATTTATGGTTAGGTATAGGTTTAGGGTTTAGGGTTAGGGTTAGGGTTTATGATGCATGGTTCTGCAGCTCCGGCGTCGTGGTTTAGGGATTTAGAGGGGTTTAGGGCTCGAAGCCTCCCCTTAGGGTTTAGGGTTTAGGGGAGCTACCTTTGCACCAGTTCACCGAGCATCTCACATTTACACATATCATACGTCCACATGCAAGGTTTGGTGGGGTTCCGGTGCTCCGGCGGTCGTTATCCCCCTCCTCCCCCAAAACAATGGAACGTGTGCCCCGGCGGGTCTACCCCCCTAGATTTCTCCGCGCGAGGGTGCACCAATGTTACTTTTCATTCTTTTAGGTTTGTTTAGTACATATACACATGGAGAACCAAAGATTGGGACCCTTTGGCACATATACCAGCAGCTAGAGCCATTATCACACGATCGACGGTGTGCCTGGTCTACTGGTTAGGGTTAGGTGTAGGGTTAGGGCTAGGGTTTAGGGGCTAGGGCTAGGGTTTAGGTTAAAGGGTAAGTATTTATGGTTAGGTATAGGTTTAGGGTTTAGGGTTAGGGTTAGGTTTTATGATGCATGGTTCTGCAGCTCCGGCGTCGTGGTTTAGGGATTTAGAGGGGTTTAGGGCTCGAAGCCTCCCCAGTTTAGGGTTTAGGGTTTAGGGGAGCTACTTTTGCACCATTACACCTTGCATCACACTTTGACACATATCATAGGTCCACATGCATGGTTTGGTAGGGTTCCGGTGCTCCGGCGGTCGTTATCCCCCTCCTCCCCCCAAACACCGGTAAGGTTTGCCCGGCGGGTCTACCCCCTAGATTTCTCCGCGCGAGGGTGCACCAATGTAACTTTTCATTCTTTTAGGTTTGTTTAGTACATATACACATGGAGAACCAAAGATTGGGACCCTTTGGCACATATACCAGCAGCTAGAGCCATTATCACACGATCGACGGTGTGACTGGTCTCTTGGTTAGGGTTAGGTGTAGGGGTAGGGCTAGGGTTTAGGGGCTAGGGCTAGGGTTTAGGTTAAAGGGTAAGTATTTATGGTTAGGTATAGGTTTAGGGTTTAGGGTTAGGGTTAGGGTTTATGATGCATGGTTCTGCGGCTCGTCGTGGTTTAGGGATTTAGAGGGGTTTAGGGCTCGAAGCCTCCCAGCTTTAGGGTTTAGGGTTTAGGGGAGCTACTTTTGCACCATTACACCTTGCATAACACTTTGACACATATCATAGGTCCACATGCAAGGTTTGGTGGGGTTCCGGTGCTCCGGCGAGTCGTTATCCCCTCCTCCCCCAAAACAATGGAACGTGTGCCCCGGCGGGTCTACCCCCTAGATTTCTCCGCGCGAGGGTGCACCAATGTAACTTTTCATTCTTTTAGGTTTGTTTAGTACATATACACATGGAGAACCAAAGATTGGGACCCTTTGGCACATATACCAGCAGCTAGAGCCATTATCACACGATCGACGGTGTGGCGGTCTCTTGGTTAGGGTTAGGTGTAGGGTTAGGGCTAGGGTTTAGGGGCTAGGGCTAGGGTTTAGGTTAAAGGGTAAGTATTTATGGTTAGGTACAGGTTTAGGGTTTAGGGTTAGGGTTAGGGTTTATGATGCATGGTTCTGCAGCTCCGGCGTCGTGGTTTAGGGATTTAGAGGGGTTTAGGGCTCGAAGCCTCCCCAGTTAGGGTTTAGGGTTTAGGGAGCTACTTTTGCACCATTACACCTTGCATCACACTTTGACACATATCATAGGTCCACATGCAAGGTTTGGTGGGGTTCCGGTGCTCCGGCGGTCGTTATCCCCCTCCTCCCCCAAAACAACGGAACGTGTGCCCGGCGGGTCTACCCCCCTAGATTTCTCCGCGCGAGGGTGCACCAATGTTACTTTTCATTCTTTTAGGTTTGTTTAGTACATATACACATGGAGAACCAAAGATTGGGACCCTTTGGCACATATACCAGCAGCTAGAGCCATTATCACACGATCGACGGTGTGCCTGGTCTACTGGTTAGGGTTAGGTGTAGGGTTAGGGCTAGGGTTTAGGGGCTAGGGCTAGGGTTTAGGTTAAAGGGTAAGTATTTATGGTTAGGTATAGGTTTAGGGTTTAGGGTTAGGGTTAGGGTTTATGATGCATGGTTCTGCAGCTCCGGCGTCGTGGTTTAGGGATTTAGAGGGGTTTAGGGCTCGAAACCTCCCCAGTTTAGGGTTTAGGGTTTAGGGGAGCTACTTTTGCACCATTACACCTTGCACCACACTTTGACACATATCATAGGTCCACATGCAAGGTTTGGTGGGGTTCCGGTGCTTCGGCGGTCGTTATCCCCCTCCTCCCCCCAAAACAGCGGAACGTGTGCCCCGGCGGGTCTACCCCCCTAGATTTCTCCGCGCGAGGGTGCACCAATGTTACTTTTCATTCTTTTAGGTTTTTTTAGTACATATACACATGGAGAACCAAAGATTGGGACCCTTTGGCACATATACCAGCAGCTAGAGCCATTATCACACGATCGACGGTGTGCCTGGTCTACTGGTTAGGGTTAGGTGTAGGGTTAGGGCTAGGGTTTAGGGGCTAGGGCTAGGGTTTAGGTTAAAGGGTAAGTATTTATGGTTAGGTATAGGTTTAGGGTTTAGGGTTAGGGTTAGGGTTTATGATGCATGGTTCTGCAGCTCCGGCGTCGTGGTTTAGGGATTTAGAGGGGTTTAGGGCTCGAAGCCTCCCCAGTTTAGGGTTTAGGGTTTAGGGGAGCTACTTTTGCACCATTACACCTTGCACCACACTTTGACACATATCATAGGTCCACATGCAAGGTTTGGTGGGGTTCCGGTGCTCCGGCGGTCGTTATCCCCCTCCTCCCCCAAAACAGCGGAACGTGTGCCCCGGCGGGTCTACCCCCCTAGATTTCTCCGCGCGAGGGTGCACCAATGTAACTTTTCATTCTTTTAGGTTTGTTTAGTACATATACACATGGAGAACCAAAGATTTAGGTTAAAGGGTAAGTATTTATGGTTAGGTATAGGTTTAGGGTTTAGGGTTAGAGTTAGGGTTTATGATGTATGGTTAAGTATTAATGTGTTAGGATTTATGGTTAAGTATTAATGTGTTAGGATTTAGGGTTAGGGTTTAGGGTTAGGGTTATGATTTAGGGTTATATGATTTAGGGTTATATGATTTAGGGTTAGGGTTATGATTAATGTGGCTAGATCAATGGGTTAGGATTTAGGGTTAGGGTTAGGATCACACATTTCTTGAAAAACATGAAACATATAGTATTAAATAATACACATTTTGAAAAACAAGTTTAATATAATTTACAAATAAAACTTAATGTTATTGATAATTTACAAATAAAATTCTTAGTGTTATAGAAGTGGTAAAAATAAAATGAAAATTCTTTGCCGTGCGCAGGCGCACGGCAAAGAAGCCTGCCGCACGGCAAAGGCAGTCCTGCGCACGGCAAAGATGCCCCGCACGGCAATGGTTCTTTGCCGCACGGCAAAGAAGGCCGCACGGCAAAGAGTGAGGATAAGGCGCAGTGTCGGGACGTCCTGAGCCAGAAAACCTTCTCCCCATCCTCCACGCACACGACGCCGCCGCATCGACCTCCCCACACACGACGCCGCCGCCGCCACCTCGACCACGCCGCCGCTGCCCGGCCCCACGACCACGCCGCCGCCACCTGCTGCTCCACCCAGGCGCCGCCGCTGCCCGGCCCCACGACCACGCCGCCGCCACCTGCTGCTCCTCCCGGCCCCCACGACCACGCCGCCGCCACCTCCTGCTCCTCCCAGCCGCCGCTGCCCGGCCCACGACCACGCCGCCGCAGCCCCTTCCCCCGGCCACCTACGGCAGTCCTCCCCCACGCTGTCGCCGCCACCTCCTGCTCCTCCCAGCCGCCGCTGCCCGGCCCCACGACCACGCCGCCGCAGCCCCTTCCCCCGGCCACCTCCTGCAGTCCTCCCCCACGCCGTCGCCGCCTTGCGCGCACGCAGTGCAGTCCTCCCGAGCCCCTGCATATGTAAGGTTCTTAGTCTTAATCTTGATTCCATGTATCTACATGTTTTTATTCAAGCATTGCATGTAGTTTAGGCGATCTAGGGAAGTATAGGTATGCCAATGATGCTTCGGCTGTGTGGGCGAAAGAGGCGAGATGCCAGGCTGCCGTGCGACGCGGTGAGAAGTTGAGATGCCCATGGTTAGTAGGGATAGTTAGTGCATGTTAGTGGAGTAGTGGGTCAAAGAGTGGCATGAGTGGCATGTGAGAAGTGCCTACCTCGTGTGTATATATGTTGCATTGATGAATGAGAAAAGGCAGCCGTGAGGGTGCAGCAAAATGTAGTCAAGGTGTTCACCTCGTGTGTATACATGCTCTTGGCCTCTTGCTCAACAACCACGGCGGGCGACAAGAAGCTCTCCGGCTCGCCGGACGTGCTCGCCGGATTTTAGTGTAGATGATTTTATTGTATAGATGATTTTATTTAGGGGATTTCATGTTCACTTGCATGACAATTTTATTTTCTCGCTATGCAGGTGAAGCTTTGAGGTGGACACGGGGGGCGGCGTCATGGGGGTGTTTGACGGGGGGCGGCGTCCCAAATCTTCTTCGACGATTCTCTCACGCGTCTAGGGTATAAATCTCCGGCCCTCCCAGCTTTACATGTACCTAGGTTTTTTTTTTGTGTCTAGATCACCAAGTCTGTCGCGATACCTAGGCGTCTCTTCCCGACCGTAAGGGTTACGCGGATAAATATGCATTAGTGGTCTCGCATATTATGAACCGTAACTCTTACGGCATTTATCGGGACAGCCGGCGGATGCGTAGTTGGGTACGTTCTCCGTGCTCTACCCCGATCCGAGACAGGATTTCGGTAGCGCCTCCCCGTTGTTCTCCGGATGCACACCCCTCTCGGCTTTTTGCCGAGACGTGTATCGGGAGAGCAGCGGGGAGGTGCTGCCAAAATTCTGTCTCGGATCGGGGTAGAGCTGGGAGAACGTACTCAATCTACGGATCCGGCGGCTGCTAGGAGCCCACCTAGTAGAGTTTCAGGTTGATGCACGCGTAAAATAAATAAATATATGATGCATTTATTTCGTATTTGATATATAAATGCTATGTTCGTTTGTTTTGTTGCTGATTAGAGGATGGATAATCGTGGCTGGATGTACGATGGCGAGAATCGGTCGGTGGGACTATCTTGATGAATGGGGAGAAAAGACCGAAGCGAGTTTGTGGATAGGGCGTTTGCCATCCCTAGCAGACCTATAAGTGTTTGGTGCCCTTGTAGTAAGTGCGCTAACCGAAAGGCACAGGACAAGGAAACTATGAGTATGCACCTGATCAAGTTTGGGTTCACACCGTCCTACAGGATTTGGACTTACCATGGAGAAAAGGCAAAGAAACGTGCTAGGAAGGAGGTGCGGCAGATTCAACCTAGGGGGGAATATGACACTGGTTTTGATAGGTGCTTAGAAAACTTGGCTAATGGTAATGTGCCTGAAAGCTCTCATGTAGAGGTGGAGACACCTCAGGATGCGGAGACAAGTGAGGACCCGGAGGAAAACACAAAGGAGTATTATGAGGCTCTGTTTGCTTCGCAGAAACCCCTACATGAAAATACAGAGGTTACCCAACTAGATGCCATCGCTCGCCTTATGGCCTTGAAGTGCCATAGGAACTTGTGCAGAGATGGGTTCGATGAACTTCTGGTCATCGTAGGCAGCCTTCTGCCGAAAGGGCACCTCTTGCCGCAAAACTTCTACTATTCGACCAAATTGCTCAGTGACCTTAAGATGTCATCTCAGCAGATACACGCTTGTCCAAAGGGATGCATGCTATTCGTAGAGGAGCACGCTGACACAAATTATTGCATCAAATGCAATTCCTCTAGGTACTTTGAGGTAGACCGCAATGGTGATGGTCGAAGAGGCGGACCACGGTTGCCAAGAATATCCTCCGCTATCTTCCAGTTCTACCGAGGATCCAGCGGCTCTTCATGACCGAGGATACTGCCCAGCAGATGAGGTGGGCCGTGGAAGGAAACAGATACACCGACAAGATGATACATCCGTCGGATGGTACTGCATGGAAGAACTTTGTGAAGAAATTTCCACTGAAAGCAGGTGACCCGAGGAGCGTAGCAGTTGCGATATCAACCGATGGGTTCAATCCATATGGTATGTCGGCTGCAGTATACAGTTGTTGGCCAGTGTTTGTTATTCCCATGAACCTCCCCCCTGGCGTCTGCATGAGATCAGAGAACATGTTTGTGTCGATGATAATCCCAGGGCCCAAATACCCGGGCAAGAACATGAATGTGTACCTGGAACCGCTGGTGGATGACTTGGTTCGTGGCTGGGAAGGTCGCGGGATCCGAACATATGACGCATCAAAGAAGGAGTACTTCGATATGTATGTGTGGTACCACACGTCCCTGCATGACCTGCCAGCACGTGCTTTGTTCTGCGGGTGGTGTACACATGGGAAGTGGCCTTGCCCACAGTGCAGACAGGCCGTGACTTTCTTCTGGCTAAACAAGGGAGGCAAGTATTCATGCTTTGATGAAGCTCGACAGTTCCTTGAGCGGAGGCATGCATACAGGAGTGATGTAAAGAGTTTCAAGAAAGGCCGTGTTGTCCGTGGCCCGAAGCCAATTCCGAAGACCGGAACGGAAATCAAGGCCGAGTTAGATGCTCTTCAGCCTAGCCCTGATGGGAATGGTTTCTTAGGATATGGGGAGACACACCAATGGACTCACAAGCCGTGCTTATGGAAGCTCCCTTACTTTGAGTTTCTCGAGCTCCCGCATATCATTGATGTAATGCACACCGAGAAGAATATCAGTGAAGCCATTTGGAGCACGATTGTGGACACTGAGAAGACGAAGGATAACATAAAGGCTCGAATTGATCAAGAAATGTGGTGTGATAGGCCGGAGTTGAACATGCAGCCACCTAATGGTGCCAAAAAAACTTGGACTAAGCCACACGCTCCGTTCTGCCTCACAAAGGCCCAAAAAGGGAGGTCTTCCAATGGATGAAGGACTCCTTGTTTTTCCCCGATGGGTTCGCAGCCAACTGGATGAGGGGCCTGAACATTGAAACGCTGCGAGTACAAGGACTGAAGAGTCATGACTACCACATATGGCTTGAGCGGATAATGCCGGTGATGATTCGAGGCTATGTCCCTGAGAAGACTTGGCGAGTGCTAGCGAGGTTGAGTTTTTTCTTCCGCCAGATTTGTGCTAGGGAGTTAGACACTAAAGTGATTGAGAAGCTGGATGAAGAGGCACCCGTGTTGCTTTGCGATCTGGAGAAGATCTTTCCTCCAGGGTTTTTTAATCCGATGCAACACATGATCCTGCACCTCGCGGAGGAGTGCTTAAAGGGGGGCCCGAATTGGGGCCGTTGGCAGTTTGGTCCCGAGAGAGAAAGACAAAAGCTTCGTCAAATGACTGCAATAAATGCAAGATCGAAGCATCCATAGCCGAGGCAGTCCTGAACGTGGAGGTGGCAAACTTCACCACTAAGCACTATGATCCCAACATTCCCACAAAGCACAACCCGGTCCTCCGTTACAATGCCGCCAACAATGAAGAAGTACCCAAGCTTAGCATCTTCGTGGGGCTTGGTGGCAAGTCAAGTGGCTCGAAGCCGTACAGAACGGACCTACATGAGCGGACCTTGATCCACTCGTATGTCTTAAACACCATGGTCGAAGTGAAGCCGTACATCGAGTAAGTGCGAACCATTTAATTATTCGCAAACATTCACTCGTATGTTCGTGGCTAACTCTTCCTCTTTTCATCGGTATAGGAAATTCAAGGCTATACATTGGAAGAATACCCACAGGGAGCCTACCCCGGAAGAATCCAAGCAAATTTTCGATAAGGGAGGCGGTTTCGGTTTCAGTAGCTGGTTTTGTAATTTGGTACTATTCTATCCAAATTAGCTAGCACTTCCGACATTTATCGGTCATTTCTCGTTCTAAACTTCTTGTGCTAAACTTGTAGGCAAGAACTGACAAAGAGATGAAGTCAGAGCTAAGAAAAATTGCTAGGGGCTTTGACCATTCCGTAGAAGCGTTCAACTCCTATGACGTGAACGGGTATCGCTTCCAGACCCATCAATACACAACAAGCCGGCCCAACGCGAAGACAATAAATAGTGGGGTGGTATGTCAAGGTGATGATGGGCTCCATTACTATGGAAGAGTCGAGGGTATATACGAGCTGAATTACGGGTTTCAGAAAGGGCTAAATCCCATCGTCTTCAAATGCCATTGGTTTGACCCACGTCGGGTGAGACGGGATCCTGAAATTGGGTTGGTCGAAGTTGAAAGGAACTCCGTTTATAAGGGAGAGGATGTGTACATCTTGGCAACCCAGGCCTTTCAAGTATTCTATCTCCCGTACGCGTGCAGAAACCCGACAAAACGTCTACATGGATGGGATGTTGTGATGACGGTGCCTTCACGCAATAGGCCGCCCCCGCCAAACAAGGATGATTACCGCCGCGTAGACCCCTCAGCAAGGAGTGTCGAGTTTTATCAGGAAGAAGGGCTCCCCGGCCATTTCACAATCGGCTTGCCGACTATCGATGACATGGTCGTAGACGATGAACAAGAAGACGCGGGCATGGATGGAGACAATGCAGTAAGATGAAGGCGAGGATGTCTGTGCCCCGGAAGACCTGAGTTTGCTCGAGGCGTGCAACGCAGGGATTGACCTCGATGCGGATGGACCACCTCCAGGTTTCATTGATGATTATTGGTTCGCCGAGCCTCGATGACGATGAGGAGACACGCGGTCCAATCACGGATGGCGACACAAAGCACGATCTATGTAGTAGTAATTGTGAGGCTAGCCTATTTGTAATAACTCCGTGTAATAGAGATTGTCTAGCTAGGTTATTTGTAAGAACTCCGTGCTATGTTTGAGAGAACTCTATGGTAGCTATTTGTTGCTTCCACTAATTAATTAATGTTCATCCTTTTGCATTATTTGTTGCTTTCATTAATGTTCATCTACTTATATTTCTGTTGCTTTCACTAATATTTATCTCTTTACAATATTGCGTACTAATAAACCACTCTCTTCATTTGTGTTTGCAGGTGATTGAAGCATGCCGCCAAAAAAAAGGGGTGGCGGTCTTAAAAAGAAGCTCAAGGACTTGGTAGGTGTAGGGACTTCGAGGCGGGGCTGAGCTACTACCCCCCTCCTAGCCCCCCTCCTGTCGCTCCCACAGGGCGGCCGCGTAGGAAGAATGCGACGCGGGTACTCACTCCTAGTCCTAGCCCCCCTCCCGCAGCCGATGATGATGACGAGGAGGAGGACCAGGAGCACCACGGGGGTGGGGAGGACCAGGAGGAGGAGGTGGGTGGGGAGGACCGGGGAGGAGGAGGGGGTGGGGCGGACCAGGCGGAGGAGGGGGACGAGGAGGACCTCTCGGAGGATGAGGGGTTGGGGAACTTAGTGTTCGATCCTGATCCAAGCCTAGAGTGGTGTGAGCCGGAGGATTACCAGTACGTTCCAGCTGTGGAGAGGCTGAGGCCACGTGATAGGAAGCCATATCGGCGTGGGATAACACAGCTCCCCTCGCTGAAGAGCTGGCGCTACAGGCACGTTGTTCTTGTGCCCTATGGAAGGAGGTACATGTTAATTTTTGGCATTTCGTTATCGCAATTTTGTCATTATCAAAATTATTATCACATACATATTGATGTTGTCGTTTCATGGTGCAGCTTGTTCCAGTTTGAAGACCCGACGCAGAGACCGCCACGTGGGTACTCGAACATCCTTGGGGGCCTACTTAGATGGTATTTCCCTGGGATAGTCAATTTCCCTACTGGTGGCTGCGACGTAGCTTGGAGGTGGGCGCACTACAGCCTCGCGGAAGATCCTCTTGGCCGCGGCACCGCGGCGGATATGGTTGCTGCCAAATTCTGGGTACGTGACTTTTGACTTCTTACCATTCATACACTCTCCTTGGTTCACAATAATTGCACTAATGCCCCTTGTTTTACCTATGTGCATGGTTGCAGAAATACTTCAAGAGGGCCGAGGGCAAGGAGAATGCGTGCGATGATGTCCTACACCAGCTTGCAAGGAAGAGGGTGACTGGCATGCACTACGAGGCACGTATTCAATGCGTCCGCGACTGGCACGCCGACCGCTTCGTCCACATGAGTAAGGAGGACGCTCGCGACACGCTCATGCAGCCGTGGCAGTACTTGCAGGTATTTGCATTTATGTGTTATTGATTTCTTTATCGCCATGTAGTTTATTTTACCATAATGGGTTTATCTTGTGCATGTAGAACCCTCCTCAGTACGTCGGCAACGACGATAGGTGCTTTCGTGCGATGGTCATGTGGTGGACATGCCCCCAGTACCTCAAGAAGCACGAGGAGGGCAAGGCGAAGCGGGCAGAGATGCGAGGTGGATCGCATATCCAAGGCAGCATCCCCATCTCTCTTCACCTGCAGAAGGAGGTGAGCAAATTAATGGTTCCTTCATTCTTTGAATTCATGTTATATATTTGTTAACTCCGCAAGGGTGTGTCACTTCACTCAATTACATGTTCTCTTTTGCAGGAAGTCAGGACAGGAGCGAAGCCTAACGTCTTTGCCGTGCTAAAGAAGATGAAGCAAAGGAAGACGCCTGATCCTGAGACGGGGTCCGTGTGGGTTAACCCGCAATCCGAGACCCAGTGCACGTCGTATGTCTCCAAGTTCAAGCAGAAGTACGGCGAGGACGCCAATCCAGAGGCCGAGGACTTTGACCCTGAGGTCGCGGTGCTTGCGGGAGAAGGCTTGAAGCATGGCCGCCTATGGTTTGGTGACGGGTGCGTCGACCCAGCGAGGGTTCCCTCTCTCCGCCAGATCCGTCGTGGTCATAAGAGCGGCCAGCCTGAGGTAGAGCCCCGGCCACGGGCTTCGGATCTAGCTATCGAGCGGTTACGGGTATGTTCTTCCTCGGGTCTCTACATTTCCTTTAAATGCTTTCCATTGAAATGTTAATGACATCGCGGCAACACAACGTAGGAGGAGATGGCAGCGAAGGAGCAGGCGGCCCAGGAGCAAAGGGAAGACATGGAGCAGCAGATTCTGCAGTACCAGCAGCAGCAGACACAGATGATGCAGCAGATGCAACAGCAGCAGCAGCAGGCACAGATGAGCTGGCTGATGAGCCAGACGGCTCTGTCTTCTCCACCGGGGAGTCTTCCTCCTCCACCTTACTCCCTGCCGTGGATGCCGCCACCGCCCACTCATACCCCGGGGACACCTATCACCGTCAACAACATGAACATCATCCGGAGCATGAACCTCGGTGAGTCCTCTTGTGCCCAACCCGCTACTTGTACTTATTCAAGTGTTCAATATGCAAATGCAAATGCAAATGTTCATTCCATCAACCTTATAGATAATATGTCACAAGGAAATGGCGATGAGGCCGGCGGAAGCGGAGGAGGACAATAAGGTTGATGGCATGGTCTTGATGGATTTGTGGACATTACACTTGTTATGGATTGTACTTGTACTTGATGTGTGTTGATGTATTTGTGGACATTGCACTTGTTATGCATAAACTATGTGTGCTCGATGTATTTGTGGTGTTGTTCATGTGTTTGGTGATGCTATGGTGAATATATATGTTGTATATGTTATATATATGTGAAATGCAATTTTGAAATGCAGGGATTAAAGAAAAACAGAAAAAAAATGAAAAAACCAGGGGCCTTTGCCGTGTGTATGCATACGGCAAAGGACATTTGGTCACTTTGCCGTGTGCATACACACGGCAAAGGCGCCACGTGGCGCAAGCCTGTAGACCTGGTATGCTGCTCTGCGTGCCTGGAGGGAGTTTTGCCGTGCGTGCTGGGGCGTGGCCGCACGGCAAAGTGTTGCCGCACGGCAAAGGGTGGCCGCACGGCAAAGGGTGGCCGCACGGCAAAGAATCTGCCGCACGGCAAAGAACAGCCGCACGGCAACGAGGCGCACGCACGGCAACGATGGCTCGCACGGCAAAGCGGCTGCCGCACGGCAACGCAACGCGCGCACGGAAAAGCCCTTTGCCGGGCATGTTGGTCATGCGCACGGCAATGTTGCCTTTGCCGTCGGAGACTATGCCGTGCAGACGTTGCCGTGCGTCGACGCACGGCAAAGCCTTTGCCGTGCAAAATAGGCTCTTTGCCGTGCGATCGGCCGCACTGCAGCGCCTGTCTTTCCCGTAGTGCCATAAACAAAGAGGGTACAGCCTCATAAATGGTACCGATCATAAAGATCGGGAGTACTCAAGTCATGCTTAATCTGTCCTCTCATCTTCGAAAATAATAATGGTAAGTCGACTTCACGGCTCTAGAAATCACAACCACAGCAGCAGCCGCCATCATCATCCTCACACTCGAACGTCAGGGTCTTGATCCGGGCGAATTTCGCTCGCAGGGTCTCCTCATCTTCCACGTACATACCTGAACAATCGCGGACAGTAAGAACCTCCAAGGCAGGACACCTCTTAAGGACAGAGGTCAGTTTTTTCACGGTGATGTCAACGTTCTCAAGTATAAGGGAACGGAGCTCCCTAAGAGGTGACTCTCTCATAAGACTGGCGAGTCGGTAACTGAAGACACCGGACGAGCAGGATACAAGACGAAGGGTTGTCAGTAAAGGTGACCTGCAAAAAAAAGTTTGTATGGCACCGTTTCAGTGTTACCGAAGGATAGATTTATTCTCTCCGTTCTTGAATAAGTGTGCGTTTTCCTTTTCTAGAAGTCAAATATTTTTAATTTGACCAATTTTTACAGGAAAATACCAACATATGTGACATCAAATTACTATATTATTAAATTACATGTCAAGATAAATCTAGCAATATTAATTTAGTGTCATAAATACTGCTTCTAGTGAGTTGATCAAAGTTATAAAAAGGTTTGACTTAAAACATGTACTCCCTCTCTCACAGTTTATTAGGCGTGCGCGACCCCTAGATCGTAAATTTGATCAAGGTAGAATTAGTTATATGTTATAAAAATTATATTATTAGAAAGTTTAGATATTCTATTTTCTAATGATATAATTTTTACATTATATAATTTAAATTATATAGATCAAATTAGCAACCGAGAAATACGGGGAAGACTAGTAAACTGAGATGGAGGGAGTACTAACATACAATTATTTGAGGATGGAAGGATTCGTAGATGTCTAGATGATGAAAGAAAACACACCTTTCCACGATATACTGCATGAGCTCCGCGTTGACAAACCGCCTCCCGGCGAACTCCCGAAGGTGTCCATCGGAACGGTCGACGGCCGCCTTCGCCCTCGCGCGCCACACGTCTAAGTACTCGAAAGCGATAATGTGGTTCTCCATGTCCACGACACGCCACAGGTCTGGCACCTTCGCCGCGTCGAGCCACGAGCGGCACACCATGCCTGCGCCCCTGAGGACCTCGACCAAGCCGAGCCTGACGAAGACCGCGGAGAGCAGGTCGAGGGGCAGCAGCGACCAGTCCTGGGCCGGCGGCTCCTCCGTCACTGGCGGCGGGGCGGCGTCCATCGATGGATCTCCTAAGATTTGGAAAACCCAAAACAGCCCGAGCGTACTCTCCGCCGCCGAGAAGGTTTTCTTAAGCCGATGCATGTAATTAGTTGAAACTATTTATAGAGCCTGCTCGTGAGTCGGGACGTGGCTCGACTGGACATGTCATGCGGCCTCTTGCGTTCTGGGCCAAATTGTCGAGCCCATCTGTAGCCATGCCAACCGATTATTTATATACTTTAACACGTTTATCCTCGCTAAATATACACCACGGAGACAGCAAAACTGATGTGTCGACAAAGACAAGCACTGGGAGTGGGAGTGGACTAAGAAACATTGTCACCTTCTGCATCAGGAGAGACTTATAGGTAGTAGTAGTAACTCTGTTTGTAAATACACGGCTTTCTACAAAGCTCCAACTTCATTTATCAACAAAGAATTAAGAATATATTTATCAACAAAAAATTGATTTGTCATAAAGATTTGCAGAGTGAAAGGCGTAGAATTTAATCTCCTCAAGTTCTTGCAAACAAGCAGCCCAATCATGGCAATGGCTAATGCCACTCCAAAAGTTGAACTGGTGTAATCTCTTCGTGAAGTATGAATGACTACAACCAAGAGTAATTTGTGTTGTGGTGCAATAATTTAGGAGCCACATATGTTTCACAAATCTAGAAACAAACCGGCAAACCAGATCGCCAAGAGCAAAGAATTGCCGAATCACAAGTTCACAACAGCACGGAAATAACATCTCAATCCTATCAGCATTTATCCAGCTGCATCTACGGGGAAATTTACATCACATGGACCAATCATCCCTACCGGAGAAGGAAGAAAACAAAACAATCTACAAGGAGTCCGGGATAATCAGGCACCTGCATAAGAGGTACAGGTCTGGAGAACAGGAATACAACTCAGTTTCACAAATGACAATCTTTGCAATTCTATCAATGTTTTCAGTATGGCCGTCCAGGTGAACCTGCCCTAGGCAGAATATCATAGCGCCCCGGGCCACCTTCATTGACTGTGGCTACAGTAACGTCCCATGCCGTGGCCAGGGTTGCCCAGGGTGTGGCTCCGCCCCTGCCCCTGCCCCTGCCCCTGGTCTATCCACCTAAAATGCAGTGAAAAAATCATATATGAGCTATCTAAAATATGAAAACTCGTGAGAATTTTCATTCATACTATAAGAAATGCATTATATTTGTACACAGCCAATACATATGTACTGCCATGCCTTGCAAAAAAATGAATTTAAGACTGAAAAATTTCATGAGTGCAATGGAGATGCATTAGGACAAGTGTATACCGCCGTAGTTACTTTAACATTTATTCCTAAACTTCAATGTATTGAGAAATTGCCAAGGATGCAGAAGTGGGATACGTGGCACTAACTTTCATTTGACTTTCATTCTAGACTCTAGACTCTCTTTTTTCCTTCTTAATAAATCCGAATTTGATTATCCCACTTCCACATCCCTACAAATTGCTTTGTCCAGTTTGTTGCCTTCCATGCAGAAAGAGAGAGTAGCAGAGACAATTGTCCCATAAACTACAACCCGATCCTTACATCAAGAATCATAATAAAAATGACAAGTTAGCATGATTTTGATATGATATCTCAGTTTGCTTTAACCTTAACATAGTTGGATTACGTTCGTTGCACCACCTAAAGGTTGAAGTGAAAGCTCAGAAAATATAATAATCTGACGGAGTATAAGATATATCCTCCTAATCATATCTTTTTTTGAGGGACTCCTACACATCAATTATGGCAGTTGTTAGGTCTTTTCATATAACGGACAGGAAAATAAAGGCACCCGTATAACACAAAGTTGTATAGATAATTACCAGCTTACATCATGGGGCATTCTGCTGAACTGCAGAATTTTCAGCTGCAGAAAAGCTTGTTGGTATCACAAGATCATTCCCATGAGAAGGCTGGTAAGTTTATGCACCTCTGATGTTGGCATTGCCCCCACCCATGCTGGACCTGAACCAAGCCACCAGGCGACATAGGTGACATCAGATACGCCGGCAAACAATTGTCCAGGTTTGAGTGCAGCAACATCCACTACTGGTCAAGGTACAGGTATGGGCCCAGCTAAAACAGGCCCCACTTCAGTGGCGGCACATCTAAGCAAGATCTTGCTCGCGGCCTGCATTCTGATCCTGCACCCTGATCACGGCTTCTGCTCCTGCTACGACTCTGGCTGCAGCTACGTGATCAACTCCTGCTGCGTGACCAGCTTCTGCTTCTATACTATTTAGGCTTCTGCTACCACTTCTTCTATCACAGCCTCACGAGCAGCCTCTATCTGGGCTATGGATGTAGCTCCTGCCTGACACTTGTCACCGAATCCTTGACAATCATCCTCTCTTCCACGTCCATCTGAGACTAAATGATCATGTGGGCCTCGGCGGATGTAACATCATTAGTAGAGTATTTGGTTCCTGCCACACAGGCCGACAACAATAAACTACCTTAGCTTCTTTGCTTACTCTTGCCTCATTCATCATAGACCCAACCTTTTTATTTTTGAAAAAGTTCAGGCTAAGGTTGTTACTGTTCTTCTTGGCTTAATTAGAGTAGACCAAGTCACCTTCACCGTGATTAATGCAAAACCAGTGTATATCTCTTGAGTAGCACGCCCATGCTTCTTCGCCTCGAAGCAACAGCAGTATTCAGCAGGGGTGCACGAGTCTGGAGCTATCTTCAACTTCAATTCCATCTCATCATCGCTCGATACAGCAACCACAGACCTCTTTAGGACACATGACCCACCAATAGCACCATCAAAGAGCCGGATTTCTTCATCTAACCCACTGGTAAAACAACCGACACACATGCTGAAACCGTTTTGAACTTGTGAGACAACAACTTCGATGGTCGCCTCATACGCAAAGCTAACACGTGAGACACCTACATCAATTGCGCCACAATCGCCCTCGATGCGAAATGTGAACGGGGTACGATCCCATGTGTCTATGTTATCCAAGCATGATACACCATCGATGACCTGTAGATCTTCTTTTTCATCTTTGCCTGCCTTGATCTTCATGTCATATTCGATTAGAATAGTACCGACCAATTCGATCCCTCGCTTAGGGCCAGACATGTTGATGAGAGAGCCCTACATAACCGAACAAAAGTAAGAAATATCTAAATTTGAATACTCCCTTTACAATGTTTTACTTGTAGCAATATTTGAAATTCAGTTAAAGGCATGTTCTATAATTGACGGCCAAGATTTTCTCCACATATCAAACAAAGATAACGGTGTTAGAAAGGAAAATCAGCTCATGCTATTTATTTGATTTTGTTTACAATCGCAAATACTTAATTAGATAAGCTTGTAAGTAATAAATGTCGTGATGGGATCATTCATGTTATGCATGTTTATATGCCTATAAATGAATGGAATCAATTTTTCATAGTTTACTTGATAGCAACAAAGAGTACAGAAATACTCTATTTGATTTTCTATTGACTAACGAACTAAGTGAAACATAGTTTCATAATTTATTCTTGTTCTTATAGAAAATCATCATTTTATAATACAAGACTTGGCATAGAAGTGGCTAATGGTTTTTTTTCTTGGCTCAAAAGATCCCATGGACCCAAATGCCTGCTTCGATGATGGGTTATTAATAGACTTATTCATTGAAAAAGTTCAGACATGCACACACCTGCTTCACCATGATGGGATCATCCCTGCTAAAATTAACGATATAATTAAGTAATGGATTCATATTATCCCGAGCTGCAATGTATCCATATAACTCGACTGAGCCAAGCTCCGCAGGAACTTTAGCCAACCTTAATGACAAAAACTGCAACATGTGACAACTTGTGTGTGACATGCAAGTTCCATTGCGCATTCTGCAATCTGTGGGATCTGAAAACATCATTGCCTCCAGCCAAGCTTTAAAGAAACAAGTTTTATCAGAATTGGAAAGTAATAAAAGAAACGAATGCTTGCCATACGAAAAGTAAACATGCCATTTAAGGATTCCACGGTCCTATTCCCTCTCATCCAAGTGAAACTACCGTTGTTCTTTTTAGTAAGAATTTTGCTCCGTTGAAAAAAAAATCTAGGAAACCCCAAGGAAAAAGAAAGTAGTACCAGGAGTCCAAGTTTGATCATGTTTTCTACAAGGAATCCATCCAACATACGTTCTTCCAGTGTGCTGTCTCTAATAGAAAGTGGGCGGTCCTAGCTAAAATCATAAGAATGCATGTGGGCAGTAGTTTTGAACAGGTGCTTAAATGTTCAGTGAAGCAGCTACACGGTTGCTTTGGAAACTATGAAACTGTTTGTGGTTTCGGAATGGAAACTGGAAGAACTCGTCGCTCATTTGGCAAAACATGACCCCACTGTTAAGAGTTGCACACTGCTTTGTCCAGCATGAAATTTGGAATACTACAATTAGTGGGTGTCAGCCTGTCAGGGCTGGAGGCATTGGCAGTCACACCGGAAATGCTCGTATGGATGGAGACTGGTGCCTCTTGTTGAAGAACCTTTCAGTGTTCATGCTTGCTGGAGAGCGACAAGAAGACTGAAGAATCAGAACAATGTGAGGAAGAGAAGTAGGAACTGGGCTTGGCTGCACTCTGAGCTGCACGGTTGTATCTTCCTATCTTCTGCAAATCAGACTAATTAGCATCATGGAGGTGCTGCAGATTCTCAGCTAGAGGACGGAACCGAAAAACTCTTCGCCCTGCCCGCTCCCGCGAGCGGCGGGGCGAAACCCTAGTTTAGGCGCCGCCGGCCCCCTCCCCTCCTTCCCCTCTCCCTCGCCGCCGCCGGGAGCGCTGCCGGGCAAAGTCCCGGGGCGTGGGCGGCGGCGGGGCCTCTCTTCCCCCTCGTCCGGCGGTGGTGGCGCGGGCTGGTGCTGTCGGCGGGGGCGCGGCGCTGGCGTGGGGCGCGGCGGCGTGGCTGATCTGCGGCGGCGTGGCGGCTGCGTGTGCTCGGCATGCTCGCGGCGGTTGCCGGCGTCCTGTCGGCGACGGTTGCGGGGGACGCGTGCTGGCGCCCGATCTGGCGGGGTGACCAGATGCGCCCAGCGAGGGACCTGCGCGTCCTCAGCCTGGCTGGCGGCGCGGCAGGGACGGCGGATGGAGATCCTGGCCGGGGAGGGCCGCGCGCCCGGGCCACGGCAGGGGTCTTGGCCCCTTGGCCGTCACCCCTCCCCCGCCCCAGATCCGATGGCGCAGACAGCCAAGGGGGCTCTCAGGCATCGATCTAGAAAGGGAGCTTCTTTCGCTGTTTCGCCGTTCTTCGGCGATCTCACAGGGGTGAATCTTGGTTTCTTCAGCTCTTCGGTGTGCTCAGCAGGGTCTCCGGGGTGGCGGCCCTGGGCGGTGGGAGTCTTGCTGGTTGGCGGGCGAGCCAAAGACTCTGGGGCTGGCTGGGTTCCTCGGTCGTGTGGGCGACGAGGGTCTGGCGAACTGCGCGGTGTGGGGGTGGTTTGGCTGATGCTTCCGCGTTGGCTACCTCCTTGCGGGCGACGGAGCGCATTTGCCTGGGGAAACCCTTGCCCGTGAGGGCCTCAACGGCGGCGGCTACGGTCGTCGTCCCCTTCTTGAAGGCGTTGGTGCGGCGGCTCTCGGTCGTTCTGCGTGCTCCGGGTGAAAGCCCAAGATCTTCGATCGGGCGGTAGCGGCGTTCATGCGTCGTTCTCTTCTTGAAGATGCCGCCTTGGAGCTCACGGCGTGCGGTTCTCCGATGTTGGTGTGGTGGAGTGGCGGTGCTGCGGCGTTGGTCCTCCGCCTGGCCAGCATGGGCAAGGCTGTCATGGTGTTCTGCGCCCGCGGTTTCCTTTGTCTGGGTTCTGCCTTGGTGCTTCAGCTGCGGTGCGTGGGTGGCGCTGATCTTCCGGTGGCGATCTACAACAATGGAGTTGGTCTGTTGGTGCGGTGTGTTTGTCGGTTCCCCGAGCTCTAGGGTGAGCTCCGGCACGACAACGCAGCCCGTCCAGTGTTTGCCCTTCCTCGGAGTAGTCTAGCCTTAGCCGTTTCTTTGATCCCTGCACCTGGTTGTAGCTCTTTGTTAGCCCGGTTCTTGTGTGTGGGTGTAGTGTTACCGTGTAAGCTGGGTTCAGCTCTTTGTATCCTCTTCGCCGTTGATGGCGTTATTAATTTAACGTTGGGCCGTTTGGCCTTTTATCTAAAAAAAAAATCTTCTGCAAATCATGCAGAGGGCATGTGCTCTCAAAAAACTGGGCTGTAATTATTTTCATCTTGATGGCATGCAATGGACTGGAACTCTAAGAAGAGAGTAATATATAATCACCTCAGGAAAGAAAATTTCCATTTAATGCACAACCTCATAAACTATACCACGGTTCACTACACTCCAAGAACTACCAAGACTGGTTATTTCACCCCTGATGAAATTTATTTTCTTTTGTTTTCTCCTTTTGTAAGTCCTCATTTATGTTGACTTTTTCCCGATGGTAGAGATAACATCATATCCTACATATAAATATTTTCATGGTTTCCCAAGAGTATCTGCATATGTGGGGAGCACCAAACCTGGCTAAAAAAATTTATGCGCACATACATGCTAAAAGGAATGAAGTGATGTAGCAGAGGAGAGGATGCAATCTGTCACACAAATTTTCACATAAAAGATACTTTTATGAGGAATAAAAAGAGATAAACATCATTCTGGAGTGAACTGAACACGATTTCGGGGGAAAAATTGGAGATGGGAAGCAGGGTAAAGCTGACCTGAAAAATGGTTTAGGGAGTTATCTGAACAATCAGAAGAGGGAGGAGATATAATGTCTGGTGAATCACAGCCGAAAGTATGCTATCCTGTGCTTTGGGGCGAGGTGGGCTAGGGGCAAAAACGAGGAATGACAGGGGCAGACAAAGACAACGGCCAATGGTGCAAGCCCAAAGGTGCAATTGTTACTCCCTCTGTCCTAAAAAGGATGGCTTAGATTTGTTTAAATTCATATGTATCTAGAAACTAAATAGTGTAGTGCCTAGAAACATCCGAATTTAGACAAACCCGAGACATCCTTTTCAGGACGTGGGAGTGGATGTTTCCAACTTTTGCAAACACCAATCAGTGAAACCCCTAGGTAATATTCTACTCCCTCCGTTCCACCAAAAGTGTCTAAACTTTGTCAAAATTTGGATGTATCTAGACGCTATCTAGTGAGCAGATACATTTAAATTTGATAAAATTGAGACACTTTTGGTGGGACGGAGAAAGTACTAGATTTCCCTTTATAAGAGCCATCGCACCGCCATCAATTAGTAAAGCGTAAACAGAGCAAAGAATAATTAACATCGAGATTTCAGGAGACAATATATCAGTTGACTCTAGCTTGAAAAGTTCCCTAATACTCCGTAACAAAATAAAAATAAAAAGGGAAAAAGATCACTTACTCTCATTACGGTCAGAAATACGATAATCAGTTTTCCAATGGTCTGTGCCGCTGTATATGGAACCGTCACGATGGCTGCTATTTGGAAATATCTCCTCTACATAATCAGGCATCGCTGCTGCAGCCAAAACTTCTCCAGGTGCATCAGGTTTGCTATCCATGACCTCCAAGGCTGTCCCAGAAGCATCTTTAAAACAAAAACTGTCGTTCCCGCTTCTTTTCCTCTCATCTTCAACATTATTGGCGGGAGGGGCATAGCTACAACGAGTAATGACCTTGGTCGTATCAGCATCCTCCATGTCTTGGGTAATGGCAGAGTGCTTGCTCGGGGAAACAATAAATTCATTGGCATGAGAAGAAGAGAACTCACCTGGAAAGACGACGGCTAGGTGAACTGAATGCAGGGAAGCCTGGAGGAACTCGTTGTGCAAGCGCTGATGGCCTCCAGCGAGGCCTACCAGATGCAGTGAGGAGAGGTCGAGCTGTATAGGCGAGGCGGTTCGCTGAGGCAGGAGTGGTGGCGACATTGGAGAGACGAGGAATCCAGCGTGAGAGGAATTTCAAAGGCACCATCTCGTATCTCGATTGCCGGTCTCTTTCCGCAGCTGAGCGCACGGCGGCGGCGAGGTGGCATAGGGGGCTTCGCCGGCGCCCCTCTTTACAAGGGGGTGTCAATCCGACGCCTCCCAAGAGTGGCCCAGCAACACGAGGCCCAGGACAGCCACGTCCGGGCGGCTTTGCTCCTCGTTTAGGGCATCTTCAGCCGGCCCGACGTAAAGTTTGCATCCGCGTGGACCGGAAATGCGTCTGGCACCATCTCCAGCGGGGCGACGCAAAGTGACCGGACCGTCCGCGGAGATGCAAACCTGGCCAAAATATGCGCCAGGTTTGCGTCTCCGCGGATACTCCGCGGTCGCTCCTAGCGTCCGCTCGCTTCCCCACGGGCCCTCATGGCACCGACCCAGATTCGATCGGCCTCGAATTCAGAACGCGCGCCGGTGTGGCAATCGTGCCGATCAATCGCCGCAATGGAGCGCCGAACCGCCGTGGAAGAGCAACCGCCGGCCTCTTCGTTATACGCGCCGCCGTTAATCCCCGCACATTATAACCCCCGTGTCTACGGTAATTCAAGTTCAACCGCCTCCTTCTTCTTCGTCTTGTTCTTCTTCTCCAACACCGGCACGCCATGAGCGACTACACGCTGCCGTTCGACTCGGAGAGCGAGGGCAAGTCGCCTGGATTTCTGCAGTGGTGGGAATCCCCTGCGACGCCAAGCGATCCGGGCTCCACGCCCAGTGACCCTGCCTCCACGCCGAGTGAGGAGGAGGAGGACGGAGGCGGCAATGGCAGTGAAGGCCAGGAGGAGGACGGAGGCGGCGCTGCCAGCGACGCTGAGGACGAGGAGGAGGGCCAGGAGGAGGAGGAGGACTCCGACACCAAGTTCGCCCGGTTGGAGGCGCAGGAGGCGGCGGACGACAAGGCGGCTGCAAGGAAGAAGTCCAGGGCCCGGGCAAGGGCGCTGGCGCGGGCGGCGCGTCGTCGTCCGTTCACCGACGACGACGCCATTTCTTCCAGTTTCAACTCCTCGACGGGCGCGTCGTCCTCCAGTTCCGACGAGGAGGTGACAAGCAAGAGGCGCAAGAGTTTCGACGACGAGGCAGGGCCTTCTAACAAGAAGGTCAAAAATTAGTTATAGTTTATATGTTTTTAAATTTGTTCTTCTTTGTATGTTAAATATGTTTGAATCTATTCGATTGAAGTATCCGGTTAATTGTTTAGGCTATAATCTATTCGATTAGAGCAACAAGACATCATTGAGTACTACTTTTTCGCGTTTAAACTTGATCATTCAACAAAAATGAAAAGAAGTAGCACAAAAAACACTTGCATGTCCAAAATGCGTCGGACCGCTGGAGGTAGCCCCCGACGCAAACGGACATTTCGTCCCTTGCGGTCATTTTGGCGTCCGCCAGACGACGCAAACGGATGCCAGCGGACAATTTGGGCGTCCGAAATGCGTCGCGCCGCTGGAGATGCTGAAAGTGCATGGAGCCCCCATGTGTGGTTTTGGTAATTAATGACAATCCCTATGGACTAATGTTTGCATTGAGTTATATTTGTAGGAGTTGTTCATAGGCAATGCTTGAACCATATGTTGGCTTCAAGATTGCAATAAAAAGCAAATGAAGAAGATCAAGTGTCAAGTATGTCTTGAAGGTGAAGATGAAGTGAGCTCTCAAGGTTAACTTCAAGACATCAACAAAATGAAGTGCAAGTTCAAGATGAGCCAACTTGAAGAGATCATATGCTTGAAGGCAATGCTTGAACCATATGTTGGCTTCAATATTGCAATAAGAAACAAATGTAGAAGATCAAGTGTCAAGTATGTCTTGAAGATGAAGATGAGGTGAGCTCTCAAGGTTAACTTCAAGACATCAACGAAATGAAGTGCAAAGTGTCAAGTATGTCTTGAAGATGAAGATGAAGTGAGCTCTCAAGGTTAACTTCAAGACATCAACGAAATGAAGTGCAAAGTGTCAAGTATGTCTTGAAGATGAAGATGAAGTGAGCTCTCAAGGTTAACTTCAAGACATCAACGAAATGAAGTGCAAGTTCAAGATGAGCCATCTCGAAGAGATTCTTTGCTTGACTCTTGCCATCCATATGGTGATCATGGATATGAGAAGATGCGCCGAAGAAGAAGCTCTCCCATGGTGGATTATGGGGGAGCAATCTATATGGTGTTCATGGATATGTGAAGATGCGCCGAAGAAGAAGCCCTCCCATGGTGGATTATGGGGGAGCAATCCACAAGACTTCGTCAAGCAAGCACAATCAAGAAAGGCGTTCCATCTTGTCGCGGTCAAGACCGTCATCATCAAGCTCAAGTGGAATGCGTAAGGTTAAGGTTTGCTCTTGATAGGGTTTCTTTCTCACCGGTCTCATGGTGTAGTTGGAGACCGGTTTATAGTTTAGTTGTCGTACTATCAAGAGGGCCCTCGGGTGAGTAACTCGATCGTATCCTTCGGAGAGCTCAAACTTTTGCATCCTTGCATCATCTTTCTTGGTTGTTATTTGGATCTTATCCATGTGATGTTTTAGAGCTTGTGCTTATTCTCATGACAAGCTCTAGTTCATCAAGAATGGTTTTTGCACGGGCTACTTGTTGCATTTTCAAGGTTGGAGGTTTTACCGGTATGTCTTTTTTAGATAGGTCAAACCTTTCGTCATTTATTTCTATCCTACCTTGCTGGACTATGATGGTTCCCTGCACGATCTTGTAGAGCTTGTTACTAGCTTTGAAACAAGCTCAAGATCATCAAAATCGGAGCCGGATGCTCAAGTTATGATCATTCTCGTTTTGGTGTTTCTGCAGTTTTCGGGGGGGGGGGGGGGGGGGGGGGTTATTCCGGCCCGGATTCAAAATATCCGGCCAAATATCTGGCCCCCTTACTGCGAGCAGTTTTCTCAAGTCCTTAGCCATTTTCGGGGGCCGGATATTTTGCAAATATCCGGCCCGGAAAATCCGGCCTGAGCATACCCAAACGGTCATATTTCGATGGGAGGGGTATTTAAGCACCCCTTCTTCCTCCTTGGGCTGGTTGGTTCACTCTCTCTCTCTCCCCTCCATTGTTGTCCTTCAAAGCTTGCCCTAGTTCTTGATTCCTCCCATGATTCTTGCATATTCTTGAGGGAAAAGAGAGAGGAGATCTAGATCTACATCTTGACCAATCAAATCCCTCGCTTTGTGAGTGGAATCCTATAGATCTAGATCTTGGAGAATTTTGTGTTCTCCTCTTTGTTCTTCCTCTCTTATTCCCCCAATAGCTTTTGTAGCTTTGTTGGAATTTGAGAGAGAAGGACTTGAGCATCTTTGTGGTGTTCTTGCCATTGCATTTGGTGCATCGGTTTGAGTTCTCCACGGTGATTCGTGGTGGTGAAAGCAAGAAGGCTGTTATTCTTGGGTTCTTGGAATCCTAGACGGATTCTAGGCCTTTGTGGTGATTTGTTGGAAGCCTCCAATTAAGTTGTGGAAGTGTGCCCCAACCTTTGTGTAAGGCCCGGTTTCCGCCTCGAGGGAAATCCCTTAGTGGAACTTTGACCTAGGCCTTTGTGGCGAGGGTCACCAGAGATTTAGGTGAGGCGCCTTCGTGGCGTTCGGTGTGTGGTGTGAGTACCGCATCTTGGGGTGAGGCCTTTGTGGCGTTGGTGTGCATCGAGCAACCACACCTCAAGGTGAGCCTCTTGTGGCGTTCGGGAGCACTAAGCCACCGCACCTCTCCACCGGAGATTAGGACTCGCAAAAGTGTGAACGCCGGGATAAATCATCGTCTCCCGCGTGCCTCGGTTATCTCTATACCCGAGCTCTTTACTTATGCGCTTTACCTTGTGATAGCCATCATGCTTGAAGTTATATATATCTTGCTATCTCATACTTGCTTGTATTGCTTAGCATAAGTTGTTGGTGCACATAGATGAACCATTGCTTAGAATAAGTTGTTGGTGCACATAGGTGAACCATAGTATATAGGCTTTGGGCTTGACAAAGTAAACGCTAGTTTTATTCCGCATTTGTTAAGCCCATCTCTTAAAAGTTTTAAATTGCCTATTCACCCCCCTCTAGGCGACATCCATGTCCTTTCAATTGGTATCAGAGCAAGGTCTCTCATTCTTAGGCTTCACCGCCTTGAGAGTAAAGATGTCGGTTAGGGGATTAGCGCACAATAACTTGTTTATATTTGATGGCACAAATTATGTTCTATGGAAAATTTATGTGCTTAATATATTGCGGGGTATTTCTCCGAACATGGAGCGATTTCTTGACATGGGTTTTTCTTCTCTTAAGGATCCTCAAAGTTTATCTCTTGAGGACGAGAAAAACTCTTGCCTCGATGCTCTTGCTTCTCATGTGTTTTCCATTGTTGTGAGCAATGTAGTTACTTCATCAATCATGCCCTTTGGGAGCGTTCATGAATTATGGACAAAGCTTCAAGACAAATATGATGTGTCCAATATTATTGAGGATGATTGTATTGCTTCCACTTCCGGCCGTGATGAGTTCTCATCTTCATCCACTTCACCAAAGTGTGGTAAGACACAAGGTAATGATATGGTGAGTGGTGATGAAAATTGCAATATTGATATTGAGATTACTATTGATGATTCTTCATCTCTATCTCATTGCAATGCTTCATCTTCGGACTTAAACACATCTAGCACTAGAAATGATTTACATGCTTGTGTTGATAGTCCTTGCATATCATGTGTAAGTTGCTTGAATAAATCTCATGATGATATGCCTGATTTTTCTTGTGGCCATGATAAAAATGATTCTATTTCCTCTAGTTGTTGTGTGGCTAACAATGTAGAGGAAACCAAAGATTCTATTGGTCAAGACAAGATCTTGAAAGGAGCCTCAAGTAACTCCTCATCTTTATCTCACGGTTCTCATATATGCCTTATGGCCAAGGGTTCCACGGTACCTCCTACCATGGAACCTAATATTTCTCGTGGGGATAAGGATGAGGATGAATATGAAGTAAATGATTGGGTTGTCTCTCTACGCGATAAGGGTAAGAGTGTTTTCAAGGTTATTTGCAAAGATAAAATTGCTTGCTCTCACTTCTTTGAAATCTTGACTACCGCTATTGAGAGCCAAAAACTTATTTGGATGCATGAGAACACCATTGATAAAAAGGGTGCTCTTGAACGTGAGTATGCCAATGATGTGGCATCCCTAAAGGATGAACTTGAAGAAGAACAAACCACCAAGGAAGCTCTTGAGGAGACCTTTGCTCTAGAATTGTCTAGAGAAAAGGAAAACCATGATAGAGCTCTTGAGATGGCAAATGAACTAAAGCTAAAAAATGATAAGCTTGTGTTTGTTAATGCTAAACTCCTTGAGGATTTTGAGCAACTCAAAAGGGCTCAAGGGTCATTGAGAGTGTACTCACTAAACTCACCGAGTCGCATGAGAAACTTAAAGATTCGTATCTAAAGGAGCATGCAAACTTGCCTTCTCCTATTGCTATTAATAATGATGCTTGTGCTACTAACTCTACTTCTTGTGAAGCATCTATCTTGAAGGAGAATGTTGAGCTAAGGGCTCAACTTGATTTGCTAACTAGCAATTATGGGAAATTGGAAGAAAATCATGGAAAGCTTTCTAGCTCCCATGAGGATCTTCTAGCCTCTCATGATAGGCTAAAGTTAGCTCATGAGGCTATCATATCTAAGGCAACACCTTGTGAGCCTCATGTGGGTACTAGCACTACTACTCAAAATGTTATATTGCCATGTGCTAGTCCTAGTAATTCATCCACTCATAATATTGCTAAATCTTGTGATGAATTATCTTCCTTGCCTTCTTGCTCTAACAATGAAGGTTCTACTTCCTCTAGTACTTGTGTTGTTACTAACCATGTAGATGAAATCAAAGAGCTCAAGGCTCAAGTCACTTCTTTGAAGAATGACTTGGTAAAGAGTCATGAAGGGAAATGCAAACTTGACACGATGTTAAGTGTGCAACAATCCCCCAATGATACGAGTGGACTTGGATTCAACTCCAACAACAAGAACAAGTCCAAGAACAACATTTTAAGAAGGGCCAATTACAAGTCAAAGACCCGGCCAAGATTGTTTGCTTCAAGTGCAAAATTGAAGGGCATCATGTTAGATCTTGCCCTTTGAAGAAGAAGCAAAAAGGGAAGCTGTTGCGGTCAGAAACCCACTGGCGAGCAGCGACGGGCAACACAGTAGAGCCGGGAACAACTTAGGGCTGCGGCTGGCCCTGGTCCCTCCGAGCGACGGCCCGCAAAGCCTCTGGTACGCACGTCCGATGCTGGTGCAAGGGCGTGCCACCTGACCTATACCCGGTCAGGAAGGTGATGGAGATGCCTCGCTGTTGCGGTCAAAACCCACCGGCGGGCAGCGACGGGCAACACAGTAGAGCCGGGAACAACTTAGGGCTGCGGCTGGCCCTGGTCCCTCCGAGCGACGGCCCGCAAAGCCTCTGGTACACACGTCCGATGCTGATGCAAGGGCGTGCCACCTGACCTATACCTGGTCAGGAAGGTGATGGAGATGCCTCGCTTAGTTTCCTGCATGGCATACACGTAAACATTAAATACGAGCCTCGATCGGCTCTCGTGTTATCCGTGAATCGGCTCAAGGAGCCGATCCACCCATGATTCGTACGAGGTGCACGAATATATGGTGGTCCTGCTTGATCAAGATAAAGCTAATGCGATCTACGACGATTTAGGGTTTTCACCGCATAATCGGATCATCCTACTCACGATTGGGCCTCGCGGCCACGCACGGTGATCGTAAGCCGATCCTAGACAAGGCCTAAAAACCAACACGAGGTTGATCCCCGGAACATCCTGCCTAGGACTAGCAAACGACACCCTACGTGCTGCTGGATCCTCCAACCCTTTGTAAGGCCTAACTATTGCAGATATTAAACTAACCCTTGAAGAACAAGGAGCAACCGTAACGGATCGGATCTACTAAATAATGATCAAGCGGGGTGCCGCCCCTACACCTAAGATAGGTGTAAGGGCGGCTAGATATGCAAGGGTTGCACTACGATAGCATGTTATACGAAGAACTATGCTAACCCTAACACATCTATGATAACCACGTTGCTCGCCATCAAAAAGGCTTCAGTACGAGCAACGCATGAACAACATAAAGCTTCTGCTGCCTAGATCGCAAGATGCGATCTAGGCAGCATGATGCTTACCGGTAGAAACCCTCGAGACGAAGGAGTTGGCGATGCGTCGAGATTGATTTGTTGGTTGAACGTTGGTTGTTGTTTATTCCATAAACCCTAGATACATATTTATAGTCCAGGGACTTTCTAACGTGGGAATAATCCCCACCGTGCACGAGACGAACTCTAACTTTTAATCTAAGATGCGATCTACTATAACTAAAGATACACGGGCAATCTAGCCCAAATTCTTCATGCAAGGCCGCTTCAGAGATCTTCCACGTGTAATCTTCCAAGCCCATCTCCCTTACGGCCCACCTCCTGATTTGGCCAAAATCTGGTGATAACACATGCCCCCTGGTTTTGGCAATGATAATTTCAAAACCACTCTGTTTTTCCTTCGAAGGGTCATGTCGTGGCGGAAGCGGACTGTCGCAGTATTCTTCATCATGATGACCTGCCTTCTCAACTTCTCTGCACGATTTGACAATTTTGGCTCCATCCCCTCGGAAACTGCTTGAGCAATAAATTTCCACTAGGCTCCTTATTATTTAACCGTGCCGATTGATTAGCCCTCTTCATCCCCTTCCTCTGTTCTAGCTATCGGCACAAAAAAAAACCTCTTCCCCTGTAGCAATGTCTTCCTCTTCCTCTGTCTCCTCCGGCCTCTCCCTTCAATCCTTCTCTTCGAGCGAACCGGAGTGGAACTCCGATCACGCGCCAGAGGGCGACCTGCCTCTGACCGATGGGGAAGAAGACCTCAAGTTCCTCATCGATGGGGAGCTGATAAGCGAAAGTGAAGATGACCTCCATCCCTGGGCGAAACCCACCTCCCCCGACGGGAAGGCGGAAGAAGTAGAGGAAGAAGAAGAAAAGAGGAGGGTGGCCCCTCTTCCCCCGCTAAGCTTCTGCCGGCCAAGCGATTCCGCGCTTGGGCGGACAGCGAAGACGATGATGATGACGAGGAGGAAGAGGAGGAGGATGAATCCTCCTCCTCCATCGGGTATCCGCCGACCAAGCGCTTCCGCTCCTGGGCGGACAGCGAGGATGATGATGATGACGAGGAAGATGAAGCTCCGGCCAAGGGCTGGGGTAGCAGCGATGAGGAGCTTCCTGGGAGCAGCGCCGACGACATCGACGACGGCGATGATGAGGACAGCGACGACTAGTAGAGTAGGACTAGTAGTAGCAGTGCACTAGGCACCAGATCCTTCTTTTGAGAGCCATCGGCTCTTTCTTGTAAAGCCGCTCCTTTGAATTAATGAAAATTGTTCTTTCAATTCATCTTTCAATTAATCCAATTTCACTCCTTCCGCTTGCCACACCAAGACCGATAACAACGTATCGGATTCCTTTTCCTTTAGACGCCCAAGAAGCCGGACTCAAATATCGATTAGACCGTCAATCAAGCACTTCCTAAATTTAGACTGCGATTTGACCTCTGACCATAAATTTTCGCAATCCCATAGCCGATGACTATTCATCGGCTATTTTGAGAATCCAGTCCCATTCCTTTTCTTGCAGCAGCAGAACGGTCCAAAACTTGTAAAAGCCGACGGCCTCCTTTTCTGGCTTCTCTCCGTAACTTTAGCAGTCTTCTTCTGCAACACCTCACTGCTTTCAGAGAAGACCACGATGCAAGGTCAGCCGATGCAACTCCAATCGGCTCCCCAAACAGAGCATCTATCAAGTTAGCTGCCCCCGAGCCTTACTCAAGGCGAGGATGTCGATGAGGATGCACCAAAGCCGATCCTCTTCCCTTGAAAGCCGATATATCTTCTGACAGCGCTGCTGAACTAGTACCAGGGGTTGAAAATCCTCGACAAGAAGGTTCAGGCACCAGAATCGGCTCAATGTAGCTGAGGAAGCTCTCATTGTTTTACTCCCTCGAGAAAGCAGAAGGCCCCACAGCTGAACTGGATTTGGTGGAGATCCGGTAAACCTTGTATAATTGCACTAAAGTCGATGGCTGCGCATCGGCTTCGTTTCTTAATTCTAAAGTCGATGATTTTTTTTTACTGGCCGATTTTTTCCTATCGGCCCCAATATTTTACTGCACACATGTTCTCCTGCACATGTTCACATGTTCATCGTGTTTAGGTGCCCCCCGAGCCGAATCTGTCAGGGAACGGTAGATATCGGCTCTGTAATTTGTACGTTGGCTCCGGTAGGATCAATGACGAACACAAGCAGAACATGTGGTGAGGATAATTTTGGCCGATTGCTGGAATCGGCCTCCATATCGATTGAAGCGCTGACTGAAGGTTCTGTAATGCCCCTTCATAGATTTTTGGGGCCGATCACAAGGATCAGCCTCGCCACCTTTGCTCATTGCTGTGCTTCAGCTACATGGTCAGGCCAGTGGACCAGACCATCCCAACCTCATCCTTTGTCATGTCGATGCACTCGCTGTCGTCCACCTTAAGTGCATCGTTTAATCTTGGAACGCTAACCTCCGAAGGAAGGATGAACACCATGTTTGTGCCAGCCGATGTTTCATCATCGGCTATCCTTTGCTTGGGGCGCCACTCCATTTTCCGTGGACGACCCTCTTCATCGAGGGTTCGCTGAACTTTCGCAGCCAGATCAGGTCGTGCCTTCCTCAGCGTATGCAAGTATAACCTTTCGGCTTCCTCCAGGCCGCGCAATCGCTGAACCCTGCGCTTTTGTGAACGGCTGAGTCCATCAGGGCACCACCTTGGCCGGTGGTACCTGTCTTCTTCTTCTTCTTGTCCCTCGTCTTCTGAATCCTTGAGATCTTCCAGCCGAGGGGACTCAGCGCGTTTGCTTTGTAGTGGGAGAGGCCCTAGGCGCTTGAATACGGACACGTTGGCTGCCTCCTTCTTCTTCTGGTTGCATTCTGGGCAATTGCCGATTGTGGGCAATCGGCTCATTCCTGAATCCCAGCAGTGTCTGAAGAAGGGGCAGTCCTAGTGCCTATCATTGTCGTCTTGCTCCCTTGATTTTCCTTTGGCACGGCGCTCGTGTTCCCCCTCATCGCGATCATGCCGACGATATCTTCTGGCTTCTCTAGCCAGACGATCTCTTTCATCATCATCGCTGGATCGTCGGCGTTGGTCATACTGACTCACATACTTGTTGAGGAGGAGATCAGAGAGGGGTCGCTGATATCTTATGTTCTTCACTTCTCCCTCTGTGACGTAGCGCTTGCCATCATGACGGAGCCGATCGCGTGGAGCGGCCTCCTCTGTGTCCTTGCTACGAGAGCAGCTGCCCTCGTCTCCATCTTTGCCAGAGTGGTGCCCAGGTCCTACCATGTTGATGCTGAACGAGGATCCTGGCTGGCAACCTTCAGGGTAAGTGCATTCCACCATGTTAACGGCGGGGAAGGGTTGGGTGTCGACCTTCATGGCGTACTGGTTGAAAATCAGACGTCCTTGTTCTATCGCCACTTGGATCTGCTGACGCCATACCCTGCAGTCGTTGGTGGCATGGGAGAACGAGTTATGCCATTTGCAGTATGGCTTTCCGTTCAGCTCCTGTATCGTGGGGAATTTGAGACCTTCGGGAATCGTCAACTGCTTCTCCTTGAGCAGGAGGTCGAAGATTTGCTCAGTTTTGGTCACGTCAAAATCGAATCCCCTGGGCGGGCCTGGTGGCTTTACCCATTTGCAGGACACGGGGGTTGCCCCCCGAGTCCATTCAGCCACTGCTACCTCTTGATCTCCCGCAGAAACTTCGTCTTCCTCTGCCTCGACTAGGACTACTGCACGCTTGAATTTGTCCTGGTACAGGTTCGGGTGGCGCTGTTCATATGCCGACAGTTTCTGAACCATGTGCGCCAGTGAGGGGTAGTCTGCTTGGGAGGCCATGTCCTTGAGTGGTGTTGCAAGGCCCGCCACTGCCAACTCGACTGCTTCCTTTTCAGTCACACGAACCGAATAACATCGGTTCCTAAGATTCCTGAAGCGCTGGATGTATTCTGTCACAGTTTCTCCACGCTTCTGACGTATTTGTGCTAGATCGGCAAGGCCAGACTCGGAAGCCTCTGAGTGGTACTGCATATGGAACTGTTCTTCCAACTGCTTCCAAGTCCGGATCGAGTCTGGTGGCAACGAGGTGTACCACCCGAAAGCCGATCCCGTGAGGGATTGTGAGAAGAACCTCACGCGTAGTGGATCCGACACTGAGGCCGTTCCTAGCTGTGCCAAATATCGGCTCACATGCTCGATGGAGCTGGAACCATCTGATCCACTGAATTTGGAGAAATCAGGGAGCCGATATTTAGGTGGTAGCGGGATCATCTCGTACTCGTCGGGGTACGGCTTGGAATAGCCGATCGCCCTCCTTTTCGGTACCATGCCGAACTGGTCTCTCAGTATGGTACTGATCTGATCCGCTGTGCTGGCTGCAGGAGTTGAACTCTGAAGATTCGCCGGGGTGGCGTACTTAGCCAGCCATGCTTGGTTTTCCAGTTCTGAGCCAACTGCAGGAGCTGAGCTCTGGAGGTTCGTCGGGGTGGCGTACTTAGTTAGCCACGTCTGCTTCTCAAGATCTGTCGCTGACGTTCCTCCTGTTTTCCCAGAAGTCCCTGATGTTGTGGCCTGGTTTGTGAGCGCCTGCCACCGCAATCTGGCACATACGTGCACATGTACCCGTGAGGGTTCTCCTTAGGCGCCTCATGCAAGAACTGGCAGTCACTAGGGTCACCACCGATCTTGTAGACGACGAATGCCGGTGAATTCGGCACTTCTGGTGCTACCAACGCAAATGGCAGCGGTGGACGGGACTGGAGTGGCAACTCTCCTTGATGCGTCCCGAGAGCTGGTCCTGACGGCGAGTACTGGTGTCTCATGATCTCCTGGATCACCCGAAGAGCGACACGCTCCAACGTGCTTACCAGGTTCTCAGAGTGACGGTGTAGCGAGTGAGCCACCAAGTAGTTGATCTCCTGCCGCAGGGACCTGGTGCGTTCTTCTGACGGGGCAGAGAGGTCTATCCCATCGAGTGCACCATCAGGCAAGAACCCCTTCCACCTGATGCCATGTGAACGGGTTCTGTGAAAAGAGCCGATGAGGTCGGCTTCGAGGATGGCTTTGACCTCGTCATACTTCTTCTTGAGCTCGTCGGTCAGATCCTCGTACGTGACTGGAGTGCCGTCCGCCATCTCAGATGTAGATGGCGAGGTGGTTGATGTCGAAGCTTGTCCCACCGGGCGTGCCAGAATGTGTTGCGGTCAAAACCCACCGGCGGGCAGCGACGGGCAACACAGTAGAGCCGGGAACAACTTAGGGCTGCGGCTGGCCCTGGTCCCTCCGAGCGACGGCCCGCAAAGCCTCTGGTACACACGTCCGATGCTGATGCAAGGGCGTGCCACCTGACCTATACCTGGTCAGGAAGGTGATGGAGATGCCTCGCTTAGTTTCCTGCATGGCATACACGTAAACATTAAATACGAGCCTCAATCGGCTCTCAGGTTATCCTGTGAATCGGCTCAAGGAGCCGATCCACCCATGATTCGTACGAGGTGCACGAATATATGGTGGTCCTGCTTGATCAAGATAAAGCTAATGCGATCTACGACGATTTAGGGTTTTCACCGCATAATCTGATCATCCTACTCACGATTGGGCCTCGCGGCCACGCACGGTGATCGTAAGCCGATCCTAGACAAGGCCTAAAAACCAACACGAGGTTGATCCCCGGAACATCCTGCCTAGGACTAGCAAACGACACCCTACGTGCCGCTGGATCCTCCAACCCTTTGTAAGGCCTAACTATTGCAGATATTAAACTAATCCTTGAAGAACAAGGAGCAACCGTAACGGATCGGATCTACTAAATAATGATCAAGCGGGGTGCCGCCCCTACACCTAAGATAGGTGTAAGGGCGGCTAGATATGCAAGGGTTGCACTACGATAGCATGTTATACGAAGAACTATGCTAACCCTAACACATCTATGATAACCACGTTGCTCGCCATCAAAAAGGCTTCAGTACGAGCAACGCATGAACAACATAAAGCTTCTGCTGCCTAGATCGCAAGATGCGATCTAGGCAGCATGATGCTTACCGGTAGAAACCCTCGAGACAAAGGAGTTGGCGATGCGCCGAGATTGATTTGTTGGTTGAACGTTGGTTGTTGTTTATTCCATAAACCCTAGATACATATTTATAGTCCAGGGACTTTCTAACGTGGGAATAATCCCCATCGTGCACGAGACGAACTCTAACTTTTAATCTAAGATGCGATCTACTATAACTAAAGATACACGGGCAATCTAGCCCAAATTCTTCGTGCAAGGCCGCTTCAGAGATCTTCCACGTGTAATCTTCCAAGCCCATCTCCCTTACGGCCCACCTCCTGATTTGGCCAAAATCTGGTGATAACACTCGCTTAGTTTCCTGCATGGCATACACGTAAACATTAAATACAAGCCTCGATCGGCTCTCAGGATATCCTGTGAATCAGCTCAAAGAGCCGATCCACCCATGATTCGTACAAGGTGCATGAATATATGGTGGTCCTGCTTGATCAAGATAAAGCTAAAGCGATCTACGACGATTTAGGGTTTTCACCGCATAATCGGAACATCCTACTCACGATTGGGCCTCGCGGCCACGCACGGTGATCGTAAGCCGATCCTAGATAGGGCCTAAAAACCAACACGAGGTTGATCCCCGGAACATCCTGTCTAGGACTAGCAAACGACACCCTACGTGCCGCTGGATCCTCCAACCCTTTGTAAGGCCTAACTATTGCAGATATTAAACTAATCCTTGAAGAAACAAGGAGCAACCGTAACGGATCGGATCTACTAAATAATGATCAAGCGGGGTGCCGCCCCTACACCTAAGATAGGTGTAAGGGCGGCTAGATATGCAAGGGTTGCACTACGACAGCATATGATACGAAGAACAATGCTAACCCTAACATATCTAAGATAACTACGTTGCTCGCCATCAAAAAGGCTTCAGTACGAGCAACGCGTGAACAACATAAATCTTGTGCTGCCTAGATCGCAAGATGCGATCTAGGCAGCATGATGCTTACCGGTAGAAACCCTCGAGACGAAGGAGTTGGCGATGCGCCGAGATTGATTTGTGGTTGAACGTTGGTTGTTTATTCCATAAACCCGAGATACATATTTATAGTCCAGGGGACTTTCTAACGTGGGAATAATCCCCACCGTGCACGAGACAAACTCTACCTAAACGACACGTATCCTACTATATTACAGATACACGGGCCAACTAGCCCAAACTTTGCATAACAGGACGATTCACGTATTTCTTCCATGTATATTCTTCAAATCCATCTTGATCGCGGCCCACCTCTGACTCGGTCAAATTCTGGTGATAACACATGCCCCCCTGGTTTTGGAATTGGTAATTCCAAAATCACTCTGCTTTTCCTTCGTTGGGTCATGTCGTGGCAGAACCGTTGCAGTATCCTTCATCATGATGCCTTGCCTTCTCAACTTCTCCGTGTGACCTGGCAGTTTTTTTTTTCTTTTAGGCACCACTTCCTCGGAAACTGCTGTGGCATTGAATTTCCACTATATCCCCTTTTATTTAACCGCTCCGCACAGTTTACTTCCGCATCCCCTTCGCATTAGCACTCCAAAAGCCCTCCTGCGCCACCATGTCTTCTTCCTCCTCTGCTTCATCGGATCTTTCCACCCAGTCCTCTTCCTCTCGCGAGCCGACGCCGGAGCCGAACCCGGCGGAGGTCCACGCAGCCAATACCCGCCGCGCCTTCGAGGCCGGGGAGGAGTCTAGCCATGACTTCTCCATCTGGTCGGAGGACGACAAGTCCCTGACCGACGGGGAAAGCGAGCTCCGCTTCCTCGCCGATAGGGAAATGGAGGAGGAGAGCGATGACGATCGCTTCTCCTGCGACGACTTCACCTCTCCCGAGGAGGAGGAGGAGGAGGAGAAGGAGGAGGAGGAGGAGGAGGACGACACCCCCTCCGACGAGCCGCCGGCCAAGCACTTCTGCCCCTGGCCGGGGAACCTCAGCGACTTCGACAGCGACGACGATGACGCTGACGAGGAGGACGAGGACAACGAAGGCCCGGTCGGCGGCCGCTAGAGCAGCGACGACGAGCCCGCCGGGAGTAGCGCCGACAGCGGCGACGACGGCGACGACGAGGGCAGCGACGGCCCATAGATTAGGACCATTAGCATAGGATCAGTAGTAGTAGATGGGGCAATGTACCCCCTAGTACTTCCTTTTGAGAGCAATCAGCTCTTTATGTAAGAAATCTTGCTTATCAATGAAGAACTTCCCCAAATTTGATCTTGCCGATTTCCTTTGAGCTTAATTTAGCCGATTTTCCTCTCATACTGATTTTGCCGATTTGTCCCCTTAGCCAATGCGTAATGAGCCGATAGCAATGCATCGGTCCTTTAAAAGTCATCCTTCAATTCTTCAACTGATGATCTTGAAATCTGGCGGATAATGTAGAGTCTTCAGGAAAGCCTTTGAATTCTTCCAACCAGACCCAATGGTCTTCTTCAAACACTCATCATTTTGTGAAGGAGGTTGCAACGAAGGATTAGCCGATGGTACCCCAATCGGCTCCTAAACAGAGCATCTATCAGGCCTGCTGCCCCCCGAGCCTTACTCAAGGCGAGAACGTCGATGAGGATGCACCAAAGCCGATCACCTTTCTTCCCTTGAAAGCCGATATATCTCTTCTGACAGCACTGCTGAACTAGCACTAAGGGCTAAAAATCCTCGATAAGAAGGTTCAGGCACCAGAATCGGCTCAAGGTAGCTGAGGAAGCCCTCATTGTTTTACTCCCTCGAGAAAGCAGAAGGCCCCACAGCTGAACTTGACTTGGTGAAGATCCGTGCTTTGAACACGCAGCCAGCAGATCCTGCGTAGTTATACTAGAGTCGATGGCTGTGCATCGGCTTTGTCTCTTAGTTCTAAAGTCGATGTCCGCATCGGCTGTATGTCACAAATTTTTTTTTACTGGCCGATTTTTTCTATCGGCCCCCAATGTTTCACTGCACACAGGTTCATCTGCACCTGTTCATCTGATTAGATGCCCCCCGAGCCGAATCTGCCAGGTGACTGCAGATATCGGCTTTGTGGTTAGCCAAGGCACTGTATTTGCACGTCGGCTCCGCTAGGATTCGTGTTGACTCTCATCCGCCGACGTGACCGCTGCCCAATAGATCAATGTTGATCGTAAGCAGAACCTGTGGTGAAGATAATTTTGGCCGATTGCTGAAAATCGGCCTCCATATTGATCGAAACGCTCAATGAAGGTCTTGTAATTTTCCTTCATAGATTTTTTGGGGCCGATCACAAGGATCAGCCTCGCCACGTTTGCTCATTGGTTTGCTCCAGTTACATGGTCAGGCCGGTGGATAAGACCAGCCTAACCCTGCCCTTCGTCACGTCGATGCACTCGCAGTCATACAAATTGATACCTGAGAGTGGCTCTTGGCCTGCTGTTTCCCAAGCATTCGTGTCAGCCGTTGAAATCTCGGCTGAATCATCGGCCTGGACGACTTCTACCTCATCTCCATCCCACTGTATTACGCATTGGTGCATCGTGGAGGGAATGCAGCAGTTGGCGTGGATCCAATCTCTTCCTAGCAGAACAGCATAGGTGCTCTTGCTATCGACGATGAAGAACGTCGTAGGGATAGTTTTCCTTCCTACGGTCAGGTCCACGTTCAGAACACCTTGTGCGTCAGATGCTTGGCCGTTGAAATCGCTCAATGTCACGTTGGTCTTGATCAGATCTGAGCTAGAGCGTCCCAACCTCCGTAGCATAGAGTATGGCATAATGTTGACTGCCGCTCCGGTGTCCACCAGCATCTTATTGACAGGCCTCCCATCGATATAACCTCGCAAGTACAAGGCCTTCAGATGTCTGTAGCTTCTTTCTCGTGGCTTCTCAAAGATAACCGGCCGTGGGCCGCAGTCAAGTTGTGCCACAGGTGCCTCGTCTAATCCTGGAGCACTGAACTCCGAAGGAAGGATGAACACCATGTTTGTGCCAGCCGATGTTTCATCATCGGCTTTCCTTTGCTTGGGGCGCCACTCCATTTTCCGTGGTCGACCCTCTTCATCCAAGGTTCGCTGAATTTTCGTGGCCAGATCAGGCCGCGCCTTCCTTAACGTGTGCAGGTATAACCTTTCGGCTTCCTCCAAACCACGCAGTCGCTGAACCCTACGCTTTTGGGAACGGCTGAGTCCATCAGGGCACCACCTTGGCTGGTGGTACCTGCCTTCTTCTGCTTCTCCCTCGTCTTCCAAATCCTCGAGATCTTCCAACCGAGGGGACTCAGCGCGTTTGCTTCGAGGCGGGAGAGGCCCTAAGCGTTGGAACACGGACACGTTGGCTGCCTCCTTCTTCTTCTGTTTGCATTCTAGGCAATTGCCGATTGTGGGCAATCGGCTCATTCCTGAATCCCAGCAGTGTCTGAAGAAGGGGCAGTCCCAATGCCTATCTTCGTCGCCTTGCTCCCTTGATTTTTCTTTGGCACGGCGCTCGTACTCCTCCTCATCGCGATCATGCCGACGATGTCTTCTGGCTTCTCTAGCCAGACGATCTCTTTCATCATCATCGCTGGATCGTCGGCGTTGGTCATACTGACTCACATACTTGTTGAGGAGGTGATCAGAGAGGGGTCGCTGATATCTTATGTTCTTCACTTCTCCCTCTGTGACGTAACGCTTGCCATCGTGACGGAGCCGATCGCGTGGAGCGGCCTCCTCTGTGTCCTTGCTACGAGAGCAACTGCCCTCGTCTCCATCCTTGCCAGCGTGGTGTCCAAGTCCTACCATGTTGATGGTGAACGAGGATCCTGGCTGGCAACCTTCAGGATAAGTGCACTCCACCATGTTAACGGCGGGGAAGGGGTGGGTGTCGACCTTCATGGCGTACTGGTTGAAAATCAGACGTCCTTGTTCTATCGCCATTTGGATCTGCTGACGCCACACCCTGCAGTCGTTGGTGGCATGGGAGAGCGAATTATGCCATTTGCAGTATGGCTTTCCGTTCAGCTCCTGTGCCGTGGGGAATTTGAGACCTTCGGGTATCTTCAACTGCTTCTCCTTGAGTAAGAGGTCGAAGATTTGCTCAGTTTTGGTCACGTCAAAATCAAACCCCCTGGGCGGGCCTGGTGGCTTTACCCATTTGCAGGACACGGGGGTTGCCCCCCGAGTCCATTCAGCCACTGCTACCTCTTGATCTCCCGCAGAAACTTCGTCTTCCTCTGCTTCGACCAGGACTACTACACGCTTGAATTTGTCCTGGTACAAGTCCGGGTGGTGCTGTTCATATGCTGACAATTTCTGAACCATGTGCGCCAGTGAAGGGTAGTCTGCTTGGGAGGCCATATCCTTGATTTGTGAGGCAAGGCCCACCACTGCCAACTCGACTGCTTCTTTTTCAGTCACACGAGCCGAATAACATCGGTTCCTCAGATTCCTGAAGCGCTGGATGTACTCCGCCACGGTTTCTCCACGCTTCTGACGTATTTGAGCTAGATCGGCAATGCCGGCCTCGGAAGCTTCTGAGTGAAACTACATATGGAACTGTTCTTCCAACTGCTTCCAAGTCCGGATTGAGTCCGGTGGCAACGAAGTGTACCACCCGAAAGCCGATCCCGTGAGGGACTGTGCGAAGAACCTCACGCGTAGTGGATCCGACGCGGAGGCCGTTCCTAGTTGTGCCAAATATCGGCTCACATGCTCGATGGAGCTGGAACCATCTGATCCGCTGAACTTGGAGAAGTCAGGGAGCCGATACTTGGGTGGTAGCGGGACCAACTCGTATTCATCTGGGTACGGCTTGGAATAGCCGATTGTCCTCCTTTTCGGCACCATGCCGAACTGGTCCCTGAGGATCGTACTGATCTGATCCGCGGTGCTGGCCGCAGGAGTCGAACTCTGAAGATTCGCCGGGGTGGCGTACTTAGCCAGCCATGCTTGCTTTCCCAGCTCTGAGCCAACTGCAGGAGCTGTGCTCTGGAGGTTCGTCGGGGTGGCATATTTAGCTAGCCACGTCTGCTTCTCAAGATCTGTTGCTGACGTTCCTCCTGCTTTCCCAGAAGTCCCTGATGTTGCGGCCTGGTTTGTGAGCGCCCAGTTACCGCAGTCTGGCACGTATGTGCACATGTACCCGTGAGGGATCTCCTTAGGCGCCTCATGCAAGAACTGAAAGTCACTAGGGTCACCACCGATCTTGTAGACGACGAATGCCGGTGAATTCGGCACTTCTGGTGCTGCCAACGCAAATGGCAGCGGTGGACGGGACTGGAGTGGCATCTCTCCTTGGTGTGTCCCGAGAGCTGGTCCTGACGGAGAGTACTGGTGCCTCATGATCTCCTGGATCACCCGGAGAGCGACACGCTCCAGAGTGTTCACCAGGTTCTCAGAGTGGCGGTGCAGCGAGTGAGCCACCAAGTAGTTGATCTCCTGACGTAGGGACCTGGTGCGTTCTTCTGACGGGGCAGAGAGGTCTATCCCATCGAGTGCACCATCAGGCAAGAACCCCTTCCACCTGATGCCATGTGAACGGGTTCTGTGAAAAGAGCCGATGAGGTCGGCTTCGAGGATTGCTTTGACCTCGTCATACTTCTTCTTCAGCTCGTCGGGCAGATCCTCGTACGTGACTGGGGTGCCGTCCGCCATCTCAGATGTAGATGGCGATGCGGTTGATGTTGAAGCTCCTCCCACCGGGCGTGCCAGAATGTGTTGCGGTCAGAAACCCACTGGCGAGCAGCGACGGGAAACACAGTAGAGCCGGGAACAACTTAGGGCTGCGGCTGGCCCTGGTCCCTCCGAGCGATGGCCCGCAAAGCCTCTGGTACGCACGTCCGATGCTGGTGCAAGGGCGTGCCACCTGACCTATACCCGGTCAGGAAGGTGATGGAGATGCCTCGCTTAGTTTCCTGCATGGCATACACGTAAACATTAAATACGAGCCTCGATCGGCTCTCAGGATATCCTGTGAATCGGCTCAAAGAGCCGATCCACCCATGATTCGTACGAGGTGCACGAATATATGGTGGTCCTGCTTGATCAAGATAAAGCTAAAGCGATCTACGATGATTTAGGGTTTTCACCGCATAATCGGAACATCCTACTCACGATTGGGCCTCGCGGCCACGCACGGTGATCGTAAGCCGATCCTAGATAGGGCCTAAAAACCAACACGAGGTTGATCCCCGGAACATCCTGTCTAGGACTAGCAAACGACACCCTACGTGCCGCTGGATCCTCCAACCCTTTGTAAGGCCTAACTATTGCAGATATTAAACTAATCCTTGAAGAAACAAGGAGCAACCTTAACGGATCGGATCTACTAAATAATGATCAAGCGGGGTGCCGCCCCTACACCTAAGATAGGTGTAAGGGCGGCTAGATATGCAAGGGTTGCACTACGACAGCATATGATACGAAGAACAATGCTAACCCTAACATATCTAAGATAACTACGTTGCTCGCCATCAAAAAGGCTTCAGTACGAGCAACGCGTGAACAACATAAAGCTTGTGCTGCCTAGATCGCAAGATGCGATCTAGGCAGCATGATGCTTACTGGTAGAAACCCTCGAGACGAAGGAGTTGGCGATGCGCCGAGATTGATTTGTGGTTGAACGTTGGTTGTTTATTCCATAAACCCTAGATACATATTTATAGTCCAGGGGACTTTCTAACGTGGGAATAATCCCCACCGTGCACGAGACAAACTCTACCTAAACGACACGTATCCTACTATATTACAGATACACGGGCCAACTAGCCCAAACTTTGCATAACAGGCCGATTCACGTATTTCTTCCATGTATATTCTTCAAATCCATCTTGATCGCGGCCCACCTCTGACTCGGTCAAATTCTGGTGATAATAGAAGCGGCCTCAAGCTCAAACTCATATTCAACCTCAAATTGAAGAAATGCCACTTGCCAAGAAGAATGAAGCCAATGCTCCCATTGTGGAGAAATCTAGTGAGAAGAATGAGAAGAAAAGAACTTGCTACATATGCCGCGAGAAGGGCCACATCTCATCTTTTTGCACTATTGGTACCTCATCCAACTCTATCACCATTGATGATGTTTATTCTCTTCGTAAGGATGAGGGTGGCAATGTGTTTGCCAAATATGTTGGTGCTCAAAGTGGTGTCAACAAAAGAACCATTTGGGTTGCCAAGCCTATTGTGACTAACCTCTTAGGACCCAACTTAGTTGGGGACCAACAATCCAAAACTTGATCAATAGGTGATTGTTGGAGGGCATTGGAGACTTGGATACATCATGAAGGATTAAGGGATCTTCATCATTTATATTATCTCAAGCCAAGTCTTTTGATTATCTTACTTCTATCATATACCCAATGTTCCTCCTTGCGGTAACATGTGCTCAACTCATTTATATTGAAAGTTACTCGCCCCTTTGCATGTGTTAGTTTTGTTCCTAACATGTGTTTGTATATGTTGTGCATCCTACTTGTTTTTCTTGAGAAATCAAGTCTATGAATGTTAGGTTGCACACCATGTATCTGTGCTTGTGTTGGAGCCTCTTTGCATCTTGTTGTATCTTATATGGATCTTATGAGAGATTAATGGACTATAACATTTTGGGGGAGTGATATGCCTTTAGGAATTTCACAATCCTAACAATGCGTGTACATGAGGAATATCACTTAGAATTGATATTGCAAGATTATCTACTCTCTATGTGGTATGTCATCTTCATGAGAAATTCAAATTCTAAGGTCCATTAATATCTCTAGTTGGATCTTATTTGCCTCTTGTGAAAATAAATTCCTTAACACATTATGGGGGAGTAATAAGCTTTATGTATATTACAAGCCTATAAAATGTGAACATTTGAGGTTGTGTCACATAGAATTGATATTGTAAATTATCTCTCTCATATGTGGCAAGTTTGCTCAAACAAGTTCCAATTTGCTTAAATGGCTTCATTGCTAATATCTTTGTGGATCTTATTTGTGAAAGTTATTCTTGGCATGGTTTTTCACAATGTGTCCCTCAATACATTTTTGGAAAACCATGTGCTTCAAGTCATACTATTAATTGCTTTGCATGTTGGTATGAATGCTATTAATTGCTTTGCATGTTGGTATGAATACTATTAATTGCTTTGCATGTTGGTATGAATACTATTAATTGCTTTGCATGTTGGTATGACTAATTGAAGCTATCAAGAAACTCTCTTTGCATAATGGTTAACTCTTATCTTTTACCATATGCTTTATTTGGTGTAAAAATGATCTTACATATACTCACAAACTACCACCGGGAAATATTTCCTAATACCTCTTGTCTTAGGACAATTGGCAATCTATTTTTGGGTAGAAATTTATTGATCATATTTACGTTGGCTCTTGTGTTTAAATTGTCTTATTTATTGCCATGAATGTGTTGTGCTTTGACTCCCATGTGTCTTCCTTGCATCTTATGGATCTAATTTCTCTATTCAAACTTTCTTAGCATTTTAGTAGATATAGGTAGCGTGATGATCCTAGTTTTGTGCATTTAGTATTCATATACAAAATTCTAGATAATGCACTAATCTTGGGGGAGCTCTCCTATATTTGTTAGAATGCTTAATATCTCTTGATCATTATCAAAAAATTGGTTTTGGGAGACATAAACTTTCTTTTTGGTACTTTGTGCCATCATAAAAAGTGTTGAGGGTTTGGTTTGTTTGTTAGAACCTTGCTCTCTTGGGAGTTGGTTATCTCATTCCTTTGTGTTTAGGTTTAATTAGCTTCTTATAATGAGATAATTCTTTGGAGTCAATCTTGTGTTGATTTGATTCTTTGATATAATTTGGACAACCATTGTCTCTTGATTTATTTGGTGTCTTGTCCAAATTATATCTTTCTTTGGTTCTTGAAAGTATTGTGCATGCATCTTCAATATATGTCTATCTTATGGCATGTGTTACTTTCTTTGATCCAATATATAGGGTAAACTACATCAAATCCTAATTTGGCTAAGATGTGCATGAAATTCAATTTCATATCTATATGCACATAGTATTGTGGAGTTTGTCCTATATGTTGTAGTGTGTCTAACTACTTTGGACCCAATTAGTTTGGGGACCTTTTTGTACTTACCTTTGTGTTAGGTACAATGGATATGCATTGGATGCTTGTCTCACTCTTGGGGAGAAGTGGTGACTCAATGGTAACTTGAGGCAAGCTAGGATGGTCAACGAACACATATCTACTACATCCACACCTATGCTATCTCGGTAACTAGTATATTCTCATGCATATTTTCCTAGCATCCAACCATGTGGTTGCATCTTGGCATGAATCTCTTGATTTGCAAATATTATGCTTCTTGCAAAGTTTTTAATGAAACCTCTTTATTGCAAATGTGAGTAAATTGAGATGAGCACATATGTTGGGAAGTATATAAAATCATGCTCATGATTCATCCATCCCGACTATGCCTATCTAGCAATTTTATTGCATATCAATTCCTCAAACCTATCACATGTGCAATTTCGATGAAAGTGCAAATTGAGTTATTTGTTTTGGTATTCTTTCTTTGCAATACTTGTTGCTCCTCTCAAAGTATCCCAACCATCTTCTTTCCCTTGTTGATATTTGTGATGTCTTTGATGTGTTTGTAGTTGAAGTCCATGAATGCACTATAAGATAAAATTGAGCCTTTGGCCATGCTATTAAGCAAAAATTCTTATTGGTATATTGCATGACTTTGTCTTGGATATCATGCTATATTTCTTGTGTATCTATTTTGTGTGTGCATGTTTCTTTGTGGATAAATATCTTTGTGATATTGCTCACTTAGAGAAACTTATACACATAAGAGATGATACATCTCCATTCGATATCTTATTTATTTGTTGCGTGTTGATTGGTCATGCTAAGCAATATAATTCATTGAAGACTATGATGATGATTTCTGCTCATCCTTGTAATAGTCGTATAATATGCTCTATCATGCCTTTCACATATCCTCTTGGTTGAGCCGTTTATTGTGGTGCCTCTTACTTGTTGCTCAACCATTTGGTTGTTGCAAGTGTTAAGCTTAATTTTCTATCTATGATCTATTGCAAATGTTTGCGTTTTAAATGGTAATGAGGGAGTGAGGATTCCATGTTATGCATATTGCATTCAAATGCAACATTTTAATTTATGCATGTACCTTGGGGAGCTTCCTCATTTTATTTAAGGCACTATTTTGTGGTGATCATTAGATTTTGATTCACTTGGTATCTTTTGTTTTGAATGATATTATGGGAGTGATGATTCCATGTTTGTGCACTTTATACTCCAATGCAAATTGTCTAGTTTTGTGCACAAACCTTGGGGAGCTTCCTCATATTATTTAGAGCAATCTTCTTGATCTTATCATAATATCTATCTTTCTTTTGGTATCTTCTTTGTGGTTCATTTGGTTGCATGCTTCATTTGTTGAAGCTTCTTGACTTTGTTATCTTTTTGCAATCTTTGATCCTATCTATAGTGTGATTCCTTCCGAATATTCGTCATTGGATATGTGCATTTGAATCCACTCAAATTATGAGAAATGCACACGCTATGGAGGAACTCTCACTATATTGGCCTTCTAAATTTTTCACCCATTTCGGCAATTGGTGCCAATGGGGGAGAAGTTTGGAGGGTTTAAGGTAATTTGGTTATGTCTTTGCTTTGTGCTTAAGCATGTGCCTTTATTGCATTGCATCTTGTTGCTTTGCATAGTTGAATATTTAGAGGAAACCCCACTAGGCTTTGAATGCCAATATATGCAATGAAAGTCAAGATCATTCACACATGCATATGTTATGGGGAAGTTTGCTCTATATATTCAACTTGTTTGTTACTTAAATTCCTTATATAAACCCTCTCAAAGAGATTGTCATCAATTACCAAAATGGGGGGAGATTGAAAGTGCATGGAGCCCCCATGTGTGGTTTTGGTAATTAATGACAATCCCTATGGACTAATGTTTGCATTGAGTTATATTTGTAGGAGTTGTTCATAGGAAATGCTTGAAACATATGTTGGCTTCAAGATTGCAATAAGAAGCAAATGAAGAAGATCAAGTGTCAAGTATGTCTTGAAGGAGAAGATGAAGTGAGCTCTCAAGGTTAACTTCAAGACATCAACTAAATGAAGTGCAAGTTCAAGATGAGCCAACTTGAAGAGATCATATGCTTGAAGGCAATGCTTGAACCATACGTTGGCTTCAATATTGCAATAAGAAACAAATGTAGAAGATCAAGTGTCAAGTATGTCTTGAAGATGAAGATGAAGTGAGCTCTCAAGGTTAACTTCAAGACATCAACGAAATGAAGTGCAAAGTGTCAAGTATGTCTTGAAGATGAAGATGAAGTGAGCTCTCAAGGTTAACTTCAAGACATCAACGAAATGAAGTGCAAAGTGTCAAGTATGTCTTGAAGATGAAGATGAAGTGAGCTCTCAAGGTTAACTTCAAGACATCAACGAAATGAAGTGCAAGTTCAAGATGAGCCATCTCGAAGAGATTCTTTGCTTGACTCTTGCCATCCATATGGTGATCATGGATATGAGAAGATGCGCCGAAGAAGAAGCTCTCCCATGGTGGATTATGGGGGAGCAATCTATATGGTGTTCATGGATATGTGAAGATGCGCCGAAGAAGAAGCCCTCCCATGGTGGATTATGGGGGAGCAATCCACAAGACTTCGTCAAGCAAGCACAATCAAGAAAGGCGTTCCATCTTGTTGTGGTCAAGACCGTCATCATCAAGCTCAAGTGGAATGCGTAAGGTTAAGGTTTGCTCTTGATAGAGTTTCTTTCTCACCGGTCTCATGGTGTAGTTGGAGACCGGTTTATAGTTTAGTTGTCGTACTATCAAGAGGGCTCTCGGGTGAGTAACTCGATCGTATCCTTCGGAGAGCTCAAACTTTTGCATCCTTGCATCATTTTTCTTGGTTTTTATTTGGATCTTATCCATGTGATGTTCCAGAGCTTATGTTTACTCTCATGACAAGCTCTAGTTCATAAAGAATGGTTTTTGCACGGGCTACTTGTTGCATTTTCAAGGTTGGAGGTTTTACCAGTATGTCTTTTTTAGATAGGTCAAACCTTTCGTCATTTATTTCTATCCTACCTTGATGGACTATGATGGTTCCCAACATGATCTTGTAGAGCTTTTTACTAGCTTCGAAACAAGCCCAAGATCATCAAAATCGGAGTCCAGATGCTCAGGTTATGATCATTCTCGTTTTGGTGTTTCTGCAGTTTTCGGGGGGGGGGGGGGGGGGGGGAAATTCCGGCTCGGATTCAAAATATCCGGCCCCCTTACCGCGAGCAGTTTTCTAATATCCGGCCCGGAAAATCCGGCCTGGGCATACCCAAACGGTCATATTTCGATGGGAGGGGTATTTAAGCACCCCTTCTTCCTCCTTGGGCTGGTTGGTTCACTCTCTCTCTCTCGCCCCTCCATTGTTGTCCTTCAAAGCTTGCCCTAGTTCTTGATTCATCCCATGATTCTTGCATACTCTTGAGGGAAAAGAGAGAGGAGATCTAGATCTACATCTTGACCAATCAAATCCCTCTCTTTGTGAGTGGAATCCTCTAGATCTAGATCTTGGAGAATTAATTTTGTGTTCTCCTCTTTGTTCTTCCTCTCTTATTCCCCCAATAGCTTTTGTAGCTTTGTTGGAATTTGAGAGAGAAGGACTTGAGCATCTTTATGGTGTTCTTGCCATTGCATTTGGTGCATCAGTTTGAGTTCTCCACGGTGATTCGTGGTGGTGAAAGCAAGAAGGTTGTTACTCTTGGGTTCTTGGAACCCTAGACGGATTCTAGGCCTTTGTGGAAATTTGTTGGGAGCCGCCAATTAAGTTGTGGAAGTGTGCCCCAACCTTTGTGTAAGGCCCGGTTTCCGCCTCGAAGGAAATCCCTTAGTGGAACTGATACGTCCCAAACGTATCTATAATTTCATATGTTCCATGCTACTTTTATGATGATACTCACATGTTTTATACACATTATATGTCATTATTATGCATTTTCCGGCACTAACCTATTGACGAGATGCCGAAGAGCCAGTTGCTGTTTTCTGCTGTTTTTGGTTTCAGAAATCCTAGTAAGGAAATATTCTCGGAATTGGACGAAATCAACGCCCAGGGTCCTATTTTTCCACGAAGCTTCCAGAAGTCCGGAGAGGAAACGAAGTGGGGCCACGAGGCGTCCACACAACAGGGCGGCGCAGCCCAGCTGCTGGCCGTGCGACCCTGGCATGTGGGGCCCTCGTGTGGCCCCCTGACCTGCCCTTCCGCCTACTTAAAGCCTTCGTCGCGAAACCCCCAGTACCGAGAGCGACGATACGGAAAACCTTACAGAGACTCCGCCGCCGCCAATCCCATCTCGGGGGATTCAGGAGATTGCCTCCGGCACCCTGCCGGAGAGGGGAATCATCTCCCAGAGGTCTCTTCATCGCCATGATCGCCTCTGGATCGATGTGTGAGTAGTCCACCCCTGGATTATGGGTCCATAGCAGTAGCTAGATGGTTGTCTTCTCCTCATTGTGCTATCATGTTAGATCTTGTGAGCTGCCTATCATGATCAAGATCATCTATTTGTAATCCTACATGTTGTGTTTGTTGGGATCCGATGAATATTGAATACTATGTGAAGTTGATTATCAATCTATCATATATGTTATTTATGGTCTTGCATGCTCTCCGTTGCTAGTAGAGGCTCTGGCCAAGTTGATACTTGTGACTCCAAGAGGGAGTATTTATGCTCGATAGTGGGTTCATGCCTCCATTAAATCTGGGATAGTGACAGAAAGTTCTAAGGTTGTGGATGTGTTGTTGCCACTAGGGATAAAACATCGATTCTTTGTCTAAGGATATTTGTGTTGATTACATTACGCACCATACTTAATGCAATTGTCTGTTGTTTGCAACTTCATACTGGAGGGGGTTCGGATGATAACCTGAAGGTGGACATTTAGGCATAGATGCATGCTGGATAGTGGTCTATGTACTTTGTCGTAATGCCCTGATTGAATCTCATAGTACTCATCATGATATATGTATGTGCATTGTTATGCCTTCTTTATTTGTCAATTGCCCAACTGTAATTTGTTCACCCAACATCTGTTTATCTTATGGGAGAGACACCACTAGTGATCTGTGGACCCCGGTCCTATTCTTTACATCTGAAATACAATCTACTGCAATTGTTCTTTACTGTTCTTCACAAACAAACATCATCATCCACACTATACATCTAATCCTTTGTTTACAGCAAGCCGGTGAGATTGACAACCTCACTGTTACGTTGGGGCAAAGTACTTTGATTGTGTTGTGCAGGTTCCACGTTGGCGCCGGAATCCCTGGTGTTGCGCCGCACTACACTCCGCCGCTATCAACCTTCAACGTGCTTCTTGGCTCCTACTGGTTCGATAAACCTTGGTTTCTTTCTGAGGGAAAACTTGCTACTGTACGCATCACACCTTCCTCTTGGGGTTCCCAACGGACGTGTGTCAACTACACGCATCAAGCATTTTTTCTGGCGCCGTTGCCGGGGAGATCAAGACACGCTGCAAGGGGAGTCTTCCACTTCCAATCTCATTACTTTGTTTTTGTCTTGCTTTACTTTATTTTATTTACTGCTTTGTTTGCTGCACTATATCAAAAACACAAAAAAATTAGTTGCTAGTTTTACTTTATTTACTGTGTTGTTCTCTATATCAAAAACACAAAAAAAAATTAGTTACTTGCATTTACTTTATTTAGTTTGCTTTATTTACTATTGCTAAAATGGGTACTCCTGAAAATACTAAGTTGTGTGACTTCACTAGCACAAATAATAATGATTTCTTATGCACACCTATTGCTCCACCTGCTACTACAGCAGAATTCTTTGAAATTAAACCTGCTTTACTAAATCTCGTTATGAGAGAGCAATATTCTGGTGTTAGTTCTGATGATGCTGCTGCCCATCTTAATAATTTTGTTGAACTATGTGAAATGCAAAAGTATAAGGATGTATATGGTGACATTATAAAATTGAAATTGTTTCCTTTCTCCTTAAGAGGAAGAGCTAAAGATTGGTTGCTATCTCTGCCTAGAAATAGTATTGATTCATGGACTAAATGTAAAGATGCTTTTATTGGTAGATATTATCCTCCCGCTAAAGTTATATCTTTGAGAAGTAGCATAATGAATTTCAAGCAATTAGATAATGAACATGTTGCTCAAGCATGGGAGAGAATGAAATCTTTGGTAAAGAATTGCCCAACCCATGGACTAACTACTTGGATGATCATCCAAACCTTTTATGCAGGATTGAATTTTTCTTCGCGGAACCTATTGGATTCAGCTGATGGAGGTACCTTTATGTCCATCACTTTGGGGGCAGCAACAAAGCTTCTTGATGATATGATGGTGAATCACTCTGAATGGCACACGGAAAGAGCTCCACAAGGTAAGAAGGTAAATTCTGTTGAAGAAACCTCCTCCTTGAGTGATAAGATTGATGCTATTATGTCTATGCTTGTGAATGGTAGATCTAATGTTGATCCTAATAATGTTCCTTTAGCTTCATTGGTTGCCCAAGAAGAACATGTTGATGAGAACTTCATTAAAAATAATAATTTCAACAACAATGCTTATAGGAATAATTCTGGTAACAACTATAGGCCATATACTGCTGCTAATGGTAATAGTTATGGTAATTCTTATGGGAATTCTTACAACAATAATAGGAATGTACCCCCTGGTCTTGAAGCCATGCTTAAAGAATTTATTAGTACACAAACTGCTTTTAACAAATCTGTTGAAGAAAAGCTTGATAAAATTGATATTCTTGCTTCTAAGGTTGATAGACTTGCCTCTGATGTTGATCTTTTAAAATTGAAAGTTATGCCTAATAAGGATATTGATAATAAAATTGTTACTACAGCAAATGCCATCCAAGTTCTAATTAATGAGAATATTAGATTGATGGTTGAATTGCATGCTAGGTGGGAAAGAGAAGAAAATGAAAACTAGCTAAAGAGAATAATGTAGCTAAAGTTTGGACTATTACCACCACTAGTAATGTTAATGATTCACATATTGCTACACCTCCTACTATCAATGGTAAAATAATTGGTGTTGGCAATGTTTCTACTCCTAGTGCAAAGCGTGCAAAATTGCCTGAAACTGCTAAAACTGCTGAAATTGATAAAACTGCTGAAATTTTTCAAAATATTGGGGACAATGATCCCATTGCTGTAGATCATAATGGTTTAGACTTTGATGATTGTCACATATCTGAAGTTATAAAGTTCTTACAAAAGCTTGCTAAAAGTCCCAATGCTAGTGCTATAAATTTGGCCTTTACAAAACATATTACAAATGCTCTCATAAAAGCTAGAGAAGAGAAACTAAAACTTGAAACCTCTATTCCTAGGAAGTTGGAAGATGGTTGGGAGCCTATCATTAAGATGAGGGTCAATGATTTTGATTGTAATGCTTTATGTGATCTTGGTGCAAGTATTTCTGTTATGCCTAAGAAAATTTATGATATGCTTGACTTACCACCATTGAAAAATTGTTATTTGCATGTTAATCTTGCTGATAATGCTATAAAGAAACCTTTGGGGACGATTGATAATGTTCGTATTATGGTTAACAATAACCTTGTCCCCGTTGATTTTGTTGTCTTGGATATTGAATGCAATGCATCTTGTCCCATTATATTGGGAAGACCTTTTCTTCGAACTGTTGGTGCTACCATTGATATGAAGGAAGGTAATATTAAATATCAATTTCCTCTCAAGAAAGGTATGGAACACTTCCCTAGAAAGAGAATGAAGTTACCTTATGATTCTATTATTAGAACAAATTATGATGTTGATGCTTCATCTCTTGATAATACTTGATACACACTTTCTGCGCCTAGCTGAAAGGCGTTAAAGAAAAGCGCTTATGGGAGACAACCCATTATTTTACTTCTGCACTTTATTTTATATTTGAGTCTTGGAAGTTGTTACTACTGTAGCAACCTCTCCTTATCTTTATTTTATTGCATTGTTGTGCCAAGTAAAGTCTTTGATAGTAAAGCCAATACTAGATTTGGATTGCTGCGCACAAACAGATTTCTTGCTGTCACGAATTTCGATATGCCTCTCTGTAGGTAACTCAGAAAAATCTGCCAATTTACGTGTGTGATCCTCAGATATGTACGCAACTTTCATTCAATTTGGGCATTTTCATCTGAGCAAGTCTGGTGCCACTTTAAAATTTGTCTTTACGAACTGTTCTGTTTTGACAGATTCTGCCTTTTATTTCGCATTGCCTGTTTTGCTATATGTGATGGATTTCTTTGTTCCATTAACTTTCAGTAGCTTTGTGCAATGTCCAGAAGTGTTAAGAATGATTATGTCACCTCTGAATATATGAATTATGCACTGACCCTCTAATGAGTTTGTTTTGAGTTTGGTGTGGAGGAAGTTTTCAAGGGTCAAGAGAGGAGGATGATACAATATGATCAAGAAGAGTGAAAAGTCAAAGCTTGGGGATGCCCCCGTGGTTCATCCCTGCATATTTTAAGAAGACTCAAGCGTCTAAGCTTGGGGATGCCCAAGGCATCCCTTCTTCATCGACAACTTATCAGGTTCCTCTAGTGAAACTATATTTTTATTCCGTCACATCTTATGTGCTTTACTTGGAGCGTCTGTTTGTTTTTGTTTTTGTTTGAATAAAGTCGGATCCTAGCATTCTTTGTTTGGGAGAGAGACACGCTCCGCTGTTTCGTATGAACAAATATGTTCTTAGCTTTATCTTTAATGTTCATTGCGAAAGTCGGACTATTTCATTCATTGTTATATGGTTGGAAACGGAAAATGCCGCATGTGGTAAATGGTTTAATGTCTTGAATAATGTGGTACTTGGCAATTGTTGTGCTCATATAGATCATGTTTAAGCTCTTGCATCATGTACCTTGTACCCATTAATCAAGAACTACATAGAGCTTGTTAAAATTTGGTTTGCATGATTGATCTCTAGAGTCTAGATATTTTCTGGTTAAGGTGTTTGAACAACAAGGAGACAATGTAAAGTCTTATAATACTTACAATATGTTCATATGTGAGCTTTGCTGCACCTTTTATACTTGAGTTTGCTTCAAACAACCTTGCTAGCCTAGCCTTGTATTGAGAGGAATTCTTCTCGTGCATCCAAATCCTTGAGCCAAAAACTATGCCATTTGTGTCCACCATACCTACCTACTACATGGTATTTCTCTGCCATTCCAAAGTACATTACTTGAGTGCTACCTTTAAAATTCTATCCTTTGTCTTTGCAATATATAGCTCATGGGAAAATAGCCTTAAAAACTATTGTGGTGAAGAATATGTACTTATGTGTCTTATTTCTTAATAAGTTGCTTGTTGAGCGGTAACCATGCTTCTGGGGACGCCATCAACTTTTACACCTTTGTTCAATATCATGTGAGTTGCTATGCATGTTCGTCTTGTCTGAAGTAAGGGCGATTTTCATGATCAAATGGTTTGAGTATGCATATTGTTAGAGAAGAACATTGGGCCGCTAACTAAAGCGATGATTCATGGTGGAAGTTTCAGTTTGGACAATTAATCCTCAATCTCTTATGAGAATATTATCTGTTGTTGAATGCATATGCATTAAAGAGGAGTCCATTATCTGTTGTCTATGTTGTCCCGGTATGGATGTCTAAGTTGAGAATAATCAAAAGAGAGAAATCCAATGCGAGCTTTCTCCTTAGACCTTTGTACAGGTGCCATAGAGGTACCCCTTTGTGACACTTGGTTGAAACATATGCTATGCAATGATAATCCGTGTTAATCCAAGCTAATTAGGACAAGGTGCGAGCACTATTGGTATACTATGCATGAGGCTTGCAACTTATAAGATGTCTTATACATAACACATATGCTTTATTACTACCGTTGACAAAATTATTTCTTGTTTTCAAAATGAAAAGCTCTAGCACAAAAATAGTAATCCATGCTTCCCTCTGCGAAGGGCCTATCTTTTACTTTATTGTTGAGTCAGTTTGCCTATTCTTTCTATCCCAGAAGCAAACACTTGTGTCAACTGTGTGCATTGATTCTTACATGTTTACCTATTGCACTTGTTATATTACTTTGTGTTGACAATTATCCATGAGATAAATATGTTGAAGTTGAAAGCAACCGCTGAAACTTATATCTTCCTTTGTGTTGCTTCAATGCCTTTACTTTGAATTAATTGCTTTATGAGTAACTCTTATGCAAGTATTATTGATGCTTGTCTTGAAAGTATTATTCATGAAAAGTCTTTGCTATATGATTCATTTGTTTACTCATTATCTTCATCATTGCTTCGAATCGCTGCATTCATCTCATATGCTTACAATAGTATGATCAAGATTATGATAGCATGTCACTTCAGAAATTATCTTTGTTATCGTTTACCTACTCGAGGGCGAGTAGGAACTAAGCTTGGGGATGCTTGATACGTCCCAAACGTATCTATAATTTCTTATGTTCCATGCTACTTTTATGATGATACTCACATGTTTTATACACATTATATGTCATTATTATGCATTTTCCGGCACTAACCTATTGACGAGATGCCGAAGAGCCAGTTGCTATTTTCTGTTGTTTTTGGTTTCAGAAATCCTAGTAAGGAAATATTCTCGGAATTGGACGAAATCAACGCCCAGGGTCCTATTTTTCCACGAAGCTTCCAGAAGTCCGGAGAGGAAACGAAGTGGGGCCACGAGGCGACCACACAGCAGGGCAGCGCGGCCCAGGTGCTGGCCGCGCGGCCCTGGCGTGTGGGGCCCTCGTGTGGCCCCCATACCTGCCCTTCTGCCTACTTAAAGCCTTCGTCGCGAAACCCCCAGTACCGAGAGCCACGATACGGAAAACCTTACACAGACGCCACCGCCGCCAATCCCATCTCGGGGGATTCAGGAGATCGCCTCCGGCACCCTGCCGGAGAGGGGAATCATCTCCCGGAGGTCTCTTCATCGCCATGATCGCCTCCGGATCGATGTGTGAGTAGTCCACCCCTGGACTATGGGTCCATAGCAGTAGCTCGATGGTTGTTTCTCCTCATTGTGCTATCATGTTAGATCTTGTGAGCTGCCTATCATGATCAAGATCATCTATTTGTAATCCTACATGTTGTGTTTGTTGGGATCCGATGAATATTGAATACTATGTCAAGTTGCTCTGGCCAAGTTGATACTTGTGACTCCAAGAGGGAGTATTTATGCTCGATAGTGGGTTCATGCCTCCATTAAATCTGGGACAGTGACAGAAAGTTCTAAGGTTGTGGATGTGCTGTTGCCACTAGGGATAAAACATCGATGCTTTGTCTAAGGATATTTGTGTTGATTACATTACGCACCATACTTAATGCAATTGTCTGTTGTTTGCAACTTAATACTGGAGGGGGTTCGGATGATAACCTGAAGGTGGACTTTTTAGGCATAGATGCATGCTGGATAGCGGTCTATGTACTTTGTCGTAATGCCCTGATTGAATCTCATAGTACTCATCATGATATATGTATGTGCATTGTTATGCCTTCTTTATTTGTCAATTGCCCAACTTTAATTTGTTCACCCAACATCTGTTTATCTTATGGGAGAGACACCACTAGTGATCTGTGGACCCCGGTCCTATTCTTTACATCTGGAATACAATCTATTGCAATTGTTCTTTACTGTTTTTCGCAAACAATCATCATCATCCACACTATACATTTAATCCTTTGTTTACAGCAAGCCGGTGAGATTGACAACCTCACTGTTTCGTTGGGGCAAAGTACTTTGATTGTGTTGTGCAGGTTCCACGTTGGCGCCGGAATCCCTGGTGTTGCGCCGCACTACACTCCGCCACCATCAACCTTCAACGTGCTTCTTGGCTCCTACTGGTTCGACAAACCTTGGTTTCTTTCTGAGGGAAAACTTGCTACTGTACGCATCACACCTTCCTCCTGGGGTTCCCAACGGACGTGTGTCAACTACACGCATCAGGAACCGTGACCTAGGCCTTTGTGGCGAGGGTCACCGGAGATTTAGGTGAGGCGCCTTCGTGGCGTTCGGTGTGTGGTGTGAGTACTGCATCTTGGGGTGAGGCCTTTGTGGCGTTGGTGTGCATCGAGCAACCACACCTCAAGGTGAGCCTCTTGTGGTGTTCGGGAGCACTAAGCCAGCGCACCTCTCCACCGGAGATTAGCACTCGCAAGAGTGTGAACTCCGGGATAAATCATCGTCTCCCGCGTGCCTCGGTTATCTCTATACCCGAGCTCTTTACTTATGCACTTTACCTTGTGATAGCCATCATGCTTGAAGTTATATATATCTTGCTATCTCATACTTGATTGTATTGCTTAGCATAAGTTGTTGGTGCACATAGATGAACCATTGCTTAGAATAAGTTGTTGGTGCACATAGGTGAACCATAGTATATAGGCTTTGGGCTTGACAAAGTAAACGCTAGTTTTATTCCGCATTTGTTAAGCCCATCTCGTAAAAGTTTTAAATCGCCTATTCACCCCCCTCTAGGCTTAGAAAAACCGGAGTGGAGGGGCGGATCCTATACACCGACCAGGTCGGGTCGGTGTATACGGAGTGCCGCACACCCCCACGTACCTTTTGGGCCGGCCCAATATCTCGCTAGTATTCTTATTCTTCCCGATCTCCGCCGCTGAGCGACCGAGTCTTCCTCACCCGATTCTTCCGCCCAGTTTGTTCCTCCGCATCCGCCCCTTCTTCGCCCGAGTTCTGATTTCTCTTCGCTGGAGTACTGGTTCCTTGGGGCTGTCAACACCCGGATTTTTAAATCCAGATGCCTATTATGCCATACATCGCAATCCCAGGAAGATTGTTTTTGCGAGACATAACAGTTGAATATCATAGAGTCATCATTCATTACAACACCATAATAGTCTTAAAATAAAAAGGACCCCATGATCCAGTCTCATTACAACACTTGTTCTAATGATCATTACATAATACGTAGCGGAAGCGAAGTAGTAGTGGACTATCTATTCCACAGGCAACGCTTGACGTTAGAAGAGGCTCCTAGTTGTCGTAGACGTCCTGTTGGCTGTCATCTTCATACTGCTGTTCAGCTTCATAGTCTGACCATTTGAATAGCCAGGGACATAGCCGTGAGTACTTTCAAGTACTCGCAAACTAATACTAGTGTAAGTACTAATAGTTCTACTGAGAGTGTTCTAAGCTCTAGGTTTATTTGCATAAAGCCAACTTTAGTTCATAGATATTTTGTAAAAGTCTCCTCATATGCTAACTAACTCAAGTGGGAACATTAGTGTCATTCCCACAACTCTGTTGTGATTCAAATCAAAGTCACCTTTTCAAGTTCAAAACACAAGTCACATATGGGAAAGGTTCTGATGACGGAACAGTATGGCCTTTCCAACTGTCCATGACCGCGGACGCGGCTATTCGAATAGGTTTACACTTTGCAGAGGTTGCGCACTTGTGCCACAACATTTGATTACATCCGTCAGGGATAACCCTGAATAATCATAACTCAGTATGCGGATCATCAACCATTAACCTTTCACTTACACACCCTAGTATAGACACCTCTCCCCATGAGCTTGGCCTCCCAGTGATAACCAACTGCTATCCTGGGAACTGCACAGGGCTTGGGTAGGACAGTCACCTCATTTCACGTCATTTCACTTTCAACAGAGGCAGCCTCGGCATAACCTCTATGACGCTTGTTCAGAGGGAACCCATACTAAGACACATAAATTTCTAGCTAAAGCCTTACCCATAATCAGGTATTGTGGGGGTACTCAAGAATTGGAAGGGTATCGCATCTGAACCCAATCATCATTTTTCATCAAAACCCTCATTTCAAACCAGTCACATTCACCTTCGAAATCTTTCAATGGAATGACTCATCATTCCAAGGTTTTCAGAATTCAAAAAGTTTCACAAGTTCCCAGCTAGAGTAGTCACTTTTAATTTAGCACTAGCAACTAGGCATGAGGGGTGCTAACTAGCTTGTAGCTGTCTAGGCTAACTTTGATACTCTTGTACTACTTCTTATCTAGACTCAAGTTAACTATCAAAGTAAAACTTGCAAATCAAGGTAAAGCTTTGAGAGATAAAAACTGGGATTTGTAAAGTAGAACCCAAGGTAATAGGGTAATAGTGCCTTGCTCAAGGAGAGCTTTGCACTAAGGTAGCTTGCAAGAATATTAGCTTGCCTTGGTTGGTGTACTGATCAAAGTGGTCTTCTTCTTCCGGGAAGTAGACCTCCTCCTCCTGGTACTCCTCGGTACTAGCGTCTAAAATCGAATACGAGGTATACAATCACCAAAAAAGTCTTAAAGCTATACTAATCACTCAATTGGTTCACCTCCACTATTCTAGCATCACAACACTAATCACAAAAAGGGGGTTGGCTTGTGTGTTAAGAAAACTTGTAGGAGAGAAATAATTTCCTCTCATTGAATCTTCTTAAGATTTAATTTCCTCAAATAATAATAAGGTATGATTACATGTTGACTAAGGTCAACACTTCATATCTATTATTTGGGGCAAAAGATTTAAATGAGGTACTAAACCTCACGCATCTTAAATACTCCTATTGCAACAATTTAATGTCTCTAAGTGATCCATTATGAGATGCTATAGACCAAGTCAACACCTCATCTTGAATTGCTTAGCACCATGATTTAAATGAGAGGGAACCTCTCATACCATTTAAGAAATAATTTTGGATAAGTTTAAATGGACTAGAAATAGCCACATAGCCATTATTTTGCTCTAGTCCATGATCATACGAACAACTATGTGATATTTTTACATAAACATGCAGAGTATGTGAAATGTGATTTATGAGAGTTGGAATCAACTCAAAATCACTTAGGGTTGATTTTTAATAATTGATTGAAGTTGTAAAAGGCCCTGCCTTGTTCTTTTTTCACATTAATTCTACAACGAAATTAGGGTTGAGACCAGTGGGGTTGGGTAGAGCTTTTCACAAGCTTTCCAACAATACCAAATTCATCAAATTTGGCCCAGTGGATTTGATTCTATTCAAATTTGAAAATAGCATCTGCAAGCAAATTGGAAATAAACTAAAAATAAAAATTTGAATTCCTGGGCCTGGCGGGAAACCTAACTGGGCCAAAACCGTTTAAAAACGAGAAAGCCAGCCCACCACGCGTCTCGCACGCGTGGGCTGCCTGACGAGGTGGGCTCCACCCGTCAGTCTCACTTAAAACGCGAAACGGTAAGGGCTATCCTGGGACGCACGAATTGGCGACGATCCAACGGCTCAAGTGCGTCGTTGTCGACGGCGAGAGGAGGGTACTGGCGCGGCAAGATCAGGGGGTCGGCGGCTCACCGGCGGCGCAGCGATTGTCGGCGATGTGCTGCGGTGGCGTTGTGGACGACGGCGAGGCTCCAGGAACAAACGGCAGCTCCGGGGGTGGCTTCTGGCGTCTCCTCCTTCCGCGGCGGCGTCACGGACTCCGTTGATCAAAGTGGGTGGCTACCGTGGCGCGAATGTTGAGTAGAGAGGGGTCGAGGAGGTTGAGTGAGAGGAGGGGAAGTTGTTGGTGTGGAGATTTGAGAGCGGGGAGCCCTCCTTTTATAGCAGCGGGGCGAGGCCGTGGTGCTGCGGCGAAGTCGTCCATGGCGACGTCGCTACAGGGGCGCAGATGGACTGGCGATGACGCGCGCGAGTTGGCGGGGTCAGTGCGGTCATGCAGCGCTTGACGGAGGTGAAAATGAGGCAAGGACGAGGGCAGGCGCGTGACGGAGGCTCTCAGTACCGTGGCGGACGTCGGCGAGGTGGTCGTCGTCTACAGCGTTCCCGCGGGCCAGTGAGCTTGTCTAGTGTGGAGAGGGTGGCGTGGCGGAGCTGGTGGCGATCGGAGAAGGCACGGGGTGGCCAGAGGCAGTGGGGCGACGTCATGGCCTGGCTCGCTCCGGTGCTTGTCCGTGCACGCTCTGGCGTGCGCGTGCGTCACTGGGCGTGCGCTCGTGCCGGCGCGTGTGGTGCACCAATTCGTCGAGCAACATGTCTAGCGTGTGCAGGGGAGTGTGAGGGGTGCGTTTGACACGGTGGTGTACTTTGGATTTGACCAGAGAGCGGGAGAGCATGTGTGTGTCCATGTCATGCCACGGCATGGCTCAATGGTGATGAATTCGTGTACTGCAAAGTGTATCTGAGGCTTGGCATCGTGCAAGGGGTAGATAGGGGTACTCAAGGTGACATAAGCTCGATGGTTTAGTCCATGGTCCACTGGATATTCACATGTCTAGGGTTGGCAGCACATTGCACACAAGGTGCTCGACCAAATGGCCACAAGAGAGTAATTTTCGAATTTTGAAATGAATTTTGGCGGAGTCGATTTGAATAATGATTGGAGCAGAATGGTGGTGGTGGGGTGCAAAATGGAGTTGATTTGCAAAAATCCAAATTGGGCATAATCTTGAATCTGCTTTGATGTCTCCACTTTGCTTGAGCATAACTTTGAATCCAGAGAGAGTTTGCAGGGATGGTATTGACCAAAGTTGTTCTCCTTGATGAGGTCTTGGATGAGGTGCAAAGGGTTGGAAAAATTTGGTTTAAGAATCTCTTAAAACAGAGGCTCAAAGAGGGCATCATGATATAAATGGCAGATTTGACCATTATCTCATGTGAGCTCAATTTGAATTCAAATTTGATTTGATTTGAGTTTCTTTGACTCCAAAAGTGTTAATTAGTGTTTAGTAACAATCTCCAACCAATGGCACAAGTCAAATTGGTCTAGGTTGAAGATTTTCAAAAATGGCATAAACCATATGTGAGGGTTTTTGTGATTTTCTCTTTTCTTTCTTTTCTTCTTCTTTGTTTTTCTTTGTGATCTTCCAAGGATCAAAGGTAGGGTTTTGGTAGCTTGGCAAGAGTTGCACACACACACCATGGCAATGTCACATAAATGCACAATTACTATGCATAGCACTATATGCAAAAAAAAGTTTTTGTTAGGTCTAAAATTTGAAATTTGGGAAACCACCTTTTCTCATTGATTTGAAATTTGGGATGTTACAAACCCTTCCCCCTTACAAAAGATCTCGTCCCGAGATCTAAAAGAAAACTAGGTACTAAAGAGATCTGGGAATTCCTTCTTCATATCTTCTTCTCGCTCCCAAGTGGCTTCTTCTTCGGTATGATTGCTCCACTGAATCTTCAGGAATTTGATACTTCTGGTGCGGGTGGTTCTGAAAGCTTCTTCCAGGATGCGAATAGGTACTTCGCGATAAGTAAAGTCCTTGTTAATATCCACTGATCTGTGATCGATATTCTTGAACACCTCCGTCTTCTCCGGCACTTCTAAGCACTTCCGAAGTAGTGATATGTGAAACACATTGTGCACAGCGGACATTTCTTCTGGTAGTTCAAGCTGATATGATACTTCTCCTCGGTGGCTCAGAACTTTGAAGGGTCCGACATATCTGGGTGCAAGCTTTCCTCGGAGTTGGAATCTCTACATTCCTTTTAGGGGTGATACTTTGAGATACACGAAATCTCCTATATCGAAGGTCATCTCTCGGCGTCTCTTGTCGGCGTAACTCTTCTGTCTTGACTGGGCAGTCTTGAGGTATTCACGGATCTTGTGAACCTTATCTTCGGCTTCTCGAAGAATATCTGGGCCGAAGACTTGACTATCTCCGACTTCTGACCAGTTCAGAGGGGTACGACACTTCATTCCGTACAGGGCTTCAAAGGGGGGCATTTGTAAGTTGGCTTGATAGCTGTTGTTGTGTGAGAATTCTGCATAAGGCAAGCAGTCTTCCCACTTAGACCCCTACTCTAGCACACAGGCTCTCAACATGTCTTCCAGTATCTGGTTGACTCTCTCGGTCTGTCCATCAGTCTGCGGGTGATAGGCTGTGCTGAACTTCAGCCGGGTTCCTAGTCCTTCATGTACTTTCTGCCAGAATCTTAAGGTGAATTGAGATCCTCTATCTGACTGTTGCGGTCAAAAACCCACCGGCGAGCAGCGACGGGCAACACAGTAGAGCCGGGAGGCTCCCAGGACTGCGGCTGGCCCTGGTCTCTCCGAGCGACGGCTCGCAAAGACTCGGCAAGCACGTCCGATGCTGGTGCAAGGGCGTGCCACCTGACCTATACCTGGTCAGGAAGGTGATGGATGTGCCTCGCTTAGTTTCCTGCATGGCATACACGTAAACATTAAATACGAGCCTCGATCGGCTCTCAGGTTGTCCTGTGGATCGGCCACCCATGATCCGTACGGGGTGTACGAATATATGGTGGTCCTGCTTGATCAAAATAAAGCTAAAACGACCTACTACGATTTAGGGTTTTCACCACATAATCAGAACATCCTACTCGTGATTGAGCCTGGCGGCCACGCACGGTGATCGTAAGCCGACCCTAGACAAGGCCTAAAAACCAATACGAGGTTGATCCCTGGAACATCCTGCCTAGGGCTAGCAAACTACACCCTACGCGCCACTGGATCCTTCAACCCATTTGTAAGGCCTAACTATGCAGATATTAAACTAATCCTTGAAGAACAAGGAGCAACCATAACGGATCGGATCTACTAAATAATGATCAAGCGGGGTGCCGCCCTTACACCTAGGATAGGCGTAAGGGCGGCTAGATGTCTAAGGGTTGCACGACGATAGCATATGATACGATGAACAATGCTAACCCTAACACATCTAAGATAACTACGTTGCTCGCCATCAAAAAGGCTTCAGTACGAGCAACGCATGGACAGTGAATAAACGTGTACTGCCTAGATCGCAAGATGCGATCTAGGCAGCATGATGCTTACCCGGAAGAAACCCTCGAGACAAGGGAGTTGGCGATGCGCCTAGATTGGTTTGTGGTGAACGTGATTGTTGTTTATTTCATAAACCCTAGATACATATTTATAGTCCGTAGACTTTCTAATCGTGGGAATAATCCCAACCGGGCACGAGCCAAACTCTATCTAACCGACACGTATCCTACTATATTACAGATACACGGGCAAACTAGCCCAAACTTTGCATATAAGGCCGATTCACGTATTTCTTCCATGTATATTCTTCAAGCCCATCTTGATCGCGGCCCACCTCTGACTCGGTCAAATTCTGGTGATAACACATGCCCCCCTGGTTTTGGAATTGATAATTCCAAAATCACTCCGCTCTTTCTTCGTCGGGTCATGTGTTGGCAGAGCAGAACCGTCGCAATATCCTTCATCATGATGCCTTACCCCTTCCACTTCTTCGCGTGAGCTGGAAAAAATTCTTAATTTGTTGGGCACCATCTCCTCGGAAACTGCCGTGGCATTGAATCTCCACTACACCCCCTTTATTTAACTGCGCCGAATGGTTCGCCACTTCATCCCCTCGCTCTGTTCCAGCCATCGGCATCTAAAAAACCCTCTTTCCTTGTAGCAATGTCTTCTTCTTCCTCCATCTCCTCAGGCCTCTCCCTCCAATCTTCCTCCTCGAGCGAGCAGGAATGGAACTTTGATCACGTGCCAGATGGCCCACCCGAAGCACTCGTCGGGTCAGATGGTGACTTACCTCTGACCGATGGGGAAGACGACCTCGGGTTCCTCCTCGAAGGGGAACTGAAGAGCGAGAGCGAAGACGACCTCCACTCCTGGGCGAACCCCACCTCCTCCGACGAGGAGGAGGAAGAAGAAGAAGTAGAGGAAGAAGAGGAGGATGATTCCTCCTCCTCCGCTGGGTATCCGCCGGCGAAGCGCTTCCGCGCTTGGGCGGACAGCGAGGATGATGATGATGACGAGGAAGAAGAGGCTCCGGTCGAGGGCTGGGGCAGCAGCGACGAGGAACTCTCTGGAAGCAGCGCCGACGGCAGCCACGATGCCGACGATGAGGCCAGCGAGGATTAGTAATGTAGGACTAGTAGTCCCTGAGCAATCGGCTCTTCTTTTGTTCTCCTTTTCTTGAGCAATCGGCTCTTCATTGTAAAAAAAACCCCTCTTATTAATGGAGAAGAAATTCCTCAGCCGATTCTGTCCTTTTACCAAATTTGCCGATTGCTAAAATAAGTCAACAAGTTAAGAGCCGATGGCAGCGCATCGGACCTTGCCATGAAACGTGAACAAAGCCAACTCTATTGTCCATCCAAGTGGTAATCTGTGACCTGTCCGCAAGAGCAAAACCCAAATCCTCAAAACGCCGCTTGAACAGATCCAACCAACGGCCATATGAACCTCAGATGTCAACCGCACGGGTTCGCAACTGCAATGCGTCCATGGGCAACACCATCCAATGCCCACGCTATAGTTTCCAGCCTGAAGGTGATCCTTAACTGCCCCTTGCAGTCCGAACATAGCGCCTTGCTCTATCTTTTCGCAGCAACAGAAACGGCCCTGACCCTGTAGATGACAGTGATAACCCAAAAGTATAGGGGATCGCGATAGTCTTCGAGGGTAGTATAACCCAAATTTATTGATTCGACACAAGGGGAGGTAAAGAATACTTATAAACCTTAACAACTGAGTTGTCAATTCAGCTGCACCTGGAAAAGCACTAGTAACAGGGGTGATGTGAAAGTAGCAGTAATATGAGAGCAATAGTAACAGTAACACAGCAGCAGTAATAGCAATATGAGAGCAATGGCCCCAGAAGATAGTTGATACTACTTCCAATGACATGTAGAACGAGTATATTATGATGAGAGATGGACCGGGGTTCCCAGCGATCTACACTAGTGGTAACTCTCCAATAAGTGACAAGTGTTGGGTGAACAAATTACAGTTGGGCAATTGATAGGAATCAAAGCATTAAGATAGAACATCAGGCTTATTAATTATGTAGGCATGTTTTCCATATATAGTCGTACGTGCTCGCAATGAGAAACTTGCACAACATCTTTTGTCCTACCAGCCAATGGCAGCCGGGCCTCAAGGGAAACTACTGGATATTAAGGTACTCCTTTTAATAGAGTACCGGAGCAAAGCATTAACACTCCGTGAAAACATGTGTCCCTCACATCACCGCCATCCCCTCCTGTTGTCCCGATTTCTGTCACTTCGGGGCCTTTGGTTCCGGACAGTGACATGTGCATACAACTTGTAGATACAATCTAAGCAATAATTATAAAGCTCAAATCTAAGATCATGCCACTCGGGCCCTAGTGACAAGCATTAAGAATAACAAGATTGCAGCAACATTAACTTCACAAACTTTATAGATAGACTAATCATAATGTATCATCCATCGGATCCCAACAAACACAACACCGATTACATCAGATGGATCTCAATCATGTAAGGCAGCTCATGAGACCATTGTATTGAAGTACATGGGGGAGAGTATACCGACATAGCTACTGCTAGAACCCGTAGTCCATGGGGGAACTACTCACGGAGCATGATGGAGGCGATGGCGTTGATGGAGATGGCTTCCGGGGGCACTTCCCCGTCCCGGCAGGGTGCCGGGACATAGACTTCTGTCCCCCGAATTGGAGTTTCGCGATGGCGGCGGCGCCCCTGGAGTCTTTCTGGAGTTTCGTCAATTGGTACTGCGTTTTTAGGTCGAAAGGGATTTTATAGGCGAAGAGGCGGCGCAGGGGGGCACCTGGGGGCGCCACACCCTAGGCCGGCGCGGCCAGGGTCTGGCCCGCGCCGCCTTGTGGTGTGGTGGCCCCCTGGCCCCTCTCCGACTCTTCTTCGGTGTTCTGGAGCCTTCCGGGAAAAATAGGAGGTTTGGCGTTGATTTCGTCCAATTCCGAGAATATTGCCCGAACAGCCTTTCTGGAACCAAAAACAGCAGAAAACAGGAACTGGCACTGTGGCATCTCGTTAATAGGTTAGTTCCGGAAAACGAATAAAATCATCATAAAGTGTAAGCAAAACATGTAAGTATTGTCATAAAACAAGCATGGAACATCAGAAATTATGGATACGTCGGGGACGTATCAGCATCCCCAAGCTTAGTTCCTGCTCGTCCCGAGCAGGTAAACGATAAAAAGAATAATTTCTGTAGTGACATGCTACTTACATAACCTTGATCATACTAGTACAAAGCATATGAAATGAATGAAGTGACTCAAGGCAATGATCTATAGTTGCTAACAAATAGATAACATATAGCAAAACTTTTCATGAATAATACTTTCAAGACAAGTATCAAAAGTCTTGCATAAGAGTTAACTCATAAAGCAATAAATTCAAAGTAAAGGCATCGAAGCAACACAAAGGAAGATATAAGTTTCAGCGGTTGCTTTCAACTTTCAACATGCATTTCTCATGGATATTGTCAACATAAAGTAATATGATGAATGCAAATATGCAAGTATGTAAGAATCAATGCACGGTTTACACAAGTGTTTGCTTCTAAGATGGAAGGAAGTAGGTAAACTGACTCAACATAAAAGTAAAAGAATGGTCCTTCAAAGAGGAAAGCATCGATTGCTATATTTGTGCTAGAGTTTTGGTTTTGAAAACATCAAGAGAGCATAAAAGGTAAAATTTTGAGAGGTGTTTGTTGTTGTCAACGAATGGTAATGGGTACACCAACTACCTCGCCAACCGGACTTTCAAGAGCGGCTCCCATGAATTATTTGCTTGTTTATGTGGCACTCCTTCCAACCTTTCTTACACAAACCATGGCTAACCGAATCCTCGGGTGCCTGCCAACAATCTCATACCATGAAGGAGTGCCTTTTTATTTTAGTTTTATTATGATGATGACACTCCCCCCAACCTTTGCTTACACAAGCCATGGCTAACCGAATCCTTCGGGTGCCGTCCAACAATCACAAACCATGGAGGAGTGTCTATTTAGGTTAATTAATTTGGGACTGGGAATCCCGTTGCCAGCTCTTTTTGCAAAATTATTGGATAAGCGGATGTGCCACTAGTCCATGTGAGAGTCCGTCAAAAGTAAATGACAAGGTTGAAAGCTAAACACCACATACTTCCTCATGAGCTATAAAACATAAACACAAATTGGGAAGCATTTTGAATTGTTTAAAGGTAGCACTCAAGCAGTTTACTTTGGAATGGCAGGAAATACCACATAGTAGGTAGGTATGGTGGACACAATTGGCATAGTGGTTGGCTCAAGGATTTTGGATGCATGAGAAGTATTCCCTCTCGATACAGGGCTTAGGCTAGCAAGGCTATTTGAAGCAAACACAAGTATGAACCGGTACAACAAAACTTACATAAGAACATATCGCAAGCATTATAATACTCTACACTGTCTTCCTTGTTGCTCAAACACTTTACCAGAAAATATCTAGACCTTAAGAGAGATCAATTATGCAAACCAATTTCAACAAGCTTTACGGTAGTTCTCCACTAATAGGTTTAAACTACATGAAAAAACTTAAATGATCTACTTGAGAGCTCAAAACAATTGCCAAGTGTCAAATTATCCAAGACATATGAGGCATTTTCCTTTTCCAACCAAATAAAGATAAGTATTGTAGCTTCCAACTTTTATCATTGAACATTAAAAGTAAAACGAAGAACAAGTGTTCATATGAAAAAGCGGAGCGTGTATCTCTCTCAAACAAGGATTGCTAGGATCCGAATTTATTCAAACACAAACAAAAATAAAAGCACACAGACGCTCCAAGTAAAGCACATATGATGTGACCGAATAAAAATATAGTTTCAGGGGAGGAACCTGATAAGTTGATGAAGAAGTGGATGCCTTGGGCATCCCCAAGCTTAGACGCTTGAGTCTTCTTGAAATATGCAGGGATGAACCACGGGGGCATCCCCAAGCTTAGACTTTTCACTCTTCTTGATCATATATCATCCTCCTCTCTTGACCCTTGAAAACTTCCTTCACAACAAACTTCTCATAAACTTCATTAGAGGGGTTAGTACTCAAAAAATTTGAATCCACCTTGGTACTGTAGTGGCACATTGCAATAACTCAATAAAACATTAGCTACAGCTCTCTATGTCTAGAAAAGCTCGCTTAAAGTCCACAAGAGACAATGCAAAAAACAGAGACAGAATCTGCCAAAACAGAACAGCCAGTAAAGACGAATTTTAATAAAATACTTCCGTTGCTCAAATCAGAAAACTCAAAACTAATGAAAGTTGCGTACATATCTGAGGAACACGCACGTAAATTGGCATATTTTTCTGATTTTCCTACAGAGAAAACAGCCCAGATTCGTGACAGATAGAAATCTGTTTCCGCGCAGAAATCCAAATCTAGTATCAACCTTCGATTAGAGGCTTCACTTGGCACAACAAAACACAAAACTAAGATAAGGAGAGGTTGCTACAGTAGTAAACAACTTCCAAGACACAAATATAAAACAAAGTACTGTAGCAAAATAACACATGGGTTATCTCCCAAGAAGTTCTTTCTTTATAGCCATTAAGATGGGCTCAGCAGTTTTAATGATGCACTCCCAAGAAATAGTATTTGAAGCAAAAGAGAGCATCAAAAAGCAAATTCAAAACACATTTAAGTCTCACATGCTTCCTATGCATAGGAATCTTGTAAATAAACAAGTTCATGAAAAGCAAAGTAACAAGCATAGGAAGATAGAACAAGTGTAACTTCAAAATTTTAAGCACATAGAGAGGTGTATTAGTACCATGAAAATTTCTACCACCATATTTTCCTCTCTCATAATAATTTTCAGTAGCTTCATGAACAAACTCAACAATATAACTATCACATGCAGCATACTTTTCATGATTTCCAAACACATAATTTTTATCAAGTTCAAGAATAGTGGAATTAAAACTTTCAAACTTTCTTTTATTAATAATATAACAAGGTAGTTGATCAATCTCAAAAGATATGGGACACATAGATAAAGTCAAGAACTCTCCAATCCCATTTTCATTAGTAGTACAATTAATAGTATCAAGTAACATAGGACCATCATCTAGAGCTTTATCATAAACATTTGCTAAGCAAAATTCTTTAGTACCATGCATTTCGACATCAGGCACAAACAAAGCATTATCATAAGATTTATCAAAGTAGCATGGATTATCATATATAACAGTAGCATAATTATTCTCACAAGTTTTACTCATAGGTAGTATTTCAAGAGAATCCACAGGAACATAACATTCAACCTCTTCCGGTAAGCATGGAGGACAATCAAATAGTGTAAGAGATAAAGAGTTACTCTCATTAGAAGGTTGGCATGGGTAGCTAATCCATTCTTCCCCCTTTTGTTCGTCGTTCTCCTCTTCTTTTTCATCCAATGAGCTTTCAGGTTCATCAATTTCCTCCTCTTTTTCATCCAATGAGCTTTCAGGTTCATCAATTTCTTCTTCCACCGGTTCCTGCAAATTGTGAGTGCATTCTTGTGCATTAATGTGTCTCTCTTTATAATCAAGGATATAAGGATTCCTACTGTAGCATTCTATGCAAGAATTAAGGATAGTAGAGACATAATCTTTAAGGTCCTTACAAATAGCACAAGTTTCATAATTCTCAACCATGAAGGATTCTATCTCGGAGGCTCCCATAAATAAGAAAAATTGTTCTACCTCTTCGAACCCATAATGAATATAGCAATTCCGGTTATAGTTCTTAATAAAAAATTCCTCACTAAAGCCACATTGAAATTTAAGATGTTTAGTATCCTGTTGAGAGCAACAGTTTATATCATGGCGTCTAAGCAAGATTCTAGCAATTGTATTTAATTTTTCTATCATAGCACTCATTATTTTACCAGTTCTTGATTCTCTATAATTATTATAACATTCTATAAGCTCCAAGTAGGTTGTAGGTTCTCCCATAACAGCAGTTTTTAATTTTTTGGTTCTTCAAATTTTTATGGATTTTTGGGTATATGAGACAAATAAAACAAGACAAAAATAAACTAAGCAAAAGTAAACTACGCAAAATAATACTAGACAGAAATAAACTAAGCACAAATAAACTAGGAAAAAGTAAACTAAGCAAAACAAAATAAAATAAAACAGAGAGAGAGGTAGAGTGTACTCCCCAGGTGAACTTATGAGTAGAGCTATGCCTCCCCGGCAACGGCGCCAGAAAACAGTCTTGATAACCCACAAGTATAGGGGATCGCGATAGTCTTCGAGGGTAGTATAACCCAAATTTATTGATTCGACACAAGGGGAGGTAAAGAATACTTATAAGCCTTAACAACTGAGTTGTCAATTCAAATGCACACTGGAAAAGCACTAGTAACAGGGTGATGTGAAAGTAGCAGTAATATGTGAGCAATAGTAAATGTATCACAGCAGCAGTAATAGCAATATGAGAGCAATGGCACCAGAAAATAGTTGATACTACTTCCAATGACATGTAGAACGAGTATATTATGATGAGAGATGGACCGGGGTTCCCAGCGATCTACACTAGTGGTAACTCTCCAATAAGTGACAAGTGTTGGGTGAACAAATTACAGTTGGGCAATTGATAGGAATCAAAGCATTAAGATAGAACATCAGGCTTATTAATTATGTAGGCATGTTTTCCATATATAGTCGTACGTGCTCGCAATGAGAAACTTGCACAACATCTTTTGTCCTACCAGCCGGTGGCAGCCGGGCCTCAAGGGAAACTACTGGATATTAAGGTACTCCTTTTAATAGAGTACCGGAGCAAAGCATTAACACTCCGTGAAAACATGTGTCCCTCACATCACCGCCATCCCCTCCGGTTGTCCCGATTTCTGTCACTTCGGGGCCTTTGGTTCCAGACAGTGACATGTGCATACAACTTGTAGATACAATCTAAGCAATAATTATAAAGCTCAAATCTAAGATCATGCCACTCGGGCCCTAGTGACAAGCATTAAGAATAACAAGATTGCAACAACATTAACTTCACAAACTTTATAGATAGACTAATCATAATGTATCATCCATCGGATCCCAACAAACACAACACCGATTACATCAGATGGATCTCAATCATGTAAGGCAGCTCATGAGACCATTGTATTGAAGTACATGGGGGAGAGTATACCGACATAGCTACTGCTAGAACCCGTAGTCCATGGGGGAACTACTCACGGAGCATGATGGAGGCGATGGCGTTGATGGAGATGGCTTCCGGGGGCACTTCCCCGTCCCGGCAGGGTGCCGGGACAGAGACTTCTGTCCCCCGAATTGGAGTTTCGCGATGGCGGCGGCGCCCCTGGAGTCTTTCTGGAGTTTCGTCAATTGGTACTGCGTTTTTAGGTCGAAAGGGATTTTATAGGCGAAGAGGCGGCGTAGGGGGGCACCTGGGGGCGCCACACCCTAGGCCGGCGCGGCCAGGGTCTGGCCCGCGCCGCCTTGTGGTGTGGTGGCCCCCTGGCCCCTCTCCGACTCTTCTTCGGTGTTCTGGAGCCTTCCGGGAAAAATAGGAGGTTTGGCGTTGATTTCGTCCAATTCCGAGAATATTGCCCGAACAGCCTTTCTGGAACCAAAAGAGCAGAAAACAGGAACTGGCACTGTGGCATCTCGTTAATAGGTTAGTTCCGGAAAACGAATAAAATCATCATAAAGTGTAAGCAAAACATGTAAGTATTGTCATAAAACAAGCATGGAACATCAGAAATTATGGATACGTCGGGGACGTATCAGACAGCTTCCCTTTCAGACTCCTTTCCGCCGCTCTAGTAGTCTTTTTCTGCAACATCTCACCGCTTTCGAAGAAGGTTATGATGCAGGGTCAGCCGATGACACCCCAATCGGCTTCTAAAAACAGAGCATCTACCAGGCCAGCTACCCCCCGAGCCTCAGTCAAGGCGAGAATAGCGGTGAGGATGCACAGATCAGACAAAGGGCTTTGAATTCAGGCAATTCCGAGACAGCCGCCATGCAGAGTCAGCCAAACTTGGATCACCTTTTCTTCCACTGCAAGCCGATATTGTAGACGAAACAGTAACGGCTTAATGAGCAAAAGGTTGCCTTGCATGCCAAAACTGACTTCCGACAGTACTGCTGAACTGGCGCAAAGGGTTGGAAGTCCTCGAAGAGAAGGCTCGGGCACCAAAATCAGCTCATTGCAGCTGAGGAAGCTCTCATTGTTCACTCCCTCGAGGAAGCAGAAGGCCTCACAGCTGAACTGAAGACCAACTTGGTGAAAATCCGCGTCTTGAACACGCAGCGGGTAGCTCCTGTGTAATTGTACTAGAGTCGATGGCTGTGCATCGGCTTTGTTTCTTAGCTCTAAAATCGATGTCCGTGCATCGGCTGTATACCATGAGAATTTTTTTTACTGGCCGATTTTCTATCGGCCCCCAATATTTCACTGCACATGTATCGCACATGTTCATCTGATTAGGTGCCCCCCGAGCCGAATCTGCCAGGTAACTGCGGATATCGTCTCTGTAGTTAGCCAAGGCACTGTATTTGAACGTCGGCTCCGTTAGGACTAATGTTGACTCTCATCAGCCGACGTAAAACCGCTGCCCATTAGATCGATGTTGAACACAGGCAGAACGCATGGTGAGGATAATTTTGGCCGATTGCTGGAATCGGCTTCCATGTTGATTGAGTCGCTCAATGAAGGTTTTGCAATGTTCCTCTATAGATCTTTGGGGCCGATCCCAAGGATCGGCCTCGCCACGTTTGTCCATAGGTTTGTTCTTGCTATACGGTCAGGCTGGTGGATAAGACCAGCCTAACCCCATCCTTTGTCACGCCGATGCGCTCGCAGTCGTCCAAATTGATGCCTGAGAGTGGCTCTTGGCCTGTTGTCTCCCAAGCGTTCATGCCAGCCGTTGAAATCTCGGCTGAGTCATCTGCATGGACGACCTCTACCTCATCTCCATCCCATTGTATTACGCATTGGTGCATCGTGGATGGAATGCAACAGTTGGCGTGGATCCAATCTCTTCCTAGCAGGACAGCATAGGTGCTCTTGCTATCGACAATAAAGAACGTCGTAGGGATGGTTTTCCTTCCTACGGTCAGATCCACGTTCAGAACACCTTGTGCGTCAGACGCTTGGCCGTTGAAATCGCTCAGTGTCACGTTGGTCTTGATCAGATCCGAGCTAGAGCGTCCCAACCAACGTAGCATGGCGTATGGCATAATGTTGACTGCCGCTCCGGTGTCCACCAGCATCTTGTTGACAGGCTGCCCATTGATATAACCTCGCAAGTACAGGGCCTTCAGATGTCTGTAGCTTCTTTCTCGTGGCTTCTCAAAGATAACTGGCCGTGGGCCGCAGTCAAGTTGTGCCACAGGTGCTTCGTATAATCCTGGAGCACTAAACTCCGTCGGAAGGATGAACACCATGTTTGTGCCAGCCGATGTTTCATCATCGGCTTTCTTTTGTCTGGGGCGCCACTCTTTCCTTTGTGGCCGACCTTCTTCGTCCAGGGTTCGCTGAATTTTAGCGGCCAGATCAGGCCGCGCCTTCCTCAACGTGTGCAGGTATAACCTTTCGGCATCCTCCAAGCCACGTAGTCGCTGAACCCTACGCTTTTGGGAACGGCTGAGTCCATCAGGGCACCACCTTGGCCGGTGGTACTTATCTTCTTCTTTGTCATCGTCTTCCAATTCCTCGAGATCTTCCACCCGAGAGGACTCAGCGTGTTTGTTCCGAGGCGGGAGAGGCCCTAGACGTTTGAACACGGACACGTTAGCTGCATCCTTCTTCTTCTGTCTACATTCTCGCGCTTGCCGATTGTAGGCAATCGGCTCATTCCTGAATCCCAGCAGTGTCTGAAGAAGGGACAGTCCCAGTGCCTATCCTCGTCGTCTTGCTCTCTTGACCTTTCCTTGGAGTGGCGCTCATATCTCTCCTCGTCGCGATCATGCCGACGATGCCTCCTGGCGTCCCTAGCCAGACGATCTCTTTCATCATCATCGTTGGGCCGTCGGCGTTGGTCATATTGACTCACATACTTGTTGAGGAGGTGATCAGAGAGAGGTCGCTGATATCTAACATTCCTCACTTCTCCCTCTGTGATGTAGCGCTTGCCATCGTGACGGAGCCGATCGCGTGGAACGGCTTCCTCTGTGTCCTTGCTATGAGAGCAGCTGCCCTCGTCTCCATCCTTACCAGAGTGGTGTCCAGGTCCTACCATGTTGATGTTGAACGAGAATCCTGGCTGGCACCCTCCAGGGTAAGTGCACTCCACCATGTTAACGGCGGGGAAGGGGTGAGTGTCGACTTTCATGGCGTACTGGTTGAAAATTAGACGTCCTTGTTCTATCGCCATTTGGACCTGCTGACGCCACACCCTGCAGTCATTGGTGGTATGGGAGAACGAGTTATGCCATTTGCAATATGGCTTTCCGTTCAGCTCCTGTACCGTGGGGATTTTGAGGCCTTCGGGTAACTTCAACTGTTTCTCCTTAAGTAAAAGGTCAAAAATTTGCTCAGTTTTAGTTACGTCAAAATCAAACCCTCTGGGCGGACCTGGTGGCTTAACCCATTTGCAGGATACGGGGGTTGCCCCCCCGAGTCCATTCAGCCACCGCTACCTCTTGATCTCCCGCAGACCCTTCATCTTCTTCTATCTCAACCAGGACTACTGCATGCTTGAATTTGTCCTGGTACAGCTCTGGGTGGCGCTGCTCATATAATGACAGTTTCTGAACCATGTGCGCCAGTGAAGGGTAGTCTGCTTGGGAAGCCATATCCTTGATCGGTGATGCAAGATCCACCACCGCCAACTCGACTGCTTCCTTTTCGGTCAAACGAGCCGAATAACATCGGTTCCTCACGGTCCTGAAGCGCTGGATGTATTCTGACACTGTTTCTCCGCGCTTCTGACATACTTATGCTAAATCGGCAATGCCAGCCTCGGAAGCCTCTGAGTGATACTGCATGTGGAATTGCTCTTCCAACTGCTTCCAAGTCCGGATTGAGTCTGGTGGCAGCGATGTGTACCATCCGAAAGCCGATCCTGTGAGGGACTGTGCGAAGAACCTCACATGCAGCTCATCTGATGCTGAGATCGTGCCCAGCTGTGCCAAATATCGGCTCACATGCTTGATGGAGCTGGAACCATCCGATCCATTAAACTTGGAGAAATCAGGGAGCCGATATTTGGGTGGTAGCGGGATCAACTCGTACTCGTTGGGGTACGGCTTGGAATAGCCGATTGTCCTCCTTTTCGGCACCATGCCGAACTGGTCTCTCAGGATTGTACTGATCTGATCCGCGGTGCTGGCTGCAGGAGTCGAGCTCTGAAGATTCGCCGGAGTGGCATACTTAGCCAGCCATGCTTGCTTTTCCAGTTCTGAGCCAACTGCAGGAGCTGAGCTCTGGAGGTTTGTCGGGGTGGCATACTTAGCTAGCCACGTCTGCTTCTCGAGATCCGTTCCCGAAGTTCCTCCTGTTGTTCCAGAAGTCCCTGCTGTTGCAGTCTGGTTTGTGAGTGCCCAGTTACTGCAGTCTGGCACGTATGTGCACGTGTATCCGTGAGGGATCTCCTTAGGCGCCTCATGCAAGAACTGGTAGTTGCTAGGGTCACCACCGATCTTGTAGACGACGTATGCCGGTGAATTCGGCACTTCTGGTGCTGCCAACGCGAATGGCAGCGGCGGACGGGACTGGAGTGGCATCTCTCCATGGTAAGTCCCGAGAGCTGGTCCTGACGGAGAGTACTGATGCCTCATGATCTCCTGGATCACCCGAAGAGCGACACGCTCCAAAGTATTCACCAGGCTCTCAGAATGGCGGTGTAGCGAATGAGCTACCATGAAGTTAATCTCCTGACGCAGAGACCTGGTGCGTTCTTCTGACGGGGCGGACAGGTCCACTCCATCGAGCGCGCCTTCAGGTGAGAACCCTTTCCACCTGACGCCATGTGAGCGGGTTCTGTGAAAAGAGCCGATGAGGTCGGCTTCGAGGATCGCTTTGACCTCGTCATACTTCTTCTTGAGCTCCTCGGTCAAATCCTCGTACGTGACTGGAGTGCCTTCCGCCATCTCAGATGTAGATGGCGATGCGGTTGATGTCGAAGATTGTCCCACTGGGCGTGCCAGAATGTGTTGCGGTCAGAAACCCACCGGCGAGCAGCGACAGGCAACACAGTAGAGCCAGGAGGCTCCCAGGAATGCGGCTGGCCCTGGTCCCTCCGAGCGACGGCCCGCAAAGACTCGACACGCACGTCCGATGCTGGTGCAAGGGCGTGCCACCTGACCTATACCTGGTCAGGAAGGTGATGGATGTGCCTCGCTTAGTTTCCTGCATGGCATACACGTAAACATTAAATACGAGCCTCGATCGGCTCTCAGGTTGTCCTGTGGATCGGCTCAAAGAGCCGATCCACCCATGATCCGTACGGGGTGTACGAATATATGGTGGTCCTGCTTGATCAAAATAAAGCTAAAACGACCTACTACGATTTAGGGTTTTCACCACATAATCGGAACATCCTAATCGTGATTGAGCTTGGCGGCCACGCACGGTGATCGTAAGCCGACCCTAGACAAGGCCTAAAAACCAACACGAGGTTGATCCCCGGAACATCCTGCCTAGGGCTAGCAAACTACACCCTACGCGCCACTGGATCCTTCAATCCGTTTGTAAGGCCTAACTATGCAGATATTAAACTAATCCTTGAAGAACAAGGAGCAACCATAACGGATCGGATCTACTAAATAATGATCAAGCGGGGTGCCGCCCTTACACCTAGGATAGGCGTAAGGGCGGCTAGATGTCTAAGGGTTGCACGACGATAGCATATGATACGATGAACAATGCTAACCCTAACACATCTAAGATAACTACGTTGCTCGCCATCAAAAAGGCTTCAGTACGAGCAACGCATGGACAGTGAATAAACGTGTACTGCCTAGATCGCAAGATGCGATCTAGGCAGCATGATGCTTACCCGGAAGAAACCCTCGAGACAAGGGAGTTGGCGATGCGCCTAGATTGGTTTGTGGTGAACGTGATTGTTGTTTATTTCATAAACCCTAGATACATATTTATAGTCCGTAGACTTTCTAATCGTGGGAATAATCCCAACCGGGCACGAGCCAAACTCTATCTAACCGACACGTATCCTACTATATTACAGATACACGGGCAAACTAGCCCAAACTTTGCATATAAGGCCGATTCACGTATTTCTTCCATGTATATTCTTCAAGCCCATCTTGATCGCGGCCCACCTCTAACTCGGTCAAATTCTGGTGATAACACTGACATAATTGACTTCGGGGTTCCGTGAAGGCTGACTATTCTGGAGATATATAACTCAGCTAGCTTTGGGCCTTGGTATGTGGTCTTGACGGGGATGAAATGGGCTACCTTGGTTAATCTATCGACCACAACCCAAATAGAATCATTTCCTCTACTTGATTTGGGCAAACCAGTGATGAAGTCCATTCCTACAGAATCCCACTTCCATTCGGGAATCTGTAATGGCTGCAACAATCCTACAGGTCGCTGATGTTCTGCTTTGACTCGTTGACAGATGTCACACTTAGCTATGTAGCTTCCAATTTCTCTCTTCATTCCATGCCACCAAAATTGTTCCTTCAGGTCTTGGTACATCTTGGTTCCTCCGGGGTGAATGGAATACAGGGTATCATGGGCTTCCTTCAGAATGACTTGCTTCAACTCTGAATCTGACGGCACACATAGGCGTCCGTTGTACCACAGAACTCCTTCTTCATCTTCGGTGAATCCCGGTGCCTTTCCTGCAGCTATTTGACTCTTGATTCCATTAATGCTGGCATTTCCCTTCTGAGCTTCCTTGATCTGACTCATCAAAGTAGGCTGGAGCTCAATGCTCGCTAGGAATCCTTCACTAACTAGCTCTAGTCTAAATTGTTCAAACTCTTGGTATAAACTAGGTTGTTCTTCTGCGATCATGGAGTTCAACTGAATCGGCTGTCTACTCAGGGCATCCGCTACGACATTGGCCTTGCCGGGGTGATAGTGAATTTCCATATCATAATCCTTGATCAACTCAATCCATCTTCGCTGCCTCATATTTAGCTCCTTCTGGGTGAAGATATACTTCAAGCTCTTGTGATCCGAATAGATCTCGCATCGATTACCCATGAGGTAATGACGCCATACTTTCAAGGCTAAGACTACGGCTCCTAACTCCAAGTCATGGGTTGGATAGTTCTGCTCATGTTGCTTCAGTTGCCTTGACAGGTATGATATCACCTTGCCTTCTTGCATCAACACACATCCAAGACCAATCTTGGATGCGTCACAATAGACGTCAAATGGCTTGGTGATATCGGGCATGATCAATATTGGGGTTGTGGTTAATCTGCGCTTGAGTTGCTGGAAACTCTCTTCACATTTGTCAGTCCAGTCAAATTTCTTGTCCGTCTTCAACAGTTGAGTCATTGGTCTTGCTATGCTGGAAAATCCTTCAACAAACCTGCGGTAATATCCTGCTAATCCCAGAAATGCACGGACTTCAGTCTGGGTAGTTGGGGCTTTCCATTCCTCAACGGTTTTGATCTTAGCGGGATCTACGGCAATTCCTCCTGTAGACAAGATGTGTCCCAGGAATCCTACTTCCTTCAACCAAAACTCACATTTGCTGAACTTGGCGTACAACTTGTGATGTCTAAGGGTTTCTAGGATAACTTCCAAATGTTGCTCATGTTCTTCTTCGGATTTGGAGTAGATAAGGATGTCGTCGATGAAGACAATGACAAACTTATCCAAAAAGTTCATAAAGATCTTATTCATGAGATTCATGAAATAAGCGGGGGCATTGGTCAATCCAAATGACATGACATTGTACTCATACAATCCATATCGGGTGGTGAAGGCAGTCTTAGGGATATCCATTGCACGAATCTTCAGTTGATGGTAACCAGTCCTAAGATCAATCTTAGGGAACACTTTGGCACCGGTCAGCTGGTCAAACAGGTCTTCTATCTTTGGCAAGGGGTATTTGTTCTTGATGGTGACATCGTTAAGCTTACGGTAATCCGTACATAAACGAGTGGCACCGTCTTTCTTATCCACAAACAAAACTGGGGATCTCCAAGGCGACGCACTTGGTCGAATCAGACCTTTGTACAACATGTCATCCAGTTGCTTCTTCAGTTCCACTAACTTTGCGGGGTTCATGCTATAGGCTCTCTGGGCTATAGGTCCTGTTCCAGGGATTAACTCAATGATAAACTCGATATCCCGATCTGGGGGCATACTGGGTAGATCATCAGGAAACACATCGAGGTATCGACAGACAACCCTGGTCTAATCCAAGGTTGGCTTGGCTAAACTCTGGTTGCAGGTGAACTTTCTGGGCAGCCTTTCAGACACGTGTTCTACTAACACACCGGTGCTACTAGTCATGGTGATGGCCTTCTTGGCACAGTCAATCAATCCATGATGTTTCGACATCCAATCCATACCCAGTACTACTTCCAAACCTTTTGTTCCCAGAATAATCAAATTTGCATAAAAATCTATTTCATGGATTCTGATGGGTACATCTTTGCAAATTTTTCTAGCTTTTGTAGTTGAACCAGGTATTTGAACTATCATGACATGTTTCAAACTGATTGGTTGAATCTTACTAGTGCATGCCAAATCTTCGGTAACAAACGAATGCGATGCTCCGGAATCAAACAACACTCTTGCAGGTATTGAGTTAACAGAGAACATACCCAGCACGACATCTGGTGCTTCCTGGGCTTCCTCGGCGTTCATGTGGAAGAGGCGGCCGCTGCGGTTGTTCGGGTTGTTCGGGGTGAACTTCCTGCCGGTGGAGACACGGCATTGCTGCTGAGTAGGGGCAGAGGTATTGGGGGTGGTCTTGGCTAGCTTCTTGGGGCACTCATTGGAGTAGTGTCCCACTATTCCGCATTCATAACAAGTCACAGTCGACTTGTCCTTGGGGGTGACGGGGACAGCGTTGCTCCCAGTCCTTGTAGCGGTGTTGTTGTTGTGGTTGCCGGAGGCTCTCATTGGGGCACGGTTGAAGTTGTTGTTGTTGTTGGCACGGTGGTTGTTGTTGTTGTGGCCTCCTGGCCTTGGGTGTCCTCCACTCCGATTCTGAAAACTCGGACGTGACAGCGGCACATGGGGCTTGTTGTTCCTGGGGTTGAATCCTCCGCTTGAACTGGGCGATACCTTGGGGTATTGCTGGGCCCACTCTGGTTCATCATGCGGCGCTTGCGGTTCTCGTTGGCTTGATGCAGCTTGCCCTCCATCTGGATGGCTGAGTCCACCAAGGCTTCTAAGTCAGCAAAGGGGGTGTTGACCAGCACAGTCTGCATCTCGTCGTGAAGTCCGTTCAGGAACCTTTCCTTCCTCTTCTCGGTGGTGTCGGTCTCGTCCGGGGCATACCTTGACAGTATGAGAAACCTGTCGCGGTATTCTACCACAGACATTCTACCTTGCTTGAGTTTCCGGAACTCATCCCTCAACTTCTTCATCAGACCCGGGGGCACGTGATACTTGCTGAACTTGAGCTTGAAATCTGCCCAAGTCATGACCTGTCCGGCATTCATGGCATGGGTGCTGGTCCACCAAGCTCTGGCAGGTCCTGCTAAGTAATGGGTGGCAAACAAGACTTTTTCTGCGGCTTTGACTCCCGCAACTTCCAGGTTGTTCTCCATGGTCTGGAGCCAGTCATCGGCATCGAGTGGCTCTTCTGTCTTGCTGAACATAGGAGGGTTGGTGTTTTGAAAGTTCTTCAGCTTTGACCCAGGGTGGTCGTGGTTTCCATGGCCTTGGTTGCTATTAGCAATCTGTTGCAGTGCAGCTATGTTGGCTTGTCTTTCAGCTCTTTCGTCCTCTCTATCGGCCATCATCATCTGCAGCATTTGCATCATGGCATCCTGATTGGTGCTGCGGGTCGGAGGGGCCATCTGAACATTGAGATAGATCATGAGATGAGAGGGAATTTTTCTATGGCTTGTTTTGGGTAAGTTAGAAGTTTAAAACTTGAAGACTTGTCATGTTGAAAACAAACACACTTCCATTTATTCAAACAACACACATTACAAGCTAACACATTAATGGTTTTAAGAACCATTTCTCCATGCTACGATACAAGGGACCCTGATACAAACTCACACCTACTGTTGACGTCCGAAACCCACCGGCGGGCAGTGACGGGCAACACCGTAGAGCCGGGAACAACCTAGAGCTGCGGCTGGCTGAGGTCCCTCCGAGCGACGGCCCGCAAAGCCTTCTGGTCACACGTCCGATGCTGATTGCAAGGGCGTGCCACCTGACCTATACCTGGTCAGGAAGGTGATGGAGATGCCTCGCTTAGTTTCCTGCATGGCATACACGTAAACATTAAATACGAGCCTCGATCGGCTCTCAGGTTATCCTGTGAATCGGCTCAGGGAGCCGATCCACCCATGATTCGTACGGGGTGCACGAATATATGGTGGTCCTGCTTGATCAAGATAAAGCTAATGAGATCTACGACGATTTAGGGTTTTCACCGCATAATCGGATCATCCTACTCAGGATTGGGCCTCGCGGCCACGCACGGTGATCGTAAGCCGATCCTAGACAAGGCCTAAAAACCAACACGAGGTTGATCCCCGGAACATCCTATCTAGGACTAGCAAACGACACCCTGCGTGCCGCTGGATCCTCCAGCCCCTTGTAAGGCCTAACTATTGCAGATATTAAACTAATCCTTGATGAACAAGGAGCAACCGTAACGGATCAGATCTACTAAATAATGATCAAGCGGGGTGCCGCCCCCACACCTAAGATAGGTGTGAGGGCGGCTAGACATGCAAGGGTTGCACTACGATAGCATGTTACGCGAAGAACTATGCTAACCCTAACACATCTATGATAACTACGTTGCTCGCCATCAAAAAGGCTTCAGTACGAGCAACGCATGAACAACGTGGAGCTTGTGCTGCCTAGATCGCAAGATGCGATCTAGGCAGCATGTTGCTTACCGGTAGAAACCCTCGAGACGAAGGAGTTGGCGATGCACCGAGATTGATTTGGTTGGTTGAACGTTGGTTGTTGTTTATTCCATAAACCCTAGATACATATTTATAGTCCAGGAGACTTTCTAACTTAGACGTGCACCTAACCGTGCACGGGTAAAATTCTAACTAAGATACGATCTATTATATTACAGATATATGGGCAATCTAGCCCAACTTTGCATATAAGGCCGATCTACGTATTTTCTCCGTATATAATCTTTAAGCCCATCTTGATCGTGGCCCACCTCTGACTTGTTCAAATTCTGGTGATAACACATGCCCCCCTGGTTTTGGAATTATCAATTCCAAAATCACTCCGTTTTTTCTTCGTCGGGTCATGTCATGGCAGAGCAGAACCGTCGCAGCATTCTTCATCATGATGCCCTGTCTTCTCAACTATTCCGCGTGATTTGACCGTTGTCTTTGGGCACCGCCTCCTCGGAAACTGCTGTGGCATTGAATTTTTTACCATAGCCCCTTTATTTAACCGCTCTGAGCAGTTTGCCACTTCATCATCCTGCTCTGTTCTGGCCATCGGCACCCAAAAAACCCCCAATCTCCCATAGCCATGTCTTCCTCTTCTTCCTCTTCCTCGTCGGTCTTTTATGACTCCTCCCCCTCCCGCGAGCCGACGCCGGAGTGGGGCTCGTTGGCGGCGCACGACATTCTCGCCCCGACGACGTGGGACAAGGAGGAACACGATTCCTCCATCTGGTCTGAGGATGACAAATCCCTGACCGACGGAGAGGGCGACCTTCAATTCCTCGTCGAAGGGGAAGAAGAGGCGGAGAGCGAGGACGACCGCTTCTCCTGGGACGATTTCACCTCTTCCGAGGAAGAGGCGGAGGAGGAGGACGACGACGACGACTCCCTTAAAGGTTACCCACCAGCGAAGCGCCTCCGCACCTGGTGGGACGACGACAGCGAGGACGACGATGAGGAAGATGAAGCCCCCGTAGAAGGCTACGGAAGCTCCGATGAAGAGCCTCTCAGCAGCTGCGCTGGAGGCAGCGACGACGAGGGCAGCAACGGCCCCTAGATTAGGGATCAGTAGTAGTAGTTGGCTTTTGCCCTCTTCTCCCTTGAGCAATCGGCTCTTTCTTTGTAAGGAATCCCCCTATTAATGAAGAAAAATCCCTTAATTAATTTCGCTTCCTTGTCAACCTTGCCGATTGTCGAATGGGGCTGCCGTACAGGGAGCTGATAGCAGAACATCGGCTCATATTGCGATCCGAGGCCAAGCTGTTGCCTAAACACCTCAACAGGCCTAATTCTCGTCCAAACCATCAAATTGAATTCCTCAGCAACCATTAGGAGATTCGTCTCACATATCATGATTTCTGGCCTGAACCGATTCCGTTAACTTGCTAATCTGAGCTTATTCCTCTAGAGTCGATATCAGTGTATCGGCTTTGTTATTCTGAAGTCGATGCCCGTGCATCGGCTGCATTTGCATACTGTTATCTCCATCTGTTTTCTCAAGTCGATGTCTGCGCATCGGCTGTGATTTTTTTTTACTGGCTGATTTTAAATCGGCCCCCACATCTTACTGCCCATCATCCCACATGCTTGGGAAATACTTCTTGAGGTGTTGACCATTGACAGCTACTGGGAACTTCTCGCCGCTCAACTCTTCCAGCATGTATGCATTACCCTTCAAGGCCTGGACAACTTTGTACGGACCGTGCCAATTAGGAGACAATTTGCCATATGCCTTGTCCCTGGTTCCCAACGGCAACACAGCTTCCCATACTAGATCACCAACTTGGAACTCCTTTGGTCTAACCTTTTTATTGTAGGCACGAGCCACCCTGGCTTTGTTCTCCTTAATCTTTTCCAACGACCAAAGCCTAAGCTCTGTTGCGTCCTCAATAGTGTCGCTCATCAAAGCTGCATATTCTTCAGCTGTCAGATCATTCTGAAACGTGACACGTCTTGATCCAGCCGTAATTTCCCAAGGCAATACGGCTTCCTGTCCATAGACGAGCTGGTACGGCGAAGTCTTTATAGCTCCATGGCACGACATGCGGTAGGCCCATAATGCTTCTGACAACTTCTCATGCCAATCCCTAGGGTTCTCGTCAATTTTCCTCTTGACCAGCTTGATTAGACTCTGATTGGACGCTTCAGCCTGCCCATTAGCTTGAGCATAGTATGGGGATGATCGGATCAGTTTAATCCCCATGTCATCGCAGAACTTCCTGAATTCTTTAGAAACAAAGACCGAACCTCCATCGGTCGTGATAGTTTGGGGAATCCCGAACCTATGAATGACGTGTTCTTTCACAAATTTGATCACATCTTCTGATTTCACCTTCTTCATAGGGACGGCTTCCACCCACTTGGTGAAGTAATCTGTGATAACCAAAATCCATTCGTGTTTTTTGCTCGACGCCGGATGGATTTTGCCGATCATATCCATGCCCCACCCCCGAAACGGCCAAGGCTTGATGATGGGGTTCATCGCTGATGCTGGTACCATCTGAATCTTCCCGAACATCTGACACGCTTGGCACCCCTTGTAATAATTGAAGCAATCTTCAAGCATGGTGGGCCAATAAAACCCTGATCGTCTGATCAGCCACTTCATCTTATGAGCCGACTGATGCGTTCCACAGGCGCCTTCATGCACCTCATGTAAGAGCCGATTAGACTCAGTCGGTCCCAGGCACTTGAGTAGCAACCCTTCCAACGTCCTGTAGAACATGTCGTCTCCTATGAGGACATACTTCATGGCTTTGTATCTTATCCGTTTAGGTGCCCCCCGAGCCGAATCTTTTAAATAATTGAAGATTTCGGCTCTCCAATCATCCTGTTCCAGGAATTGTATCTGAACTTCTGACCCGTCAGCTGTATCTATGTAGCCTGACGCCATTTGTGCGAGATTGTTGGCCTCGGCATTTTGGGATCTTGGGACCCAATTAAAGTTGATGTACCGAAACTGTGTCATCAACTCACGGCATTCCACCCAATATGGGAAAAGCGATTCACTTTCGCACTTATATTCATCCGTGAGCTGGTTAATCACCAACTTTGAGTCTCCAAAAGCTCTCGCTTCACTCCGCTTCCGAGCAACTCCATTCCCTTGCGTATTGCCTCATATTCTGCTACGTTGTTGGTGCAAGGGGTAGATAATCTGATGGAGAAGGAGTATTCTGCCCCCCGAGGCGACACGAGCAGAATGCCGATGCCACAACCATCGTCACAAACCGATCCATCGAAGAACATAGCCCATGCACGTATAGATAGTGCTGCTATATTGGTACTGATCCGTTCAGTGATAAGATCGGCCAACGCTTGTCCCTTGACTGCTTTCGCAGGCTGATACCGGAGATCGAACTCTGACAACGCAAACATCCACTTACCAAGTCGGCCTTTCAGAACAGGGGCCGACAACATGTGCTTGACAACATCTGACTTGCATATGACGATGATCTCTGCCGTCAAAAGGATGTGATGGAGCTTGGTGCAGGTAAAGAACAGGCAGAGGCAAAGTTTCTCGACCTCAGGATATCTTGTCTCCGCGTCCAGCATCCTCCTGCTGAGGTAGAAAACGACCTTCTCAACGCCCTCGTAGAGTTGCACCACTACCGAAGCGATGGATGTGTCAGCTACTGACAAGTAGATGTAGAACGGCCGGTCTTGCTGGGGCGGAACTAGCACAGGCGGCGTCGTCAGATACCGCTTAATCTCGTCAAACGCCTGTTGCTGTTCTGCCCCCCAGTGGAACTCCTCGTCAGATTTAGTTTTCACCAGCGCCATGAACGGCTCGATTCGCCCTGACAGATTAGAGATGAATCGTCGGACGAAATTGATTTTGCCGATGAGACGTTGGAGCTCCTTCTTCGTGGTTGGCGGCTGCATGGTACGCACCGCCTCCTGACTTTTCAGGCCGATCTCAATTCCCCGTTCATGAACCAGAAAACCTAGGAACTGACCAGCCGTCACGCCAAAGGCACACTTCTTCGGATTCATTCTCAGTCCGAATTTCCGAGTTCGGTCTAGGACGCGCCGTAAATCATCCAAGTGTCCCTCCATGGAGACAGATTTGACTACCACGTCGTCGATATAGATCTCCACCAACTTTCCGATCAGATCATGAAATATATAATTCATGGCTCGTTGGTATGTTGCACCAGCATTCTTCAACCCAAAGGTCATGACCACATATTCAAACAAGCCTACTGCCCCTGGCACTCTGAATGCGGTCTTGTGTATATCTTCCGGAGCCATGAAGATCTGGTTATAGCCGGCGTTGCCATCCATGAAGCTCAACACCTTGTGGCCAGCAGCGGCATTTATCAACGTTTCTGCCACAGGCATCGGATACTCGTCCTTTGGAGTGGCTCTATTGAGATCTCGGAAATCGATGGCCACACGCCATCGGCCGTCCTTCTTCTCTACAGGAACGATACTGGAGATCCACTCAGCATACCTGCATGGCCTGATGAACCCGGCGGCCAACATTTTCTCGATCTCTTTCTTGACTTCTTCCAGAATTTCGGCCCTCATCTGACGTGCTCATTGTTGGAACGGCCGAAATCCTTTCTTAAGGGGGAGCCGATGTTCAATGATGCTCCTGTCCAACCCAGGCATCTCCGTGTAATCCCATGCAAAGCAATCTGGGTATTCTTTTAACAGAGCTATCATCTGTCCCCTGAGCTGTGGATCTAGCTTCTTGCTGACAAAAGTCGGTCGCGGCTTATCCCCAGGACCAATGTCGACTTCCTCTAGCTCGTCAGCCGATGTAAACCCATACCCTAGCTTTCCGTCCCCTGTGAGGTCGACGCCATATACTGGGAGAGCAGGTGGTACGGATGATACAGGCCGATCGCTAGAATCGGCTTCCATCTTGATCATTACCAGGATCTTTCGGCAGTGTCGGAGCCGATCACGTGGAGCAGCTTCTTCCTTATCTTCGCTGCGAGAGCAGTTGCCCTCGCCTCTACCCTCATCAGGGGGTGCCCCAGTTCTATCATGTTGATGTTGAACGAGTATCTTGGCTGGCACCTCCCAGGGTAAGTGTCGTTAACCCTGTCAACGGCGCACGACGGTGAATTAGGCACTTCTGGTGCCGCCAATGTGAATGACGATGGTGGACGGGACTGAAGTGGCACTCTTCCTTGGTAGGTCCCGAGAGCTGGTTCTGATAGAGTGTGCTGATGCTTCATGACCTCCTTGATCATCCGAACGGCGACATGCTCCAAAGTATTCACCAGGCTCTCAGAATGGCAATGCAACGAGTGAGTCACCATGCCACTAATCTCCCACCGGGCGTGCCAGAATGTGTTGTCGTCCGAAACCCACCGGCGGGCAGCGACGGGCAACACCGTAGAGCCGGGAACAACCTAGAGCTGCGGCTGGCTGAGGTCCCTCCTGTTTTCCCAGAAGTCCCTGATGTTGTGGCCTGGTTTGTGAGTGCCCAGTTACCACAATCTGGCACATACGTGCACGTGTACCCGTGAGGGATCTCCTTAGGCGCCTCAGGCAAGAACTGGTAGTCACTGGGGTCACCACCGATCTTGTAGACGACGAATGCCGGTGAAGCCGGCACTTCTGGCGCTGCCAACGCAAATGGCAGCGGTGGACGGGACTGGAGTGGCAACTCTCCTTGATGCGTCCCAAGAGCTGGTCCTGACGGCGAGTACTGGTGCCTCATGATCTCCTGGATCACGCGAAGAGCGACACGCTCCAACGTGTTTACCAGGTTCTCAGAGTGGCGGTGTAGCGAGTGAGCCACCAAGTAGTTGATCTCCTGCCGCAGGGACCTGGTGCGTTCCTCCGACGGGGCAGAGAGGTCTATCCCATCTAGTGCACCATTAGGCGAGAACCCCTTCCACCTGATGCCATGTGAACGGGTTCTGTGGAAAGAGCCGATGAGGTCGGCTTCGAGGATGACTTTGATCTCGTCATACTTCTTCTTAAGCTCGTCGGTCAGATCCTCGTATGTGACTGGCGTGCCGTCCGCCATCTCAGATGTAGATGGCGATGTGGTTGATGTAGAAGCTTGTCCCACCGGGCGTGCCAGAATGTGTTGACGTCCGAAACCCACCGGCGGGCAGTGACGGGCAACACCGTAGAGCCGGGAACAACCTAGAGCTGCGGCTGGCTGAGGTCCCTCCGAGCGATGGCCCGCAAAGCCTTCTGGTCACACGTCCGATGCTGATTGCAAGGGCGTGCCACCTGACCTATACCTGGTCAGGAAGGTGATGGAGATGCCTCGCTTAGTTTCCTGCATGGCATACACGTAAACATTAAATACGAGCCTCGATCGGCTCTCAGGTTATCCTGTGAATCGGCTCAGGGAGCCGATCCACCCATGATTCGTACGGGGTGCATGAATATATGGTGGTCCTGCTTGATCAAGATAAAGCTAATGAGATCTACGACGATTTAGGGTTTTCACCGCATAATCGGATCATCCTACTCAGGATTGGGCCTCGCGGCCACGCACGGTGATCGTAAGCCGATCCTAGACAAGGCCTAAAAACCAACACGAGGTTGATCCCCGGAACATCCTGTCTAGGACTAGCAAACGACACCCTGCGTGCCGCTGGATCCTCCAGCCCCTTGTAAGGCCTAACTATTGCAGATATTAAACTAATCCTTGATGAACAAGGAGCAACCGTAACGGATCAGATCTACTAAATAATGATCAAGCGGGGTGCCGCCCCCACACCTAAGATAGGTGTGAGGGCGGCTAGACATGCAAGGGTTGCACTACGATAGCATGTTACGCGAAGAACTATGCTAACCCTAACACATCTATGATAACTACGTTGCTCGCCATCAAAAAGGCTTCAGTACGAGCAACGCATGAACAACGTGGAGCTTGTGCTGCCTAGATCGCAAGATGCGATCTAGGCAGCATGTTGCTTACCGGTAGAAACCCTCGAGACGAAGGAGTTGGCGATGTGCTGAGATTGATTTGGTTGGTTGAACGTTGGTTGTTGTTTATTCCATAAACCCTAGATACATATTTATAGTCCAGGGGACTTTCTAACTTAGACGTGCACCTAACCGTGCACGGGTAAAATTCTAACTAAGATACGATCTATTATATTACAGATATATGGGCAATCTAGCCCAACTTTGCATATAAGGCCGATCTACGTATTTTCTCCGTATATAATCTTTAAGCCCATCTTGATCGTGGCCCACCTCTGACTTGGTCAAATTCTGGTGATAACACCTACGCAAGTGAACAAGTGAAACTACTCATTATCTACATCTATCTGGATGTAGTCATCTTCTCCGACCTCCATGAACTCGTAGTCCTCCACATCGGTGTTCTCGTCCTCCTCGAAGTCATCATCATCACTCAGGAAGGCTGCTCCTCCCTGAATGTCTTCACCTTCTTCTTCCATCTCCCTCAGCTGAGTCTCCTGAGCCTGAACAGTGGCCTCCAGGGATGCTATCTTCGCGCGAAGGCGAGCGATGGTGGAGTCCTTCTTGGCTCGCTGCTGGCGGAGTGTCTTGCGATCCTTGGCCAGCATCTTGATGGTCTCAGTCTGCTGAGACAGGTGAAAGTGAGTCTGGCTGGCGTAGATGCGGGAGTTGTCCAGCTCCTTCTGAGTCTCGTGCAGCATAAAATCCAGATGCTCCACGTGGTGCTTCAGCTGGGGTGGGACTGCAGGTCCATGGGTCCTCCAATGGAGTCATGCCTCGCAAAGTGAGCGAAGCGAGAGTCCTGGATCCCAATCACATTCTGCCCGCACAGACGGGCAAGTGCTTCCTGAAGAGCACAAGCGAGTCCATCCAGCCAGTTGCTTTCCCGGATGGTGAAGTGGATCCTCTCGGAAGCTGGAGGCTCCATCCTGCCTCTCAGATCCGCAACGATGACCCACTGTAGTTCCCCTCGGGGCTGGTCATTGACTTGAGTTCCGAAGAACTCCGGGTGTGGGCGCCCGAGATGCAGAGACAAAGCATCCAAGTCCCTCTCGAAAATCAAGTTACCGGCATTGCCCAGCTGGTAAAACTTGGTCTGGTTGAGCGGCTCCATCTGTAAGCGAATTGGAGGAGTAAGTTAGAGAGTGTAAGTGTATCAAAATTTTATGTAGAAAATTCAAAGTGAAGCATGAATTTCATCTTTGGAAAAAAAGTTCTCAAAGGTAAGAGGGTGAATAAGTTTTTCGCAAATATTCACTTCATTTGTTTTTGAAACTAAGTTTTCAGACGTCCATTCTAACTAGGGTCTCCTAAGGTCAAACAATGGCTCTGATACCAACTTGTCAACACCCGGATTTTTAAGTCCAGATGCCTGTTATGCCATACATCGCAATCCCAGGAAGATTGTTTTTGCGAGACATAACAGTTGAATATCATAGAGTCATCATTCATTACAACACCATAATAGTCTTACAATAAAAAGGATCACATGATCCAGTCTCATTAGAACACTTGATCTAATGATCATTACATAATACGTAGCGGAAGCGAAGTAGTAGTGGACTATCTATTCCACAGGCAACGCTTGACGTTAGAAGAGGCTCCTAGTTGTCGTAGACGTCCTGTTGGCCGTCATCTTCATACTGCTGTTCAGCTTCATAGTCTGGCCATTTGAATAGCCAGGAACCCAGCCGTGAGTACTTTCAAGTACTCGCAAACTAATACTAGTGTAAGTACTAACAGGTCTAGTGAGAGTGTTCTAAGCTCTAGGTTTATTTGCATAAAGCCAACTTTAGTTCATAGATATTTTGTAAAAGACTCCTCATATGCTAACTAACTCAAGTGGGAACATTAGTGTCATTCCCACAACTCTGTTGTGATTCAAATCAAAGTCACCTTTTCAAGTTCAAAACACAAGTCACATATGGGAAAGGTTTTGATGACGGAACAGTATGGCCTTTTCAACTGTCCATGACCGCGGACGCGGCTATTCGAATAGGTTTACACTCTGCAGAGGTTGCACACTTGTGCCACAACATTTGATTACATCCGTCAGGGATAACCCTGAATAATCATAACTCAGTATGCACATCATCAACCATTAACCTTTCACTTACACACCCTAGTATAGGCACCTCTCCCCATGAGCTTGGCCTCCCAGTGATAACCAACTGCTATCCTGGGAACTGCACAGGGCTTGGGTAGGACAGTCACCTCATTTCACGTCATTTCACTTTCAACGGAGGCAGCCTCGGCATAACCTCTATGACGCTTGTTCAGAGGGAACCCATACTAAGACACATAAATTTCCAGCTAAAGCCTTACCCATAATCAGGTATTGTGGGGGTACTCAAGAATTGGAAGGGTATCGCATCCGAACCCAATCATCAGTTTTCATCAAAAACCTCATTTCAAACTAGTCACATTCACCTTCAAAATCTTTCAATGGAATGACTCATCATTCCAAGGTTTTCAGAATTCAAAAAGTTTCACAAGTTCCCAGCTAGAGTAGTCACTTTTAATTTAGCACTAGCAACTAGGCATGAGGGGTGCTAACTAGCTTGTAGCTGTCTAGGCTAACTTTGATACTCTTGTACTACTTCTTATCTAGACTCAAGTTAACTATCAAAGTAAAACTTGCAAATCAAGGTAAAGCTTTGAGAGATAAAAAAATGAGATTTGTAAAGTAGAACACAAGGTAATAGGGTAATAGTGCCTTGCTCAAGGAGAGCTTTGCACTAAGGTAGCTTGCAAGAATATTAGCTTGCCTTGGTTGGTGTACTGATCAAAGTGGTCTTCTTCTTCCTGGAAGTAGACCTCCTCCTCCTGGTACTCCTCGGTACTAGCGTCTAAAATCGAATACGAGGTATACAATCACCAAACAAGTCTTAAGGCTATACTAATCACTCAATTGGTTCACCTCCACTATTCTAGCATCACAACACTAATCACAAAAAGGGGGTTGGCTTGTGTGTTAAGAAAACTTGTAGGAGAGAAATAATTTCCCCTCATTGAATCTTCTTAAGATTTAATTTCCTCAAATAATAATAAGGTATGATTACATGTTGACTAAGGTCAACACTTCATATCTATTATTTGGGGAAAAAGATTTTAAATGAGGTACTAAACCTCATGCATCTTAAATACTCCTATTGCAACAATTTAATGTCTCTAAGTGATCCATTATGAGATGCTATAGACCAAGTCAACACCTCATCTTGAATTTCTTAGGACCATGATTTAAATGAGAGGGAACCTCTCATACCATTTAAGAAATAATTTTGGATAAGTTTAAATGGACTAGAAATAGCCACATAGCCATTATTTTGCTCTAGTCCATGATCATACAAACAACTATGTGATATTTTTACATAAACATGCAGAGTATGTGAAATGTGATTTATGAGAGTTGGAATCAACTCAAAATCACTTAGGGTTGATTTTTAATAGTTGTTTGAAGTTGTAAAAGGTCCTGCCTTGTTCTTTTTGTCACATTAATTCTACAATGAAATTAGGGTTGAGACCAGTGGGGTTGGGTAGAGCTTTTCACAAGCTTTCCAACAATACCAAATTCATCAAATTTGGCCCAGTGGATTTGATTCTATTCAAATTTGAAAATAGCATCTGCAAGCAAATTGGAAATAAACTAAAAATCGAAATTTGAATTCCTGGGCCTGGCGGGAAACCTAACTGGGCCGAAACCGTTTAAAAACGAGAAAGCCAGCCCACCACGCGTCTCGCACGTGTGGGCTGCCTGACGAGGTGGGCTCCACCCGTCAGTCTCACTTAAAACGCGAAACGGTAAGGGCTATCCTGGGACGCACGATTAGGCGACGATCCAACGGCTCAAGTGCGTCGTCGTCGACGGCGAGAGGAGGGTACTGGCGCGACGAGAGCAGGGGGTCGGTGGCTCACCGGCGGCGCAGCGATCGTCGGCGATGTGCTGCGGTGGCGTTGTGGACGACGGCGAGGCTCCACGAACAAACGGCAGCTCCGGGGGTGGCTTCTGGCGTCTCCTCCTTCCGCGGCGGCGTCACGGACTCCGGTGATCAAATTGGGTGGCTACGGTGGCGAATGTTGAGTAGAGAGGGGTCGAGGAGGTTGAGTGAGAGGAGGGGAAGCTGTTGGTGTGGAGATTTGAGAGCGGGGAGCCCTCCTTTTATAGCAACGGGGCGAGGTCGTGGTGCTGCGGCGAAGTCGTCTATGGCGACGTCGCTACAGGGGCGCAGATGGACTGGCGATGACGTGCGCGAGTTGGCGGGGTCAGTGCGGTCACGCAGCGCTTGACGGCGATGAAAACGAGGCAAGGACGAGGGCAGGCGCATGACGGAGGCTCTCAGTACCGTGGCGGACGTCGGCGAGGTGGTCGTCGTCTACAGCGTTACCGCGGGCCAGTGAGCTTGTCTAGCGTGGAGAGGGTGGCGTGGCGGAGCTGGTGGCGAGCGGAGAAGGCACGGGGTGGCCAGAGGCAGTGGGGCGACGTCATAGCCTGGCACGCTCTGGTGCTTGTCCGTGCACGCTCTGGCGTGCGCGTGCGTCACTGGGCGCGCTCGTGCCAGCGCGTGTGGTGCACCAATTCGTCGAGCAACGTGTCTAGCGTGTGCAGGGGAGTGTGAGGGGTGCGTTTGACACGGTGGTGTACTTTGGATTTGACCAGAGAGCGGGAGAGCATGTGTGTGTCCATGTCATGCCACGGCATGGCTCAATGGTGATGAATTCGTGTACTGCAAAGTGTCTCTGAGGCTTGGCATCGTGCAAGGTGTAGATAGGGGTACTCAAGGTGACATAAGCTCGATGGTTTAGTCCATGGTCCACTGGATATTCACATGTCTAGGGTTGGCAGCACATTGCACACAAGGTGCTCGACCAAATGGCCGCAAGAGAGTAATTTTCGAATTTTAAAATGAATTTTTGTGGAGTTGATTTGAATAATTATTGGAGCAGAATGGTGGTGGTGGGGTGCAAAATGGAGTTGATTTGCAAAAATTCAAATTGGGCATAATCTTGAATCTGCTTTGATGTCTCCACTTTGCTTGAGCATAACTTTGAATCCAGAGAGAGTTTGCAGGGATGGTCTTGACCAAAGTTGTTCTCCTTGATGAGGTCTTGGATGAGGTGCAAAGAGTTGGAAAAGTTTGGTTTAAGAATCTCTTAAAACAGAGGCTCAAAGAGGGCATCATGACATAAATGGCAGATTTGACCATTATCTCATGTGAGCTCAATTTGAATTCAAATTTGATTTGATTTGAGTTTCTTTTATTAAAAAGTGTTAATTAGTGTTTAGTAACAATATCCAACCAATGGCACAAGTCAAATTGGTCTAGGTTGAAGATTTTCAAAAATGGCATAAACCATATGTGAGGGTTTTTGTGATTTTCTCTTTTCTTTCTTTTCTTCTTCTTTGTTCTTCTTTGTGATCTTCCAAGGATCAAAGGTAGGGTTTTGGTAGCTTGGCAAGAGTTGCACACACAGACCATGGCAATGTCACATAAATGCACAATTATTATGCATAACACTATATGCAAAAAAAAGATTTTGTTAGATCTAAAATTTGAAATTTGGAAAACCACATTTTCTCATTGATTTGAAATTTGGGATGTTACGGGGGCTCTACTTCATTCCTCTACATCCATGGCGGTTGAAGGTCAGTACAGTTCCCTTCTTCTTCCCATATGTGCACTACAAGATTCGTTATGATTAGGGTCTTTTCAGATGAATTTGGGGGTGTGGGCGGTGCAAATTCGCTAGGATGTGTACTATTTCGAGGTTCCCCTAGGCTTATTCCGTGGCCAGCCGCTGTCCCAACATCTCACACCCAATATAGCTTCACTCCAACGCCGAGCATTTAAATAGAAGGCCTAAGCCCCGCTTTAAATTAATAAAGCCACGAACGGCACAAAATTACAGGATGCTGATAGAACAGCTTACAAGACACCGACACACACAAGCACACACCGAAAACACGACACATAGCTTGATCGTCAGAGTCCCCAGCCACCAAGGCAAAGCCCTACACTTGGAGCATCAGCAATTGACACTCGGAAGGGGCTCGTCGTCGAGGAGGAGAACCGTCATGCACGTACATCAAATGGACAAAGGTCGTGGTCCGTCTCCGAAGACGAAGGAAGCCCCTGCTCCCTCGCCCTGGATCAAAGGGCGCCGTACCGCCGGCCGGAGTCACTCACCCTAGAGCTCGAATGGAAGACATGGACACTGAGACCAAAGAGCAGAGGCCAGGTTAGGCCACCAAGAACAGCCGAGAGCATCACGAGACTAACACCACCGCCGGATATGAGAACTCGCCCGGCCTGACGCAAGCTAATGGTGCCACGAAGGAACAGCCGCTCAAACAAAGGCGCCCTCGCCAGAGAACCGAAGAAGAACGCTGCAAAAGAAACACGCCAGCCACTGCCTCCAAGATGGACCAACATCACACTGCCCCCTTTACCCAAAGCGGCGCGCCAGAGGCGTAGACGCCGCCCATTCCGAGGGGGAATTGGGTTTTCACCCGGGAACAAGGGATTGGTAGGGGGAGGGGAACCACCTCGACCGCGCCTCCAGCGAGGGAGTGATGCCCGCAGGCGTCACCGCCGTCATAGCCTCTGGCCAGGGATTTCTCCCGGAGGCCCCCGCCCCACAACCCACCGAGACGCACCCAGTCGATCTCCCGCGACCGGCGCGACCACGGAACTGGCAGCAAAAGTATGGCCTTCAGTTCTGGCGAGCGCGATGCCGGAGAGATCAGCACGCCACACCAACAACTGCCACCGAGCCTCTGCCCCCGCAGCCGAGCATGGTGGCCAGCACCCACGCGCGCGCCACCCCGCTGGAGAGACGACGCCGCCCACCAGCCCAGGGCCGCCGCCCTGGTATCCGGAGCCCCCACCGAGGAAGAAAACCGCAGAGATCTCTCTTACCTCAGGCCGCCGGCCATCGGAGCAAGAGGAGACTGCAGCGCCGCCGCCTCGGTCAAGTCGATCCCGGCGCGGCGATCCTCCACCTACACACTGTGCGGGGCGCGAGTGCTCAGATCCCCGCCGCCCCCTTCACCGGCGACGTGAGACAAGCTCAGCGGCGTCTCTGGGGGCGACGAGGAGGGGGGAGTGGGTAGGGGAGCGGCGGCGGCGTGGGGCTAGGGTTTCGCCTCTTAGGTTGCCAGGAGGGGGCGACGCGAGGAGGGCGAAGCGTTTGGCGGCTTCGTTTCAGCATTTGTTGTAGGTCAATAGCAGGTTTCACAAATTTGTGCTGAGCTGTTTCTGTATATGAGCTTACATTACACTTTCCTTTTTCACACCGATAATGTGCATGTTTTATTTTGCATTTCATATCTATAATATCTACTCTGTAGGTCTTTTCTTTTTGTAAAAGTAACCTGATTCTTCTTTTGTTGTGTAGTAAGAACCAGTGAAAGAGTTAACGAGTTTAACGATGGTTTACTCAATATAGCTATCTCTAATGCAGAGGTCTCTGATAGTTATTCTGTAGAAGATGTAGTTGAAGGATTTGTTTCAAATACTTTGCCAGAAACTAATCTATTATCCAGTCAAGGTTTGTATTAAGTAATTAATTTCTCTTTCTTTTAAGCTTGCCATTATTTCTATAAGGGGGAGGCTACATATTAACCTCATAATGATCTTTACACATAGAGGATCCCATCAATGAAATCGGCGAATGAATAGGAATTGCTATGTCTTACAACCAGTTTCCTGCCTAGAATCCGTTTCCTCATTAATTAGCTGAATGCATGGATTTTGTTCATGATTTTTTTTTCAAGGCAAGAAACCATCCATACTAATAATCCGTTCATGCTTCTTAAATGTTCAAGGTTAGCAAAAGGACATGATATGATTCTGTTTTTATGCTTCTTATATGTTCAAGAAATTGAATCGTTCATGCCAAGAATCCTTACATGCTTTTTTTTATTGGAGGATGAAATAGTTCATGTCAAGAATCTTTTTTCATGATTTTATTTTATGTTCGATGCAAGAAATTGTTCAAGGCACGAAATCTATTCATGATTTTATTTATGTTGTAGGCGACAAACTGTTCATACTAACAATCCGTTCATTTTTTTTATGTTCAAGGTCAGCGAAAGGACATGATATGATCCCGTTTTTATGCTTTTTCAAGTTCAAGGCATGGAATCATTCATCCCGAGAATCCATTCATGTTTTTTTATGTTCAAGGTAGGAATCCGTCCATGCTAAAAATACATTCATTGCAAGAATCCCGTTCAAGGTAGGAATCCGTTCATGCTAAAATTCGTTGATGGCAGGAAACCGTTCATGCCAAGAATCCATTCAAGGTAGGGGAAACCGTTCAATGCTTTTAAAAATGTTCATGCTAGGAATTGTGTATGGCAAGAATCCCGTTCAAGGTAGGAATCAGTTCATGCTAAAAATTCGTTCATGCCTAGATTCCGTGCACGGCAAGAATCCCGTTTATGCTTAATTATGTTCAAGGGATAAAATATGTTCAGTTTTTTAATGTTCTAGGCGAGAAACCGCTCGCATTAAGAATCCGTTCATTGTTTTTTAATGTTCAAGGTTAACGAAAATAAAATGGTATGATTCATCAACATGTTTTTTTTATGTACAAGGCATTTAATCGTTCATGTAAAAAATCTGTTCATGCTCTTTTTACGTTCAAGGTAGGAATTCGTCCGTGATAAAAATCTGTTCATGGCAGGAATCACAATCAAGATAGTAATCCGTTCTATGCTAAAATCTGTTCATGGCAAGAAACGGTTCATGCTTTAAAAAAAATCATACCTAGGAACTGTGCATGGCAAGAATTCAGTTCCAGTCAAGATTCCATTTATGCTAATAATCCTTGCATGCCTACAATCCGTTCATGCCTAGAATCCGTTTCCTTATTAATTATGTTGAAGGCATGGATTTTGATCATGATTTAATTTTTGTTCATGGCAAGAAACCGTTCATACTAAAAATAGGTTCATGTTTTTTTAAATGTTCAAAGGTTAGCAAAAGGACATGATATGATTCCATTTTTATGCTTCTTATATGTTCAAGGCATAGAATCGTTCTTGGGGGATGAAATAGTTAATGCCAAGAATCTATTCATGCTTTTATTTTATGTTCGATGCAAGAAAATGTTCAAGGGATGAAATATATTTATGTTCTAATGAAATATATTTATGTTCTAGGCGACAAAATGTTCATACTAAGAGTCCGTTCATTTTTTTATGTTCAAGGTTAGCGAAAGGACATGACATGATATGTTCAAGGTAGGAATCTGTTCGTGCTAAAATTCATTGATGGCAGAACCATTCAACAAGGCAAGAAACTGTTCATGCCAAGAATCCATTCATGGTAGGGGAAACCGTTCATGCTTTTAAAAATGTTCAAGGTACAATCCGTGCATCCCAAGAATCCCGTTCATGGTAGGAATCCATTCATGCTTTTATTCTTCCCAAAAACATTATATTTCCGAAATTCCCTTTCAATCTTCTGTCATTATCCTGTGAGGCTTGACCCTGATCTCTTGTAATAACTTAGATAGCTACATTTTCTTCTTCAGTCATATTTTCGGTGGCTCAAGAAAAAATTGGCAAGTGAAGGAGAAGGAGCTAAATCATGGGGGTTTTAATTCTGCAATATTCATTCTCAAATATTAGATTCTCATTATTTCTAATTCTGCAGTATTTGCCTTATTTTTTTCCTATATGAACCTTATAGGCTTATACACTGGTTTCCATTTTCATATCTGACATGTAAGAATCTTTTCCACAATCCTAATAGACTGCTTCTCATTTCATATATATGTTAGTTTCTCATTCTTTTTTAATTCTACAGTATTCACCTTATTTTTTTCCTATATGGACCTTATACACGGGTTTCCATTTTCATATCTGACATGTAAGAATCTTTTCCGCAATCCTTATATACTGCTTATATATTTCATATATATATATATACTAGCAAGGAACCCGTGCGTTGCTACGGTGCCGCATTAAATAAAATGAATGTTGTTTTATATTTAATATCCTTTTTTTATACAGCGAGTTACATGGAATCGAATGTCATAAAGGCCTTTATTTTTACTTGTTTTGTGTACAATGTAATGTGACATGTTTCCAAGTTTCAACAAAGCTAGGCGTTGCCCCCATCCTCCATGTCGCATCCCAGGCGGCAGCAGGGCGAAATACTGCGTCGGCCCCACCCTCCTACGCTTTTGTGGACCTTCGCGCCGCCCCACCCCTCCCCCCTAATGATGCAAGGGTGGCTCCTTTCTCGTGGAGGCGTGGGCGAACGTCATATTCGTCTAGGGCAACGATGGCGACACGACTGCCGCAAGGACGCCGGAGTGGCGGCTCCTGGACGGTGTTGTGGTGTCGTCGGACCTGGGTGGCTGCCACGGGATTCCGGCAATGGCTCCTTTGCGGCGGCGACAATGTTGCCACACAAGAGGTGTGTCTCAATGGGTTGCGGGCTAGCAGCGGTTCGCTCCGTTTCGGTACCCAGCTACGTGGGGATGTGTAGACTCCATTGCTCCGGGCGAAAGACTGGTCGCGCGGCGTCTGGATGTCGCCGTCCTCCTTCCGCTCGATCCCATCTCGTCCTGCTGCGCCTCCACGAGGTCATTCATCTCCTGCGTCCTTTCCCTTCGCCGGCCTTGTCCATCGACCGAAGCGCGCCGGTCGTTGCTCCGACCCCTCGCCTGGCTGTTCCCAGTCAATGTCTTTGCTCCCCGGACGATAGGTTCTTTTAGAGCAGGCGACGGAGGACGTATTTTGTTTGGCTACGACTCTACAAGCGCGACGTACCATGGCGACTGAGAGCGTATTCTGTGTTTGCGGCGGCGACAATGTTGCCACACAAGAGGTGTGTCTCAATGGGTTGCGGGCTAGCAGCGGTTCGCTCCGTTTCGGTACCCAGCTACGTGGGGATGTGTAGACTCCATTGCTCCGGGCGAAAGACTGGTCGCGCGGCGTCTGGATGTCGCCGTCCTCCTTCCGCTCGATCCCATCTCGTCCTGCTGCGCCTCCACGAGGTCATTCATCTCCTGCGTCCTTTCCCTTCGCCGGCCTTGTCCATCGACCGAAGCGCGCCGGTCGTTGCTCCGACCCCTCGCCTGGCTGTTCCCAGTCAATGTCTTTGCTCCCCGGACGATAGGTTCTTTTAGAGCAGGCGACGGAGGACGTATTTTGTTTGGCTACGACTCTACAAGCGCGACGTACCATGGCGACTGAGGGCGTATTCTGTGTTTGGCTACGAGCGCGACGTACCATGGTCGTTCTAATCATGTAATCATGTATCGGCCAGGATCCTGTTTTGTACCATGGCCGTTCTATTCATGTATGGGCTACAGATGGATCTTGTTTTGCATGGGCCGGTACGATCGTGCATGAGCCACACGAGCTGAGAAAATCGATCGAATCGATCCGACGTACCACGGTCTTATTGCCGTTTAATAGTAAAGATATATATTTGTGTTCACACATGTCGATGTTCAAGCCGTCCAAGAAAAAACAGCAACCCAGCTTGTGATAAACATCCATATATATCGAGCAACATATACCATGAGCAAGACAATTCATTGCTAAACATGTAAGTACCTTTCTACATGTTTTCATTATGCTTCTCAAAACAGTAACGACATCAATCAATTCCTAACCAGTACAAAGAAAATTGTACTAAAACAACGAAGTAACTCTCTTATTTGTTAGCATAGAAAGATCAAAGATATGAATCTAATTCTTTTGCATTTCCACACCACAACATTTATCTAGTTTGTTTGTTGTTTTCTCTATTTCATTTTTTTTTTTTGCGAGTAAAAGAAAGTAACATTAATCTGGCAAAGTTACACAAAGGACCCCGAAAGAAATCCGATTACAAGCACACCCCTGTGCAACTCGAACACGACGACGATGGTGGCACGGCGCTGTCGGTGGCGCGCCGCCGCCTCTGCTCCTTAAGACGCCTTGGATCAGGAGCATCCCCATGACGGACGGGAAGTCGCCGAGCACCGGCCGCAAGGACCTACACCGAACGCCACCATCAACATCGATCCAGAACAAGCCACCCTCCTCCACGCTTATTCCAGCAGCCGGCGCCGCCGTCCCACGGTCACCGGCGAGGGGAAGACGCCCACGCCAACTCCAAGAAGCTGCGAGCGCGCCAGAGGTGGAAGATCGCCTGCAAGAGCTCCAAGGAACACCGCCGACGAAGAGGAAGACTCCCACCTGCAAAAGCCACTCCGGCTGCGCCTCCTCCTCCCCGACGCCTCCGGCTGGCCGCGAAAGAAAACCTGCACTATATACACACCGCCGCTCGGGGTCCCCCCGTCCTCCCGCCGCCGGAGCAGCTGGCGGAGGGCGAGGCGGCCGCCGAGACGGCGATGGCGAGGCGGCTCTCCTCCGGTCGCTCAGAAAATCACCCTTCTCAACTGTAGACGGGGAAGGGATAAGGCCAAGGCTCCTTAGCAACACAACACTTTCAAGGGAAAGCTTCTCCTACGAGTCAAGGAGATGCACGAAACATTGGGAAATGAAAGCATCGGAAAATGAGCTAGCCAATTTTTAGATTCTCAAAATTCTAAATTAAAATATGAAAGCAGGAAGATTTTAGTTTGGGAAATGTTATGCTGCCACCGGGGGGCTATACCACCCGGTGGAGAGGCGTTGGATGCATCCCCAAGATTCGGGCAGCTAGCTACTATCGTGTCACACGCACAAGCTAACCTCTGACTGTATCTGCTAATCATCTGCACGGTGCCAGCGATTGATAACTGTGCTCTGCATGTGTATAGCATAGTGCACAGAGGATTCACTTGTACCATCATTTTTGTCGACTTATCCACTATATTGGCTGGTGAGTGGGAAGTAAATGATGGGATGAAGCAGCTGCAGAACTAGAGAGCAAACAACAAGCGCGACAGTATACTTGGGAGCTGAATGCACAGTCAAAGTAGTGTGTTTGCAGGGGCGTAGCCCAGGAAGGGCCGTAGCGTTTCTTTTATATAGCTAGCCATGCGGTGACATAGAGGTCTATCACAGAGGTAGAAGGCACTATCCATTCCCCGCATCGCCGGGCAGTGAGGAGGTGTGTGCATTTTCTTCTTGGAAGAAGGGTTTAGCATCGGATGCAGCTCGTAGCACGAATCCTCGCTTATGTACCCACCCAGAAAACTTGCGAATCGATCCAGTTCAATTCTCTCGTCGGCTAGCCTCTTCTCAGCTTCTCGACGACCTGTTTCCAAGGAGTTCCGGCAGGCAACACGAATATCTTCGTCTTCCTGCATCTGAACCATGGTGTCACGCCTCCACTCCGCCATCTCTACATCAACAACCTCCTGGATAGCCTCCATCTCTCCACTGTGCCCGCCCCCAACCACCTCCTCCGATCCCCTGGCAATCACGGTGGCAGCGACACCATCTGGTGCCACCGCGTCGTACCATGATGGGGTTGCTGGGCTCATAGAGTCGAATCTGTCCAGGACAGAGGTCGGCGAGGTGGGGGTGGGAGTGGCTGGTAACGGAGCGAAGTACATGGTGATGGTGCGCTGCATCATTTTTTCGCTCGAGGCTGCTCGATTTTTTTTTCACCCCTTTGAATGTGTTCCTAAACTCTAACACCCCGTGTTCATATTGATCTGGAAAATTGGAAATCAAGGGCTACATATAGATGCTAGCAGCGCCCTCTATGTCCGTTGGAAACATCGCTGAGAACAACTCCAATGATGTGTTCGGGCCGCGAAGGAACAGCGCGCAAACATTTTTCGTGCCACGTGCAACGTGCATGCGTAGTGTTTCAGTGTCTTCTGGCAGCATATTGCTTTGTGTATTGTTGCATCCACGGCATGCACGCATGCGCCGACCAGGTGCGCTGGTACGTAAGACTGTGAGGCTGCATGCAGCGGCTGACAAGAAGCAGCACCAATACGGCGGCTGATCATTAGGAATCAAATCATGTTTACGTACTGTGTACTGTCAAGACCTCTAGCAACTATTCTGTCAATCTCCAACGGGAGATCTAACGGCCGGAAGGGGGGAGGGGGTATAGCCCACCGGGGGCAAAAAATCCACTCTCTTTTAGTTTTTCCAGAAATTTAGTATTTTTTGTATATATTTTATATTTTTTTAAAATTAAAATTAATAATTGCATCATGCATAAAGATTACTATTACTTTTAGCAAATTATAAGATTTTCAAATTTTCAGATTTTAGGTTTGGCAAAAAAATACAAATTAAAAAGTTAATGTTTATTTATTTATTCAAGATTATTATAATATCATTACTTTTGTTTATTAAAATAATTATTTCAAATTCAAACAATAAAGAAATATGACATCGACCAACATGTTAATAGGATTGATATGATAGTAGTATCACATACATGCAGGCGAAGCACTTGCAAGCAGGACAGAAATGAACTTGGAAGTTAACTGATTTTCAACCGGTGCTAAAGCCGCGTTTTCCACTAGTGGTTGCAAAACCTGAGTGTAATTGGTATCTTCTAGTATTAATATATTCCTTTATCAAAAAAATCGTCAGTCTAACATCAGTGTCTTGATCCAGGGGGATTTGGCTCGCAAAGTCTTCTTATCTTTCTCGTGCATTCCCAAGCAATACCACATGGTAAGAACCTCGAGGCTAGGACAGTTCTCGAGGGAGAAGGTGTTGATGGGGCAAGGTAATGATGCTGTCGGTCAGCTTGGGGTGGAGAGAATCAGTTCTGCTGTTGGATTTGGATTATCTACGAACGATGCAGCTGTGGACTCTTCTGGTGCTTCGAGACAAAAAAATGTACTCCAACGGTTAATACAATAGACCTCGAAGGAATGACAAAGAAGACTTCAGTGGCTAGCAAGGTGGTGGCTTTTGGGGGTATTTCACCTCCTTCCTTGTCTGTTCGGGCGAGCGATAGGATTCGTGCACAACCAAATGCAGATGCTACTCAGATGGAAAGGGCAATGCAAAATGCCAACTTCAGACACGACCTCAGAGCTCCAGGTTATCCACACTATGGTTCACTGGATCTAGCTTTGGCGTTTCTTGCTTCCGGAGGACCAGCGGGAGTACATGATTTCTGGATGCAACCGCCTTCGAATGGATGCCCAGGATATTTTCTACCAGGCTACTTGGCGGCCTATTAAGAGACTACTTGATGCCTAGCTTGCTTAGAATTTTACTCTTTTTTAGATGGTTGATGTTTGTATCGACCCTCGTTGATCTTTGAATTGTAAACTTTCAAATATTTACTTTATTAATAAAAGGCGGTGTGCATCAACCGATGCAGAGACCGGGAGTCACCCCATTTCGAAAAAAAGGACAATTCTTGAGGATGGCGGTCAGTTCTTCCACAGTGATGTCAACATCATCAAGTTCAAGGGAACACAAATATAAGATCGGCCAGACGTGCACTAAAGATGGTGCAGCATGGGACAATCCGAAGGGTAGTCAAGATGGGTGATCTGCGAAAAAAATGGTGATTTTTTTTCTAGCCGATAGCCTCGAAATAAGTCCAACTTTGAATTAATGAACTAACAACCCATCAGTTACAACGTACTAAAAAGACCAGCTTACATACATGGAGCTACAAGCAATCAAAAAATTACAAAGAAGGCCAACTTGATCATCAAGGTCTACATCTATCAGAGCGATTAGAACAAAGGTGAGGAAAATGCGGCGAAGTACACCATAGGGGACAGATCATGTCACCGTCAAGCATCAGCTCATCGCACCATTGTGACATTCGCCGCCTCCTCCTAACAAGGCCGTGGCCTTCTCGCCCTAGATCAAATGGCGACACACAGGCCGAAGGCAGAGCAACTCCCCCAAGAGCATGCATTTTCACATGGGACAACTTGCCAAGGAACAGAACCAAGCGCGAATAGATACACATGAGTGTCGTCGCTAGCCACCGCACCAACCGCCTGCAAAGACATCAACTTTAGGACGAAGATCACCACACGAAGACACGCCAAGAAGAAGGCAACATTGTTGCCATGAAACGCCAGGTCTATTCAAGTTGCCCTCTCGCCCAGTGACAAGGGATTAACTTATCAATGCCTACGTATTGTAGACTAAGGTTTTAGTCGGAAGTAGAGGGCAAGTAGATCTCGAAGGTTTCAGCCGAAAAGTACTCGACGGTTATGAAAACTAGGGTTGTGTGAAACAATGAGTCGATCCTCTCTTTGTCCCTCGACTCCCCCTTATATAGGAGGCGGAGCCGAGGGATTCGTAATACACAAGTCACAGAGTCCGGGAGGGTTTCTAACCCGTCCCGTAAAATTACAAGTCTATATTTCCTAATACAACTTTAACTTTCCTTGGTACTAATCTGGGCTTCCAAACTTCATAATCTTCGACTCGTGGGCCTTCAGTAAACCCCGGGTACCATCTTTGGCATGCTCATTGGGGATGCCTATGTTAGTAGCACCCGAGATTTTGCTTGAATCAAAGAATCATGGAAAATCTCCAACTTTATAATCACCAAATAGCCTTTTCAAGCCATCACATATCTTTTAAGTAAGCACTTATATATTGTACGGGATAATGGTAGTTGGGGCTAGCTCATCTGACGGATCAGGTACTAGTTAACTGCTCTAGTGGCAATCCGCAAAAACCTACTTCAAATACACGTCCCTGGACATGATCTCGGGATACTGGTGTTAACTCGACAGGTGCCTCTTAAGGTATTACCATCTGTCGAGTCTCAGTCATATTTTATCGGGTACCTAACGCGTCTGTTAGGATTTTTCTTCGTATCTGTTGATACGAAAAAAAGTAGCAAACTGATGTCTACGGGTGCTTCTATTCTTGTAGACAGTGTTGGGCCTCCAAGAGCAGAGGTTTGTAGAACAGCAGCAAGTTTCCCTTAAGTGGATTGATACGTCTCCGACGTATCGATAATTTCTTATGTTCCATGCCACATTATTGATGTTATCTACATGTTTTATGCACACTTTATGTCATATTCGTGCATTTTCTGGAACTAACCTATTAACAAGATGCCGAAGTGCCGATTCTTTGTCAGTCTGTTTTTGGTTTCAGAAATCCTAGTAACGAAATATTCTCGGAATTGGACGAAATCAACGCCCAGGGTCCTATTTTGCCACGAAGCTTCCAGAAGTCCGAAGAGGAGACGAAGAGGGGCCACGAGGGGGCCACACCCTAGGGCGGCGCGGCCCCCCCTTGGTCGCGCGGCCCTGTGGTGTGGGGCCCCCGTGCCGCCTCTTGACCTGCCCTTCCGCCTACAAATAGCCTCCGTCGCGAAACCCCCAGTACCGAGAGCCACGATACGGAAAACCTTCCAGAGACGCCGCCGCCGCCGATCCCATCTCGGGGGATCCAGGAGATCGCCTCCGGCACCCTGCCGGAGAGGGGATTCATCTCCCGGAGGACTCTACGCTGCCATGGTCGCCTCCGGAGTGATGTGTGAGTAGTCTACCCCTGGACTATGGGTCCATAGCAGTAGCTAGATGGTTATCTTCTCCCCATTGTGCTATCATTGTCAGATCTTGTGAGCTGCCTAACATGATCAAGATCATCTATCTGTAATTCTATATGTTGCGTTTGTTGGGATCCGATGAATAGAGAATACTTGTTATGTTGATTATCAAAGTTATATTTATGTGTTGTTTATGATCTTGCATGCTCTCCGTTACTAGTAGATGCTCTGGCCAAGTAGATGCTTGTAACTCCAAGAGGGAGTATTTATGCTCGATAGTGGGTTCATGCCTGCATTGACACCGGGACAAAGGATGAAAGTTCTAAGGTTGTGTTGTGTCTTTTGCCACTAGGGATAAAACATTGATGCTATGTCTAAGGATGTAGTTGTTGATTACATTACGCACCATACTTAATGCAATTGTCTGTTGCTTTGCAACTTAATACTGGAGGGGGTTCGGATGATAACCTGAAGGTGGACTTTTTAGGCATAGATGCAGTTGGATGGCGGTCTATGTACTTTGTCGTAATGCCCAACTAAATCTCACTATACTCATCATGATATGTATGTGCATGGTCATGCCCTCTTTATTTGTCAATTGCCCAACTGTAATTTGTTCACCCAACATGCTGTTTGTCTTATGGGAGAGACACCTCTAGTGAACTGTGAACCCCGGTCCAATTCTCTTTACTGAAATACAATCTACTGCAATACTTGTTCTACTGTTTTCTGCAAACAATCATCTTCCACACAATACGGTTAATCCTTTGTTACAGCAAGCCGGTGAGATTGACAACCTCACTGTTTCGTTGGGGCAAAGTACTTTGGTTGTGTTGTGCAGGTTCCACGTTGGCGCCGGAATCCCTGGTGTTGCGCCGCACTACATCCCGCCGCCATCAACCTTCAACGTGCTTCTTGGCTCCTACTGGTTCGATAACCTTGGTTTCATACTGAGGGAAACTTGCCGCTGTACGCATCACACCTTCCTCTTGGGGTTCCCAACGGACGCGTGTTGAACGCGTATCAAGCAGCTTTTTCTGGCGCCGTTGCCGGGGATATCAAGACACGCTGCAAGGGGAGTCTCCACTTCTCTATCTCTTTACTTTGTTTTTGTCTTGCTTAGTTTTATTTACTACTTTGTTTGCTGCACTAAATCAAAATACAAAAAAATTAGTTGCTAGTTTTACTTTATTTGCTATCTTGTTTGCTATATCAAAAACACAAAAAATTAGTTACTTGCATTTACTTTATCTAGTTTGCTTTATTCACTACTACTAAGATGAGTAACCCTGAAGTTGAAGTTCGTACGTTTAAGCAACAAGGGGGAGAATGTTTAAGATATGCTTGGTATAGAATTAGTACTGCCCATAATAGGTGCACTAAGAAACACTCCACCACTATTTTACTCAGGAATTTTTATGTTGGTATCTCTAGCTGGAATAGGTATGTTCTTGATTGTCTCGCGGGAGGTAACTTCCTAAGTACTCCTGCATTAGAAGCTAGCTGCATTATTGAGAGTCTATTTGGAATACCACCTGTTGATGAAGTTAAAATTGAAATCTCTCTTGAAGATGTTATGAAAAAATTGAAAACCTTAGAGAAAATTTTTCCAAGTATTGAAACTAAATTGGAAATGTTACTTGATAAAACTGATGAACTTGATAAATCCTTAGGTGGAATTGATGAAAGAATTAGTGTCCTAGGAACTTGTGTTGTCCATGATGATCAAATTAATAGGATTGACGAACTTGAAAAAGCTATGGGAACCTTGGGCTCAACATTTTCTTCTCTTAAGTATAAGGAGAAAGCTTATGTGGGTAAGGAGCAAAAGTTTATGTATGTCTCTAAAGTGCCTAAACCAAAGAAATATTACTATAGGCCTAAAATTGATAAAGCCCTTAGTACCACCACGGATGGGGGAGCTTGTGATAATGATACACCATCTCTAGATAATACTTGATACACACTTTCTGCGCCTAGCTGAAAGGCGTTAAAGAAAAGCGCTTATGGGAGACAACCCATGTTTTTACCTACAGCACTTTGTTTTTATTTTGTGTCTTGGAAGTTGTTTACTACTGTAGCAACCTCTCCTTATCTTAGTTTAGTGTTTTGTTGTGCCAAGTAAAGTCTTTGATAGAAAAGTAAGTACTAGATTTGGATTACTGCGGAGTTCCAGATTTCTTTGCTGTCACGAATCTGGGTCAACTTCCCTGTAGGTAGCTCAGAAAATTAAGCCAATTTACGTGCATGATCCTCAGATATGTACGCAACTTTCATTCAATTTGGGCATTTTCATTTGAGCAAGTCTGGTGCCATTTTAAAATTCGTCAATACGAACTGTTCTGTTTTGACAGATTCTGCCTTTTATTTCGCATTGCCTCTTTTGCTATGTTGGATGAATTTCTTTGATCCATTAATGTCCAGTAGCTTTATGCAATGTCCAGAAGTGTTAAGAATGATTGTGTCACCTCTGAATATGTTAATTTTTATTGTGCACTAACCCTCTAATGAGTTGTTTCGAGTTTGGTGTGGAGGAAGTTTTCAAGGATCAAGAGAGGAGTATGATGCAACATGATCAAGGAGAGTGAAAGCTCTAAGCTTGGGGATGCCCCGGTGGTTCACCCCTGCATATATCAAGAAGACTCAAGCGTCTAAGCTTGGGGATGCCCAAGGCATCCCCTTCTTCATCGACAACATTATCAGGTTCCTCCCCTGAAACTATATTTTTATTCCATCACATCTTATGTGCTTTGCTTGGAGCGTCGGTTTGTTTTGTTTTTTTGTTTTGTTTGAATAAAATGGATCCTAGCATTCACTTTATGGGAGAGAGACACGCTCCGCTGTAGCATATGGACAAGTATGTCCTTGGTTTCTACTCATAGTATTCATGGCGAAGTTTCTTCTTCGTTAAATTGTTATATGGTTGGAATTGGAAAATGATACATGTAGTAATTGCTATTAATGTCTTGGGTAATGTGATACTTGGCAATTGTTGTGCTCATGTTTAAGCTCTTGCATCATATGCTTTGCACCCATTAATGAAGAAATACATAGAGCATGCTAAAATTTGGTTTGCATATTTGGTCTCTCTAAGGTCTAGATAATTTCTAGTATTGAGTTTGAACAACAAGGAAGACGGTGTAGAGTCTTATAATGTTTTCAATATGTCCTTTATGTGAGTTTTGCTGCACCGGTTCATCCTTGTGTTTGTTTCAAATAAGCCTTGCTAGCCTAAACCTTGTATCGAGAGGGATTACTTCTCATGCATCCAAAATACTTGAGCCAACCACTATGCCATTTGTGTCCACCATACCTACCTACTACATGGTATTTCCTGCCATTCCAAAGTAAATTGCTTGAGTGCTACCTTTAAAATTCCATCATTCACCTTTGCAATATATAGCTCATGGGACAAATAGTTTAAAAACTATTGTGGTATTGAATATGTACTTATGCACTTTATCTCTTATTAAGTTGCTTGTTGTGCGATAACCATGTTCACTGGGGACGCCATCAACTACTCTTTGTTGAATTTCATGTGAGTTGCTATGCATGTCCGTCTTGTCTGAAGTAAGGAAGATCTACCACCTTATGGTTAAGCATGCATATTGTTAGAGAAGAACATTGGGCCGCTAACTAAAGCCATGATCCATGGTGGAAGTTTCAGTTTTGGACAAATATCCTCAATCTCAAATGAGAAAATTATTAATTGTTGTTACATGCTTATGCATAAAAGAGGAGTCCATTATCTGTTGTCTATGTTGTCCCGGTATGGATGTCTAAGTTGAAGAATAATCAATAGCGAGAAATCCAATGCCAGCTTTCTCCTTAGACCTTTGTACAGGCGGCATAGAGGTACCCCTTTGTGACACTTGGTAAAAACATGTGCATTGTGATGATCCGGTAGTCCAAGCTAATTAGGACAAGGTGCGGGCACTATTAGTACACTATGCATGAGGCTTGCAACTTGTAAGATATAATTTACATGATACATATGCTTTATTACTACCGTTGACAAAATTGTTTCATGTTTTCAAAATCAAAGCTCTAGCACAAATATAGCAATCGATGCTTTTCCTCTATGAGGACCATTCTTTTACTTTCAATGTTGAGTCAGTTCACCTATTTCTCTCCACCTCAAGAAGCAAACACTTGTGTGAACTGTGCATTGATTCCTACATACTTGCATATTGCACTTATTATATTACTCTATGTTGACAATATCCATGAGATATACATGTTATGAGTTGAAAGCAACCGCTGAAACTTAATCTTCTTTTGTGTTGCTTCAATGCCTTTACTTTGAATTATTGCTTTATGAGTTAACTCTTATGCAAGACTTATTGATGCTTGTCTTGAAGTGCTATTCATGAAAAGTCTTTGCTATATGATTCACTTGTTTACTCATGTCATATACATTGTTTTGATCGCTGCATTCACTACATATGCTTTACAAATAGTATGATCAAGGTTATGATGGCATGTCACTCCAGAAATTATCTATGTTATCGTTTTACCTGCTCGGGACGAGCAGAACTAAGCCTGGGGATGCTGATACGTCTCCGACGTATCGATAATTTCTTATGTTCCATGCCACATTATTGATGTTATCTACATGTTTTATGCACACTTTATGTCATATTCGTGCATTTTCTGGAACTAACCTATTAACAAGATGTCGAAGTGCCGATTCTTTGTTTCTACTGTTTTTGGTTTCAGAAATCCTAGTAACGAAATATTCTCGGAATTGGACGAAATCAACGCCCAGGGTCCTATTTTGCCACGAAGCTTCCAGAAGTCCGAAGAGGAGACGAAGAGGGGCCACGAGGGGGCCACACCCTAGGGCGGCGCGCCCCCCCCCTTGGCCGCGTGGCCCTGTGGTGTGGGGCCCCCGTGCCGCCTCTTGACCTGCCCTTCCACCCACAAATAGCCTCCGTCGCGAAACCCCCAGTACCGAGAGCCACGATACGGAAAACCTTCCAGAGACGCCGCCGCCGCCGATCCCATCTCGGGGGATCCAGGAGATCGCCTCCGGCACCCTGCCGGAGAGGGGATTCATCTCCCGGAGGACTCTACGCCGCCATGGTCGCCTCCGGAGTGATGTGTGAGTAGTCTACCCCTGGACTATGGGTCCATAGCAGTAGCTAGATGGTTGTCTTCTCCCCATTGTGCTATCATTGTCGGATCTTGTGAGCTGCCTAACATGATCAAGATCATCTATCTGTAATTCTATATGTTGCGTTTGTTGGGATCCGATGAATAGAGAATACTTGTTATGTTGATTATCAAAGTTATATTTATGTGTTGTTTATGATCTTGCATGCTCTCCGTTACTAGTAGATGCTCTGGCCAAGTAGATGCTTGTAACTCCAAGAGGGAGTATTTATGCTCGATAGTGGGTTCATGCCTGCATTGACACCGGGACAAGATGAAAGTTCTAAGGTTGTGTTGTGCTGTTGCCACTAGGGATAAAACATTGATGCTATGTCTAAGGATGTAGTTGTTGATTACATTACGCACCATACTTAATGCAATTGTCTGTTGCTTTGCAACTTAATACTGGAGGGGGTTCGGATGATAACCTGAAGGTGGACTTTTTAGGCATAGATGCAGTTGGATGGCGGTCTATGTACTTTGTCGTAATGCCCAATTAAATCTCACTATACTCATCATGATATGTATGTGCATGGTCATGCCCTCTTTATTTGTCAATTGCCCAACTGTAATTTGTTCACCCAACATGCTGTTTGTCTTATGGGAGAGACACCTCTAGTGAACTGTGGACCCCGGTCCAATTCTCTTTACTGAAATACAATCTACTGCAATACTTGTTCTACTGTTTTCTGCAAACAATCATCTTCCACACAATACGGTTAATCCTTTGTTACAGCAAGCCGGTGAGATTGACAACCTCACTGTTTCGTTGGGGCAAAGTACTTTGATTGTGTTGTGCAGGTTCCACATTGGCGCCGGAATCCCTGGTGTTGCGCCGCACTACATCCCGCCACCATCAACCTTCAACGTGCTTCTTGGCTCCTACTGGTTCGATAACCTTGGTTTCATACTGAGGGAAACTTGCCGCTGTACGCATCACACCTTCCTCTTGGGGTTCCCAACGGACGCGTGTTGAACGCGTATCATGGATCACCCTAGGTTTATCGAACTCAGGGAGGAAGAGGTCAAAGATATCCCTCTCATGCAACCCTGCAACCACAAAGCAAGAAGTCTCTTGTGTCCCCAACACACCTAATAGGTGCACTAGTTCGGCGAAGAGATAGTGAAATACAAGTGGTATGAATGAATATGAGTAGTAGTAACGGCACCAGAAAAGTGCTTGCTGGCGTGCAGTTGATGGTAGTAATATTGCAGGAAGTAAAGATGCAGTAAAACAGTAAACAAGCAGCGATAGCAGTATTTGGAAACAAGGCCTAGGGATTATACTTTCACTAGTGGACACTCTCAACATTGATCACATAACAGAATAAATATATAAATGCTAGACTCTACACCCTCTTGTTGGATGATGAACACCACTAACTGTGTAGGATTACACGAACCCTCAATGCCGGAGTTAACAAGCTCCACAATATTCAATGTTCATATTTAAATAACCTTAGAGTGCATAACAGATCAACATAACCAAACCAAGTACTAACATAGCATGCACACTGTCACCTTCACACTACGAAAGGAGGAATAGATCACATCAATACTATCATAGCAATAGTTAACTTCATAATCTACAAGAGATCACAATCATAGCCTACGCCAAGTACTACACGATGCACACACTGTCACCATTACACCGTGCAGGAGGAATAAACTACTTTAATAACATTACTAGAGTAGCACGCAGATATATTGTGATACAAAACACATTGCAATCATAAAGAGATATAAATAAGCACTTCACTATGCCATTCATAACAGTGAATAAGTATTCTGTGAAATATAGCCTAAGAGACCCACACGGTGCACACACTGTCACCTTTACACACGTGGGACAAGGAGTCTCCGGAGATCACATAAGTAAAATCCACTTGACTAGCATAATGACATCTAGATTACAAGCATCATCATATGAATCTCAATCATGTAGGGCAGCTCATGAGATTATTGTATTGAAGCACATAGGAGAGAGATTAACCACATAGCTACCGGTACAGCCCCGAGCCTCGATGGAGAACTACTCCCTCCTCATGGGAGATAGCAGCGTTGATGAAGATGGCGGTGGTGTCGATGGAGGAGCCTTCCGGGGGCACTTCCCCGTCCCGGTGGCGTGCCGGAACAGAGACTCCTGTCCCCCAGATCTTGGCTTCGTGATGGTGGCGGCTCTGGAAGGTTTCTCTTACCGTGGCTTTTCCGTATCGTGTTTTAGGTCAGGGACCTTTATATATGCGAAGAGGCGGCGTCAGAAGGTCAACGAGGCGACGACACAACAGGAGGGCGCGGGCCCCCCCTTGGCCGCGTCGGCCTACTGTTTGGTGGGCCTGTGGCCCCCTTTGGCGGCTCTCGGGTGTTCTGGAAGCTTCATGCAATCCTAAGATGCTGGACGTTGATTTCATCCGATTCCGAGAATATTTCCTTACTAGGATTTCTGAAACCAAAAACAGCAGAAAACAGCGACTGGCCCTTCGGCATCTCGTCAATAGGTTAGTTCCGAAAAACGCATAATAATGACATAAAGTATGCATAAAACATGTAGATATCATCAATAATGTGGCATGGAACATAAGAAATTATCGATACGTCGGAGATGTATCAGCATCCCCAAGCTTAGTTTCTGCTCGTCCCGAGCAGGTAAACTATAACAAAGATAATTTCTGGAGTGACATGCCATCATAACCTTGATCATACTATTGTAAACACATGTAATGAATGTAGTGATCAAAACAATGGTAATGACATGAGTAAACAACTGAATCATAAAGCAAAGACTTTTCATGAATAGTACTTTCAAGACAAGCATCAATAAGTCTTGCATAAGAGTTAACTCATAAAGCAATAAATCAAAGTAAAGGTATTGAAGCAACACAAAGGAAGATTAAGTTTCAGCGGTTGCTTTAAACTTATAACATGTATATCTCATGGATAGTTGTCAATACAAAGTAATATAACAAGTGCAATATGCAATTATGTAGGAATCAATGCACTGTTCACACAAGTGTTTGCTTCTTGAGGTGGAGAGAAATAGGTGAACTGACTCAACATAAAAGTAAAAGAAAGGCCCTTCGCAGAGGGAAGCATTGATTGCTATATTTGTGCTAGAGCTTTGCTTTTGAAAACATAAAGAGAGCATAAAAGTAAAATTTTGAGAGGTGTTTGTTGTTGTCAACGAATGGTAGTGGGCACTCTAACCCCCTTGCCAGACAAACCTTCAAAGAGCGGCTCCCATGAAGGACGTTATCTCTACCAGCAAGGTAGATCATCCCTCTTCTCTTTTGTTTACACATGTATTTTAGTTTTATTTATGGATGACACTCCTCCCAACCTTTTGCTTACACAAGCCATGGCTAACCGAATCCTCGGGTGCCTTCCAACATTCACATACCATGAAGGAGTGTCTATTTGCAAAATTAAGTTGCTTACTGATGAATCAGAGCAAAACATGTGAAGAGAATTATTAATGAAGGTTGATTAATTGGGGGCTGGGAACCCCGCGCCAGCTCTTTTTGCAAAATTATTGGATAAGCGTATGAAGCCACTAGTCCATTGGTGAAAGTTGCCCAACAAGAATGAAAGATAAACACCACATACTTCCTCATGAGCTATAAAACATTGACACAAATCAGAGGTGATAAATTTTGAATTATTTAAAGGTAGCACTCAAGCAATTTACTTTGGAATGGCGGAGAAATACCATGTAGTAGGTAGGTATGGTGGACACAAATGGCATAGTGGTTGGCTCAAGGATTTTGGATGCATGAGAAGTATTCCCTCTCGATACAAGGCTTAGGCTAGCAAGGTTATTTGAAACAAACACAAGGATGAACCGGTGCAGCAAAACTCACATAAAAGACATATTGTAAACATTATAAGACTCTACACCATCTTCCTTGTTGTTCAAACTCTTTACTAGAAATTATCTAGACCTTAGAGAGACCAATTTTGCAAACCAAATTTTAGCAAGCTCTATGTATTTCTTCATTAATGGGTGCAAAGTATATGATGCAAGAGCTTAAACATGAGCACAACAATTGCCAAGTATCAAATTATCCAAGACATTTTATCAAATACTACATGTAGCATTTTCTGTTTCCAACCATATAACAATTAACGAAGCAGTTTCAACCTTCGCCATGAACATTAAAAGCTAAGAACACATGTATTCATATGAACCAGCGGAGCGTGTCTCTCTCCCACACAAGCATTTATTCAAACAAAAACAAAAACAAAAACAAACAGACACTCCAAGTAAAGTACATAAGATGTGACCGAATAAAAATATAGTTTCAAGGGAGGAACCTGATAAATTTGTCGATGAAGAAGGGGATGCCTTGGGCATCCCCAAGCTTAGATGCTTGAGTCTTCTTGGAATATGCAGGGATGAACCACCGGGGCATCCCCAAGCTTAGAGCTTTCACTCTTCTTGATCACGTTGTATCATCCTCCTCTCTTGACCCTTGAAAACTTCCTCCACACCAAACTCGAAACAACTCATTAGAGGGTTAGTGCATAATCAAAAATTCACATGTTCAGAGGTGACACAATCATTCTTAACACTTCTGGACATTGCACAAAGCTACTGGACATTAATGAAACAAAGAAATCCATCCAACATAGCAAAAGAGGCAATGCGAAATAAAAGGCAGAATCTGTCAAAACAGAACAGTCCGTAAAGATGAATTTTAAAGAGGCACCAGACTTGCTCAGATGAAAATGGCCAAATTGAATGAAAGTTGCGTACATATCTGAGGATCACTCACGTAAATTGGCATAATTTTCTAAGTTACCTACAGAGAATTAGGCCCAGATTCGTGACAGCAAGAAATCTGTTTCTGCGCAGTAATCCAAATCTAGTATGAACCTTACTATCAAAGACTTTACTTGGCACAACAATGCAACAAAATTAAGATAAGGAGAGGTTGCTACAGTAGTAACAACTTCCAAGACACAAATACAAAATAAAAGTACTGTAACAAAATAAACACATGGGTTATCTCCCAAGAAGTGCTTTCTTTATAGCCATTAAGATGGGCTCAGCAGTTTTAATGATGCACTCGCAAGAAATAGTAGTTGAAGCAAAAGAGAGCATCAAAAGGCAAATTCAAAACAAATTTAAGCCTAACATGCTTCCTATGCATAGGAATCTTGTAAATAAACAAATTCATGAAGCATAATGCAATAAGCATAGAAAGATAAAACAAGTGCAGCTTCAAGATTTTCAGCAAAAAGAGAGGTGTTTTAGTAACATGAAAATTTCTACAACCATATTTTCCTCTCTCATAATAATATCCAGTAGCATCATGAGCAAACTCAACAATATAACTATCAAATGAAACATTCTTATCATGAGTCTCATGCATAAAATTATTACTCTCCACATAAGCATAATCAATTTTATTAGTTGTAGTGGGAGCAAATTCAACAAAGTAGCTATCATTATTATTCTCATCAAGTGTAGGAGGCATAGTATAATCACAACAAAATTTACTCTCCATAGTAGGTGGCACCAAAAGACCACTATTATTTCCGGGTACCATCTTTGGCAGGCTCATTGGGGATGCCTATGTTAGTAGCACCCGAGATTTTGCTTGAATCAAAGAATCATGGAAAATCTCCAACTTTATAATCACCAAATAGCCTTTTCAAGCCATCACATATCTTTTAAGTAAGCACTTATATATTGTACGGGATAATGGTAGTTGGGGCTAGCTCATCTGACGGATCAGGTACTAGTTAACTGCTCTAGTGGCAATCCGCAAAAACCTACTTCAAATACACGTCCCTGGACATGATCTCGGGATACTGGTGTTAACTCGACAGGTGCCTCTTAAGGTATTACCATCTGTCGAGTCTCAGTCATATTTTATCGGGTACCTAACGCGTCTGTTAGGATTTTTCTTCGTATCTGTTGATACGGAAAAAAGTAGCAAACTGATGTCTACGGGTGCTTCTATTCTTGTAGACAGTGTTGGGCCTCCAAGAGCAGAGGTTTGTAGAACAGCAGCAAGTTTCCCTTAAGTGGATCACCCTAGGTTTATCGAACTCAGGGAGGAAGAGGTCAAAGATATCCCTCTCATGCAACCCTGCAACCACAAAGCAAGAAGTCTCTTGTGTCCCAAACACACCTAATAGGTGCACTACTTCGGCGAAGAGATAGTGAAATACAAGTGGTATGAATGAATATGAGTAGTAGTAACGGCGCCAGAAAAGTGCTTGCTGGCGTGCAGTTGATGGTAGTAATATTGCAGGAAGTAAAGATGCAGTAAAACAGTAAACAAGCAGCGATAGCAGTATTTGGAAACAAGGCCTAGGGATTATACTTTCACTAGTGGACACTCTCAACATTGATCACATAACAGAATAAATAGATAAATGCTAGACTCTACACCCTCTTGTTGGATGATGAACACCACTAACTGTGTAGGATTACACGAACCCTCAATGCCGGAGTTAACAAGCTCCACAATATTCAATGTTCATATTTAAATAACCTTAGAGTGCATAACAGATCAACATAACCAAACCAAGTACTAACATAGCATGCACACTGTCACCTTCACACTACGAAAGGAGGAATAGATCACATCAATACTATCATAGCAATAGTTAACTTCATAATCTACAAGAGATCACAATCATAGCCTACGCCAAGTACTACACGATGCACACACTGTCACCATTACACCGTGCAGGAGGAATAAACTACTTTAATAACATTACTAGAGTAGCACGCAGATATATTGTGATACAAAACACATTGCAATCATAAAGAGATATAAATAAGCACTTCACTATGCCATTCATAACAGTGAATAAGTATTCTGTGAAATATAGCCTAAGAGACCCACACGGTGCACACACTGTCACCTTTACACACGTGGGACAAGGAGTCCCCGGAGATCACATAAGTAAAATCCACTTGACTAGCATAATGACATCTAGATTACAAGCATCATCATATGAATCTCAATCATGTAGGGCAGCTCATGAGATTATTGTATTGAAGAACATAGGAGAGAGATTAACCACATAGCTACCGGTACAGCCCCGAGCCTCGATGGAGAACTACTCCCTCCTCATGGGAGACAGCAATGTTGATGAAGATGGCGGTGGTGTCGATGGAGGAGCCTTTCGGGGGCACTTCCCGTCCCGGCGGCGTGCCGGAACGGAGACTCCTGTCCCCCAGATCTTTGCTTCGCGATGGCGGTGGCTCTAGAAGGTTTCTCGTACCGTGGCTTTTCCGTATCGTGTTTTAGGTCAGGGACCTTTATATAGGCGAAGAGGCGGCGTCAGAAGGTCAACGAGGTGACGACACAACAGGGGGGCGCGGGCCCCCCCTTGGCCGCGCCGGCCTACTGTTTGGTGGGCCTGTGGCCCCCCTCTGGCGGCTCTCGGGTGTTCTGGAAGCTTCATGCAATCCTAAGATGCTGGGCGTTTATTTCGTCCGATTCCGAGAATATTTCCTTACTAGGATTTCTGAAACCAAAAACAGCAGAAAAAAGAAGCGGCCCTTCGGCATCTCGTCAATAGGTTAGTTCCGGAAAACGCATAATAATGACATAAAGTATGCATAAAACATGTATATATCATCAATAATGTGGCATGGAACATAAGAAATTATCGATACGTCGGAGACGTATCACAAACCAACGTCAGAGACGGTGCCACGCCGTTCAGAACGGATCTGGGGTCTTACCTTCGCAGAGTTTTGCGGCATTCAGAGATTATTCGCAGCTTTGGCGCTCTGAGAATATATTGTCGAGTACTTTTTCGGCTGTTGGAATAGCACATTTTATTGAGTCAACGGATGACTTATCTTGTCTTCCCGATGGGAGTATATGAAGAGTTATTTGTATAACTCGAAATATACTCACTATACTTTTTATAATTTCATCGGGCACGCGAACAGCTTTCCCGATGGGAGTAGCCCCCGAGGCTACAGCCAAGGACTTGTACTTAGTTGTAGGCTCAACACTTTAATGCCTTATGTCGCTATATTGTCATTCTTTCTCGAGCTTTTATTTCTATCGGGTGCGCGACCAGCGCTCCCGATGGGAGTAGCCCCCGAGGCTATGAACAAATGCTTGTTTTTGGTCATAGGCTTTCGTCATTTTTATTTTGTGATGCTCGAGATTTTCTTCTTTCCAAAGTAGCCCCCCAGCATTTGATCAAAAACTTGTATTTGATCAAAGGCTCTCGACATAATCAATAGTCTTTTCATGTCGCCAATTTCATTAATCTTCACAGCCGAGATTTTCTCTTTGGCAAGGTGACATCATTACTGACGATAGCCACGATAACTGCATTGGGAAGATGCGAGCACTGCTCTCTCTGTCTTGCGGGCCCAAAACCCTCATCAATTTGACACGTCGTGCAAGTGGGGGACACACGTCCTCCGCTTTTTCTGGCGCACGCACTGTAACACCTGTTCCGTTCCTTCACAGTAAAAATACTCTTTTACCCCTTAGCCACGTGTACATCATCCATCTCAAAATTATTCTATCCAACGGTGCGCCGATTCGCCAATTCCCTATATAAGGTCTTCTTCTTCCTCCGTTCATCCTTTCGCCTGCGCCGCACCTCTGCTCTCCTCTCCAAAAATTCCCCATTGCGCCCAACACTTCCTGAGCTCAACCACACTCGCACTACACGCCTACGCCATTGTTGATGCCACCACGCGCACGGCTCACCAGGCACAGCACTCCTGAGTCAAAGATGGCGGCGGAAGATCTAGAGTGGGAGAGATCCAAGATTTCCAATCAAGATCTCAACCTGATGAAGAAACTCGGGTTGATGAAGAAAAAGGACGCGCTGCGCTTCCCCGGTGAAGAAAGCTATCCATCGCCTCCTATCGAGTATCGGGTCAGTTTCGTTGACCATCTTATCTGCGGTCTTTCTACCCCCATTCACGATTTCCTTCGCGGTCTTCTCTTTGTTTACGGGTTGCAGCTGCATCAGCTGACTCCCAATTCCATCCTGCATGTCTCTATTTTCATTACTCTCTGCGAGTGCTTCCTCGGAGTCCGTCCTAATTGGGCTCTGTGGAAGCGTATCTTCTGCCTCCGCCGCAACGGCTCCCACAACATCGCCTACAGCATAGGCGGTATTGTTATTTGCGTTCGCCCTAACATCAAGTATTTTGACGTCAAATTCCCCGACTCCGTCCAAGGGTGGCTCAAAAGATGGTTTTATGTGCACGAAGAAAGCTCCGACTCGGTGGAGTACAACATGGATCCTTTCGATGGAGGTGCCAAAATTCTTCGCCGCCGATCCTGGGATGCGGAAGCTACCGAAGAAGAAAAAATGGCGACAGAGGCACTGATGTCCCGTATTGATACGTCTCAAACGTATCTATAATTTCTTATGTTCCATGCTACTTTTATGATGATACTCACATGTTTTATACACATTATATGTCATAATTATGCATTTTATGGCACTAACCTATTGACGAGATGCCGAAGAGCCAGTTGCTGTTTTCTGCTATTTTTGGTTTCAGAAATCCTAGTAAGGAAATATTCTCGGAATCGTACGAAATCAACGCCTAGCATCTTAGAATTCCACGAAGCTTCCAAAACACCCGAGAGCCACCAGAGGGGAGCCCTGGGGGGCCCACACGTGTGGGCGGCGCGGCCAGGGGGTAGGGCGCGCCCCCCTAGTGTGTGGTCCCACCAGGACTCCACCGACCTTGCCCTTCCGCCTACTTAAAGCCTCCGTCGCGAAAACCCTATACCGAGAGCCATGATACGGAAAACCTTACTGAGACACCGCCGCCGCCAATCTCATTTCGGGGGATTCAGGAGATCGCCTCCGGCACCCTGCTGGAGAGGGGAATCATATCCCGGAGGTCTCTTCATCGCCATGATCGCCTCCGGATTGATGTGTGAGTAGTCCACCCATGGACTATGGGTCCATAGCAGTAGCTAGATGGTTGTCTTCTCCTCATTGTGCTATCATGTTAGATCTTGTGAGCTGCCTATCATGATCAAGATCATCTATTTGTAATGCTACATGTTGTGTTTGTTGGGATCCGATGAATATTGAATACTATGTCAAGTTGATTATCAATCTGTCATATATGATATTTATGTTCTTGCATGCTCTCCGTTGCTAGTAGAGACTCTGGCCAAGTTGATACTTGTGACTCCAAGAGGGAGTATTTATGCTCTTTAGTGGGTTCATGCCTCCATTAAATCTGGGACAGTGACAGAAAGTTCTAAGGTTGTGGATGTGCTGTTGCCACTAGGGATAAAACATCGATGCTTTGTCTAAGGATATTTGTGTTGATTACATTACGCACCATACTTAATGCAATTGTCTGTTGTTTACAACTTAATACTGGAGGGGGTTCGGATGATAACCTGAAGGTGGACTTTTTAGGCATAGATGCATGCTGGATAGCGGTCTATGTACTTTGTCGTAATGCCCTGATTAAACCTCATAGTACTCATCATGATATATGTATGTGCATTGTTATGCCTTCTTTATTTGTCAATTGCCCAACTGTAATTTGTTCACCCAACATCTGTTTATCTTATGGGAGAGACACCACTAGTGAACTGTGGACCCCGGTCCTATTCTTTACATCTGAAATACAATCTACTGCAATTGTTCTTTACTGTTCTTCGCAAACAAACATCATCATCCACACAATATGTTTAATCCTTTGTTTACAGCAAGCCGGTGAGATTGACAACCTCACTGTTACGTTGGGGCAAAGTACTGTGATTGTGTTGTACAGGTTCCACGTTGGCGCCGGAATCCCTGGTGTTGCGCCGCACTACACTCCGCCACCATCAACCTTCAACGTGCTTCTTGGCTCCTACTGGTTCGATAACCTTGGTTTCTTGCTGAGGGAAAACTTAATGCTGTGCGCATCACACCTTCCTCTTGGGGTTCCCAACGGACGTGTCAACTACGCGCATCAAGACTGTTTTCTGGCGCCGTTGCCGGGGAGATCAAGACACGCTGCAAGGGGAGTCTCCCACATCCAATCTCTTTACTTTGTTTTTGTCTTGCTTTACTTTATTTACTGCTTTGTTTGCTCTCTATATCAAAAATACAAAAAAAATTAGTTGCTAGTTTTACTTTATTTACTGTCTTGTTCTCTATATTGAAAACACACAAAAATTAGTTACTTGCATTTAGTTTATTTTATTATCATGTCTAGCTCTGTACCTGTTACTTCTTCACCTGAGGAATTAGTCTTTACTTTTAAACAAGGGGATGAGGAGAGTTTTAAAGATGCTTGGTCTAGAATTTTTGATTCTTATAGTAAAGCTGAACCTCAAATGACTTTAAGTCTGCTCCTTAGTAATTTTTATTTTGGGCTTATGATTCGCTATAGATATGCCTTGGATGCTATAGTGGGAGGAGATTTCCTTCATTGCAATGGGGATCAAGCTTTTAATGCCATAAAAAATTGGTTGCATCACATAGTTCAGCTAATAACTTTGATTCAGCTCTTATTAGCATTTATAGTAGATTAAACACTCTTGAGACAAGTGCATCTTGCTTGAAAGAAAATTATAGTTATGTTCGTAACCGTCTTGATCAAGTTTTAGTGAACTCTGAACCTTCAAAATGGGACCCTACTATTAAAATTGTTACTGGTGGTGAAATTTTTCATGCCCATTGTGATATTATGTCTGAATTTTGCCTTATGCCTAAGAGTATCTATGAATCTTTGACACTTTGGGGACTCGTTGAAGGGGGAGAAGGAATAACTCTTACTGATAACTCTGTTATAATTCCTAAGGGAATAGCCGAGGGTGTGCATACAACCATTCTTGGAAGAACAGTATCCACTGATTATCTTGTTATTGAATGTGTAGGAACAGGACAAATCACACTTAGAAGATCCCTGCTGAAGCTATTGGGAGCAGTCATAAATGTGGGAGAAGGCACCCTAAAATTCACCTCTACACCGGGAGGTAGACATGTATTCCCCAAACCAAAGAGTAAGAAAAAGAATAAGAAGGATATGCATAAATCCCGAGGTAATGTTGATGTTTCATCTCTTGATAATACTTGATTCACACTTTCTGCGCCTAGCTGAAAGGCGTTAAAGAAAAGCGCTTATGGGAGACAACCCATTATTTTACTTCTGCACTTTGTTTTATATTTGAGTCTTGGAAGTTGTTACTACTGTAGCAACATCTCCTTATCTTTATTTTATTGCATTGTTGTGCCAAGTAAAGTCTTTGATAGTAAAGTCAATACTAGATTTGGATTGCTGCGCAGAAACAGATTTCTTGCTGTCACGAATTTCGATATGCCTCTCTGTAGGTAATTCAGAAATCTGCCAATTTACTTGCGTGATCCTCAGATATGTACGCAACTTTCAATCAATTTGGGCATTTTCATCTGAGCAAGTCTGGTGCCTCAAAAAAATTCGTCTTTACGGACTGTTCTGTTTTGATAGATTCTGCCTTTTATTTCGCATTGCCTGTTTTGCTATGTTTTGATGGATTTCTTTGTTCCATTAACTTTTAGTAGCTTTGTGCAATGTCCAGAAGTGTTAAGAATGATTATGTCACCTCTGAATATATGAATTATGCACTGACCCTCTAATGGGTTTGTTTTGAGTTGGTGTGGAGGAAGTTTTCAAGGGTCAAGAGAGAAGGATGATACAATATGATCAAGAAGAGTAAAAAGTCAAAGCTTGGGGATGCCCCCGTGGTTCATCCCTGCATATTTTAAGAAGACCCAAGCGTCTAAGCTTGGGGATGCCCAAGGCATCCCTTCTTCATCGACAACTTATCAGGTCACCTCTAGTGAAACTATATTTTTATTCCGTCACATCTTATGTGCTTTACTTGGAGCGTCTGTTTGTTTTTATTTTTGTTTCTGTTTGAATAAAATCGGATGCTAGCGTTCTTTGTTTGGGAGAGAGACACGCTCCGCTGTTTCGTATGAACACATATGTTCTTAGCTTTATCTTTAATGTTCATTGCGAAAGTTGGACTATTTCATTCATTGTTATATGGTTGGAAACGGAAAATGCCGCATGTGGTAAATGGTTTAATGTCTTGAATAATGTGATACTTGGCAATTGTTGTGCTCATATAGATCATGTTTAAGCTCTTGCATCATGTACTTTGCACCCATTAATGAATAACTACATAGAGCTTGTTAAAATTTGCTTTGCATGATTGATCTCTAGAGTCTAGATATTTTCTGGTTAACGTGTTTGAACAACAAGGAGACAATATAAAGTCTTATAATAGTTACAATATGTTCATATGTGAGCTTTACTGCACCTTTTATACTTGAGTTTGCTTCAAACAACCTTGCTAGCCTAGCCTTGTATTGAGAGGAATTCTTCTCGTGCATCCAAATCCTTGAGCCAAATACTATGCCATTTGTGTCCACCATACCTACCTACCACATGGTATTTCTCCGCCATTCCAAAGTACATTACTTGAGTGCTACCTTTAAAATTCTATTCTTTGCCTTTGCAATATATAGCTCATGGGACAAATAGCCTTAAAAACTATTGTGGTGAAGAATATGTACTTATGTGTCTTATTTCTTAATAAGTTGCTTGTTGAGCGGTAACCATGTTTCTGGGGACGCCATCAACTTTTACCTTTGTTGAATATCATGCGAGTTGCTATCCATGTTCGTCTTGTCTGAAGTAAGAGCGATTTTCATGATCAAATGGTTTGAGTATGCATAATGTTAGAGAAGAACATTGGGCCGCTAACTAAAGCCATGATTCATGGTGGAAGTTTCAGTTTGGACAACTAATCCTCAATCTCTTATGAGAAAATTAATTGTTGTTAAATGCTTATGCATTAAAAGAGGAGTCCATTATCTGTTGTCTATGTTGTCCCGGTATGGATGTCTAAGTTGAGAATAATCAAGAGCGAGAAATCCAATGCGAGCTTTCTCCTTAGACCTCTGTACAGGTGGCATAGAGGTACCCCTTTGTGACACTTGGTTGAAACATATGCTATGCAATGATAATCCGTGTTAATCCAAGCTAATTAGGACAAGGTGCGAGCACTATTAGTATACTATGCATGAGGCTTGCAACTTATAAGAGGTCTTATACATAACACATATGCTTTATTACTACCGTTGACAAAATTGTTTCTTGTTTTCAAAATACAAAGCTCTAGCACAAATATAGTAATCCATGCTTCCCTCTGCGAAGGGCCTATCTTTTACTTTATTGTTGAGTCAGTTTACCTATTCTTTCTATCCCAGAAGCAAACACTTGTATCAACTGTGTGCATTGATTCTTACATGTTTACCTATTGCACTTGTTATACTACTTTGTGTTGACAATTATCCATGAGATATATATGTTGAAGTTGAAAGCAACCGCTGAAACTTATATCTTCCTTTGTGTTGCTTCAATGCTTTTACTTTGGATTTATTGCTTTATAAGTAACTCTTATGCAAGTCTTATTGATGCTTGTCTTGAAAGTATTATTCATGAAAAGTCTTTGCTATATGATTCATTTGTTTACCCATTATCTTCATCATTGCTTTGAATCGCTGCATTCATCTCATATGCTTTACAATAGTATGATCAAGATTATGATAGCATGTCACTTCAGAAATTATCTTTGTTATCGTTTACCGACTCGAGGGCGAGTAGGAACTAAGCTTGGGGATGCTTGATACGTCTCAAACGTATCTATAATTTCTTATGTTTCATGCTACTTTTATGATGATACTCACATGTTTTATACACATTATATGTCATAATTATGCATTTTCCGGCACTAACCTATTGACGAGATGCCGAAGAGCCAGTTGCTGTTTTCTGCTGTTTTTGGTTTCAGAAATCCTAGTAAGGAAATATTCTCGGAATCGGACGAAATCAACGCCCAGCATCTTAGAATTCCACGAAGCTTCCAGAACACCCGAGAGCCACTCGGAGGGGAGCCACGGGGCCCACATGTGTGGGCGGCGCGGCCAGGGGGTAGGGCGCGCCCCCCTAGTGTGTGGTCCCACCAGGACTCCACCGACCTTGCCCTTCCGCCTACTTAAAGCCTCCGTCGCGAAAACCCTATACCGAGAGCCACGATACGGAAAACCTTACTGAGACGCCGCCGCCGCCAATCTCATCTCGGGGGATTCAGGAGATCGCCTCCGGCACCCTGCCGGAGAGGGAAATCATCTCCCGGAGGTCTCTTCATCGCCATGATCGCCTCCGGATTGATGTGTGAGTAGTCCACCCCTGGACTATGGGTCCATAGCAGTAGCTAGATGGTTGTCTTCTCCTCATTGTGCTATCATGTTAGATCTTGTGAGCTGCCTATCATGATCAAGATCATCTATTTTTAATGCTACATGTTGTGTTTGTTGGGATCCGATGAATATTGAATACTATGTCAAGTTGATTATCAATCTATCATATATGTTATTTATGTTCTTGCATGCTCTCCGTTGCTAGTAGAGGCTCTGGCCAAGTTGATACTTGTGACTCCAAGAGGGAGTATTTATGCTCGATAGTGGGTTCATGCCTCCATTAAATCTGGGACAGTGACAGAAAGTTCTAAGGTTGTGTTATCACCAGAATTTGACCGAGTCAGAGGTGGGCCGCGATCAAGATGGATTTGAAGAATATACATGGAAGAAAAAACGTGAATCGGCCTGTTATGCAAAGTTTGGGCTAGTTAGCCCGTGTATCTGTAATATAGTAGGATACGTGTCGTTTAGGTAAAGTTTGTCCCGTGCACGGTTGGGTGCACGCCTAAATTAGAAAGTCCCCTGGACTATAAATATGTATCTAGGGTTTATGAAATAAACAACAACCAACGTTCAACCACAAATCAATCTCGGCGCATCGCCAACTCCTTCGTCTCGAGGGTTTCTACCGGTAAGCATCATGCTGCCTAGATCGCATCTTGCGATCTAGGCAGCACAAGCTTTATGTTGTTCACGCGTTGCTCGTACTGAAGCCTTTTTGATGGCGAGCAACGTAGTTATCTTAGATATGTTAGGGTTAGCATTGTTCTTCGTATCATATGCTGTCGTAGTGCAACCCTTGCATATCTAGCCGCCCTTACACCTATCTTAGGTGTAGGGGCGGCACCCCGCTTGATCATTATTTAGTAGATCCGATCCGTTACGGTTGCTCCTTGTTTCTTCAAGGATTAGTTTAATATCTGCAATAGTTAGGCCTTACAAAGGGTTGGAGGATCCAGCGGCACGTAGGGTGTCGTTTGCTAGTCCTAGACAGGATGTTCCGGGGATCAACCTCGTGTTGGTTTTTAGGCCCTATCTAGGATCGGCTTACGATCACCGTGCGTGGCCGCGAGGCCCAATCGTGAGTAGGATGTTCCGATTATGCGGTGAAAACCCTAAATCGTCGTAGATCGCTTTAGCTTTATCTTGATCAAGCAGGACCACCATATATTCGTGCACCTCGTACGAATCATGGGTGGATCGGCTCTTTGAGCCGATTCACAGGATATCCTGAGAGCCGATCGAGGCTCGTATTTAATGTTTACGTGTATGCCATGCAGGAAACTAAGCGAGGCATCTCCATCACCTTCCTGACCAGTTATAGGTCAGGTGGCACGCCCTTGCACCAGCATCGGACGTGCGTACCAGAGGCTTTGCGGGCCGTCGCTCGGAGGGACCAGGGCCAGCCGCAGCCCTAAGTTGTTCCTGGCTCTACTGTGTTGCCCGTCGCTGCTCGCCAGTGGGTTTCTGACCGCAACACATTCTGGCACGCCCGGTGGGACGAGCTTCAACATCAACCACATCGCCATCTACATCTGAGATGGCGGACGGCACTCCAGTCACGAACGAGGGTCGACCACAAAAGGGGAGTATGGCGCCCCAAATGAAGGAAAGCCGGTGATGAGACATCGGCTGGCACAACGAGATGTAAGCCTCTTCTGAGCAATACAATCAAAATAGGGGCCAATTCAGCAACCGCCCCGTATTATCCTCGCCATACGCTTCGCCTGCATTCAGCGTCGATCTAGCGGGTGACGGAAGACTGGAGTATGGGTTTACATCGACTTGCGGGTTCAGGGAAATCAGCTTTGGTCCTGACTGTAGAGCCGATGTTCAGGTATAATCCTACCGATAAGCGCAGAGCCGATATCTGCAGTGACCTGACAGATTCGGCTCGGGGGGGGGGGGCACATGATCAGGCAGACAGATGCATAGGCAATGAAATATGAGGAGCCGATGGAAAATCGGCCAGTAAAAGGCAGACAGACGCATAGGCAATGAAATATGAGGAGCCGATGGAAAATCGGCCAGTAAAAAAAAATGTAGCAAGTACAGCCGAAGCAGATTCGAGTTCAGTGAAACATTTGTCTCTGGAGGCCCTACTGAAGAAACGCGTCGAGGGCGTGAAGGGCGTCAACATGGATGCGATCTACCTCAGCGATCTCAGCCTCATCGTCCTCGTCTTTACCCGTCACCAGCTGGCTGCTCAGGGTACGAATTTCAGCCAGATCGGTCTTCAGATCGGCTGTGAGGCCTTTTGCTTCATCTTGAGAACGGGCAATAAAAGCTTCATTGTCTATCATAAGCTGCTTGGTCACCCAGACCCTCTCTTCAAGGCTCTCCAGCTCCTTGCGCAGGGTCTCGAGTTCGGCGCGATTGGCAGAAGTGTCCGTCTTGGCGTCCAGAGCAGCCTTTTTCTCGTTGAGCCGTTGACACTTTTCCGCAATATCGGCTCTCAATGGAAGCTGGGTGTGGCGAAAAGTAATCCTTTGTCGAGCCGATTGCACCCTTGACTTGAAGACCGACAGAGTAACAATGCCGTAGCTTCACTTGCAGTGTCATAGGGAGATGGGGCTGGATATCTTCGAGGATGCCTTTGACTTCCTCGGAACTTTCAATCAAGGTCTCAATTGAGGAAGAGAGCAAATCCTTGAGACGCTGGAGCGGACCATGGACCGTGCTAGGACTCGGCTCTCCACTCACCTTGGAAAAAGTTGGTTCGATGGATTCCAGATCGAATGTCAGCAAGCTCGAGAGATCACAACCCTGATAAGGCAAACAAAGCGAGTTTAGCATACAACCAAGAAGGTGATAGAGCCAAGGAGAGGGGGTATACCTCTCCCAAGGTAGGAGGAACAGCCGGTGTAGTGATGATCGGCTTTTCTGTGGACTTGGCTAGGTCAGCCACTGGGTCAGTCGCGATCGTCGAGGTGGCTAAGTCCAGGGTGGTGGACGGCATCGGTACCTCCTCGACGTCTCCGCTAGAAGTTTCTTCGGTCTGCAGGAGGAAGTGGTTAGCCGATCCAAACGACGATGGGTTAGCACGGAGTATGACCAGGGAGAGAATTACATTTGAGACCTCCTGGCTTGATGGAGAGGCTCGTGGGTCTTTACGAGCCCTTTTGACGCATCGACGCTTCGTGCGTGACCCCGATCTGGTCGGGGCTTGGGGAGCAGGAGGCTCGGGGATCGACCTTTTTCTTAGAAGCCGGCGCTGGTGAAGCCGTCTGGCTCTGAGTGGTGGACCTCTCAGAGTTGCCCGAGCTCGAGTCCCCCTGGCTGGATTCTACGGCCCCGCTCGAGGTTTCTTCAGTGGAAGTCTGTAGAAAAGAATACGAGCGTGTTGTAAAAGACTGGGCCAAAACAGATAAATGTGGACAGGGCATGAACCAACTTACGTGCAAGCTTTCTTGGGCAGGAGCTTTACGCTTCAGGGTCTTCCTGGCAGCTACCTTCCTCACTGCCGTCCTCGCCTGAGTCGAGGCTCGGGGGGCAACTGGCCCTGAAGATGCTTTACTCTTGGGAGCCGATTTCGGTGAAATCGGCTGACTCTGCATTATGACTTTCTTCAGGGGTGGCGAGCTCTGGCAGAAGAGAACCACTGGTGCTGGAGGAAGGAATATGAAAGGGGAACCGTCGGCTTGCGTGGGAGCCGGGCCATCTTGTTGCTGCCAGGAAATGGAGTCAGGTCACAGACAATCACCATAATGCTGTTACAAGAAATGTTTAAGTGATGGTACCTGGTCTGCAGGGATGTCATACTCGGCATCAAGTTGTCTCAGCAGCGGTCCTAGAGCCCTCCTGAAGACGTGGGTCTTTGAAAGGACACGGATGTCGCCTAGAGGGGGGGGTGAATAGGCGATTTAAAACTTTTACGAGATGGGCTTAACTAATGCGGAATAAAACTAGCGTTTACTTTGTCAAGCCCAAAGCATATATACTATGGTTCACCTATGTGCACCAACAACTTATTCTAAGCAAGAGTTCACCTATGTGCACCAACAACTTATGCTAAGCAATACAAGCAAGTATGTGATAGCAAGATATATATAACTTCAAGCACGATGGCTATCACAAGGTAAGGTGCATAAGTAAAGAGCTCGGGTATAGAGATAACCGAGGCACGCGGGAGACGATGATTTATCCCGGAGTTCACACTCTTGCGAGTGCTAATCTCCGGTGGAGAGGTGCGGTTGCTTAGTGCTCCCGAACGCCACAAGAGGCTCACCTTGAGGTGTGGTTGCTCGATGCACACCAACGCCACAAAGGCCTCACCCCAAGATGCGGTACTCACACCACACACCGAACGCCACGAAGGCGCCTCACCTAAATCTCCGGTGACCCTCGCCACAAAGGCCTAGGTCACGGTTCCACTAAGGGATTTCCTTCGAGGCGGAAACCGGGCCTTACACAAAGATTGGGGCACACATCCACAACTTAATTGGAGGCTCCCAACAAATCGCCACAAAGGCCTAGAATCCGTCTAGGGTTCCAAGAACCCAAGAGTAACAACTTCCTTGCTTTCACCTCCACGAATCACCGTGGAGAACTCAAACCGATGCACCAAATGCAATGGCAAGAACACCACAAAGATGCTCAAGTCCTTCTCTCTCAAATTCCAACAAAGCTACAAAAGCTATTGGGGGAATAAGAGAGGAAGAACAAAGGAATTCACAAAGAACACCAAGATCAAGATCTAGAGGATTCCACTCACAAAGAGATGGATTTGATTGGTAGAAAAGTAGATCTAGATCTCCTCTCTCTTTTCCCTCAAATGGGGGCAAGAATCATGGAGGGATTGAGAGATAGTGCAAGCTTCTCTAGTTCAACAATGGAGGAGAGAGAGAGTGAGAGAAGCCCTGCCCAAGGAGGAAGAAGGGGGGTATTTATACCCCCCAAGAAAATCGAGCCGTTTGGGCAAAAACAGGGCCGGATATTCCGGCCCAAGTTGGGGCCGGATTATCCGGGGGCCGGATAATCCGGCCTCAGGGACAAAACCTGGACAAAATCCGGCCAAAAATCCGGCCCCTATCCAGAGCTGCTTTTCTTCCGGTCCTTAGACGATTTCGGGGGGGCCGGATATTTCCGAAATATCCGGCCCGGATAATCCGGCCCGGATATTTCCAAAATATCCGGCCTAAGAAAACTGCAGAAACACCAAAACTAAAACGGGCATAACTTTTGCATCCGACTCCGATTTCGATGATCTTGGGCTCGTTGAAATCACAACAACGAGCTCTACAACAATATGCATAGAAACATCATAGTCCAGCAAAGGAGGATAGAAACAAATGAAGAAAGGTTTGACCTATCTCAAAAAGACATACCGGTAAAACCTCCAATCTTGAAAATGCAACAAGTTGCCCATGGAAAAACCATTCTCAATGAACTAGAGCTTGTCATGAGAATAAGCACAAGCTCTAAAACATCACATGGATAAGATCCAAATAAAAACCAAGAAAGATGATGAACCAAACTCGAAAACGCAACAAGTGATCTATGCGAAATCCGTTTTCGATGAACTAGAGCTTGTCATGAGAATAAGCACAAGCTCTAAAACATCACATGGATAAGGTCCAAATAACAACCAAGAAAGATGATGCAAGGATGCAAAGGTTTGAGCTCTCTCCGAACGATACGATCGAGTTACTCACTCGAGAGCCCTCTTGATAGTACGGCAACTAAACTATAAACCGGTCTCCAACTACACTATGAGACCGGTGAGAAACAAACCCTATCAAGAGCAAACCTTATACTTGCGCATTCCACTTGAGCTCGATGACGACGATCTTGACCTCAACAAGATGGAACGCCTTTCTTGCTTGTGCTTGCTTGACGAAGTCTTGTGGATTGCTCCCCCATAATCCACCATGGGAGAGCTTCTTCTTGGGCGCATCTTCACATATCCATGATCACCATATGGATGGCAAGACTCAAGCAAAGGATCTCTTCGAGATGGCTCATCTTGAACTTGCACTTCATTTCTTCATTCTTCATCATGTTGATGTCTTGAAGTAGCTTGAGGGCTCACTTCATCTTCATCTTCAAGACATACTTGACACTTGATATCCTTCATCAATTTCTTCTTATTGCAACCTTGAAGCCAACATATGGTTCAAGAATTGCCTATGGACAACTCCTACAAATATAACTCAATGCAAACATTAGTCCATAGGGATTGTCATTAATTACCAAAACCACACATGGGGGCTCCATGCACTTTCAATCTCCCCCATTTTGGTAATTGATGACAATCTCTTTGAGAGGGTTTATATAAGGAATTTAAGTAACAAATAAGTTGAATATATAGAGCAAACTCCCCATAATATATGCATGTGTGAATGATCTTGACTTTCATTGCATATATTGGCATTCAAAGCCTAGTGGAGTTTCCTCTAAATATTCAACTATGCAAAGCAACAAGATGCAATGCAATAAAGGCACATGCTTAAGCACAAAGCAAAGACATAACCAAATTCCCTTAAACCCTCCAAACTTCTCCCCCATTGGCACCAATTGCCGAAATGGGTGAAAAATTTAAAAGGCTAATATAGTGAGAGTTCCTCCATAGCGTGTGCATTTCTCATAATTTGAGTGGAATCAAATGCACATATCCAATGGCGAATATTCGAAGGAATCACACTATAGATAGGATCAAAGATTGCAAAAAGATAACAAAGTCAAGAAGCTTCAACAAATGAAGCAAGCAACCAAATGAGTCACAAAGAGGATACCAAAAGAAAGATAGATATTATGATAAGATCAAGAAGATTGCTCTAAATAATATGAGGAAGCTCCCCAAGGTTTGTGCACAAAACTAGACAATTTGCATTGGAGTATAAAGTGCACAAACATGGAATCATCACTCCCATAATATCATTCAAAAACAAAAGATACCAAGTGAATCAAACTCTAATGATCACCACAAGATAGTGCTCTAAATCAAATGAGGAAGCTCCCCAAGGTACATGCATAAATTAAAATGTTGTATTTGAATACAATATGCATAACATGGAATCCTCACTCCCTCATTACCATTTAAAACACAAACATTTGGAATAGATCATAGATAGAGAAATAAGCTTAACACTTGCAACAAACAAATAGTTGAGCAAAAAGTAAGAGGCACCATAATAAAAGGCTCAACCAAGAAGATATGTGAAAGGCATGATAAAGCATATTATAAGACTATTATATGGATGAGCAAAAAGCATCATCATAGTCTTCAATGAATTATATTTCTTAGCATGACCAATCAACATGCAACAAATAAAAAAGATATCAAATGGAGATGTATCATCTCTTATGTGTATAAGTTTCTCTAAGTGGACAATATCACAAAGATATTTATCCACAAAGAAACATGCACACACCAAATAGATACACAAGAAAAATAGCATGATATCCAAGACGAAGTCATGCAATATACCAATAAGATTTTTGCTTAATAGCATGGCCAAAGGCTCAATATTATCTTATTGTACATTCATGAACTTCAACCACAAACAACTAAAATACATCACAAATATCAACAAGGGATAGAAGATAGTTGGGATGCATTTGAGAAAGGCAACAAGTATCACAAACGGGATACCAAAAGAAGTAACTAAATTTGCACTTTCATCTATATTGCACATGTGAGAGCCTTGAGGAATTGATATGCAACAAAATTGCTAGATAGGCATAGTTGGGATGGATGAATCATGAGCATGATTTAAAATACTTCCCAACACATGCACTCATCTCAAATTACTCACATTCACAATAAAGAGGTTTCATTAAGACTTTTGCAAGAAGCACAACATTTGCAAATCAAGAGATTCATGCCAAGATGCAACCATAAGGTTGGATACAAGAAAAGTATGCATGAGAAGATACTTGTTACCAAGATAGCATTGGTGTGGATGTAGTAGATATGTGTTCGTTGATCATCCTAGCTTGCCTCACGTTACCATTGAGTCACCACTTCTTTCCAAGAGTGAGACAAGCATTCAATGCATATCCATTGTACCTAACACAAAGGTAAGTACAAAATGGTCCCCAAACTAATTGGGTCCGAAGTAGTTAGACACACTACAACATATAGGACAAACTCCACAATTCTATGTGCATATAGATATGAAATTGAATTTCATGCACATCTTAGCCAAATTAGGATTTGATGGAGTTTACCCTATATATTGGATCAAAGAAAGTGACACATGCCATAAGATATACATATATTAAATATGCATGCACAATACTTTCAAGAACCAAAGGAAGATACAATTTGGACAAAACACCAAATAAACCAAGAGACAATGGTTGTCCAAATTATATCAAAGAATCAAATCAACACAAGATTGACTCCAAAGACTTATCTCATTATAAGAAGCTAATTAAACCTAAGCACAAAGGAATGAGATAACCAACTCCCAAGAGAGCAAGGTTCCAACAAATAAACCAAACCCTCGACACTTTTTATGATGGCACACAGTACCAAAAAGAAAATTTATGACTCCCAAAACCAAATTTTTGATAAAGATCAAGAGAAGTTTATATAACAAATATAGGAGAGCTCCCCCAAGATTAGTGCATTATCTAGGATTTAGAATATGGATACAAAATGCACACAACTAGGATCATCACACTACCTATATCTACAAAAAAAGCTAAGAAAGTTTGAATAGAAAAAAGAACACATGGGAGTCAAAGCACAACAAATTCATGGCAATAAATAAGGCAATTTAAACACAAGATCCATAAGATGCAAGGAAGACACATGGGAGTCAAAGCACAACAAATTCATGGCAATAAATAAGGCAATTTAAACACAAGAGCCAATGTAGATATGATCAATAAATATCTACCTCATAATTGATTACCAATTGTCCTAGGACAAGAGGTATTAGGAAATATTTCCGGTGGTAGTTTGTAAGTATACATAAGATCATATTTACAACGAACAAAGCATATGGTAAAAGATAAGAGTTAACCATCATGCAAAGAAAGTTTCTTGATAGCTTCATTTAGTCATACCAACATGCAAGGCAATTAATAGTATTCATACCAACATGCAAAGCAATTAATAGTATTCATACCAACATGCAAAGCAATTAATAGTATTCATACCAACATGCAAAGCAATTAATAGTATGACTTGAAGCACATGGTTTTCCAAAAATGTATTGAGGGACACGTTGTGAAAAACCATGCCAAGAAAAACTTACACAAATAAGATCCACAAAGATATTAGCAATGAAGCCATTTAAGCAAATTGGAGCTTGTTTGAGCAAACATGCCACATAGGAGAGATAATCTACAATATCAATTCTATGTGACACAACCTCAAATGTTCACATTTCCTAGGCTTGTAATATGCACAAAGCTTATTACTCCCCCATAATGTGATAAGGAATTTATTTTCACAAGAGGCAAATAAGATCCAAGTAGAGATATTAATGGACATTAGAATTTGAATTTCTCATGAAGATGACATACCACATAGAGACTAGATAATCTTGCAATATCAATTCTAAGTGGTATTCCTCATGTACACACATTGTTAGGATCATGAAATTCCCAAAGGAATGTCACTCCCCCAAAATGGGATTGTCCATTAATCGCTCATAAGAGCCATATAGGATACAACAAGATGCAAAGAGGCTCCAACACACACACAAATACATGGTGTGCAACCTAACATACATAGACTTGATTTCTCAAGAAAAACTAGTAGGATGCACAACATATACAAACATATGTTAGGAACAAAACTAACACATGCAAAGGGGCGAGTAACTTTCAATATAAAAGAGTTGAGCACATGTTACCGCAAGGAGGAACATTGGGTGTATGATAGAAGTAAGATAACCAAAAGACTTGGCTTGAGATAAGATAAGTGATGAAGATCCCTTAATTCTTCATGATGTAACCAAGTCTCCAATGCCCACCAACAAGCACCTATTGATCAAGTTTTGGATTGTTGGTCCCCAACTAAGTTGGGTCCTAAGAGGTTAGTCACAATAGGCTTGGCAACCCAAATGGTTCTTTTCTTGACACCACTTTGAGCACCAACATATTTGGCAAACACATTGCCACCCTCATCCTTACGAAGAGAATAAACATCATCAATGGAGATAGAGTTGGATGAGGTACCAATAGTGCAAAAAGAGGAGATGTGGCCCTTCTCACGGCATATGTAGCAAGTTCTTTTCCTCTCCTTCTTCTCACTAGATTTCTCCACAATGGGAGCATTGGCTTGATTCTTCTTGGGAAGTGGAATTTCTTCAACTTGAGGTTGAATATGAGTTTGAGCTTGAGGCCGCTTCCCTTTTTGCTTCTTCTTCAAAGGGCAAGATCTAACATGGTGCCCTTCAATTTTGCACTTGAAGCAAACAATCTTGGCCGGGTCTTTGACTTGTACTTGGCCCTTCTTCTTGTTGTTGTTGTTGTTGTTGGACTTGTTCTTGTTGTTGGATTTGAATCCAAGTCCACTCTTGTCATTGGGATTGTTGCACACTTAACATCGTGTCAAGTTTGCATTTCCCTTCATGACTCTTTACCAAGTCATTCTTCAAAGAAGTGACTTGAGCCTTGAGCTCTTTGATTTCCTCTACATGGTTAGTAACAACACAAGTACTAGAGGAAGTAGAACCTTCATTGTTAGAGCAAGAAGGCAAGGAAGATAATTCATCACAAGATTTAGCAATATTATGAGTGGATGAATTACTAGGACTAGCACATGGCAATATAACATTTTGAGTAGTAGTGCTAGTACCCACATGAGGCTCACAAGGTGTTGCCTTCGATATGATAGTCTCATGAGCTAACTTTAGCCTATCATGGGAGGCTAGAAGATCCTCATGGGAGCTAGAAAGCTTTCCATGATTTTCTTCCAATTTCCCATAATTGCTAGTTAGCAATTCAAGTTGAGCCCTTAGCTCAACATTCTCCTTCAAGATAGATGCTTCACAAGAAGTAGAGTTAGTAGCACAAGCATCATCACAAGACATATTAAGAAGAGAAGGTAACATAGCATGCTCTTTTAAATATGAAGCTTGTAGTTGCTCATATGACTTGGTGAGGATAGAGTGTTCGCTCTCCAAGGCCTTGTGGGCCTTGTCTAGATCATCTAGATCCTTAACAAGTTTATCATGGCCAACACCAACTTTGAACTTTTCATTTTTAAGCAATTTTAATTTAGCTTTAGCATGGTCTCTTTCTTTAGTGAGTTTAGCAAATATTTCATTTTGAGACACCTCAAGGGTTTGAAGTTGCTCCTCAAGAGAGGCTACGGTCTCTTGTTCTTCTTCAAGATCATTCTTTAAAGATGCTACATCATCGGCATACTCTCGTTCAAGAGCACCCTTTTTATCAATGGTGTTCTCATGCATCCAAATAAGTTTTTGGCTCTCAATAGCGGTAGTCAAGATTTCAAAGAAGTGAGAGCTAGCAATTTTATCTTTGTAAAGAACCTTGAATACACTCTCACCTTTATCGCGTAGAGAGACAACCCAATCCTCTTCTTCATATTCATCCTCATTCTTATCACCACGAGACATATTAGGTTCCATGGTAGGAGGTACCGTGGAACCCTTGGCCATAAGGCATATATGAGGACCGTGAAATAAAGATGAGGAGTTACTTGAGGCTCCTTTCAAGATCTTGTCTTGACCAATAGAATCTTTGGTTTCCTCTACATTGTTAGACACACAACAACTAGAGGAAATAGAATCATTTTTATCATGGCCACAAGACAATGCAAGCATATCATCATTAGATTTTTTCAAGCAACTTACACATGATATGCAAGGACTATCAACACAAGCATGTAAATCATTTCTAGTGCTAGATGTGTTTAAGTCCAAAGATGAACCATTGCAATGAGATATAGATGAAGGATCATCAATAGTAAGCTCAATACCAACATTGCAATTTCCATCACCACTCACCATATCATTACCTTGTGTCTTGAAACACTTTGGTGAAGTGGATGAAGATGAGAACTCATCACGGCCGGAAGTGGAAGCAATACAATCATCCTCAATGATATTGGACACATCATATTTATCTCTAAGCTTTGTCCATAATTCATGAGCGCTCCCAAAAGGCATGATTGAAGAAGTAACTACATTGCTCACAACAATGGAAAACACATGAGAAGCAAGAGCATCGAGACAAGAGTTTTTCTTCTCCTCATAAGATAAATTTTGGGGATCCTTAGGAGAAGAAAAACCCATGTCAAGAAATCGCTCCATGTTCGGGGAAATACCCCGCAAAATATTAAGCACATAAATTTTCCATAGATCATAATTTGTGCCATCAAATATAAACAAGTTATTGTGATCTAATCCCCTAACCGACATCTTTACTCTCAAGGCGGTGAAGCCTAAGAATGAGAGACCTTGCTCTGATACCAATTGAAAGGACACGGATGTCGCCTAGAGGGGGTGTTGAATAGGCGATTTAAAACTTTTACGAGATGGGCTTAACTAATGCGGAATAAAACTAGCGTTTACTTTGTCAAGCCCAAAGCATATATACTATGGTTCACCTATGTGCACCAACAACTTATTCTAAGCAAGAGTTCACCTATGTGCACCAACAACTTATGCTAAGCAATACAAGCAAGTATGTGATAGCAAGATATATATAACTTCAAGCACGATGGCTATCACAAGGTAAGGTGCATAAGTAAAGAGCTCGGGTATAGAGATAACCGAGGCACGCGGGAGACGATGATTTATCCCGGAGTTCACACTCTTGCGAGTGCTAATCTCCGGTGGAGAGGTGCGGTTGCTTAGTGCTCCCGAACGCCACAAGAGGCTCACCTTGAGGTGTGGTTGCTCGATGCACACCAACGCCACAAAGGCCTCACCCCAAGATGCGGTACTCACACCACACACCGAACGCCACGAAGGCGCCTCACCTAAATCTCCGGTGACCCTCGCCACAAAGGCCTAGGTCACGGTTCCACTAAGGGATTTCCTTCGAGGCGGAAACCGGGCCTTACACAAAGATTGGGGCACACATCCACAACTTAATTGGAGGCTCCCAACAAATCGCCACAAAGGCCTAGAATCCGTCTAGGGTTCCAAGAACCCAAGAGTAACAACTTCCTTGCTTTCACCTCCACGAATCACCGTGGAGAACTCAAACCGATGCACCAAATGCAATGGCAAGAACACCACAAAGATGCTCAAGTCCTTCTCTCTCAAATTCCAACAAAGCTACAAAAGCTATTGGGGGAATAAGAGAGGAAGAACAAAGGAATTCACAAAGAACACCAAGATCAAGATCTAGAGGATTCCACTCACAAAGAGATGGATTTGATTGGTAGAAAAGTAGATCTAGATCTCCTCTCTCTTTTCCCTCAAATGGGGGCAAGAATCATGGAGGGATTGAGAGATAGTGCAAGCTTCTCTAGTTCAACAATGGAGGAGAGAGAGAGTGAGAGAAGCCCTGCCCAAGGAGGAAGAAGGGGGGTATTTATACCCCCCAAGAAAATCGAGCCGTTTGGGCAAAAACAGGGCCGGATATTCCGGCCCAAGTTGGGGCCGGATTATCCGGGGGCCGGATAATCCGGCCTCGTGGACAAAACCTGGACAAAATCCGGCCAAAAATCCGGCCCCTATCCAGAGCTGCTTTTCTTCCGGTCCTTAGACGATTTCGGGGGGCCGGATATTTCCGAAATATCCGGCCCGGATAATCCGGCCCGGATATTTCCAAAATATCCGGCCTAAGAAAACTGCAGAAACACCAAAACTAAAACGGGCATAACTTTTGCATCCGGACTCCGATTTCGATGATCTTGGGCTCGTTGAAATCACAACAACGAGCTCTACAACAATATGCATAGAAACATCATAGTCCAGCAAAGGAGGATAGAAACAAATGAAGAAAGGTTTGACCTATCTCAAAAAGACATACCGGTAAAACCTCCAATCTTGAAAATGCAACAAGTTGCCCATGGAAAAACCATTCTCAATGAACTAGAGCTTGTCATGAGAATAAGCACAAGCTCTAAAACATCACATGGATAAGATCCAAATAAAACCAAGAAAGATGATGAACCAAACTCGAAAACGCAACAAGTGATCTATGCGAAATCCGTTTTCGATGAACTAGAGCTTGTCATGAGAATAAGCACAAGCTCTAAAACATCACATGGATAAGGTCCAAATAACAACCAAGAAAGATGATGCAAGGATGCAAAGGTTTGAGCTCTCTCCGAACGATACGATCGAGTTACTCACTCGAGAGCCCTCTTGATAGTACGGCAACTAAACTATAAACCGGTCTCCAACTACACTATGAGACCGGTGAGAAACAAACCCTATCAAGAGCAAACCTTATACTTGCGCATTCCACTTGAGCTCGATGACGACGATCTTGACCTCAACAAGATGGAACGCCTTTCTTGCTTGTGCTTGCTTGACGAAGTCTTGTGGATTGCTCCCCCATAATCCACCATGGGAGAGCTTCTTCTTCGGCGCATCTTCACATATCCATGATCACCATATGGATGGCAAGACTCAAGCAAAGGATCTCTTCGAGATGGCTCATCTTGAACTTGCACTTCATTTCTTCATTCTTCATCATGTTGATGTCTTGAAGTAGCTTGAGGGCTCACTTCATCTTCATCTTCAAGACATACTTGACACTTGATATCCTTCATCAATTTCTTCTTATTGCAACCTTGAAGCCAACATATGGTTCAAGAATTGCCTATGGACAACTCCTACAAATATAACTCAATGCAAACATTAGTCCATAGGGATTGTCATTAATTACCAAAACCACACATGGGGGCTCCATGCACTTTCAGTCTTCCACATGGACCACCAAGTCTCGAAACCATCGGTAGTGAAGGAGAAACGGAGGTCGTGGGGAATTGGAATGGCCAAAGCATCAAAAAAGGTATAACACCTTTGGGCAGTAAGGATGTCAGGCAGTTCAGCTCTACTTGTTGTCAGGTGATGTAAGAAGAAGTGTGGAGGCACCTGCCCGAGACCAAGCTGTCGGGCTACCACTACCGGTTGATAACACTCATAACCGGGCTTGATGATCCGGTTCGAGGTACTCATGCCAACAGGGAGGAAGCAAGGACGAATCATGATAGAGTACAGATGTCGGTCTTTGGCGTCATCGGCAAAGTCATCCAATCGAAAGGAGACTGGGTTTTCAAAGTTCGTCGATTCAGTATAAGGAAAGAACAGGGGGTTGTCCAAACCTTGGAAGAAAATCTTAAACCACCCTGCTGCTTCCTTAGGGATCAGCCTGCTGCCTGGGAGACCATACAAAGCTTGGCCATAGCTGGTGCATCGAATAGCCTTTCCATTAACATCTGGAAAGGTGCAGGTGGTCAACGGTGGGAAGTCTGGGATCTGGTTTTGAAAGTATAGTTGGGCCCACAACTGAATAAACCACCAGGGGCCGCCAGTTTTAACTGTCTTTTGAGAGAACAGTTTGACAGATATCAGTTGGAGGGATCGATAGACCTCTCCAAGAAACAGTTTGCCTAGGCCAAGTTGGGTGCCTTTAGCAAGTTCATAGGCCAGGGACAGGTAATTCTTGGTAGGGGCGAGCGATGGGCCACAGAATATGAAGTGCTCCAGCCAGAAGTTCAGGAAGGCTGTGTGTTCCCTCTCTGTCACAGGGCCTTTGTTTTTCATATAACGATTGAGATAGGCACCCCAGCTGGTGCACTCTTTTTTAGAGGAAAGAGTGAAAGGGACTTTCGGCAGTTTGAATGCAGAAGGGCTGGGGGATGCAATGTCTAGGCCTGTGATCATGGCCACATCCAGCAGAGTCGGTGTCATAGGGCCATGGCCAAACATGAAGCAATTCAGTGCATCGCACTGAAGTAGCCGATGGTTTTCAGAATATTTTCATTCTTCTCAAGAGGAGACAATGATAATGACAAGGCATCGGCTATCCCTATGGTTTCCCAAGTGACATAATGGGTTTTGGATACTCTATTGTACCATGCCACCCAACCCTCAGGAGGATTAGGCCAAGCTCACAGGCAGTCGGCCCAGGAAGTCAGATCTAAGTTCTGATTCATGAAGGGGATACTGTTAGCTTCACACGAAATTAACAGGGCGGGACTCTCGGAAGAACGAGGACCAAGGCACATCGAATTTGCGAGAGAAGGATGTGGCAGAAGAATGTCTGAAACCTAAATTAATAGCGGAACAAAACATTAATCCAGGTGTTTGCCATTAATCCTATGTCGATTCGAATGGCGAGAGGAGGTTGAGGATTACCTTCAGACCAGAAGCCATGGCGTTGGTGTTGGATGATTCCGCCATCGGATGCGTTGAAGGAGTTGGGGGCGGCGCGGTCGAGATCTATGATGCAGTTGGTCTTGAGTTGGAACTGCTCAGGTGGCGATTTGGGGATCTGAGTTTGCTTTCTCAGATGGAGGTCGCAGGTTACCGTTTGGAGGGGCGGCTAGGTCGACCTTACTCGTGTTTTTATGATAGAGACCGGTGCGATGCCATCGGCTCTTTTCGGAGATTATTTGACTTTGACTATCGGCGAAAAAGTTGACTGGAAATACTTCTTCATTAACAAAGGAGGGTTTTTTACAATGAAGAGCCGATTGCTCAAGGAAAGAGGAACAAAAGAAGAGCCGATTGCTCGCGTACTACTGATCCTATGTCACTAATCCTCGCTGCCCTCGTCGTCGGCGTCGTAGCTGCCGCCGGCGCTACTTCCGGAGAACTCCTCGTCACTGCTGCCCCAGCCTTCGACCGGAGCTTCTTCCTCTTCGTCATCATCGTCATCTTCACTGACCGCCCAAGCACGGAGGCGCTTCGCCGGCGGGTACCCAGCGGAGGAAGAGGAATCGTCTTCTTCCTCTTCTTCCTCTACCTCCTCGTCCTCCTCTTCCTCCCCATTATCGGAGGAAGTGGAGTTCCTCCATGAGTGGAGGTCATCCTCGCTTTCGCTCTTCAGTTCCCCTTCAATGAGGAACTGGAGGTTGCCTTCCCCATCAGTCAGGGGCATGTCGCCATCTGACATGAAGTCAAAGTCCCACTCGGGCTCCGACATCGGCTCGCTCGAGGAAGAAGATTGGAAAGAGAGGCCAGAGGAGACGGAGGAAGAAGAAGACATTGCTACAGGGAAAGAGGGCTTTTGGTGCCGATAGCTAGACCTGAGGAGGGGGATGAAAAAGCGAGTCAGTCGGCACAGTTAAATAAGGAGGAGCCTGATGCAGTTTCCAAGGAAGTAGTGCTGAAGCTATCAAATTTTTCAGAGAAGTTGAGGGGACAAGGCATTATGATGAAGAATACTGCGACGGTTCTGCTCTGTTACAACATGACCCGACGAAGAAAAAAACAGAGTGATTTTGGAATTATCAATTCCAAAACCAGGGGGGCATGTGTTATCACCAGAATTTGACCGAGTCAGAGGTGGGCCGCGATCAAGATGGATTTGAAGAATATACATGGAAGAAAAAACGTGAATCGGCCTGTTATGCAAAGTTTGGGCTAGTTGGCCCGTGTATCTGTAATATAGTAGGATACGTGTCGTTTAGGTAAAGTTTGTCCCGTGCACGGTTGGGTGCACGCCTAAATTAGAAAGTCCCCTGGACTATAAATATGTATCTAGGGTTTATGAAATAAACAACAACCAACGTTCAACCACAAATCAATCTCGGCGCATCGCCAACTCCTTCGTCTCGAGGGTTTCTACCGGTAAGCATCATGCTGCCTAGATCGCATCTTGCGATCTAGGCAGCACAAGCTTTATGTTGTTCACGCGTTGCTCGTACTGAAGCCTTTTTGATGGCGAGCAACGTAGTTATCTTAGATATGTTAGGGTTAGCATTGTTCTTCGTATCATATGCTATCGTAGTGCAACCCTTGCATATCTAGCCGCCCTTACACCTATCTTAGGTGTAGGGGCGGCACCCCGCTTGATCATTATTTAGTAGATCCGATCCGTTACGGTTGCTCCTTGTTTCTTCAAGGATTAGTTTAATATCTGCAATAGTTAGGCCTTACAAAGGGTTGGAGGATCCAGCGGCACGTAGGGTGTCGTTTGCTAGTCCTAGACAGGATGTTCCGGGGATCAACCTCGTGTTGGTTTTTAGGCCCTATCTAGGATCGGCTTACGATCACCGTGCGTGGCCGCGAGGCCCAATCGTGAGTAGGATGTTCCGATTATGCGGTGAAAACCCTAAATCGTCGTAGATCGCTTTAGCTTTATCTTGATCAAGCAGGACCACCATATATTCGTGCACCTCGTACGAATCATGGGTGGATCGGCTCTTTGAGCCGATTCACAGGATATCCTGAGAGCCGATCGAGGCTCGTATTTAATGTTTACGTGTATGCCATGCAGGAAACTAAGCGAGGCATCTCCATCACCTTCCTGACCAGGTATAGGTCAGGTGGCACGCCCTTGCACCAGCATCGGACGTGCGTACCAGAGGCTTTGCGGGCCGTCGCTCGGAGGGACCAGGGCCAGCCGCAGCCCTAAGTTGTTCCCGGCTCTACTGTGTTGCCCGTCGCTGCTCGCCAATGGGCTTCTGACCGCAACAGGTTGTGGATGTGTTGTTGCCACTAGGGATAAAACATCGATGCTTTGTCTAAGGATATTTGTGTTGATTACATTACGCACCATACTTAATGCAATTGTCTGTTGTTTACAACTTAATACTGGAGGGGGTTCGGATGATAACTTGAAGGTGGACTTTTTAGGCATAGATGCATGCTGGATAGCGGTCTATGTACTTTGTCGTAATGCCCTGATTAAATCTCATAGTACTCATCATGATATATGTATATGCATTGTTATGCCTTCTTTATTTGTCAATTGCCCAACTGTAATTTGTTCACCCAACATCTGTTTATCTTATGGGAGAGACACCACTAGTGAACTGTGGACCCCGGTCCTATTCTTTACATCTGAAATACAATCTACTGCAATTGTTCTTTACTGTCGTTGCCTAATCGACGGTACCTCGGAGGAGGGATCCTCACGAGGGGGAGAAGAAGTAGGGGCCATAGGGCGGAGTGCACACGGGACGGTGGTACGCGAGTTACCCAGCTTCGGAACACCTGCACGATGACAGGGCCTACTGCTGCTTGTCTGGAATTATCTGGGCGCTTTCGCGTTGTTACAATGAGTTGTGGTTGTGCCTCTAGGGCTCCCGGGATCCGGCTTATATAGGCGCACGGATCTAGGGTTTACATGGAGAGTTCTAGCCGGAATACAAGTTGCCTAACTACGGTACAATGTCTTGCCGTGTACGTCAAGGATCCGCCATCCTTCTAGGTCGTGCTGGATCCGGATACTTCATGGGCTGTCACGGATCCGGCCTCCTTCGTAGGTCGGTTGAGATCCGGCTTCCTGTTCCTGGGCTGGACTTCATCCTTCATGATCTACAGCAACTGGGCCGCCCGATGGGCCACATGCCTCACCACCAACTATGGGCCACCCGGGCTTGCTGGATCTAGGCCATGCCGTTGATATACCCATAAAGTATACCCACAACAGTAGCCCCCGAAGTTCTCCGAGATTCATCATTCCTCCGACTTCATTCAGCTCGGATCCGAAGAGAATCTTGAAGAGCTTCAAAACTTTTACTTGATTCCGGGTTCATTCACTCGAAAATCCTTAGTCTTCAGATTGGATATGACAACGGAGATTCCGCTTTTCCCGCGTACAACCTCCTTATTTCCCGCGTACAACCTCCTTATTTCCCGCGCTAAATTTTCGCAGATGCAAATCTTTAGCCGGAATTTTCGGGAGTGCACAGTTAAGTTACCTCCACGTCATTTTACCATTATTTGACCTAAGACACGTGTCGATCATCCAACGGCGTGACTGTTCAGTTTCCACCGTTAGATCCGAAACATGAATCTCCGCGCGGGGTCTATATATAACCCTCGCCCGCGGTAACTTCTCATTCTTTCACCTTCTCACCCTCATCGTCTTCTTCCTCGCGCCGCGCCGCCCGACGGATCTCATCTCCGGCGAACCTCGCCACGGTGAACTCCGCGCGCCGCCAGTCCAAGCCTCTCCTCGCGCCAAGACCCCTTCGGTTGAACGGGAAATCCTTCCCGCCGCCGATTCGTGGTCACGCGAGGTGATTTCCTGCAAGTCCGGCGACCTCGACTTCACCGGAGCTCCGTCGAGCCACCGCGCCATTAACGGTATGTGCGCCGGCCTCGTAGAAGACAAACTTAGTGTAGATCCGGATACTCAAATAATTTGCATGGGCACAGCCGGAAGCATGCCACTTGATTCATCGCACTGTACTGGTAGCTCTCCGAGTAGCCCGGATCCCAATCCATTAGAACCAATATGTCCGGATCCCATAGCATACCTGCCACCATATGTTTCCGACATTAGGTTAGCTCAACCGTTTTCCGCATCTTCCAGCACCGCTCCAGGCCGGATCCCCTCCCTCAAAGAGCTTCAAGAAGAACTCGAGGGACAAGCTAGGATGGCAGCCAAAGTACAGGAGGCGGAAAACAAGAGGGCGTCCAAGGCCCGGATCCGTGAAGGTGAGCGGGGTCAGTGGTGGCCCTGCGAAACTACTGATGTGGAGCTTAGAGAGCTCCAGAACGAGGGTATGATCTCCACCCACTGGAGCTTCGTACGCGATTCCGACGTCCCCAAGCCCGAAGCCGGAGAAATTGTCATGACTAAGGCTTGGGTGGAACGCGGACTATCACTCCCTTGCTCGGAGTTTTTCCTCTCCATCCTCAACACATACGGGCTCCAGCCCCACAACATCTGCCCAAACTCATACCTCCTCCTCTCCAACTTCGTAACTCTTTGCGAAGGGCACCTTGGGATCCGACCAGATGTCAAATTATGGCAGTTCTTCTTCCGGGTGAAGAAGGAAACGAAAGACAAAGCAATGGTGAACTGTGGGAGTATGACGTTCATGCTCCGACCTGGCCGCATGTATCCTCCTCACGATTCGCACGAATCCGTCCGGTACTGGAACGCCGGATGGTTCTATGAAAAGAACGCCTCAGTTCCAGACATCCACGATGGCTTGCCCAAGTTCATCAACGAGCCTCCGGAAGAGCTCGCAAGCTGGAGCTTTGTTCCTTCGCTCGCCCAAACCCCTATCTTGGAGAAGGCAGCGCGGAGAATCTCCTGGCTAGTCCATGACGGGCTAACCGGAGCTCAGCTTACCCTTAGCTGGTTCACCCGGCGGATCCAGCCACTTCGGTATAATGCGCGATTAATCTGCGCATACACCGGGGCGGACGACCTGCTCCGGGCTGCCCGCCACGACCTTCCAGCTGATTCCCTCAAGAGGAGAATCAAAACGCTCGTGAAGATAGGCCGGGGCCAACCGGTCCCGGAACTGATCAAGGATATCTACATAAACGACCAGTGTCCTCCGGCAAGCTCTGTTCTTTTTGTTGCTTCAAACTTCACAAGTTTTTGGATGTTAACTTTGACTTTTATTCATATTCCTCCCAGCTCAACACTTTGGCGGAGGAAAACTTCCGCACCATTCTTCGTGTCCCTGTCAGCGGCGACGCGGCGGAGGAGGTTCCGGAAGACGAAGAGGAGGAAGAGGAACAGGCACCCCGCAAGGCGGCCCCTCGACCTTCGAAGCGTCCCCGCGCCAAAGCTTCCGGCTCGTGGCCGGAGCTAGCGGCGAGGCCTCCGCCAAGAAGTCCAAGACCGTAAGGCCACCTCCGCTAGACTCGAGGAAAGCGGAACGTGCACGCCTGAAGATGCTTTCAACAGCTGGCAAACGCTCGCGCCCCATCATCCCCGGCGCCCCGTAAGTTTCCGAATATGGTGCACCTCTATTTTGGCGAAATTATCTCTTATTCGATCCCTTTCACTTGTTTGCAGGAATCCGAGTACCACTGCCACGCGGACCATCAGCCAAGAGCCTATTACTAAATACATGAAAAAGTCTCCGGTAGTTGGTCCTACTACTCCAGCTCCGCCAAGTACCTCCCACCCTACTCCTCGGCCGTCTCCCCCTCAGGCTGATCAATCTCCCCCTCCTGCCGCAAACACTCCACCGGAAATAATTCCGGTTAGCAGCGAGAAAGTGGGCGGAGAAGATCCTAAGGCCAAAGGCCCTGCCCAAGAAGACGCAGAAGAACAAGGCCAAGGAGATGCTGAAGTCACTTCTTCCGAGAAGGCCGGAAACGGCGCTGGCGACATCGTCGTTTTTCCGAAAAACTTTGGAGATCCGGCTGACACCACTTCCACCCCCAAGGCATATGCTACCAAGTTTTTCAACAAGTTAACCGAGGCGGAGAAATGGGAGCTTGAACAAGACTTGCTCAACACCATGCTGAACAATGCCTGGGGGAAGCCTGACGTCGCGATATCGGAAATCCAAGACTTTAAGAAGGATGTCGGCCAGTTCTTCGACAAACTCATCTGCAAGCAAAAGGTACTCCCCAGTAGCCCCCAAGCATGTAGGCGGAAACTCAAAGAATAGTTAGCGCTTAGATGCTTAGAGAAAGATTACTTCCGGGAAAGTTTTTAAATTGGATCAGTAGCCCCCAAGCATTATGGCGGAAAGGTTCCGGCAATAATGCTTTGAAGGAAACCACTGTTACAGGCCGAATTTTTACTCCTGCCCTGTCTATGTTTTACAGGAACAGCAGGCGCTGCATTACGAGCTGCACAAGAACATTGCCCTTTAGCGCCGCGTTACTCTGAATCAGGCGGAAAATATCCGGACTCTGAAAGATGCGAATGCGGAACTGAACAAACAACTGGCGGACGCCCAAGGTTGTTTTCCGTCTTTTTTGTCATTAGTTCACATTCCGACTTCGAACTTGCTTTTGACTTATGTTATTACTAGGAAATATGCCCGCGCGTTGCGGCGGATTATATTTACTATAAGTAATTTCTCCTAAATTGTAAAATCCTATCTTTCCAATATTTTTCCATTGAACTTGGCAGCAATGTTTTTTTTCTGAAAATATACGTTTGGGAAAAATTAATTACCAAATTAACAAATTCTTCAATTCGCGACAAACTTGTACACAATTAAAGAGTGAATTTTAAAAATTATGATACAAGCATAGAAGTGGCAAGCCATGGCACTGGAAGATCTAGCTAGCCCCTGCCAGGAATACAATTGAATCATCCAAAATATACACAATGGGTGGAAGCACCTGGTGGTGCGAGGCACAGATACCCGAAAAATGAGGGAGGCCTATCTTTTTGCAGCAATATCGTGGCAAAAGGATGCTCCATATACACAGATTTTGTTCCATGCGTTTGGTTCGCTCCATCCGGTCCATAGGGCTAGCACACGGATATTTCAGCTTCCCACTTTGCTACCCACACACCGCTGCTGTCGCCGATTTGCACGCCGGCGAGATTAGCCGTCCCCTGCCCTCAACCGCCCACCATGGACTCTTACGCAACCTCGGCGCCCATCTGCACCCCCTCCCCCACCCCCCCAGCTCCGCCGTGCCTAGCGTCATCGATGTTCCCTTAGGTGCACCGGCTACGGTCAAGCGGCAGAGACCGCTTTCCACGTGGGGCGTCTACGCTGATGCCTCTTCCGCGCCACCGGCGAAGGCAACCCGCGGGTGCAGCAGAAATGTTGATGCGGTTAACTCCATCTGCATTTTGGGGTATGGCTAGACAGGGGCTAGAGTTGCTCTTAAATTCTTTTCCCTTGCCGAACGGCATTTGTTTTGGTTCTAGTATGTGTTTATCTTAGGAAGGTTCTCGTACGTGTTTGTAGCACAGATCGGTTTACTTTTGATTTTGGAACGGGACTCGGTAGGGAACTCAGAGGAACTACAAACCTCGTGACATGTACGAGCAGGAAGGTACGTGAGCGGGTGGGAGTGTTGGTTTCCTAAACGCGGGCTCGTATCGATCCGGACCGGATCGGAGCCGTGTGGTCATGTGTGATCAACCACGACTCTTGACTCGGCAGGATCCTAGAGTCCTAGCTAGACCAGGACGTGAAAGCCTGCAGACCAGGACGTGGCCCCTATGCTGATGACTCCAAACCAAATACGATTAGGTTCTTTCAACTGTGCGGGCCAAGGCATAGACGGACACGATTTCACGAACCGACGGATATGATCTCACGACGTACCAAACCAAACCAAACGACGGAAACACTTTTGCTTTTATTATTAGGTATAGATAGGCGCATCCTCTTCCCTTGCTACAGCCTCGTCGGAACTTGAGAACCTGCGCTCCTCGTACCAAGAATTGGAAACGAAACTAAAGGAGGCGGAACTAAAGAGGGAGCAGGCCGAGAAACAGCTGGCGGAGAAAAACTCCGAGCACATCAGGGAAAAGGGCGAATTTATATTGAAAAGAAATGCTGACAGCGAGACCATCAAGAGGCAGCAGAAAGAGCTTCATGGGTTCCAGAAATATATGGAAACCGCGGAACATCACTGGGACTTGCTCAACGAGAACATCTTGGGTACTATGCTGAAACCTTGTCCGGATGTTTGCTCCGACCTTTTTCTTTGTGCTCAAATTGCATGCTGATATCCTGATTATCTTATGCAGAGCCGCTTGGGTATCCGGAAAAGCGTCGGAATTTGTTCCCACGAGACGACCTTCTTCAACTTGCAGGCGATGATTGCAAAGATCTCATCTCCGCCTCCCGCAGGATATGCTACAACTTATCCATCAAGAGGAGTCGCACTTGCAACGTTCGCAAACTTGTTAGAAAAGTGGACGTTCTTCCGGAGCTGGTGACGGATCTACAAGCATCATCAGCCCGAGGCGCAGCTGCAATGACCTTAACTATGTGCTTAGCACATAACCCGGAGCTTGATCTTGAGCAGGTAACCACGGGCGTTCCTCCGGATGCGGATGTTAACGCGCTCCTGGATGCAGTGAGCGGCTACGACACCCGTATCGCGCGCAGGATCCGGCATGATGAATTCTACGACAAGGTCGTTCTTCCTGCGGATGAGCCCTTGGAAGCCGAACTTCAAAAGGAGCGCGACGCGGAGGCGCGACCTGCGGAATCCGGAACCCAATTTACCTGGACCAGCTCCAAGGACGCTCCCCAAGAGGAACCCAAGACCAGCGCTGCAGCTTCTAAAGAAGAGGAAGAAAGTGATGAAGACGTGTAATGTCCCAGGTTTAGAGACGATCGAGGGGTAGATATTAGAAATGGATGTGCATTGCATGGTAAATTCTGGGGAAATTTCGTGCTTTTAAACAAAAACTGCATCGAAGGGGGACAAGTTTCTCTCTCGACACCTTACAGGGTTAGGGTTTCGAGAGTGCGACAAACTTGCATCTCACTTAACTAGTTTAGGGTTTTGAGAAGAGAGGGGAGAGTTTGCATCAAACTTAAGTTGCATGATTGAATTCTAAATTAAGTGACATGGTTGAATTCAAACCAAAGTTGAATTTGAATTTCAAATTCAAACATTAAATAATTACCATAAATAATTCAATTGTGAGGAAATTCATTAAGTATATAATCAATAATAAACAATATGAACAATTATAATAAAGTAAAGCTCATTAGGGAAAACTTTGAGCTTTATTGATCATCACACAATTTACATTGTCATTACAATATTCAAAAGAGTAAATAAATGAATTACAACACATTACAAGAATTGGTGAAATTGAAAAATAAAAGAAAATAAAAAGAAAAGTACAAGGATGGATCCTAGTCTAAATACTACAAGATCATCTTCACTTAATCTTGGAATTGATGAACTCCATGTCTATTTTGATCAATTGTTGATCCCTGCACAAAATCACAACAAAAAGAAGTTATGCCAAGTGGCATAGCCACTTGGCAGGTTAGAAATCAAATGAAAATATGAAATGAGCAGATAGGAACAAAGTGGCCGAGCTGATCCATGCCATAGTCAAGTTCCAGGTCCAGGTGCACAGCACCTGTCTACACACACACACACAGCCTGCTCACATGGCTGTGTGCATGCAGCACACACACACAGTGAGTCACCAAAGTGACCAAGCAAGAGCTGTCGACCAGGGATGCAATGGCTGGCCACTTATAACCTTTTCCCAGCCAAAACCCTAGTCATATGCTTCATCCATCGACAGGCAGCAGTGGTAAGCCACCAAGAACAGCAAGAATAGCTCAAGAACACCAAGAACAGATGAACAACTAAAGCTGTTTTATCCACTCCACAATCACCAGAAATAAAACCAAGACCACAAGCTTGCTAGGAGGAGCAGGGCAAGCAAAAGATCATCACTGAAGCAAATCCTCTACACCAACAAATCATCTAGGAGCTGGAGTGAGGTATAAACAAGATCAACCTGAGCAAAACTCTGTTTTGCTCATAAATAAGCATGTGCATAACATATTGTTATCACCAGATTTTGGCCAAATCAGGAGGTGGGCCGTAAGAGAGATGGGCTTGGAAGATTACACGTGGGAGATCTCTGAAGCGGCCTTGCACGAAGAGTTTGGGCTAGATTGCCCGTGTATCTTTAAGTATGGTAGATTGTATCTTAGATTAAAAGTTAGAGTTTGTATCGTGCACGGTGGGGATTATTCCCACGTTAGAAAGTCCCCTGGACTATAAATATGTATCTAGGGTTTATGGAATAAACAACAACCAACGTTCAACCAACAAATCAATCTCGGCGCATCGCCAACTCCTTCGTCTCGAGGGTTTCTACCGGTAAGCAACATGCTGCCTAGATCGCATCTTGCGATCTAGGCAGCACAAGCTCCACGTTGTTCATGCGTTGCTCGTACTGAAGCCTTGTTGATGGCGAGCAACGTAGTTATCATAGATGTGTTAGGGTTAGCATAGTTCTTCGCGTAATATGCTATCGTAGTGCAACCCTTGCATGTCTAGCCGCCCTCACACCTATCTTAGGTGTGGGGGCGGCACCCCGCTTGATCATTATTTAGTAGATCTGATCCGTTACGGTTGCTCCTTGTTCATCAAGGATTAGTTTAATATCTGCAATAGTTAGGCCTTACAAGGGGCTGGAGGATCCAGCGGCACGCAGGGTGTCGTTTGCTAATCCTAGATAGGATGTTCCGGGGATCAACCTCGTGTTGGTGTTTAGGCCCTATCTAGGATCGGCTTACGATCACCGTGCGTGGCCGCGAGGCCCAATCCTGAGTAGGATGATCCGATTATGCGGTGAAAACCCTAAATCGTCGTAGATCTCATTAGCTTAATCTTGATCAAGCAGGACCACCATATATTCGTGCACCCCGTACGAATCATGGGTGGATCGGCTCTTTGAGCCGATTCACAGGATAACCTGAGAGCCGATCGAGGCTCGTATTTAATGTTTACGTGTATGCCATGCAGGAAACTAAGCGAGGCATCTCCATCACCTTCCTGACCAGGTATAGGTCAGGTGGCACGCCCTTGCAATCAGCATCGGACGTGTGACAAGAAGGCTTTGCGGGCCGTCGCTCGGAGGGACCTCAGCCAGCCGCAGCTCTAGGTTGTTCCCGGCTCTATGGTGTTGCCCGTCGCTGCCCGCCGGTGGGTTTCGGACGACAACACATATACACAAGCCAGAGGGTGTGGTTACCCTGTGTGCATCATCATTTGGTGATCAAACCATTTGATGCTGGCAAAAAGGGAATTAAGCCAGAAGAAATCATCCCAGGGAAGAAATGGTTAAGCCCATTGTGTTAACACTGGGGTAAACCAAAGAATCCAGCAAGGGAAAGATTCACAGCTAGCCTACCCAACTCACCTAGCACTACATGGTTTGCTAACCATCAGATAGATAGGCACTTGTGCCTATTCTAGTTTGTCAACAGCAAAGAGCACTGGAAAACCAACATGGTTTCTTCCAGTGAGATATTCACCAAATCACAGCCAGCCAACAAAGGTGGGAGCTACTCTAACAGCAAAGCTTTGCTGTCAGGGCCACCTCAAGCACTTCACCAAATTCCACAGAGAAGCCATGCACAAATATCATCACCCAGATGGGTTCAAAAAGGAGCTAGGGTTCCCAATAGATGTTGGCATCCCTCTAGCTCAATCTTATTAATATTAAGATGATCATTACTGATAAACAGCTCACATCATTTATCTATTTAGCCAAGCAAAGAATTACAGATAAATGAAATAGACCAGTAACCAAGCACCAACTCCTTGCCAGTGAACCAATGGCTCACTGCAAGCATCATATGATGCTTGAGCAAGCATTACCATTCACTAGCACAAGTGTATGCATCACACAGACACTAGGAGAGCACAAGCTTAACATAAGCATGAAACATCAGTCAGTCACCAAGCATCTGATGATTATAAGGTCATCAGAGCTTGGCAGAGCATGCTAGAGCCAAGCCTAGCATCAACACATGCACACTATAAATTAATTGGTCACGTAGAAGAATAATGGCCTAAGCGGCATAATCAAATACATGTTATATAAATGTATACAGAAGCAAATCATCAAGGGATGGTGTGGTTTAGCCACAGGCATGCTCAAGTGAGCAAGACTATGAATGATAGCACACTGAAGAGCACCCATGTGCACTGGTTCTTGCAAATTTGCAAGAAATTGTACAATATAATCAAGCCAGGGACAGAATTAAGCACACACAGTATGCCCAAGTGACAGTAAAAAATAATAGGAGCCAGCCAGCAAGCCATGAGCATCACTGGATGCTCATAAGCAATCACAGGAGGGCCACAGCCGGAGATTACCATGAACAGAAATAGCTAGGAAGCACAGAAGCATGGTAGTAACAGCACATTAAGCAGCATACGCATAGCTGTAGAGCAAGCACACTAGCTAGGAGCCATGGCGCATGTAGGCAGCAGCCGTGAGCACATCCACAGAGCAGCACAGGCACAAGGAACAGCAAGCAGTAGCCAAAGCTAGCTTAGAAGGAAAGGACGAGAGGAAGAACAAGCAGTAGAGCAGTAGGGAGGCGGTGCGAGCTTACCAGTTAGACGGAGAAGGGCACGGCCATGGTGGCATGGCGGCACACGCCGGTCGAACGGCGGCGCCAGGCCATGGTCACGCCAAGCCAGCTCGTTGCCAGGCGCACGGGTCCTCAGCAGCATCACGACAAGGCACCCGGCCGCGCCAAGTCACCAGGAGCAACGGCGGCGACAAGGTCGCCGTGGATCCACCGACTAGATCACAGAGGGCTTGGGGAAGGACAGCAGCGGCGAGGAAAAGCAGATCGACGCGGATCAATCGAAGCGCCATCGAACGGCGGTTCGATTGATACCCATCTCACCGCCGGCGATGGCCGGAGTTGGCCGGAGAAAATCGGCGAAGGCGGCGGCGACGCGGGAGTCGCCAGAGCTCAGAGGGGTTAGGGTTAGCGCGTGCGCGAGAGGAAGGGGACGGGTGCGTCCGACCGAGCCGGACGAGCGGCTCGGGTTAGGGTTAACCCGCTGGGCCACCCTGACAGGTGGGCCCAGGGGCAAAAAAGGACTTTTCACAATTCAATAAAAACATGAAACTTTGAAATTCAATAGAAAATTATTAAAAGCTCTTAAAAATAACTTAAAAATATGAAAAAGGATCAGCATAAAATTCTCTATTTAAATAAAATATCAAAGAGAATTTTTGAAGAAAATTAAGAATAAGTCCTATTTTAAGGATTTAAATAATGATTTAAATCACACATATTATTTTCAATAATGAAAATAAGTCCATTAATGTATTTGGACTTTAAAAACACCTTGACAACATTTCAAGGTTGTATTTTACTCTAAATCAAGTATCCCCAAATTATTCTTAGTATCAACCTCTTACATGAAATATTAACGACATCGGAAGGGGGGAACAAACCCTAAAACTGGAATCATGCATAACTGCTTCTTTAACCATTGCCCTTATCGGACAATGATGCTATTTTTCAGAGACAGAGGACAAGGGTCAGTCCACACCTTCCAACTGCAAAACTTTGCAGTGTTCAGGCAAGTTCATCACTTGCTCATGTCATTTGAGTATTTTTATCAAATTACTTGCAAAGTATTATGGTTATCACTATTGCACAAAAATCAAAAACCACTACTTTCATAACTATGAATATGACTAAGTGGTGGGCAATGGAACCATGGATTGTGTTGATATGGTGGAGGTTCCATTGCACGGGTTTATATCCATCTAGGATTAAACAACAAATGTCGCCAGTGATTCTTGTGCCGTAATACCCGTGTTAACCATAAGATCCGGAGTGGGACGGAGTAGTCAAAAGTGTTTCCACCTCTCGTTCATCAACGGATGCGCTTACCGTAGCAGTTGTGTCTGGTGGAACAACCGGAGGGTGGGGATCCCATTCTAATTCCCCACGGTAAAGCATTGCTTACCGTAGCAGTTGTGTCTTGCGGAACAACCGGAGGGTGGGGATCCCATTCTAATTCCCCACGGTAATGCGGTCTATGATGGGTTGCAGCTACCGGCGTAGGAGTGTATGGTAGAGCCCAGCACTTTCGTCGTGGTCGGGGTCCACCCTGAAATTACGGGAATAATGGGACCGGCGTGGACCCAGGGTCGGGGCATGCAACAAAGGGTGGGTGTTCGAGGTAGCGGAGGAACATGATTGGCTAGACCTTATACCGGGCCTCACACCAAAGGAAGTGTGGACGGGAAAGCTGCCCGGTTGGCACCAAGGTTAAGATCTCTTATGGGTAAAGCAACACACCTCTGCAGAGTGTAAAGAACTGTGACCTGTCACTCCCTGTTCCGGGATTGAGGAACTGCGAACGTGGCCGGAAAGGAGCTCCATGAAGTTCTAGTAAACCGGTGAAGGCTGACGGACATAGCTCTTTGAAATAAAATCAATCTCTTGAAGAAATGTTTACCAAAACTTGCATTGGTATTAGACTTTCTGGTCTAATATCGTAGCTAGTGCATTAAACACCTCTTACCTATAATGAACTTGTTGAGTACGCTCGTACTCATACCACTCTTAAATCCCATGCTTAGATTGTCTGAATCGTCTGGAGGAGGACTACGACAACAATGAAGGAGCCGAGATCATCGGCTACGAGGAACCAGACCTCTCAGGAGGTGTTGAAGGCGTAGACTACCTCATCGTCTACGGATCCGGGGAGGCTTCCGGAGGAGAACAAGCCTAGAGATATCCGATAGTAGTAGTAACCGAGCAGCCCGAACTCTTAATATTTAGCTGCTCGAGGAAATAAATGTTTAGCTTAATGAGACACTTATATTGTAAGTTAAGTTGGGTTCGCCTCGAACCCAGGAGTACTTCTCTTAGAACCCAAGAGGAGCTCCGAGATGACATGTGTATGTTAATTGTAATAATATGTGAATGAGTTATGGACCTGATATGTTCTGCTGTACTACTCTGAGGGATGTAACATTTGCGGAATGGTACTTCGTGAATGTTATATCAACGACTGGCATACTACAACATGCAGTGGTATGCAGGGTCACCACAGTTGGTATCAGAGCAAAAGCTTTGACCTTAGGTTGGAACCTAGTAAATGGGACCAAACGTTAGGAGTCAAATAGGACTAATAAAGAATTCTCTAAAAATATGGTGTATATTCAATTGAGAATACAACAATCATATCTTTTAGTGCGATAATTCTTTATTATCTCTATTATGATGCATTATTACTAATCTTATAATCTTTCTATTTCTACAGCCAACATGGCAAGTTCACGACCGGGAAGAAACGTGAAAGTTATGGATTCCACACTGAGCAAATACCAAGGAGGACTTGCAGACATCTTACGAGCCATGTTACTTGAATTTGGGTGCGATCCCCAAATTCCAGTAAAGAAATACATGTTCTATGATGGTCCTGTATTGGCCAAGTGCAGGGTAGGACTGCGACTTCCCGAATCTTTGGGAATGAGCATAGTCATGCCAGCAGGGGAAGCTAGGACAACCAACACAGCCTACCATATAGCTGTTATGAGAGCCATAACCGACATACGGGAACATAAGACGAAGGAGCTTATGGATTCCGAGTTCTCCCATATTCCTCATAATCAGGAGGAAGAAGATCCCACGCTCAACCACTACAAATATGCCAAACGCAAACCCATAGCAGCGGCTAAATATATGGATAATAGTCGCAACTTCATATCATTACTCTTTCAGTTGAACCATCATCTGATAGGAGCAATTGATACGATGCTTGAGGAATTTACTGAACCCAAGGAGGAGAGTAGGGGGAAAGAACCTACGGAGAATGTGGTGCACACACCAGTTTATTCAGCTGGTGACTACATCAGTATTGATCCACTTGAGCGTGAACCTACACCTGTTACACCTGGGAACTACTTGGGTAGTTCCTATGGGGGATACGAGGGCGGAGAGGAATCCGGAAACAACCAGCGTTCCGAGACTCCTATCGAGAATTCCACGGGTTGGCGTTGGGGATCGGATACTGGAACTCATAGTACTTCTGTGTATTATGATGGGGAGATGAATGATGACGCAACAACCCAGAACCAGAGCTATCCTAGTAATGAAGTAGTGGATGGAGGGTATCCGACACAGGTTGAGTCGGGTATGAGTTTTGGTAACCCTTATGGTGGGGCTACAGGGGAGTACACCCGATGGGTGGACTATGATGCACTCAACGATCAGTTTGTGAACACTGATTTCTCCTTAGGATCAACATCGGATTCGGATTACCAGCCAACGGGGAGACCTTATGTTCCAGGGTCTATCAGGAGGACGACACGTTCGACTGGATGGAAGCCTGGAATGTACCGGGAGTGAAGATCGACTAGAGTCCACCAAGGGAGGCGAGGCTATAATACACAAGTACCACGTGTATTATAGTTTGTAATATTTGTATAAATTTGTACATGTACTTTAATAAGTGAGTTTGCATACTCACATCGACTTGAGTATTGTAATAAGACCACTTAAGTATGTATATATAGGGTATATGTTTTGTATGATTTGGATTTGCTTCTTGATTTCCATTGCGTGACTAGTTCTGTGCACAAAGTTGAGCTCAGAAAACTTGCTCATGGAGTAATTATGAGTATCATCTTGTGTTGCAGAACTAGGGGGTTATGTCGGGAACGTTAGGAGAGGAGACCGAAGCGCAGCGCATGGAGCGCGAAGCAAAACAAAGGGAAGAGGCTGAGGGAGCAGCTAGAGATCAGTTTCCACCACCACCACCACCCATGACGCAGCAAAACTTTATCCAGTACATGCAGCTGGTAGAGGAGCGACAGCGTGTAACACTGGAGCAGCAGAACAAATTCTTTCAGGATTTGTTGCAGCAAAACAGGGTGGAGAGACCTGAGAACCCGGGAGTCACATTAGCAGACTTCCAAAACACTAAGCCTATATCTTTCGCATACACGCCCGAGCCAATGGACGCGGAAGATTGGCTGATGGATACTGAGCGAAAGCTCAATACTGTTGGATGTAACGACCAAGAGAAGGTCCGTTACGCTACCCATCTGCTGTGTGGACCTGCCGCATCCTGGTGGGACAACATTGTAGCCGTTTATCCGGCTGGAAAGGTATTTACCTGGGAGGAATTTGCAAGGAAGTTCAGGGAATCCAATGTCCCTGAAAGTATCGTGGAATTGAAGCGTCGAGAATTTGAAAGTCTCGAGCAGAAGGACAAGGCCATCCTGACTTATGTCAGGGAATTCTCTAAACTGTCCCGGTATGCGGTTGAAGAAGTCAACACCGAGGACAAGAAGAAGAAGAGGTTTCTGAGGGGGTTAAGTCCCCAGTTCAAAGTTCAGCTCCGCATGATGAGAGCGACGGAGTTTCAAGAGTTGGTGGATGCTGCCATCACTCTGGAAGATGATTTCAAACAACTACAGGAGGAAAAGAGGAAGAAGGCCAAGTTTGAGCCTAAAAGATTTTCCAATAACAAGCCCAACACCAGCTTGAGTTTCAAGCCCAGATACAGCAACAACAACAACAACAACAACAACAACAACAACAACAACAACAACAACAACAACAACAACAGCAACTACTACGGTAGTAGGAAGAATCAGGCATTCCAGACTGCAAATCAAATAGTTTGCGTGTCGTGGATTCACAGGGCATTTTGCCAAGGACTGTAAGAAGCCAAAGATTATATGCTTTGGTTGTCGCCAGGAGGGGCACATGCTGAAGGACTGCCCCAAGAAGAATAGTGGAGGAGGTCAGTCAGGAGGAGGAGGAAACCGAGGAGGAAACACCGGAGGCAACTGGAAGAATAAGAAGCCCTTCGGCAAGCTGAACCGTACTGGCCTGGAGGAGGTGGTCAACTCGACCAAAGCGGTGATAGGTACGCTCCAGATACTCACTCATCCCGGCAAAGTACTTTTGACACCGGTGCAACTACATCATTCATTTCTCAACAATTCATTACCAAACATGGGATTAGTTGCACTAAGTTAGATACACCCATAACCATACTTTCATGGGGAACGATAGTAGTAACCCATGCCAAACAAAAACAAGTCATTATGATCAATAAGTGCGCGTTTGACGCGGACCTGTTCATTTTACCGATGAAGGACATTGATGTCATTCTTGGTATGAACTGGTTGGAAGCTAATGGAGCATTGATCGACTGTGTGAATAAAACGGTGTCTTTGAAAAGCCCCGATGGAAGTAGAATGATCTACCAAGGTGACAAACATACACAGATTGAAGTTGAGCTACAGCTGAACAGCATGAAGGAGGTGAAGTTAGAAGATATACCTGTAGTAAATGAATTCCAGGATGTGTTTCCTGCGGAATTACCTGGTATGCCACCAGATAGGGAGATAGAGTTCACTATCGACCTAATTCCAGGAACAGCTCCGATTGCCAAAGCACCATATAAGATGGGGCCCAAGGAGTTGAAAGAACTTAAGGAGCAACTGGATGATTTGGAACAAAAGGGATTCATTCAAGAGAGTGTTTCACCATGGGGATCACCTGTGATCTTCGTGGATAAAAGAGATGGAGGAAGAAGAATGTGCGGAGACTACAGGAATCTGAACAACGTCACAATCAAGAACAAGTACCCACTTCCAAGAATACAAGATCTATTTGATCAAGTAAGAGGCGCGGGAGTCTTTTCCAAGATTGATCTAAGATCCGGTTATCACCAGATAAAGATCAAGAAGGAAGACGTTCGAAAATCGCCTTTGTCTCAAGGTATGGACACCATGAATACCTTGTAGTACCTTTTGGATTGACCAATGCCCCAGCAATATTCATGAATCTCATGAATAAGATCTTCATGCCATATCTAGACAAGTTTGTCATCGTATTTATCGATGATATTCTGATATATTCCAAGAACAAGGATGAACATGCTGAACATTTGAGGTTAGTGTTGCAAACACTAAGGGAACATCAACTCTATGCCAAGCTTAGTAAGTGTGAATTTTGGCTAGATCAAGTGGAATTTCTTGGTCATGTCATTAGTAAAGATGGAATAGCTGTTAACCCGAGTAAGGTAGCAGCAGTTCTAGAATGGGAAGCACCCAAGACTGTCAAGGAAATCCGAGGATTCCTAGGAATGGCAGGATATTATCGGAGATTCATTGAAGGATTCTCTAAGATAGCAGGACCAATGACAAAGTTGTTAAGGAAGAACACACCATTCGTGTGGTCAGAGGAGTGTGAGAAGAGTTTTCAAACTCTGAAGGAGAAACTCACCACGGCACCGGTGTTAGCAGTTCCAGAAGTTGGCAAGGATTACACCGTGTACTGTGACGCATCCAAGCATGGATTGGGTTGCGTACTCATGCAAGATCGGAAAGTGATATCTTATGGATCGAGGCAACTCAGACCTCATGAAGTGAATTATCCAACACATGACTTGGAATTAGCAGCTGTCGTATTTGCACTCAAAACATGGAGACATTTTCTCTATGGAGCTAAGTGTGAGCTCTATACAGATCATAAAAGCCTCAAATATTTCTTCACTCAGAAGGAACTCAATATGAGGCAGAAAAGATGGCTAGAATTGATCAAGGATTATGATCTAACAATCAATTACACACCAGGGAAGGCTAATGTTGTAGCAGATGCCCTGAGTAGGAAGAGTACCGGAGGAGTGGAACAAGAAATATCACCGGAGTTGAGGAAGGAAATAAGTCAAGCCCAAATACAACTTTGGGAGAAGGAAGCCCATGAAGGATTATCAGCGTTACAAGTAGCCGATGAGCTAAATGTCAACCTGAAGAATGAGATAATGATGGGTCAGCTGGACGATCCATTCATCGTGGAGGAGATGAGAAGAATAGATGAGGGAAGACCATCAGAATTTCACCGCGGAGAATCTGGATCATTATGGTTCCAGAAAAGAATTTGCGTTTCGGATATTGCTGAAATTAAGGAAGTAATACTCCGGGAAGCTCATCAAACACCATATTCCATACATCCGGGAAGTACAAAGATGTACATGGACCTAAAGGAACTATTTTGGTGGAATAACATGAAGAGGGAGATAGCACAATATGTGGCAGAATGCCATACCTGCCAGAGAGTGAAGGCTGAACACCAGAGTCCGGCAGGAGAGTTACAACCTTTACCTATTCCAGAGTGGAAATGGGAGGAAATAGGGATGGATTTCATCACCGGACTACCCATGACCAATAAAAAGAAAGACATGATATGGGTAATCGTGGACCGGTTGACGAAAAGTGCCCACTTCTTAGCAGTAAACCAGCAGGATAAAGGAGAGAAACTCATCGATCTTTACATCAAAGAGATCGTGAGTAAGCATGGAGTGCCTAAGAAGATCGTGTCGGATCGAGGATCCATGTTCACATCAGCATTCTGGAAGCAACTACACGAAGCTTTAGGATCCAAGTTGGACTATAGTACCGCTTATCATCCCCAGACAGGTGGACAAACCGAGAGAACCAACCAGATCTTAGAGGATATGCTTAGGGCTTGTGCCCTAGACTTCGGAGGATCATGGGAAGAGCACTTACCACTAGCAGAGTTTTCATATAACAATAGCTACCAAAGCAGCATCAAGATGGCACCATTTGAAGCTCTGTATGGAAGGAAGTGTAGATCACCGATATGTTGGTACGAAGCCGGAGCAAGCAAAGAGTTCAACCCTGATTATGTCAAGGAAAAACAACAAATCATTGACATTATCAGAGATAGGCTCAAGATAGCCCAAAGTCGGCAAAAGAGTTATGCCGATCAGAAGAGGAGAACATGGGAGCCACGAGTTGGAGACATGGTTTATCTTAAGGTAAGCCCGATGAAAGGACTCCAGAGGTTTGGAGTAAAAGGAAAACTCAGCCCTAGATACATAGGACCTTTCAAGATACTGAGTCAGAACCGAGGTTTAGCCTTTGAATTGGATCTACCGGGAAGGCTAGCTCAAGTTCACAATGTATTTCATGTGTCACAACTTCGAAAATGCTTGAAGACCCCAGATGAACCAATATCACATGATGAGCTCGAGTTACAACCAGACTTGACTTACATCGAGAAGCCAGCCAAGATTCTCGAGGAGAGCTGGAAACAACTCAGAAATAAAGCTATCAAGTATTGCAAAATACAATGGAAGCATCACCCCGAGAGGGAAGCCACCTGGGAAAAAGAGGAAGACCTGAGGAAAACATACCCCGAGCTGTTCAGGTATTACAACCACAACTTCGGGACGAAGTTTTCTTTAAGGGGGAAAGGCTGTAATGTCCCAGGTTTAGAGACGATCGAGGGGTAGATATTAGAAAGGCATGTGCATTGCATGGTAAATTCTGGGGAAATTTCGCGCTTTTAAACAAAAACTGCATCGAAGGGGGACAAGTTTCTCTCTCGACACCTTACAGGGTTAGGGTTTCGAGAGTGCGACAAACTTGCATCTCACTTAACTAGTTTAGGGTTTTGAGAAGAGAGGGGAGAGTTTGCATCAAACTTAAGTTGCATGATTGAATTCTAAATTAAGTGACATGGTTGAATTCAAACCAAAGTTGAATTTGAATTTCAAATTCAAACATTAAATAATTACCATAAATAATTCAATTGTGAGGAAATTCATTAAGTATATAATCAATAATAAACAATATGAACAATTATAATAAAGTAAAGCTCATTAGGGAAAACTTTGAGCTTTATTGATCATCACACAATTTACATTGTCATTACAATATTCAAAAGAGTAAATAAATGAATTACAACACATTACAAGAATTGGTGAAATTGAAAAATAAAAGAAAATAAAAAGAAAAGTACAAGGATGGATCCTAGTCTAAATACTACAAGATCATCTTCACTTAATCTTGGAATTGATGAACTCCATGTCTATTTTGATCAATTGTTGATCCCTGCACAAAATCACAACAAAAAGAGTTATGCCAAGTGGCATAGCCACTTGGCAGTGTTAGAAATCAAATGAAAATATGAAATGAGCAGATAGGACCAAAGTGGCCGAGCTGATCCATGCCATAGTCAAGTTCCAGGTCCAGTGCACAAAGACCTGTCTACACACACACACACCTGCTCACATGGCTGTGTGCATGCAAGACACACACACACAGTGAGTCACCAAAGTGACCAAGCAAGAGCTGTCGACCAGGGATGCAATGGCTGGCCACTTATAACCTTTTCCCAGCCAAAACCCTAGTCATATGCTTCATCCATCGACAGGCAGCAGTGGTAAGCCACCAAGAACAGCAAGAATAGCTCAAGAACACCAAGAATGTATGAACAATTAAAGCTGTTTTATCCACTCCACAATCACCGTAAATTAAACAAAGACCACAAGCTTGCTAGGAGGAGCAGGGTGCAAAAGATCATCATCAAGCAAATCCTCTACACCAACAAATCATCTAGGAGCCGGAGTGAGGTATAAACAAGATCAACCCGAGCAAAACTCTGTTTTGCTCATAAATAAGCATGTGCATAACATATACACAAGCCGAGGGTGTGGTTACCCCTGTGTGCATCATCATATGGTGATCAAACGATTTGATGCTGGCAAATAGGGAATGAAGCCAGACGAAATCTTCCCACGGAAGAAATGCTGAAGCCCATGGTGTTAACATTGGGGTAAACCAAAGAATCCAAAGAAGGGAAAGATTCACAAACTAGCCTACCCAACTCACCTAGCACTACATGGTTTGCTAACCATCGATAGATAGGCACTTGTGCCTATTCTAGTTTGTCAACAAGAAAGAGCACTGGAAAACCAACATGGTTTCTTCCAAAGGAGATATTCACCAAATCACAGACAGCCAACAAAGGTGGGAGCTACTCTAACAGCAAAGCTTTGTCAGGCCACCTCAACCACTTCACCAAATTCCACAGAGAAGCCATGCACAAATATCATCACCCGTATGGGTTCAAAAAGGAGCTAGGGTTCCCAATAGATGTTGGCATCCCTCTAGCTCAATCTTATTAATATTAAGATGATCATTACCGATAAACAGCTCACATCATTTATCTATTTAGCCAAGCAAAGAATTACGTATAAATGAAACAGACCGATAACCAAGCACCAACTCCTTGCCGGTGAACCAATGGCTCAATCGCAAGCATCATATGATGCTTGAGCAAGCATTACCATTCACTAGCACAAGTGTATGCATCACACACAGACACTAGGAGAGCACAAGCTTAACATAAGCATGAAACATCGCCAGTCACCAAGCATCCGATGATTATAAGGTCATCGTAGCTTAGCGAGCATGCTAGAGCCAAGCCTAGCATCAACACATGCACACTATAAATTAATTGGTCACGTAACAGGAATAATGGCCTAAGGCACAATCAAATACATGTTATATAAATGTATACGTAAGCAAATCATCAAGGGATGGTGTGGTTTAGCTACTGCATGCTCAAGTGAGCAAGACTATGAATGATAGCACACTGAAGAGCACCCATGTGCACTGGTTCTTGCAAATTTGCAAGAAATTGTACAATATAATCAAGCCAGGGACAGAATTAAGCACACACAGTATGCCCAAGTGACAGTAAAAAATAATAGGAGCTGAAGCAAGCCATGAGCATCACCGGATGCTCATAAGCAATCACAGGAGGGCCACACCTGAGATTACCATGAACAGAAATAGCTAGGAAGCACAGAAGCATGGTAGTAACAGCACAGTAAGCAGCATACGCATAGCTGTAGAGCAAGCACACTAGCTAGGAGCCATGGCGCATGTAGGCAGCAGCCGTGAGCACATCCACAGAGCAGCACAGGCACAAGGAACAGCAAGCAATAGCCAGAGCTAGCTTAGAAGGAAAGGAAGAGAGGAAGAACAAGCAGTAGAGCAGTAGGGAGGCGGTGCGAGCTTACCAGTTAGACGGAGAAGGGCACGGCCATAGCGGCATGGCGGCACACGCCGGTCGAACGGCGGCGCCAGGCCATGGTCACGCCAAGCCAGCTCGTTGCCAGGCGCACGGGTCCTCAGCAGCATCACGACGAGGCACCCGGCCGCGCCAAGTCACCAGGAGCAACGGCGGCGACAAGGTCGCCGTGGATCCACCGACTAGATCACAGAGGGCTTGGGGAAGGACAGCAGCGGCGAGGAAAAGCAGATCGACGCGGATCAATCGAAGCGCCGTTGAACGGCGGTTCGATTGATACCCATCTCACCGCCGGCGATGGCCGGAGTTGCCCGGAGAAAATCGGCGAAGGCGGCGGCGACGCGGGAGTCGCCAGAGCTCAGAGGGGTTAGGGTTAGCGCGTGCGCGAGAGGAAGGGGACGGGTGCGTCCGACCGAGCCGGACGAGCGGCTCGGGTTAGGGTTAACCCGCCGGGCCACCCTCGACAGTGGGCCCAGGGGCAAAAAAGGACTTTTCACAATTCAATAAAAACATGAAACTTTGAAATTCAATAGAAAATTATTAAAAGCTCTTAAAAATAACTTAAAAATATGAAAAAGGATCAGCATAAAATTCTCTATTTAAATAAAATATCAAAGAGAATTTTTGAAGACAATTAAGAATAAGTCCTATTTTAAGGATTTAAATAATGATTTAAATCACACATATTATTTTCAATAATGAAAATAAGTCCATTAATGTATTTGGACTTTAAAAACACCTTGACAACATTTCAAGGTTGTATTTTACTCTAAATCAAGTATCTCCAAATTATTCTTAGTATCAACCTCTTACATGAAATATTAACGACATCGGAAGGGGGGAACAAACCCTAAAACTGGAATCATGCATAACTGCTTCTTTAACCATTGCCCTTATCGGACAATGATGCTATTTTTCAGAGACAGAGGACAAGGGTCAGTCCACACCTTCCAACTGCAAAACTTTGCAGTGTTCAGGCAAGTTCATCACTTGCTCATGTCATTTGAGTATTTTTATCAAATTACTTGCAAAGTATTATGGTTATCACTATTGCACAAAAATCAAAAACCACTACTTTCATAACTATGAATATGACTAAGTGGTGGGCAATGGAACCATGGATTGTGTTGATATGGTGGAGGTTCCATTGCACGGGTTTATATCCATCTAGGATTAAACAACAAATGTCGCCAGTGATTCTTGTGCCGTAATACCCGTGTTAACCATAAGATCCGGAGTGGGACGGAGTAGTCAAAAGTGTTTCCACCTCTCGTTCATCAACGGATGCGCTTATCGTAGCAGCTTGTGTCTCGGCGGAACAACCGGAGGGTGGGGATCCCATTCTAATTCCCCACGGTAAAGCATTGCTTACCGTAGCAGTTGTGTCTTGCGGAACAACCGGAGGGTGGGGATCCCATTCTAATTCCCCACGGTAATGCGGTCTATGATGGGTTGCAGCTACCGGCGTAGGAGTGTATGGTAGAGCCCAGCACTTTCGTCGTGGTCGGGGTCCACCCTGAAATTACGGGAATAATGGGACCGGCGTGGACCCAGGGTCGGGGCATGCAACAAAGGGTGGGTGTTCGAGGTAGCGGAGGAACATGATTTGCTAGACCTTATACCGGGCCTCACACCAAAGGAAGTGTGGACGGGAAAGCTGCCCGGTTGGCACCAAGGTTAAGATCTCTTATGGGTAAAGCAACACACCTCTGCAGAGTGTAAAGAACTGTGACCTGTCACTCCCTGTTCCGGGATTGAGGAACTGCGAACGCGGCCGGAAAGGAGCTCCATGAAGTTCTAGTAAACCGGTGAAGGCTGACGGACATAGCTCTTTGAAATAAAATCAATCTCTTGAAGAAATGTTTACCAAAACTTGCATTGGTATTAGACTTTCTGGTCTAATATCGTAGCTAGTGCATTAAACACCTCTTACCTATAATGAACTTGTTGAGTACGCTCGTACTCATACCACTCTTAAATCCCATGCTTAGATTGTCTGAATCGTCTGGAGGAGGACTACGACAACAATGAAGGAGCCGAGATCATCGGCTACGAGGAACCAGACCTCTCAGGAGGTGTTGAAGGCGTAGACTACCTCATCGTCTACGGATCCGGGGAGGCTTCCGGAGGAGAACAAGCCTAGAGATATCCGATAGTAGTAGTAACCGAGCAGCCCGAACTCTTAATATTTAGCTGCTCGAGGAAATAAATGTTTAGCTTAATGAGACACTTATATTGTAAGTTAAGTTGGGTTCGCCTCGAACCCAGGAGTACTTCTCTTAGAACCCAAGAGGAGCTCCGAGATGACATGTGTATGTTAATTGTAATAATATGTGAATGAGTTATGGACCTGCTATGTTCTGCTGTACTACTCTGAGGGATGTAACATTTGCGGAATGGTACTTCGTGAATGTTATATCAACGACTGGCATACTACAACATGCAGTGGTATGCAGGGTCACCACAAGACGTGTCATCTCCGGCCGAAGACGCCAAGGAAAAAGATCCAGAGGGCAAGACTTTTCCGGCTAAGGGGGAGTGAAAACTTTTATTCCTGTGGGAGAAACAATGCATCATTTTGGCCCCAGCGAGGGTTTGTAATATAACTTTAATTCTTAAGTATCTAGGGACGAAACAATTATGCGTGGGCGGAAAACTTATCCTGCTATCCGTTTAGAATTATTTGCATGTTTCGTTTGTTAAAGGCAAGTGCTGGTTTGTTAATTTTCCGGCTTACTCGTTTGACCTTCCACGAGCCGGAAAACCTTTGGCCGGAAACGCTCGCCTGCGGTGACGAAGCCCAATGGCGTCCGTCCATAACCGCGGAAACAAGCCCCCAGCCTAGGTGCCGGAAGTCGCTACCAGGAATCCACGAGTTCGCAACGAAAAAAAATTTCCACCAAAAAACTTAGGCTTACGTCCTAAGGGACGATTTTGAAAATCACAACTTTCATACACGCCTAGGCGGAAACATCTAGCTCTGCGGTTTTAGTCGGAAAAAACATACATGATCGAAAATGAACAAGTAAAGGAGGTAAAAGACTCAAAGAGTGAACCATAAGCTTTATTTCATTGATCATGTATAACTATTACAGAGTTTGTAACTCGGAAAAAAAAAGCTAAGTGTAGAAAGGACGTAGCTGTGCGATGTTCCAAGGGCGATCTGTCTCGTCGTAGATGTCATCCGGATCCTCACGCTTGCATTTCCGGTGCCAATTAGCAGGTCTATCCTTCAGCTCACGGAAATCAACAAGGTAGTACGACCCGTTATGAAGCACTTTGCTAACGACGAAGGGTCCTTCCCATGGAGATTGTAGCTTATGGTCTTTCACCTGACGAAGGCGGAGGACCAGGTCTCCTGCCATGAAGGAGCGATTCCGAACTCGACGACTGTGATAGCGTCGGAGCTTCTGCTGGTAGATGGCGGAGCGCTGGTCTGCTAAGTTCCGTGCTTCCTCGATCATGTCCACAGATAGCTGTCTGGCCTCATCAGCTGTTTCTTCATTGTAGGCGGAAACTCGCGGTGAATCGTGGATGATGTCGGAGGGAAGCACGGCTTCGGATCCGTATACCAGGAAAAATGGGGTAAATCCTGTTGATCTGTTAGGGGTAGTTCGCAAACTCCACAACACAGCTTCCAACTCGTCAGCCCAAGCTCCAGCTGCTCGTCGCAGCGGTTCTTCAAGGCGCAGTTTAATTCCTGATAATATTAGGCCGTTAGCCCTTTCAACCTGACCATTTGACTGTGGATGAGCTACATATGCAAGGTCCAGTCGAATCCCTACTGTCTCACAGTAATCCTTCAATTCTCCCTGTGCGAAGTTTGTGCCATTGTCTGTGATTATGCTGTGTGGGATGCTGAATCGCATCACGAGGCTGCAGACAAATTTTAGTGTCGTAGCACCATCGGCTTTCCTCACTGGCTTTGCCTCGATCCACTTGCTGAATTTGTCAACAGCGACCAGAAGGTATTCAAAACCGCCAGGAGATGATCTTTTTAACTTACCAACCATATCAAGCCCCCAGACCGCAAACGGCCAGGTGATAGGTATGGTCTTCAGCTCTTGGGCTGGAGCGTTTGGTTGAGTAGCGTAGTACTGACAACCTCGGCAGGTCTTGACTATTTTGTCAGCATCTTCTTTAGCTGTGAGCCAGTAAAAACCTAGCCGAAAAGCTTTTGCAACGAGTGACCTGGAGGCGGCATGATGCCCGCAGTCCCCTGCATGGATCTCTCTGAGGATTTCAATGCCATCTTGATTGGAGACGCATTTGAGAAATACCCCTGTTGCACTTCGTTTGTAGAGCTGTCCATCAACAATTGTGTAGGATCTTGCTCGTCTGACGATCTGTCGCGCGAGGACCTCGTCCTCTGGCAACTTCTGATCGATGAGGTAGTCCAGGAAAGGATGTGTCCAAGCCGGAATGATAGCCATCACTTCCCTAGCCGGAGACACTGCCACTTCTGGGTTTTCCGGGTTAGCGCCCTTCACCGAGGGTATCCGGAGATGCTCCAGGAAAATGCCAGGCGGAATTTGCTTCCTGCTGGATCCAAGCTTGGATAGCATGTCTGCCGCTATGTTATTGTCTCTCCTGACGTACTTGACTTCGTATCCGAGGAAGCACTTGGCGATCTCGTCAACTTCGTCTCTGTAGGCCGCCATGACGGAGTTTCTGGCGTTCCAGGTTCCGGCTACTTGTTGTGCTACCAGGTCGGAGTCTCCACAGCATATGATGTGCTTGATCCCGATTTCCTTAGCGATGCGCAGACCGTGTAGTAGAGCCTCGTATTCCGCCATGTTGTTTGTAGCTTCGAAGTGGATCTGCAGAACATACTGCAGTTCTTCTCCGGTAGGGGACTTCAGGGTGACTCCGGCTCCTGAGCCTTGATGCTGCTTGGATCCATCGAAGTGCATGACCCATGTTTCTGGTTCCGGCTCCAGACTTGCATCCGGAGCTTCTGTCCAATCTGCGACGAAATCTGCTAAGACTTGGGATTTGACCGCAGTCCTAGGCTTGTAGGCAATGTCGAAGGCGGATAATTCGATGCCCCATTTAGCCGTACGCCCTGTTGCGTCAGCATTGTTGAGAATTGTTGACAGCGGAGCCTTGCTCACAACTGTTACTGGGTGCTCTTGGAAATAATGTCTCAGCTTCCGACTGCCTAGGAACACTCCATAAGCTAGCTTCTGAAAGTGAGGGTATCTTTGCTTTGACTCCGTCAGCACCTCGCTAATGTAGTAGACAGGTCTTTGGACGTCATATTCATGACCTTCTTCCTTTCGCTCCACCACTATGACGAGGCTGATGACTTTGTTGGTAGCTGCCAGATAAAGGAGCATCGGCTCTGACTCTGCTGGGGCTGCCAAGATAGGTGGGGAAGTGAGTATTTCCTTCAACCCCCGAAGAGATGCGTCGGCTGCGTCGTCCCAGACGAATTTGTCTGTTTTCTTCAGCAGCTTGTACAAAGGTAGCGCCTTCTCGCCAAGACGGCTAACAAACCTACTGATTGCTGCGACGCAACCAGTTAGTCGTTGCACATCTTTAAGACAAGTTGGCCATTTGATACACAGGATTGCCTTGATTTTTTCCGGGTTAACCTCAATGCCTCTGTGAGAGACTATGAAGCCAAGGAGTTTTCCGGCTGGTACGCCAAAGACGCACTTCAGCGGATTCAACATCATCTTGTACCTGCGGAGGTTGTCGAAGGTTTCTATGAGGTCGCTGGTCAGGTCGGATCCTTTCCGGGTCATGACCGCGATGTCGTCGACGTAAGCGTGCACGTTCCGGCCGATTTGGTCCTTCAGGCACCGCTGCATCGTACGTTGGTAGGTGGCACCTGCATTTTTCAAACCAAAAGGCATGGTAACATAGCAGTAAGTACCAAACGGGGTAATGAATGAAGTCGCCTTTTGGTCGGACTCCTTCATCCGGATCTGATGATACCCGGAATACGCATCAAGAAAACGCAGAAGTTCCGCCCCCGCCGTCGAATCAATGACTTGGTCAATGCGCGGCAAGGGGAACGGATCCTTCGGGCAATGCTTGTTCAAGCCGGAGTAATCGATGCACATTCTTAGTATTTCAGTGTTCTTTTTGGGTACAAGGACGGGATTTGCGACCCAATCGGTGCGGATAACTTCTATTACAAAACCTGCCTCTAGTAACTTAGCTAGTTCCATTCCTATGGCGCGGCGCTTCTTATCTCCAAAGCGTCGCATAGCTTGCTTCACCGGTTTAGCCCCCGGATTTATGTTGAGGTAGTGCTCGGCGAGTTCCCTAGGTACTCCGGACATATCAGAAGGTTGCCATGCGAAGATATCCATGTTAGCGCGGAGGAACTCGACGAGCGCGTCTTCCTATTTGGGGTCCATGTTGGCTCCGACCGAAACCTGCTTGGAAGGGTCGCCTTTGATGAGGTCGTGCTTCTTGGTTTCTATCGCGGCCTTGAAGAAGGTCTTCTGTTCGGAGATCTGCTTCTTGGTGGTCTGCATCTCAGTCGGATCCACCGCGGCTCTATAGCCTTGCAGCTCCTCTCCAGATATCACAGACTCTGCGAAGGCGGCTTCGCCTAACTCGCACTCATGAGCCTTTTTGTAGTCTCCGGATATGGTAATCATACCTTTAGGACCCGGAATCTTGAGCTCGTTGTAGATGTAGCACGCTCTTGCGTGGAACTTGTGGTAGGTGGGCCTGCCGAAGATGACGTGGTAGGAGCTCTTGAAGGGCACAACTTCAAACGTGATCTTCTCTTCGCGGAAATTGTGAACATCGCCAAAAGCCACGGGAAGTGTGATGCTGCCGAGGGAATTCGCCTTCTTACCCGGAACCACGCCATGAAACTCAGTGTTGCTGTGTTTGAGCTGTTCCTTGGTGAGGTTCATCCGCTCTAGAGTCTCCAGGTACATGATGTTCAGGCTGGCTCCGCCATCCATGAGGCACTTGGAGAAGTCATACCCGTCTATGTGGGGACTTACAACCAAGGCGTAGCATTCTTTTGGCACAATGGCAGGGTGATCCTCCCTATCAAATGTGCACGGGAATTCCGACCACCTGACATACTGCGGCACAGCCGGAACTGTGGCGTTCAGGATCCGGGTAGCTGATTTGGTAGCGCGGACTGTTGGGGTTCCGAGGAAAGTGTGGTAAGCCCCCACGCTCTTTTTCTCGAATGGGTTGGATTTACCTGCGGATCCTACCTTGGGATCCGACGAGTTATCATCCTCATCCATCGCCTCGGAACTATCTTCCTCTTTGTCCTTGTTCTTGCCCTTACCTCCCTTGCCGCGTGGGCGGTGCTTCCGGGCTCGCTTGTATCCTGCCTCCGGGTCGTTCTTTAGATCATTGACCCACTTGCAGTTGCGGTTGGTGTGAGTGGACTTCCCTGTAACCGGATCCAGGTGGGCCAGGCAGGGCATGTCTCTGTACTCCTCGTAGGTTTGCAGGGCGCGGGATCCGCCAGCTGTGACCTCAGTGGCATGCTGCTGACCCCTGCCGGCTCCGCCTCCACGGCCGCGTCCTCTTCCGCCTCCTGAACCTCCGCGTTGAAACGCCATGGCGACCATCTCGGATCCGCCACTCTTCTGGTCATCAGGGTTCTTGCGCTTATGGCTGCTGCTGTTGCCGTTATCACGGTTCTTCTTTTGTTGATGTAGGGGGATTGCTGTAGCTGCAAGATCACCGCCTGCATCATCATCGGCGGCCGTATGATCACTGGCAATGGAGATCATCTCATCCAAAGTCAGCTTATTTGAGTTAGCCAAACGAGTGAGCGTATGCCTTAGCAATCCTCCCCTCTGCAGTCCACCAATGAAGGCGTACATGGCGGTGGTGTGGTCGACGTTTTCGCACTCGTTCCTGCATGCCAACCATCGCGTGAGGTAGTTTCTTGAGGTTTCTCCTTTCTTCTGGACGCAGGCTTGCAGGTCGCTTGCCGTGGCAGGTCTTTTGTAGGTGCCTCTGAAGTGTTTCTCGAAAGCGGTCTTCAGGTCGAACCAACAAAAGATGGAGTTCTTCTCGAGGTCACTGAGCCAGATCCGGGCTGGACCTACAAGGTACAACTGGAGCATGCGGCAGGCGATGTTAGGGGTTCCTCCGGCAAAGGTTACTGCATTATAGTAATCCTCAATCCAGGTGTCCGGCCTTTCGGTGCCATCATAATGCTTCAGGTTTCCGGGTAGCTTCAGGTTCATCCTTGGCTTTGGTTCCTCTCGAATCATCCTGCCAAAGCACTTCGGACCAATGTAGTCGGTTCTGTATTCGTTAAGGCGTCCCCGCGCGTCGCGCGGGCCGTGGCGAGGAGATTGTGAGCGGGAGCGAGATCTCCGGCCGTCGCCTCCGCCTCCGCCTCCGCCGCCACCGCTAGGTGGTGGTGAGGGAGACCTGCGAGGTGGTCGGTCCGATTTCTTGCTTCCGCCTTCCGATTCTCCTCGGCCTTCCCGGTGCTGGCTCCGGCTTCTGTGGCTGCCTTCGCCATGGCGCTGGCTGCCCTGGTCGTTCCGGCTCCGGCGAGGCTCCGGGTCGCGGCTCCGGCAAGGATCTGGGTCGCGGCTCCGGCGAGGCTCTGGGTCGCGCTCCTCATTCCGACTCCTCCTGGGCTCGGGCTCACGAACGTTGTTCTGGTTCCGGCGAGGTTCCGGCGAGCGCTCCCTGTTTCTGTTTCTTGGCAGCACGTTGTCGCGGATAACAATCCCACCATGCCCTGGGGGCCTGGTGTTTCCGGCTGGACTACGGCGGCGAGGGGGTCGCGGGTAACCATTAGGTGGAGGAGAGGGGTTGCGATATTTGTCTCGTCCAGAGTACATTGCATCCTTTCCCTTTCTTGGATCTGACGAAGGCGTCTTTGACGGAACGGGGATCGGATTTGGGTATTCCCTGGTTCTTCTTCTGCGCTCCGAGGATCCGGTGTGTGATTCATCATCAGGATGCCGATCGGCGCGAGCGTCCTTCTGCGCGGTAGATACACAGTTATCCGGATTGGATTCTAACCTGCGCGAAGTATCCGCCTTGCTTTGCTGCTGCATTGCTGAGGCGACAAGTTTGCGGAGGTAGTTGATATCAACCTCTTCGTCCTTCTTCTTCAACAGCTCCGCAGCTTTTAGCATGTTGTCCTTTGGGGTTTCCAGTGGCTGCTGCTCTGCGGGCGTGGCGAAGTTGATTCTGCGAGGCGGAATTGCTTCTCTAACAATTCGATCGGCCTCCGCCTGCGCATAGGTCATCTTTACTTCCCACTCTTGCGCCATGCTCTTGACATGCTCGAGTGTGGCAGCAATTTCGCGATCCTGTCTGTCGAATTGGTCCACCAAACCTGCAGCTTCTGCCCTTTCATCCCTTAATGCGGCTGCGGTATCGGCGAGCTTCTTGGCTGTGGCCAGCATTTCCTTTCTAGTGGCCTCTAGAGCCTCCGGATCTGCGGAGTCGCCCGGGGTTATAGGTTTGTTAAGAACTGCTCGTGCAACCATCTCTTCAGCTGACAGGAGTTCCTCCGAGGAAGAATCCCTGCGGGGTCGCTCCCGTGACAGTGGAGATCCTTGGCGGGATGGCTGAGGGTCAGATTGGTTGGTTGCTTCTTCTGATCCAGGTTGCCCCAGCGCTGCTACGGTTGCGAGAACCTGCTTAGGCTGGGCGGAGTCGACCTCAGGTTGATCACCGAAACCGTACTCCCCTAGCTTGCGGTTAAACTCGTCAGTATCCATGGAGGGGGTATCTCCGGAAATTGGGCTTAGATTGCCCAAAATCGACTCTTCAACCGGAGTTTCGCTTTCTCCGACAGGCTCAGCCTGATCCGGATCCGCGTCGTTTTCCGGTGCCTCTACCTGCTCAGGACCAGCTCCGTCTTCTTGAGGGGCGGTTCCGGCGGTATGGGCCAAGAAGTGTACGAAGTGGCACCTCTGCTTTTCTAACACCTGGGAGACCCAGGCGGATCTGCATTGGTCTTCCACCGTTGTTTCCTGCTCAGGGGCGGATTGGGTGGGCTTTGAAAATTCCAGATCCGAGGCAGAATCTTCCTTGGGAAGCTCCTGCATCTCAGATCGGATCTTCGCGACAACGTCCAGCTCTGCGGCGGTCGCGTCTGCGTTACTTACCAGTGGGTTTCCGTCGGAATCGACGGTTTCCCCGATGAAGATGTGTATGCCGCCAACTGGGACGATGGAGAGCTTGACGGGGTTTGTCCTAGCCGGAATCCAACACTCATCCGGAGGGACGATCGGCAGATTTCCGGTGTAGAGGACGCGCCCCACAGCGATGGTATCGTCGTAGCTTCCCATGGCGGAACCCTCCCGGTTCCGGCCTCCAGACGCCACAGGCCCCACGGTGGGCGCCAACTGTCGTTGCCTAATCGACGGTACCTCGGAGGAGGGATCCTCACGAGGGGGAGAAGAAGTAGGGGCCATAGGGCGGAGTGCACACGGGACGGTGGTACGCGAGTTACCCAGCTTCGGAACACCTGCACGATGACAGGGCCTACTGCTGCTTGTCTGGAATTATCTGGGCGCTTTCGCGTTGTTACAATGAGTTGTGGTTGTGCCTCTAGGGCTCCCGGGATCCAGCTTATATAGGCGCACGGATCTAGGGTTTACATGGAGAGTCCTAGCCGGAATACAAGTTGCCTAACTACGGTACAATGTCTTGCCGTGTACGTCAAGGATCCGCCTTCCTTCTAGGTCATGCTGGATCCGGATACTTCATGGGCTGTCACGGATCCGGCCTCCTTCGTAGGTAGGTTGAGATCCGGCTTCCTGTTCCTGGGCTGGACTTCATCCTTCATGATCTACAGCAACTGGGCCACCCGATGGGCCACATGCCTCACCACCAACTATGGGCCACCCGGGCTTGCCGGATCTAGGCCATGCCGTTGATATACCCATAAAGTATACCCACAACATTTACTGTTCTTCGCAAACAAACATCATCATCCACACAATACGTTTAATCCTTTGTTTACAGCAAGCCGGTGAGATTGAAAACCTCACTATTACGTTGGGGCAAAGTACTGTGATTGTGTTGTGCAGGTTCCACGTTGGCGCCGGAATCCCTGGTGTTGTGCCGCACTACACTCCGCCACCGTCAACCTTCAACGTGCTTCTTGGCTCCTACTGGTTCGATAATCTTGGTTTCTTACTGAGGGAAAACTTACTGCTGTGCGCATCACACCTTCCTCTTGGGGTTCCCAACGGACGTGTCAACTACGCGCATCACGTATCCACGAGCTTCAAAACACCCGTGGCAAGGAATTGTCGGGTATCCAGATCACAGCGTATTTCCTTAGGATTAGAGTGCAGCCTTTACAAGGTCGCAAAAATCCCCTTTGGATGTATGCTGGCGAAGAAGATGCCGACCGGCTCTCCAAAGACCTTCCTGTAAAGGACTTGGAGAAGCTTATCCGAAGAATTTCGTCACTCAGCAAGAAAGATGCTATTCCATCCTCTTGCCGCGTGGAGACATATAGTGGCACCAACGCCCTCCCCGAGGTGATTTTTGTTTGACTATTATTTTGTCCTCTCAACTTTTTTAATATTTGTCGACTACTATCTTGCTGACATCCCTTGCGTAACTTCTTGTCGACATACCTTGTCCTTGTAGAATCATCCAGTTCTAGCTTCTCTTCCTCCTCTTCCTGAAGGTGGGGAAGTCGAAGAACGGGTTGTTGTCACCGACGACAACCAGGGTACTTCTCGCCCTGAGAGTGAAATCGCGGGTTCTCACAAATCCGCGGTTTCCTCTGAAAGAGAAGTTGATTCTGAGGCTACCGAGTCCGCACACTCCCTTCCCTCAACTGTTTCTCCAAGGAACAAGAGAAAAAGGTACGAAGTTGCCGATTCCGGCACCTCCAAAGCCGGCGCACCTCCCGCCGAAGAAGTTGTTCCCGATGAAGAAAGGACAACTTTCAACCCTTATAAAGATGCACTTGTCAGCTCGTAAGTTCTTGTTGCTTTTTGTTGTTTGCTCCCGATATTTTGTCCGTGTTGTTTCTTATATTGTCGCCTTATTTGTTGTAGTGGTGACGAGGATGAAAATCCACCTATTGACGCGACTGCTCGAACGAGTACGTCTCGTACTTTAGTTGTCTCCGAAGCTCAACCTGATGGGGATGAAACCTCTCCTCCTCAGCAAGATACAGAGCACCCGACTCCAGTTGCGAGCCCCCGTGCCTCTTCACCAAAGAGAGCTAGGGTCGAGCCAGTCAAGGAGCCTACCCTGTTAATTGGTAGTTCGACGACTCCTTCGATGGATGATGTAAGTTTTCCCTTCTTTTATGTTCCGAACATTTCAATACTTTCGACTCTCCTGTGGTTTTTTCTTGTTGCTGTCGAACTTTCGCTTCCTATATTGATTTCTCTTTCTCTGATTTTCTTTCCAGCCTTTGATGAAGGAATTTATCCGTCTCGGTACCCAATTCATCGGGTACCGTGACCATGCTAAGAAGCTTGAAGGTACTATTTTCCTGCCTCTTCTGCTGAATAGACTCCCCTTCATTATTTTTGTCATGACATTTTACTGTCGTTTGGTTTGCCAGACACTCTTGCGGAAGCTAACAAACGTGCTGATGCTCTTGCTCTTAAGTTGGAGCAAAGCGAAAAAGCTCGTAAGAAAGCTGAATCAGATGCTGCCGCTGTCGAAGATACTAGTGGAATTTCCTGAGGGCGCCGACCAGCCAACAAGCAGAGATAGATCGACTGAACATATAGCCCCACCGCCCCTCAGGAAATTCCGCTACACAAAGACCACGAGCCACACGCAGCATCAACACCTTTCCGCAGACCCAAGACAACACCTCCAAGAAGAACATGATGCTCAACCCGGTGGTGTTGGTAGGTCAAAAGACCGTTAGTACGTCAAGAAAACAAGACGCTCCTCCTGCCAAGGTTCATGCACTAGCCAACACATCGAAAAGGTTGAACTGATAAAAAGTTCTAGTGCAATCCACTTATAAATATATCAACACCCCCTCTTACGTGTGGTCAGAGAGGCCAAGGCCAACACGTGAATAGAAGAAGAGTACATGCATGAATGAATGTATAGGGGGGGCAATAGCCATTTTAGGATAAATTGCGAAAGTAAGGAATCGATCTCGAGGCAATGGGCTCTGAGATCATGTTGGGAATAAGAAACTATCATTCACACGGGGGGGCAAAGGCCAATACATATAAATGTGTGTCAATGTGTAGACATGAAAATGGATCTATACATCGCTAACACCGCCCCACCCTCAAACTCATGATGGATCAACAACACTGAGCTTGTCGAGAAAGTACCCATGTTGCACTCTAGTTTGTGCCTTCGTGAAGAAATCGCCAACTGTAACTCGGATGGCACATATTGAAGAGCGACAAACTGGTCTTCCACAATAGTGCGCACGAAGAGGCATCAACACCTATGTGCTTAGTGAGCTCATGCTTCACTGGCTCACGCGCAATGCTGTGGGCACATGTAGTGTCTGACTAGAGAGGATTCGTACGAGAGCTCCTATCCAAGGTCGTACCCCCGCTCCAAAACCAACTCCTACCCCTGCTCATACCAAAGCTCCTATCCAAGGTCGTACTCCTGCTCCTATCCCGACTCGTAATAGGGATACACGCTCCTAAAAAGGTCGTACCCCCGCTCCTACTAGGGCGACACACTCCACAAAAGTTCCCGCTGTTTTGCCGTCCAAGCCTGAAACAAAGCCCGCCAAAAGGTTTAAGATAAAAGTTTCCACAAAAAGTTCGAAGAAGCTGCTTGAAACAAAAGACCATGCGCAAATGGATGGAGAAGAGCTGGCATCTTTTTTTTTTGGCTCGGGCCGTGAGCTGCCGTTTGCCCTGATAGTCAAGAATTACAGTCATAGAGATGAAATTTTAGACGATGTGCCCGCGGGCAGTACTACTGAGGACCACTATGGCCTTCTTGTATTAGTTTTGGTGAAGTATGACAACAATAATTTTAATTAACCTGAATCGGAGCAAGCCTCTACATTCCGGATTCATAGTTACGTTCAAACATGAACACTTACTCCATGATAATGAAAACTTTTTCCAAGTCATTTGGAAAGGTTTGTACCTCTTGATAAACCTTCCAGAGATGAATGCCAGCATAGTAAGAAGCTACGCGTTGTGAATATATAATTGATATAGATGCATTAATATGTACGATAGTAGCTATGTAGCTTTGCTATTCTCATACATTTTGTTTACGTACGTTCAGTTTTACTAGACTCAAAAAATATAACATCAACACAGATCTCGTCGACCCTCAAATGGCTTCGCGGCAGTCAATAGATTCCAACAAGAGCGTCCTCGAGAACTACATCACCCATGTGATGGATCTGGCTGAAGATAAGAAGTTAATCCTACGAGTCTTTAATAAATGGTAAACTAGCTACTGATGCATCTTGTTTCATGAAATTGCTCGGGTTTACGCAACTAACTTATTCAAATTTTAGCTTTCACTAGATTCTTATTTGTATCTCAACATTGGATGGCAACGTCATAATGAGGAGAGAAATTTGAGGATGTGAAGAAACTTATTGACAGGTGAGTGTTCTTTCATATCATCCATATTATTTACATAATTTAAGAATTTTATGGCATTTATATTGTTTAGATCATTTACCGCATTTCACTCGAGGGGTAAAAATGAGGAGAAGATCGGTTAAACGTCGCTACCCATCGCATTTTTCTCCCGGTTAGTTTTACTAGCACTTATACTAGTGAGACTAAATTTATTGTATGGATAACGTACGAAAGTAATTAATATGATCTATGTCTCAGTGCCACTAGCAGCATACTGGATCCATCTTATGTGACTTTTATGTTGCCTATCATATGGATCTTATAATGGGCAATATGGTAAACCATGACAAATTTAATTGGTATGCAAACATCTTATATTTCCATACTTTGTACCTACTAGTTAAGATGCCCGTGCGTTGCCACGGGGAAGCAAGACGTGGAGAAAGGCGATTTGATTTTTTTAGGGTTTGCATACCCCACAATCATAATATATGCTAGTGTATTTATAGTTTCCAAATACTCCACATTATACAACTAAACAATATACTCCACCTTATATAACAACATATTCTCCTCTACCTAACCATCCAAGTGTTCTATTTGTCCCTTTTTACCTTTGCATCCCATCATGCATGTATCTCCTCTAGCATGCATCTAGAGACTTCACGCTAGTTAGTCTTCTGTGCATAAGACAACCAACAAAACTTTTGTTGTGTAAGGTTTTGTTTATCCTAAATCAATTTGCTTAACGATTTAGTCAAAGTTGTCATGCCTGTACCTCATAGAAGAACCATGGTGGTGCAATACCACATACGAACCATAGAGCCAAGGAAATATGAAAAGATAACTACAAAATAAAACAATGTAGTAATTTGGTTAATGCATACATCAGAGTGGAATTAGAGATGAAGAAGCTACAAATTTGGATTAAATTATTCTAGTTCCAACTTCCATAACATGACTTCATGTTCAAACTCGATATATTTTTTAAAGATAAGCTAGCACTCCTGGTATATTATAGGGTATATGAGACCCTAGGGCATAGGCTAAAATATGACGAAAGATAAAATAAACCTCAAAAATAATTACTTATTTGAACTTCTTCATAGTTATGTGAATAACTGCAGAATTAGAGCAAATCAGCGGTAAATGAACAATTAAAGCTAGCTAAACATACAACATTCAATAGCTCAAGCTTAAGAAAGAAAAGAGTAAATTACTGTAGGAACAAAAGTATACATAATGTAAAATCTCCATGTAGATCATCAAACATAGTAAACGGTAAATACGTGTAAAATTGAAGGAAATAACTCCATTAATTTTGAGAATGACAACTTTCTTCCGATGTGCGGATAACCAACTATTTTCCTAACGAACAATATGCTATTTTCCTAACGAACAATATGTTCTAGAACATCATTTGACCACAGTTTCACTTACATATTTCCCTGCATAGCATCACATCACTTACACCCTAATCCTCTGATCTTCAAAATTTCATTGATACCTTCTTTAATCTCGCGACCCTTGATGCTTCTTGTACTCTTGAATCTATTAGGAATAGCTGAACATCGTACCATAACAAACTTAATGCATAAAATACACAAATCTGTTGTGAAATCACTTTTATACTGGATCTAGAAATTAGAGCTCAATGTATTTTTTAATAATAGGAAATACATAATAAGTGCCCAAGGAATTAAACATTTCTCTAGCTCACAAAATCATCACTGGCAAAGAGCACTGCAAAATTCTGAATATAACATAATAAGCGCTGACATTTACTACATAATGCAGATTGGACTTTCAATAAAAAGGCAGAGCTTTAGTTCATATCATTTAACTACCTTCACAGGAACCTTCTTAGATTGTTTATCACTGTAATATCGAGTTGTTTGTCTGGAACCTCTTCATCCTTATTTATTAGCCCATGGATTATCTGCGTGCTTAGTGAATTAGATCAACAAATTATACCACAAAACTCAGTGAAGTATTCTGCAGACCAAAAATCGATTTAAAGAACAAAGATGCCAATAAATGGACAGATGAGTTTAAAAGGCAATCGTGTAGCATCCCCTTAAGGCTGAAAAAGAGCACGACACGGCGAGGGATCGGATATGAGCAGTCCATGTCATAAGATGAATGCAGAATAACATACCATTAGAACAAGTAGCCTTTGTTGAAATTACAACCCTCATCAGGCACTGCGACATACCCGCATTTAATTAATGTACATACCAAAGTTTATTCAATTCATATGTTTAGCAACAAGCACAACTATGATATGAAAATTATTGCATTATATATTTCCTTTATCAAGAAAAGAAAACTATTGCATTAGCCAATTAAAAATTATATAATGTCAAAGATCTAAAAAAATCAAAGCATAATGTAAAACAGAAGACAAAATAAAAGAATGTAATGGCATCTCAGAACTCGTTGGAGCTCTGCTATTCCTGTTAGCTGATTATTTTTCGAAACTTTGATGCACAGTACAATAAAATATCACACCACTGTTATTATGATCATCAATAAATTTCAATTGTAAGCCTTAAAATCACAAATCCAGAGTTACACCCCACAATGAGGCAAGGCTAGCATTACGTTGTTTTCTTATGTACTAAGCTTTTTCAAATACATCATATATCTAAAAGTTGTAGATACTTCATGCCAATTTTCATGTTATAGGAACAATTTTGTTTACAAAAATTGTGCAGATATCAAGTTAAGATGGTAGAAATTCCTAAATAACTTTGATGTCTCCTTGAGACCGCCCAACTCCGTTATATCTTTGGCCAAACAATTATCAGTGTTTCCGATATTGACCAGCATCGAGCACTGGTGTTTCCGATATGACAAATGGTTGCAATAGGTAGACCAAGTATAAACACAATAGGCAGTGCATAGAAAAAATAAGCTGAAAAGGAGGCTTTTGCGATGTGCAAATAAGTATATTTTCAATGTTGTGATTTAAATACCCACGTCTGACATATCTAATTGGTTAGTACCCAAAAGTTTCAAGAGAAAACAAGTGAATCTTTGCTATTTCATCAAGACACCAGCTTGTGTCTTCGGATCTCCTGGATTATATCAACGGAAACTCAACAAAAGTTGTTTCTTTGTTGTATCTTCCAAACCAAATAAGGGTGACCCAAGTAGAAATGATAGCTAAAAAAGACACATCTGAATGGAACAAAAAGAAAATGCAAAGAAACCTGACCTACTGGAACCAGGTGTAGTTCTGTTTGGATCCAGAATAACCAAATTTCAGACAATACATCAACAACTGATGCCAAATAATCAATGTTTCAAAAAGTTAGCCTACAACAACCTACAGAGATTCATCTTTCTCGGGAGTGGTGTTTTGGAACATGGGTGCATATGCTCCCTATATTTTGAAATGCATCTTACGCACATTTTAAATTTTAAAAAAATTGAAACAAAAAATTCGTACGTACACCTTCACGTGCTACGCGCTCACGAAGTCGTTTCATAAAAAATCGACTTATCATGTGACGTGTGTAAAAAAGACAAAATTCAGTGCTAAAAATAATGGTTTTCACAAGATAAAGTTTCTCCTTTTTATATAGACCACAAAAAATATTGGTTTTCCGTGAAACTTGACGAATGTACATACATTATGGAGATGTACATGTAGAATTTTTTGTCCAAATTTTTCGACATTTTAAAATATGCTTTTTTGGTAGAGGGATCATACGCACCCGGGAGACGAATTGAATTTCCGATCTTTCTCCATCTATTGTTGAACATAACATACAAGGTCAACCATGCAGTAAATATGACATGACTATATGAGAGATCTACTACAGTATGGCACTTCAATAATATTTATTTGAGAATATTTGAATAAGTGTGATGCACATGGAGAATTTGAGTTGTTTTGGCAACTATATAGTCATACACTACAACAACATGTGGACCTATGCATCAACTAAATATACTACAGTACTTCCAGTGGACTCCAAATTAGAATGGTAGATAAGAAAAAGTATGTAAGAGGATACAGATCAGCTTATATTTACCTTGCTACATTGCAAAGCAATATAGTGTGTTTCCACATCACAGACTAAAGCCCGGGTCAATGAAAATTCCTGGAGGTATATCATCATGGTCATGGTTGGCGTGATTAATTTTCAGTAGAAGCTGTCGAATTGAGCGGAATCAGTGGCGAGGGATCCTGGATGTTTAAAAGAATGCATCCTCCAGAACAATATATGGAAGCACATCAGATTGCTTTCACAAGCAAGGATGTGCAAAATGCCTTTGCAGTACAGCGACATCCATTCACTACACAACTGTACAGGTAATAAAGCACCTACACAGTTTATCAAAGCATCTCCGAGAAATTGAAAGATAGAAACAGGTCAAAAAAGTAGTAGAAAAGGTATCAAATGGTTAATTGATTTTTCCAGAAATGCTAAGAATTTACATGAGAAATTTTTTATGCAGTCGTGAGCTAGTTTAAGAGTACGACCAGTCATGAGCTAGTTCAGGAGTAGGAACTAATTCTTCTATGAGTCCCATAGCCATAGCTTCAACTATGTTATGTGAGTCCCATAGCCATAGCTTCAACTATGTTATGTGAGTCCCATAGCCATAGCTTCAACTATGTTATAATGATGTAGTACATGATGGAAACCTCCCTAACCTTAATCCATTCAAGAAACTATCCTCCTTTTTACAGACCAATCTTGCAATTATGCATATTTCTCTAACTCATTGTGCCACTCGATCCACACCCTTAATTCACTGGCCTCAGTGGCTGGCACTCTCCTTACATAGGTGCTAAACATAAGTTTCAGAATGCAAGACGCAGTATAAAAGAACAATTGTTGGGCATTTCATTTTATTGGTAAACCTCGCCAAACTGAATATCACTAATTAAAAGAAGGAATATATTCCTTTAGTTATTCACATCAAAAGTATATTTTCAAGAGAAAGGAGTCCTTGACTAACCTCAACGTAATAAACAGGCTCCATAAGACGGGGATTAGCCATCAGGCAAGGCTGAGTAGACAACCCGGCGGGCTCTAGGATTATTTGATCACCACCACGGTGCAATGGTTCTGGAGTGATTGCATTTATTCATTAAAGATCTTGAACTTCACGCTCCTAATTGGTTCATCACATAAGGAACCTTCTCTAGCACCCCACTGAAACCTGTGGTTAGGGCAATAAATAAAATGGCTCTGACAAAGATTCTGAATGAATTTTGGACCAACAGAACAACAGAGTACCCTACTCTTGGACAATATATGACTGCATTCAGCAAGTTCTTATCTACCTCTACCGAAATAGTCATACAGTATAATGTTAGGTTCCTCTATGTCAAAGTAAGATATGTTCAGTCCACAAAATGGTGAGATTATGTAATGCTGATGAAACTATAAACTGTTGATCTGGTGGGACTTTTGTGGCATATGAGTACATGACCTACTCATCATCAATTGCAAACACGTAATCAGTAGGCTGGTGGGAATCATACAACTCTAATAGACAGATTAGAGAACCCAACCAATAATTAGTAGGCTTCCATCACATGACGGCGGGGAGCCCAACTGCTGAGAACTCTACCACAACCACGCCTGTTGTTTATCTCGTCGCGCTCTCCCCGATGTTCACCACCTACTGCGGCTGCGCTCATGTTGGAACAATCATTACTTTAGAGTTGCAATAAGACAATTATATTGCAATAAACAATAGACGGATGATATTTCAGAGAGCTATTGTCTTGCAAAATAGGTCGAAAGATACTTGAAATCTATTTGAAACTACTAACATCATCCTTCTGGTGATTAATGCCATGATCGTTCTTATTTCTTTTAGCTCCTTCTGCTGAGCTTTGGTCAGCATGCCAATCATCACCACCAAGAGGACCCTACCACCACCTCCACGCACCGATGCGCAACGAGCGTAGTCAGCTTCTTGTGCCCGTGCCCTTCGTCCGTGAAATCTGTACAAATTGAGACATGCTAGGATGGGATTATTTCTTCAGAAACTGAACCTAATTGAACAACTTTTCTAAGCCTTGATGAACATCCAGTTATCACCATTTCAACCCAACAGCGAGCAATGAGTCGCATGATAGAAACAACAGCAACATTTTCCGGAAATTTATAGGCTTTCTGGACTGGGTTGTCACCCTAATTGATCGTGTTAATTTCAGTTAAGCAAAACACCTACTTTTCATGTATGACTGGCTTCGTTTTCTTGTTGCTCCAAGTGTATATGGCAGGAGCTATGTTGTTTAAACTGTTTACAAAATGAAAGTCATTTTCATGTGATAATTGGCCATGCGCTAGGTTAGTAATCTCAAACTAACAAATAAAAAAGAATCTACAAGGAAACAGAGAGAATCAAAAGGTGAGGAAACATTTATAGAGGTTAAATAATGCTTTCAAACAGATTAGAGCAGTTTTATTCTAGTTCAAAATCGACATGAACGAACAAACGAATGGATTCCTTTAGATTGGATTCTCTATTTGCACGTCATGATCAGGTCCGTATCAAAACAAAGGTGCCTAGAAATTAAACCACTATTACAAGCAGGGACCCTAACCTAGGCTCTGAACTGCAACCTCATGTGAGCCAACTTCATTCATATGTATAGCCCTGCCTAGCCACAATATTACGAAGCTCAGCTAAACAATTATGGATAATACAGTAACAAAACAAAATATAAAAATGGGGTGGTCAAAGATCAAATGTGGTGCTATAGTACTATATAGAAACAAACCTCTGACAGGACTAATCTAGTATAGATCTTGCAGTCTAATTAAGAGGAGGAGGAGAGATGCAAGCTACCTCGGGTCTGCCGCTTGCCAAAGATGACTCTTGGCAGCAGATGGGGGGTTCTATGCGGCCGACCGGCCGTTCATCTCGGATAGATCTAGCTGTTGCCCTCCCTCTTCAAGGATTAGACACAGAGGAGATGTGTGTTGATCTTTGGACATGATAATGGTGGCTTGGGAGCAGCCTGTCCTTCAGCTCCTCCGTCACTGTGCTTTGATCCGGCCACCGTCGTTGCTACCTTTGTTGTCTTCATCACGCCCCTTCGCCCATCGATCTGGCGGCCCGGGCCATCGATCTGATCCTCAGGCAGGTCGCCGAGCAAGAACAAGCCATCCACTCATGGTAGACGATGTGGCGGCGTCCTAGGGCTCGAGCGGCGGTGTGGGAAAGTTGGCGGTTGGGTTGGGCGGGGCGGCGTGTGCAGATGGGAGACAGGGAGAGGGACGCCGGGCGGTGTGCGGTCGTGGGTGGGAATGAAGGGATGGTTTTGACGAAGCGGTTTTTTCGGGAGGCACGGTTTGCGGGACGACGAAGGTACGACCAAAATCTTGACGTATTGGAGGGCTAGGCAGAATAAGGAACATGTTCCTCCTTTTTAAGTAGTGTAGATTTTGATCTTACGCTTTTATTACCTAGCATCCTGGCTTCGGCGTATCTCAGCTCCTGTCGCATAAGCCACTTGAAAAGCTATGCAGTGCTCGTCTTTGGTACAAAACGTGCTTAAAGAGGAAGGAGAGTTCCACACTACTGCTTGAGATGTTGCAAATATGAAACTGTCTATGCTATATAGTTAGAAAAATGTCTTTATTCTTTGAAAACTTCCAAATAGTCGATAGTGCTTTCTACAACTGTAAATTACCATGCTATTGTGTGGTGGACATTTTGCGAGCTGTGTATGTGTATATATTTTTATATGTGGTTCCCGTTGAGATCGAGTAAAGAGTGATGATTCTATGCAATATTGAGTATGTCTATGTATGTTGTTGCTCCTATGCACATACACTCCCACGCCAGCTGGAATGAGCTGACGTTCGCAAAAAAAAATAGGCAACGGTAATGGCAGCGTGCACAAAGCGAACATACCCCCATAATGTAATGTAGCGAGCAGGTCCACACGTGAGTAGTAATCCGTGTGCTAGTAGCGTGCCAGCCAGCTTACTACCATTGCAGCTAATGGCAGCGTGTTGGACGGGCTCGCAACTAGTGTACCCCGTGCCGGATGGGCACACGATTGGTAGCATATACCACTGGGGAGCCCGCAACTGGTAGATAAATTTCACACTTAACTAGTAGGTTTTTCGCTGCAAATCTGTAACTTAACATGTACTCCGTATAGGATATGGTACTGTTCATGGGTATAAAATAATAAAAATATTGTTGTACTCTGCTTATATAGTTATGGTACCTGCGGGTACATCTACCCGTAGGTATGATGCAGTCGTATGAGGTCGTAAGCTCGAGCCAACCCCTCCACTTTTTTTACACTACTATGTATATATTGGATCAATTGCTTCTCAAACAAAGTTGATCCTAAAAAAAAAACTACTCGGTCATCAAAAAAAAGATACCTCCTACTTATCTAGACTTTGGCGTTCAAGTGCAAAATTTTCAAATAAATATAGATTTTTGTTCTGTTAGACTATTTTGCGAGGGAGCTTCAGAAACTCGGTTACCGGGCGGTAAGAGGATTTAGCAACAGATAGCCAAATCCTGAGAACATACCTTGACAAGTTGTGTGATGTTTTGGAACATGGGAGCATATGCTCCCTATATTTTGAAATACATCTTACACATATTTTAAATTTCAAAAAAATTGAAACAAAAAATTCGCACGTACATCTTCACGTGCTACGCGCTCACAAAGTCGTTTCATAAAAAATGAACTTATCATGTGACGTGTGTAAAAGAGACAAAATTCAGTGCTGAAAACTATGCTTTTCACTGGATAAGTTTTCTCTTTTTTACATAGGCCACAAAAAATAATATTTTTTCGTGAAACTTGACGCATACACATATATTATGGAGATGTACATGTAGAATTTTTTATCAGATTTTTCCACACTTCGAAATATGTTTTGTTGGTAGAGGGAGCATACGCACCCGGGAGCCGAATTGAATTTCCGCCTTGACAATGCATTCTTAATATACAACGTACTTGCGAAAGGGAAGAAGTGCAAGCCCGAATCCAGGCATTAAGGTGCAACGTACATTTGCGAAGGTTTCTTTAGAAAAAGGAGAAGTCGAACCAGTCAAAGTCATCATCACAATCGAACTTCAAGGTCTTGATCCGGGCGAATTTCGCCCGCAGGACCTGCTCGTCTTGCTCTTGCATCCCATAGCAATCCGTAACCGTAAGATCTTCCAGGAGAGGACAATTCTCAAGGACAGCGGTTAGTCCTCCCAAGGTGAGGCCAACGTTGTTAAGTTCAAGGGAACGAAGCTCCTTCAGAGATGATTCTCTTATAAAACTAGCGAGACTTGCACTGAAGACATTGCCGCAGCACACAAGCCGAAGAGTGGTTAGTGAGGGTGACCTGCAGAAAAAATGACGATCTTCTCACAAAAGCGGAACAATGAATAAATGTCTACAGTTAGCGCTAGCATGCTATTGATTAACAAAATTTAGAACTGCAAGCAAGCGACGAAGGAAAACACACCTTTCCAGGATGTACTGCATGAGCTCGTCGGTGACAAACGTCCTCCCGGCAAACTCCCGAAGCTGCCCATCGGAACGGTCGACGGCTGCCTTAGCCATGGCGCACAAGTCAGCATGTTCCTTCTCGTCGAACCTTAACATGATTCTGTGGTACCCCATGTCCACGACACGCCACACGTCTGGCACCTTGGCGGCTTGGAGCCAGGAGCGGCACACGAGGCCAGCGCCCCTGAGGACGTCGACGGCGTTGAGCCTGACGAAGACGAAGGCAAGCACGTCGAGGGGCAGCAGAGACCAGTCCCTGGTTGGCGGCTCCTCCGGCGCGGATGGCCGCGGCGCAGCAGCGTCCATCTCCTGCGATTTGGAAACCCAAAACAGCCCGACCGTACGTCCCACGTATGTGAACTTTATATATCTCAAAGGTTGGTGATTGTTGCGTCGCCTCGTTAACGAGTCAGAATCGAATTGATTCGCAAGAAAAAAAAGAGTCAGAATCGAATCGATCCAAAACAATCATCAATTAATCGATCCGATTAAAATGTGGATTCGTATATTGCTAAGCGATACAGAGTCAGAATAATCAATCCGAATAATCAGTTGATCCGATTACAACATCGAGTCGTGCGGGGAAGGAGATCACCAAAGACTTTTTAAAGGAAAATGCTTGTCATCCGCCAACCGATTCAACACGCAAAAGGTCGGTCGTTTGGGTCAGCACGCTGCCTCGTGTGATGTTTAGAGTATTTTCACCCACGTTCCCAAAGCATGCTCAAATGGCGTTGGATCGACCGTTTGGCGTGTATTTTTTTCGTGCCGTATTTGGGGGACGCGATAGCCCACAAACTTGTTTTTACATTAAACTACTTTCTTGCATTTTCATTTAATAGAGATGAGGAACATTACACAAACTAATACATAATTGGGAACATGATTTTACACAAACTAACACATAGTTTGGAACATGGTTTACAAACTAATACATAGTTAAAACATTGCAAAATGAGGAAACCTTACTATAGTTGGCCTCACAAATTTGTATGTTCGCTGCCAAAAAGAACACTCTCAGGCGCACTCAGTCACTCATACTGAAAAATCCAGTTGGTAATGATAAGGAGAACTCTGCCGAACCCCCGGGGATCACGTGCTCCGTTCCTTCGCCTCCTGCATCCAACACGTGTCCCGCGGGGCCCACCCTATCTTCTCCCTCAATGCACGACACCTTCTCTTCCCATCCCCATCTCTCTCCTCCGACCTGCTCGTGCTCCTGGCCGCCCCAACGACCTGCTCGCGCTCCTGGCTGCCGGCGGTCGTCCTCCTCTGCTCCGATACCTTCCTCCTCACGATGTTTTCGTTGTACTCCGTGGCGGCGGCGCGTCCTGCTCCGCTCCGACCTCCTCGCACCGACATAATCCACATCTAACACAAAACTAATACATAATTGGGGACATGGTTTTACACAAACTAACACATAGTTTGAAACATGGTTTACACAAACTAATACATAGTTAAAACATTGCAAAATGAGGAAAGAACACTCTCGGGCACACTCAGTCACCAAACTAAAAATTCAGCTGGTAATGATAGTCATGTTGGTTCTATGCAGGGAGAACATACAGAAACCTCCGTAACCATTTTTGCTGTGAAGAAAGAACAATCATCGTCCTCTTTGTAATCGTCGTGGTAGTGACGGTGGCAGGACGTGTCGTCGAACACCTTCACGCTCATCTCTCGTCGCCTTGGTAGGAATGTCAGGACGCAACCGGCTTGGAGGTCGTGGAAGCGTGCGAACTTCTCCCAGCCGGTGTGGAGGTACATCTTGTTGTGCCCGTTGAAAAACACGTTCACCGGCCACCGGCAGAAGCCGCAGCCAGCCTCCCACAGCTACAGCGCGGCCGGCTCGTTGCCGAAGATGAACTCGGTGAACTTGTCCGACAACCTCTGTATGCCGAGTGGGTCGCCATTGAGAACGACGATGAATTCGAACTCCCACTCCCCCTCGAAAGACGACGATGTCGCAGGCGACGGCGACCGTGCATGCCTTACTGCTCCAGCATGGCCACGGCTGCGACCTCGGCCTCGACTCTACCAGCTATGGAATGGCCCTCGACTCTTGAGATAGTGGTGGCTAGGGTTGGGGAGAAAGGCGCTAGGATTTGTCTGTGAGGGACGATGCGAGAGCGCCCCTCTTTATAAGCCGGAAGGAGGCGAGTGAGCGGTGGAGCTCATTAATGTCGGCACGGAGAGCTAGGCGCGACGAGACGCATCACTGCGCCTCTACGAAAACTGCACCGTCGCTGCGCGTCAATAACTTCCGTCGCGAGGTAGGCGATGGTTAGGTTAAATTTTTATGTGTCAATGATGCATCGGGTCCGCCACTCCCTGCCTCGCTTCTCGCTGTGTCCGACGTGCCCGGAGCGTCCCCACCGGGGACGAGCTCGGGGCGCCGAACACCGTATTGGGCCGCGTCGGACGGAACGGACCTTTGGGGGCGTGCGACTGGAAACGAAAAAATGTCCGGCGTCCCAAAATCCTTTGGGAGACGCTTTGGGGAACGTTTTGGGATGTTTTTCGAGGTTGTCAAAAAAATCGAGGTTGATTGCCAAGGATGTAGAAGTGGGATAAGTGTGATGCGTGTCATTGACTTTCATTCTAGACTCTAGTATCTCTTTTTCCTTCTTAATAAATCCAAGTTTGATTATCCCACTTATCCTATTTGCACATCCCTACAAATTGCTGTCTAGTTTGTTGCCTTCCATGCAGAAAGAACGGACAGATAGAGTAGCAGAGACAATTGTCCCATAAACTACAACCCGATCCTTACATCAAGCATCATAATAAAAAATGACAAGTTAGCATGGCTTTTATATGATATCTCAGTTTGCTTTAACCTTCACTTAGTTGGATTACGTTCGTTGCACCACCTAAAAGTTGAAGTGAAAACTAGGAAAATGTAATAATCATTAGGACTATAAGATATATCCTCCTAATCATATCTTGTTTAGGGGGGCTCGTACACATCGATTGTGAAAGAAGCAGTTGTTAGGTCTGCTCATAGAACGGACAGGAAAAATAAATAAACCCGTAAAACACAAACTTATATAGATGATTACCATCTTACATCATGGGGCATTCTGCTGAACTGCCGGGCCTGGAAAATTTTCAGCTGCAGAAAAGCTAGTTGGTATTACAAGATCGTTCCCATGGTAAGTCTGGCCAGTTTATGCACTATTGATGTTGGCATTGCCCCCGCCCATGACCTGTACCAAGCGAGCAGGCGACAAAGGTGACATCAGATGCGTCGGCAAACGATTGTCCAGGTTTGAGTGCAGCAACATCAGCTACTGGTCCAGTAGGGCGCAGCTAAAACAGGTCCCCAGCTTCAGTCGCGGCACATCTAAGCCAGATCTTGCTCGCGGCCTGCATTCTGATCCTGCACACTGATCATGGATTCTGCTCCTGCTAAGACTCTGGCTGCGGCTACGTGACCAACTCCTGCCGCGTGACCAGCTTCTGCTTCTACTATCCAGGCTTCTGCTATCACTTCTTCTGTCATAGCCCGCTCCTGCCTGACACTTGTCACCAAATCCTCGACAATCATCCTATCTTCCACATCCATCTGAGACAAAACGATCATGTAGGCCTCAGCAGATGTAACATCATTAGTAGAGTGTTTGGTTCCTGCCACAGGCTGACAACACTAAACTACCTTAGCTTCTTTGCTTACTCTTGGCTCATTCATCATAGACCCAACCTTTTTATTTTTTGACAAAGTTCAGTCTAAGGTTGTTGTTATTCTTCTTGGCTTATTTAAAGTAGACCAAGTCACCTTCACTGTGATTAATGCAAAACCAGTGCTAATCTCTTGAGTAGCACGCCCATGCTGCTTTGCCTCAAAGCAACAGAAATGTTCAGCAGGGACGCACGAGTCTGCGGCTACCGTAAACTTCAACTCCATCTGATCATCGCTCGCTACAGCAACCACATACCTCTTTAAGCCACGTGACTCACCAATAGCACCATCAAAGAGCCGGATTTCTTCATGTAACCCACTGGTAAAACAACTGAGACGCATGCTAAAACTGCTTTGCACTTGTGATATGACAACTTCTATGGTCGCCTCATATGCAAAGTTAAGACGTGAGACACCAACATCAATTGCGCCACAATCCCCATAAATGCGAAATATGAACGGGGTACGATCCCATGTGTCTATGTTATCCAAGTATGATACACCATCAATCACCTGTAGATCTTCTTTTTCATGTTCGCCTGCCTTGATCCTCATGTCATATTCGATTAGAATAGTACCAACCAATTCGATTCCTCGCTTAGGGCCAGCCATGTTGATGAGAGAACCCTACATAACCAAATAAAAGTAAGAAATATCTAAATCTGAATACTCCACTTACAATGTTTTACTTGTCCCAATATTTAAAATTCAGTTAAAGGCATGTTTTATAATTGATGATGGCCAAGATTTTTTCCCACCTATCAAACAAAGAAAACAATGTTAGAAAAGGACATCGGCCCATGCTATTTATTAGATTTTATTTTCGATCCAAATACTTAATTGGATAAGCCTGTAAGAAATAAATGTGGTGATGGGATCATTCATGCTATGCATGTTTATATGCCTATAAATAAATGGAATCAACTTTTTCAAAGTTTACTTGATAGCAACAGAGTCCCGAAATATTCTATTTGATTTACTATTTACTAGCTGACTAAGTGATACTTAGTTTCATTATTTTGATTTGTTCTTATAGTAAATCATCATTTCATAATACAAGACTTGGTATAGCAGTGGTTTACGGTCATGGACCATGTTTTTTCTTGGCTCAATAAGATCCCATGGACCAAAATGCCTGCTTCCATGATGGGTTATTAATAGAATTATGCATAGAAAAAAATTCAGACATGTACACACCTGCTTCAAGATGATGGGATCATCCCTGCTAAAATGGACGATATAGTTAAGTAATGGATTCATATTATCCCGAGCTGCGATGTATCCATACAACTCGACTGAGCCAAGCTCTGCAGGAATATTAGCCAACCTTAATGACAAAAACTGCAACATGTGACGACTTGCGTGTGACTCGCAAATTCCATTGTGCATTCTGCAATCTGTGGGATCTGAAAACATCATTGCCTCCAGCCAAGCTTCAGAAAAAATACAAATTTTATTAGAATTGGAAAGTAATAAAAGAAATGAATGTTTTTGCCATACGAAAAGTTAACATGCCATTTAAAGGATTCCATGGTCCTAATTCATCTCATCCAAGTGAAACTATCGATGTTCTTTTTAGTAAGAATTTTGCTCCCTTGAAAAGTTTTATTTTTCTAGGAAAACCCAAGGAAAAAGGAAGTAATATCAGGAGTCCAAGTTCAATCATGTTTGCCTTGTACAGGCAAGGAGTCCATCCAACATACGTTTTTCCAGTGTGTGGTCTCTAATAGAAAGTGGGAATCATAGAAATCCATGTAGGCAGTAGTTTTGAATCAATGGTTCGGTTTTGGATTAGTAATGAGAAACATGTGGTGCTTAAATGTTCAGTGAAGCAGCTATGCGGTTGCTTTGGAAAGTATGAAACCATTTGTGGTTTCGGAATGGAAACTGCCCTCATTTGGCAAAGCATGACCCCATGGTTAAGATCTGCACACTGCTTTGTCCAGCATGAAAGTTGGAATACTACAATTGGTGGGTGTCAGGGCTGGAGGCATTCGCAGTCACACCGAAAATGCTCGTATGGATGCAGACTGGTGCCTCTTGCTGAAGAACCTTTCAGGGCTCGTTTGATTCGCAGGATTTTCCGAACGCAGGAATAGGAAACACACAGGATCCGGATGACATGTCCTCTCCAATCCTACAGGATTTTAGATCCACGAGCATTTGATTGCAGAGGAAAACCAAAAGAATTGTAAAAAGAGGTTGGAGTGAAGGGAAATTTTCCTTCAAAACATAGTGCAAATCAATCATTTGTAGGAATTCCAAAGGATTGCAATCCTATGAATCAAACAACCATTGTAGAAAAAAATCCTATGGATCCAAATCCTACAAAAATCATACACAATTCCTTTGAATCAAACAAGCCCTCAGTGTTAATGCTTGCTGGAGAGCGACAAGAAGCCTGAAGAATCAGAATAATGTGAGGAGGACGAGTAGGAAGTGGGCTTGGCTGCACTCTGAGCTGCACGGTTGTATCTTCCTATCTTCTGCAAATCATGCAGAGGGCATGTGCTCTGAAAAAAATGGTCTGTTATTATTTTCGTCTTGATGCCATGCAGTGGACTGGAACTCTAAGAAAAGAGAGTAATATCTAATCACCTCAGGTAGGAAAAGGTCCATTTATTGCATAACCCCATAAACTATACGACGGTTCACTACACTCCAATAACTACCAAGAGTGGTCATTTCACCCCTGATGAAATTTATTTTATTTTGTTTTCTCTTTTTGTAAGTCCTCTTTTACGTTGACTTTTTCCCGATGGACAGCATATCCTACATTATAAATGTTTTCATGGTTTTCCAAGAGTATATCTGCATATGTGGGGAGCACCAATGGTAGAATCAGCGTATCTACCAGGTCTAGGGCGGAGATTGTAGGGGAAGGAAAGGGCGGTGTGCGTGCGGAGGCGAGGGCACCGGCGACAGGGCGCCGTCGTGCGGCTTGGGCGAGGCAGTGGCGCGAGGCTGAGGCGGCGGCTAGGGTTTGGAACTCCGACTCCTTGAGGAGTCGGCAACAAAATATGTTGATTGCTTGCTTGTTCTTGTCGATTACAACTCGTATATATAAGAGAAATCTGCTAAACCCTAATCTGCTAATTGGGCTAAGCCCCTAACTAGGCCTGGCCGGCCTGACCGGTGGGCCCTCTCCGGCGGTAGACCAGCCCGGTCATAACATCTCTCCCCGCCTGCCCAAACAGCTCGTCCTCGAGCTGGTAGTCTGGATAATGCTGCTGGAACGCCTCACGTGACTCCCAAGTTGCCTCCTCAGCAGGAAGGCCCTCCCACTGCACCAACAAGTGCCAAACATCACGACGTAGCTGGGCGCGCAGCACCTTCGCCGGGCTGGGAAGTAAACGGCCTTCTGCCGTCGGTGGAAGTGGCGGAGTGGCGATCGGCGGCGTGCCGCGGTAGGGCTTCAGCAGCCCCACGTGGAAGACGTCGTGAATGCGCGCCCCATCAGGCAATTGAAGGCGGTACGCCAAGGTCCCAATCCGCTCCAAGATGACGAAGGGCCCCGCATAGCGCGGACCAAGCTTGCGCTTGGCCCGCGGGTTGAGAGACTGGTGAGAGTGGTGTAGCAAATGCAACCACACCCAGTCACCGACGGCGTACTCCACGTCGCGGTGACGACCGTCATAGTAGTGCTTGGCGACCTGCTGAGCCTGGACAAGACGTTGTCGCACCTCAGCTAGCATCTCGTCGCGGGCGCGGATGAGCTCGCCAGCGACCTCTGTCCGTGCCGATGCCGGGTCCACTGGTAGAATAGGCGGAGGTGGCCTGCCGTAGACCACCTCGAATGGCGTGGCGCGCAGGGCGGAGTGGTATGAGGTGTTGTAGTAGTACTCCGCCCATGCAAGCCAATCCACCCAAGCGCGAGGACGATCACCTGTAACACAGCGCAAATACATGGCGATCACCTTATTGACCACCTCGGACTGGCCATCCGTCTGGGGGTGGAACGCCGTGCTGAACCGGAGTTGAACCCCCGCCATGCGGAAGAGATCCCGCCACACGTGCCCCGTGAACACCGGATCCCGATCACAGACGATGGACGAGGGGAACCCGTGTAGGCGGACGATGCCGTCGAAGAAGGCGCGGGCCACCGACAAGGCCGTGTAGGGATGGTCGAGCTGCTGCCGCAGAAGCTGGGCATCTGGCGCGGTCGCGGTCGCCTGACGGACGCGGTCGAAGAGGGCGAACGAGGGTCCCGAGCGTATGCATAGCAATCGCCCCTCCGAGACGCCCTCGGCCGTGTCTGGGTCAGCGTCGCGGCGAGACAAGGCGTCGGCCACGGTGTTGAGGCGTCCAGGACGGTACTCCACCGTGAAGTCGAAGCCGAAGAGTTTGCTGATCCACTGATGTTGTGGCACCGTCGACAGTCGCTGGTCCAAGAGGAACTTAAGGCTGTAGTGGTCCGTGCGTACGCGGAACGAGCGCCCCCATAGGTAGGGTCGCCAGTGGCGCACGGCCTGTACCAAGCCAATAAGTTCCTGCTCGTATGCCGCGAGCTTAAGATGGCGTGCGGCAAACGGCCGGCTGAAGTAGGCGAGAGGCCCGTCGCCCTGGTGAAGGACGGCACCGAACCCCGCTCCCGAGGCGTCGCAATCGACGATGAACGGCTTGTCGAAATCCGGCATCTGGAGGACGGGTCCCGTCGTGAGGGCCCCCTTGAGGGCCTCGAAGGCCGCGGTGGCCTCGTCATCCCAGGCGAACGCATCGCGCCTCAGCAGGCGTGTGAGTGGCGAGGCGATGAGGCCAAACTCCCGGATGAACTTCCGGTAGTATCCGGCGAGGCCCAAGAACCCGCGTAGGGCGCGCGGGGAGTGCGGCATCGGCCAGGCGGCGACGGCCGCCACCTTGTCCGCATCCATCGCTACCCCGTCGGCAGAGATGACGTGGCTGAGGTAGGCCACCGAGGTCGTCGCAAACGAGCACTTCGAGCGCTTAAGGTGAAGTCGATGCGCTCGAAGGTCGTTGAAGACGATGGCGATATGCTGCAGGTGCTCCGCCCATGATGCACTGTAGATCAATATGTCATAAAAAAACCAGCACAAAACGGCATAAGTATGGGTGGAGGACGTCGTTCATCAGGGCCTGGAAGGTCGCGGGTGCGTTGGTGAGGCCGAAGGGCATCACCACGAACTCGAAGTGGCCATGATGCGTCCGGAACGCCATCTTGGCGATGTCCTCCGGGTGCATGTGCACCTGATCGGAGGTCGAGCTTGGTGAAGAACCGCGCCCCGTGGAGCTCGTCGAATAGCTCGTCAACCACCGGAATCGGGAACTTGTCCTTGAGCGTGAGGGCGTTGAGGGCACGATAGTCGATGCAGAAGCGCCACGTGCCATCCGACTTGCGCACCAACAGCACCGGCGCGGAGAACGGGGACGTGGAGATCCTGATGATGCCCGCGGCCAGCATGAGCGCGCACTGGCGCTCCAGCTCGTCCTTCTGCAGCTGTGGGTAGCGGTATGGGCGCACCGCCACTGGCGCCGACCCTGGAAGCAGGTGGATATGGTGGTCACACACGTGTGGGGGCGGCAGGGCCTGTGGCTCCTCGAAGATGTCGCCGTGCTGCTGCAAGAGGTGCGTCAGGAGGGGGTGCTCGGCGTCGTCGTCCCCGGAGATGAGCTAAAGCTGCAGTGCGGTGGCGGCGCCCCCGAGGCCCTCCCAGCGGATGTGGCGACCCTGGCGCCAGAAGGACATCGTCAGGGCGTCAAAGTCCCAAAGGATGGGGCCGAGCGTCCGCAGAAAGTCGACGCCAAGGATGAAGTCAAAGCAGCCCAAGTCGATGCCGGCGCACGTGATGACGAAGTGCTCGTCGCCGATGGTGAGGGGTACGTGCTGGACCACCCCATGGCAGTGAAGACGGTCACCGTTGGCCACGGTCACGCGGAGGTGATCCCCGCCTGTCGGCTGTAGCGCGAGGCAGCGCATAGTGGCGGCGGGGAGGAAGTTGTGCGTGGAGCCCGTGTCCAGCAGCGCCACCAGGGTCTCGCCATGTATCGTGACCGGTAGCAGCATCGTCCGCTCGTGGCGGATGCCGGCGAGTGCGTGTAGAGAGACGACGAAGGCCGCGGCGGTCGGCTCGGCCGCTCGGTCGTGGCAACCGTCTCGGGCGTCGTGTCTCCCTCCTCCACGTCGACTGTCTCCAGGTAGAAGAGGCGCGGGCACACGTGGCCGGGCGTATAGGGTCGTCGCAGTTGAAGCAGAGCCCAAGGCGGCGGCGTTCGAGCTGCTCTGCCGGGGTGAGGCGGCGGAACGAGCGAGTAGCCACGGGGGCGGGGCCGGTCGGTCCAGGTGGGGCGGGGCGGGTGGCAGCCGCGGCCGTAGGAGGATGTGGTGACCCTGCATACCACTGCATGTTGTAGTATGCCAGTCGTTGATATAACATTCACGAAGTACCATTCCGCAAATGTTACATCCCTCAGAGTAGTACAGCAGAACATAGCAGGTCCATAACTCATTCACATATTATTACAATTAACATACACATGTCATCTCGGAGCTCCTCTTGGGTTCTAAGAGAAGTACTCCTGGGTTCGAGGCGAACCCAACTTAACTTACAATATAAGTGTCTCATTAAGCTAAACATTTATTTCCTCGAGCAGCTAAATATTAAGAGTTCGGGCTGCTCGGTTACTACTACTATCGGATATCTCTAGGCTTGTTCTCCTCCAGAAGCCTCCCCGGATCCGTAGACGATGAGGTAGTCTACGCCTTCAACACCTCCTGAGAGGTCTGGTTCCTTGTAGCCGATGATCTCGGCTCCTTCATTGTTGTCGTAGTCCTCCTCCAGACGATTCAGACAATCTAAGCATGGGATTTAAGAGTGGTATGAGTACGAGCGTACTCAACAAGTTCATTATAGGTAAGAGGTGTTTAATGCACTAGCTACGATATTAGACCAGAAAGTCTAATACCAATGCAAGTTTTGGTAAACATTTCTTCAAGAGATTGATTTTATTTCAAAGAGCTATGTCCGTCAGCCTTCACCGGTTTACTAGAACTTCATGGAGCTCCTTTCCGGCCGCGTTCGCAGTTCCTCAATCCCGGAACAGGGAGTGGCAGGTCACAGTTCTTTACACTCTGCAGAGGTGTGTTGCTTTACCCATAAGAGATCTTAACCTTGGTGCCAACCGGGCAGCTTTCCCGTCCACACTTCCTTTGGTGTGAGGCCCGGTATAAGGTCTAGCCAATCATGTTCCTCCGCTACCTCGAACACCCACCCTTTGTTGCATGCCCCGACCCTGGGTCCACGCCGGTCCCATTATTCCCGTAATTTCAGGGTGGACCCCGACCACGACGACAGTGCTGGGCTCTACCATACACTCCTACGCCGGTAGCTGCAACCCATCATAGACCGCATTACCGTGGGGAATTAGAATGGGATCCCCACCCTCCGGTTGTTCCGCAAGACACAACTGCTACGGTAAGCAATGCTTTACCGTGGGGAATTAGAATGGGATCCCCACCCTCCGGTTGTTCCGCCAGACACAACTGCTACGGTAAGCGCATCCGTTGATGAACGAGAGGTGGAAACACTTTTGACTACTCCGTCCCACTCCGGATCTTATGGTTAACACGGGTATTACGGCACAAGAATCACTGGCGACATTTGTTGTTTAATCCTAGATGGATATAAACCCGTGCAATGGAACCTCCACCATATCAACACAATCCATGGTTCCATTGCCCACCACATAGTCATATTCATAGTTATGAAAGTAGTGGTTTTGATTTTTGTGCAATAGTGATAACCATAATACTTTGCAAGTAATTTGATAAAAATACTCAAATGTCATGAGCAAGTGATGAACTTGCCTGAACACTGCAAAGTTTTGCAGTTGGAAGGTGTGGACTGACCCTTGTCCTCTGTCTCTGAAAAATAGCATCATTGTCCGATAAGGGCAATGGTTAAAGAAGCAGTTATGCATGATTCCAGTTTTAGGGTTTGTTCCCCCCTTCCGATGTCGTTAATATTTCATGTAAGAGGTTGATACTAAGAATAATTTGGGGATACTTGATTTAGAGTAAAATACAACCTTGAAATGTTGTCAAGGTGTTTTTTAAAGTCCAAATACATTAATGGACTTATTTTCATTATTGAAAATAATATGTGTGATTTAAATCATTATTTAAATCCTTAAAATAGGACTTATTCTTAATTATCTTCAAAAATTCTCTTTGATATTTTATTTAAATAGAGAATTTTATGCTGATCCTTTTTCATATTTTTAAGTTATTTTTAAGAGCTTTTAATAATTTTCTATTGAATTTCAAAGTTTCATGTTTTTATTGAATTGTGAAAAGTCCTTTTTTGCCCCTGGGCCCACCTGTCAGGGTGGCCCAGCGGGTTAACCCTAACCCGAGCCGCTCGTCCGGCTCGGTCGGACGCACCCGTCCCCTTCCTCTCGCGCACGCGCTAACCCTAACCCCTCTGAGCTCTGGCGACTCCCGCGTCGCCGCCGCCTTCGCCGATTTTCTCCGGCCAACTCCGGCCATCGCCGGCGGTGAGATGGGTATCAATCGAACTGCCGTTCGACGGCGCTTCGATTGATCCGCGTCGATCTGCTTTTCCTCGCCGCTGCTGTCCTTCCCCAAGCCCTCTGTGATCTAGTCGGTGGATCCACGGCGACCTTGTCGCCGCCGTTGCTCCTGGTGACTTGGCGTGGCCGGGTGCCTCGTCGTGATGCTGCTGAGGACCCGTGCGCCTGGCAACGAGCTGGCTTGGCGTGACCATGGCCTGGCGCCGCCGTTCGACCGGCGTGTGCCGCCATGCCGCCATGGCCGTGCCCTTCTCCGTCTAACTGGTAAGGTCGCACCGCCTCCCTACTGCTCTACTGCTTGTTCTTCCTCTCTTCCTTTCCTTCTAAGCTAGCTCTGGCTACTGCTTGCTGTTCCTTGTGCCTGTGCTGCTCTGTGGATGTGCTCACGGCTGCTGCCTACATGCGCCATGGCTCCTAGCTAGTGTGCTTGCTCTACAGCTATGCGTATGCTGCTTACTGTGCTGTTACTACCATGCTTCTGTGCTTCCTAGCTATTTCTGTTCATGGTAATCTCCAGCTGTGGCCCTCCTGTGATTGCTTATGAGCATCCAGTGATGCTCATGGCTTGCTGGCTGGCTCCTATTATTTTTTACTGTCACTTGGGCATACTGTGTGTGCTTAATTCTGTCCCTGGCTTGATTATATTGTACAATTTCTTGCAAATTTGCAAGAACCAGTGCACATGGGTGCTCTTCAGTGTGCTATCATTCATAGTCTTGCTCACTTGAGCATGCCTGTGGCTAAACCACACCATCCCTTGATGATTTGCTTCTGTATACATTTATATAACATGTATTTGATTGTCTGCTTAGGCCATTATTCCTGTTCTGTGACCAATTAATTTATAGTGTGCATGTGTTGATGCTAGGCTTGGCTCTAGCATGCTCTGCCAAGCTCTGATGACCTTATAATCATCAGATGCTTGGTGACTGACTGATGTTTCATGCTTATGTTAAGCTTGTGCTCTCCTAGTGTCTGTGTGATGCATACACTTGTGCTAGTGAATGGTAATGCTTGCTCAAGCATCATATGATGCTTGCAGTGAGCCATTGGTTCACTGGCAAGGAGTTGGTGCTTGGTTACTGGTCTGTTTCATTTATCTGTAATTCTTTGCTTGGCTAAATAGATAAATGATGTGAGCTGTTTATCAGTAATGATCATCTTAATATTAATAAGATTGAGCTAGAGGGATGCCAACATCTATTGGGAACCCTAGCTCCTTTTTGAACCCATCTGGGTGATGATATTTGTGCATGGCTTCTCTGTGGAATTTGGTGAAGTGGTTGAGGTGGCCCTGACAGCAAAGCTTTGCTGTTAGAGTAGCTCCCACCTTTGTTGGCTGGCTATGATTTGGTGAATATCTCACTGGAAGAAACCATGTTGGTTTTCCAGTGCTCTTTGCTGTTGACAAACTAGAATAGGCACAAGTGTCTATTTATCTGATGGTTAGCAAACCATGTAGTGCTAGGTGAGTTGGGTAGGCTAGCTGTGAATCTTTCCCTTGCTGGATTCTTTGGTTTACCCCAGTGTTAACACAATGGGCTTAACCATTTCTTCCCTGGGATGATTTCTTCTGGCTTAATTCCCTTTTTGCCAGCATCAAATGGTTTGATCACCAAATGATGATGCACACAGGGTAACCACACCCTCTGGCTTGTGTATATGTTATGCACATGCTTATTTATGAGCAAAACAGAGTTTTGCTCAGGTTGATCTTGTTTATACCTCACTCCAGCTCCTAGATGATTTGTTGGTGTAGAGGATTTGCTTCAGTGATGATCTTTTGCTTGCCCTGCTCCTCCTAGCAAGCTTGTGGTCTTGGTTTCATTTCTGGTGATTGTGGAGTGGATAAAACAGCTTTAGCTGTTCATCTGTTCTTGGTGTTCTTGAGCTATTCTTGCTGTTCTTGGTGGCTTACCACTGCTGCCTGTCGATGGATGAAGCATATGACTAGGGTTTTGGCTGGGAAAAGGTTATAAGTGGCCAGCCATTGCATCCCTGGTCGACAGCTCTTGCTTGGTCACTTTGGTGACTCACTGTGTGTGTGTCTTTGCATGCACACAGCCATGTGAGCAGGGCTGTGTGTGTGTAGACAGTCTTTGTGCACCTGGACTGGAACTTGACTATGGCATGGATCAGCTCGGCCACTTTGGTCCTATCTGCTCATTTCATATTTTCATTTGATTTCTAACCTGCCAAGTGGCTATGCCACTTGGCATAACTTCTTTTTGTTGTGATTTTGTGCAGGGATCAACAATTGATCAAAATAGACATGGAGTTCATCAATTCCAAGATTAAGTGAAGATGATCTTGTAGTATTTAGACTAGGATCCATCCTTGTACTTTTCTTTTTATTTTCTTTTATTTTTCAATTTCACCAATTCTTGTAATGTGTTGTAATTCATTTATTTACTCTTTTGAATATTGTAATGACAATGTAAATTGTGTGATGATCAATAAAGCTCAAAGTTTTCCCTAATGAGCTTTACTTTATTATAATTGTTCATATTGTTTATTATTGATTATATACTTAATGAATTTCCTCACAATTGAATTATTTATGGTAATTATTTAATGTTTGAATTTGAAATTCAAATTCAACTTTGGTTTGAATTCAACCATGTCACTTAATTTAGAATTCAATCATGCAACTTAAGTTTGATGCAAACTCTCCCCTCTCTTCTCAAAACCCTAAACTAGTTAAGTGAGATGCAAGTTTGTCGCACTCTCGAAACCCTAACCCTGTAAGGTGTCGAGAGAGAAACTTGTCCCCCTTCGATGCAGTTTTTGTTTAAAAGCGCGAAATTTCCCCAGAATTTACCATGCAATGCACATCCCTTTCTAATATCTACCCCTCGATCGTCTCTAAACCTGGGACATTACAGCCTTTCCCCCTTAAAGAAAACTTCGTCCCGAAGTTGTGGTTGTAATACCTGAACAGCTCGGGGTATGTTTTCCTCGGGTCTTCCTCTTTTTCCCAGGTGGCTTCCCTCTCGGGGTGATGCTTCCATTGTATTTTGCAATACTTGATAGCTTTATTTCTGAGTTGTTTCCAGCTCTCCTCGAGAATCTTGGCTGGCTTCTCGATGTAAGTCAAGTCTGGTTGTAACTCGAGCTCATCATGTGATATTGGTTCATCTGGGGTCTTCAAGCATTTTCGAAGTTGTGACACATGAAATACATTGTGAACTTGAGCTAGCCTTCCCGGTAGATCCAATTCAAAGGCTAAACCTCGGTTCTGACTCAGTATCTTGAAAGGTCCTATGTATCTAGGGCTGAGTTTTCCTTTTACTCCAAACCTCTGGAGTCCTTTCATCGGGCTTACCTTAAGATAAACCATGTCTCCAACTCGTGGCTCCCATGTTCTCCTCTTCTGATCGGCATAAATCTTTTGCCGACTTTGGGCTATCTTGAGCCTATCTCTGATAATGTCAATGATTTGTTGTTTTTCCTTGACATAATCAGGGTTGAACTCTTTGCTTGCTCCGGCTTCGTACCAACATATCGGTGATCTACACTTCCTTCCATACAGAGCTTCAAATGGTGCCATCTTGATGCTGCTTTGGTAGCTATTGTTATATGAAAACTCTGCTAGTGGTAAGTGCTCTTCCCATGATCCTCCGAAGTCTAGGGCACAAGCCCTAAGCATATCCTCTAAGATCTGGTTGGTTCTCTCGGTTTGTCCACCTGTCTGGGGATGATAAGCGGTACTATAGTCCAACTTGGATCCTAAAGCTTCGTGTAGTTGCTTCCAGAATGCTGATGTGAACACGGATCCTCGATCCGACACGATCTTCTTAGGCACTCCATGCTTACTCACGATCTCTTTGATGTAAAGATCGATGAGTTTCTCTCCTTTATCCTGCTGGTTTACTGCTAAGAAGTGGGCACTTTTCGTCAACCGGTCCACGATTACCCATATCATGTCTTTCTTTTTATTGGTCATGGGTAGTCCGGTGATGAAATCCATCCCTATTTCCTCCCATTTCCACTCTAGAATAGGTAAAGGTTGTAACTTTCCTGTCGGACTCTGGTGTTCAGCCTTCACTCTCTGGCAGGTATGGCATTCTGCCACATATTGTGCTATCTCCCTCTTCATGTTATTCCACCAGAATAGTTCCTTTAGGTCCATGTACATCTTTGTACTTCCCGGATGTATGGAATATGGTGTTTGATGAGCTTCCCGGAGCATTACTTCCTTAATTTCAGTAATATCCGGAACGCAAATTCTTTTCTGGAACCATAATGATCCAGATTCTCCGCGGTGAAATTCTGATGGTCTTCCCTCATCTATTCTTCTCATCTCCTCCACGATGAATGGATCGTCCAGCTGACCCATCATTATCTCATTCTTCAGGTTGACATTTAGCTCATCGGCTACTTGTAACGCTGATAATCCTTCATGGGCTTCCTTCTCCCAAAGTTGTATTTGGGCTTGAGTTATTTCCTTCCTCAACTCCGGTGATATTTCTTGTTCCACTCCTCCGGTACTCTTCCTACTCAGGGCATCTGCTACAACATTAGCCTTCCCTGGTGTGTAATTGATTGTTAGATCATAATCCTTGATCAATTCTAGCCATCTTTTCTGCCTCATATTGAGTTCCTTCTGAGTGAAGAAATATTTGAGGCTTTTATGATCTGTATAGAGCTCACACTTAGCTCCATAGAGAAAATGTCTCCATGTTTTGAGTGCAAATACGACAGCTGCTAATTCCAAGTCATGTGTTGGATAATTCACTTCATGAGGTCTGAGTTGCCTCGATCCATAAGATATCACTTTCCGATCTTGCATGAGTACGCAACCCAATCCATGCTTGGATGCGTCACAGTACACGGTGTAATCCTTGCCAACTTCTGGAACTGCTAACACCGGTGCCGTGGTGAGTTTCTCCTTCAGAGTTTGAAAACTCTTCTCACACTCCTCTGACCACACGAATGGTGTGTTCTTCCTTAACAGCTTTGTCATTGGTCCTGCTATCTTAGAGAATCCTTCAATGAATCTCCGATAATATCCTGCCATTCCTAGGAATCCTCGGATTTCCTTGACAGTCTTGGGTGCTTCCCATTCTAGAACTACTGCTACCTTACTCGGGTTAACAGCTATTCCATCTTTACTAATGACATGACCAAGAAATTCCACTTGATCTAGCCAAAATTCACACTTACTAAGCTTGGCATAGAGTTGATGTTCCCTTAGTGTTTGCAACACTAACCTCAAATGTTCTGCATGTTCAGCCTTGTTCTTGGAATATATCAGAATATCATCGATAAATACGATGACAAACTTGTCTAGATATGGCATGAAGATCTTATTCATGAGATTCATGAATATTGCTGGGGCGTTGGTCAATCCAAAAGGTACTACAAGGTATTCATGGTGTCCATACCTTGAGACAAAGGCAGTTTTCGGAACATCTTCCTTCTTGATCTTTATCTGGTGATAACCGGATCTTAGATCAATCTTGGAAAAGACTCCCGCGCCTCTTACTTGATCAAATAGATCTTGTATTCTTGGAAGTGGGTACTTGTTCTTGATTGTGACGTTGTTCAGATTCATGTAGTCTCCGCACATCCTTCTTCCTCCATCTCTTTTATCCACGAAGATCACAGGTGATCCCCATGGTGAAACACTCTCTTGAATGAATCCCTTTTGTTCCAAATCATCCAGTTGCTCCTTAAGTTCTTTCAACTCCTTGGGCCCCATCTTATATGGTGCTTTGGCAATCGGAGCTGTTCCTGGAATTAGGTCGATAGTGAACTCTATCTCCCTATCTGGTGGCATACCAGGTAATTCCGCAGGAAACACATCCTGGAATTCATTTACTACAGGTATATCTTCTAACTTCACCTCCTTCATGCTGTTCAGCTGTAGCTCAACTTCAATCTGTGTATGTTTGTTGCCTTGGTAGATCATTCTACTTCCATCGGGGCTTTTCAAAGACACCGTTTTATTCACACAGTCGATCAATGCTCCATTAGCTTCCAACCAGTTCATACCAAGAATGACATCAATGTCCTTCATCGGTAAAATGAACAGGTCCGCGTCAAACGCGCACTTATTGATCATAATGACTTGTTTTTGTTTGGCATGGGTTACTACTATCGTTCCCCCCGCAGAAAGTATGGTTATGGGTGTATCTAACTTAGTGCAACTAATCCCATGTTTGGTAATGAATTGTTGAGAAATGAATGATGTAGTTGCACCAGTGTCAAAAAGTACTTTGCCAGGATGAGTGAGTATCTGGAGCGTACCTATCACCGCCTGGTCAGAGTTGACCACCTCCTCTAGACTGGTACAGTTCAGCTTGCCGAAGGGCTTCTTATTCTTCCAGTTGCCTCCGGTGTTTCCTCCTCGGTTTCCTCCTCCTCCTGACTGACCTCCTCCACTATTCTTCTTGGGGCAGTCCTTCAGCATGTGCCCCTCCTGGCGACAACCAAAGCATATAATCTTTGGCTTCTTACAGTCCTTGGCAAAATGCCCTGTGAATCCACAGCTTCTGCAAACTATTTGATTTGCAGTCTGGAATGCCTGATTCTTCCTACTACCGTAGTAGTTGCTGTTGTTGTTGTTGTTGTTGTTGTTGTTGTTGTTGTTGTTGCTGTATCTGGGCTTGAAACTCAAGCTGGTGTTGGGCTTGTTATTGGAAAATCTTTTAGGCTCAAACTTGGCCTTCTTCCTCTTTTCCTCCTGTAGTTGTTTGAAATCATCTTCCAGAGTGATGGCAGCATCCACCAACTCTTGAAACTCCGTCGCTCTCATCATGCGGAGCTGAACTTTGAACTGGGGACTTAACCCCCTCAGAAACCTCTTCTTCTTCTTGTCCTCGGTGTTGACTTCTTCAACCGCATACCGGGACAGTTTAGAGAATTCCCTGACATAAGTCAGGATGGCCTTGTCCTTCTGCTCGAGACTTTCAAATTCTCGACGCTTCAATTCCACGATACTTTCAGGGACATTGGATTCCCTGAACTTCCTTGCAAATTCCTCCCAGGTAAATACCTTTCCAGCCGGATAAACGGCTACAATGTTGTCCCACCAGGATGCGGCAGGTCCACACAGCAGATGGGTAGCGTAACGGACCTTCTCTTGGTCGTTACATCCAACAGTATTGAGCTTTCGCTCAGTATCCATCAGCCAATCTTCCGCGTCCATTGGCTCGGGCGCGTATGCGAAAGATATAGGCTTAGTGTTTTGGAAGTCTGCTAATGTGACTCCCGGGTTCTCAGGTCTCTCCACCCTGTTTTGCTGCAACAAATCCTGAAAGAATTTGTTCTGCTGCTCCAGTGTTACACGCTGTCGCTCCTCTACCAGTTGCATGTACTGGATAAAGTTTTGCTGCGTCATGGGTGGTGGTGGTGGTGGAAACTGATCTCTGGCTGCTCCCTCAGCCTCTTCCCTTTGTTTTGCTTCGCGCTCCATGCGCTGTGCTTCAGTCTCGTCTCCTAGCGTTCCCGACATAACCCCCTAGTTCTGCAACACAAGATGATACTCATAATTACTCCATGCGCAAGTTTTCTGAGCTCAACTTTGTGCACAGAACTAGTCACGCAATGGAAATCAAGAAGCAAATCCAAATCATACAAAACATATACCCTATATATACATACTTAAGTGGTCTTATTACAATACTCAAGTCGATGTGAGTATGCAAACTCACTTATTAAAGTATATGTACAAATTTATACAAATATTACAAACTATAATACACGTGGTACTTGTGTATTATAGCCTCGCCTCCCTTGGTGGACTCTAGTTGATCTTCACTCCCGGTACATTCCAGGCTTCCATCCAGTCGAACGTGTCGTCCTCCTGATAGACCCTGGAACATAAGGTATCCCCGTTGGCTGGTAATCCGAATCCGATGATGATCCTAAGGAGAAATCAGTGTTCACAAACTGATCGTTGAGTGCATCATAGTCCACCCATCGGGTGTACTCCCCTGTAGCCCCACCATAAGGGTTACCAAAACTCATACCCGACTCAACCTGTGTCGGATACCCTCCATCCACTACTTCATTACTAGGATAGCTCTGGTTCTGGGTTGTTGCGTCATCATTCATCTCCCCATCATAATACACAGAAGTACTATGAGTTCCAGTATCCGATCCCCAACGCCAACCCGTGGAATTCTCGATAGGAGTCTCGGAACGCTGGTTGTTTCCGGATTCCTCTCCGCCCTCGTATCCCCCATAGGAACTACCCAAGTAGTTCCCAGGTGTAACAGGTGTAGGTTCACGCTCAAGTGGATCAATACTGATGTAGTCACCAGCTGAATAAACTGGTGTGTGCACCACATTCTCCATAGGTTCTTTCCCCCTACTCTCCTCCTTGGGTTCGCAATTCCTCAAGCATCGTATCAATTGCTCCTATCAGATGATGGTTCAACTGAAAGAGTAATGATATGAAGTTGCGACTATTATCCATATATTTAGCCGCTGCTATGGGTTTGCGTTTGGCATATTTGTAGTGGTTGAGCATGGGATCTTCTTCCTCCTGATTATGAGGAATATGGGAGAACTCGGAATCCATAAGCTCCTTCGTCTTATGTTCCCGTATGTCGGTTATGGCTCTCATAACAGCTATATGGTAGGCTGTGTTGGTTGTCCTAGCTTCCCCTGCTGGCATGACTACGCTCATTCCCAAAGATTTGGGAAGTCGCAGTCCTACCCTGCACTTGGCCAATACAGGACCATCATAGAACATGTATTTCTTTACTGGAATTTGGGGATCGCACCCAAATTCACGTAACATGGCTCGTAAGATGTCTGCAAGTCCTCCTTGGTATTCGCTCAGTGTGGAATCCATAACTTTCACGTTTCTTCCCGGTCGTGAACTTGCCATGTTGGCTGTAGAAATAGAAAGATTATAAGATTAGTAATAATGCATCATAATAGAGATAATAAAGAATTATCGCACTAAAAGATATGATTGTTGTATTCTCAATTGAATATACACCATATTTTTAGAGAATTCTTTATTAGTCCTATTTGACTCCTAACGTTTGGTCCCATTTACTAGGTTCCAACCTAAGGTCAAAGCTTTTGCTCTGATACCAACTGTGGTGACCCTGCATACCACTGCATGTTGTAGTATGCCAGTCGTTGATATAACATTCACGAAGTACCATTCCGCAAATGTTACATCCCTCAGAGTAGTACAGCAGAACATAGCAGGTCCATAACTCATTCACATATTATTACAATTAACATACACATGTCATCTCGGAGCTCCTCTTGGGTTCTAAGAGAAGTACTCCTGGGTTCGAGGCGAACCCAACTTAACTTACAATATAAGTGTCTCATTAAGCTAAACATTTATTTCCTCGAGCAGCTAAATATTAAGAGTTCGGGCTGCTCGGTTACTACTACTATCGGATATCTCTAGGCTTGTTCTCCTCCGGAAGCCTCCCCGGATCCGTAGACGATGAGGTAGTCTACGCCTTCAACACCTCCCCGAGAGGTCCTGTTCCTCGTAGCCGATGATCTCGGCTCCTTCATTGTTGTCGTAGTCCTCCTCCAGACGATTCAGACAATCTAAGCATGGGATTTAAGAGTGGTATGAGTACGAGCGTACTCAACAAGTTCATTATAGGTAAGAGGTGTTTAATGCACTAGCTACGATATTAGACCAGAAAGTCTAATACCAATGCAAGTTTTGGTAAACAATTCTTCAAGAGATTGATTTTATTTCAAAGAGCTATGTCCGTCAGCCTTCACCGGTTTACTAGAACTTCATGGAGCTCCTTTCCGGCCGCGTTCGCAGTTCCTCAATCCCGGAACAGGGAGTGACAGGTCACAGTTCTTTACACTCTGCAGAGGTGTGTTGCTTTACCCATAAGAGATCTTAACCTTGGTGCCAACCGGGCAGCTTTCCCGTCCACACTTCCTTTGGTGTGAGGCCCGGTATAAGGTCTAGCCAATCATGTTCCTCCGCTACCTCGAACACCCACCCTTTGTTGCATGCCCCGACCCTGGGTCCACGCCGGTCCCATTATTCCCGTAATTTCAGGGTGGACCCCGACCCACGACAGCAGTCTTTGGGCTCTACCATACACTCCTACGCCGGTAGCTGCAACCCATCATAGACCGCATTACCGTGGGGAATTAGAATGGGATCCCCACCCTCCGGTTGTTCCGCAAGACACAACTGCTACGGTAAGCAATGCTTTACCGTGGGGAATTAGAATGGGATCCCCACCCTCCGGTTGTTCCGCCAGACACAACTGCTACGGTAAGCGCATCCGTTGATGAACGAGAGGTGGAAACACTTTTGACTACTCCGTCCCACTCCGGATCTTATGGTTAACACGGGTATTACGGCACAAGAATCATCGACATTTGTTGTTTAATCCTAGATGGATATAAACCCGTGCAATGGAACCTCCACCATATCAACACAATCCATGGTTCCATTGCCCACCACATAGTCATATTCATAGTTATGAAAGTAGTGGTTTTGATTTTTGTGCAATAGTGATAACCATAATACTTTGCAAGTAATTTGATAAAAATACTCAAATGTCATGAGCAAGTGATGAACTTGCCTGAACACTGCAAAGTTTTGCAGTTGGAAGGTGTGGACTGACCCTTGTCCTCTGTATCTGAAAAATAGCATCATTGTCCGATAAGGGCAATGGTTAAAGAAGCAGTTATGCATGATTCCAGTTTTAGGGTTTGTTCCCCCCTTCCGATGTCGTTAATATTTCATGTAAGAGGTTGATACTAAGAATAATTTGGGGATACTTGATTTAGAGTAAAATACAACCTTGAAATGTTGTCAAGGTGTTTTTAAAGTCCAAATACATTAATGGACTTATTTTCATTATTGAAAATAATATGTGTGATTTAAATCATTATTTAAATCCTTAAAATAGGACTTATTCTTAATTGTCTTCAAAAATTCTCTTTGATATTTTATTTAAATAGAGAATTTTATGCTGATCCTTTTTCATATTTTTAAGTTATTTTTAAGAGCTTTTAATAATTTTCTATTGAATTTCAAAGTTTCATGTTTTTATTGAATTGTGAAAAGTCCTTTTTTGCCCCTGGGCCCACCTGTTAGGGTGGCCCAGCGGGTTAACCCTAACCCGAGCCGCTCGTCCGGCTCGGTCGGACGCACCCGTCCCCTTCCTCTCGCGCACGCGCTAACCCTAACCCCTCTGAGCTCTGGCGACTCCCGCGTCGCCGCCGCCTTCGCCGATTTTCTCCGGCCAACTCCGGCCATCGCCGGCGGTGAGATGGGTATCAATCGAACCGCCGTTCGACGGCGCTTCGATTGATCCGCGTCGATCTGCTTTTCCTCGCCGCTGCTATCCTTCTCCAAGCCCTCTGTGATCTAGTCGGTGGATCCACGGCGACCTTGTCGCCGCCGTTGCTCCTGGTGACTTGGCGCGGCCGGGTGCCTCGTCGTGATGCTGCTGAGGACCCGTGCGCCTGGCAACGAGCTGGCTTGGCGTGACCATGGCCTGGCGCCGCCGTTCGACCGGCGTGTGCCGCCATGCCGCCATGGTCGTGCCCTTCTCCGTCTAACTGGTAAGCTCGCACCGCCTCCCTACTGCTCTACTGCTTGTTCTTCCTCTCTTCCTTTCCTTCTAAGCTAGCTCTGGCTACTGCTTGCTGTTCCTTGTGCCTGTGCTGCTCTGTGGATGTGCTCACGGCTGCTGCCTACATGCGCCATGGCTCCTAGCTAGTGTGCTTGCTCTACAGCTATGCGTATGCTGCTTACTGTGCTGTTACTACCATGCTTCTGTGCTTCCTAGCTATTTCTGTTCATGGTAATCTCCGGCTGTGGCCCTCCTGTGATTGCTTATGAGCATCCAGTGATGCTCATGGCATGCTGGCTGGCTCCTATTATTTTTTACTGTCACTTGGGCATACTGTGTGTGCTTAATTCTGTCCCTGGCTTGATTATATTGTACAATTTCTTGCAAATTTGCAAGAACCAGTGCACATGGGTGCTCTTCAGTGTGCTATCATTCATAGTCTTGCTCACTTGAGCATGCCTGTGGCTAAACCACACCATCCCTTGATGATTTGCTTCTGTATACATTTATATAACATGTATTTGATTGTCTGCTTAGGCCATTATTCCTGTTCTGTGACCAATTAATTTATAGTGTGCATGTGTTGATGCTAGGCTTGGCTCTAGCATGCTCTGCCAAGCTCTGATGACCTTATAATCATCAGATGCTTGGTGACTGACTGATGTTTCATGCTTATGTTAAGCTTGTGCTCTCCTAGTGTCTGTGTGATGCATACACTTGTGCTAGTGAATGGTAATGCTTGCTCAAGCATCATATGATGCTTGCAGTGAGCCATTGGTTCACTGGCAAGGAGTTGGTGCTTGGTTACTGGTCTGTTTCATTTATCTGTAATTCTTTGCTTGGCTAAATAGATAAATGATGTGAGCTGTTTATCAGTAATGATCATCTTAATATTAATAAGATTGAGCTAGAGGGATGCCAACATCTATTGGGAACCCTAGCTCCTTTTTGAACCCATCTGGGTGATGATATTTGTGCATGTCTTCTCTGTGGAATTTGGTGAAGTGGTTGAGGTGGCCCTGACAGCAAAGCTTTGCTGTTAGAGTAGCTCCCACCTTTGTTGGCTGGCTGTGATTTGGTGAATATCTCACTGGAAGAAACCATGTTGGTTTTCCAGTGCTCTTTGCTGTTGACAAACTAGAATAGGCACAAGTGCCTATCTATCTGATGGTTAGCAAACCATGTAGTGCTAGGTGAGTTGGGTAGGCTAGCTGTGAATCTTTCCCTTGCTGGATTCTTTGGTTTACCCCAGTGTTAACACAATGGGCTTAACCATTTCTTCCCTGGGATGATTTCTTCTGGCTTAATTCCCTTTTTGCCAGCATCAAATGGTTTCATCACCAAATGATGATGCACACATGGTAACCACACCCTCTGGCTTGTGTATATGTTATGCACATGCTTATTTATGAGCAAAACAGAGTTTTGCTCAGGTTGATCTTGTTTATACCTCACTCCAGCTCCTAGATGATTTGTTGGTGTAGAGGATTTGCTTCAGTGATGATCTTTTGCTTGCCCTGCTCCTCCTAGCAAGCTTGTGGTCTTGGTTTAATTTCTGGTGATTGTGGAGTGGATAAAACAGCTTTAGCTGTTCATCTGTTCTTGGTGTTCTTGAGCTATTCTTGCTGTTCTTGGTGGCTTACCACTGCTGCCTGTCGATGGATGAAGCATATGACTAGGGTTTTGGCTGGGAAAAGGTTATAAGTGGCCAGCCATTGCATCCCTGGTCGACAGCTCTTGCTTGGTCACTTTGGTGACTCACTGTGTGTGTGTGCTGCATGCACACAGCCATGTGAGCAGGCTGTGTGTGTGTGTAGACAGGTGCTGTGCACCTGGACCTGGAACTTGACTATGGCATGGATCAGCTCGGCCACTTTGGTCCTATCTGCTCATTTCATATTTTCATTTGATTTCTAACCTGCCAAGTGGCTATGCCACTTGGCATAACTTCTTTTTGTTGTGATTTTGTGCAGGGATCAACAATTGATCAAAATAGACATGGAGTTCATCAATTCCAAGATTAAGTGAAGATGATCTTGTAGTATTTAGACTAGGATCCATCCTTGTACTTTTCTTTTTATTTTCTTTTATTTTTCAATTTCACCAATTCTTGTAATGTGTTGTAATTCATTTATTTACTCTTTTGAATATTGTAATGACAATGTAAATTGTGTGATGATCAATAAAGCTCAAAGTTTTCCCTAATGAGCTTTACTTTATTATAATTGTTCATATTGTTTATTATTGATTATATACTTAATGAATTTCCTCACAATTGAATTATTTATGGTAATTATTTAATGTTTGAATTTGAAATTCAAATTCAACTTTGGTTTGAATTCAACCATGTCACTTAATTTAGAATTCAATCATGCAACTTAAGTTTGATGCAAACTCTCCCCTCTCTTCTCAAAACCCTAAACTAGTTAAGTGAGATGCAAGTTTGTCGCACTCTCGAAACCCTAACCCTGTAAGGTGTCGAGAGAGAAACTTGTCCCCCTTCGATGCAGTTTTTGTTTAAAAGCGCGAAATTTCCCCAGAATTTACCATGCAATGCACATCCCTTTCTAATATCTACCCCTCGATCGTCTCTAAACCTGGGACATTACAGAGGAGGCCGAGCGGCGCGGCCGCCGCGGGCCAGGGGTGCCTGCTGAACTGCCTGTGCGCGACGCTCATAAGCGCGCGCGTAGTGCATCGCCGTCTGGAGGTCCTGCGGGGCCTGGAGCTCCACGTCCACACGGATGTGGTCAGGAAGTCCGCCAATGAAGAGCTCGGCGCGTTGTTGCCCCGTCACCCCGGGTGCATGGCAAGCGAGGGCCTGGAAGCGGTCGGCGAAGTCCTGCACCGTGGTGGTGAAGGCCAAACGCCCGAGTTCCGCCAAGCGGCTGCCGCGGATCGGGGGGGCCGAAGCGGAGAAGGCAGAGCTCGCGGAAACGGTCCCATGGGGGCATGCCACCCTCGTCCGGCTCGAGGGAGTAGTACCACGTCTGGGCAGCGCCGCAGAGATGGTACGAGGCGAGCCAAGTCTGGTCCGAAGCGAGAGTGCGCTGCCCTCGGAAGAACTGCTCGCATTGGTTGAGCCAGTTGAGGGGGTCCTCGACGCCGTCATAGGTGGCAAAATCCAGCTTGGCGTAGCGTGGGGGAGCGAGACCGGCGGCGCCCTGGACGGGGTACTCCGCGCGACTAGCGAAGGGCTCCGCAAAGCGCGAGTACGTCGGCTCCGGGAAAGACGGTCTCGGAGGGTCCCCGGCGGCCGTGTAGACGGGAGGAGGCGTCGGTGCGGCCGAGTAGACGGGCGGGGGCTCCGTCGCGGTCACCCACGCCGGTAGCCGGGAGGGCGACGGCGGAAACGGCACCCGCTGGATGGGGACGCCCTGGGGCAGTGAGGCGGGGCCGGCGCTGGGACTCGACTGCCACGACGCCCATGGCGGCGGAGGCGGCGAGGCCGAGGGCGGCACGTGCACGCCTTGGGCGGAACGAACCGCCGGCGCGGCCGGGTAGGCGGTGAGGGGCAGCGGCAGGGATGGCGAAGTCATCCCCTGCGTGCCGATCGTGGTACAGGCGGATGCCCTGTACCGCGGTGGCGAGGTCGCGGATGGCCGTCGAGAGCTCCCTGCTGCGAGAGGAGGAGCGGCGTCGCCGGCCTCCGCCATGGGCGTCGCGGCTCCCGTGGAGGGCGGCGGCGAACGCGGCGGCAAGTGCGCGGAGGCGGTGGAGGCCGGCGGCGTCTCGGAGGTGGCAGCGATGGTGGCGGCGGGTTGGCCCGAAGACATGATCGTAACCGAGGAAGCTGATACCAAATTGGTAGAATCAGCGTATCTACCATCTCTAGGGCGGAGATTGTAGGGGAAGGAAGGGGTGGTGTGCGTGCTGAGGCGAGGGCGCCGTCGTGCGGCTTGGGCGAGGCGGCGGCGCGAGGCTGAGGCGGCGGCTAGGGTTTGGAACTCCGACTCCTTGAGGAATCGGCAACAAAATATGTTTATTGCTTGCTTGTTCTTGTCGATTACAACTCGTATATATAAGAGAAATCTGCTAAACCCTAATCAGATGATTGGGCTAAGCCCCTAACTAGGTCTGGCCGGCCTGGCCGGTGGGCCCCCTCCGGCGATAGACCAGCCCGGTCATAACAACCAAACCTGGCTAACATTTTGTATGCACACATACGTCCTAAAAGGAATGAAATGATGTAGCAGAGGATATGAATTTTTCACATAATAAAAAAGGTAACTGAACACAATTGGGGAGGGGGAGGGGGGGGAGGGGGAAACAGGGTAAACCTGGACTGGAAAATGGTTTAGGGAGTTATCTGGACAATCAGAAGAGGGAGGAGTTATAATGTCTGGTGAATCACAACCGGAAGTATGCTATCCTGTGCTTCGGGGCGAGGTGGGATCGGGGCAAGAAATGAGGAGTCCTAAAAATAATGTATTAGATTTGTCTAGCCGCAATTGTTATTCCCTCCGTCCTAAAAAGGATGTCTTAATCTTAATTTTTCTAAATTCGGATGCAATAGTGCTAGATACATCAAATTTTAGAGAAATCCGAGGTATCCTTTTCAGGACGGATGGACTAGATGTTTCCTACTTTTGCAAACACCAATCAGTGAAACCCCTAGGTAACATTCTACAACATTTCCCTTTGTAAGTGCCATCAACAACTGCCATCAATTAGTAAAGTAAACAGAGCAAAGCAAAATTAACATCGAGATTCCATGAAACAATATATCAGTTGACACTACAGCTTCAAAGAATCCCTAATACACTGTAACAAAATAAAAAATATCACTTACTCTCATTACGGTCAGCAATACGATAGTCAATTTTCCAATCGTCTGTGCCGCTGTATATGGAACCGTCGCGATGGCTGCTATTTGGAAATATCTCCATTAAATAATCAGGTGTCGCTGCTGCAACCACAACTTCTCCTGATGTATCAGGTTTGCTATCCATGACCTCCAAGGTTGTCCCAGAAGCATCTTTAAAACAAAAACTATCGTTCCCGCTTCTTTTCCTCTCATCTTCAACATTATTGGCGGGAGGGGCATAGCTACAACGAGTAATGACCTTGGTTGTATCAGCATCCTCCATGCCTTGGGTAATGGCAGAGTGCTTGCTCAGGGAAACAATAAAATCATTGGCATGAGAAGAAGAGAACTCACCTAGAAAGACGGCGGCTAGGTGAACTGAATGCAGGGAAGCCTGGAGGAACTCGTTGTGCAAGCGCTGATGGCCTCCAGCGAGGCGTCCCAGATGCAGTGAGGAGAGGTGGAGCTGTAGAGGCGAAGCGGTTCGCTGAGGCAGGAGTGGTGGCGACATTGGAGAGACGAGGAATCCAGCGTGAGAGGAATTTCAACGGAACCATCTCCTGTCTCGATTGCCGGTCTCTTTCCTCAGCTGAGCGCACGGCGGCGGCGGGGTGGCATTATTGCTTCGCCGGCGCGCCCCTCTTTAGGCCTTGTTCGGCAGCCGTGATTTGACAGGTTTGGTGCTGTCTAATCCCGGCCCAGTTTTGATCCACCAAAAACCACGACTGGGCCGTTTGGTAGACCGGTCCAGGACGGACTGAGCCCCAATGTCCCCCAAAAATACACGCCGGGTACGCCGGGTTGGAGTGGAACAGAAACGCTCGACCCTCCTCGTGTTTCTGGCTGCTGGCGATGCGTAGCAACCGCGCTGTCCTCCACTCGCGGCGGCGCCGGCGCCGACCCATGCTGCCGTCGACGTCGGCCGCTCCTCTTCTCGTAGCCAGTCTTGAGCTCCGCCGTCTCCTTCCAATAGCGCATTCGGCCGCTCTTGCCCTTCCGACAACGCCAACACATCGCCGCCGCCGCCGATGCCAAGATGGAGAGGTGGTTGCGACGTTGCGATGTTCTCAGGAGGTGCGGGGCGACGCCGCGAATCGTCCAGGGCAGGCCACGGTTGCCGAAGTGTCCAGGAGCAGTGTTGGAGTTGAGGAAATAGAAGGGCAGAGGTGGGCTGCTGCTGCTCGGGTCGGCCAGCGCTACTGCTGCTGTGCCTGGCCTGCACTGTTGTTTGGGCAGTGGGACTGGCCTGCGCTGCTGCTGTTGTTGGGGCAGTGGGACTGGCCTGCGCTGCTGCGATTTCTTGACGCATGGCGAAAAAGGTAGCAAAGTCTGGTGGCACATCGTGATTAACATCTACAAGAGGACCCATCTGTACATACGGTTCAGTGTCAAACACTAGGAATTCCTGCTCGCTCTTAATAATCATGTTGTGCAATATCACATAAGTAGTTATGATCACTCACATATGATCTTTGGACTAGGTAAAGAGCAGGAAACCGAACAATGGCAAATCGAGTTTGCGGGACACCAAAGGCCCACTCCACATCTTTTCTGGAAGCCTCTTACTACTGAGTGATGTGGGCATTACCCTTCGGGTACCCGACATTGGTCTACCTCCTTTGGCCCAACAAGGGGCCCATCAGAATTGCCATGATCCATGGTAGGCCCATACGTCGGTTACAACAGAGAAGACTTACAAGAAGACGGATTCTTGATGAACAAGGCAAGAAGATATCGATAAAGGAAGTGATAGATTAGATATTGATGTAACATAGCCGAGTTTGGACAGGACTCTTGGGACCTAGACTCCTATATAAAGGCCAGGAGAGGGTCTGCCGAAGGACACAATCACACACGAAACCCATACAATCTAGCATACACAAACCCTAAAAACGTTGCCTTCCGGCGAGTTCACCATAGCAGTCTATCGGCTGTCCATTGTAACTTATTTTCATTGATAAATCAAGATCAGACACGCAGGAGTAAGGGTTTTACCTCATTGTTGTTACCAGTTCCTCCTCTCAGGCAGTCGTGATCTTCGGACTGAGTTTGCACTCAAAGATCTTGGTGATCTCCACTACTTTTTGGGCATTGAAGTGAGGCGATCAAGGGAGGAAATTATCCTGGCACAAACCAAGTACACGTCCGATATACTCATGAAGGCTGGGATGCTTGGTTGTAAGGCGGCAACCACCCCAATGTCCTGCACGAAAAAAGTGTCCAAGGTAGAGGCCCATGCATTGTCTGAAGATGCTACCAGGTATCGGAGTACTGTTGGAGCCTTGCATTATCTTACTCTCACGAGGCCAAATATCTCATATGCAGTCGATAAAGTCTGTCAGTTCCTGCATGCACCTTGGACAACAGTCAAGAGGATTCTTCGCTACATACATCAAATGAAGGAGATTGGCCTTCGTGTACGCAAGTGAAAGTATAGAGATGGTAAACCTAGAGGGGGGTGAATAGGTTTCTACAGATTTTAATTCTTTCTTTGCAATATTAGGCTTTGCGGAATATAAAGGTGAGCCTAATGCAAACTAGGTGAAGCAACCTATATGGAGATACAACTATCTCGAGCACGAAGGCTCTCTCAGACAGTTAAATCACAAGGAAGGAGTTCGGTTAGAGATAACCGATAGCACGCGGAGACGAGGATGTATTCCCGTGTTCCCTTGCTTTGCAACAAGGTACGTCACGTTTGGAGGGGTGGAGGTCCCACGAAGGATTCCCCACACCACGAAGGCTCACCCTATTCTCCGGAGCCTATCCCACGAAGGAATAGCTCACTCACTTGTGGTAGACTTTGAGGTAGCCTCCAAACCTTCACAATCTTGCCCGGAGCAAATCCACAACCTGGATGCTTCCGGACTCCTCTTGCCCACCTAGGGTTTCCAAGGAACCCTAGGAAGCAAGCTTCTTGATGAATACAAGGGGGAATGAGATTTGACTTGGTAGAACAGTAGATCGGGTCCTCCTCTAGTGATTCCCCGGAGGGATTTGAGTTTGGCTGGAGGAGGAGGGAGATCGGAGGCTTTTGGTGTTTCTAATAATGGAGTAAGAGAGAGAGAGAGAGCTCAAGAACAGCTTGTAGTGTAGTGCCTAAGTGTTCTGAGGTAGGAGAAGGCCTATTTATAGTGTACTTCGAAATATGGCCGTTGGTCACTTGCCACCTCAGCTTTCTTCTCGTCAAACCCGGTCAACCGGACCAGTGACCGGACTGTCCGGTCTGGAATCCGGTCCGACCGGACCAGTGACCGGACCAGCCGGTTGTGACCGGATGCTGGGCCGGATCCTCCTTTTCTTCGTCCAGGGGCTCCTCCGGTTGGCGCCCGGTTGGCGCCCGGTCGACCGGACCGTGCGCCGGACTTCGCCGATGCAGGGCCCGGCTGACCGGGCGGCAACCGGATTCTTCCAGCGTCGATTTGCAGCCCGGTTGACGCCCGGTTGGCGCCCGGTTGGCGCCCGGTCGACCGGACCGTGCGCCAGACCATCCGGTCTGTGGCCCGGTCCAACCGGGTGACCAACCGGATTTCTTCTGTAGACCCCTTTTCGATTGTTGTTGAAGTGGGGGGTCTCCTTTAGCCTTCTTGTTCCTTTGATACACCATTTATGCCTCATTGCCTAATACCTGAGATAATCCTTATAAATGTATTAGGTCAAATACTCTAGCACGGTGTCATTGTTACCAAAATAATGGATAAGGGTAAAATACCCTTACAATCTCCCCCTTTTTGGTATACGATGACAAACCGATCTAGAGTCACATATAGATATTATGATAAGCTCTAAACCTTGATTCCATATAAGATATTACGACAGCTCCCCCATAATGTGTGCACTTGGAGAATTTGCGTTTGAATGCAAAGTGCACCATATGTGTAACATGAGAAGCTCCCCCAATATCTTTAGGAAACAAGCATGGTATGGACAAGTATATCAAGATATATAAGCATAAAACATGATTATCCTAATAGAGTGAATAAGCACACACATAGTCGTCCATACACGTCCATACACAAATTATTCAAAGTAGCAAATGATTCTCGAGAAATCGAAAGCAAATAAGCACAAGCCATATAAGATCCAAATAAAGCAACTCCCATGGCTTGTGACAATCAAGGAACCCCGTGGTCCTAGACTCTACTCTCTTCTCCCCCTTTGGCATCGGGACACCAAAAAGGCAAAGAAAAGAGGAGAGAAGCTACCGCACCCATCAATAGAACTGATGCCCGACGGAGTAGGAGCCCGACGGAATAGCCGCACCACGATCATCCTCATCATCATCATCAGCAGGAGGGGAGGGAGCACGAGCAGTCCGAGGAGGAGGGCCACCATGAGCATACATGGAGAAGTCAAAGTTTTGGAGCATCTCATCGGTAATGGGAGGCATCTCCCAAGCTGGTGCAACCACAGGCTCCATCTCAGGGCCAGAAGGAGGAACAGGAGCATTCCGTGCAGCCATGAACTCACTCTGTCTCCTCCGTGTCTCCTGGTTAATGGCAAGACTCTGATGTGCAACATCATTGGTGTTCTTGCACATCTGCCAAATGCTAGTGAAGAAGCGAGCGGCACCACGCTGAGGCCGCCGAGTGTAACTGGGTCCTGCTGCAGGATCATGCTGTTCCTTGGAACGGCGCTCAGCGGTGGGCATCATGGAAGGGACTTCTATGCGACCATCCTGGGTAGGGAATCTGAATGGTTCCATGAGGACCTTTTCACCAAACACGTTGAGAGGAGCAGGAACAATGGTGTTGATGAGCCGCTGAATGTACTGAGCATAGTTTGGAGTCATGCGGTCCATCACTGCACGCTTGATCTCACAGTAAATAAGATCACACCCATCAATCTTCCTTCTCTTGTCAGGGTTGCAATAGTACATCAGGTTCAGGTGATAGTTCCTGACTTCACTAGAATCTCCAGACTTGCTGATGAGGTTCTCACGGAATAGCTTGGCAAGGACAAGGTAGGAATAGTACATCCCGGAGATGGTGGGAGGCCCAGCTGAAAGTGCATGGAGCCCCCATGTGTGGTTTTGGTAATTAATGACAATCCCTATGGACTAATGTTTGCATTGAGTTATATTTGTAGGAGTTGTCCATAGGCAATTCTTGAACCATATGTTGGCTTCAAGGTTGCAATAAGAAGAAATTGATGAAGGATATCAAGTGTCAAGTATGTCTTGAAGATGAAGATGAAGTGAGCCCTCAAGTTACTTCAAGACATCAACATGATGAAGAATGAAGAAATAAAGTGCAAGTTCAAGATGAGCCATCTCGAAGAGATCCTTTGCTTGAGTCTTGCCATCCATATGGTGATCATGGATATGTGAAGATGCGCCGAAGAAGAAGCTCTCCCATGGTGGATTATGGGGGAGCAATCCACATGGTGGTCATGGTTATGTGAAGATGCGCCGAAGAAGAAGCTCTCCCATGGTGGATTATGGGGGAGCAATCCACAAGACTTCGTCAAGCAAGCACAAGCAGGAAAGGCGTTCCATCTTGTTGAGGTCAAGATCGTCGTCATCGAGCTCAAGTGGAATGCGCAAGTATAAGGTTTGCTCTTGATAGGGTTTGTTTCTCACCGGTCTCATAGTGTAGTTGGAGACCGGTTTATAGTTTAGTTGCCGTACTATCAAGAGGGCTCTCGAGTGAGTAACTCGATCGTATCGTTCGGAGAGAGCTCAAACCTTTGCATCCTTGCATCATCTTTCTTGGTTGTTATTTGGACCTTATCCATGTGATGTTTTAGATCTTGTGCTTATTCTCATGATAAGCTCTAGTTCATCGAAAACGGATTTCGCATAGATCACTTGTTGCGTTTTCAAGTTTGGTTCATCATCTTTCTTGGTTTTATTTGGATATTATCCATGTGATGTTTTAGAGCTTGTGCTTATTCTCATGACAAGCTCTAGTTCATTGAGAATGGTTTTTGCATGGGCAACTTGTTGCATTTTCGAGATTGGAGGTTTTACCGGTATGTCTTTTTTAGATAGGTCAAACCTTTCATCATTTGTTTCTATCCTCCCTTGTTGGACTATGATGGTTTCCTGCATGATCTTGTAGAGCTTGTTCCTAGCTTCAAAACAAGCCCAAGATCATCAAAATCGGAGTCCGGATGCTAAAGTTATGCCCGTTTTAGTTTTGGTGTTTCTGCAGTTTTCTGGGGGGGCGGATAATCCGGCCCGAATGACCAAAACTGGGACAATATCCGGCCAAATATCCGGCCCGAGCCAGGGGCGATTTCGGGGGGCGGATAATCCGGCCCGGGGGCGGATTTTCCGGCCTGGGAGGTCCCAAACGGTCATATTTCGTTGGGAGGGGGTATATAAGACCCCCTTCTTCCTCCTTGGGCTGGTTGGTTCACTTTCTCTCTCTCCCCTCCATTGTTGTACTTCAAAGCTTGCCCTAGTTCTTGATTCCTCCCATGATTCTTGCATATTCTTGAGGGAAAAGAGAGAGGAGATCTAGATCTACATTTCTACCAATCAAATCCATCTCTTTGTGAGTGGAACTCTCTAGATCTTGATCTTGGTGTTCTTTGTGAATTCATTTGTTCTTCCTCTCTTATTCCCCCAATAGCTTTTGTAGCTTTGTTGGAATTTGAGAGAGAAGGACTTGAGCATCTTTGTGGTGTTCTTGCCATTGCATTTGGTGCATCGGTTTGAGTTCTCCACGGTGATTCGTGGTGGTGAAAGCAAGAAGGTTGTTACTCTTGGGTTCTTGGAACCCTAGACGGATTCTAGGCCTTTGTGGCGGTTTGTTGGGAGCCTCCAATTAAGTTGTGGATGTGTGCCCCAATCTTTGTGTAAGGCCCGGTTTCCGCCTCGAAGGAAATCCCTTAGTGGAACCGTGACCTAGGCCTTTGTGGCGAGGGTCACCGGAGATTTAGGTGAGGCGCCTTCGTGGCGTTCGGTGTGTGGTGTGAGTACCGCATCTTGGGGTGAGGCCTTTGTGGCGTTGGTGTGCATCGAGCAGCCACACCTCAAGGTGAGCCTCTTGTGGCGTTCGGGAGCACTAAGCCACCGCACCTCTCCAACGGAGATTAGCACTCGCAAGAGTGTGAACTTCGGGATAAATCTTCGTCTCCGGCGTGCCTCGGTTATCTCTATATCCGAGCTCTTTACTTATGCACTTTACCTTGTGATAGCCATCGTGCTTGAAGTTATATATATCTTGCTATCACATACTTGCTTGTATTGCTTAGCATAAGTTGTTGGTGCACTTAGGTGAACCTTTGCTTAGAATAAGTTGTTGGTGCACATAGGTGAACCATAGTATATAGGCTTTGGGCTTGACAAAGTAAACGCTAGTTTTATTCCGCATTTGTTAAGCCCATCTCGTAAAAGTTTTAAACCGCCTATTCACCCCCCCTCTAGGCGACATCCGTATCCTTTCAATTGGTATCAGAGCAAGGTCTCTCATTCTTAGGCTTCACCACCTTGAGAGTAAAGATGTCGGCTAGAGGATTAGTGCACGATAACACTCTTATATTAGATGGCACAAATTATGATGTTTGGAAAATTTGCATGCTTAGTCATTTTCGGGACATTGACCCTCATATGGAGAAAATTGTAGATATAGGTTTTTCTCCTCCTATGGATTCACAAAATCTATCGTTAGAGGATGAGAAAAAATTTATATCTCAATTCTCAAGCTTCTTATGTTCTTATGAATGCTTTGAGAGATGTAGGTCTTTTTCCATACTTGCCTTTTTGGAGCGCTCATGAATTATGGACAAAGATTCAAGATAAATATGATGTGTCCAATATTATTAAGGATGGTTGTATTGCTTCCACTTCCGGCCGTGATGAGGTCTCATCTTCTTCCACTTCACCAATGTGTGGCAAGACACAAGGTAATGATATGGTGAGTGGTGATGAAAATTGCGATGTTGATATTGAGCTTAATATTGATGATTCTTCATCTCTATCTCATTGCAATGCTTCATCTATGGACATAAACACATATAGCACTATAAATCATCTACATGCTTGTGTTAATAGTCCTTGCATATCATGTGTAAGTTTGTTGAATAAATCTCAAGATGATATGCTTTATTTGTCTTGTGGCCATGATAAAAATGATTCTATTTCCTCTAGTTGTTGTGTGTCTAACAATGTAGAGGAAACCAAAGATTCTATTGGTCAAGACAAGATGTTGAAAGGAGCCTCAAGTAACTCCTCATCTTTATCTCACGGTCCTCATATATGCCTTATGGCCAAGGGTTCCACGGTACCTCCTACCATGGAACCTAATATGTCTCGTGGTGATAAGGATGAGGATGAATATGAAGAAGAGGATTGGGTTGTCTCTCTACGCGATAAGGGTAAGAGCGTATTCAAGGTTATTTGCAAAGATAAAATTGCTAGCACTCACTTCTTTGAAATCTTGACTACCGCTATTGAGAGCCAAAAACTTATTTGGATGCATGAGAACACCATTGATAAAAAGGGTGCTCTTGAACGAGAGTATGCCAATGATGTAGCATCCCTAAAGAATTATCTTGAAGAAGAACAAGAGACCATAGCCTCTCTTGAAGAGCAACTTGAAACCCTTGAAGTGTCTCAAAATGAAATAGTTTCTAAACTCACTAAGGAAAGAGACCATGCCACTACAAGAAAAGTTCTGATAGACAACGTCTCAAAATCGTCCGCTAAGGGGTATTTTTCGTCGCCTATGGGCCTAACCCGACGATATGGGTTCTGTTGTGGAAACTGCGTCAGGCAAAGTCCTACGACGATTTTTTCGGTCCGTCGCGCTTGGGCGCCCTTCCGCCACGGAAAATCGGACCGTTGCCCAAGTGTTTCCGGGAGCCCGTTGACTGCTGACGTCATGCAAACTGACACGTGGCAGACGCCGTTAACTGGCAGTTAACGGCGTTAACCGGCTGAAACCCCGTGGTAGATGGTAGGCCCACACGAGGCCTGCCACGTCTTAAGCGGGCCGGGCCAGCTGACATAGTTTGACCGGTCAACTATATAGCTGGGCTGGTCCATTAGTTACGTGGGCCGGGCCTAACCTCTAAGGTTGACTGGTCAAAACTTAAATGGGCCGGCCAATTTAACATGTGGGGTCCACCTTACAGCAACTGGGCCGGCCCAAGAAGCAAGTGGGCCGGGCCAAAACACAGGTGGGTCCCACTTTCCTGTTAAAGGGCCGGCCCATTTAGTGTGTGGGGTCCACCATATATCAAGTGGGCCGGGCCAAAAACACAGGTGGGTCCCACTTTCCAGTAAAAAGGCCGGCCCATTTAGTATGTGGGGTCCACCATATAGCAAGTGGGCCGGCCCAACAAGATAGTGGGCCGGGCCAAAAGCACAGGTGGGTCCCACCTTCCTGTTAAAAGGCCGGCCCATTTAGTATGTGGGGTCCACCATATAGCAAGTGGGCCGGCCCAACAAGATAGTGGGCCGGGCCAAAAACACATGTGGGTCCCACTTTCCAGTTAAAAGGCCGGCCCATTTAGTATGTGGGGTCCACCATATAGCAAGTGGGCCGGCCCAACAAGATAGTGGGCCGGGCCAAAAACACAGGTGGGTCCCACCTTCCTGTTAAAGGGCCGGCCCATTTACCATGTGGGACCACCATATAGCAAATAGGCTGGCCCAACAAGATAGTGGGTCCCACTATCGTGTAACCGGCCGACCTACTAAAGAAGTGGGCTGGCCCAAAATGAATGTGGGTCCCACACTACTGTACGTGGGCCGGCCCAATCTGTTGTAGTGCCCTACTTGTTTGACTAGTCAACTTGCATTACATTTCATGAGCCTAAAATCTGATATCAATGATACACACAATTACATACACAAATAAAACAGGTAGGAAAATTACAAGGCAATTAATGTGCCCAAAAAAAAAATTACATAGAATCATAGAGGACTTCTATTAGCATCATCAATAACACGTTGACATTTGGCAATCGCCTTGATTGAATCTTGTGTACTCTTTGTCAACATATCAGCTACAGATCTTAAAGCAGCAATACCAGGGCGTTTATAACGTACAGCCTTGCGATATTGCCTGTTTGATGAAAGCAATGGTCTAGGTTGACGGCTATGAGAAGATGCATCGGAAGAAATATCAGTAACTTTTTGTGGGCCTCACTTCTAATGAAGATTGCTTCATCACAACCGCATTCTCGATAATAATGCAAAAAGAGTTAAACGATGAACTATGCAAACATTTATTATGCAATGTAGATATAAGATAATAACAAGTTGCATAAATAAGACAATGTATGGAACTTGTACTAAGCACAAACTTACATCATAATGTTGCACAGGGTCGCTACAGATCCTTTTTTGGCGACTATCTTCTAATGATGACTGCTTCATTAAAAGCGCATTGGTAACATTGCAAACATAGTTACAACAATTAACTATTCAAACATGTATTACGCAATGTAGAGATCAGATAACGACATGTAGCAGAAATAAGCACAAGATAAGATAAGATGCATGTACTAAACACATACCGCTCATTGCAGGTCCTTCTCTTGCGTGCACTAGTCGTGGTCAACATGCCTGTCATTTTAGGTTCAGCCATCAAGTGAAATGCTAATCCTCCTGCTCCATTGTCCTTAATCTGTGTTTAGATATCACATTTAAGACCAAGTCAGCTGGTTTCAAATAACAAAAAACTTGAGCTGCCAAATGAATAAGCCAATATTTCCCAGATATGCGATTAAAACCAACTAGATGTTGCTTTGCATGAGATACGAATTTCAGACATTCAGATTTAGAGTAGGGTAATGCCAAGGTTTTCCACATAAAGTAAGCGGCATTAAGAATGACCAAATGTCAGGTTCAAATCACCTTCGCAGTTTCTCCAAGACAAGCATATCAAATAGGCAGAAACATAGTAAAGCATGAATGGCATTGCTATGGCAGGGTTCCAAGTGTTAATCTCTTGCATAAGGAACAATGCATATAGGTTATAGATAATAACGGAAGTAAACTGCCAAAATTACCAACCAAGAACTCAGATTCCAACCTTCCCTAGCGTCCCCGCTGTTAATGTTGGATGTTCTAATAAGTGGTTCGCATGATCAATCCCTAGGAAAAATAACATTGACAAGTCAGTCCACGATAATACAAAGACCAGACATGCACGCAGCAATAACTATATAAGCTAAAGACGAGGTATAAGAGCAAGCAGATTGGAAATGCACATAGCATGATTATAAAAGCAGTGTGAGAATAGCAGACACGAGAAAACAGCTAGCAGCTAGCGGTGAGCTAATGACGTGGTATAAGAACAAGCAGATTGGAAATGCCCATAGCATGACTATAAAAGCAGTGCGACAATAGCATGCAGTACAAAAACAGTAGGCAGCAAATGAATGGGTATAAGGCTATAAATATGTGGATGCACACATGTGTCAGTAGAATGAACAGGATGGTAGCGACCGGATAATGCTTTTGTACTGTACAATATTTAAACAAACTTCATGCGAAGCAACACATCAAGAAAGTTAACGGCATATGAGATCTGCAAATAACTACACAAAACATGGCTAAAGAAACACCGCGATCTAACGGGCCAGCGTACTAACCAAGCTGCGGCGGGGTGGACGGGGGCGGCAACTTGCATTCCAGCGGCGGCGAACGCGGGAGACGATGAATCGACCCTGTTTCAGTAGAAGCGGGCGTTAGTGAAGCAGATCTGGTTGGCTGGCAAGGGATTCGGTGAAGTTGATACAGCCGCTGCGCCGAGGTAGTCGGTGGCGAGGTCGGTGGTGAAGCAGATCCGTCGGTGGCGAGGTCGGCGGTGAAGCAGATCCGTCGGTGGCGAGGTTGGCGGTGAAGCAGATCCGTCGGTGACGAGGGCGGCGGGGGAGCGGATCAGGTGGGTGGACAGCCAACACAATCAAGGCTACGCCGTGGAGGAGTATGCCGGCGGCGAAGCAGATTTAGTACTGTAGAGAGTCAGAGCTTTGGCATGTGAGAGTATTTTTGAGCTAATGGGGCGAATGGTTGGTGGGTGGGTGTGGGCCTGTAGGGAGGGTTCGGGATCTAGGCAAGATATTTCATTGTTACCGAATGAGCCCTCCATGGTCGGTGGGTTGTAGCTTCCGGACCAGGGTTAAAAGCGTAAAACTGGTCACGGGATTTTCGAATGGATGCGGCGGGATGATTTGGCGCGCGGCCGAAATTTTCAGTTTCAAGCTACGAGCAGAACGACAAAAATAATGTTCTTCCCCAGGGAGCTCTCATTTCTTCCTCTTCTCTTTCTCTCTCAAGTCTCTCCCACTCCCCCGGCTCCTCTCCCCCTTCTCTCCGGCGGCCTCGCCGGCCGGAGACGAGGCCGACTTCTCTCTGTATATTGTACACCCTCCGAACTAAATTAATTGATTCAACTTTCCTTAGACGTGTATGTATCTAGAGTAAAAACATGTGTGGATACATCCATATTTAGATAAGCAAAGTTGAGTCCGCTAATTTGGATCCGAGGGAGTTAGTGTTGTTGTAAGCTTAGATCCAGTGTTTAACATGAGCAGAATGGCGCAATGGAGTCGGGGATCTCGTCATCGGCTTCAGATCTGGCCTATGGTGAATCTGGCGGATCTTGCCGGCCAAACCCCGATCTGGTGCCATCAATGTGATGGCGCTAACGGTGAGGCTTGCTTTGGTCAGTGCTTCAGATCTGGTCAATGGGGAAGTCAAGCTGCTAAAGTTCACAAGCTCGGGGCATACGACGGTGTCATCCGTCTTGCCCGTGCACATCTTGGCCTTTCAGCGGCCCTTCTCAGAGCCAATATGCCGTTGCTGAGGCCCTTCTTCTCCTTCGTCCTGGCGACTACCGGCGACACCGTCCCAAGTGGTGCGTCCCCGGCGACGGAGTTCTTTGGAAAGGATGCGGAGCAGAGATCTGATGTGCGGTCGAGAAGGACTCGATTGATTTTCTTCTATATGTTTTGGGGTCCTTTTTGTAAAGTTGCAGGTTCTATTAGTTATTGTCTAGTACTTTTGGTCCTCTATGTAATTTTTTGGACTAGTTTCCATTGGCACTGATAAACTTGAATTTTGACAAGTTCACAGGGAAAAAATTCCTTTGCACATATGGCCTATCATGTATAAACATTCTTGAGATTTAAACTATATGTAATGTGCCATGCATTAACCCTAAACCATATATATGTAACTAACCCTAGCTGATCAAACCCAACTTAATTAAAACAAATAACCCTAAACTATACGCATGCACTTTATGCGCATAGGCGCGGGTGCCTCTAATAATGTGTGTGCGCACTCGATCGATGATCCCTAAACCTTATACAACCCTGAAACCCTAATCCCTAATCCCTAAACCCTAAACACCCTAAACACTAAACACTATACCCTAAACCCTAACCCTAACCCTAAACCCTAATTAAACCCTATATATAGGCCAACGACACTTAATTGTGCATCAAGCAGGCCAGGGGTGCCTCGCGGTCCTCTAATTAAATTAAATGTGCCATGCATTAACCCTAAACCATATATATGTAACTAACCATAGCTAATCAACCCTACTTAATGAAAACACATAACCCTAAAGTATACTAGCTATAACCCGATCTAATAAAAAAACATGCTCTATATATAGCAGCTAGCTAGCAAACCTTAGATTAACACCAATTAATATATACATGGCCTATATCGATCATGTTGTATAACATATCCCTCAGATTCATTAATTAATTATATAATTATCGTGATAAATTAATTAACTCTAATTTTGACAAGTTCTCTCGAATGAAAACACATATGATTAAGTTGCCTCATAATATATATATAATTAGTGTGCATGCATGGCCTACCATGCATTCGTGCATATATTTTAATGTATATTTGAACATATTCTTGGGGATTTCAATCTCTCTCTCTCGATCATCTATATATCGTTGGTGGCCAAAAAACACACATATATATGCATGCAATTTATGCGTAAAGGCGCGGGTGCCTCTAATAATGTGTGTGCGCACTCGATCGATGATCCCTAAACCTTAAACAACCCTAAAACCTTAAATCTCTAATCCCTAATCCCTAAACCTAAACACCCTAAACACTAAACCCTAAACCCTAGACCCTAAACCCTAACACTAACCCTAACCCTAACCCTAAACCCTAGCTAACCCTAAACCCTAATTAAACCCTATGTATAGGCCAACGACACTTTAATTGTGCATCGAGCAGGCCAGGGGTGCCTCGCGGTCCTCTGATTAAATTAAATGTGCCATGCATTAACCCTAAACCATATATATGTAACTAACCCTAGCTAATCAACCCTACTTAATTAAAACACATAACCCTAAACTATACTAGCTAGCTATAACCTGATCTAATAAAAACATGCTCTATATATAGCAGCTAGCTAGCAAACCGTAGATTAACACCAATTAAAATATACATGGCCTATATCGATCATGTTGTATAACATATCCCTGAGATTCATTAATTAATTATATAATTATCGTGATAAATTAATTAACTTGAATTTTGACAAGTTCTCTCGAATGAAAACACATTTGATTAAGTTGCCTCATAATATATATATAATTAGTGTGCATGCATGGCCTACAATGCATTCGTGCATATATTTTAATGTATATTTGAACATATTCTTGGGGATTTCAATCTCTCTCTCGATCATCTATATATCGTTGGTGGCCCAAAAAACACACATATATATGCATGCACTTTATGCGTAAAGGCGTGGGTGCCTCGATCTAATAATGTGTGTGCGCACTCGATCGATGATCCCTAAACCTTAAACAACCCTAAAACCCTAAATCCCTAATCCCTAAACCCTAAACACCCTAAACACTAAACCCTAGACCCTAGACCCTAAACCCTAACCATCTGCCCTAGCTAACCCTAAACCCTAATTAAACCCTATGTATAGGCCAACGACACTTAATTGTGCATCGAGCAGCCCAGGGGTGCCTCGCGGTCCTCTAATTAAATTAATTAAATGCGCCATGCATTAACCCTAAACCATATATATGTAAATAACCCTAGCTAATCAACCCTACTTAATTAAAACACATAACCCTAAACTATACTAGATATAACCCGATCTAATAAAAACATGCTCTATATGTAGCAGCTAGCTAGCAAACCGTAGATTAACACCAATTAAAATATACATGGCCTATATCGATCATGTTGTATAACATATCCCTGAGATTCATTAATTAATTATATAATTATCGTGATAAATTAATTAACTTGAATTTTGACAAGTTCTCTCGAATGAAAACACATTTGATTAAGTTGCCTCATAATATATATATATATAATTAGTGTGCATGCATGGCCTACAATGCATTCGTGCATATATTTTAATGTATATTTGAACATATTCTTGGGGATTTCAATCTCTCTCTCGATCATCTATATATCGTTGGTGGTCCAAAAAACACACATATATACGCATGCACTTTATGCGTAAAGGCGCGGGTGCCTCGATCTAATAATGTGTGTGCGCACTCGATCGATGATCCCTAAACCTTAAACAACCCTAAAACCCTAATTCCCTAATCCCTAATCCCTAAACCCTAAACACCCTAAACACTAAACCCTAGACCCTAGACCCTAAACCTTAACCCTAACCCTAACCCTAACCATCTGCCCTAGCTAACCCTAAACCCTAATTAAACCCTATGTATAGGCCAACGACACTTAATTAATTAAATTAATTAAATGCGCCATGCATTAACCCTAAACCATATATATGTAACTAACCCTAGCTAATCAACCCTACTTAATTAAAACACATAACCCTAAACTATACTAGATATAACCCGATCTAATAAAAACATGCTCTATATATAGCAGCTAGCTAGCTAGCAAACCGTAGATTAACACCAATTAAAATATACATGGCCTATATCGATCATGTTGTATAACATATCCCTGACATTCATTAATTAATTATATAATTATCGTGATAAATTAATTAACTTGAATTTTGACAAGTTCTCTCGAATGAAAACACATTTGATTAAGTTGCCTCATAATATATATATATATATATAATTAGTGTGCATGCATGGCCTACAATGCATTCGTGCATATATTTTAATGTATATTTGAACATATATATTCTTGGGGATTTCAATCTCGATCTCTCTCTCTCGATCATCTATATATCGTTGGTGGCCCAAAAAACACACATATATACGCATGCACTTTATGCGTAAAGGCGCGCGGGTGCCTCTAATAATGTGTGTGCGCACTCGATCGATGATCCCTAAACCTTAAACAACCCCTAAAACCTTAAATCCCTAATCCCTAATAATTCCTAATCCCTAAACCCTAAACACCCTAAACACTAAACCCTAAACCCTAAACCCTAACCCTAACCCTAACCCTAAACCCTAAACCCTAGACCCTAAACCCTAGACCCTAAACCCTAACCCTAATTAACCCTAAACCCTAGCTAACCCCTAAAACCCTAATTAAACCCTATGTATAGGCCAACGACACTTAATTGTACGTGCATCGAGCAGGCCAGGGGGTGCCTCGCGGTCCTCTAATTAAATTAAATGTGCCATGCATTAACCCTAAACCATATATATGTAACTAACCCTAGCTAGCTAATCAACCCTACTTAATTAAAACACATAACCCTAAACTATACTAGCTAGCTATAACCCGATCTAATAAAAACATGCTCTATATGTAGCAGCTAGCTAGCAAACCGTAGATTAACACCAATTAAAATATACATGGCCTATATCGATCATGTCGTATAACATATCCCTGAGATTCATTAATTAATTATATAATTATCGTGATAAATTAATTAACTTGAATTTTGACAAGTTCTCTCGAATGAAAACACATTTGATTAAGTTGCCTCATAATATATATATAATTAGTGTGCATGCATGGCCTACAATGCATTCGTGCATATATTTTAATGTATATTTGAACATATATATTCTTGGGGATTTCAGTCTCGATCTCTCTCTCTCTCTCGATCATCTATATATCGTTGGTGGCCCAAAAAACACACATATATACGCATGCACTTTATGCGTAAAGGCGCGGGTGCCTCTAATAATGTGTGTGCGCACTCGATCGATGATCCCTAAACCTTAAACTTAACAACCCCTAAAACCTTAAATCCCTAATCCCTAAACCCTAAACACCCTAAACACTAAACCCTAAACCCTAGACCCTAAACCCTAACCCTAACCCTAACCCTAACCCTAAACCCTAGCTAACCCTAAACCCTAAACCCTAGACCCTAAACCACCCTAGACCCTAAACCCTAACCTAACCCTAACCCTAACCCTAACCCTAAACCCTAGCTAACCCTAAACCCTAATTAAACCCTATGTATAGGCCAACGACACTTAATTGTGCATCGAGCAGGCCAGGGGGTGCCTCGCGGTCCTCTAATTAAATTAAATGTGCCATGCATTAACCCTAAACCATATATATGTAATAACTAACCCTAGCTAATCAACCCTACTTAATTAAAACACATAACACTAAACTGTACTAGCTAGCTATAACCCGATCTAATAAAAACATGCTCGATCTATATATAGTAGCTAGCTAGCAAATTAAACGGTAGATTAACACCAATTAATATATACGACATGGCCTATATCGATCATATGTTGTATAACATCTCCCTGAGATTCATTAATTAATTATATAATTATCGATGATAAATTAATTAACTTGAATTTTGACAAGTTCTCTCGAATGAAAACACATTTGATTAAGTTTCCTCATAATATATATATAATTAGTGTGCGCACTCGATCGATGATCCCTAAACCTTAAACAACCCTAAAACTCCCCTAAACCCTAAACACCCTAAACACTAAACCTAGACCCTAAACACCCTAAACACTAAACACTAAACCCTAGACCCCAAACACCGTAAACACTAAACCCTAAACCCTAAACCCTAAACAGCCTAAACACTAATTAAACCCTAAACCCTAGACCCTAAACACCCTAAACTAAACCCTAGACCCTAGCTAAACACCCTAAACACTAAACCCTAAACCCTAGCTAACCCTAAACCCTAATTAAACCCTATATATAGGCCAACGACACTTAATTGTGCATCAAGCAGGCCAGGGGTGCCTAGCTCGCGGTCCTCTAGTTAAATTAAATGTGCCATGCATTAACCCTAAACCATATATATAACTAACCCCTAGCTAATCAAACCCTAGTTCATTAAAACACATAACCCTAAACTATACTAGCTAGCTATAACCCGATCTAATAAAAACATGCTCGATCTATATATAGCAGCTAGCTAGCAAATTAAACGGTAGATTAACACCAATTAATATATACGACATGGCCTATATCGATCGTATGTTGTATAACATCTCCCTGAGATTCATTAATTAATTATATAATTATCGATGATAAATTAATTAACTTGAATTTTGACAAGTTCTCTCGAATGAAAACACAATTGATTAAGTTTCCTCATAATATATATATAATTAGTGTGCATGCATGGCCTACCATGCATGCATTCGTGCATATATTTTAATATATATTTGATCGAACATATTCTTGGGGATTTCAATCTCTCTCTCTCTCTCGATCATCTATATATCGTTGTTGGCCAAAAAAACACACACATATACACATGCACTTTATGCGCAAAGGCGCGTGTGCCTCTAATAATGTGTGTGTGCGCACTCGATCGATGATCCATAAACCTTAAACCCTAATTAAATAAACCCTAATCCCTAATCCCTAAACCCCTAAACACCATAAACATTAAACCCTAGACCCTAGACCCTAAACCCTAACCTCCTAACCCTAAACCCTAAACCCTAATTAATCCCTATATATAGGCCAATGCCACTTAATTGTGCATCAAGCAGGCCAGGGGTGCCTTAGCTCGCTGTCCTCTAATTAAATTAAATGTGCCATGCATATATATATGTGTTTAATTTGGGGATTTCAATCGCTCTCTCGTATGTAGATCTCTCTCTACCTCTCTCTCTCTCTGTCTCTCTCTCTCTCGTTAATTGGTGGCCAACAACACACACATGCACTTTGTGCGCAAAGGCATGCGCCTCTAATAATGTGTGCATGATCGATCAATCTAGTTTTGATTAATCATAGCACACAAATAAAGAAGTTGTATTTGAATCCACACAACCTAATCTAAAACACATAACCCCTAACATGGCCTAATTAATTAACCCCTTCTCTCTACCTAATTAGTGGAAATTGCACAAAATCAAAAGGGGTCCCTCACTAATTGTGCATATCTGCTAGATTGTGATAAACTTTTGCCCCATATATATTTGGTGGATGGGTGCATCTTGGCATGTAAAACAATTAGTGTTTGCAAATGGCGTTGTCAAAATTTATGTACAAATGATTTCTTTCCATCCAAAGTGCATAAAATGGGAGTTTTAATGAAGAAAGTACAAATAAAACAGCTCAACATGCTTCCACACCCCGATTTCCACACGAAGTAGAGCATATTTAAAGGATAATTCCAGAGTTTTACTATTTTTCAAGCAACTTTGCTAATTTTCCCCCACTCACATGACTTTATGTCGATTTAACGAAAATATGGCGAATTTAAACTACATGGGCGGGATAGTTTGAATTGTGCGCGCGGCAAAGGGAACCGCCTATTCCTCAACCTTGTGCACGGCAAATTACACACGCAACTCCATTAAACGCCACCTACCAACCTTAATTATCACCCCGGCGGCCCGGCCGCATGACCCCCCACCCACCCCTACACAACTTATCCCCGTCCGTGCGAAGAGCTTCCCCTCCCCGTCCCGTCCGTGCGAAGAAGAAGCTTCCCCTCCCCTCGTTCTTCTCGAGACGCACCGGCGGTCAAGTTGATCCACGGTAGGGTTGCTATCTCTAGCTCAATCATGTATCGGGCAAGACGGCCTAACGATTTATATTTTCTTGATGCTGCTAAAAAAATTCGTCAGTATGCTCGAACTAATTGGCACTTTATAGTTTTCCGCTCGATTTGTCATCGATCAATTTGTTCATTTGCGTGGGCATATAGAGTCAGTTCTGCACTCGATCCGTTAATTTGCTGAAATGCCATGGCAGAGTTTTGTACACGATCTGTTTGCTAAAATGTCGATGGGCATTTTTTGTTTTGTACTCGACATGATTGCTGAAATGCATAATCATGTAGTATAGTTTTGTACTCGATGGATATACATTTCCTACTTCACCTTAAATTAATCACCAACCACTGTATCTCATAATTAAACAGATGGACAGAACTTGGATACTGCATGGACACTTATGTCCCCCTTCATATATAAATGGTGTTCAACCCTTTATGGGGTTTATTAGAGCTCATGAAGGTCACAACCTGGACGTGTATTGCCCGCGCTGCACATGTATGAATGGTGAGAAGAGGCCTCACCCTGTAGTGGCAGATCATTTACACATTTTTGGGATGGACCGCACATATGTTAGGCGGGTTTAGCATGGTGAACCATATAATGATCCTTTAGCAGGAGAAGCAGATCTTGCTCACACTGTATGTGTGCTGGCATATGTAGTTAATTATTTATATTGATGCTGCCGCTGTTTCAATCAATAGTTTGCATTGCTGTGCAAGGTTCTGTACTCAAATTTAACTTGTTGCAGATGGATGGACGGGAAGGAGAGAAAAAGCGCTTGCTTCAGGAAACGGGTTTCAGCTCTGGGACATGTGCTGTGCCAGATGAGAAGGTAAATATGTAAAACGGCATTTGTTCAGGTTGCATCCCTTAGATGTTTGTCTAATCGGTTGATGTACTAATTGCAGAAGCATAGAGTTGAAGAGGTCTCTCAGTTTGATGGGAGATTTGAAGATGAATCTCAGTTTGATGCACATGTGGATGGTACTAATGACGAGCCTTTCATAGATGAAGGTCCTGCACCTGAGATTATCCAGCCTACAGAAGGAGGTCGTGGACCGAGTACACAGCTTTGCGTTGAAGTGGATGCACGCCCGGAGATCATCAGGGGCGTCCAGGTAGTCTCAAGACCACCCAGCCCTGATGCACCTGTGGATGGTACTGATGACGAGCCTCTCATAGACGAAGGTCCTGCACCTGAGATTATCCAGCCTACAGAAGGAGGCCGTGGACCTAGTACACAGCTTTGCGTTGAAGAGGATGCACACCCGGAGATCATCAGGGGCGTCCCGGTAGTCTCAGGACCACCCAGCCCTGATGCAAAATGTTGAGCTACTTTATGATTCGTACTCTTATGTTCTGGTGCTGTAGTATGTTATGATTTGTACGCCTTTGGCGCTAGATTAAGCATTCAGTGGATGATCGCGTTGCAAAATTCGACACCCACACAATCAGTTCATCGTATGAGTAGTAGCACAATTACTTCTACAGCGATTCCTGCCAGCGCATTAGTTGGTAGCATGAAACACTTTCAGGTACTCCCCTCTGATTCATATTAATTGACTCAATTCTGTCTAGATATGGATGTATCTAGATGCATTTGTTAACTAGACTAACAAACTTGAGTCAGTTAATATGAATCCGTGTAAACCGCCCAGTCCTCGAGCAGCTAGTTTATTGACTCTGGACTCCAAGCCTCTCGCGGCAAGCCATCGACGAAGCTTTGACCAGATCTTGGCCCGCAATTTTTTGTGTGTGGCGAATAGCAAAGCTTTGACCAGTTCCTCTCGGGATGCAGCACGCCGGTGAGCTTGCACGGTTGCCATGAGCACTTTCCGGCGGAACTTCCTCTTCAGCGCCCTCAAGCCGCTGCTGCGAGACAGCACGCAGTGCCTCGAGGTGGACGGAATTCTGGATCTCAGGGCGGGGGGTCCGCATCGTCCGGGAACGATCTCCAGCGGGTTAACGAGGACATGCATGGCGGCCAGGGGATTTGTTTTTTTTGGTTTGAGCTTGGGATTTGGGGTTTTTTTGGATAGGGGAGGAGGAACCGAGGAAGAGGAAGGAACAGCCGCGTGCTTGGCGCGTGGCGGTGTGCTTGAATTTCGAATTTTTGTGAAATGTTTCATTTCCCCGCTACAATTCGGGGGTTTCTTGACGCGCCAATGCGTCCCGCCGGGCAGCTTCAAGTGAATTTGGGGTGCCACGCTATGGGCCCTAGTTTAATTTTTCCTTTACTATTAACTTATTAAATTATTATCAGAAGGATTTAAACCCTAATTAATAATTATCTTAATTATTAATTATTTAAAAATAGTAAAATGCCATATCTAACATTATTTTAATTTCAAAGATTATTAATAACTTCAATTTACTTAATGAAGTTAACTCCAAGAATTATAGGGTAGCTAGAAAACCCTAGTTCCATATGGTAGAAAACTAGGAACTCATCATTTCATGTGTAAACCCAAAACCCTAATTCACTAGAAACCCTAGCTCCACTATTTTATGTGTGAACCCTAAATTGTTCTCAAACCTAAACCTCCAAGTAACATGTGATCATGTTACTTCATTAGTAATCATAGATTCATCTTAAGCAACTCAATGCTTAAACAATCCACATAGAATATGGGAACCCTAACACTACTAATTAGCATCCCATGTGTTTATCTTAATCAAACCTAGATGATCAAATAGAACCAACCATAGTTCCTATCATTAGAGGCAACAACCTTAATTATCCATATTTAGCATCACAACCCTGCGATGAACCATAATAGCAACCATGCCCATTAATTGTGCATCACACACCATACCCACTAAAACCTACTAGTATTAGCTAATTATCAAACCTCCTATTTAGGAACCAACCAATCTTTACTTAGGGAATTAAATAGCAAAACCTAGACAACCTCAACCTAACTGATATACTTCTTATTACTTAAGAAGTATATTCTTCAAAAGTTATTCTTTTGAAGTAAATAAAGAATCACCATCAACCCTGCTCATAAGGACCTATAAACCCTAGCCAGCTATCACCAACAAGGTATACCACCTTGATAGCAACTATTGGTAATTAAGATGTTTAGGCTTAATTCAACAATACAAGCCTAGTAGCTGATGAATCCAACTAGGTTGTGATCCATTTACCACTTACTCCAGAAACCAATTAGAACCATAGAAAACCATAGAACCCCACAAATCTAATAATCATACTTGTTCTTTATTAAATAACATGTTCTTCAAAAGTTATTCTTTTAAAGAATATAACAAAGTAATCATCAACCATGCCTTATAGAACTTAAAATTAACAACTGCTCTTTACTTATTATACAATTACTATTTCTGGGTATGTATGATTGTTACTATGCATTTTACCACTTGCTTATGATACTAAAACAACACAACCCTGAATAAGAACTTTGTTTGCAAATCACTCTAAAAGTGCAACACACCCTGAACCAATTATTACAACTCACCGATCCTAAATCATCGGGGTTAGGTCACGCTTAGAGCGATTGCATCTCATACTTATGCATTATTGCATCTTTGCCAATCTTTTAAACATCGTCCTTACCGGACGATGATGCTATTTCAGAATTTGGAGTTATTGCGTATCGAAGACCTTGCCTGCATAATCTTGCAGTCAAGAAAGGCAAGTTCATCACTTGCTCATGTCATTTGAGTATCTTTATCAAATTACTTACAAAGTACTATGATTATCACTATTGCATAAAAACCAAAACCACTATTTTCATAACTATGAATATGACTATGTGGTGGGCAATGGAACCATGGATTGTGTTGATATGGTGGAGGTTCCATTGCAAGGGTTATATCCATCTAGGATTAAACAACAAATGTCGCCAGTGATTCTTGTGCCGTAATACCCGTGTTAACCATAAGATCTGGAATGGGACGGACTAGTCAATCGTATTTCCACCTCTTGTACATCAACGGATGCGCTTACCGTAGCAGTTGTATCTGGCGGAACAACCGGAGGGTGGGGATCCCACTCTAATTCCCCACGGTAAAGCATTGCTTGCCGTAGCAGTTGTGTCTTGCGGAACAACCGGAGGGTGGGGATCCCACTCTAATTCCCCACGGTAATGCGGTCTATGATGGGTTGCAGCTACCGGCGTAGGAGTGTATGGTAGAGCCCAGCACTGTCGTCGTGGTCGGGGTCCACCCTGAAATTACGGGAATAATGGGACCGGCGTGGACCCAGGGTCGGGGCATGCAACAACGGGTGGGTGTGCGAGGTAGCGGAGGAATATGATTGGCTATGACCTTACTCCTGACCTCACACCAAAGGAAGTGTGGACGAGCCTGCAACTCGGTTGGCAACAAGGATAAGATCTCTTATGGGTAAAGCAACACACCTCTGCAGAGTGTAAAGAACCGTGACCTGTCACTCCCTGTTCCGGGGTAAGGAACTGCGAACGCGGCCGGAAAGGAGCTCCATGAAGTTCTAGTAAACCGGTGAAGGCTGACGGACATAGTTCTTCTGAATAAAAGCAACCTTTTGAAGAAATGGTTATGAAAACCTGCATTGGTATTAGACTTTCTGGTCTAATGCTGTAGCTAGTGCATTAAACACCTCTTTCCTATAATGAACTTGTTGAGTACGCTCGTACTCATCCCACTCTTAAATCCCCTGCTTAGATATGGAGGCATCGAAGGAGGATCTACAGTGCAACTCAAAGGCCGAGGAGACAACAACTACTTGAAGAGACAGGACCCTGTCAGAGGAGTCAGATACCACATCCAACAAGGAGAAAACCTAGTTTAGCCATAGAAGGGAACTAGCTTCCTAAACCTAGCTCCTATTTAGCTAGAGTCTTTTCTTAGCCTCTGTAGTTAGTGAAATACTCTACAAATAGAGTTCGTGATAAGACTAGACTACGAGACGTTCTTCTGGAGTTTATTTGTAGTTTTACCTCATTGTAAAGTAGGAGGCTGTGATGATCTTATGTAACAGAGTCGACGTTGTAATTCTATAGACATACCTTGGACCCGCATATGTTTCTGTTGTACCACTCTGAGCGATATAATACTAGTGGAACGGTGTTTCATTGGTGTTATATCAGACTTGCATACTACACCATGCAGTGGTATGCCGGGTCACCACAGTTGGTATCAGAGCAAATGCTTTGACCTAGGATTAAAACCCTTTAAAGGAGACCTATAGGATTGGTAGTGTCTATAGGAAGTTGTCCTAGGTAAACCAAATAATTCTTGTGACTTGAGATGGATATTCACTTGAGAATAATCCTGACACACTTGAGTCAACCTTGTTACCTATCTTTACTAAGTAAAGTTAGCTAATCCCAAACATGTAGGATACCATTAAGTCCTTCAAACCATAGATGAGTAGATCACAGTTGGTATACAATACATGGTAGTCCAAAGAGAGGATACAACCATAAGGAAGATATCCTATTAGAAGATGTGTACCAACACATGTTATAGTTAAATAAGAATTACTCAGACCTGCACTAGGAGTAATATCTAGTGATGAAGATAATTAAGATATCCTAATAGAAGATGTAGACCCAGACAAGTAATAGGGTAAGTAAATTATCTAAACTTGTGAAACAATTGATAGTAAGTGATAACTATGAGTCATATGAGGTAGTATAGACCATGATGAGTCAATCATGGGAAATAAGGAAGAGTGATAGGAATAATATATGTCTACTTACATGGTAGAGTAGCTAATCATATATGATTCACCTGAGAATCATTATGTGATGGATTAGAACCTCACAATTAATTAAGAGGAGTACAATAAGAAGCCAAGTGCAAAACAATAGTGCAAGAATTGTGTTCCAAAAATATGGGAAGTGTGCCAAGCACATCATGACCATATGCTTATGGTAGAAACACTTAGAAGTATAGGAACTATATCCTAATAAATATGTATTCAGAGTAACCATATTAGAACTAGAGGTATCATACAAAATAGTCCCCAATAGCACTTATATATGGTATAATACTAAGTTTCAAAGGGGGCAGGGGATCAAAAGAAAAAGGCAAATAGCCAGAAATTAGGGGAAAAAAATAAATCCAACAAAGGAAACTTTTATTGTTCATAGAGGATGACATGCGGGACCCATGAGCCAGCAGCTTCCTCAACGTTTCAAAGTCGGCATGAGATTGAAAGAAAAAGGCAAGTGACATAATATCAGGAGCCAAAAATAATCCAAGAAAAGAAACTTTATTGTACATAGAGGATGACATGCGGGTCCCATTTTGTAGCAGCGGTCTCAACGCTTCCAAGGCGGCATAGGACCGAAAGAAAAATGAAGTAGCCAGAAATCAGGGTGTGAAAAAAAATCCAAGAAAAGAAAGATTTCAATTGGGCTGTATCTGGACATCTGGGCCTTCGAACTATCCTGCTGGGCCTTTTGACTCGTACAATTTCAGCCCACTCCAAAACAGGAAAGGTCGGATTTTTCTCAAAAAAAAAACAGGAAAGTCCTATGCTTCGCAAAAACAAAAAACAAGGAGATTCAACATATAAGTTTGTTTATGTAGATATAAAGATTTAATTTATCCGTTTGCAATAGCTCAGAGCGAAATACAACGTTTATTGTCTGCAAAATAAAATATCACATGTTTCTTGTACGGGGAGGCTGACATCGGGGACCCATGAGCCAGCAGCGTCGTCAACGTTTCAAAGGCGGCAGGGGACCGAAAATAAAAAAAGCCAAAAATCAGTTGGTAAAAAAATACAAGAAAAGAAAACATTTATCGTTCTGAGAGGATGACATGCGGGACCCATGAGGCAGCAGCATCCTCAACGTTTCAAAGTCGGCATGAGATCGAAAGAAAAAGCCAAGTGACATAATATCAGGAGCCAAAAATAATCCAAGAAAAGAAACTTTATTGTACATAGAGGATGACATGCGGGTCCCATTTTGTAGCACCGGTCTCAACGTTTCCAAGGCGGCACAGGACCAAAAGAAAAATGAGGCAGCAGCATTCTCAACAATTCCAAGGCGGCAGGGGATCAAAAGAAAAAAAGGAAATAGCCAGAAATTAATTAGGGGTCAAAAATAAATCCACCAAAGGAAACTTTTATTATTCATAGAGGATGACAGGTGGGACCGACCTGCCAACAGCGTCCTCATCGTTTCAAAGGGGGCAGGGGATCAAAAGAAAAAGGCAAATAGCCAGAAATTAGGGGTCAAAAATAACTCCAAGAAAGGAAACTTTTATTGTTCGTAGAGGATGACATGCGGGACCCATGAGCCAGCAGCTTACTCAACGTTTCAAAGGTGGCATGAGATCGAAAGAAAAAGGCAAGTGACCAAAATATCAGGAGCCAAAAATAATCCAAGATTTATTGTACATAGAGGATGACATGAGGGTCCCATTTTGCAGCAGCGGTCTCAATGTTTGTAATGCGGCTTGAGATCAAAAGAAAAAGAAAGTAGCTAGTAATTAGGGGGTGAAAAAAAATCCAAGAAAAGAAAGTTGATGGACATAGAGGATGACATGCGGGTCCCTTGAGCCAACAGCTTACTCAACGTTTCAAAGGGGGCAGGGGATCAAAATAAAAAGGCAAGCCAAAAATCAGAGGGTGAAAAAAATCCAACAAAGGAAACTTTTATAGCACATAGAGGATGACATGCGGGTCCCATGAGCCAGCAGGTTCCTCAACGTTTCAAACGTGGCATGAGATCGAAAGAAAAAGGCAAGTGACCAAATATGAGGAGCCAAAAATAATTCAAGAAAAGAAAGTTTTATAGTACATAGAGGATGACATGCGGGTCCCATTTAGCAGCAACGGTATCACCGTTTGAGAGGCGGCAGGGGATCGAAAAAAAAAGGCAAGTGACCAAATATGAGGTGCCAAAAAAAACTCCAAGAAAAGAAAGTTGATTGCACATAGAGGATGACATGCGGGTCCCATTTAGCAGCAGCGGTCTCAACGTTTCCAAGGCGGCAAGGGATCAAAAGAAAAAGGAAGTAGCCAGAAATCAGGGGGTCAAAAAAAATCCAAGAATAGAAAGAATTTTGGTTCATAGAGGATGACATGCGGGACCCATGATCCTGCATCGTAAACGGCTCGATCGGAGAACGTTGAACGAGATGGCGCGATCGAGAAAAAAAACAATGCCAGAGAGGCTGCCATCTGGGCCCTACATCCCTCGGTGGTGCGGATTTGCGTTGACTCGGCCGGCGAACCTGAGATTTCGAGATGCACCACGTCCCGGGCCACCATACGCGACGTTTTGGCCGCTTTCGTCGGGCTAGGTGGCCTCAAAAACGAGAAAAAAAAAGTTTTGACATGCACCACGGAGGGACCCAAAATCGTCGGCCATGGTACACCAGCAACCACGGCGCGACTTCAACTTCTTCGGCCATGGCAACTTTTCTTGTAGTGTGCTAAAGCTCAAGTAAAAATGCTTAAAAAGGAAAATCCCAAAGTTGGTGTTGGTCATAATAAACTTGTTAAGGATCTAGATGATCTAGACAAGGCCCACAAGGTCTTGGAGAGCGAACACTCTATCCTCACCAAGTCCCATGAGCAACTTCAAGCTTCCTATTTAAAAGAGCATGCTATGTTACCTTCTCTTCTTAATATGTCTTGTGATGATGCTTGTGCTACTAACTCTACTTCTTGTGAAGCATCTATCTTGAAGGAGAATGTTGAGCTAAGGGCTCAACTTGAATTGCTAACTAGCAATTATGGGAAATTGGAAGAAAATCATGGAAAGCTTTCTAGCTCCCATGAGGATCTTCTAGCCTCCCATGATAGGCTAAAGTTAGCTCATGAGGCTATCATATCGAAGGCAACACCTTGTGAGCCTCATGTGGATACTAGCACTACTACCCAAAATGCTATATTGCCATGTGCTAGTCCTAGTAATTCATCCACTCATAGTATTGCTAAATCTTGTGATGACTTATCTTCCTTGCCTTGTTGCTCTAACAATGAAGGTTCTACTTCCTCTAGTACTTGTGTTGTTACTAACCATGTAGAGGAAATCAAAGAGCTCAAGGCCCAAGTCACTTCTTTGAAGACCAACTTGGTAAAGAGTCATGAAGGGAAATGCAAACTTGACACGATGTTAAGTGTGCAACAATCCCCCAATGACAAGAGTGGACTTGGATTCAAATCCAACAACAAGAACAAGTCCAAGAACAACAACAACAAGAAGGGCCAAGTACAAGTCAAAGACCCGGCCAAGATTGTTTGCTTCAAGTGCAAAATTGAAGGGCACCATGTTAGATCTTGCCCTTTGAAGAAGAAGCAAAAAGGGAAGCGGCCTCAAGCTCAAACTCATATTCAACCTCAAGTTGAAGAAATTCCACTTCCCAAGAAGAATCAAGCCAATGCTCTCATTGTGGAGAAATCTAGTGAGAAGAAGGAGAAGAAAAGAACTTGCTACATATGCCGTGAGAAGGGCCACATCTCCTCTTTTTGCACTATTGGTACCTCATCCAACTCTATCTCCATTGATGATGTTTATTCTCTTTGTAAGGATGAGGGTGGCAATGTGTTTGCCAAATATGTTGGTGCTCAAAGTGGTGTCAAGAAAAGAACCATTTGGGTTGCCAAGCCTATTGTGACTAACCTCTTAGGACCCAACTTAGTTGGGGACCAACAATCCAAAACTTGATCAATAGGTGCTTTTTGGAGGGCATTGGAGAATTGGCTACATCATGAAGAATTAAGGGATCTTCATCATTTATATTATATCAAGCCAAGTCTTTTGATTATCTTGCTACAATCATATATCCAATGTTCCTCCTTGCGGTAACATGTTCTCAACTCATTTATATTGAAAGTTACTCGCCCCTTTGCATGTGTTAGTTTTGTTCCTAACATGTGTTTGTATATGTTGTGCTTCCTAATAGTTTTGCTTGAGAAATCAAGTCTATGAATGTTGGGTTGCACACCATGTATTTGTGTTTGTGTTGGAGCCTCTTTGCATCTTGTTGTATCTTATATGGCTCTTATGAGCGATTAATGGACAATCCCATTTTGGGGGAGTGATATTCCTTTGGGAATTTCATGATCCTAAACAATGTGTGTACATGAGGAATATCACTTAGAATTGATATTGCAAGATTATCTAGTCTCTATGTGGTATGTCATCTTCATGAGAAATTCAAATTCTAATGTCCATTAATATCTCTAGTTGGATCTTATTTGCCTCTTATGAAAATAAATTCCTTATCACATTATGGGGGAGTAATAAGCTTTGTGCATATTACAAGCCTAGGAAATGTGAACATTTGAGGTTGTGTCACATAGAATTGATATTGTAAATTATCTCTCATATGTGACATGTTTTCTCAAACAAGTTCCAATTTGCTTAAATGGCTTCATTGCTAATATATTTTTGGATCTTATTTGTGAAAGTTTTTCTTGGCATGGTGTTTCACAATGTGTCGCTCAATACATTTTTGGAAAACCATATGCTTCAAGTCATACTATTAATTGCTTTGCATGCTGGTATGAATACTATTAATTGCTTTGCATGTTGGTATGAATACTATTAATTGCTTTGCATGTTGGCATGACTAATTGAAGCCATCAAGAAACTCTCTTTGCATGATGGTTAACTCTTATCTTTTACCATATGCTTTATTTGGTGTAAATATAATCTTACATATACTTACAAACTACCACCGGGAAATATTTCCTAATACCTTGTGTCCTAGGACAATTGGCAATCTATTATGAGGTAGAAATTTATTGATCATATTTACATTGGCTCGTGTGTTTAAATTATCTTATTTATTGCCATGAATGTGTTGTTCTTTGACTCCCATGTGTCTTCCTTGCATCTTATGGATTTAATTTGTCTTTTCAAACTTTCTTAGCATTTTTAGTAGATATAGGTAGCGTGATGATCCTAGTTTTGTGCATTTTGTATTCATATGCAAAATCCTAGATAATGCACTAATCTTGGGAGAGCTCTCCTATATTTGTTAGAAGGCTTAACATCTCTTGATCATTGTCAACAATTTGGTTTTGGGAGACATAAATTTTCTTTTTGGTACTTTGTGCCATCATAAAAAGTGTTGAGGGTTTGGTTTATTTGTTGGAACCTTGCTCTCTTGGGAGTTGGTTATCTCATTCCTTCGTGCTTAGGCTTAATTAGCTTCTTATAATGAGATAAGTCTTTGGAGTCAATCTTGTGATGATATTGATTCTTTGATATAACTTGGGCAACCATTGTCTCTTGATTTATTTTGTGTTTTGTCCAAATTGTATCTTCCTTTGGTTCTTGAAAGTATTGTGCATGCATATTTAATATATGTATATCTTATGGCATGTGTCACTTTCATTGATCCAATATATAGGGTAAACTCCATCAAATCCTAATTTGGCTAAGATGTGCATGAAATTCAATTTCAAATCTATATGCACATAGAATTGTGGAGTTTGTCCTATATGTTGTAGTGTGTCTAACTACTTCGGACCCAATTAGTTTGGGGACCATTTTGTACTTACCTTTGTGTTAGGTACAATAGATATGCATTGGATGCTTGTCTCACAATATGGAAAGAAGTGGTGACTCAATGGTAACTTGAGGCAAGCTAGGATGGTCAACGAACACATATCTACTACATCCACACCAATGCTATCTTGGTAACAAGTATCTTCTCATGCACACTTTTCTTGTATCCAACCTTATGGTTGCATCTTGGCATGAATCTCTTGATTTGCAAATGTTGTGCTTCTTGCAAAAGTCTTAATGAAACCTCTTTATTGTGAATGTGAGTAATTTGAGATGAGTGCATTTGTTGGCAAGTATTTTAAATCATGCTCATGATTCATCCATCCCAACGATGCCTATCCAGCAATTTTATTGCATATCAATTCCTCAAGGATCTCACATGTGCAATATAGATGAAAGTGCAAATTTAGTTACTTCTTTTGGTATCCCCGTTTGTGATACTTGTTGCCTTTCTCAAATGCATCCCAACTATCTTCTATCCCTTGTTGATATTTGTGATGTATTTTAGTTGTTTGTGGTTGAAGTTCATGAATGTACAATGAGATAAAATTGAGCCTTTGGCCATGCTATTAAGCAAAAATTCTTATTGGTATATTGCATGACTTCGTCTTGGATATCATACTATTTTTCTTGCGTATCTATTTTGTGTGTGCATGTTTCTTTGTGGATAAATATCTTTGTGATATTGCCCACTTAGAGAAACTTATGCACATAAGAGATTATACATCTCCTTTTGATATCTTATTTATTTATTGTGTGTTGATTGGTCATGCTAAGCAATATAATTCATTGAAGACTATGATGATGCTTTTTGCTCATCCTTGTAATAGTCTTATAATATGCTTTATCATGCCTTTCACATATCCTCTTGGTTGAGCCTTTTTATTATGGTGCCTCTTACTTGTTGCTCAACTATTTGTTTGTTGCAAGTGTTTAGCTTACTTTTCTATCTATGATCTATCACAAATGTTTGTGTTTTAAATGAGGGAGTGAGGATTCCATGTTATGCATATTGTATTCAAATGCAACATTTTATTTTATGCATGTACCTTGGGGAGCTTCCTCATTTGATTTAGAACACTATCTTGTGGTGATCATTAGAGTTTGATTCACTTGGTATCTTTTGTTTTCGAATGATATTAAGGGAGTGATGATTCCATGTCTGTGCACTTTATACTCCAATGCAAATTGTCTAGTTTTGTGTACAAACCTTGGGGAGCTTCCTCATATTATTTAGAGCAATCTTCTTGATCTTATCATAATCTTTTGGTATCTTCCTTGTGGTTCATTTGGTTGCTTGCTTCATTTGTTGAAGCTTCTTGACTTTGTTATCTTTTTGCAATCTTTGATCCTATCTATAGTGTGATTCCTTCCGAATATTCGTCATTGGATATGTGCATTTGATTCCACTCAAATTATGACAAATGCACACGCTATGGAGGAAATCTCACTATATTGGCCTTCTAAATTTTTCACCCATTTCGGAAATTGGTGCCAATGGGGGAGAAGTTTGGAGGGTTTAAGGGAATTTGGTTATGTCTTTGCTTTGTGCTTAAGCATGTGCCTTTATTGCATTGCATCTTGTTGCTTTGCATAGTTGAATATTTAGAGGAAACTCCACTAGGCTTTGAATGCCAATATATGCAATGAAAGTCAAGATCATTCACACATGCATATATTATGGGGTAGTTTGCTCTATATATTCAACTTATTTGTTACTTCAATTCCTTATATAAACCCTCTCAAAGAGATTGTCATCAATTACCAAAATGGGGGAGATTGAAAGTGCATGGAGCCCCCATGTGTGGTTTTGGTAATTAATGACAATCCCTATGGACTAATGTTTGCATTGAGTTATATTTGTAGGAGTTGTCCATAGGCAATTCTTGAACCATATGTTGGCTTCAAGGTTGCAATAAGAAGAAATTGATGAAGGATATCAAGTGTCAAGTATGTCTTGAAGATGAAGATGAAGTGAGCCCTCAAGTTACTTCAAGACATCAACATGATGAAGAGTGAAGAAATAAAGTGCAAGTTCAAGATGAGCCATCTCGAAGAGATCCTTTGCTTGAGTCTTGCCATCCATATGGTGATCATGGATATGTGAAGATGCGCCGAAGAAGAAGCTCTCCCATGGTGGATTATGGGGGAGCAATCCACATGGTGGTCATGGTTATGTGAAGATGCGCCGAAGAAGAAGCTCTCCCATGGTGGATTATGGGGGAGCAATCCACAAGACTTCGTCAAGCAAGCACAAGCAGGAAAGGCGTTCCATCTTGTTGAGGTCAAGATCGTCGTCATCGAGCTCAAGTGGAATGCGCAAGTATAAGGTTTGCTCTTGATAGGGTTTGTTTCTCACCGGTCTCATAGTGTAGTTGGAGACCGGTTTATAGTTTAGTTGCCGTACTATCAAGAGGGCTCTCGAGTGAATAACTCGATCGTATCGTTCGGAGAGAGCTCAAACCTTTGCATCCTTGCATCATCTTTCTTGGTTGTTATTTGGACCTTATCCATGTGATGTTTTAGATCTTGTGCTTATTCTCATGACAAGCTCTAGTTCATCGAAAATGGATTTCGCATAGATCACTTGTTGCGTTTTCGAGTTTGGTTCATCATCTTTCTTGGTTTTATTTGGATATTATCCATGTGATGTTTTAGAGCTTGTGCTTATTCTCATGACAAGCTCTAGTTCATTGAGAATAGTTTTTGCATGGGCAACTTGTTGCATTTTCGAGATTGGAGGTTTTACCGGTATGTCTTTTTTAGATAGGTCAAACCTTTCATCATTTGTTTCTATCCTCCCTTGTTGGACTATGATGGTTTCCTGCATGATCTTGTAGAGCTTGTTCCTAGCTTCAAAACAAGCCCAAGATCATCAAAATCGGAGTCCGGATGCTAAAGTTATGCCCGTTTTAGTTTTGGTGTTTCTGCAGTTTTCTGGGGGGGCGGATAATCCGGCCCGAATGACCAAAACTGGGACAATATCCGGACAAATATCCGGCCCGAGCCAGGGGCGATTTCGGGGGGCGGATAATCCGGCCCGGGGGCGGATTTTCCGGCCTGGGAGGTCCCAAACGGTCATATTTCGTTGGGAGGGGGTATATAAGACCCCCTTCTTCCTCCTTGGGCTGGTTGGTTCACTTTCTCTCTCTCCCCTCCATTGTTGTACTTCAAAGCTTGCCCTAGTTCTTGATTCCTCCCATGATTCTTGCATATTCTTGAGGGAAAAGAGAGAGGAGATCTAGATCTACATTTCTACCAATCAAATCCATCTCTTTGTGAGTGGAACTCTCTAGATCTTGATCTTGGTGTTCTTTGTGAATTCATTTGTTCTTCCTCTCTTATTCCCCCAATAGCTTTTGTAGCTTTGTTGGAATTTGAGAGAGAAGGACTTGAGCATCTTTGTGGTGTTCTTGCCATTGCATTTGGTGCATCGGTTTGAGTTCTCCACGGTGATTCGTGGTGGTGAAAGCAAGAAGGTTGTTACTCTTGGGTTCTTGGAACCCTAGACGGATTCTAGGCCTTTGTGGCGGTTTGTTGGGAGCCTCCAATTAAGTTGTGGATGTGTGCCCCAATCTTTGTGTAAGGCCCGGTTTCCGCCTCGAAGGAAATCCCTTAGTGGAACCGTGACCTAGGCCTTTGTGGCGAGGGTCACCGGAGATTTAGGTGAGGCGCCTTCGTGGCGTTCGGTGTGTGGTGTGAGTACCGCATCTTGGGGTGAGGCCTTTGTGGCGTTGGTGTGCATCGAGCAGCCACACCTCAAGGTGAGCCTCTTGTGGCGTTCGGGAGCACTAAGCCACCGCACCTCTCCAACGGAGATTAGCACTCGCAAGAGTGTGAACTTCGGGATAAATCTTCGTCTCCGGCGTGCCTCGGTTATCTCTATACCCGAGCTCTTTACTTATGCACTTTACCTTGTGATAGCCATCGTGCTTGAAGTTATATATATCTTGCTATCACATACTTGCTTGTATTGCTTAGCATAAGTTGTTGGTGCACTTAGGTGAACCTTTGCTTAGAATAAGTTGTTGGTGCACATAGGTGAACCATAGTATATAGGCTTTGGGCTTGACAAAGTAAACACTAGTTTTATTCTGCATTTGTTAAGCCCATCTCGTAAAAGTTTTAAACCGCCTATTCACCCCCCCCCCCCCCCTCTAGGCGACATCCGTATCCTTTCACCAGCTGTTGGGTTAGTGGGGTAGCAAAAGGAGATGTCACCCCTAGTCATCTTGGACCGAGAGTGAATCTTGTACCCTGGAGTACGGTCACCACCACAACCCAAGGCCGCACAGAACTGTGTGTAGGTGCAAGAGTACTTCTCCTTGCCAGTCATCCAAGTCATGGTGCGGTCTTCATCTTCATGAAAGTAGACAATGCAATGGAACTGACGGACTAGCATAGGACAGTAGGTGGGATCTTCTTGTGTATCATCAGGCTTGAGGATCACAAGGTCATATAGGCCCAGCCCCTTCAAGGTTTCAACCACAAAGCGGTACTTTGTGGCTTCATGCAAGGCAAGCTCCTGAGGATTGATGGCCTTGGGCATCACAACAGACCCATTCTTCATACTGTCATGATCATCATAGAAACCATACCATAGGGTTGCTTGTGTCTTGGTCCAGAAGAACTTGGAACCACCCATGTAAGTCCGGCGCTCATGGCGATATGGATTCACCAACCTCACGTCCCTCCACTCACCGCGGTGTGCATCCGCAAGATTGAAAGTTGGCACTTCTTCATCATCGTCTTGGGCGGCATGCTTATCCTTCTTGTTACCACCCACGGACTTGGTTCTTCTCCTCTCCGAGCTGCCAGTGTCAGTAGTCTGATGAGCTGCAGGAGGTGCGCGAGCACTAGACCGGCGAGGTGGATTCTCAGCAGTCCGGCCTCTCTTGGCAACAGTGCCCCGACATTCAGGTTCACCACTCCAACTTCCTGTGAATGAGAGAATAGAGCAAGGATAGCAGTGGGGTAAGTGTACATGTCATCAATAAGAGAGGAACCAAAAAGCATAGCATATATTCAAGTGTATTGATGAGATTGTGCGAAAAACTGGGCGATCCGGCGCACAGGTCGGTCCAGCCGGGCGGCAGACCGGACGATCCGGTTGCCAATCCGATCAGACCGGATGGCACGCCGGGCCGGCCGGTTGAGGGGCCGGTTGACCGGGCGGCAGACCGGATCTGTCGAGTTGTAATGATTTGCCCAAATTTTCTACCACAAATTCATGCAAAAACTCAAAAACTTGAACATAGACTATAGCAATAGAGTGGAGTATGTGTTGTGTGTTGTGAGACACTCTAAAGGCATGAGGACTTGCAAACCCTAACCCTAACCCTAAGATCTCCTCAAATCTTGTCAAGAACTAGCAATGTGTGAAGAGGACTAGAAATTAGGGAGGAAATGAGAGTACATTACCCGAAGACATTGTTCTCCTTGATCAAGAGAACAAGAAGAGCACAAGGTAAGGCTTGAAAACCAAGAACACCAAAAATTCCCAAACTAGCTTGAGAGGGCTCAAATCCTTCGGTGGAGATGTCCCAAAGAGCCCGATCTATGGTTTGGTGGAGTTTGGGGGGGTTCTTGTGGTGGGAACGGCCTAGATCTTGGTGGAGGTGAGCAGGGCGCCGGCCATGGAGGTGTGGAGGTTGGGGAATAATGGGGAAGATGACCCCAAGGGGTATCCCTTCCCCAATTTATAGCAGGCCGCGCGGCCGGTCGGGCGCTCGGTCGACCGGACCTGGCGCCGGCTGATCCGGCCCAGAGCCCGGTTGGCGCCCGGTCAACCGGACCATCCGGTCAGGAACCCGGTCCAACCGGGCCAGGGACCGGCCAGCCATGAATTGTCTAGTTTTGCCTCGTTTTGCCCCTATGCTTTGTGTAAATGTGTGTGAGTGCTCAGATGATGACATGTACATATAGATAGATAGATGATGATGAGATGAGCATAGACATGGGGTTGGAACACACAAAGTTCTCTAGGCATACCCATTGGAGAGAAAATCCAAACAAGATGTGAATAGCAACAATGGGCATGATTCGAAGTATATATCAAGGATCATAATTCATTTGGAAATGATGTTTGCAATAAGATCATTTGGCCTTATATACTCAAATCAAGTTGTAATGAAGGCTCAATGAGGGGCGGGGGATTACTCCCCCTATGTGAAAGCGCAAATGTCATGAGACCGCGAAGAGACGTGCTTGGGTCCATATAATGACATTGGGTCTATTTATGTTGCACACATAGGTATGCATCGTACCAAGACATGGTAGGATGACTTTCCCCATATGTGCTATGCCTCTAAGCTAGATAGCAAGATAAATGCAAGAATATAGTGCAAGAAGTTAATCAATCCAAGTTTTTAGGATCAAGAATACCAAGTTCTCCTCTCAAGTTAACAAAGCGGGCTTCATCCAAAGGCTTAGTGAAAATATCCGCCAATTGGTAGGTTGTTCCCACATGAGTGAGATCAATATCCATATTGGCAACATGATCACGTAGGAAGTGATGGCGAATGTCAATATGTTTGGTGCGACAATGTTGAACCGGGTTGTTGGCGATCTTTATTGCACTTTCATTGTCACAAAGAAGAGGCACCGTACCAAGAGACACACCATACTCTTTCAAGGTTTGCTTCATCCATAACAATTGAGTGCAACAAGATGCCGCGGATATGTATTCGGCTTCGGCGGTGGATAGGGCGGTGGAGTTTTGTTTCTTGGATGACCAACTCACCAATGACCGGCCAATAAATTGGCAAGCCCCGGAGGTAGACTTCCGGTCAACCTTATCACCGGCCCAATCGGAATCCGAATAGCCAATGAGTTCAAAGGTTGACCCCTTTGGATACCATAGCCCGAGAGTAGGAGTGAGAACAAGGTATCTTAGAATCTGTTTGACCGCCACTAAATGGCTCTCCTTGGGAGCGGATTGAAAACGAGCACACATCCCTACACTTAGCATGATATCCGGCCTAGAGGCACAAAGGTAGAGCAAGGATCCTATCATGGAGCGGTATACCTTTATGTCCACATCCTTCTCACCGTCACATGAACCAAGTTTCCCCTTTACAGGCATGGGTGTCTTCATTGGACTCGCATTGGTCATGTTGAATTTCTTGAGCATGTCCCTCACATACTTTTCTTGAGAGATGAAGGTGCCTTTTGCAAGTTGCCTCACTTGGAAGCCTAGGAAGAACTTCAACTCTCCCATCATGGACATCTCAAATTTCCTAGTCATCAATAGCTCAAAAGCTTTGTTATGATTGGGGTTAGTTCCACCAAAGATAATATCATCAACATATATTTGACATATAAAGAGGCCACCCCCTTTAACCCGCTTGGTGAAAAGGGTGGAATCGACCGTACCCATGCAAAACCCATCATGTAGTAAGAAATCCCTAAGGAACTCATACCAAGCACGTGGAGCTTGCTTGAGACCGTAGAGTGCCTTATGGAGTAAATACATGTGGTTGGGTCGACATGGGTCTTCGAAACCCGGGGGTTGAGCCACATATGCGGTTTCTTTTAGGGGACCATTCAAAAATGCACTTTTCACATCCATTTGATATAATTTGAAATTGTGGAAAGATGCAAATGCAAGCAAAAGACGAATAGCTTCAAGACGGGCTACCGGCGCAAAGGTATCCTCAAAATCCATACCTTCTATTTGGGCAAACCCTTGCGCCACTAACCTTGCTTTGTTTCGTATGACAATGCCATTCTCATCTTGCTTGTTCTTGAATACCCATTTGGTCCCAATGACATTGATGCGATGATCCTTGGGTCTCTCAACTAGAGACCATACTTCATTCCGAGTGAAACACTCCAATTCTTCTTGCATAGCAATTACCCAATCCGGATCGACCAAGGCTTCATGTACCTTAAGTGGTTCAAAACTAGACACAAAAGCATGATGTTGACAATAAGTGATAAGTAATGCATGGTGTCTACGAGTTACCACTCCTCTTGAGATGCTACCAAGGACTTGATCCACTTTCATGTCACTTGCCCTTGTAGCGGCCTTGATCTTCTGAACGGTTCCTTCATGATCAATGAACTCATCTCTTGCTAGTGCTTGATCATGAGGGATCACTTGAGCTTGATCATGAGTTGAGGATGTTTCTTGATCATCATCATGGTCTTGCTCCGTGGAATGAGGGTCTTCTTCTTGTTCTTCGGAACGTGACTCATCTTGAGTAGAGGATGGTTCTTGAGTTGCACTTGATGGTTCGGCTTGAGTTGAGCTAGGCTCCACTTGAGCCGTGCTTGATACATCTACTCCATCATCTTGATCATCATTATGAACTTCCATGGGCCGGATGTGTCCAATGCCCATGTGCTTGATGGCACTAGATGGATCATCATCATTACCTGCAACACATGGATCAAATTGCTCCACTTGGGAGCCATTATCCTCCAAGAACACCACGTCACAAGATACTTCAATAGTCCCGGTAGACCGGTTGTAGTATTTATAGGCCTGAGAGTTCTCTGCATATCCAACAAATATACCCTCTATGGTTCTAGTTTCAAATTTACCGAGCTTTCCTTTGTTGTTCTTAACAAGGCATTTGCATCCAAAGACACGAATATACATGACATTAGGCTTGTTACCGGTAAGAAGCTCGTATGGAGTTTTGTTGTGGAGAGGACGGAGGAAGAGCCGGTTGGAGTAGTGGACGGCCGTAGAGATGGCTTCTCCCCAAAAGTTGTGGGGTGAGTTGAATTCACTCAACATGGTTCTTGCCATCTCAATGATAGTCCGGTTCTTCCTTTCAACAACACCATTTTTTTGAGGGGTGTATGGCGCCGAAAACTCATGCTTGATGCCCTCATCATCAACAAACTCTTGCATAGTGTAGTTCTTGAACTCGGTGCCATTGTCGGTCCTAATCGCCTTGATCTCGGATTCATACATACGTTGAGCTTTCTTGGCGAAGATGATGAACTCTCTATGGGTCTCGTCCTTAGACTTAAGAAGAAAGACCCAAGAGTATCTTGAGTAATCATCAACAATGACAAGTCCATACTTGCTTCCACCAAGAGTATCATAATGTGATGGCCCAAAGAGATCCAAATGAAGGAGCTCCAAAGGCCTGGATGTGGTAACAATACTCTTGATAGGATGCTTCTTCTTGAGTTGCTTTCCGGCTACACATGCACTACAAACACGATCTTTCTCAAAAGAAATGCCGGTTAGTCCCACAATGTGCTCACCCTTTAGGAGTTGTTTAAGATTTCTCATGTTAACATGACCAAGGCGGCGATGCCACAACCAACCTTCGTCATGCTTGGCCGCCATTAGACATGTGGAGAGAGAGGGGCTCTCTTTCGAGAGGTCAACCACGTAAAGGTTGTTCTCCACATATCCAACAAGGACCAATTTGAGATTGTCACTCCTAAAGACTTTCACACAATAATTAGTGAAATATGAATTGTAACCGGCATCGGCAAGATGATATATAGAAAGTAGGTTATAGCCTAGGGATTCAACAAGCATAACCGTCTCAAGGCACAAGTCCTTAGAGATTGCTACCTTGCCATACCCAAGTACCTTTCCCTTTGAGTTGTCACCAAAGGTGATGCTTGACTTCTTGTTGATATCTTCAATGAATTGATCAAGCACACCTCTTCCTCCGGTCATATGATTGGTGCATCCACTATCAAACACCCATTTTGGACCACCGGAGGAATACCCCTACAAAATCAAGTAGAGGATTTAGGAACCCATCGATTAATGGGTTCCTTTGCAATGGCAACAATATCTTTTGGTACCCAAATTGAGTACTCTCTATAAGCATAGCCATTAGGAGGGCCAACATAGTTAGCATAGACATCACCATAATAATCAACAAATAATGCATAGTGATCGTTTGGCCCCGTGCGGTCACCACTAGTGGCTTTTCCCTTTGAGGCTTTGCCATTATTAGTGACCTTCTTGTTCTTATCTTGAGCGGGTTTCTCCTTCTTGTAGTTGTTCTTCTTGCGGGACTTGGGAACATATCCAAGTCCATACTTTTGATTGTTTGACATTTGCTTACTCAAGAGGTCATCCAATCCCATCTTGTTCTTGGCGGTGGTGAACTTTGCAAGTTCCTTTGTTAACCTAACATTTTCCTCAAGAATAGATGCTTGCTCACAAGAAGATTCATTAGGATGATAGTCAAGACCATATTTGGTCACCAAGGATTCAAGATATGCATTGGTCTCAACATGCAAAGAAAGTTCCTCTTGTAAACGAACATGTTCCTCAACAAGTTTAGCATGCTCACTAGTAAAGGAAGTGGAGGAACAAGCAAGATTTTCAACATCAATGGGATCCTTCATTGATCCAAGAGCCTTTTTGTAGGATTCTTGGAGTAGATCATGGTTCTCTCCAAGTTTCTTGAGCTCATCCTTGACAAGCTTGTTAGCCTTTTCAAGGTGGTCAAGATCCCTATTGAGAGAAGTATGAGCAACTTCAAGCTCCTCCTTTGAGGCATTGAGCTCTTGGGTCAATAATTGAGCCCTATCAATAGTTTCTAGGTCCTTAACTTTATCAAGTTCATAGGTTTCAATTTGTTGCTTAAGGCCTTGAGATATGCACCTTTCGGTTTTTAGCTCTTGTCTTAGGAGATTGAATCTCCGTTCCTTCTCATTCAAATGATATTATAATTCCTCAATGGACTCATCCTATTCTTTGAGTGAGTCCATCAAGAAATCAAACTTGACAAGAGCTTCACCACGAAGGGTGCATCTAACATCATAGAGTTCCTTAAGCACAATTAATTCATCTTGATTTTCGTTTTCATCATCAAGAACACTAGATAGGGAAGGTGGAGGTTCCATTACCTTGGTTTCCCTTGCCATAAGACAAGAGCCAACGATTGTAGATGAGGTAGAGTCATCGGAGTCATCATCTTGAGTTATCCTTGCCATGAAGGAGGATCCAACATCATTCTCCGTGGAGTAGTCCTTGGAGTAGTCATATGTGAAGAGTGACCCGGGCTTAGAGAAAGCCAAACCGGCCACCCCGGCCTCCTTCTCCTCATCTTCCTCTTCATCATCGGACAAGTACTCGGCCCCAACAAAGGCTCTTCCCTTGTTCTTCTTGTATCGATCATTGATTGGGTTTGGCTTCAATCTTGGCTTGACCCCTTTGATGAATCTTGGCTTGTCCACCCTTTTCTCATAAGGGCTTTTTTTTCAAAGTGGCTATCTTCATCACAATTGTAGCAAGTTCTCTTCTTCTTCTTGTCATTGAGGAGCATAGGGAACTTTGCCTTGTACTTCTTGGCAAAGAAAGCAAAGTCGGTAGCCATGTCACTAGTTGAAGTCATCTCTTCATCTTCTTCAATTTCATAGTCTTCTTTGCTTCCATGATCGGCCCTAGCTTTGAGAGCAAGGTTGTGTGGCGCTTCATGGTTGTGTGAGGCTTCATCAACACGGTTCATTGCCATGAGCCTCTTTCCCGCTTTGGCCATGTTTTCATTGGCGGCCACATAGGAGACTAGATCATCGGAGTTGAGGTCGGTACTCTTGGTCATGATTTGCAAGTTGAGTGCGAGATTGGTGTCTTCTTGTTTGACGGCAATCATAGCAATGACCTTGGACTTTATGAATGCTTCATTCATCTCGAAGCCATCATTGTACTTCTCAACACCAAGTCCCTTGACCCTTACTCTAAGAGCACCAAGTCTTGCATAAGCATCGGCCACGGACTCTCCTTCTCGAATCATGAATTGATGGGCCTCTTGCTTTGCGGTCTCATAAAGAGCGGATTGGATCAAATCGGTTCCCTCTTGGAGTACTATGATTCGATCCCACAACTCTTTAGCGGAGTCTATGTCATTGACTTGATCAAGGAGCTTGCGGTTGATGCCACTCCTAATCTTGTCACGTGCGGAGGCGTTGAGTTGACGGTTGTAGAATTCGGTGGAGGTCAACCGAATGGGATCTTGTGGCTCCCGGTATCCATGAACAATGATCTCCCACAACTCCACGCTGCAGCTGCGAATATGAGATTCCATAGAAGATTTCCAAAAAGGAAAGTGAGTTCCATCAAAATGGGGAACATTCCCACTATGGTTTATATGAGGCATGGGTGAAGTGTTTTTGGGATAGTCAGGGTTGACTTCGCGATAGGGCCCTAGGGAGGCCGAAGCCGTACTAGGAGACCCGTTAGTCAAGTTCTTAAGCATGATAGACATCTCTGCCATTTGACTTTGTAGCTCATCCTCCTTTTTCTTCTTCTCGGCATCATATGCCTAGAATCTAGATTTCATCTCTTTAACCGAAAGGTTAGAGTCTTCATCTAGACCCTCGAATAGTTTATCCATCTCACTCTTAAGGCGGTGAAGCCCTTAATAAGAGTCCAGACTCTGATACCAATTGAAAGTATAGAGATGGTAAACCTAGAGGGGGGGTGAATAGGTTTCTACAGATTTTAATTCTTTCTTTGCAATATTAGGCTTTGCGGGATATAAAGGTGAGCCTAATGCAAACTAGGTGAAGCAACCTATATGGAGATACAACTATCTCGAGCACGAAGGCTCTCTCAGGCAGTTAAATCACAAGTAAGGAGTTCGGTTAGAGATAACCGATAGCACGCGGAGACGAGGATGTATTCCCGTGTTCCCTTGCTTTGCAACAAGGTACGTCACGTTTGGAGGGGTGGAGGTCCCACGAAGGATTCCCCACGCCACGAAGGCTCACCCTATTCTCCGGAGCCTATCCCACGAAGGAATAGCTCACTCACTTGTGGTAGACTTTGAGGTAGCCTCCAAACCTTCACAATCTTGCCCGGAGCAAATCCACAGCCCGGATGCTTCCGGACTCCTCTTGCCCACCTAGGGTTTCCAAGGAACCCTAGGAAGCAAGCTTCTTGATGAATACAAGGGGGAATGAGATTTGGCTTGGTAGAACAGTAGATCGGGTCCTCCTCTAGTGATTCCCCGGAGGGATTTGAGTTTGGGTGGAGGAGGAGGGAGATCGGAGGCTTTTGGTGTTTCTAATAATGGAGTAAGAGAGAGAGCTCAAGAACAGCTTGTAGTGTAGTGCCTAAGTGTTCTGAGGTAGGAGAAGGCCTATTTATAGTGTACTTCGAAATATGGCCGTTGGTCACTTGCCACCTCAGCTTTCTTCTCGTCAAACCCGGTCAACCGGACTGTCCGGTCTGGAATCCGGTCCGATCGGACTAGTGACCGGACCAGTCGGTTGTGACTGGATGCTGGGCCGGATCCTCCTTTCCTTCGTCCAGGGGCTCCTCCGGTTGGCGCCCGGTTGGCGCCCGGTCGACCGGACCGTGCGCCGTACTCGCCGGTCTGGGGCCCGGCTGACCGGGCGGCAACCGGATTCTTCCAGCATCGATTTGCAGCCCGGTTGGTGCCCGGTTGGCGCCCGATCGACCGGACCGTGCGCCGGACCATCCGGTCTGTGGCCCGGTCCAACCGGGTGACCAACCGGATTTCTTCTGTAGACCCCTTTTCGATTGTTGTTGAAGTGGGGGGTCTCCTTTAGCCTTCTTGTTCCTTTGATACACCATTTATGCCTCATTGCCTAATACCTGAGATAATCCTTATAAACGTATTAGGTCAAATACTCTAGCACGGTGTCATTGTTACCAAAATAATGGATAAGGGTAAAATACCCTTACAGCAAGTCCTCTTCGTCTCTTGTCGGTGTGTTCTTAGATGCAGATTGGGCAGGCTCCGCTGATGAGGCGGTCTACTAGTGACTTTGCAGTTTTCTTTGGGTCCAATCTTATTTCATGGAGTTCCAGGAAGCAAGCCATTGTTGCACGGTCGAGTACGGGGGCTGAATATAAGTCACTTGCAAATGTTATAGCTGAAGTTATTTGGGTGTAGTCCTTATTAGGTGAACTTGGGATTTATCAAGGTAGAGCCCCTATACTATGATGTGATAATCTTGGCGCCACATATCTCGCAGCTAATCCGGTGTTCAATGCTCGAACAAAGCACATAGAGGTGGACATTCACTTTGTACGAGAGAGGGTAGCTCAGAAGGCCTTGGAGGTTCGGTTTGTTCCTTCCCAAGATCAGCTCGCCGACGGCTTCACCAAACCAGTAGGCACGCAACAGCTTCGAAATCTTCGATACAATCTCAACCTTACCGGTTGTGATTGAGGGGTGAGTGTTAAACAAAAATAGTTAGCTGTTAGGCTGTTAGTTAGCTGTTAGGTTGTTAGCGTGCGTATCTGTTGCTGCCAAAACCCACCGGCGGGCAGCGACGGGCAACACAGTAGAGCCGGGAACAACCTAGGGCTGCGGCTGGCCGAGGTCCCTCCGAGCGACGGCCCGCAAAGCCTTCTGGTACACACGTCCGATGCTGATGCAAGGGCGTGCCACCTGACCTATACCTGGTCAGGAAGGTGATGGAGATGCCTCGCTTAGTTTCCTGCATGGCATACACGTAAACATTAAATACGAGCCTCGATCGGCTCTCAGGTTATCCTGTGAATCGGCTCAAGGAGCCGATCCACCCATGATTCGTACGGGGTGCACGAATATATGGTGGTCCTGCTTGATCAAGATAAAGCTAATAAGATCTACGACGATTTAGGGTTTTCACCGCATAATCGGATCATCCTACTCAGGATTGGGCCTCGCGGCCACGCACGGTGATCGTAAGCCGATCCTAGACAAGGCCTAAAAACCAACACGAGGTTGATCCCCGGAACATCCTGTCTAGGACTAGCAAACGACACCCTACGTGCCGCTGGATCCTCCCGCCCTTTGTAAGGCCTAACTATTGCAGATATTAAACTAATCCTCGATGAACAAGGAGCAATCGTAACGGATCAGATCTACTAAATAATGATCAAGAGGGGTGCCGCCCCTACACCTAAGATAGGTGTAAGGGCGGCTAGATATGCAAGGGTTGCACTACGATAGCATGTTACGCGAAGAACTATGCTAACCCTAACACATCTATGATAACTACGTTGCTCGCCATCAAAAAGGCTTCAGTACGAGCAACGCATGAACAACGTGGAGCTTGTGCTGCCTAGATCGCAAGATGCGATCTAGGCAGCATGTTGCTTACCGGTAGAAACCCTCGAGACGAAGGAGTTGGCGATGCGCCGAGATTGATTTGGTTGGTTGAACGTTGGTTGTTGTTTATTCCATAAACCCTAGATACATATTTATAGTCCAGGGGACTTTCTAACGTGGGAATAATCCCCACCGTGCACGATACAAACTCTAACTTTTAATCTAAGATACAAACTACCATAATTAAAGATACACGGGCAATCTAGCCCAAACTCTTCGTGCAAGGCCGCTTCAGAGATCTTCCGCGTGTAACTTCCAAGCCCATCTCCCTTACGGCCCACCTCCTGATTTGGCCAAAATCTGGTGATAACACATGCCCCCTGGTTTTGGCAATGATAATTTTAAAACCACTCTGTTTTTCCTTCAAAGGGTCATGTCGTGGCAGAGCAGACCTGTCGCAGTATTCTTCATCATGATGCCCTGTCTTTTCAGCTTCTCTGCAAAATTCGATAGCTTTGGCATCACTTCCTCGGAAACTGCAATGGCATTAAATTTCCACCAGGCTTCTCATTATTTAACCGTGCCGATTGATTAGCCCACTTCATCCCCTTCCTCTGTTCTAGCCATCGGCACCAAAAAACCCTCTTCCTCTGTAGCGATGCCTTCCTCTTCCTCTGTCTCCTCTGGCCTCTCCCTCCGCCTCCTTCTTCGAGCGAGCCGGAGTGGAACTCCGACCACGCGCCAGTGGGCGACCTGCCTCTGACCGATGGGGAAGAGGACCTCAAGTTCCTCATCGATGGGGAGCTGATAAGCGAAAGTGAAGACGACCTCCATCCTTGGGCGAAACCCACCTCCCCCGACGGGAAGGGGGAAGAAGTAGAGGAAGAGGAAGGAAAAGAGGAGGGCGGCCCCCCTTCCCCCGCTAAGCTTCTGCCGGCCAAGCGATTCCGCGCTTGGGCGGACAGTGAGGACGATGATGATGACGAGGAGGAAGAGGAGGAGGATGAATCCTCCTCCTCCATCGGGTATCCGCCGACCAAGCGCTTCCGCTCCTGGGCGGACAGCGAGGATGATGATGATGACGAGGAAGACGAAGCTCCGGCCAAAGGCTGGGGTAGCAGCGACGAGGAGCTTCCTGGGAGCAGCGCCGACGACATCGACGACGGCGACGATGAGGACAGCGACGACTAGTAGAGTAGGACTAGTAGTAGCAGTGCACTAGGCGCTAGATCCTTCTTTTGAGAGCCATCGGCTCTTTCTTGTAAAGCCGCTCCTTTGAATTAATGAAAATTGTTCTTTCAATTAACCCAATTTCATTCCTTCCGCCTGTCATGCCAAGACCGATAGCAACGTATCGGATTCCTTTTCTTTTGGACGCCCGTGAAGCCGGACTCACATGTCGATTAGCCCGTCAGTCAAGCACTTCTCAAATTCAGGCTGCGATTTGATATCTGACCATAATTTTTCGCAATCCCTTAGCCGATGACTACTCATCGGCTATTTTGAGAATCCAGTCCCTTTCCTTTTCTTGCAGCGACAGGACGTCCAAAACCTGTAAAGCCGACGGCCTCCTTTTCCGGTTCCTCTCCGTAGCTTTAGCAGTTTTCTTTTGCAACACCTGAACTGCTTTCAGAGAAGATCACGATGCAGGATCAGTCGATGCGACTCCAATCGGCTCCCAAAACAGAACATCTACCAAGTTAGCTGCCCCCCGAGCCTTAATCAAGGCGAGAATACCGGCGAGGATGCACAGATCGTTGATCAGCTTTCTTCCACTGAACGTCGATGTTGATGTGAACTTTGAGCACATAGCCAGTAGGTCTTGGTCTGGTGTAACTGTACTAGAGTCGATGGCTGCGCATCGGCTTCGTTTCTCAGTTCTAAAGTCGATGCCCTCGCATCGGCTATAAAAAAAAATTTGTTTTTTACTGGCCGATTTTTCCTAATCGGCTCCCAGTGTTTCACTGCACACATGTTTACACATGTTTATCTGCACATGTTCATCTGACTATATGCCCCCCGAGCCGAATCTGCCAGGTGACTGCAGATATCGGCTTTGTGGTTAGCCAAGGCACTGTACTGGCACGTCAGCTCCGCGAGGATTCGTGCTGACTTTCATCCGCCGACGTGGCCGCTGCCCAGTAGATCGATGTTGAGCACAAGCAGAACATGTGGTGAAGATAATTTTGGCCGATTGCTGGAATCGGCCTCCATATCGATTGAAGCGCTGACTGAAGGTTCTGTAATGCCCCTTCATAATTTTTTGGGGCCGATCACAAGGATCAGCCTCGCCACGTTTGCTCATCGGTTTGTTCTCGCTACTCGGCCAGGCTGGTGGATAAAACCAGCCCAACCTCTGACTTTATCGTGTTGATGCGCTTGCTGTCGCCCACCTTGAGTGCATCGTGTAATCGTGGAGCACTAAGCTCCGTCGGAAGGACGAGCACCATGTTTGTACCAGCCGATGTTTCATCATCGGCTTTCCTTTGCTTGGGGCGCCACTCCATTTTCCGTGGACGACCCTCTTCGTCCAGGGTTCGCTGAACTTTCGCAGCCAGATTAGGTCGTGCCTTCCTTAACGTATGCAAGTATAACCTTTCGGCTTCCTCCGGACCGCGCAATCGCTGAACCCTGCGCTTTTGTGAACGGCTGAGTCCATCAGGGCACCACCTTGGCCGGTGGTACCTGTCTTCTTCTTCTTGTCCCTCGTCTTCTGAATCCTCGAGATCTGCCCACCGAGGGGACTCAGCGCGTTTGCTTTGTGGCGGGAGAGGCCCTAAGCGCCTGAACACAGACACGTTGGCTGCCTCCTTCTTCTTCTGGTTGCATTCTGGGCAATTGCCGATTGTGGGCAATCGGCTCATTCCTGAATCCCAGCAGTGTCTGAAGAAGGGGCAGTCCCAGTGCCTGTCGTTGTCATCTTGCTCCCTTGATTCTCCTTTGGCACGGCGCTCGTGTTCCTCCTCATCGTGATCGTGCCGACGATGTCTTCTGGCTTCTCTAGCCAGACGATCTCTTTCATCATCATCGCTGGATCGTCGGCGTCGGTCATACTGACTCACATACTTGTTGAGGAGGTGATCAGAGAGGGGTCGCTGATATCTTATGTTCCTCACTTCTCCCTCTGTGACGTAGCGCTTGCCATCATGACGGAGCCGATCGCGTGGAGCGGCCTCCTCTGTGTCCTTGCTACGAGAGCAGCTGCCCTCGTCTCCATCTTTACCAGAGTGGTGCCCAGGTCCTACCATGTTGATGCTGAACGAGGATCCTGGCTGGCAACCTTCAGGGTAAGTGCATTCCACCATGTTAACGGCGGGGAAGGGCTGGGTGTCGACCTTCATGGCGCATCGGTTGAAAATCAGACGCCCTTTTTCTATCGCCGCTTGGATGTGCTGACGCCATACCCTGCAGTCGTTGGTAGCATGGGAGAGCGAGTTATGCCATTTGCAGTATGGCTTTCCGTTCAGCTCTTGTACCGTGGGGAATTTGAGACCTTCAGGAATCGTCAACTGCTTCTCCTTGAGCAGGAGGTCGAAGATTTGCTCAGTTTTGGTCACGTCAAAATCAAACCCCCTGGGCGGGCCTGGTGGCTTTACCCATTTGCAGGACACGGGGGTTCCTCCCCGAGTCCATTCAGCCACTGCTATCTCTTGATCTCCCGCAGAAACTTCGTCTTCCTCTACCTCGGCCAGGGCCACTGCACGCTTGAATTTGTCCCTGCACAGTCCGGTGGCGCTGTTCATATGCCGACGCTTCGAACCATGTGCGCCAGTGAGGGATAGTCTGCTTGGGAGGCCATGTCCTTGAGCGGTGTTGCGAGGCCCGCTACTGCCAACTCGACTGCTTCCTTTTCAGTTATACGAACCGAATAACATCGGTTCCTAAGATTCCTGAAGCGCTGGATGTATTCTGTCACAGTTTCTCCACGCTTCTGACGTAATTGTGCTAGATCGGCAATGCCGGACTCGGAAGCCTCTGAATGGTACTGCATATGGAACTGTTCTTCCAATCGCTTCCAAGTCCGGATGGAGTCTGGTGGCAACGAGGTGTACCACCCGAAAGCCGATCCCGTGAGGGACTGTGAGAAGAGCCTCACGCGTAGTTGATCCGACACTGAGGCCGGTCCTAGTTGTGCCAAATATCGGCCTACGTGCTCGATGGAGCTGGAACCATCTGATCCACTGAATTTGGAGAAATCAGGGAGCCGATATTTAGGTGGTAGCGGGATCATCTCGTAGTCGTCGGGGTACGGCTTGGAATAGCCGATTGCCCTCCTTTTCGGCACCATGCCGAACTGATCTCTCAGTATGGTACTGATCTGATCCGCTGTGCTGGCTGCAGGAGTTGAACTCTGAAGATTCGCCGGGGTGGCGTACTTAGCCAGCCATGTTTGCTTTTCCAGCTCTGAGCCAACTGCAGGAGCTGAGCTCTGGAGGTTCGTCGGGGTGGCGTACTTAGTTAGCCACGTCTGCTTCTCAAGATTCGTTGCCGACGTCCCTCCCGTTTTCCGTAAGTCCCCGATGTTGTGGCCTGGTTTGTGAGCGCCCGCCATCGCAACCGCACATACGTGCACGTGTACCCGTGAGGGATCTCCTTAGGCGCCTCAAGCAAGAACTGGTAGTCACTAGGGTCACCACCGATCTTGTAGACGACGAATGCCGGTGAATTCGGCACTTCTGGTGCCGCCAACGCAAATGGCAGCGGTGGACGGGACTGGAGTGGCAACTCTCCTTGATGCGTCCCGAGAGCTGGTCCTGACGGCGAGTACTGGTGCCTCATGATCTCCTGGATCACGCGAAGAGTGACACGCTCCAACGTGTTGACCAGGTTCTCAGAGTGGCGGTGTAGCGAGTGAGCCACCAAGTAGTTGATCTCCTGCCGCAGGGACCTGGTGCGTTCTTCCGACGGGGCAGAGAGGTCTATCCCATCTAGTGCACCATTAGGCGAGAACCCCTTCCACCTGATGCCATGTGAACGGGTTCTGTGGAAAGAGCCGATGAGGTCGGCTTCGAGGATGACTTTGATCTCGTCATACTTCTTCTTGAGCTCGTCGGTCAGATCCTCGTACGTGACTGGCGTGCCGTCCGCCATCTCAGATGTAGATGGCGATGTGGTTGATGTAGAAGCTCGTCCCACCGGGCGTGCCAGAATGTGTTGCTGCCAAAACCCACCGGCGGGCAGCGACGGGCAACACAGTAGAGCCGGGAACAACCTAGGGCTGCGGCTGGCCGAGGTCCCTCCGAGCGACGGCCCGCAAAGCCTTCTGGTACACACGTCCGATGCTGATGCAAGGGCGTGCCACCTGACCTATACCTGGTCAGGAAGGTGATGGAGATGCCTCGCTTAGTTTCCTGCATGGCATACACGTAAACATTAAATACGAGCCTCGATCGGCTCTCAGGTTATCCTGTGAATCGGCTCAAGGAGCCGATCCACCCATGATTCGTACGGGGTGCACGAATATATGGTGGTCCTGCTTGATCAAGATAAAGCTAATAAGATCTACGACGATTTAGGGTTTTCACCGCATAATCGGATCATCCTACTCAGGATTGGGCCTCGCGGCCACGCACGGTGATCGTAAGCCGATCCTAGACAAGGCCTAAAAACCAACACGAGGTTGATCCCCGGAACATCCTGTCTAGGACTAGCAAACGACACCCTACGTGCCGCTGGATCCTCCCGCCCTTTGTAAGGCCTAACTATTGCAGATATTAAACTAATCCTCGATGAACAAGGAGCAATCGTAACGGATCGGATCTACTAAATGATGATCAAGCGGGGTGCCGCCCCTACACCTAAGATAGGTGTAAGGGCGGCTAGATATGCAAGGGTTGCACTACGATAGCATGTTACGCGAAGAACTATGCTAACCCTAACACATCTATGATAACTACGTTGCTCGCCATCAAAAAGGCTTCAGTACGAGCAACGCATGAACAACGTGGAGCTTGTGCTGCCTAGATCGCAAGATGCGATCTAGGCAGCATGTTGCTTACCGGTAGAAACCCTCGAGACGAAGGAGTTGGCGATGCGCCGAGATTGATTTGGTTGGTTGAACGTTGGTTGTTGTTTATTCCATAAACCCTAGATACATATTTATAGTCCAGGGGACTTTCTAACGTGGGAATAATCCCCACCGTGCACGATACAAACTCTAACTTTTAATCTAAGATACAAACTACCATAATTAAAGATACACGGGCAATCTAGCCCAAACTCTTCGTGCAAGGCCGCTTCAGAGATCTTCCGCGTGTAACTTCCAAGCCCATCTCCCTTACGGCCCACCTCCTGATTTGGCCAAAATCTGGTGATAACAGTATCACGTAGAGGCTGTTGGTATCCTACCAAACCCTATCGAGATAATAGTAGTATCATACCAGCCTTTGTACTTATCATGTAATCCCTGATGCATATATAAGAGATACGAGCCACCCCGTCAGAGGTGTGCCAAACCATCTAGTCTCATCTGTACTTATCATAGATCCCCTGTATTCTCCATTACCTTCAAAAATGACTCATCTTCCATAGGCGCCCTGGTGATCAAATTTATTAATCCTTTCAGTGTGCAATGTAAGCCATCAAGCCTTGCCCGTCACCCTTTCCAATTCCCATTATGTATTTCACATTCCCTTTCCTCTTTATCTTCTCCACTATTTTGCTTTCAGAAATGTAAGCCATCAAGCTGAAGATATTCTCCTACCTCGCCAGCATCGACAGACTCAGCTCGTGAGCCAACCTCTTCTTCAAGGGCTGCCAGGGGCGCGCCCTCAGTCATTTTCGCCGCTTGCACCGCTGTTGAGATGTGTAGGCACCTGCTCTTCGACTGCCCCTGGGGGCCTCTCCGTCTGGACGCGACTCGGGGTGTGGTTGTGCATGCGGGTTCGTTCTCTTTCTGGGAGCTCCTTCGACTATCTCTGTCCTCCTGCGAGGAGCTCACCACCTGGCGGTGGTGGTTCAAGGCGACGGACCGACCGGCGCTTGATTCACTCCGCATTTTCTTTCTCGCTCATGTCCCCGCACACACACCTGTACGTATGGGACTGACTGGATTCCCCCCGTCTGCACCTTCCTAGGTAATGTACTAATGATACTTGTTGTGTCGTGAGCTATTCATCAACTATGGCATATATTACCTCAGGAAAAAAACTATGGCATATATATGTGTGCTAGATTCCCGCTGGATCCTGATGACTGATCAGAGCTCGGCACAGCCAATGTCCGTGAGTTGTGAGGCACCCACAAAAATTCCCTTTTACCATCATAATTGGTTATGGTGGTTTCCCTATCTCAATTTTTTTTTTCTTTGAAAGGTGCGATCTTGGAGGCCATGGTGAAATCCCCAATCACCATGAGATGGTAAGACATTCCATGTTAGACAGTTAGAACGATCTGTTTTCTGCGAAAATATTGGTCATAAACTAGATGTATTCACGTGTTCTTTTGCAGGAAGTAAATCTATTGGTTTGCTGAAGTACTGTGTTCCAATCAAGTCTATTAGTTCGCAGACAAACTAATTAGGGTGAGTACGCGCATCAACATAATTTGTCTCTGTTGTTCAAAGAAAATATCATACACCATAATTATGTTATTCTTAGGCATTATTGTATAGAAGTTATATTCATCCTCATCTGTACTTGCAGATCTTTTTTATAGGCCTAAGCTAACGAAAGTTTCGGACCGTAACTAAGGTACCTTCAAATTAATCATGCCGTCCTCAGATACCCAATTATAATGTGCTCGTGTGTTCACCTCTCTTACTGATTTATTGTTACACCATCTTGCTCACTAATTCAATGTTTCTAATAGACATTGTGTTGCGCCAAACAGTATAACATCCTATAGAACATATCATGTTTGTTTCAACTCAAGGATAAGGTTGACCAAATCAGCAATTTTCTTTGCTCAAACTGACATTGTTGCCACTAAAAATTCCACAGCAACGTGCGGGGTCTCCTTCTAGTTTATTTAAACGTGCAAGCCAAATGGGTGTATTGGGAGACCGTTTGGGCCACCAGCTCCTCCCCCTCCCATTCGGCTGGTATAACGTCTTTTTGTCGGACGCTGTATGGTGGGGGCGATTGAAGATGCTCTAAGTGCATTGGGGAAGGAGGCTGGATGGAACAAATACTTGTGTCACGTGCATGGCTCACGCGAGCGAACAAGGTTTCACCGGTTACCTAAAGAGTAAAATACATGGGTGGTCATTGAACTTGTAGGCCGGGATCACTTTGGTCATCATACTCTAAAAATACCATTTTAAGGTAACTAAATACACCAGATGATTCATCTACGGTCACTAGTTCCGCGTAGTATTTGGTGACGTGGCGAAGTGTTTACTGCTTCCAGCGATGCTTTTCTGGTAAAAAGGCCCCTCAACTAAGAAAGTAACAGTTGGTCAACAACCCACCATTTTCAGCAAAAGAGCCCTCAATCTCTCCTGGACGGTCTTTTTTCCTCAATCGTCACGCGATGCGCACGGACGGGATGCCGGCACCGACGTCTGCTGCCTCCTTCCTCCTCCCGCTAGGTAGCTCGAGCAGTTTATGGTGCGCAGCGCGCGCGGTAGGTGGGCTAGGAGCAGCGTCCGGCACAGTTTTCCGCTAAACGTGCGCGACTTCCTTATCTTGGCCAAGGCGCCAAGCACTGCAACACGTCGGCCGCGGCGAACGCTCCGGTCTTCGCCTGGCGTTGTCGACGTGCTACCGGTGCCACTCCGGCCTGAGCCTCTCTGTGGTCGACGCGCTCTCGACGGTCAGGTCGGTGCGGCAGCACCGGTACCAGCCTGGGCGTCTTCGACAAGGCGGCGGACGAGTTACTCCGGGTGCTGCCCAAGTTCCTCCACAAGTTCGATGCGGACAGCGAGCATCGTCGGCGGCGAAGAAGCTGTCTTCCAGCTGCTCCAGGAGGGTAGCACGCACGGGCAGAACCTCGAAGTAGCTCATTCTCGTCCATGAGCTCATCCAGAAGCGCGTCCGTGGAGCGTGCCCGCGGGGTGGGGCGCGACAGCTCTTGATTCCTAGCGTCCTCGCGACGCGCTACCTACATCCGGCGATCCAGCATCGCCTGCCACCGGCGAGGTCAGGCAAGCGGATGCCGGCAAAGATCTGAACCGTCGGGTTGCAAGTTTGCAACTGCCGTTGTAGTCCGCGGATCTGCTGCAGCTGGGCGAGCTCCTGGTCGAGGGGACTAGATGCGGGGTAGGGATGGAGAGCAGCGGCGGCGTGGGGAAGCGGGGGACGTGCGGCGGCGGCGGTTTTAGGTTGGGGTCTGGTCGAGCTGCAGATAAGGAAGAAAGGACCAGCGGAGTTTTGCAGGACGAGCATGACTAGTGGGTATTTTTTGAAAATGTAACGTAATCAGGGGCTGACATAGGGCCCCGCGAGTGCCAATTCGACTAATACATCATGTTCCTGGCACCAATGACCGTATCTGAGCACTAAGACGTATTTAGTTACCGTAAAATTGTATTTTCAGAGTACGGTGATGTAAGTGAACCTCGCTAACAAGTTCAGGGACCACCCATGTATTTTACTCTTACCTAAATGTAACCATTTTCCTTTTGGAAGTCGGACACCCAAATGCTCGGGAGTACCTCTGGGCCAAATTGTCAAGCCCACTAGCCACTGTAACCATGCCAACCAAGTGTAAAGAACACACTAAAGAAAACAAGTATACAGAAAAATATTAACATACACATTATAGATGCTGATATGTTTTTATACATGGTCAAATTATGAACTTCATTTGTCAACATAGAATTGGGAATAATATTTTTATGTGTAAAGCACTATTTGTAAAGTGATTTTTCATGAAGATTTACAGAGTGAAAGGTTTATTTTTCAGCAAGTGTTATTACTGTGGGGAATCAGAAGTCTAAGTCTAGAAACAAACCGGCAAATGAGATCACCGAGAGCAAAGAACTGCAAAATCACAACAGCACGTCACGTGACATCTCAAATCTACCAGCATTTACCCAGCTGCCTCTAGTGCAAAACTTACCAGAGAAGCTAGGAAACTAAGACCATGACAATCTAACAGGAGTCCGGGATAATCAGGTACCTGCTTATAATAGGTACAAGTCCGGAGAACAGGAATACAGGTAGTATCACAGACGACAGCCTTTGTAATTAAATCAGTGTTTTTTCAGTATGGCCGTCAATGCGAACCATAGGTGCCTCCTTTACAGCCAGTTACAAGCACATAAATTTATCTTGAAGCAGAACTACAACACAACAAATCCTTATAAATCAATCACTAATGCCGAGTAACTAACACCAACAGATAAGAAAATAATACAGATCATCTGGTCATAAAATGACATACTGCACAAGAATATGTTTTACCTCGATACCTCGATACAATGAGACCAGCCCTCTTCTTCAAGTGTTGCTTCAAATCCATGATATCACTTTCCCAACTAGTCACCGACTGGTTCTCACACGCCCAGATCTCTTGAGCAACCTGGCTGATCAGCCTGAAGCCATGGCTCACCAGACACCAGGACTAATCCACCGTCCCATTCCTTCAGTGCCTCAGAAAGGGAGTCGATGGTCTCAATGTCAAGATGATTTGTCGGCTCGTTGAGCAAGAGCATATGCGGCTGCCTAAATGCCAGGCACGCAAAGATAACACCAGCCTTGTGCCCATCTGACAATTTTTTCATTGGCATTACCTGGGCGTTCCATGACAGGCCGAACTTGCCAATTGCAGCTCTCATCTTCTCATCATTCCCAGGGTATCCCCTCATCATATACTGCAGGGCTGGCATGTCCAGGTACAGCTTCTCAGTGAGATGTAGATGAAACTGTGCAATGCCTAATGATTGTGGCGCCTGATCATCCCATCCAATGGAGTTAGGTCACCTGTCATGAGCTTCAGAAGTGTGCTCTTCCCTGCACCACTGACCGACCAATGCAACTCTTGAGTCAAGGTCAACACCAGAGTAAGGTTCTTGTAAATGAGATTATCTGAAGTGTATCCAAAAGTGACATCAGCAAACTGTAGAACTACTGGTAGGAGTTTGCCAAAATCAGTAAAGCAGAACACAATGATCTTTGTGCTTGACAACCTTCTCAGCAAGACCACCACACTCCATTATAGCAAGAGTTTTCTCTTTGCGAGCCTGACAAGCAAGCTTTGCAGATCCATGACCAAACTGTGTGATGTACTCCTTCATATTAGCAATCTGTTCCTGCTCCCATTTGTACTGCTTCATTTGATTCTCTTCAAATTCAGAGCAGGTTTGCACATATTGGTCATAAAACCCACTGTATAACTTGACGATTTTCTTCTGCATGTGAATGATGAATGTTGGGGAGTGTGAGATGACAAGGTGTACACGCTCAAAATACTTTAATTTCTCTTCCAGCCAGATACATGCCTCAAGATCTGCAAATAAAGGTAAAAACAATTGTCTCAGATTGCATTCAAGTAACTATAACAGATCACTAAAGCCATGCAAAAGAGACTAGAACATATAAGGGAGTCATTATTTTAAGTGTCTCACCTGGTTGAGGGAATATTACAAAAAAACATTATTTCTAATGAACAAATGTCCGAATTTCAGTTTTCAGTTATTTCAGATCATTGTACAAGACTCACCAAGATGGTTAGTTGGACCATTAAGCAAAAGAATGGTCGGATTCATGAACGCCCTTGCCAACACAATCCTCATACGCCAACCGCCAGAAGAGTCTGGAGTTGGCTTTGCATGCATCTGCTTCTCAAAACCTAGACCAAACAATTTCTGAAAAGCATGCATTTCAGCAGTTGATGCATCCATTGGGTCTATCCCCGCCATAGGCACCGCCGCATCAACCTCAGCGCACCACCTAAAGTGCAGTAAAAATATATAAAGATATTGAGCTATCTAAAATTTGAAGCAACAGCTACTCAAAAGAAAACTCAGAAGACATTTCATTGTTATTCTAATAAATATTTGCACACAACCAATACATATGTAGTCGGAGAGCTCTCATGGCTGCAACGAAGATGTAGTAGCACAAGTGTGCACTGCCCAGTAAGCACCTAAGCTACTTTCGTTTGTCCACCTCTCTCTACCTACATATTCACACTCATTCCCCACCCATCGGTGGATTTTTTGTCATTCCTTACTTTACATTCCTGTGCTCCAAAATTACAATATATTGACAAATTGCTTTGTCCAGTTTGTTGCCTTCCATACAGAAAGAGCAGACAGGGTAGCGGCGACAATTGTCCTATAAACTAACACCCATCCTTACATCAAGCATCATAATAAAAAAAATGACAAGTTAGCATGACTTTTCTATGATATCTCAGTTTTCTTAACCTTAAATTGGTTGGATTATGTTCACTGCACTACCTAAAAGTTGAAGTGAAAGTTAAGAAAATGTAATAATCCGACGGTGCATAAGATATCCTCCTAATCACATGTCGTTTTGAGGGACTCATACAAAATGATGTAAAAGCAGCAGGGCATAGGTCGTTTCGGGTGAAAAAATATAAAGAACGGACAGGAAAGATAAAGAAACTCGTAAAACAGAAAGTTGTGTAGAGGATTACAAGCTTACATCATGGGCATCCTGCTGAACTGCTGGACCTGGAAAATATTGAGATGCAGAAAAGCTTGGTGGTATTACAAGATCATTCCCTTGGGAAGGCTGGTCAGCTTGTTCCCACGAACAGTCCACCCTCCTGGACCTGGACCAAGCCACCAGGCGACATAGGTGACATATCAGATGCGTCAGCAAGCGATTGTTCCGGTTTGAGTGCAGAAACATCAAGCTACTACTCCAGGTACAGCTAAAACACATCCAACTTCAGTAGCAGTTGGCGGCATCGCCCCCACCCATGATCTTGCTCGTGACATGCATTCTGATCCTGCACCCTGACCAGGACTGCTGCTCCTGCTGCGACTATGGCTGCGGCTACGTGACCAACTCCTGCTGTGTGACCAGCTTCTGCTACGGCTTCTGCTTCTACTACTTAGGCTCATGCTATCACTTCTGCCATAGCCTCGCCAGCGGCCTCTATCTGGGCTACGGCTGTAGCTCCTGACCCAACCCTTGTCACCAAATCCTCGACGGTCATCATATCTTACACATCAATCTGAGACAAAACGATTATGTGGGCCTCAGCAGATGTAACATCATTAGTACTGTGTTTGGCTGCTGCCACAGGCAGATAACACTAAACTGCCTTTGCTTCTTTGCCTACTCTTGGTTTATTTAAAGTAGATCAAGTCACCTTCACTTCGACTAATACAAAACCAGTGTTTATCACTTGAGTAGCATGGCCATGCTGCTTCGTCTCAAAGCAACAGTAATATTCAGCAGGGATGCACGATCCTGCTGCTACCTTCAACTTCAATTCCATCTCATCATCGCTCACTACAGCAAGAGACCTCTTTAAGCCACGTGAGTCACCAATAGCACCATCAAAGAGCCGGATCTCTTCATCTAACCCTGGTAAAACAATCGATACACATGCTGAAACTGCCTTGCACTTGTGATACAACAACTTCTACGGTCGCCTCATACACAAGGTTAAGACGTGAGACACCTACATCAATTGCACCACAATCGCCATGGATGTGAAATGTGAACAGGCTACATCCTTGGCAGAAGGAGATCCCATAAAATCCTTGGCAGAAGGAGATTTACTGGCCATGTGCCGATATCGAAGAGGAAATCTATCACAAAGAGTATAAAGAGCCAATTTTAGCATCAATTCGTATATGGGATTAATTTGCCTTGTGGAAATAATTAACATTAAAAAGGTTATGATCCAGATCCCGGTAAGCAACCAACTAAAAGAATTTCCATGGTTCCATGTAAGTACCTAAGCTACTTTTGTTTGTTCACCTCTCTGTATGGATAGGAAAAATATCGGTACTGAAAATGACTGTAAAAGTAGCAGGACTAAGATAGTTTCGGGTATGAAAAGTATAAAGAACAGATGGTAAAACACAAAGTTGTATATATGATTACCAGCTTACATCATGGGGCATCCTGCTAAACTGCCGGACATGGAAAAAGTTTGGCTGCAGAAAAGCTTGGTGGTACTTACAATATCATTCCCTTGGGAAGGCTGGTAAGCTTGTGCGCTGCTGATGTTCGCATCGCCCCACCCATGAACGGACCACCCTCCTGGGTTTGAACCAAGCCACCATGCGACATAGATGACATATCAGATGCGTGAGTGAGCGATTGTCCAGGTTTGGGTGCAGCAACATCAGCTGCTGGTCCAGGTCCAGGTTTGGCCTCAGCTAAAACTGGGTCGGCTTCAGTTGCAGGTGGCGGCACATCAAAGCCAGATCTTGCCCACGGGCTGCCTTCTGACCCTACACCCTGATCACAGCTTCTGCTCCTGCTGCGACTATGGCTGCGGCTACGTGACCAACTCCTGCTGCGTGGCCAGCTTCTGCTACGGTTTCTTCTCCTAGTACTTAGGCTCCTGCCATCACTTCAGTCATAGCCTCGCAAGTGCCTCTATCTTGTCGACTTGAGCCATCCCGATCAACAAATCCTCGCTTCCAGTCTTGCTTAGAAAATAAAGTGCAAGCAACTCCAGAAGCCCCAGCCCTTCCCTGTGTACCCTATGCAATGCCCATAATCTTCGATCTCAGTTGGAAAGTCATAATTGATTATCACTCCTAAAAAAACATGGGAACAGTGAGAAATAGGAGGACAATTAGTAAACATCATTAGGCTTGACACAAAGAGATGTCAAACACTAGTAAGATTTTAACATGTGATAACCAAAAGGCCTCACCAAATGTCTTTGATGTTGAGTCCACGAGCAGCAACATCAGTTGCTACTAATACTAGAACCCTGCCAGTCTGAAACTGATTAAGATTATGATCCCTTTAACCCTGTGATTTATCGCCGTGAATGCTTGCAGCAGCAAAACTACGGCCAATCCCACACGCAAGTTGGCCGCACAATTTCTTGGTTAAGCAAAATAGCATGACCTTTCAACCCCCTTCTTCAGCTCTAAGAATCTGTCCTCCAAACGGTGCTGCTTATACATTGGTGGAACTATCTCTATATGCTGCATCCATACACAACTGTAAAACTTAGAAATGGACCATCCAGCAGAAATGGCCAAAAAAGTATGATACATCAAATGCATTATACTAAAGTTGAGTGCTCACGAAATACTACAATACTTAGCACCAATTGGCAGTTGTCACATTAAGACTTAATAATGCACCTAGAGCTTCTAATTGAAGGCGACCATCCAGTATGACAAACAAACAAACAAACAAAAAAACAAGAATGTGGTCATGAGGATTACCTCTGTAATGGATTTGTTGGCAACAAGTTCATCAATGCTATTGATCTCGACAGCATCTCTCCGTAAATCACCAGCTATTATTGTAACTTCATTTGGCCAAGTGTCCACATTTGCATCGAGCATAGAAAGGGAACTCGCTCTAGTGGCAAGGAGCCTCTTATTGCACTTTTCTACTTCGTCTCTGGTGATATGATCTCCATGAGCCTTTAAATTGCTACTGAGGTTAATAGGAGAAAGGCCAGAACTTAATGCCTCAGGATCAACAGAATTTGTGTTATGAGTGCTCTTTATGTCAGCTCTGACATCAAGGGACCTATACATCTTATGCTTAGCTAAGCTGTTTTGGTGTGTCCAAGTTCTTCCTGCAGAAACATCAGCATTGCCAAGAGACAGTACGATCGCGAATGGAGGTGCAGCCATCATCTCTTGTTTCCAACAACTGAACATGATGGGTAAAATGCAATTCAGCAATCTTAACGGCAAGAAATTGTACAGAATAATTTGAAATTCAAGGACAATAAAATTAGGAACCCAGAGGTGACCATGGAAGTATACCTTTCACTTCAGATTGTTTTTCTTCTTCTTGAGGAGAGGACCAATCTTCTATCAAATAAAGAGGAGCTGCTGCGGAAGAAGATCCTCCGTCTCCAGTGGGAACTTCCTCCAGACCAGGACTTTTCACTTTCCTTCTATCCTTTTTAGAGCTCAAGCCCTTCGTTGCCAATTTCTCGCCTTTGGAACTTTGCAACCAGATATCATTCCCAAAAACAGGATCATCTTCACATGGATCATCACTCGGTGTAGGCTCATGCTTAAAAGCACGGACATTATACCCATCTCTTGGAAAGATGCGGATTTGGTTCAATATTATGTTCTCTGATATCTCTACCCCTTGGTCAATAGACTTTTGACAAGCTTTAATACCTGGTGGTGTTTCTCCATGAAGTAATGCATCAATTTGTGCCATCTCCTTTTTTGCGTAATGATCATATCTTTGAATCCAAAACCTATTATATTTCCCTACTTTACCCACGGTGTCCTGTAGAGCAGCGGTACATACATCCTTCAACACGCCTTGCAGGCGTCCCGCCTCTGAGGTATGAACTACGAAGGTGCCCACTGCTAACCTCACCTCATAACTATTACCAGTACTTTTATGCAGTACCTCAAATGCCTCCCTTAAGGCATGCATTCCCAACCTGATTTTGCTAACATCCCTCTCAGGAGCTAGAAACATGTGGTTCTTTTTGAATTGAACAACTGTAACTCCTTCTCCTGACATGAAATTCTTTCTGTTTTCACTTTCCAGCTTGATTTCAAATGTCCCATTTGGGTTCCGCCATCCCATTACATAAAGGTTTCTCCCATATAAGCAAATGTCAAGTGTACGACCAAGGTACTGAAATGTGAAGGTAAAACAGCCAGCTGGAGGAGTGGTAAACAGCACCTTGTTGTTTCCAAATAAGCTAGACAAGTCAAAATGCAGGCCATTCAATTCACACCATCTACGCAGGCGTCCGATTGCATTTGGATAGGTATCAAGAAACTTTTCTAGGTCATCCAATGAAATAACTGCTGTATCAGGTCCGGTTTCCTTGATATACTCCATTGCCTATATAGAAAAATAGGGACTTAATATTCAAACTTTAAAAAAGTAGTACCCCTAAAGAGAAACCTAATTTTTTTTTTTTGCGGGGAAGAGAAACCTAATATTCAATCTGGAAATGATTTAATTGAACATTATAAGTATAACTAGGTAATGATATAGATGTTCCTTTCAACCATAATAGTGAACCAATAATAGCTTAGTTGTACAGTTCATTTTTTCCTCTTTCACTTGCCTTTTCTTTCTTTTTGCTCTTCTTTGTTTGTTCTTTCGCTTCAGCTGGCTGTGAACTTTGCGCCATCTCAGTGCTCTCCTTCTGATACAAATAACGCTCATTTAGATACGTGTTCAAGAAAAAATAACAATAATGAATCAATAAAATACTATGTACTGTCTGTGTTAAGCAACTAACCATTCTCTGGAGCATCATGGAGAACCCATCAACAGAAAAACCTGAGCAAAACAAGCGAACGGGGCCACTGTTGCCAATAGCCTTGTTCAAAGCTATCTGTGAATATATGCCCTTAAGTCTTGGAAAGTCAGGAAGGTATCTGAAAGCTTTGATTCGCTTTGTAATGGATTCCCAAGTGTCAGCATCCCTCTCACTGGTAGTATCAACAAGTGAACTTATTGTCTTTTGTGTACCATTATGATGGTGAACCTTAAAGTCTAAAGGCATCACACCCTGCCCAAGCTTAAATAGGTCAACTATCTCCTTCCTTGACTGAAAATCAGCAGCTCGAATACTCTTCAGAGCTCCTTTCATCAGAGAAGACAATGCCATACGAATGAAACCCCTCATGATACCTGTCCCAAGATATGAACAAAACATATATCATTGCGGATTATTTATATGCCTGTGCACAAAGAGAGATATGCGCATGCATAACATATGGAGAGCAACAAAATGGATACAAGCAGTGCGATTCAGAAAGGAGATAGGGCATTTTGATGTTGCAAAACCACCAAAATTTTGAGCAAAATTTCCAGCCCTCGAAAATGCATATGAATTCTCTAACACGTATGCTCTCCAAACTGGTGATATGGCAATTAGGAGAAGAAATGACAGAAGACATAAGTATTATCAAGAGACAGAACTATCATCAAAACGCCAGCCTCATTCAAGATGCGCTTGGTTATCACAAAGAGTAAATTTTACACGCATACATATGCACTAGGGTGTGTCACCATCATGTAAGAACAGTGTCCAGTAAAAGAATATGTGATGATACCTGGCTGGAGAACAGAGTTGCAACTTGTGAAGGGAAACTTTTCTTGACTGATCAACGAAGTAAAAGTGAGTCCTATTTCAACCACTGTGCCTTCAATTGACCGAACCTGCACCAGGAAAAAATTTGCTTAAGAAAGTCTTGCTGCACAAGTATCTAGCAATAAAATGTAACGATTGGTATGTGACTATCTATAATTATCTGCTAACATAGACTTTGTGAAAAATAAGGCAGCAAATTTACTAACAAGATGAAACATTTACTCCTCACAAACACATACCCAGTATTAACAAGCTCTCAAAGCACAACAGTGACATATTTTCATAACCATTGTAATTTAAGGAAGCGTGTTTATATTCATTAAACAAACGTCGTGATCATAACTATATGAGTGGGTTTTCATGTCCTAGGTCGACTTTGACTTGGTAGGTGGCAGCACATTGCTGGAGACTTTGTTTGTAATGTTGTGTTTCACCTCTGTAAGAGCTGAGTTTATTTTCCTTGAAGCGTGGTCAAGCACATATCTCAAACTTAAGATGAACATCTTCTATTCTCCTAGGGATTGATCACACAACTAAATGTTATGGTTTGACTACAAAATGAAAGAAAAGCAATAAAAGCCAGTAAATATCCTAGTTAAACTGATAAGTCAAAACAAAATAGAAGAGCAAAACCAAAACTATCAGCTAAGACTTTTGTGGAAAATTGATCAATGAATGACACCTACAAAGGCCTGGGATAAAAAAAAATACCTAGACCTGCAGGGGGGTGAGCACATCTTAGCTTTTCACTAAGAAACGGAACATGATGCGCCACACAGAGGCCAAGCCTCTAACACGGGTGGGTTGGGAAGACTAGCTACTGAGCAAGTTATATTATTATGTTTAACAAACTAAAACCCATATGGCTTTTTTTGGTAATAACAATAAGCCATGCCTCAGTTCTCCAATTGGAAGCTGATGGTTAACTAGTCATTTTTTATCCTCTACTCCATCTAATTACGCTCTATCCAAGCTTCAGCAATTCATGATAGCAACAGTAGTTCAAGCTCAGACTCCCTGCAAATAGTGAACTTTTAAATAAACTACGGAATGATCAGTTGAATGACTGAGATGACAAATATATCAGCATGTCAGGTACTGTCTATCCCAGCAACAATCATTAATGAAGAAGCATATCAGCAACAATGCAGCAAGCACCAATGGAGCAGTAGATTTACATAACCAATCTTGAGACAGCACGACGGGAAGCAAAGTAATCTAGGATGAGTTGTGAAACAAACAATACAGGGCGGAATAAACCACAGCTGTGCATTGCAACTTGTAAACAGCGCATAACTCGAGACAAGATATCATCCGTACAACTTATACAAAACTAAAACCAGGAAAAACAAACCATTAGCATGTGATGAACTAGACATGACGTGATTACTAAGAAAGCGGAAAGGGGTTACTATGCATACGGAAAACAGATCATGTAGTATGGTAAGCTTTCTATGTGTGTAACAGAAATCTATGAGAATGATATGGTGGCTACAGTGTAAGTAAAATTGTCTTTTGCATGGCCCTTAAAATTATATATATGCAACAAGTCAGTTTTCCCCAGTGTAGGTATTTTTGGCGAATCCCCGATGCAGGTTAACCCATATTCCCGCAGGAAACCTACCAACATTAGTGTAGCAGAAAATGAAATGATGATGATTATATGACATGTACATGGTAATGCAACTGATCCCCCAACAGCTGATGAATAAATAAGTAAACAACACAGCAAGCTACATATCCCCTGAAATCATGTACATACACGCCAGCTTAGAAGGTTGCCTCCACATGCAGTACCCAATACACATCAGCACAAACATTGGTCTAACAGAATATCAGATCACGACTCTGCCCATCCAAGCTAACTGCAAGCAATTGTGTCCCCCCAACAACAGCACAAGGATCAAGAAGCATCTAGAGACAACGCAATGGGGTGGTGAAATAAACACATAGTCATAAACAATGTTGATACTGTAACTGCAGGCTAACCAATATCCAACACGGAAACTAACCAGCATTGGTATAACAGAAAAAACAGACTATGATGATGATTATAATCCCATCTAATTGGATTCTATGCTAGTTCATCAAAGGGAAAGAACGGAGACCATTACCTTGGCAGGCACAATCCAGCTCAATCGACAGACTGGCAGGTGACAATATATAGATCACCCAAATCAAACCTCCTGCGCAACAAAACCAGAGAGATAAAGGTGAGGTGCATTTTATCAGAATTAGCGAGTGCACATAGGGACTGGAATACGGCTCCTCAACAGCGACGTCTAGCCAAACCACCCAAGCACTTCCCTGCCCTGTCACGCCAGCGATTGTACATCTATACAACGAGTTTCATGGACATGGGAAACCCTGGGCGAGGCGAGCGCGGCCGCTGAACGCAGCGGCGCCCATGCTCGAGATGCAATGCAATCCCCCGACAAAATACCATCATCCGCGAAGCGACCAACCCCCGCTACCCCCATCGCTGCCAAATCGTCGAACAAAACCCTGGAAAATCGAGTGAAATCGCGTGTCGTCGAGGGAGTAACACTATGCGAGGCGAGCGGCCGCTGAACGCAACGGCGCCCATGTTGGAGATACGATCATTCGCGACGCGACCAGCCCCAGCTACCCCCATCGCTGCCAAAACTTGAACCAAAACCCTAGAAAATTTGGGGGAAATCGCGTGTCGTGGAGGGAATCCAAATCCCGCCACCCGAAATTCCAAATCCCGCCCCACACAAAAAAAAAAAAAAAAATCAGAAGGCCAACCACGAGAGGAGGTAGGGAGGGAGGTGGCGCGATGTGATTACCAATGCCGGTAAGAAGGAGGAGGCTCCCTCCAAGCTCCGGCCAGCGACGAGAGGAGGGAGGAAGGTGGCGCGCCTCGTAGGGCTGAGGAGTGAGGAGGCGAAGAGACGTGAGACGGTGAGAGGAGAGGCAGGCCGCCGGCCCGCCGTCAGGAGCGGAGACTGTGGACAGGGAGAGCTGCCCGGTTCTGCGCTTGCCTGCGATAAAAGGAGTAGCTTGCTCCGTGTCGTAGGGCCGAATAGGGCAAGCAGTCCACGGCCCAGTCAAGGCAGTTTGCTTTTCGTTGATCAAGACGCCCTGGTCGGGTATCGGGCCTAGCCCATTTTACTTCTTTTCGATTCCTGTTTCTGTTTTTTCTTTCTCTTTTGTTTGTTTTTCTGTTTTCTTTTTCTTTTTTTGTTTCGTTTTCTTTTCTGTTTTTTTTTATTTTTTGTTTAAATTAGAAAGTTATTCCAAATCGAAAAGCATTGAAATTTAAAAATATTCAAATTTGAGAAGTGTTTGAATAGGAAAGTGTTCAAATTTAAAAATTGACCGTATTTGAAAAAATATTTATATTATTTTTCTCTGTAACTTTCGTCTCGTTTTTTAATTTGGTCTTTAAAACAATTTACCGTCTCAGATAGTTCGGTGGATATCACTATGGATGGCCATACGGGGACATCACGTCCTTACCGCATTTTTTGGAAGGATTTAACCGACGTTGGTTGTTCGAGAATTTTGGCAGGACGTCGGGTACGGGCGGAGCCCCCCGTACCGAAGGTCGTTACCGCCTCGGATTACCTCTTTATCTCTCGTTTCTTTCCTATTTTGTTAGGATTCTTTTCTTGGTCGGCCCTTTCCTCTTTATCACGAGTTTATTCCTATTGCTAACCTCTCATAAACTTCCCCAAGGTCTTTCTTCTTTCCACATAAACAGATCTCTTCACCGCTGCTTTCATCCTCCAAATAACCTTGTGTCCATGTCTCAACCTTGGAACATCACTCAAACCAAGGGAGACCATCGAAGTTCTTCATCAAGTAGCACAATGTCAGAGGTTGCCAAGGAGAAGGCAATTGAGGGTGTTGGATTGCATATATTGTATTTATTGTAATTGCAACCAAACCCTAGGCCTCTGGCCTATTATATAAACACTGAAACCTCACGTCATTATATGTGTGAGGCTTCCCCAAAACCCTTCTACATGGTATCAGACTAATCTCGGTCCTACCCTAGCCATCGCCGCCCCCTTCCCAACCCTAGCCGCCGCCTCTTCGGCGCTGCCGTCCTAGGCCACCGCCACCCCTAGCCCCAACCCACCTTCCGCTGCCATGGAGCTCCCTGCCCTCACCGACGGGACCTCCGCCGCCCCTGCGGCCGCTTCGGCTGCCGCCCACGTACCCGTCGGCGCCCTGCGTCACGCCGGCCCCGTCCTCCTCTCCTTCGCCGTCGGGAACTACTCCAAGTGGTGCATCTACATGCGAGCCTCTCTCGGCCGCTCCGGCTACCTCGGCCACGTCGACGGCACCGTCGCCGCCGCCCCCACCAACGCCGAGTGGGCCACTGCCGACTACACCGTCCTCAACCACCTCCACGCCGCCATCGGTGAAGACGTCACGGACATGATACTTGCGGGGAATCGGACCGCGCGTCATCTGTGGCTCGCGGCACGCGACCTCTTCACCGCGAACAAGGCGAACAAATCCATCTACCTTGACAATGACTTTCGCCAGCTTGTGCAGGGATCCCTCTCCATCCACGAGTACTGTCGCCACCAGAAGCACCTCGTCGATGCGCTCTTCGACAACGACTCTCCCGTGAGCGACCGCGCCCTCGTCCTCAACACCCTGCGTGGCCTCGGCCCTCGCTTTGCCTCCGCCGCCACGGTCATCTCCATGACTGACCCGCTGCCCACCTTCCTCCGCACCAAGGCGATGCTCCTGATGGAGGAGATGCAGCAGGCCAACGTGGCGGCCACCTCCGCCACCACCGCCCTCGTTGCCCAGGCCCGTGGCCCCGCCCCTCCATGCCCCGGCCCCGGCTGCCGCGGTGACGGTCCCGCCCCTGGCGCGGGCGCCGGGAAGGGCAAGCAGCCGGCCAAGCAGAAGGGCCGCACCGGCGGACGACAGGGTGGAGGCGCCACCCAGGCCACCCAGACCGCCCGCACGCCTGCCCCGGCCGGCCCGTGGGTCTGCTTCTTCCCAAGAGCTGGCCAGTGGCGCGCCCCTCCTCTGGACAGGGCATCCTAGGCCCTCGTCCCCAGGCCTACACCGCCACCGCGCCGTCGACCTCGACGCCCACGTGGGACAGCTCGGCTCTCATCGCCGCCCTCAACAACCTCGCGCTTTAGCAAGGTGGTTGGGTCATGGACTCAGGCGCGTCCTCGCACATGACCAACGACGATGGTAACCTCACTCGTTCCTCCCCCCTTCGCACTCCTCACTTCGTCACCGTCGGGGACGGCACCACCATCCCATTGCCTCTTCTGGTTTCACCTCCTTTCGCACACTTTCTGGTCACGTCTTTCGACTCAACCATGTACTCCTAGTACCGCACATTATTCGCAATTTGCTTTCGGTTCGCAAGTTTACCCACGATAATATGTGTTCCATTGAGTTTGACGTATTTGGTTTCTCTATGAAGGACCTAAAGACCCGTCGCGTGATTCTTCGTTGCAATAGTGACGGAGATCTCTACACCTTTCCCACGAGGATCAGCTTTCACCGTTCTTCCTCCGCCGCTTTTGTCGTCACCGCCACCGCCGAGCTATGGCACCAGCGTCTTGGCCATCCCGGGCATGATGCCATGTCGGCTCTTCAGCGTCTAGATTTTATCAAGTGTAATAAATTTAGTCGTACTCGGGTGTGTCATGCATGTCAACTTGGCAAGCACGTTTGTTTACTGTTTAGTCAGTCTACTACAACGTCTAGTGCCATCTTCGATTTTGATACATTGTGATTTGTGGACATCTCCAATTATAAGCACCTCTGGTTTCGATATTACCTTGTCATTGTCGACGACTATTCTCACTTTTATTGGTCTTTTCCACTTCGCAAGAAGCCATGTGCTCCCCGCACTCTCGAAACCTTTTCCGCTTATGCGCGCACGCAGTTTGGTGTCACTATTCGCTCCCTCCAGACAGATAATGGTAAAGAGTTCCTCAACAAGACTGTTGATACTCTCCTCACCACCAACGGCACCGCCCTGCAGCTATCATGCCCATACACTTCCTAGCAGAACGGTAAAGCCGAGCGTGTCATTCGTACCATTAATGATACTATGCGCACCCTTATGTTCCAGGCTCACATCCCAGCTCCTTTCTGGGCCGAGGCTCTGGCCACTGCCACATACTTGCTTAATCGCCGTCCTAGTACAGCCATAAAATCCCAGGTTCCCTACACACGCCTCCACAGTCGTCCTCCCTCATACACTGATCTTCGAGTCTTCGGTTGCCTTTGTTATCCTAACATCGCGTCCACCGCCCCACACAAGCTCAGTGCACGTTCTATGGCATGTGTCTTTCTTGGGTATCCCTCTAACTATCGTGGTTACCGCTGCTTTAACCCTGTCATTGGGAGAATTCTTGTCTCGCGACATCTTGTCTTCGATGAGATGGTTTTTCCTTTTCAGCATGCAGCTTCGTCATCCGCGCCTGCGCCTCCTGCGCCGCGCGGACTCGACGACCTCTTCGACACGTCGTCCGTGCCCCCACCGCGAGCTCCTGCACCAGCCCCGCGCACCCCAGCGCCGGCCCGAGTGCACCTACCCCGGCCTCGAGCGCCCCTGCCTCGACGCCGCCTCGCCCAGCCGGGTCCTCTGCCGCGACAGAGAATTCAGCGTTTTCTCTGCCGCGACCGGATGCCACGGCAGGAGTTCCGGCAGTTTCTCTATCACGGCAGGCGGCCACGACAGGAACTCCTGCTGCACCTCTTGCTCGGTCCGCCGCCGCACGCCGTGCCCCTGCCACGGCTGCTGCCGCCGCGGCCCCGGCGGCCTCCTCCAGTGGGGCCTCCGACCCTCGGCGCACGCGCTCCGGACGCCAAGTGCGTCCCGTGGACAGGCTCAACCTCTCCGTCGTGGACTCCGTTGCCGACATCGTCCCCACTACCTTTCGCCAGGCGATGCATGATCCTCAGTGGCGTGCTGCCATGTCCGCTGAGTACCAGGCTCTCATCGACAACAACACATGGTCACTTGTTCCTCGCCCTCCGCGTGCCAACGTCGTCACCGGCAAGTGGATCTTTCGTTAGAAGTTCCACTCGGATGGCACCCTCACGCGCAACAAGGCCCGAAGGGTTGTTTGTGGGTACTCCCAGCGCCCCGGCATTGACTACGAGGAGACTTTCAGCCCTGTTGTCAAGCCTGCTATGATCAGTCTCGTTCTGCATATTGTTGTCTCCAGCTCCTGGCCCATACGGCAGCTTGATATGAAGAACGCATTCTGATAAGGGGTTGCCCGATCTTCTCAGTAAGCACGGTAGTGATGATGATCACGAGATGAACACAGCGGAGATAACTTGATGATGAAGTGGATGATAACTTGTATGATACAACGAAGTCTCTCGGTTAGTCTATGTCGCCAATGCAACAACTCTCAACCTGCAAGATATTCGCAACTCCACACACTTGCGCACGTAGCCGCCGACCACGAAGCGGTAAGTTGCAACCGTCTAATTCCCAATGGAACATCAGATCACACAAGACTTTTAGGGTATATACCAAATCAATGCAATATGGTGTAGGAATTCGATAGAGTTGCAAAGCAATCAACTATGAACTAGGGTTTATCTTAACGTGGTCTAAACCTAATTTGGGGGCGTCATGGGCACTTATATAGGAGTTCTGGACGACGAGAAGTTGAAAATACACATAGAAATCCGACCCAGATTGGATCTGGTCGAGACAGACTCGGAAGTCGGTCATACGGCCGGTCGACCGGGCCTGGGACCGGACAGTACGGTTTGGACCGGGCCTGGGACCGGGTCATGACTGGGAAGCCGAATTGTCTTACAGTACACCCTCCGGTTGGCACCAGTGCAGGATTCGGTTGGAACCGGGCTCACCCGGCGTGGGGACGATTGGACCGGGCCTGTGACCGGGTCGGCCGGCGTGGCAGCCGGTCGAACCGGGCCTGGCACCGGCCTGGATAGCTTCTTCTTCCTCCCTCGCGCATGCCGCCCGCTCCTCCCTCGCGCGTCCATGGGATGTCTTCATGTCCAGCTTCATGTCTAGCTTCACGTCCAACTGTTCCTCTCCTCCTCGTGCGATGCTTGCTTCCTCTACATACCTGATCATGCATAAGTAAAAGGACTTAGGCAGTATAAAGTTCTCATCAATCAAACTATCATTTAGGAACAAGTTCACCTGTTGTTTGAGTAGCTTTGCACGAGCCCTTGTAATGGGTCCAATCCTGACTTCATTGGACTTGAGCTTCACAGCAGCATCGTCTTCATCTTGCAATGTCCTAACGGGCCACAAGGCCCATGTCCTACCGGGCCTCAAGGCCCATGTCTTGTGGGTCCCACCTACTGTATATTGCCACGTGTCATGGTTGTCGCAACGATGTTAATTTATTTGAGAGCAGATGATGCCACGTGTCATCATTGGGGCAAGCCACCGCATCGCTGAGAATATGGTAGGCGACAAAACAATATCACCCGACCGTAATAATTACCCAATCATTGGCCTGACACATCGGTCGGGTACAGAGGGACCGCCCGACAAGGTGTAAGTCCGTCACAACGGTCTGGGCCAGCTGGGCTTTGGGCTTGGACCTACCCGTTATGGATCTGCGACGCACATTCCTAACCGTCAGTCTGGCCATCTGTGACGCGATATCCGCCACGGTCCTGCAAACCGTCAGTATGAAACCTCCATGACGAATTTTGCACATTCGGCTGACGAATTAAAATCGTTATAGAAGACCCATATTTTACTAGTGAATATTGCAGTTCGCAGTTATATGTGACATATTTTTCCAACATGTCTAACTTAAACAAACATGCGAATTGTATTGAACACATCCTAGCTCAGCCGCTAAACTCTAATGTTGTGCTATGAGCGTTTAAAACCTCAAGATAGACATTGCGTGGCAAAGATTCAGCAACACACTTTAATATAGACTTTGCCCAGAATTTGACCAAGGGCTAGCTCCACCACTGATTCTGTGGACTTATTATGAGATTGCAAGGGATGGTTTCCTTTGAACATACCTTAAAAAAATTGTGAAATAAATAGACCTACAGTTATGTGCTAAGAGAATGTCATCTAGTAGTATTTAACATTTTACAAGTATTCTAATATTAGAAATAGCTTAAATGTAAAATTATATATTAGCTTCTGAAGTTATAGGCAGAAGCAATTTTTTTTTCGAGAACACGCGTAAAGCGTGCCTTATCTTTATAGAAGAGAAAGCATAATAAAGTACAAGAACAGCACCAAGGTGCTGAGAACACACACACGCCACCCGTCCTCCGCCTAGGCCTACTCTCTCGCTATATCTAGCCTCCCTCCTCTCCTGGCCCTCTCCCACAGGTGAAAATCATCTCTAATCTGGATGACCATTTGGTCCACCGTCTTCTGCTCCCTGACGTTTCCGAAAGCCCTCACATTTCGCTGCTTCCAGATCGTCCATGACGTGCTGATGACCATGGAGTCGAAGCAATTCAATAAGCTATTTCCTCAAGTCCGAAGAAGGCATAATGTGCTTCTGTTCACAGGTAACCACAAATTTTACATGATAACCATCATTTTATCAAGTTATTTTTAATTTGTTATCTAGTAAAGTGAATTTTTCATACGGAATTTTCTTTTGCTCCCCGTATAATATTTTGTTCCTCCTATAGTTGCAACTTGTTCCGTGGCTTTTTTTTTGTTCCCATAGTAGTATTTCCTCTGATCCATATTAATTGTATTAATATAAATGTATTTAAACATATTTTAGTTCTAAATATATTCATACTAGTGGTAAGTAATACAAATATGAGGGAGCAGCACTTTATTTACTTTTTTAATCAGCTTGGAGTTGTTAACTTTTTGCACTTAAAATAGGATGGCTTATTTGTTCAAGTAGGGATAGCTGTACAACTAAAATAATCACCTGAGGTCACCCCGTCAAGTGTACACGGACCAATTTGTACCATCAGATCAATCGGCTTAACAAAACCCAACTTTGCAGATTAATCTAATCATCAAGCATTAAATTTGCAATTAGCATTTACCACCACGAGGAGCACTCTTCCAAAAAAAATTTCAAATAGGTGTTCCGGAGAACGTACTTCGCCAAATTTTGCAACGCACGCCCCCTTAAAATAGACAACTTAAACTTTTATTACTTATTATTACATTACATACACTATTACAACCCAAAGTCGCCAAATCTAATTCTAAGGCAAATGTAACATTATTAGTAGAATGTTTCGTTTCTGCCACATTCCCACAACACTAACAGGACTTTTTTTTTTGCGAATAACACTAACAGGACTTAGCTTCTCCTACTTTTGGCACATTCATCATAGACCCAATGTTTTATTTTTCTTGACAAATATCAGTCTAAGGTTGTTGCTATTCTTCATCTTCTATTAAAGTAGACCAAGTCACCTTCACTGCAATTAATGCAAAACCAGTGTTTATCTCTTGAGTAGCACGCCCATGCTGCTTCGCCTCGAAGCAACAGCAATATTCAGCAGGGATGCACGAGTCTGCGGCTACCTTGAACTTCAATTCCATCTGATCATTGCTCGCTACAGCAACCACAGACCTCTTTAAGCCACCCGGCTCACCAATAGCACCATCAAAGAGCCGGATTTCTTCATGTAACCCACTGGTAAAACAACCGAGACGCATACTGAAACTGCTTTGCACTTGTGATACAACGACTTCTATGGTTGCTTCATATGCAAAGTTAAGACGTGATACACCAACATCAATTGCGCCACAATCGCCATGGATGCGAAGTGTGAATGGTCTACGATCCCATGTGTCTATGTTATCCAAGCATGATACACCATCGATTACCTGTAGATCTTCTTTTTCATGTTCGCCTGCCTTGATCTTCATGTCATATTCGATTAGAATAGTACCGACCAATTCGATCCCTCTCTTAGGGCCAGCCATGTTGATGAGAGAACCCTACATAATCAAATAAAAGTAAGAAATATCTAAAGCTAAATACTTCCCTTATGATGTTTTACTTGTAGCAATATTTAGACTTCAGTCAAAGGCATACTTTATAATTAATGGCCAAGATTTTTTTTCCACATATCAAACAAAGATAACGGTGTTAGCTCGTGAAATCAGCCCCTGCTATTTATTTGATTTTATTTTCAATCCCAAAAATTCAATTAAGTAAGCCTGTCAGAAATGAAATCTGGTGATGGGATGATTCATGCTATGCATATAAACAAATGAAATCGACATTACTGAAGTTTACTTGGTAGCACCCAAGAGTCCAGAAATATTCTACTCCGTATTTGATTTTCTATTGACTAAGTGATACTTAGTTTCATAATTTAGATTTGTTATTATAGCAAATCATTATTTCATAATACAAGAGTAAGTATAGTAGTGGCTGATGGTCATGGACCAACTTTTTCGTGGCTCAGTTCGCGACCATGGACCTAGATGTTTACTCTGATGATAGGTTATAAATAGACTTATTCATTGAAATAATTGCAGACATGTATAGATGTGCACACCTGCTTCACGATGATGGGATCATCCCTGCTAAAGTTGACGATATAATTAAGTAATGGATTCAGATTATCCCGAGCTGCAATGTATCCATATAACTCAACTGAGCCAAGCTCCGCAGGAATTTTAGCCAACCTTAATGACAGAAACTGCAACATGTGACGACTTGAGTGTGACACACAAGTTCCATCGTACATTCTGCAATCTGTGGGATCTGAAAACATCATTGCATCCAGCCAAGCTTCATACAAAAAATACAAGTTCTATTAGAATTGGAAAGTAATAAGAGAAACGAATGCTTGCCATATGGAACATTAATATGCCGTTTAAGGATTCCATGGTCCTATCGGAATTTTTTCCTCTCATTTAAGAGAAACTACAGATGTTCTCTTTAGTAGGAATTTTGCTCCCTTGAAAAAAAAAATCTTCCGAGAAAACCAAAGGAAAAAAGAAATTAACATCAGGAGTCCAAGTTCGTTCATGTTTGCTTTGTACAGAAAAAGAATCCATCCAACATATGTTTTTCCAGTGTGCGGTCTCTAATAGAAAGTGGGCAGATCTAGCTAAAATCACAGGAGTCCATGTAGGCAATAGTTTTGAATCAGTGTTTCGGCTTTGGATTAGTAATAAGAAACATGTGATGCTTAATATGTTCAGTACAGCAGCTATGTGGTTGCTTTGGAAAATAAGAAACCGTTTGTGATTCAGAATGGCAGCTGCAAGAACTCATCGCTCATTTCGCAAAGCATGATCCCACGGTTAAGAGCTGGACACTGATTTGTCCAGCATGAGATTTGGAGTACTGCAAATGGTGGGTGTCAGGGCTGGGGGCATTGGCAGCCACACCAGAAATGATCGCATGGATGGACTGGCGCCTCTTGCTGAAGAACCTTTTGGTGAGTACCTGCTTGCTGAGAGCGAACAACGAGAACAAGTATACTGGAGTATATGTATATGTGTGCTAGGTGCCATCAACACTCCAGATGCTGCCGCAATCATGTTCAGTAAAGCATCGGGTACGCCATGCAGTATTGCCATCCACTCCATTCATGCGATATACATGCACGTACGCCAGCGGCCACTCCATGATCCATCCCTGCCATATGCGGCCACCATCTCGGCGTGTGTTCTTCAGGGCGGCCGACGGCCAGAGAAGCTCGTGTTCTCACTTCTCACTGTAACGAGCAGTCGTGAGGACGGGCGGCTTTCCAAATATCTGGTATAGCGACAGAACCACCGGCAATGAACATCCATTACTCCACCTCGACCATAGAGAAGAACCTCGGAAAGGGGGCGGAGCAGCTAGCTCCTGTTGGACCGGCTCTCTCCACCCAATGCGGGGAGAGGCGACACACGGAACGGCAGAGATGCGGGGGGTAGCGCGCGGAACTGCAGATTTGATGGAGATGTGCGGCTGGAAGGGACCCACCCGCACATGGACAGCGGCAGGCAGACGCCAGAACCCTAGCGGCTGCAGGTCTCAATCTCCTCCTACGAGCGATGGAGAAGAAAACGTCTCGCGTGGGGACATAAACGAATCGGTATGACTTATAAGTGGCATGGTGGGTAATTTTTATATGAAATTAGAATCCACCGCGGCAAAAGCAGGGGTCTGGCTGTTGTAGTTGTAGGAAATACACTAGGAAAAGCAGGTAGATTTTTAGAATCTGCTGTGAAAAAATACCCCTTTGGTTAGCTTTTTGATTTTTGACAGCAAAAGCAGGTTTAGAAAGCAGAACCAAACACACCATCAGTTGTGTTGGATAGGATTGGCCCTGACACTTTTGTCCTCACATAATACATTTTTGTATTGTTGAGTCAATTTCAGTCTAGCTTATTCCTTTCTATAACATAAACAATCACATAAACTGACTTGAGATCAATTGAGTAGGCACATTTTAATTTATTTTCTCTCTGCATTTCTTAAATTTTAGGTCAGATATCCCGCAGCAACCGTGCGGTGTATCATCTAGTTATTTTTGTCTTGATGCAATGCGGACTGGAACTCTAAGAAGAGAATGATAGCTAATCGCCCCAGAAAGGAAAGATCCATTTAGAACTACCAAGACAAGTCCTGTTTTATGTTGATTTTTTTCCGAGTGGAAGACAACATCATATCCTACGTTACAAATATTTTCATAATTTTCCATGACTGTCTGCATATGTAGGGAGCACAAAAACTGGTTAACATTTTTTATGCACACAACATACATGCTAAAAAGAATGAAACACTGGCGCAAAGGACATGATGCTATCGCACAAATGTTCAACATAAAACAGGCTTTTGCGAGGAACGAAAAAGATGAACATCATTCTGGTGTGAACTGAAACCAATTCAGGAAAAAAAAAACTAGAGAGGGAAGCAGGGCAAAGCGCAACTGAAAGATTTAGGGGGTTATCTGGACAATCGGAAAACACCGGGGAGATTGCGAGGAACGAAAAAGATGAACATCATTCTGGTGTGAACTGAAACCAATTCAGGGAAAAAAAAACTAGAGAGGGAAGCAGGGCAAAGCTCAACTGAAAGATTTAGGGGGTTATCTGGACAATCGGAAAACACCGGGGAGATAGGAGATATAATGTCTGGTGAATCAGAACCCAAAGTATGTTATCCTGGGACCCGGGGCGCAGTGGGCTAGGGGCAGGAAATGAGGAGTGACAGGGGCAGACAATTACCAACGGCGCAAGCTGCATTGTGCCGAAGGCACGATGGTTAGATGTTTCCTACTTTTGCAAACACCAAGCAATGAAACCCCTGGGTAACATTCTACAAAATTTCCCTTTATAAGTGACATCGCACCGCTATCAATTAGTAAAAGTACACACAGCAAAACTAACGTCGAGATTTCAGGAGACAGTATATCAGTTGATCCTATCATTTGAAAAAATCCATAATAACAAATATATATATATATATATATATATATATAAAGGAAAAGAGATTGATTGCTTACTCTCATTACGGTCAGCAATACGATAGTCAACTTTCCAATCATCTGTGCCGCAGTATATGGAACCGTCACGATGGCTGCTATTTGGAAATATCTCCATTGGTGGCACATAATCAGGTATTTCTGCTGCAGCTAAGTTCTCTTTGTCAACACTGCTCAGCTCACCAAAAATTGCATCCCCGCTTGGTCTCGTCTCATCTTCAACACTCTTGGCAGGAGGGACATAGGTATAACGAGTAATGACCTTGGTTGTATGGACATCCTCCACGTTTTCCAAGCCTTGGGTAATGGTAGAGGGCCGCTTGCCCAGGGAAATAATAAAATCCTTGGCAGAAAGGGGTTTAGGCAAGTCCTCGCCTATTACTTCACTGCTGCTGGCCATGTGCCGATATCGATGAGGAAATCTATCACGAAGAGTATGAACAGAAAATTTTCAGGATTCGACATAAATAAGATGGTATCATCAGTCAGGACTGAAATTACTGTATCTAAGCATGAAATCAATTTCCAATTTTGGGCCTCTGGTTCGGAAGTCATATGGAATGGAATTAAATTTGCCTCGAAAACAAATAGCATAGGAAGGGTCACGATCCGGATTCCAGTAAGCAATCAAATCAAACAACTAAAGGCATAAACTTTAGCAGGGAAAGGAGAGAACTCACCGGGGAACACGACGGGTAGGTGAACAGGCTGTGGGGAAGCTCGGAGGAACTTGTTGTGCAATCTCTGATGGCTTCCAGCGAGGTGAAGCAGATGCATTGTGGAGAGGTCGAGCTGTAGAGGCGAGGCGGTGCGCTGAGGGAGAGAGGCGAGAAATCCAGCGTGAGAGAATTCTCATCGGCGCAATCTCGTATCTCGATTGCGGACCTCTTTGCGCAGCTAGGCGCGCCGTGGTGGCTGGGGCGGCGGCGGGAAGGTGGGGTGGGGTTCGCCGGCGTCCCTCTTTACAGGGACGTGGGGTGGGGTTGCATCCAATATTCCAATCCTCTCCCTTTTTATTTTTTAACAGATCAGACGCCTTAATTACCAAGCGGCCCAGCAACACGCGGCCCATGCAGGCTTTGATTCTCGATGACGACGGCCGGAGAGTGGAGTTGCACATGAACGCATACATCACGCTCACGCCTCCTCCAATTCCACACATCTCCGGCAGATTCGAGCGGCCGCCTTCGTCCCGTCCCGCCTCTGCTCCCACCGGAGCAAACCTACACCTCCAACGAAAGGAGTCCATCTCCTCCTCCTCCTCCTCCTCTAAAATCATCTCCAGCACGTGGTGTAGATGTAAAATAACCTTGTGCGTTTGTGCAAAGCAGAGCATACATGAGAATTTAAATTGACAAGCGGTGATGATGAAAATTGATATCCCAAAAGTTTTTGACACGCTTTCCTAGGAGTTTTTGCTGGAGGTGCTCAGACGGAGGGGTTTTGGCAGAGTATTCTGCAACTTATTCTACAACATTCTTCGCTCCTCTCTCACCTCGATCATGATTAACGGGGAAAGAGGAGACCAGATCCACCTGGCAAGGGGAGTCCGCAAGGGTGACCCGCTTTCGCCCACTCTCTTCATCCTCGCAATGGACACCTTGCAAGCGGCTATACAATGGGTTGTAGACCACGGCTTGCTCGGTGATCTCTGAACGTGGGAGTTCCCCGGATCTCTATCTACGCAGACGACGTTGTCTTTTTCTCCAGACCCTGTGTGACTGATATGAAGACCATGGCGTCGATCCTTGACCTCTTTGCAAGTGCATTCGGCCTGAAAGTGAACATGCAGAAGAGCCACGCAACCTGCATTCGCTACGATGACGACACGACGCAAGGAGTGGCTAATTTCTTCAGGTGCACAAGGAAAGATTTTCCTGTCATGTACCTTGGCTTACCCCTCTCCACTGGCCGACTTCGCCGAGCCGATGTATGGCCACTTATCGACAAGTACTCGGGCAAGATGAAGGGATGGAAACCGAGGTTTTTGAGAATTAGTGGCCGCCTTACCTTGACCTGGTCAGTGCTCATGGCCCTCCCTCCCCATCTCCTCTCGGTATTGCCTCTACCCCAATGGGCGCTGGATATCATCAACCGTCGATGCAGAGGCTTGGTGTGGAGAGGGGAGGAAGAGGTGAATGGAGGCCACTGCCTCCTCCCTTGGTCCAGGGTATGCCAGCCCACAGAGAACGGCGGCCTTGGCGTGCTTAATTTGAAGCTCTTCGGCACCGCACTTTGTTGCCACTGGCCCTGGATGCGATGGACCTCAGAACCGCGTCCATGGGCATTGATTCCAACCGAGGACGACCTGGAAGCGTTGGCCATCTACAGAGCTGCAGCTTTCATTCGCATTGGCGATGGTACAAGGGCGTTGTTCTAGACAGACGCATGGCTCCCTAGAGGAAAATCAGTCCAGGATGTGTGTGGGGCCCCGGACTTACCAGTCCAAGACTCCTGTTATGTATACAATTTTACGATCCCAAGATCATTCTATCGTGAACACATAACCGAACTGATACCAGATTACATCAACCATTAGAGTACCGAATTTAAAGTATTACAGAAGTCTTACATCAAAGGTCATCAAGGCCGTAGTTCTACAAGCAGCAGCGGAAACATCTCGACTTCAAAAGCGGTGGAACCCAGGTCAGGCCTTTACCCTACAGGCGACTGACTGGGAGAGCGTCATAGTTCACCTCTTCGGCGTCGTACTCCTCTTCTTCATAGTACTCCTCTTCACAGTTTGGCCAAGTAAATAGCCAGGACAACAATGCCAATGAGTATTTTTGAATCTACTCGCAAACCACCTTAGAGAGAAATAAAGGATATGTAGTATGGCAGTAGCAAGGAACATGCACTAAACTAGGGCGACAAGGAGCGAGAGGTGGTTCCTCTCGAGAGTATGACATCTCTATATATTTGTTGAAAAACCTTTTTGAAAACAATTTTTGTTTGAAGACTAATAGGTAAGGAAGACCCATTTTCATTTCTGACCATCGGAGTGACCAAAACACTTTCAACTTTCCTCCGTACCTCCCAGGTACAACTCCACCAGTCCCACTGGTATCATTTCCCAAACTCGTTTGGAAAAAACTCTTTTTGAAAACCAAAACTTTCTTTTAATGCCAAGAAGCTTCCATTCCCACGTCCATAACCGCGGACACGGCTATTCGAATAGTTTTACACTCTGCAGAGGTTTTACACTTTCCCCACAAGATCCGAATACTTATCGTGTGGGCATCATCCCTGCATAACAACATATGCCACGACAAGTACCCGATCGCAGTTTTTCTCTTGCTCGCCTTAGCCTAAGGCATGCCGCCTAGAGTTGTACCTCCCAACACCAGAGTCCGAGGATTGTCCAAGAGTAGCAAAGTCCCCAGCTAACTCGACCCTCCGGAATGCCGCGACCAATTGCGGGGCATATTTCAATGGGAGCTCATAGGTTGTACCCCTGCCATCGATACGCAATGGAAAGGCGTCCCCAGTTCATCGGGAAGGCCACAGTCGATAGGTGTCCATGCTCGGACTACCCCTTACACTTGTAGGACACAAACTAAGGCGAGACAAACTACAACGCTGCGCCCTGTCCCACTTAAGGGTAATGTGGTTGTACTGGCTAGGTCCGGTTCAGGTACTTAGTCACCAAAGTTTTTCGAAAACAAAATTCTCCACTTACCTCCAGCAACTTTCTTCCCAAAAACCTTTTCCTCTTCATAAACTCACACTTGGGCAGGGCTACCTCATTCCAAGGTTTTCGAAACACTCCTTTTCTTGAAAACATTTTCACAAACCTTTTTAAAGAGGGCTCCCAACCTATAGTCCAACTTTTCTTTGAAAAGCAGTGACAAGGATGATAAGGTGTTTGATACGTCCCAAACGTATCTATAATTTTTGATGCTCCATGCTTGTTTTGTTACAATTCTTATATGTTTTATGTTTTGTTACAATTTTCATGCTCCATGCTTGTTTTGTTACAATTTTTATGCGGGCATGATTTTCACTTTCAAGCAAGGGAGTGAGGAAAGTTTTAAGGAAGCTTGGGGTAGAATTAATAACTATTATGATAATACTGAGCCTAAAATGACCTTAAGTTTGCTTCTTAGTAGCTTTTATTTTGGACTTGTTCTTCGTTATAGGTATGCTTTGGACACTGTAGTTGGAGGAGATTTTCTCAATTGTGATGGAGACCAAGCTTTTAATGGTGTTAAGAAATTAATTGCAACATATAGCTCACCTAGTGATTATGATTCGTCTCTTATAAGTATTTTTGCTAGGTTAAATACCCTCGAAACAAGCACAACTAGTTTGAATGAATGTTGTGTTATGCTTAGTGAAAGTTTGTCAACAAATTCTAAGCCATCAAGCTGGCTTCCTACAATGAATGTTGCTATAAATAATAAAACTCTCCAAGCTCGTTGTGATATTATGTCTGAATTTTGCCTTATGCCAAAAGATATTTATGAGTCCCTGAATCTTTGGGAATATTCTAAAGGGGTAGAAGAAGTTATTTTAGCCGATAATACTATTTTACTACCTCTTGGAAAAGCTGAAGGAGTACATACAAGTGTCTTGGGAAGAGTGGTATCTACTGATTATCTCGTTATTGCATGTGCAGGGAAAGGACAAATCACACTAGGAAGTATAACTATGGGAAAATATGGGAAAAGGAAGTATAACTTTTAGCACTCCGTCAGGAGGGTCTTATTGGTTCCCTAGGAAGAAAAAGAGTAGGATCAAGAGAGGTAAATGTAATCCTCGCACATATGCTTTTGATGAGCCACCTCTTGATAATACTTGATTTGAACCCTTTCTGCGCCTAGCTCAAAGGCGTTAAAGAAAAGCGCTTATGGGAGACAACCCATGTTTTATTTCTGTTATTTTTGCTTTGTTGAGTCTTGGAAGTTATTGCTACTGTAATAACCTCTTCTTATCGTTTTTATTTCGTTTTTTGTGCCAAGGGTAGCCTCTAATAGAAAGAAAGCAGTGTTTGGGGTATTTGCAATTCTGAAACGGATTTTGTGCTGGTTGATGTCTACGCACGCTTCTATTTCTGTAGATAGTGTTGGGGCTCCAAGAGGAGAGGTTTGTAGAACAGTAGCAAGTTTCCCTTAAGTGAATCACCCAAGGTTTATCGAACTCAGGGAGGTAGAGGTCAAAGATATCCCTCTCAAGCAACCCTGCAATTACGATACAAGATGTCTCTTGTGTCCCCAACACACCTAATACACTTGTCAGATGTATAGGTGCACTAATTCGGCGAAGAGATAGTGAAATACAAGTAATATGGATGATTGTAAGTAGTAATTGCAATCTGAAATAAAGATGGCAGCAAGCGAACATGTAACAGAACTTGTTGGAAACGGTGTTTCAATGCTTAGAAACAAGGCCTAGGGATCATACTTTCACCAGTGGACACTCTCAACATTGATAACATAACTGAATAAGTAAATGCTACTTTCTACACTCTCTTGTTGGATAACAAACACCATTCATTGTGTAGGGCTATAAAAGCACACCTCAAGCCGGAGTAAACAAGCTCCACAACATCCGGAGTTCATATTTAAGTAACCTCTAGAGTGCATAATAGACTATTGCAATTTAGACCGAGTACTAACATAGCATACACACTGTCAACAATAGCTATGAAAGGGGGAATAGATCGCATCAATACTATCATAGTAATAGTTAACTTCATAATCTACAAGAGATTACAATCATAACATACGCCAAGTACTTCATGATGCACACACTGTCAACATTACATCATGGAGGAGGAATAGACTACTTTAATAACATCACTAGAGTAGCACATAGATTAATAGTGATACAAAGCTCATGATCACATAAAGATCACACCATGGGAGAGAGAGATGAACCACATAGTTACCGGTAGAGCCCTCAGCCTCGGGGGAGAACTACTCCCTCCTCATCATGGGAGACAGCAACGGCGATGAAGATGGCGGTGGTGTCGATGGAGATGACTCCGGGGGCAATTCCCCGTCCCGGCAGGTGCCGGAACAGAGACTTCTGTCCCCCGAATTGGAGTTTCGCGATGGTGGCGGCGCCCCTGGAGTCTTGCTGGAGTTTTGTCAATCGGTATCGAAGTTTTAGGTCAAGAGGGCTTATATGGGCGAAGAGGCGGCGCAAGAGGGGCACCAGGGCGCCCTCCCCACCTGGTGGCGCGGCCAGGCCTAGGCCCGCGCCTGACACGCGTACAGCACGCGACCATTGGGAACCCCAAGTGGAAGGTGTGATGCGTACAGCAGTAAGTTTCCCTCAGTTAGAAACCAAGGTTTATCGAACCAGTAGGAGTCAAGAAGCACGTCGAAGGTTGATGGCGGCGAAGTGTAGTGCGGCGCAACACCAGGGATTCCAGCGCCAACGTGGAACCTGCACAACACAACTAAATTACTTTGCCCCAACGTGACAGTGAGGTTGTCAATCTCACCGGCTTGCTGTAACAAAGGATTAGATGTATAGTGTGGATGATGAATGTTTGCAGAAAACAGTAGAACAAGTATTGCAGTAGATTGTATTCGATTAAAAGAATGGATCGGGGTCCACAGTTCACTAGAGGCGTCTCTCCAATAAGAATAAGCATGTTGGGTGAACAAATTACAGTTGGGCAATTGACAAATAAAGAGGGCATGGCCATGCACATACATGATATGATGAGTATAGTGAGATTTAATTGGGCATTACGACAAAGTACATAGACCGCTATCCAGCATGCATCTATGCCTAAAAAGTCCACCTTCAGGTTATCATCTGAACCCCTTCCAGTATTAAGTTGCAAACAACAGACAATTGCATTATGTATGGTGCGTAATGTAATCAACAACTACATCCTTAGACATAGCATCGATGTTTTATCCCTAGTGGCAACAGCACATCCAGAACCTTAGAACTTTCTGTCACTGTCCCAGATTTAATGGAGGCATGAACCCACTATCGAGCATAAATACTCCCTCTTGGAGTTAGGAGCAAAAACTTGGCCAGAGCCTCTACTAATAACGGAGAGCATGCAAGATCATAAACAACACATAGATAATAGATTGATAATCAACATAGCATAGTATTCTCTATTCATTGGATCCCAACAAACACAACATATAGCATTACAGATAGATGATCTTGATCATGTTAGGCAGCTCACAAGATCCAATAATGAAGCACAATTAGGAGAAGACGACCATCTAGCTACTGCTATGGACCCATAGTCCAGGGGTGAATGCTGGAGCAAAGTTGACGTGGGAGTTAGAGATCTCTGTGGTGTAACTTTTCTTCAGGTCCCCGGCAACGGCGCCAGAAAATCTGCTTGATACGCGTACAACACGCGTCCGTTGGAAACCCCAAGAGGAAGGTGTGATGCGTACAGCGGCAAGTTTTCCCTCAGTAAGAAACCAAGGTTTATCGAACCAGTAGGAGCCAAGAAGCACGTTGAAGGTTGATGGCGGCGAGATGTAGTGCGGCGCAACACCAGGGATTCCGGCGCCAACGTGGAACCTGCACAACACAACCAAAGTACTTTGCCCCAACGAAACAGTGAGGTTGTCAATCTCACCGGCTTGCTGTAACAAAGGATTAGACGTATAGTGTGGATGATGATTGTTTGCAGAAAACAATAGAACAAGTATTGAAGTAGATTGTATTCGATGTAAAAGAATGGACCGGGGTCCACAGTTCACTAGAGGTGTCTCTCCCATCAGATAAATAGCATGTTGGGTGAACAAATTACAGTTGGGCAATTGACAAATAAAGAGGGCATGACCATGCACATACATGATATGATGAATATTGTGAGATTTAATTGGGCATTACGACAAAGTACATAGACCGCTATCCAGCATGCATCTATGCCTAAAAAGTCCACCTTCAGGTTATCATCCGAACCCCTTCCAGTATTAAGTTGAAAACAACAGACAATTGCATTAAGTATGATGCGTAATGTAATCAATAACTACATCCTCGGACATAGCATCAATGTTTTATCCCTAGTGGAAACAGCACATCCACAACCTTAGAACTTTCTGTCACTGTCCCAGATTTAATGGAGGCATGAACCCACTATCGAGCATAAATACTCCCTCTTGGAGTTAAGAGTAAAAACTTGGCCAGAGCCTCTACTAATAACGGAGAGCATGCAAGATCATAAACAACACATAGGTAATAGATTGATAATCAACATAACATAGTATTCTCTATCCATCGGATCCCAACAAACACAACATATAGCATTACAGATAGATGATCTTGATCATGTTAGGCAGCTCACAAGACCCGACAATTAAGCACAATGAGTAGAAGACAACCATCTAGCTACTGCTATGGACCCATAGTCCAGGGGTGAACTACTCACACATCACTCTGGAGGCGACCATGGCGGTGTAGAGTCCTCTGGGAGATGATTCCCCTCTCCGGCAGGGTGCCGGAGGCGATCTCCTGAATCCCCCGAGATGGGATTGGCGGCGGCGGCGTCTCTGGAAGGTTTGCCGTATCGTGGCTCTCGGTACTTGGGGTTTCGCGATGAAGGCTTTAAGTAGGCGGAGGAGATAGGTCAGGGGGGCACACGAGGGCCCCACACAGTAGGTCGGCGCGGCCAAGGGCTGGGCCGCGCCGCCCTAGTGTTTGGCCACCTCGTGGCCCCACTTCGTATCATCTTCGGTCTTCTGGAAGCTTCGTGAGAAAATAGGCCCCTGGGCGTTGATTTCGTCCAATTCCGAGAATATTTCCTTACTAGGATTTCTGAAACCAAAAACAGCAGAAAACAACAACTGGCTCTTCGGCATTTTGTTAATAGGTTAGTGCCGGAAAATGCATAAATATGACATAAAGTATGCATAAAACATGTATATATCATAAATAATGTGGCATGGAACATAAGAAATTATCGATACGTCGGAGACGTATCAGCATCCCCAAGCTTAGTTTCTGCTCGTCCCGAGCAGGTAAACGATAACAAAGATAATTTCTGAAGTGACATGCCATCATAACCTTGATCATACTATTGTAAGCATATGTAATGAATGCAGCGATCAAAACAATGTAAATGTCATGAGTAAACAAATGAATCATATAGCAAAGACTTTTTATGAATAGTACTTCAAGACAAGCATCAATAAGTCTTGCATAAGAGTTAACTCATAAAGCAATAATTCAAAGTAAAGGCATTGAAGCAACACAAAGAAGATTAAGTTTCAGCGGTTGCTTTCAACTTATAACATGTATATCTCATGGATAATTGTCAATGTAAAGTAATATAACAAGTGCAATATGCAAGTATGTAGGAATCAATGCACAGTTCACACAAGTGTTTGCTTCTTGAGGTGGAGAGAGATAGGTGAACTGACTCAACATAAAAGTAGAAGAAAGGTCTTTCAAAGAGGAAAGCATCGATTGCTATATTTGTGCTAGAGCTTTTATTTTGAAAACATGAAACAATTTTGTTAACGGTAGTAATAAAGCATATGTGTTATGTAAATTATATCTTACAAGTTGCAAGCCTCATGCATAGTATACTAATAGTGCCCGCACCTTGTCCTAATTAGCTCGGATTACCTGGATTATCACCGCAATACATATGTTTTAACCAAGTGTCACAAAGGGGTACCTCTATGCACTTTGTACAAAGGTCTAAGGAGAAAGCTCGCATTGGATTTCTCGCTTTTGATTATTCTCAACTTAGACATCCATACCGGGACAACATAGACAACAGATAATGGACTCCTCTTTAATGCTTAAGCATTCAACAACAATTAATTTTCTCATATGAGATTGAGGATATTTGTCCAAAACTGAAACTTCCACCATGGATCATGGCTTTAGTTAGCGGCTCAATGTTCTTCTCTAACAGTTCGCATGCTCAAACCATTCAACTCATGGTAAATCGCCCTTACTTCAGACAAGACAGACATGCATAGCAACTCACATGATATTCAACAAAGAGTAGTTGATGGCGTCCCCAGGAACATGGTTATCGCTCAACAAGCAACTTAATAAGAGATAAAGTGCATAAGTACATATTCAATACCACAATAGTTTTTAGGCTATTTGTCCCATGAGCTATATATTGCAAAGGCGAATGATGGAAATTTAAAGGTAGCACTCAAGCAATTTACTTTGGAATGGCGGAGAAATACCATGCAGTAGGTAGGTATGGTGGACACAAATGGCATAGTGGTTGGCTCAAGGATTTTGGATGCATGAGAAGTATTCCCTCTCGATACAAGGTTTAGGCTAGCAAGGCTATTTGAAACAAACACAAGGATGAACCGGTGCAGCAAAACTCACATAAAAGACATATTGTAAACATTATAAGACTCTACACCGTCTTCCTTGTTGTTCGAACTCTTTACTAGAAATTATCTAGACCTTAGAGAGACCAATTATGCAAACCAAATTTTAGCAAGCTCTATGTATTTCTTCATTAATAGGTGCAAAGTATATGATGCAAGAGCTTAAACATGAGCACAACAATTGCCAAGTATCACATTATCCAAGACATTTTAGCAATTACTACATGTATCATTTTCCGATTCCAAACATATAACAATTTAACGAAGAAGATTCAACCTTCGCCATGAACATTATGAGTAAAGCCTAAGGACATATTTGTCCATATGCAACAGCGGAGTGTGTCTCTCTCCCACACAATGAATGCTAGGATCCATTTTATTCAAACAAAACAAAACAAAAACAAACAGACGCTCCAAGCAAAAGTGCATAAGATGTGATGGAATAAAAATATAGTTTCACTAGAGGAACCTGATAATGTTGTCGATGAAGAAGGGGATGCCTTGGGCATCCCCAAGCTTAGACGCTTGAGTCTTCTTGAAATATGCAGGGGTGAACCACCAGGGCATCCCCAAGCTTAGAGCTTTCATTCTCCTTGATCATATCGTATCATCTCCCTCTCTTGATCCTTGAAAACTTCCTCCACACCAAACTCAAAACAACTCATTAGAGGGTTAGTGCACAATTAAAATTTACATGTTCAGAGGTGACACAATCATTCTTAACACTTATGGACATTGCCCAAAGCTACTGAAAGTTAATGGAATCGAAAAATCCATCAAGCATAGTAAAACAGGCAATGCGAAATAAAAGGCAGAATCTGTCAAAACAGAACAGTTCGTAAAGACGAATTTCTAACAGGCACCAGACTTGCTCAAATGAAAATGCTCAAATTGAATGAAAGTTGCGTACATATCTGAGGACCACTCACGTAAATTGGCATAATTTTCTGAGTTACCTACAGAGAATTAGGCCCAGATTCGTGACAGCAAAGAAATCTATTTCTGCGCAGTAATCCAAATCTAGTATGAACCTTACTATCAATGACTTTACTTGGCACAACAATGCACAAAACTAAGATAAGGAGAGGTTGCTACGGTAGTAACAACTTCCAAGACTCAAAAATAAAATAAAGGTACTGTAGTAAAAACATGGGTTGTCTCCCATAAGCGCTTTTCTTTAACGCCTTTCAACTAGGCGCAGAAAGTGTATATCAAGTATTATCAAGAGATGGTGCACCAACATCATAATTTTCACAATTTGTCCCATTGGGTATCTTAGATGCTCCCTTATCCATAGTGGTTTTAAGAGCTTTATCAATTTTAGGCCTATAATAGCTTTTTGGTTTAGGCCCCTTAGAGACATACATGAACTTTTGCTCCCTACCCACATAAGCTTTCTCTCTAAACTTAATAGATGAAAAAGTTGAACCTAAGGTTCCCATAGCTTCTTCAAGTTCACTAATCATTTGGGTTTGATTATCATGAATAGCATAAGATTCTAAGATGGCGATTCTTTCATTAATTTCACCTAGAGATTTATCAAGTTTATCAGTGCTATCAAGTAATGCTCCCAAAGTAGTATCAATACTTGGAAGGTTTTGCTCTATGGTTTCCAACTTTTTCATGACATCTTCAAGAGAGGTTTCAATTTTAACTTCATTAACAGGTGGCATTCCAAATAAACTCTCAATAATGCAAGTAGCTTCTAAGGCAGGGGTTCCTAGGAAGTTACCTCCCGCGAGACAATCAAGAACATACCTATTCCAGCTAGAGATACCAACATAAAAATTCCTCAGTAGGATAGTGGTGGAGTGTTTCTTAGTGCACCTATTATGGGCATCGCTAATTCTATACCAAGCATCTTTTAAACATTCTCCCCCTTTTTGCTTAAACGCACGAACTTCAACTTCACGATTACTCATTTTAGCAACAGTAAATAAAGCAAACTAGATAAAGTAAATGCAAGTAACTAATTTTTTTGTGTTTTTAATATAGAGAATGCAAACAAGACAATAAATAAAGTAAAACTAGCAACTAATTTTTTTGTGTTTTGATATAATGCAGAAAACAAAGTAGTAAATAAAATAAAGCAAGACAAAAACAAAGTAAAGAGATTGGAAGTGGAGACTCCCCTTGCAGCGTGTCTTGATCTCCCCGGCAACGGCGCCAGAAAATCTTGTTGCTGGCGCAAAGTTGACGTGGGAGTTAGAGATCTCTGTGGTGTAACTTTTCTTCAGGTCCCCGGCAACGGCGCCAGAAAATCTGCTTGATACGCGTATGATGTCTACGCCCCCTCCTTTTCCTGTAGACAGTGTTGGGCCTCCAAGAGCAGAGGTTTGTAGAATAGCAGCAAGTTTCCCTTAAGTGGATCACCCAAGGTTTATCGAACTCAGGGAGGAAGAGGTCAAAGATATCCCTCTCATGCAACCCTGCAACCACAAAGCAAGAAGTCTCTTGTGTCCCCAACACACCTAATAGGTGCACTAGTTCGGCGAAGAGATAGTGAAATACAGGTGGTATGAATAAATAGTAGCAACGGCACCAGAAAAGTGCTTTGCTCAGGACAGTAAACAAGCAGTAGTAACGCAGCAGTAGTAACGCAGTAAAACAGTAAACAAACGGAGATTCGATGCTTGGAAGCAAGGCCCAGGGATCCTGCTTTCACTAGTGGACACTCTCAACAATGATCACATAATAGGACTACTCTACACTCTTTTGTTGGATGATGAACACCGCTAACTGTGTAGGATTACACGAACCCTCAATGCCGGAGTTAACAAGCTCCACAATATTCAATGTTCATATTTAAATAACCTTAGAGTGTAAGATAGATCAACACAATTACACCAAGAACTAACATAGCATGCACACTGTCACCATCACACTATGAAGGAGGCATAGATCACATCAATACTATCATAGCAATAGTTAACTTCATAATCTACAAGAGATTACAATCATAGCCTACGCCAAGTACTAACACGGATGCACACACTGTCACCATTACACCGTGCAGGAGGAATAAAACTACTTTAATAACATCACTAGAGTAGCACATAGAATAGTAGTGATACAAAACTCATATGAATCTCAATCATGTAAAGCAGCTCATGAGATTATCGTATTGAGGTACATGGGAGAGAGATGAACCACATAGCTACAACGGAGCCCTCAGCCTCGGGGGTGGATTACTCCCTCCTCATCATGGAGGCAGCGATGGCGGTGAAGATGGCGGTGAAGACGGCGGTGGGGAGGGCTCCGGGGGCAATTCCCCGTCCCGGCAGGGTGCCGGAACAGAGAGTTCTGTCCCCCGAATTGGAGTTTCGCGATGGTGGCGGCGCCCCTGGAGTCTTTCTGGAGTTTCGTCAATTGGTACTGCGTTTTTAGGTCGAAAGGGGTTTTATAGGCGAAGAGGTGGCGCAGGAGGGCTGACAGGGTGGCCTCACCCTAGGCCGGCGCGGCCAGGGTCTTGCCCGCGCGGCCCTACTTGTTGGATGATGAACACCGCTAACTGTGTAGGATTACACGAACCCTCAATGCCAGAGTTAACAAGCTCCACAATATTCAATGTTCATATTAAAATAACCTTAGAGTGTAAGATAGATCAACACAATTACACCAAGAACTAACATAGCATGCACACTGTCACCATCACACTATGAAGGAGGCATAGATCACATCAATACTATCATAGCAATAGTTAACTTCATAATCTACAAGAGATTACAATCATATCCTACGCCAAGTACTAACACGGATGCACACACTGTCACCATTACACCGTGCAGGAGGAATAAAACTACTTTAATAACATCACTAGAGTAGCACATAGAATAGTAGTGATACAAAACTCATATGAATCTCAATCATGTAAAGCAGCTCATGAGATTATCGTATTGAGGTACATGGGAGAGAGATGAACCACATAGCTACAGCAGAGCCCTCAGCCTCGGGGGTGGATTACTCCCTCCTCATCATGGAGGCAGCGATGGCGGTGAAGATGGCGGTGAAGACGGCGGTGGACGGGGCTCCGGGGGCAATTCCCCGTCCCGGCAGGGTGCCGAAACAGAGAGTTCTGTCCCCCGAATTGGAGTTTCGCGACGGTGGCGGCGCCCCTGGAGTCTTTCTGGAGTTTCGTCAATTGGTACTGCGTTTTTAGGTCGAAAGGGGTTTTATAGGCGAAGAGGCGGCGCAGGAGGGCTGACAGGGTGGCCTCACCCTAGGCCGGCGCGGCCAGGGTCTTGCCCGCGCGGCCCTATGGTGTGGGGCCCCCTGGCTCTCCTCCGACTCTCCTTCGGTGTTCTGGAGCCTTCCGGGAAAAATAGGAGGTTTGGCGTTGATTTCGTCCAATTCCGAGAATATTGCCCGAACAGCCTTTCTGAAATCAAAACAGCAGAAAACAGCAACTGGCCTTTCGGCATCTCGTCAATTGGTTAGTTCCAGAAAACGCATAATAATGACATAAAGTGTGAACAAAACATGTCGGTATTGTCATAAAACAAGCATGGAACATCAGAAATTATAGATACGTTGGAGACGTATCAGCGTACAACATGCGTCCGTTGGGAACCCCAAGAGGAAGGTGTGATGCGTACAGCGGCAAGTTTTCCCTCAGTAAGAAACCAAGGTTTATCGAACCAGTAGGAGCCAAGAAGCACGTTGAAGGTTGATGGCGGCGAGATGTAGTGCGGCGCAACACCGAGGATTCGGCGCCAACGTGGAACCTGCACAACACAACCAAAGTACTTTGCCCCAACGAAACAGTGAGGTTGTCAATCTCACCGGCTTGCTGTAACAAAGGATTAGACGTATAGTGTGGATGATGATTGTTTGCAGAAAACAGTAGAACAAGTATTGCAGTAGATTGTATTCGATGTAAAAGAATGGACCGGGGTCCACAGTTCACTAGATGTGTCTCTCCCATAAGATAAATAGCATGTTGGGTGAACAAATTACAGTTGGGCAATTGACAAATAAAGAGGGCATGACCATGCACATACATGATATGATGAATATTGTGAGATTTAATTGGGCATTACGACAAAGTACATAGACCGCTATCCAGCATGCATCTATGCCTAAAAAGTCCACCTTCAGGTTATCATCCGAACCCCTTCCAGTATTAAGTTGAAAACAACAGACAATTGCATTAAGTATGGTGCGTAATGTAATCAATAACTACATCCTCGGACATAGCATCAATGTTTTATCCCTAGTGGCAACAGCACATCCACAACCTTAGAACTTTCTGTCACTGTCCCAGATTTAATGGAGGCATGAACCCACTATCGAGCATAAATACTCCCTCTTGGAGTTAAGAGTAAAAACTTGGCCAGAGCCTCTACTAATAACGGAGAGCATGCAAGATCATAAACAACACATAGGTAATAGATTGATAATCAACATAACATAGTATTCTCTATCCATCGGATCCCAACAAACACAACATATAGCATTACAGATAGATGATCTTGATCATGTTAGGCAGCTCACAAGACCCGACAATTAAGCACAATGAGGAGAAGACAACCATCTAGCTACTGCTATGGACCCATAGTCCAGGGGTGAACTACTCACACATCACTCCGGAGGCGACCATGGCGGTGTAGAGTCCTCCGGGAGATGATTCCCCTCTCTGGCAGGGTGCCGGAGGCGATCTCCTGAATCCCCCGAGATGGGATTGGCGGCGGCGTCTCTGGAAGGTTTTCCGTATCGTGGCTCTCGGTACTGGGGGTTTCACGACGAAGGCTTTAAGTAGGCGGAGGAGATAGGTCAGGGGGCCACACGAGGGCCCCACACAGTAGGTCGGCGCGGCCAAGGCCTGGGCCGTGCCGCCCTAGTGTTTGGCCACCTCGTGGCCCCACTTCGTATCATATTCGGTCTTCTGGAAGCTTCATGTGAAAATAGTCCCTTGGGCGTTGATTTCGTCCAATTCCGAGAATATTTCCTTACTAGGATTTCTGAAACCAAAAACAGCAGAAAACAGCAACTGGCTCTTCGGCATCTTGTTAATAGGTTAGTGCCGGAAAATGCATAAATATGACATAAAGTATGCATAAAACATGTAGATATCATCAATAATGTGGCATGGAACATAAGAAATTATCGATACGTCGGAGACGTATCAGTGAACTACTCACTCATCACTCCGGAGGTGACCATGGCGGTGAAGAGTCCTCTGGGAGATGATTCCCCTCTCCGGCAGGGTGCCGGAGGCTGATACGTCCAATTTGCATCACTATTTTATATCATAATTTGCTGTTATTCATTGATATATTTCATATTTGGAGATGATACTTATGTTATTTCATCTATTTTGCATGATTCATGATTATTGGAGGATCGCGCACCGGAGTCAGGATTCTGCTGGAAAAAGCGCCGTCAGAATGCAATATTTCGGAAGATCAACAATTGACGAAAGTTATATGAAAAATCCTATTTTTCCAGAAGATGACGAGAGCCAGAAGGAGGAGCCGAGGAGGGCCACCATGGGACCCCCTCACAGGCCGGCGCGGGCCCTGCCCTGGCCACGCCGCCTTGTGGGGAGAGGGCCCACAGCCCCCTCTGGCCTCCTCTCCTTCGCGTATTTCTTCGTCCCGAAAACCTAAGCTCCAGGGAGTAAGTCGCGAAGAGTCACAGCCGCCTCTGCGGGGCGGAGAACACCAGAGAGAAAAGAGCTCTCCGGCAGGCTGAGATCTGCCGGGGAAATTCCCTCCCGGAGGGGGAAATCGACGCCATCGTCACCGCCATCGAGCTGGACATCATCTCCATCACCATCATCATCATCTCCATCATCATCACCGCCGTGTCCACCGCTGCACATCGTCACCGCTGTAACAATTTGGGTTTGATCTTGATTGTTTGATAGGAGAAACTCTCCCGGTATTGATTTCTACTTGTTATTGATGCTATTGAGTGAAACCGTTGAACCAAGGTTTATGTTCAGATTGTTATTCATCATCATATCACCTCTGATCATGTTCCATATGATGTCTCGTGAGTAGTTCGTTTAGTTCTTGAGGACATGGGTGAAGTCTAAATGTTAGTAGTGAAGTATGGTTGAGTAATATTTAATGTTATGATATTTAAGTTGTGGTGTTATTCTTCTAGTGGTGTCGTGTGAAAGTCGACTACACAACACTTCACCTTTATGGGCCTACACTACAAGAAAAGTTGCCATGGCCGACGAAGTTGAAGTCGCGCCGTGGTTGCTGGTGTACCATGGCCGACGATTTTGGGTCTGTCCGTTGTGCATGTCAAAACGTTTTTTTTCTCGTTTTTGAGGCCACCTAGCCCGACGAAACCGGCCAAAACGTTGTGTATGGTGGCCCGGGACGTGGTGCATCTCGAATTCTCGGGTTCGCCGGCCGAGTCAACGCAAATCCGCACCGCCGAGGGATGTAGGGCCCAGATGGCAGCCTCTCTGGCATTGTTTTTTCTCGAACGCGCCATCTCGTTCAACGCTCTCCGATCGAGCCGTTTACGATGCAGGATCATGGGTCCCGCATGTCATCCTCTATGAACCAAAATTCTTTATATTCTTGGATTTTTTTGACCCCCTGATTTCTGGCTACTTCCTTTTTCTTTTGATCCCTTGCCGCCTTGGAAACGTTGAGACCGCTGCTGCTAATTGGGACCCGCATGTCATCCTCTATGAGCAATCAACTTTCTTTTCTTGGAGTTTTTTTTGGCACCTCAAATTTGGTCACTTGCCTTTTTCTTTCGATCCCCTGTCGCCTCTCAAACGGTGATACCGCTGCTGCTAAATGGGACCCGCATGTCATCCTCTATGTACTATAAAACTTTCTTTTCTTGGATTCTTTTTGGCACCTCATATTTGGTCACTTGCCTTTTTCTTTCGATCCCCTGCCGCTTCTCAAACGGTGATACCGCTGCTGCTAATTGGGACCCGCATGTCATCCTCTATGTACAATCAAGTTTCTTTTCTTGAATTATTTTTGGCTCCTGGTATTTGGTCACTTGCCTTTTTCTTTCGATCTCATGCCACGTTGAGGACCCTGCTGGCTCATGGGACCCGCATGTCATCCTCTATGTGCTATAAAAGTTTATTTTCTTGGGTTTTTTTCACCCTCTGATTTTTGGCTATTTCCTTTTTCTTTTGATCCCCTGCCGCCTTGGAAATGTTGAGTAAGCTGCTGACTCATGGGACCCGCATGTCATCCTCTATGTACAATCAACTTTCTTTTTCTTTTGATCTCAAGCCGCATTTGAAACGTTGAGACCGCTGCTGCTAATTGGGACCCGCATGTCATCCTCTATGTACAATAAAGTTTCTTTTCTTGGATTATCTTTGGCTCCTGATATTTTGCCACTTGCCTTTTTCTTTCGATCTCATGCCGCCTTTGAAACGTTGAGTAAGCTGCTGGCTCATGGGTCCCGCATGTCATCCTCTACGAACAATAAAAGTTTCCTTTCTTGGAGTTATTTTTGACCCCTAATTTCTGGCTATTTGCCTTTTTCTTTTGATCTCCTGCCCCCTTTGAAACGATGAGGACGATGTTGGCAGGTCGGTCCCACATGTCATCCTCTGTGAACAATAAAAGTTTCCTTTGATGGATTTATTTTGAACCCCTAATTAATTTCTGGATATTTCCTTTTTTTTCCTTTGATCCCTTGCCGCCTTGGAATCGTTGAGGATGTTGCTGCCTCATGGGTCCCGCATGTCATCCTCTCAGAACGGTAAATGTTTCTTTTATTGGATTTTGTTTACCAAATGATTTTTGGCTTATATTTTATTTCGATCTCCTGCCGCCTTTAAAACGTTGAGGACGCTGCTGGCTCACGGGTCCCACATGTCAGCCTCTATGAACAATAAACGGCGAGGATCTTTGCTGCCTCATGGGTCCCGCATGTCATCCTCTTTGAACGAAATGTTTCTTTTCTTGGATTTTTTACCAACATATTTTTGGTTTATTTTTTCTTTCCATCCCCTGCCGCCTTTAAAACGTTGACGACGCTGCTGGCTCATGGGTCCCCGATGTCAGTCTCCCCGTACAAGAAACATGTGATATCTTGATTATTTTGCAGACAATAAACAGTGTATTGCGCTCTGAGCTATTTCAAACGGATAAATTAAATCTTTATTTTTACATAAACAAACTTATATGTTGAATCTCCTTGTTTTTTTGTTTTTGCGAAGCATAGGACTTTCCTGTTTTTTTAGAAAATTCCGAACTTTCCTGTTTTGGAGTGGGCTGAAATTGTTCGAGTCAAAAGGCCAAGCAGGATAGTTCGAAGGCCCAGATGTCCAGATGCAGCCCAATTGAAATCTTTCTTCTTCGATTTTTTTCACCCCGTGATTTCTGGCTACTTCATTTTTCTTTTGGTCCTGTGCCGCCTTGGAAACGTTGAGACCGCTGCTGCAAAATGGGACTCGCATGTCATCCTCTATGTACAATAAAATTTCTTTTCTTGGATTATTTTTGGCTCCTGATATTTGATCACTTCCTTTTTCTTTCGATCCCGTGCAGCCTCTCAAACGGTGATACCGCTGCTGCTAAATGGGACCCGCATGTCATCCTCTATGTACACTCAAGTTTCTTTTCTTGAATTATTTTTGGCTCCTGATATTTGGTCACTTGCCTTTTTCTTTCGATCTCATGCCACGTTTGAAATGTTGAGGAACCTGCTGGATCATGGGACCCGCATGTCATCCTCTACGTGCTATAAAAGTTTATTTTCTTAGGTTTTTTTTTACCCTCTGATTTTTGGCTATTTCTTTTTCCTTTTGATCCCCTGCCGCCTTGGAAACGTTGAGTAAGCTGCTGACTCATGGGACCCGCATGTCATCCTCTATGTACATGTTATCACCAGATTTTGGACAAATCCAGAGGTGGGCCGTAAGAGAGATGGGCTTAGAGGACTACACGTGGAAGATCTCTGAAGCGGCCTTGCACGGAGAATTTGGGCTAGTTTGCCCGTGTATCTTTAATTGTAGTAGGTTATATTTTAGATCAAGATTTAGAGTTTGTATCGCACACGGTGGGATATTCCCACGTTAGAAAGTCCGCTGGACTATAAATATGTATCTAGGGTTTATGGAATAAACAACAACACAACGTTCACCCCAAAACAAACCAATCTCGGCGCATCGCCAACTCCTTCGTCTCGAGGGTTTCAATCAGGTAAGCGACATGCTGCCTAGATCGCATCTTGCGATCTAGGCAGCACAAGCTCCACGTTGTTCATGCGTTGCCCGTACTGAAGCTTCTTTGATGGCGGGCAACGTAGTTATCATAGATGTGTTAGGGTTAGCATGGTTCTTCGTATAAACATGTTTACGTAGTGCAGCCCTTGCATATCTAGCCGTCCTCACGCCTATCTCAGGCGTGGGGGCGGCACCCTGCTTGTTCATCGTTTAGTAGATCTGATCCGTTACGATTGCTCCTTGTTATGCAAGGATTAGTTTAATATCTGCAATAGTTAGGCCTTACAAAGGGGGGGAGGATCCAGTGGCACGTAGGGTGGCGTTCGCAAGTCCTAAACAGGATGTTCCGCGGATCAACGTCATTGTTGGTTCTTTGGCCTTGTTTAGGATCGGCTTATGAGCACCGTGCGTGGCCGCGAGGCCCAACCTGGAGTAGGATGATCCGATTATGCGGTGAAAACCCTAAATCGTCGTAGATCTCATTAGCTTTATCTTGATCAAGCAGGATCACCAAGTATTCGTGCACCCGTACGAATCATGGGTGGATCGGCTCTTTGAGCCGATTCACGAGATAACCCGAGAGCCGATCGAGGCTCGTATTTAATGTTTACGTGTATGCCATGCAGGAACTAAGCGAGGCATCCCCATCACCTTCCCGACCAGGTATAGGTCAGGTGGCACGCCTGCACTTCGCATCGCCGCGTGTGACCAGAAGAGCATTGCGGGCCGTCGCTCGGAGGGGTCTCGGCCAGCCGCAGCTCTAGGCTCTTCCGGCTCTACCGTGTTGACGGGCCGCTGCCCGCCGGTGGGTTTTGGCGATCAACACATTACGGCACGCCGGTGGGACAATCGTCTACATCAACCACATCGCCATCTACATCCGAGATGGCGACGGACGGCACGCGAGTCACCTACGAGGAGCGGCCTGCGGTGCTCACGATGAACCATGACGAGAGCAAGGCCACCCTCGCAGCCGAGCTCATCGGCTCTTTTCGAAGAACCCGTACCCATGGCATCGGATGGAAGGGGTTCTCACCACAAGGTGCACTCGATGGGATAGATCTCTCTGCCCCGTCGGAGGAACGCACCAGGGCCTGCGGCGAGGAGATCAACTACTTGGTGGCTCACTCGCTACACCGCCACTCTGAAAACTTGGTCAACGTGTTGGAGCGTCTCGCTCTGCGCGTGATCCAGGAGATCATGAGCCACCAGTACTCGCCGTCAGGACCAGCTCTCGGGACGCACCAAGGAGAGTTGCCACTCCAGTCCCGTCCACCGCTGCCATATGCGTTGGCAGCACCACCTAAGGTGCCGGCTACACCGGCATTCGTCGTCTACAAGATCGGTGGTGACCCTAGTGACTACCAGTTCTTGGCTGAGGCGCCTAAGGAGATCCCTCAAGGATACGCGTGCACGTATGTGCGGATTGTGGCAACCGGGCACTCTCAAACCAGGCCACAACGTCGGGGACTCCGGCGCGAGACGGGGAGGGACGTCGGCGACGAGCTTGAGAAGCGACGTGGCTAACTAAGTACGCCACCCCGACGAAACTCCGAGCCCAGCTCCTGCAGCTTGGCTCGAGAGCTGGAAAAGCAAACATGGCTGGCTAAGTACGCCACCCCGGCGAATCTTCAGAGTGCATCTCCTGCAGCCAGCACGGCGGATCAGATCAGTACCATACTGAGAGACCAGTTCGGCATTATGCCGAAAAGGAGGGCAATCGGCTATTCCAAGCCGTACCCCGACGAATACGAGATGATCCCGCTGCCACCTAAATATCGGCTCCCTGACTTCTCCAAATTCAGTGGATCAGATGGCTCCAGCTCCATCGAGCACATCGGCCGATATTTGGCGCAACTAGGACCGGCTTCAGTGTCGGATCAGCTACGCGTGAGGCTCTTTTCACAGTCCCTCACGGGATCGGCTTTTGGATGGTATACCTCTTTGCCGACAAACTCCATCCAGTCTTGGAAGCAATTGGAAGAACAGTTCCATATGCAATACCATTCAGAAGCTTCCGAGTCTAGCATTGCCGATCTAGCACAACTACGCCAGAAGCGCGGGGAAACGGTGATAGAGTACATCCAGCGCTTCAGGAATCTTAGGAACCGATGTTATTCGGTTCGTATAACTGAAAAGGAAGCGATCGAGTTGGCGATGTAGCTGGCCTTGCAACACAGCTCAAGGACATGGCCTCCCAAGCAGATTATCCCTCGGGCGCACATGGTTCAGAAACTATCGGCATATGAACAGCGCCACCGGACACTGTACCAAGACAAGTTCAAGCGTGCGATAGTCATGGTCGATACGAGAGGAAGGTGAAGTGCTGCGGGAGACCAAGAAGTAGCGATGGGCTGAGTGGACTCGGGGAGGAACCCCCGTGTCCTGCAAATGGGTAAAGCCACCAGGGCCGCCCAGGGGATTTGATTTTGACGTGACCAAGACTGAACAAATCTTCGACCTCCTGCTCAAGGAGAAACAGTTGACGATTCCTGAAGGTCTCAAGTTCCCCACGGCGCAAGAGCTAAACGGAAAGCCATACTGCAAGTTCCACAACTCGCTTTCCCATGCCACCAACGACTGCAGGGTGTGGCGCCAGCACATCCAAGCGGCGATAGAGAAGGGGCGTTTAATTTTCAACCAGTACGCCATGAAGGTAGACACCCAGCCCTTCCCCGCCGTTAACATGGTAGAAGCCATCTACCCTGAGGGTTGCCAGCCAGGTCCCACGTTCAGCATCAACATGGTAGGACCTGGGAACCACTCTGGCAAAGATGGAGATGAGGGCAGCTGCTCTCATAGCAAGGACACAGGGGAGGCCGCTCCACGCGATCGGCTCCATCATGATGGCAAGCGCTACGTCACGGAGGGCGAAGTGAAGAACATAAGATATCAACGACCTCTCTCTGATCACCTCCTCAACAAATATGTGAGACAGTATGACCAACGCCGACGGTCCAACTATGATGATGAAGGAGATCTTCTGGCTAGAGAAGCCAGAAGACATCGTCGGCAGGATCGCTATGAGGAGGAGCACGAGCGCCGTGCCACGGACACATCAAGGGAGCAAGATGACAACGCCAGACACTGGGACTGCCCTTTCTTCAGACACTGCTGGGATTCAGGAATGAGCCGATTGCCCACAATCGGCAGTTGCCCAGAATGCAACAAGAAGAAGAAGGAGGCAGCCAACGTGTCTGTGTTTGAGCGCTTAGGGCCTCTCCCACCACCAAGCAAACGTGCTGAGTCACTTCGTTGGGCAAATTTTGAGGATTCCGAAGACGAAGGACTTGAAGAAGAAGAAGACAGGTGCCACCGTCCGAGGTGGTGCCCTGACGGACTCAGCCGTTCACAAAAACGCAGGGTTCAGCGGTTGCGCGGCCTGGAGGAAGCCGAAAGGTTATACCTGCATATGCTAAGGAAGGCACGGCCTGATCTGGCCGCAAAGGTTCAGCGAGCCCTGGATGAAGAGGGTCGTCCACGAAGAATGGAGTGGCGTCCCAAGCAAAAGAAAGCCGATGATGAAACATCGGCTGGCACAAACATGGTGCTTGTCTTGCCGACGGAGCTTAGTGTTCCACGATTATACGATGCACTTAAGGTGGACGACAGCAGGCGCGTCAAGTCAGAGGTTGGGTTGGTTTTATCCAGCCTAACCGAGTAGCAAGATTAAACCAATGAGCAAACCGTGCGAGGCTGATCCTTGTGATCGGCCCCAAAAAGTTTATGGAGGGACATTACAAAACCTTCATCGAACGAGCAAGGTGGAGGCCGATTCCAGCAATCGGCCAGAATTATCTTCTGCACATATTCTGTTTGTGGTCAGCAACGATCTACTGGGCAGTGGCCACGTCGGCAGATGAAAGTCAGCATAAGTCTTTGCGAAGCCGACGTGCAAGTACGGTGCACGACTAACCAAGAAAGCCTATATCTGCAGTCATTCAAGCAGATTCGGCTCGGGGGCATATAGTCGAGATGAACATATGCGAGATAAACATGTGCGGACATGCGTGCTGTGGAACAGTGGGGGCCGGTTAAGGAAAAATCGGCCAAATAAAAAAAATTCAGAAGCAAAGCCGATGCGCAGCCATCGACTTTAGTACGATTGCACGGGACCAAGACCTACGGCTATGTGCTCAAGGGTTTACATCAACGTCGATGTTCAGGAGAAAGAAAGCTGATCAACGACTTATGCATCCTCGCCGGTATTCTTGCCTTGATGAAAGCTCGGGGGGCAGCTCGCCCTGGAAGTTCTTCAGAGAGCCGATTTTGATGGAATCGGCTGATTCTGCGTTACGATTCGGAGGCTGATGGTGACACATGTGGTTGGCTCACGATTGTCCTCGCCTTGATGAAGACTCGGGGGCAACGGACTACATGAAGATTTGGTTCTTTAGAAACCAATTGGAGTTGCATCGGTTGATCTGCGTCGTGATCCTCTCTGGAAGCGATTAAGTCGCGAAAGAAGATTGCTGAAGCTATGGAGAGGAATCGGGAAGGGAGGCCGTCGGCTTTTACAGATTTTGGACTGTCCTGTCGCTGCAAAGGGATTGGATTCTCAAAATAGCCGATGAGTGGTCATCGGCTAAGGGATTGCGAAGAAAATATGGTCAGATACCAAATCGCAGCCTGAAATTGAGAAGTTCTCGGCCTACGAGCTAATCAACATGAGAATCCAGCTTCATGGGCGTCCAAAAGAAGAAAAAATCGATACATTGCTATCGGTCTTGATATGACAGGCGGAAGGAATGAAATTGGGGCAATTGAAGGATGAATCAAAAGAACAATTTCATTAATTCAGAGGAGCGGCTTTACAAGAAAGAGCCGATGGCTCTCAAAAGAGGGATCTAGTGCCTAGCGCACTGCTACTACTAGTCCTATTCTACTAGTCGTCGCTGTCCTCGTCGTCACCGCCGTCGATGTCGTCGGCGCTGCTCCCGGGGAGCTCCTCGTCGCTGCTACCCCAGCCCATGGCCGGAGCCTCTTCCTCCTCGTCATCATCATCGTCCTCGCTGTCCGCCCAGGAGCGGAAGCGCTTGGTTGGCGGGTACCCGGCGGAAGGGGAAGATTCATCTTCCTCCTCCTCTTCTTCTTCTTCGTCGTCATCTTCATCCTTGCTGTCCGCCCACATGCGGGAGCGCTTCTTCAGCGGGAGCTTGGCGGAGGGGAAGGTCTTGGCCTTCGCTACTTCTCCTTCTTTCTTCTCATCATCGGAGGGGAGGGGGTCCACTTCGGAAGAAGGTTTGTCCTCGTTCTTCTTCGGCGAGAATGGGGGGAAGAGGTTTGAGAAGGAGGAGGAAGAGGAAGACATTGCTGAGGGAGAAGAGGGTTTTTGGGTGCCGATGGCTGGAACAGAGGAAGGGGATGAAGAAAGCTAATCGATCGGCACAGTTAAATAATGAGGAGCCTGGTGGAAATTTACTGTCATTACAGTTTCCAAGGAGATGACGCCAGAGCTATCGAATTTTGCAGAGAAGCTGAGAAGACAGGGCATAATGATAACGGATACTGCAACAGCTCTGCTCTGCCACGACATGACCCGACGGAGGAACGCTTAATGATTTTGGAAAAATTATTTCCAAAACCAGGGGGGCATGTGTTATCACCAGATTTTGGACAAATCCAGAGGTGGGCCGTAAGAGAGATGGGCTTAGAGGACTACACGTGGAAGATCTCTGAAGCGGCCTTGCACGGAGAATTTGGGCTAGTTTGCCCGTGTATCTTTAATTGTAGTAGGTTATATTTTAGATCAAGATTTAGAGTTTGTATCGCACACGGTGGGATATTCCCACGTTAGAAAGTCCGCTGGACTATAAATATGTATCTAGGGTTTATGGAATAAACAACAACACAACGTTCACCCCAAAACAAACCAATCTCGGCGCATCGCCAACTCCTTCGTCTCGAGGGTTTCAATCAGGTAAGCGACATGCTGCCTAGATCGCATCTTGCGATCTAGGCAGCACAAGCTCCACGTTGTTCATGCGTTGCCCGTACTGAAGCTTCTTTGATGGCGGGCAACGTAGTTATCATAGATGTGTTAGGGTTAGCATGGTTCTTCGTATAAACATGTTTACGTAGTGCAGCCCTTGCATATCTAGCCGTCCTCACGCCTATCTCAGGCGTGGGGGCGGCACCCTGCTTGTTCATCGTTTAGTAGATCTGATCCGTTACGATTGCTCCTTGTTATGCAAGGATTAGTTTAATATCTGCAATAGTTAGGCCTTACAAAGGAGGGGAGGATCCAGTGGCACGTAGGGTGGCGTTCGCAAGTCCTAAACAGGATGTTCCGCGGATCAACGTCATTGTTGGTTCTTTGGCCTTGTTTAGGATCGGCTTATGAGCACCGTGCGTGGCCGCGAGGCCCAACCTGGAGTAGGATGATCCGATTATGCGGTGAAAACCCTAAATCGTCGTAGATCTCATTAGCTTTATCTTGATCAAGCAGGATCACCAAGTATTCGTGCACCCCGTACGAATCATGGGTGGATCGGCTCTTTGAGCCGATTCACAGGATAACCTGAGAGCCGATCGAGGCTCGTATTTAATGTTTACGTGTATGCCATGCAGGAACTAAGCGAGGCATCCCCATCACCTTCCTGACCAGGTATAGGTCAGGTGGCACGCCCTTGCACTTCGCATCGCCGCGTGTGACCAGAAGAGCATTGCGGGCCGTCGCTCGGAGGGGTCTCAGCCAGCCGCAGCTCTAGGCTCTTCCCGGCTCTACCGTGTTGACAGGCCGCTGCCCGCCGGTGGGTTTTGGCGATCAACAGTACAATCAACTTTCTTTTCTTTTGATCTCAAGCCGCATTTGAAACGTTGAGACCGCTGCTGCTAATTGGGACCCGCATGTCATCCTCTATGTACAATAAAGTTTCTTTTCTTGGATTATCTTTGGCTCCTGATATTTTGCCACTTGCCTTTTTCTTTCGATCTCATGCCGCCTTTGAAATGTTGAGTAAGCTGCTGGCTCATGGGTCCCGCATGTCATCCTCTACGAACAATAAAAGTTTTCTTTCTTGGAGTTATTTTTGACCCCTAATTTCTGGCTATTTGCCTTTTTCTTTTGATCTCCTGCCCCCTTTGAAACGATGAGGACGCTGTTGGTAGGTCGGTCCCACATGTCATCCTCTGTGAACAATAAAAGTTTCCTTTGATGGATTTATTTTGAACCCCTAATTAATTTCTGGATATTTCCTTCTTTTCCTTTGATCCCCTGCCGCCTTGGAATCGTTGAGGATGCTGCTGCCTCATGGGTCCCGCATGTCATCCACTCAGAACGGTAAATGTTTCTTTTATTGGATTTTGTTTACCAAATGATTTTTGGCTTATATTTCATTTCGATCTCCTGCCGCCTTTAAAACGTTGAGGACGCTGCTGGCTCACGGGTCCCACATATCAGCCTCTATGAACAATAAACGCTGAGGATGCTGCTGCCTCATGGGTCCCGCATGTCATCCTCTTTGAACGAAATGTTTCTTTTCTTGGATTTTTTACCAACATATTTTTGGTTTATTTTTTCTTTCCATCCCCTGCCGCCTTTAAAACGTTGACCGCCTGCTGGCTCATGGGTCCCCGATGTCGATCTCCCGTACAAGAAACATGTGATATCTTGATTATTTTGCAGACAATAAACAGTGTATTGCGCTCTGAGCTATTTCAAACGGATAAATTAAATCTTTATTTTTACATAAACAAACTTATATGTTGAATCTCCTTGTTTTTTTGTTTTTGCGAAGCATATGTCTTTCCTGTTTTTTTAGAAAATTCCAAACTTTCCTGTTTTGGAGTGGGCTAAAATTGTACGAGTCAAAAGGCCAAGCAGGATAGTTCGAAGGCCCACATGTCCAGATGCAGCCCAATTGAGATCTTTCTTCTTCGATTTTTTTCACCCCCTGATTTCTGGCTACTTCATTTTTCTTTTGGTCCTGTGCCGCCTTGGAAACGTTGAGACCGCTGCTGCAAAATGGGACCCGCATGTCATCCTCTATGTACAATAAAATTTCTTTTCTTGGATTATTTTTGGCTCCTGATATTTGGTCACTTCCCTTTTTCTTTCGATCCCGTGCAGCCTCTCAAACGGTGATACCGCTGCTGCTAAATGGGGCCCGCATGTCATCCTCTATGTACACTCAAGTTTCTTTTCTTGAATTATTTTTGGCTCCTGATATTTGGTCACTTGCATTTTTCTTTCGATCTCATGCCACGTTGAGGACCCTGCAGGCTCATGGGACCCGCATGTCATCCTCTATGTACTATAAAACTTTCTTTTCTTGGATTCTTTTTGGCACCTCATATTTGGTCACTTCCCTTTTTCTTTCGATCCCCTGCCGCTTCTCAAACGGTGATACCGCTGCTGCTAATTGGGACCCGCATGTCATCCTCTATGTACAATCAAGTTTCTTTTCTTGAATTATTTTTGGCTCCTGGTATTTGGTAACTTGCCTTTTTCTTTCAATCTCATGCCACGTTGAGGACCCTGCTGGCTCATGGGACCCGCATGTCATCCTCTATGTGCTATAAAAGTTTATTTTCTTGGGTTTTTTTTCACCCTCTGATTTTTGGCTATTTCCTTTTCCTTTTGATCCCCTGCCGCCTTGGAAACGTTGAGTAAGCTGCTGACTCATGGGACCCGCATGTCATCCTCTATGTACAATCAACTTTCTTTTCTTGAATTATTTTTGGATCCTGATATTTGGTCACTTGCCTTTTTCTTTCGATCTCATGCCACGTTTGAAACGTTGAGTAAGTTGCGGACTCATGGGACCCGCATGCCATCCTAATTTCTGGAGTTTTTTTATACCCCCTAATTTCTGGATACTCTTTTTCTTTTGATCTCAAGCCGAATTTGAAACGTTGACACCGCTGCTGCAAAATGGGACCCGCATGTCATCTTTTATGTACAATAAAGTTTCTTTTCTTGGATTATTTTTGGCTCCTGATATTTGGTCTCTTGTCTTTTTCTTTCGATCTCATTCCGCCTTTGAAACGCTGAGGAAGCTGCTAGCGCATGGGTCCCGCATGTCATCCTCTATGAACAATAAAAGTTTCCTTTCTTGGAGTTATTTTTGACCGCTAATTTCTGGCTACTTCCTTTTTATTTTGATCCCCTGCCGCCTTGGAAACGTTGAGTAAGCTGCTGACACAAGGGGCCCGCATGTCATCCTCTATGTACAATCAACTTGCAAGATCTTGGAGCGAAAGAGCTTGTATAAGTGGGACCCATATGCCATCCTCTATGTACAATAAAAGTTTCTTTTCTTGGATTATTTTTTGCTCCTGATATTTGGTCACTTTCCTTTTTTTTCGATCTCATGCCGCCTCTGAAAAGTTGAGTAAGGTGTTGGCTCATGGGACCCGCATGTCATCCTCTATGTACAATAAAGTTTCTTTTCTTAGATTTTTTTTACCCCCTGATTTTTGGTCACTTGCCTTTTTCTTTCGATCATATGCCGCCTTTGAAATTGAGGTCGCAGGTGGCTCAAGGGTCCCACATGTCAGCATCTATGAACAATAAACCATTCCTTATTTTGGATTTATTTTTTACCCCTAATTTCTGGCTATTTGCCTTTTTCTTTTGATCCCCTGCCCCCTTTGAAACGCTGCTGGCAGGTCGGTCCCACATGTCATCCTCTATGAAGAATAAAAGTTTCCTTTTTTGGATTCATTTTTGACCCCTAATTTCTGGCTATTAGCCTTTTTCTTCTGATCCCTGCCGACTTCAAAATGATGAGGATGCTGCTGGCAGATCGGTCCCACATGTCAGCCTCTATGAACTATAAATGTTTCCTTTCTAGGATTTATTTTTTACCCCTATTTTCGGGCTACTTGCCTTTTTCTTTGAAACGTTGAGGATGCTACTGTCTCATGGGTCCCACATGGCATCCTCTCTGAACGATAAACCTTCATTTCTTGTTAACGACATGTTTATCAATATTATTTTTGCAGACTAATACAAGCACTTTCGATCCAAGATCTTGCAAGTTGATAGATTAAATCATGGAATTATCAGGATATGTTTTAAATTTCAAATCCACTTTATGAATTTGTAAAAATACCGTTATCCATGTGGTTATGGAGCGATCAAGGATTTTCATATTGTGCATGAGCAGTTTCAAAAATTGGAACCCAATAATTCAAAATAAATAAAAACAACTTTTATGTAGAATCTCCGTGTTTTTTTGCCAATCATAGGATCTGTGTTTCATTAGAAAAGGGCCGAAATTGCATGAGCAGAAAGGACCATTTGTGGTTATTGGGCTTCGACAGCCGGAGCAAGTAGACCGATAACAATTACCATGTAGATGTTCGTTGGCAACCCAAAAGTGAAATATTGGGTCCAACAGGGGAAGGTTGAACAGTACTTTTTCTATTGGGAAGGTGGTACATGGGGTTATCCTGACAAAAAAAATGGAACATGGGTTACTGAAGGTTGCCCATTTGTGCCCAATATGTTTGTCAGCAAGAGCTTTACCTTCCGCCGCCGCCGCCATGGTCGAGCTAGCGGTACGGCGGCGTCTCGAGCTCGGGGTAGCGCAGCGTCCGCGCGCGCCCCAAATTAAGGTACCTATTAAGCGGAGATACGTACCGGCGACGAGCACATCGGCCTCGCGACGGCACCTACGATAGGCTTGGCTGGCCTTGGGGCATTTACCCCTAGCCTCTTCCATGCTCGAGTTTTAGAAATGTTTCTGGCTCTGTTCAACACTGGATCAAATTTGTCAACATGACCATTTTTATGGAGTAGCAACGAGTTGAATCTCTCAAAACTCTTTAAGTTCTGCAATATAACGACTAATTGGGACTACCTTATACAAAATGATTACATATCCTTATTTTGGAAGCAAGCAATCACACACTTATAGTTTGCTAGTCAGCTGCACGTAACGTTAAAAATCGGCAATTATAATGAATAAACCTGTAATCTTCACTTAAAATGCATTAAGGAGCATCAAATTTGACAAATCAAACCATGTCTTACTGGAAATTGACATGTCTTTCTCATGCATAAATTAAAAATATCCATGCATGTGCGTTTATACAGGTTAAGTTTTGCACGTATTATTTTTTGTACTAACTTTTCTGACTACCTTCAAAGCTCCAATCCTTCTTCATCATCTTTGTTGTACCGCACTGATGCAAGTGAATGCGAGCTGCTCGCCAGACGCGACTTCTTGTCCGATATGTGTACATGTACTATGCCTTCTCCATCTAGTGCTAGTTACGCCTCTGTGCTAATTAATTCTATCCCAGTGCCTACATCCAGCACAAACCTCTGTCATTGCAGCTGTGGCTCACCTCGACCATTGGAGCCCAATCACAAGAGCGAGCTCGATCAGTCGTCTCAACCAGAGAGGCATGTGTCTCATGGTTAGCTATCTACAACTTGCTGTCTTACTAAAACCGTGCCTATCATAGAGATCACCTCGCTGGTGTAGCAATGGCTGCAAGTAGCTGCTATGGGGATAAGGAAGAAAAGATTTAAAAATGGGGTGGGGCCAACAAGCAGGAAAGCTGTCTATAGCTTTATGGATGTTTCTGGAATTGGGTAGAAAATAGTAGATGACACTATAGCAGCGAATCCCAGAGACCAAGGCTGTCGGATGATGTCTAATGAACGGCAGAACTGTGCTCAAGAAAAAAACGGCAGAACAAAATAGGCGAAATTAGCTTGAATTTTGATAATAAATCTTGGGCATTTTCCCTCGAACATGATGTACTACTACTACTGTACTCAACTTTGGGTAGTCTCTGGACTAGTCTCCCTCGTCCACCAATTATTATTATTATATTATATATACTACTACGGAAAGTTGAGGGGAGTCCCTAGTCCCGAGCACTTCGCCCACTTCCCCTGGCCTCATCCCAGAGATCTCACACCAACCACCTCACCGTCGACTAGCCGCCAGTCTACACCCCTTAGAAGAATCCCCAATGGCGGCGACGCCCCTACTAGAGCGCTCCTCACGCGAGCGCATCATCGAGTCTGGCCCACATGTCTTCCGTGTCTGCCGTGTGTCGGCAAGCACGACCGACTTCTCTGTCGGCGAGCCGCCGGCCGTGGGCGAGGGCGAGGCGTCCCCGTACACTATGACAGTGCACATCTTCTTCTCGAGGACGTACGAGCTCAGGAGGATGGCCGGCCCCCTCCCTGCCCCACTGGATGAGGACGATATCGCCACTACACCCTGCGAAGAGGTGGTGCTGGATCTTGGCTTGCCTCTGAGGGAGCTGCGTAGTGGGGGCTATGTCGTGCGAACTATGCGCGAGATTCTTGCCCGTGTATGGCTGCTCAAGAACCTGAACCTCACGGAGGAGGAGTGGGACATCATCATGCCTTACGATGTTATGCACCTGATGTGGCAGCAGGCGTGTCGTCGGGTCGGTGGCCTCCACTTCGACCTCACCCTTAGGGTGGACCACCGGCTCATCGTCAACTTGCCGGCGCTGCAAGACAGTTGGGTCCTAGTTGTGCCGGAGGACGGCCACTGCAGCATATGCATGCAGGGGCTGTCGCGGCGCACAACGGTGCGTCTCCGAGGATGCAAACACCCGTTCCATAGGAAGTGCATCTTCTCCTGGTTTGTAACGAACGCCAGCTGCCCTATCTGCCGTGATAAAGTGCTGACCCATCTTATTTTCGATTTGTAGCATAGTATGAATAAAAACCGTGTATGATAGGGATGCCATGCCAACTTGAATCCTATGTCAAAAGAAATTCTATTTGATTGTGGTTATAAGATATTTTGCATTAGTTTGATCTATTATCATTCTATTTTCCTATGGGATATGACCCTATGAATCAAACAGCCTGGGATTACTTCCACACAATTAAGTTTGACCAACTTTTAGTAGGACAACAAACATAAATAATTAGTCATCATGGGATTACAATCCAATAGATAATTGTCTTCAGGACTCATACATTTTCCAAATAGAAAAATCAAAACAAATCATGGTTCTTCATCTCATAGCATGATACAGAGACAAGAGTCTAATAATCATCATCATCATCACCTCCGTCTTCATTCTGATATTCGTGCATGGTCTCATCCTGCTCGTCGTGTCCATTCTCCTCCTGAGATTCACCAGGTAGCTTTAGTTTATCCATCTCTTTGTCGACTATACTAACCTCAACAGTGAAATCTACTTCTCCATGATGTGCAGGGATACCCGTATCCAACGAGGTTTCATCAATGTCAGCAACTTTAGTTTGCCTAGAACCAGCGAAATCATCTTGCTGGGCACCAATTATTGGATCCGCATTCTCATCCAAATCATATATGTTCCTTGCCACAAACTTTTGCACATACTGCCATCCTTTTCTAGATCCGTCTTCCAAGAAAAGTACCTTGGCCGCTTGAGGTACCAAAATATAAGGATCATCCTTGTACCACTGAGCAGTAGTATTGACTGATATGAAATACCCATCATTTCTGGCACCTTTGCCCTTGTTTGGATCTTGGTTGTACCAGTAACACTTAAATAGAACCACAGATCAGACAGTAACCTTATCACTATAGAACAACTGAATAACCTCTTCTATGTGACCATAATGGTCAAATGACTCTGATCTCTTCTTTCTGGTTGTCAAGTGATCTCCACTGGTTGTGATGCCACTATTTCGTGTCTTCAAATGTTGTTCACGCTCATAGGAGCTGTAATGGACACCATTGGCATTGCAAGCTGCAGCTACCAACACCCTCTTATCTGGACCACGTGATAGGACAAGGAGATCAGCACTAACAGCGCCTGGATTCTCCGCATGGAGTTTCGAGATCTACGATTACAAAATAGACAAGAGGTCATCTCATGTGAAAACACATAGACAAGTCAGAGTGCAATTGAACATCTTACATGTTTCTCAAACCAGTCCTAAAACCCACTCCCACGTGCCGATAGCTTTCCATTCGTTTCCATGTACAACCTGCAAAACATAGCCAAGTCAGCTGAATATATTTCATTTTGATACAAGTTCATAGTATATGCGAGGAACTGAGGATTTCGTGTGCATAGTACTCACTTAACATATTCATCAGCCTCTGCAGCATTATTCAGCACATACCAAGACAATTTGTTCAAATTCAGACTGCTCTAATGTTTTTCGGTCCTCTTTCCTATTAGCTCAACACCATGATTAAAAACAGATCCTCCAACTTCCAAAATTCTGCGACCCGGTTGAATCTGGTCTCAATATCAGAATATATCTTGATGCAAATGTATATGCTTCAGCAGCAATATACGCCATCGCAATGCAAGCCTCCGGTCTAGCTTTGTTCCTAAGCTGTATTCTTGAAAGTGCACGATCGACGTTCTATAGGGTACATCCATCCATACCTTGTCGACCTCTTAAAAGTGCCTCATCGGGTAGATGAACAACCAAATGCACCATCACATCAAAGAACGCCGGAGGATATATCAGCTCCAGCTTGCACAGATTACCGCTATGTCCACCTTAAGACGTTTTACAACAGCTGCTTAGAGTTTTACTACGTATTTCCCTAAAGAACCTTCCCAACTCTGCAATCACGTTGTACATATTTGGCTTCACTAAATCTTTAATGCCAATAGCTAAAAGCCTTTGCAGCAGGATGTGACAATCGTGAGTTTTCAACCCTTGGAGCTTGTTTCCTTCAGCATTGAGACAATTTGCAATGTTGGAAGCAAATCCGAACGGGAACATCACACCTCGGAGGTACTCACAAAATAATCTCCGTTTAGGCATCGGCAATGTGAATTCCGCGCCTCGAAACTTATAATGTTTTTCCTTGCCTTTGTTCACTTTGTCATTACGATCCAGTTGCAAGTGCCTGCTAACATTCAATGTTGCACAATCAATCCTAGCATTTGAGCTATCTTTTGTCTTGGATGGAATGTTGAGTAATGTGCCGACAATGCTGTCACATATATTTTTCTCCATGTGCATGATATCAATATTATGCCGAAGCTTCTTACCAGCCCAATACAGCATGTCCCAAAGAGTGGCCTGCGCTTATAAAATATTCTCGGTCTATCATTTTCCATTTCCTTCCTCTTGGTACATGCTGCTATTTCACCTCCCATCTTCCTTTTGGTAGCTGCTAGACTCAGTTCATCTCCTCTCTTCTTCCTTTTTCTACCTGCTACTACTGCTGCGCATCTTACGTATTCTTCTCTCGATGTACTGCTTTGTGGCGGCTGGTGGTTTTCCTGGTTTAACATTTCTGACCGCTTCTAGGTGCGCCTCCAACTCGTGACTCGTAAAGTGCTGCGGTTCAGTCTTTGCACAGGCCTGATCACCAATAAATTGCAATTTTTTATTATTTTTTCGGAAACTGTGACCTATTGGAAGGAAACGGCGATGGCCCATATAGAATATCTTGTTTATTATCCTCACTGCCAGCTGATCTGTATCATAGTGAACACATGCATTATAACCTGATGTTACTCTGCCTGACATAGTGCCCAAAGCTGGATAATCATGGGTGCAATACAGTACGGCAGCACATAATAGAAAATTTTGTTCTTTAGGTTGACACACATCCCGTGTAGGGACACCCTTCCATAATGTTTGCAAGTCTCTAATAAGAGGCTGCATGAACACATCAAAATCCTTCCCAGGAGATTTGGGACCTGGGATGAGTAAGGCCATCATCTGATTCGGTGATCGGTGCATGTCCAGGGAGCCTGGTTGTATGGTGTAACTAGTACTGGCCACATGCTATACGAGTTGCTCATGTTGCCAAATGGGTTGAATCCATCTGTAGCAAGGCCAAGTCTCAGGTTCCTTGGATCTGCAGCAAAATCTGGATGATCCAGGTAGAATTGCTTCCATTCATCGCCATCTGCAGGATGCCTCAGTAAATCAGGGTTGGGCGTGAGAATCTCTTTGTGCCATCTTGTTTCCCGAGATGTTTGTTCTGAAGCAAACAACCTCTGCAATCTTTGTACAAGTGGAAAGTATCTCAGAACCCTCCAAGGAATCTTTTTCTTACCACCAGCTCCATCATGTTTTCATCTTGATTCCTTACATACTGGACATTCATCGAGGTCATTATACTCCATCCAAAACAGTGCACAGTTATTTTTGCAAAAATCAATCTTCTCATATCCAAGTCCCAGTACCTTGATGTACTGCTTCACCTCATAAAAGGATTTTGGCAGTCCAGCCCCAGGGAGTGCATCACTGTATGTCTTCGCAACTGCATTGAAGGCTTTATTGGTTATCCCCTGGTATGACTTGTCATGAAGTAATTTCACAATTAATTCGAATCTTGACACAACAGAACCAGGGGCCACTAAGCGCTTAGCATCTTCTATCAGGTCATGGAAAAGAGGCTTTTTGTGATAACCATGGGGCTGTTGGCTTGCATATGGATACAAATCCCGTAACAAATTAGCAGTAGCCTCATCCTGGACAAGATCTTCAGGCTGATAACCATCAGAATAAAGAGGATCAATAATCTTAGGCTGATCATAGTGTTCACCATGGTTAATCCACCTGATATATGTCTGGTCCATCCCATAAATGAATAAATGATCTGAGACTACATGTTGAGGCTTGGACCCAATATTCAAACATACGCGGCATGGACAAATCACTTCCTTTGTTGTGTCGCCGTCAGTAAAATCACTAACTTGCTTCATGAAGTCTTCAATACCACTCAAATATGTTGGTGTGTTTAATGAGTGAAATAATATCCAAGTTCTGTCCATCTGTTGAGGGAATAGATGGTCAAAGAAGCGATAAGCTATTTCAACAAACAGGTCACCTACGAATGTAAGCAAACATACCTGAGCAAACAGGTCGAATATAAAACTATAAATGCTACATTATTTGAGCCGATTTCAGCAAACGAACTGAGTGCAAAACTACGGCTACCTAGCGAACAGATTTTATTTTAGGCTGACCAGTGGGTTTCCCCACTTTGTATTTTTTTTCTTTTTATTAATAAAAAGAGGGAAATATGTACAAAAATAGCTGGAGAGCAGCAACTAAAAGGATCATAGATCCCAAACAGCAAAATATATATAAAATGTTCTACCCATGATATGATTTCCTCTTTGCCTTATGAACAAGGAGAGCAATTTCATCCTTGAATCTCTTGTGCCATCTGTAAATTCTTGGGGGGGGGGGGGGAACAGATATATCGAAAGCAATACAATACCAACACATTCTTTCTTCTTTTTTGCCGTAATTCCGCCGATCTATTAGCAGTGCAAAGAAGTCAAAAGTAATAAGATTACAAACAGGTCCATAGACCACTGATACGTCTCCGACGTATCGATAATTTCTTATGTTCCATGCCACATTATTGATGATATCTACATGTTTTATGCATACTTTATGTCATATTTATGCGTTTTCCGGAACTAACCTATTGACGAGATGCCGAAGGGCCAGTTCCTGTTTTCTGCTGTTTTTGGTTTCAGAAATCCTAGTAAGGAAATATTCTCGGAATCGGACGAAATCAACGCCCAGCATCCTATTTTTCCATGAAGCTTCCAGAACACCCGGGAAGGACCAGAGTTGGGCCACAGGGGCCCCAGGAGGGTGGCCGGCGCGGCCTGGGGGTGGCCCGCGCCCCCTATCTCCTTGCCGCCTCTTCGACCCTCTGACGCCGCCTCTTCGCCTATATAAAGGTCCTCGACCTAAAACCTCGAGACGAAAAAGCCACGGTACGAGAAACCTTCCAGAGCCGCCGCCATCGCGAAGCCAAGATCTGGGGGACAGGAGTCTCTGTTCCAGCATGCCGCCGGGACGGGGAAGTGCCCCCGGAAGGCTCCTCCATCGACACCACCGCCATCTTCATCAACGCTGCTGTCTCCCATGAGGAGGGAGTAGTTCTCCATCGAGGCTCGGGGCTGTACCGGTAGCTATGTGGTTAATCTCTCTCCTATGTACTTCAATACAATAATCTCATGAGCTGCCTTACATGATTGAGATTCATATGATGATGCTTGTAATCTAGATGTCATTATGCTAGTCAACTGGATTTTACTTATGTGATCTCCGGAGACTCCTTGTCCCACGTGTGTAAAGGTGACAGTGTGTGCACCGTGTGGGTCTCTTAGGCTATATTTCACAGAATACTTATTCACTGTTATGAATGGCATAGTGAGGTGCTTATTTATATCTCTTTATGATTGCAATGTGTTTTGTATCACAATTTATCTATGTGCTACTCTAGTGATGTTATTAAAGTAGTTTATTCCTCCTGCACGATGTAATGGTGACAGTGTGTGCATCGTGTTAGTACTTGGCGTAGGCTATGATTGTGATCTCTTGTAGATTATGAAGTTAACTATTGCTATGATGGTATTGATGTGATCTATGCCTCCTTTCATAGCGTGAAGGTGACAGTGTGCATGCTATGTTAGTACTTGGTTTGGTTATGTTGATCTGTCATGCACTCTAAGGTTATTTAAATATGAACATCGAATATTGTGGAGCTTGTTAACTCCGGCATTGAGGGTTCGTGTAATCCTACACAGTTAGTGGTGTTCATCATCCAACAAGAGGGTGTAGAGTCTAGCATCTATTTATTTATTCTGTTATGTGATCAATGTTGAGAGTGTCCACTAGTGAAAGTATGATCCCTAGGCCTTGTTCGCAAATACTGCTATCGCTGCTTGTTTACTGTTTTACTGCGTTTCTACTGCCTGCAATATTTCCACCATCAACTACACGCCAGCAAGCACTTTTCTGGCGCCGTTACTGCTGCTCATATTTATTCATACCACTTGTATTTCACTATCTCTTCGCCGAACTAGTGCACCTATTAGGTGTGTTGGGGACACAAGAGACTTCTTGCTTTGTGGTTGCAGGGTTGCATGAGAGGGATATCTTTGACCTCTTCCTCCCTGAGTTCGATAAACCTTGGGTGATCCACTTAAGGGAAACTTGCTGCTGTTCTACAAACCTCTGCTCTTGGAGGCCCAACACTGTCTACAAGAATAGAAGTCCCGTAGACATCAAGCACTTTTCTGGCGCCGTTGCCGGGGAGGAAAGATAAATGGCTCTCATACTCCGGTCCCAGGTAAAGTACTTTTCTGGCGCCATTGTGTGTGTGCTCGAAGCTATTTCCTTTAGATCCTGCAATTGCATCTTTTTGTTTCTTGTTTACACTAGTTAGGCATAATGGAAAACAACAAAAATATGAGAGATCTTTATGAACTTTATCTTGAATTAGGACATGATGTGTTTGAAGAGAGAATTAAAAAACCCATGGAACTTCATATGCATGCTAATGGGAATGTTATTAATATGAATGCTTTGAACACTATTGTTGCTAATGCTATGGAAAATTCTAAGCTTGGGGAAGCTGGTTTTGATGAGCATGATCTTTTTAGTCCCCCGGGCATTAAGGAGAAAATTTACTTTGATGATACTTTGCCTCCTATTTATGATGATTATAATGATAGTAGTCTTTTGGTGCCACCTGTTATGGAGGATAAATTTGATTATGATTACAATATGCCTCCTATATTTGATGATGAGAATAATAATGATAGCTACTTTGTTGAATTTGCTCCCACTACAACTAATAAAATTGATTATGCTTATGTGGAGAGTAATAATTTTATGCATGAGACTCATGATAAGAATGCTTTATGTGATAGTTATATTGTTGAGTTTGCTCATGATGCTACTGAAAGTTATTATGAGATAGGAAAATATGGTTGTAGAAATTTTTATGTTACTAAAACATCTCTCTATGTGCTGAAATTTTTGAAGCTACACTTGTTTTATCTTCCTATGCTTGTTACTTTGCTCTTCATGAACTTGTTTATTTACAAGATTCCTTTTCATAGGAAGCATGTTAGACTTAAATGTGTTTTGAATTTGCCTCTTGATGCTCTCTTTTGCTTCAACTACTATTTCTTGCGAGTGCATCATTAAAACTGCTAAGCCTATCTTAATGGCTATAAAGAAAGAACTTCTTGGGAGATAACCCATGTGTTTATTTTGCTACAGTAATTTTGTTTTTTATTTGTGTCTTGGAAGTTGTTACTACTGTAGCAACCTCTCCTTATCTTAGTTTTGCGTTTTGTTGTGCCAAGTAAAGTCTTTGATAGCAAGGTTGATACTAGATTTGGATTACTGCGCAGAAACAGATTTCTTTGCTGTCACGAATCTGGGCAAAATTCTCTGTAGGTAACTCAGAAAATTATGCCAATTTACGTGAGTGATCCCCAGATATGTACGCAACTTTCATTCAATTTGAGCATTTTCATTTGAGCAAGTCTGGTGCCTCAATAAAATTAGTCTTTACGGACTGTTCTGTTTTGACAGATTCTGCCTTTTATTTCGCATTGCTTCTTTTGCTATGTGGGATGGATTTCTTTGTTCCGTTGACTTCCAGTAGCTTTGGGCAATGTCCAGAAGTGTTAATAATGATTGTGTCACCTCTGAACATGTGAGTTTTTGATTATGCACTAACCCTCTAATGAGTTTGTTTCGAGTTTGATGTGGAGGAAGTTTTCAAGGGTCAAGAGAGGAGGATGATATACTATGATCAAGGAGAGTGAAAGATCTAAGCTTGGGGATGCCCCGGTGGTTCATCCCTGAATATTTCAAGAAGACTCAAGCATCTAAGCTTGGGGATGCCCAAGGCATCCCCTTCTTCATCGACAAATTATCAGGTTTCTTCTCTTGAAACTATATTTTTATTCGGCCACATCTTATGTACTTTACTTGGAGCGTCTGTATGTTTTTGTTTTTGTTTTTGTTTGAATAAATGCTTGTGTGGGAGAGAGACACGCTCCGCTGGTTCATATGAACACATGTGTTCTTAGCTTTTAATTTTCATGGCGAAGGTTGAAACTGCTTCGTTAAATTGTTATATGGTTGGAATTGGAAAATGATACATGTAGTAATTGCTAAAATGTCTTGGATAATGTGATACTTGGCAATTGTTGTGCTCATGTTTAAGCTCTTGCATCATATACTTTGCACCTATTAATGAAGAAATACATAGAGCTTGCTAAAATTTGGTTTGCATAATTGGTCTCTCTAAGGTCTAGATAATTTCTAGTAAAGAGTTTGAACAACAAGGAAGACGGTGTAGAGTCTTATAATGTTTACAATATGTCTTTTATGTGAGTTTTGCTGCACCGGTTCATCCTTGTGTTTGTTTCAAATAAACCTTGCTAGCCTAAGCCTTGTATCGAGAGGGAATACTTCTCATGCATCCAAAATCCTTGAGCCAACCACTATGCCATTTGTGTCCACCATACCTACCTACTACATGGTATTTCCCCGCCATTCCAAAGTAAATTGCTTGAGTGCTACCTTTAAACAATTCAAAATTTATTACCTCTGATTTGTGTCAATGTTTTATAGCTCATGAGGAAGTATGTGGTGTTTATCTTTCAATCTTGTTGGGCAACTTTCACCAATGGACTAGTGGCTTCATCCGCTTATCCAATAATTTTGCAAAAAGAGCTGGCAATGGGATCCCCAGTCCCAAATTAATTAACAAAAATAGACACTCCTCCATGGTATGTGATTGTTGGACGGCACCTAAAGGATTCGGTTAGCCATGGCTTGAGAAAGCAAAGGTGGGGAGGAGTGTCATCATAATAAAACTAAAATAAAAAGGCACTTCTTCATGGTTTGAGATTGTTGGCAGGCACCCGAGGATTCGGTTAGCCATGGTTTGTGAAAGAAAGGTTGGAAGGAGTGCCACCCAAAAATAAAAATAAAATGGGAGCCGCTCTTTGAAGGTTTGTCTGGCAAGGGGGTTAGAGTGCCCACTACCATTCGTTGACAACAACAAACACCTCTCAAAATTTTACTTTTATGCTCTCTATATGTTTTAAAAACCAAAGCTCTAGCACAAATATAGCAATCGATGCTTTCCTCTTTGAAGGACCATTCTTTTACTTTTATGTTGAGTCAGTTCACCTATTTCTCTCCACCTCAAGAAGCAAACACTTGTGTGAACTGTGCATTGATTCCTACATACTTGCATATTGCACTTGTTATATTACTTTGCATTGACAATATCCATGAGATATACATGTTACAAGTTGAAAGCAACCGCTGAAACTTAATCTTCCTTTGTGTTGCTTCAATACATTTACTTTGAAATTATTGCTTTATGAGTTAACTCTTATGCAAGACTTATTGATGCTTGTCTCGAAAGTACTATTCATGAAAAGTCTTTGCTATATGGTTCATTTGTTTACTCATGTCATTACCATTGTTTTGATCGCTGCATTCATTACATCTGCTTACAATAGTATGATCAAGTTTATGATGGCATGTCACTCCAGAAATTATCTTTGTTATCGTTTACCTGCTCGGGACGAGCAGAAACTAAGCTTGGGGATGCTGATACGTCTCCGACGTATCGATAATTTCTTATGTTCCATGCCACATTATTGATGATATCTACATGTTTTATGCATACTTTATGTCATATTTATGCGTTTTCCGGAACTAACCTATTGACGAGATGCCGAAGGGCCAGTTCCTGTTTTCTGCTGTTTTTGGTTTCAGAAATCCTAGTAAGGAAATATTCTCGGAATCGGACGAAATCAACGCCCAGCATCCTATTTTTCCACGAAGCTTCCAGAACACCCGGGAAGGACCAGAGTTGGGCCACAGGGGCCCCAGGAGGGTGGCCGGCGCGGCCTGGGGGTGGCCCGCACCCCCTATCTCCTCGCCGCCTCTTCGACCCTCTGACGCCGCCTCTTCGCCTATATAAAGGTCCTCGACCTAAAACCTCGAGACGAAAAAGCCACGGTACGAGAAACCTTCCAGAGCCGCCGCCATCGCGAAGCCAAGATCTGGGGGACAGGAGTCTCTGTTCCGGCACGCCGCCGGGACGGGGAAGTGCCCCCGGAAGGCTCCTCCATCGACACCACCGCCATCTTCATCAACGCTGCTATCTCCCATGAGGAGGGAGTAGTTCTCCATCGAGGCTCGGGGCTGTACCGGTAGCTATGTGGTTAATCTCTCTCCTATGTACTTCAATACAATAATCTCATGAGCTGCCTTACATGATTGAGATTCATATGATGATGCTTGTAATCTAGATGTCATTATGCTAGTCAACTGGATTTTACTTATGTGATCTCCGGAGACTCCTTGTCCCACGTGTGTAAAGGTGACAGTGTGTGCACCGTGTGGGTCTCTTAGGCTATATTTCACAGAATACTTATTCACTGTTATGAATGGCATAGTGAGGTGCTTATTTATATCTCTTTATGATTGCAATGTGTTTTGTATCACAATTTATCTATGTGCTACTCTAGTGATGTTATTAAAGTAGTTTATTCCTCCTGCACGATGTAATGGTGACAGTGTGTGCATCGTGTTAGTACTTGGCGTAGGCTATGATTGTGATCTCTTGTAGATTATGAAGTTAACTATTGCTATGATGGTATTGATGTGATCTATGCCTCCGTTCGTAGCGTGAAGGTGACAGTGTGCATGCTATGTTAGTACTTGGTTTGGTTATGTTGATCTGTCATGCACTCTAAGGTTATTTAAATATGAACATCGAATATTGTGGAGCTTGTTAACTCCGGCATTGAGGGTTTGTGTAATCCTACACAGTTAGTGGTGTTCATCATCCAACAAGAGGGTGTAGAGTCTAGCATCTATTTATTTATTCTGTTATGTGATCAATGTTGAGAGTGTCCACTAGTGAAAGTATGATCCCTAGGCCTTGTTCGCAAATACTGATATCGCTGCTTGTTTACTGTTTTACTGCGTTTCTACTGCCTGTAATATTACCACCATCAACTACACGCCAGCAAGCACTTTTCTGGCGCCGTTACTGCTGCTCATATTTATTCATACCACCTGTATTTCACTATCTCTTCGCCGAACTAGTGCACCTATTAGGTGTGTTGGGGACACAAGAGACTTCTTGCTTTGTGGTTGCAGGGTTGCATGAGAGGGATATCTTTGACCTCTTCCTCCCTGAGTTCGATAAACCTTGGGTGATCCACTTAAGGGAAACTTGCTGCTGTTCTACAAACCTCTGCTCTTGGAGGCCCAACACTGTCTACAAGAATAGAAGTCCCGTAGACATCAACCACCAAGGCCGTACCTGAGAATACGGAGGGCCTGAGCAAAACAAGAAATAGAGGACCTCAACATGATCATTGGCAACTAAAATGATTTTATATATACTACTCACTCCATTTCAATAAACAATGCACCCTTGTTTTTCGTTTTTTATCTTCGAAAAAATATTAATCTATATCTCTCTATTTAAAAATGATGTTTCAATTTTATGTAGATATACATGTATTTAGATGAGTTTAGTTTGCAGATACATGCAAGTTTTGATGAAGTTGAAACATATTTTTCAGGATGAAGTATATAAAAAAATTGGTATAAAACTGGTATCATTAGAAAGTATTTTCCATCACGGTTCTAACAATGTTGCTTATGTATTATATGATCATGATATTGGTGTCCTATTTATTTGGTCAAGGTTCACATTGAAATGTGGTAAAATAAATTAAAAGAAGTGCATCGTGTGAAAAAACAATCTAAGAATTCAAAAGTGCTAATTGTTAGTCGAAACATGACATCTTTCAAAAATGAATCTTCAATTAGTACTTCATAAAAATCACTGAGACAAAATATTAATATTCATTGGAAGACTAACTGAATTAGGTGCACTCGCGATGAAAGAGAAAGAGAAGATACGGGTAAGAGCAAGTACAATAAGGTACAGTCTTTTGTTTGTTTGTTTGGGTTGCTCATCAAGCTTATCGCTCGATACAATAAGTTACAGTCAGCGGGAGTGGTGTTTTGGAACATGGGTGCATAGTGGGTGGTATCATGGAGTACTATAATAGGTATGCTATATCTATACTCCTATATAGTGTAGCAATTTTGATAGTTTGAATCCAAGCATCATAATGCAATCTCTACTGTTGATTGTGCACCATCGGACGGTCTAAAACATTGGGATTCGCAGCTACAGTAGCACCCATCATTCTCTACGTCATTCTGGAAACATCTATATATTTGTTCTAGCCAATTCACGCTCCCTCCATACGCGACGCTGCTGGTCACGGCCCGACAACAAAACTCACGGACGCCTATGCTCTCCATAGATCAGTCAGAGTTGAATGCGATGCATGCGAATGGTAGTCACGCTCAAACTTCAGTCAGAACCGAAAGTGTGGCGAGTAGGTCGGTAGCACTGCACGGACATGCAGTTGCATAAGTGCTGGTACGTTCCCTATAGGTGGCACTGGGCATGGATGGGAGGATAAATTATTGAAGATCTGAATTTTGACAGCTAAAAAGAAATAAGTACAAAACCTAAGACGTGCAAAATTCAATAGTATATTCAAGAGCACATACATGGCAGAAAATTGCAATTCTGCATGAGAAATACAATTCAATGTTAGTAATACATAGGTTTCCCACATTTTACGCTATGCAAGCTATTTTGAGTTGAAATTGTAACGACTGATTTTTAACGTGCAAAGCACATGAAGCCGACTAGTTTATTATAGTGGAGTATTGAAAATGGCATAGAAGGGGATATTGCGAATTGAGAGTGGCATAAACACAACTTCAGTTTTTGTAATGGCATAAACACAACTTGTGAATTGAGGAGTGGCATAGAACCAATTAACCGTTGTTTCAATAACAGCCATCAAAAGCCGAACGAACGCACGAGGATGGATCCAAAATTTACCCATTTTTAATTTCATAGGAAAATTTTAAACTTAAAATTCGTACTGCCTAGAAGTATTTGAAACAAAAATCCAGTAAATCTTATATGTTGGGTTATGCATTCTGGGGGAGTTTCATCAGATTCAGCCATATTGTTTATCAATAAACCTCATTTTATGTTTTACAACCAACTTTAAACTTAAAATTCAAACTGTCTAGAAAAAAGAACAACATTCCAGTAAATCTTATACTATATTTCTTCTGCATTCTGGGAAAGATTGGTCGGATTCAATAAAAATAGTTTGGGAATAAACATTGTTTTAGTCTGGACACGACTTATTGTAGAGTGATTTTTGGTTGGATACATTCATGTGCGTTCGATTGGCTTTGGATGGTTATAATTGAACCAAAGTCAACGCTGGACTTCTGACCTGAACATCACTGGAGCTGCGTCAAAAGTCCAGCCATGACTTTGTCTCAATAACAGCCATCAAAAGCCGACCGAACGCACAGGAATGGATCCAACCAAAAATCACTCAACCGCTGGAATTTTGACCTGAAAGTCACTGAAGCTGTGTCCATACTTGCCCAACAGGTTGCGTATGAATGTAAACCAACATATCTGAGCAAACAGGTCGAATATAAAACTATATAACTAAATGCCACGTTATTCTTTATCGAAAAAATGCCACTTTATTTGAGCCGATTTCAGCAAACCAACTGAGGTCTATTTTTTAGGCTGGACAGTGGTTTCCTCGCTGTGTATTTTTCACTGTAATAAAAAAGAGGGAAAAGGTTACTGGAGAGCAGCAACTAAAAGGATCATAGATCCCAAACAGCAAAATCTAGCTAAAAAAGTTCTACCCATGATGATAAGCCATGATATGATTTCCTCTTTTCCTTACAAACAAGGAGAGCCATTTCATCCTTGAATCTCTTGCGTCTTCTGTAAATGCTTGGGGGCGAACAGATCAATCGAAAGCAATATAATACCAACAAAAAATTTCTTCTTTTTGGCCGTAAATCCACCAATGTATTAGCAGTGCAAAGAACCCAGAAGTAATAAGATTACAAATAGGTCCATAGAGGACTGGCACCAAGCAACGACTACAGACATTGGGCAATGGTGAGCAGTACAGTGTACAGTACGAATGAATTCGAGCAAATAGGTAAAGCGGAAAACAATGTCTGCCTATGTTTATGTTATCTTTTTTTGAGATCCCGGTGGGGTTAAGAAAAGGCTAGACTATTATAGATCGCGTTTCTTTTGGCAGAGTGATGGTCATAAGCGTAAGTATAGGTTATCGAGGTGGGATATCTTGTGTCGCCCTAAAGACCAGGGAGGGCTGGGAATTTAAGTATTGGAACTAAAGAATAAGAGTCTAATTAGTAAGTGGTTGTTTGAACTTTTGAATGGAGATGGGGTGTGGCAGGAATTGCTTCGTAACAAATATATTCAATCTAAAACATTATCTCAAGTAAAAGCAAAGCCACTTGATTCTCCTTTTTGGAAAGGTTTGATGAAAGTGAAAGATGATTTTCTTAAGCGTGGATCTTTCAAAATTGGCGATGGAAAGAATACTAGTTTCTGGGAAGATAAGTGGTTGGGGAACGCACCTTTGTCACAGAAATACCCATCTCTTTTTAACATTGCTGAAAGAAAACATGTCTCAGTTGCGCATGTTTTAGAGAATAACCCTCTTCAGATTTCATTTAGAAGGATTCTAACACCCAACAAGTGGGTTCTCTGGTTAGAATTAGTGGAACGTCTTATGCATGTTCGGTTGTCTAATGAAAATGATTCCTTTGTTTGGGCTCTAAATAGTTCAGGCAATTTTACTGTAAAGTCATACTATCTTGATTTGTTACAAGATAAAAGGAACTTCTTAAGGAAATATATTTGGAAAATGAAGGTATCGCTGAAGATTAAGATCTTTATGTGGTTTCTCTATCGGAGAGTTATTTTAACCAAAGATAACCTTGCAAAAAGAAATTGGCAAGGATGCAAGAAATGTGTTTTCTGTGACCAGGATGAATCTATTCAACATTTGTTTATTGACTGCCCTCTAGCTAAGGTTGTTTGGCGCATAGTATATATGACTTTCGGTTTATCCCCACCTGTGAATATCACTCATCTTTTTGGTACTTGGCTTAGTGGTATTGCAAAGAAAGATGTACTGCAGATTCGTGTGGGTGTATGCGCTTTGATTTGGGCTATATGGAATGTGCGTAATGAAGTGGTTTTTAACAAGCCGAAACCTCAACCTTTCTTGCAGGTAATTCCTTTGGCTATTCATTGGATCCGTACGTGGTCTTATCTCCAACCAGAGGATCATCCGGCTGCCATGGAGTTTGGGTGCAACCGACTGGAGATGGTCGCACGGGATTTTTACAACCAGTGTGGCTGGCGACATCAGCTTAGATTAAATCTTTGATGTTTTCTTGGAGACAACTTCTTTGTTTATTTAGATGGTTGATTTTAGTCTCGACTTTAGTCGATGAGTGAGATGTAATAAACTGTAAACGCTGGAGTCTCTTTTAATAAGGTAATAAAGCAGCCATATGCATCATTTTGATGCAGAGGCTGGGGTATTATCCCCATTTCGAGAAAAAAAGAAAGAAAGAAAACACATCGAGAGGAAAACAATATCAACCGATCGATTCGAACGAACTAACGAACTTATAAGGGTTGGGCGACGGCGACTGACTTCGATTGAGCTATAATGAATCGTACTTGCCCAAGCCTGAAGATAGCATGCATACCGTGAGGATCTACCAGCTGACCGCGCCTGCCGGTGCGGCTGGAGAAGAACGGCGCCACGAGCAGTTGCCGGCTGACACGGCTGATAGACAGCGTGGGGAAGTTTTGGTGCGCGGCCTGGTTCACCGAGGGTGTGTCTAGAGAAGAACAGGGCGCCGAAGGAGGTGTCTAGAGAAGAACAAGGTGGGCTGGGTGCTGGGTTAAAGGCGAGCGTTCGAAATATTGGGCGCGGGTTCGAAAGTTTAGGTGCGCGAGGGAGGTGTCTGCTGGTGAAAATTTCCCCGTCCTCTACTTCTTATTTTTTTTCTTTTGAGAACACAGTACAACGCAGACGCTCACAAACACGCACGTACAAACACCCCTATGAACGCACGCACGCACACCCTACCCCTATGAGCACCTCCGAGGGACTGAGCCGGCATATCTTGAGGTTGACGAAGTCACCACTGGCGCCTCCTCTTCTTTTTTGGGCTAATCTATTTATCTATAATATCTATCTATACCTCTATCTATCTACATGTTTTTTAATTTTTTTCTATTCTATACATGAGTTTTTGAATTTGAATTTTTTCACTCTGTCAGCCTTCCCGGCCAATGCTCATTTGTAGCTTAAAGGTGCTATCTACCGCTCATCATACAAGGACTCTTCAGATCTAACGGCTGTGAATGCACGGATTCGTCACCCATGCTTCCCCTTGGACTGGCGATGCTGAAAGAAAGCCTGAAACACTGGAACCCTCTAGATACTTCGGGGTACCTCACTGCTCCACATTATTAAACAGGCCTTTTCCGACATGGGAAGTCAAAAGTTGGGGGCTCTGATACGTCTCCGACGTATCGATAATTTCTTATGTTCCATGCCACATTATTGATGTTATCTACATGTTTTATGCACACTTTATGTCATATTCGTGCATTTTCTGGAACTAACCTATTAACAAGATGCCGAAGTGCCGATTCTTTGTTTTTTCTGCTGTTTTTGGTTTCAGAAATCCTAGTAAGGAAATATTCTCGGAATTGGACGAAATCAACGCCCAGGGGCCTATTTTTCCACGAAGCTTCCAGAAGTCCGAAGACGAAACGAAGTGGGGCCACAGGGTGCCCAAACCCTAGGGCGGCGCGGCCCACCCCCTGGCCACGCCGGCCTGTGGTCTGGGGCCCCTGTGCCGCCTCCTGACTTGCCCTTCCGCCTACTTAAAGCCTCCGTGACGAAACCCCCAGTACCGAGAGCCACGATACGGAAAACCTTCCGCAGACGCCGCCAACGCCGATCCCATCTCGGGGGATCCAGGAGATCGCCTCCGGCACCCTGCCGGAGAGGGGAATCATCTCCCGGAGGACTCTACGCCGCCATGGTCGCCTCCGGTGTGATGTGTGAGTAGTCTACCCCTGGACTATGGGTCCATAGCAGTAGCTAGATGGTTGTCTTCTCCCCATTGTGCTATCATTGTCGGATCTTGTGAGCTGCCTAACATGATCAAGATCATCTATCTGTAATTCTATATGTTGTGTTTGTTGGGATCCGATGAACAGAGAATACTTGTTATGTTGATTATCAAAGTTATATCTACGTGTTATTTATGATCTTGCATGCTTTCCGTTACTAGTAGATGCTCTGGCCAAGTAGATGCTTGTAACTCCAAGAGGGAGTACTTATGCTCGATAGTGGGTTCATGCCTGCATTGACACCGGGACAAAGTGAGAAAGTTCTAAGGTTGTGTTGTGTTGTTGCCACTAGGGATAAAACATTGATGCTATGTCTAAGGATGTAGTTGTTGATTACATTACGCACCATACTTAATGCAATTGTCTGTTGCTTTGCAACTTAATACCGGAGGGTTCGGATGATAACCTGAAGGTGGACTTTTTAGGCATAGATGCAGTTGGATGGCGGTCTATGTACTTTGTCGTAATGCCCAATTAAATCTCACTATACTCATCATGATATGTATGTGCATGGTCATGCTCTCTTTATTTGTCAATTGCCCAACTGTAATTTGTTCACCCAACATGCTGTTTGTCTTATGGGAGAGACACCTCTAGTGAACTGTGGACCCCGGTCCAATTCTCTTTACTGAAATACAATCTACTGCAATACTTGTTCTACTGTTTTCTGCAAACAATCATCTTCCACACAATACGGTTAATCCTTTGTTACAGCAAGCCGGTGAGATTGACAACCTCACTGTTTCGTTGGGGCAAAGTACTTTGGTTGTGTTGTGCAGGTTCCACGTTGGCGTCGGAATCCCTGGTGTTGCGCCGCACTACATCTCGCCGCCATCAACCTTCAACGTGCTTCTTGACTCCTACTGGTCCGATTAAACCTTGGTTTCTTACTGAGGGAAACTTGCCGCTGTGCGCATCACACCTTCCTCTTGGGGTTCCCAACGGACGTGCCAACCACACGCATCCAGCAAATTTCTGGCGCCGTTGCCGGGGAGATCAAGACACGCTGCAAGGGGAGTCTCCACTTCTCAATCTCTTTACTTTGTTTTTGTCTTGCTTAGTTTTATTTACTACTTTGTTTGCTGCACTAAATCAAAATACAAAAAAATTAGTTGCTAGTTTTACTTTATTTGCTATCTTGTTTGCTATATCAAAAACACAAAAAAAAATTAGTTTACATGTATTTACTTTATCTAGTTTGCTTTATTTACTGTTGCTAAAATGGCCAACGCTGAAAATACTAAGTTGTGTGACTTCACAACCACAAATAATAATGATTTCTTATGCACACCTATTGCTCCACCTGCTACTACAGCAGAATTCTTTGAAATTAAACCTGCTTTACTGAATCTTGTTATGCGAGAGCAATTTTCTGGTGTTAGTTCTGATGATGCTGCTGCCCATCTTAATAATTTTGTTGAACTATGCGAAATGCAAAAATATAAAGATGTAGATGGTGATATTATTAAACTAAAATTGTTCCCTTTCTCATTAAGAGGAAGAGCTAAAGATTGGTTGCTATCTCTGCCTAAGAATAGTATTGATTCATGGACTAAATGCAAGGATGCTTTTATTGGTAGATATTATCCCCCTGCTAAAATTATATCTTTGAGGAGTAGCATAATGAATTTTAAACAATTAGATACTGAACATGTTGCTCAAGCTTGGGAAAGAATGAAATCTTTGGTTAAAAATTGCCCAACCCATGGACTGACTACTTGGATGATCATCCAAACCTTTTATGCAGGACTGAATTTTTCTTCACGGAATTTATTGGATTCAGCTGCTGGAGGTACCTTTATGTCCATCACTCTTGGTGAAGCAACAAAGCTTCTTGATAATATGATGATCAACTACTCTGAATGGCACACGGAAAGAGCTCCACAAGGTAAGAAGGTAAATTCTGTCGAAGAAACCTCTTCCTTGAGTGATAAGATTGATGCTATTATGTCTATGCTTGTGAATGATAGGACTAATATTGATCCTAATAATGTTCCATTAGCTTCATTGGTTGCACAAGAAGAACATGTTGATGTAAACTTCATTAAAAATAATAATTTCAACAACAATGCTTACCGGAACAATTCTAGTAACAACTATAGGCCATATCCTCATAATAATGGCAACGGCTATGCTAATTCTTATGGGAATTCTTACAACAATAATAGGAGTTCACCCCCTGGACTTGAAGCCATGCTTAAAGAATTTATTAGTACACAAACTGCTTTTAACAAATCTGTTGAGGAAAAGCTTGGGAAAATTGATATACTTGCTTCTAAAGTCGATAGTCTTGCTGCTGATGTTGATCTTTTGAAATCGAAAGTTATGCCTAATGAGAATCATCATAATAAAATTGTTACTACAGCAAATGCCATCCAAGTTAGAATTAATGAGAATATAAGATTAATGGCTGAACTGCGTGCTAGGTGGGATAGAGAAGAAAATGAAAAACTAGCTAAAGAGAAGAATGTAGCTAAAGTTTGGACTATTACCACCACTAGTAATGCTAATGCTACACATTTTGCTGCACCTCCTACTAATATTAATAAAAGAATTGGTGTTAGCAATGTTTCCACTTCTAATGCAAAGCGCGAAAAATTGCCTGAAACTGCTAAAACTGCTGAAACTGCTTGTGATAAAGCTGCTGAAATTTTTTCCAACATTGGGGATGATGATCCCATTGCTTTAGATTATAATGGTTTGAATTTTGATGATTGCCACATCTCTGAAGTTATAAAGTTCTTACAAAAACTTGCTAAAAGTCCTAATGCTAGTGCTATAAATTTGGCTTTCACGCATCATATTACAAATGCTCTCATAAAAGCTAGAGAAGAGAAACTAGAGCGTGAAGCCTCTATTCCTAAAAGGCTAGAGGATGGTTGGGAGCCCATCATTAAGATGAAGGTTAAAAATTTTGATTGTAATGCTTTATGTGATCTTGGTGCAAGTATTTTTGTTATGCCTAAGAAAATTTATAATATGCTTGACTTGCCACCGCTGAAAAATTGTTATTTGGATGTTAATCTTGCTGATCATTCTACAAAGAAACCTTTGGGTAAAGGTGATAATGTTCACATTACCGTTAACAATAACCTTGTTCCCGTTGATTTTGTTGTCTTGGATATTGAATGCAATGCATCTTGTCCCATTATATTGGGAAGACCTTTTCTTCGAACTGTTGGTGCTATTATTGATATGAGGGAAGGTAATATAAAATATCAATTTCCTCTCAAGAAAGGTATGGAACACTTCCCTAGAAAGAGAATGAAGGTACCTTTTGATTCTATTATGAGAACAAATTATGATGTTGACACTTCGTCTCTTGATAATACTTGATACACACTTTCTGCGCCTAGCTGAAAGGCGTTAAAGAAAAGCGCTTATGGGAGACAACCCATGTTTTACCTACAGTACTTTGTTTTTATTTTGTGTCTTGTAAGTTGTTTACTACTGTAGCAACCTCTCCTTATCTTAGTTTTGTGTTTTGTTATGCCAAGTTAAGCCGTTGATAGAAAAGTAAGTACTAGATTTGGATTACTGCACAGTTCCAGATTTCTTTGCTGTCACGAATCTGGGTCTACCTCCCTGTAGGTAGCTCAGAAAATTAAGCCAATTTACGTGCATGATCCTCAGATATGTACGCAACTTTCATTCAATTTGAGCATTTTCATCTGAGCAAGTCTGGTGCCATTTTAAAATTCGTCAATACGAACTGTTCTGTTTTGACAGATTCTGTCTTTTATTTCGCATTGCCTCTTTTGCTATGTTGGATGAATTTCTTTGATCCACTAATGTCCAGTAGCATTATGCAATGTCCAGAAGTGTTAAGAATGATTGTGTCACCTCTGAATATGTTAATTTATATTGTGCACTAACCCTCTAATGAGTTGTTTCGAGTTTGGTGTGGAGGAAGTTTTCAAGGATCAAGAGAGGAGTATGATGCAACGTGATCAAGGAGAGTGAAAGCTCTAAGCTTGGGGATGCCCCGATGGTTCACCCCTGCATATATTAAGAAGACTCAAGTGTAAGCTTGGGGATGCCCAAGGCATCCCCTTCTTCATCGACAACATTATCAGGTTCCTCCCCTGAAACTATATTTTTATTCCATCACATCTTATGTGCTTTTTCTTGGAGCGTCGGTTTGTTTTTGTTTTTGTTTTGTTTGAATAAAATGGATCCTAGCATTCACTTTATGGGAGAGAGACACGCTCCGCTGTAGCATATGGACAAGTATGTCCTTGGTTTCTACTCATAGTATTCATGGCGAAGTTTCTCCTTCGTTAAATTGTTATATGGTTGGAATTGGAAAATGATACATGTAGTAATTGCTATTAATGTCTTGGGTAATGTGATACTTGGCAATTGTTGTGCTCATGATTAAGCTCTTGCATCATATGCTTTGCACTAATTAATGAAGAAATACATAGAGCATGCTAAAATTTGGTTTGCATATTTGGTTTCTCTAAGGTCTAGATAATTTATAGTATTGAGTTTGAACAACAAGGAAGACGGTGTAGAGTCTTATAATGTTTTCAATATGTCTTTTATGTGAGTTTTGCTACACCGGTTCATCCTTGTGTTTGTTTCAAATAAACCTTGCTAGCCTAAACCTTGTATCGAGAGGGAATACTTCTCATGCATCCAAAATACTTGAGCCAACCACTATGCCATTTGTGTCCACCATACCTACCTACTACATGGTATTTTCCGCCATTCCAAAGTAAATTGCTTGAGTGCTACCTTTAAAATTCCATCATTCACCTTTGCAATATATAGCTCATGGGACAAATAGCTTAAAAACTATTGTGGTATTGAATATGTAATTATGCACTTTATCTCTTATTAAGTTGCTTGTTGTGCGATAACCATGTTCACTGGGGACGCCATCAACTATTCATTGTTGAATTTCATGTGAGTTGCTATGCATGTCCGTCTTGTCTGAAGTAAGAGAGATCTACCACCTTATGGTTAAGCATGCATATGTTAGAGAAGAACATTGGGCCGCTAACTAAAGCCATGATCCATGGTGGAAGTTTCAGTTTTGGACATATATCCTCAAATCTCAAATGAGAAAATTATTAATTGTTGTTACATGCTTATGCATAAAAGAGGAGTCCATTATCTGTTGTCTATGTTGTCCCGGTATGGATGTCTAAGTTGAAGAATAATCAATAGCGAGAAATCCAATGCGAGCTTTCTCCTTAGACCTTTGTACAAAGTGTGCATAGAGGTACCCCTTTGTGACACTTGGTAAAAACAGTGCATTGTGATGATCCGGTAGTCCAAGCTAATTAGGACAAGGTGCGGGCACTATTAGTACACTATGCATGAGGCTTGCAACTTATAAGATATAATTTACATGATGCATATGCTTTATTACTACCGTTGACAAAATTGTTTCATGTTTTCAAAATCAAAGCTCTAGCACAAATATAGCAATCGATGCTTTTCCTCTATGAAGGACCATTCTTTTACTTTCAATGTTGAGTCAGTTCACCTATTTCTCTCCACCTCAAGAAGCAAACACTTGTGTGAACTGTGCATTGATTCCTACATACTTGCTTATTGCACTTATTATATTACTCTATGTTGACAATATCCATGAGATATACATGTTACAAGTTGAAAGCAACCGCTGAAACTTAATCTTCTTTTGTGTTGCTTCAATGCCTTTACTTTGAATTATTGCTTTATGAGTTAACTCTTATGCAAGACTTATTGATGCTTGTCTTGAAGTGCTATTCATGAAAAGTCTTTGCTTTATGATTCACTTGTTTACTCATGTCATATACATTGTTTTGATCACTGCATTCACTACATATGCTTTACAAATAGTATGATCAAGATTATGATGGCATGTCACTCCAGAAATTATCTGTGTTATCGTTTTACCTGCTCGGGACGAGCAGAACTAAGCTTGGGGATGCTGATACGTCTCCGACGTATCGATAATTTCTTATGTTCCATGCCACATTATTGATGTTATCTACATGTTTTATGCACACTTTATGTCATATTCGTGCATTTTCTCGGAACTAACCTATTAACAAGATGCCGAAGTGCCGATTCTGTTTTCTGCTGTTTTTGGTTTCAGAAATCCTAGTAAGGAAATATTCTCGGAATTGGACGAAATCAACGCCCAGGGGCCTATTTTTCCACGAAGCTTCCAGAAGTCCGAAGACGAAACGAAGTGGGGCCACAGGGTGCCCAAACCCTAGGGCGGCGCGGCCCACCCCCTGGCCGCGCCGGCCTGTGGTCTGGGCCCCTCGCGCCGCCTCCTGACTTGCCCTTCCGCCTACTTAAAGCCTCCGTGACGAAACCCCCGCACCGAGAGCCACGATACGGAAAACCTTCCAGACGCCGCCAACGCCGATCCCATCTCGGGGATCCAGGAGATCGCCTCCGGCACCCTGCCGGAGAGGGGAATCATCTCCCCGGAGGACTCTACGCCGCCATGGTCGCCTCCGGCGTGATGAGTGAGTAGTCTCCCCCTGGACTATGGGTCCATAGCAGTAGCTAGATGGTTGTCTTCTCCCCATTGTGCTATCATTGTCGGATCTTGTGAGCTGCCTAACATGATCAAGATCATCTATCTGTAATTCTATATGTTGCGTTTGTTGGGATCCGATGAATAGAGAATACTTGTTATGTTGATTATCAAAGTTATATCTACGTGTTATTTATGATCTTGCATGCTTTCCGTTACTAGTAGATGCTCTGGCCAAGTAGATGCTTGTAACTCCAAGAGGGAGTACTTATGCTCGATAGTGGGTTCATGCCTGCATTGACACCTGGGACAGTGACAGAAAGTTCTAAGGTTGTGTTTTGCTGTTGCCACTAGGGAAAAAACATTGATGCTATGTCTAAGGATGTAGTTGTTGATTACATTACGCCCCATACTTAATGCAATTGTCTGTTGCTTTGCAACTTAATACTGGAGGGGGTTCGGATGATAACCTGAAGGTGGACTTTTTAGGCATAGATGCAGTTGGATGGCGGTCTATGTACTTTGTCGTAATGCCCAATTAAATCTCACTATACTCATCATGATATGTATGTGCATGGTCATGCTCTCTTTATTTGTCAATTGCCTAACTGTAATTTGTTCACCCAACATGCTGTTTGTCTTATGGGAGAGACACCTCTAGTGAACTGTGGACCCCGGTCCAATTCTCTTTACTGAAATACAATCTACTGCAATACTTGTTCTACTGTTTTCTGCAAACAATCATCTTCCACACAATACGGTTAATCCTTTGTTACAGCAAGCCGGTGAGATTGACAACCTCACTGTTTCGTTGGGGCAAAGTACTTTGGTTGTGTTGTGCAGGTTCCACGTTGGCGCCGGAATCCCTGGTGTTGCGCCGCACTACATCTCGCCGCCATCAACCTTCAACGTGCTTCTTGACTCCTACTGGTCCGATTAAACCTTGGTTTCTTACTGAGGGAAACTTGCCGCTGTGCGCATCACACCTTCCTCTTGGGGTTCCCAACGGACGTGCCAACCACACGCATCAGGCTCCATCCAGTACATATGAATGCTCGCTAGCTGCATGGTCTAGAAGCAGACTAGAGTAAATCATCAATTCATCAAATCAATTGGTGTATATTTTTTTTAGGAGCTAAGACGCCGGCATGAACCATTTTCAAGCGTTTAAATTCCTCCTACCTGAAAAATGATTCTTTAGATTGACATCAACAAGAGAACTCTTTTAGAAAGAGTGAGAGAAAGGGAGATATGATTGCATACACTATTCTTAGAAGGGAAATCATGTACTTGTTCATGGAAAGATACAAGTATATCGACTATCTACACTACAATTTTGAAATAAAAGAAACAAAATTGCAAATGTCTATTCTAACTAGATATGTTGATATTTCTAAATAGTACCAAAGCAATACTTATTCTAAGCTGGGCACTCAACTTCTGAAATGCACGAGTATTCGTAGGTCAATTTTTTTCGTTTTTATTATTATTACTAGGCAGCACATGTGTTTGCCCGTCCAGTGAAACTCTTTCATTTCATTTTTCTTTTCCGCAAGGTCGGGAGTCGGAGGAAGAGGGATCACACGGGAGGAGACGAAGGGAGAGCAGTCACGGGGCCCCACTTATTTATGGTGTCTACATTTTTTCGGGTGATGCTGACTGTTGTGCAGGGTTGTCAGTGCGCAGGGGGTGCCCCAATTATCCAATTGTTTGATAATTGGAGAGATGGAGAGAGAGAGAGTCTTGATGCCTCTCTCTTGACAAAGAAGATGGCTGGGAGTTTGCCTACCTAGCGTATGTGACTTGTGCGCAGTGAAGTGTGGGACCTCACGCATGGGAACCACACGTAAGTGACAGACTTGTTGCTCTAATAACTCGGGTGATTATTATATTGTACTAGTACATAGTTTCCTATGGATCCTTCTTAGTCACTCCAAAATGAAGCTTTTGGGAGGTTTTTGAAATTTCCATGTTTGAAACCAAAACGACTTCTCTTCATGCATGCTTGACTTCATAAGACAGAGTTTAGCTAGGGGTATGGGGTAGATACATGATTTTCCTGGTTTGAATATGTCTAGACCTTGTTTATCAACTTAATTGAATGCTTACTATATGACATAAGAAGACTATGTGCCTTGTTTTTTCATTTTTTTAATTTTTTTCTAAAATTTGTATACCCATTTGAATCTTGGTCAAATTCTAGGTTTCACCAAGATTTGAATAAGTTTAAAACATGAATATGAAAATGTATGCATGTATGCTTCTTAGTCACTCCAAAATGAAGCTCTTGGGAGGGTTTTTGAAATTTCCATGTTCAAAACCAAAAACCACATATCTTCATGCTTGACTTCGTGAAACAGAGTTTAGGGTTAGGGGGAAGATACATGATTTTTCTTGTTTGAATATGTCTAGACCTTGTTTATCATCTTAATTGAATGCTTACTATATGACATAAGAAGACCTTGGTTTTTCATTTATTTTTTTTTGAATTTTTATGCCCATTTGAATCTTGGTCAAATCCTAGGTTTAACCAAGATTTAAACAAGTTTAATACATGAAAATGAAAAGGGAAGCCTGCATCCTTCTTAGTCACTCTAAAATGAATTTTTTACGAGGTTTTTGAAATTTCCATGTTTAATTTGAAACCCAAAACCACTTCTCTTCATGATTGACTTCATCAGACAGAGTTTAGGGTTAGGGGTAGATACGTACATACATGATTTTTTCTGGTTTGAATATGTCTAGACATTTTGTTTATCAACTTTAATGCTTTACTATATGATCGACATAAGAATGCTATGTGCTTTGGTTTTTCATTCTCTTGATTTTTTATGAATTTTTATGCCCATTTGAATCTTGGTCAAATCCTAGGTTTGACAATGATTTAAACAAGTTTAAAACATGAATATGAAAATTAAGCATCTATCCTTCTTAAGTCACTCCAAAATGTAACTCTTGGGAGGGTTTTTGAAATTTCCATGTTTGAAACCAAAAACCACTTCTCTTCATGCATGCTTGACTTCATAAGACAGAGTTTAGGGTTAGGGGTGGATATATACATGATTTTCTAGTCTGAATATGTCTAGACCTTGTTTATCAACTTGAATGCTTACTATATATATGACATAAGAATGCTATGTCCTTTGTTTTTTCATTCTTTTGATTTTTTCCTTAAATTTTATGCCCATTTGAATCTTTTGGTCAAATCCTAGGTTTGACCAAGATTTAAACAAGTTTAAAACATGAAAATGAAAAGGGAAGCCTGCATCCTTCTTAGTCACTCTAAAATTAACTTAATTGAGAATGCTTACTATATGACATAAGAAGACTATGTGTGCCTTGGTTTTTCATTTTTTGATTTTTTTTAAATTCTTATGCCCATTTGAATCTTGGCCAAATCCTAGGTTTGACCATGGTTTAAACAAATTTAAATCACGAATATGAAAATTAAGCATCTATCCTTCTTATTAGTCACTCCAAAATGTAAATCTTGGGAGGGTTCTTGAAATTTGCATGTTTGAAACCAAAAACCACTTCTCTTCATGCATGCTTGACTTCATAAGACAGAGTTTAGGGTTAGAGGTAGATATATACATGATTTTCTAGTCTGAATATGTCTAGACCTTGTTTATCAACTTGAATGCTTACTATATATATGACATAAGAATGCTATGTCCTTTGTTTTTTCATTCTTTTGATTTTTTCCTGAAATTTTATGCCCATTTGAATCTTTTGGTCAAATCCTAGGTTTGACCAAGATTTAAACAAGTTTAAAACATGAAAATGAAAAGGGAAGCATGCATCCTTCTTAGTCACTCTAAAATTAACTTAATTGAGAATGCTTACTATATGACATAAGAAGACTATGTGTGCCTTGGTTTTTCATTTTTTGATTTTTTTTAAATTCTTATGCCCATTTGAATCTTGGCCAAATCCTAGGTTTGACCATGGTTTAAACAAATTTAAATCACGAATATGAAAATTAAGCATCTATCCTTCTTATTAGTCACTCCAAAATGTAAATCTTGGGAGGATTCTTGAAATTTGCATGTTTGAAACCAAAAACCACTTCTCTTCATGCATGCTTGACTTCATAAGACAGAGTTTAGGGTTAGGGATAGATATATACATGATTTTCTAATTTGAATATGTCTAGACCTTGTTTATCAACTTGAATGCTTACTATATATATGACATACGAATGCTATGTCCTTTGTTTTTTCATTCTTTTGATTTTTTCCTGAAATTTTATGCCCATTTGAATCTTTTGGTCAAATCCTAGGTTTGACCAAGATTTAAACAAGTTTAAAACATGAAAATGAAAAGGGAAGCCTGCATCCTTCTTAGTCACTCTAAAATGAATTTTTTAAGAGGTTTTTGAAATTTCCATGTTTAATTTGAAACCCAAAACCACTTCTCTTCATGATTGACTTCATAAGACAGAGTTTAGGGTTAGGGGTAGATACGTATATACATGATTTTTTCTGGTTTGAATATGTCTAGACATTTTGTTTATCAACTTTAATGCTTTACTATATGATCGACATAAGAATGCTATGTGCTTTGGTTTTTCATTCTTTTGATTTTTTATGAATTTTTATGCCCATTTGAATCTTGGTCAAATCCTACGTTTGAGAATGATTTAAAAAAGTTTAAAACATGAATATGAAAATTAAGCATCTATCCTTCTTAAGTCACTCCAAAATGTAACTCTTGGGAGGGTTTTTGAAATTTCCATGTTTGAAACCAAAAACCACTTCTCTTCATGCATGCTTGACTTCATAAGACAGAGTTTATGGTTAGGAGTAGATATATACATGATTTTCTAGTCTGAATATGTCTAGACCTTGTTTATCAACTTGAATGCTTACTATATATATTACATAAGAATGCTATGTCCTTTGTTTTTTCATTCTTTTGATTTTTTCCTGAAATTTTATGCCCATTTGAATCTTTTGGTCAAATCCTAGGTTTGACCAAGATTTAAACAAGTTTAAAACATGAAAATGAAAAGGGAAGCCTGCATCCTTCTTAGTCACTCTAAAATTAACTTAATTGAGAATGCTTACTATATGACATAAGAAGACTATGTGTGCCTTGGTTTTTCATTTTTTGATTTTTTTAAAATTCTTATGCCCATTTGAATCTTGGCCAAATCCTAGGTTTGACCATGGTTTAAACAAATTTAAATCACAAATATGAAAATTAAGCATCTATCCTTCTTATTAGTCACTCCAAAATGTAAATCTTGGGAGGGTTCTTGAAATTTGCATGTTTGAAACCAAAAACCACTTCTCTTCATGCATGCTTGACTTCATAAGACAGAGTTTAGGGTTAGTGGTAGATATATACATGATTTTCTAGTTTGAATATGTCTAGACCTTGTTTATCAACTTGAATGCTTACTATATATATGACATAAGAATGTTATGACGTCCTTTGTTTTTTCATTCTTTTGATTTTTTCCTGAAATTTTATGCCCATTTGAATCTTTTGGTCAAATCCTAGGTTTGACCAAGATTTAAACAAGTTTAAAACATGAAATGAAAAGGGAAGCCTGCATCCTTCTTAGTCACTCCAAAATCAACTTAATTGAGAATGCTTACTATATGACATAAGAAGATTATATGTGCCTTGGTTTTTCATTTTTTGATTTTTTTTAATTCTTATGCCCATTTGAATCTTGGCCAAATCCTAGGTTTGACCATGGTTTAAACAAATTTAAATCACGAATATTAAAATTAAGCATCTATCCTTCTTAGTCACTCCAAAATGTAAATCTTGGGAGGGTTCTTGAAATTTGCATGTTTGAAACCAAAAACCACTTCTCTTCATGCATGCTTGACTTCATAAGACAGAGTTTAGGGTTAGGGGTAGGTATATAGATGATTTTCTAGTCTGAATATGTCTAGACCTTGTTTATCAACTTGAATGCTTACTATATATATGACATAAGAATGCTATGTCCTTTGTTTTTTCATTCTTTTGATTTTTTCCTGAAATTTTATGCCCATTTGAATCTTTTGGTCAAACCCTAGGTTTGACCTAGATTTAAACAAGTTTAAAACATGAAAATGAAAAGGGAAGCCTGCATCCTTCTTAGTCACTCTAAAATGAATTTTTTAAGAGGTTTTTGAAATTTCCATGTTTAATTTGAAACCCAAAACCACTTCTCTTCATGATTGACTTCATCAGACAGAGTTTAGGGTTAGGGGTAGATACATACATACATGATTTTTTCTGGTTTGAATATGTCTGGACATTTTGTTTATCAACTTTAATGCTTTACTATATGATCGACATAAGAATGCTATGTGCTTTGGTTTTTCATTCTTTTGATTTTTTATGAATTTTTATGCCCATTTGAATCTTGGTCAAATCCTAGGTTTGACAATGATTTAAACAAGTTTAAAACATGAATATGAAAATTAAGCATCTATCCTTCTTAAGTCACTCCAAAATGTAACTCTTGGGAGGGTTTTTGAAATTTCCATGTTTGAAACCAAAAACCACTTCTCTTCATGCATGCTTGACTTCATAAGACAGAGTTTAGGGTTAGGGGTAGATATATACATGATTTTCTAGTCTGAATATGTCTAGACCTTGTTTATCAACTTGAATGCTTACTATATATATGACATAAGAATGCTATGTCCTTTGTTTTTTCATTCTTTTGATTTTTTCCTTAAATTTTATGCCCATTTGAATCTTTTGGTCAAATCCTAGGTTTGACCAAGATTTAAACAAGTTTAAAACATGAAAATGAAAAGGGAAGCCTGCATCCTTCTTAGTCACTCTAAAATTAACTTAATTGAGAATGCTTACTATATGACATAAGAAGACTATGTGTGCCTTGGTTTTTCATTTTTTGATTTTTTTTTAAATTCTTATGCCCATTTGAATCTTGGCCAAATCCTAGGTTTGACCATGGTTTAAACAAATTTAAATCACGAATATGAAAATTAAGCATCTATCCTTCTTATTAGTCACTCCAAAATGTAAATCTTGGGAGGGTTCTTGAAATTTGCATGTTTGAAACCAAAAACCACTTCTCTTCATGCATGCTTGACTTCATAAGACAGAGTTTAGGGTTAGAGGTAGATATATACATGATTTTCTAGTCTGAATATGTCTAGACCTCGTTTATCAACTTGAATGCTTACTATATATATGACATAAGAATGCTATGTCCTTTGTTTTTTCATTCTTTTGATTTTTTCCTGAAATTTTATGCCCATTTGAATCTTTTGGTCAAATCCTAGGTTTGACCAAGATTTAAACAAGTTTAAAACATGAAAATGAAAAGGGAAGCATGCATCCTTCTTAGTCACTCTAAAATTAACTTAATTGAGAATGCTTACTATATGACATAAGAAGACTATGTGTGCCTTGGTTTTTCATTTTTTGATTTTTTTTAAATTCTTATGCCCATTTGAATCTTGGCCAAATCCTAGGTTTGACCATGGTTTAAACAAATTTAAATCACGAATATGAAAATTAAGCATCTATCCTTCTTATTAGTCACTCCAAAATGTAAATCTTGGGAGGATTCTTGAAATTTGCATGTTTGAAACCAAAAACCACTTCTCTTCATGCTTGCTTGACTTCATAAGACAGAGTTTAGGGTTAGGGATAGATATATACATGATTTTCTAGTTTGAATATGTCTAGACCTTGTTTATCAACTTGAATGCTTACTATATATATGACATAAGAATGCTATGTCCTTTGTTTTTTCATTCTTTTGATTTTTTCCTGAAATTTTATGCCCATTTGAATCTTTTGGTCAAATCCTAGGTTTGACCAAGATTTAAACAAGTTTAAAACATGAAAATGAAAAGGGAAGCCTGCATCCTTCTTAGTCACTCTAAAATGAATTTTTTAAGAGGTTTTTGAAATTTCCATGTTTAATTTGAAACCCAAAACCACTTCTCTTCATGATTGACTTCATAAGACAGAGTTTAGGGTTAGGGGTAGATACGTATATACATGATTTTTTCTGGTTTGAATATGTCTAGACATTTTGTTTATCAACTTTAATGCTTTACTATATGATCGACATAAGAATGCTATGTGCTTTGGTTTTTCATTCTTTTGATTTTTTATGAATTTTTATGCCCATTTGAATCTTGGTCAAATCCTACGTTTGAGAATGATTTAAAAAAGTTTAAAACATGAATATGAAAATTAAGCATCTATCCTTCTTAAGTCACTCCAAAATGTAACTCTTGGGAGGGTTTTTGAAATTTCCATGTTTGAAACCAAAAACCACTTCTCTTCATGCATGCTTGACTTCATAAGACAGAGTTTAGGGTTAGGAGTAGATATATACATGATTTTCTAGTCTGAATATGTCTAGACCTTGTTTATCAACTTGAATGCTTACTATATATATTACATAAGAATGCTATGTCCTTTGTTTTTTCATTCTTTTGATTTTTTCCTGAAATTTTATGCCCATTTGAATCTTTTGGTCAAATCCTAGGTTTGACCAAGATTTAAACAAGTTTAAAACATGAAAATGAAAAGGGAAGCCTGCATCCTTCTTAGTCACTCTAAAATTAACTTAATTGAGAATGCTTACTATATGACATAAGAAGACTATGTGTGCCTTGGTTTTTCATTTTTTGATTTTTTTAAAATTCTTATGCCCATTTGAATCTTGGCCAAATCCTAGGTTTGACCATGGTTTAAACAAATTTAAATCACAAATATGAAAATTAAGCATCTATCCTTCTTATTAGTCACTCCAAAATGTAAATCTTGGGAGGGTTCTTGAAATTTGCATGTTTGAAACCAAAAACCACTTCTCTTCATGCATGCTTGACTTCATAAGACAGAGTTTAGGGTTAGTGGTAGATATATACATGATTTTCTAGTTTGAATATGTCTAGACCTTGTTTATCAACTTGAATGCTTACTATATATATGACATAAGAATGTTATGACGTCCTTTGTTTTTTCATTCTTTTGATTTTTTCCTGAAATTTTATGCCCATTTGAATCTTTTGGTCAAATCCTAGGTTTGACCAAGATTTAAACAAGTTTAAAACATGAAATGAAAAGGGAAGCCTGCATCCTTCTTAGTCACTCCAAAATCAACTTAATTGAGAATGCTTACTATATGACATAAGAAGATTATATGTGCCTTGGTTTTTCATTTTTTGATTTTTTTTAATTCTTATGCCCATTTGAATCTTGGCCAAATCCTAGGTTTGACCATGGTTTAAACAAATTTAAATCACGAATATAAAAATTAAGCATCTATCCTTCTTAGTCACTCCAAAATGTAAATCTTGGGAGGGTTCTTGAAATTTGCATGTTTGAAACCAAAAACCACTTCTCTTCATGCATGCTTGACTTCATAAGACAGAGTTTAGGGTTAGGGGTAGGTATATACATGATTTTCTAGTCTGAATATGTCTAGACCTTGTTTATCAACTTGAATGCTTACTATATATATGACATAAGAATGCTATGTCCTTTGTTTTTTCATTCTTTTGATTTTTTCCTGAAATTTTATGCCCATTTGAATCTTTTGGTCAAACCCTAGGTTTGACCTAGATTTAAACAAGTTTAAAACATGAAAATGAAAAGGGAAGCCTGCATCCTTCTTAGTCACTCTAAAATGAATTTTTTAAGAGGTTTTTGAAATTTCCATGTTTAATTTGAAACCCAAAACCACTTCTCTTCATGATTGACTTCATCAGACAGAGTTTAGGGTTAGGGGTAGATACATACATACATGATTTTTTCTGGTTTGAATATGTCTGGACATTTTGTTTATCAACTTTAATGCTTTACTATATGATCGACATAAGAATGCTATGTGCTTTGGTTTTTCATTCTTTTGATTTTTTATGAATTTTTATGCCCATTTGAATCTTGGTCAAATCCTAGGTTTGACAATGATTTAAACAAGTTTAAAACATGAATATGAAAATTAAGCATCTATCCTTCTTAAGTCACTCCAAAATGTAACTCTTGGGAGGGTTTTTGAAATTTCCATGTTTGAAACCAAAAACCACTTCTCTTCATGCATGCTTGACTTCATAAGACAGAGTTTAGGGTTAGGGGTAGATATATACATGATTTTCTAGTCTGAATATGTCTAGACCTTGTTTATCAACTTGAATGCTTACTATATATATGACATAAGAATGCTATGTCCTTTGTTTTTTCATTCTTTTGATTTTTTCCTTAAATTTTATGCCCATTTGAATCTTTTGGTCAAATCCTAGGTTTGACCAAGATTTAAACAAGTTTAAAGCATGAAAATGAAAAGGGAAGCCTGCATCCTTCTTAGTCACTCTAAAATTAACTTAATTGAGAATGCTTACTATATGACATAAGAAGACTATGTGTGCCTTGGTTTTTCATTTTTTGATTTTTTTTAAATTCTTATGCCCATTTGAATCTTGGCCAAATCCTAGGTTTGACCATGGTTTAAACAAATTTAAATCACGAATATGAAAATTAAGCATCTATCCTTCTTATTAGTCACTCCAAAATGTAAATCTTGGGAGGGTTCTTGAAATTTGCATGTTTGAAACCAAAAACCACTTCTCTTCATGCATGCTTGACTTCATAAGACAGAGTTTAGGGTTAGAGGTAGATATATACATGATTTTCTAGTCTGAATATGTCTAGACCTTGTTTATCAACTTGAATGCTTACTATATATATGACATAAGAATGCTATGTCCTTTGTTTTTTCATTCTTTTGATTTTTTCCTGAAATTTTATGCCCATTTGAATCTTTTGGTCAAATCCTAGGTTTGACCAAGATTTAAACAAGTTTAAAACATGAAAATGAAAAGGGAAGCATGCATCCTTCTTAGTCACTCTAAAATTAACTTAATTGAGAATGCTTACTATATGACATAAGAAGACTATGTGTGCCTTGGTTTTTCATTTTTTGATTTTTTTAAATTCTTATGCCCATTTGAATCTTGGCCAAATCCTAGGTTTGACCATGGTTTAAACAAATTTAAATCACGAATATGAAAATTAAGCATCTATCCTTCTTATTAGTCACTCCAAAATGTAAATCTTGGGAGGATTCTTGAAATTTGCATGTTTGAAACCAAAAACCACTTCTCTTCATGCATGCTTGACTTCATAAGACAGAGTTTAGGGTTAGGGATAGATATATACATGATTTTCTAGTTTGAATATGTCTAGACCTTGTTTATCAACTTGAATGCTTACTATATATATGACATAAGAATGCTATGTCCTTTGTTTTTTCATTCTTTTGATTTTTTCCTGAAATTTTATGCCCATTTGAATCTTTTGGTCAAATCCTAGGTTTGACCAAGATTTAAACAAGTTTAAAACATGAAAATGAAAAGGGAAGCCTGCATCCTTCTTAGTCACTCTAAAAATGAATTTTTTAAGAGGTTTTTGAAATTTCCATGTTTAATTTGAAACCCAAAACCACTTCTCTTCATGATTGACTTCATAAGACAGAGTTTAGGGTTAGGGGTAGATACGTATATACATGATTTTTTCTGGTTTGAATATGTCTAGACATTTTGTTTATCAACTTTAATGCTTTACTATATGATCGACATAAGAATGCTATGTGCTTTGGTTTTTCATTCTTTTGATTTTTTATGAATTTTTATGCCCATTTGAATCTTGGTCAAATCCTACGTTTGAGAATGATTTAAAAAAGTTTAAAACATGAATATGAAAATTAAGCATCTATCCTTCTTAAGTCACTCCAAAATGTAACTCTTGGGAGGGTTTTTGAAATTTCCATGTTTGAAACCAAAAACCACTTCTCTTCATGCATGCTTGACTTCATAAGACAGAGTTTAGGGTTAGGAGTAGATATATACATGATTTTCTAGTCTGAATATGTCTAGACCTTGTTTATCAACTTGAATGCTTACTATATATATTACATAAGAATGCTATGTCCTTTGTTTTTTCATTCTTTTGATTTTTTCCTGAAATTTTATGCCCATTTGAATCTTTTGGTCAAATCCTAGGTTTGACCAAGATTTAAACAAGTTTAAAACATGAAAATGAAAAGGGAAGCCTGCATCCTTCTTAGTCACTCTAAAATTAACTTAATTGAGAATGCTTACTATATGACATAAGAAGACTATGTGTGCCTTGGTTTTTCATTTTTTGATTTTTTTAAAATTCTTATGCCCATTTGAATCTTGGCCAAATCCTAGGTTTGACCATGGTTTAAACAAATTTAAATCACAAATATGAAAATTAAGCATCTATCCTTCTTATTAGTCACTCCAAAATGTAAATCTTGGGAGGGTTCTTGAAATTTGCATGTTTGAAACCAAAAACCACTTCTCTTCATGCATGCTTGACTTCATAAGACAGAGTTTAGGGTTAGTGGTAGATATATACATGATTTTCTAGTTTGAATATGTCTAGACCTTGTTTATCAACTTGAATGCTTACTATATATATGACATAAGAATGTTATGACGTCCTTTGTTTTTTCATTCTTTTGATTTTTTCCTGAAATTTTATGCCCATTTGAATCTTTTGGTCAAATCCTAGGTTTGACCAAGATTTAAACAAGTTTAAAACATGAAATGAAAAGGGAAGCCTGCATCCTTCTTAGTCACTCCAAAATCAACTTAATTGAGAATGCTTACTATATGACATAAGAAGATTATATGTGCCTTGGTTTTTCATTTTTTGATTTTTTTTTAATTCTTATGCCCATTTGAATCTTGGCCAAATCCTAGGTTTGACCATGGTTTAAACAAATTTAAATCACGAATATAAAAATTAAGCATCTATCCTTCTTAGTCACTCCAAAATGTAAATCTTGGGAGGGTTCTTGAAATTTGCATGTTTGAAACCAAAAACCACTTCTCTTCATGCATGCTTGACTTCATAAGACAGAGTTTAGGGTTAGGGGTAGGTATATACATGATTTTCTAGTCTGAATATGTCTAGACCTTGTTTATCAACTTGAATGCTTACTATATATATGACATAAGAATGCTATGTCCTTTGTTTTTTCATTCTTTTGATTTTTTCCTGAAATTTTATGCCCATTTGAATCTTTCGGTCAAACCCTAGGTTTGACCTAGATTTAAACAAGTTTAAAACATGAAAATGAAAAGGGAAGCCTGCATCCTTCTTAGTCACTCTAAAATGAATTTTTTAAGAGGTTTTTGAAATTTCCATGTTTAATTTGAAACCCAAAACCACTTCTCTTCATGATTGACTTCATAAGACAGAGTTTAGGGTTAGGGGTAGATACATACATACATGATTTTTTCTGGTTTGAATATGTCTAGACATTTTGTTTATCAACTTTAATGCTTTACTATATGATCGACATAAGAATGCTATGTGCTTTGGTTTTTCATTCTTTTGATTTTTTATGAATTTTTATGCCCATTTGAATCTTGGTCAAATCCTAGGTTTGACAATGAGTTAAACAAGTTTAAAACATGAATATGAAAATTAAGCATCTATCCTTCTTAAGTCACTCCAAAATGTAACTCTTGGGAAGGTTTTTGAAATTTCCATGTTTGAAACCAAAAACCACTTCTCTTCATGCATGCTTGACTTCATAAGACAGAGTTTAGGGTTAGGGGTAGATATATACATGATTTTCTAGTCTGAATATGTCTAGACCTTGTTTATCAACTTGAATGCTTACTATATATATGACATAAGAATGCTATGTCCTTAATTTGTTTTTTCATTCTTTTGATTTTTTCCTGAAATTTTATGCCCATTTGAATCTTTTGGTCAAATCCTAGGTTTGACCAAGATTTAAACAAGTTTAAAACATGAAAATGAAAAGGGAAGCCTGCATCCTTCTTAGTCACTCTAAAATCAACTTAATTGAGAATGCTTACTATATGACATAAGAAGACTATGTGTGCCTTGGTTTTTCATTTTTTCATTTTTTTAAATTCTTATGCCCATTTGAATCTTGGTCAAAACCTAGGTTTGACCATGGTTTTAACAAATTTAAATCATGAATATAAAAATTAAGCATCTATCCTTCTTAATTAGTCACTCCAAAATGTAAATCTTGGGAGGGTTCTTGAAATTTGCATGTTTGAAACCAAAAACCACTTCTCTTCATGCATGCTTGACTTCATAAGACAGAGTTTAGGGTTAGGGGTAGATATATACATGATTTTCTAGTCTGAGTATGTCTAGACCTTGTTTATCAACTTGAATGCTTACTATATATATGACAAAGAATGCTATGTCCTTTGTTTTTTCATTCTTTTGATTTTTTCCTGAAATTTTATGCCCATTTGACTCTTTTGGTCAAATCCTAGGTTTGACCAAGATTTAAACAAGTTTAAAACATGAAAATGAAAAGGGAAGCCTGCATCCTTCTTAGTCACTCTAAAATTAACTTAATTGAGAATGCTTACTATATGACATAAGAAGACTATGTGTGCCTTGGTTTTTCATTTTTTGATTTTTTTTAAATTCTTATGCCCATTTGAATCTTGGCCAAATCCTAGGTTTGACCATGGTTTAAACAAATTTAAATCACGAATATAAAAATTAAGCATCTATCCTTCTTATTAGTCACTCCAAAATGTAAATCTTGGGAGGGTTCTTGAAATTTGCATGTTTGAAACCAAAAACCAATTCTCTTCATGCATGCTTGACTTCATAAGACAGAGTTTAGGGTTAGGGGTAGATATATACATGATTTTCTGGTTTGAATATGTGCTTTGGTTTTTCATTTTTCTGATTTTTTTTAATTTTCCGCCCATTCGAATCTCTGTCAAATCATAGGTTTGACCAATATTTAGACAAGTTTAACACGTGAAAACGAATAAGTAAGCATGGATCCTTCTTAGTCACTCCAAAATGTACCAATTGATAGATGTGTTAACTTTGCTTCATGGAAAAATTAATGTCATGTAAATGAGTTAACTTGGATTTCCTACCCTTGAATCCATAGGAAACTTTGTTCTAATGCACTATAATAATCAACCGAGTTTTTACACCAAAAGGTCTGTCACTTATGTGTGGTGCCCATGCGTGAGGTCCCGCACTTCAGTGACCACAAGTCACGTGCAATATGTCCGCAAACTCCCAGCCATTTTCTTTGTCAAGAGAAGACGCATCAGGATGCGTATTGGAAGTATCTGGGTCCTTCAGGATCCTTCGGTTGTCCCTCTCACTAAAAGAACAAATATCTCTCATTCTTGGCCTCGCTCGACTCGCTCGCTCGCACCTCCTGCTCACTGACAAATCCTGCACAACAGTCAACATCATCACCCGAAAAAGGGGAGACACCATAATGCTCTCCCTTCTTCTCTCCTTCCGAGTGATCCCTCTTCCTCCGAGTTTCACTCGACGGGCAAACACATATGTGCTGCATAGTAATAATAAAAAGGTAGAAAAATCGACCTACGAATCTATAATTAAATAGGTTAAACTAGGGTTTTGCCCAGTACAACAGATCAAGGTTCAAAAAAATCCAACTACGGGGTTCGAACAACCCCATTTCTAATCAAAGATTTTTTTCGACGTCATCCAAATGGCCTCAAACTATAGCATGGGTGGATCTAGACTATAGCCAAGGGGGGCAGCTGCCCCCACTAAATTTTCTGAAATCTTGTAATATGTTAAGCTAAAGGCTGGTTTGCCCGCACTTAGAAATTATATTTGCATCACTTATCATATGTTTGCCCATTTGAATCTTGTCAAATCCTATATTTGACCAAGATAATTTAAACAAGTTTAAAACATGAAAATGAAAAGGGAAGCTTGTATCCTTCTTAGTCACTCTAAAATGAAGTTTTGGGAGGTTTTTGAAATTTCCATGTTTGAAACCCAAAACCACTTCTCTTCATGCTTGACTTCATAAACATGAAAATGAAGACTTTTGCTAACGGAGGGAGTAAGCACTCTTGCTATCAAAAGTACCAAACGATGCATACCAAAATGATTTTTTAGAGGAATACTAGTTCGGATTATATAATTTTATATTAGCAGGCCAAATCGAACCCCGTAGTTGGATTTTCAGAAATAGATCCGTAGTACTGGGCGAAACCCTAGTTTAGCTTATTTAATAATAGATTCGTAGGTCGACTTTTTTACGTTATTATTATTATTATTACTAGGCAGCACATGTGTTTGCCCGTCCAGTGAAACTCTTTCATTTCATTTTTCTTTTCCGCAAGGTCGGGAGTCGGAGGAAGAGGGATCACACGGGAGGAGACGAAGGGAGAGCAGTCACGGGGCCCCACTTATTTATGGTGTCTAGATTTTTTCGGGTGATGCTAACTGTTGTGCAGGGTTAACAGTGCGCAGGGGGTGCGAGCGAGGCCGAGAATGAGAGAGAGATTTTTTTTAGAGGGACAACCGAACGATCCTGAAGGACCCAGATTTTCCAATACGCATCAGAGCACAGTTTACAGCAGGACACAAAATAAACAGGAAATTACGTCTAAATCCCTAAGATTTACATGGTAGACCCCAGTGAAAGGCAAGAAATGCGATCGGGTCCTTAACAGCCACCGTCCGGATTGATCCTCGTCGGAGCCGGGCACGAACAACTTGGCGCGACCAAATCGGCATGGCTACAGAGCCTGCACACCATGGCCTCCGAGCTGAGCTAGAAACGCCCTGCCAAAACCGGCAGCCAACGGAGGTGGATAATTGGAGAGATGGAGAGAGAGAGAGAGAGATTCTTGATGCCTCTCTCTTGACAAAAAAGATGGCTGGGAGTTTGCCTACCTAGCGTACGTGACTTGTGCTCACTGAAGTTTGGGACCTCACGCATGGGAACCACACGTAAGTGACAAACTTGTTGCTCTAATAACTCGGGTGATTATTATATTGTATTAGTACATAGTTTCCTATGGATCCTTCTTAGTCACTCCAAAATGAAGCTTTTGGGAGGTTTTTGAAATTTCCATGTTTGAAACCAAAAACGACTTCTCTTCATGCATGCTTGACTTCATAAGACAAAGTTTAGCTAGGGGTATGGGGTAGATACATGATTTTCCTGGTTTGAATATGTCTAGACCTTGTTTATCAACTTAATTGAATGCTTACTATATGACATACGAAGACTATGTGCCTTGTTTTTTCATTTTTTTAATTTTTTTCTAAAATTTGTATACCCATTTGAATCTTGGTCAAATCCTAGGTTTCACCAAGATTTGAATAAGTTTAAAACATGAATATGAAAATGTAAGCATGTATGCTTCTTAGTCACTCCAAAATGAAGCTCTTGGGAGGGTTTTTGAAATTTCCATGTTCGAAACCAAAAACCACATATCTTCATGCTTGACTTCGTGAAACAGAGTTTAGGGTTAGGGGGAAGATACATGATTTTTCTTGTTTGGATATGTCTAGACCTTGTTTATCAACTTAATTGAATGCTTACTATATGACATAAGAAGACCTTGGTTTTTCATTTATTTTTTTTGAATTTTTATGCCCATTTGAATCTTTTGGTCAAATCCTAGGTTTAACCAAGATTTAAACAAGTTTAAGACATGAAAATGAAAAGGGAAGCCTGCATCCTTCTTAGTCACTCTAAAATGAATTTTTTAAGAGGTTTTTGAAATTTACATGTTTAATTTGAAACCCAAAACCACTTCTCTTCATGATCGACTTCATAAGACGGAGTTTAGGGTTAGGGGTAGATACGTACATACATGATTTTTTCTGGTTTGAATATGTCTAGACATTTTGTTTATCAACTTTAATGCTTTACTATATGATCGACATAAGAATGCTATGTGCTTTGGTTTTTCATTCTTTTGATTTTTTATGAATTTTTATGCCCATTTGAATCTTGGTCAAATCCTAGGTTTGACAATGATTTAAACAAGTTTAAAACATGAATATGAAAATTAAGCATCTATCCTTCTTAAGTCACTCCAAAATGTAACTCTTGGGAGGGTTTTTGAAATTTCCATGTTTGAAACCAAAAATGTTGGGGGGATAACCCCCGGTATGCCAAAGGCATGCCAAACCGGATGGTTTGAGCCATCAAGATACCGGTTTAATTTTCTTACCGGAGAGTAAGATAGGAGTTTAGGCTAAGTGAAGCTAAGCCGGCATCCCCAAGGGAGTATGCCAGAACCCGGTAAAGAAGATACCGGACTGTAGGGCCTGTCGGCAGGACTGGTCAAAGATTCTCTTCAGAGCAAGAAGACAAGGATGAGCTAAGCAAAGTGGCTTTAATCAGAGCCCTGGCACCAAAGAGAGGGATGACGCTAAAAGAAGCCGGAGGACATCAGCAGCCCTGATTAAAGAGGACCCCGGCGTCATCTATGATTAAAGTAGCTTTGTAAAGTAGTTTGTCTAGTCAAAGATGCCATTAGGGTTTCTTGCCCTGTAAGCCACCCTCTCCCCTATATAAGGAGAGGGGGCAGCCCTCCTTACGGGCATGCACGCACGATAGTAGGAAGGCACGAACCACAACCTTGTAATCATGTTGAGATCAATGAAGCTCGCGATCTAGTAAAGAGTTCTTCCTCTTGTCTCTCTTCTTGTATACCGGCCTTTGGTTGTGTTCTTGAGGAAAGCATCCGGAAGTTCTTCCCATCTAATCGCAAACCCTCCCCCGAATCCTCTAGCGTCCATTCGGCCCCAATCTAAGCCATCCCATGGCATCTGCTCGTTCACCACGACGACAGTTGGCGCCCACCGTGGGGCATGAAGTGGCGCTTGCTGGAGTTCATATTCAGGCGGGCATCCTCGACGTCGCCGGTCAGCGTACGGTCTCCGCGTTGGTGCAGCGCATCTACGCCATGGACTTCATCAACGACAACGCGGGCTGCTTCGCCAACGGCGGCATCTTCCCCAAGAACGGCCGCATCATCGAGTTTGGCAGCCACCACGTCTACTTCGGCACCGTTCCTGTGCGCCAGTGCCTCTCGCCGGTGCTGGTGGCGCCGGATCCGCCAAGATGGCTACATGCAGGCCGCGCTCCAGGGAGCGTGGAGGTGATGATGGCAGGCGCGGTCGACGCCGGCAAAGAAGCTGTGGGTGAAGGCGCTGGGCGTGCGGTTTCGACCCGTGCGGCCAAGCCACCGCTGGAGCGAGGCGCAGGCGCAGCGGGAGCATCATCCGCACCACCGGAGACACCGCTCCAAGCGGCGATGAACGTCCTCGCCACCCCCATCGCGCAGAACATCGACCCGGCAGCGGCTCAGGCGGAGCTGGAGGCGCAGCGCCAGAAGATACTCGAGAGCGGCAAGGACGTCGTCAGGGCGCAGCGCGAGCTGAACCTAACCGTACGTGAGTATAACGCTGCCCATGGCTTTGCTTCTGTTAGCGCGCATGCTGCTAGGATACCGGAGAACCGGCTAAAAGCTCGCAACCTAGATCAAGATTTGCGCAAAGAGATTCATGCCGGCAAAAGTACCTCTGCATCTGTTAGCATCGTAGAAAAACCTAAGTACAGTAGCCCGGATAAAACTATAAAAGCTGCTAAAGCTGCAGTAGAGTTGTGCGAGTCGCTTTCCGGAGATGCTTTGGCAAAACAGCAAGAGCGTGTTAGAGAGCTGCTGGAAACTATTGAGCAGCAAAATGCTGAGCAGCTGGCTAAACTGAACAAGGCCGCGGCCTCAAAGTCCGCGCGTTCAACAAAGAATGCCGGAAGCAAGTCCCATGGGCAGGCATCGTCCCCCCATCCGGATAGAAGAAGAGAAAAAGAAATGAACGCACAGCAGATGACTGTGTACGATCCGGTTCTTGCCGGAAAGCAACAAGCCGGGCAACATGATGCCGGTAGAAAAAGCCAAGGGGCAGAACGAGGCTACGCCAGAGGAGGCTATGCCGGAAACAATCATGCCGGTAGATATGAGACCGGGGAAAATTATCGAGCTGCAAGGGCAGCATACGATGAGGAGGAAATAGATCCCCCGAGGTACCGGCAGGCAAGGGCCCCGGTACCGGAATGTTATGATGAGGCTGACTCTGCAAGACCGGCAGCTTTCCGGAATGCATTGGGAGAGCGCCTGGGAGAGAGATACTTACCGGAACGGGATGCGAGGCACCGTCTGGATAGAGTGTACTTGTCAGAAATAGTCGAGGAGGAAGGTCCCCCAGGCCCAAAGTGCTTTGGCCCAAGGATCATGAAAGAAAGGCCACTAGTGCGCAACTTTATGTTGCCCCGTGACACGAAAACATACGATGGCACTACGAAGCCGGAAGACTGGCTCGCGGATTACGTAACCGCGGTATACGTCGCGGGCGGTGGAGGAACCGTAGCAGGAGGAGGAAATCGGCGTTGGGCCGTGAGGATCATACCATCGTTTTTGGTTGGACCGGCAAGAATCTGGCTAAACAACTTGCCGGTAGGCAGCATAAATGGCTGGCTGGATTTTGAGGAAGCTTTTGTGAGCAATTTCAGCAGCACCTATCAAAGGCCAAACAGGCCGCAGCAACTCGCTCTGTGCGTACAGCGCCCGAACGAAACAGACCGGGATTATCTGGCCCGGTGGAACACTACAAGGAACTCCTGTGAAGGGGTAATCGAGGCACAGGCCATTGCTTGGTTTAGCAAAGGTGCGTAAGAGGTTCACCGTTGTGGCAAAAGCTGCAGCGAAACATGCCGACAACGTTGGCAGAGATGATACGTGTGGCGGATAGCTATGCGTTGGGAGACCCAACACAGCCGGCAGTGCAACCTGAGCCGGAACAGCTGCGCCACGAACAACACCGGGATAACCGGAATAACAAAAGAAGAGAAGATTTTCCGGATCGAAGGTACGGTCCGCAGCAAGTTGCTGCTGTGCAGGAAAACTCTGAGGCCAGCGGCAGTCAGAGGCAAAGAACCGGATCGCAGCCGTGGGCGGGTCCTAAGAAACAGTGGGTGGAAAAGAAACCCTGGGTCCAGAAAAGAAACTGGCATGAACCCGCAAAATACACCATGGAAGCTGCCATGGACCAACCTTGCCGGTGGCACACACCGAATCCGGCACACCCGTCAAACCACCTGACGAAGGATTGTACTTGGACCAAGTACTTGATGCAAAAGGGAACGGTGAAAGATGCACAGCCACCACAAGACATGCCGCGGCAACAACAGCTACCGCCACCACCGCCACTTACCGGGGCAAACGCCTTACCGGTGCAGCCAAACCGGCAGCAGTACCAGCAGGTTAACCAGGTGGAGCAAGATGATCAGCCACCTCCACCGGCACCTTTAGGCCGGAATGTTTACGAGGGTCCGGATATGTGCTGTGTTGTCTTTGTCACTGAGCCAACAGACAGGCAAAGTGTACACCGCCGCTCCATGGAGGTCAATGCTGTGATGCCAGCAGTCCCCAAGTACATGCTGTGGTCCAATCAGGAAATTACCTGGTCATTTAAGGATCACCCTAAAATCATGCCGAATCCGGGTGGATATGCTCTTGTTGTAGACCCAATCATGAAAGGGCCACAAACTCGAGTAAAGTTCAGCAAGGTGCTGATAGATAACGGCAGCAGCATAAACATCATGTACAAGCACACCATGCGTACGTTGGGCATAACAGAAAACATGCTTCAGCCAACGCGCACAACATTCCACGGGATCGTTCCTGGCTTGTCCTGTGCCCCGATAGGAAAAGTTCGGGTGGACGTGGCATTTGGAGGATGTGACAATTGCCGGGTTGAAAATGTTGAGTTTGAGGTGGTGGATCTAGACAGTCCTTACCATGCGTTGTTGGGAAGACCAGCACTGGCAGCTTTCATGGCTACCACTCATACGGCTTACCTCAAGATGAAGATGCCGGCACCTCGTGGACCCTTGACTGTGGTGGGAAACTATAAGGTCTCACTGGAAACTGCGTCTGCCGGATCAAACCTAGCGGAATCGCTGGTGATCGCGGAGGAAAAGAGAAGGATGCAAACAGCGGTTGCGCTGGCTCAGTCCTCACAGTTGAGCTTAGCGGCAATGAGTGGAAACTTGGGCTCACCGGCATTCAAGCCGACCAATGAAACAAAGGACATTGTGCTGGATCCAGCTTACCCAGAGCGCATCGTCCGCATTGGTACCGGACTCGATCAAGCATAGGAAAGCGCGCTCGTCAGCTTCCTCCGTGAGAATCGGAATATCTTTGCCTGGTCAACTGATGATTTGGTAGGTGTTCCGAGGGAGCTGGCTGAGCACTCTTTAAACGTCCGGAAAGATGCCAAGCCGGTGCGACAACCCTTGCGCCGGTTCGCTGAAGATAGAAGGAAAATCATAGGAGAAGAGGTAACTAAATTGCTTGTTGCCGGATTCATTGTGGAGGTCACGCACACAGAGTGGCTGGCCAATCCGGTAATGGTTGAAAAGAAAAAAGATGAGAACCTGGAAGCAAAAGCTCCAAAGGTGTGGCGCATGTGCATCGACTACACCAACCTAAACAAGGCTTGCCCAAGAGACCCGTTTCCTTTACCGCGGATCGATCAAGTGATTGATTCAACTGCTGGGTGTGAGTTGTTGTCCTTCCTGGATGCCTATTCCGGTTTCCACCAAATTCCCTTGAAAAAGGAAGATCAAATAAAAACTGCGTTCATTACCCCGCACGGGGCTTATTGCTATGTCACTATGCCCTTTGGTTTGCGCAACGCTGGTGCAACGTACCAGCGCTGTATGCAAAAATGCTTGTTTGATCAGATTGGAAAGAATGTGCAAGTCTATGTAGACGACATTGTGATAAAAACTAAGGTAAAGAACACCTTAATCGATGACATCCGGCAAACATTCGATAACCTAAGACGGTTCCGGATGAAGCTTAATCCGGCAAAATGTACTTTCGGTGTCCCTGCCGGCAAGCTGCTCGGTTTCCTGGTGTCAAGCCGGGGCATAGAAGTCAATCCGGTAAAGATCCGGGCGATAGAAAGAATGACTGTCCCTCGGGAGCTAAAAGATGTGCAAAAGTTTACCGGAAGCTTGGCATCGCTAAGCCGGTTCGTGAGCAGGTTGGGAGAAAAAGCTCTGCCACTCTATGCTCTGATGAAAAAATCCGACAAGTTCGTCTGGACCCCTCAGGCAGACGCAGCGTTCAAGGAACTAAAAACAATGCTAGCCACAGCACCCATACTGGCTTCACCTCTAGAAAGAGAGCCTATGCTATTATACATAGCGGCAACAAACCGGGTTGTGAGCGTAGTGGTTGTAGTTGAAAGAGAAGAGGAAGGAAAAACCATCCAGAGGCCGGTATACTACCTGAGCGAGGTGCTCTCCCTCTCAAAACAAAACTACCCTCATTTCCAAAAGATGACTTATGGCGTGTACATGGCCGCCACAAAACTCAAGCATTACTTTGAGGAGCATCCTATGAAGGTGGTGAGTGAAGCACCAATCTCCGATATCATGTGCAACAAGGATGCTAGCGGAAGGATTGCAAAGTGGGCAATCCAGATATCACCATACGTGCCGGCATACGAAAGAAGGGATGCCATCAAGTCACAAGCTTTGGCTGATTTCCTCGTTGATTGGGCGGAGATGCAATACAAACCACCAGATCAAAGGATAGAATACTGGAAAATGCACTTTGATGGATCCAAGCTCAAAGAGGGTCTAGGTGCCGGTGTGGTGCTCACCTCACCAAAAGGAGATCACCTCCGGTATGTTTTGCAAGTACATTTCAGGGCATCGAATAATGTCGCTGAATATGAAGCTTTGATCCATGGGCTTAAGGTCGCAAAAGAAATCGGTGCACACCGGATCATTTGCTATGGAGATTCAGATCTTGTGGTACAGCAGTGTTCCGGAGATTGGGATGCAAAAGATGCCAACATGGCCTTGTACCGGTTTCACGTGCAAAAGATTGCCGGATTCTTCGAAGGATGTGAGTTTCACCATGTGCCGCGCGCAGAAAATGAAGCCGCGGATGCTTTGTCCAAGCTGGGCTCATCTAGGCAAGAAATTCCTCCCGGAATAGCCTTAGCCCACCTAAGAGCACCATCGATCAAATCAAGCCCGGAATCGGAATCAATTTTTGTACCGGAATCACATGTAGTACCCATGGATATTGATGAAGGAAACCCGGGGACTGCACCGGTAAACCCGGGGACTGCTCCGGCAAGCTCGGGGACTGCCGTACCCATACCGGAAGAAATGATGCTGGTAGATAGCATGGAGATAGATGCACCGGTGTTTTTGGTTCGAGAGACACCGTCGTGGGTTAAACCTATTAAGGAATTCCTGATCAACGGCACCTTGCCGGATGACGAAAATGAATCAAGGAGAATACAAAGAAGGTCCAAAGCATATACATTCATCAATGGTGAGGTGTACAAGAGAAGCGTTACCGGTGTCCTTCAAAGATGTGTGGAACCGGAAGAAGGGAAAGAAATGCTTGAGGAAATTCACCAAGGAGAGTGTGGGCATCATGCTTCATCAAGGGCACTGGTAGCAAAAGTCTTCCGGCATGGGTTTTATTGGCCCACTGCTTTGGAAAACGCGGAGGATTTGGTAAGAAAATGCAACGGGTGCCAGAGGTACGCCAAGCAAAATCATACCCCAGCGTCCGGTTTAAAAACGATACCGTTAACATGGCCGTTTGCCGTTTTGTGCCTCGATATGGTTGGCCCATTCAAAACTGCAAGGAGCAGCATGACTCACATCTTGGTAATGGTGGATAAATTCACCAAATGGCTAGAAGTGAAACCTATCGCAAAGTGTGATGGGCACACAGCGGTAAAATTCTTGAAAGATGTCATTTTGCGGTATGGATACCCGCACAGCATCATCACTGACAATGGAACCAACTTTGCTCAAGGTGAGTTCAAAAGGTTTTGTGAGGACAACAACATCCGGTTGGATTTGTGCTCAGTGGCACACCCACAGGGCAATGGCCAAGTGGAAAGAATGAATGCTTTGGTACTTTCCGGTATCAAACCTAGACTCATTGATGAAGTGGAAAAGTCACCGGGATGTTGGCTCGATGAGCTACCATCGGTACTGTGGAGTATAAGAACAACTCCAAACCGGTCTACCGGATATACTCCATTCTTCATGGTTTATGGAGCAGAAGCGGTCATACCAACTGACATCATTCATGATTCACCAAGGGTACAGCTCTATACTGAGCAAGAGGTCAAAGAGGCCAGAGAAAATGATGTGGACTTGCTAGAAGAAGCAAGGGAGCTGGCTTTGGCAAGAACAGCCATTTACCAGCAAAACCTCAGACGCTATCATAACCGGAAGGTTAACCCGAGAGTTTTCCGGGAAGGAGATCTTGTGCTTCGCCTAGTGCAGCGCACTGAAGGCCGGCATAAGCTTTTGCCACCATGGGAAGGTCCCTTCATTGTAAGCAAGGTGCTTCACAATGATGCATATTACCTGATCGATGCACAGGAGTGGAAAAAAGGAAAGGCGGACAGGTCCGGAGAGGAGAGCAAGCGTCCATGGAACGTAGCTCTGTTGCGTCCTTTCTACTCTTGAAGTTGTGGTGTAAGAAGTTCCTTTTTGTACCTTACATGCTATGAATAAAAGATGCCGGAACCTTGAATGAATCTCGGGGACTACCCCAATAAGGTTGCATGTAACTTGTTTATTTTTTTAGTTTACCGGTTGCTTATTGAATGTTTTTTCTTTCCGGTTTAGTAGTGTGCTAAATCCTACCGGAGTCTTCGACTCTGCTGCTGTCCGCAAACCGGCTTCATGGCAAGCAAGATAAACCGGTAGGAGATAAGCACATGAACTGCGAAGAGGGAGAGCAGGAAAGAACAGTCCGGAAAATTTAACTAACCCCGGTTAACCGGTTTTTTGCAAAATTTCGAAGTTATTTCTAAGTTCAAGAAAATGCTTGTTTGGTGAAAGAACCTTGCGCTCATACGCCAAAGAACGCCCAGAGAAGGCAGGCAGAGCCAAGGCAAAAGAACCAAGTATGCATCAAATTGGATGCGGAAACAATTTGGAAATCTTTGCAGTGCAGGATAAAACCAAAACCAAGAGCAAATATGCTAAGGCAAACATAAGATAATTAAACACCGGTATAACTTACCGGCATAAAATGTTGTACGGCAACCACAAGCAAACTTAAAGTTTTACATCATAAGCCCCGGCATACCGGGGCAGAATTTAACGAGCATTGTTTTGAGGCAAACAGGACCAACAGACATATCACAGGCAAACATTTAATAGAAGATCATCAGGCAGCAGGGGCTTCCGGAGGAGCGTCGCCAGCACCAGCGTCGTCCAGACGCTCCTCGTCGGCTTCATCCTCCTCCTCGTCGAGATAGTCCTTGTCGTCAGGAGGGGGAGGGATGAAGGTGCGCATGTCGGCGTACTCCGCAATGTGGTACGCACGATCCTGCCGCTTAGCGGTGAGGATCGGGTCCAGATCGGTTTCCGCGCCTTCGCGCACGCCGGTAAGGGCGTCCAGGTTAAGCTCCGGGTACTAGGAGCAAGCGACGCGGAGAGCAGAGTCCGCTCCAGCACGGGCAGCGGAGCACTGCCACTCGCGGATCCTCTTGCCGGCGCCCATGAGACGATCGCTGATGAGGGAGAAGGTGTCCGGCACCACCTCGCCAGGCCACAGAATCCTGAAGAGCTGGGTAGCTACATCAGGGATGTCAGACAAATTGCGATCTATTGCGCGCATGTGAGACACCCGCGCATTCAGCGCGACCAGATGGTCATAGGGCGTCCATGGCACGGCGAGATTCGCTTGGCCTTGGGCAGTGCGGTGCTCGTCAACTTTCTTGACAGCATACCTCTGGGAATCCGGAAAGAGGCCTGTGCAAAGGAAGAAAAAGGCTAAGGAAAGGGATCCGGAAGAAAATGTATCCGGAAGAAAAATGCATCCGGAAGGAAAGATGTAACCGGGAGGCAAGATAGCGAAAGAGAAAATGAAGTTGGAAGGAAAAAGGATCGTATGCAGTAGTCAAAGAATGCAAAAGGAAAGAACTTACGGTAGGCAAGGGTATCAGTTTGCTGGATCAACTGGTTGCACCCCTTCTGCTCCTCCTCCAGGCGCGCAGCTCTCTCCTCAGCACCCTTCCGGGCCTTGGCCAGCTCCTCCAGCTCAGCTCGCAACACCACAGTGGCATTGCTGGCGTCCTCCAGAGCCTCGTCCAACTTGGCCGCTGCATTCGCTTCAGCGGCTTTGAGGGCCTTGGCATGATCAAGCCCCAGCTGAATGAGCTGGGACTTGAGCTCCTGGTAGCTGGTCTTGTGGGCGCTCAGCTCCTCCTGATGCTGCCGGATGAGCTGGTCCTTCTCCCCTGCAAACCGGAAAAGAGGGTGTTAACAAGGTTATGCTAGTAAAGATGAAAAGGAAACCAAGTAACAGGAGAAAGGAGAAAATCATACGTTGGGCGGCGGCGAGCTGCTCCCTGAGAGCATCGATGGAAGCTTCCGGGATCACTGTTAAGCAAAAATTATAAATGTCAGAAGGAAAAAAGGTTTCCGGTAAAAAGATGCCGGTTGTACAAAATTACCTTGGCACTTATCGTGTGCCTCAGCGAGCTCCCGATGCTCCCATAGCAGCTCCTCGAAGAGGGCCTTCCGAGTGTCAGCCGTGAGCTATTCAAGAAAAAGAAATAAGTTCAGTGTTGCGCTAAGAACAAAGTTCTTAACCCGAAACTCGGGGACTGGCAGTGCCGGTTTTGCGCATTTCTAAGACAATTTGTGCGCTAAGAAGAAGGTGTTTAACCCAAAACTCGGGGACTGGCAGTGCCGGTTTCACGCTAAGTCTTTAAGTTAAGTTTTGCGCTAAGAGCTACGCTCTCACCACAAAACTCGGGGACTGGGAAGATAGACAAGAGAGAAACCGGCATGAACTAAAAATAAAGCAAAGCCGGAAGCAAGGAAACCGGTAAAGATTGAAAAAGGTTAGTAGAACGTACCATCAGGTTGTTCGTGGAATCGTACCACGCGCTGTCAAGCTCTTTCACGGCGCTGCGAAGCCGCATGAAGTGCTCCTCGGAAGACCGGTCCCCGACAGGGTCAGGTGCCGGCAGCCTGTCCTTGCCCAGGCCGCGGGTCGCCGGAGTCATGTCCGCGGCGTTCCACTTTTGGGCGTAGGGCAGAAGATGCCCCAGGTCCCGGCCTTGGCGCTGGAACTCAGTAATACGACCAAGGAGGCCGGTGGCCTTCGTGGCGGTATCCTTGGCGGCCTTGGCGACATGTAGCACCAGGGGCTGCTGGCCGCCGGAAGGGGCGCTGGAGGCCGTCGCCTTCCCCTTGATCAGCCTGGAGGTCTTGGGCGGCGGCGCAGTTGGAGCGGCCCTGGAGGGCTTGGCGCGAGGAGCGTCTCGCGGCGGCATGAGGATGGTTCGTGGAGAAGGGGGAGCGCTAGGCGCCTCACCCGATTTGGAGCCTTCCAGCGCGGAAGATTCCGGCGCGGAAGTTGTCATCTTTTCAAGGACGGGAGGAGCAGGAGGCTCCGCCCGCCCGGCAGCTTCTTCTTCTTCGGCGCCGATGTTGCTGGCGCCGGTATCTTGGTTCTCAGGGAAAGAGGAAAGGTCCTCCTCCGTGCGGTGATCTGATGATGAAGGGGCCGCACGCCCCGAATTTGTTGTGCCCCCCGAAAGGGAGGCAGAGGTGTTGCCGGCACCAGATGGTGCCGGGCCTGAGTGAGGAGGAGGGGTTGAGGTCCTTGCGGATCCTTCAGAGCCCGATGGCCTTGGGCCAAGCTTGAGCGCGGGGCTGAGAAAAAGAAAAGACAAATAGTTGGAAAAAAGCAACCGGAAAAAGAACTTGGCAAAAAGAGGCAAGCAAGAAATTAAGAAACTTACCCGGAAGCAGTCGGCATCACCTTGCGCCCGTAGCGGCGCACGCCCACTTCCTTCTCCCCCACAGGCTCAGTCCGGAAGCGCTTGGAGGGGGGGGGGCCTGGCTGGAACCGGCTTTAGATGCCGGCTGCTTGTTCTTTTGGCCTTGGGCCATGAGTTTGTCCACAAACTCAGAGCCGGCCTCGGCGCGCAGGGGCGGCACGCGCTCATGGATCTATGAGTTAAAAATGGTTAAGAGGCAACTCGCAACGAAGCAATGACGGTAAAGTACAAGAAACCGGAAAAGAAGATACCTCGAGCATGGTCAGGTCATCGGAGGACCCGGTTGGCTCCGGCGGGTCCCGGCCAAGGCGCGCAGCCGGGGTCTTGCCCATCTTCAGATCCTTCCAAAAAATATAGGGATCTGGGTCGAAGGAGTCAAGGGCGCGCTTCACCAGAATCCCACGTCGCTCGGCTTGGATGAGGGGGAAGCGGTCCTTGGCCTGAAACACGAAAAAAGGAGAGTTAACAAAAGCAGAAAGTTGCCGGCAAAAAACTACCCCAATTGCGTAATCCCTTACTTCTTGGGTCGGAGGGTTAGTGGTGCTGAGGGGAAGGAGGCCCCATTCCCATTCAAACGGCATAGCAGTTTGGCAAATCTGCTTAGCCTTGCGAACAACATCCTTCTTGCTAAGAGGATAGCTTGTGATCTTGGTAGGATCGCCAGGGCCGTACATCTCGCTCATCCTATGCACGCGGCGCTTCAGAGGAAGCACCCGGCGCGATATAAAAGTGCGGATGATATCGTCAGAGCAGATGTTGGTCTCCTTCTTCAGAGAGGCCAAGAAGCGTACTACCCGGTTGGTTTCGGCGTGATCCATCTTCGGGTTGTAGCTCCAATTGGTTCTGCTGGGAGGCCCCGCTTGGAACGGGGGAAGATCAATAAGATTGGCGCGGCCCTCGTTCTTCACATAGAAAAAGGTTCCTTGCCAAGCGCGGCAAGACTCGAGGCCGGCAAACTTAAGAAAAGTGCTCCCTTGACGGGAGCCAACGATGCAAGATCCGCACTCCACAGGCGGTTTGGGCTTAGGGATTTCCTTGCCCTGGACGGAGTTTATCCGCAAACAAAAGAAGCGGGCAAACGTCTCACGAGTGGGACGAATGCCGATATAGGCCTCCATGAAGGTGGCATAGCAAGAAAGGTAGAAGATGGCGTTGCCAAGAAGGTGGTGAGGTTGGAGTTCATAGAAATCTAAAAACTCCCGGAAGAAAGGGGAGGCAGGAAGGCCGAAGCCGCGCTCAAAGTGAGCGAGAAAAACAACATATTCACCGGGCTCGGGGTCCGGTTCGATTTCGTCACCGGGAATTCGGCAGACTACTCCTTCCGGAATCCGGCGGGACCGGTACAACCAGTCGATCTCATACTCAGTAACATTGGAACCCATCCAGGCTCCGCGAGTGATTGGGGAAGGCTCTGCGCCGGAAGATTGGCTAGAGCTACTAGAGGCTTGGCCAGAGCTACTCGCTTCTTGGCTACCGGAAGCTTGGCTAAAACTACCGGATTCTAAGTGGCCACCGGACTCTTGGTGGCTACCGGATTCCTGCTGGTTGCCGGAATCGGAGTCCATCGGATCTGAAGCCGTGGATTCGCCGGGAGATTGTCTACGGCGCTTAACAGAAAGGGAAGAAGAAGATGCGGAGGAAGATTCCTCGTCAGACATTGGATGGGTAGGCAGAAAAACAGAAATCCCACACTTGAACCCCGCGTGAAGATCTACGAGTAAGAAGAAAACCAAAGAAAAAGAAGAAATAAGAACACCGTAGACCCAAGATCTGAAAAGCAAGCAAACGGCGAGCAAAGTAAGATTGCTACCAACCTTGAGCGGCGCGGTCGCTGAGGAAGACTTTCGCCGGCGAAGGAGAGGGCCTGCGGTCGCCAACGACCACCGTCGACGGCGAGGCGAAGAAGCTCGCGGAGAAGCACGAATGCAGCGGGCGCGGTGAAGATGCTGCTGAAGATTCCCGCACAGCGAGGTCCGGCGGAAACACGGCGTGAGTTCGCCGGGCGCCGGAGCTTGAACGAGCGACGACGAACGGAGAGCGGCGGAATCGCAAAGGCAAGGAGCACTGTGCGCGAAGGATGGGGAATGCGAAGAAGATGAAGAAGAAGGGGCGGTTGTGCTTATAAAGGAGAGAGAAGGTGAGCCGAAAACCGCTGGGCCGCGGCGGTTCGCCTCGCGGGCCGCAGCGGTTCGCACCACGGGCCGCCACATGGCGAGGAGATACACGCGAGAGAATGGACGCCACACGGAGGCACACGCGGGATCCAAAATGGCTAGTGGGATCTGCAGTGGGGCATTTAATGAGCGCGCGGGAGTCGAAGCGAAGTGACAACTGACACTGGCGTGGCAGTTAACAGTGCGCATGTCACTGACAGGCGTGGGGCCCAAGATATTCTCGACTTCGCCGAGGAGGGAGTAAATGCGGATGATGCCGGAAAAGAGAGATGCCGGAAGATGCCTTGCAAAGAGAGAAAAGACAAAGAAAGGCAAAGATGCCGGATCCAAGCTTAGGCAGGAGAGATTAAACCGGTATCCTGAAAAGAAGAAAACCTGGCATGGTCTGTAGGATAGAATCCTCCAGACTATACCAGCTTCGGGGACTAATGTTGGGGGGATAACCCCCGGTATGCCAAAGGCATGCCAAACCGGATGGTTTGAGCCATCAAGATACCGGTTTAATTTTCTTACCGGAGAGTAAGATAGGAGTTTAGGCTAAGTGAAGCTAAGCCGGCATCCCCAAGGGAGTATGCCGGAACCCGGTAAAGAAGATACCGGACTGAAGGGCCTGTCGGCAGGACTGGTCAAAGATTCTCTTCAGAGCAAGAAGACAAGGATGAGCTAAGCAAAGTGGCTTTAATCAGAGCCCTGGCGCCAAAGAGAGGGATGACGCTAAAAGAAGCCGGAGGACATCAGCAGCCCTGATTAAAGAGGACCCCGGCGTCATCTATGATTAAAGTAGCTTTGTAAAGTAGTTTGTCTAGTCAAAGATGCCATTAGGGTTTCTTGCCCTGTAAGCCACCCTCTCCCCTATATAAGGAGAGGGGGCAGCCCTCCTTACGGGCATGCACGCACGATAGTAGGAAGGCACGAACCACAACCTTGTAATCATGTTGAGATCAATGAAGTTCGCGATCTAGTAAAGAGTTCTTCCTCTTGTCTCTCTTCTTGTATACCGGCCTTTGGTTGTGTTCTTGAGGAAAGCATCCGGAAGTTCTTCCCATCTAATCGCAAACCCTCCCCCGAATCCTCTAGCGTCCATTCGGCCCCAATCTAAGCCATCCCATGGCATCTGCTCGTTCACCACGACGACAAAAAACCACTTCTCTTCATGCATGCTTGACTTTATAAGACAGAGTTTAGGGTTAGGGGTAGATATATACATGATTTTCTAGTCTGAATATGTCTAGACCTTGTTTATCAACTTGAATGCTTACTATATATATGACATAAGAATGGTATGTCCTTTGTTTTTTCATTCTTTTGATTTTTTCCTGAAATTTTATGCCCATTTGAATCTTTTGGTCAAATCCTAGGTTTGACCAAGATTTAAACAAGTTTAAAACATGAAAATGAAAAGGGAAGCCTGCATCCTTCTTAATCACTCTAAAATGAACTTAATTGAGAATGCTTACTATATGACATAAGAAGACTATGTGTGCCTTGGTTTTTCATTTTTTGATTTTTTTTAAATTCTTATGCCCATTTGAATCTTGTCCAAATCCTAGGTTTGACCATGGTTTAAACAAATTTAATTCGCGAATATAAAAATTAAGCATCTATCCTTCTTATTAGTCACTCCAAAATGTAAATCTTGGGAGGGTTCTTGAAATTTGCATGTTTGAAACCAAAAACCACTTCTCTTCATGCATGCTTGACTTCATAAGACAGAGTTTAGGGTTAGGGGTAGATATATACATGATTTTCTAGTTTGAATATGTCTAGACCTTGTTTATCAACTTGAATGCTTACTATATATATGACATAAGAATGCTATGTCCTTTGTTTTTTCATTCTTTTGATTTTTTCCTGAAATTTTATGCCCATTTGAATCTTGTCAAATCCTAGGTTTGACCAAGATAATTTAAACAAGTTTAAAACATGAAAATGAAAAGGGAAGCTTGTATCCTTCTTAGTCACTCTAAAATGAAGTTTTGGGAGGTTTTTGAAATTTCCATGTTTGAAACCCAAAACCACTTCTCTTCATGCTTGACTTCATAAACATGAAAATGAAGACTTTTGCTAACGGAGGGAGTAAGCACTCTTGCTATCAAAAGTACCAAACGATACATACCAAAATGATTTTTTAGAGGAATACTAGTTCGGATTATATAATTTTATATTAGCAGGCCAAATCGAACCCCAGGCTGAAGGCAAGAAATGCGATCGGGTCCTTAACAGCCACCGTCCGGATTGATCCTCGTCGGAGCCGGGCACGAACAACTTGGCGCGACCAAATCGGCATGGCTACAGAGCCTGCACACCATGGCCTCCGAGCTGAGCTAGAAACGCCCTGCCAAAACCGGCAGCCAACGGAGGTGGATAATTGGAGAGATGGAGAGAGAGAGAGTCTTGATGCCTCTCTCTTGACAAAGAAGATGGCTGGGAGTTTGCCTACCTAGCGTACGTGACTTATGCTCACTGAAGTGTGGGACCTCACGCATGGGAACCACACGTAAGTGACAGACTTGTTGCTCTAATAACTCGGGTGATTATTATATTGTATTAGTATATAGTTTCCTATGGATCCTTCTTAGTCACTCCAAAATGAAGCTTTTGGGAGGTTTTTGAAATTTCCATGTTTGAAACCAAAAACGACTTCTCTTCATGCATGCTTGACTTCATAAGACAAAGTTTAGCTAGGGGTATGGGGTAGATACATGATTTTCCTGGTTTGAATATGTCTAGACCTTGTTTATCAACTTAATTGAATGCTTACTATATGACATACGAAGACTATGTGCCTTGTTTAATTTTTTTCTAAAATTTGTATACCCATTTGAATCTTGGTCAAATCCTAGGTTTCACCAAGATTTGAATAAGTTTAAAACATGAATATGAAAATGTAAGCATGTATGCTTCTTAGTCACTCCAAAATGAAGCTCTTGGGAGGGTTTTTGAAATTTCCATGTTCGCAACCAAAAACCACATATCTTCATGCTTGACTTCGTGAAACAGAGTTTAGGGTTAGGGGGAAGATATATGATTTTTCTTGTTTGGATATGTCTAGACCTTGTTTATGAACTTAATTGAATGCTTACTATATGACATAAGAAGACCTTGGTTTTTCATTTATTTGTTTTGAATTTTTATGCCCATTTGAATCTTTTGGTCAAATCCTAGGTTTAACCAAGATTTAAACAAGTTTAAGACATGAAAATGAAAAGGGAAGCCTGCATCCTTCTTAGTCACTCTAAAATGAATTTTTTAAGAGGTTTTTGAAATTTACATGTTTATTTTGAAACCCAAAACCACTTCTCTTCATGATTGACTTCATAAGACAGAGTTTAGGGTTAGGGGTAGATACGTACATACATGATTTTTTTCTGGTTTGAATATGTCTAGACATTTTGTTTATCAACTTTAATGCTTTACTATATGATCGACATAAGAATGCTATGTGCTTTGGTTTTTCATTCTTTTGATTTTTTATGAATTTTTATGCCCATTTGAATCTTGGTCAAATCCTAGGTTTGACAATGATTTAAACAAGTTTAAAACATGAATATGAAAATTAAGCATCTATCCTTCTTAAGTCACTCCAAAATGTAACTCTTGGGAGGGTTTTTGAAATTTCCATGTTTGAAACCAAAAACCACTTCTCTTCATGCATGCTTGACTTCATAAGACAGAGTTTAGGGTTAGGGGTAGATATATACATGATTTTCTAGTCTGAATATGTCTAGACCTTGTTTATCAACTTGAATGCTTACTATATATATGACATAAGAATGCTATGTCCTTTGTTTTTTCATTCTTTTGATTTTTTCCTGAAATTTTATGCCCATTTGAATCTTTTGGTCAAATCCTAGGTTTGACCAAGATTTAAACAAGTTTAAAACATGAAAATGAAAAGGGAAGCCTGCATCCTTCTTAGTCACTCTAAAATGAACTTAATTGAGAATGCTTACTATATGACATAAGAAGACTATGTGTGCCTTGGTTTTTCATTTTTTGATTTTTTTTAAATTCTTATGCCCATTTGAATCTTGGCCAAATCCTAGGTTTGACCATGGTTTAAACAAATTTAAATCACGAATATAAAAATTAAGCATCTATCCTTCTTATTAGTCACTCCAAAATGTAAATCTTGGGAGGGTTCTTGAAATTTGCATGTTTGAAACCAAAACCACTTCTCTTCATGCATGCTTGACTTCATAAGACAGAGTTTAGGGTTAGGGGTAGATATATACATGATTTTCTAGTTTGAATATGTCTAGACCTTGTTTATCAACTTGAATGCTTACTATATATATGACATAAGAATGCTATGTCCTTTGTTTTTTCATTCTTTTGATTTTTTCCTGAAATTTTATGCCCATTTGAATCTTTTGGTCAAATCCTAGGTTTGACCAAGATTTAAACAAGTTTAAAACATGAAAATGAAAAGGGAAGCCTGCATCCTTCTTAGTCACTCTAAAATGAACTTAATTGAGAATGCTTACTATATGACATAAGAAGACTATGTGTGCCTTGGTTTTTCATTTTTTGATTTTTTTTAAATTCTTATGCCCATTTGAATCTTGGCCAAATCCTAGGTTTGACCATGGTTTAAACAAATTTATATCACGAATATAAAAATTAAGCATCTATCCTTCTTATTAGTCACTCCAAAATGTAAATCTTGGGAGGGTTCTTGTAATTTGCATGTTTGAAACCAAAAACCACTTCTCTTCATGCATGCTTGACTTCATAAGACAGAGTTTAGGGTTAGGGGTAGATATATACATGATTTTCTAGTTTGAATATGTCTAGACCTTGTTTATCAACTTGAATGCTTACTATATATATGACACAAGAATGCTATGTCCTTTGTTTTTTCATTCTTTTGATTTTTCCTGAAATTTTATGCCCATTTGAATCTTTTGGTCAAATCCTAGGTTTGACCAAGATTTAAACAAGTTTAAAACATGAAAATGAAAAGGGAAGCCTGCATCCTTCTTAGTCACTCTAGAATCAACTTAATTGAGAATGCTTACTATATGACATAAGAAGACTATATGTGCCTTGGTTTTTCATTTTTTGATTTTTTTTAATTCTTATGCCCATTTGAATCTTGGCCAAATCCTAGGTTTGACCATGGTTTAAACAAATTTAAATCACGAATGTAAAAGTTAAGCATCTATCCTTCTTAGTCACTCCAAAATGTAAATCTTGGGAGGGTTCTTGAAATTTGCATGTTTGAAACCAAAAACCACTTCTCTTCATGCATGCTTGACTTCATAAGACAGAGTTTAGGGTTAGGGGTAGATATACACATGATTTTCTAGTTTGAATATGTCTAGACCTTGTTTATCAACTTGAATGCTTACTATATATATGACATAAGAATGCTATGTCCTTTGTTTTTTCATTCTTTTGATTTTTTCCTAAAATTTTATGCCCATTTGAATCTTTTGGTCAAATCCTAGGTTTGACCAAGATTTAAACAAGTTTAAAACATGAAAATAAAAAGGGAAGCCTGCATCCTTCTTAGTCACTCTAAAATCAACTTAATTGAGAATGCTTACTATATGACATAACAAGATTATATGTGCCTTGGTTTTTCATTTTTTGATTTTTTTTTAATTCTTATGCCCATTTGAATCTTGGCCAAATCCTAGGTTTGACCATGGTTTAAACAAATTTAAATCACGAATATAAAAATTAAGCATCTATCCTTCTTAGTCACTCCAAAATGTAAATCTTGGGAGGGTTCTTGAAATTTGCATGTTTGAAACCAAAAACCACTTCTCTTCATGCATGCTTGACTTCATAAGACAGAGTTTAGGGTTAGGGGTAGATATACACATGATTTTCTAGTTTGAATATGTCTAGACCTTGTTTATCAACTTGAATGCTTACTATATATATGACATAAGAATGGTATGTCCTTTGTTTTTTCATTCTTTTGATTTTTTCCTGAAATTTTATGCCCATTTGAATCTTTTGGTCAAATCCTAGGTTTGACCAAGATTTAAACAAGTTTAAAACATGAAAATGAAAAAGGAAGCCTGCATCCTTCTTAGTCACTCTAAAATTAACTTAATTGAGAATGCTTACTATATGACATAAGAAGACTATGTGTGCCTTGGTTTTTCATTTTTTGTTTTTTTTTAAATTCTTATGCCCATTTGAATCTTGGCCAAATCCTAGGTTTGACCATGGTTTAAACAAATTTAAATCACGAATATAAAAATTAAGCATCTATCCTTCTTATTAGTCACTCCAAAATGTAAATCTTGGGAGGGTTCTTGAAATTTGCATGTTTGAAACCAAAAACCACTTCTCTTCATGCATGCTTGACTTCATAAGACAGAGTTTAGGGTTAGGGGTAGATATACACACGATTTTCTAGTTTGAATATGTCTAGACCTTGTTTATCAACTTGAATGCTTACTATATATATGACATAAGAATGGTATGTCCTTTGTTTTTTCATTCTTTCGATTTTTTCCTAAAATTTTATGCCCATTTGAATCTTTTGGTCAAATCCTAGGTTTTACCAAGATTTAAACAAGTTTAAAACATGAAAATGATAAGGGAAGCCTGCATCCTTCTTAGTCACTCTAAAATTAACTTAATTGAGAATGCTTACTATATGACATAAGAAGACTATGTGTGCCTTGGTTTTTCATTTTTTGATTTTTTTTAAATTCTTATGCCCATTTGAATCTTGGCCAAATCCTAGGTTTGACCATGGTTTAAACAAATTTAAATCACGAATATAAAAATTAAGCATATATCCTTCTTATTAGTCACTCCAAAATGTAAATCTTGGGAGGGTTCTTGAAATTTGCATGTTTGAAACCAAAAACCACTTCTCTTCATGCATGCTTGACTTCATAAGACAGAGTTTACGGTTAGGGGTAGATATATACATGATTTTCTAGTTTGAATATGTCTAGACCTTGTTTATCAACTTGAATGCTTACTATATATGACATAAGAATGCCATGTCCTTTATTTTTTCATTCTTTTGATTTTTTCCTGAAATTTTATGCCCATTTGAATCTTGTCAAATCCTAGGTTTGACCAAGATAATTTAAACAAGTTTAAAACATGAAAATGAAAAGGGAAGCTTGTATCCTTCTTAGTCACTCTAAAATGAAGTTTTGGGAGGTTTTTGAAATTTCCATGTTTGAAACCCAAAACCACTTCTCTTCATGCTTGACTTCATAAACATGAAAATGAAGACTTTTGCTAACGGAGGGAGTAAGCACTCTTGCAATCAAAAGTACCAAACGATGCATACCAAAATGATTTTTTAGAGGAATACTAGTTCGGATTATATAATTTTATATTAGCAGGCCAAATCGAACCCCGTAGTTAGATTTTCAGAAATTGATCCGTAGTACTGGGCAAAACCCTAGTTTAGCTTATTTAATAATAGATTTGTAGGTCGATTTTTTTACGTTATTATTATTATTACTAGGCAGCACATGTGTTTGCCCGTCCAGTGAAACTCTTTCATTTCATTTTTCTTTTCCGCAAGGTCGGGAGTCGGAGGAAGAGGGATCACACGGGAGGAGACGAAGGGAGAGCAGTCACGGGGCCCCACTTATTTATGGTGTCTAGATTTTTTCGGGTGATGCCGATCACAGTGCAGTGGTTGTCGCAGCGCTAGGTGCGAGCGAGCGAGGCCGAGAATGAGAGAGAGATTTTTTTTAGAGGGACAACCGAACGATCCTGAAGGACCCAGATTTTCCAATACGCATCAGAGCACAGTTTACAGGAGGACACAAAATAAACAGGAAATTACGTCTAAATCCCTAAGATTTACATGGTAGACCCCAGGCTGAAGGCAAGAAATGCGATCGGGTCCTTAACAGCCACCGTCCGGATTGATCCTCGTCAGAGCCGGGCACGAACAACTTGGCGCGACCAAATCGGCATGGCTACAGAACCTGCACACCATGGCCTCCGAGCTGAGCTAGAAACTCCCTGCCAAAACCGGCAGCCAACGGAGGTGGATAATTGGAGAGATGGAGAGAGAGAGTCTTGATGCCTCTCTCTTAACAAAGAAGATGGCTGGGAGTTTGCCTACCTAGCGTACGTGACTTGTGCTCACTGAAGTGTGGGACCTCACGCATGGGAACCACACGTAAGTGACAGACTTGTTGCTCTAATAACTCGGGTGATTATTATATTGTATTATGAAAGTATAGAGATGGTAAACCTAGAGGGGGGGGTGAATAGGTTTCTACAGATTTTAATTCTTTCTTTGCAATATTAGGATTTGCGGAATATAAAGATGAGCCTAATGCAAACTAGGTGAAGCAACCTATATGAAGATACAACTATCTCGAGCACGAAGGCTCTCTCTGGCAGTTTAAATCACAAGTAAGGAGTTCGGTTAGAGATAACCGATAGCACGCGGAGACGAGGATGTATTCCCGTGTTCCCTTGCTTTGCAACAAGGTACGTCACGTTTGGAGGGGTGGAGGTCCCACGAAGGATTCCCCACGCCACGAAGGCTCACCCTATTCTCCGGAGCCTATCCCACGAAGGAATAGCTCACTCACTTGTGGTAGACTTTGAGGTAGCCTCCAAACCTTCACAATCTTGCCCGGAGCAAATCCACAGCCCGGATGCTTCCGGACTCCTCTTGCCCACCTAGGGTTTCCAAAGAACCCTAGGAAGCAAGCTTCTCGATGAATACAAGGGGGAATGAGATTTGGCTTGGTAGAACAGTAGATCGGGTCCTCCTCTAGTGATTCCCCGGAGGGATTTGAGTTTGGGTGGAGGAGGAGGGAGATCGGAGGCTTTTGGTGTTTCTAATAATGGAGTAAGAGAGAGAGAGCTCAAGAACAGCTTGTAGTATATTGCCTAAGTGTTCTGAGGTAGGTGAAGGCCTATTTATAGTGTACTTCGAAAAATGGCCGTTGGTCACTTGCCACCTCAGCTTTCTTCTCGTCAAACCCGGTCAACCGGACCAGTGACCGGACTGTCCGGTCTGTAATCCGGTCCGACCGGACCAGTGACCGGACCAGCCGGTTGCGACCGGATGCTGGGCCAGATCCTTGTTTCTTCGTCCAGGAGCTCCTCCGGTTGGCGCCCGGTCGACCGGACCGTGCGCCGGACTCTCCGGTCTGTGGCCCGGCTGACCGGGCGGCAACCGGATTCTTCCAGCATCGGCTTGCAGCCCGGTTGACGCCCGGTTGGCGCCCGTTTGGCGCCCGGTCGACCGGTCCGTGCGCCGGACCGTCCGGTCTGTGGCCCGCTACAACCGGGAGACCAACCGGATTTCTTCTGTAGACCCCTTTTCGATTGTTGTTGAAATGGGGGGGTCTCCTTTAGCCTTCTTGTTCCTTTGATACACCATTTATGCCTCATTGCCTAATACCTGAGATAATCCTTATAAACGTATTAGGTCAAATACTCTAGCACGGTGTCATTGTTACCAAAATAATGGATAAGGGTAAAATACCCTTACAATCTCCCCCTTTTTGGTATACGATGACAAACCGAGCTAGAGTCACATATAGATATTATGATAAGCTCTCAACCTTGATTCCATATAAGATATTACGACAACTCCCCCATAATGTGTGCACTTGGAGAGTTTGCGTTTGAATGCAAAGTGCACCATATGTGTAACATGAGAAGCTCCCCCAATATCTTTAGGAAACAAGCATGGTATGGACAAGTATATCAAGATATATAAGCATAAAACATGATTATCCTAATAGAGTGAATAAGCCCACACATAGTCATCCATACACGTCCATACACGAATTATTCAAAGTAGCAAATGATCCTCGAGAAATCGAAAGCAAATAAGCACAAGCCATATAAGATCCAAATAAAGCAACTCCCATGGCTTGTGACAATGAAGGAACCCGGTGGTCCTAGACTCTACTCTCTTCTCCCCCTTGGCATCGGAACACCAAAAAGGCGAAGAAAAGCGGAGAGAAGCTACCGCACCCGTCAATAGAACTCATGCCCGACGGAGTAGGAGCCCGATGGAGTAGCCGCATCACGATCATCCTCATCATCATCATCAAGAGGCGGGGAGGGAGCACGAGTAGTCCGAGGAGGAGGGCCACCATGAGCATACATGGAGAAGTCAAAGTTCTGGATCATCTCATCAGTGATGTGAGGCATCTCCCAAGCTGGTGCAACCACAGGCTCCATCTCAGGACCAGAAGGAGGAACAGGAGCATTCCGTGCAGCCATGAACTCACTCTGTCGCCTCCGTGTCTCCTGGTTAATGGCAAGACTCTGATGTGCAACATCATTGGTGTTCTTGCACATCTGCCACATGCTAGTGAAGAAGCGAGCGGCACCATGCTGAGGGCGCCGAGTGTGACTGGGTCCTGCTGCAGGATCATGCTGTTCCTTGGAACGGCGCTCAGCGGTGGGCATCATGGAAGGGACGTCTATTCGACCATCCTGAGCAGGGAATCTGAACGGTTCCATGATGACCTTTTCACCAAGCACGTTGAGAGGAGCAGGAACAAATGTGTTGATGAGCCGCTGAATGTACTGAGCATAGTTTGGGGTCATGCGGTCCATCACTGCTCGCTTGATCTCACAGTAAATAAGATCACACCCATCAATCTTCCTTCTCCTGTCAGGTTCGCAATAGGACATAAGGTTCAGATGATAGTTCCTGACTTCACTAGTATCTCCAGACTTGCTGATGAGGTTCTCACGGAATAGCTTGGCAAGGACAAGGTATGAATAGTACATCCCTGAGATGGTGGGGGCGTAGCTGTTGGGTTAGTGGGGTAACAAAAGGAGATGTCACCCTTAGTCATCTTGGACCGAGAGTGGATCCTGTACCCTGGAACACGGTCACCACCACAACCCAAGGCCTCACAGAACTGTGTGTAGGTGCAAGAGTACTGTTCCTTGCCAGTCATCCAAGTCATGGTGCGGTCTTCATCTTCATGAAAGTAGACAGTGCAGTGAAACTGACGAACTAGCAGAGGACAGTAGGTGTAATCGTCTTGTGCTTCATCAGGCTTGAGAATCACAAGGTCATATAGGCCCAGACCCTTCAAAGTTTCAACCACAAAGCGGTACTTTGTGGCTTGATGCAAGGCAAGCTCCCGAGGATTGATGGCCTTGGGCGATACAATATCACCATTCTTCATATGCTCATGAGAATCATAGTAACCATCCCATAGGACTACCTGTGTCTTGGTCCAGAAGAACTTGTCACCACGAGTGTAAGTCCGTTGCTCAAAACGATACAGATTCACCGTCCTCAATTCCTGCCACACAACACGGTGTGCAATCCCAACATTGAAAGTTGGCACAATCTCATCATCTTCTTGGGCGGCATGCTTATCTTTCTTCTTACCAGCCACTGACTTGGTTCTTCTCCTCTCTGAACTCGCAGTATCAGTGTCAATAGCCGGACGAGCTGCAGGAGGTACCCGACCACTAGACCGGCGAGGTGGATTCTCAACAGTCCGGCCTCTCTTGGCAACATTGCCCCGTGGGTCAGGTTCACCACTCCAACTTCCTGTGAATGAGAGAATAGAGCAAGGGTAGCAGTGGGGTAAGTGTACATGTCATCAATAAGAGGGAAGCCAAAAGAGCATAGCATATATCCAAGTGTAGTGATGAAATTGTGCGAAAACTGGGCAATCCGGCGCACAGGCCGGTCCAACCGGGTAGCAGACCGGACGAGCCGGTTGGCGCCCGGTTGACCGGGCTGCACGCCGGGCCGGCCGGTTGAGCGGCCGGTCGACCGGGCTGGTGACCGGATCTGTCGAGTTGTGAAGGTTTGCCCAGATTTTCTACCACAAATTCATGCAAAAAACTCATAAACTTGAATATAGACTATAGCAATATAGTGGAGGAAGTGCATTGAGTTGTGAGACACTCTAAAGGCATGAGGACTTACAAACCCTAACCCTAACCCTAAAATTTCCCAAATCTTGTCAAAAATTTGCAATGTGTGAGGGGACTAGAGGATAGGGAGAAAGGAAGAGTACATTACCCGAAGACATTGTCCTCCTTGATCAAGAGAACAAGAAGAAACACAAGGGAAGGCTTGAAAACCAAGAACACCAAAAATTCCCAAACTAGCTTGAGGGGGCTCAAATCCTTCGGTGGAGATGTCCCAAAGAGCCCGATCTATGTTTTGGTGGAGTTTGGGGGTGTTCTTGCGGTGGGAACGGCCTAGATCTTGGTGGGGATGATCAGGGCGCCGGCCATGGAGTGTGGAGGTTGGGGAACAATGGGGAAGAGGACCCCAAGGGGTATCCCTTCCCAAATTTATAGTAGGCTGTGCGGCCGGTCGGGCGCCCGGTCGACCGGGCCTGGCGCCGGCTGACCCGGCCCAGGTTCCGGTTGGCGCCCGGTCAACCGGGCCGTCCGGTCAGGCACCCGGTCCAACTGGGCCAGGGACCGGCCAGCCCAGATTTGTCTAATTTTGCCTCGTTTTTGCCCCTATGCTTTGTGTAAACGTGTGTGAGTGCTCAAATGATGACATGTACATATAGATAGATAGATGATGATGATATGAGCATAGACATGGGGTTGGAAACACAAAGTTCTCTAAGCATACCCATTGGAGAGAAAATCCAAACAAAATGTGAATACCAACAATGGGCATGATTCGAAGTATATATCAAGAATCATAAGTCATTTTGGAAATGATGTTCGCAATAAAATCATTTGGCCTTATATAGTCAAATTAAGTTGTAATGAAGGATCAATGAGGGGCGGGGGATTACTCCCCCTATGTGAAAGCGCAAATGTCATGTGACCGCGAAGAGACATGCTTGGGTCCATATAATGACATTGGGTCTATTTATGTTGCACACATAGGTATGCATCGTACCAAGACATGGTAGGATGACTATCCCCATATGTGCTATTTCTCTAAGCTAGATAGCAAGATAAATGCAAGAATGTAGTGCAAGAAGTTAATCAATCCAAGTTTTTAGGATCAAGAATACCAAGTTCTCCTCTCAAGTTAACAAAGCGGGCTTCATCCAAAGGATTAGTGAAAATATCCGCCAATTGGTAGGTTGTTCCCACATGAGTGAGATCAATATCCTTATTGGCAACATGATCACGTAGGAAGTGATGGCGAATGTCAATATGTTTGGTGCGACAATGTTGAACCGGGTTGTTGGCGATCTTTATTGCACTTTCATTGTCAGAAAGAAGAGGCACCGTACCAAGAGACACACCATAGTCTTTCAAGGTTTGCTTCATCCATAACAATTGAGTGCAACAAGATGCCGCGGATATGTATTCGGCTTCGACGGTGGATAGGGCGGTGGAGTTTTGTTTCTTGGATGACCAACTCACCAATGACCGGCCAATAAATTGGCAAGCCCCGGAGGTAGACTTCCGATCAACCTTATCACCGGCCCAATCGGAATCCGAATAGCCAATGAGTTCAAAGGTTGACCCCTTTGGATACCATAGCCCGAGAGTAGGAGTGAGAACAAGGTATCTTAGAATCCGTTTGACCGCCACTAAATGGCTCTCCTTGGGAGCGGATTGAAAACGAGCACACATCCCTACACTTAGCATGATATCCGGCCTAGAGGCACAAAGGTAGAGCAAGGATCCTATCATGGAGCGGTATACCTTTATGTCCACATCCTTCTCACCGTCACATGAACCAAGTTGCCCCTTGACGGGCATGGGTGTCTTCATTGGACTCGCATTGGTCATGTTGTATTTCTTGAGCATGTCCTTCACATACTTTTCTTGAGAGATGAAGGTGCCTTTTGCAAGTTGCCTCACTTGGAAGCCTAGAAAGAACTTCAACTCTCCCATCATGGACATCTCAAATTTCCTAGTCATCAATAGCTCAAAAACTTTGTTATGATTGGGGTTAGTTCCACCAAAGATAATATCATCAACATATATTTGACATATAAAGAGGCCACCCCCTTTAACCCGCTTGGTGAAAAGGGTGGAATCGACCGTACCCATGCAAAACCCATCATGTAGTAAGAAATCCCTAAGGAACTCATACCAAGCACGTGGAGCTTGCTTGAGACCGTAGAGTGCCTTATGGAGTAAATACACGTGGTTGGGTCGGCATGGATCTTCGAAACCCGGGGGTTGAGCCACATAAGCGGTTTCTTTTAGGGGACCATTCAAAAATGCACTTTTCACATCCATTTGATATAGTTTGAAATTGTGGAAAGATGCAAATGCAAGCAAAAGACGAATAGCATCAAGCCGAGCTACCGGCGCAAAGGTATCCTCAAAATCCATACCTTCTATTTGGGCAAACCCTTGCGCCACTAACCTTGCTTTGTTTCGTATGACAATGCCATTCTCATCTTGCTTGTTCTTGAATACCCATTTGGTCCCAATGACATTGATGCGATGATCCTTGGGTCTCTCAACTAAAGACCATACTTCATTACGAGTGAAACACTCCAATTCTTCTTGCATGGCAATTACCCAATCCGGATCGACCAAGGCTTCATGTACCTTAAGTGGTTCAAAACTTGACACAAAAGCATGATGTTGACAATAAGTGATAAGTAATGCATGGTGTCTACGAGTTACCACTCCTCTTGAGATGCTACCAAGGACTTGATCCACTTTCATGTCACTTGCCCTTGTAGCGGCCTTGATCTTCCGAACGGTTCCTTCATGATCAATGAATTCATCTCTTGCTAGTACTTGATCATGAGGGACCACTTGAGCTTGATCATGAGTTGAGGATGTTTCTTGATCATCATCATGATCTTGCTCCGTGGAATGAGGATCTTCTTCTTGTTCTTCGGATTGTGACTCATCTTGAGTAGAGGATGGTTCTTGAGTTGCACTTGATGATTCGGCTTGAGTTGAGCTAGGCTCCACTTGTGGCGTGCTTGAAACATCTACTCCATCATCTTGATCATCATTATGAACCTCCATGGGTCGGATGTGTCCAATGCTCATATGCTTGATGGCACTAGATGGATCATCATCATTACCTGCAACACATGGAACAACTTGCTCCACTTGGGAGCCATTATCCTCCAAGAACACCACGTCACAAGATACTTCAATAGTCCCGGTGGACCGGTTGTAGTATCTATAGGCGTGAGAGTTCTCCGCATATCCAACAAATATACCCTCTATGGTTCTAGTTTCAAATTTACCGAGCTTTCCTTTGTTGTTTTTAACAAGACATTTGCATCCAAAAACACGAATGTACATGACGTTAGGCTTGTTACCGGTAAGGAGCTCGTATGGTGTTTGGTTGTGGAGGGGACGGAGGAAGAGCCGGTTGGAGTAGTGGACGGCCGTAGAGATGGCTTCTCCCCAAAAGTTGTGGGGTGAGTTGAATTCACTCAACATGGTTCTTGCCATCTCAATGATAGTCCGGTTCTTCCTTTCAACAACACCGTTTTGTTGAGGGGTGTATGGCGCCGAAAACTCATGCTTGATTCCCTCATCATCAACAAACTCTTGCATAGTGTAGTTCTTGAACTCGGTGCCATTGTCGGTCCTAATTGCCTTGATCTCGGATTCATACATGCGTTGAGCTTTCTTGGCGAAGATGATGAACTCTCTATGGGTCTCGTCCTTAGACTTAAGGAGAAAGACCCAAGAGTATCTTGAGTAATCATCAACAATGACAAGTCCATACTTGCTCCCACCAAGAGTATCATAATGTGATGGCCCAAAGAGATCCAAATGAAGGAGCTCCAAAGGCCTAGGTGTGGTAACAATACTCTTGATAGGATGCTTCTTCTTGAGTTGCTTTCCGGCTACACATGCACTGCAAACACGATCTTTCTCAAAAGAAATGCCGGTTAGTCCCACAATATGCTCACCCTTTAGGAGTTGTTTAAGATTTCTCATGTTAACATGACCAAGGCGGCGATGCCACAACCAACCTTCGTCATGTTTGGCCGCCATTAGAAATGTGGAGAAAGAGGGGCTCTCTTTCGAGAGGTCAACCACGTAAAGGTTGTTCTCCACATACCCAATGATGACCAATTTGAGATTGTCACTCCTAAAGACTTTCACACAATAATTAGTAAAATATGAATTGTAACCGGCATCGGCAAGATGATATATAGAAAGTAAGTTGTAGCCAAGGGATTCAACAAGCATAACCGTCTCAAGGCACAAGTCCTTAGAGATTGCTACCTTGCCATACCCAAGTACCTTTCCCTTTGAGTTATCACCAAAGGTAATGCTTGACTTCTTGTTGATGTCTTCAATGAATTGATCAAGCACACCTCTTCCTCCGGTCATATGATTGGTGCATCCACTATCAAACACCCATTTTGGACCACCGGAGGAATACCCCTACAAAATCAAGTAGAGGATTTAGGAACCCATCGATTAATGGGTTCCTTTGCAATGGCAACAATATCTTTTGGTACCCAAATTGAGTACTCTCTATAAGCATAGCCATTAGGAGGGCCAACATAGTTAGCATAGACATCACCATAATAATCAACAAATAATGCATAGTGATTGTTTGGCCCCGTGCGATCACTACTAGTGGCTTTGCCCTTTGAGGCTTTGCCATTATTAGTGACCTTCTTGTTCTTATCTTGAGCGTGCTTCTCCTTCTTGTAGTTGTTCTTCTTGTAGGACTTGGGAGTGTATCCAAGTCCAAACTTTTGATTGTTTGACCTTTGCTTACTCAAGAGGTCATCCAATCCCATCTTGTTCTTGGCGGTGGTGAACTTGGCAAGTTCCTTTGTTAACCTAACATTTTCCTCAAGAATAGATGCTTGCTCACAAGAAGATTCATTAGGATGATAGTTGAGACCATATTTAGTCACCAAGGATTCAAGATATGCATTGGTCTCAACATGCAAGGAAAGTTCCTCTTGTAAACGAACATGTTCCTCAACAAGCTTAGCATGCTCACTAGTAAAAGAAGTGGAAGAACTAGCAAGTTTTTCAAAGACAATGGGATCCTTCATTGATTCAAGTGCCTTTGTGTAGGTTTCTTGGAGTAGATCATGGTTCTCTCCAAGTTTCCTGAGCTCATCCTTAACAAGCTTGTTAGCTCTTTCAAGGTGGTCAAGATCCCTAGTGAGAGAAGCATGAGCAACTTCAAGTTCCTCCTTTGAGGCATGGAGCACTTGAGTCAAAGATTGAGCCCTATCAATAGTTTCTAGGTCCTTAACTTTATCAAGTTCATAAGTTTCAATTTGTTGCTTAAGACCTTGAGATATGCACCTTTCGGTTTTTAGCTCTTGTCTTAGGAGATTGAATCTCCGTTCCTTTTCATCCAATTGATATTCTAATTCCTCAATGGACTCATCCTTTTCTTTGAGAGAGTCCATCAAGAAATCAAACTTGACAAGAGCTTCACCACGAAGGGTGCATCTACCATTGTAAAGTTCCTTAAGCACAATTAATTCATCTTGATTTTCATTTTCATCATCAAGAACACTAGATAGAGAAGGTGGAGGTTCCATTACCTTGGTTTCTCTTGCCATTAGGCAAGAGCCAACGATTGTAGAGGGGAGAGAATCATCGGAGTCATCGTCTTGAGTTGTTCTTGCCATGAAGGAAGAACCAACATCATTTTCCGTGGAGTAATCCTTGGAGTAGTCATATGTGAAGAGTGACCCGGGCTTAGAGAAAGCCAAACCGGCCACTTCGGCCTCTTTCTCCTCATCTTCCTCTTCTTCATCGGACAAGTACTCGGCTCCAACAAAAGCCCTTCCCTTGTTCTTCTTGTAGCGATCATTGATTGGGTTTGGCTTCAACCTTGGCTTGACCCCTTTGATGAACTTTGGCTTGTCTACCCTTTTCTCATAAGGGCACTCATTTGCAAAGTGGCTATCTTCATCACAGTTGTAGCAAGTTCTCTTCTTCTTCTTGTCATTGAAGAGCATTGGAAGCTTTCCCTTGTACTTCTTGGCAAAGAAGGCAAAGTCGGTACCAATGTCACTTGTTGAGGTCATCTCTTCCTCTTCTTCAAATTCATATTCTTCTTCTTCTCCATGATCGGCCCTAGCTTTGAGAGCAAGATTGCGTGGCGCTTCATGGTTGTGTGAGGCTTCATCAACACGGTTCATTGCCATGAGCCTCTTTCCCGCTTTGGCCATGTTTTCATTGGCGGCCACATAGGAGACTAGATCATCGGAGTTGAGGTCGGCACTCTTGGTCATGATTTGTAAGTTGAGTGCAAGATTGGTGTCTTCTTGTTTGACGGCAATCATAGCAATGACCTTGGACTTTATAAATGCTTCATTCATCTCGAAGCCGTCATTGTACTTCTCCACACCAAGCCCCTTGACCCTTACTCTAAGAGCACCGAGTCTTGCATAAGCATCGGCCACGGACTCTCCTTCTCGAATCATGAATTGATGAGCCTCTTGCTTTGCGGTCTCATAAAGAGCGGATTGGATCAAATCGGTTCCCTCTTGGAGTACTACGATTCGATCCCACAACTCTTTAGCGGACTCTATGTCATTGACTTGATCAAGGAGCTTGCGGTTGATGCCACTCCTAATCTTGTCACGGGCGGAGGCGTTGAGTTGACGGTTGTAGAATTCGGTGGAGGTCAACCGAATGGGATCTTGTGGCTCCAGGTATCCATGAACAATGATCTCCCACAACTCCACGCTGCAGCTGCGAATATGAGATTCCATAGAAGATTTCCAAAAAGGAAAGTGAGTTCCATCAAAATGGGGAACATTCCCACTATGGTTTATATGAGGCATGGGTGAAGTGTTTTTGGGATAGTCATGGTTGACTTCGCGATAGCTCCCTAGTGAGGCCGAAGCCGTACTAGGAGGCCCACTAGTCAAGTTCTTATGCATGGTAGACATCTCTGCCATTTGACTTTGTAGCTCATCCTCCTTTTTCTTCTTCTCGGCATCATATGCCAAGAATCTAGATTTCATCTCTTTAACCGAAAGGTTAGAGTTTTCATCTAGACCCTCGAATAGTTTTTCCATCTCACTCTTAAGGCGGTAAAGCCCTTAATAAGAGTCCAGGCTCTGATACCAATTGAAAGTATAGAGATGGTAAACCTAGAGGGGGGTGAATAGGTTTCTACAGATTTTAATTCTTTCTTTGCAATATTAGGCTTTGCGGAATATAAAGATGAGCCTAATGCAAACTAGGTGAAGCAACCTATATGAAGATACAACTATCTCGAGCACGAAGGCTCTCTCAGGCAGTTTAAATCACAAGTAAGGAGTTCGCTTAGAGATAACCGATAGCACGCGGAGACGAGGATGTATTCCCGTGTTCCCTTGCTTTGCAACAAGGTACGTCACGTTTGGAGGGGTGGAGGTCCCACGAAGGACTCCCCACGCCACGAAGGCTCACCCTATTTTCCGGAGCCTATCCCATGAAGGAATAGCTCACTCACTTGTGGTAGACTTTGAGGTAGCCTCCAAACCTTCACAATCTTGCCCGGAGCAAATCCACAGCCCGGATGCTTCCGGACTCCTCTTGCCCACCTAGGGTTTCCAAAGAACCCTAGGAAGCAAGCTTCTCGATGAATACAAGGGGGAATGAGATTTGGCTTGGTAGAACAGTAGATTGGGTCCTCCTCTAGTGATTCCCCGGAGGGATTTGAGTTTGGGTGGAGGAGGAGGGAGATCGGAGGCTTTTGGTGTTTCTAATAATGGAGTAAGAGAGAGAGAGCTCAAGAACAGCTTGTAGTATATTGCCTAAGTGTTCTGAGGTAGGTGAAGGCCTATTTATAGTGTACTTCGAAAAATGGCCGTTGGTCACTTGCCACCTCAGCTTTCTTCTCGTCAAACCCGGTCAACCAGATCAGTGACCGGACTGTCCGGTCTGGAATCCGGTCCGACCGGACCAGTGACCGGACCAGCCGGTTGTGACCGGATGCTGGGCCGGATCCTTGTTTTCTTCGTCCAGGAGCTCCTCCGGTTGGCGCCCGGTCGACCGGACCGTGCGCCGAACTCTCCGGTCTGTGGCCCGGCTGACCGGGCGGCAACCGGATTCTTCCAGCGTCGGCTTGCAGCCCGGTTGACGCCCGGTTGGCGCCCGGTTGGCACCCGGTCGACCGGACCGTGCGCCGGACCGTCCGGTCTGTGGCCCGGTACAACCGGGAGACCAACCGGATTTCTTCTGTAGACCCCTTTTCGATTGTTGTTGAAATGGGGGGTCTCCTTTAGCCTTCTTGTTCCTTTGATACACCATTTATGCCTCATTGCCTAATACCTGAGATAATCCTTATAAACGTATTAGGTCAAATACTCTAGCACGGTGTCTTTGTTACCAAAATAATGGATAAGGGTAAAATACCCTTACATATTAGTACATAGTTTCCTATGGATCCTTCTTAGTCACTCCAAAATGAAGCTTTTGGGAGGTTTTTGAAATTTCCATGTTTGAAACCAAAAACGACTTCTCTTCATGCATGCTTGACTTCATAAGACAAAGTTTAGCTAGGGGTATGGGGTAGATACATGATTTTCCTGGTTTGAATATGTCTAGACCTTGTTTATCAACTTAATTGAATGCTTACTATATGACATACGAAGACTATGTGCCTTGTTTTTTTCATTTTTTTTAATTTTTTTCTAAAATTTGTATACCCATTTGAATCTTGGTCAAATCCTAGGTTTCACCAAAATTTGAATAAGTTTAAAACATGAATATGAAAATGTAAGCATGTATGCTTCTTAGTCACTCCAAAATGAAGCTCTTGGGAGGGTTTTTGAAATTTCCATGTTCGAAACCAAAAACCACATATCTTCATGCTTGACTTCGTGAAACAGAGTTTAGGGTTAGGGGGAAGATACATGATTTTTCTTGTTTGGATATGTCTAGACCTTGTTTATCAACTTAATTGAATGCTTACTATATGACATAAGAAGACCTTGGTTTTTCATTTTTTTTGAATTTTTATGCCCATTTGAATCTTTTGGTCAAATCCTAGGTTTAACCAAGATTTAAACAACTTTAAGACATGAAAATGAAAAGGGAAGCCTGCATCCTTCTTAGTCACTCTAAAATGAATTTTTTAAGAGGTTTTTGAAATTTCCATGTTTAATTTGAAACCCAAAACCACTTCTCTTCATGATTGACTTCATAAGACAGAGTTTAGGGTTAGGGGTAGATACGTACATACATGATTTTTTCTGGTTTGAATATGTCTAGACATTTTGTTTATCAACTTTAATGCTTTACTATATGATCGACATAAGAATGCTATGTGCTTTGGTTTTTCATTCTTTTGATTTTTTATGAATTTTTATACCCATTTGAATCTTGGTCAAATCCTAGGTTTGACAATGATTTAAACAAGTTTAAAACATGAATATGAAAATTAAGCATCTATCCTTCTTAAGTCACTCCAAAATGTAACTCTTGGGAGGGTTTTTGAAATTTCCATGTTTGAAACCAAAAACCACTTCTCTTCATGCATGCTTGACTTCATAAGACAGAGTTTAGGGTTAGGGGTAGATATATACATGATTTTCTAGTTTGAATATGTCTAGACCTTGTTTATCAACTTGAATGCTTACTATATATATGACATAAGAATGCTATGTCCTTTGTTTTTTCATTCTTTTGATTTTTTCCTAAAATTTTATGCCCATTTGAATCTTTTGGTCAAATCCTAGGTTTGACCAAGATTTAAACAAGTTTAAAACATGAAAATGAAAAGGGAAGCCTGCATCCTTCTTAGTCACTCTAAAATGAACTTAATTGAGAATGCTTACTATATGACATAAGAAGACTATGTGTGCCTTGGTTTTTCATTTTTTGATTTTTTTTAAATTCTTATGCCCATTTGAATCTTGGCCAAATCCTAGGTTTGACCATGGTTTAAACAAATTTAAATCACGAATATAAAAATTAAGCATCTATCCTTCTTATTAGTCACTCCAAAATGTAAATCTTGGGAGGGTTCTTGAAATTTGCATGTTTGAAACCAAAAACCACTTCTCTTCATGCATGCTTGACTTCATAAGACAGAGTTTAGGGTTAGGGGTAGATATATACATGATTTTCTAGTTTGAATATGTCTAGACCTTGTTTATCAACTTGAATGCTTACTATATATATGACATAAGAATGCTACGTCCTTTGTTTTTTCATTCTTTTGATTTTTTTCCTGAAATTTTATGCCCATTTGAATCTTTTGGTCAAATCCTAGGTTTGACCAAGATTTAAACAAGTTTAAAACATGAAAATGAAAAGGGAAGCCTGCATCCTTCTTAGTCACTCTAAAATCAACTTAATTGAGAATTCTTACTATATGACATAAGAAGACTATATGTGCCTTGGTTTTTCATTTTTTGATTTTTTTTAATTCTTATGCCCATTTGAATCTTGGCCAAATCCTAGGTTTGACCATGGTTTAAACAAATTTAAATCACGAATATAAAAATTAAGCATCTATCCTTCTTAGTCACTCCAAAATGTAAATCTTGGGAGGGTTCTTGAAATTTGCATGTTTGAAACCAAAAACCACTTCTCTTCATGCATGCTTGACTTCATAAGACAGAGTTTAGGGTTAGGGGTAGATATATACATGATTTTTTAGTCTGAATATGTCTAGACCTTGTTTATCAACTTGAATGCTTACTATATATATGACATAAGAATGTTATGTCCTTTGTTTTTTCATTCTTTTGATTTTTTCCTGAAATTTTATGCCCATTTGAATCTTTTGGTCAAACCCTAGGTTTGACCAAGATTTAAACAAGTTTAAAACATGAAAATGAAAAGGGAAGCCTGCATCCTTCTTAGTCACTCTAAAATGAATTTTTTAAGAGGTTTTTGAAATTTCCATGTTTAATTTGAAACCCAAAACCACTTCTCTTCATGATTGACTTCATAAGACAGAGTTTAGGGTTAGGGGTAGATACGTACATACATGATTTTTTCTGGTTTGAATATGTCTAGACATTTTGTTTATCAACTTTAATGCTTTACTATATGATCGACATAAGAATGCTATGTGCTTTGGTTTTTCATTCTTTTGATTTTTTATGAATTTTTATACCCATTTGAATCTTGGTCAAATCCTAGGTTTGACAATGATTTAAACAAGTTTAAAACATGAATATGAAAATTAAGCATCTATCCTTCTTAAGTCACTCCAAAATGTAACTCTTGGGAGGGTTTTTGAAATTTCCATGTTTGAAACCAAAAACCACTTCTCTTCATGCATGCTTGACTTCATAAGACAGAGTTTAGGGTTAGGGGTAGATATATACATGATTTTCTAGTCTGAATATGTCTAGACCTTGTTTATCAACTAGAATGCTTACTATATATATGACATAAGAATGCTATGTCCTTAATTTGTTTATTCATTCTTTTGATTTTTTCCTGAAATTTTATGCCCATTTGAATCTTTTGGTCAAATCCTAGGTTTGACCAAGATTTAAACAAGTTTAAAACATGAAAATGAAAAGGGAAGCCTGCATCCTTCTTAGTCACTCTAAAATTAACTTAATTGAGAATGCTTACAATATGACATAAGAAGACTATGTGTGCCTTGGTTTTTCATTTTTTGATTTTTTTTTAAATTCTTATGCCCATTTGAATCTTGGCCAAATCCTAGGTTTGACCATGGTTTAAACAAATTTAAATCACGAATATAAAAATTAAGCATCTATCCTTCTTATTAGTCACTCCAAAATGTAAATCTTGGGAGGGTTCTTGAAATTTGCATGTTTGAAACCAAAAACCACTTCTCTTCATGCATGCTTGACTTCATAAGACAGAGTTTAGTGTTAGGGGTAGATATATACATGATTTTCTAGTCTGAATATGTCTAGACCTTGTTTATCAACTTGAATGCTTACTATATATATGACATAAGAATGCTATGTCCTTTGTTTTTTCATTCTTTTGATTTTTTCCTGAAATTTTATGCCCATTTGAATCTTTTGGTCAAATCCTAGGTTTGACCAAGATTTAAACAAGTTTAAAACATGAAAATGAAAAGGGAAGCATGCATCCTTCTTAGTCACTCTAAAATTAACTTAATTGAGAATGCTTACTATATGACATAAGAAGACTATGTGTGCCTTGGTTTTTCATTTTTTGATTTTTTTTAAATTCTTATGCCCATTTGAATCTTGGCCAAATCCTAGGTTTGACCATGGTTTAAACAAATTTAAATCACGAATATGAAAATTAAGCATATATCCTTCTTATTAGTCACTCCAAAATGTAAATCTTGGGAGGGTTCTTGAAATTTGCATGTTTGAAACCAAAAACCACTTCTCTTCATGCATGCTTGACTTCATAAGACAGAGTTTAGGGTTGGGGGTAGATATATACATGATTTTCTAGTTTGAATATGTCTAGACCTTGTTTATCAACTTGAATGCTTACTATATATATGACATAAGAATGCTATGACGTCCTTTGTTTTTTCATTCTTTTGATTTTTGCCTGAAATTTTATGCCCATTTGAATCTTTTGGTCAAATCCTAGGTTTGACCAAGATTTAAACAAGTTTAAAACATGAAAATGAAAAGGGAAGCCTGCATCCTTCTTAGTCACTCTAAAATGAATTTTTTAAGAGGTTTTTGAAATTTCCATGTTTAATTTGAAACCCAAAATCAGTTCTCTTCATGATTGACTTCATAAGACAGAGTTTAGGGTTAGGGGTAGATACGTATAGACATGATTTTTTCTGGTTTGAATATGTCTAGACATTTTGTTTATCAACTTTAATGCTTTAGTATATGATCGACATAAGAATGCTATGTGCTTTGGTTTTTCATTCTTTTGATTTTTTATGAATTTTTATGCCCATTTGAATCTTGGTCAAATCCTACGTTTGACAATGATTTAAACAAGTTTAAAACATGAATATGAAAATTAAGCATCTATCCTTCTTAAGTCACTCCAAAATGTAACTCTTGGGAGGGTTTTTGAAATTTCCATGTTTGAAACCAAAAACCACTTCTCTTCATGCATGCTTGACTTCATAAGACAGAGTTTAGGGTTAGGGGTAGATATATACATGATTTTCTAGTCTGAATATGTCTAGACCTTGTTTATCAACTTGAATGCTTACTATATATATGACATAAGAATGCTATGTCCTTTGTTTTTTCATTCTTTTGATTTTTTCCTGAAATTTTATGCCCATTTGAATCTTTTGGTCAAATCCTAGGTTTGACCACGATTTAAACAAGTTTAAAACATGAAAATGAAAAGGGAAGCCTGCATCCTTCTTAGTCACTCTAAAATTAACTTAATTGAGAATGCTTACTATATGACATAGGAAGACTATGTGTGCCTTGGTTTTTCATTTTTTGATTTTTTTAAATTCTTATGACCATTTGAATCTTGGCCAAATCCTAGGTTTGACCATGGTTTAAACAAATTTAAATCACGAATATGAAAATTAAGCATCTATCCTTCTTATTAGTCACTCCAAAATGTAAATCTTGGGAGGGTTCTTGAAATTTGCATGTTTGAAACCAAAAACCACTTCTCTTCATGCATGCTTGACTTCATAAGACAAAGTTTAGGGTTAGGGGTAGATATATACATGATTTTCTAGTTTGAATATGTCTAGACCTTGTTTATCAACTTGAATGCTTACTATATATCTGACATAAGAATGCTATGACATCCTTTGTTTTTTCATTCTTTTGATTTTTTCCTGAAATTTTATGCCCATTTGAATCTTTTGGTCAAATCCTAGGTTTGACCAAGATTTAAACAAGTTTAAAACATGAAAATGAAAAGAGAAACCTGCATCCTTCTTAGTCACTCTAAAATCAACTTAATTGAGAATGCTTACTATATGACATAAGAAGACTATATGTGCCTTGGTTTTTCATTTTTGATTTTTTTTTAAATTCTTATGCCCATTTGAATCTTGGCCAAATCCTAGGTTTGACCATGGTTTAAACAAATTTAAATCACGAATATAAATATTAAGCATCTATCCTTCTTAGTCACTCCAAAATGTAAATCTTGGGAGGGTTCTTAAAATTTGCATGTTTGAAACCAAAAACCACTTCTCTTCATGCATGCTTGACTTCATAAGACAGAGTTTAGGGTTAGGGGTAGATATATACATGATTTTCTAGTCTGAATATGTCTAGACCTTGTTTATCAACTTGAATGCTTACTGTATATATGACATAAGAATGCTATGTCCTTTGTTTTTTCATTCTTTTGATTTTTTTCCTAAAATTTTATGCCCATTTGAATCTTTTGGTCAAATCCTAGGTTTGACCAAGATTTAAACAAGTTTAAAACATGAAAATGAAAAGGGAAGCCTGCATCCTTCTTAGTCACTCTAAAATGAACTTAATTGAGAATGCTTACTATATGACATAAGAAGACTATGTGTGCCTTGGTTTTTCATTTTTTGATTTTTTTTAAATTCTTATGCCCATTTGAATCTTGGCCAAATCCTAGGTTTGACCATGGTTTAAACAAATTTAAATCACGAATATAAAAATTAAGCATCTATCCTTCTTATTAGTCACTCCAAAATGTAAATCTTGGGAGGGTTCTTGAAATTTGCATGTTTGAAACCAAAAACCACTTCTCTTCATGCATGCTTGACTTCATAAGACAGAGTTTAGGGTTACGGGTTGATATATACATGATTTTCTAGTTTGAATATGTCTAGACCTTGTTTATCAACTTGAATGCTTACTATATATATGACATAAGAATGCTATGGCCTTTGTTTTTTCATTCTTTTGATTTTTTCCTGAAATTTTATGCCCATTTGAATCTTTTGGTCAAATCCTAGGTTTGACCAAGATTTAAACAAGTTTAAAAAATGAAAATGAAAAGGGAAGCCTGCATCCTTCTTAATCACTCTAAAATGAACTTAATTGAGAATGCTTACTATATGACATAAGAAGACTATGTGTGCCTTGGTTTTTCATTTTTTGATTTTTTTTAAATTCTTATGCCCATTTGAATCTTGTCCAAATCCTAGGTTTGACCATGGTTTAAACAAATTTAATTCGTGAATATAAAAATTAAGCATCTATCCTTCTTATTAGTCACTCCAAAATGTAAATCTTGGGAGGGTTCTTGAAATTTGCATGTTTGAAACCAAAAACCACTTCTCTTCATGCATGCTTGACTTCATAAGACAGAGTTTAGGGTTATGGGTAGATATATACATGATTTTCTAGTTTGAATATGTCTAGACCTTGTTTATCAACTTGAATGCTTACTATATATATGACATAAGAATGCTATGTCCTTTGTTTTTTCATTCTTTTGATTTTTTCCTGAAATTTTATGCCCATTTGAAACTTTTGGTCAAATCCTAGGTTTGACCAAGATTTAAACAAGTTTAAAACATGAAAATGAAAAGGGAAGCCTGCATCCTTCTTAGTCACTCTAAAATCAACTTAATTGAGAATGCTTACTATATGACATAAGAAGACTATATGTGCCTTGGTTTTTCATTTTTTGATTTTTTTAATTCTTATGCCCATTTGAATCTTGGCCAAATCCTAGGTTTGACCATGGTTTAAACAAATTTAAATCACGAATATAAAAATTAAGCATCTATCCTTCTTAGTCACTCCAAAATGTAAATCTTGGGAGGGTTCTTGAAATTTGCATGTTTGAAGCCAAAAACCACTTCTCTTCATGCATGCTTGACTTCATAAGACAGAGTTTATGGTTAGGGGTAGATATACACATGATTTTCTAGTTTGAATATGTCTAGACCCTTTTTATCAACTTGAATGCTTACTATATATATGACATAAGAATGCTATGTCCTTTGTTTTTTCATTATTTTGATTTTTTCCTGAAATTTTATGCCCATTTGAATCTTTTGGTCAAATCCTAGGTTTGACCAAGATTTAAACAAGTTTAAAACATGAAAATGAAAAGGGAAGCCTGCATCCTTCTTAGTCACTCTAAAATCAACTTAATTGAGAATGCTTACTATATGACATAAGAAGACTATATGTGCCTTGGTTTTTCATTTTTTGATTTTTTTTAATTCTTATGCCCATTTGAATCTTGGCCAAATCCTAGGTTTAACCATGGTTTAAACAAATTTAAATCACGAATATAAAAATTAAGCATCTATCCTTCTTAGTCACTCCAAAATGTAAATCTTGGGAGGGTTCTTGAAATTTGCATGTTTGAAACCAAAAACCACTTCTCTTCATGCATGCTTGACTTCATAAGACAGAGTTTAGGGTTAGGGGTAGATATACACATGATTTTCTAGTTTGAATATGTCTAGACCTTGTTTATCAACTTGAATGCTTACTATATATATAACATAAGAATGGTATGTCCTTTGTTTTTTCATTCTTTTGATTTTTTCCTGAAATTTTATGCCCATTTGAATCTTTTGGTCAAATCCTAGGTTTGACCAAGATTTAAACAAGTTTAAAACATGAAAATGAAAAGGGAAGCCTGCATCCTTCTTAGTCACTCTAAAATTAACTTAATTGAGAATGCTTACTATATGACATAAGAAGACTATGTGTGCCTTGGTTTTTCATTTTTTGTTTTTTTTTAAATTCTTATGCCCATTTGAATCTTGGCCAAATCCTAGGTTTGACCATGGTTTAAACAAATTTAAATCACGAATATAAAAATTAAGCATCTATCCTTCTTATTAGTCACTCCAAAATGTAAATCTTGGGAGGGTTCTTGAAATTTGCATGTTTGAAACCAAAAACCACTTCTCTTCATGCATGCTTGACTTCATAAGACAGAGTTTAGGGTTAGGGGTAGAGATACACATGATTTTCTAGTTTGAATATGTCTAGACCTTGTTTATCAACTTGAATGCTTACTATATATATGACATAAGAATGGTATGTCCTTTGTTTTTTCATTCTTTTGATTTTTTCCTGAAATTTTATGCCCATTTGAATCTTTTGGTCAAATCCTAGGTTTGACCACGATTTAAACAAGTTTAAAACATGAAAATGAAAAGGGAAGCCTGCATCCTTCTTAGTCACTCTAAAATTAACTTAATTGAGAATGCTTACTATATGACATAAGAAGACTATGAGTGCCTTGGTTTTTCATTTTTTGATTTTTTTAAAATTCTTATGCCCATTTGAATCTTGGCCAAATCCTAGGTTTGACCATGGTTTAAACAAATTTAAATCACGAATATAAAAATTAAGCATCTATCCTTCTTATTAGTCACTCCAAAATGTAAATCTTGGGAGGGTTCTTGAAATTTGCATGTTTGAAACCAAAAACCACTTCTCTTCATGCATGCTTGACTTCATAAGACAGAGTTTAGGGTTAGGGGTAGATATATACATGATTTTCTAGTTTGAATATGTCTAGACCTTGTTTATCAACTTGAATGCTTACTATATATATGACATAAGAATGCTATGTCCTTTGTTTTTTCATTCTTTTGATTTTTTGCTGAAATTTTATGCCCATTTGAATCTTGTCAAATCCTAGGTTTGACCAAGATAATTTAAACAAGTTTAAAACATGAAAATGAAAAGGGAAGCTTGTATCCTTCTTAGTCATTCTAAAATGAAGTTTTGGGAGGTTTTTGAAATTTCCATGTTTGAAACCCAAAACCACTTCTCTTCATGCTTGACTTCATAAACATGAAAATGAAGAATTTTGCTAACGGAGGGAGTAAGCACTCTTGCTATCAAAAGTACCAAACGATGCATACCAAAATGATTTTTTAGAGGAATACTAGTTCGGATTATATAATTTTATATTAGCAGGCCAAATCGAACCCAGTAGTTGGATTTTCAGAAATTGATCCGTAGTACTGGGCAAAACCCTAGTTTAGCTTATTTAATAATAGATTCGTAGGTGTATTTTTTTACGTTATTATTATTATTACTAGGCAGCACATGTGTTTGCCCGTCCAGTGAAACTCTTTCATTTCATTTTTCTTTTCGCAAGGTCGGGAGTCGGAGGAAGAGGGATCACACGGGAGGAGACGAAGGGAGAGCAGTCACGGGGCCCCACTTATTTATGGTGTCTAGATTTTTTCGGGTGATGCTGACTGTTGTGCAGGGTTGTCAGTGCGCAGGGGGTGCGAGCGAGCGAGGCCGAGAATGAGAGAGAGATTTTTTTTAGAGGGACAACCGAACGATCCTGAAGGACCCAGATTTTTTAATACGCATCAGAGCACAGTTTACAGCAGGACACAAAATGCTTACTATATACATGATTTTCTAGTTTGAATATGTCTAGACCTTGTTTATCAACTTGAATGCTTACTATATATATGACATAAGAATGCTATGTCCTTTGTTTTTTCATTCTTTTAATTTTTTCCTGAAATTTTATGCCCATTTGAATCTTTTGGTCAAATCCTAGGTTTGACCAAGATTTAAACAAGTTTAAAACATGAAAATGAAAAGGGAAGCCTGCATCCTTCTTAATCACTCTAAAATGAACTTAATTGAGAATGCTTACTATATGACATAAGAAGACTATGTGTGCCTTGGTTTTTCATTTTTTGATTTTTTTTAAATTCTTATGCCCATTTGAATCTTGTCCAAATCCTAGGTTTGACCATGGTTTAAACAAATTTAATTCGAGAATATAAAAATTAAGCATCTATCCTTCTTATTAGTCACTCCAAAATGTAAATCTTGGGAGGGTTCTTGAAATTTGCATGTTTGAAACCAAAAACCACTTCTCTTCATGCATGCTTGACTTCATAAGACAGAGTTTAGGGTTAGGGGTAGATATATACATGATTTTCTAGTTTGAATATGTCTAGACCTTGTTTATCAACTTGAATGCTTACTATATATATGACATAAGAATGCTATGTCCTTTGTTTTTTTCATTCTTTTGATTTTTTCCTGAAATTTTATGCCCATTTGAAACTTTTGGTCAAATCCTAGGTTTGACCAAGATTTAAACAAGTTTAAAACATGAAAATGAAAAGGGAAGCCTGCATCCTTCTTAGTCACTCTAAAATCAACTTAATTGAGAATGCTTACTATATGACATAAGAAGACTATATGTGCCTTGGTTTTTCATTTTTTGATTTTTTTAATTCTTATGCCCATTTGAATCTTGGCCAAATCCTAGGTTTGACCATGGTTTAAACAAATTTAAATCACGAATATAAAAATTAAGCATCTATCCTTCTTAGTCACTCCAAAATGTAAATCTTGGGAGGGTTCTTGAAATTTGCATGTTTGAAGCCAAAAACCACTTCTCTTCATGCATGCTTGACTTCATAAGACAGAGTTTATGGTTAGGGGTAGATATACACATGATTTTCTAGTTTGAATATGTCTAGACCCTTTTTATCAACTTGAATGCTTACTATATATATGACATAAGAATGCTATGTCCTTTGTTTTTTCATTATTTTGATTTTTTCCTGAAATTTTATGCCCATTTGAATCTTTTGGTCAAATCCTAGGTTTGACCAAGATTTAAACAAGTTTAAAACATGAAAATGAAAAGGGAAGCCTGCATCCTTCTTAGTCACTCTAAAATCAACTTAATTGAGAATGCTTACTATATGACATAAGAAGACTATATGTGCCTTGGTTTTTCATTTTTTGATTTTTTTAATTCTTATGCCCATTTGAATCTTGGCCAAATCCTAGGTTTAACCATGGTTTAAACAAATTTAAATCACGAATATAAAAATTAAGCATCTATCCTTCTTAGTCACTCCAAAATGTAAATCTTGGGAGGGTTCTTGAAATTTGCATGTTTGAAACCAAAACCACTTCTCTTCATGCATGCTTGACTTCATAAGACAGAGTTTAGGGTTAGGGGTAGATATACACATGATTTTCTAGTTTGAATATGTCTAGACCTTGTTTATCAACTTGAATGCTTACTATATATATAACATAAGAATGGTATGTCCTTTGTTTTTTCATTCTTTTGATTTTTTCCTGAAATTTTATGCCCATTTGAATCTTTTGGTCAAATCCTAGGTTTGACCAAGATTTAAACAAGTTTAAAACATGAAAATGAAAAGGGAAGCCTGCATCCTTCTTAGTCACTCTAAAATTAACTTAATTGAGAATGCTTACTATATGACATAAGAAGACTATGTGTGCCTTGGTTTTTCATTTTTTGTTTTTTTTAAATTCTTATGCCCATTTGAATCTTGGCCAAATCCTAGGTTTGACCATGGTTTAAACAAATTTAAATCACGAATATAAATATTAAGCATCTATCCTTCTTATTAGTCACTCCAAAATGTAAATCTTGGGAGGGTTCTTGAAATTTGCATGTTTGAAACCAAAAACCACTTCTCTTCATGCATGCTTGACTTCATAAGACAGAGTTTAGGGTTAGGGGTAGAGATACACATGATTTTCTAGTTTGAATATGTCTAGACCTTGTTTATCAACTTGAATGCTTACTATATATATGACATAAGAATGGTATGTCCTTTGTTTTTTCATTCTTTTGATTTTTTCCTGAAATTTTATGCCCATTTGAATCTTTTGGTCAAATCCTAGGTTTGACCACGATTTAAACAAGTTTAAAACATGAAAATGAAAAGGGAAGCCTGCATCCTTCTTAGTCACTCTAAAATTAACTTAATTGAGAATGCTTACTATATGACATAAGAAGACTATGAGTGCCTTGGTTTTTCATTTTTTGATTTTTTTTAAATTCTTATGCCCATTTGAATCTTGGCCAAATCCTAGGTTTGACCATGGTTTAAACAAATTTAAATCACGAATATAAAAATTAAGCATCTATCCTTCTTATTAGTCACTCCAAAATGTAAATCTTGGGAGGGTTCTTGAAATTTGCATGTTTGAAACCAAAAACCACTTCTCTTCATGCATGCTTGACTTCATAAGACAGAGTTTAGGGTTAGGGGTAGATATATACATGATTTTCTAGTTTGAATATGTCTAGACCTTGTTTATCAACTTGAATGCTTACTATATATATGACATAAGAATGCTATGTCCTTTGTTTTTTCATTCTTTTGATTTTTTGCTGAAATTTTATGCCCATTTGAATCTTGTCAAATCCTAGGTTTGACCAAGATAATTTAAACAAGTTTAAAACATGAAAATGAAAAGGGAAGCTTGTATCCTTCTTAGTCATTCTAAAATGAAGTTTTGGGAGGTTTTTGAAATTTCCATGTTTGAAACCCAAAACCACTTCTCTTCATGCTTGACTTCATAAACATGAAAATGAAGAATTTTGCTAACGGAGGGAGTAAGCACTCTTGCTATCAAAAGTACCAAACGATGCATACCAAAATGATTTTTTAGAGGAATACTAGTTCGGATTATATAATTTTATATTAGCAGGCCAAATCGAACCCAGTAGTTGGATTTTCAGAAATTGATCCGTAGTACTGGGCAAAACCCTAGTTTAGCTTATTTAATAATAGATTCGTAGGTGTATTTTTTTACGTTATTATTATTATTACTAGGCAGCACATGTGTTTGCCCGTCCAGTGAAACTCTTTCATTTCATTTTTCTTTTCGCAAGGTCGGGAGTCGGAGGAAGAGGGATCACACGGGAGGAGACGAAGGGAGAGCAGTCACGGGGCCCCACTTATTTATGGTGTCTAGATTTTTTCGGGTGATGCTGACTGTTGTGCAGGGTTGTCAGTGCGCAGGGGGTGCGAGCGAGCGAGGCCGAGAATGAGAGAGAGATTTTTTTAGAGGGACAACCGAACGATCCTGAAGGACCCAGATTTTTTAATACGCATCAGAGCACAGTTTACAGCAGGACACAAAATAAACAGGAAATTACGTCTAAATCCCTAAGATTTACATGGTAGACCCCAGGCTGAAGGCAAGAAATGCGATCGGGTCCTTAACAGCCACCGTCCGGATTGATCCTCGTCGGAGCCGGGCACGAACAACTTGGCGCGACCAAATCGGCATGGCTACAGAGCCTGCACACCATGGCCTCCGAGCTGAGCTAGAAACTCCCTGCCAAAACCGGCAGCCAACGGAGGTGGATAATTGGAGAGATGGAGAGAGAGAGTCTTGATGCCTCTCTCTCTTAACAAAGAAGATGGCTGGGAGTTTGCCTACCTAGCGTACGTGACTTGTGCTCACTGAAGTGTGGGACCTCACGCATGGGAACCACACGTAAGTGACAGACTTGTTGCTCTAATAACTCGGGTGATTATTATATTGTATTAGTACATAGTTTCCTATGGATCCTTCTTAGTCACTCCAAAATGAAGCTTTTGGGAGGTTTTTGAAATTTCCATGTTTGAAACCAAAAACGACTTCTCTTCATGCATGCTTGACTTCATAAGACAAAGTTTAGCTAGGGGTATGGGGTAGATACATGATTTTCCTGGTTTGAATATGTCTAGACCTTGTTTATCAACTTAATTGAATGCTTACTATATGACATACGAAGACTATGTGCCTTGTTTTTTTCATTTTTTTAATTTTTTTCTAAAATTTGTATACCCATTTGAATCTTGGTCAAATCCTAGGTTTCACCAAGATTTGAATAAGTTTAAAACATGAATATGAAAATGTAAGCATGTATGCTTCTTAGTCACTCCAAAATGAAGCTCTTGGGAGGGTTTTTGAAATTTCCATGTTCGAAACCAAAAACCACATATCTTCATGCTTGACTTCCTGAAACAAAGTTTAGGGTTAGGGGGAAGATACATGATTTTTCTTGTTTGGATATGTCTAGACCTTGTTTATCAACTTAATTGAATGCTTATTATATGACATAAGAAGACCTTGGTTTTTCATATTTTTTTTTGAATTTTTATGCCCATTTGAATCTTTTGGTCAAATCCTAGGTTTAACCAAGATTTAAACAAGTTTAAGACATGAAAATGAAAAGAGAAGCCTGCATCCTTCTTAGTCACTCTAAAATGAATTTTTAAGAGGTTTTTGAAATTTCCATGTTTAATTTGAAACCCAAAACCACTTCTCTTCATGATTGACTTCATAAGACAGAGTTTAAGGTTAGGGGTAGATACGTACATACATGATTTTTTCTGGTTTGAATATGTCTAGACATTTTGTTTATCAACTTTAATGCTTTACTATATGATCGACATAAGAATGCTATGTGCTTTGGTTTTTCATTCTTTTGATTTTTTATGAATTTTTATGCATCTTGGTCAAATCCTAGGTTTGACAATGATTTAAACATGTTTAAAACAAGAATATGAAAATTAAGCATCTATCCTTCTTAAGTCACTCCAAAATGTAACTCTTGGGAGGGTTTTTGAAATTTCCATGTTTGAAACCAAAAACCACTTCTCTTCATGCATGCTTGACTTCATAAGACAGAGTTTAGGGTTAGGGGTAGATATACACATGATTTTCTAGTTTGAATATGTCTAGACCTTGTTTATCAACTTGAATGCTTACTATATATATGACATAAGAATGGTATGTCCTTTGTTTTTTCATTCTTTTGATTTTTTCCTGAAATTTTATGCCCATTTGAATCTTTTGGTCAAATCCTAGGTTTGACCAAGATTTAAACAAGTTTAAAACATGAAAATGAAAAGGGAAGCCTGCATCCTACTTAGTCACTCTAAAATCAACTTAATTGAGAATGCTTACTATATGACATAAGAAGACTATATGTGCCTTGGTTTTTCATTTTTTGATTTTTTTTAAATTCTTATGCCCATTTGAATCTTGGCCAAATCCTAGGTTTGACCATGGTTTAAACAAATTTAAATCACGAATATAAAAATTAAGCATCTATCCTTCTTAGTCACTCCAAAATGTAAATCTTGGGAGGGTTCTTGAAATTTACATGTTTGAAACCAAAAACCACTTCTATTCATGCATGCTTGACTTCATAAGACAGAGTTTAGGGTTAGGGGTAGATATATACATGATTTTCTAGTCTGAATATGTCTAGACCTTGTTTATCAACTTGAATGCTTACTATATATATGACATAAGAATGCTATGTCCTTTGTTTTTTCATTCTTTTGATTTTTTCCTGAAATTTTATGCCCATTTGAATCTTTTGGTCAAACCCTAGGTCTGACCAAGATTTAAACAAGTTTAAAACATGAAAATGAAAAGGGAAGCCTGCATCCTTCTTAGTCACTCTAAAATGAATTTTTTAAGAGGTTTTTGAAATTTCCATGTTTAATTTGAAACCCAAAACCACTTCTCTTCATGATTGACTTCATAAGACAGAGTTTAGGGTTAGGGGTAGATACGTACATACATGATTTTTTCTGGTTTGAATATGTCTAGACATTTTGTTTATCAACTTTAATGCTTTACTATATGATCGACATAAGAATGCTATGTGCTTTGGTTTTTCATTCTTTTGATTTTTTATGAATTTTTATGCCCATTTGAATCTTGGTCAAATCCTAGGTTTGAGAATGATTTAAACAAGTTTAAAACATGAATATGAAAATTAAGCATCTATCCTTCTTAAGTCACTCCAAAATGTAACTCTTGGGAGGGTTTTTGAAATTTCCATGTTTGAAACCAAAAACCACTTCTCTTCATGCATGCTTGACTTCATAAGACAGAGTTTAGGGTTAGGGGTAGATATATACATGATTTTCTAGTCTGAATATGTCTAGACCTTGTTTATTAACTTGAATGCTTACTATATATATGACATAAGAATGCTATGTCCTTTGTTTTTTCATTCTTTTGATTTTTTCCTGAAATTTTATGCCCATTTGAATCTTTTGGTCAAATCCTAGGTTTGACCAAGATTTAAACAAGTTTAAAACATGAAAATGAAAAGGGAAGCCTGCATCCTTCTTAGTCACTCTAAAATTAACTTAATTGAGAATGCTTACTATATGACATAAGAAAACTATGTGTGCCTTGGTTTTTTCATTTTTTGATTTTTTTTAAATTCTTATGCCCATTTGAATCTTGGCTAAATCCTAGGTTTGACCATGGTTTAAACAAATTTAAATCACGAATATGAAAATTAAGCATCTATCCTTTTTATTAGTCACTCCAAAATGTAAATCTTGGGAGGGTTCTTGAAATTTGCATGTTTGAAACCAAAAACCACTTCTCTTCATGCATGCTTGACTTCATAAGACAGAGTTTAAAGTTAGGGGTAGATATATACATGATTTTCTAGTTTGAATATGTCTAGACCTTGTTTATCAACTTGAATGCTTACTATATATATGACATAAGAATGCTATGACGTCCTTTGTTTTTTCATTCTTTTGATTTTTTCCTGAAATTTTATGCCCATTTGAATCTTTTGGTCAAATCCTAGGTTTGACCAAGATTTAAACAAGTTTAAAACATGAAAATGAAAAGGGAAGCCTGCATCCTTCTTAGTCACTCTAAAATCAACTTAATTGAGAATGCTTACTATATGACATAAGAAGACTATATGTGCCTTGGTTTTTCATTTTTTGATTTTTTTTAATTCTTATGCCCATTTGAATCTTGGCCAAATCCTAGGTTTAACCATGGTTTAAACAAATTTAAATCACGAATATAAAAATTAAGCATCAATCCTTCTTAGTCACTCCAAAATGTAAATCTTGGGAGGGTTATTGAAATTTGCATGTTTGAAACCAAAAACCACTTCTCTTCATGCATGCTTGACTTCATAAGACAGAGTTTAGGGTTAGGGGTAGATATATTCATGATTTTCTAGTCTGAATATGTCTAGACCTTGTTTATCAACTTGAATGCTTACTATATATATGACATACGAATGCTATGTCCTTTGTTTTTTCATTCTTTTGATTTTTTCCTGAAATTTTATGCCCATTTGAATCTTTTGGTCAAACCCTAGGTTTGACCAAGATTTAAACAAGTTTAAAACATGAAAATGAAAAGGGAAGCCTGCATCCTTCTTAGTCACTCTAAAATGAATTTTTAAGAGGTTTTTGAAATTTCCATGTTTAATTTGAAACCCAAAACCACTTCTCTTCATGATTGACTTCATAAGACAGAGTTTAGGGTTAGGGGTAGATACGTACATACATGATTTTTTATGGTTTGAATATGTCTAGACATTTTGTTTATCAACTTTAATGCTTTACTATATGATCGACATAAGAATACTATGTGCTTTGGTTTTTCATTCTTTTGATTTTTTATGAATTTTTATGCCCATTTGAATCTTGGTCAAATCCTAGGTTTGAGAATGATTTAAACAAGTTTAAAACATGAATATGAAAATTAAGCATCTGTCCTTCTTAAGTCACTCCAAAATGTAACTCTTGGGAGGGTTTTTGAAATTTCCATGTTTGAAACCAAAAACCACTTCTCTTCATGCATGCTTGGCTTCATAAGACAGAGTTTAGGGTTAGGGGTAGATATATACATGATTTTCTAGTCTGAATATGTCTAGACCTTGTTTATCAACTTGAATGCTTACTATATATATGACATAAGAATGCTATGTCCTTTGTTTTTTCATTCTTTTGATTTTTTCCTGAAATTTTATGCCCATTTGAATCTTTTGGTCAAACCTAACATGAAAATGAAAAGGGAAGCCTGCATCCTTCTTAGTCACTCTAAAATGAATTTTTTAAGAGGTTTTTGAAATTTCCATGTTTAATTTGAAACCCAAAACCACTTCTCTTCATGATTGACTTCATAAGACAGAGTTTAGGGTTAGGGGTAGATACGTACATACATGATTTTTTCTGGTTTGAATATGTCTAGACATTTTGTTTATCAACTTTAATGCTTTACTATATGATCGACATAAGAATGCTATGTGCTTTGGTTTTTCATTCTTTTGATTTTTTATGAATTTTTATGCCCATTTGAATCTTGGTCAAATCCTAAGTTTGAGACTGATTTAAACAAGTTTAAAACATGAATATGAAAATTAAGCATCTATCCTTCTTAAGTCACTCCAAAATGTAACTCTTGGGAGGGTTTTTGAAATTTCCATGTTTGAAACCAAAAACCACTTCTCTTCATGCATGCTTGACTTCATAAGACAGAGTTTAGGGTTAGGGTAGATATATACATGATTTTCTAGTCTGAATATGTCTAGACCTTGTTTATCAACTTGAATGCTTACTATATATATGACATAAGAATGCTATGTCCTTTGTTTTTTCATTCTTTTGATTTTTTCCTGAAATTTTATGCCCATTTGAATCTTTTGGTCAAATCCTAGGTTTGACCAAGATTTAAACAAGTTTAAAACATGAAAATGAAAAGGGAAGCCTGCATCCTTCTTAGTCACTCTAAAATTAACTTAATTGAGAATGCTTACTATATGACATAAGAAAACTATGTGTGCCTTGGTTTTTTCATTTTTTGATTTTTTTTTACATTCTTATGCCCATTTGAATCTTGGCCAAATCCTAGGTTTGACCATGGTTTAAACAAATTTAAATCACGAATATGAAAATTAAGCATCTATCCTTTTTATTAGTCACTCCAAAATGTAAATCTTGGGAGGGTTCTTGAAATTTGCATGTTTGAAACCAAAAACCACTTCTCTTCATGCATGCTTGACTTCATAAGACAGAGTTTAGGGTTAGGGGTAGATATATACATGATTTTCTAGTTTGAATATGTCTAGACCTTGTTTATCAACTTGAATGCTTACTATATATATGACATTAGAATGCTATGACGTCCTTTGTTTTTTCATTCTTTTGATTTTTTCCTGAAATTTTATGCCCATTTGAATCTTTTGGTCAAATCCTAGGTTTGACCAAGATTTAAACAAGTTTAAAACATGAAAATGAAAAGGGAAGCCTGCATCCTTCTTAGTCACTCTAAAATCAACTTAATTGAGAATGCTTACTATATGACATAAGAAGACTATATGTGCCTTGGTTTTTCATTTTTTGATTTTTTTTAATTCTTATGCCCATTTGAATCTTGGCCAAATCCTAGGTTTGACCATGGTTTAAACAAATTTAAATCACGAATATAAAAATTAAGCATCTATCCTTCTTAGTCACTCCAAAATGTAAATCTTGGGAGGGTTATTGAAATTTGCATGTTTGAAACCAAAAACCACTTCTCTTCATGCATGCTTGACTTCATAAGACAGAGTTTAGGGTTAGGGGTAGATATATTCATGATTTTCTAGTCTGAATATGTCTAGACCTTGTTTATCAACTTGAATGCTTACTATATATATGACATACGAATGCTATGTCCTTTGTTTTTTCATTCTTTTGATTTTTTCCTGAAATTTTATGCCCATTTGAATCTTTTGGTCAAACCCTAGGTTTGACCAAGATTTAAACAAGTTTAAAACATGAAAATGAAAAGGGAAGCCTGCATCCTTCTTAGTCACTCTAAAATGAATTTTTAAGAGGTTTTTGAAATTTCCATGTTTAATTTGAAACCCAAAACCACTTCTCTTCATGATTGACTTCATAAGACAGAGTTTAGGGTTAGGGGTAGATACGTACATACATGATTTTTTATGGTTTGAATATGTCTAGACATTTTGTTTATCAACTTTAATGCTTTACTATATGATCGACATAAGAATACTATGTGCTTTGGTTTTTCATTCTTTTGATTTTTTATGAATTTTTATGCCCATTTGAATCTTGGTCAAATCCTAGGTTTGAGAATGATTTAAACAAGTTTAAAACATGAATATGAAAATTAAGCATCTGTCCTTCTTAAGTCACTCCAAAATGTAACTCTTGGGAGGGTTTTTGAAATTTCCATGTTTGAAACCAAAAACCACTTCTCTTCATGCATGCTTGGCTTCATAAGACAGAGTTTAGGGTTAGGGGTAGATATATACATGATTTTCTAGTCTGAATATGTCTAGACCTTGTTTATCAACTTGAATGCTTACTATATATATGACATAAGAATGCTATGTCCTTTGTTTTTTCATTCTTTTGATTTTTTCCTGAAATTTTATGCCCATTTGAATCTTTTGGTCAAACCTAACATGAAAATGAAAAGGGAAGCCTGCATCCTTCTTAGTCACTCTAAAATGAATTTTTTAAGAGGTTTTTGAAATTTCCATGTTTAATTTGAAACCCAAAACCACTTCTCTTCATGATTGACTTCATAAGACAGAGTTTAGGGTTAGGGGTAGATACGTACATACATGATTTTTTCTGGTTTGAATATGTCTAGACATTTTGTTTATCAACTTTAATGCTTTACTATATGATCGACATAAGAATGCTATGTGCTTTGGTTTTTCATTCTTTTGATTTTTTATGAATTTTTATGCCCATTTGAATCTTGGTCAAATCCTAAGTTTGAGACTGATTTAAACAAGTTTAAAACATGAATATGAAAATTAAGCATCTATCCTTCTTAAGTCACTCCAAAATGTAACTCTTGGGAGGGTTTTTGAAATTTCCATGTTTGAAACCAAAAACCACTTCTCTTCATGCATGCTTGACTTCATAAGACAGAGTTTAGGGTTAGGGGTAGATATATACATGATTTTCTAGTCTGAATATGTCTAGACCTTGTTTATCAACTTGAATGCTTACTATATATATGACATAAGAATGCTATGTCCTTTGTTTTTTCATTCTTTTGATTTTTTCCTGAAATTTTATGCCCATTTGAATCTTTTGGTCAAATCCTAGGTTTGACCAAGATTTAAACAAGTTTAAAACATGAAAATGAAAAGGGAAGCCTGCATCCTTCTTAGTCACTCTAAAATTAACTTAATTGAGAATGCTTACTATATGACATAAGAAAACTATGTGTGCCTTGGTTTTTTCATTTTTTGATTTTTTTTTTAAATTCTTATGCCCATTTGAATCTTGGCCAAATCCTAGGTTTGACCATGGTTTAAACAAATTTAAATCACGAATATGAAAATTAAGCATCTATCCTTTTTATTAGTCACTCCAAAATGTAAATCTTGGGAGGGTTCTTGAAATTTGCATGTTTGAAACCAAAAACCACTTCTCTTCATGCATGCTTGACTTCATAAGACAGAGTTTAGGGTTAGGGGTAGATATATACATGATTTTCTAGTTTGAATATGTCTAGACCTTGTTTATCAACTTGAATGCTTACTATATATATGACATTAGAATGCTATGACGTCCTTTGTTTTTTCATTCTTTTGATTTTTTCCTGAAATTTTATGCCCATTTGAATCTTTTGGTCAAATCCTAGGTTTGACCAAGATTTAAACAAGTTTAAAACATGAAAATGAAAAGGGAAGCCTGCATCCTTCTTAGTCACTCTAAAATCAACTTAATTGAGAATGCTTACTATATGACATAAGAAGACTATATGTGCCTTGGTTTTTCATTTTTTGATTTTTTTTAATTCTTATGCCCATTTGAATCTTGGCCAAATCCTAGGTTTGACCATGGTTTAAACAAATTTAAATCACGAATATAAAAATTAAGCATCTATCCTTCTTAGTCACTCCAAAATGTAAATCTTGGGAGGGTTATTGAAATTTGCATGTTTGAAACCAAAAACCACTTCTCTTCATGCATGCTTGACTTCATAAGACAGAGTTTAGGGTTAGGGGTAGATATATACATGATTTTCTAGTCTGAATATGTCTAGACCTTGTTTATCAACTTGAATGCTTACTATATATATGACATACGAATGTTATGTCCTTTGTTTTTTCATTCTTTTGATTTTTTCCTGAAATTTTATGCCCATTTGAATCTTTTGGTCAAACCCTAGGTTTGACCAAGATTTAAACAAGTTTAAAACATGAAAATGAAAAGGGAAGCCTGCATCCTTCTTAGTCACTCTAAAATGAATTTTTAAGAGGTTTTTGAAATTTCCATGTTTAATTTGAAACCCAAAACCACTTCTCTTCATGATTGACTTCATAAGACAGAGTTTAGGGTTAGGGGTAGATACGTACATACATGATTTTTTATGGTTTGAATATGTCTAGACATTTTGTTTATCAACTTTAATGCTTTACTATATGATCGACATAAGAATACTATGTGCTTTGGTTTTTCATTCTTTTGATTTTTTATGAATTTTTATGCCCATTTGAATCTTGGTCAAATCCTAGGTTTGAGATTGATTTAAACAAGTTTAAAACATGAATATGAAAATTAAGCATCTATCCTTCTTAAGTCACTCCAAAATGTAACTCTTGGGAGGGTTTTTGAAATTTCCATGTTTGAAACCAAAAACCACTTCTCTTCATGCATGCTTGGCTTCATAAGACAGAGTTTAGGGTTAGGGGTAGATATATACATGATTTTCTAGTCTGAATATGTCTAGACCTTGTTTATCAACTTGAATGCTTACTATATATATGACATAAGAATGCTATGTCCTTTGTTTTTTCATTCTTTCGATTTTTTCCTGAAATTTTATGCCCATTTGAATCTTTTGGTCAAATCCTAGGTTTGACCAAGATTTAAACAAGTTTAAAACATGAAAATGAAAAGGGAAGCCTGCATCCTTCTTAGTCACTCTAAAATCAACTTAATTGAGAATGCTTACTATATGACATAAGAAGACTATATGTGCCTTCGTTTTTCATTTTTTGATTTTTTAATTCTTATGCCCATTTGAATCTTGGCCAAATCCTAGGTTTGACCATGGTTTAAACAAATTTAAATCACGAATATAAAAATTAAGCATCTATCCTTCTTAGTCACTCCAAAATGTAAATCTTGGGAGGGTTCTTGAAATTTGCATGTTTGAAACCAAAAACCACTTCTCTTCATGCATGCTTGACTTCATAAGACAGAGTTTAGGGTTAGGGGTAGATATATACATGATTTTCTAGTCTGAATATGTCTAGACCTTGTTTATCAACTTGAATGCTTACTATATATATGACATAAGAATGCTATGTCCTTTGTTTTTTCATTCTTTTGATTTTTTCCTGAAATTTTATGCCCATTTGAATCTTTTGGTCAAACCCTAGGTTTGACCAAGATTTAAACAAGTTTAAAACATGAAAATGAAAAGGGAAGCCTGCATCCTTCTTAGTCACTCTAAAATTAACTTAATTGAGAATGCTTACTATATGACATAAGAAGACTATGTGTGCCTTGGTTTTTTCATTTTTTGATTTTTTTTAAATTCTTATGCCCATTTGAATCTTGGCCAAATCCTAGGTTTGACCATGGTTTAAACAAATTTAAATCACGAATATGAAAATTAAGCATCTATCCTTCTTATTAGTCACTCCAAAATGTAAATCTTGGGAGGGTTCTTGAAATTTGCATGTTTGAAACCAAAAACCACTTCTCTTCATGCATGCTTGACTTCATAAGACAGAGTTTAGGGTTAGGGGTAGATATATACATGATTTTCTAGTTTGAATATGTCTAGACCTTGTTTATCAACTTGAATGCTTACTATATATATGACATAAGAATGCTATGACGTTCTTTGTTTTTTCATCCTTTTGATTTTTTCCTGAAATTTTATGCCCATTTGAATCTTTTGGTCAAATCCTAGGTTTGACCAAGATTTAAACAAGTTTAAAACATGAAAATGAAAAGGGAAGCCTGCATCCTTCTTAGTCACTCTAAAATCAACTTAATTGAGAATGCTTACTATATGACATAAGAAGACTATATGTGCCTTGGTTTTTCATTTTTTGATTTTTTTAATTCTTATGCCCATTTGAATCTTGGCCAAATCCTAGGTTTGACCATGGTTTAAACAAATTTAAATCACGAATATAAAAATTAAGCATCTATCCTTCTTAGTCACTCCAAAATGTAAATCTTGGGAGGGTTCTTGAAATTTGCATGTTTGAAACCAAAAACCACTTCTCTTCATGCATGCTTGACTTCATAAGACAGAGTTTAGGGTTAGGGGTAGATATATACATGATTTTCTAGTCTGAATATGTCTAGACCTTGTTTATCAACTTGAATGCTTACTATATATATGACATAAGAATGTTATGTCCTTTGTTTTTTCATTCTTTTGATTTTTTCCTGAAATTTTATGCCCATTTGAATCTTTTGGTCAAACCCTAGGTTTGACCAGGATTTAAACAAGTTTAAAACATGAAAATGAAAAGGGAAGCCTGCATCCTTCTTAGTCACTCTAAAATTAACTTAATTGAGAATGCTTACTATATGACATAAGAAGACTATGTGTGCCTTGGTTTTTCATTTTCTGATTTTTTTAAATTCTTATGCCCATTTGAATCTTGGCCAAATCCTAGGTTTGACCATGGTTTAAACAAATTTAATTCAAGAATATAAAAATTAAGCATCTATCCTTCTTATTAGTCACTCCAAAATGTAAATCTTGGGAGGGTTCTTGAAATTTGCATGTTTGAAACCCAAAACCACTTCTCTTCATGCATGCTTGATTTCATAAGACAGAGTTTAGGGTTAGGGGTAGATTCATACATGATTTTTTAGTTTGAATATGTCTAGACCTTGTTTATCAACTTGAATGCTTACTATATATATGACATAAGAATGATATGTCCTTTGTTTTTTCATTCTTTTGATTTTTTCCTGAAATTTTATGCCCATTTGAATCTTTTGGTCAAATCCTAGGTTTGACCAAGATTTAAACAAGTTTAAAACATGAAAATGAAAAGGGAAGCCTGCATCCTTCTTAGTCACTCTAAAATCAACTTAATTGAGAATGATTACTATATGACATAAGAAGACTATGCGTGCATTGCTTTTTCATTTTTTCATTTTTTTAAATTCTTATGCCCATTTGAATCTTGGTAAAATCCTAGGTTTGACCATGGTTTTAACAAATTTAAATCATGAATATAAAAATTAAGCATCTATCCTTCTTAATTAGTCACTCCAAAATGTAACTCTTGGGAGGGTTTTTGAAATTTGCATGTTTGAAACCAAAAACCACTTCTCTTCATGCATGCTTGACTTCATAAGACAGAGTTTAGGGTTAGGTGTAGCTAGATACATGATTTTTTTGGTTTGATAATGTATAGACCTTGTTTATCAACTTCATTGAATGCTTACTATATGACATAAGAATAATATGTGCACTGGTTTTTCATTTTATCGATTACTTTTTGAATTTTTATCCCCATTTGTTGAATCTTGGTCAAATCCTAGGTTTGGCCAAGATTTAAACAAGTTTAAAACATGAATATGAAAAAGTAAGCCTGTATCGATCCTTCTTAGTCACTCCAAAATGAAGCTCGTGGGAGGTTTTTGAAATTTCCATTATTTTGCTTGTTTGAATATGTCTAGACCTTGTTTATCAACTTAAATGCTTACTATATGACATACAAAGACTATGTGCTTTGGTTTATGATTTTGTTGTTGAATTTTTATGCCCATTTAAATCTTGGTCAAATCCTAGGTTTGACCATGACTTAAACAAGTTTAAAACATGAATATGAAAAAGTAAGCATGTATCCTTCTTAGTGACTCCAAAATGAAGCTCTTAATTAGTAGGGTTTTTGAAATTTCCATGTTTGAAACCAAAAACCACTTATCTTCACCATGCATGCTTGACTTCATAAGACGGAGTTTAGGGTTAGAGGTAGATACATGATTTTTCAGGTTTAATATGTCTAGACCTTGTTTATCCATTTAATTGAATGCTTATTATATGACATATATAAGATGACCTTGGTTTTTCATTTTTTCTGAATTTTTATGCCCATTTGAATCTTGGTCAAATCCTAGGTTTGACCAAGTTTTAAACATGAATATGAAAAGGTAAGCATGTATGCTTCTTAGTCACTCCAAAATGAAGCTCTTGGGAGGGTTTTTGAAATTTCCATGTTTGAAACCAAAAACCACATCTCTTCATGCTTGACTTCATAAGACAGAGTTTACGGTTAGGGGTAGCCACATACATGATTTTTCTGGTTTGAATATGTCTAGACCTTGTTTATCAACTTAATTGTATGCTTATTATATGACATAAGAAGACTATGTGCATTGGTTTTTCATTTTATTGCTTTTTTTGAATTTTACCCCATTTGTTGAATCTTGGTCAAATCCTAGGTTTGACCAAGATTTAAACAAGTTTAAAACATGAATATGAAAAGTAACATGCATCGATCCTTCTTTGTCACTCCAAAATGAAGCTCGCAGGAGGTTTTTGAAATTTCCATGATTTTTCTGGTTTGAGTATGTCTAGACCTTGTTTATCAACTTGAATGCTTACTATATGACATACACAGACTATGTGCTTTGGTTTTTGATTTTTTTTTGAATTTTTATGCCCATTTGAATCTTGGTCAAATCCTAGGTTTGACCATGACTTAAACAAGTTTAAAACATGAATATGACAAGTAAGCATGTATCCTTCTTAGTCACTCCAAAATGAAGCTCTTGGGAGGGTTTTTGAAATTTCCATGTTTGAAACCAAAAACCACTTCTCTTCACCATTCATGCTTGACTTCATAAGACAAAGTTTAGGGTTAGGGGGTAGATACATGAATTTTCAGGTTTAATATGTCTAGACCTTGTTTATCAACTTAATTAAATGCTTACTATATGACATAAGAAGACCTTGGTTTTTCATTGTTTTTTTTTTGAATTTTTATGCCCATTTGAATCTTGGTCAAATCCTAGGGTTGACCAAGATTTGAACAAGTTTAAAACATGAATATGAAAAAGTAAGCATGTATGCTTCTTAGTCACTCCAAAATGAATCTCTTGGGAGGGTTTTCGAAATTTCCATGTTTGAAACCAAAAACCACATCTCTTCACGCTTGACTTCATATGACAGAGTTCAGGGTTACCGGGAGATACATGATTTTTCAGGTTTGAATATGTCTAGACCTTGTTTATCAACTTAATTGAATGCTTACTATATGACATAAGAAGACTATGTGCCTTGGTTTTTCATTTATTTCGATTTATTTTGATTTATTTTGAATTTTATGCCCATTTTTATGCCCATTTAAACAAGTTTAAATCATGAATATGAATAATTAGTCACTCCAAAATGTAGCTCTTGGGAGGGTTTTTGAAATTTCCATGTTTGAAACCAAAAACCACTTCTCTTCATGCATGCTTGACTTCATAAGACAGAGTTTAGGGTTTGGGGTAGACAGCACGCGCCGACGCATGGACGCAATTTATTCTCTGTCCCCCTGACATGCACTTGCCACTGTCTTCAACAGTCTGACACGAGCAGTGAAGCTTTTATTGGAGCCCAGCGGAGAGGGCCTCCATTTCTCGAGCGGTAGCGAGGTGACATGCACCCCGTGTGACATGCGGCCTAAATCCAAATTGAAACAGTGCGAAAAAATCTGAAATAAATCTTGCACGTTCACAGCACATATTAAGATAACCCCTAAAAATTTCAGATCAAAATCCGAAATATACATCGAGAAACAAAAAAGAGAAACTCAGATGTGAATAGTCTACATAGAAACTCAGATTTGAATTTGGGAACTATTCATGACAGATTTCTCTTTTTTTTCTCGATGTATGTTTCAAATTTTGATCTGAAATTTTTAGGGGTTATTTTAATATGTGCTGTGAACATGCATGATTTTTTCCAGATTTGTTCGCAATGTTTAAATTTGAATTTAAACCGCATGTCACACGGTGACATGCAATAGGTGCATGTCGCCTGATCTGCGGTGACGCTGGGGCTAAAAAGAAGATTTTTTCTCTCCATCAAGTCAATGAAAAAATACCCCTTTTTTCACCTTGCGCGACATGAGGAGCAGTTCGACCGGGGGGAGTACTGTTATCGGGTCTGGTCGTCGCCCTCCTCCTCCCCACCTCATTTCCTCCACTGTTTCACATATTTTAGCTTCTATTTATGCGGTGCCGTGGAGGTGGGGGTCTGGTCGTCACCCTCCTCCTCCCCACCTCATTTCCTCCACTGTCTCGCAACTCCTTTGATCTACTACTCCTATCCATATACATGCCACTCAAATGGATGTATTTGTAGATACATCCATTGTAGTGGCAGTTAATATGGATCGGAGGAAGTACAAATAATATGAGGCATGTTTTGGAGTTGGCCCTGTTTAGTAGAGTTTACATTGAAGAGTTTACATCTTTCTACCACCATTATTTTTGATTTAGCTTGTCTTTTGTGCCCACCATTTTATCGAGCAGGGTTAATGCAAGATCCATAGCAAACTAGCTTGTCACATTTTTTTGGCGGAGTGCATCGTCTCATGGCGAGCTAGCGACTTTGCCTACTAGAGTTTTTTTTTGTTGAACTACATTTTTTGGATTTTCCCATTTTATTTGTGCACAAGCTATGAGCCGCCCGCAATTCAGCACCATATATTGGCGGGATTTTCTAGTTCAATTGTTTTGTACTAGGATATTAGCAGGATGCTATCTTCTAGGGCTTTCATTTCCCCTATATCCAGCCACACCCACGGACAAGCAAGGGCCTCTCTCCCTACCTCGCTCCTAGTCCGTCTCGCTCCCTCTCAGTCCTCCATCCGTAGCCAACATCCACCGCGCCGGAGCCAGCTCAGTGACGCCATCAACCACACTCCATCCGCTTCGTCGGATCTGCTTCCCCGACTCACTGGTTCATCGTACCGGCCGGCGAGATCGGTATACAAAGCGCCACCATGATCCACCGAACCAAACCGAACGGCCAACGCGCCACCTCCCCAGTCGACCAAGGTTGAACACTTTGTCCGGCAGCTTTTGTTATGTATTTGATTTCTGAGACTAGTTTATTGCTTGCTTCCACTGCTTGTTATTAGCATCTGTTTTTTTTTGTAATGCCTGCTAGATATTCCACTCGAGAATGCCTACGAAGAATCTCGGAGGCAAAATATCTTGAAGAATAAGATAATTGCAGCCTCGATCGGCATACTGTGGAATGGGACAAAATCACCGCACCCCAAGTCGTTGCCGAGATTTTTCACCCGTGTGATGTGCCGCCAAAAGGACGATCCCGTGGGGCTGCTGCTGAAGAAGGTATTTAGCCGCACTGCTCAAATTTCATATGTGTTGTTTGCTGATTGATTTGATGAACTTTGATTTGCAGCAGCTAGCCACTGCTCATGTTCCTAACAAAGACAAGTGAGCGCGCCGATGATGCAGACATTGGTAGAAAGGAGGCGGGATTTGGTCCTATTGTTCTAGCAAGCAATCATTTGAGGGGCCACCTAGGATCAGCACATCTGGATCCTCCTGAGCTCAACATTAAGGAGGTAATTTTATAATAGTGTTTTAAACATGACATAATCTAATGTACTGAAAGAGATCAAACTGTCAACAGGAGTGGAGTGGTATAGATGGTAGAGATATAGATATAGATTTCAGATTTCCTATTTTTTTCTTCAAAATAGGGTCGCCCCGGCCTCTGCATCCAAATGATGCACCCACCCTTTTATTGCAATGTTTTAGACTCCATTTAAGGTTTAGAAACTCATGGGTTGCTCAAAGTGGTGACATGAATCAACCAACATATTTCCTTTTAATCTGCTGATTGATTTAATGCATGGCAAATCGCAGAAGCAAGTGACTGCTCATGTCCCTGCCAAGCAGCATTGTAGCACAGATGTCCAGAGTTCCAGTGATGCAAACGTTTGTAGGAACAAAACAGAAGGATGTGGCACTGGGGAAGCTAAGATTAGGCGTCTTCAAAAGGACTTGGATGTGGCCACTTGGCGGAACAAAGAAATGAACCGAGGATGGAATTCTACAATTCAAGATGGCCTACATGCTGTTGCTGATCTGCAGAAGCTAGTGGCTGGCAACTTGGTTACCGCTTTGGCTGATGCAGATGTCCATGAGATCAACTGGACGATCTTGGAACAGGTGAAAGCACGAGCAGAAACTCTGCACTCATCTTTGCAGGTAGATGATTTTCAAAGGGTGATGCAAGAGCCGCTATATGAATAGATTGTTGTTTCAGTTGATGATGTCCCTGGTTCCTTTGTTTACTTATGTGCTGGTAGTACTTAGGGGAACTAGCTTGTACAAGTAATTATTTTCCGATAAAGTTGTACAAGTAAATGGCACATGCTTCGCATGTTTGACCAATTAAGTTAAAAAGCTTCACAAAATCCTGCTATCATGTAGGCGGGCTTGCATTGGCTTTCAACCCAAGTGACTGTTGACTGCAATCTGTAATATGTACCCCTCTGTTGCACTTAATGGTATCCAAGCCCTTGGGCCCCCTCCTTTGTTAAAAAAGATCGAATTCTTATTGCATCGAAGTTGTTTCACTAAAAAAAAGAGCTCTCACGTGCAAGGCACGTGCAATTTACTAGTATATACTACTACTAGTAGAGATGTTACACCTAGACATTAGAGATTTGTTTGTTTTAAAGATATTTTTAATTTTGTACAAGATGGAAAATATAACTTTAGCAAATTCCTAGTATTTTTCATGGTCGATGTAAAAAAGTATTTTTCATGGTTGATGTAAAAAAACAAGTTTTTTTCATGGTCGATGTAAAAAAAGAGAGAAAACATGTCTCATAAAAAGCCTTATGGTTAGCACAATTTTTTTACGGAGTAACTCTTTTTTACATAGCCCAAATTACTATTCGATTTTCCATTGAAATATTTTATGTGTATATAGCAAGCGAAGAAGTACACATGCATTTTTCATTTTATTCTTTCTTGACATTTCAAAATGTATAGAAGATGAATTTCGAAATAAAGAGATCATATGCACCCAAGAACCAACAAGCATATCCCCTTGACCCCGAACCTACTCAGGGCCCTTTTGTTGTGGCTTTTTTTGGCTTTTTGGCTTTTGGATTTTGGAAGCCATAAACAAAGATCCTATTCTTTTGGCTTCTAAATAGGTGCTTTTTTGGCTTTTGCCAAAGCCAAAAAGCCAAAAAAAACCACAACAAAAGGGCCCTCAGCTTCAGACCTGGGATTTCGTAGGCTATGGTTCCACAGTTTTCCACCAACCAGTAATAATTTCAACTCTGTCCCAAAATTCCCGCCGAAATCCCCCCCCCCCCCCTTCCAAAATTCAAAGCGATGTGAAATAAGTACAGTGCCGATCTTATCCCCCCAGACCGCTCAATTCAGACCTATCACTGGCGGCGCCGAACCCCGCATCTCTCTCTCACGCTTCCACCTTGCATGACCCACCGGATCATCTCACACGCCGGCGCCGGTGCCGGCCCACTATCCCATTCCCACACCAGCACTACTGCCTTCTCATCGGCCACCGTAGTGACCGACGACGTTCCACCGTCTCCCTTGCTTTTTAGCAAGCCGGAGTAGCTTCCACCTCCCCCCACCCCCACCGACGACCACTGTACCATACGAGCTCCTCCGTAGCCGACTTCCACCACCGCCTTGTCAGCGACATTCACCATCGCCGGGTTCTCGTATCTTAATCCCCGACTCCTTCCGTCCACCGGACTGGAGAGATGGGTACACAAAGCGCCTCCATTGTCCACGGCAGGAAAACAAAGCGTACACGCGCACACTCCCAAGAAGGTTGATATGGCCGCTTTCCTTATGCAGGTGATTTCGAAAAGTATTTTTTTGCTTACTTGCACCACCATTTCATTAGCATTTTTTTTGTAATACATGCTAGATATTATTGCACTACAGAATGAATTAAAAGAGAAACGGAGACGGAAGATATGTAGCAGATTTGCAAGCCGTGTGGGCACAAACATCTGTAACGCTATTGCCTCTAGTGCAAACCTGAACAAAATCGGAGAAGAACCCTTTCCCCTCCCCAAAGATAAAGAACAATGTTATGATTCACAATTTGATCCTGCTGAGCCTCTTGGAGAGCTGACTCAGGAAGATGCCTTGCCTGACCATTCTCCTCAACCCCACCAGGTGATTTCTGTTTTTTTTACTTGGAGATATCTGTTGCAACTTCCATGTGTTGTATACTTGTATCCTGAATCCCACCAAACATGTTCACATGCCACCTCTAGGTCTCCTTAATGCATCATATATATGTTTTAGCATGCACGTCATCCTTTACTGTTCTTCATTCTATTCCATTTGCATATCATCATATATGGGACTTCTGTAGACTGAAATATCGTTTATGTGTGCTAGGAATCTGCAGCTTCAAGTAAGAATTTCGCAGGAACCACCAATGAGAGGAAGACCTTTCAACAGGTACCTGAATCGGTGATAGAATAGCCGCAACCAAAAAAGAAATCTGCTTCTGCTACTAGACAGTCTCAGCGATTCATGGCACTAGCTGAAGAAAATAACGCAAATGCTAAGAGTACTGAAATAAAAAAACGTGGTGAACACCCCAAGCGGTTGAATCAGCTACCTGTTACCAATACATTCAACCAGCGACAATCGGCAGCAGAACCAGTTTCCACAGCAACTTCTCAGCCACAATTGGCAGCAGAACCAGTTTCCACAGCAACTTCTCAGCCACAATTGGCAGCAGAACCAGTTTCCACAGCAACTTCTCAACCACAATTGGCAGCAGAACCAGTTTCCACGGCAACTTCTCAGCCACAATTGGGATCAGCAGTAGCTGTGGTAGGAAATACTGCCCAAGGACACACTGTACCAGTCCCAGCTGACACAACCACAACTGGCCAAACACTGCTAGCACATCAACAAACTGTTGATGATCTCCCACTGACCCATATTAGTCCTGCCATAGACAACTCCCCTGAGGATGAGCCCCACACCGAAGAAGGTACATTTTCCAATGCTTATAGTTTCATTCTCCGTTATAAAGTTATACTTTATGATAGCTTGATGTAATGCTTAACTTTGTAGTTGCACCACGATCAAGAAAAACGAGGGGCCCAACAGTAGGGAAAATGTTCGTAGCTAAGCTTGCTGGGAAGGAATCAAGATTTCGCCTTTCATCTATCGTAGGTGGCAGAAGGCCACTTTGGACCCGAAGAATCTTGTAAATTAGCATCGGATGTAGGAATTTTCGTCAGGAATGAAATTCCTATCTTCCCAACATGGAAAGAGCACGTAGACACCTCTGCGCATTTTGAAAAATTAGTGCACAGGTTACACGTAAGTCATCTTTCTCTTGGTAATGTTACTCATACTAGTATACCACATTGGCACGTCCCGTTCCTTCTAGCTTGTTGTTGGCTCTATGTATATCGCACCAACGGTTTATATTGTTGTGAATAGTTAAAGTTCGAGTTCGATGAGGACCAAGAGGAAGTAAAGCATGTTCTCAACAGTCTATTCTCAGTCACATCTGCTTGATATCGCAGCAGGCTAAAGAAGAAATACTTCACTGGAAAGATTAATGGGAGTGTTCCAACTAGATCTCCTCTTAAGCAAATGACTGACAAACAGTGGGGAGATCTTGTGAAGCACTGGTCTGATCCAAAGAATATGGTATGATTTGTAAGACTGAGACCAGTTCACATCTTGGATTCTTATTTATAGCAGTGTCTCACTAGTATCTTTTTTTGCAGAATTTGGCTAAACAGAATCAGAAAAACCGCGGTAAACTACTTTTACCTAGCCGTACGGGATCTCGTAACCTTATAGTGCACATTCGGCAAAAAGTAAGGACATGTTGTTTTATACTGCTATTTAGAAATATTTTAGTAAAAGATCATGCAGAGTATATACACCAGTGTGCAGCTTATATTATGATCCTCCATTTCAACCACATTATTCGATTTATAAATGGTAGTACTAAAATGCAGATGTTACATAATGCAAGTAAAAGGGAACCAAACAAAGAGATGACTCTGCCAGAGATTTTTGAAGCATGCCAGAAGAACAAACTTGAAGTGATTGGAGAAGTCGCACAGAGTGTTCTTGTAAGTCTTCTCTAAGATTGAAATTTTGTGACGACTCACATCCCAACTTGTAGGAGTAGTAAATTACATGTCAATATGATATTATAGATGTTTATTAAAATTCATGTGATGTGAATCAGACATGCCAAACTGTAGGAATAAAAGTAGGTCATACACATGATAAATCTACTATCAGCAAGTTTCTCTGTAGTAACTATCATGTTTACACATGTGTACGAACTGAATTTTTTGCAGGAAGATATGAAATTAGAGATGGCAAAACCCGGTAAAAACGGTCTGGAAAAAACCGATGAAGAATGTGTGAAGGCATTTTCCATGGCAATAAAAAAGAAAGGCATTGCCAAAAACACTTTCTTACGGAATGCTGGACTGGTGAAGTGCAAGTCCATGTCCAAGTCAAAGTATTTGCATGCTCAAGTTCTAGAGGAGCAACTCCAAGTAGAACGAGCTGCATCAGCTGCGCTAAGACCAGAAGTCGACAATTTTAGAATGATAGCAGCACAGAAGGAGGCCCTACTGGAGCAGGTTAGGAATGCTAGTAAGTAGTAAGAAGAGTATCTGCTAGATAATTGGAGATGAACGGGGACAGCGTGGCAGGTCAGTATCTTGGTCTTGTAAAATGGTTCCTTAGTCTGAGCATATTTCGTAGGTGCATTTATCTGCAATTGCTATGATCTTGGTTGTCGTTTCCTTGTTGTGATGTGGATTTTTTTGAACCGGAACCTGCTGATTGTTAATATTATAAGTGGATTACCTAGCTCTTTCTATCGATTCGACTTGTGGTTCCGTTGGCTTGTGGATGAAGCTTTGACATGGTATCAGAGCCCATAGTCTCAAGTTTGAGTCATCGCTTTCGCAAACCTTCTCTTCTCTTCTCCCGGTCTAGCCCTTTCCGTCAGTTTGGACTTTTTGTTGCGTTGGCTATGTTGAGATGTATAAAGTGGATTGCCTAGCCCTTTCCATCAGTTCGTACTTTTGGTCGCGTTGGCTAGTGCATTAAAGCTTGACACTGATGATTTTCTGTGATCCATTGATTTCCAGCTTTCTACATATAGCCCAGGTCTAGAAGCTTGTCAACTGGTCTAGTTCATTCATTGTTGTATTGAGTGCAACGAACGGAACAGTGGCTTCTCCTTTGTGTTGTGCTGCAACTCAACAGCTGTTCCTGCTTCTGTAGAGGCGAGTTGTGAACAGAGATACTTATGTATGCTACAGTACCAAATTTCGACTACATATAATCAATAGCTTAACAACCGTCTAATTCACAATCTCGAAACTGTAGCATTTAGTACCTCCTGCCTATCGAATACAATTATTTCACACACTGAAATATTTTGTACGCGTTTTGAATTGGAGAACATGGGAACCGACTTTGGTTCTGATTATGACTTGATGTGACCCTAGACTCGTTTTGGCGCGCGCAGTTCCCGAGCGAATCAAATGAATTTTGACCGTTCTATTAAAAAAGGGAACTTTGATCGTTGGATCAAGCGTTGGAGAACTGATGTGCCAACGGCCAATAATTGCTTGTGCATCATGGTGATGGCTTATCTGATTTCAAAAACTGAGATTTTTTCTATATATAGTGGATAGGTGGACAAATATAGATATAGATGGACAGATACAGATATAGCTTCGACTGTAGCCACACTCAAACTCAAAATCAGTTGAGCTGCAAAACCACTAGCCAATTAAGTCCGAAATATTTCAGAGGCATTTTTTAATTGCAGTTCGGAGGACATGGGAGTAACTTATTTTGTTTGTGATAATGGCATGATATGACCGCTGGGAATAAATGCCTGAGCAGAGCTACTTCGCATGGTCTACCGTTTTTATATTAGACTAGTCATAGTGGTAAGTACTACCTCCGTCCCAAGGAATAAGGCCCACGCATATTCCAAGACGAAATTTGACAATAAAAATTGAGCAACACAATCTTAATTATATTATATGTAATTAATATCGTTGGATTCGTATTGAAAAGCACTTTCTAATGATGCTAATTTCATACAAACAATCTTTATATATTTAAAGTAATTCTTTGTCAAACAAAAATCACTTTCTAATGATGCTAATTTCATACCCACTATAGGAATAGTATCATGTAGTAGTATCATAGTCATGCTATATTTATTATTTTTTAGAATCTCAATGCCAATTTGTGTACAAGATTTGTTTATCATTAACTTTTCTCGTTGTTTGCGCTATGATACAGTATCAACCTATGTTACTCTAATCTCCTCTCTCATACTTAATTAGCTGCCACATGAGCATTTTTGTGAGACCAATGCGCATGATACTAGCACTATGGCTAGCCTTAGTATTACTACTCCTGGAGTAGTATATTTCTCTCGTGTACTTGGCTATTTTCAGGAATAAATAACAAACGGTGGGGTTTTCCCCTCCGTCCACCTACAAAAATAATATTAGTATTATATTACTTGGACCATAGTCATAATCAAAATCAAATTTCAGTTCATCGGCAAAATGTCCCGCCAATCCTGAAATATTTCAGACGCGTTTTCAATGGGATTTTGAAGATAGATAGTGATCATTGTAACCGATATTCAAGGTGATGATGATTTGATGTGTAACTCGGCCTTCAACATAGTACTAGTACGATCTTACAATTTATTGTTATTATATTTGGTCCTTAGCCAAATTCAATATCTCAATACTGATGTAAAACTTCCTGCCCACTAAATACAAATGTTTCAGACGCTTCCAAATTCCCATTCTACCCTCGTAAAATGACATCAATGTCCATGTATAAGTCGGTTGGTGGGGGGTCTGCCCGTCATTTTTTCGATCACCGCATCCCTTGCCAAGGAAACTCCTCGAAAATCCAAAATTGAAAATCTCTGTCAAGCGCTACAATCTCCCGCCAATAAATTCCAAAATATTCGCTAAGCGTTTTCAAATTTAAGTTTTTTTTAGGAGATAGTACATGGGAACTGATTTCGGTTGTGATTATGACTTGATGTGACCGTAGGCCTTGGATTCTTGAACAGAGGCACTACGTCGGTCTACCATTTTTCTAGTACTAATATTGCTTCTACTGTAGCAAAGTTCAAAGTTCAAAATCTCAGTCGAGAGGCAAACCCCCCCCCCCCCCCGCAAAATGAATCCGGAATATTTCAGACGCGTTTTTGGATTGAACTTTGAAAGAACTTGGGTGTAAATGATTTTATGATGATGGCTTGATGTGACCCCTGGCCTTTTTTTTGCTGAACAGGGCTACAAAGTAGCATGGTCTACCCCTGGCCTTATATATTACAATCACGAGTGTATTACTTGCACCATAGCCGTATTCAAAATCAATTTTCAGTCAAGCTGCAAATCTCCAACCAATCCTGAAATAAAGGGCTTTTCAAAATGGATTTTCAAGATACATCATGATTATGATCGTGGTAACCGATTTTCAACATGATGATGACTTGATGTGACATTTGGCCGTACTAGTACGGTCTCATATTTTTGTATTACTTGGACTGTAGCCAAATTCGAAATCTCATTCCAGCGGCAAAACTTCCCGCCCGAAAAATACAAATATTTCACACGCTTCTAACTTCCCATTCTACCCTCGTAAAGATGACAACAATGTCCATGTATAAGTCGGTTGGTGGGGGGTCTACCCGTCATTTTTTTCGATCACCACCTCCCTAGCCTCGGAAACTAACCGAAAAAAATTCATTTCCCTCAGTCTTTCCTCTGAGACCACACCCACCGGAACTTCCCAAGTCCCTCTCTCTCCCACCTCCACGACCACCGCACCGGAACATCCCCGCCGGACTTCCCTGGCCTACCCGAGGCCTCGCGATCCTCGTCATCCGGCTGCCTGCCGGAGCTGCTTCATCGACGCCGTCATCAACCGGACCGGATCATCCCCGCCGAACCTCGAAACCATATGCTCATCCAATAGTCTACCGCAGTCGCTTCAGCTGAGGTATCGTCCACCCCACCGGAGCCGCTTCGCCGGATCCGTCGTCCACCGCATCGGATCTTGCTCACCGACACCGCTGTGCATGGACCGGATCTGCTTCACCGGCGCCGTGCAAGATCTAAACTCTTCTACTGTCGCTTTTCTATTGCTTGCCTGCAAGTTCTTGTTTAATCTTGGGGGAACCTGTTTCTGCTAACGACGCACCGTTACGTTTTTGCAGATGAGAGGAGTAACCATGAAGTGTAATGGCCGTCTCTCCAACCCCAAGTAGCACATGTAGCGTACTTCATCACCGGATCTATCAACCCCAGGAAGATCTGCTGTGACTCCCACAGAGTGCTTCTCCTAATGTAAGTCCCTTGTTTTAGCGCCCTGTTGCAGGTTCAGATGCTTGTTTGTCTGAAGCTCTTTTAGTTCATTCCTAGCTATGACCGTAACACCTTGCTATTTTCTAGTTCATTGCTAACTTTAAGCGATTGAACATTTTGGTTTGCATTCCCTGCTCTGTAGATGTAGCCATCATAACTTCTATCTTGCTCAGTCGTTGTTACAAAAAATTATAGGTATTATAGTAACATCCTGCTATTATTTAGTTCATGGCCAATTTTAAGTAATTGCACATGTTGGTTCGCATTCCCTGCTCTATAGCTTTTGGCATCGTAACTTCTATATTTGGTTTACATTGCCTGCTCTGTAGATCTAGCCATCATAACTTTATCTTGCTCAGTCGTTGTTACAAAAAATATGGCCTGCTACTATGTTGTTTGTGCCAATTTTTTACTCCATGAACATGTTGGCTTGCATTCCCTGTACTACAGGTGATGCCATTGTTTTGTATCTACTTCATTGTAAGCTAACAAAGTAAGGACTTAGTTTGGCATGCTATCACTCTGCTATCTAGCCTGTAGTACAAATAAACTTGTCATATTACTAGATAATAATTTTGCGTGCCATCTTGTTCTTCAAAAGCTGCATTATTGACTTGTTTCTCTGACTTGGCATGACGCTCACATATGGAATGCTGAACATATTGGTTTGCATTCCCTCTTATAGAAGTTCACAGGTGATCCCACTATATTCTGTATCTGGTCCATCCTAAGCTCCAGCATTAACTATACTCTATGTGTTGCTCATTACAAGTTTATATCCCGAAACATCTTGATTTGCATCCCCTTCACTATAAGTTCAGGAGTATTATTTAGTTCACGGCCAAAATGAAGTAATTGCACTTGGCACATGTTGGTTCACATTCCCTCCTCTTTAGCTTTTGCCATCGTAACTTCTATTTTTGGTTTACATTCCCTGCTCTGTAGATGTAGCCATCATAGCTTCATCTTGCTCAGTCGTTGTTACAAAATTTATAGCCTGCTACTATGTTGTTTATGCCAATTTTGCACTCCCTGAACATGTTGGTTTGCATGGGACTCGACAGTAGTAAGTCTGTTGTTTCATTCTAACATGCTCTGTTATATTGGCTGTTGGTATGCGGCATGCACTCTTTGTTTGCTTATTGTGCGCATTACAATGATCTTGTTATAACGACGAAATGATGAGTTCCAAATTCTTTGGCAAACAATATTGTAGTGTCTTTGCATTTCCATTGTTGCTGTCTTAACTTGTAATGTCTTTGTTTCAGATATAGGTGCTGCATGGACAACTTAAAAGATTGCCGGATCGCTTCATTGTATTGCTAGGTTTAATTACCATTCAATTTCTCTGGGTTCTGTAATATTTTTTCAAAGCTGTGTAGCTAATGTAATATTTAGTTAGTTTTTATAGTTCTTTCGCGCATTTTTTCTTTGTTGCTTGTGGTAAGTGAGGCTATCCGACAGAAATCATTGCTGCGTAAATATTCTCAGTATCTAAATCACGAATTCCCATCTCTTAAACGGCCCAATTAACCGAAATCACATATGTGCCGGCCCGCAAAATCCCAAAGCGCCTATTATGCCGGCATATAAACAGCAACTAAACGGGCTGGCCCACTTACTTATTGGGCTAGCCCATTTACTTATTGGGCCAGCCCACTTGATTTACGGTGGACCCCACTCTCTAATTGGGCCGGCCCACTTGCTTTAAGGTGGACCCCACCCACTACTGGGCCGGCCCACTAACTAATTGGGCCAGCCCAATTGCTTTTGTGGTGGACCCCACATACTAAATGGGCCGACCCTTTAAGAGGAAAGTGGGACCCACCTGTGTTTTTGGACCGGCCCACTATCTTTTTGGGTCGGCCCACTTGCTATAAGGTGGACCCTACATACTAAATGGGCCGGCCCTTTAACAGGAAAGTGGGACCCACCTGTGCTTTTGGCCCGGCCCACTACCTTGTTGGGCCGGCCCACTTGCTACATGGTGGACCCCACATACTAAATGGACCGGCCCTTTAAGATGAAAGTGGGACCCACTTGTGTTTTTGGCCCGGCCCACTAGCGTGTTGGGCCGGTCCACTTGCTATATGGTGGACCCCACATACTAAATGGGTCGGCCCTTTAACAGGAAAGTGGGACCCACCAGTGTTTTTGGTCCGTCCCACTATCTTGTTGGGCCGGCCCACTTGCTATATGGTAGACCCCACATACTAAATGGGCCAGCCCTTTAACAGGAAAGAGGGACCCACATGTGCTTTTGGCCCAGCCCACTGGCTTGTTGGGCCGGCCCACTTGCTCTAATGTGGACCCACGTACTAAATGGACCGGCCCGATAGCAGGAAAGTGGGACCCACATGCTAATTGGGCTGGCCCAATAACTTCTTGGGCCGGCCCACTTGCTTTAAGGTGGACCCCACTTGGTAAATGGGCCGGCCCGATAACAGGAAAGTGGGTCCCGCATGTTTTGTGGGCCGGCCCTTTTGCCTATTGACCGGTCAAATGAGTGCATTCGGCCCGGCCCACATGCTTAGTGGGCCGGCCCATTAATGTTTTGACCAGTCAACCTTAGAGGTTAGGCCCGGCCCACGTAACTAATGGACCAGCCCAGCTATATAGTTGACCGGTCAAACTAAATCAGCTGGCCCGGCCCGCAAACTTAATGGGCCGGCCCGCTTAAGACGTGGCAGGCCTCGTGTGGGCCTACCATCTACCACGGGGTTTCAGCGGTTAACGCCGTTAACTGCCAGTTAACGGCATCTGCCACATGGCAGTTTGCATGACGTCAGCAGTCAACGGGCTCCCGGAAACACTTCTGCAACGGTCCAATTTTCCGTGGCGGAAGGGCACCCAAGCGCGACGTACCGAAAAATACGTGGTAGGACTTTGCCTGACGCAGTTTCGGCAACAGAACCCATATCGTCGGGTTAGGCCCATAGGCGACGAAAAATACCCCTTAGCGGACGATTTTGAGACGTTGTCTATCAGAACTTTTCTTGTAGTGCTAGGGGAATGCATCTTGTACTCGTTTGCCAATTGCGGGGTTGCCGGAGTGACAGAAACCTAAACCCCCGTTGGTATATCGATGCAGGAGGGATAGCAGGATCTCAGAGTTTAAGGTTGTGGTTAGATTTATCTTAATTACTTTCTTGTAGTTGCGGATGCTTGCAAGGGGTATAATCACAAGTATGTATTAGTCCTAGGAAGGGCGGTACATTAACATAGGTTCACCCACACAACACTTATCAAAACAATGAAGATTAATTAGCCGTATGTAGCGAAAGCACTAGACTAAAATCTCGTGTGTCCTCGAGAAAGTTTGGCTATTATAAGTAAACAAACCGGCTTGTCCTTTTTGCTAAAAAGGATTGGGCCACTCGCTGCAATTATTACTCTCGCACTTTACTTACTCGTACTTAATTCATCTGCTACATCAAAAACCCCTGAATACTTGTCTGTGAGCATTTACAGTGAATCCTTCATCGAAACTGCTTGTCAACACCTTCTGCTCCTCGTTGGGATCGACATTCTTACTTATCGAAGATACTACGATACACCCCCTATACTTGTGGGTCATCAAGACTATTTTCTGGCGCCGTTGCCGGGGAGTGAAGCGCTATTGGTAAGTGGAATTGGTAAGGGAAATTTCTACTGTTTGTGCTGATTTTATTTCACGCTTGCCATAATTCATTATGGAGAGATCTTCTCTTGAGTTTTTATTTGGAAAATCTAGTACTACTGCAAAGGTAGTGGATGAGGCACCAGGTGAGGAAGAAATACCATACAAAATACCTATGAAAATTATTGAACGTGTAGTGGATAACCGTTATACAGGGGATGGAACTGTCCACCCTGGAGATCATTTACTGTTCTTACATGAATTATACGGTTTATTCAAGTGTGCAGGTATTGATATGGATGAAGTGAGGAAGAAACTATTCTCTACATCGCTGTCTGGTAAAGCGGCGCATTGGTATAAATTACTGGATAATGGGGATTCTCTTGAATGGAATGATATTGTGCCCCAGTTTTATTCTAAGTTCTATCCTCCAAGTGAAATTCACAAAGATCGGAACCGCATATATAATTTTTGGCCTCATGATGGAGAGAGTATTGCCCAAGCGTGGGGGAGATTGAAGTCTTTAATGCTCAAATGCCCCATTCATGAGCTTCCTGGTAATGTTATTATTGATAATTTCTATGCAAGACTTTCTTTTCAAGACAAGACCTTGCTGGATGCTTCTTGTTCTGGATCATTCACGCGCAACAAAGAAGAGTTTAAAAGGGACCTTCTTAACCGGATCCAGGAAAATACTGAAGGATGGGAGAACGACAAAGATAGAGAATCAGGTATAAATTACGATTACAAATGCATTGAAGCTTTTATGGATACTGATAAATTTCGTAATATGAGTTGTACTTATGGTCTTGATTCTCAAGTTGCTGCAAATCTTTATAAAGCTTTTGCCTCTCATTATGAATTTCCTAAGAAGAACTTTGATAAGTATCATGAACCGTATAAAGATAAAATTGATTCATCTATAAATAAATGTGTTGTAGTTGAAACTGTTGATCATGTTATTCCTGAAGCTTATATTGAAAAACTCCTTTCCCTTCTAAAATGAAGGAGTACTCGGTTATAAATAGTGCGGTTCATAAAAGTGAAAAGAAACCTATAGAACATGAAGAACAAATAAAAGTTGAACCTGCTGTTGCAAAAGTTAACGATCTTGTGACTGAAAATGTGGAGGATGGTCATATTATTTTCTGTGAAGATGCTTCTAATATTGTTTCACACCCTAATAAGTCTAAGAAAGCTAGTGTTCCTATGCTATCCGTTAGAATTGGAGATCATTGTTATTATGGTTTATGTGTTATTGGTGCAAGTATTAGTGCTATTCCTTATGAGCTTTACACGGAGATTATGCACGAAATTGGTTCTTGTGAACTTGAAGATATTGATGTGGTTATTCGGCTGGCTAATAGAGAAACTATCTCTCCAATTGGTATTGTTCGAGATGTGGAAGTTCTATGCGGTAAGATTAAATATCCTGTTGACTTTTTGGTACTTGGTTCTGCTGCTAGTAAATATTGTCCTATCATTTTCGGTAGACCTTTTCTAAATACTTGTGGAGCTGTTATAGATTGCAAGAAAGAGAAAATTTTGACTAAATTTGCTGGTGAATCTTATGAGTTTAACTTCTCTAAATTTGCCAAAACTCCTTATAAAGCCGATTTGCCTAATAATGATTTTAGAGTTGAACAGTGTGCATCTATTGCTCTTGCTCCTAATAATCCTTTGCAGCAACATTTGGAGAATAGTGAGAGTGAAGTTTTTAGGGAAGAAAGAAATGAGCTTGATGAAATTTTCCTTCGTCAACCTATTCTTAAGCATGATTTACCGGTAGAAGATCTGGGTACAACACCACCACCAAAGGAAGATCCTGTCTTTGATTTAAAACCATTGCCTGATAATCTTAAATATGCTCATATTGATGATAAGAAAATATATCCTGTTATTATTAGTTCTAAGCTTTCAGAGTTTGAAGAAGAAAGGTTATTGGAAATATTGTAGAAACACCGAGGTGCTATTGGCTACACTCTTGATGACTTGAAGGGGATTTCTCCCTCTATTTGCCAACATGCCATTAATATGGAAGATGATGCGAAGCCTGTTGTTGAACCTCAGCGACATCTAATTCCTAAGATGAAGGATGTGGTAAGAAATGAGGTATTAAGACTTCTTGAAGCTGGTATAATATATCCTATTGCTGATAGTAGATGGGTTAGTCCTGTGCATTGTGTTCCTAAGAAAGGAGGAATGACTGTTGTGCCTAATGATAATGATGAGCTCATACCTCAAAGAGTCGTTGTAGGGTATAGAATGTGCATTGATTATCGAAAAGTTAATAAAGTTACTAAGAAAGATCATTACCCTTTGCCTTTTATTGATCAAATGTTAGAAAGGTTATCCAAGAATACTCACTTTTGCTTTCTTGATGGTTATTCTGGGTTTTCACAAATTGCTGTTAAAACTAAGGATCAAGAGAAAACCACTTTCACTTGTCCCTATGGAACTTATGCTTATAGACGTATGCCTTTTGGTTTATGTAATGCCCCTGCTACTTTTCAAAGATGCATGTCTGCTATTTTTCATGGCTTTTGCGAGAGTATTGTAGAGGTATTCATGGATGATTTTTCTGTCTATGGGAATTCTTTTGATAATTTCTTGCGGAACCTTGATAAAGTTTTGCAGAGATGTGAAGAAACTAACCTTGTTCTTAATTGGGAGAAATGCCACTTTATGGTTAATGAAGGAATTGTATTGGGACATAAAATTTCCGAGAGACGTATTGAAGTTGATAGAGCTAAAGTTGAAGCAATTGAGAAGATGCCCTATCCTAGGGATGTTAAAGGTATTCGTAGTGTTCTTGGTCATGCTGGGTTTTATAGGAGGTTTATTAAAGACTTCTCCAAGATTTCAAAGCCTCTTACTAATCTTCTTCAAAAAGATGTACCTTTTGTTTTTGATGATGATTGTAAGGAAGCTTTTGAAACTCTAAAGAAAGCGTTAACAACTGCTCCTATAGTTGAACCTCCTGATTGGAACTTACCATTTGAAATTATGTGTGATGCAAGTGATTTTGCTGTAGGCGCTGTTCTTGGACAACGAGTAAATAAAAAATTGAATGTTATTCATTATGCTAGTAAAACTCTTGATGCTGCTCAAAGAAATTATGCTACTACTGAAAAAGAATTGTTAGCTGTAGTCTTTGCTTGTGATAAGTTTAGATCCTATATTGTTGATTCAAAAGTTACTATACATACTGATCATGCTGCAATTAGATACCTAATGCAAAAGAAAGATGCTAAGCCAAGGCTTATTAGATGGGTACTTCTGTTGCAAGAATTTGATTTACATGTTGTAGATAGGAAAGGTGCTGATAATCCTGTTGCTGATAATTTGTCTAGATTGGAAAATATTGCTTATGATCCTGTTCCTGTTAATGATAGTTTTCCAAATGAACAATTGGCTGTAATAAAGGTGAGCTCGCGAGACAGTACTTGGTATGCTGATTATGCTAACTTTATTGTTTCCAAGTACTTGTCTCCAACCTTTTCAGCCCAGCAAAGGAGGAAATTCTTTTATGACTTGAGGCATTATTTCTGGGATGACCCACACTTAAATAAAGAAGGAGTGGATGGTATTCTGCGAAGATGTGTTCCCGAATATGAACAGCAAGAGATATTGAGTAAATGTCATGGTAGTGCTTGTGGAGGACATCACCCCGGAGATAGAACCGCGCAAAAGGTTCTACAATCAGGTTTTTATTGGCCAACTCTCTTCAAAGATGCAAGGAAGTTTATTTTATCTTGTGATGAATGTCAAAGGGTTGGTAATATCTCCAGACGCAATGAAATGCCTATGAATTATACTCTTGTTATTGCACCGTTCGATTGTTGGGGATTTGACTTCATGGGACCTTTTCCCTCTTCAGAAGGTAACACTCATATATTTGTTGATGTTGATTATGTTACTAAATAGGTGGAAGCCATACCTACAAAAAGTGTTGACGGTGAGACCTTGATACGTCTCCGACGTATCGATAATTTCTTATGTTCCATGCCACATTATTGATGATATCTACATGTTTTATGCATATTTTATGTCATATTTATGCGTTTTCCGGAACTAACCAATTGACGAAACTCCAGAAAGACTCCAGGGGCGCCGCCACCGTCGCGAAACTCCAATGCGGGGGACAGAACTCTCTGTTCCGGCACCCTGCCGGGACGGGGAATTGCCCCCGGAGCCATCTCCACCGCCGTCTTCACCGCCATCTTCACCGCCATCGCTGCCTCCATGATGAGGAGGGAGTAATCCACCCCCGAGGCTGAGGGCTCCGTTGTAGCTATGTGGTTCATCTCTCTCCCATGTACCTCAATACAATAATCTCATGAGCTGCTTTACATGATTGAGATTCATATGAGTTTTGTATCACTACTATTCTATGTGCTACTCTAGTGATGTTATTAAAGTACTCTATTCCTCCTGCACGGTGTAATGGTGACAGTGTGTGCCCCGTGTTAGTACTTGGCGTAGGCTATGATTGTAATCTCTTGTAGATTATGAAGTTAACTATTGCTATGATAGTATTGATGTGATCTATGCCTCCTTCATAGTGTGATGGTGACAGTGTGCATGCTATGTTAGTTCTTGGTGTAATTGTGTTGATCTATCTTACACTCTAAGGTTATTTAAATATGAACGTTGAATATTGTGGAGCTTGTTAACTCCGGCATTGAGGGTTCGTGTAATCCTACACAGTTAGCGGTGTTCATCATCCAACAAAAGAGTGTAGAGTAGTCCTATTATGTGATCATTGTTGAGAGTGTCCACTAGTGAAAGCAGGATCCCTGGGCCTTGCTTCCAAGCATCGAATCTCCGTTTGTTTACTGTTTTACTGCGTTACTACTGCTGCGTTACTACTGCTTGTTTACTGTCCTGGGCAAAGCACTTTTCTGGTGCCGTTGCTACTATATATTCATACCACATGTATTTCACTATCTCTTCGCCGAACTAGTGCACCTATTAGGTGTGTTGGGGACACAAGAGACTTCTTGCTTTGTGGTTGCAGGGTTGCATGAGAGGGATATCTTTGACCTCTTCCTCCCTGAGATCGATAAACCTTGGGTGATCCACTTAAGGGAAACTTGCTGCTGTTCTACAAACCTCTGCTCTTGGAGGCCTAACACTGTCTACAAGAATAGAAGCTCCCGTAGACATCAAGCACTTTTCTGGCGCCGTTGCCGGGGAGGAAAGGTAAAAGGCACTCATACTCCGGTTCCAGGTAACAGTACTTTTCTGGCGCCATTGTGTGTGTGCTCGAAGCTATTTCCTTTAGATCCTGCAATTGCATCTTTTTGTTTCTTGTTTACACTAGTTAGGCATAATGGAAAACAACAAAAATATGAGAGATCTTTATGAAATTTATCTTGAATTAGGACATGATGTGTTTGAAGAGAGAATTAAAAAACCCATGGAACTTTATATGCATGCTAATGGGAATGTTATTAATATGAATGCTTTGAACACTATTGTTGCTAATGCTATGGAAAATTCTAAGCTTGGGGAAGCTGGTTTTGATGAGCATGATCTTTTTAGTCCCCCAAGCATTGGGGAGAAAATTTTCTTTGATGATACTTTACCTCCTATTTATGATTATTATAGTGATAGTAGCCTTTTGGTACCGCCTGTTATGGAGGATGAATTTAATTATGATTACAATATGCCTCCTATATTTGATGATGAGAAAAAAATGATAGCTACTTTGTTGAATTTGCTCCCACTACAACTAATAAAATTGATTATGCTTATGTGGAGAGTAATAATTTTATGCATGAGACTCATGATAAGAATGTTTCACTTGATAGTTATATTGTTGAGTTTGCTCATGTTGCTACTGAAAGTTATTATGAGAGAGGAAAATATGGTTGTAGAAATTTTCATGTTATTAAAATGCCTCTCTATGTGCTGAAATTTTTGAAGCTACACTTGTTATATCTTCCTATGCTTGTTACTTTGCTCTTCATGAACTTGTTTATTTACAAGATTCCTTTTCATAGGAAGCATGTTAGACTTAAATGTGTTTTGAATTTAACTCTTGATGCTCTCTTTTGCTTCAAATAATATTTCTTGCGAGTGCATCATTAAAACTGCTGAGCCCATCTTAATGGCTATAAAGAAAGAACTTCTTGGGAGATAACCCATGTGTTATTTTGCTACAGTACTTTGTTTTATATTTGTGTCTTGGAAGTTGTTTACTACTGTAGCAACCTCTCCTTATCTTAGTTTTGTGTTTTGTTGTGCCAAGTAAAGTCGTTGATAGTAAGGTTCATACTAGATTTGGATTACTGCGCAGAAACAGATTTCTTTGCTGTCACAAATATGGGCAAAATTCTCTGTAAGTAACTCAGAAAATTATGCCAATTTACGTGAGTGATCCTCAGATATGTACGCAACTTTCATTCAATTTGAGCATTTTCATTTGAGCAAGTATGGTGCCTCAATAAAATTCATCTTTACGGACTGTTCTGTTTTGACAGATTCTGCCTTTTATTTCGCATTGCCTGTTTTGATATGTTCGATGAATTTTTCGATTCCATTGACTTTCAGTAGCTTTGAGCAATGTCCAGAAGTTTTAAGAATGATTGTGTCACCTCTGAACATGTGAGTTTTTGATTATGCACTAACCCTCTAATGAGTTTGTTTCGAGTTTGGTGTGGAGGAAGTTTTCAAGGGTCAAGAGAGGAGGATGATATACTACGATCAAGAAGAGTGAAAAGTCTAAGCTTGGGGATGCCCCGGTGGTTCATCCCTGCATATTTCAAGAAGACTCAGGCATCTAAGCTTGGGGATGCCCAAGGCATCCCCTTCTTCATCGACAAATTATCAGGTTCCTTCTCTTGAAACTATATTTTTATTCGGTCACATCTTATGTACTTTACTTGGAGCGTCTGTATGTTTCTTGTTTTTGTTCTTGTTTGAATAAATGCTTGTGTGGGAGAGAGACACGCTCCGCTGGTTCGTATGAACACATGTGTTCTTAGCTCTTAATGTTCATGGCGAAGGTTGAAACTGCTTCGTTAATTGTTGTATGGTTGGAAACGGAAAATGCTACATGTAGTAATTGGTATAATGTCTTGGATAATGTGATACTTGGCAATTGTTGTGCTCATGTTTAAGCTCTTGCATCATATACTTTGCACCTATTAGTGAAGAATACATAGAGCTTGCTAAAATTTGGTTTGCATAATTGGTCTCTCTAAGGTCTAGATAATTTCTAGTAAGGTGTTTGAACAACAAGGAAGACGATGTATAGTCTTATAATGCTTGTAATATGTCTTTTATGTAAGTTTTGTTGTACTAGTTCATACTTGTGTTTGCTTCAAACAACCTTGCTAGCCTAAGCCTTGTATCGAGAGGGAATACTTCTCATGCATCTAAAATACTTGAGCCAACCACTATGCCATTTGTGTCCACCATACCTACCTACTGCATGGTATTTCTCCGCCATTCCAAAGTAAATTGCTTGAGTGCTACCTTTAAACAATTCAAAATTTATCACCTCTGATTTGTGTCAATGTTTTATAGCTCATGAGGAAGTATGTGGTGTTTATCTTTCAATCTTGTTGGGCAACTTTCACCAATGGACTAGTGGCTTCATCCGCTTATCCAATAATTTTGCAAAAAGAGCTGGCAATGGGATTCCCAGTCCCAAATTAATTAACAAAAATAGACACTCCTCCATGGTATGTGATTGTTGGACGGCACCCGAAGGATTCGGTTAGCCATGGCTTGTGTAAGCAAAGGTTGGGAGGAGTGTCATCATAATAAAACTAAAATAAAAAGGCACTCCTTCATGGTATGAGATTGTTGGCAGGCACCCGAGGATTCGGTTAGCCATGGTTTGTGAAAGAAAGGTTGGAAGGAGTGCCACCCAAAAATAAAATAAAATGGGATCCGCTCTTTGAAGGTTTGTCTGGCAAGGGGGTTAGAGTACCCACTACCATTCGTTGACAACAACATACACCTCTCAAAACTTTATTTTTATGCTCTCTTTATGTTTTCAAAATAAAAGCTCTAGCACAAATATAGCAATCAATGCTTCCCTCTGCGAAGGGCCATTCTTTTACTTTTATTGTTGAGTCAATTCACCTATCTCTCTCCACCTCAAGAAGCAAACATTTGTGTGAACTGTGCATTGATTCCTACATACTTGCTTATTGCACTTATTATATTACTCTATGTTGACAATATCCATGAGATATACATGTTATAAGTTGAAAGCAACCGCTGAAACTTAATCTTCCATTGTGTTGCTTCAATGCCTCTACTATGAATTTATTGCTTTATGAGTTAACTCTTATGCAAGACTTATTGATGCTTGTCTTGAAAGTACTATTCATGAAAAGTCTTTGCTATATGATTCATTTGTTTACTCATGTCATTTACCATTGCTTTGATCGCTGCATTCATTACATGTGTTTACAATAGTATGATCAAGTTTATGATGGCATGTCACTCCAGAAATTATCTTTGTTTATCGTTTACCTGCTCGGGACGAGCAGAAACTAAGCTTGGGGATGCTGATACGTCTCCGACGTATCGATAATTTCTTATGTTCCATGCCACATTATTGATGATATCTACATGTTTTATGCATATTTTATGTCATATTTATGTGTTTTCCGGAACTAACCAATTGACGAAACTCCAGAAAGACTCCAGGGGCGCCGCCACCGTCGCGAAACTCCAATTCGGGGGACAGAACTCTCTGTTCCGGCACCCTGCCGGGACGGGGAATTGCCCCCGGAGCCATCTCCACCGCCGTCTTCACCGCCATCTTCACCGCCATCGCTGCCTCCATGATGAGGAGGGAGTAATCCACCCCCGAGGCTGAGGGCTCCGCTGTAGCTATGTGGTTCATCTCTCTCCCATGTACCTCAATACAATAATCTCATGAGCTGCTTTACATGATTGAGATTCATATGAGTTTTGTATCACTACTATTCTATGTGCTACTCTAGTGATCTTATTAAAGTACTCTATTCCTCCTGCACGGTGTAATGGTGACAGTGTGTGCCCCGTGTTAGTACTTGGCGTAGGCTATGATTGTAATCTCTTGTAGATTATGAAGTTAACTATTGCTATGATAGTATTGATGTGATCTATGCCTCCTTCATAGTGTGATGGTGACAGTGTGCATGCTATGTTAGTTCTTGGTGTAATTGTGTTGATCTATCTTACACTCTAAGGTTATTTAAATATGAACGTTGAATATTGTGGAGCTTGTTAACTCCGGCATTGAGGGTTCGTGTAATCCTACACAGTTAGCGGTGTTCATCATCCAACAAAAGAGTGTAGAGTAGTCCTATTATGTGATCATTGTTGAGAGTGTCCACTAGTGAAAGCAGGATCCCTGGGCCTTGCTTCCAAGCATCGAATCTCCGTTTGTTTACTGTTTTACTGCGTTACTACTGCTTGTTTACTATCCTGGGCAAAGCACTTTTCTGGTGCCGTTGCTACTATATATTCATACCACATGTATTTCACTATCTCTTCGCCGAACTAGTGCACCTATTAGGTGTGTTGGGGACACAAGAGACTTCTTGCTTTGTGGTTGCAGGGTTGCATGAGAGGGATATCTTTGACCTCTTCCTCCCTGAGATCGATAAACCTTGGGTGATCCACTTAAGGGAAACTTGCTGCTGTTCTACAAACCTCTGCTCTTGGAGGCCCAACACTGTCTACAAGAATAGAAGCTCCCGTAGACATCAGACCTCTTTAAGAATGCTTTTAGATATTATTTTTCCTCGATTTGGAGTTCCTAGATATATTATGACTGATGGAGGTTCTCATTTTATTCATGGTGGTTTTAGAAAAACTCTTGCTAAATATGGTATTAATCATAGAATTGCTTCCGCTTATCATCCTCAGACTAGTGGGCAAGTAGAACTATCGAATAGAGAGATTAAATCTATCTTGCAAAAGACTGTTAATAAAACTAGAAAGAATTGGGCTAGTAAATTGAAGGAAGCACTATGGGCTTATAGAACTGCTTATAAAAATCCCATGGGAATGTCACCTTATAAAATGGTTTATGGAAAAGCTTGTCATTTACCTTTAGAACTAGAGCACAAAGCTTATTGGGCTGTTAGAGAACTAAATAAAGATCCTAAACTTGCTGGTAAGAAGAGGTTGCTGCAATTGAGTTCTCTAGATGAATGGAGAAGTGAAGCTTATGAAAATGCTAAACTCTTTAAAGAGAAAGTTAAAAAATGGCATGATAGAAGGATTATCAAAAGAGAATTTAATATTGGAGATAAAGTCCTATTGTATCGGTCTCGTCTCAGATTTTTTGCAGGGAAATTACTCTCGAAATGGGAAGGACCATATGTTGTTGAGGAGGTGTATCGTTCAGGAGCAATTAAAATTAGCTCTCTCCAAGGCAATGCCACACAAGTGGTGAATGGACAAAGACTCAAGCATTATATCTCAGGTGATTCTTATAATATAGATGTTGATGTTATTCGAGTGGAAACACCGGAGGCTTTCATCAAAGGTCAAATTGACAGTCCGCCAGAACTCGACTTTGAATAGGTAACAGTACTGGTAATATAAAGTTCGCGATTTACTTTCCGAACAATGTTTTTGCTGTTTTTGGAAAATATGAAAAACTAGCACATAGCCCGTGCTTCTCTACGGAACCATGATAATATCAATGGAAAACTTTTTTTTCAAATATTTATGGGATTTCTTACAAATGCACATACTCTATTGAAGGTGCCTCAGAAGTGAATGATATTTGTTTACCTTGAACAATATTTAGATAAACTTGTTATATATTTTACAAACATGATATATTGGTATAGCTAACCAAACATGATCTTTTGCGCAACCACCATTTCCTTGCTGTCAGATCTCTCCTCCTAGAAGTGTAATCCATGACAGATGTAGCCGGTCAGATATTTTTAGGAAGTCAACCGTGATCTTCTTAAAAAATTGATCAAATTAGTATAGAAATGGATGCGTATGTTGAGAAGGCAAGATTATGTTTGTCCAACCTATCATCTTTGGATGTGCAGGGCTGTAGCGATGTACTACCATCAGCTGCAGGTGGTCGTAGAATTCTATCATCTCCCTAGATACCCAATTCTATATGCGCGTCCTATTCCTCTAGGATTCAGCCGCTGCCTCCTCTGTCCCGGCCGCCTCCTGCACTGCTGCACTGCTGTTTGATATCCCGTGCCCCAACCACCCCGCGTCCCTGCGGTAGCGAGCTCCTCTGCCTAGGCCTCGCTCCCGTCCTCAGCTCTGGCTCCTTCGAAACCCTCCTCGCGCCGGCCGCGGCGAGCTCCTCCGCCCAGGCCTCGCTATTGGCCTCAGCTCTGGCTGCTGGGAAGACGCTCCTCGTGCGCGGCGCGGCGCGGCCAGGTGAGACGACGGCCTGGAAGATGCAACAGCCAGAGGAAACGACGCTGCCCCCGCTGCCTTTCGCGCGCAGGCGGGGATCTTGGTGCAGCGGTTTTGAAAGAGCAGGGATCGTAGCCCAGGCGTTGCGGGGATGAGGGAGAAGGCGTTGCGCGGATCGTGGCCCAGGCGTTGCAGGTGTTCGACCCGGTTCCGTTTCGCAGCCGCTTTTCTAGGGTGGCCCGGTCGAGGGAGCGATGTGCGCCGGCCTCGTGCGACGTACAAACAATGGTAGTAAAGATCTGCGACGTACGGACCAACGGATTGAGATTTAATAGTTAAGATTACGAGATCGAAACGGAGTGGAGGAGACGCACGAGGGCGTGCCCTCATAGGCCGGCGCGGGCCCCAGCCAGGCCGCGCTGCCCTATGAGGTGGCCACCTCGTCGCCCCTCTCCGACTCTGGTTCGACCTGGTACTTTCCTTATGACATACAAATTCCTGCTATATAATCCCCCGGACCCCTGGAGGTCCGTATATCGTTTTCTTGACGTGTTTTGTTTCGAGTTGTTTCTGCCAGGATTTGCTTCGGATCTAGAGCCATCATGTCTTCGTCGGAAACTCCGAAGGACAGCTCCTGCAAGGACGTTGACAACTTGTACATGAACGAGCTGAGGATGCACCCCAAGGAGTTGCTGCTCGTTGATGGAGAAATGCAGATCAAAGATGTCCAGGGTCCTAAAGGAGAAGGAAGCTTGGAAGACAGGATGGAGAAGCTAGAACAAGAGGTCTTCAACTACAAGAAGATGGCTGAGCGTGAGGTGGACATCTTCCACAAGATTGTGTCTGAACTTATCGATGCACACGAGAAGGAGACTGCAAAGCTATGGGGCGACATCCTCTCACTTCACGACACCACCAACAAACTCCAAGCCCAACTCTATGACGTTCAGAATCAGAACTGTGAGTATGAAAACAGGTTTAAACACATAAGCTATGCTGCTAGTTTCAGGATTCCCGAGACCAAGATGTCGTGTGTTGATGGAGAGCCTCTTCCTTGGAAATCTGATGATGGGAATTCATCACCACCACCGCCGAAGGAGTAATTCATCATCGTTATTGGCATCCCCTTGGTTTGTTCCAAGCTTGGGGGAGTGCCGCGGTATCACATCACCAATACCTTTTACTTTTTACTATCAAGTAGTGTCATATCATGAGTAGGGAAGTTATCATATAAGATGGGTTGCAGTGTGGAAGTATCTCTCCTTTAGTTGGTTGTCTGTGTATCCCTTGGTGTGAGTTATCGTTATGGAATATTAATGAGAAGTCTTATCATTTACATATTGCACATCTTATTTTAGTTTGCAATCCTTATTATATGATTGATCTTGTTATTAGTATTGGTATCACTTTGGGAGTATTGAATAAATCTATTTGGTTTTGGCAAACTTAGCATTGGTCAATAGCAACAACACTTTGAGGTTTAAGTAGAAAAGAGAAATACATGTAGATATGTTGTTTCATTATCTTTCTTTCTTGTTAGCTCATAGCTTATTATTCTGAAGTTAAAATTGTTTGTGCTTACAAGGAAGATGCATGATTGTTTCTATCACATGTATATTTGTTTGTTTTCCCTCGACTCTTATGCTTGCTAATTAACCTTGCTAGCCAAAGACCTGTACTAAGAGGGAATACTTCTCGTGCATCCAAACCTCAACCCAAACCTATGCCATTTGTGTCCACCATAACTACCTACTACATGGTATTTCCTGCCATTCCAAGTAAATACTTCGTGTGCTACCTTTAAATAATTCAAAATTTATTATCTCTTATTTGTGTCAATGTTTTATAGCTCATGAGGAAGTATGTGGTGTTTTATCTTTCAACCTTGTTGGGCAACTTTCATCAATGGACTAGTGGCTTCATCCACTTATCCAATAACTTTGCAAAAAGAGCTGGCAATGGGGTTCCCAGTCCCAAATTAATTAACCTAAATAGACACTCCTCCATGGTATGTGATTGTTGGACGGCACCCGAAGGATTCAGTTAGCCATGGTTTGAGAAAGCAAAGGTGGGGAGGAGTGTCATCATAATAAAACTAAAATAAAAGGGCACTCCTTCATGGTATGAGATTGTTGGCAGGCACCCGAGGTTTCGGTTAGCCATGGTTTGTGAAAGAAAGGTTGGAAGGAGTGCCACACAAAAATAAAAATAATTCATGGGAGCCGCTCTTTGAAGGTTTGTCTGGCAAGGGGGTTAGAGTACCCGCTACCAGTCGTTGACAACAACAAACACCTCTCAAAATGTTACTTTTATTCTCTTTATATGATTTCAAAACTGAAAAAGCTCTAGCACATGATTTAATCCCTGCTTCCCTCTGCGAAGGGCCTATCTTTTACTTTATGTTGAGTCAGTAAACCTATTTCCCTCCATCTTAAGCAAGCATTTGAGTTGTTGTGATCAAACCATTATATTGTGATTTACCTCATCATGTCTTTTATTCTTCCTTGTTTAGTATAAGTTTTATCTGAATGAGTATAGCTTTGAAAGTTATCAATGATCATGAGGAAACTATTATGATTGAGTATGCAAGTTGTGCCATATAAACTTTAACATGAGAGCGCTGCTCGATAAGATAAGTATAACCTGTTAATCGTTCTCTGACCAAGAACGAAGTTTGCCATCACCAACTATGATTTCTTATGCACCTTTATTTGTGATTACCTTATACTTGTTCCAAGTTGAATTATATGAGGAAGTTGTTTACTAGAATGTCTTGTATGAATGAATATGATGCTTCTTGTCCGTATTTTATTTATCGACTCTTCACTCCATAAACATGTGGTCCTGTTTACCGAGTTCAGTTTCGCTTGGGGACAAGCGAAGTCTAAGCTTGGGGGGAGTTGATACGTCCAATTTGCATCACTATTTTATATCATAATTTGCTGTTATTCATTGATATATTTCATATTTGGAGATGATACTTATGTTATTTCATCTATTTTGCATGATTCATGATTATTGGAGGATCGCGCACCGGAGTCAGGATTCTGCTGGAAAAAGCGCCGTCAGAATGCAATATTTCGGAAGATCAACAATTGACGAAAGTTATATGAAAAATCCTATTTTTCCAGAAGATGATGAGAGCCAGAAGGAGGAGCCGAGGAGGGCCACCATGGGCCCCCCTCACAGGCCGGCACGGGCCCTGCCCTAGCCGCGCCGGCTTGTGGGGAGGGGGCCCACAGCCCCCTCTGGCCTCCTCTCCTTCGCGTATTTCTTCGTCCCAAAAACCTAAGCTCCAGGGAGTAAGTCGCGAAGAGTCACAGCCGCCTCTGCGGGGCGGAGAACACTAGAGAGAAAAGAGCTCTCCGGCAGGCTGAGATCTGCCGGGGAAATTCCCTCCCGGAGGGGGAAATCGACGCCATCGTCACCGCCATCGAGCTGGACATCATCTCCATCACCATCATCATCATCTCCATCATCATCACCGCCGTCTCCACCGCTGCACATCGTCACCGCTGTAACAATTTGGGTTTGATCTTGATTGTTTGATAGGGGAAACTCTCCCGGTATTGATTTCTACTTGTTATTGATGCTATTGAGTGAAACCGTTGAACCAAGGTTTATGTTCAGATTGTTATTCATCATCATATTACCTCTGATCATGTTCCATATGATGTCTCGTGAGTAGTTCGTTTAGTTCTTGAGGACATGGGTGAAGTCTAAATGTTAGTAGTGAAGTATGGTTGAGTAATATTTAATGTTATGATATTTAAGTTGTGGTGTTATTCTTTTAGTGGTGTCGTGTGAACGTCGACTACACGACACTTCACCTTTATGGGCCTAGGGGAATGCATCTTGTACTCGTTTGCCAATTGTGGGGTTGCCGGAGTGACAGAAACCTAAACCCCCGTTGGTATATCGATGCAGGAGGGATAGCAGGATCTCAGAGTTTAAGGCTATGGTTAGATTTATCTTAATTACTTTCTTGTAGTTGCGGATGCTTGCAAGGGGTATAATCACAAGTATGTATTAGTCCTAGGAAGGGCGGTACATTAGCATAGGTTCACCCACACAACACTTATCAAAACAATGAAGATTAATTAGCCGTATGTAGCGAAAGCACTAGACTAAAATCCCGTGTGTCCTCGAGAACGTTTGGCTATTATAAGTAAACAAACCGGCTTGTCCTTTGTGCTAAAAAGGATTGGGCCACTCGCTGCAATTATTACTCTCGCACTTTACTTACTCGTACTTAATTCATCTGCTACATCAAAACCCCCTGAATACTTGTCTGTGAGCATTTACAGTGAATCCTTCATCGAAACTGCTTGTCAACACCTTCTGCTCCTCGTTGGGATTGACATTCTTACTTATCGAAGATACTACGATACACCCCCTATACTTGTGGGTCATCAGAGGCGATCTCCTGAATCCCCCGAGATGGGATTGGCGGCGGCGTCTCTGGAAGGTTTTCCGTATCGTGGCTCTCGGTACTGGGGGTTTCGCGACGAAGACCTTAAGTAGGCGGAAGGGCAGGTCAGGAGGCGCCACGGGGGCCCCACACAACAGGGCCGCGCGGGCCCCCTGTAGGCCGCGCCGCCCTACTGTGGCGGCGCCCCGTGGCCCCACTTCGTCTCTCCCTCGGACTTCTGGAAGCTTCGTGGCAAAATAGGCCCCTAGGCGTTGATTTCGTCCAATTCCGAGAATATTTCCTTACTAGGATTTCTGAAACCAAAAACAGCAGAAAACAGCAACTGGCTCTTCGGCATCTCGTTAATAGGTTAGTGCCGGAAAATGCATAAATATGACATAAAGTATGCATAAAACATGTAGGTATCATCAATAAAGTGGCATGGAACATAAGAAATTATCGATACGTTGGAGACGTATCAGCATCCCCAAGCTTAGTTCCTGCTCGTCCCGAGTAGGTAAACGGTAACAAAGATAATTTCTGGAGTGACATGCCATCATAACCTTGATCGTACTATTGTAAGCACATGTAATGAATGCAGCGATCAAAACAATGTTAAATGACATGAGTAAACAAATGAATCATATAGCAAAGACTTTTCATGAATAGTACTTTCAAGACAAGCATCAATAATTCTTGCATAAGAGTTAACTCATAAAGCAATAATTCATAGTAAAGGCATTGAAGCAACACAAATAAAGATTAAGTTTCAGCGGTTGCTTTCAACTTGTAACGTGTATATCTCATGGATAGTTGTCAATGTAAAGTAATATAACAAGTGCAATATGCAAGTATGTAGGAATCAATGCACAGTTCACACAAGTGTTTGCTTCTTGAGATGGAGAGAAATAGGTGAACTGACTCAACATAAAAGTAAAAGAAAGGCCCTTCGCAGAGGGAAGCATTGATTGCTATATTTGTGCTAGAGCTTTGGTTTTGAAAACAAGAAACAATTTTGTCAACGGTAGTAATAAAGCATATGCATCATGTAAATTATATCCTACAAGTTGCAAGCCTCATGCATAGTATACTAATAGTGCCCGCACCTTGTCCTAATTAGCTCGGATTACCTGGATTATCACCGCAATACATATGTTTTAACCAAGTGTCACAAAGGGGTACCTCTATGCCGCCTGTACAAAGGTCTAAGGAGAAAGTTCGCATTGGATTTCTCGCATTTGATTATTCTCAACTTAGACATCCATACCGGGACAACATAGACAACAGATAATGGACTCCTCTTTAGTGCTTAAGCATTCAAAAATTATTAATTTTCTCATATGAGATTGAGGATATTTGTCCAAAACTGAAACTTCCACCATGGATCATGGCTTTAGTTAGCGGCCCAATGTTCTTCTCTAACAGTATGCATGCTCAAACCATTCAACTCATGGTAAATCACCCTTACTTCAGACAAGACAGACATGCATAGCAACTCACATGATATTCAACAAAGAGTAGTTGATGGCGTCCCCAGGAACATGGTTATCGCACAACAAGCAACTTAATAAGAGATAAAGTGCATAAGTACATATTCAGTACCACAATAGTTTTTAGGCTATTTGTCCCATGAGATATATATTGTAAAGATGAAGAATGGAAATTTTAAAGGTAGCACTCAAGCAATTTACTTTGGAATGGCGGAGAAATACCATATAGTAGGTAGGTATGGTGGACACAAGTGGCATAGTGGTTGGCTCAAGGATTTTAGATGCGTGAGAAGTATTCCCTCTCGATACAAGGTTTAGGCTAGCAAGGTTATTTGAAACAAACACAAGTATGAAGCGGTGCAGCAAAACTCACATAAAAGACATATTGTAAACAGTATAAGACTCTACACCGTCTTCCTTGTTGTTCAAACTCTTACTAGAAATTATCTAGACCTTAGAGAGACCAATTATGCAAACCAAATTTTAGCAAGCTCTATGTATTTCTTCACTAATAGGTGCAAAGTATATGATGCAAGAGCTTAAACATGAGCACAACAATTGCCAAGTATCAAATTATCCAAGACATTTTACCAATTACTACATGTAGCATTTCCCGTTTCCAACCATATAACAATTTAACGAAGAAGATTCAACCTTCGCCATGAACACTATGAGTAAAGCCTAAGGATATATTTGTCCATATGCAACAGTGGAGCATGTCTCTCTCCCACACAATGAATGCTAGGATCCATTTTATTCAAACAAAACAAAAACAAAAACAAACCGACGCTCCAAGCAAAGTACATAAGATGTGATGGAATAAAAATATAGTTTCACTAGAGGAACCTGATAATGTTGTCGATGAAGAAGGGGATGCCTTGGGCATCCCCAAGCTTAGACGCTTGAGTCTTCTTGAAATATAAAGGGGTGAACCACCGGGGCATCCCCAAGCTTAGAGCTTTCACTCTCCTTGATCATATTGTATCATCTCCCTCTCTTGATCCTTGAAAACTTCCTCCACACCAAACTCAAAACAACTCATTAGAGGGTTAGTGCATAATCAAAATTCACATGTTCAGAGGTGACATAATCATTCTTAACACTTCTGGACATTGCACAAAACTACTGAAAGTTAACGGAATCGAAAAAATCCATCAAGCATAGCAAAACCGGCAACGCGAAATAAAAGGCAGAATCTGTCAAAATAGAACAGTTCGTAAAGACGAATTTTGTTGAGGCACCAGACTTGCTCAAATGAAAATGCTAAAATTGAATGAAAGTTGAGTACATATCTGAGGATCACTCACGTAAATTGGCATAATTTTCTGAGTTACCTACAGAGAATTAGGTCCAGATTCGTGACAGCAAAGAAATCTGTTTCTGCGCAGTAATCCAAATCTAGTATGAACCTTACTATCAAAGACTTTACTTGGAACAACAATGCAACAAAACTAAGATAAGGAGAGGTTGCTACAGTAGTAACAACTTCCAAGACTCAAATATAAAATAAAAGTGTAGTAGTAAAATCATGGGTTATCTCCCAAGAAGTGCTTTCTTTATAGCCATTAAGATGGGCTCAATAATTTTAATGATGCACCCCCAAGAAATAAGAGTTGAAGCAAAAGAGAGCATAAAAAAGAAAATTCAAAACACATTTAAGTCTAACCCACTTCCTATGAAAATGAATCTTGTAAATAAACAAGTTCATGAAGCATAATGCAACAAGCATAGAAAGACTAGACAAGCGCAACTTCAAGATTTTCAGCAAAAAGAGAGGTGTTTTAGTAACATGAAAGTTTCTACAACCATACTTTCCTCTCTCACAATAATATCCAGTAGCATCGTGAGCAAATCAACAATATAACTATCAAATGAAACATTCTTATCATGAGTCTCATGCATAAAATTATTACTCTCCACATAAGCATAATCAATTTTATTAGTTGTAGTGGGAGCAAATTCAACAAAGTAGCTATCATTATTATTCTCATCAAGTCTAGGAGACATAGTATAATCATAATAAAATTTACTCTCCATAGTAGGTGGCACCAAAAGACCACTATCATTATAATCATCATAAATAGGAGGCAAAGTATCATCAAAGAAAATTTTCTCCTCAATGCTTGGGGGACTAAAAATATCATGCTTATCAAAACCAGCTTCCCTAAGCTTAGATTCTTCCATAGCTTTAGAAATAATAGTGTTCATACTAATAAAATTGCTACTAGCATGCAAATAAGGTTCAATATGTTTTTTAATTTTCGCATCAAACAATCCATGTCTTAGCTCAGGAAATAGCTTCAAAAGCTCACTGTTACTTTCCATTATGCTTAACTAGTGAAATAAAAACATGCATGATATTAAGTAAAGTAAAACAAGTAACTAATTTTTTTGTGTTTTTTTATATAGTGCAGCAAACAAAGTAGTAAATAAAAGTAAACCAAGACAAAAACAAAGTAAAGAGAATGGAGGTGGAGACTCCCCTTGCAGCGTGTCTTGATCTCCCCGGCAACGGCGCCAGAAATTTATTTGCTGGCGTGCAGTTGACGTGGGAGTTAGAAATCTCTGTGGTATAATTATCCTTCACGTCCCCGGCAACGGCGCCAGAAATTTAGCTTGACACGCGTACAACACGCGACCGTTAGGAACCCCAAGTGGAAGGTGTGATGCGTACAGCAGTAAGTTTCCCTCAGTTAGAAACCAAGGTTTATCGAACCAGTAGGAGTCAAGAAGCACGTTGAAGGTTGATGGCGGCGAAGTGTAGTGCGGCGCAACACCAGGGATTCCGGCGCCAACGTGGAACCTGCACAACACAACCAAATTACTTTGCCCCAACGTGACAGTGAGGTTGTCAATCTCACCGGCTTGCTGTAACAAAGGATTAGATGTATAGTGTGGATGATGATTGTTTGCAGAAAATAGTAGAACAAGTATTGCAGTAGATTGTATTCGATTAAAAGAATGGACCGGGGTCCACAGTTCACTAGAGGCGTCTCTCCGATAAGAATAAGCATGTTGGGTGAACAAATTACAGTTGGGCAATTGACAAATAAAGAGGGCATGACCATGCACATACATGATATGATGAGTATAGTGAGATTTAACTGTCACTGTCCCAGATTTAATGGAGGCATGAACCCACTATCGAGCATAAATACTCCCTCTTGGAGTTAAGAGCAAAAGCTTGGCCAGAGCCTCTACTAATAACGGAGAGCATGCAAGATCATAAACAACACATAGATAATAGATTGATAATCAACATAGCATATTATTCTCTATTCATCGGATCCCAACAAACACAACATGTAGCATTACAGATAGATGATCTTGATCATGTTAGGCAGCTCACAAGATCCAACAATGAAGCACAATTAGGAGAAGACGACCATCTAGCTACTGCTATGGACCCATAGTCCAGGGGTGAACTACTCACTCATCACTCCGGAGGCGACCATGGCGGTGAAGATTCCTCCGGGAGATGATTCCCCTCTCCGGCAGGGTGCCGGAGGCGATCTCCTGAATCCCCCGAGATGGGATTGGCGGCAGCGGCGTCTCTGGAAGGTTTTCCGTATCGTGGCTCTCGGTACTGGGGGTTTCGCGACGAAGACCTTAAGTAAGCGGAAGGGCAGGTCAGGAGGCGCCACGGGGGCCCCACACAATAGGGCCGCGCGGGCCCTCTGTAGGCCGCGCCGCCCTACTGTGGCGGCGCCCCGTGGCCCCACTTCGTCTCTCCCTCGGACTTCTGGAAGCTTCGTGGCAAAATAGGCCCCTGGGCGTTGATTTCGTCCAATTCCGAGAATATTTCCTTACTAGGATTTCTGAAACCAAAAACAGCAGAAACAAAGAATCGGCTCTTCGGCATCTCGTTAATAGGTTAGTGCCGGAAAATGCATAAATATGACATAAAGTATGCATAAAACATGTAGGTATCATCAATAAAGTGGCATGGAACATAAGAAATTATCGATACGTTGGAGACGTATCAGCGCCCAGGTGTGGTGTGGGGCCTCCCTGGCCCGCCTCCGACTCTCCTTCGGTGATCTGGAACCTTCCGGGAAAAATAAGATATTTGGTCTTTGTTTCGTCGAATTCCTAGAATATTGCCCGAACAGCCTTTCTGGAACCAAAAACAACAGAAAACAGGAACTGGCACTGTGGCATCTTGTTAATAGGTTAGTTCCGGAAAATCCATAAAATCATTATAAAGTGTGAGCAAAACATGTAGGTATTGTCATAAAACTAGCATGGAACATCAGAAATTATAGATACGTTGGAGACGTATGAAGCATCCCCAAGCTTAGTTCCTACTCGCCCTCGAGTAGGTAAACGATAAAAAGAATAATTTCTGTAGTGACATGCTACTTACATAATCTTGATCATACTATTGTAAAGCATATGAAATGAATGAAGTGACTCAAGGCAACGATCTATAGTTTGCTAACAAATAGATAACATATAGCAAAACTTTTCATGAATAGTACTTTCAAGACGAGCATCAAAAAGTCTTGTATAAAAGTTAACTCATAAAGCAATAAATTCAAAGTAAAGGCATTGAAGCAACACAAAAGAAGATTTAAGTTTCAGCAGTTGCTTTCAACTTTCAACATACATATCTCATGGATAATTGTCAACATAAAGTAATATGATGAATGCAAATAAGAAAGTATGTAAGAATCAATGCACAGTTGACACAAGTGTTTGCTTCTAAGATAGAAAGAAGTAGGTAAACTGACTCAACATAATGTAAAAGAATGACCCTTCGCAGAGGGAAGCATGGATTACTATATTTGTGCTAGAGCTTTTATTTTGAAAACATAGAAACAATTTTGTCAACGGTAGTAATAAATCATATGTGTTATGCATAAGACATCTTATAAGTTGCAAGCCTCATGCATAGATTACCAATAGTGCTTGCACCTTGTCCTAATTAGCTTGGATTTACATGGATTATCATTGCATAACATATGTTTCAACCAAGTGTCACAAAGGGGTACCTCTATGCCGCCTGTACAAAGGTCCAAGGAGATAGATCGCATTTGATTTCTCGTTTTTGATAGATCTCAACTAAGGACATCCATACCGGGACAACATAGAAAACAGATAATGGACTCCTCTTTAATGCATAAGCATTCAACAACAGATAATATTCTCATAAGAGATTGAGGATTGATGTCCAAACTGAAACTTCCACCATGATACATGGCTTTAGTTAGCGGCCCAATGTTCTTCTCTAACAATATGCATACTCAAACCATTTAATCATGATAAATCACCCTTACTTCAGACAAAACGAACATGCATATCAACTCACATGATATTCAACAAAGGTGTAATAGTTGATGGCGTCCCCAGAAACATGGTTACCGCTCAACAAGCAACTTATAAGAAATAAGATACATAAGCTACATATTCTTTACCACGATAGTTTTTGAGCTATTTTCCCATGAGATATATATTGCAAAGACAAGGAATGAAATTTTAAAGGTAGCACTCAAGCAATTTACTTTGGAATGGCAGAGAAATACCACATAGTAGGTAGGTATGGTGGACACAAATGGCATAGTTTTTGGCTCAAGGATTTGGATGCACGAGAAGTATTCCCTCTTGATACGTCTCCAACGTATCTATAATTTATGATGTTCCATGCTTGTTGTATGACAATACCTACATGTTTTGCTCGCACTTTATAATGTTTCTATGCATTTTCCGAAACTAACCTATTAACAAGATGCCGAAGTGACAGTTCCTGTTTTCTGCTGTTTTTGGTTCCAGAAAGGCTGTTCGGGCAATATTCTCGGAATTCGACGAAACGAAGACCAAATATCATAATTCACCGAGACGGACCAGGACACCGAAGGGGAGTCAGAGGGGAGGCCTGGGGCCCACACACCATAGGGCCGCGCAGGCAGGCCCCTGGCCGCGCCGGCCTATGGGGAGGGCGCCCTGGTGCCCCTCCTGCGCCGCCTCTTCGCCTATATAAGCCCTTTCGACCTAAAAACGTGATACGAATTGACGAAACTCCAGAAAGACTCCAGGGGCGCCGCCGCCATCGCGAAATTCCAATTCGGGGGATAGAAGTCTCTGTTCCGGCACCCTGCCGGGACGGGGAAGTGCCCCCGGAAGCCATCTCCATCGACGCCACCGCCTCCATCATGCTCCGTGAGTAGTTCCCCCATGGACTACGGGTTCTAGCAGTAGCTAGTTGGTACTCTCTCTCCCATGTACTTCAATACAATGATCTCATGAGCTGCCTTACATGATTGAGATTCATCTGATGTAATCGGTGTTGTGTTTGTTGGGATTCGAAAGATGATACATTATGATTAGTCTATCTATAAAGTTTGTGAAGTTATTGTTGCTGCAATCTTGTTATGCTTAATGCTTGTCACTAGGGCCTGAGTGGCATGATCTTAGATAAAAGCTCTATAATTATTGCTTACATTGTATCTACAAGTTGTTTGCACATATTGCTGTCCGGAACCCGAGGCCCCAAAGTGACAGAAATTGGGACAACCGGAGGGGAAGGCTGTGATATGAGGATCACATGTTTTCACCAAGTGTTAATGCTTTGCTCAGGTGCTCTATTAAAAGGAGTACCTTAATAGCCAGTAGATTCCCTTGAGGCCCGGCTGCCACCGGCTGGTAGGACAAAAGATGTTGTACAAGTTTCTCATTGTGAGCACGTATGACCCACAAGTATAGGGGATCGCAGCAGTCTTCGCGGGAAGTAAAACCCAATTTATTGATTCGACACAAGGGGAGACAAAGAATACTTGAAAGCCTTAACAGCGGAGTTGTCAATTCAGCTGCACCTGGAAACAGACTTGCTCGCAAGATTTATCAGTAGTAACAGTTTTATAGCAGTAGCAGTAGTGAAATAACAGCAGCAGAGTAACAAAGACTGCAGTAGTGATTTTAGTAAACAACAGGATTAAAATACTGTAGGCACAGGGACGGATAACGGGTGTTGCATGGATGAGAGAAACTCATGTAACAATCAAAGCAGGGCATTTGCAGATAATAATAAAACGGTGTCCAAGTACAAAGCAATCAATAGGCATGTGTTCCATATATAGTCGTACGTGCTCGCAATGAGAAACTTGCACAACATCTTTTGTCCTACCTGCCGGTGGCAGCCGGGCCTCTAGGGAATCTACTGGATATTAAGGTACTCCTTTTAATAGAGTACCAGAGCAAAGCATTAACACTCCGTGAACACATGTGATCCTCACATCACTACCATCCCCTCCGGTTGTCCCGATTTCTGTCACTTCGAGGCCTTTGGTTCCGGACAGCGACATGTGTATACAACTTGCAGGTAAGATCATAAAACAATGAATATCATGATGAAACAATAACATGTTCAGATCTGAGATCATGGCACTCGGGCCCTAGTGACAAGCATTAAGCATAACAAGTTGCAACAATATCATCAAAGTACCAATTACGGACACTAGGCACTATGCCCTAACAATCTTATGCTATTACATGACCAATCTCATCCAATCCCTACCATTCCCTTCAGCCTACAGCGGGGGAATTACTCACTCATGGATGGGGGAAACATGGTTGGTCGATGGAGAGGCGTCGGTGATGATGATGGCGATGATCTCCTCCAATTCCCCGTCCCGGCGGAGTGCCAGAACGGAGTTTCTGGTCCCCGAGACAGAGTTTCGCGATGTGGCGGCGTACTGGAGGGTTTCTGGCGACTTCGACTTCTTTCTCACGATTTTTAGATCGAACCCCTGAAGTAGTCCAGAGGGGGGCGTCGGAGGCCAGCCGAGGGGGCCACACACTAGGGCGGCGTGCCCCCCCTGGGCCGCGCCGGCCTGGTGTGGGGGGCCCTCGGGCCTCCACCTGGCTTGCCCTTCTGGCTCCCTGAGTATTCTTGTAAAATAGGCCCATTGATATAAATTCCGAGGATTTTCCCGAAAGTTGAATTTCTGCACAAAAACAAGACACCAGAGCAATTCTGCTGAAAACAGCGTTAGTCCGCGTTAGTTGTATCCAAAACACACAAATTAGAGGCAAAACAATAGCAAAAGTGTTCGGGAAAGTAGATACGTTTTGGACGTATCAACTCCCTCCAAGCTTAGCTTATTGCTTGTCCTCAAGCAATTCAGTTAACAACTGAGTGCGATAAAAGAACTTTCACGAACATATTTGCTCATATGATGTAAATATTCTCATGATATGGCTAACACTTAGGCAATTCATAATAAGGTACATGCAAATAAGATCATCTAACAGCTATGTCAATCATGGAAAGGTACCAACAATTAATAATAAGCATCATGAATCATGTCTATAAGCAGGATTGCAATGTTCATAAAAGAGTATGATAAAGTGGTATCTCGCTTGCCCATATTTGATCAGAAAAACATAAATGCCCAGGCACCTCTGAAGTTCATAGAAAGACTAGAAATAGTGATTGTCAAAGAAAAAAGTATCAAAGTTATACCGCAATCAATCATATTTTGGGACAAGCATATTATACTAAGAATGACAGTTGTGCTCTCAAGATAGTGCTCAAAGAAAGGATGGAGACACAACATAAAAGTAAAAGATTGACCCTTCGCAGAGGGAAGCAAGGATTAACATGCGCTAGAGCTTTTCATTTTTAAAACAGGAATAAAATTATTTTGAGAGGTGTTTGTTGTTGTCAACAAATGGTAATGGGTACACCAACTACCTCGCCAACCGGAATTTCAAGAGCGGCTCCCATGAAGGACGTTATCTCTACCAGCAAGGTAGATCATCCCTCTTCTCTTTTGTTTACACACGTATTTTAGTTTTATTATGAGTGACACTCCCCCCAACCTTTGCTTACACAATCCATGGCTAATCGAATCCTCGGGTGCCTTCCATCAATCACATACCATGGAGGAGTGTCTATTTGCAAAATTAAGTTGCTTACTGATGAATCGGAGCAAAACATGTGAAGAGAATTATTAATGAAGTTTGATTAATCGGGGCTGGGAACCCCATTGCCAGCTCTTTTTTTAAAATTATTGGATAAGCGGATGTGCCACTAGTCCATAATGAAAGTCCGTCAAGAGTAAATGACAAGGTTGAAAGTTAAACACCACATACTTCCTCATGAGCTATGAAACATTAACACAAATTGAGAAGCATTTTGAAGGTTTAAAGGTGGCGCATGAGAATTTACTTGGAATGGTTTGAAATGCCATGCATAGGTATTTATGGTGGACACTTTGGAACAACTTGGTTTTCAGGTGTTTGGAAGCACGAGCAGCGTTCTTGCTCAGTACAAGTGAAGGCTAGCAATAGACTGGGGAGCGACAAATCAAGAGAGCAGTCACTGTCATAATTATGCTTGCGGCAAAATAAATTAACGGAGGCATAAAAGTGATACAAGAACTCTGAAGCAATGTAAATCATCGAGGCTTAATTGACTTTTGTTCAGTCATATGCATGCGTGAGCATGTGCCAAGTCGATACAAATGAATTATTCAGAGGAGGATACCACAATGTCATACCTACTTATGAATAAAACAATGCAAGCAAACATCCATGACATGCTACTCATATTAATAAATTGGAGCTAAACATGAGAGATCATGAACTACTAGACTTTCTTAAATGACATATACCTCACATGAACCAACTAAGCATGCTCACATGGATGATAGAGTTCATACCAGCCTCTTACCACAGTCGAATTGTCGTAGATCGTCATTATTGCCTTTCACTTGTGTAGCTTGGATAATATGAAATGAAAACCACGCTCCAGCCACCGAAGACCATTGAACTCATAGTGAACTTTACAAACCAAAGAAGAACAGCAAATATTTTTGGTGTTTTCGAATTGGAAACAAGAACAAAAGGAAACAAGCAAACAAAGTAAAATCTTTTTGGATTTTCTTATAGCAAACCAACGATAGCAAATAAAGCAAAATAAAAGCAAGAAACCAAAATAAACAAATGGTGAAAATAAACAACAGAAATATTTTTGGTCTTTTTGTGTTTTAGGAAGGAAACAAAGCAAAAACAAGAAAATGGAAACTAGAAGAGTCACATAAACACAAAGCAGCAGAAATTCGTCAAACTTGACAGCAGTACAGTACTCGGTTTTTAAGAAATTCTTCCACTGCTCAAATCGAAAAGTGTTCAACTAATGAAAGTTAGATAACAACCTGGGGAACATGCACAAAAATTGGCTTCGCAAAATACCGTTCTGGCTATTTTTGGGAATATTTTCGGTAATAGTCCAGAATCTGTTTTCAGGCAGCACTTCCCCAAATATCATCTCCCTCTCATTAGAAAACCACTCAAAGAAACTAAACAAGTATATACAAGTATCCAGCAACCATAATATGCAAAGAATGAGTGATGCCGGTATACCTCCCCCCAAGCTTAGGCTTTTGGCCTAAGTGGAGTTCAACCCCAGCGAGGGTCGCTGTTCCTCGCCGGTGGATCATACATGGCGTAGTCATAGTAAGGTCCATGTGCAGAAGAAAAGCGTGGAGGCTCCACATGTCCAAAATGTTGATGCGAAGAACTTGCTGCATCGGATGACGAGTCGAGGTGTTCCTCGCCCTCCTCCGTGTTGTCTCTTGCATGATGGCCTCGTCCCTCTATGTGTGCATTCAGTGCACCTTCTATGACTGACCAATCCTCCCTGGAATCAAGGTTAAATAGAACAGACGCAGGCAATCTTAGTAGTTTTTCAGTTTTCTTAGTTGTTCTCCAAGTCTTCTTGTAAAATGTTATCGTGTAAGACAGGTTACTCAAGTTAGTTGAATCAGAAACAAATTCATGTTTAATCATGGAGACTATGTCAAGTTTTTCTATGGAAAGTTGAATATCAAGATGGTGAGGTTCTACACCATGCAAAGCTAGTAAATGAGAGGCGGTGGACTTCCACAGATTCCGCCCTTCTCACGGTTAGTAGCAAGTCTATAAGCTATCAACGCACCCAAATTATAGGCCTTACTACCTTGCAGTGCAGCAGCTAGAAAAGCTAAATCCTGGATAGATAGTTTACTACCATTCTTTCTAACAAGAACGCATTTAGTAATGAAATAAGCAAAGTAGCGGATAGCTGGGAGTTGAATGCTAGTGATTTTACCACCATCCTCTGAGAAACTCCTTCCATGACAAATCATCTCGAAGAGGCTTAAGAGCTCTCGCGGCGATCCCCTTATCTTCTCGCATGATCCCCATTGCGGTACTCTAATTGCTGTACAAAAATCATTGAATGGCAAGTTGACAGTTTTATTATAAATCTTGTACTGAACCATGGGGTTAGATTGCGACCAATTGAACTTAAAATCCTGCACAACAGACATAGTCAACTTTGCATATTGGCATGGTTCTCCGTCAACAAAGTCATTCAACCCTGCACGAGAAATTAGATTCTGAACATCTCCCAAGATTCCTGCACTTCTCATGAAATATGTGCACGGGTAGTAAGAGGGGTATACTCCCTCTTCGCGGTTCACTCTCATGACTTGTTGCACCTCCAACTCTTGTTGGTTTAGCTGATGTCTATTCCACTCCATTTTCTGAAATTTTCAACAATCATTATAAAATTTGATTTGGTGAAATATAATTGAGGGGAACTACTATAGGAACTTGCTAGAGTACTAATCATGCATCAAAACTAGTTTCTACAACTTAGGACAAGCATGCAAACTCACTAAACATGTTACCTACAGCAGCAAAATATTCAAAATATACTCAACCAAACAAAATTCTACTTGGATAATCGGAGGAGTCACATACCGGAGAGCAAATGTGCCAAATTTCAGACAGAAATCTGGGCTGAGCAAAGAGATCGAGAAATCCCGAGCCCTTGAGCAAAAACACGAGTGAGAGAAAGTTGGTGCTGATTTTTCGGGAGAGAGAAGAGTGTGGGAGGAAGAGATGCTGAAGTGGGGCAAAGGGGGACCCACACACCAGGGTGGCGCGCCCCCCTTCCAGGCCGCGCCGGCCTGTGGGGTGCCACCCTGGGTGCCCCACCGATCATCCCAGTGCTCCCGGGTGCATTTTCGAAAAATAGGACCAACGGTATAATTTTTGTGAATTTTTGAAAACTTTGAAAAATGCACATTTCTGGGTATTAAGTTTATTATTACTGGCCAGGAAATTTTTTGAAATCTCTAATTAGCTAAGGAACTTTGAAAAACAAAAGTGCTACAGCAAGTAGAACAAGTGGAGGGAGAAAGAGATGTTGTTTACCTCCTCTATGCATATAAAAAGTATTTGTTAACAAGGTTGATCAAGTCTTGCCACCAAATAAATTTTACATAGCATAAAGAGAAATAAACCTCAAATCAATCATGTTACCTTGAATTGTATTGATATGGATCCAATCATAAGGCTTTGATATCCTTCTTTAGGCTCATATATAGGACAATCGATAGTTCCAACTTTGATAGTTCTCACATTAGAAATAGTATTAACTCCACATACTTTATCAATCCTCTTGGGGAAATAGACGGTATGCTCCTTATCATCAACATTGAAAGTAACCTTTCCTTTATTGCAATCAATAATAGCCCCTACGGTGTTAATAAAAGGTCTCCCAAGAATAATAGACATATTATCATCTTCAGGCATTTCCAACACAACAAAATCAGTTAATATCAAGCAGTTATTAGTAACTTGAACAGGAACATCCTCACATATACCAACAGGAATAGCAGTAGATTTATCAGCCATTTGCAAAGATATATCAGTAGGTATCAACTTATCTAAATAAAGTCTCTTATAAAGAGAAAAAGGCATAACACTAACACCGGCTCCCAAGTCACATAGAGCAGTTTTAACATAATTATTCTTAATAGAACAAGGAATAGTAGGTATACCTGGGTCGCCCAACTTCTTTGGAACTTTTCCATTGAAAGAGTAATTAGCAAGCATAGTGGAAATCTCCTCATTGGGGATTTTCCTCTTGTTAGTGACAATATCTTTCATATACTTTGAATAAGGAGGCAATTTAATAGCATCAGTCAAAGGGATTTGCAAGAATAAAGGTTTCATCCAATCGCAAAATTTATTATAGTGTTCTTCTTCCTTTGATTTTAGTTTCTTAGCAGGAAAAGGAATTTGCTTTTGTACCCAAGGTTCCCTTTCATTACCATGTTTCTTAGCAATAAAATCTTCTTTAGTATACTTTTTTACTTTTAGCATGCTTTTCAGGTTCATCTTCAACCTCTTCTTTATCAGAAGCATCTTTCTTATCATTATCATTATCATTATCATTATCATGTTCATTACCACTTTCAGTTTCAATATCAGAAATAGAAATACTATTAGGATCATTAACAGGTTCAGAGGATTCTACAATATTTTTATGTTTCTTCTTCTTTTTCTTAGAAGGAGCACTAGTTTCAATTCGTTGAGAATCTTGTTCAATTCTTTTGGGATGCCCTTTGGGATATAGAGGATCCTGGGTAGAGACACCGCCTCTAGTTGTTACTTCATAAGCATGTTTCTCTTTAGAATTATTTTTTAACAGGTCACTTTGCACTTTAGTGAGTTGATCAATTTGAGTTTGAACCATTTGAAAATGTTTAACAAGCATCTTAACATCATTGGAGGTTCTCTCCACAATATCATGCAAATTGCTAATAGCTTGAGAATTTTCCATTAGATGATTCTCTACTCTCATATTAAAATTTTCTTGCTTAACAATATAATTATCAAACTCATCTAAGCATTGAGCAGGAGGTTTTGAATACGGAATATCTTCCCTAGTAAAGCGTTGAAGAGAGTTTACCTCAATCATGGATGAAGGGGGAATTATCTCACATATATCTTCTATGGGAGGTAGATTCTTCACATCTTCGGATTTAATACCTTTCTCCTTGAGAGACATCTTGGCTTCCTTCATATCTTCATCATTCAATTTAATTAAACCCCTCTTCTTCAATATTGGCGTTGGAGTTGGTTCAGGTGTAGTCCAATCATCATGATTCTGACCTATTTTAGCCAATAATTCTTCAGCTTCGTCTGGAGTTCTTTTCCTGAAAACACAACCAGCACAACTATCCAAATATGCCCTAGACTCAACGGTTAGTCCACTATAGAATATATCAAGTAAATCATGCTTTTCCAATTCATGTCTAGGTCGAGCCCTGATAAGAGAGCAAAATCTTGCCCATGCTTCAGGCAATTTCTCTCCATCTTCCTGGTCAAAGCTATAAATTTTCTGTAAAGCAGCATGTTGAGCACTAGCAGGAAAGTATTTCCGAAAGAAAACATCAAGCAAATCACCTGGACTTTTAATAGAACCAGGAGGCAAATTATTATACCAAGTTTTAGCAACATCCTTTAATGAGAAAGGAAAAATTTTAGCAACGAAATAAGTACGCATCTTGACATCATCAGAAAACAAGCTACTCATAGAAGAGAGTTCATTCATGTGTTCTACAACACTTTCTTTTTCAGTACCACAAAAGGGTGTTTTCTCAACAATAGCTATATGAGATAGATCAAGAGAAAAATCATAATCTTTATCCTTAATGCATATAGGAGATGTGGCAAATTTAGGATCAGGAGATAGCTTATGTCTAACAGTATATTGTGCGAGAAACTTTTTAATTTTTCTTGCATCAGTAATAGCATTGCATTTATCAATAAAATCATCATTAAGTTCCACATAATCCTCATCAGGATCATCACTAGAATAATCAAGTTCAGGTGAATTAACAGGTGTAGCAGCATTAGGAGTTTCAGTATTTTCAATTTGTCTAGACCTAGCAATTGTAGCATCTAGAAAGGATCCCAATGAACCACTATCATCAAGCACAGCAGAAACATTATCAATATTATGAGAATTTTCAGATTCAGCAGAAGTACCCGCAAGTGAAGCTTGCGGCGGTGAAACAAGTTGACTTATCACAGAGGGTGAATCAAGAGTAGCAGAGGTACTCAGAGTTGTACCTTTTCTTGTAGTGGATGGTAATATTGCGACTTTAGGATCGCGAGGTTTACCCATGATGGAGAATTTGCAGCGAACAATATCAATTCAAGTGAACTTCCAAATAAAGCTATGCTCCCCGGCAACGGCGCCAGAAAACTGTCTTGATGACCCACAAGTATAGGGGATCGCAGCAGTCTTCATGGGAAGTAAAACCCAATTTACTGATTCGACACAAGGGGAGACAAAGAATACTTGAAAGCCTTAACAGCGGAGTTGTCAATTCAGCTGCACCTGGAAACAGACTTGCTCGCAAGATTTTATCAGTAGTAATAGTTTTATAGCAGTAGCAGTAGTGAAATAACAGCAACAAAGTAACAAAGACAGCAGTAGTGATTTTAGTAAACAGCGGGATTAAAATACTGTAGGCACAGGGATGGATAACGGGCGTTGCATGGATGAGAGAAACTCATGTAACAATCAAAGCAGGGCATTTGCAGATAATAATAAAACGGTGTCCAAGTACAAAGCAATCAATAGGCATGTGTTCCATATATAGTCGTACGTGCTCGCACTGAGAAACTTGCACAACATCTTTTGTCCTACCAGCCGGTGGCAGCCGGGCCTCTAGGGAATCTACTGGATATTAAGGTACTCCTTTTAATAGAGTACCGGAGCAAAGCATTAACACTCCGTGAACACATGTGATCCTCACATCACTACCATCCCCTCCGGTTGTCCCGATTTCTGTCACTTCGGGGCCTTTGGTTCCGGACAGCGACATGTGTATACAACTTGCAGGTAAGATCATAAAACAATGAATATCATGATGAAACAATAACATGTTCAGATCTGAGATCATGGCACTCGGGCCCTAGTGACAAGCATTAAGCATAACAAGTTGCAACAATATCATCAAAGTACCAATTACGGACACTAGGCACTATGCCCTAACAATCTTATGCTATTACATGACCAATCTCATCCAATCCCTACCATCCCCTTCAGCCTACAGCGGTGGAATTACTCACTCATGGATGGGGGAAACATGGCTGGTCGATGGAGAGGCGTCGGTGATGATGATGGCGATGATCTCCTCCAATTCCCCGTCCCGGCGGAGTGCCAGAACGGAGTTTCTGGTCCCCGAGACGGAGTTTCGCGATGTGGCGGCGTACTGGAGGGTTTCTGGCGACTCCGACTTCTTTCTCGCGATTTTTAGATCGAACCCCTTAAGTAGTCCAGAGGGGGGCGTCGGAGGCCAGCCGAGGGGGCCACACACTAGGGCGGCGCGCCCCCCCTGGTCCGCGCCGGCCTGGTGTGTGGGGCCCTCGGGCCTCCACCTGGCTTGCCCTTCTGGCTCCCTGAGTATTCTTGTAAAATAGGCCCATTGATATAAATTCCAAGGATTTTCCCGAAAGTTGAATTTCTGCACAAAAACAAGACACCAGAGCAATTCTGCTGAAAACAGCGTTAGTCCGCGTTAGTTGTATCCAAAACACACAAATTAGAGGCAAAACAATAGCAAAAGTGTTCGGGAAAGTAGATACGTTTTGGACGTATCAAGCACGTATGACTATATATGGAAAACATGCCTGCATGATTAATAATCTTGATGTTCTGTCTTAATGCTATTTCAATCATATCAATTGCCCAACTGTAATTTGTTCACCCAACACTTGTCACTTATTATTGGAGAGTTACCACTAGTGTAGATCACTGGGAACCCCGGTCCATCTCTCATCATCATATACTCGTTCCTATATGACATTGGAAGTAGTATCAACTATTTTCTGGTGCCATTGCCTCTCGTATTCTTGCTCATCTGTCGTATTCTTTGTTACTATTGCTCTCATATTACTGCTGCTTTCACATCACCCCTGTTATTAGTGCTTTTCCAGGTGCAGCTGAATTGACAACTCAGTTGTTAAGGCTTATAAGTATTCTTTACCTCCCCTTGTGTCGAATCAATAAATTTGGGTTTTACTTCCCTCGAAGACTGTTGTGATCCCCTATACTTGTGGGTTATCACCTCCCAGTACAAGGCTTTGGCTAGCAAGGTTGTTTGAAGCAAACACAAGTATGAACCGGTACAGCAAAACTTACATAAGAACATATTGCAAGCATTATAAGACTCTACACTGTCTTCCTTGTTGTTCAAACACTTCACTAGAAAATATCTAGACTTTAGAGAGACCAACCATGCAAACCAAATTTAACAACCTCAGTTCTTCATTAATAGGTGCAAAGTACATGATGCAAGAGCTTAAGCATGATCTATTTGAGAAAAACAATTGCCAAGTATCAAATTATTCAAGACCATATACCAATTACCACATGGAGCATTTTCTGTTTCCAACCAAATAGCGATGAACAAAGCAGTTTCAACCTTCGCCATGAACATTAAAAGTAAAGCTAAGAACACCAGTGTTCATATGAAACAGCGGAGCGTGTCTCTCTCCCAAACAAAGAATGCTAGGATCCGATTTTATTCAAACAAAAACAAAAATAAAAACATATAGACGCTCCAAGTAAAGCACATAAGATGTGACGGAATAAAAATATAGTTTCACTAGAGGTGACCTGATAAGTTGTCGATGAAGAAGGGGATGCCTTGGGCATCCCCAAGCTTAGATGCTTGAGTCTTCTTGAAATATGCAGGGATGAACCACGGGGGCATCCCCAAGCTTAGACTTTTCACTCTTCTTGATCATATTGTATCATCCTCCTCTCTTGACCCTTGAAAACTTCCTCCACACCAAACTCAAAACAAACTCATTAGAGGGTTAGTGCATAATCAAAAATTCACATATTCAGAGGTGAAATAATCATTCTTAACACTTCTGGACATTACACAAAGCTTCTGAAAGTTAATGGAACAAAGAAATCCATCAAACATAGCAAAACAGGCAATGCGAAATAAAAGGCAGAATCTGTCAAAACAGAACAGTCCGTAAAGATGAATTTTTCTGGGGCACTTAACTTGCTCAGATGAAAAAGTTCAAATTGAATGAAAGTTGCATACATATCTGAGAATCACGCACGTAAATTGGCATATTTTTCTAAATTACCTATAGACGGGGCTGCTCAATTTCGTGACAGTAAGAAATCTGTTTCTGCGCAGTAATCCAAATCTAGTATCAACCCTACTATCAAAGACTTTACTTGGCACAACAATGCAATAAAATAAAGATAAGGAGAGGTTGCTACAGTAGTAACAACTTACAAGACACAACAAAATAGTAGCAAAATAAAAACATGGGTTATCTCCCAAGAAGTGCTTTCTTTATAGCCATTAAGATGGGCTCAGTAATTTTAATGATGCTCACATGGAAGATAGTAAATGAAGCGAAAGGGAGCATCAAGAAGCAAATTCAAAATACATTTAAGTCTAACCCACTTCCTATGAAAAGGAATCTTGTAAATAAACAAGTCATGTAGGCATAATGCAACAAGCATAGAAAAGTAACACAAGCGCAACTTCAAGATTCTCAACATAAAGAGGGGAAACTTAACATTATTAAGATGCATATAACCATGTTTCCCTCTCTCATAATAACTTTTAGTAGCATCATGAACAAACTAAACAAAATAACTATCACATGAAACATTCTTATCATGAGCTACATGCATAAAATTATTTCTCTCCACATAAGCATAGTCATTACTATTAATTGGGAGCAAATTCAATAAAATAGCTATCGTTATTATTCTCATCACCATAATCATCAAATGTAGGAGGCATAGTATAATCATAATAAACTTTATCCTCCATAGTAGGTGGCACCAAAATACCACTATCATTATAATCATCATAAATGGGACGCAAAGTATCATCAAAGTAAATTTTCTCCTCCATGCTTGGGGGACTAAAAATATCAAGCTCATCAAAACCAGCTTCCCCAAGCTTAGAATTTTCCCTAGCATTATCAACAATGGTGTTCAAAGCGTTCATACTAATAACATTGCCATTAGCATGCATATAAAGTTCCATAGGTTTTTTAATTTTCTCTTCAAACACCTCAGGTCCTAACTCAAGATAAATTTCATAAAGATCTCTATTTTTTTTGTTGTTTTCCATTAAGCCTAACTAGTGAAATTAAAAACAAGAAACAAAAAGATATAATTGCAGGATCTAAAGGAAATAGCTTCGAGCACTCACACACCGGTAACAGTGCTAGGAAATAGCTTAGTAGTCGGAGGATATGAATGCCTTTTACCTTACCTCCCCGGCAACGGCGCTAGAAAATAGCTTGATGTCTACGCACGCTTATATTCCTGTAGACAGTGTTGGGCCTCCAAGAGCAGAGGTTTGCAGAACAGCAGCAAGTTTCCCTTAAGTGAATCACCCAAGGTTTATCGAACTCAGGGAGGTAGAGGTCAAAGATATCACTCTCAAGCAACCCTGCAATTACGATACAAGAAGTCTCTTGTGTCCCCAACACACCTAATACACTTGTCAGATGTATAGGTGCACTAGTTCGGCGAAGAGATAGTGAAATACAAGTAATATGGATGATTGTAAGTAGTAATTGCAATCTGAAATAAAGATGGCAGCAAGCGAACATGTAACAAAACTTGCTAGAAACGGTGTTTCAATGCTTAGAAACAAGGCCTAGGGATCATACTTTCACTAGTGGACACTCTCAACATTGATCACATAACTGAATAAGTAAATGCTACTTTATACACTCTCTTGTTGGATAATAAACACCATTCATTGTGTAGGGCTATAAAAGCACACCTCAAGCCGGAGTAAATAAGCTCCACAACATCCGGAGTTCATATTTAAGTAACCTCTAGAGTGCATAATAGACCATTGCAATTTAGACCGAGTACTAACATAGCATACACACTGTCAACAATAGCTATGAAAGGGGGAATAGATCGCATCAATACTATCATAGTAATAGTTAACTTCATAATCTACAAGAGATTACAATCATAACCTACGCCAAGTACTTCATGATGCACACACTGTCAACATTACATCATGGAGGAGGAATAGACTACTTTAATAACATCACTAGAGTAGCACATAGATCAATAGTGATACAAAGCTCATGATCACATAAAGATCACACCATGGGAGAGAGAGAGATGAACCACATAGCTACCGGTAGATCCCTCAGCCTTGGGGGAGAACTACTCCCTCCTCATCATGGGAGACAGCAACGGCGATGAAGATGGCGGTGGTGTCGATGGAGATGACTCCGGGGGCAATTCCCCGTCCCGGCAGGGTGCCGGAACAGAGACTTCTGTCCCCGAATTGGAGTTTCGCGATGGCGGCGGCGCCCCTGGAGTCTTTCTGGAGTTTCGTCAATCGGTATCGAAGTTTTAGGTCACGAGGGCTTATATGGGCGAAGAGGCGGCGCAAGAGGGGCACCAAGGCGCCCTCTCCACCTGGTGGCACGGCCAGGCCTAGGCCCGCGCCCAGGTGTGGTGTGGGTCCTCCCTGGCCTGCCTCCGACTCTCCTTCGGTGATCTGGAACCTTCTGGGAAAAATAAGATATTTGGTCTTTGTTTCGTCGAATTCCGAGAATATTGCCCGAACAGCCTTTCTGGAACCAAAAACAACAGAAAACAGGAACTGGCACTGTGGCATCTTGTTAATAGGTTAGTTCCGGAAAATGCAGAAAATCATTATAAAGTGTGAGCAAAACATGTAGGTATTGTCATAAAACTAGCATGGAACATCAGAAATTATAGATACGTTGGAGACGTATCACTGGTCACGAAAAAAATTCTTAAAAATCTCCAGAACATTATTTTGAGATGCAATTTTTGTGCTTATGCCCCAGTATGTTAGATAACTTTCGTTAGTTTAGCATTTTTCGATTTGAGCAATAGAACTATTTCTTTAATTTCGATCTCTGCCTGCTGGTCTGTTTTGACAGATTTCTGCCATGTTTTGCATTTGCGTCTTATACTTCGTCTTTTTAAGTTCTTTTGTGAAAAAGAGTTTTGGGAAGAAGTAGCTACAGTAGCATATGTTAAAATGAGTGTTTGATATGTTTCATTACTGAAACCTTGCTGGTTTGATATATTTTTATTTGCACTAATGTTGCTAATCAATTGCGCTGAGTTTTGTGTGAAGAAAGTTTTCAAGTGTAGTGAGAGAAGAATGATGCAATAAGATGAAGCATGGACAAGAGCTCCAGCTTGGGGATGTCCCCTGGACCCCCCAAGAAATATCCAGGAAGTACAAGCATCAAAGCTTGGGGATGCCCAATGCATCCCCTCTTCATCAACAAAAAGCACCATATCATTTTTCAACACGCTATATTTTTATTCCTTCATGTGATATGTGTTATCCTTGGAGCGTCTTTACTTTTTGCTATGTGTTTACTTTCAATAAAGTTGGATCCCATCATTCATGTTTACTTTGGAGTGAGACATGCTCCACCGCTTTGCATATTTACTTTGGAGTGAGACACGCTTCGTTGTTTTGCATGTTTATTTTGGAGTGAGACATGGTCCACTGTTATGCATTTTGCGTTGGAGAGAGACACGCTCCACTTTTACATTTATTTGAGTTTCAATAGCTCTCTGGACATTTACTTGTTTTTCATATATGAGATTTGTTTGGTTTCATTTGGTTGGCGTTGGAAGCATGAAAAAAGTTTTATGTGTATGTGATGCAAATGGAAGCATTTTTAGACTGTGGCATAGTTATTTTTGCATATCTTGCTAGATGTTATTCTAATGATGAACTTGTTAAATATGTTTTCATTATGATTAGTCTCAAATACTGAGATTGTTTAGTGTGCCATTGAAGGTTTCATGCATTATTTTTGGCATACAATAGAAAAGCATATTATTGTGGTATATATATTCTCCTGCGAATGTTTTTATTTGGGTCGACTTGGCGCATGTTTTGCAACATGTTATAACTACATTCCGTCCAATTCTTGCCTCTATGATCATTTAGTTTGCAACTTGTGTATCACTTTATGCTTTGATTAATATATTTTGTCGATGTGCATGATTATGGCCATTATGCTCTCTTAGTTGGTCGCACCCGGTCTTTTTGTAGCCTCCATTTGTGTGAGTATTTTATTCATGCATCCAACCACCAAAAACCAAATATGCCAAAGTGTCCACCATATCTACATATATGTGGTATTTCATTGTCATTCCATAGTAGTTTGCTCGTGTGCTACCTTTAAAACATTCAAACAATTCCTCGTTTTATGACATTGTTTTTAGCTCATCAGGAAGTAAATTAAAATTATGGTTGTCGTCTTCCATACAAGTTAAGTAACTCAAAGACTCGCGAGCTTCATCTTGCTTGTCACATAAAAAAGTATATAAAAAAAGAAGAGCTGGTTTGACCACAACTTCCAATAGGGGAAGAAAATAGAAAAATTATAAGAAAAGGGCACTCCTCCATGTTTTGTGATTGCTTGGTCGGCACCCGAAGATTCGGTTAGCCATGGTATGTGTAAGAAAAGGTTGGGAGGAGTGTCACAATTTTATAAGTAGTATAAATGAAAAGAGGCTTCGCCCAAATATTTCGGAACCGCTCTCAAACTTGCTTAGTATGGAAGATGACAATAGCACTTTTTACTACTCGTTGACATGAACAACCACCTCTCAAAAGTGCATTTTATACTCTTGTTGTTTCAATAAAAATCTCTAGCACATGAGTGATCTTACTTGTCTCTCAAAGAGAGACCTTCTTTTACTTTTATGTTGAGTCTTCACTTTCTAGTTTATGCACCACTTATGAGAGCACAGTTGTCATTCTTAGTTTTATGTGCATGGTCCCAAGATTTTATTGATTGATTCATAATTATGGTATTGCTTGTTCAAACTTTTTGTTTCTAGTCATCCTTATAATCTTTTAAAGATGTCCAAGCATTTATGTTTTGCTTCCACTTATGGGACAAGCTGAGTACCACTTTATTATGTATCTATGCTATGCTCTTGACAATCACTTTGCTTTCCATGCACGTTATACATTTTATTTTGTTTGATTACTATTCATGTTTTAGCATGGTTATTAAGTTTTATTGTTTGATTATATCTATCATGCTTATGTTAGGATTCTATGATTTTAGCTATGCTTGCTTTTACACTTAGATTGATCAAAGTAGTGTGACAATGATAACCCACAAGAATAGGGGATCGCAACAGTCTTCGAGGGAAGTAAAACCCAAATTTATTGATTCGACACAAGGGGAGGTAAAGAATACTTATAAGCCTTAACAACTGAGTTGTCAATTCAGCTGCACCTGGAAAAGCACTAGTAACAGGGGTGATGTGAAAGCAGCAGTAATAAAGAGAAATAGTAACAGTAACACAACAGCAAGAATAAGAATACGTAGGCAATGGCACCAGAAAATAGTTGATACTACTTCCAATGACATATAGAACGAGTATATAATGATGAGAGATGGACCGGGGTTCCCAGCGATCTACACTAGTGGTAACTCTCCAATAACAAGTGACAAGTGTTGGGTGAACAAATTACAGTTGGGAAATTGATAGGATTGAAATAGCATTAAGAAAGAACATCAAGATTATTAATCATGTAGGCATGTTTTCCATATATAGTCATACGTGCTCGCAATGAGAAACTTGTACAACATCTTTTGTCCTACCAGCCGGTGGCAGCCGAGCCTCGAGGGAATCTACTAGCTATTAAGGTACTCCATTTAATAGAGCACTGTAGCAAAGCATTAACACTTGGTGAAAACATGTGATCCTCATATCACAGCCTTCCCCTCCGGTTGTACCAATTTCTGTCACTTTGGCGCCTTGGGTTCCGGACAGCAATATGTGCAAACAACTTGTAGATACAATCTAAGCAATAATTATAGAGCTTAAATCTAAGATCATGCCACTCGGGCCCTAGTGACAAGCATTAAGTATAACAAGATTGCAGCAACAATAACTTCACAAACTTTATAGATAGACTAATCATAATGTATCATCCATCGGATCCCAACAAACACAACACCGATTACATCAGATGGATCTCAATCATGTAGGCAGCTCATGAGATCATTGTATTGAAGTACATGGGATATAGAGTACCAACTAGCTACTGCTAGAACCCGTAGTCCATGGGGGAACTACTCACGGAGCATGATGGAGGCGGCGGCGTCGATGGAGATGGCTTCCGGGGGCACTTCCCCGTCCCGGCAGGGTGCCGGAACAGAGACTTCTGTCCCCCGAATTGGAGTTTCGCGATGGCGGCGATGCCCCTGGAGTCTTTCTGGAGTTTCGTCAATTCGTATCGCGTTTTTAGGTCAAAAGGGGTCTTATAGGCGAAGAGGCGGCGCAGGAGGGGCACCAGGGCGCCCTCCCCATAGGCCGGCACGGCCAGGCCTGAGCCCGCGCGGCCATATGGTGTGGGGGCCCCAGGCCTCCCCTCTGACTCCCCTTCGGTGTCCTGGTCCGTCTCGGTGAATTATGATGTTTGGTCTTCGTTTCGTCGAATTCCGAGAATATTGCCCGAACAGCCTTTTTGGAACCAAAAACAGCAGAAAACAGGAACTTGCACTTTGGCATCTTGTTAATAGGTTAGTTCTGGAAAACGCATAAAAACATTATAAAGTGTGAGCAAAACATGTAGGTATTGTCATAAAACAAGCATGGAACATCAGAAATTATAGATACGTTGGAGACATATCAGCATCCCCAAGCTTAGTTCCTACTCGCCCTCGAGTAGGTAAACGATAAAAAGAATAATTTCTATAGTGACATGCTACTTACATAATCTTGATCATACTATTGTAAAGCATATGACATGAATGCAGTGACTCAAGGCAATGATCTATAGTTGCTAACAAATAGATAACATATAGCAAAACTTTTCATGAATAGTACTTTCAAGACAAGCATCAAAAGTCTTGCATAAGAATTAACTCATAAAGCAATAAATTCAAAGTAAAGGCATCGAAGCAACACAAAGGAAGATTTAAGTTCCAACAGTTGCTTTCAACTTCCAACATGCATATCTCATGGATAATTGTCAACGCAAAGTAATACTCCCTCTGTTCCTTTCTATAGTGCCTATAGATTTTTGGTATTTGTTTCAGAATATTAGGTTGTAGCTTGGCTTTTTTTTCAATTACCCCCTCCCCCGTCCAGGTCCCACACAATATGCGTGAGAAAAAATCCATACAAAATTAGAAACAAATAATTGAGATTCCTAATGCATGGCCCAATGATTTCTTAAAATTAGGCAGCAATGTTTTACTTTCCTTAATTGAACTTGGCTGCACATATATGGAGAATCAACAAGAGAGATTTGTGGAATTTGTTATGGTAAGTTAGGAAGATATGGATTTCCCATATTTTACATTGATCTCAAATCTTTCATCTAGGGGGGCTTGTGTAAAAATACTATTGCGTTAATTTCCGTGCCAAAAAACTATAGGCACTATAGAATGGAACAGAGGGAGTATGATGAATGCAAATAAGCAAGTATGTAAGAATCAATGCATAGTTGACACAAGTGTTTGCTTCTAAGATGGAAGGAAGTAGGTAAACTGACTCAACATAAAGTAAAAGAAAGGCCCTTCGCAGAGGGAAGCAGGGATTAAATCATGTGCTAGAGCTTTTTAAATTTTGAAATCATATAGAGAGCATAAAAGTAAAGTTTTGAGAGGTGTTTGTTGTTGTCAACGAATGGTAGTGGGCACTCTACCCCCTTTGCCAAACAGACTTTCGAAGAGCGGCTCCCATGAAGGACGTTATGTCTACCAGCAAGGTAGATCATCCCTCTTCTCTTTTGTTTACACATGTACTTTAGTTTTATTTATGGTTGACACTCCTCCCAACCTTTTGCTTACACAAGCCATGGCTAACCGAATCCTCGGGTGCCTTCCAACATTCACATACCATGAAGGAGTGTCTATTTGAAAAATTAAGTTGCTTACTGATGAATCAGGGTAAAACATGTGAAGAGAATTATTAATGAAAGTTGATTAATTGGGGCTGGGAACCCCGTTGCTAGCTCTTTTTGCAAAATTATTGGATAAGCGGATGAAGCCACTAGTCCATTGGTGAAAATCTTCCCAACAAGATTGAAAGATAAAACATCACATACTTCCTCATGAGCTATAAAACATTGACACAAATAAGAGATGATAGCTTTTGAATTGTTTAAAGGTAGCACATGAAGTATTTACTTGGAATGGCAGGAAATACCACATAGTAGGTAGGTATGGTGGACACACATGGTATAGGTTTTGGCTCAAGGTTTTGGATGCACGAGAAGCATTCCCTCTCAGTACAAGGCTTAGGCTAGCAAGGTTGTTTGAAGCAAACACAAGTATGAACCGGTACAACAAAACTTACATAAGAACAAATTGCAAGCATTATAAGACTCTACACTGTCTTCCTTGTTGCTCAAACACTTTTACCAGAAAATATCTAGACCTTAGAGAGACCAATCATGCAAACCAATTTCAACAAGCTCTACGGTAGTTCTCCACTAATAGGTTCAAACTACATGATGCATGAGATTAAATATGATCTACTTGAGAGATCAAAACAATTGCCAAGTATCAAATTATTCAAGACAATATGAGGCATTTTCTGTTTCCAACCAAATAACAACAAGTGCAATAGCTTCCAACTTTTACCATTGAACATTAGAAGTAAAACGAAGAACACAAGTGTTCATATGAAAAAGCGGAGCGTGTCTCTCTCCCAAACAAGGATTGCTAGGATCCATCTTTATTCAAACAAAAAACAAAAATAAAAACACAAAGACGCTCCAAGTAAAGCACATAAGATGTGACCAAATAAAAATATAGTTTCAATAGAAGTGACCTGATAAGTTGATGAAGAAGGGGATGCCTTGGGCATCCCCAAGCTTAGACGCTTGACTCTTCTTGAAATATGCAGGGATGAACCACGGGGGCATCCCCAAGCTTAGACTTTTCACTCTTCTTGATCATATATCATCCTCCTCTCTTGACCCTTGAAAACTTCCTTCACACCATACTTCTCATAAACTTCATTAGAGGGGTTCGTACTCAAAAAACTTTAATTCACCTTAGTCCTGTAGTGACACATTGCAAGAACTCAATAAAACATTAGCTACAGCTCTCCACGTATAGAAAGCCTTGCTTAAAGTCCACAAGAGACAATGCAAAAAACAGAGACAAAATCTGCCAAAACAGAACAGCCAGTAAAGACAAATTTTTAAGAGGTACTTCCGTTGCTCAAATCAGAAAACTCAAAACTAATGAAAGTTAAGTACATATCTGAGGAACACGCAAAAAAATGGGCATATTTCTAAGTTTCCTACAGAGAACCCTGCCCAAATTCGTGACAGATAGAAATCTGTTTCTGCACAGAAATTCAAATCTAGTATACTTCCTATTAGAGACTTTACTTGGCACAAAAATGCAATAAAATAAAGATAAGGAGAGGTTGCTACAGTAGTAACAACTTCCAAGACACAACAAAACAGTAGCAAAATAAAGACATGGGTTATCTCCCAAGTAGTGGTTTCTTTATAGCCATTAAGATGGGCTCAGCAATTTTAATGATGCTCTTGCAAGAAATAAGAGTTGAAGCAAAAAAGAGCACCAAAAAGCAAATTCAAAACACATTTAAGTCTAACCCACTTCCTATGCATAGGAATCTTGTACACAAATAAATTCATGAAGAACAAAGTGACAAGCATAGGAAGATAAAACAAGAGTAATTTTAAAAGTTTCAGCATGCAGAGAGGTGTTTTAGTAACATGAAAATTTCTACAACCATATTTTCCTCTCTCATAATAATTTTCAGTAGCTCCATGAACAAACTCAACAATATAACTATCACACAAAGCATGCTTTTCATGATCCACAAACATATAATTTTTATCGAGCTCAAAAATAGTGGGATTAAAACTTTCAAACCCACTTTTATCAATAATATAACAAGATGATTGATCATTCTCAAGAGATATGGGACTCCTAGATAAAGTCAAGAACTCTCCAATCCCATTTTCATTAGTAGTACAATTAATATTACCAAGTAACATAGGACCATCATCTAGAGCCTTATCATAAACATTTGCTACGCAAAAATCTTTAGTACCATGCATTTCGACATCAGGCACAAACAAAGCATTATCATAAGATTTATCAAAATAGCATGGATTATCATAGATAACAGTAGCATAACTATTTTCACAAGTTTTACTCATAGGGAATATTTCAAGAGAATCCACAGGAACATAACATTCATCCTTCTTCGGTAAGCATGGAGGACAATCAAATAGTATAAGAGATAAAGAGTTACTCTCATTAGAAGGTTGGCATGGGTAGATAATCCATTCTTCCTCCTTTTGTTCATCACTCTCCTCTTCTTTTACATCCAATGAGCTTTCAGGTTCATCAATTTCCTCCTCTTTTTCATCCAATGAGCTTTCAGGTTCATCAATTTCTTCTTCCACAGGTTCCTGCAAATTGTGAGTGCATTCTTGTGCATTAATGAGTCTCTCTTTATAATCAATGATATACGGATTATCACTGTAACTTTCTATGCAAAAATTAAGGATAGAAGAGACATAATCTTTAAGGTCCTTACAAACAGCACAAGTTTCATAATTTTTAACCATGAAGGATTCGATCTCAGAAGCTCCCATAAATATGACAAATTGTTCTACTTCTTCGAACCCAAGATGAATATAGTTATTCCAATTATAGTTCTTAATTAAAACTTCTTCACTGAAGGAACATTGAAATTTCAGATGTTTAGTATCCTCTTTAGAGCAACAATTTATATCATGGCGTTTAAGCAAGATTTTAGCAATTGTATTCAATTTTTCTATCACAGGACTCATCACTTCACCCGTTCTTGATTCTCTATAATTATTATACAATTCAATAAGCTCCAAATAGGTTGTGGGTTCTCCCATAACAACAGTTTTTTATTTTTTGGTTTTTCAAATTTTTATGGATTTTTGGTATATAAGAAAAATAAAACAAGACAAAAAAGAAACTAGACAAAAGTAAACCAAGCAAAATAATACTAGACAGAAATAAACTAAGCACAAATAAACTAGACAAAAATAAACTAAGCAAAACAAAATAAAATAAAATAAAAACAGAGAGAGAGGTAGAGTGTACTCCCCATGTGAACTTATGAGTAGAGCTATGCCTCCCCGGCAACGGCGCCAGAAAATAGTCTTGATAACCCACAAGTATAGGGGATCGCAACAGTCTTCGAGGGAAGTAAAACCCAAATTTATTGATTCGATACAAGGGGAGGTAAAGAATACTTATAAGCCTTAACAACTGAGTTGTCAATTCAGCTGCACCTGGAAAAGCACTAGTTACAGGGGTGATGTGAAAGCAGCAGTAATATGAGAGCAATAGTAACAGTAACACAACAGCAGTAACAGTAACACAGAGGCAATGGCACCAGAAAATAGTTGATACTACTTCCAATGACATATAGAACGAGTATATGATGATGAGAGATGGACCGGGGTTCCCAGCGATCTACACTAGTGGTAACTCTCCAATAACAAGTGACAAGTGTTGGGTGAACAAATTACAGTTAGGAAATTGATAGGATTGAAATAGCATTAAGAAATAACATCAAGATTATTAATCATGTAGGCATGTTTTCCATATATAGTCATACGTGCTCGCAATGAGAAACTTGTACACCATCTTTTGTCCTACCAGCCGATGGCAGCCGGGCCTCAAGGGAATCTACTGGCTATTAAGGTACTCCTTTTAATAGAGCACCGGAGCAAATCATTAAAACTTGGTGAAAACATGTGATCCTCATATCACAGCCTTCTCCTCCGGTTGTCCCAATTTCTGTCACTTTGGGGCCTCGGGTTCCGGAGAGCAATATGTGCAAACAACTTGTAGATACAATCTAAGCAATAATTATAGAGCTTAAATCTAAGATCATGCCACTCGGGCCCTAGTGACAAGCATTAAGTATAACAAGATTGCAGCAACAATAACTTCACAAACTTTATAGATAGACTAATCATAATGTATCATCCATAGGATCCTAACAAACACAACACCGATTACATCAGATGGATCTCAATCATGTAAGGCAGCTCATGAGATCATTGTATTGAAGTACATGGGATATAGAGTACCAACTAGCTACTGCTAGAACCCGTAGTCCATGGGGGAACTACTCACGGAGCATGATGGAGGCGGTGGCGTCGATGGAGATGGCTTCCGGGGGCACTTCCCCGTCCCGGCAGGGTGCCGAAACAGAGACTTCTGTCCCCCAAATTGGAGTTTCGCGATGGCGGCGGCGCCCATGGAGTCTTTCTGGAGTTTCGTCAATTCGTATCGCGTTTTTAGGTCGAAAGGGGTCTTATAGGCGAAGAGGCGGCGCAGGAGGGGAACCAGGGCGCCCTCCCCATAGGTCGGCGCAGCCAAGCCTGAGCTCGCGCGACCCTATGGTGTGGGGGCCCCAGGCCTCCCCTCTGACTCCCCTTCGGTGTCCTGGTCCGTCTCGGTGAATTATGATGTTTGGTCTTCGTTTCGTCGAATTCCGAGAATATTGCCCGAACAGCCTTTCTGGAACCAAAAGCAGCAGAAAACAGGAACTGGCACTTCGACATCTTGTTAATAGGTTAGTTCTGGAAAACGCATAAAAACATTATAAAGTGTGAGAAAAACATGTAGGTATTATCATAAAACAAGCATGGAACATCAGAAATTATAGATACGTTGCAGACGTATCAGACAACATGTCACCTCAAAAACATATATGTTTGTTATCACTTACCTACTCGAGGACGAGCAGGAGTTAAGCTTGGGGATGTTGATACGTCCCAAACGTATCTATAATTTTTGATGCTCCATGCCTGTTTTGTTACAATTCTTATATGTTTTATGTGCACTTTTCCACACTTTTTAGCATTTTCTGGGACTAACCTATTAACATAGTGCCGCAGTGCTAGTTCCTGTTTTCTGTTGTTTTTGTGTTTCAGAAAAATTGTACATGAAAGTTTCTCAGAATTGGACGAAACAAAATCCGAGAGTCTTATTTTTCCGGGACGAAGACGGAGCCAGAAGGACACGCGCAGGAGAGCTGCCACGTGGCAGTACGTAGGGCAGGCGCGGCCCCACCCTTGGCCGCGCCTGGCCCATGTACTGGCGCCTCGTCGCCTCGTTTGCTTCGCCCTTCCTCCTATTTATTCCTCTTATCGGGAAAACCCCAGGATCCGAGCCTCCATCCACGAAAAGTTCCGATGCCGCCGTCAACCGAAACCCTAGTTCGGGAGGGTTATGTAGTCCATCTCGGCATCCTATCGGAGAGGGAAATCACCGCGGGGGGGCTCTACATCGCCATGTCTTCATCTGAGGTGATGCGTGAGTAGTCCTCCACGGGACCATGAGTCCATAGCAGTAGCTAGATGGTTGTCCTCTCCTTGTTGTGCTTCATGTATAGATCTTGTGAGCTGCCTAACATGATCAAGATCATCTATTTGTAATTGCTACATGTTGGTTTGATGTGGATCCGATTTATAGAGAGATTGCTTTGGTTGAGATTATGTATTATGTTATTATGATCTTGCATGCTCTCCGTTTCTAGTAGATGCTCTGGCCAAGTAGATGCTAGCGACTCCAAGATGGAGTATTTATACTCGATAGTGGGTTCATGACTCTGTTTAACCATGGAAAGTGACCTTGTTCTCTTGGTTGTAGATGTGCCGTTGCTACTAGGGAGAAAACAGCGGTGTTCTATTCAAGGGTAGTTTCATCGTTTACTTAACACACATTGCTTAAAGCGATAGTCCGTTGCTTGCAACTTAATACTGGAGGGTGTCGCGGATTCAATCCTGAAGGTGGATTATTAGTCATAGATGCAGTTGGATTATGGTCTATGTATATTGTTGTAATGCTCGCATACTTTCATAGCATGTATTCTGCACCAACCATTAGTGTAGAATCTCTGTTTGTCAATTGTCCATCTGTAATTTGTTTACCCAGCATATTTATTTTATTGGGGAGGCGCCTCTAGTGAACTGTGGACCCCGGTCCTTTTTCTTTTAATTGCAATCTTCTACAACATTTTTCTGTTCTGTTCTCTGCAAAAAATTCTTCTTCCACACGGTTCATTTAATCCTTTGTTTTCAGCAAAATCAGTGAGCTTGACAACCGCGCTGAAAATTGGGGACGAAGTACTTGGTTGTTTGTGTGCAGGTCTCCACGTTGCTGCTGACGCCGACAGTGCGCCCTGCCACGAGTTGGTTCGCAACACCTCGGGAGAGAACGTTTTTCTCCTACTGGTCGATAAACCTTGGTTTCTTACTGGGGGGAAACTTCCTGATGTGCTCATCATACCTTCCTCTTGGGGTTCCACTCAGTGTTGCGCATAAATTCTCCTTCATCAACTCCGCGCTCAGCAGTGTTAAGCACCATATCCCTAGCTGGTTTTTGTTCAGTAGGTAACAAGAGGGTTGCACCCATAAGGGTGGAATAATAAAACAACGAGTGGTAGGACCACTCACATAAAGAAATAAAACATGCAATTTATAAAAGTGCTAATAATGCAAGAGTAAGATAATTAGGATGAGATATGCATCAAGAGGTGGCTTGCCTTGATCAGCAAAGTGTCCCTGGCCTTCTTCCTCAGATCCTCCAAATTCACCCCCTCTTTTGTTTCCGGCGGTGTTCGAATCAAGCGTCGCAAAGTAAAAAAAAACAAGCAACACACCAAATCAACAAACCATTTCAGAATAGTCCATACAAAAATTTGATAAAATCACAGTGTGTGAAGGTTCACAATAACAACCTACTGAAAGTGGATTCACTAATTTAGGATTTTTAAAACAAAAGTTATGATTTTTACAAATCCAGAAATGACTTAGGAACCATTTAAATGGCCTAAATCTTTATGTGAGTCACAAAATGCATGCAGCATACATACTGGAAGCTACCAACATGTAGAACCATCTTGCACAAGAATCACTTCCAAATAATTTTTTAAATAATTTAGAAATTTTGAATAAGACAGAAACCAGAGACAATCTATAACTAAGCACACCAGCATCAGAGCATAATCAACTAGAGCCAAGCATACCCATGGAAAGCTGACACTAAATGTGATCAACCACACTGGTTTGGCATTTTCTGATTTGTAAATGAATTTACAAAAATCAGATGCTGGAAAGGTGTCCTATTTCAGTAATAAAATCCTCAGGCATAAACTACTACTCTGGAAATTATTTCCTTTGGTACAGAAGTACCCTAACATAATATATACCGGTAGCACTTGGGTTTGATCCAAAAACATTTGTAGTTTTCAAACTAAAAATCAAGGAATGGCTTTCTGGACAGAACTTGATTTGTAAATCAAAACAGATCCAGGAAGCTCATGCATGTGGGACCAGTGCTAAAAGATGGGTAATCTAATCGAGAGCATGCAAAATTTACCTCATGCAAAACGGATCTACACAAGACACACACTAAATAAAATGCACATATTGTAACTTTTTAGGGTTTGATTTACCTGCATAGATCTGCAACACTACATCACATGCATGTAATTTTGTGAGGTTAAGATTTTGCTTATGAACACACAGAAATTTGAATCATCAAATTTGGACACTTGATTATTTTACAGTATTACAAAACCTTGAGCAGTATATACTGGCTGATTAAATTTTGAAAAGAACAGGGAGAAGAGGGATGGGCCTAATCCTTGGACTGGGCGGATAAGGCCCAAATCCACGGCGGCCACGCGGGAGAGTACCGATTCGAAACAGGGGGCGGGCCACACCACGCCAGTGCGCGCGGGACCCGATGGTCGACGCATGCAGTTGCCCGAGTTAATCGGACGGTCGCGGAATCGTCTTCCTCGCCCCGACAGCGACGGGAAACCCTAGCAACTGTAGGCTCTGTACGCTCACCTCGATTGACAGAAATCGATGGGGTTAAGTGCGTCGGGCACGGCGGAGGAAGGGCTGTCGGATGGTGGTCGTGGCGGCGAAAATAGCAGTGGTCACTGCGACGGTCGACGGCGGCGCACCACCCTGCTGTTCATGCAGGCGTCGGCGTTGAGGTAACCTAGGTGAAATGGGGATGTGCGTTAGAGAGGGAGAAGAGCGGCACATCCAGAGAGCTAGAGAGGAGGGTCAGAGAGGGGCAGTAGCGACGGCAACCTCCATCGTACTGCGGCGGCTACCGACGGCGTCGACCAAGAACTCGAGTGGCAGGGAGAAGCTGAGCCTCCCCATGCTCGATCGTGCGTGTTGTGGGGGGGGGGTTGCAGGGTATGTGGCGAAAGGAGGAAGGAATAGAGGGCCGGTGCCCTTTTATCTTTTCTGTGCAGTGCACGGTGCACCGATCTCGCGCAAGACAGAGGGAGAGGGCGGTGGCTTTCTATTGGAGGGGAGAGGCGGTGCTGCTGCGTTGTGGCCGTGGTGCAGTGGTTTTGGAGGGACACAGGCGTCGGGAGCGCGAGGGAAATGCCAGACAAGGAGGTGTCACGTCCGTCTGCGGCGTGTTTGACAAAATGCCAGCGGGGTGGCGAGCTTGATATCACATTGTTGAGGAGGCGAAGTAATTAGTATCTACTTGATATTATTAATATATATTTATTTTACAAAAAAGAAAACAATAAATAAACTATTTATTTACGGTAAAATCCCCTAGGAGTTGATTTTTTTTTGGTTGAGAAACCCACGGAGTTGAGGTGACATCTTTCAGCGAGTGCGAAAAACGGCGAATCAGCAAAGACAGAGTAGGATGGTGGATGGGCCACGACAAGGCAGTAAAAGCCCAACCGCAAGGCCAATGTGAACCAGCAGCATGCAATTGTGCTATGCTTGGTCGGTCGCGCTCGTTGCCAAAACTTGACAATGCCTTCCGTTCCGTGGGGTAGCCAGCCCGGTACCATGTGATGTCCAGTTGCATTTGTGCAGTCGTGCTGTGGCGTTAGAACGACGGTCGTGTTGTGGCCCGGTACCATGTGATTATCAACTTGGATGCTTAATATATGACATAAGAATACTATGTGCTTTGGTTTTGATTTTTTGATTTTTTTCTGAATTTTTATGCCCATTTTCTCTTGGTCAAATCATAGGTTTAACCAAGATTTAAACAAGTTGAAAACATGAAAATGAAAAGGTAAGCCTGCATCCTTCTTTGTCACTCCAAAATGAGGCTTTTGGGAAGGTATTTGAAATTTCCATGTTTGAAACCCAAAACGACTTCTCTTCGTGCTTGACTTCATAAGACAAAGTTTAGGGTTAGGGGTAGATACAAGATTTTTCTGGTTTGAATATGTCTAGACCTTGTTTACCAACTTGAGTGCTTACTATATGACATAAGAAGGCTATGTGCTATGGTTTTTCAATTTTTTTGAATTTTTGTGCCCATTTGAATCTTGGTCAAATCCTATGTACGGTTTGATCAAGATTTGAACATGTTTAAAACATGAAAATAAAAGGTAAGCATGGATCCTTCTTAGTCACTCTAAAATGAAGCTTTTAGGAGGTTTTTGAAATTTCCATGTTTGAAACCCAAAACCACTTCTCTTCATGCTCGACTTCGTAAAATATATAGAGTTTATTAGGGTTAGGGGTAGATACATGATTTGTCTGGTTTGAAAATGTTTAGACCTTGTTTATCAACTTGAATGCTTACTATATGACATAAGAATACTATCTGCTTTGGTTTTCATTTTTTTGATTTTTTCTAATTTTTTATGCCCATTTGATCTTGGTCAAATCCTAGGTTTAACCAAGATTTAAACAAGTTTAAAACGTGAAAATGAAAAGGTAAGCCTGCATCCTTCTTAGTCAATCCAAAATGAAGCTTTTGGGAAGGTTTTTGATATTTCCATGTTTGAAACCCAAAACGACTTCTCTTCGTGCTAGACTTCATAAGATCAACATGGGGTAGATACATGATTTGTCTGGTTTGGATATATCTCGACCTTGTTTATCAACTTGAATGCTTACGATATGACATAAGAAGACTATATATGTGCTTTTGTTTTTCATTTTTCTGATTTTTTTTTATTTTGTGCCCATATTTGTATCTTGGTTAAATCCTAGGTTTGACAATGATTTAAAAAAGTTTAAAATATGAAAATGAAAAGGTAAGCATGGATCCTTCTTAGTCACTCTAAATGAAGCTTTTGGGAGGTTTCTGATATTTCCATGTTTGAAACCTAGAACCACTTCTCTTCATGCTTGACTTCATAAGGTAGAGTTTAGGGGTTAGGGGGTAGATACATGATTTGTTTGATTTGAATATGTCTAGACCTTGTTTATCAGCTTGAATGCTTACTATATGACATAAGAAGACTATGTACTTTGGTTTTCTTTTTTTTTTAATGCCCATTTGAATCTTGGTCAAATACTAGCTATGACCAAGATGTAAACAAGTTTAAAACATGAAAATGAAAAGGTAAGCATGGATACTTCTTAGACACTCTAAAATGAATATTTTGGGAGGTTCTTTAAATTTCCAAGTTTGAAACCCAAAACCACTTCTCTTCATGCTTGACTACATAAGACAGAGTTTAGGGTTAGGGGTAGATACATGATTTTTCTTGTTTGAATTTATCTAGACCTTGTTTATCAACTTTAATGCTTACTATATGACATAAGAAAACTATGTGCTTTGGTTTTTATTTTTTTAATTTTTTTAATTTTGATGCACATTTGAATCTTTGTCAAATCCTAGGTTTGACCAAGATTTAAACAAGTATAAAACATGAAAATGAAAAGGGGAAGCATGTATCCTTCTTATAGTCACTCTAAAATGAAGTTTTTGGGATGTTCTTGAAATTTTCATGTTTGAAACCCAAAACCACTTCTCTTCATGCTTGACTTCATAAGATAGAGTTTAAGGGCTAGGGGGTAGATACATGATTTGCCTAGGTTTGAATATGTCCAAACCTTGTTTATCAACTTGAATGCTTACTATATGACATAAGAAGACTATATGCTTTTGTTTTTCATTTTTCTGATTTTTTTTATTTTATGCCCATTTGAATCTTTTGGTCAAATCATAGGTGTAATTTGACACACAGATTTAAACAAGTTTAAAATATGAAAATGAAAAGGTGGTAAGCATGTATCCTTCTTATATTAGTCACTCTAAAATGAAGCTTTTGGGAGGTTTTTGAAATTTCCATGTTTGAAACCCAAAACCACTTCTCTTCATGATGTTGACTTCATAAGATAGAGTTTAGGGGTTAGGGGTATAGATACATGATTTTTCTTGTTTGAATATGTGCCTAGACCTTGTTTATCAACTTTAATGCTTACTATATGACATAAGAAAACTTTGTGCTTTAATTTGGTTTTTAATTTTTCTATTTTTTTTGAATTTTGATGCACATTTTGAATCTTGGTCAAATCCTAGGTTTGACCAAGATTTAAACAAGTATAAAACATGAAAATGAAAAGGGAAGCATGCATCGATCCTTCTTAGTCACTCCAAAGTGAAGCTTTTGGGAAGTTTTTGAAATTTCCATGTTTGAAACCCAAAACGACTTCTCTTCGTGCTTGATCGACACTTCAGAAGATAAAGTTTAGGGTTAGGGGTAGATATATGATCGATTTCTCTGGTTTGAATATGTCTAGACCATGTTTATCAACTTGAGTGCTTACTATATGACATAAGAAGGCTATATATGTGCTTTTGTTTTTCATATTTTTTTGAATTTTTATGCCCATTTGAATCTTGGTCAAATCCTAAGTTTGACCAAGATTTGAACAAGTTTAAAACATGAAAATGAAAAGGGTAAGCCTGGATCCTTCTTAGTCACTCTAAAATGAAGCTTTTGGGAGGTTTTTGAAATTTCCATGTTTGAAACCCAAATTAAACCACTTCTCTTCATGCTTGACTTTACAAGACATAGTTTATGGTTAGGGGGTAGATACATGATTCGTCTGTTTTAAATATTTCTAAACCTTGTTTATCAACTCGAATGTCTTACTATATGACATAAGAAGACCATGCGCTTTTTTTTGAATTCTTATGCCCATTTGAATCTCTTGGTCAAATCCTAGCTAGGTTTGACCAAGATTTAAAGAAGTTTAACACATGAAAATGAAAAGGTAAGCTTGTATCCTTCTTAGTCACTCTAAAATGAAGCTTTTGGGAGGTTTTTGAAATTTCCATGTTTGAAACACAAAACCACTTCTCTTCATGCTTGACTTCATAAGACAGAGTTTAGGGTTAGGGGGTAGATACATGATTTGTCTTGTTTGAATATGTTTAGACCTTGTTTATCAACTTGAATGCTTACTATATATATGTGACATGAGAATACTATGTGCTTTGGTTTTCATTTTTTTCATTTTTTTTATTTTGATGCACATTTGAATCTTGGTCAAATCCTAGGTTTGACCAAGATTTAAACAAGTATAAAACATGAAAATGAAAAGGGAAGCATGCATCGATCCTTCTTAGTCACTCCAAAGTGAAGCTTTTGGGAAGTTTTTGAAATTTCCATGTTTGAAACCCAAAACGACTTCTCTTCGTGCTTGATCGACACTTCAGAAGACAAAGTTTAGGGTTAGGGGTAGATATATGATCGATTTCTCTGGTTTGAATATGTCAGACCTTGTTTATCACCTTGAATGCTTACTATATGACATAAGAAGACGACGTGTTTTTTTTTTTGATTTTTTTGAATTTTTATGCCCATTTGAATCTTGGTCAAATCATAGGTTTGACCACGATTTAAACATGTTTAAAACATGAAATTGAAAAAGTAAGTTTGGATCCTTCTTAGTCACTCCAAAATGTACCAATTGATATATGAGTTAACTTGGCTTCATGGAAAAAATAATGTCATGTAAATGAGTTAACTTGGCTTTCCTACCCTTGAATCCATAGGAGTAGTATAATAATCAACCGAGTTTTTAAACCAACAGGTCTGTCACTTACGTGTGGTGCCCATGCTTGAGGTCCCACACTTCAGTGAGCACAAGCCAAGTGCGGTAGGTACGCAAACTCATCAGGATGCGTACTGGAAGTCTCTGGGTACTTCAGGATTCGGTTGTCCCTCTCACCAAAAAAAAACTCTCATTCTCGGCCTCGCTCGACTCGCTCGCTCGCTCGCTCGCACCTCCTGCTCACTGACAAAACCTGCAGAACAGTCAACATCATCACCCGAAAAAGGGCAGACACCATAATTCTCTCCCTTCTTCTCTCCTTCCGAGTGATCCCTCTTCCTCCGAGTTTCACTCGACGGGCAAACACATGTGTGCTGCATAGTAATAATATAAAAGTAGAAAAATCGACCTACGAATCTATGATTAAATAGGTTAATCTAGGGTTTTGCCCACTACTACAGATCAAGTTCAAAAATATCCAACTACTGGTTCGATTTCGGGCTACTAATATAAAATTAAATAAGTTGAACTAGTATTCCTCTAAAAAAAATCATTTTGGTATGCATTGTTTTATACTTTTCATAGCTATAGTGCATCACAAATTCATGATTTCATGCTTTGCGTTGCCAATTTCGATTTTTTCTAACCACCTTCTCTTTGATTTCAAATTTAGGTCAAACTATTGGTGCCTGGTATGTGTTCTACTTGAATTGGATGCTGCGTCTGCACATGTTTTGCCATTGTTTTGGGCTTCCACACATCTTTGGGGCATCCAAGTATTTAAGTTACCTTGTGTTTTCTTGAATTGTAATTCATGTACCATTCCTCCCATTTTTATGCCCATTTGAATTTGGTCAAATCATAAGTTTGACCAAGATTTGAACAAGTTTAAAACATGAAAATGAAAAGGTAAGCCTGGATCCTTCTTAGTCACTCTAAAATGAAGCTTTTGGGAGGTTTTTGAAATTTCCATGTTTGAAACACAAAACCACTTCTCTTCATGCTTGACTTCATAAGACATAGTTTAGGGTTAGGGGGTAGATACATGATTTGTTGTTTGAATATGTTTAGACCTTGTTTATCAACTTGAATGCTTACTATATGTACGTGACATGAGAATACTATGTGCTTTGGTTTTCATTTTTTTGATTTTTTCTGAATTTTTATGTCCATTTGATCTTGGTCAAATCCTAGGTTTAACCAAGATTGAAACAAGTTTATAACATGAAAATAAAAAAGGTAAGCCTGCATCCTTCTTAGTCACTCAAAAATGAATCTTTTGGGAAGGTTTTTGAAAATTCCATGTTTGAAATCCAAAACGACTTCTCTTCGTGCTTGACTTCATAAGACAAAGTTTAGGGTTAGGGGTAGATACATGATTTTTTTCTGGTTTCAATATGTCTAGACCTTGTTTATCAACACTTGCGTGCTTACTATATGACGTAAGAAGGCTCTATGTTCTTTGGTTTTTCATTTTTTTGAATTTTTATGCCCATTTGAATCGTGGTCAAATCCTAGGTACGGTTTGACCAAGATTTGAACAAGTTTAAAACATGCAAATAAAAGGTAATCCCGACCTGGATCCTTTAGTCAATCTAAAATGAAGCTTTTGGTGGGTTCTTCAAATTTCCATGTTTGAAACCCAAATAAACCACTTCTCTTCATTCTTGACTTCGTAAGATAGAGTTCAGGGTTAGGGTAGATACATGATTTTTCTGGTTTGAATATGTCTAGACCTTGTTTATCAACTTGAATGCTTAATATATGACATAAGAATACTATGTGCTTTGGTTTTCATTTTTTGATTTTTTCTGAATTTTTATGCCCATTTGCTCTTGGTCAAATCATAGGTTTAACCAAGATTTAAACAAGTTTAAAACATGAAAATGAAAAGGTAAGCCTGCATCCTTCTTAGTCACTCCAAAATGAGGCTTTTGGGAAGGTTTTTGAAATTTCCATGTTTGAAACCCAAAACGACTTCTCTTCGTGCTTGACTTCATAAGACAAAGTTTAGGGTTAGGGATAGATACAAGATTTTTTTGGTTTGAATATGTCTAGACCTTGTTTACCAACTTGAGTGCTTACTATATGACATAAGAAGGCTATGTGCTTTGGTTTTTCAAATTTTTTGAATTTTTGTGCCCATTTGAATCTTGCATGGTCAAATCCTAGGTACGGTTTGATCAAGATTTGAACATGTTTAAAACATGAAAATAAAAGGTAAGCATGGATCCTTCTTAGTCACTCTAAAATGAAGCTTTTAGGAGGTTTTTGAAATTTCCATGTTTGAAACCCAAAACCACTTCTCTTCATGCTCGACTTCGTAAAATATATAGAGTTTATTAGGGTTAGGGGTAGATACATGATTTGTCTGGTTTGAAAATGTTTAGACCTTGTTTATCAACTTGAATGCTTACTATATGACATAAGAATACTATGTGCTTTGGTTTTCATTTTTTTGATTTTTTCTGATTTTTTATGCCCATTTGATCTTGGTCAAATCCTAGGTTTAACCAAGATTTAAACAAGTTTAAAACGTGAAAATGAAAAGGTAAGCCTGCATCCTTCTTAGTCACTCCAAAATGAAGCTTTTGGGAAGGTTTTTGGTTTTTCTTTTTTTTTTTGAATTTTTATGCCCATTTGAATCTTGGTCAAATCCTAAGTTTGACCAAGATTTGAACAAGTTTAAAACATGAAAACGAAAAAGGGTAATCCTGGATCCTTCTTAGTCACTCTAAAATGAAGCTTTTGGGAGGTTTTTGAAATTTCCATGTTTGAAACCCAAAACGACTTCTCTTCGTGCTTGATCGACACTTCAGAAGACAAAGTTTAGGGTTAGGGGTAGATATATGATCGATTTCTCTGGTTTGAATATGTCTAGACCATGTTTACCAACTTGAGTGCTTACTATATGACATAAGAAGGCTATATATGTGCTTTGGTTTTTCATATTTTTTTTGAATTTTTATGCCCATTTGAATCTTGGTCAAATCCTAAGTTCTACCAAGAATTGAACTAGTTTAAAACATGAAAATGAAAAGGGTAAGCCTGGATCCTTCTTAGTCACTCTAAAATGAAGCTTTTGGGAGGTTTTTGAAATTTCCATGTTTGAAACCCAAATTAAACCACTTCTCTTCATGCTTGACTTTACAAGACATAGTTTATGCATGGTTAGGGGGTAGATACATGATTCGTCTGTTTCAAATATTTCTAAACCTTGTTTATCAACTCGAATGTCTTACTATATGACATAAGAAGACCATGCGCTTTTTTTTGAATTCTTATGCCCATTTGAATCTCTTGGTCAAATCCTAGCTAGGTTTGACCAAGATTTAAACAAGTTTAACACATGAAAATGAAAAGGTAAGCTTGTATCCTTCTTAGTCACTCTAAAATGAAGCTTTTGGGAGGTTTTTGAAATTTCCATGTTTGAAACACAAAACCACTTCTCTTCATGCTTGACTTCATAAGACAGAGTTTAGGGTTAGGGGGTAGATACATGATTTGTCTTGTTTGAATATGTTTAGACCTTGTTTATCAACTTGAATGCTTACTATATATATATGTGACATGAGAATACTATGTGCTTTGGTTTTCATTTTTTCATTTTTTTTTATTTTGATGCACATTTGAATCTTTGTCAAATCCTAGGTTTGACCAAGATTTAAACAAGTATAAAACATGAGAATGAAAAGTGGAAGCATGTATCCTTCTTATATAGTCACTCTAAAATGAAATTTTTGGGATGTTCTTCAAATTTTCATGTTTGAAACCCAAAACCACTTCTCTTCATGCTTGACTTCATAAGATAGAGTTTAGGGGCTAGGGGGTAGATACATGATTTGCCTAGGCTTGAATATGTCCAAACCTTGTTTATCAACTTGAATGCTTACTATATGACATAATAAGACTTTATGCTTTTGTTTTTCATTTTTCTGATTTTTTTTTAAATTTTATGCCCATTTGAATCTTTTGGTCAAATCATAGGTGTAATTTGACACAGATTTAAACAAGTTTAAAATATGAAAATGAAAAGGTGGTAAGCATGTATCCTTCTTATATTAGTCACTCTAAAATGAAGCTTTTGGGAGGTTTTTGAAATTTCCATGTTTGAAACCCAAAACCACTTCTCTTCATGATGTTGACTTCATAATAAGATAGAGTTTAGGGGTTAGGGGTATAGATACATGATTTGTCTTGTTTGAATATGTGTCTATACCTTGTTTATCAACTTTAATGCTTACTATATGACATAAGAAAACTTTGTGCTTTAATTTGGTTTTTAATTTTTCTATTTTTTTTTTTTTGAATTTTGATGCACATTTTGAATCTTGGTCAAATCCTAGGTTTGACCAAGATTTAAACAAGTATAAAACATGAAAATGAAAAGGTAAGCATGCATCGATCCTTCTTAGTCACTCCAAAGTGAAGCTTTTGGGAAGTTTTTGAAATTTCCATGTTTGAAACCCAAAACGACTTCTCTTCGTGCTTGATCGACACTTCAGAAGACAAAGTTTAGGGTTAGGGGTAGATATATGATCGATTTCTCTGGTTTGAATATGTCTAGACCATGTTTATCACCTTGAGTGCTTACTACATGACATAAGAAGACGACATGTTTTTTGTTGTTGATTTTTTTGAATTTTTATGCCCATTTGAATCTTGGTCAAATCATAGGTTTGACCACGATTTAAACATGTTTAAAACATGAAAATGAAAAAGTAAGTCTGGATCCTTCTTAGTCACTCCAAAATGTACCAATTGATATATGAGTTAACTTGGCTTCATGGAAAAAATAATGTCATGTAAATGAGTTAACTTGGCTTCATGGAAAAAATAATGTCATGTAAATGAGTTAACTTGGCTTTCCTACCCTTGAATCCATAGGAGTAGTATAATAATCAACCAAGTTTTTAAACCAACAGGTCTGTCACTTACGTGTGGTGCCCATGCGTGAGGTCCCACACTTCAGTGAGCACAAGCCAAGTGCGGTAGGTACGCAAACTCATCAGGATGCGTACTGGAAGTCTCTGGGTCCTTTAGGATTCGGTTGTCCCTCTCACAAAAAAAAAAACTCTCATTCTCGGCCTCGCTCGACTCGCTCGCTCGCTCGCTCGCACCTCCTGCTCACTGACAAAACCTGCAGAACAGTCAACATCATCACCCGAAAAAGGGCAGACACCATAATTCTCTCCCTTCTTCTCTCCTTCCGAGTGATCCCTCTTCCTCCGAGTTTCACTCGACGGGCAAACACACGTGTGCTGCATAGTAATAATATAAAAGTAGAAAAATCGACCTACGAATCTATGATTAAATAGGTTTTCTAGGGTTTTGCCCACTACTACAGATCAAGTTCAAAAATATCCAACTACTGGTTCGATTTCGGGCTACTAATATAAAATTAAATAAGTTGAACTAGTATTCCTCTAAAAAAATCATTTTGGTATGCATTGTTTTATACTTTTCATAGCTATAGTGCATCACAAATTCATGATTTCATGCTTTGCGTTGCCAATTTCGATTTTTTCTAACCACCTTCTCTTTGATTTCAAATTTAGGTCAAACTATTGGTGCCTGGTATGTGTTCTACTTGAATTGGATGCTGCGCCTGCACATGTTTTGCCATTGTTTTGGGCTTCCACACATCTTTGGGGCATCCAAGTATTTAAGTTACCTTGTGTTTTCTTGAATTGTAATTCATGTACCATTCCTCCCAATTTTTATGCCCATTTGAATTTGGTCAAATCATAAGTTTGACCAAGATTTGAACAAGTTTAAAACATGAAAATGAAAAGGTAAGCCTGGATCCTTCTTAGTCACTCTAAAATGAAGCTTTTGGGAGGTTTTTGAAATTTCCATGTTTGAAGCACAAAACCACTTCTCTTCATGCTTGACTTCATAAGACAGAGTTTAGGGTTAGGGGGTAGATACATGATTTGTTGTTTGAATATGTTTAGACCTTGTTTATCAACTTGAATGCTTACTATATGTGACATGAGAATACTATGTGCTTTGGTTTTCATTTTTTTGATTTTTTCTGAATTTTTATGTCCATTTGATCTTGGTCAAATCCTAGGTTTAACCAAGATTTAAACAAGTTTATAACATGAAAATAAAAAAGGTAAGCCTGCATCCTTCTTAGTCACTCAAAAATGAATCTTTTGGGAAGGTTTTTGAAAATTCCATGTTTGAAATCCAAAACGACTTCTCTTCGTGCTTGACTTCATAAGACAAAGTTTAGGGTTAGGGGTAGATACATGATTTTTTTCTGGTTTCAATATGTCTAGACCTTGTTTATCAACACTTGCGTGCTTACTATATGACGTAAGAAGGCTCTATGTTCTTTGGTTTTTCATTTTTTTGAATTTTTATGCCCATTTGAATCGTGGTCAAATCCTAGGTACGGTTTGACCAAGATTTGAACAAGTTTAAAACATGCAAATAAAAGGTAATCCCGACCTGGATCCTTTAGTCAATCTAAAATGAAGCTTTTGGGGGGTTCTTCAAATTTCCATGTTTGAAACCCAAATAAACCACTTCTCTTCATTCTTGACTTCGTAAGATAGAGTTTAGGGTTAGGGTAGATACATGATTTTTCTGGTTTGAATATGTCTAGACCTTGTTTATCAACTAGAATGCTTAATATATGACACAAGAATAATATGTGCTTTGGTTTTCATTTTTTGATTTTTTCTAAATTTTTATGCCCATTTGCTCTTGGTCAAATCATAGGTTTAACCAAGATTTAAACAAGTTTAAAACATGAAAATGAAAAGGTAAGCCTGCATCCTTCTTAGTCACTCCAAAATGAGGCTTTTGGGAAGGTTTTTGAAATTTCCATTTTTGAAACCCAAAACGACTTCTCTTCGTGCTTGACTTCATAAGACAAAGTTTAGGGTTAGGGTAGATACAAGATTTTTTTGGTTTGAATATGTCTAGACCTTGTTTACCAACTTGAGTGCTTACTATATGACATAAGAAGGCTATGTGCTTTGGTTTTTCAATTTTTTTGAATTTTTGTGCCCATTTGAATCTTGCATGGTCAAATCCTAGGTACGGTTTGATCAAGATTTGAACATGTTTAAAACATGAAAATAAAAGGTAAGCATGGATCCTTCTTAGTCACTCCAAAATGAAGCTTTTAGGAGGTTTTTGAAATTTCCATGTTTGAAACCCAAAACCACTTCTCTTCATGCTCAACTTCGTAAAATATATAGAGTTTATTAGGGTTAGGGGTAGATACATGATTTGTCTGGTTTGAAAATGTTTAGACCTTGTTTATCAACTTGAATGCTTACTATATGACATAAGAATACTATGTGCTTTGGTTTTCATTTTTTTTGATTTTTTCTGATTTTTTATGCCCATTTGATCTTGGTCAAATCCTAGGTTTAACCAAGATTTAAACAAGTTTAAAACGTGAAAATGAAAAGGTAAGCCTGCATCCTTCTTAGTCACTCCAAAATGAAGCTTTTGGGAAGGTTTTTGGTTTTTCTTTTTTTTTGAATTTTATGCCCATTTGAATCTTGGTCAAATCCTAAGTTTGACCAAGATTTGAACAAGTTTAAAACATGAAAATGAAAAGGGTAAGCCTGGATCCTTCTTAGTCACTCTAAAATGAAGCTTTTGGGAGGTTTTTGAAATTTCCATGTTTGAAACCCAAAACGACTTCTCTTCGTGCTTGATCGACACTTCAGAAGACAAAGTTTAGGGTTAGGGGTAGATATATGATCGATTTCTCTGGTTTGAATATGTCTAGATCATGTTTAGCAACTTGAGTGCTTACTATATGACATAAGAAGGCTATATATGTGCTTTGGTTTTTCATATTTTTTTTGAATTTTTATGCCCATTTGAATCTTGGTCAAATCCTAAGTTTGACCAAGATTTGAACAAGTTTAAAACATGAAAATGAAAAGGGTAAGCCTGGATCCTTCTTAGTCACTCTAAAATGAAGCTTTTGGGAGGTTTTTGAAATTTCCATGTTTGAAACCCAAATTAAACCACTTCTCTTAATGCTTGACTTCACAAGACATAGTTTATGCATGGTTAGGGGGTAGATACATGATTCGTCTGTTTTAAATATTTCTAAACCTTGTTTATCAACTCGAATGTCTTACTATATGACATAAGAAGACCATGCGCTTTTTTTTTGAATTCTTATGCCCATTTGAATCTCTTGGTCAAATCCTAGCTAGGTTTGACCAAGATTTAAACAAGTTTAACACATGAAAATGAAAAGGTAAGCTTGTATCCTTCTTAGTCACTCTAAAATGAAGCTTTTGGGAGGTTTTTGGAATTCCCATGTTTGAAACACAAAACCACTTCTCTTCATGCTTGACTTCATAAGACAGAGTTTAGGGTTAGGGGGTAGATACATGATTTGTCTTGTTTGAATATGTTTAGACCTTGTTTATCAACTTGAATGCTTACTATATATATATATATATGTGACATGAGAATACTATGTGCTTTGGTTTTCATTTTTTTCATTTTTTTTTATTTTGATGCACATTTGAATCTTTGTCAAATCCTAGGTTTGACCAAGATTTAAACAAGTATAAAACATGAGAATGAAAAGGGGAAGCATGTATCCTTCTTATATAGTCACTCTAAAATGAAATTTTTGGGATGTTCTTCAAATTTTCATGTTTGAAACCCAAAACCACTTCTCTTCATGCTTGACTTCATAAGATAGAGTTTAGGGGCTAGGGGGTAGATAAATGATTTGCCTAGGCTTGAATATGTCCAAACCTTGTTTATCAACTTGAATGCTTACTATATGACATAATAAGACTTTATGCTTTTGTTTTTCATTTTTCTGATTTTCTTTTAAATTTTATGCCCATTTGAATCTTTTGTTCAAATCATAGGTGTAATTTGACACAGATTTAAACAAGTTTAAAATATGAAAATGAAAAGGTGGTAAGCATGTATCCTTCTTATATCAGTCACTCTAAAATGAAGCTTTTGGGAGGTTTTTGAAATTTCCATGTTTGAAACCCAAAACCACTTCTCTTCATGATGTTGACTTCATAATAACATAGAGTTTAGGGGTTAGGGGTATAGATACATGATTTGTCTTGTTTGAATATGTGTCTAGACCTTGTTTATCAACTTTAATGCTTACTATATGACATAAGAAAATTTTGTGCTTTAATTTGGTTTTTAATTTTTCTATTTTTTTTTTGAATTTTAATGCACATTTTGAATCTTGGTCAAATCCTAGGTTTGACCAAGATTTAAACAAGTATAAAACATGAAAATGAAAAGGTAAGCATGCATCGATCCTTCTTAGTCACTCCAAAGTGAAGCTTTTGGGAAGTTTTTGAAATTTCCATGTTTGAAACCCAAAACGACTTCTCTTCGTGCTTGATCGACACTTCAGAAGACAAAGTTTAGGGTTAGGGGTAGATATATGATCGATTTCTCTGGTTTGAATATGTCTAGACCATGTTTATCACCTTGAGTGCTTACTACATGACATAAGAAGACGACATGTTTTTTTTTTGTTGATTTTTTTGAATTTTTATGCCCATTTGAATCTTGGTCAAATCATAGGTTTGACCACGATTTAAACATGTTTAAAACATGAAAATGAAAAAGTAAGTCTGGATCCTTCTTAGTCACTCCAAAATGTACCAATTGATATATGAGTTAACTTGGCTTCATGGAAAAAATAATGTCATGTAAATGAGTTAACTTGGCTTTCCTACCCTTGAATCCATAGGAGTAGTATAATAATCAACCGAGTTTTTAAACCAACAGGTCTGTCACTTACGTGTGGTGCCCATGCGTGAGGTCCCACACTTCAGTGAGCACAAGCCAAGTGCGGTAGGTACGCAAACTCATCAGGATGCGTACTGGAAGTCTCTGGGTCCTTCAGGATTCGGTTGTCCCTCTCACACAAAAAAAACTCTCATTCTCGGCCTCGCTCGACTCGCTCGCTCGCTCGCTCGCACCTCCTGCTCACTGACAAAACCTGCAGAACAGTCAACATCATCACCCGAAAAAGGGCAGACACCATAATTCTCTCCCTTCTTCTCTCCTTCCGAGTGATCCCTCTTCCTCCGAGTTTCACTCGACGGGCAAACACACGTGTGCTGCATAGTAATAATATAAAAGTAGAAAAATCGACCTACGAATCTATGATTAAATAGGTTAATCTAGGGTTTTGCCCACTACTACAGATCAAGTTCAAAAATATCCAACTACTGGTTCGATTTCGGGCTACTAATATAAAATTAAATAAGTTGAGCTAGTATTCCTCTAAAAAAATCATTTTGGTATGCATTGTTTTATACTTTTCATAGCTATAGTGCATCACAAATTCATGATTTCATGCTTTGCGTTGCCAATTTCGATTTTTTCTAACCACCTTCTCTTTGATTTCAAATTTAGGTCAAACTATTGGTGCCTGGTATGTGTTCTACTTGAATTGGATGCTGCGTCTGCACATGTTTTGCCATTGTTTTGGGCTTCCACACATCTTTGGGGCATCCAAGTATTTAAGTTACCTTGTGTTTTCTTGAATTGTAATTCATGTACCATTCCTCCCAATTTTTATGCCCATTTGAATTTGGTCAAATCATAAGTTTGACCAAGATTTGAACAAGTTTAAAACATGAAAATGAAAAGGTAAGCCTGGATCCTTCTTAGTCACTCTAAAATGAAGCTTTTGGGAGGTTTTTGAAATTTCCATGTTTGAAACACAAAACCACTTCTCTTCATGCTTGACTTCATAAGACAGAGTTTAGGATTAGGGGGTAGATACATGATTTGTCTTGTTTGAATATGTTTAGACCTTGTTTATCAACTTGAATGTGACATGAGAATACTATGTGCTTTGGTTTTCATTTTTTTGATTTTTTCTGAATTTTTATGTCCATTTGATCTTGGTCAAATCCTAGGTTTAACCAAGATTTAAACAAGTTTATAACATGAAAATAAAAAGGTAAGCCTGCATCCTTCTTAGTCACTCAAAAATGAATCTTTTGGGAAGGTTTTTGAAAATTCCATGTTTGAAATCCAAAACGACTTCTCTTCGTGCTTGACTTCATAAGACAAAGTTTAGGGTTAGGGGTAGATACATGATTTTTTTCTGGTTTGAATATGTCTAGACCTTATTTATCAACACTCGCGTGCTTACTATATGACGTAAGAAGGATCTATGTTCTTTGGTTTTTCATTTTTTTGAATTTTTATGCCCATTTGAATCTTGGTCAAATCCTAGGTACGGTTTGACCAAGATTTGAACAAGTTTAAAACATGCAAATAAAAGGTAATCCCGACCTGGATCCTTTAGTCAATCTAAAATGAAGCTTTTGGGGGGTTATTCAAATTTCCATGTTTGAAACCCAAAACCACGTCTCTTCATTCTTGACTTCATAAGACATAGTTTAGGGTTAGGGTAGATACATGATTTTTCTGGTTTGAATATGTCTAGACCTTGTTTATCAACTTTAATGCTTACTATATGACATAAGAAAACTATGTGCTTTGGTTTTTAATTTTTTAATTTTTTTTAATTTTTATGCACATTTGAATCTTTGTCAAATCCTAGGTTTGACCAAGATTTAAACAAGTATAAAACATGAAAATGAAAAGGGGAAGCATGTATCCTTCTTATAGTCACTCTAAAATGAAGTTTTTGGGATGTTCTTGAAATTTTCATGTTTGAAACCCAAAACCACTTCTCTTCATGCTTGACTTCATAAGATAGAGTTTAGGGGCTAGGGGGTAGATACATGATTTGCCTAGGTTTGAATATGTCCAAACCTTGTTTATCAACTTGAATGCTTACTATATGACATAAGAAGACTATATGCTTTTGTTTCTCATTTTTTGATTTTTTTTAATTTTATGCCCATTTGAATCTTTTGGTCAAATCATAGGTGTAATTTGACACACAGATTTAAACAAGTTTAAAATATGAAAATGAAAAGGTGGTAAGCATTGATCATTCTTATATTAGTCACTCTAAAATGAAGCTATTGGGAGGTTTTTGAAATTTCCATGTTTGAAACCCAAAACCACTTCTCTTCATGTTGTTGACTTCATAAGATAGAGTTTAGGGGTTAGGGGTATAGATACATGATTTGTCTTGTTTGAATATGTGTCTAGACCTTGTTTATCAACTTTAATGCTTACTATATGACATAATAAAACTTTGTGCTTTAATTTGGTTTATAATTTTTCTATTTTTTTGAATTTTGATGCACATTTTGAATCTTGGTCAAATCCTAGGTTTGACCAAGATTTAAACAAGTATAAAACATGAAAATGAAAAGGTAAGCATGCATCGATCCTTCTTAGTCACTCCAAAGTGAAGCTTTTGGGAAGTTTTTGAAATTTCCATGTTTGAAACCCAAAACGACTTCTCTTCGTGCTTGATCGACACTTCAGAAGACAAAGTTTAGGGTTAGGGGTAGATATATGATCGATTTCTCTGGTTTGAATATGTCTAGACCATGTTTATCAACTTGAGTGCTTACTATATGACATAATAAGGCTATATATGTGCTTTGGTTTTTCATTTTTTTTGAATTTTTATGCCCATTTGAATCTTGGTCAAATCCTAAGTTTGACCAAGATTTGAACAAGTTTAAAACATGAAAATGAAAAGGGTAAGCCTGGATCCTTCTTAGTCTAAAATTAAGCTTTTGTAGGTTTTTGAAATTTCCATGTTTGAAACCCAAAACCAATTCTCTTCATGCTTGACTTCACAAGACATAGTTTATGGTTAGGGGGTAGATACATGATTCGTCTGTTTTAAATATTTCTAGACCTTGTTTATCAACTTGAATGCCTTACTATATGACATAAAAGACCATGCGCGATTTGTTTTTTTTTTGAATTCTTATGCCCATTTGAATCTCTTGGTCAAATCCTAGCTAGGTTTGACCAAGATTTAAACAAGTTTAACACATGAAAATGAAAAGGTAAGCTTGTATCCTTCTTAGTCACTCCAAAATGAAGCTTTTGGGATTGTTTTTGAAATGTCCATGTTTGAAACCCAAAACAACTTCTCATCGTGCTTGACTTCATAAGACAGAGGTTAGGGTTAGGGGGTAGATACATGATTTTTGTGGTTTGAATATGTCAGACCTTGTTTATCACCTTGAATGCTTACTATATGACATAAGAAGACGACGTGCTTTTGTTTTTCATTTTTTCGATTTTTTTGAATTTTTATACCCATTTGAATCTTGGTCAAATCATAGGTTTGACCATGATTTAAACATGTTTAAAACATGAAAATAAAAAAGTAAGCCTGGATCCTTCTTAGTCACTCCAAAATGTACCAATTGATAGATGAGTTAACTTGGCTTCATGGAAAAAATAATGTCATGTAAATGAGTTAACTTGGCTTTCGTACCCTTGAATCCATAGGAAACTTTGTACAGTACAAATATATTAGTATAATAATCAACCGAGTTTTTACACCAACAGGTCTGTCACTTACGTGTGGTGCCCATGCGTGAGGTCCCACACTTCAGTGAGCACAAGTCAAGTGCGGTAGGTACACAAACTCCAAGCCATCTTCTTTGTCAAGAGAAGACGCATCAGGATGCGTACTAGAAGTCTCTGGGTCCTTCAGGATCCTTCGGTTGTCCCTCTCACACACACAAAAAAATCTCTCTCATTCTCGGCCTCGCTCGCTCGCTCGCTCGCACCTCCTGCTCACTGACAAAACCTGCACACAGTCAACATCATCACCCGAAAAAGGGGAGACACCATAATGCTCTCCCTACTCCTTCTCTCCTTCCGAGTGATCCCTCTTCCTCCGAGTTTCACTCGACGGGCAAACACATATGTGCTGCATAGTAGAGTAATAATAAAAAGGTACGTAGAAAAATCGAGCTATGAATCTATAATTAAATAGGTTAAACTAGGGTTTTGCCCAGTACTACAGATCAAGGTTCAAAAAATGTAAAATTGTGAAACAAGCTCTTGGAGCCATCACATGCCATCTTGCAAGTACTATATTGTAAAAACACCAAAGCTTACATATACTCCTGAAATACTGTTTTGGGTGATTTGTCATTCAAAAATTTGGTACTGTATCATTCGGATCGGAGGAAGTATAGTTGGAGATGAATGGCCCACCAAGTCTCTGCCTTGAAGTTTGCTCTTTGACCAGATAAGTATTACTCCTACTACTCATGAGGAGCCGAGGAGACGGGGAGGCCAAATTTAAGGACTAACCTTTGCTCTAGCCGTCTTCCTCAGTTCACCACTTCGTTTACCTCTTGGAATACTACTTCGCCACCATGACCGGGAGCAAGTCTCGCCACATAAGGGCTCGTGCGGCTGCGGCGAAGCCGAGGGAATCCCAGCAATGGCGTCCCTGTGCTGCTGTCGAGGTGCCTTCTGCGCAAGAGTCTTCAAGGGCGTCGCAGCCCGCGACTGCTACCTTCAGGCGATCCTCCGTTCTTGCGCATCTTTCTATGTCTTTCAGAACTTATCATCCCCTCCTTTTCGAACCTTCTCTCAATTGTATTTTCAGGTCGGGCAGCCTTAGTTTTCCCGCAGCCCTCCTGCCTGCGGAAACATCTTCCACGGAGCCAACTTCTCAAAGCAGCGAGGTATAGACATTCATGCAAATTGGGATTCCCATTCTCTCTTTCTTGGTAGTTCTGTAGGTACACTTCTGATTTTGTGCTCCATCCCCATCTGATAGAAGCCCCGCTACGAGATCGGGACCATTTAGAAATGGTTATGGGCGATTTCTGCGTCGAGACGGCGGACAGAAGCGCCCTCACCGATGAGTGCATGAGACTTTATTCTGAGCTCGCCACTGAGAAGATCCGGATTCGCATTCTCGACGATATCGCCATGAAATCGTTCACTGAGAGTAACGAGATCTAGCAGCGGAGCCTCGGCCAGGCGGAGACCATGGACAAACTCGCCGGACTGATCCTGAACCTCACGGTTAGGACGGACAAACTAGAGGCCGAGCTGTCACAGGAGAAGGCTCTCAACTCCGAGCTGAAGCGTCAAGCAGGCTCAAGGTAGATCTTGACAAGGTCACTGTGTACCGCTAGCTGCAATCCTTGATGACTGCTGTGTCACCTGGCTTCTGAATGTCTGAAGGTTAATTTTCGAATTTTTGTTCGTAAAAGTGGCCTGTGGAAATGTAAATAAACTAGTACTCTTACTTTATTATATTATTAGTACTTGTGTCCATGTAGTATTATTATTATGGTGGTGTACTTGTGTTCATGTACTTGTTTCAGACAGGTATTGCTGTTTTGGTGAAGGAGACATGCGTCACCCTTTTTTGGTGGGATTAATTGGTTCTATGCCACTCCCCAATTCACAAGTTGTGTTTATGCCATTAAAAAACTGAAGTTGTGTCTATGCCACTCCCAATTCTCAATACCCCTTTCTATGCCATTTTCAGCAATACAACATCATATACTGCCTATGTATCCAATATTTGTACCCTATACTACAGTTTGTACATACTCTCAGATAATCTGGACCGTACTTTGCACATATTTTTAATGGATCATATGTGCCCAGAAATGGCTCATATTAGAATAGTAGACTCACATTAGTGTTCTTGACATTCTGTAAATTTTCCAGATTTTTCGAAAAAGTTTGATTTTTTGGACAAAATTTTACCAATTTCTAGACAGAACATAAAATGTCAGTTTTTTATGCAAATCCGCACATAAATGGCTCAAATTAAAACAGTACTCGTTTCAGTGTTTTTGATTTCCTGTAATTTTTTTTTAGATTTTCTGAGAAGTTATATTTTTTCAGAATTTGAAAATTTTGGATTTTTTGTGTGCCTTAAACACCCAAAAGTCGCTCCAAATCTGAACACAGTATTATTTTGGTCAATACGAAAGTATAAACTGAAAATGGCATAGAAGGGGTTATTGAGAATTGAGAGTGGCATAAACACAACTTCAGTTTTTGTAATGGCATAAACACAACTTGTGAATTGAGGAGTTGCATAGGACCAATTAACCCTTTTTGGTGATGTCGTCATGTAGCCCTTGTCAAATTAAATTCCTCTGATACTAATGGGAGGGCTTGCTCACCCCACATGCCAAGAAGAAGTGGAGAGAAACTACTCGTCCCTTGTTGGACACGGGACCATTGGAAACTTATTTTTATGCCCTTTTGAATCTTGGTCAAATCCTTGGTTTGACCAAGATTTAAACAAGTTAAAAACATGAAAATGAAAAGGTAAGCCTGCATCCATCTTAGTCACTCTAAAATGAAGCATTTGGGAGGTTTTCGAAGTTTCCATGTTTGAAACCCAAAACCACTTCTCTTCATGCTTGATCGACTTCATAAGACAGAGTTTAGGTTTAGTGGGTAGATACATGATTTGTCTGGTTTGAATATGTTTAGACCTTGTTTATCAACTTGAATGATTACAATATGACATAAGAATACTATGTGCTTTGGTTTTCATTTTTTATTTGTTCTGAATTTTTATGCCCATTTGATCTTGGTCAAATCCTAGGTTTAACCAAGATTTAAACAAGTTTAAAACATGAAAATGAAAAGGTGAGCATGTATCCTTCTGAGTAACTCCAAAATGAGGCTTTTGTGAAGGTTTTTGAAATTTCCATGTTTGAAACCCAAAACGACTTCTCGTCGTGCTTGACTTCATAAGACAAAGTTTAGGGTTAGGGGTAGATACATGATTTTTCTGGTTTGAATATGTCTAGACCTTGTTTATCAACTTGAGTGCTTACTATATGACATAAGAAGGCTATGTGCTATGGTTTTTCATTTTTTTTGAATTTTTATGCCCATTTGATTCTTGGTCAAATCCTAGGTACGGTTTGACCAAGATTTGAACATGTTTAAAACATCAAAATAAAATGTAAGCATGGATCCTTCTTAGTCGCTCTAAAATGAAGCTTTTGGGAGGTTTTTGAAATTTCCATGTTTGAAACCCAAAACCACTTCTTTTTATGCTTGACTTCGTAAGATATAGTTTAGGGTTAGGGGTAGATACGTACATGATTTTTCTAAGTATTTTTATGCCCATTTGAATCTTGATAAAATCCAAGGTTTGACCAAGATTTAAACAAGTTTAAAACATGAAAATGAAAAGGTGAGCCTGCATCCTTCTTAGTCACTCTAAAATGAAGCATTTGGGAGGTTTTTGAAATTTCCATGTTTGAAACCCAAAACCACTTATCTTCATGCTTGATCGACTTCATAAGACACAGTTTAGGTTTAGTGGGTAGATACATGATTTGTCTGGTTTGAATATGTTTAGACCTTGTTTATCAACTTAAATGCTTACTATATGACATAAGAATACTATGTGCTTTGGTTTTCATTTTTTATTTGTTATGAATTTTTATGGCCATTTGATCTTGGTCAAATCCTAGGTTTAACCAAGATTTAAACAAGTTTAAAACATGAAAATGAAAAGGTAAGCCTGTATCCTTCTGAGTCACTCCAAAATTAGGCTTTTGGGAAGGTTTTTGAAATTTCTATGTTTGAAACCCAAAACGACTTCTCGTCGTGCTTGACTTCATAATAAGACAAAGTTTAGGGTTAGGGGTAGATACATGATTTTTCTGGTTTGAATATGTCTAGACCTTGTTTATCAACTTGAGTGCTTACTATATGACATAAGAAGGCTATGTGCTATGGTTTTTCATTTTTTTTGAATTTTATGCCCATTTGATTCTTGGTCAAATCCTAGGTACGGTTTGACCAAGATTTGAACATGTTTAAAACATCAAAATAAAATGTTAGCATGGATCCTTCTTAGTCGCTCTAAAATGAAGCTTTTGGGAGGTTTTTGAAATTTCCATGTTTGAAACCCAAAACCACTTCTCTTCATGCTTGGCTTCGTAAGATAGAGTTTAGGGTTAGGGGTAGATACGTACATGATTTTTCTAAGTATTTTTATGCCCATTTGAATCTTGGTAAAATCCAAGGTTTGACCAAGATTTGAACAAGTTTAAAACATGAAAATGAAAAGGTAAGCCTGTATCCTTCTTAGTCACTCCAAAATGAGGCTTTTGGGAAGGTTTTTGAAATTTCCATGTTTGAAACCCAAAATGACTTCTCGTCGTGCTTGACTTCATAAGACAAAGTTTAGGGTTCGGGGTAGATACATTATCTTTTTTGGTTTGAATATGTCTAGACCTTGTTTATCAACTTGAGTGCTTACTATATGACATAAGAAGGCTATGTGCTTTGGTTTTTCATTTTTTTGAATTTTTATGCCCATTTGATTCTTGGTCAAATCCTAGGTACGGTTTGACCAAGATTTGAACATGTTTAAAACATTAAAATAAAATGTAAGCATGAATCCTTCTTAGTCACTCTAAAATGAAGCTTTTGGGAGGTTTTTGAAATTTCCATGTTTGAAACCCAAAACCACTTCTCTTCATGCTTGACTTCGTAAGATAGAGTTTAGGGTTAGGGGTAGATACGTACATGATTTTTCTAAGTATTTTTATGCCCATTTGAATCTTGGTAAAATCCAAGGTTTGACCAAGATTTGAACAGGTTTAAAACATGAAAAATAAAAGGTAAGCCTGGATCCTGCTTAGTCACTCTAAAATGAAGCTTCAGGAGTTGAGGTTTTTGAAATTTACATGTTTGAAACACAAAACCACTTCTCTTCGCGCTTGACTTCATATGACAGAGTTTAGGGTTAGGGGTAGATACGTACATGATTGTTCTAAGTAATTTTATGCCCATTTGAATCTTGGTCAAATCCTAAGTTTGACCAATATTTGAACAAGTTTAAAACATGAAAATGAAAAGGTAAGCCTGGATCCTTCTTTGTCACTCTAAAATGAAGCTTTTGGGAGGTTCTTGAAATTTCCATGTTTGAAACCCAAAACCACTTCTATTCATGCTTGATCGACTTCATAAAACAGAGTTTAGGGTTAGGAGGTAGATACATGATTTGTCTGGTTTGAATATGTTTAGACCTTGTTTATCAACTTGAATGCTTACTATATGATATAAGAATACTATGTGCAAAGAAGTGAGCCTAGCTCATTCGGTTAGGGAAGTGGATGTACAACCCAGCCACCCAGGTTCAAGTCCCCACGGGCGCAGAATTGGGTTCTTATTATAAAAAACACTGTAGGGGATTCCCTTACCGTATTCCTTTCATAAAAAAATACTATGTGCTTTGGTTTTCTTTTTTTGATTTTTTCAGAATTTTCATGCTTTGATCTTGGTCAAATCCTAGGTTTAACCAAGATGTAAACAAGTTTAAAACATGAAAATGAAAAGGTAAGCCTGCATCCTTCTTAGTCACTCCAAAACGAAGCTTATGGGAAGGCTTTTAAAATTTCCATGTTTGAAACCCAAAACGACTTCTCTTCGTGCTTGACTTCATATGACAAAGTTTAGGGTTAGGGGTAGATACATGATTTTTCTGGTTTGACATGTCTAGATCTTGTTTATCAACTTGAGTGCTTACTATATGACATAAGAAGACTATGTGCTTTGTTTTTTCATTTTTTTTTTGAATTTTATGCCCATTTTACTCTTATTCAAATCCTAGGTTTGACCAAGATTTGAACAAGTTTAAAACATGAAAATAAAAAGGTAAGCCTGGCGTGGATCCTTCTTAGTCACTCTAAAATGAAGCTTTTGGGGGGTTATTGAAATTTCCATGTTTGAAACCCAAATTAAACCACTTCTCTTCATGCTTGACTTTACAAGACAGAGTTTAGGGTTAGGGGGTAGATACATGATTTTTCTGGTTTAAATATGTCTAGACCTTATTTATCAACTTCAATAACTACTATATTAAAGTGTAACCAACATCTGTTTTCTCAAAATCTTGTATTAATTTTTAAACTGCGGATGGGTGGACGCGTATGTGGCTGATTACCATGATGTATTTTTGGTGCAGTCTTTGCAATTTTCTAAGGGTTTTTCCCTTTGTTTCAGTGTGTTTTCTTGTTGTTTGGGTGGCTCTAGCTTCTTTTCAAACCGCTTTGACTACTTTTGTCTCACCGCATGGCCTCGATCGGAGAAATCACGTGCCATACCGTTCTTGGTTTCCTCCCGGCTCTCTCTCTCTTCCTCATTATCTTCCCCACTATCGCGACTCGCGAGCTCCTCCCTGACAATCCCCTACGGTCCCTGCAGGAGCTCCTGTCCTTTCCTAATTCTCTTCCAATGGAGGATAGAGGGACTGGCATTGACAATCGCCTTCAGGCGGTAAAGCGCGGGGCGGTGGTGCCAGGCCCTGAGGCAGCAGCAGGTGCCGCTGCTTGGACGACGAGGTAGAGGCGGCGGGGAACGGCGGCCGGCAGTGAGTTCGGCCGGAGCCTGACCGTGACAAGCTGCTGATGAGGTGCAGCCGTCGCGGACGTTCGCGTCGACCTGCGCCAGTGGCGGGAGCGGAGGGGAGGACCGGCGCCGGAGAGGAGGCGGCGACGGCGCAAAGAGCGATGTGCCCAGCGTCCGGACGAGCTCCACATCCTCCACCCGCCAATCCCCTACACATTCACCGGCTTCCGCCGCCGGAGCTTCTCGCCTCGCCTGATCCCTTCAAGCGGAGATAGAGGGACGGGCGCTACGGCCTGGCGTCGAGAGGCGCTTCAGGTAGTTGGCAATCTACAACTCGGGGCGGCGGAGCCAAGCACTGAGGCAGGAGGTAGGCGGCAGCAGGCAGCGCTGCTTGGGCGACGAGGCAGAGGCGGCGAGGTCGGCCGGGGCTTGGCCGGCACAAGATGCTGGTGAGGTGCATCCTGTGTGGTCGCTGACATCCGCGTCGAGCTGATGCTATCACGAAAGTGGCGGGGAGGAGCAGCGCCGGTGAGGAGGCTGCCAGCCAAGGTCGACCACGAGCTTTCGATCCCCGTTTTCCAATGTATCGTCCAGTTTCTTTTCTGATTTTTTTGTGTATGTTGGCTGAGTTGCAGATCTAGGAGACCAAGAGCCGTCGCCGCATCGCGGCAGCAACAAGAATTTCTCCCCCGCTACCAGACTACCCTGCCGCAGCGCCTGCTCCACGTACGTCAAATTCAATCAGCCAAACCAAACCAACTCTCTACCTTTTCTCTTGCAAGTTAAACACAAATGGTTTCGTGATGCCATAAGTAGTCTTTTGCTTACCGTAGCCAAGTGATGAGTCTTCTTTTGCAATCAGATCTGGGCTATTTTTTTAGCTAGGAATAAGATCACCTTTTATGTGCTTAGTTACAGAAATCCTCTTTCATAGCTCTTTCAGATCAGGTATAATTATTTTTTTCTTGGCTATAACTTTCATGTATATGCGGAGAACAACTAGATTAACAGTGGAAGCTCAACTTGGGAGATCAAGATCAGCTTCATCGAGCCTTATACTTTGTGCTCTCAAATTCTGTAGGTTCCCTTTTATATGCACTATAAATGGCAGCAAAGTTTCCATGTGTTGAAATTATAAGAATAATCAGTAAGGAAGATTGTATCAAACTGAAAAAGCATGCATGTATGTTCGTTTTGTCATCTCTAGCAGACCTTTTCTATTTAGTGAAGTTACACCGGTGTATTCCATGCCAATCGTAGTTGTTCAAATGAAATTGCTTTTGCTTTAGAAAATCAAATCTCATGTCAGGATATGTCATGCCTGCAGGTCCAAGCACTAAAACTGATTTTTAAGGATATATCTTATTTGCAGTAGAGATCTCTGCAACAAAATAACTTAATCATTCTTATGAAGGAACTTTTTATTTAGAGATTAGATCACAAAAATTGCTATGCAATATCTTTTTTATACCCAAATTCCTGAATTTGCAGCAAGCTTTAACAATTATGTATATAAGTATTTTAGCTTTACAACTGGGTTTTCCTCGACGTGCCCATGCGGTGCTGACCATGGATGTATAAATGAATCTAAAATACTTTTTTCCTTATATGATACGATTCACCTTTTTTATGCTGAAACTATGCTTACATGTCACTGCAATATTTTAAGGTCATGTGCTCTTCTTCCTGATTGATGTGCTGCTAGGTATTTTGGAAGACTGGAGGTAACATGAACTAGGTCATATGTATGATTAGTGTAACTTCAGCCACTTTACAACAACTGAATTGGCCTCTAGTCTCGACAGCTCCAAGATAACAGAATCATAAGGTTAAATTTTTCTGTGGTGCGTTGTACATCTTCTCCTTCTTTTCTTTCACTTGCTCTTCCATTTTGATTCCTCTTCCCACATTTTTCCATGAGAAATTGGATCTCTATGTAAGTTTCATGGACTGTTCTTAATTCTTCGGTACGATATCTAGGATCAGATGCTGAATATTCACTTACATGCAGGTCAAAGAAAGTGGGACATACAACTCTCTCTACTCAATTATGTATCACCTTGACAATTCCAATAAAAGGTCTTTGTGTGTGTTGCTCGAATCTAGGAATGCATGGGTAAGCAAACAAGACACAATGTATATGAACTGACTTTATTTCTGCAGACCATGAGATATTAATTCTGCCATGTTATTTTGGAACTACTTTCTTGGCCCGAAGTAGTTGCTTGCTTGGTATATATTAGGATGAAGTGGTGGAGGTAGGTTTTATTATTATGATATTTAGATAGGATTCTTTCTTGATATACATTTTCCTGCATAACGGAACATATGCAGAGCTAGCTTCATGTTGCAGATACATGAGGAGCACATTTAGTTTCATGCTGTAAAAATAGAAGCAAGTTACCTCTTTATTTCCATGTCCTGGCAGGTCTTCAGTTCGAATCATGGGTATTTCACTCCAGTAGGACACAAAATGCTTACATGCAGGAAACAAAATGAAGCATTCTTATAGAGGTGTGTCCTACTGGAGTGAAAGAAAATTCTTCTGCCTTATAACTCACGCCTTGGTTTATTATTCACAAGTAACTTGAAGTTCAGTATATCATCATCTTTAGGCTCCTGCAACTTTAAATTTTCTACAACTCTTGCTATTTTACATAAACCTAACATTTTATCATGATATTTCTCTCGGTTCTTACAAAGTATACCACATAAATTTTGTCGTATTTTAAATTTTGTCACTAAAGAAATTCGAATGTTTGCATACATTGTTTCAAGAAAATAGATTCCTCCTGTGTGAGTATATTTTACTATACCGATGATTAACTATATTTGAATTTATGAATTAAAGCGAATTGGATTTGCGGTGAGATTAAAACATTTGTGTGGCCCTATCGTCTAGGGTTGTATTCCTTCCCCAGGTTTAGATACTTGCAAATACAAGAAAATTAGGTTATTTATATCTATTGTTGTTTTATACTGTTTGATGAAATAAGGGTACGCACCAAAATATTAGTCATGGACTGAACATAAGTCTTGAATTATTGGTCATATGAAGAAACAGAGTTAGCATGTAGGCCCTTAATTTACTTTTCAAGGTGTACCATCTTTTATATCACCATTGTGTCTGAGCCAATATAATCAAAATTTCATGTTCTGTATCTTCTTTCGAGGTTCCCGTTCTATTTCATACCCCAGTTGATGCAATTTATTATTCTGTGAAAGTATAGGATAAACTAAAGTTTACTTAATTACTACTTGCCTCTTACAGTTTTTTTGCGAATAGCTGCATACGAGAGTTGCCCTCGAGCCTTTTCATGCTGACAAACATGACAGGTTTGTACGTCTAATTGATGTTTAATTACTAAATTTCTTGCGCTAATGCCATCTTGGATTTAACAAACTAGGTAATGTTTTGTCATAAGTACCACGGATTTCTATTTTCTAGCATTATTGCATTGTAGTACTTTGTTCTGTAAATTACATGAAGGCATGGAGTTGAATGAGAAAATTGGCAGAAGTCTTTTTTTTGCATTGGTAGTACATAATCATAGGTCTAAGCCATTAATGCTTGAAACAAAACACATCGGGAAGCATTTGTATATTTTTATTAGGATTCTTTTTTGTGTGTCTTCCTCTGTCCTACAAAGGAGATCTGCTCAAAATAGTTATACTTTTGTCGGTGATTGTAGTTTTGTTACATTTAATTGCGAGGAAGATTTATAAATTTACTAAAATGGTAACAATGCTACAATTATTTGCTTGACAAGAAAATTCGTTAGTTAATACACAAATATGAATTAGAGCTCTCTTTTTACTGTTTTTATATCGCCTCATCTAAGCTGGTCCAGTGTACTACTACACTTAGGGGGACACTACAGTTATTTTTGTCTCTACTAAACTCCAGGGCAAGATGACCCGAGGTTGGCGGACAATCTTTGATCATCATACGGTGAGCCTGAATCTAGCAATGTCAGCCACGGACGGTTGAGGTAACGTTGGCATGATTTAATATGTTCTGTATTGTCAATTGTTGTTCATATCTGAATTGTTTGGGTGTAGACACTGCTTCAGGCTCTGGTCTTCACACTGTTTCTTGTGATGGGTGCAGGGATATACAACGTGCCAGTCTAATGACCCAACTGGACACGTTTTAGATTCTACATAGCCTAGCTTAGAAGTTTTTTGCCTCATTTTTCTTTTTGATATTGCTTTGAGAGTTGTATTTGCACTACTTTAGTGCTTTCTTCTAATACAGATGACACAGTTTGGTGTGTATTCGAGAAAAAGAAGGTATATCCATCATTTGCAGAGAAAAAAAGGTCGGTCCAATTTCCATTCACTACACTATTAGCTACGCATCAATAGTAACCTAGATGACACAAATGCTAAAACTGCAAGAATGCTCGATGTCAGTCACAGAAACATGATTGCAGTACCACTTTAGTATGTAAACATCAGTCAAAGTAACAGAAGGACTCAAATAGAGTTAGCTACTGAATTCATTCTTATCCTGATGTAGAGTTAGTTTCTATATATTATTAGGACGTTTCTGATGCTTAGTTTCCTGTTGGGCTTTTCATCTGGACAAATCATTAGCTGAAATGGGCAGCTACTATTTTTAGATTATATCAACTAAGGCAGCTGTTACTTTTCTCTGTTCTTACTAATTACTGTTCATGAAACTATAGTTCATATTACATGTGTCAAGGTGAGACGATTGCTAAAGTAGAATTATCTGCATTTACTTTGCCGTGCTTTCCCTGAAAATAGTCTGTTGTTTTTGGCTACTAATTCATACGCTCACATATTCACATGTTAAACATGGATGTACACTAGACCAGCTTAGATGAGGCAATTGTCCACTTTTGCTGGTGTAGTAATTTTAGTATTTCATCTTACACTCAATTACTTCAGGGTAGCCGTCTTTTGTTTTCAGATGTCTTTTAATAGATCAAATTCTTAGAAGGATGCAATTACCTTCACACGGTCAGTTTCCTACATGGGGTAGCTAGCTGAGCATTTGGCTAAGTATATGAACTCTTACTTTCACAACTGGAGACATGAACCATCAGTAACCATCAGTATTAGTAGATGGCCTAGCAATTTAACCGATACTGCACAAGATACACACCAAGGAGTGATAACAAATGGCATCACAAAATTGTGTTCTGTAAAAAATAATCATGAAGTTGTGTTGTGATCTATTTATGAGTTGCAGCAATATATGCAACGGATTCATTCTCTACACATCAGGATTAGACAGTTTTGTTAAATTAAATGTTGATCTCTTCACAGTTGAGATTGTTTCAGACTTCCGGATAGCATGATGTTTGATTGCGTTGTCTCAGGGCTTAGGGAAAGTGGGTATGTGCCTAATATCAGCTCCCTTAACGTTGTAAGGGCAGTTTGAGAATCGGTGAGTTTGAGCATCATTTATTCAAAAAGAAAATCATGCTACAACTGCTAAACTTCACTTCATGTTGTGCCATCATCATTGCTGATGAAAAGCCCATAAATATTTACAACTGCTAAACATTTACTCCATCTCACAGCTTAAGGTGTAAATAAATTGGCGCTAGGATTAAGGAGGGTTGGCGTGCAAATTAGCTTCCATACTTGCCCCTCATAAATCTCTAATAACTCACTCCTTTTACTCCGTATTTCTCTCTCTTCCCTAAAGTAGCCGCATCAGACTCCTCGTTAACTACCATCTCATGCATGCACCGTATACAACCAATGAGGCACCGGTTTTAGAGGAGATTGACTGGAGGAGCAGTTAATTCAGCGTGAATACCGTGTGCATGCCATAGCTGGGTCAATCATCTCGTTGTTTTTAGCAAACGAGAAACGGCTGAGAGGGGCATCTTCGGTAGAAATAGGATAGAGTTCACCCTACGCCTTATGCTTTGATCAAAAATCGAATTTATTTTTACACCTTAAGCTCTGTGATAGAGGGAGTATATTAGTTAGACACGCCGCGCCGATCATTGCTAGTGCCTTACTATATGACATAAGAAGACCATGTGAAGGAGACATGCATCACCTTTTTTGGTGATGTAACTAGTCGTCCTGTAGCCCTTGTCAAATTCCTCTGATACTGATGGGAGGGCCTGCTCACCCTATACGCTAGTACAGTAGTAGTAGTTGCATTTTTTGGGCTCACACCGGCGAAGGGCGCGAATCGGGCGCGTCGGCACCTCGCGGCACGACAGTTTTCGCGTGTGGGGCCGCCTTGTCAGCGGGAGGACGCGACTGTTCGCATCAAAGGCGACGCGGGAAGGTTGGTAGTCCCCGGCGTTTAATGGTCTCCCGCGCCTAAACCTAGGCGGCCACGAGGGCAGCGGCCGGACACGCGGCGTCCAGTCGCCTACGCCGCCGTAAATGAGGGTAGTTGCCTACCACCAGCATTAAGTACCTACTACGCCGTCCACCCCCGCGGTGCTATCCTCTCATTTCCACCACCGCTTACGCTCCATTCTCTCCTCTCCACCTCAAAAATGCCGCGCCATCGGAAGACGAGGTTCTGTAGGCTTGGCAACAAAGTCCGCGCGCAGCCTCCACCACCATCGCAGCCGGAGCCGGAGCCGGAGCCGCAGTCCAACGCGGAGTACAGCTCCGGTAACGACGAGGACCCACGGTTGAAGGAGGAGTACAGCGAGCACGACCTCCGGATCTTGGAGGCTTCCCAACGGAAGTTCTGCGAGGACAGGGCTCATCGCCATTATGAGGCGTTCGCCCGCCAGCAAGCGATACTCTTCTACCAGAAGGAGATTTCTCAGCTAAGGACTGAACCGCTGGGACAGCGCCGCCGGCAAGGTCTTTTGACGGCATCCGCCATGCTCCAACGCCTGAAGCGCGAACCGTGGCTGCGCCAGTGATGATGTGCTGGGTATTCATTTTTCAACCTGTGTATTCATTTTGCCAAATCCTCATGTATTTGCCAAATTTTTCCCTGATTTATGAGGAAATTCTAAGGTTTTGTCAAAATCTTGGGTATTCAGCTGCATACGCAAGAATACCCCTGGCGCCGCCCCTGTCGTGAAGCATGGTACGAGAAGCGGGCACGGACGTAGGCGGCACAGGCGAAGAACGAGGACGAGGCAGACCCGTTGCGCGCCCCAACCGACGTCCATTAGATTAGGATTAAGTTTAAGTTTTATTTAGGCCTCCCCAACCGACGGCATCACTTGTGTTCATGTAGTATTATTATGGTGGTGTACTTGTGTTCATGTACTTGCTTCAGACATGTATTGCTGTGTTTGTTGAAGGAGACATGCATCACCCTTTCTTGGTGATGTCTTCCTGTAGCCCTTGTCAAATTAAATTCCTCTGATACTGATGGCAGGGCTTGCTCACCACACACGTCAGGATGAAGTGGAGAGAAACTACTCGTCCCTTGTTGGACACGGACCATTGGAAACTTATTTTCATTATCAACATCCTACGTATTATTTTTGTGGCATATATCTTATATTACACCTTGTCAGTGCCCATGATGATGGACTTGGGTGTCTAGGAAGGAGGACACTAGCGAATAAACAAACCGGTCAGCCAAACTAGGCAGCCGATGAAAAGTATGATCAAGTGCGAATCGTCGAAATTGCAATACAATAATTTCCGGGCAAAATAATTGTTGATATGAACTTGCAATACAATAATTTCCGAGCTACTTGTTGGCCCCACCCCATTATTTAAATCTTTTCTTCCTTATCCCCATAGCAGCTACTTGCAGCCATTGCTACACCAGCGAGGTGATCTCTATGATAGACACGGTTTTAGTAAGACAGCAAGTTGTAGATAGCTAATCATGAGACACATGCCTCTCTGGTTGAGACGACTGATCGAGCTCGGTCTTGTGATTGGGCTCCAATGGTCGAGGTGAGTCACAGCTGCAATGACAGAGGTTTGTGCTGGATGTAGGCACTGGGATAGAATTAATTAGCACAGAGGCGTAACTAGCACTAGATGTAGAAGGTATAGTACATGTACACATATCGGACACGAAGTCGCGTCTGGCGAGCAGCTCGTATTCACTTGCATCAGTGCGGTACAACAAAGATGATGAAGAAGGATTGGAGCTTTGAAGGTAGTCAGAAAAGTTAGTACAAAAAATAATACGTGCAAAACTTAACCTGTATAAACGCACATGCATGGATAATTTTAATTTCTGCATGAGAAAGACATGTCAATTTTCAGTAAGACATGGTTTGATTTGTCAAATTTGATGCTCCTTAATGCATTTTAAGTGAAGATTACAGGTTTATTCATTATAATTGCCGATTTTTAACGTTACGAGCAGCTGACTAGCAAACTATAAGTGTGTGATTGCTTGCTTCCAAAATAAGGATATGTAATCATTTTGTATAAGGTAGTCCCAATTAGTCATTATATTGCAGAACTTAAAGAGTTTTGAGAGATTCAACTCGTTGCTACTCCATAAAAATGGTCATGTTGACAAATTTGATCCAGTGTTGAACAGAGCCAGAAACATTTCTAAAACTTGAGCATGGAAGAGGCTAGGGGTAAATGCCCCAAGGCCAGCCGAGCCTATCGTAGGTGCCGTCGCGAGGACGATGTGCTCGTCGCCGGTACGTATCTCCGCTTAATAGGTACCTTAATTTGGGGCGCGCGCGGACGCTGCGCTACCCCGAGCTCGAGACGCCGCCGTACCGCTAGCTCGACCATGGCGGCGGCGGTGGAAGGTAAAGCTCCTGCTGACAAACATATTGGGCACAAATGGGCAACCTTCAGTAACCCATGTTCCATTTTTTATTGTCAGGATAACCCCATGTACCACCTTCCCAATAGAAAAAGTACTGTTCAACCTTCCCCTGTTGGGCCCAATATTTCACTTTTGGGTTTCCAACGAACATATACATGGTAATTGTTATCGGTCTACTTGTTCCGGCTGTCGAAGCCCAATAACCACAAATGGGCCTTTCTGCTCATGCAATTTCGGCCCTTTTCTAATGAAAAACAGATCCTATGATTGGCAAAAAAACACGGAGATTCTACATAAAAGTTGTTTTTATTTATTTTGAATTATTGGGTTCCAATTTTTGAAACTGCTCTTGCACAATATGAAAATCCTTGATCGCTCCATAACCACATGGATAACGGTATTTTTAAAAATTCATAAAGTGGATTTGAAATTTAAAACATATCCTGATAATTCCATGATTTAATCTATCAACTTGCAAGATCTTGGAGCGAAAGAGCTTGTATTAGTCTGCAAAAATAATACTGATAAACCTGTAGTTAACAAGAAATGAAGGTTTATCATTCAGAGAGGATGCCATGTGGGACCCATGAGACAGTAGCGTCCTCAACGTTTCAAAGAAAAAGGCAAGTAGCCCGAAAATAGGGGTAAAAAATAAATCCTAGAAAGGAAATATTTATAGTTCATAGAGGCTGACATGTGGGACCGATCTGCCAGCAACATCCTCATCATTTCGAAGTCGGCAGGGATCAGAAGAAAAAGGCTAATAGCCAAAAATTAGGGGTCAAAAATAAATCCAAAAAAGGAAACTTTTATTCTTCATAGAGGATGACATGTGGGACCGACCTGCCAGCAACGTTTCAAAGGGGGCAGGGGATCAAAAGAAAAAGGCAAATAGCCAGAAATTAGGGGTAAAAAATAAATCCAACAAAGGAATGGTTTATTGTTCATAGATGCTGACATGTGGGACCCTTGAGCCACCTGCGACCTCAATTTCAAAGGCGGCATATGATCGAAAGAAAAAGGCAAGTGACCAAAAATCAGGGGGTAAAAAAATCTAAGAAAAGAAACTTTATTGTACATAGAGGATGACATGCGGGTCCCATGTGCCAGCACCTTACTCAACTTTTCAGAGGCGGCATGAGATCGAAAGAAAAAGGAAAGTGACCAAATATCAGGAGCAAAAAATAATCCAAGAAAAGAAACTTTTATTGTACATAGAGGATGGCATATGGGTCCCACTTATACAAGCTCTTTCGCTCCAATATCTTGCAAGTTGATTGTACATAGAGGATGACATGCGGGCCCCTTGTGTCAGCAGCTTACTCAACGTTTCCAAGGCGGCAGGGGAACAAAAGAAAAAGGAAGTAGCCAGAAATTAGCGGTCAAAAATAACTCCAAGAAAGGAAACTATTATTGTTCATAGAGGATGACATGCGGGACCCATGCGCTAGCAGCTTCCTCAGCGTTTCAAAGGCGGCATGAGATCGAAAGAAAAAGATAAGAGACCAAATATCAGGAGCCAAAAATAATCTAAGAAAAGAAACTTTATTGTACATAAAAGATGACATGCGGGTCCCATTTTGCAGCAGCGGTGTCAACGTTTCAAATGCGGCTTGAGATCAAAAGAAAAAGAGTAGCCAGAAATTAGGGGGTAAAAAAACTCCAGAAATTAGGATGGCATGCGGGTCCCATGAGTCCGCAACTTACTCAACGTTTCAAACGTGGCATGAGATCGAAAGAAAAATGCAAGTGACCAAATATCAGGATCCAAAAATAATTAAAGAAAAGAAAGTTGATTGTACATGGAGGATGACATGTGGGTCCCATGAGTCAGCAGCTTACTCAACGTTTCCAAGGCGGCAGGGGATCAAAAGAAAAAAGGAAATAGCCAAAAATAAGAGGGTGAAAAAAATCCAAGAAAAGAAACTTTTATAATACCGAGGATGACATGTGGGTCCCATGAGCCAGCAGCTTCCTCAATGTTTCAGAGGCTGCATGAGATCGAAAGAAAAAGGCAAGTGACCAAAAATAAGGGGGTAAAAAAATCCAAGAAAAGAGACTTGATTGTACATAGAGGATGACATGCGGGACCCATGAGGTAGCAGCATACTCAACGTTTCCATGGCAGCACAGGACCAACAAAAAAAGAGGAAGTAGCCAGAAATCAGGGGGTCAATAAAATTCAAGAAAAGAAAGATTTCAATTGGGCTGCATCTGGCCGTCTGGGCCTTCGAACTATCTTGCTGGAGGCCTTTGGACTCATACAGTTTCAGCCCACTCCAAAACAGGAAAGTCCTATGCTTCGCAAAAACAAAAACAAGGAGATTCAACATATAAGTTTGTTTATTTAATAATAAAGATTTATTTTTTCCGTTTGCAACAGCTCAGAGCGAAATACACTGTTTATTGTGTGCAAAATAATCAAGATATCACATGTTTCTTGTACGGGGAGGCTGGCATCGGGGACCCATGAGCCAGCAGGGTCGTCAACGTTTTAAAGACGGCAGAGGATCGAAAGAAAAAATAAACCAAAAATCTGTTGGTAAAAAATCCAAAAAAATAAACATTTTTCGTTCTGAGAGGATGACATGCGGGACCCATGAGGCAAAGCAGATCCTCAACGTTTCCAAGGCGACACAGATTTAAAAAAGGCAAAATAGCCAGAAATTAGAGGTCAAAATAACTCCAAGAAAGGAAAGGTTTATTGTTCATATAGGCTGACATGTGGGACCCATGAGCCAAAGAAATCTTCAACGTTTCAAAGGCGGCAGGGGATCAAAATAAAAAGGAAGTAGCCAGAAATTAGGGGTAAAAAATAACTCCATGAAAGGAAACTTTTATTGTTCGTAGAGGATGACATGCGGGACCCATGAGCCAGCAGCTTACTCAACGTTTCATAGGCGGCATGAGATCGAAAGAAAAAGGCAAGTGACCAAATATGAGGTGCCAAAAACAATCCAAGATTTATTGTACATAGAGGATGACTTGCGGGTCCCATTTTACAGCAGCTGTCAAAAGAAAAAGAAAGTAGCTAGAAATTAGGGGTAAAAAAACTCCAAGAAAGGAAAGCTTTATCGTTCATACAGGCTGACATGTGGGACCTATGAGCCAGCAGAGTCGTCAACGTTTCAAAGGCGGCAGGGGATCAAAAGAAAAAGGAAATAGCCAAAAATCGGAGGGTGAAAAAAACCCAAGAAAATGAACTTTTATTCTACATAGAGGATGACACGCGGGTCCCATGAGCCAGCAGGTTCCTCAACGTTTCAAACGTGGCATGAGATCGAAAGAAAAAGGCAAGTGACCAAATGTCAGGATCCAAAAATAATTCAAGAAAAGAAACTTGATTGTACATAGAGGATGATATGCGGGTCCCATTTTGCAGCAGCGGTATCACCGTTTGAGAGGCGGCAGGGGATCGAAAGAAAAAGGCAAGTGACCAAATATCAGGAGCCAAAAATAATCCAAGAAAAGAAATATTTATAGTACATAGAGGATGACATGCGGGTCCCATGAGCCTGCAGGTTCCTCAACATTTCAAACGTGGCATGAGATCGCAAGAAAAAGGCAAGTGACCAAATATCAGGAGCCAAAAATATTCAAGAAAAGAAACTTGATTGTACATAGAGGATGACATGCGGGTCCCATTTTGCAGCAGCGGTATCACCGTTTGAGAGGCTGCACGGGATCGAAAGAAAAAGGCAAGTGACCAAATATCAGGAGCCAAAAATAATCCAAGAAAAGAAATTTTATTGTACATAGAGGATGACATGCGGGTCCCATTTTGCAGCAGCGGTCACAACGTTTCCAAGGCGGCACAGGACCAAAAGAAAAATGAAGTAGCCAGAAATCAGGGGGTGAAAAAAATCGAAGAAGAAAGATCTCAATTGGGCTGCATCTGGACATCTGGGCCTTCGAACTATCCTGCTTGGCCTTTTGACTCGTACAATTTCAGCCCACTCCAAAACAGGAAAGTTCGGAATTTTCTAAAAAAACAGGAAAGACCTATGCTTTGCAAAAACACAAAACAAGGAGATTCAACATATAAGTTTGTTGATGTAAAAATAAAGATTTAATTTATCCGTTTGCAATAGCTCAGAGCGAAATACAATGTTTATTGTCTGCAAAATAATCAAGATATCACATGTTTCTTGTACGGGGAGGCTGACATCGGGGACCCATGAGCCAGCAGCGTCGTCAACGTTTTAAAGGCGGCAGGGGATGGAAAGAAAAAATAAACCAAAAATCTGTTGGTAAAAAGTACAAGAAAAGAAACATTTTCGTTCTGAGAGGATGACATGCGGGACCCATGAGGCAGCAGCATCCTCAGCGTTTATTGTTCATAGAGGTTGACATGTGGGACCCGTGAGCCAGCTGCGCCCTGAACGTTTTAAAGGCTGCAGGAGATCGAAAGAAAAAATAAGCCAAAAATTGTTTGGTCAACAAAATCCAATAAAAGAAACATTTACCGTTCTGAGAGGCTGACATGCGGGACCCATGAGGCAGCAGCATCCTCAACGATTCCAAGGCGGCAAGGGATCAAAGGAAAAAAGGAAATATCCCGAAATTAATTAGGGGTTCAAAATAAATCCATCAAAGGAAACTTTTATTGTTCACAGAGGATGACATGTGGGACCGACCTGCCAGCTGCGTCGTCATCGTTTCAAAGGGGGCAGGAGATCAAAAGAAAAAGGCAAATAGCCAGAAATTAGGGGTCAAAAATAACTCCAAGAAAGGAAACTTTTATTGTTCGTAGAGGATGACATGCGGGACCCATGAGCCAGCAGCTTACTCAACGTTTCAAAGGCGGCATGAGATCGAAAGAAAAAGGCAAGTGACAAAATATCAGGAGCCAAAGATAATCCAAGAAAAAAACTTTATTGTACATAGAGGATGACATGCGGGTCCCAATTAGCAGCAGCGGTCTCAACATTTCAAATGCGGCTTCAGATCAAAAGAAAAAGAAAGTTGATTGTACATAGAGGATGGCATGCGGGTCCCATGAGTCAGCAGCTTACTCAACGTTTCCAAGGCGGCAGGGGATCAAAAGAAAAAGGAAATAGCCAAAAATCAGAGGGTGAAAAAAAACCCAAGAAAATAAACTTTTATAGCACATAGAGGATGATATGCGGGTCCCATGAGCCAGCATGTTCCTCAACGTTTCAAACGTGGCATGAGATCGAAAGAAAAATGCAAGTGACCAAATATCAGGAGCCAAAAATAATTCAAGAAAAGAAACTTGAGTGTACATAGAGGATGACATGCGGGTCCCATTTAGCAGCAGCGGTATCACCGTTTGAGAAGCGGCAGGGGATCGAAAGAAAAAGGCAAGTGACCAAATATGAGGTGCCAAAAAAATCCAAGAAAAGAAAGTTTTATAGTACATAGAGGATGACATGCGGGTCCCATGAGCCTGCAGGGTCCTCAACGTGGCATGAGATCGAAAGAAAAATGCAAGTGACCAAATATCAGGAGCCAAAAATAATTCAAGAAAAGAAACTTGATTGTACATAGAGGATGACATGCGGGTCCCATTTAGCAGCAGCGGTATCACCGTTTGAGAGGCGGCAGGGGATCGAAAGAAAAAGGCAAGTAACCAAATTTGAGCTGCCAAAAAAAATCCAAGAAAAGAAAGTTGATTGCTCATAAAGGATGACATGCGGGTCCCAATTAGCAGCAGCGGTGTCAACGTTTCCAAGGCGGCAAGGGATCAAAAGAAAAAGGAAGTAGCCAGAAATCAGGGGGTCAAAAAAATCCAAGAATAGAAAGAATTTTGGTTCATAGAGGATGACATGCGGGACCCATGATCCTGCATCGTAAACGGCTCGATCGGAGAGCGTTGAACGAGATGGCGCGATCGAGAAAAACACCGCTGCAGAGGCTGCCATCTGGGCCCTACATCCCTCGGCGGTGCGGATTTGCGTTGACTCGGCCGGCGAACCCGAGAATTCGAGATGCACCACGTCCCGGGCCACCATACGCAACGTTTTGGCCGGTTTCGTCGGGCTAGGTGGCCTCAAAAACGAGAAAAAAAAACGTTTTGACATGCACAACGGACATACCCAAAATTGTCGGCCATGGTACACCAGCAACCACGGCGCGACTTCAACTTCGTCGGCCATGGCAACTTTTCTTGTAGTGATAGATCTAGAGGGTAATGGTATCTGTGAGGAAGTGACGAATTCTGAAGATCTTAAAGACATGAGGAAGGTCCATCAGAAGAAAGGAGTAAAGTTGTGGGAAGTAACCACAATAATCTGAAGATAGTACCAATCAAAACTCATGCTTTACCTCAAAAGAGGAGTACTTTAGTACATAAGAAGCATGAAGGTGAGAAATATGAGGACTATGGAGTAGTAGAAGTAGGACCATAGTCATTATGGAAGAGGGAATACATGGGAAATCACTTAGGATACTATATTCATAGTGTCAGCTAGTGGTTTTCTTGCAACAATAAACTCTCGATAAAGGAAGATGACTTAGGAAACCATAACAGATATAAGAATACCATAGTTGATATCAGAAGACCACAATTGGTATAGTATCAATACTGCGAGATAAAGTAGAGGATGTCTCGTCCAGTTAATCAGAACCTATAATAGAATCCATTTTTAGATAACAAATAGCCACAATTGGTATCAAGTAGTCCACCATTGGATTATTTATACCAAGAAGTTGTGAACAAATAAAATTTTGTTAGCCAAATAACAACGACCTATAATCATTTAGTCGAAGGATTCATACTGGATGTCCACAATTGAGTGGATACACCACAAAGATTCTTCACAAGACCTTTAGAAAAGTATAAACCATAAGCTACACCTAGACCAATATTCTAACCATCAATCCAATGGTTGGAAGAAAAGGAGTTGAAGACCATAAGAAAACTCTAAGGGGTAGAGTAAAGATTGAGTTGGATGTACAATGACTCAATACTTTAAGCAAGATAGAAGAAGAAGGTCTGAACTGAGAGGAAGTTCAATCTTATTTTCATAAGATTGTTGAACAATACTTTCAGAAGGATGTCAGATCAGAAGCCGAGGTTTATACCTTGAGGAAGTAAGAAGTGGACTACAACTTGAGAAAGTGAGTAATATTTACTCAGAAGTCCAGAAGCTCAAGTAAGCTAAGTTTAATGAAGTTGGACGAAGGAAATACCGTAGACCAATAAAGCCCAAAATGGCCAAAGAACGAAGAAGATTGACCGTACCAAAATTAAAGTCTATTTGAAAGATTCCTTTCATGGAACCTAAAGGAACCAAAATAGTTATAGGTATCAACTATAAATCATGATTGGATGGACTAAATGAGTCTAATCCATTCTTACAGGAATAAACCATCATGATCATTTCCATGTTAAGTACCTTACTTAGCACCATTATTGCAGTTTTGGTAGTAAGGGAAAACAAAGACCTATTTACCAAATAGGAGTATGTTACCTAATTAGTCTTCAGTTAAGACTAGCAGCACCAGGAGAAGTCCCATCATTAAATCTTCAATGAGAAAGGAAACAAGATAATGATATTGGAAGAAATCAATGAATCAAAGTAAGAACCATGGTTCAGAGACAAACCCTAATGGATTCCAGGAAGAATCTGGACAAGGGATATATTCAATTATATCTAGTGAGATCAATATGGAGTTCGAGAAAAGTTTTAGTCTATACAAGTCAGATCCACACTCCGGAAACGTGAGAGAGTTCAAACTTCGAGGACGAAGTTTAGTTTAAGGGGTAGAGACTGTAATATCCCAGGTAATGGGGTTACAAAAATAGAGGAAACAGATGTGAGCATTGCATTCATGCATAGAAAATCTGGGAAATTTTCGCGCTTTAAAGTAAAACAGTCACAGTAACTGAAGTTTAACTTGACCTTGGTGGAATTGAAGTAGCTCATCAAGTCAAGCGCTATAAACCTCAATGTGACTTTGTTAAAACCTTGTTTTGGGAAGAGATGATTTGATCTAAGGGGTTAGATCAAATGGAACTAATAATCAACACAACAACACTTTACTCAATGATCAACTACTTGATCTTATAAAAGATCATAATAAGGTAATCCTTGTCATAACATATGAACATCAATTCAATTGCAAATCAAGTAACAATAAAATGGAAAAACCATTCTTCACTTATCTTTTCCAGTTCTTAAACTAATCCTTGATCCTACCCTGAACCTCATGGTATTCATTTTATTTCAAGCTTGGAAATAAGACAAGTAGATCAACTCTAGAAGTATATATTCCTCTCTATCACAATTAGCTTTACATCAAACCTAGAGAGGTGAGAGTTCTATAATAATTATTAGAGAAGCAACAAACCTTGAGCTAAACCTTGGATATACATCCAAGTATTCAAATCATCATCTTCAGGAGGAACCCTAGGATATTATTCAAGACCTTCCCTAGAGAGAGAACCCATTTATGTTAACCATAGATATTGGTGACTACATCATTACCTTTGGAGAATAACCTTAGGTTAGAATTGAAGTCCTTCCCAAATGAGAGAGACCTTTCATACTAATCCTAGTTCTGTTTATTTAAGAATAAAGGACAACCTTTGAACTAAAGTATTAGGTTGTAAACCATTTCCCCTGGAGTGGTGAGATAACCTAATATCACATGGAATAATACCATACCCATGAATTGATAAAGTAAGGTGGGGATATTAGGAGAACACCATGAAACCTAGAATAACAATTCCTATGAGAGAGAGCTCAAGCTAAGGTGTTACACTCAAGAAAGTTGATCCAACACTTGATTGTGAGGGAGAGAACTATCCATATACCCAGATGATTGTATCATCAATTCCTGGAAAGAACCCTAAGTTAATATCTCAGACATTCTACTGGGATATAAATTATTGAGGCAACCATAGTAGTCACATCCAAGAAAGTAAAATAGAAGTGTTATATCCTAGTTGATCAAGACAATGCTTGATCATGGAAGAGAGAACCCATTTAATGAGAGATCCCTAGGAATCCAAACCTTGATCATTATAAATTAAGTGATGATCATAAACCCTAAGAACTTGAGGTAGAGATATTAAGAACAAGTGTATCATGCCTAATCCATGACCATGCTTTGGAGAAATAGGAGAATAATCCAAATGCTAACACTTATATGATTAGAAGATGTTATTCACCACATGAAATCATAGGGAGGTAACTCGTAAGCAACCATGGGCTTATATCCCAACCTTAACTTGTGAACCACTTGGTGATCATAAGTAGAATTCTACCACATCTACATTCCACTTATTCTTCACCTAAGAAACCTAAGAAAACCTTAGAGAAAAACTCCATACTTTATATGGTGAGAAACCATTAATCCATATAACCAAAGTTAACTATAAAAAGAACCATAACCACTTTAGTTACTTTAATGATAAATTGAGGATAGTAATAGAAGTTAATTGGTATAAGGTAAAACCAATTCTCAAGTCCCTAGTAATTAAAGGAGAACTGAAATAATTAAGTAAGTAACCATATTACCTTAGTTAGGGGAGATTAAACCCTAGCAAATGCAATATGATGTCATCCCCAATTCCATAAACTAGAATTATATCTCAACCCTAATTTATACACCCTTATGGCAATCATAATATAAACCCAAGACATAATTGAGATTCAATCCATGTGTCATTAGGTAATTAGCATTTGAACCCTAATGGTTCATTAATCAAATCCTATGCTCCAATTAAAAAACAAAGAGCCACCTAATGCTAAGTCCTATAATTAAACTCATGTGTGGTTATCAATCACTTATCCCTATAAATAAAGCCCAACCTTGAGGAGAGTAATGCATACTCTAGGATTTCAGATTATATTTAAAATATAATACTAAAGATAACCTTGAAAAAATTGGGTTATCATCCAACCTGCAAAACCCTAATAAAATGTTGCTCACATGAAATAATATGCAAGTTATTAAATCCTAAAATGGAAACCAATACATAATAACCATCTCTGAAATATGTGGAGATGAAAGTATCCACTGTCATAATTCTAAACAGAATTGATTACATGATAATAAGTGAATTAAAGTAAAAATATAAGTTTATGTCCAAATGTTATTTTGAATAAGTTCACAAATATGCAAGTAATTTAATATAAAATATGAATTCAAAATAAGATAGTGAAACAATAGTTAGTATTATAAATCTTGGATGAGTTAGCATATTTACAGATTATTTACAAACAGTATTGAATTCAAATATGAATTCAAATAGTAAATATAAAACAGAAAATGATAAACAGAAAAGAAAAGAAGGGAAAACTCACCTGGACCTTACCAGACCGCATCAGCCCAGTAACTAGCCCACCAGCAGCCCAACCAACCCCAGTCCAACACGGCCCAAGGCCAGCCCAATACCCCTTCGTTAAAAAAATCTCGAGGACGAGCTCGTCCTCATCCCCTTCCTTCGCATGAGCGCCAGCACAGACATGCTCTGCTTCCTCACTCGCTGGCGACCTCTCCGTGATCGGCGTCGTGACGAGGCACGTTCCTGGCGCCATATAAAGCTCCCCGAAGAACCCTAGCTCGGGATTTCCCCCTCCTCTGCTCGAATTCTCTCTCAGTAACAAAACCCTAGCTCGCCGGCCTCCGTTCACCGCCGGCGATTGAGGCAGCCCCGAGCCTCGCCGTGGATGCTCCCAGAACCGCCGTCCTCCCCTCGTTCTTTTCGTCGATGCGTGCAAGCTGGGAAGCTCCCGTTCCGACGAATTTCGCCATTCTCTCCGACCACTGCCGTCATGTACAGGGAAGAAATCCCCGCCGTCTGAGCTCCATCGGCCTCGCCATCAAGCTCTACAGACTCCAGGTGAGCTCCCGCATCTCGCAGTACCCCTGGCTTGCTCAATCGTGCCCCGTAACGCCGCCTCGTCATCGTTCACTGTCCGCCGCCGCTCGGACTTGCCACCGGCAAGGCTCCGGCGACCATTTGGTCACGGCGCCGCCACCTTATGGCTCAGCGCATCGCCCTGCGTCGATCCAACTCACGCGCGCGCCCACGGGTGTCGCCCCGCGCCGGCGACCATCGTCACTGCCCGCCGGCCACCGTGAGCCATGCCACATCAGTGCCACGGTGGCAGCTGACGTGGGCTCTGGCCCACTAGTCAGTGGCTAGGGGTAGTTATACCTGGGTACATTTAGTATTCTTCCATTAAAATTTAATTCCAGATAATTGCTGAAACTTCAAATGAATTTATAAAATTCATAATAACTCAGAAAAATGAAAATAAGATATCAAAATTCTTAGAAAAGAAAAATCTATCCAATAAAAATATAATATGAAATTTTTATTTTCAATAAAAATTTAATCATTTAATACTTGTTATTTAAGTCTTATGTATTAATTCTAAATTCAATTAAAATTCAATAATTAGGAAAACTTTTCAAGTTAAATAAAAACCAGTAAATAAATAAAGAAAACATTAAAAGTAAATTTTCTTTATTTATTATTTGTAAATCATTATTAGAGAGATTTAAACCCTGATTAATAATTATCCTAATTATTAATTGTTTAAAAATAATAAAATGCCAAATGCAATATTATTTTTATCCTTAAGTTGTTAATAGCTTCAACTTTTGTTGGCGTCCGAAACCCACCGGCGAGTAGCGACGGGCAACACGTAGAGCCGGGAGGCTCCCAGAACTGCGGCTGGCCCTGGTCCCTCGAGCGACGGCCCGCAAAGCCTCTGGACGCACGTCCCGATGCTGGTGCAAGGGCGTGCCACCTGACCTATACCTGGTCAGGAAGGTGATGGATTTGCTTCGCTTAGTTTCCTGCATGGTATACACGTAAACATTAAATACGAGCCTCGATCGGCTCTCAGGTTGTCCTGTGAATCGGCTCAAGGAGCCGATCCACCCATGATTCGTATGAGGTCTACGATCACATGGTGGTCCTGCTTGATCAGTATAAAGCTAAAACGACCTACGACGATTTAGGGTTTTCACCACATAATCGGAACATCCTACACGTGATTGAGCCTGGCAGCCACGTAAGGTGACAATAAACCAACCCTAGATAAGGCCTAAAAACCAACATGAAGTTGATCCCCGGAACATCTTATCTAGGGCTAGCAAACTGCACCCTACGTGCCACTGGATCCTTCAACCCGTTTGCAAGGCCTAACTATGTAGATATTAAACTAATCCTTGAAGAACAAGGAGCAATCATAACGGATCGGATCTACTAAACAATGATCAAGCAGGGTGCCGCCCTTACACCTAAGATAGGTGTAAAGGCGGCTAGATGTCTAAGGGTTGCATGGATAAGAGCATATGACACGGTAAAACAATGCTAACCCTAACACATCTATGATAACTACGTTGCTCGCCATCAACAAGGCTTCAGCGCGAGCAACGCATAAACAACGAATAAACGTATACTGCCTAGATCGCAAGATACGATCTAGGCAGCATGATGCTTACCCGGAAGAAACCCTCGAAACAAGGGGTTGGCGATGCGCCTAGATTGGTTTGTGGTGAACGTGATTGTTGTTTATCTCAATAACCCTAGATACATATTTATAGTCCGTAGACTTTCTAACGTGGGAATAATCCCAACCGTGTACGAGCCAAATTCTACCTAACCGACACGTATCCTACTATATTTACAGATACACGGGCAAACTAGCCCAAACTTCGTGTACAAGGCTGATTCATGTATATCTTCCGTGTATATTCTTCAAGCCCATCTTTAATTACGGCCCACCTCTGATCCGGTCAAATTCTGGTGATAACACATGCCCCCTGGTTTTGGAAATGATAATTCCAAAACCACTCTGCTTTTTCTTCGTCGGGTCATGTCGTGGCAGGGCAAAACTGCCGCAGTATCCTTCATCATGATGCCTTGCCTTCTCAACTTCTCCGCGTGATTTGACCGTTGTTTTTTTTTTCCTTTTTTGGCACCACTTCCTCGGAAACTGCTGTGGCATTGAATCTCCACTATATCCCCTTTATTTAACCGCTCCGAACAGTTCGCCACTTCATCCCCTTGCTCTGTTTTGGCCATCGGCACCAAGAAACCCCAATCTCATTAGCAATGTCTTCCTCCTCATCCTCCTCCGCCTCGTCGGATCTCTCCTCCCAGTCCTTCTCCTCCTCCTCCTCCTCCCGCAAACCCATGCCGGAGTGGGATCCGATGGCGGCGCACGACGAGCGCGCCCCAGAGGAGTGGGACCAGGAGGACCACGCCTCCTCTGTCTGGTCCGAGGACGACAAGTCCTTGACCAGCGGAGATGAAGACCTCCAGTTCCTCGCCGATGAGGAACTGGAATCGGAGAGCGAGGACGACTCGTTCTCCTGGGACGACTACACTTCCTCCGAGGAAGAGGAGGAAGAAGACGACGACGACTCCCTCGAGGATTACCCACCGGCAAAGCGCTTCCGCGCCGGGTCAGACGATGACGATGACGACGATGATGAAGATGAGGAGGCCCCCAATGAGGGCCACTGGAGCAGCGACGAAGAGCCCACCGGCAGCAGCGCCGACGAGAGCTCCGAGGACGACGACGAGGGCAGCAACGACCCGTAGAATAGGATCTACTAGTATAGGTCTAGTAGTAGTAGCAAATTGGCCGATAGGCCTTTCTTTTGTTCTTCTCCCCTCGAGCAATCGACTCTTTCTTTGTAAGAAATCCCTTTTATTAATGAAGAAGATATTCCTCTATTACTTTTGCTTTCGTTAATTTTGCCGATTGTCGAACGAAGTCGATGCACAAAGAGCCGATGGCATGGCATCGGCTTTTACTCAAAATGCGATTTAAGGCCAAAACAGGTCCAATCCGTATTCACGCCATCCTTCAATCGCACAGATTCAACTCCTTAACAATCTAATGAGAGAATCCTCTCAAATGCCATGGACTCTGGCCTGAACTGATCTGTTAACCTGCTCCATTGCTTATTCCTCTAGAGTCGATGGCCCTGCATCGGTTTTTTTATTGTTCTAAAGTCGATGTCCGTGCATCGGCTGTACTTGTATCCATATTTCTCAAGTCGATGTCTGCGCATCGGCTGTGATTTGCATATAAGAATTTTTTTTACTGGCCGATTTTATACATCGGCCCCCATGTTTCACTGTCCATCGTCCCACATGCTTGGGAAACATTTCTTGAGGTGTTGACCATTGACGGCTGCTGGGAACTTAACACCATTCAGCTGTTCAAGCATGTATGCATTACCCTTCAAAACCTGGACAACTTTGTATGGACCGTGCCAATTAGGAGACCATTTGCCATATGCTTTATCCTTGGTTCCTAATGGCAACACAGCTTCCCATACTAGATCACCAACTTGAAACTCCTTTGGTCTCACCTTCTTATTGTATGCACGAGCCACCCTGGCTTTGTTCTCTTTAATCTTCTCCAAGGACCAAAGTCTAAGTTCCATTGCATCCTCAATAGTATCACTCATCAGGGCTGCATATTCTTCAGCTGTCAGATCATTCTGAAACGTGACACGTCTCGATCCAGCCGTAATTTCCCAAGGCAATACGGCTTCCTGCCCATAGACGAGCTGGTATGGCGAAGTTTTTATAGCTCCATGGCATGACATACGATAGGCCCACAAAGCTTCTGACAATGTTTCATGCCACACCCTAGGGTTCTCGTCAATCTTCCTCTTAATCAGCTTGATCAGCTACGATTGGACGCTTCAGCTTGCCCGTTGGCTTGAGCATAGTATGGAGATGATCGGATCAGCTTAATTCCCATGTCATCGCAGAACTTTCTGAATTCTTTAGAGATGAAGACCGAACCTCCATCGATCGTGATGGTTTGAGGAATCCCGAACCTATGAATGACGTGTTCCTTCACAAATTTGATAACATCTTCCGATTTTACCTTCTTCATAGGGACGGCCTCCACCCATTTGGTGAAGTAATCTGTAATGGCCAGAATCCACTCGTGGCCTTTGCTCGACGCAGGATGGATTTTGCCGATCATATCCATGCCCCAACCTCGAAATGGCCAAGGCTTGATGATGGGGTTCATCGCTGATGCGGGTACCATCTGAATCTTCCCAAACATCTGACACGCTTGGCATCCCTTGTAGTACTTGAAGCAATCCTCAAGCATAGTGGGCCAATAAAACCCTGATCGCCTGATCAGCCACTTCATCTTATGAGCCGATTGGTGAGTTCCACAGGCGCCTTCATGCACCTCATGTAAGAGCCGATTAGACTCAGTTGGTCCCAGGCATTTGAGTAATAACCCTTCCAACGTCCTGTAGAACATGTCGTCTCCTATAAGGACATATTTCATGGCCTTGTACCTTATCCGTTTAGGTGCCCCCCGAGCCGAATCCTTCAAGTAATTGAAGATATCGGCTCTCCAGTCATCCTGTTCCAAGAACTGTACCTGAACTTCTGACCCGTCTGGTATGTCCTTGTATCCTGACGCCATCTGTGCGAGATCATTGGCCTCGGTATTCTGAGATCTTGGGACCCAATTGAAGTTGATGTACCAAAATTGTGTCATCAGCTCATGACATTCCATCCAATATGGGAAGAGTGACTCACTCTCGCACTTGTATTCGTCCCTGAGCTGGGAGATCACCAGCTTCGAGTCTCCAAAAAGCTCCACCGCCTCTGCCCCGGCTTCCAAAAGCAACTCCATCCCCTTGCGTACTGCCTCATACTCAGCGACATTGTTAGTACAAGGGGTAGATAGCCTGATGGAGAAGGAATATGTTGCCCCCCGAGGCGACACGAGCAAAATGCCGATGCCACAACCATCGTCACAAGCCGATCCATCGAAGAACATAGCCCATGCACGTATAGATAGTGCTGCTATATTAGTATTGATCCGTTCAGCTATCAGATCGGCCAACGCTTGTCCCTTGACTGCTTTCGCAGGCTGATACCGGAGATCGAATTCCGATAACGCAAACATCCACTTACCGAGTCGGCCTTTCAAAACAGGAGCCGACAGCATGTGCTTGACAATGTCTGATTTGCATATGACGATGATCTCTGCCGTCAACAGGATATGATGAAGCTTGGTGCAGGTGAAGAACAGGCAGAGGCATAACTTCTCGACCTCAGGATACCTTGTCTCTGCATCCAACATTCTTCTGCTGAGGTAGAAAACGACCTTTTCAACACCCTCATAGAGTTGCACCACTACTGAAGCGATGGACGTGTCAGCTACTGATAAGTAGACATAGAACGACCTGTCTTGCTGGGGTGGAACTAGCACAGGCGGCGTTGTTAGATAGCGCTTAATCTCGTCAAACGCTTGCTGCTGTTCTGCCCCCCAGTGAAACTCGTCATCAAGATTTGATCTTCACCAACGCCATGAACGGCTCAATTCGTCCTGACAGATTAGAGATGAACCGCCGGACGAAGTTGATCTTGCCGATAAGACGTTGGAGTTCCTTCTTCGTGGTAGGTGGCTGCATGGTACGTACTGCCTCCTGACTTTTCAGGCCGATCTCAATTCCTCGTTCATGAACCAAAAAACCTAGGAACTGACCGGCCGTCACACCAAAGGCACACTTCTTTGGATTCATTCTCAGCCCGAATTTTCGAGTTCGGTCTAGGATGCGTCGCAAATCATCCAAGTGTCCTTCCATGGAGACAGACTTAACCACCACGTCGTCGATGTAAATTTCCACCAACTTGCCGATCAGATCATGAAAAATGTAATTCATAGCACGTTGGTATGTTGCACCGGCATTCTTCAGCCCAAAAGTCATGACCACATATTCAAACAAGCCCACAGATCCTGGTACTCTGAATGCAGTCTTGTGTATATCTTCTGGAGCCATGAAGATTTGGTTGTAGCCGGCATTGCCATCCATGAAGCTTAACACCTTGTGGCCAGCAGCCGCATTGATCAATGTTTCTGCCACATGCATTGGATATTCATCCTTTGGAGTGGCTCTGTTGAGATCTCGGAAATCTATGGCCACACGCCATCGGCCGTCCTTTTTCTCTACAGGTACGATACTGGAGATCCATTCAGCGTACCTGCATGGCCTGATGAACCCGGCGGCTAACATTTTCTCGATCTCCTTCTTGACTTCTTCGAGAATTTCGGCCTTCATCTGACGTGCTCGTTGTTGGAATGGCCGAAATCCTTTCTTGAGAGGGAGCCGATGCTCAATGATGCTCCTGTCTAACCCAGGCATCTCCGTGTAATCCCATGCAAAGCAATCTGGGTATTCTTTTAACAGAGCTATCATCTGGCTCCTGAGATGTGGATCTAACTTTTTGCTGATGAAAGTTGGTCGTGGCTTATCCCCAGGACCAATGTCAACTTCTTCTAGCTCATCAGCCGATGTAAACCCATATCCTAGCTTTCCGTCACCTGTTAGATCGACACTGAACACAGGCAAAACGCATGGCGAGGATAATAATATGGGCCGATTGCTGGAATCGGCCCCCATTTTGATTGCATTGCTCAATGAAGGTTTACATCTTGTTCGTGCGTCACTACGACTACGTGGCATGCTTGAGACAAGATCATCACTTTTTATTTTTTGGGGCCGATCACAAGGATCGGCCTTGCCACGTACGTCCATAGCCTCTGCTCTTGTTACACGGTCAAGCCGGTGGATAAGACCAGCCTCACCCCGTTTTTTGTCATGTCGATGCGCTCGCAGTCGTCCAAAGTGATACCGGAGAGTGGCTCTTGGCCTGCCGTCTCCCAAACGTTCATGCCAGCCGTTGAAATTTCGGCTGAGTCATCTGCGTGGACGATCTCTACCTCATCTCCATCCCACTGTATTAAGCATTGATGCATCGTGGATGGAATGCAACAGTTGGCGTGGATCCAATCTCTCCCTAGCAGGACAGCGTAGGTGCTCTTGCTATCGACAATGAAGAACGTCGTAGGGATGGTTTTCTTTCCTACGGTCAGATCCACGTTCAGAACACCTTGTGCTTCTGATGCTTGGCCGTTGAAATCGCTCAATGTGACGTTGGTCTTGATCAGATCCGAGCTAGAGCGTCCCAACCGACGTAGCATGGAGTATGGCATGATGTTGACTGCCACTCCGATGTCCACCAGCATCTTGTTGACAGGCTGCCCATTGATATAACCTCGTAAGTACAGGGCCTTTAGGTGTCTGTAACTTCTTTCTCGTGGTTTCTCAAAGATAACCGGCCTTGGGCCGCAGTCAAGTTGTGCCACAGATGCCTCTTCTGTTCCAGGAGAACAAAACTCCGCTGGAAGGATGAACACCATGTTTGTGCCAGCCGATGTCTCATCATCGGCTTTCTTCTGCTTGGGGCGCCACTCTTTCTTTTGTGGTCGACCCTCTTCGTCCAGAGTTCGCTGAATTTTCGCGGCTAGATCAGGCCGCGCCTTCCTTAACGTGTGCAGGTATAACCTTTCGGCTTCCTCCAAGCCACGTAATCGCTGGACCCTACGCTTTTGGGAACGGCTGAGTCCATCAGGGCACCACCTTGGCCGGTGGTATCTATCTTCTTCTTCTTCATCATCGTCTTCCAACTCCTCGAGATCTTCCACCCGAGAGGACTCAGCTTGCTTGTTCCGAGACGGGAGAGGTCCCAGACGCTTGAACACTGACACGTCTCCTGTGCTCTTCTTCTTGTGTCTACATTTTGGGCAGTTGCCGATTGTAGGCAATCGGCTCATGCCTGAATCCCAGCAATGCTTGAAGAAAGGACAATCCCAGTGTTTGTCCACGTCGTCCTGCTCTCTTGATTTTTCCTTGGCATGGTGCTCATATCTCTCCTCGTCACGATCATGTCGACGATATCTCCTGGCGTCCCTGCTAGCCAGACGATCTCTTTCGTCGTCGTCACTGTATCGCCGGCGCTGGTCGTACTGACTCACATATTTGTTGAGGAGATGGTCAGAGAGAGGTCGTTGATATCGCACATTCTTCACCTCTCCCTCTGTGATGTAGCGTTTGCCATCGTGTCGGAGCCGATCGCGTGGAGCGGCTTCCTCTTTGTCCTTGCCACGAGAGCGGCTGCCCTCGTCTCTGTCCTTACCAGAGTGGTGCACAGGCCCTATCATGTTTATGCTGAACGAGAAACCTGGCTGGCACCCCCTGGGGTAAGCGTACTCCACCATGTTAATGGCGGGGAAGGGGTGTGTGTCGACCTTCATGGCGTACTGGCTGAAAATTAGACGCCCTTGTTCTATCGCCATTTGTATCTGCTGACGCCACACCCTGCAATCGTTGGTGGTATGGGTTAACGTATTGTGCCACTTGCAGTATGGCTTGCCGTTGAGCTCTTGCACCGTAGGGAATTTGTGGCCTTCGGGTAACTTTAGCTGCTTCTCCTTGAGCAAGAGGTCAAAAATTTGCTCAGCTTTGGTCACGTCGAAGTCAAACCCTCTTGGAGGACCTTGTGGCTTAACCCACTTGCAGGACACGGGGCTTGCCCCCCGAGCCCATTCAGCCACTGCTACCTCTTGATCTCCCGCAGAGCCTTCATCTTCATCTGTCTCAACCAGGACTACTGCACGCTTGAATTTGTCCTGGTACAACTCTGGGTGGCGCTGTTCATATAATGACAGTTTCTGAACCATATGCGCCAGTGAAGGGTAGTCTGCTTGGGAAGCCATATCCTTGATCGGCGATGCGAGACCCACCACCGCCAACTCGACTGCTTCTTTTGCAGTCAAACGAGCCGAAAAGCATCGGTTCCTAACGGTCCTGAAGCGCTGGATGTATTCTGACACTGTTTCTCCACGCTTCTGTCGTACTTGGGCTAGATCGGCAATGCCAGCCTCCCCGAAGCCTCTGAGTGATACTGCATGTGGAACTGCTCCTCCATCTGCTTCCAAGTCCGGATTGAGTCTGGTGGCAATGAGGTGTACCACCCGAAAGCCGATCCTGTGAGGGACTGTGCGAAGAACCTCACGCGTAGGGCATCAGCTGCTGAGATCGTGCCCAGCTGCGCCAAATATCGGCTCACATGCTCGATTGAACTGGAGCCATCTGACCCACTGAACTTGGAGAATTCAGGGAGCCGATATTTGGGTGGTAGTGGGATCAAATCGTACTCATTGGGGTACGGCTTGGAATAGCCGATTGCCCTCCTTTTCGGCACCATGCCGAAGTGGTCTCTCAAGATGGTACTGATCTGATCCGCGGTGCTAGCTGCAGGAGTCGAGCTCTGAAGATTTGCTGGCGTGGCGTACTTAGCTAGCCACGCTTGCTTCTCAAGATCTGAGCTAGTTGCAGGAGTTGAGCTCTGGAGGTTTGTTGGAGTGGCATACTTAGCTAGCCACGTCTGCTTCTCAAGATCTGATCCAGAAGCCCCTCCTGCTGTTCCAGAAACCCCTGCTGCTGTTCCAGAAACCCCTGCTGTTGCGATCGGCTCGTGGAGTGCCCGATTCTTTGCGATGCAGCACGTATGTGCACGTGTATCCGTGAGGGATCTCCTTAGGCGCCTCATACAAGAACTGGTAGTCACTAGGATCACCACCGATCTTGTAGACGATGAATGCCGGTGAACTCGGCACTTCTGGTGCTGCCAGCGCAAACGGCAGCGGCGGTCGGGTCTGGAGGGGTACCTCTCCTTGGTGAGTCCCTAGAGCAGGTCCTGACGGAGAGTATTGATGCCTCATAATTTCCTGGATCACCCGAAGCGCGACACGCTCCAAAGCGTTCACCAGGCTCTCAGAATGGCGGTGTAGCGAATGAGCTACCATGTGATTAACCTCCTGACGCAGAGACCTGGTGCGTTCTTCTGAAGGGGTAGACAGATCCACTCCATCGAGCGCGCCTTCAGGTGAGAACCCTTTCCACCTGATGCCGTGTGAGCGGGTCCTCTGGAAAGAGCCGATGAGGTCGGCTTCGAAGATAGCTTTAACATCGTCATACTTCTTCTTGAGCTCCTCAGTCAGATCCTCGTACGTGACTGGAGGACCTTCTGCCATCTCAGATTCGGATGATGATGCCGTTGACGTTGAAGACTGTCCCACTGGGCGTGCCAGAATGTGTTGGCGTCCGAAACCCACCGGCGAGTAGCGACGGGCAACACGTAGAGCCGGGAGGCTCCCGTAAGCTGCGGGCCCCTGGTCCCTCGAGCGACGGCCCGCAAAGCCTCTGGACGCACGTCCCGATGCTGGTGCAAGGGCGTGCCACCTGACCTATACCTGGTCAGGAAGGTGATGGATTTGCTTCGCTTAGTTTCCTGCATGGCATACACGTAAACATTAAATACGAGCCTCGATCGGCTCTCAGGTTGTCCTGTGAATCGGCTCAAGGAGCCAATCCACCCATGATTCGTATGAGGTCTACGATCACATGGTGGTCCTGCTTGATCAGTATAAAGCTAAAACGACCTACGACGATTTAGGGTTTTCACCACATAATCGGAACATCCTACACGTGATTGAGCCTGGCAGCCACGTAAGGTGACAATAAACCAACCCTAGATAAGGCCTAAAAACCAACATGAAGTTGATCCCCGGAACATCTTATCTAGGGCTAGCAAACTGCACCCTTACGTGCCACTGGATCCTTCAACCCGTTTGCAAGGCCTAACTATGTAGATATTAAACTAATCCTTGAAGAACAAGGAGCAATCATAACGGATCGGATCTACTAAACAATGATCAAGCAAGGTGCCGCCCGCTAGATGTCTAAGGGTTGCATGGATAAGAGCATATGACACGGTAAAACAATGCTAACCCTAACACATCTATGATAACTACGTTGCTCGCCATCAACAAGGCTTCAGCGCGAGCAACGCATAAACAACGAATAAACGTATACTGCCTAGATCGCAAGATGCGATCTAGGCAACATGATGCTTACCCGGAAGAAACCCTCGAAACAAGGGGTTGGCGATGCGCCTAGATTGGTTTGTGGTGAACGTGATTGTTGTTTATCTCAATAACCCTAGATACATATTTATAGTCTGTAGACTTTCTAACGTGGGAATAATCCCAACCGTGTACGAGCCAAATTCTACCTAACCGACACGTATCCTACTATATTTACAGATACACGGGCAAACTAGCCCAAACTTCGTGTACAAGGCCGATTCATGTATATCTTCCGTGTATATTCTTCAAGCCCATCTTTAATTACAGCCCACCTCTGATCCGGTCAAATTCTGGTGATAACAACTTTATAATAAAGTTATTAACCAAGAACTAAATAGTAATTATGAAACCCTAGTTCCAATAAAAGTAAAATTATGGTTTCATAATTTCATGTGAAATCCTAAAACCCTAATGCCATTTAGACCTTAGCTCCATTACTACATGTGAACCCTAAAATGTTTCTAAAACCTAAACCTTAGGTTAGAGTATGTAATCATGTTGCTCTATTATCATAGAGCCATCATTAGCAACTAAAGACATATCTATGTCCACATAAAATGTAGAACCCTATCACAAGCAAATTAGTATTCCAAGTATGCATACCATTAAACCAAGGTAATCAAGTAGGGTCAACCAAGTGAAAACCCTAGATCCTATTACCAAAGCCATTATCCTTGTTTATCCCTATTTAGCATCACACCATTGTGATGAACCCTAATAGCAACCATACCTACTATTTTACATTATATAACCATGTTCCACTAAACCCTACTAGTGTGAGATACTTATGAACCATCCTATTTAGGAACCAAACATTCTCTACTTAGAGATCCAATAGCTAAAACAAGACGACCTCAACCTTAATTGTTATACTTCTTATTCTTTAAGAAGTATGTTCTTCAAAAGTTATTCTTTTGAAGTAAATAGGAAGTAGTCATCAACCTTGCCTAATAGGACCTATCAACCCTAGCTATCTATTACCACTAAGATATATCACCATGATAGCAACCATTAATTGCTTAAGATACTTACGCTTCACTAAAACCATACAAGCCCTAGTTATTAATGAATCCAACTAGGTTGTGATCCATCTAATACTTACTCCAGCAACTAGATGAAACCATAATAAACCATAGAACTCCACAACCCTAATTATCATACTTGTTCTTTATTAAAGAACATGTTCTTCAAAAGTTATTCTTTTAAAGTATATGATAATTAATCATTAACCATGCTATATAGTGCTTAAATCAACCACTATTCAATACATGTTAGGATTATACCAATTCTCCTTGATGTGTGCTTGTAATATTATTATTGTGATATATTGCATTGCTTATTTATAATACCAAGTAATCAACCCTAATAAGAACCTTGTTTGTGAATCACTCTAAAAGTGCAACATACCCTAAAACTAATCGTTAAAACTCACTAATCCTAAATCATCGGGGTTAGGTCACACTTAGAGCGATTGCATCTCATACTTATGCATTATTGCATCCTTGCCAATCTTTTAAACATCGTCCTTACCGGACGATGATGCTATTTCAGAATTTGGAGTTAATGCGTATCGAAGATCTTGCCTGCATAATCTTGCAGTCAAGAAAGGCAAGTTCATCACTTGCTCATACCATTTGAGTATTTTTATCAAATTACTTGCAAAGTACTATGTTTATCACTATTGCATAAAAAACCAAAACCACTATTTTCATAACTATGAATATGACTATGTGGTGGGCAATGGAACCATGGATTGTGTTGATATGGTGGAGGTTCCATTGCAAGGGTCTATATCCATCTAGGATTAAACAACAAATGTCGCCAGTGATTCTTGTGCCGTAATACCCGTGTTAACCATAAGATCTGGAGTGGGACGGAATAGTCAATCGTATTTCCACCTCTTGTACATCAACGGACGCGCTTTACCGTAGCACACTTGTCATCTGTCGGGGCAAGCGGTAGGCTGGGGAAGCCAATTGAAGTCCCCACGACTTTGTCCGTAGCACACTTGTCGCCGAAGTGCAAGCGGTAGGTTGGGGAAGCCAATTGAAGTCCCCACGGTATTGCGGTCTATGAGGGGTTGCATCTGCCGGCGAAGGAGTTTGGTTCGATCCCAGACTGTCGTCGTGGTCGGGGTCCACCCTGAAATACGGGAATAATGGGACCGGCGAGGACCCAGGGTCGGGGATGCAGCAAAGGGTGGGTGTGCGAGGTAGCGGAGGAATATGATTGGCTATGACCTTATACCGGGCCTCACACCATAGAAAGTGTGGACAAGCCTGTAGCTTGGTTGGCACCAAGGTTAAGATCTCTTATGGGTAAAGCAACACACCTCTGCAGAGTGTAAGAACCGTGACCTGTCACTCCCTGTTCCGGGATATGGAACTGCGAACGCGGCCGGAAAGGAGCTCCATGAAGTTCTAGTAAACCGGTGAAGGCTGACGGACATAGTTCTTCTGAATAAAAGCAACCTTCTGAAGAAATGGTTATGAAAACTTGCATTGGTATTAGACTTTCCGGTCTAATGCCGTAGCTAGTGCATTAAACACCTCTTTCCTATAATGAACTTGTTGAGTACGCTCGTACTCATCCCACTCTTAAATCTCCTGCTTAGATATGGAGGCATCGAAGGAGTATCTACAGTGCAACTCGAAGGCCGAGGAGTCAATAACTACTTCAAGAGACAGGAACCTTGTCAGAGGAGTCAAATACCACATCCAACAAGGAGAAAACCTAGTTTAGCCATAGAAGGGAACTAGCTTCCTAAACCTAGCTCCTATTTAGCTAGAATCTATTCTTAGCCTCTGTAGTTAGTGGAATACTCTACAAATAGAGTTCGTGATAAGACTAGACTACGAGTCGTTCTTCTGGAGTTTATTTGCAGTTTTACCTCATTGTAAAGTAGGAGGCTGTGATGATCTTGTATAACAGAGTCGATGTTGTAATTCTATAGACATGCCTTGGACCCGCATATGTTTCTGTTGTACCACTCTGAGCGATATAATACCCGTGGAACTGTGTTTCATTGGTGTTATATCAGACTTGCATACTACACCATGCAGTGGTATGCCGGGTCACCACAGAGTCTTTCTAATAATAAATGTTAGGTACACTAAAAAAGAATGTAATGTTCAAGAAAATAAATCAATTTTATTTGTCAACCACGATGTCATTGGTGCTTTCTTTTAACTACAGTACTTGATTTTTATTCAAGTTTTAGAATTTTTTTTATGTAGTTCAAACTTTTAACTAAGTTGCGCTGGCAACTTTTTTTTCCTATTTTTTCCAGAGAAAAGCATCTTAGTTCATATTTCAGAAAACCTCATGATCGTGTCACGCACTTATGCCTTTTACTTAATTCCTCACGTTTACCACATATTTATATGTAATCAACAATTCATAAACTAAATTTGTTTGTCACCCTCCATTGATGTTGAATTTGTAATTCATTTCTTATTTGGGAAATGGACCACCATTACTATTTTACTTTTGAATACAAAATGTTTGTGCTAGTGGAGGGCCTCAGGATCCTGATACATGAATCCGCCTTATACTTCTTCAATGTATTATTATGTGATGAATCTGCGCTAAACCTTATGTTTATTCAGGTATTCCAACTAGAATGATATTTGTGATCGAATATCTATATGCAAGGCCGATAATCTCTTGTGTGGGTGGGTGTGTACCTGCATCATCTATCGTGGTGTGTTTGTTGCTCCTAGGTTATGATGAATGTGTTTTCTTTATCATTCGAATTTCCCTATCCTTGCCCCTTAGGTACGGAAATTTCGCATGGATCTCAACGGAATACAAATTGTACAGTTCGTATGGGGAGGATGCGGTGACAAACATATAGCACATTCCGCATGCTATTGGTTGACATGGAGTTTTTTCTAACAAATCATTGGTACCCTTAAAGCATACTTGAGAAAAGTGGTTGAAGAGCTGACTCGTAAAATATAATTTACAACGAACAATTTTCTTCCTCTGCTTGCAAATAGGATGAGATTACTACTTGTTTTAATCTAGAATTTTTCTTATTATAAAAGCATGTTGTTTGATTATACATCAATCTTAGGTGATGCTAGTATGAATCCATGCACTATAATAATTATGTAATCACAAAACTTGTATCGATTGGCCGAAGCTCATGCATGTCTTCTCCCTCCTTGGACACTAATTTTGCTACATTCTCTTATAATCTAAGAGATAATACACATTTGCAAAACTGGGGCTAGGCTTGGGCCCGGCCTGAAAAACCATGTGCTAAAAAGTCAGGCCCAAGCCTGGCCTGGCCTGATTGTTTGTCCTGTAAATTAGGTCGAAGCCCGATTCGTATAGACAAGCCCGGCCGAGCCCAGGTGGCTCTGCCCGATCTAGTGCTCGGGCTAAAAATTGGGCCAAGACCAGCCCAACATGCATGCCTGGCCCAAACCCAGCACGGGATTTTCGGGCCAGGCAGGGCTGCCCATGCCCAACTTTAGTCTAGGATTGGAGAAGCTTACGACGACTTGATGAAGTGCTAATCCTAGCACATGTGTTCATTTAAGGTGTTGCCTTGACTTTTTGTCGCATAAGTCATACTATTCATTTAAGGTGTTGACTTAATGTATTTCTTCTGATAAGTTATACATGATTTTCAGAAATGATGGTGGCTACTGGCTAGTAGTATTACAATACTACCTCCGTTTTAAGGAATAAGGCGCCCTCGTTTTACGTGTTTTTTGTTTGACCAAGAATAACTTCAAATAGATAAACATTATTTGTATGAAATTAGTATTGTTGAAAAGTTCTTTTCAATACGAATCTAACGATACTAATTACATATAATATAATCAAGATTTTGTTGCTCAATTTTTATGGTCAAAGTTCATCTTGAAATACGCGTGCGTCTTATTCCTTGAAACGGATGTACAGTAGTACTACGTTAGAAAGTTAGCGACTTATATTTTGATATTTTGATGCATGCGTCACGGCCAACTTTGTTATATATTATCTCTGTCCTAAAGTGCAAATCTTCTTACATTTTGAAACTCGACGTCAGTGTCATATTCTCATGGTCCGGCTACAACAACCGAAAAATATTTGATATATGGGCACGTCATCATCCACACAACTAACAAGAAAAAGGTTAAATGTTTGACCGGTATGTTATGGACCTCCCATCTCCTGGCTTTGTCCATCTCGTGTTGTGTGTAAGCTTATGATTTGTTGCACGGTTAAATATCATAGGGTTAATCACCAATCTATTTTACTTTTATTGTACTCCCTCCCTCCGTCTCAGTTTACTACTCTTCCCCATATCACTAGGTTGCTAATTTGACCTATATAATTAAATTATATAATACAAAAAAATATTATTAGAAAATAGAATATCTAAACTTTCTAATGATATAATTTTTATAACATATAACTAATGCTAACGTAATTAAATTTGCGACCTAGGGGTACGCGCTCGCCTAATAAACTGTGAGAAAGGGAGTACCACATTAGTCCAAATTATTTGATGTTGTTTTGTCTACATATGGATGTATCTAGATATATTTTAATATTTAGATAAAGTTCCGTCACTTAACTTGATTTAAAAGAAATGGAATATTTGCATTCTCATAGTTCATCCATACCGGGTAATGCGCACTTCGCGGTTTCCAATAGTATAGCTTTTATGACATACATCTCATACTACCTCTATTCTTCCTATGAATAATGCTTACAAATTTAGGTAAAAGTCAAATCTTACCAAGTTTAATAACCAAACGTAAAGACAAAATATAAACATCTAAAACATGAGAGAAATAGATTATGAAAATATATTTTATGATGAATCTATTAATATTGATTTTGTATCTTAAATATTATTTTTGTCTATAAAATTGTTTTTTTAATTTAGAGGATATTGACATTTAACTAAATTTATAAGCCCTGTTGAAGTATTTTATTAACCAAATTATTTGTGTCGAGAAGTGTATGGGACTACAGGCTCCGCCAAAGCTCGCACTGTATTACTTCTATAAATGTTCCTAGACTACCCGGCTCCAGGAGGCTTCAAAAGGGGCAAATCCATCGTGTGCGTTGAAACTGGCAGCGATAGTAAATATCCAGCCCCGCTTTTGACAGCAGCCGTTGGATGCGGTAGTTCCTTTTCTCACTCGTGGCTTGTCTGAATGAATCTATGACGTCTGGGACCATTCGTGAGTGGGGTCGGCGAGCAGAGGAAACTACGCTGCTCGTTCACGTCACGTTTCTTCCCTCATTTTCCTGTGCGCGTGGAGATGGGTCAAAACCCTAGATCACGCCCACGGACAAAAATCCCCCAACCATTTCCCCCATGTGTGTGGCGACGACGACGGCGTGCGGGAGGAGGAGGGAGGCGGAGCTGCGGCGGCCGCCCCAAGTGAAGAAGCCGGCCGCCCTAGGTGGAGAAGAGGAGCTGCGGAGGGCCTGAATGGGTGGGAGCCGTCATCCCGGAGCCGCCGTCGCGTAGCCGCCGTTGTCCGTGGGCTCCGACGCCGTTTGGGAGGCCCGTGGGTGGTGGAGAAGCGTGATTGGAGAGGATGCGGGGGAGGAGGGAGGCAGAGCTGTGTCGGCCGCCCCGCGCCTTCGCCCTCACCCTTGCCGGCTCCCGACGCCAGTCCTACGCCCGGGAGACGCTCGCCGCTGGGCCTTCGCCGCCGCCGGGCTCGCCCTTATCTCTCCTCCTCAAGCGAGGTCGTTTTTGGGGTGGCGCTGGGCCAGAGGCGGAAGTGCAGCGAGGGGCGGCGTTGGACCGTAGGTGAAGGAGCAGCGAGGGGCGGCTCTTGGGGCGGTGCTGTGTGAAGAAGGTGCCGGGGGCAGGCCGGCCGGGTGCGGGCCACGCTCCTCGCCCATGCCCTCGCTCGTCGTCTTCTGTCGCCTCTTCCCCAACCTTAGGCTATAAGCATAGCAAGGAATTGAATGGTAAATGGGGGCGGCTGACGAAGGTGACCACCGGAGTCCGCTAAAGCAGACCTCATACGCCACTGAATGCATTATGCAGTTTCTCCTCCCAAGGTATGGCAATTGTTTGCAAACCCTAGATTTGTTAAGCCTTGTGTAGATGGAGAATTTGTTTAGATTGGTTGAGGAGAGGAGACAAATCCGTGGCCTATAGCTTTCGTTGGGGAAGATGGAGCACCAAAACCGCACAATTGGTTTAGATGATTGTTTTAATCTGTGTTTCAGTCCATTTTCTGTCCAATGCTTGTTTACAAGTGTTTTTATTAGCATTTTTTTTTGCTCGACTAATCAGGACATTGGTCTGGAAATGATCATTTGACCTTGTTTTGCTTGGGGTATATGGCGTTAGAACTATCACTTTCTCTTTACAATGAATGTTGAGGGTACTGATAAGCTCCTTTTGTGGAGTGTAAAACTAATAGCATGTTTATTTAGCACTGCAACAATAGCATATAAATATATGGTCCTTCTCATTATTCTGTAATATTTCTTGATATAATAAATTTATAATTCACATGATAGGAGTTTAATTATATACCATCATGTCTGTTAATTTAAGAAAATACTAGCTTGCAGCTAAGCTCACTGTTGGAGACATGTTTTTGCTGAGTTAGGGTTCTTTTGTGAAGACCATTGATATGTATTAATCTGGACATGTTCTCGCTGAGTTGTATCTTGGGCCACCTTGCTTTTCTTATCACGTGTCGTTAGATTTCTTTTATTGCATCTTCCGTTATATTTGTCCAAAGTAGCGGAGAACCTGGACTTGAGACTAAGAAAATTTCCTCCATTCTTGCAGGATGATCATTGATTCATACCGTTCTAAGTTTAAAGGTTCGGTTACCAACGCTTCATAGTACTTCACTTCCATTCCTCTTGGAATGTGCTTGTACTGATCTTTCGTTCTCAATATAGCATGTTTTATGTGGTGTGGTACCTTTGGTTCAAGACAGTGAAGATAAAGGACAGGGAGGTCAGCTGCCAGACAACGTGTTTGGCAAGGATGCAGTTGTTGATCCAAAATCAACCGTCGAACCTCTGCCTCTACCAAAAGATAAAAAGTGGGTGATTTTTTGGACAATCTACATTCTTTTTATCTATTGAACATGTCTTAACAGAAAATATAATTGCAGGTGTGGGACATAACCTGTGAAACAATCGACCGGTGCAGCCGACAAGAAAAAACAACCCTTAGACCGTAGAAGTACATGGCTCCAGCTTTACGGTAGGTATGAATGTTGAATTTAGTTCCAGACACCACTAAGATTTTCAAGCTAACAAGAGATTAAAAAAATCTCTCATTTTTATCTAAGAGAACATTTTTTAAGGAGGGTGCTTCTTTATAAACAAAACATGGATAAAATAAAGTGAGTTCTGCCATCACAGTAAGTTCATATACAAAATATTGTCCTTTGAAGATGTGGGTAATTGGTATTTCTGTGAGCTTTGGGTTTAAGTTTTCCAATAGTATCGTTGATGCTTTAAGTTTGGTGTTATCTGGTTTAATCACTTAAAAGAACTTCTCTTGGTGTAGGTCTGGTGCATGGTACAATACTTACATGTGGTGATTTGTTAACTATTTTTTGCTCTGTAGTGATGCAATCTATTTTGCAGGCTGGGTACATAGCCTCGCAGGTTCTTTTGCTCGACATGTGAATATAATCCATCGGAGCTACTTCCCTGGTGGCCAAGATTGATTTACTCTTGAAGGTTCATGCTGCTTTCAGCGGGTGATGCTCACATGTTTGAGCTAAACCCAGTCTGATCATTCGACCATTCTATGCAAGATTGTTGGCTATAGGACCAAGCCGTTGAACCTTGAAATTTCCGTATAAATGTACATAGGAGTTCTATCACCTATGTTCTGTAATGTAGTATACTTACGACATGCATATATACTTCAAAATTTGTATTGACCAATTCAGTACCACAAAATAGGTAAACACAAGTGTCACTGGAATTTGGATAAGGCTATTCCGGTGATTCCCATTGTCCACAATATGTTTTGTAATATACTTATGACATTATTACTATGATGGTTATATGATGGTTATAATACTGTCTCGCTTTTGCCTTTGCGCCGGGGCGCAGATGGGGTGCCATTTGATGTCTGTTGTCAATGGAGATCGACCATGATGATGGCGGCATATGAATGAAGATGACAATGCTTTGGATGATGCTAATAGGTACAACGATATGGAGGTGGGTCAAATTCCTCCCATGAGCAAGCAGAATCTCTGATACTGGTTAAGGTGAGCTTCTCTGCCGTGATTATTTCTTCTTCTGATGTGTTCTTCTCATTCAGTATTGTAATTTATTTTCTGGTTTGTTTCCCCAAACATGAGGAGTTCATATATGGGAAAGTCTAAAAGAGGAATAAGCCACGGTACAAAATTTATTAAGAAGAAGCTGAAGGTGTCATATCCGCCTCTTGCTTTCCGGAAGAAACCATGGTAAGTATCTTTAATGAATTATGTTTTGGTTTATCCACCCCCATCGGTTTGTGTAGATTTAGGTCCAAATGCTCATGGGTATGCATCATTGTCTTTTCAACAGATTCCAGCAGCTGTATTTTATTTCAGTTTGTGTAGAGTTCCATCTGTTTTAAGCATTGATAAAAGCTGAATTTTATTTGCTGATGATTCATGTTTATATTTTTCCCATTATTGTCCTTTCAACGTTTTGAATTTAGATATGTTGTTCTCTTAGTTTGCAGGTTAATTTGGTCGCATGAGTTATCTAATCTAGAAATATCTATGTAGGGATATTTGGTATGATTTGACTGTGGCATATTATGGATATCACAGATTATCCTTACCTTCACTACGACCCTATATTGGTCATTCAACACCTCACTCCAAAGGCACCGCAATCCCCAGGTAAATGCCCTTTGTATTTTCCAGTTAATATTCTTACACTGCTTTCCCTTCATTTACATGATTACCTATGACCGTTAGATCTAAGGGTTAAGCATTCTCTGATATATGTGGACTGTACGTGTATTGTTTTTTTAGTTAATGGGGTTTTTATTCCATGTTAAACGCATTTAGATTGTCATTTACCATCACCTCAAGAATAGCTTCAGGGACATGACCAACCTAGGTTACAGGGATTGCATATCATTAGCCTGTTTACAATGCTGAACTGTTTCAAATTAGTGAGCTTAGTCATGTTCTTATAGGCTTCCCAATCATTTAGATGTATTACTTGGTGTATTTATTTACCTCTCCTTGGTGTATTTACCTGCAGTATGTATGGCAGTTGCAGCAGCTTGCTAATTAGTACCCACCAAAGGTAATTTACCTATTCATCTTTGAGGTCCTACTGGTTTTCGCAAGAGCCAACATTGTGAAATTGTTGTCTTGTGCCAAGGTCCATCTTCTTTGTGAGATTTGTCAAGTATAATCATGCAGAACATGTGTTTTTCGGGTACATGTTCTGTGAGTCTGCAACTGGCTATTTCCCCTCTTTGTACTGCTATTTATTTAATTCTAGACATCTTGACTCATTCATGGTCGAATATTACGACCAAAGTGGATAGCTCCCAGTCTAAATGCCACAAATCTGACCTGAATGTTACTCCATCTCGTTAGTTTTTTTTCCCTGAATAGCTGCCATGAGTACCTTTATCGCATTATTTTAAAACCATAATGAGATGGAGTATTACGTCGCATTATTTTAAAACCGCAGACTCCATCTCGTTAGTTCATTCATATAGGCTATGTTACATGCATGTTTATGTATTTAGGAATAGGAGACTTTATCTTCATTCCTCATATGCTTATTTTGTATGTGCAGGAAGGGCATGCTGGGCATGGAAGAAGCAAGATATTAGAGATGGGACACCAAGGAGAGGAAGGCAGGTCTCCAGAATAAAAAAAGACAGTTCCAAGAGGAAGGAAAGAAGGAAAGTCTGCGGCTTTGGCAGTATGGAGATGTTAAATCTGACGAGGAGCAGGTTTCAGGTGCAAGAAAAGCGGGAGGCCGTCGGTAGATGAGAGCAGATTACGCAAGACAGTGTTCATAGTGTACTGAAAATGGTCATGATTACCTGTGACGTTTTGGACGCTCCCAGTAGAACTCAGCCGAAACTATATGAAGTGACAGGGCTACATTTATGCAGTTAGAACAAGCCAATGCTGAACGTTCTTAGTTTGAGCAGTATTTGCTACTTCATTCAGTTATTACATCTTTAGAGTGGAGAGCTAAACTACATTCTTTCGCCCTTACGATTAACAAGGTTGTTTCTCTGTGCACTATATTTTGTTGTTATGAGGCATTCAAATATTGAGAATTCCCAGTCAAATTAAATTTAGGATTAGACTAGAATATACAAATAGAGTGACATGTACCTGTTTCCTGGGCTGTGCACGTGACTTCTTATTTCGTTTTGCCCTTGTTAGTATATTTCAGTATAGTTTTTTCTATTTTTGTAAACCGGTTTGGAAACATACTATGTGTGATAAGGAGTAGACCGGTGGGGATTGAACAAATTCTTAAAATTTGACTTTAATATATTTAATTTAGAGAACACACACATCCGTCCTCCTCTCTTCCCGCTCCACCAATTAATTCTTGGTTAGATCCCAAGAAATGCAGCGAGAGCGCGGCTTGTCTTAACCTTGCAGCTTCCTAGAGCGGTAGGCGCCTATGCGGCGTAGAGGCACTCAGCGAGTGTCAGGCGCCACCAACGAGAATCAAGCTGGGCAGAGGACTAAGGAGAGATGATTGGGTCACGTGGTTGAGACACGGTAGAACGAGGGATTGGGACCGGTGGAGTCAGTCCAAGGTGGCCGGGGAGAGAAATTGGCGGGCATAGCCGCAACACGTTGGAGAATTGGGTGGGGGACAAGACGAGACCACTGGAGAAGAAAGGGGAAGGTCAGTGACCGGTACACCGTCTACAGACAATTGTGTGACGTGTTTATTCCTTTTAATTTTCAGATAAGAGACAAAACATGTAGACTCTTAGCAATTAGCTTATTTCAACCACAGTAAAGTGTGTGTAAAATTTTAGACGGTAGCATGTGGATAGTATCCCGACTCTTTGGTCTTGATAAAATATTTAAGTCTTAGTTTTATTTTTGAAGTCTTTGCTTCAGTTGAATGTGCGTGCATTGGTACGGCCTTTATTATTTATGTTGATTTATTTTTAGGGTTTTCAAACAACATCATATGTTTTCTTAGTTTTTTTTTTTTGAAATGTTGAGACTACCTTTTTTTTATTTTGACCAAGATTAATGAGTTAGTCTTTTAATTTGGTCATATAGAACATGTATAGAAAAAGAAACACAACTTATTTGATTGTGTATAACCCATTTTCATTTTTTATTTCACTTTCTTTCCTCAAAATTATAGCAACCGCAGACCATGGAAAACAAAACTTTTGGCTTAAGTATTGACGGTTGCGCCAAGTGACTTATTAGTTAGAAACAAAATAAAATATATTGTTGCAGATAAGTACATATGTCAAACAATCGTAATACTGAACGGCTATTGAGATAAGGCCCATGCTTCAGCAGTTCTACGTGCCCCGCGACGAGTGCTTCAACCACGTCAAGTAGGCCGACTTCACCTCCTACCTCCTTAAGGCAATCAGCACCGGCATCCTCCCCCTCGCGACAAGATTGGGAGGAGACGAGCGTAGGCCGAAGGTCGGAGGCCCCACTTAAGGAGGCCGTCGGGGTGGCGGCAGCAGCAGCTGTGGCAGGGGCAGGGCATGCGGCGGTGGGCCGAGCGCGAGGTGCGGCAGGAGTTCCTGTTGTGGCTGCCTGCTGCGGCAGACAAACTGCCGGAATTTCTGCCGTGGCAGCCTACCGCGGCAGAAAACGCCGAATTCTCTGCCGAGTCGAGAGGACCCGGCTGGCGAGGCGGTGTCGAGGCGGGGCGCTCGAGGCCGGGCGGGCGCACTTGGGGCCAGCTCTAGGGTGCGCGGGGCTGGTGCAAGAGCTCGCGTTGGCGGCATGGGCGGCGTGCCGAAGAGGTCGTCGAGTCCGCGCGGCGCAGGAGGCGCAAGCGCGGATGACGAAGTTGCATGCTGAACAGGAAAAACCTTCTCATCGAAGATAACATGTCGTGAGACGAGTATTCTTCCAGTGACAGGGTTAAAGCAGCGGTAACTCCGATGGTTAGAGGGATACTCAAGAAAGACACATGCCATGGAACGAGCACTAAGCTTATGTGGAGCGGTGGACGCGATTTTAGGATAACAAAGACAACCGAAGACACGAAGATCAATGTATGAGGGAGGACGACCGTGGAGGCATGTGTACGGAACAGACATCGAGAGCATTACCCAAATGAGAGTACAAGGGCCGTCGAGGGCGTTTCCTCCAATGAAACACGCTGAATACTACTATAGCTCACCATGGGACGGCCATCGAAAGAGCTACACGCTCCCGAGCCTCCGGTATTGAAATAAACCAACGGTTACGATGAGCAACACGGTAACACGCCCCGTCGGATACTATTGTACTCGATGCAAGAGCTCTGCTCCAACCCTCGGTACTAAAATAAGCCAAACCCTATTGTTAGCCTCCGCCATTTGCGCGATAGCGCAGCGGGTATTATTTGAAAGTTATTAAAACGCCGTGCATAGGTACACTTAAACATTGCGATGGAAGGCAAATGTGCAAGTGATGAAATAAGAAATCGCAGCCACTTAACCATAATATTCCCGTGATAGCAAGTGGATTACGCAAAGGAAAGTGGAAGAGATATCGAGAGCATTAGACACATGAAAGTACAAGGGTCGTCGAGCAATGCGATAACACGCACGTCGGATACTATTGTACTCGATGGACGAGCTCTGCTCCAACCTTCGGTACTAAAATAAGCGAAACCCTATGGTTAGCCTCCGTCATTGCGCGATAGCGCAACGGGTCATCTAGTTCCCAAAAATGAGGAACGTGTCAACCTCATATACTGGGAACTCTCTGAAGTACAGGGTTTCCGTTTCAAAAAAAAAAAAAGATTCTATTTTGATTCACATGCAATTTGACCCAACAGAAATTAAGAGCATCTCCAGTCGCGTCCGATGCCGGTCAAAAAAACGTCTCAGTCGCATGCCCCAAAGGCCGCTTCGCTCCGGACGTCCCTCAAATATTGTCCGGCGTCCCTAGCCCATCCCCTGTGTATAGAGGCTCCATCGGGGACGCCGGACACGATTTTTACACTTGCTTTTTGTTTGGAGGTCGCGTTTGGGGGACGTGGCTAGGAAAGGGACCTCCTCCAAACGAAAATTTCGTCCGGACGTCCCCCAAACGAAAATTCGGCGCTATTGCCGGACGTCGTTTGGCCGTTTGGGGGATGCGACTGGAGATGCTCTAACACAACCTGACTTGGGGAAGATTTTAACCGGTGGGAAAAAAGCTCGATAAAAACTCCCTGGCTCCTCTGCGAGGAAGCATGCTAGTACGATAGCAAGGGTGGAGAATCAAGAGATCTCTTTGAACAAAGGAGGGGTCTGGAGACCCGATGGAAAACTCTCATTCATATACCACGTGGCATGTATAAATTACATTTAGGCCCAAACATAAACTCGCCCTAAGAACATCTGCACCGGTAGCCCCCAAATATCCGCCGGCAGGGGCGCCGGCACCTCCGTTTGGGGGACGCCGGCACAACATCCTCTATTTGGGAATTCTGCTTCCACACCGGTGCCCCCAAAATGGTGGCCCCGATAGATTTAGAATTTTAAAATGAAATTTAAAAACTGAAATTCATATAAATTCATATGAAGTTCATACAAAGGTAGCTCGAATTTAAATATAAACTAAAACTTAATCCTATCTACTGGCCGCCGTCGGTTGGGCCGCTCGACGGCCCTGCCTCGTCGTCGTTCTTCGCTATTGGCGCCTGCGACCGTGCCCGCTTCCCCTTCCTTGCTTCGCGCATCTGGCGGTGCAGCATGGCGACTAGCGTCGCAGGGGCTTGCCGGTGGCGTTGTCCCCGCGCTTCCATCGTTTCCCGAGAAGCGGCGATCTCGGCGCGCCGAGCCACCTGGCGAGCGAAGGCCTCGTAGTGCCGATGGGCGTTGAGTTCTGCGAGCCTCTGTCGCTCCGCCGCCATGAGGCGGCGTCCCGCCTCCTCCGTGGCCGCTCGCTGGCGCGAGATCTCAAGTGAAAGAACATATCTCCTTTAGTAAGTGGTTTTGATGTTGATGACAATAATTTCATATGATTATTTTATTTTATAAGATTTGTATGATGTAGTGTTGATCGGTATGCCCAAAAAGTTGAAGAATTTCGAAGATGTGCTATGCTATTCTTGGGTGGTTCTTGTTGGAAGAAAGAATAGAAGAGCAAGTAGTAAAGAAGAAGAACAAAGAAGAAAAGAGAAAGAAATGAAGGAAAGAAGAAAAGAAGAAGAGAGAAGGCGGCCGGAGGCTTGGGCGGTACCGCCGGCCTGGCCACGACCGGAGGCTCCGGCCTTGGTACCGCCCAAGGTACCGGAAACGCTCCCGTGCCACAGTGAAGATACCAGGGGGGTTGGAGCATCGGCGGTACCACGGCCGGAGGCTCCGCCCCCCTTCGGCCTGGCTCGCTCGTGGCCACGTGGCCACCCCTCTTTGGCCTGTGCTGCTCGACCATGGCCGGTAGTACCGGCCCAACCTGGCCGGTACTACCAGTCAGCCCTCCAACGGCCACTTTCGCAGGGGGTATAAATACTTTTCTTCCCCAATGGTTGGGTCAGCTCTTCCTCTCCAAAAATCTGAGACACACCATTGTGGAGCTCCATTTTCTCTAGATCTCTCTACTCCACCCAAACTTCACCATACTTGAGGATTTGGTAGAGGTGACCTAGATCTACTCTTCCACCAAAGGGATTTGTGTTTCACCAACATTCTTAGTGGATCTTTGTGAGGTGACCTCAAAGCTACTCTTCGTGTAAAGCTTCGTGGTTACATCTTGGGAGCCTCCAATTTGGTTGTGGATGTGTGCCCCAAGCTTCGTGTAAAGGTGCCGGTTGCGACCTCAAGGCAACCGCTTAGTGGAGCGTGGGCTAGGCCTTTGTGGCGTTGCTCACAGGTGAATATGGTGAGCCTTCGTGGCGTTGGTTGGACTTCGTGTCGCCACACCCCTCCGAACGTAGACGTACCTTCTTGCAAAGGAAGAGAACTACGGGAATCATATCACCGTCTCTCCGTGTGCTCCACCTCGGTTACCTCTATCCTCTCACCACCTTTACTATGGGTATCTTGTATTGTTGCTTGCTATCTTGTCATATAGGTGGATTCACTTAGTTGCATATCTAGAGAATTTACCTTTGTGTCAAGCCTAATTTGAAAAAGTATTAAAATTTGAGATTACACCTATTCACCCCCCCTCTAGCTGTCATACGATCCTTTCAATTGGTATCAGAGCCTCGGCTCTTTTTTCCGGCTTTACCGCCTAAGAGAGTAATTTTCCGGCTTTGAACAAAGTTGGGGGTAGCAACATAAGTGCAATTTTGCAAACCCATACCACACGGCTTATAACAGGAAAACAGCAGTTTCAAACATACCCAACTAGCCCCTGTCATGCTTCCGCGCAATCACCAATCGTCTCCTTCTTCGGGATAGGGGAGTTCCAGCGTCTTGCTTTCCCGCTTAACCAAGAGCGTGACCAGGTGCTGAGAAACCATAGAGGTAGCCAGCGGTACAAGTGCAGCCACGCCGTAAACAAAATCATGATTTTTTCGAAACCGAGGTTAAGCCACATAAAAAGCCTGTTCAATACCACACTATTTTGATGATATCACATTCAGACAGTAAGTATTGAATAAGTTTAATTTCAAAACGTAGAAAGCGATTCACGTATTGTCATTTGGCCAAATTATAAGAGTCAAAAGTTCAGCCACAGGAAGTGTATTTGGATGCAACATGGACATGGAACACAAACAAATTATTAATCTAGCAGGGTGTAGAAAAATATAACATCAAACTAATTCTTCAAGCAAATGTGAAGCTGTGTTAAGGAGATATTACTACATAACTACTTGACTACTTACTCCACAACTGCGGAACTGCTACATACACTTCAGGATTGAACCAACAAGGTTCAAAACTTCAACATTACCGCCGTTAAGTAGCAAACGAGGTTTCTATGGAGGAAAATGAAGACTTATTTAAGAAACCTTACACATGAGTACATGACCTATTGTATGAGCAGGGTCCTGGTCCAGGGCAAGAAGCGCGACTGCGCACGACCCAAAGCAAACAAGAGCATGTTGTTCTATATAAATACCTTTTTCTCGAGGACACACTAAAGGAATGCCTTATATTTGTAAAAAGCAGGAACTCAACTCAATTATAAAGAGCCAGAGAGCCAGAGAGCCAATTGCTAGCAATTGGAATGACAACACCCAACACGCCCACAAACTCTCCTAAACCCTTACCATTGACTCCTAAAACCCTAAGCCTAATCTTGCTCCTGGCTTGGACTCCCTCCAGCTGTTGCAATGTATAAACATATTGCAATGTATTATAGATTAAAGAAAAATCTCATATGTAGATGCAGAATGCACTGTAGAGACTACCATGTAGATGCCATACTGCTCTATGAGTGAACAAAGTTCACAAGGAAATGGTTTTTATTTGCAGGCCATCAACACAGCTAAAGCAAAATGTGGTTATTTGCAATTATGAATAGTGCTACCATGCCTTTGCTACTTCAGGTGACCAAAATTATCTTCTTTTTTTTTGGTACAAATCATGTTGAAAACAATTTTCTATGAAATCTACCTGATTTATGGTTCATTCTAAATTGTACATGGTAGAGTGCTTTTGGACTTAATGATTATGTGTTTTTTTTCATTTTCATAATTAAGAGCTCAAAGCTTGGGATCCAAAAATCCTAACCCCTCCCGTATATTGTTTGCACACGTGACAAATTAATTCTCTATTCCATATATGTGGTCACATTTTTGTCATGCTATTATACAGAATATACATTGATACATACACTTGACATCGACCAAAAGAAAAGAGGATGACTCCTGAGCTCTCGCAGTTGTTAACTTGTGGGCCTAAAGGAATGGATCACATTAGCAACTATTCCAAAATGGCAAAAATGGCCTCGACATAAATTTTATTGGTTTAAACAAGTGTCCAAATACAACCATGATTGACACTACTGCATAGGTGAAAGGAAATAAAACGCTATGATCAATCAGACATAAGCACCTCAAGCCTTATTCTTTATAAATGTCTAACCAATGGTAGGATAGTTTTTTCCACTCACAGGCAATTGGTTTGTTATTAGGGTTTTACTTATACAAACCATGGGTTTAAATTACTCCATGTATATGACATGATTCCGGCACACAAACACATGTCAATGCATTCTTCTAATTTTTTTTTGTACCAAATGCTCGATAACATATTCTTCTTCGCGTGATATTTATTACCCGCCATTATCTAACACACGAGCGGAGTTTGACACATCCAATCTTACTCAGAATGGCCTCTTAATTGCAAGTCATGATTAATTTCTGATCAGCCCATGTTTTTTTTTTCTTTTTTGAGGGGAAACAACACTTTATTGATTAACTAGAATCATTAGAGCATCTCGGAGAAAGGCCGATGCCTCAAACCGAAAAATTGAAAAGACTAACAATTCTGCTCTACCAGCTAACAAGTGTGCTGCTTCATTACACAAACGAGGGATATGACTAAACTTCACAGACAAGAAATCCACCGCGATCAGCTTGATTGATGTCTTGGATGACCACACCAATACCCGTCCGATCCAAGGTATTAGACAACATTCGCTTGATCACAGTGAGGCAATCTGAAGCTAAGATGATCTTGTTGAAGCCTTCTTCTTGAGCGAGAGTTAATGCACGCCTCACGGCCAGTGCTTCGGCAAGTTCCGGCGACGTAACCACATCAAAGACTTGATGATGATCATCAGTGCATTTTTGTGTGGACTTGTCAATTGTCATCAGTCCATCTGTGCATGTTTAAGCATGTTGAATCTCCTCTCCATGTTTGCAGCAGCCCATCCTGGCTCTCTCCCCCGCTCCATGAAAATGTGTAAAAAGGCCAAACAGGCCCAGCCGGGCAGCCGAGGGTCCAGTGCACGCCTGCTCTGCACGGCGACCAGGCGCTTTCGCGGAGACGCAAGGCCAACCGTCGGATCAGCCTCGCCCAGTCACCCCGCCCCGTCCATTTGTTTCGCTCGCCCCGAGGCCGGAGGCCTCCGCCCGCTGTCCTCCACCACCATCCCCCATTCCATCTCCCTCCTGTTTATTTCGCTTCCCCATCCCAATCCAAACCCAAAACCCTCGCAAAACCCACTCCGCTTCCGCCATTCCCCGCCCCCAATGCCGGCGCAGCAGCACTAGCCACCCCGCCGCCGCGCCCTCCTCCTCCCGCGATGGCCCTCTCCGCGGCGCTCCGCGTCCCGCTCCCGCGCCTCCTCCGCGGGCCCTCCCTCATCGCCGCCGCCGGGGCCGCCTCCCGCCGCCGCGCCGCCGCCGCCGCCTGCGGCCCCACGCCCGCGCTCCGTTTCCTCTGCGCCTCCTCCCCCTCTTCCTCCGGCCCCGGGGGCCCCGTCCCCCGCGCCAGCCGCCGCGACGGCGAGGACGAGGACGGGCTGCCCGTCAGGGAGCGGGTCGTGCAGGTGGAGCTCCACAAGGAGGCCACCGAGGCCTACATGTCCTACGCCATGTCCGTGCTGCTCGGCCGCGCCCTCCCCGACGTCCGCGACGGCCTCAAGCCCGTACACCGACGCATACTGTGAGCCCCTCTCGCTTTATTACCCTATCTGCTGCTCTGCTTTGGCTTGCTGGGCCACAGACTTCGCTCCCTCGATTTACATGTTTCTCAAGTACTAATTATTATTGGTCGATTAGGGCTTCCGTTGTGTGCTTCTGTATGTTTATAAGCTAGATTTATATGTTTCTCAAGTATTTATTATTGCGTCACAGACTTTGCCAACGTTTAGTGCAAGTTTTCGGCTGAGAGTTTGGTTTTGCCACATGAGTGCAGACTGTAGGATTTGTATGTCTAAGTATGCAGCGAGTAGTACATCTGTTGGTAGAGCAACAGATGTCAAGAGATTTATATGTCTCGAGAGTATGTCTGAAATGGTTCTATACCATCTGGTTGATTTTCCTCAATTTTCATGCTATTTTTGTATTGACCTTGCTCCATACCATCTGGTTGATTTTCCTCAATTTTTCTGCAGCTACGCAATGCATGAAATGGGTCTTGCGTCTCGTAGGCCATACAGAAAATGTGCCAGGGTTGTTGGTGAGGTATGCATGAATGGTCTTCTTATCTCGGGAGATCTCAACCATTATATTTGGCTCCTGTTGTACCATGCTGTCCGTTTGTTTGGCTGCGTTGTACATAAGATTCTGTGTTGCACAAATACTATGCTCATGCTTACGCTTCTCTGAGAGCATTATTTAGGAATCTGGGGGGATAGGCTTTAACTAGTATTCAAACTTTTTAAAAGCACCTCCCAACTTTTTTCTGTCTTAAATCGTAAATTCGATCTCATGGTGCATCTCAAAAGTTTTTGAAACTCTGCTCGGTAAAACAAACTATTGGTTGCAGCTATTGTGGTATGGCTGTAAGCTAATGGGTGTTATTCTGCTTGTTCAATTGCATCCTCATGGCGAACAGGCTATTTGCTTCTAGGGTATCATAGAACAGAAGCAATAACCGTTAAACCAATACATGGAAAGGAATATATTTTTTGGAGCATACACATGTTGTTCTACCATTCTGATCAGATTTTCAGTTCATTTTGCACCATACTTATTTTGCTGCAGAACTGGCGGTTTCAAAACTCTTCTCAGATTTGTCTAGCCTGCCCACGTATCCTGAAGTGATCTAGTCAAGCATATATTCTCTGCTATTTTGTTCCTTACCGTTAGCGGCAGGACCAAAGATTATTTAATCTACTTGGCTTGGTCGAAGAATAATCTGCGATGTTTGATATAGTTACAGTGATATATTAGAAAATCACATGATGTAAATCAATAAAATAGGAAAAAAAAGGTATCTGTTGTTGGATAAGTCGCAAGGCAGCATTACCTTTGTACCTCTTTTGATAAACATTTTTGAACAGTATTTTATTTTTTCGTCGCCCGTTTCTGCCTAGGTGTATGAACGTGAACCCTACTTATTTATTGCAGGTACTTGGTAAATTCCATCCCCACGGAGATTCAGCAGTTTATGAAACTTTAGTGCGAATGGCTCAGGTAACATTATTATGGGGATGGTATTATTTCCAGTGCATTAATGTGTCCCCCCCCTCTGGGTCAAGGGTAGGTTGTGTCATGGCATCATTTATATTTAGATTGACATGTCATCTGTTTAACCTTCTTATTATTTCACGTACAAAAGACATACACTGTAAATTCATGCACTTCAGCAGAAAAATCATAAGCAGGTGCTGATGATCCTCATTTTAATTTGGACACTTACATTATATGGCAATTTAGATAACCATGACCAGGAATCAAGTTTAGTGATTGGACAACCTATGTAAGGAGCATGGCAGTATTAATTGGTATGAAAATAGCAGTAACAATTGAGTTCATGTATGGCAGATACTTGAATAGTTCAAATTGCACTTCAATATAATTTTTGCATTTAGAAGGTTCTAAGCCATTTCCCATCTTTCCAATTCAAAACCAAGCTACACTCCAGATGATTGTGGATATTTTCTACTTTACTTTTTACTATTTCAGTTTGCAGTCAACTGAAGCTGCATCACATATGTCAAATTTGCTTAATTCACTGTAACTAAAGAGCCATTTCTTTATGCGATCTTGCAGGACTTCTCAATGAGGTACCCACTTGTTCAAGGGCATGGAAACTTTGGCTCAGTAGATGCTGATCCTCCTGCTGCAATGCGATACACCGAGTGCCGCCTGGATGTAGGTTTTGGTTCACTTCAATTTCGTCAAGGGAGCCTCTTTTTCACCAACAGAAGTCTCACAGGCCATCTTGTTATTTTGCAGCCATTAACAGAAGCCATGTTCCTGACTGATCTGGAGCTCAATACTGTATATCTTTGCGCTTCAGTTCTTCATGTTTTTTCTCTTTCTGCGTGCGTGTGTGCACGTTGTTCAATGTGCATGTTCCTTTTCCGTACCTATTTCATGCCACTTGTTTTCCATTGGACAGGTTGACTACGTTCCGAACTTTGATAATTCACAGAAAGAACCATCGCTGTTGCCAGCTCGTGTTCCATCACTGCTGTTGAATGGATCTGCTGGCATTGCAGTATGAGCTCTTTTATAAGCTTATAAGAAAAAGTTCAACTCATCTGGACACCTATTTAATCACAAAAGAAAACGTGATGCTCTGGGTTTTATTTTTTTTAATGTGTTGTATTGTCTCAGGTTGGAATGGCGACAAATATTCCTCCTCATAATTTGGGAGAACTTGTTGACGCACTGTCTGTTATAATTCAAAATCCTGAAGCTACGGTAAGTATACTATCATTATCTCCTTTCCGATCAATTGATTTTCGTCTGTTAATAGCATCATAGTCCATAGCATGATGAATCCATAAATAACCACTTATTGGTTGGTGGCGGCATAATTGGCTAGCATTCAGGACTTAGCTGATTCCTGGTAAACCTTTAGAAGTCGTTTGGAAGCCAGGCTTTCCTTTCATTTGTAGCATCTTGAGATGAATACATTTCATTTACATTGTAATTCTAGAAATGTACACTTGTTTGGTTGCCACATGAATTGCAAATGACAGTAGAATTCAATATTGAATTTGTAAATGGCTTCCATTGAGAAACGTGAATGATAGGTCTCAGCCCGGAATTGTGTTTACCGATGGTGTCATTTTGCTGGATTTTCTAAATGAAATGACGGCCCAATTCTGTGGCAACCAAACAGCCCACCTATGGAATTCCAAAATGAATTCCAGAATTCCAGGCCCAAATGATGGATACCAAACAACTTCTTATAGAATATGTCAAAGTATATGGTCATCTTTCACTTTTCTGATCATGACCAGAGCTTTGGAAGTACAATTGCAATACTTGTTGTTTGGCCTCCATTCTTTTGTGCTAAAACATTCAAGGTTCTTTGGTAGAAGATGCCAGGGCCCAGATACTAGAGGGCCGTTGCCCAGTTGAGACTTGTTGATGTAGCATGTTTAGTCTATTGGCCAATTGTAGGTGGTGCCATGCTGGTCTTGAATTGTGTCAGCAAAGCATTCCGAATGATTGCCTTTAATGGCGAAATGTTGAAATAGCTTCTTTGGTCGAACTGAAATGCTTAATTTACACATCAACACATCTCAGCTGTAGAAGTGACGCCACTAGATTGTTAATTGTTACAGGTGAACAACAATTTCTGAGTGTAGTTAGCGTCATTATTCATAAGCACACCTAGGTGACATGGCCGTACAGATGTAGTACATGAACCTAGAAGTAGAAATTGAAAGTGAGCTCTTCAGTCTAACTAGTTTACTGAAATAAGTTCAATACCTGTCACTGTAAATTAGAAGGTGACAAAAATATTTACAAGGTTTGCTATTTTTTCAACTTATGCTGTTCCAAAAATAATTGTCTGGTTTCGGTGCATCACTTAAGACGTACTAATTCAATCTGTACATATCTTGGTGGCAAACTCTTGTAGTTGTTTATTTTGCATTTACTCTGAACCAAAAGTACATGTGCATCTTTGCATGTTCTCTAAAGAAAATATAATGATTTTTTTCATTGGTGTAGACATGCTAGGATGAATTTTTGGATTCACAATAGTCGACTGTTGCTCATAATATTTTTTTCTGTAGTTATGTTCTTCTATTTCTTTGTTTCTACATTTTATAGATTTTTCATAATCTTGATTGCAATTTTATGTTGGATGCAAGCTCCAAGAACTACTAGAATGCATGCCTGGCCCCGACTTCCCTACAGGAGGGATAATAATGGGAAATGATGGGTACTTGATTCTCATTTCACTGGTCTTATTTCTTTTCACTGTTTCAACTCTAAGGTGCTACATTCTGCATATATTTTTCTCCTGTATAGTATTTTGGAGGCCTATAGAACAGGGCGTGGTCGAGTTGTCGTGAGAGGCAAAACCGAGATGGAAACAATTGATAAGAAAAGCAATCGAACAGCTATCATAATTAAAGAGGTTTGGTTCACGCTATTGTTTTCACAGCAATGACTGTGTACCTGGTTGCTTTTTTGGGTAGTCTTACTACCGGGTTAATTAACTGGGAGCATATTGCCCGATTTGTAAATCTTTATGCTTACATGCAGATTCCGTACCAGCAAAATAAATCTACACTTGTGCAAAGGATTGCTGAGCTTGTTGAAGACAAGGTAACTTAATTTGGGGCATAATTAGTTGCATTTCTTGTTTCAGTAAAGCGCCGTATGCATCGACTGATGTAGAGGCTGGGCCTTGCCCCTTTCCAAAAAAAAGTTGCATTTCTCCTCTTACCAGGGACACGTTTATTTTGATTAATCTGCTGTGGCCTCTTGTTGTTTGGTTTCGTCATAAAAAACCAGGATGTAGGCTAGCTGGTTGGTCACAACTTAAGCTTAATTTGTACTCTATCATTGGTACCACCACGATGGACCAACAATCCATTTTTACTGAGTGCAGGTGTTAGAAGGAATCAGTGACATTCGAGATGAAAGTGACCGCTCTGGAATGCGTGTAGTTATCGAGGTTTGTACTATCATCTTTGACTACTTGCTCTGAGCTTATCTTGACTGAAGTAACCAGGGTCCAAGGATTCTAATTGTTTTGTTGCTTACGTGGAGTCCATTACCTTTCTTGCACACTGTTCCAGGTGAAAAGAGGAGCAAACCCTGCCATAGTCCTGAACAATCTGTACCGTCATACAACATTGCAATCTGGTTTCAGCTGCAACATGGTAGCGTAAGTATGCTTTAACCATTTGTACAGTTTAATGGTTTTACTTTGTTTGGTCATGTGTTCTACGGTAAAACCAAGACTGTTAATTGTTCACACATGCATAATGTTTGTTCTTCATTCTTCTCTGATGTTATACTTATTCCTTTCCCCAATTGATCTTAAACATGAGCTCACATAAAAAAAAAAGTCTTCTAGTATTGGTTACTTCATTAAATATTCTTGTATGTTCAGACTTAGGGTGATTCCTAAATATCTCAAATTTAAATTTATCCCGTCAAACTATTTTAAGGTGATTCCTATATTTTTATGTCAATCAACTGCATTACCCACTGTTACAAGGAAGTATGTCACATATGCTTGTCTGTTAAATTTGGTAGCCAATAGTTCTCTTTGAATCATAGTACCAGTCCATTCTCAGTTGTTTTTTTGGTATTTCTTTAATTAAAAACTGTCCATGTCTTGCTCTCATGATGTGCATGTTGCCTAAAAGTTTTTGAACAGTCTTTTTCTGATTTAAAATGAAAAATTCTGGAGTAATTGAAGTTTTCTCATGCGTGTAGTATGTTTGATTTAATCAAGGTTCTGTTAAGTGCTGAGGGATTAGCTTTTTGCCTCTGGTTTTCCCTTTTCTGATGGATTAAAGCGCTAAGCGCAATTAAGTGCTAAGCATTTTGTCTCCGCTCAGTGCTTAGTTAAGCGTGCACTTAGGATCGCTTAATTCACCACTCAATTTAACATATAGTGTCCTTTCTTAAAAGTGTGCAGACTTGCATGTTTTAAGAACATGTAAAAGTTGATAAGAAAGTATACTTATAAAATTTAAGAGGATTTTTTTCATGCTTTGATGATGTTTAATCAAGCGTGGCACATTACTATACTGTACTGTTTGTTTCCATATTGCATTTAAAAACAGTAACTAACTTGACCTGCCTTCAGTTCTTACATATCTTTTATCCTTTAATATTTCAGTATTCTAAATGGACATCCAAAGTTGATGGGACTGAAGGAAATTCTTCAGGTGCCACCCCTATCCTGTCCATTCACATTCCATGTCATGATCATGAACTTAATATTTCTACTGTTTCAAGATATTGCACTAGATCATATATGTAGATTCTATCTGAAGTTGCAAGTGCTAATGTGCTATACTAAACATGTGACATTAAGTCATGAACCTAGAATTGGTGATTAAAATTTATCTTCAGGAGTTCATCTTTGAGGAAAAGTTTTCAGCAGTTAACACTGATAAATTGTCCCCACCACCACCACACACACACAATCGTAGAGTCACTTCAATTTTTGTGTGCATTTAGTATCCTTATGTTGCATGTTCCTGTTTAGGATTACGAATGATCAGTACTCTAGGCGTAAATGATCTAGCACATTATGAAATTCAGGCCTAATTTTCCATTGAAATCTTGATTGTGCTCTAGGCGTTCCTTGACTTCAGATGTTCTGTTATTGAAAGGCGTGCAAAGTTTAAGCTTTCACAGGCTCTAGAAAGAAAACATATTGTGGAGGTAAAATCATTTGGATATGTTACCTCATTTGGACATGTTACCTTGTTTGAACAATGTAAAGGTCAATGATTAATTTGCTTGGTCCTGCAGGGCATTGTCATTGGCCTTGACAATTTAGATTCTGTAATTCAAACAATACGAGAAACATCAAATCACACCATGGCAAAGGAATCTTTAGCGAAGGGTAACGTCTACTATTTCAGCTTCATTGGTTTACTTCATTTAATCATAATATGGATCTTTCATTGAAGGTGAAATCTAGAAAATTGTCAATGATGTAAATTGCGCAATCTCCTATTTTCTGTGCCTTTCACCTTATACACACCTACACCAGTTCCACAGAAAGCACTTTGTTTAGTATCTTTTAGTTGTTATCTTTAGCCCGCAGGGTTTTGGAACATTAATGTAGCCAAATAGCTTTAAACAAACTTAGTTGGAGGTTGCATTTGTTAGCCAATTTCTCCTAGAGATTCCACTGTAGCAACTGGTGTTGAAGCTATAATTGCCCGTGGCAAATTATGATGCAGTCGAATGCTGTATAGTTTTCTCTGCATTATGCAAATTTGCATTACGAGGACAAAAGTAGCACATCATTTGTTCGATATTTTCCTTGGTTATTTTTTCTACAGAAACTCAAGAATGAATATTTGATCTTGAATTCTACACAAAATTATTCACTAGCTTTACGGTATTCTTGTCCTTTCAGTTTCCTACGCTTGTTAAAACTGGTTTCGACTTTTCAATAGTATGAGCTAGTACCTATTCATTAATAACAAGAGCAGTCACCTGTGTGAATGGTTTGTTCATGTATTGATTACATTACTATCTATTATTAAATTATTAAAGAGTAGTAAGTACCCTCTCCATTCCAATGAATAAGGCGCACAGACTTTTTGAGATTTGTCGTTGACCAAGAATTAATCCATGTATCGAGGCGCGGCAATGGGCGGATGCGGGAGCCCGGGGCGTGCGCCAGTTACTCCCCTAGTTTAGTCTTTTTCCTTTTCGTGGGTCGAGTTGTACGGCGTGTTGTGTCCGTACTCGGACTTGTACATACACTCTTCTTTATCTATCAATGCATCGAAACACAAGGCTTTTGCGTTTTCGCGAAAAGAATTAATCCATGTATGAATATTTAATATAAAATTGGTATCATTAGAAAGTTTTCTTCAATACAAATCTAACAATATCAATTATGTACTGTATAATCGAAATATTGTTGCTCAATTCTTTTGGCAATGCTTGTCTTGAAATGCGCGTGCGCCATATTCATAGAACGGAAGGAGTATAAATGACATGCAATATTATTTAACGATATAAGCTTTTGGCAGATCTGTGTATTTTACCCTGAATTGCATTTGCAGAATTTGGTCTATCTGAGAAGCAAGCAGAAGCTCTTTTGGACATTACACTGAGGAAACTGACTTCCCTCGAGGTTTCTTTTTAGATTCCATTGTCCTGCTGTTAATCAAAATTATTTCCCTATTTGGAGAATCTGAACAGGCCTCTGTTTGTTGCAGCGGAAAAAGTTTATTGATGAAGCTGATTCTTTGTCCAAGAGTATTTCAAAGTTGAATGAGCTCCTATCAAGCAAGAAACTGATGTTTCAGGTTCAGCATTTTAGGCTCTTCATCTCTTATGTCTGTTCTATTCATTTGTCATTATACCCTGTTGGCTTCTGAACTCTATGAACTCTTTTCTTGATATAGAAAAGTAGTAATTATATACTCCAAAAAATATAAATTCTCTGCAATTTTGTTGGTAAAGAATATCAGTGTTAAGTGTTAACATGTGAGAACCAAACCTGGTGATAAAACTGGCTGTTCTGTTATTTCACCTGACTTTCTGTGTCCCTCACTTTTTATCCCTTGTGCCCTTAACTTCTGATTCCTAAATATATTTGAGGGTACTTTTAAAGATGGCTATCCATGTTAGTCCCAGTAAATTAATAGCATAGCAGGCTAAATATCACCTGTTTAGTCAGGAGTCAGGGCAGAGGACACTGATATGTATGAACCATGTGCCTTGCTGTCATGCTATTACTCAGTACTTGTATAGAGGAACTGGTTAGCGAAAAATACAGCATCATTGCTGTACCTAGGACGTCTGGTTTAATTTTGACTGATCGAGAGTTGATCAACCAATGTAAGAGTTACTCCTTCTGGCCCAAATTAATTGATGCAGCCATATACAAGTGTACTCCTGAGCTGCTTCAGTTAATTTAGGTCAGAGGGAGTATTACAATCAGAATTGATGCTCTCTAACATGCCAGAACGTGCATCACCAATAAACAAATTAGAATCATCAACTATAGTCTATAGAGGCTAATCTAGCTATATCATGAGGAACCGTATCACCCTCTCTTGAAATCTTGGCCACATTGGACTCTGAACATGGTCAAGGCATAGTCGAAGGACCTCCAGGCATGCGGGACTTCTGCTTCATGTGCACTAAAACATGCCGGCAGAATGTACCATGCTGTTAGCACAACTTAAGCTTGTGAGTCCCCAATAACCATACCTGCACTCGAAGCACCATCAGTTTGGTTAAATGAGGCATCTACATTCATCTTCATCCGCCCCTCAGGTGGCAATTTCCATCAAGCTTGTCCAGGGTGTTCTGGCATGTGATAGCTTTGCCCCAATGATTCTCCTGCTGGGCCCTTCCCCTTATAATCGTTAAAACTTGGTTTTGTCCTGCTCTCCTCAAGTGACCGAAGGTAGCTTACGAGAAGCAAAACTATAGCTGTTAACGTATCTTGGTCATCTCCAGAGATTGAATAGTTTCGTGAATGCCAGCCAAAAGATGGTATTGTTCCACAAATTACAACATCCGAATTTCTGCCGTGGTCTATACGCCGACGTTAGCAGGCAGGTTTTTCAGCATCTTTCAGCAGAGACTCCAGGTGAACAAATCTCAGCTGCCAATGTTCTCTCGTTCGTGCATAACATCACAACATGGTAGGCGTCTTCGTCCTCATTTCCGCAGAACAAACAGGTAGTGAGGGTGATCATGACCTGTGCGGCCTGCCTTTCTTTTTAGCGGGCGATCCTGCTGCTAAGCTCCTTGCAAACACCTTTACTTTCTGTGGTACTTAAGTAGCCCAGACTATTTGCCAAATTTTCCTTGCGGCACCTGCTGCAGCGCTGCTTTGACCACTTCAGTGTGTTTCAGTTTTCAAACACAGCGTTAACCTGTACGCACTCTGAACGGAGAACAAGGTGGTGCGCACAACACTCTCCATCACACTCTTTAACATGTGGTTCAGAGGCTTGAAAACGGATCTTTAGCACTTCACTGGCATTCCTTCCTCTTGCCTGACCAGAGGCTTCCTTCCTCTTGCCTTGGAGACAAACGGATCTTTAGCACTTCACTGGCATCATGTATGAAGAAAGTTCTACGCACAACACTCTCCATCACACTCTTCAACATGTGGTTTCATCTGCTGATTGACCCAATGAAGTTCTTGATCTTCCTGACCAACAAGTGATACTCAGAGATCTCACATGGTATCTAGTTATCACGCCAAATCCTCACCTGCTTCCTGAACCAATGGCCAAATAATACCTTTCCTGAATAGTTCTAGACCATGCTCTATATCTTGCCAGCACGGTGAGCTATTCAAAGGGGATACTGTATCCACAATATCACCATCAGGATAGTGTACATCCTTAACAGCCTCAAATCGCAAAATCCCATGTGGCGGCTATCCTTTGCCATCATCATTTTTGTCTCAGTCAATCCAGTGGTCTTCTTGCTGGCTGTGCTCATCACGCCACCATAATTTCCTTATCATCTGTGATAAATCATCATAAAGATTAGCATCAAATTTGAATACCTCCCAGATTTAACTAGCACCTCCTTGCTCCCCAAAGAAAGGTAGTTTTCTCTCCTCTCACTCGTCCATTTTGTGAAATTTTCCTTGCTGGGTTGGAATCATCCATTCGTTCTTCCGGAGTTGAACCATGATATTTCTTGTCAAACCCAACCTTTTCTTGATCGCTTTCGACTCTCGAGCAACTGCTACCAAACAAGCTGGCCTGCACTTTGCTTCAACCGGTTGAGAGCTTCTTTAATGATCTGAGCCTGGAATGCATGCCGCTCGTAAACAACTGATTATCATCTGCAGAAAGCAAATGGGAAATCCCTAGATCGGTGTGGCAGCCTTTTTAGCTCTTATTAAAGATGTCCTCTAGCAACCAAATCATGAATAGTACCAGAGAGCGTCAACAACAAATAAGGATAGGCATGGTGAAAAAGCATCACCTTAATGCACATTCGAGTCACTTTACACTCTAACACAATTGGTAGAAAAAGTTTTGTGGGCTTTGTAATTTCGTTGCTGTTTATTAACTAGTGTTTGCACTGATTTTCTTTAGGGACATTCTTGAGGTATTGGAATGTCCCTAAAGATTTAGCTCTTGATAGGACTGCATGGAAATCAGCGATCCATGTGCCGGAATCTTTTACTTGTGTTTTTTTTCTCCTTGTTTTGGTTTTGGTTTCCTTATGTTTCTGTTTGGTTTCATATGTAGCCTACCCCACCTTGCTTGGGAAAAAAGGCTTTGTTGTTGTTGTTGTTGTTGTTGTTGTTGTACACTCCCAGTTATTAACTCTTGTTTCTGGTGGGTGTGTTAGCTTATCGAACAAGAAGCAGCTGATTTAAAGAACAAATATGCCTCCCCACGACGTTCTTTCATAGAAGATTCAGCAAACAGTGAAGTTGATGATATGGATGTTATTCCTAACGAAGAAATGCTTTTGGTGAGAAACACAATTATGCATTAGTGTACCCTAGATTTTAGCTGAATCCATCTTCCCTTTCTTGTTTGTGTTTGGACTTCTTTTAACCTGCCAAAAATCTGCCACCTGAAGATTCTTACTGAGAAAGGCTATCTTAAGCGGATGAACCCCAACAACTTCAATTTGCAACACCGGGGGACAATTGGAAGATCTGTTGGAAAGATGCGAAATAATGACAGTATGTCAGATTTCATTGTCTGCGAGACACATAACCATGTTCTTTATTTCAGGTATGTGAACCAGGGCACACTTGTTGTGTTAAGTCTTCTAGCATGTTAGGAAAGCTAGACCCCCTTTATTTGCTGCTGTTATTGGTTGCTCTTTCTAATAAGTATTAGGCCAGCAAATCTCAGTTCAACCGCATGTTCTAGAAGTTCAGACTTAAAAAGACATTCCATTATTGTTTTTTCATTAGTAAGCTTATAAGCTTATGCTTTATCAATTAAATAGCATCTTCAAAACCAAAATAGACTCCCCTGGAGCAGTTTACATCGCTTGCTTGAACTTACAATTTAAGTTATGTTTTGTTGTTCTGTGCTCTCATGTAACTGGATTACTGGAATGGTGCTTGATTCAGTGACAAGGGAATAGTATACTCAGCACGTGCGTATAAGATACCTGAATGCACAAGAACTGCTGCTGGGACTCCATTAGTACAGGTACAGGGCTTGTTAATATGCATGCTGATGAAGTTTAGCAGATGACATACTGACTGACTCGTGTATTGATTGTCCGTTCTTCAGTTGCTTTCTTTGTCTGATGGAGAGAAAATAACCTCCATTGTTCCTGTGAGTAAATTTTGTGAAGACCAGTATCTAGTGATGCTGACTGTTAACGGCTACATTAAAAAAGTTCCTCTGAATGTTTTCTCAGCTATCAGGTCAACAGGAATTATTTCAATACGCCTGGTAATACTATCCCATGTGTCCATATCTCTTCTGAATATACTTCTGGGTTATCTTCAATTTGTGACACGGAGTATATATGATTTACCATCTTAACATGTTAGGCTCCTGGCGATGAGCTCAAGTGGGTCCGTCTTTGTGGGGATGATGACCTTGTTGCTTTGGCTTCACAAAATGGGATGGTTATAGTCAACACCTGCAACAAGGTAGGTTGCAAATATACTTGTCTTTATGGATTGTAATTTTTTATATTAACTGATGCTTGCGAAGTCCAAATGACCAAATGGTTTTCAATGTGATAGAAAGTTATGTACTCCCTCCGTCCAGAAAAGGATGTCGCAGTTTTGTCGAAATACATATATATCTATACACAAATACGTAGTGATACATGCGTATCTAGACAAACTGTGACATCCTTTTCCGGACAGAGTGAGTATGAGGAAAACTATATCGGGGCTTATTCTGATTTCTCAAGTCACATGTTCGGAGATATCTGATAAATGGTTGAGTTTAGCATGCTTGGAAATATCATTTCACATAATTTCTCCAAGTCTATCACTAATGTCAAGCAAGTTTACATGTTTCAGAAGTGACAAGCAATAATACTTTGGATTAGAGTTTTCTTCTGTTCTTTTATTTTCTGTTTCTTGTATACTTTTGAATGCGAAGTTACTCTTCATTTTCCCCAACTTTAGCATGATTTTTAGTCTCCTTCGAATTTGCCTGCTTGCTGTCTCACGTGTACCATTTCTTTTTTCTTTGTCAATAAGGACAATTATTCTTTATATTTATGTTTGCTCTACATCCCAGCTTCGTCCGCTTTCAAGAACTACAAAAGGTGTGTGTGCAATGAAGCTAAAAGAAGGTGACAAGATGGCAGCCATGGATGTAATTCCATCCACAATCCATACAATGCCTGAAAAATATAACACCAGGTAATTTGGCACCCAAAATTTTGAATTTTGAAAAACTGCTCATAATTAGCAAGACCAGATGGATGAAGTATATCAAAATTTAACAGTTCGGTAAAAACATAAAAGAAGACAATGAGTTATATCTTTAGAATCAAATGCATCGCTGATATATAGGTGAACTGTATTAAATTTGGCATGTTTCAGTACGTTTAAAAGGTATCCTCTTCGACAATATATTCTGATGGTAGTGGTTTGTCCATCTTAGTTTTGATAGTCGTTTCACTCACTGCCCAAGCACTGACCAAAATATCTTTGAACTATTGGTGCGTGTTCCAGGGTTAGAGATTCGAGTCCTCCGTGGCTGCTCTTCATCACTGAAAATGGTTTTGGGAAGCGTGTGTCGCTAAATGATTTCCGGAAATCACCTTTCAATAGAGTAGGCTTGCGAGGCTACAAGGTACAATGATGTTTCTAATCTTCACGCAAAAAAAAAGTTTCTAATCTTTCATGCTAAGCTAAACAATTTTGTCTGGAGTACCTCATGTTGAATAAAATGTGATGTACACCTTGGAACTTATAGCTTCTGTTGCACTGAAGTTTGTCATGGTTAAAACATCTATTAAGTACATTTAACCTGGAAGTAGCCTTCAGATGCGTGTTACATCATGTCATCTGACCTTAATGGAGTTCTTCATAGTATGCTACTTTGGCTTGCAGCTTCCTGAAGATTGCCGCTTAGCTGCTGTGTTTGTTGTGGGGGAATCGACTGGTAACTTCTGCTGCAGTCTTTCATTGCTGCCTACCACGGATAAGCCATGTTTTAACGTGTTGATTGTTGCTGTGTATGGTATGTAAACAGATGACGATGCAAGTGACGAGCAGGTTGTTTTAGTAAGCCAAGGTGGAACCGTAAACAGAATCATGGTCAAAGATATATCCATCCAGGGTCGTGCAGCAAAGTAACTCTCTCTCTCTCTCTCTCTCTCTCTCTCTCTCTCTCTCTCTCTCTCTCTCTCTCTCTCTCTCTCTCTGTATTTTGCTGTAATCTAAGTACCTCTGTCTCGTGTTTCAAAAGCAAATATGTTTCTCATTTAAAACATTCATCCAGGACAAGCTCTATATTCATTTTCTTCTATTCTCAAACGACCTAACCTATAATTGTGTTTATCTCCTGCTTGTACAATTGGGCACTGATCACTATGCTGTTCTGCCACAGGGGAGTCATTCTGATGAGGCTGGAGCATGCTGGGAAGATCCAGTCAGCTTCACTGATATCAGCCGCTGCTGCAGAAGAGATCATGGAAGATTGATTCAGCTTACAAGGAAGAATCTAGTAGATTCGGTTAATGAGGTCCTCTTGGTTCGTGTGCATTCCAAGCTGGGGAGAGGTGCATTTTTTTTGTATTGGGTGGCTCATGCTGTGCTCCAGTAGATGCTAGGAATAACACCAAGATTTAATGCCAAGGCAGCTGATTTGGAGTAGAACTCTAGTTGCCATTAACCTGTGTCTAGAGATGTCGGGTTTGCCATGTGGAACCTGTAGCATGACAAAAGACTTGAAATGGACGTACTTATAATGCCATTAGCGGTAGAAATTGATGTACATGTCGAATGCTGCATGCTCTGCGTTGCAAAATTTGTTGCTCAATGGAGTTAGTGCCTTACCAACTTGTGTTCCTGCCTTCGGGCATAGCTTACTGGCGTTGGGTGATGTTTCTATTGGCCTTCTCCAGACGGCATATGTCAGCCAGAGTGCATGGCGTATGTTGTTTATATGGAATCTCTCTGTGCTGTGTGCCACGATGCTGAGTTGCAGGTGTTTTTCTCCGGTGCTCCATGGTGGAGGTCAGGGGAGGGGAGTGGATCTGGCGAGGTGCAATAAGCTCGAGGGAGCTTCTCTTGCAGATCTGGGTATTCTTGTTTTCCTATGTCCATCGTGGTGGGGGGGATAGAATCATGCGTGATTCTGAAGTTCCTTGGGACAGAGCTCATTCTCGGTGGATTCTTTTTGGTTTACTGCCGTCTCGCCGTCGACCAAGATAGCCAAAGGGCAGCTGCTCCACGCATCTATCCGATGCTAGTGTTTCTTCAACCTCCAGGCCAGAGTGCCAAATCAGAGGCCCTACTGCTTCAGCATGGTGTGCTCCATCTTCTCCAGTTCAAGTGGTGTTGTCCCCGGTGTCGGAACTCGGAAGGGGATTTCCATACTCTGAAGCTTTCGTCATATCGCCGGTGGACAGATAAACCATTAGTTTTGTCAGAGGATCCGATTTGTTGTAAAATAAAAATATTTTCTTGACCTGCTTATTATTTTCTAATCATAGGTGATATTTTTGCAGCATCTCTGCCTACCCCTGCTCATCCGTCCATCACCCATCGTTGAAAGATGAAGCTTGACCACGCTTAAAAGAAAGCAGTAACAAATGGAAAAATCCGGTTTGAACCTGGGTGCACGTGAACCTAGTTGGAAATGAATTTTCAAAATGAGAAAAAATTCTGAAATAAAAATATCCGGGTGCGTACGCATGTTTCATGTGTGCGTAGAAAGTTTTCGTGGAGAAACCACTTTTTTATTTCAGAATCTAAAAAAGACAAAATAAATCACATATATACTGCTATATAGCCCTGCAAAATTTCAATTTTTTGCCGAGAAAAAATAAAATGTTTTTTCGTCACGAAACTCATGCCCAGGGCACATATTTGAGATCATCTCGGAAATCATTTTGTGTTTCGATTTTTGAAACATGTTTTGACATCACAAACAGAACTTTTCAAAAAGTGGGTTCACATGCCCCCATGTTCACAAAAGCCAGTCTCGTAACAAATGCGCTAATGAACTGGAGAAATGTTATGCTTCAAATCATATGCTCCCTCCATCGATAAAAAGACGTATTAAATTTGTTAAATTTTGGATGTACCTAGACCAGATTTAGTATATACATACAATCAAAATTTGACAAAGTTGAGACATCCTTTTGTGTACAGAAAAATACATGCATAATAGATTGAAAGGCTTGAAAGCTTATTACGAAGACTGATAAATTGAACATTACTCTTTAGCTGTTTACTCAGAAACATCTTAGGGCTCAAAATACAATAAACAATATAACAGTGAAACCACAGCCAGAGCTCAATAACTGTTGATCTCATGAAATACACATTACATACGGGGATAGCATCCCTTCCCAACCGATCCCTAGATTGAATGATCCATCCAAATTTCCTAGCTCATCCATCCAAAATCTTGACGAAAATTTAGGCCTGCAAAAACATTAAAATGGGCGAGATTAATGAACTGACACAATTTTGCAGATTTGAGACTGCACAGCTCTCCCAGAAGAAGTTTTGAAGAGAAGCAAACAGAAAAGTTGGTGCGTACCTTGCTAGCAATGTTGCTGGACAGCCAGTCCAGGCCTTCGTACAGTCCCTCACCTGTTGTAGCACAAGTGCTCTGGATGTACCTGCAAGCAAGAACAAGAACTCATCAAGCCATCTGCTGTACTACATAGCAGTAGGCAACTATGTCCACCACCAAGCCCAAAGGGAAGATATACATCTCATTTCCTTTGAAAAAGAGAGAAAGGGAGTGCAGCCCAAGCTTATCAGCTATCTTGATTTGGAGAAAAAAGCAAGCAATGGTAAAAAGTCTACCAGTGTCGCTGGCGAAGGGAGTGCAGCCCAAGCTTATCAGTAATCTCAGCGGCATTCATAGCATTTGGAAGATCTTGCTTGTTAGCAAACACAAGCAACACAGCATCACGTAATTCATCCTGCAATCAGTGGACATGGGAATAATGAGCACTCAAAATCACTAGGAGAAAGTCCAACAAATATTGCTGATGAGACCATCCACAATGCCCTCCCATAAATGCGGAAGTTATAGATTTCTATATGTGTTTATTAGAATGATAGAGGTCGCCCAGTGTAAGAATTAACCTCATTCAGCATCCTGTGGAGCTCATCCCTGGCTTCAACAACACGGTCCCTATCGTTGCTGTCCACGACAAAGATAAGACCCTGCGTGTTCTGGAAGTAATGCCTCCACAGAGGTCTAATCTGTTTTTACGAAGACATGGCAAACATAAGAAACCAGTTGTGACAAAAGATGTCTGCCAAATTCAGAGAATGAGCATACAAGCCTACCTTGTTCCATAGTAAATTAGGAAATTAGGTGTGAGAAGCTAGTGTAACAAAAATAAAATGGTTAAGAGGTGCAGAGTATGTTATCTATGTACCTTGTCCTGACCCCCGACATCCCAGACAGTGAAGCTGATGTTCTTGTACTCCACAGTTTCAACATTGAATCCTGTATTTGAGAAAAAATGGAATAAATCATGTCGCAGGTATATAAATGTTCAAATCTGCATGGTATGGTATAATATACTTCGCATACAAAATAAGTCTTCTCTCCAGCGTAAATCCATACAATGTTAGGTGCTTATTTTGCCAGAACACATCATCCAATGCCATACGAAGCAAGCCATCAGTTTACAATGCTCAATATTAAGTAAATTTAGTCGTATTATGTGATAGCTTTGCTGGCCATTTGCTGGTCACAGTGAGTTTTATTTACTCATAGTGGGGAGTAACATAGAGTAGTAACATGAACATGTTACTAATCTATGTTAGTACCTTCATAGTGGGTAGTAACATGTGTGGTATCATGCAAAGTCATATTTATTAGGTTGTAGACTCATCTTGCCTTGGGAAGATGTTATGGTAACATAGGTAGTTACCACAAGCACTTCTCTCCTCATTTAATGGCATGCCATGTCACCTAAATGCCTAAAATGTGGCATTTCATTTGGGTGCATGTTACCACCTTAGTTGCTCCCACTATGAGTAATCTAAGTAATTGAAACTTCACCAAAATACAACTAGTTCAAAGGTCAATTTTCCTATGTTTATATGGTCGACCAAAAATGCATAAATCGTATATCTGAGACTCGTGTATCGTTCTATCAATGTATCTCTATGAACATATGTGCACTACTTGTGACCTGAAGAGAGATCCTAATGGACAAAAATGTTCTAACTGTCGATAGATTCATATTGATATTCTGGCTGCTTTTTTTTTGTTGCCAAACTTGTGATACAAAGTAGCACCCACTGGAATCAAAATGCCGAGCTACTGCATGTGTCCACTAGTATTGCTACATTTATAACAATAAGCAAAACATGGCATAATAATGAATAAAAAGGCACATCATAATGAACAAAACGGTTCCTACTTCATATTGATATTCTCGCTGTTATATTTAGCCAAATTTGTGTTCCAAAATAGCACCCACTGCAATCACATTGCCAAGCATCCACATGTTGTACCAGTACCGCCACATTTTCCACATGATTAAAACCTGTTATAGACAACAACAACAACAAAATAGTACACAGTCAGGCGGGAAGGTCGGTTGCTCACCGATGGTGGGGATGGTGGTGACGATCTCGCCGAGCTTGAGCTTGTAGAGGATTGTGGTCTTTCCGGCGGCGTCGAGACCCACCATCAGGATCCGCATCTCCTTCTTGGCGAACAGGCGGCTGAAGAGCTTGGTGAACGTGAGCCCCATCTCGTCTCCTCCCGCGCAGGTAGTACTCTCTTCCTCCCGCCTCGCCTCTCCTGCAAGCGCAGAAAAAAAAAATCCCCGCGCGTCAAATGCATGTTCGCTAGATCTGCCCGCGTCGCGCCAGATCCGGCTCAGGCCGTGGGATCGGCGATCGCCCTGCGCCCGAGCCCGCGATCTACGGGCCGGGAGCGGGATCCGGAGGGCGCGGCGGAGAAACCTCGGTGCCGGAATGGTGGTGGATCCCCGCGAGATCTAGCGAGCGACGACCGCTGGACGTGATCCGTCGGTCGGATCTAGCGAATGGGGGATCGCGGCCGGAAGGGTATAGAGCGAGAAAAGGAGAGAAGGGTGGTCCGCGGAGGGAGGAAGATGGCTGACCTGATCGGAGGAATCACTGGATCCGCGGTGGGTTCGCCGGCGTAGGAGCCGGAGAAGGAAGGGCACGGGGGGAAGAAACAGGTGGTGGGGGAACGAGGGAGAGAGTGGCGTTGCGTTGGGGCCTGTGGCGCTGTATTTAACCGACGCGACGCGAGGGAGAGCGTTTGGTGCTTGTACGGGTCGCGTCGGTTGAACGCGTCTCCGAAGTGGCATTACTTTCCCCCTGCCACACTTTTTTGTGTTGCCAACACCATTGTTATTTGTTGGATGTTCCTTCCACAAAAGTCATTTTGGCACAAGACCTCTAGTGATCCCTCTTTGTTAAAATTTCAAAAATCTTATTCATAAGTTCCAAAAAATTTTGGAAAGAGTTCTGAGCTTTCTCAATGATATATCCCACAAGTATGCAAAATTGCAATGCATTTTTTTTTTATTGTGGGGTACCCATAAATGAAAACATCTGATATTTTTAAGATTTAGAAAGGTGATACTCAGATCCAACACTTTTACCATTTTTGTGTATCCCCAAATGCACATTATTTTCATTTTATAGTTTACACGCTCCCATCTTGATTTATCGTCAGATCTTTTTGAAATTTAGAAATATATAACTTTTGATTTTTTTTCCGACAAACAGGTGATGTCCATGTGCACCAAATCTTCACTCGGTATTCTTTTCCTAAAAAAAATATTTGGGTGTTCTGTGAGAGAAATTGTATTGCTAGTATGCATGGTGTGAGAGAAATTGTATTGCTAGTATTGCCTCTTCTTCATGTTGTGGATGTATTCCAAAGACCGTGGTCGTCCGTCTCCGCTTTGCCCCATCCTGGCCCCAATTCGATGTAAAATATCTCCAGTCTTGCCTCAGATTTATATTAATAGTGTCAAATTAAGGATGAGCTGCCACTTAGTCTATTTAGGGTCGGTCACTGATGGAATGCGTCTGAAAAAACGATGCTTGTCCAGTCGTCGATCTTCCCTTATGTAGGCTTCATCTTGGTTGTCCTCCGCTATACAGGTAGGTGAAAGTGCATAGACCCGACATGTGGTTTGGTAATTAATGACAATATATATGTGAAAGGATACGGATGTCGCCTAGAGGGGGATGAATAGACGGTTTAAAACTTTTACGAGATGAGCTTAACAAATGCGGAATAAAACTAGCGTTTACTTTGTCAAGCCCAAAGCCTATATACTATGGTTCACCTTTGTGCACCAACAGCTTATGCTAAGCAATAAAAGCAACTATGTAATAACAAGATATATAACTTCAAGCAAGATGGCTATCACGAAGTAAGTGCATAAGTAAAGAGTTCGGGTATAGAGATAACCGAGGCACACGGGAGACGATGATTTATCCTAAATTCCACACTCTTGCGAGTGCTAATCTCCGTTGGAGAGATGCGGTGACTTAGTGCTCCCGAACGCCACAAATGGCCTCACCTTTGATCAGTGCATAAGTCATCTATGGAATCCAAATTATGGAGAATATGAGGGTCTTTTTGCTCATTCCTGCAAAGTGTAAGACAACTAGTAAATCCTTCCTTTGGTCCATTTATGTTGTGACTGAAGTGGAAAACATGGAGAAAATATACAGAAGTGGCACAATAAATGGGTAGAAATGAGTATATATATGATGTATATCAATCGCCTCATCGGCCACCAAAGAGGTCTTCGCGCCCTTCTTCCAAAACGATCAAGGAGCTATTCCACGTGATGGAGTTCAATCCTACGTACGGTTTCCTTTTTCTTCGCGGTGTGGCATTTTGACAATGGTTTCTGAACTGAAATACTAGATCTAGCTTACTTCCTTGGCCCTTTTCTCCGTTTTCAAATCTGGAAGCATCTGCGAAAAACATATTTCAGATGTGGAATAGAATTATTGTAGAAGCTAAAGCTTAGAGCAACTCTAGCCGTTGGCGCTCCCCACGACTAAATCCGGTGCTATTTAGCGTCGGATTGGATGAAACTTTGGCGTGGGGAGCACCGAAGTTTCAACCGTCTCCCCAGATAGACGTCCGCTGATTGTCATTTTTGTCTTTATTGTTTCACAAATAAACATTACAGTTCGGTGAATTTGACAAATTTTGCTAATATTTGGCTTATTTTTACAAATAAACGTTACAGTTCAACAAAACAAGCAAATAATTTGATAAGATTTCAAACAAATCAAATGGAAACTAGTTGGTGTTGCCTCGAAGCCTCCATATGTGCTCCACCAGATCATCTTGCAGTTGTTGATGCATTGTGGAGTCTCGAATCTCCTGACGCATAGCGATGAACGCAGACCACGATGCTGGCACCTAGTGATTAGGCTGTGCAAGAGGACCCTCTCTGTCATATGGTGCAACTTGTTCGCTCAGAGGAACCGGATGCTTTCGCTCATTCTCGATAATCATGTTGTGTAAGCACACACAACAGTTCATCACCTCTCACATATGATAATTGGACCAAGTCAAAGCAAGGAACTAGACTACAACAAATCTCTGTTGCAGGATACCAAATGCACGCTCGATGTCCTTTCGGCAACCTTCTTGTTCCTTGACAAACTCCACACCTTTAGGGAGGACGGGGCTTGAGATAGTCTTCACAAATGTTGCCCACTTTGGATAGATACCGTCTGCAAGATAGTATCCTTGTTGGACTACCGACCATTGATCACAAAGTTAACCGGCGGAGCATGACCCTCAACAAGCTTGGAGAAGATCGGCGAGCACTGCAAGACGTTGATGTCGTTGTTGGATCCCGGCATATTAAAGAAGGAGTGCCAAATCCAGGGATCATGGGTAGCCACTGCCTCAAGTATCACAGTGCAACCTTTTTGTGACCATTGTACATTTCCTGTCAGGCAAACAAACAGTTCTTCCATTTCCAATGAATGCAGTCAATGCTTCCAAACATCCCTGGAAATCCTCGAGCTTTATTGAAAGTGAAGATCTGAGCAGTGTCTTCGACAGTGGGTGATCTCAAGTAGATGTCCTCGAACACTGCTATCACCGCCCTGCAGAACCGGTAGAAACAATCAAGGGCGATGGACTCCGCCATCCGAAGATAGTCATAGGCAGAATCACCAGGAGCTCCATATGCCAGCATCCGCATAGCCACCATGGACTTTTGGAGGGCAGAAAACCCTGCCATGCCGGCGCAATCCAACTTGCATCTGAAATAGGAGTCATACTCTCGAAGAGCATACACAATTCTCAGGAAGAGCTTCCGGCTCATCGTGAAACGACTCCTAAAAACAGCCTCATCGTGCAATGGATTGTCGACGAAGTAGTCGGCGTAGAGCATGCAGTAGCCCTCCATTCGCCGCCCCGGCTTGCACTTCCAGTGACCTGGTGCCGACCCACCACGGCGACCAATGGCCTTCTCGGCGTACAAGCCGGACATGCAAGCTAGGATCAACATGTGCTCCTCGTCTTGGGCGGCGGCTGCCATCTCTTCTTCAAAAAGCTCGGCGAATATTTTGTCCTCCTCGTCTCCGGAGTCCATGTCCGGCCAGGCAAATGGACGAACACCTGTCGGGCGTGTTGACGAGGAGCGACGCGAGGGAGTTGCCCGACGATGGAATATAGGTAGACGACACGACAGACGACTGAATATAGGCTGTTGGGTGGAGGGATGGCAGAGTTCAGGCAACCGGCTGGCGGATTGGCGAGGGGTGGTTCCGGCGGCGATATAGAAACGATAGGGGAGGGGGTTGCGACAAGGAAGTGGTGGGGTTCGTGTGTTCTCTCGCCAACAGAGCGGGCCTGTCCCCGCTTTTCTCCCATCTGGAGTCCCCGAGCGCTCTCCGGGGTGACGGGGATGGCCTGGGCTCTCCGGATGGATTAAGGGCCTATTCTGGGGGAAAACGAGAAACCAGGGGCGCGGCTGGGCTGAATAACGCCGTCCAGATGAAAAAATCGTCTGCCGGGGGTCTAGTCGGAGAGACGGCTTGAGCTGCTCTTACCTTGCCCACTTCACTAAACGCCAATGGCGGTTGTTTTTGTTAAGATGATACCCATCTAAGCTGTTGCTCCAGTCCATTCGATTTTGTAATCTTTAGGACGTTTGAAACATCTGACATATCCAATTTTACTGCTACTAATTGTTAGTACCACCACCTCTTGTTTGCTTTGTGCCGACATTTGCCAAGTGTTTTCTGTGGTCCAGTTTGCGAAGGATGTCAGCCAGGTTAACCCAATCGGCAAACAGGTGGTCCTCGGAAACGTTGGAAGAAAAAAAGAACTTGGCAAAGGAAGACGCTTTGCAAATCCAAAAAGGTACACCCAACAAACGTCGTGGACACATGCTCCCCTCGTTGGTGCTTGACGACAAGGAGACGATGTGGCTTTGTTTGTCGAGTCCCTCCTAACGGACTGACACTTGACAAACATTCAACTTTTTTTCCTTGCCAATATTCCTCACCCATTTTTAAATGTTTGTTGATCATCCTCTAGATAACACTCATTAAACCATGCCATTTTTGTTTGCTTCTGTCAATTTTCCTACCAAGACAGTTCTCCTGCATGTTCAGTGAGAGTCATATACACTAGTGGACAGAGGCAAAATGGGCTGCCCCCACCCCAACCCAGCAAGAAATACCAAAAATCTTTTTCGCTAAGTGGCCCATCTAATGGCTAAAACTAACTGTCGAGGTGGCTCCTAGGAAATGCCCACCATGAGGGGTTTGGGTTCAGAGAGAGGCGATGATGGAGACTCCGGGAGTGAGATGGTAAACGACGGACCCAGGTTCACGTTCCCGCGGTGGAGGATCGCTACGTCCTGCTAGCAATCCACTATATGAATATATGTGTAGAGAGGGCCGCCATAGGTGGAGTTATTGTATATAGTCTAGTTCTAGTCTGCAGGTTGCGATGCCTAGGCGTATCACGTCTCTGTTTTTCTGTTTCTGAATCTGTCCCTAAGGGGTACCCCACCTAGCTTTATATATCAACCAAGGCTAGGGTTTACAAAAGTCCTAGTAGAATACGTATTGGAGTCCTCTTTTCTTGTAGTCCAAGTTGATAATGCGTACGGGTCCAGTTTGTCGAGTCCTTGTGCTGGTCCATCTTCATAATCTGCACCGGGTATAGCAATGCCGGGTACCTGAAGGGTAATGCCCACATCAGTAGCCCCCGAGTGTCTGGCCGAAGTGAAGCTTCGGACAGGGACTAAAGTTGTCAATGTCTGAATGTCTTGATCATCTGCTGAATCTTGTACTTGATGTAGAGTCGAAGTTATTCTTTATCGGGTGCACGACAAGTGCTCCCGACGGGAGTAGCCCCCGAATCGATGGACGGGTGCATGCAACCGTGCGTAGACTCAAGTTGTACTATCCGAGGAGCTTGATGTTGATGTCGAAGTCTTCTAATTATAACATCATCCGATACTTTTAAATCTATCGGGTCTTCAAAACGGTGAAAGCTTCGAGAGAAGCCGAAGAGCTAGATTATCAGAACCTTCGAGTCCGTTCTTCTTTATCGACGAGGTTTCCATCTTCTTATCGGGTGCGCTGCCAGCGCTCCCGATACGAGTAGCCCTCGAGCCTGTAGATGAATATGAAGTAGTCATGTATAGGGTGTAAAATGCTAAGTCGAATACCGTAGATTTCTTCGAATTCCGAGAACATTTGGATGCTTTTGATGATGTCTATGATTTTGATGATGTCATAGATGAGTTGATGATTTTGGTGAGGTCACGGATGAGTTGACGATTTTGATGATGTCATGGAGGAGTCGATGATTTTGATGATGTCCAAGAGGAGTTGATGATTTTGATGATGTCCCGGAGTAGTCGATGATTCTGATGATGTCCTAGAGGAGTCGATGATTTTGATGATGTCTCGGAGGAGTCGATGATTTTGATAAGCCCCGCAGGAGTCGATGATTTTGATGATGTCCCAGAGGAGTCGATGATTTTGATGATGTCCCGGAGGAGTCGATGATTGGTTCGCGGCAACACCCGAACATAGGATGCACTGCATGCCCAACGAACTCATTACATCTTACTGACCCGTGTATCTTTGTAAATCGTCGGCGGAAACACCCGAGCATAGAGTGCACTACAGACCCGACGGACTCATTCCACCTTACTGAGCCTTGTATCTGCGTAAATCGTCGGCGGAAACACCCGAGTATAGGGTGCACTACAGACCCGACGGACTCATTCCATCTTACTGAGCCATGTACTTCTGTATAGTGGTCATCAGCAAAAGTTGCAAGTGATCAGTTCACGTTGCAGGCTCGATGGACCCATAGTAATCGCAACATCTCTTGTTGAGCCGTGATTTCCATCGATTGCAGCACTCACATGTTCCCTGATGCTTTCGTGGAAATTGTTTGTATTTTTGATGTATTATGTTAGTCCATAGATTGTCATTGTAACATCCCAAATTGTAAAACAAAGAGAAAATGAATTTTTCTTTTTCCAAAAATGAGAACCAACAAAAACTTTTCTTACATAGAGTGTTATGCCTAGTGCTCCTACCTAATGCTTGTGTTTTCCCATGATTGTTTGTTTATTACTTTGAACCTATTTCCAAAACCCTAAAACCCTAACCATCTCAAAACAAAGTGGATCAAATATGAGAAACCAAAGTAAAAGAAAAAGACATATGTGGGCATATAGCCCTAATATGTAATCTTCAACCTTACCTTTCTTACTTTTCTAAATGGTGGTGAACCATGGTAAACCCCACTAAACCCTAAACCTCATCCCTCTTACCACCCTCCTTTGAAAAACAAAATAAAAAGAAATGATCTTAAATAAGAAAAAGGCATATGTAAGCCTATGGCTATTTTTGCAAATGCTAATTTTTGCCATGGCTACCTTGTGTAGATGATTTGAAATACCTCAACACACCTAACCAAGTACTTTCCAACAAATCCAAGTAAGAAACAAAAATAAAGTAAAACATATGCATAGAGGCATATGTGGCACTTAGCCATATTACCAATTCTTGACCTAGGCACCCACACTTTCCCCAAATGGTTTGAACCCTTTACCCAACTCAATCTAACACTAAATAAACCTCACACATGCCTAAGTGAAGCAAAGAAAAAGAAAATAATAAAAAGTTAGAAAATCACAAAACCCTCACATATGGTTTATGCCATTTTTACAAATCTTTGACCTAGACCAATTTGGCCTTCACCATTAGTTGTATTATGTTACTAAACACTTATTACAACTTTTGGAATCAAAGAAACTCAAATCAAATCGAATTCAAACTCAATTTGTGATCACATGAAATGATGGTCAAATCTGCCATTTACAATCTGGTCACCACTTTGAGCCCCTGGATTTCAAGTTTTTCAAACCAAACAAATCCAATTCTTTGCACCTCATCCAAGTACACATCAAGGTGAACAACTTTTGTAAATACCACCATATCAAATTCATCTTGGATCAAAAAGTATGCTCATGCAAAGTTGAGACTTTTTATCAAATGCAACAATCTCACACCTTGCATGTTTGCATTTCTTTTATTTTTAAAATTCCACCACCACCTATGTTTGTCTCTGGTCATTTGCAACTCATCCAAACAAACCATTTTCAAATTTTGGAACCACATGACCTCAATCAAATTTGGCACAAATTTGAGAATTGCAAATAGGTATCAATTTCAAACACTATTCTAAATAGTGTTTTGGCCCAACCTTGAGCACCACTTGGCTCCTGCCTGTCCCCTGGCCCTATGCAGCCTACGCAGCCCTGCTCTCGCCTGTCCCCTTCCATCGCTGCAATCACTGCGCCGCTGTCGACCTCGCCGCAGACCCTCGGTCACCTTGCGCGCCTGATACGTCTCAAATGTATATATAATTTCTTATGTTCCATGCTAGTTTTATGACAATACTCACATGTTTTATATATGCTTTACATCATTTATACGCATTTTCCGGCACTAACCTATTTACGAGATGCTGAAGCGCCAGTTCCTGTTTTGTGCTGTTTTTCGTTTCAGAAATCCTACACAGGAAATATTCTCGGAATTGGACGAAACGAACGCCCAGGGTCTTATTTTTCCACGGAGCTTCCAGAAGACCGAAGAGGATACGAAGTGGGGCCACGAGGCGCCGACACCACAAGGCGGCGTGGCCAGCATGGGGCCCGTGCCGGCCTATGGTGTGGGCCCCTCGTGAGCCTCCCGACTCTGCCCTTCCGCCTACTTAAACTCTCCGTCGTGAAAACCCTATTACCGAGAGCCATGATACGAGAAAAGTTCCAGAGACGCCGCCGCCGCCAATCCCATCTCGGGGGATTCAGGAGATCGCCTCCGGCACCCTGCCGGAGAGGGGAATCATCACCCGGAGGACTCTACATCACCATGATCGCCTCCGGACTGATGTGTGAGTAGTTCATCCTTGGACTATGGGTCCATAGTAGTAGCTAGATGGTTATCTTCTCCTCATTGTGCTATCATGTTAGATCTTGTGAGCTGCCTATCATGATCAAGATCATCTATTTGTAATGCTACATGTTGTGTTTGTTGGGATCCGATGAATATGGAATACTATGTCAAGTTGATTATCAATCTATCATATATGTGTTGTTTATGATCTTGCATGCTCTCCGTTGCTAGTAGAGGCTCTGGCCAAGTTGATACTTGTGACTCCAAGAGGGAGTATTTATGCTCGATAGTGGGTTCATGCCTCCATTGAATCTGGGACAGTGACAGAAAGTTCTAAGGTTGTGGATGTGCTGTTTCCACTAGGGATAAAACATCAATGCTTTGTATAAGGATATTTGTGTTGATTACATTACACACCATACTTAATGCAATTGTCTGTTGTTTGCAACTTAATACTGGAAGGGGTGCGGATGCTAACCCGAAGGTGGACTTTTTAGGCATAGATGCATGCTGGATAGCGGTCTATGTTATTTGTCGTAATGCCCTAAGTAAATCTCATATTAGTCATCATGATATGTATGTGCATTGTTATGCTCTCTCTATTTGTCAATTGCCCAACTGTAATTTGTTCACCCAACATGCTATTTCTTACTAGAGAGACACCACTAGTGAACTGTGGACCCCGGTCCATTCTTTTACATCTGAATATATACAATCTACTGCAATCATTGTTCTCTGTTGTTCATTGCAAACAAACATCATTTTCCACAACATACGTTTAATCCTTTGTTTACAGCAAGCCGGTGAGATTGACAACCTCACTGTTAAGTTGGGGCAAAGTATTTTGATTGTGTTGTGCAGGTTCCACGTTGGCGCCGGAATCCCTGGTGTTGTGCCGCACTACACTCCTCTACCAACAACCTTCACGTGGCCTTCGTCTCCTACTGGTTCGATAACCTTGGTTTCTTACTGAGGGAAACTTGCTGTTGTACACATCACACCTTCCACTTGGGGTTCCCAATGAACGTGTGCTTCACACGTCATCAAGCTAAATTTCTGGCGCCGTTGCCGGGGAGATCAAGACACGCTGCAAGGGGAGTCTCTCACATCCAATCTCTTTACTTTGTTATTGTCTTGCTTTACTTTATTTTATTTTCTGCTTTGTTTGCTTTCTCTATATCAAAAACGCAAAAAAATTAGTGACTTGCTTTACTTTATTTACTGTCTTGTTTGCTTTCTTCATATTAAAAACACAAAAAAAATAGTTACTTGCATTTACTCTACTTTATTTAGTTTGCTTTATTTACTACTGTTAAAATGGGTACATCTGAGAACACTAAGTTGTGTGACTTCACTAGCACAAATAATAATGATTTCTTATGCACACCTATTGCTCCACCTGCTGCTACAGCAGAATTTTATGAAATTAAACCTGCTTTACTAAATCTTGTTATGAGAGAGCAATTTTCTGGTGTTAGTTCTGATGATGCTGCTACCCATCTTAATAATTTTGTTGAACTTTGTGAGATGCAAAAGTATAAGGATGTAGATGGGGATATTATAAAACTAAAATTGTTTCCTTTCTCCTTAAGAGGAAGAGCTAAATATTGGTTGCTATCTTTGGCTAAGAATAGTATTGATTCATGGACTAAATGTAAAGATGCTTTCATTGGTAGATATTATCCTCCTGCTAAAATTATATCTTTGAGAAGTAGCATAATGAATTTTAAGCAATTGGATAATGAGCATGTTGCCCAAGCATGGGAAAGAATGAAATCTTTGGTAAAGAATTGCCCTACCCATGGACTGACTACTTGGATGATCATCCAAACCTTTTATGCAGGATTGAATTTTTCTTCGCGGAACCTATTGGATTAAGCTGCTGGAGGTACTTTTATGTCCATCACTTTAGGCGCCGCGACAAAGCTTCTTGATGATATGATGATAAATTACTCTTTATGGCACACTGAAAGGACTCCACAAGGTAAGAAGGTAAATTCTGTTGAAGAAACCTCCTCCTTGAGTGATAAGATTGATGCTATTATGTCTATGCTTGTTAATGGTAGATCTAATGTTGATCCTAATAATGTTCCTTTTGCTTCATTGGTTGCTCAAGAAGAGCATGTTGATGTGAAATTCATTAAAAATAATAATTTCAACAACAATGCTTATAGGAATAATTCTGGTAACAACTATAGGCCATATCCTTCTAATAATAGTAACGGTTATGGTAATTCTTATGGTAATTCTTACAACAATAATAGGAGTGTACCCTCTGGTCTTGAAGCCATGCTTAAAGAATTTATTAGTACACAAACTGCTTTTAACAAATCTGTTGAAGAAAAGCTTGGTAAAATTGATGTTCTTGCTTCTAAGGTTGATAGTCTTGCTGCTGATGTTGATCTTTTAAAATTGAAAGCTATGCCTAATGAAACTAAAGATATTAAGTCATTTTCTACAGCAAACTATCCAAGTTCGAATTAATGAAAATATTAGATTGATGGCTGAATTGCGTGCTAGGTGGGAAAAAAAGAAAAATTTGCTGAAGAGAATAATGTAGCTAAAGTTTGGACTATTACCACCACTAGTAATGTTGATGCTTCACATGTTGCTAAACCTCCTACTATCAATGGTAAAATAATTGGTGTTAGCAATGTTTCTACTCCTAATGCAAAGCGTGCAAAACTGTCTGAAACTGCTAAAACTGTTGAAACTGTTTGTGATAAAACTGCTGAAATTTTTCAGAATATTGGGGACAATGATCCCATTGCTTTAGATCATAATGGTTTAGATTTTGATGATTGTCATATCTCTGAAGTTATTATGTTCTTACAAAAAGTTTCTAGAAGTCCTAATGCTAGTGTTATAAATTTGGCCTTTACAATACATATTACAAATGCTCTCATTAAAGCTAGAGAAGAGAAATTAAAACCTGAAACTTCTATTCCTAGGAAGTTGGAAGATGGTTGGGAGCCCATCATTAAGATGAAGGACAATGATTTTGATTGTAATGCTTTATGTGATCTTGGTGCAAGTATTTCTATTATGCCTAAGAAACTCTATGATATGCTTGACTTGCCACCATTGAAAAATTGTTATTTGGATGTTAATCTTGCTGATAATTCTATGAAGAAACCTTTGGGGAGGATTGATAATGTTCGCATTACGGTTAACAATAACCTTGTCCCCGTTGATTTTGTTGTCTTGGATATTGAATGCAATGCATCTTGTCCCATTATTTTGGGAAGACATTTTCTTCGAACTGTTGGTGCTATTATTGATATGAAGGAAGGGAATATTAAGTATCAATTTCCTCTCAAGAAAGGTATGGAACACTTCCCTAGAAAGAGAATGAAGTTACCTTTTGATTCTATTATTAGAACAAATTATGATGTTGATGCTTCATCTCTTGATAATACTTGATTCACACTTTCTGCGCCTAGCAGAAAGGCGTTAAAGAAAAGCGCTTATGGGAGACAACCCATTATTTTACTACAGCAAATTTTTTTTATATTTGTGTCTTGGAAGTTGTTACTACTGTAGCAACCTCTCCTTATATTTATTTTATTGCATTGTTGTGCCAAGTAAAGTCTTTGATAGTAAGGTTGATACTAGATTTGGATTACTGCGCAGAAACAGATTTCTTGTTGTCACGAATTTGAGTAGGTCTCTCTGTAGGTAACTCAGAAAAATCTGCCAATTTTCATGAGTGATCCTCAGATATGTACGCAACTTTCATTCAATTTGAGCTTTTTCATCTGAGCATGTAAGTGCCTCTAAAAAATTCGTCTTTACGGACTGTTCTATTTTAACAGATTCTGCCTTTTATTTCACATTGCCTCTTTTGCTATGTTGAATGGATTTCTTTGTTCCATTAAATTTCAGTAGCTTTGGGCAATGTCCAGAAGTGTTAAGAATGATTGTGTCACCTCTGAATATGTGAATTTTTGATTATTCACTAACCCTCTAATGAGTTTGTTTTGAGTTTGGTGTGGAGGAAGTTTTCAAGGGTCAAAAGAGGAGGATGATACAATATGATCAAGAAGAGTGAAAAGTCTAAGCTTGGGGATGCCCCTGTGGATCATCCCTGCATATTTCAAGAAGACTCAAGCATCTAAGCTTGGGGATGCCTAAGGCATCCCCTTCTTCATCGACAACTTATCAGGTCACCTCTAGTGAAACTATATTTTTATTCCGTCACATCTTATGTGCTTTACTTGGAGCGTCTGTATGATTTTATTTTTGTTTTTGTTTGAATAAAATCGGATCCTAGCATTCTTTGTTTGGGAGAGATACACGCTCCGCTTGTTCATATGAGCACTGGTGTTCTTAGCTTTACTTTTAATGTTCATGGCGAAGGTTGAAACTGCTTCGTTCATTGCTATTTGGTTGGAAACAGAAAATGCTTCATGTGGTAATTGGTATATGGTCTTGAATAATTTGATACTTGGCAATTTTTTTGCTCAATAGATCATGTTTAAGCTCTTGCATCATGTACTTTGCACCTATTAATGAAGAACTACTGTAAAGCTTGTTGAAATTTGGTTTGCATGATTGGTCTCTCTAAGTCTAGATATTTTCTGGTAAAAGTGTTTGAACAACAAGGAAGATAGTGTAGAGTCTTATAATGCTTGCAATATGTTCTTATGTAAGTTTTGCTGTACCGGTTCATACTTGTGTTTGCTTCAAACAACCTTGCTAGCCAAAGCCTTGTACTGAGAGGGATTACTTCTCGTGCATCCAAAACCTTGAGCCAAAACCTATGCCATTTGTGTCCACCATACCCACCTACTATGTGGTATTTCTTTGCCATTCCAAAGTAAATTGCTTGAGTGCTACCTTTAAAATTTCATTCCTTGTCTTTGCAATATATAGCTCATGAGAAAATAGCCTAAAAAACTATTGTGGTAAAGAATATTTAGCTTATGTATCTTATTTCTTATAAGTTGCTTGTTGAGCGGTAACCATGTTTCTGGGGATGCCATCAACTATCACACCTTTGTTGAATATCATGTGAGTTGCTATGCATGTTCGTCTTGTAAGTAAGGGTGATTTATCATGATCAAATGGTTTGAGTATGCATATTGTTAGAGAAGAACATTGAGCCGCTAACTAAAGCCATGTATCATGGTGGAAGTTTCAGTTTGAACATTAATCCTCAATCTCTTATGAGAATATTATCTGTTGTTGAATGCTTATGCATTAAAGAGGAGTCCATTATCTGTTTTCTATGTTGTCCCGGTATGGATGTCCTTAGTTGAGATCTATCAAAAACAAGAAATCAAATGCGATCTATCTCCTTGGACCTTTGTAGAGGCGGCATAGAGGTACCCCTTTGTGACACTTGGTTGAAACATATGTAGTGCAATGATAATCCATGGAAATCCAAGCTAATTAGGACAAGGTGCGAGCACTATTGGTATTCTATGCATGAGGCTTGCAATTTATAGGATGTCTTATGCATAACACATATGAATTATTACTACCGTTGACAAAATTGTTTCTATGTTTTCAAAATAAAAGCTCTAGCACAAAAATAGTAATCCATGCTTCCCTCTGCGAAGGGCCTTTCTTTTACTTTATGTTGAGTCACTTTACCTACTTCTTTCTATCTTAGAAGCAAACACTTGTGTCAACTGTGTGCATTGATTCCTACATACTTGCTTAGTTGCATTCATCATACTACTTTGTGTTGACAATTATCCATGAGATATACATGTTGAAGTTGAAAGCAACTGCTGAAACTTATATCTTCCTTTGTGTTGCTTCAAAACTTTCTACTAAGAATTTATTGCTTTATGAGTTAACTCCTATGCAAGTCTTGTTGATGCTTGTCTTGAAAGTACTATTCATAAAAAGTCTTTGCTATATGATTCAGTTGTTTAGTCATTGTCTTTACCATTGCTTCGAATCACTTCATTCACCTCATATGCTTTACAATAGTATTGATCAAGATTATGATAGCATGTCACTTCAGAAATTATCCTTGTTATCGTTTACCTACTCGAGGGCGAGTAGGAACTAAGCTTGGGGATGCTTGATACGTCTCAAACGTATCTATAATTTCTTATGTTCCATGCTAGTTTTATGACAATACTCACATGTTTTATATACACTTTACATCATTTATACGCATTTTGCGGCACTAATCTATTAACGAGATGCCGAAGCGCGAGTTCCTGTTTTGTGCTGTTTTTGGTTTCAGAAATCCTACACAGGAAATATTCTCGGAATTGGACGAAACGAACGCCCAGGGTCTTATTTTTCGACGGAGCTTCCAGAAGACCGAAGAGGATACGAAGTGGGGCCACGAGGCGCCGACACCACAAGGTTGCGCGGCCAGCATGGGGCCCGCGCCGGCCTATGGTGTGGGCCCCTCGTGAGCCTCCCGACTCTGCCCTTCCGCCTACTTAAACTCTCCGTCGCGAAAACCCTATTACCGAGAGCCATGATACGAGAAAAGTTCCAGAGACGCCGCCGTCGCCAATCCCATCTCGGGGGATTCAGGAGATCGCCTCCGGCACCCTGCCGGAGAGGGGAATCATCACCCGGAGGACTCTACATCACCATGATCGCCTCCGGACTGATGTGTGAGTAGTTCATCCTTGGACTATGGGTCCATAGTAGTAGCTAGATGGTTGTCTTCTCCTCATTGTGCTATCATGTTAGATCTTGTGAGCTGCCTATCATGATCAAGATTATCTATTTGTAATGCTACATGTTGTGTTTGTTGGGATCCGATGAATATGGAATACTATGTCAAGTTGATTATCAATCTATCATATATGTGTTGTTTATGATCTTGCATGCTCTCCGTTGCTAGTAGAGGCTCTGGCCAAGTTGATACTTGTGACTCCAAGAGGGAGTATTTATGCTCGATAGTCGGTTCATGCCTCCATTGAATCTGGGACAGTGACAGAAAGTTCTAAGGTTGTGGATGTGCTGTTGCCACTAGGGATAAAACATCAATGCTTTGTCTAAGGATATTTGTGTTGATTACATTACGCACCATAATTAATGCAATTGTCTGTTGTTTGCAACTTAATAATGGAAGGGGTGCGGATGCTAACCCGAAGGTGGACTTTTTAGGCATAGATGCATGCTGGATAGCGGTCTATGTTATTTGTCGTAATGCCCTAAGTAAATCTCATATTAGTCATCATGATATGTATGTGCATTGTTATGCTCTCTCTATTTGTCAATTTCCCGACTGTAATTTGTTCACCCAACATGCTATTTCTTATTGGAGAGACACCAGTAGTGAACTCTGGACCCCGGTCCATTCTTTTACATCTGAATACAATCTACTGCAATCATTGTTCTCTGCTGTTCATTGCAAACAAACATCATTTTCCACAACATACGTTTAATCCTTTGTTTACAGCAAGCCGGTAAGATTGACAACCTCACTGTTAAGTTGGGGCAAAGTATTTTGATTGTGTTGTGCAGGTTCCACGTAGGCGCCGGAATCCCTGGTGTTGCGCCACACTACACTCCGTCACCAACAACCTTCACGTGGCCTTCGTCTCCTACTGGTTCGATAACCTTGGTTTCTTACTGAGGGAAACTTGCTGCTGTACGCATCACACCTTCCACTTGGGGTTCCCAACGAACGTGTGCTTCACGCGTCATCAGCGCCTATAAAAGGAGAGCTCATCCTCCTCATCTGAGCACGCCACTCGACTCCCCTCCCTCCTCTGAGCCTCCTCGCACTCTCTCCACGCAACATTGGTCACCACCGCCGACCAATTGCAACATCGCCGCCCGTGAGCCGCCGCAGATCAATCCGACGCTACAGTCCACCCCCGGAGCTCCAGCGACCACCGTTGAGCTTGCCATCGTCTGCAACGTCGACCTGCATCAACGCCGCCGCTCGCCGGAGTCCCTGCTCACCGTCGACCCCCTACCTCCGCAGTGCCCGCATCTGCCTCTCGACGACGACGACCCTCCGTCGTCCGATCTCCTTCTGATCCAACGCTTCTCAGCCCTGCGTACCGATTCGGTAAGATTCCGTCGCTGACGAGTGGGTCCTACCCTGTCAGTTGGCCCGTGACGCGCTGAAGCGTTACTGGGCCAGCCCAGTTCGCCTCCCCCTCGTTTAGGCCCATTTGCTTTCCCGCGCAAGCCCAACCATTTGAATTCAAATTTTGTAATTCAATAATTTCCTTGTAGATACTTTTTCAAAATTAAATATAATCAAATCTACCCAACCAAATTTGATGAATTTTATATTGTTGGAAAGCTTACGAAATGCTTGATCCAACCACACTGGTCTCACTTTGAAATCTTGTGTAGAATAAATGTGACAAAAATGACAAGTCAGAGACTTTTACAACTTCAAACAATTATTAAAAATCAACCAAAAATGCTTTTGAGTTGATTTCAACTCTCATAGCTCACATTTCACTTACTATAATTAATTATGTAAAAATATGGCAGGGTTACTTTGAGTGATCATGGCCCAAATCAAATAAAGGAATATATGGCTATTCTAGTCAAATGATATTGTCCAAAACTATTAAGTAAATTGTATGAGAGACTTGCTCTCATTTAAATCTTGTCCCAAGTACTTTCATATGAAGTTGTGTCCCTGGTCTAGATACTGTCTCATGAAATTACTTGGAGATATTAAATCATAAGTGGTAGTGTTAAATTGTATGAGGTACCTTATCTCATTTAAATCATTTTCCCAAATGATGATGATGAATGGTTGACTTGGGTCAACATGATTTCATGCATGATTGTTGAGGAAATTAAATCTTAAGAAGATTCAATGAGAGGAAATTATTTTCTCAAAGAACTAAATGGAAACTATCATTTACATATATAATGAGAGGAAATTATTTCTCTAACACTAAGTAAGAAAACCCTAGAATGATTTTAGGTAGCAATGTTAAGTGAGGATGCTAGATCTTTTGGAGTGAGCCATTAAGGCTAATTAAGACTACTTAAGTATTGTTTGGTGATTGTATCCTCGTATTCGTGTATAGACGCTAGTACCGAAGACTATCAAGAGGAGGAGGTGTTCTACCTAGAAGAGGAAGAGAACTTTGATCACCTCAACAACCAAGACAAGCTAGACTATTGCAAGTTATATTGTTGCAAGCTAACACCAATGCAAGCTCTATTGTGGCAAACTAATATTCTTGCAAAGTGCAAAGCCCTTTGGGGCAAGGCACCATTAGTCTTACCTTACCTACAACAATCATATCCCAAGTTTTTACCTTACAAGTTTTTATTTGTTTTATGAAGAAGATACTTTTATAGTTAACTTTGGTCTAAGTTTAGGATGTTACTAAAGTAGTAAAGTTAGTCTCAAAGCTAGCCAAGCAAGATAGCACCCCTCATAATTAGTGCTAGTGCTAGTAACTAAAATTGACTACTCTAGATGGGAACATGTGACTTGAATTGAATTTGAAACCTTGGAATGATGAGTCATTTCATTGCAAGATTTTGAAGGTGAATATGACTTGAAGGAATGGTGATTTTTGACTAAAACTGATATTGGTTTGGATGCGATACCTTTCCAATTTTTGAGTACCCCCACAATACCTGATTATGGGTAGGGCTTAACTAGAAGTTTATACATCTTAGTATGGGTTCCCTCTGAACAAGTGATGTCCCACAAGTATAGGGGATCATGTGTAGCCTTTTCGATAAGTAAGAGTGTTGAACCCAACGAGGAGCTAAAGGTAGGATAAACATTCTCAAAGGTCTATCAACCACTGATACAACTCTACGCACACTAAGCGTTTGCAATATCTAGGAAATAAAACTAGAGCGATAACGGGTATGAGAGGTGGCTTTGTCCAAGATCAATTAGTGAAGATCTTAGGTTCAATGTCTTCGATGCAGCTTTCTATGTAGGAGAGGCTAAATATACATGCTCTCCCTCCGGGATTAAAAGTACTATATGATTGGCTTGCTAGCAAACATCCGTAAATACTAGCAAGCATTAAGGTTTCCCCAATCATAGCCTTAAGTAAATGGTCCTCTTACTACCATACATCCAACTATCCGGTTCGCGTCCTTAGGTTTCTGTCACTCCGGCAGAACTTCCCCCTTCTAGTATACAAGTACTACCAGCCATATGGTGCTTGATCCATGCGCGCACAAATATAATGGGCACCAAGGACGGTAACATATCAACATACAACTCTAATGAACCAAAGAGAAACAACCAATCAATCAAAGAACAAATAAACTATGGCAACATGACATAGATCATAGGATTATAACTTATAGCATCAAACACCATGTTTACATAGGGTGGTACAGAGGTTTGTGAGAGGATGGACCACTGAATACAATGAGGAGTTGGTGATGGAGATGGCGGTGAAGACGTTGGAGGGCTCAGCGAGGAGCGCCGGGAGGCGGAGGCGTGGGCGGCGGCGGCGGCGCGGGGGACTCCTTCCCCGCCGCCGGCATCATGGGGGAGCGCCGCCCCTTAGCCTTCTTCTTCCTTGAGTTGGTGCTGGTGATGAGTGTTTCCCCCTCCTTGGCTGCTGCCAAGGAGGAGGATTTTCGTGACAATGCTTGGGGGCCTCCAAAAATAGGGTTTCCCATCAATATATAGTGTTGGAGATGCAATCTAGGCCATGGGATGGATGCCCCTTTGATCCAAGGGCTCTTGGGCACCTCTAGAACCTTCATAGCTAGGACTCCCCTCTGTCTTTCATGAGCCTCACAACTCGTGGCTGAGCCGAAATATCCAGGTATGGAAATAGTTTGTGTCAAATACGTCACCAACTTTCGGAGTCCCGAGACTGCACGAACCTCCACAATAATTCTGCTCTTCCGGATGCATGCATTGTCCGTTATGGACGAATAAGATTTCCAAATTGTTCGTCTTGAAATTCTCTACAACTTTGTAGTTTACGACTTTTCCATTGGACGTCGTTTTGATGGAGTTTAGAAGCGATCTTTGAAAAGTGTTCAGCAGGGACAGATTCCGGGAAATTCCAGATTTCTCCATAATGAGCTATTTCCTTTCATATTTGCCTATTTCCTGCACAACAAAGTTGAAACCAAGAACTTGTGCACTTTTACAACTATTAATAGGTTAGTCCCTTAAAACATATAGTAATTGGTGTAAAACAAGCATGGAACATCAAAAATTATAGATACGTTTGCGACGTATCAACATCCCCAAGCTTAACTCCTGCTCGTCCTCGAATAGGTAAGTGATAAAAAGAATAATTTTTGAGGTGACATGCACCTTCAAAGTTCAAAGGATGACTAGATACAAATAATTTAAGAACAATTAATAACACATTCATGATTCAATCAATAATAATTTTGGGACCATGCACATAGAACTAAGAATGACAACTATGCTCTCATAAGACGATGCATATAACTTAGAAGATGAAGACTCAACATAAAAGTAAAAGAATGGCCCTTCGCAGAGGGAAGCAGAGATTAAACATGTGCTAGAGTTTTTTATTTTGAAAACATAGAGATATAAAATTTTAAGAGAGGCAATTGTGTTAACGGTAGCAATAAGTAATATAGGTTATGTATAAAACTTCCTATAAGTTGCAAGCCTCATGCATCGAATACTAATAGTGCCCGCACCTTGTCCTAATTAGCTCGAATTTCCATGGATTATCATCGCATTACATATGTTTCAACCAAGTTTCACAAATGGGTACCTCCATGCCACCTATACAAAGGTCTAAGGAGAAAGTTCGCATTGGATTTCTGGCTTTTGATTATTCTCAACTTAGACATCCATACCGGGACAACATGGACAACAAACAAATGGACTCCTCTTTAAGCTTAAAGATTTCAACAACAGATAATATTCTCATAAGAGATTTGAGGATTAATGTCCAAACTGAAACTTCCACCATGATACATGGCTTTGGTTGGCGGCCCAATGTTCTTCTCTAACAATATGCATACTCAAACCATTTAATCATGAGAAATCTCCCTTACTTCAGACAAGACGAACATGCATAGCAACTCGCATGATATTCATCAAAGGTGTAACAGGTTGATGGCGTCCCCAGAAACATGGTTACCGCTCAACAAGCAACTTATAAGAACTAAGATACATAAGCGACATATTCATTACCACAATAGTTTTTAGGCTACTTTCCCATGAGCTATGTATTGCAAAAACAAGGAATTATTTTGAAGATTTTGAAGGTAGCACATGTAAATTTACTTGGAGTGGCGGTGAAATACCACATACAGGTAGGTATGGTGGACACTTTTGGCATATTTTGGTTTTTGGTGGTTGGATGCACGAGTAGAGATCATACTCAGTACAGAATGAAGGCTAGCAAAAAGAAAGATAGCGACCAACTAAGAGAGCAATAATGGTCATAATCATGCATAGCGACAAAACTTATTAATTAAAGCATATGGTGATATTAAGAGTCTAAACTAAATGATCAATTCAACCCAATTGAAACATCAGAGGAGATCTTCCATTTGCATCACTATTAATATGAAACATTTTTACTCGTACCCAACACCAATCAACTTATTTGAAACAACTCGCATTTATAATATTCATTAAAGATCAGAGAGCTAATCATATATAACTGAAGAATACTAACAAGCTCTGAACAAAATAGGAGTGAAAATCCAGAGCTAAACGCAGTACTAGCAAAAATAAAACGCTCGTTGAACAATAAGTGTGAAAACTAGAGCGTTCATACAATTAAAATGGAGCGTGTTCTCTCCCAAACAAACATGGTATGATGGTGCCCACTTTATTGAAAATAAAAAACAGAACAGAAAATAAATACGCTCGAAGAATAACACATAGTATATGAAGCAATAAAAATATAGTGAACAGAAACATGACCTGATATTTTTATTGATAAAGAAGGGGATGCCTTGGGCATCCCCAAGCTTTGACGCTTGTACTTCTTGAATATATCTTGGTGTGACATGGGCATTCCCAAGCTTGACCTTTTGTCCATTCTTCATCTCATCTCATCATTCTTCTTTCCTACACTTGAAAACTTCCTTCATACAAAACTCATCACAAATCTCATTAGCAGCGTTAGTGCAATGATAATATTAATCAAATCTACAAAGTTTAGTATGACATATGAAAAACATTTTAATAAGCATTAGCTACTGTAGCACAACTTCAATAAGGTTCTTTGATCAAGAGAACTCAAAAAGGTGAGCAAAAGATGCAAATGCAAAACAGTGCAAGAATCTGTCAAAACAGAACATTTCGTAAAAAAATATTTTTTAAAAAGAGTTACGCTGCGTAACTCGAAAAACTCTGAACTAATGAAAGTTAGATAAATACCTGGGGAAGATGCTCGTAAATTGGCAGCTCAAACTTACGTTCTGGTGATTTTTGGCGATTTTTCTCGTGACGAACCAAAAATAGTAAACAAGATTGCAAATCTCTCAAATACCACTTTCTTACCATTAGAGGCAATTCTTGGCACAAAAACAAAACATGATAAGGAGAGGTCATTACAGTAGTAAGGACTTCCAAGACTCAACAAAGCAGTAAATAACAAAAATATAAACATATTGAGTTGTCTCCGATAAAGCTCTTTCTTTATAGCCATTTAAGATGGGCATGATTATTTGATGGAGTTCTCAAACCCCCTTTTTTTGTTGTTGTTTTCCAATTATAAGTGAAACTGACAAACAAACAAGAACCAAATAAAGAACCTAATAAAACTAAATAGGATAAAACCAAAGATAATAAAAGCAACTATATACAATGCTTACATGTGGATGGGTAATATTGAGTTTGAAGGAGACAACCTCATGTTGGTTGATGAATAGGGGGATGCCTTGGGCATCCCCAAGCTTAGATATTTGCATCTTCTTGAATATTCTCTTGAGATCCATCTACACATCCCCAAGGTTGAGCTCTTGCATCCTCTTGCTCATCTCATATCACCATATTGATTGGAACTTAAAAACTGCATCCACATAAAGCTTCACAAAATTCATTAGTAGGTTAGTACTCATTAAATAAAATCCATAAGTGTTCAAATATCCCTAATTTCTATAAAATCTATCAAATATTTAACCACTGTAATATTGAGGTTTCTTATTATTTCAATCTTACGTCGAAAACGAAGGAAACTTTTGAATCCTAAGTATAATATTTAAACAAAGAGAATAGAAATCTATCAAAACTGAACACTCTGTAAAGATGTCACTCAATAAGATAGTTACGTAGCTCAAATCGAAAAACTCATGATTAATGAAAGACAGATCATAACCTCAGGTCAATGCAAAAAGAAATTCAGATCAAAATGTCATACTGAGATTTTTCACGAATTTTTGCAGCACGGCACAGGAAATCTGTCTCAACAGAATCAGTCCGTAAAGATTGAATTATTAGATCTGTCTATGTACATCAAATCAGAAAAGTCAGAACTAACGAAAGTTAGATATCAAGCACTACTATGCACTCAAGAAATTTCAGATCAAGATCACGTTCTGGTGATTTTTAAAATTTTCTACAGTGGAGCACAGGAAATCAGTTTTCTAGGAAGCATAGTGACAAACTTGCATAACAAACTAGGGGTTATCTATACATTCTATTTACAGCGGGATATGTACACTATATACACTATATACACTATTTACAAGTTTTTAATGAAAAGCTTCCATGGAAAGAATTGTTTTGGTTTCGCAGGCATGAACACAAGTGTTCAAGGTCGACCCCCACTTCACCATTACTCATCTTTCCAATCACTTTTCTTTTCTGAAAACATTTTTTTATTTTTTTATATAAGAAGTACAACTATTTTTTTTTGTAATTCGCATTCCCTATCCATACAAGAGATAGAGAACAACTAGGTATAGGAAGTAAAACTACTTAGAGATAAAGCAAACAAGTGCACACGAAAATATTCACCTACGCTATGGCTCCCCGGCAACGGCGCCAGAAAAGGTCTTGATGTCCCACAAGTATAGGGGATCGTGTGTAGCCTTTTCGATAAGTAAGAGTGTCGAACCCAATGAGGAGCTAAAGGTAGGATAAACATTCTCTCAAGTTCTATCAACCACTGATACAACTCTACGCACATTAAGCGTTTGCAATATCTAGGAAATAAAACTAGAGCGATAACGGGTATGAGAGGTGACTTTGCAGAACAATAAAATACACGGAATAAATGTTAGTGCTGCAGCAATAAAACAAACTAAACTAACAGTACCATGAGTGTGGAAAGGCGGTGGTAATAGTGGTGGCTTTGTCCAAGATCAATTAGTGAAGATCTTAGGTTCAATGTATTCGATGCATCTTTCTATGTAGGAGAGGCTAAATATACATGCTCTCCCTCCGGGATTACAAGTACTATATGATTGGCTTGCTAGCAAACATCCGTAAATACTAGCAAGCATTAAGATTTCCCCAATCATAGCCTTAAGTAAATGGTCCTCTTACTCCCATATATGCAACTATCGGGTTCGCGTCCTTAGGTTTCTGTCACTCCGGCAGAACTTTCCCCTTCTAGTATACAAGTACTACCAGCCCTATGGTGCTTGATCCATGCGCGCACAAATATAATGGGCACCAAGGACGGTAACATCTATATCTATACCTAATAATAAAGGGAGAAGCGTTTCCTTGGTTCGGTCCGTTTGGTCCGTCTCCTTTATTTCCGTCGTCCGTCGATCAAGCAATCGTTAAAAGACCCGGCAGCTTACGTAGTCAGCCCAAACAAAGTATTCCCGGCCAAACCCGAGTCCTTCTCTTCTTTTGCCTTCTTGGAGTCCTTCTGATTTGCTTTCTTACAGTCTTTAAATTATGTGAGGGATCTGTTCTTGCATCAAATACGATCGAAATTGATCGTTCACGCAAACTATGATTCGACGAGATATCAACTAAGAACCACGGTCCACGGTGGAGGCCACAGCGGGCAGAATCGAAGTCGACAAGAGGACGGCGTGAGCAAGCAGAGCGCTCCGACGGACGAGTGATTCCATACCACGCACGATGTGGCGGCGCTCCGATAAAGCCGCCACAGTCTCCACCCTCCCTGACTATCGCGCCGCCATAGGCAGATTCCTCTCACGCCTTCACACGCTAGCTGTTGTCCGTCCGACGAAGATCGGCCTATAGGGGATGGCGGCGAGCCGGCGAGGTAGACAGAGCGGTGATTGGAGAGGTGGAGGACCGGGGCTCCCGTAGTATGCTCCTCAAGGGAAGAAGCGACGTAAAGGTCCCGCTGGTCGCCGTTCTACGGCACACGCGCGCCAACAAAGGCCACAGCTACTGGGCATGGATTGCTTCGTGGATATGCCTCTAATTCATCACCCAAAAACATTATTAGAGGTGCAGGCCTAGCTGCGTGCGCGGGCCGAGCTGGTGGCCGGCGCCCGGCGAGGTGTGTGCGGCAGAGGAAGAGCCGAGGAGGTGGACGCCCACCTTCCCGTCGGCTTTTCTTGCTAGGGTCGTCAGAGTTTCAGTAAATTCAATCTCACACTCCGTATTACTTACTGAGTCGATGCAATATTTAGATCCGGCCTTGAGCTCACAGGAAGGCAAGATAAGAAACTACCAGGGAGACGAGGTATCTTCGTTGGCCGCACAGATAAGCTGATCAAGTTCATCGTCTTAGTTTGAGAGAGATTGGTGATTTCTCTAAGGATCATCGGGAGCTCAGACTGGACATTGCATCATGCGAAACCGTCCCCTCGGAGCAAATAGCCCGTCCCGCTCCTCTCGCCTCCCGCGCGGGCGAGCAGGGGCGAACCCTAGCCGCCGCGCCTCCCAGCCCTCTCTTCCCCCTCCCTCTCTGCGCCGCCGCCGGCGCGGGCCGCCGGGCGTTGCCTGTGCGGTGCCGGCGGCGGCGGGCGGCCTTTCCCCGCGAGCGCGGAGCCCTGGCGCGGCGCAGGGCGACCCGTGGTGGTGCACCTCGGCCTTCGGCGGTCTGATGCGGCGGCGTGGAATCCGCGTGTCGGGTGGAAGGAGGCGCAGCGGCGCCGTCGTTGGCGGCGGAGCGGCGGTCGGGAGGGGTGGTGGCGGCGTCCGTTCGGCCAAGATCTGGGCCCCCTTTCGGGCCCGATCTAGGCTTGGCGGGCCGTAGGCCCCTGGTCCGACCTGGCGGCTCCCTGGTGGCGGAAGAGGCGCGTCGGTGGTGGCAGGGTGGTGGCGATGCCATGGCCGGCCTGCTGCAACTTGGCGGCGAGGACTTCACGGGCCTGGTTGGGCTCGGCCGGGCCAGGAGGGGCCTGGTTTGTCCTTGCTGCTTCGTCCGGTCGGCTGCCGTGAAGACCGCAGGTGGTGGTCGTCCGGTGGAGGTTGTTCCCTCCTGCTAGTAGTGGTGTGCTACCCCGGGCCCTGCTGTCTCCCTCTTCTTCCTCTAGGCCTTGCGCCGGTGTCCACGGCGAGACAGCGATGAGGACTTCAAGACCGTGGGGGCGTGTGTTGGTGGGCGGTAGGTTGGGGGGAGCTCTTCGAATCGTCCAGGATGGTGGATTTGGGGTTGGGAGAAATCCATGTCGGCTCATCCGACTCTGACGCGGTGGCGCCCGAGGGTGCCGCCTTGCCTTCTTGGAGGGCGTCGGTTGTACCCCCTTTCCATTTCCTTCCGTGTACCGGGGGAAACCCCAGGAGTTCTCCGGACAGCAGCGGCGTCGTCGTCGCTCTCCTTGTTGAAGGTGCTGTTTTGGTATGCGGCGGTTCGAGGAGCTAGGAGTGTGGTGGGCATTCTCCGGAGGACGCAGCGGTTGCGGGGTCGTCATCGTTCTTGTCGAGCTACCGGTGTCGGCTTTTGTTTTCTTTTCTCTTTCTCTTCCGTTTCTTTTGGGCCTGGTTGTGCTGCGGCCCCAGCATGCTTGTATCGTGTGGTTGCTATATTAATATAGCGGGGCGAAAGCCTATTTCGAGAGAGACATTGCATCATGCTATACCTTGGAGAAGCCCTCTACTCTTGTTGAAAAGATGCAAATTGTTAAAAGATTGAGCGAACGTCACTATAGTTGTGCTTTGATCTCTCCACTATTGCTGCCCTCTCGAACGACCATCAGGACGTGGCTCCAAGGCTCCTTGCCTCATGCTTTCAAAAAAAAAAAAGGCTCCTTGCCTCATGACTGTTTCTGATTTGGTTGATTTCGGTGGTTGGCAACATCTGTTCCCAGGTGCCAGCAGCACTTCACAATACAAAATATTGCGACCTGCTTGGTAGCGATGATGTTCCAGCCTCACCATACGGTGTGACGAAGTTGGATGTGGGACAGTTGTATTTATAGATCTCCTGAACGTAAAAGGAGTTGCGAGTTAGCTGGATATTTTTCCTTCGACTGTAATTTTTATGTGTCAGGTAGCTTTTTTTTTTTCCTTCTTGGATTACAGAAAATAATTTTTCTTCCATTGGTAAAACGAAAGGCCGGAATATAACCAGGCTCTGGATGCAATGCAATGTGCATGTGTTTTCTACTGGTTCTAAATTATGTACTGTACATGTTTCATTTCCTGAATTATCTTCAAAAATATTACTTTTATGACAATCATGGATTATTTGATATTTTGCACTTGATATTTTCATGCCAAAAGTGCAATATATTACTCCTCGATTGCACTCGGAGGGGGTAAGCCAAACAAATGTATTACTTTATATTAAACACAGCGACACTTATTTTGCATTGGAGTGGGCAAGATATTATTTCCATTTCTATGCTTAATATAGAGGGCGGATTTTTTAAATGACGTAACAAGTTAGATATGAGAAGATGTGCTACTTCTATTAGTATTAGGTAAGACTTTTGTTTGGATTTTTTGTGTAGTGGAACATCTTTGAGAATTGAAAACTAAGTGAAAATAAAATACATCTAAAACAATGGTACGACCAAAATCTAGGTATATTTCAAACATTACATGTTTTGTTTATTTTAATCCAGCAAAGCACGGGCACTTGTGCTATCTATACCTATACCTAATAATAAAGGAGGTAAGGTTTCTGCCAAAATTTTCGTCTAACTTTTTATTAGACAATTTTTACGATGTAGCGATATTCCTCATTGCCGGTTAATAAAAATAAACCCTAGATGTAAATTCATTTGAATTCATATATTAAAAACATCTGTATAAAGGTGGCACGTGCATCAATGAACTCTTATAAGTGATTATATATATTCCTCATTAATAGGAGAAACATGACAAACATCAACGATGATCACCAAGAGAAGAGGTGAGTATTTGTTTCTCCCGGTGCAACGCACGGGCACTCTTGCTAGTATCAACATATAACTCTAATGAACCAAAGAGAAACAACCAATCAATCAAAGAACAAATAAACTATGGCAACATGACATAGATCATAGGATTATAACTTATAGCATCAAACACCATGTTTACATAGGGCGGTACAGAGGTTTGTGAGAGGATGGACCACTGAATACAATGAGGAGTTGGTTATGGAGATGGCGGTGAAGACGTTGGAGGGCTCAGCGAGGAGCGCCGGGAGGCGGAGGCGTGGGCGGCGGCGGCGCGAGGGACTCCTTCCCCGCCGCCGGCATCATGGGGGAGCGCCGTCCCTTAGCCTTCTTCTTCCTTGAGTTGGTGCTGGTGTAGATGAGTGTTTCCCCCTCCTTGGCTGCTACCAAGGAGGAGGATTTTCGTGACAATGCTTGGGAGCCTCCAAAAATAGGGTTTCCCATCAATATATAGTGTTGGAGATGCAATCTAGGCCATGGGATGGATGCCCCTTTGATCCAAGGGCTATTGGGCACCTCTAGAACCTTCCTAGGACTCCCCTCTGTCCTTCATGAGCCTCACAACTCGTGACTGGGCCGAAATATCCTGGTATGGAAAGAGTTTGTGTCAAATACGTCACAAACTTTCGGAGTCCCGAGACTGCACGAACCTCCGCAGTAATTCTGCTCTGCCGGGTGCATCCTTTGTCCTTTCTGGACGAATAAGATGTCCAAATTGTTCGCCTTGAAATTCTCTACAACTTTGTAGTTTACGACTTTTCCATTGGATGTCGTTTTGATGGAGTTTCGAAGCGATCTTTGAAAAGTGTTCAGCATGGACAGATTCCAGGAAATTCCAGATTTCACCATAATGAGCTATTTCCTTCCATATTTGCCTATTTCCTGCACAACAAAGTTGAAACCAAGAACTTGTGCACTTTTGCAACTATTAATAGGTTAGTCCCTTAAAACATATAGTAATTAGTGTAAAACAAGCATGGAACATCAAAAATTATAGATACGTTTGTGACGTATCAACAAGCATCATAGGGGTTATGCCGAGGCTGCCTCCGTTGTATGAGAAATGATGTGAATTGTACAGACAAGCCCTATGCAGTTCCCAGGTTGACAGTTGGTCTTCACTGGGAGGCCAAGCTCATGGGGAGAGGTGCCTATACTAGGGTTTGTAAGTGAAAGGTTAGGGTTGTTGATCCGCGTACTGTGTTACGATGATTCGGGGTTATCCCGACGGATGAAATCAAATGTTGTGGCACAAGTGTGCAACCTCTGCAGAGTGTAAACCTATTCGAATAGCCGTGTCCACGGTTACAGACGGTTGGAAAGGCCATACAGTTTCCGGTGTCAGATTCTTGAAAATGTTGGTGAAGTGAATGGTGAATGGTGACTGGTTTTTGAATCACAACTGAGTTGTGGGAATGACACTAATGTTCCCACTTGAGTTAGTTAGCACATGAAAGAGTCTTTATCAAATACTTGTGAACTAAAATTGGCTTTATGCAAATTAAACTAGAGCTTAGCACCCCTTACAAGACTTGATAGGACTTACACTAGTATTAGTTTGCGAGTACTTTAAAGTACTCACGGCTGTATCCCTGGCTATTCAAATGGCCAGACTATGAAGATGAGCAGCAGTAGCAGGAGGACGGACAACAAGATGTCTACGACAACTAGGAGTCTTCCGACGTCAAGCGTTGGCCTGTGGACTAGAGAGTCCATTCTATTTACGCTTCCGCTATGAACTGGTGTTTGTTCGTTGATCAATAGATCAACTATTTGTGTAATATGGATCATGTGATCTGAATTTGTAAGACAATATGGTTTGTAATGAATGATGACTATGATATTCGACTATTATGCCTCGCAACAACAATATTCCTGGGATTGCGATGAATGACATAATAGGCATCTGGACTTAAAAATCCGGGTGTTGACAAGTTGGTATCAGAGCCATTGTTTGACCTTAGGAGACCCTAGTTAGAATGAACGTCTGCAAAACTTAGTTTCAAAACCAAAGAAGTGAATATTTGTGAAAAACTTATTCTCACTCTTATCCTTGAGATCTTTTTCAAAATGAGAATTTCATGCTCTACTTTTTCCTTGGAGAACTACATAAAACTTTACACACTTGACCACTTCTTTAACTTACTCATCCTAATTGCTCACAGATGGAGTACAAATGGGAGTTCTATCAGCTTGGTCACGGAGGAGACCTGATGTTCGAGAAAGATTTGAAGCAACTAGTGGAATATCTAAGACGCCCGTATCCCGAGTTCTTTGGAACACCCCTCAATAATCAGTTGGGAGGACCACCTCGGTGGGAAGTTTCTGCAGATCTACGAAGAAAGCTTGGAGTTCCAATATGGGAAACCATATGGTTTTCTGTAACGGGAAACACTTGGAAGGAAGGACTAGTTAGAGCTATGCAAGAAGCAATTGCCCGTCTGTGTGGACAAAATGAGAACAAGATCAAGAACACTCGCTTCATCTACTACCCAAGACATGACCTCATGGGAAGACCAATGACCATGCCCCCGCACACGGAGATGAACCACTATGTAGCACACCTGGACTTCATGCTGTACAAGACCCGCAAGGAGTTGGACAACGCCCTCAACGTTCGCCAAGCACATTACCCATCAAGACGAAGAATCCACCCTGAAGAGTAGTATCACTAAAGCACGTTCGTAGGTGTGAGTTGTATCAGGATCCCCTTGTATCGTAGAGCAAATGAATGGTTCTTCAAACCAACGGTATGTTAGAATTGTAATGTGTGATGTTTGGTATGAATAAAAAATTGTTGTTGGTTTTACCCCCTCAACACTGCTCAAGTTTTCAAATTTTGAACTTTTTGAACTTTAAATCAAACAAACCATAGAAATTTCCCTCTTATCTTATCATCTACCTCGATGTCAGATGGCCCCACCAACCCGCAACGCCAACCAAGACGCCATGATGCAGATGCTAGAGATGATGATGGCCGACCGAGAAGCCGAGAGAGCTGAACGCCAAGCCAACATCGCTGCACTACAGCAGATCGCTCAGAACAACCAAGGCCATGGAAACCACGACCACCCTGGGTCAAAACTGAAGAACTTTCAAAACACCAACCCACCTATTTTCAGCAAGACCGAAGAGCCACTAGACGCAGATGACTGGCTCCAGACAATGGAGAACAACCTGGAAGTTGCGGGAGTAGAAGCTGCAGAGAAAGTACTGTTTGCCACCCACTACCTGTCAGGCCCTGCACGAGCCTGGTGGACAAGCGCCCGCGCAATGAATGCGGGACAGATGATGACCTGGGAAGACTTGAAGCTGAAGTTTAGCAAGTACCATGTGCCCCAAGAACTGATTAAGAAGATGAGAGACGAGTTCCGCGAACTCAAGCAAGGCAGAATGTCCGTGGTACGCCCCGGATGAAACCGACACCAATGAGAAGCGGAAGGAAAGATTTCTGAACGGATTACACGACGAGATGCAGAAAGTACTGGTCAACATTCCCTTTGCGGACCTAGAAGCCCTGGTGGACTCCGCCATCCAGATGGAAGGGAAGCTTCACCAAGCCAACGAGAATCGCAAACGCCGGATGATGAACCAGCATGGGTCCAGCAATACCCAGAAGTACCGCAACAACTCAACTGGAGGGTTGATACGTCTCCAACGTATCTATAATTTATGATGTTCCATGCTTGTTTTATAACAATACCTACATGTTTTGTTCACACTTTATAATGTTTTTATGCGTTTTCCGGAACTATCCTATTAACAAGATGCCGAAGTGCTAGTTCCTGTTTTCTGCTGTTTTTGGTTCCAGAAAGGCTGTTCGGGCAATATTCTCGGAATTCGACGAAACGAAGACCAAACATCATAATTCACCGAGACGGACCAGGACACCGAAGGGGAGACGGAGAGGAGGCCCAGGGCCCCCACACAACAGGGCTGCGCGGGCAGGCCCCTGGCCGCGCCGGCCTATGGGGAGGGCGCCCTGGTGCCCCTCCTGCGCCGCCTCTTCACCAATAAGACCCCTTTCGACCTAAAAACGCGATACGAATTGATGAAACTCCAGAAAGACTCCAGGGGCGCCGCCGCCATCGCGAAACTCCAATTCGGGGGACAGAATCTCTGTTCCGGCACGCCGCCGAGACGGGGAAGTGCCCCCGGAAGCCATCTCCATCGACGCCACCGCCTCCATCATGCTCCGTGAGTAGTTCCCCCATGGACTACGGGTTCTAGCAGTAGCTAGTTGGTACTCTCTATCCCATGTACTTCAATACAATGATCTCATGAGCTGTCTTACATGATTGAGATTCATCTGATGTAATCAGTGTTGTGTTTGTTGGGATCCGATGGATTGTTACATTATGATTAGTCTTTCTATAAAGTTTGTGAAGTTATTGTTGCTGCAATCTTGTTATGCTTAATGCTTGTCACTAGGGCCCGAGTGGCATGATCTTAGATTTAAGCTCTATAATTATTGCTTAGATTGTATCTACAAGTTGTTTGCACATATTGCTGTCCGAAACCCGAGGCCCCAAAGTGACAGAAATTGGGACAACCGGAGGGGAAGGCTGTGATATGAGGATCACATGTTTTCACCAAGTGTTAATGCTTTGCTCCGGTGCTCTATTAAAAGGAGTACCTTAATAGCCAGTAGATTCCCTTGAGGCCCGACTGCCACCGGCTGGTAGGACAAAAGATGTTGTACAAGTTTCTCATTGCGAGCACGTATGACTATATATGGAAAACATGCCTACATAATTAATAATCTTGATGTTCTGTCTTAATGCTTTCAATCCTATCAATTGCCCAACTGTAATTTGTTCACCCAACACTTATCACTTGTTATTGGAGAGTTACCACTAGTGTAGATCGCCGGGAACCCCGGTCCATCTCTCATCATCATATACTCGTTCTATATGACATTGGAAGTAGTATCAACTATTTTCTGGTGCCATTGCCTCTGTGTTACTGCTACTGCTGCTGTGTTACTGTTACTATTGCTCTCATATTACTGCTGCTTTCACATCACCCCTGTTACTAGTGCTTTTCCAGGTGCAGCTGAATCGACAACTCAGTTGTTAAGGCTTATAAGTATTCTTTACCTCCCCTTGTGTCGAATCAAAAAATTTGGGTTTTACTTCCCTCGAAGACTGTTGCGATCCCCTATACTTGTGGGTTATCAAGAGTATTTTCTGGCGCCGTTGCCGGGGAGGCATAGCTCTACTCATAAGTTCACCTGGGGAGTACACTCTACATCTCTGTCTGTTTTTATTTTATTTTATTTTGTTTTGTTTTGCTTAGTTTACTTTTGTCTAGTTTATTGGTGCTTAGTTTATTTCTTTCTAGTATTATTTTGCTTAGTTTCTTTTTGTCTTGTTTTATTTTTCTTATATACCCAAAAATCCATAAAAAATTGAAAAACCTAAAAATTAAAAACTGTTGTTATGGGGGAACCCACAACCTATTTGGAGCTTATTGAAATTTATAATAATTATAGAGAATCAAGAACGGGTAAAGTCATGAGTGCTGTGATAGAAAAATTGAATACAATTGCTAAAATCTTGCTTAAACGCCATGATATAAACTGTTGCTCTCAACAGGATACTAAACATCTTAAATTCCAATGTGGCTTTAGTGAAGAAGTTTTAATTTAGAACTATAATTGGAATAACTATATTCATTTTGGGTTCGAAGAGGTAGAACAATTTGTCTTATTTATGGGAGCTTCTGAGATCGAATCCTTCATGGTTAAAAATTATGAAACTTGTGTTGTTTGTAAGGACCTTAAAGATTATGTCTCTTCTATCCTTAATTTTTGCATAGAAAGTTACAGCGATAATCCTTATATCATTTATTATAAAGAGAGACTCATTAATGCACAAGAATGCACTCACATTTTGCAGGAACCTGTGGAAGAAGAAATTGATGAACCTGAAAGCTTATTGGATGAAAAAGAGGAGGAAATTGATGAACCTGAAAGCTCATTGGATGAAAAAGAAGAGGAGAGTGATGAACAAAATGAGGAAGAATGGATTAGCTACCCATGCCAACCTTCTAATGAGAGTAACTCTTTATCTCTTACACTATTTGATTGTCCTCCATGCTTACCAAAGGAGGTTGAATGTTATGTTCCTGTGGATTCTCTTGAAATATTCCCTATAAGTAAAACTTGTGAGAATAATTATGCTACTGTTATCTATGATAATCCATGCTACTTTGATAAATCTTATGATAATGCTTTGTTTATGCCTGATGTCGAAATGCATGGTACTAAAGAGTTTTGCGTAGCAAATGTTTATGATAAATCTCTAGATGATGGTCCTATGTTACTTGATAATATTAATTGTACTACTAATAAAAATGGGATTGGAGAAGTCTTGACTTTATCTAAGAGTCCCATATCTCTTGAGATTGATCAATCATCTTGTTATATTATTGATAAAAGTGGGTTCGAAAGTTTTAATCCCACTATTTTTGAGCTTGATAAAAATTATGTGTCTATGGATCATGAAAAACATGCTTTATGTGATAGTTATATTGTTGAGTTTGTTCATGAAGCTACTTAAAATTATTATGAGAGAGGAAAATATGGTTGTAGAAATTTGCATGGTACTAAAACACCTCTCTATACACTGAAAATTTTGAGGTTACTCTTGTTTTATCTTCCTATGCTTGCCACTTTGTTCTTCATGAATTTATTTGTGTACAAGATTCCTATGCATAGGAAGTGGGTTAGACTTAAATGTGTTTTGAATTTGCTTTTTGATGCTCTCTTTTGCTTCAACTCTTATTTCTTGCAAGAGCATCATTAAAATTACTGAGCCCATCTTAATGGCTATAAAGAAAGCACTTCTTGGGAGATAACCCATGTGTTTATTTTGCTACTGTTTTGTTGTGTCTTGGAAGTTGTTACTACTGTAGCAACCTCTCCTTATCTTTATTTTATTGCAATGTTGTTACAAGTAAAGTCTCTAATCGAAGGTTGATACTAGATTTGGATTTCTGCGCAGAAACAGATTTCTATCTGTCACGAATTTGGGCATGGTTCTCTGTAGGTAACTCAGAAAAATCTGCCAATTTACGTGCGTGTTCCTCAGATATGTACGCAACTTTCATTAGTTTTGAGTTTTCTGATTTGAGCAACGGAAGTACCTCTTAAAAATCCGTATTTACTGGCTGTTCTGTTTTGGCAGGTTCTGTCTCTGTGTTTTGCATTGTCTCTTGTGGACTTTAAGCAAGGCTTTCTAGACATGGAGAGCTGTAGCTAATGTTTTATTGAGTTCTTGCAATGTGTCACTATAGGACCAAGGTGGATTAAAGTTTTTTGAGTACTAACCCCTCTAATGAAGTTTATGAGAAGTTTGGTGTGAAGGAAGTTTTCAAGGGTCAAGAGAGGAGGATGATATATGATCAAGAAGAGTGAAAAGTCTAAGCTTGGGGATGCCCCCGTGGTTCATCCCTGCATATTTCAAGAAGACTCAAGCGTCTAAGCTTGGGGATGCCCAAGGCATCCCCTTCTTCATCAACAATTTATCAGGTTTCTTCTATTGAAACTATATTTTTATTCGGTCACATCTTATGTGCTTTACGTGGAGCGTCTGTTTGTTTTTATTTTTGTTTGTGTTTGAATAAATTCGGATCCTAGCAATCCTTGTTTGGGAGAGAGACACGCTCCGCTTTTTCATATGAACACTTGTGTTCTTCGCTTTTACTTCTAATGTTCAATGACAAAAGTTGGAAGCTGTTGCATTTATTGCTATTTGGTTGGAAACAGAAAATGCCTCATATTGTCTTGGATAATTTGATACTTGGCAATTGTTTTGAGCTCTCAAGTAGATCAATTTTAAGCTCTTGCATCATGTAGTTTGAACCTATTAGTGGAGGACTACCGTAGAGCTTGTTGAAATTGGTTTGCATGATTGGTCTCTCTAAGGTCTAGATATTTTCTGGTAAAAGTGTTTGAGCAACAAGGAAGACAGTATAGAGTCTTATAATGCTTGCAATATGTTCTTATGTAAGTTTTGCTGTACCGGTTCATACTTGTGTTTGCTTCAAATAACCTTGCTAGCCTAAGCCTTGTACTGAGAGGGAATGCTTCTCGTGCATCCAAAACCTTGAGCCAAAACCTATGCCATGTGTGTCCACCATACCTACCTACTATGTGGTATTTTCTGCAATTCCAAGTAAATACTTCGTGTGCTATCTTTAAACAATTCAAAAGTTATTACCTCTTATTTGTGTCAATGTTTTATAGCTCATGAGGAAGTATGTGGTGTTTTATCTTTCAATCTTGTTGGGCAACTTTCACCAATGGACTAGTGGCTTCATCCGCTTATCCAATAATTTTGCAAAAAGAGCTGGCAATGGGGTTCCCAGCCCCAAATTAATTAACCTTAATAGACACTCCTCCATAGTATGTGATTGATGGAAGGCACCCGAGGATTCGGTTAGCCATGGCTTGAGAAAGCAAAGGTGGGGAGGAGTGTCATCTCTAAATAAAACTAAAATAAATAGACACTCCTTCATGGTATGTGATTGTTGGAAGGCACCCGAGGATTCGGTTAGCCATGGCTTGTGAAAGCAAATGTTGGAAGGAGGGTCACCCAAAAAATAAAAATTTCATGGGAGCCGCTCTTTGAAAGTCTGTCTGGCAAGGGGGTTAGAGTGCCCACTACCATTCGTTGACAGCAACAAACACCTCTCAAAATTTTACTTTTATGCTCTCTATATGATTTCAAAACTTGAAAAGCTCTAGCACATGATTTAATCTCTGCTTCCCTCTTCGAATGGCCTTTCTTTTACTTTATGCTGAGTCAGTTTACCTACTTCCTTCCATCTTAGAAGCAAACACTTGTGTCAACTGTACATTGATTCTTACATACTTGCTTATTTGCACTTATTATATTACTTTGTGTTGACTATTATCCATCAGATATGCATGTTAAAAGTTGAAAGCAACCGCTGAAACTTATATCTTCCTTTGTGTTGCTTCGATGCCTTTACTTTGAATTTATTGCTTTATGAGTTAATTCTTATGCAAGACTTTTGATGCTTGTCTTGAAAGTACTATTCATGAAAAGTTTTGCTATATGTTATCTATTTGTTAGCAACTATAGATCATTGCCTTGAGTCACTGCATTCATCTCATATGCTTTACAATAGTATGATCAAGGTTATGTAAGTAGCATGTCACTACATAAATTATTCATTTATCGTTTACCTACTCGAGGGCGAGTAGGAACTAAGCTTGGGGATGCTGATACGTCTCCAACGTATCTATAATTTCTGATGTTCCATGCTTGTTTTACGACAATACCTACATATTTTGTTCACACTTTATAATGTCTTTATGCGTTTTCCGGAACTAACCTATTAACAAGATGCCGAAGTGCCAGTTCCTGTTTTCTGCTGTTTTTGGTTCCAGAAAGGTTGTTCCGACAATATTCTCGGAATTCGACGAAACGAAGACCAAACATCATAATTCACCGAGACAGACCAGGACACCGAAGGGGAGACGGAGAGGAGGCCCAGGGCCCCCACACCACAGGGCCGCGCGGGCAGGCCCTGGCCGCGCCGGCCTGTGGGGGGGGGGGGCGCCCTGGTGCCCCTCCTGCGCCGCCTCTTCGCCTATAAGACCCCTTTCGACCTAAAAACGCGATACGAATTGATGAAACTCCAGAAAGACTCCATGGGCGCCGCCGCCATCGCGAAACTCCAATTCGGGGGACAGAATCTCTGTTCCGGCACGCCACCGGGACGGGGAAGTGCCCCCGGAAGCCATCTCCATCGACGCCACCGCCTCCATCATGCTCCGTGAGTAGTTCCCCCATGGACTATGGGTTCTAGCAGTAGCTAGTTGGTACTCTCTGTCCCATGTACTTCAATACAATGATCTCATGAGCTGCCTTACATGATTGAGATTCATCTGATGTAATCGGTGTTGTGTTTGTTGGGATCCGATGGATTGTTACATTATGATTAGTCTATCTATAAAGTTTGTGAAGTTATTGTTGCTGCAATCTTGTTATGCTTAATGCTTGTCACTAGGGCCCGAGTGGCATGATCTTAGATTTAAGCTCTATAATTATTGCTTAGATTGTATCTACAAGTTGTTTGCACATATTGCTGTCTGGAACCCGAGGCCCCAAAGTGACAGAAATCGGGACAACCGGAGGGGAAGGCTGTGATATGAGGATCACATGTTTTCACCAAGTGTTAATGCTTTGTTCCGGTGCTCTATTAAAAGGAGTACCTTAATAGCCAGTAGATTCCCTTGAGGCCCAGCTGCCACCGGCTGGTAGGACAAAAGATGTTGTACAAGTTTCTCATTGCGAGCACGTATGACTATATATGGAAAACATGCCTACATAATTAATAATCTTGATGTTCTGTCTTAATGCTTTGAATCCTATCAATTTCCCAACTGTAATTTGTTCACCCAACACTTGTCACTTGTTATTGGAGAGTTACCACTAGTGTAGATCGCTGGGAACCCCGGTCCATCTCTCATCATCATATACTCGTTCTATATGACATTGGAAGTAGTATCAACTATTTTCTGGTGCCATTGCCTCTGTGTTACTGCTACTGCTGCTGTGTTACTGTTACTATTGCTCTCATAATACTGCTGCTTTCACATCACCCCTGTTACTAGTGCTTTTCCAGGTGCAGCTGAATCGACAACTCAGTTGTTAAGGCTTATAAGTATTCTTTACCTCCCCTTGTGTCGAATCAATAAATTTGGGTTTTACTTCCCTCGAAGACTGTTGCGATCCCCTATACTTGTGGGTTATCAAGGGTTCACCCCAAGAAACAACAGGCCCGGCCACTGCTCAGACCCACCGCCCAAACTACACCAACAACCATGGAGGACCCCCGAAGCCCGGAGGCAACAACAACAACAATCACAACAGGACCAACCCCAACAACAACAACAACAGGAACAACAACAACACTGGCCCTAGGACTAGAAGCAACGCCATCCCCGTCGCCACCAAGGACAAGGCCACCATCACTTGTTATGAGTGTGGAGTGGTTGGGCATTACTCCAATGAGTGCCCCAAAAGATTAGCCAAGATTGCCTCCAATACCGCTGCACCTGCTCAGAACCAGCGCCGCTTTGCCGCAAGAAGGAACCAGAACAACAACAACGGCCGCCTCTACAACATGACTGCAACAGGAGCACAAGAAGCACCTCAGGCCATGCCAAGTATGTTTTCCTGTTAAATCATATCGCCCAATCTCTCTTAGGAACCTAACTTTTCTTAAAATCTCGGGACGAGATTTGTTTAAGGGGGAAGGGTTTGTAACATCCCAAATTGTAAAACAAACAGAAAATGAATTTTTCTTTTTCCAAAAATGAGAACCAAGAAAAACTTTTCTTACATAGAGTGCTATGCCTAGTGCTCCTACCTAATGCTTGTGTTTTCCCATGATTGTTTGTTTATTACTTTGAACCTATTTCCAAAACCCTAAAACCCTAACCATCTCAAAACAAAGTGGATCAAATATGCGAAACCAAAGTAAAAGAAAAAGACATCTGTGGGCATATAGCCCTAATATGTAATCTTGAACCTTACCTTTCTTACTTTGCTAAATGGTGGTGAACCATGGTAAACCCCACTAAACCCTAAACCACATCCCTCTTACCACCCTCCTTTGAAAAACAAAATAAAAAGAAATGATCTTAAATAAGAAAAAGGCATATGTAAGCTGATACGTCTCCAACGTATCGATAATTTCTTATGTTTCATGCCACTTTATTGATGATACCTACATGTTTTATGCATACTTTATGTCATATTTACGCATTTTCCGGCACTAACCTATTAATAAGATGCCGAAGAGCCAGTTGTTGTTTTCTGCTGTTTTTGGTTTCAGAAATCCTAGTAAGGAAATATTCTCGGAATTGGACGAAATCAACGCCCAGGGGCCTATTTTCACACGAAGCTTCCAGAAGACCGAAGGAGTCACGAAGTGGGGCCACGGGGCGCCGCCACGATGGGGGCGGCGCGGCCTATAGGGGGCCCGCGCGGCCCTGCTGTGGGGCCCCCGTGACGCCTCTTGACCTGCCCTTCCGCCTACTTAAAGCCTTCGTCGCGAAACCCCCGATGCACGAGAGCCACGATACGGAAAACCTTCCAGAGACGCCGCCGCCGCTAATCCCATCTCGGGGGATTCAGGAGATCGCCTCCGGCACCCTGCCGGAGAGGGGAATCATCTCCCGGAGGACTCTTCACCGCCATGGTCGCCTCCGGAGTGATGAGTGAGTAGTTCACCCCTGGACTATGGGTCCATAGCAGTAGCTAGATGGTCGTCTTCTCCTAATTGTGCTTCATTGTTGGATCTTGTGAGCTGCCTAACATGATCAAGATCATCTATCTGTAATGCTATATGTTGTGTTTGTTGGGATCCGATGAATAGAGAATACTATGCTATGTTGATTATCAATCTATTATCTATGTGTTGTTTATGATCTTGCATGCTCTCCGTTATTAGTAGAGGCTCTGGCCAAGTTTTTGCTCTTAACTCCAAGAGGGAGTATTTATGCTCGATAGTGGGTTCATGCCTCCATTAAATCTGGGACAGTGACAGAAAGTTCTAAGGTTGTGGATGTGTTGTTGCCACTAGGGATAAAACATCGATGCTATGTCTAAGGATGTAGTTGTTGATTACATTACGCACCATACTTAATGCAATTGTCTGTTGTTTGCAACTTAATACTGGAAGGGGTTCGGATGATAACCTGAAGGTGGACTTTTTAGGCATAGATGCATGCTGGATAGCGGTCTATGTACTTTGTCGTAATGCCCAATTAAATCTCACTATACTCATCATATCATGTATGTGCATGGTCATGCCCTCTTTATTTGTCAATTGCCCAACTGTAATTTGTTCACCCAACATGCTTATTCTTATCGGAGAGACGCCTCTAGTGAACTGTGGACCCCGGTCCATTCTTTTAATCGAATACAATCTACTGCAATACTTGTTCTACTGTATTCTGCAAACAATCATCATCCACACTATACATCTAATCCTTTGTTACAACAAGCCGGTGAGATTGACAACCTCACTGTCATGTTGGGGCAAAGTAATTTGGTTGTGTTGTGCAGGTTCCACGTTGGCGCCGGAATCCCTGGTGTTGCGCCGCACTACACTTCGCCGCCATCAACCTTCAACGTGCTTCTTGACTCCTACTGGTTCGATAAACCTTGGTTTCTAACTGAGAGAAACTTACTGTTGTACGCATCACACCTTCCACTTGGGGTTCCCAACGGTCGCGTGCTGTACGCGTGTCAAGCTAAATTTCTGGCGCCGTTGCCGGGGAGATCAAGACACGCTGCAAGGGGAGTCTCCACCTCCAATCTCTTTACTTTGTTTTTGTCTTGCTTTACTTTTATTTAGTACTTTGTTTGCTGCACTAAAACAAAACACAAAAAAATTAGTTGCTAGTTTTACTTTATTTGCTATCTTGTTTGCTATATTAAAAACACACAAAAAATTAGTTACTTGCATTTACTTTATCTAGTTTGCTTTATTTACTATTGCTAAAATGGGTACTCCTGAAAATACTAAGTTGTGTGACTTCACAACCACAAATAATAATGATTTCTTATGCACACCTATTGCTCCACCTGCTACTACAACAGAATTCTTTGAAATTAAACCTGCTTTACTGAATCTTGTTATGAGAGAGCAATTTTCTGGTGTTAGTTCTGATGATGATGCTGCCCATCTTAATAATTTTGTTGAATTATGTGAAATGCAAAAGTATAAGGATGTAGATGGTGACATTATAAAATTAAAATTGTTTCCTTTCTCATTAAGAGGAAGAGCTAAAGATTGGTTGCTATCTCTGCCTAAGAATAGTATTGATTCATGGACTAAATGCAAGGATGCTCCTGCTAAAATTATATCTTTGAGAAGTAGCATAATGAATTTTAAACAATTGGATAATTAGCATGTTGCACAAGCATGGGAAAGAATGAAATCTTTGGTTAAAAATTGCCCAACCCATGGACTGACTACTTGGATGATCATCCAAACCTTTTATGCAGGACTGAATTTTTCTTCACGGAACCTATTGGATTCAGCTGCTGGAGGTACCTTTATGTCCATCACTCTAGGCGACGCAACAAAGCTTCTTGATAACATGATGATTAATTACTCTGAATGGCACACGGAAAGAGCTCCACAAGGTAAGAAGGTAAATTCTGTCGAAGAAACCTCTTCCTTGAGTGATAAGATTGATGCTATTATGTCTATGCTTGTGAATGGTAGGACAAATATTGATCCTAATAATGTTCCTTTAGCTTCATTGGTTGCCCAAGAAGAACATGTTGATGTAAACTTCATTAAAAATAATAATTTCAACAACAATGCTTACCGGAACAATTCTAGTAACAACTATAGGCCATATCCTTATAATAATGGCAACGGCTATGGTAATTCTTATGGGAATTCTTACAACAATAATAGGAATACACCCCCTGGACTTGAAGCCATGCTTAAAGAATTTATTAGTACACAAACTGCTTTTAACAAATCTGTTGAAGAAAAGCTTGGGAAAATTGATATACTTGCTTCTAAAATCGATAGTCTTGCTGCTGATGTTGATCTTTTGAAATCGAAAGTTATGCCTAATGAAAATAATAATAATAAGATTGTTACTACAGCAAATGCCATCCAAGTTAGAATTAATGAGAATATAAGATTGATGGCCGAATTGCGTGCTAGGTGGGAAAAAGAAGAAAATGCTAAAGATAACAATATAGCTAAAGTTTGGACTATTACCACCACTAGTAATGCTAATGCTTCACATGTTGCTGCACCTCCTACTATTAATGGTAAAATAATTGGTGTTGGCAATGTTTCCACTTCTAATGCAAAGCGTGAAAAACTGCCTGAAACTGCTAAAACTAAAAACCTCGTGATAAAACTGCTGAAATTTTTTCCAACCTTGGGGACAATGATCCCATTGCTTTAGATTATAATGGTTTGGATTTTGATGATTGCCACATCTCTGAAGTTATAAAGTTCTTACAAAAACTTGCTAAGAGTCCTAATGCTAGTGCTATAAATTTGGCTTTCACGAAACATATTACAAATGCTCTCATAAAAGCTAGAGAAGAGAAATTAAATCGCGAAGCTTCTATTCCTAGGAAGCTAGAGGATGGTTGGGAGCCCATCATTAAGATGAAGGTCAATGACTTTGATTGTAATGCTTTATGTGATCTTGGTGCAAGTATTTCCGTTATGCCTAGAAAGATCTATAATATGCTTGACTTGCCACCATTGAAAAATTATTATTTGGATGTTAGTCTTGCTGATAATTCTACAAAGAAACCTTTGGGGAGAGTTGATAATGTTCGCATTACCGTTAACAATAACCTTGTCCCCGTTGATTTTGTTGTCTTGGATATTGAATGCAATGCATCTTGTCCCATTATATTGGGAAGACCTTTTCTTCGAACTGTTGGTGCTATTATTGATATGAAGGAAGGTAATATTAAATATCAATTTCCTCTCAAGAAAGGTATGGAACACTTCCCTAGAAAGATAATGAAGTTACCTTTTGATTCTATCATTAGAACAAATTATGATGTTGATGCTTCGTCTCTTGATAATACTTGATACACACTTTCTGCGCCTAGCTGAAAGGCGTTAAAGAAAATCGCTTATGGGAGACAACCCATGATTTTACTACTGCACTTTTATTTTATATTTGAGTCTTGGAAGTTGTTACTACTGTAGCAACCTCTCCTTATCTTAGTTTTGTTGCATTGTTGTGCCAAGTAAAGTGTTTGATAGTAAGGTTCATACTAGATTTGGATTACTGCGCAGAAACAGATTTCTTGCTGTCACGAATCTGGGCCTAATTCTCTGTAGGTAACTCAGAAAATTATGCCAATTTACGTGAGTGATCCACAGATATGTACGCAACTTTCATTCAATTTGAGCATTTTCATTTGAGCAAGTCTGGTGCCTCAATAAAATTCGTCTTTACGGACTGTTCTGTTTTGACAGATTCTGCCTTTTATTTCGCATTGCCTGTTTTGCTATGCTTGATGGATTTTTCGATTCCATTAACTTTCAGTAGCTTTGTGCAATGTCCATAAGTGTTAAGAATGATTATGTCACCTCTGAACATGTGAATTTTGATTATGCACTAACCCTCTAATGAGTTGTTTTGAGTTTGGTGTGGAGGAAGTTTTCAAGGATCAAGAGAGGGAGATGATACAATATGATCAAGGAGAGTAAAAGCTCTAAGCTTGGGGATGCCCCGGTGGTTCACCCCTGCATATTTCAAGAAGACTCAAGCGTCTAAGCTTGGGGATTCCCAAGGCATCCCCTTCTTCATCGACAACATTATCAGGTTCCTCTAGTGAAACTATATTTTTATTCCATCACATCTTATGTACTTTGCTTGGAGCGTCGGTTTGTTTTTGTTTTTGTTTTGTTTGAATAAAATGGATCCTAGCATTCATTGTGTGGGAGAGAGACACGCTCCGCTGTTGCATATGGACAAATATGTCCTTAGGCTTTACTCATAATGTTCATGGCGAAGGTTGAATCTTCTTCGTTAAATTGTTATATGGTTGGAAACGGGAAATGCTACATGTAGTAATTGGTAAAATGTCTTGGATAATTTGATACTTGGAAATTGTTGTGCTCATGTTTAAGCTCTTGCATCATATACTTTGCACCTATTAATGAAGAAATACATAGAGCTTGCTAAAATTTGGTTTGCATAATTGGTCTCTCTAAGGTCTAGATAATTTCTAGTAAGAGTTTGAACAACAAGGAAGACGGTGTAGAGTCTTATAATGTTTACAATATGTCTTTTATGTGAGATTTGCTGCACCGCTTCATACTTGTGTTTGTTTCAAATAGCCTTGCTAGCCTAAGCCTTGTATCGAGAGGGAATACTTCTCATGCATCCAAAATCCTTGAGCCAACCACTATGCCATTTGTGTCCACCATACCTACCTACTACATGGTATTTCTCTGCCATTCCAAAGTAAATTGCTTGAGTGCTACCTTTAAACAATTCAAAATTTATCACCTCTGATTTGTGTCAATGTTTTATAGCTCATGAGGAAGTATGTGGTGTTTATCTTTCAATCTTGTTGGGCAACTTTCACCAATGGACTAGTGGCTTCATCCGCTTATCCAATAATTTTGCAAAAAGAGCTAGCAATGGGATTCCCAGTCCCAAATTAATTAACCTAAATAGACACTCCTCCATGGTATATGATTGTTGGACGGCACCCGAGGATTCGGTTGGCCATGGCTTGAGAAAGCAAAGGTGGGGAGGAGTGTCATCATAATAAAACTAAAATAAAAAAGGCACTCCTTCATGGTATGAGATTGTTGGCAGGCACCCGAGGATTCGGTTAGCCATGGTTTGTGAAAGTAAAGGTTGGAAGGAGTGCCACCCAAAAATAAAAATGTTTCATGGGAGCCGCTCTTTGAAGGTTTGTCTGGCAAGGGGGTTAGAGTGCCCACTACCATTCGTTGACAACAACAAACACCTCTCAAAACTTTACTTTTATGCTCTCTTTATGTTTTCAAAATAAAAGCTCTAGCACAAATATAGCAATCAATGCTTCCCTCTGCGAAGGGCCATTCTTTTACTTTTATGTTGAGTCAGTTCACCTATTTCTCTCCATCTCAAGAAGCAAACACTTGTGTGAACTGTGCATTGATTCCTACATACTTGCATATTGCACTTATTATACTACTTTGCATTGACAACTATCCATGAGATATACATGTTACAAGTTGAAAGCAACTGCTGAAACTTAATCTTCCTTTGTGTTGCTTCAATGCCTTTACTTTGAATTATTGCTTTATGAGTTAACTCTTATGCAAGACTTATTGATGCTTGTCTTGAAAGTACTATTCATGAAAAGTCTTTGCTATATGATTCATTTGTTTACTCATTGCATTACCATTGTTTTGATCGCTGCATTCATTACATGTGCTTACAATAGTATGATCAAGGTTATGATGGCATGTCACTCCAGAAATTATCTTTGTTATCGTTTACCTACTCGGGACGAGCAGGATCTAAGCTTGAAGATGCTGATACGTCTCCAATGTATCGATAATTTCTGATGTTCCATGCCACTTTATTGATGATACCTACATGTTTTATGCATACTTTATGTCATATTTATGCATTTTTTGGCACTAACCTATTAATAAGATGCCGAAGAGCCAGTTGCTGTTTTCTTCTGTTTTTGGTTTCAGAAATCCTAGTAAGGAAATATTCTCGGAATTGGACGAAATCAACGCCCAGGGGCCTATTTTCACACGAAGCTTCCAGAAGACCGAAGGAGTCACGAAGTGGGGCCACGGGGCGCCGCCACAGTAGGGTGGCGCGGCCTACAGGGGGCCCGCGCGGCCCTGCTGTGTGGGGCCCCCGTGACGCCTCTTGACCTGCCCTTCCGCCTACTTAAAGCCTTCGTCGCGAAACCCCCAGTACCGAGAGCCACGATACGGAAAACCTTCCAGAGACGCCGCCGCCGCCAATCCCATCTCGGGGGATTCAGGAGATCGCCTCCGGCACCCTACCGGAGAGGGGAATCATCTCCCGGAGGACTCTTCACCGCCATGGTCGCCTCCGGAGTGATGAGTGAGTAGTTCACCCCTGGACTATGGGTCCATAGCAGTAGCTAGATGGTCGTCTTCTCCTAATTGTGCTTCATTGTTGGATCTTGTGAGCTGCCTAACATGATCAAGATCATCTATCTGTAATGCTATATATTGTGTTTGTTGGGATCCGATGAATAGAGAATACTATGCTATGTTGATTATCAATCTATTATCTATGTGTTGTTTATGATCTTGCATGCTCTCCGTTATTAGTAGAGGCTCTGGCCAAGTTTTTGCTCTTAACTCCAAGAGGGAGTATTTATGCTCGATAGTGGGTTCATGCCTCCATTAAATGCAGGACGATGTGAGAAAGTTCTAAGGTTGGGGATGTGCTGTTGCCACTAGGGATAAAACATCGATGCTATGTCTAAGGATGTAGTTGTTGATTACATTACGCACCATACTTAATGCAATTGTCTGTTGTTTGCAACTTAATACTGGAAGGGGTTCGGATGATAACCTGAAGGTGGACTTTTTAGGCATAGATGCATGCTGGATAGCGGTCTATGTACTTTGTCGTAATGCCCAATTAAATCTCACTATACTCATCATATCATGTATGTGCATGGTCATGCCCTCTTTATTTGTCAATTGCCCAACTGTAATTTGTTCACCCAACATGCTTATTCTTATCGGAGAGACGGCTCTAGTGAACTGTGGACCCCGGTCCATTCTTTTAATCGAATACAATCTACTGCAATACTTGTTCTACTGTATTCTGCAAACAATCATCATCCACACTATACATCTAATCCTTTGTTACAGCAAGCCGGTGAGATTGACAACCTCACTGTCACGTTGGGGCAAAGTAATTTGGTTGTGTTGTGCAGGTTCCACGTTGGCGCCGGAATCCCTGGTGTTGCGCCGCACTACAGTTCGCCGCCATCAACCTTCAACGTGCTTCTTGACTCCTACTGGTTCGATAAACCTTGGTTTCTAACTGAGCGAAACTTACTGCTGTACGCATCACACCTTCCACTTGGGGTTCCCAACGGTCGCGTGATGTACGCGTGTCATAAGCCTATGGCTATTTTTGAAAATTCTAATTTTTGCCATGGCTACCTTGTGTAGATGATTTGAAATACCTCAACACACCTAACCAAGTACTTTCCAACAAATCCAAGTAAGAAACAAAAATAAAGTAAAACATATGCATAGAGGCATATGTGGCACTTAGCCATATTACCAATTCTTGACCTAGGCACCCACACTTTGCCCAAATGGTTTGAACCCTTTACCCAACTCAATCTAACACTAAATAAACCTCACACATGCCTAAGTGAAGCAAAAAAAAAAGTTATAAAATCACAAAACCCTCACATATGGTTTATGCAATTTTTACAAATCTTTGACCTAGACCAATTTGGCCTTCACCATTAGTTGTATTATGTTACTAAACACTTATTACAACTTTTGGAATCAAAGAAACTCAAATCAAATCGAATTCAAACTCAATTTGTGATCACATGAAATGATGGTCAAATCTGCCATTTACAATCTGGTCACCACTTTGAGCCCCTGGATTTCAACTTTTTCAAACCAAACAAATCCAATTATTTGCACCTCATCCAAGTACACATCAAGGTGAACAACTTTTGTAAAGACCACCATATCAAATTCATCTTGGATCAAAAACTATGCTCATGCAAAGTTGAGACTTTTTATCAAATGCAACAATCTCACACCTTGCATGTTTGCATTTTTTTTATTTTTAAAATTCCACCACCACCTATGTTTGTCTCTGGTCATTTGCAACTCATCCAAACAAACCATTTTCAAATTTTGGAACCACATGACCTCAATCAAATTTGGCAAAAATTTGAGAATTGCAAATAGGCATCAATTTCAAACACTATTCTAAATAGTGTTTTGGCCCAACCTTGAGCACCACTTGGCTCCTGCCTGTCCCCTGGCCCCCTCTCCACATCAACCTTGCACAGCAACCCTAGATGAAGGCCAAAAACATGGCATAGCCATGCCATGCCGGCCATGGAGCATCTAGCTTGCCAACCCTAGCTCCACCCCTATCTAGCCCTGGTAACCTTGCCCCTCTGCTCCCCCTTGGTCTCCTGCATCCCCTGGTGGCCACCGTTGCCGGAGGAGAAGCCCATAGTGATGGCACGCGTCACGCCCAGAGCTGCCCAGGGCCATGCCGAGGACGTCGTGCGCGCGCCACGGACACGCGCAGAGCACCTGTCGCCTCGCCGAACGAAGCCACCCCTGGCCCCCTCTCAGCACCTTGAGCTTCACCGCCGTCCCTGAAACCCATCAGGCATGCGCCCGTGTGCTCGCGAGCGCCGTCGCTGTCGACCACCTCGCCGATATTCCGCACCCGTGCCGCCAGGCATCAACCTCGCCCGCGCTCACCTGGCCGTCCCCCACCTCGCCAGCAAGCGATCTAGCTTCACCTGGACGCCGCCTACGCAGCCCTGCTCTCGCCTATCCCCTTCCAACGCCGGAATCGCCGCGCCATTGTCGACCTCGCGGCAGACCCTCGGTCACCTTGCGCGCCTATAAAAGGAGAGCTCATCCTCCTCATCTGAGCACGCCACTCGACTCCCCTCCCTCCTCCGAGCCTCCTCGCACTCTATCCACGCAACATTGCTCACCACCGCCGTCCAATTGCAACATCGCCTCCCGTGAGACGCCGCAGATCAATCCGACGCTACAGTCCACCCCCGGAGCTCCATCGACCACCGTTGAGCTCGCCGTCGTCTGCAACGTCGACCTGCATCAACGCCGCCACTCGCCAGAGTCCCTGCTCGCCGTCGACCCCCTACCTCCGCCGTGCCCGTGTCTGCCTCTCGACGACGACGACGACCCTCCGCCGTCCGATCTCCTTCTGATCCAACGCTTCTCAGCCCTGCGTACCGATTCGGTAAGATTCCGTCGCTGACGAGTGGGTCCTACCCTGTCAGTTGGCCCGTGACGCGCTGAAGCGTTACTGGGCCGGCCCAGTTCGTCTCCCCCTCGTTTAGGCCCATTTGCTTTCCCGCGCAAGCCCAACCATTTGAATTCAAATTTTGTAATTCAATAATTTCCTTGCAGATGCTTTTTCAAAATTAAATAGAATCAAATCTACCCAACCAAATTTGATGAATTTTATATTGTTGGAAAGCTTACGAAATGCTTGATCCAACCACACTGGTCTCACTTTGAAATCTTGTGTAGAATAAATGTGACAAAAATGACAAGTCAGAGACTTTTACAAATTCAAACAATTATTAAAAATCAACCAAAAATGCTTTTGAGTTGATTTCAACTCTCATAGCTCACATTTCACTTACTCTAATTAATTATGTAAAAATATGGCAGGGTTACTTTGAGTGATCATGGCCCAAATTAAATAAAGGACTATATGGCTATTCTAGTCAAATGATATTGTCCAAAACTGTTAAGTAAATTGTATGAGAGACTTGCTCTCATTTAAATCTTGTCCCAAGTACTTTCATATGAAGTTGTGACCCTGGTCTAGATACTCATACATGAAATTACTTGGAGATATTAAATCATAAGTGGCAGTGTTAAATTGTATGAGGTACCTTATCTCATTTAAATCATTTTCCCAAATGATGATGATGAATGGTTGACTTAGGTCAACATGATTTCATGCATGATTGTTGAGGAAATTAAATCTTAAGAAGATTCAATGAGAGGAAATTATTTCCTCAAAGAACTAAATGGAAACTATCATTTACATATATAATGAGAGGAAATTATTTCTCTAACACTAAGTAAGAAAACCCTAGAATGATTTTAGGTAGCAATGTTAAGTGAGGATGCTAGATCTTTTGGAGTGAGCCATTAAGGCTAATTAAGACTACTTAAGTATTGTTTGGTGATTGTATCCTCGTATTCGTGTATAGACGCTAGTACCGGAGACTGTCAATGGGAGGAGGTGTTCTACCCAGAAGAGGAAGAGAACTTTGATCACCTCAACAACCAAGGCAAGCTAGACTATTGCAAGTTATATTGTTGCAAGCTAACACCAATGCAAGCTCTATTGTGGCAAGCTAATATTCTTGTAAAGTGCAAAGCCCTTTGGGGCAAGGCACCATTAGTCTTACCTTACTTACAACAATCCTATCCCAAGTTTTTACCTTACAAGTTTTTATTTGTTTTATGAAGAAGATACTTTTATAGTTAACTTTGGTCTAAGTTTAGAATGTTACTAGAGTAGTAAAGTTAGTCTCAAACCTAGCCAAGCAAGATAGCACCCCTCATAATTAGTGCTAGTGCTAATAACTAAAATTGACTACTCTAGATGGGAACATGTGACTTGAATTGAATTTGAAACCTTGGAATGATGAGTCATTTGATTGCAAGATTTTGAAGGTGAATATGACTTGAAGGAATGGTGATTTTTGACTAAAACTGATATTGGTTTGGATGCGATACCTTTCCAATTTTTGAGTACCCCCACAATACCTGATTATGGGTAGGGCTTAACTGGAAGTTTATACATCTTAGTATGGGTTCCTTCTGAACAAGCATCATAGGGGTTATGCCGAGGCTGCCTCCGTTGTATGAGAAATGATGTGAATTGAGGTGAATTGTACGGCCAAGCCCTGTGCAGTTCCCAGGTTGACAGTTGGTCTTCACTGGGAGGCCAAGCTCATGGGGAGAGGTGCCTATGCTAGGGTTTGTAAGTGAAAGGTTAGGGTTGATGATCCGCGTACCGTGTTACGATGATTCGGGGTTATCCCGATGGATGAAATCAAATGTTGTGGCACAAGTGTGCAACCTCTGCAGAGTGTAAACCTATTCGAATAGCCGTGTCCATGGTTACAGACGGTTGGAAAGGCCATACAGTTTCCGGTGTCAGATTCTTGAAAATGTTGGTGAAGTGAATGGTGAATGGTGACTGGTTTTTGAATCACAACTGAGTTGTGGGAATGACACTAATGTTCCCACTTGAGTTAGTTAGCACATGAAAGAGTCTTTATCAAATACTTGTGAACTAAAATTGGCTTTATGCAAATTAAACTAGAGCTTAGCACCCCTTACTAGACTTGATAGCACTTACACTAGTATTAGTTTGCGAGTACTTGCGAGTACTTTAAAGTACTCACGGCTGTGTCCCTGGCTATTCAAATGGCCAGACTATGAAGATGAGCAGCAGTACCAGGAGGACGGACAACAAGACATCTATGACAACTAGGAGTCTTCCGACGTCAAGCGTTGGCCTGTGGACTAGAGAGTCCATTCTATTTACGCTTCTGCTATGAACTGGTGTTTTTTCGTTGATCAATAGATCAACTATTTGTGTAATATGGATCATGTGATCTGAATTTGTAAGAAAATATGGTTTGTAATGAATGATGACTATGATATTCGACTATTATGCCTCGCAACAACAATATTCTTGGGATTGCGATGAATGACATAATAGGCATCTGGACTTAAAAATCCGGGTGTTGACAGTCATCAATTGCAGCACTCGCATGTTCCCTGAGGGTTTGATGAAATCATTGATAGTATAAGGATTCTTCATGTTCTCTTGAATTCCAGCGAACCAGCGCTCCCGATGGGAGTAATAGTGTAAGGAGTCTTCAAGTTTTCTTGAATTCCAGTGAACCAGCGCTCCCGATGGGAGTGATAGTCTAAGGAGTCTTCATGTTTTCTTGAATTCCAACAAACCAGCGCTCGCGATGGGAGTGATAGTGTAAGGAGTCTTCATGTTTTCTTGAATTCCAGCAAACCAACGCTCCCGATGGGAGTGATAGTGTAAGGAGTCTTCATGTTTTCTTGAATTCCAGCAAACCAGCGCTCCCGATGAAAGTGATAGTGTAAGGAGTCTTCAAGTTTTCTTGAATTCAACAAACCATCGCTCGCAATGTGAGTGATAGTGTAAGGAGTCTTCATGTTTTCTTGAATTCCAGCAAACCAGCGCTCCCGATGGGTGTGGTCTCGCGATTCGCCGTACACATCGCAACAGATGGCTGCCACTGCGCCGACTGTTCCCTGGTATAGCAATGTCGGGCACCTGAAGGGTAATGCCGACATCACCAACCCATCTCGCCCCTAGCTATTTACCACCGGGTATAGCAATGTCGGGTACCTAAAGGGTAATGCCCACATCACCAACCCATCTCACCCCTAGCTATTTGACCCAAGGTACACATCTGGCCGTTGTAGGCCTTTCCACAAATCCTATTATATATATTTTTAATTAATTTCCCGATCACTCCAAAAGTACATCTTATTGTACCAAAAGGTGAGACTCAAGGTGAGCTAGTGGCAATTTTTTAAAGAAGATGAAAAGGAGATAAATGTAAACTTGTCGTTAGGGTGAATTGGACGCACTTACTGCAATCTTGAGAAAACTAGAACGGATATTATGAGATGGAAAAGTGTTACCCAAACCCAAAGTTCATGGCTCACCGAATGCCTAGTCAAGTTGTTGGGGGGGGGGGGGGGGAGGGGTGACATAGGCATCCCCAATGGTCCTGCCGAAGATAGTACCCTGGGTTTACTGAAGGCCCACGACCCAAAGAATATGAAGATTCGGAAGCCCAAGTTGATATTAAGGAAAATTAGAATTGTAATAGAGATGGTGTTTTTAATCTTGCGGGATGAGTTGTAAACCCTCCCGGACTCTGTAACTTGTACAATACGAATCCCTCGACTCCACCTCCTATATAAGGGGGAGTCGAGGGACAAAGAAAGCATCGAATCATTGTCTCTCAAACCCTAGTTTTCATAATCGTCGAGTACTTTTCGGCTGAAACCTTCGAGATCTACTTGCCCTCTACTTCCAACTAAACCCTAGTCTACAACCCGTAGGCATTGACAAGTTAATCCCTTGTCAATTGGCGCCGTCTGTGGGAATTAGAGGCATCAAGGATCTGGTCTCGATGGCACGTTCAAGATCATCGACTTCATCAACTGCAAGCAACGCAATGGATCGAGGTAAACAGATCGCAACTGGTCTTGTCAATTTTGTTCCTCACCCGCCCTCCCGTTTGGATGCATATGCGTATCTGGAGGAGCCTATGGAGAGTACGTTGGGAAGATTCCACTTTCGAGTCGAGAAAGAGGGAACGTATCGTCTCGAAGTTCCGATCTCGTCGGGATTTTCGGCGGTCGATTCCGATTTTTCAAACTCAACATCGTTGATCGAGTCAGGCGAAGAGGAGACTTCCTCGCCACGCTTCATCAGCACCAGGGCAAGCGAAAAGCTCGCCAAGATCTTCAGCGACATGTCCTTCGAGTCATCTGTGGACTCCTATATAAGCGATGACTCGAGGAGTGTCGACAGTTTCGACTTCATCGACAAGTCCGCCACAGTGGGCAAGGTCTTCACCAATCTTTATGATGGTGTCACCAAACCCAGCATAGATCTGAATACAAAATACCATAAGATTTACGTCATCGGAGAACCAAGCCGTGATCAAGAGGAAACATCTGAGGCTTTCGACGATTTGGGAAATCCATATGTCGATCCCTCTGATTTATGACGAGGTCTAGGCAACAAATATATCGGGTCTGAACCTCGTGATAGAGTTCAACTCCCGCAAGCAGCATGGGATAGAGCCGCAAGAGCTATGGATGGCTCAGAACCAATGGCCACAATAGCTACGCCAGAAGAGTTGCAAGCATATCAATATAGGCTCGCACGAGCCGCGAGAGAATTGGAAAAACAGACAGCTGCCCTGAACAGAAGAAAGGAGGCAGCTTCTGCGTCAAGCAGGCGAAGGGCGGAGCTGAGTCGACAATCTGAAACCTCGGGAGATAGCCACAGGGAAGCTCGAAACAGAGCAAGGTCAAGGTTGCAACATATACCCGAAGGAGAAAGAGAGCACTTGGTTCAAAACCTCGACATGTCTTTTATGTCGATAGACACGAGAGGGAATATTATCCCCAAGACACCAGAAGCTGGGTATATGGCGACACAAGCCTTTATCCTTGCGTCCAGACCACCTCCAGGAGATCCAAGGGAGGCACTGTACAACATGGCAATGGCAGGAGTTGGAGCCATGGGAACGGCGTTTGCATCAACACCTCCCGAAGGAACAGCAAGGCAAAATAGTCCACGACCTGCGGCAGCAACAGCAGCGACCCCCGAAGGAACAAGTGGAGCAAGAGACACGGCAGCACAAGCAAGGGTGGACAGAGCACGGCAAAGCAGAAGGGAACATCGGCACTCCCCAGAACTAAATGATGAGGATATGTGCGGTTTGCCATGCTTCACAAGGAGAGTACGAAAGACTCGAGTCCCTTCGGGATTTAAGTTGCCTGATAACTTCAAGAAATTCGACGGCCTGCAAGATCCAGAGGATTGGCTAGTTGATTACCTCGAGACGGTGAAGCTCACTGGAGGGACCAGAGCAACAGCTATGCAAAGCATCCAGGTGCATTTAAGTGGAGCCGCGCGATCTTGGATCAAGAAGCTTCCTCCAGGATCTATCGACAGCTGGGATAGCTTCGAGGACATATTCGTCAAGAATTTCCGATCCACCTGCAAAAAACCAGCATCACTAGAGGAATTGCGGGCATGTCGACAGAAGCCAGATGAATCAATGAGAAAATATATCCAGAGGTGGAATATCATCAAAAACTCGGCAGATAATATATCTGACGAGAGAGCGATAGATGCGTTTGTCGCAGGAATCAGGCGAGGAGATTTTGTCGAGGATTTGGGGAGAACCAATCCAAAAACAGTATCAGCATTGATGGAGATAGCAAACAGATGGGCCGATGGAGAAGATGCTGTTCACAACAAACGGCATAGGTCACCAGAGGAGGACCGTGGCCGAAATTATCAAAATAGGCGACGATTTCCTCGGCAGTACTCGGGTTGTGATGCGCCTGGGAAAATTTCGGCTGGCTTCCGAGCAAGCGCTGGAGGAAACAATAGAGATGATTACCAGAGGAGTAACGAGCAGCGAGGCGACAATAGAGATGACTCTCGAAACAACAGGCAAAACCCTGGGTCGAGGTTCTAGAGGCCTTTCGTGTCTTCCGAGGAGATGATGAACGGGCCGTGTCAAATGCATTTTTATCTTGACAACAACGGGAAAAGACAGTCGGGACATTTGCCGAAAGATTGCCGAAATTTTTAGGCAATGTTAAGGTGGGCCGGGCATGCCAATGCTCAGGCAGCACCCAGAAATCCTCAGGGGCCCAGGAGTGAAATTCACCTACCACCCCCTCCCGCAATTACGGACGATAATCGACACCAGCTCAGAATTGCGGCAGCACCTGCACCACCGCCTTATGTTGATCCCAATTCCAATGGAGCGGTCTCGATGATTCAGAAAGGCAGGCCACCCAATAGAGCTCAGAAAGTAATCTCGCGACAGGTGTTCATGGCAGAGAAGATGCCTCCACCAACAGTCGAGTATCTTAATTGGTCAGGGCAAGATATTGGCTTCACAATAGCGGATCATCCACAGCAAGTTCCTCGACCAGGGCAATCATCACTTATCTTACCAGCAGTAATTGCAGGATTCGACGTATCTCGAGTGTTCATAGATGGCGGCAGCAGTTTAAACCTTATGTATGCAGATACATTAAGGAAGATGAACATATCCCTAGCAAATCTAAAACCAACCGACACACGATTCCACGGCATTACACCAGAGAAGCCAAGTTATCCGCTGGGGAAGATTAATCTCGATGTTCAGTTTGGCACCCGAGAAAACTACAGAATAGAGAGGCTGGAATTCAAAGTCGTGGATTTCCCATCACAATACCACGCGTTGTTGGGACGACCAGCATATGCTAGGTTTATGGCGGTACCACATTACACATACTTGTTATGGAGGATGCCTGGACCTAAGGGACCAATCACAGTCAAAGGGAGCTTTGCGCTAGCCGATAAGTGCGATAAGGATTTTCATCGACTGTCAGAAACTTTCGGGATGCAAGCAGAATATATGGCGTCAAGACTCACAACTGACTATGATGTGCTGCCAGATGTAGGAAGGCCAAACAAAGAATCAAATTTCAACACTGAGAAAAATTCTAAGGAGGTGCAGATTCACCCGACAGACCCGAAGAAGACGACGTCCATCGCAAAAGATATGGACCTCGCATAGGAAAGCGCGCTCGTCGAGTTCCTCCATGAGAACTGGAAAATCTTCGCATGGTGTCCAGCTGACATGCCAGGAGTACCCAGGGAACTTGCCGAGCACCACCTAAACTTGGATCCACTAGCGAGACTGATACGTCCAATTTGCATCACTATTTTATATCATAATTTGCTGTTATTCATTGATATATTTCATATTTGGAGATGATACTTATGTTATTTCATCTATTTTGCATGATTCATGATTATTGGAGGATCGCGCACCGGAGTCAGGATTCTGCTGGAAAAAGCGCCGTCAGAATGCAATATTTCGGAAGATCAACAGTTGACGGAAATTATATGAAAAATCCTATTTTTCCAGAAGACGAAGGGAGCCAGAAGGGGGAGCCGAGGGGACCCGAGGTGGGCCCACCTCATAGGCCGGCGCGGCCCAAGGCCTGGCCGCGCCGCCCTGTGAGGAGGGGGCCCACAGCCCCTCTCGCCTCCTTTTCTTCGCGAACGTCTTCGTCCCGAAAGCTATGCTCCAGGGGATAGGTCGCGAAGAGTCACAGCCGCCTCTGCGGGGCGGAGAACACCAGAGAGAAAAGAGCTCTCCGGCAGGCTGAGATCTGCCGGGGAAATTCCCTCCCGGAGGGGGAAATCGACACCATCGTCACAGCCATCGAGTTGGACATCATCTCCATCACCATCATCACCGTCTCCATCATCATCACCATCGTCTCCACCGCTGCACATCGCCACCGCTGTAACAATTTGGGTTTGATCTTGATTGTTTGATAGGGAAAACTCTCCCGGTGTTGATTTCTACTCGTTATTGATGCTATTGAGTGAAACCGTTGGACCAAGGTTTATGTTCAGATTGTTATTCATCATCATATCACCTCTGATCATGTTCCATATGATGTCTCATGAGTAGTTCGTTTAGTTCTTGAGGACATGGGTGAAGTCTAAATGTTAGTAGTGAAGTATGGTTGAGTAATATTCAATGTTATGATATTTAAGTTGTGGTGTTATTCTTCTAGTGGTGTCGTGTGAACGTCGACTACACGACACTTCACCTTTATGGGCCTAGGGGAATGCATCTTGTACTCGTTTGCCAATTGCGGGGTTGCCGGAGTGACAGAAACCTAAACCCCCGTTGGTATATCGATGCAGGAGGGATAGCAGGATCTCAGAGTTTAAGGCTGTGGTTAGATTTATCTTAATTACTTTCTTGTAGTTGCGGATGCTTGCAAGGGGTATAATCACAAGTATGTGTTAGTCCTAGGAAGGGCGGTACATTAGCATAGGTTCACCCACACAACACTTATCAAAACAATGAAGATTAATTAGCCGTATGTAGCGAAAGCACTAGACTAAAATCCCGTGTGTCCTCGAGAACGTTTGGTCATTATAAGTAAACAAACCGGCTTGTCCTTTGTGCTAAAAAGGATTGGGCCACTCGCTGCAATTGTTACTCTCGCACTTTACTTACTCGTACTTTATTCATCTGCTACATCAAAACCCCCTGAATACTTGTCTGTGAGCATTTACAGTGAATCCTTCATCGAAACTGCTTGTCAACACCTTCTGCTCCTCGTTGGGATCGACATTCTTACTTATCGAAGATACTACGATACACCCCCTATACTTGTGGGTCATCAAGACTATTTTCTGGCGCCGTTGCCGGGGAGTGAAGCGCTATTGGTAAGTGGAATTGGTAAGGGAAATTTTTACTGTTTGTGCTGATTTTATTTCTGCCTGCTACCATAATTCATTATGGAGAGATCTTCTCTTGAGTTTTTATTTGGAAAATCTACTACTACTGCAAAGGTAGTGGATGAGGCGCCAGGTGAGGAAGAGATACCATACAAAATACCTATGAAAATTACTGAACGTGTAGTGGATAACCGTTATACAGGGGATGGAACTGTCCACCCTGGAGATCATTTACTGTTCTTACATGAATTATGTGGTTTATTCAAGTGTGCAGGTATTGCTATGGATGAAGTGAGGAAGAAACTATTCTCTATATCGCTGTCTGGTAAAGCGGCACATTGGTATAAATTCTTTGGATATTGGTGATTCTCTTTAATGGAATGATATTGTGCCCCGGTTTTATTCTAAGTTCTATCCTCCAAGTGAAATTCACAAGGATCGGAACCGCATATATAATTTTTGGCCTCATGATGGAGAGAGTATTGCCCAAGCGTGGGGGAGATTGAAGTCTTTAATGCTCAAATGCCCCATTCATGAGCTTCCTGGTAATATTATTATTGATAATTTCTATGCATGACTTTCTTTTGAAGACAAGACCTTGCTGGATACTTCTTGTTCTGGATCATTTACGCGCAACAAAGAAGAGTTTAAAAGGGACCTTCTTAATCGGATCCAGGAAAATACTGAAGGATGGGAGAACGACAAAGATAGAGAATCGGGTATAAATTATGATTATAAATGCATTGAAGCTTTTATGGATACTGATAAATTTCGTAATATGAGTGCTACTTATGGTCTTGATTCTCAAGTTGCTGCAAATCTTTATAAAGCTTTTGCCTCTCATTATGAATTGCCTAAGAAGAATTTTGATAAGTATCATGAACCGTATAAAGATAAAATTGATTCATCTATTAATAAATGTGTTGTAGTTGAAACTGTTGATCATGTTATTCCTGAAGCTTATATTGAAAAAACTCCTTTCCCTGCTAAAATGAAGGAGTACTCTGTTATAAATAGTGCGGTTCATAAAAGTGAAAAGAAACCTATAGAACCTGAAGAACAAATAAAAGTTGAACCTGCTGTTGCAATTGTTAAAGATCTTGTGACTGAAAATGTGGAGGATGGTCATATTATTTTCTGTGAAGATGCTTCTAATATTGTTTCACATCCTAATAAGTCTAAGAAAGCTAGTGTTCCTATGTTATCTGTTAGAATTGGAGATCATTGTTATTATGGTTTATGTGATATTGGTGCAAGTATTAGTGCTATTCCTTATGAGCTTTACACGGAGATTATGCACGAAATTGGTTCTTGTGAACTTGAAGATATTGATGTGGTTATTCGGCTGGCTAATAGAGAAACTATCTCTCCAATTGGTATTGTTCGAGATGTGGAAGTTCTATGCGGTAAGATTAAATATCCTGCTGACTTTTTGGTACTTGGTTCTGCTGCTAGTAAATATTGTCCTATCATTTTTGGTAGACCTTTTCTAAATACTTGTGGAGCTATTATAGATTGCAAGAAAGAGAAAATTTTGACTAAATTTGCTGGTGAATCTTATGAGTTTAACTTCTCTAAATTTACCAAAACTCCTTATAAAGCTGATTTGCCTAATAATGATTTTAGAGTTGAACAATGTGCATCTACTGCTGTTGCTCCTAATAATCCTTTGCAGCAACATTTGGAGAATAGTGAGAGTGAAGTTTTTAGGGAAGAAAGAGATGAGCTTGATGAAATTTTCCTTCGTCAACCTATTCTTAAGCATGATTTACCGGTAGAAGATCTGGGTACAATGATACGTCTCCGACGTATCGATAATTTCTTATGTTACATGCCACATTATTGATGATATCTACATGTTTTATGCACACTTTATGTCATATTTGTGCATTTTCTGGAACTAACCTATTAACAAGATGCCGAAGTGCCAGTTGCTGTTTTCTGCTGTTTTTGGTTTCAGAAATCCTAGTAAGGAAATATTCTCGGAATTGGACGAAATCAACGCCCAGGGTCCTATTTTGCCACGAAGCTTCCAGAAGACCGGAGAGTCAACGAAGTGGGGCCACGAGGCGGCCAGATGATAGGGCGGCGCGGCCCAAGCCCTGGCCGCGCCACCCTGTCATCTGGGCCCCTCGTGATGCCCCTTGACCTGCCCTTCCGCCTACAAATAGCCTTCGTCGCGAAACCCCCAGTACCGAGAGCCACGATACGGAAAACCTTCCAGAGACTCTACGCCAATCCCATCCCGGGGGATTCAGGAGATCGCCTCCGGCACCCTGCCGGAGAGGGGAATCATCTCCCGGAGGACTCTACGCCGCCATGGTCGCCTCCGGAGTGATGAGTGAGTAGTCTACCCCTGGACAATGGGTCCATAGCAGTAGCTAGATGGTTGTCTTCTTCTCATTGTGCTTAATTGTCGGGTCTTGTGAGCTGCCGAACATGATCAAGATCATCTATCTGTAATTCTATATGTTGTGTTTGTTGGGATCCGATGAATAGAGAATACTTGTTATGTTGATTATCAATTTATATCTATGTGTTGTTTATGATCTTGCATGCTCTCCGTTATTAGTAGAGGCTCTGGCCAAGTTTTTGCTATTAACTCCAAGAGGGGGTATTTATGCTCGATAGTGGGTTCATGTCTCCGTGAATCTGGGGAAGTGACAGAAATCTCTAAGATTATGGATGTGCTGTTGCCACTAGGGATAAAACATTGGTGCTATGTTCGAGGATGTAGTTACTGATTACATTACGCGCAATACTTAATGCAATTGTCTGTTGTTAGCAACTTAATACTGGAGGGGGTTCGAATGATAACCTGAAGGTGGACTTTTTAGGCATAGATGCATGCTGGATAGCGGTCTATGTACTTTGTCGTAATGCCTAATTAAATCTCACTATACTCATCATAATATGTATGTGCATGGTCATGCCCTCTCTATTTGTCAATTGCCCAACTGTAATTTGTTCACCCAACATGCTATTTATCTTATGGGAGAGACACCTCTAGTGAACTGTGGACCCCGGTCCAATTCTCTATACTGAAATACAATCTACTGCAATAATGTTCTACTGTTTTCTGCAAACAATCATCTTCCACACTATACATCTAATCCTTTGTTACAGCAAGCCGGTGAGATTGACAACCTCGCTGTTTCGTTGGGGCAAAGTACTTGGTTTGTGTTGTGCAGGTTCCACGTTGGCGCCGGAATCCCTGGTGTTGTGCTGCACTACATCTCGCCGCCATCAACCTTCAATGTGCTTCTTGGCTCCTACTGGTTCGATTAAACCTTGGTTTCATACTGAGGGAAAACTTGCCGCTGTACGCATCACACCTTCCTCTTGGGGTTCCCAACGGTCGCGTGCTGTACGCGTATCAAGACTGTTTTCTGGCGCCGTTGTGAGATCAAGACACGCTGCAAGGGGAGTCTCCACATCGCAATCTCTTTACTTTGTTTTTGTCTTGCTTAGTTTTATTTACTACTTTGTTTGCTGCACTAAATCAAAATACAAAAAAAATTAGTTGCTAGTTTTACTTTATTTGCTATCTTGTTTGCTATATCAAAAACACAAAAAAATTAGTTACTTGCTTTTACTTTATTTATTTCATTATGTTTTCTTTTAATTTTACCCTAAAAAATATGCCGGTAGGGCGCGGGTCTATAATTGGGAGAAATAATATAGAAGAATTTTTCAACCATGTTAGTACCGTTGATGATTTTGAAGATAGACACTTGGTAGACCTTGCTCCTACTTATGAAATTGCCGCTGCTGCTTTAGTTCGTATGATGGAAACTAAATTTGTTAATCTTAATCCTATAATCCAACACATGTTTCTTACACTTGATGATATGGAAGAAGGGGAAAAGAAAGATTTTGTTTTAGAAACCCTTCTTAGAGAATTTGGTGGTATAGCAAGAGAGGCTAGAAAGGTCTTTGCTAAATATAATATGCTTGGTTCTTATACCAATTTTGTTAGTCTCCTTGAAAAAATGGACATGGAGAGAATAAGGTACACTAATAATATTAATTATGGTGGGGAGATCAAAGCACCAATACCATGCAAGCTCCTAGCGATGAATGATGCACTAGAAAATAACTATGCTTGGCTTGTTCCTGAAAATTTGTTTGATGAGAGTAGCAAGCCCAAGACTAATGAAAAGGGAGACGCTAAAACTTATGTATCTAATATACTATGCCTGGTTCAGAAAACTCCACATCCCGCTGTAGATGTACCATCCTCCGACAATACTTGATACACACTTTCTGCGCCTAGCTGAAAGGCGTTAAAGAAAAGCGCTTATGGGAGACAACCCATGTTTTTACTATAGTACTTTGTTTTTATATTTGTGTCTTGGAAGTTGTTTACTACTGTAGCAACCTCTCCTTATCTTAGTTTAGTGTTTTGTTGTGCCAAGTAAAGTCGTTGATAGTAAAGTTCATACTAGATTTGGATTACTGCGCAGAAACAGATTTCTTTGCTGTCACGAATCTGGGAAAAATTCTCTGTAGGTAACTCAGAAAATTATGCCAATTTACGTGAGTGATCCCCAGATATGTACGCAACTTTCATTCAATTTGAGCATTTTCATTTGAGCAAGTCTGGTGCCTCAATAAAATTCGTCAATACGAACTGTTCTGTTTTTGACAGATTCTGCCTTTTATTTCGCATTGCCTGTTTTGTTATGTTCGATGGATATTTCGATTCCATTGACTTTCAGTAGCTTTGTGCAATGTCCAGAAGTGTTAAGAATGATTATGTCACCTCTGAACATGTATATTTTGATTGTGCACTAACCCTCTAATGAGTTGTTTTGAGTTTGGTGTGGAGGAAGTTTTCAAGGATCAAGAGAGGGAGATGATACAACATGATCAAGGAGAGTGAAAGCTCTAAGCTTGGGGATGCCCCGGTGGTTCACCCCTGCATATATCAAGAAGACTCAAGCGTCTAAGCTTGGGGATGCCCAAGGCATCCCCTTCTTCATCGACAACATTATCAGGTTCCTCCCCTGAAACTATATTTTTATTCCGTCACATCTTATGTACTTTGCTTGGAGCGTCGGTTTGTTTTTATTGTTTTGTTTGAATAAAATGGATCCTAGCATTCATTGTGTGGGAGAGAGACACGCTCCGCTGTAGCATATGGACAAGTATGTCCTTAGGCTCTACTCATAATATTCATGGCAAAGTTTCTTCTTCGTTAAATTGTTATATGGTTGGAATTGGAAAATGATACATGTAGTAATTTGCTAAAATGTCTTGGATAATGTGATACTTGGCAATTGTTGTGCTCATGATTAAGCTCTTGCATCATATACTTTGCACCTATTAATGAAGAAATACATAGAGCATGCTAAAATTTGGTTTGCATATTTGGTCTCTCTAAAGTCTAGATAATTTCTAGTATTGAGTTTGAACAACAAGGAAGACGGTGTAGAGTCTTATAATGTTTTCAATATGTCTTTTATGTGAGTTTTGCTACACAGCTTCATCCTTGTGTTTGTTTCAAATAGCCTTGCTAGCCTAAACCTTGTATCGAGAGGGAATACTTCTCATGCATCCAAAATACTTGAGCCAACCACTATGCCATTTGTGTCCACCATATCTACCTACTACATGGTATTTCTCCGCCATTCCAAAGTAAATTGCTTGAGTGCTACCTTTAAATTTCCATTCTTCACCTTTACAATATATAGCTCATGGGACAAATAGCTTAAAAACTATTGTGGTATTGAATATGTACTTATGCACTTTATCTCTTATTAAGTTGCTTGTTGTGCGATAACCATGTTCCTGGGGACGCCATCAACTACTCTTTGTTGAATATCATGTGAGTTGCTATGCATGTTCGTCTTGTCTGAAGTAAGGGCGATTTACCACCTTATGATTAGAGCATGCATATTGTTAGAGAAGAACATTGGGCCGCTAACTAAAGCCATGATCCATGGTGGAAGTTTCAGTTTTGGACATATATCCTCAATCTCATATGAGAAAATTAATTGTTGCTACATGCTTATGCATAAAAGAGGAGTCCATTATCTGTTGTCTATGTTGTCCCGGTATGGATGTCTAAGTTGAGAATAATCAATAGCGAGAAATCCAATGCGAGCTTTCTCCTTAGACCTTTGTACAGGCGGCATAGAGGTACCCCTTTGTGATACTTGGTTAAAACATGTGCATTGTGATAATCCCGGTAATCCAAGCTAATTAGGACAAGGTGCGGGCACTATTAGTATACTATGCATGAGGCTTGCAACTTGTAAGATATAATTTACATGATACATATGCTTTATTACTACCGTTGACAAAATTGTTTCTTGTTTTCAAAATCAAAGCTCTAGCACAAATATAGCAATCGATGCTTTCCTCTTTGAAGGACCATTCTTTTACTTTTATTGTTGAGTCAGTTCACCTATCTCTCTCCATCTCAAGAAGCAAACACTTGTGTGAACTGTGCATTGATTCCTACATATTTGCATATTGCACTTGTTATATTACTTTACATTGACAATATCCATGAGATATACATGTTATAAGTTGAAAGCAACCGCTGAAACTTAATCTTCCTTTGTGTTGCTTCAACGCTTCTACTATGAATTATTGCTTTATGAGTTAACTCTTATGCAAGACTTATTGATGCTTGTCTTGAAGTACTATTCATGAAAAGTCTTTGCTATATGATTCATTTGACTCATGTCATATACATTGTTTTGATCGCTGCATTCACTACATATGCTTTACAATAGTATGATCAAGGTTATGATGGCATGTCACTCCAGAAATTATCTTTGTTTATCGTTTACCTGCTCGGTACGAGCAGGAACTAAGCTTCGGGATGCTGATACGTCTCCGACGTATCGATAATTTCTTATGTTCCATGCCACATTATTGATGATATCTACATGTTTTATGCACACTTTATGTCATATTTGTGCATTTTCTGGAACTAACCTATTAACAAGATGCCGAAGTGCCAGCTTTGTTTTTCTGCTGTTTTTGGTTTCAGAAATCCTAGTAAGGAAATATTCTCGGAATTGGACGAAATCAACGCCCAGGGTCCTATTTTGCCACGAAGCTTCCAGAAGACCGGAGAGTCAACGAAGTGGGGCCACGAGGCGGCCAGATGATAGGGCGGCGCGGCCCAAGCCCTGGCCGCGCCACCCTGTCATCTGGACCCCTCGTGATGCCCCTTGACCTGCCCTTCCGCCTACAAATAGCCTTCGTCGCGAAACCCCCAGTACCGAGAGCCACGATACGGAAAACCTTCCAGAGACGCCGCCGCCGCCAATCCCATCTCGGGGGATTCAGGAGATCGCCTCCGGCACCCTGCCGGAGAGGGGAATCATCTCCCGGAGGACTCTACACCGCCATGGTCGCCTCCGGAGTGATGAGTGAGTAGTCTACCCCTGGACTATGGGTCCATAGCAGTAGCTAGATGGTTGTCTTCTCCTCATTGTGCTTAATTGTCGGGTCTTGTGAGCTGCCGAACATGATCAAGATCATCTATCTGTAATTCTATATGTTGTGTTTGTTGGGATCCGATGAATAGAGAATACTTGTTATGTTGATTATCAATTTATATCTATGTGTTGTTTATGATCTTGCATGCTCTCCGTTATTAGTAGAGGCTCTGGCCAAGTTTTTGCTATTAACTCCAAGAGGGGGTATTTATGCTCGGTAGTGGGTTCATGTCTCCGTGAATCTGGGGAAGTGACAGAAATCTCTAAGATTATGGATGTGCTGTTGCCACTAGGGATAAAACATTGGTGCTATGTTCGAGGATGTAGTTACTGATTACATTACGTGCAATACTTAATGCAATTGTCTGTTGTTAGCAACTTAATACTGGAGGGGGTTCGGATGATAACCTGAAGGTGGACTTTTTAGGCATAGATGCATGCTGGATAGCGGTCTATGTACTTTGTCGTAATGCCTAATTAAATCTCACTATACTCATCATAATATGTATGTGCATGGTCATGCCCTCTCTATTTGTCAATTGCCCAACTGTAATTTGTTCACCCAACATGCTATTTATCTTATGGGAGAGACACCTCTAGTGAACTGTGGACCCCGGTCCAATTCTCTATACTGAAATACAATCTACTGCAATACTGTTCTACTGTTTTCTGCAAACAATCATCTTCCACACTATACATCTAATCCTTTGTTACAGCAAGCCGGTGAGATTGACAAACTCGCTGTTTCGTTGGGGCAAAGTACTTGGTTTGTGTTGTGCAGGTTCCACGTTGGCGCCGGAATCCCTGGTGTTGCGCCGCACTACATCTCGCCGCCATCAACCTTCAACGTGCTTCTTGGCTCCTACTGGTTCGATTAAACCTTGGTTTCATACTGAGGGAAAACTTGCCACTGTACGCATCACACCTTCCTCTTGGGGTTCCCAACGGTCGCGTGCTGTACGCGTATCATACAACACCGCCACCAAAGGAAGATCCTGTCTTTGATTTAAAACCATTGCCTGATAATCTTAAATATGCTCATATTGATGATAAGAAAATATATCCTATTATTATTAGTTCTAAGCTTTCAGAGTTTGAAGAAGAAAGGTTATTGGAAATATTGAAGAAACACCGAGGTGCTATTGGCTACACTCTTGATGACTTGAAGGGGATTTCTCCCTCTATTTGCCAACATGCCATTAATATGGAAGATGATGCGAAGCCTGTTGTTGAACCTCAGCGTCGTCTAATTCCTAAGATGAAGGATGTGGTAAGAAATGAGGTATTAAGACTTCTTGAAGCTGGTATTATATATCCTATTGCCGATAGTAGATGGGTTAGTCCTGTGCATTGTGTTCCTAAGAAAGGAGGAATGACTGTTGTGCCTAATGATAATGATGAGCTCATACCTCAAAGAGTAGTTGTAGGGTATAGAATGTGCATTGATTATTGAAAAGTTAATAAAGTTACTAAGAAAGATCATTACCCTTTACCTTTTATTGATCAAATGTTAGAAAGGTTGTCTAAGAATACTCACTTTTGCTTTCTTGATGGTTATTCTGGGTTTTCACAAATTGCTGTTAAAACTAAGGATCAAGAGAAAACCACTTTCACTTGTCCCTATGGAACTTATGCTTATAGACCCTTTTGGTTTATGTAATGCTCCTGCTACTTTTCAAAGATGCATGTCTGCTATTTTTCATGGCTTTTGCGAGAGTATTGTAGAGGTATTCATGGATGATTTTTCTGTCTATGGGAATTCTTTTGATAATTGCTTGCGGAACCTTGATAAAGTTTTGCAGAGATGTGAAGAAACTAACCTTGTTCTTAATTGGGAGAAATGCCACTTTATGGTTAATGAAGGAATTGTATTGGGACATAAAATTTCCGAGAGAGGTATTGAAGTTGATAGAGCTAAAGTTGAAGCAATTGAGAAGATGCCCTACCCTAGGGATGTTAAAGGTATTCGTAGTGTTCTTGGTCATGCTGGGTTTTATAGGAGGTTTATTAAAGACTTCTCCAAGATTTCAAAGCATCTTACTAATCTTCTTCAAAAAGATGTACCTTTTGTTTTTGATGATGATTGTAAGGAAGCTTTTGAAACTCTAAAGAAAGCCTTAACAACTGCTCCTATAGTTGAACCTCCTGATTGGAACTTACCATTTGAAATTATGTGTGATGCTAGTGATTTTGCTGTAGGCGCTGTTCTTGGACAGCGAGTAAATAAAAATTGAATGTTATTCATTATGCTAGTAAAACTCTTGATGCTGCTCAAAGAAATTATGCTACTACTGAAAAAGAATTGTTAGCTGTAGTCTTTGCTTGTGATAAGTTTAGATCTTATATTGTTGATTCAAAAGTTACTATTCATACTGATCATGCTGCAATCAGATACCTTATGCAAAAGAAAGATGCTAAGCCAAGGATTATTAGATGGGTACTTCTGTTGCAAGAATTTGATTTACATATTGTAGATAGGAAAGGTGCTGTTAATCCCGTTGCTGATAATTTGTCTAGATTGGAAAATATTGCTTATGATCCTGTTCCTGTTAATGATAGTTTTCCAAATGAACAATTGGCTGTAATAAAGGTGAGCTCGCGAGACAGTCCTTGGTATGCTGATTATGCTAACTTTATTGTTTCCAAGTACTTGCCTCCAACCTTTTCAGCCCAGTAAAGGAGGAAATTCTTTTATGACTTGAGGCATTATTTTTGGGATGACCCACACTTATATAAAGAAGGAGTGGATGGTATTCTGCGAAGATGTGTTCCCGAATATGAACAGCAAGAGATATTGAGTAAATGTCAGGGTAGTGCTTATGGAGGACATCACGCCGGAGATAGAACCGCCCAAAAGGTTCTACAATCAGGTTTTTATTGGCCAACTCTCTTCAAAGATGCAAGGAAGTTTATTTTATCTTGTGATGAATGTCAAAGGGTTGGTAATATTTCTAGACGCAATGAAATGCCTATGAATTATACTCTTGTTATTGAACCGTTTGATTGTTGGGGATTTGACTTCATGGGACCTTTTCCCTCTTCAGAAGGTAACACTCATATACTTGTTGCTGTTGATTATGTTACTAAATGGGTGGAAGCCATACCTACAAAAAGTGCTGATGGTGAGACCTCTTTAAAGATGCTTTTAGATATTATTTTTCCTCGATTTGGAGTTCCTAGATATATTATGACTGATGGAGGTTCTCATTTTATTCATGGCGGTTTTAGAAAAACTCTTGCTAAATATGGTATTAATCATAGAATTGCTTCCGCTTATCATCCTCAAACTAGTGGGCAAGTAGAACTATCAAATAGAGAAATTAAATCTATCTTGCAAAAGATTGTTAATAAAACTATAAAGAATTGGGCTAGTAAATTGAAGGAAGCACTATGGGCTTATAGAACTGCTTATAAAAATCCCATGGGAATGTCACCTTATAAAATGGTTTATGGAAAAGCTTGTCATTTACCTTTAGAACTAGAGCACAAAGCTTATTGGGCTGTTAGAGAACTAAATAAAGATCCTAAACTAGCCGGTAAGAAGAGGTTGCTGCAATTGAGTTCTCTAGATGAATGGAGAAGTGAAGCTTATGAAAATGCTAAACTCTTTAAAGAGAAAGTTAAAAAATGGCATGATAGAAGGATTATCAAAAGAGAATTTAATATTGGGGATAAAGTGAAAGTATAGAGATGGTAAACCTAGAGGGGGGGGGGGGGTGAATAGGTTTCTACAGATTTTAATTCTTTCTTTGCAATATTAGGCTTTGCGGAATATGAAGGTGAGCCTAATGCAAACTAGGTGAAGCAACCTATATGAAGATACAACTATCTCGAGCACGAAGGCTCTCTCAGGCAGTTTAAATCACAAGTAAGGAGTTCGGTTAGAGATAACCGATAGCACGCGGAGACGAGGATGTATTCCCGTGTTCCCTTGCTTTGCAACAAGGTACGTCACGTTTGGAGGGGTGGAGGTCCCACGAAGGATTCCCCACGCCACGAAGGCTCACCCTATTCTCCGGAGCCTATCCCACAAAGGAATAGCTCACTCACTTGTGCTAGACTTTGAGGTAGCCTCCAAACCTTCACAATCTTGCCCGGAGCAAATCCACAGCCCGGATGCTTCCGGACTCCTCTTGCCCACCTAGGGTTTCCAAGGAACCGTAGGAAGCAAGCTTCTCGATGAATACAAGGGGGAATGAGATTTGGTTTGGTAGAACAGTAGATCGGGTCCTCCTCTAGTGATTCCCCGGAGGGATTTGAGTTTGGGTGGAGGAGGAGGGAGATCAGAGGCTTTTGGTGTTTCTAATAATGGAGTAAGAGAGAGAAAGAGCTCAAGAACAGCTTGTAGTGTGTTGCCTAGCTGTTCAGAGGTAGGAGAAGGCCTATTTATAGTGTTCTTCGAAATATGGCCGTTGGTCACTTGCCACCTCAGCATTTTCCTCGACAAACCCGGTTGACCGGACCACAGACCGGACAGCCCGGTGGGGAGGCCGGTCGGACCGGACCGGCGACCGGATTCCCTTTGCGTCGTCCTGGAGCTCCTTCGGTTGGCGGCCGGTTGGCGCCCGGTTGGCGCCCGGTCGACCGGACCGAGCGCCGGACTCGCCACCGCCGGTCAGAGCCGGCTGACCGGTCGGCAACCAGATCTGCTGGCTCTTCGTTTGGAGCCCGGTTGGCGCCCGGTTGACCGGCCAGCACGCCGGACTGGCCGGTTGCTGGCCCGGTTGGACCGGGCTGCAGGCCGGATTTCTCCTGTAGACCCCTTTTTGATTGTTGTTGAAGTGGGGGGTCTCCTTTAGCCTTCTTGTTCCTTTGATACATCATTTACGCCTCATTGCCTAATACCTGAGATTATCCTTATAAAACATATTAGGCCAAATACTTTAGCACGGTGTCATTGTTACCAAAATAATGGATAAGGGTAAAATACCCTTACAATCTCCCCCTTTTTGGTATACGATGACAAACCGAGCTAGAGTCACAAATAGATATTATGATAAGCTCTAAACCTTGATTCCATATAAGATATTACGACAGCTCCCCCATAATGTGTGCACTTGGAGAATTTGCGTTTGAATGCAAAGTGCACCATTTGTGGAACATGAGAAGCTCCCCCAATATCTTTAGGAAACAAGCATGGTATGGAGATGTGCATATCAAGATATATAAGCATAGCACACATAATCATCCTAACATAGAGTAGCACACATAATAGTCATCCATACACATCCATACACGAATTATTGGAGATAGCAAATGGTTCTTGAAAAACTCAAAGTAAACAAGCACAAGCCATATAAAATCCAAATAAAGCAACTCCCATGGCTTGTGGCAATCAAAGAACCCCGTGGTCCTAGACTCTACTCTCTTCTCCCCCTTTGGCATCGGAACACCAAAAAGGCGAAGAAAAGAGGAGAGATGCTATCGCACCCATCAGTAGTGACCAAACCCGATCGAGGAGGAGCTCTCGCCAGCATCGCGTGCAGCCGCATCACCCTCATCGTCATCATCATCATCAGCAGCAGGAGTGGGAGCACGAGCAGTCCTAGGAGGGAGAGCACCATGAGCGTACACGGAGAAGTCGAAGTTCTGGATCATCTCATCGGTAAGAAGAGGCATCTCCCACTGAGGTGCTACCACAGGCTCCATCTCAGGTCCAGGAGGAGGAACAGGGTGGTTCCTTGAGGTCATGAACTCAGTCTGGCGCCTCCGTGTCTCCTGGGTCATAGTAAGGGTCTGATGTGCAACATCATTGGTGTTCTTGCACATCTGCCACATGCTGGAGAAGAAGCGAGCGGCCCCATGCTGGGAGCGCCGAGAGTGACTGGAGCTAGCATCATGATCATGGTGGGCCTTGGAACGGCGCTCAGTGGAGGGCATCATGGAGGGAACGTCTGGACGAGTGGCCTCCTGAATGGGTATCCTGAATGGGTCCATGATGACTCTTTCACCAAGGACGTTGAGAGGAGCGGGGACAATGTAGTTGATGAGCCGCTGAACATACTGAGCATAGTTGGGAGTCATGCGGTCCATAATTGCTCGCTTCAGTTCACAATAGATAAGATCACAGCTAGGATGACAATAGTACATCAGATTTAGGTGATAGTTCCGGACTTCACTGGTGTCGCCAGACTTGCTGATGAGGCTCTCACGGAACATCTTGGCAAGTACAAGATATGAGTAGTACATCCCAAAGATAGTGGGAGGTCCAGGCGTAGGGTTCGCAGGATAGCAGAAGGAGATGTCACCCTTAGTAAGCTTGGACCGTGAATGAATCTTGTACCCTGGAACACTGTCATCACCACAACCCATGGCTGCACGGAACTGAGAGTAGGAGCATGAGTACTTCTCCTTGCCAGTCATCCAGGTGATGGTGCGGTCCGCATCATCATGGAAGAAGACGGTGCAGTGGAACTGACGGACAAGGAGGGGACAGAAGGTAGGATCGTCTTGTTGATCATCAGGCTTGAGGCACACAAGGTCATACAATCCCATGCCCTTCAAGGTTTGAACCACAAAGCGGTAATTTGTGGCGTCATGCAAGGCAAACTCGTCAGGATTGATGGCCTTGGGTGATACAATATCACCATTCTTCATAAACTCATGAGAATCATAGTAACCATCCCATAGGGCTGCTTGTGTCTTGGTCCAGAAGAGCTTGTCCCCACGTGTGTAAGTCCGTTGCTCAAAGCGATACAGATTCACCATTCTCCATTCCTGCCACTCAACACGGTTTGCATTCCCAACATTGACAGTTGGCACTATCTCATCATCCTCTTGGGCGGCATGCTTATCCTTTTTCTTGCCACCAACAGACTTGGTTCTACCCCCAGCTGAGCTGCCAATGTCAGTACCCTGATGAGCTTGAGGGGGTACGCGACCACTAGAACGGCGGGGAGGATCAGCAGTCCTTCCTCTCTTGGCAACATTGCCACGTGGCTCACCACTCCAACTACCTGTGAATGAGAAAATAGAGCAAAGCAGTGGGGTAAGTGTACATGTCATCAGTAAGAGGGAAGCCAAAAGAGCATAGCATATATCCAAGTGTATTGATAAGTTTGTGCGAAAACTGGGCAATCCGGCGCACAGGCCGGTCCAACCGGGCAGCAGACCGGACGAGCCGGTTGGCGCCCGGTTGACCGGGCCGGCCGGTTGAGCGGCCGGTCGACCGGGCTGGTGACCGGATCTGTCGATGTGTGAAGTTTTGCCCAGATTTTCTACCACAAATTCATGCAAAGACTCATAAACTTGAATATAGACTATAGCAATATAGTGGAGTAAGTGCATTGTGTTGTGAGACACTCTAAAGGCACGAGGACTTACAAACCCTAACCCTAACCCTAAATTTTCCCAAAACTTGTCCAAAATTTGCAATGTGTGAGGGGGACTAGAGGATAGGGAGAAAGGGAGAGTACATTACCCGAAGACATTGTCCTCCTTGATCAAGAGAACAAGAAGAACACAAGGTAAGGCTTGAAAACCAAGAACACCAAAAATTCCCGAACTAGCTTGAGAGGGCTCAAATCCTGCGGTGGAGATGTCCCAAAGAGCCCGATCTATGTTTTGGTGGAGTTTGGGGGGTTCTTGTGGTGGGAACGGCCTAGATCTTGTTGGAGGTGATCAGGGCGCTGGCCATGGAGTGTGGAGGTTGGGGAACAATGGGGAAGATGACCCCAAGGGGTATCCCTTCCCCAATTTATAGTAGGCTGCGCGGCCGGTCAGGCGCCCGGTCGACCGGACCTGGCGCCGGCTGACCCGGCCCAGAGCCCGGTTGGCGCCCGGTCAACCGGACCATCCGGTCAGGGACCCGGTCCAACCGGGCCAGGGACCGGCCAGCCCAGATTTGTCTAATTTTGCCTCGTTTTTGCCCCTATGCTTTGTGTAAATGTGTGTGAGTGCTCAAATGATGACATGTACATATAGATAGATAGATGATGATGAGATGAGCATAGACATGGGGTTGGAAACACAAAGTTCTCTAGGCATACCCATTGGAGAGAAAATTCAAACAAGATGTGAATAGCAACAATGGGCATGATTCGAAGTATATATCAAGAATCATAAGTCATTTTGGAAATGATGTTCGCAATAAGATCATTTGGCCTTATATACTCAAATCAAGTTGTAATGAAGGCTCAATGAGGGGCGGGGGATTACTCCCCCTATGTGAAAGCGCAAATGTCATGAGACCTCGAAGAGACATGCTTGGGTCCATATAATGACATTGGGTCTATTTATGTTGCACACATAGGTATGCATCGTACCAAGACATGGTAGGATGACTATCCCCATATGTGCTATGCCTCTAAGCTAGATAGCAAGATAAATGCAAGAATATAGTGCAAGAAGTTAATCAATCCAAGTTTTTAGGATCAAGAATACCAAGTTCTCCTCTCAAGTTAACAAAGCGGGCTTCATCCAAAAGCTTAGTGAAAATATCCGCCAATTGGTAGGTTGTTCCCACATGAGTGAGATCAATATCCTTATTGGCAACATGATCACGTAGGAAGTGATGGCAAATGTCAATATGTTTGGTGCGACAATGTTGAACCGGGTTGTTGGCGATCTTTATTGCACTTTCATTGTCACAAAGAAGAGGCACCGTACCAAGAGACACACCATAGTCTTTCAAGGTTTGCTTCATCCATAACAATTGAGTGCAACAAGATGCCGCGGATATGTATTCGGCTTCGGCGGTGGATAGGGCGGTGGAGTTTTGTTTCTTGGATGACCAACTCACCAATGACCGGCCAATAAATTGGCAAGCCCCGGAGGTAGACTTCCGATCAACCTTATCACCGGCTCAATCGGAATCCGAATAGCCAATGAGTTCAAAGGTTGACCCCTTTGGATACCATAGCCCGAGAGTAGGAGTGAGAACAAGGTATCTTAGAATCCGTTTGACCGCCACTAAATGGCTCTCCTTGGGAGCGGATTGAAAACGAGCACACATCCCTACACTTAGCATGATATCCGGCCTAGAGGCACAAAGGTAGAGCAAGGATCCTATCACGGAGTGGTATACCTTTATGTCCACATCCTTCTCACCGTCACATGAACCAAGTTGCCCCTTTACGGGCATGGGTGTCTTCATTGGACTCGCATTGGTCATGTTGAATTTCTTGAGCATGTCCCTCACATACTTTTCTTGAGAGATGAAGGTGCCTTTTGCAAGTTGCCTCACTTGGAAGCCTAGGAAGAACTTCAACTCTCCCATCATGGACATCTCAAATTTCCTAGTCATCAATAGCTCAAAAGCTTTGTTATGATTGGGGTTAGTTCTACCAAAGATAATATCATCAACATATATTTGACATATAAAGAGGCCACCCCCTTTAACCCGCTTGGTGAAAAGGGTGGAATCGACCGTACCCATGCAAAACCCATCATGTAGTAAGAAATCCCTAAGGAACTCATACCAAGCACGTGGATCTTGCTTGAGACCGTAGAGTGCCTTATGGAGTAAATACACGTGGTTGGGTCGGCATGGGTCTTCGAAACCCGGGGGTTGAGCCACATATGCGGTTTCTTTTAGGGGACCATTCAAAAATGCACTTTTCACATCCATTTGATATAATTTGAAATTGTGGAAAGATGCAAATGCAAGCAAAAGACGAATAGCTTCAAGACGGGCTACCGGCGCAAAGGTATCCTCAAAATCCATACCTTCTATTTGGGCAAACCCTTGCGCCACTAACCTTGCTTTGTTTCGTATGACAATGCCATTCTCATCTTGCTTGTTCTTGAATACCCATTTGGTCCCAATGACATTGATGCGATGATCCTTGGGTCTCTCAACTAGAGACCATACTTCATTACGAGTGAAACACTCCAATTCTTCTTGCATGGCAATTACCCAATCCGGATCGACCAAGGCTTCATGTACCTTAAGTGGTTCAAAACTAGACACAAAAGCATGATGTTGACAATAAGTGATAAGTAATGCATGGTGTCTACGAGTTACCACTCCTCTTGAGATGCTACCAAGGACTTGATCCACTTTCATGTCACTTGCCCTTGTAGCGGCCTTGATCTTCCAAACGGTTCCTTCATGATCAATGAATTCATCTCTTGCTAGTACTTGATCATGAGGGACCACTTGAGCTTGATCATGAGTTGAGGATGTTTCTTGATCATCATCATGGTCTTGCTCCGTGGAATGAGGATCTTCTTCTTGTTTTTCGGAACGTGACTCATCTTGAGTAGAGGATGGTTCTTGAGTTGCACTTGATGGTTCGGCTTGAGTTGAGCTAGGCTCCACTTGTGGCGTGCTTGAAACATCTACTCCATCATCTTTATCATCATTATGAACTTCCATGGGCCGGATGTGTCCAATGCCCATATGCTTGATGGCACTAGATGGATCATCATCATTACCTGCAACACATGGAACAACTTGCTCCACTTGGGAGCCATTATCCTCCAAGAACACCACGTCACAAGATACTTCAATAGTCCCGGTGGACCGGTTGTAGTATCTATAGGCGTGAGAGTTCTCCGCATATCCAACAAATATACCCTCTATGGTTCTAGTTTCAAATTTACCGAGCTTTCCTTTGTTGTTTTTAACAAGATATTTGCATCCAAAAACACGAATGTACATGACGTTAGGCTTGTTACCGGTAAGGAGCTCGTATGGAGTTTTGTTGTGGAGGGGACAGAGGAAGAGCCGGTTGGAGTAGTGAACGGCCGTAGAGATGGCTTCTCCCCAAAAATTGTGGGGTGAGTTGAATTCACTCAACATGGTTCTTGCCATCTCAATGCACTACAAGAAAAGTTCTGATAGGCAACGTCTCAAAATCGTCCGCTAAGGGGTGTTTTTCGTCGCCTATGGGCCTAACCCGATGATATGGGTTCTGTTGTCGAAACTGCGCCAGGCAAAGTCCTACCACGTATTTTTCGGTCCGTCGCGCTTGGGTGCCCTTCCGCCACGGAAAATCGGACCGTTGCAGAAGTGTTTCCGGGAGCCCATTGACTGCTGACATCATGCAAACTGCCACGTGGCAGACGCCGTTAACTGGCAGTTAACGGCGTTAACCGCTGAAACCCCGTGGTAGATGGTAGGCCCACACGAGGCCTGCCACGTCTTAAGCGGGCCGGCCCATTAAGTTTGCGGGCCGGGCCAGCTGACTTAGTTTGACCGGTCAACTATATAGCTGGGCTGGTCCATTAGTTACGTGGGCCGGGCCTAACCTCTAAGGTTGACTGGTCAAAAGATTAATGGGCCGGCCCGCTAAGCATGTGGGCCGGGCCGAATGCACTCGTTTACCGGGCTGGCCCATTTACAAAGTGGGGTCCACCTTAAAGCAAGTGGGCCGGCCCAAGAAGTTATTGGGCCGGCCCAATAAGCATGTGGGTCCCACTTTCCTGCTATCGGGCCGGCCCATTTAGTACGTGGGGTCCACATTAGATCAAATGGGCCGGGCCAAAAGCACAGGTGGGTCCCACTTTCCTGTTAAAGGGTCGGCCCATTTAGTATGTAGGGTCCACCATATAGCAAGTGGGTCGGCCCAACAAGATAGCGGGCCGGGCCAAAAGCACTGGTGGGACCCACTTTCCTGTTAAAGGGCCGACCCATTTAGTATGTGGGGTCCACCATACAGCAAGTGGGCTGGCCCAACACGCTAGTGGGCCGGGCCAAAACCACAGGTGGGTCCCACTTTCCTCTTACAGGGCCGGCCCATTTAGTATGTGGGGTCCACCATGTAGCAAGTGGGCCGGCCCAACAAGATAGTGGGCCGGGCCAAAAGCATAGGTGGGTCCCACTTTCCTCTTAAAGGGCCGGCCCATTTAGTATGTGGGGTCCACCACAAAAGCAATTGGGCTGGCCCAACTAGTTAGTGGGCCGGCCCAGTAGTTTGTGGGGTCCACCTTATAGTAAGTGGGCCGGCCCAATTAGTGTGTGGGGTCCTCCATAAATCAAGTGGGCTGGCCCAATAAGTAAGTGGGCCAGCCTGTTTAGTTGCTGTTTATATGCCAGCATAATAGGCGCTTTAGGATTTTGCGGGCCGGCACATATGTGATTTCGCTTAATTGGGCCATTTAAGGGATGGGAATTCGTGATTTAGATACTTAGAATATTTACGCGTCATTGATTTCTGTCGGATAGCCTCACTTACCACAAGCACCAAAGAAAAAATGCGCGAAAGAACTATAAAAACTAACTAAATATTACATCAGTTGCAAGGCTTTGAAAAAATATTACAGAACCCAGCGAAATTGAATGGTAATTAAACCTAGCAATACAATGAAGCGATCCGGCAATCTTTTAAGTTGTCCATGCAGCACCTATATCTGAAACAAAGACATTACAAGTTAAGACAACAACAATGGAAAGGCAAATACACTACAATATTGTTTGCCAAAGAATTTGGAAGTCATCATTTCGTCGTTATAACAAGATCATTGTAATGCGCACAATAAGCAAACAAAGAGTGCATGCCGCATACCAACAGCCAATATAACAGAGCATGTTAGAATGAAACAGCAGACTTACTAAGCCGAGTCCCATGCAAACCAACATGTTCAGGGAGTACAAAATTGGCATGAACAACATAGTAGCAAAGCTATAAATTTTGTAACAACGATCGAGCAAGATGAAGTTATGATGGCTACATCTACGAGAAGCGAGGAATGTAAACCGAACATAGTAGCAGGCTATAAATTTTGTAACAACGACTGAGCAAGATGAAGTTACGATGGCAAAAGCTAAAGAGGAGGGAATGTGAACCAACATGTGCCAAGTGCAATTACTTCATTTTGGCCGTGAACTAAACAATACTCCTGAACTTATAGTTAAGGGGATGCAAATCAAGATGTTTCGGGATATAAACTTGTAATGAGCAACACGTAGAGGATAGTTAATGCTGGAGCTTAGGATGGACCAGATACAGAATATAGTGGGATCACCTGTGAACTTGTATAAGAGGGAATGCAAACCAATATGTTCAGCATTCCATATGTGAGCTTCATGCCAAGTCAGAGAAACAAGTCAATAATGCAGCTTTTGAAGAACAAGATGGCACGCAAAATTATTATCTAGTAATATGACAAGTTTATTTGTACTACAGGCTAGATAGCAGAGTGATAGCATGCCAAACTAAGTCCTTACTTTGTTAGCTTACAATGAAGTAGATACAAAACAATGGCATCACCTGTAGTACAGGGAATGCAAGCCAACATGTTCATGGAGTAAAAAATTGGCACAAACAACATAGTAGCAGGCCATAATTTTTGTAACAACGACTGAGCAAGATAAAGTTATGATGGCTAGATCTACAGAGGAGGCAATGTAAACCAAATATAGAAGTTATGATGCCAAAAGCTATAGAGCAGGGAATGCGAACCAACATGTGCAATTACTTAAAATTGGCCATGAACTAAATAATAGCAGGATGTTACTATAATACCTATAATTTTTGTAACAACGACTGAGCAAGATAGAAGTTATGATGGCTACATCTACAGAGAGCAGGAATGCAAACCAAAATGTTCAATCGCTTAAAGTTAGCAATGAACTAGAAAATAGCAAGGTGTTACGGTCATAGCTAGGAATGAACTAAAAGAGCTTCAGACAAACAAGCATCTGAACCCAGAACATGGCGCTAAAACAAGGGACTTACATTAGGAGAAGCACTCAGGAGTCACAGCAGATCTTCCTGGGGTTGATAGATCCGGTGATGAAGTACGCAACATGTGCTACTTGGGGTTGGAGAGACGGCCATTACACTTCATGGTTACTCATCTCATCTGCAAAAACGTAACGGCGCGTCATTAGCACAAACAGGTTCCCCCAAGATTAAACAAGAACTTGCAGGCAAGCAATAGAAAAGCGACAGTAGAAGAGTTTAGATCATGCACGGCGCCGGTGAAGCAGATCCGGTTCATGCACAGCGGTGTCGGTGAGCAAGATCCGATGCGGTGGACGACGGATCCGGCGAAGCGGCTCCGGTGGGGTGGACGATACCGCAGCTGAAGCGACTGCGGTAGACTGCTGGATGAGCATATGGTTTCGAGGTTCGGCGGGGATGATCCGGTCCGGTTGATGACGGCGTCGATGAAGCGGCTCCGGCAGGCAGCCGGAAGACGAGGATCGCGAGGCCTCGGGTAGGCCAGGGAAGTCCGGCGGGGATGTTCCGGTGCGGTGGTCGTGGAGGTGGGAGAGAGGGACTTGGGAAGTTCCGGTGGGTGGTCTGAGGGAAATGAATTTTTTTGGGAGGGTTTCCGGGCTAGGGAGGTGGTGATCCAAAAAATGACGGGCAGACCCCCCCACCAACCGACTTTGCTGTCATCTCCACAGGGGTAGAATGGGAATTTGGAAGCGTGTGAAATTTTTGTATTTTGTGGGCGGGAAGTTTTGCCGCTATGAGATTTTGAATTTGGCTAAGGTCCAACTATAATGATAAAAATTGTGAGACCGTACTAGTACCTCTGTTCATGGCCGAGTGCAAAATCAAATCATCATCACATTAATACCGGTTACTACCATGATCATCATCTATCTTCTTAATCCAATTCAAAAATGCGTTTGAAATATTTCAGGATTGGTGGGAGATTTTGCCGCCCGACTGAGATTAAATTAAACCACACGTTCGACAATTCAAACTTGAGACCTTGGCTATGATACCATTTAAGTTCGAACTGATTGAAAAAGGCTATGCAATTAATTTATATAACATCCACAGGAACAACTACCAAGTTGATCCCAACCGCAGATAAATGCATCCACCAACAAAAGTAGGAAAGGTGCCATAATCTAAGGAAACATTTCACAAGACCAATGTACTCACTATGTAGTGTTCATCTCCAATTATCTATGGCATTTTCTTAGTCTTTGGGAGATTATAACGAACTTGATTGGCCTCGTGCAGTAGGGCATCACATGCTTCTAATCTCGATCTCAACATGTCAACTTTTGTTCTTAGCATAGCTGTTGCAACTCGTTCTACTTGGAGTTGTTCCTCCAAAACTTGAGCAGAGAAAGACTTGGACTTGGGCTTCAAAACCCAGCATTTCGCAGGAAAGAGTTTTTGGTGATATCTTTATCTTTCCCATGTTTTTCCATCTCGAATTTCATATTAGCATGACAAGTTTTGAGTTGTGTAAAAAGAAAATTTATTACAGAGAAAAATGCAGATGGTAGATTTAATGTGTAGGAACGACTTTTAATCATACAAGTTGGCATGCCTGACTATAATAAGGACCATCTATCTTGCTAGCAGGCATAATTATTAAGGTATTATTAATGGGCTACCATGTTCATAGTCTTTGAAGAAATAGCCTTTATTGCATTACGAGCAGAAAACAGTTCACACGTGCGCTCAGATTCAAATTTTCAGCATGCAGCCGATTTATGGTTTAATTGAAGTACACAACAGGATATTATTTCACACAAAATACAGTAGCCACATGGAACATATCTAATTTTAGTACAACAACAAAATTTGCAATTATTACAGACCACGAAATTTTGAACAAAATTTTGAGCAGTAAGTAATTACAGCATTGGCATCAGCAGTCCACTTGACTGAACAACAGAATCAAAGTTTATTTAGACACCTTCAATTCCCAGACACATCACAACTGGCTTACCATGACAAGTGCATAGGAGATTCTTTAGAACATTTTCTGTCAAAGTTTGCCTATTTTTCAATTCATGGATCTCTTGGCGTGTGTTGGCAATTATTTCATCAGTATCTTTGTTTTCCCGCCCAAATATATCAACTGCCTCTTGGAGTGCATCCCCCAAATCTCTTTGTGCCGGATTAAGTTGAGCAATAGATACCATGGGCCTATGCGAGCAATATGCACTCTCACTGCTGCTTTGTGAAACATCAATACTTGAGGCATTGGCCCTTGCTTCTGGCTTTGTAGCTTTATTTGAAGCCTGAAATTTAGATAAAACAAGTTACAACATCATATGATGCAATAAAAGACCTCCAATTTCAAGAGCATCATTGAGCTGATATAACATAGCAAGCAATCCAAAATAGAGCCTCGTACATCTATTTCTTGGAACGGTTGGTGTCTTGGACTCGGTGGACCAATGAGAGCACATGCCACCGTCACATTGCTCTGTGAAATGATCGCAACACTTGATAAATGGGTTGTCCCTACGACATTACAGCTTTGTTTGCAGGCTGAAACTAAGACAAAACAAGTTAAAATGCAATACAATACACGGCAAACAAACAAGATCAATTGACATAATTTTGAAAGAACCATGGGCAGATATAACAAAGAAACCATTAAGCCACATGCCTCTTAGAACAAACCAAACTAGATCATGGCGATGATGTATACAATGAACCAAGCAACTAGACATCATGTGCCCAATAACGAAGCCGAGTCACTTGCCACGAAGAAATCTAGCAAATAGCCAAATACGGTCAAAACATGTGCATGTTGGATTGGATACAATTAGGAAAATAATGTATGATTGATTTAAGCATGACTCGAGATAGTGCCTTCGACAACGTAGAAGGTCAATGCAACAATTAATTGTATGGCTTGTATGAAGTGCCATAACATTTAAATTAAGCATAACGAGGCATTGCTTAATCGAGAATTGAGTGCTAGCTCGGTGGCAAGGCTTGCGAGTGCACAGCCAGCCCACCGGGTTCGAGTACCAACGGGACCGAATTAAACACGAATGAAGCGAGATGTCGGTACAAGTAGTGGCAATAGAAATGCAAAATCCATAACAGGGCCAATGACAACATTCACTTGCCAACAAAATCTAAGGCTTTAGCTTTCATATACCATCAAAATTTAAAATAGTGTAATCCCCGAAAGAGTATCATGGTATCATTTAATCTCAGCCATCTCACCCCTAATACCAAACATGTATCATTTAATCTCAGCCGTTCTTTTGTTTTACTCAAGAAAACATTTTTGTTTTGGGAGTTTATAGAAGCACAAGCCATCGTCTACATTGGCACTTTGTGTTATGAAAAATATCATCTTCATCGTACATGGTTATGTGAAGATATTGATATATAATTCTGTGCTAGGAAAACAAATAGCAATTACTATGTTACAAGAACCATCTTCAAGCTCGAAGATACGAAGTTCATTGGTCCACCAACCAAGGCTGATAAAATATTATATATTAATTTAGTACTAATATTTCGTATTTACTCATATTAAGGTCTAACTTTTTTCCCATGACAAACCAGTTTTGATATAAAATCTAACGGTGGCCATGTGTGGGTCACATAAAAAGTATTGAGGTAGTAAATTTATACATAGATATTGGATAATGTATTTTAAATTTCAAAAAATATGGTACGGAGTAGAAATATATAAATTAGATAGTCTTGCCGTGCAATATGCATGCCGCAAAAGGTAAGATAGATCCTTAAAAATTCTCGACTCTAATCACAAAAATATACATAATCCTAATGGGGTGTCCATGAAAAAGTTTTGTCACTTTCGTATTAGGGTATACTTCTATTTCATACTGACTAAAAAACTTAATTGTAGTGAACTCACATATTACTCCTTCCATTACTTCTTTTAGGGTGTATTAGTTTTTCAAAAGCCAAACTTTAGGCTTTGTGAGTAATTTTAGCAAAAAATAATAATTATCAACATCAAATAAAATATGGAAATATATTTTAAAATTATATATGTCGTGATGTGCAAAGCACGTGCTACTTACTAGTAGATTACTAGAAAATGAATGAAGCAATTGAACATGGAGCGTATTATATAAACAGCCAGATCATTTGAATATGGATATACCACATCATGTCAATGGGACTCAGAAAAACAAAGCTAGACATTTAAACAAGTAATATAACTATTTTTTTCACAATGTTTCAAGTAGAATAGGAAGCTAGGTTAGGAATAAAGCAATCATGTTTCAAGTAGAATAGGAAGCTAGGTTAGGAATAAAGCAATCATGTTTCAAGTAGAATAGGAAGCTAGGTTAGGAATAAAGCAATCATGTTTCAAGTAGAATAGGAAGCTAGGTTAGGAATAAAGCAATAAAAAAACACGAAGTGCATCATTTCAGCTAGGATCATTTCTAACAAACTTCATGCACTAGCCATGGAACAACAGGCAAACTCAATGAAGCAACAGGCAAAAAATTAACATAATAGAATTTCAGGACTTGGTTAACATAGCCAAATCATGTAACTTATACCCAGGCATGCCAGATGCCAGATGGGTCAAAGGCAGTGTGCAATGTTCCATATAGTAATTGTTTATATTTTATTAGATTCCATTAGGAAACTTAGGTAGTGCAACATAAAGAAAAATGATGCAATTGAACTACGCACAGGAGGTAAATTAACATTCCAAAAAAAACAGGGAACTTACGTGAGCTTTTTTTTTTGAGTCACACGGACCTCATCAGGTACTTGGACAGAAGAACCTGGTGCCTCACTGTTTCTCCTCTGCATGAAGGAGAGGCCAATTGTAAATGTAAACGGATCCAAGATATAGAAGTTTGCATTAAGCAATATACAAAAAACAGCAGTACTTACATGATTATAGGCGAGCTTTACTCTACGTTTCGAGTGTAAGATGTGCTGCTTGCACGTGTAATAACAACAAACAGTTACGAGTCAAGGATTTGCTATAATTAAATTGACACCAAACAGTAGTAGAAGCATTATGACGTGCATAAACATGTAATACAGGATCGCAGAAAGATATCAAACATGATGTAACTAGAGCAGTAGCCTACGGCCAAATAGTGAGAAATTGTAATCGTGTCAATGGTTGACTTGTATAGCCTACCCCAACTTGTTTGGGAATAAAGGCTTTGTTGTTGTCAATCGTGGACATGTAGAGCATTCAACGGTTCATGATTGGTGGCTCATATTTTGTAGAGTTTCAGCGAATGGGTGGGTTAAATCACTCAGACCACCACACTCTGTATTTATATCATCTGAGTTAGGGTTACAATAGCACTGGACATGGACCTCTATGGGCCTCACACTGGATACAATATTACTACATCGCTACTACTAAACTCACTCATGGTCCAACACACCCCCTCAAGATGATCATGGGTAAACAACCATGGCCATCTTGCAACAACAACATGACACATATGACAACGACGAGTAATGAACTTTCAGCATAACTCCTAGGATACATGACAGCATTGCACTTTCCATCATCTTGTCATCTCGATTCATCTCTTCATCAGCAGCGAAGACATCCAGCTTCAACCATCTGGGATAGGCACAACTCCTAACCATACACGTCCTCAACAACCCCGGCTGCCTCACCACACAAGTTCCGCAGAACCATCCACACTCGCCTCAATGTCCTCAGCCTCTCTTCTCCACTGCCCGGCCACTAACCTCTTCCGTCTCTCCCACAAACCCCCAGCCAACTCCTGCCTCAACCATCCACTCCTCAAGCACCCATGCCTATCCCCCGGTCAGGCCTCAACCAGTCTCACCTCAGGCACGCATGCCTTTCCCCTGGACATATCCACAACCATCACCATCACTACTAAACCGCAGCCTCATCAACTCCGTCACGACTCAACCGCAGCCTCATCAACTCCATCACAACATATCCTCACAGCCTCACATCTCCATTTTCTCCTCACTTCCACTCGGATGGCGCCTCGTCTGCGCGCCCTGGCCAACCTGGCAGACCGCACCTGGCCACATCGACCGGCTCGCGCTGGTCAACGTCCAGCACCAACCTCCGGCTCCGCCCTGCGCTCAAAGGCTCGGCCCACTCCGCACGCCTCCAACATCTCCCCCTCGCACGGATCCAGATCTCTCTGCCACGGATTAACTTCCTCTTCTCTCCTTTCTAAACCAAAACGATTTTCACCCTCTTCTTTGTCCCCGTGCGAGCAGCCGCCGATCTCACACAACTCACATCGCTGTGTGTGATAGCCGCAACCCACGCAGAGCACCTGATGCGGCCTCCCGCCGCCGGGATTTCTACATCTCAACGGTGGTTTTTGTGGTCAAAGGAAGAACTTGTATGGTACTGTTTGGGGCGGCTAGCACTAGCAGGAAGGAAACCTAGGCTCTGATACCATGTAGAGTTTCAGCAAATGGGTGGGTTAGGTCAGGGAAAAAATACTTATGCATCGTGTTTAAATCTAAAGGATGAGGTGGTTACCAACGAAAGCACTTGTAAGTTAAAAATATAGCAAGAATTCAGAAATACAGTCAGCTGCAATACTCCTAACAGAACAAAACGCGCAGGGATGTCTGGTACCTATTTCTGGGCGGCGTTTAGACGTGTTCCGCGTTCTTACGGGTGACGTGGAGGTCGGCGAGGGGAATGCTGTTGCGGTGGGTGCCGGGGAAGCAGATCTTGGGGGGTCGGAGAAGGACATGTTGGGCGGTCGATGAAGTGTTCAGCGCGCCAGCCGAAGTAGAAGGTCGGTGAAGCAGATGATGTGCAGTGCACGGGGACGTCGGTGTCGGCGAAGCTGGTCAGGTGCGGTGGTCGATAGAGTCGGCGAAAGAGATACGGTGCAGTGGACGCCGGAGTAGGTGCGGATCAAGCGGATAGGGCAGCCTCGAGGTTTGAAGCCGTGGCAGCTTGAACAGCGAAGTGCGGCGGTGATTTTCCGGTGCGGCGGCCGTGAAGGTGGGAGGTAGGTAAGAGGGGCGATTTCTCTGAGGGCTTGCGGGCGAAACTAGGGCGAAGCTGGGCGATAGAGGAGAAAAAGGGAATTTCGCAGTCCTTCTTTTGAGGGGAAAAAATATTCGCAGATCTGAAACTTTGCGGCACGAGATATTTGGGCGTTGGCGGGGAATTTTACCGCACGATGAGATTAAATTTTGTCTGCAGTAGGTAATAATAATAAAAAATAGTAGGCCCTACTAGTAGTACTGTAAGTCTGTTCAGGAATCCAAGGGGGTCGAGGTAGAGGAATCCATTATGTGAATCCACATTTCAAAGTGTCAAAAAATTCTAAACTAAAATTTTCCTGTAAAAAAGACAATTTTTGATGCTGTAACACGACTACGTACAGCACATTTTTTGCCTTTTTTGTACACACCACACAAAATGTTGTTTTTCCACAAAAACTTATGAACGAACATAGGATGTCACAATGTATACCAAAAAAATTATGTCAGATTTTTTTAACATTTATATAATTGTTTTTTTATTATTTTCAATAATGGGTGCATATGCACGCGTGTGCCAAAACGCCACCTCCAGGGGCTAGGAGTTTCTAAACTTCTTATGGCACATCAAATAAAATGTTGTTCAATCAATAATAATAATGTGCTTATGATTGTTACTCCCTTCCACCATTAATAAAGTCCACATCGGTTTCGTGTCAAACTTTGACTCGAGATTTAGGTACCCACATGATAGTGCTAGTATCATAGCTAGTATCATACACATTGGTCCCACAAAACTGCTGATGTGGCAGCTAATTAAGTAGGAGAGAGGAGATTAGTGTAACATAGGTAGATATTGTATCATAGCGCAAACAATGAGATACATGCTTAGGGTTAGGGGTATATACATGATTTTTTTGGTTTGAATATATCTAGACCTTATTTATCAACTCAATTGAATGCTTACTATATAACATAAGAAGACCTTGTTTTTTATTTTATTTTTTAATTTTTATACGGATTTGAATCTTGGTCAAATCCTAGGTTTCACCAAGATTTGAATAAGTTTAAAACATGAATATGAAAAAGTAAGCATGCATGTATGCTTCTTAATTAATCACTTCAAAATGAAGCTCTTGGGAGGGTTTTTGAAATTTCCATGTTTGAAACCAAAAACCACATATCATCATGCTTGACTTCATGAGACAGAGTTTAGGGTTAGGGGGTAGATACATGATTTCTCTGGTTTGAATATGTCTAGACCTTGTTTATCAACTTAATTGAATGCTTACTATATAACATAAGAAGACTATGTGCCTTGGTTTTTCATTTTTTTTCAATTTTTGCCATTTGAATCTTGGCCAAATCCTAGGTTTGACCATGATTTAAACAAGTTTAAAACATGAATATGAAAAATTAAGCATGTATCCTTCGTAGTCACTACAAAATGAAGCTCTTGAGAGGGTTTTTGAAATTTCCATGTTTGAAACCAAAAAACTGCGTACTTCTCTCCATGCTTGACTTCATAAGACAGAGTTTGGGGATAGGGGTAGCTTGATACATGAATTTTCTGGTTTGAATATGTCTAGACCTTGTTTATTAACTTAATTGAATGCTTAGTAGATGACATAAGATGACTATGTGCATTGGTTTTTCATTTTATTGTTTATTTTTATTTTTATGCCCATTTGAATCTTGGTCAAATCCTAGGTTTGACCATGATTTAAACAAGTTTAAAAAATGAATATGAAAAATTAAGCATGTATCCTTCGTAGTCACTCCAAAATGAAGCTCGATCTTGAGAGGGTTTTTGAAATTTCCATGTTTGAACCAAAAAATCACGTACTTCTCTTCATGCTAGACTTCATAAGATAGAGTTTGGGGTTAGGGGTAGCTTGATACATAAATTTTCTGGTTTGAATATGTCTAGACATTGTTTATCAACTTAATTGAATGCTTAATTACTTGATGACATAAGATGACTATGTGCATTGGTTTTTCATTTTTTTTTTGAATTTTTATGCCCATTTGAATCTTGGTCAAATCCTAGGTTTGACCATGATTTAATCAAGTTTAAAACATGAATATGAAAAATTAAGCATCTATCCTTCTTAGTCACTCCAATATGTAGCTCTTGGGAGGGTTTTTGAAATTTTCATGTTTGAAACCAAAAAACACTTCTCTTCATGCTTGTCTTCATAAGACAGAGTTTGGGGTTAGGGGTAGCTTGTTGATACATGATTTTTCTGGTTTGAATATGTCTAGACCTTGTTTATCAACTTAATTGAATGCTTACTAGATGACATAAGATGACTATGTGCATTGGTTTTTCATTTTATTGTTTTTTCTGAATTTTTATGCCCATTTGAATCTTGGTCAAATCCTATGTTTGACCAAGATTTGAACAAGTTTAAATCATGAATATGAAAAATTAAGCATTTATCCTTCTTAGTCACTCCAAAATGTAGCAATGGGGAGGGTTTTTGAAATTTCCATGTTTGAAACCCAAAACAACTTCTCTTCATGCTTGACTTCATAAGACAGAGTTTAGGGTTAGGGGTAGATACATGATTTGTCTGGTTTGAATACGTCTAGACCTTGTTTATCAACTTTAATGCTTACTATATGACATAAGAAGACTGTGTGCTTTGGTTTTTCATTTTTCTTATATAAATTGTTTTAAGTGCTAATTTGTGTAGGTTGCACCGATTAATAGCTGACCGATTAAATCAGTTAATCGTCTGAATTCCGATTAATCGCTACTCCCAAGCCGGCCGAGCAGTTAACGATTACCGATTTCCTTAACATGTCTGGATGTATACTATCGTACATGGCATGCATTTGCCTAAGGCTAGTCATAGTGCTAGTATCATGCAGATTAGTCCCACAAAAATGCTGATGTGGCAGCTAATTAAAGAGGAGAGAGAAGATTAGAGTAACATAGGTAGATACCATATCATAGCGCAAATAACGAGAAAAGTTAATGCTAAACAAATCTTGTACACAAATTTGCATTGAGATTCTAAAAAACAATAAATATAACATGACTATGATACTACTCCATGATAGTACCCACTATAGAGATAGTATCATGTAGTAGTATCATATGCATGATACTTACCACTATGGCTAGCCTAATGAGCAGCATTGTATTGCTATTCTAGCCAACCTGATCGATCTGTCAAGCTTCATGCACGAGATGCCATGTTTAATTTACTCCCTCGCTCTGAACTTTAAACAGGACCAGGAGCATGAGGGCCACATTAACCCACGATCCTGAAAAACTGTTGGTCTATCCCGAGAAACGAGGAGGTTTAAGGAAACGAGGAGTCCAGCGCGTGCGGAAGGTGCTTTAATCGTGCGAGCATGCATGGGAAAAATGAGGAAACTAGCGATTACTTTCTCTCCTGCCAGTCTTATACCTTAATAAATGGGCAAACTGAGCACGTTGTAGCTAATCCTTTCATTAATTAAGCAGCTATATTAGTCAATACGATTGCCTTATGTTTTTCCTCAGTTATCGCAAGCCCTTATTTGTAACCCGCAGAAGGAGCTCAGACGGGAGGATTCCCGTTTAGTTGACCGTTCCATGCTGACGTGTGGGGCTAGTAGAAAGGGACCGCGTGGGACAGGACGAGACCGCGTTTGGTTGTACGTGAGCAGGAGCTGGGTTCTGTCTCTCTCGGCGCGAATTGGCATTTTTAAGAGCACCTTTTCCCCGCTCTCTCAAAAAAAGAGCACCTTTTCCCCCTATGTCTCTTTGTCTTTTTCAACCAAATTAGTATCAAATCTAGAGAAGCTTGCATTTCTGTCTTTCTTCAATTATTTGTGCCTTTTGGCCCTCGTTGTTTGCCCAATATGGCAGCAAATCTAGTACTCCCTCTGGTCCATACGTATGTAGTTAAATCTAGAAGCAAATCTCCAGGGTAATGTAGGCCAAATTCATAGTCATAGTAAATCTAGAAAACATAGTAGGGCCAACAAAATATAGTAGAATAGGGATCCCTCCCTAGATAATAAGCCGCATACACATCAGCCAACATAGTAACAGGTTCGAGGTTCTTCACAACGCCATCATACTAACAACATAACAACAAGGGATCCCTAGCTAACAACAAAATAGAAGCTGCTTTGCAGCAGCAGCAGCACACGTCCAGGACTCCGCCTACCCCATCTGCCTCTGCCTCCACTTGTTGCTCCCCTTGGGAGCCTTGGGCTTGAGTGGAGGCATGCGCCCGGCGGAGATCTCCACCCGCTCGACGCTGCGGAGGTGCATGCCGAGCGCCTTGTGCTTGGCGCGGAAGGAGTAGGGGTTCACCGACGCGCCGACCTTGGGGAAGATGTTGCCGATGTTCTCGGCATGCGTGAGGAGGCAGTTGAAGTCAGTGCCGCCGAGTCTCCTAGTGCAGAAGGGGCACCTGTAGACACCCTTGGCGACGTCGAGGTAGGAGACGTACTGGCCGACCTGCAGCCTCCGCAGCACCTGGCGAGTCTTGGTGTGATGGTCCTCGTCGTCGCTGCCGACATCGCTGCCAGACACCTGATCCATATCAAACTGGAACTTGAGTGAAGGAGTTGCAACGATGTCTAACGTGCATGATAACAAAGTAAGGAAAAACAGAGCCAGCCTCAGTTAGAGTGGAGACGATTATATGTCTACAGGGATGGTGTTAGCGAACCAAAGCTCATGCACAACAGATTTGTACACATCAATGGTTCGCTGAACCCACTCTGTAAAAATTGTGCCCAACGATTCATCATAGGCAAAGAAACAGATTCCAGATCTGAATTTGAACAGATTCCAGATTATTTGCAAAATTAAATGGTTGATATCTTTTGATTCGTGCATAAAATAACTGATTGAGATCCCATGATTACTTGGATAAATTAACTGATTGAGATCTCATTATTACTTGCATAAATTAACCAAACGGCCGAACTCCAAATCTTCAACGAAATCAAGAAGGGGTCAAAGCAAAATGGAATAAAATCGGCGCAAATATTAACCCAATACTCATCCATCTACAGATCGGCACTAATAGTTACTAGGGAACCAGCAAAAATAGGGTTCAAAGAGGAATGGGGAACAAAAAAAGGGAGCAAACCATAGTTACCTCGTTCCATGGGTCGTCCATGCAGGTGTCGTAGAGGTTCGGAGGCGGGATGTACGGCACCTCCTCATAGGGGTCCCATCCCGGCGGGATCCGACCGCCACCAGCGGCGGCGACGGCCGTTGAGGGGACGACATCGAAGAGGGAGGCGTCGCGCTTGGAGCCGATGGCGTCATGGACGATGGGATTCGCATTCTCCTTGCTCATCATCTCGCCGGCAGAGAGGGAGAGGGTTTTTCTCTTTGGAGAAGATGATGATGGGACGTGAGAGGAGGCGTTGCATGAGCTAGTGAGAGAGACAGAGAGAGTGCGAGGAGGCGTCTATAAAGGCGAGGGGTGGTTAATGCAACCCGCGTCCTACGCGTCCACCATTGATCGTCTGCACGTCTTGGGCTTCTGCAACACGACACGAGTCCACGATTGCACGTCTTCGACTTCTGCACCGCGACCCACGTCTACGCGTCAACAATTGCACGTCTTCCACTTCTGCACCGCAACACGCGTACTCGAGTCTAACCCTGGAAATTTAGCATTTTTTGTGTGCTTAGTTTTCCCCTTGAGTACTAATACTGGCTAGTGCAATATACTCCGTACTCAGTTTCACCTCAAGTGGATGGTCAACAGATAGTCAACAAATGGGATTAACTAGTTAAATGAGTCAACAAATGGGATTATCAAGCTTACTTATTCGTTTTCACGTGTTAAACTTGTCTAAATCTTGGTCAAACCTAGGATTTGATCAAGATTCAAATGGGCAGAAAATTCAAAAAAAAAACAAAAAAAATGAAAAACCCAAGCACATAGTCTTGTTATGTCATATAGTAAGCATTACAGTTGATAAACAAGGTCTAGACATATTCAAACCATACAAATAATGTATCTACCCTCTAACCCCTAAACTATGTCTTATGAAGTCAAGCATGAAGAGAAGTGGTTTTGGGTTTCAAACATGGAAATTTCAAAAACCTCCCAAAAACTTCATTTTAGAGTGACAAAGAAGGATACATGCTCCCCTTTTCATTTTCATGTTTTAAACTTGTACGTTTAAATCTTGGTCAATCCTAGGATTTGACCAAGATTCAAATGGGCATCAAAATTTAAAAAAATCAGAAAAATGAAAAACCAAGGCACGTAATTTTCTTATGTCATATAGTAAGCATTCAAGTTGATAAACAAGGTCTATAAATATTCAAACTAGACAAATCATGTATCTATACCCCTAACCCCTAAACTCTGTCTTATGAAGTCAAGCATGAAGAGAAGTGGTTTTGGGTTTCAAACATGGAAATATAAAAAAAGCTTCATTTTAGAGTGACTAAGAAGGATCCATGCTTACCTTTGCATTTTCATATTTTAAACTTGTTTAAATCATTGTCAAACCTAGGATTTGTCCAAGATACAAATGGGCACAAATTTTAAAAAAAAATCAGAAAAATGAAAAACAAAAGCACATAGTCTTCTTGTGTCATATCGTAAGCATTCAAGTTGATAAACAAGGTCTAGATATATCCAAACCAGACAAATCATGTATCTACCCCCTGTCGATCTTATGAAGTCTAGCATGAAGAGAAGTCGTTTTGGGTTTCAAACATGGAAATTTCAAGAACATCTCAAAAGCTTCATTTTAGAGTGACTAAGAAGGATCAAGGCTTACGTTTTCATTTTCATGTTTTAAACTTGTTTAAATCCTGGTCAAATCTAGGATTTGACCAAGATTCAAATGGGCATAAAATAAAATAAACAGAAAAATGAAAAACCAAAGCACATAGTCTACTTATGTCATATAGTAAACATTAACATTGATAAACAAGGTCTAGACATATTCAAACAGGACAAATCATGTATCTACCCCCTAACCCCGGCCCTAAACTCTGTCTTATGAAGTCAAGCATGAAGAGAAGTGCATGGTTTTGGGTTTCAAACATGGAAATTTCAAAAAACTCCCAAAAACATCATTTTAGAGTGACTAAGAAGGATACATTCTTCCCTTTTCATTTTCATGTTTATACTTGTTTAAATCTTAGTCAAACCTAAGATTTTACAAGATTCAAATTTGCATCAAAATTCCAAAAAAATCAGAAAATTGAAAAACCAAAGCACATAGTTTTCTTATGTCATATAGTAAGCATTTAAGTTGATAAACAAGGCCTAGACATATTCAAACAAGAAAAATCATGTATCTACCCATACCCCTAAACTCTGTCTTGTGTAGTTAAGCATGAAGAGAAGTGGTTTTGGGTTTCAAACATGGAAATTTCAAAAACCTCCCAAAAGTTCATAAACAAGGTCTAGACATATTTTTTATTTTATGCCCATTTGAATCATGGTCAAATCCTAGGTTTGACCATGATTTAAACAAGTTTAAAACCTGAATATGAAAAAAGTAAGCATGTATCCTTCGTAGTCATTCCAAAATGAAGCTCGATCGATCTTGAGAGGGTTTTTGAAATTTCCATGTTTGAAACCAAAAAACCACGTACTTATCTTCATGCTTGACTTCATAAGACAGAGTTAGGGGTTAGGGGTAGCTTATACATGATTTTCTGGTTTGAATATGTCTACACCTTGTTTATCAACTTAATTGAATGCTTACTATATGACATAAGAATACTATGTGCCTTGATTTTCCATTTTTTATTTTTCTGAATTTTTATGCCCATTTGAATCTTGGTTAAATCCTAGGTTTGGCCATGATTTAAACAAGTTTAAAACATGAATATGAAAAAATAAGCATATATCCTTCTTAGTCACTCCAAAATGTAGATCTTGGTAGGGTTTTTGAAATTTCCATGTTTGAAACCAAAAACCACTTCTCTTCATGCATGCCTTGACTTCATAAGATAGAGTTTAGGGTTAGGGGTAGCTAGATACTTGATTTTTCTGGTTTGAATATGTCTAGACATTGTTTATCAACTTAATTGAATGCTTACTATATGACATAAGAAGACTATGTGCCTTGGTTTTTCATTTATTTTGATTTATTTTGAATTTTTATGCCCATTTGAATCTTGGTAAAATCCTAGGTTTGACCATGATTTAAACAAGTTTAAAACATGAATATGAAAAATTAAGCATGTATCATTCTTAGTCACTCTAAAATGAAATTTTTGGGATGTTCTTGAAATTTTCATGTTTGAAACCCAAAACCACTTCTCTTCATGCTTGACTTCATAAGATAGAGTTTAGGGGCTAGGGGGTAGATACATGATTTGCCTAGGCTTGAATATGTCCAAACCTTGTTTATCAACTTGAATGCTTACTATATGACATAATAAGACTTTATGCTTTTGTTTTTCATTTTTCTGATTTTTTTTAAATTTTATGCCCATTTGAATCTTTTGGTCAAATCATAGGTGTAATTTGACACAGATTTAAACAAGTTGAAAATATGAAAATGAAAAGGTGGTAAGCATGTATCCTTCTTATATTAGTCACTCTAAAATGAAGCTTTTGGGAGGTTTTTGAAATTTCCATGTTTGAAACCCAAAACCACTTCTCTTCATGATGTTGACTTCATAAGATAGAGTTTAGGGGTTAGGGGTATAGATACATGATTTGTCTTGTTTGAATATGTGTCTAGACCTTGTTTATCAACTTTAATGCTTACTATATGACATAAGAAAACTTTGTGCTTTAATTTGGTTTTTAATTTTTCTATTTTTTTTTTGAATTTTGATGCACATTTTGAATCTTGGTCAAATCCTAGGTTTGACCAAGATTTAAACAAGTATAAAACATGAAAATGAAAAGGTATGCATGCATCGATCCTTCTTAGTCACTCCAAAGTGAAGCTTTTGGGAAGTTTTTGAAATTTCCATGTTTGAAACCCAAAACGACTTCTCTTCGTGCTTGATCGACACTTCAGAAGACAAAGTTTAGGGTTAGGGGTAGATATATGATCGATTTCTCTGGTTTGAATATGTTAGACCTTGTTTATCACCTTGAATGCTTACTATATGACATAAGAAGACGACGTGTTTTTTTTTGATTTTTTTGAATTTTTATGCCCATTTGAATCTTGGTCAAATCATAGGTTTGACCACGATTTAAACATGTTTAAAACATGAAATTGAAAAAGTAAGTCTGGATCCTTCTTAGTCACTCCAAAATGTACCAATTGATATATGAGTTAACTTGGCTTCATGGAAAAAATATTGTCATGTAAATGAGTTAACTTGGCTTTCCTACCCTTGAATCCATAGGAGTAGTATAATAATCAACCGAGTTTTTAAACCAACAGGTCTGTCACTTACGTGTGGTGACCATGCGTGAGGTCCCACACTTCAGTGAGCACAAGCCAAGTGCGGTAGGTATGCAAACTCATCAGGATGCGTACTGGAAGTCTCTGGGTCCTTCAGGATTCGGTTGTCCCTCTCACAAAAAAAAACTCTCATTCTCGGCCTCGCTCGACTCGCTCGCTCGCTCGCACCTCCTGCTCACTGACAAAACCTGCAGAACAGTCAACATCATCTCCCGAAAAAGGGCAGACACCATAATTCTCTCCCTTCTTCTCTCCTTCCGAGTGATCCCTCTTCCTCCGAGTTTCACTCGACGGGCAAACACACGTGTGCTGCATAGTAATAATATAAAAGTAGAAAAATTGACCTACGAATCTATGATTAAATAGGTTAATCTAGGGTTTTGCCCACTACTACAGATCAAGTTCAAAAATATCCAACTACTGGTTCGATTTCGGGCTACTAATATAAAATTAAATAAGTTGAACTAGTATTCCTCTAAAAAAATCATTTTGATATGCATTGTTTTATACTTTTCATAGCTATAGTGCATCACAAATTCATGATTTCATGCTTTGCGTTGCCAATTTCGATTTTTTCTAACCACCTTCTCTTTGATTTCAAATTTAAATCAAACTATTGGTTCCTGGTATGTGTTCTACTTGAATTGGATGTTGCGTCTGCACATGTTTTGCCATTGTTTTGGGCTTCCACACATCTTTGGGGCATCCAAGTATTTAAGTTACCTTGTGTTTTCTTGAATTGTAATTCATGTACCATTCCTCCCAATTTTTATGCCCATTTGAATTTGGTCAAATCATAAGTTTGACCAAGATTTGAACAAGTTTAAAACATGAAAATGAAAAGGTAAGCTGGCCTGGATCCTTCTTAGTCACTCTAAAATGAAGCTTTTGGGAGGTTTTTGAAATTTCCATGTTTGAAACCCAAAACCACTTCTCTTCATGCTTGACTTCATAAGACAGAGTTTAGGGTTAGGGGGTAGATACATGATTTTTCTGGTTTGAATATGTCTAGACCTTATTTATCAACTTAATTGAATGCTACTATATAACATAAGAAGACCTTTTTTTTGAATTTTTATAAACCATTTGAATCTTGGTCAAATCCTAGGTTTCACCAAGATTTGAATAAGTTTAAAACATGAATATGAAAAACTAAGCATGCATGTATGGTTCTTAATTAATCACTTCGAAATGAAGCTCTTGGGAGGGTTTTTGAAATTTCCATGTTTGAAACCAAAAACCACATATCTTCATGCGCTTGACTTCATGAGACAGAGTTTAGGGTTAGGGGGTAGATACATGATTTCTCTGGTTTGAATATGTCTAGACCTTGTTTATCAACTTAATTGAATGCTTACTATATGACATAAGAAGACTATGTGCCTTGATTTTTCATTTTTTTTAAATTTTGCCATTTGAATCTTGGTCAAATCCTAGGTTTGACCATGATTTAAACAAGTTTAAAACATGAATATGAAAAATTAAACATGTATCCTTCGTAGTCACTCCAAAATGAAGCTCTTGAGAGGGTTTTTGAAATTTCCATGTTTGAAACCAAAAAACTGCGTACTTCTCTTCATGCTTGACTTCATAAGACAGAGTTTCGGGATAAGGGTAGCTTGATACATGAATTTTCTGGTTTGAATATGTCTAGACCTTGTTTATCAACTTAATTGAATGCTTACTAGATGACATAAGATGACTATGTGCATTGGTTTTTCATTTTATTGTTTTTTTTTAATTTTTAAGCCCATTTGAATCTTGGTCAAATCCTAGGTTTGACCATGATTTAAACAAGTTGAAAACATGAATATGAAAATTAAGCATATATCCTTCTTAGTCACTCCAAAATGAAGCTCTTGGGAGGTATTTTGAATTTTCCATGTTTGAAACCGGCCAAAAACCACATATCTTCATGCTTGACTTCATGAGACAGAGTTTAGGGTTAGGGGGTAGACACATGATTTCTCTGGTTTGAATATATCTAGACCTTGTCTATCAACTTAATTGAATGCTTACTATGTGACAAAAGAATACTATGTGCCTTGATTTTCCATTTTTTGTTTTTTCTGAATTTTTATGCCCATTTGAATCTTGGTCAAATCCTAGGTTTGGCCATGATTTAAACAAGTTTAAAACATGAATATGAAAAAATAAGCATATATCCTTCTTAATCACTCCAAAATGTAGATCTTGGTAGGGTTTTTGAAATTTCCATGTTTGAAACCAAAAACCACTTCTCTTCATGCATGCTTGACTTCATAAGACAGAGTTTAGGGTTAGGGGTAGCTAGATACTTGATTTTTCTGGTTTGAATATGTCTAGACATTGTTTATCAACTTAATTGAATGCTTACTATATATATGACATAAGAAGACTATGTGCCTTGGTTTTTCATTTATTTTGATTTATTTTGAATTTTTATGCCCATTTGAATCTTGGTCAAATCCTAGGTTTGACCATGATTTAAACAAGTTTAAAACATGAATATGAAAAATTAAGCATGTATCATTCTTAGTCACTCCAAAATGTAGCTTTTGGGAGGGTTTTTGAAATTTCCATGTTTGAAACCAAAAAACCGCGTACTTCTCTTCATGCTTGACTTCATAAGACAGAGTTTGGGGATAGGCCGGGGTAGCTTGATACATGAATTTTCTGGTTTGAATATGTCTAGACCTTGTTTATCAACTTAATTGAATGCTTACTAGATGACATAAGATGACTATGTGCATTGGTTTTTCATTTTATTGTTTTTTTAATTTTTATGCCCATTTGAATCTTGGTCAAATCCTAGGTTTGACCATGATTTAAACAAGTTTAAAACATGAATATGAATAATTAAGCATGTATCCTTCGTAGTCACTCCAAAATGAAGATCGATCTTGAGAGGGTTTTTGAAATTTCCATGTTTGAAACCCAAAAACCACGTACTTCTCTTCATGCTAGACTTCATAAGCTAGATAGAGTTTGGGGTTAGGGGTAGCTTGATACATAAATTTTCTGGTTTGAATATGTCTAGACATTGTTTATCAACTTAATTGAATACTTAATTACTAGATGACATAAGATGACTATGTGCATTGGTTTTTCATTTTTTTGAATTTTTATGCCCATTTGAATATTGGTCAAATCCTAGGCTTGACCATAATTTAATCAAGTTTAAAACATGAATATGAAAAATTAAGCATATATCCTTCTTAGTCACTCCAATATGTAGCTCTTGGGAGGGTTTTTGAAATTTCCATGCTTGAAACCAAAAAACACTTCTCTTCATGCTTGTCTTCATAAGACAGAGTTTGGGGTTAGGGGTAGCTTGTTGATACATGATTTTTCTGGTTTGAATATGTCTAGACCTTGTTTATCAACTTAATTGAATGCTTACTAGATGATATAAGATGACTATGTGCATTGGTTTTTCATTTTATTGTTTTTTCAGAATTTTTATGCCCATTTGAATCTTGGTCAAATCCTATGTTTGACCAAGATTTGAACAAGTTTAAATCATGAATATGAAAAATTAAGCATTTATCCTTCTTAGTCACTCCAAAATGTAGCTCTGGGAGGGTTTTTGAAATTTCCATGTTTGAAACCCAAAACAACTTCTCTTCATGCTTGACTTCATAAGACAGAGTTTAGGGTTAGGGGTAGATACATGATTTGTCTGGTTTGAATACGTCTAGACCTTGTTTATCAACTTTAATGCTTACTATATGACATAAGAAGACTGTGTGCTTTGGTTTTTCATTTTTCTGATTTATTTTTTATTTTTGATGCCCATTTGAATCTTGGTCAGATCCTAGGTTTGACCAAGATTTAAACAAGTTTAAAACATGAAAATGAAAAGGGAAGCATTTATCCTTCTTAGTCACTCTAAATGAAGTTTTTGGGAGGTTTTTGAAATTTCCATGTTTGAAACCCAAAACCACTTCTCTTCATGCTTGACTTCATAAGACAGAGTTTAGGGTTAGGGGTAGATACATGATTTGTATGGTTTGAATATGTGTAGACCTTGTTTACCAACTTGAATGCTTACTATATGACATAAGAAAACTACGTATGTGCTTTGGTTTTTCATTTTTCTGTTTTTATTTTTGAATTTTCCGCCCATTTGAATCTCTGTCAAATCCTAGGTTTGACCAAGATTTAAACAAGTTTAACACGTGAAAACGAAAAGGTAAGCATGGATCCTTCTTAGTCACTCCAAAATGTACCAATTGATAGATGTGTTAACTTTGCTTCATGGAAAAAATAATGTCATGTAAATGAGTTAACTTGGATTTCCTACCCTTGAATCCATAGGAAACTTTGTTCTAATGCACTATAATAATCAACCGAGGTTTTTACACCAACAGTTCTGTCACTTACGTGTGGTGCCCATGCGTGAGGTCCCACACTTCAGTGAGCACAAGTCACGTGCAATAGGTACGCAAACTCCCAGCCATTTTCTTTGTCAAGAGAAGACGCATCAGGATGCGTATTGGAAGTCTCTGGGTCCTTCAGGATCCTTCGGTTGTCCCTCTCACAAAAAAAATCTCTCATTCTCGGCCTCGCTCGACTCGCTCGCTCGCTCGCACCTCCTGCTCACTGACAAACCCTGCACAACAGTCAACATCATCGCCCGAAAAAGGGGAGACACCATAATGCTCTCCCTCCTTCTTCTCTCCTTCCGAGTTTCACTCGACGGGCAAACACATATGTGCTGCATAGTAGAGTAATAATAAAAAGGTACGTAGAAAAATCGACCTACGAATCTATAATTAAATAGGTTAAACTAGGGTTTTGCCCAGTACTACAGATCAAGGTTCAAAAAAATCCAACTACGGGGTTCGAACAACCCCATTTCTAATCAAAGAATTTTTTCGACGTCATCCAAATGGCCTCAAACTATAGCATGGGCGGATCCAGACTATAGCCAAGGGGGGCAGCCGCCCCCACTCAATTTTTCTGAAACCTTGTACTGTACTTAGAAATATGTTAAGCTAAAGGCTGGTTTGCCCGCACTAGCTTAGAAATGAAATTTCCATGTTTGAAACCAAAAACCACATCTCTTGATGCTTGACTTCATAAGTCAGAGTTTAGGGATAGGGGGTAGATACATGATTTTTCTGGTTGAATATGTCTAAACCTTGTTTATCAACTTGAATGCTTACTATATGACATACGAAGACTATTTGCTAACGGAGGGAGTAAGCACTCTAGCTATGAAAAGTACCAAACGATGCATACCAAAATGATTTTTGCATCACTTATCATATGTTTGCCCATTTGAATCTTGTCAAATCCTAGATTTGACCAAGATAATTTAAACAAGTTTAAAACATGAAAATGAAAAAAGGGAAGCTTGTATTCTTAGTCACTCTAAAATGAAGTTTGGGGAGGTTTTTGAAATTTCCGTGTTTGAAACCCAAAACCACTTCTCTTCATGCTTGACTTCATAAGATAGAGTTTAGGGTTAGGGGGTAGATACTTGATTTTTCTGGTTTGAATATGTCTAGACCTTATTTATCAACTTAATTGAATGCCTACTATATAACATAAGAAGACCTTTTTTTTGAATTTTTATAAACCATTTGAATCTTGGTCAAATCCTAGGTTTCACCAAGATTTGAATAAGTTTAAAATATGAATATGAAAAACTAAGCATGCATGTATGGTTCTTAATTAATCACTTCGAAATGAAGCTCTTGGGAGGGTTTTTGAAATTGAGAGTGGATTTTGTACACCCACGCATGGGTGTGGGTGTTTCCGTCATCGTTTATTTTGCTTTGAGATACGGATAAAAGAGGAGAGAGAAATGAATCTTTCCATTTAATATGGTGGGCACGAATCTCGATAAATAAATGTATGGTGACGGAAGCATCCACACCCATGCGTGGGTGTACACAATTATTTCCGTTTGAAATTTCCATGTTTGAAACCAAAAACCACATATCTTCATGCGCTTGACTTCATGAGACAGAGTTTAGGGTTAGGGGGTAGATACATGATTTCTCTGGTTTGAATATGTCTAGACCTTGTTTATCAACTTAATTGAATGCTTACTATATGACATAAGAAGACTATGTGCCTTGATTTTTCATTTTTTTAAAATTTTGCCATTTGAATCTTGGTCAAATCCTAGGTTTGACCATGATTTAAACAAGTTTAAAACATGAATATGAAAAATTAAACATGTATCCTTCGTAGTCACTCCAAAATGAAGCTCTTAAGAGGGTTTTTGAAATTTCCATGTTTGAAACCAAAAAACCGCGTACTTCTCTTCATGCTTGACTTCATAAGACAGAGTTTCGGGATAAGGGTAGCTTGATACATGAATTTTCTGGTTTGAATATGTCTAGACCTTGTTTATCAACTTAATTGAATGCTTACTAGATGACATAAGATGACTATGTGCATTGGTTTTTCATTTTATTGTTTTTTTTAATTTTTAAGCCCATTTGAATCTTGGTCAAATCCTAGGTTTGACCATGATTTAAACAAGTTGAAAACATGAATATGAAAATTAAGCATATATCCTTCTTAGTCACTCCAAAATGAAGCTCTTGGGAGGGTTTTTGAAATTTCCATGTTTGAAACCGGCCAAAAACCACATATCTTCATGCTTGACTTCATGAGACAGAGTTTAGGGTTAGGGGGTAGACACATGATTTCTCTGGTTTGAATATATCTAGACCTTGTCTATCAACTTAATTGAATGCTTACTATGTGACATAAGAATACTATGTGCCTTGATTTTCCATTTTTTGTTTTTTCTGAATTTTTATGCCCATTTGAATCTTGGTCAAATCCTAGGTTTGGCCATGATCTAAACAAGTTTAAAACATGAATATGAAAAAATAAGCATATATCCTTCTTAGTCACTCCAAAATGTAGATCTTGGTAGGGTTTTTGAAATTTCCATGTTTGAAACCAAAAACCACTTCTCTTCATGCATGCTTGACTTCATAAGACAGAGTTTAGGGTTAGGGGTAGCTAGATACTTGATTTTTCTGGTTTGAATATGTCTAGACATTGTTTATCAACTTAATTGAATGCTTACTATATGACATAAGAAGACTATGTGCCTTGGGTTTTCATTTATTTTGATTTATTTTGAATTTTTATGCCCATTTGAATCTTGGTCAAATCCTAGGTTTGACCATGATTTAAACAAGTTTAAAACATGAATATGAAAAATTAAGCATGTATCATTCTTAGTCACTCCAAAATGAAGCTCTTGAGAGGGTTTTTGAAATTTCCATGTTTGAAACCGAAAAACCGCGTACTTCTCTTCATGCTTGACTTCATAAGACAGAGTTTGGGGACAGGGGTAGCTTGATACATGAATTTTCTGGTTTGAATATGTCCAGACCTTGTTTATCAACTTAATTGAATGCTTACTAGATGACATAAGATGACTATGTGCATTGGTTTTTCATTTTATTGTTTTTTTTAATTTTTATGCCCATTTGAATCTTGGTCAAATCCTAGGTTTGACCATGATTTAAACAAGTTTAAAACATGAATATGAAAATTTAAGCATGTATTCTTCTTAGTCACTCTAAATGAAGTTTTTGGGAGGTTTTTGAAATTTCCATGTTTGAAACCCAAAACCACTTCTCTTCATGCTTGACTTCATAAGACAGAGTTTAGGGTTAGGGGTAGATACATGATTTGTATGGTTTGAATATGTGTAGACCTTGTTTATCAACTTGAATGCTTACTATATGACATAAGAAAACTAGGTATGTGCTTTGGTTTTTCATTTTTCTGTTTTTATTTTTGAATTTTCCGCCCATTTGAATCTCTGTCAAATCCTAGGCTTGACCAAGATTTAAACAAGTTTAACACGTGAAAACGAAAAGGTAAGCATGGATCCTTCTTAGTCACTCCAAAATGTACCAATTGATAGATGTGTTAACTTTGCTTCATGGAAAAAATAATGTCATGTAAATGAGTTAACTTGGATTTCCTACCCTTGAATCCATAGGAAACTTTGTTCTAATGCACTATAATAATCAACCGAGGTTTTTACACCAACAGTTCTGTCACTTACGTGTGGTGCCCATGCGTGAGGTCCCACACTTCAGTGAGCACAAGTCACGTGCAATAGGTACGCAAACTCCCAGCCATTTTCTTTGTCAAGAGAAGACGCATCAGGATGCGTATTGGAAGTCTCTGGGTCCTTCAGGATCCTTCGGTTGTCCCTCTCACAAAAAAAAATCTCTCATTCTCGGCCTCGCTCGACTCACTCGCTCGCACCTCCTGCTCACTGACAAATCCTGCACAACAGTCAACATCATCGCCCGAAAAAGGGGAGACACCATAATGCTCTCCCTCCTTCTTCTCTCCTTCCGAGTTTCACTCGACGGGCAAACACATATGTGTTGCATAGTAGAGTAATAATAAAAAGGTACGTAGAAAAATCGACCTACGAATCTATAATTAAATAGGTTAAACTAGGGTTTTGCCCAGTACTACAGATCAAGGTTCAAAAAAATCCAACTACGGGGTTCGAACAACCCCATTTCTAATCAAAGAATTTTTTTGACGTCATCCAAATGGCCTCAAACTATAGCATGGGCGGATCTAGACTATAGCCAAGGGGGTCAGCCGCCCCCACTCAATTTTTCTGAAACCTTGTACTGTACTTAGAAATATGTTAAGCTAAAGGCTGGTTTGCCCGCACTTAGAAATGAAATTTCCATGTTTGAAACCAAAAACCACATCTCTTGATGCTTGACTTCATAAGTCAGAGTTTAGGGATAGGGGGTAGATACATGATTTTTCTGGTTGAATATGTCTAAACCTTGTTTATCAACTTGAATGCTTACTATATGACATACGAAGACTATTTGCTAATGGAGGGAGTAAGCACTCTAGCTATGAAAAGTACCAAACGATGCAAACCAAAATGATTTTTGCATCACTTATCATATGTTTGCCCATTTGAATCTTGTCAAATCCTAGATTTTACCAAGATAATTTAAACAAGTTTAAAACATGAAAAAGAAAAAAGAGAAGCTTGTATTCTTAGTCACTCTAAAATGAAGTTTGGGGAGGTTTTTGAAATTTCCATGTTTGAAACCCAAAACCACTTCTCTTCATGCTTGACTTCATAAGACAGAGTTTAGGGTTAGGGGGTAGATACATGATTTTTCTGGTTTGAATATGTCTAGACCTTATTTATCAACTTAATTGAATGCCTACTATATAACATAAGAAGACCTTTTTTTTGAATTTTTATAAATCATTTGAATCTTGGTCAAATCCTAGGTTTCACCAAGATTTGAATAAGTTTAAAACATGAATATGAAAAACTAAGCATGCATGTATGGTTCTTAATTAATCACTTCGAAATGAAGCTCTTGGGAGGGTTTTTGAAATTTCCATGTTTGAAACCAAAAACCACATATCTTCATGCGCTTGACTTCATGAGACAGAGTTTAGGGTTAGGGGGTAGATACATGATTTCTCTGGTTTGAATATGTCTAGACCTTGTTTATCAACTTAATTGAATGCTTACTATATGACATAAGAAGACTATGTGCCTTGATTTTTCATTTTTTTAAAATTTTGCCATTTGAATCTTGGTCAAATCCTAGGTTTGACCATGATTTAAACAAGTTTAAAACATGAATATGAAAAATTAAACATGTATCCTTCGTAGTCACTCCAAAATGAAGCTCTTGAGAGGGTTTTTGAAATTTCCATGTTTGAAACCAAAAAACCGCGTACTTCTCTTCATGCTTGACTTCGTAAGACAGAGTTTCGGGATAAGGGTAGCTTGATACATGAATTTTCTGGTTTGAATATGTCTAGACCTTGTTTATCAACTTAATTGAATGCTTACTAGATGACATAAGATGACTATGTGCATTGGTTTTTCATTTTATTGTTTTTTTTAATTTTTAAGCCCATTTGAATCTTGGTCAAATCCTAGGTTTGACCATGATTTAAACAAGTTGAAAACATGAATATGAAAATTAAGCATATATCCTTCTTAGTCACTCCAAAATGAAGCTCTTGGGAGGGTTTTTGAAATTTCCATGTTTGAAACTGGCCAAAAACCACATATCTTCATGCTTGACTTCATGAGACAGAGTTTAGGGTTAGGGGGTAGACACATGATTTCTCTGGTTTGAATATATCTAGACCTTGTCTATCAACTTAATTGAATGCTTACTATGTGACATAAGAATACTATGTGCCTTGATTTTCCATTTTTTGTTTTTTCTGAATTTTTATGCCCATTTGAATCTTGGTCAAATCCTAGGTTTGGCCATGATTTAAACAAGTTTAAAACATGAATATGAAAAAATAATCATATATCCTTCTTAGTCACTCCAAAATGTAGATCTTGGTAGGGTTTTTGAAATTTCCATGTTTGAAACCAAAAACCAATTCTCTTCATGCATGCCTTGACTTCATAAGACAGAGTTTAGGGTTAGGGGTAGCTAGATACTTGATTTTTCTGGTTTGAATATGTCTAGACATTGTTTATCAACTTAATTGAATGCTTACTATATGACATAAGAAGACTATGTGCCTTGGTTTTTCATTTATTTTGATTTATTTTGAATTTTTATGCCCATTTGAATCTTGGTCAAATCCTAGGTTTGACCATGATTTAAACAAGTTTAAAACATGAATATGAAAAATTAAGCATGTATCATTCTTAGTCACTCCAAAATGTAGCTTTTGGGAGTGTTTTTGAAATTTCCATGTTTGAAACCAAAAAACCGCGTACTTCTCTTCATGCTTTACTTCATAAGATAGAGTTTGGGGATAGGCCGGGGTAGCTTGATACATGAATTTTCTGGTTTGAATATGTCTAGACCTTGTTTATCAACTTAATTGAATGCTTACTAGATGACATAAGATGACTATGTGCATTGGTTTTTCATTTTATTGTTTTTTTTATTTTTATGCCCATTTGAATCTTGGTCAAATCCTAGGTTTGACCATGATTTAAACAAGTTTAAAACATGAATATGAAAAATTAAGCATGTATCCTTCGTAGTCACTCCAAAATGAAGCTCGATCTTGAGAGGGTTTTTGAAATTTTCATGTTTGAAACCAAAAAACCACGTACTTCTCTTCATGCTAGACTTCATAAGATAGAGTTTGGGGTTAGGGGTAGCTTGATACATAAATTTTCTGGTTTGAATATGTCTAGACATTGTTTATCAACTTAATTGAATACTTGATTACTAGATGACATAAGATTACTATGTGCATTGGTTTTTCATTTTTTTGAATTTTTATGCCCATTTGAATCTTGGTCAAATCCTAGGCTTGACCATGATTTAATCAAGTTTAAAACATGAATATGAAAAATTAAGCATATATCCTTCTTAGTCACTCCAATATGTAGCTCTTGGGAGGGTTTTTGAAATTTCCATGCTTGAAAACCAAAAACCACTTCTCTTCATGCATGCTTGACTTCATAAGACATAGTTTAGGGTTAGGGGTAGATACATGATTTCCTGCTAGTTTGAATATGTCTAGACCTTGTTTATCAATCTAATTGAATGCTTACTATATATGACATGAGCAGACCTTGGTTTTAATTTTTTTATACCCATTTGATTCTTCGTCAAATCCTAGGTTTGTTGACCTAGATTTGAACAAGTTTAAAACATGAATATGAAAAAAGTAAGCAGGTACGCTTCTTAATTAGTCACTCCAAAATGAAGCTCTTGGGAGGGTTTTTGAAATTTCCATGTTTGAAACCAAAAATCACTTCTCTCTTCATGCTTGACTTCATAAGTCAGGGTTTACGGATATATAGGGGGTAGATACATGATTTTTCTGGTTTGATATGTCTAGACCTTGTTTATCAACTTAATTGAATGCTTACTATATGACATAAAAGACTATGTGTCTTGATTTTTCATTTTTTTAAATTATGCCCATTTGAATCTTGGTCAAATCCTAGGTTTGACCATGATTTAAAAAAGTTTAAAACATGAATATGAAAATTAAGCATGTATCCTTCATAGTCACTCCAAAATGAAGCTCTTGAGAGGGTTTTTGAAATTTCCATGTTTGAAACCAAAAAACCACGTACTTCTCTTCATGCTTGACTTCATAAGACAGAGTTTGGGGTTAGGGGTAGCTTGATACATGATTTTTCTCGTTTGAATATGTCTAGACCTTGTTATCAACTTAATTGAATGCTTACTATATATATGACATAAGAAGACTATGTGCATTGGTTTTTCATTTTATTGTTTTTTTTAATTTCATGCCCATTTGAATCTTGGTCAAATCCTAAGTTTGACCATGATTTAAACAAGTTGAAAACATGAATATGAAAAATTAAGCATATATCCTTCTTAGTCACTCCAAAATGAAGCTCTTGGGAGGGTTTTTGAAATTTCCATGTTTGAAACCGGCCAAAAACCACATATCTTCATGCTTGACTTCATGAGACAGAGTTTAGGGTTAGGGGGTAGACACATGATTTCTCTGGTTTGAATATATCTAGACCTTGTCTATCAACTTAATTGAATGCTTACTATGTGACATAAGAATACTATGTGCCTTGATTTTCCATTTTTTGTTTTTTCTGAATTTTTATGCCCATTTGAATCTTGGTCAAATCCTAGGTTTGGCCATGATTTAAACAAGTTTAAAACATGAATATGAAAAAATAAGCATATATCCTTCTTAGTCACTCCAAAATGTAGATCTTGGTAGGGTTTTTGAAATTTCCATGTTTGAAACCAAAAACCACTTCTCTTCATGCATGCCTTGACTTCATAAGACAGAGTTTAGGGTTAGGGGTAGCTAGATACTTGATTTTTCTGGTTTGAATATGTCTAGACATTGTTTATCAACTTAATTGAATGCTTACTATATGACATAAGAAGACTATGTGCCTTGGTTTTTCATTTATTTTGATTTATTTTGAATTTTTATGCCCATTTGAATCTTGGTCAAATCCTAGGTTTGACCATGATTTAAACAAGTTTAAAACATGAATATGAAAAATTAATCATGTATCATTCTTAGTCACTCCAAAATGAAGCTCCTGAGAGGGTTTTTGAAATTTCCATGTTTGAAACCAAAAAACCGCGTACTTCTCTTCATGCTTGACTTCATAAGACAGAGTTTGGGGATAGGGGTAGCTTGATACATGAATTTTCTGGTTTGAATATGTCTAGACCTTGTTTATCAACTTAATTGAATGCTTACTAGATGACATAAGATGACTATGTGCATATATTGGTTTTTCATTTTATTGTTTTTTTAATTTTTATGTCCATTTGAATCTTGGTCAAATCCTAGGTTTGACCATGATTTAAACAAGTTTAAAACATGAATATGAATAATTAAGCATGTATCCTTCGTAGTCACTCCAAAATGAAGCTCGATCTTGAGAGGGTTTTTGAAATTTCCATGTTTGAAACCAAAAAACCACGTACTTCTCTTCATGCTAGACTTCATAAGATAGAGTTTGGGGTTAGGGGTAGCTTGATACATAAATTTTCTGGTTTGAATATGTCTACACATTGTTTATCAACTTAATTGAATACTTAATTACTAGATGACATAAGATGACTATGTGCATTGGTTTTTCATTTTTTTTGAATTTTTATGCCCATTTGAATCTTGGTCAAATCCTAGGTTTGACCATGATTTAATCAAGTTTAAAACATGAATATGAAAAATTAAGTATGTATCCTTCTTAGTCACTCCAATATGTAGCTCTTGGGAGGGGTTTTGAAATTTCCATGCTCTTGAAAACCAAAAACCACTTCTCTTCATGCATGCTTGACTTCATAAGACATAGTTTAGGGTTAGGGGGTATATAGATACATGATTTTCCTGCTAGTTTTAATATGTCTAGACCTTGTTTATCAATTTAATTGAATGCTCACTATATGACATGAGCAGACCTTGGTTTTATTTTTTTTATACCCATTTGATTCTTCGTCAACAAATCCTAGGTTTGTTGACCTAGATTTGAACAAGTTTAAAACATGAATATGAAAAGGTAAGCATGTATGCTTCTTAATTAGTCACTCCAAAATGAAGCTCTTGGGAGGGTTTTTGAAATTTCCATGATTGAAACCAAAAACCACTTCTCTTCATGCTTGACTTCATAAGTCGTGGTTTAGGGATATATAGGGTGTAGATACATGATTTTTCTGGTGTGTATATGTGTCGAGCTTGTTTATCAACTTAATTGAATGCTTACTATATGACATAAGAAGACTATGTGCCTTGATTTTCCATTTTTTAAATTATGCCCATTTGAATCTTGGTCAAATCCTAGGTTTGACCAAGATTTAAACAAGATTAAAACATGAAAATGAAAAATTAAGTCTTGATCCTTCTTATTCACTCCAAAATGAAGCTTTTGGGAGGGTTTTTGAAATATCCAGGTTTGAAACCCAAAACCACTTCTCTTCGTGCATAGTTTAGGGTTAGGGGTAGATACATGAATTTTTGGTTTATAGTAAGCATTCAAGTTGATAAACAAGGTCTAGACATATTCAAACCAGAAAAATCATGTATCTACCCCCTAAGGCTAAACTCTGTCATATGAAGTCAAGCATATAAGAGGAATGGTTTTGGGTTTCAAACATGGAAAATTCAAAAACCCTCCCAAAAGCTTCATTTTTGGAGTGAACAAGAAGGATCCAGGCTTACTTTTTCATTTTCATGTTATCGACTTGTTTAATTCTTGGTCAAACCTAGGATTTGACCAAGATTCAAATGGGCATAAAAATTCAATAAAGAATTCAAAAAATGAAAAACCAAAACACATAAGCTTCTTAAGTTATAGTAAGCATTCATGTTGATCAACGGAGTCTAGACATATTTAAACAATAAAAATCATGTATATACCCCAAACCCTAAACTCTGTCTAATGAAGTCAAGCACGAAGAGAAGTGGTTTTCGGTTTAATTTTTATTTCTTTTTTTAAAAAAAATTTATGCCCATTTGAATCTTGGTCAAATCCTAGCAGGTTTGACCAATATTTAAACAAGTTTAAAACATGAAAATGAAAAGTAAGTATGGATCCTTCTTATTCACTCCAAAACGAAGCTTTTGGGAGGGTTTTTTAATTTTCCATGTCCGAAACCCAAAATGACATCTCTTCGTGCTTTACTTCATAAGACAAAGTTTAGGGGTAGGGGGTAGATACATGATTTTTCTGATTTGAATATGTCTAGACCTTGTTTATCAACTTGAACGCTTATTATATGACATCAAAAGACTATGTTTTTTTTGAATTTGTTATGCCCATCTGAATCTTGGTCAAATCCTAGGTTTGACCAAGATTTAAACCAGTTTAAAACATGAAAATGAAAAGTAAGCCTGAATTCTTCTTAGTCACTCCAAAATGAAGCTTTTGGGAGGTTTTTTAAATTTCCATGTTTGAAACCCAAAACCACTTCTCTTAATGCTTGACTTCATAAGACAGAGTTTAGGGTTAGGGGCCAAGTATATACATGATTTTTCTTGTTTAAATATGTCTAGACTTTGTTTATCAACTTGAATGCTCACTATATGACATCAAAAGACTATGTGTTTTGGTTTTGATTTTTTTGAATTTGTTATGTCCATTTGAATCTTGGTCAAATCCTAGGTTTGACCAAGATTTAAACCAGTTTAAAACATGGAAATGAAAAGGTAAGCCTGGATTCTTCTTAGTCACTCCAAAATGAAGCTTTTGGGAGTTTTTTTAATTTCCAATGTTTGAAACCCAAAACCACTTTTCTTCATGCTTGACTTCATAAGACAGAGTTTAGGGTTAGGGGGTATATACATGATTTTTCTGGTTTGAATATGTCTAGACTTCGTTGATCAACTGTAATGCTTACTAGATGACATAAGAATCTTATGTGATTTTTTTATTTCTTTTTTGAATTTTTATGCCCATTTGAATCCTGGTCAAATCCTTTGTTTGACCGAGATTTAAACAAGTTAAAACATGAAAATGAAAAAGTAAGCCTGGCTCCTTCTTAGTCATGAAAATGAGTTAACTTGGCTTTCCAACCCTTGAATCCATAGGAAACTTTGTACTAATGCAGTATAATAATCACCCGAGTTTTTACACCAACAGGTCTGTCACTTACGTGTGGTGCCCATGCATGAGGTCCCAAACTTCCGTGAGCACAAGTCACATGCGGTAGGCAGGCAAAATCCCCGATCAATCCGGGCGGTGGTCATTAAGGACCCGATCGCATTTCTTGCTTTCAGATCGGGTCTACCATGTAAAAGTTTGTTCCTTTTGGATGCATCACTCGTATTTGCAAGTTTTTTGGGGGTCCCGCAAATTCAGGGTAGCATCATGCCCCCCTTCCCACGCCAACACAAACAGAGTTCAACACAACCTAATTAAGCAAGGTTCAACACAGACATATATAGTTCAACAACCCCTAATTAAGCTAATAGGTTCACCACAAACGCTGCTGAGCAGCAAACATAAACAGAGTTCAACAAAAGATGCTGCTTTTGAAGCAGTAGGAGAGACAAACATGCACAGCAGTTACGGAGTATATTTACCATCTTCTTCCTGTCGCCTCCTCCCGGTCCCGCTTCTTCTGCTTCTTGCTGCCCATACCTTTAATCTTTGGTGGCTTGGGCTTGGGAGGAGGCACACGACCGGTCTCGATAGCTTGGTTCAATTTCTTCCTTAGGAATAGCCCATAGGCCATGTGGTTGGCTATGAAGCCGGATCGGTTAACAGTTTCCCCAACTTTGAGACAGCCGGACCCACCGGCTTCGGTATGCTGCAGGACGCTTTGAAAGTCAACCTTTATGCTCTTTGTGCAGAAGGGGCAGCTGTTCCTGGCACCGATCCAGGAGTTCACTCCAATACTTGTCGAACTTCCCCGCCTTAAGCTTGTTGAGAGTGGCCCTGGCCTTCCTATGACGCGACTCGACATCGCTGTCAACCTCATCAGTAGCAACCTGATACATGCCAAATAAACAGGTGAAGCAAATATGTAGCAGTTGCAACTAATAATGAATATGAATCTAAAAAGATTCTGACGCTAATTCAAAACCGTATAGCGCAAAAAAGAGAGGGAGAGACCATAGAGCAAATCGATACAGGGCTATGTTGAATAAGGGAGAGAGGTGAATCGGATGTGAAGCAAATATGTAGCAGTTGCAACTACTGAATATGAATCTAAAAAGATTCTGACGCTAATTCAAAATGCTATAGCGCAAAAAAAGAGGGAGAGACCATAGCACAAATCGATACAGGGCTATGTTGAATAAGGGAGAGAGGTGAATCGGAACATACTTCCTCCCCCTCGTCGACGATATTCTCGTCGAAGGTCGGCGGCGGCGGTTCAAAGATGAGTTCAACCTCGTCCTCGTCATCTAGGGGATGCTTCCCAAGAGAGTGGACCCATCTACCAACAGCATCAGATGCCGATGAGCGACCGATGGCCCGACCTTCGGCAATGGCCTCCGCTTCGTCTTTGGCATCCGCTGCGGCGATGATCGCCGCCGTTGCGGCCATGCATGCTGCGGTCGCGGCTCTGGACGCCTCCTCTGAGGCTAAGGCCAGCCGCGCGGCTTTCGCTTTTGCTGCGTTGACGGCGTCGGTTGGGCTCTCCATCGGTGGAATGGGAAGGGGAAGCGAAGAGAGGGTTTTTTCCTAGTCCGTGGAGAGAGGGAGAAGTGTGGACGTGAAATGGATAGCTGACGATATTTCAAGATTTGGGAGACATAGCACGAACGGGCAGATGACAGCGCGTGGGTGCATTACCTCATACTGCCTCTGTCCTAGAAAGAGCGTACGTGTGGGTTTTCAAGGCATATTAAGGATTTTATTATTACATTGGGAAACTGTCATCGACCATCACTTTCCTCTTCAACTTTTCCACCTCCAATGAGCTAAATGCATGTAGTAAATAAGAAAACCATATTATGCTAAATACTACTACCTCCATCCCAAAGCGTAAGGCTTATATTATTTTTAGAAGCTCAAACTATGTCAAGGTAAACTAAGATTTTACCAAAAATCATTATCATGCAAAATACAAAATTAATATCAATACATAGACAATGAATTTTTTTTGGTATGGCATCTACAAAATATTATATTAGTTGAGAGATTGTTCTAAATTTTCGTCAACCTTTACTTGCTTTGACTCTTAAAAAAAGACTTAGGGCTCCTTTGATTTAAAGGATAGGAAAAGCATAGGAATAGGAAAGGTTTAGGATTGGAATGGCATGTCTAATTGAATCCTATAGGAAGATGAAGTTTGTTTGATTGTAGCAAAGGAATTTTTCCATGAGGCATGAGCTGATGCTTTTTTCCTATAGGAATTACACTACAAGATTCCTATAGGATTTTTTCCTATAGGATATGTTCCTATGAATCAAACAACATGTATAGGAAATTTTCCCATAGGAACCAAATCCTACACAATTCCTATGCAAATCCTTTGAATCAAAGGAACCCTTAAGCTTTGTGATGGAGGTAGTACGTACTAGTCGTGAAGAAACTATATCCCTCGTGATGAGAAAGAAATATTTTTTACTAGGAGTACCACTCTTTTGTGGACAAATTTTGAAGTGCATTGCAAAACGAGAAGTACACTCTTTTATGGACAAATTTTAACTCTACACCCATTATTTCAGGATGGAGGGAGTATAGCCCAACTTGTTTTTTTCTTCTCGGGCACTACACCGCTTTTTCCCGTGCAATGCTTGGTTCTACCCTTTTTCTCATTGTAATGGTCACTTTAAGTCAATTTTTCCCACACACATTTATTTTGTACTTCTCTACGTTGTTGACCGTGCTACTACTATTTGTGTTAGTGCGCCAAAAACAAAATGTTATTTTCTAAGTGCCAAATTAATCTAGGGCGTTGGTTGTGAACCGGTGAACAAAAAAGATAGCCCAAAAGAGGAACACACCAAGGTACAAAAACTAGCATATATGCATGTTTCTATGTACATATATATGACCCTGGGTTTGTAGATAAAAAACATTCATATATGCGCTTACTATTAATATACATAAGTTTATACTGATTCTCTTGGTTTAAGTATATATATGGTTAGGCATCACTACTAATTCAGAAAAAACAAAAATGTAACCCTTCAAGTGAAGTCATTTTAAGTGACCTAACAACTAAAATTCATATATAGGATTTGTATAGGAATTATGTAGGATTTAGATCACATGTGAATTTTCCCCACACTAGTTGTTTGATTCATAGGAACATATCTTACAGGAATCTTGCAGTGCAAATCCTATAAGAATAAAACATTAGGTCATACCTCATGGAAAATTTCCTTTGGCACAATCAAACACAACTCATCTTCCTATATGATTCAACTAGCCATTAAATCTCAATCCTATGTTTTTCATATTTCTATGGTTTTCCCATCCTATGAATCAAAGGAGCCTTAGGGCTTATATCTTTTTTTAGAAAGGCAAACTATGTTAAGATTGGCCAAGTTTTACGAAAAACCTTTAACATGCAAAATACAAAGTTGAGTCATTTCGTTTGAATCGGAGGGAGTACATTTGACGTTATGGTACTATTTGACAGCTGCTTGGCACTGTATTTTTTTCGAACCAAATTTCCCCCTTCATGAAGCTTTTATTTTGGGATAGAGCTTCAGTGACTTGATACATCCATATATATCTAGACAAAGTTGAGTCAATTCATTTGAATCAGAGGGAGTACATTTGACTATATGGGTACTGTTTGACAACTGCTTGGCATTGTCTTCTTTTTTGAACCAAACTGCCCCCTTCACGAACCTTTTATTTTGGGATAGAGCTTCACTGACTTGATACTTCCAAGTCTCACAGTGACTTGGTGCCACCATCCACCATCCATCTCAGATCCAATGTATGCGATCGACTTAGAATTTAAACTAAATAATTATTATAATTGCTCAGAAATATTTCAAGAACTTCCAGTTAATCGTGCATATTTCGATTTATATTTTGGTGAAGTTTCATTCGATTTGAATCAAAGGTTTGTGAGCAAATATATACTCCCTCCGGTTCATATTAATTGACTCTAATATGGATGTACTAGACACATTTTAGTTCTAGATACATCCATATTGAAGTCAATTAATATGAATCAGAGGGAGTATTTAGTTTAAACTTGTGCTCGTATACGTAAAAAGCTCTTTAATCACAAGCTAGTCGTCCGAGTGGGATGAAATATTCACAGATTTTAGAACAAGGCATCTACATTTTACTGGATTATTTTCATAATTTTCTGAATAATTTTTGTTTTTAGGTTCGAAATAAGAGATAGTTTGGAACGTTGGATCTCAAATGGTTGGTAGATGGTGGCACCAAGTCACAATGAGATTTGGAGACTTCAAGTCACTGCAGCTCTGTCCTTTTATTTTGACAAACTGCAGAGCCGCTGGTGCATCTATGGTTACGTACGGCCGACGCTGATTCTTAGCAAGGAAGTTCTTCCTATAAGTAGTAGTATCCATACTCCACTCCAAGGCATGTATAAAAAAAAGAACCCATCCCGTTCTCGTTTTCCCGATCACTCTTCTCTGAAGATGGAGGAGGCCCTCTTCTTGTGCCTCCTCTGCCTGCTGCCCTTCAAACCCCCCATATCCAAGGTCGCTCCCTTCCGATTTCATTCTTAGGTTCACCGGTGAGAAATTTTAATGACAACTGATGCCACGTACGTTGTTCCGTGCAGTGCAAGGGCGGTCATATGGGCTGTCGGCGCTGCGTCGGCGAGCTTGCGCCGAACCCGTGCAAGAAGTGCGAGCAGCCGGCGAGGTTGCCGCCGTCGAATCGATCTGGGGCAAGATTGCCGCCGTCGAATCGATCTGGGGCAATGGTCAAGTGCGTCGGCTGCCAGTGTTTGGTCGCCTCCACGGAGTCCTACAAGCACTATATCGCGTGCCCGCATGGTCCGTGCGGCTGCACAGAGGCCATCAATACCGGCTGCAGCTTCACCGGCCCGCCGCGGGAGCTCCTGGTACACCTCCAAGCATCCCACTCCATCCCAGTGTTTACGTTCCAGTATGGCATACCCGCCTGGTGCATAGTTCGTGTTCCGGTACAACCGCGGGGACACCTGTTCATCGGCAGTGGGGAAGAAGACGGTAGCGTGTTTCGCCTTCACCGTTGGCGCGCTCGGCCCGACCACCATTGTGTCCTGTGTGTGCAACAGGTCGGCCGCGAGCTTGTTTCCGATGTACAAGGCGCAGCTGCTGGTGATTGGTCCGCCGGCGCCGGCGCCGGCTGGGACCAGTGACCTCTCGACGGACACCTTGATGGCGGTAATCGAGCCGACGAGCTCCCCGACGCCTAGCTCGATCATGTTGCAGCAGCTCACTTCTTTCCTGGCGGTGCCGCCCGGTTACGCGAAGCAGAATGGAGGGCAGCGTGGGTTGCCTATCTGCATTTGCATCAACAAGAAGGTTATACAATAATCTTTGTTTAGTCATACTGCAATGTAGTTACTCGAAGATCGGAGGGAGTAGTTTAGTTCGAAGTAGGGTTCGTTCGGATGTATTTTGGACTTCTATAGTAGTACTACTACTCCAGAACTATTAGCTAGCTAGTTGGAGTGCTAGAATGCAGCTCGGACTATTATTGTATTTTGGCAGTACTACTAGTATATGTATGTGACTGCAAGTTCAAACTAAAATGGAGTATTTATTGCTAATGTTGTTCTTTTGGAGTCATCATTTTTTTTCTGAACGTGTTAACTATGCTATTGTCTAAGGATTCGTTTAGATTTCTTTGGTTGAATTCATATTTCGTCTCTTCCTAATTTGCAAAACTGCACTGTCATGGGCATTCTTACAAGGTCGCTGAAGTTTCGAAGTTTCTTAATATATACTGCGTAGGGTGTACCCCCTTAACATGGATTTGTTGCATTTTTTGGTTGTATTTTTTTTGGCAATTTTCAGGACCATAAAATAGCACGCCTTCAGTTGAAATTTGAATTACTTTTCAAAAAGTGGCCGATACTAGCATGGAGTAGTAAAGTTTTTTTGTACTCCCTCGGTCCCACCAAAAGTGTCTCACCTTTGTTAAAATTTAGATGGATAGATGTATTTTTTTTACAAAGTTGAGACAACTTTGGTGGGACGGAGCCACGGAGTCCTAGTTGATGGCGAGAAGGTTGATGCCTTGCTAGGTTGGTGTACGTTGCAAAAACAACAAGGTTGGTGTATTTGTTTTATTTGTTCACCATAATACTGACATGGCCATCGATTTGATTAGACAACACAAGCCTGGGACGTTTCACTTATTTATTGTGGGAAGCACGATTAATGGACTGTAATGATGGGGCTACTCCTATAGTCCGTCTGCTCCTACTCGGGTGTCGGGTCACAGTCACACTCTCCTCTTTTTTTGAACACATTCACACTCTCCTCTTTTTTTGAACACATTCACACTCTCCTCTTTTTTTGAACACATTCACACTCTCCTCGAAACTGCAGTAGGCAGTATATGCATAAGAGGAGGAGCGTCTCGGTTCACCTCCGTCGTCTATCCCCACTCCGCCCAGCTTCCATAGCACGCGCCTGCGTCTCCGCCATGGCGCTTTCGCGTCCTATCCAGCAGTGCCCAGTTTGAGAGCCTCTGTTCTCCAACTCAAACCCCCACCTGCCGCCATTGATCGCCATCTCTCTCCCAAAGTTCGAATCAGTAAATCTCCCAAGAAAATCCCAACCCCATTGTACCACCTGCCTTATTGCGATGTCGAAATCGAGCAGGGTCTGTGGATCTGGGCTGTTTCACAAGGTGTTTACGGAAGGCCCCCTTGAAGTGCTCATCAGCCAGTGCGACGCCATCACCGCCGCGTCCCTAGTCGGTTCCTCCAAAAGTATTCTTCAGTCAGCCAAATACAGTACCACTCTGCCTGCTTCTCAGCCGTTTGGCCTTCCGTGTGTTCTCTGTTGTGACCCGGCGGATAAACCATGGGAGTTCAAGGTGGATTTGCTGGTGCACAGCAAGTGCAAACTAGTGCCGCTGGACAGGTTCTCCTATGATTGCCTAATGCCACACGGTAAGGATGAGGAGCGGGCAGGCGCCAATGGAGATTGGATCGCCATGGTTGGCCCCAAAGGCAAGTGGAACCTCCTCAATGTCTACACTCATCGCAAGATTAAGCTTCCATCTTTGAGGAAGAAGTTTGAAACCACACGCAATCCACTTATATTCAAGTATCAGGGTGATGCTATTCAACTGCAGAAGATAGCTATTTGCCAAGTTCCTACAAATGTTGCTCGGGGTATGCAGATTTCTCCCTTGTCGCAATCTTCGACTTTGCAATTGCCTACCTCAATGGCGAATATCCTGGTACATGGATAATTCTTGAAAACCAGTTTGAGAACGACGCCATATACTGCGATGCAATTATACATAAACAACTTGTGTTCACCGTTACTGAGAATGGAAATGTTTATGCATGGGATCCTAATCAATTTGGTAACATTTTCTCCCTATCTTTTTCATATACGTAACTTATATAGCATTTCACCTCTTATTTGCTGAACTGTCTTGGCATCTTTTGGCTCAAAGGAATTCCATAGGCACACACCATAACCCTCTTGTGGTATGGACATATATACTTATAGAATTTAACATCTATAGGAATTTTAGTATGGTCTAATGTGCATGTTGTTCCGTAGGAAAAAGGCCCCCTAGTAATTAAGTTTCTTTATTATTACTCCCTGGAAAATTTAAGGTAGAGTAGAAATAGAATCAATAAAGGTGCCATGCAATATTGATAAAGACTTTCATTTGTTTATATTCCCCCGGTTCTAGAGAATAAGGAGTATTATATTCAAACCATCTAAAATTTGGACCAATATTTTGGGGAACATGTTTTAAATCCATATGAAGTTTTACCAAGATGTTCGAAATATATTTCAAACCATCTTATGTTCGACCATGATTTTATAAAGTACTAGTATTGGCATCTACAATATCAAATCAATATCACTAGTAGATAAATCATGAAATATATTTTCATGTGACGTGTTCTTTCCTTTTTCAAGGTCCTATAGTGCTCCCTGCTCCATTCATTCCGTGGACGGCTGGATTTGATATCGATGATGATTTTGACTTTAATAATCGTACGTGGTGGCTGGCAAGATCTCAAGATCGTTCTAGACTTCTCCTGGTCTATGCACGTGGCGCAATGGATTTTGACGCTGACGGTGCTCCAACATATTATGATAGTATCCCTTCTGTCCATTGCGGTCGCGCTGTTCACAGCTATTCGGGGTATACCTGCATGGTATTCTCGAATGACACTAGTCGGTTACTTCCAGCCAACCCGTGGGAAAGCGTTACTAATCTTGGAGACTATTCTATGTTCCTTGGGTTGAACTATCCGATTTTCATGCCAGTGGGTGGTGCAACATTTCCCCCAGGATATTTGACAAGAAGAAACTGCATCTACACCACGCCTCAGGCCATTGGCTCTCAGTTTGACACATCACATCAAGAAATTTTCCGCTTCAGTCTAAATGGCGAAGACCACCAAAGCATCTCTTTCTCAAGCAGCGGTCCAGTAGCCAACCAGCATACGGGGTTTTGGTTCATCCCAAGCTACACCAACGCTACTGGATCGGAACAAAGACAATCAGAGTTAGGGATATTTATGTAATAGTAGGATCATACTACTAGCTAGCTCAGTTGGTCTTGACTCCTATTTAACTATTTATAGCTAATGTACTTAGGTGATAAATTGATGCTATTTGCATGAACCCAGTTGCTTCTTGTAATTTGATCAAATACGGTCTATACACATGCATGGTTGTTTGGCTGTTTCAGTGTCCCTAGAGGCATACATATATACTGTTATTTAGCAATCTTTATTACAGTACAAAGGTCTTAACCTCATGGTTCACAGAAAGTATAAACGTAGATCAGCCATCTAAACATAGAAGACATTCTAGTGCATGATTCTTACATATACACATCAACATCCTATCAGAAAATCTTAATGTGAATTGTACTGGCTGTACAAACCCGTGCATCATTCTCTAGCCGGTTGCACCCAAAAACCAAATCGTGGTACTTCATAGTTAACTGTATGTAGGACAACATACGGATCCAATGCGAAGCCATGGGTATCACCTGCATGACAGAACCATATTTCACATGGTTGGAGGTACTCCATATGGCATTTAAAATCATTCCTTGTCCTTCATATGGCCCTAAAAATAGTACAGTTGGATTTGTGAGTTTTAATTTTTTATTAACACACTCAATTAATTGCCCAAACATTGATTACTAATATTATTAAGGGGTGTGATGTTGAAAGCCATAAGAACAATGTGCCAAACAATCTTTGCTAGCGGACGGTAAATGTATACCCATCAGAAATATTACTCCGTAGTAGTACTATCAAAATAATCAGCAGACGTGCATGTTTCTTTGGTCAGAATAACTGCTGCACCATCTTAAAAGTAAATGGCATGACCATTTATTTGATTTGATAGCGTGTAGCTAGATGGCGTACATTACTATCTCTACTTCCTTGGGTCGCCCAAATCTGGAGCACTAAAAGCAAATCCTGGTGATTCATTTGACAAGGCAACACAGATGCGTCCAAATTTCTCCGCCCATATTATATTATAGTAATATACGAAATCTGGAGTGCGTTGCCTCGTTGCCTTCCAAGAGAAGCTGCATTCCTTGCCAAAAAAGAGAGAGGGGCTGTATTTATAACTACCTCACCGGCCGCCACTAGTACAAACCATCACTCCATCTCCACCTCCACCTCCACCTCTTCCCTAGTAGCTCCACCTCCATATCGGCGACGGACCACAATCGCGTGGCTTCGACTTCCTCTTCGACGGCGGCGGCGACAGAGGCGTGAGGCACCTTCTCCGCGGCGCATCACTCATCCTCGTCCCGCGGCAACAATGGCTGTATGTGAAATCACCATACCCTTTTGTATGGTAGAGATGATGATGTGCGGATAAAATTTTATTGGCGGTTGCTCATCCTTGTTTGAATATTTGGTGTAGATTCACAACTATGGCAGGGTGTCAAGCGGGGTGGGTAGCGGGCTAGCTAGTTTCAGTGCGAGTGCTTTAAATCTGCTCTAATCTCAACCACTATTTGCTCTAATTTTCTGCTTTGTGGGACGATTCATGACGCCGCTTGCAACCCTAATCTAGGGTATTGATCCTAGTTTAGTAGACTACTAGGATTTACATGCCAATTTGTTTTTAGACTAGATCCGGATATTTGTCAATACTACTACGTACTTCTTCCGTTCGTATTTAATTGACTCTAGTTGAAAGCATCGACAGTTCATTTTCTTCTCTCCCTCGCGTCGACTAATTAAAACCGAACAGAGGGAGTATTAGGAATCCATGTGCATCCGTACTACCAGTAAGGTATTGCGTTGTTGCAGAGGCTCAGTGTAATCAATATCTTTCGATATTAATATACTCACTTTATCAGAAAATAAATTAGTAATCCATGTTCAAACTTGCTAGTTTGATCGACGTTTGATGATGATTTGTGAGGCCATGTATGGGCCTAGTTTGTTTTGTCTGGTGGTCAGTAGGCTGATGATTTTTTTTGCTTGGTCGATCTGTGGTCGTTCCATGGCCACCGCTGATTAAGCATTACTAGAATCAACAATTTTTTGCTTGTCTCGGTGATTGGAAGTGTATGCGCTCTTCTGAAGAGCACCATCGCATGATGATTAGTCTTAATGGAGATGCAGATGTCGATCAAGAGGGAGAAACATATCTTGATCATGCATTTCTCACGAGATTACTTGGTGATTGGAAGTAGAATCCACAATTTGTTGTGCAAACTTCTCAACATATGCATATATTCAATGAATTAGCTTTATGTGATCAATAGTACTTCTTATTGCGTATGGATGGAGGGGAAAGAGCGAAAAACCGATACTTAGTGAGATGACTTCTCATTCTCGTGACTTCTTATATCCCAAATGACAAGGTAAATATATAGAACGACGATTCGTAGGTGATAAAAGCAGAATCCACAATTTGCCGTGCAAACTTCTCAACATATGCATATATTTGATTAATTAGTTTTATGTGATCAATAGTATTACTTATTCCAGATGGACGTAGGGGAAGGAACGAAAAAGCGGATGCTATGTGAAATGACTTCTAAATCTGTGTGTTCTCGATATCCCATATGACAAGGTAAACATATGGACCACGCTTGTTTTGCCGCTGTCCTCGTTAGATGGCTAGATGCTCGGTCTAATTTCTGTTCATGTGCTTATTATTGCGTAAACATAGAGTTGAAGAAAACTCTATATTGTCTCGATGACAAAGGTGAAATGGCATGCCGCCTTTTAAACCTCCGATGCCACCTTGTTTACTGTCTATGGAGACCGATGCAGCTGGACCCGGTACCGATGAGCCTATACACGGCATCATCGTGCCACATGAAGAAGGTTGTGGATTGGGTTTACCCCCTGCTGTAGAAACTAGTGGTGCAGCTGGAGCTGCTAGTGTAGAGCCTCTAGTGAACGGTGTCGTGCCACGGGAATTCTCTCGAATCGGAGCAAGACGGTTTACCTATTGTCAAGACCGATGTAACCGGTGCTGATGCTGGAGTTGCTACTGATGATCCTTCACCCGAAGTTGCCACGCCACCCGAAGGAGGTTTTGTATTGGTAGAACCCGTGATGACTATGCCCACAGTACTGACGGGTGGTGGACCTGGAGCTGGTAGGGTAGAGCCTCTAGCGAAAGGTGTCGTGCCACGAGAATCCTCTGAAGTGGATATTGGTGGTTTACCCTCTGTAGAGACCGGTGGTCTACCCGGAGCTGGTATTGTAGAGATTTCAGCAAACGGTGCTGTCCCACCCAACTCCTATGAACTGAGCATGTACCGATGTGCCTTCTGTAGAACCCGATGCACTGTAAGTAGTGGTGATGATTCCGCTGAATCTGATCAAGAAGGATCTGCATCTCGAGGACAAGATGTCACCGTCATTCACCCGAACCCGAGCTAGAGTCGGACAACGGTAGCTTATATGGCACAGACTGTCCTTCAAGCTCTAAAGATCCAGTTGGGTGGTTCACAGACCAGCTACTCCAAGCCATTGTCACTACAAAGACCAGCCAGCATGCTTCGTCATCTCCTCGCATCTTGTTTGACAAGCTGAAGCACCGCAATCGGCGCATTGTTCAATCCCATCGGCATGGAGAGAGGAGCTATGTTTATGTCAAGATGATTCATGCTGATTTGGTAAGGTTCCATGATAAGATGTATGGGTGGGGTGAGGCAAGAGCCACATTTTGCAGCATTCACACAGTTTTGCTCTTGAGCCGGACCCCATGGATGCTTACCCGAGTGGTGCATTGTCCCGACTTGATATATGTTTTATGATCAGTATGCTGCTGTCGTGGAACTGTGATGTGGAGCTACCTTTCTTATGGTTTCTAGGCTTTTGGTTTCAACATGTATTATGGAGCTTACCTTAGGACTTTCGCATGCATTTGGCTGTTGACCTGTAATGTTTGTGGTTGGTTGTCTAATCTACTTGGCACAATCACATTGCAAAGGCAAATGTTCCTTTTCTCTTTAATTGTTATTATGATTTATGTGTTATAACCAGGCAAGAATATGCAATCTTGGTTCTCTGACCGATATATATTTACATACAACTTTTGTTCACATAATAACACTTACACGGGAAAAGAGTAGCTTTCTCTATTGGACAAACACCAAACCACAAAAGGGTAACAACACAATATCCAAACTAGGTACGGCACCTGTTGAGCATACATGACTTTTGGCGTAAAATCACGTTAACCAACACTAGCATCATCTTGTTCTTTGCAAGGTGCTATGCTTATCAGTCTAATCCCAATACACCACCTACTTCAGGTGGCACGATGATGTCAAGTGCAGGCTCACCAGTACCAACTCTCTTGCATCAGTCTCCATTGAAGGTACGCCACTGCTGCAGTAGACACCATTAGCAATGCAAGCTGAAGGTGTTCTTATCCTCATATCAGGATCACATAATACAGGTGTCAAGCTACATGCACTAGCCAACACAATCAAAAGTCCGAACTAGGATCGCTAGGAAAAAAAACATGAAGATCTTTTTTTCGAATCCCACGCTGACCATCTTTTTCACTAATTAGGTAAGCTCCTGCCGACAAACATATTACAGCAACTCCAGCAGTGGCTCTATATTTTGGCGCTGTGGGCTGATGCTGCGCATCCTAGTTCAGCGTGGGATTCGAAAAAAAGATCTGCAAACTGTGGCGGCCAAATGCAGGGCTAAAACAGCGTATTTTCAGAGGCGCTATAAATGCAGCGCCAAAAACAGAATATAATGAAAAATAGAGTGCAGTAAAACAGAAGATCAAACAAAGACTAGAAATAGACATAAAATAGGATAAAATTAGCTTGATAGATACTCCGTAGTTCATATTTTTACAAAGTAGTGCGATAAAACTAAACTAAAACTCGACATCTGACGAGTCCGGTGTTGTGCCTGACACCGGATCCGACGAGAAGAGGTCAATCCAACGGGGGTCGTCCTCGCCAATGGTGGTCGGCCCGGCGAGCTGCGCTTCGATGAAGGCCCGCTTCGTCGCCTTCTCCGCCCTCCGTCGTGCGCGGTCCTCCTTCTTTGCAGCCCGCCTCGTCGCCTTCTCCGCCCTCCGTCTGCGGAAGTGCTCGTTCTCGGCGGCAACATCCTCGGGGAAGCGGGCCGCCCACTCGCGCGCCGCGCGCTCGTCCCGCTTGGCGATGCGCAAACGGCGCTCCGTCTCGCGGTGGCGGCGCTGTTCCTCCTGTCTAACGATGTACGGCGGCGGCGCGAGATCCTCGGCCTGCTGGCGCGTCCACACGTCATGGAAATTCATCGACGATCGCGGGCGCCCGAGCCACCACGCCACGGCGTCGTACGCGCGCGCGGCCTCGTGCGCGGTCTCGTAGGTGCCGAGGCCGATGCGCTCGCCGCCGTCACGTATCTCCGCGTAATACGTACCTTTGGGGCGCGCGCGGACGCTGCGGTACCCCGTGCCCGAGACGCGGCAGTACCGCGAGCTCGACGCGAGACGAGGCATGGCGGCAGCGGCGGAAGCGGAGCCGCGGCGGTGATATTAGGCGCGGATGGGCAAATTTCAACAACCCATGTCCATCTTTTTTTTTGGCAGGATTACGCCATGTACCACCTTCCAATTAGAAAATAGTACTGTTCAGTCTTCCCCTGTTGGGCCCAATATTTCACTTTGGGTTGCCAACGGCCATCTACATGGTAATTGCTATCGGCCTACTTGCTCCGGCTGTCGAAGCCCAATAACTACAAATGGGCCTTTCTGCTCATGCAATTTCGGCCATTTTCTAATGAAACACAGATCCTATGAATAGCAAAAAAAAACGCAGAGATTATACATAAAAGTTGTTTTTATTTATTTTGAATTATTGGGTTCCAATTTTTGAAACTGCTCATGCCCAATATGAAAATCCTTGATCGCTCCATACCCACATGGATAACGGTATTTTTAATAATTCATAAAGTGGATTTGAAATTTAAAACATATCCTAATAATTCTATGATTTAATCTATCAACTTGCAAGATCTTGGAGAGAAAAAGCTTGTATTAGTCTGCAGAATCCTCAACGTTTCAAAGGAGGCAGTGGATCAAAAGAAAAAAGGAAGTAGCCAGAAATTAGGGGTCAAAAATAACTCCAAGAAATGAAACTTTTATTGTTCGTAGAGGATGACATGCGGGACCCATGAGCCAGCAGCTTACTCAATGTTTCAAAGGCAGCATGAGATCGAAAGAAAAAGGCAAGTGACTAAATATCAGGAGCCAAAAATAATCCAAGAAATGAAACTTATTGTACATAGAGGATGACATGCGGGTCCCATTTTGCAGCAGCGGTTTCAGCGTTTCAAATGCGGTTTGAGATCAAAAGAAAAAGAAAGTAGCCAGAAATTAGGGGGTAAAAAAACTCCAAAAAAAGAAAGTTGATTGTACATAGAGGATGACATGCGGGTCCCATGAGTCAGCAGCTTACTCAACGTTTCTAAGGTGGCAGGGGATCAAAAGAAAAAGGAAATAGCCAAAAATCAGAGGGTGGAAAAAAACCAAGAAAAGAAATTTTATAGTACATAGAGGATGACATGCGGGTCCCATGAGCCAGCAGGTTCCTCAACGTTTTCAAAGGCCGCTGGGGATCAAAAGAAAAAGGCAAATAGCCAGAAATTAGGGGTAAACAATAAATCCAACAAAGGAAAGGTTTATTGTTCATAGATGCTGACATGTGGGACCCATGAGCCAGCAGCGTCAAGGCAAGTGACCAAAAATCAGGTGTAAAAAATCCAAGAAAAGAAACTTTATTGTACATAAAGGATGACATGTGGGTCCCATGAGCCAGCACCTTACTCAACGTTTCAGAGGCGGCTTGAGATCGAAAGAAAAAGGAAAGTGACCAAATATCAGGAGCTAAAAATAATCCAAGAAATGAAACTTTTATTGTACATAGAGGTTGACATATGAGTCCCACTAATACAAGCTCTTTCGCTCGAAGATCTTGCAAGTTGATTGTACATAGAGGATGACATGCGGGCCCCATGTGTCAGCAGCTTACTCAATGTTTCCAAGGCGGCAGTGGATCAAAATAAAAGGAAATAGCCAAAATCAGAGGGTGAAAAATAAATCCAACAAAGGAGAGGTTTATTGTCCATGGAGGCTGACATCTGGGACCCACGAGCCAGCAGCGTCCTCTACGTTTAGAAGGCGACTGGGGATCGAAAGAAAAAAAGGCAAATAGCCAGAAATTAGGGGTACAAAATAACTCCAAGAAAGGAAATGTTTATTGTTCATAGAGGCTGACATGTGGGACCCATGATCCAGCAAAGTCTTCAACGTTTCAAAGGCGGCAGGGGATCAAAAGAAAAAGGAAGTAGCCAGAAATTAGGGGTAAAAAATAACTCCAAGAAAGGAAACTTTTATTGTTCATAGAGGATGACATGCGGGACCCATGCTCCAGCAGCTTCCTCAACGTTTCAAAGGCGGCATGAGATCGAAAGAAAAAGCCAAGTGACCAAATATCAGGACCCGAAAATAATCGAAGAAAGAAATTTTATTGTACATAGAGGATGACATGCGGGACCCATTTAGCAGCAGCGGCCTCAACGTTTCCAAGGCATCAAGGGATCAAAAGAAAAAGGAAGTAGCCAGAAATCAGGGGGTCAAAACAAAATCCAAGAAAAGATATTTTTTAATTGGGTTGCATCTTGCCATCTGGGCCTTCGAACTATCGTGCTGGACGCCTTTTGACCCGTACAATTTCAGCCCACTACAAAACATGAAAGTCCTATGTGTCGCAAAAACAAAAAACAAGGAGATTCAACATATAAGTTTGTTTATGTAAAAATAAAGATTTAATTTATCCGTTTGCAAAGCTCAGAGCGAAATAATCAAGATATCACATGTTTCTTGTACGGGGAGGCTGACATCGGGGACCCATGAGCCAGCAGCGTCGTCAACGTTTTAAAGGCGGCAGGGGATGGAAAGAAAAAATAAACCAAAAATCAGTTGGTCAAAAATCCAAGAAAATAAACATTTATCGTTCTGAGAGGATGACATGCGGGACCCATGAGGCAGCAGCATCCTCAACGATTCCAAGGGGGCAGGGGATCAAAAGAAAAAAAGGAAATATCCAAAAATTAATTAGGGGTTCAAAATAAATCCATCAAAGGAAAGTTTTATTGTTCATAGAGGATGACATGTGGGACCGACCTGCCAACAGCGTTCTCATCGTTTCAAAGGGGGCAGGAGATCAAAAGAAAAAGGCAAGTAGCCAGAAATTAGGGGTAAAAAATAACTCCAAGAAAGGAAACTTTTATTGTTCGTAGAGGATGACATGCGGGACCCATGAGCCAGCAGCTTACTTAAAGTTTCAAAGGCGGCATGAGATCGAAAGAAAAAGGCAAGTGACAAAATATCAGGAGACAAAGATAATCCAAGAAAAGAAACTTTATTTACATAGAGGATGACATGCGGGTCCCATTTTGCAGCAGCGGTCCCAACGTTTCAAATGCGGCTTGAGATCAAAACAAAAAGAAAGTAGCCAGAAATTAGGGGGTCAAAAAAATCCAAGAAAATAAAGTTGATGGACATAGAGGATGACATGCGGGTCCCATGAGCTAGCAGCTTACTCAACGTTTCCAAGGCGGCAGGGGATCAAAAGAAAAAGGAAATAGCCAAAAATCAGAGGGTGAAAAAAAAAGAAAATGAACTTTTATAGTACATAGAGGATGACATGCGGGTCCCATGAGCCAGCAGGTTCCTCAACGTTTCAAACGTGGCATGAGATCGAAAGAAAAAGGCAAGTGACCAAATATGAGGAGCCAAAAATAATTCAAGAAAAGAAAGTTTTATAGTACATAGAGGATGCCATGCGGGTCCCATGATCCTGCAGGTTCCTCAACGTTTCAAACGTGGCATGAGATCGAAAGAAAAAGGCAAGTGACCAAATATCAGGAGCCAAAAATAATCCAAGAAAAGAAATTTTATTGTACGTAGAGGATGACATGCGGGTCCCATTTTGCAGCAGTGGTCTCAACGTTTCCAAGGCGGCACGTAACCAAAAGAAAAATGAAGTAGCCGTAAATCAGGGGGTGAAAAAAATCCAAGAAGAAAGATTTCAATTGGGCTGCATCTGGACATCTGGGCCTTCGAACTATCCTGCTGGGCCTTTTGACTCGTACAATTTCAGCCCACTCCAAAACAGGAAAGTTCCGAATTTTCTAAAAAAAACAGGAAATTCCTATGCTTCGCAAAGACAAAAAAACAAGGAGATTCAACATACAAGTTTTTTTTATGTAAAAATAAAGATTTAATCATCCGTTTGATATAGCTCAGAGCGCAATACACTGTTTATTGTCTGCAAAATAATCAAGATATCATATGTTTCTTGTACGGGGAGGCTGACATCGGGGACCCATGAGCCAGCAGCGTCGTCAACGTTTTAAAGGCGGCAGGGGATGGAAAGAAAAAATAAACCAAAAATATGTTGGTACAAAATCCAAGAAAAGAAACATTTTCGTTCTAAGAGGATGACATGCGGGACCCATGAGGCAGCAGCATCCTCAGCGTTTATTGTTCATAGAGGCTGACATGTGGGACCCGTGAGCCAGCTGCATCCTCAACGTTTTAAAGGCGGCAGGAGATCGAAATAAAAAATTAGCCAAAAATCATTTGGTAAACAAAATCCAAGAAAAGAAACATTTACCGTTCTGAGAGGATGACATGCGGGACTCATGAGGCAGCAGCATCCTCAACGATTCCAAGGCGGCAGGGGATCAAAGGAAAAAAAAGGAAATATCCCGAAATTAATTAGGGGTTCAAAATAAATCCATCAAAGGAAACTTTTATTGTTTACAAAGGATGACATGTGGGACCGACCTGCCAGCTGCGTCGTCATCGTTTCAAAGGGGCAGGAGATCAAAAGAAAAAGGCAAATAGCCAGAAATTAGGGGTCAAAAATAACTCCAAGAAAGGAAACTTTTATTGTTCGTAGAGGATGACATGCGGGACCCATGAGCCAGCAGCTTACTCAACGTTTCAAAGGCGGCATGAGATCGAAAGAAAAAGGCAAGTGGCAAAATATCAGGAGCCAAAGATAATCCAAGAAAAAAACTTTATTGTACATAGAGGATGACATGCGGGTCCCAATTAGCAGCAGCGGTCTCAACGTTTCAAATGCGGCTTGAGATCAAAAGAAAAAGAAAGTTGATTGTACATAGAGGATGACATGCGGGTCCCATGAGTCAGCAGCTTACTCAACGTTTCCAAGGCGGCAGGGGATCAAAAAAAAAGGAAATAGCCAAAAATCAGAGGGTGAAAAAAAAACTAAGAAAATAAACTTTTATAGCACATAGAGGATGACATGCGGGTCCCATGAGCCAGCAGGTTCCTCAACGTTTCAAACGTGGCATGAGATCGAAAGAAAAAGGCAAGTGACCAAATATCAGGAGCCAAAAATAATTCAAGAAAAGAAACTTGAGTGTACATAGAGGATGACATGCGGGTCCCATTTAGCAGCAGCGGTATCACCGTTTGAGAGGCTGCACGGGATCGAAAGAAAAAGGCAAGTGACCAAATATCAGGAGCCAAAAATAATCCAAGAAAAGAAATTTTATTGTACATAGAGGATGACATGCGGGTCCCATGAGCCTGCAGGGTCCTCAACGTGGCATGAGATCGAAAGAAAAATGCAAGTGACCAAATATCAGGAGCCAAAAATAATTCAAGAAAAAAAACTTGATTGTACATAGAGGATGACATGCGGGTCCCATTTAGCAGCAGCGGTATCACCGTTTGAGAGGCTGCACGGGATCAAAAGAAAAAGGCAAGTGACCAAATATGAGGTTCCAAAAAAAATCCTAGAAAAGAAAGTTTTATAGTACATAGAGGATGACATGCGGGTCCCATTTAGCAGCAGCGGTATCACCGTTTGAGAGGCTACACGGGATCGAAAGAAAAAGGCAAGTGACCAAATATGAGGTTCCAAAAAAAATCCTAGAAAAGAAAGTTTTATAGTACATAGAGGATGACATGCGGGTCCCATTTAGCAGCAGGGGTTTCACCGTTTGAGAGGCGGCAGGGGATCGAATGAAAAAGGTAAGTGACCAAATATGAGGTGCCAAAAAAAATCCAAGAAAAGAAAGTTTTATAGTACATAGAGGATGACATGCGGGTCCCATTTAGCAGCAGCGGTATTACCGTTTGAGAGGCGGCAGGGGATCGAAAGAAAAAGGCAAGTGACCAAATTTGAGGTGCCAAAAAAAAAACTCCAAGAAAAGAAAGTTGATTGCTCATAGAGGATGACATGCGGGTCCCAATTAGCAGCAGCGGTGTCAACGTTTCCAAGGCGGCAAGGGATCAAAAGAAAAAGGAAGTAGCCAGAAATCAGGGTGTCGAAAAAAATCCAAGAATAGAAAGAATTTTGGTTCATAGAGGATGACATGCGGGACCCATGATCCTGCATCGTAAACGGCTCTATCGGAGAGCGTTGAACGAGATGGCGCGATCGAGAAAAAAACAATGCCAGAGAGGCTGCCATCTGGGCCCTACATCCCTCGGCGGTGCGGATTTGCGTTGACTCGGCCGGCGAACCCGAGAATTCGAGATGCACCACGTCCCGGGCCACCATACGCAACGTTTTGGCCAGTTTCGTCGGGCTAGGTGGCCTCAAAAACGAGAAAAAAAAACGTTTTGACATGCACAACGGACAGACCCAAAATCGTCGGCCATGGTACACCAGCAACCACGGCGCGACTTCAACTTCGTCGGCCATGGCAACTTTTCTTGTAGTGATGATAGTCCGGTTCTTCCTTTCAACAACACCGTTTTGTTGAGGGGTGTATGGCGCCGAAAACTCATGCTTGATGCCCTCATCATCAACAAACTCTTGCATAGTGTAGTTCTTGAACTCGGTGCCATTGTCGGTTCTAATTTCCTTGATCTCGGATTCATACATGCGTTGAGCTTTCTTGGCGAAGATGATGAACTCTCTATGGGTCTCGTCCTTGGACTTAAGGAGAAAGACCCAAGAGTATCTTGAGTAATCATCAACAATGACAAGTCCATACTTGCTCCCACCAAGAGTATCATAATGTGATGGCCCAAAGAGATCCAAATGAAGGAGCTCCAAAGGCCTAGATGTGGTAACAATACTCTTGATAGGATGCTTCTTCTTGAGTTGCTTTCCGGCTACACATGCACTACAAACACGATCTTTCTCAAAAGAAATGCCGGGTAGTCCCACAATGTGCTCACCCTTTAGGAGTTGTTTAAGATTTCTCATGTTAACATGACCAAGGCGGCGATGCCACAACCAACCTTCGTCATGCTTGGCCGCCATTAGACATGTGGAGAAAGAGGGGCTCTCTTTCGAGAGGTCAACCACGTAAAGGTTGTTCTCCACATATCCAACAAGCACCAATTTGAGATTGTCACTCCTAAAGACTTTCACACAATAATTAGTAAAATATGAATTGTAACCGGCATCGGCAAGATGATATATAGAAAGTAAGTTGTAGCCAAGGGATTCAACAAGCATAACCGTCTCAAGGCACAAGTCCTTAGAGATTGCTACCTTGCCATACCCAAGTACCTTTCCCTTTGAGTTATCACCAAAGGTAATGCTTGACTTCTTGTTGATGTCTTCAATGAATTGATCAAGCACACCTCTTCCTATGGTCATATGATTGGTGCATCCACTATCAAACACCCATTTTGGACCACCGGAGGAATACCCCTACAAAATCAAGTAGAGGATTTAGGAACCCATCGATTAATGGGTTCCTTTGCAATGGCAACAATATCTTTTGGTACCCAAATTGAGTACTCTCTGTAAGCATAGCCATTAGGAGGGCCAACATAGTTAGCATAGACATCACCATAATAATCAACAAATAATGCATAGTGATCGTTTGGCCCCGTGCGGTCACTACTAGTGGCTTTGCCCTTTGAGGCTTTGCCATTATTAGTGACCTTCTTGTTCTTATCTAGAGCGGGCTTCTCCTTCTTGTAGTTGTTCTTCTTGTAGGACTTGGGAGTGTATCCAAGTCCAAACTTTTGATTGTTTGACCTTTGCTTACTCAAGAGGTCATCCAATCCCATCTTATTCTTGGCGGTGGTGAACTTGGCAAGTTCCTTTGTTAACCTAACATTTTCCTCAAGAATAGATGCTTTCTCACAAGAAGATTCATTAGGATGATAGTCGAGACCATATTTAGTCACCAAGGATTCAAGATATGCATTGGTCTCAACATGCAAGGAAAGTTCCTCTTGTAAACGAACATGTTCCTCAACAAGCTTAGCATGCTCACTAGTAAAAGAAGTGGAAGAACTAGCAAGTTTTTCAAAGACAATGGGATCCTTCATTGATTCAAGTGCCTTTGTGTAGGTTACTTGGAGTAGGTCATGGTTCTCTCCAAGTTTCCTGAGCTCATCCTTAACAAGCTTGTTAGCTCTTTCAAGGTGGTCAAGATCCCTAGTGAGAGAAGCATGAGCAACTTCAAGTTCCTCCTTTGAGGCATGGAGCACTTGAGTCAAAGATTGAGCCCTATCAATAGTTTCTAGGTCCTTAACTTTATCAAGTTCATAAGTTTCAATTTGTTGCTTAAGGCCTTGAGATATGCACCTTTCGGTTTTTAGCTCTTGTCTTAGGAGATTGAATCTCCGTTCCTTTTCATCCAATTGATATTCTAATTCCTCAATGGACTCATCCTTTTCTTTGAGAGAGTCCATCAAGAAATCAAACTTGACAAGAGCTTCATGATGACCCACAAGTATAGGGGATCGCGATAGTCTTCGAGGGAAGTAAAACCCAAATTTATTGATTCGACACAAGGGGAGGTAAAGAATACTTATAAGCCTTAACAACTGAGTTGTCAATTCAGCTGCACCTGGAAAAGCACTAGTAACAGGGGTGATGTGAAAGTAGCAGTAATATGAGAGCAGTAGTAAAGAATAACAGCAGCAGTAATAGCAATATGAGAGCGATGGCACCAGAAGATAGTTGATACTACTTCCAATGACATGTAGAACAAGTATATGATGATGAAAGATGGACCGGGGTTCCCAGCGATCTACACTAGTGGCAACTCTCCAATAAGTGACAAGTGTTGGGTGAACAAATTACAGTTGGGCAATTGATAGGAATCAAAGCATTAAGATAGAACATTAGGCTTATTAATTATGTAGGCATGTTTTCCGTATATAGTCGTACGTGCTCGCAATGAGAAACTTGCACAACATCTTTTGTCCTACCAGCCGGTGGCAGCCGGGCCTCAAGGGAAACTACTGGATATTAAGGTACTCCTTTTAATATAGCACCGGAGCAAAGCATTAACACTCCGTGAAAACATGTGTCCCTCACATCACCGCCATCCCCTCCGGTTGTCCCGATTTCTGTCACTTCGGGGCCTTTGGTTCCGGACAGTGACATGTGCATACAACTTGTAGATACAATCTAAGCAATAAGTATAGAGCTCAAATCTAAGATCATGCCACTCGGGCCCTAGTGACAAGCATTAAGCATAACAAGATTGCAGCAACAATAACTTCACAAACTTTATAGATAGACTAATCATAATGTATCATCCATCGGATCCCAACAAACACAACACCGATTACATCAGATGAATCTCAATCATGTAAGGCAGCTCATGAGACCATTGTATTGAAGTACATGGGGGAGAGTATACCGACATAGCTACTGCTAGAACCCGTAGTCCATGGGGGAACTACTCACGGAGCATGGCGGTGGCGGTGGCGTTGATGGAGATGGCTTCCGGGGGCACTTCCCCGTTCCGGCAGGGTGCCGGAACAGAGTTCTGTCCCCCGAATTGGAGTTTCGCGACGGTGGCGGCGCCCCTGGAGTCTTTCTGGAGTTTCGTCAATTGGTACGGTGTTTTTAGGTCGAAAAGGGATTTGATAGGCGATGAGGCGGCGCAGGGGGGCACCTGGTGGCGCCTCACCCTAGGCCGGCGCGTCCTGGGTCTGGACGACGCCGCCTTGTGGGGTGGTGGCCCCCTGGCCCCTCTCCGACTCTTGTTCGGTGTTCTGGAGCCTTCCGGGAAAAATAGGAGGTTTGGCGTTGATTTCGTCCAATTCCGAGAATATTGCCCGAACAGCCTTTCTGGAACCAAAAACAGCAGAAAACTGGAACTGGCACTGTGGCATCTCGTTAATAGGTTAGTTCCGGAAAATGCATGAAATCATCATAAAGTGCAAGCAAAACATGTAAGTACTGTCATAAAACAAGCATGGAACGACAGAAATTATGGATACGTCGGGGACGTATCACTTCACCACGAAGGGTGCATCTAACATTGTAAAGTTCCTTAAGCACAATTAATTCATCTTGATTTTCATTTTCATCATCAAGAACACTAGATAGAGAAGGTGGAGGTTCCATTACCTTGGTTTCTCTTGCCATTAGGCAAGAGCCAACGATTGTAGAGGGGAGAGAGTCATCGGAGTCATCGTCTTGAGTTGTTCTTGCCATGAAGGAAGAACCAACATCATTCTCCGTGGAGTAATCCTTGGAGTAGTCATATGTGAAGAGTGACCCGGGCTTAGAGAAAGCCAAACCGGCCACTCCGGCCTCCTCCTCCTCATCTTCCTCTTCTTCATCAGACAAGTACTCGGCTCCAACAAAAGCCCTTCACTTGTTCTTCTTGTATCGATCATTGATTGGGTTTGGCTTCAACCTTGGCTTGACCCCTTTGATGAACTTTGGCTTGTCTACCCTTTTCTCATAAGGGCACTCATTTGCAAAGTGGCTATCTTCATCACAGTTATAGCAAGTTCTCTTCTTCTTCTTGTCATTGAAGAGCATTGGAAGCTTTCCCTTGTACTTCTTGGCAAAGAAGGCAAAGTCGGTACCAATGTCACTAGTTGAGGTCATCTCTTCCTCTTCTTCAAATTCATATTCTTCTTCTCCTCCATGATCGGCCCTAGCTTTGAGAGCAAGATTGCGTGGCGCTTCATGGTTCTGTGAGGCTTCATCAACACGGTTCATTGCCATGAGCCTCTTTCCCGCTTTGGCCATGTTTTCATTGGCGGCCACATAGGAGACTAGATCATCGGAGTTGAGGTCGGCACTCTTGGTCATGATTTGTAAGTTGAGTGCAAGATTGGTGTCTTCTTGTTTGACGGCAATCATAGCAATGACCTTGGACTTTATAAATGCTTCATTCATCTCGAAGCCGTCATTGTACTTCTCAACACCGAGTCCCTTGACCCTTACTCTAAGAGCACCGAGTCTTGCATAAGCATCGGCCACGGACTCTCCTTCTCGAATCATGAATTGATGAGCCTCTTGCTTTGCGGTCTCATAAAGAGCGGATTGGATCAAATCGGTTCCCTCTTGGAGTACTACGATTCGATCCCACAACTCTTTAGCGGACTCTATGTCATTGACTTGATCAAGGAGCTTGCGGTTGATGCCACTCCTAATCTTGTCACGGGCGGAGGCGTTGAGTTGACGGTTGTAGAATTCGGTGGAGGTCAACCGAATGGGATCTTGTGGCTCCCGGTATCCATGAACAATGATCTCCCACAACTCCACGCTGCAGCTGCGAATATGAGATTCCATAGAAGATTTCCAAAAAGGAAAGTGAGTTCCATCAAAATGGGGAACATTCCCACTATGGTTTATATGAGGCATGGGTGAAGTGTTTTTGGGATAGTCATGGTTGACTTCGCGATAGCTCCCAAGTGAGGCCGAAGCCGTACTAGGAGGCCCACTAGTCAAGTTCTTAAGCATGGTAGACATCTCTGCCATTTGGCTTTGTAGCTCATCCTCCTTTTTCTTCTTCTCGGCATCATATGCCAAGAATCTAGATTTCATCTCTTTAACCGAAAGGTTAGAGTTTTCATCTAGACCCTCGAATAGTTTTTCCATCTCACTCTTAAGGCGGTGAAGCCCTTAATAAGAGTCCAGGCTCTGATACCAATTGAAAGTATAGAGATGGTAAACCTAGAGGGGGGTGAATAGGATTCTACAGATTTTAATTCTTTCTTTGCAATATTAGGCTTAGCGGAATATGAAGGTGAGCCTAATGCAAACTAGGTGAAGCAACCTATATGAAGATACAACTATCTCGAGCACGAAGGCTCTCTCAGGCAGTTTAAATCACAAGTAAGGAGTTCGGTTAGAGATAACCGATAGCACGCGGAGACGAGGATGTATTCCCGTGTTCCCTTGCTTTGCAACAAGGTACGTCACGTTTGGAGGGGTGGAGGTCCCACGAAGGATTCCCCACGCCACGAAGGCTCACCCTATTCTCCGGAGCCTATCCCACGAAGGAATAGCTCACTCACTTGTGGTAGACTTTGAGGTAGCCTCCAAACCTTCACAATCTTGCCCGGAGCAAATCCACAGCCCGGATGCTTCCGGACTCCTCTTGCCCACCTAGGGTTTCCAAGGAACCCTAGGAAGCAAGCTTCTCGATGAATACAAGGGGGAATGAGATTTGGCTTGGTAGAACAGTAGATCGGGTCCTCCTCTAGTGATTCCCCGGAGGGATTTGAGTTTGGGTGGAGGAGGAGGGAGATCGGAGGCTTTTGGTGTTTCTAATAATGGAGTAAGAGAGAGAGAGCTCAAGAACAGCTTGTAGTGTGTTGCCTAGCTGTTCAGAGGTAGGAGAAGGCCTATTTATAGTGTTCTTCGAAATATGGCCGTTGGTCACTTGCCACCTCAGCATTTTCCTCGACAAACCCGGTTGACCGGACCACAGACCGGACAGCCCGGTGGGGAGGCCGGTCGGACCGAACCGGCGACCGGATTCCCTTTGCGTCGTCCTGGAGCTCCTTCGGTTGGCGGCCGGTTGGCGCCCGGTTGGCGCCCGGTCGACCGGACCGAGCGCCGGACTCGCCGGTCTGTAGGCCGGCTGGCCGGTCGGCAACCAGATCTGCTGGCTCTTCGTTTGGAGCCCGGTTGGCGCCCGGTTGACCGGCCAGCACGCGGGACTGGCCGGTTGCTGGCCCGGTTGGACCGGGCTGCAGACCGGATTTCTCCTGTAGACCCCTTTTTGATTGTTGTTGAAGTGGGGGGTCTCCTTTAGCCTTCTTGTTCCTTTGATACACCATTTACGCCTCATTGCCTAATACCTGAGATTATCCTTATAAAACATATTAGGCCAAATACTTTAGCACGGTGTCATTGTTACCAAAATAATGGATAAGGGTAAAATACCCTTACATAAAGTCCTATTGTATCGGTCTCGTCTCAGATTCTTTACAGGGAAATTACTCTCGAAATGGGAAGGACCATATGTTGTTGAGGAGGTGTATCGTTCGGGAGCAATTAAAATTAGCTCTCTCCAAGGCAATGCCACACAAGTGGTGAATGGACAAAGACTCAAGCATTATATCTCAGGTGATTCTTACAATGTAGATGTTGATGTTATTCGAGTGGAAACACCGGAGGATTTCATCAAAGGTCAAATTGACAGTCCGCCAGAACTCGACTTTGAATAGGTAACAATACTGGTAATATAAAGTTCGCGATTTACTTTCCGAACAATATTTTTGCTGTTTTTGGAAAATATGAAAAATTACGAGATCGAAACGGAGTGGAGGAGACGCACGAGGGCGTGCCCCCATAGGCCGGCGCGGGCCCCAGCTAGGCCGCGCCGCCCTATGAGCTGGCCGCCTCGTCGCCTCTTTCCGACTCTGGTTCGACCTGGTACTTTCCTTATTACATACAAATTCCTGCTATATAATCCCCCGGACCCCTGGAGGTCCGTATATCGTTTTCTCGACGTGTTTTATTTTGAGCTGTTTCTGCCAGGATTTGCTTCGGATCTAGAGCCATCATGTCTTCGTCGGAAACTCCGAAGGACAGCTCCTGCAAGGACGTTGACAACTTGTACATGGAGGAGCTGAGGATGCACCCCAAGGAGTTGCTGCTCGTTGATGGAGAACTGCAGATCAAGGATGTCCAGGGTCCTAAAGGAGAAGGAAGCTTGGAAGACAGGATGGAGGAGCTAGAACAAGAGGTCTTCAAATACAAGAAGATGACTGAGCGTGAGGTGGACATCTTCCACAAGATTGTGTCTGAACTTATTGATGCACACGAGAAGGAGACTGCAAAGCTATGGGGCGACATCCTCTCACTTCACGACACCACCAACAAACTCCAAGCTCAACTCTATGACGTTCAGAATCAGAACTGTGAGTATGAAAACAGGTTTAAACACATAAGCTATGCTGCTAGTTTCAGGATTCCCGAGACCAAGATGTCGTTTGTTGATGGAGAGCCTCTTCCTTGGAAGTCTGACGATGGGAATTCATCACCACCATCGCCGAAGGAGTAATTCATCATCGGTATTGGCATCCCCTTGGTTTGTTCCAAGCTTGGGGGAGTGCCGCGGTATCACATCATCACTACCTTTTACTTTTTACTGTCAAGTAGTATCATATCATGAGTAGGGAAGTTATCATATACTAGTTGAATGCCCGTGCGTTGCTACGGATTTTCAATCCCCTTTTCTATATAAATAATTTTAAATGTGTAGTATGTGACTATTTTTTATTTTAAAAGAAAATACTATCATCTTAAAGAGGGTAAAGATAGTTCCATTTTCAGTAATCAGGTAAAGCGGTAGACCAGCTTAATGGTGTTATTTTTTATTTATTTTCATGCTCTTGGTTTTTAGTTTTGCTAGCTGTGCCTCTTACGTGGAATAGGAAAAAAGAGATGAAATAAAAGTGCAATAACTTGGGCATCCAAGATCCAAATAAGATGGAACCAATGTTGTTGGAAATATAATTAAAAAAAACACTATCCAACACTACATTTAGTTTTAGACCTAACTCAATGAAAAACTGCGTTGAGTTTTCGGCGAGTGCCAAACTAAGCACAACTTAAGAATCATGGGGCACGGAAATAGAAATCTCTTTTAGTTTGAAGCTAAAATTATTACTCCCTTCGGTCCGGAAAAAGTGTCAGGTCCAGGAGTAGAATATCATTTTACAAATTAATCATTATATTACCTTAAAACTGACTAAAACTACCTCAAGATCTGAATCGGCAGCTCGCATGCTCAATCTCCAGCACGTCCAAGGGAGCAAGGGGGCGCAACCTGCCGGCTAGCGGCTGAATAGGTAGGCGAGGGGGCCCACGACCTGCTGCTCCGGGCGAGGGCGCCACCAGGTCCAGGGAATCCCTATCGGACTGAGATCAGGTGACATGCCTTAGGCATGTCACGCATGAACAGTGCGGTGACATGCACCGTAGGCCGTAGGATTGAAAATGAACACACACGATCAAACACTGTAGCGCGCGACTGTAGATGGTCCTGTAGCACATGAACTGTAGCAATATCCTGTACCAAATGTCCTATAGCAAATGTGTAGCAGTGATATCCTGCCATCTAATCTAGATCCGACGGTGAGAAAAGGGGTGCATGTCACCGTACTGTTCATGCGTGACATGCCTAGGCACAGGGGGGAGGGGGGCTGCTGCTCCACACGAGGGCGCCGCCGGGTCCGGGGAGTCTCTGCCGGAGAGCGACTGAACATGGAGGTGAGGGTACGGCCGCTCCGAGCGGTTGACGAGCCTCGATCTCGGCCCTATGTGAGGATGGAGGCTTTTATTCGCGCCTCGCGGTGGATGGCTTGAGGAAGAGGAACTCCGACCGGTGTTGTGGGATCTCCGGCTAGTGCCGGCGAGGTCGCCTCCCCCACGGACTGCAGAACGAGGTGCGGGGATGTGCAAGTGCGGATGCGTGGTCGAGAGTGAAATGCATCAGCAGTCCCAGAAGTCATCGGTGATGTCTAAGATGCTCCTAGAACTCTGAAAATGTACCACCGCAATCCTGAAAGTTGTTCCTGATGTCTACATACGGTCCTCAATACGCGTAGCAATGATGTTGCAGCACGGACCAACGATAGCGCACCAGGGCGGCATGCAGGATGTCTTGGCATGTGTGTTTATGCGCCAATCTGTAACTTCTATGATTGATAAAATAAAGTTAGTTATATTTTCGAATGCGGCCTGTTAGTCAGTGGCTCCTAGGACATCTGGTGCACCGTCGTGGGTCTGCTACACTGCCATGTCACCGTTATACGTATCAAGGACCGTATATGGACATCCATAACAACTTTCAGAACTATATTGGTACACTTTCTAAGTTTAGGGACAGTTTCAGACATCGCCTGTGACTTCCAGGACTGTTGGTGCATTTCACTCCGCGGTAGACGCGCGAGTGGGCAAAGAAAGGTACTCTTCCTTTGTATTATCTTGAACTTGTTTTCATAGTACATAACCTCAAACATGTCGACTAAACCCCAAATCAGTGACACTACCAATCTTCATAGTGCATAACATGAAATATGTTGACTAAATCTGGATAGAGCTGGCACTGTACATCATCCACTTGGCGCGCCCCATCCCCTCGAAAGGCTTGCTGATTACAATACCAAACAGATGGTTACAATCTTTAACCAGATACCATGTGTAATACAAAATGAGAATATAAATTTCTAGCCTATTATCCTAAGAAGCACATCAATCATCTTGGTTGTTCTATGTCATCAGTCATAACCGAGTCCATGAAAATTATTTGTATCAAGCACAACAATACAGGCAAACAAAAACAACATGCATGCTATTCAGTAGTATTATCTCAAAAAGGTTAGTGTAGATAAGCTTATGTTAGGGACGTCCAAACCTTCAAATTTCTATCGGTCGGTTGGGAGAGATACACATAATGAAGTACCTGACTGGCCGACTCCACATTCATGCATTCAAATTGGTAAAGACGGTTGAATGTAGCCCAACATATGAACTAAAGACACAAATTACATAATGTATGTTTTTAATTTTAGACACTATTGGTGAAGAGAATGTGAGGAAACAAGAAACTAACAACACCAAATCCTTGACCAGAAGAATATCCTCGTCTTAAATCTATATAGTAATTGTGGACCACCAAGAATATTGATTTGAAAAGGACATGATTTTTATTTTATCAGATCTAGTAATGAAGCTGACACACTGCATAGCAGAAGAGTAACAAGATAGCGACTTGCAAAAGAATTAAATTACTGCAAACATCAAGAGTTTTCCTCATATATCCAAAGTGTAGTTAATTTCTAACAAAAGAATGTAGGAAGTGAGCAATATGGAAAATATTTTTCTATTCATCGCCTTGCCTGAGTGGTTGGACATCAGTGCCTCCTACCGTTTCACACTACGTTTCTCCGCGAGTTGCCGGCACAGGAAGGACGACAATATCGCAACAGATGTGTCACAGCCTCCACCTTTCTGTAGCCCCTCTCATGTGGCTGGTCTTGTATTAAGCCCCTTAGTTTCTCAATTTAGACTTGGTTGATTGTTTCCTAGTGAGGATATAAAATGCATTCAGATTAAACTTAAACTGATAGGAGATATACTGAATCTCTACATTATAGAAATATAGATCTCAGTTGCTGATAAATCTGTACATAAATAAGTAATGAAGAACATATTGCAATTGAATATAACTACATCAGTACAATAGCCTAGATTATCAGTACAACTTGGTTTTCTACTCTTTTTTTTTGATATTATTAATATTTGGACCCTAGGCAGGAGAGCATCAGCAAAGAAATATAAATTTAGTTTTTCTTAACACTCAGTGCAGGTACAGGAAATGAACTATGTTGAAGACAGTGTAGAATTGTAGATAGATATTGCTTGACCCTTGTTCTAAATATAATCCTTAAAAAAAAGGTACACAAAAAACTGAGGCACCTGGAACTTCGCTGGGACAAATCAACGACCAATGCTCCTTACTTTGAACCATTTCCATGAATAAATAAGGAACTCAGAGAGTGTAGAAAAGATTGCCGACACGATTCTCCTCCTGTAAAATTGCATATAATGAGACTGAGATGGGATAGTATAAGATAATAGCACGACTATGGACAGAGGTGCGACCAATTTTGGGGAAATTAAAATTGTTTGGATCCTAGGATTTTGAAAACTCACATAGCACCACGGCTTGCATGGTGAGGCTCCTGTGAGAGGCAGCGTGGTCCTCCTCGGCGAGGAACATTTACCTGTCCTTGAGGTCAACATAGGCACATCCCCTCGATCGCTTGAAGACCAGAAGCTCCTCCACGAGCTGAGCAGAGACAGTGAAGCAACATAGTGTGGGGGGGTCGAGGCACCGACATATATAGCTTCCGTCTGTGAGTCTGTACATACCAAAGATGTTAAACTTTATTATTCCAATAACAAATTGGGGCAGTAGAAATAGTTAGGCTATTTTTTCCTATGCAGAGCAGTACGTACCACATAATCTTGCCACATCTCCCATTCTTGATGAGCCTTCATGTTACTTCTGATTGGACACCATTATCTCTCTTCACACAAGTCATCACAGGGATTGATTTAACGACAACCCATGCAGTATACATAAATACATAATCAATAAGACATCATCATGTTCTCTGTGCACATATTCTCTGTCACTTCCACCTTGGGTCCATCATACAGACAAAAATGACCATGGACATTGCATGGAGAAGCAAGTGAAAAAAATAAGAGAAAACTCAGAACACACATCAGTTGTTAGGACCAAACCTCTTAATAGCTTTCAGTGAGGGACTTGAGACAACAGTGGAAGCTGCAAGAAAGTATTTGCAAATTAGCAATCTAGTAGTAAGAAAAGAAATAGCATAATAACCATGATAGGAGCACTGTATTTACCTCATGTTGAGGTAGTACCAACTGAAGTATCTAAAAAAATACCTAAAGGATTGCTGATCGAAGGAGGCAGGCTTTTGGCCATCAGGGTGAAGGGTAGAAAAAGGACGGTGAACTGTATGCGATTTCACATTGAAACTGAACTGAAACATTGAGCATACACTGGAACCATTAAGAGTACAGGAAAGTTTGCAGTTGATTAGCGTGCAAACATGATCTTGAAAAAGAGATACGCCCCTACATATATCCAATATGTAGGCAATATAAGCTTGATCGATCATGGTGAGATTGGAATGTAAAATGTTGAGTTCTTCCTCCACATATGTACATATGCAGCTAATCCAAATAAAATTCTTTTCCGTTTAACACTGAACCATACAGAAATCATTGATGGCATACCATACCACACCGAACGAACTAAAGGCCTCTCATTCGAGATCAGAGTAAGGCTGGAACCGTACATCATGTCCACCAAGTGCCGCCATGAGCCGTACGCCGAAGCCCATCGCCCCATCTGTCCTCCGGAGCCGGAGCCTCGTACGCCTTAGCCGGGGGTGAGTATGGCTGTCGGCCGCACCAGAGGCCCTAATAGCTGGACTGATGGAGGGGCGGAAATGTGGAATGACGGCTTGAGCAAAAGGGAGGCGGCGCAACACGGCCAGAGGAAGCGGCGTCGATATTTTGGATCGAGTGGATGCCTTCATGCTCAGGAAATAGGAGGTATCGATGGGACTACGAACGAAGGGGAGCGACATATACGAGGGAACAACTTTGTTCTTGGATGAAAAGCGGTCGTGCGAGACGTGATTAGCGGCAAACAAGGGAAGACGGAGGCACGACTTACTTGGAATGTGCTCGGACGATTGGATTTTCGGCGGAGCCTTGAGGATAAAATTGGGTGGCCACGATGCAAAAGATTCTTTTCGGGAGTGCCAAATACGACAAGGAATTAATTTACATTGATTGCTATTTGATACAGAATTAGCTGCAAACAAGGAAAGGTGGAGGGACGACTTGATCCAACGTTGGTTAAGGAATTAATTTACATTGATTGCTATTTGATACAGAATTAGCTGCAAACAAGGAAAGGTGGAGGGACGACTTGATCCAACGTTGGTTGTGAGAGCGGAGATCGTCAGATTATATTGAATGGACATGATGATCCCAATCTCCTTTACCAACCGCGTTGTATGACCTACGACCAACTCGAATATAATAGTAAAGATAACATGGGTTGCAGTGTGGAAGTATCTCTCCTTTAGTTGGTTGTCTATGTATCCCTTGGTGTGAGTTATCGTTATGAAATATTAATGAGAAGTCTTATCATTTACATATTGCACATCTTATTTTAGTTTGCAATCCTTATTATATGATTGATCTTGTTGTTAGTATTGGTATCACTTTGGGAGCATTGGATAAATCTATTTGGTTTTGGCAAACTTAGCATTGGTCGATAGCAACAACACTTTGAGGTTTAAGTAGAAAAGAGAAATACATGTAGTTGTTTCATTGTCTTCCTTTCTTGTTAGCTCATAGCTCATTATTCTGAAGTTAAAATTATTTGTGCTTACAAGGAAGATGCATGATTGTTTCTATCACATGTATATTTATTTGTTTCCCTCGACTCTTATGCTTGCTAATTAACCTTGCTAGCCAAAGACCTGTACTGAGAGGGAATACTTCTCGTGCATCCAAACCTTAACCCAAACCTATGTCATTTGTGTCCACCATAACTACCTACTACATGGTATTTCCTGCCATTCCAAGTAAATACTTCGTGTGCTACCTTTAAACAATTCAAAATTTATTATCTCTTATTTGTGTCAATGTTTTATAGCTCATGAGGAAGTATGTGGTGTTTTATCTTTCAATCTTGTTGGGCAACTTTCACCAATGGACTAGTGGTTTCATCCGCTTATCCAATAATTTTGTAAAAAGAGCTGGCAATGGGATTCCCAGTCCCAAATTAATTAACCTAAATAGACACTCCTCCATGGTATGTGATTGTTGGACGGCACCCGAAGGATTCGGTTAGCCATGGCTTGAGAAAGCAAGGAGGGGAGGAGTGTCATCATAATAAAACTAAAATAAAAGGGCACTCCTTCATGGTATGATATTGTTGGCAGGCACCCGAGGATTCGGTTAGCCATGGTTCGTGAAAGAAAGGTTGGGAGGAGTGCCACACAAAAATAAAATAAAATGGGAGCCGCTCTTCGAGAGTTTGTCTGGCAAGGGGGTTAGAGTACCCGCTACCAGTCGTTGACAACAACAAACACCTCTCAAAATGTTACTTTCATTCTCTTTATATGATTTCAAAACTGAAAAAGCTCTAGCACATGATTTAATCCCTGCTTCCCTCTGCAAAGGACCTATCTTTTACTTTATGTTGAGTCAGTAAACCTATTTCCCTCCATCTTAAGCAAGCATTTGAGTTGTTGTGATCAAACCATTATATTGTGATTTACTTCATCATGTCTTTACTTTTCCCTGTTTAGTACAAGTTTTATCTGAATGGATATAGCTTTGAAAGTTATCAATGATCATGAGGAGACTATTATGATTGAGTATGCAAGTTGTGCCATACAAACTTTAACATAAGAGCGCTGCTCGATAGATAAGTATAACCTGTTAACTGTTCTTTGACCAAGAATGAAGTTTGCCCTCACCAACTAGGATCTCTTATGCACCTTTATTTGTGATTACCTTATACTTGTTTCAAGTTGAATTATATGAGGAAGTTGTTTACTAGAATGTCTTGTGTGAATGAATAATATGCTTCTTGTCCGTATTTTGTTTATCGACTCTTCACTCCATAAACATGTGGTCCTGTTTACCGAGTTCAGTTTCGCTTGGGGACAAGCGAAGTCTAAGCTTGGGGGGAGTTGATACGTCCAATTTGCATCACTATTTTATATCATAATTTGCTGTTATTCATTGATATATTTCATATTTGGAGATGATACTTATGTTATTTCATCTATTTTGCATGATTCATGATTATTGGAGGATCGCGCACCGGGGTCAGGATTCTGCTGGAAAAAGCACCGTCAGAATGCAATATTTCGGAAGATCAACAGTTGACGGAAATTATATGAAAAATCCTATTTTTCCAGAAGACGAAGGGAGCCAGAAGGGGGAGCCGAGGGGACCCGAGGTGGGCCCACCTCATAGGCCGACGCGGCCCAAGGCCTGGCCGCGCCGCCGTGTGAGGAGGGGGCCCACAGCCCCCTCTCGCCTCCTTTTCTACGCGAACGTCTTCGTCCCGAAAACCTAAGCTCCAGGGGATAGGTCGCGAAGAGTCACAGCCACCTCTGCGGGGCGGAGAACACCAGAGAGAAAAGAGCTCTCCGGCAGGCTGAGATCCGCCGGAGAAATTCCCTCCCGGAGGGGGAAATCGACGCCATCGTCACCGCCATCGAGTTGGACATCATCTCCATCACCATCATCACCGTCTCCATCATCATCACCATCGTCTCCACCGCTGCACATCGCCACCGCTGTAACAATTTGGGTTTGATCTTGATTGTTTGATAGGGGAAACTCTCCCGGTGTTGATTTCTACTCGTTATTGATGCTATTGAGTGAAACCGTTGGACCAAGGTTTATGTTCAGATTGTTATTCATCATCATATCACCTCTGATCATGTTCCATATGATGTCTCGTGAGTAGTTCGTTTAGTTCTTGAGGACATGGGTGAAGTCTAAATGTTAGTAGTGAAGTATGGTTGAGTAATATTCAATGTTATGATATTTAAGTTGTGGTGTTATTCTTCTAGTGGTGTCGTGTGAACGTCGACTACACGACACTTCACCTTTATGGGCCTAGGGGAATGCATCTTGTACTCGTTTGCCAATTGCGGGGTTGCCGGAGTGACAGAAACCTAAACCCCCGTTGGTATATCGATGCAGGAGGGATAGCAGGATGAGTTTAAGGCTGTGGTTAGATTTATCTTAATTACTTTCTTGTAGTTGCGGATGCTTGCAAGGGGTATAATCACAAGTATGTGTTAGTCCTAGGAAGGGCGGTACATTAGCACAGGTTCACCCACACAACACTTATCAAAACAATGAAGATTAATTAGCCGTATGTAGCGAAAGCACTAGACTAAAATCCCGTGTGTCCTCGAGAACGTTTGGTCATTATAAGTAAACAAACCGGCTTGTCCTTTGTGCTAAAAAGGATTGGGCCACTCGCTGCAATTGTTACTCTCGCACTTTACTTACTCGTACTTTATTCATCTGCTACATCAAAACCCCCTAAATACTTGTCTGTGAGCATTTACAGTGAATCCTTCATCGAAACTGCTTGTCAACACCTTCTGCTCCTCGTTGGGATTGACATTCTTACTTATCGAAGATACTACGATACACCCCCTATACTTGTGGGTCATCAGAGACCAATCAAACAACCGTTCCGGCGTTTTTCGGAGCCAAACCGCAAAGCTATACTGTCAGAAATAGATCGACTAAGAGAAGCTGGTTTTATAAAAGAGTTGCATACAGAGGCTACATGGGTAGCAAATCCAGTGTTGGTGCCAAAGAAAAACACTAAAGTCCTTCTCACGTGCGTCGATTTTACGTGTCTCAATAAACATTGTCCAAAGGATCACTTTCCCCTCCCGAGGATCGACCAAATCATCGACTCCACGGCAGGATGTGAACGTCTTTCCTTCTTGGATGCATACTCTGGTTATAACCAGATCAGATTGAAAGAAGAGGATGAGGTCAAAACAGCGTTCATCACACCTTATGGTGTGTTTTGCTACAGAACAATGCCTTTTGGTCTGAAAAACGCGGGAGCAACATATCAAAGGATGATGCAAAAGTGCTTGGCGACACAAATTGGGAAAAACGTACAAGTGTACATCGACGATGTCGTCATAACATCAAAGAAGGGAACGACGCTAATTGAGGATTTGAAGGAAACTTTCGACAACCTTGACAAATTCTGTCTCAAGTTGAACCCGACGAAGTGTTCCTTTGGCGTCCCTGCAGGAGAACTTCTTGGTTTTCTAGTTTCAGCGAGAGGGATTGAGGCAAATCCCGAAAAAATCCAAGCGATAGTAACCATGAGGAAGCCAACAAAGTTGAAGGAAATACAACGATTAAGCTGAAGTGATCGCAGCTTTAAGCAGATTTGTCGCCAGGCTGGGAGAAAAAGCGTTACCGTTCTATGCTTTAATCAAGCAAGGGGAGAAATTCCAGTGGAACGAAGAGGCCGATAGAGCTTTCGAGGATTTGAAGCGCACAATTTTGACACCACCAATCCTGGTGGCGCCGAAAGAGAAGGAACCTCTCCTGCTATACATCGCAGCCACACCCCAGGTGGTTAGTGTGACGCCCCGGAACCGGTATCCTGAGGATTCCAGCGATCCCGCTGAAATCCGCACGATATCGATTCAGAGACGCCCTCCGACACGACGTGCGTGACAAATCACACACGTGATGCCAGAGGAATTAACACGAGCGGTAACATTACAACAGAATTACAATAGAGCCCACAAGATACATATATTACAACAACGACTCCAACGAGTCAAGATACAAATATACAATACAAAGATCCAAATCATACAGAAGATCGAATGCGTCCGAGTACGGACAAGATACAAATTGAACTAAGAGTCCTGAAGATAACTAGTGGCGTCCATAACCCTGCCCAGGCCAAGCCGGAAGGGTAACCTTGCTAACGTCGTCTTCATCGAACATATCTTCATACCTGCCCGGTTATATCCCGTAGAAGCAGCAATAAGTACGGGTTCGTACTTAACAAGACTTCAAGACGTATAAGCATTCGTCAACCAGTCATCCTTTGTACTTGAGGCACGCAGGGGACTTAGAGGACGCAAGAGGAACGTCATAGGCAATATGGTGGGGTTTAGCGGCAGCGCAAAAGCACTAAAAACCTATAGAGACACTCTACAACAGTCGTCTAATCAGAGAAGGTGAGAGAGCGTAACTAATAGTTCTATACTCTGCAAACATAACACAGCCGACGCTTTCCCCCTTCGCAAAGAAGTACTTACAAAGGCACCCACACGGTTGTCAAGTTTCAACCAGTTATTATTTATGTTGTTCTATCTTACTATGCAAGTTAATAGTATTGAAACAACAGGTGTAAGTTGTCTATGGTCGAGTCATACAGCTCCAAGTTGTCCATAACCGCGGACGCGGCTTATCGATAAGATTGTAACCCTGCAGGGGTGCCCAAATGTGCCCACACGCACGCTCAACCCACTTACGACAGGTGGATATCACGACACGCACTCTCCTTCACCACAACAATGTCCAGGAAGCCACCTAACTAAGTTAACCCGTTTCGGAGCCCGATCGAAACTCCGAAGCGGACTCAGCTATTGCGACTGCGTGCTAGGTGGACAGTGCCCAGCGGGATGACCACTTCGCAGTGGCACCGCATCCTACGAACGTGCAAGAGACAACGGGGTTACAAGGCACATAGCTTCCCCAAAAGTAACATCATATCATCCGACCACAAAGAAACATGCTTGCATGCCCGGGAGAAACAAAACAAACATCCAAACTAGTTGTGGCCACTGGACAAAGCTGTAGATTCCGGCAGTGGTCGAGGGGAGACCCGGTAAGCATACCCACGTGTGGTTAGAGCGCTCAGTCTCGGAACAGATAACAAGAACTCGGGGTCCTAAGATATTTAGGAAACACAAGTGAGCCGTCACAAAACGAGCAGCTGACCCACCGATGCCTCCGCTAAACAAATGTCAACAACTAAAGTAACCATGATTCTTCCCAACATATAACCCGATAAGATAACAATAACGGTAACGAGATAAAACAGCACTAGCATGCACTACGACTCACAAGGGCAGACTCGATAACCAAACAATAGCCGTAGGAGGTGGTGGTGGCAATATGGGCTGCTTGAGGTAACAGGTGGAAGGGACACGTGACAAGAACGCAACTTAAGGATAGCATGAGGGAGAAGGCAAAATAAAATAGGTGAGCGACTCCTGCAGGGACAGGAGTATAAGGGAAATGCTTGCCTGTGGAAAGCTGCAGAAGAACTTGTCGGAGAACTCGTCGTATCTCACATCAACACTTCGTGATCCTATCCGGGAAGAAGCAAATGCTGGAACAAATAACGGATGCAAACTTACTACTACGGATGAAGAATCGGCATGCTCAAGATGATATGCATGACATGGCAAGGATGATGCGGTGCAACTTATCCATATTAATCGGAGTCGGAACCCCAAACAAGCAAATTAGGTTGGAGTTGCATTTCCTACCGCCAATATTAAGGGTGGATTAGCATAGCAAACATGGCAGGGGTGAGCTACATCAAAGTTAAATGGAACCGGGACAATATTTATATAATATCCCACATATTCCATATGTTCCATATTAGGTGATAATGCAACTAACACGAAGTTGTATGATGCATGATGCAACAGCAGGTATGGATGGCATATTCATGTTCAGCACATTTTTCTGATCAATTTTCATATAAAACACTTTGCATTTCGATGCACGGTTTGAAAGATATGAATTTCGCAAGATTTAAACATTTTCTGCAAAAACAAAATGGGAAGGTACGAGCCGGGCTAGACCTGCACTGTCCTGGGCCGATCTGGCCTGCTGCGGGCGACAGATAGGTTCTGGTCGCGCGGCGGGCGACGGACTGAGCCGGCGGATCTCGGGCCAGGCCCATTGGCAGATCTTGATCTGGTGGAAAAGAACAAAAAAAGGTTGGATGATTAACTGGAACCTGTGATTCGAACCTGGGTCTCACAGGATTAGGAGCAAGGGACAAACCATTAGGCTGTGTTTCTGATCGTGCTAACTTGGCGACGCGCGCCCTTTTGAACCCGCTCGCGAAACAGACGAGCTTCAGCACCTGCAACCATGGCGGAGGGAGATCAAGTCCGGGACGAATCCAGCGATTTCGGCCGAGACGGGGCAAGGGGAAGGGCGTCGGAGGTGCGCCAGAGTACCAGGGAGCTCGAGGAGGGGTCGGTGTGGCTGGAGGAGGTCCACGGTGGCCGGAATCGGCGCCGGAGCTCGCAGACGCCGAGAAGGAATCGACGAAAATGAAGAGGAAAGAGGGCGCCTCGGGTCGATTACTTGCACGAGGAGGTAGAGGAGATCAAGGCGCGTCGAACGGTGGTCTTGGATCGACGAGGGGATGACCAGAGCGGCGGCGCCATGGCGAGGAAGCTACGGTGGAAACCCTCTCGTGCTCACAGAGAGGTGAAGAAAAAGAGAGGGAGATGGGAGGTGGCGGCGCAAGAGGGAGGAGGACTAGGGTTTTCTAGAGGCCGAAAGATAAAGGGGGAGGGGAGGTGGTGGAGATGCGGTGGTGGCGTTGGACAGTGACGGGAGGAGGGGAGGACCACAACCTCACACACTTTTTGTGAGGGGGAGGAAGACGACAGAGAAAGGAACGTACCCCTTCATTGCGGGCTGGGTTAAGATAGTGGGTTGGGCCGCCGGGATGGAAGGGAGAGGAGGATGGCCGGCTCGGGCTGGAACAAACATGGGCCAGAGGAAGAGAGAGGCCCAGGGAAGGGGGAGAGGGGTTTTCCTTTTCTCCTTTATTTTTAAAACTGTTTTGAAAATCAAATTGAAACCAAACCAAAACAGCACCACTTTATTTTTAACATTGAAACATTTAAAAAATAAGTTTATTTGTTAGATAGTTTCGGGGTTAGGGTTTTGTTTAAATTAAAGGAGGGAGAAGGTTTTATTAAACCATATGAGAAAGAAACAAAAATAACTATGGTTTATAAAATAATTTTATTTGATAAAAACATGATGAGATATGATGCATATGCCATGATGATGCACAAAAGAAAAAGAACAAACAATTATCTATTAGGGATACTACCTGGGACCGTTACAATCGACACCACTAACAAGGAACCTAGCCCCGAGGTTCCACGTCAACCTAAGGGGGAGTTGGTTAAACTATTGGATCTTCTTGTACCATGTTGAGAAACACCCGTCCTTGGCGTGGAACCTTCTTCTGTCGAGGTGTTGATCTTCTCGACACCACTAACAAGGGTTGATGCTCCGTGGATGATGATGTAGTTGCGGCAGAATTCTTCGAAGATCGAACCTACTAGGTTAAGGCAAAGATCGTCCAACCCACGTCGGAACCTATGACTCGGAGAAGCAGATAAGAGAGAAGACTCAAAATTCGCATAGGTAAGAAGAGAAAGAATAGAGGTAAGGAGAAAATTCAGAGCTAATCAGATTTATCCAACGAATTTTAGAAAATAGTTTTGACACTCTAAACTTAACGACTGTTAGCAAGGTTATCCTACAGGCTGGACTAGTGGGGTACCGTCAACCTGATGCTCTGATACCAACTTGTGACGCCCCGAAACTGGTATCCTGAGGATTCCAGCGATCCCGCTGTCGTTGCCTAATCGACGGTACCTCGGAGGAGGGATCCTCACGAGGGGGAGAAGAAGTAGGGGCCATAGGGCGGAATGCTCTCGGGACGGTGGTACGCGAGTTACCCAGCTTCGGAACACCTGCACGATGACAGGGCCTACTGCTGCTTGTCTGGAATTATCTGGGCGCTTTCGCGATGTTACAATGAGTTGTTGTTCTGCCTCTAGGGCTCCCAGGATCCGGCTTATAAAGGCGCACGGATCTAGGGTTTACATGGAGAGTCCTAGCCGGATTACAGATAGCCTAACTACGGTACAATATCTTGCCGTGCACGTCACGGATCTGCCTTCCATATACGTAAATGCTTGGATCCGGGTTCCTCACGGGCCTCCGCGGATCCGGGTTCCTCCTAATGTCGGTACGGATCCGGCTTGCGATCTGGGCCGGACTTCTTCCTTCATGATCAACAGCAACTGGGCCGCCCGATGGGCCACATGCCTCATCACCATCTGTGGGCCACCCGGGCTTGCCGGATCTAGGCACTGTCGATGGTACACCCATGAAGTATACCCACAATAGTAGCCCCCAGAGTTCTCCGAGTTTCGCCTGCTATTTCCGCCTTTGCTAGTCCATCATGGTATCCGACAATGTCAGTAACGCGGAGAAACTTGAAGAACTCCAACTTCACATTTTCTTCTTTTCCCAACTTTTAGTCGGAAAAATGCTCCCATTCCGCGGGACTTCATCCATCGACGTTTTGAATACGTTTCCGGGTTGCCCCTGCGTCAAATGAGAACCAACCTACCCTCGCGCAATTACCCGGAATCTTTAAAAGACTCAAACGGTTCCGCCAATTCCGGCGCCATTTTCGCGCGATTTGTGCGGTAACTTATCTCTAGCCATTTTTACCGTTTAGGGTTTTGGACACGTGTCACACATCCAACGGTGCGACGCTTGCGTTCCGACCACAGGATGCGGAGCACGAATCTCGTCCCTCCGGCCTATAAATATCCACCGTCAACCCTAACTCCTCATTCACCCCCCTTTCTCACCTCTCCACGCAGCGCCGCTCGCGGGCTCTTCCTCCGCCGTGCCGGAACCCGCCGGAAATTTCGCCGGAGCATCACCGGAGCGATTTCACCACCGTGGTGTTCATCGTGTTCTTAACTCCGGCGAGCCACCGCACGAAAACCTCGTCGCCGGCGACTCCGACCACCGCGAAATTCATTACGGTAAGTTCTCCGAGCTTCGACCCTTTGCCGTAGTTGGTAGGGATGATCGCTAGGTTGACGATGCTGGATCCGACTAAAAAATGTTTCCGCCAAAACCTTTTCTTCAGATGTCTTCAACGACTCCACCTCCGACCTCAGATCCTATCATGGCGACCCTGATCTCCTCCGCCCCTCCACCCTTCGTTCCAATCCGGCTGGATCCTTCAAAGGATTCCGGCAAGGAGGCTGAAGGGACCTCTGCTCACCCGGAGAAAGCCTCCGGGGCGGATCAAACGGAGCACCAGGCGGAGGAAGTCGTCAAAAAGTCGAAAGCTCGCCAACGAGACTCCGAGGCCAAGGGAAAATGGTGGCCCTGCACCACCACCGACATGGAGCTGAAGAACCTCGAGACGGAGGGCTTCCTGCAACACGGAAGCTGGAGGTCAATTCCGAATGAACTAGCTCCAGCTCCTAAGGACGACGAGATGGTGCTGACGAAAGCACTGGTGGAGCGCGGTTTTTCATTTCCGCCTTCAGATTTCTTCCTAGAGATTCTGAAGACTTATGGGCTCCAACCCCACAACATTTCTCCGAATAGCGTGCTTGCAATCTGCAACCACGTCACCCTCTGCGAAGGCCATCTCCGGGTAACCCCCGAGCTCTCTCTGTTCCGATGTGCTTTACTGTCAAGAAGGAGAGGATCCGGCAATCCAGCGAACTAGCTACATGCGGATCCATCACCTTCATGATCCGCCCGGGCCGCGTCTACCCCCCCCACCGACCGCCACGAATCCGCGAGGTACTGGTCTGGGGGTTTCTTCTACTTGAAGGACGTCTCCGACCCCGCGAGCGAAAGAAAGCTGCCGCCATTCAAGAACTGCCCCGCCATCGAGCTTCCGGCATGGTCGCACTGCCCCCACCTTTCCGAATCGCCCCAGCTCTCACGCGCCGTCAGGCGGATCCCATGGGCGACGGAGGAGGGGCTGACGGGGAAGGACTTAACCCTTTCCTGGTTCACCAAGCGGATCCAGCCGCTCCAACACAGGGACCGCCTGATGTTCCAATACACAGGGCGCGACGACCCAATGCACGCCACAAAAGACAATCTTTCCGCCGACGCCATCGACAAGAGGATCCGGCTCCTCATCAAAATCCCACGTGAACTTCACGTTCACGTGTGCAACAAAGACATTCACACGAATGGTTCCGGAACCGCGGTACGTCGTCTTGACTTTAGTCTATTGTTTCTCTTCGCATTCAAACTTTTTTGTCTAAGTGTTTAACTTTGCATTAGCTCGAGGCGCTTGAAGAAAACGAACTCAGAACTATCCTCCGGGTTCCTTCCACCGGCAACACGGATCCGGAAGCTGCATCGGAGGCGGAAGCTCCCGAGGCCCCACGCCCTGCTAAGAGGAAGAAGCCAGCACCTTCCAGCCCCTATGCGAAACGCGCCCGCGAAGTGCTTAGCACTGCGGCTACCCGGAAAGCGGAGGCGGAAAAGAAGCGCCTTTCACTGATTAATACCAGCAACAAAGGGCAGCCTGCCATCCAGCATTTCTTCAAGCCTTCCGGGTAAGCGCCTACTTCCGAGATCCAAGTTCTGGTTTCACGCTCAAACTCTTACTTATACTTTTATGTTTTTTCTGAAGCTCCGGAAGCCAGCCCCCCAAGGCCCCAAGGGTCCCGAAGAAAAGAGCCAAGCCATCTCCGGCTTCTATTCCTATTACTCCCGAGGTTGAAGTTCCGCCCAAGGCTTCATCCGCCTCCAAGCCGGATCCGAAAGATGTCATCAACCTTGATGACCTTCCTGAAGATCCCGCTCACCATGGCGACTCCGCCCAGGGGACCTCCTCATCTATTCCTCCGCAAGATCAACCAAGCGCCGCTTTTGCGGAGCCCACAGAAGAACAACAGGAGCAAAAGGTAAAGCTCCTTCAAGTCACCAACGCGACTCGGGTCGACCCTCGACCGACTCCGTCCCTTCAAAAGCTTACCCTTGCACAGCGTCACGCGGAAGTTTCCACCATGCTGAACAAAGTGTGGGGAAAGTCGGACGAGGAGATGCGAGAGCTCGCCGACCTGGAGGACGGCCTGAAGGAGTTTTTCACCAAGCACAAGGAAGTGCGGCAGGTGATACTAGCCCCCAAGCATTGGGTGATATATTTCCGTGTAACATGTATTAGCCGATGCTTTCCCAAAATGTACTTTTAGGCGGAAATTTAAATTTTTTATACCAAGACTTTGAATTCTTCGCTAGCCCCCAAGATTTTAATATCCGACTAACTCCTTGCTGCTTCGCAGACCACGCGGAAATTGCACGAAGATCTGCGCGTGCACGTGCTGGAGCAAATCACGGAGATCGAGGGGCTGCGCCAGAACGCGGAAAATAGCCAAAAAGCTATCCAGCTGCTTGAGACCCGCCTTCAAGGTACGAGATCCGGGTCTTTACTTTTTGTGCTGACATAGTTGTTCAGGATGCATAATATGTGCAACTTTCTACCTGCAGAAGAGACTGCCAAGCACTCCAAGTTTGACGAGCTATCCGCCAAGGTCAAGGTGCTTGAGGCGGAGAACGAATCCCTCAAAACCTTCATCCAAGAATCCTCCAACAAGGAGACTGAGGCGAGGAAGGAGCTCTCCGACAAGCATGCCCGCGTCCTGGCGGATCTGAACGAAAAACTAGAGAAGAGCCAGGGTCGCGTGATCTCCTTGGTAGCCAAGAACAAAGTTCTAGAAGCGGAGGCGGAGGCCATCGACCAACTTATCTTTCGTAAGCTCTTTTCCGTGTCATTGTTCCGACTGCCTTATATGCTTTCTTTCTAACGGAACTGGACCTTCTTCTTCCACAGCGAGCCTTGGCTTCGAGTGGTCAAAAGAGTCGAACCTGAAGAGGACGGAGGCATACGATGAAGCGCAGATTTCTATTGACGCGCTATTTGAAGCCTGTCGCGGAATCGCCAAGACTCTGTCTCTGAAGAAGGCCAAAACCACAGTCATCGATACGATGACCAAACTTATGGAACAAGTGCCGGATTTCATCAAGGACTGGCAAAAAACTTCAGCACGCGGAGTCGCTTCCCTGGTCTTGGCCACCTGCAAGGCTCACTTCCCTTCGCTCAACTTTGCGAATGTTGCACGCGGAGCCCCCAAGGGTTCCGACATGGGTGCCCTCCTTGCGGAAACCCAAGGCTATGAGCAGTTGTTTGTCAGGCGAGTGAATCACTCGTTCTGGTATAACAAACACGATCTGCCCAAGGGATTTTCCGATGCAGAGGAGGAGGAGGAAGGTGAGCCGGAGTATTATGGGGAAGGCTCCGGGTCAAGCGTCGAGCATTCCGGTGACGACTCCGAAGCCGGATCCGGTGACAGTGGCGACGACGGCTCCGCCTACCAGGAATCTGAAGAAGAGGACTCCGAGTAGAGTTCCTATTTAGACAATGAAACAAGTTGCATCATTTTGGCCCCAGAGTGGGTTTGTAATAAGACTTTAAATTCTTAAGTAGCTAGGAAACGAAACGACTATGCATGGGGCGGAAACACTTATCCTGCTATCCGTTAATATTATGCGCATGTTTCATTTTATGTTGGAAAGCAAGTGCTGATTTTATTGTTTTTCCGGCTTGCCCGCTTGACCTTCCGCGAGCCGGAGGACCTTAGCCGGAAACACTCGCCAGCGGCGACGAAGCCCAATGGCAATCCGTCCATAACCGCGGAAACAAGCCCCCAGGCATAGGTGCCGGAAATCGCTACTAGGAATCCACGAGTTCGCAACAGATAACAACTTAATCAGAAAACTTAAGCTTACGTCCTAAAGGATGATTTTTTGAAAAATCACAACTTTCATACACGCCTAGGCGGAAAAATCCAGCTCTGCGGTTTTAGTCGGAAGAAACATACACGATCTAAAATGAACAAGTAAAGGAGGTAAAAGACTCAAAGAGTGAACCATAAGCTTTATTTCATTGATCATGTATAACTATTACAGAGTTTATAACTCGGAAAAAATATGCTAAGTGTAGAAAGGACGTAGCTGTGCAATATTCCAAGGGCGATCTGTCTCGTCGTAGATGTCATCCGGATCCTCACGCTTGCGTTTCCGGTGCCAATTAGCAGGTCTATCTTTAAGCTCTCGGAAATCAACAAGGTAGTATGATCCGTTATGAAGCACTTTGCTAACAACGAAGGGTCCTTCCCAAGGAGATTGCAGCTTATGGTCTTTCACCTGCCGAAGGCGGAGGACCAGATCTCCTGCCATGAAAGAGCGATTCCGGACTCGACGACTGTGATAACGTCGGAGCTTCTGCTGGTAGATGGCGGAGCGCTGGTCAGCTAGGTTCCGAGCTTCCTCGATCAGGTCCACAGATAGCTGTCTGGCCTCGTCAGCTATTTCTTCATTGTAGGCGGAAACTCGCGGTGAATCGTGGATGATGTCGGAGGGAAGCACGGCTTCGGATCCGTATACCAGGAAAAATGGGGTAAACCCTGTTGATCTGTTAGGGGTAGTTCGTAAACTCCACAAAACAGCTTCCAACTCATCAGCCCAAGCTCCGGCTGCTCGCCGCAGCGGTTCTTCAAGGCGCGGTTTAATTCCTGATAATATTAGGCCGTTAGCCCTTTCAACCTGACCGTTGGATTGTGGATGAGCCACAGATGCAAGGTCCAATCGAATCCCTACTGTCTCACAATAATCCCTCAATTCTCCTTGAGCGAAGTTTGTGCCATTATCTGTGATTATGCTGTGTGGGATGCCAAATCTCATCACGAGGCTGCAGACGAATTTTAGTGCCGTAGCACCATCGGCTTTTCTCACTGGCTTAGCCTCGATCCATTTGCTGAACTTGTCAACAGCTACCAGGAGGTATTCAAAACCGCCAGGAGATGATCTTTTTAACTTACCAACCATATCGAGCCCCCAGACCGCAAACGGCCAGGTGATAGGTATGGTCTTCAGCTCTTGGGCTGGAGCATTTGGTTGAGTAGCATAGTACTGACAACCTCGGCAGGTCTTGACTATTTTGTCAGCATCTTCTTTAGCTGTAAGCCAGTAAAAACCTAGCCGAAAAGCTTTTGCAACGAGTGACCTGGGGGCGGCGTGATGCCCGCAGTCCCCTGCATGGATCTCTCTGAGGATTTCAATGCCATCTTGATTGGAGACGCATTTGAAAAATACCCCTGCTGCACTTCGTTTGTAGAGCTGTCCATCAACAACGGTGTAGGATCTTGCTCGTCTGACGATCTGTCGCGCGAGGACCTCGTCCTCTGGCAGCTTCTGATCGATGAGGTAGTCCAGGAAAGGCTGTGTCCAAGCCGGAATGATAGCCATCACTTCCCTAGCCGGAGATACTACCACCTCTGGGTTTTCCGGGTTAGCGCCCTTAACTGAGGGTATCCGGAGATGCTCCAGGAAAATGCCAGGCGGAATTTGCTTCCTGCCGGATCCGAGCTTGGATAGCATGTCTGCCGCTGTGTTATCGTCTCTTCTGACGTACTTGACTTCGTATCCGAGGAAGCACTTGGCGATCTCATCAACTTCGTCTCTGTAGGCCGCCATGACGGAGTTTCTGGCGTTCCAGGTTCCGGCTACTTGTTGTGCCACCAGGTCAGAATCTCCGCAGCATATGATGTGCTTGATCCCAATTTCCTTAGCGATGCGCAGACCGTGTAGTAGAGCCTCGTATTCCGCCATGTTGTTTGTAGCTTCGAAGTGGATCTGCAGAACATACTGCAGTTCTTCTCCGGTAGGGGACTTCAGGGTGACTCCGGCTCCTGAGCCTTGATGCTGCTTGGATCCATCGAAGTGCATGACCCATGTTTCTGGTTCCGGCTCCAGACTTGCATCCGGAGCTTCTGTCCAATCTGCGACGAAATCTGCCAAGACTTGGGATTTAACCGCGGTCCTAGGCTTGTAAGCGATGTCGAAGGCGGATAATTCGATGCCCCATTTAGCCGTACGTCCTGTTGCGTCAGCGTTGTTGAGAATTGTTGACAGCGGAGCCTTGCTCACAACTGTTACTGGGTGCTCTTGGAAGTAGTGTCTCATCTTCCGGCTGCCTAGGAACACTCCATAGGCTAGCTTCTGAAAGTGAGGGTATCTTTGCTTTGACTCCGTCAGCACCTCGCTAATGTAGTAGACAGGTCTCTGGACGTCATATTCATGACCTTCTTCCTTTCGCTCCACCACGATGACGAGGCTGATAACTTTGTTGGTAGCTGCCAGATAGAGGAGCATTGGCTCTGACTCTGCTGGAGCTGCCAAAATAGGTGGGGAGGTAAGTATTTCCTTCAACCCCCGAAGAGCTGCGTCGGCTGCATCGTCCCAGACGAATTTGTCTGTTTTCTTCAGCAGCTGGTACAAAGGTAGCGCCTTCTCGCCAAGACGGCTAACAAACCTACTGATTGCTGCGACGCAACCAGTTAGTCGTTGCACATCTTTGAGACAAGTTGGCCGTTTGATACACAGGATTGCCTTGATCTTTTCCGGGTTAACCTCAATGCCTCTGTGAGAGACTATGAAGCCAAGGAGTTTTCCGGCTGGCACGCCAAAGACGCACTTCAGCGGATTCAACATCATCTTGTACCTGCGGAGGTTGTCGAAGGTTTCTGTGAGGTCGCTGATCAAGTCGGATCCTTTTCGGGTCATGACCGCGATGTCGTCGACGTAAGCGTGCACGTTCCGGCCAATTTGGTCCTTCAGGCACCGCTGCATCGTACGTTGGTAGGTGGCACCTGCATTTTTCAAACCAAAAGGCATAGTAACATAGCAGTAAGTACCAAATGGGGTAATGAATGAAGTCGCCTTTTGGTCGGATTCCTTCATCCGGATCTGATGATACCCGGAATACGCATCAAGAAAACACAGAAGTTCCGCCCCCGCCGTCGAATCAATGACTTGGTCAATGCGCGGCAAGGGGAACGGATCCTTCGGACAATGCTTGTTCAAGCCGGAGTAATCGATGCACATTCTTAGTATTTCAGTGTTCTTTTTGGGTACAAGGACGGGATTTGCGACCCAATCGGTGTGGATAACTTCTATTACAAAACCTGCTTCTAGTAACTTTGCTAGTTCCATTCCTATGGCGCGGCGCTTCTTATCTCCAAAGCGTCGCATAGCTTGCTTCACCGGTTTAGCCCCCGGATTTATGTTGAGGTAGTGCTCGGCGAGTTCCCTGGGTACTCTGGACATGTCAGAAGGTTGCCATGCGAAGATATCCATGTTAGCGCAGAGGAACTCGACGAGCGCGTCTTCCTATTTGGGGTCCATGTTGGCTCCGACTGAAACCTGCTTGGAAGAGTCGCCTTTGATGAGGTCGTGCTTCTTGGTTTCTATCGCGGCCTTGAAGGAGGTTTTCTGCTCGGAGATCTGCTTCTTGGTGGTCTGCATCTCAGTCGGATCCACCGCGGCTCTGTAGCCTTTCAGCTCTTCTCCAGATATCACAGACTCTGCGAAGGCGGCTTCGCCTAACTCGCACTCATGAGCCTTTTTGTAGTCTCCGGATATGGTAATCATACCCTTAGGACCCGGAATCTTGAGCTTGTTGTAGATGTAGCACGCTCTTGCGTGGAACTTGTGGTAGGTGGGCCTGCCGAAGATGACGTGGTAGGAGCTCTTGAAGGGTACAACTTCAAACGTGATCTTTTCTTCGCGGAAATTATGAACATCGCCAAAAGCCACGGGAAGTGTGATGCTGCCGAGGGAATTCGCCTTCTTACCCGGAACCACGCCATGAAACTCAGTGTTGCTGTGTTTGAGCTGTTCCTTGGTGAGGTTCATCCGCTCTAGAGTCTCCAGGTACATGATGTTCAGGCTGGCTCCGCCATCCATGAGGCACTTGGAGAAGTCATACCCATCTATGCGGGGACTTACAACCAAGGCGTAGCATTCTTTTGGCACAATTGCGGGGTGATCCTTCCTATCAAATGTGCACGGGATTTCCGACCACCTGACGTACTGCGGCACAGCCGGAACTATGGCGTTCAGGATCCGGGTGGCTGACTTGGAAGCGCGTACTATTAGGGTCCCGAGGAAAGTGTGGTAAGCCCACACGCTCTTTTTATCGAATGGGTTGGATTTTCCTGCGGATCCTGCCTTGGGGTCCGGCGAGTTATCATCCTCATCCATCGCCTCGGAACTATCTTCCTCTTTGTCTTTGTTCTTGCCCTTGCCACCTTTGCCGCGTGGGCGGTGCTTCCGGGCGCGCTTGTATCCTGCCTCCGGGTCGTTCTTTAGATCATTGACCCACTTGCAGTTGCGGTTGGTATGAGTGGACTTCCCTGTAACCGGATCCAGGTGAGCCAGGCAGGGCATGTCTCTGTACTCCTCGTAGGTTTGCGGGGCGCGGGATCCGCCAGCTGTGACCTCAGTGGCATGCTGCTGACCCCTGCCGGCTCCGCCTCCACGTCCGCGTCCTCTTCCGCCTCCTGAACCTCCGCGTTGAAACGCCATGGCGACCATCTCGGATCCGCCACTCTTCTGGTCATCAGGATTCTTGCGCTTATGGCTGCTGCTGTTGCCGTTATCACGGTTCTTCTTTTGTTGGTGCAGGGGGATTGCTGTAGCTGCGAGATCACCGCCCGCGTCATCATCGGCGGCAGTATGATCACTGGCAATGGAGATCATCTCATCCAAAGTCAGCTTGGTTGAGTTAGCCAAACGAGTGAGCGTATGCCTCAGCAAGCCTCCCCTCTGCAGTCCACCAATGAAAGCGTACATGGCGGTGGTGTGGTCGACGTTTTCGCACTCGTTCCTGCATGCCAACCATCGTGTGAGGTAGTTTCTTGAAGTTTCTCCCTTCTTCTGGATGCAGGCTTGCAGGTCGCTCGCCGTGGCAGGTCTTTTGTAGGTGCCTCTGAAGTGTTTCTCGAAAGCGGTCTTCAGGTCGAACCAGCAAAAGATGGAGTTCTTCTCGAGGTCACTGAGCCAGATCCGGGCTGGACCTACAAGGTACAACTGGAGCATGCGGCAGGCGATGTTAGGGGTTCCTCCGGCAAAGGTTACTGCATTATAGTAGTCCTCAATCCAGGTATCCGGCCTTTCGGTGCCATCATAATGCTTCAGATTTCCGGGTAGCTTGAGGTTCATCCTTGGCTTTGGTTCCTCTCGAATCATCCTGCCAAAGCACTTCGGACCAATGTAGTCGGTTCTGTATTCGTTAAGGAGATCCCGCGCGTCGCGCGGGCCGTGGCGAGGAGATTGTGAGCGAGAGCGAGATCTCCGGCCGTCGCCTCCGCCTCTACCTCCGCCGCCACCGCTAGGTGGTGGTGAGGGAGACCTGCAAGGTGGGCGGTCCGATTTCTTGCTTCCGCCATCTGATTCTCCTCGGCCTTCCCGGTGCTGGCTCCGGCTCCTGTGGCTGCCTTCGCCATGGCGCTGGCTGCCCTGGTCGTTCCGGCGAGGCTCCGGGTCGCGGCTCCGGCGAGGCTCTGGATCGCGGCTCCGGCGAGGCTCTGGGCCGCGCTCCTCATTCCGACTCCTCCTGGGCTCGGGCTCATGAACATTGTTCTGGTTCCGGCGAGGTTCCGGCAAGCGCTCCCTGTTTCTGTTTCTTGGCAGCACGTTGTCGCGGATAACAATCCCACCATGCCCTGGGGGCCTGATGTTTCCAGCTGGACTACGGCGGCGAGGGGGTCGCGGGTAACCGTTGGGCGGAGGAGAGGGGTTGCGATATTTGTCTCGTCCAGGGTACATTGCATCCTTTCCCTTTCTTGGATCTGACGAAGGCGTCTTTGACGGAACGGGGATCGGATTTGGGTATTCCCTGGTTCTTCTTCTGCGCTCCGAGGATCCGGTGTGTGATTCATCATCGGGATGCCGATCGGCGCGGGCGTCCTTCTGCGCGGTAGATACACAGTTATCCGGATTGGATTCCAACCTGCGCGAAGTATCCGCCTTGCTTTGCTGCTGCATTGCTGAAGCGACAAGTGTGCGGAGGTAGTTGATATCAACCTCTTCGTCCTTCTTCTTCAACAGCTCCGCAGCTTTTAGCATGTTGTCCTTTGGGGTTTCCAGCGGCCGGTGCTCTGCGGGCGTGGCGAAGTTGATTCTGCGAGGCGGAATTGCTTCTCTAACAATTCGATCAGCCTCCGCCTGCGCATAGGTCATCTTTACTTCCCACTCTTTTGCCATGCTCTTCACCTGCTCAAGTGTGGCAGTAATTTCGCGATCCTGTCTGTCGAATTGGTCCGCCAAACCTGCAGCTTGTTCCCTTTCTTCCCTTAATGCGGCTTCAGTATCGGCGAGCTTCTTGGCAGTGGCCAGCATTTCCTGTCTAGTGGCCTCTAGAGCCTCCAGATCTGCGGCGTTGCCCAGGGTTATAGGTTTGTTAAGAACTGCTCGCGCAACCATCTCTTCAGCCGATAGGAGTTCCTCCGAGGAAGAATCCCTGCGGGGTCGCTCCCGTGACATTGGAGATCCTTGGCGGGATAGCTGAGGGTCGGATTGGCTGGTTGGCTCTTCAGATCCAGTTTGTCCCAGCGCTGCTACCGTTGCGAGAACCTGCTTAGCCTGGGCGGAGTCGACTTCAGGCTGATCACCGAAACCGTACTCCCCTAGCTTGCGGTTAAACTCGTCAGTATCCATGGAGGGGGTATCTCCGGAAATTGGGCTCAGATTGCCCAAAATCGACTCTTCAACCGGAGTTTCGCTTTCTCCGACAGGCTTAGCCTGATCCGGATCTGCATCGTTTTCCGGTGCCTCTTCCTGCTCAGGACCAGCTCCGTCTTCTTGAGGGGCGGTTCCGGCGGTATGGGCCAAGAAGTGTACGAAGTGGCACCTCTGCTTTTCTAACACCTGGGAGACCCAGGCGGATCTGCATTGGTCTTCCACCGTTGTTTCCTGCTCAGGCGGATTGGGTGGGCTTTGAAAATTCCAGATCCGAGGCGGAATCTTCCTTGGGAAGCTCCTGCATCTCAGATCGGATCTTCGCGACAGCGTCCAGCTCTGCGGCGGTCGCGTCTGCGTTACTTACCAGTGGGTTTCCGTCGGAATCGACGGTTTCCCCGATGAAGATGTGTATGCCGCCTATTGGGACGATGGAGAGCTTGACGGGGTTTGTCCTAGCCGGAATCCAACACTCATCCGGAGGGACGATCGGCAGATTTCCGGCGTACATGACGTGCCCCACAGCGATGGTGTCGTCGTAGCTTCCCATGGCGGAACCCTCCCGGTTCCGGCCTCCAGACGCCACAGGCCCCACGGTGGGCGCCAACTGTCGTTGCCTAATCGACGGTACCTCGGAGGAGGGATCCTCACGAGGGGGAGAAGAAGTAGGGGCCATAGGGCGGAATGCTCTCGGGACGGTGGTACGCGAGTTACCCAGCTTCGGAACACCTGCACGATGACAGGGCCTACTGCTGCTTGTCTGGAATTATCTGGGCCCAGGATCCGGCTTATAAAGGCGCACGGATCTAGGGTTTACATGGAGAGTCCTAGCCGGATTACAGATAGCCTAACTACGGTACAATATATTGCCGTGCACGTCACGGATCCGCCTTCCATATACGTCGTACTGGATCCGGGTTCCTCACGGGCCTCCGCGGATCCGGGTTCCTCCTAATGTCGGTACGGATCCGGCTTACTGATCCTGGGCCGGACTTCTTCCTTCATGATCAACAGCAACTGGGCCGCCCGATGGGCCACATGCCTCATCACCATCTGTGGGCCACCCGGGCTTGCCGGATCTAGGCACTGTCGATGGTACACCCATGAAGTATACCCACAACACCCGCTGAAATCCGCACGATATCGATTCAGAGACGCCCTCCGACACGACGTGCGCGACAAATCACACACGTGATGTCAAAGGAATTAACACGAGCGGTAACATTACAACAGGATTACAATAGAGCCCACAAGATACATATATTACAACAACGACTCCAACGAGTCAAGATACAAATATACAATACAAAGATCCAAATCATACAGAAGATCGAATGCGTCCGAGTACGGACAAGATACAAATTGAACTAAGAGTCCTGAAGATAACTAGTGGCGTCCATAACCCTGCCCAGGCCAAGCCGGAAGGGTAACCTTGCTAACGTCGTCTTCATCGAACATATCTTCATACATGCCCGGTTATATCCCGTAGAAGCAGCAATAAGTACGGGTTCGTACTTAACAAGACTTCAAGACGTATAAGCATTCGTCAACCAGTCATCCTTTGTACTTGAGGCACGCAGGGGACTTAGAGGACGCAAGAGGAACGTCATAGGCAATATGGTGGGGTTTAGCGGCAGCGCAAAAGCACTAAAAACCTATAGAGACACTCTACAACAGTCGTCTAATCAGAGAAGGTGAGAGCGTAACTAACAGTTCTATACTCTGCAAACATAACACAGCCGACGCTTTCCCCCTTCGCAAAGAAGTACTTACAAAGGCACCCACACGGTTGTCAAGTTTCAACCAGTTATTATTTATGTTGTTCTATCTTACTATGCAAGTTAATAGTATTGAAACAACAGGTGTAAGTTGTCTATGGTCGAGTCATACAGCTCCAAGTTGTCCATAACCGCGGACGCGGCTTATCGATAAGATTGTAACCCTGCAGGGGTGCCCAAATGTGCCCACACGCACGCTCAACCCACTTACGACAGGTGGATATCACGACACGCACTCTCCTTCACCACAACAATGTCCAGGAAGCCACCTAACTAAGTTAACCCGTTTCGGAGCCCGATCGAAACTCCGAAGCGGACTCAGCTATTGCGACTGCGTGCTAGGTGGACAGTGCCCAGCGGGATGACCACTTCGCAGTGGCACCGCATCCTACGAACGTGCAAGAGACAACGGGGTTACAAGGCACATAGCTTCCCCAAAAGTAACATCATATCATCCGACCACAAAGAAACATGCTTGCACGCCCGGGAGAAACAAAACAAACATCCAAACTAGTTGTGGCCACTGGACAAAGCTGTAGATTCCGGCAGTGGTCGAGGGGAGACCCGGTAAGCATACCCACGTGTGGTTAGAGCGCTCAATCTCGGAACAGATAACAAGAAATCGGGGTCCTAAGATATTTAGGAAACACAAGTGAGCCGTCACAAAACGAGCAGCTGACCCACCGATGCCTCCGCTAAACAAATGTCAACAACTAAAGTAACCATGATTCTTCCCAACATATAACCCGATAAGATAACAATAACGGTAACGAGATAAAACAGCACTAGCATGCACTACGACTCGCAAGGGCAGACTCGATAACCAAACAATAGCCGTAGGAGGTGGTGGTGGCAATATGGGCTGCTTGAGGTAACAGGTGGAAGAGACACGTGACAAGAACGCAACTTAAGGATAGCATGAGGGAGAAGGCAAAATAAAATAGGTGAGCGACTCCTGCAGGGACAGGAGTATAAGGGAAATGCTTGCCTGTGGAAAGCTGCAGAAGAACTTGTCGGAGAACTCGTCGTATCTCACATCAACACTTCGTGATCCTATCCGGGAAGAAGCAAATGCTGGAACAAATAATAGATGCAAACTTACTACTACGGATGAAGAATCGGCATGCTCTAGATGATATGCATGACATGGCAAGGATGATGCGGTGCAACTTATCCATATTAATCGGAGTCGGAACCCCGAACAAGCAAATTAGGTTGGAGTTGCATTTCCTACCGCCAATATTAAGGGTGGATTAGCATAGCAAACATGGCAGGGGTGAGCTACATCAAAGTTAAATGGAACCGGGACAATATTTATATAATATCCCACATATTCCATATGTTCCATATTAGGTGATAATGCAACTAACACGAAGTTGTATGATGCATGATGCAACAACAGGTATGGATGGCATATTCATGTTCAGCACATTTTTCTGATCAATTTTCATATAAAACACTTTGCATTTCGATGCACGGTTTGAAAGATATGAATTTCGCAAGATTTAAACATTTTCTGCAAAAACAAAATGGGAAGGTACGAGCCGGGCTAGACCTGCACTGTCCTGGGCCGATCTGGCCTGCTGCGGGTGACAGATAGGTTCTGGTCGCGCGGCGGGCGACGGACTGAGCCGGCGGATCTCGGGCCAGGCCCATTGGCAGATCTTGATCTGGTGGAAAAGAACAAAAAAATGTTGGATGATTAACTGGAACCTGTGATTCGAACCTGGGTCTCACAGGATTAGGAGCAAGGGACAAACCATTAGGCTGTGTTTATGATCGTGCTAACTTGGCGACGCGCGCCCTTTTGAACCCGCTCGCGAAACAGACGAGCTTCAGCACCTGCAACCATGGCGGAGGGAGATCAAGTCCGGGACGAATCCAGCGATTTCGGCCGAGACGGGGCAAGGGGAAGGGCGTCGGAGGTGCGCCAGAGTACCAGGGAGCTCGAGGAGGGGTCGGTGTGGCCGGAGGAGGTCCACGGTGGCCGGAATCGGCGCCGGAGCTCGCAGACGCCGAGAAGGAATCGGCGAAAACGAAGAGGAAAGAGGGCGCCTCGGGTCGATTACTTGCACGAGGAGGTAGAGGAGATCAAGGCGCGTCGAACGGTGGTCTTGGATCGACGAGGGGATGACCAGAGCGGCGGCGCCATGGCGAGGAAGCTACGGTGGAAACCCTCTCGTGCTCACAGAGAGGTGAAGAAAAAGAGAGGGAGATGGGAGGTGGCGGCGCAAGAGGGAGGAGGACTAGGGTTTTCTAGAGGCCGAAAGATAAAGGGGGAGGGGAGGTGGTGGAGATGCGGTGGTGGCGTTGGACAGTGACGGGAGGAGGGGAGGACCACAACCTCACACACTTTTTGTGATGGGGAGGAAGACGACAGAGAAAGGAACGTACCCCTTCATTGCGGGCTGGGTTAAGATAGTGGGTTGGGCCGCCGGGATGGAAGGGAGAGGAGGATGGCCGGCTCGGGCTGGAACAAACATGGGCCAGAGGAAGAGAGAGGCCCAGGGAAGGGGGAGAGGGGTTTTCCTTTTCTCCTTTATTTTTAAAACTGTTTTGAAAATCAAATTGAAACCAAACCAAAACAGCACCACTTTATTTTTAACATTGAAACATTTAAAAAAATAAGTTTATTTGTTAGATAGTTTCGGGGTTAGGGTTTTGTTTAAATTAAAGGAGGGAGAAGGTTTTATTAAACCATATGAGAAAGAAACAAAAATAACTATGGTTTATAAAATAATTTTATTTGATAAAAACATGATGAGATATGATGCATATGCCATGATGATGCACAAAAGAAAAAGAACAAACAATTATCTATTAGGGATACTACCTGGGACCGTTACAGTTAGCACGGTGCTAGTCGTTGAAAGAGAAGAAGAAGGAAAACTCCATGGAGTGCAAAGGCCTGTATATTTTATTAGTGAAGTTTTATCTCCTTCAAAACAGCGGTACCCGCAGTACCAGAAATTAGCATATGGAGTATTCACGACAGCAAGAAAATTGCGCCACTATTTTTCGGCACACCCGATCATAGTGGTCAATGAAGCACCTCTATCACATATACTGAACAATCCAGAAGCCACAGGACGTGTCTCCCTTTGGGGAATAGAACTCTCCCCTCGGGACATCACGTATGAAAAAAGAAAAGCAATCAAGTCGCAAATTCTGCCAGATTTCATTGCAGAGTGGATGGAACTACAAAATACAGGACCCCCAGATTTGTCGAGAACCTGGACCATGAACTTCGATGGCTCCAAGAGAGTAGAAGGAGCTGGTGCAGGGGTGATACTCATATCACCTGAAGGCGACAAATTAAAGTACGTCCTACGGATGACGTTCCCGAACGCATCTAACAATGAAGCAGAATATGAGGCCCTTATACACGGGATGAAGATGGCGAAAGCTTGCGGTGCAACTCGACTAAAGATCTTCGGCGACTCACAATTGGTAGCTCAGCAGGTTATGAACCAATGTGATGCAGTCAACGACAGTATGGTGGCATACAAGGAGGTATACAACGAACTCGAGAAGCTGTTTGATGGATGCGAAGTAAATCACATCAGTAGGTTGAGCAACGATGAAGCCGATGTTCTTGCAAACATTGGGTCGCAGTGCCTTGCAATACCGCCATGAGTGTTTTGGGAAGAAATAGCTGAGAGATCCACAAAGCCAAAGAAGGCGCAAAAGAAAACGAAGGAGGAGAAAACTTCGGCGCCTCTCAAAGAAGCTCTAGACGAAGAAGAGGACCAGGAGCTGGTGATGATGGTAGAAGTTCCATGGATGCAAGCGTACATATCGTATATCCTAAGGAAAGAAATACCCAAAGATCCAGTTGAAGCAAGGCGAGTTATTCGACGATCCAAAGCCTTCACAGTGGTCAAAGGGGAATTATACAAGCGAAGTATTTCGGGCGTGCTGCAAAGGTGCGTTACACCCGAAGAAGGAAGAAAAATCCTAAAAGACGTACACGAGGGAATATGTGGTCACCACGCAAGCAGTCGAGCTATTGCAGCCAAGGTCTTTCGGGCTGTATTTTACTGGTTGTCAACGATCGAGGACGCAAAAGAGATAGTACGAACCTGCGATGCGTGCCAAAGATTTGCCGCAAAACCCCACTCTCCGGCGGCAGATCTGATGCCAATACCATTGTCTTGGCCGTTTGCCCAATGGGGACTCGATATGGTGGGAAAATTGCATAAGGCTTCACCAGGAGGATACGAGTACATGTTGGTTGCCGTCGATAAGTTCACCAAGTGGATAGAAGCAAAGCCGATAAATTCACCAGATGGAGAATCAGCAGTCAAATTCGTGAAGGGCATCGTTTTTCGATTTGGAGTACCTCACAGCATCGCCACAGACAATGGCAGTAACTTTACGTCCAAGGAATTCAAGGAATACTGCGCAGAAGTAGGCATCAAATTGCACTTCGCGTCAGTTGGGCACCCGCAAACCAATAGCCAAGTCGAGAAAGCCAATGGCATCATCTGCAATGGTATCAAAAAAACGTCTGCTAGGACCACTTGAAAAGGCTCGACATACTTGGCCAGAAGAATTGCCAAGTGTTTTGTGGAGTATCCGAACAACACCAAATACGGCGACACAAGAAACTCCGTTCTTCCTTGTCCACGGAGCTGAGGCAGTACTACCAATTGAGATAGAGCATGATTCTCCAAGAGTGACAGAGTATGACGAGGAAACTTCAAGAAAAGCTTTAGAGGACGACGTAGATGCACTCGATGAAGCTCGAGATGAAGTACTCTCACGAGTTACTAAGTACCAACAGGATCTCAAGAACTACCATAGTCGACGATTAAGGCCAAGATCTTTCCAGGTCGGAGATTTGGTCTTACGGCTAAATCAAAAAAGTACTGAAAAGCTCGAGTCGCCATGGCTAGGGCCTTACGTCGTCACAGAAGTAATCGAAGGAGGAGTGTACAGGATCAAGGACAAGAAAACGGGGGTTCCCGAGAAAAACCCCTGGAACGTGGCGCAGCTCAGGAGGTTCTACGCTTAGAGCTAAAAATATAGTCCTTCCTTGTAAAAATACAATGTACTGAAACGCCCGCGAGTTTTCAGACGCACTCTTTTCCTTTTCAGGGCACCGAGTGGGGCTGGAAAGGTTTTTAATGAGGCGGGCTCGCGGTGCTGCAATATAATAAAGATAGTGGAGATATACTTCTTGTTCTTCGACATGCTCGGGGGCTAAATGCCTTCAAGATTACAAAATATACACAATATAGATGAACTAGACTTACAAAAATATTTCGCCTTGGTACAAAATACCTCGCCAAATAGAAAATCAGGGGTTAACACCTATAAATATAGTATACTCGTCCAAATTCTATTGCTTTGGTCTGAAAACCTCGCAACAAAAATATAGAACGTCGCCACCAAGACACTCGAGGGCTCATAACCCATCGACAGCAAAATATATGTATTCTCGCAACAAAGAAAAATCTTCGAGATAACAAAATAGTATAAGCTCAAGCCAAAGGCTCGGGGGCTTCACAACATAGACTACACTTTACAATATAAACAACTTCATCAATACAAAAGAGTTCGACAAAAATATAGACATAACGTCTCGCAATATAGTACAACTCAGTCAAGGCCTAATATACTATCTATGGATAAACCTTTGGCTGTCTTGTGCTCAGCATAGGTCCCCTTGACGAAGAATTCTGAATCCATCCGAAGAAGTTCATCCATCATCGCCTCAGCCACAGGAGTCAACATGTCATTGATTGCGTCAATGTTATTTTTTCGCCGTGATTTCTTGGCCAAGCAGTCAGCGACAATCTTCGTCAGGTCCAATTTGGGATGGCAAATATGTATCATAATCATGGCGAATCTTGCTCCAGCAGTTAACTGAGCTCGCACAAAGTTATGAATACGGGGGGCATCTCTGAATTTCTCCATCAATCCAAGAAGAGTTTCGGGAGCCTCGTCTCGAGGGAACAGAGTCTTGTAAACAAGGGTCAAGGTTCTCGTGCAGAAGTTAAAAAATTCGCGAACCTGACAGGCGCGATCTTGAAACCTGACAATCTGTTGGGTTCGCTCGGGAGTGGCCCAGAACAGACAGCCATGGTTAAGTGAAAGATTGACGAGGAGGTTCGTTCTCACATTCACTCTCTCATCTTCAGCAGCAGCGTCGAGAACCGAACCTATTGAGCGACAGAGCAAGAAATTTAAGGAGAGGTACAGCAAAAGCAGAAGCAGTGCTAAGTTGGAAAAACATACCTAACATATCCACACTAGCTTTAGTCATTAGCTCGAGCATACTATTTTCTCGAGTCGTTGCCTTCTCAGCTTCCGAAACAGCAGCGTCCTTAGCAGCCATGGCTTCTTTAGCTTGTTGAAGAGCAATCTTCTCTCTTTCGAATGCTTTTTGAGACTGTTCCATTAGCACAAGCATTTGCCTTTTCATGGATTGAAGTTGTTGGCGAAGTTCTTGCAAATATTGCGACAAGTGTTTACTTGAAGAACCTTCGATAAGGTTATTATCGACAAGAGTTTTCTTCGAGAAGGAAGAAGCAGGCGAAGTATCGGCAGAACAAGGATTGGCGGAGTAGTTATCAAATATCAACTGGAAAAGAAAGTCTCAGTATCAATGATAATGCAAAATAGAATTTCATTGATCTTCAGAAAATTTACATAGATATTACAGGAGGAGTTCTTCAAAAGGACTACTACGACTATTGTCGTCAAAGCTACTGTGGCGACAACATCTAAAGAAACAGAAAATAAAGAAAGGAAAAGACAGGGCATTCAACTAGACCTCCGGCTTCGACGAGCTAGGAGTTGAATTTGGCTTGATTCAAAGATAGGCAAGGATTTTCTTCGTGTTGGGCTTCGCAGCCTTGATCAGTGATCGCCACTTCGTGGTCTCCATCTCTTGTGTGTCGCCCACTTTAGTCCAGTCGATGGTTTGCTGGCTGTCTGCAACTAAGGCGACAGTGCTTTCGACAACAATCTTCATATTCTCTTGGCGCATCTTCAGTCCAAGATCTTCTGGTGGATTGAATTCCTTGGCAAGAGCAAGGAAATTAGTGGGTTCCTTTTTCTTCGGGAAGAAGTAAGGGAATAGCCGCGACAATCCTGTTTCGGCCTGTTCAATGCCTTCACGAGTTTCTGTTCCATGAAACTCAAGGACAGAGAGTGCGTCGAGAAGAGGATCGTTGTCGGGATCTTCAAGCTCAAATTCTTGGTTTGTTTTATCTGTCGAGGAAAATATATGTTGGTCGACAAGCAAGTAAAGAAAAGCAAGTCTAAAGAAGACAAAATAGATCGAAAAACTTACTGATAAAGCGCCGATTCTGCGAGTTCAGGCGCTTGAGGATCGCTTTTTCACGAGCAGCCTACGCGGCTTTGTGCTCGTTCAAGGAAGTTTCGGCATCATGAAGTCTCTTCTCAAGATCTTCGACACCAGCAGCTTCTGCCTTGGCCTTATCAGCCTCTGCCCTAGCTTTGCCAGCATCAGATTCGGCCTTCTTGCGAGCCGCCTCACTTTGCTCTAATTTTTTAGCAAGCGTGTCAGCAAGTTTGTTGGCCTCCGCAAGTTTTTATGCCAAAATAGTTAAAAAATAGTCAAAATTGCGATAAAACAGGAGCAAGAAGCCATGAACAAAGGCAAAGCAATCTCGCGGAGTCATTACCTTCGGTCTTGCTGGCGTACTCGCGGTACCCAATGAATTGGGCACCGATGCGAATAAGTTCTTTGATCATAGGCTGTCAAAGAAAGATAAAGAAAGAAAGCATCGGTATGGGAAAAAATATGATGGCCCAACGAAGCAAACAGAGAAAATATAGACAATGTTAGAAAGAAATTAAGGGCTTACATCATCCAAAAGAGGAGTTGAGGAGCTACCCAATTGTAGGGTAGGCTCCGTAACTGTTTCCACCCTTGTCCTTTTTGGAGAAGGGACAAGGGGGCTTGCAGGAGCAGCAGGTTCGTCGATGTTTTGTTGAGGAGGCGAAGATTCTTCTCCTTCAACATGCACCTCAGAAACAACTAGAGTATGCGACGTACTCGTTCGAGCAGTCGCATCAGTAGCTGGCATTTCTTCCTCGTCACCACTACAATTAAATGACGGTAGTATAAAAAGCAAAATAGAGAAAAATCTTCGAGTAGCAAAACAAGGAGAAACAAAAGATAACTTACGAGCTGACGAGGGCTTCAAGGTATGGATCAAAAGCTGCCTTCTGGCGTGAAGGAGCAGCTTCTTCGGCTTTGGAGGTGCCGGAATCTTCGACATCAGTTCTCTTCCTTTTGTTCTTTGGAGAAACAGCAGGAGGAGGAGACTGTGCCGAGGTGGTACCCTCGTGTAAGGGTATTTCACCCTTATCCATTATTTTGGTATCTATGACACCGTGCTAGAGTATTTGGACTAATACATGCCTACAAGATGACTTTCAGGTATTAGCCAAAGAGGTATGATGGTGTAGCAATGGAACAAAAGGCAACGGGAGACCCCCCCCCAATTCGACGAAAAATCAGCTAGTTCTTCTGAGCCAGGCCGGTCACAGATCCGGTCGGACCGGCCCTGGCACCGGGCAGCCCGGTCGCCAACCGGACCCTGGACCGGTGCCATCCGGGCGACATCCAGTAAAGAAACGAAGCCATCCGGCGCGCGTCCGGTCACCAGCCCGGTTTCGGACCGGCTGCTCCGGTCCACGGCCCGGTCTGACCGGGCGCCTGACCGAGCGGGCCGGTCAGCAACCGGTTTCTGCGCCTGTGACATCCGGGCCACATCCAGTAAGCCCAGAAGCCTGCCCGGTCAAGTCCCGGTCCCAGCTCCGGTTGGAAACCGGCCGGCCCGGTCTGTGGCCCGGTTTGACCGGGCTGTCGACCGGCCTTTCCGGCGCAAAATCCGGTTGACCGGGTTTCTCGAAGAATCTGCTGATGTGGCAAGTGACCAACGGCCGTATTTAGAAGAACACTATAAATAGGTCTTCTCCTACCTCTGAACAGTTAGGCACTACACTACAAACTGTTCTTGAGCTCTCTCTCTCATACTCCATTGCTAGAAACACCAAAAGCCTCAGATCTCCCTCCTCCTCCACTCAAACTCAAATCCTTCCGGGGAATCATTAGAGGAGGACCCGATCTACTGTTCTACCAAGCCAAATCTCATTCCCCCTTGTATTCATTGAGAAGCTTGCTTCCTAGGGTTCCTTGGAAACCCTAGGTAGGCAAGAGGAGTCCGGAAGCATCCGGGCTGTGGATTTGCTCCGGGCAAGATTGTGAAGGTTTGGAGGCTACCTCAAAGTCTACCACAAGTGAGTGAGCTATTCCTTCGTGGGATAGGCTCCGGAGAATAGGGTGAGCCTTCGTGGCGCGGGGAATCCTTCGTGGGACCTCCACTCCTCCAAACGTGACGTACCTTGTTGCAAAGCAAGGGAACACGGGAATACATCCTCGTCTCCGCGTGCTATCGGTTATCTCTAACCGAACTCCTTACTTGTGATTTAATCGCCTCGTGAGAGCCTTCGTGCTCGAGTTAGTTGTATCCTCATATAGGTTGCTTCACCTAGTTTGCATTAGGCTCATCTTTATATTCCGCAAAGCCTAATATTGCAAAGAAAGAATTAAAATTTGTAGAAACCTATTCACCCCCCCCTCTAGGTTTACCATCTCTATACTTTCAATTGGTATCAGAGCCTGGACTCTTATTAAGGGCTTCACCGCCTTAAGAGTGAGATGGATAAACTCTTCGAGGGTCTAGATGAAGATTCTAACCTTTCGGTTAAAGAGATGAAATCTAGATTCTTGGCATATGAGGCCGAGAAGAAGAAAAAGGAGGATGAGCTACAAAACCAAATGGCAGAAATGACTGCCATGCTTAAGAACCTAACTGCGGGTGGAACTTCTAGTGGGGCTTCGGTCTCTAAGGAGTCCTACCATGATGTTAACTATAACTATCCTAGAAACACTTCACCCATGCCTCATATAAACCATAGTGGGACCGTTCCCCATTACGATGGAACTCACTTTCCACATTGGAAATCTGCTATGGAATCTCATATTCGCAGTGCAGTGTGGAGCTATGGGAGCTCATTGTTCATGGATATCCAGGAGCCACAAGATCCCACTCGGTTGACCTCCACCGAGTTCTACAACCGTCAACTCAATGCATCCGCACGTGACAAGATTAGAAGTGGCATCAACCGCAAGCTTCTTGATCAAGTCGATGACATTGTCTCCGCTAAAGAGTTGTGGGATCGGATCGTAGTACTACAAGAGGGAACCGATTTGATCCAATCAGCTCTCTATGAGACCGCAAAGCAAGAGGCCTACCAATTCATGATTCGAGATGGAGAATCCATATTTGATGCCTATGCTAGGCTTGGTGCTCTGAAAGTAAGGGTCAAGGGACTTGGTGTTGAGAAGTACAATGACGGATTTGAGATGAACGAAGCCTTCATAAAATCCAAGGTCATTGCTATGATTGCCGTCAAACAAGAAGACACCAACCTTGGACTCAACTTGCAAATCATGACCAAGAGTGCCGATCTCAACTCCGATGATCTTGTCTCCTATGTGGCCGCCAATGAAAGCATGGCCAAAGCCGGAAAGAGGCTCAAGGCAATGAACCGTGTTGATGAAGCCTCACACAACCATGAAGCGTCACACAACCTTGCTCTCAAAGCTAGAGCCGACCATGAAAGCAAAGAAGACTATGAGATTGAAGAAGATGAAGAGATGACTTCAACTAGTGACATTGCTACCGACTTTGCTTTCTTTGCCAAGAAGTACAAGGCAAAGTTCCCAATGCTCCTCAATGACAAGAAGAAGAAGAGAACTTGCTACAATTGTGATGAAGATAACCATTTTGCAAATGAGTGCCCTTATGAGAAAAGGGTAGACAAGCCAAAGTTCATCAAAGGGGTCAAACCAAGATTGAAGCCGAACCCAATCAACGATCGGTACAAGAAGAACAAGGGAAGAGCTTTTGTTGGGGCCGAGTACTTGTCCGATGAAGAAGAGGAAGATGAGGAGAAGGAGGCCGGAGTGGCCGGTTTAGCATACTCTAAGCCCGGGTCACTCTTCACATATGACTACTCCAAAGATTACTCCACGGAGAATGATGTTGGCTCTTCCTTCATGGCAAGAACAACTCAAGATGATGACTCCGATGACTCTCCCTCCTCTCCAATCATTGGCTCTTGTCTTATGGCAAGGGAAACCAAGGTAATGGAACCTCCACCTTCCCTATCTAGTGTTCTTGATGATGAAAACGAAGATCAAGAAGAATTAACTATGCTTAAGGAACTCTATGATGTTAGATGCACCCTTCGTGGTGAAGCTCTTGTCAAGTTTGATTTCTTGATGGACTCACTCAAAGAAAAGGATGAGTCCATTGAGGAATTAGAATATCAATTGAATGAGAAGGAACGGAGATTCAATCTCCTAAGACAAGAGCTAAAAACCGAAAGGTGCATGTCTCAAGGCCTTAAGCAACAAATTGAAACTTATGAACTTGATAAAATTAAGGACCTAGAAACTATTGATAGGGCTCAATTATTGACCCAAGAGCTCAATGCTTCAAAGGAGGAACTTGAAGTTGCTCATGCTTCTCTCACTAGGGATCTTGACCACCTTGAAAGAGCTAACAAGCTTGTCAAGGATGAACTCAAGAAACTTGGAGAGAATCATGATCTACTTCAAGAATCCTACAAAAAGGCTCTTGGATCAATGAAGGATCCCATTGATGTTGAAAAGCTTGCTTGTTCCTCCATTTCCTTTACTAGTGAGCATGCTAAACTTGTTGAGGAACATGTTCGTTTACAAGAGGAACTTTCTTTGCATGTTGAGACCAATGCATATCTTGAGTCCTTGGTGACCAAATATGGTCTTGACTATCATCCTAATGAATCTTCTTGTGAGCAAGCATCTATTCTTGAGGAAAATGTTAGGCTAACAAAGGAACTTGCAAAGTTCACCACCGCCAAGAACAAGATGGGATTGGATGACCTCTTGAGTAAGCAAAGGTCAAACAATCAAAAGTATGGACTTGGATATACTCCCAAGTCTCACAAGAAGAACAACTACAAGAAGGAGAAACCCGCTCAAGATAAGAACAAGAAGGTCACTAACAATGGCAAAGCCTCAAAGGGCAAAGCCACTAGTGGTGCCCACACGGGGCCAAACGATCACTATGCATTATTTGTTGATTATTATGGTGATGTCTATGCTAACTATGTTGGCCCTCCTAATGGCTATGCTTATAGAGAGTACTCAATTTGGGTACCAAAAGATATTGTTGCCATTGCAAAGGAACCCATTAATCGATGGGTTCCTAAATCCTCTACTTGATCTTGTAGGGGTATTCCTCCGTGGTCCAAAATGGGTGTTTGATAGTGGATGCACCAATCATATGACCGGAGGAAAAGGTGTGCTTGATCAATTCATTGAAGATATCCACAAGAAGTCAAGCATTACCTTTGGTGACAACTCAAAGGGAAAGGTACTTGGGTATGGTAAGGTAGCAATCTCTAAGGACTTGTGCCTTGAGACGGTTATGCTTGTTGAACACCTTGGCTATAACTTACTTTCTATATATCATCTTGCCGATGCCGGTTACAATTCATATTTCACTAAATATTATGTGCAAGTCTTTAGGAGTGACAATCTCAAATTGGTCCTTGTTGGATTTGTGGAGAACAACCTTTATGTGGTTGACCTCTCGAAAGAGAGCCCCTCCTTCTCCACATGTCTAATGGCGGCCAAGCATGACGAAGGATGGTTGTGGCATCGCCGCCTTGGTCATGTTAACATGAGGAATCTTAAACAACTCCTAAAGGGTGAGCATATTGTGGGACTAACCGGTGTTTCTTTTGAGAAAGATCGTGTTTGTAGTGCATGTGTAGCCGGAAAGCAACTCAAGAAGAAGCATCCCATCAAGAGTATTGTTACCACATCTAGGCCTTTGGAGCTCCTTCATTTGGACCTCTTTGGGCCATCACACTATGATACTCTTGGTGGAAGCAAGTATGGACTTGTCATTGTTGATGATTACTCAAGATACTCTTGGGTCTTTCTCCTTAAGTCTAAGGACGAGACCCATAGAGAGTTCATCACCTTCGCCAAGAAAGCTCAACGTATGTATGAATCCGAGATCAAGGCAATTAGGACCGACAATGGCACCGAGTTCAAGAACTACACTATGCAAGAGTTTGTGGATGATGAGGGCATCAAGCATGAGTTTTCGGCGCCATACACCCCTCAACAAAATGGTGTTGTTGAAAGGAAGAACCGGACTATCATTGAGATGGCAAGAACCATGTTGAGTGAATTCAACTCACCCCACAACTTTTGGGGAGAAGCCATCTCTACGGCCGTCCACTACTCCAACCGGCTCTTCCTCCGTCCCCTTCACAACAAAACCCCATACGAGCTCCTTACCGGTAACAAGCCTAATGTCATGTATATTCGTGTCTTTGGATGCAAATGTCTTGTTAAGAACAACAAAGGAAAGCTCGGTAAATTTGAAACTAGAACCATAGAGGGTATATTTGTTGGATATGCGGAGAACTCTCACGCCTATAGATACTACAACCGGTCCTCCGGGACTATTGAAGTATCTTGTGACGTGGTGTTCTTGGAGGATAATGGCTCCCAAGTGGAGCAAGTTGTTCCATGTGTTGCAGGTAATGATGTTGATCCATCTAGTGCCATCAAGCATATGGGCATTGGACACATCCGGCCCATGGAGGTTCATAACGATGATCAAGATGATGGAGTAGATGTCTCAAGCACGCCACAAGTAGAGCCTAGCTCAACTCAAGCCGAACCATCAAGTGCAACTCAAGAACCATCCTCCACTCAAGATGAGTCTCAATCCGAAGAACAAGAAGAAGATCCTCATTCCATGGAGCAAGATCATGATGACGATCAAGAAACATCCTCTACTCATGATCAAGCTCAAGTGGTCCCTCATGATCAAGTACTTGCAAGAGATGAATTCATTGATCATGAAGGAACCATTCGGAAGATCAAGGCCGCTACAAGGGCAAGTGACATGAAAGTGGATCAAGTCCTTGGTAGCATCTCAAGAGGAGTGGTAACTCGTAGACACCATGCATTACTTATCACTTATTGTCAACATCATGCTTTTGTGTCTAGTTTTGAACCACTTAAGGTACATGAAGCCTTGGTTGATCCGGATTGGGTAATTGCCATGCAAGAAGAATTGGAGTGTTTCACTCGTAATGAAGTATGGTCTCTAGTTGAGAGACCCAAGGATCATCGCATCAATGTCATTGGGACCAAATGGGTATTCAAGAACAAGCAAGATGAGAATGGCATTGTTATACGAAACAAAGCAAGGTTAGTGGCGCAAGGGTTTGCCCAAATAGAAGGTATGGATTTTGAGGATACCTTTGCGCCGGTAGCCCGTCTTGAAGCTATTCGTCTTTTGCTTGCATTTGCATCTTTCCACAATTTCAAATTATATCAAATGGATGTGAAAAGTGCATTTTTGAATGGTCCCCTAAAAGAAACCGCATATGTGGCTCAACCCCCGGGTTTCGAAGACCCATGCCGACCCAACCACGTGTATTTACTCCATAAGGCACTCTACGGTCTCAAGCAAGCTCCACGTGCTTGGTATGAGTTCCTTAGGGATTTCTTACTACATGATGGGTTTTGCATGGGTACGGTCGATTCCACCCTTTTCACCAAGCGGGTTAAAGGGGGTGGCCTCTTTATATGTCAAATATATGTTGATGATATTATTTTTGGTGGAACTAACCCCAATCATAACAAAGCTTTTGAGCTATTGATGACTAGGAAATTTGAGATGTCCATGATGGGAGAGTTGAAGTTCTTTCTAGGCTTCCAAGTGAGGCAACTTGCAAAAGGCACCTTCATCTCTCAAGAAAAGTATGTGAAGGACATGCTCAAGAAATTCAACATGACCAATGCAAGTCCAATGAAGACACCCATGCCCGTAAAGGGGCAACTTGGTTCATGTGACGGTGAGAAGGATGTGGACATAAAGGTATACCGCTCCATGATAGGATCCTTGCTCTACCTTTGTGCCTCTAGGCCGGATATCATGCTAAGTGTAGGGATGTGTGCTCGTTTTCAATCCGCCCCCAAGGAGAGCCATTTAGTGGCGGTCAAACGGATACTAAGATACCTTGTTCTCACTCCTACTCTCGGGCTATGGTATCCAAAGGGGTCAACTTTTGAACTCATTGGCTATTCGGATTCCGATTGGGCCGGTGATAAGGTTGATCGGAAGTCTACCTCCGGGGCTTGCCAATTTATTGGCCGGTCATTGGTGAGTTGGTCATCCAAGAAACAAAACTCCACCGCCCTATCCACCGCCGAAGCCGAATACATATCCGCGGCATCTTGTTGCACTCAATTGTTATGGATGAAGCAAACCTTGAAAGACTATGGTGTGTCTCTTGGTACGGTGCCTCTTCTTTGTGACAATGAAAGTGCAATAAAGATCGCCAATAACCCGGTTCAACATTGTCGCACCAAACATATTGACATTCGCCATCACTTCCTACGTGATCATGTTGCCAATAAGGATATTGATCTCACTCATGTGGGAACAACCTACCAATTGGCGGATATTTTCACTAAGCCTTTGGATGAAGCCCGCTTTGTTAACTTGAGAGGAGAACTTGGTATTCTTGATCCTAAAAACTTGGATTGATTAACTTCTTGCACTATATTCTTGCATTTATCTTGCTATCTAGCTTAGAGGCATAGCACATATGGGGATAGTCATCTTACCATGTCTTGGTATAATGCATACCTATGTGTGCAACATAAATAGACCCAATGTCATTATATGGACCCAAGCATGTCTCTTCGAGGTCTCATGACATTTGCGCTTTCACATAGGGGGAGTAATCCCCCGCCCCTCATTGAGCCTTCATTACCACTTGATTTGACTATATAAGGCCAAATGATCTTATTGCAAAAACTATTTCAAAATGCTCTTATGATTCTTGATATACTTCGAATCATGCCCATTGTAGCTATTTGTATCTTGTTTGCATTTTCACTCCAATGGGTATGCCTAGAGAACTTTGTGTTTTCCAATCCCATGTCTATGCTCATCTCATCATTATCTATCTATCTATATGTACATGTCATCATATGAGCACTCACACACATTTACACAAAGAATAGGGGCAAAACGAGGCAAAATGACACATTTTTGGGAAAATTGTCTCTGGCCGGTCACTGGCCCGGTCGGACCGGCCTGTGCGCCGGGTCGTCCGGTCACTGGCCCGGTTGACCGGGTGCCCGACCGGCCGTGCGGGCTGTTATGTTTTGAAGAGGATACCCCTTGGGGATCTTCTTCCTCATTATCCCCCACCTCTCCAACCTCCATGGCCGCCGCCTCCACCATCTCCACCACATCCTAGGCACTTCCCACCACTAGATTCTCCCCAAACTTCACACAAACATAGATCGGGATCTCGCAAGCATCTTCACCAAAGCATTTGGTCCCTCTCAAGCTAGTTTGGGAGATCGTGAGGATTTGGTCCTCAAGCCTTCTTCACGAGTTCCTCTTGCTCACTTGGGCCAAGAGGACAATGTCTTCGGGTAAATCTTTCTCCCTATCCCTCTCCCTCTTGCTTTCCCTCCCACATTGCTCATTTTTGAGGAAAGTTGAGAAAAATTAGGGTTAGGGTTAGGGTTAGTAAGTCCTCATGCCACCTAGAGTGTCACACCCCTCCTATGCACATTGTTCACTCTCCTGGTATAGTCTATGTTCAAGTTTGTGAGTTTTGCATGATTTTATGTCGAATTTCTGGGCAAACATTACAACTCAGCATGACCCGGTCCACAGCCCGGTCGACCGGCCTCTCGACCGGCTGGTCCGGCGCACAGCCCGGTCAAACCGGATGGCCAACCGGCTCGTCCGGTCTGTCGTCCGGTCGGACCGGCTCCTGCGCCGGCTCGCTCAGCTTTTTCGCATGATCTCGTCGAGACACTTGAACCTAGGCTATGCTTTTGGCTTCCTCACATATGCTGATGACATGTACACTTACCTCCTTGCTATCCTCTCCCTATTATGCTGATTCACAGGTGATGAATGGACTGAAGCGAACCCTGGCCATGTTGCCAAGAGAGGGAGGAGCTCCGGGGTTCCACCCCGGCGCTCTACTAGTCGTGCTCCTCTGACTAGGGGTGGCAGCTCAACTGGAGGCCGAATCAAGAAATCTGCCAATAAGAGGAAAGATAAAGAGGCAAAGACAGATGGTGATGAGGTACCGCCAGATTTCCATGTTGGCGGTGTGCATATTGGGGCATGGAGAAGACTCGGAGAGTCCAACCCCTATCGCTTTGCGGAACCCACTTACACGGTGGAGATCAATTCTTCTCGACCAACACACACAAGTCATGTGGGAAGAATTCTATGACTCCCGCGAGTACATGAAGAAAGGCACCATTGTTATGCCCAAGGCCATCAAGGATGTCATTGGAATGTATGAAGCCACCAAGTTCCGCTTTGTGGTTGCGACCTTGAGGCGGATGGGGTTGTATGATCTTATGTGCTTGACACCTACTGATGGGTGCTATTGTCCAACCTTGGTGAGACAGTTCCACTGCACAGTCTTTTTCCATGATGATGCAGCTCGGACTATGACTTGGATGACGGGCAAACAGCAATACACTTGCAACTATCTTGATTTCTGTGAAGCCTTGGGGTTTGGTGGAGGGCGTACTTCTGGCTTCAAGATATATTCTCAGCAGAAGTTCAACCGTGGGGACATTGCTGGTTGCTATCCGCCGGAGCCCACACCTGGACCTCCCACCATATCCGGGATGTACTACTCCTACCTCTTGCTTGCCAAGCTCTTCCGTGAGACTCTCATCAGCAAGTCCGGCGATACAAGTGAATGCCGTGCATACCATCTGAACTTGATGTACTATTGTCTCCCGGAGCACCGGCAACCTATTGATGGCTGTGATCTCATCTATCGCGAGTTAAGGCGCTGTGTTCGCGAGAGGTTGACTCCTAACCTTGCCCAGTACGTTCAGCTGCTCATCAACAAGGTTGTGCCCGCACCTCTCAATGTTTTAGGTGAGCGGGTCAGGATGGAAGCCTTCAAAATCCCTGCCCAAGGTGATAACCCGGATGTTCCGGAAATGATGCCTTCTGAGCGCCGGTCCAAGGCACGCCATGACCATGCTAGCTCCAGCTCCTCTCGTCGCCCACAGCGTGGTGTCGCACGGTTCTTCTCTCGCTTATGGCAGATGTGCAAAACTACACATGATGTTGCACATCAAAGTCTCGCTTTGAACCAAGAGACAAGGAGGCGCCAAAATGAGTTCATGGCTGCTAGGAATGTGCCTATCCCTCCTCCCGGCCCCGAGTTGGAGCCCGTCCATGCACAAGACTGGAGATGCCTCCTCTCACCGATGAGATGTTCCAGAACTTTGATCCTTCTCTGTACTTTGGTGGTAGATTTGCTCATGCACCTCCTGCTGATGATGATGATGAAGAGGATGATGACGGTAATGAGGATGATGATGAAGAGGATGATGATGAGGATGATGATGACGCGGACGACGATGGGGATGGTGATGGCAACTCTCCATCCGCGGTGCCCCACTTCTATTGATGGGACGCTAGCATCTCTCCTCTTTTCTTCGCCTTTTTGGTGTTCCGATGCCAAAGGGGGAGAAGAGAGTAGAGTCTAGAATTACGGGGTTCTTTCGTTGTCACAAGCCATGGGAGTTGCTTTATTTGGATTTTATATGGCTTGTGCGTATTTGCTTTGATTTCTCAAGAACCATTTGCTACTTTGAATGATTCATGTAATATGTATGGACGACTATTATGTGTGCTACTCTATGTTAGGATAATCATGCTTTATGCTTATATATGTTGATATACTTGTCCATACCATGCTTGTTTCCTAAAGATATTGGGGGAGCTTCTCATATTCCACAAATGGTGCACTTTGCATTCAAACGCAAACTCTCCAAGTGCACACATTATGGGGGAGCTGTCGTAATATCTTCTATGGAATCAAGGTTTAGAGCTTATCATAATATCTATGTGTTACTCTAGCTCGGTTTGTCATCGTATACCAAAAAGGGGGAGATTGTAAGGGTATTTCACCCTTATCCATTATTTTGGTATCTATGACACCGTGCTAGAGTATTTGGACTAATACATGCCTACAAGATGACTTTCAGGTATTAGCCAAAGAGGTATGATGGTGTAGCAATGGAACAAAAGGCAACGGGAGACCCCCCCCCCAATTCGACGAAAAATCAGCTAGTTCTTCTGAGCCAGGCCGGTCCAGATCCGGTCGGACCGGCCCAGCACCGGGCAGCCCTTGCCGCCAACCGGACCCTGGACCGGTGCCATCCGGCGACATCCAAGAAAGAAACGAAGCCATCCGCGCGCGTCCGGTCACTGCCCGGTTTCGGACCGGTCGCTCCGGTCCACGGCCCGGCTCGACTGGCGCCCGACGAGCGGGCTCGGCCAAGAACCGGTTTCGCGCTGTGACATCCGGGCCACATCCAAGAAGCCCGAAGCCTGCCGGTCAAGTCCCGGTCCCAGCTCCGGTTGGAAACCGGCCCGGCCGGTCAGGTCTGTTTGACTGGGGCCCGACCGGCCTTTCCGGCGCAAAATCCGGTTGACCGGGTTTCTCGAAGAATCTGCTGATGTGGCAAGTGACCAACGGCCGTATTTAGAAGAACACTATAAATAGGTCTTCTCCTACCTCTGAACAGTTAGGCACTACACTACAAACTGTTCTTGAGCTCTCTCTCTCATACTCCATTGCTAGAAACACCAAAAGCCTCAGATCTCCCTCCTCCTCCACTCAAACTCAAATCCTTCCGGGGAATCATTAGAGGAGGACCCGATCTACTGTTCTACCAAGCCAAATCTCATTCCCCCTTGTATTCATTGAGAAGCTTGCTTCCTAGGGTTCCTTGGAAACCCTAGGTAGGCAAGAGGAGTCCGGAAGCATCCGGGCTGTGGATTTGCTCCGGGCAAGATTGTGAAGGTTTGGAGGCTACCTCAAAGTCTACCACAAGTGAGTGAGCTATTCCTTCGTGGGATAGGCTCCGGAGAATAGGGTGAGCCTTCGTGGCGCGGGGAATCCTTCGTGGGACCTCCACTCCTCCAAACGTGACGTACCTTGTTGCAAAGCAAGGGAACACGGGAATACATCCTCGTCTCCGCGTGCTATCGGTTATCTCTAACCGAACTCCTTACTTGTGATTTAACTGCCTGTGAGAGCCTTCGTGCTCGAGTTAGTTTTATCCTCATATAGGTTGCTTCACCTAGTTTGCATTAGGCTCATCTTTATATTCCGCAAAGCCTAATATTGCAAAGAAAGAATTAAAATTTGTAGAAACCTATTCACCCCCCCCCTCTAGGTTTACCATCTCTATACTTTCACCTCGGATTCAGCTTCTTTTTCAGAGGATCCCGCAGATTTTCGAGAACCTGCGGGTTCACTATCAGGGACAGGAGCATCTTGGTTGTCTTCATTGACAACAGCACGTTCTTCGACTTCTCCACCTTCAGGAAGGGGAGGAAGCGAGACAAGATCTGGATGGTTCTATATGAAAACAAGGGGGGATGTCAGCAAAAGAGTTATGCAAAGGATGGCAAATCAAAATGAGCAAAGTCGACAAAGGTTACCTCGGGGAGCGCATTGGTGGCGCTGTATGGTTTTACGCGACAAGAAGAAGGGACAGGATCTTTTTTGCTGAGGGAGGAGATTTTTCGGACAAGTTTCTCTAAGTCCTTGACCTCTAAATCCACCGACAACCGATCCGCATCCTTGTCGCCAGCATACTTCCAGAGAGGGTATTTGCGAGCCTGAAGAGGCTGCACTCTGATTCTAAGAAAATATGCTATGATTTGGATACCTGATAGCTCTTTGCCGCGAGTGTTCTGCAACTCGTGGATGCGAGCCATCAATGCCTCTGTCGCCATTTTTTCTTCCTCGGTAGCCTCTGCATCCCAAGAGCGGCGGCGATAGATTTTCTCGGCACCGTCAAAAGGAGGAATATTGTCTTCAGCACATCCATGGTTCTCCTCATGGATGTACAGCCACTTCTTGCGCCACCCTTGAACTGAGTTAGGGAATTTGACGTCGAAATACTCGACATCGGGGCGAACGCAGATAACAACGCCGCCTATATTATAGGCGACATTAGGAGAGCCATTGCGGCGACAAAAGAAAATGCGCTTCCATAGCGCCCAGTTAGGTTGGACGCCAAGGAAGGCTTCGCAGAGGGTGATAAAAATGGAAATGTGGAGGATAGAATTGGGCGTGAGGTGATAAAGTTGCAGACTGTAAACAAAAAGCAATCCTCGAAGGAAAGGGTGAATGGGGGCAGAAATGCCACGGATGAGATGGTCGACAAAACTAACCCGATACTTCATTGGAGGGGTTGGATAGCTTTCTTCGCTGGGGAAGCACAGCGCCTTGGGCTTCTTGCTGATCCCCGGTTTCTTCAGGAGGTTGATGTCTTGGGTGGAGATTTTGGATCTCTCCCACTCGGCGCTTCCCAGATCTACGGAAGCCATCGTGGATTCAGGTGTGCTGTGTCAGGTCAATCTACGCGGTGGCATTAACAATGGCGCAGGAATGCAGCTTGAGAAAATATGAGCTCAGGGAACTGTGGGGCGCAAGAGGAGTTTTTGCAGAGGAGAGCAGGAGAACGGCGCAAGCGGAGGTGCTCGAGGAAGAAGAAGTGGATCTTATATAGAGGTGCAGCGAAGCGGCGTACCGTTGGATGGAAAAAGTGTGCGACAGATGATGACCACGTGGAAGAGGGGTAAACAAGTAATTTAACCCTGGAGGAGTTACAGTGCGTGCGCCAGGAAAAGCGGAGGACATGTGTCCCCCACTTGCACGACGTGTCAATATGATGCGTAATTTGGGCCCGCAAGGCAGTGGGAGAGGATTTCTCGCGATTTCAGGAAATTGCAATCGTGGCTATCGTCAGCAATAACGTCACTTTAGCAAGAGAAAAATTCGACAGCTTCATAAAAATGGCGATAGCAAAAGATATTGGAGAGCCTTTGATCAAATACAAGTTTTTGATCAAATGCTCGGGGGCTACTTTGGAAAAATGAAAAATTTGAGAAAGAAAAAATAGAAATGGCGAGAGCCTATGATCAAATACAAGTATTTGCTCATAGCCTCGGGGGCTACTCCCATCGGGAGCGCTGTTCGCGCACCCGAGAGATTTTGGTAAAATATGAGACAGGAGAAAATATAGCGACATAAGGCGTGGAGCCTACACCCAAGCACAAGTCCTTGGCTGTAGCCTCGGGGGCTACTCCCATCGAGAACGCTATTCGTGTGCCCGATGAAATTATAAAAAAAGAGAAATGGAGAAAAAGAAGAAGAAAAATTGAGCATATTTCGAGTTATATACATAACTCTACATATACTCCCATAGGGAGAGCAATATAAGTCATCCGTTGACTCAATAAAATGTGCCATTCCAACGGCCGAATAAGCACTCGACAATATATTCTCAGAACGCCAAAGTTGCGAATAATTTCTGAATGCCACAAATTTGCGAAGGTAAGACCCCAGATCCGTTCTGTGTGGCGTGGCGCCGTCTCTGACGTCGGTTTGCTACTTTTATCCGTATCAACAGATACGAAGAAAAATCCTAACGGACGCATTAGGTACCCGATAAATATGACTGGGACTCGACAGAAAGGTAAGACCTTAAGCGACACATGTCGAAGTTTACACCAGTATCCCGAGATCATGTCCAGGGACGTGATCTTGAAGTAGGTTTTTGCGGATTGCCACTAGAGCAGTTAACTAGTACCTGATCCGTCAGATGAACTAGCCCCAACTACCATTATCCCTGTACAATATAGAAATTCATATGAAGAAATATAGTGAAGTATTAAGTTGTCGAGTAAAAATAAACAGTGGAGATTTTCCCTGACTCTACGATTCAAGCAAAATCTCGGGGGCTACTGACATAGGCATCCCCAATGGGCCTGCCGAAGATAGTACCCTGGGTTTACTGAAGGCCCACGACCCGAAGAATATGAAGATTCGGAAGCCCAAGTTGATATTAAGAAAAATTAGAATTGTAATAGAGATGGTGTTTGTAATCTTGTGGGATGAGTTGTAAACCCTCCCGGACTCTGTAACTTGTACAATACGAATCCCTCGACTCCACCTCCTATATAAGGGGGAGTCGAGGGACAAAGAAAGCATCGAATCATTGTCTCTCAAACCCTAGTTTTCATAATCGTCGAGTACTTTTCGGCTGAAACCTTCGAGATCTACTTGCCCTCTACTTCCAACTATACCCTAGTCTACAACCCGTAGGCATTGACAAGTTAATCCCTTGTCAAGGGGGGTCTTGATTTTAAAATAGAACCACATTATTCGAATTTTATTTATATTTGGAATAGGGAAGAATGAAATGATTTGCTGGGACACATAGTCAGTAGTATGAAGTCCGGAAAAGTTAAATATTAACCGAAAACTGTCTTTGCCTCCTAGCTACCACTGATCCTTTGTTTTTTTGTTTTCCAAAAGTCACATCTACAAATTTTTAAATGTCCTAAAAACATATCTGGGTATAGTCTGATGTAACATGTGTGAAAAATCACAATACATTTTTTTTGTGTTGTGAGCTACATAAAAATAATGAATTCTGATAAAATTTGGAGATATGAAAATATACATACTCAAATACACATCCACTCGTTCGTCATTTTTATGTACCTTAGAATACACAATATTTTATTTTCGCGGAAAAGAGTGCAAAATATTTCAAAATGATCCCACGTTTGTGGGGTAAATGATTGCTACAACGTTTTTTTTAAAAATAAACTCGTAAACATGATTTCTAAGCCAAAAAAAGAACTCCACTCAAATTTTGTTTTTAGGGAAACTACACTCAAATAAAAGGCTGTATATAAATACTGATTACGTTTAGGTGGGGGCCTCTTTATGGTCTTCCTGTTGATGCGTGGAAAAAAAAAGGCCCGTAATATGAATAGTAACGGGAACGTGGATAAGACCGATCGATGCAGGCCCATTGTATAGCGATTGCACGTGACGCGATTAATCAGAACTCTCGTATAACATGGACTATAGTCTATATGTACCGAAAAATCTCATCTTTCAAATCAATCGTTGCCTTCACGATCGATCGAGCACACCCAAATTCGGCAAGTAAAGGTATATATATATATATATATATATACTCAATGCTATTTTGTTTCTATTATAGGGAGAGATTCCTCGCATCCGTTCGAGGTTCAAATTTCCCGTCATCTGTTGCTAGATTATGCAGGCATCTCCTCTTTGTTGTTTTCCACATCGATTTGATATTTAGGGTTGATTCTGATGTGCTAACAGTACTGGGAAACCTCTTTGATATTAGGTAATGGCGACAAGTAGCAGCGATAAAGACGATGGCGAGGCTGACCAGGCCGGCGCTTCACCACCGGCTCAACCCATCCCGCCGGGCTCCTCCTTGTCGTCACCGTCGGAGCAACCAACCATATCCTCATCCAATCCGCCGCCGCCGCTGCACTATCATTGGGAGCCGCAACCACATATCAATTTCAGCATCCCCGAGCCCAACGATGGCAGCCTCTTTGACATGATCAGATACATATCTGTTCAACCGTCACATGCCGGCCCGGCAGCACCGTTCGTGCAGCCTGCGATCTCTCCACCGCCGGAGATGCAGCCAACGATGCAACCGCAACACTGCAACCATCAACCACCGGTCACGCTGACTATGCAAGGAAGCCAGTACAATGGCTATCTCGGAGCCGCTTGGGTGCACGACGCGGCCCACTACGCCCTACTTACGGACGCGCCGCTGCGTTTGCCACCATCTTCCACTGCGTTTGCCACCACCGCCCGGCACGCCGGTCGGATAGAAGAGGGCGGGGAAGAAGCCGTTGATGCTGTCGGCGACGAAGCGGGGCAGGAGGTGGTGGAGTATGCGGACACGAGCCTGCCGGGAGTGCGGTTTAAACCGACGGACGAGGAGATGATCGACTACCTCAGGTGGAAGTACCTCGGCCGCAGCATGCCCGTGGACTTCATCAAGGAATTCAACGTCTTCGAATACCATCCCAGCACTATCGAATGTAACTTTTACGCACACATCTTTCTCTCTACTCTAGGTTGCTCTGCTGAGAAGTCTTTGGAATACTTTTCGTTATTTCGATTACAAATTTAAAATGCAATCAAACTAAGCTAAACTACGGTTCACTTGATGACTTTCTAGTAACTTTTTTTGAGATCGACTCTCTAGTAACAGAGTCAATAGTATCTCGGTTATGAAAAAATAGAAAACATTTTGTAGTGACGAGCATTTGTTGAAGACGCCGAGCTTCATGTATAGATTTTGGGAAATTGTGTAGGGAGCACGGCACGTTCCCTCGAGGTCCCCGTGCCACGTGGCGAGTTGCCATTGGGTGCACGATTGGAGTCCTACACCCCCCCCCCCCCTTTTTTGTTTCTTCGAAACAACACAACATGGCCATATATACCTGAAACTTTGTAGGCCAACAACACATCATTCCTGCCATGTGTACTTTATTTTTCAAAATTTCATGTGCATCATAAATATCTAAAATGTTTGACCTTATCTTAAATAGTTTTGCGTTTGGTTGAAAATCGTTTGCAGATAAGTGCGGAGATAGCATAGATGGGGCATGGTATGTGTTCTCACCGAGGCATCGAAAATACAAGAACGGATTCCGTCCAACTCGGTCTGTTGGGGAAGTGGGCTACTGGAAGTCCAACAACAAGGAGGCCGCCATAAAAGGCAACAAAGGCAAGATCGGAAAAGTGAACTCTCTCACATTCATGTTAGGCCGCCAGCCCAAGGGAACGCCAACACCCTGGAAGATGAAGGAGTACCGTATCGAGGAGTACCGACTCAACCCTAATCCCCCTGACATGTTGGTAAGCAAATTCATACATTACACATTACTGCAGTTTGATTCATATGTCGACTCATAAGTGTAGTTTGTATGCTTTTTTAGCTAAATATGTTACTTGGGGAGAGTCTAAAGATCAAGTTTGCATTGGTGGTGAGAACCGGAACATATGTTTATATTAGGGTAGAGTAGATATCACAAGTTCTCAACACATGTCTAAGTAGCTCGCATAATAGGCACCTGTCGGAGCTAGACAAGAGGTATATTAATTGTTGCAAGTATGAGCATTCTTGAATGATTCAATCGGATTTCTAAACTCGTTTTCAAGTATTGAAATTCTTATAGTTGTTCTTTGTACGGACAGTGTAATTCATAGAAAAAGTACTACTGACTAACATCCTGGAAGAGTTCATATGTTGGTGATTTCCAGTAATCTAGCTAGGTTTTAAGATATCATATGTTCCAGATTCTATTTTTTTTTGTTGGAGAATCCATTGTACCCAAAGCGAAGCACTGAGACTTTTATCTATTTCTTGCTTTATCATCACATATTGGATCATCACGTATTCCCCCAGTTCACTTGCACTGTTGATAAGTCCGTTTGGATAGTGACCGTTCAAAAATTGGTCCTTTTGGTTGCAGCTTGACCCGTGGGTGATCTGCAAGTTGTTCCATGCGGACACAGAAGATCAGGATGATGTCCCAGTTCAGGATCAAACGGATGAGGGTGGGGAACACGTCGATGCCGCAAATGGCAGCGGAGGCGAAGACAGCGTTGATGGGAATCAGCCAACGAATGACCCAGAGCACGAACTGGACATAGAGGACTATCTTGCCCATAATGACTTTGCACATGAAGATCCTGGAGATCAATAATCGTCGACGGAGCAATTGGAGAAACCAGTGAAAATTAGATATTCTCATCGTAGCTTATATATATTTTTCGAGAATGAGGGGGAATTACGCCCCACCGTTGTTATTATTGCCCTCAAAGTGACTTGGCAGTCATTTCTTACAAAGATTGCATTTGCAACAGTTAATTATCAGAACGGAGGGAGCTTGTATATAAATCTTACAGTAGTTTATAAATCTAAACATGTAGATGATTAGTTACTGGACTTTTATTTCGATATCACTAGAAGTGGGCGATTCTCTTTATTTTTTCATGTATTTTGTGATTGGTCTATGTGGGGCTCGACCAGCTGATGACGGAAGGGACTACATGAGAGCTGGGGCGAGGGAGACAAGCTCAACGGTGGCAGGGATGCTGGCGGCCAGACGAGATGGGGCTGATGGGCTCCACGGCACTAGGGTTCGTCGTTCTGCGAGGCTTCACTGCAGTCTGCGGCAGGAACAAAGTGTTGGGCGAAAAAATAGGGAAAAGTCTGATCTTATTTGAAAAAGGTAAAATGGTAATTACAAGTGCCAAATGTCAGTTTCCATTTTGAGCGATACAGTGTGTTTTGACAAACATGTCATGGAATTGTAATGATACTGGTCATAGACATATTCCGCTGATACGTTTTGGCAAATGCTAGTAAATAACGGTGTTCTCTAGCAAAAGTTTTCAAATAAGTATCATGTCGCAATTTTCTTGATCGATAAAAGTAAGTAGTTCGTAATTGAAGAGAATTGTGCATCTATCTATCAAAATCAAAATGTACTAATTTACACTCCTTTGGCATTTTTATTTTATTTTGGGCCCCGTTGTGGCGTGTGACCCTAGGGCCCTGAAAATATGTGGACTAGCTCTGACACGTAAAACATTATTTTTTTTTGGCCTCGGCGTAAGAAAATATCCGGCGGGTGTCATCAAAGCATGCCACCTCATTAATATTGGCGAGCACCGTCCCTGGATTTCCCTCTCTATCACTCCGTTCCTCGCATACTTACTCCATTGAGCGGTTTGAGTGGGATAGGATCATCCCTCCGGTTCATATTAATTGACTCTAATATGGATGTATCTAGACATATTTTAGTTGTAGATACATCCATATTGAAGTCAATTAATATGAATCGGAGGGAATATTTTTTTTACAATACGCCTTTTGATTTGTGACTCCAACCTTCATGTATGATGTGTGATGTGTCTCAATATTATAGTCGTTGTTTCTCAAGAGAAGAATCTGTCATATATAATTTATGTATATAGGGAAAAAGAAACAAAGGAACAAACCTAAAATATTAATGAGTAAAATGCAGCCACGTTACCTCAACTTGGAGAGACAAATTGATATGATCATCGACCTTTCGAATACGTAATGTACGATACCTAAATACAACACTATGTTCATTTAGATCATTGGGTCACCATAGAAAGACATATTTGCTGGCTTGACGCTGTAGTGTGTTTTATTTAACAAAAAAAAAACTCTCGAACTAGTACTCCTTCCATCCTAAGCTCCTCCTCAATGCCCCACCTCAAAAAGAATCATATCCCACTCAGCCGCTCGAGGGGCGCTCGATGGTGCGGCGACACATGAGATTGGGCGCGCGTGGGACCGAGGCTTGCTCCTCAGTATGCCTCCCATTCTGCCGCGAGGTCGAGCACGACCTACTCCCATTGCTTGTGGATGGCGAGATCGTGCGTTGGTCCGTCAGACAAACACATCTCTATACAACGAGGCGGTGACCTAAATGAACATTGTTCGTCTTTAGGTGCCGTATTTTGCATGTTTAAAAAGTCAGTGATCGTATTGTTTTTGCTCTTCAAGTTGAGGTTGCATTTTACTCGTGTGATCGTGTCTAATTTTAGAGACCATGGAGTGCCCATGGGCCTGGGCCGGGCCAGTATTTTTACCCTACCGACCCATCGACAAATATCATCCACACAAGGGAACCCTAACCAAGACCCGTGGTATCGTCTCGAAGCTCGGAGGAAGAGGAAGATGAAGGTCCGTGCGTCGGTGAAGCGGCTGTGCAGCTTCTGCAAGGTGGTGAAGCGCCGTGGTATCGTCTTCATCCACTGCAAATCCAACCTCAAGCACAAGCAGCGCCAGGGCTTCTCCACCATCGCCGCATGCCTGCCCCCGCCGCCGCCGCCGCCGCCCACCGGCACCTCCGCCTCCGCTGTCGCGTTTGCCGAGTAAGACGGAATCCCCTCCCCCCCCCCCCCCCCCCCCTCTCTCTCCGCGCGGTTCCGCGTACTAATTTTTAATCATCCCCGCATCTGGAGAACGCGCGCTTGGTTCTGATGTTCGCAACATTGGCCGGTGCCGGTGGTGACGTGTAGGAAAGATTATGGTTGTAGTATGTTAGATGCAGGTGGCTGGACGGATCCTTGATCCTCATCCGAAGCCTAATTCTGAGCATATATACCACATAATTACACCACGAAATGAGGGGATTTTTAGGCGTTGGCTCAGCCCTACGCAGATCGGCAAAATATCTACTTACTAGTATCTTACACTACAAGAATGGCTAAACTCTCTATACAAAGCAATACTAGCCTGATAAAAAACGCACCCGCCCGATGATTTCAGCTTGGATGGCACGTGATCCAACACATTGCGCACTGGATGGCTCATTCACTGTAAGCATTTTGGATTTAGGCCTGTGGAGTGCCACCTTATAACCTACCTCTACCCTGAGTAGCTTTATGAAGCTATGAGCATCAGTTCAATCTCCTTGGTTTGCTAAGTCGCTGCCAAAACTTCTCGAACTTATTATAGTGAAAGAGGTATCCTGATGTAGCCACTTGCTGGTTCAGTTAGACCTGTTGATTTGTATGAATAATCCTTTATCTGTGTTGACGAGTTTGTGCAGCGAACTAGTTTACCTATATATCTCATTGCATATTTGTCTGTGGCCTTTGCTAAGTGATTCTGATGTTAAATTCGTTCCACATAGTTGCATAATTTTCGCCGTGTACATTTACCTGTCCTTTAGGCTTCCTGCCCTGAGTATCTTTATGAAGCTATCAGCATCGGTTCAATCTCCTTGGGTTGACACTTTTCGAACTAATTACAGTGAGAGAGATATCCAGTGTAGCTGCTTACTGGTTAAGTTACACCTCTTGAACTATAGGAATTCTCCATTTTCAGTATTGACTAGTTTGTGCTGTGAACTAATTTACCTATATATCTCATGGCATGTTTTTCTTCGAGAAAACGCAAAAGACCTTTGCGTTTCATTGCATTGAAAAGATAGGAGTTTGTTTACAATCCTCCTAGGAGGCAGAATACAGGCTAAGAAAACATGGTACAAAGGACCTTTGCGTCTCATGGCATGTTTTTCTGTGGCCTTGGCTAAGCGATTCCGATTTTAAATCAGTCCCTTGTAGCTAGCATGGTTTTTTTCTGTGTAACTGTGCCTGTCCTCGAGTGATTTTTTTATGATGCATTTATCTACGAGTAATATGGTATGATGATCTCCAACACGAAGATGAAATATTAATAAGGGAACTTCAGTGAAAATTAACAGTTGAGGTCACCACAGAATCACAGATTGTCGCTGCTCATGGTTCCTTGAGGATGTAAACAAATAAGTCTGCGATAAGTTTCTGCTTTTTGGTCCATGTCCTGAATTCTTATTGGTTAACCACTTGTTCAGTAGGATTATCCTGATGCCTAATTTGACTCCTGATGTTCTTATATTTCCTTTTAGGGCCTCCAAGGTGGCCAGGCAGGAGTCATCAATGAAGTTTAACTTGCCACTGGGTCTAGCTGCCTTGCTAAAGAATGGTGATAAGTAATCAGCTGATGCATATTAGCTTGTGGGGTATTAAGTGGAATTTCCAGTTGAGGAACTCTTGTATAACTAAAATATCAATTGGATATCATCGTGTATCTGATATCGTTAGTTAAACTGTTCGGCAGTTTGGGTGGAATAATACTTGGCATACACTATTACTTTGTTGCCTTGAAATCTTTTATTCAAGGAGATCTGCTTCGGCTTAACCTGCATAGCCATACTCATCTTTTGTTACTGGCGTGCTAATAAATTATGGTGTGCCTCCTGCATGTGCCATCGGGAATTTTTTTTTTGAATTGGTGCCACCAGGAATTCTTGAAACCAGAAGAACTTGTAGGTACGAGCACTTTGTTCTGTATTTCTCTCTTTCCAAGGGGCATCAAGCTGTCATGGGTATTAAATTGCAGTGGTGTTAGCGTTCTGTAAACTGTGTTGAGCAGAACAAAATGTAACTCTTGTCAATTGTGAAGCATCTTGTGACAAAAATGTACACATTTTTTCCTCGACAGGATTCCATAGATTTGAACCATTTCAGGGCATATCTCCACCTAGAATTTCTGTAGTACCTTTGTTAATACCCTCTTTTTTTGTTGTTGTTGAGGAACTTATTAGTTAAGAACTTTAAACAGAAGAAACCCCTTTTCTCATTTGATACTAATGATAACAAACCCCCGGTTAGGTAAATAGCCATGAAATTTACGAGTGCTTTTTTAAAGGCAAACAAACTATGTTACATGCTATTACCAAGCACATGGTGTTCAGGCCTCTTTCTACAGATACAACAGAGTACATTTTTCCAAATAGATGTCCTGAAGCGTGCAGGCTAGAGTAAATACATGTAATCGATATACCACATCCAAAACATGAGAACTCATGAAATCATCATTCACCAAATGTACCAAATTCAGATGTAGTCCTTGAATCCAAGATTGTTTATCTACTCCTAGATTTACACTACAAATCCAGAAAAACTGATGACACAATGGATATTGAGTGGATGAGAATCCTGTTTGAAGATTGTAACTGCCTGATTACAGTATAACTGCTCTGTATTTAAAATTTCTGTGACTGAAGGGACATTCTGGCTGAAATTGCAGCAGGAGCAGATAGAAAGCTTGCCGAAGGGCGTCACGGCAGAAGAGGTGGCCAAGGAGCGTGGGCGGCAGATGTAGCACAACGGAGACTGCAAAATTCTTGTTAGTAGTAGCTCAACCTTACACTCACTGTAGGGAGCTCAATTGGTCTGATTTTGGCTGAACCCAGGGGTCAAGGGTGAAATTTGCGCAATACGTCGAGGAGAAATGGCCTCATCCCCTAGCAGCAACTGCAGCAGGAGGCAACCCTCTTGTGAAGAATGCCGGCGACCAACGATGGATCTCCTGCCGATTCTTGAAGATGCAGTTAGTTCAGTGCAATGGTTAATGATCAAATTATGCAGAGTGAAGCTTTGTTGGTTCCATGGATTATAGTGTGTTTGCAAAGGAAGGCTGGCTGTTTTTGCATGTGAAATCTACAGACACTGCACCTGTTGCTGTCTTTACTGAACCATACTTGTGTTGATGAAATTCAAAACAATATATATACTGTATCACTTTTCTTTGATTGGATTCATCCATTGGCATGTTACTTTTTGTGTTTGTGTGTGTGGTTTGGTTCCAATCAAATTGATCACATGTTCCAGAGATGGTGACAAATTTAACCATAATAATACAGAAAATTTAAGATGAAGCAACTCAATTACTCAACAGAGCACAAAGCACAAATCCACTCTTACTCTTATTCTAGCCACCTAGTTTCTAAAACAACAGTCAAGCATTGCATACAGGAAAGAAGAAGAGGAGGAACAGAGGGTGCGTGCTATGCTAGCCGGCGTAGAGGTGGACTCCGATAGCAATCATGAAGATGGCGCAGAATCCGAAGAAGATGACGGTGTGGACGACGATGGAGACGGCGCTGGTTTGCATGCTGTGGAATTCGGCGACGCGGCCGTTGTTTCCAGGGATCCGGCGTGAGAATCACGAACAAGGCCACGGCGATCAGCACCGGCCCCCAGTCGCCCGACCCCATGGATGGTGATCTCACTTCTGGCAGTTCTTCAGTGCACCCAGCCAGCAGTATGCTTCTATAAATAGGACGAGGATGACAATGATAAGTAATGGTGTTTGTGCCGTGCCGTGCCGTCCAGGGCCGGCCGGCCGGCTTGGAATTGTCACTAGCTGTAGCAGGCGAGTTCAAGTGTTGAAGTGGACCTAGATAACAGAACACGTCCATCACAGCTTCTGAGACTCCAAGGTTGCGTCGGTCTCCATGGACTAGATGTCTAGATCACCTGTGTTTCGGATCATCTTGGCTTGTGTACTACATACACAAGGCTGAAGATGTGATGTTCCTGGCTTCCTGCTACTTTTTACTGAACATTTATGATTGACCTATGTGTGTATGTTTGCAAATTATATGTTACTGTTCAGTAGCTTAATGTTGCCTGCTCATTTCTCACAACTAGCTACAAGCAAGTACACTGAGGTAGCCAAGACAGATACAGCCCACCAAATCCAAGCTCAGTTACGGACTGATGAATGTACTGGACAATGGTCATATCACATTCAGAAAATCCCAAAAGCATGACTTGGTTCTGCTTCGTCTCTTTCTTCCTTTCCTGCAAGGCTGCAGCACTCACATCCTCACTACCGCGACTCCACACCAAACTCTCTATCAAAGAAAAGGAACCACAAACTCTGTGTCGACCTTCATTTCAATCCGACTTTGGTTCGTCAGTGCAGCCACATCAGAACAATTTCAGAGAACAAAATGCAAACAATCTGAAACATGGAACAAGTTACAGAAATGAAACTTTATTTCCAGAGGTGAGCGAATCTAGCTACAAGCAAGGGACCAGTTTCATCTTTGATCACAGCGACATAGTGACACAGGAAGCAACAGAAGAACACCTAAACTTCCAGAGAACTCTAGCACAGCCGCATACCAAACCTATGGATGGCGAAAACAGGAAACAACATACCAAGCCTAGAATGGATTCAGAGGACCAATCAAGAGCCGAGGTCGATGTGCACCCCGATGGCGACGAGAAAGACCGCTGCGAAGCAGAAGAAGATGACGGCGTGGACGATGATGGACACGGCGCTGGTGTGAGAGTTGCCAAACTCGATGGCCCGGCACTTGCCTGGGATCTGGAAGAGGAGGCCCGGCGACAACAGGATGAACAACACGAGCGGGATGAACACGCCGGCCCAGTCCTGCATTTTCTCTCCTCCTTATTCTCAGACACAAGGATGCTCACCGCCTGTCTATGTAGCTTCCTGGCTAGCTAGTCTCTCTTTATGCAGTGTTATATAATGGCCATACAAGTAGAGGTACATGAGGAGGAGAGGTTGCAGCTGAGCCATCATCCATGGTGACCACCTAAACAAACTAAGTTGGCACTTCAAAGTCTGACTAATGGACTGGATAGGAGGAGGACACCTAGATAGCCACACACAGGTCCTACTGCATGAACAGTACTCACTTTCCTGACCACACAAATAGGATTCTTGATAAACAGCAAGCAGAAGGATTTATGAAGCACTATATTCTAATAAATCCTAGAACTCATGATTGTTCATTGTCTCCTATAGATCACTCCAGAAACTACTCCCTCGGTTCCTTTCACCAGTTAAGGAAGCAATGACCAATGAAAAAAAGATAAACACCTTCCTTAGCACAACCAGCCCTGACCAACCATAGCAAGCATCAATAGTATACCATCACCCTTCATCTAATAGTGCCATTGACACACGGTAATACATGTGATGAGTCTCTAGAGCTTATCCTCTGCCAAGGGCGCCCAGATGTGTCCAATCAGCAGGAAACAATCATACACATCAAACTTAGCAAACACACAAACCTGATAAGCACCCATCTAGGTAACCAGAACATCAAACATCGCAATCCACAAACACCCAAGTAAATTATTAGTAACTCTGCAAATGCAGAAGCCTTATAAGCACAAGACGAATCAAACCAACATCGCAATTCACATAGACCTAAGTAGATTGGTCTCTAAAAAGATTTCAGTTAATATCCATGTAGGGTACCATAATCTGAGCAATCAGAATTTCCAAGGCAGATATTGCAATTTAACTGACCATAGATACCGGCAGCATATACATCAACCAACCTACTAAAGTGCCAAATTCAACTAAGCATCAAAACACAGGACAACAACCCCACTTGATGTGTCATGTTTATCATCATGAATGAATACGCAAATACCAGAAAGACAACATAGTGTGGAGAGCATAAGCTACACGACGACCGATTAATCCTCGATTCAAAGTTACACAGAGGCACCGTGCTCACGGGGACGACTTGGAGCTGATTCCGTACTTCTCCTGGAGCTTGGTGATCTCCTCCTCCTTCTTCTTGATGTCCATCTTCTTGCCCATCTTGTTGGGCTGCGAGTAGAGCACGATGAGGTATCGGTTGGCGACGTTGAAGCCCGAGAGGTGGTCCACGGCGTTCTTGGCGTCGTAGATGTCCTCGTAGACGACGTAGGCGGTGCCTCGCGTGTCCTTGCCGTTGCCCAGCCGGATCTGCCGGATGGCGCCGTACTTGCCGAAGATGTCGTACATCTCCTCGCTCGAGATGTTGAACGGCAGGTTCCGCACGAAGATGGCCCGGTTCACCTCCGGGGGCAGCCGCGCGTTCCCCTTCCGCAGGCTCGCCGCCGCCATCGCCGCCGCCGCCGCCGCCGAGATCGCCTAGGGTTTGGTTCCGGTGTTTCGACTAATCGAATCGATTTGGGGATTTTCTGCTTCCACCTGTCAAATTTATTTATCACGATGATATATAGTAGTATAGTTATCGCAAAAAAAATATATAGTAGTATAGGTTACCGACTTGTCTTGGGACCGGATAACACTGACGTGCGGGCCCCAGGCTCGCTGGTGGCCCACATGGCAGTGTAACGGATACGAGGCGGAGGGTCTCGAACCTTGTGGCACGTATCTTGGCGCACATTAGGGAGCTCACCTCCGTCTTCCTCGCGTCTCGAGTCGACTGCGCGCCGCCGGCCTTCCGGAAGCTTCCGCCCCGCAGTCCCACGAGCGGCATGGCGTCGGCCATCTCCGCGGGGCCTACGCCGCCGTCCGCGACGGCGTTGTCGGTGGAGTGGCACCAGCGGCCGCCGAACCCCAAGAACCCGGTGGTGTTCTTCGACGTCACCATCGGGTCCATCCCGGCCGGCCGCATCAAGATGGAGCTCTTCGCCGACATCGTCCCCAAGACCGCCGAGAACTTCAGGTACTGCGTCCTGGAGCCCTCGCTGGGCCACCCTGAAACCCTAGGTTCCGCTGAATCGCTGCTGCTGCTGCAAAGTTTAGTTTCTGACGGATCTGTACTTCGTTTCTTTTGTTGGTCGCAGGCAGTTCTGCACTGGCGAGCACAGGTGGGGATTCCTGGCGATTGGTTATTGTTATGGCCTTATTATTATGAGGCTACTTCTGCAACTCTGAATTCCCTTCTCACTTGAAACATTTAGCTCCCTTTTGTGTAAGATTTCGCGGTGCTTAGTTTTGTGTTAGTATATGGCATGTGTAGCTTTTATTATTTTCAAGTGGGAGATCAGTTTCCCTGCAAAATAACTGGAAGAAGGAATAATTGCTAATTTGACCTCTGCTTTTTCTTAATGAGTGGTGGGCAATATTAGCTTGCAGAGTGCAAATACTTTCTGGAGCATTGCCACTTGAATATCTTGCCATATGCTTGCTCCGTGCTTCTAGTCTTGTGGTGCCATAGTGCTCTGATGTTCTCTTCACTTGATGTTGAATTGTCGGGGCACCTGAAAGGGTGTTGGTTTGGTTTTGTATGTAGTATAATAATGTCCACAAGGGTGGGTTGGACACATAACCTTGGGAAGAATGCAATTTCCTTTTGTATTATTGCACTGCTACTTAGGAGATCTCGATAGTCATGATATAGGTGGGAAAATTGGTATAAGTAAATAGTTTGAGTGTTGCTTTTCTTACTGGGTGGTGGTTGTTGTTTGTTTCATTTAGGTTGCCAAACGAAACATAACCTGCGACCGAAAGTCTGCAATTATGGATGGTTGCATTACTAGTTTTATATGGTATGCTTGTATGCTTAGTTTCAACATGCTGATTGCAGGAAGTCAGGTACGCCACAGGGGTATAAAGGGTGTCAGTTTCATCGAGTGATCAAAGATTTCATGCTTCAGGGAGGTGACTTCATCAAGGTTTGTGAGATACTAATAGCTCTTGGCATCAACAAAATAAGTTACTAGTAACATAATCTTCTAGCTACTGATGTTTTAGACTCTGACATTTATGTAACAATGATGTAGCTGAACTTGAGCTATTGATTTTTTTAATGAAATGGTGCATCTTGCTTTCAGCCTCTATGGGCTGTTGTGGTTTAGCTCTGTGTGACCAACTGTTCTTGTGTAATCCTTGCTCAGAACTGAAGGTTTTTTCTTTTTTGGTATAAACTAAAGTTCCTTCATGTCTTGCAGGGTGATGGCACTGGATGCATGTCAATCTATGGTACCAGATTTGATGATGAAAATTTCATTGCTAAGCATACTGGGCCTGGCCTGCTCTCCATGGTATTCCATCTATAAACCTCATTTTCTGAATTGGAACTGTTGTCAGGAGATGTTACTTTATATAATGCAATGTTCATTTGCAAGAGCCAGTGCTTGGCTAATGTCTTAGTTTTTTTTTTTGCGTACATCTTCCTTTCCCTCTCTATATTTTGTATCGTTTCTCGTCAGTTCTCTTTTATTCTGTGTACCTTCTGTCCTTCTCTGTGGGACCTTTTTATCACTGTGTGAGTACTCAACTAAGTAAGCCTCTTTTACAATGTTGATCTGCAAATGATGTGCTTAATTGTACACTGCACAATATGAAGCGAATCATCTAAACTTGGATTTTTAGGTGCTGTGGCGTGTATGTCCTTACAATTCACTTTCAGCATTTATAATAGACTAGGTTAAGTTAGCCGCACACCGATCACATTGTATCATCTCATTGTAAGGCATTTTTGTAAGTTATATTGAATTGTCAATGGTGATTTTCTCCAAGTCTCTATTCTGGAAGTATTGATTTATTAATCCTCCTGTGTGCTTGAAAAAATTGCATCCACCTTGGGTTAGTTAGTTAGCTGGTTTTACTCTAGAACAGTTTGGATTCAGTGTAACTGACTACTAGTTCTTCGTTACCATTTCCTAGCAGACAATGACATGGACTTTTCATTCATATGTTCGATACATACATTTAAACTAGCATCTTCTAGATCTAAACTGCTGTCCTGAACTTCTTTTTCAGGCCAACAGTGGACTAAACACTAATGGATCCCAGGTACTTTCATCTTTAACAACTGCTTTCACCCCCCTCAATGCAACTGCGTATCTGTGTTATGTTATCATTTCGTTGCGTTTGTATAGTGGTCTTGTTCTTATCTGCCCGTATCTGGAATTTCGTTGCGTTTGTATAGTAGTCTCCTTTTTACATGTTGTGTTAGAATTTTTTTTCGAGAAGAAGTATATCTGTGTTAGAATTATAAATCTCATTTCCTACCATGTGATTGCAGTTCTTTTTGACCTGTGCAAAGTGTGAATGGCTGGACAACAAGCACGTGGTTTTTGGGGTAAGACTGCTCATTTTAATGCTATAGTATTACTAGGCACCAACCATTTGGACACTATATTTGTGGCGCATGCTAGTTGATCTATTACAATTAAGAAGTAACTATGACATGAGGAGACCATGAAACTGCGTTAGTAAATGTATCCTCAGTTCTAAACTTTACAATTTCCTTTTTCCCTTGGAATGTTAGTAAGCACTCACGTACTGTGAATTGAATTAATGCCTTCCATTTTCATTTCAGAGGGTGCTAGGAGATGGTCTGCTTGTTCTGCGGAAGATTGAAAATGTAGCAACTGGACCTAACAACCGACCCAAGCTTGCTTGCGTTATCAGCGAATGTGGTGAGATGTAGCTTGCTTCTCGAGTACGGCGCCGTGACGATGAGACTACTGAAACACTGGAAAACAATATAGATAACTAGAGGATTGCCGTATTAGTTCACTTGTTGTAAGCAGGCGAAATCCAGTTTCAGTAAAACCTGCAAGATCTAATCCAGTTCTAGGATGTGGTTTATGTCCATCTGGTGAGCATGCTGTAGAATAATGTCGGAAGCATGATTTTTATGTCTGTCTGGTGAGCACACCTGATCTATGGTTTGGTGATGTACCTGCTTTTGATTTGGCAAATGTGGAGCAACTGATGTGGAGCTGTCATTTATTTTACTGGCTCTGAATCTGAGTCTCCACCCGCTCCACGATTTCGCTCTCCATTTTGCTCTGCTAATCGAACCATTTTATTTTTGTGCTGAACTTTGATTCTCCTGATTGGAGTGTCAATTCTCTATTGATTGAAATAGTCAGCTAGCAGTGCTTCAGGATGAACAGACAACATGTGGGCACCGGATGTGTTCCTCCGAGGTACTAGAGCAAAAGAAGTTGTGTATGATTAGGAAGAAATATACTGTAAGAAAAAACATATCCATCTAGCTGATTGTCAATATGCGGGTGTAATGCAGAAGTGGACTGCACGAACGAACTCGAAATAAGATGATCGCAACCGAAGTGCCCACGAACAAACGGAATAAGATATCGTCAGAGAACTTTTAAGATGTGATGTCCGTCAAACCGCACGAACTCATCATCGCTAGAGGTCGACACACTGGTGGCACGTACGTGTGTCGGTGTATGTAATGCCACCACGTCGTGGCAACTCCGGCAGACGTGCATGCCGTCACGTCGCGCCGCCCGGGACAGATTAAACAACGCTCCAACAAGAAGACTCGCCTGCCACTTCCTCTCGCGGTCTCGTCCGTCCGTCCTCCCGCGCGCTCGATCCGGCTCGCCAAGCCATGCCGCGCACGACGCCATCGAGCCCGCTGTCCCACGCGACGCCGCCACGCTCCCCCACGGCCGGGGGCGGCGGCACGCCGAGCCGCCTGGCCGTCGCGCCCGCCTCCCCGTCCACCCCGCAGTGCGCCATCCCTGCTTCCCCGCGCACGCCTCCGAGCAAGGCCACTGCCTCCACACCGGCGCCCACCACGCCCCGCACGCCGCGGCCGGAGATCACGCTCCGGGACCCCTCCGACAAACGCGCGCCCGCGGCCGACGCCATCCGGAAGCCCTCGTCGCGCGCGCTCCGGGCCATCCGCGCGCTGCTCCGCTCCCTCCCCATCCTCGCCCCGGCCGCGTGCCGCCCGGCCTCGGCCCTCCCGCGCCGCCACAACGGCGGCATCAAGCCGCACGACGGCGGCGCGCGCGTCACCGGCACGTTCTACGGCCACCGCCGCGCCCGCATCGCGCTCGCCGTGCAGGAGCGGCCCGGCAGCCTGCCCACGCTCGTGCTCGAGCTCGGCGTGCCCACGGGGAAGCTCATGCAGGAGATCTCCGCCGGCGGCCACGTGCGCATCGCGCTCGAGTGCGAGAAGAAGTCCAAGAAGTCTGCGGACGGCGGCGGCGACAGCGGGGGCGGGAGTGCCTATGTCACCCTGCTGGAGGAGGCGATGTGGACGGCGTACGTGAATGGGCGGCGGGTCGGTTACGCGGTCAGGCGGGAGGCCACGGACGGCGACCTCGCCGTGATGCAGCTGCTCAGCACCGTGTCGGCTGGCGCCGGCGTGCTGCCGGGGGACGTGGTGGACCACGAGCCGCCCGCGGACGGGGCGGCGGAGGCTGACGGTGAGGTGGCATACATGCGGGCGGGGTTCGACAGGGTGACAGGGAGCAAGGACTCGGAGTCATTTTACATGGTCAGTCCAGACGGGGACGGCGGCGCCGGCGCCGCCGGTGGGACGGAGCTCAGCATTTTCTTTGTCAGGGTGTAGGGAAAGACCGCGCGCGCGCATCACCGGACGTTAGTTCTGATGTACATTAGTCGACCTAGTCGTTGCCTATTTTGTTTTGTTTGGAACACCTGGCTACGTGTCAGCGTCTATACGACGTTGTATTTGTATCGGTGAGTTCTCAACCTCAAGTTTAAGCGTCACTTTACATATGCTCGACGTAGTCGTTGCCTTTTTTTTTTTTGTTTGGAGTAGGAATCATGTTATATGTCTACCTCGCTGATTTAAACATGGTCTTTTGGCTCATAGATCTAATACATGTATTATTAAAAAAATACATTTTATTTTTTAAAAATTTAAAGATAAATTGAAAAAAATCCAAGCTATATATGTCCACACACAAAAATTTGTGGGGAAAAGAATTTTTTATGGGCTGTGTAAAAATGAAAAAAAAAACTCGTGAAACCGGATGTGAGGCTTGGCCTGTAAAACCGGATGTGATAAACCCTAAAAACGACCCAAAAGAAACTATATCTACGGTTTTGGTCTTGCAATGCGGTAAAAAGCATCACATTTCTCCTCTTCCATCTTTCATTTCTAGCAACCTTTATTCCAGCCATCCCGCCAAATCACCACCATATCCGAGCGCGTTCAATACCGATGTACCAGTGTGGAGAATGGTGGCTTCCAATTTTCCGCGTGGCGTCGCATGGCGGCGGTTCTTCGTCAACGAGGTGCACAGACACCTTTACCGAGCGTCTGGCTCGCATCTCCGAGCTTACGCAGCACCGGAGCACCATATCCCGCTGCAATCCGGCATCTTAGGGGGGGGGGATAATTCAGCGTGCGCACGATGACGATGCGGGAAGCTCGAGGGTGGCGAGGCCCGCCGCGTCCAGTCCCCTCCTGCGCCTTCGCACTGTCCGTGGGCGTCGCAGTGAGCACACCTAACGCACGCACGAGCAGAATCGAGGTGCATTTTCCGTTGCATACTTAAAATTATTGTTGCATACTTTCACTACTAAGAGCTGATGGGGTTCGTAGCATAGAAAACAAAAAATTTCCTACCGCAAGACGAGTAAATCCAAGATCTAATCTATGGAACACCCAAGATCTGATCTACAAGATCGGAGCAACGAGATTGATATGAGACTAACCCTCGAAGATTTCCAAAGCCTACGAGATTAGATCTCGTTGTTGGTGTAGACGATCGTCCCCGGTGCTGCAATCCGGCAGCACTTCCGTACTCGGTCGCGTGTACGGTGTCGATGAAGCCCTTCCTCTCCCCGTTCCAGCGGCAGCGGAGGTGTGGTAGATCTCCTCCGAATTCCAGCAGCACGACGGTGTGGTGGTGGTGGTGGAGGAGGAAAAACTGCAGGGCTTCGCCTAAGCCGGAGCAACATATGGAGGAGGAGAGGGGCGGCCAGAAGTGGTGGCTAGGGTTGGGTGCGCCCCCTGCCCCCTCCCCTCTTTATATAGGGGGGCAGGTCGGTTGGGGTGGCCCCCTTGCCCCCCAAACCCATCTAGGGCCGGCGGCACAAGGGGGAGGGGGAAATCTTGCCCCCCAAGTTGATCCCCCCTTAGGGTTTTGGGGAAACCCTAAGGGGTGGCCGGCCTGGGCCTTTGAGGCTTGGTGCGCCTGGCCCATTAGGGCTAGGCAGCACCCCCTCGGCCCATGTAGGCCCCCTAGGTCGTGGGCCTCATGGTGGATCCCTCTGGAACCTTCTAGAACCTTCCAGTCTTTCACCGGAAAAATCCCGAACTTTTCCGAAACCTAGAAATCAACTTCCCTTATATGAATCTTATTCTCCGGACCATTCCGGACCTCCTCGTGATGTCCTGGATCCCATCCGAGACTCCGAACAAACTTCGGTCTCCATCTCATATTTCGAATCTACTTATGCGACATCGAACCTTAAGCGCGTCACCCTACGGTTCGTGAACTATGCAGACATGGTCAAGACTCCTCTCCGAGCAATAACCAATAGCGGGATCTGGAGATCCATAATGGCTCCCACATATTCAACGATGACTTAGCGATCGATTGAACCATTTACATACGATGCCGATTCCCTTTGTCACGTGATATTTTACTTGTCCGAGGTTCAATCATCGGTATCTCCATACCTTGTTCAACCTCGTTACCGACAATTACTCTTTACTCGTACCGTGGCATGTCATCTCTTATGATCCAGTCATATGCTTGCAAGCTAATCAGACGACATTCCACCGAGAGGGCCCAGAGTATATCTATCCGTCATCAGGATGGACAAATCCCACTATTGATCCATATGCTTCAACTCACACTTTCCGAATACTTAATCCCATCTTTATAACCACCCATTTACGCAATGGCGTTTGATGTAATCAAAGTACCCTTCCAGTGTAAGTGATTTACATGATCTCATGGTCGAAGGACTTAGGCAACTATGTATCGAAAGCTTATAGCAAATTGAACTCAATGACTTGATCTTATGCTACGCTCATTTGGGTGTGTGTCCATTATATCATTCACCTAATGACATAACCTTGTTATTAATAACATCCAATGTTCATGATCACGAAACCATGATCATCCATTCATCAACAAGCTAGTTATACAAGAGGCTTACTAGGGACTCCTTGTTGTTTACATAACACACATGTATCAATGTTTCGGTTAATACAATTATAGCATGGGATGTAAACATTTATCATGAACACTAAGATATAACAATAACTAATTTATTATTGCCTCTTGGGCATATCTCCAACAGTCTCCCACTTGCACTAGAGTCAATAATCTAGTTTACATTTGAAAAGATATAACACCTTGACCTTCTGGTGCTTATCATGTTTTGCTCACGGGAGAGGTTTGTAGTCAACGGATCTGACTGTTCAGAAACGTATATATTTTGCAATTCATTTGCGTCTCTACGCATCACTCATTTTCCAAATGAGTCGGCATTAATTGTATATGCTTAGTCCTCTGGTGGAACCTTAATTCCGCGGTCTGAAAATAAGTCACTAATATTGTCATACACAATATAGCTTCAAAGTTCTGACACTATCGGAACTACACCAAATTCTCAAAGAACTCCTCGACTTAACATCCTCAGTCATTGTCAAAACAATGGCATACTCTGAAGGAGATATGCCCTAGAGGCAATAATAAAGTGGTTATTATTTATATCTTTATGTTTATGATAAATGTTTATATATCATGCTAGAATTGTATTAACCGAAACATTAGTACATGTGTGATATGTAGACAAACAAGAAGTCCCTAGTATGCCTCTTAAACTAGCTTGTTGATTAATAGATGATTAGTTTCATAATCATGAACATTGGATGTTATTAATAACAAGGTTATGTCATTGTGTGAATGATATAATGGACACACCCAATTAAGCGTAGCATAAGATCTCGTCATTAAGTTATTTGCTATAAGCTTTCGATACATAGTTACCTAGTCCTTATGACCATGAGATCATGTAAATCACTTATACCGGAAAGGTACTTTGATTACACCAAACACCACTGCGTAAATGGGTGGCTATAAAGGTGGGATTAAGTATCCGGAAAGTATGAGTTGAGGCATATGGATCAACAGTGGGATTTGTCCATCCCGATGACGGATAGATATACTCTGGGCCCTCTCGGTGGAATGTCGTCTAATGTCTTGCAAGCATATGAATGAGTTCATAAGAGACCACATACCACGGTACGAGTAAAGAGTACTTGTCAGGAGACGAGGTTGAACAAGGTATAGAGTGATACCGAAGATCAAACCTCGGACAAGTAAAATATCGCGAGACAAAGGGAATTGGTAATATATGTGTATGGTTCATTCGATCACTAAAGTCATCGTTGAATATGTGGGAGCCATTATGGATCTCCAGATCCCGCTATTGGTTATTGGTCGGAGTGAGTACTCAACCATGTCCGCATAGTTCTCGAACCGTAGGGTGACACACTTAAAGTTGGATGTTGAAATGGTAGCACTTGAATTATGGAATGGAGTTTTTGTTCGGATTCGCGGATGAGATACCTGACATCACGAGGATTTACTGAATGGTCCTTAGATTAAGATTCATATATAGGATGTCATTTTATGTGAAATAAAATGTCGAGGTAGGTTCTATGGAAGGTTCTAGAAGGTTCTAGAAAAGTCCGGTAGCAACCACCAAGGAAGGTGGAGTCCACATGGGACTCCACCTCCATGGCCGGCAAGACCTAGATGGGGTGGAGTCGCTAGTGGACTCCACCATAGGGGGCCGGCCACCCCCACATGGGAGGTGGGAATCCCACCTTTGGGTGGGAGTCCTAGTTGGGCTAGGTTTCCCCCCTCCTATGGAAGGTTTTGGTTTCGGGTCTTATTCGAAGACTTGGACACCAACACTTGGGATCCACCTATATAATGAGGGGCCAAGGGAGGGGGCCGGCCACCCCCAAGACCACAAGTTGGCCGCCCCCCATAGAGTGGCCGGCCACCCCTCCCAAACCCTAGCCAAGCTCCTCTCCTCCATATTGCCCGCATAGCTTAGCGAAGCTCCGCCGGACTTCTACACCGCCACCGACACCACGCCGTCGTGTCGCCGGATTCAAGAGGAGCTACTACTTCCGCTGCCCGCCGGAACGGGGAGGTGGACGTCGTCTTCATCAACAACCGAACGTGTGACCGAGTACGGAGGTGCTGCCCGTTCGTGGCGCCGGAACCGATCGTGATCAAGATCTTCTACGCGCTTTTGCAAGCGGCAAGTGATCGTCTACCGCAGCAACAAGAGCCTCATCTTGTAGGCTTTGGAATCTCTTCAAGGGTGAGACTCGATACCCCCTCGTTGCTACCGTCTTCTAGATTGCATCTTGGCTTGGATTGCGTGTTCGCCGTAGGAAATTTTTGTTTTCTATGCAACGTTATCCTACAAAGGGTATCGAGCCGTGTCTATGCATAGATGGTTGCACGAGTAGAACACAATGGTTTGTGGGCGTTGATGCTCTTGTTATCTTTAGTTTGAGTACTTTGCATCTTTATGGCATAGTGGGATGAAGCGGCTCGGACTAACTTTACATGACCGCGTTCATGAGACTTGTTCCTCGTTCGACATGCAACTTGTATTGCATAAGAGGCTTTGCGGGTGTCTGTCTCTCCTACTATAGTAAAGATTCAATTTACTCTTCTATTGAAAACATTAGTATCAACGTTGTGGTTCATGTTCGTAGGTAGATTAGATCTCTCTCGAAAACCCTAAACCACGTAAAATATGCAAACCAAATTAGAGACGTCTAACTTGTTTTTGCAGGGTTTGGTGATGTGATATGGCCATAATGTGATGATGAATATGTATGAGATGATCATTATTGTATTGTGGCAACCGGCAGAGCCTTATGGTTGTCTTTAAATTTCATGTTGAGTAGTATTTCAAAGTAGTTGTAATAGTTGCTACATGGAGGACAATCATGAAGACGGCGCCATTGACCTTGACGCTACGCCGACGATGATGGAGATCATGCCCGAAGATGATGGAGATCATATCCGTGCTTTGGAGATGAAGATCAAAGGCGCAAGAACAAAAGGGCCATATCATATCACATATGAACCGCATGTGATGTTAATCCTTTTTATGCATCTTATTTTGCTTAGATCGCGACGGTAGCATTATAAGATGATCCCTCACTAAAATCTCAAGATAATAAAGTGTTCATCCTTAGTAGCACCGTTGCCAAGTCTTGTCGTTTCAAGCACCTCGTGATGATCGGGTGTGATAGATTCAATAAGTACATATAACGGGTGCAAGACAGTTTTGCACATGCGGATACTAAGGTGGCCTTGATGAGCCTAGCATGTACGTACATGGTCTCGGAACACGTGATACCGAAAGGTAGAGCATGAATCATATGGTTGATATGATGAACACTTTGAGTGTTCGCCATTGAAATCACACCTTTTCTCGTGATGATCGGGTTTAGGTGCGGTGGATTTGGTTCGTGTGATCACTAAGACAATGCGAGGATATTGTTTTGAGTGGGAGTTCACTTAGGTTTTTAATTATGTTGAATTAAAATTTGAACTCAATTTGTCATAAACTTAGTCTAAACTAGTGCAACTATCTGTTGTAGAGATGGCGTCCCCAATCAATTTTAATCGGTTCCTAGAGAAAGAGAAACTTAAGAGCAACGGTAGCAACTTCACCGATCGGTTCCGTCATGTGAGGATCTTCCTCTCCGGCCGAAATCTGCAATTTGTGCTTGATGCACCGCTAGGTGACCCTCCTGCAGAAGATGAATCCGATGAAGTAAAAGCTGTTTACGCGACTCGGAAAACTCGGTACTCTCAAGTTCGATGTGCCATCCTGTGCGATGGAATCCGATCTTCAAAAACGTTTTGAGCACCATGATCCTCATGAGTTGATGAATGAGCTGAAAGCTATATTCGAGACTCATGCGGCAGTGGAATGCTATGAAGCATCGAAACATTTCTTCACTGTATGATGGAAGAAGGCAGCTCCGTTAGTGAGCACATGCTCGCCATGACCGGGCATGCGAAGAAACTTCGATGACTTGGGAATAGTGATTCCTAACAGACTGGGATTAATCGTGTCCTTCAATCACCGCCACCAAGTTACAAGAACTTTGTGATGAACTACAATATGCGTAACATGAACAAGGAGTTACACGAACTCTTTGGCATGCTAAAAGCTCCGAGATTGAGATCAAGAAAGAGCACCAAGTGTTGATGGTCAACAAGACCACCAGTTTCAAGAAACAGGGCAAGTCTAAGGGAAAATTCAAGAAGGGTGGCAAGAAAGCTGCCACGCCTCCTATGAAACCTAAGAACGGCCCTAAGCCCGATGCTGAGTGCTATTATCGCAAGGAGAAGGGACACCGGAAGCGTAATTGCTCCAAGTATCTCGGCTGATCCGAAGAGCGGCCTTGTCAAGAAGAAGAAAGAAGGTATATTTGATATACATGTTATAGATGTTCATTTCACCGGTTCTCGTTCTAGTACCTGGGTATTTGATACTGGTTCGGTTGCTCATATTTGTAACTCGAAACAGGAACTAAAGAATAAACGACAACCGCCGAAAGATGAAGTGACGATGCGCGTTGGAAACGGATCCAAGGTCAATGTGATCGCAATCGGCACACTTCCTCTACATCTACCTTCGGGATTAGTTTTAAGCCTAAATAATTGCTATTATGTACTGCGTTGAGCATGAACATTATATCTCGGATCTTGTTTAATGCAAGACGGTTATTCATTCAAGTCTGAGAATAATGGTTGTTCTATTTTTATGAATAATATCTTTTATGGTCGAGCACCACAAAAGAATGGCTTATTTCTATTAGATCTCGATAGTAGTGATACGCATATACATAACATTGATGCTAAGCGAATTAAACTTAATGATAATTCTACTTATATGTGGCACTGTCGTCTTGGTCATATTGGAGTGAAACGCATGGAGAAACTCCATACTGATGGATTACTTGAATCACTTGACTTTGAGTCACTTGATAGATGCGAAGCATGTCTAATGGGTAAAATGACAAAGACTCCATTTTCTGGTATGATGGAGCGAGCTACCGACTTATTGGAAATCATACATACAGATGTATGTGGACCAATGAGCGTAGCATCGCGGTGGTTATCGTTATGTTCTAACCTTCACAGATGATCCGAGTAGATATGGGTATATCTATTTCATGAAACATAAATCCGAAACTTTCGAGAAGTTTAAGGAATTTCAAAGTGAAGTAGAAAATCAACGTAACAAGAAGATCAAATTTCTACGATCTGATCGTGGAGGTGAATATCTGAGTTATGAGTTTGGCATGCATTTAAAGAAATGCGGAATACTTTCACAATTGACACCGCCGGAACACCTCAACGAAACGGTGTGTCCGAACGTCGTAATCGAACTCTCTTAGATATGGTTCGTAGTATGATGTCTCTTACTGATTTGCCATTATCATTTTGGAGTTATGCATTAGAGACAGCCGCATTCACTTTAAATAGAGCACCATCAAAATCCGTAGAAACGACACCGTATGAATTATGGTTTAATAAGAAACCTAAGTTGTCGTTCCTGAAAGTTTGGGGTTGCGAAGCCTATGTAAAGAAGTTACAACCGGACAAGCTAGAACCCAAAGCGGAGAAATGCGTCTTCATAGGATACCCTAAGGAAACTATAGGGTACACTTTCTATCACAAATCCGAAGGCAAAATCTTTGTTGCTAAGAACGGAACCTTTCTTGAGAAAGAATTTCTCACTAAAGAAGTGACTCGGAAGAAAAGTAGAACTCGATGAGATTGATGAATCTATACTCGTTGATCGAGTAGCGCGATCGAAGTTGTACCTGTACCGCCTACACCGCAACAGAGGAAGCTAATGATAATGATCATGAAACTTCGAACGAGGAAACCATCGAACCTCGCAGATCGACAAGGGAACGTGCCACTCTGATTGGTATGATCCTTGTCTAAATGTCATGATTGTAGATAACAATGATGAGGACCTGCGACGTATGAAGAAGCGATGATGAGCCAAGATTCCAACAAATGGCAAGAAGCCATGAAATCCGAAATGGGATCCATGTATGATAACAAAGTATGGACTTTGGTAGACTTACCTGATAGCCGAAAGGCTGTTGAGAATAAATGGATCTTCAAGAGAAAAACAGATGCTGATGGTAATATTATCGTCTATAAAGCTCGACTTGTCGCAAAGGGTTTCCGACAAATTCAAGGAGTTGACTACGATGAGACTTTCTCACAGTAGCGAAGCTAAAATCTGTAAGGATTTTGTTAGCAATAGCTGCATTTTTCGATTATGAGATTTGGCAGATGGATGTCAAAACGGCGTTCCTTAATGGAGACATTGAGGAAGAGTTGTATATGGTACAACCCAAAGGTTTTGTCGATCCTAAAAATGCTGACAAAGTATGCAAACTTCAGCGTTCAATCTATGGACTGAAGCAAGCATCGAGAAGTTGGAACCGACGCTTTGATAAAGTGATCAAAGACTTCGGGTTTATACAAAGGTCATGGAGAGGCCCGTATTTACAAGAAAGTGAGTGGGATCTCTGTAGCATTCCCGATATTATATGTAGATGACATATTATTGATCGGGAATGATATAGAACTATTAAGCGTTGTTAAGGGTTATTTGAATAATAGTTTTTCAATGAAAGACCTTGGTGAGGCATCGTATATATTAGGCATCAAGATTTATAGAGATAGATCAAGACGCCTAATAGGGCTATCACAGAAAGTACATATCTGGACAAGATTCTAAAGAAGTTTAGAATGGACGAAAGTAAGAAAGGGTTCTTACCTATGTTACCGTGCAAGGTATTGAGTAAAAATCAAGGACCGGCTACGGCGAGAAGAAAGAGAAATGATGTGTAACATCCCCTATGCCTCGGCAAGAGGATCTATCATGTATGCCATGCTATGTACTAGACCGGATATAGCACATGCTGTTAGTTTGACTAGCAGATATCAAAGTGATCCAGAATGGAACATCGGACAGCGGTCAAGAATATCCTGAAGTACTTGAAAAGAACTAAGGATATGTTTCTTTGTTATGGAGGTGACCAAGAGCTCGTTGTAAACGGTTACACCGATGCAAGTTGGAACACCGATCCCGATGACTCTAAGTCACAATCTGCAGGTACGTGTTTATATTGAATGGTGCTGCGAAGCTGGGCAAGCTCGAAGCGGCACGGCGGCGAAGTCTTCAACGTAATCGAGTACATAGCGGCTTCGTAGGCTTCATCGAAGCGGTATGGATGAAGAGGTTCATTGTAGAGCTCGGTGTGGTTCCTAGTGCATTGGACCCATTAATCATTTATCGTGATAACATGGGTGCCATCGCCAATGCACAAGAGCCAAGGTCACACAAGAGGCTGAAGCATATCAAGCTGCGTTACCACTCGATTCGCGAGTACATCGAAGATGGAGAAGTAAAGATTTGCAAAGTACACACCGATCCGAATGTAGCAGATCCGTTGACTAAAGCTCTCCCTAGGGCAAAGCATGACCAACACCAGAATGCCATGGGTGTTAGGTATATTACAATGTAATCTAGATTATTGACTCTAGTGCAAGTGGGAGATCAAGGAGATATGCCCTAGAGGCAATAATAAAGTGGTTATTATTTATATCTTTATGTTTATGATAAATGTTTATATATCATGCTAGAATTGTATTAACCGAAACATTAGTACATGTGTGATATGTAGACAAACAAGAAGTCCCTAGTATGCCTCTTAAACTAGCTTGTTGATTAATAGATGATTAGTTTCATAATCATGAACATTGGATGTTATTAATAACAAGGTTATGTCATTGTGTGAATGATATAATGGACACACCCAATTAAGCGTAGCATAAGATCTCGTCATTAAGTTATTTGCTATAAGCTTTCGATACATAGTTACCTAGTCCTTATGACCATGAGATCATGTAAATCACTTATACCGGAAAGGTACTTTGATTACACCAAACACCACTGCGTAAATGGGTGGCTATAAAGGTGGGATTAAGTATCCGGAAAGTATGAGTTGAGGCATATGGATCAACAGTGGGATTTGTCCATCCCGATGACGGATAGATATACTCTGGGCCCTCTCGGTGGAATGTCGTCTAATGTCTTGCAAGCATATGAATGAGTTCATAAGAGACCACATACCACGGTACGAGTAAAGAGTACTTGTCAGGAGACGAGGTTGAACAAGGTATAGAGTGATACCGAAGATCAAACCTCGGACAAGTAAAATATCGCGAGACAAAGGGAATTGGTAATATATGTGTATGGTTCATTCGATCACTAAAGTCATCGTTGAATATGTGGGAGCCATTATGGATCTCCAGATCCCGCTATTGGTTATTGGTCGGAGTGAGTACTCAACCATGTCCGCATAGTTCTCGAACCGTAGGGTGACACACTTAAAGTTGGATGTTGAAATGGTAGCACTTGAATTATGGAATGGAGTTTTTGTTCGGAGTCCCGGATGAGATCCCGGACATCACGAGGAGTTCCGGAATGGTCCGGAGAATAAGATTCATATATAGGATGTCATTTTATGTGAAATAAAATGTCGCGGAAGGTTCTATGGAAGGTTCTAGAAGGTTCTAGAAAAGTCCGGAAGAAACCACCAAGGAAGGTGGAGTCCACATGGGACTCCACCTCCATGGCCGGCCAGCCCTAGATGGGGTGGAGTCCCAAGTGGACTCCACCATAGGGGGCCGGCCACCCCCCACATGGGAGGTGGGAATCCCACCTTTGGGTGGGAGTCCTAGTTGGGCTAGGTTTCCCCCCTCCTATGGAAGGTTTTGGTTTCGGGTCTTATTCGAAGACTTGGACACCAACACTTGGGATCCACCTATATAATGAGGGGCCAAGGGAGGGGGCCGGCCACCCCCAAGACCACAAGTTGGCCGCCCCCCATAGAGTGGCCGGCCACCCCTCCCAAACCCTAGCCAAGCTCCTCTCCTCCATATTGCCCGCATAGCTTAGCGAAGCTCCGCCGGACTTCTACACCGCCACCGACACCACGCCGTCGTGCTGTCGGATTCAAGAGGAGCTACTACTTCCGCTGCCCGCTGGAACGGGGAGGTGGACGTCGTCTTCATCAACAACCGAACGTGTGACCGAGTACGGAGGTGCTGCCCGTTCGTGGCGCCGGAACCGATCGTGATCAAGATCTTCTACGCGCTTTTGCAAGCGGCAAGTGATCGTCTACCGCAGCAACAAGAGCCTCATCTTGTAGGCTTTGGAATCTCTTCAAGGGTGAGACTCGATACCCCCTCGTTGCTACCGTCTTCTAGATTGCATCTTGGCTTGGATTGCGTGTTCGCCGTAGGAAAATTTTTGTTTTCTATGCAACGTTATCCTACATACTCTGCCTTTGTTTGTAGAATCTGTCACAATATTTAGAACTGATCTAAATCTAGCATAGACTTCTTCTAGCTCATTATGCTACCTTTTAAACAACATTTAGCCTAATTGAGATTAAAATTTTATTTTTATATGTGATCAAACTAATATCGGTGCAACACCTTACAGCGATTTGTTTGTCATTACCCCATACAAAAACTATATATATATATATCCTTGGTTCTTCTAAAGCACTCAGGGATATTCTTGCTGTTGTCCAATGATCATTACATGAATCATTCTGATATATGCTCGTAATACTTTAGAGCACATGACGTATGACTTTGTACATATTATTCGTGATCTAAAGTCACTCATGTGTTTTTACTCATTGAGTGTCAAATACACTCAAGTCTTGTTAAGCCTTCACATGAAAAAGAACCCCTTCTTAATATTTTTATACTGAACTACTTCAATATTCATTCTATGTACTTTGACTTAAAATTATTATGTGTTTCAATCTATCTTCATAGATGTTGACACTAAATATGTTTCAGTCCATATCCTTTCATTGAAGTTAATTCTGAATGAAACCTTTTATTCACATCAAGTATATAATTACATCATTTATAATCAACGATATGTCATCTACATAAAGTATTATAAATATGTCTCAGCGCTCCCACTTAATTTCTTGCAAATGCAAGCATCTTCATCGTTTCTGATGAAATCAAAAACTCTTTGAATATTTCATCCGGTGAAGATTCCAACTCCGCGATACTCACTTCATCCAATTGAAGTTCGTATAGACTCGTTGATAGACAGGAGCCGCCTTGTATCCTCAACAGTTGGCTCCCTACAGTAATACTTTCGGAACACGGCAATCACGGCTCGGCAAAACCTGTACATGGCCTCAAGGCAGGTGCTCTCACCCATTCGAAGATACTAATCGAATATATCCGCAACCATTCCATATGAGAGCATGCGAATAGCCGCGGAGCATTTTTGGTAGGAGGTGAAGCCGGCAGGTACGCGCCGGAGCCAAGCCCGAGTACGATTCTGCTCTCCCGTGCGGCGACAACGGAGCCGACGGCGAGTACTGCGGCGCTGCGGCGGCGGGCGGGGCTGGGGAGGTGGCGTCGCACTAGGGCAGCAAAGAAGGGAAAAAGAAGGAAATCAAAGCGGCCGATTTCGCTATCCCTGACTTGTAGCCTTGCAGAATCGGGTAAGAAATGGAGAACGCTCGGCCCGGACAGATGCCCTAAGCCTGAAGGACTGAGGGCCTGTTTGTTTGGGCTGTGGCTGGCTGGCTGTGCAGGGAAAGCTGCTGTGCAGAGAAAGCTGCTGTCCAGTAAAAGCTGCTTTTTCAAATTTCACTGTTTGGCAATTTAGCTGGCTGTCTGGCTGTGAACATATGAATTGTCTGAAATACCCCAAGTTTCGAGAACATATTTATGCTGACTTAAGTGTATAAATATATCTATGACTATAAAATAATATGAATATAGCTATGTAATTACTCCGCGAGCAATTCATTTGCACTATATAATACATGTGTATAGCTTTGTAATTACTTCGCGGGCAATTCATTTGCACTAGCAGATAATGTGCACCGGTATATTTTCTACATGAGCCATTTGAAATGTACACGTATCTAAAAAATTTACGCAGAACTAGTACTCCTCGACAGCAAGTTCTAGTACTACTACTCGGGACATGGGAGCAACATCAACCAGAAAACATTAGTAGTCCACGGCCGCAGCGCACGCAAGTGAGCAAGCAAGCTGGAGCAACAGCCGTCAGTGAGTCGACGGTGGGCAGGACGACGGCCCGGAGCAGGTTGGGATGAGCTCGGCCAAGACGGGGGAAGCGCTAGTGCAGGTGGAGACGGACGGTCGGCGGCAGGCTGGGCAGCAGCTGTCGGGGCGCCGCCGCGGCAGCGGCTTTTGGCGGCAGCACTGGATTGGATCGGGAGAAACAGAGAATGAGGAACCCTATTCAATCCTCTCATACGGGGTGGGTGCAAGGGAATAACGGTTCGGCCAAGCTCGGTGGCAATCCACCGTAAATACAGCTAAACGAAATGGTCAGTTTAAAAAAACGATTCGGCTGATGAGGGGAAGCTGCGGGAAGCACCTCCAAACGTGCTTTCCCGTACTGGCCTATTTGCTGCTTTGGGCTTTGGCAAAGCCAATTCTCAAAGCCACCCGTTTGGTTCGTTTGGGTGGCTTTTTCCACTGAAAAGCTGAAAAAAGCCCAAACAAACACCCCCTGAAGCCTCTCGGCCTCTGCCGCTGCTGTCTGGAAGCGAAGCGGCAGAGGAGACGAGACGAACGCGGGGAAGCTAGGCCAAAGCGAAGCAAAGGGCAAAAGCTACTCCCCTCCCGGCTCCCGCTAGCGCTAGCGCTAGAGCCTAGAGCGATGGGAGAAATTAGGTACGCACGAGCCCCCCGCTCCCCTCCCGCTCCCGCTCCCGCTCCCGCTACCTCCTCTTCCCCTCCCCACCCTCGGCTCGGGCTCGGGCTCGCGGGGCTCCATCTTCCTCAAGGACGGGCCCAGCCAGCCCAAATACTCACCCTCCCCCTCTCCCTCCCTCTCGCCACCCACAAACCCTAACCCTAGCTCCCCGCCCCCGCCCCCGGCTCGCCGCCGCCCCATCTTCGCAGCCCCGCTGCTCGCCCCCCGAGGTAAGGCCAGCCAGCCCCGGCGTTTCTAGGGTTCTTCTCCGCCGTGGCGAGGGGGTTTGGGTTGTTTTTTGGGGGTGCACGCGCGGGTCTCCAGTTGCTCGCCGCCGCGCTCCTGCTCTCCCCCATCAGCGGCTCGAGGCTTGATTTTGGCGTCCTCTCTTCTAGTATGTTTTAACTTGCTCTCGCCGCCTTCTCTCCCACTCTCAGTCTCACTCTATGTATGCACTACACCACTAGTGTCTACTATGGCCTTGCTGCAAGCTCATGTTCGGCGGGATTGGGGTGCCACACCATCTGACCACTATTGACAGATAGCCCTTCTCATCCTGGCTTGATATGATAGCCCGGCTTCACTCCACGAATCTGCTGGCTAGCTGCAGTTTATGCCTTATTATAACACCGCACCATGATTCATTGTAACCATCTCACTGCAATGCACGCAGGTAGCGCCGCCGCCCCCGGCTAGCCCAGCCCATCTTCTCCAGACGAGCCGCCCGCCCGCCCGCCCGCCGCGCCATGGAGGGGCTCCGGAACCCTCCGCTCAGCGCCTCCGCCGAAGTCGTCATGAAGAAGAGGCCCAGGAGCGTCGCCTCCAGGAAGCCAAGGCCCAAGGAGCAGCTCGCCTCCGAGTACAAGGACATCTCCTGCACGCCCTCCCCGGACGACCACCTCGGCACCAGCCACCGCAGCAGGAAGGAGCTCTTCCTCAACGGCCCTCAAATCAGGGGCTCCAGGCCGCATGACGTGTCCAACAAGGCTAGGAGAGAGGACAGGGATCATGATGCTCGCACCGGCGCTGTAAACCATAGCAGCCCTGCGCCGTCCTTCTCAACAAACTCTGGACCCCCCCTCGACACCTCACACTTGCCCTCACCAGACACCACTAATGCGCCACCACCACCAAATAGGTTGAGAAAAGTTAAGCTCAAGGTTAGCGGACTTAACCGGACTATGCAGACCAAACCCATCCAAGAGGTTGCTGACGCTGGCCCTCCTGGCACGTCGGATGCCTCTTCTCATCACCATAAGCACAAGGTTAGCCGTTTCTACTCTATTTTTTTTTTAAAGTAGCAGCTTAGCATTGCGCAGAACATGGCTATTATTAGATATTTAAAACTTGTCTATTTTTCAAGTAGCAGCTTAGTATTTCTCAATGCTAGTATTTGTCGTATTCGTCCGAATAGTAGCCTTTGTCGGATGTCCGAATAGTAGTAGTCTATGTTGCAGCGGAGTATATGCTAATGAGTCCATGTCGTTTTGCTGTCGGGTCAACTCTCTTGCCCTGACTTTTCAAAATGCCCTGTTATGCTTTCTATTAGGTACTATATGCTTGACTGACATGGTAAATATATTTAAGTAGAAGCTTAGTATTGCACTGAACATAAAACTTGTCTATTCTTTCAAGTAGCAGCTGATATGGTGAGATGTTTTTATCTCTCATTTAACTGTGCGATGCACTTATTGTGGAGCTTAATGGAATAACTCTACTCCACTCAATGGTAGTCTTTGTCGTATTTGGAATGGTAGCCTTTGTTGGATGTCCGAAATCCAAATGGTAGTCTCTGCTGCAGTGGAGTATATGCTAATTAGCCCATGTCATTTTCCTGTTGGGTCAACTCTCCTGTCCATGATTTTTTTTTAAATCCCCTGTTATGGTTTCTCTTAGGTACCTGCTTGACTGATATGATAAATACGAGTTACTATATTTTAAGTAGCAGCTTCGTATTGCACAGAATATAAAACTTGTCTATTTTTTCAAGTAGCAGCTGATATGGTGAGATGCTTTTATCTGTCATTTAACTATACAATTTACTTATTTTGGAGCTTAATGAAATAACTCTACTCATTCAATTATTGCGAATGTGAAAATAAGACCAATATGGCTGTAACAAGGATTACCCTTTTGTCGGATTCAGAATGGTAGTCTTTGTCGGATTCGGAATGGCAGTCTCTGTTGCAGCAGCGAGTGTATGCTAATGAGTCCATGTAGTTTTGCTGTTGGTTCTACTCTCTTCTCCACGACTTCTCAAAATTCCTTTTTATGGTTTCTCTTAAGTATCTGCTTGACTGATATGGTAAAGACGAGTTACTATATTTAGGTAGCAGCTTAGTATTGCACAGAACATAAAACTAGTCTATTTTTTCAAGTATAGCAGCTTAGTATTGTTTGTAGGTAGTTGGTGAGATGCTTTTATATGTCATTTAACAGTACAATGTACGTATTTTGGAGCTTAATGAAATAACTCTATGCGTTCAATTATTGCAAATGTGAAAATAAGACCAATATGTCTGTAACAAGGATTACTCTTTTGGATCTCAAGAAAAAGGATTACTCTTTTGTCGGATTCGGAATGGTAGTTTTTGTCGGATTCGGAATGGTAGTCTTTGTCGGATTCGGAATGGTAGTCTTTGTCGGATTCGGAATGGCAGTCTGTATTGCAGCGGGGAGTGTATGCTAATGAGTCCACGTAGTCTTGCTGTTGGCTCTAGTTCTTGTCCATGACTTTTCAAAATGCCTTGTTATGGTTTCTCTTAAGTATCTGATTGACTGAAGTGGTAGATGGGAGTTACTTCGTTTAACTTGCTGGGCTCTAAGTTGCTCCCTCTTTTTTTATTAGGATTCTGGTGAGCAGAAGCATTACAGTAGAAGCAAAGATACTCATGGTAATCGCACTGATGGAAAACGTGGAGATAAGCAGGACATTTCACCATCTTCTGACCTTGTTCGCAAGAGCAAAAGGGTTCCTAAGAAGCGAACTCTTGATTCTGATGATGAAGATGGTGAATTACGTTATCTTGAAAAACTTAAGGTGGCCAAAGCTGCACAAGAACATCCCATAGCTACTAACAGTCCTCTAGCTTATGGTTATGGCGAGGATGGTCTCAGGAAAAAGAAGCTACCCAAGGTTTCTAGAACTAAGGGCTCTCCATATGAAGTGGACAATGACTTCACAATGTCACAATCTAGCAGAGATGATAGGAAAAACTTGGAATTGGAGGATGGTGATGATTTTATTGAAGAGGATGAATCTGGGTTGGATGAGCCTAGGAGACTGAAGGAAGCTGATTCACCTTCAAGTGTAAAGGTTGAAGCTCCTGGCCTCACAACCAGGCAGCGAGCCCTTCATGGCAGGGTTGGCCATGGTGAAAGTGTGATTGAATATCCTGACGGATTGCCAGCTGCTACATCAAGAAGTACAGTTCCTAGTATATATGTTTATATGACTATTTATTAGTCTGATGTGCTGTGCCTCAGATAGGATGCTAAATGGTGTTGGTATTTAATGTGCAGAGCAAAAGGAGAAGCTTCCAGACGTGGAGATACAAGCCAAGAAAGCAGAAGTGGCTCAGAGGCGTAAGATGCAAGTTGAGAAGGCAGAGAGGGAGCAACAGGTTTGTTTCTGGTTGATAGTTTCTTTTTCCTGTTTGGTGACCAGCTTTAATGATTTCTGCTGTACAGGCTGAAGCAATGAGGAAAATACTTGGGATTGATACTGAGAAGAAAAAGGAAGAGAGGAAACAGAAAGAACGGGAAGACAAGGTACAGTTCTCCGGAGTTGTGCAGTAGCTGTCATTTCTTCCCTTGCTAGCTATAATGGTAATTACATTATTTCTTCTCATTCTTTCCCGCAGGAAAAACAAGCAAGGTTTGAGGAATATAAAAGAAGCTGTATCCAGTGTGTCATGGGACCAGAAGGAACTGTTATTACATTCCCTGATTCCATTGGCCTGCCTAGCATATTTAGTTCGAAACCTAGCAGGTTAGATACTACTGGCCATTTAATGTGTACTATTTTCAGCGGCCCATTTTAGAAATCTCCTTGCAGTTATGAGCTTACACTAAACATCCCTTGCCTGTTTTCATTTTCCCAGCTATCCTCCTCCAAGGGAGAAGTGCGCAGGCCCGTCGTGCCCAAACCCTTACAAGTACCGTGACTCCAAGACAAAGCTTCCACTCTGCAGTCTGGAGTGCTACAAGGCTGTCCAGGGAAGCAATCGGACGATGGCATGCTGATCCCGCAAGTAATGCAGCAACCTTAAACACCAGGGAGCTGGAGAACTGTGTATTTTGCCTAATGCCAGCTTGTTTGCTGTTTCTGTGACATCCCTTATAACCAAGGTTTAAAATAGCGTGCTAAATGAAATAGCGTGGGCCTTCTTCAAACGCTATGGACGCTATATCGTGCTAATTTCGTGCTATATTTCAAATAGCGTTTTGAAAAAATATTAAATATAGTCTAAAAATAAAGGATTTCGCTAAAAAAAAGTTGGATATTTAGTCCAAAAAACGACTGAATCATACATACATAACCACATACAACAAATATATCTCTAATTTTTCAGAAGGCTAACATCAGTATTTCACAAGGCAACAACATAGTATAAATTCTTTATTAAGAATCATCCGCATTAGCGATATTAAGTTCTAATCTACAAAAGGAGCCAATATATTGTAGTTCATCACCACGAAAAAGTGAAAGCAACTTTGATTGAAAAAATAGCGCGCTAACGCTATGAAGTTTTAGCACGATATATCATGGTATTTACGCGCTATTTTAAACCTTGCTTATAACTAGTCTAATGACCGAGCGCATCGGCGACAGATGAGGTGCTTGCTTGCTGGTTTCCCTTTTTGGCTCCAGCTGTGGATGCAAGCAGGGCCTTGTAAAAGAGTTTGGTTCATGTATGTGCTGTCTGACAACTGGGGAATTAACCATATCCATTGTACAGTAGTCTTGAGGCTTCATGTGGTGTTAGTAAATGATGAAATGAGCTGTGTTTGGTTGATATGTGCACTGCATTGTGATTAGTCTCTGGGCGTGTTTGTGAGTTGGTTTTTTTTTTTTTTGAAAAAGTGTGAGTTGGTTTCTGTGAAACTAGATTGGTGGTAAGCCCATAGAAAGGTATAACTGCATTCAAAAACTGCATCCTTTTTTTTTAGAGTAAATCAAATTGCGTTTTCATTGTGCAGCTTGGTGAAGGTGGAACCGTCACACGATTGATGCAAAACTCTAGCTTTCTATGGGCTTACCACCAATCTAGTTGAAAATGGGCAGACACGAGCATATGGGCTGGGCTTTCCGCGGGCCAGTTCAAACTTGTTTCCAATGGGATGATGAAGCGTCGACGAATTGTGAGGATGGAGTCTCTAAAAATAATTGTGAGTAGGGAGAAAAAAAGAGATTGTTAAGTGGTTGATGAAAATGACAAGTCGTATAGACCTCGTGGTTCTGTCTACAGATTATCCTATGTCCTTGGAAGAAATTTGGACAGATAGACTATATATACATACATATACTATATAGAGTTCGACCTAAACCTCCAAAAGGGGAACAAGCGACGAACTGATCAGGTTGTCAGGAAGGAAGGAAAACCAACGTCACAGCGTACGCACTAGCTACGACCGCAAAGCGACTATACGTTCTATCAGAGCTGTCGATAAAAAGGCAAAGCCATATTCCAGAGAAGAAAGAAAAAAGTTGTTAGTGTTGACCAGAACGATCGAGCGTGAGCACCGGCCACACAAGAAGGCCCGAGCGTGATCGACCGGACATGATCGGTACTGGAGTACGCGGGATCTACAGTATTATCTATAGCTGTGGCGCGTGTTGACCTCCCCCCTCGATCTTTTTGCATGTGTCGCCCGGCCGACTTTTCCACCTTGCAACAATCAGTCAAAAGCGACGGGTCACATTTGCCCCAGTGTTTGGCAGCATGTGTTGCATCGGTTCACACAGAAGTGATGCTCTCGATAAAGTGTTCCATCTCTGATCAACCACAATACATGTGTTTGGTTGCTATTTTAGCCATCCATGTAAAACTTCTCCTCACCACATTTAAATATATGGTGATCTTACCATCACACAAGAGCTTAAACACAGGCATAACATAAGCACAACACACAGTTATACAAAACAAACATAACAGAGTAATTAGTACCTAATTCTAGCTTCAGAGTGGTAAGACGCCTACTTAAACCTGGGGCAGACTACCCAAGTCCAAAAGCAATGTTCAACAGCCTCTACAAGCCAACATTACAGTCACATATGCACAAAAACAAATGTTTAACAGCCTCCTAGAGGCGAGCACAACTACTAGCAGCGACGATCAGATAGCAGCAGAGACATGGATCAAGCACGTGCACCTTAACGGCGAGGATCAGCATAAGGGCCCTCGCGATGCCTCTTGCAGCTGAAGATGCTGGAGCACGACGTCTCCTTCCTGAAGACGTTGTCCTTAGGGGTGAAGACGATCGTGTCGTCGACGCGGAGGAAAAGCCTGGCGGCGAACTCGCCCCGGGACTTGATGATGCCGACGCGCTGGGCCGTCCGCTGGAGCTGCACCTTCCACACTCGCAGCGCTCTCCCACGGCGGGCCATTATTCTTCAGCTTGTACTTGCTGATCAGGAGTTGCGCCATGTAGGGCGGCACGGCGAGGGCAAGGAGGTCCGGGATCTCCACCTGCACGAAGAACGCCGGTACCCGCTGCCTGGGAGTGTTCCACAGGTCAGCAGGACGGCCGGTGCGAACCCTTGGCACGGTGATATGCCGGTGCGCTTCCATGAACTCTTCAATGGGGTCACGAAGCTGCACTCGGACGGCCATGTCCCTTGCGTCCAGTATGGGTCCTTCCGGGAAGGTTTCTAAGAAGAGCCAGTTCTGCAGATGCAATGATAATGCAAAGTGTTAGCCATATTTGCGTTGTCAGCACCAGAGAGAGGGATCAACTCCATGATGGCCATGACAATCACAACAAGACCGTAATGCCAATGCCAATGTCCATCATGAAGCTCCATCATAGGGCATGCCAATGCCAATGGCAATGTCAAGCTCCGTCATAGGACAAGTCCATGATGTAGTGCATGCCAATGTCAAGCACTATCATGGACTTGACATTGTCAAGTCAATGTCATGACAAGACAATGTCCATTCCATGATGGAGCTTGAGCTTGTCATCCATGACATGCAGCGCACATTGACATGAATCATATCTATATTCACGTCAATCGAAGTAGCTGGATAATAATCTGATCTACAATGCCATCGAATTGATCTACACTCGCATCTATCAGATGAGAGAGCGAGTGAGAGTACTTACGATGGGGTGGAGTGAAAGCGGCCCCGTCGGAGGAGGAGGAGGACAGCGCCGACATTTCCTTGAGGAGGTCGCACTCCAAATCCGGGTGGAGGAGGAGGAAGAGCCGGAGCAGCGGTCGTCTGGTAGGGTGCCAGTGCCGCGGTCGGGAAGCGGGGCGCCAATGGAGATGTCGGCTGCCGACGAGCACGTGGTCGGCCGAACGGCGGCGGCGCGACGCGCCATTCGGAGAAGTCGGACGCGGCATGCCCCACGGCATCGGCGCGTGCATCGGGGTCGACGCGAATCCCGGTGGGGGCTCCATCTCCATGCTGGAGCTTAGTGCACCTGCTGCCATTGCCGCCGCCCTCGCCGACGGAAACCCTAGGGGACAGGGGTCAAAAACCCCGGAGTCGAGGGATCCGCTGGTGGAATCCCGGCGGCTTGAAGAGCGGCGATAGCCGCGCTGCGAGTTGCCATGCCGACTGGCCTCGTACCCGCGAACGGCGACAACCGATTCAACACCGGTACGCGATTGGCATTGATCTGCGCCGTTGAATCGTGGCCACCGACCTCATACTCGCGGACGATGCGAAAGAGCGCCTCGTTGGACCTCGTGACCATCGGCCGGACGGATGGATCCATCGGCGCTGGAGCATAAGGAGGCGAGGAGGCCATGGGCGGCGGTTGATGCGACATGGCTGTGAGTGTCAGTGAAAGATTGAATGGGGAGAGAGGAGGGAACCGGTGACTGGAAGGGAGCGAAGGCAAAGACAACACAGTATCTCACGCGCTTCTCCACGCTTGCAACCGTTGCACAAGGGCGTGCAAAATGACACGACAACGGGACATGCCTGCTAGAAACTGCCGATTCGGGCGTGTCCCATTTGAGAACCGATTGGGCAGAACACAGAGGGCTTCCAGGCAACCAAACGGGCCGTAGATGTTTCTGAAGGAGATATGCCCTAGAGGCAATAATAAAGTGGTTATTATTTATATGTTTATGTTTATGATAAATGTTTATATATCATGCTATAATTGTATTAACCGAAACATTAGTACATGTGTGATATGTAGACAACAAGAAGTCCCTAGTATGCCTCTTAAACTAGCTTGTTGATTAATGGATGATTAGTTTCATAATCATGAACATTGGATGTTATTAATAACAAGGTTATATCATTATATGAATGATATAATGGATACACCCAATTAAGCGTAGCATAAGATCTCGTCATTAAGTTATTTGCTATAAGCTTTCGATACATAGTTACCTAGTCCTTATGACCATGAGATCATGTAAATCACTTATACCAGAAAGGTACTTTGATTACATCAAACGCCACTGCGTAAATGGGTGGTTATAAAGGTGGGATTAAGTATCCGGAAAGTATGAGTTGAGGCATATGGATCAACAGTGGGATTTGTCCATCCCGATGACGGATAGATATACTCTGGGCCCTCTCGGTGGAATGTCGTCTAATGTCTTGCAAGCATATGAATAAGTTCATAAGAGACCACATACCACGGTACGAGTAAAGAGTACTTGTCAGGAGACGAGGTTGAACAAGGTATAGAGTGATACCGATGATCAAACCTCGGACAAGTAAAATATCGCGTGACAAAGGGAATTGGTATCGTATGTGAATGGTTCATTCGATCACTGAAGTCATCGTTGAATATGTGGGAGCCATTATGGATCTCCAGATCCCGCTATTGGTTATTGGTCGGAGTGAGTACTCAACCATGTCCGCATAGTTCACGAACCGTAGGGTGACACACTTAAAGTTGGATGTTGAAATGGTAGAACTTGAATATGGAATGGAGTTCGAATATTTGTTCGGAGTCCCGGATGAGATCCCGGACATCACGAGGAGTTCCGGAATGGTCCGGATAATAAGATTCATATATAGGAAGTCATATTCCAAGTTGAAAATGATCCGGTGCATTTATGGCAGGTTCTAGAAGGTTCTAGAAAAGTCCGGAAGAATGGCACTTTGGAAAGTGGAGTCCCGAAGAGACTCCACTTGCATGACCAGCCAACCCTAAAGGGGAGGAGTCCAAGGTGGACTCCCCTAGGGTGGCCGGCCAACTCACCTCAAGGAAAGGTGGGAGTCCCACCTTGGGTAGGACTCCCTCCTTGAGTAGGTTTCCCACATATGGGAGGTTTTAGTGTTGGGGTCTTATTCGAAGACTTGGACTAGAACTCTTGGGGCTTCCACCTATATAATGAGGGGCATAGAGAGGGGGCTGACCACTTCAAGCCTCAGCCTTGGCCGCACCCCTTAGAGGGCCGGCGCCCAACCCCCCTCTCTCCCCAAACCCTAGCGGTCTCTCTCCTCCACCACATCCCGCACGCTTAAGCGAAGCTCCGCCGGATTTCTCCACCACCACCGACACCACGCCGTCGTGCTGTCGGATTCAAGAGGAGCTACTACTTCTGCTGCCCGCTGGAACGGGGAGGTGGACGTCGTCTTCATCAACAACCGAACGTGTGACCGAGTACGGAGGTGCTGCCCGTTCGTGGCGCCGGAAGCGATCGTGATCAAGATCTTCTACGCGCTTTTACAAGCGGCAAGTGAACGTCTACCGCAGCAACAAGAGCCTCATCTTGTAGGCTTTGGAATCTCTTCAAGGGTGAGACTCGATACCCCCTCGTTGCTACCGTTTTCTAGATTGCATCTTGGCTTTGGATTGCGTGTTCGTGGTAGGAAATTTTTTGTTTTCTATGCAACGTTATCTTACAGTGGTATCAGAGCCGTGTCTATGCATAGATGGTTGCACGAGTAGAACACAATGGTTTTGTGGGCGTTGATGCTCTTGTTATCTTTAGTTGAGTACTTTGCATCTTTATGGCATAGTGGGATGAAGCGGCTCGGACTAACTTTACATGACCGCGTTCATGAGACTTGTTCCTCGTTCGACATGCAACTTGTATTGCATAAGAGGCTTTGCGGGTGTCTGTCTCTCCTACTATAGTAAAGATTCAATTTACTCTTCTATTGACAACACTAGTATCACCGTTGTGGTTCATGTTCGTAGGTAGATTGGATCTCACTCGAAAACCCTAAACCACGTAAAATATGCAAACCAAATTAGAGAACGTCTAACTTGTTTTTGCAGGGTTTGGTGATGTGATATGGCCATAATGTGATGATGACTATGTATGAGATGATCATTATTGTATTGTGGCAACCGGCAGGAGCCTTATGGTTGTCTTTAAATTTCATGTTGAGTAGTATTTCAAAGTAGTTGTAATAGTTGCTACATGAGGTGAACAATCATGAAGACGGCGCCATGGACCTTGACGCTACGCCGACGATGATGGAGATCATGCCCGTTGATGATGGAGATCATGTCCGTGCTTTGATGATGAAGATCGAAGGCGCAAAGACTAAAGGGCCATATCATATCACATATGAATTGCATGTGATGTTAATCCTTTATGCATCTTATTTTGCTTAGATCGCGACGGTAGCATTATAAGATGATCCCTCACATTAATATCAAGATAATAAAGTGTTCTCCCCTCGTATGCACCGTTGCCAAAGTTCGTCATTTCAAAGCATCTCGTGATGATCGGATGTGATAGATTCAACGTTCATATACAACGGGTGTAAGCCATGTTGCACACGCGGAATACTTGGGTTTGCTTGACGAGCCTAGCATGTACAGACATGGCCTCGGGACAACGGAAACCGAAAGGTTGAACACGAGTCATATGGATGATATGATCAACATGTTGATGTTCACCATTGAAGCTACATCATCTCACGTGATGATCGGTTTTGGTGTAGTGGATGTGGATCGTGTACCACTTAACAACTATGAGGGATGTTGTATTAAGTGGGAATTCATTAGTAATTAGATTAAAACATGAACTAATTATCATGAACTTAGTCTGAGTAGTATTTTGAATTAATTTTGTAGTATTGGCATCCGTTTACTACTATGCGCTAGTCTTGTAATTGAGATAGAAATACTGTTAAAATCTGACAAGAAACTTTACGGATTGGTACCGTATTGTTAAAGAATCAAGAATTGATTAAGTCCTATTGCAAACTTTTAGTAAACCTCACATTATTGATTCAAAGAGCTATGGTTTCAATTAGTACCTAAAGTTGTCTTGTCTCCGTGAAACTTGAAGTTCAAATTTGTTTGAAAAGTAAGGAGCTGAAAATTTAGTTTTCAGAAATAATCTAGGTATGAGATATAAGTGATATCTAAGACCTTATTGCAAGATGATAGAATATAATTTGGTGAGACTACATAAACTCATAAGTTTTATGGGAATGTACGAAGGTTGAAGACGCAAGGCGTCACAATCCTCCAACTATTGGGGCACTAACGATATTCGCATATCCATGAAGTGACCATCCTTAATATGCACCGTTGCTAAGACTCGTCGTTTCGAAGCATCACGTGATGATCGGGTGTGATAGATTCTACGTGTGCATACAACGGGTGCAAGCTAGATTTGCACATGCAAATACCAAGGTTAAAACTTTACGAGCCTAGTATGTACAGACATGGTCTCGGAAAGTCGTCATGATATGATGGATAAAATTATGAGTGAAATTGTTCATCATATTACAAAGTTACTAATAGTGAAATCTGGAACACTTGTCATATGATGATCAACGTCAAAGTAAGAATCTCAAGGTTATTGGTATTTGACCAACAAACCTAGAAGTTAATGATGTTGAAGTGTTTTTCTGAATAATGAGGAAAGCTAAAAGAGAAACTACAAAAGATATTTTGGCAGAAAGAAAAAGACTAGAAAGTCTAGCTCAGGTGTATATACATGATATACATGTTATGGTTGTATTCCTAGTTTGGTCACACAATGAAATTCTTGGGTATTATTACCATATTGGTTGGTATGAAATGTCATACAAAACAACGCAATACAAGAATACAATGGCCTAAGTGACTGACAAGGAATATGATAGGAATGCACTTCTGGAACAAAAATAAAGTGTTATTATGTTCGTCGTTGGCATCCTATCTAGCCCTTAGAATTTATAATAAAGAACTTAATAATTGTTATTTTGCTCTGGTCAAATGAAAAACAATGAGTTGTTCAAATTATGACATTACTCCATGTACGATGGATAAGTTATTATAAATCTTAATGGTGAAACACACATACATAACACTGACGCTAAAATGCCATAAGGCAAATGATTTGAATTCCACTTATTTGTGGAACCGCCATTTAGGTCATGTTAGAAAGGAACACATGAAGGAACTCCATGCAAATGGATTTTTGGAGTCATTTGATTTTTGAATCGTTTGGCGCTTGCAAATCTTTTCTAAAGAGAATGACTGAAATACCGTTCATAGGCCAAGAGTTGAACGGGCAACTAACTTTGTGAAAAAATACATGATGATGTATGTGGTTCACTGGGCATAGGTTGTGCGGGAGATTCTTCTACTTCATGAAAACTTCCAACAATGAATTGAGTATATATGTGGATATATTCGATAAGGAAGAAAGTTTGAAACATTTGAATGGATTCAAATAAATTTCAGCATGAAGTGGAAATCATCGTAATAGAAAAGTCAAATATCTATGATTGGATCATGGTGGAAATATTTGAATTACGAGTTTTAGCGAACATCTAAGAGAGTTATGAAATTGTTCTACAACTCACATTTCTTGGAGTATCATAATGATGATATAGTATCCGAGATATGTATCCAAACCTTGTTGGATCAATGATGAGATAAAATATTGATGCCATTATATTTTTGTGGATTATGCTTTAGTGACTACCGCTTTTACACTGAATAGAGCATCATCATGATCCGATGAAATGACATCATACAAGTTATGACATGGGTATAAACCCTAATAGTCTTTTCTTTAAATTTTGGTCTAAAAGTTAACAACCAAAATCGGATGAATGTCTTTGTTGGTTATCCCAGAGAATTGATTGGGAATTCTTCCCACTATGGAGACAAAGACAAAAGTGTTTGTCAATGTTTCTTATTTCCAAGAAATTGTTTCTAGTGAAGTTTTTGAGTGGGAGGACAATATAATTTGATAAGTTTTATGAACCTGAGCATAATGATCAGAGTAGCGCAGCATCGGAATTTGTTTCGGAAGCGGCCACGACGATCATGGCTCCCATGACTACAAAGTGTTTTAGCCATGGAGATCAAAGTACATATTGAACCTTGTAGGTATGGTTTACTTTGTGATCAAATAAATGATTTGTGAACAAAGGATTGATTTTGAACAATCATAAACCAACTACAAACAAAGAAGTTATGATGGGCCCTGACTCCGTTAAAATGGCTATACGCCATGAAATCCAAGATAGATAAATATTTTTTGAAAGTAAATGGATCTATTAAATTGATGGACTTGGATGGAATATCCTTGAAGAAGCTCGACTTATCGAAAAAAAAAATTGTTTACGACAAAGTTCAAAGAGTTGACTACGATAAGATTAGATCTTCCGTAACAATGCTTATAGTCTATGTGGATTATTCTAGTAATCACTACATATTTCTTTTATGAGATATGCTAGTAGGATGGCAAAATACATTACTTATCAGAAGTATGTATTAAAGGTGTATACTAGATACAACCAAGAGTTTTGCTGATCCATGGAATACTAGATAGGTATACAAACTTCAATTGGATAAAGTGAGTATCGCGGAGTTGGAATCTTCACCAGATGAAATAGTCAAAGAGTTTTTGATTTCATCAGAGACGATGAAGAGGCTTGCGTTTGCAAGAAATTAAGTGGGAGCGCTGAGACATATTTATAATACTTATGTAGATGACATATAGTTGGTTATAAATGATGTAATTATATACTTGATTAAAAGGTTTCTTTGAGAAATTAACTTCAATGAAAAGATAATGACTGAAACAAATTTAGTGTCAAGATCTATGAAGATAGATTGAAACACAAAATAAGTTTAAGTCAAAGTACATAGAATGGATATTGAAATAGTTCAATATAGAAATATTAAGAAGATGTTCTTGTCATGTAAAGTTTTAACAAAACTTGAGTGTATCTGACACTCAAAGAGTAAAAACACATGAGTGATTATAGATCACGAATAATATGTACACAATCAGATATCATGTGCTATAAAGTGTTATGAGCATTTACCAGAATGATTCATATGATGATCATTGGACGACAGTAAGAATATCCTTGAGTACTTTAGAAGAACTAAGGATATATATATTTTTTTTTGTATGAAGAAATGACAAACAAATCGCTGTAAGTTGTTACACCAATATTGTTTTTGTCATATATAAAATATAATTTCAATCTCAAATTAGACTAAGTGTTGTTTAAAAGGTAGCACAATGAGCTAGAAGTAGTCTATGCTAGATTTAGAAGAGTTCTAAATATTGTGATGGATTCTACAAAAGAAGGCAGAGTATGTCATTGTTTTGACAATGACAAAGGATGTTAAGTCAAAAGGTTCTTTGAGAACTTGGTGTAGTTCCGACAGAGTCAGAACTTTGAAGCTATATTGTGTATGACAATATTAGTGACATATTTCAGACCGCGGAATTAAGGTTCCACCAGAAGACCAAACATATTTAAATGCCGACTCATTTGGAAATGAGTGATGCGTTGAGACGAAAATGAATTACAAAATACATACGTTTCTGAACGTGTCAGATCCGTTGACTAAAAACCTCTCCCGTGAGCAATACATGATAAAGCACCATAAGGCCAAGGTGTTATATCTTTACAAATGTAAACTAGATTATTGACTCTAGTGCAAGTGGGAGACTGAAGGAGATATGCCCTAGAGGCAATAATAAAGTGGTTATTATTTATATCTTTATGTTTATGATAAATGTTTATATATCATATTATAATTGTATTAACCGAAACATTAGTACATGTGTGATATGTAGACAACAAGAAGTCCCTAGTATGCCTCTTAAACTAGCTTGTTGATTAATGGATGATTAGTTTCATAATCATGAACATTGGATGTTATTAATAACAAGGTTATATCATTATATGAATGATATAATGGATACACCCAATTAAGCGTAGCATAAGATCTCGTCATTAAGTTATTTGCTATAAGCTTTCGATACATAGTTACCTAGTCCTTATGACCATGAGATCATGTAAATCACTTATACCGGAAAGGTACTTTGATTACATCAAACACCACTGCGTAAATGGGTGGTTATAAAGGTGGGATTAAGTATCCGGAAAGTATGAGTTGAGGCATATGGATCAACAGTGGGATTTGTCCATCCCGATGACGGATAGATATACTCCGGGCCCTCTCGGTGGAATGTCGTCTAATGTCTTGCAAGCATATGAATAAGTTCATAAGAGACCACATACCACGGTACGAGTAAAGAGTACTTGTCAGGAGACGAGGTTGAACAAGGTATAGAGTGATACCGATGATCAAACCTCGGACAAGTAAAATATCGTGTGACAAAGGGAATTGGTATCGTATGTGAATGGTTCATTCGATCACTGAAGTCATCGTTGAATATGTGGGAGCCATTATGGATCTCCAGATCCCGCTATTGGTTATTGGTCGGAGTGAGTACTCAACCATGTCCGCATAGTTCACGAACCGTAGGGTGACACACTTAAAGTTGGATGTTGAAATGGTAGAGCTTGAATATGGAATGGAGTTCGAATATTTGTTCGAAGTCCCGGATGAGATCCCGGACATCACGAGGAGTTCCGGAATGGTCCGGATAATAAGATTCATATATAGGAAGTCATATTCCAAGTTTGGAAATGATCCGGTGCATTTATGGCAGGTTCTAGAAGGTTCTAGAAAAGTCCGGAAGAATGGCACTTTGTTAAGTGGAGTCCCGAAGAGACTCCACTTGCATGACCAGCCAACCCTAAAGGGGAGGAGTCCAAGGTGGACTCCCCTAGGGTGGCCGGCCAACTCACCTCAAGGAAAGGTGGGAGTCCCACCTTGGGTAGGACTCCCTCCTTGAGTAGGTTTCCCACATATGGGAGGTTTTAGTGTTGGGGTCTTATTCGAAGACTTGGACTAGAACTCTTGGGGCTTCCACCTATATAATGAGGGGCATAGAGAGGGGGCTGACCACTTCAAGCCTCAGCCTTGGCCGCACCCCTTAGAGGGCCGGCGCCCAACCCCCCTCTCTCCCCAAACCCTAGCGGTCTCTCTCCTCCACCACATCCCGCACGCTTAAGCGAAGCTCCACCGGATTTCTCCACCACCACCGACACCACGCCGTCGTGCTGTCGGATTCAAGAGGAGCTACTACTTCCGCTGCCCGCTGGAACGGGGAGGTGGACGTCGTCTTCATCAACAACCGAACGTGTGACCGAGTACGGAGGTGCTGCCCGTTCGTGGCGCCGGAAGCGATCGTGATCAAGATCTTCTACGCGCTTTTGCAAGCGGCAAGTGAACGTCTACCGCAGCAACAAGAGCCTCATCTTGTAGGCTTTGGAATCTCTTCAAGGGTGAGACTCGATACCCCCTCGTTGCTACCGTCTTCTAGATTGCATCTTGGCTTTGGATTGCGTGTTCGCGGTAGGAAATTTTTTGTTTTCTATGCAACGTTATCTTACAGTTTCCGCATCATGAGACACCCAACCGGGTTGATGTTGACCTACACGGGCTATAGCATTATTAGAGCATCTCCACCATAGGTTCATTTGGGTGCTGGCGTGCCGGTGACGAAATGAGCTCACCGGTTTCTCCCATATGTGTTGACGCTCCCAGAGGCCTGATAGAATAGCCGATACTTCTATCCCGGCCCCAATGCACATGGGGTCGGGATGGGAGCATTGGCAAACGACACAACGTAGGATTTTTCTCCTCCTGGCAGCCACACACATATATTCCCCCACCGTAGCAATTGTCCCATGCTCGCCTCCCACCCCACCCACTTCAGAGTCGCCACAACCATCGACTAGTTCTGATGGAACCACCGTTTCTCGCCGTGGTTCGGGATCAATCCAGCGTTGCTACCAGCTACCTTCTGCCACCGCGACCACACGTAGTCGGTCCCCTCTTCTAAGCTCCGCACGTCCTCTTCGACCCCGACTCACCGACACAAATAACAGAGAACATCAACGATGTTTTCCCGCCTCGCCCACCAAGTATTCATCGGTTTGCCTAGGTACATATCTGCATCACATTTTGACATGTCAAATTGGTGTTTGGCCGTTTGATTGCGTCGTTATTTCGTCCGTAGGCAATCGATAGCGGCGGCGAGATGGTGATTGAACTGTTGATGCAAGAGGAGGCCAATGCCGTCAGGGGGATAATGGTCTTGGCTACTCTTCTTTGTTACCGAGAGCAGCTCAATGTTGTTCCTCGGTGTGGTGGTTGAAGCGTTGGGAAGACAAAGAACAAGGACCGGCATCGACTGGTGGGTGCTATGTTGCTTGATTCCGATTATTTTGCCAACGACGCAACACATACGCCGAGTTATTTTCCACGATGCTTTAGGATGACCAAGGAGCTCTTCCTTCCAAATGAACTATGCAAAATCTTGCTATTTATATATAAAAAAAACCATTTTTTTAAAGACCGACCGTATTAAAAGTTCGGGTACAAGGTAACCCTCGATCCCTCACAATATACTAGCAAGTGCGCCAGCACAGGTAGCACACTATCGGCCTTATAAAATAGGGGTCGCCCATAGAGATGCTCCTATTACCGCTCCTCAAGCCAAACCTAATCTCACTATCCCTGTGTACATGGTAAACTTTCGGTGCAAACACATCCTAGTACATTTGCAGGGCTGTCTTGCAAAAGCCTCGACATTTCCAATCCGAAAAGAATGGCATCTTTCCTTTATAGCACTGTTCATTTCGATCGGATCATACAAACTCTCATATAAATTGTTTCTTTCTTTCTTCCATCTCTTTTAGCTCGAGCCAGGAACGGTCGCTATCCGACACAGGGGGCGCGATGCCCGATGCCTAATTGCTTAATCTTTTCCCTCTCATTGCAGCTGAAATCCCCGCGGGACAAGTGCCCGTGACTGTAGCGCGCCCGGACCTCTACAGTTTCAGGCTTTCGGCTGTAACATTTCGATCGCGTGCAGTGCACACCAGTCATTCTACTGTTCGTTTCCACAGTTTTAGTACGATGCAGATGGTTCGAGAGCAGCAACTGTTTTGGTTTGGACCCTGATTTTTTTTTACAATAACAACGTTTAGGGCCTCCTATTATTCGTGGGTTTTTCAAGGGATCCATGTAGAGAATTGAAACCCTTTCAAAATTTTGCTTGTTTGAATTTTTGTGTGGAATTAAAAGGACTAAGACCATATGTTATCTGAAGCCAGCCCTTGCAAGAACATGTTAAGAAAAAAAAAGTTCTTGAAAAGTTCTGGCAACTCCGGGCCTCCGGCGTAGTAATGCTCGTGCTCTTGAAAAATCGCACACGCATGTAGATGCAGCGATCGGGAAGTCGTCGATGTAGGCAATACGATGGCGACGACCATGATCTCAAGAGGTCGTTATCCCGAAGAAGCTAGTATCGGGATGCGCTGGGAGATAATCCCAGCTCCGGCCACACGGAGATGGGGGACACCCCGATCATATTCCATAGAAAATACTCCCATAAAAATCTTGTAGTCTAAATTTCATAGACAAAAACACGAGACTAGATCTCACGAATAATTCCTTCACCACAATCAAAATGCTCCTCTTCATCTCTTCCTTTAGGATTTTAGTAGACATGATACTTCAATCCTACGGTATTTCTATTCGGTATTTCTATTCGTATATATTTTCTATCCTAGGAATTAAAGGAGTCTTTAACATTGTCCAACTTCTGTTACACCGCCAACCTGGCTTAGGCTGACCATAGTGCTAGTATCATAGGTAGTATCATGCATCCTAGGCCCACGAAAATGATGATGTGTCATCTAATTAATGAGGAGAGATAGGATTAGAGTAATATAGGTAGATACTGTATCATAGCGCACGTTACGAGAAAAGTAAATACCAAATAGATCTTGTACATAGATTTACATTGGGATTCTACAAAATAATAAATTTACAAGTTTATGATACTACACTATAATACCACCCACTATAGAGATAATATCATAGACAAGTATCATATGCATGATACTAATATATGATACTATGCACTATGACCAGTCTTAGCCATCCATCTAATCTTGCCAAAAAGTACATTCAGATTGATTAGTAGTACTACTTTGTTTCATTCCATCCCCTACACGGCTACACTACATATATATGATGATGATTAATAGAAGTGGTACGCGTGCAGAATTAATCAAGCAGATCATCTTTGATGTGAAAAGTGACTTTTCAGGAACATGGTTTAACTCCTGACAATATAGCACTCCAACTCACGCCGTGTGTCCGAGTCTCGCTCTTCTTTTGAGTAAGCATGCACGCACATTACACGGTGACTCGGACTCGATCGGCGAGCGAAGTCACACGATCCGAGGAACAAAACTCACCTTTTTACCCTTTCTTTCTTACCCTTGCAGCAGGAGACATCAAACATGTCACTCCCCAGGCCAGTCAGTCGAGCGGCTAGCTCTCGATCGAGACCATCATCTCGCCGTTCAGTTCAGGTCGGCCATGGCTCGAAAGGTCTTTTTTTTGCCTCGTCTTTTAGCGCTCGCTCGTGGTTAATCATGGGCTCTCCAGCGCGCGTGTCAAAAGCTACCGAGATCTCGTCGCCTCCCCCCGGCCCTTTTCATCTCGAGTGTACTCCATGGACCATGGCATGGCTAGCTCAGCTGCATAAACATGCATGCCGTGCTTTGACCTGCGCATTAGTGATTACGTCTCTGAGAGAAAGGTTTCTTTCCCAAGGACTGATGCAAAGGTGGGGAGCTAGATATAGGAGATGATGGATGAGAATGTCTCGGGGCCAGCTTGGTCGTCCATCCTAGCCCATGCTTGCAAAATTTTACCGTATTTCTCGCCAGGACTATTAAGTGACTAGCTCTCACTGGATTGAAAACTAACTTAGTTTCTTAATCAGATGATATCATCAAATTTTAGTTGCACCCATGTTACAACTCACGATTAGCACGGATCACGAAGCAAATACGACAGTTCAGGACATTTTCCATCTCAAATCAAAACAAGCGGTGACGGATACACCCACACCATACGTGTAAGTACAAAAGTATTTCCGTTTTTCTAGTTGCAAACTTAGTTTTCAATTGCAACCCAACTTACAACTAAAAAAATCTCAGTTGTAACCCAACTTACAACTTAAATGCACAAGTCACGATGGAAATCTGATGGCGTAGGACTCCACTAAGAATTAAGTTGAGAACTAGGTTACTCTTTTGGTTCAAAATTAATCTTACAGTTTTGTTGACTGATCTTTTTTGCTAGAATTAGTGATTTTTCTTAATCTATGTAGAAAAAATAGTAGATTATTCTCTCATGCAGGCGCACTTTTAATCTAGACTAATTAATTGTACATAATAAAAGTTCAAATATATTTACTTAGTTGTTTCACTTACATGTTTTTTCTAAAAATAATTCAGCTGTTGCCACTTAAATAAACAGTATTGGCATCATGCACAAATATATGTGCATCGTGATTTGTGCATTTAAGTTAGCTAGAATGTGACACAATTTTTTCGCAGCCTGCATGCTTTTGGCGAGATATGACATACGAATATTTTGATGGATTATGATAACCTTGCTTTTATAACTAGCTTTTGCTTGTTTACCATATGTTTTAATCAATTAAACTATCACAAACTCTTTTTACCCTAGTACGGGAAAAATTCACATAATGATTTTTTTCTTATTAATTGGTTGACAATTGCCATTGCCAAATATTGTGCCAATTGTTTTGAACTGTAGAATGTGGATTGTGACATTCTTAAATCAGGAGTATTTAACAAAAAAACACAACCAACTAAATACATATATAACTTAAGCATCGATTATGTATAAATCAACTTTTTTATTTCTCATTTAAGTACCGACATCCGCATTTTGTTTAAGAGGTTCACCCTAGAAACATTAAAGATGACAACTCAATTCTATAACTAAAAATTAGGACCGTAATCGGGAGCGGATCACGGGCACCCAGCATGGAGCCACTACGGGAGTCACGCCGTGCGCCGACGGCCCCGCTGACGTGGGCATTACCCTTCGGGTAACCGATGTTGCCCTATCCTGTATTGGCCAACTGGAGGCCCATGAAGACACCCGAAGGCTAGATGGGCCACTAGGTCGGCGCACCAGAAGATTCCTTGACGGGCAAGACAAGGAAGCGAACAAACAAGGAAAGATTGGATCTAAACTACTGTAAATCTAGTCGTATTCGGTTAGACCTCTTGAGACCTGGCCTCCTATATAAAGGCCAGGAGAGGGGCTGCCGAAGGACACGAACAATCTTAGCAATCTTAGCCAGGAAAAGCTTAGAGCTAGGTAACCCTAGCAACAGCAATCTCGCCTAGATCTCAGCCGAACTATTCGGCACCCCATTGTAACCCATTGTTTTCATAATCAAAGAACAGACAGGCAGGACGTAAGGGTTTTACCTCATCGAGGGCCCCGAACCTGGGTAAATCGCTCTCCCCGCTTGTCTGTGAACCGATGTCTCGTGTCAGCCTACAGGATTCCATCAACCCTAAGCCCCTATCGGAGGGCATTGGCGAGGAGTACCCTCGATAATTGGCACCGTCTGTGGGAAATCTGTCGGCACAAGGCAGGTCATCGGCAGCACCAGTTACCTCCGCGGCGTTCTTACTCGAGTCACCGACGCCAGCAAAATCAAGAGACCCGATCCGCTGCGGATCCTTCGAATTTGTGCCGCACCACGAAGAGCTTCATCCGAACTCTATGGCATCGTCTCGCAACACGGAAGCTGTTTTCGGTGGCGTCCACTTCGTCGTCGACTCCGGAGGTTTTCTTCGCCTCCCCGGGGCCGGCGCGCCCCACTCAAAGGTTGTGCCTCAGGAGGGTGTCCCTTTGGCAGCAACCTTAAAAGCTTTGCCCAGAAGCATACGAGAGAGCAACCGGGAAAATCTCGACGCCGCAGCGGGACAAAGAAAGAGACGAAGGAGTTCGCACCGCGAAGAGGAAGGCAGAACAGTAGTCCACTCTCGATGCTATGACATGTCATCAATCAGAGGACGCACCCGTTCTCCACACCTCTCAGCTACAGAGCAACTTGAAGCGCCATGTTATCTCCACTCTTATTTCGATCCTAAGGATGGTCGGGAGAAGTCCAGCCATCTGTTAAGGAACTGCCGACACTTCTTAGAGATTCGGCAGTTCCGCAACGATCTTAGAACTGAAGCCACATCAAGAGTTCACATAATGGAAGAGAAAGCAAGGTCCTATGGTCATCAGCCAGAGCCATATGTACCAGAAGCATACGAGCCAATGGAAAAAGACGAATATGAACCAATCGAGGCATTCCCAGCACTGCGTGGACAGATCAATATGATCCACAAAACCAGCTTTTCGAAAAGAGAAATCAAAAAGTTCTCCCGAGAAGTAAAATACGCGGAAGTTGCCATGGTTGATACGCCGGATTTTATCGATTGGTCAGATCAGAGCATCACCTTCAGCAGGGCGGACCACCCGAAGGCCGTCCCAAGGCCCGGTCACGCGGCCCTTGTCCTGGAAGCACAGATTGGAGGATACAATATGGGCAAAGTATTTATGGACGGTGGAAGCGGCTTGAACCTGTTATTCGCCAGCACAATGAGGGCAATGGGTTTAACAGTCGACATGCTAAAAGAATCCGACACAGGGTTCCACGGCATTATACCGACTCGACCCGCCTACTCGCTAGGTAAAACATCATTGGACGTAGTCTTCGGCACGCCCAGTAATTTCAGGAAAGAAAGGATTGAGTTCGAGGTAGTCGACTGGGAATCCCAGTACCACACCATCCTCGGTAGACCTGCGTTTGCCAAATTCATGGCCGTGCCTCATTATGCATACCTGAAACTAAAGATGCCAGGCAACAATGGGACCCCAATAACCGTTCACGGCAGCTTCGCTCGGTCAGACAACTGCGACAGGGAATTTCAGAAGATCACCTCGAAGTTTGGAGCCAAGGAAGAACTCAACACGATCGACGCCATTACAGATCACACACAGCCACCAGCCGACAATCGAAACACAAGATCCGATGAGTTCGATACTGCGAAGGAAACTAAGAAACTGCAGGTGCACCCTACTGATCCGAAGAAAACGGTCAACACCTCGGCTGACCTAGATGTTGCATAGGAAAGCGCGCTCATCGAGTTCCTCCGTGAGCGCTGGGAGATATTTGCATGGGAGCCATCCGACATGCCAGGTATCCCCAGGGAACTCGCTGAGCACGCCCTAAATGTTGACCCGACAGCCAAGCCGATCTGACAGATCGATGCGGCGATTCTCTGAACCCAAAAGAAGAGCAATCGGTGAAGAAGTTAATCGGCTCCGCAAGGCGGGATTCATCCGAGAGCTTAAGGAATCTGAATGGGTGGCTAATCCAGTCATGGTGCCGAAGAAGGACACAACCGCCCTTCGTATGTGCATCGATTACACTAGCCTCAACAAGCACTGCCCGAAAGATCATTTTCCACTGCCTCGAATAGATCAGATAGTCGACTCTACAGCCGGGTGCGATCATCTCTCTTTCCTCGACGCGTACTCCGGGTACAACCAGATCAAACTGAAGAAGGAGGACCAGGAGTTAACCGCGTTCATCACTCCACACGGCGTTTTCTGTTACAACGTCATGACCTTCGGGTTAAAAAATGCAGGAGCTACCTATCAACGCTGCATGCAAGCCTGCCTCGTGATACGTCTCCGACGTATCGATAATTTCTTGTGTTCCATGCCACATTATTGATGATATCTACATGTTTTATGCACACTTTATGTCATATTCGTGCATTTTCTGGAACTAACCTATTAACAAGATGCCGAAGTGCCGATTCTTTGTTTTCTGCTGTTTTTGGTTTCAGAAATCCTAGTAACGAAATATTCTCGGAATTGGACGAAATCAACGCCCAGGGTCCTATTTTGCCACGAAGCTTCCAGAAGACCGAAGAGGAGACGAAGTGGGGCCACGAGGCGCCCAAACCCTAGGGCGGCGCGGCCTGCCCCTTGGCCGCGCCGACCTGTGGTGTGGGGCCCTCGTGTGGCCCCCTGACCTGCCCTTCCGCCTACTTAAAGCCTCCGTCGCGAAACCCCCGATGCGAGAGCCACGATACGGAAAACCTTGCGAGACGCCGCCGCCGCCAATCCCATCTCGGGGGATTCAGGAGATCGCCTCCGGCACCCTGCCGGAGAGGGGAATCATCTCCCGGAGGACTCTACGCCGCCATGGTCGCCTCCGGAGTGATGTGTGAGTAGTCTACCCCTGGACTATGGGTCCATAGCAGTAGCTAGATGGTTGTCTTCTCCCCATTGTGCTTAATTGTCGGATCTTGTGAGCTGCCTAACATGATCAAGATCATCTATCTGTAATTCTATATGTTGCGTTTGTTGGGATCCGATGAATAGAGAATACTTGTTATGTTGATTATCAAAGTTATGTCTATGTGTTGTTTATGATCTTGCATGCTCTCCGTTACTAGTAGATGCTCTGGCCAAGTAGATGCTTGTAACTCCAAGAGGGAGTATTTATGCTCGATAGTGGGTTCATGTCTCCGTGAATGCAGGGAAGTGACAAATCTCTAAGATTATGGATATCTTGTTGCCACTAGGGATAAAACATTGGTGCTATGTTCAAGGATGTAGTTACTGATTACATTACGCGCAATACTTAATGCAATTGTCTCTGTTGTTAGCAACTTAATACCGGAGGGGTTCGGATGATAACCTGAAGGTGGACTTTTTAGGCATAGATGCATGCTGGATAGCGGTCTATGTACTTTGTCATAATGCCCAATTAAATCTCACTATACTCATCATAATATGTATGTGCATGGTCATGCCCTCTTTATTTGTCAATTGCCCAACTGTAATTTGTTCACCCAACATGCTGTTTATCTTATGGGAGAGACACCTCTAGTGAACTGTGGACCCCGGTCCAATTCTCTATACTGAAATACAATCTCTTGCAATCTTTGTTCTCTTGTTCTCTGCAAACAATCATCATCCACACTATACATCTAATCCTTTGTTACAGCAAGCCGGTGAGATTGACAACCTCGCTGTTTCGTTGGGGCAAAGTACTTTGGTTGTGTTGTGCAGGTTCCACGTTGGCGCCGGAATCTCTGGTGTTGCACCGCACTACATCCCGCCGCCATCAACCTTCAACGTGCTTCTTGGCTCCTACTGGTTCGATAAACCTTGGTTTCATACTGAGGGAAAACTTGCCGCTGTACGCATCACACCTTCTTCTTGGGGTTCCCAACGGACGCGTGCTGTACGCGTATCAAGCTCTTTTTCTGGCGCCGTTGCCGGGGAACGAAGAAAAGTTACACCGCAAAGATTTTCAACTCCCACGTCAACAGCTCTTTTTCTGGCGCCGTTGCCGGGGAGATCAAGACACGCTGCAAGGGGAGTCTCCACTTCCCAATCTCTTTACTTTGTTTTTGTCTTGCTTAGTTTTATTTACTACTTTGTTTGCTGCACTAAATCAAAATACAAAAAAAATTAGTTGCTAGTTTTACTTTATTTGCTATCTTGTTTGCTCTATCAAAAACACAAAAAAATTAGTTACTCGCATTTACTTTACTTATTTCATTATGCTTCCTTTTAATTTTACCGTAAAAAACATGCCGGTAGGGCGCGGGTCTATAATTGGGAGAAATAATAGAGAAGAATTTTTCAATCATGTCAGTACCGTTGAAGATTTTGAAGATAGACACTTGGTAGAACTTGCTCCTACCTATGAAATTGCCGCTGCTGCTTTAGTTCGTATGATGGAAACTAAATTTGTTAACCTCAATCCTATAATCCAACACATGTTTCTTACACTCGGTGATATGGAAGAAGGGGAAAAGAAAGACTTTGTTTTAGAAACCCTTCTTAGAGAATTTGGTGGTATATCAAGAGAGGCTAGAAAGATCTTTGCTAAATATAATATGCTTGGTTCTTATACCAATTTTGTTAGTCTCCTTGAAAAGATGGATATGGATAGAATAAAGTACACTAATAATATTAATGATGGTGGGGAGATCAAAGCACCAATACCATGTAAGCTCCTAGCGATGAATGATGCACTAGAAAATAATTATGCTTGGCTTGTTCCTGAAAATTTGTTTGATGAGAGTAGCAAGCCAAAGACTAATGAAAAGGGGGACGCTAAAACTTATGTATCTAATATACTATGCCTGGTTGAGAAAACTCCACACCCCGCTGAAGATGCACCACCCTTTGATAATACTTGATACACACCTTCTGCGCCTAGCTGAAAGGCGTTAAAGAAAAGCGCTTATGGGAGACAACCCATGGTTTTTACTACAGTACTTTGTTTTTATTTTGTGTCTTGGAAGTTGTTTACTACTGTAGCAACCTCTCCCTATCTTAGTTTAGTGTTTTGTTGTGCCAAGTAAAGTCGTTGATAGAAAAGTTCATACTAGATTTGGATTACTGCACAGAAACAGATTTCTTTGCTGTCACGAATCTGGGCTGTTTTCTCTGTAGGTAACTCACAAAATTATGCCAATGTACGTGAGTAATCCTCAGATATGTACGCAACTTTCATTCAATTTGAGAATTTTCATTTGAGCAAGTCTGGTGCCTCGATAAAATTCGTCAATACGAACTGTTCTGTTTTGACAGATTCTGCCTTTTATTTCGCATTGCCTCTTTTGCTATGTTGGATGAATTTCTTTGATCCATGAATGTCCAGTAGCTTTATGCAATGTCCAGAAGTGTTAAGGATGATTATGTCACCTCTGAACATGTTAATTTTTATTGTCCACTAACCCTCTAATGAGTTGTTCTAAGTTTGGTGTGGAGGAAGTTTTCAAGGATCAAGAGAGGAGTATGATGCAACATGATCAAGGAGAGTGAAAGCTCTAAGCTTGGGGATGCCCCGGTGGTTCACCCCTGCAATTTCTAAGAAGACTCAAGCGTCTAAGCTTGGGGATGCCCAAGGCATCCCCTTCTTCATCGACAACATTATCAGGTTCCTCCCCTGAAACTATATTTTTATTCCATCACATCTTATGTGCTTTGCTTGGAGCGTCGGTTTGTTTTTGTTTTTTGTTTTGTTTGAATAAAATGGATCCTAGCATTCACTTTGTGGGAGAGAGACACGCTCCGCTGTAGCATATGGACAAGTATGTCCTTAGGCTCTACTCATAGTATTCATGGCGAAGTTTCTTCTTCGTTAAATTGTTATATGGTTGGAATTGGAAAAATGATACATGTAGTAATTGCTAAAATGTCTTGGATAATGTGATACTTGGCAATTGTTGTGCTCATGTTTAAGCTCTTGCATCATATACTTTGCACCCATTAATGAAGAAATACATAGAGCATGCTAAAATTTGGTTTGCATATTTGGTCTCTCTAAGGTCTAGATAATTTCTAGTATTGAGTTTGAACAACAAGGAAGACGGTGTAGAGTCTTATAATGTTTTCAATATGTCTTTTATGTGAGTTTTGCTGCACCGGTTCATCCTTGTGTTTGTTTCAAATAACCTTGCTAGCCTAAACCTTGTATTGAGAGGGATTACTTCTCATGCATCCAAAATCCTTGAGCCAACCACTATGCCATTTGTGTCCACCATACCTACCTACTACATGGTATTTCTCCGCCATTCCAAAGTAAATTGCTTGAGTGCTACCTTTAAAATTCCATCATTCACCTTTGCAATATATAGCTCATGGGACAAATAGCTTAAAAACTATTGTGGTATTGAATATGTACTTATGCACTTTATCTCTTATTAAGTTGCTTGTTGTGCGATAACCATGTTCACTGGGGACGCCATCAACTACTCTTTATTGAATATCATGTGAGTTGCTATGCATGTTCGTCTTGTCTGAAGTAAGAGAGATCTACCACCTTATGGTTAAGCATGCATATTGTTAGAGAAGAACATTGGGCCGCTAACTAAAGCCATGATCCATGGTGGAAGTTTCAGTTTTGGACAATATCCTCAATCTCATATGAGAAAAATTAATTGTTGTTACATGCTTATGCATAAAAGAGGAGTCCATTATCTGTTGTCTATGTTGTCCCGGTATGGATGTCTAAGTTGAGAATAATCAATAGCGAGAAATCCAATGCGAGCTTTCTCCTTAGACCTTTGTACAGGCGGCATAGAGGTACCCCTTTGTGACACTTGGTTAAAACATGTGCATTGCGATGATCCGGTAGTCCAAGCTAATTAGGACAAGGTGCGGGCACTATTAGTATACTATGCATGAGGCTTGCAACTTGTAAGATATAATTTACATGATACATATGCTTTATTACTACCGTTGACAAAATTGTTTCATATTTTCAAAATCAAAGCTCTAGCACAAATATAGCAATCGATGTTTTTCCTCTATGGAGGACCATTCTTTTACTTTCATTGTTGAGTCAGTTCACCTATTTCTCTCCACCTCAAGAAGCAAACACTTGTGTGAACTGTGCATTGATTCCTACATACTTGCATATTGCACTTATTATATTACTCTATGTTGACAATATCCATGAGATATACATGTTATAAGTTGAAAGCAACCGCTGAAACTTAATCTTCCTTTGTGTTGCTTCAATACCTTTACTTTGATTTATTGCTTTATGAGTTAACTCTTATGCAAGACTTATTGATGCTTGTCTTGAAGTATTATTCATGAAAAGTCTTTGCTATATGATTCACTTGTTTACTCACGTCATATACATTGTTTTGATCGCTGCATTCACTACATATGCTTTACGAATAGTATGATCAAGGTTATGATGGCATGTCACTCCAGAAATTATCTTTGTTATCGTTTTACCTGCTCGGGACGAGCAGAACTAAGCTTGGGGATGCTGATACGTCTCCGACGTATCGATAATTTCTTGTGTTCCATGCCACATTATTGATGATATCTACATGTTTTATGCACACTTTATGTCATATTCGTGCATTTTCTGGAACTAACCTATTAACAAGATGCCGAAGTGCCGATTCTTGTTTTTCTGCTGTTTTTGGTTTCAGAAATCCTAGTAACGAAATATTCTCGGAATTGGACGAAATCAACGCCCAGGGTCCTATTTTGCCACGAAGCTTCCAGAAGACCGAAGAGGAGACGAAGTGGGGCCACGAGGCGCCCAAACCCTAGGGCGGCGCGGCCTGCCCCTTGGCCGCGCCGACCTGTGGTGTGGGGCCCTCGTGTGGCCCCCTGACCTGCCCTTCCGCCTACTTAAAGCCTCCGTCGCGAAACCCCGGTGCCGAGAGCCACGATACGGAAAACCTTTTGAGACGCCGCCGCCGCCAATCCCATCTCGGGGATTCAGAGATCGCCTCCGGCACCCTGCCGGAGAGGGGAATCATCTCCCGGAGGACTCTACGCCGCCATGGTCGCCTCCAGAGTGATGTGTGAGTAGTCTACCCCTGGACTATGGGTCCATAGCAGTAGCTAGATGGTTGTCTTCTCCCCATTGTGCTTAATTGTCGGATCTTGTGAGCTGCCTAACATGATCAAGATCATCTATCTGTAATTCTATATGCTGCGTTTGTTGGGATCCGATGAATAGAGAATACTTGTTATGTTGATTATCAAAGTTATGTCTATGTGTTGTTTATGATCTTGCATGCTCTCCGTTACTAGTAGATGCTCTGGCCAAGTAGATGCTTGTAACTCCAAGAGGGAGTATTTATGCTCGATAGTGGGTTCAGGTCTCCGTGAATGCAGGAAGTGACAGAAATCTCTAAGATTATGGATGTGTTGTTGCCACTAGGGATAAAACATTGGTGCTATGTTCAAGGATGTAGTTACTGATTACATTACGCGCAATACTTAATGCAATTGTCTGTTGTTAGCAACTTAATACTGGAGGGGGTTCGGATGATAACCTGAAGGTGGACTTTTTAGGCATAGATGCATGCTGGATAGCGGTCTATGTACTTTGTCGTAATGCCCAATTAAATCTCACTATACTCATCATAATATGTATGTGCATGGTCATGCCCTCTTTATTTGTCAATTGCCCAACTGTAATTTGTTCACCCAACATGCTGTTTATCTTATGGGAGAGACACCTCTAGTGAACTGTGGACCCCGGTCCAATTCTCTATACTGAAATACAATCTCTTGCCAATCTTGTTCTCTTGTTCTCTGCAAACAATCATCATCCACACTATACATCTAATCCTTTGTTACAGCAAGCCGGTGAGATTGACAACCTCGCTGTTTCGTTGGGGCAAAGTACTTTGGTTGTGTTGTGCAGGTTCCACATTGGCGCCGGAATCTCTGGTGTTGCGCCGCACTACATCCCGCCGCCATCAACCTTCAACGTGCTTCTTGGCTCCTACTGGTTCGATAAACCTTGGTTTCATACTGAGGGAAACTTGCCGCTGTACGCATCACACCTTCCTCTTGGGGTTCCCAACGGACGCGTGCTGTACGCGTATCACCTCGCGGAGCAGATTGGAAGGAACATTGAAGTCTACATCGACGATATCGTGGTGAAAACAAAGCACGCAGCCACGCTCATCGATGACTTGCGGGAGACCTTTGACAATCTGGACAGATACAGAATTAAGTTGAATCCGAAGAATTGTTTCTTCGTGGTGCCCGGAGGACAAGTACTCGGGTACTTCATATCAGCCAGAGGAATCGAGGCTAATCCCTTGAAGATCAAAGCCATTCTCGACATGGAACCACCAAAGAATCTGCACCAAGTGCAGCAGTTGGCAGGCCGATTAGCAGCGCTTAGCAGGTTCATCGCGAAGCTAGGAGAGAAAGCTTTGCCCTTCTACAATTTGATGAAAAAGTCAGAAAAGTTCGAGTGGACAAAGGAAGCACAAGACTCCTTCGACAACTTGAAGAAAATCCTATCGACCTCCCCGGTGCTCGTGACTCCGCGCGAAAAGGAGACACTGCTGATGTACATAGCCGCTACAGCTCAAGTCTTCAGTAGCGTTTTGGTTGTCGAGCGAGAAGAAGCAGGAAGAGTCCATGGTGTGCAGAGGCCTATTTACTACCTCAGTGAAGTACTTACCCCCGCAAGACAGAGGTACCCTCATCACCAGAAGTTGGCATATGCAGTATGGAGGTCGGCTCGCAAGCTGCGGCACTACTTCACGGAGCACCCGATCAAAGTTGTGAGCGAAGCACCCCTGAAGAGCATAATGACCAACCCAGAAGCCACAGGTCGAGTGTCTCAATGGGCCATCGAGTTAGCACCACACGACATAACTTACGTCAACCGAACGGCGGTAAAATCCCAAATCCTCCCAGATTTTGTGGCAGATTGGATCCAATCACAGACACCAGCGACACCTGACATGTCAGGGTCATGGGTGATGTACTTTGATGGGTCAAAACGGAGTACAGGAGCAGGGGCAGGAGTAGTGCTGATATCACCACAGGGAGATAAAATGAAGTATATACTACGTATGAATTTCTCCCTGCCGACAAACAACGAAGCAGAATACGAAGCACTGCTGCACGGAATGAAAATGGCGAAGGCGTGTGGCGCTACGCGCCTAGAGATTTACGGAGATTCGAACTTGGTGGTCCAGCAGTCAATGAACCTGTGCGACGTAGTCAGTGATAACATGGTTGCTTATCGGCAGCTGTATCAGAACATGGAGGCTAAATTCGAAGGATGCGAGCTTAAGCACATCGGTAGAGCCAGTAACGAGGAAGCCGACACTTTGGCAAACATCGGGTCCACATGCTCCCCCATCCCAGATGGAGTTTTTTACGAAGTGATCGCTCAAAGATCAATTAAAGAAAAGCCGTCTGTAAAATCATCGGGTGAAGAATTGGAAAAAAGCTCACTACAAAAACCTTCGGCTGAAGAATCTCCAGTCCTTTCTTCCGAACAAGTTCTCCTCCTCGAGCCTCTATGGACCAAACCATTCCTAGCGTACCTGTCGAAACAAGAGCTGCCAGAAGACTCTGTGGAAGCTAAGCGAATCGTCAGACGATCAAAGGCCTTCACAGTGATAAATGGTGAGCTTTACAAGCGCAGCATCTCAGGGATCTTCCAAAGGTGCATCGCCATTGACGATGGAAAAGCACTATTACGTGAGATACATGAAGGAACCTGTGGGCATCATGCAGGGAGCAGAGCCCTTGTGGCAAAAGCCTTTAGGGCAGGATTTTATTGGCCAACGGCAGCTTCAGATGCTAGGGATCTAGTCATGAAGTGCGATGCGTGCCAACGTTTCTCGTCGAAACCACACGCTCCTGCAACGGATTTAATGACAATACCCTTGGCATGGCCGTTCGCTCAATGGGGACTCGATCAAGTTGGACCATTGCCAAGATCGTCACCCGGAGGACACACGTACTTACTGGTTGCAGTCGACAAATTCACTAAGTGGATCGAGGCAGTACCAGTGCGAAACCAAAAGGCTGAAACGGCGGTCCAATTCTTTAAAGGAATAACCTGTCGATTCGGTATACCCCACAGCATCGTCACAGACAATGGCTCCAACTTTGATTCTGAAGAGTTCAGGAAATTTTGCGATGATGGAGGAATCAAATTGAAATTCGCATCAGTCTCTCACTCCCAGACCAACGGCCAGGTGGAAAGGATCAATGGCTTAATAGGAGATGGTTTAAAGAAATGCCTTAAAGGCGCAGCTGGAGCCTGGGTTGAAGAATTACCATCTGTGCTATGGAGTTTGCGTACCACCCCCAACAGGTCGACTCAATACACTCCATTCTTCTTGGTGTACAGAGCCGAAGCAGTCCTGCCAGCCGACGTCCGATTTGAAGCGCCTCGAGTAACAGCGTACACAGAGTCCTCCTCCAATATCGCGCTACAGGATGCTGTCGACCTCCTTGATGAAGCACGAGATATTGCCTTAGCAAGAACAACGGTCTACCAACAAGCACTGAGAAATTATCACAGTCGACGAATACGTAGTCGAAATTTCAGTGTTGGAGATATGGTACTTCGGCTGAAGCAAAAAAGACCCTTGAAGCTGGAATCCCCATGGGAAGGACCATACATCATCACCGAAGTGATACCAGGAGGAGCCTATCGGCTCAAAAATCCAGCCTCAGGAAAAGATGTCGAGAATCCATGGAACATTGCGCACTTGCGACGGTTTTATACATAGGATACGATTGTTTTTCAACGGCCTACAAGGTTACTTTGCAATATGAATAAAGATCTAATCAGATTTCTGTTACCCTTTTTTTTTGCTTCAGGCTTTGACACCCGAACGTAAACGTTCGGAACCATCTCCATTGGCTCTAACTCCCATCGGGAGCATTGGCCCAGGAAAAACGTGTTTACACGGTAACATTAATTAAATACTCTCAACGAGAGCTAAGATTAATGACACACAAAAACAACCAGTCGAAGCCTCGAAAGATACGCGAGTGCTGCAGTCGATGGTTACATTAAGATAAGGCTCAAACAGGTGCACCGTGTGACGAAGCCGAACTTTCGCATAAATTACATATCGACTTCGCAATCACATTGCATAAAATACAACGAAGACGTCGAGTAAGCAGGTTGAACTGATCACTCAGCCGCACTCGACAATAAAATATCAATCAAATCAAAGCGTGCTGCGTACGCAGCAAACAGTCTTATGTGAAATACAAGGCTATTACATTTATAATCGGGATCCCCGGTCCCAGTGGGCCTTCAGTTCCTTCTCGAGACATGATTCCATCCGAGAAACAATGGTGTGAGCAGGACCTCTAGCAACATCATAGTACTGGCCTAAATCCCTTTCAGTGTTAGCCACGGCTCTTAAATCTAAAGATGGATGGCATGCCAATATGGAAGCAAAAGCAAGCTCAGCACCAGCTAGAAGTTCTTTCCGCACTAGCAGCCGAATCCTTTCTGGAGACTTGAATCGGGTGAACAAGCCAGACAAAGTTTCGGGTGCCTGATCCAGAGGAAACAAGGTGTGCCAAACCATCGTGAGAAGGGCATAGTATTTGTCAAAATAGTAATGTGCCTTCATCACCCGGTACTTGAACTTCGCCATGATGACGGCCTTCGGACGATGCTGCCATAAACCATGTGTTGGGTGCACAACGTCGGTCATCGCCTCAACCTCTTCATGAATCTTCCTGTCCTCTTCAGCTGCATCCGAAGCCACGACTGGAAAAGGAACGAATGTTAGAACATTCAAGCTATACCTGGAATCAGAAGGCAGGCTAATACTCACAGTTCAAACTTTCGGTAGCAACATGAAGACCATCAAGAGCGTATTGTTCAATGGCAGTCGCTATTTCTCCCTTCTTCTTCACCAAGGCAGCCATCGCACGAAGGGAAGTAATGTCTTTATTTAGACTAGACACCTGGTCACGTAACTGACGAACAAGGCCTGATTCATCGTTACCCGAAGAATTCGGAAAAAGCTCGGCACGGGAAGAAGATGAAGGAATCTGCAGCACGTCCTCACTTCAGACCAAGCATTAATATAAAAACTCCCATCGGGAGCGTTGAGTGCACATCATACAGGCAAAAGGATGTTTGGCAACAGAGCCAAATTTAAAAGTATCGCGAAAATATTATGTACAACAAATCAAATAACAGTTCAAGGATTAGCCGACGTTGAACCAGGGGCTGACTCAGGAGCAGGTTCGGCTTGTGCTTCATCCACCAACTTCAGAAGCCGGTTGGCACAAGTTATTGCCGATCTCTTGAAAGGCTCAAGGTTGACTAGATGATTTTCATCATCAACAGGCAGCGCCTTAGAGAAATCTTCCAATTCCGACCCCATCCCGTGGCCCATAAGCAATTGGAAAGTAAGAACCGCACCAATCAAGCGGCTGCGACGTTTCAGTACCTCTACAGGTTCGGAGGGATCAACAAGGAAAGCTTCTGCCATCTCGTCGAGAGTCTTGTCCAGCTTCGCCTTAGGGAAGATCATCGAGTATAACTTCGACAGCGCTCCCTTGGACTTCTGCAGTAATCTGAGGATCTGGACATTTGACTCAGCAGCAAGTGACAAGGCATCGGCCGTAGAATCCTCCCGAAGCTGATGGCGTCGGCTGACAGTTAAATTGGCGGCCTCTGAAAAAGAGAGTATTAGTAATCAATGGAGAAAGCATCAAGAAAGGGGCGGAGCACCGTAAGGATTTTTACCCAATAAATCCTTGATGGATTCACGGAGGACACCCTCCTTCTCATCAATCGCAGCCGCCGCTGCACGCCTGGCATCTTGGTCATCCTTCATTTGACGCTTCAGCCGATTTACTTCTTCCTTCAACAAGGCATTCTCACTTTTGGCATCGGCAGCAAGCCTGTTGGCTTCGACCACCTGATCAGCCGAAGATTTGACGGCCTTCCGAAGTTGGGAGTTTTCGGCTTCGAGGCGAGTAAATTGTTCCGCAAAGTCCGCTACAGCATCGACTGTAGCATAAATTGGCTGCAGCCAGGAAAAAGTCAAGAGGAGTCAGGTGATGGGAATTCAGCAAAGCTTGACAGATTAAAGTACTTACGTGATCGCGGCCAGCCGGCGGGGTGGGAGCATCATCGGAAGGAATAACTCTCGACACTGGGACCTTCTCTACACCCGTTCGGGATGGAGGTGTCGACTTGGCAGGAGAAGGGTTTGATTCTTTAGCCGATGCTGCTCTCTCAGAAGCTAGTTTAGCCCTCTTTGCGAGAGGAACATCGTCATCATCATCGGCAGAGCTGTTTAAGTACAGCGTGCAGTTAGCATACAAGGTGACAAGAAATGAAAGTAACAAGAGTATAAATGCTCACAAGTCCAGGTCATCTTCGTCCACGAAGAAACTGGTTGAACCCTTCTTAGCAGGAGGAGGTGAAGCAGCTTCGTCGGCATCATTATCTCCTCCTTTAGGACTTGATTCAGCCGAAGAGATAAGATCATCATGTACCTACTTGCGACGTCTGCTCTTGAGAAAGGCGTCATCTTCAGCAGTTTCCTCCTCTTGGACATCGCTGTCCTCAAGGGCGTGCTGGGTATCCTCGGTTCCTTCAGAATCGTCATCGCCATCCTCTAACACCGCTCCGCTCTCGGGTGAGGGAGGATAACATTGGGCGACAGCGGGAACCTGCAGAAAGATAGCAAAACGTGTAAGGCACAAACAAAAAGAAGGAGTAATGACAGTAAACGAAGGACGAAAAGGTTACCTCGGACGGAGGATGCTTGGAATCATAAGGAGGGCGCGCCGATGTCAAGACGATGGTGTCCTTGGTGCTGAGGCATGTTAGGCGACGAACTTCGTTCTGGAGCTCACCTGCCGAAAGGTCGGCAGAGTTGACCCTCGACTTATCGTTTTTGCCAGCGAAAAGCCACAGCTGGTGTTGTGGGTATACTTCATGGGTGTACCATCGACAGTGCCTAGATCCGGCAAGCCCGGGTGGCCCACAGACGGTGATGAGGCATGTGGCCCATCGGGCGGCCCAGTTGCTGTAGATCATGAAGGAAGAAGTCCAGCCCAGGATCAGCAGGCCGGATCCGTACCGACTTTAGGAGTAACCCGGATCCATGGAGGCCCATGAGGAACCCGGATCCAGTACGACGTGTATGGAAGGCGGATCCGTGACGTGCACGGCAAGATATTGTACCGTAGCTAGGCTATCTGTAATCCGGCTAGGACTCTCCATGTAAACCCTAGATCCGAGTGCCTTTATAAGCCGGATCCCGGGACCCCTAGAGGGACAACCACAACTCATTGTAACAACGCGAAAGCGCCCAGATAATTCCAGACAAGCAGCAGTAGGCCCTGTCATCGTGCAGGTGTTCCGAAGCTGGGTAACTCGCGTACCACCGTCCCGAGAGCACTCCGCCCTATGGCCCCTACTTCTTCTCCCCCTCGTGAGGATCCCTCCTCCGGGGTACCGTCGATTAGGCAACGACAGTTGGCGCCCACCGTGGGGCCTGTGGCGTCTGGAGGCCGGAACCGGGAGGGTTCCGCCATGGGAAGCTACGACGACACCATCGCTGTGGGACGCGTCCTTTACGCCGGGAATCTGCCGATCGTCCCTCCGGATGAGTGCTGGATTCCGGCTAGGACAAACCCCGTCAAGCTCTCCATCGTCCCAATTGGCGGCATACACATCTTCATCGGGGAAACCGTCGATTCCAACGGAAACCCACTGGTGAGTAACGCAGACGCGACCGCCGCAGAGCTGGACGCTGTCGCGAAGATCCGATCTAAGACGCAGGAGCTTCCCAAGGAAGATTCCGCCTTGGATCTGGAAATTTCAAAGCCCACCCAATCCGCCCCTGAGCAGGAAACAAAGGTGGAAGACCAATACAGATCCGCCTGGGTCTCCCAGGTGTTAGAAAAGCTGAGGTGCCACTTCGTACACTTCTTGGCCCATACCGCCGGAACCGCCCCTCAAGAAGACGGAGCTGGTCCTGATCAGGAAGAGGCACCGGAACACAACGCGGATCCGGATCAGGCTGAGCTTGTCGGAGAGAGCGAGACTCCGGTTGAAGAGTCGATTTTGGGCAACCTGAGCCCAATTTCCGGAGATACCCCCTCCATGGAGTCTGATGACTTTGTTCGCAAGATAAGGGAATACGGATACAGTGATCAGCCTGAAGTCGACTCCGCCCAGCCTAAGCAGGTTCTCGCAACGATAGCAGCGCAGGGACAAACTGGATCTGAAGAACCAACCAGCCAATCTGACCCTCAACCATCCCAACAAGGATCTCCAATGTCTCGGGTACGACCCCAAAGGGATTCTTCCTCGGAGGAAATCCTGTCAGCAGAGGAGGTGGCCGCGCGAGCAGTTCTTAACACACCTATAACCCCGGGCGACGCCGCAGATCTGGAGGCTCTAGAAACCACCAGAAAGGAGATGCTGGCCACAGCCAAGAAGCTCGCCGATACCGAAGCTACGTTAAAGGTAGGGAGGGCAGATCATGTAGCCTGGGCGGAAAACTTCGACAGACAGGACCGCGAGATTGCTGCCACACTCGAGCAAGTCAAGAGCATGAGGGCTGAGTGGGAAGTAAAGATGATCTATGCGCAGGCGGAGGCCGATCGAATTGTTAGAGAAGCAATTCCGCCTCGCAGGATACCCTTCAACACGCCCGCAGAGCACCAGCCGCTGGAAACCCCAAAGGACAACATGCTAAAAGCTGCGGAACTACTGCAGAAGAAGGACGAAGAGGTTGATATCAACTATCTTCGCACACTCGTCGCTTCAGCAATGCAGCAGCAAAGCAAGGCGGATACTTCGCGCAGATTGGAATCCAATCCGGATATCTGTATATCTACCGCGCAGAAGGACGCCCGCGCTGATCGGCGACCCGATGACGAATCACACACCGGATCCTCGGAGCGCAGAAGGAAAGTCAGGGAACACCCAAATCCAATCCCCGTACCATCAAAGACGCCACCGTCAGATCCAAGAAAGGGAAAGGATGCGATGTACTCTGGACGAGACAAATACCGCAACCCCTCTCCTCCGCCCAACGGTTACCCGCGACCCCCTCGCCGCCGTAGTCCAGCCGGAAACACCAGGCCCCCAGGGCATGGTGGGATTGTTATCCGCGACAACGTGCTGCCAAGAAACAGAAACAGGGAGCGCTCGCCGGAACCTCGCCGGAACCAGAACATTGTTCATGAGCCCGAGCCCAGGAGGAGTCGGAATGAGGACCGCGGTCCAGAACCTCGCCGGAGCCGGGACCCAGAGCCTCGCCGGAGCCGTGATCCGGAGCCTCCCCGGAACGACCAGGGCAGCCAGCGCCAAGGCGAAGGCAGCCACAGGAGCCGGAGCCAGCACCAGGAAGGCCGAGGAGATTCAGATGGCGGAAGCAAGAGGTCAGACCGCCCACCTCGCAGGTCTCCCTCACCACCACCTAGCGGTGGCGGTGGAGGTGGAGGCGGAGGCAATGGCCGGAGATCTCGCTCTCGCTCAAAATCTCCTCGCCACGGCTCGCGCGACGCGCGGGACCGCCTTAACGAGTACAGAACCGACTACATTGGTCCGAAGTGCTTTGGCAGGATGATTCGAGAGGAACCAAAGCCAAGGATGAACCTCAAGCTACCCGGAAATCTGAAGCATTATGATGGCACCGAAAGGCCGGATACCTGGATTGAGGATTACTATAATGCTGTAACCTTCGCCGGAGGAACCCCTAACATCGCCCGCCGCATGCTTCAGCTTGTACCTTGTAGGTCCAGCCCGGATACGCTCGGCGACCTTGAGAAGAACTCCATCTTTTGCTGGTTCGACCTGAAGAACGCTTTTGAGAAACACTTCAGGGGCACCTACAAGAGACCTGCCACAACAAGCGACACTGTAGGCATGCATCCGTAAGAAGGGCGAAACATCGAGGAACTTCCTCACCCGATGGTTGGCATGCAGAAACGAGTGCGAGAACATCGACAACCGCACAGCAATGCACGCTTTCATTGGGGGCTTGCAGCGAGGAGGATTGCTGCGACACAAGCTAACTTGCATGGTCAATGCAAATCAACTGATGTTGGACGACATGATCACCATCGCCAGCGACCACACTGCCGCCGATGACGACGCAGGCGGTGACCTCGCAGCCACGCGCAATCCCCCCGCATCAACAAAAGAAGAACCGTGACAACGGCGGCAGCGGCAGCCATAAGCGCAAGAACCACGATGACCGGAAGAGTGGCGGATCCGAGATGGTCGCCATGGCGTTTCAACGCGGAGGTCCAGGAGGCGGAAGAGGACGCGGACGCGGAGGCGGAGCCGGCGGGGGTCGGCAGCATACCTCCGAGGTCACCGCTGCCGGATCCCGCGCCCCGCAAACCTATGAGGAGTACGAGAGACATGCCCTGCACAGCCCATCTGGATCCGGTTACAGGGAAGTCCACTCATACCAACCGCAACTGCAAGTGGGTCAATGATCTAAAGAACGACCCGGAGGCCGGATACAAGCGCGCCCGGAAGCACCGCCCTCGCGGAAAAGGTGGCAAGGGCAAGAACAAAGACAAGGAGGACGATAGTTCCGAGGCGATGGATGAGGATGATAACTCGCCGGATCCCAAGGCAGGAGCCGCAGGTAAATCCAATCCATTCGACAAAAAGAGCGTGGGGGCTTACCACACTTTCCTCGGAACCCCAACAGTACGTGCCTCCAAGTCAGCTACCCGGATCCTGAACGCCATAGTTCCGTCTGTGCCGCAGTATGTCAGGTGGTCGGAAATTCCGTGCACATTTGATCGGAAGGATCATCCCGCAATTGTGCCAAAGGAATGCTACGCCTTGGTTGTAAGTCCCCGCATAGACGGGTATGACTTCTCCAAGTGCCTCATGGATGGCGGAGCCAGCTTGAACATCATGTACCTGGAGACTCTAGAGCGGATGAACCTCACCAAGGAACAGCTCAAACACAGCACCACTGAGTTTCATGGTGTGGTTCCGGGTAAGAAGGCAAACTCCCTCGGCAGCATCACACTTCCCGTGGCTTTTGGCGATGTTCATAATTTCCGCGAAGAGAAGATCACGTTTGAAGTTGTGCCCTTCAAGAGCTCCTACCACGTCATCTTCGGCAGGCCCACCTACCACAAGTTCCACGCAAGAGCGTGCTACATCTACAACAAGCTCAAGATTCCGGGTCCTAAAGGTATGATTACCGTATCGGGAGACTACAAAAAGGCTCATGAGTGCGAGTTAGGCGAAGCCGCCTTCGCAGAGTCTGTGATATCCGGAGAAGAGCTGAAAGGCTCTGAGAGCCGCGGTGGATCCGGCGAGATGCAGACCACCAAGAAGCAGATCTCCGAGCAGAAAACCTCCTTCAAGCCCGCGATAGAAACCAAGAAGCATGACCTCATTCCAGGTGACTCTTCCAAGCAGGTTTCAGTCGGAGCCAACATGGACCCCAAATAGGAAAGCGCGCTCGTCGAGTTCCTCCATGCTAACATGGATATCTTCGCATGGCAACCTTCTGACATGTCCGGAGTACCTAGGGAACTCGCCGAGCACTACCTCAACATAAATCCGGGGGCCAAACCAGTGAAGCAAGCTATGCGACGCTTTGGAGATAAGAAGCGCCGCGCCATAGGAATGGAACTAGCAAAGTTACTAGAAGCAGGTTTTGTAATGGAAGTTATCCATACCGATTGGGTCGCGAATCCCGTCCTTGTACCCAAAAAGAACACTGAAATACTAAGAATGTGCATCGATTACTCTGGCTTGAACAAACATTGCCCGAAGGATCCGTTCCCCTTGCCGCGCATTGACCAAGTCATTGATTCGACGGCGGGGGCGGAACTTCTGTGTTTTCTTGATGCGTATTCCGGGTATCATCAGATCCGGATGAAGGAATCCGACCAAAAGGCGACTTCATTCATTACCCCGTTCGGTACTTACTGCTATGTTACTATGCCCTTTGGTTTGAAAAATGCAGGTGCTACCTACCAACGTACGATGCAGCGGTGCCTGAAGGACCAAATTGGCCGGAACGTGCACGCTTACGTCGACGACATCGCGGTCATGACCCGGAAAGGATCCGACTTGATCAGCGACCTCACAGAAACCTTTGACAACCTCCGTAGGTACAAGATGATGTTGAATCCGCTGAAGTGCGTCTTTGGCGTGCCAGCCGGAAAACTCCTTGGCTTCATAGTCTCTCACAGAGGCATTGAGGTTAACCCGGAAAAGATCAAGGCAATCCTGTGCATCAAAAGGCCAACTTGTCTCAAAGATGTGCAACGACTAACTGGTTGTGTTGCAGCAATCAGTAGGTTTGTTAGCCGTCTTGGCGAGAAGGCGCTACCTCTGTACAAGTTGCTGAAGAAAACAGACAAATTTGTCTGGGACGACGCAGCTGACGCAGCTCTTCGAGGGTTGAAGGAAATTCTCACCTCCCCACCTATCTTGGCAGCTCCAGCAGAGTCAGAGCCAATCCTCCTTTATCTGGCAGCTACCAACAAAGTCATCAGCCTCGTCATCGTGGTGGAGCGAAAGGAAGAAGGTCATGAATATGACGTCCAGAGACCTGTCTATTACATTAGCGAGGTGCTGACGGAATCAAAACAGAGATATCCTCACTTTCAGAAGCTAGCTTATGGCGTGTTCCTAGGCAGCCGGAAGCTGAGGCATTACTTCCAAGAGCATCCGATGTGATCGTGAGCAAGGCTCCGCTGTCAACAATTCTCAACAACGCTGACGCAACAGGACGTACGGCTAAATGGGGCATCGATCTATCCGCCTTCGACATCGCTTACAAGCCCAGGACTGCGGTTAAATCCCAAGTCTTGGCAGATTTCGTCGCAGATTGGACAGAAGCTCCGGATGCAAGTCTGGAGCCGGAACCAGAAACATGGGTCATGCACTTCGATGGATCCAAGCAGCATCAAGGCTCAGGAGCCGGAGTCACCCTAAAGTCCCCTACCGGAGAAGAACTGCAGTATGTTCTGCAGATCCACTTCGAAGCTACTAACAACATGGCGGAATATGAGGCTCTACTACACGGTCTGCGCATCGCTAAGGAAATTGGGATCAAGCACATCATATGCTGTGGAGATTCCGACCTGGTGGCACAACAAGTAGCCGGAACCTGGAACGCCAGAAATTCCGTCATGGCGCCCTACAGAGACGAAGTTGATGAGCTCGCCAAGTGCTTCCTCGGATACGAAGTCAAGTACGTCAGAAGAGACGACAACACAGCGGCGGACATGCTATCCAAGCTCGGATCCGGCAGGAAACAAATTCCGCCTGGCATTTTCCTGGAGCATCTCCGGATACCCTCAGTTAAGGCGCTAACCGGAAAACCCGAGAGGTGGCGGTGTCTCGGCTAGGGAAGTGATGGCTATCATTCCGGCTTGGACACAGCCTTTCCTGGACTACCTCATCGATCAAAAGTTGCCAGAGGACGAGGTCCTCGCACGACAGATCGTCAGACGAGCAAGAACCTACACAATAGTTGATGGACAGCTCTACAAACGAAGTGCAGCAGGGGTATTTCTTAAATGCGTCTCCAATCAAGATAGCATTGAAATCCTCAGAGAGATCCACGCAGGGGATTGCGGGCATCATGCCGCTCCCAGATCACTCGTTGCAAAAGCTTTTCGGTTAGGTTTCTATTGGCTTACAGCTAAAGAAGACGCTGATAAAATAGTCAAGACCTGCCGAGGTTGTCAGTACTACGCTACTCAACCAAACGCTCCAGCCCAAGAGCTGAAGACCATACCTATCACCTGGCCGTTTGCGGTTTGGGGGCTCGATATGGTTGGTAAGTTAAAAAGATCATCTCCTGGCGGTTTTGAGTACCTCCTGGTCGCTGTTGACAAGTTCAGCAAATGGATCGAGGCTAAGCCAGTGAGAAAAGCCGACGGTGCTACGGCACTAAAATTCGTCTGCAGCCTCGTGATGAGATTCGGCATCCCACACAGCATAATCACAGATAATGGCACAAACTTCGCTCAGGGAGAGTTAAGGGATTATTGTGACACAATGGGGATCCGATTGGACCTTGCATCGGTGGCTCATCCACAATCTAACGGTCAGGTTGAACGGGCTAACGGTCTAATATTATCAGGAATTAAGCCGCGCCTTGAAGAACCGCTGCGACGAGCAGCCGGAGCTTGGGCTGACGAGTTGGAAGCTGTTTTGTGGAGTTTACGAACTACCCCTAACAGATCAACAGGGTTTACCCCATTTTTCCTGGTATACGGATCCGAAGCCGTGCTTCCCTCCGACATCATCCACGACTCACCGCGAGTTTCCGCCTATAATGAAGAAACAGCTGACGAGGCCAGACAGCTATCTGTGGACCTGATCGAGGAAGCTCGGAACTTAGCTGACCAGCGTTCCGCCATCTACCAGCAGAAGCTCCGACGCTATCACAGTCGTCGAGTTCGGAAACGCTCCTTTATGGCAGGAGACCTGGTCCTCCGCCTTCGACAGGTGAAAGACCATAAGCTGCAATCTCCATGGGAAGGACCCTTCGTCGTTAGCAAAGTGCTTCATAACGGGTCGTACTACCTTGTTGATTTCCGCGAGCTAAGGGATAGACCTGCTAACTGGCACCGGAAACGCAAGCGTGAGGATCCGGATGACATCTACGATGAAACAGATCGCCCTTGGAATATCGCACAGCCACGTCCTTTCTACACTTAGCATATTTTTTCCGAGTTATAAACTCTGTAATAGTTATACATGATCAATGAAATAAAGCTTATGGTTCACTCTTTGAGTCTTTTACCTCCTTTACTTGTTCATTTTAGATCGTGTATGTTTTTCCGACTAAAACCGCAGAGCTGGATATTTCCGCCTAGGCGTGTATGAAAGTTGTGATTTTCAAAATCATCCTTTAGGACGTAAGCTTAAGTTTTCTGATTAAATTGTTATCTGTTGCGAACTCGTGGATTCCTAGTAGCGATTTCCGGCACCTATGCTTGGGAGCTTGTTTCCGCGGTTATGGACGGACTGCCATTGGGCTTCGTCGCCGCTGGCGAGCGTTTCCGGCTAAGGTTTTCCGGCTCGTGGAAGGTCAAGCGGGCAAGCCGGAAAATAACGAAGTCAGCACTTGCTTTCCGACACAAAACGAAACATGCACATAATATTTAACGGATAGCAGGATAAGTGTTTCCGCCCCATGCATAATCGTTTCGTTCCTAGCTACTTAAGAATTTAAAGTCTTATTACAAACCCTCGCTGGGGCCAAAAATGATGCATTGTTTTTCCCGCAGGAATAAAAGTTGTCACTCCCCCTTAGCCGGAGAAGTCTTGCCCTCTGGATCCTGTTCCTTGGCGCCTTTGGCCGGAGAAGACACGTCTTCTTCACTTTCTTTCTCTTCAGAAGCAGTGGTGCTGGTCTTGGGTTCCTCTTGGGGAGCATCCTTGGAGCTGGTCCAGGTAAACTGGGTTCCGGATTCCGCAGGTCGCGCCTTGGCCTCGAGTTCCGTTTGAAGTTCTGCTTCTAAGGGCTCGTCCGCAGGGAGGACGACCTTGTCGTAGAATTCCTCGTGCCGGATCCTGCGCGCGATACGGGTGTCGTAGCCGCTCACTGCATCAAGCAGCGCGCCGACATCCGCATCCGGAGGAACGCCCGTGGTCACTTCATCAAGTTCAAGACCCGGAGTATGTGCTAGGCACATGGTCAAGGCCATTGCAGCTGCGCCTCGGGCTGAAGATGCTTGCAGATCTGTCACCAGCTCCGGCAGAACATCCATCTTACCAATAAGCTTGCGCACGTCGCAAGTGCGGCTCCTCTTGATGTTCAAGTTATAGCATATCTTGCGGGAGGCGGAGATGAGATCTTTGCAGTCATCGCCCGCAAGTTGCAGAAGGTCGTCCCGCGGGAACAAATTCCGGCGCTGTTTCGGGTACCCAAGCGGCTCTGCATAAAAGATAATCAGGATATAAGCACGCAATTTGAGCGCAAAGTAAAAAAAAATCGGAGCAAATATCTTGACAAGGTTCCGATATCATACCCAAGATGTTCTCATTGAGCAAGTCCCAGTGCTGCTCCGCCGTCTCCATATATTTCCGGAGTCCATTGAGCTCTTTTTGCTGCCTCCTGATGGTCTCGCTATCAGCATTCTTTTTCAGCTCCAGCTCGCCCTTTTCCCTGATATGCTCGGAGTTTCTCTCCGCCAGCTGCTTTTCGGCCTGCTCCCTTTTAAGTTCCGCCTCCTTTAGTTTCGTCTCCAGCTCTTGGTACGAGGAGCGCAGGTTCTCAAGTTCAGACGAAGCTGTTGCAAGGGAGGAGGATGCGCCTATAATAACATAAGTTAACAGCAAATCTAAAGTCGGAATTTGGTTAATGACGAAGAAGGCGGAAACCAACCTTGGGCGTCCGCCAGTTGTTTAGCCAGTTCTGCATTTTCATCCTTCAGGGTTGATACGTCTCCGACGTATCGATAATTTCTTATGTTCCATGCCACATTATTGATGTTATCTACATGTTTTATGCACACTTTATGTCATATTCGTGCATTTTATGGAACTAACCTATTAACAAGATGCCGAAGTGCCGATTCTTTGTTTTGCTGTTTTTGGTTTCAGAAATCCTAGTAAGGAAATATTCTCGGAATTGGACGAAATCAAAGCCCGGGGGCCTATTTTCTCACGAAGCTTCCGGAAGTCCGAAGGCGAGCCGAAGAGGGGCCCCGGAGGGGCCACACGAGAGGGCGGCGCGGCCCCCCCCTGGGCCGCGCCGGCCTGTAGGGCGGGGCCCCCGTGCCGCCTCTTGACCTGCCCTTCCGCCTATAAAAAGTCTCCGTGGACGAAACCCCCGGTGCGAGAACCACGATACGGAAAACCTTCCAGAGACGCCGCCGCCGCCGATCCCATCTCGGGGGATCCAGGAGATCGCCTCCGGCACCCTGCCGGAGAGGGGAATCATCTCCCGGAGGACTCTACGCCGCCATGGTCGCCTCCGGTGTGATGTGTGAGTAGTCTACCCCTGGACTATGGGTCCATAGCAGTAGCTAGATGGTTGTCTTCTCCCCATTGTGCTATCATTGTCGGATCTTGTGAGCTGCCTAACATGATCAAGATCATCTATCTGTAATTCTATATGTTGCGTTTGTTGGGATCCGATGAATAGAGAATACTTGTTATGTTGATTATCAAAGTTATGCTTATGTGTTGTTTATGATCTTGCATGCTCTCCGTTACTAGTAGATGCTCTGGCCAAGTAGATGCTTGTAACTCCAAGAGGGAGTACTTATGCTCGATAGTGGGTTCATGCCTCATTGACACACAGGACGATGACGAGAAAGTTCTAAGGTTGTGTTGTGCTGTTGCCACTAGGGATAAAACATTAGTGCTATGTTCAAGGATGTAGTCACTAGTTACATTACGCACCATACTTAATGCAATTGTCTGTTGTTTGCAACTTAATACTGGAGGGGGTTCGGATGATAACCTGAAGGTGGACTTTTTAGGCATAGATGCAGTTGGATGACGGTCTATGTACTTTGTCGTAATGCCCAATTAAATCTCACTATACTCATCATGATATGTATGTGCATTGTCATGCTCTCTTTATTTGTCAATTGCCTAACTGTAATTTGTTCACCCAACATGCTGTTCGTCTTATGGGAGAGACACCTCTAGTGAACTGTGGACCCCGGTCCAATTCTCTTTACTGAAATACAATCTACTGCAATACTTGTTCTACTGTTTTCTGCAAACAATCATCTTCCACACAATACGGTTAACTCTTTGTTACAGCAAGCCGGTGAGATTGACAACCTCAGCATGTTTCGTTGGGGCAAAGTACTTTGGTTGTGTTGTGCAGGTTCCACGTTGGCGCCGGAATCCCTGGTGTTGCGCCGCACTACATCCCGCCGCCATCAACCTTCAACGTGCTTCTTGGCTCCTCCTGGTTCGATAAACCTTGGTTTCTTTCTGAGGGAAAACTTGCTGCTGTGCGCATCATACCTTCCTCTTGGGGTTGCCCAACGAACGTGTGAAATACACGCCATCAAGCTCTTTTTCTGGCGCCGTTGCCGGGGAGATCAAGACACGCTGCAAGGGGAGTCTCCACTTCTCAATCTCTTTACTTTGTTTTTGTCTTGCTTAGTTTTATTTACTACTTTGTTTGCTGCACTAAATCAAAATACAAAAAAATTAGTTGCTAGTTTTACTTTATTTGCTATCTTGTTTGCTATATCTAAAACACAAAAAAATTAGTTTACTTGCATTTACTTTATCTAGTTTGTTTTATTTACTGTTGCTAAAATGGCCAACACTGAAAACACTAAGTTGTGTGACTTCACAACCACAAATAATAATGATTTCTTATGCACACCTATTGCTCCACCTGCTACTACAGCAGAATTCTTTGAAATTAAACCTACTTTACTGAATCTTGTTATGCGAGAGCAATTTTCTGGTGTTAGTTCTGATGATGCTGCTGCCCATCTTAATAATTTTGTTGAATTATGTGAAATGCAAAAATATAAAGATGTAGATGGTGATATTATTAAACTAAAATTGTTCCCTTTCTCATTAAGAGGAAGAGCTAAAGATTGGTTGCTATCTCTGCCTAAGAATAGTATTGATTCATGGACTAAATGCAAGGATGCTTTTATTGGTAGATATTATCCCCCTGCTAAAATTATATCTTTGAGGAGTAGCATAATGAATTTTAAACAATTAGATACTGAACATGTTGCTCAAGCTTGGGAAAGAATGAAATCTTTGGTTAAAAATTGCCCAACCCATGGACTGACTACTTGGATGATCATCCAAACCTTCTATGCAGGACTAAATTTTTCTTCACGGAATTTATTGGATTCAGCTGCTGGAGGTACCTTTATGTCCATCACTCTTGGTGAAGCAACAAAGCTTCTTGATAATATGATGATCAACTACTCTGAATGGCACACGGAAAGAGCTCCACAAGGTAAGAAGGTAAATTCTGTCGAAGAAACCTCTTCCTTGAGTGATAAGATTGATGCTATTATGTCTATGCTTGTGAATGATAGGACTAATATTGATCCTAATAATGTTCCGTTAGCTTCATTGGTTGCACAAGAAGAACATGTTGATGTAAACTTCATTAAAAATAATAATTTCAACAACAATGCTTACCGGAACAATTCTAGTAACAACTATAGACCATATCCTTATAATAATGGCAACGGCTATGGTAATTCTTATGGGAATTCTTACAACAATAATAGGAGTTCACCCCCTGGACTTGAAGCCATGCTTAAAGAATTTATTAGTACACAAACTGCTTTTAACAAATCTGTTGAAGAAAAGCTTGGGAAAATTGATATACTTGCTTCTAAAGTCGATAGCCTTGCTGCTGATGTTGATCTTTTGAAATCAAAAGTTTTGCCTAATGAGAGTCATCATAATAAAATTACTACTACAGCAAATGCCATTCAAGTTAGAATTAATGAGAATATAAGATTAATGGCTGAACTGCGTGCTAGGTGGGATAGAGAAGAAAATGAAAAACTAGCTAAAGAAAAGAATATAGCTAAAGTTTGGACTATTACCACCACTAGTAATGCTAATGCTACACATGTTTCTGCACCTCCTACTCATACTAATAAAAGAATTGGTGTTAGCAATGTTTCCACTTCTAATGCAAAGCGCGAAAAACTGCACAAGCGCTAAAACTGCTGAAACTGCCTGTGATAAAGCTGCTGAAATTTTTTCCAACATTGGGGATGATGATCCCATTGCTTTAGATTATAATGGTTTGAATTTTGATGATTGCCACATCTCTGAAGTTATAAAGTTCTTGCAAAAACTTGCTAAAAGTTCTAATGCTAGTGCTATAAATTTGGCTTTCACGCAACATATTACAAATGCTCTCATAAAAGCTAGAGAAGAGAAACTAGAGCGTGAAGCCTCTATTCCTAAAAAGCTAGAGGATGGTTGGGAGCCCATCATTAAGATGAAGGTTAAAGATTTTGATTGTAATGCTTTATGTGATCTTGGTGCAAGTATTTATGTTATGCCTAAGAAAATTTATAATATGCTTGACTTGCCACCGCTGAAAAATTGTTATTTGGATGTTAATCTTGCTGATCATTCTACAAAGAAACCTTTGGGTAAAGTTGATAATGTTCGCATTACCGTTAACAATAACCTTGTTCCCGTTGATTTTGTTGTCTTGGATATTGAATGCAATGCATCTTGTCCCATTATATTGGGAAGACCTTTTCTTCGAACTGTTGGTGCTATTATTGATATGAAGGAAGGTAATATAAAATATCAATTTCCTCTCAAGAAAGGTATGGAACACTTCCCTAGAAAGAGAATGAAGGTACCTTTTGATTCTATTATGAGAACAAATTATGATGTTGACACTTCGTCTCTTGATAATACTTGATACACACTTTCTTCGCCTAGCTGAAAGGCGTTAAAGAAAAGCGCTTATGGGAGACAACCCATGTTTTTACCTACAGTACTTTGTTTTTATTTTGTGTCTTGGAAGTTGTTTACTACTGTAGAAACCTCTCCTTATCTTAGTTTTGTGTTTTGTTGTGCCAAGTTAAGCCGTTGATAGAAAAGTAAGTACTAGATTTGGATTACTGCACAGTTCCAGATTTCTTTGCTGTCACGAATCTGGGTCCACCTCCCTGTAGGTAGCTCAGAAAATTAAGCCAATTTACGTGCATGATCCCCAGATATGTACGCAACTTTCATTCAATTTGAGCATTTTCATTTGAGCAAGTCTGGTGCCATTTTAAAATTCGTCAATACGAACTGTTCTGTTTTGACAGATTCTGCCTTTTATTTCGCATTGCCTCTTTCGCTATGTTGGATTAATTTCTTTGATCCATTAATGTCCAGTAGCATTATGCAATGTCCAGAAGTGTTAAGAATGATTGTGTCACCTCTGAATATGTCAATTTATATTGTGCACTAACCCTCTAATGAGTTGTTTCGAGTTTGGTGTGGAGGAAGTTTTCAAGGATCAAGAGAGGAGTATGATGCAACATGATCAAGGAGAGTGAAAGCTCTAAGCTTGGGGATGCACCCGGTGGTTCACCCCTGCATATATCAAGAAGACTCAAGCGTCTAAGCTTGGGGATGCCCAAGGCATCCCCTTCTTCATCGACAACATTATCAGGTTCCTCCCCTGAAACTATATTTTTATTCCATCACATCTTATGTGCTTTTGCTTGGAGCGTCGGTTTGTTTTTGTTTTTGTTTTGTTTGAATAAAATGGATCCTAGCATTCACTTTATGGGAGAGAGACACGCTCCGCTGTAGCATATGGACAAGTATGTCCTTGGTTTCTACTCATAGTATTCATGGCGAAGTTTCTCCTTCGTTAAATTGTTATATGGTTGGAATTGGAAAATGATACATGTAGTAATTGCTATAAATGTCTTGGGTAATGTGATACTTGGCAATTGTTGTGCTCATGATTAAGCTCTTGCATCATATGCTTTGCACCCATTAATGAAGAAATACATAGAGCATGCTAAAATTTGGTTTGCATATTTGGTTTCTCTAAGGTCTAGATAATTTCTAGTTTTGAGTTTGAACAACAAGGAAGACGGTGTAGAGTCTTATAATGTTTTCAATATGTCTTTTATGTGAGTTTTGCTGCACCGGTTCATCCTTGTGTTTGTTTCAAATAAGCCTTGCTAGCCTAAACCTTGTATCGAGAGGGAATACTTCTCATGCATCCAAAATACTTGAGCCAACCACTATGCCATTTGTGTCCACCATACCTACCTATACTACATGGTATTTTCCGCCATTCCAAAGTAAATTGCTTGAGTGCTACCTTTAAAATTCCATCATTCACCTTTGCAATATATAGCTCATGGGACAAATAGCTTAAAAACTATTGTGGTATTGAATATGTAATTATGCACTTTATCTCTTATTAAGTTGCTTGTTGTGCGATAACCATGTTCACGGGGGACGCCATCAACTTTTCATTGTTGAATTTCATGTGAGTTGCTATGCATGTTCGTCTTGTCTCGAAGCAAGAGAGATCTACCACCATATGGTTAAGCATGCATATGTTAGAGAAGAACATCGGGCCGCTAACTAAAGCCATGCTCCATGGTGGAAGTTTCAGTTTTGGACAACAATCCTCAAATCTCAAATGAGAAAATTATTAATTGTTGGTATATGCTTATGCATAAAAGAGGAGTCCATTATCTGTTGTCTATGTTGTCCCGGTATGGATGTCTAAGTTGAAGAATAATCAATAGCGAGAAATCCAATGCGAGCTTTCTCCTTAGACCTTTGTACAGGCGGCATAGAGGTACCCCTTTGTGACACTTGGTAAAAACAATGCATTGTGATGACCCGGTAGTCCAAGCTAATTAGGACAAGGTGCGGGCACTATTAGTACGCTATGCATGAGGCTTGCAACTTATAAGATATAATTTACATGATGCATATGCTTTATTACTACCGTTGACAAAATTGTTTCATGTTTTCAAAATCAAAGCTCTAGCACAAATATAGCAATCGATGCTTTTCCTCTATGGAGGACCATTCTTTTACTTTCAATGTTGAGTCAGTTCACCTATTTCTCTCCACCTCAAGAAGCAAACACTTGTGTGAACTGTGCATTGATTCCTACATACTTGCATATTGCACTTATTATATTACTCTATGTTGACAATATCCATGAGATATACATGTTACAAGTTGAAAGCAACCGCTGAAACTTAATCTTCTTTTGTGTTGCTTCAATATCTCTACTTTGAATTATTGCTTTATGAGTTAACTCTTATGCAAGACTTATTGATGCTTGTCTTGAAGTGCTATTCATGAAAAGTCTTTGCTATATGATTCACTTGTTTACTCATGTCATATACATTGTTTTGATCGCTGCATTCACTACATATGCTTTACAAATAGTATGATCAAGATTATGATGGCATGTCACTCCGTAAATTATCTGTGTTATCGTTTTACCTGCTCGGGACGAGCAGAACTAAGCTTGGGGATGCTGATACGTCTCCGACATATCGATAATTTCTTATGTTCCATGCCACATTATTGATGTTATCTACATGTTTTATGCACACTTTATGTCATATTCGTGCATTTTATGGAACTAACCTATTAACAAGATGCCGAAGTGCCGATTCTTTGTTTCTGCTGTTTTTGGTTTCAGAAATCCTAGTAAGGAAATATTCTCGGAATTGGACGAAATCAAAGCCGGGGGCCTATTTTCTCACGAAGCTTCCGGAAGTCCGAAGGAGAGACGAAGAGGGGCCACGGAGGGGCCACACTATAGGCGGCGCGGCCCCCCTTGGCCGCGCCGGCCTGTAGTGTGGGGCCCCCGTGCCGCCTCTTGACCTGCCCTTCCGCCTATAAAAAGTCTCCGTGACGAAACCCCCGCACCGAGAACCACGATACGGAAAACCTTCCCGGAGACGCCGCCGCCGCCGATCCCATCTCGGGGGATCCAGAGATCGCCTCCGGCACCTGTGGAGAGGGGAATCATCTCCGGAGGACTCTACGCCGCCATGGTCGCCTCCGGTGTGATGTGTGAGTAGTCTACCCCTGGACTATGGGTCCATAGCAGTAGCTAGATGGTTGTCTTCTCCCCATTGTGCTATCATTGTCGGATCTTGTGAGCTGCCTAACATGATCAAGATCATCTATCTGTAATTCTATATGTTGCGTTTGTTGGGATCCGATGAATAGAGAATACTTGTTATGTTGATTATCAAAGTTATGCTTATGTGTTGTTTATGATCTTGCATGCTCTCCGTTACTAGTAGATGCTCTGGCCAAGTAGATGCTTGTAACTCCAAGAGGGAGTACTTATGCTCGATAGTGGGTTCATGCTCGCATTGACACAGGACGATGTGAAAGTTCTAAGGTTGTGTTGTCTTTGTTGCCACTAGGGATAAAACATTAGTGCTATGTTCAAGGATGTAGTCACTAGTTACATTACGCACCATACTTAATGCAATTGTCTGTTGTTTGCAACTTAATACTGGAGGGGGTTCGGATGATAACCTGAAGGTGGACTTTTTAGGCATAGATGCAGTTGGATGACGGTCTATGTACTTTGTCGTAATGCCCAATTAAATCTCACTATACTCATCATGATAAGTATGTGCATTGTCATGCTCTCTTTATTTGTCAATTGCCTAACTGTAATTTGTTCACCCAACATGCTGTTCGTCTTATGGGAGAGACACCTCTAGTGAACTGTGGACCCCGGTCCAATTCTCTTTACTGAAATACAATCTACTGCAATACTTGTTCTACTGTTTTACGCAAACAATCATCTTCCACACAATACGGTTAACTCTTTGTTACAGCAAGCCGGTGAGATTGACAACCTCACTGTTTCGTTGGGGCAAAGTACTTTGGTTGTGTTGTGCAGGTTCCACGTTGGCGCCGGAATCCCTGGTGTTGCGCCGCACTACATCCCGCCGCCATCAACCTTCAACGTGCTTCTTGGCTCCTCCTGGTTCGATAAACCTTGGTTTCTTTCTGAGGGAAAACTTGCTGCTGTGCGCATCATACCTTCCTCTTGGGGTTGCCCAACGAACGTGTGAAATACACGCCATCAAGGGTCCGGATATTTTCCGCCTGACTCAGAGTAACGCGGCGCTGCAGGGCAATGTTCTTGTGCAGCTCGTAGTGCAGCGCCTGCTGTTCCTGTAAAATTTAAACAGTGCAGGAGTAAAAATTCCGCCTGTAGAAGTGGTTTCTTTTAAAGCATCATTGCCGGAACTTTTCCGCCATAATGCTTGGGGGCTACTAGTCCATTCTAAAAAACTTTCCCGGAAGTAATCTTTCTCTAAGCATCTAAGCGCTAACTACTTTTTGAGTTTCCGCCTACATGCTTGGGGGCTACTGGGGAGTACCTTTTGCTTGCAGATAAGTTGATCGCGGAACTGGCCAACGTTTTTCTGGAAGTCCTGGATTTCCGATGTCCTGGAATCAGGCTTCCCCCAGGCGTTGTTCAGCATGGCGTTGAGCAGGTCTTGTTCAAGCTCCCACTTCTCCGCTTCAGTCAGCTTGTTGAAAAACTTAGTGGCATACGCCTTGGGGGTGGAAGTGGTGTCAGCCGGATCTCCAAAGTTCTTCGGAAAAACGACCATGTCGCCAGCGCCCTCTCCAGCTTTCTCGGAAGAAGTTACTTCAACCTCTCCTTGGCCTTGTTTTTCCGCCTCTTCTTGGGCAGGGCCTTTGGCCTTAGGATCTTCTTCGCCCGCATGCCCGCTGCTAACCGGAATTATTTCCGGTGGAGTGTTTGCGGCAGGTGGGGGAGATGGATCAGCCTGAGGGGGCGACGGTTGGGGAGTTGGGTGGGAGACGCTTGGTGGGCTGGAGTAGAGGGATCATCTGCCGGAGATTTCTTCATGTATTTTGTGATGGGCTCCTGGCTGGTGGTCCGCGTGGCAGCGGTTTTCGGATTCCTGCAAATAAGTGAAAGGGTTTAGACAAGAGATAATTTCGCTAAGTTAAAATTGCATCATGCTCAGAAACTTACGGGGCACCGGGGATGATGGGGCGTGTGCCCTGGCCAGCTGTCGAGAGCATTCTTAGACGTGCACGCTCCGCTTTCCTTGAGTCTAGCGGAGGTGGTTTTGTCGTCTTCGGCTTCTTGGCGGAGGCCTCGCCGCTAGCTCCGGCTTCAGAGCCGGAAGCTTTGGCGCGGGGACGCTTTGTAGGTCGAGGGGCCGCCTTGCGGGGTGCCTGGTCCTCTTCCTCCTCGTCGTCTTCCGGAGCCTCCTCCGCCGTGTCGCCGGTGACGGGGACGCGAATGATGGTGCGGAAGTTTTCCTCCGCCAAAGTGTTGAGCTGGAAGGAAAATGAACAAGAGTTAGAATTAAACATCAAAAAACTTGGGAAGTTTGAAGCAACGGAAAGAACAAAGCTTACCGGAGGACACTGATCGTTCGTGTAAATATCCTTGAACAGTTCCGGGACCTGTTGGCCCCTCGGAATCTTCACCAGCGTCTTGAACCTTCTCTTCAGAGAGTCGGCCGGAAGATCGTGGCGGGTAACCCGGAGAAGATCATCCGCCCCAGTATAAGCGCACATCAGGCGCGCGTTGTAGCGTAGAGGCTGGATTCTCCGGGAAAACCAGCTAAGTGTGAGCTGGGCTCCGGTCAGTCCGTCGTGGACTAGCCAGGAGATTCTCCGCGCGGCCTTTTCCAAGATCGGAGTCAGGGCGAGTGAAGGGACGAAGCTCCAGCTTGCAAGTTCTTCCGGAGGTTCGTTGACAAACTGAGGCAGGCCTTCGTGGACTTCCGGGACTGAAGCATTCTTCTCATAGAACCATCCGGCATTCCGATGCGGACGGATTCATGCGAGTCGTGGGGAGGATACATGCGGTTAGGGCGGAGCATAAATGTCATGCTTCCGCAGTTCACCATTGCTTTGTCCTTGGTTTCTTTCTTCACCCGGAAAAAGAATTGCCACAACTTGACATCTGGTCGGATCCCAAGATGTCCTTCACAGAGAGTCACGAAGTTGGACAAGAGAAGGTATGAGTTTGGGCAAATGTTGTGGGGCTGGAGCCCGTAGGTGTTGAGGATGGAGAGAAAAAATTCCGAACAAGGGAGTGAAAGTCCGCGTTCCACCCAAGCCTTGGTCATGACAATTTCTCCGGCTTCTGGCTTGGGGACGTCGGAGTCACGAGTGAAACTCCAGTGTGTGGAGATCATGCCCTCGTTCTGGAGCTCTCTAAGCTCCACGTCGGTGGTCGCGCAAGGCCACCATTGACCCCGTTCTCCTTCGCGGATCCGGGCCTTGGACGCCCTCTTGTTTTCCGCTTCCTGCACCTTTGCTGCCATCCGAGCTTGTCCCTCGAGTTCTTCTTGGAGCTCTTGGAGGGTAGGGATCCGGCCTGGAGCGGTCTTTGGAAGATGCGGAAAAAGGTTGAGCTAGTCTGATGTCGGAAACATACGGTGGCAGGAATGATATGGGATCCGGGCATATGGGTTCTATTTGGTTGGGATCCGGGCTACTCGAAGAGCTACCAGTACAAAGTGACGATTCGAGTGGCATGCTTCCGGCTGCACCCATACAAAGTGTTTGAGTACCCGGATCACTAAGTCTATCTTCTACACTAGGTTGTCTTCTACAAGGCCGGCGTACTTACCGCTAATGGCGCGGTGGCTCGACGGAACTCCGGCGAAGATGAGGTCGCCGAACTTGAAGGAAATCGTCCCGCGTGACCACGAATCGGCAGCGGAGCGAATTTCTCGTTCAAACGTGGGAATCTTGGCGCGAGGGGAGCCTTGGTTCGGCGGCGCGCGAAGTTCACCGTGGCGAAGCTCGCCGGAATCGAGATCTGGCGGGCGGAGCGGCGCGAGGAGGAAGACGATGTGGTGAGAGGGGTGAAAAGAATGGATTTTTACCGGGCCGCGGAGTATTTATGGGCCGCGCTCGGAGATTCGGGATCCGGATCCAACGGTGGAAACTGAACGGTCACGCCGTTGGATGGATGACACGTGTTTAGGTCAACTGCGGTAAAACGACGTGGAGGTAACTTAACCCTGCACTCCCGAAAATTCCGGCTGAAGATTTGCATCTGCGAAAATTTAGCGCGGGAAATGAGGAAGTTGTGTGCGGGAAATGTGGAACTTCCGTTGTTAAGTATGATCTGAAGATGAAGGATTTCCGGAACCGTTTGAGTCTTTTAAGATTCCGGGTAATTCCGTGAAGATAAGTTGTCTCTCATTCGAGCAGGGAGTAACCTGGAAATGTTCTTTGGAACGTCGATGGATGAAGTCCCGCGGGATGGGAGCATTTTCCGGCTATAAGTTGGAAAAAGAAGAAAATGCAAAGTTGGAGCTCTTCAAGTTTCTCCGCGTTACCAACGTTTGCCGAAGATCATGATGGACCAGCAAGGCGGAAACTGCAGGCGAAACTCGGAGAACTCTGGGGCTCTTGTTGTGGGTATACTTCATGGGTGTACCATCGACGGTGCCTAGATCCTGGCAAGCCCGGGTGGCCCACGAGACGGTGATGAGGCATGTGGCCCATCGGGCGGCCCGATTCTTTGTAGATCATGAAGGAAGAAGTCCAGCCCAGGATCAGCAGGCCGGATCCGTACCGACTTTAGGAGTAACCCGGATCCATGGAGGCCCATGAGGAACCCGGATCCAGTACGACGTGTATGGAAGGCGGATCCGTGACGTGCACGGCAAGATATTGTACCGTAGCTAGGCTATCTGTAATCCGGCTAGGACTCTCCATGTAAACCCTAGATCCGAGCGCCTTTATAAGCCGGATCCCGGGACCCCTAGAGGGACAACCACAACTCATTGTAACAACGCGAAAGCGCCCAGATAATTCCAGACAAGCAGCAGTAGGCCCTGTCATCGTGCAGGTGTTCCGAAGCTGGGTAACTCGCGTACCACCGTCCCGAGAGCACTCCGCCCTATGGCCCCTACTTCTTCTCCCCCTCGTGAGGATCCCTCCTCCGGGGTACCGTCGATTAGGCAACGACAGCTGGTGAGGGCGAGACATCAGCGGCTGCACTCGACGTTGCAGGAACACTGAAACTACTTCAGTACCACGCATCGTCATGCCTCCTGAATTCTTCAGAATGACAATTTGCTTGAATAGCTCATCGGCTGTCGCCTTTTCTTCGGGAGAAAGGGCGTTGTTCCAAGACTTCTTCTTGTGAGCCACCAAGACATCGTCAAAAAAGGGGAGATTTGAACGCCGCCCAGGAACGACAGGGTCCCGAAGGTAGAACCATTTGTTGCGCCAGCCCTGGACGGATTCCTTCATCGGATAGTCGAAGTAATCGACCTCCTTCCTGACAACAAAGCCGACGCCGCCGACAACGGGGGGGCCGTTGCTATCATTGTGACGCTTCACATAAAAGATCTTCCTCCAAAGGCCCCAGTGGGGCTCAATGCCGAGGAAAGCTTCACAAACGGTGACAAAAATGGAAAGGTGGAGGATGGAATTTGGGGTCAGCTGCCAGAGCTGAATCCCATAGAAGAAAAGAAGGGAGCGAAGGAACTCGTGCGCCGGAAGAGAGAGGCCACGGAACAGAAAAGCGACGAACATGACGGTGAAGCCCTTTGGGGGACTCGGGCGAGAAACCTGACCTGGGAGACGAACGTCATCCTCAGATGCGGAGATGAAGCCGAGGGCGCGAAGTTTGTTGATGTCGCGATTGGTAATGGCAGAGGCGCTCCAGTCGCGGCTAACTTTGGTTGCCTCCGATGTGCTGCCACTCTTCTTCTTGCCCATGGCGAACGAAGCTTCTGATGAGGAGGCAGAAGAACAGGAGGCTTGAGGAAGAAGATGAGCAGTGAACGGGGTAAACGGTAAAAAGAAAGGAGGCTCCCTATTTATCCCGTAAGAATTTGAGCCCAGACGTGGCCATAACTCCACAAAGCATCGTGGGGAGAGAAGCGGATCTGACTATACACGTGGCGCTAGAAGAAGGAGTGGAACCGGCGGCCCATTATTCCCACGTCGCGCGAAAAATGAGGAGACGCCTCGATCGCCGCGCGTGCATTAGTTAAGACCTAAAAACTGCCTGCGCAGGACTAGGGTGGGCCCGTCAGGTCAAGTCCTATCAGTTGGTCCACAGTGGTTACACGTCAAGTCAAATCCCGTCAATCGGCCCACAACTATGACGTCATGAGAAAAAAAAACTAGAGGCATTCGAAGGAAACATAAAAAGTTATCGGATGAAGAATTTGAGTCCACGCATGGATTGCAAGCATCCGAACCTGGACTCGGGGGCTACTCCCATCGGGAGCGCTGACGCGCACCCAATAAAAAGAAGGTTCGACAGAATGAGCAGTCGAAAGAAAAAGGATTGAGTCTGTTCTCGGTTACAAGCGATTACACCTAGACACTCCCATCGGGAGCGCATGATGTACATCCAATAAAGGTTTTTTGTACTCCAGGATCATGCCCGGGGACTTGATTCTGTGTAGAGTAACGTTGTTTTGCCATCAGGCAGTTAACCAACAAAAGTTGGGCGCGTTACTCATTATCCTTTGCGTAAAGAAAATGTATCGGATGACCTACGAAGACTTGCGAAAAACTCGGCAGAGGAAAGTATTCGAGTAGTACAACTTGAGTCTACGCACGGATTGCAAGCATCCGTACCTAGACTCGGGGGCTACTCCCATCGGGAGCGCTGACGCGCACCCGATAAAAGGAAGATGAAGCATAATCAAGATGAACAAGAACAATGAAGGAGAAGAATATCATGAGAGGACATGCATTAGTCTCTACCCGAATTATCTTCGGCTAGATACTCGGGGGCTACTGACGTGGGCATTACCCTTCGGGTAACCGACGTTGCCCTATCCTGTATTGACCAACTGGAGGCCCATGAAGACACCCGAAGGCTAGATGGGCCACTAGGTCGGCGCACCAGAAGATTCCTTGACGGGCAAGACAAGGAAGCAAACAAACAAGGAAAGATTGGATCTAAACTACTGTAAATCTAGTTGTATTCGGTTAGACCTCTTGAGACCTGGCCTCCTATATAAAGGCCAGGAGAGGGGCTGCCGAAGGACACGAACAATCTTAGCAATCTTAGCCAGGAAAAGCTTAGAGCTAGGTAACCCTAGCAACAGCAATCTCGCCTAGATCTCAGCCGAACTATTCGGCACCCCATTGTAACCCATTGTTTTCATAATCAAAGAACAGACAGGCAGGACGTAAGGGTTTTACCTCATCGAGGGCCCCGAACCTGGGTAAATTGCTCTCCCCGCTTGTCTGTGAACCGATGTCTCGTGTCAGCCTACAGGATTCCATCAACCCTAAGCCCCTATCAGAGGGCATTGGCGAGGAGTACCCTCGACACCCGCACCGTCGGCACAGGTTAATCCACCGTCGGCACCGTCTCTTCAGGAAAAAATCGGTTGTGAGCCTTACCAACTTTGCCACATTTCAAAATTGTCATCCGCAGTATACTATTAAATCCAACGGCGGAGGATGAGTTCACTCAGTGAGGCTTAAGTTTTCACGTTGGCTCAATATAATTCTCCAAATATTAAGGGTATCGAGCGCTACGAGTTGCAGACACATGTCTAACGTGCGTGCCAATTGGAACCTCTCCCATTGGAATTTGAAAAGGTAGAAGTCTCTTTGCGTAGCTACACGGGCAGGCAAGAAGTAGGTGTGAAATGAAATGAGAGAAGATAGGCAAAAGGAATGGAAGGAGCCGAGAGAAAGGCGATGTCTGTATAAAGTGGTTAATCGAATGGTGACCAGGCATGCAGTGATCATTAGCACTGATTAGAGAGAGAACGGATAGTAGCTTAACTCATTCATCCTGTGATAGAGATTGTGAGAGCGTGACGGCATGAGCGTCACGTGCGAGGAGAGAGAGAGAGTCCACATGGATGGATGGATGGATTGAAGAAAGGGACAGAGCGTTTGGTTGGTTGCATGCCTGCGATGGGAAGAGAATGGGACCGGCAAACGGAATGATGATTGCCGCTGACACAACTCGCAGCACGCGTGCCCCGGATTCTCTACACTACCCCATCTCTATCTCCCTCTCTCTATTATCTCTGGTTATTAAAACGTACTCCCTCCGTTAACTAATGTAAATTCTTTTAGCCTTTTTTTTTCTTCGTAAATGCATGTATTTGGATATGTTTTATTGTGTAGATTTACTTTTTTATTTCCGTATCTGATCCACTTTGAAATATCTGAAAAGTTTTAGACTAGTCATAGTGGTGTATCATAGGTTCTACATTTGTTCCAAAATAAGTGTCGCAGTTTGTCCCGATATGTACGTAACTAGACATATTTAGTTGCAGAAAAATCTTTATCTAACATGTCCAATTTTTTTTTTTGTGATATTGTACTTGTTTTTGGAACGGATGGAGTATCATGCATTCCAACATGTCACTATAATTAATGATGAGAGAAATCATTGTGGTTTCATGGGTTGATACAGTAGCATAACACATACAGTATAAAATTAGAAACATGAATATCAAATAGATCTTGTACATAATTTTGCTTTCAGATTTTATAAATCAATAAAGTAGTATCTTATGCACGATACCCCGATTCAAAAATATTTGCACAACTTTTTGTAAATACTTCTGTATCTACACACTAAAATATGTGATCTAGATTATGTCATGACATTTTTTTTTTGATTGGGGGTTGTACTTAGGATTGTGACGCGGCTTACATTAGAGGAAATACTAATCCCTCACGTGTGCACATAGTTTAAGAAAATACTTTGACAATTATTTTGGTCAATAAAATATGATTTATATGTCACAAAAATTACATAGTTAGAATTTTCTGAATAAAAATGTAATGGTATAACTTTTGTAGACATGTAATTCATATTCGAATGATCAAAGTTTGTCTCAAAGCATCTAAAAAAAAGTTTGACTCAAAGCAACTACCCGAGGGAGTATAGGCGTGCTCATTCATTGCTCTCAAATCAAGGTCACTATTTAGGGCATCTATCGGAAGCCCAAAAGTGATCACGCGTGTCCGTTTGCGTCGTCCTGTGGACATATTTTGACTGCGCGTCCGTTTGCGTCTGAGTGTGCTCCCAGCCGGGTAAATAGCTACTATACTACAAACTAAAGGATATACAAGCCCTAGGCTACTTGCTGCCAGACGGCCCGGCCCCGTCGTTGCGTCCCTCCCTCGTCTGCTTCTCCGCCGCCCTCCGTGCGACCACTAGAGCTCGGTGCGCCGCCATGTCCTCTAGCAGGCTCTGCCGCAACGTCTCGTTCGTGGCATCCTCGGCCTTCTTGAGCGCCTCGAAGGAGTCGACTAACACCCTCTGTTCCGCCGCCCTCTCCTCCGGGGTAGGCTCGTCAGGGTCATCAGATGATCAATCGAGGCTGGCCAGTTCCATCTCGCCGTCGAACGCCGCGTGGGCCACTCGCTCCTCCTCTGCTTCCTGCTCCGCGTCAGCCATGAACTTCGCGTCCATGACCGCGTCGAGGACATTGTCGCTGCTTTCGTTGTCCTCCAACTCCTCGTCGGAGCTCTCGACCGGGGGAGGTGGAGACAGAGGTGGAGACGCGGTAGCCTGGCAAAGGTGGAGGTTGTGTGGCGGCGGCGCTACGGTGGAGGCTATGCGGCGGCGGCGCTACGGTGGAGGTTGTGCGGCGGCTAGGGTTTGTGTGGGAGGAGATGAGATGCGCGCACCCCTGTTTATATAGGCCGGAGGCAGGCGACGCGCGCGGCACGCGTGGCAACGCCATTACTTCGTGCGCAGAGGTGGGCGATGGCCGCTCGGCACGCGAGGCATCGCCATTAACGTGGCCGCAGACTGCCGAAGCGACGCCTTGACGCCAGTATTAGTGCGCTTGAGAAGATGCATCGAGCATGGGTTGCTGCCAGGCGAGCCCGACGAAACGTCCGCCAGACGCGAGCGGACACTCGGCCGTCTGCGCAGCGTCCGCAAAGATGCATCCAAGACGCATATTTTGATCAGGTTTACGTATCCGCGGACAGCCCGAACACTATGCGTCAAGCCGCTGGCCACATAAGGAAGGAATTAAGGATGCATAATAGCCCCAAGTCGTGACGATCGATGCAGCTCTACATTCCTTGCAGCAGCGGGCACATGAAATGAAGGCTGCGTGCGTGATCACGCGTACGTAACCGACTGCAGAGAGACGGATGGGTGGTCCCGGGGCTAGCTACAAGAGGGTGAGGCTGAACCTCTCTCTGTCTCCCTCCCACGCAGTACACCTCCTTGCGCGCACGCTTCCTTTGTATTGTACCGACGCTACGCTCCTACGTACGCCGCCGTCCGTCTCTGGCCGGAAATTCAACGTACGTACCGTTCTCTCCAGCTGCTGGTCCATCCCACGTCACCGCAACTACCCACAAAAACATTTGATCAAGCTTGGCAATACATATGGTACCAACCACCCACAAAAGCATTTGATCAGGGTTTTTCTTCACGGAAGAGATTTCCGAGATCTCAGCGAATCCAGTTTTATTGATTATAATACAGGATGAAATTTTCCGGTATTCACACAATTTTCTCAAATTTAAAGAATTTTAACCAATTTTGTAAACTCATGTGAAAAATCTCGGACGGTATTTTCAAAAACCAGATGTACCATCGCCCACCGGTATTTGTTAACTATGGAGGAAAAAACCTGCCTACAAGGGGAAGCAATGATTAGGGTTCGGGGTCTACGGGTTGCAAGTGTGCTCATCGACAACGGGGAAAGATTCAAGCTCACATGACTTCTAAGGAAGGCCAACAAGGGAGGGGGACTGATCAAGGGAGCGGGAAAGCGATGCGAGGAGTGAGGAACATGGCATCACCGTCACTTGCTAGCGAGGGTGATGTCGAGTAACGGACCCATATTCCAATGTTGGAAACAAAAGATATGCCGCCTCCTCACGAAATGTTGGAAGTCTTTCAAAAATTCAGAATTTTGTTAGAAATATCTTGATTTTGTTTACCGAGACAATTAACCAAAATAGTTACTGACTCTACACCAAAATTTTGAGATCATTATTTCTGTTAGCGATCGAAATTATCAAAGTTTCAGCTATTACATTCACTTTTTTTTTATAAAACAAAATCCCGGAGAGGAGTTGCTCGCCTAATGGTGGAAAGGTCGAGTGATCACTGATCAGGAGATATGGAAGGTGCTGGTTTGCAAGGAGGATTTTTTTTCGTAAACAGGAACAATTGATTTGAGATGACTATGAAATTATGAATAATTTTGTCTGGAATTTGAATGTGGAGAGAGAGAGAGAGAGAGAGAGAGGGAGACAATGGATGCCCAAGAAAAATTGAACGGGCATGGTGCGCGCGTTAGAGTTTGACGCCTTCTATCGAAATAGGGTGACCTGCAATATAGTCTGCATTATGGTAAAAAAAAATCTCGACTGTTGTTGTGCATTTGCTACAAATCATTATTGGTGAGATATATATCAAACGGTGGCAAACCAATGTGAGAAATAAAATTATATTTTTATCATATTCGCCTGAACTTAATTTTTCACTTGAAAGATGCTGCAAGAAGATTTTTTTTTTCCTTTGAAGCACCCAAGAAGAATCAAGAGTGGGAACCAGGGACGGAGACGGGGGGGACGAGGGGGGGTTGCGCCCCCCATGCTCATGATTTTCCTTTGAACATAAGCCATGACAGCTCTTTATTTGTGTGATTTTAGCTAGTTCTGCCCCTCTTATACTAAGATTGTCCTCCTTATATTTCATTCCTGGTTCCGTCCCTGGTGGGAACTCATGGGTTTTGAGCAATTTGGTGGCCGTACGGCACACTGCTGGTTGCTAGGGAGAGGGACGTACGGCAGTCACTTTTGCAACATGGAGTACTTCGTCTGTTCTTCCTCGAAAAATCAGCACGAGGATTTGATTTTAGGTTTGCTATAAGTCACATCGACATTTGGGATATTTTTTCTTTTCCTTTTTTTCACCAAACAATTCGCCCTATTACAAACGGGATATAAATACGTACACACACGTGTATAGGGTACCCATCGTCACAAATTCGTATCGTCCCCTAAACATTGTAAGTAATAAATGTGAGGGCGACTTAGATGCTTACACATCAAAACATACTCTCCACATACAAGGCACGTGTACACGTGCTGAGAGAGAGCAAGTCCAAGTGCATTTTGTTTGCTCGTTGTCTCTCCAAATCTAGAGGAGGGACGAACGCGGGGATGTGGGGGACATTGGTTGAAGATATGGACCATGTTCTTTTTTCTGTTTTTTCTAGTTAATTAAAAAGGATCAGAGGGAGTAAAGTATTTGCCTCGTTCACACAAGTCTAAGATGCTTAGGCGATATTTCCCGAAAATTGAACCGTTTTTGCTTGCTATGGTAATTTTAAGGGCGATTTAGGGTTACCACCGGCGGCGGCGGCTGCTTCTCCGGAGCCATGCGAGGCTCCATTTCTCTGTACCGATTGCTTCTCCGGTGCCTTGTGTGGTTCCTTTTTTATCCTTCTTGCCTGACCTAGTCAAGTGGTGGAGTTTTCTTGCCGGCGGTCCTGACCCCGTTTCTTGGCTGAAGTTTTGCTCAGTCTAGATTTCGTGAAGAAGTAGAAGTTTTGTTGTTAACTACAAGTGTTTAGAAGGATTAGTTGTGGTCAGTTTGTACATGAGACATTGGACATATTGGTTGGAGACCGTTGTTGCTTCTTTGAAGGAGCAGGAGATCTCTTCTAATTAGTCTCTACGGGAAAGACGTATCCGGACGCAATGAAGATCATGAGCTACAATGGCCGAGGTCTCCAAAAGGCCACCACAGTGATGGCGCTTGCGAAAATATACAAAAGCGCCACAATCCCGACGTTCTCTTCCTCCTGGAGAAACATCTTCATAAGTGGCCATCAGAGTATTTACGTCATCGGTTGCAGATCGATCATAAGGAGGTTGTTGGCAGTGATGGTCGAAAAGCTAGGTTGATGTGGAAGAAAGAGGTAGTTCTATCTCTGAATGGAAAAAAGAGGGAATTATATTGATGTTTTTATCGGAGCCGGTGTTGATAATATTTGGCGGTTCACAGGCTTTTATGGGGAGCGAAAATGGTCTGATAAACACATATCTCGGCAGAGGATCAAAGATCTAAATGCTATGTTGATGGCTTCCAAGTGCAGGAGATCATTGTAGTACTGTTCAATAAGAAAGGTTGTCGAACCCATGAGGAGCTGAAGGTATTGGTTAGCAGATTTGACAAGTAAACAATAATAATAAAACAGTAGTTTTGGTGTTTTGTGTGTATAGTTTGCAATAAATAAAATGTAGAAAGTAAATTGTAGTATGTAAACATTCTCAATGAGAGAAAGCCTAATCCTCTATGCAGAAAGAGAACAAGATCAAGTATGTGTGTGCTTATATAAGACAAATGTTCCCGAGGGCGGCATGGATTTACTAGCATCATAGTTCTACACAACATGGTAAATATTTTATCAAGTTTCATTCAATTAAGGGTGGAGCCTAAATTAAGTACAGCCATAAATATGCGCAAGTGCAATCCTTATGATGGGTCCTAATCCTTATGATGGGTCCTAGAGCCACTTTCATGAGAAAGTATAGGAATCATTACGACATAAATGTCTCACTATAGCAATAAGACCATTGGTCTCCGACATAAACCCCAGTCCATCCCTTCCAACACACATTCATTACATTAAAGTGCAACCCTATGATCCCATATAGGTGAAGTAATATGCAGTCGACGTTCGCATAAAACCATCATAGAACAACTTAAAAGATAGAAAACTTGACCAAATACTAATTGCATATAAAATAGCTAGAATCATAGCCAAATCATCATATGCCCTCGGGAACGTGGGGAACTACTCACAAGTGTCAAACATGATATGGACCAGAGGCATAATGATTACAACACAATCTGAATATATAATCTCCCCACCAAATAAAGATAAAGTACCAATCACAAACATGCAACTACCCTTAAAATGATACGAGGTTCAATTCAACACAAACTATGAGGGGGAAAAATCGATCTCGTAGATGGAGATGGTGGTGATGATGGAGCTGATGGAGATGTTGATCGAGATGCCTCCCCCATGCCAAGGAGGAGTGGTCATGACGATGGAGCTGCTGGAGATGTTAATCGAGATGCCTCCCCCAGGCCAAGGAGGAGTGGTCATGACGATGGCGTTGATTTCCCCTTCACTATAGGCACCGGTGCGGCAGGATCTACCCTCTCCCAGAGTAGGAGAGGACTATTGCCTCCGCCGCCGCCTCAATAAATCTCGGGAAAAATGTGGCTTAGGTTTTTAGGTGAAATTGAGGCTCTGATATAAAAGGGGGCCTGAGACAATGCCCAAGGCGCAAACAGACCTGGGTGGCACGCCCAGAGATGTAGGGCGCGCCACCTAGTGCCGTTTGTCCTTTGTGGCCTCCCTTGCGTGCTTCTTTCGCTCACAGTCCTTTTCTGGGTGAAAACTGATCAGGTATTTTTGCCTCGTTTTTAGTTGTCCAGAAAGCCCCTGAAACAATAAAAAAAAGAGGTTTTCTACCTCCCAGGAACTAAATACTAATGAAGGGTACTTTGTAGGAAAGTCCCGGAAATAATGGTGTATGATGGCATATATCAATGAAAAATAAACATATACGTAGCAATAATGATGATGTAAAATGCACGTATCAACTCCCCAAAGCTTAAACCTTTGCTCGTCCCCGAGAAAATAAGTGAATAGATCATATCATGTATCAATGAGCTTATGGTTAATAAAAAGAAATACGAGCATTACATCATCAACTTATGCATATTCAATTATATTGCAATATATCTGAACTAACAACTATACAAATATACAAATGTGGACTTCATATAATAGAAATGCTAGCAACTACCACTTATCATTTGAATAACACTAACCATTGCATGTTGGATGATTGAACCATGTTTCGTATGCATCTACTAGCATATATGCAACATTTCAATTTGCTTGGCCATTTTACCAGCTTTTATTTTTCTTCTACCTTGTCTTTGTACTAAAGATAAACTCTAATAGAGCAACTAGTTACAAGAAGAGAATTTGTTTAACAACAAGATAAGCATGAAGTTTGACTTTATCAAACACTTAGCCATATTTTTAATGGGATCAGTTAATAGTCTTGCGCCCTAGTAACCAGTATAAACCTAATTCATGGATCTTTCAATCATGTCATATGCTTTACAACCACCTTTGTCTTTCACTTTCCATGGCTAATCGAATCCTCGGGTGCCGACCTTTTCATTCACAAACTTGTTTTAAGCATATGTACTGAAATATCCATGATAATTAGTTTACCCGCTGATTACCAACTAGCACAAGAGTATCTCATGTCCCCTTGTCATCATCTCTCCATAACTATTTACTCTCGAATATCACATCTCCACCACAACTTCAGGATATATTTTTTAGTTTAGCTTTGAATGGAACTAAAGATAATGACTAAAATGATATGATAAACTAAAAAGCATAAAAGACTTGATATAAATCCGCCAAGCTTAGTTTGTTGAAGTAGTGTCATCCTTCTTGGCGCTCTCCTCCTCATAATGGGCGTCCCACTCCTTGAGTTTCCAAGGATAGGGTCTCCCATTGTAGGAGGACATATGTGGATCATTGAACTTGGTGGAGACAGCTTCAGCGATCTTGTTGAAGCGATCTTCATACTCACAATTCTGATTTTCGACATCCCACATGAGATCTTGGAACCTATCCAACTGTGTGAGGATATGAAAGATCTTCTCCTATATGTTCTTGATCCTTGCTTAATACATTCGATACGGATTACGGATTGTAGTATGATATGCTTTTTCCCTAGAAGATCTAGGTTTAATCGAACCTTGGGAATCACTGCTAAAATGATGTAAAGGAAACGTCTACAAGACTTGCTAGTGTATTTTATCTTCACTTATCAGACCTATCTAGTTTACTTTTAAGGGGGTTGTGTTCAATGATGGAAATAGGCCAGGGTTAAGCTTTCTCCTGCAGCTATGCATACATATATATAATTGAAGCACATATGTGTAACAAATGAAATAGAGATAAGAGATTTATGAGTAGCACATCCTTAATACTCTTGCCCCTAAAGCCAGAGGTGACAAGAGCCTCTTGGTCAAACCACTATCCTCACATATGCAAGCAACAATAGTTATTAAGTAAATGAATACAGACCAAAGCCTTAAGCTAGAAGATTGTGCCATAATCTCGAATTATTCACTAAACATGTACCGTTACTTTCCCCTTTCTGTCACTGAGGTTTTGCGGTAGCACGCCGTTCTCACCTCTTCCCTTGATCGAATCGAATGATATGGGTACCTGCAGATCACCGAGACGAGGCAAAGAGACAAGGATACAAGATTGCAAACTCATATTCAATCCTTACACATATAATAAGATTAGATGCACATAAACGCTGCTAGGATTCACCCCAACCCGCAGCCCGTGAGGACTACTCACACATAATATCAAGATAAAATACAAAGATAGAAATTATTGTGCAAAATACTTAGACTGAAATCATAATATTCTTACAATGGTCACCAATTCTCAATGAGATCTCTATTATAATGGTGATGGTTATGGCTATGGAGGAGATGGGAGATGGGATGGATGAACTATGGTGGTGGATCCCCTTCGGTGTGATGCAGATGAATCTGGTGGATGGCGGCTCTGTTTGGTGATGAATGGCTCTCTCCGTCAGTACCTTCACAAAACTTATAGGGTTTGACCTCGGGAATGCAGCAGCACACGGTACGGGTGGGGCTTGCGCTACTGATGCCCGTTAAAGCCCCTGGAACTGCCTCTTCGAGTGTAGTCAACTTTGCCATGCTCTTGGCGCGATTTTCTTCAGTAATTGCAGGTCCATTTGTTATTATGACGTGATTTCCTGCACAACATCTAAAAATAGAAGAGATTGCACATCTTTGCATTAATTAGTCATTAGTGGCATGTTGAGAGGTAAACTTAGTCAATTTCTTGACTTAGTGATACGTCTCCGACGTATCGATAATTTCTTATGTTCCATGCCACATTATTGATGTTATCTACATGTTTTATGCACACTTTATGTCATATTCGTGCATTTTCTGGAACTAACCTATTAACAAGATGCCGAAGTGCCAGTTGCTGTTTTCTGCTGTTTTTGGTTTCAGAAATCCTAGTAACGAAATATTCTCGGAATCGGACGAAATCAACGCCCAAGTTCCTATTTTACCCGGAAGCATCCAGAACACACGAGAACCGCCAGAGAAGGGAGGCAGGGCCACCACACCACACCCCGGCGCGGCCTAGGGGGCGCGCCCCCTAGGGTGTGGGCCCCCTTCGACCTTCCTGCGCCGCCTCTTCGCCTATAAGAAGCCCCCTGGATCGTAAAACCCTACACCGATTGACGAAACCCACGAAAACCTTCCGGAGCCGCCGCCATCGCGAAGCCAAGATGCGGGGACAGGAGTCTCTGTTCCGGCACGCTGCCGGAGCGGGGAAGTGCCCCCGGAAGGCTTCTCCATCGACACCGCTGCCATCTCCACCGCCATCTTCATCACCGCTGCTGCTCCCATGAGGAGGGAGTAGTTCTCCATCGAGGCTCGGGGCTGTACCGGTAGCTATGTGGTTAATCTCTCTCTATGTACTTCAATACAATGATCTCATGAGCTGCTTTACATGATTGAGATTCATCTGAGTTTTGTATCACTACTATCTATGTGCTACTCTAGTGATGTGTTATTAAAGTAGTTCTATTCCTCCTGCACGTGTGTAAAGGTGACAGTGTGTGCACCGTGTTAGTACTTGGTTTGTGCTATGATCATGATCTCTTGTAGATTATGGAGTTAACTATTGCTATGATATTATTGATGTGATCTATTCCTCCTACATATGCATGAAGGTGACAGTGTGCATGCTATGCTAGTACTCGGTTTAGTCTGTTGATCTATCTTACACTAAAGGTTACTTAAACATGAGCATTATTGTGGAGCTTGTTAACTCCGGCATTGAGGGTTCGTGTAATCCTACGCAATGTGTTCATCATCCAACAAAAGTGTAGAGTATGCATTTATCTATTCTGTTATGTGATCAATATTGAGAGTGTCCACTAGTGAAAGTGTAATCCCTAGGCCTTGTTCCTAAATACTGCTGAGTTACTACTGCTTGTTTCTTTGTTTCTTTGTGTTACTACTGCTGCAATACCACCACCATCAACTACGCGCCAAGCACTTTTCTGGCACCGTTGCTACTGCTCATATATATTCATACCACCTGTATTTCACTATCTCTTCGCCGAACTAGTGCACCTATTAGGTGTGTTGGGGACACAAGAGACTTCTTGCTTTGTGGTTGCAGGGTTGCATGAGAGGGATATCTTTGACCTCTTCCTCCCTGAGTTCGATAAACCTTGGGTATCCACTTAAGGGAAACTTGCTGCTGTTCTACAAACCTCTGCTCTTGGAGGCCCAACACTGTCTACAGGAAATGAGGGGGAACGTAGACATCAAGCACATTTTCTGGCGCCGTTGCCGGGGAGGAAAGGTAAAAGGCACTCATACTACGGTCCCAGGTAAAGTATTTTTCTGGCGCCGCCGTGTGTGTGCTCGAAGCTATTTCCTTTAGATCCTGCAATTGCATCTTTTTGTTTCTTGTTTACACTAGTTTGGCATAATGGACAACAATGAGCTTCTTGTTCTATTTCCTGATTTAAAACATGGATTGTTTGATGCGAAAATTAAAAAACCTATGAAATCTTATTTGCATGCTGGTAGTAATATTAGTATGAACGCTTTGAACACCATTGTTGATAATGATATAGAAAGTTCTAAGCTTGGGGAAGTTGGTTTTCATGATATTTTTAGTCCCCCAAGCATTGAGGAGAAAATTTTCTTTGATGATACTTTGCCTCCTATTTATGATGATAATGATAGTGGTCTTTTGGTGCCACCTACTATGGAGAGTAAATTTTGTTGTGATTATACTATGCCTCCTACACTTGATGAGAATAATAATGATAGCTACTTTGTTGAATTTGCTCCCACTACAACTAATAAAATTGATTATGCTTATGTGGAGAGTAATAATTTTATGCATGAGACTCATGATAAGAATGCTTTATGTGATAGTTATATTGTTGAGTTTGCTCATGTTGCTACTGAAAATTATTATGAGAGAGGGAAATATGGTTGTAGAAATTTTCATGTTACTAAAACACCTCTCTATGTGCTGAAATTTTTCAAGCTACACTTGTTTTATCTTCCTATGCTTGTTACTTTGCTCTTCATGAACTTGTTTATTTACAAGATTCCTATGCATAGGAAGCATGTTAGGCTTAAATGTGTTTTGTACTTGCCTCTTGATGCTCTCTTTTTCTTCAAATACTATTTCTTGCGAGTGCATCATTAAAACTGCTGAGCCCATCTTAATGGCTATAAAGAAAAGAACTTCTTGGGAGATAACCCATGTGTTATTTTGCTACAGTACTTTGTTTTATATTTGTATCTTGGAAGTTGTTTACTACTGTAGCAACCTCTCCTTATCTTAGTTTTGTGTTTTGTTGTGCCAAGTAAAGCCGTTGATAGAAAAGTAAGTACTAGATTTGGATTACTGCGCAGTTCCAGATTTCTTTGCTGTCACGAATCTGGGTCCACCTCCCTGTAGGTAGCTCAGAAAATTAAGCCAATTTACGTGCATGATCCTCAGATATGTACGCAACTTTCATTCAATTTGAGCATTTTCATCTGAGCAAGTCTGGTGCCATTTTAAAATTCGTCAATACGAACTGTTCTGTTTTGACAGATTCTGCCTTTTATTTCGCATTGCCTCTTTCGCTATGTTGGATGAATTTCTTTGATCCACTAATGTCCAGTAGCATTATGCAATGTCCAGAAGTGTTAAGAATGATTGTGTCACCTCTGAATATGCCAATTTATATTGTGCACTAACCCTCTAATGAGTTGTTTCGAGTTTGGTGTGGAGGAAGTTTTCAAGGATCAAGAGAGGAGTATGATGCAACATGATCAAGGAGAGTGAAAGCTCTAAGCTTGGGGATGCACCCGGTGGTTCACCCCTGCATATATCAAGAAGACTCAAGCGTCTAAGCTTGGGGATGCCCAAGGCATCCCCTTCTTCATCGACAACATTATCAGGTTCCTCCCCTGAAACTATATTTTTATTCCATCACATCTTATGTGCTTTTTCTTGGAGCGTCGGTTTGTTTTTGTTTTTTGTTTTGTTTGAATAAAATGGATCCTAGCATTCACTTTATGGGAGAGAGACACGCTCCGCTGTAGCATATGGACAAGTATGTCCTTGGTTTCTACTCATAGTATTCATGGCGAAGTTTCTTCTTCGTTAAATTGTTATATGGTTGGAATTGGAAAATGATACATGTAGTAATTGCTATTAATGTCTTGGGTAATGTGATACTTGGCAATTGTTGTGCTCATGTTTAAGCTCTTGCATCATATACTTTGCACCCATTAATGAAGAAATACATAGAGCATGCTAAAATTTGGTTTGCATATTTGGTTTCTCTAAGGTCTAGATAATTTCTAGTATTGAGTTTGAACAACAAGGAAGACGGTGTGGAGTCTTATGATGTTTTCAATATGTCTTTTATGTGAGTTTTGCTGCACCGGTTCATCCTTGTGTTTGTTTCAAACAACCTTGCTAGCCTAAACCTTGTATCGAGAGGGAATACTTCTCATGCATCCAAATCCTTGAGCCAACCACTATGCCATTTGTGTCCACCATACCTACCTACTACATGGTATTTTCCAGCCATTCCAAAGTAAATTGCTTGAGTGCTACCTTTAAAATTCCATCATTCACCTTTGCAATATATAGCTCATGGGACAAATAGCTTAAAAACTATTGTGGTATTGAATATGTAATTATGCACTTTATCTCTTATTAAGTTGCTTGTTGTGCGATAACCATGTTTACTGGGGAACGCCATCAACTCATTGTTGAATTTCATGTGAGTTGCTATGCATGTTCGTCTTGTCTGAAGTAAGGGCGATCTACACTGAGTTGAATGGTTTGAGCATGCATATTGTGAGAGAAGAACATTGGGCCGCTAACTAAAGCCATGTTCCATGGTGGAAGTTTCAGTTTTGGACAAACATCCTCAAATCTCTAATGAGAAAAGAATTAATTGTTGTTGAATGCTTAAAGCATTAAAAGAGGAGTCCATTATCTGTTGTCTATGTTGTCCCGGTATGGATGTCTAAGTTGAGAATAATCAAAAGCGAGAAATCCAAATGCGAGCTTTCTCCTTAGACCTTTGTACAGGCGGCATAGAGGTACCCCTTTGTGATACTTGGTTAAAGCATATGTATTGCGGTGATAATCCAGGTAGTCCAAGCTAATTAGGACAAGGTGCGGGCACTATTAGTATACTATGCATGAGGCTTGCAACTTGTAAGATATAATTTACATGATGCATATGCTTTATTACTACCGTTGACAAAATTGTTTCATGTTTTCAAAACCAAAGCTCTAGCACAAATATAGCAATCAATGCTTTCCTCTTTGAAGGACCTTTCTTTTACTTTTATTGTTGAGTCAGTTCACCTATTTCTCTCCACCTCAAGAAGCAAACATTTGTGTGAACTATGCATTGATTCTTACATACTTGCTTATTGCATTTGTTATATTGCTTTGCATTGACAACTATCCATGAGATATACATGTTACAAGTTGAAAGCAACCGCTGAAACTTAATCTTCCATAGTGTTGCTTCAATGTCTCTACTATGAATTTATTGCTTTATGAGTTAACTCTTATGCAAGACTTATTGATGCTTGTCTTGAAGTGCTATTCATGAAAAGTCTTTGCTATATGATTCACTTGTTTACTCATGTCATTACCATTGTTTTGATCGCTGCATTCACTACATATGCTTTACAAATAGTATGATCAAGGTTATGATGGCATGTCACTCCAGAAATTATCTTTGTTATCGTTTTACCTGCTCGGGACGAGCAGAACTAAGCTTGGGGATGCTGATACGTCTCCGACGTATCGATAATTTCTTATGTTCCATGCCACATTATTGATGTTATCTACATGTTTTATGCACACTTTATGTCATATTCGTGCATTTTCTGGAACTAACCTATTAACAAGATGCCGAAGTGCCAGTTGCTGTTTTCTGCTGTTTTTGGTTTCAGAAATCCTAGTAACGAAATATTCTCGGAATCGGACGAAATCAACGCCCAAGTTCCTATTTTACCCGGAAGCATCCAGAACACACGAGAACCGCCAGAGAAGGGAGGCAGGGCCACCACACCACACCCCGGCGCGGCCTAGGGGGGGGCGCGCCCCCCTAGGGTGTGGGCCCCCCTTCGACCTTCCTGCGCCGCCTCTTCGCCTATAAGAAGCCCCTGGATCAGAAAACCCTACACCGATTGACGAAACCCACGAAAACCTTCCAGAGCCGCCGCCATCGCGAAGCCAAGATGCGGGGACAGAGTCTCTGTTCCGGCACGCTGCCGGAGCGGGAAGTGCCCCGGAAGGCTTCTCCATCGACACCGCTGCCATCTCCACCGCCATCTTCATCACCGCTGCTGCTCCCATGAGGAGGGAGTAGTTCTCCATCGAGGCTCGGGGCTGTACCGGTAGCTATGTGGTTAATCTCTCTCTATGTACTTCAATACAATGATCTCATGAGCTGCTTTACATGATTGAGATTCATCTGAGTTTTGTATCACTACTATCTATGTGCTACTCTAGTGATGTGTTATTAAAGTAGTTCTATTCCTCCTGCACGTGTGTAAAGGTGACAGTGTGTGCACCGTGTTAGTACTTGGTTTGTGCTATGATCATGATCTCTTGTAGATTATGGAGTTAACTATTGCTATGATATTATTGATGTGATCTATTCCTCCTACATATGCATGAAGGTGACAGTGTGCATGCTATGCTAGTACTCGGTTTAGTCTGTTGATCTATCTTACACTAAAGGTTACTTAAACATGAGCATTATTGTGGAGCTTGTTAACTCCGGCATTGAGGGTTCGTGTAATCCTACGCAATGTGTTCATCATCCAACAAAAGTGTAGAGTATGCATTTATCTATTCTGTTATGTGATCAATATTGAGAGTGTCCACTAGTGAAAGTGTAATCCCTAGGCCTTGTTCCTAAATACTGCTGAGTTACTACTGCTTGTTTCTTGTTTTTCTTGTGTTACTACTGCTGCAATACCACCACCATCAACTACGCGCCAAGCACTTTTCTGGCACCGTTGCTACTGCTCATATATATTCATACCACCTGTATTTCACTATCTCTTCGCCGAACTAGTGCACCTATTAGGTGTGTTGGGGACACAAGAGACTTCTTGCTTTGTGGTTGCAGGGTTGCATGAGAGGGATATCTTTGACCTCTTCCTCCCTGAGTTCGATAAACCTTGGGTATCCACTTAAGGGAAACTTGCTGCTGTTCTACAAACCTCTGCTCTTGGAGGCCCAACACTGTCTACAGGAAAGGAGGGGGAACGTAGACATCACTTAGCTAAGGGTTTAAACGCGAGAAAATGTGGCATATTTCACAACCTCAACTTCCCCAAGCTTAAACTTGATCGTCCTCGAGCAAGAAACAAAGAACCATAAGGAACTTGGCGTTTAAACCAAAACAACCAGAAAGCGAAGTCACTTACAGGTGGTGACCTTATGAGTCCAACACTTATTCCATTTGAAAGCTTAGCATAGTTAGAGAAGTTCCAAGAATATAATACAAGCATTGGTAACTCGAGACAATTACAATAAAGATCATAAGTATGAATAGCTAGTTGTGTAAACAATCACTCTAGCAAGTAGTTAACTCTCAATTTGCCAAGGAACACTGGAAGTTTATTATCATCAAATTAAGTATGAGGTTTCATGTCAAAAGAGGTATAAGCAATGAAGCATCTTAATTAAACCCACATCAATTGATCAAGGCTATCAAAACACTTTACTATCCATTCATTGTCTTTCAAGAATATTCATCTAATAGTTTAGAGTCCATGCTAAGACTTGAGAAGTGATATCTTTCAGATTCCTTTGATAGTTTCCAAGCAAAAGTAATGAGTGACCTTTTTGTAGGGATTGTGACAATCTTGGGGCAAGTGGTGCTAGTATCCCAATACTATGCACAACAGTCATGTTGACACGCGTAAAGCAATATCATACAATAATGCATATGTTGACATGTGTAAAGCAATATCTCATATTTATTCACAACCTTACATCTTGGTATGTGTCTTAGCTACCACTAAATTTCAATTCCATCAAGCAGCTCCTATGTCCATCCCAACATCTATGGAGTTAAGTATCTTCAAAGTTAAACCCTTAAGACAATTGGTCATCATACAAGTTATAATTTTAGACTTCTTCTTATTGTACTTGTTTGGAAATATTATTTTCAAGGCAAGACTCGGTTAACTAAATGAACTAGAGTAAGAGCTTTCACAATTAACTAAACATGCAAATAAAAAACTCTACTCCAATTGCTTCAAATCAATCCCATTGGTACCAAATATTAACAATTCTACTGACTAGCATAAACAATTCAAACTCCTAAAGTGTGATAAATAAGACATACCTCTTTTAGCCGGCTTCATATTTCTCTTCCTTATGATGTGTTCCTTCAAAACTCTTGGTACATCTCTCTCATTAATAATATCAAGCAAAGAGGCGATTGAAAATTCAGCTCTTTCAAGACCAAGGATAAAAGGAAAAATCTTTTTGTATTTTTGTGAATTGGGATAGAGAGAAAAATAAAAAGATTGGTGAAAAAGTAAGGAACTAAAACAAATAAAAGTAAAAATGAAAACAAACTAAAACGAAAAGCAAAGTGTTGGAACAGACCAACACGAGTGTTTCAAAGCTCTTTCAAAGAGCTGGAGTACAAATTTATTCAACACAAATAAAAATGCTTGAGGAACACATCCCCAAGCTTAGGATTTTGCAAGACCTCTTGTTGAGCTCATTGTGGTGGAGGATAATTCCCATAGTTCCATTGGTCGCTCCAATGAGTGAACTGGGAATTGAGTTCCGTGGTGTTGTATCGAAGGTTGATGGCGAGGTTGATCAGGTTCTCAATGCTTCCTTCGAGCGCGTACATGTCCTGGTAGGTTGTGAAGTCATGGAGTGGTTGTTGCTCCTGTTCCAGTCCTTGAGGTGCTTGTTCAACTTCCTCTTCTCCTTCGGGTCCATCTTGTTGTTCGGGTAGATTTGCCTCAACATGTGCATCATAATGCAAACACCTATCCTCGAGAGAGAATAGACCATTAGGCAGAGTGAAAGGACGAGATGTCGCCTAGAGGGGGGGTGAATAGGCAATTAAAAACTCTTGCGGATTTGTCTTGTAAGAATGCGGAATTAAACTAACGTTAGACGTCTCTAATTTGGTTTGCATATTTTACGTGGTTTAGGGTTTTCGATAGAGATCTAATCTACCTACGAGCATGAACCACAACGTTGATACTAATGTTTTCAATAGAAGAGTAAATTGAATCTTCACTATAGTAGGAGAGACAGACACCCGCAAAGCCTCTTATGCAATACAAGTTGCATGTCGAACGAGGAACAAGTCTCATGAACGCGGTCATGTAAAGTTAGTCCGAGCCGCTTCATCCCACTATGCCGCAAAGATGCAAAGTACTCAAACTAAAGATAACAAGAGCATCAACGCCCACAAAACCATTGTGTTCTACTCGTGCAACCATCTATGCATAGACACAGCTCTGATACCACTGTAGGATAACGTTGCATAGAAAACAAAAAATTTCCTACCGCGAACACGCAATCCAAGCCAAGATGCAATCTAGAAGACGGTAGCAACGAGGGGATTATCGAGTCTCACCCTTGAAGAGATTCCAAAGCCTACAAGATGAGGCTCTTGTTGCTGCGGTAGACGTTCACTTGCCGCTTGCAAAAGCGCGTAGAAGATCTTGATCACGGCGCCACGAACGGGCAGCACCTCCGTACTCGGTCACACGTTCGGTTGTTGATGAAGACGACGTCCACCTCCCCGTTCCAGCGGGCAGCGGAAGTAGTAGCTCCTCTTGAATCCGACAGCACAACGGCGTGGTGTCGGTGGCGGTGGAGAATCCCGGCGGAGCTTCACTAAGCGTGCAGGGAAGAAGGAGTAGTGGGGCGGCTAGGGTTTGGGGAGAGGGGGGCGCCGGCCATCTAGTGGTGCGGCCACCTTGTGGTGCTTGGGGTGGCCGGCCCCCTCCCCTTGGCCCTCATTATATAGGTGGAACACCCAAGAGTTGGTCTACAAGTCTTCGAATAAGACCCCAAACCAAAACCTTCCATAACACATGAAACCTACCCAAGCTAGGACTCCCACTAGAGGTGGGATTCCCACCTTCCTTGGGAGGGGGTGGCCGGCCCCCCTTGGGGAGTCCACTTGGGACTCCTCCCCCTTAGGGTTGGCCGGCCATGGGAGGTGGAGTCCCACCGGGACTCCGCCTTCCTTGGTGGTTTCTTCCGGACTTTTCTAGAACCTTCTAGAACCTTCCATAGAACCTTCCGGATCATTTTAATTCACATAAAATGACTTCCTATATATGAATCTTATTCTCCGGACCATTCCGGGACTCCTCGTGATGTCCGGGATCTCATCCGGGACTCCAAACAAATATTCGAACTCCATTCCATATTCAAGTTCTACCATTTCAACATCCAACTTTAAGTGTGTCACCCTACGGTTCGTGAATTATGTGGACATGGTTGAGTATTCACTCCGACCAATAACCAATAGCGGGATCTGGAGATCCATAATGGCTCCCACATATTCAACGATGACTTTAGTGATCGAATGAACCATTCACATACGATACCAATTCCCTTTGTCACGCGATATTTTACTTGTCCGAGGTTTGATCATCGGTATCACTCTATACCTTGTTCAACCTCGTCTCCTGACAAGTACTTGATACGTCTCCGACGTATCGATAATTTCTTATGTTCCATGCCACATTATTGATGTTATCTACATGTTTTATGCACACTTTATGTCATATTCATGCATTTTCTGGAACTAACCTATTAACAAGATGCCGAAGTGCCAGTTCCTGTTTTCTGCTGTTTTTGGTTTCAGAAATCCTAGTAACGAAATATTCTCGGAATTGGACGAAATCAACGCCCAGGTTCCTATTTTGCCCGGAAGCATCCAGAACACCCGAGAGCCACCAGGGAGGGGGCACAGGCCCACCAAACCCTAGGCCGGCGCGGCCAGGGGGGCCCGTGCCACCCTATGGTGTGGGCACCCCTTCGACCCTCTGGCGCCGCCTCTTCGCCTATTTAAAGCCTCCGTCGCGAAAACCCTGATAAGTTCGACGAAACCCACAGAAACCTTCCAGAGCCGCCGCCATCGCGAAGCCAAGATCTGGGGGACAGGAGTCTCTGTTCCGGCACGCCGCCGGAACGGGGAAGTGCCCCCGGAAGGCTTCTCCATCGACACCGCTGCCATCTCCACCGCCATCTTCATCATCGCTGCTGCTCCCATGAGGAGGGAGTAGTTCTCCATCGAGGCTCGGGGCTGTACCGGTAGCTATGTGGTTCATCTCTCTCCCATGTACCTCAATACAATAATCTCATGAGCTGCTTTACATGATTGAGATTCATATGAGTTTTGTATCACTACTATTCTATGTGCTACTCTAGCAATGTTATTAAAGTAGTTTTATTCCTCCTACACGGTGTAATGGTGACAGTGTGTGCATCCGTGTTAGTACTTGGTTTATGCTATGATCATGATCTCTTGTAGATTGCGAAGTTAACTATTGCTATGATAGTATTGATGTGATCTATTCCTCCTACATATGCATGAAGGTGACAGTGTGCATGCTATGTTAGTACTTGGTTTAGTCGTATTGATCTTTCGTGCACTCTAAGGTTATTTAAATATGAACATTGAATTGTGGAGCTTGTTAACTCCGGCATTGAGGGTTCGTGTAATCCTACGCAATGTGTTCATCATCCAACAAGAGTGTAGAGTATGCATTTATCGATTCTGTTATGTGATCAATGTTGAGAGTGTCCACTAGTGAAAGTCTAATCCCTAGGCCTTGTTCCTAAATACTGCGTTACTACTGCTTGTTTACTGTTTTACTGTGTTATACTACCACCATCAACTACACGCCAGCAAGCTATTTTCTGGCACCGTTGCTACTGCTCATATATATTCATACCACCTGTATTTCACTATCTCTTCGCCGAACTAGTGCACCTATTAGGTGTGTTGGGGACACAAGAGACTTCTTGCTTTGTGGTTGCAGGGTTGCATGAGAGGGATATCTTTGACCTCTTCCTCCCTGAGTTCGATAAACCTTGGGTGATCCACTTAAGGGAAAACTTGCTGCTGTTCTACAAACCTCTGCTCTTGGAGGCCCAACACTGTCTACAGGAAAAGGAGGGGGAAGTAGACATCAAGCTATTTTCTGGCGCCGTTGCCGGGGAAGAAAGGTAAAAGGTACTCACACTCCGGATCTCGGCTACTAAGCTATTTTCCGGCGCCGTAAGTACTCAAAGCTATTTCCTTTAGATCCTGCAATTGCATCTTTTTGTTTCTTGTTTACACTAGTTTGGCATAATGGACAAGAATGAGCTTCTTATTCTATTTCCTGATTTAAAACATGGATTGTTCGATGCGAAAATTAAAAAACCTATGGAATCTTATTTGCATGCTGGTAGTAATATTAGTATGAACGCTTTGAACACCAATGTTGATAATAATATAGAAAGTTCTAAGCTTGGGGAAGCTGGCTTTGATAAGCATGATATTTTTAGTCCCCCAAGCATTGAGGAGGAAATTTACTTTGATGATACTTTGCCTCCTATTTATGATGATTATAATGACAGAAGTCTTTTGTTGCCACCTGTTATGGAGGATAAATTTGATTATGATTACAATATGCCTCCTATATTTGATGATGAGAATAATAATGATAGCTACTTTGTTGAATTTGCACCCACTACAACTAATAAAATTGATTATGCTTATGTGGAGAGTAATAATTTTATGCATGAGACTCATGATAAGAATGTTTCATTTGATAGTTATATTGTTGAGTTTGCTCATGTTGCTACTGAAAGTTATTATGAGAGAGGAAAATATGGTTGTAGAAATTTTCATGTTACTAAAACACCTCTCTGTGTGCCGAAATTTTTGAAGCTACCCTTGTTTTATCTTCCTATGCTTGTCACTTTGCTCTTCATGAACTTGTTTATTTACAAGATTCCTTTTCATAGGAAGCATGTTAGGCTTAAATTTGTTTTGAATTTGCCTCTTGATGCTCTCTTTTGCTTCAAATACTATTTCTTGCGAGTGCATCATTAAAACTGCTGAGCCCATCTTAATGGCTATAAAGAAAAGAACTTCTTGGGAGATAACCCATGTGTTATTTTGCTACAGTACTTTGTTTTATATTTGTGTCTTGGAAGTTGTTTACTACTGTAGCAACCTCTCCTTATCTTAGTATAGTGTTTTGTTGTGCCAAGTAAAGTCTTTGATAGTAAAGTAAGTACTAGATTTGGATTACTGCGCAGTTCCAGATTTCTTTGCTGTCACGAATCTGGTTCTACCTCCCTGTAGGTAGCTCAGAAAATTAAGCCAATTTACGTGCATGATCCCCAGATATGTACGCAACTTTCATTCAATTTGAGCATTTTCATTTGAGCAAGTCTGGTGTCCTAATAAAATTCTTCAATACGAACTGTTCTGTTTTGACAGATTCTGCCTTTTATTTCGTATTGCCTCTTTTGCTATGTTGGATGAATTTCTTTGATCCACTAATGTCCAGTAGCTTTATGCAATGTCCATAAGTGTTAAGAATGATTGTGTCACCTCTGAATATGTTAATTTTTATTGTCGCTAACCCTCTAATGAGTTGTTCTAAGTTTGGTGTGGAGGAAGTTTTCAAGGATCAAGAGAGGAGTATGATGCAACATGATCAAGGAGAGTGAAAGCTCTAAGCTTGGGGATGCCCCGGTGGTTCACCCCTGCATATATCAAGAAGACTCAAGCGTCTAAGCTTGGGGATGCCCAAGGCATCCCCTTCTTCATCGACAACATTATCAGGTTCCTCCCCTGAAACTATATTTTTATTCCATCACATCTTATGTGCTTTGCTTGGAGCGTCGGTTTGTTTTTGTTTTTTTTTTGTTTGAATAAAATGGATCCTAGCATTCACTTTATGGGAGAGAGACACGCTCCGCTGTAGCATATGGACAAGTATGTCCTTAGCTTCTACTCATAGTATTCATGGCGAAGTTTCTTCTTCGTTAAATTGTTATATGGTTGGAATTGGAAAATGATACATGTAGTAATTGCTATTAATGTCTTGGGTAATGTGATACTTGGCAATTGTTGTGCTCATGTTTAAGCTCTTGCATCATATGCTTTGCACCCATTAATGAAGAAATACATAGAGCATGCTAAAATTTGGTTTGCATATTTGGTTTCTCTAAGGTCTAGATAATTTCTAGTATTGAGTTTGAACAACAAGGAAGACGGTGTAGAGTCTTATAATGTTTTCAATATGTCTTTTATGTGAGTTTTGCTGCACCGGTTCATCCTTGTGTTTGTTTCAAATAAGCCTTGCTAGCCTAAACCTTGTATCGAGAGGGAATACTTCTCATGCATCCAAAATACTTGAGCCAACCACTATGCCATTTGTGTCCACCATACCTACCTACTACATGGTATTTTCCGCCATTCCAAAGTAAATTGCTTGAGTGCTACCTTTAAAATTCCATCATTCACCTTTGCAATATATAGCTCATGGGACAAATAGCTTAAAAACTATTGTGGTATTGAATATGTAATTATGCACTTTATCTCTTATTAAGTTGCTTGTTGTGCGATAACCATGTTCACTGGGGACGCCATCAACTATTCTTTGTTGAATTTCATGTGAGATGCTATGCATGTTCGTCTTGTCTGAAGTAAGAGAGATCTACCACCTTATGATTAAGCATGCATATTGTTAGAGAAGAACATTGGGCCGCTAACTAAAGCCATGATCCATGGTGGAAGTTTCAGTTTTGGACAAATATCCTCAATCTCATATGAGAAGAATTATTAATTGTTGTTACATGCTTATGCATAAAAGAGGAGTCCATTATCTGTTGTCTATGTTGTCCCGGTATGGATGTCTAAGTTGAGAATAATCAATAGCGAGAAATCCAATGCGAGCTTTCTCCTTAGACCTTTGTACAGGCGGCATAGAGGTACCCCTTTGTGACACTTGGTTAAAACATGTGCATTGCGATGATCCGGTAGTCCAAGCTAATTAGGACAAGGTGCGGGCACTACTAGTATACTATGCATGAGGCTTGCAACTTATAAGATATAATTTACATGATACATATGCTTTATTACTACCGTTGACAAAATTGTTTCATGTTTTCAAAATCAAAGCTCTAGCACAAATATAGCAATCGATGCTTTTTCCTCTATGGAGGACCATTCTTTTACTTTCATTGTTGAGTCAGTTCACCTATTTCTCTCCACCTCAAGAAGCAAACACTTGTGTGAACTGTGCATTGATTCCTACATATTTGCATATTGCATTTGTTATATTGCTTTGCATTGACAATTATCCATGAGATATACATGTTATAAGTTGAAAGCAACCGGTGAAACTTCATCTTCCTTTGTGTTGCTTCAATGCTTTTACTATGAATTATTGCTTTATGAGTTAACTCTTATGCAAGACTTATTGATGCTTGTCTTGAAGTGCTATTCATGAAAAGTCTTTGCTTTATGATTCACTTGTTTACTCATGTCATATACATTGTTTTGATCGCTGCATTCACTACATATGCTTTACAAATAGTATGAACAAGTTTATGATGGCATGTCACTCCAGAAATTATCTTTGTTTATCGTTTACCTGCTCGGGACGAGCAGAAACTAAGCTTGGGGATGCTGATACGTCTCCGACGTATCGATAATTTCTTATGTTCCATGCCACATTATTGATGTTATCTACATGTTTTATGCACACTTTATGTCATATTCGTGCATTTTCTGGAACTAACCTATTAACAAGATGCCGAAGTGCCAGTTCCTGTTTTCTGCTGTTTTTGGTTTCAGAAATCCTAGTAACGAAATATTCTCGGAATTGGACGAAATCAACGCCCAGGTTCCTATTTTGCCCGGAAGCATCCAGAACACCCGAGAGCCACCAGGGAGGGGGCACAGGCCCACCAAACCCTAGGCCGGCGCGGCCAGGGGGGGCCCGCGCCACCCTATGGTGTGGGCACCCCTTCGACCCTCTGGCGCCGCCTCTTCGCCTATTTAAAGCCTCCGTCGCGAAAACCCTGATAAGTTCGACGAAACCCACAGAAACCTTCCAGAGCCGCCGCCATCGCGAAGCCAAGATCTGGGGGACAGGAGTCTCTGTTCCGGCACGCCGCCGGAACGGGGAAGTGCCCCCGGAAGGCTTCTCCATCGACACCGCTGCCATCTCCACCGCCATCTTCATCACCGCTGCTGCTCCCATGAGGAGGGAGTAGTTCTCCATCGAGGCTCGGGGCTGTACCGGTAGCTATGTGGTTCATCTCTCTCCCATGTACCTCAATACAATAATCTCATGAGCTACTTTACATGATTGAGATTCATATGAGTTTTGTATCACTACTATTCTATGTGCTACTCTAGCAATGTTATTAAAGTAGTTTTATTCCTCCTACACGGTGTAATGGTGACAGTGTGTGCATCCGTGTTAGTACTTGGTTTATGCTATGATCATGATCTCTTGTAGATTGCGAAGTTAACTATTGCTATGATAGTATTGATGTGATCTATTCCTCCTACATATGCATGAAGGTGACAGTGTGCATGCTATGTTAGTACTTGGTTTAGTCGTATTGATCTTTCGTGCACTCTAAGGTTATTTAAATATGAACATTGAATTGTGGAGCTTGTTAACTCCGGCATTGAGGGTTCGTGTAATCCTATGCAATGTGTTCATCATCCAACAAGAGTGTAGAGTATGCATTTATCTATTCTGTTATGTGATCAATGTTGAGAGTGCCCACTAGTGAAAGTCTAATCCCTAGGCCTTGTTCCTAAATACTGCGTTACTACTGCTTGTTTACTGTTTTACTGTGTTACTATTGCTGCAATACTACCACCATCAACTACACGCCAGCAAGCTATTTTCTGGCACCGTTGCTACTGCTCATATATATTCATACCACCTATATTTCACTATCTCTTCGCCGAACTAGTGCACCTATTAGGTGTGTTGGGGACACAAGAGACTTCTTGCTTTGTGGTTGCAGGGTTGCATGAGAGGGATATCTTTGACCTCTTCCTCCCTGAGTTCGATAAACCTTGGGTGATCCACTTAAGGGAAAACTTGCTGCTGTTCTACAAACCTCTGCTCTTGGAGGCCCAACACTGTCTACAGGAAAAGGAGGGGGAAGTAGACATCAGTACTCTTTACTCGTACCGTGGTATGTGGTCTCTTATGAACTTATTCATATGCTTGCAAGACATTAGACGACATTCCACCGAGAGGGCCCAGAGTATATCTATCCGTCATCGGGATGGACAAATCCCACTGTTGATCCATATGCTTCAACTCATACTTTCCGGATACTTAATCCCACCTTTATAACCACCCATTTACGCAGTGGCGTTTGGTGTAATCAAAGTACCTTTCCGGTATAAGTGATTTATATGATCTCATGGTCATAAGGACTAGGTAACTATGTATCGAAAGCTTATAGCAAATAACTTAATGATGAGATCTTATGCTACGCTTAAATGGGTGTGTCCATTACATCATTCATACAATGATATAACCTTGTTATTAATAACATCCAATGTTCATGATTATGAAACTAATCATCCATTAATCAACAAGCTAGTTAAGAGGCATACTAGGGACTCTTTGTTTGTCTACATATCACACATGTACTAATGTTTTGGTTAATACAATTATAGCATGATATATAAAAATTTATCATAAACATAAAGATATAAATAATAACCACTTTATTATTGCCTCTAGGGCATATCTCCTTCACTTCACAAGCTCCACGAAGGAGAAGCCCGGGCCTCTTCACAATCTTCCTTGAAGATATTGAAGTCTACGGGAGCTTCTATTCTTGTAGACAGTGTTGGGCCTCCAAGAGCAGAGGTTTGTAGAACAGCAGCAAGTTTTCCTTAAGTGGATCACCCAAGGTTTATCGATCTCAGGGAGGAAGAGGTCAAAGATATCCCTCTCATGCAACCCTGCCACCACAAAGCAAGAAGTCTCTTGTGTCCCCAACACACCTAATAGGTGCACTAGTTCGGCGAAGAGATAGTGAAATACAGGTGGTATGAATAAGTATGAGCAGTAGTAACGGTGCCAGAAAAGTGCTTGCTAGCGTGTAGTTGATGGTGGTAATATTGCGGACAGTACAGATGCAGTAGAACAGTAAACAAGCAGCGATAGCAGTATTTAGGAACAAGGCCTAGGGATTATACTTTCACTAGTGGACACTCTCAATATTGATCACATAACAGAATAAATAGATAGATGCTAGACTCTACACCCTCTTGTTGGATGATGAACACCACTAACTGTGTAGGATTACACGAACCCTCAATGCCGGAGTTAACAAGCTCCACAATATTCGATGTTCATATTTAAATAACCTTAGAGTGCATGACAGATCAACACAACCAAACCAAGTACTAACATAGCATGCACACTGTCACCTTCACGCTACGAAAGGAGGAATAGATCACATCAATACCATCATAGCAATAGTTAACTTCATAATCTACAAGAGATCACAATCATAGCCTACGCCAAGTACTAACACGATGCACACACTATCACCATTACACCATGCAGGAGGAATAAACTACTTTAATAACATCACTAGAGTAGCACATTGATGAATTGTGATACAAAACACATTGCAATCATAAAGAGATATAAATAAGCAATTCACTATGCCATTCATAACAGTGAATAAGTATTCTGTGAAATATAGCCTAAGAGACCCACACGGTGCACACACTGTCACCTTTACACACGTGGGACAAGGAGTCTCCGGAGATCACATAAGTAAAATCCACTTGACTAGCATAATGCCATCTAGATTACAAGCATCATCATACGAATCTCAATCATGTAAGGCAGCTCATGAGATTATTGTATTGAAGTACATAGGGAGAGAGATTAACCACATAGCTACCGGTACAACCCCGAGCCTCGATGGAGAACCTTCTAGAACCTTCCATAGAACCTTCCGGATCATTTTAATTCACATAAAATGACTTCCTATATATGAATCTTATTCTCTGGACCATTCCGGGACTCCTCGTGATGTCCGGGATCTCATCCGGGACTCCGAACAAATATTCGAACTCCATTCCATATTCAAGTTCTACCATTTCAACATCCAACTTTAAGTGTGTCACCCTACGGTTCGTGAATTATGTGGACATGGTTGAGTATTCACTCCGACCAATAACCAATAGCGGGATCTGGAGATTGATGGCGTGTATTTCACATGTTCGTTGGGCAACCCCAAGAGGAAGGTATGATGCGCACAGCAGCAAGTTTTCCCTCAGAAAGAAACCAAGGTTTATCGAACCAGGAGGAGCCAAGAAGCACGTTGAAAGTTGATGGCGGCGGGATGTAGTGCGGCGCAACACCAGGGATTCCGGCGCCAACATGGAACCTGCACAACACAACCAAAGTACTTTGCCCCAACGAAACAGTGAGGTTGTCAATCTCACCGGCTTGCTGTAACAAAGGATTAACCGTATTGTGTGGAAGATGATTGTTTGCAGAAAACAGTAGAACAAGTATTGTAGTAGATTGTATTTCAGTAAAGAGAATTGGACCGGGGTCCACAGTTCACTAGAGGTGTCTCTCCCATAAGACGAACAGCATGTTGGGTGAACAAATTACAGTTGGGCAATTGACAAATAAAGAGAGCATGACCATGCACATACATATCATGATGAGTATAGTGAGATTTAATTGGGCATTACGACAAAGTACATAGACCGCCATCCAACTGCATCTATGCCTAAAAAGTCCACCTTCAGGTTATCATCCGAACCCCCTCCAGTATTAAGTTGCAAACAACAGACAATTGCATTAAGTATGGTGCGTAATGTAACTAGTGACTACATCCTTGAACATAACACTAATGTTTTATCCCTAGTGGCAACAGCACAACACAACCTTAGAACTTTCTCACATCCTTGTCCCGGTGTCAATGCAGGCATGAACCCACTATCGAGCATAAGTACTCCCTCTTGGAGTTACAAGCATCTACTTGGCCAGAGCATCTACTAGTAACGGAAAGCATGCAAGATCATAAACAACACATAAGTATAACTTTGATAATCAACATAACAAGTATTCTCTATTCATCGGATCCCAACAAACGCAACATATAGAATTACAGATAGATGATCTTGATCATGTTAGGCAGCTCACAAGATCCGACAATGATAGCACAATGGGGAGAAGACAACCATCTAGCTACTGCTATGGACCCATAGTCCAGGGGTAGACTACTCACACATCACACCGGAGGCGACCATGGCGGCGTAGAGTCCTCCGGGAGATGATTCCCCTCTCCGGCAGGGTGCCGGAGGCGATCTCCTGGATCCCCCGAGATGGGATCGGCGGCGGCGGCGTCTCTGGAAGGTTTTCCGTATCGTGGTTCTCGGTGCTGGGGTTTTCGTCACGGAGACTTTTTATAGGCGGAAGGGCAGGTCAAGAGGCGGCACGGGGGCCCCACACTACAGGCCGGCGCGGCCAAGGGGGGGGCCGCGCCGCCCTATAGTGTGGCCCCTCCGTGGCCCCTCTTCGTCTCTCCTTTGGACTTCTGGAAGCTTCGTGAGAAAATAGGCCCCTGGGCTTTGATTTCGTCCAATTCCGAGAATATTTCCTTACTAGGATTTCTGAAACCAAAAACAGCAGAAAACAAAGAATCGGCACTTCGGCATCTTGTTAATAGGTTAGTTCCAGAAAATGCACGAATATGACATAAAGTGTGCATAAAACATGTAGATAACATCAATAATGTGGCATGGAACATAAGAAATTATCGATACGTCGGAGACGTATCAGCATCCCCAAGCTTAGTTCTGCTCGTCCCGAGCAGAGTAAAACGATAACACGAGATAATTTCTGGAGTGACATGCCATCATAATCTTGATCATACTATTTGTAAAGCATATGTAGTGAATGCAGCGATCAAAACAATGTATATGACATGAGTAAACAAGTGAATCATAAAGCAAAGACTTTTCATGAATAGCACTTCAAGACAAGCATCAATAAGTCTTGCATAAGAGTTAACTCATAAAGCAATAATTCAAAGTAAAGGCATTGAAGCAACACAAAAGAAGACTAAGTTTCAGCGGTTGCTTTCAACTTGTAACATGTATATCTCATGGATATTGTCAACATAGAGTAATATAATAAGTGCAATAAGCAAAAATGTAGGAATCAATGCACAGTTCACACAAGTGTTTGCTTCTTGAGGTGGAGAGAGATAGGTGAACTGACTCAACATTGAAAGTAAAAGAATAGTCCTCCATAGAGGAAAAGCATCGATTGCTATATTTGTGCTAGAGCTTTGATTTTGAAAACATGAAACAATTTTGTCAACGGTAGTAATAAAGCATATGCATCATGTAAATTATATCTTATAAGTTGCAAGCCTCATGCATAGCGTACTAATAGTGCCCGCACCTTGTCCTAATTAGCTTGGACTACCGGATCATCACAATGCATTGTTTTTACCAAGTGTCACAAAGGGGTACCTCTATGCCGCTTTGTACAAAGGTCTAAGGAGAAAGCTCGCATTGGATTTCTCGCTATTGATTATTCTTCAACTTAGACATCCATACCGGGACAACATAGACAACAGATAATGGACTCCTCTTTTATGCATAAGCATATACCAACAATTAATAATTTTCTCATTTGAGATTTGAGGATTGTTGTCCAAAACTGAAACTTCCACCATGGAGCATGGCTTTAGTTAGCGGCCCGATGTTCTTCTCTAACATATGCATGCTTAACCATATGGTGGTAGATCTCTCTTACTTCAGACAAGACGGACATGCATAGCAACTCACATGAAATTCAACAATGAATAGTTGATGGCGTCCCCAGTAAACATGGTTATCGCACAACAAGCAACTTATTAAGAGATAAAGTGCATAATTACATATTCAATACCACAATAGTTTTTAAGCTATTTGTCCCATGAGCTATATATTGCAAAGGTGAATGATGGAATTTTAAAGGTAGCACTCAAGCAATTTACTTTGGAATGGCGGAAAATACCATGTAGTAGGTAGGTATGGTGGACACAAATGGCATAGTGGTTGGCTCAAGTATTTTGGATGCATGAGAAGTATTCCCTCTCGATACAAGGTTTAGGCTAGCAAGGCTATTTGAAACAAACACAAGGATGAACCGGTGCAGCAAAACTCACATAAAAGACATATTGAAAACATTATAAGACTCTACACCGTCTTCCTTGTTGTTCAAACTCAAAACTAGAAATTATCTAGACCTTAGAGAAACCAAATATGCAAACCAAATTTTAGCATGCTCTATGTATTTCTTCATTAATGGGTGCAAAGCATATGATGCAAGAGCTTAATCATGAGCACAACAATTGCCAAGTATCACATTACCCAAGACATTTATAGCAATTACTGCATGTATCATTTTCCAATTCCAACCATATAACAATTTAACGAAGGAGAAACTTCGCCATGAATACTATGAGTAGAAACCAAGGACATACTTGTCCATATGCTACAGCGGAGCGTGTCTCTCTCCCATAAAGTGAATGCTAGGATCCATTTTATTCAAACAAAACAAAAAACAAAAACAAACCGACGCTCCAAGAAAAAGCACATAAGATGTGATGGAATAAAAATATAGTTTCAGGGGAGGAACCTGATAATGTTGTCGATGAAGAAGGGGATGCCTTGGGCATCCCCAAGCTTAGACGCTTGAGTCTTCTTGATATATGCAGGGGTGAACCACCGGGTGCATCCCCAAGCTTAGAGCTTTCACTCTCCTTGATCATGTTGCATCATACTCCTCTCTTGATCCTTGAAAACTTCCTCCACACCAAACTCGAAACAACTCATTAGAGGGTTAGTGCACAATATAAATTGACATATTCAGAGGTGACACAATCATTCTTAACACTTCTGGACATTGCATAATGCTACTGGACATTAGTGGATCAAAGAAATTCATCCAACATAGCGAAAGAGGCAATGCGAAATAAAAGGCAGAATCTGTCAAAACAGAACAGTTCGTATTGACGAATTTTAAAATGGCACCAGACTTGCTCAAATGAAAATGCTCAAATTGAATGAAAGTTGCGTACATATCTGAGGATCATGCACGTAAATTGGCTTAATTTTCTGAGCTACCTACAGGGAGGTGGACCCAGATTCGTGACAGCAAAGAAATCTGGAACTGTGCAGTAATCCAAATCTAGTACTTACTTTTCTATCAACGGCTTAACTTGGCACAACAAAACACAAAACTAAGATAAGGAGAGGTTGCTACAGTAGTAAACAACTTCCAAGACACAAAATAAAAACAAAGTACTGTAGGTAAAAACATGGGTTGTCTCCCATAAGCGCTTTTCTTTAACGCCTTTCAGCTAGGCAGAAAGTGTGTATCAAGTATTATCAAGAGACGAAGTGTCAACATCATAATTTGTTCTCATAATAGAATCAAAAGGTACCTTCATTCTCTTTCTAGGGAAGTGTTCCATACCTTTCTTGAGAGGAAATTGATATTTTATATTACCTTCCTTCATATCAATAATAGCACCAACAGTTCGAAGAAAAGGTCTTCCCAATATAATGGGACAAGATGCATTGCATTCAATATCCAAGACAACAAAATCAACGGGAACAAGGTTATTGTTAACGGTAATGCGAACATTATCAACTTTCCCCAAAGGTTTCTTTGTAGAATGATCAGCAAGATTAACATCCAAATAACAATTTTTCAGCGGTGGCAAGTCAAGCATATTATAAATTTTCTTAGGCATAACAGAAATACTTGCACCAAGATCACATAAAGCATTACAATCAAAATCTTTAATCTTCATCTTAATGATGGGCTCCCAACCATCCTCTAGCTTTTTAGGAATAGAGGCTTCGCGCTCTAGTTTCTCTTCTCTAGCTTTTATAAGAGCATTTGTAATATGATGTGTAAAAGCCAAATTTATAGCACTAGCATTAGGACTTTTAGCAAGTTTTTGCAAGAACTTTATAACTTCAGAGATGTGGCAATCATCAAAATTCAAACCATTATAATCTAAAGCAATGGGATCATCATCCCCAATGTTGGAAAAAAAATTCAGCAGCTTTATCACAGGCAGTTTCAGCAGTTTTAGCAGTTTCAGGCAGTTTTTCGCGCTTTGCATTAGAAGTGGAAACATTGCTAACACCAATTCTTTTATTAGTATGAGTAGGAGGTGCAGCAACATGTGTAGCATTAGCATTACTAGTGGTGGTAATAGTCCAAACTTTAGCTATATTCTTTTCTTTAGCTAGTTTTTCATTTTCTTCTCTATCCCACCTAGCACGCAGTTCAGCCATTAATCTTATATTCTCATTAATTCTAACTTGAATGGCATTTGCTGTAGTAGTAATTTTATTATGATGATTCTCATTAGGCAAAACTTTTGATTTCAAAAGATCAACATCAGCAGCAAGGCTATCGACTTTAGAAGCAAGTATATCAATTTTCCCAAGCTTTTCTTCAACAGATTTGTTAAAAGCAGTTTGTGTACTAATAAATTCTTTAAGCATGGCTTCAAGTCCAGGGGGTGAACTCCTATTATTGTTGTAAGAATTCCCATAAGAATTACCATAGCCGTTGCCATTATTATAAGGATATGGTCTATAGTTGTTACTAGAATTGTTCCGGTAAGCATTGTTGTTGAAATTATTATTTTTAATGAAGTTTACATCAACATGTTCTTCTTGTGCAACCAATGAAGCTAATGGAACATTATTAGAATTAACATTAGGCCTACCATTCACAAGCATAGACATAATAGCATCAATCTTATCACTCAAGGAAGAGGTTTCTTCGACAGAATTTACCTTCTTACCTTGTGGAGCTCTTTCCGTGTGCCATTCAGAGTAGTTGATCATCATATTATCAAGAAGCTTTGTTGCTTCACCAAGAGTGATGGACATAAAGGTACCTCCGGCAGCTGAATCCAATAAATTCCGTGAAGAAAAATTTAGTCCTGCATAGAAGGTTTGGATGATCATCCAAGTAGTCAGTCCATGGGTTGGGCAATTTTTAACCAAAGATTTCATTCTTTCCCAAGCTTGAGCAACATGTTCAGTATCTAATTGTTTAAAATTCATTATGCTACTCCTCAAAGATATAATTTTAGCAGGGGGATAATATCTACCAATAAAAGCATCCTTGCATTTAGTCCATGAATCAATACTATTCTTAGGCAGAGATAGCAACCAATCTTTAGCTCTTCCTCTTAATGAGAAAGGGAACAATTTTAATTTAATAATATCACCATCTACATCTTTATATTTTTGCATTTCACATAGTTCAACAAAATTATTAAGATGGGCAGCAGCATCATCAGAACTAACACCAGAAAATTGCTCTCGCATAACAAGATTCGATAAAGCGAGGTTTAATTTCAAAGAATTCTGCTGTAGTAGCAGGTGGAGCAATAGGTGTGCATAAGAAATCATTATTATTTGTGGTTGTGAAGTCACACAACTTAGTGTTTTCAGCGTTGGCCATTTTAGCAACAGTAAATAAAACAAACTAGATAAAGTAAATGCAAGTAAACTAATTTTTTTGTGTTTTAGATATAGCAAACAAGATAGCAAATAAAGTAAAACTAGCAACTAATTTTTGTATTTTGATTTAGTGCAGCAAACAAAGTAGTAAATAAAACTAAGCAAGACAAAAACAAAGTAAAGAGATTGAGAAGTGGAGACTCCCCTTGCAGCGTGTCTTGATCTCCCCGGCAACGGCGCCAGAAAAAGAGCTTGATGGCGTGTATTTCACACGTTCGTTGGGCAACCCCAAGAGGAAGGTATGATGCGCACAGCAGCAAAGTTTTCCCTCAGAAAGAAACCAAGGTTTATCGAACCAGGAGGAGCCAAGAAGCACGTTGAAGGTTGATGGCGGTGGGATGTAGTGCGGCGCAACACCAGGGATTCCGGCGCCAACGTGGAACCTGCACAACACAACCAAAGTACTTTGCCCCAACGAAACAGTGAGGTTGTCAATCTCACCGGCTTGCTGTAACAAAGGATTAACTGTATTGTGTGGAAGATGATTGTTTGCAGAAAACAGTAGAACAAGTATTGCAGTAGATTGTATTTCAGTAAAGAGAATTGGACCGGGGTCCACAGTTCACTAGAGGTGTCTCTCCCATAAGACGAACAGCATGTTGGGTGAACAAATTACAGTTGGGCAATTGACAAATAAAGAGAGCATGACCATGCACATACATATCATGATGAGTATAGTGAGATTTAATTGGGCATTACGACAAAGTACATAGACCGCCATCCAACTGCATCTATGCCTAAAAAGTCCACCTTCAGGTTATCATCCGAACCCCTCCGGTATTAAGTTGCAAACAACAGACAATTGCATTAAGTATGGTGCGTAATGTAACTAGTGACTACATCCTTGAACATAGCACTAATGTTTTATCCCTAGTGGCAACAGCACAACACAACCTTAGAACTTTCATCACTTGTCCCGAGTGTCAATGCAGGCATGAACCCACTATCGAGCATAAGTACTCCCTCTTGGAGTTACAAGCATCTACTTGGCCAGAGCATCTACTAGTAACGGAAAGCATGCAAGATCATAAACAACACATAAGTATAACTTTGATAATCAACATAACAAGTATTCTCTATTCATCGGATCCCAACAAACGCAACATATAGAATTATAGATAGATGATCTTGATCATGTTAGGCAGCTCACAAGATCCGACAATGATAGCACAATGGGGAGAAGACAACCATCTAGCTACTGCTATGGACCCATAGTCCAGGGGTAGACTACTCACACATCACACCGGAGGCGACCATGGCGGCGTAGAGTCCTCCGGGAGATGATTCCCCTCTCCGGCAGGGTGCCGGAGGCGATCTCCTGGATCCCCCGAGATGGGATCGGCGGCGGCGGCGTCTCTGGAAGGTTTTCCGTATCGTGGTTCTCGGTACTGGGGGTTTCGTCACGGAGACTTTTTATAGGCGGAAGGGCAGGTCAAGAGGCGGCACGGGGGCCCCACACTACAGGCCGGTGCGGCCAAGGGGGGGGGGCCGCGCCGCCCTATAGTGTGGCCCCTCCGTGGCCCCTCTTCGTCTCTCCTTCGGACTTCTGGAAGCTTCGTGAGAAAATAGGCCCCTGGGCTTTGATTTCGTCCAATTCCGAGAATATTTCCTTACTAGGATTTCTGAAACCAAAAACAGCAGAAAAGACAGCGGCACTTCGGCATCTTGTTAATAGGTTAGTTCCATAAAATGCACGAATATGACATAAAGTGTGCATAAAACATGTAGATAACATCAATAATGTGGCATGGAACATAAGAAATTATCGATACGTCGGAGACGTATCAGAGATCCATAATGGCTCCCACATATTCAATGATGACTTTAGTGATCGAATGAACCATTCACATACGATACCAATTCCCTTTGTCACGCGATATTTTACTTGTCCGAGGTTTGATCATCGGTATCACTCTATACCTTGTTCAACCTCGTCTCCTGACAAGTACTCTTTACTCGTACCGTGGTATGTGGTCTCTTATGAACTTATTCATATGCTTGCAAGACATTAGACGACATTCCACCGAGAGGGCCCAGAGTATATCTATCTGTCATTGGGATGGACAAATCCCACTGTTGATCCATATGCTTCAACTCATACTTTCCGGATACTTAATCCCACCTTTATAACCACCCATTTACGCAGTGGCGTTTGGTGTAATCAAAGTACCTTTCCGGTATAAGTGATTTATATGATCTCATGGTCATAAGGACTAGGTAACTATGTATCGAAAGCTTATAGCAAATAACTTAATGACGAGATCTTATGCTACGCTTAATTGGGTGTGTCCATTACATCATTCATACAATGATATAACCTTGTTATTAATAACATCCAATGTTCATGATTATGAAACTAATCATCCATTAATCAACAAGCTAGTTAAGAGGCATACTAGGGACTCTTTGTTTGTCTACATATCACACATGTACTAATGTTTCGGTTAATACAATTATAGCATGATATATAAACATTTATCATAAACATAAAGATATAAATAATAACCACTTTATTATTTCCTCTAGGGCATATCTCCTTCAGTCTCCCACTTGCACTAGAGTCAATAATCTAGATTACATTGTAATATACCTAACACCCATGGCATTCTGGTGTTGGTCATGCTTTGCCCTAGGGAGAGCTTTAGTCAACGGATCTGCTACATTCAGATCAGTGTGTACTTTGCAAATCTTTACTTCTCCATCTTCGATGTACTCGCGAATCGAGTGGTAACGCAGCTTGATATGCTTCAGCCTCTTGTGTGACCTTGGTTCTTGTGCATTGGCGATGGCACCCATGTTATCACAGTAAATGATTAATGGGTCCAATGCACTAGGAACCACACCGAGCTCTACAATGAACCTCTTCATCCATACCGCTTCTGATGAAGCCTCTGAAGCCGCTATGTACTCTGATTCTGTTGAAGACTTCGCCACCGTGCACTGCTTCGAGCTTGCCCAGCTTACTGCAGCACCATTCAATATAAACACGTACCCAGACTGTGACTTAGAGTCATCAGGATCAGTGTTCCAACTTGCATCGGTGTAACCGTTTACAACGAGCTCTTGGTCACCTCCATAACAAAGAAACATATCCTTAGTTCTTTTCAAGTACTTCAGGATATTCTTGACCGCTGTCCAGTGTTCCATTCCTGGATCACTTTGATATCTGCTAGTCAAACTAACAGCATGTGCTATATCCGGTCTAGTACATAGCATGGCATACATGATAGATCCTACTGCCGAGGCATAGGGGATATTACTCATCCTTTCTCTTTCTTCTGCCGTAGCCGGTCCTTGAGTCTTACTCAAGACCTTGCCTGGTAACATAGGTAAGAACCCTTTCTTACTTTCGTCCATTCTAAACTTCTTTAGAATCTTGTCCAGGTATGTACTCTGTGATAGCCCTATTAGGCGTCTTGATCTATCTCTATAAATCTTGATGCCTAATATATACGATGCTTCACCAAGGTCTTTCATTGAAAAACTATTATTCAAATAACCTTTTACACTGCTTAAAAGTTCTATATCATTCCCAATCAATAATATGCCATCTACATATAATATCAGGAATGCTACAGAGCTCCCACTCACTTTCTTGTAAATACAGGCCTATCCATGACACTGTATAAACCCGAAGTCTTTGATCACCTTATCAAAGCGTCGGTTCCAACTTCTTGATGCTTGCTGCAGTCCATAGATTGAACGCTGAAGTTTGCATACTTTGTCAGCATTTTTAGGATCGACAAAACCTTTGGGTTGTACCATATACAACTCTTCCTCAATGTCTCCATTAAGGAACGCTGTTTTGACATCCATCTGCCAAATCTCATAATCGAAAAATGCAGCTATTGCTAACAAAATCCTCACAGATTTTAGCTTCGCTACAGGTGAGAAAGTCTCATCGTAGTCAACTCCTTGAATTTGTCGGAAACCCTTTGCGACAAGTCGAGCTTTATAGACAGTAATATTACCATCAGCATCTGTTTTTCTCTTGAAGATCCATTTATTTTCGACAGCCTTTCGGCTATCAGGTAAGTCTACCAAAGTCCATACTTTGTTATCATACATGGATCCCATTTCGGATTTCATGGCTTCTTGCCATTTGTTGGAATCTGGGCTCATCATCGCTTCTTCATACGTCGCAGGGTCCTCATCATTGTTATCCACAATCATGACATTTAGACAAGGATCATACCAATCAGGAGTGGCACGTTCCCTTGTCGATCTGCGAGGTTCAGTAGTTTCCTCGTTCGAAGTTTCATGATCATTATCATTAGCTTCCTCTGTTGCCGGTGTTGGCGGTACAGGTACAACTTCCGTCTTGCGCTACTCGATCAACGAGTATAGATTCATCAATCTCATCGAGTTCTACTTTTCTTCCAGTCACTTCTTTAGTGAGAAATTCTTTCTCAAGAAAGGTTCCGTTCTTAGCAACAAAGATTTTGCCTTCGGATTTGTGATAGAAAGTGTACCCTATAGTTTCCTTAGGGTATCCTATGAAGACGCATTTTTCCGCTTTGGGTTCTAGCTTGTGCGGTTGTAACTTCTTTACATAGGCTTCGCAACCCCAAACTTTCAGGAACGACAGCTTAGGTTTCTTATTAAACCATAATTCATACGGTGTTGTTTCTACGGATTTTGATGGTGCTCTATTTAAAGTGAATGCGGCTGTCTCTAATGCATAACTCCAAAATGATAACGGCAAATCAGTAAGAGACATCATAGAACGAACCATATCTAAGAGAGTTCGATTACGACGTTCGGACACACCGTTTCGTTGTGGTGTTCCCGGCGGTGTCAATTGTGAAAGTATTCCGCATTTCTTTAAATGCATGCCAAACTCATAACTCAGATATTCACCTCCACGATCAGATCGTAGAAATTTAATCTTCTTGTTACGTTGATTTTCTACTTCACTTTGGAATTCCTTAAACTTCTCGAAAGTTTCGGATTTATGTTTCATGAAATAGATATACCCATATCTAATCAGATCATCTGTGAAGGTTAGAACATAACTATAACCACCGCGCGATGCTACACTCATTGGTCCGCACACATCGGTATGTATGATTTCCAATAAGTCAGTAGCTCGCTCCATCATACCAGAAAATGGAGTCTTAGTCATTTTTCCCATTAGACATGCTTCGCATCTATCAAGTGACTCAAAGTCAAGTGATTCTAGTAATCCATCGGTATGGAGTTTCTTCATGCGTTTCACTCCAATATGACCAAGACGACAGTGCCACATATAAGTAGAATTATCATTCAATTTAATTCGCTTAGCATCAATG